>NC_056072.1:10000000-20000000 GCF_016772045.2 Ovis aries
CCCCATGCAGTAATGACAAAGGTGGAAATAGTAACTTTGCAGTGGAGAAATTTAACATGTATGATTGTAAACAAAAATCAGTTAGTATGACCAATGTCAGGATAAACAACATCATGTTTCCTACATGATGCACTGAGAAGTGACATATAGAATTAACACATAGACACGGACAGATCACTTCTGGGATATTCCTGCCCAAAAGACAGAACCTGAACTCATTCACAAGGGAACACCAAACCAACTCAAACTAATGGGCAGCCAAGGCCTCAAGGTCTAGAAGGACAAAGAAGGCTGAGGAACTGTTTCGGGTTAAGGGAGATGAAAGATATTTGAGTTCTATATGAAATGTGTGATCCTAAATTGGGTCCCAGTCCAGGAAAAAAAAAATAGCTATAAAAGATGTTGATCTACTTAAATAAAATTTGATTATAGATTAGGGATTACATACTAGTATTGTTTCACTATTAAATTTCCTGATTTTGACCTTTCAACTATATATAAGAGAATATATGTAAGTTAGGATTAAGGAACATACACTGAAATATTTAGGAGTAAAGAGGGGCCATTTTTACAACTGGATCTCAAATGTTACAGAAAACTGAGGAGAGAGGGAAAGTGGAAGAAAGCTGTGTATAGGGTATACACAATTTCCTTAAACTACCTTGCAATTTTTCTGAGTTTGAAATTGCATTACAAATAAACAAGTAAAATATTTCCACCACTTGAAAGGGGATAGTTCCCTGTGAAAGAAGAAAAAAAGTAAATGGCTTCGAAAATGGAAAGAACTTGGTAATAGAAAAGCAAAGTAGAAACTAACATTTTTTTATTACTGAAATAACATAACCCTTTGTGGCGTAGCTATGACCAAAAAGGTTATTTAAACTTCTACTAAAGGTAGGGAGCGTGTCTGGAACTTCTAAACCCAGTCTTCAAATTCATATCTTCATAGGAAAACTGTAAATCCGTTAAAAGCAGCAGTATTTTCAGGCTAGTGAGAATTTCTAGGGCTCAGTATTTTCGTTGAGATAAACACTAGATAAAACCCAAGTAGCCTGTGGCAGTAATAACTGAGGAAGCCTTATCTTTGCCTGTGTTAATGGGTGCACTCATTTAGCATAGTTGATGGGCAGGAGTTAGTCCTGAAGTAGGTCAGCAAGAGAGGCCCTGCAGTGGGAAGGATGGTCATTAGGCTCCTTCCACAAATAAAGTTCTGCTTCCAAAATTCTTCTCTTCATTCCTTGGAGTCTTTAACATTTTGTAATAATTTTCTTTCTTTTCTTGGTAAGTGAAAGGGGGCTAAGATTATTAAGCATGCTTCTTTTAGGCACTGATTCACTTAATCCCTGTAAGAATGCTGGGAGCTAGTTATTGGCACCCAGTTTTATAGATAAAGAAAGCAAGTTTCCAAGTGTCTTTCCAGTAATCACACATAAAATAAATGACAACCTATCTAAATCAAAATTCCTGCTCTTTCCACCACATTGCCCTGCCTCTGTATAAAGACATGCTCCTTCTGGAGAGTGAATCAAGTTAAGCCAGCCTCAGGAGCACCTTCTTTATTAGGAAGAGGGAATTATAGGGTGATGAGAAGGTGCTGGCCATGTGTGCACGGGAAGGGCTAGAAGTGGTAATTGGAGAGAACCAAAGATATAAATAAAAGTTCTCTTTTTGTTTCATCAGCCATATCAGTTTTCTTGCCACCCCCTTAAAATTTCTTAATCACCCAGTTGCTCATTCCTTTTGTTTTTATGCTTTGAAATACCATCATGGATCTGAGAAGTGGGATGAAAAATCTTTGTTACTAGTAAATATACATTTGGAAACTACCCAGCTGGGAAGTAATCCCATGAAAGCAGTTACTGGAGCTCTGCTTAGTCGCTCAGTCATGTCCGACTCTTTGCGACCCCATGACTGTAGCCCGCCAGGCGCCTCTGTCCATGGGGATTCTTTAGGTAAGAATACTGGAGTGGGTTGCCATGCCCTCCTCTAGGGGATCTTCCCAATCCAGGAATCGAACACAGGTCTCCTGTATTGCAGCAGATTCTTTACCATCTGAGCCACCTGGAAAGCTCAGTTATTAGGGCTGCTGCTGCCACTAAGTCGCTTCAGTCGTGTCCGACTCTGTGTGACCCCATAGACGGCAGCCCGTGAGGCTCCCCCGTCCCTGGGATTCTCTAGGCAAGAACACTGGAGTGGGTTGCCATTTCCTTCTCCAATGCATGAAAGTTAAAAGTGAAAGTGAAGTCGCTTAGTCATATCCAACTCTTAGCGACCCCATGGACTGCAGCCTACCAGGCTCCTCCATCCATGGGATTTTCCAGGCAGGAGTACTGGAGTGGGGTGCCATTGCCTTCTCCGAGTTATTAGGGCAACCCACAGCAGATGGGCTAAAGGAGATGTTAGTGCCAAGTTCTCTGGGTTTGATTTTGAATTTAAGAAATAGAGACTATCTCTCTACATACCCCATACCCATAATACCCCTCAACGCATGCACACACACAAGAGTGAAAATAACATACAGAAACTAATAGAACACAAACTCTAGAGTTTGATAGAAATAAATGCAACTCTTGGCTTTTACTCATAATGATTGTGACCCTGAGGAAATGACAGGAATTTCAGATGAGTCAAGAAGTGAGAAATTGTCTTCAGAAGGATGACAGGTGAGGCTTCTCTTCTGTCAAATGGGAATGAAATACCATTCTTGCTATATCAAGCATTGTTATGATATTAAAATCAAACATTGGATATTAAAGTGCTTGGCATACTATTACAGCCCATTCAAATATCAAGGGTGGTTTTCTAAGCAATATTTTCTCCAGTGTCCGTGAACCACTTGATGTTGTGTAAGGGTCAACCTCTATAAGATGTAAAATAATTCACAGTGGCTCTCTATAATAATTCTCGCATTAGACTAATCCTCACAGGCAAGAACCATATCTGGCATATCATATGCACTCAACAAATAATAAATGTCTGGAGACATAAGTAGAAGTGGAGACCAAAAGATTTTACCATACCATATTGGTTTCTCAAAGTTATCTTTAAAACACCCACCCCTAACACAGTTCCTGACAAACAACTATGATCCTTAATTTTATGTGTTAATTTGGCTCGTCATGGTGCTCAGATATTTGGCCAGACATTATTCTGAGTGTTTCTATGAAATATATTTGGGGGAAAGACTAACAGTTAAATCAGCAGACATTAAGTAAAGCAGATTTCTCTCCATAATGTGGTGGGACCTCATCCAATAGATTGAAGGGCTTAAGGACAGAGCTTGACCTCCTTATGCAAGAAGAGATTCTGCCAGCAGACCGCCTTTGGACTCAAACTGCAACTCTTCCCTGGGCCTCCAGCCTGCTGGCCCACCCTGCAGATTTTTGAATTTACCAATCCCAGAAGCCAATTCATTAAAATAAATCTCTCTCTTTATAAATATATATCCTATTGATTCTTTTTCTCTGGAGAGCCCTAATACAGCCATCAATGTCAATATATCAAGTTTTTAATCTCAAAACAAATCATTAAGCATCAAAGTATTCTATTCTAAAAGAATCTTTTTTTGTTTTCCAAATAAAAGTGACTTCAAGAATGTTTCTGTATTCAGTTATCCATTTCTAACCAAATTGTTATTGACTCTCTTTATTTAATTGCTTACTAGTAAAAAGGAAGGAAGAAAAACTCTGCATAGAGCAAGTGGGGGCACCCCCAAATTTAGCAATGATGAGAGTCTAAAATACAGATAACAAATTCAAAAATTACAAAAAAATCAATAGAATTTTGTAGCACATCCTTATATTGTAAAGACCATTTCTTGTTGAATAGAGTAGCCATAAAGAAACATTTTCTCTGTAAAAATATTGGACTTAGAAAAATCAGTTGAAGTTGCATTCATTTAATTCTACATCTAATGTAGAAAAATGGCAGTGAAATTCTGAAAGAAATGTGAAATTGTTGTACCTAAAAGTGTCTATGAATAAAATAGGTGAGGAGAAGGAGAAAAATTTTAACATCAAGAATAATTTTCACCTTTCCTTCTTTGAAAACCATACCTGAAATGTCATGTGTTGTCATGGAAACAGTAAAATAAGGAATCTGTTTGTGAATGCTTGAAGTTAGGTGCAAGCATGTCAAATACAGACTGCATTGTCTCTTACAGAATAGAAAAAGACTGATAATGATAATGTAACTATCTTTCTATTGATTCCAAATCTTAGTTTGTGTTTTGTGTGTGTGCAGCTTCCTAAAGTTACTTCCTTTTTTTTTTAGAATTTACAGGAAGAACCTCACCCAGACCTTATTTGTAATGGCACTGGGTTAAAATCTAAAGTCTAGATTTCAAAGCTGAAGGTCAATTAAAAGAATTATTTATATTCAATAATTCTGAAAAAAAAGAGTGAATCAATTAATTTCATTTTAAAGTTTAGAAAACAGAAAAGTGAGGAGTTAAATGTGTTGCCCAAGGTCACAGAGCAACAAAATGGAAGAACCAGGCAGGACTCAAACTCAGGACAATGCAAGGGCCTTTCCAAATTCATGCACCCATACTCACAACACAAGTGAAGTTGTGATATAAAGACCAGTTGTTAGGGTAAGACATTGTCCTGAGTTTGAGTCCTGGTTCTTCCATTTAGTTATTTTGTGACCTTGAACAACATACTTAACTCCTCACTTTTCTGTTTTCTAAACTGTAAAATGCAGAGTACATCATGAGAAACGCTGGGCTGGAAGAAGCACAAGCTGGAATCAAGATTGCCGGGAGAAATATCAATAACCTCAGATATGCAGATGACACCACCCTTATGGCAGAAAGTGAAGAGGAACTAAAAAGCCTCTTGATGAAAGCGAAAGAGGAGAGTGAAAAACTTGGCTTAAAACTCGACATTCAGAAAACGAAGATCATGGCATCTGGTCCCATCACTTCATGGGAAATAGATGGGGCAACAGTGGAAACAGGGTCAGACTTTATTTTGGGGGGCTTCGAAATCACTGGAGATGGTGATTGCAGCCATGAAATTAAAAGACGCTTACTCCTTGGAAGGAAAGTTGTGACCAACCTGGATAGCATATTGAAAAGCAAAGATGTTATTTTGCCAACAAAGGTCCGTCTAGTCAAGGCTATGGTTTTTCCTGTGGTCATGTATGGACGTGAGAGTTGGACTGTGAAGAAGGCTGAGCACCAAAGAATTGATGCTTTTGAACTGTGGTGTTGGAGAAGACTCTTGAGAGTCCCTTGGACTGCAAGGAGATCCAACCAGTCCATTCTGAAGGAGATCAGCCCTGGATTTCTTTGGAAGGAATAATGCTGAAGCTGAAACTCCAGTACTTTGGCCACCTCATGCGAAGAGTTGAGTCATTGGAAAAGACTCTGATGCTGGGAGGGATTGAGGTCAGGAGGAGAAGGGGACGACAGAGGATGAGATGGCTGGATGGCATCACTGACTCCATGGATGTGAGTCTGCGTGAACTCCAGGAGTTGGTGATGGACAGGGAGGCCTGGAGTGCTGCAATTCATGGGGTCACAAAGAGTCGGACACGACTGAGCGACTGAACTGAACTGAAACTGTAAAACAAAGTTAATTAACTCTTTTTTTTTTAGAATTATTCAATATATATATTAAAGAGTATAAATACCCAAAGCACAAATATTATTCTTTATTTCCTCCTTCTAGTTATTCATATTATTGAATAGGACCAGAGCTTGGGTAACAGAAACTGACCTATAGTCTTCAAATCGTTTCTATTGCTTTTGAGCCTGTGCATTCTCACCCTTCTTAGCCATGAACAGTGATTCCCATAAATAGTTTAGAATTCTTTCTGACATTCAAGGATCTCTACATGTTACCTGAATGCTGCTACCTAATGCAATCTTCAATTGCATGCTACCAATCAACATAGAGCCACGAAGCATTAAAGCTGGAAGAGACTTGAGTACCCCTATTTCATGGATAGGACATAGACTCAAGGAGCAGAGTGTTCAGTTGAACATCCCACTGTGAGTGAGGGTCAAAGCCCAATTTCCCAGCTTCCTAACTCAGAGCTCCAGACTTTCATGTTACAAATACTGGCCTAAGAAGAGTCAGAATGGACTGCCGCTTCCATGTATGCATGCATGCTTAGTTGCTTCAGTCATGTACAACTCTTTGAAACCCAATGGACTGTAGCCCGCCAGGCTCCTCTGTCCATGGGATTCTCCAGGCAAGAATACTGGAGTGGGTTGCCGTGCCCTCCTGCAGGGGATCTTCCCTCCCCAGGGATCAAACCCACCTTTCCTTCGTCTCCTGCATTGCAGGTGGATTCTTTACCCACTGAGTCACCTGTAAAACCTTGCCCCTTCCATACACTATGCTAATTTCTGTTCCTCTTTGCCTTGGAGGAAGTAGCTTTCTTCAAACTTACATATTAATGTGAGTATTTTATCCTAAGGATTATAGGAGCAGGGATAATCTAAAGGAATCAGTTTCTAGTCCTGCACTATCTGTATCTTCTTTTAACTAAAACTGATCTTCCTGAGGACCTACCTACCTTCCACTTTATAAAAGAAATTTGTACCCTTCATTCTTCCCACTATGTACTGTGATGTCTTATCCCAGATTGAAAAACTTCCAAGCTAAGCAGAAGCTTCCTATAGTTATTCATCAGGTCACCCCAAACCCTTTCCTGGTCTTAAGCCTATTTATAGTGATAGAGAAGAATGGAGTTTAAAAGGGAGAATAGGTAATGCTCAGATGTTCTTTAGAGGGAAGGAAGAAGCTTCCACTCCCCTGTTTCCAGGGCTAACAGCTTTCCTCCTTTCTGTCTAGGATCCCGGCTTTTCAGCTCACCCTTTCCTGCTTTTGTCCTAGCATTGCAGCAAACACTTCCCTAACACTCTAGGCTTCACTGTTATTTCACATCCTTTGTCAGCAGATGCTTAAGAGTAAATGTCCCAGGGTCAGGCTCTCTATCTTCAACACAAACAATTTGTGGTCTTTTCTACCTTCTCCACCCCTCAACCCTAGAATCCTGCTGCCTCTGCATTTTTGTCATAGCCAGAACTCAAACTGTGGGAGTGATGGGTAGAGTAAAATATATATATATATGTTACAGGGAGCCAGTGGGGGAAAGATATGATCATTCTGATCTTGGGGAGTCAAAACAACTGTCATTAATTAGACTTTTAGATCTTGAAGAGAAAAACTTAGAGGATTTTCTTCCCATAGGCAATCTTTTAACTCTTAAGAGTATTTCTTTGAAGGCTAACTTATGGTCAATATCTAGAGGATAACTACACTCTCTGCACCATCAGCAGTTTTTCCTCTTCAAGTTCAGCAGTGTTCTACTTCAATGTTACCAACCACTAACAACTCAGGGAGAAAAATCGCAGCCACACAGAAAACCTGCACATTTAGCAAACTTATAAGCAAAAACTGTCCTAACTATGAACTTCCTGAAGTGAAAACAGATGGCTGGGATAGGAAGGGACTCAGAAGTTTGAGGCTAGGAGATTCTGGTTCAAGATGATGAAGTAGGAGTCTCCTCAACTCACCTCCTCACACAACACACTGAATCTACAGCTGTGTATGGAACAGTTTTCCTCTGAAAGAAATATGAAAAGTAGCTGAGTGATTCCTATATGTCAGGTAAGCAAAAGAAACCCACACTGAAACCAGTCAGGCTGAGACATCATCTCACCATAAACCCTATCCCCAGTGCAGCAGCTTGTAATTGGGAGGGAACTCATAACTCAGAGCTTCTCCCTGAGAAGGAAAGGTTTTGAACCCCATATCTGGCACCCCAACTTTTGAGACCTGCACCTTAAAGACAGGACCCCAAAATATCTAGCTTTGAAAGTCAATAGTGCTTGCATCCACAAGACTTACAAGGCTATAGAGAACTGAGAAAGGTTCTTTTTTTTTAATTGATGTATAGTTGATTTACAGTGTTGTGCTAATTTCTTCTGTATAGCAGAGTGATTCAGTTATATGTATACGTATATGTAAGTATATATATTTCATATTCTTTTCTGTTATGGTTTGTCACAGTATACTGAATATAATTCCCTGTGCTATGCATTGTTTATCCATCCTATATATGCTAGTTTGCCTGTGCTAATCTCAGACTCCCAACCCTCCTCCCATACTTCACCCCCTTGAGAGCCCTAAGTATCTTCTGTATGTCTGTGAATCTGTTTTTGTTTTATAGATATATTGCTTTGTATCGTATTTTAGATTCCACATGTGAGTGATTATTTTGTTCAGTCACTAAGTCACGTCTGACTGTTTGTGACCCCATGAACTGCAGCACACCAGGCCTCCCTGTCCTTCACTATCTCCCAGAGGTTGCTCAAACTCATGTCCATTGAGTCAGTGATGCCATCCAACCATCTCATCTTCGGTGGCCTGCTTCTCCTCTTGCCCTCGATCTTTCCCAACATCAAGGTCTTGATTGGACCTGGGTCTCCTGCATTACAAGCAGATTCTTTACCATCCGATCCACCAGGGAAGCCCATATGAGTGATGTCGTCTGATATTTGTGTCTGACTTACTTCCCTTAATATGATGATCTCTAGATCCATCCATGTTGCTGCAAATGGCATTATTTGATTCACTTTTATGGCAGAGTAATAGTCCGTTGTATATACCACATCTTCCCTATCCATTCCTCTGTTGACTGACATCTAGGTCGCTTCTGTGTCTTGGCTATTGTAAAGAGTGCTACCGTGAACACTGGGGTAGATGTATCTTTTTGAGGACATTCCTGGTGGTTCAGACGGTGCATTATGGTTTTCTCCAGATGTATGCCCAGGAGTGAGATTGCTGGATCATATGACAACTCTATTTTTATTTTTTTGAGGAACCACCATATTATCTTCCATAGTAGCTGCACCAATTTACACTCCCACAAAGAGTGTAGGAGGGTTCTTTTTCCTTCAGACCCTCTCTAAAATTTGTCATTTGTAGACTTTTTAATGATAACCATTCTGACTGGTTTGAGGTGTTTTGATTTGCATTTCTCTAATAATGAGCGATGTTGAGCTTCTTTTCATGTGCCTCTTGGCCATCTGTATATCTTCTTTGGAGAAATGTCTATTTAGGTCTTCTGTTCATTTTTTGATTGGGTTGTTCATTTTTGGTTTTGTTTGAGCTATATGAGCTGTTAGTATATTTTGGAAATTAAACCCCATTGGTCACATCATTTTCAAATATTTTTTCCTATTCCATAGGTGGTCTTTTTGTTTGGTTTATGGTTTTCTTTGCTGTGCAAAAGCTTATAAGCTTGATTAGGTCCCATTTGTGAGAAATTATTCTTAAAGAGCTCATACAGACTTACCTGCCTATACACAGGGCCATGCACAGAGGCAAACACTTGAAACATGCCCTTCTTTCTATGAAAGAGGATTATTTGTTTAGCTTAGAAATTTTGGCCTGGGCAGGGGAGGGTGGGGGCGGGCAGGCGTCTAATTTAAACACACATCTAGGGCTGACTGAAAAACCGAAGACCATGGAGCCACTGGCTGCCATCTTTAAACTCTCCTGCTTAAAGGAGCTTGGGCATGCGTGCACCCCTCTTTTTTCTGCTGCCGCTCAGGGTGCCTCCCTTGATCACCTAACTCTGGTGAGACCTCGTCTAAGATGAGACTTAGACTTAGCCCGAGTCTAGGCACAGTCTAAGTCTAGGACTAGGCTAGGCCAAAATCTAGTCTAGAATGATATGAGCGTTATGCTGTTCATGACAACATTTAATAGTTGCAACCTATGCATAGGTAATGAGTAATAAGTAACGAACCCAATATAAAGTCTTTGTAGTATGTTGTGTATGTGTGCAAAGTAAACTGTATGTGCCCATCACTAAAGGAGGCCCCACCATTCTTGGTGTGCTTTACTATTGCCATCCACAAGTGCTCTGTTGAAATTATTGCTGTATTTGGCCATCTTGGCTGTAGGAGTCCTAACGGGACACTGAAGTCAAAATGTCTGGTGCCCAGAGTGAGCAAACAAGGAATGAAATACAGTCTTTTTAAAATGATACTTTGGTGAGACTTCCCTGGTGGTCCAGTGGCTAAGACTCTGCACTCCCAGTGCAGGAGTGCTGGGTTCAATCCCTGGTCAGAGAACTAGATCCCACATGTCACAACTAAAGATTCAGCATGCTGCAACTAAAGATCCCGCATGCCGCAGCTAAGACCTGGTGGAGCCAAACAAATAAATATTTTTAAAACTTGAGTAGAAAATAAAATTATGTTTTGGTGAATTCCAGGTAACATCACTAAAAACTTAAGGTGCTTTTTTTTCTTTCTACTTGGTTATCTTTGCTCAGTCTAGATTGTAAAGCTGCATTTAATTCCGATAGCATTGCCTTACTGAAGCCCCTGGCACCAGTGGTGGCTCCAGTGATGCTCTGTATTCATTTCAGGCCTGGCAGGAAATTCCCTTCATGACATCTCCTAGTATTTACTGCCCATTTCCCTTTTTCACCTTCCTGTCTTTCCTATGCCTAAATACCATTCTGTATCATCATGTGGTACCTTTTTCCCTTTATCTCATGCTTATCCATATTGAAATTTCACTTTTTGCTCTTGAACCTGGTATCACAATTATCTAGCATTGTTTTAATCTTGAAAATTTTAAAAAATATATTAGAGATAAAAATAATAATTCCCAGGTTGAATATTACTCTGGTAGATCCTAATTCCTTGAAATCTATTCTGATGGTCAGCCTTACTAAGAAATATCTCTCCAACCATAAAACCATTGAGCTATTTTTCAACATAATTTTAAATGTTGCCAGTGTCTTTTACTCTATAATAAAAGGGTAAAGCACGTTGAGGGAAGAGTAATATTAGAATCATATACGTTGAAGGATAATCAATGTGACATTAAGTATAAGTCACTGAGATCAGATTCATTCCTGTTCTTTTGGGAATGACAGGTAAATATAAATACAGAACATCTCAGAGAGGTTAAAGGATCCTAACAGATGACTATGTAGATATTGAAGTTGGTTTTACTAACATCATGATTTGCTTTCTCTCTAAATTTTCATTAAACTAGTACAGGCAGACGTTCTTAATGCGGTTTTTTGTACCGTAGAATATTTTTTTACTTTATTTAAGCCTGTGTTTAGTTCATTTAAGCCCTTTCTCAGAATAATTTTTTAAATTACTTACTTACTCTATTTTTGATTGTCCTGGGTCTTCCTAGCTGCACGCAGTCTTCCTCTTGCTGTGGATAGTGGGTGCTACGCTCTAGTTGCAGCGCATGGGCTTCTTGTTGCGGTGGCTTCTCTTCTTTTGGAGCACAGGCTCTAGGGCACACAGGCTCAGTAGTTGCATCTCATGGTCTCTAGAGGGCAGGCTAAGTAGTTGTGGTGCACGGACTTAGTTGCCTTTCTGCATGCGGAATTTTCCCGGACTAGGAAATCAAACTCGTGTCCCCTTCATTGGCAGACAGTTTCTAGACTACCAGACAAGTCCTCAAAATAAATTTTTTAAATACTTAGAACAAAATGCATAGAATTACCAAGGAAAGAATTACTGAAATTGTGATATAGTTGCCATTTATTGATGTAGTAAATAAAACCTAATTGAAGATCTAATAAATAACATGCTTAGGAATGGTGTTGAACATAAAAAATACTTTGAAATATGTTTAACAGCTGAATATATATTTTCATTACAGAAACTCTTTGTTCCGAAAGATTCTTTAAGTATCTGTCTATTCCACACAGATACTTCAACATTTTTGTGTGTTTGTTGAATGAATAAATGAGTGAATGAATAGGGTATATTTAAGGGTATATTTGAACCTTATAGTGGTGTGGGTAATGTTGTACCTAACAGTTCTCATAAGAACCACCAGATGGCAGATATTTAGTCTAAAAATGGCTATTTAACTATGAGGAAAACTCCAAAGATGAAATGCATAATAGTTTTTGTTTTCTTGATCCTTACTGCCTGAGTTTATGCCTGAGTTTATTAAATTCGAAGGGATTTTGTGAGTAAAAAAACTAGGGGATATTTTTAAGTCCTTTTGGCCTAGAAAAATAACTGTTTATTGAATTGGTTTATAAAATTGAATTGGAAAGAGACAGTAAACAATACTCTTCTCTCAGAAAGGAAAAATAATAATAGAGGATTTTCCAGGCTAAGTCATCCCTTTTTAGGGATTTCTATTCCTCAATCTCCAAATCAGTAAAAGAATGATTACAATCATGGAAGTCATTATATTTTACATATTATTGAAAGAAATAAAATGCATAAGAATCACACAGCACAATAGTTGCCTTTCTATTTTTGCCACATGGAAATTAAACCTCAGTCACCATAAAAACAAGTCCCACAGTCATAGCAAAAAGGAGGTATCTGATATCATAGCATCCCAACCACATATTGGATGAATCCATATGCCCTCAATACAATTGGTTGCATTTAATTCTGTGTGTGATGCCTTAAATAAAACACTGAGAAAGAGAGAGACAGGTCACCCAAAGGAGATTATCCAGAATAGAAACTAGGTCATATAGGGAACAGCTTCAGGAAGTGAAGGTGATCAGTTGAGACGTGTGACGTAGGCGCCACCGAGGGCTCTCGTGGGGAAGTCACACAAGCTACTTTTGCTCAGAATCAGGACAGTTGGGTTACAGAGAGTTGGAATTCTGCTTTTAAAAGGGAAGGATTTTTTCAAAACTGAGGCAGACCACCTAGGGGATCTCCAAGGTTTCCTCAGTGGACTATTCCAGTAGAGGCTCAGGTGTAATTCAGTATATGAAAATCCACATAGTCTACCTTCAGAGACCACATTCTCAGAAATAAGAAGAAACACGTGAAAGTCCACTGCACAGGGCCTGGGTCATAGTACATGGTCAATCAATAGTACTTTTCTGTCTGTACATTTCCTTTTAGTTACCACCTTAAGTTTCTCATATAACCTCTTTTTGCTTGAAAAATAAGTCTTAGTTTATCCATATAGCTGTTTATATAAGCTTATAATATTTGTTTGTTTATTGACTGTGCTGAGTCTCTGTTTTGCGGGCTTTCCTCCAGTTGTGCTGAGCGGGGCTGCTCTCTTGCCATGGAGCACACAGGCTCTAGCGCATGTGGGATCAGTAGTTGTGATTCCTGGGCTCTAAAGCACTGGCTCAGTAGTTGTGGCACACAGGAGTAGTTGCTGCATGGTATGTGGGATCCTCCCAAACTGGGATCAAACCCATGTCTCCTACATTGGCAGCCAGATTCTTTAGCACTGAACCACCAGGGAAGTCCTATACATGCACATAATAAAGATTATAGTACTTAATATTCACATATTACCTTTTAGTCTAACACACTTGTGTATATTTCATCCATTTATTTTATATAGTGACCAGAGCATAATTCTTGACACAAAATAAATACTCATCATGACTTTGTGAGTCGTCAGTGATTATCCCCATTTTATACAAACTGAGTCTTAGTGTGTGAGTCTCTACAGTTTATAAAAAAGTTGCAGAAATAGGAATTAAATTTATAAATTTAATTTATTAATTCTTTTTCCCTCCATGTTCCTTTTCACAATGCTGTATTAGCATATGTAAAAAAATAACTATTCACAAACACAAAAAACTCCCAAACTCCCATGTGTGTGCCTGTGTGTATAGAGAGAGAGAGAGAAAGATCCAGGAAAATCCAAATATACTGGGAAGCAGTCCCAATTTAACATAAATTACATTGATCTGCCAGAGGTAATATATATGTATCCCTTGGGTTTGGACTAAAAAAGTTCCCGATGATGAGTTTTGCTATTCATCAGAGAAGACCAATTTAGTTTCATAGCATAGATTTCCATTGCTCCTGCCAAATATATTCACATTACATATGGGTTTACTTAAGTGATGATTCACAACATGCCTATGTGTATGTATGTGTGTATACATATACATTTCCTATACATACATGTGCATACTCAGATGTTTCCCAGTTAATAAGCAACTGGGCAATGGTGATCTATCTCCATGCTGGCTAGGGCTGTCATGATAGATGGCAGAAACTCTTCAGATAATACACAGAGCAGCGTTAAAGTCAAAGACTAGGGTAAGGTTAATTAACACTGTTCTTGGAATTGTCGAGCGATCAGCAAGAACAGCATTAAATTGGGGTCACTGGGAGTTCCCCCTGCACTCACCGTGCTGAGTAGCCTATTATGTTGTTCATAGTAATCTGTGCCAGCCTGTAATGGCTTGTATATTTATAGGCTATCCAATGACTTTTACAAAGTTTTAGTTCAAGCACAGCCTTTCCTCTGTTTGGTGAATTTACTTGAAGCTTTTGTTACGAGTCAGACATTATGCAGAGACGTTATGTGTTATGCAATTTGCATGTATCATTTCATTTAATAACTCAATAAATATTTAATTATAAACTCCATTTTATAGGTTTGTAAACTGAGTCCCAGAGAGGATTAAAAAACTGGCAGTGGACCACTCTTTGAACCAGGCACTCTGCCTGCTGAATCATCTAACCTTGCACACTTAGACTGAGCACCATGGAGAGATAATCAGAGTAAGTAGTGTTCAGGGGAGGCCCGTGTCCTGGAAGCCTGGGTCGGGCAGACCAGCCCTAAGAGCAATAAATAGGCTTCACACATAGGATGGCTACGGGGAAGCACTGCAGGTGGGAAGCGGCACAGTTAGAGCCCAGAGGAACGCTGGGGATCAGGGTTACTTTCTGAGCCACCACGATGACAGGGAGAGAGTTACAGAAAGATATCAAGAAACACAGACTGGAGCAAGATAAGGCCCCAGATCTGCAGACAGACTCTCAGAAGAGAACACCTGAGCTACACGAAAGCCTGGTCCTCCCCTGGCCACGAGGGCTCCCCTGTCCTGCTGCAAGCACACAGCTCACTTCAGCTAGTCTATCTCCCCAAACAATAGTATTGCCCATAGACAAAGGTAAATAAACAGCAGTGGTTCTGGTTTAGCACGTAGAATTTCAGGAAAATCTCCAGTGCGCGTGTAAGATTCCATTACCAGTGAAGAAGCTGTGTTCACCGTTTCACCCTTTCTCCCTTCTTCCCCCTCCTCCCTCCCCTTCCCCCACTGTCCCCACCCCCTCCTCACACAAATATAACAGTCCCCGGGGGTGCTGTGATGTGAGACTGGGCCACCCCTCATCCAGCACACAGGAGATGAACGCCTCTGACAGTAAGGTAGTCTGCTGAGGGAATGCCACAGTGACACAAGGCCAAAATGAAGATGCTGACTCAGCCAGGAAAGCTCTAAGGTCGCATATACAAAAAGTTGCCTGCCGCCTATGATTTTTAAAGAGTACAGGGAGCATGCTCAGACCCTGGAGGTGACCTTGTAGTCTGTTCTTATTAACAGGCCAGTTGAGAATTCCAGGTGTCTCCAATGTCAAACAGCCATCTTCTGAGGAAAGATGCCCTCTAGTGGCCATCGAGCCACTTTCTATTGGCAAAAAAGTTAATATGCATTTATGCATTTCATTTTACTTTTAATATTCAGGGTCTTAAAGGAATGGCGGCAGCTAAATATGAAATGCACATGGAAAGTCATTGGTGCAAACTCTTGTTGTTGCAATACTCCATACCCAGTGGTGCACAGGTGCTCCAGTCAGATAACTGCTTTGGGGAAATACCAGTTAAGGGTGAGCAAAAACACAGCAGAGCACTGAGCTCAAGGCTGCATAGTGCCAAGTACAATTCTCTTCACCCACATTGAGCTGGGGACCTGGGACCCAGGAGAACTCTATCACTGGCTTTCTTTCTGTCCAGCATTCATTCACCATATATGAGCAAGTCACTCCTTTGTGTCAGTCACTTATGCAGAAGTTAAAGTTTAGTGGAATGAAACTGACAGGACCAGGAGAATTGCCCTTGTAGATCTTATATTCTAGTGGAGAGAAAGACAGTATACATTGAATAAGGAATATTTTCATTTTAGATGGTGGTAGATTCCACCATCAGGAAAATACAAGCAGGTACTATTTGACTAGGAGGAGGCGCTGCTTTAGATATTGTGATGGATGGAAATATCCTAGAGCAATTATAGCTCAAATGATATGTGGGCTCAGTAAACAATGTGAAATACTTAACCATGTAAAGATCTGGAAAGTGGGAACACACTTAAGTATGCTAATGTATTGCAGAAGCAGCAGTAGGGACAGTGTAGGGAGAGTGTGTCAGGAGAGGAGCATGGCAAAAGAGAATTCATGAAGCTAGATTATGGAGAGCCTCCTAGACCCTGTCATTGAGTTTTGAGTCAACTTCTGAGCAGGTTATGGAGCAGCTGGAAGAGTTTAAGCAGAGGAGTGATATTTGAATTCTCCAGTAAAGAATCTGCCTGCAATGCAGGAGACCTGGGTTTGATCCCTGGGTCCGAAGATCCCCTGGAGAAGGGAATAGCAATCCCCTTCAGTATTCTTGCCTGGAAAATCCCATGGACAGAGGAGCCTGGCAGGCTAGTCTATGAGGTTGCAAAGAGTCAGACCTGACTGAGCGACTAAGCAAACACACACACACACACACACACACACACACACACACACACACACACGAAAACTTTACCCTGGGCCATGTAGAAAATGGATGGTGGGGAGGAAAGTGAAGCAGAAAATCCCCTGAAGACGTTCTTCTTGGAGAGCCCGAGTGATCAGCAGGCAACATTAAATTCAGATCACTGGGAGTTTCTGATGAAGTCAGCTTTCTGAATAACCCATTATAATATTCATGTTTTGCCAGGGTCCAGCCCCGGTGGATCCAGGGAATTCGAAGGGTGGACGGTGTTGGCGTGAGAAAAACTTATTTATTGATTGATATAAGATTAGATTAAGAAACAATAGTGTAGTAGGAAAATTAAGTGGAGGAAGAGGGCTGAATAGCTTGGATTACGCGGAAGACCAATAAAATTCCAGACAAGGAATTTGCACCATCTACATTGGGCCACCAGCGCTTGCTTGAATATCTAAGGGTGCCTTGCCTTAGGCTCCCCTTCTCAAGAATCTTAACAGCCAGGGCAAGTAAGTAGACTTGGCAGTCTACACACACACACATACACACACACACACACACACACACACACACACACACACACACACACACACACACGGGAAACCAGTCCAGCAACTAGCTCCGTCCAAGGTCTTTTATACTTTTGATAAAACATGGAGATCAATGGGTAACACAAAGTTATACAGCGTTAGCAGTCCAGACTCTTATCAAAACCAGGCTTTTCTCTCTGCATACCTAATTGTATACACAAGTCTTAGGTAATTTACATCATCTTCCAGCCAAAAGGGCCAATTAACATTTTACAGCCTTTTTTCTGATAAGGGTTTGTCAACCAGAAGACTTATTTGTGTTGATCTTCCCAAGGTCTAGTGCCACTCTCAGAAAGCACTAAATAAAGTTACATTGTTACATAGCAAAGATACAGCAACTTATAACAAGTAGAGGGAGTACAGTGATTTACAACAAAAGAGAAGCAATTAACTCAAAAGTCTAGTGTTGCTAACATCAAAACTACTATGTATCTTTTTCTACATCCTGCTTACATTGAGTAACATCCTTCCAGGTGCCTAAAAGATAAAGAATATGGAGGTCTGGCAGCAATCCTTGAGTCAACAGTGAAAACCCATCACCAATATGATTTTTAACTCTTTAGAAAAGGCTCTGTATCTTTAAGATGCTTTCAAGCTTTGTGCCTCTCGCGGTTGGGGGGCTGTAAGCAATTCACAGGCTGTAAGAAGTCTGGGGAACCTGTTAGGCAAGCTAGAGAGCTATCAGAGGGGGTTTAACTGAAACATCCCTTTCAAATGCAGAAGGCTAAAGCCCAGATTTGACTTTTTCCAGAGAATATCAGAAGAGTGGAAAAGCAGGCAGATTCTTATTTTAGGGGGAGGGTGGATGCCCAGGAAATTCCAGGGGGAAAACCTGAGGTCTGATTAGCCTTGCCATCAGAGCTCTTGCCGCATGACCTTGTCACGGGTGGAATTCCTCACGCTGGCTCCCGGCATCGTTTTGTTTTGTTTTTATAAATCCCAGATATGTAAGGACTTATGTATCTTCAGGGTATTCTGAGAAAGTTTACTGAGTCAAACATTGTTCTTGTTTTTGCTGTTACTGTTGTTAGGCTTTTGCGCTAGTTTTCCTTTTCTTGACAGACAGGTTTTCAGGTGACAGAAAACTGGAAGACAAGCCTTTAACCTCCAGTTCAACTACCATTCACCAGGGGACCTTGAGCATTATCTCCAAGCCACTTTGGGTCATAGTCTCTTTATCCAAGAATGAATGGGGTCAGGATAGGTTCATCTGGCTCTGAAATTATATCATTGTTCAGATCATAGAAGTAATTAGAGTGTGGCCTCAATTAGCTTTGTCATTTATTATTCAGAAAGAAAAGGTAATTGACCATGAGCCCAGTGACCTAAATATTGCTTATGCATTTGAGCTGGCTTCAAATGATAGTTTCATTTCCTTTATTGCACTTATTATTCTCTGAAACTATCTAGCTTATTTGTTTTTGACTCCTCCATTATAATGTCTGTTTCATGACAGGAAAGACCTTGTCCATTTTTTTTTTTTCAAGCCAGCCTCTAAAAGAGTACTTAGAATATAGTAGATGTCCAATATATACTTGTTGAATGAATGAATGATTTGCTACCGTGATGGGAATTTCTCTGTACTAGTAGGTATAGCAATTCAACAGACTGATATAAAACCAAGTTTTGTTTACGGCAAAGTTATGTTGTAGATGAGTACTTTTCACAGTTTTCAAAGTCACAGAATCCTTTGTTTAATTAAAATCTTGGAAAAACAAAGTATGAAAGCATATGAAAACCTGGCTCTGATTAAAGGCTGGATGGAGAGCCCAGAGTTTTTCCCAAATGCCTTTGTTTCTCAGTTCCTTCACAAGCAACTACCAAGTGCAGTTTGAAAACTGCAGGAGCCCTTGACTACCAAGATCTTTACAATTTCATAGAAGCTGGAGTGTATTAAACCTCTGTTGCTTGTTAGCCCGGTCCCATGCCTACCACCCCATTCAACAGCCAAGTCTATGCCCATCATCTCCAGGGAAAGGAATTTGCACCCTTTCATATTTAAATACCTATACTAGAAAATACTGCATTTATATGACCAAAATCTGTCTCAACTCTCAGGCGTCCAGACAATCAGTTGGTTCTGTTTTCCGCAGAACAAAATTTTAACAATTGGAAGGAAACTTTCTCTCATTCTGCCCTCCATCTTAAACATTCTCCACTTCTTTTTGTTTAATATTGATATGCCATACTCATGGTCTCCCCAACTTGAACAATCAAAAATTTCCATCTCTTGTTTAGCCACAGTTTGACAACGTGCTATGGAAAAATTGGTGCCCTGATTAAAACCCAGATATTCTGGTAAATCCTAAAGGAGATCAGCCCTGGGTGTTCATTGTAAGGACTGATATTGAAGCTGAAACTCCAATACTCTGGCCACCTAATGCGAAGAGCTGACTCATTTGAAAAGACCCTAATGTTGGGAAAGATTGAGGGCAGGAGGAGAAGGGGACAACAGAGAATGAGAAGGCTGGATGGCATCACCGATTCAATGGACATGGGTTTGGGTAGACTCCAGGAGTTGGTGATGGATAGGGAGGCCTGGTGTGCTACGGTTCATGGGGTTAGCAAAGAGTTAGACGCGACTGAGCAACTGAACTGAAATGAACTGATCCTGGTAAAAGCTGTTCAGTCAGAGTGAACAAGACCATCTTCTCCATTTTTTTCTGTCCACAGAAATTTTATTAATACAGAAGAGTCTCCACTGACTATGGGGAACATCATACTGGGATTTGCCCACAAGCTTTCTTCATTCCTATTTCCACTATTGCTCTGGGATTCCTTTCTCTCCAGCATAAACTGCAGCATCCAGGAAATTACTCCACATTTTGTTCCCTTCAACACAACACAGCATTTTAAGAAATTTACTGTAGTCATTACTGTGCAGAAAAGGAAATATAAATGCAACAAACCATAAGGAAATAACAAAGATTGCAGAAAATCTCAGAAGGTCCTTAAGAAGCTGTCTCTGGACTAGGATGAAGTATGGATGCTCCCATCCTTCTCAGAGTATCTCCTAATTTCCTGGTATGTCTAGATGGCCTGGGGATTATCATGGTTTTGTTGTTGTTCAGTCGTTCAGTAGTGTCTGACTCTTTACGACCCCATGGACTGCAGCACACCAGGCTTCCCTGTCCTTCACTATCTCCTAGAGCTGCCCTTGGAATATATCTTTCAAAAGAGGATAGGCTTCAGAGATATATGGACAGGGGTTTAAATGCTGCCTCTATAACAGAATCAGCTAGAAATTCTGGCAAATAACTTCTCACCAGGGGCATCATTTCCTCACTTACGAAATGAAAATACCAAGTCATACAGCGGTTGTGGAGAATGACTTCCATAATGAAAGGTAAAGTCATTTACTCATGTCCAACTCTTTGTGACCCCATGAACTACAGTCCGTGGAATTCTCCAGGCCAGAATACTGGAGTGGGTAGCCTATCCCTTCACCAGGGGATCTTCTTAACCCAGGGATCAAACCCCGGTCTCCTACATTGCAGGTGGATTCTTTAGCAGCTGAACCACCAGAGAAGCCCAAAGATGTGCTTCCCTGACTAGGAATCGAACCCGGGCTGCAGTGGAGAGAACACTGAATCGCAACCACTAGACCGCAAGGGAAGTTGACTTCCATAATGGCTTAGTATAAATTAAGCAGAAGTGTGTTTCTCTTTAAATCATTTCCTGGGTATTACTTCCGTCATTGTAGTCCAGGGATGAAAACTTCTTTCATGAGACTGTACAAAAAAGAAGCCAAGATGTGGGGAACGGTAACATAGACTTTAAATGGACAGAGAGACTCAGTCTATGAAGCCTTGATTAATGGCAAAGCTTTACTCAAATAAACATCTCAGGTAGGTCTTATTACCAAGGTGTACTTTCTTTCTAAGTTTGCTGCACCAAGAGTCCTTGTTGCTCCAGATTCTGCCAAGACAACACCAAATTGTTATGGAAATTAGGCCAAAGACCTGGTTATTTTGAAATTTTTTTTCATTTACTCAAGTTCTGCATGTAAAAAAAGGAGGGGGGGCAGTAGCCAACAGCTAGAAGCCATTCTGACTTTTTCTCCTGAGCTTCTAATGTATCAGAATAATCTTTTTCCTTGTGTAAATGACTACAGCCCAAAATCCACCCCCATCCATCTCCCTAGGAATTTGGGGAGGGGAGCATGGTAGTCTAATGTTATATGGCTGATATTGGAAAAGAGATTCAAGTGTACATTTTGAAAGCAGGAGAAGTTACAGTAATAAGGTAACTCATACACCTGGAAGGAGATTCAGAGAAACATTTGAAAAGAAAAGGGGTCATAGAAGAACTGAACCTTAAAGACTCTTTTGCTTAGTTGAGATTTTTAACTTCCAGAAGTAACATAAATTCCTGTTGATGGTGAAATGCTGATTTCATCATCACTTGTCATAATTCTCTCCTTTTTCTCATGTGCTAAGCTGTCTTTTCCCATCTGGCAAACTGTGATTCACATGCCCACAGTGAGCTCAGTTGCCTCGTTTTCTGTGAATCCATTGGAGGCATTCACTGTCTTCCCTCAACTCCTAAATACGAGACTTAGGCCTCAACTGGGTCTCTTCTGCCATATTTAGAATCTGTAATGCTCTGTCTCTCTGATCACTAGGCTATTATGTCATAAAAGCAAGAATCACATCCCATACATCTTGATTCTTCCAAATACTACCACTGCCTTAGAACATAGTAAATGTTCAATAAAATTTGGGGTTTGGTGGGAAAGGGGGTATAGGATGGAAAAAGTAAATGTGTTTCCATCTGAATTCCTTCACATTTCTCTTTTTCCAGTGTTGGTTTCTAACTTTGATCTTCCTCAGGGTAATTTTACATAGGTAATTTTTTCTGAACCTCAGGAATTCCTGTTTGTTTGTTGTTGTTGTTGTTTCTCTAATACTGGAGCTTTCCATATATCTTTCCAGATGTTATCATCTACCTGCTCTTTGGAATTACATTGCTTCCAAATTCCAGATATACATAACATGCCTTAAACCCAGTTGTGATAAATCAGTAGCAAATGTCTGCAGTGAATTTCTAAAGCCTATGCAATGATTTTCTCTTCCAGAAATTCTCTTGTACATTTTGCTGTATTTCCCTTGTATGGCCTTTTGTGACCACCAAGAGGACACTTCATAAGTATATTTTTCTTGGCCTTGATTTATCAAACTAATTTAGCAGCATTCTCCTGTGCCCATCTATAAGAAGGTCAAGTGAAGGAACTCCATCTACACCCCATTTCATGTCCAGTTTGCTCAGTTTTGAACATAGTGGTTTGTGCCTGGTGGACCTGCAAGAGACAGAATTTCCACAATTGAACCAGCAAATTCTGCCTTTCTCTTGACCTCTTCGTCTAGCTTCATGTAAATCTTCTAAAATAAAGCCTCCACTCCTTAGCCCAACTCAAATTTTCTAGCATGATACTTTATAATTTTGAACCAGGCCACTTAGATTCTAGCCTGAATTGTTTCCATAAATCCTTTTACATAATTTTGACTCATCTATAATTAATCATCATAATAAAATTGCTAAATTCCATTTATTTCTAATACCATAAATCTTTCATACTGGTAATTTGTGGAATGCCAGGACTAACAGAATGGCCTCATTAGCACAGTCCAGAGACCTAGAGCATGACCTTGCTTCAATACTGTTAGTCCTCCTTATCTTGTTTTCAGTAAATCCAATAGATTAGGAAGGCTGTTCTTCACACACAAGTCTTACCTTTATGGCTCTTTTCCTGAGAGCCATATTGAAGTAGGTACTAGTATTTCTCACTTTTTTTAAAGTTATATAATTTATTGAAGTATAATTACTTACAATGTTTCAGGTACACAGAAAGGTGATTCAGTTATACAAATATACATATATTTTTTTGAAATTATTCTCCATCGTAGGTTATTACAAGATATTGACTATAGTTCCCTATGCTATCCAGTAAACCTTTGTTACTTGTTGCATATTGGTTTTTTAATTAGAAATCTAGTATTCTATTCATACTAAGTCAAACAAGTGGTCAAAATGTCATAATTATTTTAGTTAGGTAAAAATTCATAAGTTTTTATGTATGTTATACATATTTATGTATATATATATATATGTACACAAAAGCTTCTACTACACTTGAAAAGGCTTGAAAAAGAACATCAAAAAAAAGAAGAGATGGAGAAATTGGAGAGCATAAACTAAATGAAATGGGAACACTGAATATGAAATAGAAAAAGTGAAACAAACTAGGTAAAAGATCATCATATAGTACAGTTGTTTTTAAACATGACTACTCATTAGAAACATATCTGGAGCTCTGGCAAAAAATACAATACCTGAGCATTTGTAGTTTTCAAAAACTTTCAAGATAATTCTGATAGGCATCTGGATTTTAAAAAGTAACCACAGGTTTTCTATTAGATCCTAGTTTTGGTGATACAGGGTTCTATAATTTTTTTGTTGACCAATAATTATACAGTGGTATTAAGTGGGTAATAGTTACACAGTCACAGTAGTAAAAGATGTTTATCAGTTTTCACAATCAATAGCCAGGCAAAAAAGATAGTTACAATTGCAAGCCATAATGGGAACATGATTAACTTAACAATATAAAACAATTACATACAATTTAGCAGGTAGCGGGGGTCAAGCAGAGTGATGTGGTGAGTGGAAGGGCCTACACGCACCTGTTCTCATCCACCCAGCCAAGACCAAGACCAAGTGAGGACTTCCCTTGTGGGTCAGATGGTAAAATGGTAAAGCGTATGTCTTTTGGTTGGTGCATTTAATCCATTTACATTTAAGGTAGTTATCGATATGTATGATCCTATTACCATTTTCTTAATTTGGGGGGGGGTGGGTATTTTCTGTAGGTCTTTTCCTTATCTTGTGTTTGAGCCTGGAGAAGTTCCTTTAGCATTTGTTGTAAAGCTGGTTTGGTGGTGCTGAAATCTCTTAGCTTTTGCTTGTCTAGAAAGCTTTTGATTTCTCCATCAAATCTGAAGGAGAGTCTTGCCAGGTAGAGTATTCTTGGTTGTAGATTCTTCCCTTTCATCACTTGAAATATATCATGCCATTCCCTCTGGCTTGCAGAGTTTCTGTTAAGAAATCAGCTGTTAGCCTGATGGGTTTTCCCTTGTATGCTATTTGTGTTATTTTTCCCATGTTGCGTTTAATATTTTATCTCTGTCTTTAATTTTTGTCAGTTTGATTACTGTGTGTCTCGGTGTGTTCCTCCTTGGGTTTATCCTTCCTGGGATTTGCTGTGCTTCCTGGACTTGGTTGACTATTTCCTTTCCCATGTTCAGGAAATTTTCAGCTATTATATTTTCAAATATTTTCTCAGGTCCTTTCTCTCTCTCTCTTCTCCTTCTGGGACCGCTATAATATGAATGTTGGTGCACTTAACGTCCCAAAGGTCTCTTAGGCTGTCTTGATTTCTTTTCATTCTTTTGCTATATTCTGTTCTGCAGCAGTGATTGCCACCATTCTGTCCTCCACGTCATTTATCCGTTCTTCTGCCTCAGTTATTCTGCTATTGATTCCTTCTAGTGTATTATTCATCTGTCTGTTTGTTGTTTAGATCTTCTAAGTCTTCGGTAAACATTTCTTGCGTCTTCTCAATCTTTGTCTCCTTTCTTTTCCCAAGATCCTGAATCAACTTCACTATTATTGTTCTGAATTCTTCTTCTGAAACATAGCCGACCTCAACATCATTTAGTTGTTTTTCTGAGATTTTATCTTGTCCCTTCATCTGGGACATAACTTTCTGCATTTTCATTGTGGTTAACTTTGTGTAATACAGTTTTTGTTTTAGCTGCTGTGAGACTGTGCTTCTTTGTGCTTCTTCTGTCTGCCCTCTGATGGATGAGACTAAGAGGCTTATGTAAGCTTCCTTATGGGAGGGACTGGCAATGGAAAAAAACTGGGTCTTGCTTGGGCAGGGCCTTGCTCTGTAAAGCTTTAATCTAATTATCTGCTGACGGGTGGGGTTGCACTCCCTCTCTGGTAGTTGTTTGGCCTGAGGCGAACCAGCCCTGGGTCTAGGGCTCTCAGTTCAGTTCAGTCACTCACTCAGTTGTGTCTGATTCTTTGAGACACCATGGACTGCAGCATGCCAGGCCTCCCAGTCCATCAACAACTCCCAGAGCTTGCTCAAACTCTGTCTCTTGAGTCGGTGATGCCATCCAACTATCTCATCCTCTGTCATCCCCTTCTCCTTCTGCCTCCAGTCTTTCCCAGCATAAGGGGCTTTTCCAATGAGTCAAGTTCTTTGCATCAGGTGGCCAAAGTATTAGAGTTTCAGCTTCAACATCAGTCCTTTCAGTGAGTATTCAGGACTGATTTCCTTTAGGATGAATTGGTTGGATCTCCTTGCAGCCCAAGAGACTCTCAAGAGTCTTTTCCAACACCACAGTACAAAAGCATCAATTCTTTGGTGCTCAGCTTTCTTTATAGTCCAACTCTCACATTCATACATGACTCCTGGAAAAACCAAAGCTTTGACTAGACGGACCTTTGTTGGCAAAGTAATGTCTCTGCTTTTTAATATGCTATCTAGGTTAGTCATAACTTTTCTACCAAGGATCAAGCGTCTTTTAATTTCATGCCTGCAGTCACCATTTGCAGTGATTTTGGAGGCCCCAAAAGTAAAGTCCTTAACTGTTTCTACTGTTTCCCCATTTATTTCCCATGAAGTGATGGAACCAGATGCCGTGATCTTAGTTTTCTGAATGTTGAGTTCTAAGCCAATTTTTTCACTCTCCTTGTTCACTCTCATCAAGAGGCTCTTTGATTCTTCTTCACTTTCTGCCATAAAGGTGGTGTCATCTGCATATCTGAGGTTATTGATATTTCTCCCGGCAATCTTGATTCTAGCTTGTGCTTCATCCAGCCCAGCATTTCTCATGATGTACTCTGCAGAGAAGTTAAATAAGGAGGGTGACAATATACATCCTTGACGTACTCCTTTCCCGATTTGGAACCAGTCTGTAGTTCCATGTCCAGTTCTAACTATTGCTTCCTGACCTGCTTACTGATTTCTCAAGAGACAGGTCAGGTGATCTAGTATTCCCATCTCTTGAAGAATTTTCCACAGAATGTTGTGACTGACAGAGTCAAAAGCTTTGATATAGTCAATAAAGCAGAAATAAGGTGTTTTGGGGGAACTCTCTCACTTTTTCCATGATCCAGATGATGTTGGCAATTTGATCTCTGGTTCCTCTGCCTTTTACAAATCCAGCTTGAACATCTGGAAGTTCATGGTTCCTGTACTGTTGAAGCCTGGCTTGGAGAGTTTTGAGCATTACTTTACTAGCGTGTGAGATAAGTGCAATTGTGCAGTAGTTTCAACATTCTTTGGCATTCCCTTTTTTCAGGATTAGAATGAAAACTGACCTTTTCCAGTCTTGTGGCCGCTGCTGAGTTTTCCAAATTTACTGGCATATTGAGTGCAGCACTTTCACAGCATCATCTTTCAGGATTTGAAATAGCTCAACTGGAATTCTATCACCTCCACTAGCTTTGTTCTTAGTGATGCTTCCTAAGACCCTGTACAGACTTCCATGCTTAGAAAAAAGCTCTGTGCTTGGTTTAATGTTCTGCCATTGCCATCTTGAAATTTGTAATAACTTTTGAACAGGAGGCCCCACATTTTAATTTTGCACTGTATAATTAAACAATATGGTGTTTTGGATAAGAGAATTTTCTGTTGTGAAATATTGCCCCAATACTACAGGATGTAGCATGCTTGGCCCTACAAACTAAATGCCAGTGTTCTCCCAAGTCAGGATGACAATCAAACTGCTCCCGAACTTTTCCAAACCCTCCTGAGGGAGCAGCAACTCCCACTCCTCCCCACCCCCGCAAACCCACTGAATCACACCCTCTTCCATGCTATAATTATGCTATCCTGGGTATATTTCCTTTAGAGCTTTTTAAAAGCATTATCTATTCATTGATATACCTTCCACACTGAAATGTAATTTCTTAGTATATTTGACCACGTGGCATCACAGTGCTATGAAATCATTGTTTAATCATTATAATAGTAGTAAACCTTACTTACTTAGCACAGTGGTTAAGTTTTCTCATGTGCAAAATAGAAAGAGTAATAGTTACTTTATGCTGAGACTTGAATCATATCATGGCTTTAAAGCTGTTAACACACTGCCTGAGATTAGAAAGATTCGATCCAGTAGTAGTATTATAAAATTGCTCCCTGTATAATGTTGGAGGAGGTAGAAATCATGGAAGTCTAACCCAAAAATGGTGTCAGTGTTGGAGTCCTGAAGCCTAGTCAAGGGGGATGTGGTTTGACCCAGCATGGTCTGAGACTGCAGTCAGGAGGAGACATCACAGCTGAAGCCCATTCAAGTTTGTACCTGGATAGTGTTCGATGCCATCCAGAGGATACAAGAAGGAAGGAAAATCGGAGAATCGAGTTTGCAAGCTGGCAGTCTAAAGTGAGGGCAGTTGCGGTGCTTGGGAGGGGGTGGATTTCCTCTTGTGCTGTGTATTCTTTGTACACCCCCTCCCACCTTGAGTGCATCCTGGGGGGCCCCAAGTGTGAAATAAGAAGGAAAGAAGCATCTCTGAGTCAGTATAGACCCAGAGACTCTAAACTGTTTTGCTTGACTCAAGTCCTCCCTCAGGCTTCCTAATGGAAGGGTCGAAAGAGCCAGATGTCAGTTGAGATGACAAGGAAGAGATCTCAGGGTAGAATGCCAGAGATTAAACCTCTGCTCTGATTTCGTTTAAAGACAGTTACACAAAGACAAGGGACAGAATGAGAGGAGCAGTCCCATTTTTCTCCTGGCTGCGAGAATACTCACACTAACAATAGCAACAGCCCCAGCTATTAGCCACTCTTTGTTTAAAGAGCCATCCAACAGTCATACTAAATGTCGTTTCCTCAGCTTCCTGTGTGTCAGGCTGGGGACCACTTAGTGTCACTAGGAATTCTGGCTTGGGCGTTTTCTTCAGAGTGATGGGCAATACTTTATCTCATGCCTCATCCACCACACATGGGAATCTGTGTGTGCATGTGTGTGTTTGTGGTTGCAATAGTCATTAGAGCACAAAAAAGTTACAAATGTTCATGCTGTTTAATAGCAGCATCAGTGTTCCATCTATTTAACGTCTGACAATCACTAAATGGAAGAGTAGGGAATTGAACACAAGTCTGTTGAAATCAATGTCTCTGGTGATCAGTATATTAAAAATTCTGACTGCCAATGTGCTATTTTACTATTTCATTTTAAAATCATATTTGTTATCACCTTTTAGGGAGATTCTGATGGAGTTTATAAATGGGCCAGTGTCAGAGCTTAGCATTAATGACTTTTTAACCTACTGAATTCAGTCCAAATTTCTTAGCTTTCTTCCACTAACGTCTGACTGTTCTGTGGCACCTTTCCCACCCATTCTCTGTAGTTTATGCACCCTTCATGTTCTCCTAGGTGAGTTATTCTGTTCCTCATGAGCATCCCATGTTTTGCATTCAATGAAACAGTACAGCGGAGCAGTTGAGAACCCACACTCTGAATCCTGCCTGCTTACTTTCAAATTCCAGCTCCTGTATTTACAAGCTCCGTGACCTTGGGAAAGTATAATCACTTAACCTCTCTGTGCCCCAGCTATGCCAATTATATCCATAAAATTAGGTAATAAAAGTATTTCACTTATAGAATGAATTTCAGAGTAAGATTAGTTAATATGTATAGGTTTAGAACAAAAGTCTGGCAAGCAGTACTGTACAGATGCTTGTTGTTATTTTATCAGCTGCTGTGATGGCCTCTCCATTTTTACCTACCTGAGTCGTCTCATCTATCCATGCATATGCAATGTGCCTCTCTTTTGTTATGCTGTCTAGCACATGGGATGTAATCTTTCCTGCCTTAAAACCCCCATAATATTTAGACTTTTACTTAGCATAGTGAAGTGAGTGATGTCGCTCAGTCATGCCCGACTCTTTGCGACCCCATGGACAGTAGCCTGCACCAGGCTCCTCCATGGGATTTTCTAGGCAAGAGTACTGGAGTGGGTTGCCATTTCCTTCTCCAGGGAATCATCCTGACCTAGGGATCAAACCCAGGTCTCCCGCATTGTAGACAGACGCTTTACCATCTGAGCTATTACTTAGCATAGAATTGTTTATTTTGCAAATTATAAGGAGTAAATGGATGTTTCTATTGAAATTATATGGGAAAGCATTTTCTTTTCAACATGCATTTGAAAAGTTTCTTCAGATGTGTATTACTTTCTATCTAGCTGGTGATACAGTGGGAAGACTTGCTACTCAAGGTGTGGTACATGGACCAACAGCAACTATGTCACCTGAGGCCTAGTCAGAAATTCAGGAACACAGCCCTTCCTCAGACCTACTTCACCAGGATCTGCATTTTACAAGGTCCTCACACACTGAAGCACTAGTGTAAAGCTTTAGAACTTGGCCTAGATAAATTGGATCCAGCTATGTGGTTTGGTGACAAGAAAGATCTATGTAATCATGAAAGCTACATGATACTAAGAAGCCTCTTTTAATATATAACAAAGCTGAAACATGAATCCAGGTGTCTGAATCCAAAATCTTAACCATTAGTCCATTAATCTATAATCTATGTAATCTTGTGGAGAAGGCAATGGCACCCCACTCCAGTACTCTTGCCTGGAAAACCCCATGGACGGAGGAGCCTGGTGGGCTGCAGTCCATGGGGTTGCAAAGAGTCGGACACGACTGAGCGAGTTCACTTTCACTTTTCACTTTCACACATTGGAGAAGGAAATGGCAACCCACTCCAGTGTTCTTATCTGGAGAATCCCAGGCACGGTGGAGCCTGGTGGGCTGCCATCTATGGGGTCGCACAGAGTCGGACACAACTGAAGCGACTTAGCAGCAGCAGCAGCAGCAGCATGTAATCTTGACTAGATCTATTGCTTACCTTTTCGTAATAGTAAGATGTTTACAATGTTAATGTCAACATAGGGCTCAAGTCCCAGCTTCACCACAAACTAGTATTACTAGAGCAAACTCCTGTTTTCAGGAGTTTCCGCTGGCTTAAGGATGCATGAAGAGTTCACATAATTGCTTTGGGTCAGTGACTGTCCGGTCTCTGGTTTACAAGGGAAGGGCAGTGGAGAGGGAGCTGGGAAAAGATGAAGGTCATGTGACCCTCACTGTCCCTTTACTCTCTTCAAAGGTATACGTGCAGCTACTCTATTTATTTTTTTAATTAATTTATCTATTTGACTGTGCTGGATCTTCCCTGTTGCGTGGCGGGCTTTCTGTAGTTGTGGTGCTCGAGCTTCTTACTCCATTGGCATCTCTTGTTGCAGAGCATGCATGGGCTCTAGGCACATGGGCTTCCGTCGCCGTGGTGCACAGGCTTAGTTGCTCTGTGGCATGTGAAATCTGCCAGGACCAGGGGTCAAACCCGTGTGCCCTGCATTGGCAGGCAGATTCTTAACCACTGAGCCACCAAAGAAGTTACTCTTAAGGACTGAACAACTGTTTATTTTTAAGTACACCAAAGATCGAATTTCTATGAAGGTATTTTGCTTGAGAAAAAAAATAGATTTTAATTTATTGTTTATTAAAACTTAGTAATTTTAATTTCTTGCATTTTGTGAAAGTCTTAGTTTTTCTTCTGATTTTCAAAATGCTGCTGAGCTCCGTAGGCTTAAATAATGTTTGTTCTTTACATCATGTTTCATGCTGAATTTGTTGTGCTTTTGAAGTTGGCTTCCCTGGGAGGAAGAACAAAGAGATTACTCAACATTTCCTAATTTTAATGCTCAGAATGAACCCTCTAGCACTCTAGTCACAGGAACATGAAAAAAGGCTGGCAAAGAAACATGCTTTGCTTCCTTGGAGGCCAGTGGCTTAGTGAAACTGCTGGTGCTAATCAGCATAGCCTTGGTTCAGGGGAACTGCTGGTGCTAATCAGAGTGTGGCCTTGGTTTAGGGGGTGGCAGGGAAAGGGCTTAGGGAGGAATTTTCAGGGTAGGTTCAGAGTGCTCAGTCAGTCAGTCATGTCTGACTCTTTGCAACCCCCTGTACTGTAGTCCACTGGGTTCCTCTGTCCATGGGATTTTCCAGGCCAGAATACTAGAGTGGGTTGCCATTTCCTTCTCCAGGGATCAGAGTAGGATTTTTAAAAAGCATCACATATCATTTTAAAGCTGGATGTGACCATGAAAACCAGGTAGACCCACCTTCTCACTTCTCCAAGGAGGCAAAGGAGGCCTAGAGAGTTTACCAAGGTCTTAACTCCAAATTTCCTGCATGGCTGGCACTGAAGTAGATTTGAGCAACAACTGATCCCTCTGGGATCATACAGGAATCTAAGAGAGTTACTCAAGTATCTCCTGTGTATATAGGAGGTATATATATTATTAAACTTCTGTTTGTTAAAAAAAAAAATCCTGGAGCCCTCTGCAAAGTCTCCCAGATGGGATAAGGACTGTCTTATCTTGGGATCTGGAGTCTCTCAAAACCATCAAACATGTTGACACAGAGCTAAATTCAGACATGAGAATGAATCACCTTGATACTGGAGCCCGCAGACCTAGGGTAAAGCCTTTGATGGGCACCACGCACTCTTTTGGGCTCCAGACTGGGGTCCCAAAGCTGTACTATGCACAGGCCCCAAACCCTGTCCTCCCAGACTGGAGGGAAATACCCTGTCTCTCATGTCTTTCCCTGTATATTATCCAAACCCACACCTATGAGGGACTGCTCTGGGAGTTCAGACTTTCATTGGTAGGTGGGATGGTTAACATTCATCAGTGTCTCTGTTATACTCTGACAAAAAGCTGTGAAGTAGGAATGTTAAGGATCTGGCAACTTCCCTGAAACAGAAGAGGGAAAATACAGGAAACAGCACACAGAGCTCTACATTGGCCTAATGGCTCTCAATGGCAGAAAAGATAAAACCCAATTAAAATGTCAGGAAATGATTTTACTGCATGGGCTAATATTATTTCCCATTTAAATTTCACATTGAATATCTAAAATGCCATCAGTGCTCAGTTTATTCAGGCCACCTCCACAGGCTTCTCCAGGAGACGTGTGGTGGAAAAGTGTGAGAAGCACTCAAGTAGGCCAATGTCCTCCTTTTGTGGATAAAGGAAATGAGGCCCAGGCCTGCTCTCTGGGGTTGTGAATATCATCAGTGGCAGATCCAGGTCACAGTTGAGTGAATGAAGGCCTCAGAGTTTGCAGTGAGTTTGGGGAAACCACAGCACTTACTTCAGTCCATAAAAGGAGGCCCCTGGAGCCCAGTGTACATCTGAACACATTGGGTTTCCCCACCCCAGCCAGAGCCTGCTGGTCTTGGCTTAGTTCTTGTAGCCACATCACCTGTCCCACCAATGGCAGCAGCACAAGATACCAGGCCTGAGAAGAATGCTGTAGTTAGAACTAATTATTTACCTTTCCGTCCACCACCAGGACAAATCCTTTCATCCTTAAATACCCATCACTGTCTCAACCACCCAGGTCACCCATTAACACTGGGACATTTCCTCATAGGGCTCTATATGTCCATAACCTAACAAATTCCAATTCCTTTTTAAAAAATATTTTTATTTAGTTAGCTATTTGACTGGACTGGATCTCAGTTGCAGCCTGTGGGATCTTTTAACTGTGGCATGAGAACTCTTAGCTCTGGTATGTGGGATCTAGTTCCCTGAACTTGGGCCCCCTGCATTGGGAGCATAGAGTCTTAGCCACTGGACCATCAGGGAAGTTCCAGCAAATGCCCACTCTTTACCAAGTTCCCAAACCTTTCTATCATGCTTTCTGGAATAGGCTATCTGACATTAACAAAACTCCTTATCTTCTCAAACCTGTTCTTTAAGATGCAGGATACAGGATGCTTGGGGCTGGTGCACTGAGATGACCCAGAGGGATGGTATGGGGAGGGAGGTGGGAGGGGGTTCAAGATTGGGAACACATGTATACCCATGGCGGATTCATGTTGATGTATGGCAAAACCAATACAATATTGTAAAGTAAAAAAAAAAAAAAAAAATTTCTTTAGCGTCTCAGATTCACTGGCACCCAATCTTGGGACCCCTTTGAGTGGCACCTACTTTTCTCTCTCACAGCCTGAGACTCTTGGGGAGCCTACCACAGGCTCTTGGGGAAGGTTCAGCGGCATCCTTAATGCTTAGTGCTCTCTCTTTACTTTTCTCCAAGACCCACAGAAAAATATCTTTCAATGCACATGCCATCAGACCATACAATCTACTACCCTTCTGCTTAGGTCTGAATATTTATGTATACCAAATTTTATGTGTTAAAGTTTCAAAGGCTGAATGATAGTATTAGGAGGCAGGACCTTTGGGAGGCACTGAGGTCATGAGGGCAGAGCCCTCCTGAACGGCATTAGTGTCTTTATGAAAAAGACCCCACAGGGCTCCCAAGACCCTTCTGCCCAGTGAGGATACAACAAGAAATTGGCAACCAGAAGAAGGCCCTCACCAGAACCCGATCATGCTGACACCCTGATCTTAGGCATCTAACCTCCAGAACTGTGAGAAATTTCAGTTGTTTAGAAGCGACTCAGTCCCTGGTGCTTGTTATAGCAGCCTGAACACACTAAGACACCTTCCTAGTTTTCATTTTTCCTGACTCCTGGCCACTCCCTGGAAGTGGAAATATCCTGGAAGATATTTAGAAAGTGGCACATCACCAAGTATTGCTGTCATTCTTTTTGATGGTTTTATAACCTATCAAAATAAAAGAAAATCACAAAATAAGGGAAAGGGGAGAGGGACAGAGAAAATGGAGGATAAATAACAAGCACCGTAATTGGTGGAACAAAGATTGCTGAATACAACTTGAGCTGGTGGTGATGGCAGTGATGTGGTGGCTAGCGTATGAAGACCCAAAGAAGCAAACTCACTCCTGCCACAGCCACATCCTATCTCCAAATGTATACAATCTTGTTGCATCAGGTACTTCTGAAGTTGGGGAAGCCAGATGTCAGTAAAAACAGTGAACTTAGTTGAAAGTTCACTTAGTTTGATGAAGGAGCAGTGAGACATGTGGATCTTCCCACCTTTCCTACAAAGCTGGGTGACTTGCCTTTCCCTATCCATGGAAGAAGACTGGATGTTGACTCTCTCAAGATCTTAACTTTAAAAAGACTGCGCCTTCAGAACGTGAGGCACGAAGAAGGTTAGGAGTGATATTCTAGGACTGAAAGCAAGAGATTAAGCAGCAATTTGCCTATTAAAAAGGGAGCCCCCAGCTCCCTATCCCAGTTCAACTCCCAAACCTGTAAATCAGCTTTATATAACATACTGGTATTCCTCTCTAGGGAAACAAGCCTGCTCAAGATAAAAAAATCAAGACCTTTCGCCATAGACTTTGAGAGGCCCCACATGTCAGTGGCCCAGCCTCCGCCTGGTCAGTTTATAATAAAGTGCATCCACTGAGAAGTGCTCCTGCTCCACCATCACCGTCATCCCCAGGAAAACACATGGTGAGTTTCCAAATAGTTCAATATATGTTGCTAAGAACCAAAGATGGCCAAGTATTTGGGAAGACATTTAACATGGACAGAAATAAAATTCAAAAAACAGAGAAAAGAATGTAGAAGGAAAAAAGACCACATTTAGAGCTGGAAAAAACAGAGAATTAATTAATGATAAAAAGGAAAAATGATGATGATTATTATTAAAAATGATTATTATTTCTGTTATTTTCCAAGTAGATATAATAATAGAAAGACTGTGGAGAGGAATAAATATCAGAGACAAAAATGATAATAGCATAAAGTGCAGTAGGCATACTTAAAGATAAGGAAGCAGAACACAAAGAAGGGAGTAGCATTAGGAGGAAAAAATTAGAGATGCGTCTCATGTCTGTCAAGGATAAATACTATGGCAATAATAACATACACAGAAAGCACACAGTGAACTGAAGGCCAAACTCTGGCTAATAATTACATTATGAAAATTACTAACTCATTCATTAATTATGCTCCTGATCACGTTTACGTATGAAAAGTCAATTTTATAAGAATTTTCCTTTCTCTTTTCCAGTGACCTTTAGTCCAAGTACACTAGTTTACTACAATATTTAACATCATGTGCATTGTGTTCTTCTTAGCTCCATGCTGATGGTAGAATGGTCACAGTGATGGATTTAAAATTCAAATAAGTTTTTCAGTTTTCCTTTATAAACATGTCTAATTGAGGCTAAAGTCCTTAACCAGTCAAATAATCAATACTAACAGTTTTAAAGCTCTGGGCTGTGCACATTGGAGTAAATATATGTGTTAAGTACTTTTGTCAAGATTCAATATCTTGTGTCTGCTTATTTTAGAGACAGATTGACAACTCAAAAGCAATGAAAACAATCAACTTTATTTATTTATTTAGAAATATATTTTATCTTACTCTTCTCCATTTAAAGGTTAGTTGTATTTTAAAAGAAATTGTGGGTGTTACCATTTATTTATAGAATTAACAGAACCAAAGAGGGATTTGCAGACAAGATAAATGAGGTATTGGTGAAGTAATTGCTCCCTTGTGGCTCAATCATTAAAGACTCTAAGCCAACGAGCTGTGTGAAGGCTTACCATCAATACTTTTCTAGGCACTAAATTTGCATGTGATATAAACATCCTATTTATAGCATATGATTACTGGAGGCTCAATGAGCCATTTGAATGGCAAACAGTTAATAGATTACTTTCTGTCCGTCTGTTTTACTCATGTGGTATTTGTTAGGAAAAGTTTAATTGCTCCAGTGTTCTTTTAAATAATTAAATTGCTTGTTTGCTGTATTTGCCCCTGATAAAAAGAATGGCTGAAAATAATTCATCATGAAGTTGAGTAATAGCCATGACTTTATGTTACAGGAACATAACTACATTGGAAATTTTTAAATATTCTGTTTCAGTTCAATTCAAGTTGAGTAAATAGAGTATCAGTATGGGGCAAAACATATTGTGCTACTATAGTTTCTCACACTATGTTCTCAGTACCATCAGTTATTTCAAAGCTGAGATACTTAAAAGTTCAGATATCTTTCTTGAGCCAAAGTTTCTCCTGAGAAACAAGCCCTCCTAGACAAATATGACCGATTATGAGTAGTCTTAGGGGACAAGGAAGCCATCTGAGTCACTGCCACATCATCTCATGGTTGGGCAGAGCGTTAATGAGTCCCAACAAGATGAGTAAGATGAGTGCTCTTGAAACAGAGGATGTGACAGCCCACTGGGGATCAGCACACTCATCAGAGATGTGCTCACAGGTCATCAGAGCAGATATCAGCATTTGCTTATGTCTAATCTTCTAAAAGATTTTCTTCTCAAGTTATCCTCTATCCATTATCATGTCAAGGACTGAGCACCATCACTTTCTTCTTAGCTAGATCTTTCCAGGAATGTTGTGAGGAGTAAACTCATTCGGTCATCTACACATTCATTAATACAAAATTATCATTGACTGCCCAACCTGTGCCAGTCATTATTCTAGGTAGGTGCTCATAACTTAAACAAATGTAAATAGAGTCCCCCCAACTCCACCCAATGCTAACATTCAGGGGCTCAGAAAAAGAGTACAGATGGGATATGTCTAGATAGTAAATGGTTAGACATCAAGTTAACAAATGCCTGAATATGTGTGTTTTATCATCCTCCCTACAAATATACCTTTATGATATTCATATTCAAATTTAGAATTCTGAAACTCCCTGCTAGAACATGGCAATGCAGGGAGAGAGTCCCGCCCCTGGCCTCTGGCCCCACCTGGAGCCCACCTTCCCCTCCTCTCACCCCTGCCTCACATTGCCCCACAGTGTTCTCCTGCAACTGTGTGGAATCTTCTGAGCTTGTCCAAGTTCAATCTATACTTTCTGACAACAGCTTTTGAGCATAAGGGTATAATCAGAATGACACCCATGTAGGCCTTGGTAGCAAGTTCACTTGAAAAAGGAATTCCAAGGTCCTCCTGTATGGAGAGTGGTCTAGAAAGGGAGACTTGGTTCTCTGAGTAAGCAGATCCTCCCTTTACCCCACCAGGGGTCAGTCAGCATTGGATAGGGCAGATCCTGATTGAATAACCATGGGTGGGGGACCCTAGTGGACCTTTCTTACAGTCTTATAGACTTTGCCTTTTCTTCTATGCTAATGAAGCCGTCTGAGCCTGGAGTTTTCCTTTTAGGGATTTTTTTTTTTTTTTTGTACTGTGAGTTCAATTTTTCCAGTAGGTACAGTTCTATTCAAGTTATCTATTTATCCTCAGTGAGTTCGGGTAGTTCATGACTTTCAAAGAATTACTCCGTTTTGTTTAAATTATTGAATTTATGTGCTTAGAATTAGTCATAATATTTTCCTGTGCTTAGTTACTCAGTCACGCCCAACTCTTTTGAGATCCCATAGGCTGTAGCCCACCAGGCTCCTCTGTCCATGGGGTTTTTCAGGTGAGAATTCTAGAGTGGTTGCCATTTCCTCCTCCTGGGTATATTCCTGACCCAGGGATCGAATCCGCAGCTTCTGTGTCTCCTGCATTGCAGGTGAATTCTTTACCCATTTCTTACTCTCCTTTTTAATGTATTGTGAAGTCTCTAGCGATATCCCTTCTCATTGCTGATGATGGTAATTTACATATTCTCTTTTTTGCTTTGTGAGTCTGGCTACAGGTATATCAATTTTATTTATCTTTGCCAAAATGAGAGTTTGGTTTCATTGTTTTTCTCTGTTGTTACTGTTTTTAATTGGCTTTTGCTCTTATCTATATGATTGTCTTCCTCTTTTTTTTTCTTTTTTTAGTTTCTTCATATAGAAATTTAGGTTGTTGACTTGAAATCTTCTTTTATAATACAAGCTGACATGAGTTGAAGTGTGTTCCCCCAAAATTCATATACTAAAATTCTAAACCCCAGTACCTCAGAATGTGACCTTATTTGGAAATAGTCTTTGCAGATTTAATTAGTTAAGGCTGGATGAACTCATTCTGGAATAGGATGGGTCCCTAAGTCAATATGGTGGTGTCCTTATGGAAGGGAAGGTTGGATATACACATGCATACAGGGAGAGCATCGTTAGGAACACAAAAATAGCCATCTACTAGACAAGGAGTGAAGCTGGGAACAGATCCCTCCCTCACGGCCCTCAGGAGGAACCAACCCTGTGAGCTTACTGACTTCCTACATCCAAAATGAGAGCCCTCAAACTGTGACAATGAACTTCTCTTGTTTAAGCCACTCAGTATGTGCTGCTTTGTTACAATAGCCCCGGCAAACTGAGCATTAACTTTTAACACTATAAACTTTCTTCTCAAGTACTGTTTTAGCAAATTTTGCTATTTTCAATTTTTATTTTTGTTCTGACAAAATATTTTCTGATTTTCCTTGAGACTTCCTCTTTGGTCCCTGGATTATTTAGAAGTACGCTGTTTACTTTCCAAAAAATTCTATTTTTTTTTTCAATTAGCTTTCTATTATTTATTTCATTATTTCCAGTAAACTTAGAGAACAAAATTTATAAGATTTCAATTCTTCAAAAGTTTTTGATTTGTTTCATGATGCAGAATGACTCCTGCTAAGTGTTCCATTTGAACTGAGAAAGACTGTGTAATCTTCTTTTGTTGGATACAATGGTCTGTAAGTTTCAGTTAAATTCAGGTTTGTTAAGGGTGTGCCTTTTACCTCTTGCTGATTTTTCTCTCACTTGCACTACTGATTATTTAGAAAATAGAATTTCAAAACTCTGCAACTCAAATTGTGGATCTAATCTACCCATTTTGCCTTTCAGTTCTGTCAGCTTCTGCTTCATGTATTTTGAAGCACTCTTAAGAGGGTCATACACATTTGGAAATGTTATGTCTTTCTGGTGAATTGACTCTTGTCATTATATAATATACCTCTTATTTCTGTTAATTTTCTAAGTTCTAAGTTGACATTGATATTAATATACCTACTGCAGCTTATTTTAGTATTGCATGGTATATCTTTTTCAGTCCTTTTAATCTACTGAAACCATTCTGCTTAAAGATTTTGGAAAGGATTCTATTGCCAATGTAATTGTTAAGTTTCTGGTATGAACCAGGTGCTTTCTCAATGCTTCAAATATAGCATGGAGACCACACATTTTTTATGAAGTCCAAAGAGAAAATTTACTTGTTACATAAAATTTGTATTCTGAAGTCTACTTTAACTTCATAAAGTTACCATATATTTATAATATCTCATATTTATCTCTCCTATAAGGTGAGACTGGTGATCTGAACAGGTACTTTTTCTTCAGGGTTAACTACAGAGGAGACCAGGGGACAGATACTAGCATCCAAAAACCAAGTTAAACACCAATAATGAGCTTTATCTGGCTAGACCTGGCAGCCATGCAATTTTCTGCAGGAATCAAACCGTGTCTAAAGAGCTTTTCTCCCACCAGACTCTTCTTTGTGGTCATTCCATTCTGACCAGCAGTTTCCTGATCATAGTTTCTAACATATAACACCTTTCCATGTGTCAGTTTCCAAAATTACAGCTTGTTTTGTGATGACTACATCTTAGAGGGTTGTTTCCTCTTTCCTAAACATTCCTAAACACTGTCAGTCTGAGAATCACCATGTAATAAAGGCTATTTCTGTGGAGGTTCCTGCAGATGGCTAATTTCTTAGAGAGACTTATCTTTATTTGTACCATTTCCCCAGCCTCATCCTAGACACCAGAATCCATATAGCCAATGAGAGAAAAGGTATTGGACAGAGAGAGAACCTGGACTGTGATGCAGTGTCAACAAAGGCTCCAAGTGACGCTGAAGGATTTCTGAGTTTGGGATGATCCTTCGTAAGTGTCCCATGATGGGAGAAGTGTCCACACTATTATGCCCTGGCCTCAGCCACTAATAGTATATAAACTGCCCTGGGAACAGGGTGTGAGTATGGAAAAGGTTGCTCTGTGTAATTGAGATATTGTCTGCTGGCAGAAAGAACTCTTAGGAGCTGGGAGAAAAAGTCCTTTAATCCTGCCGGCAGATCTGGATGGTCTGTCACAAAATCCACTGAGGGATATGCTAAGGACTTGGTCACAAACGTTAGGTGGAGGACCCCGCATTAGCTGAAACTCAGCTTCAGAACTGGTCCGGGCAAGGAAAATGCCCTCTGATACTCTGTCAATCTGTGATTCTTTACCCTTTCTCCTTCAGTTTTCTGGAAGCGTGATTGGTATGAGCATGAGCATAGGGACGGGCAAAGCCTGTGAGTGGTGAGATGTGGGCTGTGGGCCCGGCTGCGGGAGTTTCAGGGCTATGAGCACAGAGTCAGAAGAGATCATTAGGGAGATTCCTCAGGACCCTGCTGTGGACAGCTGCCACCTTAATGACAGCATGTAAAATGCTCTTCTGTTTAAGAATACACATGTCCTTTCACTAGATGATAGTTCATCTATTCATCATTCATTTATTCAGGACACATTTACAGAGCACTCTCTGCCTGCTGCTGCCGCTGCTGCTAAGTCACTTCAGTCATGTCCGACCCTGTGCAACCCTATAGACGGCAGCCCACCAGCCTCCTCCGTCCCTGGGATTCTCCAGGCAAGAACACTGGAGTGGGTTGCCATTTCCTTCTCCAATGCATGAAAGTGAAAAGTGAAAGTGAAGTCGCTCAGTCATGGCCGACTGTTCGTGACCCCATGGATTGCAGCCCACCAGGCTCCTCTGTCCATGGGATTTTCCAGGCGAGAGTTCTGGAGTGGCTTGTCATTGCCTTCTCCGCTCTCTGCCTACTACTGTATTATATGACAAAAATAAAGAAACAAAATAAGATATAGGCCCTGCCTTAAAGTGCCTTATGTTACACTCAGCACATACAGACATAATTATCTTATCTGGGGTTATTATATTATCTGGGGTTATGTGACCACACTAGGAAGAAAATGGTAAATGACACCAGGAAGATCAGAAAAGTGTTCTTAGTTGAGATACCACTTGCCTTCTGATACCTGTGTCAAAGGACAGTAAGCAAAGAATAAGAGACAGGGAATCTTTGTGCTTCTAATACTCAAGCATTACATACCTGCCTTGGATGCTGGGAAAATATAAAATCCTATAAAAAGCCTCTTGATGAAAGTGAAAGAGGAGGGTGAAAAAGTTGGTGTAAAGCTCAACATTCAGAAAACTAAGATCATGGCATCTGGTCCCATCACTTCATGGCACATAGATGGGGAAACTGGGGAAACAGTGGAAACAGTAGACTTTATTTTGGGGGGCTCCAAAATCACTGCAGATGGTGACTGTAGCCATGAAATTAAAAGATGCTTACTCCTTGGAAGGAAAGTTATGACCAACCTAGATAGCGTATTCAAAAGCAGAGACATTACTTTGTCAACAAAGGTCCGTCTAGTCAAAGCTATGGTTTTTCCAGTGGTAATGTATAGATGTGAGAGTTGGACCGTGAAGAAAGCTGAGCACCGAAGAATTGATGTTTTTGAACTGTGGTGTTGGAGAAGACTCTTGAGAGTCCTTGGACTGCAAGGAGACCCAGCCAGTCCATTCTGAAGGAGATCAGCCCTGGAATATCTTTGGAGAGAATGATGCTAAAGCTGAAACTCCAGTACTTTGGCCACCTCATGCAAAGAGTTGACTCATTGGAGAAGACTCTGATGCTGGGAGGGATTGAGGGCAGGAGGAGAAGGGGGCGACAGAGGATGAGATGGCTGGATGGCATCACTGACTCGATGGAGGTGAGTCTGAGTGAACTCCAGGAGTTGGTGATGGACAGGGAGGCCTCGCGTGCTGCGATTCATGGGGTCGCAAAGAGTTGGACACGACTGAGCAACTGAACTGAACTGAACTAAAAGATGTGGTAGCAACAGAGATCCATAAAATTTTGTGATAATTTAGGCCAAGGACTATGCAAATGTTATATTAATACCTAAATTAATCCTCACGGTATCTAAATCTAGGAAGTGTTATTAATTCCATTACTAAAGAAAAGTGAAAGTGAAGTCGCTCAGTCGTGTCCGACTATTTGCAACCCCATGGACTGTAGCCTACTAGGCTCCTCGGTGGGATTTTCCAGGCATGAATGCTGAAGTGGATTGCCATTTCCTTCTCCAGAGGATCTTCCCAGCCAGGGATCAGACTTGGGTCTCTTGCATTGTAGGCAGATGCTTTACCGTCTGAGCTATCAGCTGAGCCTAACTAAATAGGTACCATTAACTGGTACAAGGGCTTCCCTTGTGGCTCAGCTAGTAAAGAATCTGCCTACAATGAGGGAGACCTGGGTTCGAACCCTAAGTTGGGAAGCTCCCTGGAAGAAGGGAAAGGCTACCCACTCCAGTATTCTGGCCTAGAGAATTCCATGGACTGTACAGTCTATGGAGTTGCAAAGAGTCAGACCCAGCTGAGCAACTTTCACTTTCACTTTTCATTGATGCAGGGGCACAGGTTAATGGAAATGAGATTGCATTTAGGATACATTGGCATCTCAAGTTCTCATTTTCCTAGTACGTTGATGTAGTTCTTGGTGTTAATGGCAGCCACAGCTTCATTTGCATTCCCTAGAGTGAACTCTAGGCCTTGGTCTGGGAGCCTGCGGGAATCATTGCCTCACCTGCCAGCTTGGCTGACTTGGGATCTCATCAGTGTTTACACAGTGTCTTGGCTAGAGCCTTCTGAATGTTTCACATAACTGGTATTGCAAATGGGATGTCTTTTCTTTGCTCCCTCCAGGACCTATTTCTACAGTCAGATATGGCTTTTTCCCCAGACAAAATACATCTAGTCATCCCATTGTGTTATCATTCAAGGACACAGCCCACTTCTTTAGACTTTCACTAAATAGTAGTAAGAAAAGCTATCAGAGAAAGAGTTTTCTGTGTATGGTTGATTGTGAGGTTGAGCATAGAGAGGAGAGACGAAATAATTTTTAGGTTTTATTTTTGAGATTGAGGGAGGAATATTTGTAAATGCCTAGAGACAAAAATATCATGCAATATTTGGTAAGATGTTAGGAGGTATCATAGGTACGGCTAGAAAAATTAAATGGAAGTGGCTTTTATGGTAAAGGATATGGAAAGAGAAGTACACTTGCACTCATGTCATTAAAAACTACATGGGCAATAATAAAGACTTTCCCCTAAAGTCCACAGGAAGATTTTGAAGTATTTCAAGTAGAAAATCAGACTGCTCAAACCATAGAGGCTATTGGATGGAAGTGGGGCAGGGCTTCTGATAGGAAGGCCGATTAAAACATGTTGTAGCAATTCACACAAAAGAGAGTTAGTGCTAAAAAGGCTTTGTGACACCTTCTAACTCCGCTTCAAACACAACACAGCTTCTGGATGAAGAATGCAGCAAAGGAGACCCTAGAATTTCTTGTATCCTTGGAAACACAGCTTTTGGTATCAAGCACAAGAACTTTGAAACATTTATTTAGGATGTTCCTTAGGGTTCTCTAAGTGAGAAATCATTGCTAAAATTTTTGAGGGGCTTAGGAATAATTGCCTTAAAACAGCAAAATGAATTTTCAAATACCAAATTTAAAATGTAAACAAAGTTTGAGATAGTTGAGTAAATAGGCAGTTGAGAATAATTCAGCCCCAGTTCTCACAAGGTTTTGATTTCTGAAGTTTGAGGTTATGATTTTTCAAATTACCCAAAACTGTATATATTTAAAGGTGAAAGTAATATGAGATACCACCAGGCAGCCCCTGATGCAGACAAAAACACACCCCCCACACACCTGGTATCTCCTGCATGGCTCACTTCTGGCTTCTGGTTCCAGACTCCAGCTCTCCCTGCAGCCAGAGGAGACGTCCTGAAACACCAGCCTACTCATGCCAGACGTCTGCTTAAAGATCTCTGATGCCCACTTGTTGCCCCCAGGACACAATCTTAACATGTTGATAAGGTCCTCAGGGCCCTCTCTGGATTGACCCCTGCGGCATTTGTAGCTGTAGCGCTGCCTTCCCAGTACTCCAAAGGACCGCACGCTGGTGGTCCCTCTCACTGGTGCACGCAGCCTTCTGTTAGCCTGTCATTTCCTCACCTCTCTAAAACGATGACCTATCCCACCACTCCATTTTTTAGCCTTATAACACGCACCTCACATTTCTCTAAGTGGAGCAGCCTCCAGGAACCTCTTCTCAGACCTCCCCATCATGGAGCAGGTAGAGGACAGAACAGTACTGAGTCACTCAAGGAGAGAGTGGCGCAGATCAGCCCTCACCCAGCTGAAGGCACTCGTGGGGGCTGCAGGTGATGCCACTCAGAGGAAGACTGCCCTCGCGTGCTCCTCAGCTCAGATTTCAAAGGGGACATCCACAAACAACTAAAATTGCTTCATGTTGCCTCCACTGATCAGCCTGCTCAAGGATAGTGCTCAGACTGCCCTCTCCAACAGCTGCCAACTAATCAGTTTATTAAAAAAAAAAAAAAAGCCCAGAACCAAAGAACAAGGTTCATCATGCCCTGATTGCCTGAATTTTGCCTTTTCTCCTCTCTCTGCTCTCTCTCATCAATCCTGATTTAGACTTTGTTTCTCATTCAAACTACAACTGACCTCCTCAAGTGTGAATGCAGTTCAGTTCAGTTCAGTCGCTCAGTCATGTCCAAATCTTTGCAACCCCATGGACTGCAGCATGCCAGGCCTCCCTGTCCATCACCAACTCCCAGAGTTTACCCAAACTCATGTCCGTTGAGTTGGTGATGCCATCCAACCATCGCATCCTCTGTCATCCCCTTCTCCTCCTGCCCTCAGTCTTTCCCAGAATCAGGGTCTTTTCAAATGAGCCAGCTCTTCGCATCAGGTGGCCAAAGTACTGGAGCTTCAGCTTCAGCATCAGTCCTTCCAATGACCACCCAGGACCGATCTCCTTTAGAATGGACTGGTTGGATGCAATAGTAGCCCCGCTATCTACAGGGGCTGCATCCCAAGACCCCCAGTAGCTGCCTGAAACCACACATGCCATCAAACCCTGCATGCGTGCATGCTAAGTCACTTCAGTCGTGTCCAACTCTTTGCGACCTTATGGACTGTAGCCCACCAGGCTCCTCTGTCCATGGGGATTCTCCAGGCAAGAGTACTGGAGTGGGTTGCCATGCCTTCATCCAGGGAGTCTGTCTGACCCAGGGATTGGACCAACATCTCTTGCATCTCTTGCACTGGCAGGCGGGTTCTTTACCACTAGTGCCAGCTGGGAAGCCCCAAACCCTGCATATACTGTTTTTTCCTATGCATACTTAACTATGATAAAATTTAATTTATGTTAGGCACAGCAAGAGATTAGCAGTAATAACTAATAGTAAAATATAGTAAGCATAACAATATGTGTAATATAAGTTACATGAATGGGGTCTCTCTCTTTCAAAATGTCTTATTGTACTCTACCCACCTTTCTTATTTGTGGTGATGTGAGATGATAAAATGCCCATGTGATGAGCTGAAGTGAGGCAACTGACACAGTGTTGGGCTACTATTAACCTCTGACAGTAAGTCAGAAGGATCTTCTGCCTTGGGTGATGCTGGTTCATGGAGCAGTGATAATGTTGATGGTTTGGTGTCAGAAGCAGACAGTGTAGTCAGTTGGGGATCCCTGGTCAGAAGGAGGCAGATGGCATAAGATTTCATCACGCAACTCAGAATGATGGGCAGTTTAAAACTTTTGCATTATTCATTTCTGAAATTTTACATTTAATATTTTCAGACCTCAGTTGACCACAGGTAACTGAAATTGGAAAGCAAAGTAAAACAGCAGTTCACAGGGAACAACTATAATCTCCATGCAAATAGCTAAATAACATGCAAAATAGCTTTCTAAAAGTGTCTGAATAATTCTCTGATAGTACCAAACACACAGTAGAGAGGTATTGTCAGTCCTTTTTTTAAGCCAGTACTTTTAAAATAAATTAATTAAAGCTGCAAAATCCAACTAGACACATCTTAGCAAGAAACTTTTCTCTCAGCATTCCTAAAGAATAGGAAATTTGCTTTAAGAAAATAATAACTGACTTCAGTAACTCTCTAATTTGTAATTTCTTTTAACTTGTCAAGATTTTGCTTGCTGTTATGTTTCATATTTACTGGTAGGTGAGGTATTGCAATGAAACAGAAGAAAATGTGAATTTAGAGTTTAAATCAGTGTCTCATCATAAGTCTAAGTTTTCTCATCATAAAATAAGCATAATAATTATAACTATATAAAATTAGATCAAACCAGTCAATCCTAAAGAAAATCAACTCTGAATATTCATTGTAAGGACAGATGTTGAAGCTCCAATACTTTGGCCATTTTATGCAAAGAACCAACTCATTGGAAAAGACCCTGAGCCTGGGCAAGAGAAGATGGGAGTGACAGAGGCTGAGATGGTTGAATGGCATCACTGACTCAATGGACATGAATTTGACTAAACTCTAGGAGACAGTGAGGGACAGGGAAGCCTGATGTGCTGCACTCCATGGGATTGCAAAGAGTTGGACTTGACTTAGTGACTGAACAACAACAAAAAGTTATTTTGAGTGTAAATTAAAATTAGCATGTAAACTCTTTGAGAATATGATAGAGACTTTTGTTCTCTGTCTTTGGCAGAATATTCTTATTCTTTAAAGCCACCACCTTGCTTCAGTTCAGTTTAGTTTAGTAGCTCAGTCGTATCCGACTCTTTGCGACCCCATAGACAGAAGCATGCCAGGCCTCCCTGTCCATCACCAACTCCCAGAGTTTACTCAAACCCATGTCCATTGAATCAGTGATGCCATCCAACCATCTCATCCTCTGTCATCCCCTTCTGTTTCTGCCTTCGATCTTTCCCAGCATCAGGGTCTTTTCCAACGAGTCGACTTTTTGCATCAGGTGGCCAAAGTATTGAAGCTTTAGCTTCAGCATCAGTCCTTCCAATGAACATTCAGGACTGATTTCCTTTAGGATGGACTGGTTGGATCTCCTTGCTCTCCAAGGGACTCTCAAAAGTCTTCTCCAACTCCCCAGTTCAAAAGCATCAATTCTTCAGCACTCAGAGTCAGACATGACTGAGCGACTGAACTGAACAGCTCTCTTTATAGTCCACTCTCACATCCATACATGACCACTAGAAAAACCATAGCCTTGACTAGACAGACCTTTGTTGGCAAAGTAATGTCTCTGCTTTTGAATATGCTATCTAGGTTGGTCATAACTTTCCTTCCAAAGAGCAAGCGTCTTTTAATGTCATGGCTGCAATCACCATCTGCAGTGATTTTGGAGCCCCCAAAAATAGTCCGTCACTATTTCCACTGTTTCCCCATCTATTTGCCACAAAGTGATGGGACCAGATGCCATGATCTTAGTTTTTTGAATGTTGAGCTTTAAGCCAACTTTTTCACTCTCCACTTTCACTTTCATCAAGGGTCTCTTTAGTTCTTCTTCACTTTCTACCATAAGTGTGGTGTCATCTGCGTATCTGAAGTTATTGATATTTCTCCTGGCAATCTTGATTCCAGCTTGTGCTTCATCCAGTCCAGCGTTTCTCATGGTATACTCTGCATATAAGTTAAATAAGCAGGGTGACAACATATAGCCTTGATGCACTCCTTTTCTGATTTGGAACCAGTCTGTTCTTCCATGTCCAGTTCTAACTGTTGCTTCTTGACTGCATACAGTTTTCTCAGGAGGCAGGTCAGGTGGTCTGGTATTCCCATTTCTTTCAGAATTTTCCGCAGTTTGTTGTGATCCACACAGTCAAAGGCTTTGGCGTGGTTGATAAAGCAGAAGTAGATGTTTTTCTTTAACTCTCTTGCTTTTTTGATGATGTTGGCAATTTGATCTCTGGTTCCTCTGCCTTTTCACCTTGCTTACATATAATCTATGCATGTTCCTAAGAAAGATGGAACCTTCGTGAGCTACAGTGTGCCCTGGAGCCCCCAGTATTTAATGCCCCAGGCTGAAAAAGAGTTAATTCATATTATACAGAGGAAGACCACAGGTCATATGGTCACACAGGAAAAGATGGAAAGAGGTCACATGTGCCATGTTGCTATGATACCAGCTGTTCCAATATGATTGTTAATAGATCAGGAGAACAAGCCATAAACATACCTTTTAAAATTTAAATACTGAAGTGTTGGAAAAAAGACTAGGGCACTGTCTCGTCACTTGAAATTAGATCTTCAAGCACCTCATCAATAGAACTCTGGTGGCAGGTTAGTACTGTCACTCCTTTGCAAGTCTGTGCTGCTGCTGCTGCTAAGTCGCTTCAGTCGTGTCCGACTCTGTGCGATCCCATAGCCAGCAGCCCACCAAGCTCTGCCATCCTTGGGATTCTCCAGGCAAGAATACTGGAGTGGGTTGCCATTTCCTTCTCCAGTGCATCAAAGTGAAAAATGAAAGTGAAGTCACTCAGTCGTGTCCGACTCTTAGCGACCCCATGGACTGCAGCCTACCAGGCTCCTCCATCCATGGGATTTTCCAGGCAAGAGTACTGGAGTGGGATGCCATTGCCTTCTCCGATGCAAGTCTGTAAGAGTCTCTAATTATTTCAGTGGTCCTTTAAAAACCAATTAAGAGGTCAGTATTTTCCAAAGCAATTCCGTCAAGCCCAGCAGATAATACTGGAGGATAGTTAGCACGAATGCTTAATAGATTAAAAAGTCAGAGAAAATGAAGAGGACTCAAAATTTAAAACTTGAAGAGTCTTAAAGATGTTGTTAGTCTCATAACATCATTTTATCAGTGAAGATATTAAATCCCAGGGAAAAGGAATGATTTACATGAAATCACAAAAAGTGATAGCCAGAGCATAGTCTTCCTAATGGCTATGGGAATAGTCGGTAGAAAAAAGCAAAGCAAATAAACTAGGCTTAGAAACTAGCCATCTTATAGCAGAAATTAGGTTATATCTTATTTTCAGTATGATGAGGCTGTAAGGAAATGATTCTCTTGAATCAAATTCACAATAAATAGATTATCAGGACAAAAATGTGAAAACAAAAATAGTGGCAATGCCTTAATAATCAGAACTCTCTAGAAGATATGAGCTAAGGAAAAATAATTCTGTTGGGCCCAGGATGTCTGTGAATTAAAACATCTGTTTTGAAATATTATCATACATGTATGTCACTACTACATGTGACTACAGTAGTCACTACTGAAATTAAAAAGACATTAACATTTTGCCATACTGAGTTCAGATTTCTCTTTTTATTTTTTTTAAATTCTTAAATAAACAGTTAAATATCTACAGCCACACTTCTCTCTTATCCCTTCCTCATCCTGCCCTCCATGCTCAGCGTGTTTTTGTATCTCTACTATGTATCTGTAAACCAATAGGGTTAACACTACATAAATCATAGTCTAATATGTTCGTCATATTATAGCTTCCTTTGTCCCCCTCGACTTTAAGTTGAGAGATTGATTTTGAGACAAAGCATCTAATTCATTTATAATTTCAATTTGAATTAACCTTACAACTAAGAGACAACTGGGGTTCTTATTTTTATACTATTGTAATCCCTGTTACAATTAATGTTCTCCTATTTGTCTTCTGGGCACATTTCTTTGTGTGCTCCTGTATGAGAGTTCTTTAGATGTAGCCACTGAGAAAGATTGAGTTGAAAGATGTTCTTCAGCATCACTAAATACACCCAACTTCCCATTGGAGTAACAGTGCCAATTTACATTTCCAAAATAAAAGTATTATAATTTTCCCACAGCCTCCTCATTACATGATACAGTTAGTAGGCTGAATAATGGACCTCCACATATGTCCATGCCAAGTCCCTGGAACATCACCTTATAACTGCGAAAGGTACTTTCCATATCGGTTTGAGATGGGGAGATACTCCTGCATTAATCCACGTGGGCCCAGTGTCATCACAGGAGTCCTTAGAATGAGGACTCGGGAGTCGGAGAAAGAGATGTGAGGCTGGAGGAGGTCAGAGGGTCAGAGATTTGAAGATTGTACGCTGCTGACTTTCAAGATGGAGGAAACAGCTACTAGCCAAGGCCACATCTAGAAACTGGGAAAAGCAAAGTAGATTCTCCTCTGGAGCCTTCAGAAGGAACCAGCCATGCCAATACCCTCGCTTTCCCAGAGTGAGATGCGTCTTGGGCAACTGACCTCCCAAACAGTAAAATAATACACTGTGTTTTTTGAAACCACTAAGTTTTTGGTGATTTGTTACAACAGCAGTAGGTAAATATTGCATGTAATGTTGTAAGACTCGGTGTTTTTTGTTTGTTTGTTTGTTTTGTTTTTGCCAAAATGAGGGTTGTGATGATCTGCATCTACCTACCTACTAGTTTCCAACAAAGGGCCATATAGTCAAAGCTATGGTTTTTTTCAGTAGTCATGTACGGATGTGAGAATTGGACGATAAAGAAGATTGAGCACCAAAGAATTGATGCTTCCTAACTATGGTACTGGAGAACTCTTGAGAGTCCCGTGGACAGCAAGAAGATCAAACCAGTCAATCCTAAAGGAAATCAACTCTGAATATTCATTGGAAGGACTAATGCTGAAGCTGAAGCTCCAGTACTTTGGCCACCTGATGCAAAGAGCTGACTCACTGGAAAAGACCCTGATGCTGGGAAAGATTGTAGGCAGGAGGAGAAGGGGGCAACAGAGGGTGAGATGGTTGTATGCCATCAACAACTCAATGGACATGAGTTTGAGCAAACCCTGGGAGACAGTGAAGGACAGGGAAGTTTGATGTGCTGCAGTTCATGGGGTCACGAAGAATCAGACATCACTTAGTGATCGAACAAGTTTGTTTGAGCCTTTTTATACATGTGTTAATCATTTGAGTTTCTCAAACTCAGCACTATTTGCGTTTGAGCCAGGTACTTCTTTGTTATGTGGGCTGTCTGTGCACTGTAGGATGTTTAGCAGCATCCCTGCCCTCTGTTGACCAAATGACTGCCCTCCTGCAGTTTTGATGACCTAATGTCATCAGACATTTACAGGATTCCTCAGAGAACAAAGTCATCTCCAGTTGAAAACCAATACTCTATATTTTTCTAAGCTGAATATTTTATATGCTAATCTGTGGTCACTTATTCTTTTCTAAGATGATGGTTTCTTAAATATTTCATGTTTTAAATATTAGTACGGGCATTTTATCAACCTTTCATTTTCTGGCTTGTTTTCCCTATGTTGTTTAGGAAGTGTTATCTCTCCCACTGGTCCTCACACTCAACATACGTAACACCCGTCTGGAAGGCTTTTAAAACAAGAATAGGTGGATGCTGCCTCTAGAGTTTCTTTGGATGGGGACCATAAGTTTGCATTTCTAACAAATTCTCTGAGGATGTTGATCTTGGGGGTCAAGGGACCACAATTTGATAGGATCATTTGTCATAAAGACTCTTTAAAAAGTTTTTATAGCTGCAACTTTTTCACGTATAGGCCTCTATTTCATCAGCTTTTCCTTTAGTGTGTGGGTTTAGGTAGGTTTCTTGTTTCATCTGCTTTTTCTCCATACAGATAAACAGTTACACAGCGCCATGTCCTGAATTATCAATTCCTTTGATTTTTTGTTATAGAAGGTTTTTAATTACTGGCTTATATTTTTTAATAATTTTATATTAAAATAATTTATGTTTATAGAAAACTTGTGAAAATAGTATGAATAGTTCCTGTATAACCCACCTAGTTTTCCCTATTGTTAATATTTTCAATTAGTAGGGAACATTTTTCACAATTAATGAACCAATGTTGATGTAGTATTTTTAACTAAAGTCTATAATGTGTGCATATTTACTTATTTTCTAATGTTCTGTTTCTGTTCCAGAACCCTATCATATCACATGTATTTGTCATGTCTTTTTAGGCTCCTCTTGTCTGTGACAGTTTCTCGGAGTTTTCTTGTTTTCGATGACCTTGACAGCTTTGTAGAATATTGGACAGGTATTTTGTAGAATGGCCTTCCTGTGGAATTTAGCTGCTGTTATTCTCATAATTGGACTGGAGCTGTAGAGTTTTGGGGGGAAGATCATTGAGGTAAAGTGTCTTTCTCGTCCCGTCTATCGAGGGTCCATGCTTACCATTCTTGGTATTAGCCTTGATCCTGGCTGTTGCAGTTTTGTCAGATTTCTCCACTGTAAAGCTATTCTTTTTCCACTTTCCATACTCTATTTTTTGGAAGAAAGTCTTAGTGTACACACTTGGACATGGGAATTTATATTCCCTCCTGGAGGACAGAGCATCTACATGTATTATTTGGAATTTTATGGCACAGGAGATGTATCTTCTTTCTCATTTATTTATTAGTGCAATCACTTATTTATATAGCTATGGATGACAGATGTTTATTTTATACCTTGGGTTGTATTCCAGTACTACTTTATTTATTTTGTTTTCCTCAAATTGTTCCAGCTTTGGTCACTATAAGCTCTTTTAGTAGGCTCCTGTGGTCTTTGTTAGCCACCAACCCATCAGTCCATCCCTCTTTATTCTCTTGCAGTCTTACCTGATATTTACTAAGTTCTTAACAATAAATCAATGAATACATCACAGCTACTCCATATTCTATTTTATTCATCATTGGAATGGAAATATCTTCCCTCTGGGGTGCCAGAAAAATCTACCTGGCAGTCCTTGTCATTCCCGATTCCACTTCTTAGGGGAAAGCCATCTCAATGAATGAGTTCTCTCAATGTGCACAATGGGGCCTTGTGAGGCTTAGGAATGTGTGTTTCCTTGGCAGCTGTCAGGAGGGTGCATTGTTGATTGAATAGGAAAACAAGAACCTTACAGAGAGGATGTTCACCTACTCTGCTACAGTGAATGGGTGTGACTTATGCATTTTATGTCATAAAAATAACTTTCTGTAATTTGCATAATAAATTAAGGCTCTATTTGTACATTAGTAAGGGGTAAATATGCTGATTAACTGTTGCTCTGTCAAAGGTGGTACGTCAAGCAGAGGGGACTAGATATGTCAAACCATGTGGTCCATGTGACAGGCGGGTATGGAGAAGCTGCAGTGGACAAAGAGCTTCTGGACCCTCATTCAGATGGGACAGTTGTATGGTACTCATTGCCAAAGACCAAAGACAGGACAACCTAGAAATCAGAGCTCCTGAGGCAGCAAGGCAGAGTCTGAAATAAGTAAGAACTGTGGGAACAAATTATTCTAGTTTTAAGGGGATCTGGCTGTTTACTGCCTCTCACGAATCCAAATATGCCTTTGTCGTCATGAATCATATTACTTGTGGATGTGTGCAGCCCTTGCTCACCTGCCAGAGCTCTGCTGTTTGTCACCTGTGACGTGGAGAACAAACTCAGCCACCCTTCACAAAATTATAATTTTGACTGAATTGCAACCCATGGAAGCTTGAAAATTCTGTCTAATGCTTTACCCTTGTCTCCTTTGAGGAAATGGCATTTTCAATGAAGAATGCATGCTTATTGTCTCTTTTTTAGAGGTCTGAGATTGCTTTCCCCTGAACATCTGCTGCCTAACGATCACTTTGGAAAGTTGTTTTGTCCCTATTATACAAATGAAAAATAGCTCAGAGAGCTTAGTTTCTGGCTCAGGGACCCACAGGTGGTAACTGGCAGCGTTTCCTTCCCTCCAAGTTCCCCTGACTAAGCTTCTCCAGTCTCAATGATGCCTCTCTCCACTGCCTGGTGAGTTCTGATGAGCCCTTCTTCCTGGAGATGAAATGCTCACTGATGAGTCTTCTTAGGGAAGCTTGTCAGATTTAGCAGATGAAAATACAAAATAACTAATGATTAACTTTTAGTATAAGTATATCCCAAGAAATATTTGTATCTCATGTTTCATCTGGCAATACTGTTTTAGATAGAACTACAAAGGTACTCATGCACAGGCCCTCCTTAAAGGGAATGACTATGTAGGAATAATTTCTATGTCTCTGGCAGGGAAATTTTTACATGTAGAAATATTTAATCAGTATGTGTTGAATGCATTTCCTAAAGTTAAGATAGACTTACCCTTGTTTGTATATTATACTAAAATCACTTACAAGGATATTTATGACAGAAAAATAACATATTAGAAGTAGATGTGAAAGTAAAAGGAGATGAAAATATGGTAGTGAAAATGAACTTGAAACAATTCACACAAAAATCTGAACCTTGACGACCTTTGCTGCATATAAGAATGGAGTAACAGTCTTATATTTTCTACCACATTCTTTGCTTGAAAATCTTGCCTTGTTTCTATACTAGGCCTGTTACTACCTTTAAGTAGCAAATATCCCATCTGCCCCTCTTGTCTTTGCTGTCAGGACTGCAGATCAGCTCTGATCAGGTTCAGGGACAGGCCTGACCTGAAACCTCAGAAGCCCAGTTCCATCTTCTGGTGACTCAGCCTCATCTCAAGGGCTGCTTGCCTAGATCTGGACATTGTATCCTGGCTTTGACATCCTGGCAGACACTCGCAGTGCCCTAAATGGGACACTTTAACCTGTGTTCTCAGCAGTCCCATTCAGGACTGGACCCTGTCTGGAGCCCAGTGGGTAGCACCACCTTCCTGCTCCAACACAGCCACACTTCATGGGCAGCATGAAGCATCATGTTGCCTTCTCTGTGACCTCCACTTCCTTATGCTGCTTATTAGTCAAGATGTTTTTGTCACCTTTTTTGGGGTACTACTGTTTCAGTACACAATCAGGCTGCTCTATTTGGATTCCTTTTACTATTTTTGTACACATATCTCCCTTCAGTGCCCTTTTATTTCCAGTACTAATGCCCCTTTCAAAGAGGACTGTCCTCAGGCTTTTGTAGACTTACTCACCCATACCAAGAAGACCCAGAGTGTCTAGGAATTTACATTCCCTGTATCCTGGACAGCCTGCCAGGTCAACCTAGTCTCCCATTCATTGAAATATTCTTGTGGTATACTCACCCATGGTATGGCTTACAATCCAGAACTCTTCTGTGGGAACAGGCCAAGAACTACCCTGTAAGACTTTGCTTGGTTTTCTTCCCTCCTTGCTTCCCACTACCTTACTGGTTTCCTCTAGAAGCACTTCCTTAATGAATCACTCCCACTTAATGAATCACTCATGAATCCTTCCCTGGGTTCTGCTTCCAGGGAATCCAACGTAAGGAATCCAACCAGAGAATCCACTTCCTCTCTACTTGGACTGTCACCTGGTACCTTCTTGGCATGGAGTAGGGCAAGTCTAGAATCCTCTGGCATGGACCTTCCCAATAAGAAGGTTTACTTATAAATCAAGGCAATTTCCAGGCTTCCTAGGTGGCACTAGTGGTAAAGAACTGGGCTGCCAAGGCAGGAGACATAAGAGACTTGGGTTCAATCCTTGGGTCGGGAAGATCCCCTGGAGGAGGGCATGGCAACCCAGTCCAGTATTCTTGCCTGGAGAACCCAATGGACAGAGGAGCCTGGTGGGCTACAGACCATAGGGTCACAAAGAGTTGGACACAACTGTAATAACTTAGCATGCACAAGGTGATTTCCACTTACTGCAGAGGTTTGGTGAGCCCTGATGATGATACAAGAGCAGCTTGTAACCCATAGCCTGGCCTGTTTTTTGACCGGAGATGCCACCAGTCTTGCGAGGCCACACTTATCTCCATGCAGTCAGCAAGCTCTTCCCCATTTGGGATGCTGAGCTTTTCACCAAACGTTATTAGTATTGGAGGTACGCTATGGACTCTGCTATTTGAAATTGTTCATAGAACACTAATTTACTACCTGTCATTTTATTGCCACGTATTTATAATAAGATACCTGAATTTTATTATTCCTCCCTTTTAAATTCCCAAGACATTCATGGAGGAAATAAAATGAGAAGAGTAAATTGTCCTGCCAGTGGACTTGATTCTCAAAGAATTGTAACATTTTATTTTTCATACATATTGTGCCCTATTACTTTGCCGACTAAGGTCCGTCTAGTCAAGGCTATGGTTTTTCCTGTGGTCAAGTATGGATGTGAGAGTTGGACTGTGAAGAAGGCTGAGCGCCGAAGAATTGATGCTTTTGAACTGTGGTGTTGGATAAGACTCTTGAGAGTCCCTTGGACTGCAAGGAGATCCAACCAATCCATTCTGAAGGAGATCAGCCCTGGAATTTCTTTGGAAGGTATGATGCTAAAGCTGAAGCTCCAGTACTTTGGCCACCTCATGTGAAGAGTTGACTCATTGGAAAAGCCTCTGATGGTGGGAGGGATTGGGGGCAGGAGGAGAAGGGGACGACAGAGGATGAGATGGCTGGATGGCATCACTGACTCGATGGACGTGAGTCTGAGTGAACTCCGGGAGTCAGTGATGGACAGGGAGGCCTGGTGTGCTGCGATTCATGGGGTCGCAAAGAGTCGGACACGACTGAGCGACTGAACTGAACTGAACTGCTGGCAGTGAAATCTTGAGATGGAGGACTCAGAGAAGAAACAGTTACCTCCCATTAGAAGCTAGATAAGAAGGGATGCAAAAAGGAAGACTTGATCAAGGCCATCCAGGGAGGCAGTGACAAGGCAAAGAGCAAAAGCTTCTCAAGGCTGTGTAACATTCAGCTAAGCAGAACCTCCCTCTGGATTGAATGTCTATTTATCCAAGTGTCACCTCTCTCTAAATCTTGCCCAAACAAAAGGAAGTTAATCATCTTCTGTGTCTCCACACCCCACTGCTGGAGCTGGTTGGAGCAATTGATTGCAAGAGATAAGAGTTTCCAATGCTAACCTGAGTCCCTTGGAGGCTGGCACTGCCTCATTTGTCTCTTATTTCTAGTGTCAAGCAGTGAACCATTTTCATAGTGGTGGTCTAAAAAATATGTATGAAGTAAAACATAGGTGCTGCCCTCAAAATATTATAGACTAGGGAAGGAATGAGAAGAATGGAAGTGATTAAATAATCAAGCCCCCATGTGTATGTCCCCACAGAATCCATATATTTAAATCCTAATGCATAGGATTCAACATATGGATTTGGCAGGCACAGCACATGGCTTGGCCACTCACTGTTTTTAAAATTTTCTAAATTACTTTGTGTTTCTATACAAGATTATCAATAATCAAAGAGATAGGAAAAACCAAATCTGCACTAGCATCCTTGACCTGAGTGGAGGCATGAATGCTGGAGCTGGCAGCAGCTGAAACCATGCCCTAATGAGGACACAGGAATGGATGGTTGTTTCTGGTCTGCCTCTTGCTCAATGCCTTCAAGTTGGTACACATGGTCCAAAGTGATTTATGTGCCATCTCTACAGAAAAGGGAATTCTGTCCTTAAATCCCCCAAAATCAAAGCAAAGCAGAGTAAAAGACAGAAACAGAAGAAAAGCAAATGTGTCCTACTGAGAATTCATAATACAAAAGAGAAAACACAGCCATTTTTCAAGCAACTATTAGCGACTACACTCACTATAGTACTGAACGAGGCAGCCAGGGGAATACAAACGTGGGTGAGGCTGGATCCCAGCCTCTGAAGAATCTGTACTCTAATCTAGGAGCTGCTAATTAATTAAATCTAATGAGAAGAGACAGGAAGATGAAACTGCAAGAGATTTATATAAAGTACATCACACAGTGTATATTTGTACATTTAAGCCTAGCACTTGAATACCATGGAAATCTTTTATAATCTAGTGAAAGTGCTGATCCTTCTTCCCAGAAATACATACATACATACAATAACACACATGCTTTTAAGGTCAGGACTGCACTGGAGCCCAGATTCAGAACCTCGGCTTCAGGATCAAGGAATATATGTTTGGGCTCAGACTATGCAGTTACTTTTCATTTGAATATTTTTGGTTGAAATCAGTTGACAAGAATGGCACATAAACAGAGAACCATGTTGGAGACCTAAAGATTCAGAGTTTATATCAGGGAGTAGAAGCGCAAGACTTAAACTGATGGTGGTGGTTTAGTCGCTAAGTCATGTCCGTCTCTTGCAATCCTGTGGACTGTAGCCTGCCAGGCTCCTCTGTCCATGGGATTCTTCAACCAAGAATACTGGAGTGGGTTGCCATTTCCTTCTCCAGGGGATCTTCCTGACCCAGGAATTTAACCCGGGTCTCCTGCCTTGCAGGCAGATTAAGTTAAATTAGACAAATAATAAAAGTGGTAAATTGAAATACATTTATAAAGTTAAACAGCCACAAATAAAAATATGCCAAAGAAGCTGAAGTTGACCAGTTCTGTGAAGACCAACAAGACTTTTAGAATTAACACCAAAAAAAAGATGTCCTTTTCATCATAGGGGATTGGAATGAAAAAGTAGTAAGTCAACAGCTACCTGGAGTAACAGGCAGGTTTGGTCTTAGAGTACAAAATGAAGGAGGGCCAAGACTAACAGCGTTTTGCCAAGAGAGCACACTGGTCATAGCAAACACCCTTTTCCAACAACACAAGAGACAACTCTACTCATGAAAATCACCAAATGGTCAACACCAAAATCAGATTGATTATATTCTTTGCAGCCGAAGATGGAGAAGCTCAATACAGTCAGTCAAAACAAGACCAGGAACTGACTGTGGTTTAGATCATGAGCTCCTTATTGCAAAATTTAGGCTTAAATTAAAGAAAGTAGGAAAACCACTAAGCCATTCAGGTATGCTCTAAATCAAATTCCTTATGTTTATACAGTAGAGGTGATGAGTAGATTTAAACGATTAGATCTGCTAGACAGTATCTGAAGAACTATGGACGGAGGTTTGTAACATTATATAGGCGGTACTGAGCAAAACCATCCCAAAGAAAAAGAAGTGCAAGAAGGAAAAGTGGTTGTCTGAGGAGACTTGGCAAATAACTGAGGAAAGAAGAGAAGTTGAAAGGCAAGGGAAAAAGGGAAAGATGCACCGAACTGAATATAGAGTTCCGAAGAATAGCAAGGAGAGAGAAAAAGATTTTCTTAAATGAACAATACAAAGGCATAGAGAAAAACAATAGAATGGGAAAGACTAGAGATCTCTTTAAGAAAATTGGAGATATCAAGGGAATATTTCATGCAAGGATGGGTATTACAAAGAACAGAAATGGCAAGGACCTAACAGAAGCAGAAGAGATTAAGATCAAGTGGCAAGAATAAGAATACACAGAAGAACTGTACAAAAATGGTCTTAACGACCCAGATGTTGGACCATAAACCATGAAATTCCAGATGTTCAAGCTGGTTTTAAAGAAGGCAGAGGAACCAGAGATCAAATTGCCAACATCCGCTGGATCATCAAAAAAGCAAGAGAGTTCCAGAAAAACAACTATTTCTGCTTTATTGACTATGCCAAAGCCTTTGACTGTGAATCACAATAAACTGTGGAAAATTCTGAAAGAGATGGGAATACCAGACCACTTGACCTGCCTCTTGAGAAATCTGTATGCAGGTCAGGAAGCAACAATTAGAACTGGACACGGAACAACAGACTGGTTCCAAATAGGTAAAGGAGTATGTCAAGGCTGTATATTGTCACCATGCTTATTTAACTTATATGCAGAGTACATCATGAGAAACGCTGGGCTGGATGAGGCACAAGCGGAAATCAAGATTTCCAGGAGAAATATCAATAACAGATATGCAGATGACATCACCCTTATGACAGAAAGTGAAGAAGAACTAAAGAACCACTTGATGAAAGTGAAAGAGGAGAGTGAAAAAGTTGGCTTAAAGCTCAACATTCAGAAAACAAAGATTATGGCATCCTGTCCCATCAGTTCAGTTCATTTCAATTCAGTTGCTTAGTCATGTTTGACTCTTTGCGACCCCATGAATCGCAGCACGCCAGGCCTCCCTGTCCATCACCAACTCCTGGAGTTCACTCAGACTCATGTCCATCAAGTCAGTGATGCCATCCAGCCATCTCATCCTCTGTCGTCCCCTTCTTCTCCTGCCCCCAATCCCTCCCAGCATCAAAGTCTTTTCCAATGAGTCTACTCTTCGCATGAAGTGGCCAAAGTACTGGAGTTTCAGCTTCAGTGTCATTCCTTCCAAATAAATCCCAGGGTTGATCTCCTTCACAATGGACTGGTTGGATCTCCTTGCAGTCCAGGGGACTCTCAAGAGTCTTCTCCAACACCACAGTTCAAAAGCATCAATTCTTCGGTGCTCAGCCTTCTTCACAGTCCAACTCTCACATCCATACATGACTACTGGAAAAACCATAGCCTTGACTAGATGGACCTTAGTCGGCAAAGAAATGTCTCTGCTTTTGAATATGCTATCTAGGTTGCTCATAACTTTTCTTCCAAGGAGTAAGCGTCTTTTAATTTCATGGCTGCAATCACCATCTGCAGTGATTTTGGAGCCCCCCAAAATAAAGTCTGACACTGTTTCCACTGTTTCCCATCTATTTCCCATGAAGTGATGGGACCAGATGCCATGACTTCCTGGCATATAGATGGAGAAACGGTGGAAATGGTGGCTGACTTTATTTTTCTGGTTTACAAAATCACTGCAGATGGTGACTGCAGGCATGAAAGGAAAGTTATGACCAACCTAGACCGCATATTAAAAATCAGAGACATTACATTGTCAACAAAGGTCCATCTAGTCAAGGCTATGGTTTTCCAGTGGTCATGTATGGATGTGAGAGTTGGACCGTGAAGAAAGCTGAGCACCAAAGAATTGATGCTTTTGAACTGTGGTGTTGGAGAAGACTCTTGAGAGTCCCTTGGACTGCAGGGAGATCCAACCAGTCTACCCTAAAGGAGATTATTCCTGGGTGTTCATTGGAAGGACTGATGTTGAAGCTGAAACGCCAATACTTTGGCCACCTGATGCAAAGAGCTGACTCATTTGAAAAGACCCTGTGCTGGAAAAGATTGAGGGCAGGAGGAGAAGGGGACAACAGGATGAAATGGTTGGATGGCATCACCAACTCAACAGATATGGCTTTTGTTGGACTCCGGGAGTTGGTGATGGACAGGGAGGCCTGCCATGCTGCAGTTCATGAGGTCACAAAGAGTTGGACATTGCTGAGTGACTGAACTGAACTGAACTGAACTAAATGACACAGATAACTATGATGGTGTGATCACTCAGCTAGAACTGGATATCCTGAAATGTAAAGTTAAGTGGACCTTAGGAAGCATCACCACAAATAAAGCTAGTGGAGGTGATGGGACTCCAGCTGAGCTATTTCAAATCCTAAAAGATGATGCTACTGAAATGCTGTACTCAGTATGCCAGTAAATTTGGAAAACTCAGCAGTGGCTACAGGACAGGAAAAGGTCAGTTTTCATTCCAGTCCCAAAGAAGGGCAATGACAAAGAATGTTCAAATTACATACAGTTGTGCTCATTTCACATGCTAGTAAGGTTATGCTAAAAAATCCTCCAAGCTAGGTCCTAGCAGTATGTGAACCATGAACTTCCAGATGTACAGACTGGGTTTAGAAAAGGCAGAGGAACCAGTGATCAAATTGCTAACATTCCCTGGATCATAGAGAAAGCAAGGAATTCCAGGAAAACATCTGCTTCATTGACTATGCTGAAGGCTTTGACTGTGTGGATTACAACACACTGTGGAAAATTCTTAAACAGGTGGGAATACCAGACCACCTTCCCTGTCTCCTGAGAAACCTGTATGCAAATCAAGAACTGGACCTGGAACAACTGACTGGTCTCAAATTGGGAAAGGAGTACAACAAGGCTGTATATTGTCACCCCACTGCTTGTTTAACTTCTATGTGGAGTGCATCATGTGAATAAATCACTGGAATCAGAATGTGATGGATGAATCACAAGCTGGAATCAAGATTTCCAGGAGAAATATCAACAACCTCAGATGTGCAGATGATACCACTCTAATGGCAGAAAGTAAAGGAAAATTTAAGAGCCTCTTGATGAGGGTAAAAGAGAAGAGGGGGGAAAGCTGGCTTAAAATTCAACATTCATAAAGCTAAGATCATGGTATCTGGTCCCATCACTTCATGGCAAATAGAAGGGGAAAAAGTGAAAGCAATGACAGATTTTATTTTGAGGGGCTCCAGAATCACTGCAGACAATATATGTGGCCATGAAATTAAAAGACACTCACTCCTTGGAAGAAAAGCCATGACAAACCTAGACAGTGTACTAAAAAGCGGAGACATCGCTTTGCCGACAAAGATCCATACAAAGCTATGGTTTTCCCAGTAGTCTTGTGTGGATGTGAGAGTTGAACCATAAAGAAGGTTGAGTGCTGAAGAATTGATGCTTTCAAATTGTTGTGCTGGATAAAATTCATAAGAGTCCCTTGGACTGAATGGCAGTCAAACCAGTGAATCCTAAAGGAAATCAACCCTGAATATTCTTTGGAAGGACTAATGCTGAAGCTCCAATACTTTGGCCACCTGATGCGAAGAGCTGACTCCTTGGAAAAGACTCTGATGTTGGGATTGAGGGCAAGATGAGAAGGGGACAACAGAGGATGAGATGGTTGGATGGCATCACTGACTCAATGGGCATGAATTTGAGCAAACTCCAGGAGATAGTGGACAGGGGATCCTGGTAGGCTGCAGTCCATGGGATGATGGCAATGGTTGAACACAGCTTAGTGACTGAACAACAATAAAAACATGAAAGATATTTTATGAAAACCTTGAGGGAACAAGCAATGTGTAGAAGAAAATTTCTGACCCCACTGTATGGAAGGTATATTTTATAAATATATTACTTAATATAAATATAATTATTGAATTAATTAATTATAATTAATTAATTTATGTAATAATCATATTATATAATAGTATTATATAGAATTATTATGTTTTATATTATATAGTAGTTATATGATATAATATAATATATTGCTATATTGTATTATATTATAAATATTATAATATTTTATATAATTATTAATTATATCAATATAAATATTAACTATATTTGATAAATTTAAATATATTATGAATATAATATATTATACAAGTATACTACATTTACATAAGAAATTTATTCAAGGATACATGGAACAAATTAGCAGTTACTATCGAGGGGAGGGAAGGAGCAGAACACATACTTTTCATGTGATTTGCTTCATATAATTGAGTTTTTATCAGGAGTGTGTTGTATCTGGGTCAAGAAGACACAGTGGACACTGTGATTACTCCTGATGCGCACAGAATCCACCTGTGTTCTTGCTTAAGCCATTGCGACACCCACAACTGTGCATTAGGAACACCATACAATTGGAGCACTTTGAGTTTCCCAAAAGCAGACCCTGAACCAAGAATTTAGGAGCAAATGCTTTATTAAGAAAGTGCTTCCAGGAGAACTTAGCAAGTCAGTAGGAGAATTAAGAGAGGGAAAGAAATCCAAGCAATGGATGATCTCAGGCCAACACCAAGTCTCAGCTTGATCCCACAGGGAGCTCTGGAGTGTAAGTCAGACCTCAGAGTGCCTTGCATGGAGACAGAAGAACTTAGAGTTTGTCCTCCCATTAGTCATTGGTAGGCTCTATGAGTCTCCTGTTGTCTGGGAGTTGGGAGCATATAAAACTCCTGGACACTTCCAGCTATAGGTACCAGTAAGGAGACCCCAGTGTGCCAGAGCAGTCCTCTGTCCTCTGAAAGATGAAGGTATAACTGTTTACAGCTAAGCATTGAGAAGCTGAGGATGTGTGCACAGAGAGGATAAAAGGGATCTGAAAGGAACTGGTCATGGCTCCACCCACACATCCACACTCAGCAGATTGTAGCTTCCTTGCAATCAACAGATATTTATTGACAATCTACAATTGTCCTGTATATTGCTCATTTGAAAAACATCTAGTCCAAAAAGAGGTATGCTGTAAGTGTAAAATAAACACTGATTCTGAAGACTCAGTAAGAAAGAAAGGTAATACACAGGTCACTAATCTTTTTCTATTGATTACATATTGAAATGATAATATTAAATATATATTATAGACTAAATAAAATACATTGTTGAAGTAAGTTCACCTATTTCCCTGTACTTTTTTAATATGGTTCCCTGAATATTTTAAATTATATACATGGCTCATATTAAGTTTCAATAGTCAGCACTTATCTAGAATATGTCTAATACTGTGCTAACTGTTGGGATACTGCATGATTAAGAGAGACTTGGCCTCTGCTTCATGATGTCTACACTGCAGTTGTCATAACAGGCAGTAATAAGATGACACCATTTGCTTTAAATATGATGGTGGAAATAGCAGAGTAGACAACTGCGAGGAACTGACATAAGTGAGACTCATCAGGAAAGATGTCTCTCAATAAATGTCTTCTAGACTCGAAGACTGGAACAGGAAGTGATATGAAAATATCTTGAAGGGAATGCAAGGCAGGAGTTGAAATATTTTAAGGATGTTCCAGGCCAGAGGAACATCATCAGGCGGTAGGAAAAAGCATCTATGAATTGCTTAGCTGTTTGATTACATTAGTGTAAGTGGTCTTAAGAAAAACCACTAAAGTGGTAGAAATAGCATAAACTCTAACTTAGGTAAGATAGTTTTTTGTGACACTAGTCCACCTTCTTGATCTGCTGACTTTCTGAATCAGGTCACTATTCCTTGCCCCCAGCAACTCGTCTCTCAGTTTATTAGCCCGTTGTGCAGCAAGCCATACGCGCCTGGACTCAGTAACATATAATCTACACCCAACAAACATTTACTGAGTCAAAGCCCATTGTTAGTTACTGTAACTGTAAATGGATTCCATCCCTGTGATCCGTGATTTCCTAAGAAGCTGAGGGAGAAGGCAGCATGACCCAGTGTGGCAAATACGCTAACAGAGATGTCTCTAGAACACTGGAGAAGAAATGGCATTCTAACATGTATACTATCATGTAAGAATTGAATCGCCAGTCTATGTCTGACGCAGGATACAGCATGCTTGGGGCTGGTGCATGGGGATGACCCAGAGAGATGTTATGGGGAGGGAGGTGGGAGTGGGGTTCATGTTTGGGAACGCATGTAAGAATTAAAGATTTTAAAATTTAAAAAATAAAAAAACTAAAAAAAAATAAATAAATAAAAATAAATAAATAATTAAAAAGATATTTCCAACCACTGAAGTTTGTTAAAAAAAAAAAAATCTAAATCAAATCAGTAAAGAATTAAAAACATAAGAAAAGAAAGAAAGTAGAGCACAGTGCCCTTCTCTGAACAAGGAGAATCCGAGAAGTCTTCAAGGAGAAGGTGATGTTTGACCTGGACCGCGAAGGAAGAGTAAAGCTTTTATAAATACAAGGCAAAGAAAAGCGTTCCTAGCAGAGGGACTATTACAGGAAAAGCCACAGGAGGGTGAAATTGTCCAGGAGTCAGAGTGTGAAACTTATTAGAGTGTGGTAAGGAGGTGTGTGTGTCTATAGCCTTAGAGTAGAGAAGGTGGCTTTGAACCAAAATACTGTGAGAAAGAGTTTGGAATTTATTCTTGATTTCTTTTTCCTTTTTCTTCACAAACTACACGTGCAAGTTTTCGTGCATGTTCTCCAGTTCCGTTTGAAAAAGAGCAAATAAGAAATAGCCAATCTTTATTTCTTAGCTTTTCTGATCACAGGCTTCATTCATTCTCCACAGTTGACAAACTTTGTATTGTCTTTGTTCTCTCTGAGTTTCATTAGGATGATTATTGATTTATGAGCAGTCTTAATGTGGCTTTTTCAGGCATCCTGAATCACTCTGACAGCAGCTCTGCAAATAGATCAATTTCTTTCTGTAAAATTTAAAGTTTCATATCCTAACAAACCATTATTTTGGCTAAACTCAAAATGAGGAATTCTTCATACTTGGCAAAGTATCACTAAATTAGTCTCTGAACAGCTGAGGTAATATTACTCTTCTTATGTCAAGTGGAAGTAATCAGCATTTTGGACTTCACTAAAGGTCATTTGTTTACCAAGGTAGCTCTCCTGCCCAGTAAACAATGGTATGCATTTATTCAGTAACCTTGGGTAACTGTGTTATCACCTGAATTTAAGAGGGAAAGAGGAAGAGTCCTGATCATCATCCCCATAAGTCACCCCCACTTGGCCTTTAAGAAACCTCCTGTGAGCCAGTTCTTTACATATATAAAAGGTGAGCACTCTTTCAGAGGGAGGAGGAATTTCTTGGTCCTTCTTGCATTTCCTTCTCCTTGCCATGACCGCATACCACTAGCAAACACATACTTTTCCAGTCTTTTCATTTCTTATGAAAAAAAGAGGCTGGCTGTGTGTATGCTCAGTTGCTTACCTGAGTGCCTGCAAGTCTCTTAAGTTGTGTGCAACTCTTTACGGCCCCATGGACTGTAGCCTGCCCGGCTCCTCTGCCCATGGAATTTTCCAGGCAAGAATACTGGAGTGGGTTGCCATTTCCCACTCCAGCGGATCTTTCGGACCCAAGGATCAAGCCCAAGTCTTCTGCATCTCCTGCATTGGCAAGCGAATTCTTTATCACTAGCGCCACCTGGTAAAGAGGTTGATTTGGTGGAAACAGAAATGAGATTATAGCCAAGATATATTGATTTGTAAGTCTTTGCACCTCTACCTAACTAGCTTTAATGGCATTAGGCCAAAGATCAGTTAGTATTCTGAAAATTTTCTCTTCTTTGTAAAACAAAGAGCAACATGTCCTACTTTAGAAGTCATTGCAAAGGATTGTGTAATGCATATAATAGTTACTTGTATATCATGCAAATATCTTCATTTTTATAAAGATAAGATTTTGCCACCTTGAAATTCTAAAAGGGTCAGAAAACTCAATTATGCAGATATCACCACTCTAAAACTTCCATCAATTACAGTTGTCTATGTGTTCAAAGAATATGGAGCTACTGTGTTCCTGTAAATCCTGTCTGTGGCCCCTAGAAGAAGAGGCAGGTAAAAATCCAAGGGACTCTCCAAGGTCAAAGCATTCTCTCTCCAGTCTTAGCCATGTGGTAAGTGATGCTCAATCTCATTAGTTACCAGATAAATGCAAAGTAAGGAAATATTTGCATATTCAATGGATTATAACCTCCTTGAGCTTAAACCATGTCTGCTTCTCTCTTGGGAGTCAGGCTACTCAGAGCTCCTTGAAGAGTTTCACAGAGTCAATAACAGACTTGCATATGAGGAATCCTTGCATTCCCCAGTGATGGCAGTAACTGTAGCAAAATCTCTGATACTTGGGTTTGTATTAGGAAGCTCAGCTGCTTGCACATGTTAATGTAAACCACATTCTGGACTGGCTTTATCAGCTGAGAAAAAATAATTGGGTAATTTTGCTCTCTACTTGAATCCTTTCTGTTTATTAATGAGTCATTTATGTGGTTCCTCTCAAACCCCAAATCTAAGCGATGGATTATGAATCTTAAAAAATAGGGAATATCAGTTGGGAATAGCAAAGGAACAATAGGCCTTAAGACTTTTTGTGGAGTTGGCCTTGTGGGTTTCTGATCTTGATGACTTGTGACAGCTTACATTACATGTGGCTGGATTTCATCTAACAGAGTCTAGATTGGAGCTGTAAGTTACCCTGAGCAAGTGTTGTCCTTGGTTAGTCACTGCAGCTTATGATTGCTTTGCCCTGGGAAGAGAAGCTGAGACAGGGCACAAGGAAAACACAGTCTACTCAGGTCTTCAGCAAATACCTGCCCCTGCCCGGAAGCTTTGACAAAGGAGGTGGGCCAGGCCAGGATCTTTCAGGTGCAGCTGCTGCAGCAGCTTGACCTTGAACCAGAGAGTCCCAGCTTCACCTGGTTTCAAAGGGGAGTTGGAGGCGGGGTTAAATTATTTTAGTATTATGAGGCTGACTCTGGTGCTTTCAAGTTGCTAGACATTATGGATTTAGGACTACAAAAAGAGTTTGTGTGTGGCTTGTCCATGGGTCCAAAGAAACTGCCCATAGCACATATGCAACATGACTTTGGACTTGCTTTTTACCTTAGTTTTAATGTTGTCTATAGATTTCAGATACCCAAATGGAGACCTCACCCATAGAAAAATGGTCAGTTTTATTTAAAAAACAATTTTTTTTTAATGAGAGTCCTTATTTTAGAAATAATATGCCATCTTTTAGGGATAAGAAAAATATTTTTAGGAAGTTATTACAGACTAATAGATTATAAATAATATTATAAGCCTGTGTGAAACACTAAGATTAATCAAGAAATTAAGCAATAATAAACATTTAAAAAGTGACATTCATCTTGTGACAAAATAAGGAAAGATAGATTGATTAAGCTGGAAGAAAAAAAGAGCTATTCTTTAAATAAAGGTGACAATGTTATAACTTTCCCTGATAGCTCAGACCGTACAGAGTCTGCTTGCAATGCGGGAGACCCAGGTTTGAGCCCTGGGTTGAGAAGATCCTCTGGAGAAGGAAACGGCAACCCACTCCTGTATTCTTGCCTGGACAATCCCATGGACAGAAGAGCCTGGCAGGCAACAGTCCATGGGGTCACAAAGAGTTGGACACAACTGAGTGACTTCACTTTCTTTCACAATGTTATGATCTAGGCAGATATCATGGAGGAAATTAGACATTAAAGGGAAGTTTCCTAGGCGGCGCACTGGTAAAGAACCTGCCTGCCAGTGCAGGAGACTCAAGAGACTCAGGTTTGATCCTTGGGTCAGGAAGATCCCCTGAAGTAGGATCAACCTGGCAATGGCAACCTGCTCCAGTATTCTTACCTGGAGAATTCCATGGACAAAGGAGCCTGGTGGACTGCAATCCATGGGGTCACAGAGTCGGACACGACTGAGCAACTGAGCACAGCACACATATACACAGATACTAAAGGACACAGTAGGTGGAAATAAGAGAGAAAAGAAGATATGCCTAGGTATAGCTACTCTTAAAGAGGGAATCAGAAGAAATATGAGTTGTCTTAACTGTGAAGACTTTTCAAACGGTGACCAGAGCCCAGAGGAATGTCATGGGGGAGAGAGACCAAAGCAGACTGAAGTGTCTCCACCAGGGAGAATCAGGACCCAACATCCTAGGGAAACATGGCCTGATAGAAGGACTAAGGGGACTGTGGGACCTCGCATTAAAGGTGGGGGCAGCTCTACCAGGCAGACTTGAGAGAATAAGCCCAAAATCCCAAACACGTTACAAGGAAAGCTTTAAGGTGGCACAGCCATTGTAGGTGGAATGCAAGAATTGTCTCTATCCCCAGGATAGTCATCTACAAATGCCTTCCCAAACCAGACGGATGCAATCTTTGGGCCCCCAAAGGCATTTTTGCTACCCTGGGATTAAATCAGAAATGAAACAATACTCCAGATCTGTCAAATCTTGCTTTTATTTTAACCAAAACATATTTCTAGCCTCACAGAAGAGAAATAGCTACTTTCTCAGAAAAATAAATTTTTAGACAGTAAAAGCTCACTTGTCCTTAAAAGATTATAAATAATAAAAGTTCTATAACTGAGAGTGTGTGGTCATAAAACCAGCAAAATGGACCCTGTTTATGAGGCATCAGAGGATTCAGAGAAATTGGCATTGATCTGTTCAGACAAACAGACTTGATTTGGGCCTTAATGAAACAAAAGGTAAAATAAGCATGTTTATGGAATAAAAGCACTGGTAATAGCAAAAAGTTTCCACAAGATGTGAGTCTGAACAGAAGATTTGCCATTTTCAATTTTTAATACAGTTTTTTGTTTTTTTTTTTTAATTTGCCCTGCCACACAGTTTGCAGGATCTTGGTGCCCTTGGCAGTGAACATTTGGAGTCCTAACCTCTGGACCAAGTTCCCTCACATTTTTAGTTTAAAGGAAACTCAGTTCATCTGCATAGTACAGGAGAAGTAGACGGGTCCCCTTCTTTCCACCTTCACCCTCCCAGTCTGCATTTCCCTTACTGGTATTCTGAGGAGTGTTCTTTGGCTAAACCTGCAAAGCCATTCATTCATTCTTTCACTCAATAATCAAAAATTGATGTTAATTTGGATATTACTCAATTATCAGACATTTATTGAGGGACCAGGATGCAGAACAAATATTGTTCACTAGAACATGGTTACATCACTTCCCAAAAGAGTAAAATGCATATTATATGAAATGGTATAAATCTAACAGTGAAGTATAAGAGATGAAATCTGATTCAAAGATGATAATCACCCATCCCATCAAGTGATTCAAGTGATCAAACTAGGAGCTGTTTTGATTAGATCCTAATATATCTTCAGATTTTTTTCATCTCAACTTTCTAAACTAAAAGCCTTTCAAAAAGGTGAAGTATTTACATTTTCCTCCTATGCCTAGATTTGGCATAGTAATCTATAGAGTGAAACATTTTTAGTAAATTCTGATTATTTTGCTGTGCAGTTTGGGGTGATTTTTTTTTTTATTGTCAATTTGAACATTCTGCCTCTGATACCTAGCTGCTATGTAGACTCACAGATTTTTACTACACAGAAGAAAGATAGAATACAGGGAAACATTGGGAAATAAAGACAATAAACATCCTTGAAAGTGAAAGAAAGTGAAAGTGAAAGTCACTCAGTTGTGTCCAACTCTTTGCGACCCCATGAACTATACAGTCCGTAGAATTCTCCAGCCCAAAATACTGGAGTGGGTACTCTTTCCCTTCTCCAAGCGATCATCCCAACCCGGGATCAAACCCAAGTCTCCTACATTGTGGGCAGATTCTTTACTAGCTGAGTCACAAGGGAAGCCCAAGAATACTGGAGTAGGTAGCCTATCCCTTCTCCAGCAGATCTGGCCAACCCAAGAATCAAACCAGGGTCACCTGCATTGCAGGTGGATTCTTTACCAACTGAGCTATCAGGGAAGCCCAGACACCCTTGGAATATCTATTTGCCTATAGTTTTTTTCTGATTTGAGTAGCAAAACATGCTGGGTATATAGAATGCCAACTTCTTTTTCATTTTTAAACAAACAATCATTGAGTCTCTGATGTATATCCAGCCCTGTACCATTACATGAAGAGAATAAATGACTCTTCTTTCCAAGAAGGGGCTTCCCAGATGGCTCAGTGATAAAGAATCTACCTGCCAATGTAGGAGACATGGGTTCGATCCCTAAATTGGGAAGGTCCCCTGGAGAAGGAAATGGCAACCTGCTACAGTATTCTTGCCTGGAGAATTCCACGGACAGAGGAGCCTGGCAGGCTACAGTCCATGGGGTCCCAAAGAGTCAGATACAACTTAGTTACTGAGAGACAGACAGTGTAACACCCGCTCTGCCTGATTTTAGAACATACTCTTTCCACTGTCTTCCTGGAGGGTTATTGTTGTTTAGTCACTATGATTTTCGGAAGCCCTTTATGGAAACCCGTCATGGACTTTGGGATCAGGAAAAACTTGAGTTCAAATTCCAGATTTTCCACTTACTGTCTGTATGATTTTGAATAAGTACTTAATGTCTCTGAGCACCAGTTTTCTCAGCTTTAAATAAGGATGAAGAAGTTGTGAGGATGAAATACAGTAAAAAACCTGTTTATGGCTCAGTCCCTAGAGTCATGTAAAATATTCAGTAAGTGCTATGCTCATTCCCTGTCGGCCTGTGCCTTTGCTTCCAACATTATCTCTGGAGTCAAAAAGGATAATTGGGAGAAAAAGAAGCAAACTCAGTCAAAAATCTGAGATGATTCCTGGCATGTATCACTTGTTTGGAAGGATAGAATGTTTGCTGTGAGTGAAAACCACAGCTGTAGACTGAGGACTTAGCAATGGAAATCTCTGGTTGTAATTGTTGGTCAGTAACAGGATGTTATCAACACCATAAACTCAACGACTTGAGAAAGCCAAAGGATGGTAAATTTTCTGCTTTCTGCGAAATGACACGTAGCACTTGCTGTAGCAAGAGCTGAAGGTTAGTTTCAATCAGATCAACATTTTCACCATCTGTTCATGGAAAGATAAAACCCTTCTTCCTGCATAATAGATCAACAAGGATTTAAAGAAAAGGGGATTGCCTCAATTGCAACATCAAATGGCTGTGTTTATGTGAGCAAAAATTGCACACAGGAAACAAATAAAAAGAGATCAGTCAGTAAAACAGAGCAATATAAACTTTGAAATGTCTTTCTGAATCTCTCAGAAGCATTCATTTGTTTTTCATGGAAGAGTGTAAAGCAACAGTGAAAAAACATACTTAATTGAGTCCCAGATAGTTCGAGTCAATTTTATTATTTCAAGCCTCCAGCCTACAAAGTGCTATTTTTATCCCTTCCAGTATTCAAAATCCTTCCAGATCTTACTGAGTTTTGTACTGCGCACATATGATTTTTGTGTAGTATTTTATATATGTTTAAGCAATCAATGTATATTTAGAAACAGTAAACATGCCTCTGTCCTCCTGTCTTCCTTGAAACCGATGAAAGAGGACAATAAAAAGCAAAAAAAAAAATAGAATAAGATCTTTGATAAGCTAGAATGCAGCCACACTGATGAACTTTTCTATGAAGAAGGGCTTCATAATGCCATAAATATTGAGTCTGGGAAGCAGAAACTGAGAGGAGGATGCATCGACTAGATTTGGCAAAGGAAGCAGGAGCTTCACCAGACCTCCCCAGGGAAAGATTCTACCTGCTACTGAAGATTGATAAGGCAGAAAGATGAACCAGCAATACACAGCAGATGCCAGACATTGTTATATGAAACAAGGAAGGAGAGAAGGAGAGGATAAGAAAAAAAAGTGGGTGTCAAACAGCTGTACAAGTGCTGTAGAGAAATAAACAATATGTGAAAATGAAATTGTCAGTCACTCAGTCGTGTCTAACTCATTGCGACCCAATAGACCGAAGCCCACTAGGCTCCTCTAGCCATGGGATTTCCTAGGCAAGAATATTGGAGTGGGTTGCCATTCCCTTCTCCAGGGGATCTTCCCAACCCAAGGATCAAATCCGGGTCTCCTGCATTGCAGGCAGATGCTTTACCTAAGGCACCAAGGCTACTCAGAATTACTTATAGCACCAAGAAGTCTTTCTCTGAGCTTAAGGCAAAAGAATGACAGAGGGTGAGATGGCTGCAGGTATCACCAACACAATGGACACATTTGATCAAACTCCAGAAGAGAGTGAAGGTCAGGGAAGCCTGGTGTACTCCAGTCCACTGGGTTGTAAAGAGTTGGACATAACTTAGTGACTGAACAGCAAGAAATGCAAACAAATTACTTATATCAGAAACAGTAAGTTATGCCATGAGACTTAATGGATAAACATCTTCATAAAATTATTCAAAAAATAGACACAGCCTCTATGAAATAAGACCTCAAAGAGGAAATACAAGGGTTCAAAATGGAGATAATAAAGCAAAAGAGTAACAGGAGGCTTTGATAGCAGGGGCAGCCCAAATAACTCTCAAAATTCCCCAAATGTCTTCAGAAAAAAACAGAAGAAACAACTGGAAAGCAAAAAGACAAAGCTCAGATAATCCAAACAAATCTAAAACCTATTAGAACTAATAAGTGAATTTAGCAAAATCACTGGGTACAAGATCAATGTATCAAACCAATTTTATTTCCAAGTGATGAATTAGAAAATAAAATTTGGTGAATGATATAATTCAACATATTTCAAAACATATCAGATACCTAGACATCAGTCTAACAGATTTGTAGTATCACTACACTGAAAGCTACAAAACATTCTCAAGAGGACCTAACACCTAAATAAACAGGGCTATACAAATTTATGGATATGAAGATTCATGTTGCAAAGACTTAAATTACCTTTTCTGCTGCTGCTGCTAAGTTGCTTCAGTCATGCCCAACCCTTTGCTACCCTATGGACTGTAGCCTGCCAGGCTCTTCTGTCCATGGGGTTCTCCAGGCAAGAATACTGGAGTGGGTTGACATGCCCTGCTCCAGGGGATCTTCCTGACCCTGATTGAAGCCACGTCTCTTATGTCTCCTGCATTGGCAGGCGGGTTCTTTACCGCTAGTGCCACCTGGAACACCTTTAAATTGATCTAAAGACTAAGAAGTTCCAGTCAAAATCTAAGCACGTTTTTTTCAGTTGACAAGCTAATTCTAATAATTAGATGAAAATCCAAAGAACTAAAAGTGTCTATGACAGTCTTGAGGGTGAAATTCTAAGAGTGAGTTAAAGAACTCACACTACCACACATCAGGACTTACTATTAAGCTCCAGTAATTGAAGATCTTCCCTGGTGACTCAGATGGTAAAGAAACTGCCTGCCATACAGGAGCCCCAGTTTCAATCCCTGGATGGGGAAGATACTTGGAAAGGGGTAAGGCAACCCACTCCAGTATTCCCGCCTGGAGAATCCCATGGACAGAGGAGCCTGAAGGACTGCAGTCCACAGGGTCGCAAAGAGTTGGACACAACTGAGCAACTAACATTTTCATTTTGCAATAATTGAGATAGTGTGGTATGGAAGCAAGACATACAAAAAGGCATATAGAACAGAATATTCTAGGAACAGACAAATATATGAACATTTGATTTAAGTAAAAGAAGTTCTTTCAGAACAGTGAGAGAAAGGTAGTCATCTCAATAAATCAGTGCTATGTCAATTACACATTCATATAGAAAAATGAATTTTAATGCCTAACTTAAACAAAAATCAATACTAGAGCTATTTAATATACATATGCAAAGTAAAATAATAATGGTTTTAGAAGAAAACTATGATAGTTTATTCATGACTTTGGAATAGAAAAGTTTTTTTGAACAGGAAACAGAGAGCACTTACCAAAAAGTAAAAAAGTGATAGATTAGATTAAAATAAGAACTTTGGTCCATAAAATTGTTTTATTAAGACACTGAAAGGGCAGCCCAAAGAATGGGAGAAGATATCTAGAACAGATATATAAAAAAGGTTCATATATATGCTGCACATTTTATTTTTTAAATTTTTAAGTTAATTAATTTATTTTAATTGGAGGCTAATTACTTTACAATATTGTGGTGGTTTTTGCCATACATTGACATGAACCAGCCATGGGTATACATACGTCACCATCCCAAACCCCCTTCCGCCTCCCATCCCTCTGGGCTGTCCCAGTGCCCTGGCTTTGAGTGCCCTGTTTCATTCATCAAACTTGGAATGGGCATCTGTTTCACATGTGGTAATACACATGTTTCAATGCTGTTGTCTCAAATCATTCCACCCTCACCTTCTCCCACAGAGTCCAAAAGTCTGTTCTTTACATCTGTGTCTCTTTTGCTGTTTTGCATATAAGGTCATCATTACCATCTTTTTAAATTCCATATATATGTGTTAAAATATGCATATCTATGCATACATTGCATATTAGTGTTTTTCTTTCTGACTTACTTCGCTCTGAATAACAGGCTCCAGTTTCATCCACCTCATTAGAACTGGCTCAAATGTGTTCTTTTAATAGCTGAGTAATATTCCATTGTGTATATGTACCACAACTTTCTTATCCATTCATCTGCTGATGGACATCTACACTTCCATGTCCTGGCTATTGTAAACAGTGTTACAATGAACATTGAGGTACACCTGTCTCTTTCATTTCTGGTTTCTTCAATGTTTATGCCCAGCAGTAGGATTGCTGGGTCGTATGGCAGCTCTATTTCCAGTTTTTCAAGAAATCGTCACACTGTTCTCCATAGTAGCTGTACTAATTTGCATTCTCACCATCAATGTAAGAGGGTTCCCTTTTCTCCACATCCTCTCCAGCATTTATTGTTTGTAGACTTTTTGATAGCAGCCATTCTGACCGGCGTGAGATGATACCTCATTGTGGTTTTGATTTATGCTGCAAGTTTTAAAAGATATAAGGTCCACAATCTTTATAGTCCAACTTTCTTTATAAACTTTCTTTATAGTCCAACTCTCACATCCATACATGACTACTGGAAAAACCTTGACTAGACAGACCTTTGTTGGCAAAGTAATGTCTCTGCTTTTTAATATGCTGTCTAGGTTGGTCATAACTTTCCTTCCAAGGAGCAAGCGTCTTTTTATTTCATAGCTGCAATCACTATCTGCAGTGATTTTGGAGCCCGAAAAAATAAAGTCAGCCACTGTTTCCCCATCTATTTGCCATGAAGTGATGGGACGGGATGCCATGATCTTTGTTCTCTGAATGTTGAGCTTTAAGCCAACTTTTTCACTCTCTTCTTTCACTTTCATCAAGAGGCTATTTAGTTCTTCTTCACTTTCTGCCATAAGGGTGGTATCATCTGCATATCTGAGGTTATTGAGATTCCTCCTGGCAATCTTGATTCCAGCTTGTGCTTCATCCAGCCCAGCATTTCTCATGATGTACTCTGCATAGAAGTTAAATAAGCAGGGTAAATACACAGCCTTGACGTACTCCTTTTCCTATTTGGAACCAGTCTGTTGTTCCATGTCCAGTTCTAACTGTTGCTTCCTGACCTGCATACAGGTTTCTCAATAGTCAGGTCAAGTGGTCTGGTATTCCAATCTCTTTCAGAATTTTCCAGTTTCTTGTGATCCACACAGTCAAAGGCTTTGACAAAGTCAATAAAGCAGAAGTAGATGTTTTTCTGGAACTCTCTTGCTTTTTCAGTGATCCAGCAGATGTTGGCAATTTGATCTCTGGTTCCTCTGCCTTTTCTAAAACCAGCTTGAACATCTGGAAGTTCACAGTTCATGTATGTATAGTTGAAATCCAGCTTGGAGAATTTTGAGCATAGCAAAGCTATGCTAGCAAAGCATGTGAGATGAGTACAATTGTGCGGTAGTTTGAGCATTCTTTGGCATTGCCTTTCTTTGGGATTGGAATGAAAACTGACCTTTTCCAGTCCTGTGGCCACTGCTGAGTGTTCCAAATTTGCTGGCATAGTGAGTGCAGCATTTTCACAACATCATCTTTGAGGATTTGAAATAGCTCAACTGGAATTCTATCACCTCCACTAGCTTTGTTCATAGTGATGCTTCCTAAGGCCCACTTGATTTCACATTCCAGGATGTCTGGCTCTAGGTGAGTGATCACACCATCTTGATTATCTGAGTTGTGAAGATCTTTTTTTGTACAGTTCTGTGTATTCTTGCCACCTCTTCTTAATATCTTCTGCTTCTGTTAGGTAACAATATAATAACAATATACCAATCATGATATGTCCCTATAAATGCTACACAGCAACAACAGTGAAACAAAGTACTGCCACATACCCGCACTGTGAATAAATTTCATAAACATAACCTTGAATAAAGAAAGCAAGACCAAACTATTTCGTTTATACAAAATCCACAAATAGGCAAAATAAACTTACGATGTTAAAGTGAGGAGAGAGGTGACCTTTGGATAGGAAGATGATGGTGAGTGGGAAGCTTCTGGACTGCTGTCAGCATTCAACAATATATTTTCCTTATGAAAGCACATCAGGCGATGTACCTTTGATTCATAAACCATTCAATGCACTTGTTATACTTTATGATTTGCCTTTAATATAAGTGTCTACCAGGGCTTCCCTGGCGGCTCAGCGGTAAAGGATCCACCTGCCAGTGCAAGGGATGCAGGTTCGATCGCTGCTCCAGGAAGATCCCACGTGCCTTGAGGCAGCTAGTCCCGGATGCCACAACTATTAAGCCCGTGCTCTAGAGCCCAAGAGCCTCAGCTACTGAAGTCTGCTTGCCCTAGAGCCTGTGCCCTGCAACAAAAGAAGCCCCTGCAGTGAGAAGCCCCACTCACCACAGCTGGCGGGTAGCCCCACTCACCACAGCTGCAGGGTAGCCCCACTCACCACAGCTGCAGGGTAGCCCCACTCACCACAGCTGGAGAGTAGCCCCACTCACCACAGCTGGAGGTAGCCCCACTCACCACAACTGGAGGGTAGCCCCACTCACCACAGCTGCAGGGTAGCCCCACTCACCACAGCTAGAGAGTAGCCCCACTCACCACAGCTAGAGAGTAGCCCCACTCACCACAGCTAGAGAGTAGCCCCACTCACCACAGCTAGAGAGTAGCCCCACTCACCACAGCTAGAGAGTAGCCCCACTCACCACAGCTAGAGAGTAGCCCCACTCACCACAGCTGGAGAGTAGCCCCACTCACCACAGCTAGAGAGTAGCCCCACTCACCACAGCTAGAGAGTAGCCCCACTCACCACAGCTAGAGAGTAGCCCCACTCACCACAGCTGGAGGGTAGCCCCACTCACCACAGCTAGAGAGTAGCCCCACTCACCACAGCTAGAGAGTAGCCCCACTCACCACAGCTAGAGAGTAGCCCCACTCACCACAGCTAGAGAGTAGCCCCACTCACCACAGCTGGAGGGTAGCCCCACTCACCACAGCTAGAGAGTAGCCCCACTCACCACAGCTGGAGGGTAGCCCCGCTCACCACAGCTAGAGAAAAAAGCCCGCAGGCAGTGAAGACCCTGCGCCCTAAAAATTAAATAGATTAGTAAGATTATTTGAAAATCTATTTAAAAAGTGTATTACCTCCCAAATATATATGTTTCCCAGGTTTTAAATATTACATGTATCATTTTATTAAAAAAATACTTGCCCACTTGATAAATTTTAAAGAAGATATCATACATCCTTATTTTTGAATTTGCTCTCTTGTGAACACGGCACTACTAAAATACTTTAGATCTGTACTACTTTGAATAGTGAGATTGAACATTTTTTCTTATTAATTTGCCATTTGTTTTTCTTTGTCAAACTGCTGTGCCTTTTGTTCAGAGTTTTCTCTATGATACGTACAATTATTATTACTACTACTACTTGAAGGTTCTGCATACAGTAATGGAATTTAATGGCTTACAAGGCAGGTATGGTTATGTGACTTTGGGAAAGTTATTTACTCTCTTAAGCTTCACCTTCTTCATCCAAAAAACTGGGTAATAACATCATCAACAATCCTTAAAAGAATTACATAGGCATCTAGGTGACATGCACATCAGAAATGTTTTTCCCACTTTTCACAAATTTTGAGCACCTATTGTATGTAAAGACTTATACTAGGCATTAAATGGGAGAAAAAGGACATTTCTTCCATTAAACCAGTGATTCTTTATTACTCTCATTTCCATTCATTTCCGTTTCATTCTCTTCAACATCCCTCAGGGTGTTGCTTTCCTTTCCATCATCACTACCTGCATTCAGACCTTCATTTTTCCTCCCTGGATGTTGTTAACAGCTTCCTAACTCATCTCTGTACCTCCCTCTCATTACTCCCCAATCAGTTTAGCTTCCTGCTGCCCAATGGGTCCTTCCAAATGCAGCTCTGATCATACTTAGCCTTCTATTTCCCTCTATGGGATTCGGTTCGCTTTATCAGATTACAAGACAATCCTCATCTGACCCCTACCTTTCTTCTCAAACCTCATCTCTTCACAGTCCCCAGTTAGCCTTTCATGTTTCAAAGGTTCGAAAACATATTTGTCACACAGAACCTTGCATATGATACAACTCCTCTCAAGGATATGTCTGGCTCTTTTCCTCCCTCCAAACACACCTCAGATGCTATCCTCTCTGGGACGTCTTCCCATCTTTGACACTTGCAGTTCTAGCTCAGCTGATCCTCCTTTAAACTCTTATCATCTTGTCTCATTATTTGCATAATTGCCCTTGAGTCGTTTATTCATTTATCTGTCCAGCTCACTACTCTAAGACCTACTGGGGAGTAAAGGCTATGTCTTTCCTATCATTGTCCCTGAACCTGAACAGCTCTGTACGAATGAGTGAATGAGTGAACAAATGAAGAGCAAAAGATTGGACTGACTGACTGCCATGTCATGCTTGTCAGCAGCATTCTCAGGGAATAATAGGAACGGAATAAAAGTCAACTTAGGGTGGAATTTCTGAAAGAAAAGATAAATTATAGCTAACTCTACCCTCTGTAATAATACAGAAACTTTCCTTTGCCAGATGGTAGATTTAGACAGATAAATAGATTTCATGCGATAGGCAACAGATGAGTATGTCATTCATATGGCCATTTCTGACAGGGATTCAAATATTCTAAGCTTTAGGGCACTTGAAGAATATGTCATCTTTGCCTATCCCATGTTGTTATCCTCCCTGGAATGACTCATCCCCTCAGTTTTCATACTGTTCTTAAATCAGGGCTATGGGGTTGAAGGAAAACAGCCTATAATCCTTTGTAAGTGGTTGTAGGATGCGTGATATTAATGGCTCCACTCTTTCTTGGGGTCTGACTTCCCTGGGTCACTCAGATGGTAAAAAGACCGCCTGCAATGCTGGAGACCTGGGTTTGATCCCTGGGTTGGGAAGATCCCCGGGAGGAGGAAATGGCAACCTATTCAAGGATTCTTGCGTGGAGAATTCCACAGACGGAGGAACTTGGAGGGCTATAGTCCATGGGGTTGTGAAATATCAGGCATGACTGAGCAACTCAGCATAGCACAGCACAGCTTCTTGAGGGAGGGTGGAGCTCATCCCTTCTCCTGCTGCCTAAAGTTTCTATTTTAGAGCTTATGCACTTAAGGGTTAGTTCAGGTAACATAAAGTGAAGTCGCTCAGTCGTGTCTGACTCTTTGCGACCCCATGGACTGTATCCTACCAGACTCCTCCCTCCATGGGATTCTCCAGGCAAGAGTACTAGGTTGCCATTTCCTTCTCCAGGGGATCTTCCCAACCCAGGGATTGAACCCGGGTGTCCTGCATTCCAGGCAGACGCTTTAACCTCTGAGCCCTAATCTCCATGGAAATCTTTAGTAAAAGGTGTAAGATTTATACAGTCTGAAGAGAAACCAGAGTATCATAAGAGAAATCAGGTAACATAAATTCACCAAAAACCTAAAGTGAGATCATATCTGTGCAGACCATAGACAGATGACTTAAAGTTTTCTTAGTAATTATAAAGGAGAAGATTGGGAGATCAGATCCTTAAAAACTGACTAAAGTCTACTGTCAATCAACCAATCGACAAACATAGCTCTGCTTCTTCTAGGATTATAGTATCTATATATACATATATATGATGTGTTTCTGATATGGATTTTTTTCTGAAGTTTTTACTCATCAACTACTGCTTTGTGAGCACTTTTTTTTCCCCTGTCAGTGACTCAAGTTGTACTTATCTGAGCCTCTCCTTCAGTATCTGCCTCAGCACTTTTCACCTACTTGGTTCTCAGCAAATGTTTGAATTGATCCTCAAAACCTCATGTGAACCAGGAATCCAGGAAGTATGTGATTGTTTTTCAATATGCAAGTTTCTAAGGTAGAGAGGTCCTTGTCCCCAGTTTTATCTACATTCTTCAGACATTCATTTTCAACAGACTTGGCTTCCAATTTGCTGTGTGATGTATAGTGGCAGCTGCAGTTCAGAGACCAGAAGGGAAGAGGGGAGCAGCCATTACCTCCAGGTTGTGCATATTGTCCGTCTGCATCTGAGCATGAGCTGCAATCACAGCCTGTCAGAAAGTTGGAAATATCCCCCATTTCCTTCAGTGCCACTGGTTTCTGGTGATTCACTGTGTCATTTAACTAAGCTGATGACATCTGTGTGTATGCTATCATAAAATATGTAGTTGGTGAAACCCTTCCTCCTTTTGGATTGAACATAGTTGTATAATTATTTGTGAACGTTCTGTGCTCATGAATGCGTGTGTGTGAGTGCTTGTTTGTATGTGTCAGTAAGTACATAAGAAGAACCCTAGAATTTGGAAATGAGTACCAAAATAAAAAATCAACATGTTAAGGGATCAAAACAGAAATATGTGAAGTTACCTTAAAGAGATAAAATGATTCCAGGGTCAGCAAGATTTGACATCATCCTGAGTGAGGCTAGAAATATCTCTAAACGTGAATGGTTCAAGAAGAAGCAATTGTCTAGACTAAGAAACACTGGGAAAAGGAATGAAGTTAGGGAAGCAAATACTGTGGTATCCATTCAGCCCTAAGGCAAGTGGGTGCCCTGGAGAAATGATGACAAAATCGTCTGCTTGGTAAAAATAACTCGGTCACAAGGACCATTACTCTTGTTCACATGTTATGCTAACCAGACATTCTTCTAATCACAAAGCTGTTTTTCCAAGTACTTCCACACCAGAAAAAAAAAAAAAAAAGACAGCCTGGACTGAGAACATAAGAAGCCCCAACACTGCACATGTATCACACTCAAGCACACACAATACCCCATACACACAGAGTAAGATGGCGTGGTAGATTAGAAACACATGTCCCGCACATGCATGTGAGTTTACTGGGTGCATATGTCTTGGTGTTTACTTCTCCAGAAATCAGATCAGTTCAGAGGCACTGGAAAGTCTGAGCACACAGAGATGCACCAAAGGTCAGAGGGTGGAGGAAACCGAGAATGTTGTCAGTCTAAAGAGTGACAGAGGCAATGTTTGAGGGTATCGGAGACAGAAGGAGTTAAATAGAAGTTAGAGAGACTGGGAGAATTAGATGAGGTCAAAGGGTAGAGGATATGGGAGAAACTCCCTGAGCAGGCTGAAATGACTGGAAATTGTGGTCAGAAACTGGAAAATCTAAATTTATGGCTTAGAGCAAAGGAGCAGATTCCAGGGATTGCAAGGTTCAGGATGTGGCCGTGGGAGATCATTGAATATGAACTCAAGATGTTTTGAGTCATTCATTCAGGCATTTGTCATCCTGGATCATAGCAGGAAGAGAATTAGACAAGAAAACTATGAATTAGACAAATTATTCAAAAACAGAAGGCCAGATAAATATTTTACCCACTCAGCTACTTTCCGTCTTCATGTTTAGTCCATGCTCTTCCCAGGTAGAGTGCCACCCCTGCTCCACGCTGCTGTAGCGCATAGTCATGGGAAGCGCGTATATTTCCCCTAGAACAAGAATTCTTTTGGGCATATCATGCCCACAATATAAGTGCATTTTTAATGCAATATGTAAAATTCAATGGCTAATTTTGTGCACACTCAGTCGTGTCTAACTCTTTGCGACCCCATGGACTGCAGCACACCAGGCCTCCCTGTCCATCACCAGCTCCCGGAGCTTGCTCAAACTCATGTCCATCGAGTCGGTGATGCCGTCCAACCATCTCCTCCTCTGTCATCCCCTTCTCCTCCTGCCTTCAATCTTTCCCAGCATCAGGGCTTTTTCCAATGAGTCAATTATTTGCATCAGGTGGGCAAAGTATTGGAGCTTCAGTTTCAGCATCAGTGCACACTTAATGGACAAAGGAAACATCATAATCATGGAGATCATTCCAGAACATAATCCACAATATTTATTGAAATGTTTCCTAGTGGTGTTAAAAGAACCAAGAGAGTCAATAAAGAGATTAAGAAAGAAAGGTAATTTTTATTTATTTATTTACTGGTTGAAGGGTGGGAGGGGGCGTGAAGTTAAAAAGGATAGCCTTATGGCTTTGCCAGGCAAAGGGAGGTACACCAGGCTTCTGCCTTGAAAACTATGGAACAGTCATTTGTATATGGGGAAATATACTGGTCCACACGGAGGCTGTTGGCAATATCAATGAGCACAGTATTGGTGGAGTTGTCGGAGCAGGAATTGAGCCCTCTGGACTGGGGACAAGTGAAAGCAGTGCTGGAAATAGCTCACTCTCCAGGAGACCTAACTCAGAGAGAGAGAGAATGAGAGGGTCCCAGCTGCAGAACTCCCCAATAACTGCAACGCCTAATGCGATGCAAGTGGCACTTTCAATTCCATTTTCAGATTGTGTGTTGCTAGGATAAAGAAATGCTGTTAATGTTTGTATATTGATCTTGGAAAATTACTAAACTTAGTCATTTGTTCTAGTAGGTTTTTAGTAGATCTGTAGGATTTTTTCTGTACAAATAATTACTTTGTCTCCAAATAAAAATAATTTCACTTCTCCCCTGCCAACCCAGATGCACTTCATTTAATTTCTATTGCACACTGCACAAACTAGAATCTCCAGCACAATGCTGAATAAAAGTGATGAAGAGACACATTCCTGCTTTGTTCTTTATCTTGGGAGGAAGGCATTGTCTTCCACTACTAAATATTTTAGTAGCGATATACTTTTTGTAAATGCCTTTTTTCAAGTTAAGGATGTTTTCTTCTTTTTGAGGTTTGATGAGAGCTTTTATCCAGAATGGGTTATGGTTTTACCAAATGCTTTTTCTCCATTGAGATTATCACATCTTTTTTGTTTGTTTTTCCTTTTTCAGTCTCTCAATACAGTAAATTATATAGATTGCTTTAAGAATGTTCAACTAACCTTGCATTCCTAGGATAAACTCTACTTGGTCAGGATGCAACTTCCTTTTGATATTGTTTAATTTACTAAAATTATTTTGCATCTGTGCTCATGAGGGATGTTCAGTTCAGTTCAGTCAGTCAGTCGTGTCCGACTCTCTGTGACCCCATGAATCGCAGCACACCAGGCCTCCCTGTCCATCACCATCTCCCGGAGTTCACTCAGACTGACGTCCATCAAGTCCGTGATGCCATCCAGCCATCTCATCCTCGGTTGTCCCCTTCTCCTCCTGCCCCCAATCCCTCCCAGCATTAGAGTCTTTTCCAGTGAGTCAACTCTTCTCATCAGGTGGCCAAAGTACTCGAGTTTCAGCTTTAGCATCATTCCCTCCAAAGAAATCCCAGGGCTGATCTCCTTCAGAATGGACAGGTTGGATCTCCTTGCAGTCCAAGGGACTCTCAAGAGTCTTCTCCAACACCACAGTTCAAAGGCATCAATTCTTTGGCGCTCAGCCTTCTTCACAGTCCAACTCTCACATCCATACATGACCACAGGAAAAACCATAGCCTTGACTAGATGGACCTTAGTCGACAAAGTAATGTCTCTTGAGGAATGTTAGTATTTAGCTTTCTTTCCATGTAATGTATTTGCCTGGTTTTGTTGTCAGGAAAACACTGACCTCATAAAATGAGTTGCAAAGTAGTCTTTCCTCTTAAAATTTATGAAAGGGGTTTTTAGAATTGTTAATATTTCCTCCATTAAATGTTTGGTAGAATTCATCAATGAATCCATCTGAGTCTGGAGTTTTCAATTTCTCTAATAGATTTAGAGGTACTAGGTTATCTGTTCCTTTTGAATGAGTTTTGACAGTGTGTCTTTCAAGGGATCTATCCATTTCATTTACTTTGCAAAATTTAATGGCTTGAGGTTGTTCAAAATATTTGCCTGTTATCCTATCAATATCTATACAATCTGTGGGGATGTCACTTCTTTCATTCCTGACGGTGATAATTTATATACCTTCTGTCTCTCTGTCTCTTTTTTTCCTTGACCAGCGTGAGCACTAGTTTATTAATTACAATGATCACAGAACGCTAGATTCTGGTTTAATTGATTTTCTCTTCTGTTTTTCTGATTTTTTTCATTACTCTCCATTCTTATTTTCTTTTTCTCCTTCGTTTTGCTTGCTTTGGTCTAACTTGCTCTTTTTTTTTCTGCTTTCTTGAGATAGAAGCAAGGTAACTTGAGGTAACTGAGTTGAGACTTTTTTTTTCCTCTAATATTAACATTTAGCATTATAAAATTCTCTTTGAATACTGCTGTAGCTGCATACCACACATTATGACATGTTCATATTTCCATCCAGTACAGAAATGAAATGGTATTTTGTTTCCCTTTTGATTTTTTAATTTGATGCATAATTTGAAAGTATGTTAGTTTCCAGATATTGAGGACTTCCTAGAGATCATTCTGATATTAATTTCTAATATAAGTTCTATTGTAATCTTTGTATGTTTTGAATCTTTTTAATTCATGGAGACTTGTTTCAAAGGCCAAAATTTTACCATCTTCGTAACCATTCCATGTGTACTTGAAAAGCTTGTCCTTCTGTGTTGGATTGTTGTTGTTGCTTAGTCCCTAAGTTGTGTCCAACTCTTTGAGCACTTTATAAGTGAAAATTAGGTCCAGTTTGAGTCCACCATTTTGTTCAAGTCTCCCATATCCTTACTGATTTTCCATCTAATTGCCCTAACAATTTCTAAGAAAGGAAGTTAAAAATTTCAGAAAATAATTGTGAATTTGTGTACTTCTTTCACTTATATTTGTTTTTGCTTAATGTCTTCTGTAGTTTTTTATTAGGCGCATAAAAGTTTAGGATTACTATATTCTGCTGATGAACTAACCCCTTTACCATTATGAAACATCTTTATCCAGGGTAATATATTTGTTCAAACATATGCTTTGTCTCAGAGCTTCCCTGATGGCAGCAGTAAAGAATGCGCCTGCCATTGCAGGAGACACAGGTTCAGTCTCTGGGTCAAGAAGATCCCCTGGAGGAGGAAATGGCAACCCACTCCATTATTCTTGCCTGGGAAATCCCATGGACAGAGAAGCCTGGTGGACTATAGCCCACAGGGTCACAAAGGAGTCAAACACGACTTAGTAACTAAAGAACAACAACAACAACAATACTTTATCTCATTTAAAGATGGTCACTACATATTTTATAGTATAAATGTTGTATATATTTTTCAAGCCTTATAATTTTAACCTAGTTGTCTCTTTTTATTTAAATTGAATTTTGTATTAGCATCACATATTGGGGCTCGCTAGTTTATTCAGTCTGACAATTTTGGACTTTTAATTGTGGTGTATAAACCATTTTTTCTTAGTAATTTTATTGATATTTCTCTAAATTTATGTCTACAATTTTGTTAATTTCCGATTCTCAAAAATAAAAATTGTTAAAAATCAAGCAAAGAACGTAAACTAAAATTCTAATAATAACGTTTAAAGTTGAAGCTTTGGAATTGAGTGGTCAGTGTTTCTGCCCTAACTCTAAAGTATTCTGGCTCAAGCCTCAGCTTGCTTATCTATAAAATGAGGATAAGAGAGAAAATCTTCTTCAAAAGGATACTGTATGGGTAAATGGATATATTACATACAAATCATTTAGAAGATGAATCAGAAATATAGTAATCCTTCATAATGATATATAAAGTAATTTTATTTTTATTTTCTTTTTCTGTGTTCAGACCTGTGCATGTGGTAATTATTCAAAAACTGATCTTCCTCCCACAACCTCCTACCTTCCTTTTCTCCCTCCTTTCCTTCCTTTATTTTTTGCTTCCTTCCTTCCTAAATTCATTCAACAAGAAGGAATGAGCGTCTGTTCTTTCCAAAACAACCCACTAAGGTTTAGACATAAGATATGTAAATAAAAAAACAGGTTTTTACCCCTGTCCTCAAACAACTTAGAGCCTAGGTGGGAAGGAAGGGAAGGCAGATGTGAAAGATACTTTTTCTTACATTGAAAAAACAGAGAGGAAGTTCGTTCCTAGGAACTCAAGCCCCTAAACTCAAGGCTTCTTCATGGGGAGGGGTGGGGGAGGAGGAAGGAAATGGTCAAGTGGGATCCCCAGGCTCTAATTTTCCCAGAAAGAAATGGAAATCTACTGTTTTTTATTTCAATGATGTTGTAATAGGCAGGACCAAAGGCAGAAGGACCTGTTAAAAGTTTTAGGTATTTATTCCAACTCAAAGAACCTCCTTTGCCCTCTTGAGTTAAAGCACTCACCAGCTCTGGTTATTGCCACAGTCTTCGTCCTGTAACTCCTAGCTTTTATTTGTGCACAGAGTCCCCGAGGGCAGGAGGAGCAGCTGTTCCCTCAGACAGGAGCCCTCAAAGAGGAAGACAGATCAGAGGACACCAGAGACAGCCGCGTTCCACCCTTCTCCAGGGAAGGATGCAAGTGTGTAGGCAGCTGCCTTGTCGCTGCTAAAGGCTCAGGCTTCTCCTTGAGACTGCAGCACCGCCGCTGTATCCAAAGTAACTGACTAGTACAATAAGCCTCCCGGCAGGCACAGTGTATGAAACAGACCCCTGAGGGAAAGGAAAGTGTGTCTCCCCAACTGGGACAGAACTCTTAATGTTAATTCCCATATTAACATTTCCAGAGTCTGGAAATGAGGACACGTGAGAAAGGTGTTGAACCTTAACTGAGTGTTCTGTTTCCTGAGGGCAGAAAAATGCTCTCTATTTCAAACCCTCTTCCTTCAGGAAAATCATAACTTTCTCTGGAACTGTGCAGGGAAAAAGCAAACTAGGGTGTTGTTCCTTCCTTCTGCAGTGCATACCCCTGGAGCCAGTAGGTCCCATCCTTGCCACCCAGTTTTTGGGTCAAACTGCCTTGTGAAAAGCTGGCATATTCCAGCTGGATCATCTCTGGGGCACACATTTATATAATCCACACAGGACAGACCATAATTCAAGAAGAAAGGAGCGGCAAAAGGTTGTTCTCATTGAAAACAAAAATGAACTTTGATTTATGTAAGCTTCAACAAAGCATTTTTATTTTCTTTAAATACTAACTTTCTCACACAATTAAAACAGAAATTGACTGGCAAAGCATTGATTCGCAGCAGTTTCAGGGCCTTAGCTAATACGAAAAATAAAATTCACCTGAGCTAATGATGTAATCCCTGTCCTGAGTTTCCACTGCAGAAAGAAATAAAAGAAAAAGCCTCCAGCTATTTACTTTGTAGACCACAGCCAGGAGAGACCTCAGATCAGAGGCTCCCAAGTGAGCCTCCCTCGGGAACTTAGTATTTTCTGGGGACACTACTAACAAAATAGAAGGTGGTTGTTTTGTTTTTCTCAAATTTGCAGAAGAAACAGATACTTACATTTTAACCTAAATTATTTTCCTGTTTTAAATTTTCTTTAAATGTTGAAAGCTGATACCATCATCAATATTATAATGAGAATGAGATGATATCTCTTTTGCATAAGTTTATATATCTAGTTGTATTAAATTTAATCTATTGATACTTCATATTATAGCTCAAAGAGCTCCCAGGTGTTCTGTCCCCTGATCAAGTTTGATTTCTCAATTTGTTAGGAATCAAGGGATTCCCATACTAACACATGAATCACTTTTGGAGAGAAATAGTCTTTTATGCTAGCTCTAATTGCTAGCACCAAGTTGGAACTTATTAAATGCCATGCAGAGTGGTTGAATCCCCATATTAACCCCATAAAGCAGGTGTTGATATACTTTTCATGTGAGGAAATGAGGATCAGGAAGTTCACTGATATGTCTAGAGTCATTGCTGGGATGTGCTTGAGCGAAGGCTCTCTGGCCCCAGAGCCTAGACTGTTGGTCTTATTCACTATTGAAAACTCATCACTGAAATCAATGCCCAACATGTAGTTTTTATTGAATAAATCTATGATTCAGGAAATAGCCCGTCAGTCTGGTAATTGATACTGGAGGCCAGAGTAAAAAACTGGGAATCAGATTTGCTTTATTTCACTTTGGGTAGCGAGTTTGGTCAGCAGGACATGAATAGCATCCAATCCTAAATCTATTATTGTTTCACTTCAGGTTGTCTTCCTGATGTATCCGTGACTAACTCTGTATTTTCCTGCCCTCTTAGGAATAAAGACATAGATTTTTGGTCTTATATTCCTCCAGGGAACACCACTGTCATGGAATGGGCTCACTAGGAGCAGAGCCTGAGACAGGGAGGCAGATACCAGTGATTTATTGAGGACGAGCTCTCAAGATAAATCTGTAAGAAAAGGAAGGAGAGAATAATGGAAGGGAAGAAAAGGAACTGAGTGAAGACATCATCTCTGGAAACTCTGCATTTGTCCTCTTCCATAGGAGGCCGTGGCGCATAAATCACACTGCGTAGGTCTTCCTGTCTAGAAGCAAGGGCTGGCCTTTTGCAAATCCATACCAATCAGTCATTGACTACCGTCAGCCCCAGGAAAAGAGATGTGTAATCCCCTGTTCAGGGCACTCCCAGTCTTCGGAGAAGAGGCAGCTTTAACTGCCAACACTAATGGAAGTTAGAGTAGTGGGTTGTCATTAAGGGAAGGCTGGCTGGGCACCAACAGTGTCTGTAACAACTCTTCTGGAGATTTGATCACTCCTTGGCTTTCAGTCCATAAAAAGGCAAGCATTACTGATTCAATAAAATGCAAACATCCGCTGTCTATGCCAGGTGTTTGTTTCATGCCAAGGTTGCAAAAATGAATAAGGCTCTTCTCTATTTTGCATGCATGCATGCTCAGTCATGTCTGACTTTCTGTGACCCCATCGCCAGGTTCCTCTGCCCATGGAATTTTCCAGGCAAAAATCCTGGAGTGAGTTGCCATTTCCTACTGCAGGGGATCTTCCCAACCCAGGGATCAAACCCATGACTCCTGTGTTTGGTGCATTGGCAGGCAGGGTCTTTACCACTGGCACCACCATGGCAATACCATGTCTAAGTCAGACTGTAAAGAAGTGCGTATATACCCAGGAGAATTTCAGATGATGAGGAGTACCATACAGTAAATTAATCAGGCCAAGATAACAGAGTAACTTGTGGGTTGGTGATGGGTTTGGAATGGGTAGTCAGTAACTTTCTTCTAGAGGACAGTCTGAGCAGAGACTGAATTGAATAAGAGAAGAAAACAAGCTGCATGAAGATCTAAAGGCAGAACTTTCTTGGCAAAAGGAATGGCAGGTGCAAAATCCCTCTGGTAGGAAGAAGCTTGTCTGCATGTAAGCACTCACCAGAGGATGAGAAACCATCAAAGGAGTGATCAAAGCATGGAGAGGAGATTCCAGGACTCCAGTCATGGAAGTGGGAAATAGATGCATACACAGTTGGAGAAAGATGGCATATCAGTGGGAATCATCTGCATCAGAAGCTGAAAATACAAAAATGAATAAGCTTTGGTCTCTGGCCTTAAGGAGGCCACAGCTTAACCCTGAAACAATACTCATATAAACAAAGACTCATTCAAAGGACAAGTGTGCCATGAAGACACAAAGAGGGAAGCCCAGGATGCCGCCTGAGTGTGGCAATAGACACCCGCAGAGGGAACAAGGTGTTTCAGTAGGGCCTTAAGGCATGAGTAGGAGCTTACATTCCAGGAAAGAAAACAGTGTGAGCAAAAGTATGAATGTGTAAGATCTGGACTATCGAGAGTATGAGTATTGTAGGCACGGGAAGAAGACAGGTGGTGAGAGGCACGAAGATCTGCTCATTTACCTGGAAAGGCAAACTTGAGCAGCTCTAAAGCAATTGCTTATTTTTATTACTGTCTTTTAATTAAACAGCATCAGAAACATTAGTTTAAATTCAGCTCCCAGGACAGCATTTCCCAAGTGTGTTGCATCAGCCACCTGCATTAGAATCCCCTGAAATGCTTATCAAAATGCATGTTCCTGGGTCCCCCACCCCTCCAGCCCTTCTTACAAAAGACTTGTTGGGTTATAACCTTTATCTAAGAGCTGTATGAAAACTTTCCAGTGTCTATAAATGTCATCCCAGATAAAAATGAGACTTTTTTTTTCTGAGATCAATGTGCATTGCTTTTCCCTGCATTTTCTAAAGGTGGTAAGAATTTTAGCTGTTTTGAGAGTGAGTAGAAGAGAAAGATTGCTTAAGCCTATGGGCCTTAAGAAAGAGCCAGCCCCGTGTACAATTTTTTAGATTTATTTTTAATTGGAGGATAATTGCTTCACAGGGTTGTGTTGGTTTCTGCCATACAACACTATGTATCTAAGTCACAAGCATACGTAATAAGTATACGTATGTTCCCTCCCTCTTGAACCTCCCTCCTACCTGCTGCCCCATCCCACCCATCTAGGTGGTTACAGGGTGCCAAGCGGAGCTCCCTGTGTTATCACAGGGTGCCAAGCTGAGCTCCGTGTCACCCAGCAGCTTCCCGTTAGCTCTCTGTTTTCTGTGTGGTCATGCATAGTTCAGTGCTGCCCTCTCCGTTCACCCCACTCGCTCCTTCCCACTGTGTCCACAAGTCTGCTCTCTATGTCTGCACCTGTGTTCTGGCCCTGAAAATAAGTTCATCAGTACCATTTTTCTGGATTCCATATATATGCATTACTATGTGAGATCTGTTTTTCTTGTTCTGACTTAACTTCACTCAGTATAACAGGATTTAGGTTCATCTACCTTACTAGAACTGACTCAAATGCATTCCTTTTTGTGGCTGAGTGTTCTTGCCTGGAGAATCCCAGGGACGGGGGAGCCTGGTGGGCTGCCGTCTATGGAGTCGCACAGAGTCAGACATGACTGAAGTGACTTAGCAGCAGCAGCTATATTCCGTTATATATCTCCAAAATATGCAAGCAGTTCATGCAACTCAATAGCAGAAAAACAAACAACCCAATCAAAAATGTACAGAAGACCTAAACAGACATTTCTCCAAAGAAGACATACACACAGCCAACAAACACATGAAAAGATGCTCAACATCACTCATCATTAGAGAAATGCAAATCAAAACTACAGTGAGGTGACCCCTAACACTACTCAGAATGGCCCATGTATAATTTATTTCATTGACTCCAACAGCCAAATGAAGTCTGGATTTCAATTATTCCTATTTGGTCGATAAGAAAACTGAGGCTCAGAAAAATGAGGGACCTTGTCCAAGGGTACAATGAAAACAGACACAAAAGCAGGTCTGATCCCAGTAGCCAAGATCTCTGTCTGCTCGGTTCCTCCAGGACTCCCACAGGTCTGTACTCACAGCTGGCTAGAATTTCCAGTTCTTCCCAGGGGAGTTGGTGTCCTCTTCAACAAGCATCACAAGGTGAAAAATACTTGAAAGGTAGGAAAAAAAGTAAAACAATGGGGTCAAAAAGTATTCATCCAACTCTATTATGATCTCAACTCCACTATTCAGGGAAAACAGACTAAATAACAGTGAAATATTAATAAAAATGAAATGCTAACGACCAATGAAATGTTTTTGTGTTTGTGTGCGTTCTATTGGCCAAAAAAAGTTGTCTTGTGAATAGGAACTATCTCACATTCTGTTAGTGCAGTATTAGAGAAGAGGGCAGTTGGACAGGACCTAACAAAAGGTAGTGCATACACACACCGTGACCCAGAAATTTTATTCTAATCTTTCAAAAAGACCACCATGTGACTGGCTACTTAAATTGTAGGGCTCAGTGCAAAAGGAAAAGGACCCTTGTTCAAAAATAATCAAGAATTTCAAGGCAGTAACAACAAAACATTAAACCAGAGAGGGCCCTCTTCTGAGCATGCAGCCTTGTGTGGATGCAAACATTGCCCATCCATGAAGCCAGCCCGGGCTACCCCATGTGCATAAAGTTGGATAGTCAGGGATGTTTATTGTGGAATTGTACATAATGGAATAATGGAAACAACTTTAATGCCCCTCAGAAAGGGAATGTTTAGTTATGGAATATCAATCCAACTGAGTATTTATTTCCATTAAAATAGTGAAATAAATATAATTTAGTAACGTCAAAATGTTCCCTACTCGTGCTGCTAAGTGAACATGTGTGCCTCTGAAAAACAGATGCAGTACAATACTGTTGATGAGGAAAACTAGAGAGACATTTCTAAACATGAAGTACAAGAAAAGGGACTGACGCACTGATACCTCTTCACAGGGTTATCCATGAAAAAAGAAAGGTTGGGGCCGTGAAGCAACGATGTCTGTGTTTGTTCTATATATTAGAATCATTGGCATTAAGAATGTAATTGAACTATAAAAAAATTTAAGGAAAAATTACCATATAAATTTTCCAGACAATTGGGGGAAACAGGTCTGGAAAGCTGAAGAAGTAAGAGCAGTTTCTGCCCTGTTTCGCGTGAAGGGGTAAATAAGTTATGAACTACAAGTGTAAGTGCTGAATCCAAATCACCAATCAGCATAAATCTTGTCAAGAGCTAAGTCCCCAGCTTGTTGCAGGTTTACTTGTTGATGTTGGTTTCAGCATTTTATAAATAGATGTAGCTATATGCATGTAAATACATACATATACCTATGCAGATGTTTTTATGCTAGGCTGCACAAGTTATTTGTCATAGTAAATTTGCTTGTTCTTTAGGCGATTGCATTTCTTGCTCAAGGATGTCCCAGGGTTTGGTGACTCAAAGGACCGTTCCGGAAATAAAATGTGAGCTCCAGGTAACCTGCCATAAAGAAGTTGAAATTGGCAATTAAAAAAACAAGAAACTAAGCATTTATGTTCCAGAACCTTAATGAGTTTTAACCTGTGGCCTCAAAGACCTGCTGTGGCCTAATGAGAATTTAAAAACAAACTTCTATTGGTGAGGAATTAGACAAATTGAAGCCTTGCCAACTGGAATTCGGCTCTAAGGAACATGCTGAGCTTCCGGTTATGAATAGAGTGGCATTTGCAAAGCGGTATTTCAGAAAACATGTAATTCATGGGGGAACCTATAATATTTCTGACAAAGAGTCAACGGAAAGAATATTTCCCCCCTTAAAAAACACCTGAGAGCCTTCTTTAACAATGAAATTTAAAAAGTAATTCTTCTCAAATTGAATTAAATTCTTCTCAGTTCTTCTCAAAACATTCCCAACAGTTCACCCAGAAGATATTCATTTTCCTAATCATGTTGTCCATTTCCATAGTTTTCTTACTACTTATGTTATTGAGAATTGCATTGTTATATTTTGTTTAGTTTAAATAGATAAATATGTTGTTAAACTTAATAGATATTCTATTTATGAGAATTTCCTAAACAGGGGTCTATGGATTCATGAATAGGATTGTGGATATGTGTGTGTGGGAGGGTGGGGCTCAGTCACTCATTCACATCCAACTCTTTGCAACCCCATTGACTGTAGTCCACCAGGCTCCTCTGTCCATGGAATTTCCCAGGCAAGAATATTGGAATGGGTTGCCATTCCTTCTCCAGGGGATCTTTTCAACCCGAGAATCAAGCCCATGTCTCTTGCGTTGGTAGGTGGATTCTTTATCACTGAATCACCAGGGAAGCCCCCTCAGATATATAGCCTTTTTAAAAATCAAATTTGTCCTCAATAAAAACTTGATAATTAACATGTCTAATTTACTAGACATGTGTTGATTTCATGGGAGTAAAATTCTGGCAGTAAAAAATATGCATTCTTACATGCTTTGGTTTTTCTGGAAAGTATCTTGTATCCCACTTGGCTTTATTATAATGGCCCCAACTCCCAAAGGAAGTGCTATATTTTGAAGCAGCAAAACCTCCAATTCCAAAGTCCTGACACAAAATGAAATTTCCATGTGAGGAACTGAAACCCACCAATTAAGTACAAACAGAGCATAAAAATAACTTTAAATCTCAGATATTATGCTGTAATGGAATATTCTAAAAAAAAATCTTCCAGAAAATGAAATAAAAACATTTGTTGCTGAAATCTTAAGAAAGTTGATATATGATGTAATATAAGTAAAACTTTAGTTTTTGTAAAAATTCTATCATTTCTTATTTAAATTAATTCATTTATTTATTTTAAATGAAACAAAGAAAAATATTTTTAATCATAAAAGGTACAATTCACAAAGAAGATAGACATGATAAACCATTAGATACCTTAACAACAAAGAAACAAAGATACATAAAGCAAAAATCAGAAGAAAGAAATGTATAATCATAGTGAGACATATTAGCATTTCTTAGAGAATATTTTATCAAATGCAGAAAAAAGAATAGGAGCATCTTGAATGGTTTCATTAATAACTTAAATATAATGGATTTAATTTATATTCATCATATCCTACAGAAATATATTTAAAATTTTGTATCTCATATGTTGTTATTAGATGTCCATAGGACATTTAGAAAAACTGGCAAAAAGATAAACATTACTAAATTTCAAAAAGTAGAATTCTCTTTTGTGTGTGTGGTTCAGTTATACACATATACATATGTTATTTTTGAAAGTATTTTCCATAATAGGTTATTACAATATATTCATTATAGTTACCTGTGCTATGCAGTACAACTTTATTGTTTGTTGCATATCTATTTTTCAAAACTAGAAATCTAGCATTCTATTCATACTAAATCAAACAAGCGGAATCAAAATGTCATAAATTTTTTAGTTAGGCAAACGTTCATGTTTTCTAAAATATATTAGACATATCATTTATATATATGTATACAAGAGTTTCTTAGAACATTAAAAAAAGAGAGATGGAGAAATTGTAAAACGTACACTAAATGAAATGGGAGCACTGAATATGAAATCGAAAAGGTGAGACAAACTAGCTTGTAAAAGATCTTCATATAGTCCAGTTGTTTTTAAACAAAGCTGCTCATTAAAAATCTATCTGGAGCTCTGGCAAAAAAAAAAAAAGAAAAGCAATATTTAGGCATTTGTATTTTTCAAAAAATTCCAAGATAATTCTGATATGCATCTAGATTTTTAAAAGTGATTGCAAGTTTTTCTCTTAAGTGGTTGCTTTGGAGAGAGAGAATTCAATAGTTTATCTCTTGACCAATCATGATACAATGCTATTAAGTGAGTAATAGTTACATAATCACAATAGTAAAAAATGTTTATCAATTTTCACAGTCAATAGCCAGACAAAAAAGACAGTTACAACCTCAAGCCATAATGGGAACATGATTAACCTAACAATATAAAATAATTACATACAATGGGAGGGTCAAGCAGAGGGATATGGTAAGTGGAAGTGCATACATGCACGTTTTCATCTGCCTGATCTATGTCTTTTGGTTGGTGCATGTAATCCATTTACATTTAATGTTTGCTATGACCAGTGCGTTCTCTTGGCAAAACTCTATTAGCCTTTGCCCTGCTTCATTCTGTGTTCCAAGGCCAAATTTGCATGTTACCCCAGGTGGTTCTTGACTTCCTACTTTTGCATTCCAGTTCCTTATAATTTTGGAGAGCTCCAAAATCCCTGCAGATGGAGATTGCAGCCATGAAATTAAAAGACACTTACTCCTTGGAAGGAAAGTTATGACCAACCTAGATAACATATTCAAAAGCAGAGACATTACTTTGCCAACAAAGGTCCGTCTAGTCAAGGCTATGGTTTTTCCAGTGGTCATGTATGGATGTGAGAGTTGGACTGTGAAGAAAGCTGAGCACCAAAGAATTGATGCTTTTGAACTGTGGTGTTGGAGAAGACTCTTGAGAGTCCCTTGGACTGCAAGGAGATCCAACCAGTCCATTCTAAAGGAGATCAGTCCTGGGTGTTCATTGGAAGGACTGATGCAAAAGCTGAAACTCCAATACTTTGGCCACCTCGTGCAAAGAGTTGACTCACTGGAAAAGACTCTGATGCTGGGAGGGACTGGGGGCAGGAGGAGAAGGGGACGACAGAGGATGAGATGGCTGGATGGCATCACCGACTTGATGGATGTGAGTCTGAGTGAACTCCGGGAGTTGATGATGGACTGGGAGGCCTGGCGTGCTGCAATTCATGGGGTCTCAAAGAGTCGGACACAACTGAGCAACTGAACTGAACTGAACTGACATTTAATGTAATTATCTATATGTATGATCCTATTACCATTTTCTTAATTGTTTTGGGTTTATTTTCTTTAGGTAGGGCTTTTCATTCTCTTGTTTTCTGCCTAGAGAAGTTCCTTTAGCATTGTTGTAAAGCTGGTTTGGCGGTGCTGAATTCTCTTAACTTTTGCTTGTCTGGAAAGCTTTTGATTTCTCCATCAAATCTGAAGAAGAGTCTTGCCAGGTAGAGTATTCTTGGTTGTAGATTCTTCCCTTTCATCACTTTAAATATGTCATGCCATTCCCTTCTGGCTTGTAGAGTTTCTGTTGAGAAATAAGCTGATAAGCTGACGGGAATTCCCTTGTATGTTATTTGTCATTTTTCCCTTGTTGCTTTTAATATTTTATCTCTGTCTTTAATTTTTGTCAGTTTGATTACTATGTGTCTCAGTGTATTCCTCCTTGGGTTTATCCTTCCTGGGACTCTCTCTACTTCCTGGATGTGGTTGATTATTTCCTTTCCCATGTTAGGTAAGTTTTCAGCTATTATCTCTTCAAATATTTTCTCAGATCCTTTCACTTTCTCTCTTCTCCTTCTGGGACCTCTATAATGTGAATGATAGTACATTTAATGTTGTCCTGGAGGTCTCTTCCCTGGTGGTTCAGAGGGAAAAGCGTCTGCCTGCAATGCAGAAAACCCGGGTTTGATTCCTGGGTCAGAAAGATCCCCTGGAGAAGGAAATAGTAACCCACTCCAGTACCCTTGCTTGGAAAATCCCATGGACAGAGAAGCCTGATAGGCTACAGTCCATGGGGTCTCAAAGAATTGGACACGACTGAGCGACTTTACTTCTCTTCACTGGAGGTTTCTTAGGCTGTCTTCATTTCTTTTCATTCTTTTTTCTATATTCTTTTCTGCAGCAGTGATTTCTACCATTCTGTCCTCCAGGTCATTTATCCATTCTTCTGCCTCAGTTATTCCGCTGTTGATTCCTTCTAGTGTATTATTCATCTGTTTGTTTGTTCTTTATTTCTTCTAGGTCTTTGGTAAACATTTCTTGCATCTTCTCAATCTTTACCTCCATTCTTTTTCCAAGATTTTGAATCATATTCACTATCATTATTCTGAATTCTTTTTCTGGAAAGTTGCCTATCTCCACTTCATTTAGTTGTTTTTCTGGGGTTTTATCTTGTGGCCGGGAAGAGACATCCCACGTCCGAGGTCGGCGGCGGCAGAGAGGAGCTACCCCACGTCCAAGGCCAGTGGCGGCTGGGAGGAGACACCCCGTGTCCGAGGTCAGGGGCGGTGACCCTGAGGGGCCACCCCAAGCCTGAGGCCAGGGGCGGCAGTTGGGAGGAGCCACCCGAGGAGCAGTGGCTGCGCAGGCACAGGAGGGCCTAGAGAAGCCCACATTGAAGGTCAGGAACACTGGCAGTAAGGAGATACCCCTCGTCCAAGGTAAGGAGCAGCGGCTATGCTTTGCTGGAGTAGCCATGAAGAGATACCCCACGCCCAAGGTAAGAGAAACCCAAGTAAGATGGTAGGTGTTGCAAGAGGGCATCAGAGGGCAGACACACTGAAACCATACTCACAGAAAACTAGTCAGTCTAATCACACTAGGACCACAGCCCTGTCTAACTCAATGAAACCAAGCCATGCCTGCATGTGGTTTTCTGGATTGTGGTTTTGTGTTAGTCATTGTGGGATTGTGCTTCTTCTTGCCTCTTCTGTCTGCCCTCTGATGAAGAAGGCTAAGAGGCTTGCGTAAGCTTCCTCATGGGAAAGACTTGTAATGGGAGAAACTGGGTCTTGCTTTGGTGGGCAGGGCCTTGCTCAGTAAAGGTTTAATCCAACCATCTGCAGATGGGTGGGGTTGTGCTCCCTCCCTGGTAGTTTTTTGGCCTGAGGCCACCCAGCTCTGGGGTCTTTGGGCTCTATGGATGGGTTAATGGTGACCTCCAAGAGGGTTTTTACCAAAGGTGACCTTCCCAGATAGCTGCTGCCAGTTCCCTCATCCCTATGGTGAGCCCCTGCTGACCCATACCTCCAGAGGAGACCCTTCAACACTAGCAGTCAGTGTTGGTTCCGTTTCATATGCAGTGAGTCAGTGCTCCTTTCCTCTGAGTCTTGGTGAGCTCAAGCTTTTGTTTGTGCCCTCCAAGACTAGAGTCTGTTTCCCCTAGTCCTATGGATCCCACTGGCCTTCACGGTCAGATTCCCTGGGGATTCTCAGTCCCTTTTCAGGTCCTCAGCCTGGCAAGTGGCTTTCAGAACCTTGAAAACAGTGAGAGAACTTTCATATTATTGTTCTCAGTTTGTGGGTCACCCACCCAATGGGTACAGAATTTGATTTTATTGTGATTGCTCCCCTCCTAGCATCTCATTGCAGCCTCTGTATTGTCCTTCGTTGTGGGGTACCTTTTTTTGGTGAGTTCCAGTGTCCTTTTGTCAATGGTTGTTCAATAGCTAGTTGTGATTTTGGTGCTCTTGCAGGAGGAGATGAGTGCACATCCTTCTACACTGCCATCTTGAACCAGAAGTTATAAGTAAAACTTTAAATCATGAGATCCAATAATTCCATTCATCAAGCCTCATTGAGGAAATTTGAAAGAACTTTTGTAAATTGCTAAGTTACCCCCATTATATCCAGAAACATCAATAAATTCTTTGAAACGTGTGTTTTTATGAATTCAGAAGCCTGCTGACATGAAATCAGCTGGATAAATGAGCTCTTTCTTAGCTAGATTGTGGTTCAGAAACCCAAGGTCTATTGATCAGGAAATTAAGTTACTGGTTTTGTTTTTTGTATTTGGGTGTGGGTGTTTTTTGTTATTTAAGTTAGTAGTTCATTATAAGAAATTTATAATTCATTTTATATAATGTAACATAGATTCATTACAAACATTCAAGTAATACAGGAGTAGGTAATATAAAAGTTATAGTCCCTTATCTTTCTTCTCTCAAATCTACTTTCTACAGTTTACATCTATTTACAGTTTGGTTTCATCTTTCCAGACATCTGCCCATATATGAAAAGCATTGTTGTCAAAAATGAGATTGTATTATATGTACCAGTTAGGGTCAAAACATAAACCAATTAGCACATCAAAGTAAAACAAAGGGAGAAAAGTTTAGCATCCGAATTAGGTATAAAGCTGTAGCAGCGTGAATGAAGGAAAATCGCAGGCCCTTCTGACTTTAACAGCAGGTGTTGTCACCTCCCTAGAATGGAGGGAGTAGTTCTAGACCTGAAGGCAGAGAAGATGCACCCCACAGAAGCCCAAGTCATGGGGCCTAACCAGCTTGCAGACAGAGAACCAGGGAAGTAAGTCTGCCCTCTACTTCTTCCTTCCAGTCTCTTCTGAGTTATAACCAGAACCAGAGGGCAGGGACATAGTTTGAGGTTTTTAGGACAGGTCTGTCCCCAGGACCCATGGAAATGATGGAGGGGGCAATACCAGTGGAAAACCCTGGCATGTTTTATTTACTGTCCTGCAACTCTGGCTTTTGATAAACATAGGACATTCAGGCAGGTTTGTTCTATGCATACACCTCCTTTTTTCGTTGTCACATAGAATTTCATTCTGTGGAATTACTCTAGAGGGAACTCAGTGATGGGTTGGACCCCCAGTTTTTCACCAGTTCAAGCAACGCTGCAGTGTTGGTTCTCATACATCCGTGTCTGCAGCCTGCTGTGAGAAGTCCATGGGATGCTTTCTAGGCCAGAAATTGCTGATTCAAAGTGGTTACTGCTCTTTGAAGGATCTAAAATTTTTCCTTGCTCCCATTTTTAGAGACCAGAACTCTCAGAAAGCTATTGTGCAGGAAATAGTGCAGTGAAAATGGTGGTGACATGTTGAATCCGATGGTTATAAGGTTCAGAGGTGAAGAATGGGGTGTGGAACCAGAGGCAAGAAAGACATCTCCTACACCATGCCATTCAAGGCATCAAAAGACTAGGTTTTCAGGGTTCTTCTCTATTTAGAGTGCTAGCAGCCTTCTGAAAAAGAGAGTATGGGAGGTTCACTTTGTGAGGCTTCACATAGGAGACAATCTTTATAACTGGGTGGAGATTCCAGATAGGAAGTCCTTTCCCCAGTATATTAAGGGCATACATCCATTGTAGTGTTTTCCAGCTTTGTCAACAGGAAGTTAAGGTCATTCTAATTCTTGAACTTTTATTTGTAACTTTCCCCTCCTAATCTCTAATTTTATAAACAATATTATCTCATACATCAGTGAGAACAAAGAGTAAATGTTCTCAAGATTTTTCTTTTGGAAATAATTTTCACAAATTCACCTTTCCTCTGCAAATCCAGGAAACATAGTCCCTTCTGTTATGTAAGAGACTCTCTGTGAGTCTTAACTTGCATTTCTGTGGATTGGATGAAGAGAGCTCTGAGCAGGGGCCACATTTTCCAACACCCGGGGTTGGGGAGTGTTTCTATGGTTCCTATCACCCTCTCCCTTGGTATTCAGTCAGTTCAGTCAGTTGAGGGCAAGAGTTTGAGCACAGCTCATAACAAATGTTGGACCATATCTAGGGCAGCACTACTGGTACCTGCCTCTTGGAGAGTTGACTTATCTTGAAATAATTATAAAAATCATATGTAAGAAGCAGTATAAGAAGCAGATGTGAAATCCCCTTATCACACTGTTCCCAGTGGGCTTCTTATCCCCGCCACTGCTGCCTCTTCTTCTTCCGGGAAGCACTGGTTAGTTTCCTTTTTCTCACCCTCATTTGCTTCACATTCCTGAGAGTTGTCTCTGGCATATAAAGGGTGGTACCGCTGGGCCAGCGGGATAGTTCAAGAGAGGACCAAATGCCTGTGGATGGCTTGGAGTGCTGCTTGGTGACAGGGAGGATATTCAGTCAGGTGTTATATTCAGCAACACAGACCTTGAGTTTCTAACGTAAGGATATACAGGGGTGAGAGTGGCGGGAGTAAAAGCCCTTCTCATTATCTCTTGCTTTGACAGGCTTTAGGGATGACTGAACTTCCAACATTTCTCAATTCCTTTGGGGAATTTTTACAAAAATGTAGTCCATTGCTGAGCAATATCCTGCATTAGCAGTACATTGCAAGACTTTGTTTGTGTCTGTATGTGGGTTTTCACAGATATATCAATGACAAGATCAGTAGGAAGCTAAATCTGCTAACAATGACAAGTGAGGCATTCAGGACATTAGGATTATGAGTTGCTTTGTACTGTTCACCCCACTGGGGCTGATAACTATGAACTAGAGAAAAAGAGGGAGTGCAATTATTTTGGATGCATCTATGCCAAAGAAACAAACATCTTACACGGCCTTTCTGTTGGCCCATTATATCTGGCAGTTTTTCTGGCATTGAGTTTTATTTCTACAAAGTGAAGGTGCAAATGGAAGGCTTGTCATCTCAGACCGTCTGCAGTACTTTGTCATGATGGCATCTCCTTTGTAATCTTCAAGGGAGGAAGGTTTCTCAGGATATGGATGAATGACCTCCGTCAGAAGAAGTTCAAGTTCTTCTGCCACCAGCATCCATCCATGATTCTGAGCAAGAGTAGGCCATGCTGGGCCCCCCAACCCAACTCCCTTGCCTACTGCCTCTGTTCCCCTTGCCTCACAGCTCTGGGCAGGATGACCTAAAGACAGAAGATAGAACTGGGATAGAAGGATGCAATTCCCAATGTCCAGATAAAAGCAGGTCTCCAAACAAATTATTTGCCAGAAGGTGTTTTATTTATTATAGAAATAGAATAAAAGGCAGGGTGAAAAAAGGAAATTCTTAAAATGGCAGCGTAGGTATAGACTTGCCAGTTTTAACATTTTCTTCTTGTTCATTTTTGGTCTTCTAAATGTGCTGATGCATTTTTTAGAATGCTATTAAGGTTAGCTCATTCTTTCCTTTTCTGCTTTATTCACCTAAATATTACATTTTAGGTCATTTTTCATGGAGCTATGTCATCTTCATAAGAATTAATTTAAATGTCAGCACAGTAATTCATCAAGAGCCAGTTCCATGAGCAATCTACCTTTTGCCTTGTTTGAGGATATTACATTCTGTTTTATTTTCATGCGTTATAAATAGTGCTATAAATTATATACTCATGTGTAAGTAACATTCTTACAGTATTTCAACTTTTTTTAGGTTCCCAGGAGGAAAATTCTTGGATCAAAAGACTGAACATTTTCAGAACTATTGAAATTGATTGTCAAGTTGGTTTCAAACTGCTCTTGTTCTCACACATTGTGGGGTCATTTCAGCAAACACTAAGTGCTACTTTTTTCGTGAGTGAATTCTTAAAGAGACCAATCCTCCTTGTCCTTAGCCTAGCATTTGGTGCATTCCTTATTTGGACAACTATATTGTTCACATTTTCGTCTTTTGAAATTATTTTGTTGAAAGGACAGTTTACACTGGAAATGTGAGGTTCTTGCAAGTGTCATGGGCACTGCTGGTGTGTTTCTGCCTTCGTGAGCGCAGCTTCCTTTACAAAGCATGAAGGGACTGGGATATCATGCCCAGTGGGATGGTTCACCATCCATGAGCTGGGGGCAGGGAAGTTGCCTCCTGTCCCATAGCCCTCCTTCATGAGGGGACTGACATCTGCCAGGGTTGTACACCAGCCCTGGTTTATAACCTTGGGGAATCCTTTCACCTCCTTGAGCTTCAACATCAGTGTTGTCATTTAGTCGCTAAGTTGTATCCGACACAACTTTTGCAATCCCATGGGCTGTCCATAGCCTAGAAGATAACCATACCCGAAAACATAAAACAAGGAAGTATAGTCAGATTGACACATGCACAGTGAATTAGGGCTTCCCTGGTGGCTCAGTGGTGAAGAATCTGCCTGCCAATGCAGGAGACACAGGAGACGTGTGTTTGACCCCTGGGTCAGGAAGTTCTCCTGGAGGAGGAAATGGCAACCCTCTCTGGTATACTTGCCTGGGAAATTCCATGGGCAGAGGAGCCTGGCAGACTACAGTCCATGGGGTCGCAAAAGCGTTGAACACAATTGAGTGACTAAACAACAGCAGTGAATTACATCCTTCCCTCTAGGTGGTTAAGGAACATTATTATTTAAAGGAATCCTATAGGAAGTCTTTCAAATACCCACCACCCTTCCTCTAGTTATTCAACAAACTCTAGGCTTCACCCTTGAAGTCCAGATTTGTATATACAAGTCCTGTTTAGGCAAGCAGATGCATGTCTTCCATCACGCTACAGTGTGCCATCTGCCCATGCCTCCTGCACACTCCAGGTGCACTGGGCTGCTCTCAGGGTCTAGAACTAGGCTTATTCCAATTTGAGGGCCAGTGCCCTTACTGCCTCCTGCATCTTGTTCTTCCTCTCCCCACCACCCTGCTTCTCATAATGCAGAACTCAGGTCAAATGACTTCCTGTCCATGGCAAGCTCCTCTGTCTGCTCCGGCTGTGGCTACTCTCCCTATCTAGAAACTCTCCACTTTCCCACTTCCCACTTCCAAGAATTATGTTATTGATAGAGTTATTTACGTGCTTATCATCTCCCCCACAGCTAGAAGGGAGTTTAGAGGAATTTCATTGGCTGCCCAACACCCAGAACCTAGAGCAGGGCTGGAGACCCAGAAGGCAGTCCACAGATAGGTGTTGCTGAGAGCACAGTTGTAACTCATTTATTGAAAGATTTTTATAAGCTTTTTTTAATTACTCACCAACAAGTGATTTGTGCACTGCCTATGATAAATGCCTAGCACTCATCAAGCTTTAGCTTTGGGGTTAAAAAGCTCCAGTTTTTTGCTTCAAGATGCCCCATCTCTACCCTGCAGATTACCAATGCCAGAGATATCACTGACATTTACAGTGACTTCATCCGAAGGACTAATGGGGTCTTGCCTGTTTTTCTTTCTTCACAGTTATTTGAGGCTTTTAAATAGACACACCTTCCCATAATTGTTGAGGGGGAAACTATGGAATTCCTGGGGCTTCTTTCTTGGAGACTTATTTTGAGATTAATCAAAGCTCCACTAGCGTTTGATTTTTGCTGATGCCGTCTCATCTCCTTTGCTATTACAACAGCCTGCAAAAATAACCCTGCATATAAATTATGCATTAAATCTTTAAATATCCTGGTCTTTTTCTCTTCCTGCCCCACCTCCAAGGAGCAAAGATTGCAGTGCTTTTATGAAGTACCTTTTGTCACTGCTATTGGACTCTTTTCCCTGGCACTAGATTATTTTCTGAAAGAAACTGATGTTTGATGAGACTCTGTCTTCAAAACAGTACACACACACACACACACACACACACACACACATGCTTGTGAAATATATTTTAAAAATTTAAAGTAGAAAGCCCTGCTCAAAATTAAGAAAAAAACTTTATCTAGTGCCAGAAAGTTAGAGAGAAAATCTTCAGTTGTGAGTGAAACTAAAATCACATGGTCTATCAGAGTAACCAAACCAGTTACAAACTGTAGAGTCTGCTCTCACTTTAAAAAATAATTATCCTAAAGGATGCATTTGGGCTATGATAGTCAAGAGCCCAATTCCTCTGTGAGCTCCCTGCAAAAATAAATCTAGGATCCTTGTTGTTTAACTACTTTATATAGTATTCATGCTACTATATATGAAATAGATAAACAATAAGAATTTACTGTATAACACGGGGAACTATAATCAATATCTTGTAATAACCTATAATGGAAAAGAACTGGAAAAAAAGAATACTTAAACACACACTGAATCACTTTGATGTATACCTGAAACTAACACATTGTAACTCAGTTGTACCTCAGTGAAAAACAATTGGGAGTCATGCAGTGTGTTCCTGTCTATGAAAGGTCACATGATCAGCCCAAAGATAGGACCCGGGGGCTGGTGAGGGCCCTAGGGCTGGGTAGAAACATAGCAAGCAGCAAGAAAACAAAGTTTCTTGAGTAAATTCCAGGATATTGGGGATCCACAATATCCAAAACCTCTGTGATATGAAAGCACAGAGTGACCGATGCAAAAACTTGTCCAGAACCTGTGAACTATGAAGGAGGCCTGAAGAGATATGACTCAGAAGGTAACTCTGTCATTCCAATAGGAATATCTGCACAAGCGAAAACCCACGTAAAACCCACACAGAAGAAGACTCTTGTTAAAAATGAGCTCACAGACAGACATGAGAAAATACCTGAGCAACAGACAGCACAGACACCCACATGGGAGACATCTGACTTCAAGATCAGAAAATGTACAATTTGAAAGGGCACCCCTCAATTCAGTAAGACAGAGCCAGTAGGTAGGGGAGTGGGAGGTACAAGAACTAGAAATTAAAAGGCAGAAAAAGTATGTTCAGGTGTTGTGTTTGTCTACATGGAGTGTAAGAACCATAAGTGAGTTTCTGAGTACAAGATGATTCAGAAGATAACAGCATTCTTGTCACTCAATAGTAGCCAAAGGTAAATTTTTTTAAGTTCCCATTCACAATAAGAACAAGAAGCATAAGGTACTTGGGAACATATCTAATAAAAGATAAATCTGACCTTACTGGAGAAATCACCTAGTGTTATAATAGGAGATAAAGGACAAATGAAGATACAGAAATAAAGAGAAAGGTAGGTTGTACTCATGAATGAAATGACTCAATATGTTAAAGAGATAAGTTCTCCCCAGATTCATCCATGTAATCAATATCACTATTCTAAGTCACAAGACAACATTATCTAGAAATGGCAATTCAAGGTTAAAAATTATAGCAAAAAGCAAAAATATCAAAGCTTAAAATAAACATATAGTATTAAAATATCACCAGTAATTACATCACCAGTGGAGGAATAGTTAGAAGAATCTGAAACAGTAAGTCTAAATGAATAACCCAGAAACAAAATAATTCATTAGGGGAATTTGGTATATAACAGGCAAATCGTATATGGAATCCAAGGGGGTACAGAGAGGATTTTCACTTTATTAGTCATGTTTTTATGCCTTATATTTTTAAATATGCAAAAATATAACAAAAACATTTTTGAATCCTAAAGAGTAGTTTATAGGTATTTTTATACTTAACTTTTCCTAATAAAATTCTTTAAAGAAAAAGGTAATATTTTTACTCCAGTTCTCTCTTTATTAAAACAGGCAGGATCTGTAGACCAACAAATCAAATGCATGAAATAAGTAAAGTCACAGTATGTAGGAGAACAACATGTATTAAGAATCCATCAGCTTCCTGGGACTATGCCAGGTATAATGAATACACTAGGGAACGCCTCCTGGACATCAGTGAGACAGAGCGGTCCTGCCTCAGGTGACAGCAGAAAGGAAAGCGAAAAAATGCAAAGGGTGTGGTTCTGAATTCATTAACCATGCTCATCAGAGGATGAAATGATTGGATGGCATCACCAACTCAATGGATGTGAGTCTGAACAAACTCCAGGAGATGGTGAAGAACAGGGAAGCCTGGCATGCTGTGGTCCATGGGGTCACCAAGAGTCAGACACAACTGAGCGACTGAACAACTATTCTCTAGAGGTTTAGGCACAGATCTGTAGCACTTCTTTATACAAAGCTCAAAAGGGCAATTCGTAGCAGAAGAAACATCATGCTTGGTTTTTATTTCATCTTAAGATGTTTTTTATTTACAAGTTTTTAAAAAAGTCTAGCTAAACTGGATTGCAGAGCCTGAATCTGATTGTTTTATAATTATGGAAGAACGTACCTAGGAGCACAAATGTTCAGCTGGGAATCAAGCAGGAAAAGACATAACCTGTGGAAGCATACGTGATTGAGCACATTTTAAAATACACCACAGAGAAAATTTTCAAAGTCTATGAAAACCATTCAAATAGATACTTAGGGTTTTCTTATTTTAGAACCAAATGATCTTAATGGCATGGTGATGAATATTATGGCTAGAAAAAAATTACATTCTTTATATTTGTATATGTGTACATACATCCTCATATCAGAGTGTGTGTGGGTGTGTGTGTGTGTGTGTGTGTATGTGTGTGTTTAATTTAGCTGAACTCAGAAACGTGGTTCAGAGACTTTATACATGGGAGTTTCAGGATAAACAGCTATGGACTGATTTAGTAACTAGGAAAAGATCAGGCCACTTTTAAAATGTTTTTAAATCAGAATCAGATATTTATAATGAAATTCAATGGATCTGAACCCAAGCATTGCACACTGCTGCCTTTTCTTAGCAAGGTTCTGCTGCATATTGGGTCCTGGAAGGAAGGTGCTGAGAACTCTGGAGCGGCCAGTTGGCTTTCAGGCAGCACTGAGCCCAGCTGCCCCTGGCCTCACTCAGCCCCTCTACACGTGACTCTGCTGATGGCAGGTCCTCCCTGAACCTCTCTGCTTGATGTTGAGGTGTCACTGGAAATGGTTCTGCCCACCTGTCTAGACACTCTGTCTCCTCTGCCCCTACCTCAACTTTTTCTTTCTCCCCATTTCACATTCCATCTTTAATCAGTTTGGTGCTGACTCACAGTTCAGTTCAGTTCAGCCGCTCACTCTTGTCTGACTCTTTGTGACTGCATGGACTGCAGCACACCAGGCCTCCCTGTCCATCACCAACTCCCAGAGTTTACCCAAACCCATGTCCATCGAGTCGGTGATGCCATCCACCCATCTCATCCTCTGTCGTCCCCTTCTCCTTCTGCCCCCAATCTCTCCCAGCATCAGAGTCTTTTCCAATGAGTCAACTCTTCACATCAGGTGGCCAAAGTATTGGAGTTTCAGCTTCAGAATCAGTCCTTCCAATGAACACTCAGGACTGATCTCCTTTAGGATGGACTGGTTGGATCTCCTTACAGTCCAAGGGACTCTCAAGAGTCTTCTCCAACACTACGGTTCAAAAACATCAATTCTTCGGCTCTCAGCTTTCTTCACAGTCCAACTCTCACATCCATACATGACTACTGAAAAAAACATACCCTTGACTAGACAGACCTTTGGTGACAAAGTAATGTCTCTGCTTTTTAATATGCTGTCTAGGTTGGTCATAACTTTCCTTCCAAGAAATAAGCGTCTTTTAATTTAATGGCTACAGTCACCATCTGCAGTGATTTTGGAGCCCAAAGAAATAGTCACCCACTGTTCCCCATCTATTTGCCATGAAGTGATGGGACCAGATGCTATGATCTTAGTTTTCTGAATGTTGAGCTTTAAGCCAACTTTTTCACTCTCCACTTTCACTTTCATCAAGAGGATCTTTAGTTCTTCTTCACTTTCTGCCATAAGGGTGGTGTCATCTGCATATCTGAGGTTATTGATATTTCTCCTGGCAATCTTGATTCCAGCTTGTGCTTCTTCCACCCCAGCATTTCTCATGATGTACTCATGATGCATAGAAGTTAAATAAGCAGGGTGACAATATACAGCCTTGACGTACTCCTTTTCCTATTTGGAACCAGTCTGTTGTTCCATGTCCAGTTCTAACTGTTGCTTCCCAACCTGCATACAGATTTCTCAAGAGGCAGGTCAAGTGGTCTGGTATTCCCATCTCTTTCACAATTTTCCACAGTTTATTGTGATCCACACAGTCAAAGGCTTTGGCATAGTCAATAAAGCAGAAATAGATGTTTTTCTGGAACTCTTTTGCTTTTTTGATGATCCAGTGGATGTTGGCAATTTGATCTCTGGTTCCTCTGCCTTTTCTAAAACCAGCTTGAACATCAGGAAGTTCACAGTTCATGTATTGCTAAAGCCTGGCTTGGAGAATTTTGAGCATTACTTTGCTAGCGTGTGAGATGAGTGCAACTGTGCGGTAGTTTGAGCATTCTTTGGCATTGCCTTACTTTGTGGTTTGAATGAAAACTGATCCTTTCCAATCCTGTGGCTACTGGTGAGTTTTCCAAATTTGCTGGCATATTGAGTGCAGCACTTTCACAGCATCATCTTTTAGGATTTCAGTTCAGGTCAGTTCAGTCACTCATTGCTCAACTCAAATTCCATCACCTCCACCAGCTTTGTTCATAGTGATGCTTCCTAAGGCCCACTTGACTTCACATTCCAAGATGTCTGGCTCTAGATGAGTGATCACACCATCGTGATTATCTGGATCATGAAGATCTTTTTTGTACAGTTCTTCTGTGTATTCTTGCCACCTCTTCTTAATATCTTCTGCTTCTGTTAAGTCCATACCATTTCTGTCCTTTATTGAGCCCATCTTTGCATGAAGTGTTCCCTTGGTATCTCTAATTTTCTTGAAGAGATCTCTAGTCTTTCCTATTCTATTGTTTTCCTCTATTTCTTTGCATTGATCACTGAGGAAGACTTTCTTATCTCTCCTTGCCATTCTTCGGAACTCTGCATTTAAATGGGTATATATTTCCTTTTCTACTTTGCTTTTCACTTCTCTTCTTTTCACAGCTATTTGTAAGGCCTCCTCAGATAGCCATTTTGCTTTTTTGCATTTCTTTTTCCTGGGGATGGTCTTGATCCCCGTCTCATGTACAGTGTCACGAACCTGTGTCCATAGTTCATCAAGCACTCTGTCTTTCAGATCTAGGCTCTTAAATCTATTTCTCACTTCCACTGTATAATCATAAGGGATTTGATTTAGGTCATACCTGAATGGTCTAGTGGTTTTCCCTACTTTCTTCAATTTAAGTCTGAATTTGGCAATAAGAAGTTCATGATCTGAGCCAGTCATCTACTTTTAAGTGCAGATTTCTCTCCTGACCTCCTGACACACACAAGTAATTGTCCAGAGCTGAGGATACCACTATGAGAAGGTCGAAGTTGTCACATGTAGTCATCACACAGTGCAGAGGACCTGATGGGCCCTGTTTCTCCTAACCCTCCACCTGCTTTCTGTCCATCTGTTCTTCCCATTGCTGGTCCTACAAACCAACAGTGGCCCAGAGCCCCACACAGGATCCTGGGCTTCAGACCCATGGAGGTGGTGCTTCCAAAGGCAGGCTTCCATGAACTTCTCCACAGCCACAGGCAGTCAGAGGCAGGAGCAGCTCACCTGCCAGGGCACTAACGGGAGCGTGTTCATATAGGCGTTTGATTACATATTTTTGCTTTCTTATCCCTAAGTTATTACACATGTGCACTGTCAATCTGAGTTTGAGGGAATTTCAGGGAAGAGAAGAAAGGGCTGCAGTGCTAGTAACATTTGTAGGGAGTTGTTACAGGATTCAGCTGAGTGAGACTCAGCCCATTTCCAAACAACTGTAATGTTATTAGAGGGAGAGCTGTCCTAACACAAATGTTGGGCCCAGTTAGATCCCAAGAGCTGCTCTATGGGAAGCCTGTCTCACTGGTAATTCATGAGGAGGAAATGCATTTACAAGCAGCAGCCTTGTTTATGAAGAGTTCTCTCTGTCTGACTGAGGACAGCGCTGCTCTGCTTAATCAGACATTTTGATATGCATGGCCAGTGTTTTTAAGGAATTTGTGCAAATCCTTTGTCTTTCCATTCATCTGACTTCTCCCAGAGCTCCACGTGCCCAGGCGCGCCCTTGCATTCCTGGGAGGGGGGCTATGGGGCTTCCCCAGGACAGGCTCCACGCTGGCACTGTGGTGACCAGAAGCTACTTCTACTCCCAGGGACGACGCAGTCATGGTCCAGCATGGAGGCTTTCATCTTTAGAGCAGGTTTCAAACAGCTTACTCAGAACATGAATAAAACTGATTTAAGTCTGTAAAACATAACAACAAGAAAAAAATAGAGTGATTCTGATTGGATCAAGGGAGTGAGACCTGGAACCACCCTCTTGCGAAACAAATTTGAAGGCATCTGGTCTGGTGAGTGAGGGTGAAGATCCTCTCTGAATTTTGGAGGAAAATTTGAAGAGTCCTTAGCATGATGGCCCAAATTGTACTGTTGAGAGAAGTAATCAAGCCAGCCTCATCTCCTACCTTCTTCCCTCCAGATCTTGCCTTTTCTGTTTAAATATACACCTTCAGAGAAGGGGGCGGGCTGCTATCCAGATGAAAGCTCTCCATTCAATTGACTTTCACTTTTAAAGTGTGAAAGTTTATTTTCACTTTACTTTCCAGTCTCTTTTTGGCCATCCAGAGATGACAAGGAGTCTGGGCCTGAAGACATCCTAGAATCTGCAACAACAGGGAGTTCAGGAGAAACCAGAGTTAGTGCCTTCCTTCTCTGATGTCTTCACGTCACCAAATATTTATTGAGCTCCTGTGGCTAGTACTGCATGATGAACTGGTGATACAAAGATGGCTAGCAAGACACTTGAAAGACTGAGGGAGACAAAATAAAATTTACTCCACACTCTGGAAAAAGCTGCAAAAACAGCTTTTTTTTTTTTTAAGATTGAAGAACCCAGGGCATGCTCCTTGGAGACAGGGGGGGCTGGGATGCCTTCCCAGATAATGACGATGCTGCTGGGTAGCTGGTCAATAGCTACCCCTGAGAGTTTATGTGAAAGGGAGAGAGAAAGCAAGGGTGCATTCAAGACTTCCTCAAGGAGCTTGCAACTTAATGAGGTTTATACTACATACACGTCAATGACTCATGGCAATTCCTAGGCAGCAGGGACAGAGAAATTGATGAAACAAGAAAACACAGGGGTCCCAGACGCTGGAATAAAGGGAGGTGAATGTGTCTCCACAGAGTAAAATTTTGAGTCCAGAGGTCTTTCCTTGTCTTCTCTGGGTTGCACTTGGAGCAAAAGGTTCTTTGGCAAATGTAGGAGCACCTGTATGTGGAGTCTTCCTCTGTCTCCAGGTGAATATCACAAGCTCTCCAACTGAAGGCTTTGCCTTCTCTGAGGGACTGTCATCTCATCTAGGGTGACCAGCCATCCAAGTTTGCCAGAGACTTTTGTGGTTTAAAACCTAAATATCCCACATTCTGGGTACTTGGCCCTCTAACTTACCTATAACGGTCTGAGCTGGGGAAGGGCAATCTAACTCTCTGCCCTCTTTTCCACCCGCCACTCTCTTCCCTCACTATCCAGTATACCAAGCACAAGCTCTCCAGTCCTAATCAATAGGGAGAACGAGTGATACCTACAACATCCGCTTCCTGTCCTGTGAAGATCCCTGTGACAGAGAAGCACAAATGCTGCTTGCCCACTGATAACCAACAAAGGACAGAAGCTCCAGAAGGAAGAAAGTAGTCTAGTTAACCTGCCGTATATGCAACCCATCCGGCTTGATGTCCGGCACATAGTAACAACTCTTATCACTCCTGCGTGCCAGATGCAGTCAGTGGCCTCACACTCTAGTAAGAGATACAGAGAAGACATGAGTGTCTGTATTTTAAGGCAGATTTGACTTGAAGTATTGAAAAATGTACCTGGCCAGATATATGTGAGGTATACAAAATTTCTTTGGCATGAAGAAAAATTATTAGAAGGTAAAGGCCTGCAGGGTGTGGTGGGAGACCACTTGTGACCATCTGTGGAGCAATGTGCCACTCAATCTGTAGCTGCTCAGATTTTCTGGTCTGTGCTCAGGGGCAGTTCCCACTTCCATCATTTCTGCCAGGCTTCTAAATCTTCTTTGTGACTAAAATGAAATCCTGCTGCCTGTCTGGAAATGAAGCAGGAGATTATTTCTCTGGATGCTCGTTTCATTGATCTCAGAATGTGTTTTTGAGTCTGGGGACCTCTCATCATCTATAGCTAACGGGGACAAGGTTTTAAAAGTGGTTTGTTCTCTGACACTTTTCTAATTAGGTCAATAAACAAGTATACTAAAGAAATGCTATCTTTGCAAGCTTTTGCTAGCTGCGCATCTGAAGATTGCCCTGGAGACCCTCGCTTTAATCAGAATCAGCAGGGGGTCTACACAGTTTCATCGTCTGTAGAATTTTTCAGTGTTTCACTTCAGACACAAATTTAGGAAACTGGCTAATATGTGATGTCACAATGACACATGTCAAAATATAGATTTACTTTTCACCATGTGCACTAGATCTTTACCAAAGCTCTGCCTGGTCCTCTGCTTTTCAAATATTTATTCCTCAGATTTGGGGAATTCAGCCTTATTTGTCACAACATTGTTGATAAGAGTAAAAATCAGCAAAACTTGGTTGTGGAACCATAGACACTGTCTGTCTATGGAACACAGTGCAGCCCTTTAATCTCTATCCTTGGGCTAGAATACTGAAACACCAACTGGTAGGGGGATATGTACTTTACAAATTTATTTTTTAATACATGTGTGCTGTGCTGTGCTAAGTCACTTTAGTTATGTCCAACTCTTTGCAACCATTTGGACCATAGCCTCCCAGGCTGTTCTGTCCGTGGGATTCTCCAGGCAGGAATACTAGAGTGGGTTGGCATGCCCTCCTCCAGGGGATCTTCCCGACCAGGGTATTGAACCCAAGTCTACTATGGCTCCAGCATTGGCAGGTGATTAGAAATAAGGATGGACTATTAACAGTGTTCACATAATTTACAGCTGAATTATGGGAATATTATTTTCCATATCTGAATACTCTATTTTCTAAATACTAGTGGATCACTGGTATATGGGTAACTAGCATAGTTAAAGCTAAATAAGATAATATAAGCTTGAAGACGGAAATCATTTTCTCTTACAGCAGAGAATTGCTACTAATCCTAGTGCCCAGAGGACCCAGAAAGCGACTCAGCATGGCAGGAAGTCTAGAACTCAGGAGACCCGATTCTGCTCCCTCATTTCATGATGAGGGAACCAAAACCCTTTGGGCCAAATGTCTTGCTTGAATCCCTGTAGTTCATTAGTACAGTAACCAGATTTTCTGACTTCTGTTTAAAGTTAGGAAATAGCTTTCAAATGCCTCACATCTTTTTTTATGACTTTTTTAAAATTTAATATTGGAGAGTTATTGCTTTACAGTATTATGCTGGTTTCTGCCAAACATCAACATGAATCAGCCACAGGTATACATATATCCCCTTCCTCTTGAACCTCCCTCCCATCTCCCACCCCTCCTACCCCTCTAGGTGGACACAGAGCCCTGGCTTGAGTTCCCTGTATCACACAGCAAATTCCCACTGGCTGTTTTACACATGGTAATGTATATGTTTTCATGCTGCTCTCTCAATTCATCCCACCCTCTCCTTCCCCTACTGTGTCCACAAATCTGTTCTCTATGTCTGTGCCTCTATTCCTGCCCCGCAAATAGGTTCATCAGCACCAGCTCTCTAGATTCCATACACATGCATTAATATATATTTCTCCTTCTCATTCTGACTTACTTTACTCTGTTCGATAGGCTCTAGTTTCATCCACCTCATTAGGACTGACTCACATGCATTCTTTTTTGTAGCTGAGTAATATTCCATTAGATGCTTATATCTTTCCTTTTCTCCTTTGCTTTTTGCTTCTCTTCTTTTCACAGCTATTAGTAAGGCCTCCCCAGACAGCCATTTTGCTTTTTTGCATTTCTTTTCCATGGGGATGATCTTGATCCCTGTCTCCTGCACAATGTCACGAACTTCATTCCATAGTTCATCAGGCACTCTATCTATCAGAACTAGGCCCTTAGATCTATTTCTCACTTCCACTGTATAATCATAAGGGATTTGATTTAGGTCATACCTGAATGGTGTAGTGGTTTTCCCTACTTTCTTCAATTTGTGTCTGAATTTGGTAATAAGGAGTTCATGATCGGAGCCACAGTCAGCTCCTGGTCTTGTTTTTGTTGACTGTATAGAGCTTCTCCATCTTTGGCTGCAAAGAATATAATCAATCTGATTTCGGTGTTGACCATCTGGTGATGTCCATGTGTAGAGTCTTCTCTTGTGTTGTTGGAAGAGGGTGTTTGCTATGACCAATGCATTTTCTTGGCAAAACTCTATTAGTCTTTGCCCTGCTTCATTCCGCATTCCAAGGCCAAATTTGCCTGTTTCTCCAGGTGTTTCTTGACTTCCTACTTTAGCATTCCAGTCCCCTATAATGAAAAGGACATCTTTTTGGGGTGTTAGTTCTAAAAGGTCTTGTAGGTCTTCATAGAACCGTTCAACTTCAGTTTCTCCAGCATTACTGGTTGGGGCATAGACTTGGATTACTGCAATATTGAATGGTTTGCCTTGGAGATGAACAGAGATCATTCTGTCATTTTTGAGATTACATCCAAGTACTGCATTTCGGACTCTTCTGTTGACCATGATGGCTACTCCATTTCTTCTGAGGGATTCCTGCCTGCAGAAGTAGATATAATGGTCATCTGAGTTAAATTCACCAATTCCAGTCCATTTTAGTTCGCTGATTCCTAGAATGTCAACATTCATTCTTGCCATCTCTTGTTTGACCACTTGCAATTTGCCTTGATTCATGGACCTGACATTCCAGGTTCCTATGCAATATTGCTCTTTATAGCATCGGACCTTGCCTCTATCACCAGTCACATCCACAGCTGGGTATTGTTTTTGCTTTGGCTCTATCCCTTAATTCTTTCTGGAGTTATTTCTCCACTGATCTCCAGTAGCATATTGGGCACCTACTGACCTGGGGAGTTTCTCTTTCAGTATCCTATCATTTTGCCTTTTCATACTGTTCATAGGATTCTCAAGGCAAGAATACTGAAGTGGTTTGCCATTCCCTACTCCAGTGGACCACATTCTGTCGGACCTCTCCACCATGACCCGCCCGTCTTGGGTTGCCCCATGGGCATGGCTTAGTTTCATTGAGTTAGACAAGGCTGTGGTCCTAGTGTGATTAGATTGACTAGTTTTCTGTGAGTATGGTTTCAGTGTGTCTGCCCTCTGATGCCCTCTTGCAACACCTACCATCTTACTTGGGTTTCTCTTACCTTGGGCGTGGGGTATCTCTTCATGGCTGCTCCAGCAAAGTGCAGTTGCTGCTCCTTACCTTGGACGAGGGGTATCTCCTCACCAATGCCCTTCCTGACCTTCAATGTGGTATAGCTCCTCTAGGCTCTCCTGCGCCCATGCAGCCACTGCTTCTTGGACAGGATCAATAAAGGACAGAAATGGTATGGACCAAAAAGAAGCAGAAGATATTAAGAAGAGGTGGCAAGAATACACAGAAGAACTGTACAAAAAAGATCTTCATGACCCAGATAATCATGATGGTGTGATCACTCATCTAGAGCCAGACATCCTAGAATGTGAAGTCAAGTGGGCCTTAGAAAGCATTGCTATGAACAAAGCTAGTGGAGGTGATGGAATTCCAGTTGAGCTGTTTCAAATCCTGAAAGATGATGCTGTGAAAGTGTTGCGTTCAATATGCCAGCAAATTTGGAACACTCAGCAGTGGCCACAGGACTGGAAAAGGTCAGTTTTCATTCCAATCCCAAAGAAAGGCAATGCAAAAGAATGCTCAAACTACGATGTAAGAATTAAAGATTTTAAAATTTTAAAAATAAAAAAATAAAAAAAATTAAAAAAAAAAAAAAAAAGTAAAGTAATGCTCAAAATTCTCCAAGCCAGGCTTCAGCAATACGTGAACCGTGAACTCCCTGATGTTCAAGCTGGTTTTAGAAAAGGCAGAGGAACCAGAGATCAAATTGCCAACATCTGCTGGATCATGGAAAAAAGCAGGAGAGTTCCAGAAAAACATCTATTTCTGCTTTATTGACTATGCCAAAGCCTTTGACTGTGTGGATCAAATAAACTGTGGAAAATTCTGAAAGAGATGGGAATACCAGACCACCTGACCTGCCTCTTGAGAAATCTGTATGCAGGTCACGAAGCAACAGTTAGAACTGGACATGGAACAACAGACTGGTTCCAAATAGGAAAAGGAGTACGTCAAGGCTGTATACTGTCACCCTGCTTATTTAACTTCTATGCATAGTACATCATGAGAAACGCTGGGGTGGAAGAAACACAAGCTGAAATCAAGATTGCTGGGAGAAATATCAATAACCTCAGATATGCAGATGACACCACCCTTATGGCAGAAAGAGAAGAGGAACTAAAAAGCCTCTTGATGAAAGTGAAAGTGGAGAGTGAAAAAGTTGGCTTAAAGCTCAACATTCAGAAAATGAAGATCATGGCCTCCGGTCCCATCACTTCATGGGAAATAGATGGGAAACAGTGGAAACAGTGTCAGACTTTATTTTTGGGGGCTCCAAAATCAGACGGTGATTGCAGCCATGAAATTAAAAGATGCTTACTCCTTGGAAGAAAAGTTATTACCAACCTAGATAGTATATTCAAAAGCAGAGACATTACTTTGCCAGCTAAGGTCCGTCTAGTCAAGGCTATGGTTTTTCCTGTGGTCATGTATGGATGTGAGAGTTGGACTGTGAAGAAAGCTGAGTGCCAAAGAATTGATGCTTTTGAACTGTGGTGTTGGAGAAGACTCTTGAGAGTCCCTTGGACTGCAAGGAGATCCAACCAGTCCATTCTGAAGGAGATCAGCCCTGGGATTTCTTTGGAAGGAATGATGCTAAAGCTGAAACTCCAGTACTTTGGCCACCTCATGCGAAGGGTTGACTCATTGGAAAAGCCTCTGATGCTGGGAGGGATTGGGGGCAGAAGGAGAAGGGGACGGCAGAGGATGAGATGGCTGGATAGCATCACTGACTCGATGGACATGAGTCTGAGTGAACTCCGGGAGTTGGTGATGGACAAGGAGGCCTGGTGTGCTGCAATTCATGAGGTCACAAAGAGTCGGACACGACTGAGTGACTGAACCGAACTGAACTGAATATTCCATTGTGTATATGTACCAAAGTTTCTGTTACAGTTCATCAGTTAGTGGACATCTAGGTTGCTTCCATGTCCTAGCTACTGTAAAAAGTGCTGCAATGAACAATTTTGTGGTACATTCTCAGGATATATCCCCAGTAGTAGTAGGATTGTTGGGTCATATGGTATTTCTATGCCTAGTTTTTTAAGGAATCTCCATACTGTTCTCCATTGTGGCTGTATCAATTTACATTCCCAACAGTGCAAGAGGATTCCCTTTTCTCTACATCCTCTCCAGCATTTATTGTTTGTAGATTTTTTGATGATAGCCATTCTGCCCTGTGTGAGGTGATATCTCATTGTAGTTTTTATTTGTGTTTCTCTAATAAAGAGTGATGTTGAGCATCTTTTCATGTGTTCATTAGCCATCTGTAAGTCTTCTTTGGAATAATGTCTGCCCAGGTCTTCCACCCATTTTTTGATTTATTTGTCTGTTTTTCTGGTATTGAGCTGCATGAACTTGTATATTTTGGAGATTGTCAGTTGTTTCATTTGAAATTATTCTCTCCCATTCTGAGGGTTGTCTTTTAATATTCGTTATTGTTTCCTTTACTGTGCAAAATCCTTTAAGTTTAATTAAGTCTCATTTGTTTACTTTTGTTTTCACTTCCATTACTCTAGGAGGTGGGTCAAAGAGGATCTTACTGTGATGTATGTCAAAGAGTACTGCTTATGTTTTCCACTAAGAGCTTTAATAGTTTCTGGCCTTACATTTAAATCTTCAATCCATTTTGAGTTTATTTTTGTGTATAGCATTAGAAAGTGTTCTAGTTTCATTCTTTTACATGTAGCTGTCCAGTTTTCCTGGCACCATTTATTGAAGAGCTTGTCTTTTCTCCATTGTGTATTCATGCCTCCTTTGTCAAAAAATAAGGTGCACGGGTTTACTCTGGGCTTTCTGTCTTGTTCCATTGGTCTATGTTTCTGTATTTGTGCCAGTACCATGCTGTCTTAAAGACTGTAGCTTTGTAGTATAGTCTGAAGTCAGGAAGGTTTATTCTTCCAGCTCCACTCTTCTTTCTCAAGATTGCTTTGTCTATTTGGGGTCTTTTATGTTTCCTTACAAATCGTGAAATTTTTTGTTCTAGTTCTATGATAAATGCCATTGGTAATTTGATAGAGATTGCATTGAATCAGTAGATTACTTTGGGTAGTATAGTCATTTTCACAATGTTATATCTCTCATCTGTTTGTGTCAACTTTGATTTCTTTCATCAGTGTCTTATAGTTTTCTGCATACGGTCTTTTGTCTCTTCAGGTAGGTTTATCCGTAGGTATTTTATTCTTTTTGCTGCAGTGGTGAATGAGATTGCCTCACAGTCTTAATGAGAACTGCTCACTTAAGCCCATCAATTTTGTGTCTCACACTCAGCTAGAACACTTCAGAGAATACACAATAGCTTTTAAATGCAGTCAGTACTCATGAACAAAAAGGTGGAAAATCTTTGGAAATTTCTGACAGCAGCCAGGCTTGACTTGTGAGGCTGACATGTCTGGGTTTGGGCTGGGACAGCTGAGTGACTGAGTTCCCTCTCTACCCAGCCTCATCCTCCAGCAGTATGGTCCAGGCTTGTTCATGTGGCCCCATCAACAGTGAGTAGACAGGCCACCAAAAAAAGGTGAACCTTGTCATTTGTGACAACATGGATGTACGTTGAGGTCACTTTGCTAAGTGAAATGAGTCAGAAAAAGAGAAACACCATATGACTTCATGCATATGTGGAATATAAAAAAAGAAGAAAATTAATGAAACAATCAAAACCAAAACAGACATGTAAATATAGAGAACAGAGTGGTGATTGCCAGATGAGGAGGGGAGTGAGATAGGGCAAAATAAGTAAAGGGTATCAACTGTATGGTCATGTATGGAAACTAAATTTTTGGTGATGAGCAAACTAAGATATATGGAGGTAGAAATATAGTATTGTACACATGGAACTTAGGTACCTCAATAACATATAAATCTTTTAAAAATCAGTGAATTTCTCCTCAGTGAAAGGGAATGGTGGACAGTTCCAGAAATTTAAAAGAGCCTGCACCAAATTATGGCTGGGAAGGGTGTATGTGAAATTGTCATAAGAGCATTGGTTATAATTTAGAAGATTCTCAGAAGTTTAAAAGAATGAGGACGAGTGCTTGCTTCGGCAGCACATATACTAAAGTTGGAACTATACGGGAATATTAGCATGACTCCTGCACAAGGATGACATGCAAATTTGGAAACTGTTCCATATTTTTATGTAAAAATAGAGTCAAGGATCTACTGTATTGCACAGGGACTTCTACCCAACACTGTAATAAACTATACAGGGAAAGAGAAAAGGAAAGAACAGATATATGTCTATGTATGATTGAATCAAGTGGCAAGTCAGCTGACACAAACACTACATTGTAAATCAAATATACTCCAGTATAAAATTTTTTTTAAAAGAGTGAGGACAAGATCTCCAAGACCCTTTCCAGCTCTGTAATCCTATTAAAAAATAAATACAAATGTTAGCAAAACAAAACACAAAAAAAGAAGAAAATAACAGTAAGTGGAAATATAAGACCTCTTAAAGACCAGGCATGAAACTGGTACACTGCCATTTTCATCCCATTGCTAATCCAAGTCAATGGAAAAGCCAACCCAGATTCAAGGGATAAGGAAACAGATTTTGCTTCTTTTATAATATTTACTTTTTTTATTTGGGGGGATGCTCCAGGTATTAGTTGTGGCATGTGGAATCTAGTTCCCTGAGCAAGAATTGAACCAGGGCCCCCTGCATTGGGAACACAGAGTCTTAGCCACTGGACAGACAGCCAAGGAAGTCTCAGATTCCACTTCTTGATGGGAGATGCTACAAAGAATTGTGGTCATGTTTGCTGTCTGTTCCCTATCGGGTCGCTAGGAGTCGGACATGACTGAGCGACTTCACTTTCACTTTCCACTTTCATGAACTGGAGAAGGAAATGGCAACCCACTCCAGTGTTCTTGCCTGGAGAATCCCAGGGATGGGGGAGCCTGGTGGGCTGCTGTCTCTGGGGTCGCACAGAGTCGGACACGACTGAAGCGACTTAGCAGCAACAGCAGCAGCAGCAACAGTTACCTGAGGAAAGTGATCTGTTCCAAGAAGAATAACCTACTATGTCCCTGTATTATTCAAGGTACCCAGATTCTAGAGATGAGCCCACATCTGAAGATACATCAATTAAACAGCATAAAATAATGAAGTCCCAGACTTGGGATTTGGACTTGGCAGAACAAGGGCAGAGCTGAGACCTTTAGCCATGATTTTCTTCACCGTTCAACTCAAAGAGCAGCTCTTCCAAATTGTTATTCATATGCCTAAACCAAATATTACCAATTGCTTTCCTTTGAGCCTTCCTAGCAATATATGGGTTATCTGCAATTGTCCTTATCTTACCTGACTGTGTAATAAAATCATTTTTCTGGTTTGAAATCCCAGTCTAAATTTAGGCTACTTGAGGACAGGCACTGCAACTTGACCATTACTACATCTCCTAAGCATCAGGCACAGCAAGTACACTGGAATACACTTGTACTTTAAGATATTTGCATGAGTATTTATAACTAAATTTGGTCTGTAGTTTTTTTTTTCTATTGTACTATATTTGGAAGAGTTTTTTAAAAATGTGTATCCATCTGATAAAAATAATTTTTAAACTTTCCTTTTTGTGCTATAAATAATTCAAATATCATAAATTAAGGGGCACATCCCTGTAGGGATCTTGGATTGAGAGTGTATGGCTTGCTGCTTCACCAGTCACCTTAGTTACATCTTAGCCATTTTCTCATTGTGCATCATCTGTGTTGTACCAAGCCCTTTCCACAACCCCCATGTATCTACGTATTACAGGAACACAGAAATTGTCCATTTAGGGCAACAAAAGTCTCATGAACATCATGTTGCTGTGAATAGCAGGTGTCTGAAAGCTTCCGTGTTCACCTTCAAGTTGGAATACAAATTAGAGAAAGAAAGAGAATGTCACAGGTGTTGGAGAGCATGCTATGCTCCACTGCTGAGTGAAAAACGCATTTGCTGAAAGCAAGCTGCCACCACCTATGAAAAGCTATCGGGGCTCAGAGTCCAATTAGAGAGGGAAAAAATCAATAGTGATTCACTTCCTTGTTAGTGGAATTGATTTTCCTGATAAAGTTCACAATATTCTTAGACTTGGTCTTAATCATTTTCTGGGAAAATGGCACAGCTCCAGCTCTCCCAAGTTGTATAGTTAAATTGAGATCAGTGGTTTAGCAGTGCAGGGAGTTACAAATCAATCTCATCAAAGAGGAAAATGCATCCCTCAGACAGAAAGTGAGCAAAAATACCAGCCAGACATCCCTCTCTCGACAAATATTCAGATGTTTATTTTATCTCTTTTAAAAAATTTTAGGTAAGGACCATGACCTTCCAGTTTTCATTCAGACCTGAATGTCAAAATGGATACATGGTTTCATTTTTCTTGTTTTGATAAATAAAACTGTGCCCTTGGGTTTAGAAGACTTGTCTGTATTCCAGCTCCCTCTTCCTAGCCTCATGACCTTGAGAGAATCATTTCATTTCCCTGAATTGCTCTTCATCTTTAAAAAGAGATTGGATTTGCCGATGTGTGTGCCAGATGTATATGTGGCTATCAAACAATTATGTGTAATTCAGCAATTACTTGTAATTAAGCAATTACATATAGCAGACACTGGTCCAAGTGCATCAACTCTTTGAACCCTCACAACCACCCTGTGGAAAAGCTATCATTATCCCTCCATTTAGAGAGAAGGACACAGGGATGTAGAGAGGTTTAGGTAATTTGCCCAATCTTAATTCTTATTCAGGGCCACATGAAACAGAGGGACTTGATCACTGTTTCTAGAAAGGATTCTAGAACCAAATAAATTTGGGAAACACCACCTCCTATATTCTCCTTTTGGGAATTTACATTTCATGTTAGTTAATGACAGGTTCTGGGGAGTCCTGAAGCAGACACCAGGTTATCTCAGCATTTTTCAAATAGTTTGGTCATAGATCTTTATCATGCAATACCAGCAACATCCCAAAGGACAATCAACTAAGAATCAGAAAATATTTGAGTTCCAGTTCTAAACACAAGTTCTTAAGTGAACTTGAAAATCGCTTAAATTTTACAAACCTGTTTCCATTATTAAGCTAGTGAAACACCTACTTCAGCAAAGCATTTATCAATACATGAATTAAATAAGATGCCATATGGGGAAGCTTTTTTTGTAGCTAATGAAATATTACACAGATGCTAGGTGTTATTTTCATTAATTCAATTCTTTGAACATGAAATATGAGAAATGGTTTCCCAACCAGAGACAGCCTTTGTCACTCAATCATTTGTAAAACTCATTCCTTCTCTTTTTCTCTTTTTTTCCTTTAACCATGAAGTCTACTCCAACGTTACTATCCAAACGGCAAAATAATGGAATCCCATTAAAGGCTTTTTTCTGTTATACTCATTTAACAAGAGTCTCTATTCAATCTTTGATTGAATGATTGCTCTAAAAATTAATTCTATAAAATCCTATTTGAGACTGTTTTAAATTAAACACAGAAACCTGGTATTGTTTCAACAGATTGATAAATACATTACTTGTGCATAACTGTGTTCTAGAAGTTCAGCACATCTCATTTTTATTCTTGTTGCTTGTCATTTGTTTCCTACTATTGATACCACGTTCTGCATCTCCTCTACTCATTCTGAAACACTGCTATTTTGGCACTGTATGTTGCATTAAAAATGAGATTCAGCATGAGAAAGATCCTCTAGATTCAAGGAATTTAATGGTCAGAGTACCATCAAGCAGTGTGTGTGTGTGTGTGTGTGTGTGTGTGTGTGTGTGTGTGTAGTAAGTTCCCTACTTACAAACCTTCTGTTGTGAACTTTCAAAGGGGTGAACATTCGTTCACATGTCCAATCACGTGAGTTAGTTCCCGCGTCTGGTGTACATTGTCATGTGCACAACCTGACAAGTGGTTGTGCTCCAGTGTACAGCACTATTTAGAGTGCGATAGTATAGAATCTTTACAGCAGCCTGCCCTGTGTCTCCTATTGCTGATGATCCTTGAGCTCTACCTTCTCCCACCTCCTCTCCCTCCTCCAGTCAGTAACTCCTCTTTCCAGTTCGCTGGATGCCAGCACTTGTATGTCAGCTGTTGTACTGTATCACTGTACTTTCCAAGGTGCCATACTGCAAGACTGTGGCTTCCCTGATAGCTAAGTTGGTAAAGAATCTGCCTGCAATGCAGAAGACCCCGGTTTGATTCTTGGGTTGGGACGATCCGCTGGAGAAGGGTTCGCCTACCCACTCCAGTATTCTTGGGTTTCCCTTGTGGCTTAGCTGGTAAAGAATCCGCCTGCAACGTGGGAGACCTGGATTCAATGCCTGGGTTAGGAAGATCCCCTGGAGAAGGGAAAGGCTACCTACTCCAGTATTCTGCCCTGGAGAATTCCATGGACTATATAGTCCATGGGGTCACAAAAGAGTCAGACAGGACTGAGCGGATTTCACTTTCACTTTTTACTGCAAGATTAAAAATGTTTTATTTTTTGTATTTATGTATTATTTGTGTGAGTAATATTATAAATCTATTACAGTACAGTACTTTATAGCCAATTGTGTTACTTAGGTACCTAGGCTAACTTTGTTGGACTTAGAACAAATTGGACTCGTGAATTCACTCTCAGAACAGAACTTGTTCATATACAAACTCATTTACTATACAAACTATGGCCTGCACACCAAACCAAATCCTTCATCCTGTTTTTGTACAGTCCAGGAGTAAGAAAAGCTTTCTTAATGATTGAGAGGCATGGAAAGAAATAAATACCATGACAAGTGAAAATTATATGAAATTCAAATTTCAGTGTCCTTAAGTTTCACTGGAGTACAGTCACACCTGTTTGTTTACATATTATCTGCAATAAGGCAGCCTTCACAGTATAGCAGCAGAGTGAGTAATTAGGATAAGAGATGGTAAGCTTCACAAAACCTAAAAGATTTACTGTTTTGCCCTTTATAAAAGAGTTTGCCAACCTCTGCTTTATGTTCAGTATTTTCACACAATGGGTTCTGCCTGAGAAAATATAGTTCCTCTACAGAACAGACATCTGGGGACAGATTTGGAGAAATAAGTTGGTTTGCTTTTTAACTTTACTTAACCTATAAAAGAAGACTATGGTTTAGTAGAAATATCAGGGGGCTTTGGACCTTGGTATAAACCTTGCCTTTGGTTTTCTTAGCTGTCTGTCCTTGGGTACACCATTTGAACATTCTCAATCTGTCTTCTTCTCCTTAAAATTGGACTCATGAATTTAGCCCAGTACCTACCACAAAGCAGTGTCCTGAAAAGTGTCAGTTTTCTCTCCCAGAATCCCAGCAAGGGCCATGGGAAATGCATTACAAATGCCTTCCAGCAATTTGTTTTGCAGTCTAGACCACAAAGCAACTGAAAATTAAAGAGCCGAGCAGCCCCCAGCCTGCTCCCTGCAGCTTATTCACAGCACTTTTCAGGTCTACCTGACTGGAAAGTAATACATTTCAGAAAGACTGTGTAGTCTTTCCTTGTTGTAAACAACTACCTGGCTACATGAACTTCTCACTGGAGATGTGCTTCAATGTTAGACATCCGGCCCAGATATAACCACTTCTCTGTTACCCTTCTAATGCTGTCTATTTTGGTCTCTGTGGTGCCGGGCAGGGCTTCAGCCTCATCTCCACATTCTATGAGTCTCTCAGTGGTGAAAATGTTCTTGAATAGTTGTTAGTTGTTCTTATTGTGAGGAGGAGTGAGGTTAGGAACAAGCTGTGTCGTTAAATGTTGATGACATCACTCCTCAGTTCAGTTCAGTTCAGTTCAGTCGCTCAGTCGTGTCCTACTCTTTGCGATCCCATGAATCACAGCACGCCAGGCCTCCCTGTCCATCACCAACTCCCAGAGTTCACTCAAACTCATGTCCATTGAGTCAGTGATGTCATCCAGCCATCTCATCCTCTGTCGTCCCCTTCTCCTCCTGCCCCCAATCCCTCCCAGCATCAGGGTCTTTTCCAGTGAGTCAACTCCTCGCATGAGGTGGCCAAAGTATTGGAGTTTCAGCTTTAGCATCAGTCCTTCCAATGAACAACCAGGACTGATCTCCTTTAGGATGGACTGGTTGGATCTCCTTGCAGTCCAAGGGACTCTCAAGAGTCTTCTCCAACACCACAGTTCAAAAGCATCAATTCTTCGGCACTCAGCTTTCTTCACAGTCCAACTCTGACCTCCGTACATGACCACTGGAAAAACCGTAGCCTTGACTAGACAGACTTTTGTTGGCAAAGTAATATCTCTGCTTTTCAATATATTGTCTAGGTTGGTCATAACTTTCCTTCCAAGGAGTAAGCGTCTTTTAATTTCATGGCTACAGTCACCATCTGCAGTGATTTTGGAGCCCCCAAAAAAATAATGTCTGACACTGTTTTCCCATCTATTTGCCACAAAGTGATGGGACCAGATGCCATGATCTTAGTTTTCTGAATCCTAGGGTTCTTGATTGACAGGTTTATTTCCTCTAGCACTTTGAATACTCTTTTTCCACGGCCTTCTGATCTCAATTATTTCTATTGAGAAGTCAGATGTTAATCTCATTGGGTTCCCTTGTTAATAATGACTCATTTTTCTCCTGATGCTTTTCCAGATCTTGTCTTTGGCTTTCAGCATTTTTACTATGATGTATCTATTTGTGTCTCTTTGCACGTTTATTCTACTTTAAGTTTGTTGAGCTTCCTAGATGTTTAAGTTAGCGTTTTTCCATAAAGTTGGGATGTTTCCATCCCCATTATTTCATCAGTATTTTTTCTATTGTTTTCAGCTTCCCTATTTCTGGTATTATCATATACATGTTGGCACACTTAATGCACTAGTGTTTCTCTGAGGCTCTGTTTATTTTTATTATTTTTTTCTCTTCTTCAGATCACATAATTTCTATTGCTCTATCCTCAAGTCTGCTAATTCTTTCTTCTGACAGTTGAAATCTATTGCTGAGTCCCTCAAGTGAATTTTTCATTTCACTTTCCCTACTTTTCAATTTAAGAAGCTTCACTTTGCCCTTTAATATGCTTTTTGTCTCATTATTGATATTTCCTGTTTGGTGGAACATTATCATCATACCTTCTTTTACTCCTTTAAACATTTTTTTCTTTAGTTCTTTAACATATTTATAATGGCTACTTTGAAGTTTTGGATTTTTTTTATTTTTTTAATTTTAAAATCTTTAATTCTTACATGTGTTCCCAAACATGAACCCCCCCACCACCACCCTCCCCATTTTATATGACATCTGGTCTCTTTTAGAAGCAATTGCCATTGCCTGCATTTTTATGATATATGGATCATATTTTCCTATTTCTTTGCATTCCTTATAGATTTTGTTGGAAACTAGATATTTCAGATAAAATATTGTAACAACTGTGGCTGGATATTGGTACCCCTTCTTGGGCCTGTTATTATTATTTGATTTTTTTATTTGTCTAGTGACTGACTGGATTATTTTCGTGACGTCTGTCCCCCTTTAACACTGTCCTGCAGTGTTAAGCCTCTGATGTTGGTCCTCAGTGAAGTGCGGTGTTTCCTGAAATAAGAATGGTTCAGTTAGGGATCTCTTTGACCATCTCTTTCCCTGACGCATTCATGAACTTCATGCCAGACACTCCCATCCAGGGAGTTTCACCTTTGCTTCTTCTTTCTCTACAGTTCTTCCTCCAGATATTGCCATGGCTTACTTTCTCATTTCACTCAGGTCTTGAGTCAAATGTTATTTCCAGATAAAACCCTTCCCTGGCAAATCTATATATTAGTAGAATAGCAGCCCCTCGTTGGTTGCTTCCTTGTGTTATTTTTTCCCCATGATATTTATACTGACTGGCATGATGGCATGATATTTCTTATTGTCCATCTCATACCCTAAAATGTAAAATTCACAAAACGTGAATTTCGCCTCCTCCACTCACTGTTACATCAACTCTAGAGGCTAAGAGAGTTCTTGGCACAGAGTAGGCCCTCTCCAAATTTTTGTTATTAAATTATTGAAAAACTAAATAAATACTATGTTCCTATACTAGACACTAGAAGTGAAGGAAGTATACTCTAGGAATAAGACTAAGATAAGGAAATTTGCGAATGCAGAAACACCGAAGAAAGGCAGAAACTCTTCTGCCTTCATGGACTTGCTCTTCTGTCTATCTAAGGAAGTAACTCCTTGTTCCTTTGCTTTAAAATTTCACAAGAGAGGAGGAACTGGTGAAGGAGGAGAAAGTAATTTGATTGTGTTTCATTTTCACAAGCACACTCGTCCTCAGGGATAGGGAACTCTATGCAAGGGCAAGTATCAGGGACCAGAGCCACCAAGAGGACAGTGTCACATGTATGTTTCCACAAAATGCTTACATGTAGCTGAGCAAGAGGTCACTTCTCTGGTTCAACTCCTTTGAGGGTTCCTGCTCTTCCCCCAGAAAAAAAACCCTTAATATCATTGAAAATCCTTAATACCACTGAAAGATCCTATGGAATCTGGCCTCAGCCTTCCTCTCTGACTGTATTTCAGGCCACCTGCTTCCCAACTTTACTGACCTCTCTTCCACTCCCCAGATGCTTCCTCAGCACCTTTACAGACACTATCCAGCAGCCTTCTAACTTTCCCCTTCAGGCATGGCCCAGATAACTTTAGTTCACCTTTCAGGTCCCAACTCAAATGTTACTTCCACCAGACCTCTTCTGACTTAAACTAAATAGTCTCTTGTATTATTAGGGTAAATCTAGCTGCTATATATAACAAATAGACTTCAGCACAAAAATGGCTCATACCCAGTAGAACTATGTGTCTCGCTCATGTAGCCAGGCAAGGCAGGATCATTCAAGTGCACAGGCTCATGTAGTTATCAACTCCTTCAACAAGCGGCTTCCAAGATCACCATGATAACCTCCAGCCCAGGCAGCTGGATCAGGGTAAGAGCACAGAGGAGAGTATATGGGTGGTTTTATAGGCCAAACTGAACATCAGCACACATCACATCTTTGCACATTCCATCAGTCACAGGGCCATGCCTGACTGCAGGACAAAGGTAGTCTTGTCCTGCTGTATTCCCAGGAATAAGAGGAGAATATGGATTTTGGTAAGGTAGCAGATGCTGCCTGCTCACCTTCCATTATGTACTCCTGGGGCACCTGACTGTCCAGTGTCAAAAAGCTCAGGGCACGTGTTATATGTGAGACTTTTCAAGTCCATGAAGGCAGAAACTGGGTCTACCTATTCTCCCTCTACATCCCTTAAAGCCTTAGCATTTAGTGGGCTCTCAATAAATATATTGAACTATGTGAAATTACTGCTTTGTTTGACATAAAATGTCTAGTATTAGCAATTTAGAAGAACAGCCTTTAAGGCACACCTTTGACATATGGGTTGTTCAGCAGAGCACCTCCCGTGGGTTAGTGGAAGGCTATAACACAGGACTCAAAGGTTTTCCAGCTTGAGTCTTTCCACTAATGCCTTGTTAGGTAATTCCAGTTTCTTGCCAAGGAATCACTTGTAGAATAATGTGTTTTATGGACTAGCTGTGAGGTCATGCAGCCTGTGGGAATTTGGTGGAAGTGGGGAGCCACACAAGACCTCCACTCGGGTTGAGGAGAAAGCTTGGTCATGCATGTTAATGAATGACAGACCTTCAGTTCTGTCCCAATTAAGCAAACATTGGTTCCGCATCTACCGTGTGCCAGGCACTAGGTCCAGAGCCAAAGGCACAAAGATGATTACTTCCTTGGAGGAGCTTGTAGACCTACAAGGGGTTCATAGTCAGCTTGTTTTGGAAATATCCCTTCGGCACTTTTTCAGAAGAATGAGGAGGACAAGAAAAAGAAAAACCATCTGGGAGTTGATTTTAATAGTTTAGGCAAGAGATGGTGTCCTGTTTTGTTTTCCTTCACAAATTTTTCTTTGTTTAACTTTTAGGGGGACAGAGGGTGGGAGGCGAGGTGGTCACGGGAACGGTGAAGGGGCTGGAAAAGCACAAATATGCAAAGACAGAATCATCCTTCACCTGCTAGTGAGGAAAGCTGCCGAGGTGCAGAAAGGGGCAACTGCCATTCGGATCATGTCCTGGGATGGCATGCTGTGTTTAGACAGCGCTTCAGCTGAGAAGTTCCCTACCACTCTCCAATCCCTTAAAATACAGAATTCCACCACTGAAATGGAGGAAAATTGGGATCCTCACAACCGTGCCAGAAACTGAGGCTGTGCAGCCTTTCCTGACATCCTTAATCCATAGGCTGTACCTTCCTCCTTCCCAGTGTGGTGCTGGAGGAAGGGGATGGGAAGCCCACTCCGGGGTGTGTGCGTTCCGTCATTTGTCAGGCGGGAGCAGTCTTCTTGCTGGGTCTTTGTTGCTCTCGGCCTGAGTTAAAAATAGACTTTCCAAAGAAAGCTCCCGTTAGGTGGTCCTACCAAGGTAATTTACATTATCAGCTCCCAGCTTCAAGACTAATTTGGAACAGTCCCGCATTTGATGTGCTCCATTTCTTTTCAGGGGTGGCTGCTTTCTCACAACCAACTCCAAGGAAGTGCTCTCCCCAGGGATCTCAAATCTTGAAGCAGGAATTAGGATGGAGGTTGGAGGAGGGTGGGTGGGTGAGCACAGTTTAGGAGCCATGTAAACTCCGGTTGGATTCTCTGCAGAGGACTCTCAAACTCTTCTGCCCACTTTTTCCCCTATGTTAAAAAGTTTAAAATATCTGCCTGTAATGTCGTACTCCTCTATGCTTTCTACTAAACCCAGTAGCTCCAAAAGAAAGTGAAAGTGTTAGTTGATCAGTCATGTCCAACTCTTTGCGATGCCATGGAGCCACCAGACTTCTTTGTCCATGGGATTTTCCAGGCACGAATACTAGAGTGGGTTGCCATTCCCTTCTCCAGGGGATTTTCCCAACCCAGAGATCAAAAGTTGGTCCCTAGCATTGCTGGCATATTCTGAGCCACCAGGGAAGCCCCTTGTAACTCTGCGGGGGTCACAATTCTCTTTTAATGTACATGGGATGGGTAGTCGCCTGCAGGATGTTCTGCCATTGTCACTCACGAGGAGGCTGAAAGAGCAACACATCAGAGCACAAAGATCCCCGAGGCGGTCCTCAAACTGAACGCATGTTCTACCTGGTCATTCTAAGCAGTATCAAGGAGCCCAAATCTGACACCTGTTTCCCTGGCTGCCTGCACGGTCGTGGGGATCAGTGGCAATGTGTGTGAGTGCCTGAGTCCCGGCAGGAAAGAGCAGGATCTTAGTGTGGATCCACAGAGTGACTTCTTTTCTGTGGCACGACTCCACCAACAGGTCTGACTTCTCTTACCAAAGAGCATATGTATAATTAGTCACATTATAGAGCTTTCAAAGGCAATTTTTTTTATTTAGTCGTTTTGACAACTACATGGGGGTGATTTAAATTGTAAAAACAAGGAAATGAAAACTCAGGAGAGTTCATTGTCTTGTCCGAGTTCAAACATTGCAAATATTGGACTACAGAAAATAAAATTGATAATTATGTTGGTGACACTCAACATCTATTTGGTAATATGTCTTCCCATCCAGAAACAAGACACCTCTCACCACTTACTAAAATCTCCAGTTTTGTCCCCTGTTTACTGCTTCAGCAGTTATAGACTAAGTGCCCAGTGTGCGTGTCGGGCATGTAGTAACTTTTGGTGTTATTGCTGTATGTATGCGGGTCTCCTGCCTTGTAGGCAGATTCTTTACCACTAGGTCCAGTGGTAAAGAATATGGTCCAGTGGTCCATATTCTTTTTTCTGTTCTTTCTACTATGTTTTATCATAAGGTATTGAGTATAGTTCTCTGTGCTATACATTAGGACCTTGTTATATATCCATTCTGTACATAAAAGCTCACATCTGCTAATCCCAGCCTCCCACTCCATCTCTCCTCCAACCCCCTCCTTCTGGGCAACTGCCAGTCTGCTCTCCGCATCCATGATTCTGTTTCTGTTTCACAGATAGGTTCATTTGTGTCATAGCTTGGATCCCACATATAAGTGATATTGGTATTTGTCTTTTTCTGACTTACTTCACTTAGTATGATAATCTCCATCCATGTTGCTGCAAATGGCATTATTTCATTCTTTTTTATGACTGAGTAGTATTCCATTCCGGAGAAGGCAATGGCACCCCACTCCAGTACTCTTGCCTGGAAAATCCCATGGATGGAGGAGCCTGGTGGGCTGCAGTCCATGAGGTCACTAAGAGTTGGACACCAGTGAGCGACTTCACTTTGACTTTTCACTTTCATTCATTGGAGAAGGAAATGGCAACCCACTGCAGTGTTCTTGCCTGGAGAATCCCAGGGACGGGGGAGCCTGGTGGGCTGCCACCTGTGGGGTCACACAGAGTCGGACACGACTGAAGTGACTCAGCAGCAGCAGCAGCAGGATTCCATTCATATATGTACCACATCTCCTTTACCCATTCATTTACTGATAGACATTTAGGTGGTTTCCATGTCTTGGCTATTGTGAGTAGTGATGCTATGAACATAGGGGTGCATGGATCTTTTTTAATTAGTGTTTTGTCTGGATATATGCCCACTTGCTGGATCATATGGTAGCTCTACTTTTAGCTTTCTGAGGAACCTCCATACTGTTTTCCATAGTGGCTGCACCAACTAATATTCCCACCAACAGTATAAGCAGGTTCCTTTTTTCCACACTCTTTCCAGCATTTATTTGTAGATTTTTATTGGCCATTCTGACCTGTGTGAGGTAATACCTCATTATGGTTTTGATTTGCATTTCTGTAATAATTAGCTATGTTGAGCATCTTTTCATGTGCCTATTAGCCCTTGTATTTCTTCTTTGGATAAATGTCTGTTTAGGTCTTCTGCCCATTCTTTTATTGGGCTGTTTGGTTTTTTGTTGTTGTTGTTGTCAAGTTGTATGAGCTCTTTGTATACTTTGTAAATTAAGCCTTTGTCAGTTGCATCATTTGCAAATATTTTCTCCCATTCTGTAAGCTGTCTTTTTGTTTTGTTTATAGGTTCCTTTACTGTGCAAAGGGCTTCCCTTGTGGCTCAGCTGGTAAAGAATCCGCCTGCAATGCAGGAGACCTGGGTTCAATCTCTGGGTTGGAAAGATTCCCTGGAGAAGAGAAAGACTACCCACTCCAGTATTCTGGCCTAGAGAATTCCATGGTCTTCATAGTCCATGGGGTCGAAAAGAGTCGGACACTAGGAGTTTTATAGTTTATGGTCTTACGTTTAGATCTTTAATCCATTTTGAGTTTATTTTTGTGTATGGAATTTAGAAAGATGGTAATGATAACACTGTATACGAGACAGCAAAAGAGACACAGATGTATAGAATAGACTTTTGGACTCTAAGGGAGAGGGAGAGGGTGGGATGATTTGGGAGAATGGCACTGAAACATGTGTACTATCATGTAAGAAATGAATCGCCAGTCTATGTTCGATACAGGATACAGGACGCTTGGGGCTGGTGCAGAGGGATGATCCAGAGAGATGATATGGGGTAGGAGGTGGGAGGGGGGTTCAGGATTGGGAACTCATGTACACCTGTGGTGGATTCATGTCAATGTATGGCAAAACCAATACAGTATTGCAAAGTAAAATAAAGTAAAAATAAAATTTTTTTAAAGAAAGAAAGAAAAGAGTCGGACACGAGTGAGCGACTTTCACTTTCACTTGCTGTGCAAAAGTTTGTAAGTTTGATTAGGTCCTGTTTGTTAATTTTTGTTTTTATTTCTATTGCCTTAGGATACTGACCTAAGAAAACATTGGCACAAATTATGTCAGAGAATGTTTTGCCTATGATGTTTTCTAGGAGTTTCATGGTGTCGTGCCTTCTGTTTATGCCTTTAAGCCATATTGAGTTTATTTTTGTGTTTGGTGAATGAATGTGTTCTAACTTCATTTATTTACATGCTGCTGTTCAACTTTCCCAACACCATTTTTTTTTTAAATTGTAGTTGATTTACAATGTTGTATTAGTTTCTGGTGTACAGCAAAGTGATTCAGACACACACACACACACACACACACACACACACATATTCTTTTTCATAGTCTTTTCCATTATGGTTATTAAAGGCTTTTGAATATAGTTCCCTGTGCTATACAGTAGGACATGGTTTATCTTCTAATGAGTTTTAATAGTCTTTAAGTTAGTTCCCTGTGCTTTTCAAGTAGACAACTATGCTATCTGAAGACGATAATACTAATAATTTAATTGGTTTCTACATCTCTCCCTCTTACATCCTTCTCCTTTTCCCTGTTCTAACTACCTTCCTTAATTAGATGGTCTCATATCGTTAGAAAGAAAATGCTCTCTCTATGTTGGAATGGGAATAATTGAGGTTCAGAGAAAAATTCAAAGTTCCCATAACATGGTGCCTTTCAGGAGTTGAAGGGAGGTAGAAGATTCAGTATAGCCAATTTCTGAAGAATAAGTTTGGAGGGTGAGGTCTTGCTGGGAGAGTTGGAGGCAATAGGCCAACCAACTCCTCTGAAGGGCCAGAGGAAAACAAGGCCCTCAGCTGTTGCTGCTCTCTGCGAACTAGAGACCATCCATCCCCTGTGCAGACGAACTCCGGGAACAGCCATAAGTGGGCTTGCTCAGCATCTCATTGCACAAAAGACAAACCCTTTGCCCAACACCAGGCAGGCTGCTTCTCCAGATACCCATATCAGTTGCCTTATCTCAGGTGCTTTTTTGCAGTTGGCACACAAGAATTAAGAGCAGCCCTCATTTGGAGCAAGACATGACCCTGAGGCATGATGGGTGGGCATCTGAGCTCTGGAGCCTATCTAAATGGACACAAACCCTGGTCCCACCACTTATCCTTCTTGTGAAACTACTTGGGAAAATAACCTTTCTCTGCTTAAATTTTTTAGCTGGAAAATAGTTTTAATATCTGTATCTACATCACAGAGTTTAGAGAGGACTAAATTGGTAAATATATGAAAAGTGCTAAGAACAACACCTGGCTTATAGTATATGCTCAATAAATCTTGACTAGAATGGTGCCTAGAAAGTGAACCTCATAAGAACTAGGGTTCTGGCATGTTCTGGTGGTAAATCTTTGGAAAATATGCTTTAAATTTCCTATTAAACTTTCTGAGTCTCACTGGAAAAGTTACCTTCCTTTGGAGATGAACTGAAGTTGGTCTCCTTCCCATTCGATGTCTTTATTAGATCGTAAGTTCCATGAGGATGGAGACACACCCTCTGGCTAAACACATCAAGGACTCCAACAGATCCAAAGGGAAACAAGAAATTGTAAGATTAAATTCTATTTATGTTTCACTCTGCAACAGAATCAACTTTTTGGAAATACCTTGACTTAGGTCTAGGCAGTGCTCTTTCAGTAAGATAATTTAAGGAGGGTTAGTTTACAAAGAGACTATTTACAAAGCTATGATGAGATTTGAGGTGATCACAGGGATGGAACAGTAACACAAAACTGCGAACACCAGCAGAGCTGTCTCCATCTCTCAGGATCAAGGGGAAAAACTGGTCCCTGGAGCCTGGAAGGAGAGTCCCATGCAAAAAGTCTCTTTACAAGGAGCAGTGGGCTTCAGTGAAGGAACTCACACAGACAGAGGCAGGAAAGTGTGCGTTTTGGACTCCCACCCCTACCTCCCTGTTGACGTTCCCCAGGGGAGGTTCTCAGCCAAAAACCAAAGAGGATGGAAGCAGCGTTACACAACTAAGCAAATTAAAAGTGCAGGACATGTAGGTAAATTCCAATTTCAGATTAACAACAAGTGCATTTTTCATATATCCTGAATACTTTATAGAACATACTAAAATTTTGCTATTTATCTGAAATTCAAATATTTACTCTGCATCATGTATTTTATGTGCAATTTTAGATGACAGATCATTATAAATTCCATACAGGTCAGCCTCCCTGAGCAGAGAGAGCAGGATGGAAAGTAGAAGAGACAGGGGGGAAGTGGACTTTGAGAGGCAAAGGTGAAATAGACTGACATAGCCATGAACTCACCCCTTTTGCCTAAGTCTACCCAGATTTTCAAGTAGAAGAGTTTGGAACTCTAACATAGGGAATTCATGAGATTACAAAAACTGCCGTATCACCATTGGATAATGTCAATTCAGTCATAGCCCTCTCTGAAACCAGACTCCAGAACCGTGAGAAGTAAATATCTATTGTTTAAAAGCTACTCACTGTGGTGGTTATTTTGCTACAGCAGTGCAAAGAGACTAAGATACCATCATTTTCCTCCTCCATTAACTTGTCTTCGGAAACTCCCCAGGAAGCCATAGCATAGGTTGAGAATCAGTGAAGGTGTTGATAGAGCTGTTTTTAAGCTGGATCACTTGTACATGAGTGTTTGTAGTTATTATTTTTATTTATAATTGTCATCCTTGTCATGTATCTTATATGCATTTAGGAAGAGAAGGAGGGAGGGAGGAAGGGAAGAAAGGAAAGAGAAAGAAAGAGGGGAAGGACCTAAAAAATACACCCACCCAAGAAAACAAAATATGACCAGTTAATAAACAAGTGGTGGTTTTTTTATACCAGTTCATAAAGAAAAACTGAATTACTCTTTGATATCAATTCTGAGATCAGTGTTTCAAGTCACTCACTAAATCTCAATTTCTTGAATTTTAAAATGAAAATCATAGAATCTGGATTGCAGGATTTGGGCAAATTTGGAAACAAAAAATATACAGAAACTAACACTTGTTTGAAGCATAAAATAATTGCTAATTATAGCAGTATTAAAAGAATTCATACTTAATGCATCATTTTAATAGATTATATTCTGTGGCTATCAAAGTACCACATTTATCTTTTTCAAATTAATATGTTCAAAAGTCTGATGGATTTAATAGGACAAACTCTCGATCTCATAAGAGAGATCAACCAAAGGTAAATTACAAACAAAAGATAAATTCTAAAATTTCCAGTTTCTGAGGATCTTAAAGTAGAAATTACAAGGCCAAATACTTGTAAGCAATTTAGTTTTAGAAGTTATGTCTCCTTTTTGAATTTATGCTATTTTATGTATCTTCTTCTGGGCATTAGTCATTGCGTCTATAATTTTAGCAATGCTAATATTTAATTTATGTGTTGAGTGAATGAATAAGATACTTTAGGCACCCACACAGAGAGAGTCTAAAGAACTTGAATGGCACTTTAATGTAGTTATATTAATAGGAAAATGGGCACATGTGATGCTCCCATGGGAATGTCTTTGTGATGCACTTACAGAATTTTTAAAAATTCCAACTAGACAATTAATAAAGTAGGTAGTTGTGGGTAGGTGAATACCTCAGGAAACAAGAATAATACAGGAAGGATGCAAGTAAAAAAGTAAAGAACATCTCACCAAAGGTCTCAATTTGCCCAAAAGGAGACAGGGATGAATGCCAGTGAACAGATTTGTCCTGTTTTTACACCATGCCATAGCAGTTAACTTTGACTTTATGTTAATAGCAATCACAGTTCTAAGCACCTGTCTAGAACCTTTTAAACAAGAGTGACAGATGCTGGTTCAGTTCAGTCATTCAGTGGGGTCTGACTCTTTGTGACCCCATGGACTGCAGCACACCAAGCTTTCCTGTCCATCACCAGCTCCCAGAGCTTGCTCAAACTTATGTCCATCAAGTCAGTGATGCCATGCAACCATCTCATCCTCTGTCATCCCCTTCTCCTGCCTTCAATCTTTCCCAGCATCAGCATGTTTTCCAATGAGTCAGTTCTTCACATCAGGTATTGGAGCTTCATCTTCAGCATCAGTCCTTCCAGTGAGTATTCAGGGTTGATTTCCTTTAGGATTGACTGGTTGGATCTCCTTACAGTCCAGGGGACTCTCAAGAGTCTTCTCCAACACCACAGTTCAAAAGCATCAATTCTTCAATGCTCAGCTTTTTTATGGTCCAACTCTCACATCCATACTAGAATACTACTACTAGTAGAATAATTGGATTGAAGTGCTGGTTCAGTTCAGTTCAGTCGCTCAGTCGTGTCCGACTCTTTGCAACCCCATGAATCACAGCATGCCAGGCCTCCCTGTCCATCACCAACTCCAGAGTTCACTCAAAGACTCATGTCCATCGAGTCCGTGATGCCATCCAGCCATCTCATCCTCTGTCGTCCCCTTCTCCTCCTGCCCCCAATCCCTCCCAGCATCAAAGTCTTTTCCAGTGAGTCAACTCCTCCCATGAGGTGGCCAAAGTATTGGAGCTTCAGCTTCAGCATCATTCCTTCCAAAGAAATCCCAGGGCTGATCTCCTTCAGAATGGACTGGTTGGATCTCCTTGCAGTCCAAGGGACTCTCAAGAGTCTTATCCAACACCACAGTTCAAAAGCATCAATTCTTCGGCGCTCAGCCTTCTTCACAGTCCAACTCTGACCTCCATACATGACCACTGGAAAAGCCATAGCCTTGACTAGACGGACCTTAGTTGGCAAAGTAATGTCTCTGCTTTTGAATATGTTATCTAGGTTGGTCATAACTTTTCTTCCAAGGAGTAAGCGTCTTTTAATTTCATAGCTGCAGTCACCATCTCCAGTGATTTTGGAGCCCCCAAAAATATAGTCTGACACTGTTTCTACTGTTTCCCCATCTATTTGCCACAAAGTGATGGGACCAGATGCCATGATCTTCGTTTTCTGAATGTTGAGTTTTAGGCCAACTTTTTCACTCTCCACTTTCACTTTTATCAAGAGGCTTTTTAGTTCCTTTTCACTTTCTGCCATAAGGGTGGTGTCATCTGCATATCTGAGGTTATTGATATTTCTCCCAGCAATCTTGATTCCAGCTTGTGTTTAGTGAGGTTTTAATAATGCCAGAAGAAAAGACTGCACATAGAAAGAACTCTTGACCTGATGATACTTGGACTTAGTGTGCCCCTAGATAAAGAAATGTAGAAAAGATACCCACAGAAAGAGCATTCATATTTAAAATGAAGGGTAGACCATTCTGCTTAGATTTCCTGCTGACACGCTTGGTTTTTCTGCTCTTGTTTTACTCACTGGGGTTGTACTTGTCTAAAAGATTCAGGACAATAAAGGCTACCATAAGTGCCTACAGGTTAGACCAACTAATCCTGGCAACATAAGTGCCCACGATGTGTGGCCAAGGCAAACTTTAAAAGTGCCCAGAGGGATTGTATGCCACAAAGGATCTGAAAGTGTGTTAGTCACTCAGTCGTGTTACATGCTTTGTGTCCCCATGGACTGTAACCTGCCAGGCTCCTCTAACCATGGGATTCTCCAGGCAAGAATAATGGAGTGGGCTGCCATCCCCTTCTCCAGCGGATCTTTCAGCCCCCGGGAACTAACTTCGGTCTCGGGCATTGGCAAGCAGATTCTTTACAGTCTGAGCCACCAGGAAAGCCAACTTTAGATAGTATAGTAATATCTATCTTATTTATCCCCATTCTAAGTAAACATCAAAAGAATGTTTTAAATTCATTTGTGGTAACTCCCTTTTTAAAAGAAAAAAAATTTTTTTACCTCATTGAAATAGTAGCTTTTTTGGTTTTTTTTCCAAGTCTTTTGTGATATTCTTAATTGTTCTTGTTACCATCTGTAAAGCCCATTGAGAAGGCCTCAATGAAGCTTCCTAAACCAATTTTTCTTGTTCAAAAGAGTTCCTAGGTTAATTTGACTTTTGTTTCATAGAAACCAACAAAACAATTGTTTACACTGAGAGTGCTCCAGATTTAATGACCCAACAACCAGGATATTCTGGAAGGGGGTAAATTGGAAAGAAGACTGGAGTAGTAGCTAGAGGATCTGGATCTTTAGACTCATTTCAATGTTTCACTGGACTTGTAAGACTGAGTGAGACACTTGGCTTCCCTGAGAGTCAAACAGGGATAATAATGATGAGAATACTTGGCACATAGTAAGCACTAAGGAGTGTTACTTATAGTAATTCATATTCCATTATTATCATCTTCCAAGATTACCATGTTAAATAAAAATGCATATATGAAAAATTGCAAAGCAGTATCTAAACAAAAAGAACTATGTAACTTACTGTAGATGACACAACTAACATTCTGGCTAGCTATTGTTACTTGAACCTTTAAAATTCAGGAGACTGAAATATATTTCAGGGTATAACACTAGTGAAAAAATATTTACATACACCAAAGTAGTTCCCTTCGTAATGATTACAACTAGGAGAAAAACTACCTATATGTATGGATAAGGACTGAACAGCAACATGGAAAATGAAGACAACTGAATTTGCTAATGGTATGGGAATTTGGGTTCTACTTTTAAAATTTTATGTGCTTTAATCTGTTTTTTTCCTTATTAAACCCATGTCCGTGGCAGTGAAAGCTTGGAGTTGTAACCATTGGACAGCCAAGGAATTCACTTTAATCTGTTCTTTAAAATATCTTTATAACTCAAAAATAATAAAATACAGAAAATTAAGCTAAGAATTGAGATTAATTGGGAACACTGTTGTACTAATACTAACAATGGTAAAAACTAGTAGTCCATTTTGTTGAGCACTTCCCCTGTGTTCAGCCTGCTCTATATGCATAATCTGTCTAATCATCCCATCAATACTGTGCTCCACAAGAAACATAGGAGAAAACTGGAGCTCACAAACTAGCAGCTTGCCAAGGGCTCCCAGCTGGCAAGTGTCGAGTACAGATGTGCTATGTGTATAGCAGTCAAAGTAAATATTGGTTCATATCATCTGGGGAACATAGATAAATCAGCATTCTACCAGCTTTTTGGTGGTATTAGAAACGCTAAAGAAAAAGTTAAGCTTTGGATCTCGGTATTTTTCTCTTACACCTCTCTCAGTCCTGCACCTGGTGTGAAGTGCACCAACTTCCTATTCCTTTGTGCGTGCCCATATACCTGCCTCTGAGTGTGCATGGAGTGTGCAGGGAACATTCCTCTGAGTGCACTAGAGTATACAGGGAACATTCAAACAGCAGAGTGCAGATGAGGAGTGAGGCCCTGCATGGCATGGAGAAGTAGGAGGAGTATGGGGGAGAAAAGAACTGAAATGTCTGTGGAAGCAGCCCAGAGTTTCATCGGCTACCAAAGAGAAGGAGTTTACAAGAAAAGCAGTGATTCTCAGTCAAGCCATGGGGCCTTCCAGGCAATATGTCAACGGGTACCACTCAATTTCCAGGAAGGGAGGGGGCTTCTGAGCACCTGTTTCTTTGGGGGTGCTGAAGGTGGCTTTCTTAAAAAGCTCAGACAAGGTGGAGAACCTTGTGCACGCTCCATCCTCAACATTACTAAACTGGATGTGAAATTGGTTCCAAATTCCTTTCCTGCTCTGTGCATCTAATTTTCTTTTTTAAAAAAATTAATATTACTGATACTATGTGCATGCTAAGTCGCTTCAGTCTTGTCCAACTCTGTGTGACCCTATGGACTGTGCCTGCCAGGCTCCTCTGTCCACGGGACTCTCCAGGCAAGAATACTGGAGTGAGTTGCCATGCGCTCCCCCAGGGGATCTTCCCAACCCAGAGATCGAACCTGTGTCTCTCTATGTCTCCTGCCCCAGCAGGAGAATTCTTTACCACGAGGGGCATCTGGGAAGCCCACTGATATTATCAGGGACGCCTAAAATAACAAAGAAATGGAAAAGTTTTCCAAAAGTAAAATGTTTATCATTGCTGTTTCTCAAAGCATTTGTGAATGTTTAACTGAAGATAATAGCAATAAACACTGCCCGCTATTCGATGCCATTGTCAATTACAATGGACGTGAATGATTATAAACATGTAAATCATCATGACTTTCTTCAGCAAGTTGTTTTTGAGCACAAATTCTGTACCAAAGACGGGGTCAAGGATCAGAGCTATAGAAAATAATTAGACATAATCCCTGCCTAGTCTACAGAGTAAACACTGTATTATGATAAATGCTTTGTTATAATGTGATAAGTGCTCTAGTGAAGGGATGCACATAACAGGGGTACACAGAACTAATGTTTGTCAGGAGTTGGAAGATTGTTGTTATTGTTGTAGTTCAGTCATTCAGTCATGTCCGACTCTGCAACACCATAGCCCACCAGGCTCCTCCATCCTCTGCTATCTCCCAGGGTTTGCTCAAATTCATGTCCATTGACTCAGCGAAGCTAGCAGGGACTTAGAAAAGAGGAGAAGTCAAGTACCCTTCAAAAAATGGGACAGTCATCTTGAAAACTTTGAAGGAATCCACTTTTGAGAGGATCAGTATTAGGACTGATCAGTATTAATCCTGACATTAATCAGTATTAATTAGTATATTAATCAGTATTAATTACAGTATTACTGTAATACTGATCAGTATTAATACAGTAGGATCAGTATTAGGGACTTGGATTTTGAAATCTGGACAAAGGCTGGTTCTATAACTTGTCAAAATCTGGACAAAGGCTGGCTCTGACTGATGGATTTCAAAGCAGCCAAAAATCCTATTCCTCTTCACACTGTGTCTATGCAGCTTCTCCAGTCAAGAGATGAGTGTGTTTCTTTACTCCTTGCATCTGGCTTTGCCATGTCATTTGCTTTGTGACACAGCAGAAGCTTGGGCATTGGAACTGCCCTCTCTTTGGATTCCTGGGACTGCCATGTGCATGGCCCAATAGCCTATCATTTGATCAGAGACTATGAAATAGGGTGGTACCCTCAGACCTGTGTGTGAGCCCAGCAAGGTTAGTGGTATAACTGCCCACTAAGCCCACCCCAATTGCTTGCCCACAGACTTCTAAGCAGAATAAATGAGGCTGTTTATTATAGAATAAGTATGCTGTAGAATAGAAACTAATTGGTACGTTCAGTGGCCCTGGATAATTTATTTCACCTCTTGAAACTTGGGTCTCCACTTCTATAATATGCAAATCATAATAGTAATTATCTCTTAGGTTGCTGAGAGTATTAAATAAAATAATGCATATAAAGTACTTACAAAATAGTGACCAGATAGTGACTAATAGTATAATTACATGCTTATATTTAGTATTTAATTTTTCCTGAGGTCAAGAGTGGTTCTTTGGGTGCTTCTTGCTCTGTAATTACTAAAGTCATAAAATTTCCTGGGACATGTTTCTAAAATAAACAATGTGATTTTTTTGTTTGATTGATTTTTCAGCTTATTTTGGGCGTTTCTTACATCAGATAATAGGCTTTTAAATGCTATTTGGTGAAGTGTTATGATTCTGTGGGGTTCAGTTCAGTTCAGTTCAGTTCAGTCGCTCAGTCGTGTCTGACTCTTTGCGACCTCATGAATCGCAGCACGCCAGACCTCCCTGTCCATCACCAACTCCCGGAGCTCACTCATACTCACGTCCATCGAGTCAGTGATGCCATCCAGCCATCTCATCTTCTGTCATCCCCTTCTCCTCCTGCCCCCAACCCCTCCCAGCATCAGAGTCTTTTCCAATGAGTCAACTCTTCGCATGAGGTGGCCAAAGTACTGGAGTTTCAGCTTTAGCATCATTCCCTCCAAAGAAATCCCAAGACTGATCTCCTTCAGAATGGATTGGTTGGATCTCCTTGTAGTCCAAGGAACTCTCAAGAGTCTGTGGGGTTTTCCCCTCTAAATACACTTTTTCTTATTTTTAACCATTGTCTCTGCACAACATCAGGCTTAAACTAAAGAAAGCAGGGAGAACCACTAGGCCATTTAGGTATGACCTAAATCAAATCCCAGATGATTATATAGTGGAGGTGACGAACAGATTCAAGCAAGTAGATCTGGTAAACAGATTGCCTGAAGAATTATGGACAGAAATATGTAATATTGTACAGGAGGCACTGACCAAAATCATCCCAAAGAAAAAGAAGTGCAAGAAGGCAAAGTGATTGTCTGAGGAGGCTTTACAAATAACTGAGGAAAGAAGAGAAGCAAAAAGCAAGGGAGAAAGGGAAAGGTATACCCAACTGAATACAGAGTTCCAGAGAAGAGCAAGGAGAGACAAGAAGACCTCCTTCAATGGACAATGCAGAAAGACAGAGGAAAAGAACAAAAGGGTAAAGACTAGAGATCTCGTCAAGAAAACTGGAGATAGCAAAGGAACATTTCATACAAAGATAGGCACAATAAAGGACAGAAATGGTAAAGAACTAATAGAAGCAGAAAAGATCAAGAAGAGATGGCAAGAATACACAGAAGAACTGTACAAGAAAAGATCTTCATGACTGGAACAACCACAATGGGGTGGTCACTCACCTAGAGCCATATATCCTGAAGTGTGAAGTCAAGTGGGCCTTAGGAAGCACTGTGCCAGGATAGCTAGTGGAGGTGATAGAATTCCAGTGGAAATACTTAAAATCCTAAAAGATAATGCTATGAAAGTGCTGCACTCAATATGTCAGCGAATTTGGAAAACCCAGCACTGGCCACAGGAATGAAAAAGGTTATTCTTCATCCCAGTTCCCAAGAAGGGCAGTACTAAAGAGTGTTCAAACTATCAGACAATTGCACCCACTTCCCAAGGTTATGCTCAAAATTCTTCAAGCTGGGCTTCAGAAGTACTTGAATCAAGAACTTCCAGATGTACAAGCTGGATTTAGAAAAGGCAGAGGAACCAGAGGTCAAATTGCCAACATTTGCTGCATCATAGAGAGAGCAAGGGAATTCCAGAAAAACATCGACTTCTGTTTCATCAGCTACGCTAAAGCATTTGACTGTGTGGATCACAAAACTCTTCAAGAGATGGGAATACCAGACCATCTTACCCATCTCCTGAGAAACATGTGTGCGGGTCAAGAAGCAACAGTTAGAACCTTATATGGAGCAACTGACTAGTTCAAAATTGAGAAAGGAGTACACAAGGCTGTACACTGTCACCCTGCTTATTTAACGTATATGCAGAGCACGTCATGCGAAATGCAGGGCTGGATGAGTTACAAGCTGGAATCAAGATAGCCAGGAGAAATATCAACAATCTCAGATATGCAGATGATACCACTTTAATGGCAGAAAGTGAAGAGGAACTAAAGAGCCTCTTGATGAGGGCAAAAGAGGAGAGTGAAAAAGCTGGCTTAAAACTCAATATGAAAAAAAAAAAAGACTAAGATCATGGCATCATCTCCCATCACTTCATGGCAAATAGAAGAAGAAAAGGTGGAAGCTGTGACAGATTTCTTCTTTTGGGGCTCTAAAGTCACTGTGGATGGTGACTACAGTCATGAAGTTAGAAGACGACTGCTTCTTGGAAAGAATGCTATGACAAACCTAGACAATGTAACAAAGGTCCATATAGTCAAGGCTATGGTCTTTCCAGTAGTCACATACGGATAAGAGAGTTGGACCATAAAGAAGACTGAGCACCGAAGAATTGATGCCCTCGAAATGTGGTGCTGGAGTAGACTCCTGAGAGTCCACTGGACTGCAAGGAGCTGCTCCTGGACTGCTCCTGCAAGGAGCTCAAACCAGTCAATCTGAAAGGAAGTCAGCCCTGAATACTCACTGGAAGGACTGACGCTGAAGGTGAAGCTCCAATACTTTGGCCACCTGATGTGAAGAGCAACTCATTGGAAAAGACTCTGACACTGGGAAAGACTGAGGGCAGGAGGAGAAGGGGGCCACAGAGGATGAGATGGTTGGATGGCATCACTGACTCAATGGACATGAACTTGGGCAAACTCCAGGAGAGGGTGAGGGACAGGGAGGCCTGGTGTGCTGCAGTCCATGGGGCTGCAAAGAGTCAGACATGACTTGGTGACTGAACAATAACTCTGCACAACAGAGTCTGAGCAGCTGGAGTTTCTGTTTTCTGTGACTTCAGTGGCACATAATATCTTCTGACTCATCTCCCATGGGGGAAGCATGGGGAGTATAATATACAAGTACATCACAGGAAGGATATGAGGGTTTGCTAATGGTCTGAAAAAATTAAGTGCTAAGTGTTTTGATTCTTTCCACTTCTCTGTCTTAAACATCAAGTTCAATGGAATTAATTTCCTAAAAATGAAAATTCTGTCCTAATGGAACACAATTAGGAAAATATGTGAACATTCCCTTTTCAATTATGTAGGTTTAATTTACTGACCCCTTTAAGTAACTTCAAGTAATATCTCACAGCCATGAGCATTCATATTCCAATGGAAGTCAGAAATTGACATAAATTTAAACTAGCTGTAATTATACTGTACAAAACTTATATTTTGATATTTTTCCTTTTTTTTAATTAGTTGTAAACTAACAATTCACACCTTTGAACCAAGCTCCACCTGACCTTCAGTACTCCCCTGAACTGCAGTAATTCGGAAATGTAAAAGTTTGTTCAAGGTAACAGATCCCTCCTTATATCAAAAATATCTTCAGTAATACATTTAGAGATGGCTGTTTCCTGGTAGACAACAGCAGATTGTTAAACAATGGTAGACAACTGAAGATTATTGAATCTTCATTCTGAGTTCCATCTTAACATAGAAGATGAATGTTTCTAAGAACATGCCTCAGTTCAGTTCCATTCAGTCGCTCAGTCGTGTCCGACTCTTAGCGACCCCATGAATAGCAGCACGCCAGGCCTCCCTGTCCATCACCAACTCCCAGAGTTCATTCAGACTCATGTCCATTGAGTCAGTGATGCCATCCAGTCATCTCATCCTCTGTCGTCCCCTTCTCCTCCTGCCCCCAATCCCTCCCAGCGTCAGAGGCTTTTCCAGTGAGTCAACTCCTCGCATGAGGTGGCCAAAGTACTGGAGTTTCAGCTTTAGCATCATTCCTTCCAAAGAAATCCCAGGACTGATCTCCTTCAGAATGGACTGGTTGGATCTCCTTGCCGTCCAAGGGACTCTTAAGAGTCTTCTCCAACACCACAGTTCAAAAGCATCAATTCTTCGGTGCTCAAAAACTAAGCCATTTCCATGGGGCCACCCAAGATGGGCGGGTCATGGTGGAGAGGTCTGACAGAAAGTGGTCCACTGGAGAAGGGAATGGCAAACCACTTCAGAACATGCATAATGGCTACAAAACTGAAGTTGAGGGAGTTTTTCAATAAGAGCCTTGTTCATAGCCTCAGTTCTTCCAATTTATTTGAACTAATTCATACCATAGGTGCTAATTGTATGTGCCTATAAATGAAAGATAAGTCACAAGAGTGTATTTGAATTTCCCACTTGTATTTTGAATACTAACAGGGTGCTCAGTTTGGAGGGAGTATAGCATACAGAAGCAAGACTCTAATCAGAATGCCTTCACTTCCTAGTTTTGTGCTCTTTGGGCAAGATATGTCGCCTTTCTGAGTCACAGGGCCCTCATCAGCAAAGGGTAAATAATGTTATTACCTTCCTGAATTAGGTGAGATAATGCATGTAAAAGCACTTAAAACAGTGACTGGGTCGTTAAAGCACTCAGTACATGCTTGTTGCCCTTGAGGGGTGCCTTTGACCCTTGCTGAATGTTTCCTGTGTTTTAAATGCCATGGCTTAGGTCACTGTTTATGGATGAGTCACGAGAGTCAGTGTAGTCGAACCCTCATCTAAGACAGAGGCTGACTAAACGGAGTGATCCCATGTCAGGCTTTCTGGGACCAAAGACTATTATACGATCCTTTATATAGTCTGGGACTGTTATGATATGAAATCATGGGGATGTAAGTCCAAGAAAGAAAGGGGGAGCTGAGGTGAGATGCAGCATGGATTTGAGTACAATGGCCAGAGATACGTGTTAACTCAGGTGTCTGAACACATCTGCAAAACACAGCAGGGCAAGTGTCTGCTGTCTCTGTCAGTGTGAAGAGCAGCTTCCTTTGCAGGCGGTCAGCCCCACATCTGGTTACCAGAAAGTGATAGTGACTGACAACGGAAGAATACTGACAATGTGAAAATTAGAGTGCGATGGTGAAATACAAATAAAACCACAATGATAAAATTTGAAAATAGTGCAGTGTCCACATTGGGGAAAACGACTGGAACCCATAATTCATGCTTATGCATTTGCACCCAAAGTCATAGACAAGAATAGTCAAAGCAGCACCCTTCATGATAAGCAAAAAATGCAAACAACCTAACCATCCATAGAGGATGGATTAAGTCAGTCATGGCAGTCTTACGATAGAATGGGTCTTCATCCATTTTAAATGATTTTTACATATTTTACTTGTAATCTGGTTTTAAAAATCAAACTGTGTTTCCTAAGATAAGTTAGAGGAAATATGCTACAGTGCAATATGTTTTATGCAATTTAAAATGCTCATACACACGAATTAACTGCCCATACTTTTCCAATATGCATACAGATCTAAGATATATGCTTTAAAAACATCATAGTGGGTGTCATGGAAGGAAGGGAATTTTGAGTGAGAATTGGGTTATATCAGGACAATAACTAAAACAAATTCAATGAGAAAGGAGAATTACAAGAATTGATGGTGACAATTCCAGATGCCTTCACCACCCCCTCAAAGCCTCAAAGCAATAATAATAAAATAGTCACAGAAAATATAAGCAGAAAAGTATACTTATCTTAAGATAGCAAGAATGACCTTCTGCTCCTTTTGCAAAACTATGTTACCTTACAGCATTATTGATCATTTTGCTTTCCTTTGGGGAATCTTCCCCTTTGCTTCTCAACTGAATTAGCTCATTCTTCCTCTGGTTCCTACAGCCTGCTGGTCATACATAGGGGTTACTCTTTGTCCCAGTTCTGCCATCCTCACAAAGCTGGATTTTTCCTTTGGGTCAGGAAATACGCTGGAACAATAAAATGCTTGCTACATAGCAGTTCTCAGCAACTGTTGATAAGTAAATCAGTGAATAAAATAAGGACTTCATCCATGTACACATCTCTACCTTAGTTTATAATGATCTCAAATATCTAAAGTTGAACGCTGCCGCTGCTGCTGCTGCTGCTGCTAAGTCGCTTCAGTCATGTCCGACTCTCTGCCATCCCTGGGATTCTCCAGGCAAGAACACTAGAGTGGGTTGCTATTTCCTTCTCCAGTGCATGAAAGTGAAAAGTGAAAGTGAAGTTGCTCAGTTGTAACTGACTCTTAACTCCTTATTCCAAGACCATGTAAGAGGTAGAGGCAGCAAGACATCGTCACTCACAAATCAGGGGGGCGGGGAGGGAGCTTTGAGGATAAGCAAATGGTAAACTAGGGGGAATCTTACTTAAAATCTGGGTGTTCATCTCATTGTATACATTAGCAACTCGAACTGCCTTCTAAGGAACTCAGTGCTCCCACACAGTAGAGTTACTAGCCAGCCTGGGCTTCCTCAATGTTCTTGGCCATTGCTTCGTAGACATGGGACATTTTAGCAACCTGCATTTAAAGAAGGAAACAGGAGAATAAGGTGTAAATAACAACCACCTCCAAAGGTCTATTGAATAACAACTCCATCGATACTATCTCACTATACCCTGCATCAGATAAGTTATCCTTATTAACTGAGGAGACAGAATCCCCATTTTCCTGGCCATCTCTGCAAGAATAAAGATAGATGAAGCATAGGTATGTTTCCTAAGTCCAGGCTCCATGGTTAAGTCTGCCTTGGCTATGGAGGAAGAAAGTGGCATTTAAAGCTAAGGCCTGAGTCATCTTTTCCAGGCCAATTGTCAAGTGCCTGATGGATGCCTTAGGGCTGCCAAGTGAGTTATTAGAGGAGCACAGAGGGTTACAAAAGGCAGAAGGACAAAGCAGTAATATAAACCCTCCCTGGAAAACACTGTAAAGAGAATTTTTGAGATTCATTTGCCCACAGCATGACTCTACAAGCTTTTAGAACATATTTCAAAATAAGTGCAAAGCTTTATGGATAAAGAACAAGAACTATTAGGTGTTTTTTCTGGAGTTCCCATTCTGTGTTTTAGAACATCAGTCTTACTGCTCACCTCTAGGGATGTCAAAGCAGAAACTTACATAACACAATATTGTAAAGCGATTATGCATATATGCTCAGTCGCTCAGTCATGTCCAACTCTGTGACCCCATGGACTGTAGTCTGCCAGGTTCCTCTGTCCATGGAATTTCCCAGGCAAGAATACTGCAATGGGTTGCCATTTCCTACTCCAGGGGATCTTCCCAATCCAGGGATCGAACCTGTGTCTCTTACATTGGCAGGTGGATTCTTTACTGCTGTGCCACCTGGGAAGCCCCAGGAAGCACATTATATTACTCCAATTAAAAATTATTCTAAAAAACACACACATAAAAACCCAAGATACATCATGATCAACAGAGCACAAATTGAATATTCATAATCCTTTAGAGGTTACACTGTGCAAGTTACACATATGTTTTGAACCTATTGAATGGATTTCTGCTTCAGAGGGAATTAGAGCTCCCTGTGCCTGGTTGCCTGGTGTGATGATTCTCCGTGTGTCTCAGAACTCTGAATGCTGGCCTTTCTTACTCCGTGACCCATTTAACCTTCCAGAAACCCTTTTGATGGCTTTTTTTCTTCTCTCTGTTACTGACCAATACTGTTCCTCCCAGACTGACTGAGCTCCAACTCCCCCCAGGGCAATTTATAAAAGTACTTGAAACTATTAGGCAGAGAATTTCTCTAGCCTTTCCCTTTGTTGAGCATTGTCTATGTGACTGGTAAATGTTACTCATGAAGAAAAGAAACTGTTTTGTAACAAGCTGGAATGGATCCTACACAAGTACCTTTTCATATCTGTATTGATACTAGACATTCTGCCACAGATTCCTTCCAGAAAAATTGTAGTCACTTTTCAGATTCCACCTGGAGCTTCCCAAACACCCTCCCTACTTGGTGGGCACCATTCTTCCCATCTATGCTCCCGAATGTGTTGTGCAGGCTTCTTAAACAGCAGCAGTCTCACTAAGTTTTATGGTTTGCCTATATGTTGTCCAGAGCCTGAGCTTTAGAATCTGAAGATGTGGCCTGAATCTCTACTCTCCACTTACCATACCCGACTGGGGGAGTCATAAAGCTCTCAGACTTCCAATGACCTTGTCTGCAAAATGAGTCTAATAGTACTTGCCTCACCAGGTTGACATTTGGCATAAAAGAGAGAATGAGTTTTCTTTTGTTATGTTTTGTATTTTTATTTATTTACTTTTGACTGCACTGCTACACTCTAGCTGTGGTGAAGGTGCTTCTCACTGAGGAGGCTTCTCTCGTTGTAGAGCATGGGGTCTAGGGTGTGGGCTTCAGGAGGTGCAGCAAGTGGGCTCAGTAGCTGTGGCTCAGGGGCTTAGTTGCCCCTCAGTATGTGGATCTTATTTCCTAGACCAGGGATTGAACCTGTGCCCCCTGCATTGGCAGGCAGATTGTCAGGAAAGGAAGTCACAAAAACACTTAGTGTCCCAAGATCATTTTTATGTAACTGTATGTAAATTTAAAATGTACTCATATATGACTGTGCTTCTAGAAAGGAGGCTTACCAAAATGCTAATAATTATTACCAGTAGGTTGTGGATTTCTGGAAGGTTCTTACCTTCTTCACTATTCTTTTTGAATACTGCCTGAATAATGATAAAGCTATTGTTTTGGAAATGAATCCATGCATAGGAATTCCATGTATAATATCATGATAAATTTGAAGACTTGGAGGAAAAAACATATGTAGCTGGTAATTTGGTTGTATATTCCAAAGCTGAATATGCAATGACCATTGGAATTGGTGAGCAATAATCAGACACTGGTTCACTGTGCCACATATTAGGTTAGTCTATGTAAGTATGTAACCCATATAAGCTTCCATTTTTCTTGCTAAAAAATACCTTTTTGTTAGACCTACAAGTTCCTCTCCAGCACTGACATTTTCTCTTTCATTCATTTAACAAATATTCACTGAGCACCTATCACATGAACACTTAAACATCAGAGACATGTGATGAAGAGTTGAGATGAAGCCTGTGACCCCATGGAACTTACATTCTAAAGGACACCAACTAAGAGAAAGACACAGGATGTGTTCAGCTGGCAGGTGCTGAGGTCCGGTGGTGACTGGGAATGGTGAGGGCTCCTCAGCTGCAGGGAAGAGTGACAAGCACCGAAGCTGGGGGAAGGAACAGACCAGGCATTTCTGAGGAGCAAAGTGGCCAGAGGGAGCTGGACTCTGGGACTTTTAAACTGTGACCCTGAACTCAGAATAGATACCCAGAGCTCAGTGCTAATGACTAACCAAAGGGGCAAAATCTATAAGAAACTTTAGGTATCTGCTGAATCCAAACTCTTCGGAAAGGAGATATTAATAATTTTGGAAATGCAGAAAAGGTTCACTTTTGATATTGTCTATGCATTTGGCTTGGAGAAGGCAATGGCACCCCACTCCAGTACTCTTGCCTGGAAAATCCCATGGACAGGGAAGCCTGGTGGGCTGCAGTCCATGGGGTCACTAAGAGTCGGACACAACTGAGTGACTTCACTTTCACTTTTCACTTTCATGCATTGGAGAAGGAAATGGCAACCCACTCCAGTGTTCTTGCCTGGAGAACCCCAGGGACGGCGGAGCCTGGTGGGCTGCTGTCTATGGGGTTGCAGAGAATCGGACATGGCTGAAGCGACTTAGCAGCAGCATGCATTTGGCTGTAATGAATAGAAAAGCTAACTCAAAGCTAATATATTTGACCAAAATCATAGGACTAATAATATCAGGACCAGGCATTTATAAATATAAATATAAATCTTCTAATATTTATAGAAATCTGTTGAAATTGGGATTGTTATCCCAGTTTGGACTTGAGGAAACCAAGACTGAAAGAGAGCAAATTAGTTGTCTAAGATCTCTTTGCTTGTGAGCAGAAGAGCTGGGATGTTTGGAGTTCAAGGACATGGCTTTTCCAGTAGATGTAGAATAAAGATTCAAGGCACCCTCTTCTCACAGATTATAACCAACTAGGAGAAGCCCACACATGCTCTCTCTAGAGAAAAGAGGCAGATTTTTTAACCAGAAAGCAGCTACATGAGGTGTGGACCTCATGCCCTTTTCTAAGCATCTCCAGTGGGAGATGAATTCCAGTGCAGCCAAACGGCACTAGTCACATATTGTTTCCTCTTCACATTGCTGTTGTGCTTATTGATCGGTACTTAGAGAAAACAGGGCAGGGATGCTGACTCTGGATCTTAGTCACCCTGACAATCAGAGTCTCCAGACTCAGTGATTCACTTGGGTGCTGAGGCCAGACCATTCCAGAGTTGCTGTGAGAACTGCGGACTATCATTAACAGTGGGAGCTGCTGCTGTTGTTGCGTTAGCTGTAAAAAATTAAAGTCTTGATTTCTCTGGGCTTTAAGGCAGGTTTTCAGACAAAGCAGCCAGAGTATGAGGCTTCATGCTGGGATTCCCAGTGTCTCCTTCACAAGCTGAATGCCCAGTCTGTCTTGACTTCTTGGCGGTCACTTTCAAAGTGTGGATGTGGTTATTGTTTACTCTTAAGACAGAAGAATGGCGTGAACAATCCTTCATGCTTTTGCGGACTCTCCCTGTGTCTTCTAACAGGCCTGCGGCTCTTCAATCGTGTCAGTCTTTCCCTTCCAGTCCTGCTGCCTCTTTGCCAGATCTGGGGTCTACTGCTATCTGGACATCAGCAGAGCAAAGCCAAAACTTGGCCCAGAAGCAGGAGTTCAAATCTTGAGTTCAAATCCTGTTCCCAAGCTCACTGTGGAATCTAAGTTAATTCTCTTTGTCTTGCTATGGTTTTGTAGAGATGAAGTGAACTGAAATAGAAAATGTCTATAACATAGTAGGAGCCCAATATATGTTAGCCATTGTTATTATCAACAACCTAGTTGTCTAACCCTGTGCGCTAGTCATATATGTCATGACCCATGATGACTCAGATATATCAGACATTGAGAAACACTCCTTTATTGAGACCCTCTCTCCTTTACCCCGTCATTCTCCACCCCCAGCACATTCTGATGATCTTCCCTTTCCCCTTTACCTTCTTGTCCTTATTCTCCTTCCTGTGGCTGCACCGCATAGCTTGTGGGATCTTAGTTCCTCAACGAGGGATTGAACCCATGCCCTCGGCAGTGAAAGCACAGAATCCTAACCACTGGACCTCCAGGGGATTCCCTCCTTGTTGTACTTTTTTGTACCCTTCATAAGTTGGCTGTTTTATTTAAGTAGTCTTGATGGTATCTTTTTACTTACTGGCTCTAGAAGAAGCCAAAGTCCATATAATGAAAGTCCAGTCTCTTTATCCACACTTGGAGCACAGCAACGGGAGAAGGTTGATAACAGTATACACTCCTCTGCTCATCAGTGTTACTGCAAAAAACAGCTGCATGCAATAATGAGGAGGGCTTTGCTCACTTTACAAATTAATGAATTAATAAATGAACCAGGAGAGGGAGCATCAAGTTTGTGAAGATGCATTTCTGCACACCTCTCACTTCTACTCCCTTGATATTTAACCAGTAACCAGAGTGAAATGGACCATGAAGGGAAGCTATGAAAATCACAGGGTCCTGCTCCAGGCTTGAGACCTAGGAATTTCCCACCCTCTGATAGAAATGAGGTCATCTTGATAGCCATGGCTGAAATGTCACCCCAGCTTCTAATGCAGGACTTCCATCCAGTTTTCTCCGAGGTCTCACCCCAGGATACCTAGGAGTCCTGAAAGGACATCTCACATGGAGACGTGAAAAAGTCCACTTCTCAGGGATGTCAGCTTCATGAGGTGGCCTCTGGAATCACCACCCACTGACTCCAGTACATGAAGACCATCAGTCCTCTCCACTGTCCTCTGGGCATAGCTGCTGAATATACCAATGTCCCCTTAGTACCAGGCCAGGGCAGGCTTTCATGACAACATAGGAGGCCTCTCATCACTCCAGGACTTGAAATCAGGCCCAGTAACCTAGGTCCCAAAGTGGAAGTGGCCTATGACCCAGGCCTCAGGGCATCCTAGTTCTGCCAGCAGCCCTCTCCCCACAGACTCAGACAAAGCGGTGTTCTGGCCACCTGCACTCCTGATCCGAGACGAGCTGTGGACCTAACAGCCTTTGTGCAGACCCCCTACCTCCCCAAACCAGTGAGCACCACGCTCATAGACAGTGCGACTCTCAGTGTGAGACCCTCTCTTAAGCCACTGAAGACAAAATCCTTGCTATCTAGGAGCTTGTTTGATTTTAACCCCTACTATTTTCTAGAAGCATCCCAGTCTTTCTCCATTCAGATTGTGTAGGACACTTGGAGTATCAAATGCCTAGGCCATCTTAAAGCTCCAGGGCTACAAGAGCAGTCTCCTTTCCCCATCAGCCAAGGGCTGAGGAAACAAGATGAGCACAGCGTGGTCCTGCCCCCGTGGAGCTCAGAGCCCAGTAGGAAGACAGGCAACTTTGCCACTGATTATTCAGGGAAGGATGCCGTGAGAACACGGCATTGGTTTGGAAACCTAAATCAGACGAAAAGAGTCAAGGAAGGAGACTTCAAGAAGAATAAAGGTTTGGGGATGTATTTTGAAGAACAAAAGGAGTTAGCTAAATAACAAAACATGAGCTGGAAAGGGATGTGTGTGAAAGCGATACATGAGGAAAGGCTTGATTAGTTTTAGCAGCTATGGGTGATTCCACAGTCTCCTAGGAAAGACAGCTATTATTATCAGGCCAAAGATTTCGGTTACTAGGATGAGGGTACAGTGAGGAGGAAGGATGTGCTGGCTCCTTTAACATTTCCCACAAGGGGACCACATTTAAACCTAAGCTACTGGAGAATTACTAGTGTTAATCAAAGGTAAGCATTTATAAAATGAAGGATGACATCTTATAGCTGCTCTTCAATTCTTAAAAAAAAAAAATCTAAAACTGAAAAATGCCTTGTTGTAAGCCACAGTGTGCATGCCCAACAAGATCTGAATTTTCCTTGAACTTGAGGGCTTTACTTTCTCAGGAAACCCCTCTCTGGTCCCACACTAGGTCAGACCTTGAAGCACTTGTACACACTAGAGTCCTGTTCTGTTCTTTATCACAGTTCATGAAAAATGTGTCTGTGTGGGTGTGTGCATGTGTGTGAGGTGCAGTTGTTCTCCATTCTAGGAGTACAGTCTTAATCTGTTTTCTCGCTGCTCTATCATCAGTTTCTAGCACAAGGTCTGGCACGAAGTACATGCTAGATAAAGATGTGTTGATTCTGCAGCTCCTGCCATTGTGTACTGTTCTGTTGTGATTTTCACTATTAGAATTTTGTCTCTATTGAGCAAACAAGAATTGTGTTATGAGGAGGAGAAAGCTAAAGTCATTCAGGTTAGCTGATATGACCTGGTCATATAAAAGGTTAAGGGTCATGGGGGTATATAGAGCTCTCAGAGCCAAGTGCCAGGTAAGAGACTGTCACTTGGAACAGAAGCTTTCAAGTGATGTCCAGGATGAAAAGAATAATAAGTTTGTTTTTTCCAAGGGACATAAGCTATGGCAGACACACTGGACCAAATACATTCATTATTCACAGGATCCAGTGCAAAATGCAAATGCAAGGCCTCTTGCTCAAGAAGTATCAAGAATTTCAATAGTGACGGAAGAGCATTAACACAAGTGCAGGGCCCTTTTGTGACTGCATAGACCATATACCCGCTGTAATAGGGAAGAAAACATCTGACTCCATGTTCAGTTCAGTTCAGTTCAGTTGCTCAGTCGTGTCCAACTCTTTGTGACCCCATGAATCGCAGCACACCAGGCCTCCCTGTCCATCACCAACTCCATGTTAGACCTGTGCCTTTTCACTTTAATCTTTGTGTTCTGTTGCCCAGGAGCTTAGTCGTGGTGGCCCTGTGCCTTCTGTAAAAGAATGTTGCCTATAGGCTGAAATATACAGGAGAGACTATTCTCAAGGCTCTGACCTTTAAGCGTCCATCCATATAGAGATAAAACGTTGCAGAATAGAGAATAACATTTGCCTTGGTGGTGGTTTACATGAACATTGTGAACTATGTGGACTGCTACAAGAATAGAGAATTCTTACAACAAAAATTTTGCAACAACTAACCATGCCCCTCCCTCACACTGCCTTTAAAAGTGCTTTGCTGGATCATGGAAAAAGCAAGAGAGTTCCAGAAAACATCTATTTCTGCTTTACTAACTATGCCAAAGCCTTTGACTGTGTGGATCACAATAAACTGTGGAAAATTCTGAAAGAGTTGGGAATACCAGACCACCTGACCTGCTTCTTGAGAAATCTGTATGCAGGTCAGGAAGCAACAGTTAGAACTGGACATGGAACAACAGACTGGTTCCAAATAGGAAAAGAAGTACGTCAAGGCTGTATATTGTCACCCTGCTTATTTAACTTATATGCAGAGTACATCATGAGAAATGCTGGACTGGAAGAATTGCTGGAATCAAGATTGCCGGGAGAAATATCAATAACCTCATATCTGCAGATGACACCACCCTTATGGCAGAAAGGGAAGAGGAACTCAAAAGCCTCTTGGTGAAAGTGGAGAGTGAAAAAGTTGGCTTAAAGTTCAACATTCATAAAACGAAGATCATGGCATCTGGTCCTATCACTTCATGGGAAATAGATGGGGAAACAGTAGAAACAGTATCAGACTTTATTTTTTTGGGGGGCTCCAAAATCACTGCAGATGGTGATTGCAGCCATGAAATTAAAAGACACTCCTTGGAAAAAAAGTTATGACCAACCTAGATAATATATTCAAAAGCAGAGACATTACTTTGCCGACTAAGGTCCTTCTAGTCAAGGCTATGGTTTTTCCTGTGGTCATGTATGGATGTGAGAGTTGGACTGTGAAGAGGGCTGAGCGCCAAAGAGTTGATGCTTTTGAACTGTGGTGTTGGAGAAGACTCTTGAGAGTCCCTTGGACTGCAAGGAGATCCAACCAGTCCATTCTGAAGGAGATCAGCCCTGGGATTTCTTTGGAAGGAATGATGCTAAAGCTGAAGCTCCAGTACTTTGGCAACCTCATGCGAAGAGTTGACTCATTGGAAAAGACTCTGATGCTGGGAGGGATTGGGGGCAGGAGGAGAAGGGGATGACAGAGGATGAGATGCTGGATGGCATCACTGACTCAATGGACGTGAATCCGAGTAAACTCTGGGTGTTGGTGATGGACAGGGAGGCCTGGTGTGCTGCAGTTCATGGGGTTGCAAAGAGTCGGACACAACTGAGTGACTGAACTGAACTGAACTGAGGGCCTCCCTGGTGGCTCAGTGGTAAAGAATCTGCCTGCCACTGCAGGAAACACAGGTTTGATCCCCGATCCGGGAAGGTCCTACATGCCATGGAACAGCTAAACCCATGTGCCACAAATACTGAGCCTGTGCTCCAGAGCCCGGGAAGCAAACTGCTGAGCCCACATGCAGCAGCTGTTGAAGCCTGCGTGCCCAAGAGCCTGTGCTCCACGCACTGCAACTGGAGTGGCCCCACTCACCACAACTAGAGAGAAGCCCTCACAGCAATGTGCAGCCCCAATAATCAGATGATTTTTTAGTGTTTTGCTGAAACCCTGTGAGGAGTTTGGGGGTTTTGAGACATGAGCCACCTGTCTCCTCACAAGCCCTGGAGTACTGCCCCAAACTCCGACTTTTCAGCTGGTTTGGCTTCACTGTGCATTGGGCACATGAGCTTGCATTCAGTAAAACCATGAAGCTGGCCTTGCAAACATTTATAGTTAATAAATAAAATCTGAACATGAGTTTATAGTTGCCTGTTAGAAAATTAAGCAGTTTTGTATGGGGGCAGAGGATGGTTTAAATATCCAGATGTATTTCCTCCCCTGCACATCGAGGTTTTTCTTCAAAAGGTACCAGGTCCTTCTGCCCCTTTATTCCATGGGGCCATCTCTCTGTTTCCAAAAGATCTGCTAAGACACCCTGGTTTGCCCCTCCGCAAACAGCCCTGACATTCTTGCTATCTTGCAATACCCACTTACTCCACAGCTGAGAAGATTTGGCCTGGATTTGAGGCCCCACAGTCCAAAAAGCATGGATTTTGAAGCCAAAATGGGTTCAAATCCCAGCTCCACCATTTATAGTTCAGCCACTTAGAGCAGATTAGTTAGTCTCCTAGTTTTCTCATCTATGAATGAGAATGATATTAATAACACCTAGCCTAATAGGGTGGCTCTGAGGATTAAATATGTAAAAAGTGTGACCGGCTTAACACATAAACGCACAACCAAACTAGGGCACATCCACGTTTTGCAGTCTCTCTCTGCTTCAGTCCAAAGCTGAACCGAGGAAAGAGGAGCGCCCTCAGGCCAGGAAACCCCAGCTCTGCTTCCTCCGTCACTGAACCCTATAAATAACTTGGCTAAGTCACCGGATCCCGGCTCCCTGAGAGTCGCAGTTTCTCCGGGTGCAGAAGCAGGGAGTTGCTGCAGGTGGTCCCTCCCGCTGGATCACTCGGGCTTTGGTCTGAATTTTCCTTCTACCTCCTAAAGCATCCCGGGACCGTGCCGAGCACCCGAGCTCGCCCAGCCTGGTCGCAGGGCCTCCCTAGGGCGCGGCCCCCTGCTGTTCCCCGCGAGGGCCCGCGCAGCCCCGCCCCGGAGCCACCCACCCCCACCCACCCTTCTCCGGAGAGCGGGTCAGCCGGAGCCCACTCGCAAGCGGCCGAGCGGCAGTCACGACTGTGCGGTCGTCGCCGAGGTGGCCGCGGGCGCGCTCTCCCCCAGCCCGGGCGGGCGCCGGGAGGTGGGCAGGGCCGGGGCGGGGGCGAGGCCGGAGGAGGGCGCGGCGGCGCCTGGGCGAGGATGGGAGTCCCCGGCCTCAGAAGCTGAGCGAGCCTGCGCGCGGCGGGGAGGGCGCTCCGGAGGGAGGCGAGCCTCGCGGTTCCTCCGGGAGCCCAACACCGTTCCCGCGCCGCCACGATGATCCCCCCGAGCGGCGCCCGCGAGGACGGCGTGGACGGGCTGCCCAAGGAGACGGCGAGCGCCGAGCAGCCGCCCTCTCCTGCATCCACCGGCAGTCAGGAATCCAAGGTACCGCGCACGCTTGCCCCGAGAGGACACAAACTCACTCCTCTTCCTCTCTTGTCCACCTCTGTTTCCTCCCTACTGGCGCTGGCGCCGGAGGCTAAGACGCGTCCCTAGTTCTTCTCAAGGACTGTGCTCCCTTGAGATTTGAATGCCCGGCAGGACTCGCTGCTAGCGATGCTGGACCACGTCGCTGGGGATCCAGTCTTCTTGTCCGCACGGCCCCGGGGCTTTGCGCTGGGCTCCTGCCCTGCGAGCACCCGCAGTTCACAGTGGCTCCGGGTTCGGATCGCTTTCCTGGGTGGTGGTGGCGTGCTTGTTCTGTGCTTTGAACCTGCATGTGCCTAAAGCGCGTGTGGGTATTAGGCGGCTTCTGAAGGCTGAGGGACAGACAGCCCAGGACACTCCTCCAGAAAAGCCGGGGCATTTGCGAACCAGCAAAGGTTCGCCTGTATCCCAAGGGCCTGAGACCCTTAGGCTAACCGGACTCATCCCTAACCTCGGATACCGCTGATTTCAGAAAAATTAGGTAAATGCTACCTTCTCGGGAAAGTTGATGATCCTCTCGTGGAAGTTAGTCCTCGCACTTAAACTTGCTTTTGTGAGAGTTACACTGATACACACAAAGTCAACCCCGCGGCACTTCCGTCACTGTTACACTTACTCTGAAACGTTCACTGGTGCCAGGCGCATGTTTGGAAATCTTGGAAGAGGATCAAGTAAAATGCGGCTGCTAGCTGTGCGATGCCAAATGGCATCTCAGTCGGGAGTAAAAACCATAAGATGGAGTTCGTAGTTATATGGATTCCTTAAGCGCAGGGCTCCTGGCTCTTTTTCCAGACCTCCTTGTGGGTTCCCTGGGTGTCTTTGGAATGTGGGGCAGTTCTTGTGCAGGAATGAAGGAGAGGAGGATGCCAGTGTGGAGAGCAGGTCAGATGGGGCCAGGAAGAGTCTCGTCCTTTTCTGCCTTCACACCCATCCCTGGAAGCCATCAGCAAATCAGCAGGATCACAAGCATAGCTAAGTGACTCCCATCCTAAGTGATCCTGCCCTCTGGACAGTATCCCAGCCTCTGAAGGTTAACCATCAGAGATGCTAATCCAAGACAATGCCAAGATAATGCTTGGCATTATCTTTATTTTGGGGGCAAATGTCTGACCTGGAACATGTGTGTCAACTTTTCTAAAACTTAATTGTAAACAGGGGCAAAAACCCCACCTTCCAGAATCATTGAGAGGCAGAGAGAGATGACCTAACACCCACCCAGTACAGAGTAAGGACTCAATCCTATTCACTGTTTTCCTTCCTGAGATAAGGAGATGGGATCCATCTCACCACAGACAATTCACTCCAAATGGGTCTCACAACCCCCACACACGGACCACTGCCCCTGCAATCAGATGTTACTGGCTCTCTACCATTGTGTGCCATTGACGGTCCCTCACCTAGGTGATGCGGGGTAGTGGGCACTTCACAGGTGATCTAGAATCCTGGAAATGAATGTAACTAAACTCAAGACTGAAACTAATAATCAGCTTTTATAATTGGGCCTGTTGCTCTGCAGTAGGTATGTTCTGGAAGGGGCTTAGCATTTGATTTTATAGCAGCATGGTTCAAACACACTGTATGGGCTTGCTATTTATAGATACCCTAATGTAAATTCTTTGGCAAAGCAAAGACTACATATGTAATACCCATCATTATCCACCAATTTATCTGGCTTATGGTTTCAGGCTTGTGCGCGTCGGTTTTTCTCTATGTGTATTTATATATTCCTAAATGTGCTGTCATAGCTTAGGTGTTCTTAATCAGTGGAGACAGGCTATGGGGGGTTGTCCATGAACCCCAAGAAACTGAATGCAAGGTACTGTGCCTGAATGTGAAATTTTTTTGGCATAGTGTTTTTGATACTCTCCAAGGGGCCCCATGCTTCTCAAAAGGGCTAAACTGTTGATGTGGAGGCTGTGCGGTAGGGATCAGCAGGATGGCAAGAAACAGGAACAGAGGCAGGCTCTATTCATTCTGCACCAGGAGCACCACATTTGAAGGTTTATTGGCGTTTACAAGGATCTTCCATCTGACAACGAGTGTCTGGTAGGAGAACATGGACAGCTCGTCATCCCATACTACTCCCCTCTGAAGTGATCTGTTTGTCAAAATACCATGTGGGACAGGCATGGTTTAGCCCCCCTGGACAGTAACCTTTCTCAAGAAGGACTTTTGAAATTCATTTTTTCTTTTATTTTATTAAAGTCTGATTGACTTACGGTATTGTATTAGTTTCAAGTCTACAACACAGCGATTCCGTGTTGTTCTAGATTAATCAGCATACAAAATTAACTCAGTGTTACTGACTGTATTCCCTGTGCTATCCATCGCACCCTGTGACTTACTTATTTTATAACTAATAGCTTGTACCTCTTAATCCTCTTCGCCTCACTCACTCATTCACCTCACCTCCCTCCCCTCTGGCAACTACTGGTTTGTCCTCTGTATCTACGAGTCTATTTCTGTTTGGTTATATTTGCTCATCTGTTTTGATTATGAGATTTCACTATGCATTTTTAAAATAACTTTTTTTCTCTCCTGATAAGAGTAACAACTACTTTGTGGAAATTTGAAAAGTCCTGAAAAAAAATAAAGAGAAGGAAAAAAAATCACACATTAGTCACAATCCAGAGGCAATTACTGATAAGGCCTTGGTTGTTTATTTGCCTTTTTTCATTGTTTTTTATATTTACCCAGTTGAGAGAACAATGGTAGGCATTTACTGAGTGCTTGGTGGGTGTCAGACACAACTTGACCCTTCATAATAGCCCTGTGAAGGACATGGTGCTGTTACTTCTGTTTCATCGATAGGACACTGAAAGCTCAGAAAGGGTAGGTGACTTCTCCGTGGCTGTGTAGTGACTGACACAGCAATGACAGGAACCTGGGCCTCATGACTCTGGAGCACAAGTTTATGACCACCGTGCTGCTGTCCTTTACGCCCATGTCCACCTTACATTCTATACCGTTTCACCTAACATCCTAACCAAGTATTTCATATGCCCCTAAAAGCCATTTGCAACTGTGTTTTGTTCTTCTCAAGAAATCCTTGAAAATAAATTGAGCCACATTATCATGTAAAATGATGATTAAAGACCAGCTCTTATCCAACTTCTTTGATTTTGCTACTCTTTCCCCAAAAGTATATTTATGGAAGTGATTAAATGGAACTTCACAGAACCATCTGGAAAACTTGACCACGACAAACCCTTTAGTCTAGAGGGGCCATTAGAGAAGAATGATAATGATTCAGTGCCTTGAGCACATAAAATCTTTCTGGAATGCCATTTCTTCTGCAGATTCCTTGGAATGCTAAATCAAATGTAAGAACTGGAAACACTGGAGATGATCTACTCTGGGTATTTTTTAAATAATGGATAATTTTATCATGTAAATTTACTTCATTATGGAAAACTTCAACACACACAAAAGCAGAGAATACACTATGAAGAACCATCATGTACCTAATCACTTGGTTCTACCAGTTATCAGTTCACGGACAATCGTCTTTCATCTGTAACCCCCACCAGTACCTCCACCCCTCCTCACACACACTGGTTCATTTTAAAACAAATTCCAGACATCAAGGGTCTTCCCAGGTGGTGAAAGAATCCACCTGCAAGTTCAGGAGATGCAAGAGACATGGGTTTGATCCCTGGGTTGGGAAAATCCCCTGGAGAGGGGCATGGCAACCCATCTAGTATTCTTACCTGAAAAATCCCATGGACAGAGGAACCTGGCAGGCTACAGTCCATGGGGTCACAGAGTCGGACGCAACTGAGCATATGTGCACACACCAGACACCAAAGCATTTCGTTTGTACATACAATGGCACCCCACTCCAGTACTCTTGCCTGGAAAATCCCATGGACGGGGGAGCCTGGTGGGCTGCCGTCCATGGGGTCGCTAAGAGTCGGACACGACTGAGCAACTTCACTTTCACTTTTCACTTTCATGCATTGGAGAAGGCAATGGCAACCCACTCCAGTGTTCTTGCCTGGAGAATCCCAGGGACAGGGGAGCCTGGTGGGCTGCCGTCTATAGGGTCTCACAGAGTTGGACACGACTGAAGCGACTTAGCAGCAGCAGCACAGTTGTATCTCTAGAGAATAAGGGCTCTTTTTGTAAACATGACTACAATCCATTATCACATACTGGAGGTGTTTTAAATCATGGGTCAGTATAGTCTTTGGAGATCTACATATTGTCTTTGGAATACCTGTGAACAGCCAGAATTTTCAAAATTGCTCATGTACGTGTATATGTGCATCATCTAGTGAAGGGATCTGTAGCTTATACCAAATCAATAAAGTGCTCATAGCTTTCTCAGTTTATTTAAATCTTCTCTCTCTTTTTTCCCTCTGTCAAGTAAAAATAGAGGCCCAGAGAGAGGCAGTGACTTGCCTAAGGTCACAAAGGTAGTTACTGCCAATACCCCCACCTAAGAATCCCAGCTAGGACCGTGGATGTTGTGCTGTGCTCAGTCGCTCAGCCATGTCAGACTCTTTGCAACCCCATGGACTGTAGCCCATCAGGCTCCTCTGTCCATGAGGACTCTCTAGGCAAGAATACTGGAGTGGGTTGCCATGCCCTCCTCCAGGGAATCTTCCCAACCTAGGGATCCAGCCCAGGTTTCCTGCATTGCAGGCGGATTCCTTACCATCTAAGCCACCAGGGAAGCCCAGGAATAGTGGAGTGGTAGCCTATCCCTTCTCAAGGGGATCTTCCTGACCCAGGAATAGGACTGGAGTCTCCTGCCTTGCAGGCAGATTCTTTACCATCTAAGCTACCAGGGAAGCCCAGGACCTTAGATATTCTAGGACAGTTTCCCCAGAGTAAATTCCAGTAAGCACAAGTTATAATGTAGTCTGTGTGGTTTTGTTTTTTCATAAAATTAGTTGAGTTGAAAGAGTTTCAAAGCCACTAATGAACCTCACCCCTGTGTCTTTCTACTAACTATCTCAGAAAGACCACAGTCTAATTCATTGTCTAAGCGTTTGACAGAGATCATTGAATACTAAGAAAAATTTCATGTTTCAGCATCCTTTATTGCAATGAATGTCTCTTTTTATACTGACTTATTGACAATGTAGAAATCTTACTGGAGTGTCACATGGAGTTTGGTACGGATTCCCTTTGCCATCACTTATATGACACAAACTCACATTTTGATGATGTGAAGGGACTATAGGTTTTGAGGACAAATAAGCTTTCCGATCTGTTCTTATCCATGCCATCTTTGTGTCCATGGGGAAGCTGCCTAACCTCTCTGAGTCTCAGCTTCCTAAAATCTAGAATGAGGATGCTAATTCCCTATTGGCATGGGTTTTTTGGTAAGGTCTGAGAATATGTAAAACCCCCAATATGTTGAAAGCCTTTGTAAGCATAAAGCATTGTTTACTTTCTCTTCCCGCTTCAAATTAGATGACTCTGTCACTGGCCAACAGCAAATTTCATCATTGGGAAAATTTCAGTAATCAAAACTGACATTCTTACAGTATAACTGAGTTTTCCTCCCTTTGCCCTTCAGTTTCCAGTGAGATTTCATCTTAGCTGTGTTGCATCCCCAAGAAGCTAAGCCATAGACTCCCTGGCGAGTGACTTTGATTTTGAAAGGTTGATGTAAGCCACCCAGGGCCCCACTGGAGCCGTGGACCAAAGTGTCCGCTCATTCCAGAATGGTTCTCTCTGAACCTGGATGACCCTCTAAGCTAACAAGAAGCAGTCCCTAACAATGAAAATGTACTGTGCATCTCCCAGAAAAGCTTCTGTGTCCATTAATCAGAAACTGTGGATTGCCTACTTTGTGGCCAGCTAACCCATTACATACATATGAAGCTATTATTGATAGGAATTTAACTTCTAACTTCTACTCAGCGGGGAAGATGAAAGCAAATGGAACCCTGGCCTTGCATTCAAATCCCCTGGCGAGTCCAGAACATAGGCTAGACCTGCTAAATGGAAATCTGTGAGTGAAGGTCCCAGGAATCAGTATTTTTGTAAAGCTTCCTTGTACAGCTGAATTTAAGAAACACTTGTCTAGACTAAAAAAAACTATAGAGTGTGAAAGAAAGCAGGATTTTTTCCCTTCCAACCAAGATACTTGAAGGAACCATTTGTATTTTCTATCTCTATTGCCTCACTTCCCATTTATACTTTAATCCAAATGATGGCTCTAGGAAAGGTAATCTACTGTTTCCTCCTTTCTGCCAAAGAATCCACATGTTGCTCAGATGTAGCTAGATTTATGGGGCTGACTATGTCCACATTTTCATGATTGTAAAAGTAATAAGTACTAAATGTAGAAAACTGGAAAGCAGAGAAAACATAAAAATGAATTTATCACATAATGACCTAGACATGGATTTCCCTGGTAGCTCACCTGGTAAAGAATCCACCTGCAATGCAGGAGACTTGATTCAATTCGTGGAAAGATCCCCTGAAGAAGGGATAGGCTACCCACTCCAGTATTCTTAGGCTTCTCTGGTGGCTCAGACAGTAAAGAATCTGCCTGCAATGCAGGAGACCTGGGTTGGGAAGATTCCCTGGAGAAGGGCATAGCAACCCACTCTAGTATTCTTGCCTGGAGAATCCCATGGACAGAGGAGCCTGGCAGACTACAGGCCATGGGGTCACAAAGAGTCTGACATGACTGAGCAAGTAAGCACAGACCTAGACATAAGAACTGTGAAGTTTTTGCTGTATTTCTTCATACACACACCCCCACACACATTCTTGAAACAAAATTGAAATGATGGCTTCCCTGGTGGCTCAGCAGTAAATAATCCACCTGCAATGCAGGGGTTGCAGGAGATGCAGGTTTGATTCCTGGGTCAGGAAGATCTCCTGGAGGAGGTCATGGCAAACCACTCCAGTATTGTTGCCTGGAGAATTCCATGGACAGAGGAGCCTGGTGGACTACAGTCCACGGGGTCGCAAAGAGTCTGACATGACTGAAGCGACTTAGCGTGCATGCACACATACATAAATGCATGTTATATTTTTTCTTATACATAGTTTTTTGTACTCTCTGATTAAATATTAAAGATGGTATGTTTCATTGCTGTACCATATCTGTTTCATCAGTCTCTTCTAATTATAGTTTAGATTCTTAGCTTTCATGCTTTAAAAAATATTGAAATGGGCATCCTGATACCTCAGCATTTGAATACATTTCTGATTAGTGTCATGGGAAGTAGCATTACTAGGTCTGGTTATAAACACTTCAAAGATCTTTTATTCTCTCGGACACAGCGCTCTCTAGAAAGATATATCATACCTTTTTCTCTTGTAAACTTTTTAGTGAAGTATGACATCATACCAAAAGGTGTACACATGATAAGATTACACATTAATGAATTTTCAGAAAATAAATTACTGATTTGTATGTAACCAATACAAAAATCAAGAAATAGAATGTTATCAGTACCCAAGAATCTCTCTCATAACCCTTTTCTGTCACTAGCTCCCCAAAGGTAAATAAATTTTTGATTTCTCACAAGGTAAAATTTAATCTTCCTTATTTTTGAACTTTATAAATATAAGTGGAATCATACAAAGTACACTCTTTTATGTCTGGTTTCTTTCACTTAGCATTGTGTTGTGAGACTCATCCATGCTATCACGTGTGGCAATAGTTTTCCATTTCCATTGCTGTATAGCGTTCCGCTATATAAGCAGACCACTGTTTAACTGTTCTGTTGGTGGTGGAATTTGGATTGCTGCTTGGTTTTGTCTGCTAGAGGTGTACTGCTTTGACCATTATTATACATATTCCTTGTGGCACTTTTATTTTTAAGTGTATATCCAGGGGCAGCATTGCTTGGGCTGTGGGGTATGCCTAAGTTGGTAGTGGTACTATCAACTTTCCAAAGTATCTGTGCCAATTCATAATCTCAGCAACCATGAAGAGGAGTTCCATTTGATCCTTATCCCACCAACATTTGCTATTGTCTGTATTTCTCAGTTCAGCCATTCCCGTAGGTGATTAGTGGTGGTGTGCGTGGTTTTAACTTGTATGTCCCCAGTGACTAATGAGTTTAGCATTTTTAATACATTGAGGCACTTGAATGTCCTCTTGTGAAGCAGTTATTCAAATCTTTTGTCTATTTTCCTATTAGGCTATATGTCATTTTTTAATTGGTAGGAATTCTTTACATATTCTAGATCCAAGTACTTTTAGAGATAAATATGTTGTGGGTATCTTTTCCCATCCTGTGGCTTATCTCTTTTCTGAACAGAAATTCTTTTTTTTTTTTTTTTCACTATCTTACTTATTTGTTCATTTATTTGGCTGTGTCGGGTCTTGGTTGAGTGGCAACACTCGGGATGCTCGCTGCACCATGCAGGATCGTTGCAGCTCACTCTCTACTTGTGGTGCTTGGGCTTAGTTGCTCCACAACATGTGGGACCTTAGTTCTTCGACCAGGGATTGAATTTGCATCCCCTGCATTGTGAGGTAGATTCTTAACCACTGGACCACCAGGAAAGTCCCAAAAATTCTTCTTCAATGAGGTCAATTCATTCATTTTCTTGCTTACGTGCTTTTTGTGTTCCCCTTTGGAACCCATGGATGGAGAAGCCTGGTAGGCTACAGTCCATGGGGTCGCAAAGAGTGGGACACAACTGAGCAACTTCACTTTCACTTTCCCTTGGAACCTTTGCCTGCCCCAAAGGCATGAGGGTATTCTCTTACATAATTTCTTAGGAATGCTGTTACTTAGCCTTTCACACATAAGTCTATAATCCTTTGAAGTTGCCAAGGTGTGAGGTAGGGGTCAAGACACTTTATGGCATTGCACTGCCACCTGTGCCGTAAATCAGATGGCTGTGTTTTTGATTTATGTAGAGATGGCTGTTCTGTCCTTGTACAAGTATGGCACTGACTTAAATATAATGACCTAATTCAAAAGTCTTGGTATCTGGCAGAACAAGCCTTCTGGCTTTGCTCTGCTTTTTCAAAACTGTTTTGGTTATTTGGGAGCCCTGACATTTCCATATATTAAGCTAATCGGTTTCCACCAAAACACCTGCTAGGATATTGGTTGGGGTTGCATTAAATCTACACCCATTTGGAGAGAATCGACATCCTCCTACTGTTGGTTCTTCCAATAATAGCGCCCACTGCACAGAGCTTTGCTTCCATCAAGTGCCCCAGGGCATCATTACCTGAGAACCTAATTCTATGCTACTCTTTCTCATTTGAGGGATTCTCAAACCAAGTTGTGTTGTATAAATTTAAACTTCAAGTCTGTGTGAAGGCAGATCAGTGATATGACTCCCAGGGAATAATTGTTTGTTTGTTGTCCACCTTATGTTTTTACCAAGATTTCTTTCTCATTGACCTGACCTGATTTGATGAGAAATTTATTTTTCATTCTTTCTTTTCAAATCTCCTCTCTATGTAGGCAGTAAAATTCAATCTTCCAAAGATATTTTTTTATTTGAGTTAAAATATGCATAACATAAAATTTGCCTTCGTAACAATTTTTAAATGGTTACATTTGAAATGTAATTTTATGTGACATTAAATACATTCATATGTTGTGTAATCATCACCATCTTTAGAACTTGTTACCTTCCCAAACTGACACTCTGTACCCATTAAACAGTTATTCCCTATCTCCTCCTCCCTTTATTTCTGGCAACTACTATTCTGCATTCTAATATTCTATGAGTGTGACTATTCTAGGTACCTCATCTATGATGAACCATATAATATTTCTCCTTTTGTAATTGGCTTATCTCACTTTACATAAATCTTCTAGGTCCATCTGTATTGTGGTATAAGTCAGAATGTCCTTTTTTAAGACTGAGTAATACTCTGTTGTATATATATATCACATTTTCTTTATCTGCTCATCCATCAATGAACTATTGTGCATAATGCTGCTATGAACTTGGGAGTACAATTATCTGTTCAAGTCCCTGCTTTCATTTCTTTTAGGTGTATAGCCAGAAGTGAGACTGCTGGATAACATGGTAATTCTCTCTTTAATATTTTGAGGAATCACCATTCTGTTTTCAAAAAATGGCTATGCCATTTTAGATTTCCACCTGGAATGAACAGGATTCCAGTTTCTCTACATCTCACCAACACTAGTTATTTTCTGTTTTATTTTTTATGCTAAATAGGTATGAGATGCTATCTCATTGTGGTTTCATTTGCATTTCCCTAATGATTAGTGTTGTTAAACTTCATTTCATGTTGGTGACCTGTGTACTGTTGGTCATCTGTGTATCTTCTTTGGAGAAACGTCCATTCAAGGCCTTTGCCCATTTTTAGTTGAGTTGTTCTTTTTTTGCTAGTAATTTTTGTTATCCATAGCCTTTTATTAGTAAATTTGAAGGGGGTGATATACTGAAATTTTTAATTATTTTATTAAAGTTATTCACTAGAATATTTATCTTTATATTTTTTCTTTTACAAATTATATATTCATGTCCTTGTCTGTTTTAATAGAGCAATTAATTCCTATCAATTTTCAAAAATTTTTATAAATACTGAAATCATGATCTTTCATATATTTTAACATTTTCCCAGATTGAAATTTGGTTTTCAATTTTATTACATTTTCAACATAGCAGATTATTTTTTTATGTTGTTAAATGTCTCAAATTTATTTACCTATGGCTTCTTTCCTCCATGTATATTTAGAAAGGTCTTCTGCTCCTGGCAATAAATAAATATTAAGCTATATGCTTCTCTAGCTCCTTATTACATACTTTTTACTTTTATCACTTTAATCCATCTGGAATTTGTTGCTATGTGGTAAGGAAGAACTTTTAATTTTTTCCTGAATGATTATTTCTAAAACTATTTGTTGAACAATTCATTTTTTCACTGATTTGAAGTGTTACATCTATTATGTAATAAATGGTAGTATGTACTAGGTTCTCTTTTATAATCATCTGTTATATTTTAATGATTGTACATTTATTACTATGCCAAACTTTGACATTACAATTATGTTTTAATTATTGTAGTTTTATATAATACTAATAATTGATAATACAATTTTATCAATTTTATTTATTTATTTAGCTCTACTCACCTTTTTTTTTTTTTTTTTTACTTTACAATGCTGTATTGGTTTTGCCATACATCAACATGAATCCGCCACGAGTGTACATGAGTTCCCAATCCTGAACCCGCCTCCCACCTCCCTCACCATACCATCTCTCTGGGTCATCCCAGTGCCCCGGCCCCAAGCATCCTGTATCCTATATCGAACCTAGACTGGCGATTCATTTCTTACATGATATTACACGTTTCAATGCTATTCTCCCAAATCATCGCACCCTCTCCCTCTCCCACAGAGTCCAAAAGTCTGTTCTATACATCTGTGTCTCTTTTGCTGTCTCACATACAGGGTTATCGTTACCATCTTTCTAAATTCCATATATATGTGTTAGTATACTATATTGGTGTTTTTCTTTCTGGCTTACTTCACTCTGTATAATCAACTCCAGTTTCATCCACCTCATTAGAACTGATTCAAATGTATTCTTTTTAATGGCTGTCTACTCACCTTTTTGATTTTCCATGCAGTTATAAATATAACATTTTGAGAGTAATTGCATGAAACTTTTAAGATCATTTCAGTGAAATCTTTACATATGATGAAGATTTATCACCCAGGAACATAATATATATAGTTATTGAAATGTCTTTTACGTCACTCATAAATGCTTAGACATTTTCCTCAAGTACTTTTTGCCTGATCCTCTGGTAGCTATTTCCTAGGTATATCATACTAGTTTTATATTAATATTGTCATCTAATATCTTTTAGATTCCATTTCTTATTCATTAACAAGGAGGTAGAGTGTGGCTTACTGATTCAGAGTGTTCTCTGGAGTCAGAAGCAGCTGTGTTTAGCTCTCACTGTGAGACTTTGTTCAGCTCTCACTGTGAGTCCTAACAAGCTTCCCTGACCTTCACTTCCCTGAGCCTCTCTGTTCTTTCTGTACGATTCGCATAGTAATGTCCTTCTGTTGCACTGTCCTTAGGGTTAGGTTAATGGTGTATCCTAAGTGCCTAACACAGTGCGTGGCGCATAGTAAGGCAATGTTACTGTTATTATTAGATTCTCATAAAATCTATAATAATTTTGCCTCTCTAACTATAATTCTCTCTTTTGGGAGATGGAGGAGTAGGCTAGGTAGGGACATGATATTATTTCATTAGATATCCCAAAATATGGTAAATATTAGTGGAGGTATTGAGCAAGTACCTAACTAACTTTCAGTTCAGTTCAGTTCAGTTCAGTCACTCAGTCATGTCCGACTCTTTGCAACCCCATGAATCGCAGCACACCAGGCCTCCCTGTCCATCACCAACTCCCGGAGTTCACTCAGACTCACGTCCATCAAGTCGGTGATGCCATCCAGCCATCTCATCCTCTGTCGTCCCCTTCTCCTCCTGCCCCCAATCCCTCCCAGCATCAGAGTCTTTTCCAATGAGTCAACTCTTCGCATGAGGTGGCCAAAGTATTGGAATTTCAGCTTTAGCATCAGTCCTTCCAAAGAACACCCAGGACTGGTCTCCTTTAGGATGGACTGGCTGAGCTGCCAAAGTTGTGCTGTGAGTATCCATTGTGTATAGGTGTATATTGTACAGTGTTGGTGCTAAGGGGTGCTCTTAGGTCGGTTGGATCTCAAGTTACTCTGTAAGCTACTGCAAATTTACACATTCAGCCTGAGAAACATTAGGTGGTAATTTGCAACTTTAAAAAGACAAATCCATTTCCAACTAAATCATTCTTTAAGTCTTTCTTCTACATGAATTCCAAACTTCCCACTATATTTGCGATTAAACTGAGTCAGTGTTTCTTATGTTAAATTTGGGTAATCTTCTTAGCTTACTAAGAATTTCCACTAGGAATGGATGTGGAATTGTTTCAAATGACTTTTTGGCAAGAATCAAGGTAATCATGTGATTTTTTTTTTCTCCTTTGGCCTCTTTATGTGATGGATTATATTAATAGATAGACTAAATTAAACTCTTCTTACATTCCTGGAAACGGTCCCACTTGACCATGGGGATTTTCTTTTAATAAACTGCTAAGTTTTGATTGCCAATACTTTATTATTTTTATATCTATATACATAAGAAAGATTGTTCTTTAACTGTCATTTTGTGTCCTCTGGTCAGATTTTTATTTTTAAGGATATGCCAAGTTTTAAAATTTTATTGGGAAGATATACATCTTTTGTTCTTTTTGTCTTTTTCCCCTGTGAAACAATTTGTAGAGCCTAGATCTCCACTTTGAATGTTTGAAAAAAGAAAAATGAAACATATCTAAACCTAAGAAAGAAAGAAAGAAAGATAACACTAAGTCATGTCCAACTCTTGCGATCCCATGAACTGTAGCCTGTCAGGCTCCTTTGTCCATGAGGTTCTCCAGTCAAGAATACTGGAGTGGGTTGCCATTTCCTTCTCCAGGGAAACTTCCAACCTAGGAATTGAACCCAGACCTCCTGCATTGCAGGCAGATGCTTTACCGACTGAGCTACATGGGAAGCCAGTCTAAACCTAGCACCTATTTTAAAATAAATTTTGAATATATTTTTGTATCTTTTATTCTGTTGTCTTTTTTTCTAAATTGATGTGAATCAATGGTGTTCATTTGTATTTTGCCAGCAAATTATTTCATTTAAATCGTCAGAATATCTCTGGATTAATTATTATAGGACCACCCTGGCACCTTCCTTCGCTTTCCTCTTATTCTCACTCAGTTTCTAGCAGGCTTCCTATGTGTTCCTATCTCCTGAAAACCCTCTTATGGTGGTCCTCTGTGTTTATATAACAGTGATCCCTTAGGTCTGGATCTGGAATCAGGAAAGTTAAATACCAGTACTCACATTTCCTCCTTATCTAGAGAAAAGGTGTTTCGTCTTTGCTCCTTCCTGGAGAAGGAAATGGCAACCCACTCCAGTACTCTTGCCTGGAAAATCCCATGGACGGAGGAGCCTGGTAGGCTACAGCCCATGGGGTTGCAAAGAGTCGCACGTGACTGAGCAACTTCACTTTTCACTAAGTATCCCTTCCTCCTTTGATTCCCTTTCAACGGCTATAACAGTTCCTCTCTATTCCTATTGGTTCTCACATCCTCCTCCACCCATCATTCAAGGGTTGGTCCTCCCCAGCATTCTATTCTCTGCCCTCAGCCCTTCTCACTCTTGACAGTCTCTCTGGGTCTTTCCGGAACATCTTACCTATTCTTTCTATTTCATCTTGCAGCTAATAACTCCCAAATCTGAAGCCCACCACACTTCAGAAGTCACTCTTGTGAGCTTCAGACCAACATAATTCAACTGCCTTTTCAACAACCTGTCTTGATCTCCTCCATATATTTTAAATTCAGCATACTCTCAACTAAACTCATTCTCAGCTCAGATGCCAGCTCAGTTCTTGTGTGTTCGTCCTGTGTTCTCATCCAGAGACTAGCATCATCCATGGAGTGAGTCAGCCAGGTTAAAACCAAAACTCATCCTTGATGACCCCCAGGGAACCTGAGTAGAGAGGTTTTTGAAAGCAAGTGGACAGGAGACAGGATGTCTGTCAACCCCTAGAGGGTGCTTCATTTATCTGAAAATGAAACTTGGACCTGATGTCTGTTCCTAAGGGCCCCCATAGCTGAAGTGTGAATCAGTGTGTTCCTCAGATCTGAGAGCAGTTGTGACCACAGCATGGACTGAGGTCAGACACAGAGAAGGAATAAAGAGGAGGGATCTAGAACACGCCAGGCTCCCAAGAATGCTCCTATTCCCTTGCCCTCCGAACTGACGTGAGAGAGAGCAGTGAAAAGAGGTCCCAGAGTTCCATGTGCCCTGGCAAGATCCTCACATTCCCTCCCTTCATCTCCAGCACTCTCAGTTTTATCAGAACCAGGTCACTTGGAGACCTTGGAAAAGATTCCCATAATACCCGTTCCCCCGGGACGTCAATCACCAGAAGAGCACAGGGCGGCAGGGCCCCCTTCCTTTCTCACAGTTTAATCTCCATGCAGATCTGCACATCATCAGCTCTGCCTGCCACCCTCCTCAGCGGGCAGTACCTCCACTCTCCCCTCTGGAATCGACCCTTCAGCAAATCCCCTCTCCTCAGCTTCTCTGGAGTATCCTTCACTTCTGGCTCTGATGCCCAGTCCTTCCCCCTGCAGCCTCTCAAACTATGGCTCTTTTCTCCATCAATCAGGCTTGGTAGTTGGGGAGGCAACCTCCCTACTGCTTCCAGAATCTTGTCTCTCCTCCTCTAACATGTATAGCTTTAAAATCCACACCCTTAGGCTCCTCTACCCACTGCTAACATCAGCAGTCACCTACCAACCTGAGAAGATCTCTCCGTGCTCCAGGCTCACTCTCCCTCATTGCAACCCCACCTCTGTCAAACGCTTGTATGGCTTCCATACACTGCAGATGACTCTTCCAAATGTCCTGACTTCTTAAGTCCTTAAACGTTTCTCCTCTTAAGATCTCGTCTTCCAGTCTCTCCCCTGTTGCCACCCACTTCTGCGGCCATTCCCAAGACTTTGCACAATGATTGCACTATTTTTCCAATTGTAAAAATGTACAGACAAAACTTTTCAGGCAAAGATGCTCAGGAAAGGAGTCATTCTGAGGGGGTCAACCCTTCCTGATAGCAGAGAACATGCTCTTTCATGTTCCAGGCATTTCCCTGTTGAGAATTTTGCTTGTAACTCTCTATTACCTCGTTCACATCTCTGCGTTCAAAAGCAGAATATGCCACATGGATTTTCATTCAGTCTAACAGAGTTGCAAATGCTTTGTAAATTTCAAAGCAATTATATTACTTTTGTAATATCCTTTTCCTAATCAGGTTCACCATTGTAAACACTAGTTATTGTACTTTTTGCATGCAGGAGAGGTTTTTTTTATTTTTTCTTGTATTAATGACTCCCATTTTGCTGTGCTCTCCTGGTTTTGTATCTAACAACTTTCTAACTCTTTCTACACAAAGACCACCTTCTCTGTGCAGGCTACTTGAATCTTCTGATACACTTCTTCTTGTTTGCTTTTATACTGGAAAATAAATCATCAAACTAGTTGGGTTTTTCACTTTCCTTAAAAGAAAATAGAAACTGCACTCAGTGGACTATCAGGGAAGTAAATAGAGGACTTGGGGGTTTCGGTATTTTGTTTTTTATTTTACTTAGTGACTTTCCCTAGTGATTGGCTCATCAGACTTTTTGCTTACATCTTCTGGTTCTTAGCTGCATTTTCTATAAGTCACTTGCTGAATTCCCAATAAGTTTAATACTTCTTAATTCTTGTTAAAAAGAAAACTTGATTAAACTCAAGTTGCTGGTATCCATTTTTTTTCATTAATCCATTTGTACTGGATCTTTCATGTATTCATTAATTTGCTGCTGATCATCCCCAGTGGATCTGACCTTCCAGTAACATTTGAAAAGATTAATTTCAAAATAGAAGGTCTCATTACTATCAGTTTCTATGGAGTGATGTTTTTCTAGTTGTTATACTGAGCTCTATCTCTTCTCCCCAAGTATATAGCCTGGAAGTAAACTGATCAAAATAAATGTTCCATGAATATGTTGTATGAGGGAAAAAAAAGAGAAAAGAAAAAAAAGTGCAACTTGCAGAATTAAAGCTTGCAGTTTATGGTTCTTCCAGTGAACACAAGCGAGAACACGGTGTACAGTTAGGAGGCTTCATGTCAGACCACAGCTCAGCCCACTGAAGGCCTCGCAAATGGGCAAATTCTCAACCACTGAATGGTCTCTTTTCCAGAAGGAATAACTTCAGTCTGGTTCTGATAACCCAAGTGTTCTAGAATTTCCTGAATTTTGTGAACTTGTCTGAGAAAGCAGTGTACATAGTTTTACATGTGATTTGTTTGTTTGTTCTTGTGGTTAGAATTATTTTGGCAAAATTCCACTTATAGACTGCCTATAGGGTGACTTGGGCAGGCAACAGGAAGTTGAAAACCTGATACTCTAATTTATAGTAAATCATGGGGTTGAAGATGGCAGATATTTTAAACTTGTCTGTCAAGAGCCACGAGCAATATGCTAAGCCATCTGTCTCCATGGCTGGACACTTTCTGGTTCTTAATTGGACCTTATCTTGTAAGTTTGTCCACAACCTGGTTGGACAGCTGCACTGAGAGCCTGAATCTCGTTTCTGGCGCCCATGCCCTTGGTTTCCCAGGCTCTGACAGCAGCTGTGGAACAGAGAGAGGCCAATGGGGAGAGCAACTTTGACCTCATTCCCAGTGGTCAGAATCATCACATCATATAAGTTCAACTTTGAAGCAGCTGACTTCCAACATATAAAGTGGCTGTAGCTTCAGAAGGTATTGAGTTTATTTTTTTCCCTTTCTCCTTCACCTTAAATTGAGGTCTCTAAAAGAAAGCATAGGATCAGAAGCATGTAATTTATGGAGGGCATGCACTCAAGAGAAACCTAGAAAGTGCAAGGAAAGCAGCATAGGACAGGATGAGGGTGATCAGGAATGTAATCTCCGGTGGTTTTGGCCTGATCCACAGAGGGGTTCTGGGGCACACACAGCACCATGGGGTTTTGTTGTTGCTATTTAGTCGCCAAGATGTGTCTGACTCTTCTGCAACCCCATGGACTGTAGGCCACCAAGCTCCTCTGTCCATGGGATTTTCCAGGCAAGGATACTGGAGCAAGTTGCCATTTCCTTCTTCAGGGGATCTTCCCGACCCAGGGACTGAACTTGTGTCTCCTGCGTCAGCAGGCAGATTCTTTACTGCTGAGCCACCTGGAACGCCCACAAAGGGGTATCCTGGCTTTAAAGCAATAGGTCAGTACAGCTTTTGTTGTTGTTCAGTTGCTCAGTCATGTCTGACTCTTTGTGACCCCAAGAACTGCAGCACGCCAGGCTTCCCTTCACCATCTCCCTGAGTTGCTCAGACTCATGTCCATCGAGTCAGTGAGCCATCCAACCAGTTGTTCTCTGTCGTCCCCTTCTCCTCCTGCCTTCTGTCTCTCCCAGCGTCAGGGTCTTTTCTAATGAGTTGGCTCTTCGCATCAGTTCAGTTCAGTTCAGTCGCTCAGTCGCGTCCGACTCTTTGTGACCCCATGAACTGCAGCACACCAGGCCTCCCTGTCCATCACCAACTCCCAGAATTTACCCAAACTCGTGTCTATTGAGTCGGTGATGCCATCGAACCATCTCATCCTCTGTCGTCCCCTTTTCCTCCTGCCCTCAATCTTTCCCATCATCAGGGTCTTTTTCAATGAGTCAGCTCTTTGCATCAGGTGGCCAAAGTATTGGAGTTTCAGCTTCAACATCAGTCCTTCCAATGAACACCCAGGACTGATCTTTAGGATGGACTGGTTGGATCTCCTTGCAGTCCAAGGGACTCTCAAGAGTCTTCTCCAACACCACAGTTCAAAAGCATCAATTCTTCAGCGCTCAGCCTTCTTCACAGTCCAACTCTCACATCCATACATGACCACTGGGAAAACCATAGCCTTGACTTGACGGACCTTTGTTGGCAAAGTAACGTCTCTGCTTTTGAATATACTATCTAGGTTGGTCATAACTTTTCTTCCAAGGAGTATGCATCTTTTAATTTCATGGCTGCAGTCACCATCTGCAGTGATTTTGGAGCCCCCCAAAATAAAGTCTGACACTGTTTCCACTGTTTCCCCGTCTGTTTCCATTAGCTAAAGGCAGTTCTGGGAAGAGTGATCTGCTAACCCAGGCACTGGGAGGTGAGTGCAGGGGCCCCAGTAGAGAGGATCTGGGTGGAGCACCCTACAATATTGCCTTAAGGCTGGAACAAACCTGTGGGGCTGGATTTGGATAAAGAAGGCCATGGACATCAGTTTCACATGTTTGAAACTAACTTGCTCAAACCTATAAGCAACTTTCCAGGGTTCATTTTGAAACAAGCGGGAAATCAAACCTCCAAAGAAGTTGCTGTCCCTCCCTTGTGAAGTCGTACTGGCTTGTGAAAAGCAGTCTCTGTCCCCTCTGAAAATAAAGGAGCTGGTAGCCAACTGAAGGTTCAGGAAGGAAGCAGGGGCACTTCCTAGCCGCACGTCTCCTTGGCTGGGCTTTCGCACTAGAGGATGTGCTCTAGTCCATGCACAGCATGAGCCTGCCTTTTCCAGCCTGTTCCTAGAAGTTTTCTTGTCCCACAAACATGCTCATTCCTTTAAAGTCATTAACAAAAAGGAAGCTGCATCACTTCCAAAACCTTGCAGAGAACTACCTTGAGGACCTGGAGAGAAAATAACAAGTGTGTCAGATCAGAGCTATTGTTAGAAGCGCTGCAGGAAACCCAAGGAAGCCTGCACCGGCTGCTTTGGGAACTTGGATAGAAACTATGCTGGGAGAAGGGAGGCCACAGACAGCCAGCAGTAGGGTTCCATAGCTGCTGCCTTCGGGCACCTGGGAACCTGCTGCTTCCCTATCTACGGAGAAGACAGAAATACGGATTCTCCCTAGCATTATGCCACAGCCTGCACAACCAGCTGCATAGCTTAGGGATCTAGTGTAAAATGACTGTAAGAGCTCCTTGTTCAAACATTATTAAGAATTTCAACAGCAGCAGCAGAGAATTAAACCAAATCCAGGGCTCTTCTTGGTGCAGGGTTTTTGGTGACAGTACACAGGAAGTAGGGGCTTCCCCAGGGGCTCAGCAGTAAGGAATCTGCCTGCAACGCAGGAGACGCGGTTCAGTCCCTGGGTTGGGAAGATCCCCGGGAGGAGGAAATGGCAACCCACCCCAGTAGTCTTGCCTGGAAAATCCACGGACAGAGGCGCCTAGGAGGCTACAGTCCATGGGGCCGCAGAGAGTCGGACACGACAGCACAGCACAGCAGCACACAGCGGGTGACCCCATACAGCCAGCCTCACACGGCAGTCACCACGGGTGATTTGGGTTTGGCAGAGTGAGGGGCGTGGGAAGGAAGAGGGAATGGACATTTCCCCGTGCCTTGCTGTGCAGGGTGATCTGTGTACATGGTTCCAATTCATCCTCATTTGACAGATGAGGAAGCCACAAAGGTCAAGTCTCAGGAGAGCAAAGTGACTTCCCTGGGGGCATATGACTGATGTGTGTGTAAGCTGAAGTTTGTACCCAGTTCTGGCTTTGAGTCCCTGTTGGTTGATTTGTTGCTGGTTGGTTTGTTGCTTCTTTGGTTTACCTTTTCCGCAGCCACGTTCTGAAAGCGCTAACAGCTTGTAGGGAAAAAGCACTTACATCTGTTTCCAGATTTTTTCCCCTACGAGGCTAAAGAACGTCAATACTCAGTAATGATTTTTAATGAGATAAAGGATTAATTAATTCTCTGGATTCTGGTTCAGTAACAACAATAACACCTCAGAGCCTTATCTGCAGAGGAAGCTCATCCCAACCACCTGTGTGCTCATAAATACATACAGACAACAAAAGCAGAGGGGAGAGGATGTGTGCACAACAGTAAGAGTGGAAACCCAGGAAGAGAGGAGGAAGGAGAGGAGGTGGATGGATGGAGGGGGTGAGTATGAAAAGGAGAGAGAGAGGGTGAGGGAAGGACCGGTCACTGCATCCCACTTTCTGAACCTTGTTTCGTTTCGTCCACACAATAGCCTTCCTAAACAGACCTTGTTTTTATGCCTGCTTTACTGATGAGGAGCCAGAAGCTTACAGCCGTTAGTTACCCCTACCCAGCCTCCCCACCCTGTGTGTGGCTGAGGCTGGGTGTACAGGCTGCTCGCTCTTTCTCTTCTGTAAGGAAAGTGGTGCAGGCTGTGTTCTGTGTCAGGCTGAGTCTTGCCGTCCATCCAGCGAGGCACAATGATGTCACTGTGGTGCAGACAGTAAAAGCAGGTGCCGTGCACCGAGTCTCATCACCCAGGTATGTTGAATCTAGTTTCTAATCGTTACAACAGTCCCTTTGCAACAGGTTACTATTCGATCCAAACCACAGGTGAGCAAACTGAGGCTGAGGAGGTAACTTGTCCAAGTGATTGGTCAGCCCCGCTTTAAAGACCATTAAGAACTCATCATTCAGAATCTAGATTGGGAGAGATATTTAATTGCCTTTCCTCACAAAAATCCCTTGATATAACAGATAATGTACGTTAAAAGATGATATCAGTAACGGTGATAAAATGAGAAATGATACTACCCGCAGTCCAGAATTTGTGAGGAAACTGGAAATTCTGAAGCAGAGAAAGCAAATTCATAGCAAACTTGCTCAAAACAGGTTCTGGAGTTAATAGTTCACAGCCATGAGAGCAGACATTGCCAGTGGAGCTCAGGAGATCCACCCTGCCCAAGCTGAGAGTTAGCTGATGCAAAGAGCAGGGTGGTATCAGCAGCAAACTACACAACAGAGATCCTGTCATTCTGCCTCGTTCCCCCAAGGATGCAAAGAGCTAGCAGTGTAGGCTTCTGCTGGAGGCAAACACCTCCAGAATACTGTCTAAATAACCTAATGCATAGCATAGGAAGTCACTCAGAGTAGCTTCAGAGGCCAGACAGAGAAGCAGAGCCCAAGATAATTCCTGATTTCAAAAACCCTTAACTACAAGAAAATAGTTCACAGAAGACAGCTCTACCCAAGAGTGAAATACAGGAAAGCATTCACATCTCAAAGTAAAGTCCCCCTATATGTTGGCATTTGTGGGGCCCTCCATCCTACCTTTGTCATCCCCACCCAGATACCCTACAGGAGAGGCTGCCTGTTCCCAAGTCGCATGGATCCATGGTGTGGTCTACTCAGAGCCTTATCTGCAGAGGAAGCTCATCCCAACCACCTCTGTGCCCAGGCCAGTTCTTCACCCTTAAATACAGACAGACAACAAAAGCGTAGGGGAGAAGGATGTGTGCACAGCTAAGTAACCCAGAGACGGGAGATGACGCAAGGGTTATGACTTATAATAAGCTTCGTTTTTATTGAAGTATAGTTGATTTACAATGTTGTACTAATTTCTGCTGCACAGCAAATTATATTCTTTTTAAAATTCTTTTCCATTGTGGTTTATAACAATATTGAATACAGTTCCCAGTACTATACAGTGGGACCTTGTTTTTTATCCATTTTATATAACAGCTTGCATCATCCCTTCCCCACATCCCCCACTTGGCGACCACAGTCTGTTCTTTTTGTCTATGAGTCTGTTACTGTTTCATAGATAAGTTTATTTGTGTTGTATTTTAGCTTCTACATGTAAGTGATATTATATGGTATCTGTCTTTCCCTTTCTGACTTACTTCACTTAGTCGTATGATCATCTCTAGGTCCATGTTGCTGCCAATGGCATGGTTTCTTTCTTTTTGTGGCTGAGTAGCATTCAATTGTATATATCCACCACGTCTTCTTTATCTTTTTATCTGTCAATGGATAGCAAATATCCAACCTTAATCTTTGCATCAGCTAACTCTCAGCTCTGCTGGGAACGTCTTCTCTCATGGCTGACACTATTAGCTTGTTTCCATGTCTTGGCTATTGTGAATAGAGCTGCTATGAACATAGAGATGCATGTGTCTTTTCAAAGTAGAGTTTTCTCTGCATATATGCCAAGGAGTGGGATTTCTGGATCATATGGCAACTCTATAAAATTACTTTATAATTGGTATCTTCAGAGAGATTCAAAAAGAATTGTGACCATATCAAAACAATGGGGTTTTATTTTTTAAAAAAAGAGAGGGGGACAACAAAGGCTATGAATAAATTTGGGGGGGAAAGTAAGATTTCTGAAATTTTAAAAAATAATGCTGAAAGGTCTGAAAAATAGGATGAACAGATCTGAAGACTGCATCAGTAAAATGGAAGGTAAAGTAGGGAATCTCCCAAAAGAGATAGAAAGGGAAAGGTCTGGAGATACTGAAAGTAGAAACAGGAGACCAGCAGGTCATCTCCACTAGAACAGCTGAAATGGAGATGACAAGATAATTTTTAAAAAAACTTTAAGGATTTTTTAAATATAAAAAATAAAGAAAAGTAATAAAAAGTTGGATAGAAAGAAATTGGATTTATATGTTAAAATTGAAAAGTTTCAATAAGTGCTGAGCAATAAAAGTCAAATATAAGTTGTGTTAGGCAGTAAAAGCAAAATTATGATATGAAAAATAAAATTGAAAGAACTATATATGCACAGTTAGAAGAGTCATGATGACCTTTCTAAACTTCAAAAATAGAGGAAAATCTCTAAATGTCTCCAGAAACTAAAAAACAGGTGACCTTCTCATAATGAGAATCTAGAGTCACAGCGGACTGAGAGTGAAAATCCAGGGTTTTCAGACTGTGACAGAAGGTACATTCAACTTGGAATTCAATAGCAAGTCATTGGGAAGACTCCGTAAAAAAAAGTCATCATATCTTCCAAAAGAGCATAGATACAAATTAAATCTGCATAAAGCATTCACAAAGCCATCTGTGGATTTAAAAATGAATTTCTCATAACCAAGGAGAATGGACCCACAAAAATCAAGGGCAAAAAAACTTTTTTAAAAATATGTAATTCACTACTTTAATTTAAAAAAAAAGTGGAGGGGGGAGAAAATTGCTTTGACGCCACCAATGCAGAATCAGTTAGACTTCCTGATTATCAAAAAGATTCTTAGTAAGTTAGGCTGTATTTACTTGCTGGACTATTCACCAGAAAACTGTAGCAAACTTTCCATGTAGCAGTGAACCATGTATCCCCTTAAAGTGAGGAACAAGACAAACTCACTCTCGCCTGTGTTACCCAATATTGCTCTAGAAGTCCCAGGATGGAAAAATAAACAAGAATAAATAGTAAAATGAAGAGCAGAATTGCCATGATGAGCAGTTTACATGAAAGTCTATTTAATCAGTTGAAACCCTTATGACTCATAAGACAATTCTGTATGTGACAAGTTCAAAATAAAAAAAATGTGAAACCCATTAATTTTCTTTACACCAGCAAAAACTGTGACATACGGAAGAGTATCTTTAGCAAGAAATATGTATGTGCAATGTGAAGAAACATGCCAACATTATGGAAAGCAAATGAGGAGATCTAAATTAGTGGAAAGGCATGACATTTTTAGATGAGAAGACTCAGTATTGTCAGGGTGTCAATCACATAAACTCAAGTGACTTCCAATCGTAAAACCACAACATGCTTTTTCAAAATGAAAACCAGTAAGTCCATTCTGCCATCATTCTTGAGGAATTAGTGCCAGCTATCCAAGCCACAGTCTCTTCATTTGTAGCACTGGGGTCCTAATGAAACTTACTTCAAAGGGTAATTGTGACAATTAAATGAGTAACACGTGCCGAGCACTTACCAAAACACCGATCTGTAAGTAGCACCCACCGATATTAGTTTTTAGTTTATTACTCTTACCAAATGTACTCTTGCTTGGGGATATACGTATGATGATGTTCACTGGAACAGTGCTTGCAATAGCAAAATTTAGGGCAGCCTCAAGTCTCCATCAGTAGTATGATTAAGTGCAATTCACTATAGCATGGAAAAATATATTCATAAAATTAGTGTGTCTGTAATCTGATGTGGAAAAAGCAAAACACAGGACAAAATGCATAGAATAATTCATGTATGTAAGAAGTATTGAAATGATAGCTAAATAGATCAAAAGATAGATGATGGAAAATTTTAAATTTCTTTTAATTGAAGTGTTTATTAAAATAATTAGATTCATATGTAATTATAAAAAATAATACAGAGAGATCCCTTGTACATTACACTTCATTTACTCCAGTGATAACATTTGCTAAGTTACAGTATCATATCCAAGATATTGACATTCATACAATCCACCTATTCAGATTTGTCCAGTGTTCCTTGTACTCATTTGATGATGAAGATTTTCAAGTAAAAGTATATGTGAGTAAACCTGTGGAATTTCACTGGTGCCTGGAAATGGAATCTTGGATGAATGGCAAATGAATTCATGTATAGATGAATGGCAAATGAATTCATGTATGGATGAATGGCAAATGAATTCATGTATAGATGAATGGCAAATGAATTCACGTATGGATGAATGGATCACATAAACTTGTGTTTGATGCTTGGCTCTGCCATTCGGATACTGTGGTCTCAGGTACATTGTTCAACCTCTCTAAGCCTCACATTCCTCATCAGTACGATGGGATTTATATTTTCTCTTTCAGGGTTGGGGTAAGCATTAAAGGAGGAAGCGCATATGAGTTTCTGTCACAGTACTTCGTAGATGCTATTTGTACGCTAAAATGGGAGCCATTTTGTGATTTGCTTAGGGTATTTTGTCTATTCAAAAAGTTATATGACATTTTAGGGCTGAAAAAGGCTGGAATCCTTTGTCCCTATTTGGGTAAACTATTGCTTGTTTTATTAAAAAACAAGCAGGACCTCAGTACCTGCCAGAAAGGCAAGGCCTTTCCTGCTGCATAAATATGACGGGCAGTCCTCCTGATGGTTTTCAGAGGTATCATAATTTCTGGCACAGATTCTAATTAATTGAAGCAAGCTAGATCCCATAAGTGAAAAGTGCTGTAATTTGGGAGTGACAACGAATAGGTCATAGCTGTTCAGAATTCCATTTCAACAGTGGTGAGCCCCTGGGGACTGTCTCTATGACAAGATTTCCAGAGGAGATGGTCACAGCGCATTTCATGGGGCTTTGACTGCCTTTATATGAGCAACCTTGTTAATGCTGTTGTATTTATTTAGTTAAGGTAACATGCTGCTATGAACTGCCGAAGTTCAATGGCTTAACACAAAAAACATGTTTATTTCTCGCTCACCTGATGGACTAAAGTGGGTGTATGAGTGTCAGTTGCTGCCTAACAAAATACTACAAATTTAGCACCTTACCATATTTCATTTAATCTCATAGTTTCTGTGGGTCAGGAATCTAGGTAGAGGTTAGTGGGCTCCTTTGCTTAGCATCTTACTGGGATGAAATTAAGGCGTCAGCCAAAGCTGCAGTCTCGTCTGAGGCCTGGATCTTCTTCCAAGCTCACTCGTTATGGGAAGAATTCAACTCCTTGCAGCTGGATGACTGAGGTTCCCGTTTTCTTGCTAACTGCAGGCCAGGGATGGCCTCAGTAACTGGAAGCCACTTTGGTCCTTGCCACAGGCCACCACCCCCTCACCTACAACATGGAAGCTTCTTCAAGCTTACTTCAACAGGGTGATCTCATTCCAGCCTGCTAGGATAGTCTTATACGACCCAGCACAGTAACCCTGGAGCAATTATCCCACCATTTTTCTCATACAAAGTAATCTAACAAGGGAGTTGTATCTGACTCTTTGTGGCCCCATGAACTGTAGCCCACCAGGCTCCTCTGTGCATGGGATTTCCCAGGCAAGAATACTGGAGTAGGTTGCCATTTCCTTCTGCTGGAGATCTTCCTGACCCAGGGATCAAACCCTTGTCTCTTGGCACCTCCTGCATTGGCAGACAAATTCTTTACCACTAGTGCCACCTGGGAAACCTAGAATATGAGAAAGAACTCCCATATTCTAGGGGAGGGAATAACGTGTTTTTGCTCCCCTAAGTCCTTGTTATCTTCTCCTAACATCCCCCTCCCCTCTTCCTCCTTCACTAACCCACTTGCTCTCCACCCGTGGCTCCATACGTTTAGGACCCCTGTTGGTTGCCTACCCCAGGCAGCAAACAGGGGTTTGCCTTTCTCCTTCCTGATAAAATGCCCATATCGCTCTGGTGCCCACCCTTCTCTCTATCACTGTGTTCTTCAGTAAACACTGTTCTCAGCCCATGCACCAAGGAAGTGAATCCGGGCTGGTCTAAGCCAGTCACTCTCCTTGTTAGAGAAAGGTTTAGGAAGGACATGTGGTTACAATTCTGGCCAATAAGAGAAGGGAAATCTGATGATGAGCCCAAGGGAAAGGTTTTCCAGGCAGGCCAATAAGAACAGACGTAAGGGGAGAGGCTGTCACTCTTCTGCTGCTGAATATTTGCAAACAGGCAGCCGTTTTTTGACCATCCCAGCTTTAAGTCTGGGATGAAGAAGGCAGAGTAATCTGATACAGAGAACCTGAGTTCTCTGTGATGTCATTCCGCCACTGAATTAGCTATCTCTAGTGTCGTCGCCCGCATTAGGACCCTCTCTTAATGTGAAGCGGTCTCATTATCCTTAAGCCAGGTTGAATCTGGGTTTCCTAACACTTGCAGCTGTAGGTACCTGAATGATTGTATGTGAGTGGGTGCACGGGTATCAATCTTAAATTGTGGCACCCACCCCAGAGCAGAGCGAATCAGTGTGAAGTATTGTGGCTCTCTTGCTTTACATACTGCAGCTGGAAGGATGATGATGATGATGAAGACAACGAGAGTAACAGCAGTAATGTGCAGAGGGGCTTCCTGTGTCCAGGAAATGACGTCAAAGTTACCAGCATGCAACAGATGCAAATCCATTGCCTCTGGTTTTACTGAATGGCATCTAGAAGGATATAAGTATAGATTTGACCTGTTTCCTGTAGTCTTCCAGATTCCGTGCTCCCCGGTTTGAGCATCCAGAGTAAGTGTGCCAAGACAGACTGTAGAAGAGATGCTGATGATCTGGTGTTAAGATCTTGACTGATTGCCTCTATCTGATCCACATCAAGGCAGCAGGGTGGTCCAAGTCAGAATTCAGTTGGTTTATGCATATTGAGGTTGTAAATAGATTAATAGAATTCATGCTCATACTCTATTAGCATTGGGCCAACAGCATTGATTTTCCCAATATAAAATGCACTCTAAATGTTCGTTTTAAATTTGTTTTTTGTTTGCTTTTTTTTTTTTTGCCACAAACATGCATCTCAGCAGTACAGATGATATAAACTGCATAGTCCTTGACTCAGAAAAGTCAAATGAATTATTGGGGATTTGAGTCCATCAGAAGTTTAGTTGGCTAGTAATGCTGAGAGCAGTTCATCTATTTCTACATAGTGACTATAACTTGAAAGGTATCTTGTAGCCACTCAACCCATTCGCATGTATCTGGAAGAAGAAATAGAGAAGGCAAGTCACGCATTAAGTTATCAAGGTATCATACTCTAAGTAAGTGGCTCCATAAAGCCAAACAGAATGCACATTCAATGGGCAGAATATGGAGAAATTGGTCAACCTTCCATTTATATTTTCTATAAATCTGATAAATAAATGAGGCAAAACTAGGGCTTTTGCAGAACTTGAGAGATTTTTTTTTTCATTTTTATCAAATCATATTACTTGAGATAGATTAGTGCTGAGTCTCTAAAAAGAATGGAATTTTTCTTTTCTTTTCAAGGTGCATGGAAATGAGAATTGAAGCCAAACATCATTTGGGGCGGTCTATTTTTAGAGAAAGTGATTTGCTGAGGGTATTTGTCATTCATTCAAGAGGACAGCCAGCCCTGAGCCCTGGCAGGCATCAGTAGTAAGAGCCAGCTCTTGTGAAGAAAAGAAAATAATCCTTCCATTCTTGAAAATCATTAAAAAGGAATGTTTTCAAGTCAAAGGCAAGCATGATATCAGCAAGAGAATGAGAAAATTTAAGGCATTTTTTTGTATGCAGGCATACATGCACTGCAGATGTGGATTTACTAGGGTGTTTATCTAGTGCACAGGCATGAAGGTGTGTGTTCAGTGGGTTATGTGTGTCTGTGTTACATGTTTCCGTGAATGTAAGTAATAATAGCTAATATTTATCAGGTTGATTCTGTGTCCCAGACTCTGCTAAGAGTCTTTTGGGGATTATCTCCTTGAATTATCTCTGCAGCCTATGTTTTCCAATCATGAAGAGGTTAACAGAGCTATTAGGAATCAACACCAGGATTTGGAGCCAGGCAGCTTGACCATTTCAGGCAGTCAGCTCCCCAGAGCCCTCGGCCGCTGATTACATTACCATGCTGCAGAACCATGTTTATGTGTGTCTTTGTGTATCTTGTGTTTGTTTTGGAGACAGTCTTAAAGGGGTGCGTGCATGCTCAGTCGTATCCAACTCTTTGCAACCCCTTGGACTGAAGCCCACCGGGCTCCTCTGTCCATGAAATTCTCCAGGCAATAAGACTGGAGTGGGTTGTCATTTCCTGCTCCAGGGGATCTTCCCGACCCAGGAATGGAACCCACATCTCTTGTGTCTCCTGCATCGATAGGCAGATTCCTTACCAACTGCGCCACCTGTCTTAAAGCGAGGCAGTTCTGCTATCTGCATTACCGTAGAATAAGTAATTATATTTCTCACAAACACACCTATCTTCTTGGTAACATACTGAGTTCAGCAGCAAAATGAGATTGAAAAAGCTAAACTCTCAGTGTGTTTGGATGTAATTCCTGTTTGTTCTTTGACTTCATCTTCAGACGTAGCCCATACAGTTTTCATTCTGGTGCCTTTGAGACTGGAAATTTCAGGGATTTGAAATGGCACCCCACTCCAGTACTCTTGCCTGGAAAATCCAATGAACGAAGGAGCCTGGTAGGCTGCAGTCCATGGGGTCGCTAAGAGTCGGATACAACTGAGTGACTTCCCTTTCACTTTTCACTTTCATGCATTGGAGAAGGAAATGGCAACCCACTCCAGTGTTCTTGCCTGGAGAATCCCAGAGACGGGGGAGCCTGGTGGGGTGCCGTCTATGGGGTCGCACAGAGTTGGACACGACTGAAGTGACTTAGCCACAGCAGTAGCAGAACTCTCTTTAACCACATCTTTACATGGATTTCTAGTAGTCATCTCAAAATTAGCCCATCAAAAACAATTGTCCAATAGTCATCCCCTCTCCTCACCAGACTGGCTTCTTCCCACTGTCCATCATTCTCAGTAAGTGGCCACTTCTCCAATGGCAACTGCTCAGGAAAAAAAGCCTTGAACTGATTTTAGCGTCTCTCTTTTTCTCACACTGCGCCTCCAACTCACTGAGAAACTCTGTGGACTCTATTCCAGAACATGCCAAGAACACACCACTTCTTACCATTTCCACCGCAGTGGCCCTCGCCTAAGCTGTCATCTGTCTATGAAAATGCTAGTCCTTTCTCCATGCATGTGCGTGGTAAGTCACTCGGTCGTGTCTGACTCTTTGCAACCCTGTGGACTGTAGCCCACCAGGCTCCTCTGTCCATGGGGATTCTCCAGGTAAGAATACTGGAGTGGGGTGCCACTGGCTCCTCCAGGGGATCTTCCCTACCCAGGAATCAAGCTCATGTCTCATGTCTCCTGCTTTGGCAAATGGGCTCTTTACCGCTAGTGCCACTTGGGAAGCCCTTCTCCGCGTGTAAACCAGTGCGATCCTTTACAGATACAGGTCATTCAGAGCCGGGCATTGACTTTCCATCACACTGGGCGAGAATCCAATGTCCTTCCCGAGGCCTCTGCGGTCCTGTAGGATCAGCCTCTGCCGTCCTGTAGGATCAGCCTCTGCCTGCATAACCTTACCTTTACCCTCTGCCTCCTCCCTGCCCTCTCGGTCTGTCCCACTCACTGGTGCTTAAGCTCCCTGTGTTCCTGCCACACACAGAACACATTTCCAGCTCAGGTTGGGAGGATGACCAGGATCACAGGATGCTGGGGGGGGATGTCCTAAAGTGGCCCTTAAGAATGTATCCAGAAAGAGGAGACAGTATTTGGCCAAGAAAGTCGCACCCCCATCATTGAAAGTGAGGTCGTGGCAGCTAACCCCCAGAAAGAGTGTTCTTCCAGGATGAAGTCTTGAAGAGTGATGGTCAGAGGCTCCGTGTCTCCATTAGGCCAGGGGACACGGCTTTGCAGTCGGCACACATGCCCACTGTGATGGGGTGACGAAGGCATAAGCATGGATTTGGCAGTCTTGAGAGGCCTGGATTTGATTTCTGACTCCACTGCTTCCTGTCAGAGTAACAGTGGGCAGACACTTAACCTCTTGGAGTCCCATTCTCCTCATAGTTCAAATTTTTGCAGTGATTCACGCTCCTGCAGTAATAGTTTGGGTTTGTCAAAAATCTGCATATGCCCTTGGGGGTGTAGCATGCAAGTGCTGAACCAACTCAAAATATCAGCAGGATCAAGTTAAAGATAGTTTTGGTTAAAGTGACCCAAAAAACCCAACTTACAGTAATGTAAACAAGTGTGGGTTGGTTTTTCTCACATAGTAAGAAGCCCAGAGATAAGAAGTTGCTGGCCTTGGCTTAGTCATTCAGCAGAGCCATCACCGTCTTCCTCATCTCCGCTCGGTCACTTTGGCCTGTCGGCTTATGTCCTCTTGTTCATTGTCATGGGGTAGCAAGAGGGCTGCTGTGGCTCTAGACATCACGTCAAGACAGGCAGGAAGAGAGAAAGGTCAGACAAACCCAGTCCCTCCTCTCTTATCAGGAAAGCAAAACTCTGGAGAAATCTGCGCTGGATGCGCATCGCCTTGGTCAGGACTGCGTCATAAGCTATTTCCAGCTGTAAGGAAAGCTGGATGTACTGGTGTTTCAAGAAGAATGAAGGGTTTGTAAGAGAAAGAGAAGCAGAGACTGGAAGTTGGAAACACAGCTCACAGAGTCTGCCGTGGGTGGGGATCGGGGAGTGGGGAGGCAGAGTCCTGCAGGGAAACAAAAGGTTGAGAAGTGCTTTGGGAGAGATCTAAGGTTGATTGAGATGTAATCCAGTCTATAAGGAATTTACAAATTTAGGGTGGGGAGACACACAAAAGGTGGTGCTAGTGGTAAAGAATCCACCTGCCAGTGCAGGAAACTCAGGAGACGTGAGTTCTATCCCTGGGAAGATCCCCTGGAGAAGAAAATGGCAACCCACTCTGGTGTTCTTGCCTGCAAAATCCCATGGACAGAGAAGCCTGGTGGGCTACAGTCCATGGGGTTGTAAAGAGTCAGACATGACTGAGTGACTAAGCATACATGCACACATGCAGGACACACAAAAAGATAGTAAAGTGTTACAAATTGGAGTAAGAACTGTATTGTGATGCAAACATTGTTATTGTAGACCCAAGGAGCAATTAGTTCTGCTTGGAATGATGGAGGCAGCTTCATTCATCTCTTTGAGCACTCCCTTTGTACCAGGCATTTCAACACTAATTATTAATGTCTCCCCAGTGAACAAGACAGAAAACCTGCCTGCCCTCACATGGAGCTCTTTAAAAAGAAGGACAGACACAAGAAACAAACGAACAAATAAAGAAAATGAACTCCAGTTGTGACAGTCCAACATAGCAGGTGGCTTTCCCTGAGGGGGAGAGGGTATTTGCAAGGTACCTAGGCAGAGGAACAGCATGAACAAAGGCTCAGAGGAAGGAACATATCCTCCTCTTCGGTCACTTGTGGCTGAAATTCCGAGTGAGGAATATGGTCAGATTGGGCTTGTTGCAAATGCTGGCTTGGTCACGATAAGCAGGACTGTGGCTTACCACTTGGCTTTACCGCTTACATTATGACCTCCAGGATCATCATCTGCAAATTGGAATAATAGTCCCTCCAAGAGCCGTAGAGTGGGTTTAATAGGAGAGTGCATGCGAAGTGTCTACCATACAGTAACTGCCTCATAGGGTGGATTAGAGGATTAAAGGAGACGATGTATGTGAAGTTTTAGGAAGAGTGCATGACACATCCTGAAGACTCAAATGTCAGCTGTAACTAATACCCTGGTTTTCTCCTCCACATGAAATGAGGAAGTTAACACAAGCTGGCTTCCTCCCCCATCCTCCGCCCCCTCACTACTTGCGTTTTGTTACTACAACTTGTGGTATTTTTATTACTGTGAAAATGAAATTATGTGTCATCTGTTCTAAATTATATGTCATCTGTTTCATTAAGTATTTATAACAGGTGAATTGTCTTTGTGAACCGTTTATACCATTTTCACTTAACCACGTTTGAATTATTTCAAGCACAAGTTCTTTGACGCCTTGTGTTTTCCAAATTTTCCAATGCTTTTGTTTTCTCTGCTCCTGAACAGTCATTTGTCTGGGCTAAGGAGACTTGGTCATAACTTTGCCTTACGTTGTTTCATATTGGAGAAGAGAAACTTGAAGTGAGTCTTCGGTTCCTTTCTTCATGGAGACCCACTTTCCTCCCTATGTGTTTGGATGTCCTCCTTTTCTTCTGGCACCTGGATGTTCTGACAGGACACTTGAACCTGCTGGCAGGAAAAGAGATTGTGTCCTTTTAGCCAGATGACCCGGCCCTTGGTAGTTCCCTCACTGATGGGTCTAAGTCTCCTTCCCCCATTTAGCCCAGGAATTCTCTCTTATCTTTGATAATGCTTCTGCCCTAGTCACTCCGAATTCTTCTTCAGGACCCAGCTGTTTCTTCATATCCTCTCTCATATTATCCTCTCTGATGATTGTCCATGTCTTGTGTCTTTACAGTAAGTCTGGTGTTTTGTGAGAGCTTCTCAAACATGCCCCCACCTCACAAGATCACCCTTCTGCAAAACAGTCCTTTTTGCTTTTACCTTTCTTGTTTTAAATTTTATTCTGGTATTACTGGTTGCTGTAAATTCTTTTCTTAACTCTAGCAGATCTCTTCTTCCTTTCTAATTGAGTTTGATCACCTCAGCTTTCATATCTTTTTTTTTAGAGATTATACCTTTCCAAATGTATTGAAAGCACAAAATAGAGTGTAAATAAAATTTACTTTTTATTCCAATAGTAAGCATTTTCATAACTATGTTCTCCCTTTACCACCCGAGTGTTATAGTGTTTACTTATTTTATGTTTTAGAGGTTTTACAGTCACCATATTATGCTTTATGTTCTTAAATTTCTAAGTGAAATGAGCTTTACAAGATCCGGAATTTCTGCCTAAATGTAGCGAGAAAACTCACCTGGGATCACTTGAATATTCACGTAGATGTTGTCCGAGTCCTTGTGTTATGTTCTGAGCCAGAAGAGAGGTCAGTGTAAGTACATTAGCTGACTGACACAGCAGCCTCCGGAGTCACATGGAAGAGCTGACAGTACATCTTCAGTACCTGCTGGCCGTGGGCGGCAGCAGCTGTGTGTGTGCGCTCCGTTGCTCAGCTGTGTCCTACTCTTTGCGACCTCATGGACTATAGCCCGCCAGGCTCCTCTGCCCATGAGACTTTCCAGGCCAGAATCCTGGAGTGGATTGCTGTTTCCTTCCCCAGGAGATCTTTCTGACCCAGGGATGGAACCTGTCTCTCTCCTGTCTCCTGCGTTGCCAGGCAGATTCTTTACCACCGCGGCGCCTGGGGAGCCCATAGCAGCAGCAATGTCGATCAGTTTGACTTCGTAAAATTTTAAATTCATCCTCCATACGCATGTCGAATGAATCAAGTTAAAGATGAGTGACAAACTGAGATAAATGTTTGCCACACAAATGGCAAAGTTTCTATAAATCTCTACAATATGTACATAACAATAAAATGATCTAGTCACCTCCTAGAAATTGATCGAATTTTGAGCAGTTAGTTTCCGCCTATACAAGCCACATAGTTCAGCTCATAAATATATAAGAAGGAAATTTATCCCTGCTGACAATTAGGAAGTTGGAAGTTTATAACCATTTTTTGCCTATGAAATTGGCATATGTTTTGAAAGTTAATTATAAGAAGTATCGACCAAGGTATGGAGAAAAAGACATTCTCCTATACCCAGTGGACTGTGGCTGTAAAAATACAGATATAGACAAGCAAGTGTTCTTCCAGCACTAAAGCTCTTTATCTTTGCACATGTGTACAAAGATGTATGTACAAAATATTCATCCCAGTGTTGTTTATAATAGAAAATATGCTAGTGAGAGTAAGGACAGACTCTTGTAACAAGCACACCAGGCAGTAGCCAGTGCCTCAAAAAAGGCAGACATGTATTTTTCCCTCACATAGACTTCAGGGTAAACTGTTTAGGTTAGCAGGGCAGCTCTGCTCCATGGAGTCACCCAAGCCCCCATTCCCTTCCAGCACGTGCTCCACCATCCTCTAGGGCAATGTTGTAAGCTCCACAGTTGAAGCAGGATCAGCATCACGCCCACGTTGCAGCTGGAGTGAAGCAGGAAGAGAGGATGCGCAGGTATGCGCCCAGCCTAAAGGTCTAGCTTCAGAAGTGACACGTATCATTTCAGCATATTCCATGAGCAAGAGCGCGGTCTCGTTTCTTCACTTATCTGCCAAAAGCTTTGGGATATGTAATATAACTGTATAGCCAGGAAGAAATGGAAGTGAGTTTTGGTAAACAAAAGCAGATCTCTGCCTCAAAAATGCTAGAAGCAGTCAAATATCCATCAATAGAGAAATAGTTAATCCAATCCCTCCATTTTATGGAATATTAGACCTACCTCCCCCATGCTTTTTTTCCACTCACAAGACTGAGTTTAGTGCTATAACATGAGTATCATGGGTCTTTCCCTGTATCTCTCTCAGAGAGATGAATACTTGAGGACCAGTTGCCTCTCCTTGTCCCTAGTGGATTATGTGACAAAGCAGATAATCAATAAGTATTTACTGAAGTGAAAAGATCCTTTTACCCACTTAGTTTAAAAAGCACTTATTCAGTGGCTGCGTGAGTCTTCTCAGGTATCTTATCCACTCCTCAAATTTTTTCCAGTTTCTCTACTTTGTTCTGTGTTTATTTCCTCCCAACCAATTTCTGTCCCCATCTCCTCTGGCTGTACTTTAAGAGCACTAACTTCATTTTTTATTTATTTTTTTAAGTTTTTGGCTGTGCCCCACAGCATGTGGGATCCTTATTCCCTGACCTGAGATGGAACCGGTGCCCCCTACATTGGAAGAATCTTAATCACTGAATCACCAGCAAAGTCCCAAGAACACTATCTTAAAGTCCAACCATGCATATATCAACCAGGGGACAATCGAACATGTTTTAATAAATGAAGGAAGTGCTTCAGTATGAATGCATGGTTTTTTAATAGTTGTATAGATTCATGTAAAAATAAATATAGATGTGTGAATATGGGCTTATGAGTAGTTGTTAATGTATTTCCTAGTTCTGTCCACTGAGACAACTAAAGCCACTGACACCCCAATAGTAATAAGCACATCTGGTACCCAAATAGCAGTTTAAAGTTTAAAGACACTTACTCCTTGGAAGAAAAGTTATGACCAAACTAGACAGCATACTGAAAAGCAGAGACATTACTTTGCCAACAAAGGTCCGTCTAGTCAAGGCTATAGTTTTTCCAGTGGTCATGTAACTACAAGGATATCTGGCCAGTCCATTCTGAAGGAGATCAGCCCTGCGATTTCTTTAGAAGGATGATGCTAAAGCTGAAACTCTAGTACTTTGGCCACCTCATGCAAAGAGTTGACTCATTGGAAAAGACTCTGATGCCGGGAGGGATTGGGGGCAGGAGGAAAAGGGGACGACAGAGGATGAGATGGCTGGATGGCATCACTGACTCGATGGACTTGAGTTTGAGTGAACTCTGGGAGTTGGTGATGGACAGGGAGGCCTGGCGTGCTGCGATTCATGGGGTCGCAAAGAGTCGGACACGACTGAGCAACTGAACTGAACTGAACCCCAGTAAAACTAACCAGGGCTCCTCGGAGAAATGCTGGCTGCAAGACTGGAATGAGGAGAATATGAGATAAGCCCGGGGAACCTGTAGTGTCAGAAAGTAAGGACGTCTTCAGAGATAATCAGGGCACATGGAAAAGGACACAGATTCAAACCTAAAGGAGCTTCCAGTGACCAAATCTGGGACAAGTTGAGCAACAAAATAAATAACAGCAGTAGTAAACTGTAACTCGTAGAATAAAGAAAAGACCCATCAGTCTATACTAAAAGAAATAGCCAATTGAATAAATAGATGAACAGAAGAATTCTACAGTAGAATACTAATTAACATAGAAGGATAATGGGAGTAGAATATCACCATTAGGCAAGCACCAAGTAGTGAAGTGTTACAGGCAGAGGTCACTGATGGATGCCGAAATCAGAAAACAAATGTGTGATGAGAAACAGGATGTTTACACTGTCTCAAAGTAGTCCCCCTGTGTGAAACTCATTCATTACAAAGAGAAAAATACTTTTAGAGTAGAACAGCCTGGCAAATATCACCTCAACCAAGTGACCGAAGTTAGTATCACCAGTAACGGGACAAACTGACATCAGATACCTCCTGATATGCTGCACTGAGAAGAACACATCACTTTTGCCCAAATCTTACCAAATATATATATATATATATAAATATATATATACACACACACACACATATACATATATATATATATATATAAACCTCAATCTAATAACGAGAAAGCCTCAGACAAACTGAAATTGAAGAACGTTCTACAAAATACTGCTTAGCGGTCTTCAAAAAATCAAAGTAACAAAGACAAGAAAAGTGAGGACCTGATATAGATTGAAGAGACTGTGACTTGGAGGGACTTCCTGGTGGCCCAGTGGTTACAAACCCACCTTCAAATGGAGGGGGTGCATGTTCAGTCCCTGGTGGAGAAACAGAATCCCACACGTACCAGGGTGCAGTCAAAAATTAAAAGTAAATAAGTAAACAAACACAACGTTATAAATAAATTATACTTCAATTTAAAAAAGAGACCATGGGGATGTAACTAAATACAATATGTAATCCTGAATTGGATCCTGAACCAGGAAAAAGACATTATGGGCAACTGGAAAAAATCAAATAAGATCTATAGGTAATGGTTATATCCGTGTTAGTTTCTTGGTTACAATTAATTTACTATACTTATATAAGATGTTAACATTAGGGAAAAGTGAGTGAAACTTATATAGGGATTCTACTATTTTGCAATTTTTGTATTACTAAAGTTATTTTAAATAAAAGTTTTTTTAAAAAGAATAGGTCATGCAGTTTTCACTGGATTGGTCTTTCATAGAGAAACACTCCAGAGCCCTGCTGAAGTGAAGAATTCCGAATAATTTTCTAACCATCTAATAGCTCATGTTTAAAATCAGTAATTTTTCCCCCTCATTTGGTATAACCTAACTCTGGGTTTCTTTCTTAATTATCTGAAAGTAGCAATTCTGTTCATTTGACTAAGGAAACTGCCCCTAACCCGTATCTTATCTTTAGCTAAGTAGATGTTAAAACCGAAGAATGCATCAGTGAGGCTTTAAACAGAGATGGGATTCTACATGCTCTTCTGATTCTCCAGCCTGCCTTTACAAAGTGCAGGCTGTTAAACCAAAATCGTTTACTGGGTTCCTATAAATCTAATGTGCAGCTTTAGAGGGGTTCTGCAGTGCTTTGAAAATGAAAAGTCAAGGATCAGACATAGCATATAAAATACACAAAGGATTCAGCTTATAAATTGACTTAATCCATTAACCACTTTTTTTAAGACCCAAGCAAGTTTTTCTTGAGTTAACACAATACAAAATAGAAGAATGAGGGTATGAAAAAGGTCTCCAGATGTGGACCTAGATACTTGGGGTCAAGTTTTTATTTTTAATTGAAGTATATTTAACTTATAGTAGATTTCCATGCTGGCTCAGACAGTAAAGAGTCCACCTGCAATGCAGGAGACCTGTGTTTGATCCCTGGGTCGGGACGATCCCCTGGAGAAGGAAATGGCAACCCACTCCAGTATTCTTGCTTGAAGAATCCCATGGACAAAGGAGCTTGGTGGGCTACTCTGACTAGAGTCAGACACGACTGAGTAACTTAACTTTTGATTTTCAATATTGTATTAGTTTTCAGTGTACAACATACTGATTCAATATTTTTATACATTATACTCCATATAAAGTTATTATAAAATACTGGCTATATTCCAGTATATGTCCATCTTTGCAACCTATTTTTTTAAAACTTCATTTTCTATTGGAATATAGTCAATTAACAAAGTTGTGATAGTTTCAGGTAAACAGCAAAGGAATTCAGCCATGCATATACATGTGTTCATTGTCCCCCAAACTCCTCTCCCATCCCAGCTGCCACATAACATTGAGCAGAGTCATGAGCTATAGAGTAGGTCCTTGCTGGTTGTCCATTTTAAATATAGCAGCGTGTACATGACTGTCCCAAATTCCCTAACTGTCCCTTTCCCCCATTCTTACCCCCTGGCAATGAAAATCCGTTCTCTAAGTCTGTGACCTGTTTCTGTTCTGTAAGTTCATTTGTATCATTTGTTTTTAGATTCCACATATAATAGATGTCATATGATATTCCCCCTTCTGTCTGACTGACTTCATTCAGTATGACAATCTGGAGGTCCACCCGTGCAACTTATTTTATAAATAAGTAGTAGCAGTTTGAACCTCTTATTAGCCATATATACAGTATTTAATATTATATATTGTGTATGTATATGTATTGTATATGTATAATGTATATGTATATGTATATTGTATATGTATTCAGAAAATGAAGAGGAGCTAAAAAGCCTCTTGATGAAAGTGAAAGAGGAGAGCGAAAAAGTTGGCTTAAAGCTCAACATTCAGAAAACGAAGATCATGGCATCTGGTCCCATCACTTCATGGGAAATAGATGGGGAAACAGTAGAAACAGATTTTATTTGGGGGGGCTCCAAAATCACTGCGGATGGTGACTGCAGCCATGAAATTAAAAGACGCTTACTCCTTGGAAGAGAAGTTATGACCAACCTAGATAACATATTCAAAAGCAGAGACATTACTTTGCCGACTAAGGTCCGTCTAGTCAAGGCTATAGTTTTCCTGTGGTCATGTATGGAGGTGAGAGCTGGACTGTGAAGAAGGCTGAGCGCCGAAGAATTGATGCTTTTGAACTGTGGTGTTGGAGAAGACTCTTGAGAGTCCCTTGGACTGCAAGGAGATCCAACCAGTCCATTCTGAAGGAGAACAGCCCTGGGATTTCTTTGGAAGGAATGATGCTGAAGCTGAAGCTCCAGTACTTTGGCCACCTCATGCGAAAAGTTGACTCATTGGAAAAGACTCTGATGCTGGGAGGGACTGGGGGCAGGAGGAGAAGGAGACGACAGAGGATGAGATGGCTGGATGGCATCACCGACTCGATGGACGTGTGAGTGAACTGCGGGAGATGGTGATGGACAGGGAGGCCTGGCGTGCTGCGATTCATGGGGTCGCAAAGACACGACTGAGCGACTGAACTGAACTGAACTGATATTATATCAATGTACTATATATATATATATGTGTGTGTATGTAATATATTTCAGTCACTTACCTCCAGTTTAAGTCTGCCTTCCTTCAGCACCAGTCCAGTTTATAGCCAGAAGGACTTGACGTGAAGAGCGCATGCTCTGCTTCTTTGCTAGTTCCAGGGCCTCCCCTCTGTGTGGCTCAGGCTCACAGAGTGAGTGGTTCATAGCCCCCTCGCAGTTAGCTTACATGGAGGTGGAAGTTTCTCTTCAAAATAATTGCAGTGCTCCCAAGGGCTCGTGACTTCCTTCTTCTGTATCAGTGAGGATGCGCAAGATTATGGTTCAGTAACAAACACCTCAAGATAACCCAGGAGCACCTTCTCCTGTCAGGTCTAGCCCCTCTGCTGTGTCTGGCCTGTAGGACAGAGGGAAAGGACAAGAGTCTTGATGGCCCAGTTTCTGACCTTTTCTGTAGGTTGCTGCTGCTTCTCTGGCTAGCCCTTTCTGACTGCTGATGCTCCATCACTGCTCTCAATGGAGCTTGAGGGCCCTGCAGGGTGTTCCCCCAGACCCACCTCCCCAGACAGCTCCCTGAAGCGGAGCACTGGCTTCATAGAGCCACTGCCAACTTCAGATGGACAGCAAAGCACATTGCTAGCACATATCTAAAAGGTGGGGGGAACAGCACTGAATTGCTACTTACACACACAAGATACCCAACTTAATGGTTCAGAACACCAGCCATCTCTTCAGTGGATGACTCTGTGGGTCGACAGTTTGACCAGAATTGAGCTGGGCAGTTCCTCTGTTCTCATCTGGAGCCTTGATTCCCTGCAGCGAGCAGAGTGGCTCTGCTTCTGGGATGTCACTCGAGTGATGGGAGTGGTTTCTGGACCATGTGTCTCCTGTCGTCCTTCAGGCTATGTCATGTTTGTACATATGGCAGCTGGGCAGGTTTCCGAGGGAGAAGACAGGTGTGCAGGACAACTTCAAGTCTGGGCTTGGAAATGGCTTTGAAGTTGCTTCTGCCACCTGCTGTTGGCCAAATACCCACAAGCCAACAGGATTCAAGGAGCTCCAGCTTGGATGGGAGAATCTTGAGGTCACCTTGCCAAGGAGCATGGGAAGCGTAAAGCAGAGAATTGTGGCGTCCACCCCAAGCACTACGCCCAGCACATCTTCCTGATCTCCTGCAGGGAAGGCTGGGGGCTCAATACGGAGGTGGCTAGACTCAGCAAGTCCGGATGAAGTCATCTGTATGTCCAGTAAGGCTGTCTGATAAGTGGAGGCCTTTATTAGAACAGCGTGATCAGCACTTTCTGTCTACAGCTTTTGGGGCTTAGACATTAATTCCAGGCAACAGGCATGGATATTCAATTACAAGGGAAAAGCTACCTTTCAGGTGAAGTGACCTATGACAGGTCATGCAGCTGCCTGCCAAGTGGTTCATTTCTTTTGTCTGGGCAGAGGGGACACTCTGCACTAAGAGCTGATGATTTAAAAGCATAATAAGAAGGGAGAGGGTGAGATGTATGGCGAGAGTAACATGAAAACTTGCGTTACCGTATGTAAAATAGATAACCAACGGGAATTTGCTGTATGTCTCAGGAAACTCAACAGGGGCTCTGTATCAACCTAGAGGGGTGGGATGGGGCGGGAGATGGGAGGGAGGTTCAAGAGGGAGGGGATATATGTATACCTATGGCTGATTCATGTTGAGGTTTGACAGAAAACAACAAAATCCTGTAAAGCAATTATCCTTCAATTAAAAAATAAATTAAAAAAACCAAGCAATCAAAATGAGGTAGAAGGGTAAAAAAAAAAAAAAAGGCATAAGTAGCCTAGACTTTTAAAAGGTCATTGTGGCTGGGATGGCAAGAGCAAGGTGGATGGCAATCTAAGCTGTCACTGGAACCCAGAATCTACCAGTTCTTGGAGCCCGTGGCAAGGAGCTTTTCTTTAAATTTATAGAGAACACGGGCTTCCCTGGCAGTGCAGTGGTTAAGACTGCACTTTTAGTGCAGGGACATGAGTTCAATCCCTGGTCAGGAAGCTAAGATCCCACATGCCTCATGGCCAAAAGAATAAAACAAATTTAATTTATAAAGGACAAAAGGAACTTTGTGAAGGATTTTGAACAACAGGCTCACGTGGCCACATCTGTGTTCCCAAAATATCCTCTCAGCTCCCATGGGAAGACTAGATTGGAGAAGCAGGCTGGACCAAACCACGTTAGGATTCCTCCAGCCCATGTGGTGCTTCTGCATAGATCCCAAAGGCAGAGGAGAAATGGCCTTGTTTTGCCAGGATCAAAACCAAGAGGCAGGGCAGGGGGCGGAGCAGAGAAGGTCAGGTGGATAATTCCACATGGTGTTCTCCTCAAACACACACACACACACACACACACACACACACACACACACAGCCATATGCTTTGGAGCCCAGCAGGCTTGGGAGGCTCTGGTTTGTGTCCTTTGATGCTTTGGCCACTTTAATTCCCGGTCGATGGCCTCCTCTGCTTTGCTGTATAAACAGACAAATGGAGGCCGAGGAACCACAGCAGAGAAAGGCCGGCACAGACCCCAGCATGATGGACCCAGCCTGTGATCCCAGGAGTTCATACACTTAATGTTTCCAGTGATTCCAATTCAAAAGGCAAACAGTGTCAAAAACCATGAGCTATTTTGAAGCACACGGGTGGGTGCCCAGGGAGGCAGGGAGGAGGAGGAGGAGGGGTGGAGTGGGGGCCGCTGACACCAGCCACCCCCGCAGGGACCCCTGTGCGCCTCCACAGAGGCTGAGGGCGTCAGGAACGGAGCAGCCCACGGGGCAGGCCTCACCCCCGCCCCCCAACACACAGAGCAGGAGTCTGCACAGTTGACCCTAAGTCTGTTCTGTCGTTGCATTGCAGCTCCAGAAACTAAAACGATCACTTTCTTTCAAGACCAAGAGTTTACGGAGCAAAAGTGCTGACAACTTCTTCCAGCGAACCAACAGCGACGTGAAGCTGCAGGCGGACGTGCTGGCGGAGGTCAGCCCCAGCTCCAGCCCGCTCCCTGCCCCTGGAAGCCTGACCTCCACACCCACCAGGGCCAGCCTGTACCCCAGCGGTGGCGGCAAGGCCCATGCCTTTCAAGAGCACATCTTCAAGAAGCCCACCTTCTGTGATGTCTGCAACCACATGATCGTGGGTAAGCCCTGCCCCTGCCCGCCTCCTGCAGGTCCCCACATCTCTGGAAAGCCAGGTGAGAGGGGTGCATCTGAGTCGGGGTCCCTGTGGACAGACTCTTGGACTGTCTGGCAGCGGGGAGGATTGTTTGGGATCCTCCGGAGGAACACTGGGCTTCCTAGATGGCATTGGTGGTGAAGAACCCACATGCCAATACAGGAGACATAGGAGATGCAGGTTCAGTCCCTGGGTTGGGAAGCTCCCCTGGAGAAGGGAATGGCAACCCACTCCAGTATTCTTGCCTAGAGAATCCCCTGGACAGAGGAACCTTGCAGGCAACAGTCCATAGAGTCACAAAGAATCAGACACGACTGAGCAACTTAGCATGCACCCACTCACGAGAGAACACTATGTGTCAAAGGTAAGAGAAGCAGGGCTGGGCAGAGGAGAAGCTGGGTAATGGCGCGGATGTGTAGAGCCTTCAACTGCTCCTCGGGGTGCCCTCCAGCCCCATTCAATCATCTCGCTTTGAGGCCAGAAGTCCAGGACTTTGTACCCTGCATCACCTCCCACTGGATATTGGCAGCCCGCAGGTAGAGGGCCACATCTTGGACAAAACAGCTCTTAAAAACTGCCAAGGGCAGTTAGCCAAGAGGGATTCTGTGGGAGGCAACCAAGACACTGGGCAGTTGGAGTTTGCATGCCTCCGTTCTGTAAGGGGATCTGAGCACTGCATTGCAGGGTCCATTCGTGTTTGCGTGGCCGTGTCTGCCTGAGGTCGCCTGGGCAGGGGATCCGTGGCATGGTGAGTTACAGGTGAATGAGCGAGGCAGGCAGGTGTGGAAGGGAGGAGACCTCAGGGAGGCACTGACCCAGAACAGAGGATTCAGTGGTAATGGTGATTACCAACTCTGGACTCCGGGGAGGACTCACTCCTGGTACCACAAAGAAATGGTGGTGGCCTGAGTGTCTTAGGGCTTGTGCCCAGAAGGAGGTGACCTATAAAATGTCCCAACTGGAAGGAAAACACAGCCATTTGGAATCGCATGCACAGAGGCTCCACACTTGGCACCCCCTGCCTCATGGCAGAAACCCAGTGAGCAAATATATAGAGGAAACCATAAAAGGAAAGGGACTTCGGGTGGGACCCAGAGTGAATTGAAACCAGTTATTTCAAGACAGCAGCATGTCCTAAGTGATCAACTGGTCCACTATAGAACAAGGGGGGAGGGGGAAGGAGATGCCCACGTTTCTCTCAAGGGGGCAGTTAGGATGCACCCACCCTAGGAGAAGTTGAAGGGCAGAAGCCTGGAATTAAGAGAGGAAATGAGGCTGAAAATCAAAAAGATGCAAAGCTGACTGAGCTGGGAGCCTATCCTGCAGAGACGGAGCCAAGTGAAACCCGGAGCACCTGGACCGTGGCTGAGAGGGATGCAGGTGTGGGAGACAGCCCTTCCCCAGCTGGGGTCCCAGGGCGGGGCCCACACCGTGCCTTCTGCTCACTTATGGCCGGGATGCTGTGGCGCTGGGCTGGGCCACCAAGGCTTGAGACAAGAACACTTTAAGATCAAGAGCCTGATTCCAGAGCTGGGAGCCAGGGCCCCAGTGACCCTGACATGTTGTTCCTCTCGCCTTCCGGCTCCTCAGCCCCGACACCCACCTCTCCCAGCCCCCAGTTTCCCCTTAAGTGCCCACTTCCCATAGCCCAGAGTCTCTTCTGAGCATGACAGTTGTCTTAGACTGGATTCCCCAGAGACAGAGCAGAGACTCACATGCCCGTAATCTGTTGAGAGGATGAGAAGGGGAAATGGAAACCAGTGGGCAAGGGAGGGACTGTGCTAGACATGTCTTAGGTGGATCTTGCGGGAGCTCCGGAGCATGGGTTTGAGCAGCTGGTCCTTCCTCGAGGCCAACCTGTGGCATCAGTGGGCTTCCCTTCTCCTCCCACGACAGAGGTCATTTCAAACCCCTGAGCAAAGTGGTTCGTGCTCCGCTAAAGGCAGTTCTCTCAAGAAAAGGGGCAGCTGTGAGCTCTGACTAGCCAGCAGAGATACCACAGGTGTATTAGTGGGCTTTTGCTACTAAAACAAGTTACTACAAACTTGGTAATTTAGAACAATAGTTTTATCATCTTCTAGTTCTGGAGATCAGAAGTCCACAGTGAGTCTCACGGGGCTGAAATCAAGGTGTGCGCAGAGCTGCGGTCCTTTGTGGAGGCTGGAGGGAAGAATCCATGTTCTTGTCTTTTCAGTCTTCTAGCGGCTACATGCACCTTGGCTTGCGGCCCTTTGCATCTTCAGTGCAGTGAAGCAAGGCCACGGCAGGTCTCACCAGCATTTCTTTGGTCCTGACTCTCCCCCTTTCCCAAAGGACCCTTGTGATTACACTGGACCTACCTGAATAAGCCATATGACCTTCCCATCTCAGAGTCACCTGATTAGCAGCCTTACTTCCAGTTGTACCCTTGAGTTCCCCTTGCCGCATAATGTAACCATTCAAGCTCTGGGGACTAGGACATGGACATCTTTGGGAGGCCACTGTTCTGCCTATTCATGCCCAGGAAAGGGTATCTGGGCAGGGCATCAGCAGTGCCAATCACAGCAATGGAAGGAAACCTGAGCTGAAGATTGCAGGACTGGCCTCTGTTGATTCCTTTCCATCCTGGCCCTGATGCCCATCATGTGAGTGTTATATTCCCACTGAAGGCTTTGTGATGTCGCAGGGAGAGAGACCATCTTTGTTTGAAGTGGGCAGAGAGGTACCTTTCCATATGGTGCACAGAGTGGGTAAAGCCCTGACCCCTGTTTTGCTCCTGACTATTCCTATGACACAGTTAGGCCTTTCCTTTCCCAGGTAAAGGGCTACCCTGGTGCCTCCGATTATAAAGAATCTGCCTGCAGTGCAGAAGATCCGAGTTCAATCCCTGGGTCAGGAAGATCCCCTGGAGAAGGGACTAGCAACCCACTACAATATTCTTACCTGGAGAATCCCATGGACAGAGGAGCCTGGCGGGCTACAGTCCATGGGGTTGCAAAGAGTTGGACACAACTGAATGACTAAACACACTTCCTAGATAAAACGAAATGAGGGTGTGAGGATGGCAGAAAGACCAGGAGCTTGGATTTGAGTCCCATGTAGCGGTGTGACCTGGTGCCAGTGACTCACCATCTCTGAACCTGTGTCCTCATTTTATGTGGAGATGATAATACAACCCTCAGGACTTTGTGTGGATTAATGAGCTGGCAGAAGGAAGGTATCAGGCATCTAATACACCTCACTCGGTAAAGGAGGGCCATTGGAGTTAATATCATTATCATTATTATGGAACAAGAAAATAGTCATTTTTCTAAGGAAGAGAAAGCTATTTGGAGGGTAGACCAAATTAGTGTATCAGAAAAATTTTTTTATACTTTATAGGCATAAAAAATTTAAAAAATAATGTCTAGGTAACACAAAATAATTAGTCCCTCATCTACACAGCCATAGATTCCCTGGTGGCTCAGCTGTAAAGAATCTGCCTGCAATGCCAGAGCCCCAGGAGACACTGGTTCAATCCCTCAGTCAGGAAGATCTCCTGGAGAAGGACATGGCAATGGACTCCAGTATTCCAGTCTGGAGAACCCCACGGACAGGAGCCTGGCGGGCTACAGTCCATAGGGTCACAAAGAGTCGGTCACCACTGAAGCAACTTAGCACAGCCATGTTTTTTGTGCACCCTAAAGATTGTCTATGATTCTGCATTGCCTATTTTGTGAGGGATATGAACGAGTGAGCAGGCATCTAGAAGAGAGTGATCAGAATGTTGAGTGCATACCAGGATAAGATTGTGAGGAAACTCTGGGAGTTTGATTTGAAAAAGACTTTGGGTGTGCAATGGTGTTTTAAAATCCTGTATTGGAAAAGTCAAGAGACTCACTCACTATGGCTTTAGAGGGAAGAGTTGGGGACAAGGGGTAAAGTTAAAAGGCAAATAAATTTCAGGGAGAAGATAGCCATGTAACTGATGTAATCGGTAACTGAAGGGTTTACCTTCTGAGTAGCAAGTAGTTTTAACTTCTCCCAGGTGTAGGTCATCTGGAAGCAGGCCCCCTACTTAACTGTCTGATAGTCTTTGAAATGAGATTTGGAATGTGTGCTGCTTCCCAGAGAGTTCAGTGTGTGTCATCATTGGCCAGAGATGTATCAGTGGTTTCCCAAATGGCCAGAACCAAGGTTGAGTGGTGCCCTTCGCCAAGACCCAGTTAAGGGGGAGGGGTGATTCAAAATGGGGAGCAACATCAGCCCCTCTTGCAACCATGCACACAGGCCTGTCCTCATCCTCAGAAAACCCTTACATAACCACACTGTCATTTTCTAGTCACTTTTATCACTCATGTTCTTCCTTCCAACAAGCCACACTTAGCAACAGTGCTTTGCATCAGTTGAGGATTTCCAGAAAAACTGTCACAACTAATTTAAGATTCCAGCTTCCTTTTACTATTACTTAGCATCTTCAGATCTGCTGGGGTTCAGCTGATCCAGACTCAGCTCAGTTATTGCATCTTCTGTCTCTTCCTTATCTCTCACCTTTTCCTTGGATGCATGGTCTGGACAAGCCACGTCCTTCTAATGGCAAGGACAAGTGGAACTGTACAAAGGTCCCCAGGACCTTGGGATGGAGATGGTACCCTGTCACTTCTGCGGACACTCCACCAAGGATGTGGGTCAAACCCTTGTCTATGAATGGAGAACACACCCTGCCCCTAGCAGAGGAACAGCAGAGACACCTGGCAGAGGACAGGGTGAAAAATGTTAATAATCCAGCCCATCACCAGGCTTAGGATGGCTCTGCCTCATGGAGCCTTGTTTGTCTGGGAGACACTGCTGACTCTTGGAGCTGAACGACCTTCCATGTCCCTTCTGCATCTGGAAGTGATGCCTAGCTCCTGACTTTTTCCGTGGCAGGGGTTTGGATGGAGGGCGGGGGAGGTGGGGCAGGTTGTTCGTCATCTCTCATGCTCAGAACTCTGAGGCAGTTTGGTCTCCAACTTGGTTTTTGTGTCTGCCTTCCTTGCTTTGGAATCTGATGCTTCACTTTCAGTTTCCACACAGATTTCCACCAGGCCTTTTCAAGGCACTGCTATTCATAACCTTTAAATAGGTGATCATGAGTCTCTATTTTCCATTTCGTTGTGACGAGTGTAAAAAGACAAGCAGCCCATGTCTTTTTAAAACAAGTAACGGAAATGAATTCATCTCTGAGGAATGTAACATTCCTCAACCCTAAGGAGGATTCCAGGTACACCTCAAGTAGAGCGACAGTTTGGAAAGGTTCTGTTTTGAAAATCACACCCCCCAAAACGCTTTGTGTTAAAGAGAATCTCACTCTACTTTTCTCTTCTGGAATTAAATGTATAGTGTAGCTGCCTTTTTATCTTAAGAAAGAGATAAAAACAATCAACCAGGCACACTGCTCTTTTCAAAGATGAAAACCAAGTAAAGCAAATAGAGGCTCCTTCTATGAATGGAGAAAAGGGATTAGAGAGGTGATGTGAGGCCAAAGGGGACAGGTAAGGAGAGATGGCATGGGAAGGAGGCAAGGAGAGGTGAGGAGTTAGGTGAAGCAGAGGCTGATGGGCGTCATCCTTCCCGAAACACTGCACAGGGCTTGTGATCTGTGAGAGAGCACAGCTGACTGATCTTCCCCTTTTCATTTCTTTTAGTGTTTATCCGTTTATTTATTTTTATTTTTGGCTGCACTGGATCTTCGCTGCAGTACATGGGTTTCTCATTGCAGTGGCTTCTCTTGTTGCAGAGCACAATCTCTGGGGCTCATGGGCTCATGGACTCAGTAAGTCATGAGCTCGTGGCTCATGAGCTCTAGAGCATGGGCTCAGTAGTTGCAGCCCTCGGGCTTAGTTGCTCGAGGAATTTTCCCAGTCCAGGGATTGAACCAGTGTCCCCTGCATTGGCAGGTAGATTCTTAACCAAAGGACCACCAGGGAAGTCCTGCCCTGTTTCTTTATTCTGCAAACCTAATGTCCTGTCTCTACATAATCAACTGAAGCTTTGTTTTCTTCAAGCCACAAGTCGTCCTTAGATTCTAAATTCTAAGGAAAAACCACCTGCTGTTAACCCCCTAGAATGGCATTTCAGAGAACATATTAAAGCAAGTTTTTTTTTTTCCTTTCAACTGAGAACCAAGGGTAACATTAATGATGACCAAGAAAAATCAAATCTCACTTGTGTAGTTTCTAACTGATGGACATTTATTTATTTAACAGAATCCAGCCACTGTCGAGAATTTCTAACTTGGAGCAGACACACAGAGCTGGGTTAACAAGGCCTCACACGTGTGCCTCCCCTGGCTGCCTGGCCTGAAAACTGGAAAGGCTAAAGATTTGCCACAGGAAGGTGGCAATAAAAGTAGAGGGGTGCCGCAGTCTCATTCCCTGCCCATGGCCTTGACGCATTTACTCCATCCTAGTGCCAGTGTTGCCCTTGACCTTGGATTTGACACCTGAGACTGCTCCTCCCCTGCTGACCTGGCCCCTACTAATCTGATCTTGCCTCCAGGATTTGACTAGCCTTTTTGATCACCTCCATCCCAGAAATGTTACCTATACAAACCAAAGATGATCAAGCCCACTTTTCATGGAGACATGAGAGAAGTAGGCAGTCAGGTGTGTTTACCAGCCCCAGTGCTGGACACCACATCCTTTGAGCCAACAGGACTTAGGACCCAGTCTTAGACTAGGAGAATCCTCTTGTACTTGGTTAGAAGGAAAATGCTTTCTCTGTGAAAACAATCCACTCTTGCATCCTTAGATCTTAGCAGTGTCGGGGACTCATCTTCACTGGACACCCACTACATGTATTCCATCTAGGGCACTCTGTCTTTACACTGAACTGTCTGCAATGACTCATTTCAGGAGAGCATTGAAGTTCCTTGTGGTACTCAGCATCTCATTGGAATTAAAAACTTGAACAAGTCAATATGTACTATGAGAATAACTAACTCACTGCATGCGTCCATTCCATCAATTAAGGAGGTTTTTCCAAGAGACTCCATTCTATTTACTGCCAGATACCTTCTTTCCAGAACTTTTTTTTTTTTTTTAAGGCATGATCTGGTCTAATGTAGGTGCCTATTCCCACAGCAGCCAGCACAGCACACGCTTGGCTCATAGTGAGTACTTTAAAAAGAGTAGTGAATGAGTGGGAAGAAAAGTCATCAGCCTTAAATACCCAGCAACAGAAACAGAAGAACATGGAAACCTCCCTAATCATTTAAAAGCTGCTCCCCTGGTATGGCAGGTCTCCACCCTGCCCAAAATGAAGCTGGGGACAGAAGCCCTATTTTCTCATCTGACAATTTTCTCTTCATTTCTCCTTTGTGTTGTGTATTTTAAGGTGAAGTCACCCTGCACACAAAGGGTTATAGCAGGGATTCCTTCCTTGTGAATTATATCCATAGCCAAATAAAATGAAATCCAATTTCACTGAATACTTTAAAAAAATTTTTTTATTGATGTTTAGTTGCTTTCTAGTTTCTGCTGTATAGCCAAGTGAATCAGCGATATGTGTATGTATATCCCCTGGTTTTTTTTTTTGGATTTTCTTCCCATTTAAGTCACCAGAGCACTCAGTAGAGTTCCCTATGCTATACAGTAGGTTCTCATTAGTTTTCTATTTGCTTCATAGTAGGGTATATATGTCAATCCCAGTGTCCCAGTTCATCCCACCTCCCCCCACCTGGTGTCCATACATTTATTCTCTATGTCTCTGTCTCTCTTCCTGCTCTGCAGATAGGTTTGTACCATTTTTCTGGATCCCACATATATGCCTTAATACATGACACTCGTTTTTCTCTTTCTGACTTCACTGTATGACAGTCTCTAGGTCCATCCATATCTCTGCAAATGGCGCAGTCTTATTCCTTTTCTGGCTGAGCAATATTCCATTGTGTACCTACACTAGCTCTGCTTTATCCATTCCTCTGCTGATGATGGACATTTAGGTTGCTTCCATGTCCTGGCTATTGTAAATAGTGATGCAGTGAACATTAGGATGCATGTATCTTTTGGAATTACGGTTTTCTCCAGGTATGCCCAGGAGTGGAATTGCTGGATCGTATGGGGTTCTATTTTTAGTTTTTTAAGGAACCTCCATACTGTTCTCTATAGTGACTGTATCAATTTACAGTCCCGCCAACAGTGTAGAAGGGTTCCCTTTTCTTCACACCCTCTCCAGCATTTATTGTTTGTAGATTTTTTGTTGATGGCCATTCTGACCAGTGTAAAGTGGTACCTCACTGTAGTTTTGTCTTACATTTCTCTAATAATTAGTGGTATTGAGCATCTTTTCAGATGTCAAGATGCCTCTTGACATCTGCATGTCTTCTTTGTAGAAATGTCTATTTAGATCTCCCACCCAGGTTTTGAGGGGGTTTTTTTTTTTATACTGAGCTGCATAAGTTGTTTCTATATTTTGGAGATTAATCCCTTGTCAGCTGTTTCATTTGCAAGTATTTTCTCCCATTCCGAGGGTTGTCTTTTCATCTTGTTTATGGTTTCCTTTGCTGTGCAAAAGCTTTCAAGTTTAATTAGATCCCATTTATTTATTTTTGTTTTTATTTTCATTGCTCTAGAAGGTAGGTCAAAAAAAATCTTGTTGTGATTTATGTCAGCAAGTGTTCTGAATACTTTTGTCATGAATTCCGCTATTAATGCCTCCACCTATTTGCCTGATACACCTTTATCAACCTGTAATTTCAAACCTTTTTTTTCATGCATTCTATGTGCTTCTTTTGAAAATAAACATAATTGGATTTTAGATTTATTAAAAAGTGAGAACATGGTATTTTTACTGCTCTGTTGTTCCAAATAAGCCTACTGAGGTTTTAATCACAACTCCCATCCTCCAGCAATAGTATTTCAACTTCTTGTTTTTGTAAATAAGTACAACACTCTTATCAATCCAAAATTTTATTGTTATTCCAATATTTTGCAATTCAGGCATTTGATTGAGAATAAACCTTAAGATACATATACCTTTATATAACAAGATTTGTACATCAATTTAGACATTTCCAGGTTTAAGTGATTCTAGTATTTACCACCTGGAAAATCCCATGGACGGAGGAGCCTGGTAGGCTGCAGTCCATGGGGTCACTAAGAGTCAGACACGACTGAGCGACTTCACTTTCACTTTTCACTTTCATGCATTGAAGAAAGAAATGGCAACCCACTGGATTCTCCAGTGTTGGAGAATCCCAGGGATGGGGGAGCCTGGTGGGCTGCCGTCTATGGGGTCGCACAGAGTCAGACATGACTGAAGCGACTTAGCAGTAGCAGCAGTATTTACCACCAGCTCTATTCTTACATAATGTCTCCATTCTTTGCTCTTATTTTTGTTTCTCAGTTGTTCAGTAATATTTTCCCAGAGGATATGAGTACCAAAGGCATAAGGGAGGTCATTGCCATGGGCCCCCTTGCTTAGCTGATGAACCTCTCGCAGGTTGGAGCAGAATGGTGAGCAGAGTCCAATCTAGGAATTCTCATGGCTTCCACTTAATGTCCCTCAGGCTGTTCTGCAGCTCTTTCCTCTGTCCACTCTGCTCTCACGGATACTGTTTGCACAGTCTCCTCTTTTACTTTAGTACACAAAATCCAAAGATCTTGAACTGCTGCTTTATGATAGTAACTAAATCATCTGTACCATCAGCTTTGACCCTCACTTCTCCTAACAAGGATTTTGATTATGAAAGTTGTTTGCTCTCCTGTATTTCCTATGCATTCTTTCAGGGTTTTTTATTCCTTCTTTTGACTCTTTTATCATAGTATCTGATTCTCTTGTATTTTATTGTCAGCTAAAAGTTGATGCTGTCTACAATTGTTTTCTGTTTAGTATAGTATAATCCTTAATGAATGCTGTCACATAGACAAGGTGAATGGCCGATGGCACTGTGCATACTCCTGAGGGCAGGGTGCTTCTCTGTGATGCACCATGTTTGCTGTGGCAACCTTGGCGCTAAGCCTGGCACCCAGCCTGTAACAGGTGTTCAGTGTGAATTTGTTGAGTGAATGAATAAATGGATGATCAGCCATTGGTAACTATTATCATCAGAATTATGATTATTTTTATTGCACACAAAAATGTTCACCATTAAAAAGACAGAATTGTGGGTAATCTCAATAGCTATAGATCCATCAAACATTGAGCACCAACTGTGTACCAGCCCAGTGCTGATGTCTGACACCTTCATAAGTTCGAGTGAGGAGACCGGGAGGTACCAAAGGAGAAGGGACTGGAATTATGTAGAAACTGGAAGAAGTGAGGAGGAGCCCTTGACTCTTCCTGCTGAAGACCTACTGGTCTCTTTCCGTGCAGATCCTGCAGCGTCCACTGGGCAGGGTGGGTTTAATAGGCCCCGTGATGTCTGCCTGCCAGGGCCATCCCACCCTCTCACTCCCATCCAGGGGCATCAGACTGGGATGTCCTAAAGCCACATCACTGATGGGAGAGCATCTGAATCCTGTTGGGGGGACCAGTTTGGGGAAGTCAGGACCCAAAGAAACTGTGGGAGCTTGGGTCATGTCGGTGCTGTTGGCCATACCACATCTGTGTCTGAAATTGTTTCTCTAAAGGTACACATGTTGTGACATTGGGATGCCATGGACACTGCCTCCCACGCTGTCCTTAGGCATCTCATGATCGTTAAAAGAGGGGCCATGTGGTGATGAATCTTTATATGCATAAAAATTCCCCGAGTTGCCAGGCACCGCTGCTATCCTCTCAGCATAAGAGAGAAAATGCAGGACTTCATTTCTGTCAACTGTTCATTTTACTGGTAATTGGCCAAAGTTTTAAATGGTCAAATTTGGGAGGAAAATGTGAAAAAAGAAAGGTAGCCGGGGGAGAGAAGCTGTACCTCTTAAATCATCCATCATGATGTTTGCAAGTGTTTTGGTGATTTCTAGAATTGCGACATTGAGGTGATTTTCAGAGAAATAATTTTGTTGTGCCCCAAAGAAGAGCTCTGCACTTCAAGAGCCCTTCAAGATCACATCTTAGTGGAAAGAAATGACAACACAGGAGAGTGTTTTCAGTGCATAAATAACTGGCTTGATGGGGGAGGATGCTAATTCAAGGTGGTCTTTTATTATATTTTTAGTTATGCCCTTCAGGTCCAGGTCGCCAGCTAGATGCTATGTAGTAATATCATAACCAACAGATTCTGAATATATATACTTCCATGTCCTCTTGAGACCTTCTGGGCTTCATTTATTTTCTCCTTGTCCCACCTGCCAAGAAACTAAAAAGCTGCCTAAGGCAGAGGAAAGGAGAGAAATTAGTCAAGGTGGAGCTGAGACAGAAAGTAGACAGTGCATTCTGGATGCGCTTTAAGCGTTTTCTAAACTTGCAGCTGCAAAGCTTTTTCCTTACTGCGATGTTGCTGATTTATGCTTTCCTGCTTGAAGTTAAGACCAAGCCATGACAGACAAATGTAGAAAGGACCCATGATTAATTCTGTGTTTGGAAGCTAGGGATCTCCGGGGACAGGCCATCTCCTGTTACAGACGTGGGGCAGAGACCTGTTGGAAGATGTGTGTAGGGCAGGGAATGCTCCACTGACCTACTTTAGAAAGGTCCCTTTGCTTGCACAGCCACAGGGATATCACATAAATGACAGAACTGGGCCAGCAGTGAAAGAAAAATAGGACAGCCCTTTGTGTGTGTCTGGGGCTCAAAGCATCTGGCAGGTGTGTATGTGTGTGTGTCTGTCTATGGGAGACATCTACACACTGGCTTCCCTGGTGGTTCAGGTGGTAAGGAATCTGCCTGCCATGCAGGAGACCCAGGTTCGATCCCTGGGTGGAAAGATTCTCTAGAGAAGGGAATGGCAACCCACTCCAGTAATCTTACCTGGAGAATTCCATGGACAGAGGAGCCTGGCTGGCTACAGTCCATGGGTCAAAAAGAGTCAGACACAACTGAGTGACTAACACTTTCTTACACTTTTCTTACGCACTGTGATGCAGACACTGGTTGCTGAACAGGAAAAAACAAAGCATAGGTTATTCTATCATGTGCTAAGCTTACCTGGAAAGAAAATCCAGAAGCTTACAGCTGCCCTGTACTCGTTGCCCCAACAGTGTGACAACAGGCAAGCACAGGAGTACACATATACCTGTGTGCTGTGTCCACACCACACACACACTTCACCTCCAGTCAGGGAAATGCGTGTTTCCATTAACATGGCAAGAACATGGTTTCAAGAGTTGACATCTGCTTCATTCTGATCCCTTAGAGTCTAATATCCAAGCACCAAAAGGCCATAAAGACAAGTGACAAGAATGACGGGCTGTAACCTGAGACAGTAAACCAGCTGGACTTTGACCCAGAAGGACTCCATCCCTTTGGGTGAGATCACCCTGACAGCCCTCTTTGGGAAGATTTCACAGAATGTTTTCTGAGCATCCATTTTCTCATTTTAAAAATAGAAATACCTCTCTGACAGATGTGGCATAGAGATTCAATGAGACAGTGCCCAAAACAGTGATGCCCAGTTAACAGACAGGGAGATCCGGGGAACCCTGCTTTCCTGTCCTGCCATCCTGAAGGCATGTGTTGCTGCTGGCCAGCCTCCGTTCCAGGCTCCAGTCTCTCACTTCAGCTACCAGAACTCTGCTGCCCAGATGCCATGTGGATGAGGAAACGCCTACATCTTCCCACAGCACTGCCTGCCCCCGTAAAACCTGCTGCTTTACTGCTGGCCTCTTCTGCTGGGGCTCATAGCACCCAGGACCTCAAGGCCACCTTTGATTCCTCCCAACCCCTCTCTCTAGAAACCCTCCCCTTGAGCAGAACGCTGTCAGTTCTCCTTCTGTGACTTTTCCATGGCCAGGTCATTCCGCTGTTCCCGCTGCTCCTGTCCCAGTCCAGGCTTCAGCACGCCTCACCTGAACTGTCTCAAGAACTTCCTGAACTGTGTTCTCTTATCCATTTCTACCACCTCATCCCCTTTACACTGCTGCCAACCCTCTTCTGAAAGCAAACTGCCTTCGAATTCCTGCTTTTCTTAGGAATGCTCACCCTACCTGGTTGCCCAAAAAATTGTGCTCAAGCTCCTTAGCTTGATGCTTACTCTAAAACCTCCAGTAGCTGACAGAGGCAAAGAAATAAGGGCTCTGTACCATCAGATTTGTAGAAACTTTTCCACTGCCCTGACAGTCATCATCACTGGCACTAGTGAACACCTGCAAGTGGATCGTTGCAAGCAGATTCAAAACACAGAGCTTGCAGACAGATCCAGCAGAGAGGCACAACAGTGCAGAGAGGTCAGGGTGGGTATTTGCATTCTGCTCTGTGTTTGGTAGATCAGATGACCTTGGACAATTAATTTACCTTCCCTCAATCCCAATGTCTTTTTTAAAAAATTTTATTGAAATGCAGTTGATTTACAGTCTTATGTTAGTTTCAGTTGTACAGCAAAGTGATTTAGTCATATACCTAAATATATATTCTCTCTTTGCATTCTATTCTATTATAGGCCTCTATAAGATATTGAGTATAGCTCCTTGTGTTATACAGTAGATCCTTGTGGTTTATCTATTTTATATATAGTGGTGGGTGTATATTTTAATTCCAAACTCCTAGTTTATCCCTGCCGTGGCTCCTCTTCGGTAACTATACATTTGTTTTCTGTGTTTTTGAGTCTATTTCTGTTTTGTGAATAAGTTCATTTGTGTCAGTTTTTGGATTCCACATATAACCCATGTAGTATGGTATTTGTCTTTCTCCATCTGGCTTTCTTCACTTAGTATGATCGTCTCTAGGTCTATCCATGTTGCTGCAAATGGCACTATTTCATTCTGTACTATGGCTGAGCGATATTCCATTGTCTATACGTACCACATCTTCTTTATCCATTTATCTGTTGATGGACACTTAGCTTGCTTTCATGTCCTCGCTGTTGTAAATAGTGCTGCAGTGAATACTGGGATGTATGTGTCTTTTTGAATTGTTTTTCTCTGGACATATGGCCAGGAGTGGGATCACTCAATCATAGGGGAGCTCTATTTTTAGTTTTTAAAGGAACCTCCATTCTGTTCTCCACAGTGACTGCACCAATTTACATTTCCATCACCCGTGTAGGAGGGTTCCTTTTTCTGCATGTCATCTCTGGCGTTTATTATTTGTAGATTTTTTTATGATAGCCACTCTGGCCAGTGTGAGATGGTACCTCATTGTGGTTTCTTTAATATTGATTTATTTATTTAGTCTTAGTTGTGGCATACTGGGATCTTTTAGTTACAGCATGAGAACTCTTAGTTGTAGCAATGGGGATCCAGTTCCCTGACCAAAGATCGAATCTGGGCCCCCTGCATTGAGAGTGCAGAATCTTAACCATTGGACCGTGAAGGAAGTTCCCTCATTGTAGTTTTGATTTGCACTTCTCAGTTAGCACTATTGAGGATCTTTTAATCCCAGCATCTTACAAATGAGATTAAAAATAACAATACCTACTTCATAGAATTTACTGATAAATTGATACAAGTGAATGTTCTTTGTGGAGTATAAAACTCAAAAATTATTCACACTGAAAACAGATTGATTATATTCTTTGCAGCCAAAGATGAAGAAGCTCTATACAGTCAGCAAAAACAAAACCAAGAGCTGACTGTGGCTCAGATCATGAACTCCTTATCGCCAAATTCAGACTTAAATTGAAGAAAGTAGGGAAAACCACTAGACCATTCAGGTATGACCTAAATCAAATTCCTTATGATTATACAGTGGAAGTGAGAAATAGATTTAAGGGCCTAGATCTGATAGACAGAGTGCCTGATGAACTATGGACGGAGGTTTGTGACATTGTACAGGAGACAGGGATCAAGACCATCCCCATGAAAAAGAAATGCAAAAAAGCAAAATGGCTGCCTGGGGAGGCCTTACAAATAGCTGTGAAAAGAAGAGAAACAAAAAGCAAAGGAGAAAAGGAAAGATATAAGCATCTGAATGCAGAGTTCCAAAGAATAGCAAGAAGAGATAAGAAATCCTTCCTCAGCAATCAATGCAAAGAAATAGAGGAAAACAACAGAATGGGAAAGACTAGAGATCTCTTCAAGAAAATTAGAGATACCAAGGGAACATTTCATGTAAAGATGGGCTTGATAAAGGACAGAAATGCTATGGACCTAACAGAAGCAGAAGATATTAAGAAGAGGTGTCAAGAATACACAGAAGAACTGTGCAAAAAAGATCTTCATGACCAAGATAATCACAAAGGTGTGATCACTCACCTAGAACCAGACATCCTGGAATGTGAAGTCAAGTGGGCCTTAGAAACCATCACTATGAACAAAGCTAGTGGAGGTGATAGAATTCCAGTTGAGCTATTTCAAATCCTGGAAGATGATGCTGTGAAAGTGCTGCACTCAATATGCCAGCAAATTTGGAAAACTCAGCAGTGGCCACAAGACTGGAAAAGGTCAGTTTTCATTCCAATCCCAAAGGAAGGCAATGCCAAAGAATGCTCAAACTACTGCACAATTGCACTTATCTCACACGCTAGTAAAGTAATGCTCAAAATTCTCCAAGCCAGGATATGTGAACCGTGAACTTCCTGATGTTCAAGCTGGTTTTAGAAAAGGCAGAGGAACCAGAGATCAAATTGCCAACATCCACTTGATCATGGAAAAAGGAAGAGAGTTCCAGAAAAACATCTATTTCTGCTTTATTGATTATGCCAAAACCTTTGACTGTATGGATCACAATAAACTGTGGAAAATTCTTCAAGAGATGGGAATACAGACCACCTGACCTGCCTCTTGAGAAACCTATATGCAGGTCAGGAAGCAACAGTTAGAACTGGACATGAAACAACAGAATGGTTCCAAATAGGAAAAGGAGTACATCAAGGCTGTATACTGTCACCCTGCTTATTTAACTTATATACAGAGTACATCATGAGAAACGCTGGGCTGGAAGAAGCACAAGCTGGAATCAAGATTGCCAGGAGAAATATCAATAACCTCAGATATGCAGATGACACCACCCTTAAGGCAGAAAGTGAAGAGGAACTAAAAAGCCTCTTGATGAAAGTCAAAGAGGAGAGTGAAAAAGTTGGCTTAAAATGAAGATCATGGCATCCGGTCCCATCACGTCATAGGAAATAGATGGGGAAACAGTGGAAACAGTGTCAGACTTTATTTTTTTGGGCTCCAAAATCACTGCAGATGGTGATTGCAGCCATGAAATTAAAAGATGCTTACTCCTTGGAAGGAAAGTTATGACCAACCTAGATAGCATATTAAAAGCAGAGATATTACTTTGCCAACAAAGATCCATCTAGTCAAGGCTATGGTTTTTCCAGTAGTCATGTATGGATGTGAGAGTTGGACTGTGAAGAAGGCTGAGTGCTGAAGAATTGATGCTTTTGAACTGTGGTGTTGGAGAAGACTCTTGAGAGTCCCTTGGACTGCAAGGAGATCGAAACAGTCCATTCTAAAGGAGATCAGTCCTGGGTGTTCTTTGGAAGGAGTGATGCTAAAGCTGAAACTCTGATACTTTGGCCACCTCATGTGAAGAGTTGACTCATTGGAAAAGCCTCTGATGCTGGGAGAGATTGGGGGCAGAAGGAGAAGGGGATGACAGAGGATGAGATGGCTGGATGGCATCACCAACTCGATGGACATGAGTTCGGGTGAATTCTGGGAGTTGGTAATGGACAGGGAGGCCTAGCATGCTGTGATTCATGGGGTTGCAAAGAGTTGGACACGACTGAGTGACTGAACTGAACTGATCTGCGGGTTAGATATATCTATTTGTATGAACAGTTGAGCTTAATACCAGGCACCTTGGGGATGGAGAGAAGGGGTTTAGCAGAGATTAGCCAATCCATTCTTGGGAAAATTTTCACTTTCACTTTTCACTTTCATGCATTGGAGAAGGAAATGGCAACCCACTCCAGTATTCTTGCCTGGAGAATCCCAGGGACGGGGGAGCCTGGTGGGTTGCCGTCTATGGGGTTGCACAGAGTCGGACACTACTGAAGTGACTTAGCAGCAGCACCAGCAAGCTAAAAGAACAGTTCTGAAGAAAGCCAACAAGACTGTGAAATCTGCAGACCTCAGAGAAGAGAAGGAGAAGACAGGAGCAGAGATCATTTATACCGAGCTCAAGGGTGTTCAAGACAGTCAATGAGAAAGTGATCATTAGCCTCAAAACTTCAAGCCACACACATGTAACAGAATGAAAGTTTGCTGGCCATGGTGTTAGGCCATGAACCGATGACCTGGAGGGCAAAGGCTACGGACTCGAAACAAAAAGCCCTGAACCAACCCAACTCCCGTTGCTATTTTTGAAGCTCAGTGCGGGTGAGGGCCAGGAGAAGTGGGGAGAGATTTTCCACTAGCAGTCAGGAACCGAAATAGGAAAGATCAACAGAGGCATTTATAAACAACGAATGCCATTAATTTTTTTAAGCTAGGAAGGAGTTGGAAAAGTAATGTGTCAGGGAGTGGGGAATATAGTCTTCAGGGAAAGGTGGCCCAGGGGTCTTTATATCTTTAATGATCCTTCCTGCTTGCTTAATGTTATTTCAAGTCACTGGTGAATGACTATATTAGTGAATTTCCTGGAAAACTTGGAAACCATCTTGTTCAGTTGAACTCATGGTAGGGGAGAGAGAGCATGGGTTATTTTTAATCAGGGTCTCATGATTAGAGTTCAACTGGGATGGGAAAAATTTCCTGCTTTTCCTCCCTTATCAGAAAACTTTCCAACTATTGAGTGATACCTAAAGTTTGGGGGCAGTTTAAGCTATATTGCCCTAATGCCAAAGCTCCAACTCTTTCAAGTATACCACCCTAGGAGGACAGGTCCAGGTAGCTGTCAGCAACTGCTTTGAGGAGGGTTTGAAGAGCCAGTGGTAGAGGTGGAAAGCGTGGTTTCCCAGAATTTACTTTCAGCCCTCTTCCTAGGTCAGGCAAGCATCGGGTGAGACAGTATCTGGCCTAGATTGTAGGTCCCAGAAGCTTGGAGAGTTCTAGGTCCCAGCAAACCGGGATGCAGTCACACTGGAATATTGGCATGAAAAGCAAGCCAACCAAGTGAAGCCCAGGCAGTAAAGATGTGCAGGCAACTAGAACTGGACAGTTACACAAACCTCCAGGGACCGGGGGCCACAGAAGGAGCCTCACTCCTTCCATAACATGATTGGTGGAGCCTCAGCGTTTTCTCAGCCTGGGTGCTTCTCTCGCCCCGGTCTGAAAAGGCTGATAATTCCTCGCGGGCAGTGGTCTTCTTTGTGCCAAGCCCTCTCCTGGCCACAGGAGTTCTAGAGGTGGATACTCCTTATCAAGGGCCCCTTGTGAAAGGTACCTGGCAACGATGAGAGCACAGAGGAGAGTGTGGGTCCTGAGACAGCGGAAGCAGGGAAAATGTGTGTGCAGGAGGCTTTGAAAAATCCTTAGAAGGGCTTCAAGAAAATGAAACGCTGTTTAGCAATTGAACAAGAAAGGCAGAGGAGGCATGTGAGCAACCCTCGAGTGCCGTGATCTGGCCACACTTGCCAGGAGCCACAGATGATCTGGTAAAACTGAGGAGGAGATCAAGGTGGAGCCTGTTGAAAATGAAGCAAAGAGAGTCAGCAGGGGTCCCATCACGGAGGGAATCCTAAGGAATTCTGTTTCATTTCTTGTGTTAGTGTTTATTCAAAGGCAAATGGCCCGTGAATAATGCTAGCTGCATTATAGTACCGACTTTTATTACCCAGCAGAGGTTTGGTTGCCACCTTTACTTTAAAAATACTGACTCTGTCATCTTTACTACTGTTTGCGTAGTCCCTAGCCCTTAAATGCCTCTGGTCGGCCCAGGCACTGAAAACTCACCCACGGCTTTTGCTCTCCTGTCTCCGGCTCAGAGGCCGTTCTGTGATCCGGGCTTCTGGTCCTCAGAGACTGCAGATTTGATGCCGGCAGTCTCCTGCTTGCTTGCCTTCTCCTCTCCTATCCCTGGCCCGTCCTGCCCGAGGCTGAGGGGCAGTGGCTAAACCGATAGGAACAGGGGCCTGGAACATCTCTGAACTATCTCATCTATATTTACCTTTGAATCTTTTATACATATTGTATGTAATCCAGGAAATATTTATGTATCTTTTTCTAGATACTCATAGATATATAATATATATTTCTATATTCTGGTTTTTTTCCCGCAAATCACAGTATCTTTCTATTTTTAATATTTATTTATTTTTACTTATTTTGGCTGCATCGGGTCTTTTGTTACGATGCACACTCTCTAACTATGGCACTCAGGCTCAGTAGCTGCAGCAAACAGGCTGAGTTGCTCTGCAGCATGAGGGGTCTTAGTTTCCTGACCAGGGATCAAACCCACATCCCCTGCATTGCAAGATAAATTCTTAACCACTGGACCACTAGGGAAGTCCCATAAAGTATCTTTCCTAATGTCTAATTTATATTAATTTTTTCAAATAAATTATAGAAGTGTTTCTATGGTTGTACAGTCTGAAAGCAAACTAATTGTCAGTAACAATTATAACTATTGTTCACTGCTAAATTAAGTACTGACTATCCCTTGTGGTTCAGCTGGTGAAGAATCCGCCTGTAATGCGGGAGACTTAGGTTCAATTCCTGGGTTGGGAAGATCCCCTGGAGAAGGGAAAGGCTACCCACTCCAGTATTCTGGCCTGGAGAATTCCATGGACTGTAAAGTCCATGGGGTCATAAAGAGTCGGACACGACTGAGCTACTTTCCCTTCCCTATGATTACATTTATTTTCTTATACCTTTCTTTTCTTACTCATTCTCCATATTATTTCTCTAGGTAGATGACCTCAGGTGCAACCACAGTTTTATCTTTAACTCTGATACTATTAATATATGAAATTCAACCAAGGGTTAAGCAGTGCCTCAATGGCAAAATCTTATCAAAATGAGCCTGGCCAATTGTTTCTTAGATGTCTGTCATCAATATCACTTCTTTTAAAAAGCCTGTCATCCACTGTAGTTATTTCAGTCATTTGCATTCAGAAAACCCCTTCAGTATTTTCTCCCAACATCTCTGTATGAACATGTTCATTCACTGGAGCTTCAGCACTTGGCTTTCCATGGACAGCTCACTTATCCATAGTGGCAAATGATACTAGGCTCATAACACAGCTCGGTGCCCAACAATTAATCAGTGTTGTACTTGTTTGCATCGATCCATTCCAAAATCCATCTTAAGATCATAGCTCACATTCTTAACAATTTTCAACTGTAACTCATAGAGCTATCTTAGATTTATCCTAGGAGTTCATATCCCGGGGAAGAACTGATGTGCTGGCCCCATATCCTCCCTATGTCTTCATGTTCCAAGGACCACTTCATTCCAAGGGCCTGACCTGACCCAGTTTCCAGCATCTTCAGCTTTTGCTTTTTGTTACAGTAGTATAGGAGACTAGTTTAAAGATAGTACTGAAAATACTACAATGGAAACTGTATCATCTTGCTTCTGAAAGGCAGCCACTTTCATCTTCTTTAATAGTTGCTTCTGGCCTTTACGTCAATATCTCTAAATCCTGTGCTTCCAGTACTATTGATACTTATTGACAAACGTGTCTTGGCTTCCTGCTGTAGAGGATGAGGATGCAGCTCCCACCCTCCAACACGCCTGCCTGTTCCTGTCTTTCTCGCTCTCTCCTCCTCATAAGGGTAATATCACAATCTTTGCTGCTCCCTTGCTCTCTCACCTTCCCAAGTAGTTATATCACAATTTGGTGTTAGCTGGTCACTTTATGCATTTTTATGGCTGCTACTAACTTCTCTTTTTGAAGTTTTTTAAACTATTCATTTATTTTGGCTGTGCTGAGTCTTCTTTGCTGCAGGGGCTTTTCTCTACCTGGAGGGAGCAGAGGCTCCTCTCTAGTTCCAGTGCTCAGGCTTCTCGCTGGAGCGACTTCTCTGGTTGCGGAGCACAGGCTTCAGAGTGCACGGGCTCAGCAGTTGTGGCTCACGGATTTAGATGCCCAGGGCATGTGGGATCTTCCCGGACTGGGGATCAAACCCACGTTCCCTGCATTGGCAGGAGGATTCTTAACCACTGGTTCCCTAGGGAAATCTGTGTTGCTGACATCTGATTCAAGTATTGTACTGTTACATTTCTTTCCTTACACAGGTTTTATGTTGCCCCAAATTGAAAATTGACTTTATCATTTCCTTGACTTTTCGTATACCTGTAATTGTTTTTTAATATGCCCCCATATGCCTATCAAATGCCATATCTATTAAGATACCCAAATCTTTAAAAGCTCCATAAACATTTCAGTTTCATTTCCCCCCCCCCCAGCTTCATTTCATCTGTGGCTCCTGTTTAGGGCTATTACAGTGTTGTCCTGTGTGCACATCATTATCTCTCCTCTATGTGGCTCTTGTGTTGCACACTGAGTCTGATATTTTCCTCTCCCTTGATTTATTTCTTCATCTTTTTAAGGCATATTCTTCGCTGGTATTCTAAGAAAGAGTGTGTGAAAGGTAAACAGTTTTAATTCCTTGAAAATCTGAATATGTGTTTATGCTGCCTTCATACTTATTGGTAATTTGACTGGGTATAAAATTCTAGGTTGGAAATTATTTCCTCTCAGATATTTGAAATTCCACAGTTTTTAAAGCTCCATGATCTTCTAGTTTCCAAGTTGCTGTTGAGAAACCCAGTCTTCGTCTCTTCTGCTAAACTTCTTACAGTACCTCCAATTGCTGTCTTCCAAACATATGTTGAAATTTCTTATACCCTTGCAACTCCTTCCAATAATCCTATTATTTGGGGTCTATACCATCTTTTTTTCCTTGCTAATTTTAATGGAGTTTTGGTATGAGTAAGTAGGAAACTCCTGTGACTTGTCCACCAAGCTTACTCAAAATCCACTTATACTTTTATGTTTTCAAGTATGTAAACCCATGTTATCCCCTTTGTATATATTATGATGCTGTTACTATTAGCAACCCTGATAGTAGTTAGTACTGTTTCCATTTGATGATAAGACAGCTGGGGCTCCAAGAATGTTAGTTTAAAGAGCCTGCATGAGAGATTAAAATTTGAAAGCATACTTTTCCCACCCTATTGAGGCATAAGGGTCATGTTCAGTGATGCCTTTGTGATGGAGGTTGGTGGTAATAAAACAAGTTAGATCATAGCTTCTCCATATTTTGCTGCAGTAAACTAATGCCACTGCTGGGAGGTAAATTATTCCTTTGAACTATTCTCTAAGTCACAGAATACAAGCTTTCCTCCTCAATCACTTTTGTTATTACACGGTAGAAACTGGAACACCTAAAACCGAATAATTGCTAGTGGTCTGACTCAATATAGTGGAGTGTGTTAGAACAAACAAGGAAAACTGAAATTACAGTGTTCAAGTCTGAAAGAAAACATATCTTAATATATAATGGCTCTATTTCAGAGTCCAGTACACAATGAAATAACTTTCCTCTTTGAAGCTTTTAGTTACATTCTCACATAGGGCACAAATAGCATTCTTCAATTTGAAAACAAAAATTAAGTTACTGCTTTCAAAGTCCAGTCTTTTGAAGGCACTGTAGCCTTTCAACTAAGTGCTCATTGTCAAAGTGAAAAAGAGACTGTCCAACTAGTATTTATGAACAAACACACATATCCAGTAATTTGTGGTGCGTTTATATGTCACTTCAACTTCCTGTGTTTGTAATAGCAGACACTCTTTTGTTCAGTGTGCCTTCAGGATGGGATTTTCAGGTAATAGCTGCTAAAGAGTTTCTAGGACTTTGTCCTGTCAAGGGTTTTCTTGTTGCTTTTGTTGGCTGAACGTCAGGTTCTCATAGTTCCTTATTGTGTCATTTCATTCTCCCCAAGTGTGCTAGTGGTAAAGAGCCTGCATGCCAGTGCAGGAGACATAAGAGATGCGGGTTCCATCCCTGGGTCAGGAAGATCCCCTGGAGAAGAGCAGGGCAGCCCACTCCAGTATTCTTGCCTGGGAAATCCATGGACAGAGCAGTCACATGCGGTCACAAAGAGTCAGACACGACTGAAGCTACTTACCACATCCGCAAGTGCATCCTCTTGGCAGTGAAACAATCAAGTAAAAGGAGGAAATGTTTGGATCCAGTCCAGAAAGTGTGAAACTAGGCCGGACTTCCTCGGACCCGAGCCTCAGGCTTCTCACCTGTGAAATAGATGCTCTCCAACTCCTTTCAGCTCTTGAATGCTTTTCTACAATATCAGTGAAAATACTCCAATTAATTATGTGAATCAGTCACTACTGATTTCAGCACGTGTGTGACTGACAATAAAATAGTTTGTTCGTTAACTTCTTTAAGGTGTGTTTATTGGGCACCACACCCACAGCTGGTATACAGAGGCAAATGGACAGACTCAGTCCTTAGCCTCACTGAGTTCATAGTTCAGATAGGAAAAAAAAAATCTCAAATAAGTGATAATTGTGATAAATACTGTGAACGATAGCAACAGAGTGCCATGAAAAGACTAATGGGAAAAAATGTAATTTAGACAGGGAAAGGGGAGTGTTCTAAGACGCCTTCATTGAAGAAATGACAAGCCACCCTAAGGATGAGGAGCAGGGACGCGAGTGAGGAGGGACAGGCACAGCGTTCCACACACACAGGGCAGCATGTGTGAAGACTCCCAGAGATTCAAGAGCGTGTGCATTTAAGGAACTTGAAGAAGGCCAGGTAGTTGTACCCGGGTGAAGGTTCCCACCAAATCGTACAAAGTCTTGCCACCACAGTAAGCATTTGCATAACATCAGAAAGGCAGGAAGAACCTCCTGAGAGACAGTTAAGCAGGAGGAGCGGATTTGGGTACGTTTGTCTGGCCTTTCTACACATCAAGGAGGGACATAAAAACAGGTAAAGACAGTTCAGTCAGGAATTAGTCCAGACAAGGGACGGTGGTGGTTTGGATGAGGAGGAGGAGATGGAGGCGGATTTTATGTATCTCGAGCTCTCCTCACTTTGGACTGGAGCCTGCCAGGCTTCTCTGTCCATGGGATTCTCCAGGCAAGAATACTGGAATGGGTTGCCATGCCCTCCTCCAGGGGATCTTCCTGACTCAGGGATCAAACCCAGGTCTCCCGATTGCAGGCAGATTCTTTACCATCTGAGCCACCAGACCTGCCTGCCAGCTACGATATGCAGAGGGAGACCCATGCCCTCATATGTCACGGTATATGGACATACTAATTCCTATTGAGGGAGGCCCTTTGCCTTTCTAGCTGGTCTTCTCAGGCAGCATTCAGCGTGATCCACAGCAGGTATTCACACATCCCTTTGCTGACAAGCTTCTAGGATGCAGGTCTCGCCTCTATGGCTGTGTCTCCTGGACAGGCTGCCAGGAGCACTGGTCACCCATATCTCTCACCTTTACACTCTCCCAAGGATGTGGCCACAGCCCTACATCCAAATCTCCTCCAAACCCCTCTCAGTAGGAGGAGACTGAGAAGAAAACACCACGTTCTTCTCATTATGTAGAGAAGGATCGCTTTAGGGATGAAACTCTTAATGCCCAAACAGCTCTGCAAAGGAGTGCTCCCTCCAGTCTCCCACCTCCCTTCCTCTTTCCTCATAGGATTGAATTGCTCGGTCACTTAACTGTGAAGTGCATTTCAGCACCGAAGTTCTAAGGCCTGCCTGGAAGCCAAGCACCTATTTCCCTTTAATAAATCAGAGTCGATCGCACCTGTTGTGCCATCTGTATCCTCTGTCCTGGACTCAGTGGAGACACGACACAGCCCATTTTAACATCCCCTCCTTGTCTCCTTCTAGCCACTTTCTAAAACAACACATGAGCTCCACCGCCATCTTCCTGAAGCTGCCACATCCAGCGTGCTGGTCTGTCCTCCCTGTGCCGCTCCAGCACTGTTCCCGTGGGCCTGGTGCAGCGACACAGTTCCCTGGGTACCTCTCTCCTGTCCTCCCCTCCTCTGCCTTCTTCCTTCTCACCGTGCTATGGCACCCTGTCCCAGGACACTAAGTGACTCGCTGCAGAGGTGGTTTAATTGCCACCCACTGCCCTTCCTCCTCCCCCAGGCCACGGCTGGTGTCTGGTCGAGCCCTCTCTCGCACACCTCAGAGCCTCATCAGCCCTGATTTCACACAGACCACACTGTTCCCCCTGTATTGGGCATTTTCCAGAGACTTTGCCCACGAGTTCAGACTCTGTGATAGGAATTCAGGTAAATGGACAGAATGTCTGGACTTGGGCTACCTAGTGAGGTACATAAAAGAGCAGAAATGTGACTCATAGGAAGAGCCAAGACAGTGGGATTTGCGAGTTTGAACTGAATGAGAGATGAAAGCAGAGAAGATTGAGGTTTCCCGGAGAAATGAACAGGAAAGGAGTGGAGGGAAACCAGAGCTGATACTTTGCATAGAAAATAGGGAAGAAGGTAAAAGAATTTACTGTAATATTTTGCCCATTTTGAAAGCTTTGTACAAGTCACAGGAAAGAATTCATACAAGTAGCTGGAAAAGTACATTGTGTCCTAACCAAAAGTGAAAGTGGAAAGTAAAGTCGCTCAGTCATGTCCAACTCTTTTGCAACCCCATGGACTGTAGCCTACCAGGCTCCTCTGTCCATGGGATTTTCCAGGCAATAGTACTGGAGTGGATTGTCATTTCCTTCTCCAGGGGATCTTCCCAACCCAGGGATTGAACCCGGGTCTCCCGCATTGTAGACAGACGCTTTACCGTGTGACCCATGTCCTAACCAAAGCTCACCATATATCCAACAGGAACAAATGCTAAGCACGGACTGCGCTGCAAGGCCTGTAAGATGAGCATCCACCACAAGTGCATGGATGGCGTGGCACCCCAGCGGTGCATGGGCAAGCTGGTAAGGGCTCGTGCCCAGAGTGTACCCCAGAACCCTGCTCAGAGCACTTGCCTGCCTGATGAAATCATGAAATCACTCCATTCAAACTTCTTCCTGGAAGCACCCTGAGAACTGGACCCCAGGAAGCACCCCCACCCCGCCCCAGATCTCTGGCTGGTCAGCCTGGCTTCCTAGTAGGACTGAGTAAGGAGGAGCTTTATCAACTGAAGAGGTGCAAGTTCTGTGTGTAGAAAAAACTCCGGGTCTTCAGTAAAGTGGACAGCTTGTCTCGGGTCAGGACTTTGTCAGTGTTAGCACCCAAGTCCCACACCCCGGGACTGTCCAGGTTTTGAAAGTAGAAGTCAAGCATCCCAGGAACCTCCTCAGTCCCAGTTTAATGGGCTGACAGCTCAGAGGATATCAAGAATGGGATGGAGATTAACCACCCCACAGAAGTGGAGTAGTAAAAATCTACACTACTATCATGGATCGTGACGGCCAAACCCAGAGAGGGAGCCTCGGCCTGGCCCGGGCTGGCTGATCGTCCCATCTCAGGAGTGGGCTTCCGTGCTGGTACTACACAATGATAGAAAGCCACCCAGAACACTTTCGAAAATATTTGAAACTGGGGTGGCCAAAGAATTCTGTTACTAGAAGGGACCAAGAATGTCTGCCCTAGAGATACTTAGGTCATGATAGCTGATTCAGAAAAACTTAAGATCTGTCACACAGAATTCTGTTGTCCTCTACGGCTCCAGGGAAAGCACCTCGCATCAGTAGGTTCCACGTCTTAACAATCAGAGATAATGTCACTAAGGTCCTCCGTCCCGGGTTAGTGAGAGTTCCTGCCACCCACGTCCCCAGCAGTGTTCACCGGAGGAATGCTTGCCAGGAATGTTGGAGAGGATTCTGGGATTCTTGTAGGGGCAGGGCCCTGAAGTTCCCTTTTGACCCTGGGGTACAAAAAGCCAGGATTCTTAGAGTTCCTCTCTGTAAGTTCCTCTCTGTACTCTTGACTGGCAGTATCCTCTTCTCCAAAACCCCTGCCTCACTTGCTCCCCCCTCCTCCTCCTCCTCCCACAGTGATTCCCACAAGCCAGGGCAGAGACCATGGATGAGAGGTTAGGAAAACAGAACGGGATCTGGAACACACAGCTCATCAGACATACAAGGGACTTGAGGTCTCCCTGTGAGGTCTGCTTGCCTATGCCCAGGCCTTTGAATGAGTGTAATAAACCATATGGTGAGATAATGTACGAGGGTCCATTTGTGTCCTAGGGGCTAATGAGCCCAGCGGAAAGGAGGCAGCAGCAGGCAGCGGGCAGAGCAGAGGCAGGACGGGAGGGCAGGGCTGGGGGCCTGCTTTCTGGAGGGAGTGGAGCTTGCTTATTGACAGCTATACCTCCCCGCCCCCACCAGGGAGAAATTACAGGCCATGTCAGCATCTTAAAGGGCAACAGAGGGGCGTCCCTAGAGAAACCAACTGGTTTCATTTTTAGAGTTCTCCAGGGGTTGTCTCCATCTCAGCAGTGACATTGAACGCTTTTCTTTCCCATTCTCTCTCTCCAGCCAAAGGGGTTTCGGCGTTACTACAGCTCCCCCTTGCTCATTCATGAACAGTTTGGATGCATTAAAGAAGTTATGCCCATTGGTGAGTTGAGACCTTGTTGGGTTGAGCGGGGTTGAGCAGCAACATCCACGCTGATGGCTGCTCTCCTCCAGGGTCCCAGGGCCACAGCAGCAGTGCAGGGGTGGCAGGGGCAGGGCTGAGTGCATTTATTTGGTGGATAACTGGGTTATGGTCGTTTGTTTTGCTGGAGGGGAAGCTGAAGGTGGACCAAATTCCCCTGAAGTTTTTTTGCTTTCCCTGATGAAACTTGAGAGACACCCAGGTCCCAACGCCTGCTGATGTGCTGTGCCAGCTCTCAGCACCGTGGCAGAGTGGAAGCAAGGTGAATCATGGCTTCCCCGAGACCTGGGTCAGAGCCCAGCTCCCCCACTGGCCAGCTGTGTATCTGAGCAAGTAACTCAGCCTGCTGGACCCTATACACTGAGAACAGCCCTGGCTGCTTTTCATAGTTCTTTGTATATGAAAATAAACAGAGATACATTATAAGACCAATGTGTGGAAGGAACTCACTGAATATCAGTTATTCTTTAATGAGGACAAATAATGTCTTACGGATATTTCTGGCTTGAATGTATTCTTCAGCAGTATCTTTCAGTTTTCTTCTATGTTTTCTTTCTTTGTGAAAATCTCTACATTTATGTTTGCCTTTTGGTGGAGGCAAGGGGAACAAGTTTTAACCTAGAAATTTACAAACTAGAAAGCTTTTAATTAGACATTCAGGAGGCCTAGTAATGTGACATTCTTTCCAAACGCTTGCCTCCTCCTGCCCCTTTGTGTCACGAGATTTTGTACCTTGGCAAGCAGAGCCTTTCACTAGAGGAAATAAAGCCGGTCTCTGGGAAGAACCTTGGCATTGGAGCCCTGGCGATGGATAACAAAGAGGAGAGCCAGCCAGTCAGGGAACGTTCGGGAGCAGAGACGGCTGGGTGCGGTGGAGCACACGTCATGTCATGGGGGGGAGGTGCACACCCCCAAGGATACTTGACCACGGAAGCCTCACTTCCCCAGGGGTCTCCCAGGCGTGAGCGGGTCCGTTGTGCAGAACCTACTTCTGGCATCGTTAACCCAGGAGGTGTGGTCGGTGGTTGGCTGTGTCCCCGACCAACGCTGTCTCAGACGAGCTCTCTCTTCTGTCGCAGCCTGCGGCAATAAGGTGGACCCTGTGTATGAGACCCTCCGCTTCGGCACCTCGCTGGCCCAGAGGACGAAGAAGAGCAGCTCAGGCAGCGGCTCCGACTCGCCTCACAGAACCTCGGTGATTGCCTCCTCCCCCCTCGCGGAACCCGCCGTGGTCCCAGGCAGGGCAGGCCTGGAGCGGCTCAGAGCGCATCAGGAGGGGCGTCCGCGGGAGTCCCGCAGCCTCCGGAGGGGGCTCCAAGTGCCTTGGGGCACTGAAGGGTAACTTCCTGTGGCAGGTCCCCAGAGAGCCTCAGAGACCACACTCTTGGCCTCACAATCCTGACTCTGCCCCGTGTGCCTCTCCCCCTCCCTCCATTAGACAGCGTATCTGCCAACACGCAGAAAGGTTCAACCCAGACAAGGGGCAGAAGCTGGAATGTCCCAGCTGTGTCCAGTTCTCCTTCCAGCGACATCCCAGTTCAAGAATACAGCCCTTTTTCACATGTCCTCAGTCCTTTCTCTTTAAGGCAAGATCCACCCTTTGACTTCTTTCACACAAACACTACCCTCCCCAGAGGCATGGGGTGTTTGCCTCCACCGGACACATCACCATCCCCCAGCCCCTCTCCCAGGCTTACTAGTATAGTAGTGAAGTCGCTCAGTCGTGTCCGACCCTTTGTGACCCCATAGACTGTAGCCCTCCAGTCTCCTGTGTCCATGGAATTCTCCAGGCAAGAATACTGGAGTGAGTTGCCATGCCCTTCTCCAGGGGATCTTCCCCACCCCGGGACTGAATTGCAGGCAGATTCTTTACTACCATCTGAGCCACCAGGGATGCCCCTTCGTTTGGGCTGACCTAAAAATGAGTGTTCTGTGCACCTCTGTGACCTGGTATCATCGTCCTCTCTGGCTGTCCTAACCGGAATTTCTGTGAATGCCCCAAGATGCCACCCAGCTCTGTAGCAGAGAGAAGGCACCTCAGAGATAGGTCTGACCTGGCCACATCAGCAGCAGTGCCCACTCCTGCAGTTCTGAGCTCTGCTAGAACTAGCTCCACTAACTAGTTGGACATCGCAGGGAGCACTCAGCGGGAGGCAGTGAACATCATCTCTGCATTTGTGACTGGTGTTTGGAGCAAAAGGAACATCACAGGCGCATTTGAGGGATGTCCAGTCTCCTTTCGTGTCTGTCTTGACCCTACAGACTGGCTTTAGGGGCAAAAAAGCATAGTTTGCTGTATGTCAATAACTTGTTGGTTCATCATGGTCCGCTTATATTTCCTGGCACTGGTTCCACCAGTAAATATTTCCTGGAATTTTGTTCTGTGAAGGCATCATTCTGAGAGCTGCAGGGAGACAAAGACAAATCAAATTGTGCTTAAATATCTGTCACTTCACTCTTTCCCTGGAGCCCAACTTGCCTTGGTGGAAGCAAACAGAAACAATTGATCGCTACTTTAAAATGACTTTGCTTCCTTCCTGCAGGGTCAGTAGTAATGAACTTCAGCCTCTTGCCATTCTGGCAGTGTTGTTATGTCCTGAAGGGAACATATTCCCACGTAGCAAAGGTTTCTTTTCTTCCAGGGCTATAGAGGCATTTGCTTTACATTGTCGGGAAGTGGCTGCCTGGCTGTTTCTAAATTATTAGGTTTCCTCTCATGTGCTTTCAAACGCTGTAGAATATAAAAGGCTTGATGGCTTTGGGAAAGCCAGCAGAAACCAAATTCAAAAACTTTCTAGGAGTTGGTTAGCTCATTTAGGAATGACCTTCAGTTTTGTGAGTTTAAATTAACATCATAATAGCAACTTTTGTTCAGAAACAGTGAGCTTCAGAGGAGAAGGGTCCAAGTGACTTAGAGACCTGTGACATTTATTTTTTTCTTCTTTCTGATGTGTCATGAAAGGAAGAATGGCTGAAACAAATCTTAAAGCTAAACTGTAACAAGAAATCAGTCTCAGAAAGGCAGCATTATGGGACTTTAGAGCTGATGAGAGGAGCTAGGAAGGCCGACGCGTTCCTCTCTAATAAGATGTAAATTGTTTTAAAAGTATGTGACTCTGTTTTAGAGAGGTGAGGAGCTTTTTTGGTGGTTCAGTGGTTAGGACTCCATGCTTCTACTGCAGAGGGCGCAGGTTTGATCCTTGGTTGGGGAACTAAGATCACACAAGCCGTATATTATGGCCAAAAAATAATAAGAAAATAAGCAAAAATAAGCCTCTCCCAGTGCTTAGGAGATGAATCTAGAGGATGTTATGCTTAGTGAAATTAGTTAGAGACCCACCAATGCTGTATGATATAACTTATATGTGCAATCTAAAAAAGATACAAATGAATGTGCGTTTAAACAGAAACAGACTCACAGATTATAAAAGGAAATTTATAGTTCCCAAAGGGGAGAGGGGCAAATTAGGCCTATGGGATAGACAGATACAAACAATTACAAAGTAGACAAGCAGTTAGGATATGCTGTATAGCACGGGGAATTGTAACCATTGTCTTGAAATAACCTTTAATGGAGTATAATCTGCAGAAAATACTGACGTTTTATGTTATATACCTGAAACTAACATAATATTGTAGATCGACTCTATTTTAAAAAAGAGCATGGACTCTGGAGACAATAGAGGTCTAACCCCTGCTCTACCACTTAGGAACTCTGAGCCCTCAAGTCTAGTTCTCTCTGGGCTTCAGATCCCTATCTGAAAAATAGGTTTATCGTAGAATTATTGTGAAGCATAAATGAGACGATTGATATAAAGTACTTAAAAACAGCACGCGATAGATGATTGGTTACAATTAGCTATTTTGAGTGCTGCTTTATTATTATTGTTATTTCTGTAACCTAAATAATGACTATGGGAAAAAAAGTGAAAGTGTTAGTCTCCCAGTCATGTCCAACTCTTCGTGACCCCATGGACTCTAGCCTGCCAGGCTTCTCTGTCCAAGGGATTCTCCACGTGAGAATACTGGAGTGAGTAACCATTTTCTCCTGCAGGGGATCTTCCTGACCCAGGGATCAAACCCAGGTCTCCCACACTGCAGGCAGATTCTTTACCGTCTGAGCCACCAGGGAAGCCCCACAATGACTATAACTCTTCCTATACATAAGAAAGGGCAGAAAAAGTATTGATGTTACTGAAACAATTACCTTTTGCAGCAATGGAAACAGGCGTTAACTCGTACCTAAGCAATGCAACCTCAAAAGTGCATCTTGTTCTCCAGAATTAATGTTCAGCACTCACCTAGAAAGAGCTATAGTTCTACTGAACATTTTAAGTAACAGGGTGTGGGCAGGAATTCTGATTTCTCTCTGTCGTCTGTTCCTGGGAAGCAGCCTAATTGTGGCCAGTGCATGTAGGCACACATTCACCTGCCACTGAGCTCCTTTCTTGTGCCAGCCCCTGAGCCTGCCCCGGACACCAGGAGGAAGGGACAACGCCCAAGAGGGAGTCCACAGCCTCTCAGAAGTTAGCCAAACAGACAAGAGAGCAATGATGAGATGCTTAAGACAGTGTCTTGCAAATTCCACCTTAGCTCCTCTACTGGTATCACAGTCTCTACTCACTGAGTCACTGAAATGACATTGCTCATTCACTGCTATACTCTCTTTTCAAGACTTCAGATCTCGTGGAGGTTCCCGAAGAGGCTGACGGGCCAGGAGACGGGTATGACCTGCGGAAGCGGAGCAACAGTGGTAAGTTGGGGATCAGGCACCACCGTCCAGTGCAAACGGGAATCTCATCCATCATCCAGGTCTGCGGGCAGGCTCACGTGACCTCCAGGCCCCTCTCTTTCTCAGCCACCTCTGGGATTCAGACTGGACAGTGTTTGATAACATGGAAGGGAACAGATAAATTTTGGTGGATTTCAGGAATTCAGTTATAACATTCCCTGAGCTCTGGCTCCTGAGTTCTCATGCTATAAGGACATGGAGGTCCTTCCAGAGCTTTTTGTTAACATGTCACTTCCCCCACTGACCTACACTGGATGAACAGGGCATCCAGAAAGAAAACATCAGAAGTACTCACAGTGATGTGCCTGCTCAAGTGAGGGGTGGTGCTGAGGAGTGTGGGCCTCCCCTGGGCTCCTCCACAGCAGAGATGACTAAGATTCAAAACCTGATCTGCACAATCGAGACAGATATTCTATATTAATATCATTTAGTTTTCTAATAGCATAAGCCCTTTTAAAAATAATTCCTAGAATACTTGTTAAATACTAACTACATGCTACCGCTTGCTAACATTGAGAAAGAATGTTAGCTTAAAAAAACATAACCAGCACCTAATACTTGAATCTTGATGAGCCTCTTTGTTGTCAACAACTACTTAACTTCCTCTCATTTATCAAAAAAAAAAAAAAAATTATGAAGTGTTTTCTACCACCGGCAAAACTACATATGTCACAGAGCTGTGCTCAGGTCATTCATAACCCAGCAATGTTGCAGGCCCTGACCTGTGTTGTTACTTTGGGCTGAATGCCTTCTCCTGGCAGAAGTTACCCCTCACAGCTCTAATCCCCATGTGGGAAGCACTGGAGAATGCTGCCTTGGACAGATTTTCCACTTGCCTGGTTGTCCCTGCCTTTTCCAGACTGGAAACAGAACTTCTACATCAAATACCCTGTAGCTGCGATGTCAGCAGCTGTCATACAATGAGGTTCCATTTCCACTTCTTTAGCTCTAGGAATTCACTCATGTCTCTTCTCCAGTTAGGACGGTGCCTCTGTGATGACCCTCCTTCCTAAATAACTGTCAGCATCCATCAGGGTGCCCCTGTTGCCAAGCCTGTAAATAGGCTGCTAAAGCACACCGCAAGAGTAAGAAGCCTTGGCATCACATGGGGAAACCTGTACTTTGGGATCCATGCAGATACCCAGGGAGCACTTAGCAGTGCCGTGAGGGAGACAGACCAGAGAGCGCCAGCTGCCGGGGCCCTCGAGGCAGAGCCATAACCCTGCACGCACCCAGCCTAGGTCTGTCCAGCACTGCAGATCCAGCAACTGAATTTGGGCCAGCAGCCCTGGAGTTCATCAGAATCTCAGGACCAAATTCAACAGAGGCTCGAATATAAGCCAGAGCTGCATCTCAGTGCTTCAGGTCTGGTCAGCTGGTCTTCCCCTGAGTCTGATTCTGCCCATCTCCTGCCCCTGACAGTGGGCTCCCCTGGTGACTCAAACAGTGAAGAATCTGCCTACAATGCAAGAGACCCGGGTTCAGTCCCTGGGTTAGGAAGATCCCCTGGAGAAGGAAATGGCAACCCACTCCAGTATTCTTGCCTGGAGAATCCCATGGACAGAGGAGCCTGAGAGCTGGACACAAAGAATGGGACACGACTGAGCAACTGACACCCGCCCCAGACACTTCTCGCCAAACCGCAGGTGGCCTCTCACCACTAACTGCACTGGGTGTGTTTGGCCCTGGGCCCCTGCCTGCTCTGAAAGTGAAGGCTGGGCTTCACTAGTGATCATGTGGCCTTCAAGAGACCTCACCTCTCTCTGCTTTAGTCGCTTCACCTCTAAAATGACGATGCTAATAACACCAAATCCATAAAGCCTCGTGATCTTTAAATGAGATAATGAACGTAAATACTACCCATTCACTGAAGACTCTGAAGCTTCATTCCTAGCATTAGGCCTCTTGGCTGCCTCTGATGCCTGTATCCTACTGGACATGGCCATGTGAATGGAGGATAGGCATCTTCAAGCTAATGCACCCAGGTGGACTCTTGAGTCCCTCACTTGCCTCCCCATCCACCCACCACTGAAACTGGCTCTTCTTCGTTGTTCCTACTCACTTGTAGGAAAGTCATTCTGCTAGATTATCAGGCGAAGGCTTTTGGTATCATCCTTGACACTCTTCTTCTCACACCTCCTGTCCAGTCTGTTGGCAGATTTTATCTGCTGGTCTTCAGAATCACACCCACCCTGTGCCCACCACTTCCCTCTCTGCCTCCACCAGCCTGAACCAGCTTGATGGATGCTGTCAGCCATTCCTCAGTAGATGAGGTCTCTATTTGCCCTGGGGATTTCTTTACTCAAAAAGTGGTCTTCTAGGGACTTCCTTGGTAGTCCAGTCAATGCAGGGAACATGGGTTCAATCCCTGGTCCAGGAAGATCCCACATACCATGGAGCAACTAAGCCATGCACCACAGCCACTGAGCTCGTGTGCTGGAGTCCATGTGCCGCAGCTGCTGTAGCCCGAGCTCTCTAGGGCCCAAGTGCCACAACAAGAGAAGCCACAGCAATGAGGAGCCCATGCACAGCCATGAAGAGTAGCCCCCGCTTGCTACAGTTAGAGAAAGCCTGCATGCAGCAGCAAAGACAGCACAACCACGCATTATTTTTTGTTAAAGGGAGTCTTCTTAGAGTTTTAGATTATGAACAGCCGTATTTAAGGATCATCACCCTGAAGCACTATTGCTATTACTGAAGTCATTATAAGGTCACAGAGTGTCGAAGATACAATCTGGAGCCTCACTGCTTCACGTGTGGCCCATGGACCAGCAACCTGGGCAGAACCTGAGAGCCCATGAGAAATGCAGACTCTCAGGCTGCCCCAGCCCTGCAAAATCAGAATTTGCAGATGAATCTGTGGTTCACATTTTTGTTAACATTTGAGAAGCAAGATTAGAGACCATTTAGTCCAACACCCTCTCCTCCAACATACACACCCAAGGATACATGGACATACATACACAACAAATACCAGTTAGATTAAGGAAATTGAGACACTGAGTAATACACCCAAGAACACAAGTTGATTATCTGCTGTCTCTTTTTCACATTAAGGGGCATTTTCATAGTCTTATTCAAAGAAATCTGTTGAAAGAACTTAGCAAAGGGTAAACCTCTAAAACGCTTTAGAGATCTATTAAATATTCCTTTGATCAGCGGTAGCTTTCTTCACATGCCCTCTTAGAAGTGAGGGTGAGTAATTATGCAGCAGTTTGCTTCAAAACATGTTCCTTTGATTTGGATCTAATGCTCTGCCTGTGCAGTTTGAGAAACAACATAGAGAAAACACTTTGCTTACATACAGCCCAAGCTCCCACTCACCTTCTCACGGTTTTGGCAATGAGAGCTTCCCGTTCTGTATTACTTGCTTCATGTGCGTTCTGAAAAGTACACAGGGCACACAGGTATGATTTCTGCCAGCCAGGTGTTGTGTCAAAATTCTTGAAGAATATTTCCAAGGCCACCTCAGAAGAAGTACAATTCATATTCATCTCTTTACTGATAAAAAATATAGTCTCTGCTTTCTCTCTTATGTTATGAATCTCTTGGGCAGGTCTGCGGATTTCTGGTTGTTGTTTTCAACATTATTCCTTGGTGCCTCAGAAATTGACAGGGGCAGAATGATTGGTCTTTGCTTTTGCCTTAACTGCCGAATCTCCCCTGGAAGCAAGGTCATAAGCAAAGGGTAAAGCATCTATCTAATACATAGCCTCAAGATGACAAAAAGTAAAGGAGTAATTGACAGAACTATTAGGAAATTGGCATTGCACTTCATAATCAGAGATTTTAACACACCTCTTGGTCATTGGCAAATCAGATAGACAAAGAGATTCAGTATAGACATGGAGGATCTGAGGACGTACTTGACTATCCTAACCTAATTAACTTTTTTTTCTCTCTTGATTTCTTTTTTTAATATAAATTTATTTATTTTAATTGGAGGCTAATTACTTTACAATATTGTAGTGGTTTTGCCATACACTGACATGAGTCAGCCATGGGTATACATCTGTTCACCATCCTGAAACCCCCTCCCACCTCCCTCCCCATCCCATCCCTCAGGGTCATCCCAGTGCACCAGCCCCGAGCACCCTGTCTCATGCATCGATCCTGGACTGGCAATTCATTTCACACATGATAATTTACATGTTTCAATGCCATTCTCCCAAATCATCCCACCCTTGCCCTCTCCCACAGTGTCCAAAAGACTGTTGTACACATCTGTGTCTCTTTTGCTGTCTCGCATATAGAGTTATCATTACCATCTTTCTAAATTCCATATATATGTGTTAGTATACTGTATTGGTGTTTTCTTTCTGGCTTACTTCACTCTGCATTTAACTTTAAAAGAACACTCCAAAAGAATGAATATATTACTATATTACAAAGTGGCTTCCCAGGCGGCGCTGGTCGTAAAGAACCTGCCTGTCAGTGTAGAAGTCGTAAGAGACATGGGTTTGATCCCTGGGTCGGAAAGATCCCCTGGAGGAGGACATGGCAACCCACTCCAGTATTCTTGCCTAGAGAATCCCATGGACAGAGGAGCCTGGCAGGCTACTGTCCATAGGGTTGCAAAATGTTGGACATGGCTAAAGCAAATTGGCACAGCACACATACATACAAATGTGTCCTAAATCACCTGGCTGTACGCCTGAGACTAGCACAGCATTATAAACCAGCTGTCCTTCAATTAAAAATAGTAAAAAATTAAAATTAAAAAGGACGCTTCATCTAACAAATGAGGAATTCGCATTCTTTCTAAGAACACATGGAACTATTGCTTACCTACTAGACTATAATGCACACTTCACAAATTTCACAGAATTAATATGATATAGAACACATCTTTCTAACTACAATGCAAACAAGATAGAAACGAATATCCAAATTATAACTAGGAAAACCCACGCTTTAGGAAATTAAAGACATACTTTTTGAAAGCTGCTATGTCAAAGAATTCATAAGGAAAATTGAAATATATTTAAAACTAACAATAATGAAAACACTACCGGACTTCCCTAGTGGTCCAGTGGTTAAGAATTTGCCTGCCAATGCAGGAGACACAGGTTTGATCCCTGATCTTGGAAGATCCCATATGCTGTGGAGCAGCTAAGCCCATGAGCCAAAACTACTGAGCCCAAGCTCTAGATCCCTTGAGCTGCATCTACTGAGCCCACACACCACAAAATACTGGCGTCTGCGTGCCTTAGAGGCATTGCTCCGCAAAAAGACAAGCCATTGCTACCAGAAACCTGTGAACCACAGCTAGAAATTAGCCCCCACTTGCTGCAACTAGAGAAAGCCTTCATGCAGCAAAGAAGACCCAACACAACCATAAATAAATAATTTTTAAGAACACATCCCTATCACAACTTGTGGGATGCAGCTAAAGTTGTGCCTAGAGTATTTAGCTCTAAAATTATTCCATTAAAAAATAAAAGCTGAAAAGTAATCATCTAAGCATCATATTCAAGAAGTCAGTAAAAAAAAAGAAATTAAAAAAGAGAAGAAGTCAGTAAAAGGAAAAAGAATAGGTAAGGAAGCAGTAATAAAGACAAGGAATTATTATGCAACACAGGTAGCTCAGTAAATTCTAAAAACCATTCTTTAAAAAAGTAGAATTTACAGTTGATAATTTCAACAGTAAGAGAGAAAGATGAAACAAAAGTAATAATTTTAAAAGGAGGAATGTCAACAAAGTTTGACCGGAAAGCATCTTTTGACCAACTTCACACCAGCAGATTTAAAACTTCAAATGGACAGCTGCCAAGAAAGTTATCAGTGACCAAAGTATGACTCAAGAGGAATCAGTAATTAGAGAACTTGACTTGGCTTCCAATTATGATAGAAACAGAATCAATATGTTAAGTTTTTTCACAACAAAAATGCCAGGCCCAGACAACTTTATAAGTAAACGTGACCAAACATTTAAGGAAGATAAAATTTCCAGATTAGCTAAGCTCTTTCAGGACAACAGAAAGTGCCAGCCAGCAGCATTCTCTAACTTAGTTTATGGGGCTGGTATAATACTGACCTCAAAACCAAAGAAATACAGCATGAGAAAGAAAATCGCTGGCTCATCCCCCTCTTGAATATGGGTGCAGAAATCTGAAACAAAATCACCTCAGTACACTGAATCCAGTAATGTATTTTAGAAAGGCAGTGCATAATCGCCACGTTGAATTTATTCCAGGGATACAAGGTAAGTCAGTGTCAATAAGCTGATAATGTCACTTGTACATGATCAGGTTAAAGCTGAAAGTCCACATCATCGGCTCGTTGGAGACATGGGCCTCCCAGGACCACGAAGTAAAAGAGAAAGACAGAACGTAGAAAAGGAAGAGAAGAAAGCTACAGGGGGACTAGCAAAATCTGAAGGTTGATTTTGCATCTGTAGCATTACAAAACATCCCTGCAGAATTAACACAGATTGTGTATGTTTCCATCAACAGCCAAATTATTTTTCATAAAATGAATTGAAAGTACCACACATAAAAAAGTGTCTGATACATTATTTTGGTAAAATAGTACCCCCCAAAAAATATTCTTTATACCTTTCTTTATACCTTTCCCCTCAAATCAACATCTTAGAAATAGCCAGAAGGAATGGGTTTTTTAAAAAATCATTTTTGCAGTGTTCCATTTCTGCCTGTAACCACTTGACTTAAAACACATTTGGAGTCACTTCAAATAATGGTCAGCATAGTTCAAACAATGATGCCCATTGTTGTGGTGGCTAATGGATAGGCCCTGAAAAGCTAAGATAACGTGAAGTTACAAAACTGTAAAATCAAACAATGTTGCATCTTGTGTAGTCTCAATTTTAGTCTCAATCAGTAATTTTCTAAGAAGACGGTCTTGTTATGTTTCCACTCAACTACTCAATATTCGTTAAATGTGTCCAGTTTTATATTTATAGAATCAAGTATTATGCCAAGATTTCAAGTAATCACTTAAAGCAGAGAAAAGTATTGCTGGTCTCTACTCTTTTTAAACCAGGAAGTTGCATAGCCAAATATTCAGGCAGACAAGGTCTGTAAGCATCGGCCCTTCATCTTCCATTTTCCTACAAAGCGGAGCTCCTCCCGTGACTGCATATTGACTTCCTAGGGATAATGGAGCTGCGTCTACAGGCTCTGGAACCATAGTGAGTGAGTGAAGTCGCTCAGTCGTGTCTGAACCTCTGCGACCCCATGGACTGTAGCCTAGCCAGGTTCCTCCGTCCGTGGGATTCTCCAGGCAAGAATACTGGAGTGGGTTGCTATTTCCTTCTCCAGGGGATCTTCCCGACCCAGGGATTGAACCCAGGTCTCCCGCATTGTAGGCAGATGCTTTACCATCTGAGCCGCCAGGGAAGATCCCTGGAACCATAAACCATGGACAACAGGTGTTTACTGAGCATTGGTACATTTACAGGGGCTCTTGTTCGGAAGTGTGTCTCCTTCATCACGGTTACTGAGTCCATTTGCAGGACAGTGGAGATTGTCAGGGCTAACTGACAGAGGGTACAGAGCTTTCTGTGATGTGTTTCTCTTCCTCTGCTGGTTTCCTTGACCCTCTGAAGGAGACCCAAAGGGAAGACTAAAACAGCAATGTATTATTTTTGATTATCAAAGCTTCTACAAGGTAGGTTGATTTCAACACTATGGGCCCTATCGTATAGACTTGGAAACGTGCCATCTTTTATTTTTGTTTAAGAAAGATACATGATGTTGGTCTCCTGGGTTAGATGGTTGAACTAGCTAAAGCAGAGCCCCTCAATACCCATCAACCCATCAGGGACCTTCCACAGCTGTGTGTGTAGACAGTGACAACTCCTACCCATCTTAAGAAGCGTTTTTCTTCATCAGAGGTCACAGAATGGCTGCTAAAATGCAAAAGGTAGATAATTATGTATTTTAAGAACATACTAAATGAGATACCACTGTTTAATTTTTTTCTCCATTATAGCCCCCAATGCACTGCCAAATAAGAGATCGAGGAAGTATTTTGAAGTTTAAAACCTTAATCTGCAAGTAGAATACAGAGATCATCAGGAAACTAGCATGAAGATATTGAATAGAGATCAAAGAGTCTGGTATTTAGAAAAGTGTATTCAAATACAGTTAAATTGTGCCATACCTCACCTACCCTGCTGCTGCTGCTGCTGCTGTTGCTGTTAAGTTGCTTCAGTCGTGTCTGACTCTCTGTGACCCCACAGCCCACCAGGCTCCCCCATCCCTAGGATTCTCCAGGCAAGAACATTGGAGTGGGTTGCCATTTCCTTCTCCAGTGCATGAAAGTGAAAAGTGAAAGTGAAGTCGCTACCATCCCCTTAACAAACGACTGGATACATTTAACAAATATGAATGACATGGTTTCTGCTCCTGAGAAGGGCACTGCCAAATGAGGCCAAGCAATGCAGGAAGATGTGTGCTGGCCCGGAGGCGTGGACGAGGGTGTGGCTGTGCAGAGAGTGTGGTGCTGACCCTGCAGGGGGTGCAGAGGGCAACAGATGGAGCATGACACGCGAGCTGGGTCACTGAGGATAAGGAAAGGCGGGGAGAAACTGAGTCGAAACTGTGGTTCAGGGAATAAATAAAGCTACGTTTTTCAAGCGTGTTTCCCAAATGTGGTGACTGGGCTCATAAATCTCCTCCTTTTTTCTGGTCTCTTTCAGTGTTCACGTATCCAGAAAATGGCACCGACGATTTCAGAGACCAAGCAAAGAACATAAACCACCAGGTATTTATGGACATTTCAGAAGACTGGCCAGACAGGGTCCTTAGATTATTCTGTGGGTCACCCCCCAAGTGGGTCATGAAATCAATTTAGTGGGGCCCAGACTAGCACTTTTAGAGAATAAGGTACCATGGAGTATATAGCATAGGCAGCCCTGAGCGAAACAAATACCAATGCACCCGAGGTACAGAGGATAAATATTGTACTGGGTGCTTTTGTTTCTGTTATGTGTGCTATCTACAAGCTGATATGTGCCCTACAGTATGTAAAGTATATATTATGACTATATTTCATAGTGGGCTTCCCTGGTGGCTCAGAGGTTAAAGCGTCTGCCTGCGATGCGGGAGACCTGGGTTCCATCCCTGGGTCAGGAAGATTCCCTGGAGAAGGAAATGGCACCCCACTCCAGTACTCTTGCCTGGAGAATCCCATGGACGGAGGAGCCTGGTGGGCTACAGTCCATAGGGTCGCAAAGAGTCGGACACGACTGAGCAACTTCACTTTCAACTTTTAAGTATTATATTTTATGTTAATTTACATATATAATTAGGGTGGAATAATACTGCATAAAGTACTTGAGCTTTGGGCAGCAAACTGAATCACAGAAAGAATATAATTATGCACAGCTTTTGTTTATGTTTTCTAGATATGGCGTCTATTCATTATATTATTATATTTTTGTGTGTAGTTATATATTATATATCTGCATACATATAAAATAATACACTATAAATATTACATGTTGTATAATTTTAATTTATCATGTATATTATAAAGCAGAAACAATTATGTAGCTATAATACTTGTGTAGCTAATAACAGCTTATGTTTATATAATACCTGTAAAACTCTTATATAGTTTACAAATTAGGGACACAATAAAATCGACCTCACAAGGCTGTTGTTAGCTTTGCATATATATGCTAATCCATATACCATCATGCCTCTCACATAGCAAGCTATCAAAAAAGGGTAGCTTTTATTATCATTATTGCAGTTCCATAGTCAGTGGATGATGATACCATAACAAATCAAATCAGCCTCAGGCGAACATTTTTCATTTTTCCACAGCATGAACAAACTTATTTCTGGATGAATACACCCAGATCCCTTTGATATACTAGATACAAAATTGTCCATTTTAGGGACTAGAAGTTGTTTACTACTCGCCACCTGCCTCCTCTCTATAGAGAGAATATTCTCTTGCTTGGACTTAAGTCTGTATCACCTTTCGTGAACAACTAAATCAAAGGAAAAAAGTGATTTGAAGAAAACTGTAGTATTTCTGACAAAAAGTTCCACATAAATGTTTTCAAGTAGTTTGTAAGGAAATCAAACTCAGCTAGGAAATTAAAAATAAACCTATGTTCAGAACAAAATAATAATGGTTAGATATTTTAACGCAAAAGATTATGCTAGAATTACATTCAACTTCTCCATTTCCTGTCTTCTTCCTTTGCTCCATTTCTTCCTCCTTCCTCCTCTCATTTTTTTTATATTTCTCTTTCAGGGACCTCTTTCCAAAGACCCATTACCGATGAACACCTATGTTGCCTTGTACAAATTTGTACCACAAGAGAATGAAGATTTGGAAATGAGGTAAAAATATTTTTAAAGGAAGAAGAAGAATGAAAGATTTAAAGTCAGTGGTGATGTACGTGAAAGAAAATAATTCAGTGTGCGCTGCCTCCAAGGGCCTTAGAGCAGTGATTCTCAAATGTGCGTGTGCGGGGCTGGTTGATGCAGATTGCTGGGCCTTATTCTGGAAGTTTCTGACTCAGCATGAGTCAGCGCATCTTGGGTGGGGCTTGAAAATCCGAGTTTCTAACTGGTCTGCAGGTGGTGCTGACGCTGCTGGCCCAGGGACCACACCTTGAGAAGTGTGGTTAGTACATCATCGGTAGAGCTGCTACCGGGAGTTTTCATGAAGGCTGAGCATCAGATGCACTTGGCATCCTGTGGGGTCTAATAGGGAACCAAAAATGTACTTGCTGCCCAGATTAACACTGACTGACAATCAGGCTAAAACTCTATTTATCCCTGCCAGAGACTGGTAGCTCCCCCTGGCTCGCACCTAGAGGTTCTTCTGTTTCTGAACCATCCCACCTCATGGTCACTGAAACAGAGAGACAGGTGAGCCTCAGGGCGCTCTTGAGATCTAAACCTTTCTCTGGAACACAGTCTCATGTTTCAGGGGTAGTGTGGCTGGAGTCCGTGCTGTGTCCACATCCTCCTTGCTGTGCGATTTTAAGCAATGTACAAACATCGTGTTTCCCAGGTTTCCTTACTGATAAAAGGATAATAATGATCTTTTCCCCTGAAGGCATTTGTGAGGATGAAGTGAATAAGGTTCATCATAAAGCATATAGCACAGTAACGGTAGATACTCAGAAACTGGCCGTCAGTACAGTCTACGTAACGCCGTGTTCCCCAGGTTGTCTCAAAGAAAAGACTTCACTCCTTCCCTCTATTCGTGACCCAAGCCACAAGCGCTCTCAGGACAAGCACTTGGTGTTTTCCAGCCCTGGAGCGGGATACGAGGGGCTGCTTTTGCAGCCACACGGGCCCTTAGAGATGGGTTCTTTCCTCTTCTGAAGAGCATGGAGAGGAAAACTAGCACAGAAAACCATTTATATGTCAGAGCATTAGGAAAATAGCCTCCATTTGACGGTGGACTCCACTGTCCACGTGCTGTGTCACTGGTCCTCCCTGCAGAAGGATCTGGAACCCTTTGTCTGCACCCTGGAGCCCTCTGAGCTTTCCCACATCTCATGTGCGCTAAGTCACTTCAGTTGTGTCTGACTCTTTGAGACCCTAGGGACCGTAAGCCCACCAGGCTCCTCTTCCATGGGATTCTCCAGGCAAGAATGCTGGATTGAGTTGCCATTCCCTTCTCCAGGGGATCTTCCCCGACCCCAGGCATCAAACTCATCTCTGACATCTCCTGCATTGGCAGGCGGGTTCTTTATCACTAGCGCCACCTGGGAAGTCCTTTTCACATCTCAGGTCTATCCATTTCCCTGGTGTGACTCCTCTGGCTTTTGCCTGAACATGGTTCCTCCTCAGTGAAATCAGCTTTCTCCTCTTCCACTTTCTCCAAAGTCCCTGAAGAGAAAAGAACTATCAAAAGCCTCCATCTAGACCCTGTTTCCTGGTCCCATTTGCCACTGGGGTTGACCTGGATCGCTCAGCTGCCCTTCCTGGTACAACGCCCAGTGGGCCCCGTAGCAGATGTGGGTGACGGCCGGAGTCTGGCAGCTCCCCTAGCTCACACCCAAGGTCAGCTTTCATTGTTCATCTGTGGTCTGCTTCCAGCTGATTCTCGGGCTTTTCCCAGGCAGAGTTCAGGCCTGGTTCCTGGCTCCTTAGATTCGTTCAGACAGTTAGGTTCTTGTACATCTGAATTTTCTCCATCCTTGAGGAAGACTCACTATGCTGAGCTCACTGGCTGGAGCTGTAAATGCTACCTAAACAGCCTGGTTAGGTACAGCAGAATGAGGTGGCGTTTGTCAGGTGAAGCCCCATTCCATCAAGATACAGCAAACCCTGCCAGTCAGAACCTACCTAGGATTTGTTACTGGCGTGGTCCCTTGCCCTCAACTGACAGTCCATGTTAACTATCTTGCTGATGAAGACAAGGAGGACCTATATTTACTTTGCAAAGAACAGTATATTGGGTTCTTCCTGAGATTATCATTTGAGTGTCTAGAATTTAAAATTTAACGACACCCCATTGTGCAGGTCCCACAGCCTTATCTTAGAAAATTGTTCTGAACTTATTAGATGGAAATAATAGCTCCAGAGAAGTATGACTCAGGAGTGAAGTTTTAACTGCCTGGTGGTGGTCGTACGTTTTTGTGCTTATGTTAGTCGGCTGCAGGCCATTAAAAGTCAAGTTGTCTGGTCACGAATCAAACGTTTACACTCTGCTCCCAGGCAAACAGGACTATTCATTCCCAGGAATGAAATGTCTGCATTGCATAGACTGCAAGATTGAAGTGATAAATCATACTTAACTTTTTTTTTCTTTGCAAAAAGATTGTAGGTTCCCATTTTAGAAGCCAAGCTCTGATTTAGAATGTGTAAGGCAATGCCTTGGGGATTTAGTATCATTCCTTGAATGAACTAGGGCTTCGTGAATTATCTTTTTCTCCTTAAACCATGAGGTAGTAAAAATCCTTTTAACAAAACTCTATTTTCATCCACCTTCCTTCTGACCCAGCGGGCATGCTGGAGATTATCCTCAGGAAAGAAAACAAAGGATACAAGAGTGGAGGGACTGTTGAGGGCATGAGCTTGAGGACAAAGGAGGTCCAACTGGCAAAGCCAACAGTCACAGTTCAGAGTAGATGGACCATCACTTCAGCCAGAGTTTGCTATATATCTGCTCAATAATAAGAAAGCTTTTTCTGCCAACAGCCAGCAGTCCAGACCTCTCTCCAAACCTCCAGAGTCTCCTCCATGCCTACCCCAGGAGTGCCTGGCACCCAGGACCTCTGTCCTCCCCTGCACAAACCTGTCCCCAGGGTAAATGATGTCACCATCTGCCCAGGCCTCAAGCCAGCCACCTGAGGTTTTCTTTTACCCCGTGCCCGAAAATGCATTCAATGTTCAGTTCCAACTGGTTCTCTTTGCCTCAGATCTGCTTTATCCAGCCCCACCTTCACCACTCCCTGGATTGCTGTGGGATCCACCTGGTCTCTGTGTCTAGTCTTACAGCCCCTCGCCCCATTCCTCCCTTCCCATTTACTTTGGTTGGAAAGGATGCTGCAAAGACAGCCCAGTGTCCTGGGATCGTCTAAACTTTAGAGTCAGACAGAATGGATTCATGTCCCATCCCTACTCCTCTATTTTCTGACAGTAGGGCATCTTACCTAACTTTCTGAACCTCTGTCTTCTCATCTTGAAAGTAGAAATAATAAGGCCTGCCCTTGTAGGATGGTGGTGGTTGAGTTGCTAAATCATGTCCAACTCTTTAAACCCCATGGACTGTAGCCCACCAGGCTCCTCTGTCCATGGGACTCTCCAGGCAAGAATACTGGAGTCGGTTGCCATTTCCTTCTCCAGGGGACCTTCCTGACCCAGGAATGAACCCGGGTCTCCTGCACTGCAGACAGATTCTTTACCGACTGAGCTAAGAGGGAAGCCCTTGTAGGATGGTTGTCATTAAATAAAACAGCATAGTAGGAGTTTAACAGTGTTAATTCCAGTCAGTTCTGTTCATATTCCAGAGGTAGATGCTTCCTTTGCAGACATAAAAAATGAGGGAGAAAGAGAATGACATACAACATGGATTCACTGAATATTTAAGAATAAAAAATGCGGGCATCACTTGACCTGGATTTAAGCTCTAGCCAAGCCGCTCACTAGCTGTGTGACCCCCATGAAGCCTGAGACAGTTCCACAAGCCATCAAGCTTCTGCTTTTATAATACACTCACGAAGAAGAGAATCACTGTGCCTGCCTTAGGACTGCTCATGACACACAAGTGTGTTTAGAACTCTCTAATGCCCTCCCACTTCCCTTGGGTCTAGACCGGAATATTTACAGACATCTGCTGTCTTCTCTCACCCTGGTGACTTCTCTGCTTTTCTGGCACCACTGTCCTCCTTGCCTCTCTGCTCCATCATTTGTTCCCCAAAAGGACCATGCTTCCCTTGTGGCTCAGCTGGTAAAGAATCTGCCTGCAATGCGGGAGACCTGGGTTCAATCCCTGGGTTGGGAAGATCCCCTGGAGAAGGGAACGGCTACCCACTCCAGTATTCTGGCCTGGAGAATTCCATGGACTGTATAGTCCATGGGGTCTCAAAGAGTCGGACACAACTAAGCGACTTTTATGCTCACTTTCAACTCTTGCCAAAGAAATTTTCTTCCTGCCCTCTGTTCCTCCCACCCTTCTACTCACCCACCACCACCACCACCATCACACACACACCCTCTTCCACTGACTATTATGCACCCACTAGATCTCAAGTCTTCCTTGGTGCAACCTGAGTGAGATCCTCTATGATATACTTTCATGACACCATATTTCTTTTCTTCAAAGCACTTATCTGTATTTATATATTTCTGGGAATGTTTGGTCAACTTATCTCTCCCTTGTAAAGCCCACGAGAACAAATCTATATTTGTTAAATAACCCTGTGTCCCTGGAGTATAGGCCAGTTCTTGAGATTTGCTGCTGCTACTGCTGCTAAGTCGCTTCAGTCGTGCCCGACTCTGTACGACCCCATAGATGGCAGCCCACCAGGCTCCCCCGTCCCTGGGATTCTTCAGGCAAGAACACTGGAGTGGGTTGCCATTTCCTTCTCCAGTGCATGAAAGTGAAAAGGTAAAGTGAAGTCTCTTAGTCGTGTCTGACTCTTCTTGACCCCATGGACTGCAGCCCACCAGGCTCCTCTGTCCATGGGATTTTCCAGGCAAGAGTACTGCAGTAGGTTGCCAGTGCCTTCTCCTCTTGAGACTTAGTAGATGCTTACTAAATATTCCATGAATGAATGAATGAGTATTGTGGAGATTAAATAAATGAACTAGCGTTGTCGCTGGCATATACAATTAGTGGGCAAATAGAGTCCATGATAATAGAATGGAAACTATAAAGGAGGAAGCTAACCCAGCTCAGAGTGGTTTAACCAGGACCTGTTTCCTGAAGGAGATGGGCCTTGAACTCAGGATGAATATGATTTGTTGAGAAGAAGTTGTAAAAAGAGACCAACAGTAGCCCATAGTCATATTCACAGAGAGCGAAGAGTTGAAGACAATGTGGAAGAGGCGCTGCTAAGCCAAACACAGTTTGGGCATGGTAGGGTGAGCCTCAGGGAGAGGGGGTGTAGGGCTCTGCCTCCTTATTCCCAGAGCAGTGCCTGCCCCTCTGAGAATTGCTGTGGTCCCATCGTTAGTCTCCACACACTGCCTGAAGGCAGAGGCTCCGCACAGTCAGCTTTGCTACACTTTCAGTGCAAACTTCCTTCATAAATTCATCTGCTGTCACCTCCCCAAAACTCTGGCACTCATGGAAGCCATGATAATCTTCCAACCATCATGGGCAGAGAGTAGGGGAGAGCAAGGGTGCAGGGCAGAAAGGAGCAGGCCGTGTCTGGGGGTCACAAAGACCTGGGTCCACCTTCCAGCTCTGACACATCCTAGCTGCATCAGTTTGAGCAAACTGTTTAATCTCTTGCAGCCTCCATTTTCTCCTTCCTAGGGAGACTGAGCAATGAAGTAATGTTAAAAAAAAAAATGAAAAAAAATAAATAATAAAAAAAAATGAGATGAGATTTCGTGCCCAGTACAAAGTGAGGTGTACAGTATATTTAGATACCGTCTCTTCATCATTTGTATCATTTCATAATACATTTTATTTTCCTGGTCTTCTGATCAATTACTCTAAAGATATATAGTGTATATATCTTTATAGATATATAGTTCAAAACTCTGTCTAATCTTTGAACACATCCAAGGAGACTTTATCTAATTAGTCTGGCAATAAGGAGGCTGTGACACCCTGTCTCTTACCTTCTGAGTAGGTTTTGTGGTTGCTGACAGGACATGTTCCAGGTGTGGAATCTCACCACTGATACACAAGATGTGATGCCATCATGTGAGGACTCTCCAAGCTGTCCTTGCAGATAATTTGAGGTCTGATAACATCAAAGAGCCACCTGGATTCCTCTGTCTGAGTGTAATGAGCTTGCATAGTAGATAACCTCTGTCATTAAAGGGTCTTAGACAGTCTCCACCAAACACCTTTACTGTCTAGTTTTTTTAAAGTCCTGAAAATTATACTTTATGGAATGCCAGCTTAAGTAATGAGCAAAGCTTTTCAAAATGCTACTTGAAATACAAACTGGTTAACCCAATTATAATCAGGACTGGCATCATGATCAGAGACAGTCTCATTATTTCACAAAAGCCGTGTGTCCATCATTCTCCTGGCCATGTGCATGACTGTGTGTGGCACACTCACATATGCACGTAACCCCTGCAGAGTCACAGTCAGATACACACAAACTCACAGTCTCACACACACACACACACACACAGATTCAGACACGCACACTCAAATACATGTGCATTTATACACACATATTAGCAAAAGCTTGATAACCCATGCTTAGCCTTTTGATGAAAGGAAATCCTGCCGTCCATATTTACAATGTAACCTGTCTCATTGAAAGTCTGCAAAATATTCTTGGAGATATCACTTATTAATTCACATTGATGCATATTTTTAAAATCTGTAAGAATAACTTCAGTGGCTTGGCCAAGTTGACATAGTATTTGAATAGTAGGCATATATAAATAACTCTGAGGAAGCATGAACCCCAGAAACATTGGTAGGGACTCTGAAATAAAAGATCAAGCATAAACAAGAAACTCAAGGGTTCAAATACATATTTAAGTGACCACGAATGTTTATTCCAAAGAATCCATGTTCCACATCTAAATCATTTTCATTTTTATTAGTTCTCTCCAAACAGATTTGTATGATAATGGCCATGTTTCATAAGGGGTGAAGAGGAGAGGAAAAATTCCTATGAGCCAAAAGAGGGAATGAGGAAACTGCTGTTTGAATATTATTAAATTTTAAGAGTGATGTAAATTAATTGCCACTCAATCTGTTTGTGTCAAAATACCTAAATTTGGGGGCTGTAAAAGAAAAACGTATCTTCTTTTGTAACTCCAAATTAGATTCCTGATTTAAAGTCTTGAATTGCCAGACTCTTTCTTGGAAGCCATAAGTCCCAGATTTTCCTGTGTGTGAGTCTGAACAAAACCAGGCAACCAGTCGTCCCATTAGCTAATATTCACAAAGTCCTCTGGAGGTGGGATGGTCTGAATTCACCTCTTCCTGATTTATTGAAAACGCCGCTTGAAATAAGGTCAAGGGGGACCCTAACCCTTGTGCGGCTATCTCCAGGATTTGTTTCCTCTACCACCGCCCATCTCGTGGTGCATGAGTATGTGCTCTCTGCAGTGTGCACAGTTCACAGGCTCTGTTATCAAAGAGCTCCCATGGCCATGAGGCTGCAGGCCCTCGACAAGAAAGTCCCTTCAATACGAGGTCTTGTGGGCGGAGAGGTAGTTCCAGATGCTGCTGCTGCACCTCAGGGAGGTGCTGAAACATCAACTGGGACGAATCAGGTCTTCTGACCACATCATCCCACTGCAGAATAGAACCGTGATCTAAAACTTAGAAGGAAGAGAGGAAGGAAGCTAATATTTAGGGAGCATATACTGTGTATCAAGGGCTTCCCTGGTGGCTCAGACGGTAAAGAATCCGCCTGCAATGCAGGAGACCTGGGTTCAGTCGCTGGGTGGGGACGATCTCCTGGAGAAGGGAATGGCAACTCACTCCAGTATTCTTGCCTGGAGAATTCCATGGACAGAGGAGCCTGGTGGGCTATAGTCCACGGGGTACAAAGAGTTGGACACAACTGAGCGACTAACACTTTCACTGTGTATCAAGTTATTTACACTACACCATTTCATTTAAATCTTTTTTAAAAAAAAAAAAAAAAGAAGGCATTGAAGCAGCCTTGGGAAGCCAGGGAAGATTTAAGGAGTAGCATCGCAACCCATCCTGGACTTTCAGAAAGGGTGGACATGAGTACCTGTACGGCTTAAATAGTGAGCAGTCATTCTCTCTTCCACTGAGGAAAGGGTAACAGAAGAATCGTTCAACTATAAGAACAACTGGTGCCAGATGCAAGCCAATCGCAAATCCCATTACAAAAGAAGTTGTGGAAATTCACTGCAGGAGCATATTTAGATTCTTATATTCATCCCAGCCTTCATTCTGGAAAGACTGACTTAAAATTCAGTAAACCTTAGCAAATGGACACTTGGCTGTTTAGTTCATATTCCAAGGAGACAATTTATGGTCTTTTACCCTTTTGAGGGGAGAGAGAGAGAAGCAAGTCCAGGAACCCACAGGTGGAAGTGGAGGCTTGGAGCTATTACCTGGGGAGGCAGACCCTTCATCCACTTGTTTTTCTTCTACCCCAGGCTTTCCATCCTACACTGAGGTGGCAGGTTTCCTCTCTGAAAAGAAAGACAATTTATATTAGCAGATTCAGATAATGTGTTAATTTTGCCCTTTTTGGCCACTCACATTACTCCTTATAAATCTATTTGGATTGTTAAATTTGGTTCAAAAGAACAGGAACTGTGTGATTATAGAGTGGGGTTCATGAAAAGTCACTCCTGGTCAAGGATAATTTTTTAAAATTAAAATCATTTTAATGTCAGAATTTTAATTCGAATCACTAATGAATGAGAGAACCAGTACACTTTCACATCTGATTCAAAGGAAAATTCACTCAGCACCCATATATAGGCAGTTAGGAGTGCTGATGTGAACTTACAAATAGGTGCAAAAGTAGATAATATTCACAGGGTAGTCATTGACTACTTTCTACCAGACACAGTTCACTAACGTTTCTCGGGGTAAGGCTCATTTGCATTATTGCAGAGATGTGCAGTAACTCAAAGACACTGAAAGGGGGAGGTGACCCAGAAGGGGGCACCAGACAGCACCCCAGATCAATCATCAGTTGTGCCCATTTCAGAGTCTTCCAAATTGTCCCTGACAGCCCCTTGCCTTCTTTCAACTGATGTGAGGTGGTTCTAGCAAGCAGTATTTTGCAAAAGAGAAAACAATGGTTAGGATGGTTAAACCACGTGTTACAATCTGTATGAATCTCCAGGAGAACATTATTAAAATAGAGACTCCTGGGTTACACCCATACTGGAGACTCAATTCCCACTTGGAAATCTGTATGGTTAAATATTCCCTTAGACTCTGGTAATCTGCCAGGTTTGAGAACAACTGTGACTTAACTGATTTCTCCTGAGATGAACAGTGGGCCAGTGGCCGACCCAAATGGGATGCAGGTTTCTGATCCTCAGCCAGTGCTCAATACACTGGTCAGCACTGGGGCTTTGGCCTGTGGTTTATTTGGTAACGTCCTTCACTCTATAAGGTTTTATAAATCCTCCATAAAATAAGAAAAGGAGAGCCCTCGAGACAGTGTTAGACAAAATAAGACTTGGTGTCTTGCTTCCATTCTCTTAAGTACATTACTGCTTGGCAAATGTATCAACTTAATTAAAGCTAAATGTAATTCTATGCACCAATTTGATTTAAAAATAATCTTCACAGTCACCAGGACATCAAAATACAATTAAGGGCTATTTGAGGAAAGTCTCTGATGCATATTATGCTCTGACGCTGTGCTATGTCAAGAAACCCAGATCTTCCCGAATATCACTAATGTGTTTAGCAGCCTCTCTCTCACTCAAATGCCTTTTTCAATTAGGTTCTGGAGAGCATGATATGTGACAGTTCAGGAACATTTACCAAGCCTCATCCAAATGGCCCTTTAGCTGAATGCTTTCTCTCTGAGCTGGTCTCTGGACTTGAGAAGGTGCAGGCAAGTCTTATGGATGCCAAGCTTAAGACAAAATCACACTGCAGAGTTTAGGAGTTCCTTGTTCCCTAACTATATGCTAAGATTTTAAAGGCTCCGGACCAGGATAATGGAAATCAAGGAAGGGGTCTAGGGGGAAATTCAGCAATAGATCTGAAATTAATGGAGCAGTTTGGCTGGCTCCTTTTCTGTTCCCCTTGAGGCTTCTCTGGTGGCTCAGCTGGTGATGAAACCACCTGCAATGCAGGAGACGTGGGTTTGATCCCTGATTTGGGAAGATCCCCTCGAGAAGGGAATGGCAACCCACTCCAGTATTTTTGCCTAGAGCATCCCATGAACAGAGGAGCCTGGTGGGCTATAGTCCACGGGATCGCAAAGAGCTGGACACAACTGAGTGACTTTCACTTTTACTTTTCTGTTCCCCTTGGCTTGGGTTTCTCCAGGAGATTTGTTTGGCCTGAGTAAGAGTGGTTGATGTAAGCTTGATTTGGGGTTCTTTTTGCCTAATGAATGGGAAACTGTAAAAAAAATTTTTTTTAATCCCCAGATAGTTGCAGAGTAAAATGGGCAATTTTAAGGAGTTTCACAAAGTTTCAGCGGTACAAGAGGCAGCATGATTTAGTGGACTTAGTGGTGGAATCAAACCCTCTTAGGAAGAAAGTCTCTCTTGATCTTCTTCCTTGTATGTAATTGCTACTAGTCTCCCCCACTTCATTCAGCGAACTTTGCTGTCCCCCAGGCTCTGGGTAGCGGGGACCTGCACCCTTCCAGCATCTCCCCTGAAGTCAGCTACGTGGGCAGTAGATTCCTCCCTCCACCTTGAGCCTGCCACAACTTTGTGGTCTCTACCTGGAGTCAAGGGGAAGAGAGAAGGGGGTTGGGGATGTGAAGAGAGAGAAACTTTTCCAAAACTCTGAATTACATCAAAGGTCAGCTTTTGAAGCCACTTAGGAGGTCAAAGGTTATTACATTAAGCAATTGTCCCTGTGAAACCTAAGGGGACACTGAATTTTCTCATATCCCAGTGAAAAACTAAATTTTTAGAAGGAAATTATAATTTTTAAGCCTTTATTGTATATCATTCACAGTGCTGAAGACTTCCACATAGGTCTTCTCATTTAATCCACATAGCAACTTTGCAAAGTCAATATAGTTCACTGTATAGAGAGATGGAGATATAGATACCTTGGAGTATGTCCTTATGTGAATATCATTGAGGTAGCTCAGTCTCAAAGAAGCATATTTGTTTGGAATTTTTGTTTGGGCTTAATTCCATACATGTCTGTGCCCCTTGAGTGTATTTCTTCTCATTTAGCAGTGATACTGTTAAGTTACCAGTTGAGATCACCAATATCTTGAGGACAGTAACTATGTCTTAACAACCATAATAACCACCATCTCTTGTGGGCTTATCTAAATGTGTTTCTCAAGTACTAACTCATTTAATCATTGAAAAAGTAAGGAATGTACTATTATTATCTACACCTGACAGTTAAGATGACTGATGCTTTGAAGCATCTTTTTATCCTGAGTACACACCTAAGACCTAACACGTGACCTCATTAAAAAGGTGTCACTATCTCCAACCATAGGAATCTGTGTTCGATGTGGGGACCGGAGACAGGCTGGATGGGGGGCCTCGAGACAGCTCACAGTCGACCCTCGAGAGCCCCCACCCATGGAAGACTCAAGCATCTTCATAACTTAACCTTGCAGAAGAGCTCCCTGTAGGTGGCTGGGCTTGCCTGCATCATTCATACGCTCTGTGAACACTGTGCCCTCATAGTCCCTGAAACCAGTGTACCTGGGTGAGGGCGGGATGAGTTGCTGTGCCCGAGTGGAAACCACATGAGGGAAGCAGAGGACTTCTGGAAACGACCCCAGACAGCAACCGTCCAGCTTACATGCACATACATGTAAACACACATATACACACTCACAAATAAACTCTGTCCTCCTCACCGCAAAGCCATGATTCTGTAGTTAGCTTTGTTACTTTCTTCCTACTCCTGTGGATAGCCCACAATTCCCTCAGAATTTTAAGATGTTCCCTGAACCATGATATTGGCAACCTGAAAGTCTTCCTCAAGGTTTAAGACCCATTTTACTGAGCAAACAAAAAGGCCAGCTGCAGTGTTCTGATCTCTCCGCTCCAAATTGGATTGTTTCTGAAGTGCATTGTACATTTTATCGATGTATATAATTCTCCAGTACTTTGGCCACCTGATGCAAAGAGCCAGTTCATTGGAAAAGACCCTGATGCTGGGAAAGATTGAAGGCAGGAGGAGAAGGGGACGACAGAGGATGAGATGGCTGGATGGCATCTCCGACTCAATGGACATGAGTTTGAGCAAGCTCCAGGAAATGGTGAAGGACAGGGAAACCTGGCGTGCTGCAGTCCATAGGGCTGCAAAGAGTTGGACATGACTGAGCGACTGAACAAAAACAACAACATAACTTTGGGTTACAGTGCAGCAGAATTTTTACCTGAACTTAGGATGTTCTGATTGATTGAATGAAGCAAAAGAAACAGGAAGATCCCCTGGAGGAGGGCATGGCAACCCACTCCAGTATTCTTGCCTGGAGAATCCCATGGACAGAGGACCCTGGTGGGCCATGGTCCGTAGGGTCACAAAGAGTCGGACAAGACTGAGTGACTTAGCATGCACAAACTTTTTTAAGTATTTGGGAGCCAGATGAGTTCATCTTCCCTGGACTGTATAGTCCATGGGGTCACAAAGAGTCCAACACAACTAAGTGACTTTCACTTTCTTTTGAGTTCATCTCCAAGGTTTGGAAATATAGAGTTAAATTATAAAATCTATATATAATGGATCAGAATATAAAGTCACCTAAAAGAAAGAAAATAACTGATATACCAGAGCAAGACTTTCTACTAACAGAGTGTGATAACACAAAATAAGAAAGAATTATTTCATGGAAAGGGCTCCAGTCAACACAGAGGCGTAAAATAGCTGGAGGCAGAGAGTCACACCCTGGCAGTGTCCATCCTAGGAACAACCCAGGGAAGGAGAATTCTAAGCCTTAGGCCTCCATTCTACCAAGATCCTGGGCAAGGCTCTGCCTCAGGAGAGCAGGTGGGCAGAAGGAAGGGGAAGAGGACTAAGTTGAGAACAGGTTAGAAGAGAACCCACAGTTGAGAGTGAAGTGTGTGGTGCGGCCACACAGGACCACACCAGCGCCTGGGGAGTCGGGCTAACAGCAGCTGGAGCTGTAGGGGCAGCTTACATGTGGTCAGCAGCTGGGTTAGTGAGGTTTCCCAGGCTTCCCACAGGTTAGCTAATTTGAATAATGTCCCAGGCTCCAGTCACAGAGGCTGTCCTGAGCTGTCCGGAACCCACGCCAGGGCAGTTAAGGATGAGGCTGGTACACAGTGCCCCAGAGCATTCGAGCCCCAAAAGGGAGGTGGTGTGGGTTGTTAATTTAATCAGTTGTCTAAGAGGAACTGATCAGTCCCTAGACAGAGTTTCAAAGTGGGTCAAGGCATTTTTTTAATAAATTAAATATATTACATTACACTGAATGATTTTACCTTACGTGCTTGCTCAGATCAACTGCCCAGAGCCCAGAATGGGAAAGGATCTAAGGGGGGCTCAGTGGGAAAGAATGCTGAGATTGCTGGGGGGGTGCCAGGCAGAGGCATGAGGGCTGCAGAAGCCCCACAAGCCACACATGTACCGACCCAGATATTAGAGAGTTGTTGTTGTTTTGGGTTCAAGTACCACCCTAAAGCAAGATCCTTCCCAAAATGAAAACCGCATTAGCTGTCTCTGCCTCCTGATTCGAGTATTTAAGTCGTATCAGTAGGAATCACTCATCCTTTATGCATCCTGTTTATTTCCCTGATCGCCCTGAAGACAATTTGCAATTATATATTTATTAGTTATGCATATACATTCTATATTTATTATTTATGAAATGTTTAATTATGCATTTGCTTATTTATTATCCTTCTTTCTCACTGGAATATTAGCTCCCATGAGGCCTTTACTCAGCAAAGTATACCCAGTCCCTAGTAAAATCATCCTTTCAGAGTCAGTGGTCTAGAATATTTGTGGAATGAGCAGGTAAACAGAACAGCAAAGGATAAAGGGATGAATGTAATACTCCTCACTCACCAAGCAATTTTCAGCAATTTGCTGGCAGCACTCTTTCCTAAGACAGAATCCCCATCACGCTGTCAGGATATCTGATCTTTCTCATACAATTATAGCTTGTATTCCAGTGAGTGCTTTATTCTAATGTGTGGTTTATTTCACGTGGGTCATGGGCTCAGGGACTGTCCACCTCTGGGCATGGTCAAGATTGACCATCCAGAGCATAAAAATAGATGTTGGAGGACTTCCCTGGTGATCCAGTGGCTGACTCCACGTTCTGCAATGCAGGGGGACCCAAGTTCAGTCCCTGTCAGAGAACTAGACCCCATGTGCTTCAGCTAAGAGTTTGCATGCTGCAACTAAGACTTGGTGCAGTCAAATAAATGAATACATTTTTTTTAATAGAGGTTGGATTCAGGCAGCACTGTTTTACACCCAGGGAAAGATGCCTCTTCCAATCTTGATTCCCTACTTATAATTTCTGCCAGACCATCAGCAAAGTCGCTCTAGTTGATGCTGACACACAGTTTCTTAGGTTACTAGGTTAAATAAACCTGCTGGAGCTCGAAGCATTTTTTTACACTGACTTTCATCCGTGCTGCTTAATTAAATCCCTCACCTGGGAAAGGAGTGATTTTCATCCTCCTCGCTTTCTGTGGCATCAGCATGAAACTGTGACTGTTGAAATACCAAAATGCCAGTTGTGTTTAATGCTTCATGTGTAACAAGCCTGTTATATTTGGAGTCCCCTACAAAGATAGATATTAACCGAGAATTGAAAATGACAGCAGAGAAGATTGAACCAGAATAGCAAACGGAGCACACGGATCTGCTTCCCTTCTTGCGCCAATCCCTTAAAGTGTGAGAAATATGTTTCTCCAAGAATATCTCCATAATAGTACGAGAAAATAAGAAAAACACTATCAGAAACCCCCAAATCTTAGGAATTTCTTGGGAGACTACAGCAAATAGAGTCAAAGAAGATGACCAGAGTCCAAAGAATGCTCAGAGAGCAACATCTGTATAAGAGCATATTCAAACAGACACTGATCTCACAAAAGAGCGTGCAAGTGTCCCAGTGGCTGAATTGCATTAATGGCCCCAATTCGTCACTGTCCCTGTATCCCTGCTCTTTGCCCTGAGACTTTACAGTTCCTTTCACCAGAGTTGCTTTGAGGCAGAATGACAATGTGTCAGTTCTGAGCCTATTCATTAGAAGCCTTACGTGTTTTTCACATCTCCATTTGCTGCCCTGGCAATGCCATGAATGTCCAAACTGGCCTTCTTGGGTATGAGAAACATGGAATAAGGCAAAATCACCCCAGTCATCCCAGCCAGCACCCAAGAATGTCAGGGAACCTTTGAGATTTGGGGATTGTTTGTTACACAGCATTATCACAGCAATATATAACTGATACAGAGTCCCAACAGTGTTCATTCATAACCCATTATTACTGCTTAGAATGAACAATAGGCAGCAGTGGTGTTTGACTCTAGAATTAAACCATCACCTGTGCTCTAAGAAAGGGAACCCGTGCCCAGGGAAGTGTGCCCCTGTGTGGCCCAAAAGACTGAGAAAGAAAAGGAATTGGAGGTAGTTCTGGACCTCCAGAGCTTGTAGAGACTGGTAGGGAAAGAAAAGGCAGCTTTACATGGAGGGAAATAAGTGGACCTTCTCCTTCCCAGGGTTAAGAAAGCCGCTCTTGTTTTTGCCATTGGGGTGGTGGTGGAGTCCCCAGACTGCTTGTCTGCTGTACTTTCAAGCATCCGAAGATGAGATGCATCAACTGGCACACCCTGCTGTCTTCAGCAGAGCTTGAAATTATTCCTCACTTGTTGCAGACACAGATGTATTTGATAGTGGAGAATCACCCAGAGATTCATACCCTGTGTTTTCAGTTATGAATATAAAGAAATAGCCAAGAAACACAGGTGCAGGACAAAATCCCTTGGCATGAAGGAAAAGTAAAGTGTTAAGATAAACTGTGCTTCTGTTGCAGGGGGCATGGGTTCATTCCCTGCTCAGGGAACTAAGATCCCAAATGCTGCTCAGCACAATCAAAAAAAGAAGCAATAAGACAAAGAACAATATAACTAATCCTAATGGAAACAAATTTAATAAAGGGAAGAAATATTGTTTTTAGTATCTAATAATATCCTCAGCAACATCCATCATGCTCTTCCGTCCATAAGATAAAGTTGACAAATGTGAAAAGGAGACATTCAGAAAATGATAAAGAACTCTTGGAAATTAAAATTTCCCTAAAACCCTCAATACTGTAATAAATATAAATATTACAAGAGATAAGCGCATACACAAACTAAGCAATTAGGAAGATTAAATTGAGAAAAATTTTAGACTAGATTTGTTGTTAAAGACAGAAAATGTGTAAGAAAGACAAAAGATATAGATGATTGATCTAGAAAGTCCAGCACATGTTGACTAGAAATTCCAGGAAAAAAGAAGAAAGAAAATGACTGGGAGAAAAGAGTGAAAAAATAGTGGACAAGATTTTCCGCAGTTGAAAAATAATATGAGTCTTCAGAGAGTAAAAGTGCCATTCGTGCTGAGTAGAAGGAATAAAAGACACACACACACACACACGCAGAGGTGGACGTGAAAATCAAATTAGAGATGGCAAATAATCACCGTATCTGCAACACCCATAGCAGAAACATCATATAAGTCTTCAGTTAAACCCAAGTAATCCCTAATGAAGGATATAGCATGCACACACACACAAGTCTAAAACAAGCTTCCTGATTATACCAATATAAAAAGTGACAGGCCAGGGCAATGGAAATTAAGTAAAAGTGGTTTCAAGAAGGTACTGAGAAGATGCAGCTAATAATAAAGACAATGCCTCATGCTAGACGTCGATGGAAGACAAAAGAAACAGCAAATACACCTACATATCTCTGTGTAAATGTCAGTGCGTGGAAAAGAGTCCAGAAGGAGACACAGGAAACTATTAACAGTGGTCCCCTCTAGACGGCGGGAGGGGGATTACGGAGCAGAATATGAAAAAACTCCGGTTTTCATATTTTAGACTTCCACACTTTAGAGTTTTTTACAATGCAGAGATGATCATCTGTGTATAAAAATGAAGTTTAAAAAGTTCTTTAATACATTCAGCCTCTAACAAAGCTATTTTCATGGGTGGGAAGAGCAGATAAAAGTCATTTTTATTTTAGTATTATTTGGGTGAGTGAAAAGCTACCACTTCTGACTTGAAAATACCATCTTTCTCTTTTTCACCCCCTCTACCCTCCACCCAACTCATTCATTCTTCATTTTAGGCCAGGAGACATGATTACTCTTCTAGAGGATGCTAATGAAGACTGGTGGAAAGTAAGTATTTCTTTGTCTTTAAGAAAAATCATTTGGTAACTATCATTACCATGAATGCTACAATTATGGCTGCATGCCTCTTTTTTGCTTTCAGGGGAAAATTCAAGACAGAATTGGCTTCTTTCCAGCCAACTTTGTTCAGAGAGTACACCAAAATGAGAAGATTTTTAGATGTGTTAGAACCTTCATTGGGTGTAAAGAACAGGGGCAGATAACACTGAAAGAGAATCAGGTGAGTAAAGCCCACCAGCATACACCAAGTGTGACCAAAATAGAGTAATAGTCATTTGACAAATACCAATAAATCTGAATGAGTAGAGTCACGTGAGTGTATTCACTTTGAGAAAAGATATTCTTAGTCCAATGATATTGTGTGTGTGTGTGTGTGTGTGTGTGTGTGTGTGTGTGTGTGTGTTTTAATCGCTCAGTCGTGTCTGACTCTTTGCGACCTCATGAAATTCTCCAGGCAAGAGTACTGGAGTGGGTTGCCTTTCCCTTCTCCAGGGGATCGTCCCAACCCAGGGATTGAACCCAGGTCTCCCACATTGTAGGCGGATTCTTCACCATCTGAGCCACCAGGGAAGCCTGATACTAGTGTAGCAGGATCTAAACAGGCAAAACCAAAATGTTAGGAAGCTCAGTTGCCTTCCCTGGGAACCAAACATATAGCTTATATAATACTTACAAAGCTTATCTACCTATTGGGTTGGCTACAAATTTCCCTTGGTTTTTAAGTAAAACTAAAAGACATATTTTTCATTTTCACCAAGAACTTTATTGAAAAGTGTATTCACCATTTTGTTCCACTACCTTAACTGTGGAGCATCCTCCAGCATGAAATCTCTAGCATGAAACTTCTCAAACTGCTTTTGACACATTCGCCCAGTCACAGCACCTTCTCCATACACTGCACAAATCTTTTTTTGCTTCAGTTGCATTTTTACCTCTCTTGAAATAATAAAGCATAATAAAAATGTTGCTTCTTCCTTCTGTCGTCAGTATTAAAATAACTACACAAAAACTCACTAATTTTGATGTTTTTTTTAAAATGCATGCTGATATGATAGATGTCACAATACAATCTAACAAAATTGTTTCAAATGAAGTTAAAGACAACTAAGTGCTACTAGAGCCATCTTATAGAAAAAAATCCAGCGAACCTTTTGGCCAACCCAGTGTATTTTATTTGTTGAAGTTTTACACATGCCCTATAAATGTGGATACAATGGCTCATAGAGGTGATGTGCCTTGCCTGGGGGCAAAAACCTGGCAAGTGGCCAGGCTGGAACTTAAAGATAGACCTGCAAGCTTCAAGTCAGTGCCTTCCACTGAGCCATGTGCCCTGGACGATGTGGAACAAACTCAGAATGCAAAGTGCCTTTTGCATAGTCAATTCCCAGGAAAGGCAAGTGTCCTAGGACCAGAAGGACCCCTGGGAACACATTCTTGCTCATACAGAAGCCACAGAAGCCTTACTGAGTCATTCTTGATTCCAGGCAATGGAATCACCCACATCAGACTGAGACCCCATCTCTAACGCCATACACACCCCACAAAGCAAACGGTCACATTTCCCATCTGGATTCCATGTCAATGTCTCAAACTTCTCCAAGATTACTCAACTGTATCCTTCCTGTTACAAAATCTGGAAAGTCTTCTGAATGAAATACATCCAGGAAGGATGTTCATCTTTATTGGCAAAGCATTATTACGTAATTTTGCTAGCTTGTTTGATTTTTCTTCTCAGAATAATCTTGTGCTTCCCCATTTGAGATTAAACATTATTTTATGTTACTAAAATACAAATAGAGCTTCCCTGGTAGCTCAGAGGGTAAAGAATCTGTCTGCAATGCAGGAGACCCGGGTTTGATCCCTGGGTTGGGAAAATCCCCTGGAGAAGGGAATGGCAAGAAACCAACCAGAAGGCAAATTAAAATGTGCTTAAGTTGATCAGTTTCCAAAAGTGGAACAGCTGCTCAGTCAATGACTTCCACCAATTCCTGGACCATATCCCCCCAACCCCCAATTTTTTTCTGGAAATGAGCTCATATACGTGCGTTCCACTCTCATGGTTGAGCTGACAACCTGCTGGGGTAGGGGAGAGACAAACCACCCAGCATCTTTAATGAGTCATCTTCAAGACCCAGCACAGCGTTTCAGCTTGAACCTAGAACCACATGATCTGCCCATAACTGTAGGAAAATGCTATAACCGCTGGTAGTTGTCTAGCCTGATATTTCTAAAGGGTGGCCTTTGCACCATCTGAATCAGAATAATATGGGAGCTTGTTGAAAATGCTGATTTCTGACTCCACCCCAGATCTGCTGAAGCAGAAACCTTCAGGGCAAAGGCAGCGAATTAGTCTTTTTACAGACTTCCTGGGTGTTCCGATCAAAGCTAAAATTCGAGAATGACCTTCATTTCCGTTTCTCACTTTTGTGTCCTCTAGTAGTTCTGTGACAACTGAAGGCATTTTTATTTCCAGTTACATGTGCGTCAGCAAAATGCACTGAGGTCTCTTTGCTTCTACACAGACTCTCTGTTTTCAGTCTTTGTCATCAATGTGGCAAGCAATTTTTGGAAATATCAGCCCCCTGAAAGAAAATTACATTTTAAAAAATCAATTATTGAGAAAAAATTTAAATTTATCTCGACTTTAGTGTCTTAAACTATTTTAGGTATAAAAGTTTGAATCTTGCTTATTGATTGAGGGGAGTTCACTGTAGTAGCAAAAGCACAGATTCCAGTGTCATACAGAAATGGTCTATACCCTGTGTGATTTTGGCAAAATCACCTCTGAATGTCAGTGTTCTCATCTGTAAGACTGGCACAGCAGTGTCTACCTCTTGGCATGGAAATGAGAGTCACGTCTATCACCAGCACAGTGCCCAGCCACCACGGATCAGTGCTGAGCAGAGTCATTACCCTTGCTGCCTAAATGGGACATCCATCTGCAGCAGCCAAGGCCTCCCGAGAAATTACCTAATAAGCATCAGAAAGCTTCCCTGGTTGCTCAGGGGTGAAGAACCTGCCCGCAGTGCAAGAGACGCAGGTTCAATCCCTGGATCGAGAAGAGCCCTTGGAAGAGGAAATGGCAACCCACTCCAGTATTATTCTTGCCTAGGAAATTTCATGGACAGAGGAGTCTGACAGGCTACAGTCCATGGGGTTCCAAAAGAGTCAGACACAACTTTAGCAACTAAAACAACAGCAGCAAACATCAGAAAATAGCATGCTATTTATAAGTCTAAAAATACAAAGAGACAAATGGTCATTAGCAGGGAAATAGAAGAAATTTGATTCTGAAAACAAATTCAACACATCTCTGTGATTAAATCACATTTCTGCCTCTGGGGTTCATTTGTCTTACAATTATTACATTATTGTTTCCACAGAACTTTTGCTACAAGCAGAATTAAGTTATCTTTTTGTCAAGAACATATCTAGAGTTTGCACTGGCACTAAAGTATGTTTTCTTCATTTCTAAAATTTAAAAAACTATCTTTATGAGATCAACTTAAATACCATAAAACTATTTTTTAATTCATCCATGATTCCATCATCCCTGGAGAACTATTTTAATTGATTCTTATGTTCTATAAAAGCATTTTAATGTATGAATCATTTTTAGATTATAAAACTAAAATGCATTTATTGTGGAGAAAATTTGAAAAATACCCCCCAAAATTATAAAGAAGAAAACCAAGATCAAGGTAGTTCAACCATCAAGCAATGATCAACATAAATACCTTCGTGTTATTTCCCACCAAATTTTTCTTATTTTGATATCATATTCTATTTAGTTTCCCAACTTTTATTAACTTAGTTATTAAATGTTTATCAAAACACAGGTTTTAGCAGTTATATAACATATCATCATATAGATCAGAGGTTGCATCAGTCTGGCCCTGTTTTTAAAACAAAGTTTATTGGAACATTGCTACACTCATTCATTACATATTGCTTATGGCTGCTTTCATACTGCAGCAGCTAAGTTGAGTCATTGCAGTGGAGACCACAAGGCCTGCAAATATTTACTATTTAGTCCTTTACAGAAAAAGTTTGCCAGCTGTACAAGATGTACAGATGTACAAGAAAGTATTTAGTATTCCTCTGTGACTGGATATTCAGAATTTTAAGAAAAACTATTATGGATAACTGCAATGAACACCTCTAAATCTAAGTTTTTTTCCATAACTCTGATTCCTTCTTTAGAAGATACTTTAGAATTTACAGGAAAACCAATAAACCATTTTTCCAGTTCTTGATACACACTGCCTCCCAAAAGTTTATGCCAGTTTACACCCACATCAGCTATTTTTGAGAATAATTAGGTTACCACATCCTTGCCAGAACTGAGTATTACTGTTTATTACGTATTTGTATAGCATACAAATGATATGTCATTTTTAGAAGTGAGTAATATTTCATGGTAATCTTTATTTCCTGGGTGATTAGGGAAGTTGAAATTTTATCGTGTATGTATTGGGCATTTGAATTTCTTTGTTAAAGAGAATTTGTCTGTTTTCCTTTCTGGCTGTGATGGCTCTCTGTTGCTCTGCGGTGGCTACTCTCGAGCTGCGGGCTTCTGGTTGGGCTTCTCGTTGCAGTGGCCTCTCCTGTTGCGGGGCAGAGCTTCGCGGGCGCTCAGGCTTCCGCAGCTGCGGCACACAGACTCGTAGTTGGGGTTTGCAGGCTCTAGAGCGTGTTCAGGAGTTGCGGCACACAGGCTTAGCTGTCCTGCGGTGGAATCATCTCAGACTAGAGAGTCAGCCAATGTCCCCTGCATTGCAAGGCCGATGTCTAACCACTGGGCCACCAGAGAAGCCCCTGTATTTCCTTATGAATAATCTCTTTACGTACTTTCTTATGCTACTGAAAACGCTTTCTCCCTTAAAACTATTGACACCTGATCTGCTATACATGGCCAACATTTCCCTCAGTTTGTCATTTGCCGTTTGATCTTAATGCTTCTTCCTTCAGGAGCTTAATAACTCTTCAGTTGGATCATCTGTTTTACTGTTTTGTCCTTACGGTTTTAATCTCTTTATTGCTTCCCACGTATCACTTCACTTCTTAGGAGAATGTTTCAAGATAGTCCCCCACTTCATTTCAGTTTTCTGAAGTTCTTATGCAGACTTCGATCACTCCTGACATTGATTTTAATTTAGTGTTTATTTCCTCACAGTGTTTTCTCCTTAATCAGCCCTCTTTCCTCTGCAGCAGGTCTTCTTTCAGTTAAGGATCTTGAGATGTAGGTTATCCAGGTAAACCTAATGTAATCACAGGGGGTCTTATAAGAGAGAGGAGGGTCAGAGTCAGAGGAGATGACAATGGAAGAAGAGAGAGAGGAAGAAAGAGGAATGTGAAGATGCTGTGTTGCTGGCCTCGAAAATAAAGGAAGGGACCACGAGCCAAGGAATGCGGGTGGCCTCAAGAAGCTGAAGGCAAGGAAATAGATTCTCACTTAGAGCTTCTGGAGAGACCACAGCCCTGCCAGCACCCTGATCTGGGGACTCTGCTCTCCAGAACTGCAAGATAATAAATTTGTGTTACTTTAGTTTACCAAATTTGTGGCACAGTAAGTCCCCTACATAGGAACCTTGAAGTTGCAAGCTCTCAAAGATGTGAGCGTGTGTTCACGTGTCCAGTCACGTAGTCATTAGCTCACGTGTCTGGTGCGCGTTGTCTGTGCATGCATCCTCCACAGTGGCTGTGCTTTCGTGTGCTTTACATGCAGTTCTGTATAGAGCACAGTAAGACAGTATCTTTATCTCAAACCCAGGATGTCCAGAAACACGTGTAAAAGCAGTGGTGATGTAGCTCATACTGCTGAGGAACCGAAGGAATTCACGCCACAGGAAGTGACAAGGGGGTTTTCTTTATCTGAGGAGGCACTGTTAGCTTTTGACATGCAGGACCCGAACATAGAATGGTCCACGAAGGTTGAAGCAGCTGTTCAGAATGCAGTCCAGTGCTACTGTGTCATCTGCGATGAGGAAAAAAGAACTACTTCCCAGACATCGCTGGATCATGTTTTTCAAGAGGGTAGATAGAATTGAATCCAGCAAGAAACCAGAACCATTAGGGTCAGGTGTGAGTGAAATTACAGCTTGCCCTCCGTTTTCTATTGCTGATGATCCTTCAGCTCTACCATCTCCTACCTTCTCTCCGTCCTCTAGTCAGTAACTCCTCTTGCCTGTTTACGCAGTGCCAACTGTTGTATTGTACTGCTGTACTTTTCAAGGTACTGTCCTGTAAAAATGTCTTCTTTATTTTTTGTGTTTCTTTTTTATGTGTTATTTGCATGGGAAGTATCAGGTTGGCCCCAAATTTCCTTTTGTTTTTTTCATAAGTTGGCTCTAGTAGTGCTTAGTGGTCTTTCACTTCATTCAAAACAATTTTGTTGGATTGTATAGTGTGACATCTGTCGTGTCAGCGTGCATTTTTTAAAAAAATCAAAATTGGTGAATTTTTGTGTAGCATTTTTATATTGAAGATGGAAGTAAAAAGCAACATTATCAGCATATTATGCTTTATTATTTCAAGAAAGATAAAAACACAACTGAAATGCAGAAAAAGATTTGTGCACTGTATAGAGAAGATGCTGTGACTGATCAAAAGTGCCAAAAGTGCACTTTTGCACTTTTCACCCTAGAGATACCTCACTAGACAATGCTCCACAGTCAGGTAGAGCAGCTGCAGTTGATAGTGATCAGATCGAGACATTAACTGAGAACAGTCAACGTTACACCACTTGGGAGATAGCCAACATACACAAAATATCCAAATCGAGCATTGAAAATCATTTGCACCAGCTTGGTTATGTTCATTGCTTTGATATTTGGGTTCCACATAAGTTAAGTGAAAATAACCTTCTTGACCATATTTCCACATACAATTCTCTTCTTAAATGTAACAAAAATGTGTTCCATTAACAAATTGTGAGGAGCAATGAAGTGGATCCTGTATAATAATGTAGAATGGAAGAGATAGTGAACCACCACCAACCAGACCTAAGGCTGCTCTTCATTCAAAGAAGGTGATGTTTTGTATATGGTGGGTTGGAAGAGACTCTTCTGTTATGGGCTCCTCCAAGAAAAAGAAACAATTAAGTCCAAGGACTGCTCCCAGTTAGACAAAATGAAAGCACCACTTGATGAAAAGCATCTGAAATTAGGCAACAGAAAACTCAGTCTCCCAACAGGATAATGCAAGACTGCATATTTCTTTGATAACCAGGCAAAAACTGTTACAGCTTGGCTGGAAAGTTATGATTCATCTGCTATATTCACAAGACACTGCACCTTCAGATGTCTATTTATTTCAGTCTTTATAAGATTCTCTTAATGGAAAAAAAAGTTCAGTTCATGGAAAGACTGTAAAAGGCACCTGGAATAGATCTTTGCTCAAAAAGATAAAAAGTTGGGAAGATGGCGGCAGAAGGTAGTGGAACAAAATGGTGCATATGTTGTTCAATAAAGTTCTTGGTGAAAATGAAAACTGTCTTTTATTTTTACTTAAAAACTGAAGGTACATTTTATCTAACCCAATATTATAAACCTTTTACAGTATAGTACTATATAACTGACTGTGTTAGTTGGGTAACTTGGCTAACTTTGTTGGACTTCTGAACAACTTGGACTTACAGACATGTCTTGGAATGGAGCTGGTTTGTATTTAAGGGACTTACTGTAATTTGTTACAGCAACCACAGGAAACCAATCTAGATTTGTTTCATGTGCAAAAGCAACTTGGCAGACGTAATTATGTCACAGGTCATGGACCCTGTGGCGGGGGTAGCCTGGACTGTCTAAGTTGGCCAGATCTAATCACTTGGGTCCTTACAGGCAGTGAAGTGTAGCTTCTGGGAGCCAGAAAGATGCTGCAAAAGAGGGTAGAAGAGAGATGAGGCAGAAGGGTAGGTCAGAGAGAGATTAAGTGTGGGAAGGACTCAGCCCACCCTTGCTGGATGAAGAGGTAGGAAGGGGCCTTAAGTCAGGGAATTCCAGTAGCCTCTAGAAACTGAGAATGACCCGGGGCTGGCAGCCAGCCAGGAAACCGGGACCTCAGGCCTACAGCTACAAGTAACTAAATTCAGCAACAACCTAAATCAGCCTGGAACAGCATTCTGTCCTAGAGAAACAGGAGAGAAGAAAAGGGAATAGGACCTACTGACTCCTTGGTATTGGCCTTGTGAAACCCAGAGCAGAGAAAACTAGCCAAGCCCACCAGATATAGGACTTAGATAACTGTGACACCAGACTGTTGGGGTGTTTGTTTTGTTTTGGTAGCCCCAATATTTTTTATTTTATTTTTTAAATTAATTTTTATTGGAGTATAGTTGCTTTACAATGTACCGCAAAGTGAGTCAGCTATATGTATACATATTAGATTGTGTTGTTGAAAGCCACTGAGTTCATGGTAATTTGTTATGATAGCAGTAGTAAACCAATACATATCTCAAGTCGCAAAACTCCATTTGAGTCGCCCTCCAAAGGTATGTTTTACTAAGATAATAAGAGATCTGGATACAGAGCAGTTCTTGGATTTGTAATTCAGCAGTTTGATCCCAGGATCAAGGATCTAGATTCCTCCATCCCTCTGTTCTGCTAACAGTGAAATGTTAGCCACCTCCCCTCGTGGTTATAGAGGGTTGCAGGCCCTCCAAGAATCCTTGCCAGAAGAAAGAGATTTTTCTTCCCAGTGCATTTCTTACAAGAAGAAAAGAAATCTTCCCAGAAGTTTCCAAGCAGATAGTCCTTCCTGTTTCATTGGCTAGAACGAGTCCCATGGGAACCACTAGGAGAATCGCTGGCACAGAGGACAGAAACACATTTGGACCAGTTAGGATTTATCTGAGTCCTGCAGGCTACAGAGCAACAACAGAACATAAGTCCCCACTCTGCTGCGTGGGAAGAGGGCAGTGATGGCTGTTGATGTCAACCAAGCATGGCTGTGGCACCTTTTAGTCTGGTAGATTTATCCTTAGTCCAGCAGCACAACTTGCTCCTGTCATCAGTTGAGCTTACCTCCAAAGGTCTTGGAGAAATTTCAACTTCTGGAATGGTTGTCAGTCTGTATGTTCAGTATTTCGACACTTTTCCTCCACCTCCAGTTCCCTATCTTTTCCCAGGTATTTTGAGAGGAAGACTGAATCCAAGAGTGGTAGGCAAGAAATCTTTTGAAATAAAATGACTGTTTATCTGCTTTAAGTGGCAGCATATTTAAATGTTAATGAGCTTGGAGGCAGGACTTCCCAAGTGGCTCAGAGGTAAAGAATCCACCTGCAGTGCCCAAGATGCAGGAAACATAGGTTTGATCCCTGGGTTGGGAGCATCCCCTGGAGGAAGGCATGGCAACCCACTCCAGTATTCTTGCCAGGAAAATGCCAATACCAAGAGCCTGGCAGGCTACAGTCCATAGGGTTGCAAGGAGTCTAACAGGGCTGAAGTGACTGAGCACGCACACACACACTAGCTTGGAAGCAATGCAAGGAGAAACCTTATTAGCATATGTGCTCTCAGAAGTGAGTTAGACTGTAGGACTTTAGCCAGATAGGCCCAACATGGGATGGAGCCAAGGGGGGCACTTAACCCACAGGTAGGAGATTTCTGAAACATGAATCAGACACCAGTCCGTGGTGTGCCCCAGCATCAGGAGTCACACATCAGGCTCTCGAAGTATCCTGGTATGTAACTATAAAGCTCCTTATTCTGTGTCAAAGAAGAGCCCACTCTGTTGGTTTCTGTTGGTGCCCTGCCTGCATCTCCTTCACTAGACGGGGGCACCATCTTCTAGTTGCTGTCTCAATGACTAACAACTCATAGCTGCCCTTTCTCCAGCAAATCCCCCAGAGAGCTGCCTCCCAGAGAGGTTATGCTTCTCACTCTACAGTGATATCTAATATCTAACGTGGTCCAAACTGCCAGACCCCTTGCTTCTAAGGGGGTCAATGACACAGTTAAAACTCTGGAGCTTGCTGTGGGATCAGGCTGAGGTTCACGTCCAGCTGAGCCCACAAGTTTTCCAGCTCCTTCTCCTGCCCCATCCTGTTTCCCTCACTTCCCACCTCCCCAGAGCACTCCCACAGCAGGCCACTTGTGCAAGGATTCTTATTTCAGGCTCTGTTCCTAGAGAATTCAACCTAAGACACAACCCACCACCCTTGGGAGCAAGTTCAACAGGAGAAACTCACAACACAGTAACAGCCCATTGAAACCACTTCTCACTTACAGCTGGAACATACCCACCCTTCCATTCCATTTGAAAGTCGCTCAGTTGTGTGCAACTCTGTGACCCCATGGACTATACAGTCCAGGGAATTCTCCAGGCCAGAATACTGGAGTGGGTAGCTGTTCCCTTCTCCAGCAGATCTTCCCGACCCAGGAATTGAACCCAGGTCTCCCGCATTGCAGGCAGACTCTTTACCAGTTGAGCCACAAGGGAAGCCCTTACATGCCCTTCAATGTCATGTAAAGGGTGAATGACAAAGTGCCCAGGTGGATATTAACCACCTCCTTTTAAAGTCTAGTGTAGGCGATCCTGCTCTGAAGTATACAAGAAATGAGTGTGTGTGTGCTCGGTCATGTCCAACTCTCTGGGACTCCATGGAGTGTAGCCCGCCAGGCTCCTCTGTCCATGGGATTCTCCAGGCAAGAATACTGGAGTGGGTTGCCATTTCCTTCTCCAGGGGATCTCCCCAACCCAGGGATCCAACCCACGTCTCTTGTGTCTCATGCATTAGCAAGCAGGTTCTTTGCCACTGTGCCCCAAAGTATGCAAGATATTAGCATCTGTTTGTTTGGGACCAGGAATGAAATAGCTTCCTTTGACTTCCTGATATTTTACGTATAAACTTCCAGGTATATGACAGGAACCCTCTAAGTGGAGGCTGTTATTTTGGATTATAAAATAATGCATCAAGGACTCACTGAGTGGCGCATGCTAGGCTCTGTGCTAAATGTTATCTCATTCTGTCCTTCTGGGGTCTCTCAACAAGGACACTTGTGAAGGGAACACAGAATCATCACCTCCAGTCCTACTGTGCTGATCCTCATTCATAAAGCTGAATCTCAGAAAACATTCAATGCCTGGATCTAGTTCCAAACCCAGGGTGGTGCCTAATTTCTTACGAATTATTTTTCTGTCCAAGCCACAATTTCCCTAAACCAGTCCCTCTTTTCCAGTTTGGTGTCCGCTGACCTCAGCCAGCAGTGACACAAGCCGTGCGTTCTGGCTTCTTTCCTTTTTACACATGTCTTTTTTTTCTCCTTCCTTTTATTCAGATCTGTGTGGCTTCTGAAGAAGAACAAGATGGCTTCATCAGAGTGCTCAGTGGAAAGAAGAGAGGCCTGGTCCCACTCGATGTTCTAGAAAACATCTGATTGCCGGCCCCTCCTTTGGAAGTCGGCAAGCCCTGGGGTGACGCCTCATCTCACACTGTGTTAACCCAGAGGAGCTGCCGCACTGACCAGCTACCCAGGAAACAGTGAGACGAGACTCAAGGGTCTGAGACTGTGGGGGAACAGCCTCAAGGCAGGGGGCCCATGGCACAGCACGTCCAGGCTGCCCAAGGTGGGGGTGAGGCTGAGAGCTTCAGCTTGTGGAGCCAAGTGCAAGCCAAGTGCGGTACCCAGCAGGTGGTAACCAGTTGTCCCCCGGAACTCACCTCCCTCCCCTTCCATGTGGTGTAAGTTAACCCGCTGGAGGGCGCTCCAGTCTGAGGGGTGGCCCCCGGGTGAGGCTCGGATCCACGTAGCCAAGTGTGATTCTGGTTCCAGACCTTTGTCCCCAGTACCCACCAGTCAGCATCGTCACATGTGAGAGCCCTGCAGTCTTTCTGCAGAGCAGCAGAAAGCCCTACTCCCTAACCGTTAACATGCCAGTGCTCCCCACAGACCCCCAGCCCCACTTTACAATCCAGCCAAATTTCTGTCCTCAGAGCGCCTCCTGGTGGTGTGTGTTAATATATGCGGGCTAAGCTGATGTGGCAGCACTTGCCGTCAGGCAGTCCCTCCTGCCACTCTCACTACCAGATGTGGATACGAAGCATGGAGATGGTGGGTCAAGTGGGGGAAGGCAGGGCAGAAAGCTCTTATTTATTGACGACTATACAGCCCTTTCCTTTCAATGATGAAGCCCTTTCCTTGAGGAGATGGAGCTGGGGACGTGAATGTGGCAGAAAGTCTCCATGAGCTTCATCTTCATTTGACATATTCTGTACTGGGGGAAGGTCCCCCTCCTGCCATCCCGTAGGACTCCCTTTCAGAGGTTGAGCCCACCTTACAGGGAACCGGAATCACGGAGGAGAAACAGAAACAGCATCTTAGGAGGAAAGTAGCCAGACTGGAGTCCATTCTTCTTTAGAGCAGGATATTTTGCCCCAGCAGATGTAAAATGGAATGTAATCCATAATGCTTCATCCCTCTGCAAGCAGAGGCACTTGGTCCTATTTAGCATCAACTAGAGGAGTCCCTCTTACTCTGTATGTACTACTGTTTACAAGAACACAATATACTGTGATGCCTTCCTCCTCCAGCCTCCTCCTAGCATTCAGACTCGCATCTTATTAATACAGTTAAACTTCAGTTCAGTGACCTTGCAATCAATGTCAGTTTGGTTTATTTTGTTACAGAGCAATAAAGTCATTAGAACAATTGGTTTTTAAAAGACTTAAGTGGATGCATCCTGTGCACGTAAACATTATTTCCCAAACCAAAGCACCGTTTGTCTCCATTTATTTCTTTTTTCACTGCTCAGTGTGAAGTTAGGAGCTGAAACAGGATGGCTGCTGCTTCCACAGTAGTTTGGATGCCTTACTTTCATTATAAAGCCAGCATCCAGAATGTCCTCCGTCTCTGATACAATGTGAAAACTGAGTGTGCAGAGTCAAGACGGATTCTTCAAGAGCCAGGATGGATAATGTGACTGCCAGTCCATTGAAGGGAATAAATACAAATGCTCTCTGCCTCTTAATCCCATCTAATAAAGACAACACAGTGGCTGGAAGGAGCACTGAAAACATGTGTCCTGATCTCTTCTTTCCAGTGGAACGTCCGCTGAAGCTCTTGGGTACAATTTGGTCACATCCTCAGTTCAGTTCAGTCGCTCAGTCGTGTCGAACTCTTTGCGACCCCATGGACTGCAGCACGCCAGGCTTCCCTGTCCATCACCAACTCCCGGAGCTTACTCAAACTCATGTCCATCAAGTTGATGGTACCAGCCAACCATCTCAACCTCTGTCGTCCCCTTCTCCTCCCACCTTCAATCTTTCCCAGCATCAGGGTCTTTTCCAATGAGTGAATTCTTCACATCAGGTGGCCAAAGTATTGGAGTTTTCAGTTTCAGCATCAGTCCTTCCAATGACTACTCAGGACTGATTTTCTTTAGAATGGACTGGTTGGATCTCCTTGCAGTCCAAGGGACTCTCAAGAGTCTTCTCCAACACCACAGTTCAAAAGCATCAATTCTTCGGTGCTCAGCTTTCTTTATAGTCCAATTCTCACATCCATACATGACTCCTGGAAAAACCATAGCTTTGACTAGACAGACCTTTGTTGGCAAAGTAATGTCTCTGCTTTTTAACATGTTGTCTACGTTGGTCATAGCTTTTCTTCCAAGGAGCATCAGGGTCTTTTCTCATGAGTCATTCTTCGTATCAGGTGGCCAAAGTATCGCAGCATCAGCTTCAGCATCTATTCTTCCAATAAATATTCATGGTTGAGCTCTGCTTCCTGATAGCCTTGCCTTTGTGTAGTTCCCCTCCCACACTGAGTCAGGGCTGGTCTGTGGCCAACAGAATACAGCAGAAGTGATCCTGCGTGACAACCATGGCTAGGTCAGAAAAGTCCCCAAAGCTTCTGCCTTGATCTCTGGGATCTCTACCCCTGGGAACCCTGAGCCACTGTGTTAGTTTATCTATTCTGAGGCCATGATCCTGGAGAGAGCCGTTGTGAGACCACATATTACTGCAGCAGCGAACAACCCAGACTTCACAGAGCGGCAGTCATCAGGCTGAGCTCTGCCCAAATGTAAGATTTATGAACAAGATAAAGATGTTTTTAAGTCATTAGATTTGGGAGTGATTTGTTATACACATATAGATAACTGGAATGGGGACTTTGTCATTGAAGCCAGCATTAGAAAGGAGGAAAAAAACTTTCTGCACAATGTGGCCCATAAGTTTTTGCAAACATGAAGTATTGGCAGTGCCAACTAAAAAAAGATGTACAACTTGAGAGTTGTGAGTTAAGTTTTATTGGGGGCAAAATAAGGACAGCAGCCTGGGAGGCAGCCTCTCAGATAGCTCTGAGAGACTGCTCCAAAGCGGCAGTGGGGGAGAGTCAATATATAAGGTTTTGGTGAAGGGGGAATTCGATACCATGAAGCACTCATATTACAAAAGGTTTTTATTAGCCACGAGGATCTGATGTCACCATGAAGGGATTTAGTGCTTCTCTAGATATGAGGAGATGCCAGGATTGAGATCATAAAATCTGTTCCTAAAAACATCCAACTATCTAAAGAGCTGTCCCATCAGATTCCCTGGAGCACAGAGCGCCTCCCTCCACCCTGAACTCCCTCAGGGGGTGTTAAGCAGCATGGGGCTCAGTCTCCGTAGAGGCAGATGGCAACGCCTTTGTTGTCAGTCAGTGGCAGTACTCTTGGTAAGTGCCAGTTTATAGTTGACACGGCTCCCTTGTGGTCACAAATCCGACCATGCTTTGGGGGGCACTTCATGACCATTTTGTCCCGCGTTGCTGGGAAGGCGCGTTCCCAGTTCTGAAGAAGGTCTCTGTTGATAGGCCACTCACTGTGCCATTACTGGACTAGGTCTTCATAGTCAAAGATCTCTGGACACCTGTCTTCTAGTTATGGCCCAGGAAAGTATTCCCTTCTGTTGCATCTTCCCATGTCTAGACTTATACAATCGTTGATCAAATACCGAGCTATGTGTTTGATCAGCTGCTTCAAGTCTAGTCGTCATTATTTTCGTTGGCGGCTCAGTCATACACTTGGCAACACAAAGAAACAATAATCTTGTGAAAGAGGCAAAATACAAATAATATAGTTAATAACATTAGTGGGATTAAAAGTAAATATTTAAGCCATGAGCCTCCCACACCAAACCAGTTTCCTAAAAGGCCATCAAGACTAAGGAATGGATCATTCAAAGCAGAAATCTGATCTTTCATATGGTTCATCAAATGTGTTACATGAAAGGATTTATCAGGAATGGAAATATAGCGTTAACTTTGAATTGCAGGGCAGACATCTCCCTGAGATGCTGTGAGGTGTCCAGGGCCTTGTAGTTGTGTAGCACTGCCTTTCTCATCATAGAGATCTCAGAATTCAATAAGCTGATAGCCCAGTTACTATCATTTAAAGCTGATGAAAGTTGTTAAGGCTTCAATATGGCCAATTACATCCTCTATCCCCATTGAAGGCACACACACACACACACACACACACACACGCAAGCTGCTAAGTGGTCATACCAGTAGAATACAGATCCTTGACCCACTGGGATCATATCAGTGGTAGATTGGTTGGGGTTACCTCTAATTTGTTAAAATGTATGACCTTAAATTCATGGGAATCCCAGGCCACACCTTCATATCCATCCCTGTAGATGTGGAGGCCATAAATTAGTACCACAAACCCACTGAGTTCCATACCAATCAATCTCTCTAAGGGTAATAATAGACATAGTTCATAAAGCACCCAGCCTTGTCTCATAATTACTAGGTTGACCATTTTTAGTATGATTTAACCCTTCCCAACATAGAGGAGCTTTTAAACTGAAATGACCATAGCCTGGTGTTAACCATGTAGATCCACTCCACAGTTGTGGGCATTTTCCTTTCAATAGATCAGAGGTTAATTTTTTTTATTGAGACTTAGCTCAGCACTCCAATTGAGTTTGAATGACCATAAGAGAAAACTTAAATCTATGGCCAGCATGAGAGCAGGTATTATTCATTGGCCAGGTGAGAGGATTTCATCTAGTAATATCATGAATAGATAGAACAGGACTGAACCCTCATCTAAAATAAATTTCCTAGCGGGTATCCAATCAGAGCCCTAGAGAACAGAAATCCACCAAGGTAGCCCAGACGTTCTAGACACAGGTAATTGTCCACAACCCAACAATTGGATTGAGTTTTAAACTAGCATAGAATCATGTCCATGATAAAAAACATTTGATTGATAGCCATTGGTCCAAGTAATCAAGAAAACATTATAAATGATCACACAGGTCAGATCAGCATCTTGGGCAAGCTGTCTGCTTCTGATGTTGTCTTCTCCTAGTGTGATGTAGTTTCCTCCGTTTGAGGAAGGTGAGTTTGAGGTCAGCAGACCTCTCCATAGACCAGTCCAGCATAGGGGCCTTTGGAAATGGGAGTTAATTCAAGAGTCAGTTTCTCATCAATTTCACTGGGCATGAGCTAGTTTAGAGTACCTAATAGAAAGGTCCTTCCATCCAGGTTGGAGACAGTTCTTTAATTGATGTCTTTTTCCAATCTTGGTTGCAGGTCATGCATGAGGCATCTGATCTTCATCCAAAGATGGATTACTGAGATAAGCTTCAGAAACAACCCTAGAGTGTCCTTTAATAATTCAATTAAATCTTACATTAATATACCCTAACAGCAAAGGACTATCCAGGAAATGACTCTTAGTAGATACAGACCTCCATTAACAAACTGGGATTTAACATTCATTGAAACATCTTTTTCTCCCTAAAAATCACCATCATTTTTACCACATATAACCAAATTAAGACTTGTTTGTAATATAGGTCTGGTCCCAATAAACTTGGCCTGATGATTTATATAACTATAAATGATCATAGACTTTTTTGCTTTGCTGAGACTTTATAGAGTCTCAGACTGAACTTTTAAAACAAAACCTTTCAGAGCTTCCCTGAAGGCTCAGATGGTAAAGCATCTGCCTACAATGTGGGAGACCGGGGTTCAATCCCTGGGTCAGGAAGATCTCCTGGAGAAGGAAGTGGCAACCCACTCCAGTATTCTTGCCTGGAAAATCCCATGGACAGAGGAACCTGGTAGGCTACAGTCCATGGGGTCGCAAAGAGTCAGACACAACTGAGTGACTTCGCTTTCTTTCTTTCTTTCTTTCTTTCTTTCTTTCTTTTTCTTTCTTTCTTTCAGGGCTAGGAAAGTCATGCCAAAGGCTTATCACAGATTTTGCCTAACAGATCAAAGTAAATTCCTCCTTCTCAAAGTCTCCACAATTCCTTGAGATTTCTCTACCTGTTAGTGAGATAACCTTCAACTTATCTGATAAAGTTACAGGAAACTAAGAGCTTCCAATCTCTGGAGGGTTCAGATAGAAAAGATAAATGTTTCAATTTGTTTATAAAAATACAATTTTACCAAATTACTGTCATAATTAGTTTGAGGGGAAGGTGTGTCTTAACACCTGGAAAACACAGATTCAAATCAGTAATCTTTCATATAGAAACCTTAAAGGTTATAAGCATATTCACCAGTTCATTCAGCCTTTTGTTAACCTTTGTGAAGTCATCAGGTTTTCCATTAGAATCCTTACCCAATTCAGAAACTGGTGTTTATCCAAAAGTCCTATCTATAAATCTTCTTGAAGAGGAGCGTTTTTGCGAAACTTGCTTAGTGCTATGACAATATTTTGAGATAGCAACTAGAATTATGCCTAATAACATTTCACCCAAACATATCAGAATTTTAGGAACTCCATACAGTTTCTAGAATATCTATATTAGTAACATTTACCATACACTATAACCTGAGACTTATTACTCACTTGACAATAATCCCCATGTAATTCTGTATGCAAAGTGAACCTAATTAGTGTAATATCTCTCTTTGGGATGTTTCAGGGGATCTCTGAAGCATCCCAAAGTTAGCTAGAAATCTTCATGGAATGATTTAGGAAGTTTTGTCAACAAATATCAAAAAGGTTTAGAACACTCAGTCATTGTGAACCAGTAGCTATTCACTTAGCCAAAGTAACAATAAAGGATTTCAGAACAGGTTGTTTAGGAGATAAAGAAACTTAAATCTATTATCAAAGGCAGTTAAATATCTGAAGAAAAGATGTCCTCTTAACAGAGAGAAAAGGTAAATTCAAGGTTTTGCACCAGCTTACTTTATTTAAAAGGTAAATTTAACTTTATTTTAAACTTAGTCCTAATCATGTACAAAACTCTTTCCTCATGGTTCACTTTTCACAACCCTTATCACTTTCTGCACCCATGACTGTGTTCTTGCATCCTAAAAATCCACCTGTAAGTCAGGCTTACTTCCTTTTCCCTTCACGAAATGCAATTCCATTCCTCATACCTTCTTTCCCGAAAACACACTTCCTACTACCCTTAAGAAACCAAGAACTGACTTTTATATTAGCATTTTATAGATTGGTGAGCATAAATATCAGTGATAATTTCTAAAACCTTTGCTTTCTTAGAACATTTTAGGATGGCACCAAACATCATTCATTTTTTTAAATCCCAAACCTCTTTAGTTTCTCTATAAGACAAAATTAAGATAGTAAATGTTTCAAAATCTTATTTTATTTGGAAATAGCTATTCAATATACTCCCAACACTTAGTTCAGCACAACCCTTAGAAGTTCAAGTTACCCCAATTTGGAGAGACTATTTTAGACAGATATTCCTAAAGCATAATTATTCTTAATAGAGTTTATCTAAAGGCTTATAATCTCACTTACATTTTTTAGAAGTTTCTTCACTCAAGGTAATTTCCTTGCTGACAAGCTTGTAACAGATATAATATTTAACTTATATTAAACCTAGGTACAATGAAAATGTTCTGCTTAATGTTAATTACTGTTAAACATGTCTACATTAGTTAGATCAACAAACATAAATATCAGGTATTTAATACTGAATATTTCCCAGTTCACATGAACCTGAAATTCATTTAGGTTAATTTCTCTTGTACTTAGAATTATTTGAGTTGTAAATGCTAACTTTTTTTTTTAGGTCAGTTTTATTAGAGCTCATTTACAAACTAATCTCAGCAATATTATTCAAAAAAACAAAGACACACACTGAGACTTCAGTTCAGCTCAGTCACTCAGTCGTGTCCAACTCTTTGTGACCCCCATGAATCACAGCACGCCAGGCCTCCCTGTCCATCACCAACTCCCAAGGTTCACTCAAACTCACGTCCATCGAGTCCGTGATGCCATCCAGCCATCTCATCCTCTGTCGTCCTCTTCTCCTCCTGCCCCCAATCCCTCCCAGCATCAGAGTCTTTTCCAATAAGTCAACTCTTCGCATGAGGTGGCCAAAGTATTGGAGTTCAGCGTCAGCATCAGTCCCTCCAATGAACACCCAGGGCTGATCTCCTTCAGAATGGACTGGTTGGATCTCCTTGCAGTCCAAGGGACTCTCAAGAGTCTTCTCCAACACCACAGTTCAAAAGCATCAATTCTTCAGCACTCAGCCTTCTTCACAGTCCAACTCTCACATCCATACATGAATACTGGAAAAACCATAGCCTTGACTAGATGGACCTTTGTTGGCAAAGTAATATCTCTGTTTTGCAATATGCTATCTAGGTTGGCCATAACTTTTCTTCCAAGGAGTAAGCATCTTTTAATTTCTGCAATCACCATCTGCAGTGATTTTGAAGCCCCAAAAAATAAAGTCTGACACTGTTTCCACTGTTTCCCCATCTATCTGCCATGAAGTGATGTGACCATGATCTGAGATGAGACATACATATATCCAAATAGACACAAGAGATCCTAGAGCTTTGTTTTCCAAACTTAGTTATGAATACTAGTTGTAAAAATTGGTTGGAATAAGATTTTAAAAGGTTTTGTTCCCCTTTTTTTTCTTTTGGTTTTAGGAATTAGAAATGGTCTAGATAAGTGATCCAGAGAGCTCTGGTCTAAAGGTATAGGAGGAGTTATTTCCTCAGGGCCAGAATTTTTAAAGCGATAATTTTTTTTTTTTTTTTTCCTGTAAGCTTTCTCTGGAGACTGAAGAATACTGTGACCACATTGTAAAAAACTGTATTTTTCTGTGGTCATAGTTTTACAGCCAGAATTTGGACCAGACAATATTCAAATTGGCCCTGATAACAAGGGCAGATTGGTCCCATCAGGGATTGTCACTCTGGGGAAGTAGGGGGTCTTAGTTTGATAAACCTCAGGCTGCTTTTTCTTGTCATTGGATCACGGCTATAGATTGACCAGTCAAAAAAAATTTTTTTTTCCCCAAGGGTTCCCAGGTGGAGTGTAGGACCTTAGAGTAAGCAATTTCCATATTAGCTGGAGCAATTTGTACCAGATGTCTGCGCACTCAAACCAAACCAACAAAACCAAACCGAACCAGTACTTCACCAGCCAGGAGTCACATTCCAAATGAAACAAAGGGCAAAGAGAAGCCCCAAAATCAAAAGCCAAATGGCATAAATGCCAAACGTGACTTTCCAGTTCCACTAGACCTGCCACCTGGCAAAGTCAGCGCTAGCAGCCTTTTTTGATAGTTTCAAGCAATTTCATGTTGGTTTCCTGCAAAGAAGTTACTCTATCATTTCCTATTTTAGAAGCTTCTAGATACCAGTCAAAGTAAACACGGCCAGGCTTTTCTAACTGTCCATGCAAAAATATCAATTTGGGGATATCAAAAGAACTCCAGTTTGGCCATTTTAGGTTGAGATCTCTTTTAGTATAATTTCTCCAGTTAACTAGGTACTTGCAAGTATGAGCTCCATACATGAATCTGGCTAGAGTGTTAGTCAGAGGCTGGCTTTCTGACACTCCTTCATTTCTGTTTTAGAGAGAGCCTGTTTCCCATTTTAAGCTGAACTTGTCAATTAAAATCACAAGTGAACTTGTTGGCATCTTTCAGCCAAGCCCTAGCTATTACTCGATTTTTTTCCCCCATTCAAGCCCCCTTGCCCAGTACCTTTCCACCAGGTGGGTAATTCCCCTGGCATCTTTCAGCAGCCTCCCCTCCCCCCCCCCACCCCCCACCGACTCCCAGTATCTTTGCCTGGGTGGGAATTTCTCTGTATCTTTCAACCAAGCACCACTCAGTGTATAGACCATGAGTGGGTATGCCCCGGATGTTTCACCCAGGCCCTCTCCCAGTATCTTTCCTACTGGGAGGGGGCAGGTAACCTGCTCCACAGCCAAATAAAACTCAGAGTCTCAACCAATACCAGAGATTCAAGAACTGGGAGAGACTTACCCAAATTCGTCTGCACTCCCTGAGGAGGCAGATTGGTGCAAGGGGCTGCTGCTGGTACCAAAGCTCGGGTTCCTCATGGAGTCCAGTCAAAGGAAGGAAGTCCCCTCTGGGTCGCTTCATCAGTAGCCATAACTGTTGACTAAAAAAGATGTACAGTTTGAGAGTTGCGAGGTAAGTTTTATTGGGGGCAAAATGAGGACTACAGCCTGGGAGGCAGCCTCTCAGATAGCTCTGAGAGACTGCTCCAAAGCGGCAGTGGGGGAGAGTCAATATATAAGGTTTTGGTGAAGGGGGAGTTCAATACCATGAAGCACTCATATTACAAAAGGTTTTTGTGAGTCATGAGGATCTGATGTCACCATGAAGGGATTTACTGCTTCTCTAGATATGAGGAGATACAGGGATTGAGATCATAAGATCTGTTCCTAAAAACATCCAACTATCTAAAGAGCTGTCCCATCAGATTCCCTGGAGCACAGAGCGCCTCCCTCCACCCTGAACTCCCTCTGGGGTTGCTGAAGGTCAACAGCTATAGCGGGCGTGAGGCTCAATTTCCATAGAGGCAGATGCCAAATGCCTTTGTTGTGAGTTGTTGGCAATGCTCTAGGTAAGTGCCAGTTTATAGTTGACAGCAGGCACCCTCCAAATGCAAGACAGCTAGTGTTCCTTGAAGTTCTAGAGCTATCCAGATATCAGAGGAAAAGCAAAATGTTCCTCACAGCACAGATTGCCATGGATACTCACAGAGAGAGAGATTTTAGGAGCCATCGCTCTTCTCCCCCTGCCTATCTGCAGAAATGGTAAGCACTGGGATTGCTGTGACCTACCAAAGTATGGAAGGTCTCTATGACTCAAGACATGGCCGGAAGAAGGACCACAGTTTTGAAAGAGAGATGAGATGAAGACTTCGGGAGGCAGAACCTGGGGAGGGGACAGGAAACGAGAGGAAAGTGCTAATATGAAGAAGGAAACGGGGGTTGGGGAATATTCCTCACAGTGTGAGAGAATCTCCTTGTCCCCCCTCGGCTCCCCCTGCCTCCAGCTAAGGGATGGCACACATCTAGCTAAAGCACGGGTGCCGGCCCCTGCTCTTCACCACCGGTACCGTAGGATTGGATTCCGTCGTGGTGAATTTCAAGTGAAGAACCCGGTTGAACCTTTCTCAAGGCTTCAGGAGGTGAACAATAGAACTTCTCTCACCCTATCCTTAGCAGACATCTGTGGCACCTCTAGGCTTCCCTGGTGGCTCAGCTGTAAAGAATCTGCCTGCAATCCAGTAGCTACAGGAGACATGGGTTCGATCCCTATGTCAGGAAGATCCCCTGGAGGAAGTCAAGGCAACCCACTCCAGTATTCTTGCCCAGAGAATCCCATGGAGAGAAGAGCCTGGGGGCCTAGTTCAAAGGGTTACAAAGAGTTGGACACAACTGAAGCAGCTTAGCACGTGACACCTCCAATGTGGGCAGTGGGCTACAAAGAAAGCCCACGTGTAGATGTCCAGCTGGCTACCAGTAGGACTGATTTCACAGACCATCCCACACCCCAACTCTGCTACTACACACACACACAAGTACACGCACATACACACTCCCATCAGAATGAATAGTTCAGCATCAAAGTTACATATTGAAAGCAACAAGTGAGATGGTACATGGTGAAGGTACTGAGGCTTTCCAGGTGCCACTAGTGGTAAAGAACCTGCCTGCTGATGTAGGAGACTTAAGAGACGTCTGTTCGATCCCTGGGTCAGGACGATCCCCTGGAGGAAGAAATAACAACCCACTCCAGTATTCTTGCCTGGAAAATCCCATGGACAGAGGAGCCTGGTGGGCTACAGCCCATAGCGTCACAAAGAGTCAGACACAACTGAATTGACTTAGTACACACGCAGGAGCTTATTAGATTTTGTCCTCATTGCTGTTAAAGGAAGAAAAATAAAACCAGTGGGAGGATCACAAGACATGTGAAAAGCCTGGTGCCAAGTACTGCTAAAAGACAAGACAAAAGAAGAAGCACCACGGAAGTTCACAAACTGGTCCAGATCACTGTCTGTTCCAAGGACAACAGAGCCAAGAAGGAAACCTACTGTCAGCCCCAGCCTAGAGTCAGGCCCAGGTAGCTGTGAAAAAGTGTCCTGTGCTCAGATAGAAACTGTGGGGGCTTAAAGAGAGTGATTTAGAAGTATGAAACACCTGTTAGCACTAGCTAGATAGGAGCATAGTTTGGTACAAAATCTTTGGTTCAGAATTCCTGTATAATATTTTAGCCCCTTTCTTCCTGCATTTCCCTAAGATACCTATGAAGTTTTGAAAAGGACAAAAGTGCACAATCTTAGTCAAAAGATGAAGGCTGAAAGACAGTCTGCTCTGGGATCTGCATCTGCAGGGAGTAGGAGAGAGTTGAATCTGGGATAAAAAAACTCAGGAGGAAGAGTCGTTTTTTTCATGCTCTGATAACGTCAGCAAATACTGACCAGCAGGGCTTAGGCTGGTATAAATCTGAGACTAAAAGAAAGTTCAGCATCGCCCAAAATAGCACTTCCAGGAAAGTGAGTAAGCAGGTGTGCTACACAGATTTATCACAAAACAGAAAACCCTTACAAACAACTCAGACCAAAAAAATTAAAACTAGTTTAATGACACCCCGTAATGATCTCTTAGATTTTTCTCAGTTGCTGTCCTGTTGTGTGCTTTGTACAACACCTGGTGTTTTTTGACCCATGTAATGTTTTTTCCTTAGCTTCCAAAAAGGAGTTTTAAATACTACTCAGTCTTCCTGTGGGTAACAAGCTTTTAACCGTACCTTGAAATTTTAACAAGGTAATATCGATGCATTTTATAACTCCTTTTCAAAAATGAAAAAGTGGAACATTTTTTCATCGTCTCACCAAGTTTAAACAGCTAATAAACATCTTCCATGTTTCATGGAACTCAGGATGTACTGAAGTACTGAACACACACCCTGGAAGAGGACAGCACCTATATCCAAGAAGAATGATGGGTCATCTTCAGATTTCCTTCACTGGTTTCATTTACTCAGGATCTCAGGTTACTCACCTGGCCCCATGGTTTTCTATGCACGGCAGTAGTCTATGTCTAGTATTCCTTTTAAACCAGCTCCTTGAAAATGTGCTTAGCTCATTTATTTTCATTCTTTTTTAAGATTAAAAAAAATCATCCAAGGTTATGACTTTTCCTCTGAGTTTAGCTTTGACCATATTTTCATTCATTTTAAAGTACTCTGTAATTACAGTTTTGATTTTTCTCTCAGGTTTTTATTTCATGTGTATGTGTGTGATTAAAAACACTTTCAGAAAATATGGTTCACATGGTTTCTACTTTGAGGAATTCATTGGATTCTATTTTTTGCTCTAATGTGTGAGTCATCTTTGCAAATGTTCAATGGACGCTGGCAGAAAAATAAAAGCTATGTCCACAATCTATAAATCTCAATATGTATCTACTGAATAAATGCTTAAAGCATTCAGGTCATCCACATTCTTATTTATTTTTCATATGTGCTTTGTCAAAGATGAGGAGGGACTGAACTGGGAAACCCCTTGCAAGGACCTCGGGTCACGTCTTTAGTGCCAGCCCTTGGAGGAAAATCTCTCCACCATGGCTTCCTCTTCTACATTTGGGATGAATCACCAAAGTTATTTCCTAAGTAAACTTTTATCTTTAACTCCCTGGAGAAAACAGTAAAGGAACCAGTGCTGAGTGAAGAGATTCTGAAAATATTCTTGGAAAAAACTTCAATATTGGGTCAGGGAGGGTTTTTTTTTTTTTAATAGTTTTATTTGTTTATTTTTGGCTGTGACAGGTCTTTGTCACTGTGCAGACTTTTCTCTCTAGTGGCGGCGAGTGGGGGCTGCTCTGTAGCTGAGTTGTGCGGATGGTTTCTCTTGTTGCGGAGCACAGCTTCTAGGCACATGATCTCAGTAGTTACGGCACATGGACTGAGTAGTTGCGGCTCCCAGGCTCTAGAGCACAGGCTCTATAGTTGGGGCACACCAGTTTAGTTGCCCCATGGCATGTGGGATCTTCCCAGACCAGGGATCGAACCCGTGTCTCCTGCACTGGCGGACAGATTCTTTACCACTGAGCCACCAGGGAGGCCCAGGGTCAGGGAGTTTTAACAGAGAAATTACAGCTGTCACATGAGGATCACATCACTACTCCAGTTTGTGCCACCTGGAAGACTGGTGGGGGTCTTTTCAGAGTCAATCTCAAAGCCAGAATCGTCTTCCTACAGCATCACTTTGATCCTGTTGCCCTGTCTGCTTAAAACCCTCCGGTGGGTTCCCAGATTCTGCAGAAGTGAGTCGAGTGACCCCAGAGCAAGCTCAGCACCCAGCTGAGTGGCCCTGGCCAGAACCACTTAGTTAGCATCTGTCACTTTGTATATGACAGGGGGTAATTTTTTTTTTACATTTATTTCAGTGAATAGACCCTAAACTCCCTGAGGGTAGAATGCCAGGCTGGATTGCCTTGGAGAGGGAACTTGCTCTCGCTGTGGTAAGTTCAGAGTTTTGTGAGTATTGACATCGTGAGAAAAATCCCCAAGCCCATCTGTCGCGATCAGCACAGAATCTATTAGCACATCCAGGTCATGGCAATAGATGAGCATGATGTCTGCCTACAGCGTGTAAAATCAGTCAGCAAAGTCCACCAAGACAGAGATCAGGCTCAGGGCCTAGACTCGAGATGTGGTTTTGTCCTGTCCTGGGCAGGGAGTGCAGTCCAGGTCACAAGGTGAGGTAAATCCATCACCACCTCCAGAAAAACAGCTCCAAGAGCACTTGCTGTCATGGCTGCCTCCACAAGGCCCCTTTGTACACCTACCGCTTCCCACCGCTATTGCTTCTATAGACAGCTCAGGTTGCGTAGGGAAATGGGGGAGAAGAACAGCAATAGTTTGCATTCTATGATTTTTAAATCTCCATTTACAAGAGATATCAAAAGTAAAATGTATTGGAATGGTGGTAATACAAAGAAATATTATCATCATGTTAGAAGCCTTGGAATGAGTATGAACAATAGCTGTGTTCACCAGAGCAATCAGTTTCTTCCGTGCATCCCCTCTCCACATTTCACTATGAGAAAAATTGGGTCATGTACATTTTCTTAACTGAAATTTTTTGTTAAATAAACTTTTGTAATAGTCAAAAAAAAAAAGTAAAATGTATGGAGTAAGATCAGCTTATTCAGCTGACTGTTGATGTGAGTGAAATGCCACTCATTTGCTTATCAGTGTCTTCCTTTCAGGCTAAACACAAAATGATTTTTATTGTGCTTCTGATTTGAAACTTGGATAATTACAGCAAATAGACGACATTTGAAAAGTCACCTTTCCAGCATACCACAGACAAGAAACAATGAGGGATTCTTGGTGATGGTTTAGTCTCGGAGAAATAGACTGCTGCTGCTGCTGCTTCTGCTAAGTCGCTTCAGTCGTGTCTGACTCTGTGCGACCCCATATACAGCAGCCCACCAGGCTCCGCCGTCCCTGGGATTCTCCAGGCAAGAACACTGGAGTGGGTTGCCATTGCCTTCTCCAATGCGTGAAAATGAAAAGTGAAAGGGAAGTCGCTCAGTCGTGTCCAACTCTTAGCGAGCCCATGGACTGCAGCCTACCAGGCTCCTCCGTCCATGGGATTTTCCAGGCAAGAGTACTGGAGTGGGGTGCCATCACCTTCTCTGGGAGAAACAGACATTACACCCCTAATCCAAACAGGAGGAATGGAATGGCCTGAAGTACCATGATTTTACTGCCCAAGTAAGCTTTCTTACATCATGCTTCGGGTTTCTCTTTGATGTTTGTATCCTTCGGATCCCTGGAGCTTCCTTCCCAGAGCTAGATGCAATTGGCCTCCCCTCAGCAAGAATTCATCTGTTACTAATCTTTATTTCAAGGAGTAGAATCTGTTTCACAAATGCACAAGAATAGTAACATTATTTGCTTTTTTATAAGCCTAGGTATAAAAATAATTTATGTATTATACTAATATTATAATTAATACTATTATTATACTAATAAGAATTAATAATAATTGTGTACTCTAAAATATAATTGCTATAGTCCATAAAAGGTTGTTTTATCTTTACTTAGATTACCTCTTTGTTGCAAAAATAACATAAATAGTAAGTGCTAAATAATACAGCTGTTGACCTAGAAAGCAAGTATTGGTGTTTCATAATATAGTGAGAAGAGCATGGATTTTTTTTAATACAGCCTAGGTTGGAATTCTGGTTTAGTTCCTGTCTAGCTTGTATTGTCATGTTTAATAGCTAAGTCATGTTCAACTCTTTCGTAGTCCCATGGACTATATTGCCTGCCAGGTTCCTCTGTCCATGGGATTTCCCAGGCAAGAATACTGGAGTGGGTTGCCTTTTCCTTCCCTAGGGACTCTTCCCGACCCAGGGACTGAACCCATGTCTGCTGCATTGCAGGTGGGTTCTTTGCCACTAAGCCACCAGGGAAGCCCCTAGCTTCTGGTCATGCACAAATTACTTGACATTTCTGAGCCTCAAAGATAATATTGATAATACTCACCTGGAAGAATTATTGAGCAAATTAAAGGAGATGTTTATATGAAAGTGAATAGTGTAGTGACTGGCACACAGAAGGCTCAACAATATTTACAGTTTCGTCCCCCAGGAGTGGTCTTACCCTATTAAGAAGCTGTAGTCCAGTTGTAACCTGTTGACCAAAATAATTCTATCCTCTTCTATGGTAAATATTTTTGGAATATATTTGTTCAGTATGTGAACACTTAAAAGTTAATAAGTCAACCTAGTATATACTGATCTCCTCTCATTCTCCACTTGTCTGGACACAGCTATAAACAGAACATGCCAAGGACTGGCCCATGCCCCTGTTGACTGACCACAGCCTCCTTCAAGAGCTATGGGTAAAATTCTTCATGCTTATATGGTCCCTATGACTAAAACACTCAGAGCATTTTTTTCTGGAGATTAAATCAGAGGTTTCATCTAACCCTAGTTAATAAATGTCAAGTCTCCAGTGTGAAACCTCTGAATAGCCTTTTGAGGAAGGTGGCTGACAACCTTATCTTCCCTTCAAATAAACTGAGGCATGGGGGCACAAATCTGAGGGCTTTGTACAGATTCTTCACTCTTATTTACTTTCGGTTTATATGTGAAGACCAGCCAGTGCTTCATGGAAATGCTCGGAGTGTCTGCAGGGATCCCCAGAGAGCATGTTTATAATTTCTTGAGGAAAGCTCACCATCTCCTAACATGATTAGGAGTCTTATGGGACAGGATGGGGAGGGGCTGATGTTGCTGCAGCGGGGGCTGCACTGATTGAGTAGAGAGTCTGAATGGTGGTCCAGTGGGTTAAGACTTCACCTTCCAACCCAGGAGGTGCGGGTGTGATCTTTGGGCAGGGAGCTAGAATCCCACATGCTTCACAGCCAAAAAACCAAAACATAAAACAGAAACAATATTGTAACAGATTCAATAAAGACTTTAAAAAATGGTCCACATCAAGAAAAAAAAAAATCTTAAAAAAAAAAACAATCTGAGTGAATCACGTTGCACAGCCCATAAGCCAGAGCACCAAAGTCTGTGGTACCTGCCGTGGAGAACACAAAATCCCACTTTAAGCTGAGTTTCTATGGTTACAGCCAGCCTCTTTCTACAGTCTCTTCTGCAATCAGAAGGAAAAGAGCTCCAGAGGGGCTAAGAAGAGGGCCTTTATGCATCAAGACTACTCTGAGAAGGCAAAGTCTAACTTGCCAGCTTGGGACAGTGTCAGCAGCTATGACAGCAAGAAGCAGAAAGGTTTCCAGCTTGCAGAGTAACCCTCTCCACCTCAAACGTGAACCTCCAGTGGACCCTGGGGGACCACTACCCTTATTCCTGGTTTTCTCAGACTAGAAACCCTCTGCCTCCGTCTTCTCATAATTCAGGCACACCAATACTTAACATTTATTACGATGCTACACACTCAGTCTCTTAACTCTCCTGGAGCTGTCATAGGCTTTGCACTGTGACCACCTAGCTAAGCTGGAACTACATCTCCCAGAATTCCCTTTCCTGAGGGGTTCCAGGTCAGTGCAGGTCACAAGAGAAATTCTGCATGAGACATGAAATACGGAAGTGAGGCAGTCACCGCATTTTTTATGCTCCAAAGGTCAGTATGAGGCACTAGACACTATGGCAGCTGCCTCATGTGATCATCATCATTTCCTCCAGCTCTTGCTCTGTTTCTTCCTGCAGCTTCTCCCCAGGCATCTATGGCTCTTGGTGAAGGGAACCAGCTTCTCCTGCATGTCAGCCGTGGCACTGAGTTTGTGGGTAGGGAGAGACAGACATGCCTTCCAGTTTATTCTCATGGCTTCCAGTTTGTCTTTGTTCTTAACCACACCCAGTTCTCCCATCTTACTGCCGACCTGCTTAACTAAGAAGAAGCGACCACAGCCTGGCATAGATTCCTCTGTCATTTTCTACAATTGCATATTCCAGTCTTTATAATAGCTTTGTCTTCTATGTAACTTAAAGTAGTTCTGCTTCTCTGACTGAACCTTGATTGTCAGACACATGGATTGTCTATCTCACTTAACACTCACTAAAATGCTAGGAGATAGGAACTACTGTTATTTCTGTTTCATAGGTTAAGAACTTGAGGAACAAAGAGACGAGAAAGAGGCTCAGGGATCGTTAGTCTGGCCTTGTCCTGATCTACAGAGAACTACTGCTTAAAGTAACGGAGCTTACGCTCCCGTATCAGTCACTTCCCTAGCTCTTCAGGCCAAGTGTCTTCCCTCAGCCCAGGACAGTTTTCCAGGTGTGAAACACTGGCAGCCAATGTTCAGGGCAGCTGGGAACGGTCCAACCCATCGGGATATTGGAGCAGCAGCACAGTCCCTTTGCAATCGCTTGGCCTCATTTTTGTTCACCAAAACTCTGTAAGCAGCAATGTTGGCAAACCTTATTCCAGCATCTTCAGACATCTGAAAGGCCCTTTCGGAACATTCTACACAGAACTAGCCTCCAAAACCCCATTTCCGAAATGCATTCCAAAACAGAAACATCAGCAATGCATAGTATAAATTATTGCTATCAGATCAGTCTTCAATATGCTAGAGGATCACCCTAGGACTTGTCACTGAGAACTGGGAGTTAAGGAAAGGGAATCCAAGGGGAAATGGGGACAGAAGGCCAGACCCTGGGAATTCCAAAATGAGTCAGACTGTTATCAGAAAAATCATGTCTTCTGGATTCAGACAAATCTGATTACATTCCAAGCCTTGGAAAGTTTCTGATACTTTCAGACCCATAGTCTCCCCATTGGTTTAAATGCAAGAATAATAAGTTTCTCGAATGTCTGTCAGAGGAGAAAATGTTTCAAAAGGCCCATTGTGCACATAGCTCAATACATGGTACTTCATTGTAAAGACACATATTTATGCTCCCCACTCCCACTGGCTGAACTTTTGCATTCCCCAACTCTGAACAGCTGGATTGGATTATCCTGTGAAGAACCCAAACGAAAACCACAATGCTAACCAAAAAAGCTATGGTCTAGAGCACAGTTAAGAAAAGTAGAGTTGCATTTTTTATTGAGCAGTTTTTTTCTGTCTGAAACTTAATATTATAAGACACGAGACACCGGAGAAAGGGAGAGGAAGACAGCCCATATCCTTTGAGCTGTTCTGTAGATACTGAAACCCCCACCACATGGAAGAAGTTAACTACATGAGGAACAAACTGTAGGCATGAAGCAAGCTGCCACAATCCTGAGAACTGGCCCCAAACAGACGGGAACAAACCGACCCCAGAACTGAAGACTAACTGTTCTTAAAACAAGCAAGACGACATTGATCAGACCACTGAAGGCCAGTACCAAGATGACTGTCCGAGCTGACTGCGGTTTTTCTGCATGGAACCCCCTCCCTGCAACTATAAAAGCTCTTCTCTACCCCCCAGCTGGTTGCTAGCCTCCAAAGTAAAGCTTTCCTTTCCCAACAACCTTGCCTCAATATTGGCTTTTAAGCGGCAAACACCTGAACCCACTTTAGGTAAGTTTGCGGTGCCAGTGTGAGGCTGTGATCTCGCGATATCTGGCTCCTGGGGTTTTCCCCAAAGCAGAGCCGCCACCATGCTGACATGCCGGGAAGCCTTCAGGGAGCCACTGCTCCCAGACAGGTGGTTTGGGACAATGTTCCTAGCAGCTGCTGAAACCATTTTTGGGGGGAGACTCTCCCTGTCTCTCCCCTGCTCAGCACTGGCGGCAGTGTACGCTTTTCCTTGGTGGAACGGGATCATGCACCTGGACAAGCTGACAAGCCCCGTGACCCAGTAAGTTTGTCGGTGAGCTCCCGGCTAACTTCTCTTTCGAGCATGAAGTGCTATTTGGGCGTCTTTGCCAACTGGTTCTGACATGAGTCTGATGTTGAGGACCGTTTGTGAGCACTGTTATTTTGGTGTTTTGCCCATTGGTTCTGATCTGTCATCATGATCCATTTGTGTTGGGAAGTGTTTTGGGATTCAGTCTCAGTTGGGAGGATTTGTGGCAGTTCTGCCTTCTGGTGTGTTATATGTGTTCCATTTGTGTGATTGGTACTCTTGTTGCCTTTTGTAAAATGGGAAATTCAGGCTCAATTCATTACGAAAAATTTTAGCCGGGAACCTATGACTCAGAAAAAGATGATTTTTTTAAACACTGTGTGGCCAACAGTATTCTTCAGACTCCAGAGAAAATTGGTTATGATGTATCACTGCTGGCTTTAAGTTTCCTGATTGAAGCACATGTACTGTGTTTGGGTGAAAACGGGGTATAAGCAATAAAATGTGTTGCCTATAAAATGTTTCCCTGTCAGCATAGCCTCTATGCTTGTTACATCTGATTAGTTTTTCCCCGATGTGAAAGACTACATAAAATACATTAGCAAAAATGTAGGTCCACCATTGAGGGACATGAATGGACTCAGAGAAGGCAGGAATCAGCTCAGCTTTTACAAAAGTGTGCATATATATTTATTTATTTGTGCTTGCATTGGGTCTTTGCTCTGCACACGGGCTCTCTCTGGTTGTAGCAAGTAGGGGCTACTCTTCGCTGTAGCTTCTCCTGTGGGCACGGGAAGTTGCCCCACAGTATGTGGGATCCTCCAGGACCAGGAGTTGAACCTGTGTCCCCTGCATTGGCAGGCAGATTCTTAACTGCTGGGCTGCCAGCTCAGCTTTATCACATGAGTTTTGAAGAGTTTTGAGTAAACCAAGACAGTGCTAAGCTGTTGTCCTCTCCATCACTTTCTATGATTGTCAGGAGGCAGCTCACTACTCCTTGTCATCTAGTGTGAGGGTGATCCCTAAGAGTCTCTCCAGCTCCCATCCAGACAGTCCACCCGGGCAACGACCAGCTGGTGACTAGGGTCCCTTATAAGTTGTTCACCCCCATCCCCAGCATGGATCGGGAGGGTGGATACTGGGCCCTATGAAGGCATGAATAGACAATGTGAGACACGTTCCGCCACATCTTCTGTCTCACCTATGGTTGGCCCTTTTGAATTTTCTATGTATCCAACAAGGTTCCAAGAAGCATCAGATGCCATTAAAGGCTACACAAGTCTACCACCCAGCAGGAACTTAGCCAAAGTGCCAGTTCTATTCTGCCTACAGAGTTGTTTGGGAGAAAAGCAATGGGATGTAATAATTTACATTTGGATTTTTCTTTTTATCGATTTAGAATTTGGTGTCCCCTTCCATTTCTCCTCCCTCTCTTTTCCTCCCAGCTCCAATTAGAAAATTCCATTGTACAGAATTTCACTCCACGGGAACCTATATCAAATTTAGGAAGCCGCTGGTTTATAAAGAACCCTCATTTCAAGAGAGTAGGACAGAGCGTGCCATATAATCAAAGGCAATTAGAGACATTCGCGCAACCGTGACTATGCAGCCTTTGCATACACGATTATGAAGGACTGTTCAGACAGCGTACCCACTGTGGCTCTGGATGGTTTCCAGAGGCACTTAAGGCGTAAGAAGGACTTAACTTGGGGCTTGCAAACATGAGTTTTGTTTGTGTTTTTATGCATGTTTGGCAAATACAATGCAGGCTCTGCTTTCAGAACATTTGGCCCTAAATGAAAAGAAATGTGTCAGCAAATCCATCAAGAAGTACACCAAACCCAACGCTTCTTCTGTTGGATCCAGAAAGAGGCTGAGGTAGACGCTCTTTGCTTTCCAGCTAAAGACAACATCTGGATGCAATTGCATAGAGTTCTGGCTGCTTTGGCCACATCCAGCAGAGACACAGAAAGCTCTACCAAAAGCTCAGTGCATTCCTTGTGAAGTTGCCCAGTGCTCTAGGCATACCTGGAGTCAGTCAGGAGGTAAAATGGCCACGTGAGCAGCGTGAGCTCACCCTAGGTCTCTCAGTGGTCTCAGACCCTCGCCGTCTACCCCAGGACAGTCACAGTACCACCCACATGTGTATTGGATTTCTTGGATGGGAGGAAGAAGAACATGTTTCTACCATCTTTATTTAGTAAATAAAAAACAAGCCAAAACTTTACAGTCCATCTACTAGGCCGAAGTACCACCCCGCTTGCTCTGTGACTAAGCAAGTTATATAACTCTGGCTTCGCTCTCTTTATTGGTCAAACAATAAAGCTTATTGTTGCCTCATGAAGCTTAAGATGGAGATTAATCTGCCTCATGGAGATTTAAGATGACAGATGCAAAATGACCATCCCAAGTAACCTCTGAAAGAATGCAGGCTGAAATAATTTTCTCACTTATTCTCTCTGTCCTCTCTAACTTCTATGCAGAACAGTCCCCTCCATTACAAAACTGGAAACTTCATCTGTGATTCACCCTCACCGTTCATCGTGTCTCCATTCCTTTAGATAGCAGGTTCTTTGAAAGAGGACTGTGTGGCCCTGCCCTCGCTCCCACTCACATTCACTAGCTGCTCCCTCCCCCACAGTAAGTGATCACCAGCTCTTTGCAACCCCATGGACCACAGCACATTAGCCTCATGACATCCCCATAAGGGAGATTCTCTTAAAAGTCCCATTTTACAGAGGAGAAAACTGAATCATAAGACAGTTAAATTAGCTTCTCTAAGATTGAAGAAGTTTTATTGAGGGAGATTTAAAATAAGGGAGACTTGTTAAGGGAGTATGTAAAAGACTTAGACACTGGGAAGTTTTTATAGCACTTTTTTTAATATTTGTGCTTATTAGGAGCTTTTTTTTTAAAAAAAATTAATTTAGCTGTACTGGGTCTCAGTTGAGGCACGCGGAATCTTTAGTTGACATCATGCGAACTCTTAATTGCGGCATATGAGACATTGTTCCCTGACCAGGGATCAAACCAAGTCCCCTTGCACTGGGAGCACAGAGTCTTAGCCACTGGACCACCAGGGAAGTCCCGTTACAGCACTGTTTTTAATAAGGAAATTGTTTACATAATAACATTGTGGTGGTGGTTTAGTTGCTAAGTTGTGTCCATCTCTTGTGACCCTGTGGACTATAGTCCACCAGGCTCCTCTGTCCATGAGATTTTCCAGGCAAGAATACTGGGGTGGGTTGCCACTTCCTTTTCCAGGGGATCTTCCCAACCCAGGAATCGAACCCAGGTCTCCTGCATTGCAGACAGGTTCTTTTCCAACTCGGCTACAAGGGAAGCCCCAATAACGCTGTAGACAAATCTAAATGTCCAAAAGTAAGGAATCACTTAAATTACAAGATATCCTTATGACGTTAAAGATGCTCTTGCGGGTATGTGGTTTGCAAATGAAAATCTGTTTGTTGTGTATTATTCAATGAAAAATCAGAGCATAAAATAAATTAAGGCACAATCCCATATTTTAGTAACTATAAATATGCATTTTTAAATTATGAAAGAATATGCACACAGGTCTTAACAATGATGTGCAGATGGTAAGGCTGTGGATGCTTTTGGTCTTTCCTTCGTTTATGTAAATCTTCTAATAAGATAGTTTTTTCCATAAGATAAAAGTTATATTAGTTTTAATAAAGAAAAATGGAGGATTATCTGACCATCGAGGTCAGGTCTATGGAGGGTGCTTAATTCCGTGTACATCAACTGCAAGGCCCCCAGGGCTAGAGGAATTAGGGTGATCCAGCATTTCCCAAAAGTGTGTTGCTTAAAAAAAATTTTTTTTTTAAGATTCATAGTCAAATCAGAAAATTCTGTCTACTCCTCTCAAAGATTCGCAATGCATAAATTCTGTTAACAAAGAAAAGAATGAAAAACCTATTTTACTTAGTGTAACCCAGCCTTTTCCAGTCTTGAAAGAAAGTGAAAATCACTCAGTTGTGTCCAGCTCTGTGCAACCCCATGGACTGTAGCCTGCTAGGCTCCTCTGTCCATGGGATTTCCCAGGCAAGGATACTGGAGTGGGTTGCCATTTCCTTCTCCAGGGCATCTTCCCAACCCAGGAATCAAACTCAGGTCTCCTTCATTGCAAGCAGACTCTTAACCGTCTGAGCTATCAATCTCACTTTATCACAAAGCTTCTTTACACACGATTCTCATTTATGGATGAGGAAATGCTCATACACCTTGCAGGTGATACTGTTATTTCTCCCTCGGCCCAGTGCTAATACTCTCCCTTTTTAAAAATGGATTTTTAAATGTATTTATTTATTTGGCTGTGCCAGGTCTTAGTTGTGGCTTGTGGGATCTAGTTCCCTGACCAAGGATCAAATCCAGGTGCCCTGCTTTGGGAGCTGGGGTCTTAACCGCTGGACCACCAAGGAAGTCCCTATTCTCCCTCCTTTATAGGTGTTATTACCAAGAGAATCCCCCCCAGACAAACTCCTACTTTCAAATCACCACCTCAGAGTCAGTCCAAGACAATGACATTTGAAAGGATTAAATAAAAAGAAGAAAAGACAGGTATGGCACGTTAGGAGAATTAAGAATCATGCTTATTTGCTATTCTTATGTGCTGTAAAAATCAAAAATTTTTAAATAATTTTTTTAGCAAGATAGCAAACTTAAAATGCTATGAGAAGAAATGACATAGACTGATTACAGAAGTAGATTAAGACTGTTCTCCCAGTTTTCCTATAACCAAGGCTTCTGGTGACTTTACTGGAATTCAGTCTGTTTTCTGTATCTGTCTTATTGGTGGCTTTCAGCACCTTTCGAAGACCCTTCCTATATTTTGTTTTTTTCCACGTTGTGAGACTCGCCAATGCAAGGGAACTTGCTCTCCTAGCCTTTCATGCAGTTAGGACACAGAAGTGAAACAGCCGCACAGATTTCCCTTTAGAAAGCAAGACACGGAAGAATGGAGCACAGAGTCCCTTTCACTGAAAAGAAGGGGAGTTTGGGAGGGAAGTATCGGTCTTGTAGAATCTGTAACCTCAGCCAGCGGATTTCACAGCAGTTTCTCAGGTCACTGTCCTTTTTTTTTTTTTTTTTAAGGCTAATGTCAATTATTATTTTTTAATTTTATTGAAGTATACGTGATTTACAATGTGTTAATTTCCTGCCATACACCAAAGCTCAATTGAACATATATATTCTTTTTCATATTCTCTTCTATTCTGGTTTATCACAAGATATTGAAAAAAAATAAATAAAAATTAAAAAAAAAAGATATTGAATACAGTTCCCAGTGCTATTCAATAGGACCCTCTTGTTTATCTCTCCTGTATATATACTACTCTGCATCTGGTGACTCTAAGCCCCCAGTCCTTCCCTCCCCATCCCCCTCTCCCTTGGCAACCGCAAGTCTTTGAGTCTGTTTCTCTTCCACAGATATGTTCATTTGTGTGATATTTTAGATTCCATGTATAAGTGGTATCATATGGCGTCTTTCTCATTCTAACTTACTGCACTTAGTATGGTCATCTGCAGTTGCATCCCTGTTGCCGCAAGTGGCATTATTTTGTTCTTTTTTATGGTTGAGTAGCTTTCCGTTGTATATATGCACCACGTCTTCTCTACCCTTTCCTCTGTTGATGGACATTTAGATTGTTTCCTCATCTTGGCTTTTGTAAATAGTGCTGCTATGAACATAGGGGTGCGTGAGTCTTTCCAAATTACAGTTTTATGTGGATCTCTGCCCAGGAGTGGGATTGCTAGATCATATGGCAGTTCTAGTTTTTGGTTTTTTAGGAACCTTCTTACTATTTTGCATAACGGCTGCATCAGTTTACATTCCTACCAACAGCCAGGTCACTGTCCTTGATGAGAAGTGTGGGATGAATGTTTAGTCATGGGCCTGTACCTGTGAGGAGCCCTGGTGAATATAATCTTGATTTTCCTCCTAACTTCAGAGCCTCCATGCCTGATTCTGAGTATTCATTAACTACCTTTTCTATTTAAACTACTAGAATGGGTGAACAATGCATGGTTCCAGAACCAGATTTTCAGATATAATTTAAGACTTCAAAACAAAAATCTCAACTGTTCTACATTTGACCTAAAACTATTATGCTACCCATGCTCATAGGCTGAATGAAGGATGCTAGAGAGTAGGCAGTTTTTTTTTTTTTTCCTGGTATTCCAAATGTTAATTAGATGGTTGCTCACTTTGTTTCATCCAGTTTGTATTCAACTTTATGTTCAGCTGGGTGAAGTTTATTTTGACTAGCAAGTCTAGATTGTCTAAATGGCTAATTTCATGCTATACTGAAACTAATGAGTGGCCTTAAGCACTTGCCTTTCTTGGATTCTGTAATGGATTATCTCCTACTTTTCCTCCTATGTAATCAGTTCCTTTTCTGCTTCTTTATGGGCTTCCCTGGTGGCTCAGTGGTAAAGGACATGCCTGCTAATGCAGGAGACTCAGGTTCGATTCTGGGGTCAGAAAGATCCCCTGGAGAAGGAAATGGAAACCCACTTCAGTATTCTTGCCTGGAAAATCCCATGGACAGAGGACCCTGGTGGGCTGCACTCCATGGGGTCACGAAAGATTTGGACACAACTGAGCGACTAAACAGCAGTAGCAGCTGCTTCGTTATGACTCTGCCCCTACCCCAAATCTATGTATTCCTACCCATTTTTAAATAAGACCCATACATAAGGGCTTCCCGGGTGGCTCAATGGTAAATAATCCACCTATAATGCAGGAGTTGCAGGAGATTTGGGGTTGATCTCTAGGTTGGGAAGATCCTCTGGAGGAGGGCATAGCAACCCACTCCAGTATTCTTGCCTGGAGAATCCATGGACAGAAGAGCCTGGTGGGCTACAGTCCAAAGGGTTCCATAGAGTTGGACATGACTGAAGCAACTTAGCACACATATAAAGGTAACAACTATCTTTATATCTCCAGAGAATTTTAAACTTAATATACCACCAGAGGATTATCTAGAAGATAGCTCAGACTTCACATATCCACAGTGGAATATCCAAATGAGATGCCATCCACATGGTTGCTCACACCAAACCCCAGGCACCTTTCATTCTCCTTTCCCCTCCACTTCCTACGTGATGCAGGGAAACAGCAAACACTGAATGACACTGCTGTAAGATACAAAAGAAATTTTCATAACAAATCTAATTTATGCGCTCACTAAAATACCAGAACATATCAGCTCTATTTGTCAGATGTAAAATAAACTAGAAAAATAACAGACTAAAGTATGGACTCAAGATAGCAACTCACTGGAAAAAATGAAGTCATTGGGAAATTGTGGCAAGGAATTAAAAACAGAAATCAGAATTGAGTTTTGGTTTGATGCAAACACACGCACACAAACAGAATCAAACTAAAGATATGTGGCAAAAGCAAAAGGATTCAATAGTGATAATAGTCCAGATATATAGTCCCAAATTAGAGTATCAGAGATCAAGTGAGGGGGGAAATATCATCAATCTTAATCCCAGGAATGACATAAAAAAGGACCTTTTAGTCATTGAATTTAAAAATTGGGAAAAGAGATGACTACTTCTAAAAAGTTGAACAAAAAGAGCTAAACTGAAGACGACATACACTTAACAAGTGACTGAGAAAAGGAAAGAAAATACATAGAGGGGTAAACAGAAAAAAAGTGTCGAAGGCTCAATATTTCTATTAGAAAACAAATGAGCGGAGGTAGATTCCCTGTCGAAAGGGGAGAATTCTTACACGCGAGTAAACCCAACTGTATCCTGCATATACAGGCTCCTAACCCAAAATGGTACAAGGAAGTTAAACTGTGGACCAGAAACAAATATTTAATAAAGAAAAAAGCCATGATGATAATACAAATATCAAATTAAACAGAATTAAAGGAAAACACTCCTTTTATAAGGGTACAATCTGTAATGAAAAATTTTTTAATTGTGAAGCCTTATTTGTTTATGGCCTCAAGATTTACAAAACAAAACTTCTTTTGCTGGTGGTATGGCAATCAGGGTGCTGGACCAGCAACCCACATAAGTGCCACCTTCCTCAGGACCTTTCTTCTTTATCTAATTGCATCCTGCAACCCCAAGAAAACAACCCTGGAGGAAGAGAGGAGTACTGATAATCTGTTAGCCCCCAAAAAGGAAATCCCTCCAACACTCTAATAGCAGTAGATAATGCATACTAGAAATTGTCACAAACTCCAGTTATTTTTTTTACAAGTCGGGGGAGGGCCTTCCGTGGTGGTTCAGTGGCTAAGACTTTGCCTTCCAACTCAGGGGAGCCATCCCTGGTGGGTTCAATCCCTGGTCAGAGAGCTAAGATCTCAGTGCCTCAGGCCCAAAAGACCAGAATGTAAACAACAGAAGCAATATTGTAACAAATTCAATAATTCAATAAAGGCTTTAAAACTAAAAAGATGAAAGAAAGGCAAAGACCCTGGAGGGAGTTCTTTGGTGGGCCAGTGGCTGAGACTCTGTATTTTCACATGTTCCATCTCTGATCAAGGAATTAAGATTCTGCAAGTTGTGCTGTGTGGCAAAAAAAAAAAAAAAGACTGGAGATTAAAAAATAAAAAAGATTCCATTTCCCCTGCCAAGGGACCCAGAATAAACTGAGCTAGGAATTATTCACTTCTGCCTCCAAAGGGAATTCAGGCAGAAACGGCATGGATTTTGAGCAGGACCAAGGGCATCAAGTCCCATCCCTGACGGATGGTAAAGACCAAATTAGAGACCCCTTATTCCAAAAGCAAAATGAAAAAAAGGTGAGCAGTTTTAAAAATTGGCATAAGTGAATGCTTACCAAAAACAAAATCCCATGATGTCCCCTGAAAAAGAAAAGAAAGAAAAGCATGTGTATCCATGTATGTGTGTGTTTATTTATCCTGAAATTAAAAAAAAAGAGTTAGATCCCAAGCTCATTCTGCCAACTCTAAAGCATATCATCTTGGTAGTCTCTAGATTCTGTGGATGGAACTAAGTTAAAAAGACGGCCCTGGGAACTGAAACTCAGCTGTCCAGCTGATGAGCAAAAGGCAGCAAGTCAAATGATTTAAACACCATCATGCGATACCTCTGATTTTCCTCTGGAGTGGGTGCTTCTTGAGAGCAAGACCCAAGAATGGAAATGGGAGATGAAAGAGACAACAAATGAATTCATAAAAGAGAGACTGTGAAGGGAATTAGGGTCACCATGTGCTATAAAATAAGTAGGTATGATCAGTCCAACTCTCCATACTGAGGAGGAAAAAAAATGCATCCTGGAAAGGCAGGATAATGTCTCTCTCCATCCTTATGACACTCAGGTACACACACACTGCCCTTACTTTACAAGGGAGCAAGACTGTACAGTACAGCCCAAGTTCACTCCATGGACAAGAGGCATTGAAACTCACCCCTGTTTAACTCCATTGCCTGTGTCTCAACCACAACACATTTTCTGTCTCTGACATTTATGCTAAACATATGTTTTGTTGATACACCCTTACTTTAGGTGTGCAAGATCATGGTTATGCTATAGTAAAGGGATTTTCTCAAAAGCTATATACATTCCTGTATCTTAGTTCAATTCCCTTCATTCTAGAAGCAGACTGCAAATGTGTGTCTTTGGGAGCTAGGAGGAGCCTTCTTGGTTGAGACTTTTTGGTGGAGTCTATGTAAACATGCAGAAGGAAAACATAAGACTCACATCCCTCAAAAAGAATATCTAGATAATTTAAGTGACTGTATTAAAACTTTTCACACTCTACTTCCCTTGGTGCCTAGGAACAGCTGCAGAAATCCTCCATAGAAAGTCTTCACCAAAAATCTTTACTATGTCCTCTTTCAACTCACCATAATTCTTCCAGGACATTTGAAAAGGTTTTGGGAGAGCCAGAGTGAGCAAACCCTACTCCGTCTCATAAATCACGCTGTTGTTTAGTGATGCACCATCAAGATGGGTCCCATTTATCTCCCAAAGCAAACCTGGCAAGAATATGCTCAGAAAATATTGGTCATGTTATCTTTCCTAAAGGTTAAGAAAAGGCTTTGCTTATCTGTAATGATTTATGGAACTGACAAGCGGGTACACAGATGTTGCCAGGAAATGCAAAAGAATGGACAGAACGGCTTAGAACAAAATTACCGTGTCAGGACACGAAACTGATAGCTCCATTCCATAATGGGACAAAAGAACTGGGATTCATAAATCACATTTGTCAAGAATAAGTAAAAGGAGAAGCAGATGAGGCCAGTGCCCCTTGGTGTTCCTGTCTCCATCATAATTTGCTGCCCCCCCCTCCCCCCGTCCTGCCTCTGTCAGAGATAAGAGCTTCTATTGCTTTCTTGCTATCTCCAGATTAGGTCTGCACACCAATAAATAAGACCTACTGGCTTCTGGTAGTGTGTCCTTTTCCTATCTGACTTGCCTAGTGACTGTTAAATGATTTTCTGTGATTTGATGATTTAAGCAGTGAACAAGAGTCTTGAGCAAGACCCCGTGTCAACCCCATCCACTGAACAAACCTGAATTCCAGCCCCAACTGCCAGTACCTACCTGAGTGACTTTGGCCAAGTTTTCTGCTTTCACTTCATTCATTTGCAGTATTTTTTTTTAATACATTACCCATCTAAGATAACAATCCAGTCAAATCAAAATAATGAAGTCATCCCGCGGCCCCATGTTCCACAGCTATTTCATTGCCAAGCATGCACGGGGCTTGGGAGAAAAAGAAAAATGTTTATAAAACTGACTTGGAAGACATGTCTCAATGTGTCTCAATGAAGAAATGCAACAGAAGTCCACAGGACCTGTAAGTCTTTTTAATTCTGAAATCACAGTATTGAACTTACGAAAAAGAATAGTGAACCACCTGCTGTTTTGACATTTTAGCACCAACTGAACTGTTCTGGCATACAAATACTTTTTAACTTCCTAGTTTTTGCAAAACATTCCCTCCTTGTATTTTATTGTGGCCCTAACTATAATTCAATGACAAACAAACTTCAGTACAATCACCTTCCTGCCCCCAGCAGTTCCTTGTGCTATTTCAAGCTCTAACTGCACCGTGGGTAGCAGTTGGCATAAGCACCTTGCCAGAAAAAAACCTTCATTTTCATTCCCTAGAGAAGACAGCTGACCCCCAGGTGTTCTACTCAGTGGGTAATGGGCATGCTGGCATTTGTATGCACTTGTTTTTATCCATTTTGAAGCCTGAGCTTAGAATAAATATCATCCTAAGACTGTAGGATTAAAATATGGAAGGTATTGGTAGACCAGGTTCTTTTTCCCCTGCTCCCTCCTTCCAACTCTTCCCCATTCATCACCCACATTTCAACAACAAGGAGGCACTTGGTGCCCCACTCCACCGCTGAACTTCACTTGGGTCCCTATTCCCAGCTCCACCCCTGCTCTGACCTGCCCTGGCTCCTGATTTGCTGGCTTCATCTCTGTATCCAGATTTGTGCTCACCGCCTAGGCATTTGCAATCCAAAATTGGATTGACAGTGCTAGTCACAGGCAATAAGGTATATCTAAGTGATTTACTAGACATGGAACAACAGACTGGTTCCAATTAGGAAAAGGAGTACATCAAGGCTGTATATTGTCACCCTGCTTATTTAACTTCTATGCAGAGTACATCATGAGAAATGCTGGGCTGGAAGAAGCACAAGCTGGGATCAAGATTGCCGGGAGAAATCTCAATAACCTCAGATATGCAGATGACACCACCCTTATGGCAGAAAGTGAAGAGGAACTAAAGAGCCTCTTGATGAAAGTGAAAGAGGAGAGTGAAAAAGTTGGCTTAAAGCTCAACATTCAGAAAACGAAGATCATGGCATTTGGTCCCATCACTTCATGGGAAATAGATCGGGAAACAGTGGAAACGGGGTCAGACTTTATTTTGGGGGGCTCCAAAATCACTGCAGATGGTGATTGCAGCCGTGAAATTGAAAGACGCTTACTCCTCGGAAGGAAAGTTATGACCAACCTGGATAGCATGTTCAAAAACAGAGATGTTACTTTGCCAACAAAGGTCCATCTAGTCAAGGCTATGGTTTTTCCTGTGGTCATGTATGGATGTGAGAGTTGGACTGTGAAAAAAGCTGAGTGCCAAAGAATTGATGCTTTTGAACTGTGGTGTTGGAGAGGACTCTTGAGAGTCCCTTGGACTGCAAGGAGATCCAACCAGTCCATCCTAAAGGAGATCAGTCCTGGGTGTTCTTTGGAAGGACTGATGCTGAGGCTGAAACTCCAGTACTTTGGCCACCTCATGCGGAAGAGTTGACTCATTGGAAAAGACCCTGATGCTGGGAGGGATTGGGGACAGGAGGAGAAGGGGACGAGAGAGGATGAGATGGCTGGATGAGATGGCTGCATCATGGACTCGATGGACATGAGTTTGGGTAAACTCTGGGAGTTGGTGATGGACAGGGAGGCCTGGCGTGCTGTGATTCATGGGGTCACAAAGAGTCGGACACAACTGAGCAACTAAACTGAAGTGATTTCTGTTTTGTCTTAATTAGAATTGTAGACTCACAGTAGAAACCAATTCTGTAGAAAAGTATGTTGACAGAAATGGAAGGAGATAATTTAAAGCAATACCCACAAGCTAAGGATACTCATCTCCAACTTTCCACATGGCCCAACCAGGTATGACACGTTTGCAGCTCACAGCACATGCAGCTCATCATGAAGGTCACCACCAGACTCGTCAACATTCCATTCAAAGACAGAGTCGCTGGTCAGCACTGGGACACATCAGCGATGCCAAACTGCTATCAAAATTCTAAATGTATTTTTTTTTTAAAGAAAACTTCAAACAAGCAAGAAAACTAAACCACATGCTAACCATTTTCATACTTAAGTCCTCATGGACCAGGCTCGCATAGTTGTCCAGCTGGCATGGCCTAAGACCACACTTTGAACAGCACTGGCCTGCAAAGACCTGAAAGCTTTGCCCACTGGTACTCCACCCTGCAAAAACTCAACTTGACAGAGCCTTTTTTAACAGCAGAGATTCGCTCCCAGGCCTGTGAAACTTTCGCACATTGAGGGCAATGCATTTAACTGCCTACTGCCTCCAAAACCATGCAGACGGCAGAAGAGCTGACAGATGTCCGTGTCTTCAGTTTTAAAATTATGCTACTTCCATACAATATTAGTTCTACATTCGTTTATAAGGAGTATGTTTTTGTTTGAAATTCTTATAAATAATAATCATTTTCCATTCATCAAGACGGCAGAAAACAGTTTCAGTCAGACACATCCAATTAGCATGAACACATTGTGCTTGCAGCAACAAAGGAAAGGGAAAAACCGCAGGGACAAGCCCATGCCCCAGACGAGGAACGGTGAATTCCAAAGACTTGTCTCAGTTCACATCTGAACTACTGAAGCCAGACCAGAACCTGGAAAGTTCCAGCCTTGCGACCATGACCCAGCTGATCCATGGGTGTGCAGAGTCAGTCCACACAGGGAGTATAACCCCTCACCCCATAAGGCATCAGAGAAACAAAAGTGGAGGCTTTCTCTTGGCCTGAGAATCATTTGCAACCACTGACTCCTATGAAAAAGGAAGTATTTCATCCTGAATGGTGCCCCACCTGTCTCCATCAAGTTCAACTGGTGCTCTGGGGCTCTGCCCATCTCTCTTTCTCCCCCATCTGTCTGTGTGTCTATGTCTGTGGCTCTTAACCCCAGCATCCAAGAAAAATAGTGGTGGCCCAAGTGGACCCCCAGCTGTTGATCAAGCATAGGATCTACTCTTCCTGTAACGGGGGCACATTCCGAATGATCAGCTGACACTCTGTCCTGCAAAGCAAGGTGGAGGGGAGCACAGCTTGCTGGGAATAAGAGGTGGGGGCACAGCAAGATGTCAAACAGGACTCCAAGGACGAAGGCGAGGATCATGCCCCTCGCCCCCGGGTATGTGAGGAGTGCAGTCAGAGCACTCACTGTTTTGCTCAAACTGAAGCAACATTCTGAGGGCAAACCAGGCACCACTGGAGTGACAAGAACTTCTGACGGCAGCGTGAGACACTGTTCCGTGGTCGTGGGACCGTCCTGGAGAGGCTGCTCTTGCTAATGGCAGACTGATTTCTAGGATCCCTCCTACCGTGCTCCCCAAATTCAAAGGAGGGGCTTCAAACGCAAAAAGCCAAGACCCCTGTTCCCTACGCCTGTCTTCCCACCTCCCAGAACAGTGTTTCTAAAGCTGGAGACCAGAGCGGAAGGGAGTTCATAGGGAGGGTTTTAGACGTAGATTCTCAGCTCTCACCCACATCCACAAGGTTAGCGTCTCTGAGAGTGACTACCCCGGCAAAATAGATGTTCTGGCTGGAGTATGGAGGAGGTCTCAGACCCAGTGAGGCCGGCCACGCCCACTGACCTGCACCCCGAAGCCCAAAGCCCGGCTCTATAGAGCTCTCTGCTGAGGCCCCAGCAGTGAAGAGAATGAGCCCTTCCATCCGCAGGCTCAGCTACCTGGAACCAGGGTCGCCTCTGTCCAAAGTAGTGTGAGCCCTGCACAAAGCCTCACCCTCCTCTTAGGGGTTACGGGGGCCACCTCACTGCTGCTACACAGCTCAGGAGACGACCATTCCTCTGGCTTTTCCCAGACTGGTCTGAGCCTGATTTCCCGATCAGCCCTCCGGGGTTCGTCTTGAATCAGAACTCTCCCATGCCCCACTAATGATTCCCTATTTATTGAGGACCTACAGTGCACTAGATGCCACACAGGGTGCTTTAAATACCTTATATAATGTCATCCTCATAGCATCACTCTAACGTGGGAATTCTCCCATTTTACAGCTGTGAAGACAGAGACCCTTGAGAAGTTACCCTGCAGTCAGTGGAGAGTAAAACTGGTCATTCAGCGTTGACTATGCCTGAGATCCTGGACTCCACCAGGGCTTATCATTCCTCTCCTCTTGCCTTTGATCCATTTCCTGAATTCCCCCATTATCCAAGGCCTTGACCCAAACATAATACCAGAGCCACTGTCTGCTGGGCCCTCTCATCTGGAAGGACACCTAGGATGGCCACATGAGCCTGGATCAAGCTAGATTCTGTTTCCTTGTGGAGCCTGTTTAACCTGATCTCGCTAGCAGAGAGTCCAGTCAGACAGCAATGCTAGACCCCCCTACCCCAGACCCTGTCATTTTCCCCTCTTTATTGCCCCTGAAGTTTCAGGAAGCCTCGTTGTTGTTCAATTGCTAAATCACATCCAACTCTTTGTGACTCCATGAACTGCAGCACGCTAAACTTCCCTGTCCTTCACTATCAGAGTGTGCTCAAACTCATGTCCATTAAGTCAGTGATGCCATTCAGCCGTCTCATTCTCTGTCATCCCCTTCTTCTCCTGCCTTCAATCTTTCCCAGCATCAGGGTGTTTTCCTATGAGTTGGCTCTTCATATCAGGTGGCCAAAGTATTGGAGCTTCAGCTTCAGCATCAGTCCTTCCAATGAATATTCAGGATTGATTTCCTTTAGGATTGACTGGTTTGATCTCCTTGTGGTCCAAGAAACTCTCAAGAGTCTTCTCTAGCACCACAATTTGAAAGCATCAATTCTTTGGCACTCAGCCTTCATTATGGTCCAGTGCTCACATCTGTACATGACTACCAGAAAAAAACATAGCTTTGACTATATGGACCTTTGTCAGCAAAGTGATGTCTCTGCTTTTTAATATACTCTCTAGGTTTGAAGAAGGAAATGGCAACCCACTCCAGTACTCTTGCCTGGAAAATTCCATGGACTGAGGAGCCTGGTAGGCTACAGTCCATGGGATTGCAAAAAGTCAGACACCACTGAGTGACTTCACATTCACTTTCACTTTCTAGGTTTGTCATAGCTTTTCTTCCAAGGAGCAAGTGTCTTTTAATTTCATGGCTGCAGTTACTACCCACAGTGATTTTGGAGCCCAGGGTAATAAAATCTGTCACTGTTTCCATTGTTTCACCATCTATTTGCCATGAAGTGATGGGGTTGGATGCCACGATCTTCATCTTTTGAGTGTTGAGTTTTAAGCCAACTTTTTCACTCTCCGCTTTGACCCTTCTCAAGAGGCTCTTTAGTTCCTCTTCGCTTTCTGCCATTAGAGTGGTATTATCTGCATATCTGAGGTTGTTGATATTTCTCCCAGCAATCTTGATTCCAGCTTGTTATTCATCCAGCCTGGCATTTTGCAGAAGTACTCTGCATAGAAGTTAAATAAGCAAGATGACAATATACAGCCTTGACATACTCCTTTCCCAATTTGGAACCAGTCTGTTGTTCCATATCCAGTTCTGTTACTTCTTAACCTGCATATAGGATTCTCAGGAGGCAGGTAAGGTGGTCTGATATTCCCATCTCTTAAAGAATTTTCCACAGTTTATTGTGATCCACAGAGTCAAAGGCTTTAGTGTAGTCAATGAAGCAGAAATAGATGTTTTTCTGGAATTCTCTTGCTTTTACTAGAATCCAACAGATGTTGGCAATTTGATCTCTGGTTTGTCTGCCTTTTCTGTATCCAGCTTGTACATCTGGAAGTTCTCGGTTTATGTACTGTTGAACCTAGCTTGAAGAATTTTGAACATGACCTTGCTAGCATGTGAAATGAGCCTGATTGTGCAGTAGTTTGAACATTCTTTGGCATTGCCCTTCTTTGGGATTGGAATGAGAATTGGCCTTTTCCAGTCCTGTGGCCGCTGCTGAGTTTTCCAAATTTGCTGGCATATTTGGTGCAGCACTTTAACAGCATCATCTTTTAGGATTTGAAATAGCTCAGTTGAAATTCCATCACCTCCACTAGCTTTGTTTTCTACCAGGAAGCCTGGTTAAAAAAAAATAAATTATATATCTCTGAGATCTTGAAACCTCAACTTACTTTTCTGTATAATAACAGGGCAGTGATTCTCAAAGTGCAACCCATGGGCCATCTGTATCAGAAGCACTTCAGATGCTCTAAAAAATGGAGATTCCCCAACTAGACTGCCTGGGAGATATTTTCCTGTAGGTGCTCTGTATGTGCTTCCTGGATTCCATTAGCGTCCTAATTATAAAAAGTGCCACCATTGTCTTCATCTCTGAAATGGGTATGTACTTTCTTTTCTGACATAATTCATAACAATATTCATATTGTCTTCAGCTCAGTTACGTTAAATGGAGCGAGAGAAAAAGTCAACCCCACAGAGCTGCTCTAAGGGAGCACGGTTCGTCCTCCCCGCAGCCCCGTAATGGTGGTTTATTATCACCTGCAGTATCATTTACAGACCCACAGACTAAAAGGTTAAGTGGCTTGTCCAAGGTCATGCCACCAGGCCAAAGTCAGTGCAGATACAAAGCCAGTCTGTCTGATCTCAGGCCCCAAACCAGTCCCCCTACACCAATCTAGCATCCTCCTAGTTATCACCCACAGCGTGATCTGCATATCACTGGCTCGGTTCATTTTAACACTTAGTTACTTAGTTGGTTGGTTTGCTATAATATTGAAGTTACTGAGTGCATTCATAACGGCTCCTACCAGCTTCCCCTCCCCTGCTCCATGGACCTCAGGCCAAGTTACAGGCAGGGGAGCTTTGCCTACATTAGAGAGAAAGCGTGCAAAGCACTGTCAAAAGGCAAAACAAGAAGAGAATTATTTTATACCTTTTACAACAAAGAGTCAATCATTACTTGGCAAATGAATGAATGAATTCTGTGTAGCCTTTTAAACCTAAAATAAAATCACATATTTCAAACTCTCATGCAAGAAATCTGCAAAAAAAAAAAAAGTAAACTCTGAAATTTGACCCTTTGTATCATTACAAATCAGGGAGTTAGCAAGCTGTGGAATGTGAGTCAAATCCGGCCCACAGCCTGTTTGTGTACAGCCAGCAAGCTAGGAATCATTTTGAGATTTTTAAAGAGTTGTTCAGAGGGGAAGACTGTGACAGAGGCCAGAGACCATATATGGCCTACAGAGCCTCAAATATTTACTATCTAGCTCCTCACAGGAAAAAATTGCTGAGCCCCGCTCCAAATCATATAAATCATTATGCTAAGATCATGCATTCCCAAAGAAGGTGACACCACAATAAAACTGATTTTTAGGGGAGTGAAAAAACATTTACTCGTTTACGTGTAGACAAAGATACACAAATAGTACATAAACAGAGACACGGCATATCTTTGGCATGAAATTTCACGGGATAGAGGCCATTAGGAAGAGATGTCTCAACAGGCTCCTTAAGAGATCATAATGAAGAGGAGTTTGGGAAACACTCAGCTAAACAATAGCTAAGAGTGAGGAGGATATGGCCTCACGTGTGACATGCATGGTGTTGTCAGCCTTCATGGCCCAGTGGAGAGGTGTTCCTCCAAGATCAGACGCCTCCATTAGCACACGTGCCTATTCAGAGGGACAAGATCAGTGCCCCAACCCTGCGGGAACAGCCCGTGTGTCTCACATACCAGCCATTTCCAAATATTATTAAGCATAAAGGAAAGACATTCATTTTTTGAACTGAGAAGCTGACATGCATCCTCCTCTCCACCCCCTATTCCCCCATTTATAGAGCTGGAAGCATCTCACACCAAAGGCAGCATTCACAGATGGCCCAGGAGATTCACAAGTCCCAGGAGATCTAAACCAGAGAAGCAACTGGAAGCCAGGGAGGTCAAGCCTCTGTGTCCCTTTGTAGGAGACACTCACGAAAGTTGTTTTTATTTTCTTTCACCTCACTCCAGGCTGCAGCCCTCCCAGAAAGCCGCTTTAGCAGTGGCCTTGGGAGAGCTCTGTGCTGACAAGTTCAGTGCGTTGGTTTCCTCTCCTTGAGTAATATTAATTACTCAGTCTTCCGTAGTCCTTTGAGATCGCCTTTCATTCTTCCTTAACTCCTCTCTCCTTTCAGCAGCTCCATATCTTGCTGATTTCCTCTTACCTTCCTGGACAAGCCTTTCATATGCTCTTTCACAGTTTTCTCTTCTTCCATTTGAATTCTGAATATCAAAATGCCCCAGGGCCATCCTGGACCCCTTCTCTCCTTTCTTGTGTTTTCTCCCTGGATTACATAATCCATCTTCAGACTTGTGTCAGCTATATGCTGGCGAGTGCCAAATTGTCCTCTCTTCACCTCTCACCTGAATTCTAGGTTCACATCCAGCTTCATTCTCAACATACCCACCTGTGTGTCTGGAAATTAGCTGTGTTACATTTCTATAGCACCAAGCCATAAATGTTTGTTTTGGATTTGTTTTTTTGCTCTAGTATTTCTAATTGATATAACCAGCAAGTGGTAAAACAGGAAATGAATCTAAGTTTGTCTGATTCCATGACCCATGTTGCCCTTTTATGTCCTGATGTTCCTGGACAGGTCTGAATAGAACTGCTTGATATTATTATATGGCTTCTTGCATCAAGGAGTCACTCCTTGACATCTCCACTTTGATATCTAAAATATACCTCCTAAATAAAAAGGAAATCCAAAAAAGAGGGGATATATGTAAGCACAGGCTTCCCTGGTGAGTCAGATGGTAAAGAATCCACCTGCAATGCAGAAGAGCTTCCCTGGGTTGGGAAGATCCCCTAGAGGAGGGCATGGCAACCCACTCCAGTACTCTTGTCTGGAGAATTCTACAGACAGAGGAGCCTGGTGGGCTACAGTCCATGAGGTCACAAAGAGTCAGACAGGACTGAGCGACTGAGCACAGCCTGTGTAAGCATGTAGCTGACTCACTTTGCTGTATTAGAAACAAAGACAACATTGTGAGGAAACTACCCTACAGTAAAAATTTATTTAGAAACAGAAGACCTCAAACTTCAGAGAGCTCTTTATTTTCCCCTCTCCTTCCATCCAGTGTTGTTCTAACCCGGGTATTTAATCAGGAAAACAGGGTCACTCTAGGTCTTTCCAGTGGAGAGGATTGAATACCAGGAGTTGACAACACAGGTGATGAAGACTGGAGATGGTGAAGCAACCCATGGATTAGTTACCATCACCTGATGAAGGCTGGAAGGAAGAGAAGGTGGAAGTATCATCAGAGTCCGGAAGTCAGCGCCGTCCAGGAAAAGATGGGACCCTGAAGGCTCACAGAATCTAGAGCCACAAAAGAGACCCAGCCTCTACGGGAAGCGCCTGAGGCAGGAGGAGATACCTGGCTTCCCCCTTCTCGCTCAGCAGTCTTCTGCCGTTGCCCCCATTGGCCAAACCAAAATCCGCCTGACAGTGAAGCCTGACAGGAAGGATTCTGACATGGAGCTTAGCATGGGTAGGAGGGGGAAGGATGTGAGGACAGACAGGAAGTGGCCAGTCTCTCCTTTCTCGGTGAACGGCACGATTTCCACTGAGTTTCTAAAGCCACATTATAGAAGCAAACTACCCAATAAAGAGTTCAAGGTAACAATCATAAAGATGCTCAATGTACTTGGAAAAAGAATGGATGAACACAGTGAGAATTTGAACAATGGATTTGAAAATAGAGCTGAAGAATACAATCAGTTCAGTTCAGTCGCTCAGCTGTGTCCGACTCTTTGTGACCGCATGAATTGCAGCACGCCAGGCCTCCCTGTCCATCACCAACTCCCAGAGTTCACTCAGACTCACGTCCAGTGAAGAATACAATAGCTGAAATTAAAAAAAAAAAAAAACAACAACACCAAAATGCATCAGCAAGAGATCAACATATCATGTTATCAGTTTTTTTTTCTTCCCCACCCAGGAATCAAACCAGGGTCTCCGCATTACAGACAGATTCTTTACCAACTGAGCTGTCAGGAAAGCCATTTTTTTGCTTAAGTAGAATTTATTCCCTGTAATTGTCAGCTGTCATCATCAAGGAAGCATAATGGATTAAGCTGTTAGCTAATAGCACTTGTTTTACTTGGAGGATAGTCTTAGTATAGTAAATCAGACCCTCGCTGTTGGTTATACAAAGAAAACAAAAATGAAGTTGTTTTTGAATTAGCGTGATTTGGAAAACTGGGGAAAATAATTCTCCATATGTCCACGTTTACCTGCATCTTTTGTCGAGCTTCTGATATATCTAAGTATCTAATTTGTTTTCTTTTTCACTGAAGTATAATTGCTTTATAATGTTATGTTAGTTTCTGCTGTATAGCAAAGTGAATCAGCTGTATGTGTGTGTGTGTGTGTATATACCCCCTCCCTCTTTTGCTTCCCTCCCACCCCTCATCCCACCACTCCAGATCACCACAGAGCACAAGCTGAGCTCCCTGAGCTATACAGCAGCTTCCCACTAGCTGTCTGTCTTATACATGGTAGTGTATGTATGTCAGTGCCAACCTCTCGATGTATCCCACTCTCTCCTTCCCCACCCTGCTGTGTCCGCATGTCCTTTCTCTGTGTCTGTGCCTCTATTCCTGCCCTGCATTAAACAGGTTCATCTGTACCATTTTTCTAGACCCCATATATATGCATCAATATACAATATTTGTTTTTCTCTCTGACTTCCTTCTGCATGACAGACTCTAGCTTCATCCGCATCTCTACAAATGACCCAATTTCATTCCTTTTATGGTTGACTAATGGCCTTTTGTATATATGACCACATCTTTATCCATCCATCTCTTGATGGACATTTAGGTCACTTCTGGGCCTTGGCTATTGTAAATAAGACTTCCTTACTTTCAGGCAGTAAAGAATCCATCTGTAATGCAAGAAACCCAGATCTGATCCCTGGGTCGGAAAGATCCTCTGAATAAAAGAATGGCTACCCATTCTAGTATGCTTGCCTGGAGAATTCTGTGGACAGAGGAGCCTGGCAGGCTGCAGTCCACGGGGCCTCAAAGAGTAGGACGCAGCTGAGCATCTAACACTTTCACTCTTTTCACTTTTTTGTGCCCTGGCTATTGTAGATAGTGCTGCAATGAATACTGGAGTACATACGTCTTTTTTTTTTTTTTTTTTTACATACGTCTCTTTGAATAATGATTTTCTTAGGGTATATGCCCGGTAGTGAGATTGCTGGGTCATATGGTAATTCCATTTTTAGTGTTTTTAAGGAACCTCCATACTATTCTCCACAGTGGCTGTATCAATTTACATTCCTCCCAACAATGCAAAAGGGTTCCTTTTTCTCCACACCCGCTCTAGCACTTATTTTTTGTTGATTTTTTTTTGGGGGGGGGGCTATTTAATTTATTTATTTTAATTGAAGGCTAATTAGTTTACAGTGGGCTTCCCTTGTGGCTCAGCTGGTAAAGAATCCGCCTGCAACATGGAAGACCTGGGTTTGGTCCCTGGGTTGGGAAGATCCCCTGGAGACAGGAAAGGCTACTCACTCCAGTATTCTGGCCTGGAGAATTCCATGGACTGTATAGTCTGTGGGGTCGCAAAGAGTCAGACATGACTGAGCGACTTTCACTATTTTACAATATTGTGGTGATTTTTGCCATACACTGACATGAATCACCCACGGGCGTACGTATGTCCCCGCATCCTGCGTCTCCCTCCCCACCTCATCCCTCTGGATTGTCCCAGAGCACCAGCTTTGAGTGCCCTCCTGCTTCTTGCGTCAAATTTGCACTGACGGCCATTCTGACCCATGTGAGGTGATACTTCGCTGAAATTGGATTTACGTTTTCCTAATAATCAGTGAGATGGAGCATCTTTTCATGTGCTTGTTGACCACTCGTATGTTTTCTTTGGAGAAATGTCTATTTAGGTCTTCCACCATTTTTTTATTGAATTGTTTGTTTCTCTGGTATTGAGTTGCAGGAACTGTTTGTATTGGGGAGATTAATTCTTTGTCAGTTATTAATTCTTTGTAAATATTTTCTCCCATTCTGAAGGTTGTCTTTTTGTCTTTTTTTTGTGGTTTCCTTTGCTATGCAAAAGCTTTTAAGCTTAATTAGATCTCATTTGTTTGTTTTTGTTTTTATTTTCATTACTCTAGGAGGTGAGTCAGAAAGGATCTAGCTGTGATTTATGTCAAAGAGTTTTATAAAGTCTGGCCTTACATTCAGGTCTTTAATCCATTTTGAGTTTATTTTTGTGTATGATGTTAGGAAGTGTTCTAATCTCATTCTTTACATGCATCTGTCCAGTTTTTCCCAACACCACTTATTGAAGGGACTGTCTTTTCTCCACTGTATATATTCTTGGGCTCATTTGCCAAATATAAGGTGTCCATAGATGCAGGGGTTTATATCTGAGCTTTCTATCCTGTCCCCTTGATCTGTATTTCTGGTTTTGTGCCAGGACCATGCTGTCTTGATTACTGTAGCTTTGTAGTTTAGTTTGAAGTTAGGGAGCCTGATTCCTCCAGCTCCATTTTTTCTTCTCAAGATTGCTTTGGCTATTCAGGATGTTTTGTGTTTCCATGCAAATTATAAAAATTTTGTTTTAGTTCTGTGAATAATGCCATTGGTAATTTGATAGAGCATTGAATCTGTAGATTGCTTTGGGTAGTATAGTCATTTTCACAATATTCTCCCAATCTGAGAACATGGTATATCTCTCCGTCTGATTTTGTTATCTTTCATTTCTTTCCTCAGTGTCTTATAGTTTTCTACATACAGATATTTGGCTTCCTTAGGTAGATTATTCCTAGGTATTTTATTCTTTTTGTTGCAACTGTAAATGGAATTATTTCCTTAATTTTTCTTTCTGACCTTTCATTATTAATATATAAATGTAGGAGATTTCTGTGTATTAATTCAAGTTATCAAATTAAACCACCCATTGTGGTCAAGATGTCAATCCTTCCCAAATTAACATATAAACTAAATACAGTCAAGTTAAAATTGCAACAACATATTTTGGAAAAATTAACCAGCTAATCCCAAATTAGTCTGGAGAATATTTAAGGACTTTTTAAAAAGGAGAATAATGAGAAATGCTAAAATATCTATAAAACTCCAAGAGTAGACAAACATAATCACAACTCACATTTAAATACAATTTGACAGTTTTCCAAGTGCATTTACTTTGATTATCTCATTTGATCCATGTCATACACTTATAAACCAAAGAGGGGTTATATAGAAGAAGAAACTGAAACTCAAATACTAACTTGTGCAGAGTTACCCTGCTGAAACTCACTCCTGGTGTGGTGCTCTGGTCCATCTCATCTTTAGAGATGGCTATAATCATTAATCAACCACCCTTTTGGAATCAGGTGACAATTTTATGTATAACCGAGCAGGTGGAAATGGAGGTGGAAATGTGAGAAATAGCCTTGGTTTATTAAACTGCTTTCCTTTGATCATAGAAATAGCAAGATTAAGACATTACAAGCAAGAGTCTCTCACTGAGTTCTCCCTTGGATTTCTAAAATCTGGTATTAATGAACTACTTAGCACAAGCTCTGAAAGTTGGTTTTCCTTCATAAAACACTGTAAGGCTGTAATCTTTCCGGCTTGTCTTAGAATCCTGAGGATTCGTGGTTCATCGGTGGCTGCCATGACTTTCGTCCGTTTGTTTGTTTATAGTGTCAGCTTATGTTTAGAAAGCGTATGAGCCAGCTCAAGGCTTGTACTGTGCACAGTCATGTTCTTGGTGGACTTTCAGGCTTGCCTTTTTCAAGTATAATAACCAGTGGGTTTGATTTTTTTAATGTTTATCTATTTAACTGTGTTGGGTCTTAGTTGTGGCATGCAGGATCTTTGTTTCATCATGTGGAATCTTTCATTGCGGCACAGACTCTCTAGCTGTGGTGTGCGAGCTCCAGAGCACACAGGCTTCTGCATAGCTACAGTGTGCAGGCTTAGTTACTCCGAGGTATGTGGGATCTTAGTTCCCCAACCAGGGATCAAACTTGCATCTCCTGCCCTGGACGTGTAGGGTCTTAACCACTGGACCACCAGGGAAGTCCCTTGCCTGACTTTCATCTTCCCTACACTGATGGCAACTACTTAAGACTGACTCTCTGGCTGTCTAACATCTAACACAGTACTACATCCATATATGAATATGTGCATATGTTCTAAGTCGATTCAGTCATGTCCAACTCTTTGTGACCCTATGGACTGTAGTCCACCAGGCTTCTCTGTCCATGGGATTCTCTAGGCGAGAATACTGGAGTGGGTTGCCATGCTCTCCCCCAGGGGATCTTCCTCCTGCATTGGTAGGCGGGATTTTTAACAAGCACCACCTGGGAAGCCCCATGTGTAAATATATGAGTAAACAAATCTGTCAAGTCTTTTAAATTATGACAAGTGACGATGATGACTGTGAAAACTCCATCCACAACATAATAGCAAATTATTTTACCAGCTTCCTTCAAAACACAAACATAGGAAACTCTGCAATATGAACTTTCCTAGACATTTCAGGAAGTATGCTTCCCATTTTCAAACTTAAGCCAGCCCTGAAAGAGCTGAGAAGTGATGTCTGTGTGGCCAGCAGACAGCTCCTGCAGAGGCTGGAATGCTAGCTCTGCTTCAGGACCATCAGATATTTCTGCTCAGTAGGTCCCATGAAAGGTTCCAGTGTTTATCCTGGAATTCGTTGTTAGGTTTCCAAAGACTGGGAAATGAGAGTTGAGAATTATTTATTTAGATATACTCAGTGAGCATCAAGAAACCTAGTTACATACAAATATTTTTCTCATGGCTTGTCTCAAAAATATCCCATTTTAAACTAAACGAATCCTTTAAAAGATTTCTGGGTGAAGAATATAGCCTTTTTATATAGTATGATATGTAATTCCTAGACATGTATTTTATACCCCCCACAGTTACTTATACAGTCAGTTTTATTAAGTAGAATTGGCTGATGCAGTATGAAACTCAGAGGAGTTTCATAAAGTCATAAATTCCTCAGCTTATGCCCACCTATCCCATGCATCCAGTGTTAGTCATCTGACTATGTTTCACTTTTAAAATAAGGACAATGAGAGAAGGGAACCAGGCCTCCTGTACGAAAACAAGCTCATATTTCCCTTCTCATAAAACAAAAGGAGGAATTGTCTATCTCCTTGGGAGACCAAGCCATTTCAGTGAATTATGAACCTCCGAACAGTCCAGGACCCCCTTTCAACCTCAAGCTGATCATCTGTGCATGACTCATTCACAGTAAATCTATGCCTGAACATTTTTAGTCTGAACCAAATGTTGCCTCATTATCCCCAAGCTAAAACGACACTGAGAGCTCAGCCAGCCTCTTGCTTTTCTTTGACAACTCACTTGACGACTCGCAGTGCCAGGAATATAGTCAACCCTGAGTAATCCTTCTATTACTCCTTGGCTAGCGATGACACTCAAACCCCTCTCTGCCTTTGAGATTGTATTCTTTTAATATTTGTTCTCCTGGCCTCTTCTCCTGCTCTCTGCTGGCCCTCGGAACCAGCAACAGTCTGTAGTCTCAGTCCTAGTGACATTCTTGATGCTCCCCCCTAAAACCAGACCAGTCCAGGGGCTGCCAGTGGAGGTGAGACAGCACCTCTTCCAGCTCTTCAGTGTGAAGTAGGAAGCCTCTGTTTTTAGGTGAGGGCAGAGTGGAACCCCCTCCCCCCTCAAAGACCTGCCCCACTCTGCCTGCATTTTTAAATTTTATCTAAGGGTCAGAAACCGAGAGGGAAATTCCACTCTGGCCCCAAGCAGCTGACAGACTGAGAGGCCTGCTCTCCCAGCTCCTTCAGGGCAGCCCGGTCTCTAGACCGCGTGCTGCTTCTCCTCATTCCAGCTGTGATCACAGCCAGAACCATGAGCCAATCCTCACGTTTCATCTGTGCTACACCTGTCTCATTGCCCTGCAACAGACCCTCTTCCTGTGTACGTGCCTGCCTGCAAGGAGCGAGGCCATCGTCCTGCTGAGACAGAGCTGCGTAGGCGGATCCTCTCCAGGACCAAGGTCGCCTGCATGTCCTCTCTGCGCCTCTCCTGAGGGCTCCCCACCACCTGTCCTCTTCACCTGCTCTTGGGGGACCCCTTTGCTCCTGACATGCTCCACAGCCAGTGTTTCTACCTCACTAAGAGTTACTACAGCTGCTTCAGGGATCATCCGAGCAGGTTTTTGGTGTTTTTCAGTTTACTTATTTTTTTAATTGAAGGATAATTGCTTTACAGAATTCTGTTGGTTTCTGCCAAACATCAACATGAATCAGCCATTGGTATACATATGTCCTCTCTGTCTTGAACCTCCCTCCCACCTCCCTCTTGGAGCAGATATTTCTGTGTTAGAGAACATGTCTAATAAAGGAGACTTGCACCCAACTTCAGGTTTTCAACTGGGGTAGCTGACCCTTGGCAGAAGGCCATGGGTTCCTCCATGCCCAAGAGAGACATGCCACAGGCTCTTGGGGGCATCAATTTTACTTAATAGCGGTAACATCCAACTTCCTAAATATTGATATTAAGTATGGATTATTGTGGCATAAATACAAAATGTCTATTAATTTTTAAAGATGAAACCCAAAACTTCTAGGACATTTTTAAATTTAAGTGGAAATATCAGCATGGTTCCCAATCCTTCCCCTCACCCCACCGCCTCACCCCCGCTGCCCCGGGTGTTCACTCTTGTCCCTTGTTACTGAGAACATTGGAAAGACAGGACTGTGTGATTGCTTCCCATTGCTTAAACTGGTTCCCATTGACAGAAGTAAATATTTTATAAATATGGCCCTTTCCCCTCCGGCCCTGCTACTGACCACTTTTCCTGAGGCCTTTCTAGATGTGTTGCGAAGAGTTTGCAGAACTGAAGTGGTTTTAGAGGGTTTTCTTCTCTACTGACATTTGAAGTGGAATTAGTTTTTGTGAAGGTTACAAACACTGATGTCTCAATAATTATGGATAATTACAGTTTTCTCTTTTGATGTTGTTGCTGTCATAAAGAGAGCTGCAGTGAACATTCTTATCAACATCTTTGTGCACATATCATTAAATATTTCTCTGAATATGGGGAGAGGGAGTGGCTCTTTCTAAAAATATAAATTGGCCTTATATTTCTGTATTTATAAACCCCAGGACTAAGTTGTGAGTATGAGACAACTCTTACATCAAAAAGAGGTGTCTCTGCGAATACTGGGGTCATCCAAAGGTTGGTAAAGGGTTATCTTCAGGTAACCTGCACATCTGACTGCACCTAAATCTCTCAAACATCTCAGTTATATGAGAAAAAATGTGGGGAGGAGACAAAGTGGAAACCTAGAACTGGATTCCATGCCAAGCCAGTCCCTTGCGGATTCTGGCTACCCACAGAAAGCATTTTTAGCACATTTATCTTAGCTGTAATACTAAAATCCAGCAATGTGTTGTGTTAGTTGCTCAGTTGTGTCCTACTCTTTGCGACCCCATGGACTGTAGTGCACCAGGCTCCTCCATCCATGGAATTCTCTGTGCAAGACTGTTGGAGTGGGTTGCCATTCCCTTCTCCAGCGGATCTTCCTGACCCAAGGATTGAACCCATGTCTCCTCTATGGCAGGCAGATTCTTTACCATCCGAGCCACCAGGGAAGCCCCCCAATCCAGCAGAACTGTACAGATAAAATGTTACTGCAGAGAGCAGTGCACTCAAGCAAGGGCCATACGAGTGGCTGAAATTTAATAGGCAAAATCGTACCTTCTTCAAAATGTGGATTTTAGGGAATATGGAATAGTAGGGGGGAAATGTATACATAAACCATGAAACAGTGATATGCAGCCAATACTTAGGTTCTCTAGATGTTCACCTACAAGCCAATACTCAGGGTTTGATTCACTCTGGGCAACACCCCACCCTCATTAAAGCCAAGAGAGCATGTAGTTATACCTCAGCACCCTCTCCCTGCCATGGGAGAACGTGTTGCATATTTAATACTGGTGGGAGCAAGACATTCAAACTGACATTTATTGAGCATCACTTGCTGGTGCTTCCCACCTGGGATCATGTCATCCTCATCACCTGCATGAACATTTACAGTGTTATCACCTTCCAGATTAAGACACCAAAGGTCATGGTAGGCCTGGATTTGCCAAATGTATATTAAACTTGACATGCTGTCCCAAACACAACACAGATATGCGACTGTGGAGACAGACAAATGGGGCCTTTCTGCAGTGGTCATAAAGGAATGAATCACTCTGAACACAATTAATGACCCATTGAAATATTGATCAGTGAAGCCAGAGTTCAGAGAGGGGTTGCTCTGCACTATGGAGAATGATGAGAAACCCAAAGTCCACAGAAATCTCACAGATGCTCTGTCTGCAGCCTTATTTAGGGCCAAATTATGGCTCTCAATTTATCTGATGAATGGTCAACTGAAGTAATTTCTCAAGGTCAATACAAGCAGCGTACTCAATGTCACAGTTATATTGTCTCTGCATTGCAACAGAAAATAATTGCACCACATCCATAGCATCTTTGGAAAATAAAAAGCTTATGGTCAGCAAAACTGAAAGAATGTTACCCCCTCTGCTCCTCAAATCCTTCAGAAAATGCTAAGAATCAGAGGAGCAAAGCACTACACAGAATAGTGAAATAACTCAGAAGCATGATTTTTATATTCAGGTTGACTAAAGACATCACCTTTCCTCCACAAGCTTCAAGAACTGCCTGGATGGATCCTTTTTTCTCACGACTCATAAATTAGAGTTTGCTCAATCCATAATTCACAGAAACATAGGACAGTGTCAGCCTTGTAAATGCCAGTGCCAGGCCACCAGCCCCTTTCATTACATGCCATGATTATGGATTAAATGATTTCATAAACATATTGGTTGTTTCACATTTGGCAAGAGGCTATCTTTGAGCTCCTACAATCTGTCATCGCTGTTTAATGAGATATCGACCTCCTTGTAACCCAAGCAAAAAAAGTTCCCCTTTGAATGTCAGCCAAGAAGAAAACCCACTAGAACTTCTGCAAACCCTGCAAACACCTTTCAAACACTGTATCTGGAATGGCCTCAGGGCAAGGCCAGCAGCACGACCAGACAATAAGAGCCACATCTGTAACAGTGTGAACTGTAGGTATTAAGGATGCCTGGAGTCTCTTCTCTGCCCGTGGCAACAAGGCCCACCACCAAGAGTTGAAGCCCAAAGAGCAGGCTTCTCAAACACCCTCAAACACTTCTCAAACACTGAGCCTCCCCGATAGCAGCAAATGCTGGGCTCGACACCCAGTGGTCCTGGAAGCGCAGCTGCTGCCTCCTAGAATTTCAGACTTCCCTAGAAGCCCAGTGTGATAGCTTTAAATTCTCTTGCGTACCTTACATCCTATCCCACAGTATGTCCAGGCTTATTTTAGTATATTTAAGTGAACCTGATAATTCAGGAAGGACGTGGAACAGTATCCATCCTGGACATTGAGTAGGCTGCGACCTTCACCCCCACAAAAGCCCCAGGGCTGCACATGCCGTATTTAACAGTCCTCAGTCTTAGGGAGCTTTCTAAATGAAGCTGTAGTCTGATTGACTATTGAAAATGGGGGAATTAATAAGATAGAACATAGCCTAGGGCATGGAATATTCCAGGTGTCTCCTTTCATAGGTAAATCAAGCCATCCCTTCTATTTGTGCCAGATTCCATAAGAAATGTTGTCTTTATGTTCAGTTCAGTTCAGTTACTCAGTCGTGTCCGACTCTTTGTGACCCCATGAATCGCAGCACGCCAGGCCTCCCTGTCCATCACCAACTCCCGGAGTTCACTCACACTCACGTCCATCGAGTCAGTGATGCCATCCAGCATCTCATCCTCGGTCGTCCCCTTCTCCTCCTGCCCCCAATCCCTCCCAGCATCAGAGTCTTTTCACTGAGTCAACTCTTCGCATGAGGTGGCCAAAGTACTGGAGTTTCAGCTTCAGCATCATTCCCTGCAAAGAAATTCCAGGGCTGATCTCCTGTAGAATGGACTGGTTGGATCTCCTTGCAGTCCAAGGGACTCTCAAGAGTCTTCTCCAACACCACAGTTCAAAAGCATCAATTCTTCGGCGCTCAGCTTTCTTCACAGTCCAACTCTCACATCCATACATGACCACTGGAAAAACCATAGCCTTGACTAGACGGACCTTTGTTGGCAAAGTAATGTCTCTGCTTTTCAATACGCTATCTAGGTTGGTGATAACTTTTCTTCCAAGGAGTAAGTGTCTTTTAATTTCATGGCTGCAGTCACCATCTGCAGTGATTTTGGAGCCCCAAAAAATAAAGTCTGACACTGTTTCCCATCTATTTCCCATGAAGTGATGGGACCAGATGCCATGATCTTCGTTTTCTGAATAGATATAGGTGATTGGAATACATATATACAAGTTGGAAGGGACATTGTGAAGAAGGCCCAGAAAGCAGATCAGATGCACTGACCCTCATATGTAGAACAGTGCTTAGACTTGGAACTTTCAGGTCTTTAAGGGTCTTTGTAATAAAAGATCTTCTAGATATCCCCCTATTCTGTCTATATACACTATGGCCTTCAACCTTCTTATTCACATATACCCTAAGAGAAATTTGGAAAGCCATGTACATAATCACATATTTTTCTTCATAAATTTAAAGAATTACAAGGGATATAGTGTCAAACATAAGTACTGATAGATTTTTAAGCTTTTTGTTTTATATTATAGTCAGTCAAAAATGTTGATATAATTTCAGGTAGATGGCAAAGGAACTTAGCTATAGGTATTGATATTTTTGAAATCAGACCACTATAGATCATTATATCACTTATTTAAGTATTTCTAAAGGAAATTATCATGTGATTTTTATATCAACTATCATTTCACTTTTTAAAAAACGGTATGAATGAAAAGAAAGCTGTGGTACATATACACAATGGAGTATTACTCAGCCATTAAAAAGAATACATTTGAATCAGTTCTAATGAGGTGGATGAAACTGGAGCCTATTATACAGAGTGAAGTAAGTCAGAAAGAAAAACACCAATACAGTGTGCTAACACATATATATGGAATTTAGAAAGATGGTAACGATAACCCTGTATGTGAGACAGCAAGAGAGACACAGATGTATCCAACAGTCTTTTGGACTCTGTGGGAGAGGGAGAGGGTGGGATGATTTGGGAGAATAGCATTGAAACATGTATAATACCATACAAGAAACGAATCACCAGTCTAGCTTCGATGCAGGATACAGGATGCTTGGGGCTGATGCACTGGGATGACCCAGAGGGATGGTATGGGGAGGGAGGAGGGAGGGGGGTTCAGGATGGGGGGAACACGTGTACACCTGTGGCAAATTCATGTTGATGTATGGCAAAACCAATACAATATTGTAAAGTAAAAAAATAATAAGAATAATAAAAAAGAAAAGCTCTTGTATTTTGATGCCTTCTTTTTCTTTTTTTAATAATTTTTTTAAATCAAAGTATAGAAAGCAATGGCACCCCACTCCAGTACTCTTGCCTGGAAAATCCCATGGATTTTGCAGCCTGGTGGGCTGCAGTCCATGGGGTCGCTAAGAGTCAGACACGACTGAGCATCTTCACTTTCACTTTTCACTTTCATGCATTGGAGAAGGAAATGACAGCCCACTCCAGTGTTCTTGCCTGGAGAATCCCAGGGATGGGGGAGCCTGGTGGGCTGCCATCTCTGGGGTAGCACAGAGTCAGACACAACTGAAGCGACTTAGCAGCAGCAGCAGCATAGTTGATTTACAATGCTGTGTTAGTGTCAGGTGTTTACCAAAATGATTCGGTTATACATATACATATATCTATTCTTTTTCACATTCTCCCCTTATAGCTTATTATAAAATATGGAGTATAACTTTCTGTGCTATACAGTTGGTCCATGTTGGTTATCTATTTTGTATTTATTAGAGTGTATATGTTAATCTCAACCTCCTAACTTATCCTTCCCCCACCTTTCCCTTTTGTTCACCATAAGTTTGTTTTCTATATCTATGAATCTATTTCTATTTTATTATTGTTGTTGTTCAGTTGCTCAGTCATATCCAACTCTTTGTGACCCCACAGACTGCAGCATACCAGGCTTCCTTGTCCTTCACTGTCTCTTAGAGTTTGCTCAAACTCATGTCCATCAAGTCGGTGACACTATCTAACCATCTCATCCTCTGCCGCTCTCTTCTCCTCCTGCCCTCAATCTTTTCCAGCGTCAGGGTCTTTTCCGGTGAGTCAGCTTTTCACATCAGGTGGCCAAACTACTAGGGCTTCAGCTTCAGCATCAGTCCTTCCAATGAATATTCAGGATTGATTTCCTTTAAGATTGACTGGTTTGATCTCCTTGTCATCCAAGGGACTCTCTAGAGTCTTCTCTAGCACCACAGTTTGAAAGCATCAATTCTTTGGCACTGAGCCTTCTTTATGGTCCAACTCTCACATCTGTACATGACTACTGGAAAAGCCATAGCTTTGATCATATGGACCTTCGTCTGCAAAGTAATATCTCTGCTTTTTAATACACTGCCTGTTTGTCAAAGCTTTTCTTCCAAGGAACAAGCATCTTTTAATTTCATGGCTGCAGTCACCATTTGCAGTGATTTTGGAGCCCAAGATAATAAAGTCTCTCACTGTTTCCACTGTTTCTCCATCTATTTGCCATGAAGTGATGGGATCGAATGCCATGATCTTACTTTTCTGAATGCTGAGTTTTAGGCCAGTTTTTTCACTCTCCTCTTTCACCTTCATCAAGAAGCTCTTTAGTTCCTCTTTGTTTTCTGCCATAAAGGTGGTGTAATCTGCATATCTGAGGTTATTGATATCTTGATTCCAGTTTGTGTTTCATCTAGCCCAGCAAATTATGTACCAAATTATGTACTCTGCATATAAATTAAATAAGCAGGGTGACAATATACAGCCTTGACATACTCCTTTCCCAGTTTTGAACCAGTCCATTGTTCCATGTCCAGTTCTATTTCTTCTTGACCTGCATACAGGTTTCTCAGGAAGCAAGTAAGGTGCTCTGGCATTCCCAACTCTTGAAGAATTTTCCACAGTTTTTTTTTTTTTTTGAAGAATTTTCCGCAGTTTATTGTGATCCACAGAGTGAAAGGCTTTAGTGTAGTCAATGAAGCAGAAATAGATGGTTTTCTGAAATTCTCTTGCTTTTTCTATAATCCAGCGAATGTTGGCAATTTAATCTGTGGTTCCTCTCCCTCTTTTAAATCCACCTGGTACATCTGGATATTCTTGGCCACGTACTGTTGAAGCCCAGCTTGAAGGATTTTGAGCATGACCTTGCCAGCATGTGAAATGAGCGCAATTGTGAGGTAGTTTGAACATTTTTTGACGTTGCCCTTCTTTGGGATTGAAATGAGAACTGACCTTTTCCAGTCGTGTGGCTGTGGCTGAGTTTTCCAAATTTGCTGGCATGTTGAGTGCAACTAACACCATCATCTTTTAGGATTTTAAATAGGTCAGCTGGAATTCCATCACTTCCACTTGCTTTCTTCATAGTAATACTTCCTAAAGATCATTTGACTTTAAATAACTTCATTTGCATCATTTTTTAAGATTCCACATATAAAAATATCCTATGATATTTATCCTATGATAGGACTTCTCTTTGTCTGGCTTACTTTAGGTAGTATGATTACCTCTAGGTCTATCCATATTGCAGCAAATAGTATTATTTCATTCTTTTTATGGTTGAGTAATAGTCCATTGTCTATATGTTCCACATCTTTTTTATCCATTTATCTGTCAATGTCCTGCCTGTCAATGTCCTTACATGTCCTGCCTGTTGTAAATAGTGCCGCTATGAATGTTGAGGAGCATATACCGTTTTGAATTAAAGTTTTGTCTGGATATATGGCCAGGAGTGGGATTGCTGGATTATATGGTAATTCTATTTTTAGTTTTCCAAGGAAGCTCCATACTGTTCTTCATTGTGACCACTCCGATCTATATTCCTACCAACAGTGTAGGAGGGTTCCCTTTTCTCCAGACCTTCTCCAGCATTTGCTATTTATAGCCTTCTTAATCATGGCCATTCTTACTGGTGTGAGTTGTAGTTTTGATTTGCATTTCCCTCATAACTAATGATGTTGAGCATCTTTTCATGTGCCTTTTGGCTATCTGTATGTCTTCTTCAGAGAAATGTCTGTTAAGGTCTTCTGTCCATTTTTCGACTGGGTCGTTTTGGCTTTTACCAGTCCATTCTAAAGGAGATCAGTCCTGGGTGTTCTTTGGAAGGAATGATGCTAAAGCTGAAACTCCAGTACTTTGGCCACCTCATGCGAAGAGTTGACTCATTGGAAAAGACTCTGATGCTGGGAGGGATTGGGGGCAGGAGGAGAAGGGGACGACAGAGGATGAGATGGCTGGATGGCATCACTGACTCGATGGACGTGAGTGTGAGTGAACTCCGAGAGTTGGTGATGGACAGGGAGGCCTGGCGTGCTGCGATTCATGGGGTCGCAAAGAGTTGGACACGACTGAGCGACTGAACTGAACTGATTGAGTTGTATAAGCTGTTTTTATGTTTTAGGAGTTAGGGGGCAAGGGGACATGAATCAGAAATGTCTAGGCAAGTTTAGCTCTGTACATTCAGTGTGCCGTGCTGTATTTTTGCCCTTTACGATGTGTGCATGCTCAGTCATGTCCGACTCTTTGTGACCCTGTGGACTGTAGCCTGCCAGGCTCCTCTGTCCATGAGATTTTTCAGGCAAGAATACTGGAGTGAGTTACCATTTCTTTCTCCAAGGGATCTTCCTGACCCAAGGGCTGAACCTGCGTCTTCTGCATTGGCAGGCAGATTCTTTACTACTGAGCCACCTGGGAAGCCCCATGTGAACCAAATTCAAATATGAAACATTATGGCATAAATACTCTGATCTCTGCTCGATAATTCTAATTGAGGAAAGTTAGGACTAATGAAGATTAGAATGAAGATTTTTGAAGATTCAGTTTTGCCAATAAACATCATCTTAGGCTGTCTCAGCAGTGATCCTCTACCTTTTGGGCCAGCATCCTCTATATAGTTCCTTCGTTTCTGAATCTGGGAGGCTGGCACAGGGCTCCTTCTTCCTTGTTTTTAATTAACTTTATTGAAGTATAGTTGATTTACAACGTTGGGTTAATTTCTGCTGTATATAGCAAGTGACTCAGTATATACAGATATACATTCTTTTTTATATTCTTTTCACTATGGTTTATCATAGGATATTGTTACTATCCTGTACAGTAGGACCTTGTTGTTTATCCATCCTAGATGTAATAGTTTGCATCTATAATCTTATTACAAGGAAATACAGTAGTCAATGTAAGACAGAGAAATCTAATTGGATTAGACATTTAACACAGATTTTAATAATGTGACATTGAGAACCTAATCTTCAAGAGGACAGAGACACTACTTCTTTTTGTTCATTTTTAAATTTTTACAATGTTGTCTTGGTTTCTACCATACAATGTGAATCAGAGACTACTTCTTAACAGACACTCGTTTAAACTGCCTTTTGAGAACTGCTTACTGGCACAGTTGTGGCATGAGATCTGCTTTTGTAAAGTAGGAAAGAAAAAAAAGACACCTCTTAAACTGCCTCCTATTGTCTTGGACAAGTCCTTAAGAGAATAGTCATCCTTTGCATTAGAATTGGGGCGGGAAATGTGCATACGCATCTGTTAATTTGTGTTTGCTTCAGCTACTTCAGGACGCCCGGCACATCCGGAACAGTGGAGATCAGGAGGCTGGAAGAGCACAGAGGCTGTCCCAGCTGGCTTAGCAGTAAAGAATCCGCCCGCCAGTGCAGGAGACGCAGGTGACAGGGGTTCAATCCCTAGGTCAGGAAGACCCACGGAGGGGAAATGGCAACCTATTCCAGTATTCTTGCCTGGAAAATCCCACGGACAGAGGAGCTTGGCGGGCTACGTCCATGGGGTCATAGAGTCAGACACGACTGCATATACACAGTGACTACAGACTCATCACTGACCAACCTGTGCCGGGCAGGAGGGGAGACTGGGCTGGATGGACCAGCCCAGCCACCTCTGCCAAAGTTCTGTCTACACAGGAAGGAAGAGCGGATGCAGGATGTGCTTGGAAAGCCTGAGGTTCCCCCCCCCAACCCGCCGCCATACTCACTCCAGACAGGAAAGAGTCCCACGTCCACTGCCTTCAGCTTCTAATGTTAGCTTCTAGAATCGATCGATGATATGCCTTTTCTCTCATCATTCAAAATCAATAAGAAACTTAACGATGACATCACTGCAAATTATGACTACTTTTAGGGAAATGTGTCCTGTTTAAATGAGTCACATTAATGCAGACACCACGTAGAAGGGGTCAACACATAACTCTTACCAAGTTCAGTTGAATGTGAGGCCCATTTAAGTCTTCCCATTTCTTTTTTCTGTTCCCAGTCTCCTGAAGGATGTAATAATTAAAAGTAAAATGGACTCAAACTGCATGGATAATTGGAAAACTAAATCATCACTTTCTGGTAAAAATATTTTTATAACTGTATTCTGTATTTATTTCCTGAACTTGAAGGAAATGCTTTCAGTTTTCACCGCTGAGAATGATGCTAGCTGTGGATTTGTCGTATTTGGCCTTTATTATGTTGAGGTAGTTTCCCTCTGTGCCCACTTTCTGGACAGCTTTTCATCACAAAAGTGTTTTAAGTTTTGTCAATAGCTTTTTCCTGCATCTCTTGAGATGATCATATGGTTTTTATCCTCCAGTTTGTTAATATGGTGCATCACATTGATTTATATTGAAGAATCCTTGCATCCCTGGGATAAATCCCACTTGATCATGGTATAGGGTCCTTTTAATGCATTGTTGGATTCTGTTTGCAAGTATTTTGTTGAGGATTTTTGCATCTATGTTCATCATTGGTATTGGCCTGTGATTTCCTTTTTTTGTGGCATATCTTTGTCTGGTTTTGATATCAAGGTGATGGCCTTGTAGGGTGAGCTTGGAAGGGATTCTTCCTCAGCAGTGTTTTGGAAGAATTTGAGAAGGATACATTATCTAAATGTTTGATAGAATTTGCCTGTGAGGCCATCTGGTCTTGGACTTTCATTTGTTGGAAGATTTTTCATCACAGTTTCGATTTCAGCACTTGTGATTGGTCTGTTCTTATTTTCTATTTCTTACTGGTTCAGTCTTAGAAGAATCTGTCCATTTCTTCCAGATTGTGCATACATATATTTGGAAATGGGAAACATGCTCATCTGCTGAAATCTTGGGCTTTGACACAGTGAGAAGTGTGGCAGCCCTATGACCTTGAAAATGAAAGGAACCAGGCAACTGGTAGTCTTTCTCCCAAGGAACCACGCAGATATAGAAGCATAACCATGCAAATATGAAAGCAACTGTCAAAGTATAAAGTAAATGTGTCTTTCTGATATCAAGTATGGGGAGGAGAGGGGACAACCTCAGATCAGGAGACAGAGAGGAAAATGGAAAAAACTGTGCGGGGGTGAGCCCAGCCATTGCTGCCTCTGAGCCCGGGCACTCGGTGCCTGAGCCTCCAAGGGGACATTTACTGTCCGTACTCCACCCAGACGCCCCTCCTCCTTCAGTCCTAGGGGTTTACACCTGCTGATCTTTTCAGAGAACTGCTCTGCTACCGGAGCTACACTGCCACACGTGAGGAGAGAACCAGAGGCTCCAGGAGTTTACATCCCCGTGTGGCCCGTGGCCATCACTGACAGGTGTAGGGGAGTAAGAGCCTGGTTCCCTGACTGAAAGCTGGACAGACTTTGCCGGGTGGTTAACACTCAAGAGCCCCCGGCTCAGAATTCTGCTTAGGCAGGGGCTTCTCTGGACTCACCCCTTTGTTTGGCTTCCCACACTCCCTTCCCAACAGAGAGATTTTCCTCAGAAATCACTCACACACAGATCCTCCTCTTGAAGCGTCTACTTCTGGACATCCAAGACTCCATTCTAATGTTTTTGGAGAAAAGAATCTAAATGTTAAAACCCTCCGTGGCATTTCTGATGAAAAGGAGAACTGATGGGTTTTGCTTGCAAAATCTGGGGCCTGAGAACCCAGACATAGCCAACAAGCCAGTATAAATTGTTGAGGACAAATTTACGCTATGTGCTTTTAAAAACCACAATAAAAGTTGTTGTTATTTCAGTGGCAATAGATGTGGAGGTGGTGAACAGGCAGGGCTTTAAGGACTTTGGATTCATGAATTATTTCTATGTAGATATTTTTTATGTATTTCGGCTGTGCTGGGTCTCTGTAGTTGTGGCGAGCGGGGGCTGCTCATAGCGATGGCTTCCCCTGTTGCAGAGCACAGGGTTTAGGGCTCACAGGCTTCAGTGACTGCGGTTCCTGGGCTCTAGCACACAGGCTCAGTCGCTGTGATGCGTGCGCTCAGGTGCCCCATAGCATGTGGAGTCTTCCTGGGTCAGGGATCGGGCCCGTGTCTCCTGTGTTGGTAGGCAGATTCTTTACCACTGAGCTACCAGGGAAGCCCCATACATATTTTAAATAAAAGGGTTTTTTTTTATGTTTGACACTGACTTTTTTTAACTGCAGTATAGTTGATTTACAATGTTGTGCTAACTTCTGCTGTACGACAAAGTGACTCAGCTACACACACACACACACACACACACACACACACACACACACATTCTTTTTTATATTCTTTTCCATTATGGTTTATCCCAAGACACTGAGTATAGTTCCCTGTGCTAGACAGTAAGAGCTCATTGTTTATCCATTGTATGTATAAGAGTTTGCGTCTGTTAATCCCAACCTCCCACTCCATCCCTTCTCTCCTCCCTTTTGGTAACTTTAAGTCTTTTCGCTAGGTCTGTTTCATAAGTAGGTTCATTTGTGCCGTATTGGGAGAAGGCAATGATACCCCACTCTGGGACTCTTGCCTGGAAAATCCCATGGACAGAGGAGCCTGGTAGGCTGCAGTCCATGGGGTCGCTAAGAGTCGGCCACGACTGTGCGACTTTACTTTCACTTTTCACTTTCATGCATTGGAGAAGGAAATGGCAACCCACTCCAGTGTTCTTGTCTGGAGAATCCCAGGGACGGGGGAGCCTGGTGGGCTCCCATCTATGGGGTCGCACAGAGTCGGACACGACTGAAGTGACTTAGCAGCAGCAGTGCCATATTGTAGATTCCATGTAGAAGCGATATGATATAGTATTTGTCTTGCTCTCGCTGACATACTTCACTTAGTATGATCATCTCTAGGTCAGTTCATGTGGCTGCAAATAGCATTGTTTGACTTTCTATGGCTGAGTAATATCCTATTGTATGTATGTACTACACCTTTATCCATTTATCTGTCAATGGGCATTTCAGGTTGTTTCCATGTCTTGACGATTGTAAAGAGTGCTGCTATTAGGGGTACGTGTATCTTTTGGAATTATAACTTTATCCGGATATTTGCCTGGGAGTGGGATTGCTGGGTTGTGTAGCAATTCTATTTTTCATTTCCTGAGGGACCTCCATACTATTTTAATTGCCATTGACTCTTGAACAGCACTGGTTTGTACTGCCTGAGTCCACTTGTACGCAGATTCTTTTCAGTGAATATGTACTGTGCTCTCCATGGCTGGTTGAGGGTGCAGAAACTATGGAGGGCTGAGTATAAAGTTATCTTCAGATTTTTGCCTGCCTGCAGGTTGGCATCACCAACTCTTGTTTTGTTCAAGGATCAACTCTCTACCACCTAGCGGCAAAGTCAGACATCATGGAGCACATGTAGGATTTTATTTCACGTGCAGCTAATGCCAGGGTTTCCTTTTCACTAGCAACACGTTCATTAGCCCTGATCACCTCACACATTCTCATCACCTTTATCCTGCTTATAATCCAAGTGTGCTGAGTACTGCACTCTTCTGCTTCCCAGCTTATGTCCACACTTCCCCACCCTGCCTGGGGCCCCAGACAGCTGATCTTGATGGAAAGCATTTTCAGGCTCTTTTGCTTTCTGGCTTCTCACTGAATTTGGCAAGTGGAGGTACCATCAAGCCAATGAATAGCAGGGGAGAAAAGGAGGTGTTTATTCCCTGATTCTCTCCCTGCTGGACAGCACATTGACAGCGTCTGCTTTATTCCACCCAAAGTCACAACTCCTTCCAGACAATGCCTCTCTGAAACCCACAGCTCCCGCCAAGCCCCTGCCTCTTGCTCATCGAGGAAGGTGGCAGCTTCTCACTGGCTTTGGTCCTGCAGCGTCTCCCCACTCCTTGTTGGTGCTCTTTCCTCCATCCACACCTTGGCAAACACCGCCCTCATGTGTGTGCTAAGTTGCTAAGTTGTGCCTGACTTGACTCTTTGTGACCCCAAGGACTGTAGCCCGCCTGGCTGCTCTGTCCACAGGATTCTGCATGCAAGAATACTGAAGTGAGTTGCCATTTCCTTCTGCAGGAGATCTTCCCAATGCAGGGATCAAATCCATGCCTTCTGCATTAGCAGGAGGGTTCTTTACCACTGTACTACCTGGGAGCAAACACCTCCCTCAACCCTCCTACATTATATTTGCCTGTGCCATCTGTTTCCTGCACGATCTTGATCAATCCTCTGTTGACAAAATAAACCAAGCACAGAGTCACTCCAACAAATGTTTTGAGTTGTAACAACTTTTTCCTGTTTAATACGCAAGCTCTACATTAGAACCAATATCTGTATCCTTACTATAAATCAAGCTTCCAAATTAAGCTACGTCATTTCCAATCTGCATCATGAAAGCTTGTGCTAAATAGAAGTGTCTATGTTGTGAAATCCTGCCACAGACGGCTGAACATGCATCGAGGAAGAAGTTTCCCCATGTCAGAGGAAAACTGAGGAGCAGGAATGGCGGGGCGGGGGGGTGGAGGGTCGCTTGCTGGAGGAAGCCACCTTCAGCAGCTGGTGTCAGGGTGGGTCAGAGCCAATCATGAGGGGTTGGTTCAGGTTGTTCTGAGTGGTCCTCCCAAAAGGACAATTCAGGATAGGTGATGCCCACAAGCAATGGGGCCATCAAGAATCCTCATGGTGATTAATGCAAGTCTTGGCTTCTGGCTTCCATAAACTCACAGGGAAAATCAAATTTCCCATCAGATATCTCCCCTACCTGGGGCCAGGGAAGCCTGATGCTCTTCCCTTCGGGATGCACGCAGGGGAAAGAGTTATCTCAAGGAAATATAATTACTCGGATTTCCAGGGCAACCTCACCCTCTTTCCAACTGCCAAATATCAGTAACCCACAACAGAGGCAAGGGAGAGGGGGACAACCTGTGTGCAGCCCCCAACCATGTGCTGGGCACTCCACACCCTCTGCCTCACTTCCAATGGCTGTCCGCCTAACCCTGCAGGATGGCTGTAGTCAGAGGAGCCCTCTAGCCTTCCTGATGACACAGAAGTCAGAGGCAAAGCCATGCTAATATTCCAGGGTCATAGAACAGCATCTGGCCTTTCCTAATTCACTTATCAAAGCAGAACAAGAGGGTTTGGGGGAGGGAAGGAGGGAGAAGGATGCATAAACAGGTGAGGCAGAGGAGATGTTTAGGCTGGTGAAATCGTTCTCTGTGAGACTAATGATAGATGAGTTTATTACATTCATCAAACCCCTATAGCACAAAGAGGGAAGCTTATTGTAAACCATGGTTGTAGGGCAGGAGGCAACAGGAAAAAGTTCCCTTGAGATGAGACCCTCAGGATGGGATGACACTGTAAGAGGATGGTTTTGCCACTCACAAATGTACATTTCATTGTTGTTCAGTAGCTAAGTTGTGTCCAACTCTGTGTGACCCCATGGACTGCAGCACACCAGGCCTCCCTGTCCCTCAGTGTCTCCCAGAGTTTGCCCTAGATCATGTCCATTGAATCACTGATGCCATCCAACCATCTCATCCTCTGTTGTCCCCTTCTCCTCCTGCCCTCAATCTTTACCAGCATCAGGGTCTTTTCCATTGAGTTGGTTCTTCGTATCAGGTGGCCAAAATATTGGAGTTTCAGCATCAGTCCCTCCAGTGAGTATTCAGGGTTGATTTCCTCTAGGATTGACAGGTTTGATCTCCTTGTGGTCCAAGGGACTCTCAAGAGTGTTCTCCAACACCAAAATTCAAAAGCATCAGTTCTTTGGCGTTCAGCCTTCTTTATGGTCCAACTCTCACATCCATACATGACTACTGGAAAAACCATAGCTTTGACTATGCAGAGCTTTCTCAGCAAAGTGATGTCTTTGCTTTTTGATATGCTGTCTAGGGTTTGTCGTGGCCTTCCCTCCAAGAAGCAAGTGTCTTCTAATGTCACGGGTACAGTCACCATCTGCAGTGATTTTTGAAGCCCAATAAGAGAAAACCTGTCACTGCTTGTACTTTTTCCCCTTCTATTTGCCATGAAGTGTTGGGACTGGATGCCATGATCTCCATCACCTAATCAACCCTGAGAACTAACCCTGTGAACTAACTGAGGGAGATCAGTGAGGCCGAGACGCAGTCATTGAAACAGAAAATGGATTGATCTGAGGCCCCCAGGGTGGTACGAGGACTTGGAATGAGCCAGTGACCTGCTCTGTCTCGTCCTAACTCCAGCTTGAAAACAGAGCAAAGAGAGAGTCCTGATGGCTGAGGCAGAAGCTCTTCCCCTCCCCCATCCCTACAGCATTTGGAAGACCAACTTTTCTGTCTCTGCTTTTTCATTCCCAGCTCCTGGCTGAAAACAACATATTTACTGAGCACTCCTACTGCCTGCGGGGCGCCATACAGGCTGGATGACGGGCTCCAGAGGCTCAGTAGATCTATGAAGCCTTCCAGGAGCTCTGCACCTAGACCAGCAGCCAAGAAAGGGGACTGATGATGCAGGTTCAGAGAGGTGGTGTGCCAGGGGTGACACTGCTTGGAGGAGGCAAACCCTGAATGCCGCTGGGAAACAGAGTTAGGGCTTAGAGGCAAACAAAAACTAGGAGGGCAGTCCAGGCAGTGGTGAGCATGTTTAAGATGTATTTTCAGGGAGGTGGTAGCAGAGGACTTTCCAAGTGGGGCTAGTGGTAAAGAACCTTCCTGCCAGTGTAGGAAATGTAAGAGCTGTGAGTTCAATCCCTGGGTCAGAAAGATTCCTAGTGGAGGGCATGGCAACCCACTCCAGTATTTCTGCCTGGAGAATCCCACAGGTGGAGGAGCCTGGCAGGCTACAGTCCATAGAGTCACAAAGAGTTGGACTTGACTGAAGTGACTTAACACACACGCACAGCAGAGGACTGTAAGGAGTTAGAGAGGATGGTAAAGGCAAGCGTCCCTTTATTCTTGAGTGCCAGGCTGAAGATAACACAGAGCACCCATGTTTTTTGAGCAGTGCAGAGAAGTGTCTGGTACAGTGTGGTATTAATGGATAACATTGGGACCCAGCTCCTTACCCGTCACTCTGTCCACATCCCTTCCCAAGTGACTTTGCAGGTCTCCCCGTAAGCACGAGTAAGAGTGCTTCCCCGCCCCTTAACTTCAAGATCAGCTCTAAAACTTGCTTTGGTGAAAGAGGTCTTAGCAGACGTGACACAAAGCTAGCATCTGCAGCAGGTCCATTCCTCTTATACTTCTGCCACTGCCATTGTGAAAATATGCCCTGGGTCTGTGGCTGGGCAAGGCACCCTGCCCAACAGACCGGCAGGCTTGCAGGGAGACGTGCTTCCCCAGACAGTTCAGTCAAAGCAGAAGAGCTCAGTCATGCCCCCACTGAGATCAGTCAATCCCCAGCCAACTTGGGATGCAGGGACTAGTCCAGTTGAGATCAAGAGAGGTGTATAGCTGACCTGCAGATGCAGGAGCTAAATAAATGCTTTTTGTTGTATGCCACTGAGACTTTTTGTATGCTTGCTTATTACAAAGTAACAGCTAACTGATACACTCAGCATGTTTCCAACCCTCCCCTGCCAGCTACCCTGCCAAACCTGGGGAATTTTGTCAATGAGGCTGGTCAATTTGCAGATGATGTGGACACCTATGAAACTAAAGTTGAGGAATATTACTCTCTTCTTTTCATGGAAGGAAGGGCAGGACAATGCTGGGAACAACTGTGGAAAAGGCATACTGGTGGCTCAGACAGTAAAGAATTTGCCTGCAATGCAGGATGGGTTTGATCCTTAGGTCAGGAAGATCTCCTGGAGAAGGGAATGGCAACCCACTCCAGTATTCTTGCCTGGGAAATCCCACGGACAGAGGAGCCTGGCGGGCTACAGTCTACAGGGCCATAAAGAGTTGGACACAACTGGGCACCACTACCAACTCTCCCTAACCTTCTAGGAGAAACAATACATTTTCTTGGAAGTTAGTAGCATTCCAGAAAGTTCTGAGTGGCTTTCAGCTAATCTTGGGAAGTTGGCAAGAAAACTTTTCTGGAAAAGTACACATTGAAAGTCCCCAAACTTAGGCTTTCTTATACACAGACACAAACAGACCCCCTTCCAAACGTGAAGATTTCTCAGACTTCGCAGTACAATATGATAAAAACATGCTTTCATTATATAAAAAGAATTTCTTTTATAACAAACTGACCTTCTTCAGCATACAGAAACCCAAGTTTCTGAAGCTATAACCAACAGTATGTCTTGGGCCTATTTAACACAATTTAATTCTCTGATTTTAAAATGTTGGCTGACCTTAACTATTTTAATAGGTAACACGGCATAGGCCTCACAACTGTCAGCAACTCTGTTATTAGAAAAAAAATATACAATTTACACATTTCAATCCGAGACCTTATCTCCTCTTCATGACAGCTGGTTCCAAGCAAGCTTGGGCAGAGCAGCTGGAAGCATTTATTGCTTCTTTAGGGCTGTTAGCTGTTGAGAAAGAGTTCGTTTTCCCCAGAACTGACAATCAAACCCTCCCTAACAATCCTGTCACCCTCCAGGCACCGCCCACCCCTGCTCCAGGCACCGCCTGCTACGCGTATATCCGCAATTCAGTTCCTGCAGGTACAGCTCAGCCGGTGTCCTGGGTTGTCCTGGGAGACATGTTCCCCGAGGCTGAAGTCATCCATTGGAGGAACCAGGACACCTAAGGTAGCAGTGTGACATGGTTCTTCTAATCTTTAGGACATTTGTATCCAACCTTTTATGGCACGTTTAGCAACATGCACCTGATCAAAGCATCAGAACACCTTTTCACTCTTTGCAAAGTATGTGCATAAGCCTCACCCCGTCCTTCAACAAATCTGAGCTTTTTCCATTAACAGCCCTGTCCTCTGACCACCCAGCATCCTCAGCTGTTTCCTCTCCCCAGTCCGTGTCCAAGCTCCAGCCCACCCCTGGGCCTGGTCCATACACACACCCTCCACCCTGACCGCTAGGGTGGGACGAAGTGAGTCAGGGGCTCTAGCTGAGGATCAGGGACGGGGTTGCCCACCTCATCCCCGAAGCTTTGCATTGCCGTGAGCAAGAACATCTTGTTACAGTGATGAACATCTTGTTACAGTGACACAGATTTTATCTTATCTAACAGAAATATTGAGAGACTAAACCTAGCAGGGCAGAAAACGAGAAAGATGCCAAACCCAGATTGTGGAGGAAAGCGTTTATCAGAAGCCGATACAACTCTAATCCTTCGGGTACGGGGTCAGGAAGCAGGCGACAGGACCGAGCATTGCTGCAGCTTGTGAAACTCAGGTCACTCCCTGATCAGAGCCAGGCTGGCTCCTCTGCCCGACCGCAGTGCCCTGGAGACAAGGACCAATTTCCAGATCTTCCTGCCTCACCCGAGAGTCTTAAACGCGAGGTGGCTGGCAGCGCCACCTGGTGGCCCCTTGGTGATGTGCCAGCCTCTGGAGCCTAAAGATCTCCAACCGGTTCAGAAAAGTCAAAGCTTTACTCTGCCTTTAATTCTCTCTCCCACTTACTCGTTCTTGCTTAATTGTCAAGAGTTTTCTGGTCCCAGTAAACACCATGATGAGGAAAAACTCCACCAAACCTCAGTTCAATATGAAATAAAGCAGGTTGCTCCTTTTTCCGTTGCTGGGGTGCACTGCACATCAAATCAGCCAAAACCAGTGCTAGTATGTGCCAGCCCACATGGATGGCAGCACTGTGTGTGGTCACCCCATCTTTCCTCCCTCCAGTGACTTTGCAAAGGCAAGGGAATGAGGACTGGGAATGAGAGTCTTACCTGGATGCCACCTAGGGCTACAGCACAGCCTCACCCTTCAAGTGTGACCCCTGAGGGCTGTCCTCAGCCCAAAATGATATACCCAGATTGTTCCAGAGACTTCTCCTAGCCTTTTCCAGTTGTCTTTTCAGTTGTTATTGTTCAGTTGCTAAGTTGCATCCAACTCTCTGCGACCCCATGGATGGCAGCATGCCAGGCTTCCCTATCCTTCACTATCTCCCACAGTTCGCTCAGACTCATGTCCACTGAGCCAGTGACGCCATCCAACCATCTCATCCTCTGTTGCCCCCTTCTCCTCTTGCCCTCAATCTTTCCCAGCATCAGGGTCTTTTCCAGTGAGATGGTTTTTCGCATCAGGTGGCCAGTGTCTTTCCAGTACCTCAGAGGAAAACTCCCCTTATAATTAATGCTCATTTCAGTGTTTTTTTTTAAATATATATATTTTTTAAAATTTCTAGATCTTTTGACCGCACCCAGTGGCATGTGGAACCTTGGTTCCCCGACCAGAGATCTAACCCATGTCCGCTGCATTGGCAGCGTGGAGTCTTAACCACTAGACCACCAGGGAAGTCCCATCTCTGTGTTTAAACACTGTCAAGGCTGTATATTGTCACCCTGCTTATTTAACTTCAATGCAGAGTACATCATGAGAAATGCTGGGCTGGAAGAAGCACAAGCTGGAATCAAGATTGCTGGGAGAAATATCAATAACCTCAGATATGCAGATGACACCACCTTATGGCAGAAAGTGAAGAGGAGCTAAAAGCCTCTTGATGAAAGTGAAAGAGGAGAGTGAAAAAGTTGGCTTAAAGCTCAACATTCAGAAAACTAAGATCATGGCATCTGGTCCCATCACTTCATGGGAAATAGATGGGAAACAGTGTCAGACTTTATTTTGGGGGGCTCCAAAATCACTGCAGATGGTGACTGCAGCCATGAAATTAAAAGACGCTTACTCCTTGGAAGAAAAGTTATGAGCAACCTAGATAGCATATTGAAAAGCAGAGACATTACTTTGCCAATGAAGGTCCGTCTAGTCAAGGCTATGGTTTTTCCAGTGGTCATGTATGGATGTGAGAGTTGGACTGTGAAGAAGGCTGAGCACCGAAGAATTGATGCTTTTGAACTGTAGTGTTGGAGAAGACTCTTGAGAGTCCCTTGGACTGCAAGGAGATCCAACCAGTCCATTCTGAAGGAGATCAGCCCTGGGATTTCTTAGGAGGGAATGATGCTAAAGCTGAAACTCCAGTACTTTGGCCACCTCATGCGAAGCGTTGCCTCATTGGAAAAGACTCTGATGCTGGGAGGGATTGGGGGCAGAAGGAGAAGGGGACGAGAGAGGATGAGATGGCTGGATGGCATCACGGACTCGATGGACGTGAGTCTGAGTGAACTCCGGGAGATGGTGATGGACAGGGAGGCCTGGCATGCTGCGATTCATGGGGTCACAGAGTCGGACATGACTGAGCAACTGAACTAAACTGAAGGAGACAATATTCCAGCTCTCACCAAAACTCTTACTGCAAACATGAGAATAAGTGTGGGTGACTAAGCAACAATGCCTCTGAGGACAGCTGCCCCAGGTATGATAAATGGTTCCATGAGGGCGTGGTCTTTCTGCTCAGATCAGTACAGGTAGTGACTATTTCCTGGTAAAAATACTGATGAAGCCCCTGCCATGATCATCCTGATCATGCCAGAGAAATCGCAGCAGACAAGAGGGACACTGAATGCTCTGGAAAGTGAGTGAGAGAGAACTCTGAAACATTATAAGCAAAGCAGGCCATTAGGGTATTGTAAACACTGGGCAGGATACCTTTTGGGGGGGAAGATAGTAATTCATGTTTTACTGGGTGCTGTTTGGTTGTTTATCTTGGATTTCATGCAGGTAGCCTTTGTCATTCTTTGCCTCAGGGTTTTTGTGGTTTTTTTGTTTGTTTTTGTTTTTTGCAGAGTGGGATGCAGAAGTGCCTCGAGGTCAGAAGCTTGTCTCCTGTCTCCACAACGGCTCCCTGTTGAGGAAATACTAGGTGTCCCCAAGGCAGAGTGGAGAGAGGAACAGGTGTGCTGGCAAGGGCAGAATGCCATGCAGGGTCCATGGGGAGACTTGTGAGTCCATGAGACTTGGGGATGGCCCTACAGGGGACCCCGAGACCTCAAGGGGACATTAGGGTTGCAGGGCTAGATGAATGACCCAAAGCCCCCATCCTCACCGAAGACTTGGGTGCTTCAAGCTGAACTTGAACAGGCCTGGTGGACTGGGACAGTCAGTGCTCTCCACATCAGCCAGTGTGGATCCATGATTCATGATTGGAGAGGCCTCCCCTTTGCTTTAGCTTCCCTGGTGGCTCAGTTAGTAAATAATCTGCTTGCAGTGCTGAAGACTGCCTGCAGTTCAGGAGACCTGGGTTCAATCCCTGAGTCAGGAAGATCCCCTGGAGAAGGAAATGACAACTCACCCCAGTATGCTTGCCTGGGAAATCCCATGGACAGAGGAGCCTTGTGGGCTACAGTCCATGAGGTCGCAAGAGTGAGACATAACTTAGCGATAAAACCACCCTTTGCTTTATCTCTGTAAATGATCCCAGGGTGGAAAGATGCCCACAGTAATACCCAAGGCAGAATTTCCTGTCCTCCCAGCAGAGTGAGGCTACAGGAACAGAACATAAAGACAGACAATCCTCTCTGCCCACCTAGGATGACAGCTTCAGATTCACGCCACTCCAGACACTGGTAGGCACTCTGGTAGGCAGAGACTTGGCAGAAACCAGCCACCAGAATAAGTGGGACCCAGGAGGAAACACAAAATGGCGGCAGAAGACAAAGATTCAGAAGTAACGAATTAAAATCCAAGCATTTAAAGCTGGGAGCCACGTGGCATACCTGCGGTGGACCTAGACAGGCCTGGTGTTTGCCCACATTAGTGAAGGGTGAACCTCAGATCCTTAGTGAGGGTCCTGGGAGTATAAAGTAGAGCCTGTGACTCTCAGCTACAGCTCTGGTGCATTCTCCCCTCTTGGCTTCCGAGATCTCAGTAAAATTGGGCTGAGCATCTTCTCTCATGAGCTGGGGGAGATGTGGGAGAATTTCCAGGGCAGTATAGTCAGAGGTCCTGCCTCTCAAGAAGCCTGATGGGGCTCTGAGAAGTCAGTATTTCTCCCTTTGCAGACAGGCCAGAGAGAGCAAGTTTCATCCTCTCACATACAAATTGTGTTGCTCCCTCCCCCTTTAGACTTCAGTTGTGTTCTCAAAAAGCAATTACTCAGTTGTCAAAACTAAACACTTAAGATCAACGCATTTTATTGGATGTTAAATAGCCCTCAACCTAAAAGAAAGAAAAATCAATACTCGCTATGAGTGTCCCTGAAATCTGGAAGCATATGCCTGGAGAATCCTATGGACAGAGGAGCCTGGTGGGCTAGAGTCCATTGTTTGCAAAGAGTCAGACACAACTGAAGCAACTTCACACAGTGTGATATATATATATACATCATGATATATATATGTATATTTATACATATACAAATTATTTATGTATATATATATCAAAGATACCTTCACTGGACTTCAAGGACTCCCCAGGGTTGGGTGAGGTTAATGAAGACTGAATATACCCTGTATTCTTCTCATCCTAGAGTGTGGCCTCCACTGTTCTCCACACTAGGATTATGTGGGAAGGACATGCCTAGGTGAGCAGCCCTGACAGAGCGCTGGCCCAGCGGTGAGCATAGCGTTGGAGCACCCCGGGGGGGAAAATATCCATTACGGATTTTTTTTTAACTTCATTGGTAGACTTCCCTGATGGTCCAGTGGCTAAGACTCCATGCTCCCAATGCAGGGGGCCTGGGTTCAACCCCTGGTCAGGAAACTAGATCCCACGTGCTGCAACTAAGAGTTCACGTGCCACAGCTAAAAATCACTCGTACCGCAGCTAATCACCCCTGTACTGCGACTGAGACCCAGCACAGCCAAACACATACATGCATGCATACATACATGCTGTGTTGGGAGAGAAAAGATCTAAGCTCTGTGCCCATCTGCTTGCTCCTTTGAGCAACTTTCTTTCTCCTGGGCATTAAATATTCAGCTAGACAAACTGACAGCTTAAATTTTATGAGTAATTCTTTATTTCCTCCATCCCAAAGAACTCAGGGTGATTGTCCTTATATAAGTGAGGCACCCTGTAAGTACTATTCTTTAAGAAGATGTTGCTATTCCAAGTTTCCAAATGGGAAACCAAGGCTTAGAGTGGTTGAGGCCATATACCACATTGAAAACAAAATATCTTACAGTCTCCGTACCACTGAAGGGAGTGCATGCTGGATTTCCATGTTGCTAAGGGTAGAAGCACAGATGCCCTTTCCGAAGCCCCTTGGCCTGATGGAAAGGGCAGAACAGATAGGGCTTACACCCTTGCAGGTGAGAGGCTCTGGAGAAGACCGTCTTGGGAAAGCCACCTGCCCGTGCCTAACAAGGGTAGGAACTCTCCCCACGAGCCCACGCCGCTAGCCAAAAACAGAGCGCAGCCCAAGGGGTGGCCACCGGCCTGTGCTACATTGGGTCAAACTTGGCCGACTCAGCCTAAATAAGGCCGTACAGAGGGGGGTGTTTTTAAAAGATTTTAAAACAGCAAACTCACTGAATGCAACACCAGCAAATTGTGTTTGAAGTGGACCAGTACACGGGGCGATTCTAAATGTCGTGAGTGCCACCTGCTGCCCAGATTGTGAAACGTCTCATCTCCCTCCTTTATCTTCAGCAACAAGAAAGCTCGAACGCAGTGGATCCCAAACTGCACAAGTAGGGTGGGGATCTGGCCGTCTCTCCGAGACGTGTGAGCTCTTTGTGTTTTAACTTCCATGATCGCCTTAAAAATTTAATACATGCATGTGCAGATCGTCAGCCTGATAAAGGTAAATCATCAAACCAAATCCCAGGCCTTTGTTTTACATTTGTTAGGTAGGATATTGCTGGGAGATTGTGTCCACTGCTGTTGTTTTAATTCTTGCCTCTTGGTGAAATAGATCAGACATGGTCTGACTTCTTAAGGAAGCATTTATACTAAGAAGGAAAAGCCAAAGGACCCAGCTGTGAGCACCATAGCAATTGTGGAAAAGTCTTGTTGGAATTACATCACTGTAGTGCTCTGGTTTTTCCAGTGGTCATGTATGGATGTGAGGGTTTGACTGTGAAGAAGGCTGAGCACCGAAGAATTGATGCTTTTGAACTGTGGTGTTGGAGAAGACTCTTGAGAGTCCCTTGGACTGCAAGGAGATCCAACCAGTCCATTCTGAAGGAGATCAGCCCTGGGATTTCTTTGGAAGGAATGATGCTAAAGCTGAAGCTCCAGTCCTTTAGCCACCTCATGCGAAGAGTTGACTCATTAGAAAAGACTGTGATGCTGGGAGGGATTGGGGGCAGGAGAAGAAGGGGATGACAGAGAATGAGATGGCTGGCTGGCATCACCGACTCGATGGACGTGAGTTTGAGTGAACTCCAGGAGATGGTGATGGACAGGGAGGCCTCTCATGCTGTGATTCATGGGGTCACAAAGAGTCGGACATGACTGAGTGACTGAACTGAACTGAGGGCTCACAGTGGTCTTTTGGGGGGTGTCTGGCTATGCCACACAGCATGTGGAACTTCCCTGTCCAGGGATCAAACCAGTGCCTCCCACATTGTAAGCACAGAGTCTTAACCACTGGGTCACCAGCAAAGTCCCAGGGCTTACAGTGGTCTGAGCATATGTGACCCAAAAGAATCTGAGACAGAACAGCAAGGAGTATGTGCGCAGTGCAAAGACAATTTTGTGGAAGCATCGTCCATCCCACTGAGTTGATAGAGGTTATTGATGTAGCTTTATTTGGTTAACTTGTAATTTTGCTTTGCTTTTATGGTTGCTTAGGACTTACAAGAATAGGAAATGTGTGCCTAGTATTGTTTGAAATATTTAAGTTTCATTATATACAACGATTTACTTCATCTAACTGGTCCCCCTGTTTCTATCCCTCACCTCAGTACACACACACACACACACACACAGTATTACTTGTTGAATGAATTATGTCAACACAGAGAGTTTGCTAGAATTTTCTTTCTCTAAAAAGGATCCATATATTACTCAATATTTGTCAGGTGTTGGCTGCACTAGAGCTATGCTGTGTAACAACCCCCAAATTCTGATGGCTCACAATAACCCTCTGTTTTTCTTGTCCACCAGTCTGCAGGTCTGCAGGCCAGCTTCTAGTCTGTTCCTGGTATCATTCATCTTTGAACAAGCTCATGCTCTATTTGTGGCAGGTGGCAGAAGCACAAGAAGCCCAGCTACAGGTAAGCCTGTTTAAAACCTCTGCTCACATCATCTTTGCTCACATCCTATTGGCCAGGGCAAGTCACATGGCCAACATCAACTGGACAAGGATGTAAGTTTCTCCCACGGAAGTTGAGAGAAGCCAGGACAAGGGCCAGGAAGGAAGGTAGAGTTGTGGACAAATCCTATAATCTATCACAGACTCACATTTTAGAAATATTGCCTTTAGGAAAGGAATCATTTATATTCCCATATCTCCCTTTAAAAAGTATAGAATCTCCCATCCACGGGGTAACTAAATCTATGCATTTAATTCTCCTCTCCCATTTCTTTTTTTAAATATATTTATTTATTTGACTGTTCCAGGTCTTAGTTGTGGCACATAAGATCTTTAGTTGTGACATGTCAACTGTTACTTGAGGCATGTGGGATTTAGTTTCCTGACAAGAGATCAAAACTGTATTGGGAGTGCAGAATCTTAGCCACTGGACTACCAGGGAAGTCCCTCTTCTTTCATTTCTGAAGTCTCTGTCAAAGTAACTAATTGAGCTTAGGGTCAAAAATTCTAAATTGCAACAGGAAACCAGAAGAGGAGCAAACACAGGCCTAAAACTTAAAAACCGGGAAATTACAGACAAAGGGAACCCTGGAAGCAGTGCTGGCCTTTCCACGGGCTTTTAAGAAAAACCCAACTGGAAATGAAGTGATGGGATCCCAGGAAACCCGCTGCCAGCGCCTGATGGAATAGGGTTCTTGGCTGGGTGACCTTACTCTCTGCAGAGCTCTGTGCCCTGAGCCTGTGGGAAGCAAGCTCGGGTACACGGGCCTTGCTGAGAAAGGAAGGCTCCAGCTGAGCTGATCAGTGAGCAGAGCCAGACCCTGCAGCTTTGGTCAGCCGACGTGGGCATGGCAGGGAAACGCCCAACACGCAGGAGGCACTCCCGAGGCAGGGGTCTCCCTCCGTGGAGAGGGACCTGCTGCAGGGTCCAGTCCCCTCTGTAGGGATGAGCAGTCAGAATAATGATGGGATGCACACAACGAGTCCACGGTGTAAAGAAGCAGCCTGCAGTGACCAAAACAGGGTGATGATGACACGTGGGTTCATACACGAATGAACTAGAATACAGGCCATCCTGGCTTCCAGTGGTTCAACATGACTTCTCTGCTCCATGGTGGGGCACGGAGAAGTGTGTTCAGTTAGAAAGTTGGTTTTTTACTTCAGATTTTGAATTGTGATCTTTTCTGGGCTAGTCCTCTGTAATAGGTTCTCTCTCGTGATGCCGCGCAGAGGTAGCTCCCAGTCAGCCACGTGATGATGAGGGTAAACGAAAGATAACACTTATAAGCATTCCATTCCATGTTTCACTCTTAGTTGAGAATTCCATAAATTACATGAGATATTCGACACTTTATTATGAATATTTATTGACTTATTTGGCTCCGCCAGGTCTTCGTTGTAGCATGTGGGATCTTTGGCTGTGGCATGCGAACGCTTAGCTGTGGTATGTGGGATCTAGTTCCCTGAGCAGGGACTGAACCCAGGCCCCCTGCATTGGAAGTACAGGGTCTTAACCCCTGGACCACCAGGGAAGTCACCACAGTTGCTATAAAATGGGCTGTGTATTAGGTGATTTTGCCCAGCTATAGACTAATGTAAGTGTTTCTGAGCACATGTAAGTTAGGCTTGATTAAGTTATGATATTCGGTAAAGTAAGTGTATTAAATGCATTTTTGACATAAAATATTTTCAACTTATAATGGCTTTATTGGGATACAACCCTGTTATAAGCTGAGGAAGATCTATATAATCTAGAGACAGACTTAAAGCATAAGGAAAGTTAGCATGTGACACAAAAGATATTCTTTTTTTTTTTTTTTTACTTTATTTTACTTTACAATACTGTATTGGTTTTGCCATACATTGACTCGAATCCACCACAGGTGTACATGCGTTCCCAAACATGAACCCCCCTCCCACCTCCCCTCCCCATAACATCTCTCTGGGTCATCCCCGTGCACCAGCCCCAAGCATGCTGTATCCCGCGTCGGACATAGACTGGCGATTCGATTCTTACATGATAGTATACATGTTTCAATGCCATTCTCCCAAATCATCCCACCCTCTCCCTCTCCCTCTGAGTCCAAAAGTCCGCTATACACATCTGTGTCCCCCTTGTTGTCTTGCATACAGGGTCGTCATTGCCATCTTTCTAAATTCCATATATATGCGTTAGTATACTGTATTGGTGTTTTTCTTTCTGGCTTACTTCACTCTGTATAATCGGCTCCAGTTTCATCCATCTCATCAGAACTGATTCAAATATATTCTTTTTAATGGCTGAGTAATACTCCATTGTGTATATGTACCACAGCTTTCTTATCCATTCATCTGCTGATGGACATCTAGGTTGTTTCCATGTCCTGGCTATTATAAACAGTGCTGCGATGAACATTGGGGTACATGTGTCTCTTTCAATTCTGGTTTCCTCGGTGTGTATGCCCAGCAGTGGGATTGCTGGGTCATAAGGCAGTTCAATTTCCAGTTTTTTAAGGAATCTCCACACTGTTCTCCATAGTGGCTGTACTAGTTTGCATTCCCACCAACAGTGTAGGAGGGTTCCCTTTTCTCCACACCCTCTCCAGCATTTATTGCTTGCAGATTTTTGGATATTCTTTAAAATGAAACCAAAAAATGGATAAATCAAAATGTGTATCAGGATAGTCACCTTTGGGAGAAATAAATCTGAATTTCCTACCTGAATCCTTGCACCAAAATTAATTCTGGATAGATGAGATATTGTTTAAAAGTTTAATAAAGATACAGGCCTGCTAAATCACCTCAGTCGTGTCTGACTCTTTGCGACCCCATGGACTGCAGCCCACCAGGCTCCATGAGTCTGTAGGCAAGAATATTGGAGTGGGTTGCCATGCCCTCCTCCAAGGGATCTTCCTGACCCAGGGACTGAACCCACATCTCTTATGCCTCCTGCATTGGCAGGCAGGTTCTTTACCACTAGCACCACCTGAGAAGCCCATACAGGTACACATAGAAAAATATTTTTTAATATTTAGTCATAGAGTGGGAAAGGCCTCTCTTAGCCCGACATTAGCCTCGGAACCCAGAATAGAGGAGACCAGGGAGTCAGACCATCAGAAGAGGATCATTTTTCCCTCCAAAGGCAAACTTCTCAGAAGTTCCTCGGAGCGGTGGATAGAAAGGAGGAAGCAGCATTTAGGGGGGCACCAGAGATACCCCGGGCTTCCCAGGCGGCTCAGCAATAAGGAATCCACCTGCCGATGCAGGAGACACAGGAGACACGGGTTCGATCCCTGGGTGGGGAGATCCCCAGGAGGAGGAAATGGCACTCCATCCACTCCAGTATTCTTGCCTGGAAATTTTCAGGGACAGAGGAGCGTGGTTGGTTACAATCCATGAGGTCACAGAGAGTTGGCCATGACTGAGCACACACACAGATACCTAGTATTTCCTGCCCAGCCCATCTCCTCCTTTTAGAGAAACCCAGTGTCCTCCAAAAGGGGCTGCACGGTACCCTGTGGTCTCCCATCAGACCCATGCTGACTGATCAGAGGTTATTCCCAGGAGCTTGGGAATGGACCCAGAGACAGTGGGTACCTAGACATCCACAGATGCTACAGAGGCAGGCCCAAGAAGCTGGGGTGAATCAAGGTGTGTGCAGGAGCAGGAGGGAGGGCCCACCAGTTCAAGGCCACTGGGCCTCAGAGAGACAGCAAGGCTGGAGTCCAGTGACTCCTGTTCTCAGGAAAACCTTTTCTATGAGCAGCCCCCACCGCATGACCCAGCAATACACCCCCTTCTACCTGCTCGTCTTCCTCACAACTTCACAACGTTGGGAAGATACAGCTTATACAGACATGCACACTAAGAAGAGTGCTTTAGAAAGGAAGGGACAGATAGAGGCCAGTGTGCAGAAGGAGATGTCCCCACAGGCTCTGACCTGTGCAAGAGTGACTGGAAGGAGCAACGGAAACACAACCTGGGACAATAAACGCGCAAAACCAGCACACAGTGCCTCCGAGCCCGCGGAAGGGATACTGTGGGGAAGACTTGGCAAAAGAAAACACTCAGAAGCGGCAGCCGGAGGACGAAAGGTCCTGTGGTGCTCCTCTTATTTTCAAGGGAGTTCGCGACATGGAGAAAACAGCGATGTTCAACCCTTGAGCAATATCTATGAGGGCTGAAAATGCCAAGCCTCGCGGCTTGAAAGCAGCTGCTTCGGAGTCACAGAGGCCAGGCCCCTCCGATTCCAGGCAGGGGAACAGCTCTTCAGACTTTTCAAGACGATCTCCATGGTGCTGATTTTCACCCCTGAGGGCAAGCGTGAAGAAAGGAGCACAATGAAAGGACTCACCCTCAGATCTGAAGGCTCAGCTCCCCACCTTAGTGAGAGTGCCGTGTTGATGCCATTGGGCAAAAGTGGGGCCTTTTACAAAAATAGAATCAAGCTGCACCGGTGGCATTTTGGGAAACAAAGACTCTTCAGGGAAAAAGAGATTTGGGTTTTGTTTTTTAATGAGTGCAGCAGTACAGAGCGTCCCAGGGCCACAGGTGGAGGAAAAGGAAACTAAGAGGCGTCCAGCAGGTCAGAGCCACTGTCATCCCTGCTGGGATGTTTCTAGCATCCCAGAAACATGGACCGGTCAGGAATCTGAGCTGAAAGGTAATTTTAGTTGCTGCTGACAACTGAAGTGGGTGGGGCAGTGGGCATCTCCCTTTCTGTCCATCTACCCAGGAGCCCGCAGCTCTGTCTCATCCTCTCTTCTCTTGGTATTAGGGCTGGAAAGAGTCTTTGAGACACAGCCCAGCCCTCTGCTCCTGCGTGGCCCGATAGTGTCCTGAGATAATAGTTTATGATACATCCTCCGCACATGTCCCCTCCCTCTTTTCTTCAGTTCAAGATGGTTTCAGGGTCCATGGCAAGACAAAAAGAGACTCAGGCCACAGGATCTTCTGCTTTTGTTTCTAAAATCTGTGCCCAGGATTAGGGTGAGGTCAAGTGAAGCAGTGTCCCCATTCCCAAAATTTAAGGAACCACCCAAACACTTAATAATCAAGATAAGTAATGTTCTACTGCAACAGTTTTTAAAAAGCAAAATGAAAACCTTCATAAAAGCCACAGTTTTTAAGTTTGTACTCTTATATTTAATAGCTGAAGAGGATACCTCACTCCCCTCATCCTAACCCTGGCCCCACCGGAGGAAGAATTTGGAGAGTGTAGGGAGGGAAAAAGGAGTTTTCAGAGAGAGAAGGAGGAAGGAAGCATCTCCCTCAAACCAGACAAAGAGATTCTTCCCAGTTGAGGAAACAGGACTCTTTCAGCCCTAGCAGCCCCGGGCCTCCACCTGGAGACCTAGTGAGAAGTGGGTGCTGTTGCTCTGTCGTGTCCGACTCTCTGCAGCCCCATGGAAAGCAGCACGCCAGGCTTCCCTGTCCTCCACTACCTCCTGGAGTTTGTTCAAACTCACGTCCACTGAGTCGGTGATGCCATCCAACCATCTCATCCTCTGTGGCCCGCTTTGCCTGCCCTCAATCTTTCCCAGCATCAGTGAGAGGTTGGGCCCCAAAGAAGAATAATTAGTTCACCACAGAGGTAAGAATATGGACATCTGTACAAAGGATTTCCAAAAGTGGCGAGGGGGCACCATAGACGTGGGCTGGGATGGTGGATGTGTCCACAGTGACCCCAGGCACCTGGTCACTAAAGGATGCTCACTCCCTAGGACTTGACATCACAAGACCCCAGAACGGTGGTCCAGTGTGGAGAGGATGTCTGAGATCACTGCCCACCAGCCAGCAGAGTGGAGGTAAACACATGCAAAACACATTTCAACTGACGGCAAATAAAAAGTTGTACAACTGGCTTAGGACGAATGGTATTAATACCTGCCAGATCCAGATTGGGAATCCAAAGTCCAAAGGTTGATTAAGCAGCCTTTGCATCCAGATTGAAGTTTTTTGTTTGTTTGTTTTTTTAGAAAAAAGACCAGATGAATCTATATTTGATGGAGAAGCATCAATTTCAGCATGTCAATTTAAAATGACAGCCTTAGTTTTAGGAAGAATGTTTATTAAAATCATATTTTCTGTTTCCCATTACCTCCCTGATGCTCCTGCATAAATCTTTTCTCTCTGTCAAATGCCTGGCAGCCTTTGGTGACGGCTGATGAGAAATCAGAGCAATCTGAAAGCCATCTGTCTTTCCCTCCCCACCATCACCTCCCACCTCCCACCAAAGTACTTTTGGGAAGTTAGAGCCGAGAATTTATACAGCGTGCTTCCTTCTATCCGATCAGGAGAGAGCCCAAGATCTCACAACTGAAATTTACTTCCAGATCATGATGAAGTTATTGGCTTTCTGTTGACATAAATTACACGGGTACTACAATAGAGCGAGCAGCATTTTCTCTGTGCTGCCTGGTTTTTGTAATAGCAGCTGGATTTCTCAGTGTAATTTTTCTTAAGGTCAAATTTTCTCCTCCAAGTAGAGTCAGTGATATGAAACTTGTCAGAACAAATCTAGATATATCTTTATGTTCTTGCATTATTCAATTCCCAGATTCTATCAGGAAGGTAGACAAAGAGAAAATATATCATTAGCAACAAGATAAATATCAGAGGCTACTCTGTACAGTATCTGTGTAAAACAGAAAACATACAACCCAGGGGAAGAGAGAAGTTTCCATTATTTATTCCAAATACCATTACTTGCTGGAAACCAATAGAGTTTCCACTGCAGTTTACTTCCAGAGTCTAAGACACCATTACCGCAAGATACACCCTAGGTTTAGTAAGAGTTTTCAAGGGGGAAAAGGAAACTATATTAAGTATTCATCAATTGTAAAATGAATTCCATTTGGAGAAATCATAAATGCGAAAAGTAGCCATCTTAGAATGGAGAAAAACAGGTAAGGAGACGCTAGCTGATTGCAGCTTAGCCATTAGTACTTGCCCCAGAGGAATGGCCATGGTAATCCCACACAGGAACCAAAGACAAGGTCATAAAACTTGAGATCAAGACACAGAAGGGGAGGAATGTGTTTTTCCAGGTTCCGTAGGTAAAGCGGCTTGAAGGGAGGCGCCATGCCTGTAGTAATAATAGGGTCAGGTCCTACTACCTGTGTGATCAGGGTCCTCGGTCTTCTCGTCAGGGGAAATCAGGGACTTCTTCATTCATGTAACAGATATTCATAGTGAGTTGAAAATTTTCCAGACACTGTTCCAGACACTGATGATACCTAAAGGAATCAGACAGAGAAGGTCCCTGCCTGCCTGGAGCTTAGATTCTAGCAGTGCAAAAGGAGGAGGCAGGACACTCAGAAGCACATGTGTGTGTTCAGTCGCTCAGTCGTGTCCAACTCTTTGCAGTCCCATGGACCGTAGCCCGCCAGTCTCCTTTGTCCATGGGACTTTCCAGGCAAGAATATTGGAGTGGGTTGCCATGCCCTCCTCCAGGGGATCTTCCCAACCCAGGGACTGAACCCATGTCTCTTGCGTCTCCTGCATTGGCAGGCTAATTCTTTATACTGCACCACCAGTAGGCAAACCAAATAAACAAGGTTGGTCTACACAGTGAGAAGTACGCAGAGAGTTTAAACAAGGATGGGGCAGCGCCTCTGAGGAGTGGCTGAGCTGAGACCTGGAAGAACTGAAGGGAAGTTTTTCCAGAGAAAGGATACAGCCAGTAAAAGATCCCAAAAGATGCATCATTAATTATTAGAGAAATGCAAATCAAAACCACAATGAGGTATCACCTCACTCCAGTTAGAACGGCCAGCACCAAAAAGTCTACAGATAATGAGAGAGAGGAGTTGAATTGAACCACCTTGGAGCCACAGAGCCTAACTCTCTTGTTTGCTGGCTGCATAACAAGTTACTTAATCTCCCTAAACTTTACTTTTCTTACCTATAAAATTTACCTTCTAAAGAAGTTATGAGGATTAGATGAGCTTCTGTGTATAAAATGCTTAGAGCAATACATAAGATATTTAGGTGCTCAATAAATTTAAGATTTTTTTAAAGTCTACAAATAATAAATGCTGAAGAGGGAAAGGGGAAAAGAGAACTCTCCTACATTGTTGGGAGTGTAAATTGGTGCTGCCACTGTGGACAGTAGTATGAAGGTACCTTAAAAGACCAAAAATAGAGCTACCACATGATCTAGCAATCCCACTCCTGGGCATATATTCGGAAAAGACGAAAACTCTAATTCACAAAGATACATGCGCCCCAGTGTTCGTAGCAGTGCTATTTACAATAGAAACAAGATAGAAGCAACCTAAATGTCTGCTGACAGACAAGTGGATAAAGATGTGGTACATACAGACAATGGAATATTAGTCATAAAAAAGAGAAATAATGCCTTTGCAGCAACATGGATTGACCTGAACATGATCATATTAAAGTAAATTGAAGTAAATCAGACAGAGAAAGGTGAATATATAATTTCATTTATATGTGGAATCTAAGAAAATAATACAAATGAACTGATTTACAAAACAGAAACAGGTTCACAGATCTACAAACCAAAGTTACATGGAAAAGTAACTTGTGGTTGCCGGAAGGGAAGGGACAGCTAGGGACTTTGGGAAGGCTGTGTGAACACTGCTGTGTTTGAAATGGGTAACCAACCAGGACCTATCGTATCGCAGGGCATAGAATGCTCAGTGTTATGTGCCAGCCTTGATGGGAGGAGGGTTTGGGGGAGAGTGGACACATGTCTATGTGTGGCTGAGTCCCCTTGCTGCTCACCTGAAACTGCCACAGCATTGTTAATTGGCTATGCCCCCATACAAAATAAAAAGTTCACAGTTTTTAAAAAACAACCACAGGAAAAAGTTACCAAAGGGGCAATGTGGAGGGGAGGGATAAATTAGAAGGTTGGGATTAGCATATACAACCTAATATATACAAAATGGATAGTCAATAAGGACCTACTGTATAGGGAAATAGAGTCAATATCTTATATCAATCTTCAATATCTTAATAACCCATAAGGAAAAAGTATACATATATATGTATATACACACACTTGCATATGTGGGTGTATATACTCACGCACTTATGTATGTGGGTCACTTTGCTATATGCCTGAAACTAATACTATATTATGAATCAACTATAGTTTAATTAAAAAAAAAAAAAAACTCTTTCTTGTGGCTTCTAGGAAAGCACTCTGGTTGATCTCCTAACTCTCTGTTCTTCTGCTCGTTTCCTGTCTTCCTGACCTGCTCATATTAATGGGCCCAGATGCTTCCGCCCTTGCTCCCTACAATCTCCTCCTCCTACAGCAGCCAGAGTTACTCGTAAAATTTGAGTCAGATCATGTTACTCCTTTGCTCAGGACCCTCCCGTGGCATACTGTTTCACTCGGAGTCAAAGTTCTGCCAGTCACCGAGAGGCCCTTTGTGACCTGCCTCCCTTACCTCTCTGCCCGCAGCTCACTCTGTCCTCCTTGCAAAACATTTGGAATACTTCTGCCCTGGGGCTTTTGCACCATCTCTTCTAGCTTCCTGGAATCCCCTGTGTCCAGATAACTCATGGGTCAACCTCTGAACTTCTTAAGTCTTTGATCAAATTGTCATCTTCTCAGAGAGACCTTCCCTGACCACTTCGTTTAAAACTGCAGCACTTTCTCCTGTCCTGATTCCTTTTTCTTTGTTTCTTTTTAGTTGCCTCTGTTACCTCTCAATAGTACTTGATCATCTGTGTTCGTGTGTTCAGTCGCTCAGTCGTGTCTGACTCTTTGCGACCGCATGGACTGTAGCCTGCCAGGCTCCTTTGTCCATGGGATCTTCCAGGCCTGAATAGTGGAGCAGGTTGCCATTCCTACTCCAGGGGATCTTTTCAAACCAGAAATCAAACCCACGTCTCTTGTGTCTCCTGCATTGGCAGGTGTGTTCCTCACTGCTGGCACCACCCGGGAAGCTCACACTGTCGTCCACTTGTTACACTTATGGTTCACTGTTTCTCCCTCCCAACCAGGAGGTAAATTCCCCAGAGATGGGGATCTCTGTGCTTTGTTCATAGATATAATCCAGATGCCTCTTAGGATGATTCTAGATGTGTCTTGGAGTTCGTCCTAAGGTGTCCCCTCTACCTGGAGGGGACTGTTCCCCAGACCCTGAATGCAGAAGGTCCCTCAAAGCCTACGGAACCTGGAGACAGTAAGGCTGTCTAGGGTATAACTCTGGATTTGAAGCAGAGAAGGTGGATGTGGGGCTCAGTGGCCACTCCCCAGCTCTGTGATCTTGAGCAAGTCACTTCATCTCACTAAGATTCAGTTTCTTCATCTGGAACATGAGGTTAATAATAACTGTTCCTCCTTTCATGCAGAAGAGTGGTGGGAAGTGTGGCTTTAGAGCTTAAATTCCTTATGCCTCCTTACCCAGGGAAGTGGCCTACTCAGCAGCATTGCATTATGACCCAAGGTCATTGTCCATGTTTGCCGACTGACCTTTGGGAGAAAATAATGTTTCTGAGGGAGGACACATAGTAATTTTATTTATTTATTTATTTATTTATTTATTTATTCATTCATTCATTCATTTTTGGCCACCCTGCTCAGCTGTGGGATCTTAGTTCCCCAACCAGGGATTAAACCCAGGCCCTTGGCTGTGAATGTACAAAGTCATAGCCACCGGACCACTGGGGTATCTCACACACTGGTTTTTTTTTTAATTATTTATTTTCATTGGAAGCTAATTACTTTATAATATTGTAGTGGTTTTTGCCATACAGTGACATGAATCAGCCATGGGTGTACCTGTGTCCCCCATTCTGAACTCCCCCACACACACACACACACATCCCATCCCTCTGGCTCATCCCAGTGCACCAGCCCTGAGCACCTGTCTCATGCATCAAACCTGGACTGGTGATCTATTTCACATATGGTAATATACACGTTTCAATGCTATTCTCTCAAATCACACCCCCCTCGCCTTCTCCCACAGAGTCCAAAAGACTGTTCTTTATATCTGTGTCTCTTTTCTGTCTCACATATAGGGTCATCATTACCATCTTTCTCAATTCCATATATATGCGTTAGTATATTGTATTGGTGTTTTTCTTTTGGCTTACTTCACTCTGTATAATAGGCTCCAGTTTCATCCACCTCATTAGAAATGATTCAAATGTATTCTTTTTAATGGCTGAGTAATACTCCATTGTGTATATGTACCACAGCTTTCTTATCCATTCGTCTGCTGATGGACATCTAGGTTGCTTCCATGTCCTGGCTATTATAAACAGTGCTGCAGTGAACATTGGGGTACATGTGTCTCTTTCAATTCTGGTTTCCTCAGTGTGTATGCCCAGCAGTGAGATTGCTGGGTCATAAGGCAGTTCAATTTCCAGTGTTTTAAGGAATCTCCACACTGTTCTCCATAGTGGCTGTACTAGTTTGCATTCCCACCAACAGTGTAAGAGGGTTCCCTTTTCTCCACACCCTCTCCAGCATTTATTGCTTGGAGACTTTTTGATAGCAGTCATTCTGACCTGCATGAGATGGTACCACATTGTGGTTTTGATTTGCATTTCTCTGATAATGAGTGATGTTGAGCATCTTTTCATGTGTTTGTTAGCCATCTGTATGTCTTCTTTGGAGAAATGTCTGTTTAGGTCTTTGGCCCATTTTTTGATTGGGTTGTTTATTTTTCTGGAATTGAGCTGCAGGAGCTGCTTGTATATTTTTGAGATTAATTATTTGCCAGTTGCTTAATTTGCTATTATTTTCTCCCATTCTGAAGGCTGCCTTTTCTCCTTGCTTATAGTTTCCTCCAGTGTGCAAAAGGTTTTAAGTTTAATTAGGTCCCATTTGTTTATTTTTGTTTTTATTTCCATTACTGTGGGAGATGAGTCATACAGGATCCTGCTGTAATTTATGTCAGAGAGTGTTTTGGCTGTGTTTTCCTCTACAAGTTATAGTTTCTGGTCTTACATTTAAATCTTTAATCCATTTTGAGTTTATTTTTGTGTATGGTGTTAGAAAGTGTTCTAGTTTCATTCTTTTACAGGTGTCCATAGGTCGTGGATTTACCTCTGGGCTTTCTATTTTGTTCCATTGAGCTATATTTCTGGCTTTGTGCCAGTACCATGCTGTCTTGATGACTGTAGCTTTGTAGTATAGTCTAAAGTCAGGCAGGTTGATTCCTTCAGTTCCATTCTTTTTTCTCAAGATTGCTTTGGCTCTTCGAGGTTTTTTGTGTTTCCATACAAATTGTCACACATTGGTTTTAAAACTCAGAGATCCTGAGAGCATCTGGCTGAGGTGGAGGAGTGAGATTAAAGTGCTCCAGAGTAGGCCATACTCATAAGGGTGGAGGAGAGCTGTGCATGCTGTGGTCAGGGGCTGCTAATATGGGAGAGCCAGGTTTTAAGAGAGTGAACCTCTCTCAGAAGTCCTCCATGGGCCCTCTGGGGACTCCCAAACCAGCACTTTCTCCATTACTCCATCTTCTTAAAGAGCAATACATGGAATTATTTCAATGATACAGTTACATTTTCAGATCCAGTTCCTTAGGCTCATGAGGTCCGTCACAGGCCATCGAGCTTCTGTTCAAGCAGCATGGTCTCCATCTGTTTCTAGTTACCAAGAGTCTTATCAGAACAGAAAGTAATCCCACGTTATTGTCCCAATTCTGCCAGTCACCTGGGTCCCTGTCCTTCCCCTTGGTGTCTCAGACTGTATTTCCCTTTTAACAAAATGGTACAAGTTTACACCCATTGGACCTTTTGTTTTATGGTATCTTACTGGCTTTGTTTCAGGTTTATAAGTCTGTAATTTCAGGCTGGGCCCCAGGGGTATTTCTGAAATATAATTGTGTGTTTTGTATGTGTGTGGGTACACAGGCATGGTCTGTGGCTTTGAATATGAAGTTTAAATGGTAATAATAAAAATTGGCAATTAATGATTCAGTTTAATGGAATAACATTTTATTGATAAAAATAATAACACTGCTCACTCTTTATTGAGTGCTTGGTTTTTGCCAGCCACTAAATTAAATTGAGGTAGGGAGTATTAGGGCTTCCCAGATGGCGCTAGTGTTAAAGAACCTGCCTGCCGATGCAGGAGACAGTCAAGAGATACAGGTTCAATCCCTGGGTTGGGAAGCTCCCCTGGAGGACGACATAGCAGCCCACTCCAGTATTCTTGCCTGGAGAATCCTTTGGACAGAGGAGTCTGGCGGGCTGCAGTCCATGGGGTCTCAAAGAGTCATACACGACTGAAGCGACTTAGCATGCACGCACAAGGAGAATTTAAGGGTGCAACAACTGATCACACCAAGTCAGTGATGGAACCAGGTTTCAAACACAGGCAGACTGATTCAGGAGTCCATTGTGTTCTTTTTTTCCTTTAATTTTTGGCTGCTTGGGCTTTCTCTGGTTGTGGCAAGCAGGGGCTGCTCTTTGTCGTGGTGCGCAAGCTTCTTACTGCTATAGTTTCTCTTGTTGCGGAGCACGGGCTCAGTATTTGAGGCACCCAGGCTTAGTTGCCCTATGGCATGTGGGCTTCCCCCAGACCAGGGATCAAACCCATATCCCCTGCATTGGCAGGCAGATTCTGATGCGCTGGACCACCAGGGAAGCCCAGTCCATTCTGCCCTTCACAAGCAGGTTTGGCATTCTGGCATTCTCCCCTCCTCTACTCCACTTACTCCTCTTCGGTAATGATCCCAAGCTCTTTGCTGCCTCAACTCACTGGAGGATGAGGCTTCCTGCAGAGCCTGCTCCCTTGGCACTTCCCTGGATTCCGGTGCATGCTGCCCAGTTCGCTGCTGCTTACTGATTCCGGCTTGGTGGTGTCTCCAGCCACATCGTGGGAAACTCTGCGCTGAGAGAAAGGCCACACTCTGCAGAAAGGCAGACAGGGATTCTCCCACTCCAGCCCCTTCCCCACATCTCCCTCCACCCCGATTCCTCACACTTCCTCCCTTAAAGTTTCCCCTTGAGCCAGGCTGAGCTGAGTTCTTGAGAGGCGCTGCTGAGAACATGCTCCTCACTTGAAATAGGCCTTTTTTTTTTTTGGCTCCCATTCCACATCCCCCAGGAACCTTCTTTTCCAAGGCAGGGTTCTCACATTGCCAGCAACAGAAACTGACCCTTGAGAGACTTTATTGGAATAACATGGGAAAGCTCAGAGAACGTACAGAATCTGCCATGATAAGCCCCAGAAGGAGAAGGAACAAGGACCCCTGAGGAGTCTGGGTAGCAGGAGCTAATGGGTGATCCCTTCAGGGAACCTCCGTTGGGGTAGATTTTCCACCCTTGTGTTCCTGTGTGCAAGGTCCAGTTTCCTGGAGGAAGAGTGTGAATGGGCTGCTTTGGGTCACTTGACCACACATATCCCTTGGCCATGGCACCTTGACATTCGCCAGTACTCTTGCCTGGAGAATCCCATGGTAGGAGGAGCCTGGTAGGACTACAGTCCATGGGGTCGCAAAGTCGGACACGACTGAGCGACTTCGCTTCACTTCACTCCAAGATTCTGTGCCATGGATGGGGGCAGTTTCCCAAGGATAATCAGGGAGCTCCAACTAGAAGGGGGAGGAAGGGATGCTGAGCAGATGAGATCCTAGACCACAGCCCCCCCTCCCTTCTCTCTTAGACCCACATTGCTGTCTTCACTCAGGATGGCTATCACCCATCAGTCTTGCCTAGGCTTGTTATTTAAGTTGCATTCAGTGAGATCACGCCCACAGCCGTCATTGGGCCTTACACTGTGACTTTCTCTCTTCTGAGAAAGAAACTTCCTCTCTTAATCCTTTTGTTGTTTTCCTCAGAGAGGAGAATATTTGCTTCTAGGGTAGCAAACATAATCTTCTTGAATGGTTTTGGTATTGGGGTCACAGATTCCAGTGTACACAGAAAGAGGCCTGGTGGGAAATGTCAATGGGGACAGACAGTAGGGAGTACTGGGGACTGTGGTAAACTGGAGAGCTGAGCCCTGTGTGGCCCAAATGAGACTTTCAAAAAGTGCAATGGGGGCCAAACAGTGTCCAATGGGCGCTCATCTGTGAGCACTCTTAAGACCAGTGAAACATCAGTGTGTGACCTCTACCGGTCATTAGGAACAAGTCAGAGAGACTCTTCAACTTTTTCCCCCTTCACCTTGCAGCGTGGCTTCCCTGAGACCATGTGATAGCCTTGTCTGCCTCACAGGAGGCAGGGGAGAAGAGGAGATGCCCACTGCAAAACAGAATGTAGGTTAACACGTTCAAATATTACCCAGCAGTAGCCCCGTTTGGCTCGGGTAGAAACTTGTCTTGGGCTAGACTACATCAAATTACTGTAGAGGCTGGCTCAAACAAAAGCTGCCTTTGACCATTGAGAGAGGAGAGTCTGGGTCAGAAGGATCAATTTTCTGATGAATCAGTGAACAATCCTGAGTGGAACTAATCAGGCTTGTGCTGCGTCACCCTTTCTTTGTAACCCATGGTTGAGTGATTTGAAATCTGACCACCCTCCTGTGATTCCCCCACCTCATCTTTTTGCCGTCCTAACATGTAGGCAAACACACTGCGTATATCTGTACACACGCACATGTGCACACACATGCACACACACGCACAGGCGCACGCACACACATGCACGCACACACGCGCACGCACACACACACAAAGAGGGCATAGAAAAGTACATTTTAGGGATAAGAAGGCTCAGAGAGATGCTAGAGGCTTCCTGGACAGAACTGGAAACAGAGAGCTACAAGGCGATGACGACCAGTGGAAGGAATTTAGCTCTCTGCCTCCAGGGAATCGAGGTCCCGGGGAAACAGCCCTGGGTAACAAATTAACTCCAAATTCCTGGGGGATTAATTGGTAGGGAGCATTCCTAGCAACTCTCCTAGTTACTGAAGCCAAGGGAATAGGAAGGGTAATCAATTAGTTTTTCCCTCAGGATTCCAACTGATGTTCTTCCACAAAGCATTGGGTCATATCTGTGTAGCCATTGTAGGTCGGGCCTGGAATACCCATCAGACTAGTTAAGGTTATCCTGGCTTCATGGAAGAGTAATGGACTTTGACTGACTTGAACAGAAAGGAGGACCATCGGGAAGCTCCTGAAGGCTTTTATGAATTCAAAGGGAAGCCGAACACCCACAGCTCAGCAACGGGAACAGCGGTTATGTTGACATTGATGGGACTGTCTCAGTTAGGCTCTCAGCTCCTTGGGGAAAGAGCACATTATGGGCCCTGTGACTGACCTCGGGTGCTGATGCAAGTGACTCATTGGGGGGACGCTCTCAGGAGAAAGCTGATAGGCAGTGAGGGAAGCAGGACAGAGCAAGAGAAAGAGGTGCAAGTCTAGTCTCAGGCTGATCTCACTGTGGAATCTGGAGAGCGTACAGCCCTGCAGTTACCCCATCTCAAAGCATGGAGCCCGCTTGCATACCCCCACACGCATCAGTTATTGACCATGGGCTACCTTCAGGAGAGGGCATCATTTCTCAAGCGTTTCGGATCAAGGTGATCCCAGAGAAGAGGCCTCTGTGGGCTGTTAGCAGCCACCATGCACAGCAGATGGCGGATGGTGCCCCACCAGGCAGGAGGACCTGGGCAGAGCACCAGCTGTATCCGTGGCACCTGGCGTGGGTGAGGTGTCCACCTAAGAGCAATAAGCCATTGAGAGGGGGGCTGGGCAGAAACTTGAGTCTGGACATGCTTAGGGGCTGTTTCAGGGGCAGCCATGCCAAAGGGTGTCTAATGTGTCCACTTGAATCAGTTCTGCTGAAAATGTCCTTCTGGCCAGTAATTGATATTACTTGCCTGACCTTTCTCTGTATGCATTTGAGTTTGTGTCCCCAGGTCTAAACCCCTTCAGGAAAATTTTTGCTAGGTTTCTACCCAGAACTGGAATCTGTAGGTCATTGGGTGTGAATGCGTTGAGCTTTAGCAGACATTGCCAAAGAACTTCCCAGAATGACTGTATGCTTGATACTGCTTTTAGCAATGTATAAAAGTTCTAGTTGCCCCACATCCTTGTCAGTGCTTGGTATTGTCTGTCTTTCTCATTTTAGCTCTTCAGGTAGACATATAGTATTCTTTCATAGAGAATTTAATTTGCATTTCTCTGATGACTAGTGAAGTCAAGCGCCATTTCATATGTCTTTTTATTGTTGACTTATGGGAACTCTTCATATATTCTGTATATGGTTCCTTTGGCAGATATATACCTAACAAGTGGTGTATATGTATATTTATGTGTAATGTTTATATAAGCAGATAAGATAGGTACAGATATATAAATTTATAGATATACACACATAAAAACACATATACAGAGAGAAGGTATTTGTGATTTATACATAAAAATATATTTATTATATATGACATAATTTTGTGTTAGATATAAACATGAACATATAAATATTAAATACAATATTTAATGCAAATATATGTATAACATATATAAATGTGCTTATATAATTGTAATTACATAAATTTAATGTATTATATATATACACACACCCCACATATATTTGGGCTTTCCTGGTAGTTTAGCCATAAAGAATCTGCCTGCCAATGCAAGGGACGTGGGTTCGATCCCTGGGTCAGGAAGATCCTCAGGAGAAGGAAATAGCAACCCACTCCAGTATTCTTGCCTGGGAAATCCCACGGACAGAGGAGTCTGGTGGGCTTATCCAAGGGGTTGCAAAAGAGTCAGACACAACTTAGCAACTTAATAACTTATAGGTAAAAATCATATGTATCTTCCCTCATTGTGACTTGCTTGAATTTTCATTTTCTTAGACATATTTTTAATGAATACAAACATTTAAATTTAATCTGGTTCAATTTACCAGTTTCTCCTTTATATTTAGCATTTTCTGTACCTTATTTAGAAAATCTTTGTCCGTGTCATGGTTGAACATTCTCCTATTCTTTCCCTAAAAGCTTTATTGTTTTATCTTTTATATTTAGAAACATAATTCATCTGGAATTTATTTTTTGGGTTGAATTAGAAATCGAAGTGTCTTCCACCACCCCCATGGATAGCCACTTGTTCAGTACCAATTATGGAAAAGACCATCGTTTCCCAAAAGGACTACTGTTATGCCATCTGTCATAATCTGATGGTAATATATGTATGAGTCTATTTCTGGCCCCTTTGTTCTCTTTCATTTGTTTATTTTTTTTATATACACGTGCCTATATCATACCATCTTAATAATGATAGCTCTATACTAAATCCTTGGGGTTTTCCCAGTACATTGTAGTCCCCCACTCCCCACATTTTTGTTGAGGTATAATTGACATATAACACTATAATATGTAATAGTAATTTTACATACTTAACTTTCTAGGTTTTAAAACTGAAAGTATTGCATCTCAGAAAACCCCTCAGAACTTGGCAAACTAGAATAGTTGCCCATTCTAGTAGACAGAGATCCTCCAAGTTTGTTTTTCTTCCAAATTGCCTCAGCTATTCTTCACCTTTTGCATTTCTTTATAAATTTTAGAGTCAGCTGATTGATTTCCACCAAAATAAAAGCTCTTCTGAGATTTTCACTGAAATTGAATTAATTTATGGATAATTTGAGGAAATTGGCTGCACATCTTTTGTCAGATTTATTCCTCCATATTTAATGTTTTTATGCTATTTTTGTCAATGGTACCATTTTTAAAATTTCATTTTGTTTTTGTTGTTATTGTGTTGCTGATACAGAAATAAGATGAAATTTTGTACATTGACCCTGATTCAGTGACATTGCTAAATTTACTTATTATTTGCAATAGTTGATAGATTTTTTTAGCATTATATACATACAATCACACCTTCTGTAAAAAAAAAAATGATAACTTTTTTATTTCCGTACAATCTCTTTGGCTATTTCACTTTCTTAAGATTTGTACTGGCTGAAAAAACTACTGCAGTGTTGAATAGAAGTGGTGATAGTGTCTACACAGTTGTCTTTTAATCTGACCCTCTGGAAGGATTGTTCTTTAACTTAAAAAATTTTGTTCTGAGGGTTGGAATTTTATGTACTGTGACCAAGGAATAGTTTTATGGCAGGTGGGTCTAATTGTGGCCCTCCTTTTATACTAACAAAAATTGTAAATACCCCTGCCACACAACAAGATGACTTATTCACATCTCATCTGGGGCTGAAGTTGGGATTAAAGCCTGTGTTTCCTGAGAAGCTCCCGATGAGAACATCTGTCAGATTTTCTTTGCCTGGCATCCTTTTTCCCCTTTCACGTCCTCTTTGTTCCTTTATTCCAACCATGGGATTCCAGTAAACTCCCACTCACATTACTCCATCCCTGGCCTCCATGGCCACAAACTGGGCCCATCAGCTTGTTTCTTCCCAACTTCAGATAGAAGCCTCCTGAAACCGTGTGGAAATGCTCTGAGAGCAGGACCAGGGTCTCTTGCTGCTGGCGACCTGGAGCTCACCAGTTTCCTGTCCTTCCTCTGGAACTGTTCCAGAATCCTCTTTCCAATAAACTTCCTCTTTCCCTTGTCAAAGTCAGTTTCTATTTTCTGTTAGAGGATAAATACACTATGTCCTGTTCTCTTTATTTTGACATCAACATTGAGAAAAATGAGAACATATTTTTAACAATGTAACTGTATTCCATTTATCTGCATTTTACTTACTATATTATAGAATTTTTTAATTGACTCAGAATTGGTCAATTGCATATTATAACCATAACTAAGGGTTTCCTTTGTTGCATATACATAATTTGAGTTCATGTACCCCAGGTTTATTTATCCTAAGACAGAGCTAGCATCCAAGAAAAAATATTTTTTTCATCTCTGTCCCTTTGAATCCTCTATTCTCAGTTCCATTCAGTTCAGTCGCTCAGTCGTGTCCGACTCTTTGCGACCCCATGAATTGCAGCACGCCAGGCCTCCCTGTCCATCACCAACTCTCGGAGTTCACTCAGACTCACGCCCATCAAGTCAGTGATGCCATCCAGCCATCTCATCCTCTGTCGTCCCCTTCTCCCTCTGCCCCCAATCCCTCCCAGCATCAGAGTCTTTTCCAATGAGTCAACTCTTCGCATGAGGTGGCCAGAGTACTGGAGTTTCAGCTTTAAGATCAATCCTTCCAAAGAAATCCCAGGGCTGATCTCCTTCAGAATGGACTGGTTGGATCTCCTTGCAGTCCAAGGGACTCTCAAGAGTCTTCTCCAACACCACAGTTCAAAAGCATCAATTCTTTGGCGCTCAGCCTTCTTCACAGTCCAACTCTCACATCCATACGTGACCACTGGAAAAACCATAGCCTTGACTAGACGGATCTTAGTCGGCAAAGTAATGTCTCTGCTTTTGAATATGCTATCTAGGTTGGTTATAACTTTTCTTCCAAGGAGTAAGCATCTTTTAATTTCATGGCTGCAATCACCATCTGCAGTGATTTTGGAGCCCCCAAAAATAAAGTCTGACACTGTTTCCCCATCTATTTCCCATGAAGTGATGGGACCAGATGCCATGATCTTCGTTTTCTGAATGTTGAGCTTTAAGCCAACTTTTTCACTTTCCTCTTTCACTTTCATCAAGAGGCTTTTCTGTTCCTCTTCACTTTCTGCCATAAGGGTGGTGTCATCTGCATATCTGAGGTTATTGATATTTCTCCCAGCAATCTTGATTCCAGCTTGTGTTTCTTCCAGCCCAGTGTTTCTCATGATGTACTCTGCCTATGCAGAGTTAAATAAGCACGGTGGCTATATACAGCCTTGACGTACTCCTTTTCCTATTTGGAACCAGTCTGTTGTTCCATGTCCAGTTCTAACTGCTGCTTCCTGACCTGCATACAGGTTTCTCCAGAAGCAGGTCCAGGTGGTCTGGTATTCCCATCTCTTTCAGAATTTTCCACAGTTTCTTGTGATCCACACAGTCAAAGGCTTTGGCATAGTCAATAAAGCAGAAATAGATGTTTTTCTGGAGCTCTCTTGCTTTTTCCATGATCCAGCTGATGTTGGCAATTTGATCTCTGGTTCCTCTGCCTTTTCTAAAACCAGCTTGAGCATCAGGAAGTTCACAGTTCACGTATTGCTGAAGCCTGGCCTGGAGAATTTTGAGCATTACTTTACTAGCATGTGAGATGAGTGCAATTGTGCGGTAGTTTGAGCATTCTTTGGCATTGCCTTTTTTTGGAATTGGAATGAAAACGGACCTTTTCCAGTCCTGTGGCCACTGCTGAGTTTTCCAAATTTGCTGGCATATTGAGTGCAGCACTTTCACAGCATCATCTTTCAGGATTTGAAATAGCTCAACTGGAATTCCATTACCTCCACTAGCTTTGTTCATAGTGATGCTTCCTAAGGCCCACTTGACTTCACATTCCAGGATGTCTGGCCCTAGATGAGTGATCAGACCATCATGATTATCTTTTTCATGAAGATCTTTTTTGCACAGTTCTTCTGTGTATTCTTGCCATCTCTTCTTAATATCTTCTGCTTCTGTTAGGTCCATACCATTTCTGTCCTTTATTGAGCCCATCTTTGCATGAAATGTTCCCTTGTTATCTCTAATTTTCTTGAAGAGATCTCTAGTCTTTCCCATTCTGTTCTTTTCCTCTATTTTTGTGATCGCTGAAGAAGGCTTTCTTATCTCTTTTTGCTATTCTTTGGAACTCTGCATTCAGATGCTTATATCTTTCCTTAACTGTTCTGTAAAGAGCCAAATAGTAAATATTTAGGCTTTGTGGACATATGGTCTCTCTCATAACTGCTCTACTGTCATTTTAGCCACATACAATATATAAATGAGTGGGTGTGGCTGTGTTCTAATTAATGAACACTGACATTTGAATTTCATATTATTTTCACATGTCATAAAATATTCTTGTTTTGAGTTACTTTTAAAGTTTCCAAAAGTCAAATGGTTCTTGCTTTGCAGGCCATACAAAAATAGATGGTGGCCAGATTTATTCCATGGGCCATAGTTTGCCAACCCTGGCCTAGTTTCCCTGTTTATTATACATTATTGAACAGAAGAAATATTATGAAATTGAGATTGTAAAATAATAAGCGTGACTTGTAGAATATACACAGCAACTTATTTGTCTCATAAATTGATGGACGTGTTTTCAGGATCTAACTATCAAATATTACCTGAGTAAGATTTTCTGTTTATTTTTGACTATGCTAGGTCTTTGCTGTTGTCTGTGGGCTTTCTCTAATTGTGAAGAGCAGGGGTGGTGGTCGGGGGTGGCTGCTCTTCCGTTGTAGCGTGTGGGTTTCTCGTTGCAGTGGCTTCTCTTGTTGTGGACCATGGCCTCGTGGGCTCAGCAGTTGTGGCAAATGGGCTTAGTTGCCCTGCGGCATGTGGAGTCTTCCTGGACCAGGGATTGATCCTGTGTCCCTTGCCTTGGCAGGTGAATTCTTAACCACTGGACCACAAGGGAAGTCCTAAAATTTTCTTATTTCCAGAAATTCCTATGTCACATTGGAGAACACAGAAAGATCACACTATAAGCTAAATTTCTCTGTAGTTGTTTCTTGACCATCTTGTTATCTAATGTACTAATTAAACATTTATTATCAGCAGAGAATTTAAAAATATGTGACTTTAAGATGTAAATCAGCTGGTCACTTAATGGCCATAATGATCCCTTATATTTGAATACTGTTTGATAGTTCACAAAAATTATAGTTCCATATATTATCTCTTAAGCGCCTCACAACAACCCAGGAGGTAGAAAGGCAAGATATTATTATCCTAGTTTAAAGAAGGTCAACCCGCCCAATATTGCACAACAGACAGGGAGTGGGAGGAGTATCCTCGTCACACCACCAAGTCTGGTCAGAGTCATTTCCATGGAATATAATGAATGATACAATCATGTAATTCAAGAACTGGGTGATGAGTAAATCCTGCTTCACCAGCTGACAAACATGCTAAGTCTCACTGTAGGGATGTCTCTGGTTGGTCAGCACCGGCCCCGCATGGCTAAGTCAGTTGGGAATTCCAGACCTCCCCTTCTCTCCTGGCTCCACCTCCTTCCCTGCATCTAGGCATCACAGCCACCGCAGCCAGGGCTGACTGCTCTGAAAGGTGTTAGCCCACTGCTGTAACAGCTAGGAACCTGGTGTCATTGCTGACTCTGGAACATTCCAAAGGTGTGCCCTTGGAAAGTGGTCTTGTCAATGTCCACTGCTGCCTGCAGGATTCAAGCACAATGTCCTTATACCTTATATGTATGCCATTCCCTTCTCCAGGGGATCTTCCCCGCCCAGGGATCAAACCCGGGTTTCCTGCATTACAGGCAGATTCTCTACTGACTGAGCCAGCAGGGAAGCTCATGTATGAACACCCCAGTCTGAGATAATTATACCTGCATCCCTGGGTGTGGGGGAGGGCTTCAGCGACCATTCCTCTGGCCATCTGTGGATACACAGGCCATCCAAAAGAAGTGATTTGGATTGAGGGCCTTGTCCTCACAGTGGCTGTTCCTGCTGTATTCCCCTTCGGGGGTTCCACAAAAAAAGAAAGGGAGATGCTCCTTCCCTTGGGATTACACATTTAGATAGGTACACCCAAAATGATTCAGGGATCCCAGTGTAATAGTTCTTTGGATTCATTCACTCAATCTCTTCCCCAACTAACAAGTCAGGTGCAGAAATAAGCTGCCCTGAAGCCTGTATGTATGCATTATTGATTTAAATTTTCACATCCTAATATAGCAAATATAAAACATACACATAATATAGAGAATGTAATATTATACCCCATCTCCAGCATAAACCCATCACTCCGCCTTTTTAAAAACATTTTATCTTTATTTACTTATTTATTTGGCTGCACAGATCTCAGTTGTAACATGCGAGATCTTTGATCTTTGTTGCAGCATGCAGGATCTTTTAGTTGTAGCTTGCAAACTCAGATGCAGCATGTGGGATCTAGTTCCAAGACCATGGACCAAACCCCAGCCCCCTGCATTGGGAGCACAGAGTCTTACCAACTGGACCACCAAGGAAGTCCCCATCGCCGAGTCTGAACCCTTCTCAACCCTCACCTAAACTTCTTTCATCTGTCCTGCTGTTTCTCCCTTCCCTGTGGAGTATCTTAACGGCAGTCCTAGAGATCATAGGATTTCACCCTTAATTCATTTTATGTCCATAATAGACAACAGATTGCTTTAGAAAACATCGCCACTGTGTGCTTGTGACACAATACCATTATGACACTGACAAATGACTAGCCTTGAAATTAATAATTCCTTAATATTAATATCATCTAATATCCAGCCTTTGGTCACATTTCCCCACTGGCTCAAAAGCGTCCGAAACATCTGTTTATAATTGATTGGTCAAATCAGGATTCACATAGTCTATTTGGTTGTTTGCTGTCTAAATTTCCTATTAAGGTAAATTTCTTTATTGAGGAAATCTTCTCATTTGTCCTGTAGAACTCTCCACATTCTTGGGTTAGTTGATTACATCTTCTTGGTGTTGTTTGACACTTTCCTAAATTGTTCATTCTCCCTTCTCCTCATAAACTGATAGATATGTTTGTAGGATGATTGGATTCAAACTCAAAGTATTTGGGGGAATGGCAAAAATACTTCGTAGATGACACAGTATATATTTGATTGCACCACCTTAGGACGTGTATGATGTATGGTTATTCAACTCTTAGTGATGTTACATTGATCAGTGGGTCCAGGTGTTGTCCCCCCAATCCATCCGTTAAAACTCTATCCATCAGTCTTTCGATGGTTTTAGCAACCGTTGATGACTGTTATTTAAATATATATTTTTAGTTTCTGAAATGATTTTTAAAATCATTCCTTTTACATTTATTAGTAGGAAATATTTCATACAGAAGGACTTTTCCTTAACAACTCTTTGGCTACTCTAAAATACGATTTGTCCAAGAAAGGCAGAATGCATGTTTTACTCTTCCTCTTCTTTTACCATTAATATATAATTTAGCCACTTACGATAGCAACTTATAGATGGCCTGTAAGTTCTCTCTTTTATTAGTATCACTATAAACTTGTGGATGTTAACATCACTGACGTGATAATTGCTTTAGAATACATTCTACAGCCAATGGTGAAAACCAAAGGCAGTTCCAGCTTTCAAACATAAAGCATTTCTGCAAATGTATCTAAAAATCAAACAAACTTACTCGTTTCAGGAGGACTCCTTTCCTACAGAGCTAAGACATGAGATCAAAATCTCTAACCATACCTAAACTTTTAGCTACAACATTTAACAATGAATATTTCCAGGATTTTCTTGCTCTCTGATTTTCTTCCTTCTTTGACTCTGTTTACAATCTTGAATGCCTGATTGTCTGGTTGAGGCTAGAGATTCACTCCTTCTGGCACACTTAACAATTTCATCTTTGTATCATTCAAATTACACTTATACAATCTACATTTCCTGTAACTAGTATTTGGACTTTTATTTTTGTAAAATAAGGGCGAATAAGCGCTCGAATCATTTTTTTCTTCTGTTTTTAAAATTGAAGTATAGTTGATTTATTATGTTGTATCAGTTGCAGGTGTAAAGCACAGTGACTCGGTTACACATACACTCCTTTTCAGATTCTTTTCCCTTGTAGGTTATTACAAAATATTGAGTACAGTTCCCTGTGCTATACAGTAGGGCCTTGTTGTTATCTATTTTACACATCACAGCCTCTTAACTCATCCATCCCCCTCTCTTTGTGGTGACCCTAAGTTTGTTCTCTATCTGTGTGAATAGTTGAGTAATTGAACAATGCCCTGATAACTGAAAACTGCCCTGTGCACATGATAGGGATGAGGCTCAGACTGAAGCACTGACCAGCAGCAGATTCTGCCATGAGACAGTTCAACACACTTGTCATCTGATGTGCCAAGTGAGTGAAAGTGAAAGCCGCTCAGTCGCCTCCAACGCTTTGCGACCCCGTGGACTTTACAGTCCGTGGAATTCTCCGGGCCAGAATACTGGAGTGGGTAGCCTTTCCCTTCTCCAGGGGATCTTCCCAACCCGGGCATCTTCCCAACCCGGGGATCAAACCCAGGTCTCCCACGTTGCAGGAGGATTCTTTACCAGCTGAGCCACGAGGGAAGTGGCTCAGCAAGAATACTGGAGTGAGTAGTCTATCCCTTCTCCAGGGGATCTTCCCAACCCAGGAATCGAACCAGAGTCCCCTGCATTGCAGGGGAATTCTTTACCATCTGAGCTCTCACAGAAGCCCTGATGTGCCAAGGACAGAATTCATTCTGTAGAAGGAGGGTTGGGTGTTTTGGTGAGGGATGCATAAAACTGTTATCGACTATAACACCCTTGGTTTGCTGTCGGCTTATTTCTCCACTAGAAAGTTAGCTGGTTAATTAGCTAGTTAATTCTGGGAAGGCAGGAGCCATACTTGCATTTTTCATTTACTCCCAAGAATCCAGGACATGGTTTGCTTTTTTTAAAGAAAAGAACAAATGATGTATGCCAAGAAGAAAAAGATCCACACTGGTTTTGAGCAGTGAGAAGCACAATTAGATGTATTTTTCACTTGTATTTGTTGCATATTTTGACTCTGGGATATTGGTATGATAAACTATTCTTTCTCTAAAAATTAGTTTATCTGAGACAGATGTGGTACATGTCATCTAGGACTATTTTGAAAAGTAAGCAATCAAGTTAAATAACTGATAATTCCATTCCTTAAGGTTAACATTTGGGTATCTCTTCTTGTAATTCTCTACGTACAGCATTAACAATATTGAAATCATCTAGAACATACTGTTTACTAGTGCGTGGTTAACACTATCCTATGTTACCTTTTCCCACATTAGAAAATTTAAAACTGGCCAGACCCAAATCCAGTTTCCAAACATGAAATTCTGATGAACAGGACCACAGAGCAGTGGTTCTGATCAGAACCATGCTTCTCAATAAAAGCAGCCTGTTTTGTGACACACACAGCTCCAGGATATGAGAGTAACTTCAACAACCATTCATTTAGATTTGGCTTGATTTTCTGCCAGTCTTATGACCAACTTGAAGGAGGTCCTAAGACGGAGAATGTGATGTTTGGTGTCCAGGAAAGCAGCAAAGAGGAGGAGGAACCCAAATTCCAGACTCATAGGTAGAGTCAACATTTCCTTTATACCAAAGTTATCCATTTACTGCAGCAATATTTGAACTAAAATGTTAAAAAAAAAAAAAAAAAGCCAAACAAGTTAGATCATCTTGCAGCCGGGGCAGAGGCGTGGGGGTGGGGAGGTGGTGCGGAGGGGGCGGGGGGCGGAGGAGTAACCTGTTAGTATAGAAAGAAATGGAAATGGTGAAGCTAAAAAGACATATCTGTAGATACATTTTGCTCTCAAGATTCTACATTATGTAGATATCCTTCTAGAAGATGAATAAGCTGATTCATTGTCACTTGCCTCTGCAGTGGTTTCCCAGGCACCTTAGCTAGCAGCCACCCTGCCTCTAGGGTACTGAGGGCAAATGAAAACGTTTCAGGCAGGCTGACAATAGGAAAGTACTGCGGGACAAGAAACTACCTGCAGTGCCTCAGTGGGAGTATCCTGGAAAGTGACATGCTCAGATACTGACCCTTCCAGCTTGTTAACTTTGAGGTTCGTGCAGTTACTTTTGGTTGAGGTTCATTCAGCAGTGACGAGTGAGTACGTGACAGCTGAATGATTCAGGGGGACATGCAGTATTGTAGACAGAATCAGAAGAGATTCAAAGTGCATGCGTGGCATCACTAACTTCTTTCAAGTGCTGAAGAAAGTAACAATGCTTAGGCCTTTTCAGTTCTAGGTGTAGCATGCATTGTTTTTTGATCCTCGCTAAAAGAGTTCCAGAAAAACATCTATTTCTGCTTTATTGACTAAGCCTTTGACTGTGTGGATCACAAGAAACTGTGGAAAATTCTGAAAGAGATGGGAATACCAGACCACCTGGCCTGCCTCTTGAGAAACCTGTAGGTCAGGAAGCAACAGTTAGAACTGGACATGGAACAACAGACTGGTTCCAAATAGGAAAAGGAGTACGTCAAGGCTGTATATTGTCACCCTGCTTATTTAACTTCTATGCAGAGTACATCATGAGAAACGCTGGACTGGAAGAAACACAAGCTGGAATCAAGATTGCCAGGAGAAATCTCAATAACCTCAGATATGCAGATGACACCACCCTTATGGCAGAAAGTGAAGAGGAACTAAAAAGCGTCTTGATGAAAATGAAAGAGGAGAGTGAAAAAGTTGGCTTAAAGCTCAGCATTCAGAAAACGAAGATCATGGCATCCTGTCCCATCACTTCATGGGAAATAGATGGGGAAACAGTGGAAACAGTGTCAGACTTTATTATTGGGGGCTCCAAAATCACTGCAGATGGTGATTGCAGCCATGAAATTAAAAGATGCTTACTCCTTGGAAGAAAAGTTATGAGCAACCTAGATAGCGTATTGAAAAGCAGAGACATTACTTTGCCGACTAAGATCCGTCTAGTCAAGGCTATGGTTTTTCCAGTGGTCACGTATGGATGTGAGAGTTGGACTGTAAAGAAGGCTGAGTGCTGAAGAATTGATGCTTTTGAACTGTGGTGTTGGAGAAGACTCTTGAGAGTCCCTTGGACTGCAAGGAGATCCAACCAGTCCATTCTGAAGGAGATCAACCCTGAGATTTCTTTGGAAGGAATGATGCTAAAGCTGAAACTCCAGTACTCTGGCCACCTCATGCGAAGAGTTGACTCATTGGAAAAGACTTTGATGCTGGGAGGGATTGGGGGCAGGAGAAGAAGGGGACGATATAGGATGAGATGGCTGGATGGCATCACTGACTCGATGGGCGTGAGTCTGAGTGAACTCCGGGAGTTGGTGATGGACAGGGAGGCCTGGCATGCTGCAGTTCATGGGGTCGCAAAGAGTCGAACATGACTGAGCGACTGAACTGAACTGATCCATCCTGAAAAAGGCCCTGATGCTGGGAAAGACTGAAGGCAAAAGGAGAAGAGGCTGGCAGAGAATGAGATGGTTAGATAGCAACACCAACTCAATGGACAGAATCTGAGCAAACTCCAGGAGGCAGTGAAGGACAGGGAAGCCTGTGCTGTAGTTCTTGGGGTTGCAAAGAGTCGAACAGGACTTAGCAACAACAAAGTCCACTTCCTTATAGTAAAGAATCTGCCTGCAAGGCAGGAGACCTGGGTTCAATCCCTGGGTCAGGAATATCCCCCGGAGAAGGGAATGGCAACCCACTCCAGTATTCTTGCCTGGAGAATTCCATGGACAGAGGAGCCTGGAAGGCTAAAGTCCATAAGGTCACAAGGAGTCAGACATAACTAAGTGACTAACACTTTGACTTTTTTTCATCCATTTCCTTATTTCAGTGACAGTGATCCAGTTTTTTCTTCTGGAGAAGCACTCCTCTTCTATAGTCCATGCTCTTTGGGTGAACCAGAGGTAAAGTGTATGACTCATATTTGGCCAATCACAGCACAGAATTTTCCAAGCTCTGTAATTTGTTAAGGGATGGGCAGGTAGCCATATTGGTTCCATTAATGAATCCAAGACTCCAGGGAAGGATCTCTTTCTTGCTGGACTTGGACTGGGTACATGTATACTTGAACTTGTTGGGAACTGTCTTGCTATCACATGAAGTCTGAGTTTTAAAGCTAACATGGAGGAGAGCTGAGCCTTTCTTTTTTCTAAGCAGGCTCTTTTTTAAATTAACCTTTTTATTTTGTATTGGATTACAGCCAGTTAACAATGCTGTGATAGTTTCAGGTTAACAGCAAAGAGACTCAGCCATACATATTCATGTATCCCTTCTCCCCTAGGTGGGTAAAGAATCCAGCTGCCAATACAAAAGCTTCAGGAGACACAATTTCGGTCCCTGGGTCAGGAAGATTCCCCTGGAGGAGGAAATGGCAACCTACTCCAGTATTCTTGTCAAGATAATCCCATGGACAGAAGATCCTGGCAGGCTGCAGCTTCCACATAACATTGAGCAAAGTGGGTCCTCATTGGTTATCCGTTTTAAATATAGCAGTGTGTACATGTTGATCCCAAACTTCCTAACTATCCCTTCCCCCCATCCTTCTCCGTCAACCGTAAGTTCCTTGTCTAGGTCTGTGAGCTTGTTTCTGCTTTTTAAACAAGTTGATTTGTGTCATATCTTTTTAGGTTCTGCATATAAGGTATCTTGTACAATGTTTCTGCTTATCTGACTTACTTGACTCAGAATGACAATCTTGGGTTCATCCATATTGCTCCAGGTGACATTATTTCACTCTCTTTAATGGCTGTATAATATTCCATTGTGTTTATGTACAGCGTCTTCTTTATCCACTCTTCTGTCAATGGACATTTAGGTTGCTTTCATGTCTTGGCTATTGTAAACAGTGCTGCAAAGAACATTGAGGTGCATGTATCCTTTTCGGCCATGTTTTTCTCTGGATATGTGCCCACGAGTAGGATTGCAGGGTCATATGATAACCCTCCCTTTAGTGTTTTAAGGAACCTCCATACTGTTCTCCATAGTTGCTGTACCAATTTACATTCCCACCAACAGTGTAAGATAAGTTACCTTCTTCCCACACCCTCTCCAGTATTTCTTGTTTGTGGATTTTTTGATGATAGCCATTCTGACTGGTGTGAGATGATACCTCATTGTAGTTTTGATTTGCATTTTTCAGTAATAATTAGCGATGTTCTAATAATTGGCAATGTTTAACATCTCTTCATGTGCCCCTTGGCCATCTATATGTCTTCTTTGGAGAAATGTCCATTTAGGTCTTCTGCCTATTTTTGGATTGGGTTGTTCATTTTGATGCTGTTAAGTATAATGAGCTGTTTGTAGGGTTTTTTTTTTTTTTTTTTTTGTCAGTTACATCATTTGCAAATATTTTCTTCCAATCTGGGGTATTTTTTCAAATTTTGTTTCCTTTGCTGTGCAAAAGCTTTTGAGTTTAAGTAGGTCGCATAAGAAGGCTCTCTTTTACTTATCTGACCTGATATGGGCTTGGAGGTGCAATAGACTGAAAATCACAATTCTACCATAATAAGTTTCATAGGAGAGCTACAAGTGCCCAAATTAAATATTTGTAAGAAAATGGATGCTTTATGATAACAGCAAACTCTACATTCCAGTAATTTACTATATGAGCATTATAAAATGTCTGTGATATGGCATTGTGACGTGTGCAAGAGAAAATAGATCTTTTCTCAAGAAATGTATAATCTGTTTAAATAAGACCAAGATTAAAAAACAAATCTGTGAATAGCAGATAGTAATGCATATAAGTGAACAGAACATAGTAATGTATATAAATATTCTGAATGGTAACACAAAGTAACTGATAACTACCTACAAATAAAACTAGCCTAGAACAACAGCATGAGTCACCTGCTTTAGGCTCAACTGAGTATTTCCATTTAATTCTCAAGGCATTGATCTTTATATCTTTATCTTGATGTTTACTGTGAATTACTGATTGTATATTCAGTTGCTTATTTGATATCTCCACTTAGATGTCCAATAGGCATTGCAAACTCATCTTGTCCAAAAAGTCCTCTCCTCCAAATCTGTTTGAATAGACTGCCTTCCAGATTTCAGGAGATAGCAACCCCTTCCTTCCAGTGGCTCAGGTCTAAAACCTTAAGCATTATCTTTTTTTCTCACATCTGGATCCATTCTATAAGCAAAGTTTATTGGCTCTATCTTCAAAATTTATTTGGAATCTAACCATTTCTTTCTGTCTCCACTCCTATGTGAATTATTGCAGTATGGGTCTTCCTGATCTCATCCTCCTTGCCCACCCCACCCCCCAACCAAAGTCTGTTTACAATCCAGCAGAGGAAAGTCTTCTCATTTTATTAAGAAGAATTTAAAACACAGCAAAGTTGAAAGATTTTACAGTGATCCATCTGTATATTGGCTTCCTAAAATCTACCATGAACAAAACAGTCCTTTTTAAAATGACAGGTCTTGCAGCTCCTCTGGTCAAAATTCCTCAACAGCTCATCTCATTCAAAGAAGAAAAGCAAATTTCATACCATGGTCTACAAGACCCAGCACATTCTGGCCCCTGCTACCAGTCTTCCCTCTTGTCCATTACTCTTCAGCCACATTGGCCTCCTCTTTGTTCCTCAAACACTCTAAGTACATTCTCTGCATTTGCTGTCCCTTTGCTTGAGGCTCTCCCTGCTGTGAATTTGCATGGCTTGCCTCTGGGTCACCTCATTAGGACTTCTCTGACTCTTTTAAGTGTTAGGTTGAATGATGTAATTCTAATGTTATTCTACTCAGCTGTGCCACATAAACTAAATATCATCCTGAGGTTAAAAGAGAAAAAAGATGCAAAGAGAGCAATAATTTCATATGGCTCAAACTAATAAAACAACTAGACCCTAACCCTCTTATTCTTCCTGGGTTCCAATATTCTTTTTTAATATTTGGCTGCACCAGATCTTAGTTGCAGCATGCAAAGTCATAGTTGCTGCACGTGGGACCGAGTTCCCTGACCAGGGATCGAACCTGGGCCCCCTGCCCTGGAAGCATGGAGTCTTAGCCACTGGACTGCCAGGGAAGTCCCTGGGTTCCAATGATCTTGAGAGCACTTCTCACCACCTTATGTACTATTTATGTGTTGTCTATGAGATCCTCAAAAACAGGGAGTCCGCATTTGTCCACTGCTGTGGACTCAGGACCAGACTAGTACTTGGCCTGTAGTGTGCACCGAGGACATATTTATTTAAGGATTGAATTCTTTACACTGAAGTCAAGGTGATCATTAAAAACACAAAGTCTGATCATGTCATTCCTACTAAAAACTCTCCAATTTGTTTGTGTTACTTTCAAAATGAAGGTAAGAATCCTTAGGAAGACTGTAGGTCCCTGCATGTGGCCCTTTGGTTCTCTGGACTCATCTCGCATCATCTCCCTCATTTCTTTTTAGTCCCTGGGACTCTGCTTGTCCCACTGTGAGGTCTTTGTGGTCTTCCTTGCTCTTCCCCAACTTCTGCTCTGAGTTCTCTCTGAGGAGGTTTGAAATCTTGGCTTAGAGCATCTCTTATTAGAAGTCATTTCTGATACCTCAGGTTAGACTGAATTCCACTCTTTAATGCCCTTGATTCTGGTGGTGAAAAGCTGGAAGAAGGACCTCAGCTCTTGTTTCCTTTGATGAAAGAAAATAGACCAAGACTGTGAAAAAGATAAAAGCACTTATTAGAAACACAGTACGTGTGGAAGAAACAAAGTATGTGTGGAAAAAACAAAATAGTATAGAGGGAGCACACAGGTGAGCTTGGAGCGAGTTGCCCCCAACAGGGTCGGCTTAGACTGTTAACACAGGGGCAGTTTTCGGGGAGGGGGGAGTTCTGCCCAGTCATCATCTCACTTGGTCCTGGTGTGGGCATGAATTTCGCAGCTGAGATGGATTCCAGCTGGTGACTTCTGCCTCCTTTGTCCTTCCACCAGACTGAGGGCCTTCTCTGCACGTGTGTCAGACTAAGAAACCCGTGAGAATGCACCCAGTCAGGGCTCAGTGCTCCTGTTGGTGCCGTATCTCGAAGCATCAGCAAGAGACCAGCTGCAGCTTCTCAGTCTGGGGTCTTCTACCTCCTCCTCACCCTCAGGCACCACATACCTACCCTTAGTAACACCTGAGGATTATAGAGTGAATTTTGTGTGATTATCTCCTTTACCAGACAGTAAGTTTCATGAGAGAAGACTTTCTTCTCACACAGCTTTCTTTTTACTCCTCCTTGAATCCCTAGCATCTGGGAAATAGATGGCACATAGGAAGAGCTTAATACTCATTTTAAAAATAGACCCTGTTGTGTTCCTATGTTACCAGTGAGAAACTGGGTGCCTGCTACACAGTAGGCAAGTAAGTTTGCTAAATGAGCCATAATACGAAGCATGTTTGATTACTCATTTACAGAGCATACAACACAGAAGAGCCATCACTTAATCATCGCGATGAGGCATTTATACAAAACTGATACCTACAACAAACTCCCTGATGCTGGGAAAGATTGAAGGCAAAAGGAGAAGGGGGCAGAAGAGGATGAGATTGTTAGATAGCTTCACTGCTTCAGTGTACATAAATCTGAGCAAACTCCAGGAGACACAAGGAAGCCTAGCGTGCTGCAGTCCATGGGGTCGTAAAGAGTTGAACATGACCTAGTAACCGAACAACACGAAACTCCAAACTCTTCCTTCTCATCATCCTTTCCTACATCACTGAGACTTAAGAAAGGAAATTACACTTCTCTTTCCTTTGTTTGCTGTCTGGTAGAGGAAAGGATGAGCTGCTCTCTCTAGGAGAATCCAAATGGAGTCAGAATTAGCCATGAGATATGGCTTCCAAACCAACAGATCATAGCATTCTCATGTGAATAATTAGATGTTTACAAACTTTTTCTCCCTTTTCTGTCAAGTGAGAACTTTCTCATTCCTTACTAGAAATCTCTTTGCAAATATTTCAGTGGTCAGAGGGTATATATTAAAACACACATTTGCAAGTTGTATAAATTTATAGGTTTATTAGAGCAGGAAGATATGGTACAATATAAGCAGAAAAAGCAAAAATCTTACATATAAATCACATTTTAAGTGTGTTGACTCACAAAATTTTTTAGTAAACTTGTAATTCTAGACAAGCACTGTGGCAAGCTTATTAATATTATCATTTGCTAATTTAGGAAAGAAAAAAGAGCCAAATATACCAAAAATGAATTGTTGCAAAATGGTTAAGTTTTTAATATGATGAAACACAGAAAGAAACTACTAATCAAAAGACAGTGAAATGTCAATTTCTTAGTTTTAATAATGTTTTATAGATATATAAGATGCTGCCAATGGGGGAAACTGGATAAAGAGTAAAGAGGTCTTTTCTGTATTATTTTTGTAACTTCTTGTGAGTCTATAATTCCCCTCCTCACCAAAAAAGGAAAGGAAGAAAAAGTAGTAAATCTAGATAAGAAAGCATTTTTGGAAACAGAACTTAAAGCAAATAAATGTAAACAAAGACAGTTGCTTTGCTAGGTTTCCACAGGTTTGTAAGGAGTTTTAAAAATTTTAAAAATGCTTCCAATGTGTGCTTACATACATACACTTTACTAATAAAAAGATTGGGCTCTGAAAAGTAGCATCCTATTTTTAATGTTTGAACTAATGTTTTCCAGAGAGCTGCGTAGAGTGAAACATAGCATTGTTTGCGAAAGTCAATTTTGTGAAAACCGCAAAAATGAGTATCTGCTCTTGAGAAAGGAAAACTTTTATGTCTTCACATCATCAAAGAAAAATGTGAAGGATTTGATATGAAATGAACAAAAATGTACAAATCCTACCACCTCATTGCTCAAAAAAACTTTTTCCTTCATCTATTACTATGTCCCTAAAGCAGCTAGCTCACATAGACCTGGGGGCATTCACATGTCAGAATATTCCATAAAGATCTGGGAACACATATTTTGGTGGAAAGAATGTGCAGGGAAAGACTGCTTGTGAAACAGTTCAGAGTGATGCATTTAGTAAGGATCCCCTTACAATAACAAAATGTTAGCATCAGAACATTCTTGGGAGCCTTCAAAAGACACATGTGAAACAAGTGAAATATTTCTTTTGGGTAACAGATGGCAAATATCCTACTGTGGGAGAAATAAAAACAGAAAATTTCCAAAATTGCCTTATAGCACTTTACCTTAAAGTATACTTTCATAATAAAATTACAAGAGCAACATAGACATTTGCTTTGCTGGATGCTTCGTTTATATTTCCCTCTTAAATATTAAAATTACAGCAACACGGCATAAAGTAAAAGGGGTATTGGGGCCAGAAAGACAAGAGTTTCAAATTCAGGTTCAAATTTCACATTCTCTCATCTACTAGTTTTGTTACCTTAGGCAAATCATTATTTCCCTGAATCTCAATGACTTTGCTACTAAAATGGGTATAGTAATTCCCATATCTCAAGGTTGGTCCTAGTACTGAAAGGGATAATATATTTAAGAGTTTAGTAGAATGTTGTGCCAATACTGTGTGAGCACACACACCCACACACGTATTTGTAGTATTTATTTGGCTGCACCAGGTCTTAGCTGTGGCTGGAAGGATCTTTTTCCTTGTTATTGTTATATGCCTGATGTTTTAGTTGTGGCATGTGGGATCTGTTAATAGTTCCCCAACCATGGATCTGAACCCCAGATCCCCTGCATTGGGAGCACGGAGTCTTAAGCACTGGACCACCACGGAAGTCCCTTCCAATCCTAATATCATTCCAAACAGTCTTTCCATTAATTATGCAGTCATATAAACTAATACTTAATAAACATTATTGGATTATTGGTATTATTCAGGTACCTGAATAGGTTCTCTCTTGCAAGTCTGCTTTTTAGTTTAACTGAGTTAGCAAAACACGTAATTAATCCTTTTATTCAGATCGTAACATAGTGTGATCTTTTGGGGACATTAAGCCCCTCTTGATCCCAGGTAAAAACAAGTTTCAATATTTGTTCACAGGTCTGAGAAAAACAGCGACATGGAAAGAGAAAGAGCGCGAGGTTAGAGACTTTGTCTTTCCAAGGCTGATGGTATGAGAATCCTCCTGCCATGAAGCCACCTGTTGGTGTCTCTCTGCCTAAAGACCACAGTTCCGTAATCCACGCCTCCCTCGCAGTGCCACACTCCAGCCCTCATGAACTCTGAAAGGTGAGCAAGCCTTCTGAAATCGCAGGGGTGGGCAGCACACAAACAGCCCTTAGAAGGTATTCGAGCCAGGCTCTTAACATGGAATCATGGGCTTATTCAGCGGGTCCTGGAACCTACTACTGTCCCGGATGTAAAGTTGTATCGAAGTGTTTTGTGCCTTCTTCTCAGGAGGCTGCCCAACTGCCACTTCCCTCTGGAGGTCTTCTCCTGCCAGAGGTCTCGCCTACAGGATCTCTCATCACTTTGTGTATCACCTGCGGAGTCTCACCGCAATCTGTCATTACCTTATTTGCTTAAATCCGTCCACCCCACTAGAAGATGAGCTTCCCAAAGAGCAGGACCTCTGGTCTTTCTCCAGGGCCCTGAAGCCGGTGGATCTCGACTGAGACTCTCGGACTGAATGACAGCTCCGAATCCATCAGATATTGAACGGACTCTTTTCCCCCCAGCCCCGCCCCCAGCATTCTTCACCGGAAATCATTTCAAAATCATTCATTTTGGAAATAAAGCTTCCAGCGCTTCGGCCGCACCCACCCACCTACGTTCCAACGGTTAGAACTGCCGCCCCGGCCCACTCACCCAAGCCCTCTAGGCCGGACAGTTTAGAGGTGACCGAGGCAGGGGTAGCCGCCAACGGGCACGCGCATCAGTTCACATTCCCGACCCCCGTCCTGGGGGCGGAGGGGCGGGGTGGACCGCGCGGACCTGGAGGAACCACCTCAGGAGGCCGCCCCAGCCACCACCCTACTCGGGGTCCCCACTCTCTTCTGCGGCGGCACGCAGCCGGCCGCGGGGGGTTAAGCCCGTCGCGCAGCGCGCGCCGCCGCGACCACAAGTACTTCCGGGTGAGCGGGTCGCCGACCCTGTGGCCCCGCCCCTCCTCCGCCTCCGCCGCCCGCCGCTCGGGCTGCGGCTCCTCCCGGGGGCCGGTTCCCGCTGTCTCAGCCGCGGCGCCGAGGGGACACCGGCGTGACTGACTGACCGGCCGTAGGCGCCGGGAGCCGCCGCGTCCTGCCCGGCCCGCCTGGCCGGGGACCTGGGACCGAGTCTACCTTCCGCGCCCCTCGCCCTTAGCTCCGGCAGGCTCCCGGTCGGCGAGCCGCGCTCCGGCCCTTCCCGGCGGCGCCCGCAGCCACAGCCCGCGCCCGAACACAGGTAAGGGCCGCTCCTCCCGCCAGCCTTGGCGGGGAGCGGGGCCCGCGCTTCCCGGCCTCTGCAGCTCGGCGAAGTCCGCGCTGCCGCCGACCTCTGCTGGGGGCCAGGCCCCCTCCAGCGGGCCCCGGGGTCGAGGTCGCCCCCTGCCTGCGGCGTCCTCGGGCATCACGCCGGGTCTCGAACGCGCAGCCTCGATCCGCGAGCGGGGACGGCGATACTTCCATTGTGGGAGAAATGAACTCGGGCCGCTGTCTCTGCTCTTTGGGTGCTAGGGCTCCTCCTCCCTCTCCACTCCCTCGGTCTGTCCCCGGCCGGCCACCCGGGGAAAGGTGTCAGGCTGGTGGAGGGCGTAGAGCTTGTATGAGATTTTTTTTTTTTTTCCCCTTCCTCCTTGACCCGAACTGAATGAAGCAGGAGCAGAACAAGCGCTTGTTAGGAGTGTCAGGGTTAATGCTTGACTACGGCCAGGCGTTATTCACACCCAGATTGTTAAGTTATATAGCTCCAGCCGGGCCTGCTTCTCGTGCCCGTGGGTATGTTGCTGGAAGCCAAAGGACCTAAGGAAACCCATCTCTTGTTCTTTCTTCGACGGGGAGGGGAAAAAAAGTTCAAGTGTTTGCTTTGGTTTTTCTACCGTGGGATATACAAATATCAGGCTGTGGAGACCTGGCCAGGGAAATAATGGGATCCTAAACTTAAACTGCTTGTAGCTCTTTTTTCTTAGAGTTTCCATTTAATGACTCAGCACTTATGCCCTAAAAAGAAAAAGTGTAGTGTAGGTTCATTGATTGAAGGATAAGTGTGAGGATAACAGTGTCCATTACTTTTTCACGGCATCACAATGGGAGGAGAATGGGGATGCGGTAGTGGAACCAGAGAGATGGAGGGCAGGGTGTGGATGAATCAGGTCTTAATTAGTGTTTAAAATAAGTGTTTCAAGATTAAATGTTTATTTTGGGGATGCATCTGTTTGGAGAGGTGCAATTGTTGGAAAAGGCAAAGTGTTGCAGATAAGTTACTTGGCAGGAACTTGAGGTTGCTGTGGTTTGAAGGTCTTACAGAATTAACTTAGTTTAACCAACTTCATGCTGTGTTCAACACATGTAGAGATGATGACTATTATACTCATGTAGAATAAGAATTTCAGAAAGTGTGATTCATTGAGGAAGTTAGGTCACTCGCTGTGTGAATGAATCATTGATAGGGTTCTTAAACTTGGAATAGAGGAAAGTTTGAGGTTTGTTACTGCCTGTTTAATTAGATACCTTCACTCCTAGGAAGTGTTGCATTGAGGCTTTTGTTAGGTTTGTTGCTTCATAATTATTGTCATGAAGTATAGTAGAGAAACAAATAGTGGACTTTTGCAGAAGCTTTAGGATTTAGAACAGTTAGTTCCTAAGTGGATTGTTGTGATTTTACCCACTCTAGGAAGATAAATGTCTAGAAACAAAATAAATGCCAGTGAAAAGGACAGCTACCATCATTAAGGTAGGAAAAAGTTCACTCAAAGAATCTGCAGTACAGAAAACAAGCAGTCGTTTGAGGGAAAGACCTTACCCATTTGGGAAAATCTGCCCTTAAAAAGGTGGAATGAGACTTTATACGTGCTCAGTTGTGTCCAGCTCTTTGTGACCCAGCGGACTTTAGTCCATCAGACTCCAGAGTCCAATCCGTGGAATTCTCCAGACAAGAATACTGGAGTGGGTTGCCGTTTCCTCCCCCCAGGGCATCTTCTGACCCAGGGCTCTCTCACCTGCCTCTGCTGCACTGGTGGGCGGATTCTTTACCACCGACACACCTGGGAAGGCTATACAGAGCTCCTGCTTCAGTTCTGTCGTAGAAGAAAGCGTATATTAAAGTAGTGATTCATTATGGGAATGAATTCATTTTAAATTAGAAATAACTTTTAATTACTGGAATGTAACTTGATCATTTTTGGCTTTTAAAGTGTTGCTAAGCAAAATGACTTTGACTCACAGAGTTCTTGATACTCTTAGCCTTGATTTCTTCTATTTTTGGAAATCAGCTTATTTTATGTTGATTTATAAAGAACTGTATAGTTAATTATCAATTATTAAGTAATGGTAAATTTGCCCTGTTGATCTTGCTTAGTAAATTCTTTTAATTCTTGAACTAAATTTTGGCATTTTATTTCCTTGGATATCCATTCTTATATTCAGAGTGTTCCCTAATATTGCTTTTGATTTTTGTCCAGCTAATGGTGAGTTTCAGTTTCCAGTTGAACAGAGATTCCCTTTTGGAAAATCCCTTGTGGAAACCACCCGAACTGACAGTCCTGATGGGTAGATTTGTAAGAGAATCCTTCTTAGGTCAGGATTTAAGCATCTCCACAATGAAGGGAAAAACTGATTCGGAGAATATGTTTGGCAAAGTAGATTCTTTTTCTCTCAAAACAACAACAGATCTTTACTAGAAACGAGAGGGAGCAGTTTCTTGCAAAGCTCTTTGTGAATTGTTTACCCTGCTCCTAGTGTGAAGAGGAACAGAATCGAAAATATATGGGGGGGGGGGGGGGATCTCCCTGCACCATGTTGGGAATGTTGATGAGGATCATTTTAGAGGAAACACATTCTGTCCTCACCACAGGTTCACTTTCCATCGTACCTACAAATAGGCGGTTGCATAGACCTTTGCCTTTGCTTTCTCTCTGGAGAATCTGAATGGAGAGATGGTCTTTTAACCGGAAATATGTACCACCTTATTCAGTTAGAAAAACAGTAAAAAGTTTATGACCATCATTCAAAACTCAACTTGTAAAACTTCAGAAAGAAGGGTTGAGCAAAATTTACCCTGTGAGTAAAATAACGTTGCCCTTTCCTCCACTGTTTTTTTTTAAGATGATAGGACACCATTAGAAATGATTTGTGTTGCACATTGTGCTTTCACTTTAAAAACTTTCTGGCCTTCGATAAATTAAGGCAGACTTAAAGGGAATCCAACACTGGGCTAAAAACTGGGTTTGCTGTATGCCGACGCGCCTTCATTTGTTCTGTTTTACCTCTGTTTTGATTGGGGGATGGAGAAGGGATTCTGTTTCTTGCGGAAGCTCTGAGATTTGCTCCATGTGTGTGCTTTTATTTTGGTCTAGAGACGGGAAGGAGATGGCAATGGCTCCCCACTCCAGTACTCTTGGCTGGAAAATCCCATGGACGGAGGAGCCTGGTGGGCTGCAGTCCATGGGGTCACTAAGAGTCGGACATGACTGAGTGACTTCCCTTTCACTTTTCACTTTCCTGCATTGGAGAAGGAGATGGCAACCCACTCCAGTGTTCTTGCCTGGAGAATCCCAGGGACGAGGGAGCCTGGTGGGCTGCCATCTATGTGGTCGCACAGAGTCGGACAAGACTGAAGCGACTTAGCAGCAGCAGCAGCAGAGATGGGAAGAGCGGTAGATAAGAAAGAGTACAGATGATTAAGAAGAGGTGGGAAACTGGCATCCACTGAAGGAGAGTGCTCCCCTTCTGGCTTCAGTAGTTGTTCGTAGAACTTTTTAAAATTGATAAAACATTTTAAGAGAAAATGTCCCATAGTGAAAAGGAAGTTTCCTTTCCACGATAAACTTCTAGGCTTGACTCCCTCTGCCACCCAGCTCCGTAATCCAAGCACTGGCTTCCGGTTAATGGTTTCCTGTGTGTCTCTCCAAAATTTCTCTTCCATATATAATCTCCTGTGTTTAGAAAAAAAAAAAAAAAATGCCCTGTCCCTTTCACTCTGACCTTTGATGTGTCTTAGACATCATTCTATATTAGCACATATGTCCGTCTGTTTTTCAAAAAGGACTAGCTGACCTGTCTAATGTATATGAAACAAAACTTGCTCATTTCCCACAGTTTAACATTCCCTGTTCAAGACATTTGGCTTCCCTGGTGGCTCAGCGGTAAAGAATCCGCCTGTCAATGCGGGAGATGCAGATTTCCATCCCTGGGTCAGGAAGATCCGCTGGAGGAGGAAATGGCAACCCACTCCAGTATTCTTGCCTGGGAAATCCCATGGACAGAGGAGCCTGGTGGGCTAGAGTCCATGGGGTCATAAAAGAGTCGGACACGACTTAGTGACTAAACTGCAACAACAAGGTTGTTTTTAACTTTCTGCTAACACTGCTGTAATGAACAGCTCATATATAAGCCTTTGCTACGGTGTGTGTGTATATGGAATTTACTTCTGGAAGTGTGAGTGCAAGGTTGGGACTTAAATTGTGAAATTTTAAAAATTTATTTCAAGCTTATATTGGGATTTATTTTATACTAGAGATTACCTTTCTTCTTAACCTTGTAGGAGAAAAGAGCTGTTAATTACTTGGTATCCTTTTTACTCCTTGCAATTTGAAAATATACTACAAGTGTATTTTATAAGGTACTTTTAAACACCTTCGAGTGACAGCTGGGTGACTTTGTTCATACTGGTAAAGGCAGAAGGACTGTGCTTTGAAGACTGCTGTCATAGACAGGCTGCTTCATTCGTATTTGGTAATACTAGTTAAATGAGGGCCTTTTGTAGTAGCTTGACTGTTTTAGGATTTTATGACCAATATCAATTAAAAACATACACAGTTTCACTTCTTGCCCTGCAGAAGTCTGCCGCCATATATTAGTCACATGGGAAATAAGTGACCTATTTTTTCGCTTCCTTTACCTTCCACATCCTAATCTATTTATAATAAACCTCTGTGGGGTTTGAGATCCAAAATCATTTTACAAACCAGAATGCTATTGATGGATTAATTTCTCGAGGCAGAAGGTAGGTGCAGATTTAGTCTTTATTCTGCAAAGTGTTCCTGAGCAGAATAAGGAAGATTTTGATTTTTAATTTCAGTGTTATACAGCTCTCTCTAGACTAGCAAGAGTTCAAGAATCTTTATTCTTTTGAAAGAAGAGACTGGGCAGGGGCGGGGGCGGGTAGGAAGTGCTGGGGAGCTAATGCATGAGGACAAAGTTGGAACTTGTGAGTGGCAGTTTCCTTGGCCGGTGCCCAGGGTCTATTTTGAGGCCTTGTCAAAACTCTCCTGACAGAACCTACCACATAACCACAATCTGTCCTGGCCCCACTGCAAGTCAGGAAGGCCTGCGGTTTAGGAAGATGGCAACAGAAGAGGGAGCTTATGAAGGACATTTGCCTTCGGAAGATTAAGGCTCAGTTTGGGGGTGAAAATGTGCTTAGCGTGCATGTCTAAGATCCAGGGTTTCTTGTTTTCCCTCTGTGCGGGATGAGCTTGATTAAGGAAAGCTAACGAGGGCAGCTTTGTAGAAGAACGCACAAGGAAGAGCACAGTCTTGATGTCATGTCTGGTTCTGAGTGTTTGGCAAGGATCCGTCTAATGCTCTACACCAGGGGAAAAACATTACTCTTACCCCAGTAGGGAGGCCATGCCCCGCGTTGAAATAGTAGTCCAGTTCAGAGACCTTAAAAAGGATTATTGAGTTTATACAGGAAAATAAGCTTCTTCCCAAATTCTCATTCTCTTCTTCCTATAGAACTGTGCAGCCCCATGTATAATATCAGAAACTTCTCACTCTAAATTTTTGGTTTATTACCAGATGCTGTGTCCCAGCATAGCTGCCTTTCTGTACCAGATGCTTTCTCATGAAACCTTGGTGTTTCTGTACTTAGTGAGTAAAGTGCTTGGGTTTGACGTTCTTTAACTGATCTCAGAGCTTCTTAGGCCAGAAAGCTGTTAAAGAGCTTAGCGTGCCACTTGTTTGATCAAGGCTCATGTCACCATATTTATCCAAATCCTTGGTTAGAGTGGAGGTGGTTTGCAGAATTTGGCACACAGGCTGCATTTAGAGATGCAAAACCTGCAGGCGGTTTCCTTTCTGTTGCTTTAGAGTAGGCTGGCACTCCAGAAAACTGAGTTTTTCCTTTCCCTCAGAAATTTGGATTGTTAGCATTTGATGAGGATGTATTTAGTATTCAGTGTGAGTAGAAAAAATAATCACTGTTTTTCTCTCTTCTCTCTTCTTGTTATCTGTCATGTTCCTATTATCTTGTTATATCCCTTCCCTGCCTTTCCCTTCTCCAAAAAAAAGAGTGAGATGAGAGCAGAGCAGAGGGAGACCAGAAAAGAGGTTGGGAAAACCTTGAAGTTCAAGAGCTTATCACAGTGTTTTTATTTTCTCAGAAGTAGATTATTAAAATCCTCCTTTAAAAATCACAGTCATCTTTTCCCATTGTTTTCAGTTTGAACCTTCTCTATCTTAGTTTTCCTTCACTAGGAACAGGAAATTTTTAACTGGTTTGGATATAAAATTACAGCTTTAGGAAACAAATTTAACTTTTAAGTTGTTCTGATCACTTTGTTATTCTTTCTACATCTCCCACTTTTCTCAATAGAAACATTTTAGCAGCTAGGAGCAGTTAGACTCTGCTGTGTGCAGGGAATTGGGAGGTTGAAGTGTTTATTTCCCTCTTAAATGGTTTAATCCCTCATGGTAACAAAATTGTATTTATTGTGTTGTTTCTTGTATAATCACAACATAATTAGTAAGCATACGTGTTGTTGCTAAATGATCCAAAGATTATGGCACTAAAAATAGAAAAACAATCCATTTAAAAACAAATTATTGATTTACCTCTGGCTGCACTGGGTCTTCGTGGCCGCACACCGGCCTTCCCTAGTTGGGGTGTGGCCTTCTCGGCACAAGCGTGGGCTCTAGAGCGCAGGCCTCAGAAGCTGTGGCCCACAGGCTGAATTGCCCCCCAGCATGTGGGGGGCCATGTGATTTCCGAACCAGGGATCCAACCTGTGTCCCTTGCATTGGCAGATGGACTTTTGACCAGCGGACCACCAGGGACGTCCCAAGAAATCCGATTTAGATGTGTTTTTCCCCATGTCCAGGTGGATAGTCAAGGAAATGAGAAGATTCTACCCTGCTGTCTTACTACACTCATCCTTTGCTCTCTATCCAAAGTGGCTTTTTAATTGTGGTAAAATATATGTAACATAAAATTTACCATTTTCAGCATTTTAAAGTAATGGCCGCACAACAGCTTTCACGTTGTTGTGCAGCCATTACCACCATCCATCTCCAGAACTTTCTCCCCTTCCCAGAGGGAAACTCTTCGCCCATTCAACAGTAATCCTCATTGCTCCCCAGCCCCTGGTAACCACATTCTGCCTTCTGTCCCTATGAATTTGACTACTCTAGACACCTCATGTAAGTAGACTCATGGAGTATTTGTCTTATAAAATAGCTAGTTGATCTCCTTTAGCATAATGTCTTCACGGTTCATCCATGTTGTAGCATGTATGAGAATTTCACTTGATTTCAAAGCTGAATAATATTTTATCATATATAGATATATAACATATTTTGTTCATTCATCTGTTGATAGACCTTTGGGTTGCTTCCACCTTTTGGCTCCTGTGAATAATGCTTTTGAACACAGGTATATATCTGTTTGAAGCCCTGCTTGCTTTTCTCTTGGATGTATACCCATAAATGGAATTGCTGGATCATATAATAATTTTGTGATTATTTTTTTGAAGACTTGCCATACCATTTTCTGTAGCAACTGCACCATTTTATAGTGTACGAAGGTTCAAAGATTCTCCCTCTTTGTTTCTTTCTAAAAACAGTAGTCATTCTAGTGGGTAAGTGGTACTATCTCATTATGGTTTTGACTTGCATTTCCATAATGATTAGTGATGTTGAGCATCTTTTCATGTGTTTTTTGATCATTTGTATATCTTTGGAGAAGCAGCTGTTCAAGTCCTTTGTCCGTCTTTGAATGGGTTGTTGTTGTAGTTGTTGAGTTTCAGGGGTTCTCTATATATTCCACATGCTAATCCCTTATCAGATATATGATTTGCAAATATTTTCTCCCATTCCACGGGTTGATTTTTTTTACTCTGTTGATAGTGTACTTTAATACACATAACTTTTTAGTTTTGAAGTCCACTTCCTCTAACTTTTCCTGTTGTTGCCTGTGATTTTGGTGTCCTCTTCAAAAAATCTGCTATATCAGACGTCAGAAGCCTTTTTGTGTATAGACAGTTTTAGCGCTTGTATTTATTTCTTTGACCTGCTAACAGGTAATTTCTGTGTACAACATACAGTAAGAGTGCAGCTTTATTCTTCTGCATTTGGATTTCCAGTTTTACCAGCACCGATTGTTGAAAGACTGTCCATTCCCCATTAACTGATCTTGACACCCTTGTTGAAAATCATTTGACCATATATGCCAGGTTTATTTTTGTGCTGTTAAATTCCATTGGCCTCTGTGTCTCTCTGTATGTCCGTAACACATTGTTTTGGCTACTGTAGCTTTCTAGTAAGTCTTGGAATCAGAAAGCGTGATGCCTCCTTTTTCTTCTTTTTCAAGATTGTTTTTGCTATTTGGAGTCCCATGAGATTCCATAGAAGTTTTAATATTAGGATAGGGTTTTCCATTTTTGCAGAATCTGTAATTGGGATTTGTAGAGAGTACATTCGGAGAAGGCAGTGCACCCCACTCCAATGCTCTTGCCTGGAAAATCCCATGGACGGAGGAGCCTAGTAGGCTGCAGTCCATGGGGTCACAAAGAGTCGGACAGGACTGAGCGACTTCACTTCACCGCCGTCTATTGGGTTGCACAGAGTTGGACACGACTGAAGTAACTTAGCAGCAGCAGCAGCAGCAGCAGAGAGTACATTGAAGCTGTAGGTTTCTCTGGGTGTTTTGATGTTGTAACAATATAAAGTTTTCCAATCCATGAACATGAGGTAGCTTTCCATTTATTTACGTGTCCCTTCATTTCTTTCAGCAGTATTTTGTAGTTTTCAGTGAGCAGATCTTTTGCCTTCTCGGTTAGGCTTATTCCTAGTATTTTGTTCCTTTTTTCTTATCATAAATGGTGGTGGTTTTTTTCCTTTCCTTTTTAGTTGTTCATTCGGTTGTTAGTGTATAGAAATGGAGCTGATCTTTTGTGTTGATTTTGTATCCCTACAACTTTGCTGAATTCATTCATCCAGTTTTAAAAGCAGTTGTATTGCTTTCTGTGTTATATAACAGAGTGCACAAATTTAGCAACTTAAAACAACACACATTTATTATCCTGCAGTTTCTTTGGGGGCAGGAGTCTGAGCGAAGTTAAACTGTCTTCTGCTTAGGGTCTCATGAAACTGCAATCAGCTCATGCAGTACAGTTTCATGGCTGGGCTGTATTCTCACCTGAAGACTCAACTGGGGGAAAAAAATTGCTTCTAAGCTCACTTGGGTTTTTGGCAGAATTAATTTTCTTGTGAAATTATGACTGAGGCTTCTTGCTTAATAGAAGTTGCTTGGTCATCTGTAGGCTGTCTTCAGGCTCCTAAAGGCTGCTCTCAGCTTTTAGGGTCAACCTGAAGTTCTTGACCCTCTGATGTTCTGACCACTTCATCAAAGCATCAAGGAAAGCCCAGGGCGATTCTACAGGCTAGACGGCCCCATGTAGTGTGATATAATCATGGGAATGACGTCTTGGAACCTTTGTCATAGTCTGTTGGTAGAAGCAAGTCATGAGTTCTGCCCAGTTTCCAAGGGAGGTGTTCACACAAAGATGTAAACGAGAGTGGGAAACCACCATAGCATCAGCCATAACTGGTTACAGAAAGCACGTATTTGATAAACCTATTTTAGTGTAAAAAAATATATGCACTTAAGAGTATCTTCAAATGGTGGGAAACTGCTGTTTTTTTATCATTGTTTTGTAGTATTTTTTTGATTATTTGTTCCTACTTCTCCCTGCAGCATTCTAGTTTTGCAATTTTAAATCAATAGTTGTGTCTTCCTTATAACTAAATACTATTTACAACTTAAGCCAAGAATTAATATCATGATTGTTTCCTTTCTTGTTTAACTTTCTTTCCCACCCCTCCCCCCTACCCTGAGATTTAAGGACGACCTTTTTTTTTTGGAGGGGGAGAGGGTTTTCTAGTCACCTTATTTTCCCCAAATGCTCCAATAGATTTTTCACATGTCTACTCTTTCTAATTTAGTAATTTGTGGTTTATTTGTGAAATACCTATAGAGAAATAGAAAACAAAAATACAGTTTCAGGAAGAATAATAAAATAAGCACCTATGGTCTCACTATCTAGGCCAAGAAGTTGAACATTCAGTATCCTCAAAGTTTCCTGTAAATATTCTTAAATGGCAGCTCTTTCCCCTCCCAGTAATCATAATCCCATTTTACATGGTACTAACTCTTCTGGAACCATTCCCTGCCTTGCTCTGTAATCACATACCTTCCCCCAAATATGTATTCCTAGTCAATTTGTGACTTAATTTTGAGAAACTGAATGGTTTGATCACCTTTTTGTGTCTGTCAGGTTAGGCTAACCTACTGTAACAAACAACACCGAAGTCTCAGTAGTTTAACACAGTAAAGCTTCTATCTCACTCCCACTGGCAAAGGAGTAGCTGGTTCCACTTGGTCACCTGAGGACCCAGACCACTTTCATCGAGTGACTGTGCTTTTCCATGGGACTCAGAGACTTTCACACTTGCACTGAACTCTCCGCCTCTGGCTGACAGATTCAAGGGCAAAGAGAGGGAGTGTGGTGGGTTCCATGGCACGTTTGGTGTGCCTGGACTAGTACATACGTCATTTTTGTCCACATTCCATGAGCCAGAATTCAGTCGAATAACTGCTCCTCATGCGAGGAAGGTCGTGAAACATAGCATGCGTGTGTGCTCAGTTGCCCGGTCGTGTCCGACTCTGAGAGACCCCATGGACTGTAGCCCATTGGGCTCCTCCGTCCATGGGATTCTCCAGGCAAGAATACTGGAGCGGGTTGCCATTCCCTTCTCCAGGGATCTTCCCAACTCAGGCTTCGAAGCCGAGTCTCCTGCATCTCCTGCATTGCAAATGGGTTCTTTACCGCTGTGCAACCTGGGAAGCCCCAGAAATGTAGTGTAACTGTGAGCCAAAAAGGGAAATGACTCGATGAACAGTAGGCCGATTTCTACCATAGTATTTATCCCTAGGCAGTATCTATTTTGACAGCTTTGAAAAACTGAATGGCAAATATAAACCTAGTTATTGCTACTATTAAATGAAGGCTGACAGGAGCAGATGAGCTGAACAGAGTCTTTCTTGAGTCCTTTCTGCTAAGTCCTTGGGACTTATTAGTTTGCTAATAAGTCCTGAGAAACCCTAAGACTCATCACAGTCAGGGCACCTGGTGGAGCTGACGTCTTTACAAGGTATTAAGTACCAAGAAGAAATATGGTTGGGGAAGTACACTGTTCTCTCAGGCTCTTCCTGCTCCATCTGTTAGCAGTAGGTAAAAGTGGAATATATCCATGGTGTGAAATATGGCCTCCCTCCCATCTAGGCAGCTGAGGGTGGAACCATGGGAACTTCACCAGCGTGGGGTCAGGAGAGACTAAATTCGGATTAAAAGCCAGGGCCAGCTCAGCTCATATTAAAAAGAAGTCTCAAAGGCTGTGGAGATTTGGGCGATGCCGCCCTCTATTATGTCTCTGGAACCAGTGGCTGCTTCAGTTTGTAGCTTTCTTCCTGGGATGCCCATCACCCTGGGATGGCTTGATCCCATTCACCTCTTTGGTCTTGGATTTATTTCCTGTATGCTGTGTTTCCTCCTTTTTGATTTTCTCTTTTATTAGAGAGGTACCTTTAGTAACTTATTAACATAGGGTGTAAATGATAAATTTTTTGAAAACGTGGGTAGCCTGAAGTCTTTTGTAATCAAGTTTGAGAATAGACCCTGGGGGAGAAAATGGCAACCTACTCCAGTATTCTTGCCTGGAAAAATCCCATGGACAGAGGAGCCTGGCAGGCTACAGTCCATGGGTCACAAAAAGTCGGGCATGACTGAGTAACTAACACACACACACACACACACACACACACAGCCGAGCATCCGTGCATGAGAACAGAGCAGTGTGGCTGAGCTTAAGCCACACGGGGGTCTGTAATTTTCTTTCAGGAATGTGAAGGCATCACTCTGTTGTCTTCTTGTTGCCAGAATTATTTTTGTTCCCGGAAGACTGAAACCATTCTAATTGTTAATCCTTTATCTGTGACCTGATCTTTTCATCCCTGGAAAACTTGTAAAATCATTTTTGTTCCCATGCTTGTAATTAACTGTAAGAATTCCCTGTGAAATACCTTGGTGTAGATTCAGGACTTGTGCATCCTGTAGGCCTTTTGGATCTGGTGACTCACGGCCTGAGCTTCAGGAAAGTCGTTACTTTCTAGAATTAGTCTGGCTGCAGTGGATCTTCGTTGCGGCATGTGGGGTCTTAGTTGCGGCACGCGGGACTAGTTCCCTGACCAGGGATCAGACCCCGGCCCCCTGCGTCGGAGAGTGGAATCTTAGCCACTGGACCACCAGGGAGGTCCCAGAGAAGTTATTTTATTAATGATTTCTTTTTCTTTGTGTGTGCAAATGTCAGCGTGTGTGTTGGGGGGTTGGGGGTAGTGGATGAGCAGGCATGGGAGGGTCTGTTCATTTTTATAAAAAGGAGCCCACCAAGTGTTGGTATTGCATCTCTTATGAGCAGAAGTAATGTGTCTGGAGTGGCCCTTGTTGCCTGTGTCTTTGGATTGGAGTGGCACATGGATCACCGACTCTCACAGCTGTGCTCTCTTCTCTAATCCTTCCCTCACGAACTCTGTACTTACATCATATTTTATCTGTTGACTTCTTCCTTTTATGAGCCTAATCAGTACCTTGCCTACCATTTCAGAGAATTATTTTTTCATGCATTGGAGAAGGAAATGGCAACCCACTCCGGTGTTCTTGCCTGGAGAATCCCAGGGACGGCGGAGCCTGGTGGGCTGCCGTCTATGGGGTCACACAGAGTTGGTCACGACTGAAGCGACTTAGCAGCAGCAGCAAGACAAGTTTAAGCTACACAAACCTGACCAGCATGGCCCAAGAGAAGGGAAATGTTGGCATCTTCGTTTCTGCTATAAAAGTACTTTGTGTCACCACTATTTTTCCCCCAGTGGGTGAATGCATGGTGGAAGAATCATAGGGATCTAAAGAGAAACCCAGAGTTTCAAAGAATTTTGCACTGGTCTAAACATGTAGAGTTGAACACTGATGTCTTACCCAAGACTTGGTAACGTTAATGGTTACTTCTTTGTTCTAATTGGCAGATACCTTATTCTTCTATCATATTTTGATTTTTACTTTTTTTCATGAAAGTATTTCAGTTATAATTACACATATTTCAGAAAGAAAACACACCCTTGTAAGTTTAGTAGGAGAACAGGTAGTTCTTTTTAATGTTGCTTCATACCTAGGATAAGATCTGATACAGTGCCTGAAGAACTGTGGACAGAGGTCCGTGACATTGTACAAGAGGCAGAGATCAAGACCGTCCCCAAGAAAAAGCAACACAAAAGGGCAAAGTGGTTGTCTGAGGAGGCCTTGCAAATAGCTGAGAAAAGAAGAGAAGTGAAGGGCAAAGGAGAAGAGGAAAGATATACCCATTTGAATGCAGAATTCCAAAGAACAGCATGGAGAGATAAGAAAGCCTTCCTCAGTGATCAGTGCAAAGAAATAGAGGAAAATAAAATGGAAAAGACTAGAGATCTTCTTCAAGAAAATTAGAGATACCAAAGGAACGTTTCATGCAAAGATGGGCACAATAAAGGACAGAAATGATATGGACCTAACAGAAGCAGAAGATATTAAGAAGAGATGGCAAGAATACACAGAAGAACTATACAAAAAAAGATCTTCATGACCCAGATAACCGCAATGGTGTGAGTACTCACATAGAGCCAGACATCCTGGAATGCAAAGTCAAGTGGGCCTTTGGAAGCATCACTATGAACAAGGCTAGTGGAGGTGATAGAATTCCAGTTGAGCTATTTCAAATCCTAAGAGATGATGCTATTGAAAGCGTTGCACTCAATATGCCAACAAATTTGGAAAACTCAGCAGTGGCCACAGGACTGGAAAAGGTCAGTTTTCATTCCAATCCCAAAGAAAGGCAATGCCAAACAATGTTCAAACTACCGCACAGTTGCACTCATCTCACACACTAGCAAAGGAATGCTCAAAATTCTCCAAGCTAGGCTTCAACAATACACGAACTGTGAAATTCCAGATGTTCAAGGTAGATTTAGAAAAGCCAGAGGAACCAGAGATCAAATTGCCAACATCCGTTGGATCATCAAAAAGGCAAGAGAGTTCCAGAAAAACATCTACTTCTGCTCTATTGACTATGCCAAAGCCTTTTTTAAAATAATATAAATTTATTTATTTTAATTGGAGGCTAATTACTTTACAGTATTGTATTGGTTTTGGCAAACAGCAACATGAATCTGCCACAGGTGTATGTGTGTTCCCCATCCTGAATCCCCTTCCCACCTCCCTCCCCTGCCAAAGCCTTTGACTGTGTGGATCACAACAAACTGTGGAAAATTCTTTAAGAGATGGGAATATTAGACCACCTGACCTGCCTCTTGAGAAATCTGTATGCAGGCGAAGAAGCAAATGTTAAAACTAGACATGAAACAACAGACTGGTTCCAAATCGGGAAAGGAGTACATCAATGCTGTATATTGTTACCCTGCTTATTTAACACCCTGAAATGCCAGGCTGGATGAAGCACAAACTGGAATCAAGATTGCAGGCAGAAATATCAATAACCTCAGATATACAGATGACACTACCCTTATGGCAGAAAGTGAAGAAGAACTAAAGAGCCTCTTGATGAAAGTGAAAGAGGAGAGTGAAAAAGTTGGCTTAAAGCTCAACATTCAGAAAACGAAGATCATGGCCTCTGGTCCCATCACTTCATGGCAAATAGATGGGGGAACAATGGAAACGGTGAGATACTTTATTTTCTTTGGTCGGGAATCACTGCAGATGGTGTTTGCAGCCATGAAATTAAAAGATGCTTGCTCCTTGGAAGAAAAGCTATGACTAACCTAGACAGCATAGTAAAAAGAGACATTACTTTGCTGACAAAGGTCCATCTAGTCAAAGCTATGGTTTTTCCAGTAGTCATGTATGGATGTGAAAGTTGGACTATAAAGAAAGCTGAGCATTGAAGAATTGATGCTTTTGAACTGTGGTGTTGGAGAAGACTATTGAGAGTCCCTTGGACTGCAAGGAGATCCAACCAGTCCATTCTGAAGGAGATCAGTCCTGAATATTCATTGGAAGGACTGATGCTGAACCTGAAACTCCAGTACTTTGGCCACCTGATGCGAAAAACTGACTCATTTGAAAAGAGCCTGATGCTGGGCAAGATTAAAGGTGGGAGGCGAAGGGGACAACAGAGGATAAGATGACTGGATGGCATCACCGACTCGATGGACATGAGTTTGCATAAACTCCGACAGTTGGTGATGGACAGGGAGGCTTGGTGTGCTGCAGTCAATGGGGTCACAAAGAGTCGGACATGACTGAGCAACTGAACTGAACATATCTAGTTAATTGGAAATAAAGAAAAATGCCTTCTCACAAAGTATGTAGGTCTGGTGTTAGATTAGATTTAGGTTTAGATTTGTGTTTGAAAATAACCCAGCTCCCCACCCACCTACCCACCCACTTGTGGCTCAACCGAGATTAACTTTCGCCACGGGATTTACTTCTGAGTTTTGCTTTGTCACTTCTTTTGCTATTGTGATTTCAGATTTTTTTTTTTTATCAGTTACACCTTGTATTTCTGAAACATTTTACAGTTTATAAAAACATACTCAACATATCCACTTGATCTTTAAAATGACCCTTGTGATGGGAAAAGATGTTTAAATAGTTCAAGACTTGTTCACTGAAAATCACAAAATATTAGAGAAAGAAATTAAAGATCTGTATGAATGGCAAGACATTCCATGTTCATGTTTTGAAATGTTAATATTGTTAAGATGACACTGCTGTACAAATTGATCTTGGACAGTGCAGAATTCAATTTTTGGTGCAGAAATAGTCATGCCCATCTTAAAATTTATATGGCAAGATAAGGGACCCAGAACAGGCAATACAATCTTAAAGAGGAACAAAGTTGGAGGGCTCATACTTCCTAATTTTAAAACGTACTCTAAAGCTACAGTAATCAAGACAGTGTAATACTGGCATAAGGATATACATATTAATCAATGGAATGGAATTGTGGGGCCAGAAATAAACCTTTACTCTTATATTTAGTTGATTTTTAACAAGGGTACCAAGACAGTTCAGGAGGGAAAGAACTGTCTTTTAAACAAATGGTACTGGAAAAAGTAGATATCCACATGCAAAAGAATGAATTGGATCCCTGCGTCACACCATATAAAAAACTAACTCAGAATGGATTATGTAAAAGCTAAAGCTATAAAACTCATAGAATAAAATGGAGTAAATCTTTGTCACCTTGGGGTGGACAGTGCTTTCATAGCTATGCACCGTCAAAGTCTTACAACCAAAGGAAAAAATAGATGAATTGACTTCCTCAAAATAAAAACCTCTGTGCTTCAGAGAACACCATTCTCTGAATAGTGAAAGTGTATGTAGACAGGACTTCCCTGATGTCCAGTGGTTAAGACTCTCACTTCCGCTGCATGAGGCATGGGTCAGGGAACTAAGTTCTCACATGCCCTGCAGTGTGGCCAATAAATAAAATAATTATTTGATTTTAAAAAAGGAAAGAATACATAGAAATGGTATAGCTACCTTTTCTCTGACCTCTTTACAATATTAATTTTCCTATTGTACTCTTTCTTCCACTTACAAGGCAGTGATTAGTATGTACATAGTGCCTTGCAAATTTTCAGTAGATCTTCATTGAAAAGGGAAAAATTAAAGGTATATGATTTCTTTTATTAAAATTTCCTAATTTTAGAATCTCCTTCATATTACATTAGAAAATCATATCCTTGTTTCACACTTCTACATTTTTCCTTTGTTTGGGGTTTTATCACCTTTGGGATTTTATCACTTTTGTTTGGGGTTTTTTTGGTCACCTGAGCTTCTATTTTTAACCCTAGTACTTCTGCTGTTTTCTTGTTTTCTGCTCTATTTCACACTTTTAAGAGGGACCTATCTTCAATTGTATGTAATTTTCTCTCTCCTTCCCATTCAGTCTCTGAACATGCAACCATACATTTCTGAGATAATTACAGGTGTGGGGAAAGGAGTCCATTCAAATGGTACTACTTGAACATGGTTTACTTCTTAGGGCAAACTGAGAATGCAACTGTTGGTAAGAGCGAACATGGGTTACTCCTTAGGGCAGACTGAGAATGCAGTTGGTAAGAGTACATCTTCCTGATTTCGGCTCTGCACAGTTGATGATGTAGTATTATAAATCATGTTGAACAGACAGCCCGTTAGAGTTCGCTTATTGAATAACATTGTTAGCAAGGAAGGAAGTTCGCCCCGGCATGTACTCTTATGAGAAGAGGAAATGGAACGATTATTGGTTGTATTGGGTATATAAGAATACTGCATATCCAAAATATTAGACTTCAAAAGACGTTCTTGGCAGCTCTTGGGACGACTGAGTGTGGAAGTAGGAGATGTGACTATGCGAGTCTTTGGCCTTTTATAGGCCTTGTGTTTATAGAAGATGAGTTTAGATTAACCGCTATAGGTTCTGATACTTTCCCTGAGGTTTAGTTTATATTTAGCATCTCTCTCTCTTTGTCCTACCAGGCCCTCCAGTTTTGCCTTATATATTTTTCATTTTTCACTCTGCCTCAAGTTCTGGGTGTTCCTTTTGTTGCTTTTGTGGGTTCTGGGTAATGGTCTCATCTAGATATTCAGAATTGATGTCTTTGCAATCCCTCCCTTCCTTCCTTGGTTTTCCTTTCCCCCTCTCCTCCCCCTGCTCTTTGTGCCCTTCCCCCTCCTCCATTTTGTTTCTCTTTTAGTCCAGGAATTCATGTTCTCTTCTTTTCCCATAATCTTTCTAATGTATACATAACTATTGGTATTCTTCTATACTGTGATTACCTCTGCCTTCCTTTTTATTTCAAAGCAAGATTTTATAATTGCAATTCCCAGTTACTATGCCTTTTGTTCATGTAGTCATCTACCTTTGTCAAACAGTTACTTTTTTCCCAGCACTTTACTATAAAAAAAATCTCAAACATACAAAAAAGTTGAGGAACTCCCTGGTGGTCTAGTAGTTAGGACTCCACACTTGCACTGCAGGGGCCCAGGTTTGATTTCTGGTCAGGGAACTAAGATCTCGCAAGCTGCATGGCACGGCTGAAAAAAAAGTTGACAGAGGTCTGTGAACACCTACCACCTGGATTCTACTACTAATATTTTATTATATGTTGTCACCCATATAGTTCTTTATCCATTCTTCTCTTTATCCATTATTCCTTATTTTTGGATGCATTTCAAAATAAGTAGAAGGTATCAGTACACTTCTGGAGAAGGCAATGGCACCCCACTCCAGGACTCTTGCCGGGAAAATCCCATGGACGGAGGAGCCTGGGGGGCTGCAGTCCATGGGGTCGCTGAGAGTTGGACACGACTTAGTGACTTCACTTTCACTTTTCACTTTCATGCATTGGAGAAGGAAATGGCAACCCACTCCAGTGTTCCTGCCTGGAGAATCCCAGGGACGACGGAGCCTGGTGGGCTGCCGTCTTATGAGGGTGCACAGAGTCGGACACGACTGAAGCGACTTAGCAGCAGCATCAGTACATTTCAACTCTAAATGTTTCAGTATGTGCATCATTGACTAGAGGTCAGTATTTGTTTGAAGGTCCTTTTCTTTTGAGGTGGTGCATAGAGATATATGCACAGATCTTAAGTGTACCATTTAATGACCTTTGTCTTTCTAAGTCGTTTTGTGTTCTAATAAGGTGACCAACACACATTATACAGTTATACCTCTGAACTTGTGTATTCATTCAGATTTTCCAAAAAAGACTTTGAATACCACAGAGTACCTTAAAATGTTTTTTAGCATGGCCAGTGATATCACAAGAAGCATACTGGTAGAAGCAATTTTGAGGATACTTTTGTTTAGTTAAAAATAAAAAATTTTAAAGAAAGGCTAGAATGCCCTTTTGTCAGCTTCATAAGCTAAATATGTAAAAGAGCTAGTTAGTTCAAGACACTTGAAACATTTTGTCTGCTAAGTGCTTGCATTTATCTTAACTCACTTGAGCCTCAACATTAGCCGTGTCAGATAGTGGGGACAGTTGTTGTTTCTGCTCTTTGGGTGAAGAAAGGAAGGCGTAGGCAGTGGGAAGAGCAGAGCAGAAACTGGTCACGCAGCCAGCTCGGGGCCTCTGGCTTTAAATCCTGTCCAGTGGCAGCAGCTCCAGTCGCTCCAATTTCAGTTCAGGTGCCATTCTGGATCTTGGGATTTGCTTATAAGTAACTACCAAATGTTTTATTGTATGGACTTGGGTTACCTGTAATGACAATGCTGACACGAAAGACAACGCCAGTATGTTGAATTCTCTATGATGAAATATAATACTTATGATATAAGGGAACTGCAGCCATCAGGATCCAGAACTAAGTGTGCTATATTTAGCATATGACACACTGATACTCTGTTCTCATAAAAGTGAACTGTATCATGATTGAAATGCACTTAATGTGGCAAAACGCCTGTTTTTCAGAAATGTATTGCATGAGAAGCTTATTGGAGAAAAGAAAGCCTTATTGATATATCTGTTTTGGAAGGTTTATATTTCACAGCACCCTTTCTTTCCTTTAGGTAGACAAATACTTAGTGACAAAACCATCTGGAGAAGATCAACTTGACATTGGATAAAGGAGTTCACAAAAATGCAGGCAGTTTTGTTCTTGTCAGGGGGTGTAAACGTTTAGCTCTGGGTTTGGTTGATAGCACTAAGGAAAAGCTGGAAGAAATTAACATGGCTCCCAAAGAAAACTGTTCTTGAGAAAACCTCCTTGGAATAGAAATTTACTTTAGAATCCTTTAGAATCAGAAACTGGAAATAATTTATTTGAGGTCACCTTCGAGTCTATCTTTAATTTTGTCATTTCATTGAAAAGTAGTTTTCTATTGTCTATGCCAGAATCCTTATTTCTTTTAAGGCTTCCCCCTGTTGGTGATGTAGACTCTTCCAGAGTTATTAGAAGATGGTTGCATTGGAACTGAAAACCTTACATTTTTCTGATGTCAGTAAGGATGTCTCCTTACAGAATACAAACGAAGTAATTTTTTCAAAAGCCCTCAGTTGTTTTTTTGAAATAGGTAATGACTGATCTGCCTCTCGTGCAGATGAAAAAGGTGGCGGGATCTGGCCAGCTGTGCATGAGAACGCCTGGGAGCCCTCGTAGATGGCTCTCAGAGGACACGGGAGACAGGAAGTCGTCTCCGCTTCCTCCCTGTGATCCTGCGCCTCTGTCCTTTTCGCTGGCGACTTCCTCTCAGGGTGGCTTAGCCTGGAGCTTGTTGAAACAGGTTTGGTTTTTAGGCATTTGTAAGAAAAGGTCATTCTTTTAAAACTTTGGCTTATGTAATGTGTTTTTGGCGGTGTGGGTCTTTGTTGCAGTGCACTGGCTTCTCGTTGCAGTGGCTTTCCTTGTTGCAGAGCGCAGGCTGTAGGGCGCTTGGGCTTCAGCAGTTACGCGCAGGCTTAGTTACTCCATGGCACGTGGGGATCTTCCTGGATCAGGGCTCGAACCCATGTCCCCTGCATTGGCAGGCAGATTCTTTACCACTGAGCCACCAGGGAAGCCCCCTAGAAGAGATAATTATGTAAATCTGTGTGCTAAGGAATATCCTGGCAGCTCTAAGGTCTAAGGCAGAGTCTTAGTTGAGAAAGAAGGAAAATGGATTATAGGAAAACAGGAGAAAGAAATCCTGTATTCAAAAGCATGCCACTGGTGTTGGTGTCAGATAGCGTGTCTCAGCTGGGTAGCATATTGGGCCTGATTTGGGTGCAATCCACTTTGGGGCCAGTTTATTCTCTGATACAAAAGCTTTTATTTGTAAATGCATCTCTTTCCCCCCAATGCTATTGAAATTTTAGAGAATCAAGAAGAAAAAACCTCACTCTTCTAACAAAACTACTGTTAAACTTTGCTGCAGTTCCAGCCAAATCTTTCTCTCTTCTCTATTTTTGTATGTCTGGAATTGGAAAATGCCTATGTTTTGTATCCCACTTCTGTGAAATGTCTTTCAGTGAGTCCTTGGACAGTCGGCTGAAGGGCAAATATTGGATGATCCCACAGAGCATCAGCTAAATTGTCACTCCAGTCTGAAAAGGAACCTTCTGTTGCATGCTGCTTTTCTCTCAGTGGCTGACTGGTATTTATACAGTATTACTATTAAACAAGTGAATGATCTTTAAAATGGTGCTGAGGCTAAGAATGATGGCAGATTTCTGGGGGAAAAAAAATCGTCTGTGCTTTCCAGAAATTGTCTTGATTTGTGGCTAGGATTTAATCAGGTGCTGCCTTCAGATATACATTCTTATTTTTTTTCCCTTCTGTTTCCATTTAAATGCTCCCTTTCTTACATCAGTTCAATCGCTCAGTCATGTCAGACTCTTTGCGACCCCATGGACTGCATGGACTTTCTTGTATAGAGGTATATTTTCTGTGGCAGAATAATAAAACTATTATCAGTCTTCATTCTGATTGACAGACATAACAGGCCAGCTGTGTAGGAATTAAAAAAACGGAGTCAGCTAAGCTAGGAATGGCCTGAATTTTCAGCAGAGAACTTTTTTGGGCAGAATGAATTGATGAGTTCTGTTTTATTTTGCTTGGATCAAGTAAGTTCATTCCAATACATTAAAGTCACTTATACTTTTAATATATTCAGTAGCGTATTCTATTAGGACAGACTTACTTGAGATTTTCTTTGTGGCTTCTCGTCAAATGAAATTTTGCCGGTTTATGTGTTATTTATTCTGTTTACTTGTGTCGGGCCTTGGTTGTAGCACGCGGGATCTTCTGTTGCTGTGCACAGGCTCTCTAGTTACACCCTGGGGGCTTCAATAGTGTGGCTCATGAGCTTAGTTGTTCCATGGCTTGTGGGATCCCAGTCCTCCAACCAGGGCTCAAACTTGTGACCTCTGCATTCTAGAAGGCTGATTCTTAACCACTGTGAACCACCAGGGAAGTCCCTCGCCAGTTTATTTTGTTAAAGCTAGGAAAAAACGAATGGATATTTCATTTAAAAAGCTACATGCCCAGGAATGTGTATAGGAGAGAAGGACTCATGTAATTTGGGATGCATTCTCTCACTAGTGTCTTTAATTTCAGATACCCTGTGCTAGAAAGATTAGATGGTCTTTATCGTCCTTGTTATTTAATCCTAGCAGATGACTTTTTTCTTCTCTCCTTTGTAAAAATAACATCTGTTTTATAATAACAATAATAATAGACCCATAGACATATTCTTAGTCATTGGCCTATCTCATCACTGTTTTGTTCATCACTGTATTTTTAATACCTCCCATAGTACCTACCTGGCAATAGCAGGCATTCAGGATTTGTTGCCCTAGACGTTGGTTGTCATACTGTTCATGGGCTTGTTCTCAAGCCAAGAACACTGGAGTGGTTTGCCATTCTCTCCTCCAGTTGACCACGTTTTGTCAGAACTCTCAACTATGATCCATCCGTCTTGGGTGGCCCTCCACAGCATGGCTCATAGTTTCACTGAGTTACACAAGCCCCTTTGCCACAAGACTGTGATCCATGAAGGGCAAAGGTGAAAAAGCTGGCTTAAAACTCAACATTCAGAAAACTAAGATCATCTGGTCCCATCACTTCATGGCAAATAGAAGGGGAAAAACTGGAAATAGTGACAGACTTTATTTTCTTGGGCTCCAGAATCACTGCAGACAGTGGGTTCAGCCACAGAATTAAAAGACGCTTGCTCCTTGGAAGGAAAGCTATGACAAACTTAGGCAATGTATTGAAAAGCAGAGACATCATCTTGCTGAAAAAGGTCCATATAGTCAAAACTACGATTTTTCCAGTAGTCATATACAGATGTGAGAGTTGGACTGTAAAGAAGGCTGAGCACTGAAGAATTGATGCTTTTGAACTATGGTGCTGGGGAAGACTCTTGAGAGTCCCTTGGACAGCAGGGAGATCAAGCCAGTCAATCCTAAAGGAAGTGAAAGTGAAGTTGCTCAGTCGTGTCCTACTCTCTGTGACCCCATGGACTGTAGCCTACCAGGCTCCTCAGTCCATGGAATTTTCCAGGCAAGAGGACTGGAGTGGGTTGCCATTTCCTTCTCCAGGGGATCTTCCCAATCCAGGGATCAAACCCGGGTCTCCCGCATTGCAGGCAGACACTTTACCATCTGAGCCACCGGGGAAGACTAATCCTAAAGGAAATCAACCTTAAATATTCACTGGAAGGACTGATGCTGAAGCTTCAGTACTTTAGCCACCTGATGCGAGGAGCCAACTCATTGGGAAAGACCCTGATCCCGGGAAGGATTGAAGGCAAAAGGAGGAGGAGGCAGCAGAGGATGAGATGGTTAGATAGTTATCACTGACTCAATGGACATGAGTTTGAGCAAACTCCAGGAGAAATTGAAGGACAGGGAAGCCTGGCACGCTGCAGTCCATGGAATCGCAAAGAGTTGGACCCGGCTTAAAGACTGAACAACAGATGTTGTTGTTTATTGCTAATTACAGAATAATAAACATTTTTTTTTTTTAATGCGGTAACTTCCCTGGTGGCTCAGTGGTAAAGAATCCGCCTGCCAATGCAGGAGGCACAGGTTCGATCCCTGGTTCGGGAGTAGCTCCTGGAAAGGGAAATGGCAACCCGCCCCAGTATTTCTGCCGATAAAATCCCATTGACAGAGGAACCTGGCAGGCTGTAGTCTGTGGGGTTGCAGAGTTGGTCACAACTTAGCCACTACACAACAGTGGTTTAAGTGGAATTGTTTCTTGATTTACACTAAAAGCCAACTTGCCTTTGTAGCTTTAAGGCTCTGTATTAAACTTTCTTGAATATGTGCTCTCAAAGTCTTAGGCTGAAAGACTTCTGTGAAATGATTTTTTCTCTCTAGAATGGAAATAGATTTTAGAAGTAGCTCTAGTAACTTTAAACTGTTAAGTAAAATTATTGCTGTTTGCATTTTCTGAAGCTAATGTAATACGTTCTCATTGATTGCTGTGGATAATATGGTGAAAAGCATAGGAGGTTTAGTAATTAGTGTAAATTTAAATATTTTAAAATTTATTTGGGAAAAAACTGATAGTGGAAGACAAAGTGGTGACTGATTTCAGTAATTGATACATAAATATAGTTTCTCGTTGTTAAAAGTATAAATGAGTATTAAAACTATATAAAGAGAAACATCCTAAATTATTCTGTTTTTTTTAAATTTCAGGGCTGAAAACAGTGAAGTCACATTTCATTGTTTAAAGACTATTTAGAAGACAAGATGGGGACTCCTGGTTCTGGAAGGAAGAGGACACCTGTGAAAGACCGATTTTCTGCAGAAGATGAAGCTCTGAGCAGCATTGCCAGAGAGGTATGTCTGGAAAACCCCCCTCACCACTGAGATGCACGAAAGAGAATGTTGTAAAGATGCTGGGGGAGAAATACAGAGATTCATTCATTGAGCTAGTTTAGAGTGTTTACTGTGAATTAGATGTCAACTATAGCCTCCAAAATACTGTATTAGAATAAAATGTAGTTACTGTCTCTTTACTTGGGTATTTATTCAAGTTATCTAAAATTATTTTTTCATTTTATTTTTGTGGTTTAGTTGACCTCCTGGGACTTGTCCTAATGTTTTGAAATTTATAATTAATCTTCATTATTGAAGCTTAAGGTAATTAGAATGTTGAAGATATGATAGACAGCTCTATTATAGAAATGCTCATTTGGACTCTACTGTTAATATATTCCAGGAAGCACTGTATAATTGTTGACAGAAACAGACCTTATTTGGTGTCTGCTCAGATTCAGCATCTTAGCAGTTTTTTAAATAACTGCAATGGAATTTTTGTGTTTAACTTTTAGCTAGTAATAGAGCTTCTGGAGCATTTTTGTTTTGGTTTGTTGACAACTCAGAAAAAAGGACAAAAAGGAAAGGAGTGTCACCTATTAGATCTCTGGCAGCATTTCCTGTTGCATATTGGACATGTCAGATAACTCCCAGCTGTGATTTCTCAGTGAGGAGCCAACTTGATTTCAGACTCTGTCTGCAGTTGCAGACCTGATCATATACTGCCTTGGCAGAAGAAGCACTTAGAGCATTTTCAGATTGTATTCTTTGGGTGCGAATTGTTCCCTCATCACTTCCTCTTTGTTATTCTTAGTAAATAACTCATGTAAAACTAGTGCTGTTTCCTTTTGACGTATCACACGGACTTTTTTTGGATTTAGCTCATTGTTAGGTTTTTCCTTTTGTAAGCTACTCAGCTTTTGAATTAAAAGTCAAATTTTGTAGGGAGGATATTTGAGGCAGAGGGAAGTTCTCTAAAATCTGATGATAGAACTGTGATAATACCTTAACAAAATTGTTTTTTTTAATTGGTGAGATAGTTTTAGATAAAAAGGAAAAAGGTATTTTAAAATGAAGCATTGGCTAACACTTTACAGTGATCTTAAGAATTTACTTGAATGAAATATTTTGGAAGCCACATAGTTTAGTTGAAAATTGAAACTACTCAGAATATTTGATCCCCAAATTGGAGGGATTTACATACCCAGATTTCTATAAAGGGAGAAAATCCCAGTATGTTTTAGGCTCTTTTTGAACTGTCACTATGTATTTTAACTCTTTTTTTGGATATGATGCTTCATTTACAAAATTGGGTATCATTCAAGCATCTAACCCTTGAGTGCTGACTATGTGACAAATACTTTTCTAAGCATTTTAAATGAACTTTATTTTGGGGGGCCCTAAAATCACAGCAGATGGTGACTACAGCCATGAAATTAAAAGACGGTTACTCTTTGGAAGGAAAGTGATGACCAACCTAGACGCTATATTCAAAAGCAGAGACATTACTTTGCCAACAAAGGTCCGTCTAGTCAAGGCTATGGTTTTTCCAGTGGTCATGTATGGATGTGATAGTTGGACTATAAAGAAAGCTGAGCACTGAAGAACTGATGATTTTGAACTATGGTGTTGGAGAAGACTCTTAAGAGTCCCTTGGACTACAAGGAGATCCAACCAGTCCATCCTAAAGGAGATCAGTCCTGAATATTCATTGGAAGGACTGATGCTGAAGCTGAAACTCTAATATTTTGGCCACCTGATGCGAAGAACTGACTCATTTGAAAAGCCCCTGATGCTGGGCAAGATTGAAGGTGGGAGGAGAAGGGGACTACAGGATGAGATGGTTGGATGGCATCTCCAACTCAATGGACATGAGTTTGAGTAAGCTCCAGGAGCTGGCAATGGACAGGGATGCCTGGCGTGCTGCAGTCCATGGGGTCGCAAAGAGTCGGACACAACTGACCAACTGAATTGAACTGAATTCATTTAATCTCCACAGAATTCTGAAATTGGTTCTATTACAATCTTCATTTTACAGATGAAGAAATGATTGCACAGAAAAGACAAGTAACTTCCCTAAGGTCACACAGCAAGGAAATAGCAGAACTTGGATTCAGATAACAAATTCAAATGAAGTCTGTGCCATGCTGTTTTTAGTGTTCTCCATCTTCTCCATTAATAGTTTGTTTTTCTGTACCTTTTCATGATTTTAAATCAGATCACATCTTGATTCTCAAAATAACCCTATAAGTTAGGATAGAATTTTTTTTAAAGGCTGCCATTTCAAGTGGACAGACAATCTTCATTAAAAAATAGTTTTTTAATTTAGTTTGACTGTGCTGGGTCTTTGTTGCTGCGAGGGCTTTTTCTCTAGTTGCAGCGAGTGGGGGCTGCTCTCTAGTTGCGGCGCATGGGCTTCTCGTGGTGGTGGTTCTTGTCGCAGAGCGCAGGCTCTAGGCCATGCAGACGTAAGTAGTTGCAGCACATGGGCTCAGTAGTTGCGGCTTGCAGGCTCTAGAGCACAGGCTTAGAAGTTGTGGCACGTGGGCTTAGTTGCTCTGCAGTATGTGGCGTCTTCCCTAATCAGGGATTGAACTCTTGTCTCCTCCTTGGCAGGTAGATTCTTTACCACTGAGCCACCAGCTAAGCCCAGGATCACTCAGTTCAGTCCAGTCGCTCAGTCGTGTCTGACTCTTTGTGACCCCATGAATCGCAGTACGCCAGGCCTCCCTGTCCATCACCAGCTCCCGGAGTTCACTCAAACTCAGGTCCATTGAGTTGGTGATGCCATCCAGCCATCTCATCCTCTGTCACCCCCTTCTCCTCCTGCCCCCAGTCACTCCCAGAATCTGAGTCTTTTCCAGTGAGTCAACTCTTCGCATGAGGTGGCCAAAGCCCAGGGTAGATGTTGTTATTAGCCTTAGTTACAAATGAGGAAACAGATGAAACTGAACGATTAATGTCTGAAATGTATCAAAACTGGGACTCAAACTCGGCTTTTAAAGCTGTTGTTCATTCTTCCAAATCATACTACTTCCAGAAGAGCTGGGCTTTGGAGAGTTACAAGCATGGCTTTGAATTCTGGCTGTACTCATTGCTGGTTAAGTAATCTTGTTAAGTAACTACTGTGGACTTCAGTTTCCTCAACTGTAAAATGGGAATAATAGGGGCTTCCCAGGTGGCTCAGAGGTTAAAGCATCTGCCTGCAATGCGGGAGACCTGGGTTTGATCCCTGGGTTGGGAAGATCCCCTGGAGAAAGAAATGGCAACCCACTCCAGTATTCTTGCCTGGAGAACCCCATGGACGGAGGAGCCTGGTGGGCTACAGTCCATGGGGTTGCAAAGAGTCGGACATGGCTGGGCGACTTCACTTTCCTTTCCTGTGTTGCAGAACTGTTGTCACGTGTAAATAGTGCATATGAACTTTACCATGGTGTTAGACTTGCAGTAGGCTATTTTGTTGCTTCTTAATAAGTTGAAATAGGAAGTGAGAAGTAAAATATTCTCCAACCAGTCCATTCTGAAGGAGATCAACCCTGGGATTTCTTTGGAAGGAATGATGCTAAAGCTGAAACTCCAGTACTTTGGCCACCTCATGCAAAGAGTTGACTCACTGGAAAAGACTTTGATGCTGAGAGGGATTGGGGGCAGGAGGAGAAGGGGACAACAGAGGATTAGATGGCTGGATGGCATCACTGACTTAATGGACATGAGTCTGAGTGAACTCTGGGAGTTGGTGATGGACAGGGAGGCCTGGCGTGCTGCGATTCATGGGGTCGCAAAGAGTCGGACACGACTGAGCGACTGAGCTGAACTGAACTGAACTCTAAAACATGGTTGATCATCAGAATCTCTCAGGTTGCTTTTTCAGTATACAGATTACAAGGCCTTACCCCATACTTGCTAAATCTGAATCTATGAGGGTGAGCTTATAAGTTTGTATTTAAATACACACACACACACATACACAGGCATGTGCTCACACGCATACAGATACACAGACATACTCCTTCATGTATGGGCCAGTCATGGGAACCATGAAGCAAAGTACACAGAAGAACACGTTCTGGATGATCAGTTTTTTGCTACTTACAGATTGTTTCCTCCTTGTACCTTATTACTTTGCTATGAAATAACTAAGTTTAATCCAGTTATTATATTTAAAGTTACAATAATTATTTTTATAACAAGTTTAAGAGGCCACTATTCCTAGTTTTCATTTCTGTCTTCCGAACTCTGAACATGAATATTCCAACTCTAATGATCTGGTCAGCTTAAACCTTGAAATTTAAAAGGACTAGTTTTTACTTTTAAGATTCAAGACTTTATTTGCAAGAATGAATGCCTAACGTGTGATGCAGTTGTTGTGAAACTTTAGAGGAAATAGGTTTAGCAGTGTTAATAATTCTTTCATATATCCTTTATGATTCTTTTTTCTCTTTCAAGTTTTCATAGCCAGTTCCATTGTCCATTCGTACATTGGACAGTTGGCATTCATAGATAGTCCCCAATCTTTATTTTCTCTGATAGGATCATCCTTACACACACACACACACACACACACACACACACACACGCCTTGGGTTAGGAATAAAAACTAACAACCTTGCATTGTCCATTCATACATTGGACAGTTGGCATTCATAGATAGTCCCCAATCTTTATTTTCTCTGATAGGATCATCCTTACACACACACACACATGCACGCCGCACGCTGCACGCCGCACGCCTTGGGTTAGGAATAAAAACTAACAACCCTCCTAACAACTGAAAATGGCAAATAGCTTAATCTTTTTTTGAAAGTTTAATCATAAGAGTTTAATTTGTCTTTCCTCACTTCAAACTGTTTTTTGAGGTAGATAAGGCATGCCATAAATAAACAAAAATAGCTTCTTTTTCCACCTGCTTATTTTCTTTCAAGTTTCCATGCTTCTCAGTTGGCACCAGATCAGACAACTAGAAGGAAGGAGAAGAAAAGGAAAAAGGGGCATGATTATGTTCTGCACACTGAATAATTTGCGTGCCAACATGTGGAACTGAGTGTGTTTAAAAAATTGTTATAAAATACTCATAAAATTGACCACTGTAACCATTTTTAAGTGTGCAGTTCTGTGGGTTTAAGTACAGTCACGTGTGCAACCGTCATCACCATCTATCTCCAGGACTCTTTTTATCTTGTAAAACCTGTGTGGATTTTTGAAAATGTTGAAATGTTTGGAGACTTCTCTGTGAAGAACGAGTGTGGATGGATCTAGAAGTCCTGCTGTGCTGTGGTAGGTGTGTTGCTGCTCTCTCGGGAGGGCACGTCTGTCACGGCGCTCGTGAGAGCAGGTGTTGGGGGAGATCCCAACAGGTTCTCTGGGGTGTCAGGAGGCCCATCTGGATGCTTATTACCTTTCTTGCTTGTGTGACTTTGATTGTCCCACAGGTTTGGGGGAAATGCAGTTGGAGAGTTGCCTGTCAGTGAAAATTACCTAAAAGCACAGAGTGTATCAAATTGGGGGACCCTTAGGCAGCTAGCCTCTGAAAGGGAGGACAGGGAAGGATGAAAGCCAGTTATGCCGCCTTACCACAGTCAGTTTCGTGAGTGTTACAGTGAGTGTTTCTGAGAAGTAGAAGGGTCTTGAAGGGTCTGCAGGCAGTCTGATTACGGCATCACCGAAGCCTGGAATATTACTCCGTTCCCTGTTGTAGAGCTGAAATGATGAAGAAAACATGTTGTCTGCACTTCCCTTCAAGTGTCAGTCATCAGAATGTTGCTTATTTTTGAACCTGATGATCTGAAATTCTTTCTGGTTCTAAAATTCTGTGGTTTCTTTTGAGATTCAGGACCCCCTCAAAATTCATACTCATCTTACACAATTCTCTTAAATCTGGAGAATCATTGACAGTGACTTCCCTGGCGGTCCAGTGGCTAAGACTCTGCACTCCCAGGGCAGGGGGCCTGGGTTCCATCCCTGGTCAGGGAGCTAGATCCCATACGCCACAACTAAGCATTCACACGCGCTGCAGCTTAAGAAAGGTCCTACAAGCACAACAGAGATCAGAGATCCCTCATGCCACAAAGGAGACCCGACACAGCCAAGACAAAATAAATTAAAGTCAGACTCAATGACAAGCATAGAAACTGATCTTTTATAGGAGTTAGAGTCTAGCAAATGAAACGTGTGGAGACTGTCATGTTGAGCAGAGTTTGCATGTAAACATATTCTGTGTGCAAACCTATTTGTAATACTAAGGACAAAAGGAAACTATGGCTGTTTACCGTTTTTCACTGCTAGAATGTTTGGATTTCTTTTTTTTTTTTTTAACACTAGCTTTATTGAGATATAATTCACATAACATGTAATTCACTCATTTGAAGCATACCAATTCAATGGTTTTTACATGACTAATTTTTAAGCTGTGGTCAAAATATGTGTAACCATCCCACTGTCTATTTCAAAAATCTTTTCATCACCCCAGACAGAAGTTCTGTAACCATTAAGCAATAACTCCTTTGCCCGCTCTTTCAGCTGCTGGTAACCTCTAATTTACTTTATGTCCCTATGAATTTGTCTAATTCTAGATATTTCATATAATTGGAATTATACAGTATTTGTCCTCTTGTTTCTGGTTCCTTGGCGTAATGTCTTCAAGATTCATCCATGTTGTAGCAAGTGTCAGAACTTCATTCCTCTTTTTCTTCCATTTTAAAGAACTTAATTCCTTCTTTTGTGGATAAATGATAGTCCATTGTATGTATGTATTGCATCTTCTTTATCCACTTATCTGTTGATGGACAGTTGGTTGGATTTTATTATTTTGCTGCCTAAAATGGTAGATTACAGCCATTTAGTAATGAGAACCAGAAGTTTGATTATGGATTAGCAGCCTGAGAAGAAGGATACAAAGGGAAGAACTGTGCTTAGTTTTAAAAATACTGTCCAGCATTACTGTTTTATGGAATACCAGCCACGATAGCTTGATAGAGCTTATTTCCTCATAGTTATTTTGCTGTTTTGTTCTAGTCATCTGTCCATTTTTAGGCAGTGTTGAATTAAGGATAAAAAACTTTTGTCAAGGATAGCAGTTTCTTAAAATGCAAAGAATTTCCATAATCAATAATGATTATGGGTATTAATACCATTTTTCATTTAAGAATAAAGTGAGTTTTTTTAGAAACATGAATTTTGAGTGTCATTCATTTAGTAAATGTTTATTGGGCATCTACTCTTGTAGGTGCTGTGTTAGTTAAGGACATGGGATGGACAGGTCTAACGTGGTCATTCTCCTTATAGAGCTTAGATGCTAGAGGAAAAAATTGACCCTAAAATTAATGTCTACACTTAATATTGTAATTTCTGTCTTGAAAGCTGTGGTTGTCAGTGTATGTTACAACCAATGGCATTCTTAAAATTGAGCAAACGTAATAATATATTTATTTACAGCCATGCTAAGTGCTTTGAGTGAACAGTAAATAATTTTACTGAAGAGTGTGTGATGGGGGACTTGACATGTTTGATGGCTTTGGGAAGGCTTCCCTGAGGAAGCGCCCTTTCAGTTGAGTTTTGAAGGAGGAGTGGAATGATTTAGGAGGAGCTCTCAGATTCCAGGAAGAGCTTTACAATCAGAGGGAAGAACATGGGACAAGCTTCTGAGGCCGAAAGATATGGAGAATTCAAGGAATAGCACCAGCTGACTTTTCTGAGCTCTAATTATGTACCAGGCACTGTTCTGAGCCCTTTAAACAGACTTAATCCTCTTGATAACTCTGTGGGGTGGTCTGCTGTTTCCATTTTATCCATGCTTAACCCAAGGCATGGAAAAGTGAAGTAACTTGCTCAAGGTCGCATAGAAAGGCGTCAGGCTGACAAGTGCACCTGGGCTCCTACACTCTGACTGCTGCGCCTCCAGGATATCGCTGTTAACTCTGACATGGACAGCAAGGAGGAGAGCAGCTGGAGAGGCAGGCAGGAGCCAGACCATGCAGGCTGGTGGCTCTCAGCAGCGAGTGACTTTGTCCCACAGAAAACAGTGGGCAACGTATGAGGATAGTTTTGCCTGTCACTACTGGCATTTGTGGGGAGAGGTCAGGGATATTGCTAAAAATGCCACAGTGCACAGCACAGCTTCCCCCCCAAGAAAGAATTCTCTGGTTCAAATGTTAGTAAGGCTTAGGTTGAGAACCTAATATGATTTTGGTCTGCATTCTAAAGAGGAAAGGGGAAAAATGAAGGATCTTGTGTAGGGGTATGACGTGATCAGATTTGTGCCTTCAAAAGAGGACTTTGCTGTGGGTTGGAGATGCTATTATTAATAATACCAGAAAGAGACCGTAGTGGTTGCAGGGAGATGAGTCATGAGAGCCAGCGGTGGCCAGGCCTAAAGTGACGACTGTGGGGATGAGGGGAGATGGTTGGAGTGGAGACAGAGAAGATGCTTAGTGAGTGGCAGTGGTTGGGTAGCAGGGCAGGGGGCTTGGGGTTGTGCATCCGGTCGGATGGTAGGCAACGTTAGTGTGTGGAGGATGTTTGCAGAGGGAAGACCGTAAATTTATGTTAGGCTGTGTGGTATTTAATGTGTCTGTGGAGATTTTGAAGAAGCAGTTTGGGGGTTTGGGTCAGGAGCTTAAAGGAGAATCTGGGCTCTACATACACATCTGAGACTTGTGCGCATGTAGAAAGTGATTGAAATCATGAGTTGTGGATGAGACTGTCTAGAGAGAAAGTGTAGAGTTGAGGACAGGCCCTCCTCGGGCTGAGCCCTAAAGAACTCCAGGTCATATCTCAAGTCTTCCTAATGCTGACACTTTCTTTGATCATCCTTTTGTGTTTGGTTCAGACTGTTCTGTCCCAATTGGACTTGTCTGAAAAGTTAACTCCACAGAAGGCAGAATTACTCTTCTTTAATACACTCAGTGGTGATACACAAAATTTATAAAAAATTATGTAATATGAGTTAACTTTTCAGAATTATGAAAAATGAATGCTTTTCTTCCCATTTCTGCCCAGCTAAGGGTTTTCTTAAACACTTCTGCCGCTTTGTAGTCACTGATGTTTTGCTTTACTTTTTGCTGTGCTGGGTCTTGGTTGCTGCCTGGGCTTTCTCTGGTGGTGGCAAGCAGGAGCTGCTCTCGGTGGGGCGCACGGGATTCTCACTGTGGTGGCTGCTCTCGTTGCAGAGCACGGCCTCTAGGTCCACAGGCTTCGGCAGCTGGGGTGCACACAGGCTTAGTTGCTCCGCGGCCTGTGGGGTCTTCCCAGACCAGGGATGGAACTCATTTCCTCGACATTGGCAGGCGGAATCTTTGACCACCAGGGAAGTCCTGTACTTAATGTTTTTATTAGACAAATGCTTTGAAAGAGTTGTCACTGTTAGTCATTTAGGAATCTTTCCAGTGGCATTAGCGCATTAATGCACCTGTCTTCATTTTTTTTCCCATTTACCCACTGAAATTAAGGCAAAGAGAGGGGGCCGGTGTGGTTGGGGCATCCCTCCCCCTGCAGTCCAGAGCCCTGGCTCTGTGATGGCCAGCGTTCCTCTTGGTGTCAGTGTTCCTGGAGTTATCTCTCTAATCAGAATTAAGGGAGGATTACTGGGCCTGAAGTTTTGTGTCAGTGTGACTAAAATATGTTTGGTATAAAATTCATTGTCATTATCTTCACCATTCCTGTGACTTATAGGCATTTGGAGAAAAAATTCAGATAGCACAGTAACATTATCCTCAATATAAAGCCATTACTAGCAACCCCCACCCCCAGCCCCCAAGACATACACAGAGTATTTCTGCTGGGACTATGAATCACATTTTCCTTTGGCAAGACATGTCATTGCTGAGTCAAAGTTTCAGCTTTCCTGTACTATCTATTTATTAGATTGTATTCAAACCTCAGTAGTAAAGTCTGTAATCTTAAATTTCTTCTCTCATTCTGAAAGAATATTTTGCTGTCAGAAGATTTCTGAATAAAAAGAAGATACAGTTGTTAGACATCAGAAGAAAATGGATTAAAATTCCCTAGATTTTATCTAATATTGTTGTTTATGCCCAGGGAAGTTTGTATAGTTGGTTTTCAACTACCAAAAGCTTTAAAAAAATAAAAGTTGATATTGTAAGATCAAATTAAGAAAAATGGTACCCAAGATTTTCTACTAAAGGGAAGTTGCTAGGAAGTTGAGTAATGATTTTTATTTGTTAATTTGGAAACCATAGCAACACAATAAATATTATGTCTTAGCTTGTCTTTCAGTGTTCTTTTGGCATGAGTGTCATGGAAGAATAAACAAAATTAAACACAGTAAACTCTTGAGACCTAGTTACCTGAATTAGTCATTTTCCTTGACAGTTTCACTTTGTATAATTTTGTATTTCAGATTTCTTGAAATTAAAGCATAGTCTGTAAAGGCCTAAATAACTCAGATGGTAAAGAATCTACCTGCAATGCAGGAGACCCAGGTTTGATGCCTGGATCATGAAGATTCCCTGGAGAAGGAAACTGTAACCCACTCCAGTATTCTTGCCTGGGAAATCCCGTGCATAGAGGAGCTTGGCGGGCTCCGTGGGGTCGCAAAGAGTTGGGCATAGCTGAGGGACAAACACACACACACCCCTTATTTTTCTTCCTCATGCCGGTTGCGTGGATTTTGTATTACGGATGTACATGCAGGCTGGCAGTTGCATGTTTGCTTTTATTCAGTGCATTTATGTCTGACCATGAAATTTGAATTTGCCTCCCTTTAAAACTGTCCCATATGATAGTGGGACAGAAGTTTCAAAAGCTAGAGGTTCCTGTTCTTTTAAAGGCATTTGAGTGTGTTTTCATGTTCTGTTCTTCTTGAAAAAGGTTGAATGCAGAAAGGTTTTAGGAACAATGTAAGTGTCCCTGAGTCTACAGTAAATGATGCTATCCTTTTGGGACAGTTGTTTCAGACCTTTTCCTAAAAAGATAAGAAGGAAGGGAGAAGACGTCATAAACCAAGTTTAGGGCCCTTTCTCTTTCGTCCCTCGTCCTAGCTCCACTTCCCTTACCCCAGCAGGGAGCCACTCTGGTAGAATCTTGAGGTAGCCTTCCTGCTCCTCTTCTGAAAGTTCTAACACGTATCATTAGGAACAGTATTATTTTATGGGTTTTTGTGTCACTTTCTAAGTGTTCTCAGGCATGGGGGTGTGAAACAACTAGAACATGTGGGGAATTGCCAGAATAACAGCTTGGTTTGGCTGAAGGGAGGTTAGAGGGAGTGGGAGCTAATGTTGGAGAAGCCAGAGGGCCTAATCAGGATGGGATTTGTATGCTGCAGAGTTCACATTTTATTGGGGCAGCTGAGGGGAGCCACTGAAGGGTAAAACCTTTTCCAGAGTTAGCCACCATGTAGAGTGACTGGTAGGGAGAAAATGAGTTAGGAGGCTTTGTTGTCATCGGGAGAGGTGACGAGAGCCTGAACTCAGGCAGTGACGGTGGGAAAGGAGGGGAAATTTGGATTGAAGAAATGGTAGAGAGAGAATCTTGATGGAATAGATAGTGGAGATATAGCGACTGGGTGTGGATAGAGGCTAAAAACAGAGAGGAGCCTTAGGGCGATCCTTTGTTTCGGTTTTGGGGGTAATGGGAGCACTGATGGGGATATAAAGAGGAAGAGGGACTTAGGGAAAGATAAGTTCCGTTTGTGATGCTTTGCATCTGAGGTGCCAGTGGGACAGCCAGTTGCGTCAGGACTGAGAAAGAAGAGTCTGTGTTGGACGCAGAGGTTTGCAGACTCACTATCACCCGGGGAGAGAACTGAGGGTGGACATAGGGTGAAGAGAGTGAGATGAAGTCTGGAAGCTTTGCTTACATTAAAGTTTCAGGAAGTAGCCCATGTCGGACTCTGAAGAAGGCAGATCAGGGAGTCAAGAGGAAAAGCAGGGGAGAGTGGCATTGCAGAAAGCCCGGAGAGGAGTGTTTCAGAAGGAGCGGAGTGGCAGTGATATGGGAAATCCAGAAAGGACAAGCAAGACTGGAAGAGAAAAATTCCACTGGGTTTGGTAGTCAGAGGTCATGAGTGACTTTGGCATGAGGAGCTTCCTGAAATGATTTGGGCAGAAGCCAGGAAGCAGTCATTTGAAGAGAGTGAGGAGGGAGGTGAGAGAATAGTTAGCCCTCTCCATCTCCGAGAGAAGATGAGACAGAGTCGATCCAGGATGGGACGGTTTGTCTGTTGGCCGCACAGCTTATGGGCTCTCAGTTCCCCAACCAGGGACTGAACCGGGGCCATGGCAGTGAAAGCCCGGAACCCTCACTTCTAGGCCGCCAGGGAACTCCCCATTAGTTTGTTTGTTTATTAAAGATAGGAGAGACTTTTAACCTACTTAGGATGAGAAGGACAAACCAATAGAGGGAGAGAGTGCAGGCAGGAGAAAGATCAGATAGTTGAGGCAAGGTCCCTGGGGAGGGTGGAGTTCACATCATAGTAGGGAGGGTGTGTGTGTCTCCGTATATAGACACATCCATCTATGTTTTATGTGTATATTGTTATATAACTTTACATGTCTGTACATATATTTACCTTGTTATATAGCTGTATAGTAAACTCTTGCCTTTGACTCTTAGGATGATGGATTCAAACTGTTTTTTTAAATGAATATAACGTTGTTCCCCCTAGAATAGTTTACAGTGAAATTTGACATGGGGTTTATATTCCAAGGAAACAGGGCACTGTCCATTGGGTGGGATAGATCCTGCTTGACTTGTAGACCCACAGGACAGATACTTATAATAGGATTGGCCTTGGTTGAGTTTCTGATTTGGGATGCCAGTGGGAGCCACACTGAGTTTATTTTAGCCCATTTACCTGTGTTTATTTGACTAGGCAGTAACAGAATCCAAATTTAAAATTGTAACAGTGTAAGGATACTTCTGGGTGTTGGTGACTTTAGTTCAGTCACTCAGTCGTGTCTGATTCTTTGCGACCCCATGCACTGCAGCACCCCAGGCTTCCCTGTCCATCTCCACCTCCCGAAGCTTTCTCAAACTCATGTCCACTGAGTCAGTGATGCCATCCAACCATCTCATCCTCTGTCGTCCCTTTCTCCTCCTGCCTTCAATCTTTCCCAGCATCAGGGTCTTTTCCAATGAGTCAGTTCTTGGTGAATTTAACAGTGTGTAATATGGAATAGCAGGGATAGGAGGAGAGTGGGAATGGAGAAAGTGAAGTTACAATTAGTATCATAGATGAAAGTGGTAAGGACCTGCTTGGAAGGAAAATTAAAGGTTGGATTCAAGGGATAGTGTAAAGAAAGTTTGATTAAGAAGTAGAAATCCCTGAGGCTGAGTTTTCAACAAGGGTTTCACTTCTGGAGACTGAGAAACAGGGAAGCATAGAGTATTCTTGGGGATGAGGTTGCTTTTATCCACCGTTAGTGCATGACAAGAGATCCACCAGACAGTTAGAAATATGTCTTGATTTTGGTCAGAGCCCGAGATGTAAGATTTGAGTCATTCTTGTTGGTCGATAGTTGAAAATGGGGAGTAAAAAAACGAGAAGAAAGGCTGTGTGTAACAAAAGAAGATCGACTACATTTGGTGTAAAGTCCTGGTCAAAGAAAAAAGAGAACCAGAATAGTACCTTTTCACAGAAAAGAGAGAGTCTATGCTAAATTGAAAATCATAGGATAATTCATCCAAAGTAAACTTTTATTATTTGCCTAAGGATATGTTCTTATACTTGGGATATAAAGATATAAGTTGTAGCAACATAGTTAAGAGCGTGAACTGGAATCAGATTCTTAGGATCTGGATCTCAGTTCCAGTACTTGCTGGCCAGGGGATATCAGGCAAATTACTTCATCTTTCTGTACCTCAAGTGGGTACTTTGTGAATTAAAGGAAAATAATCATCTAAAATGATGGTAGTAATATTAGTGTGAGGTCTCATCTTTTCTGTCATCTTGAAAGTTTGAGTTTTGATTCTATGAAGATCATTCTCAAAGCACTGTTCAGTTTTATAAATATTAAGAGCAAAGGTGAGGATCCCCCCTTTACAGAATTAGTACATTTTGAATTGGGTCCTGATACGTTGCCAGAGCTTGGTTGTTATTTCTTGACAGTCTTTCTCGGAATATTCATGTTTAGAAACCTGGTCCAGTGCTTACTAGATTTGCAGGTAATTTCTGAACCTGAATTTCCAGTTCCTGAAGTTTCCTATTCACCTTACTTAAAAGTTTGGGTCATATCAGCCTAAAAGACCATGATTTAGGCTCCTGAATACTTCTGATTTCACTCATGTCTTATGCTAACTTTTAAATTAACTAACCTTTTTTTGTCGTAAAATAAACATAACATGAAGTCAGTCATTTTGATCATCTGCAGGTGTACAGTTCAGTGACGTTAAGTACATTTAAACTGCTGTGCAGTCACGACTTCTGCCCATCCTCAGAATTTTTTCAGCATCCTTAGTGAAACTCTGTACCCGTTAAAATAGCAACTCCCATCCCCTCCTTCCCACACTGGACACCACTGTTCTACTTTCTATCCCTGTGGTATTTGACTATTTTAGAAACTTGAGATAAGCAGAAGCATTTAATATTTGTTCTTTTGTGTCTGGCTTGTTTCACTCAACAGTGTCTTCAAAATTCATCAAAGTTGTTGCATATAGTCAGAGCTTCCTCCTGTTTAAAGGATTTGTAATATTCCATTGTATGGAAAACGTGTACATTTTACTTATTCATTCATCTGCCGATGGACATTTGGGTTGTTTATACCTTTTGGCTCTTATGAGTAATATTGCTATGAACATTTGGTGTGTGAACATCTCTTTGAGTCTTTACTTTCAGTTCTTTTGTGTATGTATCCAGAGGTGGAATTATTGGGTCAAGTGGTGATTCTATGTTTCATTTTTATTAACCAACCTTTGTTTTGAACTTAATTCAATCCTTGTGGTCCTTTATTGTTTTATCTTTTTTATTTTGTACCTGTGAGAGTGGGTTAAAACTAAGCTGTGGTAGTTCTTTGCCACAGTTGTATCCTGAGGGGAAGGTGCTGGTATGCTACTTTGAAGTGTGGTTTGTGTACCTATAATTTGACTGTTTCAACATATATCAGTTTATCTAGTATTATGGCTAAATGTCTAGAAAGCTTGTTATTTTGTGAATTTTAAAAAAATTTTTGAATGAGACTTGAAACTTCTAATCCAGTTCTGAGAATATAAAGAAATACTGTTGTAAACAAACAAACATGAAATTAACATATGATACAGTGTTATTTTAGCTTCCCTGATGGCTACGGTAAAGTGTCTGCCTGCAGTGCGGGAGACCTGGGTTTGATCCCTGGCCTGGGTTCGATCCCTGGGTTGGGAAGATCCCCTGGAGAAGGAAATGGCAACCCACTCCAGTACTCTCACCTGGAAAATTCCATGGACTGAGGAGCCTGGCAGGCTACAGTCCATGGGGTCGCAAAGAGTCGGACACGACTGAGCGACTTCACTTTCACTTTCTCTTTCACACTATTATTTGGGCTTCCCTTATGGCTCAGCTGGTGAAGAATCTGCCTGCAATGCTGGAGACCTGCCTGGGCTGGGAAGATCCCCTGGAGAAGGGAGAGGTGACCCACTCCATTATTCTGGCCTGGAGAATTCCATGGACCGTACAGTCCATGGGATCGCAAAGAGTCGGACAGGACTGAGTAACTTTCGCTTCACTTCACAGTATTATTAACTAAAGTACAGGTTTTTATTCAAATCTTAAAAAATTTTTTGCTAGGATCTATTCTTTGTTTTCATACCTTATTTAAAATTTCACGTTATATTTAGTTGCATTGAGCAGCATTAGCTGCATGCAGCAAATTCTGATAAATTCTCTTTTCATTTTTATTCTGTTACACATATTTTCTAACTTTATTTTTTATGATTTCTTATACACACTCATCATTTAAGTGGACATTTAATTTCCGTATACATGGGTTTTTTTAAGTATCTTTGACATTAAGCTCTCATTTCGATACTAATTTCTCCTTTAAATGCTTTCTTTGCAGTCACACTCTGTGTTTTTCCAGTCTTGTAACTTTATTGAGACTTTCAGTGGCTGAGGCAGAGATCTTTCTTGGTAAATGTCATATTGCACTTGAAAATATGGGGGTTAATTTCAGATGTTTTTGATATTGATTTCTAGCATAATTCCACAGTGTTAAGAGAACAGACTCTGTATGATTACAGTACCTTTAGACCAGGAAATTTTTGCACCTTGTTTTATGTCCCTGGATATGTTCCAGTGTCTCCTGGTTTATAATCTATGGGAATTTGAATAGAATTTGTATCCTGCTGTTGTGTGAAAATTGTATAAATCCTAATTATATTGGATTGGTTCACAGTGCTTTTCAGGTCTATTATATCTTTCTACTTTCCTATGTATTTTATTAATTTTTGAGAATTTGATTTTGAAACTCCAATTAAAAATCTTAATTTGTCTATTTAAAATGCTTGTAATACTGTTTATAATTTGTGTTTTCCAAGTCTCCTATAAATGTATTATCATACTTTCATAATTTAAAAAAAAAAGTAAAAATGTATCAGTGTAAGAATAGAGTGCACCTCTTGTCTTACCAGATTGGAGTGACCGCTGGCCCCTTGCTATTCCTGCTATCAGGAACCTGGAAGCAATGAATAAGAAAGAAACAGATAAAGTAGTTTTGAAACCTCTTTATCTTCTTAAAGCTTGCTATATTTAATACTATCTCCAAGGGAGGTAACGTCCAAGTTTTGCTTAGAGTTGCCTAAGTAGCAAAGAGAAGGGTATGTTTGTGGCTCTGAAGCCCATGGTCTTTCTGTTGTACAGCAGTTAGGTCCCTTCCCTTTTCTTGTGCAAGTGAATTTATTAGAAAATAAATTTCAATTATTTATAATTCCATTTGGTTAGAGAACTCCCATTTTAGAATAGATTGTGCAGAATTGGCCACAGATATCAGAAGGATTAAATCAGCATTCTTGATAAATTTCTAAGGGAGGCTGCAAGTATAGATGTATTTATTATGTGCTGAAGCATAATTTAGCCTTAAAGTCTTTTTTTGTAAAATACACTTTCTGATAAGAAGGTGGTGATCATTCATAGAGGGGGAAAGAAGGTGGAGAGTGTAGGTATATTTTTAAATTAACTGCTTATTTATTTGGCTGCACTGGGTCACTTCGTTGCTGTGAGTGGGCTTTCTCTAGCTGCAGTGGGCTGGTGCCCCTCTTCATGACGGGATGAGGGCTTCTCACTGCAGAGGCTTCTCTTGTTGTGGAGCATCAGCTCTGGGCGGGCAGTCTTCAGTAGTTGTGGTGCAGGAGTTTAGTTTCCCCGTAGCATATGGAATCTTCCCTGACCAGGGACTGAGCCGTGTCCCCTGCATTGCCAGGTGAGTTCCTATCCACTGGACCACCAGGGAAGTCCGAGTGTAGGTGTTTTAAAGATAGAGGCCATTGGAAAATTCATGTGAGAAAACTAATTGCTCTGGTGATGACGGTGTGAGAGCTTAAGGATGGTAGATTGCAATTCACTTTGCAGGGTTTTTGCTACTAAAACACATGTAAAACTGACTAGGAAAATGCCAAAAATCGAGATAGTTGAGTAAGTAGTAACTCTTACACTGTCTGTGCTTCTTAGAGGCCTTCTGTGACCTTGCCTAGCAAAACCCATTGCCCCTTCCTGCAGGTGTCCTTCTTTTAAGCAGTGTGTTTGTCTCAGCTAGACTGTGAAGTCTTTAGGCAGAAATGGCATGTCCTGCTCTGTATTTTTTGCACTCAGTGTAGTGCTTACACACAGTAGATCCTTCTAAACCTTGGCTGAGTCTCTTCTTAGTGTGAGTGTGCCTGCAGGCTTAATTGCTCAGTTGTGTCCAACTGTTTGTGACCCCATGTACGTAGCCCACCGGGCTCCTCTGCCCATACTCTAGTATTCTTGCCCCGACTCCAGGGGATCTTCCTGACCCAAGGATGGAACCCACGTCTCTTGTGTCTCCTGCATTGGCAGGTAGAGTCTTTATTGTTGTGCTAGCTGGGAAGCCTTCCTACTGTGAGACTTGGGCACAAATATTATCAGAACAAGAGAAGCAGCAGCTTCTGTCCTTATCAGAGGAGGGATCTGAATCAGAGTTACAATGCGGCCAAGAACCCAGGAAACCACTCCCAGAGAAACCAGAGATTTTTTAGTTTCATGTGGTACATCAGGCTGTTTTGTTGCCTCATTTCCTTGATACACTGGCCCATGGCCTGGAAATGTCTTATTTGTTTAGCAGACACCGAGGCATGAAAGCGGGGCGACAGAAGCTTTAATACCATATAATACGTTTAACACAGTGTAATAAGTCACAGTAGGGGCGTGTGCGTAGTGACAGAGGGGCTGGAGGAACTCTTAATAGAAAGTAGTGTGGTCGCTGAATGAGAGAGAACGGAGAATACCTCCTGCCAGCAAACAGTCTGTGAAGAGAGGCTGAACCTCCCAGCCCAGGAGATGGGGTCCAGGAATGGAGGGGGGTGGATGCAACTGGTGAAGCTGGGGCCAACTGGGGGAAAAAAGGCAGAGAACTGACTGGGAGAAACTTCATCTCTCTTTTTGCTGTTCATCTCCTGTCTTCTCTTTGTGCTGGTCTGTGGAATTTTTGCTTTAACAGTGAGTGAGGGGGAGCTCCTGGAGTATTTTACAGAGCAAAATGATTGATTTGATCAGAAATGTGTTTTGTAGGGCAGACTGGCAGTCATGTGACCACATAGATGATGAATTGTGGAGTCGAGGCTGGAGTCAGGTAGATGGATTTGGAGGCAGTTGCAGTGTCCAAGAGATAAAGAGTTCTTATTATATGATTTCATTTATATGCTCTGTCCAGAAGAGGCAGATTCATAGAGACAGAAAGTAGACTGATGGTTGCCAGGGGCTGGAGTTGGGTAATGGGTATTGGGGTGATGAAAGTATCATTAGATGGTAATGATAATTGTGCAACTTTGTGAATATACTTAAAAACCCAGTGAATTGTATGTTTTTAAGTGGTGAATCTGATGGCATGTGAAGTGTATCTCAGAGAGGAAGAGTTCCTGAAATAAGCAGGAATAGTGAGCATAAAGAAAGCGAGATGAGTTGGAGGGAAACTCAACCCAAGAGTTGGTCAAGAATTGACAGCACTTGGAGAGTGAATATTGGCGATACCCACAGTGAAATAGGGGCCAGCCAGCCCTGACATTTCTAATTTGTATGATTAAACTGATGGGGAAAGAAATTCTGGAAAAAGCAAGTTTGGAGAAACCTACAATGAACAGTGTAAACTGTTTTGAATATGTCGTCAAGTTGTGCATAAAGGCCCAGATTTCAGGAGACTCTGGGACTAGAAAAAGAAGTGAGTTATGGAGGGGTGTATACTGAGGAGGCCATCAGGCTGCTGGTGGACAACCCCGTGTCCCCATCTGTTTGGCTCTCTATCCTCCAGGCTGATCTAGAGGTGTGGTGCTGGAAGCACTGGTTTTTAAATAAAGCTGAATCTTTCTATTACTTTTCAGGCAGAGGCAAGACTGGCAGCAAAACGGGCTGCCCGGGCAGAAGCAAGAGATATCCGCATGAGAGAACTGGAACGGCAGCAAAAAGAGGTAATTGGGGGAAATAACCCTGATTTTGTGGTGTTCCCCACCCCCCCCCCCCGCCCCACCCAAAATCAATACGTGGCTAGTTTCCTTCTGAAGTAAACCTGGTTCCTTTTGAAATACTGGGAATAGAGTAACTTGATGTATGTGTTTTGACGAGCTATTCTAGGTCAGCAAGTTAAGTGCAATATTTGTTTGAAATTAACAGCAGATACCTATACACCTCTTGTCATAAGTTACTGTTGTGTTATAAAGTCCTTGTAATAGCCAGAGAAGGCTTAGAGATGACAGAATTATTTACTATAGCCCTAAATGTCCTAGAATTTTGACTATATTGTGATACCTACATAGTTAAGTTCTGTGAAATCATACAGCCTTATAGTTTGTAAGCATACTTAATAATGGAGGAAAATCTCCGTGTAAGAAAATGGAAAAAAAAATCCCACAATTATAGCACTTTTAGGACTCTAGTCTTGTGTTATGAAAATTAGTATCCATGTATAGATCAAAAACTACTGGAAAGAAGTGATCATTCTCAGTACTTTGGTTTATCTATGGTGGGATTATGATTAGTTTTATGTTACACTTTTGTATGGCTAATACATTTCCATCTGTTTTAATTATCACTGGGAAAAGCAAAAAAGAAAAAATTTCTAATTAGACATATAGAAATTGGGCTGCTTTAAAAGAAAACAAATACTCTTTTTTACTCTTCTGACATTGACCTGACTTTGAAAGTTCCCATAAAAACCATTTCTGATGTTTTAGTTCAAAGGGGGAGAAAAGCTGCAGGGCAATATTAAACACTTTATTTTGAGGTTTGTGGTGAATTTTCTGTTAATGAGTTAGAGATGTGTATAGAGTCCATATTGTCACAGCTCAAAAACAAAGCCAAAAGCAGTTAATGTATTGCTAATTTTCTTTTTTTTACCTCATAGCTTCAAATATTGAATGCAGTTCTTGGCTTGAGATGAAATGCTACAATACAATGCACTGTCTTTTATGCTCCTAAAATTGTAGTGAACTGTAAGAATAGAGTTATTAAGTTTAAGTTTTATTTGTAAGCTGCAGACTGAACATATTTAGCTTAGTATGTTGTGTATTTTGAATGTGTAACTTTGAATTAACAGTCATTGCCTTTCAGGACAAATGTGTGTGCTTAATTTAAGACTGTCCATAGCAGGCAGTGTGTTGGAAACTTGAGTTTGTGAAACTTTTGCATTTGCAGCACTCTCATCATTCCTTTGACCGGAAATGGGGACAGATTCAGAAGTGGCTGGTAGGCCGGAATCGCCTGCCCTGCATGTTGTGATCAGTTGCTGAAATATGCAATCTCAAAGTAAAACACTGACTAATCATTTGCCAAGTGGGAGTGTTTGCCATGTTTGAACCTAAAGGTCAGAGAGTGTCTCTTCTGCCTGTAGTGGACCAAATGTGTGCTCAGAGTCCAGCCATTTTCGTTGTAGTTACAGCCTCACGCTCATCTCATAAATGCTCCTGACCAGGAAAGATTGAGTAGATGAATGTGTTTTCTCTCTGTGGATTTGTTCTTCTGTCCTAAAATTTGCCCACCCCCTCCATCCCGCCTTCTCCTCCCCTGCCCCTTTCTTCTTTTCTCTCTTTTTTAAAAAGCTATATCAGGTTCTTCATAGAAAGATGAACCAAATCATTCTTTCATCCCCTCTGAAAATTACTTTTATGTTGTTAGTTCTCTCAGTTTCCTTTCAAGTCTTAGACTGTCACTCCCAAATTTGTTAGCTGCAAGAGCAAATTTCAGCCAGTAATGTATGAGTTACTGTGAGTCATTGCTAACTTTGAGCTTTTGTCAGTGCTGCTGAGTGCCCTAGCTGCCTCTGATTGCAGGGGTTCCGAGCTTGGTGTGTGGATAGGCTTGGCGGATGGGGTAAGGACTGTTCATGCCAGGTTTTGAGTATGTGTATGTTTTCATGTGAAAATGGCCACAGGAATTTTATCATCAGATTCTCAAAAGGAGTCTGTGATCCCTAAGAGGTTAAGAACCACTGTTTAATTGCTGCCTAACAAGCAACTTTCATAAGCAAATCCCTTCTAGAATAGCATTTTAAGGTATAACCAGAATTTAAATATTTATGATTATATTTACGTACAAATTTTAAAACTTCATCATACTTCTCATTGTGATATTTTAAAAAAGAGAGAGAAAAGATTTTGGTTACTTAAAATTAAGCAGCTCTTCATGTATGTGTGTGTTTTCTTATTAAAGCTATCTTATTTTATAATTCAAGTGTCTTCTGCATGTAACTGGCTTAATATTACTGGTGATGTCTTAAGAATATTTTTGCATGAGTTAAGAGAAATAATTCTTAATTGCCAAAGTGGAAATATTAATTTCCTCTTATAATTAATTATGTATTATAGGTCTCAAATTAAATTGCCTAGGATTTTAATATCTTAGGACAGATCAAAGCATTAAATAGGAAAAGCCTATGTTAAAAATCTAATATTTAATTCTTACGTTGAAAGGAGCAGTTTGGGTTAATAATAGGTAGGATTTGGACAGGCAGAGAAGGTGGGGTTTAATTTCAGATAGAATAACTAACATTCCGACCCTTTCTGGCAGTTTGTTCAAACTGATTCTTCCTCTAACTTCTTATCCTATCCTTGTCTTTCTGGCTGCTTTCTGTCTATGAACTTATCATAGAAGTTGGCATGTGAGCATCACAGTGTATAAATTACTAATAAATTTATAGTAAATAATGCATAGACAAACAATTGGGTTATCGATGACTAGAAGGAAGAATCTTCCTATATTAAAATTTTCTCCTAATTGTAGCACTTTTTTGCCCGTGAGTGGGCTGTTGGATCTGAATAGGGAACACGGGAGCATGAGGCTCAGGAATGAAGCTCATGTTGAGTGCCTGTCTGTGTGCCAGCATTGTGCTCATACCTTTTACATACGTGTTCAGTCCCCATTGTAAGACAGATCCACTCTCTCCATTTTATAGGTAGGTGATAAAGGATTGGCAAAGTGAACAACTTTAGTTGTTGGCAGAGCTGGAATTCAAAGGGATCCGAGGGTGCTAATGGTGGAGTGGGAGGTGGACGGACCAAGAAGGAAAGGGCCTGTGTCTTTCTGGGCCCCCAGATAGTCTTAGGTTAGCCAGTACTGCTGTAAACTGGGTGTCTGAAGCAGTGATGTGTTGGGAATGTGAAAGAGCAAATGCAGTTTGTGAAGTTTCCTAATTTAAAACTGAGGGGGCCATACGACCCAGGAATCCCACTGCTGGGCATACACACCGAGGAAACCAGAATTGAAAGAGACACGTGTACCCCAGTGTTCATTGTAGCACTGTTTATAATAGCCAGGACATGGAAGCAATCTAGATGTCCATCAGCAGACGAATGGATAAGAAAGCTGTGGTACCTATACACAATGGAATATTATTACTCGGCTATTAAAAAGAACACATTTGAATCCATTCTAATGAGGTAGATGAAACTGCAGCCTATTATACAGAGTGAAGTCAGTCAGAAAAACACCGATACAGTATACTAACACATACATATAGAATTTAGAAAGATGGTAACAATGACCCTATATGCCAGACAGCAAGAGACACAGATATAAAGAACAGACTTTTGGACTCTGGGGGAGAAGGCGAGGGTGGGATGATTTGAGAGAATGGCACTGAACCATGCATATGTGAAATAGATCGCCAGTCCAGGTTCGATGCATGAAACTGGGCATTAAAGCTGGTGCACTGGGGCAACCCAGAGGGATGGGATGCGGAGGGAGGTGGGAGGGGGGTTCAGGATAGGGGACACATGTACACCCATGGCTGATCCATGTCACCGTATGGCAAAAGCCGCTACAATGTTGTAAAGTAATTAGACTCCAATTTAAAAAAGTGAATTAATTTTTAAAAAAACTGAGGGGGATAGCTCCAACCTTGAATCAAATATTTATTGTCAGATATGTCCAGGTGTATTCAGAGGGCTGTGAGCTTTAAAAAAAAAAAAAAACCTTCAAGAGAACTTTTGAAAACAGGGAATGTTTCACTTCCATTTATCTAACTTAAATGTATCAAACATAATTTTCCAGGAAGGCTTAAAAGATAGATACCCCTCTTTGAAGGCATTGTCCTGTTCATTCATCCTTAATACTCATAAGGATTCCCAAGACAGTGAAAATATTTTGTCTTCTGAACTGTGCAAGAGAGGGATAGTCTGCCTTGTAAATGGTACCTAAGAACATTGCTGAAATCTTTTTCTATTGACTTTCTGGTGATTAATTTTTTAAAAAGCCTTTTGGCAGTTTTAATATGCCTTTAGAAATACCTGGGAAATGAAGCTTTCTTTGTATTCCAGAGTACAAAACTAGGATACCTTGCCCCTTTCTTCATGTTCTTTCTGTGTGATTAAATCTGGATTTGGCCAGTGTAGGACAGTGTCTTGATTGGTTCAGTGGTATGGTGAGTCAGAAGATCTGAATGCTGGTCCAGCTTTCCAACTTTGTTGACCCCTAACCTTTTTGTGATGCAGTTTTTTGTTTTATGTACTATAAAATGAAAGGATCAGACTAGATGACCTCTAAGGATCCTCTAGCTCTTAAAAATAATTCTATATTTGGTGCTGGGGTCTTTGGTTCACACAGGGGTTTCCTTCTGTTTCTCCCTATTTGCCACTGTGCGGTAGCATTCCAGATAAAGGCAGTAGTTAAAGACCACGTGGAATGCCTGTCTTTTTGTGGAAGAGTAGTGTTCCATGGCAGACTCTTAGTAAAATATGTGCTTGGAGTCTTTTTGGTGTAATAAAAATTTGCTTTGAGCTTGCCTCACTGTACATATGGTAGCCATTAGCCATATGTGGGTAATTAGGTTTCGACTTGCTTGAATTGATAAAAATTAAAAATTTCGTTCCTCAGTTGCACTTCTGACCGTTTAGATGCGTAGTAGCCGCCTGTGGCTGGTGGCCGCCTATCAGACAGCACAAGCATGGCGCATTTCCACTGCTGATGAGAGGCCTGTTGCACAGTGCTGGCTTCAGGTGTAGTTTATGACTATGGAATAAACTGTGTTCTGTCACTTTAAATTAGCCAGCCTGTATGGGCTTATACTTTATTCTGTAGTTTTCTGAACTCATTAGGTCATTTTCCCCAAATGGTGCTAAAAAGAAAGCTGTGTAAATCTAAAGCTATTCCGATACTTACTGTGTTGTTATTTAGAGTTATTTTTATAATAGGCATAATTAAGGATAAATATGAATTCATCTGTCTTTGCTGCATCGTTAATGGGATGTGCTCTTTAGAGGCAGGTTTTAAAAGTGCGCCTGTGTGGCAGGCGGAATCAAAAGAAAGGATAGAATAAAGAGAAGATTGAACATTAAACCTTGTATTGATATATCCCCCTGGTACCCCAAATAACACTAGGAGGGGGCACACAGAATTAACTTCAACTAACAAAGCTAACTAGCCTAGAACTTGTTACCACTTAGTAAGCTGTTCCTACCCTGCTGGGCTAACACTCGTGCCCCCCAAAGTTTTGTGATACATCACCTGATAGTCAAAGAGAGGAAAGAAACTTGCTTGGCTTCTTACAGATTACATGTGTCTATTACATAACAAAACCGTGAATCAGTGATGAATTCCTAAAGATCAGAACACCATGTTGAATATTGAATTATTGAATCATCCTGGTACATATAAACAGACTTCTGAACAGATTGGATCAGATGCATCAGTGTACACAACATACGACAAGCAGGCGTTTTTTGGAATTGTATTCAAAGATCATGACCAAAACAAAGCACTAAATTGCGGTGTTTCAGTTGAATTACTGTCCCTGGATTCACAGTGAATGATCAGGCGGAGCCACATCTAATTATCCCATCTGCGTGATAATTGTGCTGTCTTGTCATGGGGTGTTGAAGTTTGGGTGTGTTTTGGGAAAAGTGGTGTCGGTTACCTGTGAACCCAGTTGGCCAGTTGTGTGTAGATTCTTAGTCAATGCGAATTGACACTCCAAACTTTGAAATTCTGAAAGATCGGAAGTTTCTTACAGGTGATTAGGTTCTAGGGACTAGTCATTTAATTTCACATGACTGAGTACTTAATGCCACAGTGCTAATAGCTGAATATGGAAAAAATTAGAATTAAATTTATTTAGTCAGTTGGGTTTTTTTGTATGTGTTTTGTTTTTACAATCTTCATAAGGCATAGCTTCTGAAGCAACTTTATCAACTCTAAAGTATTTACTCAGTTTCTCATAATTATAAGTAGTTTTTCATATTAACAATACACAGTCAGGGGCTATTTCGTTTAGTTGTTCTTTGCTTTCCCAGTAGAGTGGTAAAAGAAAAAAAGTTTATGCAATGAGCACAAAATTATAACCCAAACCTTTTTAAAAGAATACGTTTTCACCGTTAACCACATCTGTAATAAACATTTCTTCCTGCCTTGCATAAACTAACATCGTAAAGAAATAGATCAAAGTCTGCTTCTAATGCTGACCTCAATTTCTGTTGGTTATGTATACTTACTTATTTTTATCTTGGTATATTGAGCTCTCTTGGTCATGTATCGAGTACATTCTACAAATGGCCAGACATACATACAGTTGTTCAAATGAAAACATTGCTGAGATGATTTCTACTTCCCTTCCAACTGAGGGAGGGATGTGACTGCCCAAACTCAGCTTTGAGGAAACTCACCTCTGTGCTCAGTTCTGATAGGCAGCCCTCTGCTCAGTAATTAACTGTCCATGTACTTTCTCCTTTCCCAGGAAGAGTCGGAAAGGGCCAGGTATTCCCACAGATCCAGTCATCGTCGTCCTTCTCTGGTTTGTAATAACCTACAGACTTGCCTCTGATACTTTTCCTCACAGCTTGCTGCAGCCACTCACACACCTTTACTATGTTGTTTTTATCTTATCAGGGAGTTGAGGATGCATTGTCCATTCGAAGTCTTGGCAGTCACAGGGTTGGTATTTTAAGTTGTTTACACCCTAATAGCAAAGCTATATCCCTTTGTCTTTTCTAAAAAAAAAGAGAAAATATTGGCAAAGTTCTTTTCATTAGAAAGTGATATTTTCTCTCAAATTATTATTATAAGTAAATCAATTCTAAAATCATAAATATTTTCATCTATTAACATGTATATTTACTTTTTTTCTATAAAAGGACTTTTGATTTTGAAAAATCATCACAAAATAATAAGATTGATTTTATAAAATAACACCTGCATGGTTCTAACTTTCAGATTTTTCCTACTTTCAGATTTTTTTAAATGATAATTTTTTAATGAAATTTATTATTTGGGGGCATGGGTGACTAATTATAGTTTTATTCAGTAGAAAAATTGAACTGATTTTTAAAGTGCCTATCTTACCATATTTATAGAAATGATCATGCTTCAATATTTTGATTAATATTTTGTAGTTTGTCTCAAGTTTTTAGTGTACATCATTGTAAATCAAAATAAATGAGAAATTATTCATTAAAGGCTTGCATATTGTGCCAAAAAATCTGATCTCTGTTCTTAATGAATTGTGCTTAAAGCACATTGCCTTAGAGCAATGCTTTTAATTTGTACATTATTAATATAGTATATGTGCTAATATCTAGATTTTTTTTTCATCAGTAAAATTCTGTTCTTGTTAAGATCTGTGTTTGTTAATATCCCCAGGTCTAGTTTTCTTCCTGTCTTGTATAATATTCCTATCTTGTATTATTTTCCTATCTGGAAAATACACTGTATTATACTGTGTTCTGGTATTACTAGTTATTGATATGTTTGCATTCTTAAATAGTCTTTTACTCTGGTTATATATATATATTTTTAATTCACTTCCGTTCTTAAGACCGTGTTTTATTTTTAGATAATTTTCCCTTTGTTACAATCTGTTGCATATTGGCTGAGCGCAGCTTTCCCCATAAATTTTGCACACGCATATGCACTAAATCGAATGGCAGGCGAGATGATGTTTTCTGAATGTACAGTTGTTCCCAGGAGTGGTTATATTTCTCATTGGTGACTATAATCTACTGTCTTTTTAGAATAAATTAGTAAGCTAGTACTTGAATCAAATATTTTGGTTGATTATAAAAGTTTAGATTTAAGAGAATATTAAAAAGCCTTTATAGAAATCTAACTAGTGGTTTAAGAATGATTTTAAAGGAAAAGAGCTTTAAGATAATAAATTTGTCATGCTTCTCCCTAGAGAGATTTGTAGTGCTTTTTTTTTCTCACAGGGAGTTAACAAAAGCTTAAAAGTTGAGCTTGGAGGGCTTTGAAAATAATCCCATCTCACCTTTTTTTAAAAAATATATGACTTATTGTAATGTTCATAGTGTGAAGTTCACAGTCTTCAAGCTGGTTATTTGTAAAGATGCATGGGAAACTTACATATTACTTTAACCTAATGGTAAAGCCATCCAAGTTCAACCTAATTTATTTTTAAAACAAATCTGTAAACAAGCAAAAAATAAATCTGCAATTAAATAAGGAATTGTTTACTCGGTGTCTATAAAGTGAGATTGATTTTCATTTCATGGAAATTACATCATTAAATAAATTTAAGATATAGCTAGAACTCAAATGGTATTTTATTTCATTATGGTAGTTATGAAAATTTGCTAGTATGGTAGCAAAAAGTAAGACTCCTAATATTTTTAAAAAGCAGTCTGTGAACTTCAAGATTAGTAAAATTTTTACCTTGTAGAGACTTCAGTACTACTGTTAGTGTACATTTAGAATATTTAAATTTTTAGACTTTCTTAGAAATGTCTGATTGGAAATGAAAGCTTACTAATAACACAGTATAAAAGAAATATAGTTGAGATATAAGTTTTTTCTTTTTTCCAACTTAATAATATTGGGAGTTTTAAATTTTCATCAAATTATTGCCTTTTAGAATAACTTTACCATCTACATTATACCGAAAATGTAGACAACTTGTGTTCCCTGTAAAAATACATGTGATGGCTTAAAACCCTGACCTGAATTTTATTGGGGTTTGCTATATTATTTGGGGTTTTGGTATTTCTTTTCTAGTTATTTTTTTAAACTTATGAGCTGTATATTAAAAAGTCTAAGACTTTTGAACCTTATATTCGATACATGAACATTAGCAGTACTTGGATATGAGGAAGATGTGTTTATGGTTTCATGCCACATTCTTCGGACTTTGAGCTCTCCTTTTGTCCAGTTAACTGCCTTTTTTGAAAGGTGTCCTGCCTGAAGCTATGTGGGGTTAGAGATGGTATCAACGCTATGGACTTTCTGTATAAAAAGAGCAGAGATAGTTCAAGATGGTTCAAGATGGTAGGTAAGGGGAAGGAAGATTAAATCAAAGCCCTGAGTTTAGAATTGAAACAGTGCTTCTTTAAAAAGCAATCTACCTTTAAAAAAAAAAACTCTGACTGACTGCTTGGTCACTGCTTTTATGTATTGAAATTCAAGAAGACTATAAGGAAGAGATCCGAAATTAGAAAATGAGGTAATCTTGAATCAGAGTGGTAGGGATACATCACAGTTTTCACTGGTGGAGAGCTTCACTGTTGTTTTTTATTAGTTCCTATTTATCAGTGGCTTTAGTATAATTTTAATGATTTAATTTTAATATGCTTGGAATTTTTTATTCTGTCATTTACTCCTACACTGTTTAATTCTGTGGAAGAACCCATCGAAGGACGTTACAGGGACACGTTGGAGCAGAGCCCGTACACCCAGCAGTGAAGACCTCATGGCGTGTAGCCAGAGAAATGTGCAGCGTTAGTACTGTGCAGTCGCTGCTGACTCACAGCGCCCCGGGGGCCTGAGCAATAGGTCCATTCCCACAGAAACAAGCACTGGCCGAACTTTTGTTTCTGTAGCCTGCTTTTTAATACTTTTTATAATAGCAAGTTTGGAAATATTTTGTTTAGCTAGAGCCCTCAGTTCTTTCTTCTTTGATGAATCATTTGTTTTAAACAACATAAATGCCAACTGTCACATACCGGAGGATTCTTTTTGTTCACCAGGTGTACAACCAGTAGTAGCAACTGGGATGTCCAAGTTGTGGATTTTCCTACCAGATTCAGCAGTTTTTAAAACTGAGGGAATTCCCTGGCGGTCCAGTGGTTAGAACTCCACTCTTCCAATGCTGGGGCCCAGATTGCATCCCTGGTCAAGGAACTAAGATCCTGCAAGCCTCACAGCACAGCCGAATAAATAGATAAACTAAAACTATCTGAGCTCTGCATTATATTTTGGAAAAAGAAAATCAAAGTAGATCATTTTCAGTTCAACTTGTCAAATCTTATGCTTTTGCAGAAGACCAGGTGTTACAGAGAGGATGAGAACTAAGACTGATTCCTTCAATGAACTTACCTGTTTGGGAGGATGGAATAGCTTATATGCAAGAATGTGTGATTTGAGTAATACATGTTTTGGTCATGGGTTTTTTTTTTTTTTAAACAAAAAAGGTATTTTGTTAACTGAGAGAAGTCGCAGGTAAAACTTTCATAGAGAAGGAACTTTATTTTCAGTGAAATGTCATTCACCACAGTGACTTTACCACGCACATCATTTACCACCAAATGCACACCATTAGGCATTTTAGAAAATTTTGGATAAACAAGATTTTTTTTTTACACGTGTAGTAACACTTTATATTCTGTTTTCATGATAATACAAGAAAAGTATGCAAATGCAGATATTTTGCTTCAGTACCTCTTAGTATTTACTGTAATATCATTTTCTCTGAATTTAATCTTGCCAGTGATAAAATTATACCACTTAGCCTTATACTTATAAAATACATTTTGGGGAGTTTCTGCATTATTTTTTGTGAATGATCATCTCATTAAGCATGAATTGAAACCTTTGTTCTGTCTGAACTATTATATTAATGCTTTATTAGAACTATACTTTAAAATTTTACCTTTTAGTCTATTTTAGGCTTTGTAAAATTACAGCCTCTATGACAGGAATACATTTTACACTGTAATCCAATATTCATATGCAGAGATGTACCTGTTTTTGTATGTATATAAGTGTATAAAAATACAGAAACAAATTTTACAAAAATAATATTTACTGTACACGATCCACTCTAGTATTTTGTATTTTTTTATATTGGTTGAACCCATAAATTGATTTTATGAACTACTAATGAGTTGCAGTCCACATTTAGAAAAACATTACTTTAGATCAGGTTTCTGAATAGTGTTCCCTAAGATCCTAAATGGGTAGAAGAGTTGCAAAAGAAAGATATTTTTACCAAACTACCTGAGGAACTTGTTCATTGCTTTTGTTTTATACATTGCTCTTCTGGGCAAGATTGCTTAAAAAATCTGACTAGAATGCTTAAAAAAATTAGGAAAACACAAATCTGAGTAGTTAGTTACTATTTAATTTGGTTTCTTGGATTTGACATGTGGTGCTAAACATATTATTTTCTTAAAGACCCTACAGGAAATATGGCTTTCTGGTCTTGTCATAAATTCTATACCTATTTTCTTTGATTTATATTTCATGCCACTTATATGTATACTATCCACTCCACACTTTGCTCTGACCGAGTTTCTAGCTTTGTTCACTATTTTTCACAGGGAAAGTTCTTGAGAAGGAATGTTTTCCAGGTGTGTGCACAAGCAGATCCAAGGGAACTTTCCCCATTTTAATGCTGCAGTTGTTGTTTGTCTTTTAGTTTTGTTTTGTGTTTTTTTGGTAAGTTTCATCATAGCTATGTGTTCCTGCTTCATTGCTTCTCCATGACTTGCTTTTGCCACGTTCCACATGATGGACAATGATGGTCATAGACCGTTAGGATGCTTAATTCCTGTATTTAAAGGCTTCCTTGGGTGTTCTGTGCTGCAGTGTACTGGGGTGAATCATCTGAACATTACTGATTATAAATTCTGGATTTGAATGAGAACATCAAGTTTTTCCTGTACATATAGTTTAACAATAACCTATACTAGGAAAGAGTGAGGGGGAGAGTGTTCTTTAATTCACATGTCACAGCTGTTATGTTTAATAATTTGGGGATTTTAAAGTAGTGCTGGATTTTTCATAATTTTATGAATGTTGCTTCCCCCCGCCTTTGTATTTCTGATTTTGGGAATACAACCAACTTTCACCTTTTCCTGAAATCCAGTATGATGCTCTTAAGGATAGATCATCAAGACTTTCATCATTAGTATGTATTGCATGACTTTGTGTTAAATTTAGTTACACTTTATAAACAATTGGTGATGCTAATCCTAGATGATGTCTAACTTTTTCACGGGTCTGCTGTGATGTTTGGGGGAAATATATGACTAACGGCAAATTCTAGTGTGCAGTTGTGGCATGATTTAGCACTTGAATAGCTTTGCCTTGTAGGATCTCAGGATCATATAAAAACTTTTTTGCTTTCCTATTCAGGACTAAGATTGGTAGTAGTATCTTTTCTTAAAGTGATGAGTCACCCAGCTGACACATACTCATTGCCCTGGAAGACATGTTTCCAGCGGTGTTTTGAGATGTACTGAACTACAGCAGCATGTTTTACAACTACACCTGCTATGTTTTATGTTCTGTGTCACAAGCCAGCAGGTGTGAAAGGATTCAGGTGACAACTGAAACATCAGTTCCGTCCACTCATTTTTGCTTGATTTGGTTTATTTTTGATGGCATGTCATTTTGGCCAAGGAAGTTTACTTGTAGTGTGTTTTTCTTGGGTTAATGTATCCATACGTTGCCACAGCTCTTATGTTCAGAGTAATAATGTCTAAAAGAAAGATATGCACTTTAAAAAAAAAGGAAAGTGAATTTGTAATCACTGATTCAGGATCTAGCTGTGCATGTTTCAGGTGATGTGTGTAGAGCAGGCTGTTGATTGCTAGGCCCCTTCTAGCTGCATCTCCTCCTTTCAGACCAAAGGTGCGTATCCACATTGGACTTCTTATCTGCCAGTTGTCCTGTTTAGTAGTATTGCTGTCTTCTATCCCCTCACATGCACTTGGCTCTGACTCCTAGAAGTTACATCCAAGGATGTCAGGGTATTATCTAATGATACTGCTGCTGCTTGAGACGGGCCACGCTGTGTAGGCTGCTCTCTGCTGAGCGGCGCCTGCTGTGGGACCAGTAACTCGGGTTAGGAGGACTGTCTCGGGCAGCGCAGTGTTAACGTTTTCTGTTCTCATCATGCTTTGGTGGCTGCACAGGATTGCTCTTTGGCCTTTAAGTAAGGAGGACTGCAAAAGGAAGTGGCCTCTCTTGTCACTCATACCTTTTTAAAGAAGCAGAGACTCAAATGAGGTGTGGTGTGAAGGCCCCCACTTAGAGCCTGCTGGTTCTGAGCCCTAATTCAGCTTTCAGTTGGCTCCACACTGAGCTGGGTGGCATGGGGGGCTGAGGGGATGCTGGTGTGTGGCAGGCTGTGTGCCTGAGCCCGTTTCCCACTAGCAGGAGGGAAATGGAGAGCATGCATGTAGACTGCTGTGTCTCATGTGGGCCTGTTTCCATGTATGATTTTAAGATGCACTTTATTAAATTATCTTAAGACTTCACTATATGATCTTTAAAGTTAACATCAATATTTACTTCCAGAATCATTCTTACAGTCACTCTTATGGAATGAAGAAGAGATCTTCTGGTTCTCATAAAGACCCACTGGTTAGTTCTGTTGTGTCTCATATCACAGTACTTTGTGTGGTTGTAAAATTCACTGATCCTTTCAGGGAAATTAAGAATTATGACTGCATTGGTGTGCTCTTCAGGCATTATTGAAACCTGATAATGTACTGAAACATAACTTACCAGAGCCTTATTTAAAAATAATTTTGTGTTCATGTACAAGATTTAATATCAAGTTAACATATGATGGGCTTCCCTGGTATCTCAGCTGGTAAAGAATCCACCTGCAACGCAGGAGACTCTGGTTCGATCCCTCGATCGGCAAGATCCCGTGGAGAAAAGATAGGATACCCACACCAGTATTCTTGCCTGGAGAATTCCATGGACAGAGGAGCCTGGCAGGCCCCAGTCCATGGGGTCGCAAAGAGTCAGAAACGACTGAGCGACTTTCACTTCACTAACGTATGCTAACCCTGGTGGCTAGAGTTAGGAAAGTGTCACACTAAGTTCATTAATACTGTACTTTCATCTGTGAATTGCCCTTTGGAGGACTGTACCTTAATAGGTTTAGTGAGATTCTTATAACTTATTTTGGATATTTGAGTTGATTTAGTTGTGATGTTGGGCTTCCCTGGTGGCTCAGATGGAATCTGCCTGCAATGCGGGAGACCTGGATTTGATCCCTGGGTTGGGAAGATCCCCTAGAGGAGGGCATGGCAGCCCACTCCAGTATTCTTGCCTGGAGAATCCCTCGGAGCAGAGAAGCCTGGTGTGCTACAGTCCATGGGATTGCAAAGAATCGGACACAACTGAACGACTAAGCACAGTTGTGGTATTATAGCCAGTACCAAACTCACGTGTAGCTGTCATTCTGAATGATTGTTTTTTATAGATTTGAGATTTGAGGAACTTGAAATTAATATTCTGGTAGAACAACAAAGTTTATGATGGCAGAATTCCCATGCTGTCTTGCAGAAAATTCTTCAACCTATAGTGTAATTAAACTGTAGGACTAATAGTGCTCTCCATTCCAGCCAGCCTGCTAAATGGCATTGCTGTGGAGGAAAAAAGCCGTCTACAGTGCCTATTTGGGGTGCTGGGAACACCTCCTCCCTGTTGAGGTGCAGCAGCACTGGCAGAGGAAGTGCAGCCCAAGCTCCTTGCTAACTCAGGGCTCCCTCGGGTAGGGCTCTGACCATTGGCGAGGTGGGGAGAGGGGTGGGAACCCGTGGCTGGTAGAAATGAGGAAGGAGGCGAGGACGAAATGGGAGGACATTAGTGAGAGGCCCTGGCAGGTGGAGTATTGGGAGCTCTGGGGAGAAGTGAGTCACGGTGTCTCTCAGAGGGTGTGGTGCAGGCAGGTCGGGCAGGGCAGGGTTGCGATGGGAGGAGGGCTGTCCCCTATTGCAGTGTCAACAGTGGAGGAGCCATCGTTCAGTCAGAGATTGCCTGGGCTTCCTTAACCTTGAGCAAAAAAGGTGGCTGAAATTGTTTAGATGATTTCTTTCCCCCCTCAAGCAGTCACAATAATGTAATTGCTTCCCTTAGTGTATTGAAGAAGAACCTGCCGTAGACCAAACCATATTTACTGCTCACACTCTTTCTTTGGTAATTTAATTTGATCAGTTTATTTGAACAAACAATGGAATTAGGAGTTTTGAAAAAAAAATAGCTTTAATGATTTCTGTAATGTTTCCAAATAGATTATAAAAGTGGTAATTATCCATTCATCCTGGGTTTTTCAAGGACATTCCTAAGTGTGACATGAGAATAATTCACTTCCTATTTCCTTTCTATTTTATCTGAGGGTTTATATTCTTTTTAAAGTAAAGAAAAAATAGCAATGATTTGGTTTGGAAAGTTAACCTTTAATATTAGTCTTTTTTGAGAGACTTGAAATCGCTGTTATTTTGACTTTGACAATATAATTCAAATCTTTAAAATCATTGTTTTGGAGAAGGGATTTGGGAATATCCAATTTTGTCATTATTGTTAGGTTAACAGCATTTAACCTAAGAAAAATGTGTTTGATTTTGCTTTTTGCAGAGTGGCCTCTACTTTGACCAAAGAAACTATAGCAGTCTTAGACATAGCAAACCCACCTCTGCCTGCTGTTCTCGGGTTTGTCACAAGATTTTTTGGCTTTATTTGTTTTATCCAACTTTAACACATTTCTAATCCCCTGTTTTGCATTTTGACTAGTTAGGACTAATCTGTGAATGGCTGTGTTTGTACAGGTTTGTGATAACTGAATTCACATTGTCTGTGTGAGTGTATCTTTAAATGATGGTAACTATTGAATCACCACATTTATTAATGAGTACCATTTTTTTCCAATTTTTTAAGTGAAAAATATTTACATTTACAAAAAAGTTCAAAGAATTATGTAGTAACCACCCACATACCTATACTCAGATTCAACAATTAACATTTTTACTGTATTTCCTTTATCGTGTAATTATCTGACTGTCCCACTGTGTTTCCATCAGTCCATCTTTTTGGGAAGGGCACATTTCAAAAGAAGTTGTAGGCATCAATACATAGCACGGTGTGTGTCCTTTTACTAAAAGTGTACATGTGGAAATATAAACTATAAGTGTGATGAGAGGGAATTCCCTGGTGGTCCAGTGGTTAGGGCTCAGCGTTCCACTGCCAGGGCCTGAGTTCAGTCCCTGGTTGGGGAACTAAGATCCCACAAGCTGAGCAGCATGACCAAAAAAATACATGACGAGAAGAACGTAATTATGTAATGTGAGAATCTCTTGTTCTTTCAAGGCATTTGGCATGCCGTACGTTTAGAACATATTAAATATATGGCATGCAGTGCATTTAAAATAATTCAGTTGTCAAAACCTGCATACATGATTTAGTCTTATTTTCCATGTCTGATTGGGCTTAGTGAAAAAGAACTGAAAGTGTACTCAGATGACATCAGGAAGAAAGATTTAATTCCTTTTAAAATAATGCTGTGCCTTGTTTAATGCATGGATTCACTGTGGCCAGTATAATTTATCTAATTAAACAAAGGCACTTTGCCCATGGCTCACTCTGAAATATAGGTTTTCTAATCCACTTGGAAAAGAGTGTTTATAGCAATAACTCAGAGCTCATTACCTGGCTCCCCGTAATCGGGATAAGCCCATTCGCTGTCACAGGAGCTGCTGGTAACTACTGCGACGTGGTCACGGTTTGCCACGCCCCCTGTGCTGTGGCCCTTGTCCCCAGAGCATTTTCTTAGGTGGCCCTCTTATCGCCTGACATTAATGTTCAGAGACCAGTGGGACTTAAAACACATTTATAGAAAACCATTCCAAGTGTTTTTCTTTCTGATCCCTTAAAATTGATAAAGAGATTTCTAATGGTTAAGTTTTTCTCATTTTGTGTGTCACTTAACTGCCTTAAACACTTAGGAATTACTGATGAATTATGGAATATAAAATAAGCATAAGCTTTCTGCTTTCATGATGGTGAGACCAGTTCTCCCTGTCTTTTCTTGCTTGTGTTTTGTTTTCGTTTCTTAGCAGTCTTCCTCCCTGTACAGCGACCCTCTGGCGACATCCAAGAGCTACAGGGTTAGTACTTCCGGCGGAGTGTGGTGCCTTCAGAGCTGCCGGCTCCTTTCCTTCGGGTTAAATCATGCGCTTTCTCCATAGGCCTCCTCCACTGTAAATTCTGGTCTGCTGAGAAGCGCCAGTCTGGTTTGTATTTCCCACTCCCAATGTGTGTACTCTTGGAGGAGCCATTGCCATGATGCTGACTCTAGCTTGACATCTTTCCTCCAAAATAGCCAAGGACACGAGGCTTCGGTGCTGTGTGTACTGCAACATGTGCTGCCTGTGCTTATAGTACAAAACTTGAGGGGAGTAAAAATGAGCGTGTTCTCCTCACAGTGGTAGATACTGCTGGCTGTTGTGGGCCCTTGCCTAGAATTGGCTTCCTAGAGGAGGTGGATTTGCATGGGTTCTGCTCCACTTGCATACTTGTGTGAGATGGCTGCCTAGGCATGGGATGTCGTATTTTTGGAGGGGAACAGCTGTGGCCTTGGCCACATCAATACTCAGCTCTGATGAAGCCAGCTGACTCGAAAGCCAAAACAATCGCTCTGTGTAATGTGCGATGGTGAGTTGGTTGCTTTCAGGCTGTTTTGTTGTGGCCTCTTCTAGTGACCGGGAACCTGAGGCTTTGTGCTTAATTTTATCGTGACACTGGGCAAAACTTTCTGTACTTCACTTTCTTACCTGTTTTCTTCCCTCTTTTGAGAGAATAAACTGGTAAATGTTCTCCTAATCTCATAACATGATGATGAAAGGCTATGCTTAACCAGTGGTGCTGCTTGAAATAAAGTGTGAGCCTGAAGCTTTGCTGAGGCTGATGCAGGAATTTATGCAGACATAAACGAGTCTTATCACCTCGGGAGGCTGTGCACTCAAACACTATTCTTCAGCTTTTTTGGAACTGAGTTCTTTGAAGAAGTTATATCACTTTGAAAATAACTTTGACGCTGAATGGCTAAATGGCATTTCCTTTGTTCTTCAGGTGTCATTGTATAATGGTGGATTATATAACCCTTACAGTTCTCGAACTGTAAGTCCAAGCAGGGGGAGGTGGTGAGGAGGGCGAGGTGTAGGTGGGCACAGTTTACTTAGAAAAAGCCATTTAATCTGACCTGTAATAACTCTCCAAGCTGTGAGACCCATCAGCTTGTCAACTGTGACTCTCCCCCAAGCTGTGAGAAAGTGCCTGCTGCAAACTGAGGCTTAAGTGTGAAGGCTGTACGAGCAGAGAAACCTCTTTTCTGGCTCATCAGTTCCTCAGGGAGAGGATGAGAATAGCGCTTCTTGGGGCACCCCCTTCTTCTCTCCTTGCTCTTGCTGGGGGCTGCTGGGTCATGAGAGTAGGAGTGCAGTAGGCCTCCAGCCGGGGGAGTAACTGTTACTTTCACCTGGGAACCAGGCTGAGTCAGGTCCAGGGGCACTGATGTATTCCCAGCGGGAAAAGGAGCTGATCGTTATTGTAAAACCTGTCTTCTTGGAAACTTTATAGCCATCTGAATACAGTTTTCACTCATCAAGAACGAGTTCATCCCGAAGCAGTCCTGTGGTGAGCTGCCTGGTCTCTTTGCATGTTCTGTAGACACTTCTGATTGGTTCATTAATCTGTACTCACAATTCAGAATATCGAGAGTGTGGTGTGTTTCACCCTTTTGTGCATGGATTGCCATTTTCCTTAAGTACACAAACTCAGGAACTAATTTGTCTGAATTGGTGGTTTCTGTATGAATGTGACTTAGCACATAATTCTTAAATGAGTCTGAATCTAGTGCCATTAGAATTTTTTTTTTTGTAACTGTCATTTGGAAATTCTTTTTTTTCCCCCAGTTGGTGGTAATGCAGGGTGTGAGTTAGCTGCCCTGTCCTTTTTCTTTCTCCTTTTCATCTCTCCTTTATACATTGAACCATTCCACTTGCTTCCTAGCCCTTCGATCAGTGGAGTGAGAGAAAAAATATATCAACTTTTAAAAAATTGCTACATAAAACACGAAACTGGGACAATTCTAATTACCCAGTCTTTCTAGAGTATTAAAACTTGTTTTAAATTTATAAATGTAATATTAGCTTAAGGAAAGTACAAAGTAGAAGTCCTCTGGCCCTTTTCTCCTGTTTCTGTCCCCCGAATGCAACCTCTGTTTATATATAACCTTTCAGAGATATTTTATGTCTGTACGAGTGTCCTGTGTTTGAACAGTATGCAAGTGACTCGTGTACATAATGATGCTTAACTTGTTTTCTTTACTCACAGTATCTTTTCAAATTAGTATTTAAAGATTTATTTTATTCTTTTTTGGGGGGACATTTAAAAGATTTTCAAAAATAAGTCATGTCCCTTTCTATTTCCACTGAGTGCCTCTTGGAGATTAGTTTTATGTCAGCACATTTTTTTTTAATGGCAATGTATCATCATTCTGTTAGTGCCTGGGCTGTCGATTTGAAAAACTGCTCCCGTTTTGATGAGCTTTTAGGTTGTCAGATTTTTGCTACAACAGATACTTGTACAATGAACATGCTTATACAAATATATTTTTGTGTACTTAGTAGATAGATCTGCATGGTAAATTGCTAATCATGAAATGATGGGAACCAAAGAGTATGTACATTTATATATTACCATATTACCCACCAAAAAGACTGTACTAATTACTATTTTTAATAGCAAATTATGACTTTCTTGGAACCACCTTGTTATTCTTGATGGTGTTAAAATTGGAGAAATTATTAAGCAGTTTCTTAAAGGTCAGCATAGGTTACTTTGTAGAGTAGAACAGACAAGTTATATGGACTTTCCTCTATGTATAAGTTTGACTCATTTTCCCTGCCATTTCCAAGTGACATTTATCAAGGATTCCACTCTTACAGTTAACAAAAAGTTATTAAAGGGATATTTAAGGAGATAAATGCTCTTTCACAGGAGGAAGTTTATATTTAACCCACCTGGTAATAAAATTCCACTTGGCAATTCTTGAGCCTGATGTCATTTTTAGTGTCCCAACTGTGATGGTCCCTTGCCCCCCAAAAAAAGATTATGGTAATGTTTTTAGTTGAGTGTAGAATCTTGTCCTTGTGTGCTGGCTACATGTTATTTCATTTGCAAGTTGGGACTCAGAGTTATTCCCCTAGTGATGCCAGAATGGCTCCTTGGTGAAGTCAGAATGGAGGCAGCCTGCGCACTGCAGGTGCGTCCCGCTGCTGCTGACAGAGGAGGGCACCGCGCAGTAGCGTGAGGAGCACATGGAGATGTGCTGTGCAGGAGTGAGTGGAGGGCAGCAGGGGTCATGAATCCAGTGTCCTCAGTGTAGGAAGTTCTGTGTTTGACATATTATTTCATTTGAGAAGATGATTTTTTTCCTCTCTCAAACTGAAAGACAGTGTGTTTATTGACTTAATGAATTATAAGATTATAATTCATTGTAATAAGTGGATCCCAGAGGGCCTAGAGGTTTAAAAAGCATGAGGTCCCTAGCAGGTTTTGGCTAGTAGAGTCATGCTTTGCCCCCCTTTTTCTTTCATTCAACTTAAAAGGTAAACACTATTTTAATCTTTGTGCTTTTGCGAACTATCTTTTGGTTTTTGGTGATTATTCATTATGCCTCAAAACAGCTTTTTGGTTTAATGGTGCACAGTAGTGGTGCTAATTGCAATCAATACTCATAGAGAGCATTTGCGTGTTTCCCAAAGCCTGCCTTCCTGTCCTTATGGTCACGGGAAGACCATATACCTATAGTGAAAGTGCATCTTTGTCATTATCTACTTTTAATATCCATAGTTCATCGACGATGACACTGCAAGCATTGCGTCTTCTGGTTGCGCCAGCCGTGGGCGAAGGGACAGCGTGGTGAGCGTGTTTTGCATGCAAACACATCTAATAAGTTTTAAAACTGCAACACTGTGTGATCACATGAAATCTATTGCAAACTGAAATTTGCACTTGATGAAATGAGCATTTTCTTCAAATTTAGTTTATATGAATAATTTACCTTCAGAAATGTATTCCTGAGAATACATTTTCTCAGTGGGCTGTGTAAACTTTCCTAATGACACCTCTTATGTGCTAGTCATTATGTACTTGACAGATTTTCACTTTTTATTCTTTGTTGCTGTTTTATGCACATGCATGTATATGCACAGTTCACCAAAAACAAAAAAATTCTCAAACAAGATTAATGTTTCCACATTCTTTAAAACTCATTACTATGGATTACAAATCATGCTGCCATTAATTAGTAGTTTTCTTCACTATGTATTTAACTATTGTTTATATGTCTTTTAAGACCTGTGAATTTTTTGAGTTGCTGGTGGCAAAATTTAAAAATACTGTCTTAGAATTCAACTAGAGTTACAATTGTAAAGGTAAGGAATAGCTATGTTAGAATATAAACTATATAATTTCAGGTTTTTTTATGAAACAAGCAATTTTACAGAGAGCTGACATTTTTGCTTTATTAAGAATTGATTTGAAAATTACTTTGAGAATGGTGTGTCAGCTTAGAGCTAAAAGAAAAAAAGAGAGCCCAATAACTGAGAGGCTATAGAGGCTATAATTCCTTTAAGAAATTAGAAGGCCATTTACTTTGAGTCATGTTTTGTGAAAGATTGTGAACCCAAGCTTTTCATAGAAAGGGGGAACAGCAAGAGTTTGTGAGCTTTGTTGCCAGAAATACAGTGATTGAACTAAGACAGTTTTGGTTCCTTGGCAAGCCAGATAATGCTCATCATCACGGCTGAAGAGGAGAGAACAGTCCCCGACACCCGAAAACACCCTGGCAAGTGGTGGGGTGGAAAGGGCAGGGGCTTGGACCGCTGCTCCCACCTGTTAGTTGTGTTAATAGTGGTTCCTTTACTTATTATTTTTACCTACTTAATGAGCATGTAATCACTATCTTTGTAGGTAGGCTTAATATATGACGTAAATGAACTATCGAAATTCTGAGATAGTGGGTACCTTTACAGTATTACATGTAAATTTAAGTTGCATTACTGTTACTGTAAACAAGAATACTATTGCATGATCATCTCAGCTCTTCATAAAACTTCATATTTGTAAGCCTTAAAGAAGGCAGCTGTGTGCATGGGCTTCCAGATTCCTTTCTGGAAGAGAAGAGTTTTTGAGCAAGGAAATCAGACAGAACTGAGGTAAGCAGTAGCTGATGAGTGAGGTAACGAATGTTCATTGATTAAAGCAATTATCCTTCAATAAAAAGAAAAGAATGTTCATTGTTTTTTAATTCAACAAATGCTTATGGAGTGAGTACCAGTTATATATGAGGCACTGTGTTAATGGCTGGGAATAATGCTACACAGGCCAGATTGCTGACTTCATGGAGCTTACATCCTAATGAAAGAAATAGGGGGGGAAACTGGTAAAGGAAGGAACAAAAAGAGAAAGTAAACCCAGAGACTGTGAAGAGAAAAAGCAGGTGATACGATAGAGGACATTGAGTGGAGTGTGTGTCCCTTCGGGATGGGGTGATCAGAGAAGGCATCTCCAAGGGAGGTGACCTTGGAGCTGAGAGTTCTTAGGCCAGTGCCAGCAGCTAAGGTGGGAAGAGACGGTTGTGTTTAGGGAACCAGAAAGAGGCCATGTAGTTCCTTCATTGTTCTGTTCTACAGTTCCTGGTCCTGAGAAATGTGAAAAGAGGAAACTGGGTAAAAGGCACAATAAATACTCTGCAGGTGGTTCTGCATTCAGCATATATGTGCTTAGCAGAGTCAGTAGCTATAATGCATTATACATTTGTGGAATATAGTGGAGGCTTTAGGTAAATGCTATCCTAGAATCCCTCGTTATGAGGGTGATGCTCCTCTTCAGGCAGTAGATGGTGATCTCTGTAGCATAGAACTCTGACTAAAATTAAGAAGAGTTTATTTTAGGGAGCTGTGAAGTCATTTTGGAGCCCTTTACATTTCTTTCTTACCTTCTTGAGTGGGTAATCGCAGCACTTCCCTCATTTCATTTCTTGATACTTTATCACACAACAAAAAGAAAAAAGAAGGTTTCCCCTCATATGACAATGTTATCGTTTTGTTCTCTCTCTTCTTAATTTTAAAGCATCTCATTTTTTCTAACTGAAAGGTTTCTGCTGCTGATTATTTTAGTCGCTCCAATCGTAGGGGGAGCGTCGTCTCTGACGTGGATGACGTGAGCATCCCAGATCTGACCAGCGTGAGTGAAGCGCATGGGGACCCACTGTCTCAGGCTTGTGACTAACAGCTAATACAGTAGCTATTTTAAAATCAGAATTTAATTTATTTGAGTACACTAGCATTAAATAGTTTTTTGTTTTGTTTCAAAATGTATACATTGATATGTTCTTATTTTTTTAAACACTTTTTCCTATGGAAATTTTCCAGAAGCAGCCCGAACAATTATTGGTCAATTTTGTTTCATCTCTTTCTTCCTCTTTCCCTCCTTATTTTCCCCTGAATTATTTTAAAGCAAATCCCATACATCATGCCATTTCCCAATAAATCGTTCAGTATGCCTCTCTAGTTAAGAACTTTTTTCTTATTTATTGTATCAAACCTAAGAAAAGGATAAAAACTCCTTAAACCCTTCTAATACCTTTCCCATATTTAGATACTCCTGATTGGTCTTAAAATTTTTCTTCTCTTTTCATTTTGGTGAATCTGTAAATTTTTAGGTGGACTTTGAAGGTTGAACAATAAAATACACTACTTAGTCAAGTGTCACTAATTCACCGTAGCTGGGAAGAATCCGAATAGCTTTTGAGTGTTTGGACTAGGGCGTTGTGTTTGAGGAAGTGCCTGCCCGCTGCCTTCACGTTCGTTACGTGTGCTCTCTACTGAGTCATGGCCAACTCTTTGCGACCCCATGGACTGTAGCCTGTCAGACTCCTCTGTCCATGGAATTCTCCAGCAAGAATGTTAGATTGGATTACCTTTCCTCCTCCAGGGGATCTTCCCAATCAGGGATCGAACTGTGTTTCCTGAATTCCCTGCATTGCCAGGCAGATTCTTTTACCACTGGGCCGCCTGGCAAGCCCTCACATTCACTGAGAACTGCATTTAGGAAAGAGTGTCCAGTAGAAATGCCTGGAGGCATTTACCTTAATGAAGGAACCCACAGCAGCAGATGTCTGCCTGCCTGGTATATCTAACAGCCTGATTTTCTGTCTGTGTAACACCTTCTCTCTGTTGCTGACATTAGTGTTGTTTTGTGTTGTTTTGCCCTTGAACCAATAACTGCTCTAGTTATCAACTCTTTGAAGCAGATGAGGCAGAGTTTCTTAACAAAAAATTAGACCCTTTTTTTAATGAAGAGATAGTTCTTTATATTTAGCACATCACAGATTATATTTAAATAGCTACTTCTGAGTGACTGATCCTAGAAAACAGTTCTAAGTGTGGTCCTCAAGTATTCCAGATTGTTGGCTCTCAAAGCTGGCTGAGCAACAGCCCCTGTCTTGGCTTTCATCAGATCAAAGAATCTCTCTGCACCCAAGTTAGAAGACTGGCTCCCAGGTCTTTCCCCTGAAATACTGCCTATTTTATTAATTTGCTTATATTAACCTGTTTTTTCATAGATATAATCAGCTTATTATGTACCCCCTTTCCCTTGAAAACTTTGAATCTGTTTAGAACCTAATGTGATGTCTGAATTACTGGTTATGTCCTCCTTATGTTTATTTCTTCGCAGTTTATTTTAGTAACTATACAGAAGTGAAAAGATTGACTTTATTTTTAAAGTCTTCCACTGCTGCTTGTAATTAAATAAAACTCTTCTCCCAGTAATTATTTTTATTTACCTACACATTTTAATAAAAATTATACATATTAAAGATATATAACGAATGATTTGGAAATGATACACATGTATATAAGCTTCTTATTGTTAATTTAGTCGCTAAGTCGTGTCCAGCTCTTTTGCAACCCCATGGACTGTAGCCCGCCAGGCTCCTCTGTCCATGGGATTTCCCAGGCAAGAATACTGGAGTGGGTTGCCATTTCCTTCTCTGGGGGTCTTGCCGATCCAGGGACAAACCCTGCATCTCCTGCATCGGCAAGAGGATTCTTTACCACTGATCCACCAGGGAAGCCCCCATATAGGCTATGCATATGTATACCAAGTCATGTTGTGCACCTTATAACATAAGCACAGGATTCTCCAGAGCGTTAGTTGGTAAACTTGGCCAGCACTCTGTTTTATAGCCTATGAGCCGCAATGATTGTTTTTTTTCCTGAATGGTTGTCCAAGTACCTATGTAATATCCTTAATTTTGTCTCTTGGCACAGCCTAAAATGCATGTATATGTTGGTCCCTTCTCTGGAGCAAAAAAAAAAAACAATGTCTAATAATTTCCTCTAAAGGTTGTAGTGTAATTCAGCTCATTATAAACAAAAAGTGGACTTTATGTTGGTAAGCTCTCCACCCCCCACTCCCTCCCTCACACATATGCTTTTTAAAAGGATAAGCTGAAATCTGCATTTTTATGTGAAATATCTTGGGGTTTTTTTCTTTAAGTGATGAAGTATTCACTTTTATTCAGCAAGCAAATGTACTTTTTTCAGTCTGGGCATTTTTAGGACAGCATAATTTGGCATGAAGCAATGATCTATAAAGGAATTTTCTTATTAAATATGATCCTGTGACTTTTTGAACAAATTTCTCATTAATGCCTATGGACTACATTTTATACTAAATACAATTTTAAAAAGATTTACTGAGGTGCTGGGAGAGGGACAGGAAGACCTAAGCCAGTTTAATATTGCTCAGAAAATGTGAGGAACAAAGGGCAAACCAGTAGTTACTACTGCTCCTGAAAAAAGCATCCTTGTAGTTGGGGGCTTGGATCTTCTGTTTTTTAGGGTTTTCTCCAAATCGAATTTTTAAATAACATTATCAAGTCAGTATATACATATAAACTAGAAGTTAACAAAGGATTAGACTCCAGTGACTGCTTTAAGCAAAGAAAAGTGAAAGTCCATGGAATTCTCCAGGCCAGAATACTGGAGTGGGCAGCCTTTCCCTTCTCCAGGGGATCTTCCCAACCCAGGGATCGAACCCAGGTCTCCCGCATTGCAGGCGGATTCTTTACCAGCTAAGCTACCAGGGAAGCATAAGCAAACTATACTATAAATACTTCACTGGATTATAATTTTATACCTTAAAAAAAAAAAGTTTGTTCAAATGCCTTAATATAATACTCTTATCTCTTGATCACACATTATATTAGATTTATGATATGGGTGACAGAAGGGTTGCTGCTTGCTGAAAGTGGCTCTCCATATCAGATGTGCATAGCTCAGTTACATCAAATCTCCAGTGTCCTTTTAAAAAAGAAATATAATTTAGAACAAAGTGCATCTTTATTTCTAAACAATTCTTTCTATTTCTAAACAACCCTTTCAAATGACGGTATTAAAATGTATTCACAACTAAAATTCTGTTTCCATTCAAAAAGATTCTGTTATGTTTTACCATTTTAGTAGGACAAAATTATCGGTCACAGTAGTCATATGCTGAGACAAGGCCAATGGGCCTCTTCATCTGAGAATAAGAAATACCTTTCTTTGAAACAGAGGGTTTCAAAGATTTGACAAGATATATATTCTAAGAAATGTTTTTCATGTGCTAATTTCCACAGATAATCATGGAGTTTAGACTTAAAGAGAAACAATCTGTGTTCTATGATATTAAAAGCAAAGCATTTTCAGATTTCCCAGACATAGATAAGGTAAAGGCATTTATCACCAAAATATAGAAAAGATGACAGTTGACACTTTGCTTACTGGTTGATAATTTGAAATTCTTGAAAGCAGCGGTGAAGTTTGCCATCATGTGCTCTTCTTTGCAGATTAACACGAATGTAAAATATTACAAGCCTGTTAGCTAGCTTTCCATTTCCAAGTATCAAGGAAACCCTTTTCTTGATTGGAAAAATACATATTTAATTATTTAGAAATTTACTTGAAAGTTTTTGAGAGTAGTAAGCTGTCGTCAGTATTCATAAGCAAGTTCTCAGGTCTTTACTAATGATTTGTTTTCAGTATTCTTTTCTTTCTCAGTTTAATTTGCTTGTTTTACAAAATTGTGACCATATAATACTATACATAGAGCCTTTGTTTTCTGACTTTTCATATTACTACATATTCATTTTTTCCGTGTTATTCATAAACAACAATTTTTGAAAAATCAGCTATAGTCACCATGTTTTACATTGGATCCTCAGACTTTATCTTACAGCTTAAAGTTTGTACCCTTTTACCAGCAGCGTTTCCTTCATTTATACCTTAGCATATTAAATATGACTCCATTTTATTCCATTTAAGACCCTTTCCAGGATCTGGTGGAATCTTTGGGTCGTCATTTTGAACACTAGCTTCTTGTGGCAGTGCAGCTATGTAGACCTCCTGGGGCATTTAGAACACCAGGTTTCAGCTAGCTTTTGTCTAAATGGAAGGCTGCGCATAACGTGGCATGAGGAGAAGTTGGGAGTCTCTGGCCAGGTCCCTGCAGCCAAAATAACTGGGCTGCGGTGGGGCTGCTCTCAGCGCTTTCGCTGCCTCCGCAGTCCTGAAGTTTGGCGTGTGACCAGCCTGGGTTGCGGCAGTTCTGTCAGAGGATAGTGATAGCAGGAGACTCAGCCCTGTGGTCGACTAGGTCATGGATGCCCCTCTGAACTGTAAGATCTCTCTCATGTGTCTGCCTGTGCAAAAATGGATGGGTTGGGGGTCATTTGTTTGAGAGCGAATTAAGGGATAGAATTTCAGATGGACCTGGAAGATTGTTTCTGAATGCTGCCTGTTTATCTCTTTAACTCATTAGGAGAATAAGGCCGCCTATTTAGATGTAGTTATTTCTTTTGTTCTGAGGAGTAACACGTTAAATATTAAGCAATAAATTTTTACCAGTATAGACATGAGGAAGGTAATTCCTTCTTATGGCAGTATTTGCCAACATGAAAAACTATTGTTATTGCTTGTTTGTTTTAAGACCTTTCATATGTGGTTTTAAGAAGTCAAAATGAAGTAATGTCCATTCTTTTTTAAGGGTATTGTAGTAAGAAGCAGCAAAAATAATTCAAAGGCTAAGACAGGATTTATGTTCTGATTTAGTACTTATAGAAAAAGCTGTTTACTGAGACAGAAAATGAACATGATAAATGTAATGTTTTAAAAAAGAAGACTTTAAAATATGAGGAAGTTACAGTGAAGTGATCTGAACTGAGCCAGAAATAATGATGTTTTGTGTTTTAATAATTAACTGAAGACAGTTTTCAAATCTCTTCTCTAGATTGGGCTGGAAGGATTATTGGTCTAGAAGTTGGGGGTCTGGGTATATTTTCACTTAGTTAACTTTCTCTGTGATTTTTTTTCTCCCTAGTGGTAATCGGGACAGTCTATACAAGTAAATAATAGGGAAAAATTGACAAAACCGAGATCTGGATCCAGCTCTGGCATTTAGTTGTTCATCTTTCAGCAAGATCTAAAATTTCTCTTTCCTCAGCTGTAAAGTCAGAGTTTTAGGCGAGACCTTTAAGGTACTTCTCTTCTTGAAACACTAACTGAAACGACCCTAAGGCCTGTCTGTGAGAGAGGATAACTAGTTATGCTATCTCCAGACAGTAGGGTACTACGCAGCTGTTAAATGAGGTCAGTCTGTAGGTGCAGAAGAAGTGTAGTTCATTTATTCATTCATCTGACAAGTTTTTAGTCCTTCTGTATGCCAGGTGCTTCTCTTGGTGTTAGGAATACAGAAAAGAACGTACAGACGTGAAGTTTACATCAAAGAGAGAGATCAGATAGGAAGTAGATTAATAAGTATCATGGGGTCAGGGAGTGAGAAATACCATGAAGAAAAATTCTTTCTCTAATCTCTGAAACATGGTGAGGGGAAAGAGAACATATGGGATGTATTTGGGACACCACTGTTAGAATTTTGTAAAGCCTTGGGAGTAGATTGCCCTTGAGGGTAGCACATGCCCTTTGTGCTGTTTGATTTTTTTCTTTTTTTAGATACTTGTGCATGTTTGTTAAAAAGCAAACACAAAAAGCATACAACCAAATCCTCGGACTGTGGAGAAATTTTTTTGAGGATACATTTAACATGCTGTAGTCCAGTCTGAACTTTTTTGGCTGAGTGTGCTAGCCTTATCTATGTGTCTTGTGTACTAATAATGTAATAAAGTGTTTTGGCTTTTGGTTTTATCAGACTTTTTCTTCTGACATGTATGAATATTTGTGTGTGTGTGTGACTTTTGCAATGCTAGAGTTTACATTTATATGTAGTCTTCTTTAATTGTTTCAAATACCATGAAAAGAAAAATCTATGCAAAAGTTCTAACCTTTTTCATAAGGATAGCTTGCTTACTCGGTCTTCCTTGAATAAGAATTGAAGTTAACATCTTGTCTTCTGTGTCCCAACTTTATTTCAGTTTTAGTATGTTTACTTTTAGGATCCAAATATCAGTTGAACTTGAAGAACCCAAATGGTGTCACTTCTTTTTTTCTTCCGCCTTAAAAAAATCGAAAGGCTCAACGTCTTTTCTGATTTTTATCTCTGTTCTTTTCTAGTTGGATGAAAAATCTGATAAACAGTATGCTGAAAATTACACAAGGGTGAGTATGTAAATTCCTAAGGAAATTAAGTTGTTGAGGTCACCAGCTTACTACTATTCTTGATTTTACAACAGTTTAACTCATGGACTTACTCTTCCTTTCTTCATCTACTTCCTGTCCTTGACCCCCAGATTCCTCTGCAGTTGAATCATGTGAAGCCCTGGGAAGAGAGGAGACACTGCATTTTATTTCCTTGCCTGTCACCTCTTAAACTTGTGGCTGCTCTTTTGATTTTCAGTCCTCTAGAATTTCACCCGGAGAAGAAACCATTACACACTGGAAATGGGGAAGTGTCTTTAGGAATAGTGGTGACAGACTCTGAAGGTTTTCTTTCTTTTTTCCTGTATAGAGAAATTATTTCTTTGAAGTGAAATAATTCCTTTTAAGGAGTTGCTTTGTGTTTAAAAAAAAAAAAGTCTCTAACTTTCTTCTAGAAACATTTTTAGAAAGTCATCCTAGGAAATTATCTGGATTAATTTTTCACTATGCCCCCAATGATATGCCAGTTCTGTCCAGTAGAAACGTAGTGCAAGCCACAAATGTAAGCCACATGTGAATTTTCTAGCAGCCACACTAAAATAGTAAAAGGAAACAGATACAATTAATTCAAATGATATATTTTATTTAACCCCAATGTCCAAAATATTTTAAGCATAATCAACGTGAAAACTTATCAGTGAGATGTTTTACATTCTTTTGTCCACATCAAGAGTTCAAAACCTGGTGTGTATTTCACACCTGAGAAAGAATTCTCAGTTTGGACCAGTCACATTCCAAGTGCTCAGTCGCCGCATGTGGCTAGTTGTCTGCTGAATTGTCTGCCCACATCTCTGCCGTTTATTAATTCAGGAGCATCATCCACAGCTGAGGGGAAAATGCTGCTGCTCTCAGCTGCAGACAGTGTCTCCAGCTTTTATCAACAAAGTGTTGGGAAAAGAAAAGTTTCTAAAGAAGCAGCTTCCGGAACCTAATAATTAGCATACCAACAGAGCATTCTGAAACTGTTCAAAATCCAGCTGATGTCCTCACCCCAGCACTGTTTATAGTACAGTAAAGATAAACTTAGAAAACAGACAACTCTTCACATGAACTATTTCCTTCTTAGTGATTATGAATCCTAGATTCCAAAAGAGTGAGCAAACGCAGTTGTGCTGAGTAGTTCTGGTCGCATCTCTGGGTAACCCCCAGCCCCCTCTCCCCACCAAGGCCAGTCTAAATTGCTTGTGGACTACGTTCGGTGACTTCTTATCCACACTGTGTTAGAGCTCTTCCTATCACCCTGCCCCACTTTTAGTTTCCACATCAAATTTATTTTTAAAGAACTAAGACTTAAAAGTGTCATCTATCTTTTTCTCTAGCCTTCATCTCGAAATTCTGCCTCAGCGACGACCCCTCTAAGTGGAAACTCATCCAGGCGAGGAAGCGGGGATACCAGCAGCTTAATAGACCCAGACACCTCATTAAGTGAATTGCGGGTAAACCACCATTTTGGTTTGCTTTTTATAAACATTTTTTATTTTTGGCTTCTTTGTAGTATACTAGAACCATTTAACATTTAATGTGACTTGGTAGGAAGGAAAGAAGTATGAGTTCTTTAAAAAAAAATTTGTTAATACAGTTCAAGAATGTGACTAGGGTCTGAAAGGAAGGAGATTAGTTAATTCTTTTCTGTTCTCTTTCCTGAACATTTGACGGTATTTGGAATGAGCTCTTCTAGTTTACAAATGCCAGAAAAACTTTCTAATGTATATAAAAGTCATCCTTTCAAATAATTGGCCACATTTTAGATGGAAAATATGTGGATGTACAGGGAACCAGACTTTGGGGATTATTAGTCTTTTGAGCCCTTATAGTATTATTTGGCTGCTTGAATACAGTTATCTCTCAGAGTTTCATGATAAGACAAGTATGATAATATTTGGGATGACAGAAATACCTGAGTAATGAAAGCTCATTTAACCCGTTAGTTGAGCGAGCCTCCAGTCTCATTAATAACCCTTTCAAGATGTCTGTGAATGTCTATTTGCTGAGCATGCTGTTGGTGAGGAATGGGGCAAGGGTAGTAATAAAAACTGCGTTTATTCATTCATTCAGTGTTTATCGAGCCCCATAGGTTCAGGCAGTAAAACATACTTTGGAAACCTGAGGAATTCACTGTTTCACATGGAAGACAAGTGGATATGAACCAGTAAAGCCAGGTGGTGTGGTGGCTGTCATAGTAGCAAGAGTAAGGCTGTGAAGGGAATTCAGAGAAGCATCGTCTAAACTGGAAGAGATACTGAAAGGCTTTTGAGGCGACAAGGAGTGAAGGAACAGTAAAAAGTAACCAGGCAAAGAAGCCGAAGCGTGAAGGTGTTCTCTGATAAATTCGGAGAACCGGGAGGTTATCTGGGTGGCAGAGTTGCCAGAGGATAGGATGGAAAGTGAGGATTCGTAATGGGTGAGAGAGGAGGCTGGAGAGGTAATGATGGGCCACACCCCAGAACACTGTGTGGCCGACTGAAAGGAATTCAGGTTCACCCTGACCACAGTGGGATATGAAGCAGGGAAGCGGTGCTATCTGATATGCATTCCTAAAGGTTGACCACAGGCTGGAAGAAACCTTGGAGGCAAGAACTGTTCCTCTGTGGTTGAACAGTGGGGAGGAGATGAGCAAGTCAAAACTGTAATGGGAGGAAATGCAGGCAGCTTCCTCTGAAGAGAGTGTTGGAGGCTGGAAGTTGATTGGTCAATAGACAGTGTTAAGAGAGGGTTTTTGCTTTCTTTTAAAGGCAGCCTTAGTTATTATTTTCATTGGTTGGATTGAGTCAGTAGAGAGAGACTGAAGTTAAGAAAGGAGAGGAATATCAGAAAGTGCCTGAGTGGGTGAGAGGAATGTCCAGATAAGATTGGGGGGAGTTGGGCACCCCTTCCCCCGACCCAGTAGAGGAGGAGGGAGGGACTGTTAGTGACCGAATCAGATTGGAGTCGGGTCAGGAGCAGGAGTCTGGTGTGTGATATGGGCAGCTTGTACAGTGGGCTGAGGATTAGCAGAGGCTCGGGAGGATTGCTGCAGCGGCAGTGGCTGTGCAGGAGGCGGCCCAGGTCACGCTGGCTCTGACTCTGAAGGGGCCGGTATTGTTGAGCTCTGAGTACCAGGCAGAAGCATTGGGGGGTGCAAAGTAAATAAGCTCAGTTCTTGCCTTTAAGTGCTGTTTTCTAGTCCAGCAAAAGACAGGAGGATGGGGCCTTCCAGCTTCAGACTCAGCTTATGCTCACCATTTACAGCCTCTTGGAAGGAAATGAGCTTGTATGTCCCAGTATCTGGCTCCTCGTAGGCACTCTCTGTGGCTCAGACAATAAGGAATCCGCCTGCAGTGCAGGAGGCCCCGGGTTCGATCCCTGGGTTGGGAAGTTCCCCTGGAGAAGGAAATGGCAACCCACTCCAGTATTCTTGCCTGGGAAATCCCCAAGGACAGAGGCGCTGGGCGTGCTACAGTCCATGGAGTCACAAAGAGTCAAACCCAGCTGAGCGACTAAGCACAGCGCAGCATAGGCACTTGATAAATGTCTGTTGAGGGAACCGGGAAGTAAAGACAAGCCCACTGGGGAGGGAGTGAAGAGGCAGGGGAAATGTTGATATAATGTAACTCTGTGCAGTGGGCCATTGTTCCTGCCTGTAGTTGTAGAGTTACGTTCAAGGGCCTGTAGCTGTTATTTCCAACCTGAATCAACCATCCAGAATAGATCGTATGTAGCAAGGTTGGGTACAAGGGAGACAATATTTTCCATTTAAAATTTGACCTGCTTTACTTTTTTAATAAGGATTATGGTAACTTTTGGAGTAAAGACTTTTCTCATCATTTAAATGATGTCCTCAGGATAGATTGTCTCATTTGACATTGTATTTAAAAAGGTTTGTGTTTAATTTCCCTCCCTTTACTTCTCTTTCTCCCAAATGAATTGTGGGCAGTAACCAAGTCATTGGAAGACAACTTTGTTCATACCTAGTTTTATATTTTTTAAATATTTCTGCATAAGTCAGTAAAATTTTCAGCTTGTAATTAATCTGCTACATATTTTACTAGTTCTCGGTGAAGTGTTATACCAAAATTATTTAAATGATTTATACAATTTTCAAAATTGTGTTTTAAAAACTGTTATAAGCTATAGCTTTTGTCCATACACAGTCCTGCCCCCATTTGCTAATATTGCTTCAACAGGAGTCAATGCCAAGAAAATGTTTACTCTGTTGAATTGGTTACTCTAGGGCCTTCCCCAGCCCCACTGTCACCTGCGCTGTTTCGAGTGGCAGTCACGTTTGTGAACTGTGACTTCTCTTCTTTTGGTCTGGTCTATTCAGAAGTAATTCACATTTTCATGAATCCTTTGAGACTTTGTGCATGTGGTTTTATGCAATGGTTCATTCCTATGTCCTGCAGGATATCTATGACCTTAAGGACCAGATTCAGGATGTAGAAGGGAGATACATGCAGGGGCTTAAAGAACTAAAGGTATCAGGGCCCTCTCTGCTGCCCAAGCATGCTGTCTGTGCGCAGAAGTGTCGGTAACGGTGGTTTCACGGGTCCTCTTAACCCCACTGCACATGGCTTTACTAACAGTGTTGGTCTTTCAAGCATGTGCTTAACCTGCAGTGAAAGGCGAACTTCCAGTCTCTGCTGATATTTACGTGTGTGGTGTAGTTTGTGGAATAGTCAGCAAAAGATAGCTGGACTCAGTTTTTAAACCTTGTAAAATACTTACATATCCCTTGTATCTTAGCCTTACAAAATTGAGTTAGGCAAAAACCTAAGAAATGTTCTAAGAATATTTTTTTATTGAGAATTAAACCTTAAAATTCTTCCAAGTTAAATAAAAGAGCATTGCCTATTTCTGTCACCAAATTCAGTCAGTGTTAGAAACAGGAGGAAGAAACATCTGAGAGAGAGAGAGAGCATTACCATAAATAACCCCTGTGGTGGAAAGACCCTGAAGCATGAGGACTGTGTTTTGGTGTTGTTTTTACATATAGGTCAAAAAGGGTTACACACATTCAGTGCCTTAAAGAATTTGGAGGTAAATTTAAATAGGAATCTTCCCTGGTAGCTCAGACGGTAAAGAATCTCCCTGCAATGAGGAAACCCAGGTTCAACCCCTGGGTTGGGAAGATCCCCGGGAGAAGGGAATGGCTACCCACTCCAGTCTTCTTGCCTGGAGAATTCCACGGGCTCTGGCTATATTCCATGGGGTCACAAAGAGACACGATTGAGCAAGTAACACGTTCAGTTTTAAATGGTAGCCAGAATGGCTACCAGTTTTCCATAGAAGTGTAGGTGTGTGGCAGACCTTTTAGTTATAAATGGCACTTGATTACCATGCTCTTCCCTGTGTTTTCTTAAGAAGTCCAGGTCTAATATTATGAATTACTGTAAGTTTCTCTGAACACAGGTAGTTCCCTATTAAACATAGAAATAGACACCAGACCTCTAAAAATGTGTAAACAAGGTGTTCAGAAAGGTGACTTGGGCAGTGCCCCAGGAGCACAGTGTGAACCTAATAGGCAAAGCTCAGCTGCCCTGGCATCACTGGACTTGGGCCAACTAACAGCCAAAACCTTCATGCAGGTGATTGTGGCCCAGAGGGCATACAGTTAAGACTCAGGACCAGAAAGGGTGGGAAGGCCTGTGGAGAGCATTCCTGGGACGCCTGGACACCACTGACAGCCACGTATGGGCACTGGCGAACATCAGGAGAATCCCAGTTAGTGTGCCTATGTGCTCCCTTAGCCTTTTTGCTCTCATCTTCAAGTTTTGGAGCTGTGACTTGGAAGTACCTTAGATCAAGGGAACAAATCCAGGACTTTTCAATCAGTACATTCATTTTAAAGTATTGAATGTAATATAATGTATCAGGAAAGCAAATGATTCAGAGAATTCTTACTTGTTTTTCATTTTATTTTGAACATTTTCCTCTTTTTGACCTACCGTTATTGCATTCTTTGAAGGATACAGAAAACAGATTCACCTTATTTGAAACTCTGAATAGATAAGACCCCTTTTCTTAATTCATAGTTAGTATATAATTGAACTTGACTTCAGATTATGTTTATCCTTGAAATGAGTCTTTTAAACAGAAGAAAAAAAATCATTTACGAAATCATCCAGTTGGTGGTCAAAGCACAGTGGTTGTCAATGTACTTATATCCTATTAAAAAAGAATGCTAGGTCATTGCTTATGACATTATTCTCAAGTATGTCTGCCTGTGAGGGGTGTTTTCCCACTCCAGCTTCCATCCATCGTCACCTGGATCTCAATAATAGCACAGATTGCTGGACTCTACTCCCAGATTTTCTCATTCAAAAAGTCTAGGATGGGTTATTGAAAATTTGCATTTTTAGCCAGATCCTAGATAATGTTGTTGCTTCTAGTCTAGAACCTACACTGAAAGTCAATTCCTAAGATACATTTAAGTAAACTAATTCCTTATGGATATCACTGGTGTGAAATAGATTAAAATCATTAAAACTACCTTGACACTTAAACTAGTCCTCTGTGGTCTGTTGTTTAAAGAAAAGTAACTTCCATTCATTTTATATGTTGTATCCTTGCAGCTGCTGCTTAAACTGCCTCAGATTCTGGTGTTCATGCAGTCACACCCCATTTTGTATGGGACTGAGTTGTGAGGATTTTTCTCTTTTTTTTCTTTTTTGCTATTTGTCTCTAAGATGGATCAGAATCATTCTAAATTCTTCACTGTATGGGGTTGGCCTAAAAGTTTGTTCATTTTTTCTGGAAAAAAACCCCAAAACATTAATATAGTCCTGATTTGCAAACAGTTAAGTGTATGTGTTTGTGTATTTTTATTAAGATAAAATTCACATGCCATGAAATTTACCTATTTAAAGTGTACAGTGTATTGGGTTTTTTTTTTTTTCAGCATAGTCGCAGAGTTGCACAGACATCACCAGTTTTACAGTATCTTCATTACCCCAAAAAGAAACCCCATACTAATCAGCAGTTGTTTTCCATTCAGAGTTGCACAGACATCACCAGTTTTACAGTATCTTCATTACCCCAGAAAGAAACCCCATACTAATCAGCAGTTGTTCTCCATTCCTTCACTCCCAGACCACTAGTCAATGTTGTCTTTTGTGATTGACTTTTTACTTAATGTTTTCATCCATGTCATAAGATTCATCCATGTCATAACATGCATCTGTGTGTGTATGTATGTGTGTATAGGTGTAAAAATTGCTGGGTAGCATTCCAGTGTATAGATTTACTACATTTTGTTTATCCCTTTATTAGTTGATAGACATTTGAATTGTTTATAGTTTGGATCTATTATGAATAATGCTGCTATAAACATTTCTGTCCAGTTTTTTTGTATAGATATATCTTTTCATATCTCTTGGGCGGATTACCTAGAAATAGAACTGTTGGGTCATATGGCAACTCTGTGTTTAACATTTTGACTTGCTCCCAGACTCTTTGCCCGAAGCAGCTGCACTATTTTACATTCTCACTAGCGGTGTATGAGGATTCTGGTTTTTCCATTTCCTCACCAACCCTTGTTCTCTCTCTTTTTGATTATGTTAATAGCCATCCTATTAAGTCTGGAGTAGTATCTCATTATGGTTTTGGTTTTATTTCTTTAATCACTAATGATATTAAGAATATTTTTATATTCTTACCATTTTATACCCTCTTTGGAGGAATATCTGTTCAAATCCTTTCCCATTTTAAAATTGAATTGTCTGTCTTTTAATTCTTGATTTCTAAGTGTTCTTTATATATTCTAGATACAGGTACCTTATCAGATATAAGATTTGCAAATGTTTTCTCCCATTTTTTGCATGGTCTTTTTTATTTTCTTGATGATATAGTTTGTAGCATAAAAGTTTTTAATTTTGATGAAGTCTGCTTTTTTCTTTTGATTTCATATCTGAGAAACCACTGCCTACTCCAAAGTCATAAAGATTCACTTCTGTGTTTGGGGGGAAGAATTTTATAATTTTGGCTTTTAATTTAGGACTGTGATCCATTTTGAGTTAATTTCGGGGCATGGTGTGAGGTAGGAGTCCACCTTTATTTGCTTGCATGTGGATCTCAGTTGCCCCAACATAATTTATGAAAAAACCTATTTTTCCCACTGAGTTGTCTGGGCACCCTTGTCAAATAACAGTTAATCATAAATGTGTAAAGGTTTCTGGACTCTCAGAACCCTCAGTTCAAATATCATTGCTCTTTTATTTGTTAACATTTGCATCAGCATTTTAAAAATACAGAAGTGATGACTTTTTCTATGTGAAATGTTTTTTCTTTTTAGCTTTAAAAATGTTGCTAGGTAATAGTAATCTACCAAAATAGAAGCAGCTATTTAAAAACAGACTGTAAGCTATTTTAGGCAGAAAACTTTGAAGTGTATAAAAATTTAGACATTTAGTGGTAGCACTTTTTTGGGAGCAGGGAGGGGGGCTCACAGCCGGGCTTGTGTTATCTGAGTTCCTCAGCCAGGGATTGAACCCAGGCCCTGCAGTGAAAGCATAGAGTCCTAACCACTCCGGGACCACCAGGGAATTCCCCTGGTAGCTCTTTTTTAAAAAAATAATTGTTTTTGTGTCGCTTATTTTAAATGGCTAATATTTGAATAATTTCCAGAGGAAATGTGAATACATTTATTAACATTATGCAGAACAGGAAAGTACTGAAAACACAGATCCAAGAAATGGTGAAATTGGAAGGAGTATGAAACTTGCTTATATAAAAAGAGGCTATATTCCCTGTCATTGCGTTCGGCGTACCAGATAGCTTGCTGTTGAAAACTACAGGAGTAGCGTTTCTGAAAACATTGATGAGTCTTCGCTTTGTGACTTTCGCACTGTGACTCTCACATGTCTGCATGCCTTTTCGTCTTCCAGAGGCTACAGTGCCGCTTGGTTTTGTTTCCTTGGGTAGCAGAGAGCCCGTGAAGTGCTTATAATGGCGTTCTCGGCTTATTGTCGTCCTCCTGTTCCATGTGCATGCTTACTAAACAGAGAGCTTCCAAGACTGCTTGTATTTTGCAAAAATGCATCTTCACGTGTTTCTGCCAGGGCTATAGGTGATGACTGTGTTTGAGATCGTAGACTGATGACTCTGACTTTCATTTAGGAGTCTTTGTCTGAAGTGGAAGAAAAATACAAGAAAGCCATGGTTTCCAATGCACAGTTAGACAATGAGAAGAACAATTTGATATACCAAGTAGATACCCTCAAGGATGTTATTGAAGAGCAGGAGGAACAGATGGCGGAATTTTATAGAGAAAATGAAGAAAAATCAAAGGTAATTTGCTCATTTTACGTCATGCCTTTCTCTGGGGTCAGAAAATTAAAACCTGCTATTTAAAAAGTACTGTTTTCTTCTGTAAAATGGGGCCAGTAATACCTACATCATAGTTCTGTGGTGAGGGGTTAATGACTGTTACTGACTGTAAAGTGTTTATTTGGCACATAGTATGTGTTCAGTGAATGGTTGTTATTATCGATGAAGAGTAAAGGAGAATTAAAAACAATTTTTAAGTACTGGGTTTGATGGAAGAGGCCAAGGTCCCGGGGAGTGGTATTTCCCTCAAAACCGGTTGGTGCAAGGAAATCAACAGAACATAAGACTGCCATTCCTGGAATATTTTCCTTTTTTAATTTTTATAAGATTTAATTTATTTTCATAAGGGGAAACTTATCACCTCCTTTAGTTTCTGAAAATAGAATGCAGTTCAAATTTTATCTTTATTTTCTGTCTCTTAATTAGACAATTACAGTGAATTACTTCTTCCTGTTATAACTGGAACTCCACAAAGCTCCAAAGACTTTCAGTGAGATGGCTCGTTTTTTTCTCTTTTCTTTTTTTCTTCTCTTTTCTCTCCTTTTCTTCTCTCATTTTTCAAGAGAACCTGTTTTCTAAATGACTGGGGAGAAGTCTTTAACCAGTTATTTGGAAACAGCAGTGTGGAGACGTGGATCAGAAATCAGCAGATGTTTTCTTTAGCGATTTGCAAGCTATATTGTAAAAATGTGCAGATGGAAAATAAAGGCCACTGCCCAAGGCCTGGTTTTGCCTTTTGACAGCCGCAGGAAACAAGTTGCGTTCCCTTAAAAGCGTATTGGATTTTTTTTAAAGCGCTGAAATCAGCCCAAGCAGAGGACAGATGGGTATTACTGTGAAGAAATGAGTTGCAGTACATTGTATTAAAAAAAGAAAAAAGAATTTAGGAAATGTGCTTTGGTGAATTGTTAGAAGCAATAACAGTCTGTATTTGTACATAATAAAGGGAGAAAAGGTGTCAATATAACCTCTAAGGGACCCACATTATTACTGTAGACTCTATAGGGATTTCTTGAAGACTGAAAATGCTCATTCCAGTCTGTTTTCGTCACTTTCACAAAGTGTTACGAAGGATTTGCAGCAGGGCTCGGGGAAGGTGACTGCAGCCATGAAATTAAAAGACACTTACTCCTTGGAAGAAAAGTTATGACCAAGCTAGAGAGCATATTCAAAAGCAGAGACAAAGGCCCGTCTAGTCAAGGCTATGGTTTTTCCAGTAGTCACGTATGGATGTGAGAGTTGGACTGTGAAGAAGGCTGAGCACCGAAGAATTGATCGTTTTGAACTGTGGTGTTGGAGAAGACTCATGAGAGTCCCTTGGACTGCAAGGAGATCCAGCCAGTCCATTCTGAAGATCAGCCCTGGGTTTTCTTTGGAAGAGTAAGTGAGTGAAGTCACTCAGTCGTGTCTGACTCTTTGCTACCCCACGGACTGTAGCCTACCAAGTTCCTCCATCCGTGGGATTCTCCAGGCAAGAATACTGGAGTGGGTTGCCATTTCCTTAAGGAATGATGCTAAAGCTGAAACTCCAGTACTTTGGCCACCTCATGCGAAGAGCTGACTCATTGGAAAAGACTCTGATGCTGGGAGGGATTGAGGGCAGGAGGAGAAGGGGACGACAGAGGATGAGATGGCTGGCTGGCATCACCGACTCGATGGACGTGAGTCTGAGTGAACTCCGAGAGTTGGTGATGGACAGGGAGGCCTGGCATGCTGCGATTCATGGGGTCACAAAGAGTCGGACACGACTGAGCGGCTGAACTGAACTGAACTAGGGGAAGGAAGGCTGAAGAGGCAGAGTGCAGGAGATTTTTAGGGCAGCAGTGGAAGGAAATGGCAGCCCACTCCAGTGTTCTTGCCTGGAGAATCCCAGGGCCGGGGGAGCCTGGGGGGCTGCCATCTATGGGGTCGCAGAGTCAGACACCACTGAAGGGACTTGGCAGCAGCAGCTACTCTGTATCATACACTGTACGTGTGTCACAGCTCACAGAATGCACAGCACTGAGAGTGAACGCTGATGTCAGCTGCAGGCTTTAAGTGACCATGACATGTCAGTGCAGGCTCGTTGATTGCAACAAATAGTCCCTCTGGTTTAGGATGTTGATAGTGGGGGAAGGCTGTTCTGGGAGTGGGGAGGGGGCTCAGGGGTATTTGGGAACTCTGTAGTTTCTGCTGGATTTTCCCTTAAACTCCTCGGAAAAAATAATGTCTGCACAAAAACATTAGGATAAGAAGACTTGCATCTAGGTAAGGTGGTAGAGGTTTCTGGGTATTTTCACCTTGATGACAGTGGCTCATTGACTAGGTGGTGATGTAGATGGGTTCCTCTTTGATTCTTCCTGTATCTCATCAGCCAGTTTGGGAGAGTCCAAGCCGTGGTACTTTTCTTAGTCCTTGGACTCTCTTTCTACCTTGCCACACATTGTCATGTCTGTTTCTGGCTCTTGCTTCTAACAATTTAGAAGAAAAGCTCATGCTATGTATTGAATGGTCAGTACTAAAATGAGTTCTTATCTTTCTATCTTCTCCAATGACCTTGAGCATTAAAAAAAATCCCTATGATAAGCTGTTTTAACCAACTTCATTTTCCCTCCTATAATTTTCTAGGATATAGAGATGTCTTAGTATACATAGAGGTTTGTTTTTTTTTTCCAGTTTGTTTTTGTTTCTAAATCTTGTGCTTTTTGATTTTGAAAAGTCTGTGTGTTTTTTTTAATGCCCTGGAAATCTGCTTCAAATACGGTGATGTAGAAGACTTTGTGGGCATGTCTGTCTCTGATGTACTTTCAGCCCAGCCTGTCTTCTCCTAAACAGATACTGCCTCACACAGGAGATGTTCCTGTTTCCTTTACACAACAATATTCATGCCACCTTTCAAAATGTCTTTCTGTGTTTTCTGCTGGGATTATGGTAACTGCGTCTTACATATTGTGTCTATACTTTAGGGACAGAATGCCTGGTTAGGAATGTCTGCATTATAGTAGGGAATTATTTTTCTTTTTTCTTTCCTTTCCTTTCCTTCTTTTTTTTTTTTTTTCAGTTTATCTGAGATATAACAAAATGTTTTATTGCAGATTTTAAACAGACCCCCCCACCCCCTGCAAAAAAAAAGAGAGAAGAGTATCATGAACTTTCCTGAACCCATCACTGACCCCAAACAGGCCATCAGTGCATAGCCAGTTTTCCCAAGTCCACTTCCCCCACTCGGTTTGTTTGAAGCAAGTCCCATATTTTAATGTGAGTTTATTTATTTATTTATTTATGTATTTTTGGCCACACTGTATGGCTTGTGGGATCCTAGTTCCCTGACCAGGGATTGAACCCAGATCCTGGGCAGTATTAAGTGCCAAGTCCTAACCACTGGACCACCAGGATATTCCTGAATTTAATATGAATTTAAATTGTCCTCTCTTTTTAAAAATACAACGGCAAGACCATTTTACATCTGAAAAGTTGAGAAGTCCTTCATGCTGTATATCCTGTCATTGTTAAAATTTCAGTTGTTTCAAATGTGATAGATGATTTTTCTTTTTTATGCTTAGCGTCTTGATGAGTTCCACACCTTGGAGTTGGTTGTCATTTCTTACAAATCTCTATTTGTAGGCTTCCTTTCACCTCTTTTTCTCTCTTGCAGTTTATGGGTTGAAGAAACTGGACTGCTGGTCTTAACAGTTTCTGACAGTCTTGGGGATTTTGCTGTTTCATTAACACGGTTCTTGACTATGCTCATTTTTCTTCTGTGTTAGAAGAAAATAGTTAGATTTAGAGGTTTAATCACATGCGGGTTCAGTCTACTTCATAGGTTCTGTCCCTTCAGGAGGTCCAGGTGTAGGGCATCTCTGTGATACTGAACGGGGTGTCTTTATCCACTAGTTGATTAGGGGTGGCAAAATGACATTCTGTTTTTATCTTTACTGCTTTCTTTTATTTTTCCATCATTGTTTTAAAACAGCTTTATTGAGATATAATTCGCATACCATATACTTCATCTATCTTAAGTATACAGTTCAATGGGTTATTTTGCGTCTTCACAGACAAATGCAACCACAACCAATTTTGGAGTGCTTCATCACGTGAGAAAGCAGCCCCGTACCCTTCAGCAATCCTCTCGCTCTCAGCCCCTCAGCCCTCAGTAACCACTGTTGGTTCTACTTTCTGTCCCTGTAGAGTTAGTTACCTTTTATATCAGTGGAGTCATATACTGTGTAATCTTTTAGAATTGGCCTCTTTCACTTTGGTTAATATTTTCAAGTTCATCTGTGTGGTACATGCATCTGTACTTCATTCAGATTTATAGCCTAATAATATTCCATTGTATAGATATAGACCATGATTATCCATGCATGTATTGATGGACATTTTTTTCACTCTTTATCTGTGATGAATTATGCTGCTATAAACATTTGTGTACAGGTTTTTTGTGGGAACATTCATCTTTCTTTTAAATATTATACCTGGGAGTAGAATTGCTGGGTCATCTGGCAGCTCTGCATTTAAACATTTAAGGAGTAACCAGACCCTTTCCCAAGTTGCTGCGCCGTTTTCCATTCCCTCCGGCGGTGTGTGCAGATTCTGATTTCTCCACATCCTCACCAACACTTGTTCTTATCTGCGTTTCTTCCTAGCCATCCGAGGAGATGTGGTTTTGGAATGCATTTCCCTGATGACTAATGATTTTGAGTATATTTTGATATGTGTACTGTTTGTACATCTGTGGAGAAATGTCTGTTCAGATCCTTTGCCCATTTTTAAATTGGATTATCTTTGCGTTATTGCATTGTTAGAGTTTGTAGATTCTAGATCCAAGTTCCTTATCAGATGCGTGGTTGGCAGATATTTTCTCCCATTCCACGACTTGTCTTTTCACTTGACTCTGCTTTATTTATTAGTGTAAATTGCCCCTCATCCCTTATTACTCAGTGAAACAGTTTACAGAGGAAAGGCAAGATAAAAGCTTGACTCTTTTCCTTTGTTTACAAGTTTTCAAAATAAGAAATTGTTTAGCATCCTCTCACAGTGACCAATTATTAATTATTTTTAGAAAACCATCATAAAGGCAGGAGTTTGATGGTTTCCATCCACTGTAGCTTTATTCTTACTGATTTTCAAGTTGTCCCACTTTTATCTAAAGTGAACATCTTCAGGTTGATTCCCAAGTAATTTCGACCTGAGTCTGATTGGCTGTGATAGCATCTTTGCTGTGTAGTGTAAGCAAGTTTTCAGGGCTTGTCTGGTACATTTTCTGCTGCAGACCTGAATCAGCTATTAGCCCAAGGAGCCCTGGTTCTCTTTCGCTGGAGCAGTGTGGGTGCTCAGGGTGCGTGCCACAGTGTTGGTGACTGTCTCTAGACCTTTTCAGTGCTGTATGAGGGTGATGTGTATATGGGGTATTCTTTTGTTTTTAAAGTCAAAATATGTGTATAGTGCTAATTTATATTCAGACTTAGGATTTTTACCTGACCTCTCTGTTTTGCATATGCGTATCTCCTTCTGAAACTACCCTTCCCAGTTCTCAGAGTCACTCGGGATGGGAGTGATTTTGTTATATTCTATTTTCATCGCTTTATTCCACAGTACCTAGAATAGCAATACCAGCATTACCACTAGCAGTATAATTACTGAAAATAGTTAAAAGCATGTTTGGTTTTTTGTGTTTGGTTGTTATTTTACTGCTAGGCTGTATATAGTACAACCATTGTTTTTAAAGTTACTTGAAATACTTTCTCTGTGCTTATACCACTAACTGGATACATATAGCTAGGTTCACTACATTTTCTTTTCAATATTTAGGAATTGCTTTTTCAAATTTTTTATTATGAAATTGTTTTTACTTTTAACTGTGGTAAAAAACATATAACAAAATTTACCATCTTAACTGTCTTAAAGTGTGCATTTCATTAATGTTTATTCGCATTGTTGTGTAACAGCTCTCGAAAACTTTTCATCTTGTCAAACTGAAACTCTGTACCCATTAAACGCCCCCTGCGCGGCCCCCTGCCGCTCCTCCTGCCCCCCCATTCTTCCTCCTGCCCCCCATTCTTCCTCCTGCCCCCCATTCTTCCTCCTGCCCCCATTCTTCCTCCTGCCCCCTATTCTTCCTCCTGCCCCCCATTCTTCCTCCTGCCCCCCATTCTTCCTCCTGCCCCCCGTTCTTCCTCCTGCCCCCCATTCTTCCTCCTGCCCCCCCATTCTTCCTCCTGCCCCCCATTCTTCCTCCTGCCCCCCCCATTCTTCCTCCTGCCCCAGGCAGCAGCCCTACTTTCTGTCCCTGTGAGTTGGACTCCCCCTGCTGCTGCTGCTGCTGCTGCTGCTGAGTCCTTCAGTCATGTCCGACTCTGTGCGACCCCAGAGACGGCAGCCCAGCAGGCTCCCCCGTCCCTGGGATCCTCCAGGCAAGAGCACTGGAGTGGGCTGCCATTGCTTTCTCAGCTCCCCCAGGTACCTATATAAGTCGGATCATATTTGTCTTTTTGTTGCGGGCTTATTTTACTTAGCATACTGTCCTCAGGGTTCATTCATGTTCATAGCGTGTGGCGAGATTTTCTTCCTGAATAATATCCCACTGTATTTATGTACCACATTTTGTTTGTCCTTCATCTGTCAATGGACACTTAGGTTGCTTCCACAATGAAATTTTTTTATACAGTTTGTGAATTATTTACACAGATCTGAAGTCAAATCAGTAACAAAAAAGAATTGAAAGAAGTCAGTCTTTTGTCTCATTCTCTTCATCCCTCTTTTCTCCTTCCTTAAGGGAATTTTTTTAATTAAGTGGTTTATGTTCCCATTTTCTTTTTAATCCTAAGAAGACCTTTTTCCCCCATTCAAAATATAAAATATATTTGTGTTTCTCCTTTCTTAGAAAATGGTAGCATACTGTACTATTTTTCTGTATCTTGACTCTATCACCTGATGAGAGCTCTTCCTCTTTCTTTTTTATCACTTATACTACAGTTTGTACCACCAGTTTCCTATTAGTGGACATTTGAGTTGTTTGCAGTTTTTTGCTCTTCAAAATAGTCCTGCAAAACCAATGTACTGCATAGGTCTTTTTGTATTTTTGCTGGTATCTGTGCGAGTCACAAAAATCAGTTTGCTGCATCAGAAGGCCTGGTAACCCTGCTGGACATGAATCATTCTCCTTTTGTCAGGGTTGTACAATTTTGTATTCCTGCTTACTGTAAGAGTGGGCCTGTCCTTCTCCATGCTATTTTCCCCTGAGCATATTGTTAAGTTTGGGACTTTTACTGGTGTTTTGGTGAGAAACACAGTTTTATTTTGCATTTCTCTTAGTATGGGCATCTTTTCATACTCAGAGCAATGTACTTGTTTTTCTGTGAACTGTCCCTTTTTTTTTTTTTTTTTTTAGCCTATTCTAATAATAGTGGGTTTTTCCCTCCTTATTTCTAGTTTCCAAGGCTCTTTATCTGAAAAGGGGGTATCCTTTTGTCTCTGATGTGGCTTAGTAGCCAGTCTTTTGCAGTCACGTGTCGCTTGCCTTTGCTGTTTCTAGTGCTTTTGCAAACGTTGTTGTTTTGTTTTGTTTTTTTTTGGCGCCGCTGCAACTGCTTGTGGAATCTTAGTTCTCCAACCAGGGCTCAAACCACTGCCCTCTAGTGGAAGCACGAAGCCCTCACCACGGGATCTCCGGGGAATTTCCCAAAAGTTCTACATTTTTACCTAGTCCAGTTTTTCTGCCCCGTTCGCTGTCTCGTGCGTGGACTTGGGAGTCGTTTGTTGGCAGTGTTCCACCCACTGCCTGGTGGAGCGATGCGCTCGTCTCCCCTCTGCGGCTGCTTCCAGCTCCCTTTCTTCTGTCCGTCTGTCTCTCCCTCTTCTTTCTGCGCGTCTCTCGTGCTGTGGACTGTGAAGCTTGGTTCCAGTGTTGTTCTTCCATGTTTATATCCAGTTAGGCCAACACTGCTGATTTAAAAGCCTAGCTTTTCTCATTGATTTGAACCACTTTTTGTTTTGTTGTTGTTTAATACGTAATTGGGCTTGCTTCTGGATTTTTCTAGTCTGTTCCATTGGTCTGTATTCATGAGCCATTACAACAGTTTTAATTATATAAAAGCCATATAATAAGTAAGGTTAGCTTTCTTTTTCTTTTTGTGTTTTTCCAGCTATTTTTTCTTATTTTTCTCCCAAATAAACTTTATAATCAACTTATGTTGCTCTGTGGAGAGAACCTGTTGGTATTTTTATTTGGGCTGCGTAGGTTATTTCAGGGGGAACCTATATTTTTATGATGCATCGTTTTATTTAAGAATATGGTATGCCTTCCCATTGGTTCAGTCCTACTTTGTCTTCCAGGAATGTTTTGTATTATTTTCCTCATATATATTTTGGGTATATCTTGTAAATGTACATTTTTGTATTTTATTTTTTGATAGTATGTTTCTTGTATCTTCTCTCTTTTTGCATCTGTGGCACTTCTTGAATTTTCCATGTTAATTTTATAACCTGTTGTTTTACTAAGTCATTTCATTATTCAAAGTAATTTTGCCATTGATTAGTTTGGGTTTTCTAGCTATGTAATCATATGAGATGAAAATTGAGAATTTCCTGAGCCTTTCCATAGAATGCAGAAGTTTTCTAAGTTACAGTGCATGGCAGTGCAGGCGTGTGTCTGGGGTCGCACGCAGCCTCTGTTATTACACTGTAGCTGTTCCAGTCTGTCGTGTGCCACCGTCTCTGTTAACCATCTCATTTCTTTAATAACAGGAGTTGGAAAGGCAGAAACATATGTGTAGCGTGCTCCAGCACAAGATGGATGAGCTTAAAGAAGGCCTCCGGCAGAGAGACGAGCTAATTGAGGTGCGTGCGGGAGCTGTGGAAATGCCTTTTCTGAGGAGAAAATGCACAGAGTGGAATGAGGGCATGTGTGTTGGGAGAGAAGGGGGTTAAAATGCCACCAACCCTGTCCTTGTCTCTTCACATTTGGCTGCACCCTAACATTTTACAGGTGTGAAACAGAGAGCAGGCTTAAAAATTAATACTGGGAGCCCTCTAAGTATTTTCTTCTTAATAGCAGGAGCTTTTGTTACTGTCTTTTATTCCTAAGCACGTTCTCCCCTAAAGATGTCTTAGGAAGTGGGCAAAAGGAGACACTGCAGGATACCATGGTCCTTGGGAATGTAGTGAGTGCTATATTTGGGGACATGATTCTTGGGGAAGAAGAAGCTTGATCTTCACTCAGGTAGGTGCACTTCTGAAATGGCTAAATGAAAAGAAGTTGTCTGGATGCCTGGTGGGAGCCAGAAGGCGAAGCTTGGCTGAGGCTGCGGCTCAGGTTCCCCCCAGCAAGGAGCTCTAGGACCACGGCAGGGTCCTAGGAGGGGAGCCCTGTGGGCCTTCAGGAAACCTTTGACAGCAGTTTTCATCCTTTTGGGCCTGCTACCTGGCGTGCATCTCTGTTTTTCTTTAAATGTGGTTTTCCTCCGAGGTTGCCATTTTTTTTATAAATACGGGGTTAGGTTTGCTGGGACTGACTCCCGCTTGCTTCCTCGGCGTGCTTTCCCAGCACGTCTGGTGTTAATGAGCAGCGGTGCCGTGGCGATGTCAGGGAGGCCCGCCCCAGCGACCCTGAGATGCCTCTCATGTGTCACACTCAGCTCATCCATGTCCCTAGTGGCTCAGAACTCCCCTCCCCCTACTTTTTCCCTCTCCTTTTTCTCTTCCTCCACTGATCTGACTCACTTAATCTCTCCCCATGCGAATGACTTTAAAAATGATTTAATCGAGGAAAAGAAGTGATTCTATTTGTGGATATGTTACTTTTTTTGTCATTCTTGAGAATAACTGAACTTGGCTTGCTGAAAGCGGGTAGAATTTGTGAATTCTAAATGCAAACACAGATAACCCTTTGAAAATGTCAGGTTACATATGGAGTTAGTTGTCTTAGTTTTTCCATATATGGCAAGAAGTATCTTATCCAAACTCTGTCCTGCTGGCATTTAAAAATAATGTGTGACTTCTTCTCCTTTTTTGTCTTCTTGTTTTTGTGTGTCAGTATGCCAGCCACTTACTTCTTTTTCTAGTTAAAATATATATTTTTCCCCATTACAATTTCAAAAGAATGATAAAACTGCTTTGGGCGCTGCTTCTCAAATTCAGTAACTTACATTAGAACTGATTAAGTGTTCTAATTTTGAATGTGATGATTGCATTTAAGAGGAATTTTAATGCTTGACTTTTACAGCTTGTCAGTATGGTCTCTAACTTAAAAGCCTAAGGTGCTGGGTATACAAACTTTAGTTTTAGGTATTTTCTTGTTTAGAATTAACATCCTTCAAACATTAATATTGGAGAAGGAGATGGCAGCCTCCTCCAGTATTCTTTCCTGAGAAATCTCATGGACAGAGGAGCCTGGAGGGCTACAGTCCGTAGAGTCGCAAGAGTCAGACTCGATTTAGTGACTAAACCACCACCAGATGTTAATACATACATTTACTTATAACTGAAGAATCTTGACTATCCAAAATAACGCTTTTTGGTCTTTAGAATTGAGAACCACACGGTAAAGTACATGAGAGATGTGTAAGTAGGGAAAGTAGGAGATGATAATTTACCAGTAATGCAGAAAAGAAAACCTACTAAGTATAAGAGGGTATAAACTGTGCATCACTGCCTACTCAAAAGGTAAGAATGGCTGAATGCTGAAATTCAAGTGTTTCTAAAAATTGCTATTGTTCATTTGTAGCTTACGATGTTCCTGCTATCATAGATGCTGCTAAAGGAAATTCAGAATGATTGAGCCGTGTCCCGCTCATGGTTTTTTCAGTTCTGCCTAAAACAATAGAGTTCAGAAACTCCTGCTTGTTGTCAGTGATAGGGGTCACGTGCTCATGAGCAGGTCTTGGCTTCCCCTCTCTAGAAGTGTGAGTGTGCCATGTTTGAGGAAGGGCAGTCATGAGCAGAAGAGCACACGTGTGGAGCTAGCTGGGCGTGTGCAGAAGCCCACTGGCTGGCTGCCGTGGCTGTGGCTGGGACAGCTGTCCCCGGTCCCCTCGCTGGCTGTCCCAGCACCAGGCCAGTGGGAGTCACGGTGCCTAGACGCTGCGTGCCATCCTTCCTTCCCGCAAGCAGCTCCTGCTTTCCCTGTTCATCACAGACTTTCTCCTTTTGTTCAGTCTCCTTATCAGCTCTATTTCTCGTCTGCTTTCCTCCCTCTCACCGCATCCTCTTTTCCTTCCTGCTCTTTTATTTTTCCTCTTCCCCTCTTCCTCTGCAGGAGAAGCAGCGTATGCAGCAGAACATAGACACCATGACAAAAGAGGTGTTCGAACTCCAGGAGACGCTGCTTTGGAAAGATAAGAGCATTAGGGTATGAGGTGGAACTGGGCTTTGGCCCGAAGCTCACAGACAGGGAATAGACCAACGTAAATGTGATCTAGAGATTCCTAAAATTCTGTCCTTTGATTATCTTTGAGCATTTATACAGAGTGAAATATAAATTAGCAGAAGGCAGAAAGTTCCCTGGGAAAACCCGATCCTATGCCTGGAAAGAACTCCTCTCTCCAGCTGACTCTGCGCTTGTTAAAGGTACAAGCAGGAGCTTTCTAAGGAAGTTGTTCTTTATTTTCCCAAGATTTTTATGCAGAAACAGCTACAGGCATTTAATTCAAACTCTGTGGGTAATTTGATACTCTTACATTGTAACAGTCTGGAGAAGCAGCAGAGGATAGGGGGTGGTAGGGGAGAAGTTATTAACATCCCATAAATCTTTGGTGAATAAAATAGGAAGAGATTAGAATCATTTTAATTACGGAAGTGGATAGGAATGTAAGATTTTGCTGGCTCTGCCAAACTGTGACGTCACCTCTAATTATATCCTGATAACTCCCCAGGGCAGGGGCCCGGATAAGGAAGAAGTCCTCAGTGCCTTTTTGCTAAGCCCTTCAGGTAGATCCCAAGTACTCTGGAGACTGAAAACATTCCTGCCAGTTCATCCCAGTAGCCTTTTGACTGGCAACCTCCTCGTGGCATAGGAGCTCTGTTCCTGAGACTCACCTTGTCAGGGGAGATGGGGGAAAAGAGAGGAGGAGGCCTTCGGCCTGAGGACCTAAGGAGGTCGTGTTCTGCTTGAAATTAGCTGGTGGTGGTGGGGCTCAGCCCCTGAGTCGTGTCCGACTCGTTGAGACCCAGTGGACTGTAGCCTGCCAGGCTCCTCTGTCTGTGGGATTCTCCAGGCGAGAATGCTGGAGTGGGCTGCCGTGCTCTCCACCAGGGGATCTTCCCGACCCAGGGACTGAACCCATGTCTCCTCCGTCTCCTGCCTTGGCAGGCGGGTTTGTTACCACTAGCAGCACCGGGGTAGCCCAAACTTCTAAAAAACGTTTGAAATCATTGTAGACCCACATGCAGTTGTAAGAAATAATGCAGAGATCTTGCATTCCCTTTATCCAGTTTTCCCAAAATGCGACATCTTGTAAAGCTATAGTGCAGTCGGGGCATTGATCTTGATCCAGTCTAGGTGGAGCGCATTTTCATCACTGTAAGAGGTCCCTCCTATCGCTCTCTTATGGTCGTATCTGCTGCCTCAGCATCACCATGCCAGGTGCTGGCAGCTGCTCTTCTCCATTTCTATAATTTGTCATCTTAAGAATATTTTATAAGACAATGGCACCCCACTGCAGTACTCTTGCCTGGAAAGTCCCATGGACGGAGGAGCTTGGTGGGCTGCAGTCCACGGGGTCACGAAGAGTCAGGAACGACTGAGCGACTTCACTTTCCCTTTTCACTTGCATGCATTGGAGAAGGAAATGGCAGCCCACTCCAGTGTTCTTGCCTGGGGGATCCCAGGGACAGGGGAGCCTGGTGGGCTGCTGTCTATGGGGTCTCACAGAGTCGGACACGACTGAAGTGACTTAGCAGCAGCAGCACCGTATGTAACCCTTTGAAATTACATTTTTTTTCACTGAGAATAATTCCCCTTAAGATTCATCCAAAGTGCTTTATGCATCAAAAGTTTGTCCCTCTTTTGTTTTAAAAAATTGTTTTGTTGTTGTTCTGGTAACATACAAAAAATAACATAAAATTGACCATTTAAATCATTTCTAAGTGAAGAGTCAGGTGGTATTAAGTCCATTCACATTGGAGGCTCCACAGAACCTCTTTGCATCTTGCAGAACTGAAACTGAACTTTATTAAACAACTCCTCCCCAGGGCGTCCTCCTCCGTCCCCTGGAAGCCCCCATTCTACTTTTGTTTCTGTGCATTTGACTACTCTGGGTGCCTTATATGTGGAATCATACAGTATTTGTCTTTTTGTGACTGGCTTATTTCAATTAAGCGTATGTCCTCAGGGTTCGGACATGGCGCAGCCTGTCTCAGAAGCCCTCCCTTTTAAGGCTGAATACCATTCCGGTGCGTGTTTGCGCCACGTTTTGTGTGCTCAGTCGTTTGCTGATGGACACTTGGCTGCTCCCATCTTTTTGCTGCTGTGAGTAACGCTGCTATGAACATGAGTTTGCAAATCTCTCTGGTGATTTCTTTTGGGTACATACCCAGGAGGGGAATTGCTACCTTATATGGTAATTTAATTTTTTGAGGAACAACCATACTGTGTTCCGTAGCAGCTGCACCATTTTACCTTTCCAGCAGCACTGTACAAGGGTTCCAGTTCTCTCCATCACTGCCAACACTCTTTTTTTTGTAGTAGCCATCATAATGTGTGTGAGGTGGTCCTCCCTTGACTTTTAAAAGATGCGTTTTAAATATGACCTGTGACTACCTGATATCTTACGTCTCTAGCTTCACTATCAAGATTTAAATTTAGTAGCTCCATGAAGGAGCATGGCCCTTGTTCTCATGTAGTTTTCTTTAATTTCAGTTCAGTTTGCTTTAATTCTTTCATTGACCCTCGTGGTTGCTCGTCTAGCACCAGAGGCGTTCTGAGCACCCAGGGGTCATGTGTCAGATTGGTATGTGTGAAGGGCTTGTATGTCCCTACAGCCTCGCACAAGGCTCACTCCCATTCTCACTAAAGATATTTGTGCCTGTATGTAATTATAACCTGTCGTCCAAAAGTTCAGCCTTTCGGCCTTCTTGACCCTAGAATTTGAGGTTAGGTCAGGGGTAAAAAATTATTTAAAGCTCCGCAAGCATGTATTTTTTACGCTAAAAAAATCTACTGTAGGAACACTTACGGAAGACAAGCGCAAGAGTAGTGATTATATGGTCAGGGAATACAGAGGATTTCAGATCCAGTGTGAATACATTTGGTCCAGTTATAAGGTATTTCAGTGGCCTTCAAGCTCTGTGGTAAGATGGGAGGATTTGCAGGATGTATCTTATTTTCCCACCTATAATTATGGGAAGGTGAAATTTGAAAGTCCAAAAGTAAAGATACAGTCTGCTGTAAGATTGGGAAAAGGAACCAACAGCATGTACTAGCATTTGCTAGAACTCGAGTTTCAAGTTGGTCTGTTCCTGAGGGGTTTGCTCCAGTGTTGTTAATCGAGCATGTTGTGAGTGGCCGCCGTCGCAGGTGTGTGTGGCAATGCATGGCACGATGGTGCACGTGGGCTCCTGTAACCCGAAACAGCCAGCCCAGAGAGGACAGGCTGCCACAGATGGGCTGGTGGTGTTGGGCTTTGCTGTCCTAATGTTACACTTGCTAGTAATGTAACAGAGTGATAATACTGGCTTGAAGTGTTAGACTAAACGCCTTGTGGTGTTAGGAATGCACTGTATTAACTTAGAGGCAGACTCTCGACACATAGTATGAATGTCAGTTGTTGAAAGAGGAAGCTGGACGTTCACATTGCAGTTTGGCCAAAGAAGGAATAGGACTTGTCTTGTGAACTACTTTCCAGTAGCATCCAGGGTGACAGTAAGGGAAGATAATTGTGACTTTCACGGGGTGATGGGACATATAGAGTGTGCAAGGGCTTTGAACAAAAACAGTGGATTCATTTTATGGCTTTGCCACTTACTGTGACTTTGGGTTAAAAACGTAGCCTGTCGGAGCCTCAATTTTCTGATCTGTGAAATGGGGATAAGAAAAGTACAGGGTATGTAAGGGAAAAATTAAATATAAAAATATATGAGAAACATCAATTTTAACACCTGGAGCTACACAAATGGCAGTTGCCATCATCCCTTATTTACTTACTGGTTGGAAAATAGGATTATAATGATTTAGAAAGTTGTCCAGTTTTTCAGCAATGAGTAACTAAGCAGTTGGCCCACTTCTAGACTCTGTAAACCAAGAGGAGAGTTACCTGTTGTAGTTCAGCTTCTTGCATGAATGGGAACTCTGGTTGAAAACATTAAACGCGGGAACAAATGTGCAGACAAAGGCTTTTTCAGATAGCCCAGCTGCTAGATGTCTGCACACACACCTGGGTGGCTTTTGAAGTCTGGACTATTTTATGACATAAAGTAACAGACGTGCTCCTGCTTCTGCTCTGCTGTCCTCAGCTCTGACAGCTGTGAGCTTTAGGCAACAACAGGGAAAATATACATGGAACCCAGGCCGGCTTTTCCTGAACCTTTGCGTCTTCCGCACTGCTGGGTGCTGGTGCTGAGTACTCCTTTCAGCCTGGGCCAGTGGGTGGTGCTGGCATCATCCTTTTTTCTGGTGAGGAAACTGAGGCATGGGTCAGTTAGTAGGTGCCAGGACTCGACGGCCTGTTTGCAAACCCATATTCTGCTGCCTGCCATAAGTGGGCTGGGTTTATTTCATCAGTTTTTCACATTTTGAACGTATGTCAGAAAAGCAAATAACCATTAGTTGCATTTAATTAACAAAAACATATCCTTGAGAATTGGGGGGGGGGTAGCTATTTTTAACTGAGTGGTATATGAGGAGTATTTTACCATGTGATGTAGAGAACAATTACTGCAGCCAGTATTTAATTAAAATACACTATACTGGTTATTCCAGAACCCGTTTTTATTTCTTAAAAAATCAAGTATATTCTTGAATATACTAGTTCAGTTTAACATGGAATGTGGGTTTTTGGACTACCAAATAAAAGCATACTTAAGAGGTTTGTCAGGAAATCTTTATTTTAGTGTTATTTCTTCTTCACCTTCCTTCTCTGTTTATTTTCACTGACTAAAAAGGGTTTGTTTTTCTTGCCTGATGTGCTAAGCATGCTTTGCCAGATTTACACATGATTAACCACTTTCTACAAAACTTTCTTCTGAAGCTAGATGCATAGGACTCTGTGTCCCCTCCACATCTAACTGCTTGTGTCCAAAGCTCTTAAGGCCTCCTTGTCCCTGACGCTTTATCTCTTTGAAGTTGAATCAGGTCCTGCTCTGCTCCCTTTCATTTGCTCTCTCTCTCTGTGCCCTTTCTCCCGCTGCCCCGTCCAAACCAGGCCCTTGAGAAACTGAAAGAGCACGCAGGCTGCCTCAGGAGCGAGCGGGACGCGCTCCGGGAGGAGCTGGCCAGGCTGAAGGCGGCGGAGGAGGCGGGAGAGGTACGTGGGCTCCTCGCAGCTCTGCTCCTCCTGCCGCCCTGCCCCCTCTGCCTCCTGAACGCAGAGCGCAGTTGGCTCTCCCGCCCGGAGCCGGGAGGTGCGAGTCCGTCCGCAGAGCTGGACTCCGTGTGGCTGGTGCTGACCAGGGGTCCCCGCAGCAGGCGTGTGTCATCACAGGGCCACCGTGCTGCCGCCTCCTGCCTCCCTGGGGGCTCCGCTGAGACACTGGGTCTCTTCTTCCCCGCAGAAACACGGCTTAGTCATCATCCCTGACGGCACTCCCAACGGCGACATCCACCAGGAGCCCGCAGTCGGCGCCATCACCGTGGTGTCTCAGGAAGCCGCCCAGGTCTTGGAGTCGGCGGGGGAAGGGCCGCTCGGTAAGACGCTGCCGCTGTGTTGACTGGGGTTCGTGTTGTCCCCCTGAACATCAACCTGGTCACATCCTGTCTTGGAAAACAAAAGCCAGGGCAGTCTGAGCCTTCTCGACATCCTTGAGAGGAAGACACCTGGGCATGCTGTCTTCAGACATCCTTGACCTTGGGAAAGCAGCACCTGGGCCCTTGCCAGGCAGTGAGGGTTAGGGGGTAAGGCCCCTGGTCGGAAGCGTGTGGGTGTGTGTATGTGGCTTTGCCATTTAAACACTACTTTCTGGGAAGAGAGAATCCAGCACACCTGTCCTGGGGAGCCAGAGGGCTGGTCAGTGGCTTCCTGAGCGTGTTCGAAGTTTCTTCTTCCGGGAGCATCTGGTTTTCTGTCCTGTGACTCACGCCAGGATTCTGTAGCTCTTTGCCATCGCACTTCTTAAGGCAACAAACAGACGACCAAAAGTTATCAGAGGACTGTTATTCCAGAGCAGGGCTTCTGAGTCTCTTACCAGCTTTTTGACTAGGAACTATTAATAGGTCTTTGGTTACTTGAATGTTATTGACAGAGGCGTTTCAATAGTCACTTACATAACAAATTGCCAGCCATCAGCGTTCGTTTCCAGCCAGTAATGTGTTAAGGGCTAAGCCACTTAAATTCGATGCTTTGAGAGCCTAATGACACTACCCTCAGGAAGATGCCCATCTGCTGTGTCCACTCAGAATCCAGGCCTAGAGGATGGCACAGGTGGATACTGTAGCATCAGCCACTTTTATATTAAAAGTGAGCTTTCTTCCTTTTTAGTTTTCATATATATGTCAGTTTCCTAGAGGAATGTGTATATGACAGCGGCAGGCCCGCTCTCAAGGAGGGAACTCTGGAAGCAGAACCATCGGCCCTCTGACAGTGGAGCATGCGCAGAGCGTGGGCGAGCGCGGCCACGGGCAGCTGCAGGGTTTCCCCTGCCTCGTGGGGGCGGCTAGAGCATTTGGCGGTGACTGTGGTTGACTGTGGGGAGCCCGTCCTCTGTCGGCATCCCATCGGCCCAGGGGCCTGTTCTCCTGCGTGTTGGGAGGGAGCATCCATCCCGAGGCCAGGAGCCGCCTGGTGGTCCTGCTGCGGAGCCTCTCCCGAGTCTTGCCAGCCCACGTCTTACAGTGCGCCCCACACACCCCCCCCCCACACACACACACACACAGGCTTTGTGGGCCTTGCCTGCTGCTGGCGTTGTGTTCTTGTGCGTTCTTTGCTCCAGCACCCCCCTCAGGCTCATTCTCAGCCCTGTTCTTTCTCCCAGTTTGTTTTCTCGTTCTAAGGACTTAAAAGCCTGTGGGGGTACCCTTGGCTTTAAAGGGATTGTCTCCTGGTAAAACTTGCAAATTTTTGCAACAAGGAAATGATCTTTGTACTTGCGTCTGTCTTCACATGGAAAATCACTGCTCTTGGGAGCAAATGTTGTACTCAGTGCCTGATAAACATCGACTGTGTGGAAATATGTCTTGAATCATCTAGTACTTTTCCTTTCATCATTAAAGCCTTCATGTCTTTTGATACTCAAAGTGGTAAATTGTTTATCAGATGTTTGCTATTTGTGAATTTGAAGAATTATTTTAAATTGTTTATATACTACATCATTACAAACTTTTCATTTGTTTTAGATGTAAGGCTACGAAAACTCGCTGGGGAAAAGGAAGAGCTGCTATCCCAGGTAAAGGCTTTCTTCTCATGGGAGGGTCATCTTAACTATAACTCACTAAACCATGTGGCAAAGTGTGAGCAAATTAAAATGTGCACTAGAAAGACGTGCTTATTTCAGACATCACTACTCAAGTAAGAGTTGAAGGATAAAAAGTCATATTTACCACTGTTGTCTCCTAGTCTTTCTAGGACACAGCTTAGGGAGTCAGCTCTATAAGCCTGTTAAGACAGAAGGCCCCAGCCCCGATCTCGTGTTTGGCCCCGTTAGCTGACTGCAGTGGTACGCACTGCTTCTGTGTGACATGCTTACGTTGCTTCTCGGCCGTTCTGCTTAAGGCAGTCCTGGTGACACCCCTCTGTGGAGCGTGGGGACTTCACTTCCTTCATCCCCTCTCCCTGCCTGACATCTGTATTCCCGTCCCCACTCCCTCCCCACAAAGGGACAGTGACTCCAGTCGCTCCGTGTCATCAGAAGCCTGTAGACACTGCACACAGCGGGACCCCAGGGCGTGCTCTGGGGCTCCTTTCACCGCCTTCACGTCTCCGTGGCCCCCTTAGGTCAGGACATGGCTTGCCGTGTCGCGTGCCTGGTTTCCGATGTCCGGCTTTCTCAGAGCTGCAGACTCTCCAGCAGTAGTCTCAGTGCACACTCATTTTCTGGTTCCTGGCGCATCTGGCGCAGCCCTTCGGAACATGCTGGCTCACTCCCTGGGGACAGAGACCTTACCACCCTGCTCATCATCTGAAGTTCCCTTTGCCTGTACAGCTCCAGGCTGGACCCCATTCCGCGGTGTCTTAGGCCTCCCTCCCTCCACCTCCATTCTCTTGCTCGGGTACATCCCCCAGAAGCTTCTGGAGAACAGTTTGGGGGCAATAAATTTTTCTTAACAGGAATGAAAATGTCACCTTACCCCTTTATTTGATTAACAGTTTGGTGTGCGTATGGACTTCTTTGTTGTAATTATTTGCATTTATCTTGTTTTTCAAAGAAATTGCTTCATTGTCTTCTGCCTTCCTGCGTTTGGCTATTGAGAATTTCAAGGACATTTTGATTTTTGATTTTTTATCTGTGACCTGTTTTTCCCCTCTGGAAGCTTGGCCCATACTCTCCTTTCTCCCTAGTATTATGAAAGTTCAGTGATGCGGTTTGGTGTTTTGTGTGAAAGAATTTAGTTTCTCCAGGCACATTTAGCAGCTTAGGTGTAGGCATGGAGTGGGCAGAGTGTTAGATTTCACCAGGTGAGGAGACTCCGGCAGACATATGCCAGAGTGATGATGGGCCTTGAGATTAAGCTGGGTAAGGAGCTTTATAGGAAATCCAAGAAGACATCAAAGGTTGCAAAGAGTCGGACACGACTGAGCGACTTCACTTTCACTTTTCACTTTCATGCATTGGAGAAGGAAATGGCAACCCACTCCAGTGTTCTTGCCTGAAGAATCCCAGGGACGGGAGCCTGGTGGGCTGCCGTCTATGGGGTCGCACAGAGTTGGACACAACTGACGTGACTTAGCAGCAGCAGCCCGTGGGGTGGAAGGATTTTTGGAGTTGGGTGCAGAGAGAATGAACTGGAAAGATCAAGAGTAGTGGTTAGAAGATGCATGGGACTGCACTGAGTAGGGCTGGCTGGTGTCTAGTGAAGAGATCTAGTACATGACGGAGCAAGTGGCTGCAGGTGGGATGGGGTAGATGGCAAGATCCTTGTTCCAGAAACGGAGGGATTGATTTTAAGAGATCCTCTGCCCAGATGGATTTTGAATTTGCCAACAATTCAGGCAGGAATAACCTTGCGGGTATGAGAGTTAGGAGCTACAGTGGTGACGAGAGTGCGGGGTGATGGTGGCGATGAGCATTTGTAAAGCAGAGATGTGACTGGGAGCTGCATTAGGAGTTCAGGGGAGCCAGAGGGAGACGAGTACGCGACGGCAAGGAGAGCAGGGGACCCTGATCCGTCCTCGGGCTCAGCAGGGGCGCGGGGCTGCCCAGGAAGCTGCCCCTCAGGGGGAGCAGGCTGGGGTGATGGGCACTTGCAGAGGGGACAGAGGGGCTGCTGCTGACAGAAGGCAACCAGAGGGGGCAGCGCAAGGGTGGGGCTTTGGGGAAGGTTAGGAAGTGAGGACAGAGTCGGAACCATCCAGGGTCCTTTGGGGACGCGAACAGGGAAGGGAGAGTGGCCTTTCTGAGATGGACACGAGGCGGAACGGCAGGGAAGATGAGTTAGTCCTGGCTGCCCCGAGGCGGGTAGTGATGTCGTGGCTGAAAGGGCAGAGCTGTCAGAAAGGATGGGTTCAGTCTTAGTGCCTAGCTCACCCTTCCCCATGGTGGGGTGGGCAGACTTGGTCCAGTGCCCCCTGGGGATGGAGCTAAGGACGGTCGACGCTCTGAGCACACAGCCTCACCTTTGACCCGAGGAGGAAGGGCACGGGAGGCATGGCGAGGCCTGGGCTTGGCCCTAGAGGTGGCCCCGTGTGGGCAAGGACAGCGGGCTTTGCTTCCTGTGTCTCTGGGGTAAGTGTTACAGGCATTCAGGGAGTTTGACTTTTGATTTCTGATTTGAGGGGAAGGAACAGACCTCAAGCCAGATACTCTCTCTCTGCTGGTTTTCCATCCCTTTCATCTCATGTGTTCTGCTTTCTAAAAGATGTTCTCAACTTAGCCTTATTTTTACTGAGTTGTAGTTCTGAAGTCATTTCAAGGATGCACTTTCTCTATCTTGGACAATATTGATAGCCTGGCTGATTTGCTCCCCTTTACTTTTTTCTGTCTGCGTAGTTGGTTTCATTCCAGATGTTCTTTTATGTAGATTTACTTAGTTTTCTGTTTAAAAGCAGACTACTACAAAGCTGGTGGGCAGCTTGTTGGTGGGGCCCACCCGAGTTTCTGTAAAGTTTGATGTGGCTGGCTGTTTGGTTGGGAACCTTCGATGTGGGTGTGCTGGACTTGTATTTCAGGCTCGTCAGAACTCTAAAGAGAGCGCCTCCCATCTTCTGCCTGAGGCTCCAGGCCCAGCCGTGCAGCCTGGAAACAGGGTGGGCTAGAGGGCTTGCCCTCAGCTCATCTCTGTCCGTCTAATCTTATTTTCCATTCACGGGACTGCTGTCTCCAGCTGGACCTTCTTTTTTTCCCAATCCAAAGTCCCTCAAGTTTATCTTTTAGTTTATTTTATAAATTAAAAAACTTAAGATAGGTTATAATTGACATAAAACAAGCTGCTGTGTGTGCTTAGTCGTGCCCGACTCTGTGTGACCCCCACGGACTGGAGCCCGCCAGGCTCCTCTGTCCAGGGGGTTCTCCAGGCAAGAACACTGGGGTGGGTTGCGATGCCCTCCTCCAGGGGACCTTCCCGACCCTGGGGCTGAACCTGCATCTATGTCACTGTGTTGGCAGGCAGGCTCTTTACCACTAGTGCCACCTGGGCACACACTTAAAATGTGCAGATGCACACCCGTAGATGAGTTTCCAAGGGCGCCGTGACAGAGCACCGCAGGATGGGCGGTGCAGGGCAGGGGGCTCCCCCGGCGTGGAGGCGAGGAGCCCAGGGAGGGGTGTCGGCAGCGCGGCCTCCTCCGGAGGCCTGTGGGGGCCTCCCAGGCCTCTCTTCTGGACGGCGGGCCGCTGGGCCCCCGGGCTTGTTGACAGCACTCTGTGTGTCACAGGGCTCCCCTCTGGCCATGTGACACTCTTCTGAGTAAGGGCCCCAGGCATACCAGACTCAAGGCCCGCCTTATTCCAGTATCATTTCGTCTCAACTGAGAGCCTCTGCAGTGACTGTTTCCAAAATAAGATCACACTGTGAGGCACTGGGCTTAAACGAACTTTGTGGGGACAGCAACCTGTGAAACTCCATTCAGCATGGTAAAAGCATGCAGAAATCCCAAGTCCCTGTGTCCCTTTGCAAACCTTCCTTCCTCTCCTACCTCGCCCCTTCTCCAGAAACCGCCAAAGTACCTTTTTGTCTCTTCAGTTTGTATTTGCTGGAGTTTTTGCACTGCATGTGCTTAGCTTGAAAGTCAGCGTTTTGCTGCGTGTGAGCGGTATATTTGCTGCTTTCGCCAAGCAGTGATTCCATTGTATATACATGGACCACTATTTGCTTTATCCTTCTGTTGATGGACATTTCAACAGTTTCATGTTTGGGGCTATTAATGAGTAAGCTGCTATAAATGGCCTTTATTTTGGGTAAAATAAGGTAAGTTTTGTAGCCAAACTCAAAAATATATTTCCAATTATTTCTGTATACAGCTTTCTAAATAAGAATATTTGACTTAACTCTCAAATTAGAACAAGAAACATCTAACTGCCGTGGGATTTTCCATTTTAAACAAAAATTTAGAAATATCCAATGATGTGCTTTTCTACAGATGAACACAAATAATGAAATATGGCTCTTTTTATGGCTATTTTCACTAGGACCCCTGGTCCTGGAGCTCACTCCATTTGAACATTTGGTCACAGCTGACCTCCAGCACCTGAGCACAGTGGAGAGGGTCTCTGAGTGAATCATCTGTGGCCTTACTCTAAGATGTGGCCACGGGTCCAAGCACCTGTTTCATTAGAGGCTGGATCTCACTGATGAGCCTTTACTTCCTCTTCAGATTAGAAAACTAAAGCTGCAGTTGGAGGAGGAGCGGCAGAAGTGCCCCAGGAGCGACGGCACAGCGGGCGACCTGGCAGAGCTCCAGAACGGCTCGGACCTGCAGCTCATTGAGATGCAGAGTGAGGCTGGGCCGGCGCGCTCCCCGGGGTGGGCTGTGCTCGGGCTGCTCGAGCCTGTGGTTCCAAAGCTTAGCCCTCAGGTGGGCCAGAAAAGCTGTCCCAGTCGGTCACAGACCGAGAGCCGGCTTCCAGCTGGCGTGCTTCCTGGGTGGGGCTCTCCCCTTCTGGGTGGCATGATTTCTAGGACATCTTGCAGCTAGTGACATCGTGACACTGTCGTTTTTCACATTCCTGTGTCATCTGTAAGCACCCTTCCTACTGATAAGTTTTTCTGGGGAGTTTATCTTAGATGATTGGAGGGATATATTCGGAACTAACTCACACCACTGCAGAGTGGTTTCAGAATTTTCCCAGAAATAGTCTTAACTTTATTAGATGGAATTTAAAACAGGCCACAGAGCCCATTCAGTTTACCTAAATTCAGTTTTCCTGCCTTTCTGGTTTTAACTCCATATTACTGAATATTGTAAACACCTACTGTATTCCCAGTGTTCCACAGTAGGGAGACATCTGTATATGGAGAATGTATAATCCACACAGGGGAGACACTTGTTTTTCCAGTTTGAATAAGGCGTTGCTAGTAACTTATTTTAAAACACTGGTTCCTCCGTGACCTTTCCATCTACATATTCTGAGTGAGGCCATGTAGGCCTTTTTGGACAAAGGCTTAATTAAAACTTACTACCATTAATGTTTTTGTTAAATTTGGATTGCTGGAAGGAATTTTTCTCCCCTAGGATTTCTGAACTTCTTGTTTTAAATAGTTTGCTTCTAGGTCAGATATACAGCTAATGATTCCCAGCTCTATCCCTAACGCATTATCACAACATACTACTGAAAAGCATTTATTTCAGTAAATATTAAGCATACATTATGTCCGGAGCACTTAGCTGGAAACGGAGGTGCATTCAAAAAGCTGAGACATACACGTGGACCTGTGTTGTCCTCTGTTCTATATGTTAGGGAAACATGATAATGTCCTAAGTGCAAAAAAAATGCAACAGAGGAAGGAGAAGCGTTGCCTGTGGAGGGTCATGAAGGTGAGGACTGAGGACCTTAATGGCTGGGTCAGACTCAGATCAGAGGTGGGAGTAGGGGCCCTGCTGTATTCACAGCAGGGCTCCCCGCTTCGAGCTCTACCTGCACGCATCAGAATTTCTTCCAGGTGCTGTAGTGCAAGTGCTGGAGCGTCCTGGGGCATAGATGTGCCAGGACTGGGGCGCAGGGACCTACTGCGGTTGCCTGTGTGCTTTGCACTGCACAGCCCTCTCCCGGGCAGCAGGCGGGCCTCACTGCCTCTCGTCACACCTGCATCTCTGCAAGAGGTTTATTATTCTCTTTTCTTCTAGGAGACGCCAACAGACAAATTAGTGAATACAAGTTTAAGCTTTCAAAAGCGGAACAGGATATAACCACCTTGGAGCAAAGTGTAAGTCCTTTCTGTGTGAGGTGCCAAGTGATGTCAGTCCCCCGGCAGCACCCCTGCTTCCTGCAGCAGCGGCCAGCCCCGCGAGGGCCCAGGTTTCTTTGAGCTGTCTCTGCAGTTGGATCTGTAGAAAAGCTCCATATTAAAGTGGAGAAGCCACAGGAAACTTCAGCCTTCTCTATGAAGGAAGACTGAAGCTATACTTCCATTTCTTGGAGCCAATTCAAGAAGATAGTACTTTATAATATATTCCCTTCTTGCACATTTCAGAAAGCCTAATGACTTCTCCATTCGGGGCGTCTCCTCCGGTGATGTTACTGTGGCTCTTAAACAATGTAGTCGTCATAAAACCGAACATGGGAAACTGGCCCTGTAATGACTGCACAGCTCATCCTCTAAAGGGATGACAGTTCTTGGTTTATAAATAGCAGTTGGGTTCTGAGAGGACCTCTGACTCGCCCTGAGGGGGCTCGTTAGTGTTAGCTTACTTGGAATCTGTCATGACGTCGTGTTTGCATCTTGGCTGCAGAAAAACCGGTGGCTCCTAGTGGCAGCCCCTCAGGACTGTTCTCGTGTTTACAGATCAGCCGCCTGGAGGGGCAGGTGCTGAGATACAAAACCGCTGCTGAGAATGCAGAGAAAGTCGAGGATGAGCTGAAAGCAGAGAAGAGGAAGCTACAAAGAGAGGTACTTACTTTATTATGCTTCTTGAAATACGTTCCTAAAAAGAAAAGCTCCTTTGGAAACACATTCTTTGCTGTGTAAGGAATTTCATCCTGGCTCCAATCTTCAGTGACACAGCAGTGGGATCCTATACTCTGTGTTGGTTTCCAACCTGCACAGGGACTGCCATTTACTTTTATGTTTTGCTCAGCTGGTGAGAAAAAGGTTTCATTTTTGTTTTAGATGAGGTCTATGTCTGTATGCCCTGTCTCTCGACACCACTGATTCACACCTCTGGCTGGCTGAAAAAAAAGTGACTGTTGGGTCCCATGGAAGACCACCCCGCCTGGCAGTGATTCCACCTCCCCAAGAGTGCAGAGGAAAGCCTGTGCGGGCTTTATTTCTGACCGTGAGAAGTAACCGCTGTCTTCCCGTCCGCAGCTCCGAACAGCACTGGACAAGATCGAGGAGATGGAGATGACTAACAGCCACCTGGCCAAGCGGCTGGAGAAGATGAAGGCCAACAGGACAGCGCTGCTGGCCCAGCAGTAGGGCCCCGCCCGCCCCCGAGGGGCTGCCCCCCGGCCCGGACGCAGACCCCTTTCAGGACTGTTTGAGCTTTGTCGTTCAGATAGCCGCCTTTGTATTTTCTAATTTATGAGAGGATGAAACAGGCTTGAATCTTCATGAATGAACACTTTGTGTGTAGTTTGATTCTAGACTGAGAACTAGTCCATGCCGTTATTTTTTATTTCCGTAATTTTAGAATCAAGTTTACTCACCACTTTTCCCCAGCCACCTCAGTGACTGGGCCCAGCTCTGGAGGACAGCGGCTCGGCGCCCGCTGAGATACTTCCTGGAGACCTCAGAAACACAAGTGCCTTCTCCACGGTGCAATTCAGACTACAGTGATCTCCAGGGGCCAAGAGACACTTACCCTTAATATCAGGTAGCGTTTATATTTAGTGAAGAAACAAGTTCACAGGTGGGGAATATATGTTTCACTCAAATTTGTATGTTTGGAGGAAAAAGCCTTTTTTGTAAGATATTTATATAAGAAAATGTTAGAAAAGGATATGGGGAGTGTATATAAAACTTGTTTTATTGCATGGGGCAGGGGCGCCCAGGGCCTGTTGCTCTTAAAGTAAGAGTAGGGTCCTTAGTCTTCACATCAGCTGTGCTGTATCTTGTAAAGTATTTCATCTGCTGCTTATTTGTGGAATGAAACCTCAGACCAGCCCGATGGAGCAGGAGGGCGGGCAGGCCAGGCAGGCGGAGGTCGGCCTCAAGAGTCTGTTAAACACACCCTTCTGCTGACTACAGTCGGCTGCTGACACATTCGTTCTGTTAAGAAGAGCCTTTAAAACAAATCGTGGCAGTCACGCCCCTCCGAGCTCAACCCCTCTGCTCTCCTTAAGGAAAAATTATCTGAAATACAGAATTTCTTTTAAGAACTTTGGTTTCATCTTTAAAGGTACCCAGTTCAAGAGGATTTTGCCGTGGAGTGTGTAGCCATGTTGCAGTATTTGTGATTCTCTGTTGTTCTCAGAATCGAGGTGGTTTTATGGAAATGATTATTGTATCTTCAACGTGTTTACACAAAAAATACGGGGGAAGTCTAATGAATTAAGGCCACATAAGATAAAATTAGACATGAAACTAGGTAATAAAGTTAACTTAAATATGAATAAGATCTGTAATAATTATTCTCTTCTTTAGAATAATTATCTATCTCTGTTTTTAAAATATGAAACCAATGTCCTGAATGGAGGTGATTTCCTGTAAGTTTTCTTTCAGGTGGTATATGGGAGTGGGCGGTGGCGAGGCATGTTCTGGGACGCAGATTCATCCTAGAATCCCATACCTGGAACCGACATACTGTGTGGTCCAGCTGGAGGCCTTGGAGTCCCTCTTCCTCTCCACCCATGCTCACTCAACCTCTGCTCCTCCCAGAGCAGCCTGTCCTTGTCCCTTTCTTTTCCAAATGGAATGGCTCCACTTCTCATAAGATAAGATTCTTCTGTTCTTTTCTGCAGAAATTTCTTCACTGAGCCTTGTGAGCTGGACTTTACCTCCAAACTACAGATATTCTTCCTCCCAGTGCTGACTGCACATTTATTTTTAATGGCAGATAATTCAAGTTTGTATTTTTATAATATCCTTCAAAGAAAAATGCCTAGAAATGCCTTTATCATATGCTGGTATTATTGATAGCCATTAACAAAGTAGGCTAACTTAAAAACTCATGCCTGTTATGCACTGTGTAAGGACTGTTCAGTTTTTACACTAATTAGTTATTAAAGGTACTAATAGACTGAACGTGCAGGAAGCTGAACGGACAACACCATCAGAGTCTCTTATAGGCTCAGGTGCCTTTTAAAAGCATTAAAAAACATAATGTCTATCACCTGATATTAGAAATTCATCAGAATATAAAAAGAAATCAATGCATGATCTATATAAAATTTTCAAGGCCATTTAGACTTCTTATCAGATGTCCAGGAGGCTTTCAAACTATTTTTGGGAGTCTTCAACATAATCAGGTATACACTAGGTAAAAATGGATTTCATTTGCAATGAAATTAATCATGCTCAGGACAGATTTGGCTATTTATTTATAGTCAATCTGCCACACATGAAGCAGGGCGCCTAGTGAGAAGGCATGCGTGAGGTGAAAGTTCCACCTACCGACATCAGGACACAAAAGGAAGAACAGACCATCCCAGAGTCCCAGACGACCACAGTCAGCACCTCTCGAAGACTTTGTACAGATCAGGCAGGTTGGCAAGCTGCAGGATGTTCCCATCTTCTGTGAAGTGTTTTGGAGGCAGTAGGTGGGAGCGGAAGGCTTTATAGATGACGTGCTCCACAGTCCACTTCCAGGGGTTTGCAGTAGAGCCAGGCGCTTCACTCTGGAAGAGACAAGGTAGAGTCCGCATCCCCGTGTACGCCAGGCCTGGGGAGTTGTGGTGGCTTATCTGGGGCTGTGTGACCTCATGCCTGAGAATTCTCTCTGCTAGGCCAGCCTCTCAGGGATCCCGCAGGCCTGAGCACAGCAATGAGAGCGGGGAAGAAAAGCAGCCCGGGCTCTTGAGATGCTTCCCCCCATGGAAGCTGTTTCCGTTCAGGAACTGTGTTCACTGTAGCAGCATCTAAAGCAATGTCTCCTCCTGACTGTGGCGCCTGAACAGCAGCAGCAGGATGTACACTCCAAAATCACGCAGGCTCTGGGAGCCTTTGAACACACCACGCAACTGTCCCTCAGCGTCCTCAGCCCTGGAATGGAGCACAGCCCGTCACCTCAGAGGACCGTCACCAAGACGGTTATGTGGCTACAGTGACTACGTGTCCATCTGACACCACAGGCAGACACCACAGGCAGACCTTGTGTTACTGCACTTTGCAGACTATTGTGGGCTTTTAAACACAAATTGAAGGTTTCTGGCAACCTTGCACCACGTCTATTGGTGGCATCTCTGCAGCAGCATTTTTAAATGCGGGCATATATACTGGCTTTAAGACACAATGCTATATATTGCACTTAACAGACCACAGGATGGTGTAAACAACATTTTATATGCACTGGGAAACCCCAAGATTTGTGCAGCTCGCTTTATTGCAGCGGTCTGAAACGGAACTCACAAAATGTCTAAGGTGTGCCTGTGTTACAGTCACCTCTCCTCACCCAAACAAACCCTCCGAAATAGTTGTAGATTGAAAAGCGCTGTCATCTGACATGGAAACAGGAAGAACCCAGGGACCTCCCCTCAGAAGAGCTGGGGACCTGGCCCACTACAGCCAGGTCCGTCTGGCACAGCAGTGTCAGAGGCAGAGTGGGGCACACGCCAGAGAGGTGGGGACTGACCAGGACGTGACAGCTGTGGCTGCACACACCAGGCTCACAGTGGGGACATGGGCCCCCGAGCCCTGGAGCCCATCTGTTTCTCACCACAATGGCTTGTTTGTACATCTGACAGTGAGATCACTCTAGAGGAACCTTCCAGCAGCATTTCAGAAGGAGATAAAATTCGTAAGAGCCGACCACCGTGCTAACGCTGATGTGCCTTGGATCACAGTTCAGAGCGGGGCGGGCTCGCGTGAGGGCCAGCCCAGTTCTGGAGCGCCAGCGTGTGTCACCCTCGTACCTGCTGGCCTGAAAGGGTTGACTCTGCAGACACGTACTGCTTCCGGATGGAGTAAAACAGCGCACACTCTTTACTGAGGCTTTCGAAACATTCCTTTTCTTCATCCCAGTTCACCTGGTCCAAAGAGAGAATTCAACACGTCAACATATGCACATGCTTTAAACACATTTCATTTCTAAATGGAGATAACAGATGACTTAAAAAGTACGCATGATTTTTAGGCATTAAAGCTGTAGACTGGAGCTACTGAGTACTGCTGGGGTGGGTGGGCAAGAGAGGGGCCTTAGCCTCATTACCCTTTTCCTCTGCATCACAGATGAATGGGGAGCTGCAAGCCCGCACCCCCCTGCGCCCCGACACTCATCCCCCCACAGGGCTGCCATCAGGACGCGCTCCATCACTTGCCTCTGTGGCCAGTCGGAGGATGAAGATAGGCAGACCCTCCAGCGGGGGCACATAGTTGTCGATCAGAAGGGGTAATCCAACCAGGTTCCCTTCCTGGACAAGGGGGACAAGACATCATGCTGTTAAGAGTTTAAACCAATCCCATCTCCCTGGTGCTTGCTCCAGGTCCTGTCCTCAGACTTGCTATTCTCGGCGACCAGGTTGGGCCCTGGGGGCAGCAGAGGCAAATGCTGAGAGCGCCTTTTCTGCTGGCACATAGCAGAGCCACCTGCTCTTTAGGTCTGCTCACCAACTGAACACAGCAAACCAAGTCCCAGAGATCAAGGGGGACTTACAAGGGAGACAAAAACAGCTGTCACCCACCTCATCAATCTCCAGAGAGAAGTAGTCTGCAAGCATCTCAGCCTTCTTTTTCAGAAACTCGACAATGTACTCAGCAAGTCCCTCCTTGGGACCATCCTCCTCTGTCCAGCCACTCTCGGGACTGTCTAAGGCAAGCATGGCCAGGTCAAAGAGCGGTGCTGGCTCCTAGGAAGGGGCAAGAACATTAGGAGCGAGCGTTAACGGCTTCCAAACACTGCCTGAACTCCCACAAGGCCACTGCCACCTCAGCAGGCGACAAGCCACAAATCTAGCACTCATGGCTCAATTCCCCCAGAGAAAACCCTTGAAAACCTACAAAAGAAGGCTGTCCTCCTCACCAATGGCCATTTCAACAGAGAAGGCGTCACCGACAAAGACCTGCTGAAAAGCTGCGAAAGGCAAAGCCATGGGAAGGCACTTCTTTTTGTGTAGCTTTACAGACCTCGCTTTTGTATTTCCAGAAACTCACAAGGCTGAGCCTTCACTTCTTCCTACCACTTTACTAAAGCAAGGGGGAGGGAAAGTACGTTAAAGCAAATGACATTCAGGTAAATCATCTGTTGGGAAGGAGACTGGAATCTGTTGTGGAAAACAATACGCCTCCGTTTTCATCCATTTCTCCCCTTTGAACACTTGCTGTCATCACATTAACACATTTCACATGTTACAGACCCACAGTGCACTGCTCACTCTTTTCCGTAACAACAGAAGAGTCAATTAACAAAAAGACCTAGCTCTCCTAGACATTTATGCACTCGGTAACAGAGCTTTAGAATACATGAAGAATAAAACAGACCTGTGAAGAGAAACAGTTACATGGAGGCTTCCATATCCTTTCTCCAACAGTTGACAGAACCGGTGGACAGAAAAATCAGTATATACAAGGTTTCAGCATCACCAACAGTTTGAGACATCTGCCATTTGTGGAACATTCTACTCAACAAGACCAGAACACAAATTCTTTTCAAATGCACATGGAATATTACCAACACCGATTATACTATGGGCCATAAAAAAAGTCTCAGTAAGTGTAAAAGGATTCAAATATGTTCTCTGCAAAAATGGAATTAAATTAGAAATCAATACTTGATCTCTGAGAAAACTCCAAGTAATTAAGAGACTAAATAATACATTTCTAAATAATGTGAGGATCAAAAAAAATCAAAAGGAAGTTTAGAAGTATTCTGAACTGGATGAAAATGGAAACTTATCCGAATGTGTGCTAACGCAGCCCTTGGGGAAATTTTACAGCACTTTAAGTAGAAGAAAAGAAAGATGAGAGCAGATATCAATGAAACGGAAATCAGAAAAACAGAAGAATCACTGAAACCAAAGTCAGTTCTTTGGGTCCAGAATGACAAACCTTAGTCAGACTGATTAAGTTAAAAAGAAGACATAAATTACCAATATTGGAATGAGAGAGGTTACATCACTACAGATGTACAGACATTAGAACAATAAAAAAGATTATGAACAACTTTATGCCAATAAATTCGAAAACTTAAATGGACAAGTATTTTTAAACTTAATACGAAGGCCCCTCAAAGCTAACATGAATAGCTCTATACCACTAAAAATTTCACTTAAAAATATTCCTATGAGGAAATCTCCAGGCCCAGATGGCTGCAACTGATTAATTTTACCAAACATTTAAAGCATAAACAACTGTAAACTCTTTCCGAAGATGGAATAACTATTTCCCAACTCATTCCATGAAGCCAGTATTTGATACCAAAACCAGACACCACACAAGAAAACTGCAAACCAGTAGGACGTCCCAGGTGCCGCTAGTTGTAAAGAACTCACCTTCCAATACAGGAGGCGCAAGAGGTAGGGGTTTGATCCTGGGACTGGGAAGATCCCCTGGAGAAGGAAGTGGCAAACCACTCCAGTATTCTCATCTGGAGAAGCCCATGGACAGAGGAGCCTGGTGGGCTACAGTCCATGGGGTCACAAAGAATCGGATGTGGCTGAACACTAGACCACAAACTAGTGTCTTGCAGGAATACAGATGTTAAGAGTCGTGAACAAATTATAACAAGTCAATCCCAGTAAAATATAAAAGGGGTAATATATCATGTACAAGCAGGGCTTATCCCAGGAATGCAAGACTGGTTTAAAATATGAAAACCAATCAATGTAATTCACTATACCAACAAACTAAAAAAGGGAAAACCATACAATTATCTGAACAGATACAGAGGAAGCATCTGAAAAAAATTCAGCCTCCCTTCCTGAATAAAAACCTGAAGCACTCAAGGAATAGAAAGGAACTTCCTCAGCCGCCCTAAGGGCCGTCTACAAAAAACCTACATACTTCATGGTCAAAGACTGAACGCTCCCAAGACTAAAAATAAGAGGGGTATTTCCAGTCTCACCACTTCTGTTTAGCCTGACTTAGCTTCTTGCCGGTACAACCAAGCAAGAGAGAGAAAAGGCATCTGGGTTGGAGAGGAAGGAATAAAACTGTCTTTATTCATAGACACTATGGTCATATACCTAGAAAATCTGCTGGAATCAATAAAAAAGCTACAGCTAATAAGTGAGTTTAACAAGGCTGCAAGAGAGAATTACCAAAACACTTGTACTTTTACAATAGCAACAAACAATTGACAGTTTTTCAAAAATGCCTTTTTCAATAGTATCCAAAAAATGTGACTTAAGAAATAAGAGATTTTTCTCCCCAAATTGGTCTATAGTATGCACTCAACACAATCCCAATAAAAATTCCAGAGGGCTTTTCTGTATGTCACATGTAAAAAGAAGATACAAAACTACATGGATAGTATGAGTTTTAATTCTAAATTAAAATGTTAGTTGGGATTGTGTCTGGGTTGTGGGCTTTAGAGAATGTTTATTTCTGCTTCTATCTCTTAAGTTTTAAGTAGATATGTAGTAGTTTCTATAAAAATAAACATTTAAATTGGCTACCAAATGACTTCTGCTTTGTATAAAACTATTATAAGGATACTTCCATATGCAACTCATACATAAACTATTCTAATCACATTTTAAAACACTCAATATACAACAAATAAGATAACAGGGTAGGGCTGTTTTCAGAAATGACCAGCTGTTGAACTCTCAGAAATGAGAAGCAGGAAATAAACTTACCGATAACCTCAGAACACCAAAATTGGCAAAATCATAAATGAGAATCTGGTAGAACAGTTCTTCACTGAAAACAAAAATGAAGTGACTTTAATTTAAGGAAAAGCAGAATCTGTGCTTGAGAGCCAAGGGGCAGGGACAAAATGGGAGAGAGAACCCGAGACACGGTGAGGGTGAAGACGCGCTACCTCACGGCGGCCTTTCCAGCAGTCCTGAGACCTGCACCACCGGGAGGCGGCGGCCTCCGCACTCGGTCACAGCACTGAGACCGCCTGCCCTGCCAACACCGTGCTCTGTCCCCACCTTCCTGGTGCAGTAAAAGGTTCTGACACCCAGTGGTGACAAAGTTAAGCAGTTTTTGCTCACTTTTCCCCACTGGCAAAGAATTGTATAAACCGTTTCTTTTACAACCCACCATCTAGAAATATGGGCTGTACGGGGAGGGCAGGGGACAGACTCGGGCTACATGGGGGATGGTTTAGGCAGCTGCAAAGTGTACAATATACTGAACTACCTGCAGAAACACAGAATTGAAGTAACTGTACTCCACAGTTATGAAAGAAATTTGCACCACACAGGTCTTGTTTAAAGACTAGGTTATCCAAGTAGGCAAAGCATGGCAGCAGGGACCCCAAGGTACCCGGAGAGCTGCTGGCTGGTCCTGGGTCAGAGTCAGTCAGTGGGGAGGGAAGAAGCCAAGTCTGAAACCCCTGCTCTCAGCCGGTTCACACGCTCGCTGGGAAACTCTTCCCATTTATTAGCAGCTAGGATTCTAGGACTGGCCTAGGTTTGTAACCATGAAAGAACTGAAACAATTGTGATTTGGCATCTTAGAAATCACGCAGTTAGATTTCCTGGCAAAGAAAAAAACAAAGGGAGCAGGATCCCCAATAACCAGTAAGAGCTCATTGGGTGAGCCCACGGCTTCTCAGGACAGTGGCCCTGAGCTGAGCTCACTAAGGGTTTCCGAGCCTAGGAGGAAGGAGTCAGCAGCACCCAAGGCCGGGTGTGCCGGCAGCAAGCTCCCGGTGGGGCAGTTCTAGCTCAGGGAAGTCACGTGGGATCTCAGCAGGACAGAGTCCCACAACGGCCAAGTGACGGTGTCCAGCGATGGAGGATGGCAGCACCACCCACCTGAACTACTGATTCGCGATCATATTTAATAGAGGCTCTAGACTCAACAGGAGCTCGTCCTCCAAGATCCCTGGAGACAACTATAAATGGCACCGGCTGCGTGCTGGGCAAAGGGCGCTGCCTAGTTGGCCCACCCCGTGCTCATGGACCCCACTGGCTCTTCAGGGCTGGAACAGGCCCTGGCTCCATCCCAAAGCTGAAAGGAGAGGTGGTGTCAGGCCCTCTCGCCCCTCCCCTGCCTCCCTCCCCTGCCCTGGAGGCCGCACTGATCTGATCTCCCTCCTCACCACGGTGGTCCGTTACAGAGGCGGGTTTCTCCCTCAAAGTCTCCCAGGGGCTCAGCCCTCCCTCCCCCACTACTTGAATTCAATCGGCCCCTGCATCACAGGACCTGATCCCAGCTTTAAAGCCAATCAGCTGGATCTGAGCAGCTGAGAGCTGGTGTTGCAGAGCAGCCCGCAGCCCCTGCTGTACACCACACAGGCTGGAACACCCCACCAGCTCCAAGCTCTCGACACCCGCTCACAGCACGTCATCTTACCTTCACAAAACCCTGTGAATTAATGGTGATACCCCACTTGTACAGAAGAGAAATCCGAGACTCAGTTATCAAAGTGACTTGCCCACGGTCACATAAATGGTAAATGTTGGGCCTGGGTGAGAAGCCACACGGGTCTGCCTCTGAAGGTGGGCCCTTTCCGCCTGTCACCCTGCTCTCCCCAGCATCTCCTGCCTCTGTCTCCAGGACCACCCTCCTAGCAGCTCTGTGTTTCTCTCGTTTGCACCGATTTACCTGAGTCTGGTGGTGTTGAGAAGGTATAACTTGGTCTGATGCTGTGCCAAGGCCCACTGAGGATTCACGCAGCCCACAAAGGAGTGGTTATGCAGCATCTCCCGGAGAGCTGGAAAACAAGACACAGGTCAGGAGTAGCCCCCCACCAACACCTCCCTGCACCCCAGAGCACCAAGCACCAGAGCTAGAGACGTGGAAAACTCCTGCTGAAAACACACACAAAGAAGGAATAAGATAGAATTAATCTTTCAAACTGGATCTTTCAAAATGCAACAAGAAATTGCCAAAAGATTAAAGCAGGAAGCCAGAGAAGTAACAAGAGCTCTGAACCACTCTATAAACTAAGACACCAGAGGAACTGCAGGATTCAGGAACTTCGGTTTGTGCAGACTCTGAACAGCCTAGGAATGGGGTGGGATGGGGACGCTGACAGGCGGTCAGTGCCCCCTTCTACAGCCAGGATTCACGCGAAGCAGGCTGCCTGCAAAGTCTGTGGAGGTTTTAATCTAAACTGATTCCAGGGCTGACTGTTCCTCCAGGTCCCTCCTAGAATCAAATGCAAATTCTCTCTGGAGAAATTCATCTTCAATTCAGACTTCAAATAATTCCTCACAGGTAAAGAACCAGGACCTCTGTGCTCAAAACTAGGCACCAAGAATTAGAACCCAGAAGAAATCACAAAGTCAGTATCTGCCAAGTTTTAAAGATTGAAAATTCCAGTAAAGATGATAAAACAGTAAGCATGTCAGTGTGCTTAGGAGGTATTAAAACACAGAGTAAGTCGCAGACTATCACAATGATCAAGGAAAGACAAAATTCATTTCACCTATATGTGGAATCTAGAAAATACTACAAGTGAACTTCTACAAAACAGAAGGACTCAGACATAGAAAAAAAATTTATGGTTGCCAAAGGGGAAAGTGGGTAGGGAGGGGTTAATTAGGAGTATGGGATTAACAGATATAAACAAGGACCTAATCTATAGCTCAGGGAGCTATCTTCAATATCTTGTAATAACCTAGAACAGAAAACAATCTGAAAAAGAATGTGTGTGTGTGTGTGTGTGTGTGTGTGTGTGTGTGTGTGTGTGTGTGTGTGTGTGTAACAATCACTTTGCTGTACACCTGAAATCAACTTAAAAAATAGGAAGAAAAAACAAACAGAAACAACTCCACATAAACTTTCAAAAAATAAAGGAAGACAGAGTAATTCCTACTTTACAAGGCTAGCATAACCCTATCCTAACCCTAATACGAGAAAACATTAAAAAAAGAAAATTTTAGACCAATATCCTTGTGGGTCACAGATACAAAAATTCTGAATAAAAAATTAGCAAATTAAGTTCAGCAATATGAAAAAAGAAATAATATAATCAAGACGAGATTAGGCCAGGAACGTAAGGTGATTTAGCATTTGGAAAATCTCACCATACAGAATAAATGAGAAAAAATAATCATTTTAACAGACAGAGTATTTGACAACAACAATTTTTAAATAAAAACTCTCAGAGACTGTCTTAACACTGGCAATCCACTGGTTAAGACTCCACACTTCCAACGCAGGGGGTGCAGGTTTAATCCCTGGTTGGGGAATTAAGATCCCACATGCTGTGTGGCGCAGTTAAAAAAAAAAAAAAAAAATCCCTCAGCAAACTAGGAATAGAAAATAACTTCCTTAATCTGAAAAACCTATCAAAGAAAAACCTCCAAGGAGCATCATGTTTAATGGTGAAACAGTAAATGCATTCTTTGCACAACACAGAAAAAGATAACAGCTCCCATGCTCACTCATTCTATCTGACATTGTATTGTGGGTTCTAAACATTGTAGCGAGGCAAGGAAAGCAAACTGTAAAAATATGAAAGGAAAAGAGTAGAACTGTCTTTATCTGTACCCTGGCAAGGTCATGTGACACAAGGTCTTTTGTATTTTAATATACTAATGGAGAAAGGTAAGAATTTTATGTTAAACAATGGGGAAAATGATTTATTTTGACTCAACCATAACAATTAAAATCAGAATTAATTTTTTAAAGTTCATATTAAAAAATGATCAAGGAGATTTCAAAAAAAACAAACAAAATGTCTAAAAATAAAAAATACAAGAATTGAAATTAAAAATTAAGATCCAGGTTTCCCTGGTGATCCAGTGGTTAAGAATGCACCTTGCAATGCAGTCAAATACGCCAGTTTGATCCCTGGTCCAGGGAGATCCCACGTGCCACGGAGCAACCAAGCCCCTGCACCGCAACTGCTGAGCTCACGTGCTGCAACTACCGACGCCTGCACGCTCCGAGCCTGTGCTGGGAACAAGAGAGACCACCGCGAGGAGCCTGCACGCCACTCACTCCCACTCACCACAACCGCAGAGAGCGCACGTGCTGCGACAAAGATCCACCACAGTCAAAAAATCAGAAGTGAAACAATTAAAAAATTTAAAAAAATAAAAAATCAGAAGTAAATACATCTTTAAAAATCAAGATCAACTGAACAGAGTGGACAAAGCTGGCAAGGCCATTAAAAGGTAGAACTGTCAGGAGCACAGACTGACGACATGAAAATATGAAAGCTTAAGCAATGTGAAGGAAAATAAATATGTAATTAAAACTGCAGAAGGTTTGGGAAACAGGGAGAGACAGTAACTGAAGACTCTCAAGATAAAGTATCAGCGAACATCCCAAAAGTGATGAATGATACCAAGCCTCAGCTCCAGGAAGCCCAACAAAATCTACACCTGAGAGAAACAGAATACCAAAGAGAGACCTTAAAGGCACTCAGAGACAGAGGAGACCACCACAGAGTAACAAAACACAGGACTGACAGGGGATTCTCTGGCAGTCCAGCGGTTAGGACTCCGAACTTTCACGGCCAACAGTGCCAGTTCAACCCCCAGACCACCGCAAGCTGCACAGCGAGGCCAAAAAAAAAAAGACGACTGACACTTGAATTTTCAACAACAAGAGAAGCCAACAATCGGTAGATTAACACCTTCAATGCACTTAGAGAAGGTAACTGCAACTCTGAAGTTTTAAAGCCAGCAAAGAAACTTACCAAACTAAAGATGGATTAGACAAAACAAAAAGCTTTCCATCCATGGCCCCACTCAAAGAGGAAGTAGGTCCATACACCATGAAAGGTCTGAGGAAAAGAATTATGAGCAAAAAATACTGGATAAATTCAAACAAACGGAGAGTTAACAATGTAATATTGAGCAATCAGACACATAGAAACTGTGAATATAACACCATATACCAAAACTAAATCCCAGGTGGACAAGAGATTTACATATAAGCATTTTAGGAGCTAACAAAAGAGCAATGATTTAGTTATCCCAGAGTGAGAAGGAATTCCCTAAATAGATGAAAAGGTCACCGTGTGATACAGGAGCCATCCAGGGTGGTGAAACACCAGGAGGTGAAGCTCACCTCCTTCCACAGGTGCATCAAGGACACATCTAGACAGGAAGGTTCTCACAGAGCATCTACTAAATGCTGGCACAAGGCCTCAGCCCTCTGAAAGGGCACGAAATCTCCATGTAACCAAGAGGGACCAAAAAACAAGCAAGAAAGGAATGAGACTGGACCTGTGCCCCAGGGAGGGAGCTGCCAAAGAGGAAAGGTCCTGCGTGCTGGGAAGTCCCCTCACCAGCAGGGAGATCGCCAGGACGGAGGGGGAGCTTCAGAGCCTCAGAGCGGAGCAGAGCACGGTCTGGTCTATGGCGGTCAGCACAGCCAGGCCCGCTCAGGTGGTCAGTGCCACAGCTCTGCACCCCCCAGAGAGCGGGCCTGGGGATGGGGCCGGGGGGCGCTGTGTGGACACAGCACAAGGGGCTGCAGTCTGGTTTGGCCACACCCGATGGGCTCTGAGGAAGAAGCCTGAGCCGCCATAGAGGCCAGGCACCTCTGTGTGGGGGCGCACGGCAGAGGGGAGGCCCCACCATCACAGCCTTTCTTCCTGCGTGAGGCTGCGGGTGGCTGGACAAGCTCCGGGAGCCGTCACTAGTCGCTGCCGCCCCTGGGCTGCAGGAGCAGTGTCAAGCTGTGGGCTACCCCCTCCCAGCCTCCAGAGGCGGTCACGTGCTGCCTCCACTCCCATCACAAAGCTTCTGGGCTGCGCACGAGCCATCACTGCCACTGAAAAATCTGTTAGCTGGCACCGGCCACAGCATCTGCACACCCCCTCTGCATACCCCCCTGCATCAAGGGGAGAACGCCCAGCACATGCTGAGGAAAGAGTCAACAGGCGCACACTGAGAACAGCCTCACGGGCTTCCCTGGTGGTCCAGCAGTTATGGCTCAGCACTCCCAACGCAGGGGGCCTGGTTCAATCCCTGCTCAGGGAACTAGACCCCGTCTGCTGCAACTGAAGATCCTGCACCCCAGTGCAGCCAAACACAAAAATAAAAACAGCCCTCACATTATAGTAAACCCACACAAGCTACACAGCACAAGCTACACGGCAACGCCCACATAGAAACAGCCCCCAAGATTCCTGCTCCAACAGAGATAACCGTTTCTCCTTAACTCAGAGCAAGAGGATGAAGAAGCAGAGAAACCACTCCCAGTTAAATGATCAAAAGAAATCCCCAGAAAGAGCAAACAATGAAACAGACCTAAAAGACACCAATTTCAAAATGGAGATAATGAAAACACTCAGGGAATTAACAAAGGTTATTGACAGAAGTCTCCTTCAAGGGTCACTGCCTTGTCACGGCAAAGGGGCTTGTGTAACTCAGCGAAGCTGTGAGCTGTGCCGTGCAGGGCCACCCAAGATGGCTGGGCCACAGTGCAGACTTCTAACAAAACGTGGTCCCCTGGAGGAGGGAATGGCAATCCACGCCCACACACTAGCGTGAGAACCCCATGAAGTGTGTAAAAAGGCAAAAAGACCTGACACTGAAGGATGAGCCCCCAGGTCAGAAGGTGTCCAGTATGCTACTGGGGAAGAGCAGAGGACAATTACTAACAGCTCCAAAAAGAATGACGCGTCTGGGCCAGAGAGGAAATGACGCTCAGCTGTGGGTGTGTCTGGTGACGAAAGTAAAGCCAGATGCTGTGAAGAACAGTACCACATAGGAAATTGGAATATGAGATCCATGAATCAAGGTAAATTGGATGTGGCTGAACATGAGATGGCAAGAGTAAACACTGACATATTAGAAATCAGTGAAATAAATGGACGGGGGTGGGAGAATTTAATTCAGATGACCATTATACCTACTGCTGCGGGCTGGAACCCCTTAAAAGAAATGGAATAGCCCTCAGAGTCAACAAGAGAGTCCGAAATGCAGTACTTGGGTGCAACCTTAAAAATGACAGAATGGTCTCAGTTCATTTCCAGGGCAAACCATTCAAAATCACAGTAATCCAAGTCTATGCCCCAACCATCAATACTGAAGAAGCTGAAGTTGATCAGTTCTATGAAGACCTAGAAAACCTAGAATACCAAAAAAAAAAAAAAAAAAAAAAGATATCCTGTTCAGCATAAGGGACAGGAATGCAAAAGTAGAAAGTCAAGAGACACCTGGAGTAACAGACAAGTTTGGCCTTGGAGTACAAAATGAAGCAGGGCAAAGACCAACCGAATTCTGCCAAGAGAATACACTGGTAAAACCAAACACCCTTTTTCAACAAAACAAGAGACAACTTTACACATGGACATCACCAAATGATCAGTACCAAAATCAGACTGATTACATTCTTTGTAGCCAAAAATGGAGAAGCTGTGTACAGTCAGCAGAAACAAGACCTGGAGCTGACTGTGGCTCAGATCACAGCTCCTCATAGCAAAATTCAGACTTAAACTAAAAAAAGCAGGGAAAACCACTAGGCCAGTCAGGTATGGCTTAAATCCCCTATGAATATATAGTGGAGGTGATAAATACAGAAAGATTCAAGGGATTAGATCTAGTAAACAGAGCACCTGAGGAATCATGGAGAGAGGTCTGTAATATTGTACAGGAGGCAACAAACAAAACCACCCCAAAGAGACGCACGAAGGCAAAGTGTTATCTGAGGCGGCTTTACACACAGCTGAGAAAGAAACAAAGCAAAAAGCAAGGGAGAAAGGGAAAGGTACCCCCAACTAAATGCAGAGTTCCAGAGAAGAGCAGGGAGAGACAAGAAGGCCTTCCTCAATGAAAAATGCAAAGAAATAAAGGAAAACAACAGATAGGCTAAGACTAGAGATCTCTTTGAGGAAACTGGAAATATCAAAGGAACATTTCAACCAAAGACGGGCACAATAAAGGAGAGAAATGGTGAAGATCTAACAGAAGCAGAAGAGATCAAGAAGAGATGGAAAGAATACACGGAATAACTGTACAAAAAAGATCTTCATGACCCCGATAACCATGATGGTGTGCTCTCTCACTCAGAGCCAGACATCCTGGAGTGTGAGGCCAAGTGGGCCTTAGGAAGCATCACTACAAAGAAAGCTAGTGAAGCTGATGGAATTCCAGCTGAGCTATTTCAAATCCTAAAAGATGATGCTGTGAAAGTGCTGCGCTCAATACACCAGCAAATTTGGAAAACTCAGCAGTGGCCACAGGACTGGAAACGGTCAATCCTCATCCCAATTCCCAAGAAGGGCAGAACTAAAGAATGTTCACACCACCAGACAATGGCCCTCACCTCCCATGCTAGTAAGGTTATGCTCAAAATCCTCCGAGCTAGCCTTCAGCAGTATGTGAACCAAGGGCATCCAGATGTTCAAGCTGAATTTGAAAAGGCAGAGGAACCAGAGATCAAATTGCCAAAATTCGCTGGATCACAGAGAAAGCAAGGGAATTCAGAAAAACATCTGCTTTGTTGACTACACTGGAGCCTTTGACTGTGTAGATTATAACAAACTGTGGAAAACTCTTAAAGAGATGGGAACACCAGACCATCTTACCTGTCTCCTGAGAAACCTGTATGTGGGTCAAGAAGCAACAGTTAGAACCCTGTTTGAACAACCGGCTGGTTCAGGATTGAGAAAGGAGTACGACAAGGCTGTTTGTTTCACTTATATGCAGACCACGTCATACACAATGCTGGACTGGATGAGTTACAATCTGGAATCAAGACTGCCTGGAGAAATATTGACCTCAGATATGCAGATGATACCACTCTAATGGAAGAAAAGTGAAGAGGAGCTACAGAACCACTTGATGAGGGTGAAGCAGAAGAGTGAAAAATGCGTCTTAAAACTCAGTGTTAAGAGAAAACTAAGATCACGGCATCCAGTCCCATCGCTGGGAAGGGGAAAAGGTGGAAGCACTGGCGCAGGCCCTCTTCCTGGGCTTTAAAATCACTGTGGATGGCGACTGCAGCCGTGAAACTGGAAGCCAGCTGCTTCCCGGCAGGAAAGCGATGACAAACCTAGACAGTGTGGTAAAAGGCAAAGACACCGCTTTGCCAGCAAAGGTCCACATAATCCAGGCTATGATCTTCCCAGCTGCCATGTACGAATGTGAGCGCTGGACACTGAAGAAGGCAGAGTGATGAAAAACTGATGCTTTCAAACTGTGGTGCCGGAACAGACTCTTGAGAGTCCCTTGGACTGCAAGGACATCAAGCCAGTTAATCCTAAAGGAAACCAACCCTGAATACTCTTCTGGAAGGACTGATGCTGAAGCTCCAATACTTTGGCCACCTGATGTGAAGAGCTGACTCACTGGATAAAACTGATGCTGGCAAAGACTGAGGCAGAAGAAGAAAAGGGGACAGAGGATGAGACGGTTGACGGCATCGCTGATTCAATGGACATGAGTGTGCATATGAAAACTCCGGGAGATGGTGAGGGACAGGGAAGCCTGGATGCTGAGGTCCACGGGTGTGCAAAGAGCTGGGCACCACACAGTGACAGAACCACCACATCAGTCAACAGAAATGAAGACCATTATCAAAAGGAACTAGAAGCTACAGAGCGGAGCCAAGAAAAAGTCAGAAAACTCATGAACTAAAGGCAATGAATAGCACAATAAATAATGCGCAAGAACGAAAAAGTGACCTGGAAGACTGGAATAATGGAAATTACCCACTCAGGACAGCAGACAGAAAGCCAAATTTTAAAAGAAAATGAAAGCAATATAAGAAACCCAGTAGATTCTAGTGCGTGCACGCTCAGTCGTGTCTGACTCTCTGTCACCCCATGGACTGTAGCCCGCCAGGCTCCTCTATCCGTGCAATTTTCCTGGCAAGAACACCGGAGCTGGCCATTTCCTACCTTCCCCACCCAAGGACCAGACCCGCGACTCTTGCATCTCCTGCACTGGCAGGGGAATCCTTTACCACTGGCACCACCGAGGAAGCCCACAAGAAACCCATGGGACAATCAAAGGGGTGCCAACCTATGGGTAATAGGGATTCCAGAAGGGGAAGAAGAGAAAAGGAGATTGAAAATGTTTTTGAAGAAATTATGGCTGAAAACTTCCCAAACCTGAAGAAGGAAACAGATATTCAGGTACAGGAAGCAGAGAAGCTCTTAGACAAAGTAAACTTAAGACATACTGTTTGAAAAATGGCAAAAGTTAAAAACAAAAAGATTACAAAGGTAGAAAGAGAAAAACAAAGGCAGCAAGGACCCCTGTAAAGCTGCTGCTGCTGCTAAGTCGCTTCAATCGTGTCTGACTCTGTGCGACCCCATAGACGGAAGCCCACTAGGCTCCCCCATCCCTGCGATTCTCCAGGCAAGAACACTGGAGTGGGCTGCCATTTCCTTCTCTAATGCAGGAAAGTGAAAAGTGAAAGTGAAGTCTCTCAGTCGTGTCCAACTCTTCGCGACGCCATGGACTGCAGCCCACCAGGCTCCTCTGCCCATGGGATTCTGCAGGCAAGAGTACTGGAGTGGGGTGCTGATTTCTGATAGTTGCAGCTAGAAAAGTTGCAGGCCAGAAGGGATTGGCAAGATATATTCAAAGTCTTGAAAGGGAAAAATCTGCAACCTAAGACAGTCTACCCAACAGAATTATCATTTAGAATAGGAAAGACAATTTCTCAGACAACCAGAAACTAAAAGAATATAGCAATGTTAAATATATCGTGAAAGAGATATTCAAAGTGTTAGTTGTTCAGTCATGTCTGACTCTGTGCAACCCCATGGACTGTAGCCCGCCAGGCTCCTCTGTCTACGGGATTCTCCAGGCAGGAATACTGGAGAAGGTTGCTATTCCCTTCTCCAAGGGATCTCCCTGACCCAGGGATCAATGCAGACTCTTTTACCATCTGAGCCACTAGGGAAGCCCAAAATATAGAAAGGCTTCTCTAAAGAGAAAAATAAGAATCTGTAGAGAATAGAAATTCACAATTGGAAAGCAAATCACCTAAATAAGCCATACAGATTAAAAACAAAAAAATAAAACGCCATCTGTGAAAGTCATGAGACAGGCCTGGGACCTGGGACCCTTTGCTGCAGTGTTGCAAAGCTTGGCCCTGCACACACCTCTCCTCAAGCTACAAACTACTTGGGACTAAAAACAACCCTGTGTGTGTACAGTTGGGGCAAATTCGGGACCAAAAGATACAACAAAGGCAAAAAGAAAAAAAAGATGTTATTTCTGAAGAGCCAAGAACAAAACCTGGGTGTCTCGAGAAAAGCAGGTACTGTGCATGCCCTCAGTGCACTCAACACCACCAGAGAGGCGGGCAAAACCACCTAAGCCACGCCCACTGAACCCCTGAACACACCCCTACCTTCACCCCATATAAGGAACAAGCTTGTCCCCCACTTGGGGAGCAAGTGCGCAAGGGAGCGTGTTATTTGTTTTCACTCACTCCTGCAGCCGGCACAGAAGCCTGAATAAAGCCTTATACCTGAATTTCTTATCTGGCCTGCAGTCAATTTCCACTGATGAAGGAAGGCTAAGAACCCTGGTCAGTATCAATAATTACCACTGTGAAAACACCAAAAGGATGAGCATAAGGATGCAGAAAAGGACATCAAAATCATAAAATGTGAGGGAGGAAAGAAAATGTATATATATTTGTTCATTTCCTAGAATGTGCTAGACTCTCAGCCTAAGGCAAGCAGATATAGGATGCGGTTAACACTTGAAAAGCATGATAACCACAAATGAAAAACATACAAGAGATTCATAAACCAAGAAGAGAACACAAGTATAATACAGAAGAAAACCATCAAACCACAACAGGAAAAACAAAGAGGACAAAGAGGAAATCCAAAACCAACTGGGAAAACAAGGTTGAAATGGCAATAAATGCATATCTACCAATAATTCCGTTAAAAGTTGACAGACTAAATGCTCCAATCAGAAGACACAGAGTGCCAGACTTGATTAAGAAACCAGAGCCTACAACAGGCTGCCCACAAGAGCCCCACTTTGGGGCAAAGGACACCCGCAGATTGAAAGTGAGTGGGGAGCGCCCAAGGGAACCTGTTTGTCTGTGTCCCTCTGATCCCCGCTGCAGCAGGGGCCCCAAGAAGGCCGCACCTGAATGTTTCATCTGGCCTCTGATCAAGGAGGCCAAGAACCCTGGTTGGCAACATATTCTGCAGTGCCCAACATGGGGCCCGTCCCCTTCTGGGGAGAGGATCTGGGCCCCTCTGGGACCAGGAATGCAGCTGCCCCTGGGTGACAAGTGGCCACCTGACCCCTTGTTTCAGCATCCCCTCATTTTAAGGCTGCCTTCCTGGCCCCAGGGGCCTCAGTACCTCACTCAGGCAACGGCTCCGCCCGCCTTTGTCCTTTTCCCTCTCCTGAAATCTCCTCTCTCTCTCTCTGTCCTCCCTCCCAAGGGTGGACGTCAGGCAGCTACAGCATCCCTCCTCTCAGCCTGTGAGACCTGCTCCTTCTGGCAGGTGCCCAGCAGAGGTGGAGAGGCTCGCCTCACCCTGCATGGAGCCCGGGCCACAGGGCTCCCACTGAGATTCAGGAGAGAGACAGAGGTTCCACCCTCGGGTCGTGTAGTGGCTGGACGTCTGACTGTCCCAACACTCTCACCTTTATTTCCTGCCCCCAAGAGAAGCCCTGCTGGGAAGAGACTGCAGCAGCAGACTGCTGTTATGCTCTACACGATGGATGCTCTACACTGCGCGGTCAGAGCCCCACCCTTGGGTCGCAGTCCCACAGACAATAAACAACGGGCTGGTGTCTGGGCTTGGCCATCGGGTGGCAGCGGACAGGGCGCCCCCTCCTTCACTGGCCCTTTCTGGAAGCGCTGCTTGGTGCCTGAGCCCACCTGCAGGGGCGGGTAGAAACAGCCCTCTCTGTTTTTCAGCCTTTTCTGCCCCTCCTCCTTGTACCTCTTCCTCAGTCCTCACTCCTACACCACCGGCCCCTTTATCCTGAAAGCTTTTTGTGTCTTTAAGTGTTGTGACTGCTGTCTTTGTGATACGGTTCTGTCTGTCCAGCTGTTCTGCCAGTCTCTGTGACACTGTGGGCACGGTGGAGCACTTCAGCCTTGAAATACAAGCACAGCCCACACGGCAGCCCTGGGGTACTTGGTAGGATTTTAAAGAACAGAAAGAAGAGACAGGAGCCTGCATTTTCCCCTCCTGCCTGAGCTGGAGGGGCGTGCATCTCTCTCCTCGCCCTCTGCAACGTAATTGCTCTGTCTGTGCTCTCAGCAAGCCCTGGATTGATCCGATCCCCTGGACTGAGGGGAAAAAAGGAGAGGTACATTTTAAATTCAAGCAGGAGAACTATGAGACCTCTGGTTCTACAGAAACTGGCTTGTCTGGCTTAACCCTGTGTGCTTAATCAATACAGAGCTGTCTTTAGAGGCACCAATGTTGAGTGTAACACTCTCACTGTGCCAAGGGTTACTAGAGATCAGTAAGTGCACAGCGTTTCCATTATAAAATCTGTCAACAGGGAAAACAACCGGATATGATTAAATCTGGAAGTAAAGGTAACTGGGATAAGAACTTTCCGGTAAACCCCTTAGGACTAATCATGTTTTGAAAACTTTCATCTAAAACACTCCCTCCAAATTTTGGTAAGTTTAAAAATAAGTTAAACAATAGGAATTGACTGAATATCCAGGCAATTTCAAATAAGATAAAATACTGGAACATTAATTGCTAAAAAGGTCTAAATTTATCTACTTTCGTCTTGTGAGAGAGAAACTAAAGATGTACGGTGCCACCTTGAAATGTTTTCTACCAATTTATGGAATTCTTGCCTTGAGAACCCCATGAACAGTATGAAAAGGCCAAAGATGACACTGGAAGATGAACCCCCGAGGGTGGTTGGTGTCCAATATACTACTGGGGAGAGCGGAGAAGCAGCTACAGAAAGAAGGAAGAGACTGAGCCAAAGGGGCAACAGCATCAGCATCCAACTGTGGATGAGTCTGGTGGTCAAACTAAGTCTGGATGCTGCAAACAATACTGCAGAGGAACCCGGAATCTTAGGTCCACGAATCAGGATAAACTAGATGTGCTCAATCAGGAGACGGCAAGAGTGAATATCGACATTTTAGAAGTCAGTGAACTAAAATGGACGGGAACAGGCGGATTTAATTCAGATGACTCTTATATCTACCACTATGGCCAAGACTCCCTCTGAAGGAACGAAAAGTGAAAGTCGCTCAGTGTCGGCTGACTCTCTGCAGCCCCATGGGCTATGCAGTCCACGGATTCTCCAGGCCAGAATACTGGAGTGGGCAGCCGTTCTCTTCTCCAGGGGATCTTGCCAACCCAGGGATTGAACCCAGGTCTCCCGCATTGCAGGCAGATTTGTTACCAGCTGAGCCACCAGGGAAGCCCAAGGATACTGGAGTGGGTAGCCTATCCCTTCTCCACGGGATCTTCCCAACCCAGGAACTGAACCTGGGTCTCCTGCATTGCAGGCAGATTCTTTACCAACTGAGCTAAGCCTAGAAGGAATGGAGTAGCCCTCATAGTCAACAAAAGAGTCTGAAATGCAGTACTTGGTTGCAATCTCAAAATGACAGAATGATCTTGGTTCATTTCTAAGGCAAACCATTCAACATCACAACAATCAAAGTCTATGCCCTAACCACTAATGCTGGAGAAGTTAAAGTTAAATTATTCTATGAAGACCTACAAGACATCCTAGAACTAATACCAAAAGATGTCCTTTTAGTCATATGCAACTGGAATGTAAAAGTCGGACGCCAAAAGATTCCTGGAGTAACAGGCAAGTTTGGCCTTGGAGTACAAAATGAAGCAGGGCAAAGGCTAACACAGTTTCGCCAAGAGAACACACTGGTCATAGCAAACACCCTCTTCCAACAACACATGAGATGACTCTATACATGGACATCACCAGATGGCCAATACTGAAATCAGATTGATTATATTCTTTGCAGCTAAAGATGAAGCTCTATACAGTCAGTAAAAACAAGACCTGATGCAGACTGTAGCTCAGACCATCAGCTCCTTATTGCAAAATTCTGGCTAAAATTGAAGAAAGTTGGGAAAACACTATGCCATTCAGGTATGACCAAATCAAATCCCTTATGATTATTCAGCGGAGGTGATGAATAGATTCAAGGGACTAGATCTGGTAGAGTGCCTAGACAGAGTGCCTGAAGAACTATGGACAGAGGTTCATTAACATTGTACAGGAGGTGGTGACCAAAACCATTCAAAACAAAACGAAATCCAAGAAGGCTAAGCGGTTGTTGGAGGAGGCCTTACAAAAAGCTGAGAAAAGAAGAAAAATGAAAGGGAAAGGAAAAGGGGAAAGATAATACCCAACTGAATGCAGAGTTGCAGAGAATAGCAAGGAAAGATAAGAAAGCCTCAAGTAAACAATGCAGAGAAACAGAGAAAAACAACAGAATGGGAAAGACTAGAGATGTCTTTAAGAAAACTGGAGATATCAAGAGAACATTTCATGCAAAGATAGGCACAATAAAGGACAAAAAAAGCAAGGACCTAACAGAAGCAGAAGAGATTAAGAAAAGGTGGCAAGAATACACAGAAGAACTGTACAAAAGAGATCTTCATGACCCAGATAACCACGATGGTGTGATCACTCACCTAGAGCCAGACATCCTCGAGTGTGAAGTCAACTGGGCCTTAGGAAGCATTACTACAAACAAAGCTAGTGAAGCTGATGGAATTCCAGCTGAGTTATTTCAAATCTTAAAAGATGCTGCTGCTAAAGTGCTGCACTCAGTGTGCCAGCAAATTTGGAAAACTCAGTGGCCACAGGACTGGAAAAGGTCAGTCTTTATTCCAATCCCAAAGAAAGGCAATGCCAAAGAATGCTCAAATTACTGTACAGTTACAGTCATTTCACATGCCAGCAAGATTATGCTCAAAATCCTTCAAGCTAGGCTTCATCAGTAGGTGAACTGCTAACTTCCAGATGTACAAGATGGGTTTAGAAAAGGCAGAAGACCCAAAGATCAAATGACCAACAACCACTGGATCACAGAAAAAGCAAGAGAATTCCAGAAAAACATCTGCTTCATTGACTATGCTAAAGCCTTTGACTATGTGGGTCACAACCAACTATGGAATATTCTTCAAGAGATGGTAATACCAGACCACATTACCTGCCTCCTGAGAAATGTGTATGCAGGTCAAGAAGCATCAGTTTGAACCACACATGGAACAGACTAGTTCAAAATCGGGAAAGGAGTACATCAAGGCTGTATATTGTCACTCTGCTTATTTAACTTACATGCAAAGTACATCATGCGAAATGCCTGGCTGGATGAATCACAAGGTGGAATCAAAATTGCTGGGAGAAATATCAACAACCTCAGATGTGCATATGATACCACTTTAATGGAAGAAAGTGAGGAGAAGTCTCTTGATGGTGAAAGAGGGGGGTGAAAAAGCTGGCTTAAAACTCAACATTCAAAAAACAAAGATCATGGCATCCAGTCTTATCACTTCATGGCATATAGATGGGGAAAATGCGAAAACAATGTCATATTTCATTTTCTTGGGCTCCAAAATCAATGCAGACAGTGACTGCAGCCACAAAATTAAGATACTTGCTCCTTGGAAGAATAGTTATGACAAACCTAGCCAGTATATTAAAAAGCAGAGACATCCCCTTGCCAACAAAGATCCATATAGTTAAAGCTATGGTTTTTCCAATAGTCATGTATTCATGTATGGATGTGAGAGTTGAACCATAAAGAAAGCTGAACGCCAAAGAACTGATGCTTTCAAATCGTGGTGCTGGAAAAGACTCTTGAAAGTCCCTTGAACAGCATGAAGATCAAACCAGTCAATCGTAAAGGAAATCAACCCCAAATATTCATTGGAAGGATGGATGCTGAAGCTGAAGCTCCAAAACTTGGGCCACCTGATGCAAAGAGCTGACTCACTGGGAAAGACCACTTGATGCTAGGAAAGAGTGAGGGCAGAAGGAGAAGGGGACAACAGAAGTTGAGATGGCTGGATGCCATCACTGACTCAATGGACAGGAGTCTGAGCAAACTCTGGGAGACAGTGAAGGACAGGGAAGCTGGAGTGCTGCAGTTCATGGGGTCACAAGAGTCACTACTTAAGTGACTGAACAGCAACAACGGAATGAATGCCAATGCAAGGGTCAGTTCCTGGTTGCTTAGGAAAAGTAGGATGTGTGCATTCAGAAAAGGAAGTCTGGGGAGTGGAAACAGATTTTGTTTAAAAGGAAAAAAGATGCTTTTGTCCTGGAGTTGGCTCTCTGAATGGGGAGAGACCACGACACAATGTATAGCTATAGAAAGTGGCAGACGATTTGCAGAAGTGGAGCAATGAGAAAAGAGTTCCGTATGTGGTCAGGATTTTCTAAGGTTGGATTAAATTCAACTAGGTAAATGGATTTTATTAAGAGCAGACTGGTGTAGGACTGGACTGGTCTCTCTCATAGGAGAACAAAAGCTGTCCTGGATGCCCTTTTGATAACAGATCGTGTGAGTTCCTGTGCCTTTAAGTGATCTACATCGACTTTTTATTTTTTCCCACCTTAGCTCAAGGAGTAAGGATTGTTTCACAGAAACCTATGATCCTATCTACCTGGGTGTTTTAAAACTTTTTGACAGAATTTTCAAATAGCAAATTCTAAATGAAACTCTCCTGACTTCCAGTTAACTTTGGGATGCTTTAAGGGGCCCCTGGAGGGCATCCCCAAAGACAGATCTTAAAGGAACCGGGTTAATCTGCAAGGTGAGGTTTGCCAGATTCTCAGAGAACCCTGACAAGCTTAGGGGTAAATTTCTCAGGCTGGTGTTGGCTTTCTCTCACACATAGCAGGACATCAGGGTTATTCTGGCCCACTGCTGCACCCCGGATGAAAAGCAGCATACACTGAAAAAGGCCAGGGAAATAGCAGATGGCCTACTGGCCACCAATCCACCAGGTGGAGGGGGGGTTCAGAGGGGGGGCGGGTATGTAACCCCAGAACATGACCCACAATCCAATTTTGACAATCGTGTAGGCCAGGCTAGGATGAGATATTACATTACTTGTCTATCAGAAGGAGTGAAAAGGTGTGCCAAAGCCTGTAAATTATTATAAGGCCTGAGAGGTTACACAGGAAAAAGATGAAACCCCAGCAGTCTTCCTGAGCCAGTGACAGAGACACTCGGGAAGGACACCGATACAGACCCTGAGTCTTAAGGGAGACACTACTGGCCGTGCATTTTATCACTCAGGCTACTCCTGATATCCAGAGAAAATGACAAAAACTTGAGGCTGGGCCCAAACCCCACTGTAAAGGTCTATAACAACCAAGACTTAACGGAGGAGGCCAATCAAGATAAGAGGCTAATACAGAAAACAGAGCTTTTCGTGGCTCCGACTCACCCACCACCTTGAGGGGACCGTGGAGGCCTGAGAAGGCTGGACACACCACCAAGAAACCACCTGGGTCTGAACCAGTCATGCCTTTTGTCTGAAAGGGGGGCACCGGGAGGGGGGCTGTCCTAACCCTCCTGTGGGATGCCAGAGGGGTGACCCTGACTGGCCCCAGTTCCCTGTGAGCGATCTCCACACCCCAACTGACAGGCTCAGATGCCTGGCCGGTCCCACATCCCACTTGTCCACCCTCATTACTCCAGAGAGACTTCTTCGATGTGGCAGGTAAGAAAGCGGCTTCCAGTGGACACTGGAGATACCTGCCCTGACTTGGCCAGCTAAAGGTAAGGTGGTTTACGCCTCCCCCGCGCCTGCAACGTCAACGTCGGGTGGATTATCATTACTCACTCCTTTCTGTACATGCCAGAATGCCCAGCCCCCTCCTCGGGTGAGATCTGCTACATAATCTTAGGACAGGATGAAGTCCAAGGAGGTAAAGAATCCAAACAGAGAATGCATATGTGAGCAACCCCAGAGGACCCACCTGGTGGGCATCAAAATATCCCCCACAACATCCTTCAGGAAATTTGACAATAAGTAGATCCTGTAGCTTGGGATACCTCAGTGCCAGGAAGGGCAAAATGTGCTCCCCCAATAAAAAATAAGATTTAAGGCCTGAGGAAAACACCCCTGGAAGAGACAATATCCTTTGAAGCCTGAGGCCCTGAGGGGACTCCAACTACTGCTCGGCAAATTCCTACAACAGGACTCCTCAGATCCTGCCAGTCCCCCTGCAGCACCCTGTCCGGATGCCTGCCGGGCAGTATCAGCTGGTGCAAGACTCAGCAGCAGTGAGTGAGGCAGTCATCCCTCTTTACCCCCTGGTGCCAAACCCACACACCCTCCTCACCCAACGAGGGAACACCCAGGATTTCTGTTTTGGACCACAAAGATGAATTTCTCTGGATTCCCCAACATTCAGATTCTCAATGCCTTTTTGCCTTTGAATGGAGGGACCCTGACACCCTGGGGGCTAACCAATATGCCTGGACAGTGCTTCCCCAGGGTTTCAAGGACAGCCTCCATCTTTTTGGAAATGCATTAACAAGGGAATCAAGGAAACTGAGCCCTGAGAAGAGAACTCTGCTACAATCTGTTGATGACATTGATAAGCAGTAATTCAGATCAAAATACTGATAGGGTCCTAAATTTTCTGGCAAAAAGTGGATAAAAGTCTCTCCAACCAAGGCTCGGATTTCACAACAATGAGTTCAATGTTTAGGATTTGTTTTGACCTCAGGGGCAAACAAACCCTGGCCATAGATCAAACAGCAATTAGTGCATACCATCTCCAACCACCAAGAAACTCCAAGGCTTTCTTGGGACAGCTGGGTTCTGTCATATCTGGATTCTAAATGACAGCCCTATAGCTAAACCCTGACATGAGGCCCTAAAGGGAGGAGAAAGGAACCCCTTCAACAGAATAAGGACCATCAATAAACTAAAGGGCCTCTGAGGCTCTAAAGGCTGAGTTTAACAGAGCACCAGCAGTGGGGCTTGCAAACGTGGGAAAGCCCTTTACCCTAAATGTGCATGAAGAGGTTGGGATTAGCCAGTAGGCATCCTGACCCAAAAGCTGGGACTGGATCAGAGACCTGTGGCTTACTTTCCAAAACAAATGGACTCTGCAGCCCTGGGATGGCCAAGCTGGCTGCGGGCAGTAGTAGCCCTGCTTGTTAATGAGGTATCCAAGCTCACCCTGTGACAACACTTAGATGTATTAACCCCTCATCAGGTACAATCTGTGCTGGAAGTCAAAAGACATCACTGGCTGACCGGCAGAAAGTTAACAAGATATCAGACTCTTGTAACAAACATCCTGGACATTACCTTCAAGGTGTGCCAAACCCTGAACCCAGCAACTCTGCTTCCAGTGGTCAAGAGTGGAGACTTAATGCATCAGTGTATGCGAAACGCTCACTCATGTCCGACTCTTTGTAACCCCATGGACTGCAGCCCTCCAGGCTTCTCTGTCCATGGAATTCTCCAGGCAAGAATAGTGGAGTGAGTAGCCACTTCCTTCTCCAGCGGATCTTCCCCACCCAGGGATCGAACCCAGGTCTCCTGAATTACAGGCAGATTTCTTACCATCTGAGCCACCAGGGAAGCTAAATCCACACAAAACTCTAATCCAAAAAGATACATGGCACCCTTATGTTCACAGCAGCGCAATTTACAATAGCCAAGACATGGAAGCAAATGCCTATCAACAAATGAAAGGATAGAGAAGACACACGTAAAATGGAACACTCCTCAGTCACACAAAAGAATGACGTGATGCGTGTGTGGCAGCATGGATGCAACCAGACATCATCGCACTCGGTGGAGCAAGCTGGGAAGGGAAAGACAAACAGCTCCTGGCATTGCTCACACGTGGGGTCTCAGCTACGACACAAATGACCCTGCCTGTGAAGCCCAGTCCTGAATACAGGGAACAGGCCTGTGAGCCAAGACGGAGGGGCTAGGGGAGAGAGGGAGCGACAGGCTGTGAGTAAACATAAGCTGCTGTATACAGAACGGATGGGCACCAAAGTCCTCCTGTATGGAACAGAGAACTACATTCAGTATTTTATGATAAACCACAACAGAAAAGAATATTAAAAAAGAGTGAACATATATATATGACCAAATCACTTTGCTGTACAGCAGAAATTAGCACAACACTGTAAATCAACTATGCTTCATTTAAAAAAAAAAAATCCAGAGGAACAGCTTCGGGCCGAAGGACCATGAGAGGGCCGGATCCGGGTCCTGAACCTACGATGGAGGGGGACGTGCTGGATACTCTAGAGGCGCTGGGGTATAAGGGACCACTGTTAGAAGAGCAAGCACTTACAAAGGCAGCAGAGAGTGGACTGTCTTCACCTGAATTTTCAGAGCTCTGTGTTTGGTTAAGCTCTCAAATAAAATCACTGTGCAACTTGGAAGAAAGTATCACTTCAGCCGGGAGAGATGATCTAGAAAGCTTCCAGCTTGAGATAAGTGGCTTTTTAAAAGAAATGGCATGTCCATATTCTGTACTCATATCTGGAAATATTAAAGACTGCTTAAAAAAGAAGGAAGATTGTTTGAAACTACTGTTATTTTTAAGTACAGAGCTTCAAGCTTTACAGATACTACAGAACAAGAAGTGTAAAAATTCTCAATTAGATAAAAATAGTGAAATTTATCAGGAAGTTCAGGCTATCTGCGATACCCTTGGGATTCCCAAGTCAACAACTTCTGACATTCCGCTTATGCTAAACCAAGTGGAATCAAAGGTGAAAGATACTCTCTCAAAAGTCCAGAAAAATCATGTGGGAAAACCACTGCTGAAAACTGATTTAAATCTGGAACAGGCGGAAAAACTGGAAAGAATCAATGATGCTCTTTCAAGTGAATATGAGTGCCGCCGGCGGATGTTGATGAAACGATTAGATGTGACAGTGCAGTCCTTTGGGTGGTCTGATAGAGCAAAGTTAAAAACAGATGACACAGCAAGAATTTACCAACCTAAGCGTTATGCTTTGTCACCCAAGACAACAATAACCTTGGCACATTTACTTGCTGCCCATGAAGATCTGTCGAAGATCATCAGGACAAGTAGTGGATCCAGCTGGGAGAAGACAGCATGTGCCATTAATAAGGTGCTGACGGGAAGGGTGCCTGACAGGGGAGGACGGCCGAATGAAATTGAACCACCACCCCCTGAGATGCCGCCTTGGCAAAAGAGACAGGAAGGCAGCGGAAGGGGTGGTTGGGGTGGGGGAGGTGGCAGAGGAGGTGGTGGGAGTGGGAGAGGTGGTGGAGGGGGGTGGGGAGGTGGTGGGGGAGGGGGCGGGGGGGTGGGGAGGTGCTGGGGGAGGGGGTGGTAGAGGAGGAGGTTTCCAAGGCAGGGGAGATTATGGTGGAAGAGGAGGCTATGGAGGAAGAGGAGGCTATGGTGGAAAAGGTTACAGAGATCCGTATGGAGGAGGTGGTGGTGGATATAGAAGATACTAAAAGCCACAAAATTTAGATAGCAGTGCTTCCTTCTTGATAGGTACATTAGGCATAGTATTCTAAATAACTACCTGAGTGTCATCTTTGAAGTAAACACCATGTTAGATACCCTGATGGTATCATTCTTGAATTGGCTTGACTATGTAAAAGAACACTGCTTTATATTACTGTTTGATCTCTTAGACAAAGTGATGATTTTTCCCACACTCTGTGTACTCTTGAGCATGTTCTGTCTTTTTAAAAAAGAAAAAAAATGAGGAAAAAATATTTTTAAAAGTGTAAATATATTATTACCATCATACTTGGAAAATGGAAAGTATTTTATTGTCATGATTGAATTTAGATTGTTACCTGTATTTTATTCAGGTCTGAGACACATAAATGACCCTATTTGTAGTGGAAAGGAATATAAACTTATTGCCTCATCTGTAAAAAAAATAAAAAAAATAAATCCAACATGTAATAAACTCATAAAATCTGCCCACATTAAATCTAAGAATTTCTGTTCATGAAAAAGCCTTCACGATCTAGAGTGCCCAGCCACTGCCTAGGTAGTGGCACAGCTGGCCCACTAGCATCTTTTTGGGGTGAGGTGTTGGCAACAGAGCCTGAAGCCCTTTGTCAGAGAACTGAACACACACAGCTGCCCAGGAACTGGAGAAGCTGAAGGAGACTCCAAAGGAAGGTGGAGTGACTGCAGACCCAGCCATTCTTACACCAAGGAGTAACTAAAGTATAAGGAATCAAGGAGATGAGATGGCAGAGAAGAACGTGAGCTCACCTCTTCTTAATGAAACATCCAAACCACAACTAACTACTCAACAACCACTGACAAAAAACCACTGGAACCTGTCAGAAAAGATGCCCTACATCCAAAGAAAAAGCCAAAACAAGACAGTGAGAGGGGCACAATAGTGATGAAATCAAATCTCACACACTACAGGCAGGCAACCCACACACTGGAAAATAATTATACCACAAGTTCTCCCAGAGGACTCAAAGTTCTGAACCCCACATCAGGCTTCCCAACCTGTGGCTCTGGCAATGGAAGTAGGAATCCCCAGAAAATCTGGGTTTGAAGCTCATCAGGGTTTGATCACAGGAATTCCACAGGACTGGGGGAAATAGAAACCCCACTCTTGGAGGGTGTGCACAGGATCTCAAGTATACAAAGATCCAGGGGAAAAAAGTAATGACCTCATAAGAGACTGGGCCCAATGTACCTGCCAGTATTGGAGGGTCTCCGGCAGAGGTAGGGGGGCAGTTGTGGTTCACTGTGGGGACAAGGACACAGAAGGCACCAGTGTGAGCCCTCTTGGAAGGGGCCATTTTCTCACTAAGACCCGCTTCCACCCAACAGCCTGTAGGCTCCAGTGCTGGGATGCCTCAGGCTAAGCAGCCAACAGGTTGGGATAAACTGCTTAAAATCCTCCTGAGCACATAGCTGCTCAATAAACGCACCCCCTGACGTGGTCCTGTCTACCAGAGGAACAACGTCCAGCTCCGCTCACCAGTGGGCTCCTCCTACCGGGGGGCAAGAACCAGCTCCTCCCATCAGGAAGCCTGCACAAGCCTCTTAGACAAGACTCATCCACCAGGGGGTGGACAGAAGCAAAAAGAATTATAACCCTGCAGCTTGCAACATGGAAACCAAAATCACAGGAAGGTAGACAAAATTAGAGTAGACCAATGTGTCCCAGATGAATTAACAAGATAAAAACCCAGAAGAACAAGTAAGCGAAGTGGAGGCAGGCAATCCACTGGAGGAAAAAGAGTATCAACAGTGAAGATGATCCGGGGAAATGAAGACACAGATCAAGACACAAGAAATGTTTAACAAAGACCTGGAAGAGCTAAAGAACAGAGACCAACAACAGAATCACTGAAATGAAAAATACACCGGCAGGAATCAACAACAGAATAACTGAGGCAGAAGAAGAGTGAGCTGAAAACAGGCGAGTGACTTAGAAGACAGAATAGTCGCAATTACTGCCAAAGACCAGAATAAAGAAAGAAGAATGAAAAGAGATGAGGTCTAAGAAACCTCTGGGACAACATTAAATGCACCAACATTCACATTATAGGGATCCTAGAAGGAAAAGAAATATATAAAAGACCTGAGAAATAATGGAAAACTTCCCTAACATGGGAAAGGGAACAATCACCCGTGTGCAGGAAGCAGACAGTCCGAGGCAGGATAAACATAAGGAGGAACAGACCAAGACAAACCAACCAAATGGACAAAAACAAAAGACAAAGGAAAAAATATTAAAAGGCAATGAGGGAAAAACAGCAAACATACAAGGGAGCTCCTATAAGACTATCAGCTGACTTCTCAGCAGAAACTCTGCAGGCCAGAAAGGACTGGCACAGTATATTTAAAGTGAAGAAAGGGAAGAACCTACAACAACAAAGGGTCGTCTACTCAGCAAAGCCCTTACTCAGATTCAACAGAGAAGTCAAAAACTTTACAGACACACAAAAGCTAAGAGAATTCAGGACCATCAGACCAGCTTTGCAACAAATGCTTAAGGAACTTCTCTAGCCAGAAAAGGCCACAACTAGAAACAAGAAAATCATTAACGGAAAAGCTCACTAGTAAAGGCAAACGTAAAATAAAAGGTAGGAAATCAGATGCTTGCAGATATAATATCAAAACCAGCAACTGTGAGAAAAGGATACTGACAAATGCAGGATACTGGAAATGCATTTGAGATTAAAATACCAGCAATTTAAAACAATCTTGTTTATACAGAGACTGATATATCAAGCAGTCTGAATTGACACAAAACAAGACTACATATATGCTGTCTACAGGAGACCCACTTCAGATCTAGGGACACATACAAAGTGAGAGGACAGAAAAAGGTATTCCATGGAAAGTAAGCCACGGTATCAATATTTATATCAATATTTTATATTGGTATCAGACAAAAGGGACTTTACAATAAAGACTATTACAAGAGACAAAGAAAGAAGAGCACTACAAAACAATCAAGGGGTCAACCCAAGAAAAAGCTGTATCAACTGTGAATATATATGTGCCCAACATACCAGCACCTCAATATATAAGGCAAATAATAACAACCATAGAAGGAAAAATCGACAATAATACAATAATAGTGGGGGACTTTAACACCCCACTTTCATCAATGGAAAGATTATTCAGACAGAAAATCAACAAGGTAACACAGACCTTAAATGACACATTAGAGTTAACTGATATTTATAGAGCATTCCGTCCAAATGCAGCAGAACGTACATTCCTCTCATGTGCACAAGGAACACGCTCCAGGAATGATCACAGGCTGGGCCACCAAAGGAGGCCTTGGCAAATTTAAGAAAACTGAAATTATATCAAGCATCTTTTCTGACCACAATGCTGACAACTACAAACTGGCACTTGCCATCCACCTCTGTAAGGATTAAGTCACGTGGGCTGCAGTTGCTGACCTTCAACATCCCCTGAAGGAAGTAAGGGGTGGAGATCAGGAATGAGGCACTTTGTGCTGGGGAAAAACTGGCGTAACAGGTTTCAGAGAGTTAGATTATGCTCAGGAACTCATTTTATGAGCCCAGTTCTTGCATCTCCTCGTATCTAGAAAAGCACTAAATTCCTTCATGGTAACATGTGCTCCTCGTGACTAGCAGTAACCCTCAGGAGACCTTCTGCAAAAATAACTGGACTTCATGTACTTCCCCTTCACCAAAGTCATATATATCTTGACCTTCCCCACTACCTCTTTGGAGCAATTTCTCAGAACTACCTGAAGTGCTATCTCCCAGGCTACAGTCCTCATTTTGCCACAAATAAAACTTAACTCACAACTCTCATGTTGTGCATTTGACAGTTTTATGGCAACCCACGCAGTGACCCAGAGTGGACTTCCCTCCTTGGCCTGAATTTTATGAGGAACTAGAGCCTGGGTACCAGCAGTGGCCCCTTGTACCCCTCTGTCTCCTTGGAGAGTCCAGATGAATTTAGTTAAGTCTCTTACAGTTCTCAGATCTCCCACACTGGCTGATGATTCTGAGTTTTACGTGACAGTATGTAACAAGTACCTGCTCTCTCAGCTGGAAGATACTGGGAGGGTGGGGTAGGGGGCTCGGCTGAAAGATACCAGGTTTGGCTCAGCTGTAGGACAGTGGGTGGTCTTGACTGAACAGGTAGGCAAGAAGCTGATCTGACACTTTTCCTCAATTTGGCGGCTGTAATAGAAACTGTTGGGATCACCCAAATACCAAAACCTGACAGCGATGCCACAAAAAAAGAAAACTACATGCCAATATCACTGATGAACATAGATGCAAAAATCCTTAACAAAATTCTAGCAATCAGAGTCCAACAACACATTAAAAAGATTATACATCATGACCAAGTGGGCTTTATCCCAGGGATGCAAGGATTCTTCAATATCTGCAAATCAATCAATGTAATACACATTAATAAATTGAAAAATAAAAGCCATATGATTATCTCAATAGATGCAGACAAAGCCTTTGACAAAATTCAACATCCATTTATGATAAAAATTCTCCAGAAAGCAGGAATAGAAGGAACATACCTCAACATAATAAAAGCTATATGACAAACCCACAGCAAACATTGTCCTCAATGGTGAAAAATTGAAAGCATTTCCCCTAAAGTCAGGAACAAGTCAAGGGTGCCCACTTTCACCACTACTATTCAACATAGTTCTGAAAGTTTTGGCCACAGCAATCAGAGCAGAAAAAGAAATAAAAGGAATCCAAATTGGAAAGAAGAAGTAAAACTCTCACTGTTTGCAGATGACATGATCCTCTACATAGAAAACCCTAAAGACTCCACCAGAAAATTACTAGAGCTAATCAATGAATATAGTAAAGTTGCAGGATATAAAATCAACACACAGAAATCCCTTGCATTCCTATACACTAATAATGAGAAAATAGAAAGAGAAATTAAGGAAACAATTCCTTTCACCATTGCAATGAACAGAATAAAATACGTAGGAATATATCTACCTAAAGAAACTAAGGGGCCTTCCCTGGTGGCTCAGAGGTTAAAGGGTCTGCCTGCAATGCAGGAGACCTGGGTTCAATCCCTGGGTCAGAAAGATCCCCTGGAGAAGGAAATGGCAACCCACTCCAGTATTCTTGCCTGGAGAATCCCATGTATGGAAGAGCCTGGTGGGCTACAGTCCACGGGGTCACAAGGAGTCAGACATGACTGAGTGACTTCACTTTCACAGAAACTAAAGACCTATATATAGAAAACTATAAAACACTGGTGAAAGAAATCAAAGAGGACACTAATAGATGGAGAAATACACCATGTTCATGGATCAGAAGAATCAATATAGTGAAAATGAGTATACTACCCAAAGCAATCTATAGATTCAATGCAATCCCTATCAAGCTACCAATGGTATTTTTCAGAGCTAGAACAAATAATTTCATAATGTGTATGGAAATACAAAAAACCTTGAATAGCCAAAGAAATCTTGAGAAAGAACAATGGAACTGGAGGAATCAACCTGCCTGACTTCAGGCTCTACTACAGAGCCACAGTCATCAAAACAATATGGTACTGGCACAAAGACAGAAATATAGATCAATGATACAAAATAGCCGAGAGAGATAAATCCATGCACCTATGGACACCTTATCTTTGACAAAGGAGGCAAGAATATACAATGGAGAAAAGACAATCTCTTTAACAAGTGGTGCTGGGAAAACTGGTCAACCACTTGTAAAAGAATGAAACTAGATCACTTTCTAACACCATACACAAAAACAAACTCAAAATGGATTAAAGATCTAAACATAAGACCAGAAACTATAAAATTCCTAGAGGAAAACATAGGCAAAACACTCTCCGACATAAATCACAGCAGGATCCTCTATGACCCCCCTCCCAGAATACTGGAAATAAAAGCAAAAGTAAACAAATGGGACCTAATTAAAATTAAAACCTTCTGCACAACAAAGGAAACTATAAGCAAGGTGAAAAGACAGCCTTCAGAATGGGAGAAAATAATAGCAAATGAAGCAATTGACAAATTAATCTCAAAAATATACAAGTAACTCCTGCAGCCAATTCCAGAAAAATACACAACCCAATCAAAAAACGAGCCAAAGAACTAAACAGACATTTCTCCAAGAAGACATATAGATGGCTAACAAACACATGAAAAGATGCTCAACATCACTCATTATCAGAGAAATGCAAATCAAAACCACAATGGTGGTCAGTCACTCAGAATGGCTGATATCCAAAAGTCTACAAGCAATAAATGCTGGAGAGGGTGTGGAGAAAAGGGAACCCTCTTACACTGTTGGTGTGAAGGCAAACCAGTACAGCCACTATGGAGAACAGTGTGGAGATTCCTTAAAAAACTGGAAATTGAACTGCCTTATGACCCAGCAATCCCACTGCTGGGCATACACACTGAGGAAATCAGAATTGAAAGAGACACATGTACCCCAGTGTCCATCGCAGCACTGTTTATAATAGTCAGGACATGGAAGCAACCTAGATGTCCATCGGCAGACAAATGGATAAGAAAGCTGTGGTACATATACACAATGGAGTATTACTCAGCCATTAAAAAGAATACATTTGAATCAGTTCTAATGAGGTGGATGAAACTGGAGCCTATTATACAGAGTGAAGTAAGCCAGAGAGAAAAACACCAATACAGTATACCAACGCATATATATGGAATTTAGAAAGATGGTAACGATAACCCTGTATGCGAGATAGCAAAAGAGACACAGATGTATAGAACAGTCTTTTGGACTCAGTGGGAGAGGGCGAGGGTGGGATGATTTGGGAGAATGGTACTGAAACATGTAAATTATCATATGTGAAATGAATCACCAGACCAGGCTTGATGCATGATACAGGATGCTCGGGGCTGGTGCACTGGGATGATCCAGAGGGATGGGATGGGGAGGGAGGTGGGAGGGGGTTCAGGATGGGGAACACATGTACACCCGTGGTGGATTCATGTTGATGTATAGCAAAACCAATACAATATTGTAATTAGCCTCCAATTAAAATAAATAAATTTATATTAAAAAAAACAAAGTCCCCCCCCCACCCCCCGCAAAAAAAGTGAACTCTGAAGAAATGGAACAAGACTCCTCTCAGCCAGTTATGGCTTTCTCAGGAGACTGAAAAGTTTACAGGAATGGTGGAGACAGCGTTCTCATAACCATGCAGGGGTCACATAAGGAAAACTACTCATTAACTGAAATACTTGCTCACCAGGAGTCATGAATAAAAATTGGCCATTCAGCGATCCAAGCACCTACGGTGGTCTTAAGACTGTCCAAGGGAGAAAAACCAAGACAAAGAAGAGGGTTAAAACGACTCAAATGTGACTCCCAAAGGAGTTAAGCTCACAAACAGCACACTGACCCACCACACGACTTCATTACTAAATGTTACCCCTGACAAATTCAACTTAAAATGGGAAATAGACTCTCTCAAACATAGAAATGAGGGGCATCAGAAAACAAATCTCCAACGAACACCCAAGCCAGCTTCATGTACAACGCGTACAAAGCTCATACCTGCAGCTCATATTTGAAAGTACTTAGTGAAATGTGGAAACTATAACTAAAGGAGATCTCAACCTAAAATGGTCAAATTGGGGTTCTTTTGATAGTCCATACATGACCACAGGAAAAACCATAGCCTTGACTAGACGGACCTTTGTTGGCAAAGTAATGTCTCTGCTTTTCAATATGCTATCTAGGTTGGTCATAACTTTCCTTCCAGGGAGTAAGTGTCTTTTAATTTCATGGCTGCAATCTCCATCTGCAGTGATTTTGGAGCCCAAAAAAATAAAGTCTGACACTGTTTCCCCATCTATTTGCCATGAAGTGATGGGACCAGATGCCATGATCTTCATTTTCTGAATGTTGAGCTTTAAGCCAACTTTTTCACTCTCCTCTTTCACTGTCATCAAGAGGCTTTTTAGGACTGAAAAAGGTCAGTTTTCATTCCAATTTCAAAGAAAGGCAAGGCCAAAGAATGCTCAAACTACCGCACAATTGCACTCATCTCACATGCTAGGAAAGTAATGCTCGACATTCTCCAAGCCAGGCTTCAGCAATACGTGAACCATGAACTTCCAGATGTTCAAGCTTGTTTTAGAAAAGGCAGAGGAACCAGAGATCAAATTGCCAACATCCGCTGGATCATCGAAAAAGCAAGAGAGTCCCAGAAAAACATCTATTTCTGCTTCATTGACTATGCCAAAGCCTTTCACTGTGTGGATCACAATAAACTGTGGAAAATTCTGAAAGAGATGGGAATACCAGACCACCTGACCTGCCTCTTGAGAAACCTGTATGCAGGTCAGGAAGCAACAGTTAGAACTGGACGTGGAACAACAGACTGGTTCCAAATCAGGAAAGGACTACTTCAAGGCTGTATATTGTCACCCTGCTTATTTAACTTATATGCAGAGTACATCATGAGAAACGCTGGGCTGGAAGAAGCATAAGCTGGAATCAAGATTACTGGAAGAAATATCAATAACCTCAGATATGCAGATGACACCACCCTTCATTTCTTAACTAGTATATAATCTATTCAAACAAGACCAACCTGAACCTCTTTGCTGAAATGCAGAACATTTTGAAGCCATGAAGATCTTAAAAAAAAAAACAAAAAACTTCTAGCCAAGGCCCTGCCCTGGGGCACTGAAATTATGACCTACCCTTCCTCCTCTTTGTTCACGAAACAGGGGCCTGCACTGGGAGCACTAGCCCAGCACCACAGCCCTCACTGCCAGCCAGCAGGCTATTACAGCCAAGCTAGGTTCAGCAGCCAGGGGCCTCTCCCCTCTCCTCCAGGCTGTCACAGGGACAGCTGTGCTGTGTCCAACCACAGTGGAGATAATCATGAGTCACTCTTGGACCATCTTTGTTCCTCACCCTGTGGAAGTCTTACTAAACGTTCATCACAAACAACATTATTCAGCAAGTCGATTAACTTCCCATGAGACTATCTTGCTCTCACCAAATATAAGTCTTCACAGACACAACAAGCTTCATCTAGCCACCTTGCTACCAGAGGAATTAGATGTTAATGATGAATGTATTGTTTTACCTGACAATCTGTTATCTCCCAGGATCAATCTCTGGGAAAGCACTATGGATAATCCTGATTTTATATCATTCACTGATGGTTCATATCTCTGAGGACCTCATGGAAAGTACCAGTTATGTACTGGTACTAGTTATGTTGCTGTTTCTCCAGTACCAATCCTTGAGAATGGTCCCTTACCTAACATCTCTTCTGCCTAAGAAGCTGAATTAATGGCACTAACAAAAGCCTAACACTTGGCAAGGGAAATCCCGTAATATTTACACCAACAGCCACAATGCTTTTGGGGTAGCACGTGACTTTAGCATGCTTTGGAAACAGAGGGTTTTTAACTTCCTCAGGGGACAAGATGCAGAATTACTGGATGCAATTCTTCTACCAAGTGCATTAGCTATCATCAAGGTATCAGGTCAGAGACTGACACCACAGAAGCAAAAGGGAACTCCGTAGCTGATCACGTTGCCAAGACGGCAGCTCTGCAAAATGATAAGTCAACTAACAGCGGGTTTCTCTTTTCAGCCTCCCAATAACCTTGCTGACACCCTGCTAAATTTTTAAGAACAGCACCAAAAGGAGAAGAGGAAACATGAAAACAAAAAGGAGTAAGGTTTGGCTCCAACAAAGGGCTCTGGATAGGCCCAAATGGAAAGCTGTATTCTGTTTAGCATACAATACCCCATTTTACAATAAATTCATAAGCTAACTCACTGGAACTCAGATTAAGACATTAGGGTGGGGTAAAACAGTATTTTTGGAAGCGCTCCTTCACTGTAACTCGGAAAATTTATTCTAGGTGCACCAAATATCCAAAATACAACTCAGGAAAGCCATTACATAGTTCTCAGGGAAGTTTCCCATTATCTGCCGGCTCGTCTGAAATTTGGCAGATTGAATTCATCCAAGTGGCCCCTCTCGAGGTTACCAGCGTGTACTTGTTATAATTTGCATGCTTTCTCACTGGGCTGAGGCATTTCCATACAGAAGAGCAAATGCACAGCTGGTAAGCAAATGAATACTAGGGTGATTCCCATTTGGGGAGTCCCTGTAGAAATATATAGTGATAGGGGAGCCCATTTTATTGCACAAATTGTCAAGAAAATTTGCAAAATTGGTCTAATTATGAAGCATTTCCACTGTACTTACCACCCCCAGGCCTCTAGGCTAGAAGAAAGTACAAATGGAACAATTAAAAATCAACTGGAAAAAATAAATAAGTAAATACTAATCGGCTAAAATCTAGATACTTATTCCTTACCTTGGCCAAAGCCCCTTCCACTGGTCTTCCTCAACCTAAAATCAATTCTCCTTTGGGAAACAGCCTTTGTATCCTTTTGAAATTACCGCTGGGAGACCAATAAGACTAGATGAAGGATTTTATGAACATATATTATTAAAAGGGGACATGTTATATTATTGTAAATGCTTAACTGAACTCCTAAAAGAGCATTTTAAGCTTGTTTCTGAAGTTTATCATAGTAATCTATTTTTGGATGAAGACCAGATATCCCATGATGTGCAAACAGATTATGTATATTGGAAAAGATGTCATTTAAAGGACTCACTACAACCCAGATGGAGAGGCCCTCACCAGGCACTCTTAACTAGCTCATGCGCAGCAAAACCAAAGGAAACTGACTGTTGGATTTACATTTTCCACTTAAAAAGGGGCCCTGTGACAGACTGGTCCGTAGAGAGGACTGCTGACCTCAAACTCACCTTAAAACAATGCTTAAATAAAGGAGAAAATATACTCACACCAGGATGAGAAGATGACATGTGAAGCAGACAGCTTACCCAGGATGCTGGAACTGACACATATGATCATTTATAGTTTTCCTGACTTCTTGGACCTTTGCATATGAATCAAATGTCTTCCTAACATGGGCACCATCCTATGCTAATTTTAAAAATCAATCTACTTATTGGGTTTGTGGCCAATTACCTGTGTCAACTACTTCTGGCTTACCCTGGTAGATTTCTCCCTTCCAAGGTTCTGACTGGATAGCAATAAGGAAATTTATTTTAGAAGTAAGACCAATCCTGTTCAGGCTACTCATGAAATAAATAATACCCGCTCTGACCCTGGCCACAGATACAAATTTTCCCTTAGAGAAGACTACTTGTAGCAACTATATGCAAATAAAATGGACAACCTAGAAGAAATGGACAAATTCTGAGAAAAGTACAATCTCCCAAGACTGAACCAAGAAGAAACAGAAAATATGAACAGACCAATCACAAGTACTGAAAATGAAACTGATTAAAAAGCTCCCAACAAACAAAGGTCCAGGATCACATGAATGGTGAATTCTTCACTGGTGAATTCTATCACAACATTTGGAGAAGAGTTAACACCTATCCTTCTGAAACTCTTCCCAAAAATTTGAGAGGAAGAAACACCCCCAAACACCATCATTATGATACTAAAACCAGACAAAGATACCACAAAAAAAGAAAAGTACTGACCAGTATCACTGGTGAACATAAATGCAGAAGTCACCCAGAAAATACCAGCAAACAGAATCCAACAATACATGAAAAGAGCCATCTCTCTCTCTAGTCACTCAGTCCTGGCCAATGCTTCACGGACTGTAGACCCCATGGACTGTAGCCCACCAGGCTCCTCTCTGTCCATTGAATTCTCCAGGCAAGAATACCTTAGTGGGTAGTCATTCCCTTTTCCAGGAGATCTTCCTGACCCAGAGATCAAACCCAAGTCTCCTGCATTGTGGGCAGATTCTTTCCTGTTTGAGCTGCCAGGTGGCAGCTTAATCCCACCATGATTAAGTGGGATTTATCCCAGGGAAGCAAGAATTTTTCAATATTTGCAAATCAGTGTGATACACATTGACAAATAGGAGAATAAAAGCCATGTAATCAGGACCTCCCTAGTGGTCCAGTGGTTTCGAATCTGCCTGCCAGTGCAGGCTACACAGGTTCAATCCCTTGTCTGGGAAGATCCCACGTGCTGAGAAGCAACTAAGCCTGTGTGCCGCAAGAGCCCAAGAGCCACAATGACTGAGCCCACGAACCGCAGCTACTGACGCCAGCGTGCCTACAGCCTATGCTCTGCAGCCAGAGAGGCCGCCACAGCGAGAAGCCCAGGTGCCACAGTGAAGAGCAGCTGTCACTCGCTGCAGCTAGGAAAGCCCACACAGAGCAACGAAGGCACGGTACAGCTGAAAATGAATCATTTAAGGAAAAAAACACGATCATCCAAACAGACGCAGAAACGGTTCCTTCAAAATTCAACACCCGTTTATAATAAAAACTCTCCAGAAAGCAGGCACAGAGGGAATATACCTCAACATAATAAAGGCCATATACGACAAAACAACGAACATTGTGCTGAACAGTGAAAAGCTGAAAGCATTTCCTCTAGGGTCAGGAACAAGACAAGGATGCTTACTCTCACCACTTTTATTCAACATGGTTTTGGAAGTCACAGTGACAGCAAAAAGAAAAAACACATATAAAAGGAATCCAAATTAGAAAAGAGTAAAACGGCCACTGTTTACAGGTGACATGATACTAAACATAGAAAATCCTACAGTTGCTACCAGAGAACTACTGGAGCTCATCGATGAATTCAGTAAAGTTGCAGAATACAAAATAAACACCCAAAAACCTGTTGCATTTCTTTACATTAACAACAAAAAAATCAGCAAGAGAAATTAAGTCAACATTCCCATTTACCACTGCATCAAAAAACAAAACAAAAACCTAGGAATAAACCTAAGGAGGCAAAAGACCTGGACTCCAAAAACTGTAAGATGCTGATGAAAGAGACCAAAGATGACAAACAGAAAGACATGCCATATTCTTGGATTGGAAGAATCAGTGCTGTAAAAATGACTATCCTACCCAAGGTATCTAGAGAATCAACGTAATCCCTACCAAATCACCAATGGCATTTTCATAGAACTAGAACAAAAAATTCTTAAAATTTGTGTGAAGACACAAAAGATCTCGAATAGCCAAAGCAATCTTGACAAAGAAAAACGGAGCTGCTTCAGACTGTACTGTAAAACTACAGGCATCAAAACAATATAGTATTGGCACAGAAATAAAAGTATAGAGCAACGGAACAAGAGAGAAAGCCCAGAAACAAACCCATGTACCTATGGTCAATTAACCTGAGACAAGAGAGGCAAGACTACACAACAGAGAAAAAATACAGTCTCTTCAATAAACAGCCCTGGGAAAACTAGAGAGTTACATGTAAAAAAATGAAGTTAGAACATTGTTTAACATCATACACTAAAATACATTTAAAATGGATTAAAAACCTTAAAGTAAGACTGGATACCATATAATACTCTTAAAGGAAAACATACGCAAAACACTCTGACATAAGTCAGAGCAATGTATATTTCAACCCATCTCCTAGAGTAATAGAAATAAAAACAAATGGGACTTAATCAAACTCTAAAGTTTTTGCAAAGCAAAGGAAACCATAAGCAAAACAGACAAATTACAGAACAGGAGAAAATATCTGCAAATGATGTAACCAACAACAGATTAATCTCCAAAATTAACAGCTCATGCAAGTCAGCATCAAAAACCCAAATCCCCAATCAAAAAAGTGGGCAGAAGACCTAAATAGATATTTCTCCAAAGAAGACATACAGACGGCCAAGAGGAACATGGAAAGACACTCAGCATCGCTAATTATTAGAAATGCAAATCAAAACTATAATGAGCTATTGCCTCATACCAGTCAAAATGGTCATCAAGTCTACAAACCATAAGCGATGGAAAGGGTGTGGACAGAAAGGACCCTCCTACACTTTGGTGGGAACGCAAAGTGGCATAGCCACTATGGAGAACAGTATGCAGGTTCCTTGAAAGTGAAAGCTGCTGAGTCATGTCCTAATCTTTGCGACCCCATGGACTATACAGCCCATGGAATTCTCCAGGCCAGAATACTGGAGTGGGTAGCCATCCCCTTCTCCAGGGGATCTTCCCAACCCAGGGATGGAACCCAGGTCTCCCGCATTGCAGGCAGATTCTGTACCAGCTGAGCCACCAGGGAAGCCCAAGAATACTGGAGTGGGTAGCCTGTCCCTTCTCCAGGAGATCTTCTCGACCCAGGAATCGCACCAGGGTCTCCTGCATTGCAGATAGATTCTTTACCAGGTGAGTGATCAGGGAAGCCCTTAAGAAACTAAAAGAGGTTCCTTAAGAAATTAAAAATAGAGCTACCATATGATCCAGTAATCCCACTCCTGGGCATACATCCAGAGAAAAACATGGTTCAAAAGGATACATGCACCATAATTCTTACTACGGCACTGTTTACAATAGCCAAGACATGGAAGCAACCTAAACACCGACAGATGAATGGATACAGATGTGATACACACACACACACACACACACACAGACAACAGAATACTACTCAGCCATTAAAAAGAATGAAATAATGCCATTTGCAGGGCCAAGAATGGACCTGGAAATGAGCATACTAAGTCAGATGGAGAAAAACAAATATCATATGATATCATTTATATTCAGAATCTAAAAAAAATGATATAAACTTATTTACAAAACAGAAACAGACTTACAAACTGAGGGAATAAACTTATGGGTGCCAAGGGGAAGGACTGGGGGGAAGATAGACTGAGAGTTTGGAACTGACATGTACATACTGCTGTATATAAAACAACCAACCAGCAAGGACCTACTGTATAGCACAAAGAACTCTGCCCAATACTCTGTAATAACCTAAATTGGGAAAGAATTTGAAAAAGGAGGTATATATATCCATATATATACACCCACCCAAGGAGATATATATGTGTGTGTATATATATATATGGAGATATATATATATATATATCTCCATATACATGGATATGTATTGCTTAGAAATACATATCAAAACTAGAATGAGCTATTGCCTCACACCAGTCAAAACAGCCATCAGAAAGTCTACCAACAATAAACACTGGCGAGGGTGTGGAGAGAACGGAACCCTCCTACATTTTAGTGGGAACGTAAACTGCTCTGCTGTACACCTGAAACTAACGCAACATGCTAACTAGACTCCAATATAAAATTTTAAAAAAAATTCTATATATATGGGGGGAGAATTCATTACTGGAGAAGGAAATGGCAACCCACTCCAGTATTCTTGCCAGAAGAATTCCATAGACAGAGGAGCCTGGTGGGCTACAGTCCATGGGGTCACAAAGAGTTGGACCAATAGAGCAACACACACACACACACACACCCCATGTGTGTGTACACACACACACACACACACACACAAGCATTCATAAAAAAAAATACACCACATGAACCCTAAACTGAAGGAAGATGTTCTCATATAACTGATTAACGTTTACATTATATAAAATGCTCATAAAATCAGAAAAGACCAAAAACCCAACAGAAACGTGGGCAGAAAGCTAGAAACAGGCACTGACCAAGAGGAAATACTTAAGTCAACTTTATCAATGGCTGAGGAAGTGCAAATGAAAACTACCAATAGACTCCATTTCACTACCAAGAAACCGGTAAAAAGCCTGACAATATCAAACACTGGAGAAAAACTGAAGCAAAGCAACTGTCTACACTGCTGGAGGGACCACACACTTAGCAGCCCATCTGGAAGACAAACTGTCACTTTTAGGAGCCAGCCGGTTTGTGTGCCTACCCTACACAGAGCTTGCCAGCCAGTGTGCCAAGCTCATGATCCGCCCAAGTCTAGGAAAGGGGATGGGGTCTGAGAAGCAGAGGTGGGGGCTCTGCAGTCCCCTGCACGTTCTTCTACTGCAGAATGAATGATTAAACTCAGGGCAGAATCACAAAGTGGAATCTGTCATAAACAGAAAAAGCAAACCAGAGTGTAGCAAGATGGATGAATTTTAGCAATGTGTGTGCGTATTTATATACACTGCAGAAAAATACAGTATATTTCCCTTTATATAAAGTTTAACAATCTGTACAACAATAAGTTTTGTAGGGCCACCAACAACATGGGTGGTAAAATTCTAACAAAAGAAAGGAAATAATAATCACAAAACGTAAGGTCATAGCTACCCTAAGAGAGGAGGGAGAGGCTGGGACGGGGAGGCAGCACACTGGTGTCGCTTCTTTGAGCAGTGGTGTCAGACACCGCTGTTTCTTTAAACACCGGTGTTGTTCATGTTTTCCCCTGTAGCTCCCACCGAGGTTTTATAAGCACAATTTTGCATCTACTAATTTATCTGAGTGACTGTGCACCTGAGTACATAAATATACATTTAATGAAAGAAGTAAAAGCCCCACCACTAAAAAGGGGAATAGAGGGGTTGGAGACAATAGGGCAAGGGTCTAGGGACGGCAATAAGCCTCTACATCATTTTTTTTTAACTCAGGCACCACATGTGAGTTCCTGCACTGTTACATAAGTTCTGCAACACTCTCTGCTCCCCCTCCCCAAAAGAGGCTTATTTTCCCAATTTTAAAATAAGTGTTCCCCTCTGTTCCCACTGAAACTCGTCTCTACAGGATGTTCTGCGTAGGTGGAAAATAATTATTTTAAAAGCTGGAGAACATCAAATAATCTTGAATAATGAGGCACTGGAGAAAAGAGAAGCAGTGTAATCCACTAAAAAAGGATCAGAGATTTTTCCATACACATTTTTCATGGGAGCTCTGACGCATCCACAGATACCAAAGCGCAGCCTGGCCGGGGGCAGGGCTCTACTCAGGCCAGAGGTCAGCAAGGAAGACACGCAGGGCTCCTCCCTAGTTATGCCCACAGCACTGGGGGTCTGAGGGCATCTCCCTATCACTCTACCAGCACCAAGATGCGACCAAATCCTCTGTGCTTCAAAGCCAAACCACACATCCACGTTCACAAGGGCACCCTACATCTTGAGCACATATCTCTGAGCACTAGCGAGTGAAGGTGCCCAGAGGAAGGGCGAGCAGTCCTCCAGCTCCTTAGGGCCCCTCTGGGAGCAAGCTCTCACCTGCCCGCGCAGCCCCCGGGGCCCAGGGCCTCTGGCCCTGCCTCAGCAGATCCAGCAGCCCTCCCAGGCAAAATGTCATCCTGGCTGACGTGGCCTTCTGTCTCTGTCCCAGAATGTCCCTCATTGAACCTTTACGTCTCAGCCGGCAATTTACCAAACACCCCCCACAACAGCATGGACTCCTTTAAGTCAGGGGTTTGAGCTTATTCAGTGGGCTTTTTGCCTCAGGGATCAGCACAGCATACTTTGTACAGAGAAGACATCTGATAAATGTCTGCTGAGCAGACTTCTTGAACCAAAAGAACCTGTCATCTGGTGACAAACATACAAGAGTGTATACATTAAGACCCAGGACTGTGCACCAAAGACAAAGAAGATAAAGCTGTGGATAAAATGGTAAGCACATTTTCTGATTTAAGTGTTAGCAAATAACTTACGACATTCCTCATCCTCCTTAATTAATGGATCAAAATTACGTGACTGGCAATAAGTAACTTGGTTGTTACTAATCCAGGATGAGCCTAATTCCACGGAACAGGTGACTGGATGTTGGACCAGAAAGTAACCTCACTTGTTGCTTGAAAGTGTATTCATGAGGGATGGATAAATACAGACTCAAGAGGGTTGTCTGATGGAGCGTTCAACCCTGACATCCCAGGGTTTCCCCTCTGAGGTGGCTCTTCCCAATCACTCCTTCAATAAAGAGCTCCTGAGTCCCCAAGCCAGGCACTCTGCCCGGCACCATGATGAAATAACTACACAAATAAATGCAACTAAAAATGTCGCTAAAGGAAAGTGAGGCAGGAAGTAGATGGGCTCCCGCAGGGTAAAGCGATAGGAGACTCATTCCCTGGGGACTGGAACTTCAAAACAAGCATAGCAGGAAAGCTCAGAGAGGAGGCAGGGCCCTGCCCAGATAGAAGATAAGAGACCACATATTTCTCATTCTTGAACCCAAGTGAAAAGTGAAGTTGCTCAGTCGTGTCTGACTCTTTGCAACCCCATGGACTGTAGCCTACCAGGCACCTCGTCCATGGGATTTTCCAGGCAATAGTACTGGAGTGGATTGCCATTTCCTTCTCCAGCGGATCTTCCCAACCCAGGGGTGGAACCCAGGTCTCCTGCATTGTAGACAGACGCTTTACCATCTAAGCCACCAGGGAAGACCTCCCCAATTATACATGCACAGAAAGGCTCCTTGCAAGCCAAAAAGGGGAGAGATGCCAACTGATGTTCACTACCCATAGTCCTCTTGGGTGGAATCCATCTTGGCTAAGAGATGAAGTGAAGTGAAATCGCTCAGTCGTGTCCAACTCTTTGCGACCCCATGGACAGTAGCCTGTACCAGGCTCCTCCGTCCATGGGATTTTCCAGGCAAGAGTACTGGAGTGGGCTGCCATTTCCTTCTCCAAGGAGATGCTAAGAGATGCATACCCACATATGGGAGGATCCTGAGATATAAACTAAATTTGGACTCTAAACCAGGTAAATCAAAATGACTGGCCAAGGAAACGAGAAGAAATGCCCCATAAAAGTAATTCAACTGCCACAAGGGCACGCCTCGGCAACTGTGAATCTGCCCAAGTGTCTATCCACACGGGCTGTACTTTTTCCTCCTAATAAATACTTCACTTGTTTCACTACTTTCCATCTTTGTGGGAATTCTTCATCTGCAAAGCTGAAGTGCCAGTACTGACCACTGGTCTAGTGGCAGGCATCTGGCGCTCTCCCTGCTGCAACCCAACCTCAATCTCTGGCTAGGGAACCGAAGCCCAGCTCTAAGCAGCTGCAGGCCGAGGCCACCCAAGATCGTGTTTGGTGCCGAAACTCGGGAATTCAAGAAGTCAAGGTAAACCACAGAGCTTGCCGAGCTGTGGCTTTTACTCTTGCTTGCTTTCTCTCATTATCCCCTTCCCTTTCAAGGCCCACAGGCCGTGACATCTGCCCACTCACAGCATTATGTTTCCCTGCAAAACTGGGAATGGCAGGGGAATATCCCAGGTTGCGCAGATTCAAATGTTTGGGTAACAGCTGATACTATCCTTCAGGACACAGCAGAAACGCAATTTCCGACCATGCAGGAGCCCAAGGGGTCTCACTCTCACTCTCTAACTTTTCCGTACAGAAACCTCCACTAAGGTTTTCTTTCCCACTTTACTTGAACAAAAAGGTCTGTTTCTTATGTTTTTTCTCTGCAGCCTTTTATGGAAAAATCTCCTGGATATCATTCCTAAGCTGCATCCCTGCCACTGCCTAATTTAGCGCCATCTGTGTCAGTCAAAACCAGACGATTCCCAATTCTTTTTTTTTCCATTACTATATTTATTTATCTATTTGGCTGCTTAGTTAGGGCATGTGAGAACTCTTAGCTGTGGCATGTTAGATCTAGTTCCCTGACCAGGGATCGAACCTGGGCCCCCTTGCACTGGAGGCGCAGAGTCTTAGCCATTGGACCGCCAGGAAGTCCCCTCAATTCTATCTTAGCTGCCAGGAAGATAGGACAAAGGATTTGGGATTCTTCAGGGGTCTAGTCTCTCACCTCAATGTCCAGAAATTTACTTTTGAGAATTTCTCCACTTCCTGGCCCTCAAGCCTTGAACCCCATGCCACCTTCCATAGCACCCAGCTCCAATTTCTCCAAGGATTCCTCTTTACATCTACCCTACCCCCTTCACTCCAGGCATGGCAGCCTCCACACTGCTACAGCCAGCCTATCAGGCCGGCCACTACCAGAAGCCCGAATTATAATATAAACTTTGTAGATGCTCAGTCTCAGGGAATGAGCTCCAGCATAGGAAGGCTTATGATAGGACATAAGCTCTATAAACAACAGATCTTTGAGAGAAGTCCTGGCAACCTGTCTACACTGGTTCAAAAGCCCTTCGCCAGCTGTGCTGGGTTGGGTGCCCTGCGCAGGGTATCTTGGGGACCAGAAACCAACCAGAGAGTGAAGAAGACATATGAAATCCCATCAGGTTTGAAGAGAATTTCAGGGACGCCCCAAAACCCTTCAGGCTTATGTCTCCTGGTCAACATTTCCAGGATGCCACACTCCATTCCAGGAGTGCTCTCTCGTTTTTGGTTGCAGGCTATTCGACATGGGAGGATCCCCCTCCAAGCCAGGAGAAACACTCTGGAGTGTATTGTTAAGAAGTGGACATTTTAATTGGCTAATAAAGGAGAGAGCTTCCCTGAGGACGAAATGGTTGGATGCCATCACCGACTCAACGGACATGAGTTTCAGCAAACTCCAGGAGATGGTGAAGGACAGAGAGACCTGTGTGCTGCAGTCTGTGGGGTTGCAAAAAGTCAGACACAACTGAGCGACTGAACAACCAAAAAAAGGAGAAACAGATTCTACTGTCGCAGGGCCTGGTCTTTGTATAAACTGGGGAATGGAGAAAAATGCCTTGAAAACGGGTTTCTAAATTGTAATACCATTCTGCAACTGGATCTTTACTGCCACAAGATGGGAAAGTAGAGTGAGAGTCCCCGTGTTCAGGCTTTCATGGTCCTTCACCAACATCTCGCCCTATATAGGTCTCATAATTCAAACCCTGCGGAATGTGCTCGCTTAGGCAGCACATATACGAAAAACCTGGGGAACCAGAAGACTCTCCTGACTCTTTAGATGATCCCCTGGTAAGCTCATATCTCGGGGGGAAATCTAGCTCCCCCCACTCCTAACAACAGCATCTGTACTTTTTCAGAGTCACCTACTTCTCCCACTCCCTCTGACCAATCCCAAACTCCACCTCCCTATGTCCCTTCATACCCTCTGTTACTGCAAAGAAGTAACAGACTAGTCCGTCTGGGGTAACTCACAGTGGAGCTTCCCATCACGCAGCCTTAGGAAAATTATGCCCTGTCAGAGAAGTGGCGAATGGAAAAGGGACAGAGTGCGTGTCCTTCTCTTTAACTGATACAGCCCAGTACAGACAGAAACTGGGCCCATCTTCTGGAGACCCTAGTAAGTTTGTTGAATGGTCTTACGTCCTCACTCTGGTCTATGATTTAACCGGAAGGATGTCCAAGCAGTCCTGTCTACTTATTGTACTTTTGAGGAAAAACAAAGAATCTTGACAGCAGGCCAGAGGGAACTGACCAGTTTGCCAGAGCCCAACCCAAACATTATGCTCTGAGTGGAGACACAGTTAGATCAGGAAGCCTCTTGGAATTATAATTCCCGGGAAGGAACAGAAGCCAAGAAGGATTTATCCAATGTCTATTGGAAGGGATGAGAAAGTGTATCAAAAAGTCAGCTAACTATGAAAAGGTTCAAGAAATGACCTAAGAAGAAAAAGAAAGTCCATCCTTCTTTCACATGTGGTGTGCGGAGGCTTTTAGAAAATACACCAACACAGATCCCTCCACTTGTGAAGGCCAGTCCCTACTGGGACAGCACTTCATCAGCCAGTCTGCCCCTCATATTAGGCAGAAACTCCAGAAGCTACAATTTGGCCCACACACACTCATGCCCCAACTCTTAGGGGTGGCCTTTGGGGTATTTAATAATGGAGATCAAGCTGAGGAGGAAGAGGAAAGGCAACACTGACGGCCACTGCTCTCACCCATGCCTTGTAACCTCAGGACAACCCAACGGCACCAACAAAGTCCAACTATCTGTGCGAAGGCAACACCGACAGGGGAAATGCTGCAAACCAAGTCAGCGGGCCACTGGGCCCGAGAGTGCCAGAGAGATCCCCTTGGGCTGCGCCCAGACTGCAAACAAACGAGTCGCTGGAAGAGAGACTTCACTCCTTCCTGAAGGGGAAGCAGGGCTCCGGCTCCTGGGACGGCCATGCTGGACGTCTGAGGTGGCCCGGGGATTCTGGTGGCTCCCCTCACAACGAGACATCTATCTCCATCAAGGAGCCCCAGGTAGTCCTTGACATGACAGACAGAAAATCGATGTTTTAATTGATAAGGGAGCCACTAACCCTGTCCTGATTCCTCGCGCTGAACTTCTTTCCTTCAAAAGCTGCACTGCGATGGATGTTGAGGGAAAGGCTCACACCCACTATTTTACTGGGCCTCTCACTTGCCAACTTGAGCAGAACTTGATTTCGCATGCCTTTTTAGCTGTACCGAGTGTCCTACCTCTCTCCTTAGGAGAGACCTGAGTTTCCTCAGGGCCATACTCCGGATAGGAGGACCTGGGCAGCCCCTTATTTTGCCTCTAACATCAGCCACAAGAGCAAAGTCCTATTTCCAGGCATATTCTACAAACAGCAGACCCTTCAGTATTGGACAAAGGAATCACTGGAAGGGCCGCAAATCGCCAACATGTAAGAATCAGTTTTAGGCCAGAAACTGCCTATCCCAACAGGAGACAGTATTCTATCAAGCTGGAAGCAAAGAAGGGTTTACAACCCCATGCAGCTAAATTCTTAAGACACGGCCTCTGGGCGCCCTCCAGGCTCCATCACTGCTTCTTTTCTGCCAGCTGTTAAGCCAAATGGGGAATAGAGTACAGCGCAAGACTTTAATGCAGTGAAAGATCCAGTGGCCCCCATATACCCCCTTATGGCCAAGCCTTGCAGCATATTAGCCCAGATTCCTGGAGACGCCAAACAGTTTGCTGTGCTAGACTCAAAGATGTCTTTTTTTTTTTTTTTTGGCATACCAGTTCATCCCTCATCTCAGTGTCTGTTTGCCTTCAGGTGGACTAACCCTGACTCAGGCCAAATGCAACAATACACACGGACAGTACTGTCTAGGAGATTTCAGGACAACCCCCACTTGTTCGCCCAGGCCCTAGGAAAGGAACTAAGGGAGACGCACCTAAAAGAAGGGATCATTCCACAGTACTTGGACAATATTTTAACACGGAGGCCCTCCATGGAGGCTTCAGATCAAATAGCATCGGAATCCCTAATTTCCTTGGGGCCTGGGGTTAGAGTCTCAGAAAAAGGCACGAGGCAACAAGTTAAATATCTGGGATATATTTAACACTCCAGAAGTAGACAACTGTCTCCAGACAGAAAACAAACTATCTTAGGCCTAAGTACTCTAAAGACAAAGAAACATCTCCATCTTTTTTGGAGCATGGCAGGATTTTGTACAGTTTGGATTCCAGGATTTGGACTAATGGCTAAGCTCCTATATGAAGCCATTAAAGGCCCAGATACAGAACTGTTACTTTGGAATGGAGAACAGAAGTCTTTTAATAATATCAAGCAGGCCCTCACCAGCGCCCCTGCTCTGGGTCCCCTCGGTTTGGAAAAGCCATTCATCTTGTACATGGCTAAAAGGCAGGGGACAGCCTTGGGGGTCTTTATACAGAAGCTAGGGGAAGTGCCTCAGCCTAAAGGCTACTTTTTCAAGCAACTAGACTCTGTGGCCCAAGTTTGGCCTGACTGCCTCCAGGCTGTAGCAGCCACTGGATTATTGGTAGAAAAACCTAACAAGCTTGTCTTTGGACAGCCACTTGAAATCCAGACTCCTCACAAGTACCAGCAACTTTAGAGATAACAGGCAAACTAGAAGGGAGCTTTATCAAGTACCAGGCTTTGCCCCTTGACTCTCCAGAACAAACCCTCAAAATCTGCCACACACTCAACCCCACTACCTTAATGCCCACCAAAAGCCCAGAGCTAACACATTCTTGCCTCAAAACCCTTGACCAGGTCTGTGCCCGCTGATCTGACCTGTAGACCAGGCCGTAGAAAACGAAGGAAGCGCTAACACCAGTTCTGTTAAAGATGGAGTCAGGAGGGCAGGGTATGCTACTGTGAGCAACTACAGTATTAAAGCAGCACAATCTCTGCCACCTAACACCTCAGCCCAAAAGGCTGAGCTAAGAGCCATAATGTGAGCCTTAATCCTAAGGGAGGGAAAAATTATAGACCTATACACAGACTCAAACTGTGCCTTCGTTTTACATGCCACACAGCTATCTGGAAACAGAGAAGACTTCTAAACGCAAGAAGTTTCCCTGTAAAATGTGGGGCTGAGATTCTACATCTCACAGAAGCAGTTCAAAAACCAAAACATGTAGCAGGCATCCACTGCCATGGGCACCAAAAGGGAACTTCTCAAATTTTCTGAGGAAATGACAGGGCTGACTGGGAAGCGAGCAAAGTAGCCCTAATGTCCATAACAAAAATGGCTTTAATCCTATCCCTTCCCCCTTCTAATGTTATACCCAGGTACTCAATTTCTGAAGAGACCTAGGCAGGAAACAGAGGGGGAAATGAAGGGAACAGATGGCTGGTGACACAGAGATCAGAAACAGCTCATTGCTTTCTCCAACCACCAGAAAATTACTAAAGGGCAACATGATTCTCTCCATCTGGGGAGAGACGCAATGCCCATAGCTGTTTTCCACGTTTTTACAGGGAAAGGGCTCCTGGAGACAATTCAAAGAGTAACTCGAGGCTGTGCCCTTTGCACCACCCATAATCCAGGAGGCAAAGTCAAGCCTTCCCCTCGTCAGCCCAGTCCAGCAATGTGGGATTTACCCAGAAGAGGATTGCAAATAGGTTTCACTCAGATGCCCTCTTTCCAGGGCTTCAAATACTTACCAGTCTTTATAGGTACTCTAACTATATAGATGGAGGCCTTCCCTAATGGAACAGAGAAGGTAACTGAAGTGGCTAAGGTGCTCCTAAAGGAAACTATTTCTAGATTCAGATTGCCCATCACCTTCAGAGTGACAATGAACCTCCGTTTACAACAAAAATCACACAACAGATTTTGCAGACTTTGGGAATGAAGTGCCACCTCCATTTGTCCTGAAGACCTCAGTCCTTAGGAAAAGTGGAACAGGATAATCGTACTCAAAACAAAACCTTGGGCAAACTGTCAGGAAACGTTAGAGCTGTGGTATCACCTGCCGCCAACAGCCTGCCAAGGGTCAGGGCAGCTCCTGAAACTACCACTAAGTTAAGCCCTTGCAAAATGACACACGGAAGGCCATTCCTTACTCTGGACATGCTAACTGACCCAGAAACCCAGGCTCATCTCAGATACATTATAAACCTAGGCCAGGTCCAGAAGGCTAGACAAGACTATGGCAACAGAGTGCAGTCCTCTCCAGATGACAGTCCCAGTTACCCTGGAGATTGGGTACTTTTAAAGACCTAGAAAGTGAACCCCTGGAGACTAGCTACTCCCAAAATGGAAAGGTCCTTACTAAATCTTGCCGAGTACTCCTACAGCAAACTCCAGGGGGTCACCAGCTGGGTTCATCTGTCCAGGATTAAACCTGTCTCCACTGATATGTTACAGGAACCTGAAGACCCACATTCCAATCATCCCTGTGAATCCACCCCTTTCTCCAAGTCTGTATAGCAGAGGTCCCCAAGCCCTGGGCCGTGGAGCAGTAGTGGTCTGAGGCCTGTTAAGAACGGAGTCACAGAGCAGGAGGTGGTGGGCAAGCAAGCACAGCTTCATCTGCTGCACCCCATCGCTTGCATTACCGCCTGAACCATCCCCTGCCCCCCAACCCTGGTCCATGGAAAGACTGTCTTCCTTGAAACGGGTCCCTGGTGCCAAAAAGGTTCAGAAGCACGGCTCTACAGGACCCAGAGGACCCAAGACAGCCTGAAAATTCCAGGTGGAAGAATAAGCCACTCCGAGACCTAAACCTCTTAATCAAAAAGGACAAAAAGACATCTTAGACACTAGGCTAAGCAATAGCTACTATCTTCCTTTTGCCTTCTGGTACACCAATCCACTTACAGAATAACTGATGTGTTCTGGTAGGTTTGGATAACTATTGTCTTCTCTGCTCTCACTCTTGCTCTTGGAATTTACTGAACTTCTCTGCCCACACTGGGTGACTCAATTATGGCCTGACTGGTGCTACAATGAAGCTATTAATTGACTTAGCTTTTCTATACCTCTTTCCCTTATCCACAGGATGAACAGAGAGCTCTCTGGCTCGCAATGCACAAATTCATGCTTCTTCCACTGAGTTGACGGAAAGCTGGATTTGCTTACCACAAGCCCATCCCGTAAGGAATTTTAACCAAGTTCCTGAAGGAAAATGGTCTTCCACCAGAGACCCTAGACTCAGAACAGTAATGTACAGGGTCAGAATTGTTCATTTTCCAATTGAAGAAAATTCTAATGTCTCTTGCCTAACCCTTTCCTTAGCAACATTTTCTTACAAACTTCCTCTTCTCAGCCATACTGATTTATATTTTGCCCAGTGCTCTGTTGGTGGGTTTCCCTGGTGGCTCAGCTAGTAAAGAATCCACCTGCAATGCGGGAGACCTGGGTTTGATCCCTGGATTGGGAAGATTCCCTGGAGAAGGGAAAGGCTACCCACTCCAGTATTCTGGACTGGAGAATTCCATGGACTGTATAGTCCATGGAGTTGCAAAGAGTTGGACACGACTGAACAACTTTCACCATTGTTTTCCATACTGTTGCAAATCTGCAACTAAGAGCTTTCAGTCCAAGGAGGTGGCCTGGGACCAACAGATTCAGAGCTTTTATTTTAGAAATAGACAAAAATACTAAATTTAAGCCAGAGATTAACAAAGATACGCTGGCCCTGTGTAACCAGACCCTACCCTTGCTTGGGTCTGACTGCAACAGTCTTTTACTGGCCTCTAGTCCTTGCTTCTCTAAGTAATTCGCTCTCTCTGGGGCATCACAGAACGGGGTGACGAATGGCTCCAGTCAGCAGACCCTGCTGAAAGAGCAACCTGGCGCCCTTTAAGGAGACAGGGAGAGCGCTCCATGAACCCAGCTACATAGGGTCTACGAAGCCCTGGCCAGCTTAAGAAGCTACAAAAGTTTTACCCTTTATCTATCTCCTGATAAAAATTTCTTGGGGTCTATGTCTCTCAGGGAGGATTTGAGGCAGGTGGTAGATGTGACCAACTGAAGTTCGTTCCCTGGGAACAGAAACTCCTAAATATCAACAGCAAGACAATCCAGAGAGGAGGCTGGACCCTCCCCAGATAAGAGACCACACATTTTCTCAGTCTCAAAGGAGACCTTCCTGAATAGAGAGCGCCTTGTAGGGCAAAGGGGAGCGATGCTAAGTTACACCTCTTCTATGGAGTCCATCTTGGCTGACAGATGAGTGTGCACACATGAGATATACCAAACACAGGCTCTGAACCAGGCAGATCAAACTGACTGGCCGAAGAAAAACCGGAAAAAATGCCCCCAACAGTAATTCCAGCTGCCTCAAGGGCGAGACTCAGCGACAGTCTGAGTCCCCTCAGTGTCAGTACAGCTGTGTTTATCCACCTGGACCTAACTTTTTCCTCTTAATAAATACTTTACTTGTTTCACGGCTTTCTGTCTTTGTGGGAATTCTTTACCCGCAAAGCCAAAGGGCCAGGGCCTTGTCAATGACCACTGGTCTAGTGTCTAGGACTTGACACTATCACTGCTGTGACCCAACCTCAACCTCTGGCTGGGAATCCAAGTCCTGCTTCAAGCTGGCCCAGGCCACTTAAGATCAAAAGCATCTGACTTCTTTCCTGGGCCAGGGCATAGCTCTGTGGGAGTACAGCCAGGGTCTAGCCTACTTCCCCAAATCCAAGCTTCAGAGGGATCCGCGTACTCAACCAGCTTCCCTGCTGGGGCTGTATAAACAGATGCCACAGGCAGGACCTGAGTCAGAGGTCCCCTCCCTCCCCTTGCTCAGATGTCTCAGGTGTTCATCACAACAGCCAAGTAAGGGCTGTAACACAAGCACCAGTTCACGGAACATGCAAAAGGTACCCCACAAAGGTGAATAGATTTCTGACTGGCTACGGAATGGTATAGGTGATAGGAGCTTCAACGAATTCTCTTGGCTCCAAAGGGCAGCCCTACTCTCCACACCAAGATCAGGACTCCTCTGGAAAACCCGGCCCTGGCTCATCTGGAAACAGCCTCAGTCTGAGGGATCAGGGATCACGTGGCATGCTCATCCCACCACGTGATCTAAAGCAGCTGATCTAGTTTTGCATGTAAGCCCTGGACCAGCCCCCCTGCTGCAGGCTGGGCTAGGAACAACCCCCCTGCCTCCACGAAACAGGCACCCAGGCTAGCTACTCTCTCCACCTTCCATTTCTTTATCTTTAAAACAGAGATAACAGCATCTGCTCTGCCTCCCTCACAAGACTATTCTAGAATTAAATGAGGTAATATGCATGAACATACAATTTTAGAACATTTCGATTCATCATCACCTTAGCAATGGACTCCAAACCTAACCAAACTTGGTATAGATTAGATTTACACCTTACCGAAAATAGTTTGCAACTATTCAGAAATTCACTGAAATTATAACTTTTAAATAGCCTGCTTTGCATGAGGAATACAAACTCTTAGAGAAAACTAAGTAAATTCCAAATCTGAAGGAGTCTGTCAATTAAAACAACTGTGAGGGAGACTGCTAAATAAATCAAGTCATGGCCCACCTTCCTTTCATTATTTAAGAATGATTTTAAAAGCTCCCAGCTTGGGGAGGGAAAAGAAGCAAGGGGAACAAATCTTCACGGAAACATAAGTCAGAAGCCAGTTGGCAGCGCCATCTACAACTGGCAAGGCCTTAATCACAGGAAACATGCAGCCTTCCCGAGGCAGCAGACCCCACGTCTTTCCCCACATGCAGACAGACAAGGGCCCAGAGTGCGAAGATGAGAAAGAATTAGCAAGGAAAGGCAAACTGAGGCCTCTCTTCATTCCAACGAGTGGTAACCGAGAGAAGAGGGAAGGGGCATCTGAGCCACAACAGCTGTTTATAAGGCTAAGGATCAGTGGAAAAGGCCCTGAATTGGTCCTCGGCCATTCATTTCATTTAAAAGTTAATCCAGGTTGTCATATTTTAAGATAAATTTCAACATTGCTATAAAATGCAACTTGCTTAATCAAAAATGTGCCGTAGATGAAAAATGGCAAGGACAGGGCTGAACTGCACAGACTCAGATGCAACACCGCCCAGCAACGACAGACCTACCCAGAGCATGACTGTGACCCATTGAGTGGGGTCAGGACTTCTATTAGGGACAAGTCACTGTCACAAACCTCAGTCCCTGCATCAATTTACCCCCAGGAGGTGATGAGCCCTCTTTTCATTTCTAAAACCATAAACATCATTTAGGAGTAACAGGGACTCAACTGGAGCTCTATAACTTGGGTGTTCTGAAAGCTATTTCTGAGGAAAATAATAATGATTTTTCACTTTATCTTCAGGATACAAAAATGGCTATTGACTCCTTACTCTGTACCAAGTGTTTCACTTACATTCTATCTCTAATGAGCACCAGTAATCTTCAATGGTAAAATTAACCTCATTTTACAGAAAAGGAACAACTGAGGCACAGAAAGGCTAAGGTCACACAGCACACATGGTAGCTGCCTGGATACAAACTAGGGCCCTCCAGAACCTGTGTACTCTCAGCCACAGCATACCCCGTATTTAGCTAAGATAGAAACAAACTGAAGATTTTTTAAATCAGGGGCCCCAGCCTTTGGAATCTAATGCTTGATGATCTGAGGTGGAGCTGATGTAATAATGATACAAATGAAGTGCACAATAAATGTAATGCACTTGAATCATCCTCAAACAATCCCCCCTTCCCCACTCCCCGCCCCCCGACCCAGTCCATGGAAATACTGTCTTCCATGAAACCAGTCCCTGGTGCCAAAAAGGATGGGGACCACCGCTTTAAATGACCACTCTACTCTGACTTCCCTGATTTAACCAGAGTACTGATTCGCTCTGGCTGAAACCAGAGAATCACTTTTTCTCTTCTCTCCCAAGTGCTGATAATCTTGAAGCTGATGCTGCCATGGATTAGTAAAGAAAGCAAGCTTCAATCAGCGCACTGCAGAGACCATCAGGACATGCACGCTTCCTGCATTTCCCAAACCTTCACCAGAGCAGTTCTGGCCGCGGGAGGCGCAGGCGGCCTCGGCACTTACGTACTCTCATGTCCCCGCTCGGTAATCTCCTCCTGGAGACTCAGAATGCTGGTGAGGTTGATGATCCTTCTCCTGGGGGTACAAGCAGCTGTCATCTCCTTTCGGGACGCATCCTCCACCATTTCCACATCAGAGTCTTCCCGAGGTCTCTTTCTGCAAAGGAGATGAAGAACTGGCAGGTCAACACTATCTTTAAAGTTTTTAAAGTCAGTCAAGTTTTGTCTCGCATTTTGGAGAAGGAAGTAACTTCTATGTGCCAAATCTGCACATACTGCAGGGGGGCACCTTCCCATGAGGGAGCCACTCAGATCAGTCTGTTCTCCTGGATACTGCTTCTCAGACACCTCTGGGGCCCAAGCAAGGGACCACTGGACATGGCTCAGCCCAGAGACCTGCAGGGCCTCGAGCAAGTGTGCTGATCTCGCCACGTCTCATTTATTCAGCCCTCCGTCCATCACTGTCATATAATACCAACCTTATACAGCCACGACAAGGTGCCTGCCCTCACCATGCTGCCTTTCCAGTGGGACAAACAGCAACAGGAGAAAGATCATTTTAAGTAGCAACAACTGCTATGACGAAAATAAAACAAGGTAATAGAATGATGGGAAAAGGAAAGAACTTTAGATTAAATGGACAAAGACTGTCTCTGGTGAGAGGTGACATCTGAGTTGAGACCTGGGTGACAAGAGGTCAAAGAGCTCCTGCGCCAAGGGACTAATTTGGCCAAAGGGCCACAAAGGGGAGGAGAGTGATGGGCTGGGGGGGCCAGGCTGGTTTCACCCCAAGTGGTTTTCAGAAAGGAGTGATATACTCTGGTTCCTGGTTTAAAAAGATTTCTTTGCTGTGCAGTCAATGGCTCACAGCGTTATCTTCCCAAGTGATCAACAGAAATGTCACACTTCCCGGCAGGGCTGTTAAGATCATGAACTGAGCTAATGCAAAGTATCTGGCACACAGCGGATGCTCAGTAAGTGTTAGCATCCTTTATTATCCTCTGGAAACAAATCCTTAGGAGTCGTCTTGCTAGACTGACTTGGAAATGAGCAAACCAGGGTGAAGTAACAGGCCCAAGTTCCAGTGGGCATTTAGAGCCAAGGTTTTGGTGGTCAGCCACCAGGTGGACACATGGCCTTGGGCAAAGGACTTCACCCAGAGCTCCAGGGACAGTGCCTGCACACTGAGAAAGGAATACGTACCTTACAGATTCCAGTGAGATGTCCTTAGAGCACCCACAGAGTGTACACTGGACACCAAAGAAAACATACAGATGGCCAAGCAGCACATGAAAAGATGCTCAACATCATTAAGTATTAGAAAAATGTACATCAAAACCACAGTGAGGTACCATCTCACATCAGTCAGAATGGCAATCATTAAAAAACCGAAGAACAATAAATGCTGGAGAGGGTGTGAAGAAAAGGGAACCCTCTTCAACTGCTGATGAGAATGTAAGTTGGCACAGCCACTGTGGACAACAGTATGGAAATTTCTTAAAAAACTAAAAGCAGAACTACCATATGACCCAGCAATCCTACTATGCCGAGAAAACCGTAAGGCAAAAAGATACCCGCACCCCAGTGCTTACTGCAGCACTACTTGCAACAGCTAAAACACAGGAACAACCCAAACGACCGTCAACAGAGAAATGGATAAAGATGTGGTATGTGTTTATATATAGGGAGTATTACTCAGCTGTAGGAAGAAATGAAATTGGGTCATTTGTAGAGATATGGATGGCCACAGAATCCATCATACAGACTGAAGTCAGAAAGAGAAAAACAAATATTGTACATTAAGGCATATATGTGGAATCTAGAAAAATAGTACAGATGAACCTATTTACAGGGCAAGAATAGACACAGACACAGAGAACAGACGTGTGGACACAGGAGGAAGGGGAGGGTAGGTTTGACATAAATACATTACCATGAGCAAACTAGATAGCTGGTGGGAAGCTGCTATATAGAACAAGGAGCTCAGCTCAGTGCTCTGTCATGACCTAGATGGGTGGGATGGGGGTAGAGGCTCAAGAGGGAGGGGGTTTACGTACACAATTAGCTGATTCACGTTGTTGTACAGCAGAAACTAACACAAGATTATAAAGCAAATATATTCCAATTTAAAGAATTAAAGTGACAGTTACTGGTCCAGCAGTTCCTGTCCCCCTCTCTCTAGCTCTCCACCACTAGCCCATGCGCTTCAGGAAGTTTCATAACTTAAACTGAGAAACTCTGCTTCTTCTGAAAGGAGTGACAACAGCTTGGAGAAGGATGAAGAACCCTCCAGGTATTTTAGGTCCCCGTTCCCAGCCACCTCTGCTGTTGAGGCTTTACTAGAATTCACTATTAAATGATAAATGTGATTTTTTTTTTCTGACGTGTTTTCAAATAATATTTGGAATCATGAACATTTAAGGTATTTCAAAGGCTACTGTGATGGGTGACTCTCAAGCTGTGGTCAAAGGCAGACAGTGGACCATCCCGCTGGAGGGAGGTGGTGAACAGGCAGAGAGAAGGTGCAAGGAGTTTGTGACAGTTCAAGTTAGAAGGCAGTTTCATCAAAGAACAAAGAAGGCCAGCTGCGTTTCCCCCAAGATCATACCTGGGGTTCTCGGGGCTGGAAGAGGGCCCTCTCTTCTCGGCCAGCTCTGCAGTCCTCATTGTTGCATCGTCCTCTAAGGCCTGACTCTTCGCAGCCACTTCAGCAGGAGCTGGGAGTTCAAGCATCTCCTCATCCTGCTGCCTGGCCCCGCTACTAGAAGCATCTGTCCTGTGCTCTGGGACAACAGCCGGGGGCTGACTGGACAGGGCCTTGCTCACAGGCTGCAGGAAGGCATCGAGCTTCTGTTCCCGGCAGTCTGTGCGGACCATCTGGTGGGCATACACTCTGTCACCACTTCCAGCAGTGGATGGGGATGTCACATTCGCTGTGGATTTTACCGCTTCCCCAGAGGGGCCAGTAAGACCTGGCAATAAAGTCTGTGCCAAAAAAGAAGATGGGGGGAAGATTCAGAATAAGCAGAGAAGCGCAGGCCCCAAAACGGAGCAGAAGCTAGAACCAGGTATAATTATCACTACAGAATTATTATAGAAGGAATTCTGACCAAAATTTGAAGTACGAAATTAAAAATACACAAATATAGGGACTTCCTTGGTGGTCCGGTAGTTCCCAATGCCTGGGTTAGATCCCTGGTCAGGGAAATAAGATCCCACATGCCACACAGCATGGCCAAAAAAGTAATAAAGACAGAAATAGGCAATATAAAATCAAAAATTCAGCAAAATCCTTACAATTTAAAAATTGGTTTGATATAAAAATACTCATGTAAAGCTCATGTTTTTGTCCATTTTTTGTTGCCATAAGAGATTTATTGTGGTAAAATATGCACAACATAAAATTTATTTAACCATTTTCATGTGTACAGTCCTGTAACATAAGTACATTGACAACACTGCACAACCATCACCTACATCCATCCTCCCAAGTGGAAACTCTCCTCTAGCTTCTGGCAACCACCTTCTGACTGTCTATTTTTAAATATATGTATTTCCTGCTTCCGTGCACTGGTAAGGCCTGGAAGCAGTAACCACCCAGTAGCAATGAGGACCGCCCCCCCACCCCCGCCCCTCAATCCCAGATTACAGTTTCTAAATACCATTTCCCACCAAAATAAAGCAGTTCTTTGGAAAAGTGGCCAATTTCAGGACATGGGCTGGGAAACTATATGGTGAGCCTACAAAAATCCTATCTTATCAGAAACAAGGAAATTATCAAAGATTCAAGTAATTGGGTTAAAAGGACAAGAGCCCCAGCCTGAAGTGGTTTTAGCTGGTCAAGGATGAAGTAATTTAACTACAACTAGTTGAATTATGATGTTTGTTAACAGCTATGACAAAATACTAGAAGAGAAAGAGAAAAATGGAGAGGAAGAAAGGAAAGCAGGAAGGAGAGCGATGAGATAGGGAGAAAAAAGTCATTAAACAGACACTGCTAGGACACCAACCCACTTCCCCGCAAACTGATCACCAAAGGCAAAGAACTCAGCATTCATCTTTTCTTTCTGGCATAAACTGTACTTCAGGATAACCTAATAACTAACGAGTGAAAATTATTTGCTACAGAAAAAAATTGGTTTATTAATAAAGAAGAAATGATAAAAACAAGAAAATCATAATCTCACAATCTTAACAAAATAACTGGCTCAGGCAATGACGATCAAGGAACGGTGAAACTAATCACTAATGCGACCTTCATGATGAAGGAATCAGGCAGTCGGCAGCTGAGCCCAGATGAATCTCATCATAGCGATACTTACTTGCCATGTACTCACTTCATCCGCCTGTGCAATCCACAAGTGGGTTTGGGGAGGCAGAAACTAACAAAACTACTTGGCAGACAGTCACTTTAAAGTCCGGAAAAGTAAAACACCTCGTCCAAGATGACGGAGCTGGAACAAACCACAAGCACCACCAGGGTTCCCAATTTTCACACTGAACGGCAACCCAGCAAATCAGGGCTGCTGCTGCCCTGGCCCCAGGAGCGAAGTGCAAGGTCCAAGCTGGGGAGGAGGAGGAAGGCAACCCAGGGCCAAAAAGTGAGGAGCCAGGGCAAGAAGGTGTTCTGAGGACCCCAGGGGAGCGGGGACAGTCTGAGTTTGGAGACCTTCACCCAGAACAGTGAACCGACCGACAGAGGTGGGTCCTCTGATCCAGAAACCCACCTTCCTTCTAAAGACACACGGGTCAGAACCCACGCAGAGTTATCTCGGGAAATAAAATGGAATCTAACAAATCTGCCTCAGGCAGGACAGGACAAGCAGGGAAGTCAAGAGGTTCTTTTCCTGGTAGAGCCACAGACGCCCCCGGGACTCTGGTGAACCCCTTCCTCCAGGCCTCTCCTCCCCTTCCCACCAGCCAACCAAGGCCCAGGTGCTGGCATTTCCAGATTTCAACTATTGATCAGTGATCAGAGGCACGTCCTCTGTCCAGGTTCCCTCCTCACTTTGCCCAAGTCGCTGTGGGTTTCCATCCGCTTTCCATGCTGCAGCCAGAGAGCTCTCCGTAAAATGCAGACCAGATCCTGTCCATTCCCATCACACTGAAGTCTACACTCCTTACCTTGCTGATAAAACCCCTCGAACTGACCTGAACTCTGCAGTGAGCGTAGGCCTTCACACATGTCCAGTGTTGCTTAACCCCACCTATGCATGCCCATGCCTGGCCAAGCTTTTAAAAACTACCGGCGCCCAGACCCACCCCTGAGACAGATTTACTGGTTCGGGGAGGGCCCAGGTGATTCCCATCAGGCAGCCAGCATGGAGAACGCTGACAGCACGCTGAGCATTCAGATCCTCAACACCTGTTATCTTGCAGCCCTCGCCCACCATCCGGTTGGGCCTGTATCCTCATCCTCTCCTCTGCCAGAAGCACCCTGTGCACCCCGGTCCCCTTCTGCCCACCTAATTCCTTCTCAGCCTTGGGGCCCAGGCACCACATTCCTTCCTTCACGTTTCTGAGGCTCAAGTCTGGGACAAAATCCCCCTCCCTCCCCAGTCTGCTTTTCTCTCACGTGGGATGTGGACTCTAGACCGTGGGTGCCTCAGTGAAGGGAGGAATCCTTCTCTGCTGCAACCCCAGCAGCCCATCAGGGGGCTTCTGCGGGTATCTGGGGAGGGAGCAGTCAAGGGCACTGAGGCGGAGTCAGCAACAATGGATGAAAACCACCGACAGTTACGGAGCCCTTCCATTTCAGCACCCGCTCTGAGGGCTCACGCACACCCCCGGCTCGGCCGCAACAACCTGCAGGCGTGCAGGTCCCCGGGCAGGCACGGCTGCCCCAAGGGCACTCTGCTCACTGCTGGAGCCCACATCACCCCCTGTCGAGGCTCTCTGCAGGTAACCATGAATGTTCCTGGGGAGGCTCTCACCTGCTTGGCCATTTTGAAAGTTTTCAGAGAAGCAGGGCTCACAGAAGCCCATTTCCTGCTTGCAGGACCCAGTGTGACTTAAGGGGGGAAAAGGCTCCATTTCTCTAGTTGCGGTGTCCGCTGGCTTCTGATGAACCCACCCTCACTACTCTGGGCAGTCACCTCAGAGCTGCAACCAGACACTGCTTATTGTACAGATGGGGAAACTGAGGCCCCAGAGAAGGGGAGCAGTTTATAATCAATGCTGTTAGAACCTGGATAATTGTAGTAAGTTGAACGGTGCCAGGTCCCAGACCAGACATTTTCCACTTGCTGTTCACTAACCACTTATAACTGTCCTTGGGTGTGGGGATGACCAGCTCCATCTTTACTGAGGGAGATGTGGCGGTCAGGGAAAGTCAGTCACACAGTGGTAACAGGGCCTGACTAAAGGCCCTGCCCAGGGCCCTGCCCCCACACTCTGCCCCAGATATGGGGGATCAGCCTCCTCTGAATGTCTCCAGTGGGGAATGCAGGGGAGAGGCGCCCCACTCTGTTTTAGACAGCCCCTCTTCCTAGGAAGGCGGTCTAAGGCTCCCAGAAAGAGGCAGAGAGAGAACTCAAGGCCTTACAACTCCAGGCTCAGGGGTAACACCATGAACCTTCAGAGTTGGGTTCAAGAAAGGTGCTGAAAGACAACTATCAAAGTGGGACTTCCCTGGTGGTCCTGTGGTTAAGACACTGAGTTTCCACTGCAGGGGGCATGCATTTGATTCCCTGGTCAGGGAACTAAGACCCTGCATGCTGCAGGACATGGCCAAAAAAAAAAAAAAAGAAAATTATCAAAGAAGTAGAAAGTCCTATAAGGCAACAGTGAAATGTCTGGGCGCTCCTGGGTGACAGGGCACATTTTCGGTGGCAAAGGCCCCGGAGAAAGAGCTGGGGAGGTGCCCCCACCTGGGTGAAGTAGGTCCTGGAGGCGTTGGAGCCCAGGAGCCTGTCCTCGATGTGCTGCTGCAGCCGCTCCAGGATGCTCTCCTCGTGCAAGAAGTGAACTTCGTGCTTCGTGGGGTGCACATTGACGTCCACATTCTGGGGGCTGATTTCTAGACTGGCAGGAAAAAGGAGAAGAGTTACATAACACAGTGAGAAACGCGGGGGAAATTCACTCGGTCTTTGCGGTGGGCAGGAGACTTGGGGAGGCCAAATGATGCCGTAGTTAAGACTTCAAGGTCAAATCCGAGTGACCTTGGCTCAAATGCTGACTCTGCTACTTGAGAGCTGAGCGGCTGCGGGTAGGTTACAGCATCTTTCTATGCCTCGATTTCCATGCCCGTGAATTGGACCTAATACGTGCTGGGATTAAATTCATGTAAAGCACTTCGCATGCACCCGGCACATTTATCATCCATCAGCTGTTACTACCATCACTCCAGAGCCAGCGGAATTTCTCATTCCATAACTCACGGCCAAGGCATTTAACAATTCGCTGACCAGCAACCTCTTAATATGTTTTTTGTTACCCAAACTTTATAGACCAGAGTGTTTCAATATTCGTGTACATAACAACTCATCAATGACAGGTGTCAGTTAGTCTCCGCAACAATTCCCCAGCCAACAATGTGTTAACTTCTCAGGACTGGTTCTCCCATACGTAACCACGAACCTGTCCCTACTTAACTGTTCAGTATTATGTGGAGATAAAAACATATACAAAATATAATATATGTGAGAGAACTTTCTAACATTAAAATGCTGCACAAAAGTCAGGTTAGAGTCTGTGCCATCAGCTTACTGCCTCAGGTCAAAGACAGCATCTATCACTGCAAGCTCCAATAAGGGAGCATGGCGGTGTGAAGTGTTGCCGGTAGAGGGCGCTGGACAGACCCGTAGGAGAAAAGGGTTTCTCTGCCAGGTTAAAGCAGGTTCCTCTTGGTTCAGGGGCAAGGTGATGTTCACCTTTGTTTCACTAACATACTGCCTGGCACAAGGGAGGCTCTCGGTGGGATTCTACAGCAGAAGTGAATAAATAAAGGAAAACTGTGCCTTTTACCTGTGAAAAGAACGGAACACCCTGTGCCAGTGGGGTACGGGGCTCACTCTCACTGGGCTAATAATTAACAAGTCCACAGCTCTTTCAGAGAGGACAGCTGGATAGAATTTCCCTTCCCTACGAGTTTTGGATGAGGAATTCAGTGCTGCCTTACCTGAGGTACAGGAACGGGTGTGTGCTTTTGGGCAAATACGCTGCATACACCGTTTCTATGGCTTTTCTTAAGGAAGCTGACTCTACCAGACGATCTAGAAAATAAAAGGCAGTTAGCTCCTATCGGTCTTAAAGGGTGAGGAGACAGGTACACAGCAATACCATGCCAGGACATCAGCTCAGGAAGAGCACGGCTGGGGTGACATCCACATCCACTCCCCTTTACCATCACGATACCCCAGCACCTCACTGGTGGCGTGGGGCTCTCCTCTCCCCAGGGCAGCAGCAACTGCCCATTCTGCCTCCCTGCTCCCTTCCTCACCCTTCCCTGGCAGCCCAGGCTCAGACCCTCATTCTGCAAATATACACTCTGGGCTACAAGCAGGGAAACAAACGCTGGTGAATAAAACTAGCTCCAGCTCCCTGCGGTAAGGACCACCACTGGAGCTGGTGTGCTGAATGGTGGGGGAGGCGGCAGCCACACTGGCTCAGGGAGCTCCAACACTGGGGTAGCTGAACAGAGACTTACGGGCAAGTGCATTTTCCAGGCATTTCAGGGGGTACAAATCTCTGACTACGTGCTGAGAGTAATTTAGGAGATGAGGTAGGCTTGAGAGGGTAGAAAAGGATGAAAGCTGGAGAGATAAGACTAATCAGAGGAAGATCTATTCTCAGACAACACGGCTCTCTTTTCTCCCCAGACTCTTGGCCTGCTGACGATCTGCAGTCCTGACCTGGTGGAGCGGAGGATGGGTCACCTCTCTTTATTTCCAATGAAAGAGAGGCAGTGATCTCATGAGCGAGGAGACTATTACTCTGAGTGCTCACCACGTCACCACAGCTGCCTCGGTGATGTCGCTGTGCTGCGTAACCTAACAAAAGGGGCCCTCCGCTGAGGTTTCTGAACTTGAGACACGCTGGAGGAGTGTTCTTTGTCCCTGCCACCCGAGGGAGCCTGCCCAGTGTGTAGATAAGTGATCGACATACATAAGAGTCTGACCTAACCTCTAAAAAGTCTATAAATAATAAATGCTGGAGAGGGTGTGGAGAAAAGGGAACCCTCCTCCACCTTTGGTAAGAATGTAAATTGGTTCAGCCACTACAGAGAACAGTACAGAGGTTCCTTAAAAAACTAAAAATAGAGTTACCATTTAATCCAGCATCTGGAGAAAAATGAAAACCCCAATTCAAAAAGATACAAATGCACCCAAAATTCACAGCTGCAAAGACATGGAAGCAACTCGAATGTCCATGAACAGATGCGTGGACAAAGACGTGGTGTATATTTTTGTAAGCATTTATGTGTGCATATATATATATATATCACAGTGGGAATATTAGCCATAAAAAAGAATGAAATATTGCCATTTGCAGCAATATGGTAAATGAAATAAATCAAAGACAAATTATTGTATGACTTTTGTGTGGAATGTAAAAACTACTACAATTGAACTTATTTACAAAATAGAAACAGACTCACAGACATAGAAAACAAACTTATGGATACCAATAGAGAAAGGGGGAAGAGGGATAAATTAGGAGCATTGGATTAACCAATACACACCACTGTATGTTACACAGACAACAAAGATTTACTGTATAGCACAGGGAACTATATTCAATATTTTGCAATAACCTATAATGGAAAAGAATCTGAAAATATATACTTAAGTGTATAACTGATTCACTTTGCTGTATACCTAAAACTAATACAATACTGTAAATCAACTATACTTCAATTAAAAAAAGGAAAAAACACTGCCTGCACCTAAAATACCCCCTCCCTGTGCCGTGCTGGGCAATTTCCAACAGTGGGTCTTGATGTAAGAAGAGAACAAAGGTCTGCCCTGGGCCTGCTGGTAAGGCTCTGAAGCCAGCAGGGAGGAGGCTGCACTGGCTCACAGGGGCTGGGATGCCCTCTCTTGGGCATCCTCTCAGAGGCAAGAACCAGACTCCACAACTGGCAGCCAACCCTGAGCACCTGTGAGAGGACTGAGGAGACTCAGGGCAGAAACTGTAACTACTTCCTAATTAAACCACGTTCCTGCATAAGGTTTCCCTGGGTGTAATCAAACCTGTGGATAAGAATTTCCTCCATGGCCCCTTAAAGTTCCCTGTGGAGAGATTTCTTCACATAGCTCTTTCTCACTCACGGTTGATGAAGAGTAAGAAGATGCACTTCTTCACTGAATAGTTTGCATTGGATATGTAGCCATTCATTTTGAAGGCAAGGGTTTTATCCTCACATCCAACTTCTATCAATTCTCTGGTTGGAAAAGAGAGAAATTTTGAGGCTTTTCAAAAAACTGGAAAATTAAAACACTCTAAAGAATCAGAGTTGGAAAAATCAGGGCTCCTTCCCATAAACTGACCCTGCCAAGGATCCCAGAGACTTGGTTCATTAAGATCGTCCAGGCCCACCCATCCATCCGTCTATCCAACGTCTCATCCACCCATCTAGCCATCCATTCACCCACCTAGCTACTATTTTCAAGCATTTATGATATGTCAATCGTCACTGTCGGGACATGGCAAGTCAAGTTCTGAGATGTTATTTTGCTGAAACCTTTATGTACCTTAGTAACTCAGTCCCAAAGATGAGATTCCAAAGAAATCATCTCTGCTGAGAATCTCTTACTTTGCTGATGGGGAACATGACAGGCTCCTGTGTGGTGCCCCCCAGTGTTTGCGGGGAGCAGGGGCACCTATTAAGATGAAACAAGGTCCCCCCATGAGCCACACTCATTTCTGCCTGAGGGCCTCCCAAGTGCTAGTCCCTCCAGCTGGAACGTTCCCTCTGCTGGCTTGGCCTCCCAGGTGGCAATTAGTAGTAAAGAACCTGCCTGCCAAAGCAGGACACATAAGAGACACCGGTTTAATCCCTGGGTCAGGAAGATCCCCTGGAGTAGGAATGGCAACCCACTCCAGTATTCTTGCCTGGGGAATCCTGTGGACAGAGGAGCCCCGAGGGCTACAGTGCATGGGCTCGCACAAACACGACCGAAGCAACTTGGCACACACACCGGCTAGTTAATTCCTCCTTACCACCGTATCTAGGCATCGCCTCCTTGAAGAGCCTTCCACGACAATCTCTCTCCCTGATCTCAGGAGACGCCCCACCTTTCACTTTTCCTTTAAGCCACTGAGCAGTCACTAATGAATGGAATAATTATTCCCTGCGTCTTCCCAATTAGAGTATGAGTCGTCTGAGGGCAAGAACCCTTCCTGCTTTATTCCCTCCTCCCATCTCTACCCCACAGCACAGTGGCCAGCAAGGAGCAGAAGCTCATTACACACTCGCTGGAAGGATGGCTGATGCTCCACAGGCAGTGGTGTGTACTCCAAGTCTGCGCAGAGCACAGCTTCCCATGCTTCCCCACACAGCGAACCAGCAGGCCCTCTCTCCCCAGAAAAGAGGCTGGTTTTCTGGAAACCTCTTTTGGGAGCTGCTCCTCCGTGGGATTTCCAGTTTCTTATACTCTCTAAGAGTTTCATAATAACTAATAACCAATTCTGAATCTTAGAATCTGGCCAAGGAGCTCTTAAAAGTTTCACTGGGTCTTAAAATTTGGTCAACAGAACTCTCTGTTTGCTCTGGGAGCACACTGGAAAAATAATTCTTTAACACTCGATTAGTAACAAAAGGGTAATTAAAAGCAAATTGACTGTTCTCTAGTTAGGAACCTGGTTTTGTTCAAAGGGTGAGTAATTTGTCCCCTTTGGAGTAGAAAACAGTCGTGGGACTACTGCTCCCGCTTTTAAGATTGTTGGAAAAGGTGAAGTCAGGGGCGGTCTCATTCATCTGTGACCTCCAGCTTCCGGGGCCTGCCTGGCATACAGAAGGCGCTTAGTACTGTCCCCTCAGATTATGACGCAGACACTTTGGGCTTTGCAAAGCCCTGAGATTAAGCTACGGATATGTATTGGAAACAGCAGCTTTCACCCATCAACGGGAGTGCCATGAGAAATCTAGAATACAAGCAATTTTCCTGCTGAGGCTTTGACCATGAAGATCTAGGGACACGACACTGCTTGCCACAAGCAAGGGATGTCTTCAAGGGCAGAAACATTTTACTTGTCTTTATATCTTTAACTTCTGGCACAAAGCCCAGAATATGGGAGGCAATTAATAAACGCTGAGTGGTAATACATGCAATCCAAGTGACAGTTATGAAAATACAGGACAAGCGGGAACAATGGAGGACAGAATTCTTCTACACCAGAGATGTTCTGAAGACAGAGACCTAGAGAGAACACACAGTCTGCAGCCAGACCACCTAGGAGATGACGTGCACCCAAGAAGCACTGATTATACGAAATAATCTGAAGCACGACAACAAGCCTGAAGCATAAAAACAAGCCTGTACTTGGTTAAAGAAAACTCTTCAGGCAAGTGTAAACAGATTCCAAAATAATGTGACAGAACACAGAAGATTTTTAAAAATGCAAGTTATCAGCATACCGGCTAACAGCATTTCCAAAGATGGAGCGAATGTTGTCCACGATGGTGGCATTCGGCAGGGTCCTGACGTCAGCTACTGTTTCACCTTGCTGATAAACAGAACAGGGCTGACTGAAATACCATGACCTTGTCTCCACAGCCAACTCTTAAAAAACAAAAAAAAACAACCCTTCTTCTTTTATAATACATATCCATCCTTTATAAATTAAGAACTTACTTTTTTAACTGAGAAACCAATGCCTGAATTGTGTATTGCATACCTGGCAGAGAAAAAACAAAATAGTAAAAAAGAGAAGCCAAATGCACCATATGAGGAAGAGTCCCCTGCAGTTAAATCAGTGGGGTTAACTAAACAAAGATACGTACATACAAAAGTATCTTCAAATATCATGTTTTGCCCACATGAAAATAAACCAGCAGAGACTGCATGAAGATCTCATTGCTAAATGTGGCAGAAATGAACAAAAAATAGGTTTCCCTTTTGCTTCCATGCATTGCTGACTAGACTCGAGGTATTTCAATACAATCTCCTCCTTGCCTAGTTTTATCTTCAAACTCATCTGAGTGGCCTCAAAAACTTCTTGAGAATGTAGCCTGAACACCCCCTGTACTGTTCTCTCCAAGTCCCTAACACAGCCCCCTCTTCACCCATGTCTTCCTCCCCACGAGGTCCTGCTTCAGGATCTCTCAGCCTTTTCTCCACTGGCTCCCATTTACTTCTCCTCCCTCCATGGGCCCCAGGAACTGAAGGATTGTGCCTAGCAAAACGCGCTTATTCAGTAACAGTTCACTTACTGCACCTAGAACCAAAACAGTCATCCAGAATGCCTCTACTTCCAGGAGCTAATTAACATTCTGATACTGATTCATATGACTCCAGGGGAAAAAGCAAAGAAACTTGATGTGGAAGTCCATTCCACTTTATTAACAAAGTGGACTTTATCTAACAAAGTCCATCCCACCTTATTAGAGGGACATGTTTTACTGACTTTAGATTTTGTAGCAATACTAGAAATAGGTAACACACCTCTGTTGCAACTCAAGAACTCACAGGCTCAAAGAGCCACGTTGCAGCCACTGTACTAGCAGGTTAAGTCAATCCTGGACATGATGCTGTTTTCACCTGCCCTGGGTCCCTTCTCCCTGTTAACAGCCCCTACTCTTTCCTTTGGGACACCACCTCTCCCCCTTCCACCTGTATATCCTTTCTCAGAATGTCAATCAAGAAATCACCTCCCCACAGATGTGGGCACATGAAGGGGGGACCCAGGCTATGCCAATCAGATGCGCTCTCCCAGAAGACACCCTTGAGCAGACTCAGGAGAGGAATGAAAAGAGTTGGGATGCAGACACTACATTAAACCCCTGAAGCCACCTTGCTTCTTGACCTCTTCAAGAAGCAGCTGTCTACATTTTCTTTTACTTGCTGAGTCACTCCTAGCCTTTCAGTGAATTTCTTTTGGGCCTAGTTTAGCTACAGTCTGTTTTGCCTGCCACCAAAGACCCTTCACAGATACAGCAAACAACTGCTCTCTCCTGGGGACATGACAGAAAACCCAGAATTCATTTTCTCCTCCTTGCCTATAGTTTTATTTTCACAAACTCAAAAGATCTAGGCTGTCTTAAAGACATGTTGAGAATGTAGCCTGAACACCTCCTGCACTGCTATTCTCTTTCAGAGAGAGAGAATAACCTTGACCTAATCTTTGACCAGAAACAATCTACGGGCTGGTATTGCTGCTCACCATTCAGCTCTGCAACTCTCCTCCATTTCTAAGCACCGGAACACACTGCTCTGGTGACAGAGTGACTCAGAAACCCACGCCCAGGTTGTGGACTGTACCTGCCGACAACTTCCAAAATTTTTCCATACTCTTCGCTTGGGTTTTTTAAAGCTTTCCTCCTCGTGGATATGTTGTAAAAAAGGTCCTCCACCTGAACAGAAGGTTGATGTTTTTTGTAAATTCACAGCAGTATATGGAAGCACAGCATGGTCTTAAGGCAGAGACTCCAACTATGTTCACCACCAGCACAGTTCTAAGTGTTAGAAGACAGGGCAGGAGACGGGGCTGCCTTAACAAGAGAAAGCAAGCCTCCCACTTAACTCACTGACTTCTCAGATAGGCACTGGGGTCCACCTCCATGTCAGGCTCTTTGCCTTGTGCTGGGAATAAGACAACCTATAAAATACACAGTCCTGCCCAAAACAGCACAGGATTTAGTGGGGCAAAGATAAACTTATAAACCGTTGTGACACCACATGGTATGAAACTTTTACAAACTAGAAATAATTATTAGATCTTTTGGGGGTTCTTGGAAATCATACGGTGGTCCCAGGTACAAGATCCTGCTTAACATGAGATGCAAAGTACACGTTCATTTCCTCATTGCTGCGCCCCCGACCTGCCTCATCAAGACCAGGGCTTGGGGCCTTCAAGCAGATGTGCCCTGACTGGGGCTGGGGGTGCAGGGGTGGGACAGGTAACGTGATAGTGGGGTGATTTACGGGATCCTGGAAGAGAAGCACACCCAACATGGCACCACAGGAATAAGGCAGCTGAACAGCCTTTCTCCTGATTAATGACACAACTGTGTTACTCAAGTGCCCTTTGAATGAGTGGTCAGATATGCCTCGTGCCATCTTTCTTTCTTAGAGGAGCAAAGTAAGATGAACCGCCATTAAATGACTTGCCTCTGGACACGCTGCCGCTGAGTGGCAAGGTTAGGACTCTGGACTTGTCTTCTGGAGTCATGTTTAAGGTTCTTTCAATGGCAGCTATCCTGCCACCAATTTCTGCCATCTCAATAGAAGAATCTCCCAGCCTCTTATAAAAAAGAGGCTGTGGGCAGGCTGCCATGTCATAAAAATCAACCATCATTTCTCTTTCTTACAGGGTGATATATTGAGGCTTCTATTAACTAGTAAATATTCATTATAGCAATCCTTTGAGAACTCAGAGACAACTTTGCCTTTTATTTCAGTATTTATACAAAGCTTTCTCAACAATGTCACGTCCTGTGTACCATTCTTACCGTGATTTGGGTCCCTTGATTGCCTGCACATGGTTTAGGAGGCGCTTTCAGCTTTCCATCTGAGTAATGAGCTCTATCACAAAACATAAAAGATACTGGTAGCTAATAGAGAAGAGATACTTCCCCAAAGAGTAAAAAAGGAAGTTACATCAACAACAGATTAAAATATAGCCATGTTATATGTTATCCGAGTTACCAGCTTCCTCCCTTTTTCTACTTCCATAACCATCCTAAATGGGTACCAAAGAAGGGGGGAGAAGATCCCTATTTTTTTTCTTTGTTTACCAACTACTGCATTTTTAGTTTCTGAGTTCTGGGCTACAAACAAAAGTTATGACACTGCCTAAGATGACAGTAACATTTTTTCAATAATTCTGCAATCATTTATTGAAGGGCTATCATGTATCAGGCCTGTAAACATCCTGAAACAGAGACAGGCCTTGGGAGTTTCTTGATTTCGTGAGGGGACAGATTGTTCCCTGAAGTGTGGGACAAGGTGTCAAGTGGTCCAGAGAAGGAAAACATTGAGCCTGGGGTAGGATGGGAGGAAGTCTCTCAGAAGAGATGACACTTCACCTGGGTCCTAGACTGCTGTCTTCTCAACTGGAGAGGGCAAGGAAGTCCATCCAGGAAGGGAAAAGATAGACAAAAGCACAAAAGTTTTAGAATATGTAGCAGCATGGCTGTGGGGACAGGCTGAAAAGATGGACTGAGCACCTGGGGAGTGCATGAGCTGCTATGACGAAGACTCTGGATTTCATCCTGCCACACAGGGGGAGCTATGAGAGGTTCCAAGCAGGGGCATAACACTCCAGAGGCAAAGAAATGGCGCCTGTGCCCCAGGCTATTTCAGAAGACATTCACTCACAAGCGCCTCCCCTATTTGCAATCTGCATCTAGTCAACCCCCTTCAGCACCAAGTGCTGCAGACCGAAATGCTCCATCGTCCATGACGGCACACACTCATCTGTGGGAGAGGGCTGAGAAACAGACAGAACCGCCCTCTGCTGAAGCTGTTTTCTATACAAACTAACACTCTGTATGATAAGCAAAAAAGTCTCCTTTTTGGCAGGAATTAGATTTGAATACCCATCTTTCACTAGTACTGGCCAATGGTTATGAGAGCAAAGGTATGATTTTGATTCCTTGAATCCCCTTCCTGTTCTGTGCCAGCACAAGAGACAGCCAGTGGGCACCTGTGGGAAGGAATCCACAGGGGCACTCATGTGCGGCTGGGGATCAGAGGCAGCTAAGGAGTCACAGTCCTCTGGCACCCCTCACAGCCGCGTAATCAGGCCAAAGCCATGCCCTGCTGAAGGGCCAAGGGGCAGAGTGACATCCCAGCTCCCAAAGACTCAGCCCTCCTCGGCATAACAGACCCGGTGCTAGGCACTTGTAATCTATTACAGCATATCTTTCACAAGTTCATGAAGGAAGATTATTACTTACAACCACCCCTTTGGATTATCAACTAATACAAAGGGAGGAAAGAAAATGTACCCAAGATCTAGGCAAAAATAGGTAATATTCTTGTTTAGACAGGATTACATTGAGTTGCAGGCCAAAAGCATGTTTCTGGATGAATCTGTACGCTAAGCAGGGGCCAGCACTATACCTGTACGCACACTTCCCGTCAGCTGTTTTGGTTGTAATGGTGACGTGAGCCACGTGGCTTATGCTGGCCAAAGCCTAAGGAAGGAAAGGACATGGAGTGAAAGAAACGCCCCATCACCCCCATCTCGCATTAAGGGAGAAGTTACCTAAATTGGCTCTTCTGTTTTGTATTAACAAATGGCAACAACGAGCACTCTGCTCACTCATTTGATGACATGTTAAAAAAAAAAAAGGAAGCTATCAAATGGAATCTGCAGCATAATTACTAGAACAAGAGGGGAAAAAATATATACATATAAAAGTCCAAAAAGAAAACACAACCAAGAATTAACGTTAACAGCAACTGTGTTCAGGTGTAGAGTTATAGGCATATTTAATATTCTCAATGACTTGTCTTCTAACAATTTTAAAGCTGCCTTCAGAAACAGGATAATGGAACCACTCCAAATTGACCATGTTGTAAACTGTATTCAAAACTGTTTTCTGTAAGCAATTTAATGTTTAGAAATAAAATTTTTTAATTATTCAATTAAGATGAAACAAATTTTTTTTAAAATGACTATTTTTCCCCCTGAAAATCAAGACTGATTCACTGGCCCTTTGGAATCTGTATCTCCTTTCACAGGACATCACAGCATTAAAAAACACAACCTAAGCATTGTGATATGTGACTACATCTGAGCAAACAGTAAATACAGTGGTGGCAGCTTCAGTTCATTAACAAGGACCATGGCTCAGGCTCAGAGATTACCAGGTCCTAGCTGGGTTTCCCTGGTGAATTGTGATGAGCTAATTTCCACCCAGTTCAGTCTGACTCTTTGCGACCCCAAGGACTATAGCCCACCAGGCTCCTCTGTCCACGGGATTCTCCAGGCAAGAATACTGGAGTAGGTTGCCATTCCCTTCTCCAGAATCTTCCTGACCCAGGGATCAAACCCAGGTCTCCTGCATTGCAGGCAGGTCTTTACCATCTAAGTTATAGAGAAGTCCTAATTTTCATTATTAAATATGTAAACGATTTTGAGACTTGATTTTTTTTAAATGATTTTGAGATTCTGATAAGGAAAGACATGAAATACATCCAATACTACAACACTACCCAACACCATGAAGAAAGCCAGCCACTGGCAGATGATCCAGCTGTTTCAGGGGCCTTTGTACAGGCACTGGGGGAAGAGGATAACAACACAGACTCTGGAGTCTAACTGCCAGGGCTCAGTTCCCCATTCTGCCACTTTCCAGCTGTACACTCCAGCCACACTTCTTAAAGTCTGAGTCAGTTTCCCAATATGTCAAACAGGGCAATAATAACAGAACCTACTCTTTCAGAGTTGTCAAGTGTGAAAGGGTTAATACACACAAAGGGCTGAGAACCATGGATGGCACATAGCAATCCCTCAGTAAATCTTCCCTGTTTAATCACAACCCCAAAGATATCCTACAACTAGGCTAAGGCTGCAGAAAGCCCTGGGCTTAGGAACTGACTCGGGGAGTTGCAAAGTCAGAACGAAACTGCTTTGCCAGGGCTGACCTGAGACCTACTTGAAGTCAGGGGAACCTCAAGGTTCACAGTCTGATGCTACTCCTTCCTGAACAACTTGGGGATCACTGTGAGCAGGAGGGTGCTTCAGACCACCTGGATTTGATCAGAATTGTGGCAACTGGGTCATAAAAAGCTGCCTTTTAATTAAAAAAAGAAAAAAATCAAAGTAAAAATACATTCACATGATAAAAAATTTAAAAACTACAAAAAGGCCTAAAATGAAAAATAGCTGGCTCCATTCCCTTCCCTTCCCTTCCCTTCCCTTCCCTTCCCTCTCACCCCCCCAAATAACTACCCCCAAACAGTTTCTCTGGTACCCCAAAGCCCCCAGAATATAGCTGGAACACTGCCTGACCAACACCTGGATTTTAGCACAGTGATACCCATGTCCCCTACCTCCAGAACCATAAGATAACAAATGTGTGTTGTTTTAAACGACTAAGATTGTGGTCATTTGGGGGAGCAGCAATAGGAAGCTAATACAAGTTACTGGAAATATATGCATATTTTTACTCACAAACATTATATCTATAAACTTATCCTAAGAAAATTAACTGAACAAAACACACTGTACTGTGAATGTTCACCAGAGCATTAGGCATAAAAAAAATGGCAAAGAGCATAAATGTTCAACAGGAAAACTTTAAATAGACTACAGTACATATAAGTAATAGAACAGTATATACCCATTATAATTTATGTAGTCCTACACATACTGAATGATATCTTTATATCCAGAGTATTGTCATAAAAATATAAGTTATTTAGTCTTAAAAGTATTTTTATCCATTTTCTATATCATATGTCCCCATGACAGGCCATATAATTTCATTTATAGATATATCAGAATATAACTTAAAAGATTAGGAATCAAAAAATTAAAACCCCATAAAACTTTTTATATCAAGAAAATTAACAGTAATTTCTCAATAAAATCAAATAATCAATCTGAGTTCAATTATCTGTCTCAAGAAAATTTTAGTTTGTGCAAATCAGGATCCAAGTAATATCCACACGTTGGAGCTGGCTCATATGCCTCTTAAATCCCCCTAACCTCTGATTCTTGCTCCTTTCTTTGCCTTTCTTCCCCTGTGCAGTTTACTTTATAGGAAACAAGTTTTTTATCACGTGATTTCCCAGTCTCAGCCCCCTGTACCATGCTCCCTCACTCTCTGTACTTTTGGTATACTGGTACTTAGATCTAAGTATTGCCTGAGATTCACATCTGATTTGGGACAAGAAAACTTGGTAGGTGGTATGGTCTTCTTCCATCAGGAGACTTGGGTGTCTCTGGAGATACATAATATTAAAAAGCAGAGACATTCCTTTGCCAACAAAGGTCCATCTAATCAAAGCTATGGTTTTCCCAGCTGTCATGTATGGATGTGACAGCTGAGTGCCAAAGAACTGATGCTTTGACCTGTGGTGTTGGAGAAGACTCTTGAGAGACCCTTGGACTGCAAGGAGATCAAACCAGTCCATCCTAAAGGAAATCAGTCCTGGGTGTTCATTAGTGGGACTGATGCCGAGGCTGAAGCTCCAGTACTCTGGCCACCTGATGTGAAGAGCTGACTCATTTGAAACTACACTGATACTGAGAAAGATTGAAGGCAGGAAGAGAAGGGGATGACAGAGGATGAGATGGTTGGATGGCATCACCGACTCAATGGACATGAATTTGAGCAAACTCCAGGAGTTGGTGATGGACAGGGAAGCCTGGCGTGCTGCAGTCTGTGGGGTTGCAAAGAGTTGGACATGACTGAGCGACTGAACTGAACTGAACAAGTAAAGAATATGATATCTTACTGACCTGTTGAGAAACATAGGCTGACAAACGGCAGAAATGTTATCACAGGAGGATATTTACACTCTGCTTCAATCCTCAGCTTACCTCACCCCGAAAGCCATAGGTAGAAATATGAGCTAAATCCTCAAAGGACTGCAGTTTACTTGTGGTGAACCTCTCACACACAATCTCAAGATCTTCTTTCTACAAGGTGCAAAGAAACAAGTAAATGATTATGTTACTCGTTTTTCCCAATCTTTCTGAATTTCCCTTTTCTTGACTGACTTCCAGGAAGAAAATGCTCTTGGGAGAAGAGTTCTAACTCAGCAGGAGCCTCCTCTCTGGGCTCCAGAATTCCACGAGGCCCTGGCACTCCCTCCTCTTCACTCACCTGGTTCTCAGCCTGGCCTGCTGCTTCTGTCTCAGCTCCCCTGACAGCAGATAATCCACAATTCCATCCCTAGACCTCTGCTCTGTCCACACTCATTCTCTTGATGATCTCATGCAGGCTCACAGATTGTACAAAAATTATTACTGTATTAGGAAACTCCTTTATTAAAAGTTTAGATATATTTAATTGCAGTAAAAAAAATTTAACAAAATTTACCACTTTAACCCTCTCTAGGTGTATGAAGTACATTCACAATATTGTGCAACCATCACCAACTTCCACGTCCAGAACTCTGAAATCTCCCCAAATGGAAAATGTACCCATTAAACAAAAGCTCTCCATTCCCCCTCCCCCAAGCCCCTGGGAACCACCATTCTACTTTCTGATTCTAAAGATTTAACTACACTAGGTGTGCCATGTAAGTGGAAACAAACAGTATATGTCCTTTTGTGACTGGCTAATTCCACTTAGCATCCTGTCTTTAGGGTTCATCCATGTAATAGCGTTTGTCAAAAATTCACTCCTTTCTAAGGATGAATAACATTCCATTCTATGTATTTATCATATATTGCTTATCCACTCATCTTTTGCCTCCACCTTTGGAATATCATGAATATGTTGCTGTGAACATGAGTGTGCAAATCTCTTTAAGACCTTGCTTTCAACTCTTTGGGGTACAAACCCAGAAGTGGAATTGCTGGATCATATGGCAATTGTTTAATTTTCTTCCACAGTGGCTGCACTATCTGATACTCCCACCAGCAACGTACAAGAGCTCCAATGTCTCAACATCCTTGCCAATATTTCCTTTTTGAGACACCAAAGGTTTAATGGATGAGGCAGCTTACACATCTGAAGAAAGGTCCGGGAGTGACACCCCACTGTATGAAGCACATGGCAGGCAGGATATGGTGACAATGTTTTTATTAATTAATCAATTATAACAACCATCCTAACTGATGTCAAGTGGGATCTCACTGAAGTTTTTATTTCTATTTCCCTAATGACTAATCATGTCAAGTTTCTCTTCGTGTGAGTCTCATGGCTTTTAATACCATTAAATGCAAATACACCAAATTTTTATCTCCAGCGCAAACCTCTACTTTGCACTTCAAATGCACACATGGATCCAACTAACAGGCATCTTAAATTTAACACACCCCCAGATGAATTTCTGATCTTCCCAAATCCGCCTGTTTCATAGCCTTCCCATCAGTAAATGGCAGCTTCTTTTTCTATTTGCACAGGCCAAAACCTTGAAGTCATTCTTGACTCCTCTCTCTTACTCCCTACACCAGCAAATTCTGAGAGCTTTATTCACCATCACCAACAAAGAATATCACTGCTTCTGTCCTGTCCTGCTACAGTCTATTTTCCACACTGCAGAGAGAAGAGTTCTTATACAACTTGCCAAACCATGTTACCTCTTGGCTCAAAATGTTCTAATCATATCCCTCCTCATCCAGAGTAAAAGCCAAAGATTGCAGAAGGTCCCACAAGTTCCTGCATGCTCAGCCTGCTTCCCCTTCAGACCTCCTCTCCTGCTACTCTTGCACTCCCCCCACCACCCTGTTCTAGGCACCCCAAGCTCCTTGCTAGTCCTTCAGCATGTCAGGCAAGCTCTCATTTTGCCGTTTTTGTGTGTATCGTTCTCTCTGCTCAGAACACTCAACCTTTAAACGGCCTCATGACTCGATCCCTGACCTCCTTACTCTCCTAAACACTGCCTGGCATGGCATAGGTATTCAATAAATATTTATTGTTGGTGTTGAAGTTCTCAAACAATCCCATCCATAAAAGCCTGAAGTTTCCAGAACAGGGCAAAGTTCCACCACTTCCTGCAGATGCAACACAAGAAGCACACAAACATCCTGCTGCTCTGAGGTTTTACTCACCCTGATCCCAGTGCCATTGTCTTGAATCTGAATCAACTTCAGGCCTCCCTCTTTAACAACCACTTGAATACTTGTGGATTTTGCATCTAAACTGGCAAATCAAACAAAAAATAGTAATTTATCAGTCTGCAGTTACTCTCCAATGCACATATTTTAAAATGAATCAAGGCATAAGAACAAATTTCAGACAAATACAAGACAGATGAATGTGTTTTTCTTTTGTCTTAAAGGCTCTGAGACCACAATGTTATCAGCTTACATGTTGTGAGAGAGGGAGGGAAAGAAGACAAGGGGAGAGGGGGCAGCCATCACTTCCAATAGGACATTCAGCGATATTTCTGCTCCTCTAGTTCTAAACTAATTACCATCTATTACTCAAACTTTATTCAGCCCCAGGATCCTACATGACCCTTATAAAATGTCACTGAGTAAAAAATTCTATAAGTTTTTCTCCACTAGCCTCTTTATGAAAAGATATGTTAGGAGAAAGAAAAAAAGGATGCTGCAGAAAATTAAATACACCTTATTACCCCTTCAAAGAATAGCCTACAAGCATAGAGCATCTATAGAGCAAGAGAAAATAAATCAGCCTGGGGCTGCATGAGAAAGAGAAGTTACCTCCTCCTTAGGAAGACAATTATTTATTCAGAAATAAGATAATAAGTTACTTAAATATCAAAGAACTTACTCAGGAGTCCCTGAATTGAAGTTTCATTTAGCCACCTCAACTTGTCTATTAAAAACAGCAGAGCTAGACTCCATATAATTTCTTAAGTGTAAGCCAGTGTGTAGTGTTCCTGAACGGTACCTCAACACACTTAAATTGCTGTTAGTTAATTCTAAAATTGGAGAACAAAAGCCAGCCTTTGCCAACTATGTAAGTAAAGTCAAAAGGAGAGACAATGCTCAGGTTCCCTGCTTCTTCTTTGGTCCACCTTCTAATTCTCTTCCTTTCTTCTGGTGGTCCTTTCTGACCCACTGTTCTTTCATTACCCCCATGGTTGTTTATGTTCTCAGAAGAATCCCTTTACAAACCTTCCAACTGGAGCATTTTTTTTCCCCTTTAACGTATGGATTGTATTAACATCAATGCATTTTTTAAAAAAATATTTGGCTGCACCAGGTCTTAGCTTGCAGCACACAGGATCTTTAGTTGCAGCATGTGGCATCTGGTTCCCTGGCCAGGGATTGAACCCCAGCCCTCTGCACTGGGAGGTCGGAATCTTAGCCACTGGACCACCGGGAAAGCCCCACATCAATGCATTTCAACACAAAAGATCCGACACATTTAGGTATACTACGAGCCTCTGTCCTTTCTGAAGTTTAGTTTACACCTAACCTTCTTTCCACGTTTTTAACCTCTTCCCTCCACAATGGTTGTGTGACAGTTCTAAACTTCAGAATTCCCGGAATACCCCCAAAAGATAAGGGATCTTCAAAGTGACTCTGCAAAAAGGGTAAGAAAATCCTAAGTGGGTGATTGGAAAGAATAGCACTGAAACATGTATATTATCACACGTGAAACATATCACCAGTCCCGGTTCAATGCATGAGACAGGGTGCTCAGGGCTGGTGCACTGGGATGATCCAGAGGGATGGGATGGGGAGGGAGGTGGGAGGGGGATTCAGGATGGGGAACACATGTACACCCATGCCTGATTCATGTCAATGTATGGCAAAACCACTACAATATTGTAATTAGCCTCTAATTTAATTAATTTTAAAAATCCTAAATGGGGACTGCTGCTGCTGCTGCTGCTGCTGCTAAGTCGCTTCAGCCGTGTCCGACTCTGTGCGACCCCATAGACGGCAGCCCACCAGGCTCCTCGTCCCTGGGATTCTCCAGGCAAGAACACTGGAGTGGGTTGCCATTTCCTTCTCCAATGCATGAAAGTGAAAAGCGAAAGTGAGCTAACCTGGCAATAATAGGAAAATCACAAATTAAACCCTAAGTTCACTGTTCTCTCCTAAAATCCCAGCAATTAAGTTTGAATATAACTCAAAGTGAATTGTACTGCTGAACGTAGATGGATGACTTCAGGAATAAGCAAGAAACTGATACCGTTTGAAAGAAGAAAGGAATTTAAATTATAAAACTTTTAGACATTCAAAAACTTGCACCTTCTGCATATATAGTTTTTAAAGGGTTTCTTAGTTAATAGCATCATTAAAACAATACTGGTTTACTGTCCTTGCTCCCCCAACAACCCTAAAGTCTCGCGACAACGCTCGAGGACACGTGAGGGGAGCAGACAGCAGCCTGGGCCTCCGCCGCCGCCGCAACCACACATTCTTGGGTTCAGGGCAGGGAGGCGTGTCCGCGCTATCCGTAGCAGCGGTCCGTTATGTAGTGGCCTTGGAGAAAGCCTTGACTCCCTTCGTACCAGTTCTCAATCATTTCCTTGATGGCATTAGCTGGCCGCTGGATAACTTCCCCTGCCGCGATGCGGTTCACCACTGTCTCGTCCAGCCTCCGGATAACCCCCGCTACAAGCGACATTTTGGCGCCAGACGATCCCGGGTCACGCCGTGAAGCTCACTGGAAGTACCTCCAGCCAATCTCCATACAGTTTCTTGCCCACGTCCTTCCCTCAATCCTGTTGACGAAATCCAGACTAACCCTCGGGCGGTAGCGTCACTTCCGGACCAGGAAGCTACTGATTGGGCAGCTCTAATGCCCGTGAAGTCCGTGATTCCGGTTTCTTAGTCCCGCCCTAACACGGCTTCCGTTCGCCTCGCAGCTAGAAGGATGTGCGCCTGCGCGCTTGCAATCGCTGCCTGCTCTTTCTATTGGCTCCTGCCTGGGGCTAGGGGATACGAAATCTCCAGCCAATAGGAAAGGACGCGCGGGTGCCCCAGGTTGGTGTCCGCCGCTGGGGTGATTTGGCGCAGAGCGGAGGAGGCGCTTGGGGCCCCTCTTCTGCTCCTCCTTCCCCTTTGCTTGCGGCCTCCCAGAGGTCGGCCCATCTCCTGTGGCCTCCGTGAAATGTGGATGACGCCCAAGAGGAGCAAAATGGAAATCGACGAGTCTCGGGCGTTCCGGGCCGAGTGGACCCAGCGGTACCTGGTGGTGGAGCCTCCGGAGGGCGAGGGCGCCCTGTGCCTGGTCTGTCGCCGCCTGGTCGCAGCAACGGGCGAACCCGACGTCAAGCAGCACTACGAGGCCGAGCACGAGTACTACGAGCGGTATGTAGCGGAGGACGAGCGCGCGGCGCTGGTGGAGCGTCTGCGTCGGGGCGACTTGCCGGAGGCCGCCCCGCTCACTCCGGAGCAGAGAATAGCTCGTGCAGGCCTGGGACTCGCCCGCCTCTTGGCCTTGAAGGGTTGCGGCTGGGGCGAGGGGGACTTTGTGCACCGGTGCATGGCGGTGATGCTGAGAGACGTGCTGCCCGACCACGTAGGCGTTATGGATGGCATCGATTTATCTCCAGAGACCACGCGGCAGAGGGTCCTGGACATTCACCAGAATCTACGCAGTCAACTTTTTAACCGAGCCAAGGAATTTAAAGCCTATTCCCTTGCCTTGGACGACCAAGCTTTTGTGGCCTATGAGAACTACCTGCTGGTCTTTGTCCGCGGCGTCAGCCACGATTTGGAAGTGCACGAAGAGCTTCTGACCATAATCAACTTGACTCATCACTTCAGTGTTGGCGCCCTCATGGCGGCAATCCTTGAGGCCCTGCAGACGGCCGGGCTTAGCCTGCAGCGCATGGTTGGACTGACCACGACCCACACTCTGAGGATGATCGGTGAGAACTCAGGACTGGTGTCATACATGAGAGAAAAGGCTGTAAGCCCCAACTGTTGGAATGTGATCCACTATTCGGGATTTCTTCACTTGGAACTGTTGAGCTCCTACGATGTGGATGTTAATCAGATCATAAATGCCGTATCTGAATGGATAGTTTTGATTAAGACCAGAGGCGTTAGGCGGCCGGAATTTCAGGCTTTACTGACTGAATCTGAATCAGAGCACGGTGAAAGGGTTAACGGACGCTGTCTAAACAACTGGCTTAGGAAAGGGAAGACTTTGAAACTAATATTTTCCTTAAGAAAAGAGATAGAAACATTCTTGGTCTCGATAGGAGCCACGACGGTCCATTTCACAGACAAGGAATGGCTCTGTGACTTCGGCTTCCTGGTGGATATTATGGACCACCTTGGAGAAATCAGCGAACTACTGAGAGTGAACAGAGTCTTCGCTGCCGCCGCCTTTGACCATATCTGTGCCTTTGAGGTGAAGCTGAATTTACTTCAGAGACAAGTCGAAGAAAAAAATCTGACCCATTTTGCTGCCTTGAGCCAAGTGGTTGATGAGCTTAAAGAGAATCTTCAAGAAGATGAAAAAATACTCGATCTTGAGAGGTATCGAGGGGTGATCTGTCGCCTACAGAAAGAGTTTGAGCGACATTTCAAGGACCTCAAGTTCATTAAGAAGGACTTAGAGCTTTTTGCTAATCCATTTAGCTTTAAACCTGAATATGCACCTATTTCAGTAAGGGTGGAACTCACAAAACTTCAGGCAAGTGCTAACCTTTGGGAGGAATACAGAACCAAAGATTTAGGGCAGTTCTATGCTGGACTGTCTGCGGAATCTTACCCGATTATCAAAGGGGTTGCCTGTAAGGTGGCATCCTTGTTTGATAGCAGCAAAATCTGTGAAAAGGCTTTTTCATATTTGACTCGAAACCAACACACTTTGAGCCAGCCTTTGACAGACGAACACCTCCACGCCCTGTTTCGGATTGCCACCACTGAAATAGAGCCGCGCTGGGATGATCTTGTGAGAGGAAGAAATGAATCCAATCCATAAACTGTTGTAGTACAACATTGAAATACTCAACAAGAATCCAATTCTAAAAGCAAACATCTGTTTGATTTTCAAGTGTGCTAATTTGGATTGTGGGAAGGCATCATGTTCTTCATCAAAATTGATCACAATTGACACGCTTTAGACAGATTTTTTTTTTTTCCCATCTCGAGGCAGCGTGGGACTGACACCTGCAGATACCTTTTTTTTCTAAAACAGAATTTCATGGCAAAGTCATTATCTTTTGCTTTTATGATATAATTGTTTTTTTAAAAGTTTAGTACTAAAATGTGAGTTGAATCAGAAGTCTGTTTTTAAGGTGTCTCGAAGAAGCTTTTGCTCTTATTTTAACCAAAAAAGTGTTAAAATTCTGATGCGTATAGTCTGAAAGTATCAGCTTCTTAAATATATGTTTGAGCCAGTTTGCAGAAACTCACACGGCAACTGCAGAAGCTTCTGCAAAGGAGGAGCGAACATACAGTAGAGGTGTTTTGTCTAATTATCAAAATGTTGGAGACTATTTTTTTTCTAGACATGTTTCTGAGTCTAAAGTAAATATATTTACTTACTTTAGACATATTTCCTGTCTCTCACCTTCCCTTGCCCCGTGGTAGCGATAATGATAGACAGGAAATTTTACTCAGTTTGAGTAAAGTTTTAGTCAGAGGAGCAAGAATTGTTTTAAATTGCTGGTTTAAGAGGCTTTTACAGTTTGGAGATCAGACTAACCAATTTTTGGCAGTTTCCCCTGAATGCTTCACAGCCGAGTGCCGTTTTTATGAGCTTGCCTGTAGAAGACTATGGTAAGTATAGACTCTTAGGGGCTGCCCACTAGTCATTCTTTTTTGTACTCTAGACAGTTTAGCCCTGTCAAAAAGGATGAGAAAGAGAAGATGTTTGCATCACAGGATCAGGAGGTGTGAGCTATTTTAGCTTATTTGTCCCATCGGCCTGGGTGCTACGGCTTTATAAAGAAATCTGCTAAAAGGCAATCCTTTATTTTAACGTGATGTATCAAATGTTGTTTGTGACTTTAAATGGATTTATTATCAACCTGCCATTGTCTCACACATTGTGTATTTAAGACTGCACAAGGGGAAATATTTTAACTCTCCAGAAGCAGCTTTATTTACTGATTGTAGCAGTTCCATACTTTTTAGTGAGACACCTGCTTTGGACTAAAACAGTCATTTTTAAATTTATGTTAGCCGTTAAAAAATCTTACGGTAAAGCCAAATATGTGAAATGATTTAAGGACAGGACCCACCTTAGAGATCTGCTCAAGTACAATTTGAAAACGTGTGCTCAGGTCCTGTCGCAACTCGTGGACTGCATATCTCTGTGGTCACTAATTCAGCAAATTCAAGGAACTAGAATAAACAGTTTAGAAGGAATTGAACCCTGAGCAATCAAAATAGAACCAAAATCTTGCCAGTGGTTCTCAATCAGACAGTATCTCCTCCTTTAGAATGTAGGGGAAAAAGGAGACTGGTTTTAATTGTGACATTCCTTAGGAGGAAGTTCTGCTGGCATGGAAGCATGAATGACACCCCCCCCCCCCACCCATGGGGGCATAGGATAGCACTGCACAGTAGAAACTTACTCCTCCCAAAGTTCCAGCAGACCGCCCCCCACCCGAGTATGTCATCTGATTTTGAAGGAGAAGGCAAATTACCGGTAGAAGCAGAATTAGAAGGGCAAGTTAGGCTAATTGATAACATTTGATGGTGGAAATGAATTCCAGCATTCCAGATTTGGCTGGTAAGATACAGTCAAGGCCCTGATAGATTCTGGTAGCTCACAGTAGCATTTATAAATCAATAGTTGGCACTGGGCCAGATTAAAGGGCTCTGTTCTATTACACATAATTCCACATATGTCTTATTACACACATTAGGGCAGAAAAGAAAGTGTTCTATATTACTAAGATACTTAGCGAGAATGGTCAAGTTAAGATTGGGTTAACAGGGAGTAAGCTTGAACATCTGGAGAAACAGATTAAAAAACCAAAAAAAAAAAGAACAAAAACATCTGCCGGTAATTTTCCAGCAGTTTGGAGTATTCACTTGGCAGGCGCGTTATGGAAAGGATAGTTAGAAGACCTGGAAGCTGCTTCTGCTTTCTAACTCCAGTTCCTCAAATACTGAAGTTTCGTACATTTTGTGAAGTTCCATTGTATGTTTTGCTTAGGGTGATCATAAAATTAGTTCTGTAGTCACTGACTGGGGGAGATATAAGCCCAGAATTTTAAATTAGCCCTGAAAATAGAGAATTTGCTATGTAAGTTAGCCTTGTTTGTAAAAAGAAAATGTGTATTTTACTGTTTTCTGTACTAAGTAATTCTGTAACTGCATGGCAGTCTTTACAAGTTATGTTTTATAAAATAGCTGTTACTGGTCCTGTCATATCAGTGAATATAGTTAGAGTAAGTACTATTTTTTAAAAAAACTCTTGTGTCCCAATATCTCCCATTCCTACTATTTTTCTTCAAATATTTGTATTCCCGCTGTCCGTATTGTGCTCTGATCACTCTACCAAGTTTCCCAAGTCCTTGTCAATACGCCTACCCTCTTCCCACCACTGACCAACCCTCCTCGAAACGCTTGCTTAGTTTGGCTTTGGGGAGAGACCATCTCCAAGTACGCATTCTCCATCTTCTTTGCAGGCACCTCTTTCCCTTAAACATCTGTGTCCTTGGGATTTTTTCATTTGGTTTTAAGCTATCTTGTTTACATCATCTCCTCGGCTGATCTTTTGTTTTCTTTCATCCCTTCAGTTACCAACTGTACGCAAATGACTCCAAGGTAATGTCTCCTTTCTTGACCTTCCCTGGTTCCCGTATCTGATTGCTAACTCAAGTCCACTTTGCTGTCTTATAGGCATCACACATGTCCTTGACCTTGTCCCCCAAACCTGCTCCTCCTCTCCTGGTCCCTCCGTCTGTGAATGGCACCACCACTGCCAGCCATCCAGTTGGCATAGCCCGAGCCCCAGACTCAGGTCTCCGACCTTTCCCTCTTCATCCGGCACATCCACTCACACACACCTTTCTGTGAGGTCTGTTGCCTAAACATTCTCCAGTGTACTCTCCTGGTTCAGGCCATCAGCCTACCTAAACTACAGCAGTGGCCCCTCAATCTCCCCTTGTCTGGTTGTGATCCCTTGTCACGCTGCAGCCAGATTGCTCCAGAAGTCTGGTCGCATCACTCCTCTGCTTCACCCACTGCTCTTAGGAAAAGGTGCAGTTTATATGCCACTTCCTCCAGGAAGCCTTCATCCATTCCCTCTAGACTAAGTGCCCCTACTATGCATCGATAAATACCCTGTTTCTCCCCAGCCACATACTTAGCACACTTCATTGATCCTTCTTGTTGATCCTTGCTACACTGTGAGCTTTGCAAGCCTGGGGACCATGTACATGCCTGCTCACTGTTCCGTCTAATGCTTAGCACAATGCCTAGCTTTTCAGTAAATATTTGGATGAGTAAATATTTGCTCTACTCTTTGCAGCCCTTTCGTAGTCTTTGACCTTTTCTAGTTCTGCCACGACCTGCTTGCTGGGTAACTTATCCACCGATTGCCAATTAAGAAATGAAACTAAGTTCTTTCTGACTAGGGAATTGTATTCCTAGAATTGAGTTCAGTGCGTGGCATGTGGCTCAAATATTTACTGTGTGAATGTTGTTGAGGAAACACTATAATTGGCCCTTGTAAACTTGAAGTAGTAAAATGAAGTATACTCATATAATCCACCATGTAGTACTGTCTTTACCTCCTTGATAATAGAAGTCTTCATTTTTTCTTTCTTTCTAATTTCTAAAGGCAGGCTTACAAAGGAACCTGGATGAGAAAGATTGGACAACTTGGTAGTGGACTAAAACAATACTTCAGTTGCATTCGGTTCCAGAAAAAGATAATACCTGCTTAAGAGTTGATATCTGTTTTCCTTCTGTAAGCATCAACTCTGGGAGAAAATCACCTGCTCTTTTCCTTTACAGATGGTTTCTGGCTCTTCTGGGATTTTAAAGTAAGTAAATTTCACAAAATACTAGAAGAAGGACCCAGTCAGCCCTTCTGATCACTAGGTACTCAGCTCACATGCTTTCCTACTTGCAGAATGTCCTCATCACGCGTCACCTCCCCTAGGAAGGTAACCCGGAAGTGCTATTTGCTCACTGTATGCTGCTGAGAGCTGCTCTGTTCCTTCGCTTCCTTGGTCTCATGCCTCTCTGAACTTCTTTGCTGGGTCACCTGGGCTTCCAGGTGTTGTGAAAGAGCCATACCCTTCGTCTCTTTTATCCGTGAGCCATTTTTTCCAGTTTTAAGGGATGAACTGGTGTTACCCTCTTAATTGGACTTTTAGCCTGAGGCCCATTAACTAATTCAGAGATTTTTAACAGTGAATGTGATTGTCATCCAGTGATTTGATCCTTGCTGCAAAACTGGTTTTTACTCAACCTTTGGCATAAAGGATTTCTCATTTTTATCTCTCTCTGTAATTGAGACGTAGCCTCTTCCTACCCAGTAAGTACTTGAGTTTGTGAACTCTCTTTATCCCCTTGTATTTCTGCTTGCAAACTGATGAACTCTTTTCTGAGTTCATCTCTTTCCTGTCTGTTTTGTCAAATGGGACCAACAGCTACCATAAAATATTTTGTTTCCTTGTCTTAAAGATAGATTCTCTGCCTTCCAGATTCTCTCCAGGGAATTCTTCCATTCCATAACAGGCATTACCCTGCAGAAATCACTTCTTCCATTCTCCAGCAGCAACTTCCAGAATACCTGCCAACTAAGTCAGTGTTCAGTACTCTAGATTTTTTGAAAACAGAACCTATTTCTGTATCAATGGGCTAGGTTGCCATGCGGTAACAGCCACAATTCCCAGCTGTTCTCTGGTGGTCTGGCGAGGGCTGGTGCTCTTAAGTCAGGGGTTGAAGGCCATGGGCAAGGTGTGTCCTACAGCCTGTTCGTCTAAAGTTTCTTTAGGAGACAGCCTTACCTGTTTGTTTCTGCCTTATCTATGACTGCTTTTCTTCTACCCTGGCAGAGTTGTGGATTTACAGAGGAAAGTGTCCAGCCCACAAAATGTAAAGTATTCACTATGTGAGCCTTCAGAGTGTTCACTGATCCATGCTCTAAATGGTCCTCATTCTGGGGCTCGAGCTGACCGAACGGATATCACCTAGGGTGTGGCTGCTCATTTAGGGAAATGAAAAAGTAGGACAAGTCACTTACAGGTCTTTTAAGCACTCTGACTGGCCAGGACAGATCCCATGGCCATACCAAGTCCAAGGAGTGTGATCCTTCCGCCTGCGTTGGAAGAAAAGCAGAAATATTTGGAAGATGATACTACCAACTAACACATAGCTGTATTTCTCTCTCTACAAAATTTCTTTGAAAGTATTTTTTCTTTTTAATTGCGGTGAAGTTTAACGGTTAGTAAAATGCAAAGACTTACTGCACACCTTGTGGGGTTTTGTGTACACCCTAGAACCCATCAACGCTTCCAGCACCCTGGTTGCTGCCCGCCTAGGCACACCCCCAGCCTGCCAGAGATAACCACTGTTCTGACCATTATCTCCAGAGATTATATTTGTTTTGAAGCTTCATGTAAATAATTCTGTGTACTCTTGTTCAACATTGTATCTGTGAGTTATCCATGTTGTGATTCGTTTATTAATACTTCTCTGTAGTGTTCTTTCGTGTGACTTAGACCACAATTTATGAATCCATTCTACTGTTGGTGGAAATTTGGGTTGTTTCCAGTTTGTAGTTGTTACGAATAAAGTTCCTACGAACATTCTGGTGTCTGTCTTGCACTGGATGTGTGCGCCCGTGTTTCCCACTGTTCTCTCTGGTATATGCCCTGCTCCATACTCCTTTCATAATGAGTCACACAGCAACGAACTAATCGTATTTTAAAACGTAGATCAGAGCATGCCAGCTGTCTGCTCAGCATGCTCCGGTGGCTTACGGTCACAGTTAGAATAAGCTCCAAGGTCCTCATCGTGGCCCACCTGCAGGACCCTTTTCTTTCCTACCTCGTCTTGCATCATGTCCTTTAGCCCTTCCCCTCCCCCAGTGCACTCTACTCTGAAGTACATACTGCTGGCAAATTGAAGATTATTTGACCCCATCCTTAGGGCGGTTGTAATCTTCGTAGACAATTTTTTTTTTCCTGTGCCACAGGTTCTATGGGACCTTAATTCCCTGACCAGGGATTAAACCCACAACCCTTCAGTGAAAGCCCAGAGCCCTAATGACTGGATCACGAGGAAAGTAACTTAATCTACACAGATCATTGTAACAAGCCATGACACCGGTTTACATTAAGTCAGTTACTGTTGTATGTGGAATAAGAGGCAAATATGCCCTATGCATAAAATAGTTACTGAAACAGCAGTCTTTAAACCCCTGAAAGGGATTTAGAGATTAAAAAAAGTAAAACCTACTTGATAAATTCAAGAAATCTGTAAGGTCCTGTTTATACTTCCACTGATTATGAATTACTGTTCACCAATTTGATTACACTGTTAAAATTTACTGTTACATGCTAATAGCTAGGTACTAATGGGGGAAGAGGGGTGAGAGGGCATTGGAATAAGTGCTAATACTAAGCACAACCCAAAGGCACTTATAGTTCCTAGATGGCGCTAGTGGTAAAGAACACACCTCTCAATACACGAGACAAGAGATGCGTGGGTTTGATGCCTGGGTGGGGAAGATCCCCTGGAGGAGCGCATGGCAACCCTCTCCAGTATTCTTGCCTGGAGAATCCCATGGACAATGGAGGCTGGCGGGCTACAGTCTATAGGGTCACAAAGAGACACAACTGAAGTGACTTAGCACGCATGCATGCCGAAGCACTCATAATAAAGGGCTTCTTTAAATGTACCATTATTGGTACATTTTACTTTATATTACAAATAACTGAAAGAAGTCAAACACCACTTTTTTATATAACTTTGCTGATGTTATAGGTGATTAAGAAACACTAAACTGCAGGCTTCCTTGGTGGCTTGGACGGTAAAGAATCCTCCCTGGGTTGGGAAGATGTCCTAGAGAAGGAAAGGGGTTACCCACTCTAGGATTCCTGCCTGGAGAATCCCATGGCAGGCTTACAGTCCACGGGGTCGCAAAGAGTCAGACACAACTGAGCGACTAACACCCACTCACTCCGCAACTGCATGTAAAGTATGATAGTTAACTTGTTCTTACAAGAAAAGGGGCTGAAGGGGGGAAGCCCTATCCACTGTATTTCACTGAGGCTTTAGTGACCTGCAGTGGCGTCACCTCCATAACCCTGAGGGTCCTGGGTTTCCAAGAAGGAGTATCCTGAGCAGAGGGAGCTACCAAGAATGTACCAGCACTCAACAGCTCCATGGAGCTCCAGGGCCTGGTCCCCTCTGGAGAAAACCGACATCTCGAGACAGGGTAAGAGAGTTTCTGCAGGTAAAGGAGTCTAGAGCAGCTAAAGGATGCTGGCCTTCTGGGTAGATGTTTCAAAAGTCCCCTGATCGCCACGCCTCCAGGTGCTGGGGTTCCCACCTCCAGCCTCCTTAGAGACAGACCTCGAACAGAGTACTGCACTCCTATGACAGCGGCTTGGGAGGGTCTGGGGTTTTCCCGGGGATGAAAAGTAAGGGGTAAAAATGCTGGAACACAAGTCTTGGTGCTGTTCAGGCACATACCACTCTCATTTCCAACCCAGGCACAGGACTGTCTCTAGGGCTCTGCTTGGCTGAGTTATCAGAGGGGTGGGCATGAGGGAGTGCTGCCGCCGTGTGGACATTCCTGGTAACAACAACTTTACAAGAGCCGCTTAAGGGCACTTAATAGTTAGGCTGCCGGGCTGAAAAAAGACACAAAGTTAAAGTGAAGACGTGTTTGACTCTGCGACCCCATGGACTGTGGCCTGCTAGGTTCCTCCGTCCATGGGATTCTCCAGGCAAGAATACTGGAGTGAGTTGCCATTTCCTTCCCCAGGAGATCTTCCCGACACAGGGATTGAACCCAGGTCTCCCGCACTGCAGGCAGAAAAAAGACACAGGTCTTCAAGATATGTCCTGGGGTAGTGGACCAAAAAAAAAATTAAATACAGGGTAAACTTTCCAGAATCAAATTTTAAGAGAAAAACTTTAGTCACACTCATTAGAAAACAAAAAACCGCAAGAAAACAAGCTCCACATCGTCCTCGTTATTGAAAGTGGAAGTGAAGTTGGTCAGTCGTGTCTGACTCTTTGCAACCCCATGGACTGTAGCCTAACCAGGTTCCTCTGTCCATGGGATTCTCCAGGCAAGAATACTGGAGTGGGTGCCATTTCTTTCTCCAGGAGATCTTCCCAACCCAGGGATTGAACCCAGGTCTCCGGCATTGTAGGCAGATGCTTTACCGTCTGAGCCACTAGGGAAGTCTCATTATTAGATACATGCAAATCTAAACTGCAACAAGGTATCACCTCGCATCACTCAGAACGGCCGTCAGCAAAGGGTCTATAAGCAGTCAATGCCAGAAGGGGCTGGAGGAAAGGAAACCCTACCTCCTTTGCTGCCGGTGGGAAAGTAAACTGCCGACAGGAACCATGGAGTTTCCAAAGGAAACGGGGAATGGAGCCACCAGGTGTGCGTTAGGCGCTTAGTCGTGGCCCACTCTGCAACCCCACGGACTGAGGCCTGCCACGCATCTCTGTCCATGGGATCTGGCAGTCCTGCCCTGAACCCACATCTGGACAAAACCCGATTTCGAAAAGACACTTGCACCCCAATGTTCCCTACAGTACTATTATCACCAGCAAGGACACGGAAGTGAGAAAAAGGCCCATCGACAGACAGGCGCATAAAGAAGAGGTGGCAGGTATACATAACGCATATTACTCAGTCATCAAAAGAATGAAACAATGCCATTTGCAGCAACAAGCATGGACCTAGACATCATACCAAGTGAAGTAAGTCAGAGAAAGGAAATTATATTTGATCACTTACAAGTGGAATGGAAAAACTGCTACAAATTGAACAATTTTACAAACCAGAAATAGACTCCCAGGCTTAGAAAACAAACTTGTGGTAACCACAGTGCAAAGATGGCGGAAGAGGAAAAAGTTAGGAGGTTAACATAAAATATATATATATACACACACACATACATACAAGTTTGAAACAGATAATCAAATAGGATCCAAAGAACAGCACAGAAAATCCTATGCAACACTTGACAATAACCTATATGGGTAAAAATCCAAGAACGAACAGATATATGAATAGCTGAATCAGTCTGTTTTACAGCTAACAGAAACACAACGCTGTAAATAAACTATAACCCAATATAAAGCAAGGAGAAAATTTAAAAAGAAAAAAAAAAAGAAACTAAATAGAGAGAAAGAAAGAAAAAAAAAAAAAACCTAACGTATTCCCCTGAGGCCTTGGGGAGCTGCAATGATGTTACCTCCATTAACCCTGCTGCTGCTAAGCTGCTAAGTCACTTCAGTCGTGTTCGACTCTGTGTGACCCCATAGGCTCCCACCAGACTCCCCCGTCCTTGGGATTCTCCAGGCAAGAACACTGGAGTGGGTTGTCATTTCCTTCTCCAGTGCATGAAATTGAAAAGTGAAAGTGAAGTCACTCAGTCGTGTCCGACTTTTCACGACCCCGTGGATTACAGCCCACAAGGCTCCTCCGTCCATGGGATTTTCCAGGCGAGAGTCCTGGAGTGGGGTGCCATCGCCTTCTCCGCCATTAACCCTGAGGATCCTGTATTTCGCAGCGGAGTATCCTGGGCAGAGGGAGCTGCCAAGAATGTGCCAGCAACCAGCACCTCCGTGGACCTCTAGTGCCTGGTCCCCTCTGGACAAAACACAATCCAAGACGGGTGGAAGGGGGCTTAGTGCAGCTAAAGGATGCTGGCCCTCTGGGTGGAAGAGTTTTCAAAAGTCAACTGGTCTCCAGGCACCCAGGGGGTGGGGTTCCCACCTCCAGCCCTCTTCCTTAAAGATGCACCAGGGAGTACCACATGCTCAGTACGGCGGCTTGGCAGGGTTTGCGGTTTTCCTGGAGTTGAAAAGTGAGGGGTGAAATAGTGGAACACAAGACCTTGGGTGCTGTTCTGGCACATTCCACCCTCATTTACAACCCAGGAATACCACTGTCTGGAGGGCTCTGCTTGCCTGAGTTTATAATAGAGGGGTGGGCGTGAGGAAGTGCTGCCGCCTTGCGGCCATTTCTGGTAACAACAACTTCACAAGAAGCGTTGAAGGGCACTTCATATACAGAGGTTTGGGGGCTGTAAATAACACAAAGTCTTCAGAAATATCCTGCGGTAAGGAATCAAAAAATAAACCTAGAGTAAATTTTCAAAATTCGAATTTTAAGATAAAAAGTCTTGTCACACTCTTTAACAGAAAACCACAGAAAAACAAGCTCCACAGCGTTCATTATTAAATACATGCAAATCTTAACCGCAACGAGGTACAGCTCACACCACTTAGAATGGCAATCAGCAAAGGGTGTACAACCAATACGAGAAGGGACTGGAGAAAAGGAAACCCTCCCTCCTCTGCCATGGGTGGGAAAGTAAATTGCTGACAGGAACTAGGAAAATCCAAAATCACTGCAGATGGTGACTGCAGCCATGAAATTAAGACCTTTGCCCCTTGGAAGAAAAGCTATGACCAACCTAGACAGCATATTAAAAAGCAAAAATAAAATAAAAGACAACTGGAAAAAAAGAAAAAAAAGCAGAGACATTACTTTGCCAACAAAGGTCCGTCTAGTCAAAGCTATGGTTTTGGATTAAAAAGAAAGCTGAGCACTGAAGGATTGATGCTTTTGAACTGTGTTGTTGGAGTAGACTCTTGAGAGTCCCTTGGATTGCAAGGAAATCAAACCAGTCAATCGTAAAAGAAATCAGTCCTGAATATTCACTGGAAGGATTGATGCTAAACCTGAAACTCCAATCCTTTGGCCACCTGATGCGAAGACCTGACTCATTGGAAAAGACCCTGATGCTGAGAAAGATCAAAGGTGGGAGGAGAAGGGAACGACAGAGGATGAGATGGTTGGATGGCATCACTGACTCAATGGACATGAGTGTGAGCAAGCTCCGGGAGTTGGTGATGGACAGGGAAGCCTGGCGTGCTGCAGTCCATGGGGTTGCAAAGAGCCAAACATGACTAAGTTACTAGGAAAGTCCTAGTCAGGAATGGAGCAGGAGCAAGGAATGGAGCCACCACAGGATCCGACAATCCCACTCCTAGGCCTATATCCAGATAAAACCTTCACTCAAAAAGACAGGTGCACCCCAGAGTTCACTGAAGCACTGTTATCACCAATGAGGACGCAGAAGTGAGAAAAAGGCCCATCGACAGATGAACATTCTTCCACTTATCTTCTTTATCCAAAGAAGAGGTGGTAGGTATACATCATATAATAGTACTAAGTCATAAAAGAATGGAATAATACCAATTACAGCAACAAGCACAGACCTAGATATCGTTAAACCATGTGAAGTAAGTCAGAGAAAGGGAAATATCATATGTGGTCACTTATAGGTGGAATCGCAAACCTGATACAAGTTGAATTACTTTACAAAGCAGAAACTGAGTCCCAGGCTAAGAAAAAAAAAAAGCTTATGCTTACCACGTTGGAAAGATTAGGGAGGAAGAATTCATTAGGAGGTTCACATTAACAGGTACACATAAATACATACATACATTCTGCTGCTGCTACTAAGTCGCTTCAGTCGTGTCCGACTCTGTGTGACCCCATAGACAGCAGCCCACCAGGCTCCCCCATCCCTGGGATCCCCCAGGCAAGAACACTAGAGTGGGTTGCCATTTCCTTCTCCAATGCATGAAAGTGAAAAGTGAAAGTGAAGTCGCTCAGTCATGTCCGACTCTTAGCGACCCCATGGACTGCAGACCACCAGGCTCCTCCGTCCATGGGATTTTCCAGCCAAGAGTACTGGAGTGGGGGGCCATCGCCTTCTCCGGGGATCTATTACGGCACAGCGAATTCTACAACACATTTGACAATAACCTATACAGGAAAAGAATCCAAAAAGAGAGAGGACTTTCCTGCTGGTCCAGTGGATAAGAATCTGCCTGCCAATGCAGGGGATTCAGGTTCTATCCCTGGTCTGGGAAGATCCCACGTGCCGTGAGGCAACTAAGCCTCTATGCCATAACTACTGAACCCACATGCTCCAGACTAATGAGAAACCTGTGCACTGCAGCTAGAGAGTGGACTCTGCTCACTACAACTAGAGAAAGCCCTTGAGCAGCAGTGAAGATCCAGCACAGCCAAAAATACATAAATTAACTCACTTTAAATATATATATGCATCTGTGAAAGTGCAACAGTTTGCTGTACAAATAAAACAAACTCAATATTGTAAATCAACTGTACTCCCATATAAGGTAAGAAATTTTAAAACAAAGAGAAAAAGAAGGAAAGAAGAAAATAAAACAGAAAGAGAAAAAAAGACTGCCTGCTGTATTCCACTGAGGTTTTGGTGAGCTGCAATGGTGTCACCTCTATTGACCCTGAGGATCCTGATTTCCCAGCAGGAGTATCCTGGGCAGAGGAAGCTGGCAGAGAATGTGCCTGCAATCAGCACCTCTGTGGACCTCTAGTGCCTGGTCCCCTCTGGACAAAACCACAATCTCCAGACCAGGGAAGGAATCTTCTGCAGGTAAAGGAGCCTAGTGCAGCAAAAGTATGTTTCAAAAGTCACCTAATCTCCACGCATCCAGGTGGTAGGGTTCCCACCTCCAGCCTCTTCCTTAAGAGATGCAACAGGAACAGAATACTGCATGCCCAGTATAGGGACTTGGCAGGGTCTGAGCTTTTTCCGGGGATGAAAATTAGGGAGTAAAAACACTGGACGCGAGTCCTTGGGTGCTCTTCTGACTCTCTCCCCTCTCATTTACAACCCAGGCACAGAACTGTCTCTAGGGCTCTGCGTGCCTGAGTTATCAGAGGGGTGGGCATGAGGAAGTGCTGCCGCCTTGTGGACACTTCTGGTAACAACAGCTTTATGAGAGGAGCTTAAGAGGAGGGTCAGTTTTCCTTCCAATCTCAAAGAAAAAAAAAGTGAAAGTTAAGTCGCTCAGTTGTGTCCGACTCTTTGTGATCCTATGGACTTTAGCCTACCAGACTCCATTCTCCTGGCAAGAGTACTGCAATGGGTTGCCATTTCCTTCTCCAGGGGACCTTCCTGACCCAGGGATCGAACCAGGGTCTCCCGCATTCCAGGTAGACACTTTAATCTCTGAGCCACCAGGGAAGCCCCTCTCAAAGAAAGGCAATGACAAAGAATGCTCAAACTACAGCACAATTGCACTCATCTCACATGCTAGTAAAATCATGCTCAAAATTCTCCAAGCCAGGCTTCAGCAATACCTGAACCAAGAACTTCCAGATGCTCAAACTGGTTTTAGAAAAGGCAGAGGAACCAGAGATCAAATTGCCAACATCCCCTGGATCATGGAAAAAGCAAAGGAGTTCCAGAAAAACATCTATTTCTGCTTTATTGACTATGCCAAAGCTTTTGACTGTGTGGATCACAATAAACTGTAGAAAATTCTGAAAGAGATGGGAATACCAGACCACCTGACCTGCCTCTTGAGAAACCTGTATGCAGGTCAGGAGGCAACAGTTAGAACTGGACATGGAACAACAGACTGGTTCCAAATAGGAAAAGGAGTACATCAAGGCTGTATATCATCACCCTCCTTATTTAACTTATATGCAGAGTACATCATGAGAAACACTGGGCTGGAAGAAACACAAGCTGGAATCAGGATTGCTGGGAGAAGTATCAATAACCTCAGATATGCAGATGACACCACCCTTATGGCAGAAAGTGAAGCGGTACTAAAAAGCCTCTTGATGAAAGTGAAAGTGGACAGTGAAAAAGTTGGCTTAAAGCTCAACATTCAGAAAACTAAGATCATGGCATCTGGTCCCATCACTTCATGAGAAATAGATGAGAAAACAGTGGACACAGTGTGAGACTTGGGCTCCAAAATCACTGCAGATGGTGACTGCAGCCATGAAATTAAAAGACACTTGCTCCTTGGAAGAAAAGTTATGACCAACTTAGATAGCATATTCAAAAGAAGAGATATTTTTAAAAAAAGAAAGAAAAGCAGAGACATTACTTTGCCAACTAAGGTCCGTCTAGTCAAGGCTGTGGTTTTTCCTGTGGTCATGTATGGATATGAGAGTTGGACTGTGAAGAAGGCTGAGCGCCAAAGAATTGATGCTTTTGAACTGTGGTGTTGGAGAAGACTCTTGAGAGTCCCTTGGACTGCAAGGAGATCCAACCAGTCCATTCTGAAGGAGATCAGCCCTGGGATTTCTTTGGAAGGATTGATCTTAAAGTTGAAACTCCAGTACTTTGGCCACCTCATGCAAAGAGTTGACTCATTGTGAAAGACTCTGATGCTGGGAGGGATTGGGGACAGGAGGAAAAGGGGACGACAGAGGATGAGTTGGCTGGATGGCATCACTGACTCGATGAACGTGAGTCTGAGTGAACTCGGGGAGCTGGTGATGGGCAGGGAGGCCTGGCGTGCTGCGATTCATGGGGTCGCAAAGAGTCGGACACGAGTGAGCGACTGAGCTGAACTAAGAGGAGGGTGTGAGCAGTAGATGACGCAGGCCTTGATGTAATGTCCTGGAGTAAGGCATCCAACAGCAGTGCAAAGCAGGACAGACTCTCAAAAGTCCAATTTCAAGAGGGAAGTGCTAGTCATCCTCCTTAACAGAAAACCACAGGGAAACATGCTCAACATCGCTCATTATTAACAAAGCAAATCTAACACATAACAAGGTGTCACAAAGCATTCCTCAGAATGGCCATCAGCAAAAGGGCTATACACACTCAGTGACGGAGGAGACTGAAGGAAATGAAGCCCTCCCTCCTCTGCTGTGGGTGGGAAACGAAATTGCTGACAGGCACGATGAAAGTGCTATAGAAAATGAAAAACAGAGCCACCCAGGAACCCCACTCCCAGACCTCTACCCAGATAAAACTCTCCTTTAAAAAGACACATGGAACTCAGTGTCCACTGCAGCACGACTATAACCATCAAGGACACAGAAGCGTGGAAAATGTCCATCGAGAGATGAATGAATAAAGAAGAGATAGTAAGTTTACACCACGCGATATTACTCAGTCATAAAAGACGGAAATAATGCCAGCTGTATCAACAAGCCTGGACCTAGACATCAACCTACCAAGTGAAGTAACTCAGACAGAAAAAGGCAAATATCACACGGCATCACCAACACATGGAATTGAAAACCCACACAAGCTCAATTACTTTACAAAGAAGAAACAGACTCCCAGATTTAGAAAACAAACCTATGCTTACTACAGTGGAAAGAGGCAAGCGGAGGAAAAAATTAGGAAGTTTGCATTAACAAGTACACATAAATATACATATACATATATAGACATATTTTTGAAATAAATAATCAAGCAGGATCTGCTGAACAGCACAGGGAATTCTACAACTATACAACAATAACCTATATGGAAAAATAATTTAGAAAAAAATAGATGCATGTATCTCCATAATGGCAACAACTTGCTGTACAATTAAAACAAACAAAGCATTGCAAATCAATTATATTCCACATAAGGGAAGAAGGAAGTTTTTAAAAAAAAAGAGAGAGAAGGAAAGAAGAAAATAAAAGAGAAAGAAAGTATAAAAAATAGACTGTATAACGTCTGCCGCTGAGACCCTGGTGACCTGCAATGGTGTCACCTCCACTGAGCCCGAGGGTCCTGGGTTTCCTGGAAGGAGTGTCTGCGCAGCAGGAGCTGCAGAGATTGTGCCAGCAATCAGCTCCTCCGTGGACTTCTGGTGCCTGGTGCCCTCTGCACAAAACCACAATCTCCGGCCAGGGGCTGGGAGCTCAGCAGGTAAAGGAGCCTCGGGCAGCTAAGGATGCTGACCCCCTGGGTTGCTGTTGGTGCTGTTCAGTTGTGTCTGACTCTTTGTGACGCCGTGGACTGCAGCACGCCAGGCTTCCTTGTCTGTCCTTCACCATCTCCTGGAGCTTACTCAAACTCATGTCCATCGAATCGGTGATGCCATCCAACCATCTCATCCTCCGTCGTCCCCTTCTCCTCCTGCCCTCAATCTTTCCCAGCATCAGGGTCTTTTCCAATGAGTCATCAGGTGGCCAAAGGATTGGGGTTTCAGGTTCAGCATCAGTCCCTCCAATGAATATTCAGGACTGATTTCCTTCAGGATGGACTGGTTTGATTTCCTTGCAGTCCAAGGGACTCTCAAGAGTCTTCTCCAACACCACAGTTCAAAAGCATCAATTCTTCAGCGCTCAGCTTTCTTTATAGTCCAACTCTCACATCCATACACGACCACTGGAAAAACCATAGCTTTGAATAGACGGACCTTTGTTGACCAAGTAATGTCTCTGCTTTTTAATATGCTGTCTAGGTTGGTCATAACTTTTCCTCCAAGGAGTAAGCGTCTTTTGATTTCATGGCTGCAGTCACCATCCAAAGTGATTTTAGAGCCCAGGAAAAAAAGTCTGACACTATTTCCATCGTTTCTCCGTCTATTTGCCATGAAGTCATGGGACCAGATGCCATGATCTTCGTTTTCTGAATGTTGAGTTTTAAGCCAGCTTTTTCACTCTCCTCTTTCACTTTCATCAAGAGGCTTTTTAGTTCCTCTTCACTTTCTGCCATAAGGGTGGTGTCATCTGCATATCTGAGGTTATTGATATTTCTCCCAGCAATCTTTACACCAGCTTGTGCTTCATCCAGGCCAGGATTTCACATGATGTACTCTGCATATAAGTTAAATAAGCAGAGTGACAATATACAGCCTTGACGTACTCCTTTTCCAATTTAGAACTAGTCGGTTGTTCCATGTCCAGTTCTAACTGTTGCTTCCTGACCTGCATACAGGTTTCTTAGGAGGCAGGTAAGGTTGTCTGGTATGCTTATCTCTAAGAATTTTTCACAGTTTGTTGTGATCCACACAGTCAAAGGCTAGTCAATAAAGCAGAAGTAGATATTTTTCTGGAATTCTCTTGCTTTTTCTATGATCCAACGGATGTTGGCAATTTGATCTCTGGTTCCTCTGCCTTTCCTAAATCCAGCTTGAACATCTGGAAGTTCACAGTTCACATACTGTTGAAGCCTCGCTTGGAGAATTTTGAGCATGACTTTGCTAGCGTGTGAGATGAGTGCAATTGTGCGGTAGTGTGAACATTCTTTGGCATTGCCTTTCTTCAGGATTGGAATGAAAACTGACCTTTTCCAATCCCATGGCCATTGCTGAGTTTTCCAGATTTGCTGGCATTTTCCAAATTTGTCCTCATTATTAAATACATGCAAATCTAAACAGCAACAAGGTATCACCTAGCACCATTCAGAATGGACATCAGCACAGAGCCTACAAACAGTCAGTGCCAGGTGGACTGGAGACAAGCAAGCAGTCCCTCCTCTGCTGTAGCTGGGAAAATAAGTTGCTGACAGGAACTATGAAGGTGCCATAAAAAAACGAGGGATGGAGCCTCCATTCAGTTCAGTTCAGTTCAGTTGCTCAGTCGTGTCGGACTCTTTGCCACGCCATGAATCGCAGCACGGCAGGCCTCCCTGCCCATCACCAACTCCCGGAATTCACTCAGACTCACGTCCACCGAGTCAGTGATGCCAGCCAGCCATCTCATCCTCTGTCGTCCCCTTCTCCTCCTGCCCCCAATCCCTCCCAGCATCAGAGTCTTTCCCAATGAGTCAACTCTTCGCATGAGGTGGCCAAAGTACTGGAGTTTCAGCTTCAACATCAATCCTTCCAAAGAAATCCCAGGGCTGATCTCCTTCAGAATGGACTGGTTGGATCTCCTTGCAGTCCAAGGGACTCTCAAGAGTCTTCTCCAACACCACAGTTCAAAAGCATCAATTCTTCGGTGCTCAGCCTTCTTCACAGTCCAACTCTCACATACATACGTGACCACAGGAAAAATCATAGCCATGACTAGATGGACTTTAGTCAGCAAAGTAATGTCTCTGCTTTTGAATATGCTATCTAGGTTGGTCATAACTTTCCTTCCAAGGAGTAAGCGTCTTTTAATTTCATGGTTGCAATCACCATCTGCAGTGATTTTGGAGCCCCAAAAAATAAAGTCTGACACTGTTTCCAGCGTTTCCCCATCTATTTCCCATGGAGTGATGGAACCAGATGTCATGATCTTCGTTTTCTGAATGTTGAGATTTAAGCCAACTTTTTCACTCTCCTCTTTCACTTTCATCAAGAGGCTCTTTAGTTCCTCTTCACTTTCTGCCATAGGGTGGTGTTATCTGCATATCTGAGGTTATAGATATTTCTCCCGGCAATCTTGATTCCAGCTTGTGTTTCTTCCAGCCCAGCGTTTCTCATGATGTACTCTGCATAGAAGTTAAGTAAGCAGGGTGACAATATACAGCCTTGACGTACTCCTTTTCCTATTTGGAACCAGTCTGTTGTTCCATGTCCAGTTCTAACTGTTGCTTCCTGGCCTGCATACAGATTTCTCAAGAGGCAGGTAAGGTAGTCTGGTATTCCCATCTCTCTCAGAATTTTCCACAGTTTACTGTGATCCACCCAGTCAAAGGCTTTGGCATAGTCAATAAGGCAGAAATAGATGTTTTTCTGGAACTCTTGCTTTTCCATGATCCAGCAGATGTTGGCAATTTGATCTCTGGTTCCTCTGCCTTTTCTAAAACCAGCTTGAACATCAGGAAGTTCATGGTGCACGTACTGCTGAAGCCTGGCTTGGAGAATTTTTAGCATGACTTTACTAGCATGTGAGATGAGTGCAATTATGCAATAGTTTGAGCATTCTCTGGCATTGCCTTTCTTCAGGATTGGAATGAAAACTGACCTTTTCCAGTTCTGTGGCCACTGGTGAATTTTCCAAATTTGCTGGCATATTGAGTGCAGCACTTTCATAGCATCATCTTTTAGAATTTGACATAGCTCTACTGGAATTCCATCACCTCCACTAGCTTTGTTCGTAGTGATGCTTTCCAAGGCCCACTTGACTTCACATTCCAGGATGTCTGGCTCTAGAGGAGTGATCACACCATCGTGATTATCCGGGTCATGAAGATCTTTTTGTACAGTTCTGTGTATTCTTGCCATCTCTTCTTAATGTCTTCTGCTTCTGTTAGGTCCAGACCATTTCTGTCCTTTACGGAGCCCATCTTTGCATAAAATTCCCTTGGTATCTCTAATTTTCTTGAAGAGATCTCTAGTCTTTCCCATTCTGTTCTTTCCCTTTATTTCTTTGCATTGATCACTGAAGAAGGCTTTCTTATCTCTTCTTGCTATTCTTTGGAACTCTGCATTCAGATGCTTATCTTTTTCCTTTTCTCCTTTGCTTTTCACCTCTCTTCTTTTCACAGCTATTTGTAAGGCCTCCCCAGACAGCCATTTTGCTTTTTTGCATTTCTTTTCCATGGGGATGGTCTTGATCCCTGTTTCCTGTACAATGTCACGGACCTCATTCCATAGTTCATCAGGCACTCTATCTATCAGATCTAGGCCCTTAAATCTATTTCTCACTTCCACGGTATAATCATAAGGGATTTGATTTAGGTCATACCTGAATGGTCTAGCGGTTTTCCCTGCTTTCTTCAATTTCAGTCTGAATTTGGTAATAAGGAGTTCATGATCTGAGCCACAGTCAGCTCCTGGTCTCATTTTTGCTGACTGTATAGATCTTCTCCATCTTTTGCTTCAGAGAATATAATCAATCTGATTTCAGTGTTGACCATTTGGTGATGTTCATGTGTAGACTCTTCTCTTATGTTGTTGGAAGAGAGTGTTTGCTACGACCAGTGCATTTTCTGGGCAAAACTCTATTAGTCTTTGCCCTGCTTCATTCCACATTCCAAGGCCAAATTTACTTTTTACTCCAGGTGTTTCTTGACTTCCTACTTTTGCATTCCAGTCCCCTATAATGAAGAGGACATTTTTTATGGGTGTTAGTTCTAAAAGGTCTTGTAGGTCTTCATAGAAGCCTTCAACTTCAGCTTCTGCAGTGTTACTGCTTGGGGCATAGACTTGGATTACTGTCTTAGATGTATATCCAGATAAAACCCTCACTCCAAAAGACACGTGCATCCCAATGTTCACTGCTGTACTATTATCAGCAGCGAGGACACAGAAGTGTAAAAAGGTCCATTGACAGATGAGTGCACAAGGAAGAGGGGGTCGGTATACATCCTGCAATATTACCCAGTCAGATAAGGAAAGAAACAATGCCATTTGCAGCAACAAGCATGGACCTAGACACCATCATACCAAGTGTATTAAGTCAGACAGAGAAAGGCAAGCATGTTTGCTCACTTAGAGCTGGAATGGAAATACTGATACTAACTGAACTCTTCTAACAAAACAAAACAGACTCCCAGACTTAGAAAACAAACGTATGGTTACCACAGTGGAAAGAAAGGGGTGGAGGAGTAAATTACGAGGGTCCCATCAGCAAGTCGGCTTCCCAGGTGGTTCAGTGGGTAAAGAACCTGCCTGCAATGCAGGAGATGCAGGTTCGATCCCTGGGTTGACAAGAGTCCCTGGAGGAGGGCATGGCAGCTCACTCTAAAGAAGGAATTCATAGGGCCTGGACTCCATCTTGGTCCTGTTCATGCTGCCACCTTTCCAATGGACTCTGAACTGTGTTTAGTGCCTATGAAAACAACAACAGAAGGATAAGACCTCCCCTCCCCCCCCAACCCCACCGCTCCGAGACAGGGGAACCTTGAAGATCGTATCTAGGTTACTCATCGCCTAAGAGAAAACATACACTAATCACCCTTTCCTCCAGACAGGCCAGAAACTTTTCTGTATCTATCGGAGTGTAACCTCGGGCTTATTGATTATTGGCTAATTGTTTGACTGTTTATAGCACATGAATGATGGGGTTACTGGGATTGTATTTTCCTTGGTTTATGTAAGTCTCAAGGAATTTGGGGTGGTGGGTTCAGACACGTGCACATGGGGTATACAAGAGTTTCACAAATGCTGGTCAGGGTCCTTGGCTAAGAGGAGACTCTGCCTTGGGGCCGCCGGTATAATAAACTGCACTCCACTATCTGCATTGTCCTTCTGAGTGAGTTTGTTTCCCGGAACACGTGGCTACAACAACTCCAGTATTCTGGCCCAGAGAATCCCCATGGACAGAGGAGCCTGGCAGGTTACCGCCCACAGTGTTGCTCAAAGAGTTGGACACGACTAAAACGACTCAGCACCCAAGTGCGCATTAACAAGTTCACATATATGTGCACGTTTGAAACAGATAATCAAACAGGATCTAATGACCAGCACAGAGAATTCTACACCACACTTGACAATAACCTATATGAAAAAGATCCAGAAAAGAACAGATACCTGTGTAACTGAATTAGTCTGCTTTAAACCTAAAACAAACACAACACTGTAAACCAACTATACTTCAGTAGAAAGCAAGAAGAAAATTTTAAAAAGAAGAAAGAAGAAACCAAATAGAGAGAAAGATGAAAAAAAAAAAAAAAGAAATGCCTACTGTATCCCCCTGAGGCCTTGGTGACCTGCAATGATCTCACTTCCGTTGACCCTGAGGGTCCTGGGTTTCCTGGAAGGAGTATCCTGGGCAGAGGGAACTTCAGAGAATGTGCCAGCAATTAGCACCTCCGGGGCACCTGGTCCCCTTTGGGCAAAAATGCAGTCTCCAGACCTGGAAAGGGGACTTCCCCAGGTAAAGGGAGTTTCAAAAGTCCCCTGCATGCATCCAGGCATCCAAGCGGTGGGGTTCCCACCTCAGCCTCCATCCTTAGAGATGCATGAGGAACTGAGTCCACCCTCAGTACATCAGCTTGGCAGGGTTTGGGGTTTTCTGGGGGTGAAAATTAAGGGGTAAAAATACTGGAACACAAATCCTTGGGTCTTGTTTTGGTACATTCCACGCTCGTATGCAACCCAGATACAGGACTATCGCTAGAGCGCTGCTTGCCTGAGGTTATCAGAGGAAGTGCTGCCGCCCTGTGGACATATCTGGTAACAACAGCTGTAAATGACAGGTCTTCAAGAAACGTTCTGGAGTCAGTCAGTTAGATCAGTCACTCAGTGGTACGGGACTCTTTGCGACCCCACCGATTCCAACACACCAGGCCTCCCTGTCCATCACCAGCTTCTGGAGTTTACTCAAACTCATGTCCATTGAGTTGGTGATGCCATCCAACCATCTCATCCTCTGTCATCCCCTTCTCCTCCCGCCTTCAATCTTTCCTAGCATCAGGGTCTTTTCAAAAGAGTCAGCTCTCTGAATGAGGTGGCCAAAGTACTGGAGTTTCAGCTTCAACATCAATCCTGCCAATGAACACCCAGCACTGATCTCCTTTAAGATGGACTGGTTGGATCTCCTTGCAGTCCAAGGGACTCTCAAGAGTTTTCTCCAACACCACAGTTCAAAAGCATCAATTCTTCAGCACTCAGCTTTCTGTATAGTACAACTCTCACATCAATACATGACCAATGGAAAAACCATAGCTTTGACTAGATGGACCTTCGTTGGCAAAGTAATGTCTCTGCTTTTTAATATGCTGTCTAGGTTGGTCATCACTTTTCCTCCAAGGAGTATGCATCTTTTAATTTCATGGCTGCAGTCACCATCCAAAGTGATTTTGGAGGCCCCAAAACTAAAGTCTGACACTGTTTCCATTGTTTCCCCATCTATTTGCCATGAAGCGATGGGACCAGATGCCATGATCTTCGTTTTCTGAATGTTGAGCTTTAAGCCAACCTTTTCACTCTCCACTTTCACTTTCATCAAGAGGCTCTTTAGTTCTTCTTCACTTTCTGCCATAAGGGTGGTGTCATCTGCATATCTGAGGTTATTGATATTTCTCCTGGCAATCTTGATTCCAGCTTGTGTTTCTTCCAGGCCAGTGTTTCTCATGATGTACTCTGCATAGAAGTTAAGTAAGCAGGGTGACAATATACAGCCTTGACGTACTCCTTTTCCTATTTGGAACCAGTCTGTTGTTCCATGTCCAGTTCTAACTGTTGCTTCCTGACCTGGATACAGATTTCTCAAGAGGCAGATCAGGTGGTCTGGTGTTCCCATCTCTTTCAGAATTTTCCAGAGTTTGTTGTGGGCCACACAGTCAAAGGCTTTGGCATAGGCAACAAAGCAGATGTTTTTCTGGAACTCCTTTGCTTTTTCCATGATCCAGTGGATGTTGGCAATTTGATCTCTGGTTCCTCTGCCTTTTCTAAAACCAGCTTGAACATGTGCAAGTTTATGGTTCACGTACTATTGAAGCCTGGCTTGGAGAATTTTAAGCATGACTTTACTAGCATGTGAGATGAGTCCAATTGTGCAGTAGTTTGAGCATTCTTTGGGATTGGAATGGAAACTGACCTTTTCCAGTCCTGTGGCCACTGCTGAGTTTTCCAAATTTGCTGGCATATTGAGTGCAGCACTTTCACAGCATCATCGTTTAGGATGTTCTGGAGTAGGGCATCGAAAAGCTATGTAAAAGAGGGCAGACTTTAGAGAATCCATTTCAAGAGGGAAATGCTACTCATACGCTTTAACAAAAAAACACAGAAAAACATGCTCCTCATCACTCATTATTAAAAATGCAAATGTAACCCCAAACGAGGTACCACATCGTATTACTAAGAAGGGCCATCTACAAAAGGTCTGCCCACAGTCAATGCCGAAAGGAACCTTCTCTCCTCTGCTGTGGGTGGGAAAGCATATGGCTGACATGTATTATGAAGGTTCCATAGAAAAAAAAAAAAAAACAGAGCCACCATAGGATCCAGCAATCCCTCTCCTGGACCTGTAACTGGATAAAACCCTCACCGGAAAAGACACAAGTTCACTGCAGTACTATTATCACCTGAGAGGACACGGAAGTGAGATAAGGGTCTATCGACTGATGAGTGCATAAAGAAGAGGTGGTAGGTATACACCATACAATATTACCTGGCCATAAAAAGAAGGAAATCGTACCAACTGCAGCAACAAGCATGGACCTAGACATCGTCATACCATGTGAAGTACGATAGAGAGAGAAAGGCAAATATCATATGCGATCACTTACAGGTTGCATGGAAAAACCAATATATGTTGAATTACTTTACAAAGCAGAAAGAGAGTCCCAGGATTAGAAAAAAGCTTATGCTTATCACAGTGGAAAGCTGGGGGGAGAGGAATAAATTAGGAGACTCAGATTAACAGGTACACATAAACATATATATACATACACATGTTTGAAACAGATAATCAAATAGGATCTGCTGAACAGCACAGGAAATTCTACAACATACGCGACAATAACCTATATGATAATAATAATAAAAACAGGACTTCCTGGTGGTCCAGTGGATAAGAATCTGCCTATCCAATGTAGGGGACACACATTCTCTCTCTGGACTGGGAAGATCCCAGGTGCTGCGAGGCAACTAAGCCTGTGACCACAACTACTCAATACTGGTGCCCTAGAGCCTCATGCTCTGCAATAAGAGACGACACCTCAATGAGAAGCCGGTGCACCACAACCAGAGAAAGCCCATGAGCAGCAGTGAAGAGCCAGCACAGCCAAAAATACATAAATAGGTTAAGTTTTAAAATAAATATCAGTTCAGTTCAGTCGCTCAGTCGTGTCCGACTCTATATGCGTATGTAAAACTGCAACGGTTTGCTATACAACAGAAACAAGTGCCACACTGTAAATCAACTGTACTCCAATATAAGGTAAGAAATAAAATTTAAAACAAAGAGAAAAAGAAGGAAAGAGAGAGGAAACTAAAACAGAAAGGAAGAAAGAAAAACCCATACAGACTGCCTACTGTATTCCACTGAGACCTCGGTGACCTGCAATGCCATCACCTCTGTTAACCCTGAGGGTCCTGATTTCCCGAAAGGAGTATCGGGGACAGAGGCTGCTGCAGAGAATGTGCCAGCAGACAGCACCTCCGTGGACCTCTAGTGCCTGGTACCCTCTGGACAAAAATTCTGGTAACAACATTTCTGGCAACAGCAACTTTACAATCTCAAGCCAGGAGAAGGGGGCTTCTGAAGGTAAAGGAGCCTAGTGTAGCTAAAGGATGCTGGCCCTGTGGGTAGAAGAGGTTTCAAAAGTCACCAGAGCTCCATGCATCCAGGTGGTGGGGTTCCCACTTCCAGCCTCCTTCCTTAGAGATGCACCAGAAACCGAGTGGTATACCCCCAATACCTCGGCTTGGCAGGGGTTGGGATTTTTCTGGGGGTGAAAATTAAGGAGTAAAAATACTGGAACATAAGTCCTTGGGTACTATTCTGGCATGTGACATTCTCATTTCCAACCCAGGCACAGGAGTCTCTGGGACTCTGCTTGACTGAGTTATCAGAGGGGTGGGCAGGAGGAGGTGCTGCCCCCGTGTGGACGTTTCTCTCAACATCAACTTTAGTAGATGGGCTTCGGGGCATTTCACAGAGGTTGAGGGCCTATAAATGACATGGGCCTTCAAGAAATGTCCTGGGAGAGGGCATTGAAAAATAATGCAAAACAGGCCAGACTTTCAAGAATCCAATTTCAGAGGGAAATCTACTCACACTCAAATACAGAAAATCACAGTAAAGCATGTTCCATATCGCTCATTATTCAAAAAAAAAAAAAGAAAATCTAACTCACAACGAGGTATCACCTCACACCACTCAGAATGGCCATCAGCAAAAAGTCTACGCAAAATCAATGTTGAGGGGACTGGAGAAAAGGAAGCCCTCCCTCCTCTGCTTGGGTGGGAAAGTACGTTGCTGACAGGCATTATGAAGGTTACATAGAAAACGAAATACAGAAACACCATAGGGCCCGGGCGATCTCATTCACTGGCATATATCTAGAGAAAACCCTCATTTGAAAACACAAGTGTACCCCAACCTTCACTGCAGCACCACTGACAGTAGCTAGGACCTGGAAGTCACCAAAGCATCCATCTACAGATGAATGGATAAAGAAGAGGTTGTACCTGTACACAGTGCAATGTTACTCAGTCATAAAAAGAATGGAATATTACTACTTGCAGCAACAAGCATGGACCTAGACATCACCATCTCTTGTGAAGCAAGTCAGACACAGAAAGTCAAATATCATATGGGATCAGTTATAGGTGGAATCAAAAAACTGATACGAACTGTATTACCTTACAAAGCAGAAACATACTCCCAGGCTTTGAAAACCAACTTATGGTTAGCCTAATGGAAATGTGATGGGGAGAGATAAATCAAGATTTGTGATTAACATACATATACTTCTATATATAAGTATATATCTACCTTATATATTCCTATATATAATGTAGGCAACCAACAAGGACGCAGTGTATGGCACAGGGAACTCTACTCAATATGCTGTGATGATCTACATGAGAAAAGAATCTGAAAAAAATGCACATTATGTACATATATAAGTGAATCACTTAGTTGTACATGTGAAACTAATACGGCACTTTATATCAACTATCCTGCAATAAAATAATATAAAATTAAATAAAACCTTGCTCCAGCTGAAAAAGGAAGAAAACCTCTAAAATCATTACATTTTAAAGCTCCCCCATGGTTTTTACCTGAGGCTGCAGCTCATTCATTTTCATTGCTGGGTAGTATTCCCTTAATATGTTCATCCCTTCTGCTGATGGACTGGAGAAGGAAATGGCAACCCACTCCAGTATTCTTGTCTGTGAAATGCCTGGTAGGCTACAGTCCATGGGGTTGCAAAGGAGTGGGACAGGACTCACCAAGTAAACAACAGAAACCACTAATGGATATTAGGTTGTTTTTCGTTTTTGCTATTGTGTATAATGCTGCTGTAAAACATTTTTTTACATGTCTTGGAGATGTGTAGGAGAACTTTTTTCGGGTTACTTATATAGCATTGATAAAACTTCCCACGATCATGTAACTTTCTCATTGAAGAAATAGTGTGACAACTTTTGCTTTACATATATGGAAGTTGTTATTTGGTATACACATATTTAGAATTAGTCATTCTTCTCAATGACTTGAAACTTTTGTCAGAGTGAAGTGACTCTATCTAATGCTTTTTGACCTAAATTCTGTTTTATGTGATGTTAATAAAGCTAGACTTCCTTTCTTTCATTTTTAAAGTTGTGGTAAAATGTACATAATGTAAAAATGTAGAAGTCAGTGGCATAAAGTACATTCACAATCCCCTCTGTATCATTTCAGAACTTTTTCATCATTCCAATCACGTCTTAAAAGCATTAACCAACAACTGCTTCTCTTCCTTTCCCTTTGGTCCCTGGTAACCACTATTCTTTTTCTTTATGAATTTGAGTGTTCTAGGTATCTTACACAAGTGGAATCATACAGTTTTTGTCCTTTGGGGGCCTGGCTTATTTGACTTGTTTTAGGAGCTTTAAACAAATTTGCTTAAGACATCATCTTCATATACATGCACTAAAAAGAGCTTTAAAAACACACACACACACACACACACACAGAGTGTAAGGCCCCGTAGGAAAGCAAAGATGAGTAAATCTCTGTCTCTAAAGTGTCTACAGACTAGTTAGAAGGAAGACTGGAGACAAGCAGTCAGCCTCGAGGCAGGCATGGCGGATTGTGAGATGAGTGGCACGTGGTCTTCCTTCTGCTTGTCCTCAGCTGCTGTAAGAGAAATCTGTGTTTCTATTGAGAGGCCACTGAAGGTGCATCCCTGAAGCGCTGAGCCAGAGTGGTTTCTGCTCATTGTTGTAGTTCAATCGTTCAGTCAGTTGTATTCGACTCTTTGTGACGCCACGGACTGCAGCACACCAGGCTTCCCTGTCCTTCACCATCTCCCAGAATTGCTCAGACTCACATCCACTGAGCCAATGATGCCATCCAACACCTCATCCTCTGTCGTCCCCTTCTCCTCCTCCTTTCCCAGCATCAGGGTCTTTTCCAATGAGTCAGCTCTTCACATCAGGTGGCCAAAGTATTGGAGCTTCAGCTTCAGCATCAGTCCTTCCAATGAGTATTTAGGGTTGATTGATTTCCTTTAGGATTGACTGGTTTGATCTTCTTGCTATCCAAGGGACTCTCAAGAGTTTTCTCCACTTCAAAAGCATCAATTCTTTGGCACTCAGTCTTCTTTATGGTCCAGCTCTCTCATTCTTACGTGACTACTGGAAAAAACATAGCTTTGACTATATGGGCCTTTGTAGGGAAAGTAACACCTCTGCTTTCTAATACACTGTCTCGGTTTTGTCATAGCTTTTCTTCCAAGGACCAAGAGTCTTAATTTCATGGCTGCAATCACCGTCCGCAGTGATTCTGAAGCCCAAGAAAATAAAGTCTGTCACTGTTTCCATCTTCCCCCCAACTATTTGCCAGGACGTGATGGGACCGGTTTCCGCTGGTGGAGGTAAATCCCCAGCCCGTCCCCGGGTATAGCTGTACGCTCGGCCTCACGGTGGCGCATTTCCAAAGCAGCAAGGGCGCCGCTAGCTGGGGAGGAAGCCCTTCCTAAGTGCGGTGGCCGTCGTTAGGGCGCTGGAAGCGCCACCTCCGTCGTCCTTACACAACCCGCACCAATGACTTTCACTTGCAGTCTTCCCAGCGCCCTCTTCTATCGTCACCCTCAAAACCCAGCAGGGTTTTCAGTCCTTTTAAAAGCTTTCGGTTTCGTTTCTGTATTGTTCTTCTTTTGCTCCTCCCTCCCCACCACCCCCGCCCCGTGAAAATCGGTTTCGCGCAGTTCAAATGCAAATTTCTTGGCAAAATCCTGCTGAATAACCCTCCTCCCCCCACCCACCACCCCAGCCAGCAGTTTCCAGGAGACCTTAGTTTCCTCACGGATAACGTTTTATTTGCTCTTTAATTCCGCAAGCATTGTGTCAGCTAAGTGCCAGGGAGCTGGGAGTACGGAACCAACAAGATAAGAAAATCCTAGATTTGGATGCTGTCTGGCGTAGATGACAAGTAAATTGTGGTAGGCGCTGTAACTTGAGTACTGAGCAGGAAGTGGTGAAGAGGGGGAGGCGGGGCTGGTGGATGGTCAGCCCGGGTTTACAAGGGAGGTAAGGATGGAGATGAGTCATCCAGAGACTTTCGGAATTTACCACATGGAAGAGGGCAGCAAGGCCATTATCAGGCTGCAAAAACAGCCTGTGTAAACAACATTATTTCTTCATGCTACCTGGAGTTCAGGAGGTCAGGGCAAACCACCCTTTGAGGTGCTCCCTGCTCCCTCCCATTGCCAACTGGATCGGGCATAGACGTTTAGTTTTATCAGTGACAATAAACGTGGTTGATCTGTCTGACCCGTATTGCTGCTTTCTCTCCATTATCAGTTGCCCGGGGTGTCCGCTCTAGCTCTGTGCGTGCGTAGTCACCCAGTCGTGTCAGACTTTGCGACCCATGGACTGAAGCCCCCTAGGCTCCACTGTCCATGGATTTTTTTCAGGCAAGAATACTGGAGCGGGTTGCCACTTCCTTCTCCAGGGGAATCTTCCCAACCCAGGGACTGAATCTGAGTCTCCTGTGTCTCCTGCACTGCAGGCAGGTTCTTTGCCGGCTGAGCCGCTGGGGAAGCCCCTACTCGACAGTTTTCTCAGTTACTGGGAACTGGAGGCTAGAGTTCGTTCACAGCAACTGAGAAACGGCCTGGCTCAGAGTATCGCTGTGGTCCCTGTCGGAACCCCTTTCGCACCAGCTGGGCTCACTGGGAACCGGCTAGTCGGCTATGGCTGCCCAATCTAGTCCAGGTGGTCGTGTCAGGGGAAGCACCCTGGCCAGGCACCATAGTAACCATCTGCATGAGTTGTTTTATGACAGGAGATCCTGGGAAGGAAAACGGAACTAATAAGCCACCACCAACCGGAAGAGTTCGGGAAAGGTCGAAAGGAGACACTGCGTGTCTGTCCACTTCTCAGAATCCCTCTCGCTAGCATCCATCTTGGCTGAGTGATACGTGCACCACCAAGAAAGACTCTGAATTAGAGTGATTGGCCAAAGACCACCCGGAAACTAATTCCCATCACCATAAAACCCGAGACTGCAAGCCATGCGGCAGAGCAGTTCTCCTGGGTACCCTTACCCTACGGCTCTCCACCTGGGTGCCCTTTCCCAGTAAAATCTCTTGCTTTGTCAGCACATGTCTCCTCGGACAGTTCTTTTCCGAGTGTTAGACAAGAGCCTGCTCTTGGGGCCCTGTAGGGGGGCCTCCCCCTTCCTACAACAGTTGTGTCCAGGGGTGGGGTCCTGTGGCACAAACCATGGCCAGCTGTCACAGAGGAATCAGCCCCAAGCGATTTATTAGCAAGTTGCTGAGGCCAGGACAGTTGTCCCCTGATTCTTCAAGGCAAGGTTTCTCGGTCTTGCCCCATGAGGGGCTGACTTGTGCATTGTAGAATGTTTAGCAGGATCCCAGGCTCTACACAGTAGATGCCAGCAGGACCCTTCCTCTGTCCCCCACTGAGTAATGATAAGCACAACGTCTCCTGGGAGAAAACTCATGCCTGGTTGAAAACCACGGTTCTAAGGGGACGGGAGGCTCCAGGATTGACCCTTCAAGGTCGATGTCATCAGTGGTCAGGAATGTGAGCATGAAGGCTCCAGATTAAATGCCGGCCTCTGCAGGGTTGGTTCAGAGACTGAGAGGGTGGCTCCTGCTGGTCAGGGGTTTGAATGGAGCATTGGTGGGCTCACGAGTGAATGTGTATATATGCTCAGCTGTGTCTGACTCTCTGTGACTCCACAGAGGGAGGCCTGCCAGTCTCCTCTGTCCATGGGATTTTCCAGGCAAGAACACTGGAAGGGGTTGCCACTTCCTTCTCCATCAGATGTGAATAGGTGTGCTCAAGATGGGGAAATGAAAACAGAGCACGCGGTCCGTGTGTGTGTGTGTGTCTGTGTGTGTAGCTGCATGGATTTGATCGAGCATGTTATTTGGTTTACTCATTGTGTACACATTTCTGAGAAGGTACAATTCTCAGTGTGGGTGTAGGTATCTGTGTGTGGTTATAGATATCTGTGTGTTTCAAGGTTGGACTGTACATAGTCCACACGGCCCCTCCTCCTATGTCAGCAAGATTAATTAGTGACATATATGACACTTAATCGGTACTTTCAGAACACTAAGACTCAGCTCTAGTAAAGCTGAAATGAAAAACAGTTTTAGGAATTTCCTGGTGGTCCTCTGCACTTTAACTGCAGAAAACACTGGTTCGATCCCTGGTCAGGGAACTAAGATTCTGCAAGCTGTACTACATGGCCAAAAAAAGATGTTACACAGTATGTGTAATGAATGGGTGATAACCCCAATGGTCTTCAATGACATCATACTTCAGCACCAGATTCCAGGGTGGACAGAACTCAGAGTCCAAAAAGCATAGCCAAGTCCATTCTGAATTCATCTGTGTTCTCTAGTCTTAGCCCTTTGACAAACTGGTTGTCTAATAAATCATTTAACCTTGTATTTCTTTGAAGTGAAGTGAAGTGAAAGTCACTCAGTCGTGTCTGACTCTTTGCGAGCCCATGAATTCCATGGAATTCTCCAGACCAAAATACTGGAGTGGGTAGCCGTTCCCTTCTCCAGGGGATCTTCCCAACCCAGGGATTGAACCAGGGTCTCCCTTATTGCAGGCGGATTCTTTACCAGCTGAGCCACAAGGGAAGCCCAAGAATACTGGAGTGGGTAGCCTATCCTTTCTCCAGAGGATCTTCCCAACCCAGGAATCGAACTGGGGTCTCCTGCATTGCAGGCAGATTCTTTACCTACTGAGCCATCAGGGAAGCCCTTTTATTTCTTTACTTTCTCATTTTCTAAAATGGAGCTAATAATATCAGACTTAATTGGCGGACTCTCTTGACAACAACTTAATTATCATAAAGACTTAAAAAATATAAATGCTGATAAATATTGAGTGAAAATAAATTGTACTTCCTCATTAGGTAAGCTCTTCTCTTAAAAAAAAAAATCAGCTGACACTTATTAGTGTACTCTATGTTCCTGATAATTTATCTAAGTATTTGTCTTTCTTGCTTGGTTAGTTATTTGTGTTGGGTCCGTATCTTCATTTGGTTTAGTGGCCACCGGGGCTCCTAGTCACTCAATTGTCATTTGTGTTCACGGTATTTTTGACAGTGATGATTCTGGCCTAATTCCCCAGTTTGCCCATCAATTTTCAGTTTTTCAAGGTCACGGAAGTGAGCTTTTGGACACTTTCAAGAAAAAAGAGCTTATATTCTTTCAATCAACCGAACCAATCAAAAATCCAACCAACCGCATGTGAAAAGCAGAGAGCTATGTGGCTCAAGGCTCTGGCCCTGAAAACACTATAATAAGGGACAAACTACAGACTCGGATGAGAGAGATACACGGATGCTCTTGCCAGGTGACTTTTCTGCTCCTTCAAATTAATATTCTTCCAACTCTGTTGGAGTACAGTTGGTAGATAAAACTGTTCATATTTAAAGTGTACAACACGATGTACATGATATACGTATACTTTGTGAAGTGATTGCCAGAATGAACACATTCATTACCTTACGTAGCTACTATGTGTATGTGAGTGTGTGAGTGTGTGGTGAAAATGTGTAAGATCTATTCGCTTAGCAAATTTCAAGTGTCTATTGTGGGTTTCTTTTCTTTCTTTTTTTTTTTTTTGGCCATCCTGAACAGCTAACAGAATCTTAGTTTCTCAACTAGGGATTGAATCTGAGCCCTTGGCAGTGAAAGCTCAGAGTGCTAACCACAGGACCACCACGGAATTCCCTCACGCGTTCGATACAGTATTGTTAGCTCGAGTCACCTTGGTGTGCATTATATCACCAGAACTTAGAACTGAAAGATTTGACCAGTGTGCCCCCATTTCCTCCTACTAACCACCATTCTACTGTTCCTATGGGTTTGGGTTTTTTTTTGTTTGTTTGTTTGTTTTGATTCCACATATAACTAAGATCATACAGTATTTATTTTTTTCTGTGCAATTTATTTCACAGAAATAATGTCCTCTAGGTTCATCTGTGTTTTTGCAAATGGTAAGATTTCCTTCTTTCTTATGTTGTCGTTGTTCATTTGCTCAGTCGTGTCCAACTCTGAGAACCCATGGATTGCAGCACGCCAGGCTTCCCTGTCCTTTACCATCTCCCAGAGCTTGCTCAAACTCATGTCCATCGAGTCAATGATGCCATCCAACCATCTCATCTTCTGTTGGCCCCTTTTCCTCCTGACTTCAATCTTTCCCAGCATCAGGGTCTTTTCCAATGAGTAGGCTCTTCACATCAAGTGGCCAAAGTATTGCAGCTTCAGCTTCAGCATCAGTCCGTCCTATGAATATTCACCATTGATTTACTTTAGGATTGACCGGTTTGATCTCCTTGCAGTCCAAAAGACTCTCAAGAGTCTTCTCCAACACCACAGTTTGAAAGCATTGATTTTTTGGCACTCAGCCTTCTTTATGGACCAACTCTCACATCTGTACGTGACTACCGGAAAACCATAGCTTTGACTAGACAGAGCTTTGTCAGCAAAATAATGTCACTGCTTTTTAATATGCTATCTAGGTTGATTATAGTTTTTTCTCCAAGAAGCAAGTGTCTTTTAATTTCACGGCCGTAGTCACCATCCGAAGTGACCTTTCTTATGGCTGAATAATATTTCATTATACATTATCTATCTATCTATCACATTTTCTTTATCCATATCCAATGTTGGCTATTGTGAAGAAAGCTGCAGTGAATATGGGCTTACAATATCTCTACAATGTACTGATTTCATTCCCTTTGGATAAATATCAAGAAGTGGGATTGCTGGATCATGCAGTTCTCCTTTTATGTTTTTTGAGGAAGCTGTATACTGTTTATATTCCCACCAACAGTCCAGAAGTGTTCCCTTTTCTCACATCCTCACCAATACTTGTCTCTTGTCTTTCTGATGACAGCTATTCTAACAGAAACCAGTGAGGAGTGATATCTCACTGTAACTTTGATTTGCATTTCATTCACGATTACTGATGTTAAGCACATTTTCATGTACCTGCTGCCCAATTGTACATGGCTTTTTTCAATAGTAAGTACTACTACACAATCTGCAGTTGGTTGAATATGTGGAGGCATAATTTCAGATAAAGAGGCACCTTAGATATGAGAGCCAACTTAACTTATATGTGGATTTTTGACTATGTGCAAGGTTGGTGCCCCTAATACCTTCACTGTTCAAGGGTCAACTGTCAAGCAGTTTAGTCGCTCAGTCGTGTCCGACTCTTTGTGACCCCATGAACCACAGCATGCCAGGGCTTCCTGTCCATCACCAATTCACAGAGTTCACCCAAACCCATGTCCATCGAGTCAGTGATGCCATCCAACCATCTCATCCTCTGTCATCCCCTTCTCCTCCTGCCCTCAATCTTTCTGTTATTTTTAATACTTTTGTTCTTTAACCTTTCTGAAAGTGAAAGTGAAGTCACTCAGTCATGTCCGACTCTTTGTAACCCCATGGACTGGAGCCTACCAGGCTTCTCCATCCATGGGATTTTCCAGGCAAGAGTACCAGAGTGGGTTGCCATTTCCTTCTCCAGGGTATCTTCACAACCCAGGGATCAAACCTGGGTCTCCCACAATGCAGGCAGATGCTTTACCCTCTGAGCCATAAGAGAAGCCCTTAACCTTTATACTATTATTAAGTTATTAACATCATTGTGTTACAGTACTTAAGTATTCCGGATTTGATTATATACTTACCTTTATTTTATATTTTCATATTCCTATTTAGCATCATTTCGTTTCAGCTTGAGAAACACCATTTGGCATTTCTTGTAAGGCAGATCTATTGGTAAAGAACTCCCTTAACTTTTGTGTGCCTGGTAAAGAGTTTATCTCTCCTTTGTTGCTGAAGAATAGACAGCTTTGCAGGGTAAAGTGTTCTTGGTTGGCAGTTTCTCTTTCAGCACTTTTAATATATCATCCCACTCTCTCCTGGACTGCAAAGTTTCACTGATAGCTTGTTGAGGGTTCCTTTGTATGTGAGAATTTTTTATGTTGCTACTCTAAATATTCTCTTTGTCTTTGAGTTTAGACAGTTTTATTTTAATATCTTGGAGAAGATCTCTTTGGGCCGAATCTGTTTAGGGACCTATGAGTTTCATAAACTTGGATATCTAAATCTCTCCCTAGATTTGGGAAGTTCTCAGTCATTATTTAAATAAGCTTTCTGCTCCTCTCTCCATTGATTCTCCTTCAAGGACTCCAATAACATGTTGCTTTGTCTGATCAGTTCAGTTCAGCTGCTCAGTTGTGTCCGACTCTTTGCAACCCCATGAATCACAGCATGCCAGGCCTGCCTGTCCATCACCAACTCCTGGTGTTCACTCAGACTAACGTCCATCGAGTCAGTGATGCCATCCAGCCATCTCATCCTCTGTCGTCCCCTTCTCCTCCTACCCCCAATCCCTCCCAGCATCAAAGTCTTTTTCAATGAGTCAACTCTTCGCATGAGGTGGCCAAAGTACTGGAGTTTCAGCTTTAGCATCATTCCTTCCAAAGAAATCCCAGGGTTGATCTCCTTCAGAATGGACTGCTCGGATCTCCTTGCAGTCCAAGGGACTCTCAAGAGTCTTCTCCAACACCACAGTTCAAAAGCATCAATTGTTTGGCGCTCAGCCTTCTTCAGAGTCCAACTCTCACATCCATACCTGACCACAGGAAACACCATAGCCTTGACTAGACGGACCTTAGTCAGCAAAGTAGTCTCTGCTTTTGAATATGCTATCTAGGTTGGTCATAACTTTTCTTCCAAGGAGCAAGCATCTTTTAATTTCATGGCTGCAGTCACCATCTGCAGTGATTTTGGAGCCCAAAAAAATAAAGTCTGACACTGTTACCACTGTTTCTCCATCTATTTCCCATGAAGTGATGGGACTGGATGCCATGATCTTTGTTTTCTGAATGTTGAGCTTTAAACCAACTTTTTCACTCTCCACTTTCACTTTCATCAAGAGGCTTTTTAGTTCCTCTTCACTTTCTGCCATAAGGGTAGTGTCATCTGCATATCTGAAGTTATTGATATTTCTCCCGGCAATCTTGATTCCAGCTTGTGTTTCTTCCAGTCCAGCGTTTCGTCTGATAGTATGCTATAATTCAGGTTTCCCTGGTAGCTTGGTGGTAAAAAATCCACCTGCCAATGCAGGAGACTCATGTTCAACCTCTTTCTGGGAAGATTCCCTGGAGAAGGAAATGACAACCCACTCCAATATTCTCGCCTGGGAAATCCCATAACAGAGGAGCCTGGCAGGCTACAGTCCATGGGGCTGCAAAGAGTCAAACAGGATGTAGCGACTAAACAACAATGATCCTATAATTCACATAGGCTTTCTTCATTTTCATTCTCTCTGATAGCTTCTTTGTTTTGTGGAACAACAGAACATACCAGGTTCAACTTGTGCATTTCGTTCTCCATCCTCGAATCAATGATTTTCTTTAAAGAGTCCTGGTTCCTTGTAGAAAGAAATGGTGTTTAGAGAGTGCCTCCTGGGTGCCAGTTGTTCAGTTGCTAAGTCGTGTTTGATTCTTTGTGACCCCATGGGCTGCAGCACACCAGGCTTCCCTGTCCTTCACTGTCTCCCAGAGTTTGCTCAAATTCATGTCCATTGAGTCAGTGATGCTATTTAATCATCTAATTCACTGTTGCCCCCTTCTTCTCCTGCCTTCAATTATTTCTAGCATCAGGGTCTTTTCCAATAAATCGGCTCTTTGCATCAGGCGATCAAAGTATTGGAACTGCAGTTTCAGCAACAGTCCTCCCAGTGAATATTCAGGGTTGATTTCCTTTAGGATTGACTGGTTTGATATCCTTGCAATCTAAGGGAGTAGTCTTCTCCAGCACCACAGTTCAGAAGAATCAATTCTTTGGTCTTCAGCCTTCTTTATGGTCCAACTGTCACATCCATACATGACTATTGGAAAAACCATAGCTTTGACTATCCCTGTGTGTCAGGGATGCCTGCTATTATTAAACCCAGCAATAATGCATCACATCAAAGATGAAGAGAATGTACAGAGTCAGACAATAAACTGCAAATTCATTCTGATATTTCCATTTTAGTTTTCAGTTTATACAATTTTCCCTAACTTCTTTGATTTTATATTTGTATTTCTTTTCTCTTACACTGAAAATCTTGATTCTGAATGAAATTGATTGTAATTGACTATTTGCTTATTCTAATTTATACACACTACTGGGTAATAAAGATATTTCCAAGCAATGTCTCTAAATAAATGCTTTTAAGAATTTTTGTAAAACATACCAATATTACTTAATAAGGATGTAAGACTACGAAAGTCAAGATTTCTCTGCTGGCTCTTTTTTCCCTTAGGGAAAACAAATCTGTTTTAAAGTCATTTGAAATAATTTTTGTTTGGTGGTGCTACCCACTTGATATACATTAATTTGTTACAGTATGGTTTCAATTTTAGAAACTACTTTTCAGAAATTAGGTTTAAATTTTCAATGATATTCAAGGTTCCTTTGGTTTCTAAGCCAAAACTATAAAACAAGGTATATTTAAAGAAGCCTAGGTTCCCTGTCTTTCCCCTCTACTCTGTTTCCCCTTATAGGTAATCTTTTGTCTTAGTTTTTTATTTTCCTTCCATTGTTCTGAAAATATAAGCTCATGCACTAAAATATTGACCTCTCCTTATTACTCTTCCCCACTTAGTATTTTCTGCCCACTACCCCATAGTGTTTAATAGTGATCCTCCTGATGACTCAAAAGCATGCATAGTTCTCTATGGCGTGAGTATATCATGGTTTATTCAGTTGTTCTCTGTTAATGCACATCTAGTTCCCTCATTCTTAATCCTGAACTGATAACCATCTGAGGAAAATCCATAACAAGGAGAACAAAACAAAAAGCAGAAACAGAAAAAGGAACTCAGGGAACAGAGCCTATGTAGAGAAAACAAAAGCTACCATATCTGCAGGGAAATTAGAAAAGGTATGTAATCATGGAAAAGAGAATGGGGACCACTAAAAGAATGCTTGCAGAATAAGAAAGAGCTCTCGGAAAAATCAAAATGTGGTATCAGAAATTAAAAAAACAAAAGCCTCATTTAGAAAGATCAGAAGAACTCTCTCAGAGGTTAGGGAGAAAAAAAACAGAAACCCCAGGAAGATGGAAAATAGGCGAGAAGTGGCTTGAAAATTAGGGGACTTTATGATAGGGATCCGGAGAAGGCAATGGCACCCCACCCTGGTACTCTTGCCTGGAAAGTCCCATGGATGGAGGAGACTGATAGGCTGCAGTCCATGGGGTCGTGAAGAGTCAGACACGACTGAGCAACTTCACTTTCACGCATTGGAGAAGGAAATGGCAACCCACTCCAGTGTCCATGCCTGGTGGGCTGCCGTCTATGGGGTCGCACAGAGTCAGACACGACTGAAGTGACTTAGCAGCAGCAGCACGATAGGGATCAACCCTGGAAGTCCACTATTTGAATAATAGGGTTCCCCAAAAGAGAGAATAGGGAAAATGAAGGAGAAGAAATAACAAAATTATTTAAGATAATTTCCAAGAATCAAAGAGCCTGAAATGCTGAAAGAACTTACTCAGTATTCAGTGGATGGATGAACAGGCCCACATCACAGACTATCAGTGTGCAATTTCAAAGCACTGGGATAAAAAGGTTTTGGGTGTTTCATAAAATTAAAAGAAAAAGAGGTCACATAAATTGGATAATTGTATGCTTTCAGAATTTCCAACAGCAATAGTGAGAGCTAGTGCTCATTGGAATAATAGCTTCGAAGTCCTGAAGGAAAATGATTTCTAACCTAGCATTCTATACCCAGCCAAATGATATTGAGAGTGAAGGTTTTCAGACAAGTACAATCTTAAAAAAAAATTATTTGATGATGAACAAAACTGGAAAAAAAAAAAAAAACAGGCACAACAACAAGAAATGGAGCATTTTTCAGGACATGAACACAGCCATCAAAATGACTGACAGAGGTAAAAGTGGTTTGTGGCCCCCGGGTGGATAGGTCAGGAGGAAGGGGGGACTGCTCTTTTAACTGTGAGAATGAATAATTTTGACAAAGACATAAAAATAGTAGGGAGAGAATAAATTTTTAAAAGGAAGGCAACTCTTGAGAACGAAGTTGATGTGACTGTTTTGAAGACTATGGTAAAAGAAACAGAAGAAGTATGACAAAAAGATTCTGAGATGCTATAGAAACTGGTCAAAGCATCGAAATTCAGAGGCATCTTTTAAACTCTCTGCACTCACCAATCTCCTGGCTTGCCCTCCTTGTTGTAAGAACTTGGCTAGGCCTTCTGGGAAAAAGTGATTCCCTGCAGTTGGGAAAAAAAAAAAACCCACATCAGAGACAGAGAGACATGCTAGAAGAAGCTGCATGGGCCTTTCCTAACTGCAGAACTGGGAAATGTTGGGGAAATGAAGAAAGGATATGTCAAATTTCTTAAAAGTGAAAGGACCAATGATGTCTGGGAAATGGCAAACAGCTTCAATGATTTGGAGACTAACATTGTTTCCCAAATTTGCCCCATGTTATAGTCACCAGGGGGCTTCCCTGGTGGCTCAGGAGTAAAGAATCTACTTGCAATGCAGGAGACTCAAGTTCAATCCCTGGGTCGGGAAGATCCTCTGGAGAAGAAAATGGCAACCCATTCCAGTATGCTTGCCTGGGAAATCCCATGGATAGCCTGACAGGCTACAGTCCATGTGGTCGCAAAAGAGTTGGACAGGACTTGGCGACTAAACCACCACCACCATAGTCACCAGGTGAGCTTTTAAACATCCCAGGCCCATATCATACCCCATACCAATTAAATCAGATTAAGTAGGATAAGGGGCCAGACATCAGTAATTTCTTTTATTTTGCCCTCCACTCACCCCTCCCATGACAGGCCTGCAGGATCTTAGTTTTCCAACCCAGGCCCTCTGTAGTGAAAGTTCAGAGTCCTACCCACGGGACTGCCAGGGAATTCCCCAACACCAGTAGTTTTGAAAGACACTTAGATGATTCCAGTGTGCAGTCAACTCATGGAACCACTGGGGTAGACTGTGTATGAGGAGGCTAAGCCTAGAAGGGTAGGATAAAATTGTGAAGGTCTCAAGTGCCCAGCTACTAAAGGGCAATAGAGGTGCCATTGACAGTTTTTGAACTGTATGTGATGTGATTCGGTGTCTGGGGAGATTAATGCGCTGAAGAAATGGGAGGAGGTAAGATTAGAGAAGCACAGAGAACACTGGCTAGACTAATAGGCTACTTTTTGACTCAGAAGTGCTGCAGTTAAGTACCATAAGCTGTGTGCCTTAGGTGTGCCCAGTTCAGTTCAGTCGTTCACTTGTGTCCGGCTCTTTGTGACCCCATGACTTCAGCACGCCAGGCTTCCCTGTCCATCACCAATTCTCGGAGCCTACTCAAACGCATGTCCATCTCTTCGGTGATACCATCCAGCCATCTCATCCTCTGGGCGTTTTCCAGTGAGTCAGTTCTTCGCATCAGGTGGCCAAAGCATTGGAGTTTCAGCTTCAGTATCAGTCCTTCCAATGAATACTCAGGACTGATTTCCTTCTGGATTGACAGGTTGGATCTCCATGCTGTCTAAGAGACTATCAAGAGTCTTCTCCAACACCACAGTTCAAAAGCATCAATTCTTCTGGGCTCTTGCTTTCTTTACAGTCCAACTCTCACATCCATAGGTGGGTCCATGGGTCACCAAATCTTCCTTGTCTCACTGAAAACTCTACTGTTCCTCTGGTTCAAGCCCCTCGGTTGTAGTGCTCCCCCAGACGGGTGTGAGAATCACCAGGAGGCAGTGTAGGCCCCAGTAGGCTCAAGGGAGGGCTGCAGGCTCCGCTCTCTGGGCCAAATCCCCAGCGTGGAGGAAAGGGATCCCAGTCCCTGAGAAGTTGAGGACCAAGCAGAGGCGATGGGTAGGAGGCTGTGCAGCTTGTTGCGCCAGGGAAATGCAGTCTGAGGTCGTCCTAACCGCTCCCCCCCCAACTCCTTCGGGGACCACTGCCCTTCCAGGAGGTTCCTTTCTATTCCCTCCTGCAGTGAGAGGGTTACTCCTCCACCGGCGCCAAGATGTTGGGGCCTTGCCGGCTTCTTTCCACCAGCACCCCCAGAATGGAAGGCCGAGCACACAAGAAGTACTCCATGTCCAAGATAAGACTCAGCCGGGGCAGGTAGTAAGTGGGAGCTGATGGGCACGAGGCGCATCTACCCGGGGCTTGTCCCCCTAGTTTCTTTGTTGGAGGGGACGAGAGGTCCGGGGGCGGGGCTCAAGGCCATTGGCTGACCATTTCCTGTGAGAAGTCACCGAGACCAAAACCTGTCGGAGGGGGGTGTGCGTGCGCCCGGTCCCTCGAGGTGCACGGCTCGAAGCACTCGTTCCAAAGGTGGCCGAGAGCCATCCCACTGGAGCGCTCGTCCGCGAGATGGGAGACATCGAAACGCCTCTTTAAAACACACGGTGACAAACACCCCCTCCCACCCAGCGGCGACGTGCACGTGACAGTTTTCGGGCCCTCGCAACTACGTGGAAACTTGGAATAGGTCTGCGGCTGCATACAGCCGCGCGCCGGGGTCTCCGCGCCCCCGCCCCGCTCGTCGCGGCGGAGGGCGCCGAGCTACCGCGAGCAGGCGACCCCGCCCGCTGAGTCTGTCCCCGGGGAAGCGGCTCCCGAGGCGGCAGCGGCGGCGCAGGCCATGTGGGACGCACGGGTAACTAGGTGCGTAGAGGCGCAGGATGCGCGGGGGGCGCCTCCGGCCTTCAGCCGTGCCTCTCCCCGGCGGAGGGGAGGCGGCCGCGCGCTGGGGCAGGCGGTCCCTGCGCTCATCTAGGTGCAGGCGCGGGCCTGTTGCGCGGGGTCCGGCGCGGGGTGGGGGTGGGGGGCGGCTCCGGGGTTCTGGCGCCTGGGGAAGGGGCGCGCGTTGCGACAGGACTGCGGCGGCGCGCGGCCTGCCACGTCCCCACCCCGGCACCAAATCTGCGGCTCCGGGGCCCGCCTCCCGCCTCCTCGGGTAGACCCCGGGGCCGCGAATGTTAAGACCAGAGGACGCGCCCGCGGGGCACTCCTTGGACTGGCAGGCGCCCGGGCGCGGGGCTGGATTTGCCGGGAATTTAGGGGAGTGCTGGCCGCTTCCTGGCTGGAGGAGGTTGGCGAATCCATCGCCGAGCAGGCCTCTTCCCCAGCCCGCCCGATCGTGAGCTGGGCTTGCCTCAGGCCCACCGTCCTCGGCCAGAAGAGTCGGGAGGAGGGGATAGCACTAAGGGCCCGGGGTTCAGAGGCGGAGTCCCAAAAACCCAGGCTTCTGCTTTCGAGCGTTTGCAAAAGCGGGCTCGGAGCCTGGAGCCTGGGAGATGCACTCCGCTCCCTCGCCGCACGCCTACTGGGAGCCCGGAGCATTAGCCACCTGGCTGAAACTGCCTTTCTTCAGCCGGATTCCCGGCTAGGGGCGATTCTAGGAGGCTGCAAGCTTTGGTTCATACTAGGCAAAATTTATCGGGAGATGTACAATTTGCAAAAAAAAAAAAATTTTTTTTAAGAGGAGCGAGAAAGGGGTGGGCTCTGAGGTTTCTAGTCCCCAGTCCAGTTGTTGTTGACCTAATCAGTCCTTACGTGGGAGGAAAGCAGGGAGCCCATGGCCTTCAGCACCCAGGTTCTGCCCCTGCCTGGCGCTGAGCTTCCCAAGTGCCAGGCATTTTTCTGAGGCAAGACTGTTACCCGGATCGCTTGGTCTTCTGTGGATTATCCTGTTTTGTGCTTTATAGGAAGTACTACCCTGGAGGAGAGTCAGAAGTTTGTTTCAATTGTTTTGCAGTCATCTGTGTTTTGTACAATTGCAGGATGGATGCATGAGCTCTGAGTACCCTGTGCCGGCCTTTGTATCCTCCACAGGAGATGGAGGCGGGGATGGGTGTGTGGGGGCATCTGTCCCCAGGGTCAGATCCCACTGCTTCCAGCTTCTTTCTGTCTTTTCCTGACCAAGATCCACAATAGAGACCCACACTCAGGCACATACATATATCAGTATAAAACTGCAAGAAGAGCGCCATGAATGCTAAGTCGATTTACTCATGTGGGACTCTCTGTGAACCTATGGACTGTAGCCTGCCAGGGTCCTCTGACCATGGGATTTTCCAGGCAAGAATACTGGCTGGAGTAGGTTGCCATGCCCTTCTCCAGGGGATTTTGCCCACTCAGGGATCCAACCGAGTCTCTTATTTTACCACTAGTGCCATCTGGGAAGCCCCCAAGAAGAGCCTCACAGGATATTTACACTCTACCGAGTGAGGACAGTGATATTTTCTGTTCTATTCCATATTCTTTTTTTTTTTTTAAACCTAGTCATAATCCGTTAACTTGGTTTGATCACTGACTAATCAGTCCAAGGTGGCAAGTGCAAGCTTTCTTTGGGGCACCCCCAGAGAGATGGAGGAGAGTATTCATATTTCCCTGGGAACTAACTCTGGAAGGGATGAATGGGTTTAGGAGACATGAAGGAAGCTGAGATTCAAACTTGAGTAAAGAGAGTACTAGAGGTTGTGGCTGCAAAGGCAGGCTGAAGGATGCTTCTGGTTCCTCTGGTTCCATCTGTCTGGCCCCACCAGGCTGCCTGCCTGCCAGGAGCCCAGTGAATGGGTGGGGCCTCCTGTGAGTGCTGGGGAGGTAGCAGAGTAATGGCTTCTTGCCATTGTCGTTTTTTTTTTTGTTTGAGTAAGCAGGAAGGAGAATGCTGAAAGGCTGCCAGGAGTTCTGTATTCATACATTCCAAAGGGGACTCTTGTAAGTCTCTGCACAGAATTTCATAGCCGGGTCAGCAGCAGGGCAGTGAACATTTTATAGATGAAGAAGCTGAGGCTCATCACCTGGTAGTCATTACAGCTAATTAGTAGATCTGGCCTTAGACACCCACTCTCTCAGGAACCGAAGAGACTTGATGGAATTCTTCAACGTCTCTTTGTTGATCTGTTCTTTTTTCCTACACTTGCTACCAAAGGCCCATTGCTATGCTGTGTACCCTCTTAGTATTTTATTTTTGCTTCTTGGGATGAAGATTCTGTTAGTGGGCAAAATAGAGCATGCGAGCCTCTGTCTAGGTGGGAAAGGTAAGTGACCCTGAAGATGCTCTTAAAAACTGAAGCGGGGTTGGGTTGTGGGCCTCTGGTCATTTTCATGGGTGTGGTAGTGCTTTCCTTGGCCTCCAAGAACAATTTCATTGCCTTTCCAGACAGAAAAGTCGAGCTGACCGATTGGCACCCTGCCTCTGGGTTTCCAGTCACTGACACAGCTGACCGTGTCTCATGACTTTTGTAACAAGTTTCCTTGAAGTGTATCCTGAGTTTCTTAAGGCCCAGAAATCTTTGTTTGGACAAATCTTTATAAGAAGGAAGAACTAGGGGGAAATGGACAGTCTCTTTAGCAAAGATGACTCTTTATGTTACCACTGAGATCTATGGTGGGACAGTGGCAAGGGTGGAGAGAACATTTGGTTTTAAACTTTATTTTTTTTTAATTTTTGGCTTCACCGTGCCACTTGCAGGGTCTTAGCTCCCTGACCAGGAAATGAACCTGCACCCTCAGCAGTGAAAGCATATAGAGTCCTAACCAGTGGTCCCCTGGGGAACTACACACTGCTATAGTGAAAATGGATAACCAGCAAGGACAAGGAACTCTGCTCAATGTTATGTGGCAGCCTGGATGGGAGGGGAGTTTGGGGGAGAAGCAATGTGGATCGCTGAGTCCCTTTGCTGTTCACCTGAAACTGTTCCAACACTGTTCATTGGCTATATCTCAATACAAAATTTAAAAAAGGCAAAATAAGAAACTGTAAAGAAAGGTATTGAAGCAGGTAAACAGACATCTTTCAAACCCCAAAATGTCACAGTGCCCAAACCAAGATTAGTAATCTTCCCTTTGGTCACTAAGGTTGTCCATTTTGCCTGATCAGACATTTTTCTTTGTCTCAGATCTCCTAAGTAAGCATTGCTTTGTTTCCTTGATTTTGTGGAAAATCTGAAAGTGTGACTGAGCCTTACCTGTAACCCCCTGACCCAGTTTATCTGAATCAATTCCGTCTTTTGCCTGGTCGTTGAACATCAGCATCAGTGCCCACCTGCATCCCCACAGCACATTGTCTTGGCTTCTTTGAGCCTGGTGAGCTGGTAGGACCTCCTGTGTGTTGGTCGGAGACAAGCCGAGTCTGGATTTAGCTATTTCTGCTTGAAGTTCTGATGACATCTAGATTGAGATGTTTTCATCTTGTAAGTGCTGAGTCCTTCTGTCAATGAAAAGAAAGATTGCTAACCTTAGAAAACAGTGATCACCTTTTGAAGGTACAGGGGTAGAAAAGTGTTCCCTTCTTTCCTTTTATGTTCTTTGGCTGGCTCTATTAATTAAATTGACACAAGGGATTAACAGGAGAAAAGCAAATTTAATTTCCTGCATATGGGTGCGCCGTAAAAATATGAGACTCAAAGAAGTCTAACTGATACAGGAAGCTTTTATGCCTGCCTTTTAGGCAAAGAAACGACCATTGACAAAGGGGCTTGGGCTTGGGGTAATAAACTGGTGAAAAAATAACAAGGTTTGTTTACACAGCTCTCTCACCCTAAATTCCCTATCTCTGCTGATAAGGATGCCTCTTACCCTTCTGGTACAGAGAGGGTGCCTTTCCCATGGGAAATTTTATTTTTTGCTTTCAGAGGGGGAAGGAGGGTCAGAGTGTCCTTTTTGCACCAGCTGTTTCTCAAATACCTTTGATACAAAATAATAATCACTATGCCAGAGTGGCACATTACAGGGTAGCATGTTCAGAGGAAACCAGGCCATGTGGGGGGAAGCTGCACAACAGAAAATATAGAGAATTAAACACACTACTGAGTAGTTTATTTACTGTGGAAAATACTTGGATCACAAGTGTCAACTGGGGTGAGCTTTGTGTCCAGCTGCAGTCCCCGGGGTTCTCGCCTATGGTCACCCTTGGATCACCTCATCCATTGTCCATCAGGGTCCACTACCTCGAGGCTCAAAAATTGGTAACTTCGAAGGCTCACGGGCGTCTGGAATCAGGTACTAAGGGTCTCCGTAATACGGACTCAGATTTTGTCTCTAATATACCCTTTGTTCTCCCGTCAGCGTCTTACCTGCTTTTTCGCTTTCCAAGGCAGTTGTGCTGCTCACATACCTGAGGGCCAGTATACCTCATATACTGGCCGATGGAGGATTTAAGCACGTGAGACCTAGGCACTGCTAACAGGGCCAGAACAGAGTTGGTGCCAGGCAGCCCAGGGAGAAAGGGTGAGTGGACATGCAGACAAGCCTTCCAGAAGGGTTCCCAGCTCCTGAATCCTCTGCCCCTGGACAAAGTCTGGGAGGTAAGCTTTGTGCTACACCCAGACGGATGGAGGGTACTTCCAGCAGGCGGGACTGAGGGGCACCGGAGAAGAGAGGGTCATTCCAGGTAAAGGGGGCAGCGTGTTATGAAGAATAATGACGAGCACCATTTCCTTATATACAAACACGCCACGAGGACGTGTGTAGAGGTTCTTCTAGGTGAGCGTAGCCGCTGGTTCACCCCACCTGGAATGGTCCTCTTGGACTGGACATGTGCAGGAGGCCATGAGGAAGGAGGTGGGCAAATGTCTTTTTTAGCAACTCCCAGATAAATAAGTTTTAGAGATCTAGTTAACGCGCAGCATAATGATAATAGCCAACAACATCGTATTATAAACCGCAATGTTGCCAAGAGACTAGATCTTAATTTTTCCCATTCCAAAAAAGAAATTATACTTGTCTGTCATCGTAGAGGTATCAGCTAATGCTATGGTGGCAAGCATATTGAAACAGATAAATATAAATTCAACACCTTGGGGACTTCCCTGGTGGTCCAGTGGTTGGGACTCCGGCTTCCAATGCAGGGGATGTGGGTTTGATCCTTGGTTGGGGAGGTAAGATTCCCACATGCAGCGAGGCTAAGCCAAAAGAGTAAAAACACTTAAAAAAAAAAATCAACACGATGCACACCTTAAACTTACAAAAGGTTATGCATCAATTATATTTAAACAATATTGTTTTATAAAAAAGGAAAAAAGAAAAATGGTGAGCAAAAAGTCTTGTATGCTAAACCAGTATAATATGCTACCTCGTATGCTACCAATATGGGCTTCCCATGGGGCTCAGTGAGTGAAGAACCTACCTGCAGTGCTGGAGATGCAGGAGACGCGAGTTCAATCCCTTTGTTGGGAAGATCCCTTGGAGGAGGGCATGGTAACCCACTCCAGTATTCTTGCCTGGGGAATCCCAAGGACAGAGGAGCCTGGCAAGCCACAGTCTGTAGGGTCGCAAAGAGTTGGACACGACTGAAGCGACTTAGCCCTCATGCATGCTTCCATTAGTTGAGCCTGGCTCTATGTTAAATGCATTTCATGTATTTATTCCTCAGAGAAATACTGTAAGCAATTCCCGTTTTACAGGTCTCTCTGCCCTTGAATGTGAGCTTCATGAGGGCAGCAGAGATTTGGGTCATTCTTGATGCACATGTCCTGGCATCTAGCAGAGGGCCTGGCACACAGAAGGTCCTCAATACTTGCTGACTGGCTGAGGAAAGAGGAAGTCCAGTCATAGAGGTGACTCTGACCCTGTTTAGCATTAAGGAAACTGAGCCTGACCCCAGGCCTGGAATAAGCTCAGTGGGACTGGATCCCTAGGTTTGTGGACTTGGTCTTTTGCAAGGAGGAGGCACGCTTGTCCTCCCTGTGGGGCTGGCCCCAGCCTTGTGACTGCAAAGGTGAGTGACAGGGAAGGGGCCAGATGAATTTGGGATCATGTGGTTACAACAGGGAGAAGGCTGAAAAGGAAAGTTGAAGGATGTGTGTTTGTGTTTAAATAGCTTTGTATTTTATTTAGAAGGCTGGGAAAGTGGATGGCTGTCTATTCAGCCTGGCCAAAGTTCACACTTTTTTCAAGACCAAGTGCAAAGCCCTGTGTTTCAGAAAACTGTCAGCTGGTACCAGAACTTCAGAGGGACTCAGATCTTCCCAGCATTGCTAAGGTACCTCCCTTTGAGGAGGTGCCTTTCAGGGACCCTGTCTGGGTGAGACTCTTATTTAGGGGAGCTCCTGGGCACCTCTGGACCCTTCCCAGGCCCCAGTGGATGGTGTTTCAGGCTCTCCAGTGGGTTTGTCTTGCTTTTCAGACATGGGGAAGAAAAACTGCTGTGGTCTTAAGGGTGGGAGGAGGAACAGAGGCCGTTAATCTGCATCTGAAATATTACAGGGTCTTTTCAGATGGCTCAGCGGTAAAGAATCCACCTACCGCGGAGGAGACGTGGGTTTGATCCTTGGGTCGGGAAATTCCACAGACAGAGTGACGTGGAGGGCGACAGTCCAGGGGGTTGCAAAAATTGGACACAACTTAGCAAATGAAGAGCAGCAGCAGCAAGATATTACAGAGGGGCGTGGGAAGGGATGAGGAGCCGAGCCCGCTTGGGCGGCTGTTACCCAACTCGAGTTCTGCGCTAGGTGAGAAAGCACCTTTGTCCTTGGGCTGTCATGGGGTGGAGGTGGGGCTGTGCCCTCCTTGGGGCTGCTCCCACTTCACAACCATCTATAGCTCCCAGGTGCTCTGAGGGAGAGTGGGAAGCCTAAATACAGGGACTGTGGCAGTAGTTGGGCCGCCTGGATTTAGCACAGGTGCTGAATCAAGACTTCTGAGCAGCCTGTGTGCGCCCCTCTGGAACGTCCTCATTTGTCTACAGGCAGAGTCTGGAATGCCAACTTTTCAGAGTCACTGTTTTGGGCGTTTGATTTTCATTTTCAAGGCCACCCTTTCTGTTTGCCCCAGTCCCCCGATCCTTTCTTCACTTCACCTCTCAGGGTGTTTTGAACACAGATTTTGTTATCAGACTTAGGTTTGTGCCTTGTTTAGAGAAGTCACTTTTCTTTGATTAAACCTGTTTCTGGATCTGTAAAACTGGGATCATAATTACACCTCCCTCTCTGGCACTGTTCAGAACAATTTGATGATAAAATGTCTGAGAGGGGCTTAGCACAGGGCCTGGCATGTAGTAAGTGCATGGTGAATTTTACCTGTTATCATGCAGCTACCCAGGACTGCTCTCATTCAGATAGTACAGTGCGAACAGGCCAGTCTGTGGCACACACAGGAGAAATTGTGCCCACCTCTGGCCACCACGGGGAGGGGTGGGGGGTCTCCTTATGGCCTTCCTCTTTGGGGGTCAAGTGATTAAGACTCCACTTCTGAGCCAGGAGTTGAGATGTATCCTTCTCGGCCCTTCAGCAGTATTTCTTGAGCATCTTCCAGGGCCCTGGTGGTTTTAGAAACTTGGAACATTTGCGTTTCAGGGTCCAAACCACCTGCATACTGTCCAAGACTAAAATGTGCCCAAAAGCTCTTAGCTTGTCCTTCCTTAGAGAATGAAGTTCTTTAATCTGAGTTTACATTCTTTCTTGTCTGTTTTTTTTTTTGAGTTAAAAGATTCCATCTCTTGTGAAATTGTGCAGACAGCAGATGGTACACATTTATTTATTTTTTAAGATGGTACACTTAAGAAAAAATTCTGATTTGGCAAATCAAGGAGTTGGCAACCTTATTTAGGCTCCCTTTGATTTCTTTCGTGTGTGTGCAAAGGTTACTGTTTGTCAAAAAAAAATAATCTAGGAGTCACTGATTTATAGGATTATTGTTTGCTGTTAGCATTTGTCAATCCCTGGCACTGTCATATCACAGGTGACATGTGGCCCTGTTTGCTGACTTTTGGATTTTCAACAGGTGCTTATAAATCTGGGTCAACATCTCTCTCCTTGGTTTTCCCCAATAACCAGCAGCTTTGGCAGTACGATCTTGGTTGTTTTTGATTTGTACTTTATGTGGCTGGCTTTTCTTAACATTTGTGTCCAAAGGAACCACTGTTGTAAAATTCAGTTTGTACTTTAAGAGTTCAGTCTACAAGGAAAAGCAGAAAAAGTGTCTAGCATGGAGCTTTTGAGACCTAGCACAGGGCCTGAAATACTGGGACTATGGGGGAAATATATTTAATATGTTGAAACTGGTTAGGTCCTAACTCAGGGCCCTAAGCGGTTTTAAAAGCTACACACACAGGGCCTGGGCAGAAATGTTCACAACAGCAGCCTTGACTTTAGCTGGGGTGAGCACGGCAGGTGACAGGTTTGCTGGGGTTCAGAGTGTCTGTGGGGGAGGAGGACCACAGGTTCCTTTGGAACTTTTATGGAAATTGTGCTTGAGAGGAGGTGGGGGTGGGGCCTCAGGACCCTGGAGGGCTTTTGTGACCTGGGCACAGCCTGTGATCTGATGGATCCAGGGATGTCTCACTGATGGTGATACAGAAGTTGAGCAGGAGCTGGGTGACTCTGAGGTGTGTGTGTGCGCGCTCAGTCACTCAGTCGTGTCCAGCTCTTTTGCGACCCCATAGGGTGTAGCCCGCTAGGCTCCTCCGTCCATGGGATTTCCCAGGCAAGAGTACTGGAGTGGGTTGCCATTGCCTTTTCCAGGGGATCTTTCTGACCCAGGGATTGAATCTCGTCCTCCTGCGTCTCCTGCATCAGCAAGTGGATTCTTTACCACTGCTCCACCTGGGAAGCCCCTTAGTCTGGGGCAGGGAGAGCTAATAACAAAGATGGGGAGGATGCGTCCAGAGGGGGTGTGAACCCAGCTTGGGGATGGCTGTTGTGGGGCCTGCATGCCTCTTAGGGGAGACAGAGCTGAGGGTGAGGTGGGGAACAGGTGGCTTGCATCGGGCTGCTGTAGGGCACTTTAAGTGTTCATGCTTGGATGCACAAATTCATTCTGGCTCAAGTCTTTGTTATGCAAACTGGGAATGGCACACAGGACTCATCTGGGGTGTGAATGTGTGGCCACCTAGAAAGCATGATGCAGAAGGGATTCTGAAGCCTCATCAGGCCATGCAGGAAGGAATACTGTGATCAGAGGGTTGGATGGGTGGGTCGGGGGAGGCAGAACCCCTGATAGGGACCTGTGTCTAATGTGAAGTTGTAGAGAGGGGTGAAATAGGCAAGTCCTCTTACTTCCTTCATTTCTAGTCAATGAAAGAAAAATTGCCAAGGACTTGGGCAAAAAGTGGAAGATTCTGGAAGGCTGCTACTGTCTTTGGCAACCAGGGAAGGGGCAAGGAGCTTGTGGGCCTCAGGCAGGGAAATGTGGCATTGTAGGGCACCAGAAGGCCCTCCTTCTGCCCCTCCTTTCTCTGGGTGAAGGTACTGTCATCTCTCACCAAGAGGATTTTCTTCTCAGGGTTGGGGTAGGGGGTAAGGCTGCGCCCCTCTGGAGCTGCCTACCTGAGCGGGGAACCTTTCCCAAAGTTCCAGTCCAAAACCCCTGGGGAGGGGGACTCTCGGGCCTGCAGGTCTGACACCCAGAGCCCATGCGAGATCCTGGACCCCGCTGCATGCACCTTGGCCTTCCACTCAAAGGAACAATTGCAGGAGAGAAGGATTTGGGTCCATTTCAATACTTGACAGCACTGACCCCTTGCACTCTTCATTCAAGGCCTTCATTCACAGATTTTTCTCAGCTGCTTAACTGACTGGTAATTTCAGAGAACCCCTGTGAAAACAGACAGATCGAAGGGCTATGGTCTTTTCCTCCCTCCCCTCAGAGATTTTTTTTTTAAATTCTTATTGGCGTATAGTTGATGCATAATATTGTTAGTTTTTGGTGTACAGCATAGTGAATCAGTTATACACATACACGTATCCACTCTTTTTTTTAGTCTTTTCCCGTATCGTCATTACAGTGTGTTGGGTGGAGTTCCCCGTGCTGTACGGAAGGTCATCATTAGTTATCTGTTTCATGTGCGTGTGCGTGCTCAGTCACTTCAGCCGTGTCCAACTCTGTGGGCCCTGTGGACTGTAGCCCGCCAGGCTCCTCTGTCCGTGGGATGCAATTAAGGCAATTAATATCCTCATGTCCTTGAATGAAATATGTCTGTAGGATAAATTCTAAGGCAAGAATACTGGAGTGGGTTGCCGTGCCCTCCTCCAAGGGATCTTCCCGACCCAGAGATCAAACCCAGGTCTCCTGAGTCTCCTGCATTGCAGGTGGATTCTTTATCGATAAGCCACTGGGGAAGCCCCATTTTATGTATCAGTTCAGTTCAGTCGCTCAGTCGTGTCCGACTCTGCGACCCCATGAATCGCAGCACGCCAGGCCTCCCTGTCCGTCACCATCTCCCGGAGTTCACTCAGACTCACGTCCATCGAGTCAGTGATGCCATCCAGCCATAGCATCCTCTGTCGTCCCCTTCTCCTCCTGCCCCCAATCCCTCCCAGCATCAGAGTCTTTTCCAATGAGTCAACTCTTCGCATGAGGTGGCCAAAGTACTGGAGTTTCAGCTTTAGCATCATTCCTTCCAAAGAAATCCCAGGGCTGATCTCCTTCAGAATGGACTGGTTGGATCTCCTTGCAGTCCAAGGGACTCTCAAGAGTCTTCTCCAACACCACAGTTCAAAAGCATCAATTCTTTGGCACTCAGCTTTCTTCACAGTCCAACTCTCACATCCATACATGACCACAGGAAAAACCATAGCCTTGACTAGACTTTCCTTCCAAGGAGTAAGTGTCTTTTAATTTCATGGCTGTAGTCACCATCTGCAGTGATTTTGGAGCCCCCAAAAATAAAGTCTGACACTGCGTCCACTGTTTCCCCATCTATTTCCCATGAAGTGATGGGACCAGATGCCATGATCTTAGTTTTCTGAATTTTGAGCTTTAAGCCAATTTTTTCACTCTCCACTTTCACTTTCATCAAGAGGCTTTTAGTTCCTCTTCACTTTCTGCCATAAGGGTGGTGTCATCTGCATATCTGAGGTTATTGATATTTCTCCCGGCAATCTTGATTCCAACTTGTGCTTCCTCCAGCCCAGCATTTCTCATGATGTACTCTGCATATAAGTTAAATAAGCAGGGTGACAATATACAGCCTTGACGTACTCCTTTTCCTATTTGGAACCAGTCTGTTGTTCCATGTCCAGTTCTAACTGTTGCTTCCTGACCTGCATATAGGTTTCTCAAGAGGCAGGTCAGGTGGTCTGGTATTCCCATCTCTTTCAGAATTTTCCACAGTTTATTGTGATCCACACAGTCAAAGGCTTTGGCATAGTCAGTAAAGCAGAAATAGATGTTTTTCTGGAACTCTCTTGCTTTTTCCATGATCCAGGGATGTTGGCAATTTGATCTCTGGTTCCTCTGCCTTTTCTAAAACGAGCTTGAACATCTGGAAGTTCATGGTTCACATATTGCTGAAGCCTGGCTTGGAGAATTTTGAGCATTATTTTGCCAGCGTGTGAGATGAGTGCAACTGTGCGGTAGTTTGAGCATTCTTTGGCATTGCCTTTCTTTGGGATTGGAATGAAAACTGAGCTTTTCCAGTCACTACTATTTTATGTATAGTAGTCTGTATATGTTAATCCCAATCTCCCAATTTATCCCTCTCCCTCCCTACCCACCCCCCCGTAACCGTAAGATTGTTTTCTACATCTGTAACTCTGTTTCTGTTTTGTAAATAAACTAATTTGTACCTTTTTAAAAATTCCACATGTAAGGACACCATACAATATTTGTGCTTCTATGTCTGACTTACTTCACTCTGTATAACCTCAGGGCTGTGTTTTTTAACAAAATATTTTCTCTTTGCTGGGTAAACAAAGCAAAGGTTCTGTAAATGTTACAAGGATCACACAGAAATAATGGAGATCGCCATGGCCTGTACCACTAACCTGAACCTTCCTGGATTTCTGGCAACAGTGGGTTCTAGCCCTGGCTTCCCTGCCCACCCACAGGTGCTGTAGACCGGGATGCTGGGTGGAGGCAGGAATCAGCCTGGATCTCACCCCTGGTACTCACCCCGGTGTGACCGTGGCCAGGCCCCTCAAATCTCTGAGCCTAGGGAGATTTGGCTTAGAACATTTCCCTTGCTCTGAAAATTTTAGCCCAACCATCTCCCTTTCTGAAATCCTTTCTATTTTAGTAATTCTGAGAACATATTCAGAGAGGTATTGTATTACGTTCCTAGGTCTGCAGTAAGAAATTGTATGACCGAAAACTGGGTGATTTAACCGAAAGCTATTCTCCCATGGTTTGGGAGCATTCTCCCCATTTTTTTCAGATTTCCCCAGAGATCTCCACTTAATCCCCTCTTAGGTGTCTCTCTAATGTCTTCTTCCAATAGATCAAATCAAATATATACACGTACACTAACCTGTCCTCAGACCCTCCAAGTTCTACAAATTGTTCTCCAACTGGCTTTATTCACCTTCGTTGCATATTTTGACATCTCTTCCTTTGGATCTGCCCTATTTATTCTTCACAATGATAGTGTTCTATTCTGAGTGGTACATTCTTTATATAAATGTCTCCACTTGTTGGGCTCTTGGATTTGTATCCTTTTTGCTTTGACAGACAATGTGGCAATTAATATCCTCATGTCCTTGAATGAAATATGTCTGTAGAATAAATTCCGAGCAGCTGTGTGAAAAGCTAGGGTATTTCTGTAGAGAGAAGCTGTACCACTTAAGTCTTGTCATCAGCTGTGTGTGAGAGTGATTCTCCATCCATAATCTTGCTGCATAGGGTGTTATTAAACTACTTTCTGGGGTTTTTGATGTACAGAAGTTTTAAACGTTGAGTGAATGAATTCATGGCTATCACTGTGTGGTTTCTGCTTTTGGTATCATTAGAATGGCCTTCTCAAATGTGAAGATTACTTACAATGTTTTATTGCATTAAAGCCTCTTCAAATTTATGTAATTTGAGAATCAAAAATACAGAAAGGTTACAATGAAAAGGTGGATTAGGTCTCCCTCCTCCACTGTACCCCAAAAAAGGTAATTTTATTTCTCATGCATCCTTCCAGAATTTCTTTATTCATATATAAGCAAATGCAAATATATATATTCTTATTTAGCTCTCCCCTCTGTCTTTTAAAATTTTGCACAAAATGGAGTGTAATGTATACACTATCCTGCACTTGCTTTGTGCAAATATATTTTGCAGGTTAACCCAGATCAGTAAATACAAAGCATCTTCACCCTTTTTTTTTTCTTTCTTTTTAAAGAAAGTGCCTACTTCATTGTGGGGGCAGCTGCACTATAATTTATTAAACCAGTCCTCTGTTGATGGCCATTCAAGCTGGTCCCAGTCTTTTATTATTATAAACAATTAGACAGTGAATAATGTCATACCATTTCCTGTGTGTACAATCAGTTTGCAACGTTGATTCCCAGAAGTGGAACTACTGGGGCAAAGGCCCTGTGTGTGTGGCACTTGATTAGATCTGACCAAGTTTCCTCCTAGAGCAGTTGAAGATGATTTGAAACCTGTGGCTATATTTTCTCTTAGGGTTTTTTTTTTTTTTCCTCAACGCTTTTTAAAAAATGAGAGATTTGCATCTAAGCGAAGGCACAGACTTTAAGGATCCTGTTCAGTGAGTTTTGATGAGTGTATATGCCTATGTGACCCCACCCCAATCACCGTAGAGAACATTCCATCTCTCAGAAAGTGCTCTTATCCCTCTTTCCACTCGGTAACCCTCCCTCCTTCCCGGGTAACCGCTCTTCTGCTTTCTCAGATTTGCCAGTTCTAGAGCATCAGCCAAATAGAATCCCACAGTCTGTAGTCTTCTGAGTCTGGCTTCTCTTGCTTAGTATAATGTTCTTGAGGTTCTTTCCATTGCTGTGTGTGCCAGCAGTTGCTTTTCACTGCCCTGGTGTCTTTTTGACACTAGCATTTTTTTTTTTTTCCATTGACTTAGAAGGAATTCTGGTGTATGATGTGTATTCGTCTTCTATAGCTGCCGTAACAAATGTCCACAAACTTAGTGGCTTAAAACCATGCAGACTGATCATCTCACAGTTTGTTGGTGAGAAGTCTGGTGCCCGTGGCAGGTTTCACTAGGTTGAAATCAAGATGTTGCCTGGCTAGGAGGGTCTGCCCAGAATCCTTTTCTAAGCTCATTCGTGTTGTTGGCAAGATCCAGTTGCTTGCAGCTGTAGGGCTGAGGTTCCTGTTACCCGACTGTCACCCAGGAGCCTCTCTCTCTTTCCAAGGCCACCTACGTTCCTCCCCTTTGCTCCCCCTCCATCTTTGAGGCACGAACCGACGGGGTTAGTCTTTTTCAGGTTTCACGTCTGCTTCTGCATCTCCCTTGCCTTCTGCTTCTCCAGCATCTTTCTGACTCTAGCCAGATAAGTTTTCTGCTTTAGAGGGTTAATATAATTAGATTGGGCTCACCTAGATAAGGGCTTCTCTGGAGAAGGAAGTGACAACCCGCTCCAGTGTTCTTGCCTGGAAAATCCCATGGACAGAGGAGCCTGGTGGGCTACAGTTCACGGGGTCACAAAGAGTCAGACACGACTGAGCGACTGAACACGCACAGGTGTTGTTAGTAGTAAGCAAATCGTAGTCCTCAAAGTCAGTTGAGATTGAGTTCTGACTTTGGATTCTTAGCCCATGCTGTCTGTGCCCACCTTCCTGTGGGAACAGGAAGGAGTCGGTTTTAAAAATCGCTGTCTCTGCCCTCCGTTTTTGCAGTTGTCTGTATCCCCAGCTTTCCAGAGTTGATCTTGGATTGTTCACTACTTTGAGGATGTTTTGAAAGGATTTCAATTAAAAAACAAAAACAAACAAACAAACAAACAAAACCTACCACCAAGAAACAAAAAAAGTAAACAAATTTGCTGTTAAGTTGTTATGTTGTACCCAGATAAGGGACAGAGGAAAAGCCTCTCTCTCTGCCCCTTTCAGCTGCCCAGAGCCCACCCTGTTTGCGGTCTGGCTCCTGTAAGTCAGTTATAGAACTCTTCATGTGTATACACACAATGCAACTATAATGGAGAAGAATTTTTTTTTTTTAAAGAATATAGATATATACATGTATAACCGAATCACTCTGCAGTATACCTGAAACTAACACAGCACTGTAACGATCAACTATCCTCCAAGACAAAGCCGAATAAAGACACACGCACACGCAAAATGACAGCAACCAGTGTCTGCCTTGTTTTCAACTTGCTGGTTTCAGAACCTCGCCAGCACATTTGCATTTTTCTTACGTCTGCTTCCTCTGTTGTTGCCAAGCAGCCCTGGCCACCTCCCAGCAACTGGACCTTGACTCCTCCTATGGATACAGTGAAACTGAGCAAAAGCAGACTCTGCCCCTGTGAAACTGTCTTTACCTTCTGATCTTTTAGCGTTAGCCCTGCTGACAAAACTGAAAGTGCAGGAGCCTTTCCCGGCAGTCCAGTGGTTGACTTCACCTTCCAGTGTAGGGAGTGCTGGTTTGATCCCTGGTCAGGGAGCAAGGGGGTACTAGTGGTAAAGAATCTGCCTGCCAATGCAGGAGAAGTAAGAGATGCAGGTTCGATCCCGGGTCCGGGAAGATCCCCTGGAGGAGGAAATGGCAACCCACTCCAGTAGTCTCACTTGGGAAGTCTCATAGAGGAGCCTGGAGGTTTATGGTCCATAGCATAGCAAAGGGTTGGACAGGACTAAGCATGCTTCCCAGCCAAAAACAAAACTTAAACCAAAAGCAGTATTGTCACAAATTCAATAAAAACTTTAAAAAACGGTCCGCATCAAAACAAACAGAAAAGCTGAAAGTACAGACTGTGATGGATCCAGGCCTGCCAGCGCCGCTGACTGTTTAGCCTCCGCCTGGTTTCTTCAGAGTGGAGTCTCGCCCCCGAAGCCAGTCCACCTAGGTTTGGATTCCAGCACCGCCCCTGTCCCTGGGACTATGGCAAGGCCCTTAGCTCTCCTTGCCTCAGTTTCCCTATTTGTCAAATGGGGACACAATCAAGCCTACCTCCTGGGGCTTCTGGTAAGAAGGAAATGACATGATGATGTAAAACACATAGTAGGTGCTCATTACAGATTTGTTCTCAGGAGTACTGTCATTACAGTACATTATTACCACTGTGTTTAACAGTTTCATCTATTTATATAGACTGCTCACTTGTTTTAAAAAAAAAGACTCGACAGCAGAGCTCTAAGCATTCTAAGGCAGCGATATAAAGCATTCTTCCCTGTAATGAAGGTGTAACTGTCAATAAATCCTGTTGAGAAGCAAAAGACTTTCTTTGTGGTTGGCAATCCCCCTTTCCCTTGTTGCATGACCGTACCAAGAAAAAGCCAAGATGTAAGATGATGAAAACACTGGATGTCTACTCATAACATTTAGAGCTCACTTAATTTCTAGAGAAAAATCAGATGTGAATCGTTTTTATTGTATTTGTAAGTACAGTGGAAACGTTTTGTGTTTGAATTCTTAAGTTAAGCCCTTGAAGAGTCTCATTTTAATAACATTTATGGTCTGATTATGAAGGTGGCACATTTTCTGGCAATTGGAAAGTCAGAAGAGCTCAAGGAGGGAAATTAAAACCCTACCTAATTCCAGTGGTGAGGCTGTTAACATTCTGACATGTCTTCAGTACATTAGGTGTGTTTAAAATTTAATTTGGGATTATGTGCCTTTTTATGTAGCCTGTATCTTTCATTTAGTAACGTAGCCTATCATTAAATGTTCTTTTACAACATGACTTTAAAAATAACCGTGTGGTGTTCCACTATATGGGAGTTTTATGACTGATTCAAATCCGTTACACATTATGGAATATTTAGGGTTATTTCTGGTTTTTCACTGTGGTGAACATCTATGAGGCTAAGTATATCAGCGATCTAATATATTTCTCCTGTAAGCCGTATATGACAGCTCCCACCATTTGGGGTCACTCTTAAATATTTCCTAGTGACCCTTTACTATTTTAATTCTTCATCCTTTTGCCTACTTGCGATGGTGATCCTGGATACTTGTATTCCTTTGTGAGTTTTCTGTCTGTGGCCTTACACATTTTGATCAGATTGACCCTTTCTTGCAGTGAAAAGGTATTTATAAAAGAGGGGTACCAGAAATTCCCTAGTGGTCCAGTGGCTAAAACCCTGTGCTTTCGTGGCCGTGGGCCTGGGTTCAATCCATAGTTGAGGAACTAAGATCCCACAAGCTACATGGTGCGGCCAAAAGGAAAAAAAAAGAGGGGGAGAGATATTAACCCTTTGTCAGTTGTTACAGACATTTCCTGTTTCCAGTTGTCCAAAAATGGCCACTTTAAAATTATTTATTTGACACCTGGCTGGCAGTATTTGAAGGAGAAACACATGTTTTTAGTCTCTAATCAATTATATAAACTTTTTCTCACGGTCTCCTCTGTCATCTCTGTATAAATGTGAGTTATAGAATTATTTAATGCAAAGTCTAGGTGGAATTTTTAATTGTGACTTGTTTAGCAATAACATGCCTCATTCTGGAATAGCTCTGCATGGTGAGTGAGGAATGCAGTTCAAAAGTCCAGTTAGCTCATGGGCTTAAAATAAGCCACCGGGACTTCCCCTTCCCTGGTGGTCCAGTGGCGAGGACTCTGTGCTCCCAATGCAGCGGGCCCGGTTTTGATCCCTGGCTGGAGATACTAGATCCCACACGACACAACTGAGACCTAGCACAGACAAATAAATATTTTAAAAGTAAAATAAGCCACCCCTTCTGTCTGCTTGGGTTGGCTTCCCTAGCCCCCAAACCCTTTGCCAAGGTTTGAAATGATACAAACCAACAGGGATTATTCTCTGTACAATGATTGTGCTGGTCAAGAAGGCTTTTGATAGATTGTACTACCCCACAGGTGCAGGGCCTATGCAGCCACCTGAAGTGTCCTCATTTTTTAAGACTTTTCCCACTGCCTTCCTTTTCCTGCTGCCATCTTGAGAAGAGAAAATTCTAAGGGACATCTCTTCTGATCCCCACTTTTCTTTTGGCCATAGCGTGTGGCATGCAGGATCTTAGTTCCCTGAACAGGGATCAAACCCATGCCTCCTGCAGGGGAAGCAGTCTTAACCACTGGACCGCCAAGGAAGTCCCTGACCCCTCCCTTTCCCCTGCCTCCTTGGCAGCTGCTTCTCGAGGCTCTGTGAGGCCTCTCCTGTCCACTACCTTGGTGTAGCAAACACTTCCTGAAGCCTCATCAGGTGGGCAGGGCTCCAGGCCACACCAGAGAGAATCGGTAACAAGCAGCCTCTCTGGGACTGGCATTCTAATTCATTACACAGCAAATATTTAAGTACCCATTCTGTGCTAGGGCCACCAAATGAATGAAACAGGAGTCAGGAAAGAGGTAAGGGCTTCCCAGGGGACGCAGACAGGTAAGTGGGCAATAGCAATCTCAGGGACAAAATACTTCGAGGCTTTTAGGACCTTTGGAGACAGTGGAAGGACTCTCAACTCCTTGGATGAGTAGGCAATGCAGTACAGGGTCAAGGGCAGAAACTTGGAACTGGGGTCGGAACTGGGGACACCCATCAGCCCATACTTAAGCAAGTGAGTTGAACTTCTTGAGCCTGAGTTTTCCTCATCTGAACAGTGAAAATGGTGCCTCCTTCTGAGCTGCTGTGATGGGTAAATGAGAGTAACGCTTGTTGCGGTTGTGGGAAGAGCTGCCACTTATCTAGTGCACACCGCCTGCCAGCTTCATGTCGTCTTTTTAAAAAGATTTTGTTTATTCTTTATTTTGGCTGCCTTGGGTCTTCGTTGCTGCACTGGGGCTTCACTGCTGCGCATGCGGGGTGGGGGCCGCTGCTCTGGTTGCGGCGCACGGGTTCCCCACTGCAAGGCCTTTTTTCTCTGCACAGCGCGTGGGCTATAGACACTTGGGCTTCAGTAGTTGTGGTGCATGGGCTTAGTTGCCCCACAGCTTGTGGAATCTTCCTGGACCAGGGATCGAACCCACGTCCCCTGCGTTGGCAGGCGGATTCTTAACCACTGGACCAGGGAGGTCCTTCAGATCGTCTCGTGCATGGAAGCTGCCTCCTTCCTTACAGCCTGCCTGGTCATTAATACAGAATAAATGGAATCGTTCTGGCCGCTGCTCCAGAGGTCAGAAAAGAACTGAGAAAGAAACCGTCTCCGATCAGACACTCCGTCTGGTCCCTGGGTGGGGAGGGGTGTGGGCAGGGTGTGCCTTCAGCTGGTGGGAGGGGCCAGGATGAACAACCTGCCCCTTCAGACTCCGAGCGCTGCAGATGTGGAGAGGACGGAAACCGCGCCGCCAGCCTTCCCTCCTCTCCTCACAGGATGGACCCCACAGCTTACGCTGAGCGGCTGAAAGAGTCTGGCAACCAGGGCTTTAAGAGTGGGAACTTCTCTTTGGCCATCAGAAAGTACGATGAAGCCATCCAGATTCTCCTGCAGTTGTACCAGTGGGGGTAAGTGTTCGGATTTTCTCCCTGCCTCTTTTTCTTATGTATGGAAGGGCACGCACTCTTGCTTTTGTTTTTTTCTCACCTTTTATCACACCAGCTAGTTTCAGTTTCCTTTCTCCTCCCACTTTCTGTTTATCTTCTCTGCAGTGTCAGTCTCAGTGAAGCTAGAGGAATTCAGGAAACAGAAAGTGAAACGCGGGGGACTGTTGATAAACCTTGCAAAACTTGCCCTTTTGTCTGGTTCCAACAGAGTTCCTGGGATGACTGACTCTGTCTCCAAGCCTCTGGGCTTGTCATTCATTTGATCTTGTTTATCTGTGCTATCAACCCACTGGCCTGGCTACAGGGCAAGCCACCAGGAACTAAGGCTCACCTCTTCCTCTGCCCCGTTCCGCTTCTAGCAGACCTGTTCCCAAACATTTCAGGATCACGGCCTGCTTACAAATTATGGAGGACCCCAGAGAGCTTTTGTTGGTGTAGTTATCAATAAAGCCTGCATTAGAACTCAAAACTGAGAAACATTTAAAATATGTATTTATTCCTTATTTTAAAATGTCAGTAATAAACCCATGACATGCTGACACAAGCAGTGTTTTTATGAGGAATTACTTTTCAAAACCAAACATTTAGTGAGAAGAGTTTCACATTTTATGTATTTGCAAGTCTCTTTAATGTCTGTCTCAGTGGAAGACATCTGGCTTCTCACATCTGTTTCTGCACTGAGTCTGTTGTGACATCACACTCCAGGTAGCCTCTGGAAAATCCCCCATCCACATGTGAGAGGAGGACTGTGAAAAAGGCACCTGCTGTCTCGGCATTATTGTATTAGTTTCCTGTTGCTGCTGTAAGAAATGACCACCGACTTCGTGGATTAAAACAATACACATTTATGATCTTGTGTTTCTGGAGGTCAGGGGTCCAAAATGAGTCTTGTGAGGCTAAAAAGCAAGGTGGTGGCAGGGCTGGTTCCTTGGGGAAAGTGAAAGTGAAGTCACTCAGTCGTATCCGACTCTGCGACCCCATGGACTGTAGCCTACCAGGCTTCTCCATCCATGGGATTTTTCCGGCAAGAATATTTGAGTGGGTTGCCATTTCCTTCTCCAGGAGACCTTCCCAACCCGGGGATTGAACCCCAGTCTCCCGCATTGTAGGCAGACGCTTTACCGTCTGAGCCACCAGGAAAGCCCGGTTCCTTGGGGAGGAGCCTCCATTTCCTTGTCTCTTTCACCCTTGAGTGGCTGCCTGTATCCTTGGCTTGGGGTCCCTTCGTGCATCCTCCTCAAAGCACATCGTTCCAGTCGCTGCTTCTGTCATCACATCTCCTCCTCTGCCTGTGGCCGACTCTCTCAGTCTCCCACTTACAAGGACATCTGTGATCGTATGCTATTCCAGATCCTAATCTCAAGATCCTAAATTAATCCCATCTCCCAAGTTCCTTTTGCCATAAAAGAAAACATTATTTGGAAACCATTATTCAGCTAACTGCAGTTGTGAAGCTATTTTGACCTTGGGGACCACCTGAAGTGGTCTTGGGCACCCCCAGAGGTTACCACATCATTCTTTGGGGACAGCTGTAATAGAGGAAGCAGACGTTGGCATTTGTAGGGCGTATGCAGCGTAAACTTGTACCTCGAAGTGGCACTGAGCTGAGTTCCTGACACATGGCTCCCACCTCCTCCCTCCTATCTCCTGTGTCTGCGCTGGATTGGAACTGACTGTAACTGACCTGGGCTTGTAGTTCTGTCATTCTGCCCCCTCGTGGTTCAGATCAGAGCTGTGTCAGAGCTGGGCCTAGAGTGCCTCATTCATCGGGGGAAACGTTGACTTCCCCTTCTGTCTTGCAAAGAAAAAGGTAGTGTCAGATTGTGGTGGGAGTACCACCACATGGTGGTGGAGTACTGACCACATGATGAGTACTCACATCTCAACGCCGCCACTTAGCAGATGCGTGACAGCTAAAGGGACTCCTGCCTGCACCCTCATGTATTGCCTTTCATGGGACCTTCCTGATACAGTTCCCGGTGCCCATCACCTGTCACCTGCCTTCCTGCTGCTGCCAGCTGACACAGGGCTTGTGGTCCACGAGCAGGTGTCCTGGGGAGAAGGGGATGGAGGGAAGCAGGATCGGGTAGGGATGGTGTCTCCACTGGAGTCAGCTCTGGACCCTGAGTTGTACTGCAGAACTGTCTCTCTTTAAGACAAGGAGGCTGACCTTTCTGATACCTGTGTCAGTCAATCACCAGCTGGTAGGTAGGCTGTCTGGCCCCCAGGAATTGTCCAAGGGAGTGGGGCGATTAGTCAGCTCAGGCTGCAATAACAAACTGCCATTGACAGGGTGGAATAAACAACAGGAATTTGTTCCTCACAGTTCTGGAGACTGGGAAGTCCAAGGTCCGGGTGGCGGCCAGTTCAGTTCCTGGTAAGTGCCCCCTTCCTGGTTTGCAGATGGCCTCATTCTCACTGTGTCCTCCCATGGTGGAGAGAACAGGAACACTCTGGTGTCTCTGCTTATAAGGGCACTAATCCTGTCATGAGGGCGCCGATCTCCTGACTTCATTTAAACCTAATCACCTTCCTGAAGGCCCCCGCTCCAAATACCATCACTCTAGGGGTTGGGGATTCAACAAATGAATTTGGTGGAAACACAGTCCATAACCAGGGTATAATTTCCTGGGGAGAAGGCAGCTCCCATTAGGCTGAGGATAAATGGGGCTCAAGGAGACCCTAGCTGCGGCCCACACTCATTCCTGCTAGGATTGGCTGCACTGGCCAGGGTTTCTGGGCTGGACACTTGGTGTCTACTACACTGTGGTCAAAGCTCCCTTGTCAGTTACCCTCTGACAGACTCACCACCTCTCCTGAGCTTCTGGGCCCTCATACTTTACGGAAAAAACTAGATACAGAAAGCCCTGCGGGTGGGGACATAGTAGAGGAGATTTTTACTTTGCTTTATATTTTTGTGGGTATCTGTATTACCTAACTTTTCTGTTTGTATTATTTTTATAATGCAAGTAGTTCAAAGAAAGGAAGTATAAGCCTTGCTTTTCCACTTTGTGTGTCTTGAATTAAACAGCACTTGGACTTCCGTTGACTTTTTATGGTATATTTTGTGTTTTGCTTCTTCCAATTTGGTTTCAGCAATAACCTTGCAGCAGTATGACCCCTAGACCCAGGCCAGTACTTTGACCACCTGATGTGAAAAGCTGACTCATTGGATAAGACCCTGATGTTGGAAAAGATTGAGGGCAAGAGGAGAAGGCGGCAGAAGGGATGAGATGGTTAGATAGCATCACTGACTCAATGGGCATGAATCTGAGCAAACTCTGAGAGATAGTGAAGGACAGCGGAGTCTGTCATGCTGGAGTTCATGGAGTCACAAAGAGTCAGACATGACTTATTGACTGAACAACAAAGAACCAGGCAGGAGAGGCCCTGACCTGCTGTGCTTTTGAGGCCCGATTTTGCCTTAATCCAGCTGTACCCTCGCTATGGAGGGAGTCTGGGGCAGAGGCTTTACCCACTCAGAGCCTTGCTTCCTTCCACCAGGACCCCAGAATTCCTGTCTATGGCCCCTGCTCCTAGCATCTGCACGGGCCTCTTACCTGCAGACAGTTTTCAGAGTGCTTTCCAAGGTTAGGAGTGAGGACTGAGCTTGGACATCACATCTCCTGCCATGCAGGATGAAGGCTGAGCTGGAAAGAGAAGGAGTGGTGAGGGGCACCAGCCTGGCTCACCTGGCCCTGAAAGAATGCCTGTAGTTCTAAATTTGAAGCTTGCCTTTCTGATTTAATTAATTTAAATTTACATGGCTGTATGTGGTCTGTGGCCACTGTATCGGACAGGGAAGATTGGTCGCATGACGTAGGTGCCTCCTTTTGCACTCTGGCCCTGGGTCCCCTCCCATTTGGGTGGCCCTGCCTATGTACTAGAACAGTGCTCATCCAGCATCTTTCACAGGCTCCATGGGGACCGTGTGGTCACATGTTTTGAGGAGCTCTGCCTCCATTCAGCATGCACGTGTATGTGCGGTGGCCCCCACGGTGTCTGGACTTTGTGAAGGCTCAGTGAGAACTCCCAACCTCTCCACCCTGAGGACCAGTTGTCCGTTTTACAGCATCTTCACCAGTGGACTCTAAGGGATAAAAGTCCTGTGGAGATCAAAAGGAGGTGGACTCGAGGTGCTGAGAACATTTGTCATGAAAAAGTGGGAGGAGAGGATTTGGGAGTGAGGAAGGGCACCTGGGACATTGCAAATGACCTCGCCTTTGTAGGCTGTGAGGGTCAGATGTCATAGGTATAATTGGGACATTTCCTGCTGAAACCCCATCACCACGGCAAAAATAATAAGTATCACAACTGTGGCCTTCAAGGACTGGGTTCTGTATTTGCAGGACAATACAGCTATTTACCGCCTACCGGTTGGTCCTTTCCCACAGGGTTCCCCCCAGGGACTTGGCTGTGCTGCTGTGCAACAAATCCAATGCGTTTTACAGCCTTGGGAAATGGAATGAGGCCTACGTGGCTGCCAAGGAGTGTCTCCAGTGGGATCCGACCTACATAAAGGTAGGCTGACTGTGGACGCTGCAGTTGCTGCCTCCTTCCCTTCCTTGGTGTTTGTTTTGTCTTTATTCTTCCATCTCTCATGTTTATTTTTTTTGTTGTTGGCTGTGAGGTCCATGTGGGACCTTGGTTCCCCGACAAGGAATCGAACCCGCACTCCTTGCATTGAGAGCTGGGCGACAAGGAATCGAACCCACACTCCTTGCATCGAGAGCTGGGCGCCCTAAGGCGGATTGCCAGGGAAGTCTCTGTGTTTTTAGGAGTGCCTCTCATTCAGCTCTCCTTGCACTGTAGACAGATGTGCACAGCATCTGGAGGCGAGTAGGAAGGATGGTGGCCAAGTGTTGAAAGACGGTTGCAGGGGAGAGTGGAGCCAGGCCTAAGGTGGATTCAGTCCAGTGGTGGTCTCGGAGCTTATTTTGTTCTGATGTATTTACACCCAAAGTCATAGTCTCTGCGTGTTCTTTGCTGTTTGCAAGTTTCAGTTTTTTCTCCTTCCTGGTCATAAGAATTCCCCGCAAGAGGGATTTTATGGCGATCCTTACTTCTTGGAGTTTCTGCTTCTAATCAAAGAAGGGAGGCTTCAGGAAGGCTTCTTTCTGCATCTGTTGAATCTCAGATGCCTTCATCTCAAAAGAATCCTTCTGCCAAAATATCACATTTTGGGGTGATATATTCTGATCCCCTTCACCTCCCTCCAAAATAAAAGGTGAAACTTAGACCTGAGAAAGGCAAAGAAATGGGAAATTCTGTACCAGCTTACTTGGCTGCTTGCTTCCTCTGACTGTCAACTAAGGTTTTAGACTTTTTAAAATGCAAACAAATCAGTAAATAATCAGAAGTTTGGTGAAGTTGAATTTCATCAAAATTTAAGTTGAATTTCAGGTGCTTGCTTCTTTTTCTTTTTTAAGTGTTTATTTATTTGACTGCCTTGGGTCTTCGTTGTAGCACTTGGGATCATCCTCGCATCATACAGGATCTTTCGTGGCAGCACACAGACTTCCTAGTTGGAGTGGAAGAGCTTAGTTGCCCTGTGGCATGTGGGACCTTAGTTCTCTGCCTAGGGATTGAACTGCTTCTCCTGCATTACAAGGCAGGTTCTTAACCAGTGGACCATCAGGGACGTCACAGGCGCTTGCTTTTTTCTTATGAACCCAGTTGGTGAACACCTTGTATTATTTTAGACAGAACATTGTTTTGGTAGCCCTTGATACTGATTCATTTCAGTGGTCAAAGTGGGGAAGGCAATATGGATCATTTTGTTCCTTCTCAGGAGCCTAACAGTTTGCATACAGGCAAAACTAGACCATTTTCCTCTATTAATCATTGTAAGTTTCCTCTCCCTACAGAAACCGAAAAATTTTTGGCCTCTGGTGTATATTGCTTGTAATATGGAGCTGAGTGACCCTCAGTGCTTGCCATTTCCATTGAAAATCGTGTTTACTTGGATTGAAAGGAGCAGGGAACAGCTCCTGTGTTGACATGACAATCTCATTCTTTTCTAGAACACTGTAGCTGTAGGACTACATGGTTTCATTTCTCCCTTCTTGCTCAGGCTGTGTTTTAAGGCACAGATACATAAACCACATACGTCATTGGAACCAGGCCCACTCCTTTCTCTCTGATTCTTACGCTGTGTGCTCAGCCGGTTAGTCATGTCTGACTGCGGTACCGTGGACCATAGCCCACCAGGCTCCTCTGTCCATGGGATTTCTCAGGCAAGAATACTGGAGTGGGTTGCCATTTTCTCCTCCAGAGGATCTTCCCCACCCAGGGATCGAACCTGCGTCTCTTCTGTGTCTCCTGCATTGGTAGGCGATTCTTTATCACTGAGTCACCTGGGAACAGAGGACACCAGCTGACTCCAATGTTAGATGCTGTATGTGTCATGGACTTGAAAGGGATTCTTTTCTCGCCAGTTACCACTTGATAGGAGCATTGTGGCATGGAATCCGATGTGGAAAGCCTATATCCAGAGCTCGTTAGAAATCTGTGTTTACTTGGAAATCAGTGTTTACCTGTAGTCTGTTGCCTCTGATCCTCAATCTTGCCTTGCCTTCAGCAGCAGTTTGGAAGAGATGGGCATGTTAACACTTCTGTTTTTTCTTGTTGCAGGGATACTACCGAGCTGGTTATTCCTTGCTGAGGTTGCGCCAGCCTTATGAAGCCGCTCGCATGTTTTTTGAGGGTCTGTGGCTCGTGAGGAGCAGCCAGGACAAGACCCAGATTGCTGATTTCTTGGTGGCAGTCTTCACCACGATGGGCAGTAAGTCGGGACTGGGGGAGGCCTGCCCTCTTTCTTTCTTTTAAAGGTCTTGTGATTGTCTTTGAATGGCTCCTTGGGGACTCTGGTTTCTGGGGAGATAATTACAGGGTGTTTTTCTTTGTGGCTTCTATATGCAGTTTGAATGAAACTTGACAGTGGAAAACACATGGAAAGCTTTGATGGCCCAGGCCTTTGCGGAAACAACTTCATCTTTTTGCACAAATCACTTAAAGCTGTCCCAGTTTTCCAGTTTTGTTGCAGACTTCTTAAGCTTTCTATGTTGCTATCCATAGGCCTGTCCCTACTTATACTACATGTTTTACCTGATTTTTGCATGTATTTCTCCAGTATGTCAAGAAAGGGTTCCTGTTTGCCATGAAAATAATTTGAAGGGACTGAGGGAGGGTCCTCCGGAAGCTGACAGTCTGCTAGGAACACACCCGGGTAGGGGTGGGCATGTTGGGGGAGGTGGTGAATTGCATGGACCATTAGGTTATTAGTCTGACGACCTGGCCTGTGATATGGCTTTATCCGTGTCCTTAAGTTGGCAAAAACAGACAAGTATGAAACATAATATGAAAGGTTCCCTGCCAGGGACAAAGGCGTTCTTTCCCTGGGTATCACAGCATGGTCTAAAGTTCTACCAACGGCCAGGCTGTTGTTTTCCAGTACTGTTTTTGATCAAATTTAAGATTGCACTAATTTAAGATGTGCCACTATTTTTAAATTTTATCGTTATGATTTTATCTTTTGGCCACACCACACAGCAGGTGGTATCTTAGTTCCCCAACCAGGGATTGAACCTGTGCTCCTTGCAGTGGAGGGGGAATTGGGGAGGGGGTCTTAATCCCTGGATTGCCAGGGACATCCCTGTGCCACTAATTTATGTTCTGCTGTTGAGACAGCATCAAGGGCAACACACGTCTCGATTCTAGAGATGGTAGAATGTGAGCAATGGCATATGTTAGAATTGCTGGAAAATGGTCCCAGATTTCAGAAACAGGTAAATTACTGCTGATGATACATTTGACTGACACGGATCCAACCGTTCCCATTCCGATTGTGGGAAAGCAACTTCTGTGATCTGTGGAAGGGATCCTACAGACTTTGGCAAGTTTGGCACAGAGAGGGGGTGAGAGCAGTGTCGGGTGGTAGGTGGGAAGTAGTTAGAGGTGGGCTTAGCCGTGTCTCCCAGCAGAGACGTCAGTGTCCAGACAGGTGCTAATGAATCACAGCTCTCCCATCTGCCTTTTGCTGACGGTGACTAAAGCCTGCTTCCCTTTCTTCTGAGCCTGTTGGTTTGTCCCATTCCCGACATGTCCTCATTGTTCTCTATGTCTTTTTTTTTAAACTTAATTTATTTGTTTATTGTGGTTGCGCTGGGTCTTCGATGCTGCATGCGGGCTTTTTCTCGCTTCGCCGAGCGGGGGCTGCTTCTCGTTGCGGGGCCCGGGCTTCTCACGGTGGTGGCTTCTCTTGTTGCCGAGCACAGGGTCCAGGTGAGCAGGCTTCAGTAGTTGCAGCACAGGGCACAGTAGTTACGGCATTCGGGCTTAGTTGCTCTGCAGGATGTGGAATCTTCCCGGACCAGGAATCAAACCCATGTCCCCTGCACTGGCAGCCGGATTCCCATCCGCTGTACCACCAGGGAAGTCCTCCCTTTGTGTCTTTTAAAAGCCGCTGTTCTGGGGCTTCTGTGGCAGTCCACTAGTTAAGACTCTGCACTTCCAGCACAGCGGGTGCAGGCTGGATCCCTGGTTGGGGAACTAAGATCCTACACGCTGTGTGGCACGGCCAGAAAATAAAAAAAGTGTACAATCCAATGGTTAAGAAAAACTAACAGCACTGCTCTGTCAGAAGCCAGTCCAGAGTTTGGGAATTCCAGACAACTGACTCTCTGGTGTGGCTGCCCCTCTAAGAAATCTGGATCCTGAGGGGGGCAGTTAACAGGACTTCTTAGGACAGTGTAATCCTGACTTTTCTACTTGTTTGGAGGATGACTGTTTGCCCATCGCCCAATTTCTAAATTTTGAAACTATATTTATGAAAATTGTGTATCCTGTTTGTACACTGTATGTTTGTTTTGCTATTTGGCTACTCATTTGTGGAAATTGATAACCTTAGAAGAGGGGTCCTGTTATACTGGCCCCTGACCTGTCCCACTTGGATATTGTCATCCACAAGTTTGCAGGGTCATGAGAGGCAAAATGTTGATGGGCCTCTAGGTTGAAAGAACACAAACTGACTAAAAGAACTGCTCCATCTGGATTCCGTCTTGGTTTTGTCATGAACTAGCTGCATGATAAGCCACAAAGCTTGACCTCATTTGTCACAGCTTCTCACTGTTGAATGAAAATAATATGTGTCACATTTTTCTTAAAGGAAGTGAGTTTAATAATTTCCCTCAAGTACCCACTTCCTCCTCCGTAAATGGAACTAACAGGCACTGCCTTATTAGTTGGTCCGAGGGATCAATACAGCATATATCACTGGGCTCAGCAAATAGAGAAGCTATTATGTTATAGCTCACAATAAACTGCCTTAAGGGACTGACTTTAACCTGAACTTAAAATGATTGCCACTTCAATTATATAGGACATTATGGTTTGAAAAGGCCCTTCTTTCTTATTTTAATTTTTAAAATTTTTATGCCCTTTTTGCAGGTTACTTTCCATTAATAGTCATTACAAAATGACTGTATTCCCCATGTTGTACAAAACATCCTTGAGTCTGTCTTATATCCACTTGTTCATGCCGCCCACTCCCATAATCCTCTATGGCCCCTCTTTTTTTTTTTGGCTGCTTGAGATGGAACCCATGCCTCCTGCATTGAACGCTCAGAATCTTAACCACTGAACTACCAGGGAAGTTGCTCTCTTTTCTTTCTGATATTTTTAAATTTATCATTTGTCTATGTGTGCTCTTAATTGGAGGACCTTTTCCTAGATGTTCTAGACTTGCTCCAAGTTAAAATTTCTAAACTCTGGAACTTTCTTTCAGGTGACCCCATTGTTTTGCAGAGTTTCTTGCCCTGCTTTGATCGTATTTTCACTACTGGCTTCTCCAATGAAGTGTGGCAATCTGTAATAGAAAAGTTGGCAAAGAAAGGCTTATGGCATGTAAGTAAACGGAGATAGCTCTCTTGTGAGGAAAGGCAAATTGCATTTCTTTAATTTGATTAAATTTATTTCTCTCTGCTGGCACTGGGGAATTATAACTCAGTACTTGTTTATCTTGATGCCAAAGTAACTTTTTCATTGTCACATCATGAAAGATGAAAAGCCACTGAGATAATATTAGTTCACCAGTTTCTGTTTTTTAAGCTTGGAAAACAGTTTGTGGCAACCTCACTCTGTGCTCTCTGTCTCGATTGCCATCAAGGAAGTGTAAAGTCCAGATGCTAATGGTGACGTGGAATGAGGAAAATAAGTAATTGTTCATCTTTATAATCTTCTTTATACGGCAGCATGTGCTAGCTGGGGCATGATGACCTGCTTGTGCTTCTCAAAGGGTTTCTGTATGACATCAAGAGACTGTTATCCTCGGGTAGCAGAGAGATTGCAGGACCTGAACCCACAGCCAGGAATCCATAGGATGAAGGAGCCCAGTGGCTTCCCTGCCCCACAGGTGCCTCCCTGAATCCGAGTCCTCCACCGTCTGTTCTGAGCTAATTCTTTCCTCTCTGGGCCTCACTTCCTCACTTGTAAGTTGCAGGATATAAACCTATTCCCTCCTGGTTGTGGGGGAGGATTAGAAATAAGGGACCAATAGCACCTGATAATAATATCATTATATTATTTTATCATTCTTATCATGGTAAGCCCTTGGTGATAATAATGTTCACTGAGGGCCTGCAGTGTGCCAGACGCTGAGCCCCAGGGGTTTTGTAACACCTGGCACCTGTGTGCTCAGTGTCCAAGGAGCAGCGGCTGTCATTGACCATAATGACAATTATAGGAGGCCTATAATCACTCCTGAGAGTGGGCTGGCCCAGAGAGGGAGTTTGGTTAGAAAAGGCCTGCAGGCTTTTTAAAGCAACGCAGACCAGAAAAATCACAAAAGCAAGAGCAGCCTGAAAGGACTCTGGACCCAGGAAGGTTGGGTGACTTTAGGATACAGGATTCTTCAGTTTTTTAGAAGGTCATGGATGCTGCTGGGAATCTAATGAGATCAACGGGACTCTCTTTTCGTGTGTGCTCATGCACACAGGCACACACAAATACACAATTATGCGTGTAGCTTCAGGGAGGTCATAGGAACTCCCTAAAGTCCAGCCACAGGCTCCCAGAAGCTCACCCCCATATTACAGTCTAGAGAATGAGGCAATGATGGGGAGGAAAGCAGGCTAGACTCTTGGGAAATCAGGAATCAGAAATCCAGGGCCCTGGTAACAAGAGATCTAGGGTCTCTTTTCTGATAAGATGGGTAAACTAAGAACTCTTTCTAGCTTTATTACTGTAAGTTCTGAAATTCAGTGATTTAGGGCAGATCTGTAAGTGGGAAGCTCCGGCATCATTAGCAGGAAAGTAGTTCTGTCTACAGCCCCCGGAAAAGAACATTTTATGTCCCCTGTTCCCCATGTGGGATGAACACGGATAGAGCTCCGGACCCTGGGTGGGAAGGGAGGGAGTGGGAGCCCAGCAGCTCCTGGCAGGCTGCCACCTAGCCAGCCAAGGAGGCCCAGGAATCCAGCCCAAATGGTGGCCCCATATCCTACCAGCAGTGGGGCCCAGGCCATTTCCAAACACTGCAGGCAGAGACATCTTATAAAAACCAAGCCAGCCAGCAGGATTGTCAGAGCTCTGAACCTATCATCTGGGTGAGTCTAGGCTGTGGGGCCTGCTTATGGTGAGTAGTTAGGAGTGGGCATCACCCGCTGGTGGTCTAAGGGCTAAGACTTGAGCTCCTGATGCAGGGGGCTGGGGTTGGATCCCTGGTCAGGAAACTAGACCCCACATGCCACACCTAAGGATTTGCATGCCACAACTAAAGTTTCTGCGTGCGGCAACAAAGATGGAAAATCCCGCACACCACAGCTAAGACCTGGTGCAGCCAAATAAATACATTTTAAAAATTAAAAAGAAAATAAAAATGTGAGTATCAAACTGAAAGAAGTTGGAAGCAAGATGTAGCCACACGCTGAGTTCCTGTGGCCCCATGCCCACTTGCAAGAGCATACATGAGGGAAGTGGATCCTGAGTCTGGATCACCAGTCAAGGTGATTCTAGCCGAGCCTAGAATTCCTGGACCAGCCAGCATACCTGGATGATCCCAGTAGGGACCTCTCAGGATGTGCTAAGTGTTTGAAAAGGAAAACTTGCTTAACTTCTCTCAGATTTAGCTTAGGGTCAGTGATTTAACAACAGGGTTTTCGAGGGAAAAAAAAGGGAAAAAAAAAATCCTGATTTGTGGCATTTTCCACTTCAAGAAAGGCAATGCCAGAGAATGCTCAAACTACCACATAGTTGCACTCATCTCACACGCTAGTAGAGTAATGCTCAACATTCTCCAAGCCAGGCTTCAGCAATACCTGAACCGTGAACTTCCAGATGTTCAAGATGGTTTTAGAAAAGGCAGAGGAACCAGAGATCAAATTGCCTACATTCTCTGGATCATCAGAAAAGCAAGAGAATTCCAGAAAAACATCTATTTCTGCTTTATTGACTATGCCAAAGCCTTTGACTGTGTGGATCACAATAAACTGTGGAAAATTCTGAAAGAGATGGGAATACCAGACCACCTGATCTGCCTCTTGAGAAACCTGTTTGCAGGTCAGGAAGCAACAGTTAGAACTGCGCATGGAACAACAGACTGCTTCCAAATAGGAAAAGGAGTACATCAAGGCTGTATATCATCACCCTGCTTATTTAACTTCTATGCAGAGTACATCATGAGAAACACTGGGATGGAGGAAGCACAAGTTGGAATCAAGATTGCTGGGAGAAATATCGATAACCTCAGATATGCAGATGACACCACTCTTATGGCGGAAAGTGAAGAGGAACTGAAAGAGGAGAGTGAAAAAGTTGGCTTAAAGCTCAACGTTCAGAAAACAAAGATCAGTATCCAGTCCCATCACTTCATGGGAAATAGATGGGGAAACAGTGGAAACAGTAGCTGACTTTGTTTTTCTGGGCTCCAAAATCACTGCAGATGGTGACTACAGCCATGAAATTAAAAGACACTTACTCCTTGAAAGAAAAGTTATGACCAACCTAGACAGCATATTAAAAAGCAGAGACATTACTTTGTCAACAAAGGTCCATCTAGTCAAGGCTATGGTTTTTCCAGTGGTCACGTATGGATGTGAGAGTTGGACTGTGAAGAAAGCTGAGTGCTGAAGAATTGATGCTTTTGAACTGTGGTGTTGGAGAAAACTCTTGAGAGTCCCTTGGACTTCAAGGAGATCCAGCCAGTCTATCCTAAAGGAAATCAGTCCTGGGTGTTCATTGGAAGGACTAATGTTGAAGCTGAAACTCCAGTATTTTGGCCACCTGATGGGAAAAGCTGACTCATTTGAAAAGACTGATGCTGGGAAAGATTGAAGGCGGGAGGAGAAGGGGATGACAGAGGATGAGATGGTTAGATGGCATCACCGATTCAATGGACATGAGTTTGGGTAAACTCCGGGAGTTGGTGATGGACAGGGAGGCCTGGCATGCTGCGGTTCATGGGGTCGCAGAGTCGAACATGACTCAGCGACTGAACTGACTGACTGATAGTGTAAATGCTCTCGATTTCCATGTCCAATCTCAAGCTGCTAAGTCAACAGCAGGGCTCGGATTTGGGAAGAGATGTGCACAGTCAGCTCCCTCTCTGATAGGAGCTGCTCCAACACAGCCCTTAGTAGGATCTCATGGACCCCAAATACCACTAAGGTGCTGAAGAATCAATTGGGATGGGTTATTTCAAAAGGATGTGTTTCTTCTGCTTGCTAAGCTTTAAGAACGTTGCAGGAGATTACTTCTTTACCTATCTGCCCCTGGGCTCTCCCAGTGCTGACTGCCGTCAGCTGCTCCTGTCTTCAGCAGGCTTTGAGGAAAGGTGGAGAAAACCCATATCTCAGCACAAATAGGAATTTCACTAGAGACACTTGGATTATCATGGTTAAGGCCAAAGAGTTTGGCAGGTGGCTTAAAAAAAGAACCAGGGCTAGAAGCTGTCCGGTTTTGTCTTTTGTTTCTGAGTTCCTAAAGTTTAAGATTACTTTTGTTTTAATCACCCATGTGGAGAACATAATTGTTCCAGCTTTTTCTGTTTCTCCCCTTTCATCAGTCATTTCTGCTTCTGTCAGTGAAGAAAGACCGGCTTCCGAGAAATCTCCAGGTCCCAGATTTATCACTGAAAAGTCTCTTTGAGGTAAGGTAGCTTCTTGACATGCACGGTTTCAAGTCAGACCTTTTCCCACTTATGGTGACTGGGACTCTCCCCTTCAGCTGCCTCACTGCAGATTTGTTGTTTATGATGATTGTAGGCTGTGGCCACAGCGAATCAGGACTTTACTGATTCTAAATTCTATGGGTGGGGGCTGGGATGAGGAGGAATTGGATGAAGGCAATCAAAAGGCACCAGCTTCCAGTTATATGATAAATAAGTATTAGGGATGATAAATAAGTACAGCTTGATAAATATAATTTACACTGCTATGTGTTATGTATGAAAGTTGTTAAGAGAGTAAATCCTGAGTTATCATCACAAAAACATTTTTTAAAATTTAATTTTTATCTCTATGAGATGAAGGATATTCACTAAACTTGTAATAATCATTTCACAATGTACCTAAGTCAAATTATTATGCTATACACCTTAAATGTGTACAGCTCCTTATGTGTATTATATATCAATAAAACTTGAAGGGAAGAACCCCAGACTTTATGGGGAAGGAGAGTCTGAAGTTTCATATTGATGTGGCAGCTGCCATAATTCTTCTGTGTGTGTTTTTTCCCCTAGAAATATGTCTTCATCGGACATTATGAGAAAGTGGAACAGGTGCCCAGGTTAGTGCAGTGGCTCATCTGCCTGGGTGCAAATGTGGAGAGCATAGGACCGTACCCTCTGCACACCCTCATGCGCCTCTGCATCCAAGCCGGTGAGTTCTTTCCCAGTGGAAAACAGGGAAAACAGAGTTCTTGCCCCTCCACGCTGCCCTCCAGCTCAGACCTCGGGGACTGCGCTTAACCCAGTGAAACCAGAATGTGGCCACATAAATGTGGAATATTCAGATGATCTGAATAGTCAGCGATTGGATTATTCAAATATATGAAGGCAGAAAGGAAATGGTACCACTTTTCCTTTCTCCTGGGACCTCACAGCTACAGGAGGCCCACACTGAGAGGATTCTGTGTTCTCAGACAGATGCTGGCAGCAGACTGGGGCCCTGGGATTCAGAAATGGGCCTTGGGACAGACAGCCTTTGCTGGACAGAGCTCTCAGGGGAGCTGTGGAATTTCTTCCTGCTGGCTAAGTCAGCTGTGGTCTTTTTCCGAGTTCATTTTTCCCTCTCAACCAGAGGACCAACTAATGTGTATGTGGGGGGAATCCCAAGGTAAAAATTGACTATTGCTGATACAGTTGGCTTGTTGGTTTTTTTTTGTTTTTTGCTTTTTTTTTAAGTAATCTTGTTTTCATATATATATATATATATATGAACTTTCTTGCATTTTTACTCTTTATCACCTGGCTGTAGGATTTCAATTTTAAAATATTTTTTATCATTAAAACACACACACATACAATATCCACATTTATACCTTAGATAGAAACCTGTTATTATTTGTCTTCAAAGCATCAGTGTTGGACACTGACCCAAACAATCTTAGAGCCAGAAGGAACCAAGAGGACTTGTCTACACTGTCTTCCCTTTCTAGGCTGTAGCATCTTCTCAGGATAGTACTGGCATGGCCAGGGGCTTAAAGACCTAAGCCACCGTCTTTGCTTTAGCCAGATTTACCCTGTTATTATGCATTTTCTCTACTGGAGAATCCATACGAGCATTTACTTTCACACATTTTGGTGACTAAATTATTTAAAAGTATAAAGTCTGAATAAAAGCAATCTAATCCAATGCTCCCAGTTTCAAATTAGGAGTGTCTCTGGGTATGACAGTCACAGTCCCTCTCTGTGTCTACTTTTTAAGTTTGTTCCTGTGGTTACAGGCAGGTGTGGAAAAGATCAAGTCTTCGCATTTAGGCCTGATTCTCTTCTCAGAGGAAACCTCTGACATGGTGACAAATGGTGTCCACAGAGTTGGCAGAACTGTGCGGCTTTTTCAGAACCCACTGGAAGGAATCTAGGAGAGGGCTTTGAAATCTCTGTCCTATCTATAGACATGCAGTGGGGAGCTGTGGGTGCCCTGCCCTGGTCCTCTGTGACCAGTGCCCCCGTCTCCGGCTGCACCACAGCTGCCTTGTTCGCCAGTGAGCTGCTGTTTGCCAGTAGGCACCCCCTCCCTCCCTGGGGCTGGGTCTGTAGCTCTCGACTGACTGCCACTGGGGTACAGAAGGAGAGCACCTGCCTCAAGGTGGGTCAGTGCTGTGGTGCAGTTCCTGATCCACAAGCTCCCTGTGGGTGGAGGCTGAAGGCCGCTCAGCTGAGGCCGCGTCTCTGCTTGCTTCCTTCCTCTCTTTCTCCCCAGCTCCCTCTGCCAATAAATCACACATACGAGAATCCTTGTCACAGGCTGTGCTTCTAGGAAGTGGGGCTTCCCCAGTAGCTCGGTGGGTAAAAACTGCCCGCAACGTAGGAGACATAGGAGACATGGGTTTGACCCCTTGGTTCGGGAAGATTCCCCTGGAGGAGGAAATGGCAACCCACTCCAGTATTCTTGCCTGAGAAATCCCATGGACATAGGAGCCTGGTGGGCTACAGTCCAAAGGGTCGCAAAGAGCTGGATACGACGGAGCAAGTAAGCACAGCTCTACTTCTAGGGAATTAACTTAAGTTTTCTGTGAATAACTTCCTGTGACTTGTGCTTTCAAGACACACATTTTGGGACTTCCCTGGCAGTCCAGTGATTACGACTCTGTACTTCCAATGCAGGGGGTCACAGATTTGATCCCTGGTCCGGGAACTAAGATCCCACATGCTGCGTGGTGTGGCCACAGGTTTTTAAAATAGAAAAAGAAAAAACACCGACACACAAACTCTTGTCTCCACGCCTGTGTGTGGCCAGGGACAGTGAACACTGGATGCCCCCTTGGACTCCCTTGGTGTGCACCGCGGTTTGCTTTGCTGCTTTCTGGTCTGTTGGAAATAACACCAGTCATTCATTCCTTCAGGGGAAAGCCATCTTTTCAGGTGGTTAATGGACTACAAGCCCGAGTTGAAAGATCACATCAACCAGAAGGATGAGGATGGCTGCACTGTCCTCCACGTGGTTGCCGCCCACTCCCCAGGGTACCTCACCAAGCGTAAGTGGCAGCACCTTTCAGACTCAGGGGTAGGGAACCCACACGACTGACCACTGTACCTATTCCATCCCGTGACGGGCTTTAATAATCAAAAATATCAAATTATGCGCCCCCCCTTTTTTTTTATTTTCAGTTTGCTTTTCAGAAAAAAGTTTTTTCTGATATGTTTTGTGCTTGAAAGTCTTACCTAGTGATAACTCTTCTGGAGAAAAATTACTTACATAGATTTAAATTAAAAAAAATTCTGTGACTCCAGACTAAGTATTAATTTTTTTCTGGATTTAATTATTACAAAATTATTATTACTTCAGAGAACACTAAAACAACCTAAGTATATTAAATTTTCTGTAAGTAGTTATGAAAGATAAAAAAAAAAAATTGGCGGAAGAAGATAGGAGGATCGTGGGTCGTGATGCCTTCTCAAAGGGGCTTGCCAGCTACTTAATCTTCCCTCAGGCTGGTACTCTGGAAATCAGGCATGTTCACCACCTTTGGGGCAACTTTGGTAATTGCATTGGTTCTCTCTACTGTGTAACAGATCATCATAAACTTAATGACTTAAAGTGACACTCATTTATTAGCTCACTACTTTATAGGTCACTAGTCCAGTGTGATCTGACTGTTTTGCTCGGAATCTCTCCCGGCTGAAATCAAGGTATTGACTGGGGCTGCATTCTCATCTGGAGTTCTGGGCCTTCCTGCCCCCATGATTGTGGCAGAATCTGGTTCCTTGTGTTTGTAGGACTATTGTTCAGGCGCTAAGACACGTCTGACCCTTTGTGACCCCCTGGACTGCAGCGTGCCAGGCTTCCCTGTCCTTCACTGTCTCCCGGAGCTTGCTCAAACTCATGTCCATTGAGTCAGTGATGCCAGCCAACCATCTCATCCTCTGCCACCCCCTTCTCCTCCTGCCCTCAATCTTTCCAAACGTCAGGGTCTTTTCCAACGAGTCAGCTCTTCACATCAGGTAGCCAAAGCATTGGAGCTTCAGCTTCAGCATCAGTCCTTCCAATGAATATTCAGGGTTGTTTCCTTTAGGGTTGACTGGTTGGATCTCCTTGCTGTACTAGGGACTCTTAAGAGCCTTCTCCATCACCACAGTTCAAAAGCATCAATTCTTCGACGCTCAGCTTTCTTCACAGTCCAACTCTCACATCCATACGTGACTACTAGAAAAGCCATAGCTTCGACTAGACAGGCTTTTGTTGGCAAAGTGATGTCTCTGCTTTTTAATATGTTGTCTAGGAGCAAGTGTCTTTTAATTTCATGGCTATAGTCACTGTCCTCAAGTGATTTTGGAGCCCAATAAAATAAAATCTGTCCCTATTTCCGCTTTTTCCCCATCAATTTCCCATGAAGGGATGGGACCAGATGCCATGATCTTTGTGTTTTGATTGTTGAGTTTTAAGCCAACTTTTTCACTCTCCTTCAGCCTCCTTAAGAGGCTTTTTAGTTTTCATCTCTCTGCAGTTAGAGTCGTATCATCTGCATAACAGAGGTTGTTGATATTTCTCCTGGCTATCTTGATTTCAGCCTGTGATTCATCCACCCCAGCATTTTGCATGATGTACTCTGCATATAAGTTAAATAAGCAGAGTGACAACATCAGCCTTGTTGTACTCATTTCCCAATTTTGAATCAGTTTGTTGTTTCATGTCTGGTTCTAACTGTTGCTTCTTGACCTGCATACAGGTTTCTCAGGAGGCAGGTCAGGTGGTCTCGTATTACCATCTCTTTAAAGATTTTCCAGTTTGTTGTGATCCGTACAGTCAAAGGCTTTAGAAGCGGAAGTAGATGTTTTTCTGGAATTCCTTTGCTTTTTCTATGATCCAACAAATGTTGGCAGTTTGATCTCTGGTTCTTGTGCCTTTTCTAAACCCAGCTTGAACATCTGGAATTTCTTGGTTCACACACTGCTGGAGCCTAACTTGAAGGATTTTGAGCATTACCTAGCTAGCATGTGAAATGAGTGCAATTGTGTGGTAGTTTGAACATGCTTTGGCATTGCCCTTTTTTGGGATTGGAATGAAAACTGGCCTTTTTCTAGTCCTGTGGCCACTGCTGAGTTTTCCAAATTTGCTGGCATATTGAGTGTAGCACTTTCACAGCATCATCTTTTAGGATTTGAAATAGCTCAGCTGGAATTCCGTCACTTCTACTAGCTTTGTTCGTAGTAATGCTTCCTAAGGCCCACTTGACTTAATACTCCAGGATGTCTGGCTCTAGGTGAGTGACCACACCGTCATGATTATCTGGGTCATTAAGATGTTTTTTGTATTGTTCTTCAGTGTATTCTTGCCACCTCTTCTTAATCTCTTCTGCTTCAGTTAGGTCCTTACCATTTCTGTCCTTTATCATATCCATCCTTGTATGAAATGTTCTCTTGATATCTCCAATTTCCTTGAAGACATCTCTAGTCTTTCCAGTTCTGTTGTTTTCCTCTATTTCTTTCCATTCTTCACTTAAGAAGGCTTTCTTATCTCTCTGTTCTCTTGAACTCTGCATTCAGTTGGGTATATCTTTCCCTTTCTCAACTGCCTTTCGCTTCTCTTCTTTTCTCAGCTACTTGTAAAGCCTCCTCAGACAACCACTTTGCCTTCTTGCATTTCTTTTGCTTTGGGATGGTTTTGGTCACCACCTCCTGTACAATGTTACAAACCTCTGTCCATAGTTCTTCAGGTACTCTGTCTACCAAATCTAATACCTTGAATATATTCATAAGCTCCACTGTATAATCATAAGAGATTTGATTTAGGTCATACCTGAATGGTCTAGTGGTTTTCCCTACTTTCTTCAATTTAAGCCTGATTTTTGCAATAAGGAGCTTATGATCTAAGCCACAGTCTTGTTTTTGCTGACTGTATAGGGCTTCTCCATTTTTTGTTGCAAAGAATATAATCAGTCTGATTTTGGTATTGACCATCTGGTGATGTCCATGTGTAGAGTCAATCTCTTGTGTTATTGGAAGAGAGTGTTTGCTATGACCAGTGTGTTCTCTTGGCAAAACTGTCAGCCTTTTCCCTGCTTCATTTTTATTCCAGGGCCAAACTTGCCTATTACTCCAGGTATCTCTTGACTTCCTACTTTGGCATTCCAATTCTCTATGATGAAAAGGACATCTTTTTTTGGTGTTAGTTCTAGAAGGTCTTGCAGGTGTTCATAAAACTGTTCAACTTCAGCTTCTTTGGCATTATTGGTTGGGACCTAGACTTGGATTACTGTGATACTGAATGGTTTGCCTTGGAAATGAACAGAGATCATTCTGTAATTTTTGAGATTGCACCCAAGTACTGCATTTCGGACTCTTTTGTTGAATATGAGAGTTACTCCATATCTGCAAAGAGATTCTTGTCCACGGTAGTAGATACAATGGTCCTCTGAATTAAATTCGCCCATTCCTGTCCATTTTAGTTCACTGATTCCTGAGATACTGATGTTCACTCTTGCCATCTCCTGCTTGACCACTTCCAATTTACCTTGATTCATGGACCTAACGTTCTAGGTTCCTATGCAACATTGTTCTTTATAGCATTGGACTTTACTTTCACCACCACGTTTGAGGTGGTGATCTCATCCACAGCTGGGCATCATTTCCTCGTTGGTCCAGCCTCATCATTCTTTCTGGAGCTATTAGTAATTGCCTACCCTACTTCCCTAGTAGCATATTGGATACCTTCCGCCCTGGGGGGGCTCATCTTCTGGTATCATATCTTTTTGCCTTTTCACACTGCTCACGAGTTTCTTGTGGCAAAAATAGTGGAGTGGTTTGCCATTCCCTTCTCCCGTGAACCACGTTTTATCAGAACTCTCCACTGTGACCCATATGTCCTGGGCAGCCCTGCACAGAATGGCTTATAGCTTCACTGAGTTATGCAAGCCTGTTCTCCACGACAAGGCTGTGATCCATGAAGGGGTTGTAGGACCGAGGGCCCCGTTTTCTTGCTGGCTGTCGGCCAGAGGCTGCTGTCAGTCTCCATAGACCACACGCATTCTTTGTCTAACGGCCTCCTCTGTCTTCAAAGCAGCAGGGGAGAACTTCTTGTGCATCAGATCCCTCATACTCTGAATCTCTGGGCTCTTCCATCTCTGACCTCTAGACCTTTGACCTTTAGGGCTCAGGTGATCAGGCCAGGTTAATCTCCCCATCTTAAGGTCAACTGCTTTGGGAAGTTAAATACATTTGCAAAGTCTCATCACAGCAGAGTTTAGATTAATATTAAACTGATAACTGGGAGAAGGTGTGTGTATACCAGGGGTTGAGAGTCTCAGGATCTGAGAATTTTGCCTTTCACAGTGCGATACTTGATGGGTGAGAAGTATGACTCTTTAAATTTTGCCTTATTTTTGTAAAATGAGAGGCGAGCAGTTGTGAGTGGGGAGATGGGAAAGGACAGCATCACAAGCAGGATGGTACCTGGTGTAGAGGTGCTCTGTCAAGGTGGTTAATTGTCAGAAAGCAAGTGTTTGGAAGCTGGGAATCAGGCACTAATTCTTGTAACTCTCGGTGGTCACATAAGTCTTCGTACCTCCAGGAATATACATTCTGAAAACAGTTGCATCTGTGATCACAGAGACCCCTTGATGCTTGGCAAATAAATGTTACAGCAGCAAATGGAGCCAGCAGCCAGAGGTGGGGTTAACGAAGGTTCAAACAGTGAAGAAAACCCTGGTGCAAAAGCAGTTGCCACTTTCTTCTCTTGTCCCCAGACTGTTTTTTTTTTTTTTTTTTTGGAAGTATGTTCTGTTTCCTCTCTAAGGAATAAAGAAATCTGAAGGCACAGCTTGCTGTCATCCTTACAGCTGTAACTGTTGCCTAGTAACAAGAGTCCCCCTCTCCTTGCTTGTTGCCAAGGAGATGGGAGAAAGGTAGAGAGGAGTGCACTTCTGAACCTCTTAAAAGCTATTGTCCTTCCCACTCCACATAGGACTCCTGGCTCCGGGGACTCGGCTGGATTGCCCAAGGCCAGCAGTTCAGCTTCTGTAAACAGAGGGACTCTGGTCCCCTTGCCCCAGCTCAGGCTGGGAACCGGGCGGACGTGTGCTCATGGGGACATCTCCTTATGGAAGAAACCGTGACAACCCCCACTTCTCACTTTGGCCTGCTCTAGGGCAAACAGAGGATGTACAGATGCTCCTGGGCTTTGGGGCTGACCCCACCCTGGTGGATCGACAGTCCCGGTCTGCTGTGGATGTGCTGAAGAGGAACAAGAACTTCAGAGCCATTGACAAAATCAACAGCCACTTGGAAAAGCTGGCAGCGTGTTCTAAGGACCTCTCAGGTACAGCTTCCGGGGAATTAACTTTTTCGAGGGGGCAAAACTGGTCCTGTGAAATTAGGTACAAATCAGTATATCTTGTCTTAGCACATGAAGATGAAAGTGAGACCTCCCAGTCTTTGGAAAGCTTGCGTGCTTTTTTTGAAAGACAGAATGAGACAACTGTTATTTAAAAAGTGTCTACTACATTCTAGGAACTTGGCCAAGTCTACCCTTGGGCAGTAAGCGTGACTTTTTTCTTTTCCATGCATGCACATAGTAAAAAAGAAAAAAATCAGAACAGGAGATAACAAAAATCAAGCCCACTTCTGAGAAACAACCACAGACAACAATTAAAAGTACATTTGTAATTCTGTTTCTTAATCTGTCAATTTGGATAGCATCTATGGACTAACTGCTATAAAGATAAAACACAGCAAGTCAGCCCTTGTTGTTGAATTTTGCCTAGTAAAGTGATCTGTGCCATTTACATTCTGTTCCTTAATTCTGGATTTTCTGTGCTTCACCTATAGACTGAGTCTAAAAATTGAAAAAACATTAAATTGCCTGTATATGGAAGTATGATTTCTACAACTAGTCGCATATTGCACCCAATGAGAAGAATCATTAAATGCCCTGAAAACTTTGCTCTCGAAATATGATACTCTCTAAGCATCCTAGTTTGGTGAAGCATACAAACACATCATTGTATGTGTGTGTGTGTACAGATGTATCAGTACACACAAATGATTTTAGGTTTGTTTAGACTCTTAATTAGACTGTAGCCCCAGCACACATATGCTTTCTTTAGTTCTTGCACTCATATGCAGCACTTGTGGCTCATGCTGTCTGTCTAGATTTCTCTCTTGCTCTGCTGAGTACCAACTCCATTAAGTTTTTCAGTGAGGAGATGTGCAGACTTACAGAAGGGGAATCATCATCAAGTGGATAAAATGAGGACTGAGCATCTTTCAGACGTCGAGATAGAAATCAGTGGGGCTCTGCTGGCTGTGGGATGATAGGCATCCACGAGGATTCCTTTACCCAGCCCTCCCTCCCTTTGTTATCCTCCTTTGGATTTTTAAGTGGATCTTCCATATGTTAGATTTACAAGGAAGGAGAAACGCACACGCATGCATTTTTTTGAAGTTCGACATGACATGGCAGTCGAGCCCTCCTAAGAAAACAAAGAGACGGTCAGAGAAGTGGTGAGACCTAGTCTTTTCCTATTGCTTTGAGCACATAGAGGCCGTCTAGAAAAGCAGCTGTACTATTGGGAAGGGGGCCCTAAAAGAGGATGTGCCTGTTGGCAGTTCTTAGACACAGAAACATAACATGAAGGGGCAATTGTTTTTATTGTTTTCCCCTGAGTCTGGAAGACTATTTTGCCTCTTATCTCCTGGGATTTAATTTCCCCAGCAATGATCAGGCAAGCTTTCAGGTGCGGGGAAAAAGAAATCTTTCAGGTGAAAGGAGGGAGAGCAAAGGTCAGAAGAGCTTGGAAAAGATGAGTGCTAGAGTCCCAGTTCCTCTCTGGGCGGGGGGCACGAACATCCATGATGTCTGGACCATGTCTAAGTCATTTTGGGTGCTTAGGTCATTTTGAATAGGCTGTCTTCCACCTGGCCACAGTGGGGTTTGTTTTCATCACCACCTCCTGGAAAATTGACCCCTCCACCCTCAACATACACACAGACAGGATTCCTTCACCCACTCACTCGACATTCAGAAAACTAAGATCATGGCATCTGGTCCCATTACTTCATGGCAAATAGATGGGAAAACAGTGGAAACAGTGACAGACTTTATTTTCTTGGGCTCCAAAATCACTGCAGATGGTGATTGCAGCCATGAAATTACAGGATGCTTGCTCCTTGGGAAAAAAGCTATGACAAACCTAGACAGCATATTAAAAAGCAGAGACATCATTTGCCAACAAAGCTTTGTCTGTCTAGTCAAAGCTATGGTTTTTCCAGTGGTCATGTATGGATGTGAGAGTTGGACTGTGAAGAAACCTGAGCAGCAAAGATTGATGCTTTTGATCTGTGGTGTTGGAGAACGCTCTTGAGAGTCCCTAGTACAGCAAGGAGATCAAACCAGTCAATCCTAAAGGAAATCAGTCCTAAATATTCCTTGGAAGGACTGATGCTGAAGCTGAAACTCTAATAGTTTGGCCACCTGATGTGAAAAGGCCAACTCATTGGAAAAGACCATGATGCTGGGAAAGATTGAAGGCAGGAGGGAAAGGGGGCGCGACAGAGGATGAGATGGTTGCATGGCATCACCGACTCAGTGGACATGAGTTTGAGCAAATTCTGGGAGATAGTGAAATACAGGGAAGCCTGGTGTGCTGCAGTCCATGGGGCTGCAAAAAGTCGGACATGGCTGAGCGACTTAGCAACGACAACAACAAGCAACTGAAGAACTGAAATTTTATTTAATTAACTTTATTTTTATGTAATTAAGTTAGTGGGCCTCTGTATTGGACAGGGTCACTTTAGACTTTAACCCAGAATGGTTTTCTGTGCAGAGTAGTAGTTGAGAAGATAGTGAGGGGGGAAGGGCAGAAGGAGGGCCTGGGGCCATGGGAATGAAGGTAGCTCTTCATAAAAATGAAGATTGTATGGATTTTAATCTCTCCCCATTCACACGTTAGTGGGCACAATGGAAGGCATTATTTTTAGGAAGAGATGCTCCCTAGGGGTTGGTACCCTTGTTCCTGACCTAAGTTTAACTTGATGGGGGGTTTTTTAAAAATTCATTTATTTATATTTAGGGCTTCCCCTGTGGTTCAGTGGTAAAGAACCCACTTGCCAATGCAGGAGATGTGAGTTTGTATCTCTGGGTTGTCAAGATGGCCTGGAGAAGGAAATGGCAACCCACTCCAGTATTCTTGCTTGGGAAATCCCATGGACAAGGCACCTGGTAGGCTACAGTCCATGGGGTCACAAATAAGTCAGACACAACTTTGCAACTAAACCACAACAACAGTTTGTTTGTTTTTGACTGTGCTGGGGCTTCACTGCTGTGCACAAGCCTCTCATTGTGGTGACTTCTCTTGTTGCAGAGCATAGGCGCTAGGCGAAGGGGCTTCAGGCGGTGAGACCTGCGGGCTCGCAGGCTCTAGAGCACGAGCTCAGTAGTGGTGGTGCAGGGGCTTTAGCTGCTCCGAGGAATGTGGAATCTTTCTGGACCAGAGATTGAGCCCATGTCCGCTGCATTGGCAGGCAGATTCTTGTCCACTGTACCACCAGGGAAGTCCACTTGATGGGTTTCGTTTTTCACATCTGTGGTCCTGAGTAAAGCATCTTTAGGACACTAGCTTGTGTGCCCAGATGAACAAGCTAGGATATAGGCTAGGATAAAAGATGTTCTCACCTTTGGCTCTTTCTGGCTATTACTGTGCCCCATTCTGATGAAAATGGAGATGGTTATCTTTGGGTGGCTTTTGCATGTAGGTGAGAAAGCCTGAGAAATATAGGGTCTTGGTGAAGATTTCTGCTGTTCTTTAAATAAGAACTTCCATTAACGTGCACGTGAATCCTTTGGGAGCCTTTTAAATGCAGATTTTGATTCAGCAGATTCAGGGCAGGGCCTTTCTCACTAGCTGCCAGCGGAAGGCAGGGCCCACGGGGCGGTAGGGAGGTTGGGGGCGGGGTGAACCTGCGAGGTCGGGGTCCTGTCTTTCCCTGCCTCTCAGGACAACCACTAGATGGCGGCATGTCCACCTTCTCGAGCAGCTGGACTGCTGTCAGGACCTAGGAGACTGGCGCGTCTATTGTCATTGTTCTCGGTTGGTGGTGACTTTTCCTTTGATTCACTGGTGCATGGCTTTTCAGAGAATAAATCCAGGCATCTGAAGCCTTTCTCTCTGGTCCTCCCCGAGGCACCAGCTGCTTTCTGCTCTGTGAAGGTGCCTCGTGCCCAGGACTAAGAGGATTCTGACCTTCTCTGTGTGCGTTTCCCCCATAGATGGAGCCTGTGACTCAGAGGCCATGGTGTGTCAACCTCGAGTTGCTTAGCACCACAAAATGCCCTCTTTTTCAGTAAATGAAGGCATGCGATATTGATGATACTTTTTATTTATTATAAAATCAATAGATTCTTTTTTAAAAAAAGAAAATATTCTTCATAAGCCCACCTGCCTGGAAACATTAATATAGTTGTGATTTAGTCATTTACTCTTATTCCATGCATTTACACTGATATATTTTAATTTTCTTTTATGAAAATGGGATGGCTACATAAATTTCACTTGATAAAGTGTTTGTAATAAAGCTTGTCAGTTTCATCTTTTTTAACTCGAAAGGAAGATTTCTTACGAAAGCAAAGTCTCCTTTTGAAATGATATATTTCTGGTTTTTTAACAAGAAGAATCTGCCTGTAATGCAGGAGACATAGGAGATGTGGGTTTGATCCCTGGGTCAGGAAGATCCTCTGGAGGAGGAAATGGCACCCACTCCAGTATTCTTCCCTGGAAAATCCCATGGACAGAGGAGCCTAATGGGCTACAATCTGTGTGGTCACAAAGAGTCAGACACACCTGAGCAACTAACATACACAACAAGAACTATTACAGCTGAGCACTATTGCAGCTTTAAAAGATCTCTTTTAATTTTTAATTTTGAATCTGCTTGTATATATCTATTAAATATGACCATTGTAGAAAATTTGTAAAAATATCATTTTATATAAGCACAGAGGGACTTGGTTAGGATTCCACACTTACACTGCAAGGGGCACACGTTCGATCCCTAGTCGGGGAACTAAGATCCCACATGTCTTAGGAAGCAGCCAAAAAAGAGAAAAATAAATACATTTTTTAAATAAATAAAAATAAAAACAAAACTTTATTGTAATTATACTTTGGCATATTTTTATCTAGTCTTTTGGTTGTTCATTACTTACATAGTCATCTTTTTTAAAAAAACCTGTGATTGTAATGTATGAACAACCTTATAACCTAAAGTTTCTTCTCTCTCTTAAGCTTATAGAAAATTCAGGAAAAAGTAGACAAGTTCAGAGTGATAAATCACGTGTACCTACCCAGAGATGCCGACACACAGCTACCACTGTCAGTGTTTCAGCACATTTCCTTTTATGCTCTTCTGTGTGGCTGGTATCACTCTCTAGTTTCTTGCCTGATTTCTGTACCTTTCTCTGGTCTATAACCACCTTCTTACTTATCCTGAACCACACAGCCAAGCATTACTATACAACTGCATCTAACTGCCTCTGCTGTCAAGCTTGGTAGTCTTTCTGTTCAGTTTCAAATGACTTTTATACTAAACTAACTGCCCTGGTGGAAGAATGATGCCCTGAGGCAGGAGGCAGGGGTCAAGTGGCCAGGTTTCCATCCTGATTGTGCGTTATCACAGTTTTCTGTGTCTTCAGAGGCATTCTAGGATGAAGGTGGGATGCCAGGCCCAGCGGTATTGTTCAGTCACTGTTACACCACATGGTTCATGTTCTCTGCCTCAGAGCCGGCTGCTTGCTTAGGTGAAGTGGGTCTTCCCGTGCCAAGGATTTCCACTTCCTTTTTTCTAGAGGTTAGTGCCAGAGTGCTCTTGCTTCTCTCTGGCACTGGAAAGTCTCTTGATTAGAAGGCAGCGGGGATTTGCCCGGGAAGTGGCTGTGTGTGTGCGCGCGTTTCTGGCTCTCTGACCCAGCCTTTTGAGAGGCGAGCGAGGTGTGTATCAGAAGGCACAGCAGGTGGTGTCGGAGCTCTGCTTGGGTCCCTCCCACTGCTGTGTGCTCCCTGATGGGGTTCACTCCGCACAGCCCACACTAAGGCTTGTTCTCAAGGAGAACAACCTAAGGGCTTATGGAGCCTGCTTTGCTCAGGCTCCTTCAAACCAGAAGTGCCTGAGATTCATAGCCTCTAGGAGGTTGGTGACATTGTACAGGAGACAGGGATCAAGACCATCCCCATGGAAAAGAAATGCTAAAAAGCAAAATGGCTGTCTGGGGAGGCCTTACAAATAGCTGTGAAAAGAAGAGAGGCGAAAAGCAAAGGAGAAAAGGAAAGATATAAGCATCTAAATGCAGAATTCCAAAGAATAGCAAGAAGAGATAAGAAAGCCTTCTTCAGTGAACAATGCAAAGAAATAGAGGAAAAGAACAGAATGGGAAAGACTAGAGATCTCTTCAAGAAAATCAGAGATACCAAGGGAACATTTCATGCAAAGATGGGCTCAATAAAGGACAGAAATGGTAGGGACCTAACAGAAACAGAAGATATTAAGAGGTAGCAAGAATGCACAGAAGAACTGTACAAAAAAGATCTTCACGACCCGGATAATCATGATGGTGTGATCACTCATCTAGAGCCAGACATCCTGGAATGTGAAGTCAAGTGGGCCTTGGAAAGCATCACTACGAACAAAGCTAGTGGAGGTGATGGAATTCCAGTTGAGCTATGTCAAATCCTAAAAGATGATGCTGTGAAAGTGCTACACTCACTATGCCAGCAAATTTGAAAAACTCAGCAGTGGCCACAGGACTGGAAAAGGTCAGTTTTCATTCCAATCCCAAAGAAAGGCAATGCCAGAGAATGCTCAAACTACCGCACAATTGCACTCATCTCACATGCTAGTAAAGTCATGCTCAAAATTCTCCAAGCCAGGCTTCAGCAATATGTGAACCATGAACTTCCTGATGTTCAAGCTGGTTTTAGAAAAGGCAGAGGAACCAGAGATCAAATTGCCAACATCCGCTGGATCATGGATAAAGCAAGAGAGTTCCAGGAAAACATCTATTTCTGCTTTATTGACTATGCCACAGCCTTTGACTGTATGGATCACAATAAACTGTGGAAAATTCTGAGAGAGATGGGAATACAGACCACCTGACCTGCCTCTTGAGAAATCTGTATGCAGGTCAGGAAGCAACAGTTAGAACTGGACATGGAACAACAGACTGGTTCCAAATAGGAAAATGAGTACATCAAGGCTGTATATTGTCACCCTGCTTATTTAACTTCTATGCAGAGTACATCATGAGAAACGCTGGACTGGAAGAAACACAAGTTGGAATCAAGATTACCGAGAGAAATATCAATAACCTCAGATATGCAGATGATACCACCCTTATGGCAGAAAGTGAAGAGGAACTAAAAAGCCTCTTGATGAAAGTGAAAGAGGAGAGTGAAAAAGTTGGCTTAAAGCTCAACATTCAGAAAACAAAGATCAGCATCCGGTCCCAACACTTCATGGGAAATAGATGGGGAAACAGTGGACACAGTGTCAGACTTTATTTTTTGGGGCTCCAAAATCACTGCAGATGGTGACTACAGCCATGAAATTAAAAGACGCTTACTCCTTAGAAGGAAAATTATGACCAACCTAGATAGCATATTCAAAAGCAGAGACATTACTTTGCTGACTAAGGTCTGTCTAGTCAAGGCTATGGTTTTTCCAGTAGTCATGTATGGATGTGAGAGTTGGACTGTGAAGAAGGCTGAGCGCTGAAGAATTGATGCTTTTGAACTGTGGTGCTGGAGAAGACTCTTGAGAGTCCCTTGGACTGCAAGGAGATCCAACCAGTCCATTCTGAAGGAGATCAGCCCTGGGATTTCTTTGGAAGGAATGATGCTGAAGCTGAAACTCCAGTACTTTGGCCACCTGATGCGAAGAGTTGACTCATTGGAGAAGACTCTGATGCTGAGAGGGATTGGGGGCAGGAGGAGAAGGGGACGACAGGATGAGATGGCTGGATGGCATCACTGACTCGATGGATGTGAATCTGAGTGAACTCCAGGAGTTGGTGATGGACAGGGAGGCCTGTTGTGCTGTGATTCATGGGGTCGCAAAGAGTTGGACACGACTGAACGACTGAACTGAACTGAACTGAGGGCTTCCTTGATAGCTCAGTTGGTAAAGAATCCACCTACAATGTAGGAGACCCCAGTTTGATACCTGGGTCAGGAAGATCCGCTGGAGAAGGGATAGGCTACCCACTCCAGTGTTCTTGGGCTTCCCTTGTGGCTCAGCTGGTAAAGAATCTGCCTGCAACGCGGGAGACCTAGGTTTGATCTCTGGGTTGGGAAGATCCCCTGGAGAAGGGAAAGGCACTCCAGTATTCTGGCCTGGAGAATTCCATGGACTGTATAGTCCACGGGGTCACAAAGAGTCAACACAACTGAGCGACTTTCACTCACTCACTCAAGGCAGGCTGTGGACTGTGGCAGAGAGAGGCGAGAATCTGAAAGCCCATTCCCCTTGCCTTGGACAGCGCAGCTCTGATGATTCACTCCAGATCCCCCAGGGAACCGTGGGGCGGACAGCCTGCCTGCTTCCTCCCCACCCTCACTGGTTTCTTCTTTCTTGAACCGCTTGCACACAAATCTTTGGCTTGGGGTCTGCTGTGGGGTCTGACTACTGATGGGATGCTTTTATTTTTCCATCTCCTTTAAAGTGTCCCTGCTTCTGTTAGAACATGACATTGAACATGCATTCACCTCTTCACCACATGATAGTACTTAAGCCAGGTGTGAAAAGCCCACATCTGATTGATCTGTTTAGTAAGATTCCATGTTAACCAGAAGGGCTTTTTGAGTGTATAATCTGATACCAAATAAAGCATTTGCCCCTTTTCAGACTTCCTTTATTGGATGATTTCTAATCATAACTACTTTCTCAGTAAATTGAACTGAGCAGTTAGTGTCTTCCCTCTTGGCTGGAGAGCTGGCTCCTTACTCCTGGCTTTTTCCACTTTCCAATTAGATCTGTGGGTGGCTGGTGTGTAGTTGGATGTTACTGCTGCAGTAAGCTACCCTCCTGCTGTTATATCGTTGAACTGTTGTATCAGTTATCCATTGCTACTTAAGAAACAGCCCTCAAACCTAGGGATTTAAAGCAACAAGCACTTATTTAGTTCATGATCCTACAGCTCAGCCACTGAGGCTGGGCTATTCTCATAGCTGTAACAGAACTTCTTCAAGTGTCTGCCTCTTGCTGATCTTGACTGGGCTCTTTCATATCTGTGGTGCCTCAGTCTGGACCACTGGGTTGATTCATCTTTGTTTTATGATCTTTCTTACCTAGCCTGGACCTGAATGGAACTAAACAAGGCTTCTTGAGGCTCAGGCTCAACACTGGCACAAAACTCACAATCACTACATTCTCCTTGTCATAGCAGGTCATGAAGCTAGGCTAGAGTGGTGGAAGGGGGGAACAGGTGCTCTGCAGTTGCCTGGCTACATGGAGGGGTGGAGAGGTGTGATCGTCTTTGCAATCTATGCCTGTGTGATCTCTGAAGTCACAAGAAGCATCTGGGGGTGTTTTGCAGAACTGAGCATTGGTGAGGGACCAGCTAACGAGGGGGACATTTTCCGGAACGTCTGCAAGCAGCTGGTGACAAACATGAACTCAGGAAGTCACTTGTTGGAGAAAAACTTTTGGAAGCATGAACTGGTTCAGAGGTTCTTGCGCCTCCTTTCTTCTTTGCAAGGTAAGGTTTTTGACAACCTTCAATTGTGTTCAAAGATGCTCTATGCACCTTAATACTCTTTTCTACCGTCCTGTTTAAGAATTGATTAAAAAATAAATGTCATGATCTACATGGAGAAGACTCAAACAACACAGAACATTCTCCAGTGAAAAGTGGATCATCCACCTCTTGAACTTCCGTCTTTAAATCTCTTCCCTAGGGCAACCTCTGTTATTGGTTTCTCATGCATCCTCCTGGAATTTGCATATGTGATCCATTTACATTTTTTTATTTCTTCATTTTTTGTAAACTTTATTTAAACGAGTGTTTAAACAACTAAACATTTGCTTGTGCTGAATTTTCTTTGCTGAACTCTGGTTTTCTCCAGTTGGGGCAAGCGGGGGCTTCTGTCTAGTTGGTGTGCACAGCCTTTTTCTTGCGGAGGCTTCTCTTGTGGAACATGGACTCAGTAGTTGTAGCAGATGGGCTTAGTTGCCCCTTGGCATGTGGGTCTTCCTGAACCAGGGATCGAACCCATGTGTCCTGCGTGGGCAGGTGGACTCTGAACCGCTGGGCCTCCAGGGAAGTCCCTATCTTAAAATACCACAGATGTTTCTCTTTTCTGTTGGCTAAGACTGTACACTCCTTGGGTATTTCCAGCCTTCTCAAGAAGCTCACTGGCGAGTGCCGTCACTGCGGCTGTGATTGAGTAGCACGGCCGAAATAACTAAGAACTTGTCTATGGTTTCCTGTAACTTGGGGCAGTGATGTCCCTCTCTTTAGGGTTGTGGCTGGGGACAGAAATCACAGGAACCTTTTTTCCAAGTGTGGTGTGTTCTTGTTTTTGAAAGAAATCCCTTCTGACCTGGTCTATGACATTGACCGCGACTGTGCCAACACCTTCCTCAAGCTTTTACTGGAAAAACAGAAATGGCCCGAAGTGCTTTTGCTGCTGACCCGAAAGGTGAGCGGGCAGCCGCCGCTCGGGGACTGTCTCATCAAAGACTGCGACCTCTCGACCCTCGACCTCTGTGCCATCCTCCCCCACCTCAGGGCCTGGGACCAGCGGAGGACTGTGCTCCTGGACCGCCTGATAGACCATGGAGGTGAGTCCCAGATGCTGAGTCAGCCTCGGCGTCAAGCCTGGGGAGTCCAAGTGCCGCAGGTTACGGCGCTTTCACTTGATTTCAGACGCTCCTTTTTAATTTTGAAAAAATGTATTTATTTTTTGGCCTTGCCGTGGGGCTTTCCCTGACCAGGGATCAAACCCACACCCCTTGCATTGGGCGCATGGAGTCTTAACTCCTGGACCACCAGGGAGGTCCCTCGGATTCTCCTTCCGCCTCATTCTCTTTCTCCTCCATATCTTCTCACTGGAAGCAGTGATCAGGTCAAGGCACTTTTGTGAATTCTTCCCTTCCCTTTGTATTCTGTGTGAGAAACGTCAGGATTGTGGAGGGGCGTCAGCCCTGGTGCAGCCACAGTGGTCCTTTCCTCCTGACCTTCAGCTGGACCATTCCTTGCACTTGATACGCTGCGTGGGTCCTTGTCAAACTCGGCGGTGTTCTTTCCTGATCCATGATGGGGATTTGTGATGCTTGTTTTTAAAGAAACGGCCAGGTAATGGGTGGGTGGAAACATCTGCCACTTTCATCAGCACAGTCACACTTGGCTGGATGTGTGTCTGGAGCGTGCAGACAGCTTGCTGGATCCGGTTTTATTTAAAGCTAATCTGGAAACACCAGCCTCCTCTCCCTACACCTCCACCCCTCCAAAACCCCTTCCTAAGGCCACTACGAACTGGCCTCCATCTCCTCATTTATAAAATGGGAGTGACAATAGTCCCCCTTTCTCAGGGCTGTTTTGAATATTCCATGTGTTCATGGATGCAGGATCTGGGCAGAGCGCCTTGGCTTCATGGTTTTCCACCCGCCTCGCAGTTTAAGGGAAATCACCTTCAGAGGAAGTGATGCCATACTGGTCCCAGCTCTCAGGGAGCCTTACAAAGCTTTCCAGTGTTGGCCTTACCCATGGATTTCAGGAGATAGATGGAAGGTTGCCTATTAATGTCTTCAAACCCATTCCTGACGTGGACTCTTACTATCTTTGACCAAAAACCATGGCAGTTGTGGAATTCCTGTTTTGTTCCTGATGAAGCAAGCACTTATCGAAGGCCTCCCTGGGGTCAGGTGCCAGGGCCCAAGGATGGAGAGTGAACTCATGGCTGCTAGCAAGCAGTGCAGGAAGGCTGCAGGTCCAAAGAGGGTGGAGGTCGGGGAGCCTGCAGTGCAGAGGGGAAACGACTGAGCTAAAAAGAAGGTGATGTGCGCATGGGGACATGTCAGGGAACATGATAAATGAGGGCCGATGGGCATTCTCGGGGAGAAGCTTCACAGTAGCAGAGGAAGTGGAAAGCTTGATCACATCCTGGTCACTGAGTGTGGGTCACGGCGAGGGTTGGACAGACACCGGGAGTTCAGTCGCTCACACCGGCCCTACTCCAGGGCAGCGCTGACAATGGTCCTGCTGCAGCGTGGGAGAGGGAGCTGGAGAGACGGGGAAGGAGACGAGGCCAGGAGGGCGTTGGAAGCAGGATCAGCACCCCTTCTTACTTTAGACTAAAGGGCAGAAATGGTCCCACCCCTGGGATGTGGCTCACTGTGTCCTGTCTGCCTCCCCCAGCCTTGCTGGAGGGTCTCCAGGGCAGCCAGGAGACGCCGCTCGCTGTGTGCATGAAGCATGAGGACTTCGACCTGGCCTTCCTCCTCTTGACCAAGGGTGCAGAGCCCCGAAGTATTTCTCTCACGGAAGGTGACACTCCCTTGCATGCTGCGCTCCACATCTTTCTAGATGTCAAAGGTAGGCTTCATTCTGTCAGCAGTCTTTTTCTTGAGGACGAAACTGGATATTAGAAAGGATGCTGTGGCCTTTGGTCTTTCCTACTGGGAAAGCCAGCGATCTGGAAAAACCCTATCTCTTGGCCAAGCCCCTGTCTCTTGGCCCCTCACCCATAGCTCAATGGGAAGGAGTGACCATCACTGTGAATGGTCAGTGTGCGCTGATGAAGAAGATTCTTATGTTTCAAAGTCGGCCATCCATAGCTGCACGTACTTTTCATTTGTTTACATCATTTCAAGGGTCCTGACGTAAAAGATCTTATTGGAATGTTAAGATGATTTCTGGGTTTTTCTGCCTTGGCACTACCGACAGTTGGGCAGGATAATTCATTGTTTTGGGGCTATGCCGTGCATTTGTGGGATGTCCACCCACTAGATGCCAGAAGCACCTCCTAAACTGTGACAATCAAAAGTGTCTCCAGACACAGTGTCATGTCCATTGGGGAGCAAATTGGCCCCAGTTGAGAACCACTGGGTTATGAAATGCTTGGGGAAGTTCTGTGTTCTAAGACCCCTCCCCTCCCCAGCTGGCATCTCTGCTCCCCAGAATAGCTGTCTAACACTCACAGGGTTTTTGTGTCTTTCAGCTGACATCGGTTTTAACTTCCTCAGCCACCTGCTGGATCTGTTCTGGTCCAAGCCAGAGGAGTTTTCCTACCTCAACCCCAATGTGCAGGACAGCAACGGGAACACACTGATGCATATCCTCTTCCAGAAAGGCATGCTCAAACGCACGGGAAAGCTGGTAGGTCTGCTGGCGAAGTTTGACATCAACCTCAACCTGAAGAACAAGGAAGGCAAAGACGCGCGGCACCGCGTGAAGAAGAACGACCCACTGCTCTTGGCCTGGAACAAAGCCCTGACGGAGAGCAGGCGCCGGGGCCGGCAGGACACCACCGCCCACCCCGGGAAGCCCCCACGCCCGGCAGCCCCTGCTCACACTGCTCAGGTCAAGGGCTCCTCCAAGCTGCTGCTGGGTGCTGTGCGAGCCCCACCCAAAGAAGCCAGGGTCCCTGACAGCTGGGAGACCCTTCCCGATGCCCAGGCCACGAGGCCGGAGCCTGAGGCTGCCAGGCCCTGCTCTCGGAGAGACTGCCTCGTGCAGGACATCACGGCTTTGATTCAGCAGCTGGAATTGAATTCATCCCTCCCGGAGGACTGTCCCCAGGGCCTCAAGACTCTAGAGACAGGAGCTGTCACAGAAGGAGAGAAAGAAGAGCTGCAGGGTGCCCCGGGAGCGGAGAGCTCTGACTGCAGCGGGAACAACCCCGGAGCCCTGGAGGCTGCGGAGGGACGTGTGCAGGCAGGCCCCTCGGCCCCGGGGCTCCTTCCCGAGGGTAGCAGGGAGGCAGAGGGCAGTGATGACCAAGAGGACTGGAGCGTGTCAGAGATGGACATCTGCCTCCTGGACTTTGAGAACATGACGTGGGAGATTGAGTGCACTTCAGAAATGCTAAAGAAGCTGTCTAGCAAGGTCATGACCAAGGTCATGAAGAAGAAAATCATCCTCGCCATCCAGAAGCTGGGCAATGGTGAGTGGACTCCCGGCCTGCGGAAGCGGCTGAGGAACCTGAAAGGAAGCATCCAGCTCTTCGAGGCCAAGCTGGACAAGGCGGCCCGGATGCTGTGGGAGCTAGCGATTGACTTCTCCCCGCGGTGCAGCGAGAACCCCGAGAAGATCATGGCTGCGGAGCGCAGCACGCACCCCACCGAGAAGTCCGGGCGGGTCTACACGGAAATCATACGGATCTGGGACATCGTCTTAGACCACAACAAGCTGTCCTGCTCCATCCAGGCCATCTGCGGCGCCTACAACCGGGGCTTGTCCTGCATCCTGCGCAAGAAGCTGAAGGGCATCAACAAGGGCCAGGTGTCCGCCAGTATGAAAATCCAAAAGCGGATCCCCCGCTGCTACGTGGAGGACACGGAGGCCGAGAAGGGCGGGGCCCGCGCCGAGCCCGAGTACTTCCCCCCAGCCAGCGCGGTGGAGACGGAATATAACATCATGAAGTTCCACAGCTTCAGCACCAACATGGCCTCCAACATCCTCAACGACACCACGGCCACGGTGGAGTACCCGTTCCGGGTGGGCGAGCTCGAGTACGCCGTGATCGGCCTCAACCCCAGGCCGCTGGAACCCATTATCCTCATCGGGCGCAGCGGCACGGGCAAGACCACCTGCTGCCTCTACAGGCTGTGGAAGAAATTCCACGGCTACTGGGAGAAAGCCCAGCAGGCGGAGAGCCCGCTGCTGGCAAAGCAGATCTGGCTGAAGCGAAGGTTGGAACTGGAACCCAGAAAGGAGGGTCTGGGTGGGGAGGAAGAAGAGGAAGAGGAAGAAGGGGAGGAGGAAGAGGAGGGAGGATCCGTGGAGGTGGGAACAGTGGGCTGCCTAGAGGAGGAGCAGGAAAGTGAAGCTTGCGCAGAGGGAGCCAGTGGGGAGCCAGGAGGGCCCGGCCAAGGGGAGGAAGAACTTGCCCCACAAGAGCCCCCCGAGTTGGAGCACTTACATCAGATCTTCGTGACCAAGAACCACGTCCTGTGCCAGGAGGTGCAGAGGAATTTCGTGGAGCTTTCCAAGTCTACCAAGGCCACCAGTCACTACAAACCGCTGGAACCCAATGTCCACAAGCTCCAGGATCTCAGGGATGAGAACTTTCCCCTGTTTGTCACCTCCAAGCAGCTGCTCCTCCTGCTTGATGCTTCTCTGCCCAAACCGTTTTTTCAGAGAAACGAAGATGGCAGCTTGAAAAGATCCATCGTAGGCTGGTCCACGCAGGAAGAGCTGACCATCACCAACTGGCAGGAGGAGGAGGAGGAGGCTGAGGCTGATGGGGACTACTGCGAGGAGGAAAAAACTGTGGAAACGCGCCCGAGCGACAGCGACCCCCGGGTGTATGTGACATTTGAGGTGTTCGTCAATGAGATATGGCCCAAAATGATTAAAGGGAAAACCTCCCACAACCCTGCCCTGATCTGGAAAGAAATAAAATCTTTTCTGAAGGGGTCTTTTGAGGCCCTCAGTTGCCCCGGGGGGAGACTCACGGAAGAAGCATATAAGCAATTAGGGCGGAAGCGGTGCCCCAATTTCAAGGAAGACCGGAGCGAAATCTATGGCCTCTTCTCCCTGTATCAGCAGATTAGGTCTCAGAAAGGGTACTTTGATGATGAGGATGTTCTGTACAACCTGTCCGAGAGGCTGTCGAAGCTCAAGGTCCTCCCGTGGTCCATCCACGAGCTCTATGGTGATGAGATCCAGGACTTCACCCAAGCCGAGCTGGCGCTGCTGATGAAATGCATCAACGACCCCAACGCCATGTTCCTCACGGGGGACACGGCCCAGAGCATCATGAAGGGCGTGGCCTTCCGCTTCAGCGACCTGCGCTCCCTGTTCCACTATGCCAGCAGGAACGCTGTGGACAAGCAGTGCGCAGTGCGCAAGCCCAAGAAGATCCACCAGCTGTACCAGAACTACAGGTCCCACTCCGGTACGTCCAGGCCTTGGGCTTGCCTTATGGGGGAGGTGCTTGGCACTGACCTTGGGCTGGTTTGAAAGCTGTGACTTAGTTTTGCTGGGCTCTTGTAGCTGAGCCAACTTCAGTATTTTGGCGTTTGCTAGTAAATACCCTTATGAACAAGAGATCTTAGGATTTTTGCCACTGCTTTTTTTTTTTTCTTTTCTGTCTCTCTTTTGGGGTGGGGTGGCATGTGGCTTATGGGATCTTAGTTCCCAGACCAGGAATTGAACTGAGCCCTCCACCCTGAGAGCAGGGAGTCCTAACCACTGGACCGCCAGGGAATCCCCCTTTTTTTCTTTTTTTTAAAATTGAAGTATAGTTGATATACAGTGTTGTGTTAGTTTCAGGTATCTAGCAAAGTGATTCAGTTATACAGAATTTTCCAGATTCTTTTCCCTTATAGATTATTACAGGATACTGAGCATAGTTCCCTGTGCCTATACAGTATGTCCTTGTTGGTTATCTATTATATGTATAGTAGTGTGTACATGTTAATCCCAAACTCCTATTTTCCCTGCTTTCCCCCTTTTAGTAACCATAAATTAAGTAGATGCCACTACTCATTCTTAGGTTGATGATTTAAGCTGTGGTTGAATGGAAATAAACCTCTAGGTAATATCAGTTTAAGGTGTTCGCCATGACATGGAAACATTTCAGGGGAACATGTAAACAACTGCTTGAGAACTTTTGTTAAAGCACTTTGGAAGCACATGCTTCTGTAATGTATAATGATACACCAATTACAAGTCATTAATCCTGAAAGAAAGCAGCTTTTCTTTCAGAAGAAGCAAGAAAAGTAGGGTGGTAGGAGGTGGTGGGAGATAATGCAAACTCAGGTGATTTTAATTTGTGCTTCACATATTCCTCTTCCCTGTGCCAGGCATGATGCCAAGCAGTTGGCATAAAGTATCTGCTTTTTTTTTTTTTGCTGTGCTATATGGCTTGTGGAATCTCAGTTCTCTGACAAGGGATTGAGCCTGGGCCATGGTGATGTAAGTCCAGAATCCTAACCACTAGACCACCAGGGAACTCCCATGGGTATCTGTTTTTAATCCTCACAACAACCTTATAAAGAAGGCATCTCTCCCATTTTACAAAGGAGGTAACTGAGGCGCAGAGAATACTTCCTGTGTGGTTTTTAGACTGCTCACCAATTCACCATCGATGTCCTCTATGACCACAGACAACACAGAGTGTTATTTTACATGTTTGAAAATTTCGTTTAATGGACTCATGTCAGATGTACCTTTCTACAACTTTGTTTTTTTGCTTATAACAATGTTTTGGGATTTCTGCATGTTAATACAGAGCTGCAGTTCATGCGTTTCTCAGTGCTGTTAGTATCTAGTTTATGACTGTTGCACATTTTGTTTTCCACGTTCCAGACAAAATTATTATTCTTTTATCCTTCAGCAAAAATATTTTCATATTTTATACCTTATTGACAACACATCTCCTACTTGCTTTACTTCCTGAAATGCTTCCCTTATCATTTTTACATATTTAGAGTTTTTAACTTTTAAAAGATGATAGTAAAACCAAGAAACAAGTAAATGAACTATTTGTTATGTCAGCATTTTCTGATTTGCAAACTTAACATATGCCATAATCTTTAAAAACATACATTTTTCTCACAGCACAGTTTCTCTTTACTGTGGCACAGGATAAGTGTTTAATGAACCCAAATATCTTTTGAAGTTCTACTAATTAATCCAGGGGTGAAACTGCAGGGAATGAGCTGTGCTTTTATTTCAAGGACTTGATAAGAGTTAACTTCAAGCTTTCTTCTAGGTATATTTTTATTCTCTTGGGGTCAGAATTTTGAAAACAGCATTTTATAAAGCCACCTTTCTCTAACTGCCTATTGCAAAAAGAACCAATTTCATCTTAACCAATTTTCTCTGGAGTCTGAAGAATGCCATTGGCCCCACAGTGTTTTAAAAAAAAAGATTATCTTTCTTTTTTTCTTAGAGGTTCATAGATAAATTTTTCTTAATGAATTGAATCTGAATTTCCCATTTTACAAAAGGCAGCAAAAATACCAATCACACAAATGGAATATAAATATAAATTATATATATATATATATATAAACTCACACATTAGAAGATAGAATGGTCACAGATCCACTGAGAAGATGACCCATATGGAGTCCCAAACACCTCCCCGACATGAATGGTCCTCAGTGGTTGACACCTATCAGAACCAAGTGGCAAAAATGCCCAAATGACACTCTTGCTTCCAAACAGTCCTCAATGGCAGACAGACGTCGGAACTGACAAAATGCCCAAAGAGCGCTTCATGCTCAAAAGAGAAGTTAGCTGAGTGCACCACCAGTGGACTTACTGGGTCTTGGAGCGCCTCAGCTCTTCCAGATTTGTGTCTCCACTCCTCCAAGGGAAAGTATTTTGGCAGCCAGTGCCGAACAGCGGAGAAACAGGGAGGATCCTCAAAACAAATGGTTTCAGCAGCTGCTAGGACATCTCCCCAGGCCCCCTTCTCAGGGCCAGCAAGCCACGAGCAGCAGGTTCCTCAAAGCCTTCCCTGCACGGTGTCATGGCAGCGGCTGCGCTCCAGAAAACCGCGGGAGCCAGATGTCGCGAGAGTGCGGCCTCCCATTGTGTGCCCAGACCTTAGGGCAAGTGGTCCAGATGCTCACTGCTCAAAAGCTAATAAAGAAGCAGGGTTGGTGGAAAGGAATGTTTGCTTTATTTCTGAGGCAGGCAGATGGTTCAAAGGTCGGCTACCCTGCCCTCCGACTGCCCTATCAGCGGACAAGTGATTTTATAGACGGGGCACGTGCAAAAACAGTATAGTCAGCTCTCACCATTATCTTGAAATTGGTCGTGTGGTGGTCTGATCAGTGCCATTCTGATTGTTTTAAGTACAGTCATTCTTCAGTTCCAGGGCCAGTTTGTTCCCATATTGCTTGAGGCCAGTTCTTAGAATTGTGGCAGCATGTCCTTACCATAGTCTTTTCATTGTGGTTAACGTCTTCCAGCTGGTGGGGTTTCATTATCTCTTAGACTGCTCAGAGGATATGGTTCAGAATACCTCTGATCCTTGAGGAGGAGCTAAAGGTCCTTGACTTTGCTTAATGACTAAACGTTTATTATTTAGTCTTGTTGGATTGCTTTTCTTTGCTTCTACATTGTCTCACTTCTCTGATTAAACTTTTTCCTTGGCTAAAGTTTTTCCACAGACAGAGGGAACTGTTCCTGTGAACAGTGTTTTTTTTTTTTTTTTTTTTTTAATATACTCAGCAACCCACCCAGATGATCACTGCTTAAGCCCCATCTTCCACCTCCTCTCAGGATGGAGGGAAGACTGTGTGTAAATGTTCCTGTGTATAGAACCAGAAAAAACCCCAATAATATGTATTAGAGTTGAGAGACTTTAGAAAACACATAAAGTATTAAAAAAAATTTCAAGCCACCTGTAAAGCTGCTCACTGCTCACGTTTTGTTTCATTTCCTTCTGATCTTTTTCCCATATGCATATATGCATTTATCACATATATTTATTGATTAGGTAGTGAATATATGTTCAGTGAATATTTCTCCTCATCATTTATTCTTTTTTAAAATTGAGGTCCTCGTTTACATAGCATAACATTCACCTGTTTAAAATGGGCAATTTAGTCATTTTTTTTTAATATATTCATAAGGTTGTGCAATTATTATTACTAATTCCAGGACATTTTAATCACCCCCAAAGGGTGATTAAAAACCCCCATGAACACTAGCAGTTACTCCTCGTCCCCCTCCCCGACCCCTGGCCCCCGCCACCCCTGTGAATTACCAGTCTACTTTCTGTGTCTGTAGGTTTGCCTATTCTGGACATTTCATATTAATAGAATCACACAATATGTGACCTTTTGTGTCTGACATCTTTCATTTAGCACAGTGTTTTCGAGGTTCTTCCACACTGTAGCATGTTTCAGTACTTCACTGCTTTTTATGGTTGAACCATTGTCTGTTCTTTGATTTTTTTGTTTAGTTGCTAGGTTGTGTCTCACTCTTTTGTGACCCCCATGGACTGTAGGCCACCAGGTTGCTCTGTCCATGAGATTATCCCGGCAAGAATACTGGAGTGGGTTGCCATTTCCTTTTCCAGGGGATCTTCCCAACCCGGGGTTTAAACCTGTGTCTCCTGCATCTCCTGCTTTGGCAGGTGGATTCTTTACCACTGAGCCATGTGGGAAGCCCATTCTTTGATTATGTTCATATAAAATAGTTTCATCTAAAAAAATGTTCGTCTAGTTGCCTAGAAAGGCATTTAAGTGGATTCCAGTTTTTCGCTGCAATGAACACTTCCATGCCTTTTTCTAGTCCTCTTGTTAATGTACATCTCTGAACCACTGTGGCAGCTGATGTGCTTAAACTCAAGTTTCCACTTGTATTCTTGATTTCTTTATATTGCATGCTTTTAATAATAGTAGCATTGAATAGTAAAATTTACCTTCACTATTTGGTAATAGTAATGAGGACACCTATGCCCATTTCATAGAATTCCATCTGGTGTCGGGCAAAGAGCGCACTGCCCCTAAGAACGGTAGGAGACCTAGGATGATCTGTATTCAGTCCAGCTCATGACTCTTGAAGCTCTCGGACCTCAGAGTCCCTGGTTGTAAAAGTAGGGTAGTCTGGTCTGTCTTACCAGGCTCCTGTGAGGATTAAACAGGAGAATTGTTATGAAGGAACCTGTTGTATAGTAAGCCTCACCGTCACTGTTACTTCAGCACTTAGAAACGGGACCCAGGGAGAAAGCTCTTTGGAAAATCCTTCATCTAGCACTGACAATTTTTCTTAGTATAGTGTTCTCTCCCCTGGGTATAAACATAGTGTAAAAGGGAGATGCAAGCCAAGGCTGCTGTCCCAGCTAACATCCAGCTCTTAGGACTTCCCTGGGGGTACAGTGGTTAAGAATCTGTCTGCCAACGTAGGAGACGCGGGTTCGATCCCTAGGCTGGGAAGATTCCACAATCCGTGGGCCAACTAAGCCCATGCGCTACAGCCAGTGAAGCTCGCTTGCTTAGAGCATGTGCTCCACAACAAGAGAAGCCCACCCATGACAACTAGAGAGTAGCCCCCACCCCTGCAACAGGAGAAAGTCCATGCACAGCAATGCAGACCCAGTGTAGAAAAAAAAAAAAAAAATCCGGCTCTTACCGTGTAACCTTGTTTCCAGAGCTCTAAGTGCCAATGACAGAGGACGTGATAATTCTTGGTTTTTTTGCACTGTATATTAGCCCTTGGTGTTAGCATTCTAACAGCCCTAAGTGTTTAGATTACATTTCTGCCTTGACTCTTCTTCATGAGGTCATTTTCTCTAACATGAACGTAGTCCAGGAATGAGATTCTACAAAACCTTCTTAGGACAGTAAACACATCCCTGCCTTTGTCCGCTGTACCCAGAGTAATACAGCCCAGAGCCAAAGTGATAAAATCTAACTGGACCTGAAAATTGTCCACAATTAGATGTACTCTCAGGACCAATACCGCTTCTCGGGGGAAAAAAGCAAACTAAAATAAGAAAACAGAATACATGGGAGTTCCCTGGTGGCCTACTGGTTAGGATTCTGGGCTTTAACTGCCAAGGGCCTAGGTTCAACCCCTGGCTGGGGAACTGAGATCCCACAACCTGCTCAGTGTGACCAAAAAAAAAAAAAGTCCAGCCATGTTGGCCTGTTGCGTAACATCTGACTTTTTTTTTTTCCTTGTCTTATCCCAGGAATCCTCAGTCTGGCATCTGGTGTGGTAGATTTACTTCAGTTCTATTTCCCCGAGTCTTTCGACCGCCTCCCAAGGGATTCTGGCCTTTTCGATGGTCCCCGGCCGATTGTCCTGGAGTCCTGTAGTGTGAGTGACCTGGCAATATTGCTTCGAGGCAACAAAAGAAAAACCCAGCCCATTGAATTTGGAGCCCACCAGGTGAGTTTCTTGAGACTGTATGTTTTAAAACAAAAGGCAGTTTGCAATTGAGAAAAGGTTTGAGAAGCTGAGCTCTTCCACAAGGTAGAATTCAGTAGTTCCTGTCCTAGGATGAGGAGGTTTCAAAAATGAGTGAGTGACTGTTATTAATATTCCCACCAGTCTGGCTGACCTAGTCCACGCCAGCCACTCCTCTTTGGAGACATTACCTGCCTCCCAGAAGAATAGACTCAGCTTCATTAGATTTCTGTTTATACAATTTGAAGTTTTTTCTCTCCAATCCTTTTTTTTTCTCCCCCAAGGTAATCCTTGTAGCTAATGAAATGGCAAAGGAGAAGATTCCAGAAGAGCTGGGATTAGCACTTGTGTTAACAGTTTACGAAGCCAAAGGCTTAGAATTCGATGATGTCCTCCTTTACAACTTTTTTACTGACTCTGAGGTATGCCATCCTGAATTCTTTTTTTGCACAGCATGTGTATGTCTGAACTTCACTTCCACTCCAGGAAAAAGCGTTTGGAGCTGAATAGAAGAGTTTGCCGCAGGTGACCATTTCCGTTTTGGAGCATCATCCATGTGGTGTGAGGTTTTCTGAGTTTGGATGTGCGTTTTGACAGTGGCTGTGGATTGGTTCATAGTGTGTTCTGGGCTGGCTCTCCCCGTGCCCTGCCCTTCCCTGCTTTCTTGGATTCATCTTTTCTGAATGCCTGGTACCCAAGTACCAGCTTCTGTGTTTCATTAGCTGCTGTTATCCTTGACTGCCAAGGATGCTCAAGTTGGAGCAAGGTCTAAGGAGAGCCTGACAAATGAAGGCAAGGTTAGCGGTGTCTGCCCTCTGAGGACAGAACTGGGCAAGGTCATTCATAGAGAGACAACTCTGGGAAGGCACAGGAGCTTTGGTTCCTGCCACAGGATCAGGTGATGCAGGGGACGAGAACAGCCGCCCTGCCTGAGCGCCCTTCTGGCATGGCTTTGCCACCAACTGCTTGCTGCCCTTGCCCACGATGGCAGTGAAAGAGTCCGTGGACTGACCCCCAGTAACCTCTCTGCTGGCCCGGTTGTTTTGACTTGGCTCCTGAGTCCTTGTGATGGTTTTTCTTCCCGAGCTCAGTACATTGTGGATAGAGCCACCAACTCAATGGTTCTGAGTTTTGCAGCCACTGCTTGCTCTTCACCGCTGTCTCTGATGGGAGCTCAGGCTGGCTGCTGACCATGCTGTTGGGTCTCCTGGGGGGACTTTGCTGGCTGCACCCCGGTACCCCTGGCAGATTTCCCATCGCACATGGCGCATGGTTTAAGGGGCTGTTTTCATACTCAAATCAAGAGCACTGTTAGCTTCGACTCCTTAAAGTCTGCCCCAGAAACAACCCTTTAAAAAGGGTCCTTTGGGTTTTGTTCCTCGTCTTTTTTTTAAATGTCACATTTGCCTTGACGATAATTATGACTAATATTGCTATGGGTGCTTTACGGTTTATAAAGTGCTTTTTGAATGCATCATCTCACTTTATCCTCCACCAACCCTCTGAGGGTGTATGTATATCTATGACCTTCATTCTACATGTAAGACCGAGGGTCATGGAAGTTAAGTTGCCTGAATTCCTAATATAGGTGGCAGAGCTCGGAGATGAACTCAGATGCTTTGAGTTCCAAATCTCATGATATTTCCACTGTACTCCTTTCCTTTTGATGCCCCGCATGCAAAGCAAATCAGCTTCCAGAATCTTCCACAATGAACATATCATTGTGGTAGCTCAAGTGCGTTCCTTTTCTATTGACTTTTGCTAATAAAATCAGTGCACTCTCATTAACCCTAGAACCACTTTTAATCTCTGAGGACTAACTTTTTTCTCTCATAATACATCCATTGGTCATGGTTGGACCGAGGCTCTTCTAAAAGAGGAAGGGGTAAGACTTTGTTGTTCCTGTCCTTTATTAAGTGCCAGTTGTATGCTTGTGCTAGTAAGACGCTCCACGAGATCTGGGCTTCTGGCTCATAATTTGTGGTCCACTCTATGTCTCTCACCTTGATCTTGGAATGGCAAAATCCTGGATACCTTAACCCCAAACTCCCACCAGTGGCTCAGTGAGTTGCATGAAATTAAAACAATCACAAACTAAAACCTGTGGTAACACCACTTCATCCCACAACAGAATGAGAATTCTAGAAAGACTTCTGGTATGTTGCTTCCCAAATACCAGAGAATGGAATCATGCACTCCCAGCACAGAGGTCACCTTTAGTTTATCATTTACAACCACAAGACCAAAAGGTGCCGGTCAGCAAATGAGAGGAGATGCTTCAGTCAAAAGGGAGGAAAGACAGAAGTCACATAAGTCCCCACATGTCCATGGTCTGGCTGCTCACATGGGGTTTTTTTTGAAGAAAGAAGGCTGCTAAAGGGTATTTGTTGTTTGACACAGGGGAGGACTCCCATCTCCATCCCTGAAGTGTGTGTCTGGCAGACACCCTGTGTGTGTGTGTGTAGGGGGCTTCTTGTTGCCCTGGCTTGTGATTCTTCTCTTCAGAGAATTCGGCTGTTACCTGTTCAACCACGTGGACATTAGGACTATCTTCTGAGATGAGAAAGGAACCGAGGAATGGTTAGGTCAAGGCCTTCTCTTGTAAGATTGCTGCCTCACTGGGAGGGGCAGTCATCCTCCCAGCCACCCCCAAATTCTCCTCCTGTGAGGACTTTGAGGGGTGCTTGTCATTGACACTCTGCGCCGGCGGGGAGCCCCTTCCTCCCCACTCATGTCTAACTAAGACCGAAGGGACTTTCAAAACCACAACTTGGAAGGGTTGCTGAACCAACCTAGAGAACAAGCCCCACAAAGGAAGCCTTGCTGGCAGATTCTAAGCCTTCTTCCTTCACAATTATTAATCCCCAGAGAAGAAGCTGGAAGACTTCTAAATGCTTCTTCTTGTTATTGCCAAAGTCGCTGCCAGCCTGCATTCTTGCCATCCGTACACGTGCTCCTTCCTCGGAGGCTCTGTCTTGAGAGTGAGATGTGGTTTATTCCTGGCAGCAGCTTAATCGTGTGCTGTGTGAGCAGCTTCTGCTCCTCCTCCGAGCAGTTTTGAAATACAGGTGCTCCTCTGGCCTTTCCAGGTTCAGCCAGCCTGCACCTCTGCCGGCTGCCAGACCCCCTCAGATGTCAGCACGTGGGTCTGGGCCTGCTTCCTCTGGCAAACAAGTTGGGTAAACAGCTTTACAAAGATGAAAACATTTCACAGATGTGTCTTGGAGAATTTTTTTCAGCTTCCAGTTACTTAAATGATTACATGATTCGCATCTCTTCTCAGAACGTGGTGATTAATTCCCTAGTCGGTTAGTAGCATAACCACTCTTATGTAATAGTGTTTAAAGCATTTAGCTTAGTATGTATGGAGTTCATTACAGAGGAGCCGAAGGGAGGTGAGGCACTGTATGCCTCTACGTCTCCATCATCCTTGAAAAGATACATAGGTGGCAGGTATCACCATTTTATAAAAAACTGAAGGATGGGAGAGTTGAGTACCGACTCCCTACAGACACAGTAAAGTAGGAAATCTGAAGTTGCATGGGAATTCCCAGCTGTAAATACTGCGAGTAATCCAGTCAGGTTTGCCTCTCCCAGGTCCGCAAACCATGGCCTGGGGGCCAAACCCAGCTAAAAAAGATTTTTACATTTTTAAATGGTTAGGAAAAAAATGAAATATTCCGTGGCACGTGAAAATTGTGTTAAGTTCAATTTTAGTGTCAAAAGATACCATTTTATGGTATTGCTGCTGCTGCTAAGTCGCTTCAGTCGTGTCCAACTGAGTCTTAACCGCTGGACTGCCAGGGAATTCCTTTGTTCCTTCCTTGATTGAATCACTTGGTTAGGGAATCTTGTCGCATGTGTCTTTTTTTTTTTTCTAAATCATAAGAAAATAATTTTAATTTTTTATTCCTACATTTCCTATCATTCATACTTACAGTGAAAATATTTCAAATTATTTACACTTTGGATGCAATTACATCTCTTAATCCTGGTCATTTATTGAAGCACAATTATGTGAAAAGTCCATTATAACAGCATGCTAAGTCACTTTAGTTGTGACTCTTTGCAACCCTATAGACTGTAGCCTCTCAGGCTCCTCGGTTCATGGGCTTCTCCAGGCAAGAATACTGGAGTGGGTTGCCATGCCCTCTTCCAGGGGATCTTCCCAACTCAGGGACCAAACCTGTTTCCCTATGTCTCCTGCATTGGCAGGTGGGTTCTTTACCACTATTGCCACCTGGGAAGCCATCCCCGCTCCCGCCCCAGTTAAAACACAACTAGTAATTTTGCTGACGTAAAGGCAAGACTATATATTTTATAAAATAGATGTAAAAATAATTTATGAATTAATAAATTTGTATTCTGTTATTCATCTGAATATTGGTAACTATTCACATGTAACAGCAGTAATTAAATTTTTATTAATTTGTTATTTGTGATTAATCTTTGTTATTTGTGATTCTTAGCCATATGAAACCCAGAGCTTAACACAAAGTTGTTTGTGTTTATATTTTTAGACATTTTTTATTGAGGCAACATTGGCTTATAAGTTGCTTATGTACAAAGTCGTATGTCTACTTCTATTAATACATACTGTACAGCATACTGACCACCAAAAATTTAGTTTCTGGGACTTTCTTGGCACAAGTAGTGATTAAGACTCTGTGCCTCCGATGCAGGGGGTGTGGGTTCAATTCCTGGTAGGGGAACTAAGAGCCCACATGCCCTGAGGGCATGGCTGAAAAATAAAAAATAAAATGAACCTTAAAAAACTTAGTTTCCACTTGTCACTATACAGTTGATAGCTTGCCATTTGTGACAACATGGATGGACCCTGAGGGTACCACCCTAAGCGTCACATGTGTCTTAACAACCGAACCTAAGTGGAATTTCTTAAACACATTGTGAATAGAGGTGAGGACGCAGGTTTCCTCTCTCCATTGTGTGTGGCACGCTTTCAACAACAGGAAGCTCCAGGCCCTAACATTTCTCCTGGAAGTGAGCAGTTGTATTTGCTTCTTGGCTGTCCGGGCCAAGCATCTTGGGGTCTTTGCGGTAACTTCCCTGGTCCCTGGCTGGGCCACCTGGGCTAGGACCCCCACTGGGGCTGTACAAAAGCCCTGTCCTCCCAGATGGTGCTGAAGGCCTGGCCCCTATGCCAGGCAAAGGGGCTGAGTTCTCCGTGAGCCCCAGGGAGGATGGGTGTATGCTACGGAAGCGTTTTCTGCTGGTCTTGCATTTGTCTTCGTTGTTCAGGCTTACAAGGAATGGAAGATCATTTCTTCATTTGCTCCTTCACCCTCCGGGTGCAGAGAGGAAAGCCGGCCGATGATTGAGGTGCCCTTGGAAAATTGCAGCTCCTCCCAGGGCCGGGCTGCCACCATGAATCCGGAAATGTACAAGGTGAGTATCAGCCAGGGGTCCACACTCTGGTTTGATGGGGAGCCAGGAAGCAGGGCCAGAGAAGGCAATGGGGCACCCCACTCCAGCACTCTTGCCTGGAAAATCCCATGGGTGGGGGAGCCTGGTAGGCTGCAGTCCATGGGGTTGCAAAGAGTTGGACACGACTGAGCAACTTCACTTTCACTTTTCACTTTCATGTATTGGAGAAGGAAATGGCAACCCACCCCAGTGTTCTTGCCTGGAGAATCCCAAGGACGGCAGAGCCTGGTGGGCTGCCATCTATGGGGTCACACGGGGTCGGACACGACTGAAGCGACTTAGCAGCAGCAGCAGCAGTGAGCAGGGCTCGGCTGAGAAGATGGGGTTAGAGGTGGAGCCTGTGCTGCAGGTCTTCCTGACTGTCAGCTGCAGGGCATGGAGGACAGAAAAGGAATGGAGGCCGTCTCAGCGCTGGTGAGCCCCGCTTCTCAACAGCCAGCCAGGCTTGATGGGAGGGACCACAGAGGGTAGTACCTTCTGTTCACCTCTGGAACTCGTCTCTGTTCAGAAATGGGGAACTCAGAAGTGAAGTCCACGACTGTAGTCAGTGGAGGCTGCTGTCTTCCAGCCTTGTTGTGAAGGGACCCTGCTTCCCTGAGCATCCCAGTTCCATCACTCGGAAGGAGGCCAGAGATGAGAAGCTCTGCAGAGATCTTGAGAGGCGTCAAGGGTGAAGGCAACACTACAGAAAACCGAACCTGCCAGACTGAAAGCTTTGGGAGAAACTATTGATACTAGCTTAGTTTTATGTCTCCTACAAACTAGAAAACAAACACAGGAGCAGTTATCCAGCTGTTCCTGTAAATACCTGGAAGGCTCTGCGCATAGTTGTTAAGTTACTGCCAAGCTTTACAAGCCTCTGGGTGGGCACAAATCCACTGTTGTTTTAGCAGGATCTTAGTTCTGCAGCGAGGGATTGAACACATACCCTTGGGACTGAGAGTTCAGAGTTCATCGCTCAGTTGTGTCCGACTCTATAGCCTGCCAGGCTCCTCTGTCCATGGGATGTCCCAGGCAAGGATACTGGAGTAGGCTGCCATTTCCTTCTCCACGGGATCTTCCTGACCAAGTGATCAAACCCAAGTCTCCTGCGTTGGCAGGCAGGTTCTTTACCCCTGAACCACGAGAGAAGCCTCCTAACCACTAGACTACCAGGGAATTCTCACTGCTCCGATTTTTAAAGTAAGTTACAATAGGAACTTCCCGGGTGGTTCAGTGGCTAAGATTCTGCTCCCAATGCAGGGGGCGCGGGTTTGATCCCTGGTCAGGAACTAGATCTCACAAGCTGCAACTAAAGGTACCACGTGCTACTACAAACACCAAGTGCAGTCAAATAAGAAAAGACATTTTGAAAAGTAAGTTACAGTCATTGTGTAGGATGTAAGCATTGGGGTAAACTGAGTGAAAAATGCATGGGACCTCTCTGTAGTATCTTTGTAACTTCTTATGAATCTGTAATTATTTCAAAATGGACAAGCACAGCAGGTGCAAGGGTGAGTCGGTACTATGGGTACCCCTTGCTAGAGCTTCCCTGTACTGTGACCTTGGGGAGTTCCCCACATGTGCTCAAGTCTGAGCTGTACTTTGTGAAACTTACTATTTGAATATTTCTCCAAAATGGGAGTAAGCCCGTTGAAGGGAGACACCCTGTACTGTAGCCTGAAGACTCAAGTCTTTGCATCGATCTTGTCTTTAGCTCCTCAACGGGGAGCTGAAGCAGCTGTACACGGCCATCACCCGGGCTCGGGTCAACCTCTGGATCTTTGATGAAAACCCAGAGAAGCGGGCTCCTGCATTCAAATATTTCATGAAGAGGAAATTTGTCGAAGTTGTGAAAACGGATGAAAACAAAGGTGAGCACTCAAAATATTCTGGCTGTTGGCGAGAAAGCATGTTACTCTTCAGCTGCTCTATGGCCAGATGTAAAGGGTATAGTTTTTGGAAAGCACTTTTTTTCCGTATTCTTCTGAGAAATGAGTGTTCCTCTTTATTGCTGAAGTTCATGGGAGAGTGGGGTTGTAATGAGATTGGGAGCGTTGACTCCTTCAGGAAGAACTTTTATTTGTCCTTTAAAGGTGAGAGTTACGGGCAAAAGTTAGAGAAAATAGGCTTTATTGGAAGAAAAATTTCTGTGGGCTTTTGGGCAGCTGATTGGCAATATCTATTAAGATAAAGAAAGCATGTACCTTTTAACCCAGTGATTCCACTTCTAGGGATCCATCCAGAGATACTCTTGTATAAAATCTCCAAGATAACAATACGTGCACCATTACAGCCCCACTGGTAATTATAAGAAACTAGATACGACTTAAGTGTCCTTGAACGTGAAACTGTTCCCAGTGGTTCCTCTGGTGTTGGACTGGTGGGTGTGAGGTTGTTAATTAGATACGAACCTCTTAAACTTTTCACCATCATACCCTTCTGTGCTTTTTGAAGTATTTTGGTTTTTTTTTTTAAGACCAACATTATCATGTATTGTTTTCATAATTTACAAAAGCTAACTAATTAAAAAATGAAATCAAGTTCTCCTGATGGGATAACTAGGAGAGAAATAATCAACTCTCATGAAGAAGAAAACTGTTCTCTTTCTTGGGGGGAGGCTGGCTCCTCCAAGCCAGGGTGAATTCCTCTAAAGATGGGAGGAAAGTCCCAGGCTCCACAACAAACCAGTAAGCCAGTTTTATGGAGACTGTTTCCCGTTCCAGCCAAAGGATCAGTCGGGGACTGGGGTTAGACGCTCTGTTTTTGGGACCTGAGCATGGTGCTGTAAAGGGAAAAGTCGAAGATTTGAGGGTAAGCTGCCTTCTCGTTAGAACTCTCCACCTGTATAGCCGCAGGGTTTAATTTAGCTCCTACTTTCTCTCCTTGGCCTCCACTTCCTCAACTATTAATAAAAGCAAAATGAGTGGGTTGGCCTACCATGGTGGTTTTTATTCTTTCCGGCAGCTCATAGTCACTTTTATGCTCACAATTTGGCACCCATCATAGGAGATCATCAAGATAGGACATCTTTAAAATTATTTTTATTTTATATTGGAGTATATGTGATAAACTGTGTTATGTTAGTTTCAGATGTAGAGCAAAGTGATTCCATTTTACATGTACACGTCTCTATTCTTTTTCAACTCCTTTTTTCCATTTAGGTCGTTGAGTAATAATACAGTTCCCTGTGACTTACAACAGGTCCTTATTGGTTATTTCAAAAATAGCAATTTTTTTTTAATTTAAAAAATTCAAAATGAAATCCAAGATTGCTATTTATCTCTTGGCTGCGTGAAGCATACAAGAAATCCAGCGTTCGTTGTGAGTTGTGAGCTGCACGTGGTAGTCTTTGAGGACAGCTGTTTCTACCATGCGGGGAACTGGGGATGAGTGTGGTGACCTTGCAGTTGGGGGGCTTCTTCACTGCACACCGGCAGAGGTCACTGGCCAGATGCAGAGATCCCACAGGGCTTTGCTGTGGGAATAAGATGTCACCCGGGCACTCAGTGCACACGGTGTCACAGCCAGATGCTGCACAGTCAGCTTTGCACACAGTGCATGGCACCACGGAGGATCAGGCTGCAAGGGTTAGCATGTGCTCGTGTGCCTTCTAGAGAGCTGGCCTGTCTGCCTGGCTCCTTTGGTTGACAGCCATTGCCCCGGGGGTCTCAGATCGTTCAGGCTCAGATTTGGCTGTGGCATTTGCCAGAGAGTCAGCCTTTCTTGTGTTTCGTGAAGCTGTGGCTCGGAACCCCCAGGGAGTGTCGACCCCCGGCTGACGATGCTCGGGGGTCGTCAAAAGGGAAGGCCCAGTACAGTCACCACCAGCTGCTGAGGCTCATAGACGGGACCCACATGAGGTGGATGCAGTAGTCTGTATCCACCAACAAGAATGTGTCAGACTGTGGGAATCCCTGGGTGGTCCGGCGGTTAGGACTCTGCGCTTTCACTGCTGAGGGTCCAGGTTCCATCCCTGGTCAGGGAATTAAGATCCCATAAGGTGTGTGGCCAGGAAAAAGAAAAAAAGAATGTGTCGGGTTGCTTCCTGTGACGAGGGCAAAGTGCACATTTGGAAATACTGTCACATCCCGTCACCTTGTCCCTTGCTAAAGCCCAGCATGGGAGTTTGCCAAGAGCAATGTGGCTTTGGGTTTTCAAGAAGGAATTAGAAATTACTGTCTGTCTTCTAATTCATGGCCACAGGAAAGGAAGGTAACACAGTTCGAAAAACAAAGAGTGTCCTTTCTCACCCCCACCTTCTTCTCCCCAAACCCTCCATGACCTGGCTTGGTAAGCTAAACTCTGTGTTACATGACTGCTAGACAGACAGCACAGGTGTTCATCTGTTCCAGCTGTCCCAACAAAGTACCACAGACTGGGTGGCTTACACAGCAGAAATTATTATCTCAGTTCTGGAGGCTAGAAGTCTAAGATCAATCAAGCTGTTAGTGGTTTGGTTTCTTCTGAGGCCTCTCTTCTTGCTTGCATACTGTCCTTCCTCTGTGTCAGCTCCTGGTGTCTCTTTGTATGTGTTAATCTCTCTTTTCTTTCCTATTTTTTGGCCACACCACACGGCATGCAGGATCTTAGTTCCCCGGCCAGGGACCAGACCCGTGCCCACTGCAGTGGAAGCTCAGAGTCTTTACCACTAGATTGGCAGGGAAGTCTCTATAAGGATTCCCTTCTTATGCTTAGTCACTGGTTTGGTTTCCATGTCACACTTCAGTTTGCGACCCTTTGGACCGTAGCCTTTATTTTCTTGGGCTGTAGCTTGACTGCAGCCATGAAATTAAAAGATGCTTGCTCCTTGGAAGAAAAACCATGACCAACTTAGACAGCATATTCAAAAGCAGAGACATTACTTTGTTGACAAAGGTCCATCTAGTCAAAGCTATGGTTTTTCCAGTAGTCATGTATGGATGTGAGATTTGGACCATAAAGAAAACTGAGAACTGAAGAATTGATGCTTTTGAACTGTGGTGTTGGAGAAGACTCTTGAGAGTCCCTTGGACTGCAAGGAGATCAAACCAGGCAATACTAAAGGAAATCACTCCTGAATATCCATTGGAAGGACTGATGCTGAAACTCCAATCCTTCAGCCACCTGATGTGAAGAACTGACTCACTGGAAAAGACCTTAACCACCTCTTTAAAGACTCTGTCTCCAAATATAGTCAAACTCCAAGTGACAAAGTTGAGGGCTTCAACGCTTGAAATTTGTCACAACAAAATCGAGCCATTAACAACAGGTTTCAGTGAAGGAATCTGCAGAGAGGCAAACCCACGTTTCTCTTTCCTTTTAGACCTTGATGATAGCATGTTTGTTAAGACCTCGACCCCTGAGGAGTGGATCGCACAAGGAGATTACTACGCTAAACACCAGTGCTGGAAGGTAAGTGGTGCGTCTGCGTGTCCTGGGGCCTCATTGGGCCTCACCAGCCAGTCTCTCATCCCTACATTTGTCACTGGAACGAGGGGGTCATGGGTCATGTTGCTGGTGCTGCTCTTGCTTCTGTAACATCAGGTCACCCGCCGTGCAGAAAGCTCCCTGTCCTCCTCCTCCCCCTGTACAGTCAGGACAGCCTTTCATTTTGACCAAGTGCCAGCAGATGATTACAGGAGGAGGGAGGGTCCCGGCCTCTGCCTGCTGAGGAGTCCTTCTATCAGGAGGGACGGGGAACAGGCTGCACTCCCCAGGGGGGAAGCTGTAGAGCTGCTCCCTAAGGGGAATGGGAAGCGTGAAAGCCTGTGGCCACCCCTGCCGTCAGGCGTGAGGGAGGAGAAGGCAGGTTGCACTGTTGTGTGTCTGGCTGTGTCAGGATAGGATTTCCATAAACCTGCAGCTGCAAAAGTTGACTGAGCCCCTAGCTGTGTTCACTGCCCATCCTTCTTGTAATCGGCAAGGAACATTAAGCACCTGGCTGTTGTTATAAAACCAAGACTTTTTTCTTTTTTTTTTTTCAGAGAGGGGATATGGAGGGACTGTGTGAGCAGTGGGTATTGGGTATGAAATAGGAAAACCATATTCACTCTTTCCCTTACTCCCTGCAGAACACAGCTGGTGTTATACATGTTGCCATGGATTTCCAATGCTTTATCCCTTTGAAAATACCTTTTGAATGTTTACCTCTAAAATATTTCGAGGGGAGCAGCACGGATGAGACTGTTATAAAAAGCCTCCTGCTCACCTGAGTTTATTTTGGCTCTGCACAAAGGCTTTGGGACTCAGGAGGCGTACTGATTTTGGCTGCATGTCAGTGAGTGTCCCAGAACCACCGTACAAATGGAAACCCCTTCAGATTCGTTCACTGAGCATATTCCTGTTGAGCAGTGAGCCCTGCATTGTGTTTAGGTCGGGGGGCTGTGACGGTAGGCATGACAGATGTACAGAAGAGGGCACGGTGCTGGCTGTCCCCTGTGTCATAGATGAATGACCAGCTGCCTTCAGAGCCACCTGTCGTGCATGGAGAAGCCAGGGAAGGCTGCTTTGAGGGGAGCCTTGGGCTGGGACCTGTAGGACACATGAAGTTAACCAGGCAGAGGAGGGATGGAAGAGCATTTCAATCAGAGGGAAGAATGTGTGCAAAGGCCCTGCAGCAGAAAGGAGCATGGCACGGGTCAGCAATGAGAGGAGGCCCACAGGACTGGGGAGTCTGGGACAGAGAGTCTGGGGTGGGGGTAGGGGGAGAGATGATGTCCTCTCCAGGACATCAGTAAGTTCCACTTAATCCTTCCCTTCCCCACCCTGAGACCTAATCTCTACATGCTGGGCAGAACGTGAACTTCTGCCTTGGAGACATGATGTCAGCAGCTTTCTGCCAGCGGGACACAGGCCGACTCCCCTGGGACAGAGATCTGCCACTTTCTGTTTGCTCCACTCAGGTCTGCATGTGGCAAAATTCTGGTCAGTCATCTGGGATGTGTGTTGGCACAGCAGCTCTGTCCCCATTTCTACCCCTGCCCCACCAATCCTGCCCACTAGCCTTGGTTGTTACCGACTAGAGGGGACCTGTGTTGCACCCAGAAAAGCCGCTGGGTGACCTTGGGCCAGTTTGTTCATGTCCGTGACCTGAGGATGCTATCAAATACAGTGAGAAGGATGAAACGTCTCCTGCATGGCTGTTGAAGATGAGATGAGAGTGTTGTTACGGTGACCTGTAAAAACATGTCTGAAGTGCCTTTTCCATGGCTTCTGGGTGTTACCAAAAAGAAGCTTTGAGTCTGAAGTGTTAACCGTGAACTCTGTTGGGCTTTATCCTCTCTGGCTGTTTTCGTCAACATCTCAGCACCTTGCCCCTCCTCTTGAATTCGGCTGCAGTGAGGCCCAGGGCTTTGTGCCAACATGGAACAATGCACGCTCTAACTCTTATTCCTGTGTCCTCTCCATGACCTTGCTGGGAATAGAAACCTTTGGTCTATTCCAGGTTGCTGCCAAATGTTACCAGAAGGGAGGGGCACTTGAGAAGGAGAAGCTGGCTCTGGCCCACAACACTGCCCTGAACATGAAATCCAAGAAAGTCAGCCTCAAGTAAGAGTCCTGGAGGGAAGGGGGTACTTCCCTGGTGGTCCAGTGGTTAAGACTCTGCCTTCCAATGCAGGTTGTACAGGTCTGATCCCACATGCCTTGAGGCCAAAAGCCAAAACATAAAACAGAAGCGAATACTGTAACAGATTCAATAAAGCCTTTAACAATGGTCCCTAGATGTTCATTAACAGCTGAATGGCTAAAGAAGCTGTTGTCCATATACACTGGATACTACTCAGCCATAAAAAGGAACGCCTTTGAGTTAGTTCTAATGAGGTGGATGAAAAGTGAAAGTTGCTTAGTTGTGTGCGACTCATTGCAAGCCCATGGATATACAGTCCATGGAATTCTTTAGGCCAGAATACTGGAATGGGTAGCCTTTCCCTTCTCCAGGGAATCTTCCCAACCCAGAGATCGAACCCAGGTCTCCCGCCTTACAGGCAGATTCTTTGTTGGCTGAGCCATAAGGGAAGCCCAAGAATACTGGAGTGGGTAGCCTTTCTCTTCTCCAAGGAATCTTCCTGACCCAGGAATCAAACAGGGGTCTCCTGCACTGCAGGCAGATTTTTTACCAACTGAGCTATGAGGGAAGCCCTAGTGAGGTGGGTGAACCTAGAACCTGTTAGACAGAGTGAAGTAAGTCAGAAAGAGAAAAGCAAATACCACATGTCAACACCTATATACAGAAGCTAGAAAGATGGTACTGATGAACCTATTTGCAGGGCAGGAGTAGACACGCAGACATAGAGAACAGGCTTACGGACAAGGGCAGGGGAAGAAAGAGGGGTGAGATGGAGAGAGCAGCATGGAAACATACACCACCATATGTAAAACAGCCAATGGAAATTTGCTGTATGACTCAGGGAGCTCAAACGGGGGGTCTGTAACCCAAAGTGACGGGGAAAGTTGGGATGTGGGAGGCAAGCGTGAGAGGGAGGAGACATATGCTCATCTATGGCTAATTCATGTTGATGAATTTACCAATATTGTAAAGCAATTATCCTTCAATTAAAAATAAATAAAATTTTAAAACAAAGAGTCTCAGGGGTCATTTCAGGCTTGCTCTGATGGAAGCCGCCAGTTCAGTTTATTGGTGTCGTGCCAATGAAACCCTGTTCCATGGTGGTGCCATGAAACCCTGTTCTGTTTCCCCTTCCCAGAGAAAAGCAGGTGGAGTATTTGGAGCTGGCTAAGACCTATTTGGAGTGCAAGGAGCCAAAGCTGTGCCTTAAGTGTCTGAGCTACGCCAAGGAGTTCCAGCTGTGTGCCCAGCTCTGCGAGCGGCTGGGAAAGGTACGCCCGGCCCACAGCTTCTCCTGGGAGAACTGGGCTCCACTGGGCAAGTGGAGGGGGGACCCCAGCCTCCCTCCTCCTCTATCAGGGAGGGCTCCTGTCCTCCCAAGAGAGAGAGGTTGGCCGTGTTGACTCTGTGGCTGGCCCTTCTCTCTCCATTTGCTCAAAGATTTAGATGGTTCCAAGGACTGTGTGCGTGTGTGTTCGTGTGTCCATGTCTCTGCGAACATTTGTGACCCGTTGTTAACCACAGGAAGGCCACATGTTCACATAAGGGAAAACGGGTTTTCAAAGAGTCCTGCCTTCTCTTTTTCTGTGTTCAGTCTGGAGTCAGCCTGGGTGGACGGTCTGGCTCATACATGGTGGTTTCTCTGTGTCCCAGCACTTACTCTAGGTCTGCAGGGACCAGTCTGGCAGCTGCTAGCCACAAGTGGCTACCTAATGAAACATTTAAGTTAATTAAAGTGTAATAAACTCAAAAATTCAGTTCCGAAGTCTCCCAAGCCACATTCATTGCATGCTGTGATGGAACATGTCCGTCATTCTAGAAGCACCAGTGGAGAGATCTGGTGTCCAGGACACAGGACTGAAAGCCTGGTCAGCCATGCACAGCACAGACTGCTGTTGTCTGTAATGAGATGAACTCCCAGGGCGAGAGAGTTTTGTGGCCATTTGGCATTGCTCTGACATCCGAGTGGTGATGATTTTCTTAGAGATTCATCTGTCCTCCTTTTTTATTGAGATATAATTGATGTGTATCATTATATTGGTTTTAATTGTACAGCAGTAATGATTCGACTCAAAGATACATTACACAATGATCATGGCAGTAAGTTTAGTTAATGTCCGTCACCACGCACAGTGACAGTCTGTTTTTCTTATGACGAGAAAAATCTAAGATCACCTTCGTTTGTATGTGGGAGCTGAAAAACAAATGAACAAATATGACGAAACAGGAACAGAATCGCAGATATGGAGAACAAACCAGTGGTTGCCAGAGAGGAGTGGGAAAATAGTTGAAGAGGATTAAGAGGCACAAACTACCAGGTATAAAATCAGTAAGTTACAAGATACAATGTACAACCCAGGGAGTATAGCCAATACTTAATAGTAGCTATGTATGGAGTGTAATCTGTACAAATATCAAATTCAGGTATTTACACCTGAAGCTAATATAATATTGTAAATAAACTATATTACAATTAAAAAATTTCTTTAAGATCTACCCTGTCATCAACTTTCAAATATACAATGCAATATTATTAACTAATCAAATCCTGTACATGGAGCAGTTCGTTTCAAATTAAGAACGTTTTATTGACGTATAGCTGAAGTACAGTGATATTAATGTTGACAGTGCTCAGTGTAGTGATTCACGATTTTTAAAGGTTATACTCTATTTATAGTCATTATAAAGTACTAGCTCTATCCCCCATATTGTACAAAATATCCTGTGGCTTATTTTATACCTCTTAACACTCTACTTCTCTCTTGCCCCTCCCCCCACACTGGTAACCACTCCTTTGTTCACCATATCTGTGAGTCTCCTTTTATGTTTTTTCCCCGGTGTGTTATACTTTTTTAGATTCCACGTGTAAGTGATATCATACAGTATTTTTCTGACTTTTGTTTCACTTAACATAGTGTCCCCAAGTCCATCCATGTTTCTGCCAGTGGCAGAATTTCTCTGTTTTTTTTTATGGTTGAATAGTATTCCACTGTGTGTATGTACCATATCTTTATTCAGTCATCTGTGGATGGACACTTAGGTGGTTCCCATATCTTGGCTACTGTAAATAATACGAAGCAGTTCGTTTTACTGTACCTGTTGTGGTGGGTTGGATGTGCAGCCATCTGGTCCTTACCAGATGTATTTCTGCCTGCATTGAGCATTATACCCTCTAGTAGGGAACAGAGTGTCCGTGTCTGTATGTGAATTGGAGGAACTCCTGAACCAAGGCTTTGGGCGGGGTGGGGATGGTACCTACTGGGAAGTTTGAAGTGTGGCCCCCAGTCAGTGTCAGAAAAGGTAAGATGCTCCCCCCTTCCACGGCTCGCCCCATGTGTACTATGGTATGTGACTCATTAGGATGTGGGAGAAGGGGGTGGAACGGGGACTTCAGTGTGGGTAGGAAGTTTGAATAGTAAGATTCCAGGAGCCAGATGGTTTCCAAACTCTCCATCTTCCTTTGTCTCCCAGCCTCCAATCTCCACAGCACCCCCTTGGGCCCTAAGTGGTGACAGCTGCAAGGGACAGGCCTGAACCTGTCACTTTTCCCTGTTTGCCTGGCAGCACCTGTGCAGGCTGAGCCAGAGACCCCATCCTTGTCTGCTCATCTTGCCTCCCCAAGGCTGCCAAGCTCCGCCTCTGAAAATGAGATGGGGTCCAGGAGGGCAGATGTCCAGCCCGTGTCCCATTCTACGACCTCAGTCCCTTCAAGATGTGGAGGCCACCCTGTTCCTGGAGACACGCATGCCCACCTTCCTCGTGTCCCCATGGTTGACCACTGGGGCCACCTCCTTCTGCCTTCTCTCTCTAGCACATTCCAGCATCTCGGAGCCCCATCCGGGGAAGAGTCTGGTCCCTTTCTTTGCTCAAGCCCCTCCCTGGAAGGATGTTTGTTCAGCCCTCAGCCAGCATGAGACCTCTTGTGGTCATCCAGCAAGCTAGCCAGCGTGATACAAATTGACCATCTTTTGCAAAATCCCTAGGCCAAACGGCCTGTCTGTTCCCTGCCCCCAAACACGTGCTGATCCTGGGGAGAGGGTGTGTGCGGAGGGCCATGGGGGCAGGTTTCCTTTTAGGGATTCCTCTGCCTTGCCTGCTTGCTGCCTCTCTAAAGAGCAACACGGTTTCCCTGGAAACTGCTCAGGGCCCTTGCTCTGGGTGCTGGAGCCCAGAGACCCACTTGGGGGCCTGCTTAAAACAGTCAGCCCTCCTCTCTCTCGGTCCACTTGGGTGCACGCTTGCACCTAACGGCGCCTGTGTTCACCCCAGGGGTTTCCTTCTGAGTAGTCAGCCTTGTTGAGGAGAGGAAAAGGTGGCTAGAGGTTATGATCATGGAGATTATGAAGATGGGTCTGGGAGTTCCCTGGTCTGTGAGGTCTCTGGATGTAGCAAAAATGCACACCTGAATCTTGTTCATATTTTGGCATTCTGTGTCGCTTCTCTTATTAAATAAAACCCAGCTGAGGTTTATTAGAGGGTCTCGCATATTGCATTTTTTGGTCCCAGGTTGCTTCTGTTTTCTCTTTGGAACACAGATGCAGCCAGTCAAGTTAGGAAATGAAATATTCAACAAATAAGTAGACCCCCCGCTCCCTCCCGGGGGTGTGCCCGGTACTGTGGGTGCTTGGCGACCAGCAGGCAGCAGAGCAGGGGCCTCTGCCTTTGTAGTCTCCCTTTCTAGTGTGGGAGGGAGATGCCAGAGCCAGCAGTGTAGTACAGAAGATGTCTGCAGGGGTGAGGGCTGGCAGAGGGGACAGAGGATGTCAAGTGTTCGTTGGTGTTTTTTTAAAGAATCTTTTTAAAAATGTGGACCGCTTTTAAAATCTATATTGAATTTGTTACAACATCGTTTCTGTTTTATGTTTGGGTTTTTTTGGCTTTGAAGCATGTGAGGTCTTAGCTCCCCAACCAGGGATAGAACCCGCCCCCACCCCCCGCTTGCATTGGAAGACGAAGTCTTAACCATTGGACCCCCAGAGAAGTCTCATGGTGTTGCTGTTTGAGATGGAGGCAGCGTCAGGGAGCTGACTTTTGCACAGAGATCACGATAGCTGGGGGGCGTTGTGGACAAAAGCCCCCGAGGTGGGAGAGTGTGGTCGAGTTTGAAAAACAGCAAGGAAGCCAGTTTGACCAGAGCAGAGGGAGTGGGGTCAAGATGGCAAAATGAGCCAGAGAGGATGGCTAGAACAAATCAGATAGGATCTCGTGGTTCATGGTGTGCTCAGTTGCATCCAGGGTCTGGGGAGCCCTTGAGGCTTCTCTGCATGGAATTTCCCAGGCAAGGATGCTGGAGAGGGTTGCCGCTTCCTCCACCAGGGGGACCTCTCCGACCCAGGGATCAAGCTGCGTCTCTTCCGTGTCCTGCGTTGGCGCCACATGGGAATCCCCAGTCCATGGTATGAATGCTTGCTAGGTGACTTCAGTCGTGTCAGTCTTGTCTGACTCCATGCGACCCTAAGGACTGTAGCCCACCGGGCTCCTCTGTCCATGGGATCCTCCAGGCAAGAATACTAGGGTAGATTGCAGGTCCATGATAGGGACTGGATTTGTTCGGGCCTGAGGGGGAGCCAGTGAAAGTACTGATTGGAGGAATGATGTGAAACAACTTATTGGAATAAGAGAGCTCAGTAGGCAGTGAGAGCAGAAGCAGAAAGACTAGTTAGGAGGGTCGAGTAGTGGCTTAGGCTGATGTTTTAGCTTGGATTGCCTCCCGGTGGTGCAGGTGCTGAGAAGTCCTGTCCAGTCCAAGAAATGTTGGGAGAGCCAAGTCAATGGGATTCAAGATTCCCCCACTGCAAATTGCCAGTTCATGCCCTTTGTCTAGTTTTCTCGAATGTCTTTTTCTTATGTTTGCAGGAATCTATCTTATGTTCTAGACCTGCCTACTCTTGCATAGTAACCAGTGGCCACATGTGGCAATTTATATTAAAATTAACTAAATGAAACTTAAAAATTCAGTCCCTTGTTTGCACTGTTCACACATTCCCCGTGCCCACTGTTCACATGTGTGCCTAGTTGCTCAGTCGTGTCTGACTCTTTGCGACCCCATGGACTGTAGCCTCCTCTGTCCGTGGAATTCTCCAGGCAAGAATACTGGAGTGAGTGATCTTCTGCAGGGGATCTTCCCAACCCAGGAATCGAACCCAGGTCTCCCCCATTGCAGGTGCCCCATCTGAGCCACCAGGGAAGCCTCCACATGTGTCTAGTGGATACAGAATTGGACAGATAGATGGATAAACAGATGTAGAACATTTCCATCTTCACAAAAGACTCCCTCTGACAGTGCTGGTCTAGATATAATGTTTCCATTCTCTCTGTTAACTTCGTTTCATACACCCTTAGTTGAACAGTTTAGATGTGCTGTTGACCCTTAAACAGTGTTGGTGTTGCTCTGACCCTCCACACAGCTGAAAGTCCATGTGTAATTTACACTTGTCCCTCCGTATCTGAGGTGCCTGTGTCCTCACTTCCACAGCAGGAATTCAACCAACTGAAGACCATGTAGCACTGTAGTACTTAATACTGAAAAAGAGAATCTGTGTCTAAGTGAACCCATGAAGGTCAAATCTGTGTTGTCAACTGTAATCAAATCCATCAATATCTCCCCCAAAGTTTGTGTGTTTTGAGTTTTGTTGAAGACTCTCTTGACCTCAAAGTCAGCGATATTCTCATACATTCTCCTCCAATGTAGCTTTCCTGGTGGCTGAGACAGTTAAGATTTTGACTGCAATGCAGGAGACTTGGGTTCGATCCCTGGGTCAGGAAGATCCCCTGGAGGAGGAAACAGCAACCCACTCCAGGATTCTTGCCTAGAAAATTCCATGGACAGAGAGCCTGGAAGTCCATGGGATACTAAAGAGTTAGATAAGACTTGGCGACTAACACACACACACGCACACACACACTCCTCCAATAGCTTTCTCACTTAGACCTGTAACCACCCGGAGCTTCTATTTGTGTATGGTGTGAGGTTGGAATTTCACTTTATTTTTCTTCATGAAAAGAATTAGTTTTCCTAAATTACCTAGGTTTGAGTGTTTTCCACTGGATTCTAACAGGTTCCAGACATACTAACATCCTCTTTATTATTTATGGTTTTGGTTTCCTTTTAAGATGAAAAATTGTTATAAATATTCTGAACAAAATTTTACTCTGTCCTAGGTAAGAGATGCCGCCTATTTCTATAAGCGAAGTCAGTGTTACAAAGATGCTTCCCGATGCTTTGAGCAGATTCAGGAATTTGATCTAGCCCTCAAAATGTACTGCCAAGAGGAGCTGTTTGAAGAAGCTGCTCTGGCAGTGGAAAAGTAGGTGGTTTTATTCTCTTCCTTCCTTTTCCCCATCCCCAAGCCCTACCTTTCCATTGCTCCTTGGGGAGGTGTTATCTTGCTCTTTTTTTTGTTTTTATCCCTGACCATGAGGCTTGTAGGATCTTACTTCCCTGACCAGGGATCAAACCCGTGCTCCCTGTGGTGGAAGCACCAAGTCGTAACCACTGGTCCACCAGGGAAGTCCCTATCTCTTCTGAAGTGGCTTGACCAGTCACCCTCCTTACACTTGAGTGGTGGCCTTGGTGCTGAGTCAAGAGTTCCTTGAACACAGTGTCATGAGGAGAAGGGGCAGAAGAAGATGAAGGATTGAAGGATGTATTGCAAGTATGTATATCACATGCCCAGCAGTTGCCTGTTGATGGTTCTGACCTCTCCACCTTTACCAGCTGAGTTGACAGTTTCACTGATGTGGACGGATAGAGGTCAGAGCACTAGTGGGCAGTCAGGGTGGTGGTTCATTGTGATCTACCGGCAGACACCCAGCCAGGCACTGATACTTGTGTATATCACATGTATGTCCACATGCCCGTAGCTGTAGGACACACAAGTTTCATACATGACCTAGAGGAGCCTCCTTGAGCCTTCAGCCTAACTGATGGTCCAAAGATGAAGTGGAGACAGATGGGGTTAACAGCTGATAAGGACTCTAGAAAACATCAGACCTCCTGATGCCTCCTGGTAGGAGGTCTTCCAGGTGGTAGGAGGTCTTCCAGGTGGAAGGAGACAGCTAGAATTGCAGAGGCTGCTGTTCTGCATTTCTGCTCAGCAGCTCCTGGAAAATTAAGCTGTAGCTTGGTTCCATATTTTCTTTGCTTTCTACCAAATTATACATGTGACAAAATGAACGGGATTGACCAGGTGTTCAAACTTTATATTTTTAAGTTAGCATTTATTAAAGTATATCATATATTTTTAAAAAGCACATGATAATTACACTTGTATAAAGAAAGAAAGAAAGTGAAGTCACTTAGTCGTGTCCGACTCTTTGCAACCCCATGGACTGTAGCCTACCACCCTCCTCCATCTATGAGATTTTCCAGGCAAGAGCACTGGAGTGGGTTGCTGTTTCCTTCGCCAGGGGATCTTCCCGACCCAGGGATCGAACCCGGGTCTCCTGTGTTGTAGGCAGACGCTTTACAGTCTGAGCCACCAGCGAAGTCCACACTTGTATAACCAGCACTTAGATAAAGAAATTGAGTTTTATGTTTAGAAATGGAACAGTAAGTGTCTAGTGTCACAGTTAGTAAACGAACATATTTCTTTATCCAGGTCTTTGGTGCTATTGGAGAAGGAAATGGCAACCCACTCCAGTATTCTTGCCTGGAGAATCCCATGGACAGAGGAGCCTAGCTGGCTACAGTCCATGGGGTCACAAAGAGTCGGACATGACTGAGCGACTTCACTTTCACTTGGTGCTATTATGCATAAGATACACACAGCATGTATATATTAGTCAGCTCAGGCTGCCATAATGAAATGCCATAGATTGGGTGGCTTAAAGAACACAAATTTATTTTCTCATAGTTTTGGAGGCTAGAAGTTCACGATCCAGTCAATTGGGCTACTGGTGGAGCTCTCTTTCTTCCCTATCTGGTGTCAGTTCTTACAAGGACACTAATCCTATTAGATCAGGACTCCACCCTTATAACCTCAATTAACCCTAATTACTCCCTTAGAGGCCTAATCTCCAAATACAGTCACACTAGGGGTGAGGATTTCAACATAGGAATTGTAGGGGTCACAAACCATCAGTCCATAACAGGATGCCGGCTCTGGCATTGATTGTGTACCCAATTGTCAGGGTGCTATGTACTCTGAGTAATTGACCAGGACAGTTTCCTTGTGAAGCCATATGATGAAAGCAATTGAGAGGGTTTTGGGGTTTTTTTTTGTACTTTCAATTATTTTAATCTTCTGTTGTCACTTTGCCATGATAGCATTGAATAATCATTGCCTTTTCCCCAGAAACATTTTTTGGAGTCTCTCATTATTTTGTTTATCTTTATCAGCTTTCCTGAGATATTCAACCTACTCTTTATTGATATGTTGAGTTGGGATCTAAGTGTCATCAGTACTAATTGGAGCCTAGCACTTGATTTATCTGAGTCTTTTGAATGCTCTACCTACTGGATATAGAATTCAACTGCTAGCTGGCCTGACTTAACATGTAATGAGAAGATTTTAGATCTGAAAACCAAATACCTGGCTAGTTCCTTAAATGTGCTATAAATACCCTCTATTCTATCAGCCAAAGCTTATGAGAGGAGCTCATCCTCAGTCACACCCATTCAGAGAGGTCCTGTTATAAGAGGGGATCTGATGTTTGTAAGATGACCCCAGGGCAGCAGGAGGTTCCTGGGGATCTCTGGCTGTGAGAAAATATGTTTTGTCCCCTGCAAGAGTTCAAAAGTAGCCATGTTTCACTGGATTGGCCTGGTGCCTTGAAAATTGGTATGTGGGATATACTCACTTGGATCCACAGTGTCAAAGGGAACTTGACTTCAAGGCTTCATTCATCTCACACTAAATCAATCACATGCATTCTTGGTAAAAAGAGAAAAGTGACAAGTTGGATAATAAGAGGAAGACTGACGTAATGGCTGGTATGTCTGCAGCCCCCATCTCCACACTTTTTCCTTTATCAGCTATCAGCCTCCATAGACTGTATACCCAAAATGATTAGCAAGCTCTTATACAAATTTAAGGGATTTTTTTCCCCCCTCAAGAATAATTTTGACTATGCATACTTTATGCCCTTCAGGTTGACTTCTAATGTAACTGTCACTTGCCTAGGATGCAACTCCATTATATTGTTTTTTGCAAATTAAAAAAAAAAATTTATTCTTTTTCAGTTTTGTTTGGGTTTGTTTCTTTTTCCTTTTTTAACTATTTTTTTCTTTTTGTGCAATACCACTGTATTTCATTAATTAAACATACTGATGCTGGGTTCCTTTGGGGAATAAAGAATTAATTTTATAGTATAAAATGCAGTCTTGATAAACTTGCTGGCTAACTTCAGGTCCAGTTTGGCAGGTCCTATCTACAAGTGGCATTTTATATAAGTTGCTCTGTTCTGCACTTTATAAATTTTATATGTGTGATGCCAAGTTGACATCGGTATTGTCTGTCTTTGCAGGTATGAAGAAATGCTAAGGGCCAAGGCCCTTCCTGTCTCCAAGCTCTCCTATTCTGCCAGTCAGTTTTACTTGGAAGCTGCAGCCAAGTACCTGAGCATGAATAAAACGAAGGAGATGATGGCTGTGCTCTCAAAGCTCGACACTGAAGACCAGCTGGTGTTCCTGACATCTCGGAAGCGGCTGGCGGAGGCCGCTGACCTGCTCAACAGGGAAGGTCGGAGGGAAGAGGCTGCGCTGCTGATGAAGCAGCACGGCTGCCTCTTGGAGGCTGCCAGGCTCACTGCTGACAAGGACTTCCAGGCCTCGTGTCTGCTAGCGGCCGCCCGTCTCAACGTAGCCAGGGATTCTGACGTTGACCTTACCAAGGCCATCCTCAGAGAAGCCCTGGACCTCTGCCATCAGACCAACCAGGTGTCTGGCATCGCCGAGGCCCATTTCCTGCAGGGGGTGATCATGAGAGATTTCCTGAAGCTCAAGGACGCTTTTCTGAGGTTTGACACCCTCAACCACTCGGCAGGGGCAGTGGAGGCGCTCTACGAAGCCACCAGCCTCTGCGAGGTCCAGCCCGAGGAAGTCCTAGCTCTGGCTCCGGGGGGCCTCGGGGTCCTCCTCGATCTGGTCAGGGCCCTCAGAAAGGTGACTACCAACGCTGAGAAGGAGATGGTCAAGTCTTGCTTCGAGTTTTTTGGGATCTCGCAGGTGGATGCCAAGTACTGTCAGATAGCTCAGAACGACCCTGGACCCATATTACGCATCATTTCTGACCTGGATTTGAACTTGAAAGAGAAGAAAACAAAAGACCATTTCTTGATAATGATGGATCAGGTGAAATTAGCCCTAAACAAACACCTTCTCAGAAGACTATGTCAGATCACAGAGAGCCTGCTTGCAAAGACCTACCCGGGTGTCTGCATGAAATTTCTCGTAGGCTTAAAATGCGAGGATGGACGCTGTGAAGACTTCCACAGGCCTTTGCGGCGTCACGAGGCCAAGTGTTTGGTCCAATCAAAAATACACCTGGTGGCCATCAAGGGGTTACTGTTGGAAGCCAAAAGAGTATTCCCTAAAGTCTTAGCTGAAGGACTTGAAGAGATCGATTACATTTTGTCTCTGGACAAGCACGGCCTTTGCAAATCTTTGCTGAATGTCGTCTTCCCTAAGCATTTCCACCAGCGAGTGTTGTCAGAAAACCCCATGGCGTGCAAAGAAGTCTTCAAGCCACATTACAAATCCTTCCGATCCTACAGGTCTGCCCTGAAAGAATACATCCACGTCCTGTTTCAAAATGAACGGGCCCGAAGCCGCCGGGAGTCCACGGACCTGTGGCTGAGTGCCATGCAGGCTTTTCTTCTCTCTTCCAGCTACCCCGATGAGCTCGACAAGCTGCTGCACCAGGAGGAGGACCAGTACAACCGGGAACTCAAAGCCCTGCAGTCTGAGCAAGAGAAGAGGGGGAGGGACAGAGGCAGCAGGATGAAAGGGATAGAAGGGAAATTTGGCATGCTGGCGCCCAACAAGAATGACGGGAGCGCGGAGAAGCCCCACCTGTGCTTCATCCGACTGCTGCAGGACTCCATCCACCAGTTCTATGTGTGCAGGAGCCCAGAAGACTACAAGAGGCGCTTTTTCCGCTTCATGAATGTCCTGGTCAAGAGGTGCAAAGAGCCGCTGATCCCCAGCATCGGGAACACGGTGGCCTTGCTGGAGTCTCAGTTCGTCCACTGCGGGGCGGTCCTGGCCCGCCTCTCCAAGAATGCCGTCTTGTGCCTCCCGAAGAGCTACATCGCGCTCTTGCATTACTGGGAGTTCCTGTTTAGCAAGAAGGACCGGGAGCCCGGGGACGTGTTCGCCATCATTCAGGAGTACAGACCCAAGGACCTGACCAGGGCCATTCAGGAGTTCCGGTTCCACCTGTCCTACCTCGTCAAGGTGCTCTGCGGCTGCGAGAATGCCAACTTCAACGTCCTGCTGGACGCTTTCAGCGACATCGACTACGTGGTTTCCGGGGAGGCCGAGCGGACCCTAGTGCTGTGCTTGGTGATGCTGGTGAACACCGAGGGCGTGCTGCAGCCATCCTGCAAGCCTCTCCTGTCCAGCCAGTTCCAGGAGCTCGAAGCCAAGCTGCAGCTGCTGAACACGGAGTGGGCGGGCCAGGTCCCCGAGCGCCTGCTCAGAGTGGTGAAGCGAGTGCGGCTGGCAGTCAACGTGAAGTCCGTGGCCGAGGCGCTGCAGGACCTGCTCTTTGAGCGGGATGAAGAGTTCCTGATGGACTGCCACTGGCAGTGGGACAGCGGGCATGCCAAAGGGAACGCTGTGCGGGGCCTCTACCACGAGGAGGTCAGGCTGAACCGCCTGTTCTCCGTGGATCCCATGGGCTACTTGGCCGAACCCGAATACGAGGTCAGCCAGGACGAGCCAGAGGAGCTGGCCTTGGAGGGGGACCACCTCCTAGACGCCATCCTCTCGCAGAAGCAGCGGAGGGCTTCCATCCTCCGGAAGATGCGGAGGGTATGCCTGGTGGTGTCTTTGTGCATCAGATGGAGGAGAGGAAGGGCGGGAGGCCAGGCCGAGCACTTCAGGGAGGAGGGCAGGGAGCCCGCGGCTGGGAACTTCAAAAAGGCTGACGTGGACCGGACCCAGTGTGACCTGTGTGGGGTCAAGTTCGCCCGCGGGCCTGAGAACTATTTCACCCCAGATCAGGCATTTGAGGGTGCAGCTCCCGAGGCTGTAGCCCTTTCTGGGGCAGAGCTGGACGATGAGCAAGGTTGGGAGAGGAGCAGTGAGTCCTACGAGCAGCACATCCGCCTGGAAAGCCACCAGAGTCAGCAAGTGGCCTACCAGAGGTACTTGGAGTTTTTCCGTGAGAAGGTGGACCCGGCTGTGGAGGAAGGCAAGCTGGTGGTGCAGGACATGGAGCAGAGCGTGTGGGGTCACAGACACCTGGGCTCCAAAGAGCACAGCCGCGTACTACAGAGGAAGGTCCAGGAGAACATCAAGAAGGTCTCCGACTCGGTAGAGGACCTCTACAGGCGGAAGGCCTGGGCTGATGGTAAGGGTCCTCGAAAGGTGGGCCCAGATGGTGGCGGAACCTGGGCTTTGAGGACTTGTGTCCAAGTCGAGCCCCTTTGTAGTGAGGTCTGACCTGGGGATGCTAAAATCTTGGCAGTAGCAGAAACACAAGTGAGGACCACGTGTTCTCCAGTCCCAGCAAAGCCCCTTCTTTGGATCCTCCCTCCCCCAGTTAAACAATGTGTCATAATCTTAGGGCAGGATGGTTTCCCCTGGCATGACAGATAAGAAAAGGGTTTGCTAACCAATTCTATGGAGAAGATAGAGGGAGAATGCTTCCAGTCTTGAGAAAATTCTTTAAACCTTCCTTGGTTCATTCATTCAGGGATTTCTTGAGCACCTGCTATGGGCTGAACCCGATCTAGTGACTCACACGGTAAAGAATCTGCCTGCAATGCAGGAGACCTGGGTTTGATCCCTGTGTCGGGAAGATCCCCTAGAGAAGGGAATAGCTACCCACGCCAGTATTGTTGCCTGGAGAATTCCATGGACAGAGGAGTCTGGTGGGCTGCAGTCCACAGTGTCTAAAAGAGTCGGAAATGACTGAGCAACTAACACTTTGACTTGACTAAGATCTAGCCTCCAAACCTGGTCCTTCCCTTTTAAGAGGGTCCTCACACCATAACCAGTGTGAGCCTCTAAACAGAATTCTTACATGATCTGTGAATCAGACTTCCTCTGACATCCTTATTAGCTACATCTTAGCAACGCTGAGTAGAAGTTAGGTATGTTGTTGTTTAGTCACTAAGTTATGTCTAACTCTTTTACAACCCCATGGGAGCCTGCCAGGCTCCTCTGTCCATGGAGTTTCCCAGGCAAGGATGCTGGAGTGGGTCATCATTTTCTTCTCCAGGGGATCTTCCTGACCCAGGGCTCAAACCACATCTCCTGCATTGAAAGGTGGATTCTTTACCACTGAGCCACTAGGGAAGAGGGAAGTTATGTATAAAATTAGTGAAATTGTATGTTTTTAAATCATTCTAGAATTCAGACGTCCAGTTGACAGTAAGAACAGTTTGCAAAGCTTCCTCAGAAGGCTTGCTATTGGCAGCACCTCTAGACAGGGACATGTAGTTTCTGCTCCTGGGGGCAGACAGCAGCCTTTCACTGCCTGTCTCAGAGGAAGCGGAGACAAGGGCCTGGGAGGTGGGCGCTTTGATGCTAGTACTGAGCGTCCTAATCCCTACAGCCACCCCTTCACTCAAAGCCCTTGTTCTTTGGTTCTCTAGCGGAGGAGGTCATGGCTCGGCTGGTGAACATTCTGATCCCATCCGTCAGGGATGCACAGGAGTGGCTGAGGAAAACAGAGCTGCACCAAGAGGAAGGTGAGGAGTGCTTCATCCCAGGGTGATGCTCTGGGTCTTGTGGTCCTTGGTTCTGCTGACTCCCCGGTCAGTCTGCTGTGGGGCTGCCTATGTTGTGAGCAGTGGTCACTCACTGTCTAGGAGCACCACCCCCAGCGACTCTGATCAGTAACAACAGAGTGACTGTGCTCCCCTATCTGACTGTGAGGGCTGTTACTCAGCTTATTGTTTTTCCAAAAATCTTTGCCACTCATGAGCTGCTACCACTGATGCTCTATTACTACTCATACTCTGTACTCCCAGGATGGGTGGAGTGTATCGTTTGATAAATATTTGCCTGTGCAAGCCCTTCATGTAATTCCATGAGAGTATTTATATATTGAGCGTCTGAAATGTATTAGCACTGTTGTGGGCTTGGGGATATAAAACAACTTTGTGAACGAAACAAACAAAATCTTTGGGGAAACTTGGCATACGTCTTCCTTCAGAGAATTGAAAGCTGGTATAGAGTGAGCCGGGGTTTCTTTCCTAACAGAATCTTCTTGCTGAATTCCGTATGATCCGGAACACCTCCCCCGCTTGGCAGGATCTTTCTTCTTTGTCCTCCTAGTATTTCGCTTGCCCCACATTGCCCTTCTGTGAGTTCTCGTGACCCAGATGCTACTGGAAAATCCAAACCCTGGAGCTGGGGAAGACTGGGCAGGACTTGACATAGATGTCTCTGCCAGTAATCTTTAGATTTTAGTCTCTGGTGACACTGTAATTCTTTGTGATTGCTTCAAACAGAAGAACATAACTGGGATACCACCTCAAGGTACGGTTGAATTTAGTTTTTGTTGGACTTATTTTTCATTTAAAGGGCCTCTAAAAGAAGGGCAGAGGAGCTAGTCTGTAAAAGAACGTTCTGGAGAAGGATGTTTACTCTAGCTCTGGCTGTTTTTTTTTTTTCTTTTTTTTCAACATTGGTGTTACTGGGATATTATATATTACAGTAGAATGAAAAAAATCACCATTCTGCTTTTTGTTTTCTGCTTTTTAAATAGGTGTCGTTCAGGAAGATGTTTATGAAAATGAAGTGGAAGACTTCGGTGAGCTCCGACCCAGAAGGCGTCCTCGGAAATGTGCAAAGCGGAAGAAGCACTAACATCCACATGGCTGCTGCTTCTTAAACCTTCAGAACGTTCCATCCTGACTTAGAATCCCACGTGCTGGGGCAGAAGAGGAAAAGAATATATATTAGCATCGAAAGTGGGATGAGGGGTCTAACATCACCTTTGCTTTTCATCCTTATCGTTTCGTGGCTTAGGGTACACTGCTTCCTCAGAGAAGGAAGCACTTCCTCTTAAGTGCTTTTCCAAGTTCAAGTCCAGCAGGACTGGTTCTCCCTAAAACAAGCTCAAATGACCAGAGTCATAGCTGCAGGAAACCTTGGGACCCACCCTCCACCCCCTGAGGCCCCCAGGTTCTCTGGCTCATCATCAGCATGACCCCAGGCAGGGGCAGGTACACCCCTCACCTCAGTGTTACGCTTCCCTGGCATAAGAACCATGCGCTCCCCAGATCTGCTTATCTCCATTCACACTGCCAGCCACCCCCGACCCCGGGCTGCACTCTGGTCCTCTCCGAGCCCACCTGTGACACAGTTCCTTCTGTTACATACTTTAGCCTTTTCTCTCCGTGGAAACTTTTCAGCCTGCCTTGCCCCCGTTTGTTGAGGTCATTCTCCGCCACCTGTGCAAGTGGCGATTAGACTACCTCAGGATGTAGTCAAGAATTCCCCATCTCCTTGGGGAGCAGCCAGCCTCAGGACCAGCTCCCTGGAAGGAGAGGCTGGGGGATGTTGCTGCGGTGGGTTCCCGGCCTGTCTCTCCAGGGTTGTCTCCACCCTCTCTTGGCTCTGGTGCAGACATTCCAAACAGTTTTGTGTGTAGCCCTGTCTGTCTAGTTTCCTTGGGTCTCTGTGGCAAGTTGCCCTAGCTGACCTGGACATTCCGATGAGTTTCCCCGCACTGAGCTCCCCACCAGGGCAAATTCATAGGGATTTGGCTGTGAGTCACTGCCCCGTGGCTTGTAGGTCCGGGAAGAGGAGGGGACCGTGGGCCTATTTGCAGGAGGCCACTGCTGCCCACTGAGCCATTGGTCTGTCCCTTTCCGGAAGCCCACCAGCCTCTCTCACGATCACTGCCCTCCCTGCCCCCAGTCCTGAGCCCACCCTGGTGCCAGAGGTCAGGCTCACGTTGGTCGGTCGCTGCTTCCTTATCACCCAAGAACCTGCCTTCTCCCCTCTCCCCGTGCCGCTGCCACTTCGGCTGCTCCTTGTTTTCTCTTCATTGTCTTTCTGAAACAACTCTGTTTCCTTGAAATGTAAGGGTTTTAATTTTTATTAGGTTATGGTTCTACTTTTTATTCCAGGTGTTTTTATAAACTTCATTCGCCAGAAGAAAAAGGAAAAAAAAAATCTTGCTGTATGATCACATTTTTATAAAATTAAATCATTTCTCTTATATACTTCTGTCCACTTGTTTATTCCTCATCTCTTTACTTAGAGACTCAAGGGGTAAATCTTAGAACTTGGTAAATCTTAGGTGGGGGAGGGTTGGGTCAGCTGGTGGCTACTGACCCAGACAGAAGCTTGCTGTGTTTTCTGAAACTGAGAAATCCAGGGGCCCAAAGACCCACAGCAGGTAGCACCATCTCTTGAGGGCCTGCCTGTGTAAATTCTTTCCCTTTGGGTATTTCCACACAGACAGGGTTCTGAACAGGTGACAAGAACATTACCCTGGGAGACAGGAGAGCCAGCCTTGAATCCTGGTCCTGTCCAAGGAGCCATTTAGTCTGGGACTAGTCAGACACGGTCCACACGCCCTTAGGGCTGGAATGCGGCACCAACCCCTAGAGACTAGGGATCTGGTATGGCAGGTTTTGGGCCCAGGATTTAATAACAAGGTAACCTTGTGTCAGTAGCTTCCCAGGTGGCACCATGGTAAAGAAGCCACCTGCCGATGCAGTTCAGTCCCTGGGTTGAGAAGACCCCCTGGAGGAGGAAATGGTAACCCACACCAGTATTCCTGCTTGGGAAATCCCGTAGACAGAGGAGCCTGGTGGGCTACAGTCCATGGGGTTGCAGAGTCCGACGCGACTGAACATGCACGTTGCCTTGTGCCACGTGTGCTGGTCATTTCTTGTCATGCATCTGCCTCTTTGGGGTCTTTGCAGGACGGGAATCTGGCATTCATGGGTTCTCCAGGCACAACACCAGCTTCTTCTCAGTGCCTAACCTCCTTCTCTCTCTCGCACACACACATACACACGCCCTGACTATCTCCAGCTGACTAAGAGTCTGAGATCCCTTCAACATGTCCCCAGATTGATACTATGTGATTGTCAGAAATCTGCACTCCTGGATGGTCCTTAAGTTCCTGACTCAAAGGACAGGTAACCCCTCTCCCTCACCCCTTAAGTCTCTTTCCTCGGCACTGAGACTGTCTTTACCCAATCGAGCCTGTCCCTCTAAACGTGCTTTAGAGATTGTGCCTGTAGAGTGCAAGGCAGGCAGGTGGGGGCCACCAGGAGCCATCCAGCAGCATCCCCCCATCAAGCAGCCCCCACAACAGCATAGAGGTTGAGTTGAACTTGACAGACCCACATACCTTACAATGGCAGAGACAGCAGGCCTGCCAATGACTACGGAGCTGAGCCACACTCCCACCTGCCACCCAGAAAAATGTGTCTCCTCACTCACTAAGAGGGAGGAAAAGCCATCAGCAAGGTACCAGGCGTTCTTTAGGTGGGTTGTTGTTGAGAAACCTGCCTCCCAGTTCTGCAGGATCCTACCCTACTCAGAGCCTGTGTTCTCTGCTTAAGACACAGCATCTCACCCTCCTCAGTGGGGATGTGACCTGAGTGTCTGATAGAACCCTTTGGGGTGATGGGCTGCACCGAAAGGAGAACTGTCACCACAGGATCTTGGAAGGGAGCCCTAAGTTTGAAATTTGGCTACTTACTCTGGCCGTGGGCATTCAGACACGTTATTTAAAATCTGAGCCCGTGCAGGCATTTATAACATGGAAATAATGACACAAGCTTGGAGCTTGGGTGTAACTGCATTATCTTCCCTCCTACCCTGCCTCCCTTCCCTCGAGGAACCAAGAAGGCAAAAAGATGCCAGGCATCTATTTCCAGGGCAGGGAGAGGTGGTCACGAAGGATGACGAGCGCCGGGGACAGAGCTGGGTCAGCTTTGTGTGGCCTGGATGCAAGTGGAGATATTTTTCTATGAGGGCTTTGTTCCCTGGGGCCCAACCTTTTTAGAGACTGAAGCTATTTTTAGCCCACGTTTTTATGATTCTGCAGGACAGCTGTTTCAGGCAAGTATGTAGGCCACTCTGTGATATTTGGAGTCATCATTTTAAGGTTAGGGAGTGGGTTGGGGGAAGACAACGAGAATAACTCCTGAGTTTCTAGATGCATCGTTGGGAGATTTACCCCTACCCTGCAGAATGCCGCAGCCCCCATTTTCTTTGTGGCTACTCTGGAGCTTCTGGAGGGACCAAGCTGATAAACATCCTTTTCTGCAGGGTAGGGGAGGCCTTGCCACTTGGCATGGGAGATCTTAGTTCCTGGACCAGGGATGGAACCTGCGCCCCCTGCAGTGGAAGTGTGGAACCCTAACCACTGGACCGTCAGTGAAGTCTCCAGAGGAACACTTGCTACACTTCAAGTTGAGAGTGTTTGTCCTCTTCCAACTTTTTTTTTTTTTTTTTTTTGCCATTCTGCTTACCAAAACCAAATCACGGTGGAGAAAAGTTTGGTGACACTCCTGCCAAGGAGGCTGTGGGAAGTGGGCTTACCCACAGCCACAGGAACAAAACCAGGACAGCCTTCCTGGAGGGCACGCTGACAGTATTAAATTTAAAAAAGGACTCGGCATTTCTACTTTTTGTTTCTTGCTATCATTTTTAATTGTAAAATACACACAACATGCAATTCACCATCTTTATTATTTTTCAGTGTTAAACACATCCACACTATTGTGCAACCATCTCCAGAATTCTCTTACCTTGCAAAAACTGAAACTGCACCTACCGCACAACTCCCCACTTCCCCTCCACCGAGCCCTTGGCACCCCCCATTCCACTCTGCATCTTTGATTTTGACCACTCTAGGGACCTCAATTAAGTGGACTCCTGCAGCTTTTCTCCCTCTGTGACTGGCTTATTTCACGCAGCATAAGGTTCTCGAGGTTCACCCATGTAGCATACTGCAGACCTTCCCTCCCTTTTAAGGCCAAAGAATATTTCATTGTATGTATATTATCAGCGTTTCTACTTTTAGGACTTTCCATTAGAGAAACATTCCTAGAAGTACCCAGATAAATGTCCACTTCCAGAGCCTCCAGGAAAGTGCAGAGTTGGAGACAACTCAAATTTCAAATGGATACCTTGAATATGGGTCAAAAACTCATGCTGAAGAGGAGGCTCTATGGTTCAATCCACTTTAGTAAAAACAAACAAAAATAAAAGTGAATTCCAAATTGCTGCTGGTGGTGATCTTGAGTACTCTGTAAGACCTGGGATTTTAAAAATAGTTTGGAGTCTATGTGTGGTCACAAAGAACAATAAAGATATTTTTGGAGATGAAAACAGAGAGGAACAGGAGGGCACACATCTGTTGCTCAAAGAGGTGGTCAGAGAGGAGCATGCTCAGTCCACTCATGTGCTTACAAAGTGATATTAAGAGGTGATGATAGGGATCTCCCTGGCGTTCCAGGGGTTAAGACCTCACCTTCCAGTGCAGGGAGTGTGGGTTACATCCCTGGTGGAGGAGCTAAGATCCCACATGTCTTGGGGCCAAAGAACCAAAACATAAAACGGAAGCAACACTGTAAGAAATTCAACGAAGAGTTTTTTTAAATGGTTCATGTCATGTCAAAAAATCTTTTAAAAAAAGAGGCTATGATAATCCAGTAGGAAAGGATCCTCTTGGAGACACCCCTTGAGGTCCCATAGGTCTAGCTCTGTCCTGTGCTGTTTATCCAGCTGACCCCCGTCCAACTGGTGTGCATCCACAGGCAGTGGTAATAAGAGGGCACCTCAGCTTCCAAGGGTATCCATCAGTTACACCTTGAACTTTATTACCTGACCCTGCTATGGCCTCTTAGTAATCTTCGCGCAGGTATACTTCCGGAGAGTATCCTTGCCCTTGAGTCTCCCAACCGATGACGTCTTCCTGCTACCTTCCCTGCCTTCTTTCCTGAGCTTCGAAGACACGCTCATCCAGCTCTGAAGCTTGAAAAGTGAAAGTGAAAGTAGCTTAGTCGTGTCAGACTCTTTGCGACCCCAGGGACTATACAGTTCATGGAATTTTCCAGGCCAGAATACTGGAGTGGATAGCCTTTCCCTTCTCCAGGGGATCTTCCCAACCCGGGGATCGAACCCAGGTCTCCCACATTGCAGTGGATTACTAACTGAGCCACAAGGGACGCTCCAATGGAGTACCTCCCTGCCGGCTCACACTGGCGAGTGAGTGCCCACAGCGACCCCATGAGGCAGGTGTCGGGATCACACCCATTATGCAGATAAGAACTGAGGCTGCGAGAGCTCCATGTAGCCCCGCCCCTCAGGACTCACCTCTCCAGCACTAGCCTGTGGGGATCGCGGGTAAGTTTGCTTCAGTTGTACAAAGACAGACAGGGTGGTAGTTCTCTTGGGATAAAAAACACTTTTCTTCCATTTTCTATTCCACCAATTTCCTCCCTCTTTCAGTTTTCCTTCACATAGATGTCAGCATGTCCCCAGTTTTCTGGAATCGTTTTGACTATTTTGACTGCTCACTTTGCAGGTGGTTATTTGGCAGTGGGGAGTTGGGGAGAACCTGTTTTTTGTTTTATTTTTTGTTGTTGTTGGGTTTTTTTTTTTACTTTAATTTACAATACTGTATTGGTTTTGCCATACATTGACATGAATCCACCACGGGTGTACATGCGTTCCCAAATGTTTTTTGTTTTAAATCACTGCTCACAAAGTCCCTTTTCCTGGCTGATAGCTTCAGGGCTTCTTTCCCACCAAGGCTCTGGTCACGTTGGCCCAGGAGCGGAGCCCCTGGGGACAATACAGGGTCAGTCACAACCGAGGGAGGGAAAGAGCCTCTCACCTGGAATGTTCCTGACTTCACAGAGGAGGAATCAGAACAGACCAGGTTGGTGCGTTTTTCTCTTTTACGCAGAGCTTCTGGGTCAGAGTAAGGAGGAAACACTTTATCTACCCCCCCCCCCCACTCCCCATTGAGGCTGTGAGATGGCTGAACAGCTGGACCAAAGTGAGAAGATGCCGTCTGTCTTCCTGGAGATTCTGTTCCGGATGCCAAACATCGGAGTCCTCAGAACTAACTGAGAGATGGCTGACTTTATCCTCTCAGCTCATCAAAAGTCAGGTTAGAGTTTTCAAGGAGATCTGGGTTTGTAATAGAAACACTTTCCAGAAGAACTCTAATCTTCCTCCTATCAAGGATTTTCAAATAAATTTTTTAAAGAAGCGGAAATCCTATTTAGAACAAAAGTAGACTCTGGAAATGTTAGTCTGTCAGGCTGACTGCTGGAGGCGGAAACATGGCCTGTCCCCAGGCCCAGCTGTGAGTAGGCAGGATACACGTGTGTATGTGTGCATATGTGTGTGTGCATGTGTGTGTGTGTGTGTGTAGAGGAGTCAGGACATGAAAGAAGGTGCATGTGGCTGAATTTCTCATTCCTTCTCTCCCTTCTTTGTGTTTAACTCAAAGGAAAAAAAATGCACAGGCTGCTTGGAGGTGTCCAGGTGGAACGAAGCCACCGCAGTTTAGTTCAAGTGAACTGCACTCCGCAAATATATCTGAGAAGCAGTCTTTGCCAAGGGAGAAACATTGTTTTGTCTGCCCTTTTTATAGGAGATATTTGAAAAAGTCAAGTGAGAGCCTGCAATCTGAAGGGTCTACACCTCCTTCTTTTCCACCCTGCAGTGACGGGAGTAGGTGAGTGGGGTGGGGTCGTCAGGGAGGGGCAGAGAGAGTTCTGCGTAGCGGGGAGGGGACAGTATGTTTGGCTTAAGGAGGGGAGAACTAGAGGGCTTCGTGACTAGGGCTGTCTGCCCACTAATGATAATCAGGTCTGCTTGGGGGTGCTTACACAACAAAAGTGTATTTTCTTGGTTCTGGGGGCTCCACAGCTGAGATGAAGCTGTTGGCAGTTTGGTCTTTCCTGAGGCCTCGCTTCCTGGCTGTCTTTTCCCAGTGTCTACACACGATCTTCCCTCTGTGGAACTCTGTCCAAATTTCCACTTCCTAAAAGGAAACTGATTCTACTGGATTAGGGTCCAACCTAACGACCTCATTTTACCTGATCACCACTTTAAAGACCTTATCTCCAAACACAGTCACATTTTGAGGTACTAGGAATTAGGATTTTAACCTATGAATTTAGGGGTGGGGTGATGCAGTTTAGCCCACAGGACTGGATTAAGGCATAGCTTTGTGAGCAACTCTTGAAGAAGAGGTAACCCAGGTGGCGCTAGTGGTAAAGAATCCACCTGCCAGTTCAAGTAACATGGGTTTGATTCCTGGGCTGGGAAGATCCCCTGGAGGAGGAAATGACAATCCACCCCAGTATTCTTGCCTGGAGAATCCCATGGATGGAAGAGCCAGGTGGGATACAGTCAAAAGGGTTGCAAAGAGTCAGATGCAGCTGAGCACAGAGCACAAAGGCATCAATATCTTAAGGAAGAAATTTGGTTGGACCATTAGCCTCAGTTGTCAAGCCACAGAGAGCAGAGCCTGGGATAAAAGTTTTGACTGAGCAAAGGGGACCGAAGTCTTTAGTCATCTGGTCAACTAGGATGCTGCTGGTGCAGAAGGAGCTTGGACAGCTGGCTGGCGGGGGCAGGGGTGGATAATAAATGCTGTCCTCTGAGCTCTGCCTTCTGCGTCTCTTTTGTCTTTCCTGATGTTTCCCACAGAACATCTCCTTCACGCCTGCGGCCTCAGTTTCTCTGGTGTGCTCATCATTTCTCCATCACATCCTCCTGTCTCAACACCTCTTCCAAAGACCTGCTGATCCCTTCTTAAAGTTCAAGGTGTAGGAGGTGCCATCTTTCTGGGAGTCAAGTCTTCTGTTGCTGATTATGTCATTTGCTTTCGTTTTTCAGAGACAGCATTCTTTCAACCGTATCTTGACTTTTTCATTACTAGTAATTTCCATTTGTACTTTTCAACTTTTGTTTTCCCAAAGACGAAGATAAATAGTGTCTGTTCCTGCAAGACCTTTGATTGATGTTAACCTTGTTTTGCACCAGAGATCTCTAGCAGTCTGAGGCACCAAGCTCTGCAGACACGAAGGCATCCAATGAATCCCACCCGTTCCTTGAAACAAAAGTCATCCTGCTGCCAAATACTGTGGAATTATATAATTATCAGTTTTGCTTTGTTAGATAATTGTGCTTTTTAAATGCTTTCCTAAAAATAGCTTTACCAAAATCTACATTTTCTACCTTCTCTGAAACTTAGGGATGATTGGAGGGTTGTTTTTTTTTTCTTTCTTTCTGATTTTATTGTTGCTGAAATGCTTCACAAATGACATGATTAAAAATGAACCAGAACAAAGTTAAGGACATTTTTTTTTCATCCTTATTCTCCTCTCTGACACAGAAGAGGCTTTTTCACTTCCCTGGGTCTCCTGCTCTCCACCCACTCGCAGTGTAAGTGGGATGGTCTAAAGATTCATGGAACGCTTGCAAAATTCTTGAGATTTCAAACTGAGAAGGTTCTGTGCAAGTGTGGAAAACAAAGACCAGAACTCCACACAGAACAATGGCTCTTCAGACTCGGCCGTGACTGCCCTGCCCTGCTTTCGTACTGCAAAAATAGCTATGTTTCCGTCTCTTTTTGTTTGTTTTTAATATGCTTATTTGATAATTTATTCTGTTTTTAAATTTCAACAACCCATGGGAATTTAGATCACACCATTTACCAACTTTAGTTCAAAAAAAAATCATCACAACTTTCAAATGTTACGAAGCATGACATTAAAAAGTCAAGATTAATAACAATAGTTTCAGATCACCTAGGAGAAGAGGGTTTTTTTCCACCACCAGCGTATCTAACTGTCAGCTTCAATAATAGGCCATCATAACTCCCTCGTTGTTTTCTTCTCTAACTCTTTGCTTCTACTAAATCATAATTTTAGGAACAGAGGATCCTTCGAGGCTGCTAGGTCAACGGTTTTACTGCCCGGGGAGCCCAGGAGGGTGAATGTTTGAACCTGGAGTGGAGCACTGCCTATAGCCGTGTCCTGCCCTTGACTAACTTGGCCTCTGAGACAATTTCTTCATGGTCTGGTGCAGTGTTTGAATGTGACTTGTCAACCTAATTGATAATATGATAATGACTTCTTTCTCTGATGAGTGAAGAAAATAAACATTGAGAAAAAAATTCGTACTTGGTGATTAAAGTCTTTTATACCAGAGTTCAACCTCCCTGTGAAATTCTGATATCTTTTTTTTTTTTTTTTTTTGCCACACCATGTGGCATGTGGGATCTTAGTTCTCCAACCAAGGATAAAACCTGTGCTCCCTGCAGTGGAAGTGAAGAGTGCTAACCACCTGGACCTCCAGGGAATTACTCTGATATCTTATTTTGGATATTTATGATTGTGATACATCATTAGCTTTGAGGCTAGAAGCTCAACCATCTCTAAAATATTGAAAATGTCACTGCCATTTGCCACTTGCAATCACGTGCTAAGTTGCTTCAGTTGTGTCTTATTCTGTGCAACCCTATGGACTGTAACCCGCCAGGGTCCACTGTCCATGGGATTCTCTGGGCAACAATACTGGAGTGGGTTGCCATGCCCTTCTCCAGGGAATTTTCCTGATACAGGGATAGAATCCAAGTCTCTTATGCCTCCTACATTGACAGTCAGTTTCTTTACCACTAACGCTACTTGGGAAGCCCACTTGGAATGATAAAAGAAGTCTTTCTTTACGTATCAGTTACAAGAAAAAAAAACATTTTTATAACCTCATCCTCCTTTCCATAATTTAATGGAAGCACACTTCTTGACTGTGATCTTACTTGAATGTGATTCATACAAACCATGCTAAACAGAGTCTTGTTGCCCCTTTCTTCTCACTGCATGCTGAGAGAGTGGAGGTTAAGTCACCGTGAATTGATCATGTTTGCCATTTTCACTGGCTCCCTCCACCGGATACAACGACCAGAGGGCACGCTGATGGTCAGTCACTGCCTGTCTTCTGCCAATAAAGTTGTGTATGGATTGGCCTGCAGGAACATGCCCTGAACTATACAGATACGCTCTTTTTTGCTTCATGTGTGGCTGATGTTCCATCAACCCTGGTTCAACACTTGTTTTCCAGTTTACAACAGAGCTGCCCAAACAATCTCTCATCCCGGTACATGAAAGTCATTGAGAGCTTCTCCCTTGTGAATGTGCCATGCTTTGGGTCTGACACTGCGTCCACTGTTTCCCCGTCTATTTGCCATGAAGTGATGGGTCCAGATGCCATGATCTTAGTTTTCTGAATGTTGAGGTTTAAGCCAACTTTTTCACTCTCCTCTTTCACTTTCATCAAGAGGCTCTTTAGTTCTTCTTCACTTTCTGCCATAAGGGTGGTGTCATCTGCATATTTGAGGTTATTGATATTTTTCCTGGCAATCTTGATTCCATCTTGTGCTTCATCCAGCCCAGCATTTCTCATAATGTACTCTGCATATAAGTTAAATAAGTAGGGTGACAATATATAGCCTTGGCGTACTCCTTTCCCAATTTGGAACTAGTCTATTGTTCCATGTCCAGTTCTAACTGTTGCTTCCTGACTTGCATACAGATTTCTCAAGAGGCAGGTCAGGTGGCCTGGTATTCCCATCACTTTAAGAATTTTCTACAGTCTGTTGTGATCCACACAGTCAAAGGCTTTGGCATAGTCAATAAAGCAGAAGTAGATGTTTTTCTGGAACTCTCTTGCTTTTTCAATGATCCAATGGATGTTGGCAACTTGATCTCTGGTTCCTCTGGCTTTTCTAAATCCAGCTTGAACATCTGGAAGTTCATTTTTCACATATTGTTGAAGCCTGGCTTGGAGAATTTTGAGCATGACTTTACTAGCATGTGAGATGAGTGCAACTTTGCGGTAGTTTGAGCATTCTTTGGCATTGCCTTTCTTAGGGATTGGAATGGAAACTGACCTTTTCCAGTCCTGCGGCCACTGCTAAGCTTTCCAAATTTGCTGGCTGCTGGGGGCCAGCGTGAGGAACTCCGCCCATGGCCAAGGTCATGAGGAAGGAGGCTTGGCATACGCAAAGGCGTGATCAAGCCTCAGGAAACCCCCTGTTCCTGAGCATCTACCCCAAAACCAGAGTTTGTTTTATGCTCTCCCCCATAACCGTTTCTCTCGGAGAAGGAGTTAACTTGCAGCTCCAAGTCAATAAAAATTCCTGGGTATGACAAGAGTGTTTCAGCTTACGGACTCCTCTGAAGGTTATCTAGCCCATCTGTATAGGTTCGTCCGGCCACATGTGATTGTTTACAGCCTCCCAATCTGAGAGGCACGAGATGTTCTAGACTTACTAAAGGCAAACTCTTTTGGGGAGTTGGAAATTATTAGTATAGTGGGTTGGTTAGGAATTATATTGGTGAAGGGTTTTTCATTTGTTGTGCCAATAATTGCTGCTAATTCCCTGCCCTGGGTGTGACAAGGATGTCTTAGGTCAAACCTCTCTGCTGACAGACTAGCTTGTGTGACAGGATTATCCATACTCCTGCCACTATGCACATGATTGTTTACTACCTCTTAACCATAAACAGCACAGAGAGTTTTGGAGTATTTTGAGAGTCTTGATTAGCATAGGGCTTTTCTCATTGTTGAGTCAATGATTGCCGCCAGGCCTCCATATCCTTAGGCACCTCGGAATATATTAATCAATGTATTTGGAATATAGAAAAGGAGATACAGTAGTTTTTAAGGTTAGCAATACTAGACCTTTTGAGTTAATGAATTTTCTCTTTTGTAATAGATCACTGTACTTTGTTATAAATCACTGTGTCCTTGCTATGTAAAAATGTAACTTTATCATTATCTTAAGACTAAATAGATATTAAGGGGAACATTGGTGAAAGGATTTTCATTTGTTGGGTTGATGTTTGCTGCTAAATCTCCATGTTCCCTGCCCTTAAAATGAATATAATTAGCATATAGGAGAAATAAGTATTAACGTTTAAGATTAATCATGTTAACCTTGGGTTAAATAAGTTCCTTTCTTGATTGTAACTCACTATACCCTCACCCTATAGGAATGCAACTTTATTTGGAGGGTAGTGCCTGGTTTAAGAAAAAACACCCTTGGAAGAAATAAGTTTTTTGGTTATCAGAAAGAAAGGATCATAAAATGTCAGCAAGTCTCGTGGCCAGAAGATGATGTAATATCCCTAAGACCTTTTTTTTATACATTTATGTGAAGCACCTGATTTTGATAAAGGTCAGGACTGCTGACCCCCGAGTGACTCTGTATTCATCCCTATGTGTAACAAAAGGTATATAAGCAAACGCAAAAATAAAGAAATGGGATCAGTTTCTGGAAAGACTGATTCCCCCATGTCGTTTCTTTCCTGCTCCCCGTTTTTCTGGCTGAATTACCAAGTTATTCAGCCTCTTTTTCTCCACTAATTTTCCTACTACACTATCCGTTTCTAATCTCTCTATATATCTGTGATTAAATATGTATTTTTTCCAAGGACGCCGACACCGTCCCCAACTTCGAATCACCCTGGATCCACTGGGGCTGGACCCCGGCAGCTGGCATATTGAGTGCAGCACTTTCACAGCATCATCTTCCAGGATTTGAAATAGCTCCACTGGAATTCAATCACCTCCACTAGCTCTGTTTGTAGTAATGCTTCCTAAGGCCCTCTTGACTTCACATTCCAGAATGTCTGGCTCTAGGTGAGTGATCACACCATCGTGGTTATCTGGTCATGAAGATCATTTTGTATAGTTCTGTGTATTCTTGCCAGCTCTTCTTAATATCTTCTGCTTCTGTTAGGTCCATACCACTTCTGTCCCTGGTGTAAGGAGTTCAAAATTGAGTCACGCACCAGTGTAAAATGAAGATAAATTGTTAGTTGCTTCAGTTGTGTCCGACTCTTTGCGACCCATGGGCTATAGCCCACCAGGCTCCTCTGTCCATGGGATTTCCCAGGCAAGAGGATACTGGAATACTGTATCCAGAATACTGGAGTGGGTTGCCATTTCCTCCCCCAGGGGATTTTCCCAACGCAGAGATTGAACCCGAGTCTCCTGCACTACAGGCAGATTCTTTACAGTCTGAGCCACCAGGGAAGCCCTAGAGCCCTAGTCCTTTTCTTCAACCATTAATTAATTGGTCATTTTCACACTGGAACATATGACTTATTCTGGGGCAAGTGGGGAGAATTTGGTTTACCTGTAACTGTGGTTCTGTCACTGTGCTTAGTTTGACAATCATAAAGTTATAGATGACTTCCTGCCATCTGTTTGAAAGTTTCAAAACAGACAATTCTTGAGCATTAGGGGTCCGTAGATTGCTTATGCAATGATGATCAGATTTCACATCTTCACTGTCAAACCTCCTACTTGTTTTTTTTTTTTTAATTTATTTTGCTTATTCATTCTGTGTTTGTTTTTGTTTTCTGGTGGTGGTGGGGTGGGGGGAGCCACGTGTGCAGCTTGCAGGAACTTAGTTCCCCAGCTAGGGATTGAACCTGGTCACTCCGCAGTGAAAGTGCTGAGTACTAACCATTGGACGTCTGGAGAATTCCCCTCCTACTTGCTTTTTTAAAACAAATAAGCAAACGACTTTTCTGACTGTGTGAAATGACATCCTAGTCACTTGTTCCAGCACAGACAGATTCACATTTACTGCTTTTACTAGAATCTTCACTATTTACATTTAAAACATTTAGAGTTGCAATGTATATAATACTACTTTCTTTACTACTTTTAGGATTCTATAAAAGGCTTCATATAGCCATGAAGATTCAAGGGAAAGAAATAATATAATTATCCCTTAAGTAACTAGAGCTGCTGTTGGAAACTAAAGATGCTCTATCAAGATTATAGAATGAACTTTCAACTTTTAAGCATTAAAAAAAAAAAAGCTCAAGACTACATTGAAAAAATAATGACACCCAAGTTAGAGACTAGGAAATAGTGACTTTATATGTCATCACAGTCTGGTGAGTTCTGCACCAACAGAACTCTAGAATTAGGTCTGGTATGGTGGTTAATAGAAATTCAAAGGTAATCTAGATTTTTAAAGAACCAAACTGGTTTGAGAAATTGCTTTAATCCATGAGTCAGATGACTTCTCTGACATGATGTCAACAGTCCACGTACGCTTACACTTCAGGGTTACAATCTAATTAGTCAGTGCTACATCTTTTAGGAAGATATAATCATGGGACTGTCTTTCAGAAGGACATGGTTACTCTTAATTTTTAAACTTAGATTATGAATTCAGGGGACTCTGACCTGGAGGAGGTCACATCAATCCTATCGGAAACGTATTTTACCCTGGTGGCAGCCCCTCTTCGTTGTTTTTCATGGTCTCTGTGTCCTCAGGCTCTGGTGTAGAGACTGAACATAGCAAATACCCACGAAGTGCTCAGTGGTTATTCACTGGATCGAGCAGGCAGCAAGGTATGGTGGATGTGTGTTGCAATCAGACAGACCCAGATTCCAATTCTGCCTCTGCAATTTATTAGGCTATTGTGTGACCTCGGGTGAGTTTTTTAAGCTCTCCGACTCTCAGCTTTCTCAAGTGTCTAAGAACAGGAGACATCCTCAGAAAAATGGCAAGAATGACCCTACTTCACAGAGTTCTGAGCTTAAAAGAGGTGTCCCTGTACAGAAGCTCCTGATTGATGGTTCAAAAATGTTTGTCTCTCCTCTTGCATTGGGCTTCTCCTCTTTGGTAGAGATCTTTGAGAATATTCAGAGAAGGAGCTAAATCTCCCAAGTGGGTTGAACACCAAAAAAGTGATGGTCGCTCAGTCATGTCTGAGTCTTTGTGACCCCATGGACTGCCGCCTGCCGGGCTCCTCTGTCTATGGGATTCTCCAGGCAAGAATACTGGAGTGGGTAGCTATTCCCTTCTCCAGGGCATCTTCCTGAGCCAGAGACTGAACCTGGGTCTCCTGCATTGTAGGCAGATTCTTTACTGTCTGAGCCAGTAGGGAAGCCCAAAGGGTTAGATTAAAGTAAAATGTCTATTTCAAACCTGAGAATGAGAAATTTGAATTTTTTTCTAGAAAAGTTCTTTATATATTATTTAACATGTGAAGAAGTAAAATTGGGTGCCTTGCCCTTCTCCATTTCCTCCAAAGACAGAACACAGAAAGCTGCTGACACTATAGCAGGGGTCTGTAAACCCTTTTTGTAAGGAACCAGGTAATAAATATTTTTGGCTTTGTGGGTCTGTTGTTTAGTCGCTAAGACATGTCCAATTCTTTGCAACCCCATGGACTGTAGTCCGCCAGGCTCCTCTGTTCATGGGATTCTTCAGGCAAGAATACTGGAGTGGGTTGCCATTTTCTTCTCCCAATTCAGGAATCAAACTCACGCCTCCTGCATTGGCAGGCAGATTCTTTACCACTGGGCCACCTGGGAAGCCCTATGGTCTCTGTTACAACTATTCAAAAATAGCATAGGCAATATGTAAATTAATAGGCATGGTTGTATGCTGATAAACCTTTATTTATACAGATTGACAGTGAGCCAGATTTGACTGTGCCATTCATGGAGTTTGCAGATCTTGCCTTAGAGCAGCAACTTTCAGTTAAATGCAAGAGTCAGGCAAGGTCTGTCCACTTTCTCTCTGCTTATCTTTGAGGACAGCGTTCATATCCAGGGTTCATCACCTTCTATCCTTTATATTAAGATGAACAGGAAGAATTTATTTGAGGCCAACTGAATCACTGATAAGTTTATTTTTAAGTTTTATGTAAGAGAATCTGAGCCCCTAACTTCAGAATTTCCTTATCACATTCTCAGTTTTGGCGGGGTCCATATATAGGCATGAACCATGCATCCCATTTTGCAAATATGCTTGTACATATGTACGGCTTTAATTTTGTGTGCCTCCGTGGGGTTTTTTTAAAGTTTTTATTGAATTTGTTACAATATTGCTTCTGTTTTATGTTTTGGTTTTTGGATGCCTGACCTTATCTCTCCCACCAGGGATCGAACCTATACCCTCTGTACTGGAACTAGACTGCCAGGGAAGTCCCCTGTGACCCAATGTGTTTTATCCTGGAATCTTAGGACTGGCTACTATTTACTTATTATCTCTCTTTTTTTTGTTGTTGTTGAAGACAAGTTTGGTAATTCAAGAGAGATTACACGTATTTTTGTGTTTCAGTCTGTCTCTCTCAGACTTAAGCCCAGTTCTGTTTTCTAGCTTTTATACCTAATTATAGGCAGTGTTTCGAGAATGTCATGTCCTGTGATGCTTGAAATCTTGCCCTGAATCTGCTACTATACCGTATGGGCAGGGGAATGTTTCGGACTTGCCTTTTATTACCATTCCACATTTGAAAATCATTTAGTAGTTTTGCAAATGAGTTTGTTTTTATTGCTACAATAGAGAAACAATTATCTGCATCTTGTTTTTACTGCACCAAGTGCCATATTCTTGGGCATCGGGAAGGTCCAGATGGCAAGTTTAGCAGACATTGGAAATAAACGGGTTTGTTTAAAAAAGCAGGAGCTTCTATCCAGGAAAAGGGGTATTGCATTTTAGATGTATTCCTGAAATCACGTCTATACACAGCTGACACAGTTAGCTAAAACAGAGTGGAGAGGTTATATGCATTAACATCTTCCACGGGAAATCCTGCACTTTATCTTAGGCAAGAGTTTTGAATTCTTCGTTGTTTTTGTTTTCTGGACTTTTTTTTACCATGCTACATGGCTTGTGGGATCTTAGTTCCGCAACCAGGGATTGAACCCTGGGCCCCAGCAGCTGAAAGCAGTGAAAGCAATGAGTCTTAACCACGTGTGTGTGTGTGTGTGTGTGTGTGTGTGTGTGTGTGTGTCTGTCTGTCTGTCTGTCTGTGTGTCTGTGTGTCTGTGTGTCTGTGCGTGCTGCTTTCATTTTGTCCGACTCTTGCAACCTTATGGACTGTAGCCCGCCAGGCTCCTCTGTCCATGGGACTCTCCAGGCAAGAACACTGGAGTGGGTTGCCGTGCCCTCCTCTAGAGGACCTTCCTAACCCAGGGATTGAACCCACTCCTCTTAAGTCTCCTGCATTGGCAGGAGGATTCTTTACCACTAGTGCCACCTGGGAAGCCCCCAACCTCTAGACTGCCTGGGAATTCCCTGACTTCTTTCTTGTTGAAAGAGGTCTACCAGAGTGGGCTTGAGTCACATGTGATGAGTCTGCCCAAGCCGACCAAAGCATTCTGGCTGACTTCAAGGTTGATAGGAATCACCAGCTGGATGGAAGGTGTCACTAACTGCGCCAGTTGTCATAACTGAAGGGGAGCCTGATTGATCACAGTGCAGCCATTTCAACACCCTACTTTCCTATCTTCTGCTGACAGGGAGGACAGAATAGTTAGGACTTGTTAGGTGCATTGCAATTTACTTAGGGTTAGGAGATGATGCTTGAGTAAGGGCTGCATGGGGCAGATGGAACAGTGGATGGAAAGAGACGGTGGCCAAGACAAAGCAAGGGATTTGCACTAGCGGGAGCCTATGGCCTCCCTGGGGAACTGGCAGGAGGTGAGGGTTGAGAGGTAGACAGTGAAGCTGTCTGAACTCCCCACTAAGATGGAGTTCACCTGCCAAGTCCCTTTCCAAAGTTTTATTCCCTTTCTTATCCTTCCCCTAGACCTCTCAGGCTGGAGGAGTCTGAAAGAAAAAGTGGTGGTGGTGGTTTAGTCACTAAGTCATGTCCGATTCTTGTGACCCCATGGACTGTAGCCCGCCAGGCTCCTCTGTCCATGGGATTCTCCAGGTAAGAATACAGGAGTCGGTTGCCATTTCCTTCTCCAGGGGATCTTCCCCACCCAGGAATCGAACCCAGGTCTCCTGCATTGGTAGGCAGATTCTTTACCAATTGAGCTATAAGGAAAGCCCAAAAAGGTAGGGGAAGGTAACACTGAGCAGGCCCTTGCAGGGCCTTGTGGGGGTACAAAAGCCCCTCTGTGCCCCCTGTTCCTTGAAAAAGGCATTAGTCTCCTAGGAGTTTCCTGAGTTCCAAAGAGCAGACTCTTGCAGTTACTAATTAGGGAAGTGAGGCATTGCAGACGCAAAGGCAGTCAAGCAACAACAGTAAGGATATGTTAAGCAGTAGTTCAGTGACAAAGCAGTCCTCATTCCTCCCCAAGGAACACACATAACAATCTGATGCATATCTTTGCATTGTTCTGCAGAAACTAAGGCCCCCCTCCCCACCCAAATGGAAGGTGGTGACTATATGTTGACCACAAGTACACAGATCTCAGATTGGCTAAAACCAGAATGTTGATGATTAAGATCCCTGAAATATCCTGTTACCTCACCACCAACCAATCAGAAGAAAGCCCATGAGCTGCAACCCTCACCCCAGATGTTGCCTTTAAAAACACTTGTCTGAAAGACATTAGCAAGTTCAGCCACTGGATAATGAGAGGCCCGTTCTCCTTGCATCGCATCCTACAATAAACATTGTACTTTCCTTTATCACAACCTGGTATCAGTAGACTGACTTAGCTGCATAGTGGGCAAGCCGATCACAGTTTGATACAGTAACGAAGGGAGGCTAGGAAATCTAGTTTTTATTCCAGGCTGCAGTGTGTTCAGCTAAAACTTGGGATCTGTTACTAAGTCAGAAAGAGAATAGATGTTTAGCAAGCAGGTAACAGTTTCTCCCAGTATTCAATGAGATGTATCATGTTTATCCCTCACTGTTGGGAGGTAATCTGATAACTTGAGCTAAGCTGTTCTTTGTATGTGTTTAATGAGTTTATCTAATTAATTTATAAATGATTATATAGACAGTAATTAAACCTTGCTGGGCTGTTGCTTTTACAAGAAAGAAAACACAAGTCATCTGAATCCTCTTTCACAAAAGTTAAACCTTTTTCTAAACTCAGTTTTTGTGGGTTTTTTTGCCCAAGGCTTATGGGATTTTATTTCCCCGAACAGAGATTGAACCTGGGACCTTGGCAATGAGACCATGAATCCTAACCACTGGACCTCCAGGGAATTCCCTAAAACTTTGGTTTTGAAACTTTTGTTTCCTCCTAAATCATAGAGTCAAGAACAGTGGCTGCAGTGGCTTCTAAAAAGGAAATATTTAAGTAGCCAAGGGGCTACCTACCGCCAAGAGAAATTTCAAGATAGCTTCTTCCTTCAGGCTTTTGCTCAAATGTCATCATCTTGCCAGTGAGGCCCTTCCTGTCTGCCCAGCCTAAAATAACAACAGTCCCCAACCCCCATTCCCTTCTCCTTGTTTGTTTACTCCTTGCCATTTATCACCATACTTGCTATTTCATTATCTGCCTCTCCTTACTAAGACAGGAGTGACTGGGAGGCAGGTCATTTGTCATTTTCTTCACTATTGCAGCAAGTGGTCCCTGATGACCATTTTGTGGCCATCAAACGAGCTGGAAGCCAAAGCTCTTTTGCACACAGTGGCTTCCAGAGGCTGTTGCAGCCGTTCTACGACCCTGAGGCAACAGTCTGAGTCTAAGGAGAGAAGGCAATATGTTAAAGGATGCCACGGAAAGAGATTTAGTCCTGAGATCACCTCTGAGCTGCCGAACCAATGTACTAGAGCCTTCTCCTAGAGTTTTTATTATGTGTGAGGAAGAGAAAGACAGACCCTGACATCTGGGAACAGGCTTGGTCCTCAGCCTTGGTGTTGTCAACATGAACAAGCTCACAGAACACCAACACCAGACAAGGCTATTCGGTGACCTGATGCATCAAGGAAAATCAAGACCATTGCTCTAATCATGTCAGTGGCCATGTGGAGAAGTAGGTGATGGTAAGGAAGAAATTTTCCTTTACCTTCTAGGGTCCTCTGGCTGGTCTCAGAATTGACATGAGACAGACTAATAGGAGAAAAATCAAGTTTAACAACAGGTATACATGAGAGGGCTTCCCAGGTGGCGCAGTGGTAGAGAATCTGCCTGCCAATGCATTAGCCGCAGGAGATGGTGATTTGATCCCTGGGTCCGGAACGTCCTCTGGAGTTGGAAATGTCAACCCACTCCAGTATTCTTGCCTGGAAAATTCCACGGACAGAGGAGCCTAACAGGCTACAGTCCATGGGGTCACAAAGAGTTGGATGTGACTGAGAAAACACACACATACATGGGAAAGCCCAAGAAAAACTGGGGCTACATGGCTAAAGCCCTCGCCTTAAATACCATCCTCAACTGAAGACAAAAGAGGATCTTGAGGGTGTAGAGGTTACCAGGAAAAGCACAGTATAAAGGGGGAAGGTTGTGATGCAGATTTGTCATTGCTTTCTCCAATGATTAGAATTTTTAGGGAATTCCCTGGTGACCTAGTGGTTAGGACTCTGTACATTCACGTCAAGTTCCTAGGTTTAGCTAAAATCCCACAAACCTCACAAAATAGCCAAAAAAAGCGAAAATCATCTCTCTTTAAATATCTTTCTCTAGGTCTTGCACATGAGCTGTCATTTATTCTTTGTATAGAACCATTTGTTCGTGATATACTAATATAACTATGTGCTCAAATACGTTTGGAAAATAATGCTTGCTCTATGTTCAGTTCAGTTCAGTTGCTCAATCGTGTCTGACTCTTTGCGACCCCATGAATCTCAGCATGCCAGGCTTCCCTGTCCATCACCAACTCCCGGAGTTCACTCAGATTCATGTCTATTGAGTCAGTGATGCCATCCAGCCATCTCATCCTCTGTTGTCCCCTTCTCCTCCTGCCCCCAGTCCCTCCCAGCATCAGAGTCTTTTCCAATGAGTCAACTCTTCGCATGAGGTGGCCAAAGTACTGGAGTTTCAGCTTTAGCATCATTCCTTCCAAAGAAATCCCAGGGTTGATCTCCTTCAGAATGGACTAGTTGGATCTCCTTGCAGTCCAAGGGACTCTCAAGAGTCTTCTCCAACACCACAGTTCAAACGCATCAATTCTTCAGCGCTCAGCCTTCTTCAGTTAGTTCCTTTTAAAAATGTGGGGAATAACGATATATGTTTCATATAATAATAAAAAAAGAAAAACTCAGAAATGATGTGACAAGACTCAGTAAAGAATTAGAAATGAAAGGAGGGGAAAAGGCAATTTTTAGAGATTTGGTCCTTCTCTCCCAGGTAAAAGAGACATCTAATAAACGGAGATTTCCTATACAAATATAAGTGTTTCTTACACAAGGATAACTCCTACTTGGTTTTCAGAGTTTTTCCCCTGTCTGCTGTTTCTCAAAAAATAACCAGCTTAAAATAATATTCCAAAGAGAGACCATTTGGAGTGGCAAATCCTGTTCCCCAACACCGGCATGGTCTTCCCTGCGTTAATCATCTCTCCCGGGAGGGGCCTGGGAGCCGTCTTTGAGGGGATGGGATTTGACTGCAGACATGGGGAAATCTCTGCAAGTGGGGGGCGGGGGGAATTATGTGTCAGGTGGGCTTGCAAGGGGTAGAACAATGCAGGGGGCACTGAGCAGCCGTTGGATGGTACCAGGAAGACATGGGGCTGGAGGGCAGTTTGCAAGCTGTATCTTTGAGGTCACTGGGGTGAACAGAGCGGAAGCAGGCCTCTGAGTCTGGGGGACACGCAGAGGGCGACTGCGGGGTCCGTCTGTGAGCATAGTGGGGAGAGGGTAGGGGGAAGGGATCGGCGAGGGAAGCCTGGTCTCTGAACCTCCAGGAGGAGCGGGGACTGCCGGGGTCCTGGGAACGCCTTTGGTCCGCCACCCACAGAGGACGTGGGCGAGGCTCAGGTTCAAAGCCCGACCGCTCCTAGCTCAGGGCGCGCCCGGCGAGCGGGGAGAGGCGGGGCTCCAGAGGGGTCCCCGAGGGCCACCTCGGGCGCTCTCTGGAGAAGAAAGGGGTGCTCGAGCAAGTTCAAAGCGGCCCCGCCTGCCTGCAGGGCCGGGCGAGGAGCGGGGCGGGGCGGGGCGGGCGCGGGGAGGGAGGCGGGGCGGGCGCGCGGTTGCTAAGCCGGCGCCCCCGGAGACGTTCCCCGTGGCTGTCGCCCGGCGCAGCACAAGGCGGGCGGCGGGAGGGAACGGGCAGAGGAGGCGGCGCAGGCTCCTCGCCGCTCGCGCCGCGCCCGCCCTGCCGTCGAGCCGCGGCCCCGTGTCCGGGCCTCCGAGCCATGCCCGCCGCCGCGCCCGCCCCGCGCCCGCCGCCGCCCCCCGCCCGGCCCGCCCCCGGCTGCCCCACTCGGCCCGCCCCGGGTAAGTGCCGTGCGCTCGGGCGCCCACCGGGTCGGGGCCGCCGCCGGGATAGGGGGAGCGCTTCTGTCTCCGGGACTGGAGACCCCGCTCCGCGCGCGGCGGGGCCTCAGTGCGGGTCCCGCGGGGGTGCCCGGAGCAAGCGCGCAGTGCTTGTACGCGCGTGTATATGCGCGCGCGCGTGTGTGCTTGTGTGTGTCCACACCAGCTGAAACTCACCTCCTCGGGGTTAACGCTGTCCCGAGCTGGGTTCCTGTCCCTCGCTGTGCAGAGGGGCCGGCCTGGGAAACGCCGGGACATCCTGCGAGGTGCGGTGGGGCTGCAGGAGAGGGGAGCCGCGAGGGAGCAACCAGGCCTGTATTGAGCATCTCGACGTAGCAGGTGCTTTACCTAGAGTTGACCTCATTTCATCGTCTCCACAGACCTATAAGGAAGGTGGATTTATTCCCATTTGTCGGACGAGCAAACGGAGGTTCCCAAGGTCATATGGCTTGATAGCAGCCAAGCTGGTATTTGAACCCAGGTTTCCTGCAGCTCTGTGACCTGGTTAAAGGAAAGGCAGTTTTCCTTAGAAGGAAAGAAACACACTTTCCTTAGAAGTAAAGACCATAGGAGAAAAGGCTCCAGGCAAAGCGTTTGGGGGCATGAACAGAAAAAAAAAGGGGAAGAAAATGAATTCGTGAAATATACCACCAATAATTTCAAATGTAGGACCGCGTTTCCACAGCCTTCCCTTGTCTGACTCTGGGGGCAAGGTGTTGTGAGATGGGAGAAGGCTGTACAGGGCTGGACAGAGGTGTCTGGAGACACCTTTTCGGGGTATCTGCCTGCTGGGAGAGGGGAGGGTGAGGAGAAGTTGTGGCGAGAACTCAGTTGTTATTCATTGTCAACAGTTAGTCATCTTTCCATCCCCCACCACTGCCCCCCACTGTGGACTCCATCTCCTTTACTTTCTGTCTTGTCCAAGATGACAGCTGTCAAGTTGAAGCTGGGTCCTTCCTTGTCGATCGTCTTGGCATTAGGTGATCCTGTGCCTTGATGGTTGGGTTAGGAGCCGTGAACTTAGTCCATTTACTGCTTATGTGGTGATCTGCAAGCTAGTGTTGAGCTAACAGTCACTAACACAACGAATGAGGCATTTAGAATAGTAGCCAAGCATTGTGCTTATCCTTAAGGGGCAAGGTGGCAAGAAGCAGGGGCACTAGCAATCAAAAAACCAAAAAAAAAAAAAAAAAGGCTGTTGGGTTTCAGGAAAACATTTCAGCTTAATATTTGGATTGCCTTGGGTAATGATAGAAAATGCTTCATGGGAGAAAGAAGAGAGTCAGGAAACAATTCTGAAAGAGGCTCTGTAGCTCATTCCATGAAGGTTTGAAAGGTCTTTGAGCCAGGTCCTTTTTGGGTGAGCCAAAAGAAATATGAGAACCCCGTGAGGCTGCAGAATAACTGAATCAGCGGTATCATGGCCATGCTTTGGGCGAACCTTGGAGAAAGGGATACTGAACCCTGGACTGTCAAGGACTCTCCACTGTCACTCAGTGCGACCTCAGAGCCCTTTCTGCACACTGGGGTCCCAGGTGTTTTCATTTCCAGTTGCCTACTCCTCCTCTTTGTTGGAGGAAGACCCTCTTTGCTGGGGCTTCTGGAATCTGTAGAAATCCACTGTAGAGTGGCATCGCTTTGACCTCCAGGCATCACTGTTGCTCTTGCTTCTCTTTCTGGCCTCACGTCTTCACTCCCCTACCAGTATTTTTCCTAGGAATACTTGCTAATGAAACACTTTCCTAAGAAATTCCTGTCTCAGGATCTGATGCTAGGGAACCGAGCCAAACATTTCTTGAGTACGACTGTATCATGAGCTCTGGGCAGGCTGTGCTAGCCTGCAGAGTGCCTTGGGGAGAATTTTCACAAAATGCCTCCTGACGGATGGAGCTCTGTGCCCAAGCACTAGTTTAACCCACAGGGAGTCAGAGCCCATTAATCACCTCATCTGGGTGCCTTTGGTAGGTGCCCAAAGGGTGGCATGGTGCTTTGGCATAATGCAAAACAAAATGGAGCATTGATTCATTGTCCACAAGATCTCACTCTTGTCTTCCCTCAACCCTCTTTTAACCAATTCGAGGGAAATGTCCCTCCCATGTTTTCCTAAATATCTGAATATTTCAGGCAGGTGTGCTGCTTTTCTCTGGTTGCGTGTGGAGCTGGGTAAATGTCTTAGCTTCTTTCTTTTTAAAAAAATTTTGTGATGTGCACGCTTTTTAACATTTTTATTGAATTTATTGCAATATCGCTTCTATTTTATGTTTTGGTTTTTGGGCTGTGAGGCTTATAGGCTCTTAGCTTCCCGAACAGGGATCGAACCCACACTCCGTGCATTGGAAGGCAAAATCTCAACCACTGGACCACCAGGGAAGTCCCCTTAGCTTCATTCTGAAGACAATAATGGGAAAGGAAGGGCTGTCTTGACCAGTGGAATCACAATACCACAGACTCCAGGGACCGGCTGGTGCCTGACCAGGGAGGGTGATGGGTCTCCACAGCCTGGCTTTCCAGGGGCCTCTGCCTGGATTTGGGCTCCTTGTGAGGGGCTTGGATAGGCTTCACTAGTTGAAGGCTCTTGCCTGATGATATTTCCTTTCCTTGCATCCAGGGGGCTGTTGTATCTGGTACCTAGAGTTTCCCAGGCTTTTCTGTGGTGGCCTCCTGTGAATGTCTAAATCTGGCCCATCTGGCGGTAACACAGAGCCCCTTTTGAAGATGCATATGTGGGGGAGTTCTTTGGGAAGGATGTTTTTAACTTCCTGGTAATGTAGGTCAGAAGAGGGAAATACAGGGAGAGTGGAAATATGGGGCAGCAGACATCTGTCCTGGGAGTCAGGGAGTTCAGGTCCATTCCCAGAGGTCTGAGACTTCCTGGTGACCTGGTGCAAGGCACTGGACTTCTCTGGGAACCTCGGTGTCTTCACCCTTCTTAGCTTAATAATAATTGTCCAGCCATCCTCAGAGGATTGTCTGATGATCAAGGAGGAAATATTTTTATTGATTCATCAACAATTATTGGCCAAGCCCATAAAATCATTGCCCAGGGAGAGCTGGCAGCGTCTTGGGGAGAGTGGTATATGTAGAGGCATAGTGGTGTTGGAAGTAATGGGTACGACTGGGTGAAGGGAAATGAGATCTCTGGAAGGCTGGAAGATCTGGAAGGCTGTTCCTGAATGGCAGGGTGCCATCGAGTGTGTGGTGATGGGGATTACAATTCTTGAGTCCAGGAGAATTGCCTTCAAACCCTGACTCTGACTCTTCAGAGCTGTGTGATGATGGGCAAAGTACTGAACCACTCTGAACCTCAGTTTCCTCATCAGTAAAATGGATGTGAGTGAATTGTTCTGAGAATTCAATGAAATAAAATACTTCACATATATTATTATGATGAGAAAGTGTGTTTTTTATGAATTCTTTTTCATCTTTCAGTTTTATTGCAATATAATTGCATACATCAGTGCATAAAAGTATAGTTATTAAAGTTACCTGTCAGGATGGAGAGATTCTGTTTGGGTACCTTGGGTCAGTTCAGTTCAGTTCAGTTGCTCAATCGTGTCTGACTCTTTGCGACCCCATGAATTGCAGCACACCAGGCCACCCTGTCCATCACCAACTCCCAGAATTCACCCAGACTCACGTCCATCGAGTCAATGATGCCATCCAGCCATCTCATCCTCTGTCGTCTCCTTCTCCTCCTGCCCCCAATCCCTCCCAGCATCACAGTCTTTTCCAATGAATCAACTCTTCACATGAGGTGGCCAAAGTACTGGAGTTTCAGCTTTAGCATCATTCCTTCCAAAGAAATCCCAGGGCTGATCTCCTTCAGAATGGACTGGTTGGATCTCCTTGCAGTCCAAGGGACTCTCAAGAGTCTTCTCCAACACCACAGTTCAAAAGCATCAGTTCTTCAGCGCTCAGCCTTCCTCACAGTCCAACTCTCACATCCATACATGACTACTGGAAAAACCATAGCCTTGACTAGACGGACCTTAGTCGGCAAAGTAATGTCTCTGCTTTTGAATATGCTATCTAGGTTGGTCATAACTCTTCTTCCAAGGAGTAAGCGTCTTTTAATTTCATGGCTGCAGTCACCATCTGCAGTGATTTTGGAGCCCCCCAAAATAAAGTCTGACACTGTTTCCGCTGTTTCCCCATCTATTTGCCATGAAGTGATGACACCAGATGCCATGATTTTAGTTTTCTGAATGGTGAGCTTTAAGCCAACCTTTTCACTCTCCTCTTTCACTTTCATCAAGAGGCTTGTTAGTTCCTCTTCACTTTCTGCCATAAGGGTGGTGTCATCTGCATATCTGAGGTTATTGATATTTCTCCCGGCAATCTTGATTCCAGCTTGTGCTTCTTCCAGTCCAGCGTTTCTCATGATGTACTCTGCATATAAGTTAAATAAGCAGGGTGACAATATACAGCCTTGACGTACTCCTTTTCCTATTTGGAACCAGTCTGTTGTTCCATGTCCAGTTCTAACTGTTGCTTCTTGACCTGCATACAGATTTCTCAAGAGGCAGGTCAGGTGGTCTGGTATTCCCATCTCTCTCAGAATTTTCCACAGTTTATTGTGATCCACACAGTCAAAGGCTTTGGCATAGTCAATAAAGCAGAAATAGATGTTTTTCTGGAACTCTCTTGCTTTTCCATGATCCAGCGGATGTTGGCAATTTGATCTCTGGTTCCTCTGCCTTTTCTAAAACCAGCTTGGACATCAGGAAGTTCATGGTTCACGGCTTGGAGAATGTTGAGCATTACTTTACTAGCATGTGAGATGGGTGCAATTGTGCGGTAGTTTGAGCATTCTTTGGCATTGCCTTGGGTAAGTGCCTCTCAAATGTTGAAAGTATATGAATCACGTGGGATCTTGCTAAAATGTGGGTTTTGACCCAGGTGTCTGGGGTCTGGTTCCACTTTTCTCACTAGCTACTCAGTTCTTCTTATTTAAAAATTTTATTTATTTATTTATTTATTTGGCTTCCCTGGGTTATGGCACACAGGATCTTTGATCTTCACTGTGGCATGTGGGATCTAGTTCCCTGACCAGGAATTGAACCCGGGCCCCTGCACTGGGAGCTCAGAGTCTTAGCCACTGGACCACCAGGGAAATCCCATCCCTTAGTTCTTAAGTGTGGACCACACTTTGAGTACCAAACTCTAGGCTAAGGCCTGCCAGGTAAAGTCTGAGTCCTTAGTGGGGGCTTAAGAGCACTGAGGTTGGGGAGATGATGAGGATGGTTCGGGCTTCTCAGAACCCTGCGTGTCTGGTCTGGAACTGGGGCAGAGACAGCTGGGACTTCCTGGAGCTTTTGCTCTTTGGTAAAGTGTTTTCTCTGGGGGGTGATGGATCTCAACTCAGCTTCCGTGCAGTATCTTAGGACAAGTCCTCTGGAGGAAGCTTTTCCTGGCCGAATTGCCAAATGCTGCCTACCTCTCCTGCGTGGTGGTCTTGACAGTGTGGAGATGAATAAGCCGCTGACCTTGCAACAGTGTGTTTGGGTGTAGGGTGGGGACAGGCATGTAAACATGTAATTATCACATGGCAAGAAAGCATTCTGTAGACTTCATGGGTAATGGTGACGGGGGAAAGAAGGTTGGAAAAGGGAGGAAAATGTGCTGGTGGTAATTATATCTGAACTAGCTTTTGAAGGATGAATCACAATGGCAGGATGAGGAGTGTGGGGAATGGCATTCTAGGATTCAGTAACAGCATGAGCAAAGGTAAGGTGCCAAGAAGCAGTTTGGTGTGTTCAGGTCATTGAACTAAAAGTTGTTTGCAGCCTGGAGCATGATGGGAAGGGCTTGTTCAGGGAGGTAGATGGCCATTCGTGAAGTCAGGGTAAGCTAAGCTCGGCTGCAGTAACAAATCAAATTCATCCCCTAGTAGCTTCACCCAGCAACGGTTACTTCTCACTTGCACTGTGTGTTCTTCGTAGGCCACTAGAAGGCCGAGTTGACAGAGCGTCCCCTCTTGCTGCCTCGCCATTTGGAAACATTGTCCCCTGTGTGGTCACCAGTGCTGGATGAGATCCCGGGAGGCTTGCTCCCAGGCTCTCCCGTGCTTCAGCCTGGAGCTGATGCTTCGCTGCTTGTGTTGCGGCCCATTGGCCAGAACCAGTGGTGAGAGGGGTGGGAAATGATGAGGGGTGTGTGGATGGGAAGGTCAGAGAATGTCACTGTCTCTCCCACTCATGCTGTGTTTTGTAACTTAAAGCCTCATTCTGAGGGCCTGAGTTTCTCAAATGCGAGTAATACGTGAATTTATTTAAAGGAGAAAAAATGTTAGAGTGTCTAGTGGTGGCTAAAATTATTTTTATTACAGTGCAATTCAAATATGTGGTAGCCTTAAATATGTCTAAACTTTTCATATTTAGAGCTTCCTTATGACCATAAAACCAAAACAAATGTATGAATAAAATATCAACACAGCTACAAATCGAATAAATTCAGATTAACTCCATGAATTTAATGTGATGGATGAAGTCATTCTTGCTAAAACTAAATCACTGTTTCTGGGTGATTTTTCAGGTTCTTATGAGTTGGGGATGCTCTGTGCCGTGCCACACAGGGCATGTGATGGCTCACTTCTCAGTTTCCTTTGTCTGATTTAAGTCTGATTGGTTGTTTTCTCACTAGCCTGTGACAATTAAAATAATATTAAAATAATAATTCTATTTCTTGTGACCAGCTACGTCATAAATGCAAGAATACACAGAGTGGAATTATGTGATAGCACTTGGTCATAATATCCTCATTCAGATGACCCAGAATATGTTTCTGTTGATTTTCTAGTAATAATCTTTAAAAAGAGAATCATTCAAGTGAAAGCACAAAGTTAAATAAAAAATACTTTTGGAAAATTGTGAACCCCCTCGAGTATATCTGTGGATTCCCCAGAATTCGAGAAACAGGTGGAAACCCACCGGAGTTGTTCAGTTGAGGCAGGAGAGGGACGACCCACTTTATGATTCAGAGACATCACTTTGTCCAGGGGTGTGGGAGGGGATGGGAAGGAAGAAAGGTGAGAGACAGATGGCTCAGGTCCCATGTAATGGGGCGGGGGAGAAGGTACATGTAGGTAGCAAGGAGGTAAGGGAGTGGAGCAGAGGCATCAGATTTGAGACATTTAGGAAGTGGAGTCCCTAGGACTTGGAGATTGACCAAATGTGGACGGTGAAAGAAAAGGATTGGGAGAGGAGCTGACTCTTGGTTGTGGGGGTTGGAGAATGGAGGAAGTTGAGGGTGCCGCTGTCCCAGGAGAGGACCATATGCATCCATGGGAGGAGCAGAAGAGCTTTAGGGCAGACTGTGTCCAGCCACATCCATCACCCCACTTATTCTAACTAACCAAAGCCCTCCTGAACCAATTTCTGAGAAGCTCTCGCATCTTGCGGTGTCCATTTTTCCCTCTTCAGGGCATTTCACTAGTGTTCATTCGGAGGTTCTGAGTTAACCCGTCTCTTGTGCCTGCCACTTCTGACCCACTGGAAAAGGTCAGAATCTGCCAGGATCTGGCAACACTTTGCCTAATTAAACACATGTTTTTTGGTCTTCTGTATGTTGGAGGAAAGTGATAATTCTTTGAGAAAACTGGGGATGGTTTTGAGATTGAAGCTGTCATCCCATATCACATGAGCTTGCTGATCTGCCTTCAGTTTCGAAGAGCACCAACGATTCACTTTCCGCTCTGTGGTTTTGGACAGGGAAGCTCAAAAAATTCTCTGAGGAGAGAGCAGGCGTGGTGCTGGTTAAATGGTCTCTAGGTAATTTTGCATCGAGAAGTATGGAAACTGTACTTTGCAGCAGAGGAGGGCAGAGAACATGAGGCCACCCAAACATACACGTGAAAAAAGTCACAAAAACAAACCTCTGGTGGCTAGAGTGAAATCTTGTATTAATGAAAGTTTGGGGCACTAATTAATTAATTTATTTTAGAAGTTGGCTTTATGTATTTTTAAATTTATTATGGTGGCTGCGCTGGGTCTTCGCTGAGCAGGGGCCTGCTCTCGTTGCAGTGAGCCAGGCTACTCTAGCTGTGGAGCAAGGGCCTCTCACTGCGGCGGCTTCTCTTGTGCGCGGCACGGGCTCTGGGACGCGTGGACTCGGTAGCTGCGGCTCGAGGGCTCGAGAGCTCGGGCTCAGTTGTCATGGCACGTGGGCTCACTTGTCCCACGGCATGTGGGATCTTCCCAGACCAGGGATCAAACCCCTGTCTCCTGCATTGGCAGGCCGATTCTTAATCACTAGACCACCAGGGAAGTCTCACATTAAGTAATTTGGAAGGGAACTTGGTATTTCCCTTTTGTATGAATTATTAACCTAACGCACCACCAAGAGCAAAAAGCTGCTGTAAGTGGCGTCCACCCTGTCTGTCCTCACGCCTGACAGGTTTCCACTTGTCTCTTGGTCTCTACATAGGCGTCACCTTCATGGCAGCACCTCCTAGGGCCTCCAGGGAGACATGCAGGCTTCCCTTGCTGGTTTTCTTTGGAACCTGTGTTCAGTGGTTTGTAAGCTAGTCCTACTGGTCACCCTCAGAGACCACATACTACGTGCAAACAGGCTTAGAATGCCCAGGAACTGGTGGGGCATTTTTCCTAACAGCCATCTCCACACCCACAAGCTAGTCCAGGGCATCTTCAGGGAGCATCTTTGCACCTCAGGGCTGATTGGGGGAGCAGATCTCCCAACAATAATAGCCTTGGTTTTAGAAGTGTCTTTCCAGGAGTGGACTGGATGAAGCTGGTCGTTCAGTTTCATTTAGATGCTCTGTAGGTGTCAGATTGGCTGAAGAATTCTCTGGAGCTTGGGTCTTTACATCTGTGGCAGAGACAGTTGGTGTTCTCCAGGTACCCACATCTTCCCTTCTTTAGCAGATGCTGTGAGGCCCCACAGAGGATGAGATGGTTGCATGGCCCTGCCTCAGCCCCTGTCCTGACACTTTTCCTGCAATGCACTGCAGCCCCGTTGGAGGGCTTTCCCTGGCTGCAAGGGGCATGGTTGGCCCGGAAGTGCTGGGAGGTTAGTGCTCCTGGGAGCAGCCCTGAACCACTGATGGGGGCAATGGGTAGATACATACTACAGTTCCCTGTCCCCCTGGTGGGCCAACCCATGGACATCCTCTGCCTGTTCTCCCCAGAGGTGCCCAGCAGGGCTGAGGCCAGGTTGCCCAGAGCAGCGACCTGCTCATTTACCGCCTCGTTTCTCCCGCCTCCTCCAGTATGTCCCAGGCTCCCCTCCCCCGGTCAACCCAAAGCCTTCCCCCAGGCTCTGCTTTAGGTAGAGTCCAACCCAAGTTGAAGTCTGCTTTGAGGGCAGTCCACCCCAAGACCCTTTGGGTTGGTTGGGTGGGTGGAAGTGCTGTGTGTCACTTCTCATGAGAGTGAGTAAGGGCTGGGGCACTACCATTGTGTCTCTCCCACCACTGCAGCAACCTGAGGACCTGAGGTGGAGGAGCGTGCTCAGTCCAGTGGGACTGCACAGGAGCAAGAAGCTTCTATCATGGTAGCCACTGAGCTTCTTGGCATTGACTGGTTGAGGCACCTCGCTACCTGACTCCCAGCATTGGCCCTGTCCCTGTAGGTAGGGTGGCATCACTAAAGTCAGTCCATCCTTTCCGATACATAAGTACTCTTGGGATCTTTCACCTGTGATCATCTTTAATGATTCTGATTTCCAAACATGTTCTCTCTTCAGTGGCTTGAAGAGATGGTACTTAATATTTAAGTACTTAAATATTAATATGGTACTTAATATTAAAGTATCATTTATTTGTTTTTCTATGACCTGTAATTAATTCACCTTGAATTTATTTTGGTACATGCTTGTCAAATAAAAATCCAAGTGCATTGCATTTCCAGATTATTTTCCAATTGTTCCAGTATTGAATAAAAATCCTTCCCTTCTCAATTACTTTGTAATGATCCTTTATTATACATTAAATTCTTATGTGAGGTAGTATCTATTTTGGGACTAGTTTTCTTTTTTGTGAAATTCAGCTTTTTTTGTGTAAGTACCAAGGCATTGTAATTATAGCTCTATAATATATTTTACTATCCTTATTACTCATTTCCCTCTTGTCTGTCTTTAAAAATTGCATTAGTGCATAAATGGCATCAAACCTACAAATCCTAACTGAAAAGAACTGATATGTTTAAGATATTAGGACTTCACATTCTAAAACCATTATTTAAATGGATATCCTATTTCCTGTCTCAGTTTTGTGATTTTTCTTATGGGCTTCCCTGATAGCTAAGTTGGTAAAGAATCTGCCTGCAATGCAGGAGACAACTCTGGTTTGATTCTTGGGTTGGGAAGATCCCCTGGAGAAGGGATAGGCTACCCACTCCAGTATTTCTGGGCTTCTTTGGTGACTCAGACGGTAAAGCATCTGCCTACAATGCAGGAGACCTGGGTTTGATCCCTGGGTTGGGAAGATCCCCTGGAGAAAGAAATGGTAACCCACTCCAGTATGCTTTCCTGGAAAATCCCATGGACCAAAGAGCCTGGTAGGCTACAGTCCATGGGGTCCCAAAGAGTCGGACATGACCAAGCGACTAACTCTTATTGTTGATCATATGTATTTCTTGTTAACCTCATTCCTAGGAATTATATGTATGTTAACATTATGTATGTTCTTACTTTAAAATTGTTATTTTCCAACTGATTGTCGTTGTTATATAGGAAAACTTAATATCAGTTCAGTTCAGTCGCTCAGTCATGTCCGACTCTGTGACTCCATGAACTGCAACACGCCAGGCCTCCCTGTCCATCACCAACTCCTGTAGATCACCCAGACTCATGTCCATCAGTGATACCATCCAGCCATCTCATCCTCTATTGTCCCCTTCTCCTCCTGCCTCCAATTCCTCCCAGCATCAGAGTCTTTTCTGATGAGTCAACTCCTTGCATGAGGTAGCCAAAGTATTGGAGTTTCAGCTTTAATATTAGTCCTTCCAAAGAACACCCAGGACTGATCTCCTTCAGAATGGACTGGTTGGATCTCCTTGCAGTCCAAGGGACTCTCAAGCGTCTTCTCCAACACCACAGTTCAAAAGCATCAATTCTTCGGTGCTCAGCTTTCTTCACAGTCCAACTCTCACATCCACACATGACCACTGGAAAAACCATAGCCTTGACTAGATGGAACTTTGTTGGCAAAGTAATAGCTCTGTTTTTGAATATGCTATCTAGGTTTGTCATAGCTTTCCTTCCAAGGAGTAAGCGTCTTTTAATTTCATGGCTGCAGTCACCATCTGCAGTGATTTTGGAGCCCCCAAAAATAAAGTCTGACACTGTTTCCACTGTTTTACCATCTATTTCCCATGAAGTGATGGGACCAGATGCCATGATCTTCGTTTTCTGAATGTTGAGCTTTAAGCCAACTTTTTCACTCTCCACTTTCACTTTCATCAAGAGGCTTTTTAGTTCCTCTTCACTTTCTGCCATAAGGGTGGTGTCATCTGCATATCTGAGGTTATTGATATTCCTCCCGGCAGTCTTGATTCCAGCTGATGCTTCTTCCAGCCCAGCGCTTCTCATGATGTACTCTGCATAGAAGTTAAACAAGCAGGGTGGCAATATACAGCCTTGATGTACTCCTTTTCCTATTTGGAAGTCTGTTGTTCCATGTCCAGGTCTAACTGTTGCTTCCTGACCTGCATATAGGTTTCTCAAGAGGCAGGTCAGGTGGTCTGGTATCCCATCTCTTTCAGAATTTTGAAGAGTTTATTGTGATCCACACAAAGGCTTTGGCATAGTCAATAAAGCAGAAATAGATGTTTTTCTGGAACTCTCTAATATAAATATATGTAAGTTAAAAATGTTGGCCTTATAGTTGACCACTAGCTAATTGTATTCTGACGTGAAAAACAGAAAACTTTCATTAGATTCCCTGTGCCCTAATTGCCTTAAGTGGCTCTGAATAAACAAATGGATATATGCTAGAGTTGAAATGAACTCGAGGAACTTCCCTTGAGCAGGCCAGTGGTTAGGACTCCACATTTCTATTGCAAGGGGCACGGGTTGGATCCCTGGCTGGGGGACTAAGATCCCGCATACTGCGAGGTGTGGTCAAAAAAAAAAAAAAAAAGGAAAAAATTCAGGGAGCGAAGGAGGGATAGAGAGAAAAGGTATACAAAGGAACTGGGCATTTGGTAGGAATCATCGGAGCCCACCCACAGTCTAAGCGCAGAGTTACAGATGCTGTGAGACAAATAGCTTGGGGTCACTGTGTTTTCTCTTTGAGACATCGTCTCTCAAGAATTTGAAAGTCGCTTGTAGGTGTCTCTAACTGGTCCTAGACATCAGCAGCTCCAACATCACAGTCCTCCCTTTGATGACTGACCCTTGTTGGTAATAATATGTTTTTATTTTGAGTCTGGATAATAAAAGATACCATCAGAGGCCACTGGCAGTGACAATCAAGACAGAACTGACAGGTCAGACTGGTTAAAGTAAATCAAAATAGAAGGAGTCCTTTTATTTTATTTACTGTGTTTGAATTAAGAAAACCAAAATCATGGAAATGTTAATTTAAAAAGAAAAAGGAGCTAGATGGAAGCTCCTTTTCCTTTGTAGAACTTGGAGTCAAGCGATGCCCAGGGGTGGCAGACCTCCCCAGCAAACTAATTATGAGGAAGTGCCCAAGTGCAAGGTTATGTGTGCTGTGCAGCGGCTTTTAGAACCTCGAGTGCTTTCTCTTTAATGCCACTAATATTAAATTTAGAATTCCCAGGTGTTGCTCATTTTTTACAAGAACAGTATAACTGAGGAGGTTTGCTGGGGGTTTTGCTTGTTTGTTTGTTTTTATTATGGTTTGCTGGTTTCGAAGACTGTCTTTGCCAAAGCAGTCCTGTAGCGTGAAAGAAAAACAGGAATCCACACCTGCATTAAGGAGAAACGGGGGATAAGTAAAAAGTCTGAGACTCAGTGGAAAGACCCCTGCGGGTTCCGTGTCCTCAGGAAGGTTTGTCAGTTACTGGCTTTTTTTCCAGTTGCTTTGTCTCTAGTACGGAGCAAAGACATCAGCGGCTGCCTGGTGCTGTAAGTTTCCTGTGCTTTCTTCATCAGAGGACAGAGTAGGTGTCCTTGCTAAGGGGTTTTTCTAGAAAGGCAAGTGGAGCGTTTGTGTCAAGGTGGGGAGGGGTGGGTTCGGAGGCAGACTGGGCCTCTTTTGTCTCAGCTTGTTCCCTATGGTCATACACACCACGTGTGGGTGTCAAGTGTTCTTAAGTGAGGATGTTCACCGAGGAAAAAAACACGCATGGTGGATTTTTATCCTTATTGCCTTTTGTTTTTAATGAAACGCGAGAGAAGGAATGCCTTCTACATAGGAATTTGGAAAAATGCCACCGAACACAAAGCGCTTAGTGCTCATTCTTATTTTAAAATTCAAAGACTTCTCAGGATTTCCCTGGTGGTCCAGTGGTGAGGACTCCACACTTCCACTGCAGAGGGTGAGGGTTCAATCCAGGTCGGGGAGCTAAGATCCCACATGCCTTGCAGTGTGGCTCTACCCTCAAAATAAAATAACAAAATATAAAGATCTCTCATAGTTTGGGGCAGTGGTGGGGACCTGTGTTTCCTGGAAGCAGACCCTGAGGTAGGGATTTCTGTGCAGGTGACTTTGGCAGGAGGGCTGACAGGAGAAGGAGGTGGGGGAATAAGGTGAGCAAGGAATGCAGCTAAGCAAGGATGTGGTCTCAGCTGGGAGTGATGGGGCTTGCACTGCCTCAAGGAGCTGGTCTCCCTGTGGGGTAAGGGCCCTGTCTTTGTACCCTTCCCGTCCCCATCAATCAGAAGAGCTGGCAGGTGGCAGCTGCCGCCTGGTAAGGGCGTCTGAGTGGGCACTTGCAGCATCCATGACTGAGGAGCTATCAGTAGATTCGGGGGCAGAAACAGATAAAAAAATCCTGAGTACAGGATTGCCTTCATCACCTGGCCCATTCTGAGAACTGTGAACTTGACTGCGAGGCTGTTTTCCCAAAAACGGCTATGGATTTGTTAGGTTCATTCCTGCAATACCTGTTTACAGACAGTCTGCCACAAGCTTGCCATCAGGGCTGGGGGTTTGGAATCTTGCCAGGCAAGGCCCATTTACTTAATAGGCTTCATCCCTGCAAATCATGTATTTTTGGCAAGTGTCAAGAGACGGCATTACAAGGGAGCCTGAAGAAGCTTAACCCCAAATGGAGAAGCCAGAGCCGCCAAGGTTTACCTCTATTAAGGGTTGGAAGGAAGCAGCCTTTGTGAAAAGTATTTGTAAATGATGCTCTCATAAGGCCTAGATGTGGCCGTGGGGCTGTTTGAGGGAACCATGTAAATTTCTGCTCACTGAGACTGGCATTTTTACATCTATATTTGTTTATCTGGCTGCACTGGATCTAAGTTGTGACCTGCAGAATCTTCAGTCTGGTTGTGGCATGCGGGATCTTTCTTTGCAACAAGCCAACTCTTGGTTGCAGTCTGTGGGCTCTCGTTCCCCATTCAGGGAGTGAATATGGGCCGCCTGCATTGGGAGCCCAGAATCTTGAACACTGGACCAGCAGGGAAGTCCCGAGATCGTCTTCTTAGAAGGAGAGCTGTTGCCTTGGTGCCGCTGTTGTCAATCTGATTTAACTACGAGGTATTGAGTGCTTACTCTGTGTAGGTGACCTTCTGCCTGTCATCTTGTTACCGTCTTTACCTCCCGTCTCCTGGGAGGTGGGGCTGGTGCTGGCCGTGCAGGCTCCCTCGGCAGTGAGAAGCACCAGGTACTCTGCCATCAGAGGTGCAGTTGAGGACCCTTGTGGCTCTGATACTCAGGATGGGCATTGGGCTGGAGCTTTATAGTATTAAATTCCTATTGGATGCAGTCAGAGTCCCTGCAATGTGACTTCCCTACCTTCCAATGAGAGGAAAACCAAGTCCAGTGTTAATTCCCTAAAGGAAGAAGAGGTTGTACCTTAATCTGCTTTCCCTCAGCATCACTCTTCTTTGTTTGGAATCTTAATTCACTTTGGGGAGGTTTTTGGGTTTTTTTTTTAAGGTCATCCTGTCTACAGGGATCAGGGCTCACTTGTTTATTGCCAGTTGCAGGAACACTGGGTGACATTATTTTGCCCAGTTGGGATGTTGGCTGACTTAATAATTGGAGCAGAGTTAAACGGAGGCTGCTCTGCCTAGGCATTGTTGCCTGTTGATGAGTATGAGTCCGGCTTTGTTTCCTCTGGCTGACCCCATGAGTTTTGCTTTATTCCATGGTTACAAATGACTCCCCCAAACCTGTCTGAACTGTTGCTCAGAAAGATTCAGGGTCTGTGGAAGAACAGTGTTTCAGTTCTTACTAGCTGTCTGTGGGGCTTGGGCTAATTGCTTAACCTCTCTGGTCTACAGTCATATCTAAAAACTGAGGGTGTTGGACTATTGGTTCTTTTAATTCTGATACCCACAGATTTTTCACCTACATGGCCTTTCCCTTCAACACATGGTCCTTCTTAAGAACCTTCCTTGTATCTTTCTTAGATTGATCCATGACGTTGCTTTTGTTTACAAAAGATGACTATTTCCATATAAGCAATTTCTGAGAATTTTTACCAGTAAATCCAACCAATCATGTAATGACCATACCTTAAATATTTATATAAAGTTCTTCCTCAGTCTGGTGTATCTAAACCTCAGGTAGGGACTTCCCTGGCAGTCCAGTGCTTCAGACTCCAAGAATCCAATGCAGGGGACGTGGATTTGATCTTTACTCAAGGAACTAAGATCCCGAATGCAGTGCAGCACAGCCAAGAAAAATTAAATAAACCTCAGGTAAATAGCACAGTGGAGCTACTTAGGGTATTTATTTCTTCTTGAGTGAACTTTGGTAACATGTCTCTTTCAGGGAATCCACCCATTTCATTAAGTTGTCTTATTTATCGGCTCGAAATTATTCATCATATTCCTTTATTATTATTTTACATAAGCAGCCCCAGTGTTTTTCAAATGTGTCATTTCTCCTATATATGAATGAAAACTATATATATTTTTGGAACATTTACTCCTGAATCATTTTACTTGCTTGCTATTTAATTATACGTTGCACATGGAGGTTGTCTTACAGAGAAGTCAAAATCGTTTAAAAACCACTTTCTAAAAATCCACAAACTCTTTGCTTCCTCTGTGCTTACAGTAATAGCAGGTCTTTGGTTTTTGTGTTTTGGGCTGTGCCATGCAGCTTGTGGGGCCTTAGTTCCCCTACCAGGGATTGCACCATCGCCCTTGGCAGTGAAAGCACAGAATTCTAACCAGTAGACCACCAGAGAATTCCCAATAATGGATAGTGGAGGTCTGTGCCTGCCCCTCAGATATGCGTCTGATAATGAGGGATGAGAGTCTACAAGGAGGTGCTGGTGGATGGTACAGATATACCAAGTGTCGTTACATCACTCTGAGATCCGTCTAACCAGAGCACAGAGATGCAGAAATGAGTAAGGTATGCTCATCTCTCTAGAAAAAAGACAATGGAGGCCTTGCTTTTAGAGTGATTGCCACAGGGACTTCCCCGGTGGTCCAGTAGTTACGACTCTGTGCTTCCAAGGCAGGGGTGCAGGTCCTATCCCCGGTCAGAACTAAGGTCCTATATGCTGTGGAGTGTGGCAAAAATAAAGAACGGTTACTGCTCCTCACCTATAGGGACAGAGTATGGTAAAGCTCTGTCTAGCCCAGTGTTTGAATATTGTTCTGATGCAGGTGGGTAGAGACCAGTGGGCCGGTGAAGGCTTTGTGGTGTGATCACCAGACAGAAGAAGGAAAATACAAAGTCTGGCAGGATCAAGTCAGCTGGAGACGGGTCCCAAGGTGGGATGTAGTTTAGCTCTCCCTTTCCAAATAAACGCACCCCCTTGAGTCTCCTTGAACAGTCCTGAGAGAAGCAAAACCCCAGCCCAGTCAAGGTTATTGTGAATCTCTGAGCTGCAACAAATCGGGATTAAAAATCCAGGTCATAGGAAACCACAGCCCTCCCTGGGAGCTGTGCCCTCTTGTAATTTTACTGAGTGAGAGGTGAAACCCCAGACGTGGGTGAGCTGGGGAGTGTTGGAAGAAACATTAAACCCAGGGGTCAGCCTGAAAGAGAAGCTATCCCCAGCGGAAGCGTCAGTCAAAGCCAACTGGCATTGGATGTCACAGAGAAGGACCGACGGAGGGACACGGTGGGACACAGAGCAGCAGACTAAAAGAGTACCGTGAAGGCTTCGTGTGATGGAATGAGCAGAAGGCGGGAGACTGGTTCATCTGGACAAACCGCGGGTGGAGAGAAGGTTATTTGTCATGGTTTCTGAGATATCTGAAGCTCACCAGCCTGGGAGCAAACGAGGTCGCATTAATATTAATGCCCAGCATGGGGTCCCAGCGGCCCCTCCTGTTCTCACAGGACGTCAGCCAGCATCCTCAGGGTCCCCCTTGGGGAGGATGTCACCTCATCCTCAGGTGCACCAGGATGAGCATCCTCAGGATACTCAGGTGCACCAGGGCTCTGGTTCTTCCTCCATTTGTGATTCACTCCTCACTTCCCTCTGCTTTGCTGTCCCCTGGCTGCCAGGGTGTTACCAGGGCCCTACCTTGCCCCCTTCTGCTGTGCCCCCTTCCTGTAGCTTCTCTCTATAGCTTAGGCCTATAGGTGTGCTTCTCAAAGTGTGGTCCAGGGGCCAGCAGCATTGTCTCACCTGGGGACCTTGTTAGAGCTGCAGAATCTCGCCCCACCCTCCACCTGGCCTGACTGTATTAGGATCTGCGTTTTAACATGGTCCCTGGGGGTGTCACAATTAGCATTTGAGAAGCCCTGCCAAATGGGAGCCGCTGGTTTTACCACTTTAGCAGGATGCTCAAATGAAGCAGGTCAGTGACAACAGGGAAAAGTTCACACTTCAGCCCTGGTACCTTTTGGTCTTGGGATGACCTGGGACGTCTGGGGAGAGAGGAAAATACCTTCTGGCTTGCATAAGCAGGAGGATTCTTCAGATAAAATGAAGCTAGCAGAGAAGAAAGCGGGAACTGTGAGGTGCTGATGAAATGGGACCAGATCAGGGTGAGCCAGAAAACAGGGGATGAGGATGAGAGATATTGAGGGGGTCAGAGATGAGATTTAAAGTGAAGAAAGGCACGTACGCTGGTTCACTTTAGAATCCCCTTGTAAACATCAGAGGCACCACATAATATGCATCACAATTTCAAGGTAGCTGGGACAGTAAAGTCATTATTAAATCAACGAGTACCTTGGGAAAAATATATCAGACATCTGTTCTAACAAGGACTGGCAAACATCCCTCACCCAGAATCCCTAGAGAGCTTTGGTGCCAACATGCTGGGAGGCACTTGGAACTGGCACAAGAAGGTTAGCAGATAAGAGAGAACCCCAAACCTGGGACTTTTCTGAGATGAGAGCAGGAGAAAGTCTTTCTAATTACTTTGTTCCTGATGTCCTGTAGGTAATAAAGATTAATTAGTGACGACATTAGAGTGTCATCGGTAATGACAGACAGTAAATAGCAGCATTTTATTACCTTACCCTTGTTAATTTTCCCGGCTTTGATCAATACAGACATTGCCCAGGCTTCCTAGTTACGAAACAGTAACTAGGCTTAGTAAAAGGCTGCGTTCCAATTTTTTATTCGTTTAGGAAAACCCTCCTTGGGATGTTTGCATAATCAAATGTAAGTTCGCAAATGTTTCTCCTGCCTCAGATTTGCATATGAGCAAAATGAGTTTGTTCCCAAACAGCCCCTGGAAAACTCCCAGGACAAATGATTACTCAGTGAAAAGGAAAATGATTTCAGCCAATTCTGCTCCCTCTCCCATAGACGAATGGAAGTGAATCGTCTCTTAGCACTGCCTACTGAGGCCACCAGTAATCAGTCTGTTGACACCATCAAGGAATAAGAGGTTGATAAAGGGAAAGAATTTCAAGTGGAGCTTCCCTGTTAGGAAGGAAGATTCCATGTCATTCGATGCATTGCATGGACTTTTTTGTTGCATTGCTTATTAACCAGATGTTTTAAAACACCAATTTCCATTTCTTTTAATACTCAGAATTTGTAAATGGTTAAAGAGTGATCATGTATTATTTATGTCCTATAGCAACTTAGGTATGATTCTCCTATTTCTTTTTCTAGTATGTTACCCCACTCCAGTACTCTTGCCTGGAAAATCCCATGGATGGAGGAGCCTGGTAGGCTGCAGTCCATAGGGCCGCTAAGAGTCGCACACGACCGAGCGACTTCCCTTTCACTTTTCACTTTCATGCACTGGAGAAGGAAATGGCAACCCACTCCAGTGTTCTTGCCTGGAGAGTCCCAGGGATGGGGGAGCCTGGTGGGCTGCCGTCTATGGGGTTGCACAGAGTCAGACATGACTGAAGTGACTTAGCAGCATAGGAGCCAAAGCGAGAATTCCAAAGTGGATGCTGACCTTAGGCATAGTTTTTCTTTGTGGTGTAATTTAGACCTATGGGTTATGGTTAAAAATGATTAGGAAGGGACTTCCTTGGTGATCCAGTGGTTAAGACTCAGTGCTTCCAAGGCAGGGGGCTTGGGTTCGATCCTTGGCTGGGGAACTAAGATCCCCTGTGCCTCAGAAGCAGAGCCAAAAGTAAATAAATAAAGACAAATGTACCAAATTTTTAAAAAATGACTAGGAAATGGTACACTCCTTTTCTTCTCATGAAAAGATATAAGTAAAAGATTCATGTTAGTAGTATATTTTCATTGTGTGTTTTTTTTTTTTCCTTGACCCTAAACTTGATGATTAGCAACCTGGACAAAATAATGATAAATGATTGGATAAGAAACTGGGTTCGTGTGAATTCCAGTCATTTTGGTAGCCTTTTCAGTGTAAAAAAGTGTAGCGCTGACCCTTGTAGAACGAGGCTGCATTATTTCATCTGAGTTGTGGCAGTAGCGAGGAGGCACAGTTGCTTGGAGCCAAACCCATCAGAGGTAATAACAGCAAAATGCTTTTGCAGTTACTGAGTTTATTGGCTCAGACCAGTCAGAGACTCCTAGGATCAGTGAGCAGGAAGTTTATCTACCCACAGGAGCCGGATACTTAGATCTGCCCGGGTGTTTCTCTTAATATCCTGTTCCTACTGGTTTTCTGTTTCAGTCGCTACTTAAATGACAAATTCACCCTGCCAAGTCACATTTAGCATCATGTCCTCTTCGCCCTTGACATGTATGTGGATTGGGAGGAAACCAAAGGTTATGAGACCTGTTCTGTTGGAGAGGAAAGCCCACTCTATGCCAAACAGCATGCAGAGGTGAGGTGCCAGAGTTAGCCCACGTGGAAGAGGGCTCAGAGAGGTCACATAGTGTTCCCAAGGTCACACAGCTACTCTGAGCCTGGTAGGACCAGGATTTAAATGAGAGCTTCTGGCCCCGTGTTCACATTCTTTGTGCAACTCGGAAAGGAAGCTTCACAAAACTCCGAAGAAATACACTCCTCTTCCCTCCCTGTATCATCTGTCCTTGGCAAACGCTACCTTGTCACATTTCCTGGTAGTGAGTGGATGTCTGTGACCGTGTTTTCTTTCATCTCACTTGTTTCATCTAGTTAAGGTCTGTTGTGGGATGTCTACCAGTGCGGAAACTAGAAACGCTCAATTATTTGCAAGGAGAGCCGGAAGCCTGAGACCTGATATGCATGCTAAAGTTAGTACTGGAAACGGGTTTCCCCAATCTCACATGCTTATTATATATTCTGGGACAGAGGAAGGGAGTTTGCATAATCCATGGTCTCTGCTTTTGATGAGGCTGAGTTTAGTTGAGAGGGGGAGTATTTACACCTTTGAAGATGAAGTAACAGTGAGCTGAGGTGTGCAGAAGGAAGGGCCTCAAGCATTCATGTGAAACGTTGTTTTAATGAATGAACAGAGCTTCAGAAGCGGGAGCGGTGACTGTGAACTTGTGAGGTCAGGGAGGGTGTGGTGGTGGATGCGGGTCTTAGGTCTCACGTGATGGTGAGGTTTGGATGGGTGGGAGGAGTGAGGATGCCACCTCAGAAAGACAGCAGTGAACCATCCTGAAGAGAGATCTTTGTTCCCTGCCCATGACCTGAACCTGGGTAGCCTGGATGAACAGCCGGAACCTTAGCCGCTAGTCCATCGGGGGCAAAAGGCTAGAAACAAAGTTCCCCTCACTCTTGCCATGTTTGAAACAGGAATTTCTCAAAGTGCAAAAACTGTAAAAACAGGTACAAAGCTTATTATCAGAGATACAGTATAGCATGTGGGAGAGCACACAGAGAAACATTGTGTTTATTTAAGACTGAAGCAAGGCAGAAATACAACCGGGAGAGAAGGGGTATGGGCGCCCTCCCCAATGAGGAAGAATGCAGTAAAGAGGCAGTTAAATCACATATATCAGGCAGTCCTTCTGGATCTTTGTTTACCTTTGGCCAGTTATTTCATTTCTTTTCCCACCCTTGCAGCGCCCCCCGCCCCCCACCCCCCGCCTGATGTATGAGCAGCTTTTTTGCCAAGATGGATTCCAGCGCAGAGGCCAGTGGGAGGTTGGATGACACCTATTGCGAGATGGCACACCCTTGTTTTTGACCCCTGAGGAGCCTTCCTGTGCATGTGCAGTTGGGGAGCTTTCTCTGACCTCATGAGCAGACCTCTTTTCTCTTTACTCCAGCAGAGCTCAGCTCCTGCCATTAACTTTGTGCTTGGAGGGTCTGCGGAAAACAAAGCTTCAATTTTACTCCATTTGACAAACTCCAGCTGCTCTGCCCAGGGGCCCATCTATCCCCTACCCAGGTAGAGTGGGGTTGGGATGGGTGAGGTGCTGCTGGAAGAGGGAGCACCTTCCATGTCAAGCTGAAGAGTTTGGGTTTGACCCTCAGAGATGATAATAAGGAGCTCCCGAAGGCTCTTAAGGAGACAAGTGGCTTTGAGAAAGTTCTGCTCCTGCATGGGCTTGATGGGTGCTGGGGAAAGCCCTATAAACATTTGTCTGAGGCAAAAGCAGCGGTATTGTCAAGCTGAGGTCAGTTTATGTTGCTGTAGGAAATTAACAGGAAAATGATGCCACAAGGGAATCCTTTCCTGTGCCCTTCCTGGAAACTGCCAACTGGTGGCTGAGGACTGGGAATGAGGACGCTTAATTTTTACTATGCCTACTTTGATTAACTATTGTTAGTGTAGAAACAGAGTAGGGGTTATTATCCAAGATAGTGCTAGGTTGAGCCATATGAAATTTCCCTTTTAAGGTAATTGTTGAACTTCCCCTTTAAGGTAAGTTGTGGTTCAGTCGCTAAGTCATGTCCGACTCTTTGTGGCCTCATGGACTGGCAGCGTGCCAGGCTTCCCTGTCCTTCACTATCTCCCAGAGTTTGCTTGAACTCATGTCCATTGAGTCAGTGATGCCATCCAATCATCCTCTGAGATGTAATTGGTAGAACTGCTAGCAATTTTGTACGGTTCTACTTAATTGATTTTGTCAGTTGTTGGAGATGCGTGGACATGGTCAGATTATCTGGGTAGGTCCTGGATAGTGCTGCTTATCGTCAGCCCCAAAGTCCTCAGGGCACTATTTTCCTTGGGCAATGGAGCTGATCCTGGAGATTGAACTCAGGGTCCCAGGGATGTGCTAGGCTGTTCCTCTCCAGGCTGTTTGCTCTTCTTGCCCATGGACCAGGCATTCAGAATCTCCTGATTTTTTCTCTTCCCTTTAAAGAAGAAAAATCTGCCCTGGACTAAGAAATTTAAAGAAGGAAGGAGGGCTTGTGGAAGAGAAGATAAAAATAATCGCATCTTGAGGTTGCGTTTCCTAGGATGCCCCAGTAGCATGATACAGATAAAACCAGAAGTGCTACCTTTGTAGCTCCGAGTTATGTTGCGGGGGAGGGGTACCAAGTTCTCACCCTGGCTCTAAGTCACAGAGGTTTTAAGGGAGTTTGAGAACACCTGGGCAGTGGGCTACGAATGTGTGATGGTGGTGTGGCAGAGACTGTGCTGTGCTGTCTCCACATCTTTTGTGCCTGCGCCCTGGGTTGGGGGCCATGCCCGTGGAGCCTTTCCTGGATTCAGGGATGGAGTGAGCCCAGAGTGCTCTCCCAACCACCAAGGATGTATTCTGAGTTAGGGTCTGCTGGAACCAGCTGGGGCACAGCCATCCCAGGGCATGGCCAACTCGCCCCCATCCCAACTCTGGGTACCACAGGCCAAGTCACCTACCACTACACCCGGACTCTGAAATCTCACTATCTCGGACCTTGAGTTCTCATCATGACTTGCCTCTGTCATCCTCAGAGTCACCACTGAATATGTGACCCACAGTGATTGTCTTGCTCCAAGAGTACTATTGTATGTCTCCTGGGATGGGACCTTCCTGGACTTCCGCTGGGCCCCTCCTGAACCCCCTTCCATGCTAAACTCTCATGTATTCACGGAATGCTCCCTGTCCTGGTTCTGCCCTGAACCTTTCCTGGAATTGTTTGCTCACTCAGTCCCATCCAGCTCTTTTGGATCTCATGGACTCTAGCCTGCCAGGCTCCTCCATCCATGGGATTCTCCAGGCAAGAATACTGGAGTGGGTAGCCATTTCCTTCTCCAGGGGATCTTTCTGACCCAGGGATCAAATCTGTATCTCCTGCTTGGCAGGCAGATTCTTTACCACCTGAGCCACAGCATGTTTTCCCTTTCCTTAGCCTGATAAATAGATTGAGAGTCCCACTCTGTAAGAAGCACCCTAAGGAAAACAAATGAAAAGACAGTCCCTCTGTGTCGGAGAAGGCAATGGCACCCCATTCCAGTACTCTTGCCTGGAGAACCCCATGGACGGAGGAGCCTGGTAGGCTGCAGTCCATGGGGTCGCTAGGAGTCGGACACAACTGAGTGACTTCACTTTCACTTTTCACTTTCATGCAATGGAGAAGGAAATGGCAACCCACTCCAGCGTTCTTGCCTGGAGAATCCCAGGGATGGGGAAGCCTGGTGGACTACGGTCTATGGGGTCACAAAGAGTCGGACACGACTGAGACAACTTAGCAGCAGCAGCAGCAACAGTCCTTCTGTGTACGGGCATTTGAGGGTCACCTTTCTTGCCATCCTTCCTGTTTCCTGAGGAAACGGGAACGAGTGCAACTCCTGGAGACCTCTCCTCTTGCTCTCTCAGCATCAACCTTCTCAGCCGAAAATGGAGGCAAATCAGGGGGATTATGAGAAGAAAGGAATGACAGATCTCTGTAAATAAATAGTTTAACTGCAAACGTGACTGGTGAGCTTATAAAGTCATGGCATGTGGGAAGAATCAGTAGGGCCACACTTGTCATCTAATCAGACACCTGTGTCTGGATGGAAATCATCTCAGAACAGATTGTATGTTATAATTAAAAACCAAAAAAAAAAAAAAAAAAACCCCACAACATTCTGTCAATATGCTGGGCCAAATTGCCCATCCTGGCAAAACTGGAGTGTCTGCTACAACTCAGATGTGCTTAAAAATAATCATTTAAAAATTCTTAAAGGAAGCCTAAATGGCAGGTTCCTGCACGTAGGATGTGACATAGGGGTCCTGTGGGGTCAACTTTAATAATTTGCTGCCCATCCTTGGGTTTTAACTGAGTTCCATATTCTATCACTTTCCTGTTTCCTTTTCTACCCTGGGCAGAAATGAAAATTAAACCACTTTTGTCTCAAGTACAGTTATACCTTGGAGCTGTTGCAAGTTCAATTCCTGAGCACTGCAATAAAGTGGCTATCCCAATGTTTTTGATTTTGCAGTACATATAAAAGTTATGTTTATACTCCACTGTTGCCTATTAAGTTGCCCATGGCATTATGTCTTAAAAAAAACAATGTACAGGGAGTTCCCTGTTGGCCAGTGGTTATGACTCCGTGTTCCCAATGCAGGGGCCCAGGTTTGATCCCGGGTCAGGGAGCCAGATCCCACATGTCACAACTAAGACCTGGAGCAGGAGCCTATTATACAGAGTGAAGTAAGCCAGAAAGAGAAACACCAATACAGTATATTAACACATATATATGGAATTTAGAAAGACAGTAACAACAATCCTATATGCAAGACAGCAAAAGAAACACAGATGCAAAGAACAGACTTTTGGACTACATGGGAGAAGGGGAGGGTGGGATGATTTGGGAGAATAGCATTGAAACATATGTATTACCATACGTAAGATAGATGACCAGTGCAAGCTCGATGCATGAAGCAGGGCACTCAAAGCCCGTGCTCTGGGATAACGCAGAGGGAGGGGGTGGGGAGGGAGCGGGGAGGAGGGGTCAGGATGGGGAGACACCTGTGCACCCGTGGCTGATTCATGTTGATGTATGGCAAAAACCACCGCAATATTGTAAAGTTATTATCCTACAATTAAATTGATTAATTAAAAAAAATGTGTTCAGTTCAAGGAAAGAAAGAAAAAAAAAGACCTGGAGCAGCCAAAAAAACAGGTACATACCCTAATTTAAAAATACCTTACTGGTTATTAAAAAAAAAGCTAACTATCATCTGAGCCTTCAGTGAGCCATAGGAGTAACATCTAAGGTCCCTGGTCACAGATCACCATCACAAATATAACAATTATCACCAAACTTGAAATATTGCGCAAGTTACCAAAATATGGCACAGAGACATGAAGTGAGCGAATGCCATTTGGTAAAATGGTGTCCATAGACTTGCTTGACCTAGGGTTGCCACAAACCTTCAATCAATAAAAAATGTAATATCTTCAAAGCGTAAGAAAGTGGAGCACAATAAAATGAGGTAAAGCTGGGTATGTCTGACCAGGAAATACAGTCTTGTTTTATTCATTTATTCAGTTTATCAGGAAACATCATGAGAATGAGCACATTCTCATTATTAAAGCTCTGAAGAATAAAATGACTTTGATTTCCTTCTTTCCTTTTTTTGATAATGAGAGAAAAACACATTTGGAGAAGACTACCATGTCATTTCGGCTACCAGAATGAAATGATCATACAAGAGAGATATTAAGGTCACAAGGATAGTATTAATAACTGACAATCACTGTGCCCTTACTATGTGTCAAGCTCAAGTGAGTCATAATCATTTTCTCATTTACTCTCTCCCAAAATCCTGGGAGGAAGGTGTTATCATTCTCACTTAATACATGAAAAAATAAAAATAAAAAACAGATTGTGAGTATTTGTCCAAGTTCACAAATAGGGTCAGTGGCTGCTCCAGGATTCAAATCCAGATCTGTGCTTATAACCTCTTCGCACCTTGCCTCACCCTGAAAGTCAAGCTGAGAAAACTGTTCTTGGTGAAGAGGTAGGTAAGATTTGGATTCTTTAGGGGTAAGGGGAAATCTAGAAGGGAATAGATACATATATATGTGTGTGTGGCTGGGTCACTCTGCTGTACACCTGAAACTAACACAACATTGTGGATTAAATGTACTTCAATTATTTTTTAAATGGAAAGGAAAATCTTTTGTGACTTAGCAGGAAAAAAAAAAAAAAAAGATTTGGAATTTTTAAGGTTCCAGAAAGTTCCGACCTCTTGTTGGTATTTCCTGAGCAGCAAATTTTGGACCTTTTATCTCAGTTGTAGGTTTTTGAAAGTTTAGGATAGTGGGAGCTGCCTTCAGGGTCAGGCCTTGCCTAGAAGGGGCTCCCAAGGTGTGGTCCATCCTGGTACCCAGGGGACTTGGGGGGGACACCTCAGGCCCAGTGCAGACTCCATACTGCATTCCTGGCCGCTCTTGGAGGAGACTGGGCAGGAGGCCTCACATGTAATGGCTCCATTGTTTCAAGCAGACCCTCAACAAGCACACGTCTAACCTGTGACAGTATCAGTCATCTTTAGTAAAGACTTTTTTTGTTTGTTCGTTTGTTCAGTCGCTAAGTTGTGGCCGGCCCTTTTGCAACCACATTGGACTGTAATTCTCCCAGCTCCTCTGTCCATGGGATTTCCTTGGCAGGAATACTGGAGTGGGTTGCCATTTCCTCCTCCAGGGGATCTTCCTGACCCAGGGATCAAACTCGCATCTCCTGCATGTGTCTCCTGCTATTGCAGGCAGATTGTTTACACCTGAGCCACCAGGAAACAATCTTAGTAAAGGTTTGGCGGTGGTTTAGTCGCTAAGTCGTGTCTGACTCTTGCAGCCCCATGGACTGTAGCCCGTCAGACTCCTCTGTCCATGGAATTCTCCAGGCAAGAATACTGGAGTGGGTTGCCATTTCCTTTTCCAAGGGATCTTCCTGACCCAGGAATCAAACCCAGGTCTCCTGCATTGCTGGCAGATTCTTTACCGACTGAGCTGGTCAAAGGACTCTTTGAACCATGCAGACTAATACTGTGTTGTCCTTTTCCCCCCACAGGACATCGAGGTCTCTGTGAACATTCTCTAAAATGTTTAAGCTCGAGAATCACGGAGCAGAAGCTGCAGGGCACCTGGCTGCCTGCTGGCCGAGGGAGCCTGGAGAAACCATTCCTGGGATCACGCAGCTCTGTGGTGCCTCCATTCAGCCCCCAGAGTGGCCTTCACCCTGTCCACGCTGAGAACAGCCCGCTGAAGCCCAGGGTCGTGACCGTGGTCAAGGTGGGCGGCCACCCCCTCCGCAAGATCACCCTGCTCCTCAACAGGCGATCAGTGCAAACCTTTGAGCAGCTCTTGGCTGATGTCTCAGAGGCCCTGGGCTTTCCCAGGTGGAAGAGTGACCGTGTGAGGAAGCTGTTCAACCTCAAAGGCCGGGAAATCAGGAGTGTGTCTGATTTCTTCAGGGAAGGAGATGCCTTCATAGCGGTGGGCAAAGAGCCGCTGACACTGAAGAACATCCAGGTGGCTGTAGAGGAACTGTACCCCAGCAAAGCCCGGGCTCTGACTTTGACCCAGCAGCACAGCCAGATCCCCTCTCCAAGGCTGAGAAGCAGACTTTATAGCAAAGCTGTGAAAGGGGGTCGCCCCTGTGGGGAGACGGAGACCACCAGGAGCAGTGGGGAGGCTGCTAGGTCCCCGGCAGCCATCAGACCCCAGGGGCAGACCCCAGGGGAGGACAGGGTGAGGACCCCGAAGAAGTGGGGGAAGGGGAAGCGGGAGCCCGAATCTGGCAGCAAGGCGCCCAAGGATGCCGCCCTGGAGAGGCGTGCCAGTGGAGAGAAGCACCTGGCGGTGGAGATCGAAAAGACGTCGGGGGAATTGATCAGGTGTGAAAAGTGTAAGCGGGAGCGAGAGCTCCAGCAGGGCCTGCAGAGGGAGCGACTGTCCCTGGGTACCAGCGAGCTGGACCTGGGCAGGTGTCCCCGCTACGACGTGGAGAGGCTGGTGAGGACCAGGAGTTGCCGGAGATCCCCGGAGGAGAAGCTCCAGGGTGGGGAGGAAGGCTGGAAGGAGGGTCCCCGGAGCAGTCCTGGGCACCCCTCACAGGAACCGAGGAGACCCAGCAAAAGCGTCGACAGGAAAGAGGACAGAGATCCTGGAGGCCAGGAAGGTCATCCCCCTGCTGCAGCCAAGGCCAAGAGGGACGTTTTCGTTGGGGAAGCACAGCCCCGCCGAGAGAAGGACAGCAGGAACGCAGGCAGGAGCAAGCCGGGAGGCTGGCTCCGGAGGGAGCATCACGCTGACCTGGATCCGGAGAAGCTCCCCGGGACCCGAGGGGACGAGCAGGAGGAGGAGAAGGAGAAGAAGCCCGTGGTGTCCGGAGCGAGGAGGATGATGGCTCCCCGCGATGAGCCGCCAGCCAGAATCGAAAAGGAGCCCAAGACGAGGCCGGAGGAGAGCAAGGCGGAGCGGCCGGGCCGGAGGCGGCGGCCCGCGGGCATCCTGGCGGCCGACGTGCGGAAGCAGTACGAGCCGGGCCGGGTGATCGGCGACGGGAACTTCGCGGTGGTGAAGGAGTGCAGGCACCGCGGCACCCGGCAGGCCTACGCCATGAAGATCATCGACAAGTCCAAGCTCAAGGGGAAGGAGGACATGGTGGACAGCGAGATCCTCATCATCCAGAGCCTGTCTCACCCCAACATCGTGAAGCTGCACGAAGTGTACGAAACGGACGCCGAGATCTACCTGATCATGGAGTACGTGCAGGGAGGGGACCTGTTCGACGCCATCATCGAGAGTGTGAAGTTCCCCGAGCGCGAGGCTGCCCTCATGCTCATGGACTTGTGCCAGGCCCTGGTGCACTTGCACGGCAAGAGGATCGTCCACCGGGACCTCAAGCCGGAGAATCTGCTGGTGAGCCCTGCCCTGGTGGGAGGCGGCAGTTGGGAAAGATAAACCGGGGCACAGGGGCCGTCCACGTGGTCCAGGGGTTAAGACTCCGCGTTTCCAATGCAGGGGGTGCCAGGTGCTATCCCTGGTCTGGGCATTAAGATCCCACATTCCCCAAGGTGCAGACAAAAATGATTTTTTAATTAAAAAAAGAAAGAGATACAAAACATAGGAATGGTCACCTATTCTGTTACCCTTGCACTGTAGAAGATCGAGGTGCTTGCCCAACTTAAGTCATTCAGTCCTGTCTGACTCTTTGTGACTTTATGGACTGTAGCCCACCAGGCTCCTCTGTCCATGGGGATTCTCCAGGCAAGAATACTGGAGTGGGCTGCCATGCCCTCCTCCAGGGTATCTTCCCAACCCAGGAATCAAACCCAGGGCTCCCGCATTGCAGGCAGGTTCTTTACCATCTGAGCCACCAGGGAAGCCTGTAGAATGTAACATATATGTAATATATATATGTATATAATTTTTTATGTTGACATGTTGTATTTTCATTTTTGTTCAGACTAAGAAATTTTCTTTCCTTTTTTTGGCCATAGAGTGTGGCATGCATAATCTTAGTTTCCCAATCAGGGATTGAATTTGTACCCCTTGCAGTAAAAACAGGATGTCTTAACCACTGGACAGCCAGGGAAATCCCTGGAACATTAGCTTTATGGTCTTTTTTTTTTTTTTTAACATACTTGTTCCAGTATGTAAAACTTGCTTAAAGTTCAAAAATTGTGGAAATAAATGGGTTTTGATTAAATTATTGAGAAAGTAGCCTTCCAATTTAAACAGAATGGAATATGTTTCCTCATCCCTGGGAGAAGAGTATTTTCATTTGGACAGTGATCACATGGACTTCATTTCTTGGGCATTTGCACATCTTGTGGCCTAGGTGTTAAGGGTGTCTGCTGGTAACAGACACCCTGTAGGCTTTGAGCCCATGCTCCCATTGAAAGCCCCCTGGGCCTTTTGAAGAAAAGGTCTTGCCACAGGAATTAAAAAGGCTTGGTCCAGTGGTTAGGACTCAGGGTTCTCACTGCCGAGGGTCAGGGTTCCCTCCCTGGTCAGGAAACTAAGATTCCACAAGCCTCTAGCATCAGCCCTTTTGTCTCTCTGGGGCTTTGTTTCTTAATTTATGAAAAATAAATAGTAATGGTACCTATCTTGTACGGTTGAGGGTGGATTGCTCACGGGAAAGGAACATTAGCCCGAGACCACCAGGAGGTGGCCTGCCACTCACAGCTGAGCTGTTCAGGTTTTGGATGCAAACCATCTCCCCAAACACCCATGTGAAATAAGGTCACTCTAGAACCATGATGCGTGCTTAGTCGTGTCCAGCTCTTTCGACCCCACTAACTGTAGCCCACCAGGCTCCTCTGCCTATGGGATTTCCCAGGCAAGAGTACTGGAGTGGATAGCCATCTGATGGATCCAAACAGAATCAAGACCTCTTCATCATGATGTCCAAATCCAGATAAGAACAGGATAGTCCAGACCACAAGTGTGGCTACGTATTCCCTTCCTGGGGACTGACTCACTGCCCCATCTTCTTCTCACCTTTTAGATAAGAATTACCAAGATGCCCAGTCACAGAATTGTCCTCATATCCTGACAGTTTCCAATTCATAGCAAAATCCTACTTTCTTGAACCCTCTTCCAAATTAGCTGGCACAGCCCAGATCTTACTAGTTCATTGAACACCCTCTTGCTTAGATCCCCAAGGTGCTTGGATCCCCAAGGTGCACCTTCTCGCTTGTTGCAATGAGGCAATCAACTGAACATGTTTCTGAGCTTCAGCTGTGTTCCTAGTGGGCTTCATTAGAACAGCACGCTTCACATGGTCACTCTCTGGCCCTTTATTCCACTTCCTTATTTGTAACCTCGATCACCACCTGATCTGTTTCATATTTATTTGTCTGTTCTCTCTTTGCTCCTCTTGGAAAGTCCTAGGACAGCAGGAACGTTGTTTTATTCAGACTGTACCGTGAAACCTAGACTAGTTCTGTCACATAGTGGATAGTCAATAAATATCAGTTGGATGAGTGGATGAGTATAGACCCCAGCATGCTGCCTGGTGAATAGCAAGCCTTCCATCAGCAGCAGCTGATGTCATTATTATGATGTTAAGAACATGTCTGATGATAAGGCGGACATCCTGAGGAAGACTCCAAAGCCAGATTGCTGCATATGAAGCTGGAGAAGATGGACGCAGTGGTCTCTGTAAACCATACTTTTTTTTTGGAGGAGGGGGCAGGGAGTTAGCCTGTTTCCTTTCATTTCATGGTTGTAGAGCCAGCCTAGAAACATCATCCTGGTACATTCATCTGCCTAAATTGCTCCCACAAGCAGAATGAAACTCTGAGTGAGTCAAGCTAATTATCTGGTGAAGTGAGGTCTAGTTGACCCTTCAATCAAACAACTTTGTTTTGGCCCAAATTCATAGAATTGCAGAACACTGACTGACTGCCTGAGTGATCGGAATTACCATTGTGAGTAAATCTCCCTTTGAAAAATTTCATTTTTGCTTTTTTTTTTGACCACACTAAGAGGCTTGCAGGATCTTAGTTCCCCGACCAGGGATCAAACCTGGGCCCCGAGCAGTGAAAGCACCAAGTCCTAACCAGTGAACGACCAAGGAAATCTTGAAGAATTCCGTGTTTGCATGAGTTGAGTGTCCTCAACCATTTTTCAGTTTGAGGTCTGAGCCCAGTTCTTCCCTGTGTGTGAAGTGTGGCACTCTGTTTAAGTGGCCACTTTGGAATCATGATAGAGCAGTGTTCTGTATAGCTCCTCTGTTGTTTTCACTGAGTTGTGTAAGCAGGAAGGATTCAGATTAGAGGCCTGGGTGTGGGACACTTTGGGCCTGTGCTTAAAAAATCACTACAACGGTGATACATGTTCTTGAGGATGTGGGGTAAGATTGTTTACCCTGTAGGATCGATTTCTTTAGGGGACAGTCATCTGAGCTTGCATTTTCTCTGCAAGGTCCCGGAACCAGGTTGTCAAGCTGGTTCATCTCTTGGGCAGGAGAGACTCTCATTTGTATTAAGGGACTGACTTGTCAACAATCTTTGAAATGAAGAAAGTCAGCACTTGCAGATGGCATGAAGAGGTTTGCTTCAGGAAATAGAAAAACTGCAGGGAGTACATTGAGTGTGGACAAGCTAACTGCCTGAAAGAAGTCATTCAGCAACTCTTCATGGATTTATATCTCAGTTCATACATGTTTTAGTGCCCTTAAAGGCAGTAAAGTGTGTGTGTGTGTGTCTGTGTGTATCTTGAGAGAGAGAGAGAGATGAAAACTGCAGCATAGCTATGTTTTCAATCTAGTACATGAGCTGTTCAGTTCAGTTCAGATCAATTCAGTCGCTCAGTAGTGTCCAACTCTTTGCGAACCCATGAATCGCAGCACGCCGGGCCTCCCTGTCCATCACCAACTCCTGGAGTTCACTCAGACTCACACCCATCGAGTCGGTGATGCCATCCAGCCATCTCATCCTCGGTCATCCCCTTCTCCTCCTGCCCCCAATCCCTCCCAGCATCAAAGTCTTTTCCAATGAGTCAACTCTTCACATGAGGTGGCCAAAGTACTGGAGTTTCAGCTTTAGCATCATTCCTTCCAAAGAAATCCCAGGACTGATCTCCTTCAGAATGGACTGGTTGGATCTCCTTGCAGTCCAAGGGACTCTCAAGAGTCTTCTCCAATACCACAGTTCAAAAGCATCGATTTTTTGGTGCTCTGCCTTCCTCACAGTCCAACTCTCACATCCATACATGACTATTGGAAAAACCATAGCCTTGACTAGACGGACCTTTGTTGGCAAAGTAATGTCTCAGCTTTTGAATATGCTATCTAGGTTGGTCATAACTTTTCTTCCAAGGAGTAAGCGTCTTTTAACTGCTATTAATTTAATATTTAGACCCTATTTCTGATTTTTAAGAAAGCCCACTTTCTTTGTTTTTAAATAAAAAGGTTTTTTTCATGGTGATGTGGCCCCTTCAGAAGTTGTACAAAGCCACAGATCTGAGCCAAATTTAGTGGCATAGGGGAATATCTCTTGTATCCTGTGGATAATCTGTCAGCTGGCATTTTTCTGAATGAATGGGCCTATCACATTTCTAAACTGTGTTTATCCTTTCCTGGGTGAGTAAAGTTCAACATGAGCTTCCCAGGTGGCTCAGTGGTAAAGAAACTGCTTGCCAATGTGGGAGATGCAGGAGACATGGGTTCGATCTCTGAGTCAGGAAGGAGGAGGGCATGGCCACCAACTCCAGTATTTTTGCCTGGAGAATCCCATGGACAGAGGAGCCTGGTGGCTATAGTCATGGGGTTACAAACAGTCAGACATGACTAAGCATACACGCACTCGAAGTTCATACTATGTCAGAATTTCAACGCTACTTAGCATCGGTGCATTGTGGTTTTTCAGAAAGAGATCTGGGGAGTGGTGGATTTGACAATAAGCTCATTATCTGGGTTTAGAAAGGTGTCATCTCTAAATTTCCTGATATAATTATGTCGCAAATTTGGCTGGTCTTTTGAGAGTTAATATTAGTAAATATCACCATGGTGACTGCTGTCCATCAATTAATGCTCTTGGGTGGTCTTTAATTTTGTATTCTGCTTTGTGTTATCAAAGTGATTGTTTCTTCCTTTAATAGATGGCTACTGTCTATATCAATACCTGTCTCTGCCAAATGGGAGAGTGATGATGTCAGAACTAACTTTTGATTACATGGCTGATTGTGGCTGCCTTTAGAGACTTCCAGAATGTGCCAAGAACTCTTAATGGATCCAACAAGCTTATCATGTTGTTTTCACCAGCAGAAATATTTATATCTGGTAATTGGGCCCTAGAGTAAAATTTTAGGCCTGTGTTACTGAACATACTTTATTTCTAGTGATCATATTTCCTGATAAGATGCTAATTTCCTTCTTCCTTTAGGGCTATTTAGACTCCTGAGAGCTGCAAAAGAAGTTTTAATTATGAGAAGTTCCAGCTCGCAGAAATATCAGTGTTAATTGCTGCTTCTGTCAGCCTGTGTTCCCTTGGTGGGGTTGGAATGCGCTGTGTGGTGTTGACTGAGCCCTGGGAGAAGCAAACAGGAGCCGGAGAAGTGATGATGTGTAGGCACCAAAGGCGTGTCATAGGCTGGTCATGTGACAGGTCCCAGGGAAAATTTCATCCCCATTGATTGTTTCATTCTTTTTTTTTTGCTGTTGACATGTAAGTTGATTCTAGACATTGGCGTTTCCATGTGAATTGGTTTTTAAGGTCATTCCAGTCCTCATGGCCAGTTAGAAATGGAAACTTGGAGGGAGAAGGCCAGAGGAAGCATGAAGGATCAAGTAAGAAGTTGAAGATAAATAAGCTTTTTATCCCTTTTCTTAGGGCAGCCACTTGCTGTGTGGTCTGTACTGTGCTGCCACCTGCTGTTCAGCGATAATCATTGCAAGATCATATTTAAATTGTGCCTTCACAGCCAAAAATTAACTTTAAAAAAACAGACTGCTGTGCCTTGAAGGAGAGGAAGTTGTTAATGGCTCAGAAAAAGAATGATTCCTCTTGAATCTTTGAGACAGTCTAGATGTGACTGGGCTGCTAATGTAACTAATATAGATTGCCTGCATTCAAAGAAGGGGACTTTGGTGTGGCTGGGAAAAGGGATGTTGGACCTAGATGGATCAACAGTCGTTGAAGTAACATATAAAATAATCTCTAACACTCTGTCTTAGAGGGCAACTGAAAACAAGCCCCGGAAGGAATGTGACCTAGAGAAGTGAGTTTAGATAGACCTGTAGGCAGAGAAATGGAGATTTGGGCTGAGGGCAAGGTCAGATGTGGGCACCGGGGCTGTGGGCGGGCCCTCAGCCAAGCATGGCCCAGGAAGGTACCGCCTGGGAGCCTGTTAGAGAAGCCAGAGGTGACCTGGGGGGAGGGCGGGCAGGTCTTAGAAAACGGGGTGGGGATGAAATTCTGAATCAGTATGGGGTGAACCTCCTCACATGTTAAGCTGATTATAATCAGTATGGTCTGCCACGTGAAGCTGTGGGATCTTTTCATCTTGAGATTTCAGTCAAAGTGAATGATAGTCTGGTGGGAGGATGTTTTGGATGAGTTGCCCATTTGGGTGGAGAATTTGATGGTTTCAGAAGTTCTGCACAATGTAAATTGTCTGCGGCCACCATGGAAAATAGTATAAAGGTTCCTTAAAAATTAAGAATAGAGTTACCTATGATCCAGCAATCCCATTCATGCACGAAGGATCTGGGAAAGGCGAAAGCTCTAATATGAAAAGATGCATGCACCCCAATGTTCATAGCGACACTGTTTACAATAGACAAGAAGCTGCCTAAATGTCCACAGACAGAGGAATGGATAAATAAGGTGTGGTACGACGTATATACAATGGAATATTACTCAGCCATAAAAAGGAACGAAATTGGGTCGTTTATCGAGATGTGGATGAACCTAGAGTCTGTCATGCAGAATGAAGTGAGTCAAAAAGGGGAAAATAAATATGGTATATTAACCCATATGTATGGATCTAGAAAAATGGTACCAATGAACCTGTTTGCAGGGCAGGAAGAGAGACTCAGACATAGAGAGTGAACTTGTGGACACAGAAGAAGGGAGAAGGAAAGAGTGGGATGAATGAGAGAGCAGCATGGACATAGATACTCTATCACGCGTAATATAGATAGCTAGAAGAAAGTTGCTGTGTAGCACAGGAAGCTTGGCTGGGTGCTGGGATGACCTAGAGGGGTGGAATGGGGGAGATGACCGGGAGGTTCAGGGAGGGGATATATGTATACATACAGCTGACGCACGTTGTTGTGCAGCAGAGACTAACACAACATTATAAAGCACTTATACTCTAATTAAAAAATTAAAAATACTTTTTATAAAAGATGCATCTAGAGATTATCATACTAAATGAAGGAAGTCAGAGGAAGACAAATACAATACCACTTATACGTGGAGTTGGAAATATGATGCAAATGGATTTATTTACAAAACAGAAACACACTCAGACATAGAAAACAAACATGGTCACCAAAGGGGAAAGGGTAGAGGAGGGATAAACTAGGAGTTTGAGATTAGCAGGTACACACTGCTGTGTATAAAATAGCTAACCAAGAAGGTCCTACTGTATAGCACAAGGGACTATGTTCAGTATCTTGTCAGTAACTCTACTGGAAAAGAATATGAAAAAAAATATAGATACATAACTGAATCAGTTTGCTGTATACCAGAATCTAACACAACATTGTCAGTCAACTATGTGTGTGTGCTCAGTCATGTCCGACTCTGCGACCCTTTGGACTCTGTCCACGGGATTTTTGCTTTTAGGCAAAAATACTGGAGTGGGCTGCCATTTCCTCCTCTAGGGGATCTGCCTGACCCAAGGTTCGAATCTCTGTCTCCTGTATTGGCAGGCAGATTCTTCTGCTGAGCCAGTCAGGGCAGTTAATCAACTATACTTCAATTAAAAAATTGAAAGGGCTTCCTTGGTAGCTCAGAGGTTAAAGCGTCTGCCTGCAATGTGGAAGACCTGGGTTCGATCCCTGGGTTGGGAAGATCCCCTGGAGAAGGAAATAGCAACCCACTCCAGTATTCTTGTCTGGAGAATCCCATGGACTGAGGAGCCTGGTGGGCTATAGTCCACGGGGTCACAAAGAGTCAGACACGACTGAGTGACTTCACTTTTCAATTAAAAAAAAAAAAGTTCCACAAATTCTAGGAGGAAGAGTTATTCCAGGAGGATGTCACTCATTTGAATTTAAGGATTAAGATAAGAACTGTTCCAAGGGCAAGATTGTGAAGTGCCTGTTGGAAAACAAAAAACCCAAAACAAAATTCACACTGTCAGTGTGTGAGCGTAAATGTAGTTAGGCTGGTCTTGTAGGTGAAGGAAACAAGAAGTCTAAAGTCACACTGTCAGCTCTGAGAAATGTTACATAATTCATGACAGCAGAGGCTGGAGACAGAAGAATTAAAAACACGATGCATCTCACTTTCTGGAAGGAGCAAACAGCCCTGCAGATCTTAACCACCCCTCAGCTTCTGCTGTGGGTCTCATCATCTGGAGGCTTGAAGAGAAAAGCAATGGAGATAAGAAGCAATATATTATTTTAGAAAAGCCATAAAATATTTTCTTTAAGAAAACAGATTGGAAAAAAAAAAAAAAGAAAACAGATTGGTATTTGAAAAATATGTCTATCAGCCCATGGACATTTAACATAATGCATTTTCAGAATAAATCTCATGAAAAATTTCAAAATGAACGACTGAGTCTCCTTCCTGTTTCATCTGCTCCCCCTGTTATGCAGCCAGGTTTTAGAATCAGGGGGTTTCTTTGAGGAAGGGAAGGCTGTCTTTGTTATATTGCAAAGATGTACATGGTTTGTTTGGGTGTATTCAATCAGCCACACGCTTTTACTGCTGATCATTTGGTTGGGAATATTTCCATATGTTTGCAAGGCACAGATTTTTTTCATTAGTCACCCAGCAAATGGGATTCATGAAGATGGCCCATCTGGAAACTTAAGTCAGCACATGGTTTTTTGTCCCTCCCTTCCAAACTAGATTTTCTAGTGTAGATTATTCTCAGAGTTACCTCCCCAGTCCCCTTTAGGGCTGTTGTCTGTCTCCACACACAGACCGAAGCAGAAGAGTGTTTGGCTCTACATCTGTGATTCCATTCAGTTCAGTTCAGTTCAGTTCAGTTCAGTCGCTCAGTCGTGTCTGACTCCTTGTGACCCCATGAATCGCAGCACGCCAGGCCTCCCTGTCCATCACCAACTCCCACAGTTCACTCAGACTCACGTCCATTGAGTCGGTGATGCCATCCAGCCATCTCTTCCTCTGTCGTCCCCTTCTCCTCCTGCCCCCAATCCCTCCCCGCATCAGGGTCTTTTCCAATGAGTCAACTCTTTGCATCAGGTGGCCAAAGTACTGGAGTTTCAGCTTTAGCATCATTCCTTCCAAAGAACACCCAGGGCTGATCTCCTTCAGAATGGACTGGTTGGATCTCCTTGCAGTCCAAAGGACTCTCAAGGGTCTTCTCCAACACCACAGTTCAAAAGCATCAATTCTTCGGCACTCAGCTTTCTTCACGGTCCAACTCTCACATCCATACATGATCACTGGAAAAACCGTTTATAGCCTTGACTAGATGGACCATTGTTGGCAAAGTAATGTCTCTGCTTTTGAATATGCTATCTAGGTTTGTCATAACTTTCTTTCCAAGGAGTAAGCGTCTTTTAATTTCATGGCTGCAGTCACCATCTGCAGTGATTTTAGAGCCCAAAAAAATAAAGTCTGACAGTTTCCACTGTTTCCCCATCTATTTCCCATGAAAGGATGGGACCAGATGCCATGATCTTCGTTTTCTTCACTCTCCTCTTTCGCTGTCATCAAGAGGCTTTTTAGTTCCTCTTCACTTTCTGCCATAAGGGTGGTGTCATCTGCCTATCTGAGGTTATTGATATTTCTCCTGGCAATCTTGATTCCATTAGGTCAGGTTAATTATGGAGACATCGATTAGCCTGTGCAACGGTGGCTCGGGCTCAGTGATTAAGACACAGTCTGCTTACAGAGATGTAAGCTCTCTGGCAGGAACCAAAGCATATTTGGAGCACTTACCCTTGTCTGGGGAGATAGGGGGTGGGAGTGGGGGGGTAGGGCGGGGCTGCCCGCCCTGCATTTTGGGGTGTCGCTGTGCCGTGGGACTGATGGGGCTCAGGGAGAACCAGAGCCCTGCCTAATGCCCTCCAGCCCCCCCAGGTGCTGCCTCCTGCAACAGAAATAACCCTTTGCTGGAAGATTTGGGGTCATACACTAGTTATAAGCACAGACTGTAAAGCCCAAGTGTTCGGGGTTCAAACTGCAGCTCACCATTTACTGTGTCACTGTGCCTCCATATGCTCATCTGTAAAATGGGGATGTGAGTGGCCTCACAAGACTACAGTGAGGATTACGTGAATTAGTATTCTGTAATATGTTATACACAATGCCTGGCCCCGAAGAAGCGTGACAGAGGTGTTTGTTAGGTAAACCATACAATTTTAGCCTCCACTGCTTATTTGTCTACTCTTTCATTCCAGTTCCTACTTCTCTTCCTTTTCTTTTTTTTCCCTCTGGTCAGATTTTGGGTTACCCACAGCATTTTTTAGCTCTTGTTAAAGCTAGTCTGTGTTCAAAAAATGGGGTTCCCAGGTGGCTCAGTTGGTAAAGAATCTACCTGCAGTTTTTGGGTTCAATCCCTTGGTTGGGAAGATCCCCTGGAGGAGGGCATGGCAACCCTCTCCAGTATTCTTGCGTGGAGAATCCCATGGACAGAGGAGCCTGGCCGGCTACAGTCCATGGGGTCACAGAGTTGGACATGACTGAAGCAGCTTAGCAGGCACGCACACACTTGCTCAGAAACATCACTGATCACTGATCCTTGTTCTAACTCAGTGCTGCTCAATGGAGCTTTCTGTCATGATGGTAATGTAGATTTTCCTGGTCCAATATGGTAGCCCTCAGCCACAGATGGCATTTGAACACTTGAAACGTGGCTAGTGCATCTGAGAAACTGAATTTTTAATTTAACTCGAGTTAAATGAATTTAATTTAAAATAAATAGCCATCTGTGACAATATGGTACTACCACATTGGACAGCAGAGAAAATCTAACTCATTGGCTTTTTAGTAAGCAAGTGTCACTGAGGTCAAGTTGAATTTGTCAGTGCCAGGTTAATTTATAAGCGCCCGTGTTTTATTGTTTGCTTGTCCTGAATTTTTATGTTCATTGTTCTATTTCGTCTTTGTTCTCATCGCAATTTTGGTGATTTGGGGATTTTGGCTTCTTGCAGGTTCAGCGAAATGAGGACAAATCTACCACCTTGAAACTGGCTGATTTTGGTCTTGCAAAGCATGTGGTGAGGCCTATATTTACTGTGTGTGGGACTCCAACTTATGTAGCTCCTGAAATCCTCTCTGAGAAAGGTAACAGTTACACATGGTTCTGTGGGACTCTAGCTCGCTTACTAACCAGTGTTTACTTTTTCGTATTTAAATTTCACATTTTTCAACATGAAGCAGTGAAAAAATCTCAGAGATTGGTTCTGCATTTGCACTTGTATATTAACTATTTGAAGTAGGTCTCCTTGACCAAAGCATAAGAACTTGTTCCTCATCAGGGCTGCTCTTATTACAGAGAGGAGATTGTGAGTGTGTGTGTGTTGGTGGGACAGTGAGATGAAAGACGGTGGAGAATTGAATGGGAAACTCAAGCAAGCAAGGTCATTTAGCCACTCACCCAAAGCTGCCTCTAAGGGAGAGATATGGAGCAGTTCTTATGGTAATTGGCTTTAAAACTCCTTTTTAACCTCGCAATTAAAGGAAAACGAGGTCCCAATTCAAACCTCATGAATAATATATATATATTGCATATTGTATAAGGGTCCAATGGGCTAGTTTAGTGATAGACTCTGTAAAGGATATACGAGGAAATCATCTTCATCATCATTATATGGCTCCAAGTATGTGAATAATTATTTAGCCATCCTTGTACTCCAGGAGAAATCAGTTAAACTACCTATGATGGCTCAAGATGGGAAAGCTCTAGACGGGTTATAAGCTTGGGGGTAGGGAGAAGGGAGAGTTTTATCCCAGCAGCAAATGCATCAGGGAAGCCAAGATGCAGAGATTAGCCTATGCATGGAAGTTGGGTGGCAGAGACTTTGCAAAACCAGCCTCAGTAGAGCAGAGGGAAGTGCAGTTGGACGGGGAGGGTTAGCCTGGATTCCCCACGAATGAGTCTGGACTCAGTGTGGCCAGCAGAGTTGCCGTGGTAATGTGACAGTGTGACAGGAGAGTAGTGAGTGACTACAGACATTTTAAGGGAGGCATTACTCTCTTGGGTCAGAGAGGAAAGAAAGCAAATAAGCTGGGGACTTCCCTGGTGGACTCTGCATGCAGGGGACTTAGGTTCGATCCCTGGTCAGGGAACTAGATCCTGCATGCTGCAACAAAGGGTTCCCATGCCACAGTGAAGACTAAAAATCCCATATGCTGGAGCTAAGACCTGGCACAGCCAGGTAAATATATAAGTAAATAAATATTTGAAAAAAAAAAAAAAAGAAAGAAAGACTACGTGAACTCTGGGAAGCCAGGACAGTAGGGCTCACGCCAGCTAACACAGGGTGTTGGAAAAGAAAGCTCTTTGGCAGATGGGAACAGGGTGAGTTAAATTTTGAACTCACTGAGTCTATAGAGACATCAGGAGTGGATACACACAGAGTTGTCTGTTTGGCTGAATGTGTGGTTTTGAGACCCCCTCCGTACCAAGATGGCAGCCAAGAGATGATGTGTTTCTGCCTCCGCTGCACAGGTTACGGGCTGGAGGTGGACATGTGGGCCGCAGGCGTGATCCTCTACATCCTCCTGTGCGGCTTCCCCCCGTTCCGCAGCCCAGAGAGGGACCAGGAGGAGCTCTTTAACATCATCCAGCTTGGCCGCTTTGAATTCCTGGCTCCTTACTGGGACAATATCTCTGATGGTGAGACTTTGGGCTTCCCAGGCAGGAGGGGGTTTGGGGGTGGGGAACTGGGCCCCTTCTGGGATCTGACTGCAGAGCCTGTTTTTAGGTCAGATGTGTGAAACGATACCCAGAGAACTTGCTACAGTACCTGGGCCGTCTGCATCCTCTGCTTTCCTTTATTTCCTGCTAGCTTTGTGTAGATCTCCATAGCGTCCCAAACACATGACTTGCTTTGATATGTAAGTCTTACCACCAGTTGGAGTCACCAGATACTTTTCCACCACTGGAAAAATATCAGAAACGTGGAATCCTCATTTGGAAAGATCAAAGCCATCTCACATACAGAATCGGACAGACTAGAGATGCTTATTTCACTTGTGAATAGTCAGGTCTCTAGGGGCATCCTTGGGGCACAGAGGCTCTGGAAGGTCAGAGGGTGAAAGTCAGAGATACTTGTAGTGGAGCAGAAGCTTGTGTGGTCCTCCTCCCTTTTGGCCCTCCCTTTTGGCCTTTTGGTGAAATCTTTCCCTTGATTTACACATTTAAAATATGTATAGGTATGGTTCATGCCCTCTGTGTGTCCTCTTGGGCTGGATGGCGCTATGGGTGGTAGTGGTGGGCCTGACCTCACGATTCCACGTCTAACACGGTAGCCCTGCAGCTGCATGGGGCTATTTGAATTTAAGTGTCAGTGAATTAAAAGGAAATGCAAGAAGAATTCAGCTTGTCAGTTGCACCAGATGAATTTCAAATGCTCATCAGCCCCAAGGGGGTAGTGCAGATGTGGAAAGCTTCCATCATGGCAGACAGTTCTGAGGGCCAGTGGTGTTCTGGTCCAGCACTTGTTGCTAACACAGATGTTTGTGTTCTTATTTCCTGTATGGAAAAGGAAAACTCTGAACCATCTGCATCCATCTCATTTTTCCATCCTTCTATCATTCCAACAGCTGCCAAAGATCTGGTGAGCCGGTTGCTGGTGGTAAACCCCAAAAAGCGCTACACAGCTCACCAGGTCCTTCAGCATCCCTGGCTTGAAGCTGCCGGAAAGACCAGCAGGGCAAACCTACAAAAGGAGGTGCCCCCCAGCAGCGAGGACCACTTCCGGAGCTAGCACACATGGGCTGCAGAGCAGACGTCGTAGTCGCAACCTCATCATCTACTCAGTCCTTCTTTGTCCTGCTTGGGGACAGAGAAGACGACAGACACGGAGGAGAAAAATGATGAAAAAGGCTCCTTCACATAACTGGAGAATCAAGGGAAGGCGAGAAGACACTCAGTGTATTGTAAAGCGTGTTTAACAAGATAAACTTTAGTCTTAATGTTAAATCTTGTAACATATGTTTAGGTTTTTAGATTTGAAGTCTTTAATACGTCGTGGGAGGTGGGGTGGGGAGACTTATTCTCAGTGAGGGATGTTTTGGTATTAATGATTTGTGTTTTGCTTCTTCCTTGTAATCAAGTTCCTAGTACATATTACAGGAGTGGTGCTTACCAGGGTTTAAACTCCCCCTGTGAAATTAATCATCTGAATCATAGTCCTTCCTCATTAATAAAATAATGGATAACTGAAGCGAACTGTATTCTGACTGCTTCTTAATGCTGGTGATGAAAACCAGCGAATTATAGTTCAGACATGTCTCCTGAAACCCCTGTGTCTACACGTAAATGTGCTGACGGACCCTTGATGAACTGACCGGGACTGTTTGTTTAGGATATACTGGTCTGGGTCTCTTGTATTTTAGTTCTGCTGAAAACCAGATTTGGTGCAGCCTGAAATGGAAAGAAGAAATCATCGATTCACTCCTATCCCTTTAGGACCCATTTAGACCATGCTTCAGTCACTGAGCCCCAGGCCTGAGTCCTTTCTACGTGAAGTTAGGCTTCTGCTCAGGTTGTGACTGTGCTAATGTTTTCAGATCAGGAGGGAGCCATTTAGTGCACTAGTAGGTCGGAAATGCAGTTACTGGGTTACACTGGAAGGGGCTCCGAGGGTTCAGACACATTCCTACCTGCGGGGCACACCCTCAGAGGGCGCAGGACAGTCACTGGTTATTTCACTCCAGATTTCTGTACCAGTAGATGATTATGGGGGTACCAATGAGCTGAAAGTGAAACATCATCCTGATGTTTCCCAACTTGACCTTTCAGGGTTATATGCAACCTGGTCGAAAGGGCGAAAATTCAGTCCAAAAGTGTGGGTTTCTCACCCTGCCTGTTCCTTCCTGACGGTGTAGGTGTCATTTTGGTGGAAGAAGTGCATCCATCAGCAAACAGGAACAGCGCAAGGAGGCTCTAGCATGAGGAATTGCTGGGACAGGTGGTGGAGAATGCAGAAAGCGGGCAGGAGGTAATCGAGAGATGTTAACACCTAGGTGAGACGCCAAGGGAAGAGGTTGGGGTGATTGAATGTAGAGGCTTGGAGGAGAAACCCTTGCAGTGAATTCTGATTGTGCCACCTAGATCCCCACTCAAGACTGAAGGTAATAAGCTGCAGGGTGGTGCTGGCGGACAGCCCTCAGCTATGAATGGGAATTGCCTTTACCTGGGAGGAGTCCCCTCACATGGGATCACATCCCTCTCGCGGGATCACACCCCTCTCCCAGGAGTGGGCTGCATCCAATGATGCCTCCATTTAGGGCTCGAGCAGACAACAGTGAAGGGCCAGGCCCTTTCACAGCTGCCCGTGGGGGTGGCTGAGCCTTGGTGGAGCCTGCATCACAGCCCAATTCTCCCTCATCTTGTTCTGATGCTTTCCCTTCTCTTCCAGAGGTTGATGGTCCTCAGATCACTCCCCAGTGAAGCTTCAGCACTCTAATCTCCATCTCGGAGTTGGCTTCCCAGGGAACAGAGCCTGGGACATGCCCTAGGAACTTAGAATGACTGCAAATTGGTACCAGCTGGTGCTTTGACTTCAGGAGCTCTGAGGAGGGGCCCCCTGGAGCTGGGACCCAGACACCTAGGGAAAGCGCGCTGCCAAGCAGGCAGCACAGTGGGACTCACTCTAGAAATGTGGAAAGAGACTGGAAGCTGGAACCAATTTCCACTGGAAGATCTTTTGGTAAAGTCACCCAGAGGCACTAAATCCAGAGGAGAATATTCAGACCTCATACGGCATCATTTGATCCTATTGACCACTCTCTGTTTGAGTCATTTTTCCACTTGGCTTCCATAAGTGATGCGTTTTCCTGGTTTTCTTTCTATATCTCTATTTACTCCTTTGAGTCTCCTGAGCAGGTTTAGTCTTCTACGTGCTATAAGTAGTAGCTCCATTATTAAGTCACTCAGTCAGTGAGTTCAGTTGCTCAGTTGTGTACAACTCTTTGCGACCCCATGGACTGCAGCACGCCAGGCCTCCCTGTCCATCACCAACCCCAGAGTTAACTCAAACTCATGTCCATTGAGTCGGTGATGCCATCCAGCCATCTCATCCTCTGTCGTCCCCTTTTCCTCCTGTCTTCACTCTTTCCCAGCATCAGGGTCTTTTCCAATGAGTCAGTTCTTTGCATCAGGTGCCAAAGTATTGGAGTTTCAGCTTCAGCTTCAGTTTCAGCTTCCAATGAATATTCAGGACTGATTTCCTTTAGGATGGACTGGTTGGATCTCTTTGCATTCCAAGGGGCTCTCAAGAGTCTTCTCCAACACCACAGTTCAAAAGCATCAAATCTTCAGCATTCAGCTTTCCTCACAGTCCAACTCTCACATCCATACATGACCACTGGAAAACCATAGCTTTGACTAGACGGACCTTTGTTGGCACAGTAATGTCTCTGCTTTTTAATATGGTCATAACTTTTCTTCCAAGGAGCAAGCATCTTTTAATTTCATGGCTGCATTCACCATCCATAGTGATTTTGGAGCTTAAAAAAATAAGTCTTTTCCACTGTTTCCCCATCTATTTGCCCTGAAGTGATGGGACCAGATGTCATGATCTTAGTGTTCTGAATGTTGAGGTTTAAGCCAACTTTTTCACTCTCCTCTTTCACTTTCCTCAAGAGGCTCTTTAGTTCTTCTTTGCTTTCTGCCATAAGGGTGGTGTCATCTGCATATTTGAGGTTATTGATATTTCTCCTGGCAATCTTGATTCCATCTTGTGCTTCATCCAGCCCAGCGTTTCTCATGATGTACTCTGCAGGTAAGTTAAATAAGCAGGGTGACAATATACAGCCTTGACGTATTCCTTCCCTGATTTGGAACCAGTCTGTTGTTCCATGTCCAGTTCTAACTGTTGCTTCTTGACCTGCATACAGATTTCTCAAGAGGTAGGTCAGGTGGTCTGGTATTCCCATTACTTTAAGAATTTTCTACAGTCTGTTGTGATCCACACAGTCAAAAGCTTTGGCATAGTCAATAAAGCAGAAATAGATGTTTTTCTGGAACTCTTTTGCTTTTTCAATGATCCAATGGATGTTGGCAATTTGATTTCTGGTTCCTCTGGCTTTTCTAAAACCAGCTTGAACAGCTGGAAGTTCATGGTTCACATACTACTGAAGCCTGGTTTGGAGAATTTTGAGCATGACTTTGCTAGCGTGTGAAATGAGTGCAATTGTGTGGTAGTTTGAGCATTCTTTGGCATTGCCTTTCTTTGGAATTGGAATGAAAACTGACCTTTTCCAGTCTTGTGGCCACTGCTAAGTTTTCCAAATTTGCTGGCATATTGAGTGCAGCACTTTCATAGCATCATCTTTTATGATTTGAAATAGCTCAACTGGAATTCCATCACCTCCACTAGCTTTGTTTCTAGTGATGCTTCATAAGGCCCACTTGACTTCGCAATCCAGGATGTCTGGCTCTAGGTGAGTGATCACACCATCATGATTATCTGGGTCACGAAGATATTTTTCATATAGTTCTTCTGTATATTCTTGCCATCTCTTCTTAATATCTTCTGCTTCTGTTAGGTTCATTCCATTTCTCTCCTTTATTGAGCCCATTTTTGCATGAAATGTTCCCTTAGTGTCTCTAATTTTCTTGAAGAGATCTCTAGTCTTTCCCATTCTGTTGTTTTCCTCTATTTCTTTGCATTGATCACTGAGGAAGGCTTTCTTATCTCTCCTTGCTATTCTTTGGAACTCTGCATTAAAATGTGTATATCTTTCCTTTTCTCCTTTGCCTTTCACTTCTCTTCTTTTCTCAGCTATTTCTAAGGCCTCTTCAGACAACCATTTTGCCCCTTTGCATTGCTTTTTCTTGGGGATGGTCTTGATCTCTGCCTGCTGTACAATGTCACAAACCTCTGTCCAAAGTTCTTCAGGCACTCTGTCTATGAGATCTAATCCCTTGAATCTATTTGTCACTTCCACTGTATAATCATAAGGGATTTGATTTAGATCACACTTGAATGGTCTAGTGGTTTCCCCTACTTTCTTCCATTTAAGTCTGAATTTGGCAATAAGGAGTTCATGATCTGAGCCACAGTCAGCTCCTGGTCTTGTTTTTGCTGTCTGTATAGAGTTTCTCCATCTTTGGCTGCAAAGAATATAATCAATCTGATTTCAGTGTTGACCATCTGGTGATGTCCATGTGTAGTAGAGTCTTCTCTTGTGTTGTTGGAAGAGGGTGTTTGCTATGACCAGTGCGTTCTCTTGGCAAAACTCTATTAGCCTTTGCCCTGCTTCATTTTGTACTTCAAGGCCAAATTTGCCTGTTATTCCAGGTATTTCTTGACTTCCTACTTTTGCATTCCAGTCCCTTATAATGAAAAGGACATCTTTTTTGGGTGTTAGTTCTAGAAGGACTTGTAGTTCTTCATAGAACCATTCAACTTCAGCTTTTTCAGCATTACTGCTCAGGGCATAGACTTGGATTACTCTGATACTGAATGGTTTGCCTTGGAAATGAACAGAGATCATTCTGTCGTTTTTGAGATTGCATCCAAGTACTATATTTTGGACTCTTTTGTTGATTATGATGGCTACTCCATTTCTTCTAAGGGATTCTTGCCCACAGTAGTAGATATAATGGTCATCTGAGTTAAATTCACCCATTCCAGTCCATTTTAGTTCACTGATTCCTAAAATGTTGATGTTCACTCTTGCCATCTCCTATCTGACCACTTCCAATTTACCTTGATTTATGGATGTAACATTCTAGGTTCCTACACAATATTGCTCTTTACAGCATTGGACTCAACTTCCATCACAGTCACATCCACAACTGGGTGTTGTTTTTGCTTTGGCTCTGTCTCTTCATTGTTTCTGGAGTTATTTCTCCACAGTAGCATATTGGGCACCTACCGATCTGGGGAGTTCATCTTTCAGTGTCCTATCTTTTTGCCTTTTCATATTGTTCATGGGGTTCTCAAGGCAAGGATGCTGAAGTGGTTTGCCATTCCCTTCTCTAGTAGACCACATTTTGTCAGAACTCTGTCTTGGGTGGCCCCACACAGTATGGCTCATAGTTTCATTGAATTAGACAAGGCTGTGGTTCATGTGATCAGTTTGGTTGGTTTTCTGTGATTGTGGTTTTCACTCTATCTGCCCTCTGGTGGAGAAGGATAAGAGGCTTATGGAAGTTTCCTGATGGGAGAGACTGAGGGGGAAACTGGGTCTTGTTCTGATGGGCAAGGCCATGCTCAGTAAATCTTTAATCCCATTTTCTGTTGATGGTGGGGCTGTGTTCCTTCCGTGTTATTTACCTGGGGCCATACTATGAGGTAAAGCATGTGCCTGGAATGCAGGAGCTGGAGAGGGCAATGGCACCCCACTCCAGTAGTCTTGCCTGGAAATTCCCATGGACGGAGGAGCCTGGTGGGCTGCAGTCCATGGGGTCGCTAGGAGTCAGACACGACTGAGTGACTTCACTTTCAGTTTTCACTTTCATGCATTGGAGAAGGAAATGGCAACCTACTCCAGTGTTCTTGCCTGGAGAATCCCAGGGACGGGGGAGCCTGGTGGGCTGCCGTCTATTGGGTCGCACAGAGTTGGACACGACTGAAGTGACTTAGCAGCAGCAGCAGCAGCAGCAGCAGCAGCAGCAGCAGCAGCAGCAATGCAGGAGACCTGGGTTTGATCCCTGGGTCAGGAAGATCCCCTGGAGAAGGAAATGGCAACCCACTCCAGTACTCTTGCCTGGAAAATCCCATGGACAGAGAAGCCTGGTAGACTACAGTCCATGGGATCGCAAAGAGTCGGACGCGACTGAGCGACTTCACTTTCACTTTTCAAACTATGGTGGAGGTAGTGAGGATAATGGCAACCTCATTCAAAGGTCCCATGCATGCACTGCTATACTCTGTGCCCCCAACCCTGCATCAGGCCACTGCCGACCCACGCCTCCACCTGAGACTCCTGGACACTCACGGGCAAGTCTGGGTCAGTCTCTTGTGGGGTCACTGCTCCTTTCTCCTGGGTCCTGGAGCGCACAAGGTTCTGTTTGTGCCCTCCAACAGTCTGTTTCCCAGTCCATTAAGTCACTAGGGAAGTGTAAATCAAACCCACGATGAAATAGTACACAGCTATTAGAGTAGCTAAAATTAATTGGCAAAATAAGTGAAAAGACTGACACTTGCCTGTAGTTTTTGAGAATATGTAGACTTAAGGTTGGTCCCTTAGCAATGTGGAGAATGTTTTCTGTGAACACCACAAGCAAGCATAGACTGAAGCCCAACGTATAGGCCCTTGGTTAAGTCTATTTCAAACACAGAGTCCCCTTTTGGGAGGAACACAATGGCTGGAAGTAGAAATCTGCAGGTCAAGATCATCAGTATCAGGTTCTACAAAATGTGTTTACCCTGATGCAGTGTAATTTTCATGATTGGGTTTACCCGTTTCTACCATTTTTTCCAGTAGTAAAATGTATGATTTAGGAGAAGTGCTTTGACTTTGCAAGTTTGTGTGTCATGAGTCTACAAGGGCTTATAATGGTGTACACAATGCCTCCTAGAATATCTGAAGATCCGAATCAAATCTGTGAAAACACCGGAATTTTCTATTCTGTCACCTTTGGAGTGAGTTATCTGCTGCCATCTTGTGGCCCTTAGAATAATAACATCTAGAGCCTTGCCTTTGGTCCAGTGACTCACCCACCCAGGTTCAAGGTTCCTCCTTCTTTGTCCCACTCAGTGGTCCCCTGGATTCTGGGTGAATACTTTCCATGCAGGATGCCAAACTGCACCTATGTTGGGAACCTTTGAGTATGAGAAAGTTCTTTCTAATGCTCATCCAAATTCTGCCTTGGCCCAATTTCTATCCAACGTGTCATTGTTCTACTATTTAATTTTTAAATATTTGAAGGTAATCTGCTATTCTTATTTCCACACATTTCCCCCGAGACTATTTCAGCTCCTTCATCATCTTCTCATGTGATAGGTTTTTTAGAGCCCTCATCATCCTGTACTTCTCTCTCAGGTCAGGTTCCCTGGTAGCAGAGCCTGACACAGAGATTCTACTCCAAGGGTTTACTGAGGGGAGTATCCACAGGGTGCACTTCCAGGGGCTGGAAGCAGGATGGGGGAAGGATAGAGCTGAGCAGGGATGGACTTTATAATTTGTGGAGGATTATTCTTGATAGTGCCTATTGAAAAGCAGAGACATTACTTTGCCAACAAAGGTCCGTCTAGTCAAGGCTATGGTTTTTCCAGTGGTCATGTATGGATGTGAGCTTTGGACTGTGAAGAAAGCTGAGTGCTGAAGAATTGATGCTTTTGAACTATGGTGTTGGAGAAGACTCTTGAGAGTCCCTTGGACTACAAGGAGATCCAACTAGTCCATTCTGAAGGAGATCAGCCCCGGGATTTCTTTGGAAGGACTGATGCTAAAGCTGAAACTCCAGTACTTTGGCCACCTCATGCGAAGAGTTGACTCACTGGAAAAGACTCTGATGCTGGGAGGGATTGGGGGCAGGAGGAGAAGGGGATGACAGAGGATGAGATGGCTGGATGGCATCACTGACTCGATGGACGTGAGTGTGAGTGAGCTCCAGGAGTTGGTGATGGACAGGGAGGCCTGGCGTGCTGCAATTCATGGGGTCACAAAGAGTCAGACACGACTGAGCGACTGAACTGAACTGAACTGAACTGAACTGATTCTTGATAGTTGCCCTGATCGATCCTCTGGGATAATGTTTTGCATGAAAAAAAGAAAGGGAAGCTATCACCAGCTCACTCCCAGTTATCAGTGTCTCATGAGTCTTTAATCATGGCTGCCCTTCCAAGTATATATCAATTGTACTTTCTGCACAATATTCATCATTTCTTTGAAATGATGATCTAGTAGTATCTTAAGAACTCTTTGTCCCTTTTATGTCACCTGCCTTAGTTTGGGTTTCCTTAAAAAGCAAGGACTGAGGAGCAAACAGCCTTTTAGGGAGGTGATCAGGGAGCAGAAGGGAAGGAGTAGAGACAAGGAGAAAACACTTAAGTCAAGAAGAATACAATGGAATACTGCTCAGCCATAAAAAAAGAAGGAAAATTGTATCATTTGCCACAACATGGATGGACTTGGAGGGCATTATGCCAAGAGAAATAAGTCAGAAAGACAAACACTGTATAATATTACCTGTACGTGGAGTGTAAAAGACGAATATACTAGTGAACATAACAAAAAAACAGAAGACTCACAGACATGGAGAACAAATTAGTGGTTACCAGTGGGAAGTGGAGAGGGGCACGTAGGGATAGAAGATTAACAGGTACAAACTATTAGGTACAAAATAGGGACTTCTCTGGTGGTCCAGCAGTTAAGACTCCAAGCTTCCACTGAGGGGACAAGGGTTTAATCCCCGACTGGGGAACTAAGATCCCACAAGCCATGAGGTGTGGCAAAAAAAATATATATATATATAAAATAAGCTGCAAGGATATATTGTACAATATAGGGCATGCAGCAGTATTTCTTTTAATTTGTTTATTTTATTTTTGGTTGCACTGTGTCTTCAGGGCTGTGCTCTGGCTCTCTCTAGCTGCTACTCTTCCGGTGGTGTGCCAGCTTCTCATTGCACTGGCTCTAGGCGTGCCGGAATTGTGACTCGTGTGCTCTGAAGCACTGGCTCAGTAGTTGAGACCCAGGGGTTAGCTGCCTCAGGGCATATGGGATCTTCCTGGAGCAAGGATCGAACTCTTGACCCCTGCATTGGCAGGCGGATTCTTAACCACTGGGACCACCAGGGAAGCCCTAGCCAGTATTCTATAATAACTATAAATTGAGTATAACCTTTAGAAATTGTGAATCACTCTGTTATACACTTGTTGCTTATAAAATACTCTACATCAACTATACTTCAAAATTTAAAAAACTAAGAAGGTACATCAGCAGTGAAGGTATCATCAAGAATTTTATTTTGGTTACACTAAGTTGGAAATAATTATTTAGACATCCAATGAAGAAATTAAGTGTGCACTTGACAAAAAAGAAAAAAAAATCAGGTTATTCACAACCAATAAAATGGAGCTGATCACTGCTTAGTTTCTCCAGCAACAAGTCCCTTCTCTGACATAATGTCTGTCACCTCCCAGGCTTTCTTTTCTTTGGCAATCGATGTTAGTTAACTGGAGAGAGCATTATGTCAGCCTCTAATTAGAGTTATTCTCAAGATAAATAGCTAGCCTTTACTGTTGGTGGCAGCTGCTTTCCAGATGCCAAAAATCACCCCTGAGATCTTTCCTTACATTAAAAAATGGTCCCAGCTGCTGCTTTTCACAAGCTCCATACTTAGGTCTTCTTGGATATTTTCAGTATGTTAGTCCACAGGGTTGAAGCCATTACCACGCTCATTTATTTTTCATGGAGTGTTGTAATAGGAGTCCTGGATTCAGCAAGGGAAGCTGGGAGCTGTATTAATAATGTATGTTAAGTGCAGCTGGTTGGCACTCCTGTCATCTTAACATCACTGAGAGTATCGGAGAAGGTGAGCTTTTTAAAGAGGTACTCACCGAGCCTGGGGGTGCCCATCCTGCAGAGGTCAGTTGAGGGTAGCCCATCTCCCTGACAGCTTCACCTCCTCATCTAGAACGCGGCTCTCCAGCAAGTCACAGAGATGGGGTTTGCACAGGAAGAAGCCAGGGTATGCAGATCCAAAAAGGCCTGATTTTCTAGGACCATGAGTTGATTTCACCCAACTCATCTTGGGATGGCTGCTCACATTCTGGAAGAAGATGCTGCTGCTGCACTAATTTTGCACTCTCAAGCTTCTCCTCAACCAACGTGAGATGGAAATGGTCCATTGCGGTTGAACTGGAAACCCAAGGAGAGGTAGGTGTAACACGTCTGAAGATGCAGGTTCCACCTTCCACCTGGGTGGAATAATTTTAAGGAACCTGAGAGTTTCTGATTGGTCAGTAAGAACCTAAGCACACACACACACACACAAAAGACATTGGCTATTCCCCGGGGGCAGAGGACAGCTGAGAAGACATTCCCAGAGGTTGCGGGTGGAAAAGAGGTTGATGGATGGCCAGAGGCCAGAAGGAGGGGCGTCCCTGGGTCTCTTCTGTCCAAACTCTGAAAGCAAGAGACAAATCCTTGGGACTCACAGGTGCACTGCCTCTTCTATCTTTATCTCTTTCTGGATCAAAACTTTCTCCTTCATGGATCATCCCAATCAGTATTTCCACAGACTCCAGGGTCTTCCTGATGTTCCCAGGTGGCCCTAGTGGTAAAGAAACCTGCCTGCCAATGCAGGAGACGTGAGACATAGGAGCTCAATCCCTGGGTTGGGAAATCCCCTGGAGGAGGGCATGGCAACCCACTCCAGCATTGTTGCTGGAGAATCCCGTGGACAGACGAACCTGGTGGGCTACAGTCCATGGGGTCACAAAGAGTCGGACACGACTGAAGCGACTTAGCACACATTCATGCCAAGTCTCCCTAAATCTTTGCTTTCAGTGTGTTCAATGGACCAGCCTTATCAACATCATCTAAGAGCCTGCTAGAAATGCAGAATCTCAGGCCCCACCCCACCTGCTGAATGGTCCCTGGGTAATGTCTATGTACGATAAAGCTTGAGAAGCCCTGTCCTAAACCCCAACCAGGTTTCTCTCATAAAAATGCAAGTCAGATCTTATCTAATCTCCCCTACAAAATCCTGTTTCCCCAGATTCTTTCCCTCCTTCTTGCTCTTCTGCAACTGCTGACATTTCCTGACCTCCTTTGGTAAACAGAAGGTAAAGTCTTTGCTCCCACTTTGGTGACAATGCCTGACTCCCTTTCTCTGTGCATTCTGCCCTGGGTGAGGCAGTCTGATCAGAGTGTAGAGTCTGCTTGTAGAGCACTCTGAGCTCTTATCGTTGCACAAGTAACCTTTTCAGAACGTGCCTGTCATTTTTTCAGCTTGTCCTCAGCTCCACACTCCACACTTGGTATTGGGAAGCGCACTGACTGAAACCGCCCATCCTGGCCAGGCACCATCTGTGTGAGTTATTTTACAACAGGAGGTCCTAGTGAGGAACATGGAACTAATAAGCCACCACCAATCAGAAGAGCTCAGGAAAGATCAAAAGAGCACCATGTGTCTGACCACCTCCCAGAATCCTTCTCACTGCCATCCAACTTGGCTGAGAAAGGTATGCGCCACCAGGAAGAACTCTGAGTCAGAATGATTGGCCAAAGACAAACCAGAAACTAATAAGACAACCCAGAAACGAATCCCATCACCATAAAACCTGAGACCGCGAGCCATGTGGCAGAGCCGTCCTACTGGGCTCCCTTACCCTGCTGTCCTCTGCCCGGGAAACCCCTTCCCAATAAAATCTCGAGCTTGGTCAGCTCATGTGTCTCCTCAGACAATTTACCTCCGAGTGTTAGATAAGAGCCCACTCTTGGGCCCTGGAAGGGTTCTCCCTTCCGGCAACAGCGGACCTACAGCTATGTTTCTCAGGCTCCCTTGCTGACTGGGTGCTGCCAGGGGGAAGCGTTGGCAGAAAACTGAGAGCGGGAGGAGGGGTATGAGGCAGTAAGATGGCACCACCTTTGCGGTTCTGAACCTACTCCTGGACCCTGTCAGCACTGCCTCCTGCCCTGGTTCCTCCAACCCTGGGGGGTGGTGGTATCTTCCTGCTCTTGCTAATCTCCAGGTTGCCTTCCTTCTTTGGTTTTTTGGTTTTTCAAATACCTCTATAGCTAGTTCCCCATCAGATCAGATCAGATCAGTCGCTCAGTTGTGTCTGACTCTTCGCGACCCCACGAATCGCAGCACGCCAGGCCTCCCTGTCCATCACCAACTCCCGGAGTTCACTCAGACTCATGTCCATCGAGTTGGTGATACCATCCAGCCATCTCATCCTCTGTTGTCCCCTTCTCCTCCTGCCCCCAATCCTTCTCAGCATCAAAGTCTTCTCCAATGAGTCAACTCTTCGCATGAGGTGGCCAAAGTACTGGAGTTTCAGCTTTAGCATCAGTCCTTCCAAAGAAATCCCAGGGCTGATCTCCTTCAGAATGGACTGGTTGGATCTCCTTGCAGTCCAAGGGACTCTCAAGAGTCTTCTCCAACACCACAGTTCAAAAGCATCAATTCTTTGGTGCTCAGCCTTCTTCACAGTCCAACTCTCACATCCATACATGACCACTGGAAAAACCATAGCCTTAACCAGATGGACCTTTGTTGGCAAAGTAATGTCTCTGCTTTTGAATATGCTATCTAGGTTTGTCATAACTTTCCTTCCAAGGAGTAAGCGTTTTTTAATTACGTGGCTGCAGTCACCATCTGCAGTGATTTTGGAGCCCCCAAAAATAAAGTCTGACACTGTGTCCACTGTTTCCCCATCTATTTCCCATGAAGTGATGACACCAGATGCCATGATCTTCATTTTCTGAATGTTGAGCTTTAAGCCAACTTTTTCACTCTCCTCTTTCGCTGTCATCAAGAGGCTTTTTAGTTCCTCTTCACTTTCTGCCATAAGGGTGGTGTCATCTGCATATCTGAGGTTATTGATATTTCTCCCAGCAGTCTTGATTCCAGCTTGTGCTTCTTCCAGCCCAGCGTTTCTCATGATGTACTCTGCATAGAAGTTAAATAAGCAGGGTGACAATATACAGCCTTGACGTACTCCTTTTCCTATTTGGAACCAGTCTGTTGTTCCATGTCCAGGTCTAACTGTTGCTTCCTGACCTGCATATAGGTTTCTCAAGAGGCAGGTCAGGGGGTCTGGTATTCCCATCTCTTTCAGAATTTTCCACAGTCTATTGTGATCCACACAATGAAAGGCTTTGGCATAGTCAATAAAGCAGAATAGCTAGTGTCAAATACAAAATTGGCACTTACCAAGAGCATTGCCAATGACTGAACAACAAAGGCATTTGCCATCTGCCTCTACAGAGATGGAACCCCACGCTGCTATAGCTGTTGACCTTCCGCAACCTCTGAGGGAGTTCAGGGTGGAGGGAGGCACTCTGTGCTCCCCCTTCACCGAAACCTTATATATTGACTCTCCCCTACTGCCACTTTGGAGCAGTCTCTCAGAGCTATTTGAGATGCTGCCTCCTGGGCTGCAGTCTTCATTTTACCCCCAATAAAACTTAACTCTCAACTCTCAAGTTGTACATTTTTTTTTTTTTTTTTTTTAGTCAACAGTAGTATAGACTGTGTTTTCTTGACTAGACCTTGACTGCTACATGGAGGTGTCAGAAAATGGGGCTGAGGGAGGAAGGATGTTTGAGAACTTTTGTTTTCCCATTCCAAAAAACAGATATCAAGAGTAGTGAATAGTTAGGTAGGATGGACTACCTAGTTCTCCCCGGACTGCAAGGAGGTCAAACTAGTCCATCCTAAAGGAAATCAGTCCTAAATATTCATTGGAAGGACTGATGCTGAAGCTCCAATACTTTGGCCACCTGATCCGAAGAGCCGACTCATTAGAAAAGAGCCTGATGCTGGGAAAGATGGAAGGCAGGAGGAGAAGGGGATGACAGCAGATGAGATGGTTGGATGGCATCACCAACTCGATGGACATGAGTTTGAGTAAGCTCTGGGAGCTGGTGATGGACAAGGAGGCCTGGCGTGCTGCAGTCCATGGGGTTGCAAAGAGTCAGACATAACTGAGTGACTGAGCAACAACAGGTAGGGTGGGGCCAGTGTCTCCCCTCTGCCGCTAAACCTCAAGCTCTATCAGTTCAGTTCAGTTGCTCTAGTCTTTCCCATTCTATTGTTTTCCTCTATTTTTGTTCATTGGTTCCTGAGGAAGGCTTTCTTATCTCTCCTTGCTATTCTTTGGAACTCTGCATTCAAATGGGTATATCTTTCCTTTTCTCCTTTGCCTTTCACTTCTTTTCTCAGCTATTTGTAAGGCCTCCTCAGACAACCATTTTGCCTTTTTTGCATTTCTTTTCCTTGGGGATGGTCTTGATCCCTGCCTCCTGTACAATGTCACGAACCTCCATCCATAGTTCTTCAGACACTGTGTCTATCAGATTTATCCCTTGAATCTATTTGTCACTTCCACTGTATAATTGTAAGGGATTTAATTTAGGCCATACCTGAATGGTCTAGTGGTTTTCCCTACTTTCTTCCATTTAAGTCTGAATTTAGCAATAAGGAGTTCATGATCTGAGCCAGTCAGCTCCTGGTCTTGTATGCTGCCTATATAGAGCTTCTCCATCTTTGGCTGCAAAGAATATAATCAATCTGATTTTGGTGTTGACCATCTGGTGATGTCCATGTGTAGAGTCTTCTCTTGTGTTGTTGGAAGAGGGTGTTTGCTATGACCAATGTGTTCTCTTGGTAAAATTCTATTAGCTTTTGCCCTGCTTCATTTTTGTACTCCAAGGCCAAATTCACCTGTTATTCCAGGTATTTCTTGACTTCCTACTTTTGCATTCCAGTCCCCTATAATGAAAATGACATCTTTTGGGGGTGTTAGTTCTAGAAGGTCATGTAAGTCTTCATAGAACCGTTCAACTTCAGCTTCTTCAGCATTACTTCAGCATTACTGGTTCAACTTCAGCTTCTGAGCATTACAGGCTCTGTATCTGTATGGAATGTACAGGGATATGTCTGGAGGAGGGGAGTCCACCATGCAGGCTGGCACCCTGGCCTCAGGCTTAAATTCTCCTTGACTTGGCCGAGGTGCATCTGAGAATGTACTGCAGACCAGGCGTCGATGGCAGCCTGTTGGTATCATGTGTGCATGTGTGTGTGCACGGTCACTCTGTTGTGTCTGACTCTTTTCGAGCCTGTGACCTCTAGGCTCCTCTGTCCATGGGTTTTTCCAGGCAAGAATGCCAGAGAGGATTCCTATTTCCTTCTCTGGGGGATCTTCCCAACCCAGGGACTGAACTCTCATCTCCTACATTGGCAGGTGGATTCTTCACCTCTGAGCCACCTGGAAAGTCATTTGGTGTCATGAACCCTTAACAACCATCACTCCGATTGTGTGTTCCTTTGTAATTCAATGTCCTCCGTCCTAGGTATGGTGGGAAAGTTATAGCAATAGAGAGAAAGATCCGTTCCATAAGTTACAAATAAGTCGATGCTGGGGACTTCCTGGTGGTCCAGTGATTAAGACTCCACCTTCTAATGCAGGGGGCATGGGTTCAATCCCTTGTCCAGGAACTAAGATCCTGCATTGATTAGTCGCTATGTTGTGTCCAACTCTTTTTGACTCCATGAACTGTTGCCCATCAGGCTCCTCTGTCTATGGAAATATCCAGGCAAGAATACTGCCATGGGTTGCCATTTCATCTTCTCTAGAGGATCTTCCCAAGCCAGGGATCAAACCCACAGCTCCTACCAGGTCTCCTGCATTACAGGGGGATTCTTTACCACTGAGCCACAGGGGGAAGCCCTAAGATCCCACATGGATGTGGCTGAAAAAGGAAAACAAACAAGTCAGTGTTATTGTGCAGTTGCTGGGGTAGGGATCAGAGGCGTTGTACCCAACAGATAATCTGAGTTAAACCAGCTGCTGAGTTGTCACAGTTGGTGGTTGGGGCCTGTTGTCAAAAGTCAATATTTTCATAGCCGTTGCATACTGCTAGGCTACATCTCAGCCTAGCATCTGTCCCTCGGCCCTGGGAGGACAGGCAATTCTTTCATACAAAATGGAAAAAGATACAAGAGAGGCTGGTCTTTTTCTCTCAAAGACTGTTCAAGTAGCAGCCACTGTACTCTGAATAATGCCTTTTCAAGGGGAGAAATGGGTTTTGCTGGTGGCTCGGATGGTAAAGAATCTGCCTGTCTCTGGAGAAAGGAATAGTTACCCACCCCAGTATTCTTGCCTGGAGAACTCTATGAACAGAGGAGAATAGTGGGCACAGTCCATGGGGTCACAAAGAGTCAGACACAGCTGAGCAATTAACACTTCACTTTAAAGGGAGAAAGAATCAGATTCTAGAATCACACATTTCAGGGACATTGAGAGAGGGCAGTTTATTGAGTATGACTCTTGTGAGATGATTCTGTAATGAAACAGAAGCCTCAAAGCTCGAGAGAAAGAAAATGTGTTTATTCAGAATATCACATGAGTGTTTGTATGTTGAAACCCATCACCTTTCAAGTGTCCTATGCTCAAGACAGGAGATTAGAATTCTACTGGGCCTGGAAATGCAGACGACACTGAGGCCAAGAGTACAGGGAGGTGGGGACGTCACACAGGTGCATGCCCATCAACCAAAGTGTCTCAGTCCTTGTGGAGGCTGAATCTGGGTGCTGGTCCCTGGGTGTGGCCTTGGGGAGCTGTGGAACTGGTGTGCCAGGAGTGATCTGAGGTGAGAGCTCTCCCTGGGAAGGAACACTGCTCTGCTTTTCAACCTTTCACAAGCTGAAGACGAAGCTTGGCCTGGAGGTGGGATGGGTGGAACTTTTGACCAAAACTAGAGGCCTCAGGTGTCTGCCCAGTGTGAGCGGAGGGTTACACAGCACCTCCCGGGCACCGTGGGAGCCATGGAGAGCAACTGGTTGGTAATGACCCCTGGTAGAAGGTGGACACACACGCCGTTTCTTCTCTGAAGGTCTGAAAGGTGCAGCTGTGAGCATCCCAGACCGTAACACGTGTTCCACCTCTTGTTTTGTCCCTAGGTTGAAAAGTCAAGTCTGCTTCTTTTAATTATGCCTGATTCGATTTCATTTTCTTTTCATCTATTTCATCTATTCCTATAGGAGCTTGCTGCTGCTGCTGCTAAGTCGCTTCAGTCGTGTCTGACTCTGTGTGACCCCATAGACGGCACCCCACCAGGCTCCCCTGTCCCTGGGATTCTCCAGGCAAGAACGCTGGAGTGGGTTGCCATTTCCTTCTCCAATGCATGTATGTGAAAAGTGAAAGAGAAGTCGCTCAGTTGTGTCTGACTCTTCGCAACCCCATGGACTGCAGCCTACCAGGCTCCTCCATCCATGGGATTCTCCAGGCAAGAGTACTGGAGTTGGCTGCCATTGCCTTCTCTGATAGGAGCCTAGTGTCTGGTTAAGCTAAAGAACCTTAGCTTACGTGTTGACAACAAATCTCCATGGTTAAGAAGATACCAGTAAAAAGTCTATTTTTTTAACTCTAATTTTTGTTTTCTTTTTGACTGCACGGTTTGCAGGATCTTAGTTCCCTGACTAGGGGTTGAATCCAGGCTCTCAATGGCCAAAGTGTAGAGTTCCAAACACTAGACCACCAGGGAATCCCCTCTAACTTTCTTAAATTGCAAGTATCATCCTTTCAAGATTTTCAATGACAGAAGAAGTCTTAGTGCTTAGAATTTCCTCTTTTTCTCTTAATGAGACAGTGCCTAGTAACTAGAGGATCTTTTTGTGGCTAAGTGCAAAATCGACTTCCTGTAACAATTGCCTCTTCTTGTCCAGGGCAGACTTCCATCCTGGGGGTGGAAGACTGGGGAGGTGAGGCAGAGGAGGCTCTGTTTCAGGAAAGGAGAGACAAAATGCCAGAGATCTTGGAGCTGGTGGAGGACAATGAGTCAGACAAAGCTGAGATCTGCATGGGGAGAGTAAGATGTGACCACAGGGGAGCAGGTAGGGTGGTTTGAGGAGAAAAGATATATTTAATGAGATGATTTGGAGCGAAATACTGTGCACTAAACAATGTAAACCATGACTTTTGTTCCCCCTAGAAAATCTAGACTAGAAATTCTAGATTCTGGAGTAAAATATCCGCATCTCACTATTATTTAGTGAGCCTGTTTTCCTTTGCAAATTCAATTAATGTAGTGTCCTGTTCTGAGACAGATACTTGAAGAGTACAGTGCCTGCTTTTGGGGTGTAGCTACACCTTTGGTTTTATGTCTTATATATACATCTTAAATATTCAAAGCATAAAGAAACACACAGAGTGAAAAGCAAAATTTGTATTCCCCATTTTAATTAGTTACATTGTTCAGAGTTAACCTATCCAAAGCTAATAATTTGATGTGTAGCCTTCAGTACTTTTCCTAAGCATTTATGGACACATAGATTAATTATTTGACTCTAAGAGAATTTGAGACTGAAAACAATTACTCTTTAAAATTTTGAAAGTATTGCTCACTGCCTACTTTTTTTTGCATATTAGAATTAATTTTGGAATGAATAGTTATTCCATGCTTGGGTGATGAATTCAAGAGATAAAAAGGTATACAATTACAACTAATACTTCCAACTGCCTTGTTTCCTTCACTGGTGGCAATCACAGTCACTGGTTTCTTATGTGTCTTTACAGATATATTCTATAATATCTATTGTTTACAAATATACATACATACATACACTGAACTATATGACATTGTTTTTGAAGTTAAAACTCAGTAATTTCATGCAATTTAACCTAACACACACATGTAAATGAATATAATTGTTAATCACACTAATGATAGTCTGCTATGTACACCAGAGTGCATTTTGGTTTCTGACTTAACAAAATGTCTTGCAATCTCCCCATAATCTGTATACATAGGCTGCCTCATTCTTTTTTCAATTTTATGCCTCTTTGTTTTCATGGCAAACTGTTATTATTTTAAAATTTACATAGGGTGAAATTGAATTTTAATTTTGATATATGCTTTTGTGAGTTTTAACATGGATACCCACCACAATAATCAGGAAACAAAAATATCTCAAACACATCTGTATAATTACCAATGACAAAGAATGCAACTGGCAAGTACCCCAGAATCTCCCCTCAAATCTCCTTCCTTATTGCTATGCCTTTCTTACACCCCAAGACAATATTTCCCTTGACTTCTAACACCATAGGTTAGTTTTGCCTACATGAAATAATGTGGTATATATTCTTTTCTTTGCTTTCTTTGGCTCAACATTATGTAAGGTTCATCCATGCTATACTATATATTCATCCATATAGTTATGTCATTACTAAGAGCAATTACACAATATTTCATTATTTTATAGCATTTTTGACATGAATAATAAGAAAATTACCTTTCACGTAAATAAACCTTTTTTGTAATGGTTTCTGGATTTTGTGTTATACTTAGGAAGGCCTTTAGCACTCCAGGGTTATAAAATAAATCCTCCCATGTTTTCTTCTACTACTTTAGTAATTTTTCAGATGTGAGGAATAAATCTGACTTTTTTTCCAAGATACTAACTTGTTATCCAAGTACTCATTTAATCTTCATGGGAAATTTATGATGGATACAATGATGCACCTTCATTTTACAGATAAAGAAGCTGACGCATGAAGATGTTCAGTCATTTTCTCCCCATCACAGAACTGTAAATAATAAGTGGCAAAGCTGTAACTTGACTATGAGCTTACTTATTACATTGTCCAGCCCTTTCTTCCACACAGTATCTTGAGTATGAGGTAAGGATTCAAAGGTTTGCAAGACTGAATTTGTTTACTTAGGAGTCTGATTATCACATAGTTGTTCAGTAGGAGCAGGGAATTTGACACTTCACCTTCATTCTCTGAGCCCTTCTCTGTTACCAAGAGGCCTCATTCTTGGAATAAGGTTTTTTCAGTCAGCCCAGTGTTGGGTTTTCCCTTCCAAGGACTCTTCTCATTAAACTGTTATCAGCTGCGTAAATAATCCTAGGACATTGGTAAACAATTACAAAAGTGTTAAAAAATTAAATTGAACTACTTTAAAAAATTGAGCAGGGTGTGTCTCAGAAGAGAAGGGAATGTGAAACAGGTTATAGCTGGAGGCCAGGATAAAGGGCAAGAGGCCTGAGATAGGTTTCCAGTTCTGTCTCTGAGATCATATGACCCTGGGAAAGTTACTTTTTGGCTCTTCCTTATGCAATAGCAATAATATGCAGCCATTCAGTTTTCTTTAGTGTCCTTGCTTCTGCCTACAATGGGCATTAAATTAAAAACAAAGATAACAAAAAAGGAAAAATTCTTTAAGGATAGGCCTCAGGCTGAAGAGTAAGCTAAATTCCTGCAAGAGTCATAGTCTAAGTTTAGATACTGAGGTGCAGACCTTTCTTTCACGGGAGGTCTTCCAACTGTTTTATAACTTTAATAAAAAAAATTTTTTTTTGGCCATACCATATGGCTTGGGGATCTTAGTTCCCCAACCAGGGATTGAACCTATGCCCTCTGCATTGGAAGTATGGAGTCTTAACCACTAGAGTGCCAGGGCAGTGCCTATATAACTTTAATTAATGTAGCCAAAAGATATTCTTTTGAAAGTAAACATTAAAAACATAATATATTTCAAAGGCTCCAGTGAAGTTCATTAAAACAGTATAAGAATATAAGTATTTCAGTCCACTCCAGATCTCTCACTTGCTACAGCCAAAATGTGTATGTATATATATTATATACGGGCTTCCCTGGTGGCTCAGACAGTAAAGAATCTGCTGGCAATGCAGGAGATCTGGGTTCAGTCCCTGGGTTGGGAAGATCCCCTGCAGAAGGGAATGGCTACCCATTTCAGTATCCTTGCCTGGAGAACCCCATGGACAGAGGAGCCTGGTGGGCTACAGTCCATGGGGTCACAAAGGGTCTGACACGACTGAATGACTAACACTTTCACTTTCATATGCTTTATACATATATATCCCCTACATATGTATCCCATATATACACACATACCCCCTACCCCTTACAAATGTTGACAAATCTGGTATGTGAAGAACAACACAGCTGTAGCACTTTCACATTTGTGGATAAGTGCTCTCAATGTGCAAAATAAAAATTTTTTGTTTTATTTTTAAAGAATATATGTCGTTGAGGACACTTGGATATCAATCAGTTGATCATTTTGGAGCAAAGTATTGGAGAACATAGAAAAATCAGCGTCGGTGGGAGTGTATTTCTCCGTGGTAAGTGGGTGGCAGTGTGGGCGTGGGCTTTAGAGCCATGAAAACTATGGGTTCAGATGCTGCCTCTACCACATCCAAACTGTGTTACTTTCAGTGAAATTCAGAGCCTCAGGTTTTTAATTTTTATTAAAACATTTCAGGCACTGAAGTTGAGTGTTTGTGGTATATAACTTTCTGGGTTTTGACAAATGCATGCAACGTTGTATATCTACCACTATAGTTATGATACAAACTGTTTCATCATCCCAAAGATTCCCTTGTCCTGCCCCTTTGTAGCTAATACCACTTCCACCTCATCCCAGTCCTGCCCTACTAAACTCCTAGAACTGCAGATCCCTTCTCCCTCCCTACAGCTTTGCCTTTTCAGAATGTTATAAATGGAATCTATTGGGCTGCATCTCGAAGGCCTGCAAGCCTTGTACCTGCCCACTCTCAAGACCAAAGAAAGAGTCTGGAGTCAGCAAAACAGAGACAGCATAGGTTTAACGCAAGGGGGATTTTATGTGGCTGAAGTAAGCTCTTGGATGGACACCCCACAATGAGCAGAAGGACATGGCACTCGTCTTCGCTATTGGGGTGGTGGGGAGTAGAGGGAGGTTACCAGTCATGGGGGAATTGACTTCCAGCTGGTTCATCGTTATCAGGGAAACCAGTAGAGGAGCATGCCCATCATCTCCCCTTTGATAAACTATCTTAGCGGTGAGGTTTTGATCTAGAGATGAGAACAATCGCTAGCTGGGCCCTGGGACAAGTATGCAGGTATTTACTGATCAAGTCAATGATTAAGAGGGGAGGTCAGTTATGTGAGTAGGGTGTAGGTGTGACAGGGACTGGTCGAGCAGGGATGCTCTGTACAGACAGCAAGAAAACAACCATCTTGGTTGTCATGTATATCACGTATGTGTACGACTGTTTTTGGGTCTCGTTTATTTCCCTTAGCGAAACTTAAGGAAAACCATTCAGGTTGTTACGAGTGTCAGCGCTCTGTCCTTTAGATGTCAGAGTAGTATTCCATGGTAAGAAGGTACTACAGTTTGTTTATCCATTCATTGACTGAAGGACATCTATGTTGTGATAATTTGTCAGGTATTCCCTTACAATATCTATAGAATCTGTGGTGATAAGCACTGTTTAACTCCTTATGTTGATAACTAGTATTTTCCTTTCTCTTCATGAGTCTTACTAGGGGCTTACCAATGTTATTAATCATTTTTAAGAACCAAATTTTAGTTTTGTTTTCTTCTTTATTGTTTTATATTTCATTAATGTTTTGCTCAGTATCTTTTATTTCATTCCTTCTACTCACTTTGATTTAAAATTTTTCTTTTACAAACTTCTTAAGGTGGAAGTGTAGATTATTGATTTCCAATCTTTTTTCCTAATAAAAGCACCTAATACTGTTATTTTTCTTTTAAGCACTGCATTAGCTGAACCTCACAAATTTTGGTTCATTTTCATTCTTCTAAAATATTTTCTAATTTCCCTGGTGGTTTCTTCTTTGGCCCATCAACTATTTTGATGTGCACAGCATAATTTCCAAACTTCTGGGGATTTTTCTATATATCTCTGATACTGATTTCTAATTTAATTACTTTGTGATCAGAGAACACACTATATGATATTAATCCTTTGAAACTGAAAGCTGTATTATGGATTAGCACATCTTCTATCTTGGTGACTGGTCCACGTGTATCCAAAAAAGAGCATGTATTTTGCAGGTTTCCCCATCTTTTCAAAAAAAAAAAGATAAGGCAAAGTTAGCTGACCCAACTTTTCTACATTGTTACCAATTTTTTTGTCTACTTGTTCTGTCAAGGACTGGGAAAGGTCACCAAGGACCTGGCACTTAGAATGATAAAGATTTTTGAAGGAATATGTGAAAATACACCAATTTCAGTAATTTATATATTTTAATACATATATTTGTTGTTCAGTTGCTAAGTCGTGTCCGACTCTTAGCAACCTCATGGAGGGAAGCTTGCCAGGCTCCTCTCCCTCCACTATCTCCTGGCGTTCGCTCAAATTCACAATATATATTACATATGTATGTATGTATGTATGAATGTGAGGGCTTCCCGGGTAGCTCAGCCGGTAAAGAATCTATCTGCAATGTAGGAGACCCTAGTTCGATTCCTGGGTCGGGAAGTTCCCCTGGGGAAGGCATAGGCTACCCACTGCAGTATTGGGCTTTCCTGGTGGCTCAACTAGTGAAGAATCCGTCTGCAATGCGGGAGACCTGGCGGCTCTGTCCATGGGGTCGCAGAGGGCCGGACACGACTGACCCAACGAACGAAGCACAGCATGTGTGCGTGCATACGCTAAGTCACTCCAGCCGTGATTCTTTGCGACCCTACGGACTAGTCTGCCAGGCTCCTCTGTCCACGGGATTCTTTTTTTTTTTTTTCCTTTTCTTTCTTTTTTTTTTTTTTCCCCATGGGATTCTTAAGATAAGAATACTGGAGTGGGTTGCCATGTTCCGCATCAGGGAATCTCCCCGACCCAGGAACGGAAGCATTTCTCTTAGTCTCCTGCACTGGCAGCGGGGTTCTTTACCAGTAGCGCCACCTGGGAGGCCTATATATATACACAGGCAATGTCCAAACTATATCAGCCTGAAACATCTGAACCCTGGGAGCTTCCTATCAGGCACTTCTTGACCCCTGGAAGAGCCCAGCAAAGGGAAAAGGGCCACTCTGGGAAGCAGTAGGAATACGAGAAACTGAAGACAGAAAATCCAAATCACAAATACTGAACAAAAGCACACTGTGAATCACAGTCTCCGGCAGGTCCCCCGGATCTCTTCTCACACTCACACAACAGGTTCTTTGCGGCGGGACAGTCAGCTTTGCGGTCCTCGAGAGAAGCGGCACCCTCCCCACCTGACTTCGAAGCACCTCAGCCCGGGTGTGTCAGTGTAGAGCTCAGACCACCCCACGCCTGGGCTCCGAGGGCAAGTCTACGCGCAGTGAGCGTGGGCAGCGCGGAGTCCCGCACGTTCCGGGAGCGACCCTGCAGCGCGCATGCGCCGGCCGGACTTCCAGCTTGTCCCCTCCGGCGCTCGGTAGCGCTCCCTAGCCGAGCTCCACGTAGGCCGCGCAGGCGCCTTGTTCACACTGCTCACCTGCTGCCGTTGTCGCCGCCGCCGCCGCCGCCGGGGCTGGATGGGGGGCCGAGGCCAACCGGTGGCACCCAGAAGAGAGAGACGCGGCGGCGGCGACGCCGACACCCGCAGGACGAGTGTCTCGACCGGCCCGCGAGCCCAAGGAGGAGGCGGCGAGGCCCGGCCCCCGCGGTCTGTGGTGTAGAGAAGCCTCCGCCGCCGCCGCCGCGGCCGGGTCTCTCTGAGCACTCGCCCCACAGGTCTCATCCACCTCAGGACCCCGCGTTGCGCGATGTTCAAGAAACTGAAGCAAAAGATCAGCGAGGAGCAGCAGCTCCAGCAGGCGCTGGCCTCTACTCAGGTACTATGGCCTCCGCGCTCCCCTGGTTCCCGACAACCCTTGACACCCGCTCGTGGGCAAAGGGGAGCGGAGGTTCTGCCCTGACGCTTGACTTCTCACCAGAGGCTTCCCCCAGGTCTTTCCCTGGGAATGAGCTCAGGGCGGTCCAGGTCCTCCGTGAGTGCTGACCCGGGTTCCCCATCCCAGAACTCCGTTCTGGAGAGTAGGTTGGGGCTGGTAGGGTTTGTGACACCTGACCTCTTAATTTACCCCTGATGCCCAGCCTGGTCTGAGAATAAGTGAGAGGAGCTCTGATCTTGCATGGTTTTTGACCCATACAGAAGGTTTTCCCCAGGCATTCGAGACCCCCAACTCAGGAGTGAGGGCGGAATGGGAAAACCAGGATCCCTTGTAATATCTGACCTTTGTCCCCTCCTCTCATCCCCGACCCGAGACTGATTAACGGAGGGGCCCCTGGCCCGTGACGGAGTCTTAATTCCAAACCCTGGTCCAGGCGTGAGGGCCAGGGATTGAGCCATTCCTGGCCGGGCTGCTTGCAGAAGCGTTGGAGCCGAGAGAGGTGGCGGCGTGGCCGGCGTCCAGTGCCCGAGGCTGTCACGAGTTCGTCACTTCGCATAACTGGGTTGAGCCGGGACGGGCGGAGGGGCGGGTCACTGTGGGGCCCGCAGGGCTTGCGCGTCCGCAGCTCGGCTCTGCTTCTTCAGGAGTCTTGTTAATGTTTGCTTTTCACGAATGCTGTTGCTTCAGGAAATGACAATTTCCAGGAAAAAGGAGGCGCGTTAGTAGTGTTAATTTAAAGGAGAAACAGTCTCCTAAGCAGCTGTGAATGTGTGTTTTGGTGCCGGCAGCACGTGGTTCTTTCAGCAATGAGGAGGGCTTCTGCTAAATTGCTTCTTCTGCAAAATTGCTTCTTTTGAGACTCCTGTCTGAGTCTCAACAGATTTAGAGTATCTACGCGAAAAGCTGGGTTTTGACTACTTGGCAGGCATTTCTAAAACATTTTAAACTGAACATTTATCTTACACAACTTTTAAACACTAATGACCAATAACTACTAAATCAAGCATCTATTGCATTGAATTTATTCTGAAACTTTAAATTGAAGTTTATTTAAAGCTTCGTAGAGTGAAACAGTGGTTGAAGTATATTAGAATATGGTACTGAAAACTTGTTCATTCTCCTAAGGGAATTGTAAATAGTGATTAAGATTTGGATACTAAATATATTACTTCCAATACTAAATAGATTACATTTACTGTGAGCTTTTAAAATTTTACAAAACACTGTTAATTGAAGAAAGAAAGAAGAAATAAAATGAGGTGAGAATTGTGGGGAAACAGGCACAGCAGTGAATGTAAGGGACTCTACGTATCACGGATCCAGGATGCCACCTCTAAAAATTCTAAGAGAACTCAGGATGTATTAAGGAGTTAGCCACATGGAATTTCACTTCAGTGTTGTTTTTAATAGGTAAAATGTGGCCCAAAATATTCAGCAGTAGAGAATTGGTTAGATAAGTTTTGTCTTATAGTTGGTTATTATGCAGCCTTAAAAAAACACCAACATTTATTAGGTTCTTCCTGTGCTAGGTATTTTGCTTGGGTTATTTTGTTTCATTGTCACATAAATCTACAAGGTAGAATCTTCCATACCTGGAATGGGATTCAGAGAGATTAAGTAACTTGCCTGATGTCAGACAGCTAGAGTTAGAGCCCACAGAGAAGTAGGCTCTAACTTGTATTAAAAGACAGATTGGAAAACAGCATGTAAAGCGGGATCCCAGTTTTGTGGGGACAGTATGACATAGTGAAAATAGTTTAAGAAGGATATGCTCCAAGCTGCTGGCTTTTTATTTGTAAATGTTATCTTTTTTTCATGAAAAAGAATTACTATCGATCTTTAACAAAGGGAGGTTGTCTTTGTTGTTGTTCAGTTCCTAAGCCCTGTCCCATTTGTTTGCGTCCCCGTGGACTGCAGCTTGCCAGGCTCCTCTGTCCATGGGATTTTTCAGGCAGGAATACTGGAGTGGGTTGTCTTTTCCTTCTCCAGGGGATCTTCCCAACCCAGGTATTGAATCTGTGTCTCCTGTTTTGGCAGGCGGATTCTTTACCTTCTGAGCCACTTGGGAAACCCGAGGTTGTCTTTAGAATCATGGTAAAAGGGCGTTACAGGTAATGCATCAGGGCTTCCAGTTCATATGGGTTGATGACTCTGGTAAGACTGCGTGTGGAGCAAGAAATAGCACTATGTGTACAGAAGATTTAAAATGATCCTTTTTGATGTAACTATATGTGTGTGTATATATAATGGATATATATATGTATATATATAGTGAGTATATATATGTGTATATATAGTAGATATATATATTTATCCAGAATGCAAAAGTAAATTGTTAGTGATCAATTGCTGATAGAAACTTGATTCTGTTTCTTGTCTTGATCCTTAACTATTTAGAACCCTTCAAGTTGAGAAATTCTGGATTATTATTTTTAGAGTTAAGGATTTCTTTCAAGTGTGAGTTAAGCAAAACAAATATTTTTGGATGGGGTAGTCTTTTTGTAACAGATAAAACATGTCCTTGTTTTCTCATGCAAAGGATCCTGAATTTGTATAATATTATGTCTTGGTTTTTGAATATAAATTATTTTGTGTTGAGGGTGCTATACCCTCAGGAATTTAATGGGGTGTGAAAGACAGTTTGCCTTTACCTGCTCAGGAGGATTTATGTGTTTGTTCTTGGTCTAGTTTTCCTGATTACTTTGTAGCCTCCCTTGCTATCTGCCCAATGTCTATCTTCTCTCAGGTTTTAAATTGTTTTGGGCTTTAAATCAAGACAAGATCCTGAATTTCTAAAATTTTGTGTAAAATAAGGGCAAGTACCTAAGGCATTCTTTAATGCATTTTAGTGCATTAGTACAAACTGAGAAATTTGTTTTGAGATTTTGGAGGCCCTTGTGTACATATTTCCTGGTTCTTAGCTTGATTTCCAGAGGTGAGATTGCTTGACAGGTATGTTTCAAATAGAGTGAGTCATCAGGTGTTGATAATTCTGGGATAAATGAACCATTTACATCACAATACTTGCAAAACTTTTCAGTAATAGTAATAACGATAGTGTTTGTGATATTAATACTTTGGGGTTCCTTCAGTTTTTGAAAGCATTCAATAAAAGCAAAACACCGTTTTGTAGTCCCCAGTCACTTCTCTTTGGAGCTGAGATTATTTGAACCCTTCTTTGGCAAATATTATTTTAAGTAAACATTTGGTCAACTCTGACTTTAAAAATAAAATTAAACAATTTCAAATCAAGTTTCACTTACTTTTTTAACAACAAATATCTATACTTAGATTTTTAAAATCCTTAGAATAGATTTGATAAAAATTAATAAAGAGTAATATAGGATACTTTATAATTTCTTAGGATGTATAACTCCCCTACCCCACCCATGACAAGGTCATGCGGGCGAGGCGGATCAGGACTCAAGAGGTCCCCTAGATCTGCTCGAGCATCTACCCCCAAAACCAAAATCTGTCTGTTATCCTACACTCTTCTGACTTTAACAGGGGCTATCCCCGACCACCTGTCTCTGGAGAATTAACTTAGAACTCCAGTTAGTAGTCTCCTGCATATGAAAGGAGTGTCTCAGGTCAAACCTCTCTGCTGGCAGACTAGCTTGTGTGACAGGATTATCCACACTCCTGCTACTATGCACATGATTGTTTATAACCTCTGAACCATAAACAGCACAGAGAGTTTGGAGTATTTTGAAAGTCCTGGTTAGCATAGGGCTTTTCTAAAGATAAAAAATCATGTTGGTGAAGGGTTTCATTGCTGAGTTAATCATTGCCGCCAGGCCTCCATATCCTCATAGTGCCATGAATAAAAAAATATTTTTTTAACATTTGCAGCCCTTTTCAGGTATTACTAAAACTTAATTATAAAAAGCACCGGCACAAATGGACTATTTTGTGATTCCGCTTGTGTGAGGTACCTAGATTAGTCAAGATCATAGAGGCAAAAAGTAGAATGGCGGTTGTCTGTGGCTGAAGAGAGGAGGGGGAAATGAGGAATTACTGTTTAATGAGGATAGAGTTTCAATTTGGGAGGATGAAGACGTTCTGGAGACGGATAGTGGTGGTGGTTGTCCAACAATGTGAGTATAATTAATACCACTGAACTGTCCACCTACAGATGTTTAAAATGATAACTTTTATGTTGCGTATGCTTTACCACAATAAAAAGCAAAACGAAACAATGTGGGCTCACCCCAAACTTGGGGTCTCAAAATAATAGTTTGTGTAATAGGAATAAAAAAAATTTCACAAACAGGGAAAAGAGTCCATCTGAAGGAACATAGTCTTATCTTCTAGCATCCTGTATGCAAATGGAAAGTCTAATTCAAACTTGTTCTTTTCTGTATTGGTGGTTAACTTGATCTTTGAATCTTTTCTCTTTTTCTTTGAGGCTAAAAAATTTCTAGTTTTCTTCTTTCCTTTTTTTTTAGTCTCCCCTTTTTCTTTCTTTTTTAAATCGTATTAAGCTTTCTAAATAAATTCTCTGTATATCCTTTTCCCCTCTTTTGATATATTCCTTTTTTCTTGTTTATTCTATTGCTTTGAAAGATTTCAAATTTTTATTTCAGCTGCTTCTATTGAATTTATTCTAGTCATCACATTTAATTTCCACAAATGAACACTAGTCAACATTGGGTAGTTATCTTTACCTAGGTGTTTTCTTGGTGCATTGCATGTATTATCTAAATTAATACATGAAATAATAAAAGGTATGGATTTGTATTATCCTCATTTCACAGATAAGAAATGGAGGCCAAGGGAGGTTAAGTAACTTGTCTGTGTAGACAGATAGTACCACACAACTCAGTGATAAAGCTGAGATAGGAACCTAGGCAGTCTTGCTCTAAAGTCCATTCTCCTAACCACGGTACTTTTATTTATTTATTTATTTTTAGCAGCAGCTTGTGGTTTAATGGAAACTAGAGCATCCCCAAACTCTCCCAGGATGTTATGTGTTATCTATACAAGCATATTTAAAGTCTGTTCCTTGATTTATCAGATTGTTCTAGGTTGTTATAGTTGTATGTATTCATACTGGTCATATTGTTTTTCTTTTTTTGAGAAAAATGTCTTGCTGTTAGTTGGTTTATATTTATGAAGACCAGGTGGGTGATTTATTACCCAAACATTCTTAATGAATGGGGACACTGGTAATTATCTTGAAACATAAACTGATGTGGACTGGGCAGGACTGGGATTGCTCTGGTGAAACTGGGTGTGTTGTTACCCTACTGCTTTATGGTGCCAGCCTCTGCAGTTGGAGTGCTAACTCCTCCAAGGTGTTACTCATTGTATTTGGCTGTTTCTTTTGTCTGGGGAAGTGTTTGGGTTGAAGGAGGCTGACTCAGGAGTACCTGTTTCACAGACCTGAGACACATTCCTGAGAGTAGTAACCTCCCATTTTAGTGATTTTTCCCTCCGCTGTTTGCCTCTCCCAGAGCTGCCTTCTGCGTATGTTTGGAGTTACGGCTCCATTGCCCTGACTTCCCCACCAATTAGATTCCTTTTGCCTTTATTCTTCAAAAATTTGTTTTCTTTTTACTTATGATTTTCCGTCTCTTGTTCTAGAGTTTTAGTTTATCTGTTTTTCTACTTTTTTTTTTTTTTAAACCTTTATTTCAGTGGGTTTTTGGGAGGAAGAGAAGTAAACAGTGTTCAGTCTGCATTCTTGTACTGGAAACCTAATTACCACTCTTTGCATAAACATGCATTTATCTTAAATATTTGTCTTTTAAATTGTGAATTCTTAACAAATGCATATTTCTTAGATTAGTAAAGATGTCTGATTTTTCTATTTTATTTATTTTATAGAGTTATTTGACTAAGTTAGCATGGATGATGTTAACAGTAGCTAGTGTCTAAAATGTTGGGAATAACATCAGTTCACTTATGATTTGTTACCAACTGTTGGATGAGATTTAGGATGAGAAATAGATCATCTTTTAATCTGTGTATTATGCTTTTAAATTATATGGGGTACCTTTTACTGGATATACTAGATATTCATGATTTTTAAATGAACATTTAAAATGAAATTTTACTTTTATTTTTATCAAAGTAATACATTCTGTGGCTTCCCTGGTGGCTGAGAGGATAAAGTGTCTGCCTGCAATGCAGGAAACCCGGGTTCAATCCCTGGGTTGGGAAGATCCTCTGGAGAAGAAAATGGCAACCACTCCAGTATTCTTGCCTGGAGAATCCCATGGACAGAGGAACCTGGTGGGCTACAGCGAGTCGGACACGACTGAGCTACTTCACACACTCACACACACAATATATTCTGTAGTTTTAAAAGATAAAGTACTGCTAAAAAACTATTATGCTAAAACAAAACAAAACACACTGTCTACTCCAGCCTCCCAGCTCTATCCTCCGTGTTCTTTCTGGAGACTTTAGGATCTTCTCTTGTTTTCTGAAATTTTGTGGTGAACATGCCTTTGTGTAGATTTATTTTTGCATTGTGCTTCACTAAGTATGGTGACTCCTGTGCTTAAATTCTTGGAAACTTTTAGATATTATTTCTTTGATAATTCCCTCTCCTTTGTTTTTTCTCTTCTATTCTGGAAGACCAGTTAGTTTTTGTACCTTCAGGATAGAGTCTCTTATTTACTATTTTTCACCCTTCATGGCCTATTTTAATTAATTTATTTGTTTTTTGTTCTATTTGCAGTGGAAATGTGGGGTCTTACCACTGGACCACAGAGAAGTTCCTTTTTTTGTCCCATTTTTGAGAGTTTGCTTCAATTTACTGTTCCATGAGCTTTTTGTTTTCTTTATTTTTTGAAGTATGGTTAATCTACAATGTTAGTTTTCAATTGAATTTTTAATATTTTCCACTCTGTTTTTAAAATTTCCAAAGGCTATTTCTTACTGTCTTTTGCTTTTTCATAGCATTGCTCTTGCTATACTGATATATCTTTAACATTTTAAAAAAATTATTTATTTTGGCTGCACCAGGTCTTACTTGTGGCATGTGGGATCTTTAATTGCAGCTTGTGGGATCCAGCTCTCTGACCAGGGGTCAAACTTGGGTACCTTTGATTGGGAGTGTGGAGTCCTAGCCACTGGACCACCAGAGCAGTCAGTCCTCTGATATATCTTTTATAGCTCTGATTTTTTTCTTTTGTTTTGAAGTTTTCTTTTAATTTTTTTTGGTGGATTTTGTTGTTGTTGGCTCTTACATTGGAAATTTTCTTTACTGACTGCTCTGGGGTATCCATATTAAAAGGCAAGACAGTAAAAATCTGATGCTATCTAGAAGTATCATGTGATCAACACTGGGACTCCCTGCTGGGTGATAGGCTGCAATTGGCTTTGTTATCAGGAGAACTATCTACCTGTTGATAACCTGAGCGCTTTAAGATGTCATTTGATTTCTCCAGTGAAGCCTTTTGTTTTTTGGGCAGGGGGTGCCAGGTTATAAGCCGAGCTGCTTCGGAAGCATTGTGCTGGAGGTTCCGCTGTTCACTGTGCAGAATATCGCCTAATTAGTCCCTCTAGGTTTAGTCACACACTTTGCCCTTCACTCCTGTCTTACTGTGCTTGGTTTCATCCAGGTTGGAGCCGAAATGGCTCCAGAAAAATAAACCTTTCTTTGGTTTTTCAGAGGCTATGTAAGGTAGGACCAGGGACATGGGGATCTTTCAACTAATTTTTCTGATTTTGGTCCTGCCTGTTAATGTCTTCATTATAACTTGCATTGTAACTTGGAAGTCTTAAATCTTTTTAGGGCTCTGGAGATGAAAATAGGCTTGCTTCTTATCAGTGTTCCCTTCTCCATGGGATTGTAGTATCCTCAGCTGTACTTTCACTTTAGCATTCTTTCGTTCACACCCAGTCTTCTGAAAATTGGTTGAAATTTAACTCTTTGGGTGGTGTTTTAGTTGCTAAGTCATGTCCAACTCTTGTAACTCCATGGACTGTAGCCCTCCAGGCTCTTCTCTTCTGTCCATGGGATTTCCCATGGCAAGCATACTGGAGTGGGTTGCCATTTCCTTCTCTAGGGAATCTTCCTGACCCAGGGATTGAATCCAGGTCTCCTGCTTTGCAGGTGGATTCTTTACCACTGAGCCACCAGGGAAGCCCCAACTCTTTTCAAGGGAGAGAAAAATAAGAAACTTTGGTTCACCTACCATATTTTTAACTAGAAGTCTCCTTAAATTACTTTTGAATGAGTGGACTTAACTATATTACAGGGCTTTTTTGAGAGGTGAACATTTATAACATAAGCAGCAATATTTCATTTCCGGCACTACTGTTTAGACGTCAGGATATAGAAGGTACTTTACTAAAGACATGATAGAAAGTTCTAATAATTTTGTAACTAGTAGATAAAGGCTTATGTGACATATTAACTCCAGGTTACTGTGGCCATTCCTTTATAGCTGGGGTGTCAGGTAGATTGGCAGAGACTTTCAGGAGTACGTGGTGAGGAGTCGTCTGTGGCTGTGTCCTTGCTGTGATTTGGTTACTTGTGGGTGTGGCAGGGAGAAATGAGGCCAGATGTTAGGCTTGTGTAAGAATGCCATTCCTCTACTTGGGCTATAATTTGAGAAGTAAGTAGTGTCAAAAGGCTTCTGGGCAGCCAAAATTTTAATGTCACTAACTTCATATTGCATAGTTAATGTAAGTTATTAATAAGGACAGTTTTTTAAAAATCCCTCATTTAGAATTTCCTTATGTTTATTTTGTCTGCAGTTCTATTAGATGTAGTTATCTAGTTTCTAAACTAGTAACAGGCTAAAACAGATGGAGGTATGGAGGACAGTTATCCCCAATTTCCTGACAAGAAGGTGGAAAGCTGAGAACGGCTTGTGTGGCTGGATCAGGGTGCACACTTCAAGATCCGGGCTAGCGCGCGGTTCTTCTGAGTCCCTCATCCACTTCCCCAGTACTCTCTGGATCACTGTTCTCAAATTTTTTTCACTGGGACCAGCAGTTAAACAACAATAACATTCTTTTTGCACAGACACTTCTAAAACAAAAGTTTTATAGAATCTTCATCTTTATGACATAAGATGCCATATTTTGACCCCAAATATTCCTTCATTAAAAAAAAAAAGTTGATCCCCATCCTCTAATTGATTCCGCAACCCAGCCAAACTTCTTTCACCATACCATGCTGTCTGCATAAGGACAATGTTGATAAACGTAGCCGCTAACTCTTAAATCTCTATTACATCAAATGTATCTAATATATTTTAACTATACCAAAAAATTAGACATTGAAAAGCATTAATCGTAGGCTGAACAGCACACTCTAAAGAACAACACAAATTTTAGATATTCGTATTACTGAGAAATTCTATGTTGGTCAAAACTATGTTAATCAAAGTTTATTCCATTGGGGCTCTATTATCTGAGAGTTTTCCTAGAAAGAGCTACTGTATTCAAGACAGCTGAATTGTCAGATGGATACAGATATCTAAAGTTATGAATTCAAGATGGTTAAATCTTAAGGCTTACTGTTCCTAAAGGTGACTGCATTAGTTTCCTGACATTGAGAAACACAGGACCGCAACCTGACTGCCGAATCGCCCAGTTCCTGATTCACAGTCTGTGTGTCAGAAGCCTGGCATGGCGGGGCCTCACGAGCAGCGATCAGGCTGCTGTCCACATTGTGTTCTCACTGGCGATGCGGGTCCTGGTCCAGCTCACGTGGCTGTGGCCGTGGGACACAGGCCCTTGTTCCTTACTGTCTTTGGCTCCTAGGGCCACCCGCAATTCCTCACCGCTCAACCCTCACAGGCCTTTGCTTTCCTTCAGGGCTGCAGCAGTACCTCTCTGCTTTCTGCCCCCACCGCCCCACTCTGGACTCATTTGAAGGGCTTGCGTGATTAGGTTGGTCCCATTCAGATAGTCTCCTTTCTCTGAGTTAGCTTAGAGTCAGCTGAGTAGTAATCTTAAATATACCTGCAAAATATTTTTTGCTCTGAAAGGTAAGATCATCAGGGCAGTGATACCACATATTTGCAAGGTGAGGGTGATTTTGGGTCATCTTCGAATTCTGAGTACCACAGTGACTAAAATTTTTTTTTCTTATAATGAAATTGAGGGCTATGGTCAATTAATATTCAATTGGCAATGAAAATATTGTAAGCCTGGATATAACCATCAGGTTTCTTGACAAATAGCTTAGACATCTGTCTTCAGATTTCTCATGGCTGTGAGGATTAATTAGAGCAAATTTAGTTTGAAGGAATGTAAATCCCTATATATTTTAAAGTGAGGGTAGCTGTTAAAGATGCAAGACTTTGTGATAAATACTCAAGTACAGTTAGTTTTTTTTGCATATTTTCATACTTTGCAGTCACGTCCATTCCCTCATGTGATTCTTACTTTTGCAACTCCAGGCGCAGACCTACAAACCATCAGGCCAAGCTTGGCCATGTGGTACTACTTTCCTGAGGGCAGTGTGTCTTAGGATCTATACTTTAACTTCATAAACCCCAACATTTGATTTTGCTGATTTTTCCAGAGCTGATGAAGCTCCAGTTAAAGATTAGGCTCATATGAGAAATCATTGTGCCAATTAAGTTTCACAGTAGAGGTGCACTTTTCAAGTGATTTGGAGGTCCTTGTCTAGAGTAGCCCTTTCTTGGCATCTGGGTATTTGGAAAGCTGAATTATTAACCCCCTAATTTTTTGGAGATGTTGGAATCACAGCAGAGAGGGTTGGCTATGAATTACTTCCTGTGGCCTAGTAATACTTTCCTAACTTTTGCCCTCTCAGTAGCCCTTTTATTAAAGGAGATACTACATATAACCATATAAAAGGAGATACAAATGGTTCTTCTCCCAGTCATATTGGTAGTGTTTGAAACATCTGGTCTTTGAAGCTGGTATGAGTTGAAATTCATGGCTGTGAGTGGGAATGGTTATTACATTTCCCTCAACCTCAGTGAGAATTATTTCTGAACTGTTCTTAATATTTGTGATTTAGTTTCAGTCCTGGATAAACACTGTCCAGTGACTGCTTTCCTTTCCCATTTTCTAAACACAGTGTTGGCTTCTAGTCATACATTTTTTGGGGGCTTCCCGGGTGGTGCTGGTGGTAAAGAATCTATCTGCCAGTGCTGGAAACACAAGAAATAAGAATTGGATCCCTGGTTCAGGAATATCCTTTGGAGAAGGAGCTGGCAACCTGTTCCAGTATTCTTGCCTGGAGAATTCCGTGGACGGAGGAGCCGGGCAGGGCTACAGTCCATGGGCCACAGAGTCGGACGCGACTGAGTGACTAAGCACACACAAGCGCATGTTAATTTTTCTCAGTTCAGTTCAGTCGCTCAGTCATGTCCGACTCTTTGCGACCCCATGGACTGCAGCACCCCAGGCCTCCCTGTCCATCACCAACTCCCAGAGCTTACTCAAACTCATGTCCATCAGGTCAGTGATGCCATCCAGCCATCTCATCCTTTCTCGTCTCCTTCTCCTCCCGCCTTCGCTCTTTCCCAGCGTCAGGGTCTTTTCAAATGAGTCAGTTCTTCGCATAAGGTGTCCAAAGTATTGGAGTTTCAGCTTCAGCATCAGTCCTTCCAATGAATATTTAGGACTGGTTTCCTTTAGGATTGACTGGTTGAATCTCCTTGCAGTCCAAGGGACTCTCAAGAGTCTTCTTCAACACCAGAGTTCAAAAGCATCAATTCTTTGGCGCTCAGCTTTCTTTATAGTCCAATTCTCACATCCGTATGTGACCACTGGAAAAACCATAGCTTTGACTAGACGGACCTTTGTTGGCAGAGTAATGTCTCTGCTTTTCAATATGCTGTCTAGGTTGGTCATAACTTTACTTCCAAAGAGCAAGCGTCTTGTAATTTCATGGCTGCAGTCACCATCTGCAGTGATTTTGGAGCCCCCCAAAATAAAGTCTGTCACTCTTCCCACTGTTTTCCCGTCTGTTTCCCATGAAGTGATGGGACCAGATGCCATGATCTTAGTTTTCTGAATGTTGAGCTTTAAGCCAGCTTTTTCACTCTCCTCTTTCACTTTCATCAAGAGGCTTTTTAGTTCTTCTTTCTGCCATAAGGGTAGTGTCATCTGCATATCCGAGGTTATTGATATTTCTCCTGGCAATTTTGATTCCAGCTTGTGCTTCATCCAGTCCAGCATTTCTCATGATGTACTCTGCATAGAAGTTAACTAAGCAGGGTGACAATATCCAGCCTTGACACACTCCTTTCCCAATTTGGAACCAATCTGTTGTTCCATGTACAGTTCTAAACTGCTGCTTCTTGACTTGCATACAGATTTCTCAAAAAGCAGGTCAGGTGGTCTGGTATTCCCAACTCTAAGAATTTTCCAGAGTTTGTTGTGGTCCATACAGTAGCTTTGGCATAGTCAATAAAGCAGAAGTAGGTATTTTTCTGGAGCTCTCTTGCTTTTTTGAAGATCTGACAGATGTTGGCAATTTGATCTCTGGTTCCTCTCCCTTTTCTAAGCCCTCTCCCAATTTCTAAATCCCTTGGACATCTGGAAGTTCATGGTTCATGTACTGTTGAAGCCTGGCTTGGGGAATTTCGAGCATTACTTCGCCAGCGTGTGCTGGTGCTGCTGCTGAGTCGCTTCAGTCGTGTCCGACTCTGTGCGACCCCATAGACGACAGCCCACCAGGCTCCCCCGTCCTTGGGATTCTCCAGGCAAGAACACTGGAGTGGGTTGCCATTTCCTTCTCCAATGCATGAGAGTGAAAAGTGAAACTGAAGTCGCCCAGTCATATCCGACTCTTCGCGACCCCATGGACTGCAGCCTACCAGGCTCGTCTGTCGATGGGATTTTCCAGGCAAGAGTACTGGAGTGGGGTGCCATTGCCTTCTCCTGCCAGCGTGTGAGATGAGTTCAATTGTGTGGTAGTTTGAGCATTCTTTGGCATTGCCTTTCTTTGGGATTGGAATGAAAACTGACCTTTTCCAGTCCTGTGGCCACTGCTGAGGTTTCCAAATTTGCTGGCATATTGAGTGTAGCACTTTCACAGCATCATCTTTTAGAATGTGAAATAGCTCAACTGAAATTCCATCACCTCCACTAGCTTTGTTCATAGTGACGCTTCCTAAGGCTCGCTTGACTTCGCATTCCAGGATGTCTGGCTCTAGGTTGGTGATCACACCATCGTTATCATCTGAGTGGTGAAGATCTTTTTTGTATAGTTCTGTGTATTCTTGCCACCTCTTCTTAATATCTTCTGCTTCTGTTAGGTCCATACCATTTCTGTCCTTTATTGTGCTCATCTTTGCATGAAATGTTCTGTTTATATCTCTGATTTTCTTGAAGAGATCTCTAGACTTTCCCATTCTATTGTTTTCCTTTATTTCTTTGCATTGATCACTGGGGAAGGCTTTCTTATCTCTTCTTGCTATTCTTTGGAACTCTGCATTCCAATGGGTATATCTTTCCTTTTCTCCTTTGCCTTCTAAAACATTGATAAGGCTTCAACTTTATTTCACATTCAACTATTTTGTTGTTTACAATTTTGAGGCCTTACTCTTCCTATTTTTTGTCTGGGTTGAGTCCCTTAAGGTAACTTCTGCACATTCCTTCTATCATGTGTTTATTTTTCTGTTTCATCTTTTAGAAGGTATGTGTGTGTTGGAATTCTGAGTTGTAAGCAACAGAACTCAGCCCAGCTAGTTAAGCAGAAAAGGGATCTGTTAATGAATAAATAGTTGGTGACTTACAGAATTTTAAGGAGGTCCTGAAAGTCTGTGCTGATGGCTCTGCTCAGCCCAGCTGGGGGACGGCACTAAGAATGTTGCAGCCGCCTCAGTCTGGCGCCCTGCATCTCGCATGCACGGCTCTTGCGTATGACTGCAGGAAGCCCTGTTCTCCACGCTCACCAGCTGACGAGCTTTATTAATTTTGCATGTCTGTTTTCTCATATCGCCCATATATGACTCAGAGTCTCACGTGGGTATGTTCATCGGGCGAGCTCAGGTCACCTGCCCTAGATGAAAAGAAGACTAGGTTGGTGAGTTTTTGGAGTTCAGACTTAAGTACTTACAAGAGCTTTTTAGAAAAAGAGTTTATTTAACTTTTGTCACATTTTGTTGATGTTTTCCCCTCCTCCCAATTAAACTATTCCTTTCGATTTCTGCTTCTGACATAAAAATCTGTTTTATTCACCTCTTGTTCCCCATCCAGAGGAGTGTGGGATTTGCAGTTCCCTGCAGTGGAAGTAAGGAATTCTAACCTCTGGACTGCCAGGGAAGTCCCAAATATCATTTAAATCTTTAATATAGCTTAAGTATAAACTAAAGGTCTGACTGATTTTGTTCCCCTATATGGATGGCCATTTGTCCCAACACCATTTACTGAACGTTTGTGTTGATTAGAAATGTTAGACTTAATTGTACACTGAATATGCACATATGTGTGTATGTGTGTGTACACTGTTTCTTGTGACCTCTCTGTTCCAGCATAGACACAGCAGCACACGCTGACTTGACAGATGGATGTTCCATTTGTTCATTCATTTATTTTAAGAAATATTTACCAAGTGCTTTTTATTTATGTAGTGCTGTACAGACTACAAAAGGGTAAGACATCAAGACATTATTTTTTGTGTAGATGAGTTAAGGCTTATCTTGTTATGGGTCAGAGGGCATCTTGAAGTGTTGGTTTTATATTTTTAGGACTGTTTTTAGCTCACCTTAGAGTGGACCTCAGGCTCTAGTTTCAATCTGGGGCTTCTTGTTTAAATTTATCCTACGGGTTTTTGTACTAAGGACTGTAGGAATCTTGCAGTCCTTCACAGAACTAATGGACTGGCATCTCAGTACTGGGGTGTGGTGTGCACAGTGTTTACAGAGTAAGACCTTTGACTAGAGACATGTTTACCTCCTCCTCTGCTGCTGCTGCTAAGTCGCGTCAGTCGTGTCCGACTGTGCGACCCCATAGACGGCAGCCCACCAGGCTTCCCCGTCCCTGGAATTCTCCAGGCAAGAACACTGGAGTGGGTTGCCATTTCCTTCTCCAGTGCATGAAAGTGAAAAGTGAAAGGGAAGTCGCTCAGTCATGTCTGACTCTTCGTGACTCCATGGACTGTAGCCTACCAGGCACCTCTGTCCATGGGATTTTCCAGGCAAGAGTTCTGGAGTGGGGTGCCATTGCCTTCTCCGATTTACCTCCACAGGTCATTATAATTGAATGTTAGAGCTGGAAGGCACTTTCACAATTGAATTGACAAACTTATTTTTAATGAACTTGGAATAATTTTGATTTATAGGAAAGCTGCAAAGACAGTATAGAAAGTTTTCATATACTTCTCACCTGGTTTCAGTCTCCCCTAATAAAATAATTTTATCATCACAACCTTACTTTGAGGTTTATTTTAGCACTCAGAAAATTAATTTAGTGAAGGTCATAGTTCAAGTTGGTGGCAGAATCAGACCAAGGACCCAGTGGGTAGCCTGGGTCTGCTAGTTAATGACATTTCACTTACCTTTTTTCGTTTTTCATGTATTTGCTCTTTTCCTTCCTTTTACTGGGTTCTTTGGGCATGGACTGTGAGAAAGGACTGTATAATATGTAGTGTGCTCACGAGTGTAGTCTTTCTAATTTGTGCAATAATCTTTTAATCTAGGCTTCCTCCAGTTCTTCAACACCAACGAGAACCAGGAGCAGGACGTCTTCATTTACAGAGTCACTTGATGAGGGTACACCCAACAGAGAGGTAAGTTTAGAATTTCTTCCTTAATAAACTTACAAGAAGCTTTTTATGCTTCTGTTTATAAGAAAATGGGGATTTCTTTTGACATATCATTTATTTAATTCCTAGATCTTTTTTTAGTAACTTTTTTTGCTAATAGTAATTTTGCTTTTATCAAGTGTGTTTTCTTTATCTGTCTTAATTTGAGAGGATAATATACTTTGCCTTTAACATTTGAAATTTTCAGAATGATGTGACAACAATTTGTTCAGCATTATGCGGGGAGAAGTCCTGTATTTTCAGGTTATGATTGGAAACACTGAAGTAACTACTGATTCCAAGTGACATACAGCTGGCACCATAGCTCAGATTAGATTTTTTCCAACATTTTTTCTTTCTGTGAAGGATTGTAAGAGTCCCAGAAGTACAGAAAAAAGGGTAAAACAAAGTGCACACATCAGTGAATTTTTATGAAGTGAATCCCCGTGTGGCCACCATCAGGTCAGGAAGAGGAAAACTGCCAGCCACTGTAGTGCTTCCTCCCTCCCCTACAGAAGAGTACCATCGTCCTGCCCTTCTGATACATGCTGCTGCTGCTGCTTCTTTTTCTAAATAGTACCTGTTAAGTATGCTGTCTGTCGTAAACATTATAGTTAAACCTGTGGGTTGCCTAATTTTTGGCTATTTTAAATTATGCTGCTGTGAACATTATTGTACATTTCTTTTGCTACGTACTTATAGGAGGAGAACCTCTGGGTTAAAGTGTATACGTAGTTTTAACACTTTAGAAGCTAATGCCTATTGTCTTCAGGATAGTTGTGGAACTTTACCTTCCTACCAGGAGTTTATGAAAGTTGTCTTTAATTTCAGCTATTCTGGTGGATATGTAATGTTCTCCTGTTGTAGTTTTACTTTGCATTTCTCTGATGACTGATAAGATTGAGCATTTTTATCTGTATATTTCATCTAATGGGATTGAGCATTTTTCATCTGCGTATTGATAACTTCTTTTGTGACGTGCTTATTTCAGGCTCTTGCTCATTTTTCTGTTGGTTTATCTTTGTTTTATTGATTTGTAGGAGTTCTTTTTTGTACCGTATGGATAGGAGTTTTTTTAACTGGATATATGCCTTGTAGGTATCTACTTCCTTTCTGACCCTTGCCATTTATTCTCTTAATGGTATCCTTTGAACAGAAGTTCTTAGTTGTAATGTAGTCCAATTTATCAATATTTTATTTTATGGCTAGTGTTTTTCATTTCTTATTACAGTATTCTTTTCTTATCCTTGAGAGTATTTTCCTGTATTATCCTATTTTACCTTTCACATTTGAATCTATACTCCCTTGGAAATGAGTTTTTTCAGTATGGTATGAGGTAGGGATCAAGTTTCACTACCACCGTTCTCCCCCTGTAGCTACCCAGTTGTTTCATTCTGTCCACACCGCTCTACTGTGCTACCAGAAGTTGTGTCCATATTTGAGTGGATTTGTTTCTGGACTCTATTTTCTGTTCTCCTCTTTGCTTTGTCTTTGACTTGTTCCTGTACTGTCTTCATATTGTCTCTATATGAAATCTTGCCTTCAGTGTAGAGCAGGTCTTCCTTGTCTTGGTTTTAAAACCAAAATTTTGTAGATTGCTGGCTTAAACAACAGACATTTATTTCTCAGAGTTCTGGAGGCTGGGCAGCCCAAGATCAAGGTGCCAGCAGATTCAGTATCTGGTGAGGACCCTGTTCCTGAGATGCACGCCGCCTCTTCTCATTATGTCCTAGCATAACTTTTCTTTCTTGCATGCACCTAGGGGGAAATGGAGGAGTAGGGAGGCCCCTCTCCTTGTCTTTCACTTTTTATAAGGGCAGTAATCTCATCATAGAGGTCCCACTCTTTTCACCTCATCTAACTCTAATTACCTCCGAAAGGCTTTGCCTGCAAGTACCATCACCAGATATCACTGGGGTTTAGGGCCCAAACATTCAGTCCATAGCACTGCCACCTTGTTCTTCTGGAATGTCTTAGTTATTCCTATACCTTCCCATATAAATTTCATGTAAATTTTAGAATCAGATTTTGGAATCAAAAAGCGCATGTACAGAGAATTTAATTGGGATTGCACTGATTCTATAGATTAGTTTGGAAAAAGTTTCAGTATTATGAATCCAATTTTATAGCCTTTCAATATTTTAAGTAGTGTTGGACTGAGCATTGTATGTAGTGCATAATTTGCAATGCTGTTATTCCGTAGGATAGGTTTCTAAGAATGAGATTGCTAGGTCATAGGGTGTATGCAGATTTAAAAATTGTAAAGATTTTTTTCCAAACTGCCTTGATGAGGATTACTTTAAAACATAATTTTTGAAAACCATTATTTAGTAGATGTTGATAGCAAAATAAAAACTTCATAGTAGTTTTTGCATTGAAAGTTAATAGTATACTGTGTCCTTAGTGTATATATTTAAATAATCTGACAAAGTTATATATGAGTATAAAGTATATGCATACTTTCTTTGCGATCTTATTTTCTTATGCATTATTTACAATATTACATTTTTTTAACTTTATTTCAAGTTAATGTTGTTGAATTTAGTTTATATGTGAAACCAGTTTGAACGAAAGCTAGAGTATTGAGCAGCAAAAACACTTTGCAGTCAGTGTTAATGGCATCATTCCTATACTTAGTATATTGGTTAATATTATGGTATATTGGCTTACATACAGTTGAAACAATGAAAATAACTTGTTGATTGCTACTGTTGCTTTTTTTTTTAAATTTGTTTTTTCTAGGATGCTTTAAAACCTTTAAATTGAATGTATCTTTACAAAATAATCCTTTCTGAAAGGGATGGTTTCAGCATTCTTTTACAGCAGGCTAAGTAAGCTAAAGGTTATTTTTATTTTTCCCCATATTCCAGTACTAAAGCTCCTGTGCTTATAGGGATAGCTTAGGAAATGGTTTCTGTTTGACAGCCAAAGCAATACCATCACTTTGTCTAAAGCATTTTTAAACAACTCTAAAAAATATTTTTGATCACAAAGTGAAATGTACACCTTAGTTCAGCTTATTTTGAAATAAATAAGGGACTTCTAAATTTCACGATCAAGTTACTGATTAAAAGGACATTACATAAAATTATCTTTTAAAGTCATCAGCTCTCTCCCAAACTCCCTGAGTTTTTCATTTTGTTAAACCTCTGAGGTGAAGGATACTCTGTCAGTGATGGGACCCTCACTTTTAGTTTAAGTTTCTTTTTAGCAAAATGTGGAAGTTTGATTAAAAATACAAATATTTATTTGTCCATCTCTTCAAGAGGTACATAAAGTCTGTGTTATCTAGAAAGCTTGAGAAGTAGAATGGTGTCATTACGTTGATTTTCTGGTCAATTAAATGTTTTGCCTTTTCTCAGATGTTGGGGAAAATCTTAATATGTTTGGTTTCCTGTGTTAGTAAATATTTTATATAAATCTTAATAAGTCTGTCTTTGGTAGCAGTGCCTCAGGCCTCCTTGTTGTTTTGTCTAAGTTGTGTATAACTCTTTGCAACCCCATGGAGTGTAGGTAGCCTGCCAGGCTCCGCTGTCCATGGGATTTCCCAGGCAGAAATACTGAAGTGGGTTGTCATTTCCTTTTCCAGGGCATCTTCCCAACCCAGGGATCGAACTTGTGTCTCTTGCATTGGTAGGCAGATTCTTTATCAGTGAGCCACCTGGGAAGCCCCAGGCTTCCTTATAGGGGTGTAAAAAATCATCCATATGATTGTAGACATTGAGGGCAAAGGGGAATAGGTTGATGTGCCCTGACATGGAGGTCTGTGGGGCTCTGGGATCTCATCCTGCACAGACGGTGAATCTCTCCAGTTGGCCTGATACCCTGTCCTGGGGCTCCTAGGCCCAGCCTCAGTACCCTCAGCACAGGCTTCCTTCCCCTTTGTGTTGCTTGAGTTGAATCTTTGCCTCTGGAGCTGGGTGCCTTTGAGCAGTATAGAGTGTAGGATCACGTAAAGGGCTAACTAGGCAAATGAACTACATGTCCTCGTGCCCTCTGCTCCACTCTGATTTTTTTTTTACTGAGATAAAATTCCTATAACATAAAACTCACCATTTTAAGGCGAACTAAGGGTGGCGCCTAGTACATTCGCAGTGTTGTGCGTCCATCACACCCATCCAGCTCCACGTCGTTTTCATGACGCTAAAGGAAGCTGCTTGCTCATTAAGCAGCCATTCTGCCCTCCTCCCGGCCCCAGGGGACCGCTGATGTGGATTACCCTTTCGCATATTTCACATAAGTGGATGCACAATATGTGACTTTGCGTTTGTTTCTTTCACTCGGCATCATGTTTTCAAGGTGCGTCTGTATTGCAACGCATGTAACTCCTGCACTCCTTGTATGGCTCAGTCTGAAGACTTTTCTAAGAAAATGAGAACATGTTTGTTTGTTTGGAGTAATACCTGGAATAGATGAGTGAGAAGGGGGTGGTTTTTGGAACGGTCTGGCTTTGCTGGCTGAAGGATCTTTGAAAGTTAACTTTTCAGTGACTTAGATTTTCTCACGTGTAGGATGGGAACAGCAGTGCCTTCCTCCTGGGATTGTGGGGATAGCCAGTAGCACGGCACGTCCCTCTCCTCACATGCTGCTGTGCACGTGGTGGGCGCTTCCTGCGCTGTTACTGGGGGCAGCTTGGGAAGGCAGGGTGACCTGCTTCACTGTCTCTGCTTAGGTCCCGTCCAGAGGGGAGGGAAGCAAATGGAGCCTTACGTGGATTAGGGCCCCATGGGTGTTACCTCTCTCTCTGTCTTTGCCTGCTGAACTTTTGAAGGAATGACATTTTCACTTTCTTGCCTACCCTGCTCTCTGGTTTGTTGTCTTCTGGAGGTACTTCCTCATAGATGGGGCTCAAAGTAGGCATGTCCATTCTTTTCCTAGGAACTCGTCTGTTCACATTTTTCATATTTTAAAATTAATCTTTAGAAGTCAGTTTATTTTCATATATATATATATTTTGGCTAAAAATGATGTATAGAAACAAATAACGATTTTAGTATTTTAGTTGTTTGACGGATTCTGTTCTGTGAGTAGATGTCTGTTCACATATCCTGTATGCTCTTTTGCTTCCCTACATGCAGCACAAGCCTGGAGTAGTAGGAGGATCCTAGGATTCCATCCCTACGTGCTGTGTGGCTTTAGGCAGCTTCCTTTAACTTCTCAGAGCCTCAGCTTTAAACTGTGGTAAAATGAATATCCATTCTCACAGGGTTCTTGTGAAGGGCAAGTGAATTCAGAAATATGAAAATACTTGTAATTTGTATATCACATAGAAAAGATCGTTATTGTATAGAAAAGAAAAAGCATTATCTATACTCACCACCTGTTGAATAGCACAGACAGGACATTTTATATTAAGAGTGACACTGTAGGGAAACAAATAATGAAGCATCAGGCTGCTTTGGACTAGATGCTTTCCCAAGCTTCAAGAAAGAGATCTCCTTTTCTTTCTTACTATCTTGATTCAAGCTATTTTTCAGAAACAAAATGCCGTCTCTTATCTCAGTAGTTGTCTTTGTATTTCCAGAAAATGTTCACTGTTTCATGTGATGACCCCTAACAGGGATTCCTGATGCTCTCGGCTTTTGACAGGTCCTAAGCATCTAAAAAAAATAAATTCTTTGTTTCGGGGCTTCTGAAGGTGGTGTTCTTTAGGAATTATTAAGAATTATCTTCCAAAGTGATGGGTGAGAAATATTTCTTTGTAAGTTTGGAATTAATTTTGCTCCTAAATGGATTGACTTTCAAAGCTGGATATGCTTTTTCTTTGTTAGACTGTTAGATTATAACCTACCTACCCTCTGTCAGTTAATCCAAATAGAAGATATGCCTGTTAGATTGCCTTTGATATCTGTTCAGTTCTCATATTTTTTCTTTTGCTCTAATGATAAAACATGAATTAAATGAATAGGTTTCCTGATATTAAGCCAGTTGGTCATTCCTTAAATCAATTCTACTGGTCAGAGTGCATTATTAATATCCTGTTGTTGTCTGATACTTATTTTATTTACATTACCTCTGACTTTGTAAAGAGAGAGAGTTATACTTTTTGTGCCATCCTTATCAGATTTAAGTAATTGGAAACTTTCTATTTTTCTCTTTCTTTTCCTTCTCCTCCTTTATATATTTAGGTCTTCTTTACTTTTAAAAAAAAATTTCATAGTTTTTACAGCTTAAATTTTATACTACTTTTGTTAAAATTTATTCACAAATATTTTATTCTTTTTAATGTTAATATACATTGAGTTGTTTTCTTAATTTCATTTAATTTTTCTTGTTATTCCACAGGGAAAAAAAATAGGATTTTTATAAATTATCATTAATCTTGTTATCCTATAACCTTCTGAACTCATTTATTAGTTCTATAATTCCTTTAGTGGATTGCTTAGTATTTTCTTTGTAGAAGATCACGTCATCTGGAGGTAGAGGCAGTTTTATATCTTCCCTTAATCTGCTGTCGTTTATTACATTTTCTTGCCTAATTTCCTGGGCTAGAGCCTTCAGGTGAGCAGTAGTGAAAGCAGACATACTTGTCTCGCAGAGGGAAGGTGTTCAGTCCTAGAGGGAAGAGGGAAGGCCTTCAGTCCTGGAGGGAAGAGGGAAGGCCTTCAGTCTTAAAGGGAAGAGGGAAGGCATTCCAGTCTTTTTGTCGTTGAGTATGATGCTAACATGGCGTTTAGTATATTATCTTTCTCATGTTGAGGAAATTCCCTGCTGTTCCTAGTTAGTTGAATGTTCTTCCCACCAAGCAGTGCTGGATTTTGTCAGATGCCGCCTTTGCATCTTGAGATTGACATGTGGTCTTGTCCTTTACTCTGTTGGTATGATGTATTAACTGGTTTTGGGTGTTAAACCAGTCCTGTATAGGATAAGCTCCACTTGCTCATGGTGTTTAATTTTATATTGCTGGGTTTGCTAGGTTGTTTTTTTTTTAAGGATTTGTTTTGTCTGTATTCATAAGAGATATTGGTCTGTTGGTCTGCAGTATTTTGGTGTCAGGAAAATATTGGTCTCATAAAATACATTGAAAAGTGTTCCCACATACACACACATACATATATATACATATATGTGTACACATATATATGTGTGTGTATGTATATATGTGTATATATATATGTATATATATGTGTGTATATACATATATGTGTGTGTGTATATATATTTTAAGGTTAGTATTAATTCTTTAAATACTTGGTATGATTTACTAATGATGCCATCTGATCCGGGCTTTTCTTTTTGAGAAATGTTTTGATTATCAATTCAGCCTCTTCACTTTTTATGGTTGGTCTGGGCTTTTCTTTATGAGAAGTGTTTGATTACCAATTCAGCCTCTTCACTTTTTATGGTTCTGTTAACAGTTTGTTTCTTCCTGCATCAGTTTTGCTTCTTTATGTCACCCGTGTTGTTCAGTTTGTTGGCATGCTGTTGTTGCCTTGTAATCCTTTTTGTTTTGTAAATATAGGAGTAATTTTCCCTCTTTCATCCCTGATATTAGTAATATGAGTCTTCTGTCTTTATTTTTCTCTGTTAAACATATGATGAACCAGTTGGTTCCATTCTCTTGCTGAGTGTACTGAGCATCCTCAGGATTGCAGTGGCTGATTTTTTTTTTAAACTGGGGCAGCAGGCTGATCTTTGATGATATATTTTTCTTAAGTCTCAGGTGCCCTGAGACTTTACCAGAAATTCCTTGAATCTGTGTTGCTACTTTCCCAGTTTTCTGGTTTGATGTGTGGGTTTGTTTTTTCTTTTAGTTTTTACCATCTTTATATACCCGTGGTCTTTTCAGTGCTAAATAGAGCTAGGGAACATTAGACACCTTGTCCCTTTTTTGCTGTCTTTTCTGTTTAAAGACTGTATGTTTTTATGTTTAGTAAAATTACCCATATAGACATAATAGGGCCATAATTTATGATCTTGGATTTGATCAAGATGATTTAACCTCAGTCTGTACTGCGTATTTTCTCATATATTGCTATAGTGGATTTTTTTTTCTTGTATTTTCTGAGTGTATTATGTACCTAATGTATACATTACTGCAAATAAGAATGAAATAAATTTGACTCAAAAAAGTAAGTTGTTGCTATAACAGCTATATATAACAGAGTTTTGGAAGATAGAAACAGGGCCTCTTCTTGTCACAGTAGCGCTACTAGAAGATTCTAAACTTTTTGGAAGTTCCCTGGCTGTCTAGTGGTTAGGACTCTCCACTTTGACTGCTGGGGCCCAGGTTCAGTCCCTGGTCGGGAAACTGAAATCCCACAAGCCATGCGGTGTGACAAAAAAATAAAACCCCAAAGCTTTCCAGGGTCTCTTTCCTAAAAGAGGATAGAGTAGTACAGAGGGGATATACTAATTCATGACGTATAACAGTGGATGCTAGCTAGCAGATGCCTTAGGTCTGGCATTAGGACTTAATTTTCTCTTTGAATGCTGGTTGAGAAGGACCGGAAGGGTTCTGTGCTGCCAGAATTTGTTTTAGTGCTACAGGCCAGAGGCTAAAGTGCGGCTCACAGCACTCATGAAAGGCAGCTGAGAAAAGCTTTTCCCAGCTGATGCCCAGAGCTCTCTGTGGCCCATTGTGAGAAGCTGCTGTCTCTAGGGAGGCTGTGTGACCAAGAACTGAACCATACCTCACATGGGCTTAGTGACTGAGTCTGTGATAACCTCTGTGTTGCTGTGGGGCTGGAAACCCAAACTGGGACTCAGGGAGTCAGACTGACTGGATAAGGAGGGGTGAGCACAGAAGGAAGGGGAAAGGTAATGCTTTCCTGAAAAGGAGCCTGTAAATGAAAATGACAAAAGAAATGCTGAGAAGACAACCAATAAAAACAGAAATTGGGCTGTATCAATTTATTGCAGGTGAAATTAAAATAATTAAAAGGGCAGTCTGGATAAGACTTTGAAAAACAAGTATCTTCAGTAAGGTAAATGAAGTAATAATTATTTTCTGAAAAAGAACAGAAAATTGTGGGCAGAAAAAAAAAGCAGGCCCCAAAATGGGCTAGGTAGAGAAAAATAATTAGAAATGCAATTTTTAACTTGTGTGTGTTTGTGTAACCCTCACCGTCAAAAAGTTCATTTTAATTATAATTTCTTACACATCGAAATCATGATAGTATTTTGGTATATAGTATACAGTTTATGAAAGAAAATTATGTAGATGAGAATGAATATCAAAAGAGCTATCTATAGTATAATAGAATTTATCCTTAAAATTTATTATCAATTTGTTTTAAAAATTTCTGCTGTATGTATTGGAGAAGACTTATTTGTATATAAGTACAAATAAATGATTAAAGTTTTGTGTGTTTATCTGCCCCATAAATTTCCATGCTGTCTTTTTCTGTCAATAGAAATGAGCAGCTCAGTATTTAAGGCTTTGTGTTCTTTATCATGAATTGTTCTTATTGGTGTAGACTTTAATGCTGAATTGCCAGACGTGCTGTGTGCTAGGGTGCCTGTTGCATACATCATTTGTCTGTCGATAAGCAAGTTGTTTAAAGTTGAGTTTTGAGGTCCAGAACAGCTCAGCTCATCTCTCTGAACCTTCCCAGGAGCTTACTATTTCTGTGGGTAGAGTGGTGGTAGTGCAAGGCCACTAGAGTGTTGTGCGTGTTTGTGGGATGAGAACTTTGCAACATGCCCTTATGATTTGTTTTTCATCCTTTATTTTATGTTTATGCCTCTGCTCATTACCCTGAATGAGACAGCTCCTAGCCGGGATGATAGCAGAGCCTGCTTTTCTCTCTGAGTATACTATCTTTGCTTTGGATTCCTCCAAGCAGCCTAAAACCCAGACTGAAAGTGTGGTGAGTCCTTCCACCGCTTTCTGCATTCCCTGTGTGGGGAAGCAGAGTAATTTGGTCATTCTAGAAGCATATCTCATGTTGCTTGTCACTGACCACCTCTCAAAGCATTTTCAGTGCTGTGCTGCTAACCTTGCTCTAAAAAAATCAGAGCGTAAACTGCTGAGTTCTCATGGCTGGTGTGTGTTTGCTAGCTTTTTAACAGCAACAAAGTTTAACACTGTTTTCATTAATATAGCAAAGAATACTTTTACTTGGTATGAACTCTTAAGTTTTCCTCCCTAGGGAATGTTTGCTCATTAACTAAAAGAGGTATGTATTGCTAGGAATCTCTGTTCAACTAATGGTAGGAGGCCAAGAATATTTTGAGATGTTACTCACATTTTTAGGAATGAAAAAAATCATTGTATATAAATCCATAATTAAGCAATATTGAGTAGGCAGGTGGAGTCTACTGTAACAAGTTAGTTGCATCTTATTTGGGGAGACTACCAGTTTTCTGTGTATTAAACATTTGAAAGGAAAAAAATTACCTCTTTATCTTTCAGCTGACTGAATTCATACAACTTTGAATCTTGTGTATAATTCTACTTTGGAAAATTTGCTAAATTAATAAATTTAGCAAATTAAAAGTTAGACGTTTGATTGCCAAGTAAGGATAGCTTTTGGTGTTAGAATGAACACCAGCTGAACTGGGATTGAGGTTTTTTTTAAACAATAAGAGTTGGTTTAATTTATTAAGCAGCTGGTGATGACATTAGAACATTTCTGTACTTACTCATGGGGCTTCCCACTTGGCTCAGTGATAAAGAACTCACCTGCCAGTGCAGGAGATGCAAAAGACACAGGTAAGATCCCTGGGTTGGAAAGATCCTTGGAGGAAATGGCAACGTACTTCAGTATTCTTTCCTGGAAAATTTCACGGACAGAGGAGCCTGTCGGTCTGTAGTCTCAAAGAGTCAAACACAACTGAACGACTAAGCACACACCCATACTTAACTCGTGCAGCCAGCAAAGACTTGGTCTGCATGTGGCCAGTAGCAGTCCTATATTACCTTCCTTCTAAACTTGGTTTTAGAAAAGAAAGCAGCTGAGAATTCTTGTGACGCCTTAGCTTGGCTCTCAGTAATAGAGGTCTCTTCTTGGTTCTGGGCTACCAGTTATTCCTCATTGTTTTCAGTCCTGAGAGGGAGACAGGAGTCCCAGTTGGAGATAACTTACCAACTTATTTTAAAAATATAAAATGATATTCCACTTCATGTAGTAGTAATGGAGGCTTGACAAAAAAAAAAAAAAGAACTTCTTCTAGGTCCACTTCTATAAGTACATAAAAACAATTTATATTGAATACCTATCCTATTACAAAAAAATGCTAATAATTTTAAAATGAAGACTTTAGAACTATTTAAAATATGGTAAGTAGGCTGAAAGTCTGTGATAATCTTATTTAAATTTTGTTTGTTTGTTTGTTCAGGTAACAACATTTCTCCTCACATAAAACCATGGTATAACCTTACAGCAGTTAAAAGTGATTGTTGAAAGATGTAACAAATCATAATTGAAGACAAATCTGGCAGGAAACCTGTGTGTACTTTTAAATTAAATGCACTTTAGAAACATTTTCTTGTTATCTAACAATTGCCTCCAGGAGTCAGTGTTGGTGACCGTTGAGTATTGATGTGTGTTGAGCTAGTTCTTTGGGCTTCTGTCGGCTGGGAGGCATTCAGAAGTCTTGCACTGAAAGAAGGGCTGCATAAGGGGTTAAGAAGCAATCCCTGAGCCTCTACTATCAGTCAGGCAAATTGTAGGGTTCTTGCCCTCTGAACGTTTGTAGTATAGTATTGAGACAAAAATGTCAAAATACGCTTAACAATTCAAAAGAATTAAGGCATTGTAGAAGAAAATACAAGCATAGGAAATGTGTTAGTCCCTCAGGCCAGCCATAGGAGGCTTCACAATAAGAGGCATTTGAAAGTTGAGAGATGAGAATTTGCAGGGCAGAAATGAAGACGGCATTATACGTGGTGATAATATCTGTAATTTTTGTTTCTAGGGATTCCTAACTTAAATTTTCATGGTAACACAGTTCAGTACTTTCTTTAGTTGTCTTGCATTCATTCAGATATATAGTATTTTTTGCAGTTACTAACTCAGTCATGTCTTACTCTGCGACCCCATGAACTGGGGCTTTCCAGGCACCTCTGTCCATGGGATTCTCCAGGCAAGAATACTGGAGTGGGTAGCCAGTCTCTTCTCCAGAGGATCTTCCCAACCCAGGGTCGAACCTGGGTCTCCCGCGAGAATCTTGTAGAAAGATTCTTTACCATCTGAGCTACCAGGGAAGCCTGATATATGGTATAGCAAGTAAATTAAAATATAGGTACAGGAAAGAAAAGTTTTTAAATATTATGTTGTTTGTTTGGTAGAGTGGTATTTCAAACAGTTGTAGAATATCTGTTTTTGTATGGATCACAATAATGTGCCAGGTTTTTTTTTACTACATAAAATAGAATCTCTTATGGAGCCCTCTTGTTTGCTTTCTCCATAATTTAACAGTCAGTTACTTTCCTTTTTTTCCCTTGATAAATAAAATTCATTTAATTTAATTTTATTTATTAAAGTTCTAGTCTTGAGTAAACATCTTTTTAATATTCTATGCAACTGAATATGAAGTATATGTAAGCATTTTTGCTGCACATAGACAATTACTTTTCAGTTGCCTGGCAGAGAGACTTGCTGATGATCTCTGTGAAATATGTCTTTTATTTTAGAGTGTGTAGTATAGGATATTTTTAGGGCTGGAAAGCATTAATTATAATGTACAAATGTATGCCATGTATCCAGCTTCTAATTCTTTGAGATGGCAGAGAAGAGGAAGGTAAAAGTTAATTCCTATATTCCCCTAACTGTTCTCCTCTATGTAAGTTTAAGGAGGTGTCTTGGACTGATAAAATTTGATAGCTCTTTTTATGTTGGAGGGACAAGGTATTTAAACTTTTATAAGGGGAAAATTCAAACATAGCAAGAGTGGAAATAGCAATAAAAATTGCATAAGATTTCTTGTCCTTCCGCCAATATCCATTGTCCAGTGTCAGCAAATAATAACTTATGGCTATCTTATACCATCCCCTCACACCTCCCTAACCATACCCCTTCCGCTCTCATCACACATGCAGATACCCCTCTCCCCCATCCCCATGGGATTATTTGAAGCAAATTTCAGAAATCTTACCTATTTTGTTATATATTTCTAAAAGATAAAGACTAAAGCTACATAATCATAGTACATTTATCACAACAAAAATTAATTATTTCATAGTATCAAATACCTAATGAGAGTTCAAAAATTTGAGAACACTTTTGCAAAGTTGCATGCCTTCCCCACTTGTATTTAAGAATAAGAAGAGTCATGTATTTGACCTTTTCTTGGTTAGCCCTAGAGGTTGTAGGGAGATGTACTTTTTAAGCACCAAGTTACTGAAACGTAGTGGCTAGTGTCTGGTTGAATGCTTTTGTTTAAAACATGGACGTTACTTTATCATGAGCTGCTTCTATAGGTTTAATTTTAGTTAGACACTTAATGTATTATGAATAGTGTAGAATTTTGAGTCTCGAAGAATATCAAACCTTATGGAACTCACACAGGTTTGATGTAATAAGTAGAATGCTGTGTAAGAACATTTGTCATACCAACAGAACAGAACAAAAAACTTTCATTTGTGGAAGAAATTATTTTTAATTTTAAGTTTTTCTGAAAACTGTCCTACCAATTTCATTTAGACTGGTGGCTTTAAATGAATGGGGCATTTCCATTTCTTATTAGGAAGATATTTTTCAGAGCTTAGCCCGAATAACTTTAAATAGTATTTAATTGTAAGGAACAATTGACATTACTTCCTCTGGATAGTTTTCTACTTGAATGAGTTTTGCTGATTGAATTCCTGATGTTAATTTTGTATTGAGGGAAAAAACTGGGGTGATTGTCATGGGGGGAGGCATGGGATTAGTTTGAAATAAATTTTGCTACGTACTAATCCTTGCTGTTTAGTTACAGATAAAATAGCAAAATGAATTTTCTAAAATACTTACCATACTAGTTTTGCCTTGCATGAAAAAATTCTAATAAGTGAGCAATTACTAATTTTATTTAATAGATGTGTGTCTGATAGGTTTTGGTGCTTGGCCTTTATTCTTAAGAGTTTTAAAACTTCAGTTTTCTGATCCTCTCTTTACAGTGTTTCTTTGTTTTTCTTAGAATGCGTCTTTCCAAGCCACAAAATCTCCCGACAGTGTTAATGGAAGTGAACCCACAACTCCTCAGGTTTGTTTTATATGTTATTTAAAAGAAAGAGCAAGTCATTTCAGTGTCAGTCTGCATATTATTAGCATTTGACTTTACCATGAAACAGTGATGTCCAAACACTTGATGCAGTATGTATGGTAAATCCAAGTTTGTTGATGTTTTTTTGGAAGAAGTTTAAAGTGAAAGTAATACATGTATATATATGTATGTATATATGTATACACACACCAGTCTTGTAAGCTTCCATTATTGCTCATTTAAAAACCTAATGGCACTGAAGATGAAACTTTGAAAAAAAAAGATTGACTTTATAGTTGTAAAAGATTAGAAGTCATACTGAAAGAAATGTTGAGTTACATATTCTAGAAGGGGGATGTTAAGAAAATGGCATTTCTTTTAAAGTTTGTCTAATGCAGAATATCTTATTACTAGCGAATTAAGTTTATCTTTGACTTTAAAAAGTTATTTGGAGAGTGGGACTCATGTAACCTTCTTTTGACTCCTTCCAAAAAAGAAAGAAATTCATTAAAAAAATCCTAATGATAGCAGTGTCTGAGATGAACATTTATTATTTTTGGCTTTACTGATGATTATTCATCATTAACCTGGCTATTCTCAACAGTGTCTAGTGTAGGGCAGTAACATTTCTGATTCTGTGGACCTGGAGCACGAACATAGGCAGTTCTCAACAACCTGATTTATGAACTAAATCATGCAGACTAAACATTCTAAAGTATTGTCTAGCTTCCCAAACTCCATGAACAGCTTACCTGTGAGCTGAGAACCTCATTCTTTCCAGGGAGGCCAGTCAGATTCTGGGCCAAGTCCCTGGGCCTTGAAACATCCCCAGTTAATCCCAAGTCCTTTTACAAATACATAATTTTTTGCAAGTGCCTTGAGGGAGGGGTAAAATATTGGGAGGCATCAGTCTAAATGTTACTGGACAGATCCAGTGATCTTTAAAGAATATTAATCAGAAAATATTATTTAGAATGCTTATTCTATTCTAGAATAGTCCAGACAGACTGAATATAATTATGAATGCAGAAACTAGAATGAATAATAACCAATGTTTTGATCAAACTCAGGAGAGACTTAAGTTTTGATTAAGGTGAGGAATGAACTTGTGTGATATTCAGAAAGTTAGTTGTGTTTATTGCGTTTACTGTGTCTCAGGTGTTGTTAATCATTTTATGTACGTGATCTCATTTAATTCTTGTTACAAGGAGACACCTCCACTCAGAGTCTGTTTGCTTTTATACAAATTTCTGACAGGTTGGTTGTTGGTTGCTGTTAGCAAATTAGGAACAATGGATATCCCCGAAGCGGGTAGAATGCTTTACTGTAATTGGAAGCAGGAAATCAGAGTTGACACCAAGGTAGAAGAGATGGTGAAAAGCAAGCCCAAGAGTTTATAAAGTGTAGCTGCTTGTGACCCCCTTACTAATGGGTAGATCATCCTCTGTAAATCAGTAGATTTTGGCACACAGTTTGTGGCAGAGATATCATTACAAAGCGTTACTCACTGTCTTTATCTAAAAAAGCAGAAAAGTGTAGTATACCCTTTTCAAAAAAATGTCTGTTATACTTAACAGTAGTTGACTCTTCAGTTTAATTCGGTACACAAAATTCAGGTAATCGGTACATAACATTCAGCTAATCAAAATGACTCTTCATTCATAGATTGACATTTTACCTTAGACAGACTTAAAAAACTCAGATATTTGAAAATAATTAGTGTATGCCACCATGTAATAGAGAAAAATATAGTTTGTGAAACAAGTATATATGAGCATTCATCCTTATCTGAGAAGCTGTGAAATAGTTTTATTAGATTATAGTTTTAGTGTTTTGGCAGTTTAGGATAACTATAGGATCTAGTATTACCCTCTTATTGTGTAGATGAGATATTGGGCATGAAACCTTAAATTACTTGCCCAGAGACTGGTGACTAGTTATTGAGAGTGGGATTATCGTAGATTGACAAAAGCATCAGTCTCCCCAGCTATAATTTTTTGCCATGCATTGCCTTATTTAAATTTATATGCTGTTAAAATGAGATGTGGAGAACAGACTAGTGGTTGCCAGAGGCGAGGAGGGTGGGGGCATGGTGAAATAGGCAAAGGGATTGAGAGCTACAGATTTCCAGCTATAAAATAAATAAGTCATAGGGATGTGTAATGTACTGCACTGGAAATAGAGTCAGTAACATTGTAATAACTTTATTGCATAATCTGTAAAAGTATATAATCAGTATGTTTCATGCCTGAAATGAACATATCATTGTAAGTCAACTAACCTTCAGTAAAAACAACAAAAGCAAAATAACAATTGAATTTCACTAAATTCAGTAGAGCAAAACATAGGAATTTAAATGGCCATTCTCATATGCTGTTATTTTTTTTTTTAGGTTGTGGGAAAAAGTCTGGTTTTGAAAATCATTAATTTTTTTAAAAAGAAATTATAGTAGTAAAATCAAATTTTGAAATTTTCGTTGCTGTTTTTGAATACTGCTCAAAGTGAAGGACTGCTTTTAATTTTATTTTCAATAGTTATGAAAAATTTCCAACAGAAAAGTTGAAGGAACTTTATAAAGTGAACATATGTGTACCTAACACCTCAATTCTGCCACTGGTACTTTACCATACTCTTTTTTCTAACCATATATTCATTCCTCTATTTGTACCTCAATCTGTTTTATTTTTTTTGATGCCTTTCAAAGTTGTAGGCCACAGTACTAATGTTTTAGTATGCGTATCATTATCTAGAAATCAGTGTTTGTAATTTCTTTTTTGAAGTGAATTTTATAGAAAATGAAATGTGACTTTTGACAGTTGTATGTGCCAAACCCAGCCACAGGTTAAGGAAGATTATCATAACCCCAGAAAGTTCCCTTGTGGTGCTCCTCTCAGAGGCAACCTGCTTTAATTGTTTCCCACCATACGACAGATGAGTTTTGCTTATTTTAGATTTTCATGTAAGTGGCCTCATAGAGTATACACTGTTCTGCGGAAGGCTTCTTTCACCCAGCACAGTGTTTTTGGAACCTCATCCTTTCTGTAGTTATCAGTAGTTTGTTCCTATCTGTTGTTGTGTAGTATTTCTGTATGAATATTCTGTAGGTATTCACTTATTGATGGACGCCTGGGCTGTTTGTTAGTTTTCTGTTATGAATAAAGCTTATGAATGTTATTGTAGAGTGTTACTGATGTTGTATTAATGCTTTCCCATGATTTCGAGAATACGATACACTATATAAAAAAAATGATATATATAATTTTGACCAGTCATTGAGTATTTCAAGTTTTCCCATTAGATCATCATTATCATATTGCCAGGTTAAGGTTCAGCTGAACAAATGTGTCCTAAGCACCTCCTGTGGAAAGCACTGAGGCAAGACTACAGAAATAGAGAATATGGATCCTGTCCTAAGAGAGTATAAAGTTTGGGGTGAGGGTGTGTGTGCAGTGGATACAGTGTAGGAAAACATATTTAGTGCTTCCTATATGAGACACTGTTTTAAATGTTTTTGCCCATTTAATCCTCATAACAATCTACTAGAGTAATTTTGTTTTGTTTTTTAATAGATGAGGAAATTGAAACAGAGGTCTTAAAGTTAGTAAGTAGTAAAGCTGGATTCAAATCAGGAAGTCTGTTCTTAACCACTGTGCTGTATTATCTCTGTAGTTGTTTTAAGGCATAAACAGTTAGTTGTTATCAGTGAGTAAGTAACTAATGGTGAGTCAGAAGGCAGTATGTGCTCCAGCAGTGGTCCTGGTAAAGTGCTTAGCCATTAAGAAAGGCAGTTTCTGATGGGAGAAATCCAGAAATTTGAGCTCACTTTTGAAGGATGTCTGGGTTTCCATATGCACGGAAACTTTGGGTGATAGTACAGAGGGGGATGATCCCCTGGAGAAGGAAATGGTGACCCACTCCAGTATCCTTGCCTGGAAAATCTCATGGACAGAGGAGCCTGGTGGGCTTCAGTCCATGGGGTTGCAAAGAGTCGGACACGGCTGAGTGACTAACACACACACAGGCACACAGACAACGCATTTGCTCAGGAAATAGGAAGTTACCTATTAGAACTTAAGTAAAAAAAAAAATCAAGATACATTTTTAGATACATGTTTTTAGGAACAGTAGGTAAAAATATCAACTTATCTACCTGAAAGAATTGTTTTGTGAACTGGTTACTGGGACTAATGTATAATAAACACACTATCATCTTAAGGGTAAACTCTCAAAGAAAAAGAATTAAGTTTCTGTTATGTGGAGGGGTGATTTTACAAAGAAATGGGTCTTGGGAAGTGGGAATCTTGAACATAAATGAAGGATTTTGATCTTTCTATTAAGTGAGAGTTCAAATTAAGAACTAGGAAGAAATGCTAAAAATCCTAGTGGCTGTGTGACACAGCGGCACATTGGTAGGTGAGAGATTTGAGGCAGGAGAACAGAAGGCCACTAGAGATACCCAGCTGGTAGAGGATAAAGGTCTGAACAACAACACTGTTGGGGAAATAGGAAGGAGGAGTGAAAACAGGGTCAAGCAGGTGAGACAGAAAGGTGTTAAAAAGTAAGTCTGTGTTCATTTATTTTTACTTACACATTTCTGCTTCTCTAATCCCCATCAGCTTTTTAAACAATGAGTTACAAATCGCTGAATGTCTTTGGTGCCAGAAGCCTGACAGTGGTTGGAGCCAGCGGGAGTTGAGTTTTTCATGTAGCAGAAACACTGGAGACAGTTGTTAGAGGCCCTTTTCCCTTTGACTTCTTGTCCTGCCCTCTGTTTTCCCTCTCATTCTCATCACTGCCTTTCACCCTCACAGTTCCAAGTTTGGCCTCCAGGAAATACATCTCCATTCTCAACAGGACAAAAGACACATTCTTTTTCATCAGGAAAATAATGTTTCTTCTAGAAGGTTCCATCATGGTTTTTGGCTGCACTGTGTGGCTTGTGGGATCTTAGTTCTCTGACCAGGGGCTGTACCCAGGCCCCCACAGTGAAAGTGTGGAGTCCTAGCCACTGGACTGCCAGAAAACTCCGGAAGGTCCCATCCTTTAGAGTCCCACTCAGTAGTATCCATTACTGGCTGAACTTTGGCACACAGCCCACTCGTGGCTGAACCAGAGTCTGGGAAAAGCTAATTTTATTATTATTTTAAATTTATATTTTTTAATAATTTTGTTAGTTCTTTTATTTGTAGCTGTGCTGGGTCTTTGTGGCTGTGTGGGCTTTGCTCCAGTGGTGGTGAACAGGGGCTACCCTCTAGTTGTGGTGTGTGGCTTCTCATTGCCATGCCTTCTCCTGTTGCCTAGCACAGGCTCTAGGGCATCCAAGCTTTGTAGTTGCAGCTCCCAGACTCCAGAGCACAGGCTTAATAGGGGCACAGCTTAGTTGCTCGGAGGCATGTGGATCCTCCTGGATCAGGGAACGAACCAGTGTCTCCTGCATTGGCAGGTGGATTCTTTATCACTGAACCACCAGGGAAGCCCAGAGCTAATTTTAAAAATCCTTTAATTGAAATGTAATGTATCACACTATAATATCTACATACAGAAAAGTATCGTGTAGTCCATATACAGCTTTCTGAATTTTCACAAACCAAACACAGCTTTCTAACCAGCACCCAAAATCAAGAAACAGAAATTACCAGCTTCCCAGAAACCGTTGTGTTCCTTTCTGTCCTCCTGTCACACTGGGGGTGGGGGTAACTACCGTTGTGGCTTCTAACACTGTAGATTAATTTTGCCTGTTTCAGAGTTTATGTAAATAGAATCAGAAGTAGATATTCTTTTGTGTCTGGCTTCTTTTGTTTAATACTGTTAGTGTTAGATTCATGTATATCCTCATTTGTGGCTATCAATCTTTAATTCTTGTTGCTGTCTAGTACCCCGTTAATGATCAGATAACAGTCGCTTTTGCCCGTGTGTTACTGATGAGCATCAACAGTAGTTTCAGGTTCGGCACTGTTTTGAACAGTGCTGCTGTAAGATTCTAGTGCATGTCTTTTGTTGAACATAATTATACATATGTACTGGATATATAGTGAAGTGAAAGTTGCTCAATCGTGTCCTATTCTTTGTGACCCCATGGACTATACAGTCCATGGAATTCTCCAGGCCAGACTACTGGAGTGGGTAGCCTTTCTCTTCTGCAGGGGATCTTCCCAACCGAAGGATTGAACCCAGTTTTCCTGCATTGCAGGTGGATTCTTTACTAGCTGAGCCACAAGGAAAGCCCAAGAATACTGGAGTGGGTAGCCTATCCCTTCTCCAGTGGATCAAACTGCTGGTCCACAGAGTACACGTGTGTTTAGTTTTAATGTTAATAAATGCTAGTAGTTTTCCAAAACGGATGGCTTTATATCCTCACCAATACTTGGAGTTTTCCATAGTTGTAATTTTAGCCATCCTAGTGGATAAGGGGTAGTGTCTCATTGTGGTTTTAGTTCGTATTTGAGAAGGTGATTGTTAACCTGGCTGTACTGTTAGCCTGAACGAAACTGGCGTCTGGCGGAAAGGAAGAAGGGAGGATTACATATCTATTGATAGATAGGTGAGTGCTGTTTTCCCCAGTTTACTTATGGAGAAACAGAGGCAGAGAAGGGCAGTGTAACTTGCCTAAGGTCATATTGCTGGTCGGTGGTGGAAGGAAGACTTGAACCCATGAAGTCTGGATGCAGAGCCTGTGGTCTAAGCTACTGCACTGTAGAGCCAGAAGAGTCTGCTGCACAAGCTTGAGTATGGTTCTTAAGTGAAAGTCTGTCTTTTAGTCTTATTTCTCTAATACTGATAATGATAATCAATGTTTATTGCATATTTGCTACATTATAAGCAATTTGCGTGTACATGTTAACTCATTCAGTCCTTGTGGCATCCTTATGAGGTGGGTAGTAGTATTATTACCATCATTATTATTTTTGTCATCCCTATTTTGGAGAGGTGAAAAAAAGACTCGTGAGGTTAAGTAACTTGACTCATGTCTTGAACATTGATTGTGGCGGAACCAGGATTTAAACTTAGGCAGCTTTGCTTGGCAGCCCAACAGGCTGAATCATGACACTCAGTCACCTTCCTGCCAAGCAGAGAGCTTCTGCACATAATGTCTTTGACATTGTTTATTAGTCCTAGCTCACCTAAAATAACAGTTATTTCTAGTGCTAGTCAAATTTCTCACTTGTTTGTCCTAAGGCAGTTTACAAGGAGATTGTCTATAGGAGCTGAAAAGCACTTTTTGTGTGGTTCACAAGTGGCTGGTAATGGAGTAGGCGTAAAGTGGGTCTTCAGGGTTTTGAGCATGAGGGTCCCTCCTCTCCCTTAAAAGTTTCTCCACCCTGTCCCAGAACAGAGGTAAAACTTGCACATTATGAAGGAATAAATTGCAAAGTACACGAAAATAGAAAAATGAAAGTAAAAATCACCTAAAATCTTACCACTCAGACCCACTCACTGTTACTGTTACACTAATGAGAATGAGTTTCTAGGAAACACCTTAAGTGCTGACTGCTGTCATGTGAACAAAACAATGCTGCTTTTAATAATACAAGTTATTGAATTATAGTATTTTCCATGGCTGTTTTACAAAGTAATGCATTATCATTAATATTAATATGCTGATTAAGAGAATAGCTCTTGCAGATCACTGTTTCTGACATGAGGCTTACTGACCCACGCACAGGGGCTTGAGCTCAGGCTGTCACTGCCCTTCATGATTTTGTAACGCTTACGTTTATTCCCCGTAGACGGTGGTAAGTAGAGCAGAGCCGAACGTCACCAGTCAGCTCTGCCTTGTGTTCTCTTACTGAGCAAAATGGGTTCACTCTGCGTTACCTACCCTCTGCCTGAGAAGAGTGTTAAGGACTCTGCGCCTCCAGGCAGACTCCACATTCAGCCACACACTTCACGCCTTACAGTACATATCCCCAGTTGAGGTCCTGGGTGTACACTGTGGTATTGCTGGCCCCTGCCTCCAAGGATCTTAGTTTAGTGGATGAATCGCACAGCACACAGGTGAGGTCTGCTGGGAAAGCATGGCTTCCTTCTTTTTTACAGACGGGCAAACCGAGGGGAAGTGACTTAGTGAAGGTCATTCCACTGCTCGGTGACGGACCTGGGACCTACACCCCAGTCCTCTGACTCGAGGTCCAGAGCCTTTTCAGAAATAACCGGGCATCTCTCGTTTTTCAGCAAACACTGTATTGTGTAAAATGTCAGGAATGAAGTTAAAGGTGCTAGAGCTTTTAACAGGTTCTTGCTAGTGATTAGGGAATAATAGAAGTCTAAAGGTGTGTTTTAACCCCCATGTTTTGTTGTGTTTTGGTTGTAGTCAAGTGACACGCAGTCTTTTGCACAGAAGCTCCAACTCCGGGTGCCGTCTGTGGAGTCTTTGTTTCGGAGTCCAGTAAAGGAATCTCTAGTCCGATCATCCTCTAAAGAATCTTTGGTACGCACGTCTTCTAGAGAATCCCTGAATCGGTTCGACCTGGACTCTTCTGCTGCCTTCTTTGATCCACCCTCTGATATGGAGAGTGAGACTGAAGACTCACTCGGGAATTTAGACAGTCTCAGCAAAGAGCAGTTGATCCAGTGGTTGCGGAGGACGGAACGAAGGTTGAATGGCTACAAAGGGAAATGTTGTGAGGTAGGGGCATGACTTTTTTTTGCTAGTATGAAAATTTCCTCCTCATGTTCTCTAATTCATGTTACGGCCTGGTCTTTACGCCTGTCGTTGGCTGAACTGTTGATTCCCTAGCTCCGTTGGATCCTGGTGGTAAGTAGTGTGTGGCAGTATCTAGTTAAAGACCTTCACTGGTGCCGAGGCCCTTCGGCCAGGACTCTTAGTAAAATTTTGGAGCAAATTGTTGCCTGTAGCCTTCTGAATCTCACATTGCTTTCTCCACCCTCCCTCTGCTTCTCATTCAGTTAGTGTGAGGTGGGGCCCAAGAACTTCTTTTTCTATTTAAATAGCAGGCTCCAGGTGATGCTTTTGTTTGTGAGACTGATCTGTGACCACAGTTTGAGTAGTCTTTAGGCAATGGGCTCTAATCGCATTTTGTGAATTAGGTATGTGAGGTATGTGTCTAGGTGAGATCCCATTTTATGAATTATGTATTAGAGGTATGTGTCTAGGTGAAATCAAATGTAATCTAGTATTTTATAGTCAAGTTACATTTTATTTTTTAGAAATATATTACCTATATTATTTAGTTTCGACTGTATATGCATATAATTAACTTGAATTGTCTATTAAAGGGTTCCTTTGACTTATTTTTTGACTTTCATAATGAGATATTTTAGCAGAGTTTAGAACAGTTAACTGCATTTATGTAGGAATGGCTGATGTTATTTGTGACTTTTTCTTTATTTTAGCTTGTTACAGCTTATCAGGCTCTTCATAGAGAGAAGAAAAAGCTACAAGTAAGTGATTTATTGGCTATTTATATTGATTCATATGTAATTTTAAAATTAGAAAGGATCTTATAATAAGACCCTGGCTTTTAATAATCGTTCATATGACCAAAGTATTTAACCTGTTTTACTATTAGGGATTTTGATGAAGAGAATGAGAGAAATCTCAAATGTTTTTGCCTCTGGTAGGGATGGGCTTCCTCGAGAGCAGTATTTAAGAAGTTTGGATTTAACTTGCTTGCCTCTCTCAAGTATGTTTCCTGGTCGCTCAGTCTGTAGGCTGCATCTTTGTTTTACTGGTAGATAAATATACAACTTGAAGGAGATGGCAACCCCCTCCAGTATTCTTGCCTGGAAAATCCCATGGACGGAGGAGCCTGATAAGCTACAGTCCATGGGATCACCAAGAGTCGGCACAACTGAGCGACTTCACTTTCGCTTTCAAATACCTGAAGACATTTGTTTCTTATCCTTATATCAGGGTCCAAAAATAAGTATCCTCTCTTCTGTTTCCTGAGGTTGCTGCTTATAAAATGTGTGGAGAGTAGGAGTGATTATAGTTCTCCTGGTAACTTACTTCTGCCCTTCTCTGTCATCCTGTCCATGGCCAAAACTTTCCCAGCAGGCGTCCCAGGGGATAATTCACAAGTCAGAGCTCAGGGGAACTATCACTCCAGTTCAGACGGTGCTGTTATTTATAAAATGCAAATAGTCTTCACTCTTACTGTACAAGTTATTAAAACAGTTTAACGTATTGTCCCATTAAGAGACATTAATTGTATAACCAAAAAGTTATTTGTAAAGTGAGTTTTGGTAAACTTTATTTCCCTATGTATATTATTTTAAAATATTTAATTTACCATTAATAATAGTCTGCTTTGAGTACAACATTAAATTATATGACTTTGGTTTGGAATATAATCAGTTGAGAATAGTAACATCAGTTATTTGTTGCTGATTTCACTATTCTAATTGTCCCTAACATGTGTGAAAATTAGATTATTACACATAAAGTATTTGATTTGATAATTTGTTAAACATGTGGTCTGTAGAAGTGAGGGGATAGTTCTGATTTAATCCATTGTATTATTAATATTCCATAAACCCATTCTCAAAAGGTCATCTTATTCCTAAGTTCTGTGAGGACCTTGCTTGTGTTTCTTTGATTTGTCTGTTTTTTTGTTTCTAGATGTACATAAATCTACCACTAAGTGGCAGGAGAGAGTTGTGATTGCCTAGTTGCAGAAGTAAAGGGTGTTAGAAGTAAAATTCAGTGATTTGTGATCTTTTTAACTTGATTTTCATTACTATGTCATGTGACTGTTTGAACCAGCTTTTTTTTTTTTTTCCTTTTAAAGGGTATATTAAGTCAGAGTCAGGATAAAGCACTTCGGAGGATTGGAGAGTTAAGAGAGGTAAGTTGAGAATAGTACTTTGAGAATAGTGACTAAATTTCTCATATTTATCAGGACTGTTTTATGTATTGGGATAGTTTCATATGTACCCCATTATAGTGAAAACTAGCTAGATCAGCCTACAAGACCAGGGGTCATAGTTTTTATTTGTGTGGTTTCCCTAAGATACATGTTGGTGAAATTACAGGCAGACCTTATTTTATTGTACTTTATTGTGCTTCAGAGATCTTGCATTTTTACAGATTGAAGGTTTGTGGCAGCCCTGTGTTATCAGATGATGGTATCTTTTAGCAATAAAATATTTTTTGAATTATTAAGGTATGTGCTTTTTTAATGCTGTTGCACACTAAGTAGTTATTTAGTGTAAATAGTGTAAACATGACTTTTACATACTCTGGGAAACCAAAAGTATTGTTTTATTGCAATACTTATTTTGTTGTGTTGGTTTGAAATGAATCCATTATATCTCTAAGATGTTCCTGTAATGACTTAAAAATGGCTCATTTAACAATAGAATGTAATTTGCCTGCATAGACAGTCAGTGACAACTTCTAAGGCTAACCTGTCTCTTAGGTAGTTCAGGCTTCTTTTTGTTTTTTCCTAATCAGCAACCTTTTTACCTTTTTGGTGAAGTAAAACAAAAATTATGTTTCTTGTAATTTGGGGGGAAGGGTGTAATTTTTACAGTAAACTATCAAATCCAGGCAAATACTTATCATTTGGAGTCATGCTTTGCTAATTTCTGTTTCTGGTCCTACCTTAAGAAGATTGGAAAATATTGGCTTAAATTGGTTAGAGAACAGCATTTTAGGTCTCTGCTATATCACTTATTATAATCATTTTACCATCTTTTAATCATAAACTATAACAGATGTAGAAAATCATGACAGAAATACAGCTTCCTTATACGTAGTGACCACTGTGTAGCCATCACCGTGGTCAAGAAGTAGAATGTTGCTGGCCGTCCAGAAATTCCTCTGTGCTTCCCAGCCCATTCACAGCGCCTTCCCTTTCTCCAAAAGTAACTGCTATCCTAACTTAAATGTATTTCCCTGTATTTCTTTTAAGGTTTTATCACCTAAGTGTATACCTTGAGATGCTATAGTCTTGCCTATGTAAAAAATTTTTTGATGTATCTTTTAAGTCTCTCTAAATCTACTTGTCTTCTTATTCCTTTTCTTTTCCTTGCATTTCATCTGTGGAAGAGCCTGATGATAATTGAGAAGATCCAAAATTGCTCATTTGCCTTAATCCCAACATTATAAACCTCATAGACTTGAAATAACAGATCATGAACCCCTTATTGCCAAATTCAGACTTAAATTGAAGAAAGTAGGGAGAACCACTAGACCATTCAGGTATGACCTAAATCAAATCCCTTACAGTTATACAGTGGAAGTGACAAATAGATTCACAGGTTTAGATCTGATAGAGTGCCTGATGAACTATGGATGGAGGTTCGTGGCATTGTACAGGAGGCAGTGATCAAGATCATCCCCAAGAAAAAGAAATGCAAAACGGCAAAATGGTTGTCTGAGTAGGCCTTACAAATAGCTGAGAAGAGAAAAGAAGTGAAAGGCAAAGGAGAAAAGGAAAGATATACCCATTTGAATGCAGAGTTCCACAGAATAATAAGGAGAGATAAGAAAGCCTTCTTCCATGATCAATGCAAAGAAAAAGAGGAAGGCAATAGAATGGGAAAGACTAGAGATCTCTTCAAGAAAATTAGAGACACTAAGGGAACATTTCATGCAAAGATGAGCACAATAAAGGACAGAAATGGTATGGGCCTAACAGAAGTAGAAGATATTAAGAAGAGGTGGCAAGAATACACAGAAGAACTATACAAAAAAGATCTTCATGCCCCAGATAACCATGATGGTGTGATCACTCACCTAGAGCCAGACATCCTGGAATGCGAAGTCAAGTGGGCCTTAAGAAGCATCAGTATGAACAAAACTAGTGAAGGTGATGGAATTTCAGTTGAGCTATTTCAAATCCTGAAAGATGATGCTGTGAAAGTGCTGCACTCAATATGCCAGCAAATTTGGAAAACTCAGCAGTGGCCACAGGACTGGAAAAGGTCAGTTTTCATTCCAATGCCAAAGAATGTTCAAACTACTGCACAGTTGCACTTATCTCACACGCTAGCAAAGTAATCCTCAAAATTCTCCAAGCCAAGGTTCAACAACAGTATGTGAATCATGAAATTCCAGATGTTCAAGCTGGATTTAGAAAAGCCAGAGGAACCAGAGATCAAATTGCCAACATCTACTGGATCGTCGAAAAAGCAAAGAAATTCCAGAAAAACATCTACTTTTGTTTTAGTGACTACGCCAAAGCTTTTGACTGTGTGGATCACAACAAACTGTGGAAAATTCTGAAAGAGATGGGAATACCAGATCTCCTGACCTGCCTCCTGAGAAATCTGTATACAGGTCAAGAAGCAACAGTTAGAACTGGACATGGAGCGACAGACTGGTTCCAAATTGGGAAAGGAGTACATCAAGGCTGTATATTGTCACCCTGCTTATTTAACTTATATGCAGAGTATATCATATGAAATGCCAGCCTGATGAATCACAAGCTGGAATCAAGATTGCCGGGAGAAATATCAATAACCTCAGATACACAGATGACACCACCCTTATGGCAGAAAGCAAAGAAGAACTAAAGAGCCTGTTGATGAAAGTGAAAGAGGAGAGTGAAAAAGTTGGCTTAAAACTCAGCAATCAGAAAACTAAGATCATGGCATCCAGTGGAAACAGTGACAGACTTTATTTTTTTGGGCTCCAAAATCACTGTGGATGGTGAATGCAGCCATTAAATTAAAAGACGCTTGCTCCTTGGAAGAAAAGTTATGACCAACCTAGACAGCATATTCAAAAGCAGAGACATTACTTCGCCAACAAAGGTCTGTCTAGTCAAAGCTATGGTTTTTCCAGTGGTCATGTATGGATGTGAGGGTTGGACTATAAAGAAAGCTGAGTGCTGAAGAATTGATACTTTTGAACTGTGGTGTTGGAGAAGACTCTTGAGAGTCTCTTGGACTGCAGGGAGATCCAACCAGTCCATCCTAAAGGAAATCAGTCCTGAATATTCATTGGAAGGACTGATGCTGAAGCTGAAACTCCAATACTTTGGCTACCTGATGCAAAGAACCAGCTCATTGGTAAAGACCCTGATGCTGGGAAAGATTGAAGGCAGGAGGAGAAGGGGACGACAGAGGATTAGATGGTTGGATGGCATCACTGATGCGATGGACTTCAGGAGTTGTGGATGGACACGGAAGCCTGATGTGCTGCAGTCCATGGGGTCGCAAAGAGTTGGACATGACTGAATGACTGAACTGAATACTATCATCAATTATGATTACTGAAATTAGTTAAATGCATTTTTATATGCTATTGCAATCCTTCCAACATTTAAAAAATCCTTTTCCATATCTGTGCTGTTAGATCATAAAGCATAATACATATACTCTTTTTTTTTTAAACTCTTGCGGTGTATTTGTTCTACAAGTATAGTTAACGTTCACCAGAAACAAAAGATGCCCAGCTGTTACACTTGCACCTCCTCCAGCCTCTCCACTGCATGGCCCCTGACCCCTACGCTTGGTTTTCCGAATATTAACACTTCTGTGACGTCTTAGAGGTCAAACTAGAATTGCGGAGTCTTGGGCTGAGTAGGAGTTCAGGTTTTGTTTCTTCTCAGTCACTTTCTATTATTACTAGAAAAGGGGTACATTTAGCACTTTGTTGAGGGACAAATAATATGGCACTTTTACTCAAAAGGTTTTTCTTAGTTAAAGGTATTTGATACATTCCACTCATCAGAATACCTGGGAAAATAATCAGAAAGATCTTATAAAACTTATGCATAAAAATGTTAATTCCAGGATGTGCCCAAATTGGCAAACAGTCCAGATGGCCCAACAATAGGACAGTTATTGAATTGGTTGTTATGTTTAGTAATGGTACAGAGCCGTTTATTATTGTGCTAAAAAGTTCAAATAGTGTAGCTTTACATCAAAGGTAAGTTTCCTAGATACCAAATATATAAAGATGGATAAGACAAAGTCTTTGACCAAATGAAGCTCATTTTCTAGTGGGTAAGACACGCATACATATATGCTTACATATATAACACACTGTTAGGTAGTAAACAATTCTATTGGGGAAATAAAGCAGCATAAAGGATTGAAGGTTGAGTGAGGCCTTTAGAGGGTGGTCACACACTGGTTACTCTCTGAAGAACTCATTATAGGGAGCTAAGAGTGGAAGTGAGAGCCTGTTAAAACAGCTGTAGTAGTGGTGGGGGTGGTGGCAGGGGTGGAAGTGGTGGGAAATGGTCAGACTTGCTATTGCTTTGAGGGTTTGCTGATGATTAGAAATGGGGGAAAAGAGAGGAGTCAAGATTGAACCCAACACTTTTGGCTTGGGTGATAGTGAATTTTGGCATCATTTGTTGAGTTAGAGGATAGTGGAGAGGAGATTTATTGGGAGAGAAATCAGGCTTCAGAGTCTGGTGGTAGTGTCACATGGAAGAAGGATTAAGATTGTTCTTAGTGACCCCAAGGATCTAATTAGAAGAACTTTCTAAAAGTGGAAAGTAACCCCTGGTGCTGGGTCCAGTTCTGGAGCTCGTGGGACCTTGTTATGGTGGTGGTAGACAACTGGCTAGCCACCCTGTAGGCTGTAGTCAGGATGTAAGTAGACAGTTCCTTTATAACTATGGTCTCTATTATTAGTGAAGTTTTTAGTGGTAGAATAAGGTCTCTATAAGGAAGGAGCAGGGGACAGGATTAAAAATTGTTTCCATTGTATGCAAGGACTGCTTAAGATGAGGAGACGAAAACATTCAGAACCTGAACACTCATATTAATATAAATAACAGAAGTTTTTGTGGGCTGGTATCTAGTATGGTAGAAAGTAGAAAATTATTTGAAAGGAATGAATTTTAAAGAAAGTAAAGGACTGCATTGCTATTAAGGAGATGCACAGCTGTTCCATACTAAAGAATTGTCCTACGCAGGTTCATGGGGGACAGTAGCTTTCCAGACTTTGGGATTTCATGGGTCATTTCCTTCCAGAAATGGGGTACAAGAGACTTGTCATAGGGCTGCTTTTATTTTTTTCAAGTGAGGACATTGAGAATGAGGAACTAGGTTCTTTTATTGTCATTATTTCATGAAAGAAATTTTTTAAAAAATAACAATTAGGAAGGACATAGTCTCAGGATAAGGTACGTTGTTTAGATGAAAGATCTTAAAACCTGTCTTGATCTTAAGACCAGCATTTGGAGACTCCGGCTGTGGGGGAAGGCCAAGCCAGCAGTGAGAGGAGCAGGCCCTGTGCTGGGAGGCCTGGAGGCTGTGTGGGTGTTGGGAAGAGAGGACAGTTAGTACTTCAGCGTTTTGAGAATCAGTAAATTTGAAACAATTCAAGAAGAGGGAGTTGCTTATGAGTCCTTGAAAATACTGTTTGAAGAAAAGTTTCCAGAGTTGTGTGAGGGGTGGATTAAATCAGATGAAAACTTGAGGTAAGAATTCTCTCTTGAAAGCCTACTGAAGGAAATTAATCTTCAAAATTATTAGAGATTGGGATTATGGTTATGTATGGGGAAAAAGGGCCTAAACATTGTGGAGAAGGTAACGAAAGAATTTGGTTATATGCAGAGATCGGCAGAGATAAATAAAATATGACTTTGACTATTTTGAGCTTCGAGAATGAGAAAAGTACGAATCCTGGAAAAAGAGAGGGTTTGGATGGAATATCCGCTGTGTTCCAGGTGTTAATCTCCAGCATTCTAATGGAGCAGGTGTCAGGGAGAAGCCCTGAGGACTTGAAACTGAGCCCAGAGGGCTAGCTGCCGATAGAATCAATGAAGGCCATGGTGGAAACAGGAGGAGCTCTGCACCTGCAGAAAGCAGGTACCTCGCTTGAGGAAGTAATTATTAGAGACTGAGTGGGGAGGTAAAGACCATTGGATTTAGTTAGGAATGCTTTTATTAATGACCTGAGGAAAGCAGCATTTTAAGTAATGTCAGGAACTTGAAATATCACTGTTTGGTGATCCAGTAGGTCAGCCTTTTCATTTGAGGAAGCTTCTGATTTTGGCAATTGATCACTTTCATGTATTGGAAAAAGGAAGGCTCTGTTGATCATCTAGTTACTTACTGTATAACAATTCAGTTTTAGATCAAGTGAATTTAAGATAACACAGGCAGAAAGATGTCTTAAAGTATGACAAAGTTTTACCTTTATCTTAAGTAAGATTTTTAAAATCCTTTCTACAGAATTATTAATTCAGCAGTGATTAAGGTCTAAAAGTGTTTTCTCTTCTTGGATCTTTATACTCTTTAAAGAACAGAATTATTTGTTGAGGTAAATACTAGTTTTAAATGCTAATTATTCTCTAATTATTGTTGCTTATACCTTAAGAGTAATACAGTCTGGGTTGATCAGTTTTTAAGTTTTGAAAACTTCAGGTTCATATTTTTTGTTTTATACTGAAAACTGCCTGTGAATCCTTTATGTTTTAGGAGCTTCAAATGGACCAACAAGCAAAAAAACATCTTCAGGAGGAGTTTGATGCATCGTTAGAGGAAAAAGATCAGTATATCAGTGTTCTCCAGACTCAGGTAAAAAAAAAAGTGTGGAATTTTTAGATAAAGGAAAATAAAGGGATTTTGATGGGATATGTGATAGGTTCTTTTTTTTTTTTTTTTAAGGCCTATTTTTAAAACTCTCTGCTTTTCAACTCAGTTTTAAGAATTTTTGATTTATTGTGTCTTCTGGCTAAGATATCACTGAAAATAGCAAATACCAAAATTGTTTGCATTGGGAGTAAATTTTTTACTTTTATTTTTTTCCCTCCATTATAGCAAACGTGATACCTTTTACTCTATCCCTTTTCTGTTTTAAAGAAAGTACTACTGCCATAATTTTTTTTTCCCCCTAATGAAAACCTTTTTGTTTTTAGGTTTCTTTGCTGAAGCAACGGTTACGAAATGGCCCACTGAATGCTGAGCTACCAAAACCACTCCCTCAGATGGAACCGGAGGCTGAAGGCATCACTAAAGAGAACACAGACAGTGATGTAGAGCCAGTAGGTAAGCTTCAGCTTGTCAGGAGGTTAAGTTAAATGCTAGAGGAGGGTGTTGAGCGATTCTAGGGCAGGAACTAGTAGGCATGGACTGAGGTGGAAGGAAAATGTCCCTGACCCTCATATTTCTAGACAGATGCGTTAAAAACAAAATTTAACTGAGTCCATTTAGAAGATCTTATTGGCATAATTCAGTGATTCATGAATTGGGCAGCATCTCCTCTAGCAGATTCAAAAGAGCTCCTGGGAGCTGTACAAAATGAAGGAATGAAAGACTTTTATAGACAGAAGAGCGTGGAACAAGGAAGTTAGAGTAGCGAAGAGTGGATTGGTTGTGACAAGGCCCCTTTCCTTTGGAGGAGGCAGGGGTCTGTCAGGCTTGTGACCTCGCTAGTGTTGACCGGGTGATTCCTGCTGAACTGGCTTAAGATTCCATTTCTGGGAGAGGTCAAAACTGTAATTAAGTCTCAGTTTGGTGGCTTGGGGCTTAACATAACCCTCCATCTTGGACCTGTTGTCTTGTTTTTAACAGATGCAAGAGTTTTGATGGTTTTTTGGGCTTTTTATTTATTGTTATTCGGGAGAAAGTAAGTAATTGTTTTACTACTTGAAAGTCTATGAGTAGCATACATTTGCATTGTCATTGAAATTCATTACATTATACTGTTTTATTGAGAGTGGCAGCTAGACTTCATATAAAAGGTCAGGTCTACTCAAGATTAAGGAATATGCTCTTTGTCATTATTTGTCTCTTTTTGTTTTTAAGTAATACTGCTTACATATTTCTACTTTAAAAGATCCCAGTATTTGCCCTATTACTTGCTTTCTAACTGAAAAGAAAGAACAGTTAAATTCTGTTTTAAAATCCAATTATAGTCCACCCTAGTCTTAGAGACTTTGAGGTATCTATTTGGTAAAATTTCCAGTTTTTATTTACTAGCTTCCTTGCAAAGAAATTGATGATAAACTTTTGGTCCAGCCAGCACCAGAGCAAAGAGCTGAACAGCCATCTATCTGAGCAACCAGCCTGTAAGGGCTCTTGAAATACTCTCTGGCCTGTTTCATTAATGTAAGGAGGTGGAGAAAGCTTACTTGCCAAAACTCCTCTCTGGAAGAGATGAAAATACTTTGGAAGGAATACTTTACAGATCATTTTGGTATAGGCTCTGAGGCACAGGGGGCACTGGCAAAGAGTGAAAGATGGCCATGAAACTGTCTTTTCAGGAGGGTGGATTCAGTTAACACTAGTTAACTCTTGAGTGCTGTGTGTCATTTGGGCTAGGGTGGAACCATGGAAGAGGTGAATGTACTCCTCAGCTCCTTCAGCTACAGATCACACAAATAGCAGCAAGGTAGAAGTTGGGAAGGGTGCCCCTCTCTGCTCTGAGTGGCTCAGAGTATAGCAAAGTGTTGGGATGAGCATACATTCTGTGCACTAACAGAATCCAGGGGAGTCCTCAGGTTCTTTACTGACAGCCCCTGTTTATGCCGCTTTACTGTTGACAGTGGGAGATGGAGCTTCTGCTAAAGCAGTGGAAGCACTTCAGCAGAGAGTTAAGCGTCAGGAGAACCTGCTGCAGCGCTGCAAGGAGACCATTCGGTCACATAAGGAGCAGTGTGCGCAGTTAACTAGTGAGAAAGAAGCCCTGCAGGAGCAACTGGATGAAAGACTTCAAGAACTAGAAAAGATGAAGGTAAAGGAGCGAATGAGTGTGATGTGCCTACCGCAGCCCAGTGACGGTTAGATCCTCAGGCCCCAGCGCGGCCGCCACCTCCTCTGGAAGGCCTGCCCCTTGCTCCGTAGACAGCGTGGAGAGGGCCCTCGAGTGCCCTGGGAGTCTGCCATTTATCGTCCTTTTGACACATCCTGTGTTCTCTTCTACTAGACTTGTAGGAGTATTCAAATTTAGATAAAATGTTTAGAGTTCGCATATAAGAAGAAACTTTATTAGAGATGGAAATGAATTTTTAAAATTTTTTTAGGAGCTTCATATGGCTGAGAAGACTAAACTTATCACTCAGTTGCGTGATGCAAAGAACTTAATTGAACAGCTTGAACAAGATAAGGTAAAACAACAAAACTTATGATACTAAAATTTGTCGAGGGCCCCCCTGCCCCAGTTCATTTTTGGAAGCAATTAGAAGCATTCAGACTTCTGCTTTCCAAAATTATTATGGCTGCTTCCATGAAAAAACCTCTTTGTTTTCATTTCTAGATTTATATAACTATTAGTTTTGTATCATGTGAAGCTGCATCTGTGATTTCTTGATCCAGTCAGCATTTTGATTTGTAGATTAGAATGCTGTTGCAAAATAAATTTGTTTATAGTATATAACTATTTTTAGAGAAAAGTTAAATTATAGTTAAGGCATTACTAAATGTGAATGATATAAGTATTGTCTTTCAAATATAATAGAAACAGATCTGTCAGATAAATTGCCCCCAAAATAAAGCAGTAGTAATATATACATTAACATAAATAAAAATTTCTGCAAATAAACTTGAGAGTGTATAGGTGAGATTGGCGATTTAGAGTTGGGACAGTAGCTTCAGCTATGACAGCAAAGACAACTAAAAAAATTCATGAACAGTTTTGACTAAAGTTTTTCAGCGCCAGGTTCATGGGTCCTTTTTTTTTTCTTTTTCAAAGTAGCTTCCAATTAGTTCTACACCATCCACCATGTTCTTTAGTTTGGTACTTAAAACTACAGATTTTAAGTGACCATATAATTAAGAAAGTGTCAGAGCTGTTCTGCTGTTGAAATGTATTGTCAGTCTTTTCGTTCTGTCCACTTTACTATATTATATTCCATTAACTTCATAAAGACCTTGCTTAAAAAATTTTTTGAGAAAATTTATTATAGAGAATACAAAGATTAATAAAAGGAATTCCTGTGAACCCATCACCCAACTTCAACACGTAATATCTCAGGCTAATTTTGTTTCATCTTATATTCTCAGCTGCTAGTATCCTCATCCCAGGATTGTTTTGGAGCAAGTCTAAGAAATCTTATCATTTCTTCTATAAGTATTTTCACGAGTCTTTTAAAATAAAGGACTATTTTTATTTTTATAAAAATATAATAACATTATCATGATCACGTCTAAAAATTTAGTAGCAATTCCTTGATAACAGTCTCAACAGTTTCAGATTTTCCCTTTTGTCTCATGCACTTTTGGCCTTTTTTGTGATGCAGAATCCAAATGAGGGTCTTTTATTGCAGTTTGTTGTTGTGACTCTTAAGGCTTTTTTAAATCTGTAGGTTCCACTCCTCTCTCTCTCTGTCTCTCTCCCTTTCCACTGTGAGTTGGTTTTTGAGGAAACTGAAGCCTCATGATTTTGTTTTGAAATTTGTATAATAATGCCCCTCTTACCTGGTTTTTAATCTGTTCATTAATGTTAGCCATCTGGAAGAGTCAGACCCTAAAACAAGAGTTGACAAACCCTAGAAGTAAGGTAATACTCTTGTTAATATCATAAACTAGCTGTCACAGAGTCTTAGTTTTCAAGAGACAAGTTGAACTACACTTTTTTTTTTTGTTTGTTAGTTGCAAATGACTGATTTAACATCTACTGTTTGATTATATTTCCCCCCAGCGACCTTCATTTCTTGTGTAGATTATCCAGAAAGTGGGAAGACAGTTAGCAAATTGGAGGAATGGGATTGCCCCACTGACAGTAATAAGGAGTGGTGTTGGGACCAGAGATTGTCACAAGAGGAAAGAGAAAAACCAGGTAGATCTGTACCACAGTCTCGGTCCATCCAGTGTGGCAGCGGTGACCTTATGCTCTTGGCAGCCTTTGGGTCTTCCCCTATGTTAGAGCGCAGTTCAGTAATCATGGTTGGTTGTGAGCCAAGTACAAAAGACTGTATTTTGTTGATTTATTGTAAACTGTTTACTAAGACAGGGAAAATTATAGTAAGCATTTATGAAAAGATTATAAATCGTTTAACTAAAATGTGTTTTTAACAGTTTAAAGATTGAAACTATTATTAAAACAATTTTTATATTAGAAATACCCTGATATTCTAGGTAGCTGAAGTTATTGTAGTACATAGTGTAGTATATACTCAGGACACAGACCTGAGTTTGTGAAATACTGAAATAATTCTTATGCTCTACTTAGTAAGAAACATTATGTTTTCTGCCCTTGAAAGTAAGTTTGTTGTGTGCTCTTAATAATGCAGTTTTGTTATGTAAACGCTTTAGAGTCTGCGCTTCTATTTAGGGAATGGTAATAGCAGAGACAAAACGTCAGATGCATGAAACCCTGGAAATGAAAGAAGAAGAAATTGCTCAACTTCGCAGTCGCATCAAACAGATGACTACCCAGGGAGAGGAGTTACGGGAACAGAAAGAAAAGTCTGAAAGAGCTGGTAAGAAATCAGGGGTTACTTGTTTTATGTTGGAACTCAGAAGTCATGTGAAGTGCTTGACTAACCAACATTTAGAAAAATTAGTTAAATATGGATAAAAATGTTCAATTCTAGAGCCTCTTTATAAAGACGTAGTAGGCTGTTCTTTAGAAGAGGCAGGGCTTGGCAAACTATGGCCTGTGCTGGTAATGCAGCTCATGCTGGGCCTATTATATAGAACCCTGCAAAGCCTGCAGTATTTATTATCTGGCTCTTTGTGAAAAATGTTTGGTGACCATTGCCTTGGGCTGTCAAAATTTAGGTGTACATTTTGGAAGAGCCCAGGTAGGCACAGTGTGGTACATACTAAATAACTGCTACCTTATGGATGCTTGGGGATAAACAAAAAGTATAAAATACAGTTTGCTTTTTTAAGAGAATGATGGAATAATTCAGCATTATACAGAGCAGCATTGTGTTCTGACCCAACAAATGCTAGGCTGTGAAGTGTTGAGACCCGCACAGTGTTCAGCAGGGTATGATACTGAGTAAGGCAAGACAGGAAAGGAGAGGTGCTTGAAAGGGGTGAGAGCAGAGAGAATGGGACCTCCAGGTTCATGAGGATGGGAGTTTTGAGTTGGGCCTCAGGTAGTGAATAGAATGGGCCTACACAGACAGGCGGGGCAACACACATTTCAGATTCTAGATCATAAGCAGGCACAGTGACCATAGGTGGTGTGTGTGTCAGCTGGAAATCATTCTTGCTGAAGTGGAAAATGAAGTTGGATTGTGAAGGAACTGACTGTTAAAGTCTGTAAAGATACTGAGTAGCTGAGTTTAGACTTTGGTGTGTTTTCCGTGTTAGGAAACCCGTAATAGGAAAGTATAAATGTGATGGAAACCAGTGTTGTATGTAGAAAAGAAACGAAGTGCAAAGTTGAACTTAAGAGCAAAGGTAGAAACCCAGGTTTTGGAAACTGAGAGCTTTGGCCGCCTTGTCTAGGATGGTGGATCTGGGAAGAAGAGGAGGGGTTGATTCTGCAGAATTTGGTATCCAGCCAGCTTGAAGGGGCAGAAGAAAAGCAGGAGTCTAAGAAGACATCAGAGATTTAAGGTGTGGAGACTGAATGAATCACATGACTCCAGAAGAAAGGGAGTCTAAGTGGGGATACTGAGGAATGGAGTGAACGATGAGTTTGCTTAGATTCTCTGAATTTGAGCCAATTATGCGCTTTCCAGATGGAATTGACTTGTGGAAATTTGGAAATAAGACATTGGATCGTCTTTCTGGAGTCATTAGCCTGAGGTTGCAGTCTGTGGGTCACATTACGCAAGAGGCTGATTTCTCTGAGACTGCTCTGCTGGCAGCAGTGGTGGCACCTGCTGCTGATGGCCAGCTGTCACTTTCTGCAAGGCTGTCATGAGTGCCTTGCTTGTATTCACTCACGTATGTGTGTGTATTTCATCCTTAACATTTCTGTGACCTGTATACTGTTGTTCTCATTTTACAAATAAGGAATGAGACAGGAAAACTTAAGAACATAGAAGTTAAGTAACTTGCTTAGATTCACCCACAGAAACTAAATGGGTAGTTGAGATTTGAATCTGGGCATTTTGCATCTGGCGTCTGTGCTCTTAACATAGAGATCTTGCATTTGGTGAAGAGAAGTAAATGACAAGAAAAAAGTTAACTTGGGATGTCATAGGAATAGTGGCCACTTAGGCTTCTGGGGAATATAGGAGGCATTTCCAAAAATGCAGAAGGTGGGATGAAGATTTTTTAAAATTTCTTTTAATTTGCGTGAGGATTCAATTATTAGAATGCAGTTTCAGAAATGATTTTAGAAACCAGATTGTAAGGTTTAAGGAGAGGAATGGGTCTGAATGAGAGGGGTAGTTGGTTCACACTAGATGTGCTCCGAAATATCTCCTTGCAGTTATTTTAAACCTAAGAAGATTTCCTTTTAGAGAGCATTAGTAGCAAAATCTCTCAGGTTATAATCTCTAACAACTTCCTTGAAGCAGTTGGAGACTTATGAGATGCTGTTAAACACTGGTTTCTGTGAACAGAAAAACCTATTCCAAAGTCTGAGCTTCTCATGTCGAGCCTTTTCATTTTTATTGTTGCTTTTGTTGACTGTTGTAGCCAGCTGAGAGAAAATAATGCTGGTGAAGGGTTACATTTCCTTTTTAAATTGAGGTGTATCTTGGTGACGGGATAGAAACCCATGAATAACAAATAAAATGAGGTGAATGATGAAAAGGCAGGTGAAACATACAGTTAATTCATATGTAGGATAAAAATTTCCCAGGCTGCTGTTGCAGTCAACTGTTTCGTAATATAGCCCTCCTTCTCCTACTTCTCTGAAACTCCAGATATATTTTGTCTTTATTTGTTTATTTTTTAGTTGAGGTATAGTTGATACATAAGTTTCAGGTATATAACATAGTGATTCACAATTGTTAAATGTTGTATTCCATTTATAGTTACTATAAAATATTGGCTATATTCCTTGTGCTTATACATGGTAGTTTGTACCTTTTATGTATTTTGCCTTTAAATATGATTTTTGTAAAACTTTATAAATATTTAATAGCCTATGAGTTAAAAAACTTATTTGTGTATTGTACTGTCAAAGTATTTAAAATTAATAAATACTTAAAGAGGGAATTAAGATTTATAGTTATTTAATAGAAATATTTACTTTGGAAAGTCTTTGGATAACAATGAGTGCTTTTATAGATATTTTTGAAATTATATTTGTAGTCATAATTATTGGGTTAATGATAGAAAATTGTAGCATACTGATTCCATATTGAGGATGTTGTCCTTTAAAATCTATAATGAAAGTTAGTTTTGTGCATCAACTGAATTTTGTCTAATGGTTTTAGTTTAGTCTGAACAGAATTGTTCAAATACAATATGGTTCTTGGTTCACTTATAAGTGATTATTCCAATTAACAGAAAAGTCCAAATTTAGTAATAAAAGTAAGAAAATGTCTTTGTAAAGGAAGTAGAGTTTCTGTAGTAGCATATGAATATCATCTGGCGCTTGGAGAATTTAGTTTCTCTGTTAAATGTTTGTCTTTCTCTTAGATTTAAAATTCAAAGGCTAAACACATAAAAGCTGACTATGTGGTTAAGATTTTTAGAAGTAAATGTGTACATAAAATAATTATCAAAGAATCTGAACTCTTCCAATGCATTTTTTATTGTAAAAAATTAATTTATATTTAGCAGTTCTTGACATGTGGGTATTTGCAGACAAATAACTAATTTGGGGGGCACACTTATTCTGGAGGTCAAATCAGCTCAAATACATTCCTCACTACTTTTCTTGGAAAACAGTCTATTGCACTGCTTCTCACAGTTTTTCTAGACAAACTGTGGTGCTTCTCATATGTTGGAGGACAAAGGAAATCTGAGTGTCTCTGATTTTAAAAAGAATAATACTATCATAAAATACTTAGACTGTGGGTACATGGTAACACGCCTGCTGGATGTTGTATCAGCCTTCAGCTCTACAGTGGAACTGCTAGGCGTGTCTTCTGAAGAACAGTACTGTAGCACTTTTGTGTTTTTAAAATTACTTATTTCAGTGGATAAAGAAAGCCAAAAAATAAATATTTTTGTTACAAGCATTTTACAACACTGTTGATAGTATTCCTTTCTAGGTGTTATTTTAAAATAGATGGTCATATCATCAAGTAACCAGATTTTAAATTTGGAGAATTCTGGTGATTCAGCTTAAATATGTAATGGTGTTTTTAAAGTGCTGGGTATTATTACTAATTGTCTAGAATATTACCTCTTCAGTAGCACCCATACAGAATGTTAAGTTCACACTAAGTCTCGGCTATTTTGTATGTGCATGTGTGTGTATGTTTTTAACTGAAATAGGAGGTAGAGTAGCTGGCTAATCATTAATGTAGTGTATTACAAAAAACAAATTGGGAAATAGAGAAAATGAAAGCACATTGCTATTGTTTCAATACACTTCCATTTAGTCTTTTCTTAATCCTTATTTTATATAATTGTAATCATAATTGTCCATATAATTTTGTATGCTCCTTTTTCTTTATTTAGCATTATATTAGGAGAACTTTTCCATGTTGCTAATGTACTAACATATTTTAATGGCTTTGTCAGAATGCATGTACATCACTAACCATCTCCCTGTTGATCAGCACTTGGATTATTTTTTATTTTCATTATTAAGAATAATACTATAACAACTTTATAATATAGCTTATTCCATCTTTGAATTTTTTCTTAGGATAAAGTCTGACCCATAAATTTCTACTCTCTTTTGTTAGTTATTTTTAAGTTATTTAAATATAGCCATTATAAAAGAAAACCCACATCGTAGTATTAACACCTTCCCCCCATTGTTTTTGCCTGCAATTCTGCAAAATGAGTAAAATATTCTGCTTGGATTAGGAAAGTTTCCAGAGTGAATTAACTTCCATAAACCCTGTTTCCTTTTCACGTGCCCTGTTTTTGCTGAAGTTCTGTGTTTTATATGACTGGCTGCCCTTTAAACTGTAGAGTAGCTCGTAACATTGTTTGCTTTTCCATTGTCATGTTGTGTTTGTTCAGAAATCAAGTCGTGGTTTTTTTTCCTTCATTTGTATAGTATAGGCCTGATAATACCAAAGGCATTCAGTGGAACATATTTATTTGAAGAACCCTTTAAAATAGTTTCTTTTTAAACAGTGTATAAGATTTATGCATATTTAATAACAAACAAAAATCACATGTGTATTTAAATGTTTTGTTAGCTGCTGATAATTTGTCACAGAGTTTTTTTGGAGTCTTAAGTCTCACGAAACATCTTATTTTTGTGCATCCACACATGCCAATAAGTGAATCATGGTGCCTTTCCCAAGCCTTGTATGAACAGGACTGGGGTAAGGGCTGTTTTTTTTCCTTATCATGGGTACTTAGTACAAGCTTTACAAAGAAAATTCCATGTTTCTCAGGCAAAAAATTAGGAATTAAAGTAGAATTTAAGAGTGCCATTTTAGGCAAATAGTAGGTACACATTTTGGCACTGAATGAACACCTGAGGGAAAACTCTATTATTTTAAATGGAATTAGATTTTGATATAGGTTGTTTACTTAATAATCATGTATTTGTAGGTGCCTGATACGTTTCTGCAGTAGTAGCTGTGCACCCATATCTTTGGAAAGTCATTGTCACCCTGCACTTGCTTCTGTTCTTGGCAGTTGTCACTGTTACTGGAAAGCATCAGCAACTAGAGGAACACAATTATTACAGAATCATGCTTTCAGTTTAATTAAATTTACTTAGCTTTAGCCTAGTATTTTTCAAGATCATCCTGAAGTTTTCAAAATATTTGATAGATGAATTTGCATGATTAATGTAAGGAGTATGTGAAAATTTGGATAGATCTGTAAAAACTTTAAAGGTCAAAGCATAGTTAATCTTTTAGAGTGAATTTTGTTATGTATTTTGGGCAGTGGCTTGAAAAGTAGATTTCCATTGTAAAATGTGATTATTTATTAGATTTCTGAAGGCCCGAGCTTACAAGTATTGCACTAGCTGGTTTATGCCACTGGGTGGTAGTATCATTTTATTTTCATTTATGTAAACTCTAGACCAGTGGTTTCCAAACTTTTTAGATACAAGGATCTCCTTGTACTCTTAAAGATTGTTGAGGATTCCAAAGAGTTTTTATTATGTGGGTAATATGGATTGGTATTTATTATATTAGGAATTAAAGCTAAGAAATTTTAAAAATAGTTCATTTAAAAATAACAGTTAAAAACCTATTACATGTAAGTATAAATGCTTTAATGAAAACTACCTGTATTTCCCAAAACACAATTTAGTGTGAAGAAAAACCTTATTTTACATCTTTGCTTATCTTATTGTTTAACTTAATAGAAGATAACTGGATTTTCATGCCTGTTTCCACATTCAGTCTGTTGCGATATGTTAATTTGGTTGAAATAGATCAAGAACATCTGCGTTCATGCAGAGAAGTATTTGGAAAAAGGAGGACCTTATAGCTCCTCAGAGAGTCTCGGGACTCTAGGATTTTGAGATCAGACTTTGAAAACTGCTGCTCTAGACTTTTGCTTTTATTCACAAAAGAGGCTTGATGATTGGGTGGGAATTCTGATAAAGAAGAACTTTTTGTTGTTTTTTTTCTGTTAATTTGCATTTTATTCATTTCATGGTACTAGCTGGTTTGTTTTTTTTTAATACCTCATGCATTTCTAGCAGCTTTTTGCTGGGATAAAGAAATAGGCGCTGGCTTAGTTACTCATGCTTGATGTTATTGTTCAGCTTCTTAGTTAATCTAGAGGTTGTCAGCCTTTCCACTTTTCTGCCTCTCTCCTTATTCCCTGCAGGGGGAGTAGAGTGGGTCTTGTTATTTTTGTTGTAAAGTGTCTTCCAGGACAGTGCTACAAAATAGTAATGCTGCCTAGAATCTCAGAATTCTGGCATTTGCTGTTAGTAATACGACTGGTTAGGACTTTGAGGATGGTTCGGGGAAGGATGCTGAGGTGACAAAGCAAATGCCACAGTCGTCCTCGCTTAGCCTGAGCCTTAGTTCTTTTATACTTTGCACCGCCCCCCCCCCCCGCAACCTTACAACTTCAACTATCTTTGTGAAATACTTTCTTGATATCACCCAGTGCCTAGCATATGCTTGACAGATGGCAGACTAAATATATGATGAATAAATGATTGGATTACTGAGCTCATGTAACTCTTATAATGAGCATTTGTCCATTTTTATACCTCCCATGGATGTAAGAGAACCTTGTCTAAGGGGAAGGTGAGGAGCTGGCAGTAAAAGGTCTGCCCTGTGTTTGTAACTGATAGAGGACTATTCCTAAGATATATTACATTTTCGTAGAAATGTTTTCACAGGATTTTGTTTGAAAACGAAAATTGCCTGAGATACATTGAATTTTGCTTTGGAAGAACACCCTGTGTTCTTGCAACATTTGGCGGCAGCTGGTGCTTAGCCTTCCCGTTGATGTGTGCTGTGGCCACGGTTTCCCTGCGCACTCCTGCATGCTGGCAGAAGGCTCGTCAGCTGGGGCTGATGCACTCTTTTCTTCCTCCCCACTCACTCAAGTTGTTGGGAATTGGAAGGTAAATTACGTAGGCCTTCAGAACATACCTCTTCTAGTACTCAACGTTAAAATCCTAGTGTAGATTCCTTTTGGAAAGGGGAGGGGGAATTCGCTTTTAGAATATTACAGGCCATGGAGTCCACTCACTGTATCTGGTGGTTGCAGGATCAGAAGGTGAGATGTTTCTGGTTAGTAAGTAGGCTCTCAGCATATCCTCCTTCAACATTGAAATGGGACTCGTTTTTGGAGACAGACTTCCTGTAAAGAAGTGGCTTCATTTGTGGTGCAGTGTAGAATGTGTTTGAAATAAGTTTTCTGTACATGGATATAGAAACGTGTTTTACTGCCTCTTTAAAATTTTGTTTTGGGGGGACTTAACATTTTCATAAAGCATGATGGAGATGGAAAGCAGTGAGTTTTTGTATGTCTGTCAGAGGCATAACATGGTGAATTTTGTTGAGAGTTAGAAGCCATCAGTAACTGATTGGTTCAAAAATTCTGGTTCAGTAAGGTATGTTACTGCTCAGCTGAGCCTGATCAATGCCAGCATTCTTAGTTTTAAAAAATAATGCAAGATAAGGATTGTTCCTTAAACTCTGTATAGTTAAGTTGATTTATCATCCAAAGGAAACGTTGGAGGACTCAGTTCTTAAATTTCAATGAAGATGTCGAATTAAAAGTCTCAAAGGTGTCCTTTTAGGTATAAAATTATATGGTTTTTTGACAAGGTGGCAGAGCGTGGGAAGAAAGGATTAAATTTAGATGAGAACTTTGGAACCAGATCTGTCCTACATTAATCATTATATGATGGATAATCAAGTGACTTAACTGTTTTGGAGTATTGAGCACTAAAATTACACTACCATGTAGAATGTACTAAAATTTACTGAGTATGGTTAGGAAGATTAACTTTTGAAAAATTATATCCAAAAGGAACTTTGTGGCATTGATTTTTGTTGTTGTTGATTAATAAGGTGAGAGCCCTGTATCTATTTTTATATTTTATTGGATTCTGGAATTTTAAAAAAAGGAAGTTTCACTTGGTATTGACTATGTACAGTTTTGTTTTGCTTAACTGATAGAAGCTTTTCATTTAAAACTCGGTCTTGCTGGAAGAATATCATAGCTATCTTCAGGTTCTCTGGAGCCTGATTTAAGATATTTCTGTGACGTGCTTAGAAATGCTAAGATACAATCTTATATGCTGAATATTAGCTGTAAGGAAAAGATGGTGATGACATCCAAACATTAAAAAATACCAGCATTCCTTTTTCCATGTTTTTCTTTCCCAGATGTAAGCCTTCAGCTCATACTTAAGCAGTACGCACCCTGTTACAAGATTTCTTTCCTGTGATTGATCATTTTACTTGACTGATTTTTAAGAAACAAGGAAACTAATTTCTTATTACGAGCAAGAGATGTTTATTTATGCTGGACACCAGAATTTATAGTAAAAGAATAGCTAAAAGATATCATATTCCTTTAAATATTTTATTTACCAGAATATTTATGTCTAAGGATTATCATCTTGGTGTTTGCAGGCAAATATCACTGAAGTTGGAGTAGGCAATCTTTAAAAATAATTAAACTTAATTAATATGCCTTTAAAATTTAGACCTTATTTGAGCTCTGATTTTATACTTTGGACATATGAAATGAATAAGTTGGATAGGTTTTTTTTTTTTAAATATCAAATGCATGATTGCCAGAGAAGTTTTTTTTTTTTTTAAGGTAGTAAGCAAAGTAAGTTGTGTTTCCCAGTTGTTAGCAGAATTCCATCTTTCTGTTGCCTTTTTCTATACCTACTATACTTCTCCATTAAGAAAATGCTTTAGAATACAAGTTTGTCTTTAGGTATGCAGTTTCTTTGCGAAAACCACTATCTGTTAAGTGAAATTGTAGTTAATGAAAGGGCTTTTTATGGGATATCATTGGTTGAAGTTCCACATTTCTTACACCACTGAAAGTGAAAATACTGCACATGTCAATGAATTGTCACCTTGAATATTTATTTCATAAAAGGATTAAAACCCATCTTGAAAATTGATGTTTTACTTATAGTTCTTCTCTTTGGTAAAGGGAAATCTTCTATCCTTTGAGGACTAAAGAAAATAGTTGAGGATGATAATAGCACTAGGATTTTCACAGGACATTATTTTGTCAGAAAGAGGGGGAGAGAGAGAAAGTGTGTGTTTACACACATACACAGTGCACACACGCACACACACACATACACACACAAACACACATACTCATGTATTTCCGGTGTCTAGTTACTCAGCTCTTGTACCCATGCTGTCAGATTCTGTTTGATGCTGGGTGAGCTGTCCTTAAAGATCTTATTATTGTAGCCTAGGTGACTGTTTTTGCAGAGCCTGTATTCTTACTTATTTCACCCCCAAACTCCATGCTAGTAGTGCCTTTTTGTACACTTTTGAATCAGGAAAAGATTTCTTACTAGTTAGCTACATTAATTTGAAACTTACAGAAGTAGTAGGTTTCATATCAAAATACATTGGTTACATATGTGATTCAGCCAGTAAATGTTTAGGGAAAAAACCCTGCTTTTATTATATGGTTAAGAGGTTTTTTTTTGAAAATACGATTAGTCAAAGAAGAATTTTTTCATCCTTAAAAATATCCCAGTGAGTATACAGTAGTGTTACCTAGTTATTGATAATAGATAAGAACTTGCATAGCAGACAAAGAAGCAATTGCAATTATATGCTACAGAGCAGGTACAAGTATTCATTTCTATGAATTTGCTATCCATAATGACACTTGTGGGGAGAGTGGGGCAAATCTTTAGTCATTTAATATTTTTTCCAACTTTGAGCCTAAGTTCATACAGTATAAGCCATCTTAATATCTGAATCTAGAACTCAATGACAAATTGCTTTCAGTGACTGGACCTTTCTTGTGGCTTTGTTGAACTACCATTCAAATGCCTCTTGGCTTTAAACAGCGATGAGTTTTTTAACATGTCCTGCTACTGCTGCTCTTAGTTCACGTCAATTGAATGTAAAACACTTTAGCTCAATGATAGTATTTCTTGAGATACTTGTTTTCTGCTGTTTTCATTATAGCTTTTGAGGAACTTGAGAAAGCCCTGAGTACAGCCCAGAAAACAGAAGAAGCACGGAGAAAAATGAAAGCAGAAATGGATGAGCAAATAAAAGCCATTGAAAAAGCAAGAGAGGAGGAACGTGTCAGACTTCAACAGGAATTAAGTTGCGTGAAGCAGGAGGTTGTTGATGTCACGAAAGTAAGAATAATTCTAGATTGCAGTGGGTTACAGCAATTTTGAAACTTAAGTCTTATACTTTTCCTACATTCTCTGCAGTAAAGAAGAGTAAGTTTATATTTTAGACCATGTCCATTTCATGATGTTCAGGATATAGGAAAAAAGCATTCTGATAAAGAAATGAATGTGTATCTTTTTGAGTATACTTCCCAGAGGTAATCTCTGCATATAATTTCTCTTTTTTGCTTTCTAACCCTCTCTTTAATTTTTTTTTTTAAATAAAAGATGGCATGTTATTTTTAATGTTCTGTATTTTGCTTTCCCAAATTAATAATCTGTCTTGGTTATTGTTCTTTGTTATTGAGTTAATAGTGATACCCTTTTTGTTTCAAAGACAGCTCAGGATTTCATTTTATGAATAGCTCATAATTTTATCAGTCTTCTGCTGATGGATAGATATTTAGACTTTCAGTTTTTATTGTTTGAAATTGTGAATATCCTTATCATATTCACTAACATCTGTTTCTTTAGAATAGATTCCTAGAAGTGGAATATTACTCAGGCAAAAGTCATGTGCAGTTTTAATCATTGCCTAGTTGCTACAAGCTTGATGGAGGACCATTTATATTCAAGTATTAGAATATGTTCCTGCCCTGACAAAGATGTTGTTACCTGACTTTTTAAAAATCTTTATGAGCTAAGTTAAAAATGACATCACTGTAGTTTTGATATACATATCTCTTACCAGTATGACAAACATGTTTTTGTATGTTTACATGGAATTTATAGTTTTCTGTTCTGAGTTGCCTGATCAAATCCTGATTCCTTTTCCTCTTGGACTGTTGGACTTTTTCTTACTGATTTCTTACTGAAGTTTTTTATTTATAGTAAGAATTAGCCCTTGGAGATAGATATTTTTATCCAAATAATTTTCAATTTGTTGTCTTTTATCATTTTTTTGGGGGGGTGATATGCAGAAAAGTTTTCTTTTCCTTAAATGTTAGCAAATTTTTGTTCTACTTTAAGACATTCTCAATTGAGTAAAAAAAAAAAAAGTGTTTTTCTCATGTGACACTTTTATGGTTTCATTTTTTATGGTCAAATTTTTGATCCAACTAAAATTTATTCAGTGTGAGGAGTGAGGTAGGGATCCAACCTAAATCTTTTCCAGATGACTACATAGTAGTCTTCAAATCACTTCTTTCGTAACCTGTGTTTTCCCTTCTGACATGCCACGCTGCCTTTATTCCATACTAAATCATTGCAGTGCTGCGTCTGGGTCTTCTGGGTTCCCTGTGCCGCCCCACTGCTTTGTCTGGTCACATGCTGGTATCACACTGCGCTAGTTGCGCAGTATGTTCTAGCTTCGTACTGTTCCAGTGCTTGATAGCCCCTCATTACTCTTATGTTCAGAAGACTGTGGCTATTACTCCATGTTTATTTTGTCCAGTGGGCTTTCCCTTATTTGCTTGGTAGTTTTATTTGATTTTATTAAATTTTCGAATTTATTTAGGGTGGTTTGACATTTTTATAAGATTTGAGTCTTCCTATTCAAGAAAGAACAAGACCAATACTTAAACTTTTTAGTAAGTAGTAGTACATGCCTGGAAAGGTAGGCATAATTAGATGGGTGCAGCCAGGGCACCTTGCCCATGATGGAGTGCCCTCTCTGAATGCATCCTTATTCCCCTTGCTATGCTTCCCCATCTTGTTTGGTGGGAACATCTTTATAAGATGTGGAATTGGCACTTCAGCCCCATAGGACTGACTATTGAAGCTGCAGCTCTTCATGTCCTAAATGAGGAGCAACCCTTTACTGGTTTTTCTTTAAACTCTCAAGAATTTTGTGACTTTTGATTGATGTGAGAAATATGTTCTGATTTTTCCTCTTAGGAATCTGTTAGCTTGATGATTGAACTATAATAAAGTATTATTTTGTTGTAGAGTGACATGTTTTATCTGGATGTTTCACTTTTAACTATTTGGCTGCTTTTCAGAAATCCTCAGAACAGATTGCTAAATTACAGAAGCTTCATGAAGAGGAGTTGGCTAGCAAAGAGCAGGAACTGATGAAGAAGCTTCAGACCCAAGAAACAGAATTTCAGGAGCAAATGAGACTAGCTCTTGTAAGTACCTACAGTATTTTGTTTTTCCCTCATTATAAAGTTGTCACGCCCTCACCCCTGCCTTCTAGGTTGAGGTCACACTACTCTCAGCCTTGACTTTTGAGGATGCAGAGAGACTGACTGTAGGCAGGAATGAGGCTGTCAGAATTTGTTGATTTAGTATTGTCTGAACATTAAATTTGCTTATCTAACAAGCTTTCATTCATCTGTTTGTGGATCATTCCTCTTACCCTGGCTGTAGGCTGTGATTAGGGGGAAAAAAAGGGGAGGATAGGTTAACTGAAGCAATTGGCCAGCAACTGCATATAATTTAGCAAGAATGTCTTGATAGATATCAGATACCAGACTGAATGTATCAGAGCTTAAGGCTCAGAAAGCTTGCTTGAATGCATTTTAAAGAGGACAAAATGAAAATGACCAAGTTCACAGATGGACAGTGGTAAAGAATCCGCCTGCTGATGCAGGGGATACAGGGGATTCGGGTTTGATCCCTGGGTTGGGAACATTCCTTGGAGGAACAAGGATTCTTGCCTGGAAAATCCCATGGACAAAAGAGCCTGGTGGGCTGCAGTTCATGGGATCACAAAGAGTCGGACACGACTGAGCACGTATGCAGTTTTCCTTTCAAGTAGAATGATATCAGTAATTTTCAGTCTATATGATGTTAAAAACATAAAGTAAAATAAGAAAAAACTGGCTTGAACTAACTAAAACAATAACCAAAAAAGCAAAGATAAGAAAGAGTTGTTGCCATGGTATAATCTGAAGGTTTGAAACAAAAACTATTCTATTTAAATTGTGAGAAGCCTATTTAGATAAGTTACCTTGCTGCTGCTGCTGCTGCTAAGTCGCTTCAGTCGTGTCCGACTCTGTACGACCCACCAGGCTCGCCTGTCCCTGGGATTCTCAAGGCAAGAACACGGGAGTGGGTTGCCATTTCCTTCTCCAGTGCATGAAAGTGAAGAGTGAAAGTGAAATCGCTCAGTCATATCCGACTCTTAGTGACCCCATGGACTGCAGCCTACCAGGCTCTTTCGTCCATGGGATTTTCCAGAAGTATTAATGCCAAAAATGTAGATTATTGTTTTCACGTGAAGTTATTATCCATAAGATAATAGGTATAATTAAAAAATACTTTTAGTGTGAAAGGATGAAAAATAGTTTTTATAATTTTCATCTCCTTTCTTTTCCTCATTTCTGTTTTCACTCTGGTTTGGACCTGGGGCTCTGAGGCTTTCCAGCAGCTGTGATCCTTGAACTGAGTCAGGGAGTTCTGTAATCTCTGTGGGGCCAAGAGACACATGGATTTACAGTACTGTTGGCTGAGGTTAGGGGTTTAGTTCATGGTTGTGAAATATACATCTGTATGGGCACATATTTGTATTCTTTGTTGGTCCAAAAAGGATTTGAAGTTGTTTACAAGAGTACTTAAAAATTACAACAGGACAGCGTAAATAGTAGCATGGAAATTAAAGGAACAAAGTGAGACACTAGGGACATAAATGAAGCAGGGGATGATGCTAAAAATTCTTGCCATTAAGACCTGCCATGGGTTTTCATGCTGGAGTAATTGGGGCACTGTAATTAGAGAAGGAAATGGCAGCCCACTCCAGTATTCTTGTCTGAAGAATCCGATGGACCAAGGAGCCTGGCAGGCTACAGTTCAAGGGGTCACGAAAGAGTCGAACATGACTGAGCAAGTAACATGCAACTGGGGCACTGGACTCTGAACATTGACCTTGTTAATACTGTGTTTTGGGAATCGATAATTTCAGACATACTCCAACTAGTGAGCGCAGGACACACATAACACATGAAGCACACATACCTGCACGTGCTCTCGTCCCCTTCCACTCCTCTTCCTACCTAGTTTCTCAAAGAAGTTAGTTTGGGATTGAGAGTCAAAATTCTGCAGACTATTAGCATTTCCTCTGTTATATTTATGGGCATAGATGGCAATGCATTTAAATTATAGTTTATGTTAAACAGTTTAGTATGTTTAAAATGATGTTTCAAAATTGATGTTATAGAAACTAATTTTTAAAAAATCAATCTGCTTACAGTATGGTACAAAATCTTTCCTTAAAGCAATATACTTCACCAGAGTGAAATGGGCCAGATCTTAGGAGCTGTATAGACTTTTAGAGTTCCTTGATCTACTCCATGTATTCACATGTAATCTCATTTTGATTAGCTTTTCCATGTGGGGTTCCCTATCATAGTAAGGTATTTCTCACAAATTATATAAATTTACAGCCTAAATTAATATAAATTATGTAAGTCTATGGCCTAGAGTAGAAATATCAAACTCTAGAGGTAGTGACAATTATGTGACCCTGCACATTCAGTGATATTTTGCAAAGCATTTTAAGTAGTGAATACATAGTACATACACTTCCCAGGTGGTGCTAGTGGTAAACAATCCTCCTGCCAGTGCTGAAGACATAAGAGACACAGGTTTGATCCCCTGGAAAAGAGCATGACAACCCACTCCAGTATTCTTGTCTGGAGAGTCCCATGGACAGAGGACCCTGGCGGGCTACAGTCCATGGGGTCGCAGAGAGTTGGACATGACTGAAGTGACTTATTTAGCACGCACTCGCACAGTAGGGCTACTGGAAACAAAATTTTTCATATTAGTTGTAATTGTGGCAAAGACTGGCCAGACCATACTGGGAAAGCCACTATGCCCTGTTTCTGCAGATCAGAGTGTGAGAAGAGAGAGGTAACGATGCTGCCTACCTCACAGGCCTGGTGTGCAGATCAAATGAAATGAATGATTCCTGTGGCAGTGCTTTGAGAATGCTGAAGATCTACATGGGTCTAAGGTCGTATGATTGTTTTTGGCACAGGAAAAAAGTCAGTCAGAATATTTGAAGATCACTCAAGAAAAAGATCAGCAAGAATCGTTGGCCTTGGAAGAGTTAGAGTTGCAGAAGAAAGCAATCCTCACAGAGAGTGAAAATAAACTTCGAGACCTTCAACAAGAAGCAGAGACATACAGAACTGTAAGTTTAAACACTGTTCAGGGCCCCGGGCTGTAGGGTTACTTGTATTAATACATGAAAACTCGTATTATGTACAGTCAATATAAAGTTGTAGCGAAGACTTTGTTTTAGATACACATATATGTGTGCTCCTGGAAATGGCAACCTGCTCCAGTATTCTTGCTGGGGAATCCCGTGGGCAGAGGAGCCTGGTGGGCTGGAGTCCACGGGGTCGCAGAGTCAGGACGCAACTTGAGCACGCACACATTCGTACACTCCATTTGTAGATGGTCAGAGCTATTTGTGGGAGGGGTCTGGTGTCTGCCTCATGGTGCTCCTGACTCTCTGCCTTTGGTTGACTGTATTTGTCAGGCACTCGCTCCGGTTCTGTGCCCTCAGTAAGCAGTGCAGCATCCTTGCTCCACTACTTACTCACCTTCATCCTTAGGAAGAGGCCTCCTTTTGTAGGCAGCACTTGCCCTGACACCTTCTTACCTCTTCACCTTCATCTCATGCCATGTCTGGACATTATTCATTTTCTGTTGTATCGATTTATATACCCTGTTCCTCTACGTTTACACTTAATTTTTCTCCTGTTTTCCCATATTAAAAAATAGTCCTGTTATGAGCAGGTAAGTATGTCTATCTCAGTGTGCACATTTTTAAGGCCCTCTGTTCTTTCCCTTAACAGTGCATGAAATATTTGACCTATTAGGAATAAATTAATGCTACTTAGACTTTTTAAACCCTTTTGCTCTGATTTAGACAGTGAAACAGTCTCAGTTCTTATGCATATTTCTAAACTATGTCTTATTAGCCCACTTCCAACATTTTGTAAGGTGGCATAGTCAAGGGGAATGGGTACTCAGGAGGCCTGCATCTTTCACTTGTTAGCTTTATAAATTAATTATACCTTAATTTCCTTACATGTCACATGAAGAGGTTGCATCTGATAATTACTTAATACCATTCCAGTTCTGATGTTCCTTGGCTCTGCCTTAATTAGCTCTTTTTCCTTCAATCAAGATTGATATTTTCATGAGATAATAATATTTTACTATTACTATTACTTTTCGTAAACTGCTTTGGTAATTACTCTGGTGTAAGTTCCTTCTTTTTGAAAACATCTAAGTAATAATTTTTGGTGAAAAGCCAGATACATTATTTTTCTTTCAAAATTAAGTTATAAAAGTAATAGAATACTATGATAGGCTTTTTTAAAAACAGAAAAAAATACTCATCTTTCTACCAACAGTTACTGTTATCTAGTTTATCATTCCCTCCCCCTCTACTATCCATTCAGAATGGTTTTGAAAAGTAGATAGTTGAAATAGTTAACCAAATAGAATCTGGAATTATGAACTGTGTAAAAAATAGAATCTTTTTTTTCATTACATGATTCCTTTAGGAACTGAGCACAGATTCTTTGTCCTTTCTGGTATTTGATACGACATGCAAGATTATTTACCTAAATTGTAGTTTTTAAGGAGGTGTAGACATCATGTCATGTGTATCATTGCTAATAAATTTAAAACACATCTGTTTTCATTAACAGAGAATTCTCGAATTAGAAAGTTCTTTGGAAAAAAGCTTGCAAGAAAATAAAAATCAATCAGAAGATTTAACTATTCATTTGGAAGCTGAAAAAAATAAGCACAATAAAGAAATTACAATCATGGTTGAAAAACACAAGACAGAATTGGAAAGTCTGCAGCATCAGCAAGATAACATTTGGACTGAAAAGCTCCAAGTCTTAAAGCAACAGCATCAGACTGAAATGGAAGAACTTAGAGAACAGTATGAGCAAGAGAAAGAAACATTGGTGAAAGACAGAGAGACACTCTTTCAGGCCCACATAGAAGAAATGAATGAAAAGACTTTGGAAAAGCTTGATGTGAAGCAAACAGAATTGGAATCATTATCGTCTGAATTGTCAGAAGTATTAAAAATGCGTGACAAGCTAGAAGAAGAACTTTCTGTACTAAAGGATCAAGCAGGTCGAGTGAAGCAGGAATTAGAGGCCAAGCTGGATGAACAGAAAAATCATCACCAACAACAGGTTGACAATATCATTAAAGAACAAGAGATTTCTATCCAGAGAACTGAAAAGGCCTTAAAAGATGAAATTAACCAGCTTGGGCTTCTCCTGAAGGAAAAGGACAAGCATTTAAAAGACCATCAGGCCCATGTGGAAAGTTTAGAGGCAGACATCAAAAGGTCTGAAGGGGAACTCCAGCAGGCATCGACTAAGCTGGAACTTTTCCAGTCACTGCAGAACACAGCGCATGAGCAGGCTAAAGTCCATGAGGAGCAGCTGGCCCAGTTGCAGCAGAAGTTGTTGGATTTGGAAACAGAAAGAATTCTTCTTACCAAACAGGTAGCTGAAGTTGAAGCTCAAAAGGAGGATGTTTGTGCTGAGTTAGACACTCACAAAATCCAGGTGCAGGATCTACTGCAGAAGCTTGAAAAACAGAATCGTGAAATGGAAGAAAAAGTGAAATCTTTAACCCAACTCTATGAATCCCAACTTAAAGATAACAGCACAGAGCAGGAACAGACAAAGCAACTCTTAATGGAAAAGGAAAATGTTATTTTACAAATGAGAGAAGCCCAGAGCAAAGAAATAGAAATACTCAAACAGAAATTATCAGCCAAGGAGGACAGTATTCGTGTTTTGCAAGAGGAATATGAAGCCAAATTTAAAAATCAAGAGAAAAAGATGGAAAAAATTAAGCAGAAAGCAAAGGAGATGCAAGAAATGTTGAAGAAGAAATTGTTGGATCAGGAAGCCAAACTTAAAAAAGAGCTTGAAAATACTGCTCTGGAGCTCAGTCAGAAAGAAAAACAGTTCAATGCCAAAATTTTGGAAATGGCACAGGCTAACTCAGCTGGAATCAATGATGCAGTGTCAAGACTGGAGACAAACCAAAAGGAGCAAATAGAAAGTCTCACTGAGGCACACAGGCGAGAGCTCGATGATGTCATAGCAGTCTGGGAGCAGAAACTTAGTCAGCAAGCTGAAGAACTTCAGGAAAAACATGATATCCAGTTACAGGAGAAAGAACAAGAGGTAGCAGAACTGAAGCAAAAGATGCTCCTGTTTGGGTGTGAAAAAGAAGAGATGAACAAGGAAATGGCGTGGCTGAAGGAAGAGGGTGCTAGGCAGGATACCGCGTTAAAGGAATTACAGGGACAGTTGAAGCAGAATGCTGCTCTCATGGATTCTCTCACACAGAATGAGACTAAACTAAAAGCTGAACTTGAAAAGCTGGAGGTTGACTTGAATGGCTCTCTGAAGGAAAACATTTTCCTTCAAGAGCAAGTAGCTGAGCTGAAGGTGCTGGCAGAAAAAGACAGGCTCAAGGTTTTGGAGTTTACTGAGAAGCTGAAAACCACAGATGAAGAATTCCAGAGTCTGAAATCTTCACACGACAGCAGTAAGAAAAGCCTGGAGGACAAAAGCCTGGAATTCAAAAAGCTGTCCGAGGAGCTGGCAGTTCAGCTAGACCTTTACTCTAAGAAGACTGAAGCCTTACTACAGGCTAAAACAAGTGAGCTCGTCGACATCAGCAGCAGTAAAATCAATGCCATTCTCTCTAGAATCTCCCATTGTCAACAGCACACAGCTAAAGTGAAGGAGGCACTACGAAGCAAAACTTGCCAGGTTTCTGAATTAGAAGCACAACTTAGACAGCTAACAGAAGAGCAGAATGTACTAAATAGTTCTTTTCAACATGCTACACATCAGTTGGAAGAAAAAGAATGTCAGATTAAGAGCATGAAGGCTGATATCGAAGGTCTTGTCACAGAAAAAGAAGCCTTACAGAAAGAAGGAGGAAATCAGCAACAGGCTGCTTCAGAAAAGGAATCTTGTATCACACAGTTGAAGAAAGAGTTGTCAGAAAACATCAATGCTGTCACCATGATGAAAGAAGAGCTTAAAGAAAAGAAAGCTGAGATCAGCAGTCTTAGTAAACAGCTAGCTGATTTGAATGCCCAGCTTCAGAATAGCATCAGCCTAGCTGAAAAAGAAGCGGCCATCTCATCACTAAGTAAGCGACATGATGAAGTACAGCAGGAACTGCTGGATCAAGTGCGAGATTTATCTTTGAAAGTTGAAACTCTGACTAAAGAGAAAACGTCTGCTCTGGAACAGGCAGATCACTTGTCCATCAAATTCTCAGAGTGGAAGAAGAAAGCACAGTCAAGATTTACACAGTACCAAAATACTAGTAAAGAATTGCAGATGCAGCTTGAGTTAAAAACAAAGGAAACCAGTGAAAAGGATGAGCAGTTAACTTTATTGAAGGAGGACCTTGATCAGCAAAAGAAAAGATTTGAATATTTAAAGGGTGAGATGGAAGATAAGAAGAGTGAGATGGAGAAAAAGGATTTCCATTTAGAGACTGAGTTAAAAACTCAAACAGTGAGAATTGTGGAATTAGAGGAGCATGTTGCTCAGAAAACAATTGAAATTGAGTCCTTAAATGAAGTTCTTAAAAATTACCATCAACAAAAGGATAGTGAGCAGAAAGAAATGATTCAGAAACTCCAGCACATCCAAGAGTTAGGAGAAGAGAAGGACAACAGGGTTAAAGAGGCTGAAGAAAAAGTCTTAAGACTTGAAGAGCAAGCATCTTCCATGAAATCTGAACTTGAATCTGTGAAGAAGGAATTGGAACATGTGAATTCAATTGTGAAAGGCAAAGAAGAGGAGTTAAAAGCATTGGAAGATAGACTTGAATTAGAAGGTGCTGCAAAATTAGCAGAACTGAAGAAAAAAGCTGAACAAAAGATTGCTGCCATCAAGAAACAGTTGTTATCACAAATGGAAGAGAAAGAACAGCAATACAGAAAAGACAAAGAAAGCCATCTGAGTGAGCTAACTACGAAACTGCAGGAAAGAGACAGAGAAATTCACGTCTTGGAAGAAAAACTGAAGTCCGTGGAAAGTTCACCACAATCAGAAACGTCAGCTGTACCTAGATTGTCAGAAAACGTGGCAGTGTGTACTGAGCAAGAAGTAGCAGATTCCCAAGGCTGTGTGCAGAATGCATGTGAAGAAAAACTCAATGTCTTACAAAGAAATTTAATTGAAAAGGAAATGTTAGTGCAGAGGCTGGAGCAGGAAAAAGAAGAAATAATTTCCTCTCATTCTGAAATACAGTGCAAGTACCAGGAGCTCTTAATAAAGGTAGAACAGGCCGAAGCAAAACAACATGAGGATCGAGTGATGATAAATCAGCTTCAAGAAGAACTTGAAGGAAAAAACAAGAAACACTCCTTGGTTTCTTCCCAGCATTTGGAAGAAGGAGGAGATAAAAATAACACAGGGGCAAAGCAGAACTTGGAAAATGTGGTTGACAATGTCCAGAAAACGCTCCAGGGGGAGGACTTGACCTGTCAGATCTTGGAGCAAAAAATAAAAGAGCTGGATTCCTGCTTATTGAGAGAGAGGGAAGGACACAGAGTTGAAATCGAAGCGCTGACCTCAAAACTTGAAAGTGTACAGGCTCTACAACAACAGATGAATGGAAAAAGTAAACCCACAGAAGTTTTGGAAGAAAGTGCTGAAGGAAAGTCCACATCACACGTGGTTCAGCCCAGCTTGCTTAGTAACATGGAGGCCGATCACAATGACCTGGAGTTTAAATTAGCAGGGGCGGAGCAGGAGAAGAGGAAGCTGAGCCAGGAGGTGGTTAAACTGCAGAAAGATATTCGAGTGCTGCGGAAGGAGCATCAGCAAGAACTGGATATAGTAAAGAAAGAGTATGAAAAAGAAATGGAAGAGAAAATCAAGTAAGCTTTTATTTATCTTATTTATTGATTGATTGTGCTGGGTCTTTGTTGCTGTGTGCAGGCCTTCTCTAGTTGCCGTGAGCAGAGGCTGCTACTCTTCATTTCGGTGCATGCGCTTCTCATTGTGGTGGCTTCTCCTGTTGTGGTGCACCGGATCTGGGCAAGTGGGCTCAGTAGTTAGTAGTGCATGGGCTAAGTTGCTCCGAGGCATGTGGGTTCTTCCTGGACCAGGGATCAAACCTGCGTTCTCTGCATTGGCAGTGGGGGTCTTAACCACTGGACCACCAGAGAAGCCCCAAGGAAGGTTTGTTTTTTTTTTTTTTTCCAGTATGATTATTTTTGAGGTAATCTTCCCTAATGAAATCTTTTTTGTGTCTTAATACAGTTAAGTTTCATAACCTAAATTTGTTAATAATCAAATTTGTAAATATAGTTAAGTTAAATGCTGAAGAGAAATAAAAGCAATTAAATGCAAGAAGCAGTGTTTTTCCATGTCTATTTAAGGGGGAAAAACTCTTTCCTTGCGTATGAGATGATGATTATTAGGTACATAACCCAGTAATTATTTTTTGTTCTATTATTTTTAGTATTAATGTTGTTATATAGATGTATATGATGTATATGGTATATGGTAATTTTAAGTGGAAAATGAAAATTCTCAAATCCTCAGGACCATTCCCTAGAGTTAATCATAGTTTACTTAGCCTTCCAGAAGTTTTCTGTGGCTGGAGACACATACATGTGTCTCCACGTACACATACACACACACCCTTAAATAGGGTTGGATACCAGTGAGATCAGACTATATGCACTGCTTTTTTTGTATGGCAATAATTAGCTCTTCATCTTTTGGTACTCAGACAGGAGCAGGAAGATCTTGAGTTGAAGCACAATTCCGCATTAAAACAGCTGATGAGAGAGTTTCATACACAGCTGGCACAAAAGGAACAGGAACTGGAAATGACCATAAAGGAGACCATCGGTAAGTAAACTTTTGAATTCAATAAAAATCAAATCAGAATCAGTCAGCAGTGGCTATTTATAATTTAAGCTTATTCTTTTCACATTGTGCTAAGTGCTTTATGTAATTATAAACAGTAGAAACAAAATGATTCTTGCCCAAGAAAGCTCACTGATGGAAACTGTGCTACTTGAAAGTGACTTGCCTTTCAGAGGGAAGGAGCAGGTGGAAGAACCTGAAAGCACTGGCTGATTAATTACCTGATGAAGGCACTGCTGCTCCCTGAGAAGGATACATTTGATCAATTTGATCAGTTGATTTTAATCAAGTTTATTGATAATTTGGAACAGGGATTCTTACAAATAGTGGGATATAGATATTAATTCTTACCTAATATATTTTCTTGTATGTGTCCATTTTTTTTATTGATTAGATAAAGCCCAGGAAGTGGAAGCTGAACTTTTAGAAAGCCATCAAGAAGAGACAAATCGGTTATATAAAAAAATTGCAGAGAAAGAAGATGATCTAAAAAGAACGGCGAAAAGATACGAAGAAATCCTTGATGTACCTTATTTTCTCTCTCTCTCTTGAAATTTAGGTGAAATAGATTTTGTGGTAGTGCTAAAGAAGACTGGGCTGTCAGATTTCCTGTTTTTCTAATGTAGAGGGTTTTTTGGGGGAGGGGAGTTCAATATTATTGAAATTAGTATTTTTCCATTGTTCGCAGATTTATGAGGAGTCTATTTGATTTCTGCTAGGTTTGTAGTTTTCTGATCAGTGTCTGCTTACCAGGCATACTTGAAGCAACAGTGAGTTAGTAAGGGGAATAATGGATTTTCTTCTCTATCTCCCAGATTCAGATCAAATTGTGAGATCACCAGACTAAGAATTGAGAGCTTGTGTTTAAGACAGTTAGTGTGTGTATGAGCTTAACTGGGATCTTTTCAGGAGGGCCAGTTAATTTTATTTCATCCCTACCCAATTTGCATAGTTTTTGTTGATCTCAAGGGAGGAAAAAGATGAAAAAAAAGAATGCACCAGCCAAATCTTTTATATGCAATTGAAAGATAAATTCAGTATACTGTTTATTCTACTAGTGGTGGATTAGTGTTGTCATTTTTATGTATAAAGATAAGCCGTGAATGCTAGTGAGTATTTGGACTCCAGAATATTTTTGAGTATAAAACAATGTAAATTATTCTTTCTTGGAGTGCAGATTCTTTAGTTACTGCAAGCCTTAGTTCTCAGTGTACTGAGAACCATTTGATGATTATGAATGGGTAAACCAGAGAATCCTGCCTTAGTCTGGCTGTGGCAGCAGTAGAGGTCTGAGCCAGGAACAGATTCTAGTAATAATTATTTTAAATATAATTGAAAAAGCTGGAATTCTGGGATATGTTACATGAATATAAATGTTCCGTTCAGTCATTCAGTCTCGTCTGACTCCTTGCAACCCCATGGACTGCAGCACGCCAGGCTTCCATGTCCCATCACTATCTCCCAGAACTTACTCAGACTGATGTCCATAGCGTCGGTGATGCCATCCAACCATCTCATCCTGTAGTCCCCTTCTCCTCCTGCCTTCAATCTTTCCCAGCATCAGAGTCTTTTCCAGTGTGTCAGCTCTTCGCGTCAGGTGGCCAAAGGATTGGAGCTTCAGCTTCAGCATCAGTCCTTCTGATGAATATTCAGGACTGATTTCCTTTAGGATGGACTGGTTGGATCTCCTTGCATTCCAAGGGGCTCTCAAGAGTCTTCTCCAAAACCACAGTTCAAAAGCATCAATTCTTTGGTGATTTTTTAATATAGTTTTTGAGTATAGATTTCAATATGAAAGAAAATTTGAATAATTTCACATTTTTGTATACTTTCCTAGAGTATATGTGTGCAAAGCTTTAAAAAAAAATCATTGTTTCTTGAATGCTTAGAGAATGTTGGGATTGGAAGATACATTAAAGCTAGTTTTAGGTTTACCTTCTGTTTTTTCTTTTTTTGTGGTTTATTTATTTAACTTTTTTGCAGAAGGAGAATGAGTTCAGCATAGTTAAATGATTTCCTTAAAACTACCAAGTGAGTAGTAGAGCGCTGACTCTGTTAGTTTCGTGTATTTTATAAATGCTTCTTTTTAAGAAAGGAACTTGGGGAAGGGAACAGTTGTATATCATGGGTAGTTAAGTCAGGGAGCTTCATGTGCAGGGGACAGACCGTGCCAGAGCTATACTGTTCCCTTTTGTGAACTCTCTCTCTCTCTCTCTCTCTCTCTCTCTCTCTCTGAGTGTGTGTGTCAGGGGACCAGTAGCACAAGGCAGACTTTGCAGATCACAGCACACCTCTGTAGGCAGAGAGGTCAGTGAACAGGGAGACAGGTGACAGTTGACCTCTGTATGGTTCCTTCTGGGAGATGTGGTGTTTACTAGAAAATAAATGGTCCTCCCAGCTTCAGGCTTGGAGCAGTAGAGCAGTAGAGACAGGAAGAAGAGGATGGGCCAGAGGAGTTGAGTGGACTCTTCCCCAGACCCCTTCCTGTACCTTAGACCAGCACTGTCCACTAGAAATACGGTGCAAACCACAATGGGGTTTAAAATTTTCTAGTATCCACCCCACTCCAGTACTCCTGCCTGGCAAATCCCATGGACAGAGGAGCCTGGTGGGCTGCAGTCCATGGGGTCGCTGGGAGCCGGACACGACTGAGCGACTTCACTTTCACTTTTCACTTTCATGCATTGGAGAAAGAAATGGCAACCCACTCCAGTGTTCTTGCCTGGAGAATCCCAGGGATAGGGGAGCCTGGTGGGCTGCCGTCTATGGGGTCGCACAGAGTCGGACACGACTGAAGCGACTTAGCAGCAGCAGTAGCAGTAGTATCCACATTAGAAAGAGAAGAATCAGGTGAATTTTATTTTAATAATATGGCAAGTGACCCATTATATCCAAGACATTGTCATTTCAAAATGTAGTCAGTATAAAAGTGATATATATATATTATATTTAACATATTATATATATATTAATTCTTTGAGAATTGGGGTATTTTTGCATGTATAGCCTGTGTCAGCTTGGATTAGCCACATTTCAAGTGCTCATACCTACTATACAGGGTGGCCAGTGGCTACTGTATTAGACAGTGTGGCCTCAGACTTCCAGTGCCAGCTCCAGGACTGACTTGGTAATTAAATCAGCACTCCCCATTCAAACACCCAAATACATACTGTCTTGAAGATTTTTTTTTTTTTTAAGAGTAAATATAACTAAAAGGTATTAGTATTACCAGTACTGAGCACACTATATTGCTTTGGTTTTGAGGCATATTCTGTTACCATTTCCCCATTTAAAGATTTCCAGAATTGGAGTTTTATATGCGATTTATATGTATTAGGTGGTAGTGTTTTTTCCCTCTAAAAAAGCCATTATCAGATCGATGATTTGTCTTAATGATGACATTGTAGAGTGCTGTATTTTTGTCATCCATTAAAGTTATTGTGGGATTTGTTAGTAGCAAAGTGGAACACAGAGACAGTTTTACTTTCCTGCCTTTACTGTCTTAGCTCACTTTCTTTGAGTTGCTTCCCCCTGCCATTGGAGAAAGCTGAGAACTTTGTCAGCTTGATTCATGCCTTCTGTCTTTCTCAGTCCCTAACACATCCGCATCCATATCCACACACCTTTTAGAACCTGAAATCTGTTTATCTTCCCTGACTTCCTGAGGAGAGAGAGAACCTTTTTCCCTTTAACTGTGTTATCTCCAGCATGGTCTCCAACATGTAATAGACTTTCAGCTGTAGTGTTTCATTGAATCACATCGAACATTCCTCTCCTCTTAATTCCACCACTTCTTCCACGGTCCTTGCTGCTATATTGCATCTGGTCTGGTCTATTGTATTAATTTCCCAGTTGGTCTCTTTGCTCTTGGTTTTTCATCTCTTCCTGTCAGAGTTATTGTCTGTCTGGAGATAAACGTGGGATCATATCCCTTGCCCTGAACACGTGTAGTGTCTTCCCTCTGTCCTGGTGCCCCTCCTCTGGGTCAGTCTGTGGTCCAGCCGAGCTCAGCTTTAACTCCTTCCTCCTCGTATTTCACCTCTGCTCCTGCTTTTCCTGGAGCCATAAGAGCTCATTCTCACACTTCATGAGTTAGTCATCTCTCTTTGGACAGTTTTTTAAGTTTTAAATTCAACTTGTATTTAGAAAAAAAAATTGAGTCAAATATGTTCCATGATTTAAAGATCAAAGTAATATAAAAAAGTATACTTGGAGGATGGTCCCTAATGAAAATTGTCCCCACACTGTTCTCTGTATTCTATGACCTGTTCCCTTTCTCCCTCCGCAGGTGACCGTTAGTCTCTTATGTAATAGTCCTGTGTTTACTTATGCAGACAGGAAAAAAAAAATTCTTTTTTCTTTTTTTCCCAGTCCTATCCCAGAGTTAGCTTTTTGAATGTGCTTTTCTGCAGCATATTGTTTTCACTTAGGTTTTTTGCAACCCTTTAAAGCAGAATGAATTGCACCTGTCTTCCTTTGATATTCTATATTTATTTATATTTATTGCTTCCTGTCGACATGTCATTTTTATCATACATACATATGTGTGTAGGAATGTGTTAATGTATCTGTCCTCTCCCCTGGACTCTTAGTGTCTTGTGGGCAGGGATCTTGCTATCCATCTCAAGTCTTGAGGACCCAGCCAAATGCTTGGCACATACTAGACACTTGGTGAATTTGAAGGCAGTGACATCTGGTAGGCAAGGGAGCATTCATTTGGGAAAAGGCGGTGGTGACATCTAAAGGAATTGAGTCTGACAAGTAAGGGAGCTGACTGCCTTCCCGACCTCAGAGCAGTCTCACTGGAGGGAGGAACTCCTGCAGCTATTTAGATACAAGACTGATTTCTTCTTGACATTTGGCACATTTTAGTGATTTGGCTTTGGCATAATAGTCTTTAAAACGTAATTTCCATGTATGTGCATAAATACTTAGTTTAGTTTTTCTTACTGTTTTTACTTAAGAGCAAGCAATATTGCTCTCCCTCCTCCCTTGAAGAAGACAGAAAGCTTTTACAAAGGAAACCACAGAGCTATTTCTTCAATTAGAAATGACACATCAAGGATTTTTTTCTAATTCTTAGTGGGCTTGCTCCAGATTGGTTTCTCCCAGCCGTCAAAGGAAATGTCAGATGTAGCTAATTGTCATATCAGAATCTGAGCCTAACCAAATTCATAGCTGTAGAGGTGATCTTTCAAACAAAGCTGGACCACATCAACAAGACATCCACACAGTATATGTGATGGTAGAATAAAAACAGTAAATAAGCCAGAACTGTGGGCAGTTATAGATTTACAGTAATTTCTGGTCAGTAGCGTGTGAGGGGTGGAGGCTACGTTCAAATGCCTCCCTGGCAGATGTCGGGGGCTAGTTACGAGAGACTCCTGCTTCGCTTATGTTGTGAGAAGGGCTTCGATCTTTTTCATTTGTTTGAATTTTCATGACAAATTATAAGTTATGGCAAGTTCTTTAGACTTTTGAGGTGTCTCATGGTTCATTTCTTTTTTTGTGCCTCTGGACCTGTTTTTGAGAATAATGACATTTCTTGCTTCTGACAAGTCAGCTTCTGTTAAATCAGATACCTGCTTGTGGCTGTTTTCCTGTTTAGCCTTTTACAGCAAACACTTGTCCTGTCTTCATTACTCAAATCTGATCAATATTCCAGTGCCAAATGTCCTTTTAGCACAAAGGTTATTGCAAGATTTATAAGAGCAAGGAGTGGTCTGGACTGCTTTGTACAACAAATGATGGCAATTATCAAGACAAATGAAAAGATGTTAGGATGGCCAGGCCTATTAGCAGGGCAGTCAGAACAGAAGAATGATTTGTCTGCCAAATTTTGAAAGAAGGAGTTTTCAACCAATAAGTGATGTATTACTTTTGCAGCCTTGTCTGTTTTCTGCCAAGGTCAAGGCAAATGGATACCTTACATTAGTTAGTTACTGATATATTGGACAGTTTTTTTTTTCCCCTCCCTTCAGAAATAGATTATAGTTGAACACTTTACTCCAAAGAAGAACTGTTGTGGTTTTCAGTCTGATGTGTAGGGGATATGCAGGTTTGCTAACTAGGAAAGAGAACCATCTTGACTTGAGCAGCTCATTGCAAGGAGCTGGGGGAGGAAAAAACTCATACTTCTTTTGATCAGTAAGTGTCTAGCTAGTTGAGTTGTGGTGTGCATAAAGCTGGTTTATATTGGATATTTTCTGGAAATTAAATCCTAGTATGGAAGTCTTAGAACATAGATTCTGTATTATAGTTCAGTCACAATGCTGTCACACACCTCAATGTTGCTTAAACCTTGGAATCCTAGTTTAAGAGCTTGACGAGCTTTATGGGGTGGGGATAAGAGGACTAAAGGTGGGAAAAGTGATAGTAGGAATAATGAGCAGGTTTAAAAAGGGCTTGGAGTTAAAAGTGAGGCATGAATGGAAGTTTTCAGAGCACAGAAATGAATGACAATAAAAATAGTGGTTTATGTTTTAGAAAATATATGGGCGTTTGCTTCTTCCACAGAGGTAGTTTGCAATATCATGTTGCTTCTTTACTGCATTCTTTTTGAGATGTTTGTTAACATATATATCTTTTTTTATTCCAAAGGCTCGTGAAGAAGAAATGACTGCAAAAGTAATGGACTTGCAGACTCAATTTGAGGACCTGCAGAAGAAATACCAGCAAAGGCTAGAGCAGGAGGAGACTCCCAGCAGCGATAAAGTGAGGGGACCTGGACTGGGCTTTACTCAGTCCTTGAAAACATGGTCGTTTTTGTTGACTCGCCTTCTACTATGCACACCTACCTCATCTAACCCTAACAAAAATCTTTGAAGAGAGAAGTTGTAGCCTCTCTTTATAGAGTGTGAAACTAAATTTCAAAGAGATTAAATAAAATGTTGGAGCTCACACAGTAAGTGTTGTGTTGGGAATATAAATCCACTCTGCAGACTTCAAAACCTAGGTGTTTCTGTGATACCAAAGCTTCTCAGGCCTCCCTGTGGAAAGGACAGCAGAGGACAGTTAACCTTGTAGCCCTGGGGCAGAGCCAAAAACGGTCCATGGAATGTATCTCAGTTTTAGATTTTTATATTTTGTGCTAAAAATTAATATACATTTTATATTCTGCTTTATAATATATCCTTATTTAGTCGCATAAAAATGTTTTTTGTTATATACCTTTGAGAAAAACAATGTTTTCTCCTCAGTTGTAGATGCAAGGGGATTATTTTGGAAAATCGGGCTCAATTCAAAGAGATCTGGCACTACATATCTAGGCTTTTTTATAATCCCAATCTTTATGTAAAAATGATGCTATGAAAGATGGACCATGTTTACCCTGTGGCTTCTTGACCTGCTGTGCACCCCAGCAAATGCATATCCTCAGGGCTTGTGAGCCCTGATTCAGAGCCCAGGGCAGTGTGCCGTCCTCCTCCTGATATGTTCTAACTCATCTAGTGTGATCTTCATAGCACTGTCAAGAGGCCTTGGGAGAGGTGGATGCTGCTCATGGCTTCATCTTCCAGGGTTACAGAGGAGTCACTGCAGAAGTCAGCGACCAGATAGTAATTTTCTAGATAACCAGTTGCATGGATCAGTTTTCCAAAATGGAGAGAAAAGGACTTTATAAACGACTCTGGAGAAGGAACTGGCAACCCACTCCAGTATTCTTGCCTGGGAAATCTCATGGACAGAGGAGCCTGACGGCTTGCAGTCCATGGGGTCAAAAAAGAGCTGCACACGACTGAGTGACTAAGCAACAGCAAGACAGCTCTACCATGCTGGGCCACATGGTGCACGGATTCCGGGTTTTAGCAATGAGGGAGTTTCCTTTCTTTGTTCAGGAGCTACTAGTTACATTTAATAGTTACTTTTTTTTAATTTTAAAAATTTTTGCCACTTGGTCACTCTTTGAATACACTTGTTACTGTTAAATGTTGCTTCCTATGAGATGGGTATATGTATTGTACTCTCTAAGGTGTTCTTCTTCTCAGTATCAAATTAAGTACTAATGTTGTATAAGGTGGCCTTGAGACCTGTGTCAAGATGTCAAGAGTATTGAAACGTTGTGAAATTAGTATTCAGGAGGTCTTTTGAGTCCTTTAATTTGTAGCATAAGAAAGGAGAGAATATCCTTAATTTTTATTCCTGCTCTAAAAAATGTTTTTCTATTTTATTCTTTTTGAATTTTTATTCTTTTCCTTCTTGAGCATCTTCGGTGCTTCTGAGAGGTCTTGACCTGGTATATCAGTGTTGAGCTGGGTGAGAAATAATTTGTGATTATTGCATACAGTGGATTCCCAGAAATGGTCCTTTAGAATTTTCCCTAAAGAGCCCATATGTTATAAATAGATGTTAATGTGTTTAGTTTTTTAAAACTGTACGAATAATAGATAAATATGTTCTTGTTGTAAAAAAAAAAAAAAAGATAATACAGATGTATATAGATAAACTGTTCCTGGTGGGTACCTTCTTTTCCCAAATGGTCATCATTCTTAGGAGTTTCACAAGTGACCTTCTAGTAATTTTTCTTTGTGTTTACCTGAGTTTATGTATATTTACCTCTGGAGGAGGAAATGGAAACGCCTCTCAGTATTCTTGCCTGGAAAATTCCGTGGACAGGAGTCTGTCAGGCTACAGTCCATGGGGTCGCAAGAGTGGGATACAACTGAGCAACTGAGTGCACACGTGTATATTTACATTGTAATAGTTTATATAGCAACATAGACCAGGTTTAAAAGCAAGTAGTTAAAGTTGTTTCATCTCAAATCTAACCACTCTATTAAGACCGTAACACTGAATTGTTGTTTTCCTTGTAATTTCATATTGTTCCATTTTGTTGTTTCTTGTAGATTTTAGTGCATGGACTTATTTCTTTTTTTTTTTTTTTTTTCTTTTCCATTTTTAGGTAACAATTATGGAGTTACAGGTAAGACTAGTTTTTCATTGAATTTGAGTGAAGGTAATCCATTTTCAGGAGCATTCTGTATTTTAAGTTATAATATGAAGAGACTTGTTTTAACAAGGAAAAACTTACCAGGCAGTATATAAGTGTGTCCAAGTGATGATGAAACCCATAGTCTCAGATCTGACCTTTTGTTCTTTCAGACACAACTAGCACAGAAGACTACTCTAATCAGTGACTCAAAGTTGAAAGAGCAGGAGTTCAGAGAACAGGTACAGGTCTAATCAGTGCTTTTTATTTTGAAATGACTTCCTTGATTTATATTAGTATATTCTTGGAACTCATTTAGCTAATTTTTAAAAAAGAACTGATTGAATACTCATTTAATAGTTGGTTTTCCAATCTTGTCTCACACAGGAAATTTTATTTCTAAATCTGAAAGTGCTGGAGGATATCTTTATAAATTTGTGATCATGTATATTTAAACAAGAACATTTGCATCCTGTTATTCTAGTGCTTAACATTTTGGATAACAATTTGTATTTAATTTGTAATGACTTAAGTTCTATAAAAGAAGCTTTTATCAGAGGGAAAGTACATTAACATCAGTCTTTACTGCTTTTTCCTAGTGGTTACAATGTCTTGGTTTAATATTATTTGTCCATATGTTATCTAGTGATTAAATTTAAATGGGATCATGTGTGTACACCTAGAAGGATATACAAGCATGCAGACACTGGTGTATGTATACCTGTGGTGCATGATACTTAAGTCTTTTTCCAGACTCTGGAGGAAGAGTGACCTAAGTCAACTGGCTGAGTTTGAAGACTAAGTCTTTAGGAGTTTTCTAGTTTTTTACAATTCATATGTACATATAAATGTTGATAATTGTTGAAACTAGGTGATGGGCATTAACTGTAGTATACTTTCTGTATTTGAGTATGTTTGAAACTTTTCATAATATATTTTTTAAAATTCCCAAAGATAGATACTAAGTCCCAGTGTTACTTTATTATTTTTTTTTCCTAGTGTTTTTGCTTTTCTCATCTATCTCAAGTTTACTGCTTTAAAATTCTCTTCTCTTAGCACACTCAAGTCTTCAAACTGTCCTAGCATAACAATTTTTGTACTGATTATTTTTATAGTAGTAAACACATAAAATTGACCATTTTAATCATTTTAAAGTACACAGTTAATTGACATTTAGTTCATTCACAGTGTTCTGAAACCAGAACATTTCATGACCCTCAGAATAAAAAACCCTGTACCCATTAAGCATTCATTCCCCATTACCTCCTCCCCAGTATCTCACAACCACTAATCTGCTTTTTATGTCTGTGGATTTACCTGTTCCGAGTATTTTATATAAATGTGCTTAGTTGTTCAGTTGTGTCTGACTGTTTGCGAGCTCATGAACTATAGCCCACGAGATTCTTCTGTCTGTGGGGATTCCCCAAGCAAGAATACTAGAGTGGGTTGCCATGCCCTGCTCCAGGGCATGCTCAACTACTCAAAATACCTATTTTTTTGAGTATTTTATGTAAATAGAATCATATAATACATGACCTTTCTAACCTAGCCTCTTTCACTTAGCATAGTGTTTTTAGGGTTCATCTGTGTTGTAATATTCGTTAGTACTTCACTCCTTCTTCTGATGGAGTAATGATATTTCATTTTATGGATGGTCCTATGGTTTGTTCATCAGTTGATGTATGTTTGGATTGTTTCTTGTTGCTATTCAGTCTCTAAGTCGTGTCTGACTCTTTTACTCCATGGATTGCAGCATGCCAGGCTTCCCTGTTCTCTCTATCTCCTGGGCTTTGCTCAAATTCATGTCCATTGAGTCAGTGATGCTATGTAACCAGCTCATCCTCTGCTGCTGCCTTCTCCTTTTGCCTTCAGTCTTTCCTCGCATCAGGGTCTTTTCCAATGAGCTGGCTCTTCACATCAGGTGACCAAAGTATTGAAGCTTCAGCATCAGTCCTTCCAGTGAACAGTCAGGGTTGATTTCCTTTAGGATTGACTGGTTTTATCTCCTTGCAGTCCAAGGGACTCTCAGAAGTCTTTTCCAGTACCACAATTCAAAAGTATCAGTTCTTCAGTGCTCAGCCTTCTTTATGGTCAGCCCTTACACCCATGCATGACAACTGGAAAAACCATAGGTTTGACTATATGGACCTTTGTTGGCAAAGTGACATCTCTGCTTCTTAATACGCTGGATTGTTCTCCCTTTTGCTGGTTGTGCATAGTGCTGCTAGGAACACTTTTTACAAGTTTTAGTTTGAACACCTCTTTCCTTCTTTTGAGTTATGTACTCAGTAGTGGGATTGCTAGATCATATGGAAGTTACTTGTTTAGCTCTTTGAAGAGCCTTCAAATGGTTTTACATTGTGGATACTATTTTACATTCTGATCAGTAAAGTATAAGAATTTCAATTTCTTCACATCCTCCCTAGCAGGTGTTTTGATTATAGCTATCCTAGGTGGTATGAAGTGCTATCTCATTATGGTTATAATTTGTATTTCCCTAATGACTGATGATGTTAAGCATCTTATCATTTGTGTATCTTCTTTAGCGCAATGTTTTTTGTTCATTTTTAACTTAGGTTATTTGTTTTTTGTTGTTGCTGAATTTGTAAATCTTCTTTATATATTCTAGATATGAGTATCTTAATAGATAGATGATTTGCAAATATTTTCTCCCATTCTGTGGGTTTTCTTCAATTTCTTGATAATGTGCTTTGAGGCACAGAAATTTTATGTTTTTCCTTTTGTCTCTGCCTTTGGTATTGTATCTGAGAAACCATATGTATTAATTTCTTTTTGTCTATATTCTGTATTCCACATAAAAAAAATCTAGTGGCTATAGCAGTTTTTTTAAAACATTATTTCCATATGAATCTTGAGATTGAAATATTTGTTATTTTTAGATTCACAATTTAGAAGATCGTTTGAAGAAATATGAGAAGAATGTATATACAACAACTGTAGGGACACCTTACAAAGGTAAGAATAATCCCTCATCATGTTATCCATGTGTATCTTGTGTTGGGGGACTTCTGGATGATTTTTATTTTTGTCTTTGCTGATCTCATTCTTTAGAAGGAATATATGTAAATTAATCAATAACAGCTAGTTTTATGGAAAGAATAATAGTAATCTAAAGCAAAATTAATGTGTATTTGTTGTTTGGAAAAAAATCAGTGTTGCCATGTATAAGTGAAACTGCAGGTTCCCACTTTGTTCTCAACTTTCCAGATGGACCTAGTTTACGATTTGCATATATATTTTCCAGACTCTTCTGTGTATATGCAAACATTTAGAATTTCCACTACGTGTACCATATAAACACAGAGTTACATATTTTAAATGCTTCTGATTTTGTTTTGTTTTTACTAATTACAGTAATACTAATTGCTATATTTAAACCAGGATTTAAGGAGAAAAGAATTTCATAAAAATAACTTATTTCAAAGTGGCGAAGGATGATTTGAAAGTATTATTGTCTTAACTTAAATTATGTATGCTGCTTACAAAGAATTCTGAAGATGAGCTTGAGTCTTTATGTAGTTGTTCCCTTGAGATAGTCATGACTTTGAATAATCTTGTAACAATTTCCCATTCTCAGTTGCACAGCCTCGCTGTATTAAGAGTAGTTTTATTTTGCTAAATGTTTTGTAAATCTTTCTGCTTTTTCCTGTAAGGCACTCAGGCATGAATCTAAGCCATTTCACATTCTTTTGTGTTTTTGAAAACTCTTATGTTATGAAATAGCATAAGATATTATACAGTTTTTAATTAAACAAGGACTTGCTTTAGATTCTTTCCAAAACACACTTCAAAAAGACGAGAAAACCAACGTGGATGTTTCCTATGGCTCATTGCAGAGAAGACTCTTGGTTCAGAGACTGTTTTCCATAGCTAAGTCAACATATGTGATTCTTAGCATAGAACTGCTGAATTGGTGCCCAGCAGTACATAAAGAATATAGTATTGATTCTTTTTTTTTTGTTTCAACTTAAGGATTTCATACTTAATCCTTCTTTTTTTTCAGTTTTAAGTTGTAAAATGAACACAAATGTACAGTTTTTTAATAGCTGACACACATACAGTACTAAGTGTTAGGCACTGTTATAAAATAGTTTGTCTATCAGTTCACTTATTCCTGTCAACAATCCTAGCAATCTGGTTGAATTTGCACATTAATCTCTTTGCTATGCTTTTAGATAGTTCTTAGTGCAGAAGGCTTTTCAGATTACCTAGTGTGCCATTGTACTGGAAGTGAATGTGAATTTAGACTTCACATAACACAGAATTATGAATTTATTCAGATTAAAGTTTTTCATACTATGATTTCATATACTTGAACTGTATTTATTCTTTATTTTTAAATTGAAATGGAGCTTGATCTAATAGATGAACTATATATTTTGTGACAGTCTTCAGATATTGAAGCAAAGTATTCGAAAACCACTAAAATGGCATTACTACTTAATGCATTTAAAGTTATTTTATCTACCTTATGTTTCAAAACAGTTTAGAAAACTTGATTTAAACTTCAGTGCTTTTAGGTTTGGAATACTAGAAAAACTAAAATACTATTCTGAGCTACTGAACTCCTTAACAAAGTAAAAATAATTGTTCATTTTAGTCACCATAGACTGTCTGAAGCCAACCAAATAGTATTTGGGAGAGAAATACTGGTTTTAAGGAATCTTCTTATTCCCTAGGCCTCGTCTTTTTAAATTGTCATGCCAGAAAGATGAAGCAGAAGAAGGGCAAGGCTTGGAGGAGAGGGAAGATGTGAGAAATAAAACTGCTGCAATAATACTTGTTTTCTCTTCTAAAGGAAAAATACCAGTTGGAATGCTATATGCATTATCATTTACAATGTATATACATATTGTAATGCAATCTAATACAATACAGTTGATACAAGAGTAAAGCCTCTCTCTTTGTTGCTTTGTTTTTTAGTTTATCTTTTTCTAAGTGCTAAGTAGCTTATCTGGTTTTCTCTTTACAGTTTAATCTGTTTGTTTGTTTGACAGGTGGCAATTTGTACCATACTGATGTTTCGCTCTTTGGAGAACCTACCGAGTTTGAGTATTTGCGCAAAGTGCTTTTTGAGTATATGATGGGTCGTGAGACTAAGGTATAAATCGTGTCTGGTGATTTGTCATATGGTTTAATTTAGAAGGAACTGTATCCCATTTTTAATAAACATATTGATGTTGTGTGTTTACTGCTAGCAGACCATATGTGCTGATAGTAGGCAATAGGTAATTGTGTTATTGCTCTGAGTTTGCAAAAGTGAGTTGGCAAATCTTGCTTATATTTGTTACATTTATAAAATATTAATTTAAAAATACTGATTGTTGATGCTAAATAATAATGATAAAAGTTTCATTAACTTAATACTTTGTGAAGCATGTGGCTATTTTTGACTTTGGATCTTAAGATTAGGAGATGAAATTTCATTTTCATGGAGACTTAAGGGTAGTGTGGATAGTATTGGAAATGGTCCTAATTAAGAACGACTATGTAGGGTTATTTAGAAATATTGTACTTTGGTCAGTGTAAGAAAGTTATTCTTGTACATATAAAATATTGATCATTTAAAAATGACCACACTGCATAGGTAATAATGCTTGGTTAATTTGTTTTCTAGGATGTTAAATTTGCTATAAGGTCCCTTATAGTGTGGAGTCTAGTCTTATTGTTAACTTGTATCCCTGCAGTGTTTTTAAAAGCCTTATATTGGACATTTTGTAAATACATCTTTAATTGAATTAAATATACTTAGGGAAATTCATGAGCCTTTCTTAAAATTTTTCACTTGAAGCAATTTTTGCTTTTGATACTGTTTCAACTTTTTACCTTCATGAATTTTTACATTGTCCATATATGTTAGCTGAGAATGGGATAATGAGTTTTCTAAGAAACAGCCAGTCAGTGTTTTAATTTATGGGTTTGTGGGAGTTACTAAGTGCTAAATTCAGGAATTAAGACAGTTCAGGGGTTGTTTTGGCAAATAAGACCTAAAAATAAGGGGATAAAAAATCTCTTATAAGAATATTAAGAATTTATAGGTTGTAGATTCTGCTAAACATCAGGAGTTACAGGGCTAGAGATCGTTTGAGTCCTTGATACAATAGAAATGTAATTTCAGTGTATGAGATAGTTCAAGTTGAAGAAATATCCAGTGTGATCCTGAATGTGCATCATAGGATGGATGTATTAATTCACAGTAATTCAGTGCCTTTTTTTCTTAAGAACTTTTTTTTAAATCAAAGGATATCTAAAACTGAATTTTCTCCTTATCTTTAAAAAACAAAGCTAATGAAATGTAGCTTTCTGTTACTATGCCCTTGTTGGATAGCAGCCTGTATTTGAGGTGGCTTAGGTAAAGTTACCTTGTTATTGCAGGGAAGGGGGAAAAGCATTTCTTTAAGAAAAATAGCCTCTCAGAAGTTTAGCTCCTTTGGTGTATTTGTGAGTCTAAAGCTATGATCCCAGAGTTGTTGCTAAATTAGTTATTTAGCCTTTTCTCAATCTATGAAATGAGGGTGTGACTGCCTCAGCCTGTGTGTCCTGGAGGTTGCAAGCAGGTATGGGGTGAGATCCTTTCAGAGTCTGATTCCTAAAGAAAGGCCCAGCCCAGCAGGAGTTACCTTCTGGGGTGGGGCCAGATCAGCCAGGTCTCAGCCTGTGCTTTCGGAGCTCTGCAGTTGTCCTGGGCCGTGATCCGGGAGGCAGGTTATAAGGGATGTTTTTGAGGCCTGGGCAGCTAGGGATCTGTGCTGAGGTGGCTCCCTGTGAGCTGTGTCTTCGGCATTCAGTGTGCTCTCCTGGTTACTAAGAATGAGTAGTCTTATTCTGCCATCACATGTTATAAGCCAATATTGAAAATTGTAGTAGATACTCAGTTTAATTTATTGCATGTTTATCGAACACTTCCTGTATGTGGCCTGATGTTTATTGCCATGATGAGTCTGGAGATGAAAATGGATACCATCCCTGCTTTTAAGCTGTTTTACCATAGAGTGGGAAGGTGGAGCTGTTCTCACTAGGCACAGTGTGGTGCAGAGTGTAGCAAGGGCTCTGAAAAGCAGCATCCCCATATTTACTTGTGGGGAGGTCAAGGGCATCCTGGGGAAGGAGGTGTGTATACAGGCCTTTACAAGGGGGCATAAATTTTGATAGATGAGCTCAGAGAGGAGGAAAGCCCAGACAGAAAGTCCTAGACAGGAAAGTGAGTGTGGGCTTTGGAATGACAGGGAGTCTGCTCCAACTAAAGCACTGCCTCTGTGGTGCGGAAGTGACTCTGCTTAGGGCTGCAGGTGTAGACGGCCTGGAGTATTTCAGAATTCTACCTGTAGGGTATTGGAGGGTGGCCCTGAAAAGTTTCAAGCCAGAGTTGACACCCTCAAGGGTAGACACGGTGTCTGTTTTTAGACATTTCTTTTGTTGATTTGCCCAGTTTCTACATATTAACAAAGAATTTGAAATGGAGACCAGGCTGTGGTTTTAGAATGAGCCAGGATACATGAATGGCCTTTGTGATCTGATCGTCATCTGCCGTTGTTTCTTGTCCAGCAGGATCTGTATGTCATCCCACCTGTCTTTCTTCATCTGCCTTTGTACACAGTGTTCCTTACTTTATGAGGCAGATGATTTTTTAAAGACCACATGTGTGATACACATTCTTACAGTATGAAGTTAAGTAAACTCCTCTCTTTCTTCTGTCCTGGCACTTTTTTCCCTTGGATTTTGATCCTTCATGCTATTTTTGGTACTTAGATTCAGCCTGTTCTCCTTTTCAATAGAAAGTGTTTCTCATTTTATCCTTTATTGAATTAGCTCCCTAAGGAAAACCTGGTAGGAGAGGCCACTTGTAAACCAGGTGGCTCATTTGAACTTTTCCTTACTTCCCAGGGCCTGAGGATATTGTATGTAGAGTAGACAGGCTGATTTCTTTCCCATGGTATGGCAGAGAACCTGGGCTTTCCATTAAAGCCAGGGAAGAGCTGTAAGTCTTTGCTGGGTAACCAGCTGCAAATTCAGCATCGCTGATGAGTTTAGAGGTGGGTTTCCCATTTAATGTTTTTAGAAGTGTGATGAGGCAACTAGCCACAGTTCTCTTTTTTTTTTCCGACAGACATGCTTGTGCATAAGTGTATAACATATATGGTTTCATAATGGGTATAAATGGACTTTGGGGTCTTTCGAACTTGATAAGCCAAATTTACAGTGTTAATAAAAAGAATATTGAAACAATTAGTACTGCTTATTTCTCTTGCCATTTCATGCCGCATATATGCTTGGTTTCTAGACTTCAGTTTAACACAGAAGATTCTATTCTGTCTAGGCAATACAGTTTAAAGGGTGAGGATTTTTGTAAAATGCCTTTGGTATTCTCCAGGAATTAAGTTGTATTAAAGGTATTTTTTTGATCATCAGGCTGGCAGAGGCAAAGATAAAGAAAGGAGAGTCAGACTCTAAAATCTTGCTCTTTGTGGTTTGGGGTTTGGGGTTGAAGAATAGTGTTAGTTGATCTGTTAGCTGAAATAAGTATTAGAAATACATGAAGTGCCTTGCCTAGGCTTAACACATAATAGGAATTTTAAAAATGTTAGTTCTTTTCTAACATCTCCATTCTTCCTGGAAATAATTATGCTTTTCTCCTAATGCTGTGTGTTCCTAAAAGTTTGGTTACCTATATTATGTCATCTTTTGCTCCGTGACCTTCTGCAGTCACACTTCCCTCCCTCCCTGCAGTCTGCCCAGAACACACGCACAGTCATGTAATATGAACACAGAATGTTAAGAGTCAGTTTCCTGGGTGAGCCTCCCATCCTCTGTAGCCCTACAGTAAGGAGCACTGCTCCTCATCCTCAGCAGAGCACTAGTACCTGAATTTGTATGTGAGCGCTGACCTTGTTATCCTACTTATTTCATAAGTGGTATCTTCTTTCCTCTCTGTCTCCCTCAAACCATCTCACCTTGATACAAAATAGGGAATTTCAGCCTTTGAGGAGAATTTTCCACGAGCTTATGGGTGACAGTCTGGCTTACGGTATATTTATTTAGATCTGCACAGTTTATGATCTTGTTTTGCAAGCCACCATGTGTAATGTTTTGATTCATCCTGTTTTCTACCAAACAAAACATCTTGTGTTTATTTAAAATGTAATTTGTATTTCTATTAGGCTGATGTGCTGCATGTCTTAAAAAAATACCTACAAGCATGTTCATGTTCATGCAGTAGCCCATGTTTACGAGATATATGATGTGATTTAGTTCAAGCTGAACTTGGGAGTATCTAATTCTGATTATTTAGAGCATATGTTTTGGCAATACATCACTTATTAGATAGATTTCTACAAATAAAAAGCCTTATAAAATGAATGAGTAATAAAGTTTCATTTTAATAAGACAAAGGGCCAAGAACATTAGAACTTTATATAGCTTCATGCTATTATAAATACATCTTCTTAAAATAATATCAACCCAGGCATTGTGAGGGGTCCTTTCAAATTGAAATTCTGGGATTGACTGTTACTTCCTTGACCAATACCTTCACATCATACTTCTTTGGTCGTGGCTTCCATTGAGAGCACTAAAGAATTCCACTGGCAGCACATGTCAGAATGGGGTGAGAGTCATCCGCTCTGCTGTCTAGTGACTGACTCTTGTCTTTCTTGTAGACCATGGCAAAGGTTATAACCACTGTGCTGAAGTTCCCTGATGATCAGACTCAGAAAATTTTGGAAAGGGAAGATGCTCGACTCATGGTAAGCTTTAAGTATAGGCTACAGATAGAAGACGACTGTATCTTGTCTGTTTACATTCTGTCTCATTTACAAAGACTGAGTTGGTAAGAGAAGTTTAAAAGTTTTCATCTTTATTGTAGTATAGCCTGAAAAATAAAACTACATTATGAATATTAAACTGAGGGCAAATCTGGATGCCCTCAAGGAAAGAATAATCTTATTTAATAATATATATGAGGTTGACACTTACATGACTGTGTGAGATTTCTGGAACTTGGGCTCTTTCTGGGAAGGACAGAAAAGGCATTTGTTCTGCTATGTTGAGTAATAGGTTTTTTTAAACCAAATTATATCATGATGTAGGTGTTTGGTAGATTATAGTTCCTAAATCTATTTCAATTGATTTCCAAATGTAATAATTCTGAGTGAAAGAATTTAAGCATTTTTGAGCTTTTGGCCTATACCCTACAGGGGAAAGTATCAATAGATAATTGAATTATTGGGAAATTTTCCTGCGAAGTCAGCTATGATTGAAATGAAACAAATACACACTTCATAAATTATACAAAATTCCCCTTGCCTAACTTCTTTTTGCCCTGCACCAATACCGGAATAAGATCCATTCTAAGCAGAGTATGAACTTTGTGATGTTTCCTGTCTGACCCCTAACTTTCTCTTTCTTCTGTCTTTTCTTGTCTTGCTAGTAGCCTGCAGGACTTGCACATCTTCCCCTGCAATTTCTTTACCTATTTTGTGAGGACAGTAGTGCTCTTCTTTTACTCTCCTATTTAAAGTAAACAAAGATCTACTCTTTAGTGATGGGTTAGCCCACGTCTGAGTGTCTCCAGTAAGAAGGGCTAAGTCAATAAGTAATTACATCTCAAAGAATACCATCTTGTCTCTACAGACTGTGTGTGTTTCTTAAACAAATTCTGGCTCATCATGAGCCCAAATTGCCCTTTCTGTTGGGGTCGCAAATCTGTTCTGGTTCTAACCTGTGGAACTCAACCAAAAACCCTGAGAGGGCCTGGATGGAAGGCTTTTATCCTACAGGCTAACCCCCGCCGCCGCCCCACGTCCCCCCACGCCCCTGGCCCCCGGCACTTATCAGCCCCCTGTGATGCTCCTTTCCTTTGACCCAGTGCCTACTCTGACATCTTCCTTGCGTCCTTTAAAGTCATCCAGCATCCCTGACTTTAGGCCCAACTCCATTGTATATTGTGTTATCTGTCATATATTTTCTGGGACAACTGCAGTTATTCTGGCTAGCCTTTAATTGTGTGTGTGTGTGTGTGTGTGTGTGTGTATGTGTGTGTGTTTTCGTAAAACATTTCTCCCTGGTATCTAGTGGTCTGAAGAATATTGTCATACCTCTGTAGTTAGCTCTGGTTATAGGTATTTTTGATAGAGAAGTAGGTAACTATAATGTATGCCCTTCATCACTAGAGAGAATGTTGTTTTAAATTCTAGCAAACATCTAATTCTGTAACCTGTAGTTCATTCAGAGTGGTTTTCCTCTTCACTGAGTAAAACAACTGTCTTTATGAAAACAAAATCTCCAATGCAGTTTGAGCCTGTTGACATGATTCTGTCATTATGGTCCAGATGTTTTAGAAAATATTTTAAAATGAAGTAAATAGAAAGTTTTGTTTTTTTAAATCTTCGTTCATTCTCCTGTAGCCTCTACTTGATGATGAGGTATGGCCAGCCTCTCCTCTTACTGTTAGGCTGCAGTTTGTCAGGATTTGGAATATAGCACAGACTCGTCCTAAGTCACTGCTTTGGCAAATGTGGTAGGACATTCGCCCTCACCATGTACTGTCCCCCACTTCCCCCCGGCCCCACCCCCACCGGTCCCCCACATGCAGCCTTATTCTTAATAGATTACATGTAAATAGTGAATCATGTAAAATGGGAACACGTGTACACCCATGGCTGATTCATGTCAATGTGTGGCAAAAACCACTACAATATTGTAAAGTAATTAGCCTCCAATTAAAATAAATAAATAAAATTTTAAAAAACACAAAAAAACTTTGAAGACAGATGGAAAAGTTTCTTTCTTTCTTGAGTTTAACTGAAAAGCAATCTTTGCAAAACTTTACATTGTTTATTCATGAATAAAGTGGTATTCATTCTAGATAAGGATGAATTGGTGACTGGTCCTTCCTAATTACTTATCCCAGAGGCTGACTGGCTCAGAAAGAAAGTCCCAGACTTCCACTACTATTTTAAGCAGTCTCATCCATCATTATCTTTTGCTTAATAAATGAGTTCAATTGACTCTTCTATTGATGCTTGTTGTGGCAAATATAGGAAAATTGAAGACATGGAAGGTATGGTTGTTGACCTTGTGGAATCTTTCATTTTAGGCGGAGGGAAAAGCATCCATTCATTCATACATGAATAAAAGACATGGTTATGTAATATAATTCAAGTTATAAAAGCAAATGCTTAGGAAATTTGAAATGTTATAGTGAGCATGAAGTGAGGGAGATCCCAGAGATTATGTGTACATCAATTTGATTAAACTTTTGTCAATATAAAGAGATTTTTGGTACTTGATAGAGTCATTCATGATTGTTTCCTTATTTGATGGAAAATTGAGATTATATGGAGAAAGTGGAAGCCTAAGTCACATTGGCTTTACAGTCACTGTCATTCATAAATGAATGATGGGAATCATTGAACAAACCTCTTAAAGAAATCACAACTGACTTCATACACTGACGAGCTGTACCTGATGAGAGCGAAGCACTGCTAAGAACAGTAACTCCTCTTCTTCTGTAGAAGTATCCAATAGAAAGACATCTAAATGTATAGAAAGCAAAGCTTTTTAGAGGTTTTTTAAATAATCATTTTAAAGTTGCTTAGTCATCTTAGCTTTAATTTAAATGTATGTTCCAGATGGGCCATTTATGCAATTCGTTGTAACCACAGCTACAGTTTCTTCTCTATTAAAATCAGCAGTGTTGACTGCTTTGTTATTTTAAATTTCGGGGCTGCAAAGCTGGTATAAATAAGCCAAGCAAACCCTGCCACATTGCAGAGCTTTCTCCTCTGCCTGTTAGTAATTGGGGCGCTTGAGAGATGGTGCATTGCACTTTGTGCCGACAGTGTGGGCCACATCAGCGTTGGTATTATTTAACAGATACTAGAGGAGGGATACTGTCTAAAACCTTTGCTTTATAATCCTAATGATCATAAGTTTGCTCTCTGGCATGGATCAAAAACTGTCCCTGACTGCTCGTAAGGTATTTTTCAGTATATCACCTCTGTACCATATGTATCTCCCTTCCCTTCAGTGAGTTTTATAGTCTTTGAGAAACCCCACAACAGTTATTATTTAATAAGTGGTTTCAGAGTTTAACCCAATTTCAAGAACATACTTTGTAGATGACAAACTATTATCTGTTAAGTACAATTACATTGCTGAGCATAATTAAAGTCTGTTTTACGTAAGAATCACAATGTGGAGAAAAGGAATTCTAATCCTTCATTTGACAAGTCTCAGAATCTCTGAGACTTGTTTCTTTACAGTGTCTTTGGTTCTTCACAAAACTAACATTATCTTGCTAGGATTATTGAAGAACCAAAGTATGTTTACTGCCCCAGCTGGAGTTTTGTGATGATGGTGGGGCTAGTGGAGATGGTTCCTTAGCCACCATGTAGCAATGGGTAGGACTAGTTTTTCTTAGAAAATGAGACTTGGAAAGGTAAGCTAATAATGTTCAAGATAAATCATGAAAGACCTCACTCAGTACGACAGTCACGTCACTTTATGGGAAGGATACCTGCTCCAGCCGTGTCCCATCTCCAGTCTCTGCACCTCCGAATGTCAGCAGCTATGTTGTGGGGAGAACTAGCACTCAACAGCTCAGCCCCTGGATGACTTTGAGCAAACAAACACTTCTCATATTTCTAGCCTTGCTTGGCAAAATTAATATGTGGGATTATTCTATCTGCAAGGTTTCTTTTCCTTTGAAGTATTTAGTAGTAAATTTTGAAGTTCTTTCAAGTGAGAAAAAAAGGTCTTATATGCAGGAGTCAGAAGTTAAAGACCATGCCAGATGCACACAGCATGTGTTCCCTAAGGAAGTCTTTTTACTCCTCTCAGTTTGTAGCATCTTGTGCCTGATACTTGATTTTGTGATGGGTGGGAGAAGGCAATGGCACCCTACTCCAGTACTCTTGCCTGGAAAATCCCATGGACGGAGCCTGGTGGCTGCAGTCCATGGGGTCGCTAAGAGTCGGACACGACTGAGGGACTTCACTTTCACTTTTCACTTTCATGCATTGGAGAAGGAAATGGCAACCCACTCCAGTGTTCTTGCCTGGAGAATCCCAGAGACGGGGGAGCCTGGTGGGCTGCCATCTATGTGGTCGCACAGAGTTGGACACGACTGAAGCGACTTAGCAGCAACAGCAGCAGGTAATTTAAATGGCCAGAGTAGTTTCAGTTTCAGGATGGGAGCAATAGTGAATACACAAGTGTTTAGCTTATCTCATTGTCTAATTGAGTAAGATGGCCCTTACACCATCAGATTTTTTTTTTTCCAAGAAAGTCTTATTTATTTAGGATAATTACACTAAGAAAGTTTATTTTATTTATTTATTTATTTATTTATTTTTTACCCTTTAAAAAAAAATTTTATTTTTACTTTATTTTACTTTACAATACTGTATTGGTTTTGCCATACATTGACAGGAATCCACCACGGGTGTACATGCGATCCCAAACATGAACCCCCCTCCCACCTCCCTCCCCACAACATCCCTCTGGGTCATCCCCGTGCACCAGCACCAAGCATGCTGTATCCTGCATCGGACATAGACTGGCGATTCGATTCTTACATGATAGTATACATGTTTCAATGCCATTCTCCCAAATCATCCCACCCTCTCCCTCTCCCTCTGAGTCTAAAAGTCCGCTATACACATCTATGTCTTTTTTGCTGTCTTGCATACAGGGTCATCATTTCCATCTTTCTAAATTCCATATATATGTGTTAATATACTGTATTGGTGTTCTTCTTTCTGGCTTACTTCACGCTGTATAATCGGCTCCAGTTTCATCCATCTCAACAGAACTGATTCAGATGTATTCTTTTTAACGGCTGAGTAATACTCCATTGTGTATATGTACCACAGCTTTCTTATCCATTCATCTGCTGATGGACATCTAGGTTGTTTCCATGACCTCTTGGGATTGAGAAGTTCTTTTGTTATTTAGAAAGTGGTTCTTCTAGAGTGCTAGCAAACTTAATGACATGTTTAAACTAAATGGCTATTTTCTTTGACTCTGTTAAAAGAAAATTTTTCTATTCTATTGAATAAGATTTGGCTTGTTTTCATTTCCCATCTAATGTGGTCATTTTTAAAGGCCGACCTTCTGTTGACTTTGTTATTGCCTTGCTTTCATGCTGATCCTTTGTGTTGGGTCAAATCCTCAATCAGTTGTTACTCTAGGCATAGTCTTGTACTTAGTGTTTCTCACTTCTCTCCCTTTGGTTGGAATTCCTTTAAAAAAAAATCTGCTCTGAATTAATAAAACCATCAGAACTTTTCAGCATCAATAGGTGTAAGTGTTCTCCATTCCAGTGGACATTTACGTTTTCCTTTGCATGGTCTCTGTAGCTGCATGCAAGGTGGATTCAAGAAACAGATGCACATAAAACCGATGCATAGTGAAAAATACTGCACCTGTAGACCACGTATGTGTTATCCTAAAAGTGGTTTTGCTTCTTAATTTTGTTCAGATTACATAGTATGTGATCATTGCAAAGAAACACTGCAGACAATGCAGAAACATTGCTTAGAAAGGGAGACCTTGATGATCTTCAGCCTCCCAGCTTTCTTTCCACCCTGACAAGATCATGGTTGCTGTTGGTGTTGTGAACACCCCCAGCTTTATAATTACATAAGTATGTTTATTCCTCTATCATTTAGGTATTTGACTTTATAAAATGAGAGTGTGCAACAGCTTGCTTTTTTCACTTGTTTTTATATTCCACCTCATTAGAAACTGATGTACCTTCTTCTTTTGATTGATATATGGATGTCCTCCAGTTGAGTTCATCAATTTCCTATCCATAGACATGTAGGTTATTTTAGTTTTTGAATACTTCACATTCATAGACACAGGGAACATACATATATATATATTTTTTGCATACTCCTGCAAGTTTTCCAATAGGATGTTAGCCTTATTCTGTTGTGTGTGTTGCAAATATTATTTTATAGTTTGTCTTTTGATTTTGTTGCTTCTTACTAACCGCACATTAAATATAATTGATAAATAAAATGATGCTTCCAAGGTTGGTCACACTAAGAGTAGGCTCAGATCTTATAAACAATTTCTGTCTTTGCTGATACTGTTTTAAAGCAAACCAGGAAGTCAGTTAATAATCTTGGATTATGACCATGTTAAATAGAACATTGAATTTATTGCAAAAGGTTGCTACAGTTAAACTGTTTGCAGAGGTTGGGTCCCTTTGAAGGCAAACTTTGGTTTGGGTCATCATTCCTAAAACCATTTCCGAATAAGAGAGTTGTTCATTGATAAAATTAACATTTTTTAGGAGGGAAATTCAATGTATGGATGCACTGTATTCATGTTCATCAACATTTCCCCCCAAATTTTTGGTGGTAAAATGAAATTATGTAAATCAAATTGTAATGTATGCTTGAATGGAATTATGAAACAAATCCTTTTATAAACCAAATAATCATGACTTTATTATATCTAGCATATAAATATGTAATTAAGTATAAAGTACATCTGTAATTGTGTTCTTTAAGTTCTGAGTAAAATCTCCACTGTGTAGCGTTATTTAGGATGGGAGGGAGTGATTATAGATTCCTTGGTCTGGGGATATGTGAGAAATTTAAGTACATTCAGTTTAATCCTTTGAAGTTCATAAATACATATAATCTCTGTGTTATGTTAAGTCTTAAAACTAACCCAATAAGCTTTTTTCTTCCTGGCTTTGTAGTATACTTCACCTCGCAGTGGTATCTTCTGAGTAAACCATCAGTCTGTGCTTAGTTAGCATGTGGTGAGTGAAGAATAATATGTCTTGTGTCTTTTGTGCAAAAAATCAAATGCATTGCATGATACTAACCATTTTGCTGGAATTCTTTTGTTCTTTTGTTTAATGAAAATATGATTATGCTATGGATTAATACAGGGATTTTCTATTAATTTTGCTTTAATATATAGATTAATAATCACCACCATCCATGTTATATAATTCTTGGAAATTTTAGTTCTTTAAATAGCAATTGAAACTTTCAAAATTGCTGTTTGAAATTTTGCCCCAAAATCCTCCCCAAAATGTTTATGTATTTTATATTCCTTTTTGTGTTTTATTTCTTGAGAATGGTCTTCAAAGTTAATAAAGATTATGAGAGAGAAATGAAAAATCATTTTCTAGATAAGAGTGATGTCATGAATCCAGAATGTAAAATATTACACAGCTTGCTTAGAGTCAGGCTAGTCTGAAATAATGAGCACTAGTAAAGTTAATTTAAAAATAAATGGCAGTTTTATTACTTCTAGGGATCATGTATGTGAGTCACTCAGTTGTATCCAACTGTTTGCCACCCCATGGACTGTAGCCCGCCAGGCTCCTCTCTCCATGAAATTCTCCAGGCAAAATACTGGAGAGGGGTGCCGTTCCCTGCTCCAAGGGAGCATGCAGTATAGCAAAATAACATGTTTGTCCTGAGGAGACCCGTAGGCAGCTGCTTCAGTTGAATGTGGCTGTTTCTAATCAATGTGTTAGTGCAGTGAGGTGGAGGCATCTAACGTGTTTGGACACACTTGATTGTCCTCACATTTAAACACCCCTCCCATCACCTCTACATACTATCCATGCTATTAGCATGATTTAGTACCCCCAAAAAATTTAGGGTATGTCTTTATCTCAAACTTTGCATGAATTTTCACAAGTGACAGGCTGAATCACAGTCAATAGAGCTTACTTATAATTAAAGATTCTCTGTGATTATTAATTCAACTAACATGCAACTAACAATATCAAGTTTTAAAATGTTAATATACAGTATTTTTTTAACCTTTTAAGTTCAAATATCCTTTCTGCCTACATTTGAATCTCATTTTTATTTTTAATGTGTATCAGTTAACTTGTTTTAGTGATTGTCTAAAGCTATCATTAGTCATGTAAATCCCATATCTAACTCAGTAAGTCCTCACCTTTACCTCTGTTTATAATATTATAAATACTGTCTCATGCTCCTTACTGCATTTAAATAGCATCATTTATCACTTAAAATGTTGCCATGTAGCATTTCTGTTGATTGATAACTTGATTGTCTTCTCAACTTTCAGTTAGAAAAATTTCAAGCAAGATTTGTTAAACTTAAGTAAACACTCACACACCCTTCACCTATATTTACCAGTTATTAACATTTTGCCAGATTTTCTCACTCTCACTCTTGCTTTCTTTCCATATATATATTTTCTCCTCTGTGACATTTGACAGTTGCTTGCAAACATTGTGCTTATAAGCATTTGACAGTTACTTGCCAAACATAAATCAAATATCTTATTAAGTATCTTCAAGAATAAGGACCCTTTTCCTATATACTCACAATACAGTTGCCACTGTTCAGAAATTTAATATTAACACAATGCTGTTATCTAATACATAGTAAATACTCACATTTCCCAGTTTTCCAAATAATGTCTCATAATTTTTAAAATCCCAGGATCCACTGGGAGACTGCATTTTGTCGTCATGTTCTTCACGTCTCTTTTGAACTAGAACAGTCCTCCCAGCCTTTTCTTGGTCTCTCACGACATTGACATTGTGCAACATTATTGAATCACACATGAACTTCTCTTCCTGCAACAGTGCAAGCTAACGTTCGAAAATAATAACTGAAAAAGGGTTTTAAATATCGCAGGAGATCTTTTTCTTATCGTCTCTAGATTTCTAGGACTAACATATATTGAATGAGTTTTATATCAATAAATAGTAAACTCTTGGAAATACATCCTGAGTGGTGGATTATAATAAAGTTGAGAAGACTTTATTACTTTCTCTGAAACTGAGAGTCTCTCTGTTGCTTCTTCTTTGGTGGTTTATTGTTATGCATTTTTAACTTCATACTTGATTTGACCACTGGCTTTTAGAATCTTATCTAGAGAAATCTTATTAGGAGGGTTTAACATCGTGTCTTATAAGCATATTAAGGTTTTAAAATTAAGTTTGTTAATTTCAGATGAGGCATACATAATTTTTTTAAACCAAAAGGCAGTTGTCCCTTGCTGCTATGCCTAGCATCCTGGGAGAACGGTAATATATAGAAACATCAATAGGGAAGAAGGAAAAGCGCTTTCTCCTCTTCAATTTAGCCTGCATCCTTGAGAGCTTCCCCCATGCTAGCGCTTACTCCTGGCCTTCTCTAATCATGGCCTGGCAGCCTTTGGTACCTGCTGCAACGGTGCAGTTTCTGATTTCATATACAAATACTGCTTTCAGGACTGCTGACTAAAAGATCATTCTAAGGACTGTAATATTTAGAAGATTCCTCCAGGATTTAATATTTAGAATATTTGTACTTCAGTCTTCAGACTATAGAATATAATTTTAATATACTTCAACTTGAAAAAATAAATCTCCCAAAAAGTTAGCTTTAAAAGGTTTTTTTTTGTTTGTTTGTTTCTTTTTTCTCCTCATCCTTTTTCTTTTCCAGTCATGGCTGCGACCTTCATCTTAAAGAAGTCGGGAGAGTGATGCTGGACAGACCTGGAAAACTGTGCACGTTTGCTGTTGTTAGTATGAAGCTGTATTCAGGGTCCCTCATGTAGCCAGAAGACAAAGAAAAATCTGACATTGGCCCGCGGAAAGATTGCAGACTGCCTTTAAAATAGATTATTATATCAGTGGAGAAACAATGATAGTTTTGGGGGTTATCAATTTTTTTTGTTGTTGTTGTTGTTGGGAAGAGTTTTGTGTTGTTTAAAAGATATTTTGAATAACTTAATCTGATTTATGGGCTCACTTCATGTTCTTTTCTTCCATTCTTTCTGTCCCTCTTTTTAAAGAACTGCTTGACTTTCCTATTTATTTTTAGGGTGATTTTTTTTTTAAAGACTTGTGCAATACATTTTGAGGTGAAATTTAGTGGATTTTTTTCTGATAAATTAGAGCATTTAATTGACTATTTTATCCAGATTGATTTGTTGAATATTTGCTAAAGACTAGTTCTTTAAGCTCTGACATATGATAAATCCAAATGGCAGTACCTCATTGTTTACTTAGCTTTTGTACTTATATTTTTCAGAGGAAAAAAATACTACTGTAAATTGTAAATAGCCAATACATAACTGTATCGTATGCAAATCTGTGACTGTTGGCAATGTCATCTCAGAACAGAAAAATAAAGTTTATTTACTGTATGAAATGTGCTTATTGTGTTTTTTCCTAAATTGAAATCTCTTCAAAGTAGTTTAGAATTTATGTTATGTCTGGGTGAGTTATGATGAGGAACTGTTTGTCAGGAGCACTGAATTGCTAAGTATTTGGAAAGATTTTTAATGCATTTAATCATGGAGTATTTTTCTAATGTGTCAAAGCTTGTATGGGAGAATAGGCTCTGTGTGTGTGTGTGTGTATACATGCTTACAGTTATAATTATGTTAAGGCCTATTAAAATCTCTGTGAAACTGCTTTCAATTGCACGATATTTATCCTCAGGACACCATCGTTTAACACCGTGTTCTCTGCTGTTGAACGTCTAGGATACTCGTTTTGATTCAGTACTCCATGAGGATCTGCCTGTCCATGCTGTAAGCGCACTGGAAAGAACAATCCAGGACCAACCCGTCTTTCTCTCAACAGCCTTTGATTGCCAAACACGGACACACTTCCGAAGACCATGTGCCAGGTTTGTCTGGCACTCTTTCCCCAAACATTCCAAAGATATGATGTGTGGGCGAGCATTCGGAATCAGTATACTCTTACGAGCACTACATTTCAAAACTGAGCTTCACTCAGATCTGAAGTGTCAAAGACGCATTGAAATAGCAATGCCTGCAGCAGTGCTCCAGTGAGGGTGTAGGTAGGGGTGTGGGCGAGGCAGAGGCTTTCCTTCCACACTCCAGCCATTGTTTCTGTAATAATAACAGTTCCCTTGTGCCTTTCTTTAAGATCTCTTTAATCAGGTTTTGTTGTTAAGTTCTTCAGAAGTGTCCAAACACCAAACATATGTGAATATACGACACTCAGTAAACAATACGGCCATTAAAAATTTTACTCTGAAGAGCAAAATTGTGGGTATGGGTTAAAATGTGGGTATGGGTACATCTCTTATAATTTTCCCATTGCTTATTCCCCTGCTGCAGGAAGGCTGCTTCTCGCTTTCCACACACCTGGACTGGGCCCCCCTCCCCTTTTATTTTATTTTTTGGAAAATGTTTATTTGACTGTGCCAGCATGTAGGATCGAGGTCCCTCACCAGGGATCAAACCTGGGTCTCCTGCATTGGGAGCTTGGAGTCTTAGCCACTAGACCACCAGGGAAGTCCCATGCCCTGCCATTTTAAATGGGGAATGTGTAGTGTGTTTCCCTGTCCCTTTTTATCTTCCCACCACTGTATGTTGGGAGTGGGTAGGACAGATAATTCATATTTCTCATTCACAGGTTTCCAAGAAAAGATCTGGGGTGGCTCATGAGATCCTGGATATAATGTTTGATGTTACAATTGGGTGAGACTTTGGGGAAATTTTGGGAAGATGATGAATGTATTTTATGGGCAGTCAGGAAGGAAATGAATATTTATGACCCAGTGAGCAGATTGTGGTGGAATAGATTGTTGCTTCCAGTTCTCTCTCTCCCTGTATTTGGATCATGCATCCACATACTTTGTTATCTGAGTTCACAGTACCTACTGTTAGAGTGGGTGGAGTACATTTCTTTACCTAAACACTGAGATTGGCTGTATGACTTTGGTCAGTGAGTTTTGAGTGGACATAACTTTGCCACATCTGAGCGGCAGTTTTAAGAGCCCTTGCATAGTTCAGCCATTGCCTTTTTATCTCTGTCATGAGACAGATAAAGACATGAGACAGAGTTCTCCCTTAGCTTGGGCCCTGGGATAAGTGATACATTGACCAGATGCCTAACAAGAGTAAGAAATAAGTAGTTGTTATTATAAGCCACTAAGATTTGGGGGTCATTTGTTACTATAGCATGTGTGTGCGTGCTAAGTTACTTTAGTCGTGTCCAACTCTTTGGAACCCCATTGACTGTAACCTGCCAGGGTCCTCTGTACATGAAGATTCTCCAAGCAAGAATACTGGAGGGCGTTGCCTGCCCTCCTCCAGGGGATCTTCCCAACTCAGAGATCAAACCCAGGTCTCTTGCATTGCAGGCGGGTTCTTCACCATCTGAGCCACCAGGGAGGCCCTACTATAGCATAACGTAGTGAAAACTGACACACTGTGCAAAAAAAAAAAAAATTATTGCAGGATAGTGTGATGCCTTCAGTTTTTGGAAGTTTGACTATGATATCTTGGTGTGGATTTCTTTAGGTTTATCTTTGCCCAGCTTCTTGAATCTACAGGCTTATGTCTTTTACCAAATGTGGGAACTTTTCAGCCATTATTTGACTATTTTTTTTTAGCCCTACACTCTTCTTTTCCTGCTGTCTTTCTGGGACCCCAATGACAGGTTAGATGCTTTGTTATAGTCCACGAGTCCCAGAGGCCCTGTTCTTTTTATTTTCAGCCTGATTTCTGTTGTTCAGGTTGAGTAATTTCTCTTGTTCTGTTTATAAGTTCATTGACTCCTTCCTCTGTACTCTCCTTTCTGCTGTTGAACCCATTCACTTAGTTTTTATTACTATGATTATTTATTTTTTTGATGTGGGCCATTTTAAAAGTCTTTACTGAACTTGTTGCAATATTGCTTCTGTTATATGTTTTGGTTTTTTGTCTGTGAGGCATGTAGGATCATAGCTCCGTAATCAGGGGTTGAACCCACACCCCTGCATTGAAAGGCAAAGTCCTAACCACTGGACCACCAGGGAAGTCCCCCATCCATTGAGTTTTTAATTTGAATGATTGTATTTTTTAGTTCTAAAATTCCCACTCAGGTCTTCATATCTTCCATTTCTTTGCAGAGACATTCTGTTTCTTTGCTTCAAGCGTGTTTGTAATTGCTCATTGAAGCACATGTCTGATGGCTGCCTTAAAATCTTTGTCAGGTAAAGGATGGGATAGAAGTCCAGATTTTCTACTAGGCCTTCACTGATGCCAAAGGTGGGGAGGTTCTCCTCATCACTGCTGGGTGGGGGTGTCGAGTTAATAGTTGCCCTCTAGACCTCTACTGACAGCACAGGAGGGCGACCTCTTTACCTTTTTTCCACCTTTGAGTAGCAGTGAAAGTCCACTCTCCATTGGGCCTCCTCTTCTACCCCTGCTTGCTGCTTAGCCTCCTCTGACATCACCTTGCATGAGTTTTGGGTGCCTCCTTACAGCCTGGAGGAAGTTAGAGCCCTGAGCTCCCCACTGTGCCTTTGCTAGCAGGCGTTGGGGGCAGGTCACATTGTTTCTTGCTGGAAGGTTTTTTCTGTGTATGGCTGGAGCAGAGCGGTAGTTGTCTAAAAGCTTTCTGTCTTGCCAGGCTTCCCTTTGCTGCTCCTTTGCTTGAGCATCCAGTGTTTCCAGATAGCCAGTTTCTTCAGTTCCAAGTCTGCCATATATGAGGCAGAGGAAACTCACGGCATGTCATACCTCAGGACCCAAGTGCTCTGACCAGTCTGCCTCTTCCACTCCACTCTCCAAGTCTTCCTAGGTTTGTTTTATATATTAATACAATGCCCAGGGTTTTCAGCTGTACTTAGTAGGAGGCTTAGGGAGAAATATGTCTGCTCCATCCTCCCTGAAGCCGGTCTCTTATACAGTGTGATTATAGTTAGTATATATGTAGTGTGTATTATTTAATGATTTGAGGAATTCTATATATTGTTCCAGATATATGCACTTTTAAAAAATATTTTTTAAAAATTATTTTTAATTGAAGGATAATTGCTTTATAATATTGTGTTGATTTCTGCCACACATCAGCATGAATCAGCCATAGGTGTACATATGTCCCCTCCCTCTTGAACTTCTCACCCCTTCTAGGGTGTCAGAGATGAATGGTTAAAGAAGTTGTGGTACCTATATACAATGGAATATTAGTCAGCCATAAAAGGAATGCATTTGAGTCAGTTCTGATGAGGGATGAACCTAGAGCCTATTACAGAGAGTAAAGTAAGTCAGAAAGACAAAAACTAATGTTATATATTAATGCATATATATGGAATCTAGAAAAATGGTACTGATGAACCTATTTGCAGGGCAGGAATAGAGACCCAGACAGAGAGAACAGACTTGAGGACACAGCGGGGGAAGGAGAGGTTAGGGTGAATGGAGAAAGCAGCATGGAAACATATACATTCCCATGTGTAAAATAGATAGCCAGTGGAATTTGCTGTAAGATGCAGGGAGCTCAACCTGGTGCTCTGTGACAGATAACATTCACTTTTAATAGATATAAACTAGAAGCATTAGCAGCTAATTCATAAGAGTGGTTATAACTGGTCTTCCCTGGTCACTTCCATGGAATCTTCATTTCCTCATTCCTCTTCTTTAGTGTTTTTCAGGGCATCAAGTATTGCCTGCCCTCAGTAAAAATTATTGTTTTCTTTGTACTAGAATGAGAACTCCAAGAGGCCAGGCTCATTATCTGTCTTGTCTACAGTTGTATCCTGATGACCTGGAATATGTAATAAGCACACAATAAATGTGTATTGAATATAAATGAATGAATGGGTGAACAAGTGAACTAAGAAAGAAGATAAAATGTACCAGTACTTTTTCTGTAATTAAAAACAAAAAGACATTTTAAGACTGGGAAAAATTTTAAAGACCTCTTTCTCTCTTAAGGAGACATGGGAACACAAGGGAGCAATAAGAAGACAGTTATGAGCAGAACCAGGGGTTTGTTTTCACTTGTTTTATAAGTGAGTTAGTCACAAATACTAACATTTTAAGGAACCAATTACTTGTCACACACATCACAGTGGATTAGGACACACCAGGAGAAATGAGTGCAGCTAGGAAGAGTCTCTTCCCTGTTTTCATTCCGACTTTTCTAGATTGAGCCACCTTAGATTTGAAGGTGAGGTTAGGCCCAGGGAAAGAACCTGGGAAAGCTCCAAAGAGCTTAAATTTCCCTAATCTCTTGGAGAGGCAACATAGCATGCTGGCTAAGAATGCAGACTCTGGGGCCAGCCTGCTAGGTAGGCTTCCAGGTCTGGCTTGGCCATTTACTCACTAGGCAAGGGATCTGAGACAGGGTGGGATCGCGGGCCCTTTGCTGCAGTATTTGCACCTGGACAAACTCTCCCTGAGCAACAGCATACAGGAAACTATAAGGGACTAAGGAAACTGTGTATTTGCCGTTGGGACAAATTATGAGCAATAAGACACAAAAAGGCCAACACCCAGCTGCCACTTGTGAGGTACTGGGAGCAAAGCAGGGCCCCACACATGGTCCCTGCACACAGCACCACCAAGGGGGTGGGCAGACCACCTAAGCCACCCCTCCAGCCTGACCCAGCAATCTGAAGCACCATCCGCCACCCCACCCCATCTAAGAGACCAGCCAGCCATTGGGCGCAAGGGAACCTGTTACTTCTGCTCCCTTGTGCCGCAGCACGAGTCCCATTAAAGCCTTGCTTGAAATTCTTGTCTTAACAGTTTCTACTGACAGTAACAAAGGTTTAGATAGAGGAGCAGAAATGGCAACCTGCAAACCCTTTTGGAAGCTTCCACTTAGATCACAACCTGGGCCAAACTCAGAATTCAGAGGTGGGGAAATTCACACCATCTCTCAAGAGGAGGATTCAGAAAGGATTTGTAAGGGTGTGAATGCAGTGAGTGGGTGACATCTGGGGAGCTGAATGCAAGCAATTTGTCAAAACACTTCTCAGCTCAGTACAGTCGCTACCAATCAGCTGAGCTCATCATACAGGGCATCCAACCTGCTTGCTGGCACAGGTGTACATGTGTTTCCCGGAAGGACATGCTTCAGGGAACCCTGCAGAGCCAGGGGCAGGACGAAAGGACTAGGTTCTGGGCCTCCTCTCCTCTCAGAGCTGCTCCACTTTTACTTGTTTTGTATATTGATGTTCTCCATGAGGTTTTGTTTGAAAAAAATTCTGCCATCAACAAACTTTTAACAAATTTTCTCTTTGGATGTATTCAGACCAACAGGAAGAGCACCCTTAACCCATGTTGCCTTGGTCCCTGTATAAGTGCTTTTGCTCATCTGTTTCAGTCTGTACCTTGGGCGATACTCAAAGACCTCCATAAGGAAGAACTCAAGGGAATCAGTAATTATATGTTCTTTACAACTGTGGGTCACCAATAGGTAAGAAGTTTATTTATAGACAAGTGCCAGGGAAAGTTTCAATGTACTTTCTCTTCCGGTCAGTGAGAACTATTTTATGTATCATGTAACCTGTTTCCCTTTTCCCATTGGCCGCATGGAAGCTTGGTGCCAAATTTAGGTCCCACATTTCATAACTCTTAAAACTAGAATGGCCCACTGAAATTCTAAAATACAGATTGCAAGGCTTTAGCCAGAGAAATTCTGTTTCAGTGTGAACCCCTGGGCTACCTCTGCTGGCTTGATTCTCTCTATTCTCCTTCTGTCCTGGACTTGCCTTCTGATTCTAATACGCATTTCCTCTGGCCCTGATTGTTCTTTCATACAGTAAGTCAGTTATTCCTCAGTCCAGACCAGCCGTGAGCAGGGGGCTGCTCCCAGGGCCAGTGAAGGCACTGGGCTGCTGCTGGAGTGTCTAGGGGCCTAGCCTGGGAAGGAGGAAGGTACTCAGCTGAGGAGGGTAGGAGGCACCCGTCTGTGGGTTTGAGAATGCAGGTGTCTTCTCCAGTGAGCAACCCTGGGGGAGGCCTAATCTGAGGGGTGAGGGTAGGGCTGGGCCTGAGGGTTAGAAGACAACACCCTGGGCTCTCAGGGAGACAGGACTCCGGCCCAGAAAGAGCACAGCCCACCAAGTCTCCTGTAACTTCTGAATACACAGGGTCAACGGGGATCTTCACTCCAGTGGGCATCTCCAAATTTAGGTGGAGTAAACCAAGGCTCCCAGAGTTTAATCCAACATTCAGGCTTGGCCCAAAGTTGTTGGAAAGAACATGATCGTCCTCTAAGATGATTCTGAATTTAGAATCGAATGTAAATGTTGAAATAAATCCATGGTTCTAATCTTTTGGGGTTATTTGTATTTTTAAGATAATTGGCATAAATAGTTAGCTAATAAATTAGCCTTGGATTAATTTTAAAACGTATGATTGAAGAATTGATTTAGATTTGTGATTTTAAGCTGAAACTTTTTTAAGCTTACAAATAATATTGGAATATTTGAGATACCAAGATAGATACTAAGTTTTATCCGTTAGATTTATCAACCTTGGTCAAATAATGAATTATTTAAGTACTTGGGAGCTTTTAGAGTTATGTGAATCATAAAATGCTTATGTAAGTGAAAGTTGCTCAGGCATGTCCAACTCTTTATGACCCCATTCTCCAGGCCAGAATACTGGAGTGGGTAGCCTTTCCCTTCTCGAGGGGATCGTCTGAATCCAGGGATCAAACCCAAGTCTCCTACATTGCAGGCAGATTCTTTACCAGTTAAGCCACAAGGGAAGCCCAATGAAATGCTTATAAAGGAAATAAAATGTAATACATTTATTAATATAGTAATTTCAAACAAAGGGTATTTAATGAAGTTACAAAAACCTCCTGAAAATAATTGCTTGAAATTTGGTAGATTCATAATTAACGAAATTAAAGCTGAACTTAAGGCTCTATATTTGTGATGTTAATTTCAATATTAATTTTTTTAAACTGAAGTAGTCTTCTAATGGGGGCTTCCCTGGTGGTTCAGATGGTAAAGCATCTGCCTACAATGCGGGAAACTTAGGTTCAATCCCTGGGTCGGGAAGATCTCCTGGAGAAGGAAATGGCAACCCCCTCCAGTACTCTTGCCTGGAAAATCCCATGGATGGAGGAGCCTGGTAGGCTACAGTCCATGGGGTCGCAAAGAGTCGGACACGACTGAGCGACTTCGCTTTCACTTTCTAGTCTTTTAATGAAAACTTTCTCTTAAATCTCTGAAAATACTAATTGGAATTACATTTTTCCCCCCTCCTTTATCCTACAGCTCTTATTTTCTCTGCAGATAGTTGTTCTGTTTGTGAATTTTTTTTTTTCCTGTTGTTGGAGTTCCCAGTGGCTGGCAGTCCCTCAGTGACTGTCAAAGGACAAGGTGGATCACTTTCATGTCCTGAATGAGTTTCCCTTTGTGTTTTAGATCTGTTTGCTCAACAGCTGTGTCCCTGAATGAAAGGGCCACCTCTGCACGTAGTGGAAGTGGGCAGAGCTGGTGTCTTACCCTTGGATTCTTTTTCTCTGTTTTGTTCTCTCCTCCTCTTCCTCCTTCTACTCTTACAAGACTGTTTGCCTTCTGCTCTTTTACACACGCTAGTATTAGATTCACTCCAGGGCAGCCGCAGAGCTCACTGCTCCTGTTTAAGTGGGAAGATGGAGGAGGAAGGAGCATGCATGGAGTATCTTCTCACAGCATTCAGGCCCTCCGAGAGGGTGTAGGTATTGTTGTCCCTTGGTTTTTCCAGTAGTCATGTTTGGATACAGGAGTCAGACCATAAAGAAAGCTGAGTGCCAAAGAATTGATGCTTCTGAACTGTGGGGTTGGAGAAGACTCTTGAGAGTCTCTTGGACTGCAAGAATATAAACCAGTCAATCCTAAAAGAAATCACTCCTGAATGTTCTTTGAAAGGACTGATGCTGAGGCTGAAGCTCTAATACTTTGGCCACCTGATGCAAAGAGCTGACTTATTAGAAAAGACCCTGATGCTGGGAAGGATTGAACGCAGGAGGAGAAGGGGATGACACAGGATGAGATGGTTGGATGGCATCACCGACTGTATGGACATGAGTTTGAGCAAGCTCTGGGAGTTGGTGATGAACAGGATAGCCTGGCGTGCTGCAGTCCGTGGGGTCAGAAAGAGTCGGACACAACTGAGCGACTGAACTGACTGACTTGTTGTAAAAGCTGAAACTGAGCTTTATTGAGCCATGACAAAGATAGATAGCTTAAACAAGAAAATGCACAAGGATCAGAAAATGTCAGATGCCTGCCTCATGGTCTTGGGATGGATGATATACAGTTGGGTTCTTTCCTTGGGAGTGATGGAATATGCTAGAATTGCATAACTAGAGATGCGGTGGGGAGGGCGGGGGAGAGAGCACCCTCAGCAGATATGATGGTCGTTGAAACATGTTTGCTCATCAGAAGCGGTGGTTGAGAGTTCAGGTTTCAGAACAATAGGATGGAGATGAATTGGCCCTGGCTGACTCACTGTACGTGTGTGCATGCCTTATTTTCTTTAACTTTCATAACAGCCAGAAGTGAGGAAACGGGGTCACCGAGGATGACAGAAAGCTGCAGGCCAGTAATCTAGAAGGCAGGATTTGAACCTTGGACTCAGTGATTTAAAACCTTCTGAACCTGGGCCTTTTCAAATTCATGCTAAATCGCAAACAATCCTCAGTATCCTCCATCTGAGGTTTCATTTTGCCTTCTTTTTTTCCCCAAATACTTCTGTATGTCTGTACTGGGTCTTCATTGCCGCTCTTGGGCTTTCTCTAGTTGCAGTGAACAGGGAGTTGTGGTGCTCAGGCTTTAGGATGTGAAGGCCCAGTAGCTGTGGCTCGAAAGCTCCAGAGAGCAGTCCCAGTAGTTGTGGTGCTGGGACTTAGTTGCCCCAAGGCATGTGGGATCTTCCCCCACCAGGGATTGAACCAGTGTCCCTTGTATTGCAAGGCGTACAAGGAAGCCCTCCTTTTGCCTTCTTGATTTAAGTGAAACCCTTGTTCTCCTCTGTGATTCTCCTGCAGCTTTTTTCAGCTTGTGTTGGCAGCAGGGTGCCCCTTGGATGACTGGCTTGAAGGTCTACCTTGTTCCTTCTCAGAACTTCTACACTACAGGAGAATACTGGCCAGACTATGGTGGACGGGGACCTATAGCCTCTTGAGGAGGGGTGATCTGGGGTTGTACTGGTCATGTGAGCTCCAGGAGTCTACCTCCTTGAGGTCTGTATGTGTCAGGCTGGTGGGCAGAGGTGTAGGGTCGCAGGCCTGATCTAGGGCTGCCCAGCTGTGCCATCCTATGCTGTGCACTTTGGGGTCTACCCTACCCGTGCCGGTCCTTCCCTCAGGCCTTAGCCTTCCATTCCCATGCCTGGCCTCAGCCTACACTCTGTTGTGCCCAGAGGTTTAAAGTCTCATTGAATAATTCTTTACCAAAGGTGTGCTGTAAACAGCAGTGAATTCTCCCTGGTCACCAGTGGACATCAGTTGGATGTGTCAGTTGATACCTGTGGATTGGCCCTTTGGGCTGTGTCTGGCGGACGTTCTTCCCATCTCAGCTGGGCTCACGTGTGCACCTGGAGTCAGCTCTGTGTCTGCTGAGACGTGCTCGTCCAGGGGCCAGGCTGTCTGGTCTCTGCTGCGTGGTCACCCCGAGTCCAGCAGGGAGCACGTGCTTGTTCACAGGCAGCACAGCAGGGGGCTGGGGGCAGTGGGAGCCCACAGACCTCCATAAGGCCCAGCTCCCTTCCTGCATGCTGTTGCTTTCACTACCTTCTGTTGGTCCAAGCAAGTCACTGGGTCAGGCCAGCGTGCAGATGGCACAGCTGTGAAGAAAGAGGGAGAGGTGCTTCTTCATCCCGGGCCTTCCCATCTCTGGTTTTGTGTGGGTCCTGGGTGTGGTGATCTGGCTGCCAGCGGCGATGGCTTCTGTGGGGTCCCCTGTCCTCTGACCCTGGACGGCTGTGTGTGAGCGATCTGACTGCTTGCACAGAGGCTTGGCGGAAGCTCTCAGAGCCACACGGGGGCTCAAGAGCCTCCTGGATCTTCCCAGGAAGCTCTGAGAGCTGGAGCAGTTGGCGAGGCTTCCGCCGTTCATATCTAATCCGGGCACTGATTGATGGAGGCGGTTTCACTTTGATTGTCCCTGGGAGACAGGAGCCACTCACAGGTCTGTGGCCATTTACGGGCAGAGCCAGAGGCTGGTGCTCTCTGTGGAGCACTGCCCTCCTGGTAGAGGTATATTATTACACTCTCTCTCTGGCCCTCGTGTTGTCCCCTCACTGCTGAACCCTCACCAGCAGCTCCCAAATAGGCTCTCCCGCTCCTGCCTCGAAAGGCAAAGCTCTGGGATTCCACATCTTACCCCCACCTATCGCCCCATTGCTCCCTGCCTCTTTAGGGAAAAGACTTTTTTAAAAGAGAGAACTACACTCACTGTCCCTGACATGTTTGCTTCCATTCCCGTTAAGCTCCTCCCTGGAAACTGCGCTTGGCCAGGACCCTTGCTCAGGCAGGTGGTCTCGCTGGGTCTCATCTGATTCGAACACATGGCCCCTTTCTCTTCCAGGAAACCCTCCCCTCGCTTGGAATCCACTCCGCCTCCTGATTCGCTGGCCGGGACATCCTCATCTTCCCTGACCGCTGACAACCTAGGGCCCTGGGGTTCAGGCTCCAGGCCTTTCCTCTCTCTTATCTTTGTCCCCTCGGTGATCTCATCCTGTCTCCTGGCTTTAAACACCCGCTGTGTGCCAGTGGCACTCACTTTTTATCTCTTCCCTGGTCTCCAGACTCTTGCAACTGCGTGCGCAACGTCTCTGCTTGGTTGTGTAATATTGCAGTTTGACTTTAGCCTGTCCCACGCTGAATCCTGATCCCCCAGACCTGTTCCTGCTACGTCACCCCCATATCAGTTAAAGGCTTCTGTGTCTCTTCACCAGCTCCTAACAGTCACTGGATCGTTAGATCTCTCCTTTCGGTTTGGGGGTTTGCATTTTTTCCTTTCTGATACAACTTTATTTTTTAATATGTTAAATGTTTATGCAGTTCAAAGTCAAAACAGTATTAAGAGGTATCCTTAGAGAGATCTCATTTCCCTTCCGACACTTGACCCCATTTTTTAGTGTTTCTTCTGGCAAAAATAGGCACATATATGTATTTCCCGCTTTTTCCTTACACCAAAGTAGGCATACTATATGCATTGTTCTATATCTTCTGTATTTTTTTTCCCACTGAACAATATATCGTGGAGATCACTCCAGTGCACGGAAAACTTCCTCATTCTTTTTACAGCTACATCAGAATTTCATTGCATGGATGTAATTTATTCAACCAGACCCCTACTGACAAACATTTGAGTTCTTTCCAGTTGAGTTCCTGTTGCAAATAGGGCTGCAGTGAATGCTCATGTGTATATGCTTTGTGTTTTGTGATTTGGAAGGATGTTTTCAGGGTGGATTCCTGGAACTGTGGGTGAAGGACGTCATCAAGAGAGTCTCGGAGGTGGCACAGGGTTTGTGACCTGGTGCAGCCCCAGGGAGGGCAGAGCCTCCAGTGGCCAAGGACAACACTGAAGGAACCTCCCCCAGAGTGTGGGGCCACAGGCCCAGGAAACAGTGTTGAGGCAGCCTCTCCCAAGGGGTGGACCCGGGGCCCACTCATGGAACATTCTACCTGCTCCGGGTCTCCTGCTGTGCGGGTCTCCCTTTCGGAATTGGCTCTTGGTGCTGTGCAGTTCACCCACGTCCTTCCTGGTTATCTGCTGAGTCTGTCCGTTTCTGATGGAGGGGTGCTGAAGTCTCCACCTCTGGTAGTGGACTCATCTATTTCTTTATCTTTGAGTTTTCTGCAGTTTGAGTACGATACGTCTGGATGTAGGGAGGGCTTCACCGGTGGCACTAGTGGTAAAGTCAAGAGAAGTCACTCAGTCGTTCCGACTCTTTGCGACCCTGTGGACTGTAGCCCACCAGGCTCCTCTATCCATGGGATTCTCCAGGCAAGAATACTGGAGTGGGTTGCCATTTTCTTCTCCAGGGGATCTTTCTGACCCAGGGATTGAACCCAGTTCTCCTGCATTGCAGGCAGAGGCTTTAACCTCTGAGACACCAGGGAAGCAAAGAACCTGCCTAACAATGCAGGAGACACAAAGAGACACAGGTTAGATCCCTGGGTTGGGAAGATCCCCTGGAGGAGGATCCCCTGGGGGAGGGCCTGGCAACCCACTCCAGTATTCTTGCCTGGAGAATCCCATGGACAGAAGGAGCCTGGTGGACTGTGGTCCATAGGGTGGTCAAGAGTCAGACACGACTGAAGCGACTCAGCAGGCACAGATGTGTAGGGTTCCTCTTTTTTCTTTCTCTTTTTTCTTTAAGGTGTACACTTTCTTGAACTGATTTCAAGTCAGTGTGTAGGTAAGCCCTGGCTGTCTCTGCACCTCAGCTGCTCCCAGGGGCGGCTTTCTCTTTCTCCTTCGTTCGTCCCTCCCTCCTTCCTGTCTTCTCTCCCTTTCTTTCTCTCTTTTGGCGTTTTTCCTTCTTGGTGCTCTCTGATCTTCCTGGATCTGTGGTTTGCTGTCTGACATCAATTTGGGGGCAGTTTCGTTATTACATTTTTCTTCTGCTCCTTTCTCTCTCCTCCTTTCGATACTTCCATTCTATGTATGTGACGCATTTTATAGTTGTCTCACAGTTCTGGTGGTTCTGTTCCTGTTTTTGTTTTCTCCCTTTTGAATTTTCAACTTGAGAAGTTTCTATTGACATATCATCCGGCTCAGAGGATCTCCCCTCAGTCATGTCCAGTCTACTAACTGCTCTCATCAGAGGATTCTTCATTTCTGTCACAGGATTTTTGATCTCTCATTTTGCCATCTTGGGAAATCCTGGAATTTCTGGGTTGACTGCATGAATTCCAAAGAGAAAGCCAATACGAAAAGGCAGGGAGGAGAAGGAGAAATCTGAGGCCTTGGGGATAGCCTTTGCAGTTGCTGAATCAAGTTTCACTTGATGCCAGAACTAAATCAGGATTTTTAACTGACATACCCAATAAATATCGTTTATATTATGAGTCAGCTTGAGGTGAATTTTCTGTCACTTGTGCCTCAAAGTCCTCATCAATTCTGTACCTAACTCATAGGCTTATTGCGAGGTTTAAATAGCACTTAGCGAATGAAGAGCGTGGCACACAAATAACACTCAGTGAATGGTCCCCAGTATTATTATTGTGTTATACATATTTTTACATAGTTATGTGTGCTTTCTTATTCCATATCCCAACATTGGCATGTCTCTGTATCTCTTTTTGGTATTATTCAGTTTCTACCCCCAAAGGAGAGAGGCTGAGGGAGGGGGTTTATCAGCCGTAGACTTCTGACCACGAGCTTCAGCCCCGGGTCTTCCTCGCAAGACCACAGCTGAGAAACAACACAGAGACCATGTGATGTGGTTGTAACTCCTCTGACATCTCATTTTCATTCTTTGATGAGATTTGTCTGCAGCCAGCTTACACAGAAGGGTTTCCAGTAAAGTGTTCCAAGTGCCTCTTTTCAGTAACCCAAATCCACATGAAAACAATGGCAACAAGAAAAGGTGTAAACTTTCCAGGACAGGCCCAGATTTTGAAAATGTGATAAAGAGGTTATTGTGCGTCCGAACTTTTCACACAAGAATTGGAGGAGATTCAACACCAGGAATAATAAACATAGGAAAACCAGCTGATGCAGAGCAGATGGGCCTGCAGGGCGGTCAGTGCTGAGTGCTTCGACGTCTCTCCTCTTGGACCTTTGGACTCCAGATGACTGAATGCTGGTTTCTCTAATTCCAAATAAAGTCAGTGCATTTGGGGAAACTGTCAATATTATTGGTTTGATTTCTGGGATGATTAATGGATTAAGGTTTTTTGGGGGGAGTGGGGTGTTTCCCTGGTGGCTCGGATGGCAAAGAATCTTCCTGCAGTGCAGGAGACGTGGGTTCAGTCTCTGGGTTGGGAAAGTTTTTTACGACCGTATAATGTGGTGGGTGTTGACACTTGCTACTTTAGTCCTGACCCTAGCTCCATTTTGCAGATGAGAAAATTGAGGTTTTAAAAGTGCAAATCACCTTACCAAAGGGCACACAGCTAGTATGAGAGCTGAGCTGGGATGGGTCCCAGGTCGGTCTCATCGCATGTGCTGTGGTTCTGCAAGCTGGGTAACAGGTGAGGAGGCAGAAGGAGTCACGGGCACATAAATTTGAGAAGCACTGCGTGTGTGTGTTTGTACATACAGTGATTACATTTGTTGTCAAGTCTTTGTATGACATATGCTTTATTTTCTCTTGGATAAATACCTCAGAGTGGAAGGGCTGGGCCACAGGGTAGGTATAGGTTTAACTTCTAAAGAAACTGTTAAACTGCTTCTGAGGTTGGTTGCACCATTTTGCAATTCCAGCAGCAGTATATGACAGTGCCGGCTCTTCCTCGTCAGCACTTGGTATACTCGGTCTTTTAAATGTTTGCCATCTTAATAGGCATGTCATGATTTTCTTACGGTTTTAATTTGCCTTTCCTTAATGACTAATAATATTGAATATGTTTTTGTGTGCTTGTTTACAATCTGTATATCTTTTTTACTTAAGTCTTCAAATGATTTGCATATTTTGGAGTTGTTTCATATCATTGAGTTTCGAGAGTTCTTTAATACTTATTGATACAAGTCTTTGGTTATCTGCTTTGCAAAGATTTTCTTCAAGTCTGAGCTTGTATTTTCATTCTCCTAATAATGTCTTTTTTTTTTTTAATATACTATCTATCTAGGTTGGTCATAACTTTTCTTCCAAGGAGTAAGCGTCTTTTAATTTCATGGCTGCAGTCACCATCTGCAGTGATTTTGGAGCCCCCAAAATAAAGTCTGACACTGTTTCTACTGTTTCCCCATCTATTTCCCATGAAGTGATGGGACCAGATGCCATGATCTTCGTTTTCTGGATGTTGAGCTTTAAGCCAACTTTTTCACTCTCCTCTTTCACTTGCATCAAGAGGTTTTTTTAGCTCCTCTTCACTTTCTGCCATAAGGGTGGTGTCATCTGCATATCTGAGGTTATCGATATTTCTCCCGGCAATCTTGATTCCAGCTTGTGTTTCTTCAAGTCCAGCATTTCTCATGATGTACTCTGCAAAGAAGTTAAATAAGCAGGGTGACAGTATACAGCCTTGACTTACTCCTTTTCCTTTTTGGAACCAGTCTGTTGTTCCATGTCCAGTTCTAACTGTTGCTTCCTGACCTGCATACAGGTTTCTCAAGAGGCAGGTTAGGTGGTCTGGTATTCCCATCTCTTTCAAAATTTTCCACAGTTTATTGTGATCCACACAGTCAAAGGCTTTGGCATAGTTAATAAGGCAGAAATAGATGTTTTTCTGGAACTCTCTTGCTTTTTCCATGATCCAGCAGATGTTGGCCATTTGATCTCTGGTTCCTCTGCCTTTTCTAAAACCAGCTCGAACATCAGGGAGTTCACCGCTCACGTATTGGTGAAGCCTGGCTTGCAGAATTTTGAGCATTACTTTACTAACATGTGAGATGAGTACAATTGTGCAGTAGTTTGAGCATTCTTTGGCATTGCCTTTCTTTGGAACTGGAATGAAAACTGACCTTTCCCAGTCCTGTGAAGAAGGCTGAGCGCCGAAGAATTGATGCGTTTGAACTGTGGTGTTGGAGAAGACTCTTGAGGGTCCCTTGGACTGCAAGGAGATCCAACCAGTCCATTCTGAAGGAGATCAGCCCTGGGATTTCTTTGGAAGGAATGATGCTAAAGCTGAAGCTCCAGTACTTTGGCCACCTCATGCGAAGAGTTGACTCATTGGAAAAGACTCTGATGCTGGGAGAGATTGGGGGCAGGAGGAGAAGGGGACGACCCAGGATGAGATGGCTGGATGGCATCACGGACTCGATGGACGTGAGTCTGAGTGAACTCCGGGAGATGGTGATGGACACGGAGGGCTGGCGTGCTGCGATTCATGGGGTCGCAAAGAGTCGGACATGACTGAGCGACTGAACTGAACTGAACTGGATAATGTCTTTTGAAGAACAGAAGTTTTTAACTCTGGTGAAGTTCAATTTATTTATTTTAAAATTTATTATATTGAGGTTGATATACAATGTTGTATTAATTTCTGCTCTACATACAGAAAAGTGACTTAGTTATACATTCTTTTTCATCTTCTTTGCCATTATGGTTTATTACAGGATATTGGATGTAGTTCCCTGTGCTCTACAGTAGGACCTTGTTTATCCATTGAAGTCCAATTTATATTCCATATTTCTTAACTTCTGTTTCATATTTTAAAATCTTAGGTACCTTCTAGAAGAATTCTTGGTTTGATTTTACAACTCGCAGATTTACTCTTTGGCAACCTATTCTACTATTCAGCGTATATGTTGAATTTCTTTTCAGTGATCAAATATTTAAAATAAAAATCAAATCAGTCATCATTTTTATTGATTAGCCAAAGGCTTTGACTGTGTGGATCACAGTAAACTGTGGAAAATTCTGAAAGAGATGGGAATACCAGACCACCTAACCTGCCTCTTGAGAAATCTGTATGCAAGTCAGGAAGCAACAGTTAGAACTGGACATGGAACAACAGACTGGTTCCAAATAGGAAAAGGAGTAAGTCAAGGCTGTATATTGTCACCCTGCTTATTTAACTTCTATGCAGAGTACATCATGAGAAACGCTGGACTGGAAGAAGCACAAGCTGGAATCAGGATTGCCAGGAGAAATATCAATAACCTCAGATGTGCAGATGACACCACCCTTATGGCAGAAAGTGAAGAGGAACTAAAAAGCCCCTTGATGGAAGTGAAAGAGGAGAGTGAAAAAGTTGGCTTAAAGCTCAACATTCAGAAAACTAAGATCATGGCGTCTTGTCCCATCACTGGAAATAGGTGGGGAAACTCTGGGCTCCAAAATCACTGCAGATTGTGATTGCAGCCATTAAATTAAAAGACCCATACTCCTTGGAAGAAAAGTTATGACCAACCTAGATAGCATATTCAAAAGCAGAGACATTACTTTGCCAACAAAGGTCCGTCTAGTCAAGGCTATGGTTTTTCCAGTAGTCATGTATGGATGTGAGAGTTGGACTGTGAAGAAGGCTGAGTGCCAAAGAATTGATGCTTTCGAACTGTGGTGTTGGAGAAGACTCTTTTGAGAGTCCCTTGGACTGCAAGGAGATCCAACCAGTCCATCCTAAAGGAGATCAGTCCTGGGGTTTCTATGGGAGGACTGATGCTAAAGCTGAAGCTCCAGTACTTTGGCCACCTCATGTGACAAGTTGACTCATTGGAAAAGACTGATGCTGGGAGGGATTGGGGGCAGGAGGAGAAGGGGACGACAGAGGATGAGATGGCTGGATGGCATCACCGGCTTGATGAACGTGAATTTGAGTGAACTCCGGGGGTTGGTAATGGACAGGGAGGCCTGGTGTTCTGTGATTCATGGGGTTGCAAAGAGTCGGACACGAGTGAGTGACTGAGCTGAACTGAATCTTGCATCTCCTTGAGAAGAGCAATTATTCAGTTCAGCTCAGAATATGAGCTTTGTTTCCTGAGCATAATTGTTACAGTAAGAGGGTGATGTCTTTCTAGCTTTTGATACTTAGCTGAGAAGTCATATTTGAGGACCCTGTTGATTGGTCTTTTGCCTGTTGCACCCTCCTCCAGGATGAGGAGAGTCAACACAAGTGCCACTAGAGGGCACTCTCTTGGGGGCAGGAACTCCTCACGCGTCCCTGGTATACCCAGTCCCCTGGGACACTGTCTAAAGACTCATCCTTCTTGGTCCTACATGGAAGCAGATAGCTCTACTGCTGCTGCCTGGTCCCACGGGCAATGAGGACAGGACAGGGCGTGCTGGCCTGACAGCTCCTACTCTGGTGTCCCTGCTCATGCCCCGTTAGGAGCTCCAAGCTGCTATTTTCCTGCTGTCCGGTGCCTTCAGATTTTGAGCATCATTGGAACCACTGCCCAATCTCCTCTTCTAAGCAAGAGTCCTCTCCCATGAGTGCCTAAGCGTAGGATTCCTTTCAAAATCTGGTTAGACTAACTTCCATGTTTCAGGGTTTTTCAAGATTTCTTATCTAAAAGGAAACCCCTTCTGATCTTCCAACTTTATTATGGATCAAAACCACATTTGTCTCATTCCTAGAGACCTGTGTTGAGAGACTGTAACTGATGCTTTATTGTCCAACTTGAATGGAACCTATGGGCAACATTCACGTCTGTAGAAGAATCTCAGTATTTGAAAGGACACCAGTATAGACCACATATGCCAAGTTGTCAGGAAAATTTGGTTTCCATCTTTGCTACTTGCATGTTGGGGAAAGTTCACCAGGTCCCACCATCAGAGGGAAATACATGACCATTTTTTAAGAAATGAAACTTTGGACAGTTCTGTCCATGTTGGAGAGGCTGTGTGTCTGTGCCACTGTTGACAGTCCCACTCAAGCTCAGACTTTTAGTCATTCCCAGCAAAGCACCAGCCATGTGCGTGAAGGTGCTGGATCCTTCAGACAAGCTCTGCCGACAGGTGAGTACCACTGAGACCCTCAGGTGATGCCACATGATACAGAACAGAGGAAGTGCCCCTCGAAGCTCGAATTCCTTAGCAGGCTGCTGAGTGTTTGAGCTGAACCAGTGAAGCCAGCCCTTCCAGAGAGCACTCCAATGAGGGAAGCAGTTAATATGAAAGGGATTGAAATGGCGGGGGTCGGGAGTGGGTTGGGGTGGGGCGGTCTTCTGCATTGCAGACAGATTTTTTTTTTTTACCAACTGAGCTATCAGGGAAGCCTTTTAGGAGCACAGAGGAAAGGTATCTTTTAGCTGTGTGTGTGTGTGTGCGCGCACACACACACACAGACATTGCACACACTGCATTTAAACCCTCAGAACAGTGGGTAGCAGCTGTAGGAAATCACTAAGGATATTTCAGGAGCGTCCACTAGTGGCTCACATCTGGAAAGCTGATTTGACAATTTGTCAAGTCTGGAGGCAGATTTGACAATTTGACAAATCTAGAGGCAGATTTGACAATTTACAAAAGTAACTGTAGAGAAGGAAGCCCAGCTGGGGTGGGCCACCGATAGGAGGAGGAGGTTATAGCTGCCAGGCCATGGGAAGCCAAGGTCTTGAACTTTTAAGCCAAAGAAGGCTCTAAAATTGCCCACTAAACCATGAAGCTGCTTTAAGAATAGTGTTTTGAATTTTTTTCTCTTTTACTCCAAATTTAGACAGCTATTTCTAACAGTAAAATAAATTGCATCATCATCATCATCATATTAAATTGCTAACATTTATCACTTGCTTCCCACGTGCCAAACAGTACAGTGTGCTTTCCAAGGCGTGTGTCACTGAAGCGCCACAGCAACCTCGATGATCCTCGCTTTACAAATAGGGAAACAGGTTTGTAGAGTTTAGTGACTTCTCTAGGTGACCTATATGATGTTACAGCTGAAGGTATGTGTCCCCCCAGAATTTGTGTATGCTAACCCCCAAGTGTGACTATATTCCAAGTAAGGAAGTAACTGAAGTTAAATGAGGTCATAAGACTGGAGCCCCTCCCCGCTAGGATTAGTGCCCTTACAAGAAGACTCATCAGAGAGCTGGGTTTCTCTCCACGCATTTACATAAGGAAGAGGTGGTATGACACATAGCAAGAAGGTGGCTGGCTGCAACCCAAGGGGAGAGCTCCCACCAGTCACCACCCCTGATGGCAACTTGATGTTGGTTGGACTTTCAGCCTTCAGAACTGTTAGAAAATTAATTGCTGTTGTTTAAGCCACCCAGTCTGTGGGGTTTTGTCCTGGCACCCTCCACAGTCTATACATCTGACAACCCAGCACACTGGGATTATAAGCACCAGAGCTCCTTGCTCATTGCCCTAAACTACAACCTAAAAATACCATTCAAAAATTTTTATCCTGTGACAAGTGGCATGATAATATTTAAATTCAGGTAAGACATGGAGAAGGCAATGTCACCCACTCCAGTACTCTTGCCTGGAAAATCCCAGGGACGGAGGAGCCTGGCAGGCTACAGTCCATGGGGTCGCTAAGAGTCGGACACGACTGAGCGACTTCACTTTCACTTTTCACTTTCATGCATTGGAGAAGGCAGTGGCACCTCACTCCAGTGTTCTTGCCTGGAGAATCCCAGGGATGGGAGAGCCTGCTGGGCTGCCGTCTATGGGGTCACACAGAGTCGGACACGACTGCAGTGACACAACAACAGAGCAAAACATGTTTAAAGAAAACTGAGCACCGAAGAATTGATGCTTTTGAACTGTGGTGTTGGAGAAGACTTGAGAGTCCCTTGGACTGCAAGGAGATCCAACCAGTCCATTCTAAAGGAAATCAGTCCTGGGTGTTTATTGGAAGGACTGATGTTGAAGCTGAAACTCCAATACTTTGGCTGCCTGATGCGAAGAGCTGATTCATTTGAAAAGACCCTGATGCTGGGAAAGATTTAGGGCAGGAAGACAAGGGGACGACAGAGGATGAGATGGTTGGATGGCATGACTGATTCAATGGACGAGTTTAGTGAACTCTGGGAGTTGGTGATGGATGGGGAGGCCTGGCGTGCTGCAGTCCATGGGGTTGCAAAGAGTTGGACATGACTGAGCGACTGAACTGAACTGAAAACATGTTTTTAAAACGTGGCATTACCTATTCTAACACTGATGGTTGTTACTTAAAGCAGTTTCACTAAATTTGGATCTCTGGAAAAAAACATTTGTTTTGAGCATGGAAGCAAGTTGGAAATATTGCACCCGATAATAACAGTGGGAGTTTTGGCATATGAAATAATTCAATGGTAAAGTATTTGCTTAAATCTCTGCCTGCTATTATAGTTGAAGGTTTGGTGATAGTACTTGCCCTTCCTATGAACTTTCTGGATTTCAAAACCATGTGGAAATGTAGTTTGTCTTACATAAAAGAATAAGGTCGGGCAACTTTTGAAGAATTAACATCAAGAAGCATATTAAGCCAAGTATCAATCATTTAGAGAATGATTATCAGGTTGTGAATGATCTTGGCCCTTTTGCTTTCTCTCCCTTCTTTCACAATACAGTGAGGATAACTTTCTTCCATAGGTTGGCTGGTCTCTTTAACCTATGCTGGGAGTGCAAGTGAGTTTCAGCCCCTCAACAGAGGCCAGGCTATTCTAACAGGATTTCACTTTGATGAATGCTTTGGCTTTATGGATAGAGCCTCTTCTACATCCCATTGCTGGCTCTCTGTAGACAACTTAGGCAGTACAAAAGGACAGATAGATGGTAGATGGGTAAGTAGGAAGATAGACGGATAGATGATGCGTAAGTCAACAAGAACAGCCCACAATCTCAACTGTAACCATAACTAACGTTTCAGGTAAACATCCAGACCTCTTTTTTGGGGGGGGCATTATTAATTTTACTTATTGCTTACTTGTTTTATATTTTATTAATTTTTTTGATTATGTCATTCTTTTAAAAAAATTCTAAAAATATAATTTCAAAAGGTTACACTCCAGTTACTATAAAATATTGACTGTTCCCCATGTTGCAAAATACATCCTTAAGCATATTTTACATCTAGTAGTTTGTATCTCCCACTCCTCTACCCCCATATTATCCCTGCCCCCTCCCCACTCAGACCTCTTTTTGAATCCTTGCTATTCATCCTGGGACACTCAGATAAATCACTTTTCCTCAGTGCCTTAGTTTCCTCATTTCTATTATTGTTATTATTTTGTCAGGGGGGCATGATCTGTGGCTTACTGGATCTCAGTTACCTGACCAGGGACTGAACCTGGGCAATAGTCTTGGACGCGCAGGGTCCTAACCACTAGGCTACCAGGGAACTCTCTCATATCTTTTTTTATGAGCATGTGGACAGAGGAGCCTGGCAGGCCACAGTCCATGGGATGGCAAAGAATAACAGCAGGACTTAGTGACTGAACAACAAAATTTTCAGCATGTTGGAACTTGGGGAGTTACAGCTCAAACAGTGCTCACAGGGAAATTTAGTGTGTGTGTATACACATGTATCATCAGTTCAGTCACTCAGTCGTGTCTGACTCTTTGCGACCCCGTGGACTGCAGCACGCCAGGCTTCCCTGTCCATCACCAACTCCCAGAGCTTACTCAAACTTATGTCCATACAGTCGGTGATGCCATCCAACCTTCTCATCCTTTGTCGTCCCCTTCTCCTCCTGCCTTCAATCTTTCCCAGCATCAGGGTCAGTTCTTCGCACCAGGTGGCCAAAGTATTGGAATTTCAGCTTCAGCATCAATCCTTCCAATGAACACCCAGGACTGATTTCCTTTGGGATGGACTGGTTGGATCTCCTTGCAGTCCAAGGGATTCTCAGGAGTCTTCTCCACCACCGCCACAGTTCAAAAGCATCAGTTCTTTGGTGCTCAGCTTTCTTTATGGTCCAACTCTCATATCCATACATGACTACTGGAAAAACCATAGCTTTGACTGGACAGACCTTTGTTGGCAAAGTAAGTTCTCTGTATTTTAATATAATGTCTAGGTTGGTCATAGCTTTTCTTTCAAGGAGCAATATAATATTTTATATATACTGCATATTACAAATAATATATATATTAGAAAAACAAAAATAGGCTAAAAATCTAAGCGTTCATCTCATGGTACTAGAGAAAAATGTTGCAAATCTAGAGAAAGTAGAAGAAAAGAAAGATAAAAACAAATTGATAAAATTTTAAAATTGGAAAGTAAATGCGTTACAGAAAAAATCATTAACGTTAAAAGTGGGTTCTTTAAAAAATTAATAAAATTAATGGTTCCTACAAAGACATATCAAGAAATGAGTAAAAACACAAAATACAAGTAGGGTGGCCTCAGGGCCCGGCGCCCAGGGCTCGCCGGGGACACGGCGCTGGGGCGGGTCTCTGGGCTCCTCCGCGGCCGCGGGAGGTGGTGCCGGGCTCGCGGCCCGCAGGGAGCGCTGCTGCGCCGTTCCGCCGCCGGCCACTCAGGCCGCCCACCCCGCGGGCGCGCCTCTCCGCAGTCCAGCGCCGCCCGGCCCGGGACCCACTCGCTCCGAGCGCGCACACTTCTCGGCTGGACAGAGGACGCCGGCCGCTCCGGGCCGCCCCTGTGCTCTCCTACGGCGCCCGCTCGGCCCACCGCCCCCAGCCCGGCACCGCGTCCCGCCTGAGCCCGAGCGCAGGGTTCCGGCCCCCAGGAGCCTCTCGGCCGTCGGCGGACCCCTCGGCCCCTCCGCCGGCGCGCTCGGCGCCCTGCTCGCGGGGCTCAGGGGAGGGCGGCGGCCAGCTGGGGATGGGCGGCTCGGCGGCGCAGAGGGGCGCCGGGGGGCTCCGCGCGCTGCTCCTGGCGTTGGTGGCTGCAGGGACCCCTGCGGGCGCCTACAACCTGGACCCGCAGCGCCCAGTGCGCTTCCAAGGTCCTGCCGGGTCCTTCTTCGGCTACGCGGTGCTGGAGCACTTCCACGACAACACGCGCTGGTGAGTGCCCTCCCGGCCCGGACCCCGACCGCAGCCCGGCCCGGCCGGGTCCCGCTGCAGCCCCCAGGCCGCCGCCGCCTTTCCGGCCTCTCCACGCCGCCGTCCCGAGGGGGCGATTTAAATGTCTCCGTTGCGCGCAGCCCGGCCGCCTAGGAAAAGAAGGGACGAGGGAAGACACAGTCTCCGGTCCCGGACGACCCGGTGGGCTCCCCAGGCGGAGGGGGCCGGGCGCCTCTCCGGGTGGGAGAACCACCGGGATTGCCCCTCGGCCTCCCAGGCAGTCTCGGCTTAACTCGGGGTCGCGAAGTAACTTGGTTACTCTGCCTCCACGGGGCTCCAGAGGCCGGGCCAGCACCTCGAAAGTCCCTCTCCGGGGTGACCGGCAGACTTCTCAGTTTCGAGAACTCTTGGTGACTCCCCCCACCCCCCACTACGACTGCCTCGGTTTAAGCCACTCCTGCCGGCTCTGCCGCTGGAAGCAGCGTAACCGCGAAATGCGAGGGCGAGTGGGCTCGCTCGGTGTGCCTGGGGGAGATGCCAGCTGAGTGGTCCTCAGGCTCATCAGCCCCTCTGGGGAAGCGAGCCGAGAGGGTCGGGAAGGCAGGGAAGGCGGACAATCCAGGACGCTCAGTGACAAGGCCGGTAGGGCTGGCTAGTGAGTGATTTCTGGGGCGGCCAGGGTCTCATCGCACATGGAGGCGGCTGCCCTGGAGACAAGCACTATATAGCGGCCGAGGAGGACAGCTGCCCCCTGAATGTCCCCCTGAGAGCCCCTAGGAGTGGGAGCTCTCCTCATTAGGCACTATCTGCAAAGGGGTGCAGAGCTTGAGTGGCCAACCCCAGAGGAGAAGCACCAGGGAGGTTGGTCTCTCCTTGGCCCTTTCGTCGGGCATAAGAGCAAGTGAAACAACCACAGGAGAGGTCAGGCACTCCTCAAAGAGGTAGGGCGTGGATTGTTCCCCAGTGGAGGCCTAGGCGGCAGCTAGTCCAGGACTGGTTTTATTGTGAGCATCCTTAAGGGATTGCAGGCTGGAAGGGCAAAGTCAGACCTCCTCTGTGCTCAGCTTGCATTTCCACCTGGAATTGGTCAGAGACTGATGGAACTGGGAGGGTTAGTAGATTCAAGTCCTGAGCATTCCTGGAAAATCGGGAACTTTGTGACCTGCCAGGCCTTTAACAATCATGATGTTTAGGAGAGCTGCCTCCAGGAGAACCAGCTTTGAAGGTCTTTGTGTAGCTCCTGACCAGTTCCCTGTCTCCCTCCCTACTGTTTACCCCAGTTCCTGAGTTAAAGGCCAACTGTCGTTTCCTGCAATTGCCAAATCCCCCCTTGACAGCAAAGCAGGCTGACACCTTTTCTGTGTCCTCCCGTGTACTCAGTGTCCCCTGTGGACTTTGAATTTGGTAGAGAAGGTGGCCTGGGCAGGAGCATGTAGAGAACACATCCCAGGATCCGAGGCTAGGCTCCGGGACTGTGTGACCTTGGCACAAAGCGTATGGGGAGGGCTGTCAAAAATTGGACTAGTCAGGGCAGGGGGCTGCTGAGGAGGGGCAGGCAGGGAAGCTGAAGCATCACTGATGCCGGAGGACCTTTGCCATACAGAGAGCTGCCAGGACCTACCTCCTGGACTTTGACGGGCCACAGGTGGAAGCTGCCTTAGCTCAGAGCAAGTAGGGGGAGTCAAGACCTGGAAAAAGAGTTCAGTCTGCTTTTTTTAAAAAAGTCTTTTGGCCAAGCCGCACTGCATGTGAGATCTTTAGGTCCCCAACCAGGGATCAAACCTGGGCCCCCTGCAGTGGAAGCACAGAGTCTTAACTATTGGACCACCAGGGATGTTCCTGGCCTGCTTTGTTTTAAAAAAGAGGATGAAGAAAGCCTGTGTGATGTGAATAAATTTGGCAAGGGCAGGAAAAGACCCAGGGTATACGGCAGAGAGGGGCTGAGGATGGAGGGTCATGCTGGTTAGTGGCGTGGTGTCAGTGGAGATGTGGGGCAGATATTTCAGGGATTCAGAGGAGCCCCTCATCACAGCCAGGCTGCTGGTCTCAAAAGCTTTCTCTCTGCTTCTTATACTGAGTGCGTTACTCTTTTTTTCGTATTCTTTTTTTATATTATTATTGAGATATAATTCACATATAACATTAATTCCAGGTGTACAGCATAATGACTTGATATACACATATATTATGAAATGGTCACCACAGTAAGTTCATCCTAACATCTGTCATCAGACACAGTTACCATTTGGTGTGCCATGAGAACTCTGAAGACTTACTCTCTTAGCAACTTTTAAACATGCGATACAGTATTGTTAACGATAGTCACTGGGCTGCATATTACATCTCCATGACTTATTCTTATTAAATTCTCTTGGGGTATAGTTGCCTTACAGCGTCGTGTTAGTTTCCACTGTACAAAAGGTGAATCAGTTATACCTGTATGTATGTCCCCTCTTACTTGGATTTCCTTCCCCTCTCTGTCACCGCAGAGTATTATGTAGGGTTTCCTATGCTCTGCAGCAGGTTCTCATTAATTTCCTATTTTACACATAGGAGTGTATATGTATATCAATCCCAGTCTCCCAACACCCTGCTCTTTTTATCTGACTGCTTGTCCCTATAATTTTTCAAGTACCAACTAATCCCTCTTGTGATCTATTTAAAGCAGTTTTCCTTTGCCTCTCCCCCCACTCCACACTGCCTTAATTTTGTATTAGTTCTTGCTTATCTCCTTGACTTGTATCCTTCTGCTGTTTCTTCCAAGCATCTTGGGCTTCCTTCATAGCTTAGTCAGTAAAGAATCTGCCTGCAATGCAGGAGACCCGGCTTTGATTCCTGGGTCAGGAAGATCCTCTGGAGAAGGGAATGGCAACCCACTCCAGTATTCTTGCCTGGAGAATCCCACGGACAGAGGAGCCTGGCAGGCTACAGTCCATGGGCTTGCAAGAGTCAGACATGACTGAGCGACTCAACCACCGCCAAACATCTTTCTCCCTGTTCTTATCTCCCTTCTCCTGCTTCTTGGTCTTAGACCTTGAACATTATTCTCTGCTAACTGGGCTGCCCAGTCTTGGTATACCATGGCCTTTGAAGGAAGAGACTTCCAGCATCTCCTATTTTCTTCTTTTTTTTCCTTCTATCTTTAGAAGTTAGACTTTTTCGATACTGATAAAACTTCCTCCAAAGGCCTCTCACTTGCATAGACCTCTACCCGGGCCCTGTGCTTAATCCTGTACTCATAATTTTGTATTCATTTTCTTAAGGGTAGTTGCCCTATATTTGTATGATTCAGGCCCTGTGGAATCTGGAACTGTTACTCGTCTCTACCTTAACTTTCAGCTCTGGGGTTTGTTGATTGACTTAGTGACTGATGGTTGGTCTCTACCTACCAGGCAGTCCTTGGGTCCTGGATCTTTTAGCTTTGCTTGGGGGACAGGCAAGTTGTTCCCAATGATTCACGATTATAAACAGCAGCAGGGTAAACATCCTTCTAACAAAAGCCTTGCGGACATCCTTAATTATTTCCTTTGCATAAGTTCCTGGGCTTAGAATCACTCCGTCAGAGAGGGAGGGAGGCTTTCAGGCATTTTCTCTGAGTTTCCATAGTGCCACTGAAGCTGAAATGTGAACTTTAGGGGGATGTATTAACTGTGGAGTAACGTACCAAAGGGCTGCTCCAGTCCAATGGGAGAGCAGAGCCACCTGCATGAAGGAGACTTAAATAAAGATGACAGAGAATCGGGTTGGGTGTGGGAGGTAAGTGATAGACGTGATGAGGAAAAGTCATGTATTGAAACCCTGAATGGAACAGAAGGCAGTGTTCACTAAACCTTATGTCTTCTTCCTTCTTGAGCAGAGATTATTCTTTAGCTTCTTCATTCAGTCTTTCATGGTTTAATAGTTTTGCCTCAGGCTAATTAAACACCTTTTTACAGATGTGAGGATTTGTCTTGTGTAAGGTAAGGAGGGAGGGGAGTGCTGTGTGGTGAGAGAGCGCTCACACTACAGTCAATGGGGGCTCTGCAGGCGCCAGAGAGGAGGGGTCCCCAGACCGAGGGCCCCCCAGGAACACATCACGGAGCACCCGCACGTGCCCTGTCAGTGGAACCAGTGCGTCTTCTCGAACCCCGTAACTGAGCATCCCGAGCATTTCGTTTTTAAACCAGAATTGTCACTGACCGGAGGTGCTAGCTCTCCGTGTGTGGGGCGCGGGGGTGGGGGGGGGGCTTGCCTTCTGAGCCGCGGACCCTGCATCCTGCACCTGCCGTCATGCTGCCTTGAGAACGGAGCACGACCCCGCCTCTCTCCGAGGGCGTGGCTTGAGTGGCCTCTGCCGCATGCTCTGGGCAGTGAGCGTTGTCCCCGTGGCCAGGTGGACGCAGTACCCCAGGGAGTGTGATAGATGTCGCTGGTATCAGTTTGGATGCAAACACGCAAGGGACTTGGTTTCTATTTTTTCCCAGTGATCCCCATCGGCCTGCCCTGAGCTGGCGTCCTCTCCCAAACCTGCCACCCCCCGGCTCTTCTCGCCCCCTTTGAACAATGAGCAAGAGGTACCAGGGAACACGGACAAAGCAGATTTCTGTCCCCTTCCTGTAGACATGGACAGTCCCTCAGCTGCAGGGCAGACAACTATGACATCCTGTGAGATAAATACATGCAGCCCGGCAGACGTCCAGGCCCCGGAACGGGGTTCTTTCACACCCTCCCCTCCCCTCCTTCCTCTTGGCCCCAGACGCCCCGGAGTCTGAGGCGGTTGGGTGCCCTGGCTTCCTTTCTGGAGACGTGCTTCCTGCCCCCATCTCCCGGGACACATCAAGACTGCCGTGCTCCAGCCCAGAGCAAGTGCTCGGAAATGGAAGAGGCGCCGGCATTGCGCTTTGTTAAGGTTGTCTGAGCATCACTCAGTGAGGAACAGGAGGCGATTCAGAGCCGAGGGGGACATGGCATCCTCTCATTTGCATGAAGCTTGAGAGTTAAGAGAACGAGCTAGCTGGTTCTGCACTTCCAGTGCAGTGGCCCCGAGCCAGGTGTATTGCCATTTAAGTTAATTACTACCAGGGATTTCCCAGGTGGTCCAGTGGTTAAGACTCTGTGCTTTCACTGCTGAGGGCATGGGTTTGATCCCTAGTTGGGGAGCTAAGATCCTGCATCCCATGCTGTGTAGCCTTAAAAAAAATGCAGCCAAATAAAATGAAGAATTCAGATCTGCAGTAACACCACTACACTTCAACTTGTCGGTAGCTCCATGTGCCTTGTGGATGCTGTTTTCAACAGCACACAGGACATTTTCACCATTGCAGAGAGTTCCAGTGCTTGTTTGGAGCAATGACTTGTGTCTTTTTTTTTTTATTATTGAATTTTTTACAATATCACTTCTGTTTTACGTTTTGATTTTTTTGACCATGAGGCATGTGGTATCTTAGTTCCCTGACCAAGGATCAAACTGGCACCCCCCGCCTTGGAAGGTGAAGTCTTAACTACCAGACTGCCAGGGAAGTCCCTGATTTGTGTCTTAAACAGCTCGATAGAGATCCAAAGGCGATGTAACCAAAAAAAAAAAAAAAAAAGTCAGCCTCTGCATATCTGAGTATTAAAACTGAAATGAGGGAGCTTAAATTTAATTAAAGCTTAATAGCTGGCGGCCTCTTTTCATCCATCAAACATTGGAGTGCCTGCTCTATGCTGAGGGCTGGGGATTCAAGAATGAAAAATGCACTCAGCCTGATGGGTGAGAAGATTGTGGGCTTCTTGCTTTGTACGTCAGGCAGAAATAAGGTGTGGGCTCTGATGTGGGAGAGCAGGTCCTCAGGCAGGCTTGGGGAGTTCTGATGGGCAGAAAAGAGCCCCATGAAGATAGAACCTTCAGAAGGGGGACGCTGGGACCATGGGCCCTGTTCCCCGCCCCGACCTGACTTTGTGCAGAGGCACCCAGAAATGCTGGTGGTAGCCAGGCTGTCTCATAACCTCTGTGGCGAGGTCTTTGTGCTCTCCATGCCCGGCTCCCAGGACGGGCTAGAACCCCACTTCCCCATCTGGGTTTTCTGGAAGTAGCTTTTTCAGATCTTGTTCCCGGTTCTTACTAGCCCTGCAGTGCCTGCTTTTTCAAAGTGCTCAAGAAGAGGTGACACGTGTATGAGGCCCCAGTTCTAAGGGGCCCCAGACAGCATCCCTTGAGGGTTTTCGTGACATTTCCCTGAAGATCTCAAGAAGCTGGCGAGGGTGCTGTTTCCTGAGCTAGTGCTGAACGCTAGCCGGGCCAGAGGCAGCTGTCACACTCCGGAGAGAACCTTCCAGGGCAAGAAGACAGACTCTCTCCCGCCAGTCTCTAACAGCCCAGAGTGTGAGAGTGTGAAGGGCCGGGCCCTGGCCAGCTCTGAGTCCCCAGCGAGCTGCTGCCGGTCAGGAAACGGTCTCCTCCTGATAACTCCCATTGTGATCTGTCTGCGGAGGATGCTGTTGTCACATTTATTAAAAGCAGCCATGGTGTTCTCAGAAACCACTTGCTTTCAAGGGAGTAGCATGTAACTTTAAGAAATCAAAACAAACGACCCCATCAGATAGGACTTGCTGGGCATCTGCAAGAGGTCCAATCTTTCACAAGTGTAATAGTCTCTAGGGGAATCTTCGGGACCACGTGGTGACCGGTGTCCAGTTTGCCAGATGGAAAAGTAAGGCTCATGGAGTTACATGCCTTGGTCAGGGTCCTTTGCAGCCTTGGGTAATCAGTGTGCACTGGGGCCCTCGGTCAGTCTGTGTCCTCTGGGAAGCAGATGCTAAGACAGAGACAGGAGTTGAAAAGAATTATGGGGATGGGGAGTAAGGCGGATGAAAGAACAGGGGAGATGAAACAGAACTGGGCAGGGAAAGCCTCAGATGGTGATGCAGGCCTGATAAAAGTCTCAGCCAACTTAGAGGGAAGCTGCTGTATAGAGTAGGGAACTCAGCCTGGTGCTCTGTGATGACCGAGATGGGTGCGATGAGGGGGTGGGAGGCAGGGTCAAGAGGAAGAAGATATAAGTATACCTAACAGCTGACTCGCATCGCTGTACAGCAGAAACTAACAGAACATTGTAAAGTAACTATCCTCCAATTTAAAAAATACCCTATGATAAGCCATAGTGGAAAAGAGTATTTTTAAAAAGAATATATGTTTATATATACAACTGAATCACTTTGCTCTATAATAGGAATTAACAACGTTGTAAATCAACTATACTTCAATAAAAATCAGTAAGAAAAAGTCTCAGCCAACTCAACAGGGGCACCCCCAATCCCCAGCACTCCATATGATCATAGTCAGTCCCCTTGGTTGCCTGGGGAAGGCCTGGCCTCAGCTTGATTGCCTGGAAGGGGCAGCAGCTGGTGGCTGTCAGCTAACTGTCCCCTTGCAGCTGGATGGCACGAGGTGCTGGATGCCTCAGTGGTGGACGCGGAGCCCATCGTGTGTGAAGGGCCGCGTGAGGTGTGTCCCTTGGCCTGCAGCGTGTCTGGGATAATCTGTGCTCCTGCTCACCCTGTTATATCAGCCTGGGCATTGCTGGGATTCTGGGCTGTTAGAATGAGCCCTGAAGCAGACAGGCTGCCTCTTGCTGGCCTCGGGGAAATCACAGGCGAGGGTCGGAGGAGGAAGAGAGCTCCCACCTTACCCTGAGTCGCTGACCAGAGCTGCAACCCTGGTATCTTGTGACCCACAAAGCTTTAAGCCATGTGGATTTGGTGACCAACTAAAGCAGATAAAAGTGTTTGATCGTCACCTTTTTTTTTTTTTTTTCTAGAGGGATCCTTAGGAAGTGAAAGTGAATCCAAGATTGGTGAGAATCCAGTCTTTGAAACCACGGGGTCACTTGGTCCCCAGTTTCTGCTTTTCTGGGACTCTTGTTACGAGTTTAAATTTGTAGCAGCGGCAGCCACAGCACTGCTGATTGCTTAGCCCTTGTTGAGTACCGGTCTACGTGCTTCATGTGCATTAACTCACTTAACGTTCCCTGCAGTTGCTTCAGCTAGTCGTCATTGTAGCCTCATTCATAAGGGGGAAGCTGAGGCATGGAGGGACAGAGTAGTTGAACTGAGGCCTGCACCTTTGCCTCTCAAGAAGGCAAGAGTTAAGAGTTTAGGGCCTCAAGGCACCCAGACATTTGTGTTGTGAGACTCTGTCCTGCTTTCTTGAGAAGGTTCTGGAAGCTTACCAATGACACCCTTTGCAGACGTTTATTCAGGACCTGCTGGCTGCCTGTGTGGAGATACTGGGGTTTTGCTTTCCAGAGATGTTCAATCCCTCAGGAAAGAGGGACCAGTCATTCTGCCAGGGATGTTTGTAGGGTCTGCTCTCACCCTAGGTCAGTTAAGACAGATATGTCCTAGGAAATATGGAGTGTTCTGGAATATTCCTTGTATCCGTCCTAGGAAATATGGAGCATTCTGGAATATTCCTTGTATCCGTCCCAACCTCTCTGGGTTTCCCTCCCTCCATCTGCTCCCTTGAGTGCTCCTGGCTCCCAGGGCTTACTGAAAAAGTTTTCTTTGGAGAGTAGATGGGGAAGGATGCCAGGTCTGCTGGTGTTCAGGATTCACCCCTGGATTTGTAACATTGTTAAAGAAACCCACTCAGACTCAGAATCTCTGTATAAATGGCCAACAGTTTTTGAGAGCAAAGATGATTTAGGTCTGCCCCCCGCCCCCTGCAAAGCTCAACATCAAAAAGGCAGGGAATGAATTTCTTCCATCTCAGTCCCTCTGTTGGTGTGTTGAAGCTCTCCCAGCCCTTCTGGACTGTGTAGCCTGGAAATGCTGCAACACGCACACACCCCAGAGCAAAGCCGGCTGTGTGCAGGCCCCCTCAAGGGCAGCAGTGCGCAGGGTCCCGGCACCACCTCTCCACCAGCTTGGGTCCTAAAGTGGACGTTCTACACTCAGGGGAGTGGGGTCCTTCCTGACTCTGCCTTCCTTATGGCCCCTGGTTCCCTAGCAACAACCAAATCTGTGGTCTGAGCCATAGCAGGGGGGCTGTCGAGATGTACAGTGGCCCTGCAGGCCTGACTTCGCCCCCATTTAGAAGCTGTGTGTTCTTAGCAAGTTACTTCAGGTGTTTGAGCCTCAGTCTCTCCTCTACGAAAGAGGAACAGGGAGAGTTTGTACTGCATGACATTGTGGGGGGAATTAAATGAGATTTTGTCTGCAAAGCCTGAAACATAACATGCACCACATACTAGAACCTGGCTAAATCTGAGTAGCTCTTTCTTACTGTTTCTTTGGTCCAACATTCCAAGCTAATGATCTTCATCCTGACTTCAGATGCTAAAATTTTGCTTTCAGAGCATTTGTTGATTCATTCATTTATCAAAATTTGAACGTCAGCACTCCATACAGAAATGAATGAGGCGCTCTTTATTATGTGTCGTCTCTAAAATTTTGGTCATGCTCAGCATCAATCTGCATTTTTCTTTATTTATTCATATGTCTGTTTCCAAAGATCTGAGTTGGCTACTTTAATAGGAGACTTGTGGGATTGTAAAGCCTGAAATTTTTAAAAATCTTTTTAAAACCCGAGTATAATTGGTTTATAATATTACATGTTTCAAGTGTACAACATAGTGATTCAGTATTTTTATAGATCACACTTATAAAGTAATTATAAAATATTGACTACATTCCCTGTGCTATTCAGTGTTTGCTGGTAGCTTATTTATTTTATGTACAGTAATTTGTACCTCTTTAGGGCTTCCCTGGTAGCTCAGGCAGTAAAGAATCTGCCTGCAATGCAGAGACCTGGGTTCAATCCCTAGGTCAGGAAGATCCGTGGAAAATGGAATGGCTACCCACTCCAGTATTCTTGCTTGGAGAATTCCACGGACAGAGGAGCCTGGTGGGCTACAGTCCATGGGGTTGCAAGAGTCAGACACGACCGAGTGACTGACACACACACAATTTCCTACCACTATCTTGCTCCTCCCCACTTCCCTCTTCCCTTTGGCAAGCACTAGTTCTCTATATCTGAGTCTGTTTCTGCTTTGCTATATTCATTTGTTTGTCTTATGTTTTAGGTTCCACACATGAGTGATAGCATAGAGTATATGTCTTTCTCTGACTTATTTCACTGAGCATAACACCATCCAAGTCCATCCATGTTCTTGAAATTTTGCCATTTGCTTTCTTTCTTGTGGCTGAGTAATATCACATTGTATATATACCACATCTTTATCCATTCATCTGTCGTCGGACACTTAGGCTGCTTCCAAGTCTTGGCTATTGTAAATAATACTGCTGTGAATATTGGGATGCATGTATCTTTTCGAATCTGTTTGTTTTCTAGGAATAGAATTGTGGATCATATGGTGATTCTATTTTCAGGTTTTTAAGGAGCCTCCCTGGTGGCTGCACCAGTTTACATTCCCACCAACAGTGCAGGAGGGTTCCCTTTTCTCTACGTTTGTTATCTGCGGTCTTTTTTGATGATGGCTGTTCTGACAAGTGTGCGATAAAACCTGTCATTTTGCATGGCTCTTCCTTCTCTCAGAGAGCAGATCGGAAGCCACTCCTATTCTGGGGAGCCCTGTCCTTCATGCCAGCATCCAGATAAGTCTGGAAGGTAGATGCACAGTTCCAAGGAGCTGGTGAGGATGTTAGCCAAAAAGTAAAAGTATTGACCTGTTTTTCTTAGAGAAGAAAAATTTTCTCAAGAAACCAACAGGAAGACCTCAAGACCCAGGTCCCCAGAGTTCTGCAGCTTGCTCTGCCTCTCAGATTTTAATGTCTACCTGATGCTCTCAGGTGGGGAAGGAAAACCTCAGCTCTTCGCCATGTTTCCTTCTCTGGGTGTATCTGCCAGGGCCTGAGCCCCTGGCTGGGGCAGCAGCCTCTGAGGACCCTTTATTCCCATCCAGGGCAGCCAGGGGGGTTTAATTCCTCTCCGAGGTGGGCCCCGCCCCGTGACTCTGTTCTTTCCCAGTTGGTCATGGAATTCCACCAGTTTCCTTCTCAGGGAGTGCAGGATTTGGCGTGGTCAGGTGGCTTTCCTGGCTCCGGCTCGTCCAGTCCTGGCTGTGTTTTGCCTAGGAATGGATGTGGAGTGATTCCTGGGGTTTCCCTGAGGTGCGGTGGACACGCAGTGATTGAATTCTACTCCTGTAACTAAAACATAGGTCCCCGGGGAAGTTTTGGTTTGGGGATCAAATGCCTGAAAGCAAACCTAATGGGTTTAAGGTTTTTAATCCCCGCTTGCTGTCCTTGGTCTGGCTGTAATTTTGCCCTGCGGAATCACTGCTGCGGTATTTGTGGGAGAGAGGGAACCTTGGGGACAATGTCAGTTCCAAGCCTTCCCTAGGAGGCAGCTGTGGTTCAACCCTTTCCTGCCACCTGTGTCCCTGGGGAATTGACCCGTGGTTTGCACTCAGAGGGTGGGGGGTAGGTTCAGAGCTGGATGGGTGGCTGGATGAGAGCCCTGGTGACCAGCTTCCCCCACACAGGTCAACCAAGGAAGTGGCTGTGTTGGAAAAATGGAGCGCACTTAAACTGCCACATAGGAGGGAGTTCAGAGGGACTGGAAAGAGTATGCCCTTTGGGCATGGACCCCTGGGTTCAAACCCCAGCCCTGCCACTTACGAGCAGTGTGCCCATCATCTCAGTAAAACACATGAGACGCTGCCTAGCAGGATTGCCTCGGATGGGAAATCAGACAATCCATGAGCATGGCTGGGGCTGGCAGATAAACAGATGGGCCCGCATTTCCAGATAGGTGCGTGAACTGCTCATTTAGAGAGGCGGCACCTTATTGTAGTTTTGATTTGCACTTCTCTAGTCATTATCGATGTTGAACATCTTTTCACGTGCCTATTGACCCTCTGTAGGTCTTCTTTGGAGAAATGTCTATTTAGGTCTTCTGCCCGTTTTTTGTTTGGGTTGCTTGTTTTTTGTTGTTGTTGAGTTGTATAAGCTGTTTGTATGTTTTGGAAATTAATCCCTTGTCAGTCGCATTGTTTGCAAATATCTTCCCCCATTCTGTAGGTTCTTTTTTCATTTTGTCTAGGTTTCCTTGTTGCAAAAGCTTGTAAGTTTGATTAGGTCTCATTTGTTTATTTTTAGCTTTTGTTCCTAATGCCTTGGGAGACTGACCTAAGAATACATTGGTACAATTTATACCGGAGAATGTTTTGCTTTTATTCTCTCCTAAACATCAAGGTCCTATTGTATGGCACAGGGAACTGTATATTCAATATCCTGTGACAAAACATAATGGAAAAGAATATGAAAAAGATTACATATGAATAGCTGAGTAGCTGTGCTGTAGAGCAGAAATTAACAAAACATTTTAAATCTACTGTAAATAATGGCTTCTCCGGTGGGTCAGCTGGTAAAGAACTTGCCTGCCAATGCAGGAGATACAGGACGAGGGTTTGATCCCTGGGTGGGGAAGATCCCCTGGAGAAGGAAATGGCACGCCACTCCACTCTTCGGGCCTGGAGAACCCGGGGCTATAGATTGTGGGGGTTACAGTCCATGGGGCTACAGTTCACGGGGGTTGCAAAGAGTCGGACACAACTGAGCCCACATGCACACATTACTTCAATAAAATTTCAGGGCGGCGGGGTGGGGTGGGGCGAGGGGCTGGGGGTGGCTAACCTCTGGGCAGCACTTTTGCACCAGCAAAGTGAATGTTCTGGGAAAGCGGGAAGGCGAGTGCAGTTCGGCCTCATGGGGAGGAGAAAGGCCTGCTTCCGCCTTTGGGGACGGAGCTTCCAATCCAGAGTCTCAGCGCAGGGCCACCTGCAGAGCATCAGGCGCCTTTTCCAGACAAGGTCACACGTGTGAGTGGCTGGCCCCTGTCGGCTCCCTTTTCCTCCTTTCTGGCTGATGTGGGGAGGGCAGAGTAGGGGAGTGGGCACTGCACCCGACTGCCAGGGTGCGTGCTGCACTTGGCATCTCTGTGGGCTCAGGTGAGTGCCATGACCTCGTGTGGCCACCTGCTCCTCCATCTGTAAAGGAGGGATAATATCAGTGCCTCCCGCAGGCTTGTGGTGAAGATGAAATGCAGTTCAGCCCAGAGGGAGCCTAGCCCAACACCTGCACACTCCCCCTGCCCAGTACAGGCTGGCGGTCCTCGTAATGAGGAGCCCGAGCTCTGAGTTAAGGAGGAGACTCTGGGAACTGCCTGGGCAGTTTCTGTGCATCTTTAACTGGGAGTGGGATAGAGGAGAGCTTGATTCTCAGGGGTCGTCTGTTCATACTGGCCCCAGATGAAAGTGATTGTTTGTAATCACTGTAGGTGGTTCTAGAACCCTTCTTAGAAGTCACCTGGAGAGTCTGTAAAAAAATGCATGTTCTTTTTAAAGATTTATTTTGTTTTTATTTATGTGTCTGGCTGCGCCGGTTCTTATTTGTTATGTGCAGGATCTTCGATCTTCGTGGCAGCATGAGGGATCTTTAGTTGTGGCATTTGAACTCTCAGTTGCGACGTGAGGATCTGGTTCCCTGACCAGGGATATTGAATCTTGCCCTCTTGCATTGGGACCTCGGAGTCTTAGCCGCTGGGCCACCAGGGAAGACCCAGAAAACACATTCTGATCTAGTGGAAAAGGGATGGCGCCTGAGATTCCGCCTTCCCCTTATTCTCCCAGTTGTTTCCCATGCTGCTGCTCTGAGGACCACAACTTGAAGTAACAAGCAAAGGTCCGAAGCAGCCAGATGATTTTTCATGAGGAGCCTGTTGGCGGGGACGCTCGGCTCCTGGAGATGGTAACTGTACAGAAGAAAGGAGCATCTTATTGTCTTTTCGAGAGTGCCAGGAAAGATTTGGGGGGAAGGGTATGTCTGTGTAACTCAGAGCGAGAGAAAAAGCCAATGTCATCTTTTCAGTGGCATGCCCTGAACTCTGTCCTCTCTCTCAGGATCAGCCTGGCCAATAGCCAGCTGAATTAACTTCAGAAGAGGCAAGCTCATTAGCTGGGCTGTGGAGCAGCCTTACTGGCCTGCAGCCTAGGTAAAGAGCAGCGCCAGGCTGTGGAGGAAGCCACGATGTTCTGTAAACACAGAGATACAGGCTCGTCCTCCCTCGAGCCACCCTGTGAATGTCAGGCACACGCGTGCACACATGCCCCCTTATCTCTTGCTTCATTTCCTGTTACACAGGATTTGGGGGGAAGAAACCTCCTCCTCCAAGCAGCTGATTAAGAGTTTGAACCAGACGGTGGTAATCGGGTGCTTCATCAGCCGTTGTTGTTGGAACCATCAAGTACCTTGGGCTTCGAAGGAAAGTATGATTCAGCAGGTCCTTTCTCCAAGATTTTTTTTTTCTTTCTCTATTTTTGGGCTGTGCCACATGGCATGTGAGATCCTAGTACGCTGACCAGAGATCAAACCTGTGCCCCCCTGCAGTGGAAGTGTGGTGACCCAACCAGAAGTCTCCCTTCTACAACTTTAGATTTTGAAATAAATTTTTGCTTCTCTGTCTCAGCTTTCGGCTGGGAGAACCCATCCTGGGATTTAAGCTTTCCAGGTTGGATAACCAATAGAGGAAATAGACCACTTTTTCTTTCTTTTCTGTTTTAAATGTAGGTCTATTTTTTGGCTGTGCTGTATGGAGTGTGGGATCTTAGTTCCCTGACCAGGGGTCGAACCTGTGACCCCTGCATTGGGAATGCTGAGTCTTAACCACTAGACCACCAGGAAAGTCCCCTGCCATTGTTTCTTGCAGCCATTCCCCATTCTTTGTACACATTGAATTCTCCCCCTTATTTATTTATTGTGATTTTTTTTTTTAGCAGCATCTATTGCAGTTGGCGTTTATTCACTGTGCTGATATAAATTGGGAGTTGGTGGGAATTTCTGGACGCAGCCTTGTCCCATGGGGCTTTTGGATTGAAGGAGGAATTTGATGCTCCGCAGCTCCTGCAGTCTGCCTTGTGGAAAGGTGGTGGGTGTTTCAGGGTAGAGATGGCAAACTGCTAATTACTGTCACCTGTGCAAACACAACCAGCATTGGAGAGAGCCACCCTTGGCCGGCTCCGGTGACTCCAAAGCCCAGCCCCCAAAGCCAGAGGGGAAATTGATCCCTTAATGTGGCTTTCTTCTCACTGGAGTTTCCTTCAGAGGGTCATTCTGCGTTTGACTGAGAGCAGCCGTAGATCGGCCCAACTGCCCTCGTGTGGGTGATGGAGGTGGCGTGGCGTGCTCGGGAAAGTGCTTGCTAAGATTTCCAGAGGCAGTGGGTTCCAGCCCCGCTTCTGCTTGGGATTCTGCAGCTGTGGCCCGTCGTGGTGAGAATGGGGCTGGGAGTTGCCCCGGGAGCACTGGGTGCAGGGTCAGGGGGTCGCAGATACTGGGGTGTTACTGAGCAGCAGCAGGCAGCTTATAGGAACCCCCACTGTTGGGGGCCCAGCTCCTCTCACACCCAGTGTGATATGATTTGATTCCTCACAGGATCAGATATACAGGCTCTCTAAGACTGAGCTGGAAAGAAAGGCTCCAGTAAGGAGAGCCTTCCTGTTCCCTGGGGGTTGAAGGACTGAGCACAGGGACCCACGTGCCTCCTTATGAACCTGACCCCATGTCTCTGAGCAGATTAGGGAGGTGTCCCTTGTGGGCTCTGCCAGCCTTTGCTGAGTGACCATCTGAGGGTCTCAGTCCTCCGTGGTCTGATCTGAGGATCTGCACCCCTTTGCTCAGCCGGAGTGTCAGAGGGGAGCAGTGTTATTCTGAGACCAGGGTTGAGGTGAACATTTGAGATCCCAAGATGAAGGTGGCTTTCAGAAACAAGTGAGAGGAGCCTGCTTCCACTTTCTGCTGCCCTAGGAGGGCTGCATAAGGTCCTTCTAACCTGTGCTATTAGTCACCTTGTCCAGAGATGCATAAAGGAGAATGCATTCCGTTCCCAGGCCAGTGGGACGTGAGCTTTTTCATAACATGCCTGATACTGTTGGGAGGGGAATTGCATTTCCTTTCTGGGCTGCATGAGATATGGGCAACTCACAGAATCAGATATAGGCTCTCATTCCACTGAGCAAATGGCTTGGCACTGTCTGCTCTTTAAGCATGAGCATGGATTCTGTTTAAAGTTTCATTGTACAGGCCCCTGTAGCTCAGCGCCAGCCGTACCTGACCAAGGGTGCCTGGTATTTTCTGCTACAGCTCTTCCATTTGACTACTTTGCAGAAACTAGGCACAAAACTCTAGGTCAGAATTGTTTTTGTAACATGTTCTATACCCAAATGTGTCTCTCTGTCGTCTTGGCACGTCTTGCTCTTCTTCTCTGGGGAGTAGGGTCCTGCTGGGGACAATGGTTCATCTTCCAGGGCAGGCTTGCCTTGTGGCTCAGTGGTAAGAACCTGCCTGCCAAAGCAGGAGATGCAGGTTCAACCCCTGGGTTGGGAAGATCCCCCAGAGAAGGAAATCGCAACCCACTCCAGTGTTCTTGCCTGGAGAATCCCACGGGCTAGGAGGAGACTGGTGGGCTACAGTCTGTGGGGTTGCAAATAGCTGGACACAACTTAGCAACTCATCAGAAGCAACATCCTTGGGGCAGCTTTTTGGTTCAAGATGAAGGACGTACAGCCACGTTCTTGCCCTGTTGTAGGCAAACTCATCTAGCTCTGGTGTGCCTTGGGCTAGAGGTTGTGGTTTATAATTTCACACTGTTGCTACTTCTTTCCTGTCACCCTAAAGGTACATATCGTGGGAGGGGAGCAAGAGTGGGACACAGTAGAAATGACATTTCTAAACTTCTCATTTTTTGTTTATTCATAAAATTTTTAATAAATTTTCACAATTTTAAATTATTCACACATTTGTATAAACACAACTCAGTTTGAAAAAGAGAACATTTTCAAGCACCTTCCTCCAGAAACCCTGCTTCCTGGTTATACCCCCTCTTCTTCTCCCGAGAGGTCAGTGTGTTCCTGACCTCTAACACCACCCTTAAATTTCACCTGCTTTTGAATATCAGATAAACGGACTCAGGCACTGAGTACACTACTGTCCCCTGTATTTTTTGCGCAGTGTTTGTGAGATTTGTCCGTGAGGATTTTTCATTGCTGTATGGAATTCTGTTTCTATACCACAGTTTAGCTATGTATTCTAGCATTGATGGCTCTTAGGGTTTCTTCTAGTTTGGGGCTGTTACAGACCCGGTATTTTGTGTGTGTCTCCTGTAGACGTATGTGTGTGTTTCTGCTGGGTGTGTTCCTAGAAAGCGGATTGCTGGGTCCGAGGGTAGGCCTCTGTTTAGCTTTCTTAGGAGCTGTTGGTTTGTTTTGCAAAGTGGCTGTGATCATTCACACTCTGACCAGGAAGGTGAGGGTCCCCGGGGCCCCGTATCCTTGCCAGCACTTGGTGTTTTCAGTCTTCCTGGTTTTAGTCTAGAGGATGTGAAGTGGTATCTCATTTGGATTTCTCTGGTGACTGATAGAGTCGAACATCTTTTCATATGTGTATTGGCCACTTTTCTTTCATCTAGCATCTGTTTAAGTCTTTGGTCTATTATTCGTTATTGATTTGGGGGAATTCTTCCCATTCTGGATAGGAACCCTTTGGTGGTATGTGTTCCCAAGCAAACTCAGATTTTCTCTAGGCACGTTAAAATCATGACGGGTTCACAGTAGGAGGCCCTTCCTTCTGCCTCTCCCCCCCACCACCACCCTCAGCACCGCATAATGCTGGGGAACGTCTCCCAGACAGCATTCAGACAACACACTCACGACTGGGTGAGGGTTCAGCATTGGCTGCACTTGCCTGGTACTGGGTTGTGACCGAATGCCCTTTATTCTTGATGCGCAGGGTCCTTGTGGGTGCACCAAAGGCGGATTCCAAGTACAGCACTTCAGTGAAGTCCCCTGGGGCTGTGTTTAAGTGCCGAGTCCACACCAACCCCGACCGGAGATGCACCGAACTGGACATGGCTCGAGGTGGGTAGATTTTTCACTGCCAAGATGGGGATGGGTTCTCCATCCTCATACTGTCCTATTTTCCTTCCTAACTATCCACTCACTTTTCCATCTCTCCTTCATTCCCTCCTTCCCTCCCTCCCTTCCTTCTTTCCTTTCCTCCTTCCATCCATCCACCCATGCACTCATCATGTGCTGAGTACCTGTTACTTCCTACACACTGGGATATACCAAACAAAGATCCTACTATCCTGGGCCTTATCAGTTAGTAGGTAAAAGAGACATTAAAACAAGTAAAGATCAGAGAAGAGGGGAGGTGAGTATTTGATCTGATCTAGATTGGACTTTGACACCTCCCCAGCGTTTAGCTGGGCAGGTGCTAGAGGCAGAATCTCCAATGGGAGGAAAGTTTGTGGCATTTTAAAATCCAGAGCAAGCCCAGCATCCCTGGAGTGGTGAGCAGGGGACCATGGACGCAGGGGAGGATGGCATGGTGAACTGGGGTAAGGTGTTAGGATTCTGTTATACGTACAAGATGAGAGGCCATTAAAAGTGATTTAAGTAGGCAAAGATATGATTGATAGGTGTTTTTAAAAGCCCCCTTGGTCTGGTGGAAAGTTCAGCATCTTTGGACTTCAGATCTGCCTGGGTTCGGAGCCCAGCTCTGCCTGTTACTTGTTGGGACTTACTGGATGTCTCAGAGCCTCTTTGGCCTCAGTTTCCTTACCTGTAAAATCAGAAGGATGGTAGCTACCTCACGGGGATTACTGTGAGAGGACCGATGGGATAATAGACGTGAATACACAGAACTGTGCTTGGTACAGAGTTGGTTCTCAAAGTAGCAGTTATTTTACGGTAGTCATCACTTCGAGTCCTCGATTTTGCCAAAGTCCTTTCTCCTCAAGATCTTCTATTATTTTTATTAAATGAGGAATTGTCATGCTTCTCTTTAGCAGAATAGGAGAGGTGCCCATGGCATTCTCCATGACTGATTTGTGGGCTATTACTGGTCCATAACAAATTAAGAAGCTTACTTTGTAATATACATCAGCACCTTGCTTCCTTGGTGAAGAGTCCTGCTATGAAAAAAAGCCGGACGAATTAAACAACATACATGGTGGCGGAGTCAATTTACATCCTGTTGCAAGTTCCTCATTTATGGGCTGCTGATGTGGTAGGCGCGGACGTGCGACTGTTCCCCGAGACCCTTAGCGCGAAGGTTAGAGGTCACGCTCTGCCAATGGTCGGAGGGGCGGTGTTCTCCTCAGTGGAGAGTGTGGTGAGAGGCGGAAGTCGCCCTTCTCGCCAGCCCTCCAGGCCCTCAGCCTCAGGCAGCAGGTGAGGCGGGGCCCCGGGGACACGCCAAGGGCTGTGTCCTCCTGCGCCGTCGTCTCGGCGGCCCACCGGCCCTGGCTCAGGCCTGGAGGAGGCGGGGCGCCTCCCCCAACCTCTGCAGCGCAATGGCAGCAGCTGTCTCCCTGGGTTGAAGTCTGAGGGACCCGGCCCCCATTTGGGTGGCCTGAGGGCCGCTGGGTGCTGGGTGCCTGGCTCCCTCAGCAATGATGGTCCCTGACCCTGAGGGTGCTTGGGGCCGAGAGCCGCCTCCTCAGCTGGGCTGGACCCTGGCAGGAGGACCCGGGCTGGGGACTGGACCAGCGCTTGGGCAGGGGGATGGGCCTGCTCGGGGACCCCTCCTCATAGCCAGGCCTGGACCTCGGGGGATGAGAGTTGAGTCTTGGGACTTGAGTCCTTTCTTGTCAGAACAGAGAATAACGTTGCTTTGGGTGGAGGTTTATGGGAACGTTGCGGCCTGACCTCAGGAACAAAGGATCCGACGCCAAGAAGTTTGTCACAGCCCCTCCCTCACCTTTCCTAGGAAAGGCCTTTGCTGAGAGCTTTCTGGGAGTTTGGGGTTTTAAGGTACGAGCCACCTGTCTCCTTGCAGGGCCCTGCACTAAACCTTTCTCTTCTCCACCCCTGACTTGTATCGTCTGGCCTCACTGGGCACCAGGATTTGCTTTCACTGACAGTAACAAACACGTGGCTTGTAGACTGCTCTTTGGAAAGTAGACGACAGCGTTCCTCAATCCAGGTCTGACTTTTCTGTCTTTCCTCCAGGGAAGAATCGGGGCATGCCCTGTGGAAAGACCTGCCGGGAAGACCGAGATGATGAATGGATGGGGGTCAGCCTGGCGCGGCAGCCCAAGGCTGATGGCCGTGTGCTGGTAAGGCCTCCTGGGGGAGCTGTGGGGAGGGGGTGGCAGCCTGGAAATGAATGACTTTGACCCCTTTGCAAAGCTGGATGGCATGGCGATAAGGGCATGGCTTTGAGATTGCCTCTTCTGGAAGACTGCTTGGACAAATGATTCGTCTTTTTATTTTCTTTGTCTGTCAAATGTTAATAATGTCTATTCCAGGGTACTGAGATATGGCTATTGAAAAAGGGCAAATGAAAGGTACATGGAAAGTGCTTTGTATTAATGAATTTCTATCATTACGTAAGCATTATCCTGTGGGTATCTTTTTAAACTGAGGTATAATTTACATAAAATTGTTGTTGTTTAGTTGCTGAGTCGTGTCTGACACTTTTGCGACCCCATGAACTATAGCCCCACCCCTCCGCAGCCTCCTCTGTCCATGAGGTTTCCCAGGCAAGAATACTGGAGTGGGTTGCTGTTTCCTTCTCTAGGGAATCTTCCCAACCTAGGTATCCAACCTCGGAGAAGGCGATGGCACCCCACTCCAGTACTCTTGCCTGGAAAATCCCAGGGATGGAGGAGCCTGGTAGGCTTCAGTCTATGGGGTCGCTGAGTCGGACACGACTGAGCGACTTCATTTTCACTTTTCACTTTCATGCGTTGGAGAAGGAAATGGCAACCCACTCCAGTGTTCTTGCCTGGAGAATCCCAGGGACGGGGGGGTGGCGCTGGTGGGCTGCCATCCATGGGGTTGCGCAGAGTTGGACACGACTGACGTGACTTAGCAGCAGCAGGTATCCAACCTGAGTCTCCTGCGTTGGCAGGCAGATTCTTTACTACTGTGCCACCAGGGAAGCCCTTCCATAAAATGCACAGATCTTAAGATTACAGTTTGGGTTTTGACATTTATACACACTTGTGTGACCACCCACCCATCAAGATATAGAACATTTGTCGTCCCAGTCATTTTCTTACGTTCCTTACTGGCCAGAAAAACAAAATGTAAAACAGAAGTAATGTTGTATCAAATTCAATAAAGAGTTTTAAAAGTGGTCCACATGAAAAAAAAAAATTAGTCCCTCTGCCACATTGCAGGTGCTCAGTAGTCACAGATGTCCACTGGCTGCTGCGTTGGCTGGCACAGAGGAAACGTGGCCTCAACAGAATCTGTAACTGACCCAGAGGTCTTGTCACGTCCACTTTTGTCCTTTACACTTTTCTCTTAAGGTATAACATTCAAGTTCTTAACGTGCCCAGTTTCATTGAAAAGCCTGGTACATGTGTTCATGTATACATGTATTTATGTTTCTGACTTCATAGGCCTTTTATTGGAAGCTATATAAATGTTTTTGTCATAAAGGCATGAGATCAAGAAGGGGAAATAATATTAGCTGCCATTTCTGGAGGGCTTCCTTTGGGCCACAGGCTGCAAAGCTGGGGGTTTCACGTATATTTAATCCACAGGGAAGACCAGATTTTCCTTAAGGATCTGGGCAGAGTGTTTCTGACCCCTCTCTAAGGAGCCCGTTTTGCGTTCAGCTTCTCAGTGGTAAGGGCTGTTGGTCTGAATTCTGCCTGCCTCTCAGCACAAATCAGGCTTTTCCCTGTTGGGCCCCTCTGGGGAGAGAGGAAGCAGCTGGATGCTGTCGCCAGCATCACAGGGCCTCCCTACTAGACACCGTGGGTCATGCTGAGCCCCCCAGCCCAGCATTTGCCTTGGGTTCCAGCCCTTTAATCACTGTCACCCACTGCCCTGGACCCTCTCCAACATCTGCCTTCCCCCAGACATGGTGGCCTGACCCTGACTGCATGACCAGGCCCAGGAGGCTTGTCTGTCATCCTCTCGGAAGGAAGACAAGAAGCTGATCTGACCGTAAATCAGAGTGGCCTGAGGTCAGTATTCAGAACAAAGGAGATGGGGGTCTAGTGGCAGCACAGTATACGGTCCCGAGAGCTCCGAACCTAGATCCAGAGGCTGCTCCCGTGGAAACGCTTCCCCTCCCCCTGGAAGGATGACCTCCCTGTGGCCGAGAGCTTGTTCCTGGAGGGTTCTGCATTATTGCAAAAGAGTACTGGGAGGGGCCGTCTCTGTGGATGTGAAGAGCGGTGAGGATCAGGGGGACCTTTGAGCCAAGGAAGCTGGAAAGGACTAGCTGGAGTATGATGCCCCTGTGATGCTTCTAATTCTTTGTATGCGGAGTTAATTTTTTCATGGTTTATGCAATTACTGTAGCGTCTATTTTGGAAGCTACTCTGTGGGGGGTGGGGAAGGAGAGGCATCCAGCAGCATCTGCTTTCTTTGTGGCTTTTTTGTATTGTGATCAAAAACAACCCGAGGGCTTCCCTGGTGGTCCAGTGGTTAAGAATCTGCCTTGCAATGCAAGGGACACAGGTTCAATCCTTGGTCTGGGAAGATCCCACAGGCAGCAGCACAGCTAAGCCCGTGCAGCAGAACCACTGAGCCACGTGCTACAGTTACTGGTGCCTGTGTGCCTGGAGCCCATGCGTTGCAAGTGGAGAAGCCACTGCAATGAGGAGCCCGTGCACCTTAACGAAGAATAGCTCCTGCTCACGGCAGCTAGAGAAGGCCCAGCACAGCCAAAAACCCAAGTAAATCTTTAAAAGAAAAAAACCCTATGAAGTTGGGACTTCCCTGCCAGTCGAGTGGTTAAGACTTTTCCTTCCAATATAGGGGATACAGGTTCGGTCTCTGGTTGGAGAGCTAAGATCCCACATGCCTCAGGGTCAAAAAAGCCAAAACAGAAAGCAAAAGCCATGTTGTAACAAATTCAATAGAGACTTTAAGAATGATCCACATCAAAACAGATCTTAAAAACCAACACGAAATTTACCATGGTATCCACTGTTATGTGTATAGTATAGTAACCTATATGTACATTGCTATACAGCAGACTTCTAGAACTTTTAACATCTTGCAAAATAAACTCTAAACTTATTGAAGAATAATTCAGCCTCACTCTTCCCCCCTAGTCCCAGGCAGCTTTCTTTCCTTAAAAGTTCAGCTACTGTACATACTGCATGATCCCATTTGTGTGAGACGTTTGTCTTTTTTGTGACCAGCTTATTTCACTTGGCATAGTGTCCCTAAGTTTCATCCACATTGAAGCATAGGACAAGATTTCCTCATTTTTAAAGGCTGAATAATATTCACTGTATGTATATACCACATTTGCTTTATCCATTCATCTATTGATATTTGGGTTGCTTCCACATCTTTTTTAAAAATTTTTTTGCCCTGCTGTGTGGCATGTAGGATCTTATTTTCATGACCAGGGATCGAACCTGTGCCCCCTGCAGTGGAAGTATGGAGTTCTGTGCCATTCATTGGATCGCTAGGGAAGTCCTACTTCCGTGTCTTGGTTATTGTGAATAATGCTGCTGTGAATATTGGTGTGCAACTCTCTCGTGGAGATCCTGTTTTCAGTTGTTTTGAATATAAACCTAGAAGTGGGGTTGCTAGATCTTACTGTGATTTTATTTTGGATTTTTTGAGGACCCCCTCTACCATTTTCCATACTGGTTGTACCATTTTACATGCTTATCAGCAGTGCACAAGGGGAGGGTTCCAATTTCTCCATGTCTTTGCCAACACTTTATTTTTTGTGTGTGAGAACTGCCCTAATGGGTATGAGGTGGTATCTCACTGTGATTTGTATTGCCCTAATGATTAGCAAATTTGGAAAACTCAGCAGTGGCCACAGGACTGGAAAAGGTCAGTTTTCATGCCAATTCCAAAGAAAGGCAATGCCAAAGAATGCTCAAACTACCGCACTCATCTCACATGCTAGTAAAGTAATGCTCAAAATTCTGCAAGCCAGGCTTCAGCAATATGTGGACCGTGAACTCTCTGATGTTCAAGCTGGTTTTAGAAAAGGCAGAGGAACCAGAGATCAAATGGCCAACATCTGCTGGATCATGGAAAAAGCAAGAGAGTTCCAGAAAAACATCGATTTCTGCTTTATTGACTATGCCAAAGCCTTTGACTGTGTGGATCACAATAAACTGTGGAAAATTCTGAGAGAGATGGGAATACCAGACCACCTGACCTGCCTCTTGAGAAACCTGTATGCAGGTCAGGAAGCAACAGTTAGGACTGGAATGGAACAATAGACTGGTTCCAAATAGGAAAAGGAGTACGTCAAGGCTGTATATTGTCACCCTGCTTATTTAACTTCTATGCAGAGTACATCATGAGAAACGCTGGACTGGAAGAAACACAAGCTGGAATCAAGATTGCTGGGAGAAATATCAATAACCTCAGATATGCAGAGAGGAACTAAAAAGCCTCTTGATGAAAGAGAAAGAGGAGAGCGAAAAAGTTGACTTAAAGCTCAACATTCAGAAAGCGAAGATCATGGCATCTGGTCCCATCACTTCATGGGAAATAGATGGGGAAACAGTGGAAACAGTGTCAGACTTTATTTTTTTGGGCTCCAAAATCACTGCAGATGGTGACTGCAGCCATGAAATTAAAAGATGCTTACTCCTTGGAAGAAAAGTTATGACCAACCTATATAGTATATTCAAAAGCAGAGACATTAGTTTGCTGACTAAGGTCCGTCTAGTCAAGGCTATGGTTTTTCCAGTGGTCATGAATAGATGTGAGAGTTGGACCGTGAAGAAGGCTGAGCGCCGAAGAATCGATACTTTTGAACTGCGGTGTTGGAGAAGACTCTTGAGAGTCCCTTGGACTGCAAGGAGATCCAACCAGTCCATTCTGAAGGAGATCAGCCCTGGGATTTCTTTGGATGGAACGATGCTGAAGCTGAAACTCCAGTACTTTGGCCACCTCATGCGAAGAGTTGACTCATTGGAAAAGACTCTGATGCTGGTAGGGACTGGGGGCAGGAGGAGCAGGGGACGACTGAGGATGAGATGGCTAGACGGCATCACAGACTCGATAGACGTGAGTCTGAGTGAGCTCGGGAGATGGTGATGGACAGGGAGGCCTGGCGTGCTGTGATTCATGGGGTTGCAAAGAGTCAGACACGACTGAGCAACTGAACTGAACTGAATGATTAGTGACGTTGAGCATCTTCTCATGGGCTTGTTGGCCTTTTGTCTGTCTTCTCTGAAGAAATGTCTGTTCAGGTCCTTTGCTTATTGTTTAAATTGGGTTGTTTTTTTGTTGAGTTCTTCTCATGGCTTTTTGCACGTATGCCATCTTATCAGGAAAGGCCTATCCCAGGTCCAGTCTGTCCTCCCTGGTTTAGACTCTGCCACCTCCATGAAGCCTGTTTCCGTGATGGTGTTGTCAAGAATAAGCCGAGCATCTTTGTGTCATCAGAAGTTCAGTGTTATGTTGTTATCTTATGTGCATGACTTGTTTTGTGCGTATATGTCCTTTTTAAGGGGAACCACTTGGGGATAGAGACCAAGTTTTCGACCCTTTTCACTCTCAGCTCTAGGAGAAGGTCTCTCTAAGGAGTGGCTTCTGAAAGTGTGTTTGAATAATGTAAAGAAAGTGAAAGTGTTAGTCGCTCAATCATGTCTGACTCTTTGCCACCACATGGACTGTAGCCTGCCAGGCTCTTCTGACTGTGGAATTCTCCAGGTGGGAATACTGGAGTGAGTAGCCATTCCCTTCTCCAGAGGATATTCCAGACCCAGAGATTAAACCCAGGTCTCCTGCATTGCAGGCAGATTCTTTACCATCTGAGCCACCAGGGAAGGCCTAATGTAGGGACTGAGGGTCAGTACTAAAGCAATTAGAAACCAAATCAATGGCCATCTCTTTTTGGTGGCTGACTCTAAGCAGTTGATGGATGCGTGAGACAAAGGCTGTAAAATGCCCCTTGGAAATAACAGGTGACATTAGGAGACAAGCAGGGCTGACCCAGTCCATATTTTTGTTTTGAAGGTTTCATATCCATTTGCTTTTTCTTTCATGTCTTATTTCTGCCTGTCAAAACGTGCTGGGAGGCAAGTGTTTATTTTAAAATTAAGTACAGGAAGATATGTTTTATTCAATCACATTTTGAGAACTCTGTAGTTGTCTGGGGGTGTCAGCCTCACACCTATATCCCCAGAAGCATAATACTGGAATCCAAGGTTGGGTTTGACGTGGGAGAGGTGGAATAGCTCTTTTTGAAAGTAGCATCTGATGCTGATTTCAAAGTAAAGAACAGGTAGAGAGTTTGAAAGCTGCAATGGAGAGTTAAATCTTGATAATGAATGGCATTTTCTGGTCCACAGACCCACCAGCCAGCTCTGGCAAGATCCAGGATGTTGGGCTTGTCTGGCAGGCTGCCCTTAGCTCAGTGCCTGCCGGTCTCGCATCCACCACCTTGTGGTTCCTTCCATCACCCCTGGGAAGAAGTGATAACACACATGAACACAGCATCGGGATTAGGGGCCCCTTCCCCTTGTGCTTTCACCCCACACTCCCAGTGTGCAGCTGACAGGTTAAGAAATAGGGGGAAAAGTCACTTCTGGTAATAACTACCCAACAAACCCAGCATGGGCACTGAGCTGTCTCTTCGACCTGGGAGCGCAGCTCACAGTGTTCAAGTCTGACATTTCTGTTTTTCAGCAGAGTCTGCAAGGCTCAGGCAACAACCAAAGACAGCAACTAGCTGACTTCTGGGAGGAAGCGGTGTTCTCCAGCTCTGTCTCTTGGCTCTTTCCTTTCCAAGAGTCAGCGCTGTTGCTGTCTTTCTATTCACCACTTCTCATCTTGGCCATTTTTTCAAAGCCCCAGGTTATACTTTGCGTTGACTTCTGTTGCTTTGTTTCCTGATTTTTTTTTTTAAGTAAACTTTTTTGTTGAGCTGTAACATCCATGCAGAAAAATGCCCCAACTTGCCTTTTGCCAGATCTCTTAATTCCATCTGTGGCCAGGAGGCCTTTCCCCACAGCCTTTGCTTTTAGCTCGGCGAGTTTCTTCTGCTTCTCCTTGAATGTCTTCCTCTTCCATCTCCTCGGCTCGCTTCTTAAGCTGCTTCAAGGGCTTCTTCTTGCCACCTTCACGGCCCGACGTGGCTCCTGCCGCCCCTTCCCCAGCTGTATATATATTGATGAATTTTTAGGAGGTGAACATTCTTAGAATGACTTTCCCAGAACCCCAGAAGTCACCTTCCCTGGGCCTCCCAGGCCACCCCCTCCCCCGTTTGAAGGGGAGCTGCTTTGGGGGGCGGGATCTATGGTATCAGGGCCCTGATCTCCTGTACCCCGTGTTCTCAGTGGCTGACGGCCTGTCTGCTCCTGACTGTGCTGGGTAGACCTGAGGCCTGGGAAAAGCTCTGATCATCTGTGCATGGTGAGGGTGGGTAGGGTAGGGGGAGAGCCATCTGGGGGGGCCCCAGTACCTGCCCCCCTAATCCAGGAAGGACACTGTCATACCACAAAAAGGCCTTCAAAATAAATGGCTTCTTTATTTCCTTCTTACTCTTTTGGTAGCAAAAACAACCCTTGTAACTTGAAATATGTCAGATGCTAAGATGTGGGGTGGTCCTAGACCTTTCCCCCTTTTGTTGTAATTTTCTGGAATCTGAGTTGGAGTGAGTCTTGCTGTTTCCAGAGGGTGCTCTCTTTTTCCTGTTGGAGGTCCCTGTCTCCTCCCTGCTCCCCCAACCCTTCCTCTCTCACAGCAGAACTCATTTGGAAAGATTGATAGAAATTTTAATGCTTTGGAGACAGTCCCTAGGAATTTTTCTTAATGTTGGAGTCAGATTGACATGTGTGTATGTAGAAGGATAATCAGGGCTAAACAGTCTTTTATTTCTGTAATTTATGTTCAGAGATACTTTTCCTTGTTTTCTTACATGCAAACTGCCTTTGACACTTTGATCTCTGACCTCACAGAATGCCTTAATTTTAGTTTAGTTTGCTGTGAATGCAATCTTTGGCTCTTCTAGGAATTCCCCAAGATCACTCCTTAAATAGTTTATGACACTTAAAAAAAGGCAACAAGCTGGACATTAAATACAGAAGGTCCATCCTCATAAGAGTCAGTGTTGCACCATGACAAACAGCCGCCTCCCTTTACAGTCCCTCTAACCCATAAATACAGTAAAAACATGGGAAGCCCTAGGGCTTTGCCAAATCCATAAACTAAAAGATAATTGATTTACCAGCTAATTGGATGGTAAGTGATTCAAGTTTGGAAGCTATCAGAATGTAGTTGGAAATAAAAATAAAAACTTAGTGGAATGGGGTGATTATCCACTGAATGATAGCTTTGTTTAGCTTCTTAATTGACATGATTTTAGTCTGTCGAAATGTGCTAGAAGCACAGAACAGCACCGAACTGGGGGGATGGAGGTGGTTTGCAGTATAAGGAATAATGAGATTGTTTTTCACATTCACTGTCGTAGGGCAAGAGGCAGAGTGTGGGCAAGCTGAGATTTCCTGCTGCTCTGAGTTCCCTTGCTTTCTCATGGATAGGGAGTGGCCTTCTCGGTGGCCCTTGGGTGGTTTGCTTGGAGGGATAAAGATCAGAGAGGTTGGCAGGCAGTGAATTTTTTCATCAAGTGACTTCAGGGATACCCAGGCCCTGGAGAGCCCCACTCCCTTCATCCAGTGGCCTTATCATCCCGTTCAATCTCAGAGAGGTCGTTTCTGGGGTCCTAAGACTTTTGGGGAGGCTGTAAGGACAATAGCTACCTGACCTGCCGCAAAGGGTGGGTTTTGATGGCTCCTTAGGTGGGAATTGGGAGTTGTAAGTTGGAGATGTTTTCGAGTGAGATAAGGAGGATTCTGAAATCTGGATTTCCATGTTGTTTGCAGCCCTTACCAGCTCTGGAACTTAAGCAAAACACTGTCTAAAACCCAGGGTTCCCATATAGAAAATGGGAATTCTAAGACATCTTCCCACCTTCCAGGGTTGCAGAAGAGGTCAGATGTGGGCCATGTAAATTCTGAACGTTGCTTGCCTGTGTGCCCAGTCGTGGCTGACTCTTTGCTATCCCGTGGACTGTAGCCTGCCAGGCAACTCTGTCCATGGGATTTTCTAGGCAAGAATACTGGAGTGGCTCGCCATTTCCTACTCCACGGGAGTGGGTTGCCATTTACTTCCCCACCCAAGGATCAAACCCAGGTCTCCTGTATCTCCTACATTGGCAGGTGGATTCTCTACCACTCTGCCACCTGGGAAAATCAAATGCTGAATGTTACAGCCTATAGAAACAGTGTGTTTGATACGAACAAGTAAGTTAAAAACTGATTACTTTAAGATGCAGTATTTTAAGAAAATGCATCTGTTGGCTAGAGTGTAGCAACCTGATAACCGTACTGAGTGTGAATGTCCACAAGCAATGGGGAGGGCTGGGCAGAGTAAACAACTCTGCAGGAAGCAGTCTGGCTCCTCACCAGCCTTGCGGGTGCATCTGAATGTGAGGCTGGGTGTGTCCAGGGCTGGTGGGAATGGATGTGCCTCTGTATTCTTGCTTCTGGCTCCCAGAACTGTCTTTCCTCCTGGCGTCTCCTGGCACGTGCGACCCGTGCTGGGAGACTGCCCTCCAGAGATGACCAGAGGGTCGGTCTCAGCTCCTCACCCGTGCCAAGCTCTTAACCATCTCAGGACCGCTTCCAGCTGCTCCCTCACTTTCTTCAGGTCTCTGCTCAGATGTCACCTATTTGGGCGGGGCTCAGGCCACTTGGCCCAAGGGACCATCCTGGTGAGATGGAAATGCTCTCTGTCTTGCTAAGGGTTTGATTACAGGAATGTAGGTGTTTGTCAGAACTCATTAGATGACTTTGACAAACACATACACTTGAGATCTCACTTGAGATTTTTGCATTTTTCTGTATGTAAATTTACTTCAAAAGACCGTCAACATTTACTTCTGATTAATGATATAAAACAGTCACACATCAGCAGTTTCTTATGGTTCAACCAAATTCTTTGCCCTGAACCTGACAAGGAACTTCTGAAGGTGCTCCAGAGATCAGTGGCCTCAGCTCACTCGGGAGCTTGTTTAAAATGCAGATTCTCAGGGCCCTGCAGATTGGCCAAGCTAGCTCTCGGGGTGGGGCCTAGTGCTGTGTGATTTAGTGAGACTTCCAGGTGACTCCGAAGGGCCTCGAGCTTGATGGAGGCCAGCGACTGCTCCAGTGGGCAGGCAGGTGGTGCCGTGAAGGGCAGTGTCTGTTGTGGGCAGAGCAGCACCCCTTGTCTCTAGCTTTTTCTCAGCATGTCCTTTGGGCCTCAGCCCCATTAGCTCCGCCTCCGCTTCTCCCCTCTCCACTGCCCCCATCCTGGTCCAGGCAGCAGCATCTCTCACCTGGATATTCACCTCCACCCTCGCCTACCTGCAGTCTCCACTCGGCAGCCCAGTTATCTTTCCAAACTGTGAGTTAGACCACACCACTCACTTGTGTGAGACCCTCCACTGGCACATCCGCTAAAGTCACAGTCATCCTGAGGTCTGCAGGAGCCCCGGCGCCTGCCCCTGTCCTCTCTCTGACCTTAGCTTCCCCCAGAGCCGCCCCACAGGCTGCCTTTCTTTCTCTTGACCCTCCAAGCCTTCTTCTCCACTGCGCCTGATATTCCCTGTGTGCCCAGGGTGTTTGGCTCTTTCTCATCCTTTGGGCCGCCCCTGGCCTCCAGGTGAAAACCGTCCTCCCTGCGCCTAGATCCTTAGCCCATCACCCCGTGTCCTTTCTCCCGAGCACTTGTTATGCTTCTCGTTTGTTTATATGTTTATTGATTGTCTGCCGCCTCCCAGGGGCACCCCCGACCAAGCTCCCACAGTCTGCTGATGCCCAGCACGGCGCAGGGGCTGGGTGGGAGAGAACGTGGCTTCCTAGCCTCTGTGTGCCGCTCTCCTCCTACAGATCTGCCTGGTACTGCTGGGCTCTGCTTTGTGACCTCCTGGCCGACTGTCCTGCTCTGAACCTCTCTCTGTCCCGTAGGCCTGTGCCCACCGCTGGAAGAACATCTACTATGAAACAGACCACATCCTGCCCCACGGCTTCTGTTACATCATCCCATCCAACCTCCAGGCCAAAGGCAGGACGCTGATCCCTTGCTATGAAGGTGAGTGCCAGTTGATCCTCCCTTGCTCCCAACCCATGTCACACCTCAGACAACCCCCACCGATTTCCACCAACCAAACACTCCCCGCTGCTTTCCACACTCCAACAGGAGGGCTGCATTGTGTCCCTGGGTGGCCCTTTGGTGTCTGAGGATCAGGTAATGAGAAAGGTGGGAAGGGACAGCATTTCCAGGCCTTGCCCAGCCTTGCCCATCTGTGCCACAGAGCCCATGGTACTCCCCAAGCTTTATGAAGTCTCAGACTGAAATTCACCAGCCTCTCGGTTTCCTGACACTGCCAGATGCGGTGCAGCCTTGGGAAACTTGCTTTCCCTCTCTGGGCCTGTTTCCTTCCCCTGAAAATTCAGAGGTTGGCTCAAATGGTCTCCATAGTCACGTGCAGCTCCCAAATGGTCATAAGACTCCTGAGATAGCTCCTGGCCACACCCGTGGACAGATGTCCTGAGACAGAGGGAAGAGAAGGCCCAGGGTTCAGTCACTCTGTGACATCTCAAGTCTGGTTTTCCTTCTCATCCAGTCCACGCACCCTGGCAGATGCCAGCAAGTTGGGTGCACCCTCAGCGTGGTCTTGAGAGCTCCTCACCAAGGGGCACTTAGAGTCTGGGAAGGAAAATGTTTTCTCAGCCTCCCTGTTTAGAAGCTTCTAATGCCTGGGCTTGGGACCACTGAACAGCATGACTTAGCTCAGTTGAATTTGGGCTTTAAGGATTCAGTGTCACTTACTGCAGTTTTATAACTTGTGCTCTCAGGGTTTTCTTAGCTTAATTTTAAGTGAGCTAAGTGCTTGGCTGTTTATGTTTTAATTCCCTCCCTAATTTATTTGTTTGGACAGAAATCTCCGCTAGCCCGTGGCCACATTTCCCCTGGGCCTCCCTGGCTTTTCCCACGTTTCCAATTTTGTGGCCTTTGAAGAGGGGCCCCGGGAAAGGCCGGGTCCCTAGAGGAGGCATGGACCCTCTGCTCCGTGAGGGGGACCCTTTCTTTGATCCCACGTGAGCACCTGATCAGCTCTGGCAGGAACATGCCAGGCAGCTGAACTCTGGCCCTGTTTATCTCAGAACTGCCACAGTCATAAGGGAAACCTCACCTGAAAAATGGATGATGATATGATCAGTCAAGAGGGGGAGGGATAGGTCAGATATAGATAAGGGGCCAGGACTGTGTCAGCTTGTTGCTAACTGGGTACCTCGTAAGTTTGGTAGGACTGATGCAGGTGGTGGGGATTGAACTCAGCTAGTTATGCAATAGAACCAGGACTCTGGTTTTCCCAGAAGGTATGTTGTGAAATAGGGCCACGTTGCCACCCCTGGTGACTCCTCTGTACACCCCCACGGGTGTCAGAAAGCAGGAGGAGAGCCCTTAGGTGAGAGAGCTGGGGTTGCACGTCCATGTATACATGTAGCTGCCGTGGCTCACTCTTTCAAAGCATCTGTTATCTGGCAGTTGGGGTGGGTGAGTCAGTAGTAGAATGTGGTTGGCCTGGGCGCTTTTATATATTCTCTCATTTCATGCAAACTTGTTATCTTTCTTCATTTGGGTTAGTTGCTTTTGAAAGTTATTCCAGAACACCAGTGGGGAGCAGGAAAGAGAGAAAGGGGAAAGCAGCACATGTGTGGATGTTCCTCATGAGTTACCAGCCTGGGCCACTGGGATGCAATCTCAGGGCCAGTGCAGGACACACACTTCCTAATTCCCCTGCCTAAGGGAGGAGGAGCTGGGTCTGTATCCACTGGGCATCCTGCCCTGCCATGTATGTGGGCAGAGAGAGTCCCCTGGCAGAGCGATGAGGGTGCTGGCTGGCAGGTGGAAGTCAGGCCGTGTCACAGAAGTGTTGAGGGGACCTGGGGGGCTCCCGTGAGTGTTGCCTTTCTCCTGGTACAGGTGAGGATGTGTTTAATTGCCAAAGGTCACTCAAACAGCAAATGGTGCATAGAGCTGGGTTTTGAGTTTTGCATCTGTCTGACCTCAGCAAATCATTTTGTCTCCCATAGGCTGGAGTGGGGGGATTTCTCTTTGTGTTTTGGTGTTTCTGGTTTAAATGAGCTTTAAATGGGAGCCAGTCATTAACCCTCTCAAAAGAAGAGAGGGTGACTGAACTGCCCCAAGGGTCCAGTCACCAGGGGAGAGGAACGTGAATGTTCTGGGTGTCAGTGTTCTCAAGAGCACCTGCCTGTCTCCTTTGCTGGAGGCTCTGGGCTGACCTTGGCAGGAGTGTGAAATCCTGTGTGAGCCAAGGAGTGCGGGACGGGGCCAGGTGGCAGGGTGTCACGTCTGCTGCACGTGTCCATCATTCGCAAAAGAGTGTGAGCTCCAAGCCCAGGCCTAAAGAGGCCTCATGTATTTCCTGGGTACCTCGTAAGTTTGGTAGGACTGATGCAGGTGGTGGGGATTGAACTCAGCTAGTTATGCAATAGAACCAGGACTCTGGTTTTCCCAGAAGGTATGTTGTGAAATCGCCTTGAACGTGTTCTCCATAGCTCACATAGCTCCCAGAGGGGAGACATGTGTAACAGACTGAACCCCAGACATGCGGCCAGAGGCCAGCCAGGTAATCCAAACCCTAGCAGGCCTGTAGATGTGCTTGTGAGAAATAAATGCTTGTCATCGTTTGTAAGGAGATTTCCTGGTTTTTACACGACGAGAGTTGACTGGCACAGCCTCGTCTCAGGAACCCACATTCTTTGTGCAACAGTGGAGTGATGGGCTCCAGCCTCCAGAGTCACTCTTTTCTGTGGTTGATCCTTGACTTAATGACAACCCTGGAATCAGCAAGGGAAGTAGCAAAGTGGCCATGCCCTCTGCCCAAGCTTCCTTCCCCCACACACATCAGGATCCTGAGTCTTTCAGTGCCCAGAGAGGGCAGTGTGGGGTGGGACAAGGTGGGGGCCACTGGGGTGTAAGCAGCCCCTTAGAACCGTGGGGGACTGAACAGAACGTCTCTGTAGTTCTTGGTCCTGTAAGAGGTGAGGGGTGGCAGATGCTCAGATTTCTCTTGAAGAGGGACTGGCAGGTGGGGCGTTGCAGGCCACATTTAGGGCCCTTGCCTGTGCTCCAGCTTTGGGATCTCCATCTCCCTGTTTTGTGGTCTAAACTTAAGGCAACCAATTTTCTCTTAATGTGGAAAGACTCAAGTACCGTGAGCTGTCTATTCCAGGTAGGGGATCGTGTGGTGGTGAAGCGCAAGGGAAGTATTTTGGAGTTTGACAGAACCTTTCGGGTGTCACCCAGCCTGGCCTCTCTGTCTTTACTGATGCCCAGAGATGTGGGGTGACTTGCTCAGGCCCAGTTTTAATTACATGCTGCACAATGAGGAGGCCAAGTAGTGTGGTGGCCAAGAGCACAAGGCTCTGGGCCCAGAGCCCCTGTCCTGGCTCTGCCACTCACGAATGCCGTGGCTTCAGATGTGTGGCGGCCTCTTGTGCTTAACCTACCTCATGAGGCTGTGGAGAGGATTAAGTTAAAGCTTACAAGTTCTTGGAGCAATGGCTGGCATACGCAGATTAGGCAGACAGGAGGGTAGGTAGATAGACAGTAAGTACTACAGTTGACCCTCTGCACCCAGGGCCATGAGGGGCCAGCTTACTGTCATTTTATAGAAGGGACTTGAGCACCTTCTCATTGTGGTATCTGCATGGGTTCTGGAACCAATCCCTCATGAATACTGAGGGAAGATTGTATGTGCTAAGCACATATATGCTAATATAACATATGTGGAAAGACTGATAACTGAAGCTGAAACTCCAGTACTTTGGCCACCTGATGTGAAGAGCCAACTCATTGGAAAAGACCCTGATGCTGGGAAAGATAGAGGGCAGAGGAGAAGGGGGAAACAGAGGATGAGATGGTTGGATGGCATTACTCATTCATGGACATGAGTTTGAGCAAACTCTGGGAGGTAGTGCAGGACAGGAAAGCCTGGCCCGCTGCAGGGTTGCAGAGTCGGACATGACTGAATGACTGAACGACAGCTACGACAGTTTGCTCATATGTTATCAGCCAAGCAAGCGTTTGTTAATTACCGTAGGAGGACTAGTTTTTCTACCAGGGATAGAGTCCATGCAGTTTTATTAAGTACTGAATACCTTTTATGCCCTGTACTAAGTACCTGATGGATAAAACCCAAGAAGCTCCCCATCTATAGGGGAAAACAGAGTTGAACATGATGTCTCCAAAGTGACAGAGCTGAGTGAGGAGAGAATTGTATGCCCGTGTAGATGGCTGGGGACCTCTCCAAGGGCCCAGGCTGCATCCACGTTCGAGGTTGCATTAAGGCAGGATTATTTCATTTTGCAACTAAAAAGAGACCTGCCTAGAGTTGGCAGCCTGTTGGGGCCCATGGAAAAGAGGAATGGTGGGTGCTGGGCAGGGCAGGAAGCATGGAAACCCCAAGGGTGGGGCTGGGTATGGCCCCATCTCCCAGGCTTCTGCCTCTGTGGCCTCACATTCTAGCTGGACGCTCGATGGGAATGGACGCGGTAATGCCTCCATTGCATTCACCTCTGAGGGTTATTGTGGGAAGCCCCTGCAAAAGTGCAGGTGGAAGTGTTCAGGAAGACTGCACACTGTTCTCTAATCATGGCCTGACTGTGGGTCTCGGTGAGGGTTAGCCATGTTCTCTCCAGAAGGTCAGAAGGTTGATTTAATTTGGAGAGCCTCTAAGAATGTGGGCACCTGTCTACAGTGTCTCAAACATTTTAATTCTTAAAAAGTCGGTCTTTGGTTTGGCACAAATTTGTTTTTCTCCTGGCTCTTCAGGTGCTTCCTGTTTCTCATTGGGTGGGGAAATGCTATCAGAATATTCTGTTTGGAACCAGGAAATGTAGAGAGAATCGGAAACAAAAATGAATTTAGGACTCAAAAAAAGTGGATGGAGCGTACCCCTAAGTCAAACCGTTCATTTGGTATGAGAACATCATTACTACCATATGAGGTTTGATTTTATCAACACGTATGAGAAAATGAGAAGTTTAGTGGGATGACAGACGGGGACAACTCTTTGTAAATTAAAGGGCACACACTAAAACATTTGTTAGTGTTAACTGAGTCATGGGATTTTAGTACTCCCCAGAGTGAAGTCAGTGCATTGATAAAATCAAGTGCAGGAATTTCTTTCATCCTTTGCCCTCGAGTCCACGGAGGCAAGAAGCCAGAGCTTGGCAGGAGAGGTCTGCAAACAAGTCATCATTTCATTCTCACAAATATGAAATAATCTGGGAGCAGCTCACCCAGATTAACAAAACATATTCCAAATCAAACACTGATGAATGCAGTTGGGTACCACTGTATATTAGATCTAATTTCAGAATCTGACTTTACCACTCACTCATTCCTACGATTGAACCCATAGCTCCTACTTTCTGATTGGGTGACTTTGGGTAGACTGCCCCCCGCCCCCAACCCCGAACCTCAGTGTCCTCCTCTGTAAGATGGAGAGATTGATCCCTGTTACTAACACACACACACACATAAGAGGTATTTGGGATTTCCCTGGCAGTCCAGTGGTTAGAACTCTGTTTCTCTGTGGTTATCTGTTCTGGGAACTAAGATCCCACAAGCTGCACAGTGTGGCCAAAAAAAGAGAGAGATATTTGAAGTATATAATGTGCCTAACAAGGCTATGGTTTTTCCAGTAGTCATGTATGGATGTGAGAGTTGGACTATAAAGAAAGCTGAGCACTGAAGAATTGATGCTTTTGAACTGTGGTGTTGGAGAAGCCTCTTGAGAGTCCCTTGGACTGCAAGGAGTTCCAACCAGTCCATCCTAAAGGAGATCAGTCCTGGGTGTTCATTGGAAGGGCTGATGGATGTTGAAGCTGAAACTCCAATATTTTGGCAATCTGATGTGAAGAGCTGACTCATTTGAAAAGACCCTGATGTTGGGAAAGATTGAAGGCAGGAGGAGAAGGGGACGACAGAGGATGAGATGGTTAGATGGCATCACTGACTCAATGGACATGAGTTTGGGTAAACTCTGGGAGTTGGTGATGGACAGGGAGGCCTGGCGTGCTGCAGTTCGTGGGGTTGCAAAGGGTCGGACTTGACTGAGCAACTGAACTGAACACAGTTTTTAGCTCAGAGTGAGCATTCAGTAAAAGGGAATTTTCTAATTAACTTTTTAAGTACTATTTTTGTGTCCTTTAGTCTTTACAGAAGATGTCCAATGATCCTGCTTTAATGAATAATGGAGGGTAGAAAGCTGGGTATTGCTAAAAAGATTTTAAGATTCCTTGAAAATATTATATTTTTAAAAATATCTTTGAAAAAACTATTTGCACAATTTATTTTCTTGGTAAGTGCTCCTCTTTTATGTAGAGGATCTAAAATTTAAATTATGCCATATTTAAATGTTCTCAAGTTTGGAATGGTTGGGGTCTTAATCTGTCCAATTTTACTGTCCCTTAAAATGGTCCCATGGATTCCCAAGATTTCTGTACCATTTTCTTTGTTATCAGGGGGTGGCCAGGCCTTTAATTCCTAATTTCTTTTGCATCTTTCATGACAGAGATCATTTCTAGAGAAGGCAATAAATAGATCCCCTATTTATATGCGAAGATTCTTCTTCTAATGTTGTGGCCTGTGGCTCCACAGGGGATACAAATCAATCAAAGTCCATTTACAAATGAAAAGCAATTGAGGTTCTGTTTTGTTGTGTTTTTGTTTTGAGGAGAACCATAAAAGGCTAAGTTAATCCATTTTAAAATTCAAGAACAAGACCCATAAATTTTTATTAAATAAAGAGCTCTACATTTACATGGGATTTTATGATTTCCAAAGAGCTTTCATAAGCATTATCTCATTTAAGTAAATACAGCAAATTAAAAAAAGCACATGCAGTTCCATATTATGGGCCGTTAATGCAGAGAAGGACTCTGCGAGGGGAAACTGGAGGGTGACCAGAGGGGACAGCTAGACCCAGACGAGGAGGCCAGGTCTCATGCAGTGACTCTTGGGCTCAAGGAGCCCCATCAAGCTTTTCCTTTGGTGTAAGAATTCTTATTTTGGGCACAAAAATATTCTACACTTCAAACATGTTTCCATACAGTATGTGGAATTGTTGACCACTTAAACTGTCATCTAACAGTTTCCTTATAGATATTCAAATGTTACGAATCTCCTCTTCTAAAATTGCTTATCTATGTGATGGATATCTTCAGCTTTATTCCTTTTAGAGACACTGACAGATTGAGAGTTACCAAATATTTTTCAAGCAGGCGCTTTCTGGGTTGGTACTTAACATTTATGATTTTATTGGATAATCACATCATAGGGGAATAACTATTCTTATGTCCATTGTATAGACAAGAAAACTGAGGCTTTTCAGTTTCTTCCCTTAAAGATTACTGCAAAATATTGAGTATAGTTCCTTGTTATATAGTAGGTCCTTGTTGCTTATCTATTTTATGTATAGTATATGTATATATATATGTATGTATAGTAAGTAGTGTGTATGTGTTAATACTAACCTCCTGATTTATGCTTCCCCCTTCCCCTTTGGTAGCTATAGTTTGTTTTCTATGACTGTAAGTCTATTTCTGTATTTCTGTTTTGTGCGTGCTTAGTTGCTTCAGTTCAGTTCAGTTGCTCAGTTGTGTCCAACTCTTTGCGACCCCATGGACTTCCCTGTCCCGGAGTTTACCCAAACTCAAGTCCATTGAGTTGGTGATGCCATCCAACTGTCTCATCCTCTGTCATACCCTTCTCCTCACACCTTCAATCTTTCCCAGCATCAGGGTCTTTTCAAATGAGTCAGCTCCTCGCATCAGGTGGCCAAAGTATTGGCGTTTCAGCTGCAACATCAGTCTTTCCAATGAATATTTAGGACTGATCTCCTTTAGGATGGACCGGTTGGATCTCCTTGCAGTCCAAGGGACTCTCAAGAGTCTTCTCCAATACCACAGTTCAAAAACATCAATTTTTCGGCTCTCAGCTTTCTTTATAGTCCAGCTCTCACATCCATATATGACTACTGGAAAAACCATAGTTTTGATTAGATGGACCTTTGTTGGCAAAGTAACGTCTCTGCTTTTGAATATGCTGCCTAGGTTGGTCATAACTTTTCTTCCAAGGAGCAAGCATCTTTTAATTTCATGGCTGCAATCACCATCTGCAGTGATTTTGGAGCCTCACCCAAATAAAGTCTGTCATTATTTCCATTGTTTCCCCATCTATTTGCCATGAAGTAATGGGACCAGATGCCATGATCTTAGTTTTCTGAATGTTGAGTTTTAAGCCAAGTTTTTCACTCTCCTCTTTCAATTTCATCAAGAGACTCTAAAGTTCTTCGCTTTCTGCCATAAGGGTGGTAGCATCTGCATATCTGAGGTTATTGATATTTCTCCTGGCAATCTTGATTCCAGCTTGTGCTTCATCCAGTCCAGCATTTCTCATGATGTACTCTATATGTAAGTTAAATAAGCAGGGTGACAATAATACAGCCTTGACGTACTCCTTTTCCTATTTGGAACCAGTCTGTTGTTTCATGTCCGGTTTTAACTGTCGCTTCTTGACCTGAGTACAGATTTCTCAGGAGGCAGGTCCGGTGATCTGTTATTCCTATCACTTTAAGAATTTTCCACAGTTTATTGTGATCCACACAGTCAAAGGCTTTAGCATAGTCAATAAAGTAGAAGTAGATGTTTTTCTGGAATTCTGTTGCTTTTTTGATGATCCAAAGGGTGTTGGCAATTTGATCTCTGGTTCCTCTGCCTTTTCTAAATCCAGCTTGAACATCAGGGAGTTCACGGTTCACGTATTGCTGAAGCCTGGCTTGGAGAATTTTGAGCATTCCTTTGCTAGCATGTGAGATGAGTGCAATTGTGCAGTGGTTTGAGCATTCTTTGGCATTGCCTTTCTTTGGGATTGGAATGAAAACTGACCTTTTCCAGTCCTGTGGCCACTGCTGAGTTTTCTAGATTCGCTGACATATTGAGTGTAGTACTTTTCACAGCATAATCTTTCAGGATTTGAAATAGCTCAACTGGAATTCCATCACCTCCACTAGCTTTGTTTGTAGTGATGCTTTCTAAGGCCCACTTGACTTCACATTCCAGGATGTCTGGCTCTAGGTGAGTGATCACACCATCATGATTATCTGGGTCATGAAGATCTTTTTTGTATAGTTCTTCTGTGTATTCTTGCTACCTCTTCTTAATATCTTCTGCTTCTGTTAGGTCCATACCAGTTCTGTCCTTTGTTGTGCTCATCTTTGCATGAAATGTTCCCTTGGTATCTCTAATTTTCTTGAAGAGATCTCTAGTCTTTCCCATTCTATTGTTTTCCTCTATTTCTTTGCATTAATCACCGAGGAAGGCTTTCTTATCTCTCCTTTCTATTCTTTGGAACTCTGCATTTAGATGGATCTATCTTTCCTTTTCTCCTTTGCCTTTCGATTCTCTTCTTTTCACAGCTATTTATAAGGCCTCTTCAGACAAACATTTTGCCGTTTTGCATTTCTTTTTCTTGGTCTTGATCACTGCTTTGTAGAATATCATGAACCTCTGTCCATAGTTTTTCAGGCACCCTGTCTATCAGATCTAATGCCTTGAATCTATGTGTCACTTTCACTGTATAATCGTAAGGGATTTGATTTAGGTCATACCTGAATGTTCTAATGGTTTTCCCTACTTTCTTCAATTTAAGTTTGAATTTGGCAATAAGGAGTTGATGATCTGAGCCACAGTCACCTCCTGGTCTTGTTTTTGCTGACTGTATAGAGCTTCTCCATCTTTGGCTGCAAAGAATATAATCAATCTGATTTCAGTATTGACCATCTGGTGATGTCTTAGTCATGCCCAACTCTCTGCGACCCTATGGACTGTATGGGTCCTGCTAGGCTTCTCTGTGTGTATATAGCCTGCTAGGCTTCTCTGACCATGGCATTTTTCAAGCAAGAATACTGGGGTGGGTTGCATTTTTGTCCTCCAGGGGATCTTCCCCACCCAGGAATCAAACCTGTGTCTCCTGCATCTCCTTCATTGCAGGTGGATTCTTTACCCACTGAGCCGTTGGGAAGCCCCATTTCTGTTTTGTATATAAGTTCATTTGTATAATCAAATTGTTTTATTATCATTTGGTTAGTATTCACTCAGAAATTGAGCAAAAATTTAGACATGAAGAGTGGAAAGCAGTTTTTTCAATCTGGTATTTTATTTCATGGCTTGGCTAAGAAACTATGGAAAGATAGCTTTTAAACTGATATGTTAAAAAGACTGACAGAATGTGGTCCACTGGAGAAGGGAATGACAAACCACTTCAGTATTCTTGCCTTGAGAAACCCATGAACAGTATGAAAAGGCAAAATGATAGGATCCTGAAAGAGGAACTCCCCAGGTCAGTTGGTGCCCAATATGCTACTGGAGGTCAGTGGAGAAATAACTCCAGAAAGAATGAAGGGATGAAGCCAAAACAAAAACAATGCCCAGCTGTGGATGTGACTGCTGATCGCAGCAAGATCCGATGCTGTAAGAGCAGTATTGCATAGGAACCTGGAATGTCAGGTCCATGAATCAAGGCAAATTGGAAGTGGTCAAACAAGAGATGGCAAGAGTGAACATTGACATGCTAGGAATCAGCAAGCTAAAATGGACTGGAATGGGTGAATTTAACTCAGATGACCATTATATCTACTACTGTGGGCAGGAATCCCTCAGAAGAAATGGAGTAGCCATCATGGTCAACAAAAGAGTCTGAAATGCAGTACTTGGATGCAATCTCAAAAATGACAGAATGATCTCTGTTCATCTCCAAGGCAAACCATTCAATATCACAGTTATCCAAGTCTATGCCCCAACCAGTAATGCTGAAGAAGCTGAAGTTGAACGGTTTTATGAAGACCTACAAGACCTTTTAGAACTAACACCCCAAAAAGATGTCCTTTTCATTATAGGGGACTGAAATACAAAAGTAGGAAGTCAAGAAACACCTGGAGTAACAGGCAAATTTGGCCTTGGAATGCAGAATGAAGCAGGGCAAAGACTAATAGAGTTTTGCCAAGAAAATGCACTGGTCATAGCAAACACCCTCTTCCAACAACACAAGAGAAGACTCTACACATGGACATCACCAGACGGTCAACACCGAAATCAGATTGATTATATTCTTTGCAGCCAAAGATGGAGAAGCTCTATGCAGTCAACAAAAACAAGACCAGGAGCTGACTGTGGCTCCGATCATGAACTCCTTATTACCAAATTCAGACTCAAATTGAAGAAAGTAGGGAAAACTGCTAGACCATTCAGGTATGACCTAAATCAAATCCCTTATGATTATACAGTGGAAGTGAGAAATAGATTTAAGGGCCTAGATCTGATAGATAGAGTGCCTGATGAACTATGGAATGCGGTTCGTGACATTGTACAGGAGACAGGGATCAAGACCATCCCCATGGAAAAGAAATGCAAAAAAGCAAAATGGCTGTCTGGGGAGGCCTTACAAATAGCTGTGAAAAGAAGAGAGGTGAAAAGCAAAGGAGAATAGGAAAGATATAAGCATCTGAATGCAGAGTTCCAGAGAATAGCAAGAAGAGATAAGAAAGCCTTCTTCAGCGATCAGTGCAAAGAAATAGAGGAAAAGGACAGAATGGGAAAGACTAGAGATCTCTTCAAGAAAATTAGAGATACCAAGGGAACATTTCATGCAAAGATGAGCTTGATAAAGGACAGAAATGGTCTGGACCTAACAGAAGCAGAAGATATTAAGAAGAGGTGGCAAGAATACACAGAAGAACTGTACAAAAAAGATCTTCAAGACCAAGATAATCATGATGGTGTGATCACTCACCTAGAGCCAGACATCCTGGAATGTGAAGTCAAGTGGGCCTTAGAAAGCATCACTACAAACAAAGCTAGTGGAGGTGATGGAATTCCAGTTGAGCTGTTTCAAATCCTGAAAGGTGATGCTGTGAAAGTGCTGCACTCAATATGCCAGCAAATTTGGAAACCTCAGCAGTGGCCACAGGACTGGAAAAGGTCAGTTTTCATTCCAATTCCAAAGAAAGGCAATGCCAAAGAATGCTCAAACTACCGCACAATTGCACTCATCTCACACACTAGCAAAGGAATGCTCAAAATTCTCCAAGCCAGGCTTCAGCAATACGTGAACCGTGAACTCCCTGATGTTCAAGCTGGTTTTAGAAAAGGCAGAGGAACCAGAGATCAAATTGCCAACATCTGCTGGATCATGGAAAAAGCAAGAGAGTTCCAGAAAAACATCTATTTCTGCTTTATTGATTATGCCAAAGCCTTTGACTGTGTGGATCACAATAAACTGTGGAAAATTCTGAAAGAGATGGGAATATCAGACCCCCTGACCTGCCTCTTGAGAAACCTATATGCAGGTCAGGAAGCAGCAGTTAGAACCGGACATGGAACAACAGACTGGTTCCAAATAGGAAAAGGAGTAAGTCAAGGCTGTATATTGTCACCCTGCTTATTTAACTTCTATGCAGAGTACATCATGAGAAACGCTGGACTGGAAGAAACACAAGCTGGAATCAAGATTGCCAGGAGAAATATCAATAACCTCAGATATGCAGATGACACCACCCTTATGGCAAAGTGAAGAGGAACTAAAAGCCTCTTGATGAAAGTGAAAGAGGAGAGTGAAAAAGTTGGCCTAAAGCTCAACATTCAGGAAACGAAGATCATGGCATCTGGTCCCATCACTTCATGGCAAATAGATGGGGAAACAGTGGAAACAGTGTCAGACTTTATTTTGGGGGGCTCTAAAATCACTGCAGATGGTGACTGCAGCCATGAAATTAACAGATGCTTACTCCTTGGAACAAAAGTTATGACCAACCTAGATAGCATATTCAAAAGCAGAGACATTACTTTGCCAACTAATGTCCGTCAAGTCAAGGCTATGGTTTTTCCTGTGGTCGTGTATGGATGTGAGAGTTGGACTGTGAAGAAGGCTGAGCGCCGAAGAATTGATGCTTTTGAACTGTGGTGTTGGAGAAGACTCTCGAGAGTCCCTTGGCCTGCAAAGAGATCCAACCAGTCCATTCTGAAGGAGATCAATCCTGGGATTTCTTTGGAAGGAATGATGCTAAAGCTGAAGCTCCGGTACTTTGGCCACCTCATGCGAAGAGTTGACTCACTGGAAAAGACTCTGATGCTGGTAGGGATTGGGGGCAGGAGGAGAAGGGGATGACAGAGGATGAGATGGCTGGATGGCATCACTGACTCGATGGACGTGAGTGTGAGTGAGCTCCGGGAGTTGGTGATGGACAGGGAGGCCTGGTGTGCTGCGATTCATGGGGTCGCAAAGAGTCGGACATGACTGAGCGACTGAACTGAACTGAAATTAAAACTTTCTCGAATGGATAAAAGGAAGAGTTCAGTAGGAAGAATATATGTTACACTGTATAGTACATCTTGATCCTTCAATGGATTGGTTTTATCCCACCAGTGTTTTGGGAAGAGTGCAGGAAGCGACCCCACCCAGGCCAATTCTTGAATGAATTAAATTCGTTAGTGTAAGCTCCATGCATCAAGTTGCGGGTTGTGAACATTTGGAAACCAGTATTTTTTCCTCTCCAATTGCCTGCTGTTTAGACAGGGTTTAGTGAAACCAGCAGCTCAACCAAGGGAAAATACTACCATTTTTAGGCTGGAGGAGCCATACATCTTAATGAAGCAAAGTGTGTGACGCAGGCCACGTAATTCAGACCCCCCCACATCAGAAAGAGCTTTCCAGTCTGTTCCCAGCTCCTCCGGGGGATCCCTAGGCCACCATGCCTTGCTTCCCTGATTGAGTTCCCCCATGTTTAACAGTCAGGTTTGTTACAGCATCTGTGCGCTGCTATCCTGCCAAGCCCAGTTCTCTTTTGCTGCTTTAAGGTGGACACACGTTTTGTTCTACAGCAGAGAGGAAGGAAACTGCCGGTTTGTGGTCCTGTCTGCCCGGCCTGTCCTGAGGGCATTTGGAGACTGAGTGGCCCCCTGCCTTTGTGTGTGCAGGGGCAGTTCTTCCTGGGAACGCAGGAGCCTGGCAGTCCTCACCCAGCCCTCCACCCTGTGCTTCCTGGACCTGTCCACGAACAAGGGTGTGTGACCTCGCTGTGTTGTGGTGGGGCAGCCCCTTGTCTCCATACCCACCCCTTCTCATAGAGGCTCTCCTGCTTCTCAGGTGTCAACAAGCAAAAGCAAGCTTTCTAACGTATAGGTGTGATAGATTTCCCTACATATGTGTATATATATATATATATATATATACATATATATATATATATATACATAATTTTTTTTTAAGAAAGGCCTATGTTTTAGAACTGGTTTAGAGAGAAACTTCAACCTGCCCTTTATATATACATATAAATGTATATAATACATGTAATATTTTAATGTATTATATAAATAAGATATAAAAATATTAAAAATATATTTATGTATTATATAAACAAGATATAAAAATATTAAAAATATATTTATGTATTATATAAACAAGATATAAAATATTAAAATATATATTTATGTATTATATATGTTTTTTATGTATTGTGTATTTGTATATATTTATATATATTACCAGTTCTGTTCAGTTGCTCAGTCATGTCTGACTCCTTGCAACCCCATGGACTGCAGCATGCCAGGTTTCCCTGTCCATCACCAACTCCCAGAGCTTGCTCAAACTCATGTCCATTGAGTCGGTGATGCCATCCAACCACCTCATCCTCTCTTGTCCCCTTTTCTTCCTGCCTTCAATCTTTTCCAGCATGAGGGTCCTTTCTAATGAGTCAGCTCTTCATATCAGGTGGCCAAAATATTGGAGCTTCAGCTTTAGCGTCAGCATCAGTCCTTCCAGTGAGTATTCAGGACTGATTTTCCTTTAGGATTGACTGGTTTGATTTCGTTGCTATCCAAGGGACTCTCAGGAGTCTTCTCCAGCACCGCAGTTGAAAAGCATCAATTCTTTGGTGCTCAGCTTTCTTTATGGTCCAACTCTCACATCCATACATGACTACTGGCAAAACCATAGCTTTGACTATATGGACCTTTGTCAGTAAAGTAATGTCTCTGCTTTTTAATATTCTCTCTAGGTTTGTCATAGCTTTTCTTCCGAGGAGCAAGCATCTTTTAATATCATGGCTGCAGTCACCATCTGCAGTGGTTTTGGAGCCCAAGAAAATAAAGTCTGTCACTGTTTCTATTGTTTCCCCATCTATTTGCCATGAAGTGATGGGACCGGATGTCATATCTTATTATATATATATATTTTTTTTCTTTATTTCTTGCAGAAGGAATCAGGTTAAAGTAACAGTGGTATCCTTAACTCATGGAAATAACACTGAGGAGAGTGGAAACAGCTGGATCATGCTGTGGCCCCGGACTCAGTGCCTCCTGGGAAGGCCCCCATAACCCGAGCCCAGGCCCTAAGGGCCACCGCTGCACCCTGAGGTGCTAGTTTGGCTGTTGTGTGGCCTTGCTCACTTCACAGTTACTTTCTTAGATCGCTTTTCGCTGAATCGGGATTTTTGAATACCTGGTAGGCCAGCACAATGTGGGTGTTTGATTTTTACTGAAAAGGGGCAGGCCAGGCACACAACTTGACTTGGGGTTTGAGTGGCTGTGCTTGCACAATGGTACCTAATCTTAAGGTATATTTGGTCAGGAATAACTTTGAAGTGTGTAAAGGCTGCTCAGGTCACTTCTTCACAAGAGTTTGACTTTTAGAAGAAGAGCACTTTGTTGCAAGAGTGCTGGGCGTGGCCATCCCATCTGTGTTCTCAGATCTTTGGGGACTGTCATGGAGGATCATGCCAAGGGGTTAGGCAGAGATTGAAGAACTGGTTCTGAGTATTCTTTCCAGTTCCTCCTGCAGCCTGAGAGGGAGATGGTATTGCCCAAGGTAGAATCAAGCAACCTAGGTTTGGAAAGCCCAGAAAAATCCATGCTGTGAATCCTTGACCTTCTCCAGTCATCCCCACCATCATCCTCAGGGCTCTGGGTCAGTGATGGCACCCACTGGAGAAGCAGGGTTCCCAGGCACCCAGGACACAGCTCCTCTTCAAGCAAGGCTGGGGTGGAGGTCAGGAGAGGGCAGGGCTGGGAGGTCAGAGGGCACAGAGGTCCAAGGTGAGCAGATTGGAGAGACGAGGTGCTCAGCATCTGGAGGAATGTGCTGGGCCCTTTGCTTCTCTGCTCAGGGCCTTGTGTCGGCACAGAGAACAGCATCCACCCTTTTCCTTGGCAAAACCTCACCTGCACACACCATACCTTGTACAGGGCTGGTATTGGAGGCACTGAGATCAGTGAAGTTGTCTTGGTGTTGAATAAACTATGTGATGAATACATTTTGAAATGGAGAGAGGGGATCACTTTACCTGCAAGGTCAGCTGGGCAGAGAAGCTTGAGGAGGGGTTCTGGAAGGTTCTGGAAAGCTGTGGAATGTGAAATGTCAGATACACATCCCAGTGGAGCCTTGCTAGACTGGAGTTGTCACAATTGCTCGCTGAAGAGTGTGGTGCAGTAGGGTGGGGGCCAGGAGTGTGGAAGCATAGGACTGGATCCTGTTCCAGGTTGAAGGGGTTAACCAGAGTACAGACATTTCTGGACAGTCAGAACATGGCGTGTCCTCTCATCAGGAGTCTTGGGTACCAGTCAGGAGCCCTATGTGGTTGATTCCTTGCTCCAGAGCACCCCGAGGAGGCAGGTATAGACCCTGGGGTTTTAGGACCATTGGAGCCTGTGTGATGGTGCCTGCTGCCTGTGTGTCTCTGGTCCACAGACCTTGGAAGAGGCTGTCCCAGCTCAGGGAGCCAGGCTGGCCTCTGAATGATGCCAAGATACTGGCTGAGGCAAGGGTGTTGGTCAAAGGGCTTCCCCTGCTGGCCTTTGGTCTGGGATGAGGTTGGGACCCTCCCAGATCCCAGAATGGCTGTGATCTACCTCGGGAACCCTGGGGCCTGCTCCTGGCTCAGAGCTCACCAGCGGAGTTTGGGGATGTAGAGAAAGACAAGTTTTTCTGTCTGTTTTTGGAGCCCCTGTCACAAAAGAGACCTTGAGACTGCTTTCTTTAAAGCATGAAAGATTTCCACATAATTCCTACTCATGTCCTAAATTTATGAGTCTGAACTCCTGTGTCCTGCATCGGAGTTTCCTTCAGCTCATGGGAATTTCCTTTGTACGTTCATTTGTCCAAGACTTATGATTGGGTGTTTAACCCTAGAGTCGGTGGGTGGATGTGCTTTTTGCCAGACCTTCCACATTTAGCGTGACTGTTTGTTCTGGTTGGGGCATTCTGATCCTTCTTGCCATTGTGCTATTTGATATAAGATTTATTATTAATTTCTGTGATTTCTTGCCACCATACAGTTTGATGCAGGATCTGTTTATGACTTTGCATTAAGCCTTGCTCCCGGCCCTGGGCGCAAGATGTTGCTGAGAAGTTGCGTTCCATCGTCACTGGGTTGCTTTCTATCAGGGCCGTGAGTTCTCTTCGTAAAAACAGGACAAGGCAGAAGGAACTGATTTAGCCCTCGCCTGGAAGAGGAGTAACTCCATTGACATTCTGTTGTAATTTAGCAGTTGGTTAATGGCCACTTACTGGAAAATGTTACCAGGCTCTGCGGTGAGTGTTGTTAGAAACTGAATTACTCTGTATTTCCCCTGAGCCCTTCCCCCGCTTCTCTTCCAGGACACACTCTGGGCCGCAGGAAGTGGCACTGTGTTGCAATCACAGCCTCATTGTTCCTTTGTATTATTTGCTTTGTGTTTCAGAATGAACTATATTGCTTTTAATGGAAGCAGAGACTTGTCAGGAGCCGGGGGAGGTGGGGAGTGACATGGGGAGGGGAGTCACTGGGTTGTTTTACTGGGTAGCTTAGACCTGAAGGTGCCCAGGGGCCGCCCTGAGTCTATGTCCAGCCAAGTCAGTTTCACAGGTAATTAATCACTTAAGCTGGACATCATTCCATTTCCATGTCTTTACCCCTGTCATTATTTCAAATGACTAGTCACCTTCTGGGTTTCGGGTAACCACTCACTTTGCAAAAGCTTTGATCAGTCGCAGAGGTGAAAGAATGTGAATTTCCCAGTCTGCTTAACTTGGGTAGAATCTGGCTTTGCCATTTACTAGCTGTGTGACTTCGGAGGAGTCACTTAACCTCTCTGAGCCTCTGGGGCTTTCACTTGCTTACAAATGGCCCTACGAGTTCCCAGGGATGAGGGATTGCTGAAATGATATGTGAGCACAGCTGATACAGTGCCCAGAACCTGCTAAACTTAAAATGCCAAGGGAAATATGGAACAGTAGCAACAGAGTTCCCGTTTGTTGGCTTGGAGTATTGGGAGTTGAGGAAATGGCGGCGGAGGAGAACCGGTTCATGTGTTTTCTTCTGGCCTGGAGAGATCTCCCCTGTCCCTTCCACACGAGGAGTTCAGAGTGATGGTGTCACCGTGTGCTGGGGCCGATCCAGCAGATTACCCTCTTCCTGCGGCGCCTGGGCTCTGAGGGCGCTGGAAGGCACGTTGCCTCCATCTGGCAGTAGTGTCTTTGAGGAGGCTTTGTTGTCTCCCAGGGGACTCCACACTGCGATGGCCACAACATTCCGTTTCTGGGTCATGTTTTCAGCTCTTCCTTCCTCCTGGGGCTCCCCGTCCTTTCTGGGCTGAATGAAGTAATTGTAGCCAGCCTCCCACTTAATTACGAGGGCTGCCGCTCCTCCTTCCCCACATGCAAAGGAAGTCCATCGGGGCACTTGGCAGCCTCGCTACCTGATGGCCCCGGAGCCTGGAGTTTCGAGGTCTGGTGGATTCCTGAGACTTTCCTTCTGCGCCCCAGTCTGCACGGCGTCCCTAGGCCCTGCCCACGGCCGCACGCGGGGCCGCTCTGCACACGCCTGGCACACACTGACGAGGCTGTGGTCTGCTTCCCTCCCTCCTCGCCCCCTCTAGAGTACAAGAAGAAGTACGGAGAGGAGCACGGCTCCTGCCAGGCCGGGATAGCGGGCTTCTTCACCGAGGTGGGTATCGCTCTTTGGGCCGCTCTTCTCGCATGGGTGTTCATTTCTTGGCTAATGGGGGTTTCCGGGGCCCTTTGAGGTGGGTCTTCTGATCCTCCTGCGCCCCCTGGTCCCACCTCTGTGTGAATTCTGGTCCTCACATCCAGGGAAGGATGTTGATACTGGTTGGGGCACCTGCTGGCCAGAGGCCACGGGGCAGAGAGGGTGAGCTGGCCCATTTGCACTCCCATTCGGACAGTTTCTCTGGGACTCAGTTTGACTCTGAGACCTCTGGAGGAATTGATGCAAGGGGGTGGGAGAGAGACAACGCCCAGGTAAGTTTCTGTCCTCTTGCCAGCAGGTGTGAGGCTACATTAAGCATCCAGACATCACCTCCTAGCAGCCCTTCTCCTTAGCGGAGAGACTCAGTTTTTCTGCACAGCCCCAACCATCCCCTTTCCCAGTTTCTGAAGGACCATGAACTCGAGTTCTTATGATCTGTTCTGTCGGACCATGACCTTTGGCTGGTGGCCCCTGTTTAGGGACCATTTTCTCATGTGATTCTCACCCTCTGTCCATTTACTCTTCACATCAGCTCCTCATTTCTCGTTTTTATGGTGGTCTGCCACGGGACAAGTTCCATGCCAGGCTCTGTAAGTGGCCCCATCATCCAGCTAGCTGCTCAGGCCAAAAAAATGTACTTTTTACTTTACTTCTAATCATACACAGTCTCGTTGTTTTAACCTCCAGAGTACATCCCAGACGTGACAACTTTGATGACCACTGTCATCACCCTTCAGAAGAGCCATCCATGGTCATTGCCTGGAGATACACTGGCCTGAATTTGTCTCCTTGTATCCATGCTTTTTTTTTTTTTTTGTAGTAAAATACATACCACAGCTTCCTAGATAATGCTAGTGGTAAAGAACCTGCCTGCCAACACAGGAGATGTTAGAGATGAGGGTTTGATCCCTGGATTGGGAAGATCCCTTGGAGGAGGGCAAGGCAACCCACTCCAGTATTCTTGCCTGGAGAATCCCATGGACAGAGGAGCCTGGTGGGCTACAGTCCATGGGGTCACAAAGAGTCGGACCCAGCTGAAGAGACTTAGCACACACATGGTTCCTTTACAGACAGTGAACATTCATCTTTGGTCAGATCTAACAATCTTTTTCTTTCTGGATTCTAGACCTCTCTGTTAGGAAGGTTATCCCCATCTTAAGAGTGTGAAATGGCCATCTGTATTTTGTTATGTCACTTTTACAAGTTAAAAAATATATCTTTAATCCATCTTGGATTTATGTTTGCAAATATATGAGGGAATGAACATTGTTTTCCTAAGTGCGTGGTTGGTTGTTCTGATACTGGTTTGTTAAACAGTTTCTTTATCCTCGTTGGTTTCAAATACCATCCTGCTGTAGGCCAAGGTCACCGTCTTCCATCTCAATGAGCATTTAGATGGTGCAAATTCTGTGGCTCTTATTCCTCCAACGAGATCTAGTGAGAACGCTGTAAGTTTGCAAGCAGGTGACAGATGCAGTAGTGGCCGTGCTGCAAGAAAGGCTATTTGGGCTGCTCTTGTGCCCAGGAGTCTGGAAGTGGGGGAGCCTGGAGGGAGGCCAGGTCGAAGGCTGTGATGTGGTCCTGCCACAAAATGACAGGGCAACTTGGGGAGGGGGCTGCTTCAGGAATCAAAAGGATGACAGAAGTCAGAGGATATGAAGGCAGTGTCCGTGGGCTGGGCAAGCAGAGGACTGTGCGGGGGAGGAAGGAGGTTTTATGCCAGGGTTCTGGGGAATGGTGGTACCAGTGGAAAGGGGGCTGCCTAAGAAAGAATCCACTGGAAGAGGCAAACCATGGGGTCTCCCTTAGACATGTGCCATGTGAGGTAATGGGATGGGATGGTCACATGAATGTTTTTAGAACGTAGCCTCAATTTGACCAATCCTAGTATGTTTCTGAGGGGACTAGATATGCTTCCCTGGCAGCTCATATGGTAAAGAATCTTCCTGCAATGCAGGAGACCTGGGTTTGATCCCTGGATTGGGATGACCCCCTGGAGGAGGGCATGGCAACCCACTCCAGGATTCTTGCCTGGAGGATTCCACAGACAGAGGAACCTGGTGGGCTACAGTCCACGGAGTGACAAAGACTCCGACACAATTGAATGACTAAGCACAGCACACAGGTGTGCTTAGCATGGGTCTCGGGTTGGGGGGCTCTGGGTGTGTGTGTGTATGTGTGTGGAATACCTCCTTTAGACAGTGGGAGGAGAAAGTCAAGTCATTGCAGAAATGAGAGTTCATCAGAGATGGTGGTGGGGAGCTAGAGGGGAGGAGGAGTCCCAGGGAAGGGGTATCTTCAGCTGGAGAGTCAAGAAGGATGAGGACACTGGGGCTGGGGGGTGAAGAGGAAGTTCAGGGGTGCAGAGGGTAAGCAGGGGGCTGTGCCAGCTCCGGGTTCCCAGAGGAATCAGAGGACCTGTTGGGACCCCAGGCCCTGGGCTCCAGAGCCCAAGGGAAGCGTGGTTGGTGAGCGGCGGTGCTGGTGCGTGGAGCGCTGCAGGGGGGCAGGGTCTGGAGGGCTCAGTCCTGACCTGGCCACGCCATCTCCAGCCGCAGGGGCCCTTGGCCTTTGGTTCAGTTCCCAGGCTTTTGCACTCCCTAAACAGGAGGTCTTTGAACTTGCGGACTCTCTTGTTTCTGGAACTTCAGCTGTTGGAGGCCAAGCAGGAAATGCGGTTGAAGGGGTCAGACAGCTCTGCACCCCTCTCCTGCCCTCCTGCTGACCTTGTCACTTGGGTTTGCCTTCTCTGGGAGCTGCGCCTTCCCTGCACAGGGTGGGCAGCTGCCTCCCAAGCTGGATGTGCTCCCGGGCCTTCCAGTCATGGCCCTGTTGTCCCAAACTTCTTGGGCCCAAGGCGACTGCTTGTCTTGAAGATCAGTGACCTTGGTTATCAAAGCTGTTTGAGCTGTGGACACCACATGAATTTTAGCCCAGCGTTGAGGACAAGAAGAGAACTTTCCGGGAACATGTTTATTTTTGCAGCCTAGGATAACAGAGATAGATACTTCTAAGCAGTGTGAGAAGACAGCCCAGCCCCGCCAGCGTTGGGACACCACCATGAGAACCTGGGGACATTTGGGTGGAAATTAGTTTGGCATAGATTTTTGTCACAGGTCCTGAGGACTCTTTTGCCTCCCTGCCTGTGCCAATCTGCAGGGCACCGAGAAATGCCTGGCAGCTTAAATCTTGGGCAATGGCACCTCACTCCAGTACTCTTGCCTGGAAAATCCCATGGACAGAGGAGCCTGGTAGGCTGCAGTCCATGGGGTCGCTAAGAGTCGGACACGACTGAGCAATTTCACTTTCACTTTTCACTTTCATGCATTGGAGAAGGCAATGGCAACCCACTCCAGTGTTCTTGCCTGGAGAATCCCAGGGACGGGGCAGCCTGGTGGGCTGCCATCTATGGGGTCGCACAGAGTCGGACACAACTGAAGCAACTTAGCAGCAGCAGCAGCAGTAAATCTTGGGTAGCTCCAGGTAGCTGGGAGGTTCTGCCCTTTGTGGAAAGGCCCACGCTGATTATTGATGGGATTTCAGCAGGGGTGACCTTGGACTTTATGAGGAGCTCATACTTCTGTGTGTTACATTTGTGTTGGCTATTTCCTGGGTGGTGAGGAGCCAAGCATTGATCACATTTTCCTGGCACTTGTGGACAGTGGCAAAAGGGCCCAGGCTGCACCCACAGCAGATGGAAAAAGCCAAATAGGAGGGAGTCCCACGGAGACACTGTTTTCCTACCCTCAGCTCTGAGAGTCTCAGGCTGGGCCTCAGTTTATCTATTAATAATTTGAACTTCAGGGGAATTTCCTCTTGAACACTAAGAGGAAAGAGGGAAAAAAACACAAATGCTTTTCATTTTAAATGTTTTTGAGGAGAGAGATGGCTTTGTCTTGTCCTCTTTATAATGTTTGAGAGAGGGGATGCAGTGATACGTTCAATGTACATTTCTTAACTCTCGCCCTGGATTGATCTGGATTATCAGAAAGCAGCACCTCCATTGCCTGGGGTCCTGAAGAGCCTTTCAGATCTCTGTTGATGCTCAGAGCTTTGGTCCAGGAAAGACTGCCGGTGGAGAAAGTTCTACACTCTGTGTACAGTTGGCCCTGGGGATACTGCTCATTATGACCTTCTGTGCGCCCAGTGTTTGGGCGCTGATTACAGATTTCTGCCTGAGCACCAGGCCAAGGAGAAGGTCTCTCTGCTCTGAGGATCATTTGTCTTTCTCATGCCCCTGCTAGTGCTTAGACAGTCCCTTACAGAGAACAGATACGTAAAAGGAGAATGAATGAATGAGTGCGTGCACTGCCTGTGTTTCCCTGGAGATGTATCCTAAGTGCAGAAAGCAATATATTTTTATAAAACAGTGAGATACCCCGGAAAATGCAAGTGTGAAAGTGTTAGTCACTCAGTTGTGTCTGACTCTTTGTGACCCCATGGACAGTAGCCCTCCAGGCTCCTCTGTCCATGGGATTTCCCAGGCAAAAATACTGGAATGGGTTGCCATTCCCTTCTCCAGGGGATCTTCCTGACCCAGGGATCAAACCCAGGTCTCTCAGATTGCAGGCAGATTCTTTACCATCTGAGCCACCAGGGAAGCCTGGATAAGATCTTAGAACCTTAAAATGAAGTGCTTCTCAATGGTCATTCTTAGTCAGCACCTTCCTGAATTATCAAGAGCAAACCATTCATGCTGGAGTCTAGTGGCTTTCTTTCCAGTGATGCTCACACGCTGCTTTGTTAAAGCTGTTACCCCAATTGCCCACGAAACACGTGTTGCTTAAAGCATGGTCCTGCTGCTGCTGCCACACGTGCTCTTCTTTCTGCCTTCTCTGTCCTCCTCTCTCTGCTCTTCCATTTAGATGGCTATGGCTTTTTTCAGACATTTACTCTTGGAATTAATTCAGTGTCACTTTATGAATTGCCATCAGAAACTCAGATCTCTTCCAGCAGGATCTAGCCTCTGAGAACTCGTTGGAAACCAGCAGCTTCAGCTCTGCAGGGAAGGGCCAGCCAGGAATGATGTTTCTGAAGTATAACAGTGTGGGGACTCTAGAGGCCAGGGGTGGGTGGCTGCGTGTCAGCCACGAGAGGTGTGACCTGTGCAGCGTCTGGCGTCTCCATGAGCCTGGAAGGCCTCTACCTGTCTTCAATTGTAACCCTTTAGGACAGAGTGTTTTCTAAAGTATATTGTACAGTTCCATGTTGTCTTACCCAGGGAATGTTGTAGAAAGGGACTTGAATGATATTTGGACCTGGTATAAGCTTTCATACCTAGTAAAAGATGCATAATAAATATTGTTGAATGAAAAGTCAATGATTTGGTTTGAAAAATAATTTTTATTATTTCTTATTACAGTATAGATACTTTCAGTTCAGTTCAGTTGCTCAGTCGTGTCCGACTCTTTGCGACCCCATGAATCGCAGCACGCCAGGCCTCCCTGTCCATCACCAACTCCCGGAGTTCACTTAGATTCATGTCCATCGAGTCAGTGATGCCATCCAGCCATCTCATCCTCTGTCGTCCCCTTCTCCTCCTGCCCTCAATCCCTCCCAGCATCAAAGTCTTTTCCAATGAGTCAACTCTTAGAAAGTATAATAAAAGAGAAAGGATTTCCTATAGGGGAAGGAAAGACTTAATGATGTCTTTCTCTGTCAGACTTATCTCACTTAGCATAATGGCCTCTGTTGCAGGAAATGGCAAAATTTTGTCCTTTTTATGACTGAGTAATATTCCATTGTCTGTATGTACCACGTCTTCTTTACCCATTCATCTGTTGATAGACATTTAGTTTGCTTCCATATCTTAGCAGTTGTCAATAATATAAATGTGAATTTTTTGTGTTGCTCATAAAGAAAGTTCTCGTGGGGCATCTTTAGTTTATTACGAGTTCCTTGTTGTGATTGTGGATCTCCCCACACTGCTCTATCCCCTCTTCAGTTTCCTTACCTTTTCACCTTTGGGTTTCTCTTTCGTAGGAGCTGGTGGTGATGGGTGCCCCAGGCTCATTTTATTGGTCTGGGACAGTCAAAGTGCTGAACCTCACGGACAACACCTATTTCAAACTGAATGATGAAGTGATCATGAACAGGAGATACACCTACCTGGGTGAGTAGCTCAGGGGGACGACAGGTAGGAAAGGGGAAGTGGGAGAGACTGCCACCAAGCTTGCCAGTGGCCGCTTTCCTGGTGGGAAGCAGAGTTCCTGGGCTTTTGCATCTGTTGTTCTAGTTTTTGCACTTTTAACCAGGATACCTCAACACTGAGCCACACACACAGAAGGCAGAAAAGAGAACAAGACAGGGGACTGAATTCAAACTGTGTGATTTCATTAAAAAGCTGACAGTTGAACCTCCAAAGAAGCAAACATTTTCTTTTCTTATTGTAGCAAATACTCGGGTTCAGATGATTAGATACAAGATGAATGCAAGAGAATTCTGGTTTTCTAGGACTTTCCTGTGGATGAGGTCTCTGCTTCCTGGTCACAAGACTGGTTGCAGATAGCAATAATAAGAACCAGACATGAGCATGACGGATGGCACCCCAATCCTAAAGTTTAATTAAAGGCTCAGAAAAACTTTTCTTGTTTCTCAACCCTTTTAATCCTCTGGAAAGAAAATATACACAACTTACGTGAGCAGCCACCAGGCCAGAATGACCCAGGACAAGCCCGTGCTTATTAGAGAACAGAGAGGGGCTGTCTTTGCTTGTGTATAAGACAATTTGACATGCTTGTTTTCTTTAATTCAGGCCCTAAATGCTGCAATTCTGGGCTGAAAATGAAGCTAAATTTAGCAAGACCTAATGATGAGAAAACATTCTTTCACTTATTACACTTAATCCAAATCTGGGGGAGCCCCTGACCGCCTTTTGCATAGAGATTCACTTGTGAGTTGGCAGGAGGAACTCGCTGACTTGCCTTTTCCCTTTCTAACTACAAGTTTTTTAGCCAGTAACACAGGCTCTGAGACCTTTACTCACAGTCTTTGAGGCGTTGATTGTTCTGTGCTCCCAGCTCCTTAGTGCTCTCATTTATTGAAGACTTACTTCATGTCATGTCAGGCTCTGCATATTATTTCTTTTAATTCCTGGAACAATCTTATGAGGCAGCCGTTATTTATAGGTAAAGAGGCCGAGGTGAAGAAGTCATTTAATCTGCCGAGGTCCCATGGTTCATCAGTAGTAGAGCGGGGGTTAAGCCTGTACTTTCTGAGCCCAGAGTCTAGGTGCTCAGCAGACAGCACAGTCCGGTGGTGTGACCTCTCCCTGGGACTGGGAGCTCCTTGAGGAGGGGAGTTGGCTGACATTTCCAGGTCTTGGTATAGTGCCTGGGGCAGCACATGTTTATTATATCAGAGAATAACGAGAAGACGGAAAAGAGCCCAGTTTGGACATGGCTTTAGGGTCAGGGTTAGCCCCTCTGAGCCTTAGGGCCTGTGGCTCTTCCCTGTGTGCCCATCAGAGGCCCTCATGCTTTAGAAGCTCATGCACACAGGGTCACGTGAAGCTCTGCGGGCACTGATCATGCTGTTAGGGGATATGAACCTCCAGTCTGAGAGAAATCAGTTATCTGGTGAGTAAGAATTGATCATAGTATTGCATTACACAAAATGCAAGCATCTTACGATCATAGCACTAGGGTTTGCGGCTGAGGAAAAGGTCTGGAGAATACATGGCAACCTGTACAGGGTTTCTGCTGCAGCAGGGCTCAGAAAACAGGAGACGCTGAGGCCAAGCTCAGACAACTTTTGCCTTTACTTCTAGATTCCTTTCGCCTCCAGATTCTTTGCGCAGCTATCCTTTTATCCAACTGTAAGCTTTTTTTCTCCCTTTTCTTAGGAAGGGATGTGTGTAGTGGCTCATGACAGGAGCTTGGGAGACACACAGATTGGATCTGAATCTTGCTGAGTAACCTCGGACACATTGCTTGCCCATGTTTAGTCCCTGGGCCCATATCAGTGGCATCTGAAGACCTGTGTAAGAATTTCACAACAGTTTTATTCACAATAAAGTTGAAATAACAGGAAGGAACCCAAGTGCCCAGCTTTAGGAGGATAAAGACATTATGACATAGTCATAAAAGTGAACCTACTCAACCATAAAAAGAAACTGCCACTACACTCAGCAGCATGTGCTAAACCTCACAGATGTTATGGGTTTTAAAAAGTAATTATTTTTATTTATTTGGCTGTGCTTAGTCTTAGTTGTATCATGCAAACTCTTCGTTGTGGCATGCAAATCTTGGTTGCGGCATGTGGGATCTAGTTCCCTGACCAGGGTTTGAGCCTGGGCCCCCTGCATTGGGAACGTGGAGTCTCAGCCAGCAGCCCACCAGGGCAGTCCCCAGATGTTATACTGAGTGATGTTTAGAACAGGCACAGTAATGCATGGTGATGGAAATTAGAATGGGGTGACCTGTAGTGGGTAGTGATTGGGAGAAGGACAGAGGGATTCTGTGGTTATAGTCACTCTGGGTGGTGACTGCATGGTTGTGTCCACGTGTCCACACTTGTTAAATTCTACACGTCAGATGTGTGTAATTTACTGTATGAGAATTATATTTTAGAAAGGAGCAACAACAACAAAAAACAGATGTAGAATGTTTAGCATAGCACCTGTTCAAAAGAGGACACTCAGAGAACACTCTTTCCTGCCCTGGGTCCTTGTCTTTTTGTGAGATGAGCCATTCCGCAGTGAGAAGGCTGACAGCTGCCATTTGTTCCTGGGGCCTCCCGGCTCAGCGGTAAAGAATCTGCCTGCCAGTACAGGAGACACCGGAGACTCAGATTTGATCCCTGGGTCAGGAAGACCCCCTGGAGGAGAAAGGCCACCCAGTCCAGTGTTCTAGCCTGGAGAATCCTGTGGACAGAGGAACCTGGTGGGCTACAGTCCGTGGGCTCACAGAGAGTCAGACACGACTTTGCGACTGAGCACACGTGCAGTTTATGTTCCGAGAATAACTGGATCGTAATTGTCCAGATAAAGGATGCTTGAGAGGCACTGTCTTCTGATGGGTCTTTTTCTTCTTTCTCAAGCTCATCCTTGGTTTCTGTCCTTTGCAGGCTATGCAGTTACTGCCGGCCACTTTTCTCACATGTCCTCCACTGACGTGGTAGGAGGTGCCCCGCAGGATGAAGGCATCGGGAAGGTGAGGAGGAGAGTGTGTGAACTAGCATGGGGCCAGCAGGGTAAGCGCACTGCCTCTTTTTAGAGATGTATCAGCTCACGTTGATGTGGACATGCTGCTGGATAATGGTGACATATTGAATCACCTGTCTTCACTCGGCCTCTTTTGAGAGTTTAATTTGACGGCTTCTTCAGAGTGTGAACACTGCTTCCAGACCTCTCTGTCTTCAACATGTTGTCATCTGAGAATGTTTTACACGACTGACTCTGTATTATTTGAGAAATGATTAAGGTTGTCCCCTGGCATCATGGCATCCACCAAAGAAATGGTATCTAGCACTGCCCAACCCCAAATCCTCCCCTTTCCCAAACCCTTTCAAAATTTGCCTTAATGGAGCCAAGTCTATTCCCAAATATCTCTGGGGATTTCTTTATTTTTAGGCCTAGATTTCTCATATTTTTTGTTTTTCTCCAATGTTTTAGAACAAGATTGGTTCAGCCCAGAAAGTAGAGTGGGACTATATGGGCCTGTTTCCCTAAATTGTCTGTCCAGAGTGTAGAAAAGACTCCATGTATACAGGGCTGTCAGAATCCCTTTGGGAATCATGGCATCTGTGGGGCCTGGGATAAGGAGAACTGTGCTTGTTGGATCTTTAGCTCCAGGCTAAAGGAAATCCAGTTGAGTCAGTCTAGATGAGTCAGGAATCTGCATTTTAATGAGCTCTGTAGTTTTCCTGTAGGTAAGACTGAACAGAGGAATGGTCTTTAGTCTTATCCGTAGGGGTGGACACATGATAGAATCTGGTTGTATCTCCATGGACTTGGAAAAGTGGATTCTGGAGAGGCCCAGATGGACCGAGACCACTGTTAACCGGAGCCTTCAGCTAGGATGTCAGTCTGATCAGCAGATGAGGCGTGACTGCTGGGCGTTCATGAGGGTTATTTTCCCGGATCCTCCTCGGCAGGAGTTAGAAGTTGCCACTCATGTTTCTGGAGCATGTGCCTCCCTTCCTGTTGACACAGATGTCGTTTTCCCTGCAAACGAAGTCAGATAAAAATCTAGGGCCTGAGTACAGGGGAGGTGGACAAATGAACTCTTACAACTTCAAGCAAGGCATAGGTCTTTCTGAGCCACATGAATTCCTCTACACGATGGAGGGACAGAGCCAAGAGCTGTCCCCATATAGATAATCTCTTCTAGGAGGAGCTGTGTGTGACCAGGCATCTCTGTAGCATTGGCATACGTGCCTGCCTCCCAGTTCACAGTGATACGGATGCCTTGGTGGTGACAACAGCATGTTTGTTTTTTTTTTTTTTTCAATTACCAATTAATTTTAAATCACCAGTTGGTTTTAAATCACCAGTCAAGAAAACTTGATCTAATTGTATTGTCTTTTCTTCAGATGGTTGGGATAACTGTGTAGTCCCTGTCAAGTCTTAGGATGAGAGTGGTATTTAAAACTGATAGAACCAGACAGAGGGCATCATGGATCTAGTTAACAAAGGCAAGCATGAAACTGCTGCTTTCAGCCAGAGCACAGGAGAGGCACTGGGGAAACCAGTCATAGTTAGCAAAGCTGGCGGTCGTTCCATATTCCCAGGCACGGGAACTGGTACATACTTGCTTCCCAAGGACCCCAGGATGGATCTCTGGCCTCCAGGATCTTGGCGGTCATCATTTCTGGTGTCAGGGCAAGAAAGCACTTGCAGTAAGATGGCGATTCCTTACCCCACGGGAGGCTCCCCAGCACCAGTTCTTATGGGACATTTGTTCTTCCTTTAAGATGCCACTTGGAAAAGAACTTACATACTCATGTCATTTAGGAAGTTCTGTGCAAATAGTCCTCACTGTGGTGGAGATTCATCGGTGTACATGTCGATGCTAAAGCCTCCAAAAGGTCCCCAGTAAAGGAATTTGTTTAATTCTGTCATTTCCCAAACCAAACTCATATTTATCCAAGCAGCTATCCTGAAACTAATGTTCTATGGAACCACTTTGGAAAACTGCTTTGTCTAAAATACTCCCATCTACCCCTCTGTCTCACACAGTCGGCCCTCCGTATCTGTGTTTCCACACCTGTGGTTTCAACCAACCGTGAATGAAAATAGGAAAAAAAAAATCTAAGAATTTCCAAAAAGCAAAACTTGAATTTGCTGTACAAATGTATTTATACATTGTATTTGCAACTATTTACATAGTATTTATATTGTATTAGATATTCTAGGTACTGTAGAGATGACTACATAGGTTATATGCAAACACTATGCTGTTTTACATACAAGGCTTGAGCATCTATGGATTTTGCTCTCCCAGAGGTTCTGGGCCCCATTTACTGACACCAAGGGCTGACTTTATTGTGACACCTGCTAAGGCCCTAACTAACTGGAGTGAAGGAAATGTATCAGGGAAGAAATATTTCTCCCAGGAATTGATTTTTTGGTAGCAATTTGGAAGCTCCTCGGGTCTTACTAGGCACAGCCTCCGTAAATGATGTGGTTCAGGAGGCATGGGGGTGATTTCTGCCTCAGGATTAAAGGACACTTTCTTTGTAAAGTTGGTAAAGTAACTTGTCATCAGCTAGTGTAGGCAAACTTGTGTGTCTGTTCAGGCCTTTAAATAGGACCCCCAAGAGAATGCTGATAAATATCTGGTCATTGGACACATCTTACCTAGATTCTTTTTCCTTCCATAGGTTTATATTTTTAGAGCTGACCGAAGATCAGGCACCTTAATCAAGATTTTTCAAGCTTCAGGTAAAAAGGTGAGATCCTTGGGATTAGTGTCTTTTTGTTTGTTCGTGAGGTATCATCATGTGGAAATCAGTTCTTATTTAGAAAGTTGGCTTAAAGGCCTGTCTGTGCCCTGCATTTACATGTTGGTTCTACTGCATGTTGGAGCCTTGACCTTCTCAGCATCGTGTGTGACCTGCAGAATCCTGGATTCATGCGTGTTGTAGAGACAGGTAGCAAGATGAGTTTGTACATGACCAAGTTATAGCACAGAAGTCTTAAAGGTTGTCTGTGGTTCAGATACTCCTCAGGAGGACTGTGTGCCCTGTTTCTCTCTGCCTTTATCTCTCTGCCTCTCTGTCCCTCTCTGTCTGCCTTTCTCCCAACTCCAGAAAGATCACGCATTGTTGAGTACAGATATATGGCCGATTATCTTCAGAGGAGGCCTGCACACAAGTGGTTCTCCCTCTCCCTTATCTCATCAACCCAAAGCTGCCCCTCCTTCTCACATCCCGAGCCTTCTGCCCTCATTGCCATAGGGACCGTTGCCCCACAAAAACCAAACAAAGATCACCCGGTTCCTTTTGGGACTTTGAAATAGAAATAGTTGGGGAAGGCTGCCCTGAAATTAGTCCTGGCAAGGTTTATCTGCCTGTGTCATCTTGTTATCCTTACCCTCTTGCTAATTCTCTCCCTGCTTCCTGTAAGTTTCCATTATATTGTACCATGTTCTGAAATTAAGCCAGGTAGAGATTCCTTTGATCAACAAGTACCATTTTTCATGGGCTTATCAGTGGTACACACCTTAGCCTGGCTTCGGCTGGCAGGATTGTTTGGTGAGACTGGCTGCACTAAGAGGAGGCAAGTTTAGGCAGGGAGTGAGGGGGGTGATTTGGAGGCTTGTCTTGGTGGAGGCCATAGTGAGCTCCGGGAAGAAGCACAGAATACCTGGGACTTGGGAGGGAGATTTGAGGAGGTAGGTAGAATCACCTTTTGACATTCCTATCATTACCCTAAGAAAGGTCGGGAGGGGGCGCGTGGAAGATGACTGTTTCCTTCCTGGGTGGGCCACACACCCCAGTTCCGGTCCCGCTGTGTCTCACCTGCCTCCTGCCAGCCTGGCACCATCGCATATTGTTCTGCTGGGGAATCATGTTCTGAGTTCCAAAAGTCCCACTCACAAGTAGAGCTTTTTTTAATTTTTGCAGTTTTAACAGCCTTCATGTGTATTCTTAGTATATAACTGTCATAACCTTTTCAATAAAACGTACATCACCCGACCCAGTTCTGTGAGCTTTTCCCTGAGAGCAGCGCTGCCTTCCCCCGGGAACTATGCTGGCCTGTGTTATTTTAACATTTCCAAAACCCCAAAGCAACAACACTGGAAAAAGTCTGTGAGTGATTCTGCGAAAAAAAAAAAAAAAAAAAAAAAGGATTTCCAAGCACCTCTAAAGTTAGAAAAGAAATAACCCCCATGCCATTTCTGAGAAAAAGAGTTCCAAAGAGCAAGTAGGGGTAAATGTAGCCTAACGTTTCAGTTCTTTCTCCAAAAAAATCAGTGGGTGAGTTTTCCTGTGGAAAACCCTCCCTCCCTTTCCTCCCCTTCCAGTACGCTGGGCCTGAAAGCATGAAATTAGGGATTCCTTCTCCCCCCACCCCCCCCCAGGTTTACTGAATGTGACTGATGTATAACACTTTAAAGGCGTGCAGCATGACTTGATGCACACATATTGTGAAATCACTCTGAGGTTTGTTAGCACATCTCTCATCTTAGATAGCTACTATCTTTTAAGGACTCTTTAAAGTGAGTTGTGGGCCTTGAATCCCCTGTCACCCCGTTTTTAGAGTGTCTTCAGGTTCAGCGGTCACTGCGCCTCCCCTCTGCTCCCTGTGTCCCCACCTCCGCTGCCTGCGCCCAGGACAGACCCAGCTGATGCCGGTCGTCCTGGAGTAACCAGCCGTCCGTAATTGTGCCCTTTCTCCTTCTCAAAACCCTCCTGGTTTGCATGGTAGCTGTCATGGCTGCCCATCTCTGCCTGAGTTGTGGGCAGGTTTGGGGGAGCAGATTCGAGAGTGGTGGCATGAAAGGGAAACTTCCCGAGGATGTGATGATGTGGGTTGCAGCACAGACCAGCAGATCAGCTCGAGTGTCCTCATTCTGACACAACGGGGCTTCCTGAGGAGGGGGCCAAGGGCCAGCTGTCTCCCCTCCCAGCTACAGAGCTGCTGTTCATTTCCCTCCAGGCTCTTCTCGTCCTCTCCTTGAATCGCAGTGGCATCCATCCTTCATTGTGCCCTCTTGTTTCACCATCTTCCAGCTTTACCCACGTCATCATCTTGCTGATTTTGAAATAGACCGTTACTCCCTTTAGATGTCTTATTCTGCTTTTGTCAAAAGAAATGAGAAATTCATGTCCCTCTGACTTCTCCATTATTACAGCGGGAAAGGACATGACCCCAGACTTTCAAAGGATGTCTTTGCATTACCCCTGTGTCTGGAGCCACGCTTAAAGGAAGGTTCTGACTCAGGAAACCCCTGGTCCACTTCTGCTTTTGTGTGACCAGAATCTGGTCAGAGTTCTGTCTCCTGGCCTCACCGTAAGAGAGACAAAACCCCAAAGGGTTCTGGTCTTCACTGGTTGACATCCTTTGTAAGGTGCACATAAGAAATCACCAAGACAAGTGCAGTTCTGTTGGTAATAGAGACACGTGCGTGCACACTCAGTCACTTAAATAGTGTCCGACTCTTTGTGACCCCATGGACTGTAGCCTGCTGGGCTCCTCTGTCCATAGAATTGTCCAGACAAGAATACAGGCGTGGATTGCCATGCTCTTCTCCAGGGGATCTTCCCCAACCAGGGACTGAACCCGCATCTCTTACGTCTCCTATATCGGCAGGTGGGTTCCTTACCACTACCACCACCTGTATCCCCACATTTCCAGGTTGTTGGGAGAGCTCTGATCTGGGAACAGTCACCCCAAAGCATGTCATTGCCATATCCAAGTTTTATTGCGTTAACTGAGCATGTGAAGTGTTTATATGTCAAAACTTAGATAGGAAACTTCACGTACAGGGATTTCTGATTGAACACCGACGAAGACGCCAAGTTAAATAGTCCATTGGAATGAAACAAATAGTTCCCCTGGGACTCAGCCAGAGAGAACTGCCAACAACTTCGGTCTTCATGGCCTTGCCTGGGTCTTAGCGGTTTCTTTATGAAAGTCGAGATAGGGATATTGGCAAGGCCACTGAATTGGTGACCATCAACTGGTTTCTGCCCCCACCTCCATGATTCTGAAACTTCCCCGTGCTCTTCTCCCTTGGGAAGGGGTGAGTGGGAGTGGGTGGAAGTGGCATTGACACGTGACTGGGGAGGGACTTCTGAGTCCTGTCCCAGGCCGAGTTGCAGGAAATGGACCAAAGTACCCTCCACCTCTCTCAAACTCCCCTGGGTTAACTGCCAACAAACAGCAAAAGAAAATGCTTGTTCATGTCTGTAAAACCAGAGCCCTTTTACTTGAAAACATTTATTTTAAAAGGATAGCTTTTTTTTTTTTTTAATTAAAAACAGAGGTCACAGCCCTTGGAAAGGACACAGCCTACAAAAATTTTCATTTGGCCTGCATGGTATGTTTATTTATTGTTTTTAATATGAATTAGTTGTCAGCATTTTAAAAATAGGCAATTCAAATAAAATTTTAGAGCTTTGGTTTCTCTTAAAGGATGAGACAGCTGGTCTTTTCTGGGTCAGTCAGGAGTTGACTTCCCCTGGGTGGGAAGTTGCTCCTTTCACTGGGCCAGGGGACTCTGATTTGCCACAGTCTCCACCACCCTCTGTTTCTTAGACAAATGAGCCGAGCGTCACTTGTCACCTGTCAGCGTGCCTGTGTATCATTTGCTTTTCTCTTACACCTATTATATCACCTGTCTGGATCCCATTGGCTTTTGTGTTTGAGACCCCTGATTTAAAATAACAGGACCTGAGTCAGAGAAAGACAGATACTGCATTATATCATGTATATGTGGAATCTAAAAAAAGTGATGCAGATGAGCTTGTTTACAGAGTAGAAACAGACTCAGAGACTTAGAAAACAAACAGTGTTACTGGAGGGGAAGGCGGAGAGGGATAAGTTAGGAGTTTGAGCTTAACATATGCACACTACTATATATCAAATAGATAAGCAACAAGGACCTGCTGTATACACAGCACAGGGAACTGTATTCAGTCTCTTGTAATGACCTGAAATGGGAAAGAATCTGAACAGTCCATCACTGAATCACTTTGCTGTACGCCTGAAACTAAACACTGTATGTCAACTATACCTCAATTTAAAAAATGGTAAAAAAATATAATAATAACAGGTACTGGATAGAGCTATGATTAAGCCAGTATAACCTGGCTGTATTCCCTCACTCATCAAATAATCTTATGAGCTGTGCATCTTCTATTACTTCAGCACACACCTTCCTAGCCAGTCTTCAGTTCTGCCCAGGACTGGGTGAGGGTAACCTGTTTCTCATGTAACAGTTTATTTTCATGCCTGCCTTCTGTTGTGAAATTCCATATTCCTCACTTGCTTGGCCTTGTCAAATGTCTGATATATGAGGCACTTTTATTATGGTTATAACCTATGTCTGCAGCCTTAGCTTGCGTTTGTAAAAGCAGAACCTCGTGCTCCAGGGATTGGTCCATTTGTTTCCTCTTTGGTGGGGCTCCAAGTCAGTGGCATGGGTCTCCCATTGACCGGGGTCTCCACACGGCTGCCAGGAGGCGTGGGGAGTTGGGATCCACCGTTGCCCGAGCGCTCTTGCTTCCCGGGCAGCACAGCCAGCGCAGCCTCTGCGGGGCTCAGGAGCAGATGCTCGTCGGGCTGGGGGCTGGAGGGCAGCGGGGGCCCCGTGTGTGAGGGCGGACACTGAACGCTTTGTTGCAACTCGACTTGGTTACAGATGGGCTCTTACTTCGGCTCCTCCTTATGCGCAGTTGACCTGAACACAGATGGCCTCTCCGACCTGTTGGTGGGGGCCCCCATGTTTTCTGAGATCAGGGATGAAGGGCAGGTCACCGTCTACATCAACAAAGGAAACGTGAGTACAGAGCTGGGCAAGGTGTGGACAGGGTGAGGGAAAGAGACATTGCCCTGAGGAGTAGTGACTGAGGCCCATCACCCAGAGGAGGTGAACAGACTTGCTGCCTACCTTCAGAAAGCCCCGTGTTTCATCTATGGAAAGCTATATGCAGTGTGATGACTGCAGATATACAGGAGTCCAGAAATATCCAAATGACTAGCGTTGAGTGCTCCTCATGTACCAGGAGCTGTTTCTCTTGCTTCCTGTGAATGATCTCAATGACATATGCACATTTTTTCAGGGGGTCCCCATTTTTCAGGTGAAAAAACAGGCTCAGATAGGTGAAGTCACCTGCCCCAAATCACACAGGTAAAAAGCGGTGGGGCTGAGATTTGAAACGTAGGCAAACTGACTTTGGAGTTAGCATGCCTCATCTCTAGGTTATGCCACCTCCCTGAGAATATGTACACAGAGAAGCCTTCTCAGGGGACATGATGGCTGGAAGGAACCTTGAAGAAGAATAGGAGTTAGACAGACAGGTGGGAGTGGGCTGGGAGCTGGGCAACGTAGATTGAGGTGTCAGGCAGTGGAACCACAGTTCAGCATGGTGGGACTTGGAGGGGGGTTTATTAAGTGGGGACCAGCACAGTGGCCGTGGGCTGTAGTCATGACGTCCCTTAATCTGGAGAACTGGGAAAAGAACATAGTTGCGTCAGAAAGATGTCTCTGCAGCACAGTGGAGGGTGGGTGGAGGCAGAAGCTGAGGGACTACAGTGTACGCGTGGGAGCAAAGAGACCAAAAAGAAAGCAGAATCTTTTCAGGATCTAGAAGAAAGCGTATTCAACACGAGGGAAATGGTTCAATGAAAAAATTCTGTGACCACCAGCCTTTTAGCTAACTTGAGAAAATGCTTATGAGATAATCAATGGCAAAGCAGGATTAAAAACTGCATATACAATCAACCTTTAAAAATATACAAAATACATAAAGTTAGTAACAAATTGCTCTGGGTGGTGGTGCTTGGGTAGATATTTAGTTTTATCTTTATATACATAGTGAGAATATAATTCTTTCATAATCAAAAAAGTTAGTAAAAGTGTACTTTTAAGCTGTGACCAAGATGTTAAGTTAGTTAAGTTATCCTCATTGGGAGGGGGTGGTGGTATTTAGCTATAGCTAGGTGGGCAGATGCCAGAAAGAAAGGTCAGTGATTTAAAGAGGAGCCAGGGGATATTAGAGCCTTGGACTTTATTGGATGTTTGCAAGCTCTTTGGGGAGATGCCTCCTGGTACCTGTTGCGATGGCACCTGCTTCTATACTGACCTTCCAGGAAGGGAGACAGGGCAGGAAGGGGAGAAGGGAAGCAGTCATCATGGAGATGAGAACAGTCAGCATTCAGTGGCTGCCGGCCACCGTGTTTGCAGAAGACTGACTCGATGTTTGCATGGGTGTGAACTTGTCAGGCAGTAAGGTGACCAGCCCATCAGCCCCGGGGCATGCGATCTATGAGCAGGATCATTGCCCAGACCTTCTGCAGGCATATGGCACCCACACAACCTATGGCCAACCAATGCCTTAATGCCTTGGGATTACCAGAGTACCTGCCAACTGCTGCTAAGTCACTTCAGTTGTGTCCGACTCTGTGTGACCCCATAGACGGCAGCCCACCAGGCTCCCCCGTCCCTGGGATTCTCCAGGCAAGAACACTGGAGTGGGTTGCCGTTTCCTTCTGTTGAACTTCATCCTATGTGATGAAAGGTTTCAGGGCAGTGTGGAGCAGTGGGGAAAAATGGTGACTTGCCCTTGAATGTTGGTGTTCCCACGTACACACATAGCCTGTGTGATGTGGACGGCTCAGTTTGCTCATCTATGGAGTGGGCGGAGTCATAAGGTCTTCCATATGCAGTAACTATGTGATTTAAATGAGGGTGTGAAGATACAGTGGCTGGTACATGCCAGGAATCAGTGTTTCTCCTCTTCACCATGCTGATGGGAGGAAATCGGCGCATATTTGTGTTGTGAGGTGGGGGTTTCACTGACTTAAGAAATCATCACATGTTTATTTTTTGAAAGGTGTTTGTATATAATGGAAAAAAAAGATTTAGTCGTAACGAAAGCTTTGGGATGGCTTGTGGGTATACCGTGGCTCTGAGTGTCTCTACCCAGGAGCAGGGTTAGACGTTCTTGTGGCTCAAAACATTCGAGTGTGTGCTAACACTCTGATGGTCACGTGTCAGCGATTTGGGGGCAGAGGGGGTGTGGCCTTGACTGCCTCCATCACCACTGACCCTGCCCTCTGTTGGTTGGTGTTTGCTCAAGAAACACAACCCAGATATGAAAACGGGCATGGTTTTGTGTCCTGTTAACACCGCTTTCACCCCTTAACCCAAAAACTGGCTTTCAGTTTTTCTGAATCATGAGTCCCTCTGTCAAGATCACTAATACGTGCATCCTGCGAAACAGCTTTATAAACGTGTACCAAAGGCACAGGAGATCAGAAATGAAAATATGTATTCCTTTAAAACAACTTTGGGGATACTGTGGGGAGAGGAGACCGTGAGGACAGGCAGGTAGGCAGGTAGATAAGTTGGTGGAGAGTGTTAGGGCCGGGAGAGGTTTAGTCATTGGCCAGCAGTATGTCTCCTTCCCTCTAAAATGTGTCTCAGGTGATCAGAGACCCCCATGGTGCCCACGTGGAAGGGGCTTCTTTCACCCGTGGGTCCGGGGGACGTTGGGTTCCTGGGATTCTGCCCAGGTGTTTCCTGTCCATGGGTGTGCGGCGGGGGAGGGCATATTCCCAGCTCTGTTTTTTCACTCTTTTTTTGGTTGTTCGGTTTGTTTTTGTTTTGTTTTCCGTTTTCCCTCCACCCTGTTTCCCAGGGAGTCCTGGAGGAGCAGCTGACCCTGAGCGGAGACGGTGCCTACAACGCACACTTTGGGGAGAGCATCGCCAGCCTGGGCGACCTGGACGATGACGGGTTCCCAGGTCAGTGAGCTGGCTTCTGTCCTCTTACCTGGCCCTGGTGTGGGCGCTCCAGGATCCACCCGCCCGAGGGAAGGCCCGTCCATGCACTCGAGGCAGAAAATACCTGTGAGACCATGTTTCCCATGTAGGCACAGGGCTGAGCCCTGACTCTGATGGAGTTTTGCTTCTCTGAAATCCCTCCTCGTCAGCTCAGTGCATAGGGGCTTCTGTGGTGGCCACGTCTGAACCAGCTTCCTCTCGCCACAAACCCTTCTTGTTTCTGAGCCTCTAATGCTCCACGATGCTCTGAGAGCACGCTGGACTGACTGAAGGTGTGAGTTTGGGGAGGGGTGGAGGTGTGTGTGCATGACCCCTGGTTCTCTTTGGCCTGAAGTTCTCTTTTGGTCTGTTCAGGACGTCTTCCCATCGCTGTGTGTGCTGGGTTCAGACATCAGGACTGGTGGGGGCCACGTCACTGGTGGGGAGGGCCGAGGCGGAAGGTGGAAGATGGGCCTCAGCCCGGGCATCCAGGCTTCTTTGAAACCATAATTCCACTGGCCGTAGAGGGCCTCATTCAGATATTGGGGACCTCTGCTTGAGGTTGGGTGGGTGATGCCCTTAACCCTTGACTTCCCATCTACAGACACATGACTTTTGTTAGAAGCAAATTGAAGAAAGGGAGAAAGATCTCAGCCGTGTCTCAAGAGTTGTCAGTTTATGAGAATAACACAGAGATTTTTTGTTCTTTTTTTTTTTTTATAAAGTGAATACTGTTTTATATAATTCCTTTACCCAAGGGTAGAGTTGACTTTCTCAGCTATGCAGTAACCATTGTCTATGGAACTCTCTTCTCTGATGGACAGACATTAGGGTGGGTGGTTGATATTCACATTCTTTTATTGCACAAGTTAATAATTTATCTTGTGAAGATGAGGTAGAAATTGTTCTGGTATTAAATTCTTCTCAGCTTCTATAATTTTCTTTCTACTTTTTTTTTTTTCCTGCTGCTAAGAGATTGTGTGCCTAGTTTAATGCCTGAACAAGTAGCAATCAAGACCTCTCTAGACATCCTGTGGGAATTAGAGAACCCACTGTTACATTATTCCGCATGGTTTTTCTAACGCAGAGCTGCCTTTCTTCCCCCAGATGTGGCCATTGGTGCACCCAAGGAGGATGACTTTTCGGGAGCAGTGTACATCTATCACGGCGATGCCAGGGGCATGGTCCCTCAGTACTCCATGGTAATTGGCATGAGAATGTCTTGGGCGCTGGTCATACATTCATTCTACAGACACACGCAACACCCAACATTGCTCCTGCCTTTACCTTCACCCCCTCCAGTGAAGGATGCAAACCACTGATACCGCTTCTTAAATCTGAACATGTTTATAGACTCCCACGTTTGCTCATATCTAGGGAGGTATTCTGCCTATAGAAGATAGTATCCAAATTCTTAGCCACAGTTAGAGAGGCTTATGGAAGAAGAGGAGGCTTGCCTTTTCTGGTTACGGCTTTGTCAACCATTTATGGTGAGCCAACGGATTATCCTGTAAAATATAACCTAGAACGACAATGGTCCATGGAGGAGGGACCTGGAAGCTGTTCACGGGGCTGTTGTTACAACTGGCATTAAAACTGTCAAAGCCCTGGCCTCGTTCCCCTGGACCTGGGAACGTGGAAGTGGTGAGTTCTGTTTTTTTGCTTGAAGTTCAATCTTGCTGATGGTGTCAAGCCTAGCCCCTGGGAAAAAAGGAAGTCACTTTCTGGACAGAAGCGTGATCAGGATGTTTGTGGATGTCTGTGTGTAGAGTGGCACAGGCCTGGGTTCTTCTAGCGAGTCAGCAATGGAAAGGGACTGAGCGCACGTCGAGAAATTTCCAATCAGCCCATACTGATTTACTGAACGTTTCTTACTTTCTCGCCTCCTTCTACTCAAGCTGACACTTCTCGTCACCAAGAAACTTGCCTCATATCTTGAATATTGGGAAGGAAACCAAACTCTGAACTGAGTCCTCTTCTTAGGAAATGTTCTATAAAATGAAAGAGGAGGTATTGAAACCTATCCATGTATGGAAGTCTCTAGGTAGGAAAAGACTTTCCAAGTTGATTTTAAGGGGCAGTACCTACATGTTAAGTTCAGTGTGTCCATTCCTAATTGTGCTTCCTGCAGCAGATAAGAGTCAGCTGATTGAGGGTCAAGGGCTGGTTGGCTGGCTGCCAGCTGAGCCCAGGCTCCCTCTCCTGGGCCCCCTGCTTGGTTCTGTGATTCCAGCAGGAGGCAAGTGCCGAGGGAGGTGCTGGTGAGAGCAGGGATGCTTCCTGAGTGCCTGCTCTGCTGTCTTACCTTCAGTCCTCATCACAGCCGTGTGACGTGGGCACCTCTGCCATCCACCTTTCCTATATGAGGTGACTGTAGCCCAGGGAGGTGCATTGACCTGCCCATCGTCACCAGCTAGGAAGTGGCAACTTGGCCACTGAGACTTTGTCAGTCTAACTCCCAACCCTCTTATTGCAACCACTACCCTCAACTCCATATCAGAAAAAGGAACACTGAGAGAAGCTCCTTTGGAAAACAGAAATAGGGAAGCTTATTTTGCTGGGAGGCATATTTACTCCGAGGGGCCTTCATCTACGTGGACCATGCTCCGTGCATTAGAAATGAGTAAGTCCGAGTCTTTGCAACCCCATGGACTGTAGCCTACCAGGCTCCTCCATCCATGGAATTTTCCAGGCAAGCATACTGGAGTGGGTTGCCATTTCCTTCTCCAGGGGATCTTCCCGACCCAGGGATTGAACCAGGGTATCCTGCATTGCATATAGACGCTTGACCGTCTGAGCCAGCAATGATTAGGGTGAGAAATGAGTAATGGTGGGAATAAACTCCTAGGGGATTCAGCTGGCTCGGCAGGAGGCAGAAGCCTCCGGGGGAAATGTGGGGGCCACACCCAGTCCCGAGGGGCTGCTCTGCTGTGGGTCAGGGGGCTCTGCTCCCACTGTCACAAGCTGAAAGTCATCCAGGGAGTAGCCATCCTTGGGCAGCCATTGAGGTCACTCTCCACGCTTCCTCCTGGAAGCTTGTCGCCGGACCTGGGAAGCTAATTGCACAGAGAGGCGATTACAAGTTGAGAGACCCCGCTTCCCTTCCTCCTGCGGCCCTCCTATGTTTTGTGGTGTTGCTGGGAGGGATCCCTGCAGATAACTGAAGTATACATTTTGTGGTCAGCGCGGATTGTCTTTATAGGAAGCAGGGATCAGCAGCTGGATCCGTCCTGCCTTTGTCAGCACGCAGCCTGGCTCGTTAGCTCTAACAAAGAGAAGTGGTTTGGGGCTCTTTAAAAAAAAAATGAGAAGAAAAGAAGCAACCGGTGATTACGCATTTCCAAGCTCCTAATGTATATGTGATAAGTTTCGTGATTTAAAAGGAAGAAAAAAAAATCCTTTAATGCCAGATTGTCCAGGGCCCAGGCTTGGACAGAGCGGGCATTGTGTGGGTGAACTAGAGAAGGAAATCAGAAACAAGTCTGGGCAAGGGGATTGCTTTTCTTTGGCCCAGATTGGTATTATTTCTGCTGGATATATTGTGAGATTGGGGTCTGAAGTTCTTCCATATTACTCTGTAACTCATTCCTCTTCCTCGAGTTTACCATGAAAAGTGTTGATTTTAAGATCCTCCTGTGCCTTTCTCAACTTGAGCCCCCCGGGCATGTCCCGGCGGCCCCTGTGATCTCTCTCCTGCCATCAGGACACCGCATGAAAACCTGGTGAAGCGGAGGTTTCCCAAGGCTCCTGGTTTTCATTTAGAGTTATTAGCACCAAGCGGACTTATCTTCCTGGCTTTATGGCATAATGGCCTGCAGATGTCTGTGGGATAACTTAAGCCTGCATCACCACCCCCAAAAGGACCACCCCTTCACTCTTCCCGGCTTGTCCCAGCCACAGCATACCTCAGAAATGCAAACTCAGGGCAAGCTGCTGCTCACATCTTTGGACCTCAGAGCAAGAGATGCTCCGCTTCAAAATGTGGCTTTTAGGAAACACACAGACGCACATCCCTGTTTGTTTAGATGGAGCCACAGGGGAACATAGGGCTCTGTCTGTTAGCAAGATACTTTTCTTCAGTGTTTCCTACAGTGCTCTGATTTTTACTTTAACATTTGCACACTTCCTGTTGGATGGTTTCACTGAGGTGGCAGGAGGAGGGTTGTTTGCAATTACTGGCTGCTGGGGAAGTCCCTGCTATCTCATATGTAGGTCTTATAGAAACCCTCCCTCCCCATACTTGTGATTTCTTTGCAGGAAGGAACAGGATAAGGCAAGAAAGTCCCAAGTGAGCCCTGGGTATATATATACCTGGTTTTGACATGGAGGCTGCTGTGTGGCATAAATACAAAGCACTTCTCTTATCATCCACAATGAGGGCCTTGGGAGGGAAGCCTCACCAGGGAGACTGTTTATAGAAAGGGAAGAAATAACAGGTCAGATCCCAGAACATGGCACTTTCCTGATTTGGAAAGTTTGGCATCTTTGTGTGGAGCTGTGCCGCACACGCATGGGTGTATGACAAAGGCTGGGTGTACAATAAATATTCTTGCGCCAGTACAGCATGTGTTGTTGTTAGCACAGGTTGGGCTTGACGACGACAAAGAGATAAATACAGATGCTGGTATGGCCTGCTGGCAGAAGAGCTGTCAATGCTGAATGGTTGGTTGAAGGCTGCCTTTCAGGGCAGCTTCAGCTGATTTTTTTTTTTTTTTTCCTTCAGTTTACAAAAGATTCAGGACCATGGAGTTTTAGATTTACTAGGTAGAGCTGTTTCGTCCTGTCTGTGATTCTCAGGAGCCTGAACATCTTCTGGTTGGCTTGATGGAGAGGTGGTTTCCACGTCATCTTTTCTAGGTAGATGTGTTGATTCCTGTCCACCTAGAACTGGGCTCACGTGTGCATCTTAGGAGTGTTCCATGTTTAGTACATGTTTAGGTAGAGAGATGTGAGGAAAACGTGTTCTGAGGATTCCAGCCAGCTATACCTGTATAAAAACAAAACAGAACTTCCCTTAGAAATGGCAGTTGACCTTAATCCATTTGGAGCTTCATTCAGTACATCAAAACATGAACATGCTCATCTAGGTGGTTTGTTCACCGAGCTTAGAAAAAGTTGTAAATGGTGACATTTGACTCAGGCAAGTACTAATAAAGGAGTGTGGGGTCTTCAACTGCCTGCTAAAGCCCCCGATCAAATTCAGGCCACATTTTTTTTTTTCTTTGACCAACTTCAAGACCAAGTGTCCGAGAGAAGCTGGGCTAAAGCAGTCACGGGTTCTTATTTGTGACTGTGCTCCTTCCGGTGGCTCAGTCTCCCTATTATCTGTTGCAGAAGTTGTCGGGGCGGAAGATAAGTCCGGTGCTGCGGATGTTTGGTCAGTCCATATCGGGAGGCATTGACATGGATGGAAATAGTTATCCTGGTAAGCTATTTTTCTTGAAAGACACATGAGATAAGCCAAGATAACCAGTCTGGTAAGTGTGGTCACATCTATTTAGGCTTAGAAAAATTCACACAAGTAGAACAGGGTGTTTTGCCTGGTGTTTGCTTTTTAAGATGAAAGTAGTGTTAAAATTCATTTTTTTTTTTTCAGTTTTAAAATGATCTGCTCTGAAGGGTTTAAGCACCAGGAGGGTGGATTTTTGTAGTGATTTCCGTGGCAACAAGTCTTTCTGATGAAGACAAAAAGCCCTCTCCACATTCAGAATATAAGGAGTGAAACCTTGTGCTTTCCGTATTATTTGAGCATATTTGGAGGTGTCTTCCTCTTGATGGGAGAGAAGGAGCAACCCCCCCATCCCCCAAACACACACACACAGACAAGTATTGAAAGAAACACTTGGAGCAGGAAGAAAACCATGTCCTTCCTCTGACACAGAAAACAGACCTTTGCCATTCAAGGCTGGCTGGCTTATCTTCAGGGTTAATTAATGCCTTGTGGTGGTTGAGGCTAATTGAGTAAAAATGTACGATTTCAAACCCCGATCCTCAGACATATCCGGTTTAGGTGAAATTGACTGGGCAATGGAATGGTGGACCCTTTGCTGTTTGAAGGGGATGGAGTAGGCAAGGTGAGGAAGCAAAGAGAAGACGTGAAGAAAATCCCAAATCATCATGGAATTCAGACAAAAAGTCCCTGAAACTGTAGGTGCTAGCTTGAGAAAAAGTTTCTTTCCATTTAAAATACCTCAGAAGGATCTGTGAAAATGAATGAAGTTCTATATAGGGTACAGAATTTCAGAGTTTCTCACAGACAGGAGTTTTGATCATCCTTGTAAGTCTACAGAGCCAGGAGGAGTGGGAACAGAAAAGGGTCTGTTTTGAGGTCTGTTTCCCTGATAGCTTACTTGGTAAAGAATCCACCTACAATGCAGGAGACCTGAGTTCGATCCCTGGGTTGGAAAAATCCCCTGGAGAAGGGAAAGGCTATCTATTCCAGTATTCTGGCTTGGAGAATTCCATGGACTGTATAGTCCTTGGGGTCGCAAAGAGTCGGACACAACTGAGCGACTTTTGCTTCTTCACTTTTCCTTGTAGACCATCCTAAGTTTTTTGTTTGAGAAAGCAGTTCTTATTCTGGGCAATTTGTGGCTGTCCCTAAATAATACTGTCCATTGGTTTAGCAATACTGTCCATTGCTTCTCTGTGCAATGTGCACTATAAAGTTACCCCCATAGGTAGTTAGAGATACAGGTGTCTCCCCTTTTTACAGATAAGGATGCTGAGCCTCAGAGAACTTAGGGTGCCAGAGACCACACTGTAGTGCGAATGAGGACTCAGGCTGCTCCCCTATATTTGCGCAGTGAGCAGGTGTGGTCACACTTCACAACACATGTGGATTTCTTACCTTACAGTTTTTCATAAGAGAAATGGCAAGTGCATCAGATTCTTTTATGTTCAAATATCCAGGCAATTAAAAAAAGACTGTTAGAAAATAGCAAAATTAACATGCACACCCAAGGGCAGGGATTTTAGCAGTCCTGCAGTCCATGGATACATTCTTTGTTTTTCCTAATTGAGGGCATTTGTAGATGGAGGGATTCAGATGCTTTTGGGTTAAGATGCTTGGTTCTGTAAGTGGTCATGGGGACTGCAGGGCTGAAGGGTTTTATTATACTTGAGGGGAGAAAAGGCAGAGAACTGTTGCATAAATGCACAGTCCCTAAATTAAAATTATTTAGGAATAAACATTACCAACTAACACTTGTCTTGATTTATAGTTGGCCAAATATTTTCATGAGTTTTCTGATTTTCATATCTGATTTAGTGTGTTTAATAACTATTATATTGAGCAATTATGTGATAAATGTCTTCTGATTTAAATATTACAAAATGCTTCAGCTTTTGAAGAAGACATTAGGGATCGTTATCTTCATTGTGCAGACAAGGACACAGAGAGTCTCTGTGGTCATGTAGAGGGAGGGGTGGAATGGAGACGGTTCTCATGTTCTGCAGAACCTAGAGCTTCTCCCAGGAGTCATTTGATTCCAAGTGTCCCCCCTCTGAATCCCTGATGTCCAAAAGAAATAATGTGAGCCACTTATGTAATTTAAATCATTCTAGTAGCCACATAAAAAATGATATAAAAAGAAACAGATGAAGTTAATTTTAATAATGTTTTATTTAGCCCCAAGTATCAACATATTATCATGTCAGCATACAATCAATGCAAAAGTTTTTTATTAGTGAAACAGTTAATATTTTTTAGTGCCAAGTCTTTGAAATCAGTTTCTGTCTTACATGCATGTCTCGGTGCAGACCGGAACCCTTTGGGGTCTCAGCTGCCACACCTGGCAGTGGGCTGCCATACATGACAGTGTGGCTCTAGCTCCTCCAAAGCCATTACAAGCCCCTGACCTTGAGACTGGTCTCCATCACGTTGGAGCACCTTGACAGCGGGTGGGTGAGATGGGCTTCAGCAAGATTCTAAATCTGTAAACTTGTGGTTTTCAGATGTAACTATTGGAGCCTTCATGTCGGACAGTGTGGTTCTCCTAAGGTGAGATGCTTCTCTCTTTCCTCTCGGTTCTGTGTGGGCGAGGGATGGAATTGGGTTGGGGGGCGGCGCAGGGGATTTATTTATCATCAGTCAGCAATCACTCTGCTCTGTTCCTTGTATGCGGAGGTGCTCGGTAATTGCGACTGCTACCTTTGTTTCCCTATTCTTGTTATCCTGTATCCCAGGGTTTCCAGCTGGTGGGCCTTGAGTGGCTTACATGTGTGAGGATAGCATCCTTGGAGCTTCTAGGCAGAGGTTTCTGCCTTTTGCCATGAACAACCCTTTCTGTAGATGTGCTATACATAAGCTGTCATTTCCCGTGGGTGCTATGACACTGCCTTGTTCCATCTGTTCATCCCTACCTACAGCCTTCAACTCCACTTCCCCACTTCCTGGTCCCCAGCCCCCCAGGGACTGGGAGCCTCCTGCCCCCTCACTCTTTGGTGACAGCCGAGGGTGAGGGGCTTGAGTTCACTGTGAAGCCCATGCCGTCTGGATCCCTCCTGCAAAGGCCAGTGGGCTGCTGTCCCACCCACGAACCCTCTCCAAGTATTTCTGTCTGTATGAGTCAGAGGAGGCAGAATTACACTTTGGAGTGGGAGCCAACTCTTAGGTTTTGTTAACAACCTGATTGCAGAACTTTCTAAAATAGGCTAGTAGGATCTTAGAGCTGGAAGGGATCCCAGAGGCCATGGAGTTCCACACCCTGGATTCCTCTCATTCAGCAGGGCCTTTCTCTTGAGTCTCTACCTCAGGGCTACACAGCCTCCTCTGGAAGGAGGGACCACCTCAGATGCGGGCTTAGGAACTTCTAAGGGAACCAGTTAACTCTAGGTAATGAAAAACATCAAGTTGTTCAAGTTACTTGCCTTGTGCACACTTACCCACAAAGGCTATTTGTAGGCTTTGTCAAATTGGCAGTAGCCAGAACTGTCTTTCAGAAAATCCATGGATGATTTACATTTTCAAGATTGAGTGTAAAGTTACTGAGCCAGAAGTGACTCTGTTACTCCAGAGATTCTGATATTTTTAAAATCCATGACTCCTTTATTGAGCACTGCAATGGGCAGAAAATTGTGGGGAAACGTAATATTTAAGGCATTCTGAATCAAGCAGATTTGTTAGACCGAGCCATAAATACATCACAAAACATCATCAATATAATACAGTATGTGGTAGGTGCTATGTGAACAGTATAGATGGTACATAGTCTAAAGATTTAGAAAAGATGGTAACTACTCTAAGAATGATCTAAACAGAGACTTGGATTATATTTTCTTATCAGATACCTAGCCTTAAGGGCCTTTAGCTTTCAAGTTTTTTTCTTTTTCATTCTTTCTTTCTTTAATTCCTGAGAGTTAATTTAAGATGGCCAATCATGTTGGAAAGAAATGAATAAATTTAATATGGCATTCCCCCTCTGCCCCGAATATTACATTGTTGAAGAGGCAGAATAGTCTTGAGATTGAGAGTGGAAACTCTGGGGCCAGGTGGCCTGGGTTCAGCCCTAACTCTGCCCTTAAGAGGTGAGTTTCCTGAGCAAGGCTGGTAACCTCTGTTTCAGGATGGTCACCTGTTAAAAAGGCAATCGTGCTCACCTCACTGAATATCCTAAGTTTTTATGAGAGCTCAATGAGCTAGAACAGTGCCTGGTTTAAGTGTTCAATTTTATGCTTATGCTCAGTCATGTTTTACTCCTTGTGACCCTTGGAGCAGGCCGGGCTCCTCTGTCCATGGGATTCTCCAGGCAAGAATACTGGAGTGGGTTGCCATTTCCTCCTCCAGGGGGATGGATCCTTTACTTTCCATAGGGTTGGATTTCTCCTTTATCACCCTATTCTCTGCATTGGCGTTTTCTCAGATGGAACAGCTTTCATGGCTACAGATGGTTGTGGTTGGACTTGAGAGACCAAAGCTCCAGCTGGTGGCCTCACAAAGTCATTTTCCTTCTGCTCACTCTTCCAAGCAGTGTGCTCTGGCTTCTCAGGATTCCCCTTGAATAAAACACATTCCCCGGCTGCTGTTAGTGGAAACCAGGCCCTCTCCAAACCAGGAGCTTCTGGCTTAAGGCATATCTTATGGGTTCTGCTTTTTCATCATCCTTGTATTTTATAAGCTTACATCTGTGAGCTCTAACCCAGAGGGGCTTTTCTTCTTCTGTCCTCTTTTGTGAGGGACAACGCTCTCCAGGGATTTCCTCACACGTTGGTGTTACCCATGGATGGGAGACCCCAGACCCTAGCCTGGGATGGAGGGTAGAATCGGATGAGGTTGATGAACAGGGACGGATGTAGAGTCCACAGAGGAGAACAGCTGGGAGCATTTGGAGAGAGGAGACTTTAGGACCAGAGCCGGGATTACCGGCTCAGACGAGGAGGTCCGCAGACGGCTGTGACAACCATGCCAGGGGTGCCTAGGGGTCCGGAGCTCATGATGACCCATTCCCTCGTTCATCTGCCCCTGTGCATTGGCCTGTTGAGAAGCAGCTGGGTGTCAGATTGGGATGTACTTCCTTGTTGTTCAGTGGCCAAGTCATGTCTAACTCTTTACAATCCCATAGACCGCAGCACACCAGGCTTCCCTGTCCTTCACTATCGTTCATGTCCATTGAGTCAGTGATGCCATCCAACCATCTCATCCTCTGTTGCCACCTTCTCCTCTTGCCCTCAGTCTTTCCCAGCATCAGGGTCTTTTCCAGTTAGTCGACTGTTTGCATCAGGTGGCCGAAAGTATTGGAGCCTCAGCTTCAGCATCAGTCCTTCCAATGAGTATTCAGGGTTGATGTCGTTTAAGATTGACTGGTTTCATCTTTTTGGATCGAACCAGTGCCTCCTCCACTGGCAGGCAGACTCTCTGCCCCTGAGCCACTAGGGAAGCCCTGGCTGTACTGTGGAGAGCAGCCAGCACAGTTAATAATCAGAGAGCTGTCGTTTGAAAGTGCCTACCTGGGCCCGGCACTGTCTAAGCCCTGGTGTGTAGTAACTCTTCACTCTTGTTGCTTTTCACATTGCGGTATAATCTGCATACAATTTAGGCAGGTGCTTGATGGGTCTTGCCCAGTGTGTACACCCGTGTAACTTCTACCCCCATCCAGATGAAGAGCATTTCTGTCACTCCAAGAAGCGTCCTCTTGCCTCTCTCTAGTCACACCCCTCTCCTGGCAGACGACTGCTCTTCTGATTTCTGTCCCCCTGGATCAGTTCTAGAATTTCCTATAAATCGAGCTAGAGTGTGTACACCCTTTGGTTTCTGGCTTTTTGCACTCAGTGTGATGTTTTTGAGACGCAGCTGTATTGTGTGTTGTGCAGTTTTTTCCCGGTACCGAGTTGTGTTCTATTGACTGAGTAGACTGCAATTGTTTGTCTATTTTTGGAAGAATATATCAGAACTCTTTTTTAAAAATTTTGTTTTTTGGCCACACTTTCTTGGCTTCTGGGATTTTAGTTCCTCAACTAGGGATCGAACCTGTGTCCTCCCTCAGCAGTGAGAGTGTGAAGTACTAACAGCTGGACCACCAGGGATTCCCCTGTGTTTTAACCCTTAGTCTTCTTAATAACTCCATGACAGAGATATGGTGATTAGGAGCCTCATTTTAGGGGTGAGGAAACCAAATGACCTGGAGGTTTTATCAGTTTAAAAGAGGAGGGATTCTAGGTTGCAGTAAATGCCTCGAGGACAGTAGAGCAGGGTTGCCCTGTCAGAGGGGGCAAGTGCCACGCTCAGCAGAGGCCGGGGAGGGCGAGTGGGGTCGCAGGTGGCGGTGAGGGCAGTGGCGCCCTTGCTGTGGCAGGTCTGCAGAAATCGGCAGGTCTGCAGAAGTCGGCAGCCCAAGTCAGATGGCCGTGGGTGGGAGAGAGGAGGAGAAGCAGGAAAACGGTACATCTTACCTTCTTTCCATAAGCTTGACTGCTGAGGGGGAAGTGAGAGTGGCGGTGGTTCAGAGAGGGTGTTTGGAGGGCAGGACCAAAGTGGCCCTCCGCTTCACCCTCATCTGCCTGAACTTCACCCTGACCCCCTTCCTTTCTCGGGGCCTGGAGAGGTTGAAGAGGTAGAATGGGGCAGGGGAGGCAGAGGAGGGACTGGGGAGGTGAGGAGGGGAGTGTCTGGTGTCCGGACTGTGGGTGGGACTGGGCTCAGTGCAGGATTCAGTTTGCGATGTGGATGAGGGTGACCACTTCAGGTCTCTTCCAGGAGTGTGAGGGGCTCAGGGTGAGCAGGGAAGGCTCCAGAGACGAGGTGGGGCCCCTCAGAGAGGGAGGAGCAGGCAGAAGGATCGCCCAGGGCGTCCAGGGGACCGGGAAGGTTGGCACCCTTTGATGAGGTGCTGCATGTGGCTGAGCAGCAGTGAGCCGGGAGTCTGGAAACTGGCTGATGAAGCTAAGGGGCATCCCAGGCATGACTTTGCTGACAGGCAAGTAGGGATAGACTTGGAGTTACCTTAGGGTCTTAGAGAGACCAGAACATGGAGGAGAGCCAGGAAACCATGCCTGTGTGTGCATGTACCACACACACACACATACACCTCACTTACACACACCATACATGTCACATACCACACACACACACACAGTCACACAAACCATACACACACACCACACTTACACACACCATCCACAGCATGCCTGTTCTGCTCTACGGGGGAGAGTCAAGAGCCATGTAGGTTAGGAATGCTTTGGGCTGCAGTTAAGAGAAAACCTTTCTGAGACTGGTTTTCAACTACGTAGATGTTGAATTGGGCCTCCCTTGTGAAAAGCCTCTTGATGAAAGTGAAAGTGGAGAGTGAAAAAGTTGGCTTAAAGCTCAACATTCAGAAAATGAAGATCATGGCATCCGGTCCCATCACTTCATGGTAAATAGATGGGGAAACAGTGGAAACAGTGACTGACTTTATTTTGGGGGCTCCAAAATCACTGCAGATGGTGATTGCAGCCATGAAATTAAAAGACGCTTACTCCTTGGAAGAATAGTTATGACCAACCTAGATAGCACATTCAAAAGCAGAAACATTACTTTGCCGACTAAGGTCCATCTAGTCAAGGCTATGGTTTTTCCAGTGGTCATGTATGGATGTGAGGGTTGGACTGTGAAGAAGGCTGAGTGCCGAAGAATTGATGCTTTTGAACTGTGGTGTTGGAGAAGACTCTTGAGAGTCCCTTGGACTGCAAGGAGATCCAACCAGTCCATTCTGAAGGAGATCAACCCCGGGATTTCTTTGGAAGGAATGATGCTAAAGCTGAAACTCCAGTACTTTGGCCACCTCATGCAAAGAGTTGACTCATTGGAAAAGATTCTGATGCTGGGAGGGATTGGGAGCAGGAGGAGAAGGGGAGGACAGAGGATGAGATGGCTGGATGGCATCATGGACTCAATGGACGTGAGTCTGAGTGAACTCTAGGAGTTGATGATGGACAGGGAAGCCTGGTGTGCTGCAATTCATGGGGTCACAGAGTCGGACATGACTGAGTGACTGAACTGAACTGAACTGAACTGTGGTTCAGCTGGTAAAGAATCTGCCTGCAATGCAAGAGACCTGGGTTCGATCCCTGGGTTGGGAAGATCCTCTGGAGAAGGGAAAGACTACCTACTCCAGTATTCTGTCCTGGAGAATTCCATGGACTATATAGTCCATGGGGTCGCAAAGAGTTGGACATGACTGAGTGACTTTCACTTTAAGACGTGAATTAGCTCCCTGGAGTAATGGATTACTTTGGGGATGGTTAGTGGTCTCACACCTTCATCAAGGGTGTGGGCTCTTTATCTCTCCTCCCATCTCTGCCATGCAGGCATCACTGACCCTACAAAAGGCCAGGGTCACTGGAATAACATCATGTCCCAGGGTGTCCTGACTGGGTTTATTGTCTACCTGGAAGTGAAATACCATGATCAAATTAGATATCAGAATTTAAACTGAGAATCATGAGAAAAAAATATTCTATGGATTAAAGATGTGGGGTGTGTGTGTATATATACACACACACACATTATGGTATATTGCTCAGCTATAGGAGTGAGTGAAGTAATGCCATTTACCACAGTAAGGATGGACCTAGAGATGCTCATACTCTGTGATCAGACTCAGATCATACCCAGATAGAAAAAGACAAATCTCATATGGTATCACTTATACCTGGAAGCTATAAAATGATACAAATGAACTTATTTACAAAAACAGAAATAGAAAATAAACTTATGATTACCAAAGGGGAAATTAGGGAAGGGATAAATTAGGAGTTTGAGGTTAACATATACACACTGGTAGATATAAAACAGAAAACAATGAAGACCTACTGTGTAGCACTGGGAACTCTACTCAATATCTTATAATAATCTATAAGGGAAAAGAAGCTGAAAAAGAATAGACATATGTATATATGTTTAACTGAATCACTTTATACCTGAAGCCAACCCAACGTTGTAAATCAACTATACTTCAATTAAAAAAAAGCATTGCAGCCACCAGCTTCTTTTAAAGTCTCAGAGCATTTGTAGTGCTGCCCTTGGGTGCCCCTCTGCTTTCATCTCAGCCTGTGAAACCCAGTCTCCCACCCCAACCAGGGTATGGGTTGGCCCAACTCTGCCCTCAGGAAGTTTGTTCTCTGGGATTAGCTCAAGAGGGCAGGTCTGGTGTTAGGGTGACAGGCTCCTGGTGTTATGTCATGGAAGGTCGGAGGAAGTGATCAGAGAGGCTTATGAAAGATTTCTGGGCTTTTCCTGGTCCTGAAACAATACTTGGAGTTGAAACAAAAAGGTTTGGGGGAACTGATCTGACGGATGTTGGAGGGAGAGGTGCTTGTGAAGGTCCCAGCCTGTCATTTCAAAGGACTCTGTTTTTTTTTTTTTTTTCTTTTAACAACCCTCATCGAAGTCCTTTTATCTGTACTGCTCACTTCTGCTTCCTGCTCACCCTGCCTTCCTCTGCCAGGCTCTATCCTGGGAGGAGGAAGCAGGCATTTCCCCAACGAGGGGCCCTGGGATGGTGGGAGGGGCTGGGCTGCTTCTGCACAGTGGCCTGGCAGGACATGTGCTAGGCAGGTGAAGTCTCACAGAGCGGACTCCGGCTCTGCTGGTACCCCTGTCTGTTTGATGAATCTTTGGCCCCTCCTGTAGTTTTCGATTCCTTGGACTAGAGAGATTTCATTTAACAAGGGTGGTGGTGGTTTGAAATTTTTATTGGAATATAGTTGATTCACTATGTTATGTTAGTTTCAGGTATACAGCAAAGTGAATCAGTGATACATATACATTTATCTACTCTTTTTAAAAAATCTTTCCCATATGACTCATTACAGAGTATTGAGTAAAATTTCCCTGTGCTATGTAGTTAAGTCCTTAGTAGTTATCTATTTTTTAAAATTTATTTTACTGTATAATACTGTATTGGTTTTGCCATACATTGACTTGAATCTGCCATGAGTGTACATGCGTTCCCCCTCCTGAACCCCCCTCCCTCCTCTCTCCCCATCCCATCCCTCTGGGTTTTTGAACACCTACTCACTATGCAATATCAGGATGAATTCAGCAGGATCCCAGCCTTGGAGGGCCTGTAGGCTGATGGGATGAATTTGGACGTGGACAGTGGCCTTAGTAGGTGAGGTGAGGTGTGGACACAGAGAAGGAAGAAATCCAAGTGCTGGGGTGCTAAGGAACACTCGAGCATCTTCTAAGGATGAACCCAGAAGGAAGTTGGAAACCAGATATTGGATTTCCAGGCACTGCCATTGTCTGACTTCCATTAGACTTGCAGCTGGGTCTGCCCGTAGTTCCTTTCTGCTTGTCACAATTGTTCTCCTCCTAAGCCACATCTCAAGGCAGTGCTGGCAGCAGTGAAATCCCCTAACTCCATCTGGGCCACGCAGTTCCTTGCTTCCTTTCTGCCTCGAGGTTTTCTTTAATGTTTTCTTTTCTCCGAGTTGGTGTTGGTCCTGGCTCCCATCTGTCTTGTCCCCCTGGGCGCTCTTTGCGGGATCATTGAACACAAGTGAGGTCATTGTTCTCAAACTGCTAAAGCCCCTTAATCTTGTTATATCACCCCAGCGGCGTGAAGGCTGGGGCTCCTTGGGGGTAAAAGGGTCTCTTTGTGAGGCCTGGAGAGGAGAAGGTTAAGCCACAGTTTAGGTGAATCTTCCCTCAGCAGATGTTTGCAACCAGAGCAGAATGGTGTGATTCACTCCCTGCTTCCAATAGGGGGCCCCTGGGGAGTCCCCAGAAGGCCAGCAGTGATGTCCATCCATCAAGCACTGGGGGGTGGTCCTTGTCAGTGACAGGACTGTGCATGTTCATTGGGTTTCACTTAGTCCAGCTATTAGGCAGGGTGATTTCTTCAGCTCTGAAATGCTTTGCTGTTACCAGCTGGGACCGCATTTATCAAGGTCTTTTAGAAAAAGCACTTAACTAATTGATGGGAGTAAACGAAGAGGGAAGGTTTCTGGATGGGACTTTGCAGTTCATGGCAATAAAGGCAGTAAATGTGTTGGGGGATTCCTGCTCGTGCGTCTGTTAATCTTGAGTCATGGCATCCCCCTGTAGGGACACCTCTTAAATCTATTCCTATCTTCCTAATAAAATGGAAATCAAAAGTTAATTGGTGAAATTTTTCAAATAATCTCCCAACATCTGGAGGTTCATTTATGGCTTCAACCAGATGTGTTTTATTAACAACTAGCTGGCCTTTATTATTGGGAAGATAACTGTTCATTTATTGGGAAATAAGCTGGGACACCAGAGAATAGGATTTACAGAGCACCCTGCCCATTTTCTCCCACTCAGGCTGTTTCATACTTTGCTTAGATGCTGGGCTGAAGCCCTAGGAATTGTCCTGTTGGCTTAGTAATCGTTTGGTTCCTCCTGACCTGTAGGGCGAGACCCGTCATCACAGTGGATGTCTCCATCTTCCTCCCCGCCTCCATCAACATCACAGCGCCTCAGTGTCATGACGGCCAGCAGCCTGTGAACTGCCTGAACGTCACCGCCTGCTTTAGCTTCCACGGCAAACACGTTCCGGGAGAAATAGGTAACACACAAGACCAAGTCGGGGCTCCGCATAGCCATCCTAACTGGAGTGGGACTGTGGGATCATGGGCAACCAGGGGCTGTTCTGGAGTTCCCTCCTGAAGTGCCACCTGGCTGGGTTTACAGGCAGCGGATCCACAGGCTAGATGCCCTTTTCCCTAAGGTTCCCCCTCTGCTCTTCTTACCATTATTTTCCCAATTCAGTGCCACGTCCAGCTCTCAGAAGAATAATATTTGACTGTAAGCATCATTTCTCCAAATGTCCCTGGACCATACTGAAACCTCACTGGGCCACAGGGAGGACAGGTGGTGGGTCTTGTGGACATGCAGTGGGTAGCCTGGCCCTTCTGAAACATTCCATGTACTTAGGAAAAAAAGTAGTGGGACTTTGGAGGCTCTCCCTTGAGCCTGCAGCACCAGCCAGATTCTTTACTGTGGAATCAGAGACAGGATGAGTGGTGGGATTAGCATGCAGAATTTTACAAAGGTTCAGGCTTCCAAAAGACAGGGAGCTGCCTTTGTTAGCTTCAGATGATGGAGGAGAGGCCGGTAAACCCTGGCCACTGGCAGCCGTCCCTGCCATTTCTCTAATAAGGGGAGGTCGACTTGCTGACTTACTTCCGAGACTGGATCAAGCCCTGGAACAAGACAGGATCAGTGTGGCTTAGAATTCAGAGTGTGTGATCACCTGAAGGAAGTGAATCTGGTGCAGTTGTGCAGATTAAGAAGTCTTTTGTTTTTACTTGAAAGGCTGATGGAATAAAAGAAAGGAGAGCTCCAAGGAAATGAAAAACAAAAATTTTTTTTTAAAAAACCCCACAGCACCACCATTAAGGACCTGGATTCTTTGACTTTCTTAGACATTTTTAATGTCATGAGTGTCTCCTCTCCCTCCTTACATGTAGTCCTTGGACAAACTGTGTCAGCATCCCCTAGGAGTTTGTTAGACGCGCGGAATCACAGGCCCTGTTCTAGACTCTGAACCAGAATCTGCATTCATAAGATCCCCACAGGACGCTGGGACGCATCGAAGTTTGAGATGTTCTGCTCTGGAGTGCACGTGCACGTGCAAGTGTGTGGGAGCCCAGACACACAGAACGCAGGCGTCTGTACTAGTCACTTTCTCAGCTGCATCCTGAATGCTCTACCTTAGATGACAATATGCTAGTCCTTCTAGGCCAGGAGTCCCCAGACTCCGGGATCTAATGCCTGATGATCTGACGGGGAGCTGATGTAATAATAATAACAGAAATAAACTGCACAAAAAGTGTAATTCTCTTCAATTGTCCCCAAACCATTTCCCCTACCCCAGTTCATAGAAAAATTTGTCTTCCATGAAATTGGGCCCTGGTGCCAAAAGAGACTGCTGTTCTGGCTTGTTTCATCGACATTTCTCTTGATCTTCAGATGGATTGAATAAACTCAACAGTGAAATCTATTTTTTTTATGGATTTTTGAAAAAGAACTCAGAAATTTCAAAATTGAATATGGATTTACTGTGAACTTGGAACCTGGGTAGTGAGAGAGAACTAACAAACTTTTTGTCTGCAAATCCAGTGAGAGAAAGATACTTGGTCCAGATCACACAGCTCTTGGTGAAGCCAAAGTTGAATTCTGGTCTGATGATACTATTGCTTTCCAAAAACAATTTCCTGCCACCTCCCTAATTGTTTAAGGCACCGCAGTCTCTAGGAAAAAAAAATGGTCTGATGGTCTTGGGACTCATATATCCTCTGCCTAATTAGATGGTATGTCCTTTATCAAATATCAACTCGTGATATAGTTGGACTCCATTAAAAAGCATTTTAAAAGAATTGTTGAGTTGAAGATTACTTCTGGTGTATTTAAAAATAATCAGAACTATTCTATTGTAGAACTCTTAAGAAAAGCAAGCAGTTAATAGTTCATGTGTGTGTTCATTTGTCAAATATTTATTGTGTGCCTACATGAGCCAGCCATGTCCTCATGGAGCTTTTAAGGGGAATTAGAAAGAGTTTCTATGTTGATCCTGAAGCTGCATACACAGTTTTCAGACTCATTAACCACATCACTGTGGTGGTGAAAATGGAGGTAAGTTGGTAGAGCAGGAACAGAGAAGAAACCAAAATGCAAGTTTGGAGCAAGAGTGATTTCAGAGCATATGACATAAGTGCGAGAGCAAACTCTTAATTCGTAGATTCAAGGGCTGAGCCAGGGGGAGATGTGGGTGTTTTCTCACGCTGCCTCCAGCAAGTGTCTCCTTCTGGGGCTCTGGTCATTGACCCCAGTCATTGGGGCCCCTTTCATTGACCCCAGTCACTGGGGCTCCATTCATAGACCCCGGTCACCTGAGCCCCTTTCAGCGACCCTGGTCATCAGGGCCTCTTTCAGTGATCTCCAAGCAGAATTATAATGTAGGTCTGGGCTAGTCATGGCCCTTCAGTGGTGGAGGATGATGGAAGAGACCAGCTGTTGGATGGCATCCAGGACTGCCGCCAGGGGCAGAAGTCTGGCTTTAGGGTGTGGAGCATTGAGCAGGTGCTCCTCCCCTAGTGCTATATGTCACTTCCTTACTCTCCATCTGCCACAGGGGGTCATTGATGAAATCCAGTATCTCCTGATAGTCTAAGGGGATGTTTGTACACATTTATTTAAGAGTCAGGCTTAAAGAGGATGGTAACTGGAGAATTTGGGTATTTGCAGAGCAATGTAGGAAGTTATCTATCCTTGGCATTTCCTGGCCCTTTTTCTGGCATTCAGGGAAATGAGCGATAGCTTAGTTTTTGCAGTAATGGGAGAAATGTAGAAATGTGCCCCTAAATGAGCTGGCAGTGGAATATAGAAGGTTTGAGGAGGGAACCATGGGAAGCTGTGATGGTGGAGCTGAAGTAGCCCCGTGGATACAGATGTGGGTAGAGTTCTCCATAGAAGCTTCCCCAGGGTTCTGCACCATCAGGAAGATCAGGTCCCCAGTTTCCAGATGCAGGAAAGATGGGGCTACCTTCAGTGCACAGACATCCTCTGCTCCCCTCCCAGCCTAGTAGCTGGTGCTGGCCAACTCAATGTCATCGCCCAAGCCTCTGCATTGGGAGCCCAGGGCTAGAACTCCAGTTACAAGCCTTCCTCACTCTCATTGCTGGAGGAAGATGAAAGAACATGTTAGTGGTGGTTTTGGCTGTGGCATGCTTGGCAAGAGGGTATCTTCCAGTCACCTCTGAATGTCTGCGTATCCAGAGCAGAGTTTGTCAGCAGAATGGCTGTGTTTGGACAGGACAGCCTGGGCAGTGCAATAAGGAGGTGCCCAGTGGCGTGCTCGGTACTTCTGAACAGTTGTCAGAAGTGGTATATGTCTGCTGGCATCTTCAGCTGTGGGACCACCCTGAGAATGTTTTGGGGGGACTGTAAGCAGTTGACTTATAGTCATCTCTTTAGCTTTTTCTCTCCCTGGGGACCTGGTAGAGCTCAGGCATACACACAGAGAAGGGACTCCGTTTGCCTCTTCATTGTCTGTGTTGTAATGGAAGACCCACGGCTCCCGCTTGGGCACAGGACATTCAGGGCCAGCTGGTGGCCCAAGCCACTAGAGGGGCCACTGTGGCTTCTGGTGGTACTATGGGAAACAGAGCAGTTCTCTCTGGGGGCAACTCTGCCTTGGCCCCCATGAGAGCCTAGCAAAGTCCATCCAGGAGAATGGAAACCACACCAGTTATTTTAACAGAGAGAATTTAACACTGGGAATCAGTTAGGCAGGTCATGGAGGGCCTGGTAGTGACTGCAGGAAGCTGCTTGTAGGTCTGTATGAGGTATCTTAAAAGTGGTTCCTGACCAGCCACAACACAGCAGATGAAATCTTGTCAGAAATGTGAATTCTGTGTGATTCAGAAACTCTGAGAGTAAGGCCCAGCAACCTAGGTTTTAACAAACCTGCAGCTGGCTTGGATGTGAGAGTCTCTGGTCAAGGACAACAAAGGGAAAATGTTATATGTGGGGTGGACCACTTGCTTGGGGTCATCAGAACCTGTAAGCTTGGAGAAGGGACCTTGCAGACCTGGCATCTAAACCTCGGAGGTGGGGACACTGGTTGGTGCCATTGGTATATCCCAGGGTTGCAGTGAGGCTGGCTCTAGGGTTTGGCGGGGGGTGGGCGGGGGAAGAAATGAAAATTAACTGCTGTTGGAAGCAGCTGCGTGGAAAACAGTCGCTGGGTTAAGCTGATGAGAAGTCCCTTCCCCTCCTGCAGCCTTGCAGCCTCCCTCAAGCTGTCTATCTTGGTGGGGTCTCTGCTCCTTACTTGCAGACCAAGCCTGTACCTAACTTGCTGGCCAGGCTGAAGCCTAAAAGCACTTGTCAGTCCTCAGAGGCTGAGACTCAAGCAGGCAATTCTGGACTATCTCCGGAAAGCTAGGTGGAAACCACGCAGGGCTGAGCCCTAAGTGGTTGTGTTCTGTGCTCTGACCTGGCACCCCCATATTTCCGTGGCTCTTATGCAGTCTGGCGAGGCTGAGAGTGAGCAGGGGGCTTGTCCTGCCCCCAGACAGGCAGTACAGCCAGGTCCTGAGAAATGGCACCAAGGTCATGCAAGGCAGTGATTGACACCAGGCAGTTTGTACCCAGACCCTTCCTCTGGTCCTCAGGGTGCATTTTTACTCCGGAGAGTGTTTGCACATGGAGAACATTTTCTGAGCTCCTTCTGGTCTCTCAAGAAGCATGGAGATGGGATAATGAGGCAAGTCCATGTTCTGTGAGGAGAGGGGACCCTACTGTAATTACCACCTCATTGCTTGGAGGGTGGGTAAGAAAAGTTAGGAAAGTTAGGAAAGTAGAAGCAGTCTCTTTCTCCCCTCTCTCCTGGAAAACTTGAAGGGAAGCTCAGAATAAGTCTGGAAGGAGGATTTATTGGTAGAATTTCATAGCTGAAATCATGTTCTAATGGAGAATGGGAATGAATCAAAACTCGCCGGGAGCGACCAGAGCCACGTTGATGCGAGACAGCTGGCTTGCTGCTGGCCCAGGCCGGTGTGGGGGGCCCTGGGGGACCAGCTGGGGGGTAGGGAAAGGAGGAGGCTGGAAGCATGACTCCAAGCAGATCAGCTTTTCCATCAAGATGACATCATTCGACATGGCAGGGACACAGGCTGCCAGAAGGAGAGCTGAGGCTGTGCTGTGTGCCGTTGGAGCAGGCCCTAATCAGAACCAGCGCCTCCCTGGGCCTGGCTGACTGAGCTGGGGAGGCCATTGGCAACTCTGCCAGCCTGATGCTCCCATCTTCCCACAAGGCGGGCTGCTGAGCCAAGCATGCTGCCCAGCTGTTTCTCCAGCATCTCCTCTGCTGCCTGGGGCGGTGGGGCGCGGGGGACCTTCCTTTCAGACACACCTGGGGTGGGGGCTGTTTAAAAACCACTGGTCGAGCTCAGAGTCAGGATGATCTGCCCTTCTTCCCACTCCAACAGCTACCTCCTCCCTCAGGCTGGGTTTCCCATGATGTGTCTCTTGGTTTTGTTGTAGAAGAGAGATTTGATAAGGTGCTAACTTCTTATTGTATAATTTAAAATACCAAAGTACGTTTTAAATCAAGGAGAAACTCTGAGTAGGCAGTTCAAAAGATGAACTGTTTCCCAAATGATTGCACTTGGTAAATCAGATGAATCTGGTCTGTCTGATTGTACACTTTCACACTTTAGAAATATCGGATAGGTGAGCTTGTTGGCATGAGTACACTCTGCCCAGAGCAGAACAGCGGTTGTGGTCCTCAGATCAGGGTTAGTGACTCAGAGCTGTTTCTCCTCTCCCTTGAGTTGCAAGAGAAATATATTGGGCCAGTGATTCTGCAGTTAGACAGAGTTTTGGGAGACTAAGCTTGATGTTTGTAAAATATCTGCACAGTTCTTGGCACATATGGAGGGTCAAATTCATTCTGTTTTCTGGACTTGCCCCACTGTAATCCAAATTCTTGCAGAAGTAAAGCCTGTGGCAAAGATTTGGATGCACATTGTTGATTCACGGGGGGGTCCCAGGAAACACCAATAGGAAAGCAGGACCTTGAGAAAAGAAGGGAAGGCAGCTGCAGTAGTCGGGGTTCACCAGAGAAACAGATTCATGAGGATATTGGATACTGTATATGTAGGTTTAAGGTATTGCAGCTCAGAAGCAGTCTGGAAGCAGCATTCATTGGTTTGGGGGGCACCTTTGGTCTTTTTCCTTTAAGACCATCAACTAATTAGGTGAGGCCCACCTACATCCTAGATGGTAATCTGCTTTATTCGAAGGTGGCTCAGGCGATGAAGAATCCACCTGCAATGAGGGAGGCCTAGCTTCGATCCCTGGGTTGGGAAGATCCCCTGGAGCAGGGCATGGCAACCCACTGCAGTATTCTTGCCAGGAGAATCTGCATGGACAGAGGAGCCTGGCAGGCTACAGTCCATGGGGTCGCAAAGAGTCAGACATGACTGAGCGACTAAGCACTAACTGATGTAAATGTCAACCTCATCTAGAAAGTACTTTCACTGTGATGTTCAGATAGGTGTTTGACCAAATACCATGGCTTAGTCAAGTTGACCAGAAACCATCACGGCAGCAGAATAGAGCATGTGTTATTGAACCTGTTACCTCTGTTAAGAGGACTGCCAGAGTGGAAGCCTGCTGGGGAAGCCTGGGAGCCAGTGTAGACACACCTCACAGTTACCCCACCCAAGGGACCGGGGAGCTGGGGTCACGCCTTCTTTCGGGCTGTCCCAGGGGCTTTAGTCCTTGGTGCTCCTGGCCTGCTGTCCCAATGGGTGGGGCCACCAAAGCCCTTGGGAAAAGGAGTTGCAGGTGCCAGCAGTTTAGAAGTTGGGTTGGACAGCAGAGGAATGGCAAAAGCCAAGAGGATGTGGGTGGGGCACGATGCTATCTGCTCTGTCTTCCTGTGCTCATTTCCACCCGATTTTCTCTGGGCTTGGCCGTTCATTGCTAACGAGATGGTTCAAATGTGCTGTTCTCTCCATGGTCACCCTTCACGCCCAGCCACGGAAGGGCAGCTGTGGCTCCCTCACGTGGCAGGATGGCCAGATGGGGAGTGCCGAGGGGACCCCATTTAGCAAGGTCTTCTGGCTCATCTTCAGCAATGCCCATCTCCTGTCCTGACCTTGCTAAATGGAACTTGGAAACTCACTTCATTTCTACTTATTCTTTCTTACTGTTTGGCTGTTGCTCAGGGAAATTGTGATCAAGAGAAAGTAAATTGGCTAACATTCAGTTCCAGATCTCTATACTTGTTTGATTCTGCTGTCTGTGCATTCAAAGAATGTGAGTTTTTGATCCAGTAATGTAAAAACGTACCAAGAACCACTGTGATAGGAAGAGCCCAACACTGGGGATTGAGGAGAGCTCCAGATTCCGCTCTCTGGCTGGGAGCAAGTCTTGTTCCCTCTTTTTTTAAAAAAATAATTATTTTTAATTGGAGGATAATTGCTTTACTTGTTCCCTCTTGGGACATCAGTTCCTCATCTGAAAAAATGAGGATCTTGATCGAATTGGTTCCTAGGCTTGCCTGAAAGCTTTCACATTCTACAAGCCTGCCTCCTTTCCTGCCCCACTGCTGTCAGAGCAGTGTGTAAATCTTGTGCGGGCTCCTGTGCTTTCTCTGTTGAAGTACTTTCCTGTATGCATTCTTCTCTTTTCAATAATATCACCATCCAGGTCTCAGGTACCTCTTGGTGACCCAGCTTCACCTTGGAAATCAGCTATTTGCTGAAATAAACAAGCTGGGGCAGACCTGCCCTTGCTGACCAGGAATCTGCTGCCGTAGCCCGGCAAAGTCCCTGAGATGGCAGAGGCCCAAGAAAACCCATTAAATGCATCAAAAATATGCCCTGTGGCAGCTGCCGAATGCCTATCCAGGTCACTTTCTCCCTTCATACCTTCCCTAGTGGCTGATCCCTTTGATGTTATTAAAAGGCAGAGCCATCCCCACGGCCCCAGCTCATATAGTTAAATGCTGGCAGGTGTGAGGCTACTTTTTTGGGGTACAAGAGCCCATCTACTAGGAGGCTCATGTGTGGAGCCAGGGCAGGGGCTGGGTCATCCGTTTTCCCTCTGCTCAGCAGTCTCATCTGGTCATTGTAGGCACAGACACTCCTTTTCTCTCACCTTAAAAATGCCATGCTCCCCTGAATCCACAAAGTTGCTAAGAAATAGTATTATGTAAAAAAGTGTTATGTGGTACAGAAGAGCAGTGAAATGGTTCTGTTGATACTAAAGCCATACTTACCTAATAAAACATATTGTCAACATACTTACTGACAAACTCTGAGATAATGGAGGTGAGAACTTTTGGGTTTATCCAATTGTGTATTGTGACCATGTTTTAAAGTCCTACATTTTGTCACAATAGGTTCTGCCACCCTAGCATTACACCTTGAGGCACAGGTGATGAGGTTTTCTTATTTAGGGGTGCACCTCAATACAGCCCTCATGGTGGTCATGATTTTGTTGAACCAGTAGGCACCATTAAACCCTGTGGTCCCACCCCACGGCGGCCCGGGAATGAAGTTGGCTTCAGCCTCCTCTGTGTTTCCCTGCACGAAAGCTCTATGAGGGCAGGGGGTTTGCCCATGTTGTTCTTTGATGAGTCTCGTACGCCTGCACGGTGCCCAGCTCAGTGGACCACGGATGGCCACAGTCCAATAGATACAGCAGTTATAGAGCCCTACTCGACATCTGTGCGATGAGTCAGAGTTACTGGGGGGAGTGATCGCTCCCTTGTGTTGGCATATGCCCCATTTCATTATAGGAGTCAGTATTCCACGTAGCCTTGGTAGTTTCAGTGAAAGTGAAGTCGCTCAGTCGTGTCCGACTCTTTGTGACCCCGTGGACGGTAGCCCACCAGGCTCCTCCGTCCATGGGATTCTCCAGGTAAGAATACTGGAGTGGGTTGCCATTTCCTTCTCCAGTGGATCTTCCCAACCCAGGGATCGAACCCAGGTCTCCCACATTGCAGGCAGATGCTGTAATCCATGAGCCACCAGGGAAGCCCAGGAGTTTCAGTAGCTTCTCTTAATATTCTGTAGGTTTGCTGTGATGCCTGCCTTTTAGGACACTAATTGTGTTGGATACAGCTAACCATTGATGTGTATATTGGTGGCTCAGTTGATAACTCATGAGGTTTAAATCAGAGGGAGCTGTGATGTGTGAAGCCCAGAGAATCCACAGGAGCCTGGTCTCTCTGGATTTTGGGAGGGGGCCCTGGCTACATACTCCTCTGTGAGATGGTATTGATCAGGGCTGCCTGACGTCAGTCCTCTGTGCAGCGGAGGGCTGCATATCATCTGAAGGGAGCGTGCGACCCTCTGAGGGTGTCTGGAGGGGGCCTTGTGACTGTGTGTGTCCTCACTCACATTTTGACCTTATTTATTGGCAGGCCTGAATTATGTTCTGACGGCTGATGTGGCCAAAAAAGAGAAGAGCCAGTTGCCCAGGGTCTACTTCGTGTTGCTGGGAGAGTCCGTGGGTCAGGTCTCTGAGAAGCTGCGGCTGGTGCACTTGGAGGAGACGTGTCATCACTATGTGGCCCACGTGAAGGTCAGTTGCTTTTTCCTCAAACGTTGATCTCTGCAGATGTTCATTTGGAACTGGTGGAAACTTTTATTCTGCATTACGTATGCGCTTTCAAAATTTTATTTTACAAGGAGGAGAACATTTGTTTCTTCTTTTTTTAAAGTGGAGTCGGGCAGCTCTTTATTGATCTTCCTGTGTTGGTCTTCGCCTCTGAGAACGGCGCTTTCTGGCCTTGCCTTCTTCTTTTGGGAGGTTTCCTGTCCTCCCTCCTCTATGAGGCTCAGTAGTCTTTTCAGAGGAGAGCCACAAAAGCACACACCTTTGGATCGCAGTGGTGCTGCGTCACACTGTACCTGATGCCTTTATCAGCGATTCGTTACCTGTTACCTCATAGTCATGGTTAAGGTGTTTTACAGCTGGTTTGATTTTTCTCTCTTGATTACTTTCTATTTATTTTAGGGGTGGATTTTATGGCCCCTTTCCCCCTCACTCTACATAAACTTTCAAAGTGTTTTTCTCCTCTTGAAATTATTTGTTAAATATACTTTGCTTCTGGCAAATATACTTAGTTTCTGGCAGCCAGGCTTTGATTACTTACAGAGAGGCCCGTGTGCAGACAGGTACTATCAGGTTGGGAGTCTCGTGCCCAGCGCTGCAGGAACGTCCAGCCACTGACTCCCTAGGCAAAGACAGACAGCATATAGGAGGTAGAAGGACCCCCATGACCCAACAACATGGTCAGTAAGATGAATGTAGTTTTGGAGTCACATAGACCTGGTGTGTGTCCTGGTTTGACATCTATGTGTCTCCATTTCTGCATCTCTTGCCTTGAAAGGTAGTCACAGAATTAAGTATTATATGATGAAATACTCTTAAAGGGCCTTGCACAGAGTCTGCCACACAGCAGGCACTCAGCATTATTATTATTTGGTTGGATCATATGTAATTGCCAGTTTCTAACATTCTTGACTTACAAAAATGGCAATTACATGTAGTTCAATGTGTTATTATTAGCCAGTGGCTTTCTGGATGATAGCAAAAATAGTCTATGGATTGGAGATGAAGTGTCCCTCTATTATTGTGTTGTTAGTGCCAGAACAGGGGAATAACAGCTGCTTCCACATGCTTCTGGCTTGTAGATAGAGAATGCCCCACACATCCATGGCACTTTGGCCCAGAGCCTGAGTCCATGCCCCTGAGATGCTTTTCAGTGGGGCTGGGCTCTGACTCCTGCCAGGACTCGTGCTGGGGCCTGCCCAGACCAGCTGCCCTTGGCCTTATGGGTGAAGGCCTTTTATAAAGCAGTTCATGCCCTTGTTAAGCCAAGGGGCCACCCACCCCTCTGGGTCTAAGATGATGTTGGCTCATGATCACCCTTGGGGGTATGAGGCTGTCGTGCCAGACACTGCCAGGCTTTAAGGGCTTGCACTTGGTGTTTTCACACTCCCTGGAGGTGGGGTGTCTTCTCTTGGGCTCCTTATTTTTCATATTTTAAGCACTTATTTATCTATGACTGTTCTGGGTCTTCATTGCTGCAGTCTTTTCTCTAGCTGTGACGAGCAGGGGTTGCTGTCTAGTTGCTATGTATGAGCTTATCATTGTGGTGGCTTCTCTTGCTGTGGAGCATGGGAGGTATACAGGGCACGAGGGCTTCAGAAGCTGTGGCTCCAGGCTCTTGAGCACAGGTTCCATAGTTGTGGCGCAGCGTTTGGTTGCTCTGTGGCATGTGGATCTTCTCGGATCAGGGGCCGAACCTGTGTCTTTTGCACTGGCATGTGGGTTCACCACTGAGCTGCCAGGGATGTCCCCCTGGGCTTCTTCATGCTGGTCTCTTCTACAGGTACTTTCCATCAGGAATCTTTTTGCTTTGACTGAGAGGTTAGCCCTTCCTGTGTAGCTACCGGGGTCTTTGCTTTCACTTTTTGCTTTGACTGAGAGGTTAGCCCTTCCTGTGTAGCTACCGGGGTCTTGGCTGCAAGACAGGGCTTCTCAAAGCCTGCAGGACCTTTGCAGGCAGTGCTCAGAAAACAGCAATATAGAGGTGCAGGCCAGAGGCAGGACTGTTTCTGTGGTGGCTTCTGAGGATTAAATAGGGAAGAGCAGAGTTGCCCAAGGCTGTTTATTCTTGTGCCTGCTGATATCTAGGGTTGCCAGACCTGGCAAATAAATATATAAGATTTCCAGTTGAACTGAATTTTCAGATAAACAACAAATCTAATTTTTAGTATAAAAGTACATCCCAAATAGTGCATGGGATATACTTATCCATAAAATTAAAAAAATTTTATTTGATAGGTTATCTGAAATTCAGATTTAACTGGGCATCGAGTTGGAAGAGTCAGTCTGACTGATATCCTTCCATCCCATGAGTGGTACTTAACTCATCAATCAAAACATGACTAAAAAGAAGAGAGATTGAGATGGTGGTCAGAAGAGTTTGGAGGATGAGGGCAGGGCTCAGAAGTGCAGAGCAGGCATGTACCTCTGTGGGATTATTTGGGTCATTTTAAGGAAGAGCAGGAGAGCAGGGCTTCAGTGAACTAGGCATCTAGAAAATTTGGAACATAGCTGTTGCCAGGTTATTTTGTCACGCAAGGAGACAGGGGTGGCGGGAGCAATCAGGAAGGCAGAAGCTTCTGATGCCTTTGTGGCTCAAGAGATGCTCGAGGTGGCTTGAGAATTTATAGCCATGTGGGAAGTTTCCACCTACCGGGCATGGTCTGGGCCATAGCAGAGGACCCTGGGGACTGGCAGAGGGACCAGCGAAGGTGAGAGCTACAGGGCTGGCTGGCTGCTTGTGCTGCGGCTCGGCTGGCCTGGCCTGTGGTTTCTGGAGTTGTGGGAAAGCAGCTGGGAAGGCAGTGGTCCTTCTGGCGCCCAGGCGGGCTGCGGTGCTGGGGGCAGGGAACGGCAGCCTGGCCACCTCCTGGAGCGGCTCCTCAGGGCAGCAGGGCCTGAGAGCACCGTGCAGCCTTCTCCGTGGGGCTGGTGCTGGGCTTTATAGACAGTGAGGGAAGAGAGATAAAAGCATTCTCGCTTATCACACGCCATATGGCACGCAGACAGGGAGGCAGGCGCGAGGGGCTGGGTGTGTTTTGTTTAGGCTATCTTTAGGTTTTTCTTTTTTCTTTTTTTCTTTAAGCCTATTCCAATCTTTTTTTCCCCGTTCGTTCTTTTCGCCCTGAAGTTTTCATTCCATATATGGTGATAAGTATCTGGATCACAGAAAGCTGCTTTGGCGGACACCTGCCTCCCAGGCTCGCCGTGTTGTCCCATGTTTTGTTCCATTCACAGCCCTCGTGGGGCCTCCGTGTGCGCGTGCTCAGTCACTTCAGGTGTGTCCAACTCTTTGCGACCCACGGGATTCTCTGCTGCTGCTGCTAAGTCGCTTCAGTCGTGTTCGACTCTGTGTGACCCCATACACAGCAGCCCACCAGGCTCCCCCGTCCCTGGGATTCTCCAGGCAAGAACGCTGGAGTGGGTTGCCATTTTCTTCTCCAATGCATGAAAGTGAAAAGTGAAAGTGAAGTCACTCAGTTGTGTCCGACCCTCAGTGACCCCATGGACTGCAGCCTTCCAGGCTCCTCCGTCCATGGGATTTTCCAGGCAAGAGTACTGGAGTGGGGTGCCATTGCCCATGGGTGCCATGGGATTCTCTAGGCAACAGTGTTGCTGTAGGTTGCCATGCCCTCCTCCAGGGGAACTTCCCGACCCAGCAATTGAACTCACGTCTCTTACGTCTCCTGCACTGGCAGGCAGGTTCTTTACCACTGAGCCACCAGGGAACGAAGTACCTAATTCTATGATAAGCTGCATCCTCCTGGGGGTGTGGGTCCATTCTCAGGGCCTCACTTGGTCAGCAGAGCCAAGGCAGTTCTAGCTGCTTCCTTGGCATCTCTCCCTCAAGAGTCCACAAGCCCCAGTGTGTCTCCACTCCTCCCTGAAACTAGCCCAGTTTGAGGGATGGCCCCCTTCTACTAGTGAAATGGTCTAGAGACCTCTGTGAGTCCCCACGGTCACCAGTGAAAATCCACACAGCTCCTCTCAGCCTCAGGGCTTGCCATGACTTGGCCTCAGTTCACCTGTCCAGCTGCATTTCCACATCACTTCACATGTGCCCTGGGCTCTTGTCAAGGTGAACTGACCCCTCCTTCTGGAACATGCCCCTCCCGCTTACAGCCTTAGTTGCTGTGTTCACCCAGCATTTCTGGCACTTGGGATGCCACAGGCCTTGGTTTATCTCCAAGTGTAACCATGTGCCTACCACCCGCAGGGTTTTTGCATTTTTTTGGTCTCGAACATGTACCTCCTGTGGTATTGTATTTCCTATTTTTTTCCCATTGGCTTTTTGACTTAGATAAAATAATTTGTACACTCCTGTAAGTAGAACACCGATTATTGCCTGCCAAAAGAGAGAGAAGCTGTAAACATAAATACATTAAGGAGGCAACAATGTCATTGAATTCTAAGTGGGCTTCATTATTTGCTGAAGTCTCTGAAGAAGTGACCTGCTCTTCCTGTGTGTTCAAAGGGGAAGTTATAGAGTGCTGTGGAAGTATTTGAGACATGCTGGCACTAGGCTGAACTTTCTCTCTGATGCAATCAGAAGGACTAAAGGAATATTGACTGTGAAGTAACTTTCCAAATATGTGGGTCCTTTTTTAGAGCCTGGACAATACGCCATGGGAAACAGTGCCATGAGCCCCACCTTGGAAGCCCTAAACCCTGGTTATGCCCTGCTTTGATTAGCAGTGACTCCTTGCTCTTGCCTGCTGAAGGGTTGTCCAGGTTTGAAGGCTCAGTAAGTCATGATGTAAACATCCTCAGCCAAATGGTGTCCTTGGCTCCAGGGAGATTGCCATCAGCTTCCTGTCCACTCAGAGCTTGTTCCATGTTGTCTGACTCCTGCTTTGGGAATGAACAGCATGAAATAGATGCTTGTCAGACCCAGCTGTGCTGAAGTGGCCAGTTGGGTCGGCTGGAGTCTGTGGTCACAAGGAACTTCTCTGCAGGGTGGGGCTTCTCACCTGTCTTGCACCTCGGGCTGGGAGATGATGGCATGAGATGATGAAGTGGACAGTTTTGGAAGCATGGCTGTATTCTTGCATCACTCCATGGTTTTCTGGTCTCTATATTTACCTGGATGTTAACTGTGCTGCTTTATCTTCAAGTCCTGCACGGACCCTTGAGAGAGCCAGCCCTTTATGGGGTCAGGTAGTCATGTCTGACCATCAGACCAGAGCCTTTTCAGGAGTGAGGAAAAGGGCGTGATAGTTTTGAATCTATACAAGGGCGGTGCAGAAACCCCGGCAAGGCTGAACAAAGGGTCAGCTGCCTCACTGCCAACTGTGGGGATCCAAGACCCCCTCCAAAGGCCTCCAGAAGACCTTTGGTGAGCAAAATCACGTGTCAGACCCTGTCAAGGGAGCCAACAACAGGATTAATGTTAAAAAAAAAAAAAAAACCACTCCACACTGGACAAGGGAATATAAAAGCACATTGGCTTCTCTGAGTAGCTGCAGATGTTCAGGAGACTGTTCTCTTGTGTTGCTGGAGGATTCTGCAAGGGAGTCGGGACCTTAACCTACCACAGGTCCTGGTCTGGCAAAGGGCGGGCAGCACGCCAGCCAGCAGGCAGTCTTGGAGATCACTCGTTGGGGTCTGCCCAGGTATTGTAGTTGTTTTCCATTTTCACATCCAGAAAAATGCCTTAGGGCCAGCTTCAGTCACATGATAGACTGTGAGTTTGCAGGGTGTTTGGATCCATCGAATGTCAATCTTCAGTGCTGTTGGAGGCTTTTGTTTTCTTGTTTAAGAAACAGTTAAGGAAGACATCCTGCAGAAGGGCATGGCAACCCACCCCAGTATTCATGCCTGGAGAGTTCCCATGGACAGGGTAGCCTTGCAGGGTACAGTCTATAGGTTTGCAAAGCGACCTGAAGTGACTTAGCTCGCACAAGGAAGGATTAAGTTAAAGAAAACCTCTGTGTGAGGAAGAGGAGAAAGGAAAACCGCAAAATTTTCTTCTTTAGCTGGAAAAAATGCTTAAATCTCTTGATTAAAATCTCTTATTAATCATCCTGATAAGTCAAAGAAATAGCCCCTCAGAAGTTGTATGTTTTGGGGAAAAGGATGCAGACCGTAGATGGAGGAGGTCATCTTAAAACTTTTTTTTTAATCAGTAATATATGCACATAGTTACTCATTTTTTAAAGCTGTATGTAAAGTTATAGAAAGAAAGGATGTCTCTCAGCACCCCTATTTCTCTTCTGAAGTTCCAGTTTCTTGTACATGTCTTCCAAGAACTTGTCAGTGAATACACAAAGCTGTGTTTTACACAAATGGAGGCATACTGTGGCACACTGCTGTGCAGCTTGCTTTTTCCTTATAAAATGCCCAACAGCAGAATAGGTAAGCAGCTGTTGCCTTTTGAAAGGCTGTACAATGGAATACTACTCAGCAATAACAAAGAATGAAGTGCTTGATATGATATGATATATTTTTATGATATGAATGATATGCAGATCCCTAAATTATTATGCTAAGTGAAGGAAACCAGACTAAAAAGGCTACTACTGTGATTCTGGGGAAAAGACCAGCTCAAAAGGCAGAAAGCAGATCAGAGTTTCTGGGGTGGGAGGTGGCATCCATGCTTGGCTGCAGAGTTAGGAGGGAAGTTTGGAAGTGATAAAAATATTCTAATGGGATTGTGCTTGTGGTTATATGACTGAATACATTGATTAAAGCTCAACAAAAAGGTTGCAGGTGGACCAGGCTTTAAGGGGAGGATCCGGAGTTCAGTTTTAGACACACTGAGTTTGAGGGACCTATTAGATGGTGAAGTGGAGATATGTGTATAAGAGCCTGCAGTTGAAGTAGTGGTCTGGGTTATAAGTATAAATTTGAGAGTCATCAGAAACTAGTGTTTACAGCCACGAAATTCGATGAGATAACCTAGGTAGAGAGAGAGAGGAAAGGGAAGGGAAGGGAAGTGTGAGAGCTCAGTACAGTGCTCCTCTCCTCTTGGTCCTAAGATGGCTGCTGAGTTCCAGCTGCTGTGCCTCCTTTCCATGCAGAAAGAAGGCGGAAAGGCAAAGTGCTCTTGCCACCTGATTCTGAGGCCCTTTTCAAGGGCTCCCAATGACTTCTAGGCTTCCCAGGTGGTGCAGTGTTAAAGAATCCACCTGCCAACGCAGGAGACGCAGGAGATGCAAGTTCGATCCCTAAGTTGGGCAGATGCCCTGGAGGAGGAAATGGTAACTCTCTCCATTATTCCAGTATTCTTTCCTGGAAAGTCCTATGGACAGAGGAGCCGGGGGCGGGGGGTGGAGGGTGGGGCGCTACAGTTCATGACGTCACAAAAAGTTGACCGTGACTGAGTGACTGAGCACAGAGCACAGTGATTTCTACTAACAACTCATTTAGTGTCCGTATCTTAAGGGAGGTTCAGTTCAGTTCAGTTCAAGTCAGGCCAGTCGCTCAGTCGTGTCTGACTCTTTGCGACCCCATGAATCAAGGATGTCAGTTTCAACTGTGCAGAGCTTCACTCTCTTGAGGCACTTTCTGTGATGTTGGACGTGTGCCATAGCTACGCTGCCCAGCGTGGTGGCCACTACCACATATGACTGTTGAGGACTTGAACTGTAGTGAGTGCCAATGGGAAATTTCTACTTTTAATTGTAAAGTGTAAATGTAAACAAACCCTTGTGGCTAGTAGCTACTATATTGAACAGTGCAGATATCTGTTACTGTAGAATATAGAGTCTTCCCAGGACACCAGTCACTTACAGATCAAATATCATGAGCCAAGTAGAAACATAAATAACTGGGTTGAAGTCAAAATGACTGTTTCACTTTGCACTTACATTGATTAGAACCTGAGTTTTTTTTTTTTTTTAGTTTTTTATTTTTTAAATTTTAAAATCTTTAATTCTTACATGCGTTCCCAAACATGAACCCCCCTCCCACCTCCCTCCCCATAACATCTCTCTGGGTCATCCCCATGCACCAGCCCCAAGCATGCTGTATCCTGCGTCAGACATAGACTGGCAATTCAATTCTTACATGATAGTATACATGTTAGAATGCCATTCTCCCAAATCATCCCACCCTCTCCCTCTCCCTCTGAGTCCAAAAGTCCGTTATACCCATCTGTGTCTTTTTTCCTGTCTTGCATACAGAGTCGTCATTGCCATCTTCCTAAATTCCATATATATGTGTTAGTATACTGTATTGGTGTTTTTCTTTCTGGCTTACTTCACTCTGTATAATCGGCTCCAATTTCATCCATCTCATCAGAACTGATTCAAATGAATTCTTTTTAACGGCTGAGTAATACTCCATTGTGTATATGTACCACAGCTTTCTTATCCATTCATCTGCTGATGGACATCTAGGTTGTTTCCATGTCCTGGCTATTATAAACAGTGCTGCGATGAACATTGGGGTACATGTGTCTCTTTCAATTCTGGTTTCCTTGGTGTGTATGCCCAGCAGTGGGATTGCTGGGTCATAAGTTAGTTCTATTTGCAATTTTTTAAAGGAATCTCCACACTGTTAGTTTTAAGAGTGCCATGGAACCTGGTCTTTCTCTCCAGAGTTCCATCATAATCATGGGAGGAGGGAAGCAGAATTAGAAATGAGAAAGTTGGGTGGCTCACCCTGAGTTGATCATTTCAGGAGCATCACAGTCGTGCATCTGATATTTTCTGTTTTCTTCTCTGTGGCATAAAACTGTAAAAAGTGGCAGTGTCGAGGATGGAGGTATATACAATTGGTGGGTCGGGAGGGAAGGCATTTGAAGGTTTGAGACATATCAGAGAATTGCCTTCTAGGATGTAAAAGCCTGATCCTGATGCTCTTGCTAGTACTGGGTGGAGAGATTCCTTTTCAACTTCCTTTTGTGAGGCACATGAAGTATAGTCTTCCCGTGTGGATGGAGGGTGCCAGATACAGGCTGGGCTGATCTGATCTGTGCTCAGCCATGGGGTCTCAGGTGAGTGCCTCAGCCGGGTCTGTGTACTTCCTCAGATGATGGTGGGAAGAAAACAGACTTCCTAGTAGCGATCTGGTGAGCACTGGGCCCCCTTTCCCTTCTCCTTAACCCGGAAATCAATTACTCTTCCTGGCTGCCTCTGCGTTTGAAATGGATCAAGACACTTTACATCGGTATTTGGGGGATTTTTAAAAAATGATTAGAAACAGATGGTGAAGGGAAAATAAAAAGTATGGAGCAAACAAGAAATAAATGTGGGAAGAATGTGGGAAGAGAACAACTCTCCTAGCTGACATCCTCCTCCACCTGGAACAGAGTGTGTCAGAGCTGCTGAATCAGTTTACAAAGGCTCCTTCAAGTGCAGTTTGCACACCAGTCACTCACATGCGTGCAGGCTAAGTCACTTCAGTCAAGTCCAACTCTTTGCAACTCCATGGACTGTACCCCGCCAGGCTCCTCTGTCAAGTGGGTTGCCCTGCCCTCCTCCAGGAGATCTTCCCAACCCAGGGACTGAACCCACGTCTTTTATGTCTCCTGCAATGGCAGACGGGTACCACTAGTGCCTCTTGTGGACCTCTTTCAGTCCTGATGTGGCAGGTCTGGGGTGAGTTTCTAACCAGCTCCCCAGTGATACTGATGCTGCCGGTCCATGGACCACACTCTGAGAACCAAGGAGCTAGAAAACATAGGTTCTGGTGGTTATGCTCTGGCTTCCTTGTGATCTTGTACGATCCTGGGGCTCATGCTGATGCTTTAGTAACAGAGAGCACATCTCTCATGGGAGGGCTGGTGCCGGCTGTGATTTCTTCCTTGTTCCCTCACTGCCTGTTGTTTGCAGGACAGTGTTGTCAGCAGTCAATTTACTGACCACAAGTCTTTCGGCATTTCTGTTTAACTTCACTGGAGTGTTTTGGGCATGACCATGTCAGAAATCTTTCTCATTCACAAAGACCAGGAGCTTCTTGAAGTACATGCTTTTATTAAGCAGAATGTGCTGTGCTATGCTTAGCCGCCCAGTTGTGTCCGACTCTTAGCAACTCCATGCACTCTAGCCAGCCAGGCTCCTCTGTCCATAGGGATTCTCCAGGCATGAATGCTGGAGTGGGTTGCCATGCCCTCCTCTAGGGGATGTTCTGAACTCAGGAATCAAACCCAGGTCTCCTGAGGATTCTTTACCAGCTGAGCCACCAGGGAAGCCCATGAATACTGGAGTGGGTAGCCTATCCCTTCTCCTGAGGATCTTCCCGACCCAGGAATTCAACCAGGGTCTCCTGCATTGCAGGCGGATTCTTTACCAGCTGAGCCACAGAGAAGTCCATTAAGCAGAAAAATTATGATTTTTTTTTTGGCACCATCTCTTAGGGGCAAACAGAATGAGAAATCAGCTTAGAGATCATCTGAGTTCTCCCTATGAGCAAATTGATGATCACATGCATTTTTTCCCCAGGCAGGTTATAGCAGGCACCGTCTCAGTCCTCAGCTTTGCCCTTCATCCCACGTGTCTCTACTTTCAGTTCACTTCTGCACGCGTCACTGCTTTGCTGTTGTCTCACATGGTCATTGTTGGTTACACTTTCCCTCTCAAAGCCTTCCAATTCGGATGTGAAGTTATGTATGCCACTGCATTTGTGGAGTACCCACTGTGTGCCAGATACCGAAGAGATGGAGAGCCCTGGGGAGATGGAGAAGGCGGGACTCGGCCCTGCCTTCAAGTAGCTCTCGGTCTGCTGGGGCATCTGTTCTGGAAGTTGTGACTTGGCCAGTCAGGCAGCCCCGGGCCTTCCAGGCTTTTTGCTTTTCCTCTTGCTGCCCTCCCCCACCTTCACCGGTGCAGACCTTGCCACCCTCTCTAGGTCCAACTTTAGTGAAGCTCCTTCTGCAAAACGGCTGCCCACTGCTGCCTGATAGTCCCAACCACCCTTCTCTCTTCCCGTCCCCGGGCTTGGATGTGGGCCTTTTCCCCACCGGTGGTACTTGGTGTCTTAGTCTGCTTGGGCTATCATAAGACCACAGATGAGGTGGCTTAAGCAACAGAGTTTACTTGTCATGCTTCTGGAGGCTGGAAGTATGAGGTCGAGGGGTCAGCAGGGCTGGTTTCTCCCGACGCCTCTCTCCTTGGCTTTGGATGGCTGCCTTCTCCGGGTGTCCTCCTGCTGATTTCTCTCTGTACTTGTCTGTATCTAATCTCCTCTTCGTATAAGAATAACAGTCCTACTGGATTCGGGCCTACCCTAAAGACCTCATTTTAACTTAATTACCCTCTCTCCAAATCTGGTCCCATTCTGAGGTACAAGAGGTTGCGGATTCAACATATGAATTTGAGGGAACACATTTCAGCCCATGACACTTTCATACTAGTTTTTAGCTTTCCCTGTTAGATTACTGGCTCTTCTGGGTCAGGGATATTTGGCGTAGTATGAACTAGGCTTCCCAAATGCTCGTCAAGTGACTGATCAGGTTCTTCTTTTTTTTTCAACTTGAAGACTTTTTAAAAAAATTGAGGTATAGGTAATTTATAATGTGTGATTAGATTCTTGATGTCATTTCTTCCTTATGGTCCATTTCAAGGGTTGAGTGGAATTAATGGATCGAACTTCAAAGGAGCGATTATTTTTTTGTCTGATGTAATGAATCAAACTTTTCTGATCCTGGAAAGAATTTGGTGGATGAGACTTTATGAACATATACACACACGCACATGCATACACACACGCAGAGCATAACCATTTTGGCATCATTTATTTAAAAACAAACAAGGAATTGCTTTCTGGACAAGCTCTGTCCTTGGGTGTAAATCTAATACAGGGCCCAGATGTTTACTCCACAGTAAACATGGTGTGAGGCTATAACAAGACCTTGCTTATAAAGTGCTAAGCTCCGTACAGTGGAAAATATGCAGACACAGACGTAAGAGTCTTCAGTCAATGCCCTGAGCAGGAATTTCTGGACAGGTGTCCTCCCTGCCTCTTTTTAGTCCTTTGTGAGTTAGCTTCTTATGCACCGCAGAGACCCAGCAGATGGTAATTGTGGAGCTACATGTATGCGTTGTACCGTGTACCTTCCCAGACCACTGGACCTGCCTTGGAAGGAGTGAGGGAGGGACCCGGGCAGTTTCAGGAAGTGGGTCAAGGCTATATCATCTGTAACAAAACGGCACAGAGCAGTCGCACTGTGTCAGAAATCAGCCTTGCGGCTCTCTGGGCTGCCTCCTGGCTTGGGTGCTAGAACTTGGCTAGGTGGAGGGGTGCTCAGGCCCCAAGGCAGAAGTGCCTCCTTGACTTCTGTCCCGAAGAAGGAATTTTCCCAGAGAGGAAACTCTAGAGCAAGTCTGTTCGATAGAAAGGGACTGTGGGCCACATTTGCAATGGTACATTTTTCTAGTTGCTATGATGAAGAAGTTAAAGCAAATAAGATTAATTTTAATAGCGCTGAACCCAGTATATCAAAATATTATCAACTTCTAATCGATGCAAGTATTATCAGTGAGTTATTTACGTTGTTTTTGGTGCTGGGTCTTTGAAACCCAGTGTGTGTCTTAGCCGCATTTTATGTCCTCGTGAGAGAAGTGGGCGCAGTGGTTAGAGCCAAACCTGATTCCTTTGGGGACATTGGGGTGGCTGCAGGGTCCTGAGTGTAAATTCAAATACGTGAATACATGTCTTTCATCAACTAATAGGAAAAGTACACTTCTGTCACCTGTGGTTCTGAGAAACATGTTAATTTCATAAAGGATGCTTTCGTATTTGGACTGGGAAGCCTGCTTCTGAATGTCTTAAACTGGGGTTCCTGAAGCCCACATGCCCGTAGTGTGGTGATGAAGGTCTGCGGAACCTTTCCAGCATTTTAGAGCCTGTGGGAGTCACAATGATTACCATCCCACTGCTGACAATGTCTGCATCGTGGCTCTCAGCTGAGGTGTCAGTGCTGGTGAGCCCGTGCTGATCAGACTCTCTGTTAGGGATTCCCAGGTCATGATGGTGGTAGGGAGTTAGTTGATGGGGGAGGAAATCCTAGGGGTGGCAGAGGCCCACGTTTCTCATGTCTGTGCTCCTTGCCACAGGCACAAGTGCAGACCTCCAGGGACTCATTTGTCAGGCCTGTTAACATTCAGAGGGCTTGGAGGGGACAAAAGGTGCATGAAGTCAGCGAGCGCTATTACTGGTTCAGTGCTTCCTGGGGTGAAGTCAGGATGTAAGCATTTCCTGTGAGCCGCGAATCCTGCTCCCCACCTGTGTGGAGCGCCTGGGAAAGGCGGCTTTGGCCTGCCTTCAGCTCCTCTGCCTCCAGCTGCTCCGCTGGTGGGGTTCTCCCTATTCTCAGAGCGGGGAGCCGTGAAGAGTGCACGGGGGCCGCTCCAGGTGTCCCGTGGCTCTGGCCACCCCGCTTGTAGGAAGAGGATCCCACCATGCTTGGCAGCCCACCCAGCACCGGGAGGTGCAGATCACTCAAAAGCCCGTCCCTGTGCTGAACCAGAGCCCACCTCATGTGATGGCACCCCTTCCTTGTCCTGCCCTGGGCAGCCATAGGCATCTGTCTGTCTGTCCTGGCACCTCCCGCTCTTCCTGTTTCCTCCAGGGCTGTGCATCCTCAGTTCCTTTGGGTCTCCAGTTTTTTGTTCCGTCAGTGAAATGTCCATCCTTTGTTTTTAATCCTTTTCTCCTCTGTGTCTGACCTTCTAACCATCCCCCTACCAGAGGTCAGAGAGAGGAAAGGAGAAGAAATTCAAGGCAGCCAGTTTTGCTCCTTCCCATCAACGGTGCAGGGAAGATGCCTATAACAAGGAGGTCAAATGGATGGCAGTGCTTGAAACTGGCTGGTTTCACCCTCTCCCCTGGTACGACCGCTGCCTTGACTCTTCTGCCTTGAGGCAGTACTTGTTGGTCTGGTTTGCACACTGACATTTATCCCTGCAGCCCTCTTGAATCTGACATCTGCTCCTCTTTCATCCTATTCTTTCCTGGGCTTGATGTTTCACTTCCCATACGCTTGGTGAGACACATGTTAACTTACAGTACATGGCACCCTTTGTTGTTGTTTGGTCGCCAATTCATGTCTGACTTTTCGTGAGCCCATGGACTGCTGCATGACAGGCCTCCCTGTCTTTCACCATCTCCCAGAGTTTGCCTGAGTTCCTATCGATTGAATTGGTGATGTCATCCAGCGATCTCATCCTCTGTCACCCTCTGCTCCTTCTGCCTTCAGTCTTTCCCAGCATCAGGGTCTTTTCCCTGCCTATCAATTAATGAACCAAAAGGATTCCTAAACTTAGGTTACAGCCAAGGCAGTATGAGTGAGGAAGAGAAATGGATTCAAAGAGGTTAGGGATAATTTTATTAATGACAGATCCCTGAAGAGCTTCTGAAAGCTTGCAAAATTTGACATCAAGGACTGTCTCATTTCTTGCTGTATTGCCATCATCAGGCAGGGAAATTGACATTGACTAATTGCTCAGTAAAATGTTCCTTGACTGTTAGAAGAAGCTGGACTAGGTCCAGGGTGAACATATGCCCAGGATACTTGACTGCTAAGTTTACCATGAAGCTGGTGATTCATTTCGAGTTGATTTCTCTGTGTGTTGTCCAAGATACTGTGGAACAGATGTGAATTAAAATATTTTGTGGGATTGTAATTAAAAGTAGATGAATACCTGTCAGACCACGTGGCCTGGTTGCTTGTAAAGCTATCACGCGAGAGTGTCTCCATTTGGCTTCAGAGAGTAGCCAGCAGCTCCCTGCTGAAGTTTGGGGTAACCAGATCTGGGGTTGAATCAGCACATTTTCAACCAGCCTTTCCTGGGGCCTGTGGTGCTCAGCCCACACTGCTTGCCTCGGAGAGTCCCACTTCCCCATTCTGGATGTGCCCACACTTTCTCTGCTCACTCCCTGCCATTGAATCTTTCAGTTCTTCCCCGTTTCCCCTGTTGCTGCCGTGTTGCAGTGAGCGTCTTTCAGCACCTGGCTGTCAGGTTCAGGAGGATGAATTCCTGTCCAGGGCTTTACTGGGTCAGTGTTACAGCTGCTTGTGTTCCTTCTGATGTTGGCTTAGGTCACAAGTCCATCACACTCATCTGAAAGTCCTGCTTGCGCCCAGGACACTGGGCTTGACTTGGTTTCTCCCATATTTCCTGACAGTTCACAGTGTTGTTGGTCGTCCTGCGTGGCAGCAGCAACACACAAACTGATCATTTTTATGCAACAGTCTTTGATGACACCCAGGGGCCTATTTTCTTTTTCTTTTTTTTTTTTTTATAGTTGCTTTGCAATTTTTTAAAAACTTTTTATTCTATACTGGAGTATAGCCGATTGACAATGTTGTGATAGTTCCAGTTGGACAGCAAAGGAGCTCATTTTACATATACATGTATCCATTCTCCCCTAAACTCCCCTCTCATCCAGGCTGCTAAGGGCCTATTTAATTACATCGACTACATAAAGTATATTCATCCCTTATGGGAGCATTCTCAAAGCATTACCCAACCACCCCCACAGGATGGTAACAGGTTTTACATTCAAGAAGAAAACAAAGGCCTGTACTCAAATAGATTTTGGAAAATACTGTGTTTAACGTTGGATATGTTTCTTTATTGGAGGACCTCCCAGAATTTTTCGAAGTCAGTGTTCACAAAGGGATACATTTTCCCTCTTCTGCATGTTCAGTGTTTCCCAGATGTACTTGACCAAGCTTTTTTTTTGTCCTGAAGCTTAGGATTGCTACCATGTAGATGAGCTTTCTCCCAATAATTTGGATTCAACCGTTCCTATTTCTTTTTTCCCTACTCACACAGATACTTTTCTTCAGCCTTAGGTTTTCATAATGGAAGAGCTTAGTGATGACCTCTAGAGATTTTTCTCTAAGTCTTTGTCATCGATAAGACCTGTTTAAAGGTACAGCAGGCCCAAGTACCAATCTCTAGGGTCCCCACCATTTATAGACCTCTCTCCATCCTGTGGTGACTTCATTGTTTTGTTATATTTTTAGTGGCCGCCCACACTGTAGAGGACTTTCTGAAAGCCCATATCTCATGCTAAATTTAGCTGGACTGTTAGCAGGCTTGATTGATTGCTGGTCTTAATGGAAGAAAATGTGACCCACACTCCTCTTCCCCATCATTAAATTGTTACTGATTTATGACAAGAGGAAACAGCCACTGCATAAGTGGGTGTCTTTTTAAAAATTGTGATGCTTCACCAAGTTGGGTATACTTGCCCATTTTCTTCACCAGACATCTCTTATATGCCAACCACGCAAACACTGTGCTGGTGGGAGGCCCCCGTGCTTTCACTGAAGGACCTTGGAGCTCCAAACAAAATTCCAGGGCCTGGCTCTCCAGCTACACCCATCCCCACCTAGATTTAACAAGGAGATAGGGACTAAAAGAAGCCCCTGGACTTAACAGATGTTCAAGAATACCATCCTAGAGATGGGTAGAAACGAGTGTTGGCCTTTAAGGCATCTGTGAGGTTAACAGGTGTGAACAAAACAGGATGGATATTGGGCTTCTGAAAACCCATCCAGCATCCTTGCTGACCCTTGGTCAGGGGTCCTCCTGTCGTGAGCCAGCGCCGAGTGTGCACCCAGCTGGGGTCTGACTTCCATCTCTGCACTCGCCAACCTGATGACCTGAGGCACAGTTCCTCCCTCCTGGGTGCCTCAGTTTTTCTCTCCTGTGGAATGGGCACAGTGTAGGATTGCAGTGAGAATTAAAGGAGAGAACTGGTGCAGAGCACCCCAGGGAGGGCTTAGCGCATGGTGGGTGCTCCTTGTGGCTTTACTTACTTCCCACTTATGGTTTCCTAGGGATCTTGGAGTGTTACCTTGGCTGCTAGTTAACGGCTGAGTTGATTCATATGTGGGAACCTGCCTCATACTGTGTCTGGGGTGTGTGAATGTGGGGTGGGGTTTGGGGGACTGGCAGATGAACTGGTCAGATTCCGCTGGTCTCAGCATGTATAAAAGAATGGGTGAGAGGGCACGACCATGGAGGTAACGGCATCAGTCGTATCTTTTAGTGGTTCTTATAGGCGGTAAAGGCCACAGGAAAATCTTGTGTTCATGTCCGAAGCAGTCCTGTATGGGCACGTAGCCCAAGGCAGTGACCCTGGTTCCCATCTCTCTCTGTCTCTTTCTCTGTGTCTGGCTGTCTGGCTGTCTCTATGTACACACACATATAATTATTAAAAATACATTCTATATGTACATAAATACATGGGCATATGTATATACACGTGTGTACATGTATGATCTATTTTAAATAACCTTTTATTTTGAAATAGTTTGACTCATAAGAAGTTGTTGAGCCGATTATACAGAGTGAAGTAAGCCAGAAAGAAAAACACCAATACAGTATACTAACACATATATATGGAATTTAGAAAGATGGCAATGACGACCCTGTATGCAAGACAACAAGGGGGACACAGATGTGTATAGCGGACTTTTGGACTCAGAGGGAGAGGGAGAGGGTGGGATGATTTGGGAGAATGGCATTGAAACATGTATACTATCATGTAAGAATCGAATCACCAGTCTATGTCCGATGCAGGATACAGCATGCTTGGGGCTGGTGCACGGGGATGATCCAGAGGGATGTTGTGGGGAGGGAGGTGGGAGGGGGTTCATGTTTGGGAACGCATGTACACCCGTGGTGGATTCATGTCAATGTATGGCAAAACCAATACAGTATTGTAAAGTAAAATAAAGTAAAAATAAAAATTAAAAAAAAAGAAGTTGTTGAAATAGTATGGAAAGTGCTCATGTAGCTTTCACCGAGTGATCACACCTTACCAGTCTACAGTATACAATCAAAATTAGGAAATTGACATTGGTGTAATGCCATACGTTCTTTTAAAGAGTGCTCAGCTCAAAAGTAATAATCTATTTTCAGCACAATTACTTGAGTCACCTACTGTAGCTCCACTTTGGTGAGATAAGTGCTGGGGGTTTTAAGGTGGATTAGCCATGGTCCTCACCAGAGCTAAGGGCTTCCTTGGTGACTCAGATGGGAAAGAATCTGCCTGCAATGTGGGAGACCCAAGTTCGATCCCTGTGTTGGGAAGATCCCCTGGAGAAGGTCATGGGAACCCACTCTAGTATTTTTGCCTGGAGAATTCCATGGACAGGGAGCCTAGCAGGCTAGAGTCCATTGAGTCACAAAGAGTTAGACACGACTGAGCGACTACCACTTTCACTTTGAGCAGAGCTTGGTCACAGAGGAGAGAGATCTGAACAGGATGGGTTTCGTGTGTTCATCATATGTGGTTTATGGTGTTCTTTGGAATTGATGATCTCATGAGGTAGTGAGTTTCTCATCACTAGAGGTGTTTAAGCATGAGCCTTAGGCTCCCTGGCCCAGCACCAAGAGGTAACTTAGCCCAGATGCTCCCTCAGTGTCTTATTCTTTGAAAATTTTGTGATTCTCTCAATTGCTTTGGCAGAGTTAGCGGGTAACATTGGTTATGCTGTGAGTCAGGTGATGCTCTATGCTGATGCAGTTGCCCAAATGATCACCTTCCTGGGCTCTGGTCTAATGAGTTCATATGAGTTAAATCCTAGTGCTCTGTACTGGAGGCATTGTTCTGTGCCTTGGAGTCAGAGATGAATAAGACATCATGAACACAAGCCAGCATCTGGTGGGGAAGATGATACAAACACACACCTAGAATGTAAATAAGTGACGTAATACATGCAAGGTTTGGAGTGCTGAGAGACCAGGGGGAAGTGGTTAGTTTTGTTAATAGCTACAGGCCAGGATTAAAAAGCAGAGACATCAGTTTGCCGGCAAAGGTCTGTATAGTCAAAGCTATGGTGTTTCCAGTAGCTATGTATGGTTGTGACAAAGAAGTTGGATCATAAATAAGGCTGAGTGCTGAAGAACTGATGCTTTTGAACTGTGGTGAAGACTCTTGAGAGTCCCTTGGATTGCATGCCAGCAGATCAAACCAGTCAATCCTAAAGGAAATCAACCCTGAATATTCATTGGAAGGACTGATGCTGAAGCTGAAGCTCCAGTACTTTGGCCACCTGATGCAAAGAGCTGACTCACTGGAAAAGACCCTGATGCTGGGAAAGACTGAGGGCAGGAGGAGAAGGGGCAGCAGAGGAGGGATGGTTGGATGACATCATCAACCCAAAGAACATGAGTTTGAGCAAACTCTGGGAGATAATGAAGGACAGGGAAGTCTGGCATGCTGCAGTCCATGGGGTCACCAAGAGTCAGACACCACTGAGCGACTAAACAACAATAAGGCCAGGAAGCCAGAAGGATGCAAGTTTGAGAGAGGAACTGAGTCACTGGAGATGGGTTGGTGTTTGCTGGGGATGGGGGCACAGCATGAGCAAAGGCCCTGTGGCATGGTGTTCATATGCATGGGAGAAACCTCGGTGTGACAGACTGTGGGCTCCCGGGGACCGAGTACTTGCTGAGCATGAAGCCAGGTTGGATTTGGCCTCTAAGTTATGATATTGACAAAATGTTGGTGCTGCTGAGGGTTTCTTGGAGAATGTGTATCTGTGAGTCATGCCAGTGAGAGGTTTTCAACTCCCTTAGGATCATGCAGTTATGAACAACTAGCTCCCTGAAAGTGGGATTGGCCAGTGACTTTGCCATGTCCCAAAGCCACTGCCTTGACTCCCCCACCCACCCACCCAACCAGAGTCTCAGCATTTCTTCCCTGGGCTTGGCCACTCTTGGCCTTGGTTGACCACCTCTGTGAGGTCCGGCAAAGACCAAACAGGATGCACCTCTCAAGTGCTTGGCAGCGTTTGCTGGGCAGCTCTGGAGTTCTGTGTGTTATTCTGGCTGTTGCTGTTCCTGCATGTTGAGTGTCCAGAAGGTTCACACACTGGATCTCTTGCTGGGAGGGGCCCTTTGGGACAGGAGTGGCAGTATGATATTGCTGTGAATTGCAGTGAGAAGCTTAGGGACCCGATTGTTTTGCAGTTTGCTTTGGAACCACACAGAAACTGTGTTTCTTGAAGGGGCTAGATGTGGGTTGCTGGTGCCTAGCAGGCGGCTGCCTTCCCCTTCCTGTCACCCTTGGGTATTATCCGTCAGACTGGCTCTAGGATATTTCATTATAGGTCCAATCAGGGGACATGGCAGATCCTCAGGGAGAAAGACCTACCTCTGTTACTGACCTGGGTGAGGACCACTGAGAACATCTGACCTTTTCTCCAAAGCAAACGTTGACCTTTGAGGGATTCCTTCAGTTTCTGAAAATACAGACTATTATTTCGGTCCTCTCTCTTTTTAATTGCAAAAGGGAAACAAGAATGAAATGGAATACTTGTGGAGAGTAGAGGGGTCAGCCCTGGGCAGGGCAGTTACCTGGATGCAGCGTGTCACAGCATGAGTTGTCTACAAGCTTGGGAGAGCATGCAAGATCTGAGCTGTGCTTGGGGTTCTCACAAGAGATGAGATGATGTTAGGAAAGAATATCCCCAAAGTAGTGCTGGGTGAGAATCAAGTTATGAGACTCCCGTGGTGAGAGGTGGACGGAACCAGAAAGCCCTGAGTCAGTGATTCAAGTTAGGGCTCAGCTGTTTGCCTTGGATGCTAGGACGGTATGCAGCAGCAATGGGTCTCTTGCGTAGTAGGTTCATCGTGCTCTGCAATTTCCTAAGAAACAGATTCTGGACAGAGACATGGCCCACTTTTTCTGAGAAGGAAATATCAATTTGAGAGTGATAATTTTTTAAGTTTTTATTTTATATTGTCTACAAAGTATAAGTGTTCTCCTTAACTTGAAAATCAGACCACTGTAGACAGTAATCACTTCATCAGATTTGATTTATAAAATAATCTGTCAGTTTGGTGGTAAGAATTGATCAAACCTTTGTCAAACAAATCAACTACTCATGCTGCTACTGCTACTGCTGCTGAGTCACTTCAGTCGTGTCCGACTCTTTGCGACCCCATAGACGGCAGCCCACCAGGCTCCCCTGTCCCTGGGATTCTCCAGGCAAGGACACTGGAATGGGTTGTCGATGTGATAATTAAAGCAGAAGAACAGGCCCAGTGGGTGGACCCTGGGAGGACTGGCTGATGGAAAACATCTCATCAAAGGCACTTGCTAAGGGCAGAAGCGGGTACACAGCAGCACGGAGTGTCCAGAGCAGCTGCTGTCTGGCCAGGTGTCAGCCCTGGGCAGGGCAGTCAGCTGGACACAGTGTGTTACAGCATGAGTTGTCTACAAGCTTGGGAGAGCATGCAAGACCTGAGCTGTGCTTGAGGGTCTCACAAGACCATACCTGTGTTGCCTGGAGCTTGCGTTCAATGAATGAAATGATTGATCAGGACGATTGGACAAGAAGGCCGAGTCCATCCCACGAAACCACCTGGAAACCTCAGAAGGGTCCTGAGTGTGATCTGACTCAAGGGGCTGGGAGTACTGTATAAACATTAGTCTGAGAGGGGACCAGGACTCAGCCAAAGTGAACCAGAGCCCTTATGTGGCCGTGAGATTCATATCTGTGGCTCTCACTTGAGATGAATGGTTCTTATATTTTAGTGGGTAGCAGAGTCACCTGCAGGACTTGTTAAACACGGTTTCTGGCTCAGTGGGTTTGGGGTGGGAGCTGGAAGGTGGGTGCTGGAAGCGTCTGACAGCTTCCTGGGATGGTGATGCCACTGGTCCTTTGATCTAGACTGCAAAGGAGGTCCAGATCGTGAGGAGGGGATCTGCTTACTACCTCCGTAGACATGAGGCAGCCAAGCGGATCCCACAGCTGAAAGATGACAGGGGAGCGTCCTGTCCCATTCACAGCTCACCATCCAGGGACCCATCATTCTTTATTTCATTCATTTCTTCTGCTTGTCCTTCAGTCTCAAAAATTTAAAAGGGCATCTAATGACACAGCATTTTTTGTTAGAGAAGAGAACCAAATGCCTGCCCACGTGGCTTCTGAGCTGGAGAGACTCCTGGGGGTTTATAAGTTATGTGGGTAACCTGTTGAGTGCTGCCTCAGAATATCACTTGAATCTGAGCTGTACAAGGTGGCCCATGAATGACCATCGGGAAGCTGCTGGGTCCTGAGGTGTAAACATGTCCGGGGACTCTGAACACATGAACAGGTACTTCAGACATGGAGTCCAGGTGGAAGAGATAACGTGTCTTTGCTGCGTTCTTGTTGAAAGTCCTTTTAATAATTTCCTTGTATCCCTGGTGGCTCAGAGGTTAAAAGCGTCTGCCTGGAATGCGGGAGACCCGGGTTCGGTCCCTGGGTCGGGAAGATCCCCTGGAGAAGGAAATGGCAACCCACTCCAGTACTCTTGCCTGGAGAATCCCATGGAGGGAGGAGCCTGGTAGGCTACAGTCCATGGGGTCGCAAAGAGTCGGACACGACTGAGCGACTTCACTTTCTTTAAAGCGGTTTGAGTGGTAGAATATTATTAAGAGGACTTTGAATTATAAGTCCCCAGTGATTAGGTAGGAAATGAACTGGATGGGAGTTCACGTTTTACCCTTAAGAAGACTGCCTTGAGGAAGCCTTGTGGTGCAGTGGTCAGTGTGGGGCCCTGCTTCGCAGTGCCTGGTGTTTGAATGCAGGGTTTGCTGCCTCTTCACTGTGGGATATGATCACCTTGTACTTTAGTTTCCTCGCCTATAAAATTGGGCTAATATTAGAACCTATTTAATACGATTGCTAGGAGGACTAAATAAGGCGATGCGTGTCATGCAATTAGAGTTGCACTTATAGAAAAACGTCAACACCTTTTATCGTCACTGTAAGCCTGGAGCCATGGAGACACCAGTACAGCATGCTGTTTGTGTGTGCACGCTTTCAGGGATAGAACTCATAGTTTCCCTGCCTACCCATTGTAGAGGCTACCAGTCTCCTGGAGAAGAGTCAGCTGGAAGAAGGAAACATGGTACTGTTAGGAAATTTGTTAAGCCTCATCTGAGCTTTTACCTGCTGCTGCGTTCATCACCGCCTCTCATTCTATGATTTACAGGTTTTGTGGAGTCATGAGATTCATATGTCTAAAAGGAAGATATATGAGATATTGAAAGGACCTCACATGTGATGTTAATAGTGCCTCACGCATCAAAGAGCCTTTGTGTGCTGGGTCTCACTGATCCCTACAATGGTCTTATTAGGTTCTGTTAGTTCCATTTGATAGTTCATACTCTGAAGACTTCAGAGGAGTGACTGGCCCAGGCTCCTGTGAGGTTAAACCGCTGGTGGGATTGTAAACTCCTCTCCTCCTCTGGTACTAGCCTTTTCCCATGTGTGTGACACCTGGCTTAATTGTGACTTGGGCTTCACATTCAAATTTGTGATTCTCTTTACGAGGATGTGGGAGCCTGGTTACTCTTGCTGCATGACAGACTGCTCCAAACCCTCAGGGTCTGAAACAACTATTTTGTTTTGCTCGTGGATTCTGTGGGTTGTTCAGATTGAGCAGAGGGGCAGGGCTTGTTAGAGCCTCAGTGGGGAGATGCCCGGGTCCAGGACCTTCCCTCACATGTCTGGCCGGCACCTGGCAGGGGCAGGACCCTCAGGTGGACTACCAGCCAGGACACCTGCCTGTGGCCTCTCAAGGTGTTGCGCTTCCTCCCAGCATGGCAGCCTTGTTCCTAGAGAGAGTCTCCACAGAGCTCAGTAGAAGCACATGCATTTTTATTATCTAGTCTTATGGTCACAGAACATCACTTCGGCTGTTCAAGGCAGTCACAGCTGCTCAAATTCAAGGGGAAGGAACACAGAGCTGACCACTCAGTGGGAGGATGCACTATGAAAAAGTAGATGACTTTAAGGAAGGGAATCCACGTTTACAGTGACAGTAGAGAACGGGATGTGTTCTCAGAATAGGGGTCATAGGTGAGGCTCCTGAATGGACAGTCGGGTCAGTTGGTACATGGTGGAAGTGGGGGAACAAAGTGGTGCTGGGGGAAGAAAGGGATTCTGGGTCACCATGCGTGCTAAGTCCCTTCAGTCGTGTCTGACTCTGTGCAACCCTGTCTATGGACTGTAGCCTGCCAGGCTCCTCTGTCCATGGGATTCTCCAGGCAAGAATACTGGAGTCGGTAGCCATGCCCTCCTCCGGGGGATCTTCCCAACCCAGGAATTGAACCTAGGTTTCCTGCATTGCGGGTGGATTCTTTGCCATCTGAGCCACCAGGGAAGCCCAGAAACCTCACAAATATTTGTTCAGATGGCCTTGGAGCGGGGCAGAGTGAGCAGGCCTTCTGCACACTTCGCATGAGAAGTCTCGGACTCTGCATACAGTCAGTCTCATCCTGTTGAGAATTTGACCTTATTGAAGACCATTTTAAGATTTATTTATATTTAGCACAGGACCTACAACATTCCATTTACTATCTAAAAGTGAAAAGTTCACCTCAGTCAACATCCTGCCTGGCTTGTATTTAAGTCAGATGGGAAGAAAAAAAATATCAGCACCCGGAGAAGATTGCTCGTAAAAGTTTATTTTACATTTATGTGAAGTTTATTTTCGGTGCTGGGATTCTTCATAGGGTAGGTATTTCTTTTAAGACTGTTAACAGTGTATTTCCTTTTTGTTTGCCACTCCCCTCCGAAGTAAGTGCTCTCTGATTTTTGAATCCTCTTCATATCCTCAGAATGACCTAACTTCGAATAATACTTGGAGAAGCTCCAGGTTAAGTAAAGAGTAAAATCCTATTGCTTTTTGACCTTTGGGTTAGGATCAAGCATGGTACAATAAAGTATCAGTCCCAAGAGTCACCTTTGCTGATTTTTTCCCCATTATTCTTTCCTGTTTTTCCATATTCATCCAGTTCTTGCAGCCAAGGATTGTTCCATTAAGATCCAATCTGAAATTAAAACTCAGGATTTCAACCAATAAGCTATAAAGCTGTTGAACTCCCCCTGGGATGTAGTTACCTTTTCTTAAACTTCCTAAGTTGTCTCTTCTTAGCCCCAGAGTAGATTCCTTATGAAGCCTTTGGAAGGATCTCTGATGTTTTATGGCCATTGCCCATCAGAGTGGGGACAGTTAACTGTGCAGACCTCTTAAGGTCACAGGCTTCACAGCTGCGTCCCTTCAGTGCATGGGGAAGGTTTCCCAGGGGTGGAGATCCACTCCCCTCTCCTGGAAGCGCAGGTCTGAAGTCACACTGGAGAGTGGGTCTACATAGGCATTGGGACCCCAGCCAAATGGAAGCCACTATTCCAGACTTACTGTAACGTGCTGGAGCACATTCTCAGAATCTTCCAGAGGACCTGGCCCTGGATTTGCCTTCAAGGGTCTTTTTGCACAGCGGCTGTGTCCTTGGATTCAGCTCCTCTGAAGGGACATTGAGTCAAGGCTAGGGAGTCAGACTGCTGGACGCAGTTGCTTTTGGACATTTGGTAAGGGATTTCCATTGGTGAGGCTCTTTCTGGAGAGGAAGTTGATGCCACTGGAGGCTGCTGTCACTCCCACCCTAGACCCTCACCACGTGTCTCTGGTGTAGCTCACGCTCCTACACTCCTGTTTGTCAGGAGCAGATTCTAGCATATCCTGTTCCTGGGCATAGGGGTGGCTCAGAGCACCGTGAGGAGTAGGGGTCCGCAGGTGGCCAGCAGGCCTTCAGCGGGTGTGTGACGACGTGGTCCACAGACCCCCATCTGCTGTTGTGTAGCTCAGGCTCCTGTTTCCTGTGACTCTCTCTGCTGTCTCCTGTTTATGGGCAACTGAAGGTATCGTGCGTGCGTGCGTGCTCAGTTGCTCAGTCGTGTCTGGCTCTTTGCGACCCCACGAACTATAGCTACTAGGCTCCTCTGTCCATGGAATTTCCCAGGCAAGAATACTGGGTGGGTAGCCATTTCCTTCTCCAGGGAATCTTCCCAGGCGAGGGACCGATCCTGTGTCTCCTGCATTGGCAGGTGGGTTCTTTAATGAGTCACCTGAGAAGCCCACTGAAAGTAATGAGAGTCACAGAAATAACACTGATGACGATATCTGATAGTTGCTGAATGCTCGCCCCATCCAGGCACTGCTGGAAGCTCTTTACCAAGCTCTCTGCTAGTCCTCACTGCAGCCCCATGAAGGGCTGGCTATCATCACCCCCTTTATTCACGGGGAAACAGGCCCAGAGAGACAAGTGACTTTGCCTAAGCTCTTATGAGTAGAAAGCAGTGAAGCAGGCCCCGGACCCAGTTTGACCCCAGAGCCTGGCTACTATCCTGGGAGCTGCGCTATTCTGTTGAATCTCTGGGGCTATCCAGGTCTGGGTGACAAAGCACAGCTGCAGAAAAGCCCTATGTGGACCATCCCAACCAGTGAGCGTCTGCTCCTCAGAGTGGGTGGGGCCTGTCTGGAAAGTGCTTCGAGCACCATGGAAGCAAGTTATTAAAACTCAAGTTATTTTTTATTCTGATAAAAGATCAAGGTGGTCATAATTAAGTATAGGGTGAGGGGGATGGGTGTAATTTTTTTGTTTCTTTGCCTTGCAATTTAGCATGTGGGATCTTAGTTCCCTGACAAAAGATGGAACCTGTGCCCCTTACAGTGAAAGCCAGGGGTCTTAACCACTGGACCTCCAGGAAATTTCTCTAGGTTTTTTTTTGTTTGTTTGTTACTATCTGGAAATAATATGTCCCCACCCCCAAATACCTAGAGTCAAAAGAAGAGAGAGGAGCATTAACCATGCCTGGGGGAGGCTCACTGCCTGGCAGTCCAGAGCCAGCGGGCCCTCAGGGGCCTTTAATTCTGCTTCTGTTTGTGCAGTACCTACTGGTCTCCAGGGCAGGGTCAAAGAAGCAAACAGGTCCTTTGTCTCAAGGACCTCTCCTCCAGGAAGGGCAAAAGGTGACAAAGCCCTTCTCCGGCAGGACACAATGTTGAGGAAGCAGGGGACAGAAGAGTTTGAATCTGACCTTGATCTAGGGCAACCTCTTAATGTCATTTGATAGGAATACGCATAGCCTTCCTGCTGTGCACTTCCTGTGGATGGGGACTCCCGATTGTTTTTTCCCTTTACTGAGGGAAAATGGGCACGTGTTGGAAGTTATGCCTACATGTTGAGCTCTCCATTTGGTTATGAGGGATCTCAGTTCAACGTGAGGGAGGACAGGAGAAGTCCCACTCGCGGTTACTGTCTATCAGAAGTCCTGGTGGAGAAGTTGAGGTGGGAACTGAAGAAGGGGCGAGGCTTCATGGGGCAGGAGTGCCCATGAGAGCCAGGCACGTGGCCCCAGCCACAGTTCTTGCTTGAAGAGAAGTTTGAGGCTATAATGATAGCACATGATAACAGTCTTTCTCTGTCTGGCTCTCTTCACTCGGTGTGGCGCTCTCTGGGTCCGTCCATATTGCTGAAGGTGGCATTGTTTCATTCTTTTTTATGGCTGAGTGATATTCCACTGTCTATGTGTACCACATCTTTATCCATTCCACTGTTGATGGACATTTCGTTTCCATGTCTTGGCTATTGTGAGCAGTGCTGCAATGCATTTTGGAAAGCATGGATCTTTCCAGTTATGTTTTTTCCCCCAGATATATGCCCAGGAGTGGGATTGCTGGATCATGCAGTAGTTCTATATTTAGTCTTTTTAAAAATATTTATTTTATTTCTTTTTGGCTGCATCGGGTCTTAGCTGCAGCAGGTAGGGTCTTTCACTGCAATGTGTGGACTCTGCACTGTGGCACGTGGTCTCAGTAGTTGTGGTATGCTGGGCTTAGTTGCCCCGCAGCATGTGGGATCTTAGTTCCTTGACCAGGGATCAAACCCACATCCCCTGCATTGGCAAGGCAGATTCTTAACCACTGGGCCACCAGGGAAGTCCCTGTATTTGGTTTTTTAAGTAACCTTCATGCTGTTCTCTGGAGAAGGCAATGGCACCCCACTCCAGTACTCTTGCCTGGAAAATCCCATGGACGGAGGAGCCTGGTGGGCTGCAGTCCAGGGGGTCGCTAGGAGTTGGACACGACTGAGCGACTTCACTTTCACTTTTCACTTTCATGCATTGGAGAAGGAAATGGCAACCCACTCCAGTGTTCTTGCCTGGAGAATCCCAGGGATGGGGAGCCTGGTGGGCTGCCGTCTATGGGGTCGCACAGAGTCGGACACGACTAAAGCGACTTAGCAGCAGCAGCAGCAGCATGCTGTTCTCTATAGTAGCTGTACCAATTTACGTTCCCACCAACAGTGTAGGCGGATTCGCTTTTCTCCACACCCTGCCCAGCATTTGTTGTTATAGATTTTTTGATGATGACCATTCTGATCAGTGTGAGGTAGGGATAAATTGGAAGAGTGGGATTGACATATACACACTACTATATGTAAAGCAGTTAACTGATTAATTACCTACTGTGTGGCCCAGGGGATTCTACTCAATACTCTTTAATGACCTGTATGGGAAAAGAATCTTAAAAAGAGTAGATATATGTATATCCATAACTGATTCACTTTGCTGTACACCTGAAACTGACACAACGTTGGAAATCAACTATTCTCCAATAAAACATGTGAAAGAAGAAAGTAGTATGAGGGAGAAATTACAGAATGAAGTTGTCTCAGGAGCTCAGGAACACAGGTACGGCTGGGATGCCCTCGTGTCTGGATGGCAGAGGTTGGTCCCTGACCCTCAGGACCTCATCCTGGGGGCAGTCTGGGCCCTGGGTGATGTTCCTCTGACTCAGTGCAGCTGGGCAGTGGGGGTGGGAAGAGCGGAGAGGTGAGGTCCATGTCCAGCGAGGTCACTGGCTTCCCCAGGTGCCCCCCATCCCACTGCCCAGTGGATGAGGTGGGCAGCCCCTTGCCCAGTAGTTGCGTGTGGCTGAGCTTCTTAGTCTCACTGCCCTGGTTTCCCTTTTCTTCTTTGGGTAGAGATGCCTCCAGCTTCAGTTCATTGTTTTCATTTTCTTGAGTGTAAAAGGAATCCTGGCTGGACATTGAGTGACTATACTCATAAAAACCAAGTGATGATTTGGCTTCATCTGAGCCAGAGGATGTTCATGCTCTCACAGCTGATGGTTTTGAGAGCCACAGGTCTCTTTGTATCCTTTGGAGGCAAAGGGAGTGGCCTTGGGCTCCCCAGAGACCCACAGAACATGACCGTACAAAGCCCCAGGACTAACAGTAGAACCAGCTATGTCTGCCTTGAGCGTATCATCCAGTCAGGCTTTTGCAGTCCTTTCTACCATTTCATTTCTAATGTATCCTTAAAAGGCATGAATAAATGGCATGCGTGATAGCTGGAAAGGTTAGTTCTTTTTCCCAGTGACCTCTTTAATCTTGGAATAACCAGCTTTTTTCCTGAAGCTTCTTCTGAACTGTCTTTTTCGGTTCTGTTTTTAATTTGGTTGTAATTTAAGAGGAACAATTAATAAAACCTTCCATTTCCACATCTACCGTGAAGCTTTGTAACTTCTTCCTGTGAGGTGATGGCTAAGTGAACAGAAGATGAGAAATCTAACTAGAGTTGTGGGAACAAAAACGCTTTTCTGTTTAGTCATGAGTGTCATTTGGCGTATAAACAGGGCTCCAGATGACTCTCATATTGGTCTTTCCTCCCGCAGGCCTTCAGTACTATCTTGTGCTGTCATCTTTATGTTGTATTGGAAAAATCTGGAATTCTCTATCCCTTGGTCATTATTTACTTTAAAAAAATAATGTCATTTGAAAGAATTCTTGCTATTTAATCTTAGGCCCAATATGTTTAATAAAGTTGAGTATTTTTAGTTCAAGAAAAAAATTGAGGGTGGGGGGAGTGGGGAAGATAGGCTACATCTCCATGTGGAAGAAGTGTTTAGTTGGGAGGACACTCTGACTCCTGTTCCTTTTGCTCTTTAAAAACTTGTGTTTCTTGTGGCGGGTGCGGCGGGGCTGGGGGAGGGGGGGAGGGGCGGGGATGTTTGATTTTGGAACTTTTATGTGTCCTGCTTGGTGGTCCTAAATTTTAATTCATCACTAGGAAATTCTGGATGAGCTCATTCTGTAAGGATTTATGTGTCTTAAGAGCTGGCAGGGTGGGGAAGCTTACCTCCTTCAGAAGGGTCTGTCTCCTTGGATGTTGCTACTTTAGGGGGGAAGGAGTAGAGGCTGGTCTACTTGGGGTGACTTCTCGAAGAGGGTGGCAGCTGCCCCCTCTTCAGTCTTGGCTTGGTGTGCCCTTAGGAGAGCTTCCTTATCACATATCCTTCCCGGGAGTGGTCTTCTGCCAGTTCAGATAAGAGAGACTGGTCTCCCAGGCTTGAGCCCACCACTCCAATTTGGATTAAAATGTGATCAGGAATTTTGTTTGGCATCCTTTTGTCATAAAAAAAAAAAAAAGGATTGGTAATCCATAATCTCAAGCCCATTTCTTTCTGGTATGTCCCTGTCTATTTCTGTGCCCAGGTCCCTGAGGGCTGCAGGGAAAAGCCTCATTGCAGTGGGAGGGGGAAAGGAGAGTAAGAAGGCAGGTTCTAGGATGTTTTCCCCCATTCTTGGGGTTCAGTTGTACGTAGCCAAGTATCCATCACCTGGGGCTGAGGAGGAGGAGCAAGCAGAGATGGGGGAGGAAGAGGGAGGCCGTTTGGTGGTGGCTTGTAACTGATGAGTGAAAGTCGGATCCTGTAAGAGCAGAGGACTCATGCCTGCCCATTGTCCCTCATCATTTAGTATCCCATCCCTACCCCAAGGGAAGTTCTGAGAACTTGTGTTCTGGTATCTGGGCAGTGACCTCCCCGGTGGCCCCATCACCCTAGGGAAGCACACCCATCAGCTTGCCTTTCTCCTAATTCCTCTCATACAAAGGAAGTTCAGGGCTGGTGGCTTCATGGTCATCCAGGATCCAGGAGCCTTCTCTCCTTCTGGCTCATTATCCTCAGACCATATCATTCAGCCTCAAAGCCACCTTATGACCCAACGTGCCCGTTAGAGCTCCAGCCATCACATCTGAATTCCAGGTGGAAGGCAGGTGGAAGAGAAAAAAGTACAAAGGAATGCGTATCTCACCAAAGTGGTCTCCCTTTGAGGAGCTTTCCCAGAAGACTCTCATGATGATTTCTGCTTGCATCCCATGACCACCTCTTCCTCCAAGGGAGGTTGGAAAATGATGCCTGTCATTTGGCACATGGCAGTCTCTGCTGTGGTCCAGCATATGTGAAAGTACCCTGTGTGTGGACCTCAGCATGCTCTGCCAAGCCTTCTAGCAACCTATGTAGTATCTAACCCTCCTATCAGACCTAGTTCTCTGGGAGCCCTGAACTTTCTCACCTCCTTTTTGTACTATTTATAGGTACCATTCCAGGGGCATGCATCGTGGGCTCCCAGCCTGTCTTTGCTGAGTTGAATTAAATTTAGTCCCTCCCCTTCCGAACCTCCCATCTCCCTATGGATCTGCATTTATAAATGATTTCTTGTCAAGCATTTTTCAAAAATTAACCTCTTTGCAGAGGGCTTTTACATAATTATCAGTTTAATATGTGATAATGATAGAGGTTTTGATAATTATTAATAAAATTGGAAAAATCTAGGTCATGAAAATTGGCACTGTTAGTAAACATGTGTTTATACTCTCTGATTCCAGATGTTACAGAGACAGGAGAGAAGCTTTTCACCACTAGTCAGCGTTCGTAGAAAGTCAGGGAGAAATCTTTATGGAAAATATCCCTTTTGACTCTTTTGCTTGTTGAACTCACAAGTATAAGAAGATCAGAGTTGGCAGAGAAACCTTGTGTCAGTACTTCATATCTGTAAAAGGGCACGGAATCCTGAAAATCCAGTTACGTCAATTTATGTTCCACCACGGTAAAAAAAGAATTAAGTGGATGGGAAAAATCAGAAAGGTTGAAAGGAAGGGCTTTCCCTTTTGCTGTCAGAGGGAAGGAAACTTTGACTGAACCGGACATCTCAGCTGGACAGTGTCTTTGGTGAGCCCTCACCATGTGACTGGCTGATTCAGTTTGTCTGCTAGGTCTCTGGAGAGGTGATGTCAGCAGGGCCTAGAGCTTCTAGGGAGAGGAGGAAAATCAGTACTGGCCCCACCCTCTGGCCTTGGAAACTTACCAGCATTCAGGCCAAAAGCAGATGGAGGTTTGCAGCTATGTTTTGTGATTCTGTTTCAGATGTTGGTCATATCGTCTGCTGTTTCATCTTCCTTGTTTTCCCTTCTCTTCCTTTTCTCTCTCTCTCTCTTCCCTTTTTTTTTTTTCTTCATTTTTTCCAGTTGTGCTCCGATGTGTAGCCATTCTACTCTCCCAAAATCAACTCAGGTCTGATCTTTGGAAATATATGAACAAGGAGCCATGGGCTGCTGCCATGGTTCCAGTTTTGAACCTGGTGAATCTGCACTTCAGGGTCCAGTAGAAAGAGCGGCTTTGGTGTCTGCAAGACAAGTGTTAATTCCAGTTCTACCATCACTGGCTATAGACCTGGGGCCAGTGACTTCACCTTCCTGAATCTCCCAAATCTCATCTGTAAACTGGCGTTCATTCCTACTTCAGAGGGTCATTGGGAGGATTGAATGAACTATGAAGAAAAGCCCAGAGAGGCAGATGAAGACCAGATTGTGTTGGGCTGTGTAAGCCATGCTGAGAGGTCGGATTTGATGTCAGTGCTCTGGAAGGCAGGGCAGTGACACGATAAATGTTCCCATAAGATCACTCTGGCCTCTGGAGAGAGTGGATTGAGGTGAGGGCAGGTGAGAGTAGAAGCAGATGGGCCAGCTAGGAGGAGAGCGCTGGAGAAGCGGGATGGACCTTTGAGAATTGATGATGGTAGGAACAGCTGAGGTCTTAGATGTGGAAGAGGGAAGGAAAGGGCATAATCAAGCAAGAGTCCTAGGATGAGGGATAGAGGTGCCCATCCCAGAGCCTGGCAGGGGACTGCACACGTGGACAGAAGCTGCAGAGTGCTAACTGGCTATCTTCTGAGAACCTGGAAGAAAGAAGGGGATCATGTGTGTTGGATGAGAGAATACCCTGGGGCTGGCCAAGGTCCTCCTCAGCTCTTTCTTTGAAGCTGGTGTGCTCTGACCATCTACCCATTTAGACAGCAACTCCTAGAAGCAAGTTGAGCAGAATCAAGCAAGGCCTGGAATGTGGTAGTCTTCTCACTGGGCAGTCACCACAATATTATCTGAGATGACACTGGTCCCCTCACTGGTGCTGTCTGCTTGAACAGAGTCAGAACAAAATGAAAGCTACCCCAAAGCTGGATTTGGGGTGGCCTTGGGAATCTAAGGGGCTTCCCTGATACCTCAGATCGTAAAGAATCTGCCTGCAATACAGGAGACCCAGGTTCAATCCCTGGGTCGGGAAGATCCCCTGGAGAAGGAAATGGCAACCCTCTCCAGTATTCTTGCCTGGAGAATTCCATGGACAGAGGAGCTTGGTGGGCTCTGAGAATCTGAGCAGCATTCCTCAAATCTGGGCACACTAGTGTCAAGACTGTTAGAGGGGAGTCAGGACCCCACCCCAGAGCATCTACCTGGGAGATCTCAGGGGGTGAGGGCACCTGGAAATCTGAGTTTTGAATCATTTCAAGAGACACTGTCCTGGGTTGGGGGGAGGTTTCCACGTGGCTCCTGCCCTGGTTCTTTCCTTCTCACTTCTTTTTTCTTTGAAGGAAATCAATTTGATGGTAGTATTTCCTCTTCCTGTTCATAATGTAGACTCTGGGGGCAATTAGAGTCAGGCAACCTTCCCTCTGAGGAAGAAACCTGGTACGTGTTTTATGAGTATATTCCTAAAATAACGACAATAACAGCAAACAAGCGTGTAACGAGGACTTCGCACTTGTGAAATGATTGTTATGCGTTGCAGCCTATTAAAAGTCTTTGGCAAATCTGTAAAGAATATTTCAGAGAGAAAAAGAACAGAATTTATAGGGTCTAAAAATAGCAGCTGAAGTGCCGCTGTGTTTAACTTGTCAGGAAACCTGTTGCGCCGAGACAGGCAGGGGATTTTGTTTCTTTGGCCTTGAGGTCACTTGTCTTGTTTAAGACAAGGCAGCAAACATTTCCAAATAGGGATTGGTTTTTAAAGGGAGGAAGATGGCTGAATACATACGGTATTTCTTGTTTCCTCCTCTCCCTCTTACTGCCTCCTGCATCACTCCAGTCTTCCCCCTAAGAAAAGGAAGAAGGGTCTAGTTTTCTCAGTAGAGTACGTGGGGGCTGCCTGGGTGGCAGAGTTTTGACTACATCGGCCATGATGCTGGCTGATGCCACTTTTGGTGACAACTGGTCTGAGGAAAGGTGGTGACAGTCTGATCATTTCATCTTTAGGTTACACACAACCCCGCCATGTATGGAAATTGACCCATAGTTGAAGAAATAATGGTGTGATGGCCATTATCTTAAAGGCTGAAAGACTGCTTTCTGGGCCTTCTTTGTCCCATTTCTGGGCAAGGGTGGCGTCTTCATCCTTCTCTACAACCCACAGAAGAGATATCTGCCCCACCCCTGGCCTAGGCAGTTCTCAAGCTTCTATACTTAACAATATACGGAGTGTCAGCATCCCCCAGATCTGTCCATCAGTAAGACTTCACACTCCTTGCCTTTCAACATTTACCAGTTATAATATATTAATTATATCTATGGTGGAGGTCCTGAAGGTTACGCTATCCATCCATTTCAAAGCCAGACATTGAAAACTGGTAGCCTGGAGGCCAGATTTTGCTCAGTTTCTTGCCCTGCACAGTGTAGCCTTTGACAGTTGCCAGTATTTAAAAGTGGGCTATTTTGTTTACAAATCTCCTTTCTCATTACAAATCCCATGCAGTGCTCTAAGCTACACCCTTGGTTTAGACTTCTGCCACTGATACTGGAGTCCCTATACTGCTGGGCAGAGATCCCTGTTTCCCTAAAAGTAGCTCTCCTATGGATCACGATGAGAAGCAGCCACTTAGAGGATAGTAAGAAAGGGGTAAATCAGTTTTATGTGGAGCATCTAGAAAACATCTGCTCATGCACGAGTGTTCTGAGCACTAGCTGTTCTTGCCGTTGTTATTATTGTCATCATGGCATTCTGTGTTTTCTGTGAGGCTTCTGATGAAGACATTGTTCACTACATAACCCAGGGTCTTATCCCCCCACCCCGCCCCAGGAAGATATGTATATTAGATCTCAGTTCCAGAAAATAATTGTCCTCCATCTGAGTTCCTGGCTTATCTGTATCTTATTCACGCTACAAATCATGTTTCTAATTTTTCCTTCACTACTGGGAAGCTCAGAGGTAACTTTGCTGCTCATTTCTAGCAGAAGGATGCATTTGTGGTGGGTATTTGCTTTCACAGGCCATCATTTCTCACTTGTCTATATTATTGTGGGCATTTTTGTAAGCATCCTTAAATACTGTTTGGAGCAAGGCTGGGTGTAAATTAAAAAAGCAACAAAATGTTTGTTCCTCGGAGAGAAGCTTTATAGTATCACTGCAGATAGGTTCCAATGTCAGGATAGCCCCATCTAAGCTTTGGACTATCACATGGTCTTTCTTCCTACTGGACACTGCTGACCTTTAAAACCATGTGGAAACTGGCTCTATCAGCTGGGCTCAACCTTTCCCTCTACCCTGGTAGCTTCTGTTCCTGAACTGAAATGGCTCATTCACCTGGGTGTACAGATTTATCGGTCAGCTATCACTGTGTAACAAATGACCTCACAATTCAAGGCACACAGGAAGAAGGAGTTATCAGTCTCATAGGTCTGAGGGATGTCCGGACAGTTCTGCTTCAAGCTGAAAGTCTGAAGGCTAGCCGGGGAAGCTGTTCTCCATGCCTCTCACTTTTCCAGAAGCGGAGGGCTACCAGAGTAGGCTCTTCTCATGGTAAAGGCAGAAGTGCAGGAGGTTGGGCAGAAACACATGAGAGGTAAGCTCAGCGTGGGTGTTATCACTTCTTATCTGTTTCACTGGCCAAACCCAACATCAGAGCAGCAGGGAAACAGTTTGTATCTAGTGAGAGGAATTTCAGAGTCAATAGCAAAAGTATGTGAGCACCAGGTGGGGATGGGGGACACTGTCTACCATAGGCAGTATGGCTGCTGAAGACCATCAGGGTGGGCTTGCTACAACGTCTGGCCCTTCGTGGGTATGTTGGATAGTCTTCACTTCTCCCCTCCACATTCTCACTGCATCATTCTTCCTGCTTAGTGCCCTTGGAGGCTGACTTACCCACTGCCTTTTTGTTGGGCTCATTCTGAAGGGAGCATTGGAAGAAGAGGGTGGAATCGTGCCCACCCACAGGTTGGCATGACCACGACCCTCTGCAGAAGGCCCTCGCTTCTGCCAGGTGGCTAGTTCTGATAACTGTGAGGCTCTAGTAACCTTCAGACCTGAGGGTGCAAGAGCTCCTTGCAGTCACTAGCCCTCGTGTACTTTACCACGGAATGGAGGGTGTGTGTTTGGATGGGGTGACTCCTTTTAAACCTGCCCACTCTTATAAATAGGCCCTTCACTGAACTTTTTCCCTGTTTGTAAGAGCCATCTATTCCTGGCCAGGACCCTCACAGATACATTAGGTGCTCATTAAGTACATGGTTGAGTATCAGGGTTCCTGATTTTTCCTCTCTCCTTAACACTAGTCACTTCTACCTGAAAACCCCATGGGATTTCAGACCAGGAAGCTCTCCCTCTCTCCCCATTACTTGTCCAGCAAAGGTTCATTGCTTCTCGCAAGAACCTGCAGTGTCCTTTCGTCAGAGAGAATCCTTGTAGAGAAGGTTTTATTTTTTTCTCTGAGTTTTTTTGGCATGCCCTTTGAAATAATTAGGGATTCTTTCAAGAGCAACATTTTCTCCATGGGGGATTTATTTCCCAGATATGATTTATGCCCATCACGTTCCTAGAAGGGAACGTAGTGAGTGTTTGTGGCTAAAAAACGTCTCAACACAAGGAGACTAAATGTAAATCCCACCAGGAATGATTGTCTTCATTAGTTTGAGAAGGGTTGATGAGCACCACTATGCCTCACTCAACAGAGCAATGCATTTGGTTTCTTTAAGCAGGAAAAAAAAAAAGGGTTCTGTATTTCAGTTTCCCAAATGAGTTGGAGAATCATGAAAGTATTTCCTAAACTTCCCTAATCAAGATAATGTTTTGTTAAAAATTCAGATGCCCAGTGATTCAGGTTCAGTGGACCTGGAATGGGGCCTAGAAATCTGTTTTCAAGCTGCAATCCTGGGCAAGTCATTTTATTCCCACCCACTACACTTGGCTGATGGTTCCCACACATTTTGGTCTGTTGACTAAGAAGAAATCTAATAATGATAATAATGGTAAGGATAGTATACAAAAATATGTGACACATTTATTTTTTTAAAAGTGTGTTTATTTGTATCTGTCTGTGCTGGGTTTTCATTGCTGGGTGTGGGCTTTCTATAGTTGGCGGCAAGCAGAGGCCTCTCTAGTTGTGGAGCGTGGGCTCTAGAAGCACAGGCTCAGTAGCTGCGGCACACAGGCTTAGTTGCCCTGCAGCTTATGGGATCTTCCTGGACCAGGGGTTGAACCCATGTTTCCTGCATTGACGGGTGGATTCTTAACCACTGGGCCACTAGGGAAGCCCCTGTTTTTTTCTTAAATTATTCATTTGGCTGCACCAGATCTTAGTTGGGGCACACCAGATCATCAATCTTCATTTCTGCGTGTGGGAACTAGTTCTGTGACCAGGGATTGAACCTGTGCCCCTTTCCTGGGAGTGTAGGGCCTTAACCACTGGCCCACCAGGGAAGTCTCAGCATATGTGACATTTAGAAAGCACTGTACAGTCTGCCAAGATATTACAGATTTTGCCTCATTATCCACATTGGCCACTTCAGGACTTGTTCTTGTCTCATATTGCCTATGCCGAGATTATTTGATCAGAATTGAAGGGAAAGAATGGCACCAGCAGGTTTTTGTTAAATATCCTAATTGATACCAGAAGCAGAGATATAGCAATTGTCATGTTATACACATGAAGACTACAAGCAAGCAGCCTTTAGTCCATGCTTTGAGAACCACTGCATGACGTCAGGGTAGGATTCTTTCAACCTCACCCCATCCCTGGATTGTGCAATAAGAGTTTCTAGGAAGCTCTGCGGCGGGCTTCCTTACAGACAGACATCTCTAGGCAACTGACTGCTCTCCGGGGTGGGTGGGGAGGGGAGCACAGATGTTCCCTCCTAAAAAGGACATGCTGGGCTGATTCTTCCTTGCTGGTTAGGAAGTCTCCCTTTCAAAATGCTGTTTCAAGTTTCTGTGGCAGTTCTGCAGGAAGCCATGCCTGGAAAACAGAATCTATCTGATACTAGATGACTTTGCAGCTTTTGGTATCAAATGCATTGTGATTGTGTGCTGAGTTTGGGGAGGGGGATTTTCAAATGTTATTAATTAACACATTTTGGGGGGCCATTGTGTTATTCACTTTTAATCAGAGATCCTGGACTGCCTGTTAATTTATCACTCCTTTGGTTATTGTTTCTGTGACACGCTCAAGAACAAAATGTCTTGCAGGCTAAGCTGGATTCTCTCCGTACCCAGCCCACACCCTTACTTCTGCCTTTTGCAACATCTCTGACACCAGTGAATGAAAATGCAAGCCCAGGGGCTCGGAGGGCTGGGGAGCTGTGCTGCCCATGTGTTTTAGTGTTAGCGCATTTTTCTCAGCCACTGTGAAACCTTGGATTTAAGCTGATTTATCAGCAACCCTGATTTAGCATATACTTCATTGTCTATCAGGGAAAATAGAGTGGTATCTATTTTCTCATTCTGCATCAAAATAGTATTGACTGTGATTTGAGCTTCAGTTCATTGAAACAACAATAGTGGCATTAAAAAAGTTCTCCATGTCCAAGGGCAGAGGTGAGGCCATGGTGGGTAATGAGACCCATGTGCCATGAACCCTGAAATGTGCACCCATTAGAGCTGAGCTTGTGACTGCACATGATCTTACAGCACATGCTTTGGGAGAATACATTTAAACTCAAGTCCTAAATCCAGTGATGAATTCCAAGCTTTCTGCTATTGTTTTTCTTTCTGAAGACAAATGGAGTCTTATGCCCTGGTATTTGAGGTTCAGTTTAAGGGCAATGTTGGGTGAACCATTATTCGATGGGGAGTTTGTGTGCTGGATAGATTATAATATCCTTTAGAGATTCCAACCAAGAATCTACCTACCCATCCGATGACTGTCTATCTGTCTGTCTATCCATCTGTCCACGCATATGAGCACTTACTAATTCCTACAAGATGCCCGGCATTGTGTTTACATGCTAGGATTACAATGATAAAACATAGTACTAACCATCATTTATTGAGAGCTTATTATTTATTATCAGAAAGTTTCCAATGTTCAAAGCATCCTTGCAAGGTAAGAAGTGTATCCTCTATGAGAGAATGGAAGCTAATGCACCTTTCCTCTGATAGCCCGGTCAGTCACGTGGAGCAAGCCTTGGGCAGCCTTGCGACATCAGGGCCAGAGAAGCATTTCCTTGTTTTTGAAACATTAAACAGACTTTTCTGCCTGCCTGGACACAGACCTGTGTTGGACCATACAGTGAGCATTCAGTGGCAGGGTCAGAGCGTGCCCCTCATCTATCATTTCTTGGGGTATCTTCCTTTTATCAGTGATACAGAGAGAGGAATGTTCACAGGACAGATAATCCCTGGAAACTGAAAAGTGCTATGAGAGAAAAATCGATAAGGGAAAGGGATTTGTTCTTGCCACGGTGGGCTATAATTTTAAATAAGATGGACAGGGTATGCCTCATGAGAACAACAGTTTGAGAAGGTGAAGGAGGGAGAGATGTGAGAGAAGAGCATTCCAAGCAGAGGGAACAGCTGGTACAAAGGCCCAGTGGCAGAAGTGCCTGTTTCTCCAGGAGGGTCCAAGAGGGTGTGTGTGTAGATCATAGATGAAGTCAGAGAAGCGACGGGCCAGATCACACAGGGCCTTAGAGACAGACAGACCACTGACAGAACTTGACTTTTATCCTGAATAAGATGGGGCAGTTGTGAGGTATTGGGGTGGTGTGACATGACCCTCGCTGCCTTCTTCCTAGGGCTTGGTGCATAGTGTGGGCTCGCAGAGGGCCTCTGTGTTATCAGTCTGGGCCCCCAGACCTCCCCCACCTCCTGTTCCAGGCTCACTGCTCCCATCCAGTCACGTGACCTTCCCCTGCCCCCAGCCACCAGGTCGTCCCATTCTCTCAAGTCCCTGAAGTCCTGCCTCTGGTCCATGATCAAATGCACTATATTCTGAATCCCCCTTTTTAAAAAAGGAGTGACGTTGCTGGTGGGAATTCTGCATGGAGAAGGTTGTAGGTGCTCTTTTCTTCTTAAACCAGTTCCCCGTGGATCTCAGGGCCCGTGCCAGGCCACCGTGGGGCCCTGGTCTCCTGGCTGGCTTTGTTCTGGTGAGTGGGGCCAGGGGACAGGAAGATGGGAAGGAGGGCTGGGCGGAGGGCAGGGTGGAGGCCACAGAGTGAGGGGGTGTGTTGGAGCCAACAGGAAGCAGGGCTGGGTTTTGTTCTCTCACTAGTTCCCAGTCCTGGCTCCTGTGGGGTTTCAGGGCTTGGTCTGGAGCTACACTGTTCCCGTGGATGCTGCAGTCAAGCCCAAACATTGAGCTGTGGCCACACCAGCCCTGGTTCTGCTTGTGACCCTGGACACCCTCCAGGAGATACCTGACCTGCCCTTGGTGTCAGCTGGGCAGCCTTCCTCAGGGCCAGAGGCTCTCGGGAGTCCTGTGCTGAGGTGGGCATATATGCCCCTTTGCAGCTCTGCCGTGGGCCCTCCGGGGCTGGGGAAGGGGGAGAAGCAGGGCCTGCCTAACCCACTGCTCCCAGGGTTAAAGGGCCTCCTCGGCGAGTCTGGGCCAGCCCCTGAAAGGCTCGCCCTCTCGCCCCCTCCCACCCCTGGTCCTAGTAAATGCAGAGTTTCTGGAAGAGTCCACCAGTGAAAACAGTCGCTCCCTTTGTGCAGCCCTGGGTTATCAGCATGGTTCAGACTGAGGAAGTCCTCACCCTTCTGCCCATCCTCCCATTCTGTTCTGTCCCACCCTGCCCTGCAGAGGGGAGGCCCTGCCTGTGGGAGAGTCTGGCGACCCCTCCCACCCCCCACTTCAGGACCCTGGGTTCTGCCGAGGATTGACTCTGTGATCAGGGAAGGACCCATTCTTCACTTTCTCCCCCACCTCCCTTTCATCATGTCTGTGTGAAAAATGAAAATTATTGTTGATTTAAAAGGGCCATTTGCCTAATGCCCCTGGAATTTATTTGCTGGAGCCTTTTCCATTTTCAGATTTCAGTTCAGACCTTGGCGGCTGCTGAGAGGTTATGTAACCTGGGATGGAGTGGATCCCATCGGCATCTGGGGGCCCCAGTGCACCCTGCCCTTAGCCACTCCTGTGAGGAGTGAGCACCTCCTTGAGCTGCTGGGTGGAGAGCTGGGGAGAAGAAGGGGTTGACGGGGAAGACTTGGCAGCTGTTAAAACAGAGTTAGGCGGACGATTTCTTTGGGGACTGAATTTGTAGCTCTTCTCAAAGCGTGCCTCCGCCTCCTCAGCTGTAGACCCTCCTCATGTACAAAGCCCTGGCCTGTCCATCGGGCTGTCCCTGGAACTTAACAGAAAGCCCGGGCGTCCTTTCCTGAGCCTGAGTGGGATTTGTGACCTTCTTCTAGCATGTTCTTCCCTGCTGAGCCTTTGGAATCTGTCTCTACACTCTGTCCATCTCAGCAGTACTGGCCTCGAGGGCCTGCCCTGGCTTAGGGCTGCACTTCCAGCCCTGAATTCCGGCCCAAGAGCCCTTGATTTCTCCTCCTAAACCTGGTCTGGGTCTACATGGAGTGACTTTGACAGGGACAAGGGAAAGGTTTTGTCCTGGGTTAGGAGCAGCTAAAAGTTTACCCTACCTCTAGATTTTAAAGGGCAATGAAGAGTTAGAGTGACTGGGTTTTGGGACCCTGAATTTAGTCATCTTTGTCATGGAGAGGCTCCGGCAGGGTGGATGGCAGTGGGAGGGGAAAAGAAAGGGGTGCGGGTCCTGACTCCCTCCTACACCCCCCATCTTGGGAGATGGTAGCAAACCCCATTCTCTCCAACCCTTCTTTCTCCTCCCTCTGTAGCCTGAAACATCTGTCTTCACACTATTTCTCTGCTTAAATATGCTTGTTAGCTCCCCTTAAGATCCAGATCACCCTGTGTATGCCTTTGTTCAGTTCAATTCAGTTCAGTCGCTTAGCTGTGTCTGACTCTTTTTGACCCCATGGACCGCAGCACACCAGGCCTCCCTGTCCATCACCAACTCCCGGAGTTTACCTAAACCCATGTCCATTGAGTCGGTGATGCCATCCAACCATCTCAGCCTCTGTCGTCCCCTTCTCCTCCTGCCTTCAATCTTTCCCAGCATCAGGGTCTTTTCCAATGAGTCAGTTCTTCGCATCAGGTGGCCAAAGTATTGGAGTTTCAGCTTCAGCATCAGTCCTTCCAATGAACACTCAGGACTGATCTTTAGGATGGACTGGTTGGATCTCCTTGCAGTCCAAGGGACTCTCAAGAGTCTTCTCCAACACCACAGTTCAAAGGCATCAATTCTTCTGCACTCAGCTTTCTTTATAGTCCAACTCTCACATCCATACATGACCACTGGAAAAACCATAGCCTTGACTAGACAGACCTTTGTTGGCAAAGTAATGTCTCTGCTTTTTAATATGCTGTCTAGATTGGTCTTGCGTTTGTTAACACAATGCTAACTGCTGTTACTAGTAAACCCTCAGTTTTCACTGACTTAATCCACTAGAAGTGTGTTCATTGAGCATATATCAGTCAAATAAGTTTCTTCTTCAGTGGTTGTAGCCTTGGCCACGTGGTGGTCCTAAGATCCCAGTTCCTTCCGTCGCTGGCTCTGCCCTCTGCTAGGGCCACAGAGTCTTTTGTGTTCTGGGGGCAGGAGAAGGAAGAGCAGCGGGGGAAGTCACAGCCTCTTCCTAACATCCCAGCCCAGAGATGACCCACATCCCTTCCATCACCTGCTGTTGGTGAGAGCTAGTCAGATGGCCACAGCGGTGGCTGCAGGTTTGGAGGCACCCCTGTGATAACTCCATGTAACATTGGTGAGAGAAGATGGAGAGAAGCGGGGGAGTGTCGTGGGGAGGTGGTGAAGAGGTGATGTCAGTGGGTGAGTGAGTGTCCGTGCAGCTGTGAAGGGGAGCTGGCAGTCTGAGGTCCTCACCCCCAGGGTTTCCAGTTTGGAGAACAGGGTGGATAGTGGTGCCACCCAGAAAGATGAAGTCTGCGGGAAGAGGGGTGGATGTCAAGATTCCCATCTGTCACATGCCCAGCAGGGGTGGGTGCTGCGGGGCTGCTTGGTGAATGTGGGGATGAGGAGAAACAGTGGTGAAGGAACATGGGTCCCTTCTGGCCACACCATGGAGATGCACTTGAGAAAAACTGGTAGTGGTTTACCCCTCACATCCTGAAACCACAGTACCTGATAGGATAAGACCGACCAGTTTGCAAGTACAAAGTTAATCATAATTGGGGGAAAATAAAGCATCCTCAGTAACCCAGGAGAGGATACCTCCCCAGGCATCGCACCCCACTGAGTGTCTGGTTACTGTCCCTGTGAGCCTGAGGGGAGCAAGGAGGCAACTGCCTGACTCAGGTGAGTAGGGGTTCCCACCTTCTCTGGGCCAGTACAGCTTCCTCTCCTCTCCTTGGCCGTAGGTTCATTGCTTTGGGAGTGGGTGATGCCAAGAAGAGCTGGGAGCAGACATTACTTGGGTGTCTGATCCAAGACAAGCAGGCTACCCCCTTCTCCTCTCATCAGAAGAAAAAGGAGAGCCAGCTGAAGGCCAAGTCCTGGGCTGCAGCCACAGGCTGCTTTGCCACTGGGCTGGTCCAGGCTGTGCCACAGGTGGGACTAAGGCTGCAGGGAAACCTGGGCTAACTGGGTTCTGAGTTAGTAACGGGTTCCTAGAGCAGGGGCTTGGGGAAGCTCTGCAGGTGAGGGTGAGCCCCATTCCAGTCTCCAAGGTCAAACTTGGCAGCCTTCTCTTATGCCTTTATGCCAGGAGCCAGGAGAAGGGGCACCATGCAAGAGGGCACCTGGGGGAGGGGTTCACACCCTTGTCTGTGGGGAAGCCTGGGCAGATGGAGACAGTCCATGGCCTAAGTTCTTGGCTGACATCTCCCACTGCTCTCTGTAAACTCGATTGAAGCCTCGGGGGAGATTCAACAGCGAGTGGTACTTAGCATGTTTAAGACCAGGGAGACCACTTTTGGGGAAATTTGTTTTGTTTTTCTTTACTTCTACATAAAGGATGAAATGAATTATTTGAGCCTGCATCGCTGAAATTAAGGGCACAGATTCGGGAGCCAGACAGCCCAGGTTGGAATCTAAATTCTATCACTTACTACCTTGGCTAAGCCACTTAACTACTTAGGGCCTCAGTTTTCCCACATGTAAAATGGTTATGACAGTTGAAGGACTAAATGAGTGAGTATGTACAGAGTGCTTAGGATATTGCCTGGCACATAACAAGGCCCATCAAGTGTGTGTAAATTTTTTTTTAATTAAATTTAGTTGAAGAGTAGGTATAGACCAGAGGGTGGGGTGATTCCTAGTTTTCCCCAGTCTTCTCCCTCAAGACTCTCTCCATCCCTTCTCTAGAAGGATCTGCTTCCTTTTAACCCCTTGGCAGCTATGCAGGAGTGATAGCCCTCTCTAGTACTGTTTCTGGACAACTGCTGGGGAAATGGACAGGAAATCAAAACAGCTCACAGATGCCATGCTAGGCAGTTTGCATAAATTGCCTTTAATCCTAAAACAGAAAAAAACAACAAAATACTCAATCCTGAAAGTTAGGGACATTATTATGTCTGTTTTACAGATGAGGAAACCGAGCCCAACAGTGAGTCTGGTAAGTTGATCCCAGGTTCAGGACTCAAGCCCTAGTTTGCCTGAGGCCTTGCTCTCTCCTCAATGCCAAGGTTGTCCTCTCCCTGCAAACGTGGCTGTTTCAGTTGTCATCTGATCATGTGTCATCCTTCCATTGAATACAAATGACCGATCATGGTTTTTATTGAACACCTGCTGAATGTGGGGTACTATAGGAAAACAAAAGAGCAGGCTAGGTGGTGACTGAGGTGCAAGAGGGGTGAACCAGCTGAGGAATGACCTGAAGCGCTATATGACTGAGTGTGGGGTTCCAGCTGGGTGTCCACACAGGAGAACACACTGGGGCCTACAGGCATTCGAGGAGCTTCCCCAATAGGAGGTGAGGTGCAGGCTGTGTCCTGAAGGTTACCAAGGTTTTAGGAAGTGGGGGAACCTTGGGAACACACACAGAGCAGGTGAGGAGCAGGTGGGACCAAGGTCTATATTGTCAGGGGGAGAAAGCATGCTGGAATGAGTATGCAGAGTTAGAACTGGTTAATGTCATGCAAGGCAATAAAACAGAAACTTTTGGGTTTATCTTTCCACCAGACAGACCATTCTGGGATTGTCAGTGTTCCACAAATTAGCATTTAACTTTGAATAGTTTGGGCCCTGTTCAAGAATAAATAGTAACAAAAGATATCTTTTCCTAGAGAGTCACATGATCCTAGGCTGTCTTTCCAGGGTTCTAGTATGACATTGAAAGGCCACCAATAATATCCTTGCTTTATTTCAAATTTGGAAGATGTTTGCCATCAGGAAGAGCAGCAGCAGTATCATGTGTAAGAGAAAGCCAAGTTGGAAGAAGAAGGCAAGCGGTTTCCAGACGTGTCTGGGAGGCTGGTAGGAGCTGGGAGCTTCTGGGGCCTGAGTTTGGGGTGAAGTTTGGGCTGATGGAGGGACACTAGCCCCCAGAGGGCCCCAGGCTGTGCAAGAGAACAGGCCCGTCTGCCCCAGAGCAAGTCAGCAGCCCTCCTGTGCCAGTCCCATCACCAGGCCAGACGATGTACCCAGCAGCCCACGTGCCAGACTAAGGGAGACAGCACAGAAAACGTCGTAGACTCAAGAAGTGCAGATGTCAGGGAATTCTGGTGGCGTGGGAGCAGATTGGAGTCCAAAAACTGCATAGAAGAAACAACCAAAATTGAAAGCAAGTTTCTAAGTTGGGAAAATGTTTCTCCTTGTCCAGAATGTATGCTTCAGAGAATGGCAGAACAGCATAAACACTGCAAAACAAATTCAGCTACTTAATCTCTTTAGTTTAGTCATTGGAGGTGGCACTGGGAATGCTGGTAGGAGCAAACTTTGACTCAGATTCCCCTGGCCTCACTTGGCTTTTTCCTCTGTTTGAACAGACTTGTTAAGTCTGCATCTCCACTGCATGCCTTTCCTGGCCTGGTGTTTGGGTTGTCAGCCTGATGGCTGTGTGTGCATGGAGAAAGCTATGGGGGCGTTTTCCTGGGTCCCCATGTGTGGTGCTGGAAGACCGTCTGGCCCTCAGTCAGTATTCTAGCCCTGTGGGGTGCATTGGACCCGAGAGGCAGTCCACAGCTTCATCCACTTGTGCCATCGTGGCAGGAAAGTTGAGGCACCATTTCCTGGTTTCTTCATTCCTTCCTTAATCAGCTTGGTTAGTCAACAGGTATTTAATAAGCACCCATCATGGGCCAGCTTTGTAGAGATGAAAAAGAGCTCAGAGGGAGGAAAGGAAATTCTAGGCTGAAGAAATAGCAGGCAGAAAGGCACAGGAGTGAAATGGTACACTGCCTCTGTGAAGTAGGAGGTGGAGTGTGGAAAGTGGGGCTGAAGTCTCGCTGTGTTCTCGGGATGTGGTGCCAGAGAATTCTGATCTTCCCTTGCTGGCAGTGGGAGCTGTGGAAGATTCTGTAGGAAGGGAGTGTTTCGTTTCATTCAACAAACATGTTTTTTTGTCACCTACCATGTATAAGATACTCTTTTAGGTGCTGGGGATACGACAGTGATTAATTAAAGTCTAGTGGGAAAGCTGGACAAGGTGGGCAGAGAATGAGCTCAGAGATGCTGGTTGGCGAGGGAGTACCAGCCCAGCCCTGACATCTGCTTCTACTGGGTGGGGTTTTTTCATACTGCCCCGCCCCTTGCCACAATCTATAAGCAGTGAGCCTGATCTTAGATCCCAGTGGTGTGAAGTCCCCTCTGCCTATGATACTTTATTTTTTCATGGCCAAAGCCATCTCAAAACAGGGGCTGAGGAAGAAACAATTGAAGGGAGGGAAGCTCAAAAATCTCTGAGGGTCCTTCACACCAGGAATCCCTCCACTAGAACTGAGGGTTAGGGCACCTTTTGGTGGGTATGTTTTATGGGATCCCTGGGTTTGTGGAGAAGGCTGCACCAGTGACCTCTTAAGCCCAGTGAGTGGTGCCTTCCCTTTGTTACTTCTTATGCAGACTTCTGGGTAGAATTTGTAAACAATTATAACCAAGAAGTGAAATGAAAGCCATTATGATGAGCAGGCAAAGGTGAGTTGAGACCAGTAGGGCCAGCAGAAATGGTGACTGCTGAGAACCTCGTTCTTGCAGGATGGATTCAGTTCTTTCTCTAGCAGAAGAGTGTGTGTAATGGTTAGGTTTTGCTGAGTAACAAAACTCCCCCACATTTAATGGCTTACAACAACAGCCATTTATTATTGTCTATGAATCTCTGTGTCAGCTGGGCAGTTCTGCTGACTTGTGCCACACTTGGCTGATCTCAGCTAGGCTCACTGATGTGTTAGGGTTGAGGTTGCAGGCTTGCTGGGGGCTGGCTCCCTCCAGGGTCATTTACTTGGCTGGGGTCACAAAGATCTCTCTGTATTCCCTGGACTAGCCTGGCCTTTTTACATGGTGGCTGGGAAAGGTTCTCAGAGAGTGGAAGTGAGAAAGACCTTTTGAGTCCAGCACGAAGTTGTACAATATCACTTTTGATGCATTCTGTTGGCCAAAGTAAATTCAAAGGATGGGGAAATAGATTTACCTCTTTACAGGAGGAGTGGCCACGTCATATTTTCAGGACACACATATGGGGAGGGGTAGAAAATTGGGTCCTTATGCTGTGGGCAGAGCATGTGGGCTCTGGAGTCACTTGGGACTGTCCATCCAGGATTCTCCACTTATCCACAACCTCTTCCGTGATATGGGAACACTAATAGTATCCATCTCAAAGGGTCATTTTGAGGATTAGATAATACATACATGTCTAACGTATAGTAAATACTCAGTCCAGAGAGATTCTATGAAATGAAGCTTCCAGGTGAATAGAAGAAGAGCATTTCATTTATTCTCATTACTCTGCCTTCCTCAACACTGCTTAACATCCTAACCTTATAAATGCAGTAATTCTTTTTAAAACATTTATTTTTGGCTGTGCTGGGTCTTTGTTGCTGTGCGTGGGCTTTCTTTAGTTGCAGACAGTGGGGGCTACTCTCTAGGTGCAGTGCAAGGGCTTCTCATTGCGTTGGCCTCTCTTGTTGCGAAGAATGGGCTCTAGAGCAGGCGAGCTTTAATAGTTGTGGTGTACAGGCTTAGTTGCCCTGTGGCATGTGGGCTCTTAACCACTGGGCCACCAGGGAAGCCCATACAGTAATTCTAATCACTTACTTAGTCAATAAAAACCAGTGCTTATCATATACTAGACTGTGCTAGGAACGAGAGACACAAGGGAATGAGGCACTGAAGCATTCCCTCTGTGTTAAAGGGTGTCAGTGTCTTATCTGCTCAGAAAATTCTGAGAACTGTAAGCTGGATGTTTAAAACCCTTCACAATTTGGTCTCAGTTTGTGCTGCCATCCTGTGCTTTCTCAAATCAAAGCGAATTCTTCCCTGTGTTCCAGATATGCCCTGTGTCTTTGCATCCTTCCAAATAGACCCTGAACAGGAACGGACTCCACACTGCAGCATCAGTGGTAGGGCACAGCCAGGCTGGGCTGGATATAGGGATCCTGAACCAGCACAGGGCTGGGGTCTGTGTGGTTCAGAGTCCATAGATACGACACAGTTACCTCCATCTTGAGAGGCCTTTTCTAAGGCTCATCTAAACTTTAGGACTTGCTATGACCTGTCACTCCTTGGAATCTGCCTTAAAGTGTTCTGTGGACCAGTCTGGCCCCCTGTAGAAGCTCCATAGGCAGAAACCCTCTGTTTCTCTTCTGCCTGCAATATTCTCTCAATGACAGTGCACCCCTTCCTAGGAGTTCCAGAGGTGATTACAAAAACCCTCTATCCCAACAGCCAAATACGCACTCCTTTACTTCTGGAGTGTATATGAAGGAATGGGAGGCTGCATATGAAGGCAGGGGAGGCCTGCCCCATCCTCTTTTCCCTTAATGTGAAATTATTGGATGAAAGCAGTAGGATATAGCACAACACAGATGCTAGTTCAGTCAGTGGTACAAAGAAGCTGACATTGTCCCTGGACATTAATCACATGGCTATTGAAATTGACCTTGAGTGTGACCTTCCCATGGACCCAAGATGGGGCTCAGGGGTCCCTCTCTTCCTCATCACCAGCCCTTCTAAGACCCTTCAGCCCCTTTTTGAGATGCCAGACTCTTTTCCTGCACAACTTCTAACCTTATTGGAGGGAAAAGGGAATCATGGTTTCTTTCTTTCTGCTGTGCCTCCACTTTTCTCTTGGAGATTTTCAACTCGCCTCCATGGCATTTTTGCTTGAGTAGAATGGCTCTTACCCAGACCTTAACTGTTCCATGGAGGTTGGGTTGGGAGGAGGATGGGAAAGGGAAGGTGCAATGTGAGCAGAAACAGAACAGCTCTCTGGAAAAGAGCTCAGCCTGTAAGAACACGGAGGTCAAGAATACAGATGATGAGCAGTAGGGGAGCAGAGGGTCCATTGTCACCTATTCAGGCATTACTCCCAAAAAGCAATAAGGAAAAATGGAGATAAGATTTTCACATTGGAATTCGCTCTTTAAAGCTTCATTAACATGAGTTTAGATGCTGGTATTTCCCCAGAAGCAGCATATTCCTGGGATAGCTTCATATGATCTCCAGAAGCTACTTACATTCTAAGGATTCCAGATAGAATATCAATAATTTCCAGACATCATGAATTCTGTTAACCATCAACATAAGCAATATTAAGCATTAATTCTGATAATAACATGACTTGAAATCCATCAGCACAGGCTTTAACAAAATTCTCACATACCAGAACTACCGTTAATCAAATCCAAATTGATAGCTCTGTTTTCCTAAAAATGGAAAATATCCCCAATGTACTGTTCTAAAACAAAACATTGAAAGACATCTTTGTTCATTTATTCCATCAACTTATTCAGTTAACATTAATTGTGGATCTCATATAAACCTATGGACTTCCCTGATGGCTCAGATGGTAAAGCGTCTGCCTATTATGCATGAGATCTGGGTTCAATCCCTGGGTTGGAAAGATCTCCTGGAGAAGGAAATGGCAACCCCATTCCAGTATTCTTGCCTGGAAAATCCCATGGATGGAGGAGCCAGGTAGGCTACAGTCCATGGGGTTGGAAAGAGTCAGATACGACTGAGTGACTTCACTCACTTTATAAACCTGTATTGCTTTAGGAATAGGATATACAAAACCAAACAACACAATGAGGTCCCTGTGCCTTATTATTGGAGAAATAGAAGCATATATACCATAGAGCTAAAATACAGGTATCAGACTCTAGGGACTAAAGTAAATTTCCTTTATTTAATACTCTAGGGACTAAAGTAAATTTCCTTTATTTAATAAAGTATGTCAACCAGAAACCTATAACAAGCATCATACTTAATGGCTAAATATAGAAATACTTTGCATCATAGTAGGAACTATGGGCAAGAAGGCTTGCTATTGTTGCTACTGTCTATTGTTCTTGCCAATGTAATAAGCCAAGAAAAATAAATTATATATAAATAGTGAAAATGGAAAGATAATGTCATCATTTACAGATGATACTATCTAACTAGGAAAATCTAAAAGAATAGTAGATGAGCTTTTAGATTAATAGATTTCATACACAAAATAGAGCCGTACACAAAAATCAGTAGCCTTCCTATATACCACTACTTAGTAAGAACATATCATTTTAAAAAATCATATTATACACATCTGTGTCTCTTTCCCTGTCTTGCATACAGAGTCGTCATTGCCATCTTCCTAAATTCCATATATATGTTTGGGAATGCATGTAAGAATTAAAGATTTTAAAAGTTTAAAAATAAAAAAATTAAAAAAAAAATTTAAAAAAAAATAATAAAATAAAATGGATAACCAAAAAAAAAAAAAAAAAAAATCATATTAACATGGTTCTTCAGACAGCTACTTGTGCATCTTTGTAGATATATATGTGTGTGAATATATGTTTGTATATATATTGGGGTTCCCTTGTGGCTCAGATGGTAAAGAATCTGCCCACAATGCAGGGGACTTGGGTTTGATCCCTGGGTCAGGAAGATCCCCTGGAAGAGGGCATGGCTATCCACTCCTAGTATTCTGGCCTGGAAGAGGGCATGGCTATCCACTCCTAGTATTCTGGCCTGGAGAATTCCATGCACAGAGGAGCCTGGCAGGCTACAGTCCATGGGGTCACAAAGAGGCGGATACACCTGAGCAACACACACACACACACACGTATGTGTTCTTGGATCACTCAATTGTGTCTGACTCTTCACCACCCCGTGGACTGCAGCATGCCAGGCTTCCCTGGCCTTCACTATCTCCTAGAGTTTGCTCAAATCATAGATGTACTCTATTAGTTGATTTACAGTGTTGTGTTAGTGTCAGGCGTACAACAAAGTGATTCCGTTATGTGTATGTTTTCCCAGATTCTTTTCCCTCACAGGTTATTACAAGATATTGAATGTAGTTTGCTGTGCTATACAGTAAGTTCTTGTGTTTTTCTGCTTCACATATAGTAGTGTATATCTGTTAATCCCAAACTCCTAATTTATTCCTCCCCCCTTTTTGGCAACCATAAGATTGTTTTCTATGTCTATGAATCTGTTTCTGTTTTTTAAATAAGTTTATTTGTATCATTTTTTAGATCCCACATGTAAGTGATATATGATATTTGTCTTTTTCTGTCTGACATAGAAATATATTTTTTAATCTTCTGCTCTTTGTGTGTTACACAGGTGAGATTGTATTGTACCCACAATTTTGCCCATTATTCTTGTTGATTTCTGTGTAGTATTCCTTAGTAAAGCTGCACTGTGGTTCATTTTAAAAAATCATATTAGCAATAAATGTGTAGTAAGCATGAGCCTTCTGAATGGCACATCACCTTCTGCTAACCTTGTCCAAGGTCACATCCCCTTCCTGGAGCAGCCTGCATCCATTGCTAATCCTCATGGAGGTGTAAAGATCTGGGCCTCTTGGGCCTCTTGGCCTAACTTGGAACAACCCTGAAAGGTCATTTCATCTTTATAATTCAAAAATAATAATAAAAACAATAATAATTAATAATTATTATCAGTTATTTCCTGAATAATTAATAGGTTTGGCTGAGGCTTTCACATTACAGCTTAACTTCTCCATCTGCCTAGTCAGCTTCTGAAGTCCCTTCTCCTCCACAAGTGTTCATCCCAAGGGAACTCCCTAATAATCCTCATGCACACTAATCACCATCTGGATTGGCTTCCCCAGCACCCAGCCTGTGATGATGAAGTCACAGAACCATTGATGTAGTTGATACCATTAAGACAATTCTCACAGTACTATATATTTCTATTTATTGTATATATATATCAAATACATTTTTAAAGTTCAGGGTAAGTTCCTGGCTCTCTTGAAATGCTGTTTTCCTTTATTAGATGATGGATTTTGTGTTAAGATTTAGATTCTCTCTCTCTCTTTTTGTTTTTCTGAATGTGCCATGAAGCGTGTAAGATCTTAGTTCCTCTGTTTTCTGCTGTGCCCAATTGCTTCAGTTCGACTCTGTGCGATCATTTGGAATGTAGCCTGCAAGGTTCCTCTGTCCATGGGATTCTCCAGGCAAGAATACTGGAATGGCTTGTCATGCCTTCCTCCAGGGGATCGAACCCACGTCTTCTGCATCTCCAGCATCTCCAGCATTGCAGGCAGAGTCTACCGCTGAGCCACCAGGGAAGCCCCTTAGTTCCCCTACTAGGAATCAAACCCACATCCCTTGCGGAGGAAGCTTGGTGTCTTAATCACTGGACTGCCTAGATTCTCTTTTTTAAATAATTTGAATCCTTTTACTTACTAAATCAGGCATCTTTTCCAGTTCTTGGCCTTTTCCAAGTGAGGTCAGTTACAAAGTCAATGGACTCAAACAAAAGTTGTTATAAAAAAACTCAAAAGTTGTTATAAATAACAGTTTCTCTTTTGACCACAGCATTTTGTATTTCCTGAGGCCTTGCTTGGTGTTGCATGTTTTCTGGGCATTATCTCATTTAATCAGAACCACCATTCTGGGTCACGGTTACTATCATTACTGTAGTTTTGCCCAGGAGGAAACAGGTTTCTAGAGGGTGAATAAGCTGTCTAAGGCCAAACAGCCATTAATTGGCAGAACTGAAGGTGCAGTAGCTCAGTCGTGTCCAATTCTTTGTGACCCCACGGACTGTAGCCCATCAGGCTCCTCTGTCCATGGGATTTCCCAGGCAAGAATACTGAAGTGGATTGCCATGCCCTCCTCCAGGGGATCTTCCCAACCCAGGGATAGAACCCTAGTCTTCTGTGGTTCCTGCATTAGCAGATGGATTCTTTATCACTGAGCCACCTGGAAAGCCCAACTTAAAGCCATCTTTAATGGTTTGCTTCCAAGGTTGCGATTTTCATCGTTATTCTCTAGCGTCCCCATGTGAGGGTGTAACACCTGTCCTAGAATTTTCTCTGTTGGTCGTCCACTTCTCAGGGTGGTGTGTTTTGCTCTGGACCTGTGATGTGGTGACCTGGATGCAGCTGAAGTTGCTAAAGCATTCTCCAGCTTGACCCAGACTTTCCGTTCCCTTAATGCTTCATGGAGCATCATATATTCTAGCCACTCAAATATCTTTGAGGTTCTGGGCCTTGTTAAGTGGGGTTTATGTTGCTCAGCAGTTCCCCCACCTAATGCCAAGTTCCAGTCACTTGGTTATAAGAGGGAAGTGCCATGTAGTGTTTCTTGAGAATTAAGGGCTGTTGTGAAACTTTAAATGGAGCATCTCTAAGTTTCCTTGTTGGAAAATCCTGTGATTGTCTTAGCAACTGACGAGGGGCCACGTGACAGGGGATTTTGCTTCACCAAACTCATTATGAAGGTTCCCCCACCCAGTGTGCCTGACACCCTGAGATGCATGTTTGTTGTGGTATCTCTTGGTTTGCCAAATGAAGGATCTGAGCTCAGAGAGACTGAATTCTTTACCCAAGCCATCACGGATACAAGGATTCAAACTCAGGGTTGGAGACCCCATAGCCCTGCTCTTTCTGCCACACCATGCTGCTGTGTTTTATTTTGTTGAGGTGGGGAAGGACACTGGGAGAACCCAGAGCTGGATGAAAGAATTGGGTACATATCAGATTCAAAGTGTGCCCGAGCTATGTTCTAACTGCTTGGGTGTCCATCGGTCTCTGCAGGCTACCTGTTCAGCCAAGAAATGGGCAAAGGGAGCAACAGATGGGGGCAAACATTTCCATCAGAAAGGAAACCAGTTCATTTTTAAGAAATGTTCAAGGTTCTTCTCCTGCCCCTCCTCTCCCAGATCATACTCTTTCTCAGCTCTTCAGCAGAGGCAGGTAGCGGTAAGCTGTACTTTTTTTTTTTTTTCTCTGAGACATCTAGAGTCACAAGAATATCTGAGATTTATTTAAATGGAGAAAGGAGTGCATTGAGAAGCTGACAACTGGGTGTAGGTAAGAGTTAGTCCTAGAGAAATGCTCACTGAATAGTGAGGAGGTGAATTTCCCATTAGCCAGGCAATCTTTTCCTAACCAAGTTGTGTTAAACTTGGTTAAAGAGAAAGTTCCAACCGTCAGGTGAGTTCTAGAAGCAGATGCATTATAAGTGAAGCCTTACCTTTTGGTGTTTTTAAAAACAGTTCAGAGGCTTCCCTTGTGGTCCAGTAGTTAAGAATTCGCCTTGCGGTGCAGGGGACAGTGGTATAATTCCTGGTCCAGGAAGATCCCACATGCTGCTGGGCAGCTGAGCCCATGTGCTGCAACTACTGCAGCCCATGCGCCCTGGAGCTGGTGCTCCGCAACAAGAGCAGCCGGCGGCACGAGGAGCCCCCGGTCCCCACAGCTAGAGCAAGCTGTCACACAGCAACGAAGACCCAGTGCAGCCAAAAGTAAAAAATAATTAGTTCTAAAAAAGCAGTTCATGGAAATCTGTAGAATTTCCCTATCGTGTATGCCTGGAGGGGAGCAGAAAATGGGTTCCTTGTGAGAATCAGAAGCACCAAGTGGACATTTAGGAAAACCTTACTTTCAAAAGTAAATGTTTATCAGAGGGTCCCCACACTGAGGGCTTTGTGTGGCTTTCGGGAAGAGTGTGGAGACCACGTGCGGAGCTTGTTCTGCTCAGCCTTTAATTATGCATCACCTTTGCTCAATGCCCCTTCTCTTTCCTTCACCCACTGTGGAACAGAAACCTGAAAGATGTCGTTTTTGGCAGGTGTCCTTGGTGGAGTTCCGTGATTCTTCCCCCACCCCCTTTTAAAACCATGAAAGGCGTGTGTTTCATAAAGTCGAGGGAAATCACGCAGAGGTTCTTGGATGTTCAGAGGGGGCCCCTCCCATCCATGAAGGTGCTAAGATGGGTTGGCAAGGCCTGAGAAGGCCTTCAGTCATCCTCCAGTTCGTCCATTTACTCAGCATGTTTACTGAGCCTTTTTACGGGCTCGGTATTGAGAGGCCGATGAAATAGATGTGGCTACTCTTTGCCAAGATACTCATGCTAGGAAGTAAACATGTGATGATTAAATAAGTAGAAGTGATTGTCACAGGTATGAGGGAAACAACCAGGGGGAAATGTTTGAGAGCGTTAGTCACGCTGAGTGTAGAGGGAAGAGCATTGGAGGCAGAGGGCACAGCAAATGCAACGGCCTGCAGGCAGGAGCGGATGCTCAGAGGGGTGGCTGGGAAGCCGGTGTGGCCAGAGTGTGGTGGGCATGGGGGAGAGGAGCAGGAGGCGATGGAAGACCCTGCAGAGCCTGTTCCCGAGGGCCCGAGTGGGCCAGGCTCAGTGAGCGGGTTTAATGAGGTGAGCGGTGAGGGGCAGCTGAAGGGTTTTCAGTGGTATGTGGTTTTACATGCATTTCAGGAAAATTATCCTAGCTCTTGAGTGGAGAATGGACAGGACAGGAGCAGGAGGCTGAGAAGGGAGCCCGAAAGGAGACAGCCAGTGTCGGCCAAAGGAAAGGTTAAATTAGGAGCATGGGATTCACAGATACACAGTACTAATACTATGTATAAAATAGATAACCAACAAGGACCTGCTGTGCAGCACAGGCAACTCTACTCAGTATTTTGTAACTATAAGGAAACTAACACCTGAAACTAGTATAGCACTGTAAATATACTATATTTCAGTTTAAAAAATATATTTAAAAAAAAAAGAAGTTGCCATGCTTCCCAGTGGATGGGAGTGAATCTAATTCAGCCCCATGCCACTTCGTTACTGTGCAGCTTTGGGCAGGTCTCCTAATCTCTCTAGCATGCAACTGTTCACCCCTAATAAAACAGGGACAAGTATTTTCTCATGTGGTTTCTGGAAGGAATAAGTATTCACAAAGTCCTCTATAAACCTGGACCATATGCTCATCTGAGCTATAATATGATTCATATTGAAAGAAGGGGGGGTTCCTGCAGCGTTGGAAAAATCACTCAGCAGCCCCTTCATGAGCAACGTTTTATTACTGCCTGAGGCTAAAAAGATGCTTTTGTTCCCTTTCTGCCATCCGTGTATCTCCAAGGGAGGACGGCTGGTTAAAAATCACATGGTGTGGTCATTTATATGTAGTCATTTATCGCAGCGATAACTTGAAATGGCCGAGGGGTTTTTTTGCTGTTGTTTAGCTTTATGTCTCTGGTGGGTGACGCGTGAGTGTGATAAAGTGTGTAGGTGTGACATGCTGCCGTGAATGTGAGGAATGCCTGATGGAGGACCATTCGACTTGCTACACCCCCTCTCCCCTACACGAGACCACAGCTTTTAGCGCCCAATTACTGCTGCTAGGCCACCAGGGTCCCCCAGTCCAGTGGAGAGCTATATTCTCATCCCCCAAGTCCCTCAGTGTCTTAGGGTAAAGTCACAGAACACTGATTTTGGCTTTGAACAAAGCAGGTCTATCTTTCATCGTGAGTTTGGACCATTTGGAATCCTTATGTTACAAGGAAATATCCTGTTTCAAATGCAATTTTCTGTTATGACTCCGAGCAAATGCTAAGATTTGTTCCTCTGTCATCCAAGAGGGTCTCCAGGTTCCCAGAGAGACCAATTTAAATTGGTGAGACCAGAATGTTTGCTGGACAGGTGATGTGATGGTAAAAATGTTCTCAGTACATCCTCTTCAGCACAGCAGCCCCTAGCTCCACACGGCTTCCGAGCACCGGAAGTGTGGTTAGGACAAGGGGAGGACCGAATTTTAAATTGTGTTGCATCTTAACGAGGTTAAATTTAAATAGGCACATGCAGCTAACAGCAACTGTACAGGACGGTGCCGTTCAAGACGAATGTTTCTTCTTGTGGGAAATTGCTCCTCTGAGCCCCAAGGGTTCTGTGAATTCATGAACTTGCAGACTACCCTGACTCCCTCCAAGATCCTCATCAGGGTTTGTGCCTCCCGTGTTGGGGCAGTGCTGTAACTCATCCTTATCTGGGGGCAGTTGCAGGGGGATCACTTTGCCATCTCAGAGTTTCACCGCTGTTCCTGTAAGGCTGTCCATGGAGAGGCGTGTACCACTCACGCTCTGTGCCACCCCGAGCTCTGGCCTCTCTGTTCTTTCCGTGGGACACAGCAGATTCCAGGGAGGGTGCTTGTCATTTCCAACCCTCGGTGTTTAATACTGTTACCTCTGGCCTAGACCCCTGAAATTCAGTGGTTTCTTGGTGCACGCCCACCTTTTGGCCCATGTGAGAAATATCTGGAGGATGGTGATCCACAGTGTAGGGCCCCTGACTCCGCAAGGGCAGATGCGCTCTGTGTGTGTCCGCTTCCTAAGTACACATGTGGAACCAGGAGGCCTTGCTGAATGGCATGTAGGTGGGTGGCCAAGCTCACAGTGTTCTCCAGAACCAGGATGCTTGAGGATTAAAGGTCAGGAATTGGATGGATCATTCGCCCAAGGAGGGAGAAGTTGAAGGTTATATTCATACAGATGGGGAAATAGTATCAGGGCAAAATACTTGGCAACATCATTTTTCCAGGCTGTAGGTGAGGTAAGGAAGATTGAAAATTTACTCAAGCTTGATGGCAGAATGAGTGTTCATTGTGAATGGCATCTAATTCACTGCCATTCTAGAATTTGATGTCTGGGTGGGTCCTGCCCTTTGAATTACAGTATCAGCAGTCAGTACATTAGAGAGTAGTTTATACTCTACACAGCAAAAAACACTCAAAAGATAACAGATGAATGCTGAATGGAGAATTGCTTAATTTTTTTACATGTCCTAGGTTTCAGTTCAGTTCAGTTCAGTTCAGTTCCGTCACTCAGTCATGTCTGACTCTTCACAACCCCATGGACCATAGCATGCCAGGCCTCCCTGTCTATGACCAACTCCCGGAGTTTACCCAGACTCATGTCCATTGAGTCGGTGATGCCATCCAGCCATCTCATCCTCTGTCATCCCCTTCTCCTCCTGCCTTCAATCTTTCCCAACATTAGGGTATTTTCTAATGAGTCAGCTCTTCGCATCAGGTGGCCAAAGTATTGGAGTTTGAGCTTCAACATCAGTCCTTCCAATGAACACTCAGGACTGATCTCCTTTAGGATGGACTGGTTGGATCTCCTTGCAGTCCAAGGGACTCTCAAGAGTCTTCTCCAACACCACAGTTCAAAAGCATCAATTCTTCAGCTCTCAGCTTTCTTTATAGTCCAACTTTCACATCCATACATGACCACTGGAAAAACCATAGCCTTGATAAGACAGGCCTTTGTTGGCAAAGTAATGTCTCTGCTTTTTAATATGCTGTCTAGGTTGGTCATAACTTTCCTTCCAAGGAGTAAGCATCTTTTCATTTCATGGCTGCAATGACCATCTGCAGTGATTTTGGAGCCCCCCAAAATAAACTCAGCCACTGTTTCCCCATCTGTTTGCCATGTTAGGTTTAGGGTATAACTTTTCTAGAGAGGGAAGGGGTTAAAATGTCAGATGTTGTCTCTCATAGTAATGAGGTGTGTAAAGTCCATCGACTCTGGTAGAAACAACATCACTTCCCAGGAGCAGCCCAGACCTGGGAGTGATGTCATAGAGCCTGCGGCCCCAGCAGACGTGGTGCTATGAAAGGACAGCTGGTTCTTTTTTAAAAAGTCAAGTATAACAGGAACCATCTTTAATTTGGGGGTAGCCCTGTTTTCACCAGTGGTGGTCATCCCTTAAAGCTATTTTTATTCCTGCCAGGATGGCCAGGCAAAAGAAAGCCAAGCAGGGATTTTCAATTACAGGTAATTATCTGAATTGCAGCCTTGGTTTTTTCTCCTTGGCACATCTTTGTTCACACCCTGGGTGTGAGCTAATCTGCTTATAAACACGTGGTTTGGGTGTGTGTGGGGATATCTGTGGGCTCTTTATAGCTGTAGTTCCAGAATATGCGTTTAAAGATTATGGTCAAATGTACTCTGATTGAGGAGGGTAACTTATCATAAAAGCCTCAGTCATTTATGTTTCCCTTTCCAATATAAGAAGTCTTATTAACTTACCCACTGAAAAGGTTAAGATCAAAGAAATCTTAAATGCGGCACAAATACTATTTCAGGAACGTAAAATTCAGCTGTTTCTATAAATTCAGCTGTTTCTATTAGCCGAAAAGAGTTGGGACAATCTCTTTGAAGGGAAACATCAAAAAAAGTGCTAACAATTTTTTTTCTTTTTCTTTCTGTCCTTTTTTTTTTTCCTCTCCTAAGTGACCATATGGAATACCAATGCAAAAATGCAAACAGGCAAATGCAACCAATTAAGACTTACAAAATAAGCAAAAATTTTTTCATCATCTTTGGCTCTAGTTGTGTGAAGAATGCTGGTTCATGGACTCCAGATAATTCATGAGAATCGTGTGAATCATTTCAGACAGGTTCATCCTTGGGGCTCCCCTGAGGCCATCGGCACTTATGAATCACCGTAGATGAGCTTGTCCTTGGTACAAATCATGCTGCATTTAAAGCTGCTGGATACACTTCCCTCATACAATAAAAGGCCTTTACTGGACTTTTCAGTGGCCTGAAGTTGAAGACATAAATACTGTTTTATATAGTGAGCGGGACCACTCTTTTATGATGTGTTTTACAAGTCTAGAGGATTTTTTGTTTCTTTGAGGTTTTCTTTGAAACTTCAGATTAGGGTAGTTCTTGAAGTAGAGGCTTCTACGTCCCCATGTCATCTGTCCCTGGGGGAGGCAGGGGAGCTGGTGTGAGAGATGGACCACAGACTTCCAGGTTCCTGGGGCCAGAGGCTGGCATTTTCTGTGAGAGGTGCTCTGCCCTCTATGTCATGCGGCACTAAAATATAAATTTGCAACTCCCCTAGAGTAAATTGCGTCCTTACTCTTCATCCATTGAGCAAAACTGCCTCCGCTGGAATCACATGCTTGGTTCTTTTCCTGTCCTTGCTGAAATGTGGGACCTGCTCTGTGCGTCTCTGCCTCTGTTCCATCCGGAACGTCCACACAATCACTGTCGCTCGCGCACCCCATTCTCACCTTCTGCCTGCCCATGCCCTTTCTCCTATCCGATACTCCATCCATCCTTCAGTTTGATCCTTCTTCCTGTAAATTTTCATAGCACTTTGTGTCTTATTAGGTTTATGTTAGAATTATATGTAAACAGGTCTTGTCTCCATCTAAAGAAAAGTTGTTTTCCCAACAAGGTAAATGATATTTTATTCATCTTTGTAAAAGCCACTGCACTCTGGTATGCTAAATGAGTGCTTGTCAAATGACTGCGAGTTGTTCAACACCTATGTGCACATTCCTGTGCCATGTACAGTGGAAGATGTATCGAAAAATGACATGGTCTTCACTCATGACCCTTGTCAGTCACTGTGCACCACAAAATATGGGGTGTTTTCAGTTACCTGCTGCTGTGTAGCAAACCGCCCTAAAGTTAACGGTGTAAAACAAGACCCATTTTATTGTGCTCAAAGCTTCTGTGGTCAAGGAATTTGGACAGGGCACATTGGGTGTAGCTCACCTCGGCTCCGCAATACTAGAACCTCAACTGGGGGAGGCTTGTGTGGCTCAGGAATAGGACAGCTGAGCCTGGAGGATGTGCATCCAACTTCTCCATTCACACATCTGGCCCCTTGGTAAGGATGGCTGGAAGGCTGGGATCAGTTGGCCCTGGCACGTCCAGCATGGCAGCCTGGGGGCTTGTGAGGGGCATGCTTTCTGCATGGCCATTGGTTTCTTCCAGAGCCAGTACCCTGAGAGCACTAGGTGGCAGCCACAGGGTTTATTCTGACCTGGCCCAGAAGTCATAGCATCACTGTGCATCACTCCCATTGTGTTCTAATGGTGACTAGTTAAGTCATGGGGCTTCCTAGGTGGCTCAGTGGTAAAGAATCCTCCTATCAGTGCAGGAAATGCAAATTCAATACCTGGGTCAGGAAGATCCTCTGGAGAAGGAAATGGCAACCCATTCCAGTATTCTTGCCTGGAAATCCCATGGACAGAGGAGCCTGGTGGGATATAGTCCATGGGGTCACAAAAGAGTCAGAAATGACTTAGCAACCTAAACAAGTCCTGAGACCTACCCAGATTCAAAGGGAGAAGAATTAGACTCCAACTCTTGACAGAGGAAGCAGTGCACATATCTCCAACTCTTGACAAGGTCACATTGCAAAAGAGCATGTGGAGTGAGGGATATTTTGTAACCATCTTTGAGAAAGACAACCTGTGACAATAAGTGAAAGCCCAAATAAGTGGCACTCATGGTGGTTGTTACTGGGTGACAGGCACTTGAGCAAAATGTCTTTGCGAATAAGATACCGGGCTCCACCTTGAACTCTGGCTGGGGAAAGAGGAAGAGCAAGGGATCCAAGGCAAAGTTCATCCGCAGTGATGAAGAGTCTTGTTCATGAGTGAGGATAGACAGTTATAGAACGGCTGGCTGGGTTGCATGGCTTGTGATATCTCTTCAATTAGATTTCAAAAATTTCTCCAGCCTTGTTGAGATGTAAGTGACATACCATATTGTATAAGTTTAAGGTGTATAACATGATGACATATATATATAGTGAAGTGATTATCACATTAAGGTTAATTAGCACACTTGTCAGTTCCATTTTGTGTGTGTGTAGAGAGAACATTTCAAGAGCTGCTCTCTCGGCAACTTCCTAGTATAGATTATATAATTGTTAACAGTATTCACCATGCTGTTCATTAGATCCCCAGAACTTATTCATCTTGCAACTGGAAGTCTGCATTCTTTGATCACCCTTACCTGTTCCCCACCCCGACCCCACCTTGAAAACTAGCAGTCTACTCTTCACATATAAGTGAGATCGTGCAGGGTATGTCTCTCTCTGTCTGACTTACTGCACTTAGCATGATGTTCTATTGCAAGTGGCAGGATTCCTTCTTTCTTTATGGCTGAATAACACTCGTGTGTTCCCCACCCCGACCTCACCTTGAAAACTAGCAGTCTACTCTTCACATATAAGTGAGATCGTGCAGGGTATGTCTCTCTCTGTCTGACTTACTGCACTTAGCATGATGTTCTATTGCAAGTGGCAGGATTCCTTCTTTCTTTATGGCTGAATAACACTCATGTGTGTGTGTGATGTCTTTATTATTCATCTGTTGAGAGGCACAGAGGTTGCTTTCATTTTTTTGACTACTGTAAACAATGCAACAGTGAACACAGCAGTGCGCGTATCTCTTTTGAGACAGTGATTTTGCTTCCCTCGAATATATATTCAGAAGTGGGTTTGCTGAATCATATTGTAGCTTTAAAACACGTTTCTGAGGAACGTCCGTGGTGTTTTCCATGCTATCTGTGGCAATTTGCATTCCCACCAAGATGGTAGAAAGGTTCCCTGCTCCACATCCTCATTACTTGTTACCCCTTGTCGTTTTGATAATAGCCATTCTGAAGCTTTGAGGTGATATCTCATTGTAGTTTTGATTTAAGTTTCCATGATTAGTAATTTTGAACACCTTTTGTGTACCTATTGGCTATTCATGTGTCTTCTTTGGAAAAGTGTCTATTAAGGTCCTTTGCTCATTTTAAAATCAGATAATTTGTTTTTATTCTGTTGAGTTGTATGTGTTCCTTATATATTTTGGATTTTAACCCCTTACTAGATATATGATTTGCAAGTATTTTTTCCCACTCAGTTGATTCTTTTTTCACTTTGCTGATAATTTCTTTTGATGGACAGAAGCTTTTTATTTTTACTTTTGTTTCTTCTACTTTTCATATCCAAAAAACAAAAAAAAAGCTTTTCAGAATTTTGTGTTTTCAAGCAAGTCTTATGGTATTTAAGCCTTTAATCCATTTTAATTTTTTGTGTGGTATAATATAAGGACCCAATTTCATTCTTTTGTGTGTAGATATCTAGTGTTCCCAGAACATTTGCTGAAGAGACTCTTCTTCCCACTGAGTATTCTTGGCTTTTTGTCAAATATGAGGTAACCATATAGGCATGGTTTTATTTCTGGGCAGCTGATTCTGTTTCGTTGGTCTATGCGTCTGTTGTTATGCTGGCACCAGACTTCTTTGATTACTGTAGCTCTGTAGTATAGTTGAAATCAGAGAATGTGATGCCTCTAGCTTTGTTCTTTCTCAGGATTGCTTTGGCTATTTGGGTTTGTGTGTGTGTATTTCCATCTGAATTTTAATAACGTTTTTCTATTTCTTGTAAACTAGAATTTAAAATGCCATACCATCATTGATAGGGATTATGATGAACCTTTAGATCTCTTTGGGTAATGTGGACAGTTTAACAATACTAATTCTTCCAATCCATGAACACAGGATATCTTTATTTATGTCATCTTCAATTTCTTTCATCAGTGTCTTATAAATCTTTTACCTTCTTGGTCAAATTTGTTCCCAAGTATTCTGTTGTTTTTTATGCTATTGTTAATGGAATTGTCTTATTTATTTCTATTTTAAGATAGATTTTAAACTTTTTAGGGCAGGGCTGTTTAGTAGTATATTTGCTTGGGAGGAAGGTGAGATTTTTGTTTTCATTCTCTAAATTGTTTAATTAAAGCACATAGGTCATGTTAAATTTGTACAGTTTCCATCTAATGGCCAGGTGGGAAAGAAAATAAATCTTACCCAAATAGAAACAAGAAGAGGGTATAATAAATTAGTTCTGCTCTTTTATTATCTGTTTGCAAAGATTTCAGAAATGTAATGGTTCAAAGTATTCTGCTGTGACTCCTGATAATTGTAATAGTCTCTTGGGATCATATTTTGTTGTTTAGCGCTAAGTCATATGCAACTTTTGGCAACCCCATGGACTATAGCCTGCCGGCTCCTCTGTCTGTCGGATTTCCTAGGCAAGAATACTAGAGTGGGTTGCTATTTCCTTCTCCAAGGGATCTTCCTGACCCAAGAATCAAACCTGGGTCTCGAGCATTGGCAGTCAGATTCTCTACCACTGAACCACCAGGGAAGCCTAACAAAATGATACATATACAGACTTAATTTGTTTAAGCCTGAGTTTTACCATTTGTGGAAAAATTACCTATGGTGAGACTATACCAGATAACTTATAAAATCATGTGGCCCAGTCCTGGTCACTGGTGACTGATTGATCAATGTCAGTTGAATTCAAACATGACAGGTGCCAATGCTAAAGAGACCAAGAGGAAAGGAGACCTCACTCAGATGTTTGCCCATGTTCCAGGCCCTTCCCACAAATAAGAACCCAGTGTCTGTCTCTTTTATTGCTGGATTAAGATCCCACAGTATCCATTAAAACCAAAAACCCTAGCTCAGAGGTATAATAAATGATATCTATCAAGTGGTTTAATAAGGCTTTTGTGGATAGGTACGACACTGCTTGTTTTGAGCTTAAAGATGTTTAAAATAGCCAAGGTTAAGAAGAAGGGAAGATTTGAAAAGAAAAGCAGTAAAGAAGTGTGAGATCTAAACACCGAAAGGAAGTAATGGTAGAGCAAACAAATAAAGGTTCAGGGAAATGTTTAGTAAGGTAGACATTATATTGGATTTACTGTAGGTATAGGATTGGTCTGTGGAATAATGGTGCCTTTCTTTGGGGGGTGCTTTCTTTTTGGGGTGAATGTTCATTTCAATTCACATACATCTCAGGAAATGTTTACTGAGTGTCTGTTCTGGCTCATGCCCTAGGACATGCTGAGATGAAGGTAACACGGCTCTTGCTCTCAAAGAGTTCAGTCTAGTTTGGGGGTAGGAGAGGATAGGTTAACCAATACATGCCACGTGTTACTTTATATATCATCTCAGCAGGACAAAGAGCAGTGGGGACTGGAGAAATGAGCCATCGTCTGGAGGAGTCAGGGCAAAATGAGCTTGGAGAAGAAGAGATTCAGGCTTCCCTGGTGGACCAGTGGTTAACACCATGTGCTGCCACTGAAGGGAGTGTAGGTTCTATCCCTGATTGGGGAATGAAGATCCCGCATGCCACGTGGTGAGACCAAAAAATAGTAAAGGTTATTTTTCATAAAAAGAAGGAGATTCGACCACATGGAATACCTGTGAGTGGGGTGGATCTGGAGAGACGAGGGTAGAGGAAGGGTATCCATTGGATCATGCCACATGACAGCTGATTGTGATCTTTGCCAAAACCAGTGGAAACAGCGTGGCAAGGAGAATGGGACAGACCAAAGAGTCAATGAGTTTTGATGAAATTCACTGGAATTTAATGACCTGGTTTTATTACAGGTTTGAGGGGAGCTGCTTTCTTCTCTTGCTAATGAAGTGAAGCTAAGCTGCAAATCATTCAAAGCAATTGTGCTGGCTCAGTTGGCCCCCAAGCTGAGCAGATAGGCCCACTGTGATTTGAGGAGTTTGGAAATCTTGTGCGGTCGGTATTTTGACTCTCTTCTTCATCTCAGTCACGGTTCAGGCTTTTCACACACCACCAAGGTCTGGGGCAGGCTTCTCAGCTTTCTCGGTACCCTCTCGGGGCTCATGAAGCAGCAGGCCTGCCCCAGAGAGGTCAGGATTCTTTTTGTAAAGGCAATGAATGCTACATGCAGCCCAGAGAACCCGCTCTCGCTACCCTCCCCCTCCAATGGGCTCACACAGGGAAACAGATGCTTTCATATAACTCTCAGCATCCTAGCGGCTCTGCTGTACCCTAGCCTGAAATACCTATCCAGGACCAAATTCTTAAAACCCCAGGAGCCCTGGGGTGATTTTGAGCTCAGGCCTTGAACCTGTCATAAAATGTAATGGACGGTATATTTTTAACTGCTGAGACCAGGGAGTTCATATACCCTGTGAAGACTGAAACAACACAGCATTTCTTTCTGCAGCTTTGGAAGTATATTTTGAAGCATTTCAGAAACCACAGGATGGTGCCTCTCATTGTATAGTTTCCCGTTAAGACAAAGTCCTTGATCATTCGTTTCTGTGCATGGACCTCTTTGGTAGTTGGGGGAAGCCTATGGTCCCCTTCTCAGAATAATGCTTTTAAAGTGCATAGATAAAACAGACCAAATTTTAAAGAAACCAATTATGTTGAAATTCACATATCAAAATATTTTAAAGAAAACCTGCTTTTATGGGATAATAATATACCTGCTTTTTATTAATGCATTAAATAATGAGCTTTGTTGCAGTTTTGAAGTACTAAGGCGCATAGGCAATATTTAAAGGACTCTACCATTTGTAAATGATGTGCAGATATCTCAGATTTCTATTGATGATGGAGTCAGAAGTCTGTTTAATGCTTCTGTGCTTTGCTGTTTACATTTATTTGCTTATTGAAGTATAGTTAATTTACAGTGTTGTGTTAATTTCTAATGTATAGCAAAGTGATTCAATTATACATATATATTATTTTTCATATTACTTTCCATTATACTTTATTATAATATATTGGATATGATTCCCTGTGCTATACAGTAGGACCTTATTTGGTTTATATATAGTGCTGTGTATATGTTAATCCTGGACTTCCTAATTTATCCCTTCCCTGCCTTTCCCTTTGGTACCATAAGTTTTGTTTTCTATGCCCGTGCCCGTGAATCTGCTTCTGTTTTGTCAGTTAGTTCATTTGTATCATTTTTTTAGATTGCATGTAAAAGTGATACCATGTGCTATTTATCTGACTTCACTTAGTATGATCATCTCCAGTTGCATCCATGTTGCTGCAAATGGCATTGTTTCATTCATTTTTTTTGGCTTGCTGCTGCTGCTGCTAAGTCGCTTCAGTCATGTCCGACTCTGGGCGACCCCATAGATGGCAGCCCGCCAGTCTCGCCTGTCCCTGAGATTTTCCAGGCAAGAATACTGGAGTGGGTTGCCATTTCCTTCTCCAATGCATGAAAGTGAAAAGTGAAAGTGAAGTTGCTCAGTTGTGTCTGACTCTTCACGACCCCATGGACTGCAGCCTACCAGGCTCCTCCATCCATGGGATTTTCCAGGCACGAGTACTAGAGTGGGATGCCATTGCCTTCTCCGTTGCTTGTTTGTTTGTTTGTTTGTTTGTTTTTTGGCTTAGTAATATTCTATTATCCATGTATGCCTTCTTTATCCATTTTCCCATCCATGGACATTTAGGTTGCTTCCATGTCTTGGCTGTGTACACTTATAATGAAAGGAAATGCTAAATTTTAGTGAGAGGTTAATAAAAATAAAAATGTACATATTTTTCTCCAAATTCACAGACCCCCTGAATTCTCTTCTAGGTGAAGAACCTCTGCTTTGTGATATAATTTTGGTTGAAAGTATAAAACCAACAAAAATCTATGATTTATGTAACATGCAGTAGTAAATCATCGGCTGTTCAGGGCCAGTTCCCAGCCCTTTTCTTTGGGCACTGTGCCTTCTATAAAACACGATGCCTCATGTACAGGAGACGGAGATGCTTCACGAACAGTTCTAAAAAAGAAAAGAAAAGGAAAAAAACAGATTTGCCTTGAAGAGGCCTAGCGCTGATCTGTGTCTTTAATTCATGGAGTGCTAGCTCTTGTTTTTCTGAGAATGAATAAAAGAAAGGCAAAGTAAAACCGTGAGGTGCAAGTAATGGAGAATAATGGTCAACATGATGGTCTGCCTGTAATTCCCTCTCTTCTCCCCTGATGACTCAGATCTGCTTGTGTTTTGGTCACACATGAGCTCTGGGTCATCCCTCGCACTTTATTCAGCTTTTCTCACCTCTTTAACGAGATTGTAACCAACAAATTCAGTGTGGAATTGATTACAAGGTCTCCTGCATCTGGTTCCCCAGAAGCAGAAGCCAAAACGGGAATTTCTGCCAGAGATGTACTGGAAGCATGCATGTGTCCACCTCTCTGTGGCCCCTTGGACTGTAGCCTGCCAGGCTCGTCTGTCCCTGGGATCCTCCAGGCAAGAATAATGGAGTGGGTTGCCATTTCCTTCTCCATGGTATCTTCCTGATCCAGGGACTGAACTCACATCTCCTACGTCTTCTGTCTTGACAGGCAGGTTCTTAACCACTGAGGCACCTGGGAAGCCTGTGCTGGAAGAGTGCTCCCAGAATTGAGGGAAACAGGATGGGGCAGGGAAAAAAGTGGGTTAAGGATGTGGTCTCACAAGTCCAGCCTCAGCCTGGTCCCATGAGAGAGCTCTGGGGTATGAATCACTACTTCCAGAACTTATCCACCTGGAGGCCAGCTGTCAGACCACTGCACCAGCCAGCCAGTGGAATGGAGCACATACTAGTTTTCTATGCTACAGAAAATGTTGCAAATTCAGTAGTTTAATACAAAATCCATTTATTATTTCTCAGTTTCCATAAGTAGTCTGAGCACGGTCCAGCTGGTCCCCGGTCAGCCCCTCAGGTGTCAGTCAGGTCACATCTGAGGTTTGAGTCTTCTTTTAGGCTTATGTGGCTGGTGCCAGAATTCATGCCCTTGCAGCTGTGGAGCCCACAGCTGCTTGCTTCTTCAACGTCGGCAGGAAGAGCATCTCCTGCCTCCAGCCTCTTAGCTCAGGGAAGAACTAAGCCCTCCATTAAAGGAGGCCCACCCAGATCATCTCCTTTTTGATCAATTCACATTCAACTGATTGGAGACCTTCTTTACATCCACATAATCCTTTCACCATTGCAATAGAATGTAAGTAACATAGTCATGGGAATGACCTGTGTCCTGTTTATCCTTCCCACACTGGATGGGAGGGGCACGGGTCTTTGGGGGTCATCTTAGGATTCTGCCTATCCCAGGGCATCCCCTGAAGGCATCTCTGGAGGAGGAGGGTCCCATCAGTCAAGGACAGTCCTCCTGAGAAAACTGTAGGTGCTATTCAATGCCTGTATAGCAGCTGCAGGAGGGGGTGCACCAATGGATAGAGGGCATCTGGGCAGGGCACTGAGGGCATCTGCTCTGTATGGGAATCTCCTGACCTCTGTAGTGGATGGAATGGAAACTCCTTGGTAGAAACCACTTGCCTCAATTGTAATCCACACTTCATGGTGGACCTGCCTTAACATAAGAAGATGCAGAATGCTTTCTGACATGATGCTTTAAAACAGTGATTATTTTTTAACACTGTCAGGCCCAACTAAACACATACCCCTTTTTATAATAAATACTTAATAACATCACTACAGTCATTAAAAGATAGGGAGCAGTCAAGGCCTGATATGGAATGAGCTGCCTTGGGAGTCTTATTTCCACCCCTTGTCCTGTTTGATGTCACATTTTTCTTGGCAAGATAGGCCTGAGGACACAGAGTCTGAACAAGGAGGATTTGTGACCTGTCAACCAGCATCTCCTGGGAGCGCTCAGGGCCTAATTGGTCACTATTGAGACCTTTTGCAGTGACCACAATCTGCCTTCTGTGCCCCATTTTTCTCCCAGGAAGAGGCTTGGATTCACAGGACCCACAGGGCTGTGGGCATCAGAGACCTCCTTGGCCACAGCCTCCCTTTCTGATTCCTGCCACATTTGTGCCCCTTCACAGAGTCTGGTGGTACAGGATGAAGCGGGATGCTGGCACTGTGATCTGGCTCTGCCAAGCAGTTGAAGGTGAGATGTTGAGCGAGCAGGGACTCTTGTCTCTCCCTCCCTTCAAGTCCATATTTTATCTTTATATTGTGCACATGTATATAAGTATGTATTTCTGCTGCCACAAGTTTTTGTAACCCTAGTTATTGTGTGAGGTCAGGTTCCCTGGATGGAGAGCTTGAGAGAGGGATTTCCTTGCACAGGATTTATTATTGGGGAGCAGGATGAGGCTGGAGAAGTTCATCAAGCTTGTGACATCAGCTGGAGAGCAGCCTCAGCTTGATCGCATAGGAAGCTCTGGGCCATGAAATGCACCACAGAGTTGTCCCGCCTTGAGGCAAGAGATAACCTCTTTTTTACCCCCATGCCAGTCAGTCATTGCCAGTGAGGCTGGGAAGGGAGCATAAGAACTTCTAAGTGAGGTAGCTCTCGTTTAACCAAGGATGTTTCTCCATAAGAGGAAGTTGGGAGCTGATGGCAACCAACTTGCAGCTTGGGGTGGGGGCACTGGCCCCACTGAAGTCCCATCCTCCTCTCTTTCCATCCTGTTGGTCCTTCAGATCACCTCTGGGCTTCTTACCTTAAAGCTTGCTTTAAAAACTGTTAACAGTCCCCACTGCACATGGAGTGATGGGCCTTCACCTCATTTCTGAGGTCCTGCCAACCAGTTCCCTGCTGCCTTCCCTCCCTGCCCTTCACCCTGTGGTCTTGCCCCACACCCCTTTGTCAAGTGGTGATGGTGATGGTGATGATGCCGTAGATACAGGGAGCTCTTCCTGTTACCGGGAGCTCTCCGTGGTGCTTGGTATCTGCAGTCTTTCATCTTCTCAACAGTCATGCAAGGTTTTCCCGCCCAAGCTGTTTTACATCTGAGGAAACAGGTTTGGAAGGATTAAGTTACGTGAGCAGCGTCACACAGTTTGTAAGAGATGGAGCTGGGACTCCTCCCTTAGACCCACGACTGTCGATGTCAAAGTCCTTGCTCTCCACCTTGTCTGCGGCCTCTGTTCCTCGACACACAGTTGTCTGTTAGACCTCCACATCATCCCCACCAACTGATTCCCATTCCCCCATCAGCCTGCTGAACATCTCATTACCTTCTCTCTGAGGATTCTTGACACTCCCACTCTTGCACCTTTTGGGGTCGGAGGCGGTTCCCTCTCATGAAATTCCCACACTTCCTGTCCAGGCATCTTTTTGCTCACACAGTCCTGCCTGCCTCTTCTCTGCTGCCCCACGCCTCACTGGTACCTGGGGCAGGTACACAGCAGCCAGGTGATGGCTGCAAGCAACCTAGTCAGTGTTTTTTCCACTAGAGAGACGACTACAGTGTGGGTCCACTCAGCCCTCCACTCCTGCCTGCACACGCCTATCATCCCAACCCTGACCTAAGTGTCCTGTCCTGGCTGCTGCCTCAGCACAGTATTGTCAAGAGACCCAGGGAGTTCAAGGCAGAGCTGAAATCTGGTTCCTGCACCTGCAGTTACCACTGTGAGCCAGCCCCACATCACCTCCCTCCGCACATGGCTTACACTGTAACGACAGCTTTCCAGGTAGGGGCTGAGGAGGAATAATATTCTCAACAAATCGATTATTTGATGCTGTTAATAAGATGCACCCCCACTTTAGAAACTTTAAATAGTAGGCTGAGGGAAGGCCTTTGATTTAGGGAAAGACAGCAGTAGAAGACAGAAAATAATTAACTGCCAAACTGCGTCCTCAGGACCCTGGAGGACTGAGGTCAGAGGACTGGCGTCCTCAAGAAAGTCCGGTGGAAGTGGCAGCCGTGGTCTCGGCCGTGGAGGGTGGAACCTGTTCCGTGGGGATAAGAGCACTGCAGACATGAAGTCAGCAGAGCTGAGGCATAGGTGGGGGCTGCAGTCAGGCCTGAGCAGATGCACTTAGCACGGTTGTGTCCTCTTACCCAAAAGTTTGCTTTATCAGGTCAAGGTGCAGAGAGGCATTTCCAGGATTTTCACCTGCTTGCTGAGCCAAGTCAGTACTCCCTCCCCCTTCCCACTTCTCCTTCACTATTGACCCCAGGGGGTCTCAGGGCATTTCTGTCCCAGCGTGAGGATTGAGGCTGACATGCCAGTTGGATGAAGGGCTTGTGGCTGAGGGTTGTGGAGCAGGAAGGCCTGCCTGGAGACTCTGGCCATATTTCTTTTGCTGGTAACACTGGGAGTCTTTTCTTCTGTGTTAGTTACATAGTTAATTAATGTTTGTTGCTCAGTTGTGTCTGACTCTTTGAGACCCCATGGACTGTAGCCCACCAGGCTTCTCTGTCCATGGACTTCTCATATTCACCTCCAGATATTTTTATCAGAGCCACCTTGGAGGTTTGAAGATGGGTGATAGGAAGAGAAAATTAAAACAAGAAGGGAGGAACATTAGATTCTAAGACAGCATTCCATTTCCTCTGGAGGACACAAAAGCTGGATAATCTCCAGGCTGGGCCAGTTCCATGTGGTATCACTTAGCTGTCAAGTGATACATGGTGTTATCTATGGTATAATTAACATGTCTGTTTGCAAAGAACGTTCTACAAGGATGTGTCATGCTCTTAGAAAATCGTTTCCAAAGTCCAAAGTTCTAATCTCCCATTAGCATGTTTTGGGAATAAATGCAGAAAAAAATCCCAAAACATATAAACATATAAGTTGATTAAATAAGCAATCCCCACTTAGGCACACATACTCTCAAATATAAAAACAAACCTTTTCAAGTATTCAAGGAGATATTATTTTATCTTTGAAGAGGAAAAAGCATCAATGGGGTCATGTGATTTTCATAGATAAACAGAATAATTTATGCAAATATGTTACTTAAAGAGTAATGAATGCTTTCATGCCCTTCCTGGGCACTGATGCTTACCAGGGGATCATACATTTCAGGCTGATAATGATATCCATTTCCATATGATATTACATATAAAGTAGTGTGTGCATGCGTGCTCAGTTGCTTGAGTCATGCTTTTGTGACCCTATGGACTATAGCGCACCAGGCTCCTCTGTCCAGGCAATTCCCCAGGCAAGAATACTGGAGTTCTCTGCCAAGCCAGGGGATCTTCCAGACTTAGGGATTGAACCCACATCTTCTATGTCTCCTGTGTTGTCAGGCAGGTTCTTCACCACTAGCACCAACTGGGAAGACCAAAGTTGTATGTAGTCAGAATTAAAATCTCTAATCCTGTCAAGGAACTTACAGAGTTTTCTTCCTTGGTATTAATTTAAATTTTCGTTTGTTTATTTTTTAATTTATAGAACTCTAAATGAAACCATGTGTGGCCTTAGCTTGTTCCCTAGTGAAATGGGTCCTGAAGACGTGCACTGTTCATTTTGCAGCAGGGTGGTTTTCACAGATTTTTATATCAAAATTGCCATTTAAAAGATTGTGGTAAAAATAACAGTTCAGTTCAGTCGCTCAGTCATGTCCGACTCTTTGTGACCCTATGAATTGCAGCACGCCAGGCCTCCCTGTCCATCACCAACTCCCGGAGCTCACTCAGACTCACATCCATCGAGTCAGTCATGCCATCCAGCCATCTCATCCTCTGTCGTCCCCTGCTCCTCCTGCCCCCAACCCCTCCCAGCATTAGAGTCTTTTCCAATGAGTCAACTCTTCGCATGAGGTGGCCAAAGTACTGGAGTTTCAGCTTTAGCATCATTCCTTCCAAACAAATCCCAGGGTTGATCTCCTTCAGAATGGACTGGTTGGATCTCCTTGCAGTCCAAGGGACTCTCAAGAGTCTTCTCCATCACCACAGTTCAAACGCATCAATTCTTCAGCGCTCAGCCTTCTTCACAGTCCAACTCTGCCATCCATACATGACCACTGGAAAAACCATAGCCTTGACTAGACGGACCTTATTCGGCAAAGTAATGTCTCTGCTTTTCAATATGCTATCTAGGTTGGTCATAATTTTTCTTCCAAGGAGTAAGCATCTTTTAATTTCATGGCTGCAGTCACCATCTGCAGTGATTTTGGAGCCCCCAAAAATAAAGTCTGACACTGTTTCCACTGTTTCCCCATCTATTTCCCATGAAGTGATGGGACCAGATGCCATGATCTTCGTTTTCTGAATGTTGAGCTTTAAGCCAACTTTTTCACTCTCTTCTTTCACTTTATCAAGAGGCTTTTTAGCTCCTCTTCACTTTCTGCCATTAAGGGTGGTGTCATCTGCATATCTGAGGTTATTGATATTTCTCCTGGCAATCTTGATTCTAGCTTGTGCTTCTTCCAGCCCAGCGTTTCTCATGATGTACTCTGCATATAAGTTAAATAAGCAGGGTGACAATATACAGCCTTGACGTACTCCTTTTCCTATTTGGAACCAGTCTGTTGTTCCATGTCCAGTTTTAACTGTTGCTTCCTGACCTGCATACAGGTTTCTCAAGAGGCAGGTCAGGTGGTCTGGTACTCCCATCTCTTTCAGAATTTTCCACAGTTTCTTGTGATCCACACAGCCAAAGGCTTTGGCATAGTCAATAAAGCAGAAATAGATGTTTTTCTGGAACTCTCTTGCTTTTTCCATGATCCAGCGGATGTTAGCAATTTGATCTCTGGTTCCTCTGCCTTTTCTAAAACCAGCTTGAACATCTGGAAGTTCACGGTTCACGTATTGCTGAAGCCTGGCTTGGAGGACGTTGAGCATTACTTTACTAGTGTGTGAGATGAGTGCAATTGTGCAGTAGTTTGAGCATTCTTTGGCATTGCCTTTCTTTGGGATTGGAATGAAAACTGACCTTTTCCAGTCCTGTGGCCATTGCTGAGTTTTCCAAATTTGCTGACATATTGAGTGCAGCACTTTCCCAGCATCATCTTTTAGGATTTGAAATAGCTCAACTGGAATTCCATCACCTCCACTAGCTTTGTTCGTAGTGATGCTTTCTAAGGCCCACTTGACTTCACATTCCAGGATGTCTGGCTCTAGGTGAGTGATCATACCATCGTGATTATCTGGGTCATGAAGATCTTTTTTGTATAGTTCTTCTGTGTAGTCTTGCCACCTCTTCTTAATATCTTCTGCTTCTGTTAGGTCCATAGCATTTCTGACCTTTATCGAGCCCATCTTTGCATGAAATGTTCCCTTGGTGTCTCCTTTAGACAGGTTTATGTGTGTATGTGTGTGTTGTCTGGCTTTCCTAGTTGTTCTCAGTGGGATGGTAGATCTTCAACAAGTCCCTTTATTAGTATTATCATTAGAAATGCAAAAATCCTCAGTTACTTTTAGAGGAATCTTTAAGCTCATGACGGTTCTAAGCTGTCCTATAACACTTTAACTACCATTCTCATAGTTACGATTATTGAGATAACAGAAAAGGCCTCAAGACTTCTCATTTGTCTGCCTGCCTGCAAGGTAATCATAGACAGTGGAGTTGGGAGTGCAGTAATAGAGTTGGGTATAGAGCAGAGGAATTCTGAGAAAGGATACAGGAGGGAGTGGACAAAAAGATCATGTTTGGAAAAAGAAAAATACTGAGGCCTTTAAAACAAAAACAAAAACCCATAGAGGGTTTTTCCCAAACCAAATATCTGGCTTAATGCTAGCTGCTTATTTGTTGACCTTCTCTGTTATTTGCAAATTGAAAGTAAAACCAACCCTTCCTGTTTTCATTTAGTCTACTACTGTAGCTGCTAGTTAGCTAAGGAGGATGAAAACCCTTTATTTCTTGGAGAAAAGCAGTGTGAGGTCAGTTTCTAGTTCACCTGGCTGGTCAAGAGGTGTGTGGTGCTTGAGTCCTATTTGCATTGGGTCATGGCATGGCTTGGAATAGAGTCCCCCAGACAGTGGTGCGTATCTTCCATCAGCCAGGTAAATGGGAGCTTTGATGCTCATACTCCGTTCCGCGAGTAAAGGAGACAGAAGACTTTGGGACTTCTGACTCTCACAATAGCCTAGATGCCCTAGGATTAGGGTCCTCTCCTCTGGCAGGATCTTTGCGTGGCTGGCCCCTGCCAGTCACAAGTATACCCTGGTGGGGTACACTTCGATTTCTTCTGAGTTACTTCAATTTCACTTTCAGAGCAAGGTCATGAATGACAAGGAAAAGCTTAAACGACAAGGAAGAGCTCCCCATGAAGGAATGGGGGTCCTCAGTTACGTTTGCTTAGGGGTCTCTCTTGCTGTTGTCAGCAGACTCTCCTGGGCCCTGTGGTCCTTTCTCAGGGCCCCAACACAACAGCTCTGTGTGTGAGGTGTGCCAAGGGAGAAGAAAGGTGTAATTCAAGGGAGAGCAAAGCCCATCCCTGGGAGGATAAGTGGACAAGCTCACAGTGTAGACAGAAGATCTGTAGTGAGTTTGGATGGGCCAATGATGGGGAGGCTGGAATAGGGGAACAAGTTTGTAGAAGAGAAAGGAAACCTGGGGTTTTAGGCCCAAATCGGTGTATTCTGGGAGATGCTTTGTGGAGTTGGCATCTGGAGGTGAGAAGAGGATTTCTGTGTTGTAACAAAACTCAGTAGGTTCACTGCTGAATGACTTAGACACCCATTCCCTCTCCTGGTTCCCTGTGGTGATGAGAGGCTGCCAGGTCCACCGGGGGGCATGTTCCATGGGTTCTCTCTCATCCCCCACCTCTCCTCACCAAACTCCAGTCATCTCCCTCCGCTGCTTCCTGTCCCCCTGCTGTGTCCTGGCTTGGTCCTCTTCCCAGGTGGTGCATGTGTTGGTGCGTGCTAAGTCGCTTCAGTCACATCTGACTCTTTGCGACCCTATGGACCGTAGCCCACCAGGCTCCTCTGTCTATGGGATTCTCCAGGCAAGAATACTGGAGTGGGTTGCCATGCCCTCCTCCAGGGGATCTTCCCAACCCAGGGATAGAACCCAGGTCTTTTATGTCTCCTACACTGGCAGGCAGGTTCTTTACCACTAGCACCACTTGGGAAGCCCTTCCAGGTGGTACTTACTAGTGGGAGAGAATCCGCCTGCCAGTGCAGGCGTCGAGAAGTAAAGAGATGCAGGTTTGATCACTGGATCAGGAATATGCCCTCGATTAGGAAATAGCAACCCACTCCAGTATTCTTGCCTGGAAATTCCATGGTCAGAGGAGCCTGGCAGGATACTGTCCAAGGGGTCACGAAGAGTCTGATGCAACTATGGTGACTTAGCCTACACGTTTTTCCCCAGGGCCCCTGTTTATACTGAGCTCAGCAGACCTATACCCATCAGTCCACTTCCATGCTACACCCTGAGGGATCATTCAATAGCATAGCCTCCTTGCTGGCCTCCTTACCTCCAGTCTCACCCCATCCATCCAAGAAACCAGAGGGATTTTTCTGTAACACAGCCTCTTGCATCACCTTACCTGCCTGCCAGCTCTGCCTAGAGTTTAGATCGAAATCAACACACCCTGTAAGTCCCCCTGACATCTGATCCCTGCTTTAGCCGTTTCTCCTCCCTCCTGCCCACAAGCCTGATCTTCCCACCTTTGCAGAACACATGTAATCCACTGGATGGCTGTGGCCTCTCCCCCTGCTGTGTGTACCGGCCATGCCTGCTCTCTGGCTGATGTCTGTCTGTCTTCTGACTGAGTCCAGGAGCACCTCCTCTGAAGCCCAACAGCCCTTAGTCCAGATTGGGTACCCTGTTTGTGTTCCCAAAGCCGCCTCTATCCTAGCATGTGTTGTACTAGGTCATCACTGCCTGCCTGTTGCCTTCAAGGTCTGTTTCCCTGGGGCCCAGCACGTTGCCTGGTATAAAGTAAGCACCCAATAAATTTCGAATTGCACATATGTCAAGTTCCCTATAAAAACCTCAGCCGCTGCAAAATCTGCCACCAGTCTGAGGTTTCTTTTCCGTGCAGCCTTCTTCAGTTTTCAGAACAGGAGACTGCAGTAGATTTTTACCAGGAAGGAGGTGGACTGTTGGCTTTTGGTCTGTCAGAATAAGTGTGTGTTCAGCTTGGGTAGTTTCAGTGTGTCGTGGTGAATATTTTCAAGCAGTAAAAAAATTTCAGCGATTAGGGTCTACGCCCAAACCATAAACCTCCGTCTACATCCTAAGGGGTCCCTTCACTTCAGTGCGGTGCTGAGCTGAGGGAAGCTGCTCAAAGGAAGCCATGAACTGGTGCTGCCACCTTTCCTTTGCGGCTCAGATAAAACAAAGCGCAGCGTGGGCAAGAAGGGCTGTCCTTTTGGGAGTGCCGACTCATTTCTATTTGCCATGCCCTCCCCTGCCTCCACCCGCAGCTCAGTGTGAGGTAGGACCCTTCTGCCCAGAGCTTTTGGGACACATCATAAGAACGTGTTTCGCAAACATCTTAGTTACAACTGACTCATGCGATCAGAGCCACAGCACAGCATGTGTACCCCTAGATGTCATAGTTCATCACACATAGCTGTGCCTCAACTAAGACTTTTTCCCATGTTGGTCATGGCTTGGGTGGCTGCACATTTAGAAATAGCCCTCATGTAAAGTCCATGTTAATTAGTTATTTGTCATCTGTTCACATTCTTCCTGGAGTGAAGAATGTCTTTCTTGCCCTGTGTCCCCCTAAGTAGTTAAGTAATATTTCAGGGTGAGGTCAGAACAATTGGGATGATTTTTAAACAGCATTTGACAGACTTCAAGGAAAGCAGTTTTGCTTCTGGTTCTAAGAATGAGTCCAATTCTGTCACTTACTGGTTTAGGGGTGGAGCACAATTTATTTGAGCTCTGGGGCCTTTGTTTATCTCATCTGTAAAATGGGAGCAACACAGTCTACCAGCTCAGGTATCGTGTGGATTAAGTAAAAGGATGTCTGTGGGAGAGGTTGGCTCAGTTTCTGGAATACATGTGGTAGCCAGGAAACATTCAGTGACTTCTGCCTCCCCTAGCCCCATCCTCCGTTCCTCCCACAAGAATAGCATCGAATAGTATCGTGTAGTAACTGACTTCTTTTGACATGAAGGATTTAAATGCAGAACCTTAAGGCAGTCACCCTTAAAGGAACACTGGAGCATTTATCTGTGAAAGCATTAATGCTGCACTCATTCACTGTTCTCTCCACCCAGACTTTAAATTCTGTTTTGGAGAGTCAGTCAGTAGGCACCTGGATCCCAGGTAGGTGTTTTGCTCCCAGAAAGGACATGAGCATTAAAGATCTGCTCCTAAAATCTGAAATTTGAGAGAATTTTCTGGAAGTATCTTACCCAAAGGCTCACCTATCACTCACCTGAAAAGTCCTGTGTTTTTTTTTTTCCTCAGCTGATTGCTTTTTTGAGCACAGAGATAAGCCACCTGCTGGTCACTCAGACTCCCATCCCCAAAGTGATTTGCCCTCCACGCCCCACATGCAGCAGCCCCATCTGCTTCCCCTCCCACGCCACTCTGGCCCAGCTGCCATCTCTTCCCCTGGGCTGCTGTGGGAGATTTTCTATGTCTCTAAACATGCTCTGCTCCACATACATACCCCCATGGAACTCCCTGGAAACACAGGGTTCTGTGCCCCAGAGAACCTGGGGCCACCCTTCTCTTTCTGGGCGGCGGTTGCTGTAAAACATACAATAAACAAAAGACTCAGACCCTTCTGTTTAACCTGGTTCAATCACAGACCCCCAGCTTGTTCAATCACCCCCAGCTTGTTCAATCACAGACCCTTTCATTTAACCCCCTCCTGGGGAACTGAGGCTCACAGACCTGTCTTGGAGAATGCTGCTACCAAATGGTCAGATGGACTGCCATTCATTCACGTATTTAAGCAGCTCTGAGTCCAGATGCTGGTGCGTAAGGACCTCTGTGAAAAAAAAAAAAAAAAAAAAAAAACCACTCTGTTAAAAAAGGGTGGGGGTGGGTAGCTCTATGTGCTAACCTGGAACCACCTCCAGGGTACATGCTGAGTGAGGAAAGCAAAGTGCAGCCATCAGTTACCTAAACGTGCTTAGACTGGACAGATGCCCTGAAACCGATAGGCATGTCTGCCTCTGGAGGGGCCGCTGGGTATCCAGGGGGGTGGGGTGGGGTATGAGCCAGCTCCTCACTGTGTGCCTCTTGGGAACTTTAAAACTTTCTACTGTTTTGAACACTGTACTCGCCTGCTTCCAAGTCCGCCAGACTTTATACAGAGTGTAGTTTGAAGTCCTTGGCTCTGCTTGAGGCTTTGGGATTGGGTGGCCTCTGCCCGCCCACCTAGCGCCTCTCACTCCTGCTTGTCTGCCAGCTCCTGCCATCTCTCCTTGATAGATGCAGGCAGTGGAGACATGGCTCTTTGGTGCTACTTCTCAGATTTGCCCTGCTCCCCTTGGAAGCCCACCTTCCATAGCAAGTGCTGGCCAGGGATGCAGGGAAACTAATGCTTTACTCCTGCCTCACTCTCTAACTTGTGAGCCTGGGGGAGCCAGAGTCCCAGGGAGGCAGTGGAGCAGACTGGAGCAGAAAGCCCAGGAACTCCAGGATTGAGCTGATGTGACTCAGAGTCCTTATTAGCCTTGTGGCCTGGGGAACTTGTGCCTTCATCTTCCTTTTATTATACAATGGAGGGGAGTAAGCCCAGCTCTCATGCTTTGGGTGTGTGGCCTACCTCTCAAGAACACCTTGCACGGTGCCTGGCATCTTGTCGGTGCTCATTGGGACCATCAGCCTATCACTCCCCTGGCTCTTGAAGTCCTAGGATCTGAACAAAAGAACACAGGCCTGACGTCAGACTTCACCCCTAGCTCCAAGGAGCCCAGCGCTGGGAAGCCATCAGGCCCCAGTGTCTGCAGGTCCCCTGCCTTAACACACAATCTGTATTTATCTCAACTTAGAAGAGCTTTGATGATCAAAACACGATGGATTGGAAGGGTTAGTGCTGTGAGTACAGATGCTCGCCAGCCCGCCAACTAGCTTATAAGAATATTTGGAAGATGACTAAGGTAATGTCTTCCACATGCTAAAGAGACCATGATTTCGCACCACGCAAGGTAGAGTGGGAAAACCCCCGCTCATTAGCGGAGTGACCTTGGACAAGACAGTCACTGCCCTTGGCCTCATTACCTCATCTTAAAATATGAAAGCAATAAAATCCAGCCTCACAAGGGTGGTTTGTGAGGCTCACATGGGGCGGTCCGTGAGGAAGGTCTTTGTAAACTGTTGAAATGCTCTGCACATGTCAGCAGCGCCCGCCGTTCACGTGCTTTGTGTTTATTGTTTCAGCGGAGAGTACAGGATGTCATCAGCCCCATCGTGTTCGAGGCCGCCTACAGCCTGGGTGAGCATGTGACGGGAGAGGAGGAGAAGGAGCTGCCAGCCCTGACCCCCGTGCTTCGCTGGAAAAAGGGACAAAAGATTGCCCAGAAGAATCAGGTACCTGAAACTCGTGATTGGGACCCCAGGTGGCAGGTGTACACACACAATAACGGCCCTGGTGGCATGGGAGCCTGAGGCTGGGCACGCCCCCTCCTGGGCCCCCCTTTCCCAATCTGCAAAATGATGAAATGTGTGATTTGGGGGTTTGTGTCTAATAACCATGCGATTGAAACTCATTGAGGCTATTCCCAAACAATTAGAAAATGATGATCCCTTTGAGGTCATGAAGTGGCTGCTTGGTCTCTGCACTTGCATCCTTTTCCTGCAGTATTTCCAGAGCTCAGATCAGTACCTAGTGAGTGCTCTACATACATGCTTTATTGATGGGACTGTGAGTGGGTGATGAAGCAAGAACTTCCTCTTGTTAGAATCAGTGATTGAGTTGAGAAAGCTCAGCTCAGTTGTCTTTGGAAGGCAAAGCACCATGAGTGCAGGCTGTCGCCATCCTCCCCGAGCTCAGCAGATTCTGGGCTGTGCTGCTGTGTGGAGGAGCTACAGGGCCATGTGGGATGCAGGCTGTACAAGGCCATACAGAGTGGGAGTGAGCTGTGAGCTAACACCACATAGCAGCACTGGCCTGTCTGCCCCAAGCAATCTGGAAGATGTGCGGTGCGACTCTCTTGCAGGAAATATGCACGAAATCTGCGATCCCAGGTTTGAGTCTAAATCTTTCTCTAACACTCAAGATCATCACAGATCCAGGACCTGGGGAAGGTCAGACAAAACTGTTTTTAGGCTAAACCAGACTCCTGGATGGGGTGGGGACAAAGCTGTGGAAACTCTCACCAGCCCCACCCTTCACAGTTCTGACTGCTCTGAGCTTCCTGCGCCTTGCAGATGAGAGTTGTAAATAGAACCTTAGAGAAGAGTTTGGAGTTCGAGATGTAAGATTTTTACCAAGATGTCCCCATTTTCTCCGAAGGTCTGTCCCGTGTGGTCTTGGGTCAGGTTCCCCAGAAGCAGTGCCTGAAACAGGGTTTGGCAGCACTTGGTCTAATGAGTCGGTGTTCTTAGAGAAATCTGTAAGGAAAGGGAAGGGGGTGAGCAAGGATGTGCTCTCGGGCAAAGTCTAGCCTTGGCCTGAGGCTGGGAGCTCTGGAGCATAAATTACACCAAAGAGCCATCCTCTCCTTGAGGGAAGGGGCTGATCCTTTGTACCCTGTATTAGTCAGCCGTTGGCTGACTATGGGGGGTGGAACTATGGGGGATTGTATGACTGACTATGGGGGATTGTAACCATCCTTGAAGAAGACTCCCTCTAGCTGTGGGCAGTTCTCCCAAAATTAGAGAGACTTTTTTTTTTAAGGACTCACCAACTTGCAAGCAGGATAAACCTAAAGTATCCTAGGTACATCATTTTGAAATGTCACTACACCTAAGATATAAGGAAAATTCTTAATGCTTCCATGACAAAGAATACAGGATGGTTATAGTGGGGGAATATATGTCCACTCACAACATAATTAGAGTCACGCTAAGTAATCCATTTGACTTCTTATTAGTAAGATTGGAAGCTAACGTATGTGAAATAAGGGCTTCAAAGCTCTGAGAAAAGGTGATTTTAAAACTAGGGTTTCATACTTAGCACAAAAGTCAAGTATGAGGTTGAAATCAAGTCATTACTCAGACAAGCAACTACCCAGAAAGTTTACATCGCTGGTAACCTTTCCAAGGAAGTTACCTAACATGCACTCAAGGAAAAAGGGTGACAACTAGAAGGAGCAAAAAGTTGAATGTGAGAACAAACTCTTAGAAGTCCAATGATAAGAAATTCTAGGATTACAGTTGTACAGCACGTCTAAAAAACAGTTGATCAGTTTAGAGCAAGGGATTAATGAACTTTGAGAAGAATGAAGCCAGCCATAGACAGAATGATAAGAAAGCAGCAATAATCAGGATACAGTGTAGATAGAATGCATGTTTTCTATGGATACAAAAAATGAAGGCAATCAAAAACTCCCAGAAAAGTAAAAATATGGCTAATATGTCATGGTTCAATATAAAACATAACATGGTAGGATGTGAAGCCAGTGGAACAGTATGTGGACGAGAAGGATCTTAATACTAGAAACATTGCCCCTTAAGTAAAAGTTGAGTTTTCTGGTAGTTTAACTTTGTACCTGTGTAGAGGAGGATTTGCAATCATGACATTTGTCTTGGCTCTGCTGTGGACAGTAATCATGAGGCCATAATAGTAGCACTGTTCATTGGTGTTCAGTATTTACCATCAAACCCAAATCAGAGCTATGGTTATAGTGCCTAGTATACATATCATTAAATTTTACTGCATGGAGTTTAATATAGGACAACAGAAGTTGTTTTAATATCTTAATGTTTTAAATTAGTGAGGCAAAGATATTGTAAAACCTGATGAAACAGTAAAAAGCTGTTTATTACTTAAAATTTCAAAGGTTACCCAGGTCGGTAAAGGATCTCAAAATGGCTGGACGGAAACTTGCTCTAAAAACCATTGACTGGGTAGCTTTCAGGGAGATCATCTCCCAAAGCTGGAAGGCCGTGACTAACTCCTTGAAGTCCTGGAACGAGACCCTCACTTCCAGGTTGGCTACTCTGCCTGAGAAGCCATCTGCCATCGACTGGGCTTACTCCAAGGCCAACGTGGCAAAGCCTGGCTTGATGGATGACTTTGAGAAGAAGTTTAATGCCCTGAACGTTCCTATACCAGAGGATAAATATACTGCCCAGGTGGACGCTGAAGAAAAAGAAGATGTGAAAAGTTGTGCTGAGTTTTTGTCTCTTTCAAAGACCAGGATTCAGGAATATGAGAAAGAGCTGGAGAAGATGAGGAACATAATTCCATTTGATCAGATGACCATTGAGAACTTGAATGAAGTCTTCCCAGAAACCAAATTAGACAAGAAGAAGTCCCCCTACTGGCCTCACAAGCCAATTGAGAGCTTGTAAGCTCAAGTCTGGGAGAAAGCTCTGGCCCTTGAATTACAAACTCTGGACATTAAAAATGATTACATAGTAAAAAAGAATTGCAAAGGTTACCAGTAGAGCAGTGCTTCTTAAAGTGTGGCCACCCAACCAGCAGTATCAGCCTCCCTTGGGATAATGTCAGAAAAGAAAATTCTTGGGTCCCACTCCTGACCCTTTGAATTAGAAATTCATGGGGTGGATCCCAGAAATGTTAGTTTTAACAGACTGATTAGGTGAGTCTGATGCAGTTAACATTTGAGACAGTAGAAGAGCTAAGAGTAACTATCTATCTACCTGTCAAAACTAGGAAGGTGAATGGTAGGAGGGGACCTTTATGTAGGTGAGTTCAATTCTTATCTATCATGGAAGGAATTCAGTGAAATAATGTCTAAATCTGATAAATTAAGAAGAAATAGGATTGATACTACTAATTTTCTAGGAATTTTCTACTATTTTCTAGGGAAATGGAAATAACCATCCAAAGAAACATAAAGGGACATAACCACAATGGGTAATAGTGGTTCCTCCTGAGAGGAGCACTCAGTATAGAGGGGTGTGGGGTAGAAGATTATTATTTTAACCACGTGATTCTTTGGTTGAAAATAAAGTGAAATTAAAATATTGTCCTGAGATTGAGAAGATTGTCTAGGAGCCTGAGAAAAAAATTGGGGAGAGTGATCCTTGCTTTACTCCTTCCTTTTCCTGATTTTATATATATATATATATATATATATACACATATATATAAAAGATAATTTAATGATCTTCCTCCATGTGTCTTCCAGATGTTGGCTCAGTTTAAGGGGGAGAAAAATTCTGAGAGCTGGGCCCACTGTGTGAAGCAGAGCTGTTTTTTAACTTGTGTATAAGTGAGAGGTCCACAAAGAGCATCTGACCTCTTTCACAGGAAGGAATAAGCTCATTGGAGGAATAAGCTCATTGGAGGAATAAGCTTCATTTTGCCAGATAACATTAAAATGTAAATGCCGTAGTCTCTTCAACCAAAAGGCACCAAACCCATGTTGGTGCACAGGATTGCACAATGGAGCAGGTTAAATTATGGTAATCTTTTAGAGTCAAGAGTCTTCCCCCACTGATGGTCTAGTTCAGGTGGAATAGCTGCACAGACAGTGCATATAACATGCAGTCAGTGACTAAAGCATGTTAAGTCCAGGCTTACTGATGGATCCCAGGCTTTTGGCAGAGAGTAGGAGTGAGTGAGGCGGCAGGAGGCCAGACCTTCCCTCTGCAGGGTAAAGAACAGTCTTGGGAGAAAGTGGCCTCCAGGGTAGGTGCTAGGCTGTCTGAGTGAATAGTGGGGTTGCCACCAGCGCTGAGGATGGATTGGGATTCTGGGCATTCAGGGGATATTGGCGCTCTACCCTGAAAACCTCTGTAGGACATACAGCCTATTGAGTGCATTTTTCCACCTTAAAATTATAAGGAAAGCAGAGACCTGCCTGTCTGTCTCCTCAAGAAACATTTGCTATAAAAGTAACAACAAGTGTTTTATCCATTAGTCAGAAGGGTATTTAAAAGAACTATAAATCTAAGAGCAGTTCAGTTAATTGAATGTCTGCTACATGTAAGACCTGGATAAAAAGATAAGTGAAACTTTGCTGTACTAGTAGACTTAGAGACTATAAGAATAACATATACAGAACAGAAAGCCAGATTCAGACTGATGTGTGTGAATTTCACTCCGAGACCTCTTCAGCTGAAGATGCTCCAACTCAATGGACATAAATTTGAGCAAACTCCTAGAGATAGAGGAGAACAGAGGAGCCTGGCGTGCTACAGTCTATGGGGTCACAAAGAGTTGGACATGACTAAGAGACTGAACAACAACTCTGCAGAAGGGAGAGTTGGAGGGAGACTCATGGAGGAAGTAGAGTTTGGATACTTGGGAGTGGAGAGGTTTGGCTAACAAAGAAGGGACTGGTGGATGCTAATGGTCTCCCATGTGGCTGAAGTGAGGGGAAAGAGATGGGCCTTCAGGGCTGGAGGTACAGTCAGACAAGCTAAGGCTACCTGGTTACTGACCAGGGAGTTGGACCTGATTGGTCTTGTAGGGAACAGGAGACGATCACATCTTCTTGAGACAGTCTGCTTGGGCGGAGGTGGGGGGTAGCGTGGGGAGGGCCACTAAGGAGCTCTCATAGCAGCCCCAGCGGCCCCTTCTTGCAGGTCAGTTCATAAAGGTCCTGTCTGATATACTCATAGTTCCTAGAGGGTCTCCGCTGCTAAAAGAAGGTAGAACATCCCTGGGAAGCCTGCTGGCCTGTGTGCTGGGAAAGAAGCAAGACTATCACTGGGGCCCTTATGTTTCCCCTCCAGGTGAGCATACTAGTGGCGATGACAGAGGCCCTCGTTTCACACCCTGTACACAGAGTAGAGCTTTGGAAATGATAACTGCTCTCAGGTTTCCTCAGGAGGACCCCAAAGGGACCTGCTGGGAGCTGGGCTTCCAGGCCACCCACTGTAGTAGACAGAATGGACCCTAAAGATGCCCATACCCTCATTCCTGGAATCTGTGAATACGATGCATTACATGGCAAAGGGACTTGGCCGGTATAACTAAGGTTATGGGCTTTACACTAGGGAGGGTATTCTGGAATATCCAGCCAGGCCTGATCTTTCTCCACCTGGAGGAAGGAGGAAGGTGGTAGAACAGAAGGTCAGAGAGATCTGAAGCTTGAGAAGAACTTAACCTGTCATTGCTCGCTTTGAAGATGGAGGAGCAACTTGACAAGGAATGCAGACAACCTTGAGAGGCCGGGAGAGGCTCCCTGATGAGTGTCAGCTGGGAAATGGGGACCTCAGTCCTATAACCATGGGGAAATGAATTCTTCCAATAACCTGAATAAGCCTGGAAGCAGATTCTCCCCCAGAGCCTCCAGATAAGGACCCAAATTAGGTAACACTTTGATTTTGGCTATTGATCCCCAATACCTAGCACTGCCTGACTCACAGAGGTTGCTCAGTAAACCTATCTCAGTGAAGAGAGCCCTTCTGAGGGAGCACAAGGCTGGGTCCTCCTGTGGGGTTTGGACGTCATATCAGAATGTCTCCACTACAGATTCAGCAAAGCTCTATATATGCTCTGTGAACTCTCTAAGAATTCCTCCCAGGCAGCAGAACCTGGTGTGTGATTTAGGACGATTTTCCTACACCACAACAAATTTGTGCATGTGTGAGTATATTTTTTTTTTCAAAGACCAAGATGAAGGAGACATGGCCATGGTAAAACCAAAGGCATTGGCTGTGTTAAGAATACGCACTTTGTCATCTTTCAAGGGAAAGGTGAGCTGTTTTACTCTAATATTAACATATTGCTATGTCAAAGCCATAAACTCTGACCCTCCATTGTGCTGGAAACCATCACCATCTGGACCTCCCACCCCAGCCCCTCAATGCCAGGATGTATTGGGTGCCAGCACTGTGCCCGTGAAGACTCACTGTTTGTTCAACCTGGACATTAGGTAATGCTTTCCTGGCTGAGGTGCCTAACTGGCTTCAAATGCCGTTATTTGCGGCTTTATTTTCATTATCATATACAAAGTCTCTGCAGAAGAAAGGAAAGTTGAGAGACTGGCAGGGAGGAGAGAACAGAGGAACTTCCAGACATCAGAGCTGGACAGGTATCAGCGACCATCCAGCCTGGGGCACACACCTGGATTCAGGGGAGCAGACTGGCCCAGTGGAGGAGGAGAAGGTCTGTTAGAGGAGGAGGTGTCCACCTTCCTCCCTGTTTCAGCCAGATTAATTCTACTTTAATAGACATCATCTGTTTGGCATCAGCTTCTGGCTAATCTTTTCAGAAAGAGCACCATGATGAAATGTGTGGGAAAACCATCTAGTTTCGGGTACATGTGAGGAGAACAAGTGCGTAGTTAGCATCACTGATCGGGATGTCTGGCTGTGTCTGCAGCTCATGCTTCCCGACAGGGTTAATCCAAAGAGCAGAGGAGAGGACACGCCTCCTGTCACCCAGGCTGTATTTGCAGTCACCTGTTGAATTTTTACACCTGCTTCTTCAATGTTAGATTTTAGCTTTGCAATTTTTTTAAAATGTGGGATTCATTTCATTCTTTCTTTTATTCTCTTTAATATTCAAAGAAGATTTAGTATTTGTCCTTATCAAACTCTTATAAAAATTGAAGAGAGAGGAACACTTTGTAACTCATTTTATGAGGCCAGAATTACCCTAAGCTCAAACAAGATAAAAACAGCACACAAAAAAGAAAACGGTAGCCCAATATCTCTGATGAACATAGATGTAAAAATATTCAACACAATATTAGCAAACTGAATTATGACCGTTATCTTTGCAGTTTCTGGAATGGGTATGTTCTGGTCCTCTAAAACTCTTTTCAGAAGAAACTAGTGGCTTCCCGCAAATCTTTAGCCTGTAAAGAGTTCTTCTGTATTGTCCTGCCTTATTGAAAACCTCCTCCACAAGCATGTGGAGTGCATGTGTAAACAAGCGAGGGTGCACGTCCAGTGGACAGTCTCTAACTGGGGAAGAAATCCTAGCACCTTTCTCCTTATCTTCTGAGATGACTCAGGGAATCAAAGGCCAGACTCTTGCTACTTGAACTGATACCTGAGGCCCATTCAGGTGAGTTTCTTGCAGACAGGGGAGGAATCTTCTCCAGCTTGAAGCCATCTTTCTCGTTCCTAAATGCCTGACTACCTCTGACTCAGTGGCTTTTAGAACCTGGCTAGCATAGTCTTCCTTTCCTCTGACAGCACCAGCCCTTTTCCTTGAAATCATTGGTTCTGTTTCCTGCATCTTGTGACTAATTAACAGTAACTTTCTTAAAAAAAAAAAAAAAAAAAAAACATAGAACTCAAATGATTCCAGGGTAAAAATCAAGGCAAAGAAATTCTGGCCCTTCAAAAAGAGAAGAAGGCTTCCCAGATGTCACTAGTGGTAAAGAATGCACCTGCCAATGCAGGAGACGCAGGTTCGATCCCTGGGTTGGGAGGATTCCCTGGAGAAGGGCATAGCAACCCACTCTAGTGTTCTTGCCTGGAGAATCCCAGGGGCCACAGTACATGGAGTTGCAAAGAGTCGGACGTGACTGAAGTGACTAGTGCATGCGCGCACGCACACACACACACACACACACACACACACACACACACACAGAAGAAGAAGAAAAGAAAGATATTCTGGTCCTAGGGAAGAGGGGAGTAGGAGATCCGTAGAGAAGAGTTGACACTGAGGTTGTAGAGGGACATGAAATGTGGTGTGGAAAAGGCCTCCCAGTCCCAGGCGGACCTGGAAAGGGCACTGGGAAGGTCCAGAGGCCAGATGCAGGCCCAGGTGGGCAGGACCTCTCTGAGCAGCTCCACTGTCCACCCAGTTATCACAGGGTTTGAACTAGATCATCAAAATGTTGCCTTCAGGCAGCAGGGGTTGTTCTTCCAATCATAGGGCCATGACATAAACCAAAGGGTTCCCAAAGAGAGAAGCATTTATTCCGTCCAGGTTTTCCACAGAGTAATTAGAGATACCAAGGGAACATGTGATGCAAAGATGGGCTTGATAAAGGACAGAAATGGTGTGGACCCAACAGAAGCAGAAGACATTAAGAAGAGGTGGCAAGAATACACAGAAGAACTATACAAAAAGATCTTCAAGACCAAGATAATCATGATGGTGTGATCACTCATCTAGAGCCAGACATCCTGGAATGTGAAGTCAAGTGGGCCTTAGAAAGCATCACTATGAACAAAACTAGTAGAAGTAATGGAATTCCAGTTGAGCTATTTCAAATCCTGAAAGATGATGCTGTGAAAGTGCTGCACTCAGTATGCCAGCACATTTGGAAAACTCAGCAGTGGCCACAGGACTGGAAAAGGTCAGTTTTCATTCCAATCCCAAAGAAAGGCAATGCCAAAGAATGCTCAAACTACCGCACAATTGCACTCATCTCACACGCTAGTAAAGTAAAACTCAAAATTCTCCAAGTCAGGCTTCAGCAATACGTGAACCATGAACTTGCAGATGTTCAAGCTGGTTTTAGAAAAGGCAGAGGAACTAGAGATCAAATTGCCAACATCTGCTGGATCATGGGAAAAGCAAGAGAGTTCCAGAAAACCATCTATTTCTGCTTGATTGACTATGCCAAAGCCTTTGACTGTGTGGATCACAAGAAACTGTGGGAAATTCTCAAGGAGATGGGAGTACCAGACCACCTGACCTGCCTCTTGAGAAACCTATATACAGGTCAGGAAGCAGCAGTTAGAACTGGACATGGACCAACAGACTGGTTCCAAATAGGAAAAGGAGTACATCAAGGCTGTATATTGTCACCCTGCTTATTTAACTTCTATGCAGAGTACATCATGAGAAACGCTGGGCTGGAAGAAGCACAAGCTGGAATCAAGATTGCCAGGAGAAATATCAATAACCTCAGATATGCAGATGACACCACCCTTATGGCAGAAAGTGAAGAGGAACTAAAAGCCTCTTGATGAAAGTGAAAGAGGAGAGTGAAAAAGTTGGCTTAAAGCTCAACATTCAGAAAACGAAGATCATGGCATCTGGTCCCATCACTTCATGGGAGATAGATGGGGAAACAGTGCCAGACTTTATTTTTTGGGGCTCCAAAATCACTGCAGATGGTGACTGCAGCCATGAAATGAAAAGATGCTTGCTCCTTGGAAGGAAAGTTATGACCAACCTAGATAGCATATTGAAAAGCAGAGACATTACTTTGCCGACTAAGGTCCATCTAGTCAAGGCTATGGTTTTTCCAGTGGTCATGTATGGATGTGAGAGTTGGACTGTGAAGAAAGCTGAGCACTGAAGAATTAATACTTTTGAACTGTGGTGTTGGAGAAGACTCTTGAGAGTCCCTTGGCCTGCAAGGAGATCCAACCAGTCCATTCTGATGGAGATCAGCCCAGGGATTTCTTTGGAAGGAATGATGCTAAAGCTGAAACTCCAGTCCTTTGGCCACCTCATGCAAAGAGTTGACTCATTGGAAAAGACTCTGATGCTGGGAGGGGTTGGGGGCAGGAGGAGAAGGGGACGACAGAGGATGAGATGGCTGGATGGCATCACTGACTCGATGGACGTGAGTCTGAGTGAACTCCGGCAGTTGGTGATGGACAGGGAGGCCTGGCGTGCTGCGATACATGGGGTTGGAAAGAGTCGGACATGACTGAGCAACTGAACTGAACTGAGGGGGTATGGAGGTAGGCAGGGGGCATGAAGCAAAATCTGTACCATATTTGTTGTTTAGAGGGAGACCAACAGGACTCCTCCCATGATTTCAAAATCTGAAAGGACAAGTTAAATAGATCCTGAGATAGAAAATTTCTCAACTTTAATTTTATAAAGTATTTGTCTTTATTTTCGTGGACATGCTATTCTTTGGAAAGCAAGTCTGTCTACATGACCTGCTTTTAAATACCAAGCTAAGTCATTTGGGTACAGGACTCAATAGAAATGAAATTCCTGGGACCACCCTGAGCTCTTTAATGTGCCACATTAAGGACAACTTTCCCTAGAGGAGGAAATGGCAACCCACTCCAATATTCTTGCCTGGAGAATCCCATGGACAGAGGAGCGTAATGGGCTATAGTCCATGGGATTGCAAAGAGGCAGACATGACTGAGCAACTAACACTTTCTTTCACTTTCAAGGATGACTTTGGATTCTGGAAAAAGCATTAAAACAGAATTGGGAAAGAGAAACGTCTTACACTCAGGTCATGGCATTTGCATATACACGCATGTTTAATACTATGCTAGGTGCTGGGGGCTGCAGCTGTGAGTTACGTATAGCTGGGACCTCTGGGAACTTATGTGGGACAATGAGAGGAACTACAGCTCAGAAATGTCCCTCCTGTTGTCCAGGCAGAGATCCTCTGCAAAGTCAGATTTCTCATCAGGAAATGTCTCACTCATTTTAGCTTACAAATAGCCTTGGGGTGGGATTTGAAAAGCATTAATTCCCACGCAATCCAATTGTCCTATTTTCTCAGGTTCTCAGCATGGGACTTGGTTGCCATAACAACCCTATAAACAGTGTCTAGCCTATGTCAATGATCGTATATATTTTAAAGCTAATATCACCAACTCCAAGAAACTGATCCTCCTCTGAACGTGACAGCTGGGATAGACTAAGAATCTTACTTCCTGCTAGATCAGAAGGGAATTTTTTTTTTTCCCAGTGCAGATTCTGGTGAGAGAAAAGGAGCCCTACAAGGCTTAAGCAGCTGGGAGACCTGCTACTTTAACCGGGGCAGCCACTGAGCCATCACACGCATCCAGGGTTGTTTAGGCCTTGGTGGCCACAGCTTTGTGAGAAAAACACAGCTAGCTTCAGCCTCTGTGCTCTGGTTCAGAGCAAAATGTAACCTGAACTGAATTCATTGTGTTCAAACCCCACCTCCTCCATGACTTAAAGGGAACGAAGAAACAAGTATCCAGATGTTCTAGAACAATAATGGGCAAGCTACACTCTGCTGGCCAAATCCAGCCTGTCTTTTTTTTTTTTTTTTTACTTTACAATATTGTATTGGTTTTGCCATATATCAACATGAATCCACCATGGGTGTACATGTGTTCCCAATCCTGAACCCCCCTCCCACCTGCCTCCCAGTGCACCAGCCCCAAGCATCCTGTATCCTGCATCAAACCTAGACTGGCGATTCATTTCTTATATGATATTATACACATTTCAATGCCATTCTCCCATCATCCCACCCTCTGTCTGTTTTTATAAATAAAGTTTTATTGAGACATATCCATGGCCATTTCTTTAAATATGTCTGCTTTTGCTTTAGCAACAGAACTGAACAGTTGTAGCTGAGACCACATGGCTCACTAGGTTGAAAATATTCACTATCTGGCCCATTACAGAAAACTCTGGCAACCTTCCTCTAAAAGAAGAACAGTAAGGACTGGGGGAGAAGCTGGAGAAAGGATTTTGAAAAGAAAAGTATATTCTCCAGAAAAAGCTGAGGTGAAGCTCAGGGTGAGGAAGGAACCAGCTTGGAGATCTAGTCCATGAGACTGAGGAGGCTGCTGGGTGTCCAGAGCACAAAGTCAGAGGAAACGGTCATCTCTTAAAAGAAGGGATTTAACCAGACCCAAAATCACTGCAGATGGTGACTGCAGCCATGAAATTAAAAGACGCTACTCCTTGGAAGAAAAGTTATGACCAACCTACATAGCATATTGAAAAGCAGAGACATTACTTTGTCAAGGCTATGGTTTTTCCAGTGGTCATGCATGGATGTGAGAGTTGGACTGTGAAGAAAGCTGAGTGCCGAAGAATTGATGCTTTTGAACAGTGGTGTTGGAGAAGACTCTTGAGAGTCCCTTGGACTGCAAGGAGATCCAACCAGTCCATTCTAAAGGAGATCGGCCCTGGGTGTTCTTTGGAAGGAATGATGCTAAAGCTGAAGCTCCAGTACTTTGGCCACCTCATGCGAAGAGTTGACTCATTGGAAAAGACTCTGATGCTGGGAGGGGTTGGGGGCAGGAGGAAAAGGGGACGACAGAGGATGAGATGGCTGGATGGCATCACTGACTCGATGGACATGAGTTTGAGTGAACTCCGGCAGATGGTGATGGACAGGGAGGCCTGGCATGCTGCGATTCATGAGGTTGCAAAGAGTCGGATACGACTGAGTGACTGAACTGAACTGAACTGAACCAGAGAGGAGTCAGAGATGATGGCTTCTTAGCTCTGTTTCCATTTTCCAGAAAGGCTGCTTCCAGGTTAAAAAAAAAAAATTGACAAGTCTTTCCCAAGCAGAGTTGAGGCTGGAAGGAGTGGAGAGGTAGCTTCTGAGCTGGATTGAGATTGCCTGATTTAGGCACCAGAGCTTGTGTTTGCCCAGAGGATTAGGGAAACACATAGAAGCAGGCAGAAGAGAGGCTGAAAATTTGGTAGTTTGGCCTACTGGCTTCAGGGAGAACATGCACTCCTTCCACTTTGAACAGGAGAAATAGTTTATACTTGCTCCTGGGAGCTATGCCATCAGCTAGCATTCTACGGCTTCAGTCTGCCCATGTTTCTACCCCAGAGAGATGTGTCTCAGTTCCTTGAGAAACAAAATTGTCCCTTGCCTAGGGAGACCCAAGTGCAGGATCTCTGAGTTTCCACTTAAGTCTCCAAGATGCATGATGTGAGTCTCTTGATTTGCTGCTGTCTTCATATTTTACCTATAAGACAACTTCATTGCCAGCCTGGGGAGGGTCTTGCCTAAGCCAAGTCTTTACCAGTGCTTGGACTGCACGGCCCACTTTTGTTCACACCATTCCCCAAAGTAGGGGAGGCTACAGGTTGAGTATTCCATTAATCTCTTGCTGTATAACAAACTATCCCAAAACATAGTGGCCTAAGATAACAGCAGTCATTCAGTTTATTCATGAATTTGAAATTTGTCAGGGCTTGGGCAGGGCAGCTCACTTCTGTTCTATGTCATGTCAGCTGGGGCAGCTCAGTTGGGCTGGGGGACCCACTTCAATGCTGGCTGACTCCTGTGGCCTTGAGTTGATACTGCTGGTCAGTTTCTGTCCATGTGGGCCTCTCCATGGGAAGCTTGGGCTTTCTTGCAAAGTAGTAGCTACATTGTAAGAGCAAATGCCCCAAGAGAACTCAACAGAAGCTTGAGTACTTGTGATGACTAGGCCTGGAAATTGCAAAGCACCGCTTTCTCTGCAGCCACAAATCCGCCTAGATTCAAGGGGTGGAGAGTTAACCCACCTCTGTATGGAAGGAGGTCAGGGTCACACTGTATAGAGTGCAACAGGAGACATTGTGCATTGATTTTTAGAATGTATAGTTGTCTACACACACACACACACACACGGTCTTCAACCCTGTCTCTGTGGTCTTCTTACTGCACCATCAACTCAGGAAACTTCATGGCGCTCGCTCTTACAAAGTGTCATTGTCACTCACATTTGCTGCTGTAGACAGTGATGCACAGTGATGTCTAAAACAAGAACAACGTAGTAGCCACAAGCTCCCTGATTCTGTTATTTTTTTCATTTTGTAAATATGCAGGTTAAGTCCTGGATTAACTTCTAAGCTTGAGCTTATCTTCTCACCTGAGTTTGTGCTTAATTTTAGCTGATCAGTGTAAACACTCACCTAATGTGTGTGTGTATGTGTGTGTGTGAGTGAGTGTGCATATGGCAGACTCAGTGCTTACCTTTGTTGGATGGAAGTTCAATGGCATTGGAGGACTTAACAGCCAGAGAAGTTAGTTTGCAGGACAGGAACTAGAGAGTAGAGGACGAGGGAAAGTCCGACCAAAGCAACAAGTTCCTAACGGGGAGGCTCTGCCCTTGCTTGTAGCTGAGGGACAGTGCTTTGCTGGGAAGCTACAGGTCTGTGTTGGTGAGCAGGTTGTTTGCATTGGCTCACATTCCAGGGGTTACCCCATCTCTCAGAGCATGTGGGGTCCTCCACTGTCGGCTGGGCAGATTCTACACAGCAGGCTCTGACGGCACGCATGGGGGTGAAGAAGACCAATACAATCCCCCATCCTCATGGAGCATCATTTCAGCAGGGGAGAGAAACAGGAAGCACCTAATGATAAAATAAATTAGTTACAGTCAAGATGAGCAGTCAAAGGAAAAGTACATGAACCACCAGAACTTGTGACAGAGCCCCAGCTCTCTGAGGGCTCAGGGATGTGGTTTTGGTTTGCTGACTGAAGGGTGAGGACACATACCAGATGAACCTGGTGGAGGTCTTTGGGATCAGCCTGTGAGGAGGCCTTGAGCTGTGAAGGTATAAAGGCAGACTGAGGGTGGTTGGCATGAGAGAGCCAGGGTGAGGGAGCTGAGGAGGGCAGGGACTGGATCTTGCCAGATTGTGTGCCACGGGTGGCTGTAGGTCACTTCCGCTTTGTCAGTTTTCACGTGCTACCCATCCCACTCTACCTCCAAAGGCGGGAAGTCAGACCATCTCTCGCCTGTAAAATGGGAGAAATACTTGCAAAGAGAAGCCTGTGACCAGGGGCAGAGCTGGGTTTAGTGGAGTCTAAAGGTTATTAGGATTTGGGAGGAGAGTTTCTTTTGGGGAAAATCCAGTAACATTATGAATAGAAAGTAAGATGCAAGACTGCAGTGGGAGCATGTCAGTGAGGGCCCTTCAGCCCAGAGTTTCATTATCTTGGTGGTGAAGCCACTTTGTGTTTCTCCTCATTTCTAACCTCAGAAAGCCTTCTACTTGCACCTGAGATATTCGTGTAGACCTCACATCCACTTTTTGTTTTCTCCTTAATTGAGATGGCCAATAAAGCACAAATGCCTTCTCTCAAAATCTTGGAAATTTGGCTCTCTTCTTGCCCCCAGTATTGTCCAAAAGAACGTGGGAATGTCCTCTTTCTGCTCGAGACTTTCATGAGTTTTTTTTCCCCCTACACTCAAGGCAGGGAATGTTGGCTGGGACACATTATTCTCTTGGAAATGTGACACAGAAATATGAATTTCCATAAGCAAAATTACTCTGTCTGGTTGGGTCTAGACTGTTCTTTGGCCGGCACATTTGCTGGAGTCCACATGGATGCTCTGAGAAGCTGCCCGGACTTGTCCTTGGGGAGGGAAACAGGTCACCTGGAACTGTGTTCTCTGTGTGTGTTGGAGGAGGATCCACACATATGAGGAGTGATGATGGGGAAGTTGAGTAGTGAATGTAGATGACAACTAAAAAACAACCACAGTCTTTTCTCTCCAGAATCCTACTGAAGCGGTTAGAGCAATGAACAATAATGAAGAGTCTCTGTCAGCATGGACGCAGGCAGCCTGAAACATCAGAGTTTCTGAGAGCAGATGGAGGGAGGGATGGACAAGCCCACTGGGTCCCACAGGAAGAAGAAAACTCTTAACTCCTCCCCAGAGCCACTCCTGATTCCTGGCCACTCTCCACAGAGAAGCCCAGTTCAGGCACACACTGCAAGCCCCCTGGAAAGATGTCCAGTTTGGCACAGTGAGCACTGAGTCCCAGAACTAGCTGGGGTTTGGCCCTGAAGGCCCAGCCCTGTTAGAGAAAGGACACTCTGTCCGGATAACTACCAGCTGCCCCACCGAGACAGGAAATGGCACCCCACTCCAGTATTCTTGCCTGGAGAATCCTGTGGACAGAGGAGCCTGGTGGGCTGCTGTCCATGGGGTCACACAGAGTCGGACACGACTGAAGTGATTTAGCTTAGCTGCCCCACTGAGACAGGATCCCTTCAGCCTGTTGTGGTGCCCTCAGCCTCAGCATCTAATAATTGCCTTTGACTTTCCTGTTTGGAATTAAAATTATAACATGGTCTCCTCACTCTGACAGAACCCATCTCAAATACAGATTATCTGCCTCCCCAGGAGAGCAGAGGGACAGGTCCGGACTGTAATCTAAGAGTTCTTTGTCTTGACTGCGTTATTATTCACTCCTATCTGAGAGCATTTGAAGATCTTCTCAAAGATGGGAAGAACACCTGTTGGGTACATTTCTTGAAAAAACTACTTGAAGTAGCACTTGAATCGCCTGAGAAATGAATCAGATAAGGGGTGTGCTCTGTGGTCAAGAGCACCCCCGACTTGGATTTCCGGGTTAAGTGCTGAGGACTCCTTATTGTGGAGCCAGCTGGGTCCCTGGAGGCGGGGGGGGGGTGGGGGTGGGGGGGGGGTGGGGGCTTGTGGGAACTGTAGCAGGGGCGGGGCGGGGCGGGGGCTCAGCTATTCCCGCGAGACCACTGGCACATTAACGTGAGACCGGAGAGCGTGATGGTTAGAGGTCGCTCTCCGCCAACGGTCAGTAGGACTTTGGTCCTCTAGGTGGAGAGCGCAGTAAGAGGTGGCGCTCAGCCTCCTGGGCCTCCAGCCCTCTGGACTCAGGCAGCAGGTGAGCTGGACTCCGGGGACAGGCTGAGGGCTGTGTCCTGCAGGCTACAGAGCCATTGCCGTGGCCACCCATTGGCCTTGGTCCAGGCCTGGAGGAGGCGGTGAGCCTCTCCCCACCCCCACCTCGCAGTCTAACGGTGGCGGGTGTCCTCATGGGTCAAGGTCTGAGGAATCCAGCCCCCATTTGGGTGGCCTGAGGACCCTGAGGGCTGCCAGGTGCTGGGCGCCTGGCTCCCTCTGGGATGACGGCCAGGTGGGGTCTGGGGAACCATCTGTGAGGGCGTCTTGGGCTGAGATCCACCTCCTCAGCTGGGCTGGGCACTGGCGGGTGAACCTGGGCTGGGAGGCTGGACCAGTGCTCCGGGCAGAGGGACAGGCCTGCTCGGGGACCCCTCCTCATAGTCAGGCCTGGCCCTTGGAGGTTAGACTTGGAAGTTGAGCCTTCGGACCTTGACAGAGAATAACATTGATTCCGGTGGGAGTTTATGAGAACATGGTGAGCTGACCTCAGGAAGAAGTTTGTGACAGCTAACCCCACCCCTCCTTCACCTGTCCTCTAAAACAGCTTTGCTGAGAACTTTTGGGGAGTTCAAGAGCTTTTAAGGCGGGAGCCACCTGTCTTCTTGCTTGGCTCTGTATTAAGCCTTTCTGTGCTCCAAACTCCAAATGTTTGGGTATTATTTGGGCTCAGTGCCAGTGCCCAAGTCTGGGCACACAGACGTGTGTTTGGTTACAGGCTCACAGGAAGAATTCCTGCTGATTTGGGAGGAAGTGATTGGTTGTTATTTACTCATTTGCCACTAACTCCTGTTCCCACCCTTCCTCTCCTGTCTCCCTCACAGACTGTGTTTGAAAGGAATTGCCGATCCGAGGACTGTGCTGCCGACCTGCAGCTGCAGGGTCACCTGTTACTCTCCAGGTGAGCTGTGCCCCTTCTCCACCTTGTTCTAAGAAGTTCTGGCTCCAGGCTCAAAGTCTATATGTGCAAATTTCCCCACTGAAGAGGGTAAATACAGTTGGTGGGTTTAAAATGAATAGTTGTAGTATAAGAAAATTATACTGTAATTTTAACAACAGGTATTATTTTTTTTGGGGGGGATGGTTTGGGTTTGGTTTTGTTTACAGTCTCACACGTCTCACAATTAGAATTTTATATGTCTAATTTTCCTGAGTATTTTTGATGTGTGTATGTTGGGAGATATATTTTAGGTTTACTCATTGTATTAAGTTGAACCATATGAAATGGCCAATATTTAACTGTTTGAGACAACTCATATGATCCAGTTTATTACTATATAAAGGTTCTTTTTATTTTTCTCACTTAAAGCATCTGCTTTAGCAATAAGTAAGGGTTCTGTGACAGGAGTGGGTGGAGGAGAGGTGCAGCTGTCCTGATGAGGGGACAGATGGCCTCTCTCCTGGAGCAGGGCTTCCTTCCACAGGACGTGAGCCCTCTGCTAAAGGTGAACCTTCTGTAAAGGCCTTCCTGTTTTCTCTCCGTCAGCCTTTTATTTCAGTCATCTTTTAGGATGAAGACGCTGGTCCTGAGTCGTTTAGCCACATCAGAGAATGGGTTCCTTTTGAGACAATTCGTTCTGAGAAAGTTTTAACTTCCATACTAATTATTACCATTTCTCAACAATAGTCATTGGTGTTGATAGGTATCCTCTGAAATCCATACTGTATGCCTCAACTGTGAGAGTTAAGTTTGGGGGGAGTGAAAGAAATATCCAGTCATGAACCAGTAACTGCACTAGACACTTTTACTTCTGTTGACAAATAATCTACTATTCATCAAAGGAAAGTAATACTAAGATAATTCTTCATTTGTTTGCATTTATCAGGGGAAAGGTGATGTAAACCACCTCCCCAAACACACACATACACACACACGCACACATACATACTCCTCCAAATCTCTTAAATATTAATTGACATTACTTTTACTTAGAACTTAGTGTAGTACATTAAAGTAGTACATGTTTTCCCAAGCTTAGAAAATTATTTCAATTTGATAAGTGGATATTGGAATTTTTTTTCAGTGAATTGCACAAAGTGAAAGGTCTGTCTTTATTTTTTTAATATAAATTTATTTATTTTAATTGGAGGCTAATTACTTTACAATATTGTATTGGTTTTGCCATACATCAACATGAATCCACCACAGGTGTACACGTGTTCCCCATCCTGAACCCCCCTCCCCCCTCCCACCTCCCTCCCTGTACCATCCCTCTGGGTCATCCCAGTGCACCAGCCTCGAGCATCCTGTATCATGCATCGAACCTGGACTGGCAATGCATTTCATATATGATATTACACATGTTTCAATGCCATTCTCCCAAACCATCCCACCCTCTCCCTCTCCCACAGAGTCCAAAAGACTGTTCTATACATCTGTGTCTCTTTTGCTGTCTTGCATACAGGGTTATCATTACCATCTTTCTAAATTCCATATATGTGCGTTAGTATACTGTATTGGTGTTTTTCTTTCTGCCTTACTTCACTCTGTATAATAGGCTCCAGTTTCATCCACCTCATTAGAATGGATTCAAATGTATTCTTTTGAATGGCTGTGTAATACTCCATTGTGTATATGTACCACAGCTTTCTTATCCATTTGTCTGCTGATGGACATCTAGGTTGCTCCCATGTCCTGGATATTATAAACAGTGCTGTGATGAACATTGGGGTACACGTGTCTCTTTCAATTCTGGTTTCCTCGGTGTGTATGCCCAGCGTGGGATTGCTGGTCATAAGGCAGTTCTATTTCCAGTTTTTTAAGGAATCTCCACACTGTTCTCCATAGTGGCTGTACTAGTTTGCATTCCCACCAACAGTGTAAGAGGCTTCCCTTTTCTCCACACCCTCTCCAGCATTTATTGCTTATAGACTTTTGGATCGCAGCCATTCTGACTGGCATGAAATGTACCTTATTGTGGTTTTGATTTGCATTTCTCTGATAATGAGTGATGTTGAGCATCTTTTCATGTATGTGTTAGCCATCTGTATGTCTTTGGAGAAATGTCTGTTTAGTTCTTTGGCCCATTTTTTGATTGGGTCATTTATTTTTCTGGAATTGAGCTGCAGGAGTTGCTTGTATATTTTTGAGATTAGTTGTTTGTCAGTTGCTTCATTTGCTATTATTTTCTCCCATTCCGAAGGCTGTCTTTTCACCTTGCTTATAGTTTCCTTTATTGTGCAGAAGCTTTTAATTATAATTAGGTCTCATTTATTTATTTTTGGTTTTATTTCCAATATTCTTGGAGGTGGGTCATAGAGGATCCTGCTGTGATTTATGTCAGAGAGTGTTTTGCCTATGTTCTCCTCTAGGAGTTTTATAGTTTCTGGTCTTATGTTTAGATCTTTAATCCATTTTGAGTTTATTTTTGTGTGTGGTGTTAGAAAGTGTTCTAGTTTCATTCTTTAACAAGTGGTTGACCAGTTTCCCATCACCACTTGTTAAAGAGATTGTCTTTTCTCCATTGTATATTTTTGCCTCTTTTGTCAAAGATAAGGTGTCCATAGGTGTGTGGATTTATCTCTGGGCTTTCTGTTTTGTTCCATTGATCTATATTTCTGTCTTTGTGCCAGTAGCATACTGTCTTGATGACTGTGGCTTTGTTTAACATTAGTAAGAAGGATCTTCTGGAACCTATGAGAGAAACCAATTCTAAGGAAGGTTCATAAGTTATCAGATCACAACTTTTAGTTTTAGAAAAGTCTTCCAGAAAGTATTTTAGGGGAAAAGGAACATGAAACAAAAATATATGGATTTTTTTTTTATCTTGAGGCAGTTTATATATAGTGGACATTTATTTTAGATCACTGAAAACTTCATGGGTTGGGAAAATATTCACTTGCTCTCAGTTTAATACTAGAAAAGTTCTGATGTTCTGGCTCCCTGTCAGTGCATGGTCAAATCCATCTCTGTTACATTGTGCTCTTCATATGTTAAGAAGTAAAACCCAAGGCTTGTGGTCATTATCCTTAAAGTTGGCTCTGTTGCCTGACCCTGGCCTCCCAGTATTGGTCAGAATTGGATCTGCTCTCTGGGCCCAGTTACCAATAATACTAGAACAACTGGTGTGGTTGGCCAGGACCCAAAGTCCTGTATGTATCAGCTAGATGGAACCACAGAAAAGTACTGTGTAACAAACCATTCAAAACTCAGTGGCTTAAAATCATTTTTCTTCTCCTGGATCTGTAGGTCGACTGAGGGTTGGCTGGTCCTGGCTTGATTTAGCTGGATCCTGGTTGACTTGCTTATGAATTTGGGGTTCAACAGAAGGGAGGGGGATCTCTACTAGGCTCAAGTGACTCAGTTCAGCTCTACTTCATGTGTCTTTCACCATCCTGCTAGAACCAATGGCCTCAGTTTAGTTCAGTCGCTAAGTCGTGTCCGACTCTTTCCCACCCCATGAATCGCAGCACGCCAGGCCTCCCTGTCCATCACCAACTCCCGGAGTTCACTCAGACTCACGTCCATCGAGTCCGTGATGCCATCCAGCCATCTCATCCTGGGTCGTCCCCTTCTCCTGCTCCCAATCCCTCCCAGCATCAGAGTCTTTTCCAATGAGTCAGCTCTTCGCATGAGGTGTCCAAAGTACTGGAGCTTCAGCTTTAGCATCATTCTTTCCAAAGAAATCCCAGGACTGATCTCCTTCAGAATGGACTGGTTGGATCTCCTTGCAGGCCAAGGGACTCTCAAGAGTCTTCTCCAACACCACAGTTCAAAAGAATCAATTCTTCAGCACTCAGCCTCCTTCACAGTCCAACTCTCACATCCATGCAAGACCACAGGAAAAATCGTAGCCTTGACTAGACGGACCTTAGTCGGCAAAGTAATGTCTCTGGTTTTGAATATGCTATCTAGGTTGGTCATAACTTTTCTTCCAAGGAGTAAGTGTCTTTTAATTTCATGGCTGCAGTCACCATCTGCAGTGATTTTGGAGCCCCCAAAAATAAAGTCTGACACTGTTTCCACTGTTTCCCCATCTATTTCCCATGAAGTGATGGGACCAGATGCCATGATCTTCGTTTTCTGAATGTTGAGCTTTAGGCCAACTTTTTCACTCTCCTCTTTCACTTTCATCAAGAGGCTTTTTAGTTCCTCTTCACTTTGCCATAAGGGTGGTATCATCTGCATATCTGAGATTATTGATATTTCTCCTGGCAATCTTGATTCTAGCTTGTGTTTCTTCCAGCCCAGCATTTCTTATGATGTACTCTCTGCATAGAAGTTAAATAAGCAGGGTGACAATATACAGCCTTGACGTACTCCTTTTCCTATTTGGAACCAGTCAGTTGTTCCACGTCCAGTTCTAACTGTTGCTTCCTGACCTGCATACAGATTTCTCAAGAGGCAGGTCAGGTGGTCTGGTATAGACTCAGTATATTCTTCTCATGGCATGGCACCAGTATAAAAGGGCAAGCAGAAACATGCAATAACTCTCAAGGCATAGGCTTACAACTGGTGTATTCGTAACTTCAACCTTGTTCTAATGGTCACAGCAAGTCATGTGCCCAAACTCAAAACCAAGGGACTAGAAGTTATGCTTTGCCTTTTCAGTAAGAAGAACTACAGTCACATAGCAAAGGAGACAAATTTAGAGAGGGGTGAAAAATTGGAACCATAATGCAATCTATTCTGCTACATAAAGAGCAGTATCGCCCTGTTACTCTTCCGGTACCTTATAGTTTTGGGGACTGTTCCAGCCTTTTTTGTAGTTCCATCTTCCTACAACTCATACACAATACATAGAGATCGGTGGAGGAGATTTTTCAAATCTCTGAAGCAATATCTTTGGACCAAATCACTGAGCCTCTCCCTCGGATGAGTTATTTCCCAAAAGGCCGCTTGGTCTCTCAAAATAGCCTTTTGGCTGGATCCCCCATTAAACAGACCTTCATTATACTCTTGGGCCCATAGTTGCCCCCAAGGGAGCCATCAGAGAAACATAAACTGGTAATTGGATAAGTAGAGATACAAAAACCACGCCCAGGGTTTCAGTTACTTTGAATTTCACCAGATCTTTGTGCAGAGCCAGGCACAGAGAGAGAGAAGGTACAGTCAGTAAACTGCGTATGGAAGCCAGGGTCTGAATTTGGTTGACAAAGACTCAGTGGCTTGAACTAGAAGTCAGCTGATTTGGTTACTGTTATTGATTTGTTATTGCCTGGGATGGGGTGTACATTCCTTCATTGTTCAAATCAGGGAAGAAATTTGGGCCCTGCTCTCCCAAGTGCCCAGTGTGGGTGGGAGAGGACAGCTGGGTGCTGTCAGTGCCTGGTTAGTGCCAGGAGAGGGATAGATGGGTCATCATGGGGCCCTGGAGTAGCTTCCAAGAGAAGGAATCAAGGGGAATGCCTCCAGGCGTTCTGAGCAGAGGGAAAAGATGAGCAGAGGCACAGAGGCTGGAAGGGAGACTTGCCATGCAGATCTGCAGGCATCTGGGGTGAAGGAGGTGGTCAGGAGATATTTTTGGCATGAGCTCCTCTGCTGTAAACATCTTTGCCACAAGCGTTTTTGCTGCAAATGTTTTCAACATGTAACTAATTGATTGTAAGGCAATTCTCCTGTAAAGAGAAAAAATAAAAGAGCATCATTAAATAGGACATAGTGGAACATTGAAAATGAATAATGAAAATTAAAAGACTTGCAAAACACAGAATATTTGAATACATTTAAAATGTGATTCATTTTCCTGTTGAGCATTGCACTTTTTCTTTTCTGTTAAGATTTCTTTCTCCATTTAGAGAGGCTCCAGTTTCTAAATACTCAGATGCACATTTGTAACTGAGCTTTGCATTGTGTTGTGAAAGCCTCTACACTGTTGTGTGTTCCTGGCATCTTGTCACATGTTCACTGATAGACGTTCCAAAGTTCTATGGGAAACGTGGGTTCAACTCTGTACCTTCCAATCATTGAAGGATTTGCAAACTGATACGTTTTCATTTTCTAGGATAATAGGCAATCCAGCTTTACCTTTTCTTGTTTCATACTTCCAGTAAGTTTTATCACCAGGTTTCCTATCAAGTCAACTTATATAGTTGTTATCATCTACCACATTAAGACTGCCTGTATCCTTGTCACCTTATAGAGCAGTATAAATGCTAAGATTTATGTGAGGTAAATCAACCAATTCTTTTATCTTTTATGGAAAAGTTGCCTTGTGACAAGTTAGTTATCTGGCAGAAAAATATTTGCCACAGAAATGCTTGTGATAAAGGTGTTTGTGGCCAAAATACTGAACACTGGTCAGGAGGACACAGGAACATGTAAGATAGAGAAAGAGAGAGAAGCACCAGATTTGTGACACACCTATGAGTTTAGATTTTGTCCTGCAGCCAGTGGGGGTATAGCAGAATAATAGCATAAATGCATTTAACCTAATAGGAATGCAGGTGGGCACACCAAAGGTGTGGGGAGAGAGGGATAGGGGGAGAGAAAGGGGCAAGGACAAGGGGACTGAGGGCCTGTGAGTCATTGGGTTCTCTGCTCCACTGAGAGAAAATGTGTCCAGCTTGACTTTTGAGTCAGCTACTCTCCCATGTGAAGAACCGACTCATTGGAAAAGGCTGATGCTGGGGAAGATTGAAGGCAAAAAGAGAAGGGGGCAGCCAAGGATGAGATGGTTAGATAGCATCACCAACTCAGTGGACCTGAATTTGAGCAAACTCCAGGAGATAGTGAAGCATGGAGGAGCCTGGCATGCTGTAGTTCATAGAGTCACAAAGAGTCAGACACAGCTTAGTGACTGAACAACAACAACTCTACCATCATCTCAGTCATCCTGGCTCAGGTCCCTGGACATCACCTTGGTCTCAGTGCAGGAGCACCTAGACAAGGTTAGGCTTATGAGAGATATTTATCTCCATCTTGGTGCCTCCCCAAGGGTTTCCAGGGGTCAGTTTCAACAAAAATTTTTGCCTTTTGTGCTGTCTTTAGAGCCTAGCTCTCCTGTTAGCTGTGATCCACTGTATTATAAGGTTGAAGCCAAGGGATAACAGAGAAAAGTTCCTCTGATGACTGGGTAGACAGCACAGTGCAAGGTGTTGTGGGAAGCAGCCAAAAACCCATAGATTGAGGAGTCTTTGTTGTGAAAAAAGAGAGAAAGACATCTGGGAGTGATTGGGTCACCCCGAGTGGTCAGGGATCAAGCCAGGAAATGCTCTCTGTAACCGGGACTCATGGATGTTTTTATTTTTCTCTCCAGAGAGCATGGATTCTGGCAGGCCTGTTGTCTCTTAAAACAATCAGCTCTTCAATTAAGTCTACAATCTTTAATGGTCTTGAGCCTTGTTCTAAAACATGCCATTTCCAAAATGTCCAGGCATAAGGAGGAAGCTGTTTAGTTTCCTTAAATAGGACTGAAAATTCCATTTGTAAAATGATGCAACTATGTTTCATTTCTTTTGTCTGAGTAGTTATAGTACCTAAGAGAATATCACACCTGATTAAGAGAAGGAAAAGAGAAATATCCACTATGGCAGCTAAGTTAAAAGAATTTTTTTTTTATATATCTCATATGAGACCAGTGGAAATGTCAGTGCCTTCCGGCTAGGCAACTCCTATAATGAAAGAACTCTCAAGGGAAGTAAAAAGGCACAATGAGAATATTTATGAAGTTAGAAGAACCATCTAGTGACCACATATAATGGTCCTATGACTGACTGTAGCCTTAGTAATGCAATTATCTTGGTGGAGATGGGGGACCAAGTGCATTTCCCTAAACCCTTGGCGGGGAGGTTTTCATGGGTATCTCAGGTTTTCATGGGCATTTTCATGTCTACGGAAAATCAGTCTTCAAGAAGAGGATCAATATACCCAGGATCACGGTGAAGGATGGGATGGCCATTTAGAGTTTGAAGTAAATTGTTTACCTTTTTAAAAATGGCAAAAAGACCAGAATCATCAACTGCATAGCATAGCGTAGAGGAGAAAGCAGTGGCACCCCACTCCAGTACTCTTGCCTGGAAAATCCCATGGAGGGAGGAGCCTGGTGGGCTGCAGTCCAGGGGGTCGCTAAGAGTTGGACACGACTGAGTGACTTCACTTTCACTTCTCACTTTCATGCATTGGAGAAGGAGGTAGCAACCCACTCCAGTGTTCTTGCCTGGAGAATCCCAGGGATGGGGGAGCCTGGTGGGCTGCCGTCTGTGGGGTCGCACAGAGTCAGACACAACTGAAGCGACTTAGCAGCAGCAGCAGCAGCAGCATTGTCTTCTTATATGAAGGGGAAGACACTCCTGTTTATTGGGTTCCTACCATGCACTAGCTTCCCTATAGTGTTCTCTGCAGTATCTTACCAGCTGCACAACCTTGGGAAAGTTGTGTCACACCTCTGCCTCTGTTTTCTTATCTGTAAAATGGGAGTATAATAGCACCATCTTGCAAAGTTGTTTTGAGTAGTTAGTGAGTTAAAACATATTTAATTGCTTCTGAAAGCTTGGCATTATAGCAGACACTCAGTCAATGAGAGCTATCATTATTATTTCATTTAATCTGGTCAGTGACATTGAGAAGTAAATATTATTACACTTTTTTTTGGTGGGGAGGATGCAGAGGCTTGAGGAGGCAAGTTACTAATTCAAGGGCTCACAGTGGTCAGGGTAGAGGTGATCAAAGCTGGAAATGTCCAATTCTGCATCTTGCTCTCTTCTGTGCACTGTCCTCAGTTGCTGTTGGGTGTCATAATCAGCTGATTCTAGACAAGAAGGACCAAGGCTGGGGAGCTGGGAATAAAGCTTCCTTGTGTAGAAAGCCCCAATTCAGAAAGGAGGTGGATGGGTGAAAAAAATGTGTCCTCAAAGATCCCTCCTATCCATCCAGTCATGCTCCCCCTGTGATGTCTGACATGTGAGGTGCTGTTCAAAAGCTTTTCTCCCCAGAGACTGCAGACACCAGTTCTCCTGGGTCCAAATGATGGTTTAAGTATCAAGTCAGGATATTCTTAATGTGTGTAGGCTGGATTTTTCTCTCATTATTGTTACTGCTTTGTAAAGGAAGATGAATAGGACTGATCAGAATCCTGGAAAACTTTTGCCCTTGCCAGAATATTAGCCTTGTGATTCAATATTTTTTTCCCTTCACCGTCTGCCCGAGATGTGGGACCAAAAAAGTGCAGAAGAAGTGTGTTGATTGAGAGCAGCTGGCTTTTGTAGTGGCTGTTTCTGGAATCTCTGGAAACAGGAATGGTTTTTTTCAGTGGTATGTTCTTCAAAGAAAGGTGAAATGCTCCAACGAAAAGAACCTTTTGAATAAGAATCGAAGGATTCCTCATCTGCACTCTTCTCTTCTCCCTCCTCTGATAGGGGTTCTCTGAGGAGGCAATAGGTGTCTCCCCCACATTTCAGGACCACATCAAGATGAATAGGCTTGTGGGTGGTCCTTCTGTTATAGTTACCAAGGCAAAGGGTGAGATATAACTCCCTAGGAAGGGGACGAACAGAGTAAGGCAAACAAAGAGACATTCACACACTGGAAGAGGTAGTAAAGGGTGCAGTACTTTTGCAGAATACGTCTACTCACCTGATAAGAAGTGATAAACTGCTGATACATTTACCTACATGGCAAATATCAATGGAGTACTTCTCATGGAGGTACAGGCTTGGTGGAAACGAATATAATCTACTGCATCATGGTGCTCTTGATCTAGAAGGGGAAACACACATGGAAACAGTAATTGTAACTCACTGTGGTTGTTATCATCATAGGAACATGAGGGAATTCCTTAGAGGCACAAGGAAAGAGGCCCTCCACCCTATCCGAGTTTGACTCCTCTCTCAAGCAGACCCTCAGGCAAGGATTTGGGTGTAAATAATTTGAGAAGTGCAGGGAACAAAAGTAGAGGAGTAAAGAAACTTAGAGGGAAGCCTACTATTAAGGGTGCACTATACAACAGTGAGTTGGACTGTGAAGAAAGCTGAGCGCCGAAGAATTGATGCTTTTGAACTGTGGTGTTGGAGAAGACTCTTGAGAGTCCCTTGGCCTGCAAGGAGATCCAACCAGTCCATTCTGAAGGAGATCAGCCCTGGGATTTCTTTGGAAGGAATGATGCTAAAGCTGAAACTCCAGTCCTTTGGCCACCTCATGCAAAGAGTTGACTCATTGGAAAAGACTTTGATGCTGGGAGGGATTGGGGGCAGGAGGAGAAGGGGACAACAGAGGATGAGATGGCTGGATGGCATCACTGATTTAATGGACGTGAGTCTGAGTGAACTCCGGGAGTTGGTGATGGACAGGGAGGCCTGGCGTGCTGTGATTCATGGGGTTGGAAAGAGTCGGACACGACTTAGCGACTGAACTGAACTAATACACCAGTGTATCAGTTAGTTATTGCCTGTAACTTCATGCCTTGGGGAAAAACACCATTTATTCAGCTTCAGATTCTGTGACTCAGCTGTTTGGGTCTTCTGGTCTCATGGGCTTCCATATGGACCTGTAGCCAACTTCAGGTTGGCTAGGTGTTGCTGTTGGGGGCAGGGAAGGGGTCCAAAAACTAGAACTCAATGCACAAGATCTCATGAGGTCTGTCACAAAACTGGTCTGTTCTCACTTTTTGCCACATTCTGTTAGCCGAAGCAAAGTCACACACAGGGCCAGCCACATTCAGGGGATGGGGAAATAAACTCTGCATCCTGATGGGAGGATCTGTGTGTCAGAAGACAAAGGATGTGAATAAAGAGGCTACCAGTTAGCCTGTCATGCCCAGGTGGCACAGGGGATATTGGATCTTCATCCTGCAGGGAAACACTGGGGAATGATGGGAAATGCACAGCTTAAAATGATTGCCTCTGAGGGGTAAAGGGGATGGGTTGTTTGTACATCAGCTATGGAGAGTCGTTGGTTGAAACCTACTCTAGGCTTGGGTGGGCCCTTCTAGCCAGCGACAGACAGCAGCCGTGTTCTCATCCAGAAAGGTTCAGACCCTGGCACCTGGAAATCCGCAGGAACATTCGAAAAAGTCTCACGGGGGTGATAGGGGCATAGATGATATCTATTCACCCACTTTCTCAAAGAATCTCAGTTGATGAATTCATTCTGGAAATTTCCAGTGAGAGCATCAAAAACCACGTTTTGACACCGAAGCTTCTCTCCACTGTCTTCCTGGGGATGCTTCCTTTCCACATTTCCACTCCTGACTTTCTTTGTTACCGTGGTAACTTGATTTCCTGTTGTGTTTGTCCGCATCTCAGTTTCTGTTGTCCCTTCTCTCCCAAGCATCACTATGCTTTGCCCACCTACTGAAGGGAATTTGGCTGTAGGGAATACCTGTAAGTCAAGTACAGAGCTGGGAGCTTTGTCCCCCATTTTCCTGAGGACAGCAGAAACGGCAGGTGAGGGAAGTGTCTGCAGCACATGTTGTGCAGAGAGGATCTGACCTCTGCCCGGTCCGTCATTCAGGAGGGACCTGGGTGGAGCTAGGCCACACAGCTGCGCAGTTTTGCAGCCCTGACTGCAGCCTGACTCGGGAGAGGCACAGACGGCTGGCAACTCCACTGTCCTACAAAGTAACTCTGACAGGGTGGAAACAAGCCCAGCTCGCTGTTTATTTGTGGTTAGTGATTCTCATGGATAGAATAGTATTTCAGCAGCAGAACAAGAAGCTGGTGGGCAGGGATTTGAGTCACTTTTCTGGGGTTAGAAAGAAAGTTCAATGGAGCAGCAAGAGAAGAAGAAAAGCCCCGTGGGAGGTTCCTGAGGCCAAGTCCAGTGTTTTGTGGCCTCTGACTTTAAATGGCCCTGGTGGCCTGGGGAGCCCTTGCTCTCACAGTGCCGTGCTGCAAACCAGGTGGGAAATACCTTCCTGTCTCCAGGAGGATCTGATTTGTAGCTTCCTAAAGAGTGGACCAGCTTTGGTGTGAGGCCCTACCACACTTAAGCAGCAGCGATCCATTCCAACGAATATCGGGTTTCAGGGACAGCCCTCCCCCCGCTGAGCAGACACTGACTGAGATTTTCCATCTGGATGGTAAGAGGATGGGGAATCCATAGAGGAGCCTTGAAGACAGAGCTGAGGGGTAACCATGGCAACCATAGAAGAGGCTGGGACCAGGCTCATAGCTCCCTCTCCAGCCACCTGGGAAGGCTGGACCTGTCTCGCAGGGGTACCTAATAAAATATTATGTTTTATTTTTTAGTTATTTTTATTTTTGCTAATATTTTACTTGGCTTCCAAATAGGGCTAACTGTCAGAGGTTTTATGTAGGGTCTTTCCAGCAGGGCCAAAATCATATGGCTGTCATTTTCCTTCTCACTGGACACTCAACCTAAGAAAAAGATTTATCAAAAGAATGTAGCAACTAGATTCCTCATTCTGTCAGATCAAGAGTGAACAGGGAGCCATGTGCTTTTTTTTGCTAAGATTTTACAGCTTGTTCTGTGTGACTGTGGTATTGGTCTCTTGCCACAAACACTAGACTCACCCATCCCGGGGCAGACTTAGTTACTGGAAGAAAAGCCAAATTCCGAAGATGCACAGTTGTTTTGTTTTCTGAAGTAAACCTACCGCTGCTCATATTTTTCTTGCACACGCCCTCTTACTAACATCTCTCCAACATTCGTTGTGTCCGACTGAGTGACTGGGCATGCACACAAGGTTGTTCTGAGCCACCTGATACAACCTTAGGCGAATCAGAAAGTGACCCTGCTTCTCTTGGCAGAAGGAAGACAAAGGCCAGCTTTCTTCCTAAGAGTAACCTCCCTCCAGAGTCAAGGTGATACACAGGCTTGGGTAGATCATGAGCTGCCCGTACATTACAGGTAAAGACCTTCTAGATTTTATGAGTCTTTCTTCTTGACTCCATTCCAGGTTATCTTGACCTAAAAATGACAAGGCTGGGAAAAGGCTGTCACAAACCCCTTTAAGAGTGCAGGTGCCCTGTTCCCAGCTGCCATTAAGTGTTGGCTGCCAAGGGCTCACAGCTGCCCCTCCTCTGATCTGGAGAAGGGCCCTTGCTTCACGGGGGTCACCTTGCCTGGGAGGTTACACCCACCCTGGGCAACCCTAGCCATTGACTGGCTGATTTAGGGTACAAAAAGCCAGCCTCTTGCCTCTAGTACTGGTGTTTCTAGGCTGTGTTTTGTGCTCCAGAGCCCCCTGTGAATAAGGGTCAAGGCTAGACTCTACCTAAGACCACCTGCTTCCAGTGGCATCCCCCGCAACAACCTGAATTCTTGCTGCCAGAGAACCCCACCTAAGATGCTGGAGAACTCACACCTCACAGTTTGTTCCTTCTTAGATCTGGCCAGGAAGTCTCAATCCTTTTCAGAACTGTGGGTTTCAAAAGGAAGCCAAATTCAATGTTTATCAGATATGAGCAGGGGGAAACAGTTGCTGCTGGACTTTAATCTGCCTTCTTGGAATTGGAGGGTTTCTGAATTTTTAGAAACCAAGCCTGTGGGGTGATGGATAGAAGGTCCCCGCAGGGGGTAAGTGGGACTTTGTGTCTTTTATGATTATTTCTGGTTGTTTCTTCCCCAGGACTTTGTTTTTAAAGAGAGCTATCCAGACACTGGGATAAAGGAGAGGGTCCCATGTGAGAGACGGCTTTCACTGCAAAATACCCTCCCAGTGGGAGCCAAGGGCAGATATAGTCCTCAGGGCATGAGAGATGCATGATATTCAGGTGGTGTGAGCAGCCATTTCCCCTCTTTTTAAAGAGTGTTTTTTGTGATAATGAGATTTGAACAAGAGGTGAATGCCATTGTTTCAGTCCACAATTGTATTCCTTCAAGAAAAAAAAAAAAGTTTTTTTTTTTCATTTTTTTTTCTGGGAGAAAATTATGATTTGTGTGAAAGAACACAATCTATTTAACTTCCTGAGCCAAGAAGGAGAAAACTCTCATTTACACACCTCTCCGTCCAGCCTCCCCAGGTTCGTCAGTTTTAAAAATGGCTCATGGTTAGTCCCAGGACAGAAGGATTAAGGTGAAGGAAACCAACAGCAGTTACAAATCTCTTATCCTACACGTTTCAGAAGTGTACTTCTTTTCCTCCCTGTGTCGGAGGCTGAGCATGCTATCCGTCTCTCCCTCCACCCGACCTTTCATCATCACTGGTGACTCCTTAGCACTGAGTCAGTCCCTCCCTCTCACCTGCCATAAGACAGAGGTTCCTAACCTGATCCAAATCCCCTAGTGGTCTGTGCATAGAATTCATGGGGTCTGTGAACTTAGGAAAACAGTCACAGCTTAATTTTCATTAACTTCAGAGTAAAATTTAGCATCACGGTGAAGTTTAGCATCGTAGTCAATTATGAATGTAGACAACAAAGCAGAGCCATATTAGCAGGACCTGTGAATGTCACATATAGAAATCACTGATGTTTTTATATCGTTTCAGTGTTGAAGGTATTTCAATGTATCATTCACATTCATCCCCATGTCAAAGTTACGGAAGCAGTAGGATCCACCCCAAACCTTATTACCCAGTGTTATCCTGAAAAGAACACATATTCATAAACCACATATTTTTTAACAAAATTATCACTATATTTTTATATAGCTGGTTTCTTTGTAACTCTCTTTTTCATTTTATGCATTTAAAAACATTTTGAGAAGGGGTCTATTCAATTCACTAGACTGCCAAGAGTATTTGGTGACACAAAAACAGTTAAAAAAAAACCCAATTCTAGAAGTTTTCCCTGATTTGGGGGAAAGATACATGTTGGAGAAACAAACATTTTGCTTTGCTTACTGGAATAGACAAAAGATTTTTATTATAATATCTAGGACTGAGACTTTCTTATAAGGCTGGTGTCATGTTACATTTCCATTTTTCTAATGTGAGACCCATCTTAGATGCCACTGGAGAAAGTGTTTGCCTGACCCTGTATCTCCCAGCATCTACAATACCCTGGTGATGAAATAAATTCATTGAAGCATTCATTCCTTGTTTGAGTTTGTTAAAGACACAGCTGACTGTCTCTTAGAGCTTAGGTGAGCTCTCGAAAACCAACACTTCAGGTCCAAAGCAGAAAACCTGGGCATCGTGGTGAATGTGGCAGCCACTTTGTGGACGCATGGCCATTTGTGGTTGTTCAAAGTGCTGCACCTGTTGTGTCTATTCTTGTTTCTACCTGTGGGGACCCAGGTGGAAAGAGCCACTTTCCTCTGGTCCCTGAGACTGCTTACCTCACAGGAAGAAGGTTCCAAATCCAAGTAGACTTGTAATTTCAATATGCTTTATTGTCTGTGACCATTTACATCCTCTGTTTGGTTCTTGAGCCAGAAACAGGGAAGAATGATGGCCATTAAGAATTACTCATGGAGGGACTCTGGTGGTCCTGCTGACTTAGACTGTCTTGAGTTGTCTGGCCTGCCAGTGACCGTGAAATGTAGGTCCGCTGTTTGCATTTTGAATGTGTGGTGGCTGAGTTTGATGGGCGGCGTGTGTGGCACAGGGTGGCACCGGGCCACTGCTGGTCAGGTCATCCATCACCACACACCATCCCCACCATGACATCAGACCTCTGGGCAGCCCACAAATTTGGGGAATTCCTCTGCCCCCCAAAGTATTCTTTGTCTTTAATCCAGTTGTTACAGTGAGTGAACCTGATTTGTTCCAGATGTTGTAGGATTTAGTGATTCCGGAAACTACTCCTCAAGTCAAGGCTGATGAGGATTTGAATTCCTCTGTTCGCTGGGAACCAGCAGTTCTTTTCACAGTTAAGCAGATGGGGCGGGAGGAGGGAGCCTAAGCTGCTTGAAGGGACAAGGTGGGCCATTGGGCTTCTCATGTTTGCCTCATTAATAAGAAAGTAGCCTTTGAAGCAAATGCTGATTCTATAACTAAATGAGTTATTAAATGAGCCAAAGTTGAGGCCACACTGATGCTAGCAAAGTCAGTGAGGACATAGATGTATTATTTATTTTTTAAAGTAACAGATATTTACATGGATGATCTGAATGTTGCTAGGGAAACTGCTGATTTAGCTCAGCTCACCTTAGTAAATACTTTTCACTTATTTTAATGAGCATAAAACCATCCTAAGGGGGTGTGTATGCTGGAGATACAGATATTTCTGGTTTCATATAAATGGTTTTCAAAGCAGAAACTTACTCCCAGGAGTCACTTCCCTGACCTGCTGTAAGCTTTAGTTGACATGCCTTGCAGAGGTGCCCCATGATCTCTGGAGTTAATAGCCATGCGGGCCTCTTTTGCATGATTAGAAGGGATTCATAAAGCATGGCAAGATGTGAAGCACATCTCAAACTCTATGCATAGTAGCCCACTATTAGAGAATGTTACAACCTACATCCATAGAGATAGCATATTCTATTTAACAGAGAATTATTATTGGTTTATGCAGATTTTAAGGACACAAGCAATATAAATATTAAAGCTTCTTAAAGGTATGGATTTAAAACAAAAGCTTTGTTGTTACTGTTCAGTCTGTAAGTCATCTCTGACTCTTTGTGACCCCAGGGACTGCAGGACACCAGGCTCCTTTGTCCTCCACTGTCTCCTGGATTTTGCTCAGACTCATGTCCATTGAGTTAGTGATGCTATCCAGCCATCTCATCCTCTGCCGCCCCCTTCTCCTCCTGCTATCAATCTTTCCCAGCATCAGAGATTTTTTCCATGAGTCAGCTCTTCGCATCATATGGCCAAAGTATTAGTGCTTCAGCAACAGTCCTTCCAGTGAACATTCAGGGTTGATTTCCTTAGAATTGGCTGGTTTGATATCCTTACAGTCCAAGTTGTTTTATTTTTTAATTAATTTTTTTATTGAAAGATAATTGCTTTACAGAATTTTGTTGTTTTCTGTCAAACCTCAACATGAATCAGCCATAGGTATACATATATCCCCTCCCTTTTGAACCTCCCTCCCATCTCCCGCCCCATCCCACCCCTCTAGGTTGATACAGAGCCCCTGTTTGAGTTTCCGGAGCCATACAGCAAATTCCTGTTGGCTATCTATTTTACATCTGGTAATGTAAGTTTCCATGGTACTCTTTCCATGCATCTCACCCTCTCCTCCCCTCTCTCTGTGTCCATAAGTCTATTCTCTATGTCTGTTTCTCCATTGCTGCCCTGAAAATAAGTTCTTCAGTATCATTTGTCTAGATTCTGTATAGATGCATCAGACTACGATATTTATCTTTCTCTTTCTAACTCACTTCACTCTGTATAATAGATTCTGGGTTCATCCACCTCATCAGAACTGACTCAAATGCATTCCTTTTTATGGCCCAGTAATATCCCATTGTGTATATGTACCACAGCTTCTTTATCCATTCATCTATCGATGGACATCTAGTTTGCTTCCATGTTCTAGCTATTGTAAATAGTGCTGCAATGAACAGTGGAATACATGTGTCTTTTTCGATTTTGGTTTCTTCAGGGCATATGCCTAGGAGTGGGATTGCTGGGTCATATGGTAGTTTTAATCCTAGTTTCTTAAGGAATCTCCATACCATCTTCCATAGTGGCTGTATCAATTTACATTCCCACCGTCAGTGCAAGAGTGTTCCTTTTCTCCACACCCTCTCCGGCATTTATTGTATGTAGACTTTTTGATGATGGCCGTTCTGACCGGTGTGAGGTGATATCTCATTGTAGTTTTGAATTGCATTTCTCTAATAATGAGCAATGTTGAGCATCTTTTCATGTGTTTGTTAGCCATCTGTATGTCTTTTTTGCAGGAATGTCTGTTTAAGTCTTTTTCCCACTTTTTGATTGGGTTGTTTGTTTTTCTGGCATTGAATTGCATGAGCTGCTTGTATATTTTAGAAATTAATCCTTTGTCAGTTGTTTCATTTGCTTTTATTTTCTCCCATTCTGAGGGTTGTCTTTTCACCTTGCTTATAGTTTCCTTTGCTGTTCAAAAGCTTTTAAGTTTAATCAGGTCCCAGTTGTTTACTTTTGTTTTTATTTCCATTACTGTAGAAGGTGGGTCATAGAGGATCTTGCTTTGATTTATGTCATCGAGTGTTCTGCCTATGTTTTCCTCTAAGAATTTTTATAGTTTCTAGTCATACATTTAGGTCTTTAATCCAAGGGATTCTTAAAGAGTATTTGAAAGGAGAAAAATGCCCAGATAGATGATAGTTGGGGGTCTGGAACAAGCTTTGTAAGTGACCCAGGGATTCAGCTGAAGTCTTGCCTAAATGACTGGGGAATATATCCAGGGAAACCAAGGTCAGGAGGAGAAGCTGAGTGATGGCAGAGGTATGTGGATTGGGCACACCTGAGAAGCAGGTGGGTCCCAGATGTGGCATTAAGTTTTCAACACAGTGAAACACGTTTCAGGGTGTGAATAAGGGGATCCTGAGGTGGTCAGTATGAGGATCATCATATCCGTTGAAGCAGGTGATCCGGGGTGAGGCTATAAACCGCAGGACGTTGCCCATGTCCTGGGCGTATGTGGGGCCAGCCATAGGATAACCACAGGATAAGACAAATAATTGGGCATAAGTAACAGCTCTTATAATTCAAGAGTATATTAAAATATAAAACAAGATTAGATTTGATTTCTTAAATCTAGCGAAAATTGTACCTTTTAGGTAGTATCTTTTTTGGGTGTTTCTTGGTGATTTTTTATTTTTTTGACCAAAAGAATGTTATATGAAAAAAAAAAAGAAGTGATATCTTTTTTAATGGTCTTGGTTAATAAAATAAATTCCTAAATGCTTGCCACAATAGCTATAACCTTCAAATCAGGAAACTTTAATGATTTTTCATGACAGTGACAATTGATATTTGGATTTATACTTTCATGTTTCAGTGAGAGTTACTGGAATAGGCAGTAAAACTAATTAAACTAAGTAGAAAACAAAGTAAACTAACTAAAATGAGCCATCACAATGACGACCCTGTATGCAAGACAGGGAAAGAGACACAGATGTGTATAACGGACCTTTGGACTCAGAGGGAGAGGGAGAGGGTGGGATGATTTGGGAGAATGACATTCTAACATGTATACTATCATGTGAGAATTGAATCGCCAGTCTATGTCTGACGCAGGATGCAGCATGCTTGGGGCTGGTGCATGGGGATGACCCAGAGAGATGTTATGGGGAGGGAGGTGGGAGGGGGTTCATGTTTGGGAACGCATGTAAGAATTAAAGATATTAAAATTTAAAAAATAAAAAACTAAAAAAAAAAAAAACTAAAATAAATAAATAAATAAAATGAGCCATCAAGACAAAAACAATCCCATCCCTGTAGGAAACAGGGATTTTTGACTGAATGCTTTGTAGTCCCTTGCTGGAACTCAAGGTTTCCTTGTCCAGAATCCACCATGAGAGAACTGGGGAAAGGATAGCTTCCCCAGCTTGTTACAAGCCAAGAGTAAGGGGCTAAGAATCTAAAACCATAGTGCATTAATCCATTCACCACCTTTCTTTGCCCTGCTCCTAGGGGGCCTAATTCTGGAAAACTACATGTCCCAGGCTCCTTTACCAACAAACTTCTGTTAAATTTGGCCAGTGAGAGGTTAGAGGGAGAAAGAAGGAGAAAACTCAAGGTATTTCTCCCTAACCCCACCCACTGCATGCAATATCTCTGGCAATACCTATATCCCCTCTGTGGTCTCATCCCCTTCTGGGCAGTCCCAGCTCTGGTCACAACCTGTACCCACTGTCCCTCTATCTTCTAATAGTTGCTTTTAATCTCTGGTTTTCCTCATCTCTCCTTGTTTTCTCTTTCAGTTCTTCTAGCACCTTTGTACCCAATTCCTCATTTTAATCCCTTCCAGAGAACTACCTGACATGGACTGTTTTCTTTCTTTTTTTTTTAGTTTAATTAATATAATTGTTTAAATATAAATTTATTTTAATTGGAGGCTAATTACTTTACAATATTGTATTGGTTTTGCCATACATCAACATGAATCCACCACAGGTGTACATGTGTTCCCCATCCTGAACCCCCCTCCCCCCTCCCACCTCCCTCCCTGTACCATCCCTCTGGGTCATCCCAGTGCACCAGCCTCGAGCATCCTGTATCATGCATCGAATCTGGACTGGCAATGCGTTTCATATATGATATTATACATGTTTCAATGCCATTCTCCCAAACCATCCCACCCTCTCCCTCTCCCACAGAGTCCAAAAGACTGTTCTATACATCTGTGTCTCTTTTGCTGTCTCGCATACAGGGTTATCATTACCATCTTTCTAAATTCCATATATATGCATTAGTATACTGCATTGGTGTTTTTCTTCTGGCTTACTTCACTCTGTATAATAGGCTCCAGTTTCATCTATCTCATTAGAATAGATTCAAATGTATTCTTTTGAATGGCTGTGTAATACTCCATTGTGTATATGTACCACAGCTTTCTTATCCATTTGTCTGCTGATGGACACCTAGGTTGTTTCCATGTCCTGGATATTATAAACAGTGCTGTGGTGAACATTGGGGTACACGTGTCTCTTTCAATTCTGGTTTCCTCAGTGTGTATGCCCAGCAGAGGGATTGCTGGGTCATAATGGCAGTTCTATTTCCAGTTTTTTAAGGAATGTTCTCCATAGTGGCTGTACTAGTTTGCATTCCCACCAACAGTATAAGAGGCTTCCCTTTTCTCCACACCCTCTCCAGCATTTATTGCTTATAGACTTTTGGATCGCAGCCATTCTGACTGGTGTGAAATGGTACCTCACTGTGGTTTTGATTTACATTTCTCTAATAATGAGTGATGTTGAGCATCTTTTCATGTGTTTGTTAGCCATCCGTATGTCTTCTTTGGAGAAATGTCTGTTTAGTTTTTTGGCCCATTTTTTGATTGGGTCGTTTATTTTTCTGGAATTGAGCTGCAGGAGTTGCTTGTATATTTTTGAGATTAGTTGTTTGTCAGTTGCTTCATTTTCTATTATTTTCTCCCGTTCTGAAGGCTGTCTTTTCACCTTGCTTATAGTTTCCTTTGTTGTGCAGAAGCTTTTAATTTTAAGTCCCATTTGTTTATTTTTGGTTTTATTTCCAATATTCTTGGAGGTGGGTCATAGAGGATCCTGCTGTGATTTATGTCAGAGAGTGTTTTGCCTATGTTCTCCTCTAGGAGTTCTATAGTTTCTGGTCTTATGTTTAAATCTTTAATCCATTTGGGGTTTACTTTTGTGTATGGTGTCGAAGAAGGCAATGGCACCCCACTCCAGTACTCTTGCTTGGAAAATCCCATGGATGGAGGAGCCTGGTGGGCTGCAGTCCATGGGATCGTGAAGTTGGACACGACTGAGCAACTTCACTTTCACTTTTCACTCTCATGCATTGGAGAAGAAAATGGCAACCCACTTCAGTGTTCTTGCCTGGAGAATCCCAGGGACAGAAGAGCCTGGTAGGGTACCATCTCTGGGGTTGCACAGAGTCAGACACGACTGAAGCGACTTAGCAGCAGCAGCAGCAGCAGCAGCAGCAACATGGTGTTAGAAAATGTTCTAGTTTCATTCTTTTACAAGTGGTTGATCGGTTTTCCCAGCTCCACTTGTTAAACAGACTGTCTTTTCTCCATTGTATAGCCTTGCCTCCTTTGTCGAAGGTAAGGTTGGGCTCTGTTTTCTAAGCTAGACATTTACTGGTGCAGTGGGTTTGAATCCTGGCATGGCCACTAGGTAAAGTGATACTACCACAAGTCACGCAACAAGTTCTTAAGCCACGTACATTATTTTGTAGTCAACGTCTTTGTCTGCAAAATAGGGAGGAGACTGCTCTATAATCAATTCTGGAGTCCACTTCAGCTTTACAAGACCACGCATCTCTAAACTTTGATCTTATAAAAATGGGTGTTATTGCATCTCTCTTGGAGATGTTTTTAACATTTACTCCCCAGGACATAGCTTATTCTTCATAATCCTCTGTGTGTACAGAATGTTGTAAGGGCATTTCCACTAGCATCTTACTTCTAAAGGCTGATGTTGGCAGCTTTATTCTTTGAAGATATAAAAATGTTGGGATTTTCAGATATGAAAATGAGTTTTTATATAGTTTAGATTGCTGAGGAGTTGCCTTTGTTACAGAGGAGAGGCCTCCAATCTGGCTCTTTGAATGCAAGTGCTTCTGTAATGAAGACTCTCAGAGGCTTTGGACCAACTCTCATATACAGCAGTAGGCTTAACTATAAAAGTGTTCAGCCTGTGGGGTGAACAGAGGCTGAAGAGTAATAACCATGATGACATTCTAGGACAAAGTGGTGTCAACACTTGCACTTGGAGGTATTGGCAACTGCGTTCCTGGGTTGGGAAGCTAAGGACAGTGTTATGGAGTGCATGCCTTGCAGAAATGGGCTCATAAACTTGTGCTCGCTGCCATCTGTATTTTCTCATATTGGTCCCTGGTCATTCTTCTCAAAGTGAATTGCACTGAGGAAGCTCAGAAATTCAGATACCACCCTCAGATTCAGCAAGGGTGGTATCCTGTCTGTCATAAGGTGCACTAGATTGGGGCTGGAACAGCCCTAGTCTACTATTAAGAACAATTTCCAGTCTTAGACAACCAGAACAGCACCCTTGGTGCAACCCATTGGTAGCCAGCTCTGGGTAAGGGATGTATTCGGTCACCCGTACCTATGTTTCCTAGATCCGTGGGAAGAAATGGAGACTATGGCATCTGAGGTGGATCCTTGTGACAGTTGGGCAAGAAGGCAGATGAACGGAACGTGGATCACAAGGGCTGGAGAGGGCTTTCTCCACAGCCTTGAGCCCCTTCCAGGTGGTCAAAGATAACAGGATTAGCTGATGTGACCTGCCAGCAATAGACCTCAAGGCCTCCTTCACTGGGTTGTGAAGTTGGTGTAGGGCCTCCATCATCAGGCACTGTCAGTGATGTCAAATCTCTTTACTCTTGTGTGCTTGCCTGATGTCTGGCTCCAGAAACTGCATCTGTCTGCCTGATCTGCCCACTGGATAGTGGGCCAGAGGTGCTGGAAGAGATGCCCTCTCTCTCCCACATCAGCCATCAACCAGTAACTGGAGTCAGCATATAAATTCTTCCTCCACTGCACAGATGGGACAGTGAAGGCGTTCCGTATGGCCTAGATCTGTGTGGCTTACTTCCTTCTTCCTGCCATGTCATATGCAGCCCATGACGTTCACCTGCCCAGTGCACAACTTGGGGCATCAGATTTTGGTAAAACTCAAAAATTACTTTCTGAGGAAGAAAAGTACATATGTGGGATACCTTTCCTTTTTTAAAAAATATATATTTTACAATATTTATTACAGCCTTTTACAACTGAGTGAGTTTCAGGAAGCTAAATATTGTCAATTTTATGTCTTTAAATACTCAATTTTGTTTTTACCCCAGTTTATTTATCCTAGACCTCTGCTTCATATGAGCAAAACTGCCACTGAAAACTACTCACAAATCAGCAATATATTAAAAATAAAATATGTAGAATTTACTGAGAGGCTAGAACAGTTCTGGCAAATAGAAATATAATGTAAGCCACATAGACAATTTTGAACTTTCTGACTGCTTTCTGGTAGTCACACTGAAAAATTACAGTGGAACTTATGTGACAAATTTTATTTATCAAAAATCACTTAAACATGTCATTAATGCAAAAGCAATGTTTGAGATTTTTAAATCCTTGTTTGTTTTATTGCACTGAGTCTTTGGAATCTTTTATACTAATTCAGATCTGCCACATTGTCAGTGCTCAGAAGGTACATGTGTCCTGTGGCTACAGTATCTGACAGCACAGATCTGGAGTTTGCACTTCAGGGTTGACCCACTCACTCGACGATGAAGCTGGGGTAATTACATGCCTGTTCCCATCAGTCATTGGTTGAGGGCTGCTACAGAGAATATCAGTGACTTAATTCTTAGGCACTTAACTGACCTGCAGCAAAAAAAAAAAAAAGTCCTCCAGTAAAAGATGGGGATGGTAGCAGATAGAATTGCAGCCTTGGAGGCTATAGTGAAAAGGCCTCTAGGAACAGGAGCAGAACCATCCATAGCCTACTATGTTTTACAGTACCTTTACTTTGGTGCCTTATTATATATTATCAAATGACTTGCAACACACTTGGGATTAGTGACCCAAAATGACTGTAAAGTTTATTGGCCTACAAGGATAAACTCAGAACTCTGACATTCAAGGTTCATGGGAATCTGGGTACATCCTGCATATTCTATTTGCCTTCTAGCCATCATTTTGCTAAGAATGTCCTGCCTCTTTTCTTATTATTTCTGAGTCATTTCTATCCCTATCTCTGTTTTTTTTTTTTTCCTCTGCCTGAAATGTCCTTCCTTTTTATCCACCCCTCATGCCCCTTATCCTTGTAAGATGTGACTCATTTCTACATCTCTTACGGAACTTCTTATGATAACTTCAGTCTACAGTGATTTCTTCACTGTGTATTTCTCTTGCATCTTATCCAGCACCTGTTCCTTTGGCGTGACTTCTCTTATCCACTTCATGGTGCAGCTCCTTCACATAATACTCAGTTTATTTGGTGCTTTGTGCTCATATTTCTTATAGGAAGACATCAGATGAGGAGCTGTGGTTTTATGGTTTGTTTTTTTTCATGTTTGTAATTTTAAGCACTAATTGTTAAAAGGCTCTGATAGTTGTCAACAAAGTGCCAAGAAGGAGATTGCCCAACAGAGCTGCTGAAGGCATCTGAAATCATCCTGATTGCCTCCACCAATTTCAAGGAAAATTGTCAAGAGGAAGATAAGCACCCCCAATAGCTTTCGTAAAGAGATGACACCACTCAGTGTTCTAAATATTCAAAATGGTAAGAAGGCAACTACCATTTCCTTTCTCATCTTATACCCAAATAAGTTTTATGTAAGTTTTATACCATTTAGTTGTATTTTTATGTACTTTAGAAGTAATGGGCGTAGAAGGAGGATTGCTGGACCAGAAATTAGGATGGCTGCCTGGCTCTGGCAGTGTCTGCTGTGTGGCTGCAGGAAAGTGGTTAATTCTGGCCTTTATCTGCAAAATGATAACTCAAATGAGTTCCCATTCAGCTGTCAAATTCCATTTCTGATTTTATGGTGTCTGCTCATTTTTAAGAATAGGCATCATTGTTTATGATTTTAAATTGCAGTGGCTATAATTTATGTCATTGCTTTTATGGCACATTGTTGAGAATATCTGTGATTTGTTGGATGCTGAATCGTTACTCAGGAATGCAGCCCCAATTTTGACATTTCTCCTATGGGAGAATATGTTCTGCTTCACAGTGTCCTTTTTAATATGATTTCCATGAATGGAAGAACTAGGGTGTGCGCGTGTATGTGTGTGAATAGTCAATCAGCCACATTTTTGTTGACAGGGCTATCATCCCTTTAATTGTAGGATTCATGGTTCATTTCCTTGATAATACCTTGCCTAATATCCCAAATGGCCCTCTCCTAACCTCACTGTTCCTGCAGAATCCCTTCTTTGTACTCTCATCACATAAAGGATCTCATAAGGATGTTTCCTTATCTCTTAGCACGTATTGACATCAACTTATATCTCACATGTTTGTTTCCTCCACTGGCCTGTGAACTTCCTGAGGGATGGAATTTGTATCAGTGGTGCCTCAGTTGAGCAGGTAGTTTTAAAAAGTGATGGCTAGATAAATGATTAGAAAGAGGAAGGGAGGGATAATAGGCTGGAGGGTGGAAGGCGGAAGGCAGGGCAGGAAGAACAGATGGATTTGACTGCCCTACACTATTATCCTGGGCTTTGCAGATGTTGTTGTTGTTCAGTTGCCCAGTTGTGTCTGACTCTTTGCCACCCCATGGACTGCAGCATGCCAGGCCTCCCTGTCCCTGTCCATCTCCGGAGTTTGCCCAAGTTCATGTCTATTGCATTGGTCATACTATCCAGCCATCTCATCCTCTGACTCCCTCTTCTCCCTCTGCCCTCAGTCTTTCCCAGCATCAGGGACTTTTCCAATGGGTTGGCTATTTGTATCAGGTGAGCAAAATACTGGAACTTCAACTTCAGCATCAGTCCTTCCAGTGAGTATTCAGGGTTGGTTTCCCCTAAGATTGACTGGTTTGATCTCCTTGCTGTCCAAGGGACTCTCAGGAGTCATCAGTTCTTTGGTGCTCTGCCTTCTTTACGGTCTAGCTCTCATAACCATGCATGATCACTGGGAAGACCATAGCCTTGACTATATGGACCTTTCTTGGCGGAGTGATGTCTCTCTCTGCTTTTCAACACACTTGTTTGCTTTCCTGCCAAGAAGCAATCATCTTCTGATTTCATTGCTGCAGTCGCCATCCGCAGTGATTTTAGAGCCCAAGAAGAGGAAATCTGTCACCACTTTTACCTTTTCCCCTTCTGTTTACCATGAAGTAATGGGGCTTGATGCCATGATCTTAGTTGTGTTTTTTTTTTTTTTTTTTTTTACTATTTAGTTTCAAGCCAGCTTTTTCAGTCTCCTCCTTCACCTTCATCTTTAGTTCTTTAGTTCCTCTTTGCTTTCTGCCATTAGAGTGGTATTATCTGCATATCTGAGATTGTTGATATTTCTCCCACCTATCTTAATCCCAGTTTATAACTCATCCAGCCTGGCATTTCTCATGATGTGCTCAGCATATAAGTTAAACAAACAGGGTGACAACAGACAACCCTGTTGTATTCCTTTCTCAATCTTGAACCAATCAGTTGTTCCAGTTGGGTTCTAACTGTTGCTTCTTGACCCACAAACAGGTTTCTCAGGAGACAGATAAGATGGTCTGATATTCCCATCTCTATAAGAGCTTTCCACAGTTTGTTATGATCTACACAGTCAGAGGCTTCAGTGTAGTCGATGAAACAGAGGTATATGTTTTTCTGGAATTCCCTTGCTTTCTCTGTGATCCTGCAAATGTTGGCAGTTTGATTTCTGGTTCCTCTGCCTTTTCTAAAACCCAGCTTGGATATCTGGAAGTTCTTGGTTCATATAATACTAAAGCCTAGCATGCAAGATTTTAAGCATGACCTTATTAGCATGGGAGATGAGTGCAATTGTCCAGTGGTTTAAACATTTTTTAGTACTCTCTTCTTGGGAATTGGGATGAGGATTGACGTTTTCCAGTCCTGTGGCCACTGCTGTGTCCTCCAAATTTGCTGACATATTGAGTGCAACACTTTTATAGCATCATCTTTTAGAGTTTTGAATAGCTCTGCTGGAATTCCATTACATCCTCTAGCTTTATTGACAGCAGTGCTTCCTAAGGCCTACCTGACTTTGCACTCCAGGTTGTCTGGCTCTTGGTAACTGACCACAACATCGTGGTTATCAGGTTTATTAAGATCTTTTTGGTACAGTTCTTCCACGTATTCTTCCCATCTCTTCTTGATTGCTTCAGCTTCTACTAGGTGTCTACCATTTCTGTCCTTTATTGTGCCCATCTTTGGGCAAAATATTCCCTTGATCTTTCCAGTTTTCCTGAAGAGATCTCTAGTCTTTCCCCTTCTGTTGTTTTCCTCTATTTTTAAGCATTGTCATTGAAGAAGGCCTTCTTGTCTCTCCTTGCTATTCTTTGGAACTCTGTATTTATTTGGGTGTACCTTTCCCTTTCTTCCTTGCTTTTTGGTTCTCTTCTTTCTTCAGCTATTTGTAAAGCCTCCTCAGATAACCAGTTTGCCTTCTTGCTTTTCTTTTTCTTTGGGGTGGTTTTGTTCGATGTCTTCTGTACAATATTACGGAACTCTGTCCATATTCTTCAGGCACACTGTTACCTAGATGTAATCCCTTGAATCTATTCATCACCTCTGCTGCATATTCATAGGGGATTTGATTTAAGTCCTACCTGGATAACCTAGTGGTTTTCCCCACTTTCTTTATTTTAAGCCCAAATTCTGCTATGAGAAACTGATTATCTGAGCCACAGTCAGCTCCAGGTCTTGTTTTTGATGAATGTATACAGCTTCTCCATCTTTGGCTACAAAGAATGTAATCAGTTTGATTTGGGTATTGACCATTTGGTGATGGCCATGTGTAAAGTAGTCTTTTGTGTTGTTGGAAAAGAGAGCTTGCTATGACCAGTGCATTCTCTTGGCAGAATTCAGGTAGCCTTTGCTCTGCTTCATTTTGTACTCCAAGGCCAAACTTACCTGTTACTCCAGGTATCTCTTGACTTCCTGCTTTTGCATTCCAATCCCCAATGATGAATAGAACATATTTCTTTAATTTTAGTTCTAGGAGGTCTTCTAGGTTTTCATAGAACTGATCAACTTCTTCGGCATTGGTGGTAGGGCCATAGACTTGGATTACTGTGATGTTGAATGACTTGCCTTAGAAATGAACCAAGATCATTTGGTCATTTTTGAGGTTGCACCCAAGTACAGCATTTTGGACTGTTTTGTTCATTATGAGGGCTAGTCCGTTTCTTCTATGGGATTCTTGCCCACAGTAGTATATATAATGGTCATCTCAATTAAATTTGCCCATTCCTGTCCATTTTAGTTCATCAATTCCTAAGATGTCAATGTTTATTCTTACCATCTCCTGCTTCACCATGTTCAAGTTACCTTGATTCTTGGACCTAACATTCCAGATTCCCATGCAGTACTTTGCAGCATCAGATTTTACTTCCATCACCAGACACATCCACAGCTGAGCGTTGATTCTGCTTTGGCCCAGCAGCTTCATTCTTTCTGGGACTATTAGTAGTTTTCCTCCATTCTTCCCTAGTAGCATATTGGAAACCTTCTGACCTTGGTTAGATCTTTTGTCTTTTTAAACAGTTGATGAGGTTCTCACAGAAAGTATACTGGGGTAGTTTCCATTCCCTCCTACAGTGGATCTTGTTTTGTCAGAACTCTCCACTATGACCCGTCTGTCTTGGGTGGCCCTACATGGCATAGCTCATAGCCTCTTTGAGTTACACAAGCCTCTTCACTCCACAACAAGGCAGTTATCTGTGAAGGGGTTTCCAGATGACTCAGTGGTAAGGAATCTGCCCATCAATACAGGAGACTGGGGTTCTATGCCTGGGTCAGGAAGATCCCCTGGAGGAAGAAATGGCAACCCACTTCAGTATTCTTGTCTGAAAAATCCCATGGACAGAGGAGCCTGGAGGGCTACAGTCCATGGGGTCTCAAAGAGTTAGGCACAATTTAGTAGCACACTGAGCACACTATTATTATAGTTGTCGTTGTTAAATATAGTTGTGGGTCACAAATATAACGTTAGTCCTAATAACAGTATAATAAGAAGTTTTGCAAACTCAAACACAGTTGATTGGAATACACTCAATTGGATTACTGTGTCTTAGTATACTTTACTCAGGCTTCTTTTCCCAAAGAAAGGCAATGCCAAAGAATGCTCAAACTACTGCACAATTGCACTCATCTCATACACTAGTAAAGCAATAATTCTCCAAGTCAGGCTATAGTAACATGTGAACTGTGAACTTTCAGATATTCAAGCTGGTTTTAGAAAAGGCAGAGGAACCAGAGATCAAGTTGCCAACATCCACTAGATCATCGAAAAAGCAAGAGAGTTCCAGAAAGACATCTATTTCTGCTTTATTGACTACACCAAAGCCTTTGACTATGTGGATCACAATAAACTGTGGGGAATTCTCCAAGAGATGGGAATACCAGGCCGCCTGACCTGCCTCTTAAGAAATCTGTATGCAGGTCAGGAAGCAACAGTTAGAACTGGACATGGAACAACAGACTGGTTCCAAATAGGAAAAGGAGTACATCAAGGCTGTATATTGTCACCCTGCTTATTTAACTTATATCCAGAGTACATCATGAGAAATGCTAGGCTGGATGAAACAAAAGCTGAAATCAAGATTGCCAGAAGAAATATCAATAACCTCAGATATACAGATGACACCACCCCTATGGCAGAAAGTGAAGAACTAAAGAGCCTCTTGATGAAAGTGAAAGAGGAGAGTGAAAAAGTTGTCTTCAACATTCAAAAAACTAAGATCATGGCATCTGGTCCCATCATTTCATGGCAAATAGGTGGGGAAACAGTGGAAACAATGTCAGACTTTATTTTGGGGGGCTCCGAAATCACTGCAGATGGTGATTGCAGCCATGAAATTAAAAGATGCTTGTTCATTGGAAGGAAAGTTATGACCAAGTTAGACAACATATTAAAAAGCAGAGACATTACTTTGCCAACAAAGGTCCATCTAGTCAAGGCTATGGTTTTTCCAGTAGTCACGTATGGATGTGAGAGTTGGACTATAAAGAAAGCTGAGTGCCAAAGAATTGATGCTTTTGAACTGTGGTGTTGGAGAAGACTCTTGAGAGTCCCTTGGACTGCATGGAGATCCAACCAGTCCATACTAAAGATCAGTCCTGAATGTTCATTGGAAGGACTGATGCTAAAGCTGAAACGCCAATACTTTGGCCACCTGATATGAAGAGCTAACTCATTTGAAAAGACCCTGGTGCTGGGAAAGATTGAAGGCAGGAGGACAAGGGGATGACAGAGGATGAGATGGTTGGATGGCGTCACCAACTCAATGGAGATGAGTTTGAGTAGACTCTGGGAGTTGGTGACGGACAGGGAGGCCTGGCATGCTGTGGTCCATGGGGTCGCAAAGAGTTAGACACGACTGAGCAACTGAACTGAACTGAACAGGCTCCTTTTAAACTAGCTTCAAGAAACAATGAAAGTATTATATTTTATGGAAAATATATTTTAATTACAATTATTTAAATAAGATCATGGTTTATATGTTTAAGACTTAAGGAAAGTCTAAAATGATCTAATAGAAAATTATCAAATACCATTTAGCTGCTTTAGTTTCTTTCCTCAGAATCTTCACCAAAACATTGTCTGCATAAAACTGTTTCTGTGATGGTAGAAAAGGAAGAATTTGCTTTAGTGGCCTTTAGTGGTTCAGCATATAATGATTTGATATGGTAATGTATTGTATTTGCCCAGTAGGGAATTTTGAATGGTATGTGCTTTTCATGTATGGTAATGAGTAAGCTCAGAGTACAGGTTCTACAGTGATCCTGAAGTACCACGCATGGTCACCAAGATGCCAGTAGCAGCATCTGACATTTGAAGTATTGAGTGAATTAATGCTCAGCTTCAATGTAAACCTAGCATGTTCACAAACAGCTGCTGTAAGATGTATCAGGACAGTTATGCTTATTCTTTTTAATAACAAATGAGCAAGATGTTTCCAGGAGGCTGTATGTATGCTGTTCAGTTCAGTTCAGTCACTCAGTTGTGTTCGACTCTTTGTGACCCCATGGACTGCAGCATGTGAGGCTTCCCTGTCTATCACCAACTCCTGGAGCTTGCCCAAACTCACGTCCATCGAGTCGGTGATGCCATCCAGCCATCTCATCCTGTCATCCCCTTCTCCTCCTGCCTTCAATCTTTCCCAACATCAGGGTCTTTTCCAGTGAGTCAGTTCTTCCCATCAGGTGGCCAAAGTATTGGAGCTTAACTTTAGCATCAGTCCTTCCAATGAATAGTCAGGATTCATTTCCTTTAGGATGGACTGGTTTGATCTCTTTGGGGTCCAAGGGACTCTCAAGAGTCTTCTCCAACAACACAGTTCAAAAGCATTAATTCTTCAGCGCTCTACTTTCTCTGTGGTCTAACTCTCATGTTCATACATGACTACTGGAAAAACCATAGCTTTAACTAGATGGACCATTGTGGCAAAGTAATGTCTCTGCTTTTTAATATGCTGTCTAGGTTGATCATAGCTTTTCTTCCAAGGAGCAAGTGTCTTCTAATTTCATGGCTGCAGTCACCATCTGTGGTGATTTTGGAGCCCCCCAAAATTAAGTCTCTCACTGTCCATTGTTTCCCCATCTATTTGCCATGAAGCGATGGGACTGGCTGCCATGATCTTAGTTTTTGAATGTTGAGTTTTAAGCCAGTTTTTCACTCTTCTCTTTCACTTTCATCAAGAGGCTCTTCAGTTCCTCTTCGCTTTCTTCCCTAAGGGTGGTGTCATGTGCATATCTGATATTGATATTTCTTTTGGCAGTCTTAATTCCAGCTTGTGCTTCATCCAGCCCGGCATTTAGCATGATACACTCTGCATATGTTAAATAAGCAGGGTGACAGTATACAGCCTTGTGTACTCCTTTCTGATAGCTCAGATATATGCTGTAAGATAAGCTTTATAGGAACTGTACAGTTTGTACCTTATGTTAATGACTAATCATGATTTTTGTATAAAAGTACACGAGTCATTGGTGTACTTAGAAATCTGACCCACTTAAAAGACTGTGCAAGCAAATTAAAATTAATGGGAAAATTTCTCAGGGACTGAAATACCTGGAAAATTAGAAAGATTGTTCTTCAGCAAATCAGAAAGCACCCGTGGAGTGTTTGGCACAAAAACACTGTGCCTCACCATTTTATTCTTTCAGCAGTCCTGTCTGAGGGCTTGGTCTTTGTGGAATCCTGTTTTCTTCAGATGTCATTAAATGACATTTGTTGTCAAAGCCCTTTCTGACTGAGGTGGAGTTTATATAAGAGCTATAGCTCAGATTGCCTTTGTGACAAAGGCAGTTTGGCACTAGTTCCAGCTCAGTGCCTTTGTGCTCAGGTGACCTTGATCAGAGTGGGCTCCTCTGTGGGGTTCTCAGCATCTTCACCTATAAATGTTAAGGTTGAACCAAAAATCTGTTGTGGGATATTGTCCATGCCATTCATTCAACAAGAGTTTGTTGAACACCTAGTAAGTTCAGCACCATTTTATAACTGAGGGTTCAGTTCAGTTCAGTTCAGTCGCTCAGTCGTGTCTGACTCTTTGCAACCCCATGAATCGCAGCATGCCAGGCCTCCCTGTCCATCACCAACTCCCAGAGTCCACTCAGACTCACGTCCATCGAGTCGGTGATGCCATCCAGCCAACTCATCCTCTGTGGTCCCCTTCTCCTCCTGCCACCAATCCCTCCCAGCATCAGAGTCTTTTCCAATGAGTCAACTCTTCACACGAGGTGGCCAAAGTACTGGAGTTTCAGCTTTAGCATCATTCCTTCCAAAAGAAATCCCAGGGCTGATCTCCTTCAGAATGGACTGGTTGGATCTCCTTGCAGTCCAAGGGACTCTCAAGAGTCTTCTCCATCACCACAGTTCAAAAGCATCAATTCTTCGGCACTCAGCCTTCTTCACAGTCCAACTCTCACATCCATACATGACCACTGGAAAAACCATAGCCTTGACTAGACGGACCTTAGTCGGCAAAGTAATGTCTCTGCTTTTGAATGTGCTATCTAGGTTGGTCATAACTTTTCTTCCAAGGGGTAAGCGTCTTTTAATTTCATGGCTGCAGTCACCATCTGCAGTGATTTTGGAGCCCCCCAAAATAAAGCCTGACACTGTTTCCACTGTTTCCCCATCTATTTCCCATGAAGTGATGGGACTGGATGCCATGATCTTCGTTTTCTGAATGTTGAGCTTTAAGCCAACTTTTTCACTCTCCTCTTTCACTTTCATCAAGAGGCTCTTTAGTTCCTCTTCACTTTCTGGTTCAGTGACATGCAAAACCAGAAATAGGTTCCTGCCGGCTGGTACCTAGATCCTAGTAGGGGGAAGAGATCATCCTTAATCAAATAGCCCACAAATAAATATGTCAACCCAGCCTTGGGAAATGCCATGAAGAGCTGGTGGAGTCCTGGGACTGAAGAAGTTCCTAATTGGGAGGTTTATTTCACTCAGAACGGAGACCAAGAAGGGCCTCCTAGGGGAGTGAGAGGTGCTGGAGGACGTGGCAGTAGTGGAGAGGGATGGGAGGCACTGAATTCTAAGCCCAGCAACTTGGCCACCTTATCTCACGGCATCTCGATTTCCTCATCTCTAAAAATGGAACTGACATCAGGAGCTTTTCATGCTATTGTAGGTTTCAGGACAACTTGTTTGAAAATACCCAGCACCAGGCAAATTACACTGCATTGCATTTCTAAGAATAGCTTTGGAAGCAGAGATGTACTGTTTTGTACATGGATTTTTAGATGTGGGGAAAGAGTGAAAACAGCTTTGAGGATTCTTTTATTAAAATGTCTGGGTTCGCTTTCGGCCCTGGAAGGTCCCTGGCTTTCCTTAATCATAGAGCCAAGTTTGCATCACTTGACTTTGAAATCCTGGGAATGACCTTGCTGCATGATTCAGTGACAGAGGACTGAGCTTTAGGAGCTGGCAAAAGGTTAGATATCCCTTGCCATTTATACTCGAGAGTAGGAGGCTGATCGCATGAACAACACTGGTGTGAGGAGGCAGCCCCTGCCCTATTGTCCTCAGCTTTTCTCTCTTCTCTGTATGCTTAATATTTCATTTGGAAATGGTGGACACTTTCTGCAGCTACTTGTGGGTGCTTATGCAATTCCTTCTTGAGATAAAGTGAGGCTAACACTCTCATAACTCTTCAAGGCCTGAGGATTACTCCTTTAATCTTACAAAAGCAAACAGGAGGACAGAAATAACCCATCAGTTGTTTCAAATGAAAATGGCCAACAATAATAAATAATTGCCACAATAACTTGAGGTTAAGGTCTTCATTTGTTGGAGGCCTTTCAAGAATTTGAAGCTTTTCTCCAAGTTAATTTTTCACATCTTGTTTGTTTCCTCAGAGTGTTGCTTCCAAAAGCAAGGCCATTAGATCTCTTGTTACATATGTTATTCTTGTTGACATGCCAGGCATGCAGGAAAGTGAGGTCCTCTCTTCATAGATGGGTAATGCTGATTCCTCCCTTGCAAAAATCCATATTTCAAAGTATTATAGCCTGCTGAGATTTTGGAGAGTTCTCTTCTCTTTCATGCTGTATTAATGGTTGCAAACAGCAATGAACATGTTAATTTAAGTGGAAAAGGAATTTGTTGGAAAGATATGGTTCAGAGCCTAGGCAGGAAGGGGAGGCAAGGCTTAGCCCAAAATGTCAACTCTGGGCTCTCAACTCCTCTGCAGCTGCCTTAGATGATCTCAGAGAGCCCTAGTGTCTTTGGGCAGCCCTTAGAATTCAAGGCCCCAATTGGCAGCATCCACCACCCACACTGAGGCCACTTGACTGCCCTTAAATTACATGACTGCACTTAGTTGAGTGCCCACACTTGAATGACCAAAAGGAGAGCAAAGGCAGGTCTGCCCCCTCTACTGCTTATGTTCCTCTCCAACCTATCTTGAGATTCCCTCCAAACAGGAAGTTTTCAGGATCCTGAGTAGCCAAAAATAGCAACTATCCATCATTCAGGGTTTCTCAGGTGGCGCTGGTGGTAAAGAACCCGCCTGCCAGTGCAGGAGATGCGGGTTCGATTTCCTGGGCTCTGGAAGATCCCTTGGAGAAGGGGATGGCTACCCATTCCAATATCGTTGCCTGGAAAATCCCATGAACAGAGGAGCCTGGTGGGCTACATCCATAAGGTCACAAAAACTCAGACACGACTGAAGCAACTTAGCATGCACACACACGCATCCATCACTCAAACCCTTGTAGGCTTGGTCACATCTGCTACCAACTGGTTGGCCAATCAAAGACTATTCTCCAGCGTGATTTTTGTCTGAAGCTCACATCACCTAATAATTGTCAGTCTCATGTGCGTCTTCATCCTTGCCACCACCATCATACTCATCTCGTTGATGGTCTGTTTACCCCACAACTCTCTCCTGGGCTGCCATTTCCCTCCATCTCACTCTTCAAACATCCCTCCCTCCTCCTCGCCTTTCCTGGTCTTGGACTCTGCTTTTATTTCACTGCAAAGTAGAGGCCTTCCCAGGGGAACTTTCATTTCTTCCTACCACACTTCTACTGATGCATCTGGGCCATGTGCCCCATTTTCTTACTTCATACCAGCTGAGGCCAGCCCCTCTGTTTGTTCACCAGGCCACCCAGCAACTGTGCCTTGTCATCTCTTCCTTACTTGCCCTCTGTCTAGTAGATCCTTCCCAGTATTGTGTAAATATGCCATGTTAATTCTTTTCTGAAAATAAAAAAGCAATTTCTTTGAGCCCATTTCCCCCACCAGCTGTCATCCTATTTCTCTGCTTTCCTTTACTGAAAAACTCCAAAGAATTGGCTATGCCCACTGTTTCCATTTCTTCTACCCCTACCTCTCTTAGACCAACTCTAGTCAAGCTTTATCCCTGATAGTACACTTCAGAAGTTCTTACCAAGATCACCAGTGACCTCCAGATGGCTAATTCCAAAGGCCAGTTCTGATTTTTCATGTTAGTTTGCCACATTTGACGAAACTGATTACTCCTTTCTTGAAGCATGTGGCTGCTTGGAGACTGTCTTGATTTTTCTCCTGTCTCCTTATTCATTCTTTTTCTGTCTCCTTTGCTGGCTTATCATCATCTTTAACTCCTAAGTGTGAGCCCCCCTTCTCTATTTACATGCGTTCCCTAGTGGTCACTTCTAATCCACCCCAAATGTGTATCTCTGGCCCTGACCCCCTGCTTCCACTCCAGACTGTTACATCCAGCTCTCTGAGCATCTCTTCTCAAAAATCCAGTAAGCACTTGAATGTTCTCTGCTGACCTTCTATACCTTTGGTCTTTTGCATCTTGATAAATGACACCTCTTTCCTTCCAGTTGTTGAATCTAAAATTCTTGCAGCTATCCTTGCCTCTTCTCTGTCTTGAACACCCTTCTTGCAATCTGTGAGCAAAATATATTGGCACAATTTTTGAAACATCTAGAATATAACCTCAGCTTCTACCCCTGTGGTCTGAACTGCCACTTTCTTACACCTGAATTCTTATAAGAACCTTCTCACCAGACTCTCTCTTTCCTTCCGACTGAGTATACTCACCATGCACATCACAGCCAGTGTGAGCCTTTATATATGGAAGTCAGGCCATATCATCCCCTGTTCAGAGCCCTGCAGGATCTCCTGTCTCAGAGGCAAACTAAGGTCCTTGTGATGACTCCATTCCTTCACCACTAAGCCCATTCCCCTCCCCACTCTGCCCCTCACTCGTTCCTCTCCAGCCACACTAGTCTCCTTGCTATCCTTGAACACACCAGGCATGACTTTGCTAGTTCCCAAATTCTGTGCATCTTGTTATCTTTCCTCCTTCTGGTTTCTACTGAGAGGCCACCTCATCAGTGCAGCTTCCCTGAACCAGCTTATTTAAAATTGCACCCTACTCTTCCTCGAACTATGGTGCCTTCTTTCCTTCTTAGCCTTTGTAAGTTTTCTCCATTGCTCTTACCACAATCTGATCTGTATATTTGATTCTTTGTGTATATGTTTTTTGTCTCCTTAAAGCTACAGAAAGGCAAGAACTCTCTTTTGTTCACTGCATTCTCTAGCCCATAAAATAGTGATTGGCATGTCGTAGGTGCTTAGAAATATTTGAGTGAATTATCCTATAACCAAAATCCATGATTAGGTTATTGAAAGAAGGTGAAAGTGAAGTCTCTCAGTCGTGTCCTACTCTTTGCAACCCCATGGACTGTGGCCTACCAGGCTCCTCTGTATGGGATTTTCCAGGCAAGAGTACTGGAATGGGTTACTATTCCTTCTCCAGATCTTCCTAACCTAGGGATTGAACCCGGGTCTCCTGCATTGTAGGCAGATGCTTTACCATCTGAGCCACCAGGGAAGTTGATTAGGTTATTAAATGTGTTATAATTTTCCAAGTTGGATACACTAGATTTCACATGAGCCATAGGATGGCCTAGTGAGTGAGTTAGGCTACACACCACAGAACCCCGCCATGCTTAGATGTGGCAGCTGAGGCCCATGAGGGCTGGCTGGGTATCCCAGAACACAGGGCTTATTAGTGGGTTCCTGGGACTTGTAGTCCTGATCCAGAGGAGTTTCTCCCACCTGCCTCCCCTGCTCTCAGCTACCTGCTACATTCCATATTACTAATATATTAGTGAAAGTTTTAGCACACTTATTGCTGTTCATTTTTCCTTTTAGCGTTGATGAGAAAACCCCGTATCTAGCTCTGGGGGCTGTGAAGAATATCTCTCTAAATATCTCCATCTCCAACCTTGGGGATGATGCCTATGATGCCAACGTGTCATTCAACGTTTCTCGGGAGCTCTTCTTCATCAACATGTGGCAGAAGGTAAGACAGCCCTGTGTCTAGTGCATTCGCTGACTTTCATCATAGCCTGGAATATGCAGTGATCTTGCAAATACTGTTACTTTGTGCGGAGGCCTGTGCATTGGAGCCATATCTGTATTTGACACCACCTCCCATCCCTTCTATCTTGTGAAATCCTCTCCACACAGTTGTATTCTGGCCCCTTCTCTGAGATGATACAGTCATCATCTCTGGCACACGCATGTTCTACAGAATTCATGCTTTAGGTCAGCAGTGGTTGTGAAAGACCAGATAAGAAATAAAAGCAAATCACTGCTTATCATGTGAGTTATCACCAGTGATGCCTTTGATGTTTCCCATTCAAGGGTCATGAACATCGGCCTCTGCTTTGGCATATTGACTTATTCCTGAAATATTTTAGTGAATTGAGGAAATTAAATTATTTCCATGAATTGAGTGAGTTTTTAAGAGCAATTTAATTTATTTGAATGATGTTTAAATAGCGTGACCCAGAAAGGAAAAAGGACCTGGTTTTGTCTCCTGTTCCATAATCCCCCTCAGTGAACCACTTTGGGGAAGAAAGAGTAACAGACCTCATCCACAGGCAAGCAGGAGGAATGACTGGACTCAGACGTCCTTCCATGGAGGTTGTCTGCCTGTGGTTAGACAGGTTATCTACCTGTGGGCAGCTCTTCTGATGGGAACCTTTGCAGCTTTTCAAAGTGTTCACAGCGGTGAACTGCGGCACCTTGATGTCTGTGTAGAAATGGAGCCAAAATCACTTTCTGAGGTAAACCTTGGCCCTGCCCACAGGTGAGCACTAGGCCCACCTTCGGGCTATGGGCAGCCTTTGTCCAGGCACAAATCCTGTCAGGCTCAACAGTTTGACCAGGACGTGCCAACCCTGCCCAGCTTACAGGGCAACTGAAGCATATAGACATCTAGAATGGCATTCCAAGAGCTTCCCAAGAGATCATCTCAGACTCTCTGATGCTACATAGCTTCTGGAGCTCCAGGATAGTGGAGGCCACAGAAGCATTGAATGCAAGAAGAGCATACTTTCCAGCTCCTCTAAACCCCCCAAATTGTCCCTGATTTAATCTCAGTCCAGAGGGAACCAAGTATCCATAGAGTGCTTTACTTGGCTATGGACAGAATCTCTTTCACAGAATGTCATGTGCCACGATGCCATCTTCCTCTTGGGGGTAGAAGGATGGGTAGGGGGAGAGGGGTTCAGTGAGGGACCAGACCTGTGGAACCCATCTTTACGATAACTGGTGGCTAGGTCATCACTGTCCCACACTCAAGCCCATGAAAGAGCTTTCTACCTCAGAATTAGGAATAGCGGTGCTTTTCCAGAGCATTTTAGCTTGCTTGTTATCTGTGGACAGAGGCATCCTTATAACCAACTAAGCTTCATTATCTCTGTTCTAGAAAGCTCAGAGGTGGCCTCACTGTTAGTATAAGGACTTCTTGGTATTATTTTGTAAACAAAGTAGCCTCCTGCTTCTTACTGTACTTCCTTTCACCGTGTTTTTCTTTTTGGCTTGGAGACTGTATAATATTCTATCATAGGATATAGTATGGATTGCCTGTGAATTCATGCTATTTGATATTAGATTAGTTCCAGTTTTATTATCTTTTGAATAATATTGTGATGACTCTTTTTTAGAGCAACTAGTATGAGCAAATGACTATATCCTTAATCCTATAATTATTTGGGGAATGGGAAGTCTCAGTTATTGATCAACCAACATGGGTTTTTCATACATTTCCCCATTCCCTCCTTACTGCATGTAATCTGGGCATACCTGATTTATTGGAGCAATGTTCTCAGGAGAAAAGAAGTGAGGAAACGGAATGGGGCAGAAAGGTCTGAGGAAGGGTACAAAATCCCAAATCAGCCCTGGTCTGTCTGTGGGGTAAAAAGAGATGGAGGGTGCTCTAGAGCATAAATTAGTCAGCATAATTGTCCCCGTTGAAGTGGAAGGGGAGCACCATGTCCACCCCATCATCATTATTAACCACTGGGGAGACGTCCTGGATAAGGGGACTCAGTCAGTCAAGAATGGTGCACCTGAGAAGGACACAGGTGTCTCAGTGGCTACTGTGGCTGATCATGGGGCCAATGAGAGCTCATTTTTTATCTCTTTGCCACTGAGTCCCAGTGACCTTTAAAACCTTTGGCACAGGGGACACTAGGTTTCAATTTGGCAGAAAGTTGGCAAGGTATTGGGCTCTTTGGGCTCTGGTGCACATTAGTCCAAGAAAGGTGGCAAGGCACAGAGACATCATATCATGTAGTGGCTGCAGAGGCAGGGCCAGCTAGAAAAGCATATGGGTGAGACGCCCTTCAGTGCAGTAGGAGAAGGAGTAATAGAGAAAAAAAATCCCCTCCTGTGACTATAACCACAACTGCAAAGTTAATCAATTGGGGAATATAAGTGGCATCATTCAGCCCAGAGCAAGTTTTTAACAATACATAGGTGGGTAATGAGTGAGACAGGAAGGGGCCCACCCATACTGATAGACCTACCAGAACCAGCATGGGCCCTACAAAAAGGTCCTAACATGTTAAATAAGAAAAGTGTAACTCCAGAAACAGAGGGAAAGCATACCTTTTAAAAGACTATTAATAGAAAGCAAAAGTAAATTTTACAGACATCTGTTTTCTTAGTAAAATTCAAGGAAAAAAAAAAAAGTGAACCCAGCAAATGATCAGATAGTAGAACAATGGACTGAGAGGAAAATGGAAAGGGCTAACAGAGAAGCAAAAAAAAAAAGTTTGTGGTTGAGATTAGGAAGTATTATAATGAAACCAAGAGGGCAATGACAGAATTAAAATATTTGTTATGATCAGAAAGGAGCAGAATTAGCAGTATGGGAAACTGATTCATTTTGCGGAGGGCGTATTTGAGGAGATCTCTGAGAATTTATAGAGAAAAAGAACAGAGCGGTGGAGAAGGATGGCAGTGAAGACTAGATATGGAAGGTGAAGGCTGGAGAATCAGCAAATGGAAATGGTTCCAGAATCACTGGAATAGAAGACCTGAGTAGACAGCAAAAAAGAATCCTGATTTTTGTGAATGGTGCTGCAGACATCAGGAAAAAGTGTTAAAAATGGCTTAATGTTTACATACAGCTTCATCACATTTCAGTTTTTGCACTGTAAAAATGATGCTACCCGTACCTAACAGAAAACAAAGAAACTCATTCTTTCTCCAGCTTTTGTGACATTAATAGCAATAATTAAATTGTGTTCCATAGTGAAGTAAGAATTCTATACCCAGCCAACTTGCCCTGCATGGTGAAAGCAAAATAAGGATAGCTTTGGATATACAAGAATTTGTGAAGTCTACTAACTCTTCTAGTTTAGACTCCCCCCAAAGCAGACCTGGACACAATGACTGTGGTACAGGTAGGTAGAGAATGAGGTGGGGGGAGGCACAGTGCGGGAGTGATGAGTCTGATGAAACGGGACAAGATGGGAAAGTGTGCACAGAAGGGCAGGTTTTGCTGTGGGCAGTTCGTGTTCTGTCCTGCTACAGATCCTCTGAGAGACAGACTCAGAATCATTGTTGTGTGGGGTAAGGAAGCTGCTGGAGGGTTTATCTACCAACTCCTGTTTCTCATTCATGGAGAATCGCTCCAAAGGCATTAACTGTCCAGCCTTTGCAGCCTTCCCTGGCTCTGGGCTACATTTCCTTTCTTGGGGCCAGGAAACAACTCAGGCAGAGAGATGGGGGAGCTTCAAGCCTGGAAGGAGACTGGCCTCAAGTGACCAGCCCTTGGGATGGTTCTGGGAAACACGAGCAAGGCACTGGCAGCATCTGAGCAAAAGCCATGAGAGCTTAACCATGCAACTCTTCTGAGAAATGGCTACTTGCATATATAGTGTATTGTGGGATAAAAAGTATATTGAAGCCAAATAAAAAAGTAAGCAAAAGCAACTTTTACAAATATTTAAAATAGGAAGCAAATGTGAAACAATAATTATTGCCTCAGTAAATAATAATTTTGAATATTAATATAAAATAAGTCTATAATCTCAGTTTTACCATAAAAATTTGAGAAGAAATTTAATCTCATTACTCCTCCTGCTTCACATTCTTTAGGATGGATCTCAGGCTCCTCAGCTGTTCATGAGAGGCCCTTCCCAGCCTGGTCTTTCCTGCCTCCCCTCCTCCCAGCCTCATAGTCACCATCCCCCACATACACCCTTGAATCCACTCATAATTTCTTGCTGAAGCTGCCCTTACTCAGGAATACCTCAACCCCAGTTTGTTTAATGAACTGTTCCAACCTCGCATCTCAGCTCAAGGGTCACCTGTGTAGGCCCCTCACCTGAACTGGTGATGTGGGTGGCTAGCTATCCCTTTTTTCCAGAATCACAGAGCAACTCGGGGCCCAGGCCCTGCCTTCAAGGTCTCCAGTCTTTTCTGTCAGCACACAATTAGTGATGTCTCAGTTTCTGAGACTGAACAAAAAATATGACCTGAGATGGATTTTTTTCTCTCATGCAAGGCTCCTTTTAGATTTGTTCGGATTCCTTCCTTTAAGGGGAGACTGCTTATAAAAATGTGGGCTGCATGGGTGCTGCTGCTGCTGCCTAGTCTCTTCAGTTGTGTCTGACTCTGTGCGATCCCATAGACGGAAGCCCACCAGGCTCCCCCCGTCCCTAGGATTCTCCAGGCAAGAACACGGGAGTGGGTTGCCATTTCCTTCTCCAGCGCATGAAAGTGAAAAGTGAAAGGGAAGTCGCTCAGTCATGTCCGACTCTTAGCCACCCCATGGACTGCAGCCCACCAGGCTCCTCCATCCATGGGATTTTCCAGGCAAGAGTACTGGAGTGGGGTGCCATTGCCTTCTCCGGTTACATGGGTGACCATCTGCTAACTGTCATCTCACCTGTGTAAAGCTAAAAGAGAGAGTGAGGAAGAATGGAGAAAACATGGTTTGGAACACGACTGCATCACACGACTTTAGGGTCACATTCACCTTCGGCTGTAGGTGAGCAACACCCCAGAGCACAGTTCCACAGAATATAATGTCAACAGTGCCCTCTGGAGTCATATAGTCATGTGGCACCAGAGTCAAGAAGTCCAGTTGTCATTTCTTGCCTTGGTGCCACTTGGCACATGGAGACTTAGCCCTTCTTGCATCAGTGGAACAGGAATGGAGTTGTTTGGACAGCAGTGATTAAGTACCTGTGAAGTGTCAGGGGCTGTACTAGCTGCTAGGAGACACAAAGAAGAATAAGCACTGGTCCCTGCTCCTGGGAGGACACAGCCTAATAGGGAGAAAGGCACGTCAGCCAGCAATTAAAGTACGAGATGCCAGCTACTCTACAGAGGTACTGAGAAGTTGTTTTGAAGCGCAGAGATGACAAGATGAAGCAAGTTGTTACTGTACCTGGTAGTCTCAGGTTGGACAGAATCCCTAGATAAATGCTGGGTCGGGGGGGAGGTGGGTAGGTGGATGGGCCTCTGAAGAGTTGATGTCAGCCAGTGCCAACATTTCAGAGCTAGGGTTGCTGAGTGGGGTGGGTGGGCCAGTTTATTTGGGAGGTCCAAATAAGTCCAGAGCTGGACTGAAGCAGAGGTGAGACGGTGGAGAACAGAGGAGGAGGAACAAAAGGAATCTCGCCAGGTGGAAAGAAGCTGCCCATGTGGGACAAAGGAGCAATAAGTGGCAGGGTGACTTTGGGACATTTTAGAAATACTGTTTTGTGCTGAAGGTGCTTGTCAGCTGGGACTCCTGCTGTCATGAAAGCCTCACATAAGTGAGCGAGATAAATTGGAAAAAAGGGATTGGGTTCATGAGTACATCTTTGTGGTATTGACTGCCATGCATACATGGAAACGGACAGGGAGGTGGACAGTGTAGGCTTCAAGCGGATGTGAGAGAGCGCCCAGCTGATTTGGGGGTACAAAGGGGACACGGCATCTTGCCATGGAGTCAGGGGAGAGGGAGAAAGGGCAGGCTTCTGGCCCAGTCTCTTCTCTACAAAGTGCAGTCTTGGTTTGGGTCTCCTAGATGCTGACCTTGAAACAAGGAATTGAGGGCTATTCATACCTTTGGGAGATGCAGAAAACAGTGGAAAGGAGGCGAAGCAATACAGGCAGGTGGGGGCAGCTGATGAAGAGAGAACCTTTACACCAGCCGTCACAGGGGGTGGTGGGGCTTTATCCCTCAAAGCAGCTACAGGAAAAGTACAAGACAAGCCTCAGGGGGTGTGTGAGCTGGGGATTCAGACACCATACCCCCCAAAGAGTCAGTGGCTTAGGCCTGCTCAGGGTGTTCATTCCCCACTACTAGTGTCTTATAAGGTGCATGGCCAGAGCAACCTACACAGTTCTGAACAGTGTCCTCAGGCACAGAGATGCAGCTGCTGGCAGCTGGAAGTGGGCTGGAACAGCCCGAAAGGTGCAAGCCGTCTGGGCAGGTCTCACCAACATCTCCAGCTTGAGCACCTCACTTTCTAGGCCTCCTCCAGAAGTTGTAGGTTGGCCTCATAGCACTTCCCTGGGTTTCTGAAGGAGCACACCTCACAGTCTACAGGTGTGGGGCAAGACAGGTGTTGTAAATGGGTGAAGAGGCTGAGTATGGGACAGGAGAAAGCAGTGGAGACTGTGAAGAACGGAGGATTCCAGCCTTGTCTACAGAAGGCCACCCACGCCCAGCAGCAGCCACTGATTGCCAGGTGGGAGTGAGTGCCAGTTTCAGACTTCCTATTTTTCAGAAAAAGCCAGAAATCCACATTTTTATGTGAAATCTCATGGCTTTGGCAGCTAATTAAAATATTCTCTGAACATTGTATGGGCCAAACAAAACATGTCCGCTGACCATATCCAGCCTCTAGGCCACCAGTGGTGACCTCCCGCTTAGCTGTTTTCCGCATGTTCTGGTCCCATTGTCTTGCCTGCCTGTTTGGCTCATGGATCTGGATTCTGGTAGATCCCAGTCTGTCTGCAGCCTTGATAACATTTCATGTCCACCGCTGGGCATCAGATCAGCTAGTCAGAGACTAGATTGTGAGTGTATGTTGAGAGGAAGGAGGGAATTGGAGATGGTCAACTCAAACCTGGTGTTCACTGAATTTTTTTTGTCCTTTCTTTTTATTAAAAAAATTTTTTTGGACATACCATGTTGTCTGTGGGATCTTAGTTCCCTGACCAGGGATCAAACCCATGCACCTTATATTGGAAACACAGTCTTAACCCTGGACCATTGGTAAAGTCCCTTACTGCCTTTTTTTTTTTTAATTGAAGTATATAGTTAATTTGCAGTGTCATGTTTTTTTCTTTAGATGTTCATCAACTTGATTCAGTTATACATAGACACATCAGTTCAGTTCAGTCACTCAGTCGTGTCCGACTCTTTGCAACCCCATGAATCGCAGCACACCAGGCCTCCCTGTCCATCACCATCTCCCAGAGTTCACTCAGACTCACGTCCATCGAGTCCGTGATGCCATCCAGCCATCTCATCCTCTGTCGTTCCCTTTTCCTCCTGCCCCCAATCCCTCCCAGCATCAGAGTCTTTTCCAATGAGTCAACTCTATGCATGAGGTGGCCAAAGTACTGGAGCTTCAGCTTCAGCATCATTCCTTCCAAAAGAAATCCCAGGGCTGATCTCCTTCAGAATGGACTGGTTGGATCTCCTTGCAGTCCAAGTCTTCTTTTTTAGATTCTTTTTCCATACATGTTAGTAAAGAGTGTTGAGTAGCGTTCCCTGTGCTATGTCTTGTCATTGTTTATTTTATATATAGTAGTGTGTGTATATGTTAATCTCAAGCTCCTCATTTTTCTCACCCCTTCTCCCCCTGCTCTCCCCTTTGGTAACCATAAGTTTGTTTTCTATGTCTGTGAGTCTTTTTCTGTTTGGCAGATATTTTTTTGGATTTCACGTACAAGGAATATCATAGGGTATTTGTCTTTACTTCACTTAATATGATAATTTGGAGGAGGAAGGCAGGTGAGGGGGACCAGTGATCATGAATCCAGCGGGGAGAATGTATACCCTCCCCTGTGATACTTTCGAGCAGTTCAGAGCACTTCCTGTTGTAAGACGTGTAGTTACTGCTCATTCCCTGTTGGTTCTAAGTCACTGAACTCAATTGATAAGTCTGGAGGGACTGCAATGGAGGGAAGGGGCCTTGCCCTTTTATTTTCTCCATGACAGGGTCTTACATGGGAGATGTAACAACCGTGTAGGAAGTTGCCAGAAGGAAAGCCCAGTTTTGCTCTTTCTATTGAGTGAGTGCTTTGAGTTCTGAATTAAACTCTGTTTTAGGAGTGGAGAGCCAGCAGGGCAGTTTCCATAACTTTTAGGGGCTAATTCTTTAAGGCAAGATGCATAGAGGGCTTGTAAGTTTGCTTCTCTTGTAAAGTGATTCTTCCGGCTTCTTTCTACCTTTACTGGAGAAAAGGCAACCCCTTTCCATATTCAAGGCAGACTGCTCAAGATGGCGCCAGGCGATAAGACTGATTCAGTTTCTAACCCAGGTAGAACAGAAGAGATTAGACGCTGCTGTGTTTGTGTACCTTTGGGTTTGAGGAAGTGCCCTGGCCTGTTCTCAGACAGAAGGTTTCCACAGAGAAGTCACATCTGTACACAGGGATGAAATGAAATATATTAAGTGGAGCCAGGTAGCCCAGCGTCACAGTGTGGAAGGGTTTGCGGACGGAAGTGTGTGCACCTCATCCTTCAGCAGGTAAACAGATTTCAAGCAGCCTTCCTGCACTCTGCCACCACCACAGCCCACCCCCTATTCAGGGCAGGAACTGATTTTCATTGTGTTCTACTTTCTCCGGTGTCTCTTGTCAAGTTAATAGTAGCCTCGAGTGAAATGCAACTCTTAGATGTTTATAGTCATCTTGGCTGGGCCATTAAGATGATGAATGAACTTGCTGCTTGCCCTTGTAAGAGAGCCCTGAGGGTGGATATTGATACTCAGAAAATAATAAGTCTTTTCTGTCCCTTTCCTGTTTTTAATCCAGTGCCCTAAGCCCCCTGGTTCTTTACCTTGAACTCCTGCCTAGCGCCAGGAGAAAAACCTTACCTGGATCCAGCCCATTTGAGACTCTAATACAGAGCAAGCTCTTTCTCTCACACTGTTGGTCTTCCCCATCCCACTTGTCAGAGGCAAATTCCTAGAGCCCCCTGGTGTTTCTGACTTGTTTCTGCTGGCCCTGAACTTCTTCTTGGAAAGGATGAGCATGGGTGGTGGGGAGCAGGGACCAAGCCAGGTTTGCAAGTCCTCACCTGGGTTACCTGTGGCCACTGCACTAGCATTTTCCTGGCCCTGCCACCAGAGCCATCCTAACCTAGAGTGAAGCTGTGCCTGGGAGGAAGGCTGGGCCTTTTCTGTCACAGCTGGCAATGAGGAAGCAGGGGAGAAACCCGGACGCCTATTTTAAATCACACTGTGGCCTCAATGTTCCATGGTAGGGCTCAGCTTTCATGTATGTGAAAAGCTACATTTGTGTATTGACTGCATTGGGAAGGAAGGCTACGTTTTGCTTGAGAAATGTCAACAGAGCTGCTGTAGCTACGACAAGGATCTTTCATGAAAGACGTTTTCCAGAGCTGCAGACTTGGGCAGACCTGGTAGGGGCGGGTATTGGGGGGGGTAGTTTAGAAAACATACGTTAAACCTCTAATTTTTTTTTCTTAATGAACTGCACAACGGCAATTTAATAATTTCCTCTTTTAAGAGGAAAGGGGGAGTCTTGGATTCTAAATCTTTTTTTATAAAGGAACACAGCGCCTCTTAAAAAGAAAGCCATGAAATTAATCCATCTGCTAAATCCAGTGAAAGAAAACTATTTAAAAAAATCAAGAAGAACTTAGGTGTTTCAGCCTGGGTTTCCCTGAAGCAGATCCCGAGGTGAGGATTGTATCAAGTGGCTTAAGAGGGATGTGCTACCCAGGGAGCATGTGAGGAGTAGGGGGTGGAGGCCAGGGAAGGGTGCCATCTCGGACAACCTCCCACAGAGTCTGGCCTGGCCTGAGCTCTGAAATGGGGGTTATACCTCAGCACCGCCCCATCTCAAGGCCGGGAAGCTGGCCACAAGTGCCAGTCATTGGTGAAGGGCCTCTTATGGAGGAAATGAAGTCCAGGAAATGAAGTCCCAGGCACTTTTCCCCACTATGAGAGTGTGGACAGAGCAGCTCCAGAAGCCAAAGAACAGGCCTTGAAGAAGACTCATGGATACTGGCTCATGGAAGTAGATGCACAATGAAACCAGAGAGTGGGCCAACCACGGGGTCCCAGGGGACAGGTCAGACCACTAAAAGTGCTGGCTACGCAGGATCGGGCTTCCCTGCTGGCACTAATAGTAGAGAACTTGTGTGCCAATGCAAGAGATGTGAGAGATGAGGGTTCATTCCCTGGGTCAGAGAGATCCTCTGAAGGAGGTTATAGCAACCCATTCCAGTATTCTTGCCTGGAGAATCGCATGGACAGAAGAGCCTGGTGGTGTCGAAAGAGTCACACGTGACTGAAGCAGCTTGGCACGCACACACGCACAGCAGGATTACCTCAACGGGTACACTTTGTGATTTGAAAATACATTACAAGCATATGGACAAAGATCTTTGAGCTCTTGAGGTACTCGTGTGATGTTCTCAGTATCACACACAGGATATTTCTGCCAATTCCTGAATCAGGGAATTGACACCTGTGGAGGCACTTGGAATTTAAGAGAGAACATGAACGCCCAGCTGTGGTCCCATTGCAGTCCCGTTTTTCAGAGCTGTCATTTCATCCCTTTGAAGCCAGCCTTACAAGGAACATCTTTGCTCTCTGATGGCCACCAGCATCATTCGGAAGAATGAATATAACCAAGAACATGAATATAACTAGCCAGCCTGTCCTGTTCTCCTAAGCTAGTAGATTCAGTTTAGTTCAGTTGCTCAGTCGTGTCCAACTCTTTGTGACCCCATGGACTGCAGCATGCCAGGCTTCCCTGTCCATTACCAACTCCCAGAGCTTGCTCAAACTCATGTCCATTGAGTCAGTGATACCATCCAACCATCTCATCCTCTGTTGTCCCCCTGCCTCAATCCTTCCCAGCATCAGGGTCTTTTCCAATGAGTCAGTTCTTCCCATCAGGTGGCCAGAGTATTGGAGTTTCAGCTTCAGCATCAGTCCTCCCAATGAATATTCAGAAATGATTTCCTTTCGGATTGATTGGTTTGATCTCCTTGCAGTCCAAGGGACTCTCAAGAGTCTTCTCCAACACCATAGTTCAAAAGCATCAATTCTTCAGTGCTCAGCTTTCTTTGTAGTCCAACTCTCACATCCGTACGTGAGTACTGGAAAAGCTATAGCTTTGATTAGACTGACCTTTGTCAGCTGATTTTAAGCCAGAAAGAAAAACACCAATACAGTATACTAACACATATATATGGAATTTAGGAAGATGGCAATGACGACCCTGTATGCAAGACAGGGAAAGAGACACAGATGTGTATAACGGACCTTTGGACTCAGAGGGAGAGGGAGAGGGTGGGATGATTTGGGAGAATGACATTCTAACATGTATACTATCATGTAAGAATTGAATCGCCAGTCTATGTCTGACGCAGGATGCAGCATGCTTGGGGCTGGTGCATGGGGATGACCCAGAGAGATGTTACGGGGAGGGAGGTGGGAGGGGGGTTCATGTTTGGGAACACATGTAAGAATTAAAGATATTTTTAAAAAAAATAAAAAATAAAAATAAAAAAGCAATTTCAAAAAAAAAATCAGTGAGAAAAAAAAAGTGACAACAGAAATTCATACATCCTGATTATCCTGACCCAGAACATCCTGAACAGAAGGAATTTTAAACCAGAAATGCCCATTTTACAAGCAAAGAAATAGTACCCAAATAAATTGGTGGAAGAAATTTTTAAAAAACCAATTAGGAATATATTTGGCTGCATATAACACAAGGGGCAACTTTTAGTAGCTGATCCTAATGAGGCTTTGAGTTTTCTTTTCTAATAACAAATCTCAAAGTGGTCATTCCAGGACAGCTAAGTAACTACACAGTGCCCTCAGAAACCCAGTTCCTTCTGTCTTTCTTTTTTTTTTTCCCTTCTGTCTTTCTACTCAACATTGCTTCATACACATTGCTTCTTGGTTTCCACTTCCAACACTGTAGCTTCATACCAAGCAGTAAGAAGAAGAAAGATAACAGGCCAGACCCCCTTTTAAAGTGCTCTTCTGAAGCTCCATTCAGCATTTTCCATGTACATCTTGTTAACCAGAACCATGTCATGTGGCCACCCCAGTCACAGGGGAGGCTGGGAGATGAGTTTTCCTGGCTGGCCACATGGCCACCCTAAGCACAGCCAGGTTCTGTTTATGGGGAGGAAGGGAAGAGGAGCACTTGAAGGCGTCAGCAGAGTCAGCCCCAGCAGGAACCTGGAAGCGGACATTTGCAAGTGTGTGTCTCTGAGATACAAGCGGAAAGGGGGAAGGACAGGGAATGAATCATGGACAAACAGGCAAGTGACCAGCACAATCACTGTCTTGTTTTACTCCTGCCAAAGTTCTTTCAGGCTCTCTGTTACTGCATTTAGAATTTTTTGTTTAAAGTCAGCCTCAAGAGTAACCTTGTTGGGAAGGTCTAGTTTGGCTGTAGTCAGGTGCAGCAGAGGCCCTGGTGAGAACCAGCAGGTAATGTGACCTGGATCTGTCTGATTAAGTGGTGCCCAAGGGGATGTGCTCCTTCAGTAGATGTTAGACCCTGATAAAGCATAAGATGATCTCTCTCTGTCCACCTTATCTGTCATCATTGATGCCTATGTTTCCTATTTTCACAAGATGAAGCCATTCAGTGAAAATGTCACTGTGTTTGTATTCAGGGGCTCCGACAGAGGTGCTATAGCTCTCCATCCAGGCAGTCTGTGCCAGAAGGTCCAGGTTCAGAGCCCCTGTCCTGTTTGGTATATGTATTGCCAGCCTTCTCTTCACTCTTCTATTTATCTGTTTCTGTACTGTGTGTAGTTTGGCATCTTCCTTCTTAAAATATAAAGCGTAGGCCTGCACTGTTATCCAAGGAGCCCAGCATAGTTATTATTGCCCCAGGTTTCAACAGGCTTCCCAGTGGCACTAGTGGTAAAGAACCTGCCTGCCAATGCAGGAGATGAAAGACACAGTTTTGATCGCTGGGTCGGGAAGATCCCCTGGAGGAGGGCATGATAACCCACTCCAGTATTCTTGCCTGGAGAATCCCTATGGCCAGAGGAGCCTGGCGCGCTACAGTCCATAGATTCTTACAGTGTTGGACACAACTGAAGGTACTGAACATGCACGCACACAGATTTAAACATATTTCTGTTCATGTGGCAGTCACAGAACACTTGTATGTATTTGTAATGCATCTACTCTTAATTTCTTTTAGTCTTTTTATGCTGTTTGGAAGTTGCATCGTTTATGTCCTTGCTACTCAAAATATGGTCATGGACTAGCAGCACAGCCTGACCTAGGAGCCTGTTAGAAGTGCAGAATCTCAGACCTGACCACCCAGATGTGCTGAATCAGTATCTGCATGTTAACAAGATCCCTGGGTATTTGCATGCATAGCAAAATTTGAGGGAAGTCAGAGTTCCTGACTTTAGGTCATCTAACTTGGTAACTTACTAAGACATTGATGAAGACCCTACATGCACTCAGAGCAGGAGTCTGGTGGTGCTTTGGGTGTGATGCCCTCTGGGCAGACATGGAGCTGCTCAAAAAGTGTCTGGGAGGGAAAGAGGAGGCTTTTATGGAGCATCTTTTAAGCATGGGGCTGGGGGTTTTATCCCATTGAATCCTCACCACAGTCTCCTGTGATATAGGCTCTTATGCCCAACATGTAGATGAAGGAGTCAAGACTCCCAGGGTTAAGAGAACACAATCCTTTTATGTTCAAGACTCATAAACATTAATGAGACTTGAGGTCACACAGCCAGTAAGTGGCTGAGCTGGTGCTAACGTCACCTTTTTGGCCCAGCTTCCCTTGTCTGAGCTGCCAAGACGTCTCTCAAAGGCTTTGCTGAGAATCGAGTTGGCCGACTGGGGAAATTGGTCCCTGTCTCTTTGGCTTGAGAGCATGTGCTTCTCCCTAGTGTTAAATTTTAAAGTGGTGGCCGTTCCACCTGCAGGAAGCAACAAGGTAAGCTCTTCCATAAAGGAAAGGAAGGTAACTAGAACATATGCTGAAGAAAACAGAGACGTTCACAACAAAGGAGGTGTCCTAAGGACTCCAGAGGAAAGTCTCAGAAAAGCATTTGTCAGGGGTCCCTTCCCAGAGATGAGAGGATCACTGAATCCTGAGCACAACTGCTTTGCACTGGGGGAAATAAAGAGAATGTGCGCCCAGCTAAAGAAAAGGGAAATGTCCTCTGAGCCAGAGACTGTGCTTGAGACCCACTGTACAACTGACAAGTAATGTGCAGACAAGCATCCCCTCCACCTGGCTGAATCCAGTGCTCATTTCTCAGTCCTCTTTTTTTTTTTTTTCTGGACCCATCAGCAACTATCAGTACAGTTAATTACTTCACTGGGTGGTTTTCTTTTTAATCTTTAATAGCATTTCCCACTTGACTTACAATTTACTTAAACTGCATACATCTTAAGTAATTTCAGTAATTTTTGTATGTGTCTGTACCCACATCATGAATGAAAACATTTCTAAAAGGAGAGAAGGATGGTCAAAGTGGGATCCTGATCCCCCAGACTGGTTCCATTTGCAGGAAACAGCACCTCCATTGTTCTTGGCTCCCTCTTTCTCTCTCACCCCTCAGCTGTCCAACCACAGCCTGTTGACTGGACCTGCCAAGTCCATTCCCAAGGCCACCATGTTTCACCCATGTTTCACCATCACCGCTGCTTCCTTCCTGCCCCAGGTCACCATCTTCTTTGCCTGTAATTGACTACAGGGGGCCCCTTCCTAATTGGTCTCTCTGCTTCCAGCCTTGTCCTGTTACGCTCCTTTACATACGACCCTCCGATGGCTTCCCATCCCATCATAAAGCTTCCTTCCTTTCAGGACCCATCCGACTCCATAAGACCCGACCTAATTGCCGCCTCTGTGAACCCTCTACCTCTCTTCTCGCTCTCTCCGCTGTAGCACAGTGGCCTCCCTGCTGTTCCTTGAAACACACCAAGCTTGCTTGCCTCAGGGCCTTTGCACTGGCTCTTCCTTCAGGTGTGTGCATGGCCTGCTCCCTCAGTTCCTTGTGTCCACTCAGGTGGCACCTAATTAGAGATGTCCTGCTGTTCCAGACATCCCCATCTCATTCCTGTACCCTGATTTTCTTCATCAAACCTATCAACTGACATCTTTTTTGTTGCTAATTGGCTTGAATGGCTTTTTAGTCAGTGATTCATCCCTGACACCCTCAATGCCTGGGATGTAGTCAGATCTCAGTTTTGTTGAATGACTGACTGAATGAATGAGTCATGGATGCTTATATAGACAGATAAAGGATATTTCTATCTTTCTACCTACTTTATGGTTACTGTGTCAGTACCATTGGGCTTTGCATTGCACTAGTGGTTTTTATGTACTAAATGCTCTTTTTAAACAACTAGTAGTTTGTAGAGAGATGTTAATGTCTTATCTCCCTGCAAAGGAAAGCACCAGGAATCAGAGAAATGGAGAAATGCTACCCCCACCTGGTGATAGGTTCTTGCTGTGTAACATCAGGCCTTTGTGCTGAAACTCATCATTGAGGGGCAGCTTTGTGTCTGTGCCTGTTGAGGGGTGACAGGCAATGGACAAAGGCTATGCCTACAGATTTTTCTGCACACCCTCCTCATTTCAAGCCAGCAGCTATTTTCAGCAGAGCTGTCCTCTGTCCATGTGGATTTCTATAGTGGCCCCAGGTTTATAGACCTCTGGTAGGGTTGGGAATGTGAGCTACAGTCTCAAGGACTTAAAAAGCATCTGTGCTGTAAAAGAACCAAAAATGACACCCATGTCTTGGTTACGTTTCCGCAGAAGTAAACCCTGAGAGAAGAATTCAAACACAAGTAGTTTGTTGGGAGGTGAAGGTAGGGGAATGGGGAGGTGAAGTAGAGGAAAGAAGCAGCTGAAAATGGTTGGGTTATGTAGCTAGGTGCTCTTGTGGACAACTGAGTTACTCCCACTGGGGAACTCAGGGTCCATAGCACGAGCATCTCAGAGTTACACTGCCTGAGTGGTGAGGAGCCAAGGTTTTACCCACCACCCCTCAACAGGCATTGGTTGAGGGCTGCTTCCCAGGGCATTAATATCCTGATGCTTCTGGCCTGCCTTGTGGAAGGGACAAGGAACTTTGACTCTAGCAAAAGCTCTAGGGTGAAAAAGTACAGATGGTGGCAGCTGGAAAGTTAGGGAGGGGATGTGGACCAACAGGGTCAGCTATGACACCTCTACCCCCTTCCTCATATCAACCTCACAGGCTAGGACAGCCTCCCTCATCACACCTCGCTCAGTCACCAGCCACAGTTCTTCCTTTTTCACTGGCTTCTTTCTGGTCCTCACTGAGATAGAGTGGAGGATACAGAACAGCAGTCCATAGGCTATAGGATTTAAGGAGATTAGAGTCGTTACAGCTTTCAAACCACATGGGCCATCTGGAAACTTTGGCTTCAGGGAGGCCACCTCTGTGCTCAGGGAGCTTCCTGAGTCTCTGGAACAAGTCATGTTGCCTCACATGTGCACATGGCCCACCAGAGGCCTGGCTCAGGGTCCAGGTGGGATTATAGGGTATGAATATGTGAATTAGTTGGTGCTCATGGGACCTATTTTTAGCAAAGACAGGGAACATGCAAGAGGGGGCCGATAGGGTATGTGTGAGAGAGCAGACCCACCTATGAAACTTGGGATAATAGTAATTATAACCACCCATTATATTAATATTTTCAAGTCCAGTTTTTAAAGGAGGAAACTGAGGCTCCAAGAGGCTCCAGGATGATACATCTAGGAAACAGCAAAGCTGTAATCTGAGCCTGGTCTGTCTGGAGGCCAAGCCTGTGTTTTGTCCACTGTGTACACTTCTCCCAAATGAAGGTTTGCCTTGACCCAGACATGTGTCTTTGTGACATAGCAATGGCCCCCAATAGGTTCCTACATGTGGTTAGAGTTGTATACTAAGAGGTCTCCACTGAGGTCTTGGTTTTCCTTTGGAAGAGTTAAAGGAGGTCCCTGCAGAGCCCACAACCTTTGGGTAGAGAGCTCTGTCCTGTTTGCCAGATAAAATGCATCTCTCTATAGCTTTATGAGAGCAGAAGAAAGAAAGCTGGGCTGTGGGTGTCTGGGGTGGAGCAGAGAACTGCCTTGGACGGAGAGGTGGGTATGTATGTGGAGTGGGTGGGGGTTGTGCAGGAGAAGCCATCTAACACTCCTAAGGATGCCACTCTCCTTAGACGGCACAGTTGGGAAAGGTGTCGGGGCGGGGGGTGCCCCCTCAAGCCAAGCATTCTCTCATTATGCAAGCTCAGCCTTTCCAGATGCAGCCAGCCAGCCTCTAAAATGAGAAGTGAGAATTCATAGATATCCTGTACCTACATTGTATGACAAAAGACCAGGGACCCAACGATGGATCAGTTGTTGGCCCTGCCCTGGAGGAGGGCCCCGCAGAGCTTCACCTCCCAGAAAGCTCCTGGTGTGGGGATAAGAAGAGGTTCTGTTGCTCCCCCACCCTTTGACAGGTGTCAATTCTGCTGTGCGGAGAGATCTATGACCCCACGGCCCAGCCCTGATCACTAGGAATTGCTGGCATGTGTTTGTCTCAAATTTCTTTTTGTCATTTTTATATACTTATATGTTTGAATATTATGTGAAAGGATATGTGGAGTGTTTTAGAAGCAGCAACCCTTTGCCCATGGCATTTGTCCCCAACGGTGTCTTTCGTCTTTTAATTAAGTCATAATTTGCCCAACAGAAATCTTTAATTCTTATATAGCATCCATCTTTTCCTTCATGCATAGCTTCTAACTTTGGTGTTGGCTTAGAAATTCCTCCCCATTTCCAGATATCTTATCAAATATTAATTAGTGCTTCATAGTTTTTTTCCTACACTTATATTTTCAGTCCATTTTTGGTGGAATTTACTTTGGTGTAAGAAGAGAAATGTAGAGATCCAACTTTACTTCTTCCAAATAGTTACAAATCATCAGATGATTCCAGAAGATTGGTTAAACCCTCCACTACTCACCCACACTACTCATTGCTGACTCAGAGTTACTCGGTCTTCCTGTTCTGAATTCCCATTTACATTTGGATCTGTTTTGTCCTCTGATCTCTGTACCTCATGGTCAAACTGTGAACTGTAATTGCTGAAGCTTTATGTGACTGTTTTATATCTGGAAGGAGAATTTTCTGCCCTAGCATTCAACTTTTTCTGCCTAGTATCACATGCTTATTCTTTCAAATGCTAAGCTGTCCTTTTAAATTCAGAAAAATTCTGTAGCAGTGTGATTGGAATTATTTTAAATATGTAACTTTGGAAGAATATATATGCATCTTTTCTGTTTGGAGGTTCTCCTCCAAGAACCTGCTGTGTCTGTCCATCTGTTTTTTTTTTTTTTTTTTCTTGTCTCTTTCTCAAAAGAGCATCATCATTTTCTCCACTTAAGTCCTACATCTTCTTGTTATTCCTGGATATTTGCTGCTGCAAATGGGGTCCTTTTCTGTTATATTTTATAGCTGGTTTTTACATGTATGTGGGAGGAAAAAGCTTTCAAGTTTGGCATAGTTAACTGGTGACTTTAGCAAACATATTCTAGTTTTTCAGTTTCATTAATCTAGACCTTTTTAAGGTAGAACTCACATCATACAAATAGTGATTTTAGTCCCTTGTTTTGTTTTTTTTTAAAGACTGCATGATTTTTTATATAATTGTATTTACTTATTTATTTTTGGCTGTGCTGGGTCTTTGTTGCTGCACAGGCTTTTCTCTAGTTGTGGCTAGTGGGGGCTACTCTCCAGTTGCAGTGCATGGGCTTCTCATTGTGGTGGCTTCTCTTGTTGCAGAGCCTGGGCTCTAGGGCTCACGGGCTCCAGTAGCTGCAGCTCCTGGACTCTAGAGCACAGGTTCAGTAGTTGTGACCAGTGGGCTTAGTTGCTCTGAGGGATGTGGGAATTTCCTGAATCAGGGATCGAACCCGTGTCTCCTGCACTGGAAGGCAGATTCTTTACCACTGAGCCTCCAGGGGAGAAATGCCTTGTTTCTGATATTAAACTTCACTTCTTCTGGAGCAATGCTCCACCACTCATTTCAAGGCAGTGGAGAACAATGGAAGGCATAGTGAACATCCTTCTCACTCTCAGCTTTAATGGGCCGCTATGCTGGTTGGATGGCAACCCACTCCAGTATTCTTGCCTGGAGAATCCCAGAGACAGAGGAGCCTGCTGGGCTGCCATCTGTGGGTCACACAGAGTCAGACACGACTGAAGTGACTTAGCAGCAGCAGCATACTGGTTGGATGGCAACCCACTCCAGTACTCTTGCCTGGAAAATCCCATGGACGGAGGAGCCTGGTGGGCTGCAGTCCATGGGGTTGCTAGGAGTCAGACACGACTGAGCAACTTCACTTCCACTTTTCACTTTCATGCATTGAAGAAGGAAATGGCAACCCACTCCAGGGTTCTTGCCTGGAGAATCCCAGGGACGGGGGAGCCTAGTGGGCTGCCGTCTGTCAGGTCACACGAAGTCGGACATGACTGAAGTGACTTAGCAGCATGCTGGTTGTAGACCTGAGTTCTGCATTTTATTAATCATATTAAGGAAGTGCATTGACATGAATGAATGCTGACATCTTGTCAAATATGCTTTCAAGCTATATGTAAGATCCTTTCAAATCTGAAGAGCTTTTATTACGTCTATTAATCTTATATCTAATATCCAACTCATGTATTTTGAAACAACCATCATCTTATAAATATTCATATAATACTTGTATAACTTATAAAATTAAAACATGAACTTAAGAGGTTTACATTGAACCATATGAAACTGATATTGTTTTAGGTCAAAGATAGCCAAATATTGGCAATTTCGAATGGTTCAACCTATTAGATTTTTCCCATTGAGCTTCAAATGCAAGATAAATCAATTGAATTTTTGCATAAGTCTGTCTAAATGCTTTCAATACCTTAAGAAGCAAATCATGATTCATCAATCAATAAGTTAACACTAAAAACCAATTAACAGGAGTGCTGCTACCAGAGATTTAAATTTCTTTATTTTCTCTAATCTAAGTCTAATTTTGACTGTGGTTCTGATTTCTTCCTAGAGCTACACTTGTACTGACTTTCCCAGAAGAGTCAGGGTTACCATCTCAAGCCTGCAGCATGACCCAGGGACATGATGGTTCTATACCAGGCCATTGTCCAGTTGCCCCACAAAGCCAACAGTTTGGCAGGCATTCCACCCTGATCCTCTCCAGTTTTTCCATGCCATTTTTGCCCCTTCACCTGCATACACATCCCACTTTGGTTTGCTTTTAACACTCAGCACAGATGATTGCTTGTTTTCCTTTTTTGGAGGCCTGACCTCAGGATATTGGAGCCATTCTACCTATAGTCATGAAAAGCCACAGGTGTCCCAACATGGGCAGCCCTTGACCAAAGATTCTCTGGGCCAGATTATGAAACCACAACACCCTAGTTCAGGACAGCTCTGAGATGTGACTCACACCAGAGGTCCCCATGGGATCAGGTGAAGGCCCCTACCCCACACATCCTTGCCTGATATCCTCCCTGGCCACTTCCTCCCCAACTCCTTCACTCCTCTCCCAGGTAGTACATTTTAAATATTTTTATGGGTTTATTTTGCTGCACCAGTCTTAGTTGTGGCATGCAGAATCTTTAGTTGTAGAATGTCAGCTCTTAGTTGTGGCATGGGGGATCTTGTTCCCTGACCAGGGATCGAATCCAGGCCCCCTGTATTGAGAGTGCAGAGCCTTAGCTGCCAAACTACCAGGAAAGTCCTGGAAGCACATTTTTATACAAAGGACTTCCCTGGTGGCTCAGACAGTAAAGCATCTGCCTTCAATGTGGGAGACCCGGGTTCAATCCCTGGGTCAGGAAGATCTCCTAGAGAAGGAAATGGCAACCCATTCCAGTATTCTTGCTTGGAAAATCCCATGGACGGAGGAACCTGGTAGGCTACAGTCCATGGGGTCACGAAGAGTTAGACATGACTGAGCGACTTCACTTTTACTTTTGACCTTGAATCCTCATCTTAGGGTCTGCTTCCGGGTACCCAGACCTAAAACAGGCAGGCCCTCTTTTTCATAACAGGTTTTGTTCGTTACAGCAGAAACTTTCCAATTTACTGATCTAACCAATTAGATATGTTTTGATTTGTTGTTGTTGTAACCACAATTTTTTCTCTCAAATGACCCTGTTTGGGATAGTTTATCTTTGTAACACAACATAATATAAATCTGCTTTGTGAGTGTTTGTTCTCAGTGGTTATTTGTTTTGAACACATCTAATTCATTTAAATCTAAAGTTTTTGATCAATTGGGTGACTAAAATGATAACTTTTTTCATTAACTATTAACACTTAAAATAGTGGGATATTAAACCATTCATATTGCTTCCATTTTTTGATACTTGAATAAGATCAATTATATTTTTAAAGTTCTAACTTTTTCTTGATCATTGTGTGTCATTCTTTTCTTATGTTGCTGGATCCAGGATGCTAATATTTTATTCAGCATTGCTGTATCTATTTTAATTAATGAGATTTGTCTATAGTATTATTTCTTGTATCTGTCCATGTTAGGCTTTTGCTGATTTTTGCAAAATTAACCAGGAAGCTTACAGTCATTCTCTGTAGTCGCAATGTACAAGGTATGATCCAACAGCGGGGGCTAGCCCTTTTTGGAGCACTAATTCATGTGCCAGGCACTCTTCTCAGGACTTAACTTTAGGAAACAGTTAGAACTGGACATGGAACAACAGACTGGTTCCAAATAGGAAAAGGAGTACGTCAAGGCTGTATATTGTCACCCTGCTTATTTAACTTATATCCAGAGTACATCATGAGAAACACTGGGCTGGAATGATGCTAAAGCTGAAACTCCAGTACTTTGGCCACCTCATGCGAAGAGTTGACTCACTGGAAAAGACTCTGATGCTGGGAGGGATTGGGGGCAGGAGGAGAAGGGGACGACAGAGGATGAGATGGCTGGATGGCATCACAGACTCGATGAACGTGAGTCTGAGTGAACTCCAGGAGTTGGTGATGGACAGGGAGGCCTGGAGTGCTGCAATTCATGGGGTTGCGAAGAGTCGGACACGACTGAGCAACTGAACTGAACTGACTGAACACGTTTAACCCTCACAACTACCTAATGCAACGTGTCCAATCATGATCTCAGTTTTTCTGGTGAGGAAACCGAGGTTTAGCAAGGTTAAGAAGTGGCAGAGCAGGGATTCAGGTGCAGACAGGCTGACTCCAGGGTGCTGGAATGCATCTTTTGCATAAAGAGGCTTATTTACATGTCTGATGTGGTATGCTGGCTGCTCACGTGGCTTTGTGGCTGTTACCCTCCAAAGTGCCAGGTGCTTCATGAATTAGATCTTTCTCATTACATCACCAGCTTTTGTGTGTGTTTTTTTTTTTTTAATGCAAGAGGCGATAGGCAAGGAAGCATTGATGAATTTTCAGAGACAGCTGCCGTTTGTTTGAACAAGGCTCTCTTCAGTATCCCAAGGATATTGGCACACAGGCCCAGCTCCCAACCAGTTCCTCCTGGTGCAAGTTTTCCTGTGGTGCCTGCGTGTCTCTACTTTGGATCCTGCAGAGCTGGCAGTAACTGCATCCTTGAGTTTTCCTCTCTGGAATTAATTTGTCCCCAAGTGAACTCAAAAGGAAGATCACACATGAAAGCTTTGTCCTTAAGAGGAGTTAGGAAGGTAGAAATAGCACAATCCTTCCTGTTTTAGCATATACCTGATGAGCATTGGACATATGAAAAAAGAGATGCTGGTGGACACAGTAGGCCTGAAGCTATTTTAGGCCCCCCCCAAAGCTCAGTAGTTTAGATTGTATCATATAACAGCTGGAATCCTGTGACATGTTCTGATTTCCTTGTGTACGATGGGGTGATGCTGTGATCTTCATGGGATAAAAACCCTTATTTTTGTTTTGTTTTGCACTAAATAAGTCAAAGACAAGTTCTACCAATAAGAACCTGAATGAATGCAAACCCTTGTTTGCATGATTTAGAACTAGATCTTGGGGAGATAACCACGAATGTATACCCTGAAGGTGTGAAAGTGAAGTGAAAGGTGCTCAGTTTTGTCCCACCCTTTGCGACCCCACAGACTATACAATCCATGGAATTCTCCAGGCCAGAATACTGGAGTGGGTAGCCTTTCCCTTCTCCAGGGGAGCTTCCCAACCCAGGGATCAAACCCAGGTCTCTTGCACTGCAGGCAGATTCCTTACCAACTGAGCTATCAGGGAAGCCCTTAAAGGTGTAGGGGAACTAAATTTACATAGTGGAAAATAGGTTCTTAGGACATGTAAATGGCAGCTGGCTCAATCATGAGTAGGGTGAGGGTGCCATTTGTTCACTCAGCAGATATAAATTATGTTATTAACACCTATTAGGCCCAGGAGATACATGAGCATAGCAGACATAGACCCTGCCCTCAGTCTGCTTGCAGTGCTTTGGGCCTAGACGTCTGCTGAACTCTTCATGAAGCTGATTGTAACTGTGGTGAGTGGAACACGCTGGGTACCATGGGAGGTGTCCCAGAGGCACTGTGGACAGCTTTCAGGGAGAGCAAACTTGCTGGGACCAGAAGGAGCACAGGTCACTATAGGAAAGTTCTGTGTGCCTACATGGAGTGAGTACGTGAGATGAGGGGCAGAGGCAAGACGGAAGTGCTAGATGTCCACGCTCAAATGCAGGAAGGGCTATTGTGCACTTGCACAATTTCAGCCTCTGATTTGCCTTAATGCTGGAACCTCCAAATTTGTTTACAAAATGCCATAAAATGTTTGTGTACATATTTATTATAAAGCTTTAGTCTAATAAATCTGAGAAATAGAGGGTATACATTTATTATTTCTCCTTACCTTAGAAGGGAAGCCATAAAAAAAAAAAATACCTGTCCTTAGTGAAAACAGACTTTTTTTTCCCAAAAATAAGTGATCAGAATTATCTTAAAAGAACCATTTACACATTTGGTCACTGCTGTTGGTCATTAGCTAGTTGATGGTTCCAAGCTTTAAATCTGAACTTGTCATATGAGGATGGAAGCTCAGGCTATTAAAGTCCAGAAAGGTTACCTTTCACAGATGGGACAAGCCCCTGGAGAAGGAGATGGTCTTCTGAAAATCACAGAACCAAAGAGCATATGGATATTTTGGTCCTTGTTTAAGAAAACCAAGTCTACATTCAGCATAACTCTTTCTTTCTTCAGCTTCTCTGAAAGTATACCTGGTTCATAAGAACCCTGACCCCCCAGCCCTTGTTTCACAGGCCAGGGTTATCCTGTGTGTTCCATGAACCCCTGTACCTGCGCTTGGCATCAACTTTCAGCCAGTTTCCGAGTGCAGTATTGGTTTTGGCTTTGGAAAATGAGATTTCTTTTACTTGGCTGGAAGTATACAGCAACCATTTTCTTTTGCTTGTGCCTCATGAGTTAATCAGGCAGTGAGAGGAAAGAGCCTGCCTGGTGAGCATCTGGACTCTTTTAAAGCCACAATTCACCCAGGTTTCGTGTGAACTAGCTTGCTCTTCAGAAAGGATGGCGTGATCTAGCAGCACCAGGGCCTGTGGGGTATTTTCCTTTTCCAAAGTCGTTTGTTTATTCTCTTCCAAATGGGCCCTTAAGGATGGAGGCAACAGAAAATGAAAAGATTGACTGATGGTCCCACAATTTCCATGGAATGGGCTAGCCATCAGAGTGGAAACGTGGGCTGAATATTAAGATTAGAGGAAGTTTGGGTTTGTAGAGCAAGAACCCAGGCAGGTTAGTTTCTTACATCTTGCTCTCTTTCCCCCCACACACATACTGGCCTGTACCAGAAAGGCCATTTGTCCTTGACAGCTTTGCCTGCTAGCCCTTCAAGATGTCAGGAGGCCTCTTCCCCATCAGCTCCCTCTGGAAATCTCCCTCTCAGCTTCAGTTGGACTGTTGGGCCTTTAGATTCAGATTTTTCCCTAGTGCTGTTTTTCAGACCACTCCTTTTCCTAAGATTTACTAGCTACAGGCCACTGTCACCTGCCACTTGCAGGTGGTTTGTTGAAGCAGGAGCCCAGGAACCAGGAAGGACAGAAGAGTGTGTGTGGTTTTAGGTTGCTGCTGGAGGTGCCTGGACCTTTTGAGAAGTATAGAAAGTCACCCATAGATATCCATTGACAGATGAATGGATACAGAAGTTTGGGTACATATATACATAGTGGAATATTACTCAGCTATAAAAGGGAACAAATTTGAGTCAGTTCTAGTGAGGTGGATGAACCTAAAGCCTGTTAAATGGAGTGAAGTCAGTCAGAAAGAGAAAAAACAAATATACATTAATGCATATATATGGAATCTAGAAAAGTGGTACTGATGAACCTATTTGCAGGGCAGGAATAGAGAGGCAGACGAGACGTAAAGAACAGACTTGTGGACACAGTGGGGGAAGGAGAGGATGAGACGAATTGATAGAATAACACTGAAACACACATATTACCATATGTAAAACAGATAGCTAGTGGGAAGTTGCTGTATAACACAGGAAGCTCAGCCCCGTGCTCTGTGACAACTTAGAAGGGTGGGAGGCAGGAGGGAGGTTCAAGAGGGAAGGGATGTATGTATACTTACGGTTGATTCATGTTATTGTATGGCAGAAACCAATACAACTTGTAAAGCAATTATTCTCCAATTAAAAATAAATTTTAAAAAGTCACCCAGAAATGTTAGCTGGAAGACAGGAGACTGGAACATCTATTCATAGGCTCCTGTTGTCAGCCAGCTGAGGCTTGCCTGTGAAGGAGTGGGCTATCCTGTCCTGGCAAGGCGTGTAGTTGAGGATGAGGGCCATGAAACTGACCCCCAGACCAGAGCTGGAATCAGAGTTGGGCCAGGAAGAAACAACACGGGGCATCTGAGACATTTGCAAAACCCATTTCTGCCTCAATCCCAGCCCAGGCTCCCATAGCCTGAGTTCAGCCCCTAATTGCTTTCTGCCATTTGAACAAAAGCATCGGTCAACTCTTTTCTTGGCCGTAATCAGTTGCCTGAGATTGTCCATGAGCCAAAAGGGAAGACGTTTCAATATTCTAAGTAGAAGTGAACCATTAAAAGTTTGTGTTTTAGAGAGAAGAGAGTGGACATTTGAATGTAAACCCTTGCTCTCCCTGACCCATTCTTGACACTGGGTATACGTTAAGAAAAATAAAGTATGAAAAAAATCTGGAAAATTATGACATTTAAACTATACTGTAAAAGAGACTTTATTTGGACCTAAACAAATAAAATACAGACTTCAAGAAAGGTAAACAAGGAACTTCCTTGTTTACAAAAGCATTACTACAGAAAATTTTAAAACCATCTTAATGGAGGCCACTGCAATTCAGGTACAGAGCTCAATGTGCTCCAACAATTTACAGATATGTAGCTCAGGAACAATCCTACAAATGAGTTATTTTCTGTTTAGGTGGAGTCTCTGGGAGTGGCTGCACCGACAACAGATGAGGGGAACAATTTCTTTGAAGGAATTTATGAAACACCTCTCTTGTTTTTATTACATCTGTGTTCTTATATTTCTTTCTATTTGCAGTGCCCTCGAGTGCTTTAAAATTTCAGGGACAATAAATAAAATTGATGGCCACTTTTGGTCCTCTGTCTTCTGAGTTGATAATGTTTTTCTGTGTTCAGAGGTTCAATCCTCAGCCCCCAGGGGACACAAGTACAGAGTAAAATGAGGTGATGCCAGGGCTTCTTGTGCACATTCCACCCCTCCCAGAGTCACAAGTCTTCCCTCCTCACTGGTCAATGGGCTCAGTGGTGCAATCCCACCACTCACAGCCTGGTGAAATCCATGCTGTCATTATGCAATTATTTTCTTACTCCTTTTCTCTCTAATCTTTCTGTTTTCATCTTTGGATTTTGTTTCACCTTTGGTTCTTCCTCTTTTTAGAGCTTAACCAACAAAGAAGGGTCAACCTTAGCTTCTTACAAAGTGGAGTGTGGACAAGTGGGGCCCTTCCTTGGCTCCCTGGCATGGGCTCTGCATGGGTGACCACCCTGTCGTGACTATCCCTTCCTGAGCACTTCCCTGTTGGCTCCACTGGGTTTAGGTCACTTGCAGGTGCCCTCATTTACTCTGCACAGTGACTCTGCACCCATCACTGTAACAAACCACCGCCAAATGTAGCAGCTTCACACAGCTAGTATTTCATATTTCTTATGACTCTCAGAGAAGTTATTCAGCTCTTGGCCTGGCTCAGCTGACCTTGGCTGACCTCCCTCAGGCATCTGCAGTGAGCTGGTGGGTCAGCTGTTGTTTGGGCCAGTGGGAGCAATGGAGCTCAGAGGCTACCATCGTCCAGCAGGTGAGCTTGGGCTCCTGTGGCTTCAGCAAGGGTTCAAGAGAATGGATAGAAATTCTAAGGCCTCTTGACATGAGAGTCAGAACAGGCATGGTATCTCTATCTGGGAGATCTTGGGAGATCTTGTCATCTTCACACTTCACCTTACTCTGAGCATCCAGTAGGTTGGAGCTAGAGCAAGGTTTCAGCAAACCTGGGGTGGAGTGCGAGAATCCAGTGTTTCTAAAGAATCGCCCTACTCCCTTGAGAGAACTTCCATTCTAACAGAGGGAGGAGAAAAGGATTCCATCTTTCTTGTGAGAGAGAAAACCACTACAGGATTGTACCTACTGTTCTGGGTTGATTTTCACAGATGTTCAGCCCAAGACAGTGCTGGGGAGGAACCCCCTCCCCACTCCCTGCTGTGTGCAGGAGCTGCAGTAGGCATCATCATTGGCACCATCTCAGGGACACTCATGCTGACCCAGCAGAGGTGCAGTGACCCTCTTCATTTTACAGAGGCAGAAATGTAGCAGGAAGATTGTGATTTGCTTCAAGTCACAAAGCTAGTGAGTGGCAGATCTGGGACCAGATCCACCCCCTCCCATCTGTCTTATGGCAGTTACCACCCTAACTCGTAGGTAAGGATAGAGCTTGATCCTGACATCTGTGAACTGGCAATCCTATCAAGAAATAAATGTCCTCCCCACCCCCACAAAAGTAGTTAACAATAAAGGATGGTGTTCGTGGCTTAGCTCATGAGTGTGGTTCATGTGGGAGGGAGTCTGGGTGAGCAGACCTTTCACCTGGACAATTGGAGGAGATAGTTCCCCAGAGGAAACTTGGGGCAGAGAGTCATCAGAAACCTGGATGGATATAGGTGGCAGGAAACAGATGTCTTCTCCAGCCTCGTTACCCAACTTACCAAAGTAGAAAGTGGGCTCAGGCAAGTAACTTGGACTGAGTCTCCCAGCTGGCGCTAGCTGATGGACCCTAATCCTTCAGTCTTGCTCAGGCTGATGGAGGAGGAGCTCTCTCCACCCCAGTCCTGATGCCCCAGTGCTCTGGGGCCATCTTAAGTGTCTGCTTTGAACTCTGAGACATGACCAAGGGCTCTAGAAGTGACTGGGACAAAAGGCCATTGGTTGGAGATTATAGCATGGGATGATGACGACCGCCCACACACATACAATGGAGTAGACAGAATTTCTAGTTAGGAAAACCTCTTCTTGGAAACCCTAGAGACCTTAACCCCTTGGACAACAACACTGGAATCTTTTGTTGTCTCCAAGTTCATGTGACTTTCCCTTTCACTCTTTAGAGCTGCTTGGTCATAAGATTTAAAGCCAGAATTCTTTTCCCACGTGTCATTCTCCATCAGAGTTTCATCTGCTGAGGAGTTGCAGAGCTGGTGCTCATGACACAGGGCCTCCCTCTTCCATGGCTCCTTATCTAGAAGGTTCTAGCTGAAGGGGCTGCCTGTTGTCTCCAAACACATAGGAGAGCAGCAGATTGAGCCTCAGATGGAGGAGGGAGAAGGGTCTCAAATTCAGAAGACAAGAAGCAAGCTCTCTCCCCAAACAAGCAGGAAGCCTGAGCTGTGAGTTGAGATTGTTGGCACTGGGGAGGGGTCTGGGGATGCTTCCACACGCCTTCATGAGGTCACTGGAACAGGGCAGGAAATCTGAACCTTGTGCCAAAGAAAACTCTTTGCTCTTTATAAAAAGCCCGTTGAGCTTTGCTCACAAGGATTGGGACTCTCAGATGGGTAGACTGGCTTCCAGCAAGGGGTCTCGCAGTCATTTCTGAAGGCCTGGGGCCACTCCACTTGCGGTCACACTGCTGTTTCTGTTCTGGGCTAAGGATGGGCCTTGGATCCTGGAGCCGATGAGACAACATCTGACCTTTTTATTTCTGATTGGGAAACCCCACACAGACCAGAGTCTGTTTCATGGCTTAAACTTCTGCCTGTGAAACGCTTCACTCCTCGGCAGGAACTCTGCATGGGGTTACAGGCTTTGTGCAGCCTGCTCAGTGTCAGCTGTGCCCAGGGCAGGGTGGCCACCATCTAGACGGTCACAAGGACACAGCCTGGGGCAGAGAAAATGCAGGGGCTGTGGGGCTGAGCTGACCTGGGTTTGAATCCCACTTCAGTGGCCTACTAGCTGCATACATTTTGACAAGTTAGCTCAGCTTCTCAAAGCTTCATTTTCCTCCTCTGTAAAGTGGAGAGTACTAGACCTACTTACAGTGTCAGGATTAAAGAAGACGGTGCTTCAAAGGCCAGTCACGGGGAAGGCAGTCTGTAAATGCCTGTCCGTTCCCTCCTCCCATTTTAGTTCCTCTTTAGCATTTCCTCACCATAGCATCACTAGGAAGTTCATGTTCTAGCCCCATTTTGTAGGATGGAAGTTGGGGGCAGCCTGGAGAAAGGTGACATCTGCGTGACACAGTGACAGTTGGTGGCTGTGAAGGGTTCCCATACACCAGTGGAAGGGGCCCTGCAGACCTCACAGCATCCGCAGAGGGGACCGCTCGGGTGTCCCCTGGCTCAGCAGACCAAGCCGCACTCTCACTTGTTATATTGTCCTCCATGGTAGGTCCTGCCCGGGCCCAGTGTTTCTAAAGATCTGCATCAGTGCTCTCCAAGTGTGGTCCCCTGACATCAGCATCCATGTCATTTGGGACTTGATTAGAAAAGCACATTCGTAGGCCCGTCCCCAGACCTGCTGAATCAGAAACTCTGGGGGTGAATCCCCGCAGAGTGCTTCTAAACATACCTGCAGGTGTCTCTGATGCATCACAGACTCTGAGACCTAGTCAAGTTATGGCAAAGCAAAGGAAACACTGTCAGCATGCACTGTCAGGCTTCTTTGCAGACTGGCCTCTATAAGGCAGTACAGGTTCTGCTTAGACTGCCGATGTGAGTTCTAGCTCTACTGTGTGGCTGCTCTGTGACCTTGGACAAGTTACTTCACCCACTTGGGCTTCCGAATCCCAATCGGATGAAATAATGCTTACCTTGTAGGGTGGCTTAGAAGCGTAAATCAGTTCATCGTCACAAAGTGCTCGAAGCAATGTCTGCCATGTGGTCCAAGTTCAATACATATTAGCTCTGTCTTCTTAGTTTTCAAGCAGCCTAGCCAGGCTGAGGGTCTTACTCTGGAGGTGGTTTAAGGCCTAAAGGTTTGCCGGCAACTAACTATAGGTGGCTGAGCAAAGAAAACACTTGAAAAGTCCCTCTCTGGAGCCTAATAGCATCAACAACCACTGTGGTGGCAGCCAACATAGCATAGTAACTCATTCAATCCTTATAGTGAGATTATGAGGTAAGGAATTGCTATCTGTATTTTCGTGGGCAGGGGGGTGCAGAATAACTTAAGGCACCACTTAGTAGGTGGCAGAACTAAGAGTTGAACCTAATGGTTTGAAAAAAAAAATCATGGTCACAAGTATAGACATTTCCAGGGTCCCCATTCCTTCCCCTGAGAAGCTCTGTAAAGAAGAAAGCAGCTTTCACTCACCATTCAGGGCCCCTGCAGCCTGGCATGAACATCACAGAGGCATCCTTCCCAGACGGACCGTGAGACAACGCTGAGGAGTAATAATTAAATGAATCCATGTTTAAGAGGCACTTAAGTGAATTAAAACCAATATGTGAGTCATGGGAGTCTGCACAGCCATCTTCACTGGCATCCTTAATATTTGGCTGCTGAAATTCTTTGTTTTAAAAGATCCTGGGCTACTTGGAACTGGCAGTCCCAGGGAAACACTGCCCTGTGTCATACATTAGAGAGGGTGAGAGGTTTCCAAGACCCGGGAGGCCATTTGCTCGAAGCCTGAAATGCTCCACTGACGCCAGGTTGGCAAGCCCCTACCTGAGGCCCCAACCAAAGAGGGGAACTGGATGTTTCTGTGATGGTTTTGTCTTACTATCTCAGTCTCAGTTTCCTAGAATGAAATCCTGAGACGAGACATCATTTTAAAGTAATTTACTAGCATATGTTCCCAGAAGAACCCACGGAAGGGATGGGGAAGGAAGCCAAGCAAAGGTATGATATCAAAGTCCTCAGGGGTGAGAAAGAAGGTGGGTAACTTGGGCACTCTCCGCAGTAGAGGTCATACCTCAGAGGGTGCAGGGACAAAGGAGTTTGGTTGAGGGTTCCTGGAAAGGGGTGTGAATTCGCATGCCCTCCCCTCTCTCCAGGTTCACAGGCAAAGAGGGGTCCTGTGGGGGAGAGACACAGAAAATGCTGCTCCATCATTTACTTCTTCAGGCCCAGAGCCCTGGAAGCAAGACATAAACCAATCCTTTCTTGTCCCCACTCGCAAACAAGCCCACTTCGGACACAATCCTAAGTTTAGTTCATTCCAACAAGTTCAGAACACACATACCAGGGCTCAGTCAGTCTTATGAACCTGTAGCCCATCCTTTTTTTAAAAAAAGAACAAGGAGAAATCATAAAATTTTCATAAACAACTCTAGTGAGTCTGAATTTAAAACCTTACCATTAAAATAACCAAAAGCAACTCCTTCTCTTTGCAAGTCATTTTAAACAGCTAACCAACTAATTGAAAATGTTCAGACCAAATACAGAGAAAACCAAGTATCACCCTAGAAAACAAAGACTATCTCTCTGTTTTGTTCTTGACAATATTAAGAGGACACATGACTTTAACATTTATTTAAATTGCCAACATCCATTGGATCATTGGAAAAGCAAGAGAGTTCCAGAAAAACATCTACTTCTGCTTTATTGATGACGCCAAAGCCTTTGACTGAGTGGATCACAAGTGGAAAATTCTTCAAGAAATGGTAATAGCAGACCACCCTACCTGCGTCCTGAGAAATCTGTATGCAGATCAAGAAGCAACAGTTAGAACTGGACATGGAACAACAGACTGGTTCCAAATAGGAAAAGGAGTACATCAAGGTTGTATATTGTCACCCTGCTTATTTAACTTATATGCAGGGTACATCATGCGAAATGCTGGGCTGGATGAAGCACAGGCTGAAATGAAGATTACTGGGAGATATATCAATAATCTCAGATATGCAGATGACACCACCCTTATGGCAGAAAACTAAGAAGTAAAGAGCCTCTTGATGAAAGTGAAAGAGGAGAGGGGAAAGTTGGCTTAAAACTCAACATTTAGAAAACTAAGATATGGCATCCAGTCCCATCACTTGATGGCAAATAGATGGGGAAACAGTGGAAACAGTTAGAGACTTTATTTTGGGGGCTTCAAAACCACTGCAGATGATGACTGCAGCCATGAAATAAAAGATTCTTGCTCCCGGTAAGAAAAGCTATGACTAACCTAGATAGCATATTAAAAAGCAGAGACATTACTTTGCCAACCGAGGTCCATCTAGTCTCAGCTATGGTTTTTCCAGTAGTCATGTATAGATGTGAGAGTTGGACAATGAAGAAAACTGAGCGCTGAAGAATTGATGCTTTTGAACTGTGGTGTTGGAGAAGACTCTTGAGAGTCCCTTGGACTGCAAGGAGATCCAACCAGTCCATCCTAAAGGAGACCAGTCCTGAGTGTTCATTGGAAGGACTGAGGCTGAAGCTGAAACTCCAATACTTTGGCCACCTGATGGGAAGAACTGACTCATTGGAAAAGACCCTGATGCTGGGAAGGATTGAAGGCAGGAGGAGAAAGCAATGACAGAGGATGAGATGGTTGGATGGCATCACTGACTTGATGGACGTGAGTTTGAACAAGCTCCAGGAGTTGGTGATGGACAGGGAAGCATGGAGTGCTGCAGTCCATGGGGTTGCAAAGAGTCAGACACGACTGAGCAACTGAACTGAACTGATGTTAGTGGGTCCTTCTTAATTCTAATTCTAATTAATTGTTTTAGTTGTGTATTGACCCTGGAGGTTCTTGGCATCAGGCTTTTTTTTTATGTACACAGTCTGAGTGAGTGAGTGAGTGATAGTCACTCAGTCGTGTCTGACTTTTTGTGACCCCATGGACCTTATCCCCATCCATGATCCCGGGATCCTCTATCCATGGAATTCTCTAGGCAAGAATACTGGAGTCGGTTACCATTCCCTTCTCCAGGGGATCTTCCTGACCCAGGGATTGAACCCAGGTCTCCTACACTGTAGGCAGATTCTTTACCACCTGAGCCACTAGGGAAGGCCACACAGCATGAATACCTAAGATGCAGATTGCGCTCCTGACTCTGCCCTTTTCTCATAGGCATTCCCTAAAGCTTGAACTCTCAGCTGCCATATGTTTCTTAGTTAGATCAACTGCCAAGGCAGTTATTCTGTGTCTGGTATTTAAAAGTAAAGCTTGTTTAGGACAGGGATATGCCTGTAAATCTCCATGCCTGACACTTGAGGTTAGTCTAAGAGTATCTGTTGAATAAATTAATAACAGAACACAGATCCTGTACCCACTGCAAGGACCTGTTCTCAGGCTTTTAGTGTGCTAGACAGCAATTCTCGGTTTTCTATGTATATTAATAGTATCGCATCCTCTGTATATAATGACAATTTTATGTCTTCTACTTTGAATACCTAGTATTTCTTTTTCTTAATCCAATTGCTGTGGCTAAGACTTCCAATACTATGTTGACGAGAAATGGTGAGAGTAGGCATCCTTGTCTTGTTGAATATTTTAACAGAAAGGCTTTCCATTTTTCACTGTTGAGTATTATATTGGCTATGAGTTTGTCATGAATAGTTTTTATTATAATATGTCCCCTCTGTATCCACTTTCATAAGAGTTTTTATCATGAATGGATGTTGAATTTTACCAAATTGTTTTTTCTGCATCTATTGAGATGATCATGTGGATTTTGCCTTTTCTTTGATTGATGTGGTGTATCCTATTGATTTGCCTATAATGAATCATTCTTGTGACCCTTGGATGAATCCAACTTGATCATGGTGCATGAGCTTTTTTAATGTGTTGTTGGATTCAGCTTGCTAACATTTTGTTAAGAGTTTTGCATCTATATTCATCAAAAGTACTGGCCTATAATTTTCTTTTTTTGGTTGTGTCTTTGTCTGGTTTTCATATTGCTGATGGTGGTTTCATAGTATTTAGGCAACAGTTCTGAACAAGAGGACCCTCAGCTAGCTTTTGCTGTTTTATGAATGGTATTTTGGGCTATTGTCATAATAACTTTTGACCTGTACCTGTATGTTCACATGATAAACTGAATTTTCCTATGAAGTCAACATTGATGAAACTTCTGGGAGATAACTCTGTTGGGTTTTGGATTTCATAATTTAAAGAACTTGTAGAAAAATAAGAACATATATGTGTGTAAAACTGAATCACTTTGCTGTGCAGAAGAGACTGGCACAACATTGTAAATTAACTGAACTTCAATTTTTTAAAAAATAAAGAACTTGTAGACGTTTTTAGTTAAATGAAAAGGAAAGGCAGGGACTTCCCTAGCAGTCTAGTGGTTAAGACTCTGCTTCCACCTCAAGGGGTGCAGGTTCAATCCCTGATCAGGAAACTGAGTCCCCCATTCTGTGCAGTGTGTCAAACATTAAAAACAATTTTTTAGAGGACAGCTAAGGCAATAGTAGTAATAATGAAAGTATATAATAATACATAATAATAATGAAATAAGACTAATGACAGTCCGGTTGGAGGAAGTGAAGATGCTCTTATTGAGAGAGACTGATTTTAACCGTGAGTGCAGTTATTCCTCAAATAGCTTGGTCCTTCTCTCCACCTCCTAGACTGGGAGATCCCCTGAAGACAAGAAGGACTGTATTATAAAGGCATGTGACCCAATGCAGGACATGGAGACTGCTTGATAAATAATTATTAAGTGGGGGCGTGAACAAAGGAATGTAAGTTGTAACAGAAAACATACGTGCCTCATGCATAAGAATTATTCTACAGAAGCTGTTTCCCATTTAAGACAAAATAAGAAACACTTGCTGAGTGGATGGGTGGGCTTCCTCCAGGGCAGCAGGGGCTGGGCACCCGTGTGGGAGCTGGCCTCTGCCTCTGTAGATAGAGTCCATCTTCTCTGAGTCAGTGCTCTGGCTGCGTGGTGGGCAGGGCTCCAGTCTGAGGACTAGTAGGCAGGGAGGACCATAATAGAAGATATTCTGACTTCACCAGAGGTAGAGCCCCAGGGAAAGCACTTTTTCCCCTTCTAACTGGGTCTCCATCTCTTAACCTCCAAAATGGCAGTGACCGTGCCAGCCCTCAGGGCTGGGGTTCCAAAGGCTGATATAGAATGTTTGCCTGAGAATCAAAATCCAGATTTCCTGACCCTACTTGTGCTCTAAAGAATCCCATGCTGGAGGTGGGTCCTGCAATCTGCATCTTCAACAGGGATTTTAATGTAATTTTGGAGGGTTCTTAGCTTGGGTGCGTATTGGAGCTTCCCAGGGAGCTTTCAGCAAATGTTGGCCCATGCTGTGTGCTGTGATTCAGTGGGTCCACAGCTGGGCTTCCAAGGGGGCTTTTTTTTGTTTGTTTGTTTTACAATTTTTCACAAAATCATCACAGTCTGTCTAGCACCGTTATACAAATTGCAGAGAAGTGCCCCCTCTGGTGGTCTATAGCCTCTTGCCAGGATGCAGGACTTGGGGAAAGCGGCATGGGCTGGATTTCAACCCCCCAACCCTCAGGCAGGTCTCTTGTGCAGTAAATAGCCTGCATGGCTGACACTGCTGTGCATGGAATCTGTGGTTCTCAGGTGGTTCCAGTGCACACCCCAGTTATGAAGCAGTGACAGGTGTAGGCTATTAATAACCTTTGAAGGCTTTTGCACAGAAATGAAATAGCATGTTAAGATCCATATGGGACAGCTTGTAAACCAGACTCAGGACAGCTGAGAACAGGGCATCCACAAAGAAGCTGTTTTACACTGGCCTAGATAGGAAGAGGTTGGAGCTGATCTGCCATGGTAGAAAGGAAACAGAAAGGAGGGCAGAATCACCCTAAAAGAGGAGGCCAGTCCTTGAAGGAGAGCCCTGAGATGTGTCCAGAGGTAGCAAAGTGCATGTGCCAGCCAGAGGGGAGAGATTAGTTAGTAGCTGCTCCCTTGAACAGGACTGCATGTGCCTACAACATGCTGCAGGGGTGCTGCACTGGGGGAGGATCCTCTCAGGCCTCGTCTCTTCTGTGGCCAAGGGGACTTCAGTATCCCTAGAACAACTCTCAACCAAGGAGAGGCAGGTGTTGGCAGAGACATGCCCAGCTTTTTCACCCATTAGGGGTGTTGCATGTCCCCACTCCTTCAGGGAGCACTTCAGGTCACCTCACAACCTACTTGAACCCCAGCCCTTGCTCCAGAATCTGTTTTGGGGGAACCCAGACAAGGGACATGTCAATAGGTGGGTCTCCAGCTCCAGAAAAGTGTGTCCTTGCTCAGACAGTAGCCCTCAAATGGCAGCAGCTGGGTCCATCTTTCTCTGGCAGGTAGAGAGCACAGGAAGGCGGGCTACATGGGCTGACATTATGTTCTCTGAGTGGATGGGTCTGTGATGTAGAGCAGGGCTTCTCAAATGGTCACATGCACAGAGGTTACCTGGAGATCTCCTTAAAATATAGATTCTAACTCAGCAGGTCTGGGTGGGAGCTGAAAAGCTTCATTTCTAACAAGCTCCCACGTAATGCTGATGCTGCTGGTACAAGGACCACGCTTTGAGTAGCAAGGCCCTTGGCAGCAAGGTCCTTCTCAAATGAATTCCTAGCCCACAGGAGTGTAAGCGCACTGATAGGTGGGATTGAACTCTCCACTGTAAGTATGTCCCTAATACCAAGATTTCTGGCCTGGCTTTCAATAAGTACCCACCATACATTTGACTCCTACAAAACCTTTTCACACAAACACCACTCATAAACTGTTTTTATGCCATGGTGTTAAACCCTTCCCCATCATTTCAGGAGAGATTGCCACCTTGTAGAGTTTTCAACCAGCCTGTGGGGCAAAGGAAAAGACTGATAGAAAATCAAAATAATTTGACTTACGAGATGGAATTGAACTTTGAATTCTTAGTATGTTGATCAAGAATTTGCAGGCTCTGGGAAATACTTTTTAAAAAAATAGGAATAGAAACAAATTTTTGAAACTCTAAAGAAAAAGTTACTTGTCTCTGTTTAACAGAAAGAAAAACTTCCTGGATGAAAATCAAATACTTTGATTACTTCTTAAACCTTAGAAGACACATATTTCTGGTCTGTTCACTTTGGGCTTTTCAATTAGAGCTGTTATATTTATTTATTTGTTTGTTTAGATTCTTGTTTGTTTTGCTGTCATCCCCAAAAGGGGAAGTCATCAGCATTTGGGAAGGTGTTCTGGTTTGTTTTAGTCTTGGAAAATAAAAAGATTTGCTCTAACCAGAATTAGTGTAATGCACAGGAGGGGCGTGTTACAGGAATAAGACAGCTTACTCAAGTCATTTCTAATTTGTATTCTTTTTTTAATGCAAGAATATTTTTTACTTGTTTTAAAGTGTCCTAAGGGCCAAGAGGACTGTTTGGGAGGAGCCTCCTCTGTCTCCACTTTGATCAGAAAATCGCTTCTCCTGGGACAGCTGACTTCCCACTGCCTGTGATGGGGACGGGGTTTATTCAAAGTACACGCTCCAAATTCAATACTCCTTAGCTTCCCAGGGGCATTTGGCTTTAACAGTTATGTGGTTCATCTGTCTCAAACATTTGTTTTGACTTTAGCTCCTGCTTGCTTCAATTTTTTAAGCTTGGAAAGAACAAACCCAGGATAGTCTGGGCCTTCGCTTCCAAACAGGGGTTTAGACAAAATTTTTAAAAGGGACTTGCTTTGTAGTAGTTGCCTTGGCCCATTCCTCCAAAACCCCCACGTGTGTGGGTAATCACCTCTGTTCTCTCAGGCTGTTAGTTGCCAAACCCTATCCGGCAGGAGGCCTGTAACCACTGCCCCAGCCTTGCCAGGCCATCAGCCATGACTGGCATATGTCCTGGCATCCTGTGTGCTTCAGGTTCCTTAAAGGCCACACTTGGCTCATTGGGTTTGTGCTCCCCACCTGCTCAGGCTTAGTTTCTGTGAGTTCTTCAGGGGAAGGAGGAGGGGGAAGGAGGAGAGGGACGTTGTCTGTGCCTTGCTTGGTATCCCCCACCTCGGGTCCCCTCCAGCCCATTCTTACATTGGCAACTAGGAAAGCCTGGGCAAGCGCTGTAACTTCTCTGTGTTCCAGTTTCCTCCTTGTAACGGGAATAAGAGGAGCTGCCTGTCATTTAACAAGCTAGTTCTGAGGTGGGCCGTGTGTGGACTCCATCTTCATGACCATCAGCACTGGCAGGTCAGACCCAGTCCCATACGTAGCCTATAGTCCGCAGTGAAGTCGCTCAGTTGCGTCCAACTCTCTGCAACCCCATGGACTGTAGCCCACCACGCTCCTCCGTCCACGGGATTTCCCAGGCAGTAATACTGGAGTGGGCTTCCTTTCCTTCTCCAGACGATCTTCCTGACCCAGGGATCGAACCCGGGGCTCCTGTATTGCAGGCAGACGCTTTACCGTCTGAGCCCCCAGTCCTATAAGGCCGGTGCTAAGGCTTCACTTTACAGGTGAGAAAGTAGAGGCTTGTAGAAAGCCTAGCTCATTTGCCTGACAACACACAGCTGTTACATATCTGAGCCAGTCATCAAAACTGGGACACTGATGCCAAAGCCTGTGCATTTTCTGTGCTGCAAGTCCATGTGCGTTACTGCATGGGAGGCATTCCATGGGCCCTGTCCCAGAGGACTTCCCTCTGGGAATAGCACTGTTTTTTCTGGGGAGGCTCAGGCTGACTCATCCTTGAGTTGAGCCAGTAGAGTATTTCCTGGGAATAAACTCTTTCTATTAACTCACTGGGCCAGGTTATTGAGAACCCCTTCTCACCTTTGAATTCTCAGTTAGAGAATTTGGGATCAAGTGCTTTCAAAATTCACCTGAATTCTCTATTAACTGGGTTAACACAGAGCTTACCAGCTCACAGAGGTCATACCTCATGTGTCTGGAAGAAAGGAAAGAGATCTCAGAAGAGCACCAAACTTCAGTCATAGAACATGAAGGGTCATCCCAGTTTGACAATCCCAGGAGAAAGTGGCAAATGGGAAGTTAAACTTCACACCCGCCCTGGCGCCCAGCATAAGCCCTGACCAGATTTGCGGATTTGCTGCTCACACAGGGCACCGTGTTGGTGGTCAGAGAAAATGAGGCTCGAGAATAAAGTCAAATCCTGTGTGATTGGGAGGAAGGAGCCTGAAGGCCAAGGAGGCTCACTAACTTCATGATCTGATTCTTCCTGCCAACCACACCGCACATTACAAGCAGGGCTGGAGCCTGGCTCCACTGGCCAAGCTCCCGGGGGCCAGGACGGCTGAGGTATGTCTGGAAAAGAGAGGGTTTTTGCCAAGGCAAGCATCTCCCATGCCAGGCAGACCAGCAAATAAGCTACCTCTTGCAGCCCCTTCATCTGAATCCCTGAGGACCCAAGGCCTGTTGTTCAAGTATTAAGTGCAAACTCAGAAACTACTGAGTGCCCAGTCCTGAGAATACAGAAGCAAACGTTCATAAACTGAGTATGCGTTTATCTCGTGTGCTAAAAAAATATTAATTGATGTTTTTCTGACCCTGAGAGTAATGGGTCTTATTAAAAGAGAAAAAGAAAAGTTTAAACTCAATCAATCTCCAGGGAGAAACCTTGATAGCATTTTGTGGGATTGGATGTCCTTGCAAGCCAACAAAAAGTGGGGACTAGGAAAAAGACTAGTTTTGTGAATCTTCTTAAAATAGGGTCCAAAACTTGATAGTAAAAATTTTTAATTTTTGATTGAGACTTTACTTGAAAGATAAAACTGAAGATTGTGAAAATAAGTTTATATTATTCTACACTTAACAGCTCTTGTAACAGGGTAATTACAATGGTCAAAGATTTCTTAGACCCAAGGCAAAGGCTTATTTGCCTTATTAGCATGTTTAAAATAGAAGTGCGTTAATTTCTGAAACAGAAGCAGTAACTGAGTGCTGGGTAGGCAGCTTTTGTTTTTGTTTTAAAGTATTTATTTATTTGGCTGTGCCATGTCTTAGTTGCGGCATGTGGGATCTAGTTCTCTGACCAGGGGTTGAACCCAGGCCCCCTGCATTGGGAGCATGGGGTCTTTTAGCCACTGGACCACCAGGGGAGTCCCTAGATAGGCAGCTTTTGGATGTGACTGTTCCTGTTATATCATAAGGTAACATTCTTTACTTCCTATTTTGCCATTTTTTTGTTTTTTGTTTTTTTGAGGACAATCACAAAAAGGTTGTTTTTATGATGGTATATTTCCCCCAAAGGCTTCTCTTGATCTTTTTATTTTAAATCCTTATCTTCTGAAATATCTTAAAGTCTTATCATCCATGGATAATTTTGACTTCTTTCACTGTTAAGTAACTCCATCAGATCCAGATAGATCAGAGACTTTAAGTGGTTTGAGCAGTTTCTGTGCATCACTTTAGTTGATTTCATGAAAGCCTGCAGCTATGCAACAAGGGTTCAGTAGATTTCAGTGCATTTGAATTGAGTAATCAGATTCTACATTGTCTGGCAATCAGGGACAAAGGGTAGACAGTTCCCTGGTCCACATTCCCCATTAGCTGAGAGCTCTTCATCATAAGTCTTGCAGTAGTGCTGAAGGTGAAGTTCTCAAATGTGAGCAATGGTTGGAGCATGAAAGTCAGGCCAAGAAGTGTGGTCCCTAGAATCTCATCATGTACCTCCTGGGAAGTGGTAATAAGCATTCTCTCCCCAGCTAGATCACTATTCGTGATGCTATCTGAAACCAGGCTTAGTTTAACCATATCACCCCCAAATATATTTTTTAAATTTCCCTGAGACTTCTTGTGCCTCCAGGGTATCTGCCTGACTGCAGGGATGGGACTGGGGGGGTCTGGTACCTGGCTCCATAATGACCTTGTTTTTTAAGGTCATGGCCCAGGCTGCTCTGGATAAAACCAGAGCAAAACAGGTGCTGATGGGCTTTAAAGTGAAGTGCTTCCCTAATGGGGGCAGCTATGTAACCTGCAGTTAGAAAGTCTTCCTTTGGTTGGTATGAATTTGAACAACATTCATTAGCATGTGAGGGTTCCCCTTCTGTTGCCTCTCCCCACCTGGGAACAGATGCCCAGCACTTTCTAGAAGCTCTCGGTACCAGCAGCCTCATCTGTAAATAGTATTGTCTGAGGTCAGGTTTGCTGAAGCAGAATCTGAGATGGGGATTCCTGTGCAAGTGATTTAGTACAGAAATGCTCTTGGGAGAAGAGGAATAAGGAAGCAGCCTAGGGCAGAGGACACGGGCAAACAGGGATGTGCTCTCAGCCTGTTCCAGTGGGGCTCTGGAATATGAGTCTCATAGCACAACTGGTCTCACCTTGAGGCAAAGGGGTGGCCTTCTCCACCCATGTCAATCATAGGCTGCAGAGGAAGGATGTTATAACCTCTCAGACAAAGCAATTCCCATTCAACCAGGGACTGGAAGCCATCTAGCAAAGGGGTTCTGGGTGCAGAACTACATGCAGAAGCCCATGCTCTGAGGGTGGGAGGGGGAAGAGGAGGCTCTTTCCCTAATTGCTGCAGTGGAGAGTGGAGAATAGAATTAAAACCTTTCAGTCAAGAGGACTTACATAGCCATGGGAGGGCTGGGCTGGTGCTGGCAGGCACAGAAGGGTGATCCATGACATTCCTCCCTGTGACACCATCCAAGAGTGTTTGAGTCCTGACCATATGCTGAGCACTCTCATTCCTACAGAAGTCTTTGGTTTTCGCTCTTTTTGCTTATTCTCCACCTCAATATCCAACTGGAATTTTCATTTCTGTTAGACTGAGTGGGTGGAAGAAAGACTTGGAATAAGGCAATAAATGCTGGACTAATGTTATTTTCTTGCATTTTTGGAATTAACAAAAATAAGGTAGTTCAGCAACTCTCAGATAATCAGGAGCAGTCTTAGATCAAAGCCAAGTAAATGGAGGGCTCCTCTGTTCCAGAGTAATTCACACCTGTATCCTCAGTGCTGATATGGGAGTCCATGCCTGGGGTCCATTCCAAATTCTGTTGCATGTCCATATTATATATGCCAGCTTATCACCCATTAGCGTTGGGGTAAGATGGGAGAAGAAAACGTTGGAGGAATAGCTAAGGAAAGCTGTTCCTGACAGTGGAAACAACTTAGACCAAAGGTGTGAAAATGATACCAAGAAAAGGGTACTTGTAGAACAGTGATATATGTACTCAGAAAGGCAGGGGCCAAATGGATGCCAGAGTTAAGATTTTGAGCTTTATTCTGTTCACAAAAGGCATTTTAAGAAGGTTCCTTAAGCAGCCTGTAGAATGGACCAGAGAACGGGGAACTCATAGCAATGGCTCCCAAATCATTGTGGAGCAGAACGCTTACTGTATGTATCACCTAACCTGTATTGAAAGTGCTTATCTCAGGCCCCACAATCTCAGAGTCTACTCAGAGGTTACTCAGTTATCTTCTCAGACCACTGGATGTGGCCCATGAATCTGCATTTTTAAAGAATGCTCCCAAACCAGTTCTAATGCAGGAGGGCCCAAGCCCACTGCATGAGAGATGCTGACTAAGAACATGGAGAACCATCAGAAAACTTTGAAATCACTGAGGTCAGTTATCCCCATTGGATATCTAGACTGGATAAGAAAAGATAAGCTGTAGTTTCCTTTTACATCTATATAGCTCCTATCTTTTGCTTCCTTTTATTTTGGGTTGTTTTGTTGCTATTTTATAAATCAGAGTTTTATTGATATTTAAAAAATGCTCAAAAGTACATAAATCATTAAGCGAATTTTCATAATGAACAAACCCCAGCACCTCAAGAAGTCCCTTCCACTTACTACCTCCCAATTACTATCTTGACTTCTAACTTCACAGATGAGTTTTTTTTTTCATTTCTACTTTTTTGTTTGATAATCTTGATAATACATTAGTATAATCATATGCTGTGTAACCTATAAGTAAGTAGGTGTTTTATGGTAAGTGCTCACATTTTTTTCCCTCATTGGACATACGGTGAAAATTTTTATTTCACCCGACTGCCTGGAAATCTTGGTCTGAGCTGAAAGGTGCAGTTCTTGGAAATGGGAGGAGGAAGCATGGGTGGCATCTCAGAGCAAGAGTCCACACGAGTTGGTTCCTTTTGGTGCCGTTGTGGTGTTGGCTGTGCTCATTCCCTCTAGAAACTCAGGGCTTTCAGAGGGGAAGGAGACAGGTTTTAGAGTCAGCCCAGAATGACTGCGGAAGTCACGTAGCCTCATTGAGCTCCAGTGCCCCAGTTTCTAGACATTCAGTCAGTGCTAGTTTTGTCCTGTGCCTTCTCCTTTTCCAAAATCTGCAAACATGCTGTGTCCCCTCAGAAGTCTTGATTTGGCCTCAGTGACGCAGAGAGGCTCTGTGGGTTATGAAGAGCCTCCTGTTTTCCTTTGACCTTGGTTGTACACCATGTGTCCAGATGGAAAGATTGCAGCTCTCCACAGTGCCTCTCCTGGTTTCCTCGTGCCTCTGTAGAGTCCAGCCCAGGCTAGCTACTCTCGGAACTCCCTCCTTGCCCTTGCACCCACCCCCAACTCTGGCAAGGCTTGCTGGGGAGACAGCTCAGCCCTCACTGATTCAGACTGTGAAAAGAATACCTGTGTTTTCCCTGGTGTGATTTTCTTAGCATTTGTCTTTCCTCAGCTAAGATCTTGAGAGGCAGGATTAAGGTATGGGCATAAGAGAAAGGGGTCAGAAAGGTGACTTGGATGCCTTTTAATCCAAACCTAAGGAGACGTCCAGCTCACAAATGGCCTGGCCCATTTCACTAGGAGAACATCAGGGTTCAGAACCAAAGGGTTGGTTAAAAATGAAGAGTGGTTTTGCCCTCTACACTCATCGTCCCAGGGAACCTCTGGCAAAGGAGTGGGGAGGTGTGCAGTCAGAGGAGGACCAGGGACTTGGCCTGGCAGGGGTTCCTTATTCCAGTGCAGCCAACAGTGACCGTTGTCTGAGAACTTTCCAAAATAAGAACCGTGTCTGCTAAAGTCTGGATTTGCCTCCCTGGGGCTACTTCCACACACCTGTCTTGATGCATCCAGCCCATCTGTTGATGCTTTTTGTCTTTCAGGAGGAAATGGGTATTTCCTGTGAACTGCTAGAATTGGACTTCCTCAAATGCAGTGTGGGATTTCCTTTCATGAGGTCAAAGTCAAAGGTAAGGGGCAGGGACCGGACACTTCCTTGGCAGCAGCCTCCAGCCCATCCCATCAGCCACTGACTCTGCCAACTGCCTCCCTGAGGTTTCCTCCATGACCCCTGCCTCCCACATCAACTGGAGTGGCCAGCCAAGTCCTGCCTGGGCACAGCCAGCCACATCGATGACCATCTCTAAGTCTACTCCAGGTTAGCCGTGGACATGTGGTCTTTCCCCTTGGTCCACATGACGTACCTCAAATGTGAGACACAAACAATGGCCTTTGTACTTTGTTGAGCACCATCTGGTTGGCCTAACATATTTTTTCTGAGACATTGTATGCCACTTTGAGTCCCTGTGACCACTTAGGAGAAGATGTGGTCCTGGCTAGTGATCTATAGTCCGGGCTGCCACTCCTCTGCGCGCTCACAATTTATTTTGAAGAGACCTCTTAAAATTCTTAAAACATACATAATCGTTTATTCAGAAGAATTCAAGAAATTACAGTCATTTTGAAATTTATAAGAAGCCAAATTTTCTAAGCTCAAACAATAATATGGTTTAGGTGACTTGGAGATTCGTGGAGCATTTTAGTGTGTGGCATCATTTTAAAAACATGCAAACATGTAGAAGATGTGATTTTTGGAGGCAAAACCAGACCCTAAAAGACCAGACAGATCTGCCTTTTAAAATGGAGGCTGTTTTCCCTGCTATGATTTGAAGGAAATTTTATGTTCCTTTGTATACCTTTTCCCTCCACTTAAAAAAGAAAGTTTAATCCTTTTCTCCTGCCTATATCATGAAATTGGGTCATTTTAATCTCTAAGACTTTTTGGTCCTAGTTTATACTAGCTGTTTTACAAACCAGTTGTTAGAACATTCTTGTAGGAAGGTTTGCTCATTTCTTAGCAAATCTCTTGAACCCCTTAGTCTCATTGAATGTACCCACTCCAGTCTACAGTGGTTGTTATCTCTGTGATTCCTCAGCCCTTTTCTGGCTCTGATCCTCATTCTGTTCACATTCATCCCAGGAGAAGGGAAAGAGGTGGCTTAGAAAAAGCTGGCAGAATTCGGGTCAAGTCCCATGAGATCCCAGGTAGGGTTAAGATGTAGGACGACACTGAGCCCTAGGCATCATTGTCTATAGTAAAATATATGCCCCCCCCCGACACACACACACAAATTTAATTGAAATCTTTTGAGCAACAGGAAATAGACTTAATTGAAACACTTTAAAAGTAGCCATCTTGTTGTAAAATTCCGCCTCCATCCCAAACCTAGTTTTAAACATCTTGCTAGTTTTAAACATACTTTGAAAGGATATCGCAGATGCTTCCCTGGTGGCCCTGTGGTACAGAATCTGCCTGCCAATGCAGGAGACACAGGATATGTGGATTTGATCCCTGGGTTGGGAAGATCCCTGGAGAAGGAAATGGCAAACCACTCCAGTATTCTTTCCTGGAGAATTCCATGGACAAAAGAGCCTGGTGGGCTACAGTCTGTGGGGTCTCAAAAGAGTTGGACACAACTTAGCCACTAAACAATAACAATATCATAGATGGATCCAGGATCGATCACTTCCCATGAAAAAAAAAGGTGAATAAATCAATACAATAAAAATAAAGCATTCTTGACTTCTGGGGGCCTAAATTTTGCTAGAATTTCATTAGCTCTCAAAATAGTCATTGAGCCAACAGAAGAATGGATGTTGAATGTTGGATTTTTTTTCCAACTTGGTAATGTCACTACCTTCCTCCTACATACAAAAGTGAACACCTGTAGCAAGGCTGAACCTGGAAGCAGGAGGTCTGGGGGTGAGTCCTTGGAGAAAGCCTAAGAAGCAACCCAGCAGGGATGGGGCTCCCTCTCTCCACAGCTTGGCTTGTCCTTCCATGTCCCTTAGACCTGTGAGTTGTCTGATTTCCAACTATCTGCTAAGCCTCATGACCACATTATCTGCTTACTTTGCTGGCCATATATTTCAATCTCTCACGACCAGCCTGCCTAGTTCCTGACTTTCTGTTCTCCCAGGCTGCTGGCTCTCATTGGCCTCATGCCCAGATCTTTTGCTTTTCACCTCACTTTGATCTTTAGAGTGTTTAATTCAGATCTCCTGCTGGGTCAAACTCTTTGCTGAGACAAGACCCCTGACTTTCCCATCATTTGTGTTTTCTAGCTCTGTTTCCTGTTCTGTCTCCATTCCCCACCCTCACTATAAGCTGGCAGGTCTCACCACAACAGAAAGTCTAGAAAGGGATGTCCAGTGTCCACTCTAGTTGATGGTCCAACATTCATTACTTTCAGGTAGCGGTCAGTTCAGTAGAATCTAGTGTTGCAAATTTAGACCATTGCCTAGAATTCTTCATAAAGGAACCCAAATATTTAGATGTTAAATAAATCATGCTGAAGCTGAAACTCCAATACTTTGGCTACCTCATGCGTAGAGTTGACTCATTGGAAAAGACCCTGATCCTGGGAGGGACTGGGGGCAGGAGAAGGGGATGACAGAGGATGAGATAGCTGGATGGCATCACCGACTCGATGTACGTGAGTTTGGGTGAACTCTGGGAGTTGGTGATGGACTGGGAGGCCTGGCGTGCTGCAATTCATGGAGTTACAAAGAATCGGACACGACTGAGTGACTGAACTGAACTGAGACTCCCAAAACTTAATGGAATTTAAGGATCATTTTGTCCACCCTCTTCTTCTTATTGAAATGCAGAGAGCAAGTATCTGGCCAAGATCACACAGTCAATTTGTGGTGGAGCATGGCCTATAAGCCCTACCCAAGTGGTCCTCCCCCATTCCCACACCTGCCCAATGTGTATACAGTGATAAACCATTTGCTTGAGAAGGTGTTCCCTGAATCAGAGGATGGTCACTACTGGCAGCACTTGAGATGCTTTTAGGTGATACGTGGACACAGCGCTAAACAGCATTGACTGACAGTGAGAAAGCTACTACCTTTTCAATGCTCTTTCAGTCCTAACCTTTTGCAGGTGGAAGTCTCCAGTAGCACTAAATGTCTCTACCACTTGTTTATCTCCCTTTTATCAAAACAGAGCAAACCTTAGGCTCAGAGCCTTCAACAGGCAACAAAATTCAACATCGCTTTGTTTTCATTATTTCTTTTCATGATGACTTCCTCTTTATGGCAAGTGATCCTGGATTCCCATCTGTGATAGTGATATAAATTCTTCTGTTTAAAATAGTCTTTAAATAGAAAGAGTGAGGCAATAAAAATACAAAGTACTTATCACAGGTGATATGATAAGCAGATGTGGCAAAAATTGGGATGATGGTGTGTGAGTGAAATTTAGGAAGTCCTGGTTTAAGAGTTCAAACATATTGCTTCCTAACGAGAACCTCAGTTGCTGAAAAGGACAACATGCCTCTCGTCAGAGTGGGCTCTGGGCTGGTTTTTATTGCTAAAGTTGTATCTCTGGCCTGACCATCAGAAAGAGATGCATAAACCATAAAGCTTGTCGTGCAAATGAGCATCCAGAGGTCATAAACTGCAGAAGACTGTAGCATTTAAGTTTGGAATGCTGGCTAGTGCCAAATGTCACTTTCTTTTCCCATAGTATGAATTCAGCGTGATCTTTGATACAAGCCACCTGTCTGGGGAAGAGGAAGTTCTTAGCTTCATCGTTACTGCTCAGAGGTAAGAGGGATTTAAATTTTTTTTCTAAGATGAGAGATTTATGGGACCAAGAAAGGTCATGCCCTGGTCATGCTTTGATGGTGATGCCTGAACAGACTCCAAGGAGGAAGGAACAGCTCAGTGATAAAGCCCCAAATCACTGCATTGAATTGGCTCTCTTAGGGATGGTGCTTGTCTCCTTCTGCTTGTGCAGACACCAGATCAGACGGAGCTGGGAAAAACTGGGGATCATCCAGTCAGAGGTAACGATTTTACAACTGAGGAGAGACTAGCCTGGAGAGGTCAGGATTCCAGCCCAAGCTCATGTGTTTGGAAGCATTCACAGATGTCCTTTGTGGGTCTGCTGTGGTCAGTCACTTCTTGTGGTATGTAGTCTAGCATCCCTTGATGCAGGGACAGGGCACCTGTAGCCTGAAGTCCTGGTGAAGCCTGTTGGTGGAGGTCCCCAAAAGATGGTCCTCAAGAGAGAGCTTGTCCTAGGAACCAAGTGGAGAGATAGTCAGAGAAGGGGACTGTGCAGTAGTGATGTCTTCCCTCAGGACTGCACTCCTGCCTCTCTCTCACACATACCAGTGTGGCCAAGGGTGCCTGGGAGGGACTTTAGGCTAATAAACTTGCCCGCACAAGCCAGAATCCACTTGACTCGAAGTACCTACCATCTGAGGCGGGCTTGACTGGGATGGAAGGAGAGGTATTTAGGTGGGTGAATAGGGAGACACAAGCTTTGATTGTATATATTGGATAGGTGACCTTTTTACTTGAATTTTAATTTAGAAATGATTTTAAACTTAACATAAATGTTGTAAAGGATAGTACAAGGAATTCCCATACACCCTTTCTACAGAGTCACCCAAGCTTGACACTCTGCCTCTTTTATTTTGTTATTCTCTTTCTATGTATGATTTTTTCCCCTTAATCATCTGAAAGTAAGTTGCAGACATCATGCCTCTTTACCCATGAGTACTTTCATGTGTACTTCCTAAGAATGAGGCCATTCTCTTAAATAACGCTGGTATAGTTATTAAATTCAGGAAATATAACTCTGATGCAGTGCTGTTATCTAATCTCTAGCCCATGTTCTAATTATCCCAAGAATGACTATGTAGCCATTATTATACTGGTCCAGAGTCTGATTAAGGATCAGGCATTCAATTATCATGTTTTTTCTCTAGTTGCCTTAATCTTCAAGCCAAAATGTCATGCCAAGAGGCCTAGGTCCATCCCAGAGGTGGTCTGGAGATCTGAACCAAACACTCAGAAGGACAAGATCAGGCAGAATGCACAGAAAAGAAAGGTGGTGAGATAACAAAGTCAGGAATCTCATGACTGAGGGAGGATGGAAAAATGGAAGGCCAGACCCTGGTGAGCAAACCGCAAAACCAGCGGCTACAAGTCAGCCAGGCCAAGGCAGTCACGCAGCCACAAGTTAGCATGCAGCCGGGCCTGGAGGCCCACAGGATCTGGGGTGCAGAGCGAGGCAATGGGCTGGGCTTCGTGAAACTCAGGCCTCTCCCTCAACCACATGGTCATCTCTGAAATGAAGGTGCTCAACCCAGGCCTTCCTCCAAGGAGGACAGCACCCTCGAGCACTGAGAAGGAGCTCCTGGTCCCACATTCTGACTTAAGAGAGAAGGTCATCTCCCAGAACCTGTACATGAGCCCCATCATGCAGGATAACAGGCACCAGCTCAGCTGGGCATCTGACCCCATATGCCGTGCCTGGTTAATAAGCAAGGAGTCCGGCTCTGGACCGCTCTCAACCCTGTGCATGTCCATCAAGTTTAAAGCACCAAGTGGGAGCTGAGAAGGGAGCAGGGATGAGTGAGAGAGTCTTCCATCTCAAACCACATCAAGACAGGGTTGGTCCAGAGATGGAGGCAGATGCAGAACAGCCCAGGGCAGGCACTGCCCCTCACTCATTCTACAAAACCGTTGAGTACTTACTCCAACTAGGCACTGTGTCAGACAAGGAGAGGTACAGCAGGGACCAAAGTTGGTAAAAATCCCTGCTCTTGGGGAGCAGTGTGCTGGCTGCAGGGGTTGGATCGTGAACAAATGAACATAAATTTCAGAGGGAGACGGCAGCATTATGATTCATCCATCAAGTACGGTGCACTCGTTGGCAAGCGTAAAGCAACTTCATTTTCATCCTACTCTTTTTAAGCCCACTTGGCAAGGGTTGTTCATTTCTGGTTCTCGGAGACAGTCTAGGACAGTCCCGTGGGTTCACAGCTCACTCTTGGTTAATAGTCCTATAGTCACTTCAAGCCTCAAAATAACTCATTAACCCATAATCAGAGTGTCTTGTCCCATGAAGTAATCAAAACTTGATTGCAACTTAAGACTTCTTCCTCTCCCCAAGGCAAGGCTAGAGGAGGGTAGCCTTTCTGTGGGTTGTCTAGCTTTCCTCCAGTGGTGCTTCTGCTGGCCCTCCTCCTTTTCCTGAGAGCCTCCAGGCTCACAGCTGGGGTTGTGAGAGGTCAAAGGGAAACAAGAAAGGTTTTACTAAACAGGCAGTGCTGTGAGCAGTCAGTCTGGGTGTCTTGAGTTGACTCTTCTCCTTTGGAGACCCTCCCCCTGCCCACCCCCCAACTGGGGATGCTCATCTGTGCTTCCCTCCTCATTACATCCTCCAACCTCAGCCTCTAGGCAGCTGGAGATGCCTTCAGCTCCTGCTGCCAAGACTGTACCCAGGGCCAGGACCAAAGGTGACCTCAGACTGACTCTCACATTCAGATCGCACTCAGGAGTCTCACTCCTGACAGTCTCTAGAAAGGCAGGCGGTCCTTGTGGGGTCAGGAGGGGAGAGCCAGCAGCCCCTTCACCTTATGTCTCTGGGGCCTGCGTCTGACTGTCCTGAAGAGGGTCCCTAAAATGACTTAAAGGCAGTCACCCTCCCTTGACTATGGACCATTTTCTCCAAAATCTGTCTCCAAGAATCCTCCTTTCCCAACTCCATTACATCTGTGATGTTACAGCTTGGATTTTTGCCACCAGACATAGTAAATCCTGAGTTAGTGCTTTCCTCTGAATTTTGGCATCTATTGTACCTCAGCCAAAACTTGAACTTTAACACCCTGTCATACTCACCCCAGCATGAGTGGTTCTTGAATTTTCACTAAAACATCAATTACCCAAAGATTAGACTAAGATTCTTTCCGAGTGCTGAATCTTTCAACGTCACCCACAGTTCTATCTTGCCTCTCTATTAGTGGCTTTGCCCCCAAAGCCTGAAGTCTCTGTGCTTTTGGGAAGCTTAGGTCAGGCCCCAACAAATACAGTATAAGCCAACAGTAGACAGCAGAGGCACTGGTAGGGCTTTGTTTTATTCTTTCGCTGGAGGCTTTGCTAGTCTCAGTGTTATGTAAAACTCACAGAATTAAGGTTAATTTTCCCTTTGGAACAACTGTGAAGCATACACTTTCACAGCCCCTCAATCTCCCACCACCCTAGCATATTTTTGCTTTTAATGCCACTTTCCCAATATGGGGGTGGGGGGTACGTTTTCTTTAATATTTTAAGAGAATGTTCTTTCTTCTAAAAATGAGAGCACAGCACAGCACAGTGGTTGTTTGACCCTCTTTACTGTGTACTGTCATACCCAGCATTCACTCCAGAGATGATGACTTTCTGGCCTTTAGTTCAGCACTAGTGGGCCTTACTGAACAAATGCTAATTATATTCTATATATTGCAATAGGCTGTGCAAAGCAGATGGAAATGAGAACCAAAGTGGATGTTTAAATATAGCCCAGCAATCACCGAAATCCTGTACAACTTTCCAGTGCAGTTTGTCAGCGTAGTACTGCCACAGTAGCATTTCTAATTACAATTGGCTGGGCTTGCAAGCTTTGAAATTATGCAAGACATGATTATTTTTCATTCACACTGTTTTCCTGATCACATCATTGGTGGTTGTGATCTAACAGAGATACATGCAAAGCATAGAGGAGGTAGACTGTGTTCCCATTGCTAGAATGCAGAAGGGCTTCACTGGGGTGCTGGCATTTGAACAGGGGACTCTGTTTTCAGGCTGAAGAAGCCCAAGTGAGGATGTGCGCGGCACAGCCTGCTCTGTCACACCCATGTGGCGGGTGGGCACTGGAGTGTGGTGGAGATTCCTGACCATCTTAGAGGAAGGGTGGAGAATATACATGGGCAGTAAGAGGGAGGTGGGGCTGAAAGAGGAGATTGGGCTGGTCCACAGAGGGCCCAGGAAGTCTCAACTGCTTTCTACCCCCCCCCCCCCGGCAGTGGTTTTGGAGAAAGGGAGTGATACAGTGCAACAGCTTGCCCAGAGGGAGAGAGTATAAGGTGGATTTAGTAAAGGGGAGCAGATGCCTGTTCAAATCTGAAAATTTTCATTTTCCTGCTGTTTCTGGGATCCACAGAAAACTCTCCCATCCATGTGCTGTCTGGGTCTCTCAACAGCTCAGGCAGCTGATATTCCTGAGAAGGAACATTTGGGCAGGAAATATGTTATGAAAGAGACTTTCCTTGTCAAAAAAAGGAAACTCCACCTACCTCCCAGTCCCGCTCAGGGCTAATCTAAGGTATCAAAGGAGGGACACAAACAATACCAGGGTGAAAATTTCATCTCCTAGTCTCATGTCCACAGACCAGTGGTGCTCTAATCTTAGGTGCCCACTGGAATCACCTGGGGGCCTTAAAAACTACCAATGCCTGGTCTACCCTTCAGGGATCCTCATCTGATTTGTCTGAGATGAGATCTGGGCATTGAATTTTTTTTTAAGTCTCATCAAGTGATTACTCTGTGTATTCCCTTACTCTATACTGGGCACAGTTTGACTCAACACACATCTGTTAAGCACCTGTTATTTACCAGATGCAGTACTGGGCACGTAAGAAAACCCTTATAATTTACAAATTCAAGAACATCCTTTTATGTACATTAGTATTTCTATACAGCATTACTGAACACCTAGCCGAGCTAGTATTGGTAGCTTAAGTAATTAAATAATCAGAATCTTCTAATTAGTTGAATTACATTCGTTAAAGAAACTATATTGCCTATTAAACCTGCAGCTGAATGTCTCAGGCACCAATTATTCTCCAGACTTTGGTGAAAATCTGATCTTACTGTCCCAGAGGGCACCCACGGCACCTGACTCCCTGCTGTGACGGAAAGATCCTTAAAGCTCCTTATCTTGAAAGCCACAGTTAAAATACCAATCATCCTTTTCTTCCCATCACCACCCTTTGAAGCTCTTGCCTACTTGTGGATTTAGGAGGACAGAAAGTTGAGACTAAACAGTTTCTCAAGAGCTTCTGTCTGGCAGCCTGGCTCTGCAGACTTTGGGAAGCATCCTAAGTCACGAGCTTGCAGAATAACTAGGGGCCTTTTGATGTTCAGCCTCTTTATCTCAACTTTGCAACCTCACTCAGTCTGGAGCGGTCCCCCGATGACAGATGAGACTGTGGGGCCAGAGCTGCCAGCAGCCACAGGTGGCTGGACAAATGGCAGGGCATGGGGTGGCGCTTCCATCAGGAACTGATTGCTCAGACTTGGCAGGACCCTGGGTGGGGGCAGGGAACAGGCCCAGGTGTTGCCATCCCCCCATCCATTCAGGAGTCACCTCTGGTCTTTCCTGTGCAGAGATTGCACAGCGTTTATTGTGCCCCTGGGAAAGGAAAGGCAGGGAAGTGGGGCTGGATGGGCACCTGATCCTGCTGCTTCTGCAAACCGTGATGGATGTCATCTCATCTGCGGAAGACAGAAGAGAAGTCAGGGGTCAGAGTCACAGAGCACCATTGTTTCAGAACAATAGGAGAGAGGAGGAGAGGGGCCGTGAGTCTGCTGAAAAACGGTTGCATTCAGCACTTGCTGGTAGGGAGAGGAACTCTGCACAAGTTTAGGGGATGATGCAGTGGGAAGTGGTCCAGATGAGCTGTGTCCAAACTTCAGCAGCGGGTCCTGCCTTCCACCCCTGGAAGGTGAACTTAGCTTTCACCTGGGACCCCGTGTTCGTTCCATGTGATAGAACCAAGTGTAGGTGCCAGGTTCAGCACCGTGTTCCCCGGCAATTGCTTTTCTGCAATAATAATCACAGTTCATATTTGAAATCTCATAAAGCTGTGAAGGGAAACTGGGTCTTCTCTCTTGACCTCTTCTCCCCTCCCCCAAACCCCCAAATCTGGCATCAGGAAAAGGCATCACAGTGGAAAAGCACTGGTTTTGGAGACTAACCCAGTTGCTGTGGGTCCTTGGGCAAGTTACCTAATCTGTCTGAGCTGCTCTTACATGTCAGCGGTGGGTGAGCCCCTCCCTCTGGAGTTACTCTGAAGACACAGCTCCATCATGGCTGGGGGTGTGCCTGGCACATGGTAGCCCTCAACACCATCACCCACCTTGTGGTCACCTTTCCAGAAGGACCCTGCAAGCCTCCCCCTTCTGTGTTTACTCACCCCGAGGAGGAGGCCTGTATGTGAACCTGCTGGAGCCAGAAGTCCTATAGCAGAAGCTCCCGTGATATTTATCAAGATGGTGCTACCCAGGGCCTCTCTCTTGGGCTTGGTTGTCTGTGGGTGATGGACGATGCTCTTAGATGGGAAATAGCTGCTAAATGCAAGCTTCCCAGCTGCAGTGTCCTAACCTCGGTTGTCCATTATTCACGGAATAAGCCCTGCAGAAGCAGCACACTCTGTTGGTGCCTACCCATAACCTCTCAGAGCTTGCCTCCACCACACACACACTGGACAGTTCCCATTCCCAGCACCTGTCCTTCTGCCTGAGGCTTTCTCTGGCCAGACCTCACTCACTGTGCACATAGGGCACATGCCAGGGAAGTAATTCCCCACCCTCACCATCCCCCCCCCAGCAGATCTCAGGAGTCATTGATCAGCTCCCATGGCCTCAGCTGGAAGATGAGTGGGTACTCCACACTGCCTCCTGGAGTTCCCTGGTCAGATGGAGCCCGGCTGACCTGAATCACGTGCCCTGCTTGTCTCCCTGCCTTCCTGTCTCCCCTCTGCTGTCTCCTGGGGTCACCTGCCCTGTACACTACTTGCCCTCACATCTTTATTGGGTGGAGAACACAACTGAAACCATAGAGTGCCCACTGTGATGCCATACAGGGACCAAAAATAGAGTTGAGGGTAAAAAGGTGCAGAACAGAGAGCTATCCCTCTCTGGGAGGGGAGAGGCCCATTGCGGGCAGGCTGTGCTGACTGGCATCCCGTCCTCTCTCCCTCCACAGCGGCAACGTGGAGCGCTCAGAGTCCCTTCACAACAACATCCTCACACTGATGGTGCCACTGATGCACGAGGTGGACACGTCCATCACGGGGTGAGTAGCCAGGACACAGTGCTGCCTGGAGCGGACCCCTGTGCTTCTCTGGTGTTTGCTTTATAGCCAGGAGCGGTGGCCCTGCCACTTCTGCTTCTGCCTGGCTTGGAAATGCAGGATGAAGCTTTGGCTACAGTGACTCACGCCCTCCTCCCTCCGTGTTTTCTCCTCTTTCCCAGCTGCCCACACACTTGGTAGATTATACAAGAAGTGTGATGACAGGTATAAGCCACATAATTCCTTCGAATATGCTGTACACCTTTACATGCATCTCTTCCCAACGCCCACCGCTCCGGAGTGCCACAAGGTAGCAGGCAGCTCCATTCTTGGGATTAAAATCTCAGCCAAAGGCTGCTGGGGCAGAGGTTACAGCCAATGTGTCCCAGGGAAGGCGGGCCTGCTTTCTGAGTAGCCTCTAGTTAGCTTTGGCTTTGCATGTTTCCAGTCCTCCTGCAGAGCCGGTGGCGAGGGACAGTCACAGTGGGCGCACTGTCTGGCTGAAGTCCACAACTGCTCAATGCCTCTGGCATTGTTGGAAATCAGGGCTGCAGGCAGCAGGGACCCAAAACAACCCTGGGTGGTTTTCAGCCAAAACACAGGCCTGGAAAAATGAGAAGTCAGTTCCTGTTTCCAGCTTCAGAAACAGAGCACGATAGAGGAAAAAGGATTTGCACAATTAGTTCAGATCAAATGAGGACCTGTTGAACCTTTGCCCCACAGGCAAGCTGAACTTTCTAGAGGTTCAGAGTCTCTCATTTTTCAGTATTCAAGTGCTCCTGGGTCCTGGCCTTAGCTGCAAGTAGAAAAGTTAATACACTGCAGAAGGAGCCATGTCTGCAAAGCTCCCCCGCTCTGCTGGGTGTCAGGAATGAGTCTCTGGTGGGCGTTCCTGCCTCATGGCGTTTTTCATCACGTTCTTTAGACATGAGGCATTGGTGGAATATATTTGCAAATCAACACAGATTTGCCTCTGTTCATGGCTCTATTTTTAACCATGTAGTTTATTTACTTTCTCCTCAGACGCACAGTGAGAATGTCCATGGACCAAGCCCTGTCCTAGGGGATGAAAGAGAAAACAGGGCTCGCTTGATCCTGTTGTCAAACCCTGGAGGCCTCCTTGTGAGGTGTTAACAGCCCCCAACGAAGCTCTCAGTTAAACAAATGAGTCAACCTCTGATCTTTCCAGGACCATAAAACAGCACTCATTTAAATGAACCCACTCTTGACCTGGGTGGCAGCTCACTACCTTTCTAAACTAATACACTTAAGCTGAAAATAGGTTAATTGCTATCTATTTAGACTTGGTACCATAAATCTTACAATATTGTGTTTATTAGGCAAGTGAGCAACTTCTAGAATCTCATCTAAAATCCATTATTTTTCTGGGAATTTAAATGAGGCTGGGGTTTATTGACACAGACAAAGTTGAAAACATCACTACACACTGAGCTGGAATTCTTCATCACATCTTACACAGCCACCATTTGAAATATAAAGAAAAAGGCTATTCGTGTAAGGACTCAATTTTTAATACCTATTTCTAGTAATTTTGGTAGTCTGAAAATCTTTATTCTTTTAATTTGTTACAGAGTGGGGCTTAGAATGCCAAACATATAATTCACTTACATTGTCATAATCTTTTTCAATTCACAAAATGTTTTTCAAATGACAAAATAGAACATGTATAATTTTATAATCCTAGGACTTCCCTTGTGGCTCAGACGGTAAAGCGTCTGCCTACAATGCAGGAGACCCGGGTTCGATCCCTGGGTCGGGAAGGTCCTCTGGAGAAGGAAATGGCAATCCACTCCAGTACTCTTGCCTGGAAAATCCCACGGATGGAGGAGCGTGGTAGGCTACAGTCCATGGGGTCGCAAAGAGTCGGACACGACTGAGCAACTTCACTAATTTTATAATCCAGTTTAAAAAACTGAAATCAAAGCTACCATGGTCTTCCTTCTCATTTTAGAAGTATAATCCCTAGCACATTGTATACATAACTTACTGATCTGACCTAAGATGAGCAGACATTACTGGGAATGTCTGCTTAGAAAGTACAGGTCTGTCTGTGTCCATTTACAAGAGACAGAAAGAGCAGTTCCAGAAGCGAAGCATTTGGTGGGGGACCCTGAGGGAAGCCAGGTTCTAGATCCAATAGAGGCAGATGTTTGAGCTCTAGATTCAGTACAGACAGATGTTTGAGCTCCTAGGATAGCGGTGACCCTGCATTGGGATGACAGATTTCATGCTTTCCTCTTTCAGAATCATGTCTCCAACCTCCTTTGTGTATGGCGAGTCTGTGGACGCATCCAACTTCATTCAACTGGATGACCTGGAGTGTCATTTCCAACCCCTCAATGTCACCCTTCAGGTACCCGCCCATGGAGACCTTCTCTATCACTGGGTACCAAGGGAGGGGCCCATGGGATGTGCCTCCTATGAAAAGCAACCAAAGGGCCAGGCTCTTTCTAAGAAACTCTTCCCAGCCTGAATGTGTATGTGTTTTCTGTAACCACACACAGAAACAATCCCTTTGCTGCCTGGTACTCTGCTGTGTAGCCCCTCTGCTTTTCAGTATTTGGAGGGAGAAAGGCATGATGAATGCCAACCTTCCCCAGCAGACCTTTGGACCCGGCATGCATCCCCACCTAGATGGTCCACAGAGGACCCCTTCCAGTTCTCCATCATCCTTCACATTGTGGGCAGGGCAGCCTCAAGGATTTGTCATTTCCTCTTGATCCTGGAGGCTTCTCCAGGGGCTCAGAGGTAAAGAATCCACCTGCGATGCATTAGATGCAGGAGACGTGAGTTCAGTCCCTATGTCAGGAAGAGCCCCTGGAGGAGAGCATGGCAACCCACTCCAGTCCTCTTGCCTGGAGAATCCCGTGGACAGAGGAGCCTGGCGGGCTGCCGTCCATGCGGTCGCAGAGTTGGACATGACTTAAGTGACTGAGCACACACGCACACTTAATCCTGGGTTTCTCCTTGCTGACTTAGCCAGGTACCAACACCTCCCACAAAGGAACAGCCTTCCAAAGTGGGGTTTTACAAGAGCACAGCAGTGTGAGTGAAGGGAACTCCCCCTGGCAGGGGAAACACGCTGCTCCCCAAAGAGCAGGGCTGGCCCTCCTTATCATATCAGCACTGTGTCCAGCAGGTACACTCGGTATGGACTGTGAGCACTGTGAAAGACATTGTCCTTCTCTAAACCAAGGGGGGAAAAGCTTTTTCTGCAAAGGGCCAGAGGGTAATTATTTAGGCTTTGTAGGCCATCCAGTCTCCACAGCAGCTGTGCAACTAGGCTTCTGTAGCGCAGAAGCAGCCAGGAACCATGCACAGGACAGAATTGTGGCTGTGCACACTGACATTTGAATTTCATATCATTTTCACATGATATAAAATTGCTTACCTGGTAGCTCAGGTGATAAAGAATCTGCCTGCAATGCAGGAGGCCCTGGTTCGATTCCTGGGTCAGGAACATCCCCTGGAGAAGGGATAGGCTATCCACTCCAGTATTTTTGGGCTTCTCTGATGGCGCAGACAGTAAAGAATCCGCCTACAATGTGGGAAACCTGGGTTCAATCCTTGAGTTGGGAAGATCCCCTGGAGGAGTGCATGGCAACCCACTCCAGTATTATTGGGCTTCCTTGGTTGCTCAGATGGTAAAGAATCTGCCTACAATGCAGGAGACCTGGGTTCGATCCCTGGTTCAGAAAGACCTCCTGGAGGAGGGCAGGGCATTCTTGCCTGGAGAATCCCCTGAACAGAGGAGCCTGGTGGGCTACAGTCCATGGGGTCGTGAAGAGTTGGACATGACTGAGCAACTAAGCAAAGCACAGCACAGCACACATCATTTTCGCATATTAGGACATATTCATCTTCTGTTTTTTTCCCAAACATTTAAAAACATAAAACCATCTCAGCTCACAGGATATACAAAAGCAGGTGGTGGACCAGGTCTGGCGAGCGAGCCATCATTTGCTGATTCCTTCTCTGAGAACAGACCCCAAGGCCAGCACTGTTCAACAGGAGGGTCTTTGAACATAAAACTAGGGGGACTGAGCATCATCCAGACATTCTCCTGAATTGACAAATGTGGGACATGTAGGCCCAAGAGGAGAGGACATGCTGCAGGGTGGAGAGCTGGGAGCTGCTGGGCTGGGGCCAAGGTTAGGCGTGTGTTACCTGGGACACCTCTGTATAGCTCAGCAGCTACCAGGAGCTGGGGGTGAAGTGATGGAGCCAGTGTACCGTAATTCACATCCCATGTCTTTCTAGCTCTAGCTCCAGCTCCCAGAGCTCTCTCCTGCCTTCCCTCCATCCTTCCCTATGGAGAAGATGATTTCTCGGTCTGGCATCCACTGCTATGGCCAAATAATTATTATTTTCTTTCCTGTGGCCTCTCCTAGGTGGACCAAGGGGATGACAAATAATGACAGGGTGAGGGTCCAGAGAAAGAGACAGTAACATATTTGCAGTCTCTTGCAAACAGTGGTCTCCCTCTTGCCAAAGCTTTCTCCCAGGCAGGAGACCTCCAAAGTCATGATGGATAACACACATCCCAGCTCAGACAGGAGGCACCTCCCAGCCAGCTAAGCCCCTGCTGTCACCCTCTATGCTTGATTTACAGGGGAAAAGGGAAAGATGGGGTCACCCTTGCTTTCAAGACCTTTAGAGTGATTGCTGGAAATAGGACCTCTGTGGTTTTGAATTCCTTCTCACAGTTAGTTTCTTTTTCTCCATTGCATTTTGCAGTTGGACAGAAAACAGATAAAGGCCAGATGAAGTGATTTCATTTTACTTATGCGTGTGTGCTCAGTCATGTCCAACTCTTTGCGACCCTATTGATTGGAACCCAGTGACCCTATGGACTGGAACCCCCTCGGCTCCTCTGTCCATGGGATTTTCCAGCAAGAATACTGGAGTAGGTTGCCATTTTCTCCACCAGGTTATCTTCTCAACGCAAGGATTGAATCCCCATCTCCTGTGTCTCCTGCATTGCAGGTACAATCTTTACCACTTGAGCCATCGGGGAAGCCACTTTTAGTTTCAGTTACTTAGCTATAGTTTTGGAGGTGTCTTACAATAAAAGATACAGTCAGGTAAATTATTTAGAAGGGTTCAAATGACACACATCATGTAATGAAGAGGGTATTTGCAGAAATTAATACAACGTTGTAAATAACTATACTTCAATAAAATAAAATTTTATTATTTTTTATTAGAGTATAGTTGCTTTACAATGTTCTATCAGTTTTTACTGTACAACAAAGTGAATCAGCTATATGTATACTTACATCCCCTCTTTTTTGGATTTCCTTCTCATTTAGGTCACCATAGAGCATTCAGTAGAGTTCCCTGTGCCATACAGTTGGTTCTTATTAGCTATCTTTTTTATGTTACTATCAATAGTATATATATGTCAATCCCAATCTCCCAGTTCCTCCCAACCCCCCACCTTTTCCCCCTTGGTATCCATACATTTTTTTCTCTATGTCTGTGTCTCTACTTCTGCTTTGCAAATAAGATCATCTATACTATTTTTCTAGATGCCATATATATATATATATATATATATATACTTTAATATATGATATTTATTTTTGTTTCTGACTTACTTCATTCTGTATTACAGTCTTTAGGTCCATCCACGTCTCTATAAGTAATGTTGATAGGAGAAGGCAAAAAGGAACAGAAGTTATATGAAAAGATATTTTTAAAATATACAAAATGTTCTCTTCTTCCTCTTTTAAAAAAAGGAAAGAAAGAAATCTGAGAGCCTGCGGTTACATCATGTTTCTCTGAAGGCGCTTTTACAGGGAGCTTAAAGTTTTTGTATTCAGGCAAAGAGTTTTCTTCTGACCTGACATAGGATACAGGCTAGGGAATCAGGGCCCTGGGAGTGAGTGACTGCCATGACCCGAAGATTCTCCTCCTAATTATCAGTTGCCTGAGGAAGTACATAGCATTCTGTTCAGGATTAAGGAAATTGGCTGAGTCTGAAAGATGGATAGTGTGTGTCACTGATAGAAAGGAAATCTTCTTGTGTTAGCAAAGCTGACAGTTTCCTTACACTTCTCTGACAACTTGTTTTCTGGTATAATTGTCATGATTCTGACTGTCCTGCAGGAAAGCCACTGACCAGCTTGATGGTGATAGTCATCCAAAGAAAGGTGGAGATAGTAGAGAATAGGGTCAGGAAAATGGATAGAAAGTGTTAGCCGTTCAGTTGTGTCAACTCTTTGCGACCTCATGGACTGTAGCCTCTTTCTGTGGAATTCTCCAGGCAGAAATACTGGAGTAGGTTGCCATGCCCTTCTCCAGGGGATCCTCCCGACCCAGAGATCAAAGCCAGTTCTGCTTCATTGCAGGCAGATTCTTTACTGTCTGAACCATCAGGGAAGCGTTATTCTGGCAACATCTCTCCTGAACAAAGAGATTTTTTTCTGGGTCTTTTCAAAGCTAATATTCAACAAGCTATGTCATTGTTTAAAGATTCTTCTGCAAGTGCTGATGGGAGAAAGGCAGAGACACTGGTCTTAGAATTGGTTTCAAAGTTTCATCAGAGTTTTTTTCTTTACAGACATAAAAATTTATTGACCATCAATAGTTGTTTTTTTTCTTAATCAAATCAATAATTTCCCTCATTTGAAAAATGATGATGAAAAATAATGCAGATGTTACACAGGAACGTTTGCAGAGAGTCAAACATTAAGACATTTGTTAAAAATATGGTAATACAAGCTTTCCATCTGTCTGGTTCTGGTGGATGAACTAATGCAAAACAAAATCAACTTCTTTTTCCTCACTCATGCTTAAATTGTAATTTCCCAGACAGGTCAATAGGTTTTCCTTTCAATGATGTGCTCTCACGTTTCACTTCAAATTAACGATTGCCATTGTGGTTGGATAGTCCTTCCTTTTCTTGTGCCTTAGGGTTGTTGTTATGGGTGAATTGTGTTCTTTTTGAATCAAGAGTTGGCAGCAACTACTCATCCACTCGATGGTTTTTTGTGTCTGTTCTCTGAAGCAAAACCCACTATTGCAAAAAAAAAAAAACACACACACAAAGACAAGTTTTCTAGGGAAGAGCTGGCTGGAGGTAGACCCTTGTATATTCTGCCAAGTGTGAAGATCTGCTAACTTGTCCAACCCATCGCCGGGCTCTGCCCTGCTGACCTCAGCTTCAGAGATGCCCTGAATCCTCTGTAGTCCCCAGGCCACTCCGCTCTTTTGCCCCTACCCATCTTTTTAAAAATAAACTAACATCTTTATCGAGTTACCACTGACATACCTTAGAGTTCACTTGTTTAAAGTGTACAATGCAATGACTTTCCCCACTGGGCGACTTTCTCCATAATCTAATTTTAGAACATTTTTTTCACCCGCAAAAAGAAACTCCATGCCCATTAGCAGTCACTCCTTATATTAGTCTCCTATTGCTGCTATAACAAATTACTACAGACTTTGTGCCAAGTTTATTTTATCTTACAATTTTGGAGGACAGAAGTCTGCAAGAGTTTCACTGGTCTATAAAAGCAAGGTGTCAGCAGGGCTGTGTTCCTTTCTGGGGAAGAATCTGTTTCTTTCTTCTGTGGTGATTCTCCTCCTCTGGAGGTTGCTGCATTCTTTGGCTTATGCCCCCTTCATCTTCAAAGCCAGCAATGATTGGTTGCATCTTTTTGACAGTACATTTCCCTGTTTCTGACTCTGTCTCCCACTTCCCTATATAAGGACCCTTGTCATTACATTGCACCCACCTGGATAATCCAAGATAATCTCTTGATTTTAAAGTCAGCTTCTTAGCAACCTGAAATCCCCCTGGCCGCATAATATAACATACAGTTTCCATGGATTAGGACAGGGACATCTTTGGGAAGCCATTCTTCCTCCTGCCACACTCCTCATTCCTCATACGCCCCAGCCCTAGCAACCACTAATCTACTGTCTGTCTTTATACATATGCCCATCTTTTTTACTCTCCTTCATCTTCCACATCTTCCTTGAGTTTCATGTCAGTCTCTGCTCCATCTCCTTTCTCTCATGGGTCTTTTAGTGGCTGCCATCTTTTCTCTCACTTCTCAAGAGATGATGGGCTGCGGGAGACAAAAAAAATGGGGAGGACTGTGTGGGGGATTAGATTATAATGTAGGGGTAAATGTTTACCCCTACCCCTATGTAGGGGTAAAGATTATAGGACCAAATGCTGGGACAAAAAAGATGTGCACGGGTGTCATCCAACAGTATTAGCAAGTGGTAAGCAGCAGCTTAGCAGCAGCAAGTTAAAAGTTGCTTTCAACAGAGAAACCAAATCAGCTAGATAGTGTTCTGTAAAAAAGAGCCCGTTCTGTAAGTGAGATCATTTGGTTTGGGGATAACCCACTTTGTCTTTGAGAGTCTCAGTTACCTCCGACTATAAAAGGAATGGAGTTGGACCAGATCAGTGGTTCTCAAAGTATGTTTTCTGGGCCAGCAACATCAGCATCTCCTGAGAAATTTAGAAAGGCAAGTCCAGGACTTCCTTGGCTGTCCAGTGGTTAGGACTCTGAGCTTCCAACTGCCAGGGGCCTGGGTTTGATCCCTGATTGGGGAACTAAGATCCCACATGCCATGTGGCATGGCCAAACCCAGAGAGATGTTATGGGGAGGGAGGTGGGAGGGGGGTTCATGTTTGGGAATACATGTATAACAAAAAAAATAAAAAATAAAAAAAAGATATTCAAACTCTTCAGCTCCCACCCCACCCTAACCAGACCTACCCCTGCAGAAACTCTGGATGTGACCTTGCTCCAGTCTAGGTTTTAAGAAGACCATTTGATTATTCTGATATGTGTTAAAAGTTTGAGAACTATTCATCTAGATTATTTCTAAACTCTCACCCATGTAACAGTCTATGAGTAAATTTCTAGGTCAAAATAAGTATAATTGTTAGCAGCAGAAGATGAAAATGCTAACGGGGGGAATAAGGTAACTTGAAGTTTGTGGGGTTTTAATGCACATTAGAAAGATTTCTATGTCATTGAAATCTCCCATCATTTGATATTTCACTTCAAGTCATGACCTTCTAGATCCTAAACCCTAGTATCTCTGTGTATCATTTCAAAGGATTTTAGAATATATAATATAGACATAAAATGAAGATCTCTATTTCTATTAAAACATGCTGTGTGTGTCTCACACCCACAGGTCTATAACACTGGGCCAAGCACCCTTCCTGGGTCATCTGTCAGCATCTCCTTCCCCAATCGACTGTCACCTGGTGGAGCAGAGATGTTTCACGTGCAGGAGATGGTGGTGAGTTCTCATTTGTTTTCACGCTTGCTTTGAGACTTGAGCCAGCCCATTCACATTTTGCATTCTACCCAAGAGCCCAGAAAGGTCAACTCATTCTAACCTATGGAAACATACCTGGAAAATCTGGGAAACCTGCAAGTTCTGAACTTCTACATTGAGACAGTTTGGTTCATACCATAAGAAGACCTCTTTGGGGATGGCCAAGGGCTGTTTATGAACCTGACTTCTGGGATAGACTTCGCCAGCTCCTGGAGCCTCCACAGTTATTTGCAGTCTTGTATGTATCTGAATGTGTGTTTCTAAAGGGAAGATTCACCAGCGCTCATAAAGATTCTCATAGGGCCACTGATGCCTGGAGGGTGAAGGATTCATACATAAGACATAAGTGTAGGTGGAAACTCAAGTTCATATGCAGAATGTGCAGCTCTGCTTGATCCTAAGTCAACTGTGGGTGATTTTTGTCTCAACAGTGGTCATTCCTCCCACCTTCTTGGCTTCTAGGACATCACATTCGCTTGGTGTCTCCCTTCTCACTGGCTTTCTCCTCATCTTCCCGGTTCCTATAGGGCCCAAGGGCCTTTTTTTTCTACATTCGGTCTCATAAATCTCCCCAAGACTCATGGTTTTATATCAGTCTGTGCTGATGACACTAGTTGTTTTTCTCCAGCCCACATATCTCCCATGAATCAGAGACTTTGATAGTTAGCTACCTTCAGGCCATCCCTACCTGGATGCCTATCAGTAATCTGAACCAGTAACCAAACTGAACTCTCATTGGTACCCCTCCAAACCTGCTTCCCTCCATGACCTTCTGCATCTCAGCAAATGGCTGCTCACTCCTTCCAGTGGCGTGGGTCACCCTTAACACCTTTTCTCACACTTCACATCTGAGCCATCAGCACACTTGATGTTTCTACCTTCCCCCCAAATCACAATGTAACAATTTTTGACCCCTCTAACGTCAGCACCCTGGTCCAAGGCACTGTCATCTGTCACCTGGTTTATTGCAGTGGCCTCTTCACATAGGTCACTTCTCCTGTCCTACCCCCCTGCTGTCTGTCTATGCCCTAGCAGCAGAGCTGGGCTTCCAAAATGTAAGTCAGGTCATGTCACTCCTCTGCTCAAAACCCTCCAATAGCTCACCTATGCCCCGAATTCTTCCAGCACCTCAGCCAGCTTCACAGCCTGTCTCTTGCCCATCTCTGACCTCTCCCCCTCTTCCTCCTCTCTCTACCCTCGTCATCCTGCCTCCATGCTGGTCCTAGAGCATAGAAGACACTCTCCCACCTCCTGAATTTTGCTTGGATCTTCTGCTACCCAGCACACCTTTCCCCGGAGAGTCACATGACCTCTGCCCTCACCTCCTTCTGGTACTTGCTCAAATATCACATCCTCAGACAGGCCCTCCCTGACCAACCTGTGTCCCAGAACCTCTCACCCACCCTTCCACCATCACCCTCATCACCAGCTGGCACACCATATATTTCCATATTTGACCAGTTTATCTTCCTCCTGGCCCCTACAGTGTAAGGACAGGACTTTTATCTGCTCGCTCCTCTTATCTCTAGGGACTCCAATACACAATACTTAGAGTATAGTATGTGTTCAGTAAATATTTTATATTTGTGGACTGAAAAAAGTTCATGCTATGAAAAATCATTTACTCTTCCCACATGAATTCAGGAAAAGTTTCATGCTGATAAAAAAATCACCTCAGTGCTCCTAAGAGTCTGGAGCGGCTGGACGAGAGGGTAACCCCTCATGGGAAGGAGCGTGCGTGATGCTCAGGAGAGTCACTGCATAAGGAGAGGGTGTGGGGTCCACGTTGAGGGCGTTGTTGAATCCCTTACATGGGAATGTGAGGGACAGCTAGCCAGACAGATGGATGGTCTCTCTGTGGATAGCTTGAAAATGGGGGCAGCAAGGCCCATGGCATGTGGCACACCTGAGCCCACAGGAGGCTCCAAAAGCATGATGTGATAGAGATGACGGTTTCCCGCATTGCTGTCCTCATGGATCACGTGGGCTGAAACCCTGGGCCATAGGAAATGTTGAATGCAGGATAGGTGCCCCTATCACCCATCACCACCCCTCACAGTTTTCCACTCCTGCTCCATGAGGTGCCTGTGCCTCGGAGCACTGCTGAAACAGTGGAAGAGCCCCCAGTGTCTTGCACCTACTGCAACCACGGTTTGAACTTAGCATGAGGTTCCCACTGCCCACGTGCTCCCGTCTGCTGCCTAACATACTGTTAACCTCGCCAACCACTCCACCTTTTCCCCGTGTCTGGGGGATACTCTCCTCACAGAGCATGTGCTTTGAGCTGTTCATATGAACATCAGTTAGGTTGTAGAGAAGATTGCTCCCTCATGCACAAAATTATTTACTGAAAGAAACAGGAAATGTAATTCACTGTGATTCTGAAAGTATCTCAGAACCAAGTACATACCCTTTTCTCTTTTTTTTTAAGAAGAATTTTCCCTCTTTTAGAATTTATTTATTATTGTTTTTGTCTGTGCTATGTCTTCATTGCTGCATGGGCTTTTCCTTAGTTGTTGGTGGATGGAGATTACTCTCTGATTGCAAGGCACAGGCTTCTCATTGTGGTGACTTCTCTTGTTGCAGAGCGTGGACTCTAGGGCACAGGCTTCAGTACCTGCAACTCCCAGGCTCTAGAGCACAGGCTCTGTAGATGTGGCGCTTGGGTTTAGTTGCTCTGTGGCATGTGGAATCTTCCTGGATCAGGGATTGAACCCTTATCTCCTGCATTGGCAGGCAGATTCTTTACCGCTGAGCCACCACAAGAAGCCCTGTTTTTCTCTTTCCTAATCATCTGAGCAAGCAAGAGCTACTCCAGTTTGGAACACATTTAGCTGGCTTGGCAGGAAGGCATGAGAAGTGGTTTTTCTGAAGATTTGCAGAACTGCCTGACTGATCATCCGCTGAATGGGCTCTCAAAAACCCCAAGTCCTGTGAGCTCCCTGCATTCCATTCTCTGAGTTCTCAGAAGTAGACCCTTTCGATTTTCAAAACTGTACTGAGAATTTTCAGAAGTATGTAGCAGAATTCTCAAGGACAGCCAAGCCATTGGTTGGATACATCAGCCTGTGTTCAGAGGCCCATGCTGTTTGTGTGGTGTGGAAAATCAGGCTCGCCAGCAGATCTCAACTGAGCAAGTAGTGAAGCACTGTGTTCGCATGGATAGTCATTACTAGAGACCAGTGTGATGATGAGAGTAGAAAAATGTGTCCCAGGCAGGGCCATAGGTGGGGTGACAGCCCAGGCCTGTGGGGTCAGCCAGCATGCCCACCCTCAGCAGGAAGATGGATACCAAGTGTGCTGCTGAAGGGAGAGAAACAATCTGAGTGTCCCCTGCAGTGTGGGGAGGGATGGCAGGTACACCCTCCCTCCAGTGCCAGCTGTCTGTCCTTGGGCTTCAATTGGCTGAAGAGGTAACTGGCTCCTGGCTGCCCAGGGGCCTGCCCAAGGCTAGGGAATGCTGGTGGCTGAGAGTGGGGTCTGGAGGGGATGCCCACAGGCCTTAGGGGTACTTCTTGGAGAACATAGGAAACAAGTACTGGTTTCTCCTAATAGGAGTGAGACGGACTTGTACCAAGCCACCCAAATTCCCAGAATGAGAAGCCTGCTCTATCCAAAGTCCTGCAGGGCCAGAATGAGCCCACTGGGCTCTGCTGAACATGGGCAGGGCCAAGGCTGGGAAGCTGGCTGAGCTGCAGGATGCCCTTGTTCTTGGCCTTTTAGGCTTTACAGCAGAAAGTGTGCTGCCCAATGGCCTCTGAAACAGTACCTGGGACTCCTTCCTGCCTCATCACTGCATCCATCATGCACCAGCTTTTACTTTTTCTAGTCTCAATGACGTGCCAGGCTCTGATAAGAGGAATAAATCATGCAACACAGGTAGAAATTCAGTCTAGCAGGAGACAGATTTGTGAAATACAGTTGCAGCGCCGTGTACCAAATGCGGTCATGGAGGCATGGCCAGACCCAGGGATGTCCAGAGGTACAGAGCCCACCACGGAGAGGGGACGAAACATGCGTCACAAAGCAGGCTTTTGGAGCCAGGCCTTAGGGGATGTGTAGGTGTTCACCAGGAGAGCACGTGGGACAAGAACATTGCAGACAAAGGGAGTGGTCAGCGTATGAAGGAGTACAGTGGAGGTGGTACCCGGTTCTCCATTCTTTCTGCCCTCCTCTTCCGTGCATGTGTGCTAAGCCGCTTCAGTCGTGTCCAACTCTGAAACACTGTGGACCACAGCCCACCAGGCTCCTCTGTCCATGGGGTTCTCCAGGCAAGAAGAGTGAGTGGGTTGCTGTGCCCTCCTCCAGGGGATCTTCCTGACTCGGGGGTGGCACTTGAGTCTCTTATAGCTCCTGCACTGGTAGGCAGGCTCTTTACCACTAGTGCCACCTGGGAAGCCCACCCACCTCTTATACATACACTCGAAGGTTACTGCTCTCTGCGTCTTCTGTGGACATACAGCAGATGGCTATCTTGGAAGTGTGACAGTGAGTCCTAAGCCCTGTCATTTCCTGTGACAGTTGGCAAGGTTTAAGGTGCATCACTCCTTCTAGGATGCATCATGTGTATGGCTCGTGTGCCCACACCTTCATTTCTCTGGCCTAGGATTGGGGAAGGCCAGGCGCCCTGCTGCTAGAGGCTGTCTAACCACATGCTGTGGGTATTGCCCACAAATGACTGGGCTGCTGCAGGGGGCAGTGGTTTCTGTGGGCCCGACTGCCCATGTGAGGCAAGCCACAGGCAGTCACTCCTGCAAGAAGGTTCCTGTGTAGACTGAGGATACAGCTTCTCTCACACAGCTAGATGGGAACTGGCCTGGAAAATGTAATGACCTCTCCTTGTTGTGGGCCTCCTGCAAGGATGAGCCTTTCAGCAGAGCCCTTGAGTACAGGCCTAAGACAGGGCCAAGGTAGCACGTGTGCCACAAGCTTTATGGCTCATGAAGGCAAGACCATTTGAACTTGAGTGGAATCCTGCTCCAAAGTTAAATTTATTCACATGGGATGAAGGTTCAAGGGAAGGGATAGGAGTTGTCTCAGGACTCAAACATCAAGTTGTTGAAGTTTAAAACCTGTCTATGAGCAACTTTATAACCGTGGAGGAGAAGGCGGCTTTGGCATTTGGCTGTTAATATGCAGGAAGAAAAACGTCATAAATGATGGCTTGCAGAGTGCAAAGGTGGAACTTTATTCCAGGTAAAAGCCCTGGGTCTTTCAAAGAACTCTGATATTAGTCTAGAAGAAACATGAAATAAATGCCATGCCTTTCTTTCTTCCTTCTGAAAAGGTTTATCTCTTTGGCTTGTTCTGTCCATGCTGTTGGGCAGTGATCCCAAAGAACTGACCTGATTTCTGGGAAGTAAAATAGTGTGTGAATGAAGGATAATTTTCTAAGAAGACATATCAATAACTTTGCCATAAGGTACAGTTATCCACTAGAATACTATTACAACCACCCTTCCAGTGCATGTACACCAGACAAGGCTGCCCATGATCTAATTTTTGCCAAAATGAGTCAGTTGATATCAGAACTTTAATTGTTTTGTGATGAGGATGTCCATATCCCTCTGAAGAAAAATGCACTTGATATATCAGTGACCATGCAGTAGCTTAAATTTAGAAATGGAGGACTGAATTGTTTTCCCCCAGGATGATCTCAGGAAAACATATCTGCTTAATGAAAGTGGTGTGAGACCCTCAAATCTATTACATTTAATCAAAGGCTGAAGAGTAAAAAAAAATTCTGAATAACTGATGAAAGATGAACTCAACTTACTGCTGTCCCTAGGATTTAGTAGTCTTTTTATCTGCTGTTAAATTTAATCTACACAGCAGCTCCATAAGATAAGGTGATTATCCCAAGTTAAGAAACCAAGATTCAAAGATTTGCCCAACATAGCACAGCTAGTAAGTAACACAGCTGGATTTGTAGCCAAGTCTGTCTGACTTCAAACCTCATGTGCTTCCATTTGTACTATTCTGCACCCCTCCTGTGAGTACTGCCCACTACCCAGTCACCACAGGCACTCAATCAACAGAAAAGACAGAAGATGAGCAGACCACCAAGAATCACCCACTTAATGAGCAGCAGACATGCAGATGACACCGCCCTTATGGCAGAAAGCAAAGAAGAGCTAAAGAGCCTCTTGTTAAAAGTGAAAGAGGAGAGTGGAAAAGTTGGCTTAAAACTTAACATTCAGAAAACTGAGATCATGGCATCCAGTCCCATCACTTCATGGCAAATAGATGGGGAAACAATGGAAACAGTGAGAGACTTTATTTTGGGGGGCTCCCAAATCACTGCAGATGGTGACTGCAGCCATGAAATTAAAAGATGCTTGCTCCTTGGATGAAAAACTTTGACCAATCTAGACAGCATATTGAAAAGCAGAGACATTACTTTGCCAACAAAGGTCCGTCTAGTCAAGGCTATGGTTTTTCCAGTAGTCATGTATGGATATGAGAGTTGGACTGTAAAGAAAGCTGAGCACCGAAGAATTGATGCTTTTGAACTGTGGTGTTGGAGAAGACTCTTGAGAGTCCCTTGGACTGTGAGGAGATCCAACCAGTCCATCCTAAAGGAAATCAGTCCTAAATATTCATTGGGAGGACTGAAGCTGAAACTCCAATACTCTGGCCACCTGGTGCGAAGAACTGACTCATTGGTAAAGACTCTGATGCTGGGAAAGATTGAAGGTGGGAGGAGAAGAGGAAAACAGAGGATGAGATGGTTGGACAGCATCACTGACTCAATGGACATGAGTTTGAGCACGCTCCAGGAGTCAGTGATGGACAGGGAAGCCTGGCATGCTGCTGTCCATGGTTTCGCGAAGAGTTGGACATGAAACCAACTCTCAGTGACTGAACTGAAACGAACAGAGTGAGCAGCATTCACCCCAGGACAGTGAGTGAGCCACCAGCTGCTTTCAAAAAAAGAACTAACACCAGAAGGTATATTAACCAGGCAGACAGAATAAGATTTTACAATGAGCAAGATTGATGTCTTCAGAGAGATACAAAAGACAGTATTCCCATGAAATAGAATAAGCTAGAGTTTTGTAAATTTAAAATTTTGACCATTCAAATAAAACCTTCAGTATATGAGCTGTGTAGTAGAATGGGTATAAAAGAATAAAGTAGTGGATCGGAGACTTGAATGATTTCAAGAATGTAGAGCAAAAGGACCAAAAGCTAGTTAAGCTTTTTAAAACTACCTAGTATGAAGATCCAAATGCTCTCTATATGAGAGTTAGGAGGCTGGAAAGATGGAAGTGAAAACAAGCAAAGATTCTTTGTCTTGTTTGGGGAAAAGTTTGTGTTAGCTCAAGACTTTGATAAAAATAAAGCTTAAATGTGCAAAAAAAAAGTTTTATCTGTTTAAAAATCAGTTAATTTATTTTACCTGGAGGCTAATTACTTTACAATAGTGTGGTGGTTTTTGCCATACATTGACATAAATAATTTTAACGGCAACTTACAAGAATAAAAACAATGCGGGACATCCAAACCACTAAAGAATAAGAAGCATTTAAAAAGAAAAAATTCATGAAAAAGAAGGCAAAGGAAAAAATTTTATATGTTTATATATATACATGAGATGGCAAGAATAAATCCAAACGTATCAATAATTAGAATAACTGAGAATGAATTAAATGCCCTAGTGAAATTCAGAGACTCCCAGATTGGTATTTTTTAAACCCAAGCATAAGTTACTTATAAGAGACACACTGTTTAAAATTACTATAAGGCATCGTGGAAAATTCTGAAAGAGATGGGAATACCAGACCACCTAACCTGCCTCTTGAGAAATCTGTATGCAGGTCAGGAAGCAACAGTTAGAACTGAACATGGAACAACAGACTGGTTCCAAATAGGAAAAGTACGTCAAGGCTGAATATTGTCACCCTGTTATTTAATTTATATGCAGAGTACATCATGAGAAACGCTGGACTGGAAGAAACACAAGCTGGAATCAAGATTGCCAGGAGAAATATCAATAACCTCAGATATGCAGATGACACCACCCTTATGGCAGAAAGTGAAGAGGAACTAAAAAGCCTCTTGATGAAAGTGAAAGAGGAGAGTGAAAAAGTTGACTTAAAGCTCAACATTCAGAAAACGAAGATCATGGCATCTGGTCCCATCACTTCATGGGAAATAGATGGAGAAACAGTGTCAGACTTTATTTTTTGGGGGCTCCAAAATCACTGCAGATGGTGATTGCAGCCATGAAATGAAAAGACGCTTACTCCTTGGAAGAAAAGTTATGACCAACCTAGATAGCATATTCAAAAGCAGAGACATTACCTTGCCTACTAAGGTCCGTCTAGTCAAGGCTATGGTTTTTCCTGTGGTCATGTATGGATGTGAGAGGTGGACTGTGAAGAAGGCTGAGCACTGAAGAATTGATGCTTTTGAACTGTGGTGTTGGAGAAGACTCTTGAGAGTCCCTTGGACTGCAAGAAGATCCAACCAGTCCATTCTGAAGGAGATCAGCCCTGGGATTTGTTTGGAAGGAATGATGCTAAAGCTGAAACTCCAGTACTTTGGCCACCTCATGCGAAGAGTTGACTCATTGGAAAAGACTCTGATGCTGGGAGGGATTGGGGTCAGGAGAAGAAGGGGATGACCGAGGATGAGATGGCTGGATGGCATCACTTACTCGATGGACGTGAGTCTGAGTGAACTCCGGGAGATGGTGATGGACAGGGAGGCCTGGCGTGCTGCGATTCATGGGGTCGCAAAGAGTCGGACACGACTGAGCGACTGAACTTAACTGAACTGACAAGGCATCCAAAAAAAGATAAGGCAAATACTAACAAAAAGAAAGCAAATATAACAATAGTAATAGCTAACAAAATAGAATTGAAGCACAATAGAATTGAAGAATATTAAATGGCCAAAAAAATGTATTTTAGAATGATTAAAAATACAGTCCAATGGGAATTTGTAATTTAAGTGAATTTTTACATAACCAGTCACACAGCTGTAGAAAACATGTAGAGTTTTGTTTCTCCTGATAGAAAAACAAGGAGAAATTTACACATTCACAGTTAACTTCAGGAAAATTTATTACCGTTTCCTCAAAAAATCATGTGTTTGACTAATGCAGCTAACAATTGTGATCTCTTAGAGAAAGACCAAGACAAAATGAATCATAATGTCTGGGTTTCATTAGTACCTGCTTGCTTCCCAGCTTTTAGTAAACTTGAGGAAAGCCCCTAAATTCTCCAGGCTCATTTTCCTCCTCTGTGAATAGGCTGTCTACCTCGCATGGTGAGGATGGGACAAGTTAACATATTTGGAGGAACTAGTAGAGTTCCTAGTACATAAATAAAGGAATGCATGTCTTTTCAAACACATGTGAACATTCACAAATTACCCATGTATTACACCACAAAAGCAAATCCCAATAGAATTTCTAAAGTCAAAGTAATAGAAGCCACATACTCAGACCACAATGCAATAAACTTGGAAGTTAACCACAAAAGTTTAGCCAAGCAGACAACCAAAAACAGAACTACTTGGGAATTTTTAAACACCATCCTAATTAACTTCTTAGATAAAAAAAGATATCATAGAGGAAGGGATAAACAAATTAGAAATGAAAGACAGTGAAAGCTTGTTCGTATCAAAACTCATGGATGTAAACAAAACCCACACAGAAGAAAATGTTGCTACTTACATGTAGAAAACAGGAAAGACTGAAAATAAATGACCTAAATTGATGACAAGAGCTAGAAAAAGGACAATAAAATGATTTCACTTCTAAGCAAGAAAAATGAAGATAAAATGTTCAAGATATCTGCTGTTGGAGATAAAACAAAATGGCAGGGGGAGTATCATACATCAATAAAACTGAAAGCTGGGGATTCTTTTGTCAAATAACATAGACAAACCTACAGCAAATTTGATCAAGAAAGAAAAAAAGAGTAATAAGGCCAGAAAACAACCAACCCTAGAAATGATAAAAGAACTATACTTACATGAAGGAGATTTTTTAATTATTCAAAATATAATTTCCACAAATATAAAAAGTCTAAAAGAAGTATATGAGGTAAAATAATATAGCTAGACCAATTACCTTAGAAAAAATGGGAAAGTAGTATATAGATGTTAAATTATAATGTTGTACCCCTGAAACTTATATAATTAAAGACAAATGAAACATAGCTGAAGACTTGTGCCCTAAAAAAGCACCAGACCCAGATAGCTACATAAGTAAGTTCTACCAAGCCTTCAAGGAACAGGTAATTTCTATGTTATATAAGTTGTTCCAGAGAGTAGAAGATGAAGAAACAGCCTGTTCTAGAAAACTGATATAACCCTGATTCAGGAACCAGAAATGAAGAATGGGCACTCACACAAAAAAGGAAACCACAAGCCAAACTCACTTTGAAAACAGATACAAAAATTCTAAATAAATATTTCCGAATCAGTTCCCCTTAGAAGAATATATCGTGAATAAAGTAGGATATAATCCAGGAGTGCTAGGTTGATTCTCCATAAAGAAACTGATGAGCATTATTCACTCTTAATAGTAAAGGGATTAAAGGTGATACGGCCAGATGATTATCTTGATGAGGGCTTCTAAAAAGTCAAAAATTAAATACATCATCCACTTGTGAGGTTTTTTTTTTTTTTTTTTTTTTTTAATTCAGCAAGGCAAGCCTGGAAGGGAACTTCCTCTGCTTGATTAAAGTCTCCTATCAGAGCCTACAGAAAACTTCAACCTGATGCTGGAACATTAGGAGCCCTACCAGCTAAGCACGGAGTGGAGGCATGAGTTCCTCCTCTTGTCTCTCCAGTTTAGTCATGTTGAGGTCACAACAATAAAAAGAAATGAATAACCTTTACTGTCAGGAAAGAAAACAAACTATCCCTATTGCAAACAATATTATTGTTTCCCTAGAAAATCCAAGATAATCAACCAACTGAATATGAGGCTTTGTGAATGCACAAAGGAAAAGCTCAGGCACACTTATAAACTGCCTAACCTTTGAAGGCAACCCTAAACCGCACACAAGTCCGTCAGCTAAGGGTGGAGATCTGGGTATTTATGTAAAGCATCTGACCAGTCATTGACTGACTACTAAGCTATGTCGATCCAGGACTGCTCAGTCACTTCAGTCATGTCCGACTCTGTGCGACCCCAGAGACGGCAGCCCACCAGGCTCCCCCGTCCCTGGGATTCTCCAGGCAAGAACACTGGAGTGGGTTGCCATTTCCTTCTCCAATGCATGAAAATGAAAAGTGAAAGTGAAGTCACTCAGTCATGTCCGACTGTTCCCGACCCCATGGACTGCAGCCTACCAGGCTCCCCCATCCATGGGATTTTCCAGGCAAGAGTACTGGAGTGGGGTGCCATTGATTCAGGACAGCCTCTAGGAAACCAAGCTTAAAAGTAAAAATAAGCGTAAAGAAAATTAGCAGAGGCATTAGAGGCTACACACTTCATGAGAAACAAGCTCCACAGAATTAGTCTAGGCAAGCCGCTAAACAAAGAAGCAAAACAAAAAAAGTAGCTGCTACCACCCCAAAAAAGAGTTGCTGAAATACTATGTGTTAAAATGTTCAGATTTTTTAAAAAACATTCCAAAACATGCAAAGAAATAGGTCCAAAGAAAGCATTGCGCAGAATGGGGAAAGGAATCAGTAGAAGCTATCTCTGAGGAGCCCAGATGCTCGACTTAGCAGTCAAGGACTTTAAAGCAGTTCTTATAAATATGTCTAAGGAACTAAAAGAAACCATGTTTAAAGAATTAAAGGAAAGTATGATAACAATGATTCCTCAAATAGAGAATATTAATGAAGAGATGGAAATTATATAAAAAGGAAAGAACCAAGTAGAAATTCTGGAAAGTGAAATGAAAAATTACTTGGGGAACTCAGTAGCACAGCTGAGCCAACAGACAGTCAGCAAACTTAAAGATAGATCGGTAGAATAGTCTGCAAAACTAACAGAAAAGAGAATACAATCATCCCTCAGTATCTGTAGGGTGTTGATTCCAGGACTCCCCCATGGATACCAAATTCCATGGATGTCCAAGTCCCCTGTATAAAAAGGCATAGTATTTGCATAGAGTCTACACAATCCTGTTATTGTTGTTTAGTCACTAGGACCTGTCTGAGACTAGCCCACCAGGCTCCTCTATCCATGGGATTTCCCAGGCAAGAATGCTGGAGTGGGTTGCCATTTCCTCTCCAGGGGATCTTCCTGACTCACAGATCAAATCCACATCTCCAGCACTGGCAGGTGGACTCTTTACCACTGAGCCACCAGGGAAGCCCACACACACATCCTACCATATTCTTTAAATAATCTCTAGGTTACTTATAATAACTGATACAATGTAAACAGAATTTTAAATAGTTGCGATTACAATATAAATACTATATAAGTAGTCGTTGGCATGTGACAAATCCAGGTTTTACTTTTTGGAACTTTCTGGAATTTTTTTCACAAATGTTTTAAACCTGTGGTTGATCAGATCCACAGATGTGGAACCTGTGGATAAGGAAGGCCAACTGTAAAGAAAAACAAGTTAAGCCTCAAAGACCTGTGGGACACCGTAAATCTTACTGAAATACACATAATTAAAGTTCCAGAGGAGAGGATAGAGAGGAGGGGGAAGAAAAAATATCTGATGAAATAATCATCCCAAACAATAGAAGTATTATATATAGACTCCTTCATAATAAATAATATGAAGAAAATTGTCTATCCATTTGGGAAGAAATTTTAGAAAACCTGTAACTGACTGAAAAAAATGGATTAAAAAGTTGTATGTAAAAAAAATCAGTAAAAAGTACTGAATATTTTTATAATCTTTGTATAGGAAAGTTCTTCTTCTTAAGCAAGTTATAAATTCTAGAGCCCATAAGAGAAGATCAGCAAGTTTAAATCTATGAAAATATCAATGTCTTTTGTGATCAAAATGCATCATAAAACTAAAAGATATTTGGGAGAATATACTGACAGTATAGTTCACATACAAATAATATGTAAGGACTTACACATATAAAAATGAAAGGCCCAAAATTATAAAAATGGGTGGAGCAATATGAACAGGAAATTCATAAAAGAAGAAACTTTAATGACAAACATATAAAAAGACATTTAAATGGCCAATAAATATTAACCTCACCAGTAATCAGAGCAATGTAAACTCAAATGAAAATGAAGTGCCCCCCGATTAAACTAGTAAAAATCTAAAAGATTGTTAATATCCACTGTTGGTTAAGACGAGGGAAAATGGGCACTCTCAAGTACTGTTGGTGTGAAGGACAATTTGACAGTAACTATCAGAATTAAAAGTACAAATACCAGCAATCCCGCTTTTCAGACCATGCTTCAAAGTTCTCACATAATATATTCAGTAGAAGTTTCTAATGTTTTGATAGTAGATGTGAGTCGTCATCATTCTCAGTTTAAATGTAGACTTTTCCTATGTTAGTAAAGTAGGCTATAACTTTTTGTTGTTGTTCCGTCACTAACTCGTGTCCAACTCTATGTGACCCCATGGACTGAAGCACTCCAATCTCCCGTCTCCCACGATCTCTCAAAGTTTGCTCAAATTCACGTCCGCTGAGTCAGTGATGTTATCTAACCACCTTATCCTCGGCTGCCCCCTTCTCCTTTTGCCTTCAGTCTTTCCCAGCATCAGGGTCTTTTCTGATAAGTCGACTCTTTGCATCAGGTGGCTAAAGTATTGGAGCTTCAACTTCAGCAATAGTCCTCCAAATAACTTAATAATACTCCCTTAGTGTTCTCAGAAGGAACAATTATTTTTAGGCTAAAAAAGTAGTAGTAATATTATTGTCATTAATAATGATAATAAACTTTTATTGAGAACTTACTATAGATGAGAAACTATACCAAATACTTTACCTGGACAAATTCTTTTAATCTTCATGATAATTTGGTGAGGAAACAGAGGCACAAACGAAAGGATAGCCTAAGGTCACAGAGTTAATAAATGATTAGTTTGATGTCTGCTCTTAACTACTAGACTGTACAGCTGCTGCAAGGCTCATAATTCCATTTTGTCTGCACATGTAGCTGTCCAGCAGCCATAGCATTACCTGGAAGTTAGAAGTGTAGAGAGACAGACTGTCATACACCACCCAGACTTTCTGAATTAGAATCTGTGTTTTATTAAACGCAGTGATTCCTTTGCATGTTAATATTTGAGATGCCATGATCTAAAGCATGTTACTTAACTGTTTCCGAGCTTCCCTTTCCTCATCTGTAAAATGGTGATGATAATCCTTGCCACAAAAGGGTGTTGTGGGGATTTTTAAATCCACACTTCCATTCATTCAGCAAATACTTTGCATGCACCCTGTGGTAAGCACTACTACTATGGGGAACAAAACAGACAAAAAATAATAATTTCCAGCCCTCACGTAGCTTACATTCTGGTAGAGGCAAGTAATAAATAAGTAAAATGTGTAATACATGCCATGATGGGAAGTGCTTTGGAGAAGAATAAAGGAGGAAGAGGGGTGAGAGTGGGGAAATTTGTGGTTTTAAATAGAGCGTTCAGGGCAGGTCTTGCTGAGACCTTCATGGTGGCAGCGAGAGGGGGAGTGGGGTGGTTGGGGGTGGTGGGAACCCAAGCTGTCGCAGGAGTTTGTGAGGTGATCTTTGCTCATAAGGTCTTGCCAGAGTCTGTGTTTGCTGATAATTCTCTTAGCTTGATTTTAGTGCTAGTTGGTTTCTCTCCTTAAAATACCAGCCCCCATGGCGCCCCTGCATGGTGGTGTCCAAACTGGACATCAAGAGTCTGTGTGTGTCCTTGTTAGCACTCACTATGGGGGAGATCTCTGCCCCAAAGTGAATCGCTTCTCTGGCCACAGCAGTTGACAGTAACACTGATTTTTGAAGCTGGCTGGTTGTTAACACACATTTTGCACTGATTTGGAGGGTATTTGGAACAAGAAATCTCCCTGCAGCAGGCTTGCTAGAGGCCAAGACGTAACTTGTACACAAGCCAGGCCTGGTACTTTAAAGCAACCCAGCAAATAACCCAAAGCAAAATTGAACAACTCACTTTTTTTTCTCAGTGTCTACTATTTTCTCCCTTGGTGAACACATGCCTTTTTTTTTTTTTTTTAATTTTAATTGAAGCAGAGTTGATTTATAATATCATGTAAGTTTCAGGTGCTCAGCCAGGGATTCAATCGTGTGTATATATTCTTTTTCAGATTCTTTTCCCTTATAGGTGATCACAGAATATTGAGTTATTACAGTAGGTCTTTGATGATTATCTGTTTTATACACAATAATGTGTTATAGGTGTGTGTATATGTTCATCCCACCCTTCTAATTTATCCCTCACATCACCCCCCCTTTCCCCTTTGGTAATAATAAGTTTGTCTCTGGAAACACATGCTGCTTTTTTCCCCCTTCTTTACTCTCATTTTCTTCTGTAGAAATTCAAGGACTCACCTAAAACCAAATTAGTTAACTGTTAGTAATACAGCTTATGTTATGTGATAAGGAGATAAGAGAGGGAAGCGGGGGTGGAAAGAAGAAACCCTTTCCTGCAGAAGCAGATGGATTTCCAGCCCTAAAATGGGTTTTGGGGGAGGTCATATGATCCACCCCTCTGCCTTTGAACAGAATACAATCGAGACCTCTCTCCAGAACCACAGAACTGTATTTCAGCGAGTTCTCCTGGTTGAGGCAGTCTGATATCCCTTAACTCCCATATTTTATGACTATCTTCAGTTCATCATGCTCTAATTTCCCCATGTTTTCTAACCTAAAATGGAAAACAGTTGCCTAGTTCCCTCTGTGGAGAAGTTGAGCCGTTTCTTCGTCATTCTTCCCACTTCTCTTCCCGAAAAAGTTCACAGTTCCTTTAGTTCTCTTTTTCCCATTCGAAGCCATTCTCTTTATTCTCTTCATATCCCCAAATAAATAAAAATTCAAAACTGAGCCCCAAGTACTATATATCTTTATCCAGCCTCTTCTTATCACAAATGATTATTTCTTTGGTAGGGATGATCTGGTTTACCGTTTGAAAATGTATTTCTATTCCTCATAATTTCCCTTATAGCTCCCCGAGACAACCTTAGGTTCTCTGTAAAAAGATCAACAAGCAGATCTTAATGGCCAAAACCATGAGGTCGAAAACCCTGCATGACCTTCCACTCACCTCTCCAGGCTATATTCTACAATCTCCTCTGCCCCCAACCTCAACCCTGACCCTGTCTTCCAGCCGCTTTGGACCATGAAGGCTGCTGACCCGCCCACCATGCACTTCTCTGGGCCCCATGACCTTGCTAATGCTTCTCCCTTCCCTCTGGCTGTGGGAAGCCCGCTCATTCCTCAAGACCCAGTTCACACATCCTCTGTTCCACCAAGCCCTCCTAGATGCCTTCCCAGAATGTCCTGCCTCAGGACCTTTGCACCTGCCTTTGCTGAGAACACTCTCCCCCCAAATCTTTGCATGGCTAGTTCCTTCTCATAGTATAGATCTGACCCCGAAGTTCACCTTTGGGGGAAGGTCTTCCCTGGCTACTTTAGCTAAAGTTGCAAACCTGTCAACTTGCTGTCCCATTTCCCTGTGTGTTAGTTTCTTCATAGCACTCACCACTATCTGAAATTGCAGTTTTTGTCTGTCTCTCTTCTTCTGCAAGATTAAAAGCACTGTTAAAGGTCACAGCCACCTTGTTTTCTGTGCATCCCCAGCACTTGGTGCCCCGACCGCAGTGTGTGCTCAGATAAATAAGAGCGATGACTGCTCCCACTCTGTTAGTATCACCATCACATCTCTCAGTGTTAGGGCAGGGAGCGTCTCCTTAGACACTGTCACACCCTGCTGCGCATCTGACGAGCACCTCACACTGTCTAGGAACTCAGAAAATGTGCACTCAACTGGAATCTCTGGGTAGAGATGTTTTGACTGTTTCCCATCACCCACAACAGAAGTTGCTTTAATTTCAATGTGGAGGAAAGTTAAAATGTAAAACTTTGAAATAAGGGGCTGAATCACTTATCAAAAATGAAGGCTTCTAAGAGCAAACTTAAACTCCACAATTTTGGGGCTGGAGATATTATGAAAACATATTCTCTGCCTCTGTCTCTCTTGCTCTCTCTCTCTCCCCCTCTCTCTGTCTCTCACATACACACACACATACATACACACACATACACATAAGTCCTCTGATTTCAGCGATGGCCTCAAACCACTTTCTTTTTCCTTCTTTCTGCACATGTCTGAACGTGAACTGAATAATAAGGTCCTGAAATGAGTCGGGATTAGGTTGGCTTTTAATCTTTTTTCTCAACAGAAACCAAAAGAGAGGGGATGGCTGATGGAATTCTGGAGTGAGAATTACGTTCCTGGGCTCTTGGGTCAATTTTAGTCTTGGCTACAGGGAGAAAGCATGTGTGTTTCTGGGCACAGCTTACACTCAACCCACAATCTCTGAAAGGTAGGGGAAGTGTGGCAGCCTGGTGCGCATGCGCAGTGTGGTGCCAAGGCTGCCCTGTAGCCCTTGTGGATAGAGGGAGTGAGTCAGGGCAGCTGGGCCGGCTTCCGGCTGACTGAGGACGCTGCAGTTATCAGAGGTCTCAGAGTTTGGGCGCAGGGCTTCTGAGACGTCTAGAAGCAGTAGCACTTCATGGTAGCACGTGCGTGATGATGCTGAGGAGCCTGTGCTCTCTGGTCTTCAAAACAAATCAGCCTTAAAAGTTGGTGGCTATGCAGTTTACTCTCCTCCTTCCCTTTTTCATTCCTCAAAAGCAACATAGCCCTGTCACTGCAGGCGTGGCGGGTTGTTAGCAAAGTTGCTAACAGGAAATCTCACTGAGGATAAACAGAGCACATCAGTCATTGCCCAGAAACACATGGTTCTCATTGAACCTGCCGAGGACTAATTGAGTGTGCATCGGAGGCTCGGAAACAGGAAAACTCTTTTCTCATAGACCCACCAGGTATGTTCTGACCACAGGGAACTTCCTCAGCATCGTTAGACACTGAGAAGTCATTATCTCCTCAGCTGTCAGGGTGCCAACTCCATTTATGTCTCCTAAACATATGCCCAAATGCATATTTCAGGCCTCTCATGAAGTCTTGAAGCTTTAGATTCAATGAATGACATCTAGGTTTCTCTTTTCATGGCTTTTGTGTGTACTCCTTCAGAAATGCAGCATAAGAGGTTAGACAGGTGTTTATACCTGAAATACGGCATCCAGAAAATGATTATTATTTACCTTTTGGTAAAAGAGCAATAACAAAGTTCTCTGTCTAATAAATGGAGAGATAACTCAGTGAATCCATAGGTGTCCTGCTTTATCCTGTAACATAAGATAGGTATGAGCTTCGTTCTTTACCATAAAATCAGTCCAAGCACTAGAACCAGAGTTTAAATAAGCCAGTACAATTCCAGGGACTATGTTATGTCCCACATGGAGGCTACTGACTCATTTATTATCCAAATCAACAGACCATTCTGCTTCCAAAATGTTTCATTATCTGTGGAAGGAAAATATTTTTGGCATGCGCATCAAGTGCTCAGATAGCATACTTGAGTTTTTTGCTAAAGAGAATCTGACCACATCTGGAAATTCTTTGGTGTCACTGATTCTCTGAAACTACATGCCATCTGCATCACTTTAACTCCAGTAAAAGGCCATCTCGAAGCTTTGAAATGGGCCTCATGGGGGGTGAAGGGGGACTTGTCTTTCTCTGATTAAATGTAAATGAACCCTGTTTCACAGGGCAGCCTTAGTGGTGGCCTGTACTCTTGACTTTTCAGCATGTTGGCCTGTGACACCAGGGGAAATTGGTGCAGGGGATGGTGAAAAATACCATTGTTTTAGCCAAACCCTGGAGCTGGTGGGGAAAAAATTCATTGCCTTTTATCATAAGAAGTGATATCTTTTATGAAATAATGGCAGATTCATACAGAGGTCAGAATTATACAACAGAACGTGCTCTTTCTTTCCTCTGGAATGTTGGTTTTGAGGCTTTTCCTCTTTATTTTCTGTTTTAGTTTTGGTCTCAGTAACACGCTGACCTTTCAGATCAAATACCACTTTTCACAGTGGCCTTAAGGGACAGGGAGGGGGTTGGGGAGGCAAGTCTTTTATTTAGAAGATAATTTTCAACTAGAAAGAAAGGAGACATCTGGAGTTGAAGTTACGATCTTTCCAGGCTTTTTAGAGTCTCTGCCTTTCCCTTTCTAGAAATTATTAATAAAAGGCATTAGGTCATTGTTACATTTCTTGCTCCTTCTGTTTCAACTCTTCAGGTCTGTCAATGGGCTATTATTTATGGGCGGCTGTTCTGTGTTCTCATTTACCCATTTTATTTTGAAACCAGAACATAGCTCTTCACTTGAGTGGGGCTAGCAGGGCCTGTCCAAAGCTAGAACCTCATGTTAACTTACCTTGTACTGTTGTGATCATCAAGGTGCTTTTCCTTTTCATCTATTTGTAGGAACACATTGGAGTCTCTAGCTACCCACAGAGGTAAATATCAGAAAATCATACCTTGCCAAACTGGTAAGCAAGGGGACCCTTTCACAAAGCAAAAGAATGCATAACTCTTGAGAAAAGTCTACCAAAGGATGCCTTTGACAACTCCTGCCTTAAAATGATGTACACACACACTCACAAATTGTGTTCACAATTTTTCAGATACATTAGTAACATAGAACTGGGCATAACCATTATAAGAAACTACACAAGATGGTTATCACTATTTTTCTGCTCTTGTTTTAAGAAGTCATTGCAGTTGGAGAAATCAGAGTGAATAAATGGGGATTTTGAACGTCTACCCCTGCTAAGTTATTCTGGGTATACATTATACAGAGTCTTGAAATGAAGGGTGATACATAAAAGTATCTGTCTTAGGATTTATTATTAAATTGTTGTCATCTTTCACTATTCTTTGGTGAATATCAAGACACTTAATAGAAAATCATAGCAATGTGATTAACATAAGGGATAATATTAAGGGCACTTTCAGACTATAGAAAACTATCATAGTTTACATTTTGCTGAATGTAAGTGTAGCTTTTATTTATCTTTCTAGTAGTAAACATCTTAGATCACTAAATTAACCAGTTGGTATCATTTCTCAATCCTTTTATGAGGACTTTTTTTTATTTCAAACATTGAAATTTATATTTATATTAAATATATATTACCAAATTAAATATATATTACCAAAGCCACTGTGGCCAGTGTTCAGCCTCCTATGACAGAGAAGGGACTTGTTATCTTCTGATATCTTTGTTCCAAGAGTAGGCAGTAGGTAATTGAATTAGCAAAGTAGGCATTCAAAACATTCTCTGGGTTTCTAAGTTCAAGGGGCGTGTGAATTTAGAAGAGCAGGTGGTAAGTCAGGGGATGGGTCATGTTTACCCAGTTGCCATCAGCTGTGATCGGTGTCACATGATATGGAAAACTGGCCCTGGGATGTAGAGAGAACAGAAAGTCAGTGATTAACAGATAAATGTGAGTTAACGTGAAACACATGTTATTTTGAAAAATGAACCTATGGCCCCCTTTAATCCAAGTCATCTCCACAAACACAGTTTCTAGAGCAGACTTCACCTAAGACCCACACTGGTGAAGGCACCGAACATGGCTCCTGGGAAGAACTGTTGCCACCGGGTTTATTCCCCTATTAATTTAACCTTACGTTTCTATTTCCTGTGTACTATATCCGGGGTGGAGGGGAAGGCCTCAAGCTAGACACTTTGGTGACCCTTCCCATGCCTAGAACCCAGTCATTTGGAATATGGTTAAGGAATGAGGCTGATACCAGTTGAAAGAGGAAATCCATTCATTAGCCTGCTAAAAATATACCAGTAATACCACATATCTGAGATAAAAAATGGTCCCTTAATTTTGAGACTTGTTAATCCACCTTCCGGATCACTCTCCGCCTCTATGACTTGCCTACAAGGTCTTCCTTTGTGTCCATGCCCACCTCTCCTGCCTCATTTCTGATCACTACTCCCGAGCACCGTTCATCCAATGCTTGACCGTGTTGAACTCCCTGGCTGTCTAGACCCAAGCTTCCTGTTTGTACCTCCATGCCTTTGCACATGCAGTTGCCCTCTCCCCTGTCCCCTTTACTCTCTAGAAGTTTCTTTACCCTCTAAAATCTACCTTCAGGGCCACCTTTTCTGAGTCAGGAGTGCAGTTCATGACAGGGCCCAACATGCTGGTTGAAAAAGAAACACGTAGGCAAGATTGACAGTCACAATAGGAGCCCTCCTCTGAGGGCTAATGAAAGATAAACCATGATATAGTGGGACAGAGGGTGTGCAGTCTGGATGCAAGGAAGGTGAAGCTGGAGAGGGAGGGGAGCGTCCTGGTGGGGACTTCGATCTACAGCCATACCACCCTGAAAGTGCCCAATCTTGCCTGGTGAGGACTTTGGAGATGGTGCTCCTTCCACAGTCAGAGCTGATAGGCACATGACAGTTTCCTTAACCTCTCTGGGCCTCAGTTTTCTCATCTGTAAATAAAATAGAGTGAAACTTAAGAAAACCAGATGTCCCAGTTTGCCTGGTGCATCCCTGATACAGGTCTTGCTTGCTGTTCTGTCTGGTTGACTCCCCCACTTCATTCTCAGAAATATCCCCATTTAGACAATAAATCATATGGTCACCTACTGATAATAGCACCCTCTGTGAGTGGGTGTTACAAGGATTAAATCTATCCCATAGCTTTGCTTCCCCTCGTGGCTCAGAATCCACAAAGAGTCCACCTGTGATGCGGGAGACCTGGGTTCAATCCCTGGGTTGGGAAGATACCCTGGAGAAGGGAACGGCTGCCCACTCCAGTATTATGGCCTGGAGAATTCCATGGACTGTATGGTCCATGGCGTTGCAGAGAGTCAGACACAGCTGAGCAACTTGCACTTTCATAACTGTAGACTAGCACCCAATGTTAGTATGATTCCCATTTATACCTGGACTCAGCATGGAGAAGGGGCCTTAAGCAGCTAAAATCAGTTTCCAAGGTGATATGCCTGGAGCAGGAAGACTTAGAAAACAGGTTGAAGGGCTTCCCTGTCCCTCCAGGCCCAGGGACAGGGACTCTGTTAAGGCCGTTGTATTCTGGGCACCTGGAAGAGACCTGTGTCCTCTCTCTCACTCTGAAGTCAGCCACCTACTGTTAGCACCTTGTACAGGCCGCTCTTTTGAGACCACAACATGGACACGCCCTGTTTCTTCCAGCCCTTTTATCAGATCACCACACTTTAGGGAGTCTAGATGTCCTTTTCCACCTGGTAACAGAGAGTTAATTCCCTTTTTCAATATTTTACCCGTGAGTCAGGCCCAATTCATACTTCAGATCCGGTATCTTGAATGAGATTTTGCCCAGCTACCTAGAGTACACTGAGGATACTTCATCCGTGGACAGGCCTGCACCCATGGAGGCTTCTGACCACGAAGGTTCCCCTGAGTGAGGTTGACCGAAACTCTGCCACTAAATGATGTCCACGTTCTCTCGGGCTCCCCACAGTTTCCCAAATCACAACCAGTGTTTGGTTTCAACTTGCACAATGTTTTCTTTGGGGTCAGGACCAGGGGAGAGGCGGAGGCCAGATGGCAACAGCAAACCCTCAATAGTTGCCTTGGCCAAGGTCAGCCTTGACACTGTGTCCCACGTCCTCTTGTCCTTTTTTCTGTGTTGGTAAAGTTCTTTTATTCACATTCCGGTAGATATGGCCTCTTTCAGCTCCCTGAGGACATGAGTGGCCATGTCATGAGAAGTGTTTGGAGTCAGATAGTCTGGAAAATAGATGAGAAGTGGGTGGGCAGGGCTGAGCAGGGGGCAATGGCCACAGAGTCCTTGGTCAGCCACAGAAATGAAGCCTTTGGAAAATGAGTGCCATGGTGCTTGGATTGTCTGCAAGAAGGAAACCTTGCTTCCCCTTGATGACTTCACCACCGGTGACAGGGGTTAGAACCCAGTTGTGGGGGCTGGGTGCTGAGTAATTGCTTATCTATGTAGCAGGAGACTAGCTGATTCCATGTGCTAAGGAAAAGGCAGGAAAATCCTTAAGGGGCATAATTAACAACTGGGGACAACCTCAGTGACCATGTAGACCACCATCCTAATTTCACACGTGAGGAAACTAAGGCCCTGGAGACCCAAACTGCCTCAGCTGTTAGGAGGTGAAACCCAGGACCATCTGTGCCAGAGGATTCCTTCACTGGGTGCTGCTTGCTGCCACCAACCAATCAGGTTACCTTGGACGAGTCACAGAACTCGGGACCTCTGGTTCCTTATCTGTCAGCCGAGGCCACGGGACAACATGATCTTAGAGCTGCCTTCCAGAAACATTCCGGGATGTTCTGTTCCCCTTCCAGCCCAAGACAGCACGGAGTGGCCTGGTGCCCCAGCCAGCAGGCACTTTATCTCCCATGGAACAGAAGTGGGTCAGATGGAGGACTCTGAAATTTCTGGGCTTGTGGGTTCATGGTTCCTTCCCTTTAACCTGGGTAAGAACAGAAAGGGATAGCTTCCCTCCACCTCCATCTCCACCCCTAATCCCTCCGTGACCCCCACCCCAGCCCTACCCTCAGCCTCTAGACCTAAGAGGTAGGAAAGTTTGTAAGAAGGTCTCTGGAGCTGGATGACCTGTGGTATAGCCCAGCTCTGCTGCCTGCCCTCTGGGAGACATGGCCTCCTCTTGCCTGTCAACTTCCTCATCTGTAAAATGCTAACAGTAACTGCACTCACCTCACAGGGGTGTGCAGTAAGGGCTGCACAAGTGTCGAGTGCCGTTATGTCTGTCACACCTGTTCTATCCATGCCCATGGAACAGTCCCTCACCCTCATGACCCTAGCTAGGGCCTGAGTTGCTCATTTTAGCTGAGGGAGTGTCTACAAGCTGATTAGCTGGCCTGAACCAGACCTGTGCAGCACGGAGCAACCTTTATTCACCTTTGAGAGAGACCACCCTGAACCTTCCCCCAAACTGTCATTTTCCCCAGTTGAAGTGATTCCCGTGTAACCACAGTCAGAGCATGACTGGCTGAAATTTTCATTCATCAGAGACTCTACTTCTGCTTCCCTTCTCCAGACTCCCCTAGGGCAAATCAGATGTCACATCAGATCACGTCACATCCCCATCATCACCCTTTTTACAGGCCCTCTGAGACTCCAGTGAGACAAGGGAAAGTAGAGCTCTGAGCTGTGTCTCTGCCCCACTCATTGGAGCCAAAGTTGGTCCTCCTTTCTCCCACTGTGGTTGCCTGCACCTTGCCCCGAGATGCTGGTGTCCTGTGGGGATGACAGTGAATCTGGCTGAGTTGGGGCTCTGCTCCACCGCTTCCCCTCCCTGCCTGGAAATCTGAATCACCCACTGTGGAGCCAGGAGGAACTCTGCCCCAACCCTGATTTTAATTAGGAACGGGTGCATCCTGCGAGACTCAGAGTTCCGTCACTCTCAATCCAGACGAAATGTGTTTTGAGGAGCCCAGCCTGGTCAGCTCAACAGAGGAACGTGAATGCCACAGGGCTACAGAAGGATGGTCCTTCCAATAGCCTTTTAGCAAATGGTCACTGAAGAAAATGAGACCCACATACTTCCGAGTGAAATATGACTGGAATTAACATGAGCACACATTCAAGTTCTCAAATGCTCAGTGAACAAAATGTTTTCCATCTGTGAGGTGCTGTGTATACCCAGAAAGAGAGCAACCCCCAAAGAACACAATCCCCCACTTTTCCAAAGAGGTGAATTTAGCAAAGTTTTTTGGCCAACTTAACAGGAATCAGAACTGTGATTGCCTTTGAGGTGGGAGATGGGAATTGACTGGAAAAGAGTCAGGGAATCTTTCTGGAGTAATGGATGTCTGTCCCTTCCCTGGGATGGTGGTTATATGTGTGACTTCATTTGTCAAAATTCATCAAACTGTACCCTTAAATTTTTAGGGAATGTAAATTTTACCTTAATTTTTTTTTAAAAAAGTTATAAAAGTAAATACCTACTTATAATACTTAACCTAATCAGGTATTGCACACTGAAAATTATAAAAGAATACTAGATTAATTTATATTGTTCTTTTCATTCACACATTTCACAAAATGATTTCATGCAGATGTACATCTTCTGAGATCAATGGATTGCATTATTAAGGCCACTGTTTAAGTTGACAGTATTCCAAAGGATATCATCTTCAATTCATGTAACTTATTTGAAATGCAGAACATTTTGAATTCGTGTTTGATGCTAAAATGCTATTGCTAGACACAAAGACTCATTTGCATAATGTTACAACAGTTGTTTTTCTCATTTGTCTTGGAAGTGATTGTTCACAATTCTCACAATGTAAGCAACTAATGTTTTGCTTTCTAAAAATGAACTTTAAAATATTTATCACAACTTTAAAAAGTTGCACCCCAGAATAATCACCACATCTATGTTAAATCTCATTGCCTCCTTCCCATTAATTGCCTCTAGTAACCTCAAAAAGCATCCAGAACCAACACTGATTGAGACCATTTCAGGCTGGTATATCTTCCCAGATTTCACCTGAGAGAGTATCAAATTACAAAATACTTTTAAAGAGCCCTAAGTCCCTTTAGTTCCCTGGAAGTCCGTGGTTAGGACTTGGAGCTTTCACTGCCGTGGCCCCAGGTTCAATTCTTGGTTGGGGAACTAATATCCCTGCCAGGTGCAGAGCAGGGCCAAAAACAAACAAGCAAAATGCAATGTATTATAAAGAATGGTAAGTCCCAAAAGTATGAGCAACTTTTAAAGGCAACAGTATTCTCTGAGAGTTAATTTGAGGAAATAAACCTTCATCTTATTTATCTTCAGGCATGTATAGTAAAGGGCTTGCCTGGTACCTCAACTAGTAAAGAATCCACCTACAATGCAGGAGACCTGGGTTTGATCCCTGGGTTGGGAAGATCCCCTGGAGAAGGGATTGGCTACCCACTCCAGTATTCTTGGGCTTCCTTGGTGGCTCAACTGGTAAAGAATCCACCTGCAATGCAGGAGACCTGGGTTTGATCCCTGGGTTGGGAAAATCCCCTGGAGAAGGGAAAGGCTACCGATGTATTATAAAGTACAGTAAGTCCCCAAAGTATAAGAAACTTTTAAAGGTAACACTATTTTCTAAGAGTTAATTTAAGGAAATAAACCTTCATCTTAGTCTTCAGGCATATACAGTAAATCCAGGCATACATGTTCAAAGATAAAATAGAGATTTATTTAGCACATTTGGAGATTTTATAGTTCTTTGTCTAAAGATTAGTACTGTTAGCTGAACTTAGAAGTTTCCATGTTAAAAATTTAAACCTTACCACAAATGAGAAGCTGAAGCCTTCTTGAATCAATGTAAACACACTATATTTTACTCAAAGGCATTAAATTTAGGAGAGTGTAGTTTAAATAGATGATTTTGGCTAAAATCAATTGTAAACATAATCCTAAATTATGAATTGCTATTAATTTTGTGACTTGACCTTAAGTTATATCAAGGTTTCAACTACAAACAACTTTATATGAAAATATATAAAGGAGGCGCTTTTTTCCCCAATATTTCGCCAGTTGAGGCACCAAAAATAGTGTTGTTTTTAAAGAAACCAACATGGAAGACTGTACTGTTGTTTTGGTTTTTTTTTTTTGACATCACTGTTGCTCAGCCTTGTTTTTCCACTAGCCTCTCAAAAGCTGTCAGAAGCAAAATCAGGTAATTCAGCAAGAGCTCCTTGGGCATATAAGTTCCTGTATGACCCAATGCAATGGTTGCCCAATTTTTATTTTATTTTTTTGGTAGCAGAATCCTGATCTTAAATGACATTATAGGTGGTTGATGCTCTAGTTGGAATAGAGATGGGGACCCATAGCAGTCCTGCTTGGTGCCCCCTTCTCCTCTCTAGGAAATCCACTAAGGGGTTTCACAGCACCCTATGGGTCCCATGGTGCACAGTTTGAAAACTTCTGGCCGTGGACCATGCCTGAAGGCTGGAGCTCAGAAGATCTAGGTCCAAAACTTGAGTTCTGGTCTGTGTGATTGTTGGCAAATGACTTAACCTGAGTCTCATTTTCCGTATCCAAACAAAGAATATGAATGCTCATCTCAGAGTTGCTGTAAGGCTGTTTTTAAAGTTCCTTAAGTCTTACTCTTTCCTAGTCACGTCTCACTTGTGTGTTGTGTGCCATTGCATCTCAATTATTTCATGACTCAGCATCCACTTTTCTTTATTATTTGGCCTTGTTGATGCTACTGCCTTTCAGATTTTCTGCCATTATTGTCTCCTAGAGAATGGACCAGAGTAATAGTTGTCTTTGGGCTACACTGTGACCACCTCTGAAGGGATTCCACGCTCACGATCTTTTCTTGGGATGGACCACTCATCCAGATTTCTTTTCATTTTCAGGTGGGCCAAGAGAAGGGAAACTGTTCTTTCCAGAAAAACCCAACCCCCTGCATCATCCCTCAAGAACAAGAAAATATCTTCCATACAATATTTGCTTTTTTCACAAAGTCGGGAAGAAAAGTCTTGGTAAGAATTTGCTTACTCATTGGGTTCACGTGGGTGGTCCTCACTAGGAAGGCAAGTCTGAGATGAGAAGCCAGTTTTCTATTTGCCATTTATTATTTCTCAAATCTGGTTTGAATCAGTTGGCTTAGAAAGTCACAAGGACTATAGTCAACTCCTGTTTTTTCAGCCTGAGGTTTCTATCAAAGTGTTAAATTTACATTTCAGATTCCATTGGGTGGCAAAGGGAAAACCTTTGCAACCCACCAAGTACAAAGTTACACATTTCTCCCAGTAGTATGAGTCTAATCAAGAGTGATGGTTCTCGTCCAACCACTTTATATACCACTGTTGGTCAGTATATATTAAAACTAAACATATCTATGACCTAGCAGTTCCACTCCCAGGAATGTCCCAAAGGGAAGTGAGTACCTGTATCCCCCAAAGACATGGACAAGAATGTTCACAGTAATCTAGGAACGATCCAAATTTCCAACACCAGGAGAAAGTGTAAACAGTTGCAGTGTACCCCATACACTGGATTATTACGAGCAATAATAACTGCTACACCAACAACATGAGTAAATCTCACAGATACAATATTGAGTGAAAGGAGCTAGAGATAAAAGGACACAGATGGTGTTTCACTTACATGAAGTTCAGAAATAGCAACTCTGTCAATGGCAGTGGAGGTCAGGACAGCAGTTAATTTTGGAGGAATATTGATAGGCAGGAGCATGAGGGAATCTGCTTAGGTGCAGGACATGTTCTTCATATTGATCTGTTATGAATGCGTGTAAAAATATATCAAGATGGATCCTTAGGATTTATTCTGTTTACTATATGTAAGCTATACCTCAACTTTTTAAAAAGTGTAGGTGTTAAAGATGGAATCAGATGCTTTTGCAAAGCTTCCTTTCTCCCCATCTGTGGCTACATCTCTTCAGTTCCTTATTACAGCCATGGCACATCTCACTAACATTTCCCTCCTCTTTTATTCGGCGGTAGAAATAGTATGACTGGTTGCCATTTGGAAGTTTGGGATATTTTTACTCACATAATGCTGATGATCAACTATTATTTAACAGCCCTCAGAACTGTTAGATGTATTGATATCTAGTGGTTTGACAAATGCAGCTCTGTATCTGGCTGAAATCTTTACCCCATGTGTGAAACATCATGAACGTATATTCACACATTTTGGATCCTATAACACAAAGGAATTCTTCCTTTGTAACTTAAATTTGGAATTTAGGTTTCTAGCTGTAATTCGTATGTTTTCTTGGTTAAACGTGTTTTTCTTTACTCCTGTGGTTTCTTGAGTCTTGTGACTTTGTAGCCCTCCAATTTGCCCAATATAAACAATGGGTATAAAATTACATTTGTCACTTCCAGGCAAAAACCACATAATCTACGAAATACACCTTGTGTTCAAAACTTATAAGAGGAATGTTCCCAAAATATTAAATGTGTCTCTTTAAAAACAAAACAAAGAAGTTGTAGAACGTATATGCAATGGAATATTAGCCATAAAAAGGAGCAAATTTGAGCCAGTTGTGAGGAGGAACCTAGAGCGTGTTACACAGAGTGAAGTTAAGTCAGAAAGAGAAAAATAAATATCATATATTAATGCATATATTTGAAATCTTATGGTACTGATGAACCTATCTGCAGGGCAGAATTAGAGATGCAGACATAGAGAACAGACTTGTGGACACAGCAGGGGAAGGAGACGGTGGGACAGAGAGTCACATTGACGTATACACACACTGCTGCTGCTAAGTCGCTTCAGTCGTGTCCGACTCTGTGCGACCCCATAGACGGCAGCCCACCAGGCTCCCCCGTCCCTGGGATTCTCCAGGCAAGAACACTGGAGTGGGTCGCCATTTCCTTCTCCAGTGCATGAAAGTGAAAAGTGAAAGTGAAGTCACGCAGTCATGTCTGACTCTTCGTGACCCCATGGACTGCAGCCCACCAGGCTCCTCCATCCATGGGATTTTCCAGGCAAGGTTCTGGAGTGGGGTGCCATTGCCTTCTCCGATACTACCGTGTGTAAAATAGCTAGCTAGTGGGAAGCTGCTGTATAGTGCGAGAAGCTCAGCTCTGTGTTCTCTGATGGCCTAAGGGGTGGGATGGGGAGGATGGGAGAGACACTCAAGAGTGAGGGTGTATGTGTATACACATAGCTGATACACATTGTTGTGCAGAAACCATCATAACATCGTAAAGCATTATCCTCCAATTAAAAATAAATTTAAAAAATAAAAAACAAAATTCACTGCTTTCTCCTTGCAAAATCCAGTTTTGGGGTAAGGTACACCCGTGAGCTTCGACTTGAAGGCGTGTTCTGGTGCCCTCTGGACAGGAAGTCCTTTGATTGCCCTCTGGTGACAAGAAGGAATGATTGCATCTTCCTATGGATTTCATCTGCCTAGAAAGGCCTCTAGAGAAGGCAATGGCTCCCCACTCCAGTACTCTTGCCTGGAAAATCCCATGGGTTGAGGAGCCTGGCATTCCATGGGGTCGCTAGGAGTCGGACATGACTGAGCGACTTCACTTTCACTTTTCACTTTCACACGTTGGAGAAAGAAATAGCAACCCACTCCAGTGTTCTTGCCTGGAGAATCCCAGAGACAGGGGAGCCTGGCGGGCTGCCGTCTATGAGGTCACACAGAGTCAGACATGACTGAAGCGACTTAGCAGCAGCAGCAGCAGCAGAAAGGCCTCAGTTCTATAAATGCTGTGTTCTACAAATACCTGTTCTGTATCTATAAATGCCGATTCTGTAAATGTTGTCCTCTTGTCTTTGTTCTTAATACAGTTTGACCATTCTCTGGTTATTCTTCTCAGGACTGTGAAAAAACAGGAATTTCTTGCCTAACAATGTACTGTAACCTTAGTGCACTTGCTAAAGAAGAAAGTCGTACTATAGACATTTATATGCTGCTGAACACAGAAATACTGAAGAAGGTAAGTCCTGAAGAACTGTACTCTCAGAGTTCATTTAAAAACATTTGAATTGGTTTCCTCAGGAAAAACTCTATCTGCCCCTTTTAAAACTGTCCTGGCCAGCACCATGGGTAATTCTGCTTCAGAAGAATGCCAGGGAAACATACCAGATCCTTGTTATTCAAAGTGTGGTCCGAGGACCAACAGTGTCAGCATCACCTGGGAGCTTCTTAGACCTGCAGAATCCTGGACTCCACTCAGGCCTTACCAAGTCAGCATCTCTTTTTAAGCAAGAACCCCAGGTGTTTTGTTTACGCAGTTGTTTCTTAGATTTTTTTAAATATTTATTTTTATTTATTTGGTTGTGCCAGGTCTTAGTTGTGGCATGTGAGAGCTAGTTCCCTAATCAGGGATCGAACCCAAGTCCCCTGCATTGGGAACTCGGAGTCTGAGCTTCTGGACCATCAGGAAAGTTGTTCTCAGACTTTACCTTGCACATTTTAGATCAAAGGTTTTCTGTAAAGGGCCAGCAGTAAGTTTTTTAGGCCCTGTGGGCTATACAGTATCTTGCCATTGCTCAGCTCCGCCATCGTGTTGTGAAAACAGCCATAGACCATACTCAAATGAATGGGCGTGACTGTGTTTCAATAAAATTTTATTTACAAAAACCAGCAAAGGGGTGGATTTGACCCATGAAACATAGATTGCCAACCCCTTGTTTAAATGACATCTTGTTTCACAGACTCCCCCTTTTGAATCTCAGATCACTTTGCTTTTATGAGTTTATAAAAGTGGTTTAAAAAATCATACAAATTCACTGTAATTTATTTTCACATAAGCGCTGCTTAGTATGAAAGGCTGCATCCAACAAACTGATTTTAAAACAATCATGTGGAGATAAAATAGGCATGTTAGCCACAGAGATTCTCTTTATTTTCCTTTGGAAAAACTGTATGTGTCAGTCCGTATAAAACACTCAGTGTATAAGTGAATATCCTTAGAATAGTCATTCTAGCGTTATTTTTTTAATTAGGCATGGCAACAACATGTTGGCCTGATAAGTCACAGGCAAAGGAGATATGGGATGTTTTACCCCCTTTCCGTCTCTGGCTGGTGGAGAGCTGTGAACAGTTCTGCTTTCCCTGGGTGCTTTGAAGGGAAACTGATTAGGGGCAAGTTGGACACACACGGCACTGCTTCCCTGTTGTAGCTCTCTCTCCTTTTAAACAGGATGGAGCTGGGAGAGGACCCAACATGCACCACCCCTGGTCACCCTTTGATTCCAGAATATCACATCACAGGAAGTGCCTTCCTGGCCTGGGTCCCCAGCTCAGGTTGAGGGATTATGCTTCTGTACACTTACCCATCCTATTCCTCTTCGTGACAAGTGGCCCTGGTGACAGATTTATTGCCTGTGCCACACTTGCCGCTGTTGACAGAGCCCTGATACAGCACTGATGGTGGGAAGCCACTCTCATTTCTTCTTCACCCTCAACCCAGATGGCTGCTGCTTGCACGTCAGTCATTTATACTGAATCACAAAGCCTCAAGCCTTTCTTGTCCCCAGCTCTGGCCTGGTGTCTGCATCTCTCTCTTTGTGATCAGTGGCAACCCTTTACCGTGGAATATGTCCTGCTGACTGCTGTCCCTATGGGCCATCCAGCCCAGTCTATACCCCAAGACAGCAGGAAAGCATGGGGTGTCATACGTGGTCGTTGGAGGACCATTTTCCTTGCAGATATTCTACAGAAACCAGAAGAAATCTCAAGTGTGGAGTTAAGCCTCTGTCAGGCCCAAAGCCAGCCACACCTCCCTGGGAGCTCCAGGGGCTCCTCGCCTCCCTAAGGACATGGAGCAGCATCAGCCTTGGGGTTCAGCTGGGCTGCCGCTTCTGTTTATTTCCCTTTGATCTGAAGGTCTGACCCCAGACAAGGGAATTTGCAGTTTAACTGCTTTGACCTTAACAAGTATTTATTTGAAATGTAGGATCTTATTTTTTTAATTATCTGAGGATTCCGATTTCTTTCAAAGTGTTTATTTTCTGCAACTGCCAGAGATCTGTTCCGTGCTCCTAATCTGCTCAGCCTTTACCTTTGACAGTCGTCACTATTATTGTCGTCATTAGCAATGTCCAAGGTGATGAGAATGGTGGTCCAAGATTGAAGAGACAGTATGTCCAGACCCATAAAACCACAGATCTACAGAACTAGTGAAAGATTGCTGCATAGAAAATTACTTACTGCTCAATATGAGCTCACTGAAGCAGTTTTCGGTTTGTTTGTTTATTTGTTTGTTTGTTTGTTTGTTGAGTGACAAGCTTCTGAGAAGCATTTCAGATGTGTTTTATTGCTGTTTTTAAAAGGACAATAATTAGTGTGTAACTCCCAGGTAAATTCCACAGGTAGCATCCCCAGGTGTCCCCACTAGAAGGTCTTTGTGGTTTCTTTGGAAGTGATGACCTGAGCCCCTTGAAACTGTTTTCTGTAGAGACAGTTATCTTCTTTCCTTTTGCAGGGGCAGGTTTAACCGGACATGGGCCAAAGTTGGCCTCAATACGTGCCTCCTTGCGTGGCAGGCCACCTGAGTAAATACAGAAAGACACCTTTCTGGCAGAGCCTCGCTGCCTCCACAGGTGGGGTGCAGAGTGCTCTGGCTGGCTGTCCTCTGGCTCCACAACGGGAGCCAGCCTGCTTCTCCCTCAGTAGTCAGTGCAGCCGCATCTGGACCGCTGGCTCGATGTTCTGGCCCTTCCCTGAGTCATAGTTTTGCCAGCCCCTCTCTTCTTTCAGACTCCTTCCCCATCCCTACCTTGGAGCCATTCTCTGATTATCTGGATCAGTAGCTTTAAATCTGAGCCTACACTAAAGCTTCTACCCACAATGGCTGATGGGCTCTGCCCGAGTTTTACCTGGGACGAACCTCCTTCCCCCACCACCCCCAGCCCCTTTCTTGTCAGACCATTGACTTATTACAAGCCAGATGCTTTCTCCTTCTCATCTCTGTCTGGTACCCTCTTTCCCGCTTAAAGGGCTTTGACCCCCCCCACCCCACCCCCCCACCGCAAAAGCTTCATTTAAGAGCAAAGAAAGAATTAAAAGGAACTCATGTGGAGAGTTTGAGGGTTGTGGTCAAGGCAGGAAGATGCTTGGGAAATGTAAATCAGATGCCTTCTGTGAAAGCCCAGACCTGATTTATCGTACACAATTCAACAGCTTTATTTATTCTCTACTCTTTGGGGAATATGTCAATACCAAGATCCAAATATCTGGCTCTTGCTGCTTGGAAACCACAGCACACAAGCCTGCATGTGTTGACTCAGCAAAACTCCAGAGCTTTTCAGCATCCACTATGATATGCAGGAATCTTCAGGAGAGAGACTGGAAATCTCTGCTTCATTCAGTGATAGAAATTTCTGTCTGGTCCACATGGAATCTTAGAATTTCAGTTCCACCTAGGATCTCCGGGCCCTGTCACTGTGACTGAAAAGTCTTACAGCGAGTTATACTGTTTCATCCTCAGGACAGTTCATCTGTCATCCAGTTCATGACCCACGCCAAGGTGAAAGTGGACCCTTCCCTGAGAGTGGTGGAGGTAGCCAGTGGGAACCCAGAGGAGATGACGGTGAGTACAGCCCCCGCCTTCGGCCCCCCACCATCACACACAGCCCTCTTCCAAGGGTGAAGGAATTTGGGTGACTTGGGAGACTGAATGCTAGAATTTGAGGATAATAACAGCCTCTAAGCCAAGATGTCAGCTTTGTGGTAGACCCATGACCTTGCCTGCCTTGGCTTCCAGGCCCCCCAAGGGGATCTGTGGTCTGCTCTTATTGTGATAGCCTTGTTCTCCAGGATACTGTTACGTGAAAGCTCCTGGCCATGACTAGCCAAAAGAGAAATTGTCTGGAAGTACCCTTGACAGTGCTTATTGCATTTCCATTCTAGAACCAAGACTATTTTTTATCTTTCTCAGACCTTTTCCTGAAACCTCATCTGCCTTCCCAATCCCATTGCTCCATGGATAAACAGTGTTTAAACACAAGTTGGTTGACATTCTCTACCTAGCCCCCATATCCCCTATGAAGTGTAGTTGGCAAGCAGCCTCAAGATGGGAGGTGTCGCAGCTGGGAATTCAGATAGGGGAGGGAAAGGGGTGGCCTTGGAATTCTGCTGCATTATTATTTTCAGGGGCAGGAGGGGAGGGGCATCCTTTGACACCCAGACTCAGGTCCTAGGTACATAGAAAGGAAAACAGCAGCCTCTGAACTGGTTTTGCCAATAAGCTATGCAGTGATGGCTAGCTTTTTGCATCTCCTTTTCCTGGAATTTACTTCTGTCCAGGAAGACTTTACCCTCTCTTGAAAGAGTCAATACTGCTGTGACAAATTTACAGAAGTGAAAAATTGACAAAGATTATTTGCTTGCAAAGGAAAACATGTTAATTTATTTTCTAGTAACAGAGGAGACACCGCATGTCTAAATGTTAGGATGGGGATCACAGCAAAGAGACTCTTACAAAACGCTGGCTAGGAGGGGTACATATAGAAAATAAATCCCCGGGACCTTCATGAACCAAATGGCAGGGAGGAAAAGACAAAAGCCAACTCCAGATATTTTGATCTCCAGAAATAGTGACTCTAGAAGTGAAGGACTTCAGGATCATTCCACTCCATCCCATTCATTTTCTGTTGTTTAAAATGACCATATTTCCAAGGCCACCCCTTTCCCTCCCCTATCTGAATTCCCAGCTGTGACACTTTCCATCTTGAGCTACCCCAAAGCATGGGTATTCCATGCCCAGTTCAGGGAAGAAGTGTCAGAGGCAGACTTAAATTCCCTGACTCACATCGAGAAATTGTCTACCTGGTCATTTTAAATAACAGAAAATGAATGGGATGGAGTGGAATGATCCTGAAGTCCTTCACTCCTAGAGTCACTGTTTCTGGAGATCAAAATATCTGGAGTTGGCTTTTGTCTTTGCCTCCCTGCCAGTTGGGCATTTAACTGCCAATCCAGACCTTCACCTGGGGAGTGAAAAAGAGTGCAGAGTCACTGCTCATTGTCACAGCTCCAGTTAAAAAGTTTTATAGGATGAGATAACTGGCCAACAGGAGAGCTTTAGAATGTTCTGGTAGACCACACTGTTCCCAATTAAGAGCTAACGGAAGTAATTAACAGATTTCCTACAGGTGGAATCGCTTGGGTAAATGAAAAAACTATCATGGGTGCATTGCCTTTGATTAAAACATAGAGCTGTGGGATCCAGAAAGACATTGCCTGACATCCCATTGTTGGATTCTGAGTCATCTGTGCACCCCCTAAATACTGCTTCCATTAACTACTGTTCCATTATGAGCACTGTGGTGATATTTTCATTATCAGGAGTTCTTTGGAAGGAGATCTCATTTTCAACTGATTTTTTTTCTAGTACTCCCAAGAAAAAAGGAACATCCTTCAGAATTCCACAGTGCCCCCATCTTTCTCCTTTCCATGACTTTGCCTTTCAATACATGAGCCAAAATGAAGTACTACAATCTGTTCTCAACTTTCCTGGCAGGAAAAAATAAATCCTTTCTGAGTAGAAAGGATTGCCTTTTTAGAACAAACATGTTCCTCCCTGCGTGATTCTTCTAAATGCCTGGCACTTTGTCAATCATCCATTGGAAGGGAAATTTCCATAGAGGCTAGCCACCAAATTTAAATCGGGCAGAATTTCACAAGATTTGAGATCAGGCACCACATTTGTATGGCCTTGGAATGAACAGGAAGTGTATTTACAGCTGGTAGTGGGCAGGGTGTGGGTGAGAAAAGGAAAGCAATCGGTTTTTAATCACATAAAGTGTGCATGGTGATAAATTCAACTGACAGGGAATACAGATAATTTTCTTGGGACTCATTGTGTCTTATTTTCATGCCATAGTATGGGGAGTGCTTTACGGAGCGTATGGATGAATAGCTAGAAATACGTTACTGGATGTTTGAGGCATTTTCCTTTTTTATTAATAATACATTTGAGGTGCCCTTCCTGGGCAGAGTGTTAGCCACGTGTCCAAGACCAACCGCACCAGCTTACCTGGCTTTGTACAGACTCAAACCTGAGAATTCTGGACGAGGTGTGAGTGACTACGTTCAGTGCTGACTGTGCCAATATAATACACCGAATTTCCTATTATGTCCAACCCAACGCTTTCTACTTTTCTGGGAGAGCTGCCAACAGCTGAGGCTAGAAACTCCCTGGGGGCAAACCAAGAATCTACAGCACACCAGCTCTGCTACCGAGAGCTGCCACCCCAGACACTCTTCTCTGGCCATATGAGAGGCTTGTGTGAGTTACAGAGCAAATCTATTTTGTCGATACTTTGAAATAGCAACATGTGTGATGAACATGGAAATACACAAATGGATAAATAAGTCATTGCCATGTGGAGTGGGCACCAGGTTGAGATTCTAGGTGCCAGGAGGAGAGACTGATTCTGTCTCCTTTTAGCAGAAGCAGAATGGATTAGAATGGTATTGGGTAGCTCTCAGAATTGCCAGCAAGGTTGGAGAGCCTGACTGGGGATGTGAGAAACCTGCAGGGCCAGGACCACAGGTTGGGGCAGGCCCCAGGGAGAGTCTGGCGTGGTACCCTGGGCACTACTTCCCTGGCTTCTCTCAGCCTCGTGCTCTAGAGTCACGTGGGAGCCTCTCGCTAGCTGAGGTTAGGCCCCTGTCTGGGGAACCAGGCACCCCAGGAAAAGCAGGTGGCTGGCATTTTGGGCTATTGTAGTACAGCTTCCCCCTCACCCTAAGACTCACCCATAGGAGGATTTCCCAGCACTGGAAGGATGCTAAAAAGTGACGAGCATCCCCTCCCATGTGCTTCTTTAACACTACAGGCAGCATGGGGCCATCTAATCCCTGGCTCATTGAGGGCTCTCTTCTGAGCTAGTCTCTGTTCAGTCATTTAGACCATTTTGTCAGTTCCGTTGATAAGAGAATCTGCAAATTTTTGTCCATAGGTGGTTGAGGAGTGTTTGTGCTTTGGGCTTTGATTTAAGAATGAACGTGCTTGAATGAGCTCCTTCTGATTTGATAGGGCAAATTTCTTCTCCTACTGCCATGGGAACCATATGTCCAAAGAGCTGGTCACCTCCCTTCCGCAGTCCTCTGACATCACCATCCCTTACCCTACAGGTGGGGAGACAGGTCATAATTTTTACAAGTCCCCAGAGATTCCACTGTGCCCTCCCTGAGTTACAACCACAGACCTTTTTTCTCAAGTGAACAAAGAGCCTCTGATGCTTAGGAAAAAGAGGCGACTTGCCCTGGATCTCAGGTCGCTGAGCCAAGGATAGGGTCTGGAACTTTTGAGTCCCATCCACATGCTCTTTTCTCTGCTCTGCAGCCACTCAGTCATACAAGAGGGCACCGGGCAGTCTTGGATAAAAGGTCCTTGACAAGTGCAAGTGTCTACCCTGGAACGGACACTGACTGGTTTTAAAGTCTGTTATAATTGCCAGGTTCCCTTGGGGCCCAGCCAAGCGCCTCCTGACTGGACCTGGCTCTCCTCACCTCAGTGGAGGCTTTCCCTGCTCACTCTCAACCACACTCTAGAATGGAGCCTTCTGGCTGCAGCCTTGCTTTCATTTCTGAATAAACCTGCCTCTCATGTCCGAACTGATCAGGCCAGCAAGTTCCAGCTTCATTTTCTCTGAAGCTGGTCAAGTTCACTTCCCAGTCTTGACCCTTCTGGGAAGTCAGTCCTTCTAGTTTGGCCTATTCTTTGTGAACAGGGAACACTGTATTTCCCCCTTTGGAATTAGAAGAGCCTGCCCTCAAATCCCGTCTCCCTCACAGCCCAGTGGTGTGACTGCAGGTATCAGGTGAGCTCTGTGAGCCTCTCTTTTCTCATCTATAACATGGGAAAGCTAGTTTCTTCTCCCTGGAGATTTCCCCTCCATTCTGCTTCCTGCCGCTACCCTCACCAAGCCAAGATGCACACCAGCATATCTCAACCAGAGGGCGTCATCTGAGGTGGTAGATGAGAGACTCCAGAAGGTCCCGCCTGTAGTTCCTTTGTTGTTTACTGCCTCTTGAACCAAGCTGACAGTTTTCTGTCACCAAATAGACTGTGACTTGTACTTTACTATTTACATGCCAAATTATAGTTAAAATTACATTATACCCAGCAGGAGAGTTCTCCTTCTTGTTACATCAAGAGGTAGGAAGAAGAAGAGAGACACCTCCATTCTCTGTCATCATCAAAAGATGGTAGGCAGTCTTCTCCCTTCACCCACCACCCCCATGTGAGAATTAAGCTCTAATCAAAAGGAATTTAGGAAAACCCCAGTGTAGTTTGCTGTTTGTCACTGTTTGAAGTTTCACTTAATGAATACTCTGTTGGGGGCTTGCGATGGGCCAGGCAACGTATGAGGCACTGAGGATGCAATGGGGAACCAAATAGCCATGGTCCAGGCCCTCCCAGAGCTAACGAGGGGGTGACAGACAGTAAAAAGAGAAGCAAACAGCATTGTTGTTGTTTTTTTTTTTTTTTCCAAACTAAGGTGAGTTCCAAGGGAGTAACCTCCTCTAGATTGAGGGAAATCTAAAGAATATTTCTCCAAAGAAGCTGAAATCTAGAGAGGGAGGAGGAATTAGCTTGCCAAGCTCAGGGAAGAGTGTCCCAGAGAGAAGGGAGAGCTGTGTGAAGACCCAAATAGCTTGGCGTGTTCAAGGCTGCAACAGTAGGGCGCAGCACCTGGTGAGTGGTGAAGACATCCATGATGGGAGACGTAGGCGGGGTCACACCATATAACACCAGGGGGCAGTTACAAAGGGAAACTGTTGCAAGCATTTGTTTTGAGCAAGGAATGGCCTGATCCAATGTATTTTTTAATAAATTTATTTATTTTAATTGGAGGCTAATTACTTTACAATATTGTATTGGTTTTTCCATACATCAACATGAATCCGCCATGGGTGTACACGTGTTCCCCATCCTGAACCCCCCTCCCACCTCCCTCTCTGTACCATCATAGGCTACTGTGTGGACAGTAGATTGTAGGGGGCTACAGGAAAGTTGTGACCATCACTTGCTAGAAATGATGGTGGCCAAGGAGATAGAAGTGGACAGGTAGATTTATATCAGTAGAGGTCTAGCAGTCTGTGCCAGTCACGTGTAGAGTATCTGTCCTAAGGGGTGGCTGCTGCTGCTAAGTCGCTTCAGTCGTGTCCAACTCTGTGCAACCCCATAGACAGCAGCCCACCAGGCTCCCCCATCCTGGGATTCTCCAGGCAAGAACACTGAAGTGGGTTGCCATTTCCTTCTCCAATGCATGAAAGTGAAAAGTGAAAGTGAAGTCGCTCAGTCGTGTCTGACTCTTAGCAACTCCATGGACTTCAGCCTACCAGGCTCCTCCGTCCATGGGATTTTCCAGGCAAGAGTACTGGACCTAAGAGGTTGGGAGGAATCAAAAGACATCTTGATACAAAGCCCCTCGCCTGGTACATCCACGTGGGCAGTCAGTTAATAGTGGGTCCCGTTGCCTAAGACTTCTCTGATGGGGAAGCTGGTAAAGAATCTACCGGCAATGCAGGAGACGTGGGAGACATGGGTTCAATCCCTAGGTCAGGAAGATCCACTAGAGGAGGAAAATTGCAACCCACTGCAGTATTCTTGCCGGAAAAATCCCATGGACAGAGGAGCCTGATGGGCTACAGTCCAAGGGGTTGCAAAGAGTCGGACGTGACTGAGAGACTAAACACACACGCCCACTGCATAAAGAGATGGTCAAGGATGGGAGGAACCAAGTGAAGAATAGCTTCTCCCTCCCTCAAAACCTCAAGAGTCATGATCAGTTTACTCTAAAACAGTGGTTTCCAGCTGTCATCATGCTTATCATTATCATTTCTTAAACAACAGAACCCATTTCTAAATTGAAATGTGCTTTGGTTGAGTCAGAGGTAGGGTGCCTGTAACTCACCCCGTTTGTATCTCTGTTTTCTCTGAGGGGCCTCTACATGCCCTCACCAAACCCCTGGGCTCTATGGAGCTAGGAAACCACTGCTATGGAAGGCTGTATTTAGGGCAAGGCTGCTGTCCCATCCTTCAAATTCTTTAGACATGAACTGGACCTCCAATAAACATGAATGAGAAAAAAAAATTAGCCTCAAGACTTCCACTGCACAAACAGGGGTAAACACTGTACACACGTGTGTGCAGACACACATGCTTGAGCACACACACTTATGCATACACTGTGTGGTTTTGTGTTGGGAAAGCCTGCATTGGAGAGGTTAGGACAAGCTGCATGGAAGGAATGACCCCTGAACACATACTGAAGGCATTTTCTAAGTGCACGGGGGGAAGGTCAGCCTGCAGGTAGAGTCTGATGGTGTCTTAGGATAGAGTCTCAAGAAGCAGACCCTCAGATGAGGATGTGGGTACAAGAATTTTTTTAAAGGAAGTGTTCCCAGTGAGATGGGGAAAGAAGTGAGGAGATAGGATAGGGAAAGAGAACAAGGGAAACAAAAGTGGGATTCCAAGGGCCTCAGGCTCAGCAGAGCTCTGGAACTCAATACTTCAGAGTTCTCCTACTCTGAAGCAAGGGAGCTAGGCTTTCTCCCTCCTGTTGTGTGTCAGCCACTGGCCAGAGGCTGCCCAGGAGATACTGAGCACCAAGATCCTCCCCGTCTCCCCATGCCCTGAGGGAATGCAGCCTCTGACAGTGCCACCCACTAGAGGTGAATGCGTGTAAAGCTGGGATTGGATGTAGGGAACGGATCGAGGGACCTGAGAGATGGGAGCAAGGAGCCAGCAGCGGTGAACACAGGTGTCACTGGTCTCCACCCACACCCTGGGGGCGCGGCTCGGCGTGCCTTTCTGTGCCCCGTTTTGCTTAATGACTTCATTTTTGTTCATTTATGCTCAGTTCTGGTGATGTGCTGGCATTTGATGTGATTATCGCCTGACACACTCACGTTGCCCTGTGAGCAAAATATTAGTGCTTCGACTCTCTGATGAGGAAACTGAGGCCCCCAGATAACAGCCTGAGATGCTGAAGCTTATCAGTGAAAGAGCCAGGTCTGGCGTAAGGCCCACTGTTTGCAAGCCCGAGGCTCCTTTCATCCTGTGCTCCTGAGGCCCGAGCTGTCCCGTTGTCTGGCCCACACACAGTGGAGCACCACTCCTGGCAGATTGGTAGGAAACATAGCCATGGGTGGTGAGCAGCTGGCCTGTCGTCTTCAGAGAGACCCTTGGCTCCAGTGACCTCAGAAGCACATCATGTTCTAACTTAGTGGTCTGTTGATTCTGGAACTCTTCCTGTTGTGGCCTGGTCCCTAACCAGATGCACAGCTACTCATCAAGAGAATTAGCACTCATCGAGGGCCCTCCTTAGCCTGCGGCAAAGGAGCTATGTCCCCCTCCCCCCGCCCCCCACCCTTTAAAGAACGATCATGAGGTTTCTCAGGAGTAATAGATATAAAACCTCTCACCACAATGTCTGGCACACAGTAAGTTCTCAACAAATGTGACCCATTCTTAACAATTAGGGAATTAGCACCAGTCTAGCTCATCCCTCTGCAAATTCTAACAGAGCAAGGAATTCCTGAAACCTAGCAGCCAGGGGCAAGTTTGACATCTTTGTTTATCACAGCACAGACTTGCAACAACCAGCTTGCCAAATGCAATTTATTTTCTGTTCATTGATGTCATCTCCGTAAGTCTGAGTCTTCAGACTCCCCTGAGCTGGTCTGCTTTCTGAAGGCTCTGTTCTGAGAGCGATTTAAGATGTGGTTCCGCTAAGAACATTTCCTCCAGCTCCCACAGCCCTTTCTCCCTGCCCCCTCCCCCACTGCTAGATGTAATTAGAAGCAGGTGAAAATGGCATTTCCTTGTTCCAGATGTTCTTCTTTCCCCACTTTTTGTTTTACATACATTCCTTCCCTCTGTGAGACCTGTGTGTGATGTCGATTATGGAAAGCATCTTGCCCTTGTAATTGACCTTCAGCCAGGGGGACTGGAGCTGAGATTCCCCTTGGGTGTTGCTGATGCTGAGCTGTCCCCTCAGCCCTAGAAGCCCCCTGTCCAGCCAGCCCTGGGACAGCTGTACTCTATTTTGGTCATGTTCTCAGGCCTTTTGGAGACCTGAGCTTTTCCAGCTATGACATTAAGCATATTTACAGTGGTCAAAACATAAAAGTTTCCAGAAACCTGCAAGTGAATCAAGTGCTGTGGTTTAGGCTTGCCAGCTGCCCCAGACTGAAAGTTGGTTCTCTGATGCCAGCTTGCTAACCTCAGGTGCGTTCAAGTTTATAGCAGCAGGTAGGATGCCCAGCCTGTGGGCCTACCATTGCCCCTGCCCCATGGCTGTCCTCCTCTAGGAATCTGTTGAGCCAGGCAGATCCTCAGGCTCCTCAATTATCTTATGTTTTATTGGTTAACACCTGACACACAAGCCCCCCAGCCTCAGTCTGCTACTGTGCGATCATTTATCCCTTCGCTAATCAGAACTTCTGCTGCTCCATCTCTCGGCCTCCTTCCCGCCACCCTCCGAAACCTGCAGGCTCCCCCTTAGCCTCAGTCTTTTTCCTCCTTTCTCGTTACTTCCTGTTATGTTGGGAGTGTGGATCTCCCCTGGTGATACCACTTCCTCTACAGCCTTCGTACTGGGTCTGTTCCTTGATCCCCCACACAAAGTTCTCCTTGCTAACCTATATTCATTTTGCAGCCACAGTGCTCTTTGCAAAATGCAAACTATGTCACTCCCTAATTATAAACTTTCATTGGCTTCTCATGCTTAAGATAAAGCATAGAAATCTCTCTGGTTTTTTAGGTTTAATTCCACAGTATCTGTAATGCAGTATTTAAAGCATCCCTTATTCCTCCTATACTTATTAACAATTTTCTCAGATAGTTTTATGAATGAATATGATGATTCTTAAGGGTTATTTATAAGGAATTCTCAAAGCCGTCTGTGCCTCAGGAAGACAAAAGAGGGTCTACATTGCTTTTTGGAGTGATTCTCTAAGTAAATAAAGGAGAATCAGAAGCTTGAATTTCAGTGTTTTATGAAAAGAAAACTAACCTATTAAACCAAGTTATTTAGGAATTAGAAATTATGATCAAAATAACTGCAGGTTTGGCTTGATTTAGTGCAGCCATCGAAAAGCTATATGAGGCCAGTTTTCAGATGGAAGTCACATGGTTCTTTAATGTAAAGCATATAATTCTTAACAGTCTCCAGCCCTTCCGTGTTGCTCCAGCTTCATCTTGATCATCTTCCCTTGGCTTCTTACTCATTCCGTTTGCTCCAACTGTGCTGTCTGCTGGCAGTTTCTCACCCCTGCTAAGCTGTCTCCTGCCATAGAGGTTTTTCACGTGCTGTTCCTTTTTGGAATGTGGTTCCTATCCCTCTTCCTATCCCTCTTTGACTAGTTAACTTCTGCTTATGCTTTAACTCTCAGCTCAGGCAGTCCCTCAAAAATTTCTTACTGACTGCCATGCTTATCTTAAGAGTCTTTTCTAACCATGAACCTCTCCTTGGGGGCAGTTTCCAAATTATAATTTTGCATTTATGTGTCTAAAGTGGCAAGTATTCTCTGTAAGCTGGAAGTTCCATGAGGGCAAAGACTGCCTGTTTTATTGATCAGAGGATCCCCACAGTGCCTGGTACATACTAGGTCCTATATATACATTTGTTCAATGGATGGACAGACAAACAAATGGACGGATGGGGGGGTGGATAGATGGCCAGGATTCTCAAAAGAAATAACACTTGCCGATTTATTTTTGAAGTAGAAAAAAGAAAAGCACACTCAGAAACTCTAGCTTCAAATCTTTCCTTCTCTTTTGTTGCAGAGTGAATCATAGTCATACTTCATCTAATGTTATGGCAGAAAGGACATTGAATTTATTAGTTGGCACATTCATGAATCACATAATGGATCACTACCTTGGTCTAGGTGACAGGAGAACATGCATTCAAATCCTTGTTCTGTAAGAATTCAGAGTTTACTGGAGTCCATAGAAAGGAAGATACATCATTACATTGCAGAGTGAGGAGGACTTAGAACTGGGATGATGAAGTGCTCCACAGTGGTTTCAGAACTAACCCTTGTGGAAGGTGGGTTCCCTTAAGTTGGTTCAGGGGCTAGGGTAGAAGGGACTGGCTTGGGAAGGGAGGCTGATCAGGCAGGACTCTTAACTGCCTACCTTCTTTAGATACAGAAAATCTCCACGTTTTTTCTGTTTTACAAATGCGGGTGCTATCACAGGTTTTCTCTGTTAAGAGAAGTTGACAATTGTTGTTTCCAAAAGCTCAGAGAATGATTAATCCTGCTGAGAAAAGCAGAGTAAGTCAGTCTTCTTGGAACAGAAGATGTTGGAGCAGAGTCTCTCCTTTTAATTTTTTTTTTTTTAACTTGGCTTCCAGATGCTGAAACTCTTAAAAAAAGTTAAAGTAAGAAAAAGGAAAAAATAACCCATGGTATTAAAAAACACCTATTTACTTTAAAACCTTCCTACTTTTTCTGCAAAGCTGAAGTTTTATATATGTTAAATTGATAATGATTTTTTAATATAACTTTATAGCATGTATCATTTTTCCCATTTATTATCATGTAAGACTTGGGAGTCAGGCAAAAGATGATTTCATGTCCTTTCTACAGCATCCTGGAGTATTTTCTAGCCCCTTTCTACTCAAACTGTGGTCTATCAGTATCAGTATGACCAGTGAGTGTAACCAAAATGTGGATCCTCAGGCCCCAACCTAGACCCATTCGTTCAGAATCTGCATTTTAAGTAGATTCCTCATATGATTCTTACACAATTAAAATTTGAGAAAAACACTGTTTTAACAGGCCTGCCTAACTCCCTAGTGGGAGCTTCCCGGGTGGCTCAGTGGTAAAGAATCTGCCTGCCAATGCAGGAGACACAGGTTTAATCCTTGGGTCAGGAAGGTCTCGGGGAGAAGGAAATGGCAACCCGCTTCAGTAGTCTTGCCTGGAAAATCTCATGGACAGAGGAGCCTGGTGGGCTATAGTCCATGGGGTCACAAAGAGTCAGACGCGACTGAGCACGCACACATAACACATACTCTGAATTCTAAATTCAGTATAAAGGGAAACCATCTATAGTATAAACTGAGAAGTGATGTGTTGAAACCTGTGCTTTAGGAAAGCAACTCTTAACAGCAAAGAGGCTCCTCCAAGGCTCCTGAAATAATGCTGGTGAGAGAAGCTCAGGCTTGACCCTAAGCAATAATTGGGGATGGGGAGAAGAGATATTTAAAGAGGTGCCAGGGATGAGATTAAGAAACAACTATGTATGAAATAGATAAGCAGTACGGATATATTGTGTAGCACAAGTAATTATAGACATTATCTTTTAATAACTCTTAATGGCATATCGTTTGTAAAAATACTGAATCACCATGCTGTATACCGGAAACAAATATAATATTTTAAATCGACTGTGCTTTCATTTTAAAAAATACCATGGACTGATTCAACACTTTTTCTTTTGATTTAAAATAAAGGATTTTAGCAGGATCATCCTGCTTATTAATGGTGCCAACCAACTGGATTGTCAGTGCTTCCTGCCTCTCTCTGTGGTCCAAGCTGCTATTCCTTTGACTTTTGTCTAAGATACGACTTCTTACAACTGCCGGCTGCTCAGACCCTCCCTGACAATGAGTTTATTAGAGTCTAGATGTGTAGGAACCAGCTCTGCCAAAGCATAAAGCACACGTCCAAGATGATGAACGGCATCACTAAAAATAATAAAAGATTAAGCACACATTCCAGGGAAGTGACAGGGCATTCTTATGGAATTTGCCAGACTAAACTGTAGTGGATTCTCTTCACTGTCTCTCTATCTGCAAAACCAGACCTCCAAAGTGGCTTTGCTGAGATACAGATTTTGGACACCACTGGCAGGCAGCATCTCTGTGCAGCTATAGGGCTGATCCAAGGGGCTGGGCTTGCAGCTGACCCCGTGGAGCCCACAGCCTGTCTCAGCAGTTCATCATCAACAAAAAGCTCAGCAGCCTTTCCCGATGCGACCAGAGACTAGGAACCTTCAGAGACTGTCTTACTTCCCCATCGCACAGAGGAGGAAACTGAAAAGATGATCTTGGTTGCCCAAGGGTGCACCTCTTGGCTGCGGTGCCTCATCATTCACCTGTACCTGATACCACGAGAGACTCTGAGTGTGGGAGATGATTTGATCCACAGCTTTTTAGAGGCAGTGACTCAAAGACATGAATCTGTCTTTAAGGACAGGAATCTTTAATCTGAACCAGATAGAAAAGAGTAGGCTTAAGATGACAGACTTTACAGTCCATTTCTATCCCACCTCCCCTCACCCCCATGTATTCCTTCTTCAGGGTTCCCCCATATCTGAAAATCAGTTCATGAAAATGCATTCAACTGCATACATGGGTTACTTACACTGTTCTCTATGTATACTGACTTCAATAAATCATTTTTTTTTAATTAAGAAGTGTGCCAACCACGCACAACCTCAAAAAAAACCTTCCTGCCGGCAATGCTAGCAGTACTGATGGGAGCACCCAGCATGTGTCGGGGGTGGACTCTGCCAGCTGTGTCGTGTGTGTTAGCCCCTTGAATTCTCTGGGGAGGGGCTGTTCTAGCCCTGTTTTACAGATGAGAGAACCGAGGCTCAGAGAGCTTAAGTACCTTGTCCAGGGTCACATAACCAATGAGTATATGCTACAAAGAAACCTCATTTCCATTCCCCAAAAATGACCGATATGTTCTGTTAGGCTGTTTTGTTTGACTTGTCCCAACAAAGAAAGGAATGATTTCTCTTCTGTCTGACTTCCCTTGAGATAATATTTTGGATTCAGGATCTGTCTCATGGATGTCCCCTCCCCCAGCACACCCCCCCCCCCCAAAGCCCTTCCTATCCTTCCTGTAGGAATGAAGACAGTGAGACAAAGATGATTGAGTTTGTTCTCCTTTTCACCAAGGGAGAAACAGTGAATGATTCATTTAGTTGACAGACTATCTTTAAAGAGCCACCATCAGCCACACACTCTATGATGTGCTAGTGACCAGCTTAGATTGGGCCTTCGAGGGTGGCTAGAACTGAGTTCAAATCTTGACTCCACTTGAGCTAAATGGCCCAGAGCAGGTCGGTGCTGAGTAGCTCCTGGGGTGATTCTGTGAGTTAGACAGGAGATTGCAAGGAAAGCACAGAGCCTACAAGAAATGTTAGAGAGAGGGAAGCCAGGCCCTAAAAAGAGAGCGTAAATGGTGCTAGGCTGTGTCAGCTCAGTCATGGGCCCCATCACCACTGAGGCTTGAGCAGGAGAGCAGGACCTTCCAGGCAAAACATCAGCTGGCTTCCAGGGCTGAGCGAGGTTGAGGTAGGCTTCCCCAAGGAGGGGCTAGACCTTCCAAGGACACGGACCAAGTTGGACAAAGCCCTGTGCCTGGGCCAGCCTGTCTGCCGAGGGAGACAACAGCTGCCCAGAGCGGAGATTTCTGTCTCTTCAGCAAAGAAGAGCTTGAATGGGACCATGGGGTGTTGGGAGGATTGGCCGCAGAGGTCACGATGGATGCTTTGAATTATGCAAAAATAAACTGCACTGTAACCAGTAGGGCAAAAACAGAGCCAAAGGATACAGTCAGTGTTGAGCTAATACATGTTAAACAATGGCAGGAGGGCGTGGGAGCCCTGACTCGTGTGTCAGTTTCAGTGGTGTAAATACTCTCATGATGGACCATTTCAGAATACCATTGTAATGTCCTTAGTTGTGGAGCTGGGAAGAGAGGCACACCATTGGCATCACAGGAATGAGCCAGCACACCACCATGGTTCATAAAAGTTGGAACAGCTTGCCTCACTGAGACATGGGCTCCGAGGAACCTATGGCTCCCTTTGGGGACCAGGGCTTAGCTCCTCAAGTGAATGCCTTCAGTGTCCTAGGCATCATCATGTGACCCAAGGCAGACTGTGCCTAGCCTTTGCAATCTACAGTCTCCTAGGGAAACTGGCATTAATCCAGTAATTACAGTAAGTTACACAGTGCGCAGAACGCTCAGAAGTCCTATCTTATCTGGAGGGCACACGCATGTCCTTTGTTTCAAAACCCGTAATAAAGCGGAGACTGTTATTGTCTCTTCTGAATCAAGAACATGGTACCTCATCAAAGTTTTTCGCCATGCTTGCATTCGCTTTGTGGTATTTAAATCAAGATTGTTGTCTTTACAAGCCCTTCAAGAATTGAGACTTCAAGTGCCTTTTCAGATCCTAGTGGAAAACCCGTCAGAATACAACCAGGAAAGCATTCAGCAGAGTCCGTTTTATAGCAGCAGCAGCCTGGACACGTCTCTCCGGTTCAGCCTCAATGTCAAGCCCAGGTTGGACCCCCTCATACGGTGGGTGCTTCTTCTGGGGGACCAGCTCACTCTTGCTTTGCCTCCCAGGTGGTCTTCGAGGCGTTGCACAATCTGGAGCCGCGAGGCTACGTCGTGGGTTGGATCATTGCCATCAGCTTGCTGGTGGGAATCCTCATCTTCCTGCTGCTGGCTGTGCTGCTCTGGAAGGTGAGTGGAGATCGTGGGTCCCCAGGGAGTCTCCACCCGGACAGCCAGCTCTCCTGCCTTGCTGGGATAGAGCTCCTTGAAAGTGGTTTCATGTTGGAACTTCCTTCCTGGAGCAAGGTCCCCTCCAGGCAGTGAATGGAGTCTTGACTCCTCATGAGGTCATTCACACCTGAGGACTGGACCACTTCAGAGGGAACCCCAGAATTCACCCTCTTCTTCGTGGGGCTTCCCAGCAGAGTTGCCACCAGTCCTACTTGGTGAGTAACAGCTGGGACTGGGATGTGGATGGTTAGCTTGTTTACCTGTCATAAACACAAGAAAAGAAGCTACAGAGCCACTCTCTGTTCTTCTCCCATGTGGAATATGGGAAAGATTTCCACCCAGAGGACTCTAGTAATGGAGATAGGCTATGTGTCCAGAGTGCTGCCCAAGTGTCTCCATAAGAAGTTCTCCCAACCCCATGGGGGTCCATTTGTAGGCGGTAGACTTTCCCTGCCTCCTTCAACAGGGAGCACCTGCTCATCCTTCACGTCTTGCTTCTTGTCACTTTCTCAAGAAAGAGGGGTGTTCTCACCCTCAAGTCTAGGATAGTTTCTTTGCTCTGCACTTTGCTTTCAGAGTACCTGGGGTCCTTGACTTTGGAGCCTCTGTATTCATCAATAATGGTTTCAGAGTCATTATCTGAGGAAGGTCTGCCTCTTCCACTGGAAGGTAATGTGCCAGCTGAGTGGGGTCCCGTCTCTTCTTGTTTCCACCGAGTTCCCAGCTCCTTGAGAAGCACCAGGGACTGCAACTGGGACTTTCTGACACCAAGTTCCTGCTTTTCTAGTGTTCTGGGTTTCAGAGGCAAGTGGAGACAGCCTTTTACATGATTTTTGGATGGATGCTTTAAATTAAATGATTAGTTCCTTTGGGATTCCAAAATAACTTGTATTTCTTGATCAATCATAGAAATATATCAGTAAGAAAAAAGTTGTCAAGTACTCAGGAGCCCTTAGCCTAAAACCGCTTTTGGTCACTTTACCTTTTGACCTTTTTCTCTTCATAATAGACAAAGGCCAGGCATTCTCGTACCACCTGCTTATTTTAGTGCATTAAGTTCTCCAGTAAAATGTCTAATATGTCTTCAAGTGCAGGACATCTAAAATGAAAGCAACAGATTCAATTATCAATCTGAAAAAAGTATATACTTCAGAGTATCTAAGAAGTCTAGAAACAGGAAAAACAGTGTCTTGCAGTACATTTTTCAGATTGACATTTGGACTGATTGCTTTAAATTCAGAGATTCTTCACCTAAAAAGTGTTTCAGGTTTGAAGAAAGATATATTGAACATATCACTTGAAAGTAAGTTTACCTCGGGTTCCCATGCTGTGAAGGCACCCCAGATACTGTTTCATAGCCTAGCTTTCTCTGAACACAGAGTTGTGAACATCTTTCCCTGTTTTTAAAAACCTGTGTCCAGTGCTGTCCTTGGGCTGCAGCTGTTAGAAGATCCCCATCCTCAGATGCTGGGGTTCAGGTGGTTCCTGGCTTCACACTTCTTGTAACTGCAGCAGTGGATATGCTTAGAGCCAAATCTATGCACAAATCTTTTATTATGTTCTTAAAAGGAAACTTTAAAAACAGAATTACTGAGTCAGAAGAAATGCGCATTTTAAGCCTTTTATTACATATTGCCAATTGCCTTCTATAACGGTTACACACGCGGTGTATCAAAAGTGCCTATTTTCCCATATATTTGCCAGGAGTGGATATTACCTTTTTGAAAAAAACCTGTCCATTTGTTGTTTGTTTAATCTGCGTGGCCAGATAGATTGTTAATTCTCCATTTTCTCCAACTCCTTCCTGCCAAGGCGTCTGGTCTGTGGGTAGAGAACAAAGCCAGCTCAGTGCTTGAGATCTGAAGATAGCAAGGGCTTTGGAGGGTGTGGGTGTGTGTGTATGTGTGTGTGTGTGTGTGTGAAAGAGAGAGACTTCCTCTGTTTTTGTATGAGCATTTTATTTATTCATTTTTTAAAATTATATCACACTGTTGCTTTAATTTGTATTCAAAAAATTTCAAGTTAGTTTAGACATCCTTTTTTATATATTTATATTTTACTTCCATTTCTCTCTCTCTCTTTTTTTTTTTTTTTTGTTACTTTTTGACTGCAAACTGTGGCATGTGGGATTTTGATTCCCCAATCAGGGATCTAACCTGCGCCCCCTGTATTATAAAAGTGCAGTCTTAACCACTAGACTACCAGTGAAGTCCCTGTATGGACGTTTCAGAAGAGAGGAAACACTGTCCTCCATGGCTGGGTGCATGGGACCGGACAGGGACATGGAGTGGGCAGAGTGTGGTTGTGCCCACCACCTCCTGTGATGGGAGGCCCTCCCTCTGGCCCCCACTTTGCTTTGCTGCTTAAGAGCACCCTCTCTCCTGAGCACACACTCCCACCTCCTTCCAGTTGTCATCTGCTTCGCTTTGTTTCTCTTGTGTTTGTTTAAAGAATGTAGTTGCAGGAGAGGGTGTCATGGGATGGCCAGCACCCTGAAGTCACCGAGTTGTGTGTGATCCAAAGAGCCCAGGTCCAAGAAGGCAGATACCACTCTCTGCCTTGGACTAGCCATGAAGTGGTGGCAGTCAAGGGGCCTTCACCAGACAAGGTCACCATTAAGTGGGGGTGGGAGGAAGGGTCTAGAACAGTTCTGAGAAAGCTGGCGAGTGATGACGTGTAGGTCAAACAGTTTTGCTCACCGTCCAAGAGCAGTATTTGCTTTCAACTCATATTTACTGAATACTTGCTTTGTACCAAACACTGGGCTAGGTGCCTGCATGCCACAGTGATTGTGACTTGACTTGAATGCGTCTCCATCGAGCATACAGACTGTAAATATAGTTGAGGGTGGTGAGTGCTGGGTAATGAGTGTTCTGGAAACTGTGAAGAACACCATTAATTCCCCTGTCCCCACTCCAGGGGAATGAAAAGGCAGAAGAGTGCAGCACGGTAGATGAGGGCTCAGGCTTTTCAGGCTGACAGCTGTGAACTGGAACCCTGGCTCTTGCCCTTGCCAGCCGTGTGACCTTGGGAGAGCTGCTTACCCTCTCTGATCCTCAGCTTCCTTCTCTATAAAACAGAGACCCTAATATCCAGCTTGAGGTATAGAGGTAAATTGAAGAAAGTAGGAAAAACTGCTAGACCATTCAGGTATGACCTAAATCAAATCCCTTATGATTATACAGTGTAAGTGAGAAATAGATTTAAGGGCCTAGATCTGATAGAGTGCCTGATGAACTATGGACTGAGGTTCGTGACATTGTACAGGAGACAGGGATCAAGACCATCCCCATGGAAGAGAAATGCAAAAAAGCAAAATGGCTGTCTGGGGAGGCCTTACAAATAGCTGTGAAAAGAAGAGAGGCGAAAAGCAAAGGAGAAAAGGAAAGATACAAGCATCTGAATGCAGAATTCCAAAGAATAGCAAGAAGAGATAAGAAAGTCTTCTTCAGCAGTGCAAAGAAATAGAGGAAAAGAACAGAATGGGAAAGACTAGAAATCTCTTCAAGAAAATTAGAGATACCAAGGGAACATTTCATGCAAAGATGGGCTCGATAAAGGACAGAAATGGTATGGGCCTAACAGAAGCAGAAGACATTAAGAAGAGGTGGCAAGAATACACAGAAGAACTGTACAAAAAAGGTCTTCACAACCTGGATAATCACGATGGTGTGATCACTCATCTAGAGCCAGACATCTTGGAATGAAAAATCAAGTGGGCCTTAGAAAGTGTCACTATGAACAAAGCTAGTGGAAGTGATGGAATTCCAGTTGAGCTATTTCAAATCCGAAAAGATGATGCTGTGAAAGTGCTACACTCAATATGCCAACAAATCTGGAAAACTCAGCAGTGGCCACAGGACTGGAAAAGGTCAGTTTTCATTCCAATCCCAAAGAAAGGCAATGCCAAAGAATGCTCAAACTACCGCACAGTTGCACTCATCTCACATGCTAGTAAGGTAATGCCCAAAATTCTCCAAGCCAGGCTTCAGCAATACGTGAACCGTGAACTCCCTCATGTTCAAGCTGGTTTTAGAAAAGGCAGAGGAACCAGAGATCAAATTGCCAACATCCACTGGATCATGGAAAAAGCAAGAGAGTTACCGAAAAACCATCGATTTCTGCTTTATTGACTATGCCAAAGCCTTTGACTGTGTGGATCACAATAAACTGGAAAATTCTGAGAGAGATGGGAATACCAGACCACCTGACCTGCCTCTTGAGAAATCTGTATGCATGTCAGGAAGCAACAGTTAGAACTGGACATGGAACAACAGACTGGTTCCAAATAGGAAAAGGAGTACGTCAAGGCTGTATATTGTCACCCTGCTGATTTAGCTTACCTGCAGAGTACATCATGAGAAACTCTGGGCTGGAAGAAACACAAGCTGGAATCCAGATTGCCAGGAGAAATATCAATAACCTCAGATATGCAGATGACACCACCCTTATGGCAGAAAGTGAAGAGGAACTAAAAGCCTCTTGATGAAAGTGAAAGAGGAGAGTGAAAAAGTTGGCTTAAATCTCAACATTCAGAAAACGAAGATCATGGCATCTGGTCCCATCACTTCATGGGAAATAGATGGGGAAACAGTGGAAACAGTGTCAGACTTTATTTTGGGGGGCTCCAAAATCACTGCAGATGATGACTGCAGCCATGAAATTAAAAGACGCTTACTCCTTGGAAGAAAAGTTATGACCAACCTAAATAGCATATTCAAAAGCAGAGCCATTACTTTGCCAACAAAGGTCCATCTAGTCAAGGCTATGGTTTTCCAATAGTCATGTATGGATGTGAGAGTTGGACTGTGAAGAAGGCTGAGTGCCGAAGAATTGATGCGTTTGAACTGTGGTGTTGGAGAAGACTCTTGAGAGTCCCTTGGACTGCAAGGAGATCCAACCAGTCCATTCTAAAGGAGATCAGCCCTGGGATTTGTTTGGAAGGAATGATACTAAAGCTGAAACTCCAGTACTTTGGCCACCTCATGCGAAGAGTTGACTCTTTGGAAAAGACTTTGATGCTTGGAGGGATTGGGGCAGGAGGAAAAGGGGACGACAGAGGATGAGATGGCTGGATGGCATCACCAACTCGATGGACGTGAGTCTGAGTGAACTCCGGGAGTTGGTGATGGACAGGGAGGCCTGGCGTGCTGCAATTCATGGGGTCACAAAGAGTCAGACACGACTGAGCGACTGAACTGAACTGAACTGAAGACCAAATGCTTAGCACTTAATAGAAGCCCCCAGTTCTAGTCAGAGGACATTTCCTAAATGAGGTATCATTCAAGTCTAACCTTGGATTCGGTTTGAGTTTTCCAGGCAGGGTAGGACAGATGGATATTCCATGCAGAGAGGAGAGCGATCTGGGGATAGGGTGGGGGTAAGCACAGTCACCATAGAGATGGCTGGGAGACTGGACTCCACCAGGCCCCTTCCCTCTCCATGTAGACTCAGGGCCTCTCCATGTGACCCTTCCAGCAGACTGTGCTGACATTTTACGTGGTGGCTTTGCTCTGGGAGAGCATAGTGATAGCTGCCAGTTCTCTGAAAGGCTGGCCCAGAACTGGGAAGGCATCATCCTACTGTACTCTGTCAAAGCAGTCACATGCCACCCTAGAGTCAAGGGACAGGAAATAGACCCTGCCTCCCAAGGGGGAAAGCAGCAAAGGGTTAGTGGTATCTTTTGTCTATCATATGCATGCTGTTCCAAAAAATGGGTAAAACCTTAATCTTTTCTTTAAAACTCACTATGACAAAGGACAATTCACCTAACTGGAAGTTTTGTTGTTTTAAAGTAGGTGAAACCTCATTTCTCTTCCGGTGTCATAGATAAAATTGTGATTGTACTCCTTAGAAGGAAGAAAAAGTAAAGCTCGGTGCAAGGTTCATGAACACACCTGCCATTCAGAGTGAGTTGTCTGTTTAGGCAAAGTGACAGTGCAGTAAGGAGCTTGACAGAGGGAGTTCTTTAAGAAAAATATTTTCCTCTTAAAGGACTAACTAAATGTAACGACTTTATAGGACACTGACAAGGGCAAATGAAATGTAGGATTATTGTGAAGACCTATATAATGAAGCAGGGCAAAGGCTAACAGAGTTCTGCCAAGAGAACACACTGGTCATAGCAAACACCCTCTTCCAACAACACAAGAGAAGACTCTACACATGGACATCACCAGATGGTCAACACCGAAATCAGATTGATTATATCCTTTGCAGCCAAAGATGGAGAAGCTCTATACAGTCAGCAAAAACAAGACCGGGAGCGGACTGTGGCTCAGATCATGAACTCCTTACTGCCAAATTCAGACTTAAAGAAAGTAGGGAAAACCACTAGACCATTCAGGTATGACCTAAATCAAATCCCTTATGATTATACAGTGGAAGTGAGAAATAGATTTAAGGGACTAGACCTGATAGAGTGCCTGATGGATGGAGGTTTGTGACATTGTGTAGGAGACAGGGAGCAAGACCATCCCCAAGAAAAAGAAATGCAAAAAAGCAAAATGGCTGTCCGAGGAGGCCTTACAAATAGCTGTGAAAAGAAGAGAAGTGAAGAGAAAAGGAAAAATGTAAGCATCTAAATGCAGAGTTCCCAAGAATAGCAAGGAGAGATAAGAAAGCCGTCCTCAGCGATCAATGCAAAGAAATAGAGGAAAACAACAGAATGGGAAAGACTAGAGACGTCTTCAAGAAAATTAGAGATACCAAGGGAACATTTCATGCAAAGATGGGCTCGATAAAGGACAGAAATGGTATGGACCTAACAGAAGCAGAAGATATTAAGAAGAGATGGCAAGAATACACAGAAGAACTGTACAATAAAGATCGTCATGACCCAGATAATCATGATGGTGTGATCACTCACACTCACCTAGAGCCAGACATCCTGGAATGTGAAGTCAGGTGGGCCTTAGGAAGAAGCATCACTACAAACAAAGCTAGTGGAGGTGATGGAATTCAATTGAGCTAATTCAAATCCTAAAAGATGATGCTGTGAAAGTGCTACACTCAATATGCCAGCAAATTTGGAAAACTCAGCAGTGGCCACAGGACTGGAAAAGGTCAGTTTTCATTCCAATCCCAAAGAAAGGCAATGCCGAAGAATGCTCAAACTACTGCACAATTGCACTCATCTCACATGCTAGTAAAGTAATGCTCAAAATTCTCCAAGCCAGGCTTCAGCAATACGTGAACTGTGAACTTCCAGATGTTCAAGCTGGTTTTAGAAAAGGCAGAGGAACCAGAGATCAAATTGCCAACATCAGCTGGATCATGGAAAAGCAAGAGAGTTCCAGAAAAACATCGATTTCTGCTTTATTGACTATGCCAAAGCCTTTGATTGTGTGGATCACAATAAACTGTGGAAAATTCTGAAAGAGATGGGAATACCAGACCCCCTGACCTGTCTCTTGAGAAACCTGTATGCAGGTCAGGAAGCAGCAGTTAGAACTGGACATGGAACAACAGACTGGTTCCAAATAGGAGAAGGAGTACATCAAGGCTGTATATTGTCACCCTGCTTATTTAACTTACCTGCAGAGTACATCATGAGAAACTCTGGGCTGGATGAAACACAAGCTGGAATCAAGATTGCCGAGAAAAATATCAATAACCTCAGATATGCAGATGACACCACCCTTATGGCAGAAGGTGAAGAAGAACTAAAGAACCTTGTGATGAAAATGAAAGAGGAGAGTGAAAAAGTTGGCTTAAAGCTCAACATTCAGAAAACGAAGATCATCGCATCCAGTCCCATCAATTCATGGCAAATAGATGGGGAAACAGTGGACACAGTGGATGACTTATTTTTCTGGGCTCCAGAATCACTGTGGATTGTGATTGCAACCAAGAAATTAAAAGATGCTTGCTCCTTGGAAGGAAAGTTATGACCAACTTAGACAGCATATTAAAAAGCAGAGCCATTACTTTGCCGACAAAGGTCCATCTAGTCAAAGCTATGGTTTTTCCGGTAGTCATGTATGAATGTGAGAGTTGGACTATAAAAAAAGCTGAGCGCCAAAGAATTGATGCTTTTGAACTGTGGTGTTGGAGAAGACTCTTGAGAGTCCCTTGGACTGCAGGAAGATCCAACCATTGCATCCTAAAGATCAGTCCTGGGTGTTCATTGGAGGGACTGATGTTGAAGCTGAAACTCCAATACTCTGGCCACCTAATGCCAAGAGCTGACTCTTTGGAAAAGACCCTGATGCTGGGAAAGATTGAGGGCAGGAGGAGAAGGGGACGATATGGGATGAGATGGTTGGATGGCATCACCGACATAATGGACAAGGGTTTGGGTGGACTCCAGGAGTTGGTGATGGACAGGGAGGCCTGTGCTGCGTTTCATGGGGATGCAAAGAGTCAGACATGACTGAGCGACTGAACTGAAACTGAAATATATTCCTAAAACTTCAGCTACAGACCTCTTTTTTAAAATTTATTTTCTTGAAGTGCAGCTAATTTACAATGTTTACAATCATTTACAGTGACTTACAATTTGCATTTCTGCCATATGGTAAAGTGATTCATTTATTTATGTATATATGTACTTTTTCATATTCTTTTCCATTATGGTTTATCACAGGATCTTGAATATAGTTCCCTGTGATATACAGTAGGACCTTGTTGTTTATCCATCCTCTGTATAATAGTTTACATCTACTAATCCCAAACTCTCAGTCCTTCCCTCCCCCATCTTCCTCCCCTTGGCAACAAGAAGTCTATTCTCTATTCCTTTGAGTCAACTAGAGATCTCTTATCAACTTGGATTTCTATGTTTATAACCTAAGAAAAATTCATTGTGTATAGAGGTCTAATATTACATTGACCATCCAGAAATCTCTTGATTAATGGACCTAATATTTGAGTTAGATGGGAGGGCTAAATGATTCTGGCTTATTACCATATTTCACATATCATTCCCTCCAGTCCTTTCAAGGCGAAAGTCACCTAGTTGCCACTGTGAACCAGGAAACACTTCACTAGGACCTTTAAAGGCAAGTGAGCAATATTCAAGTCCTCTTCCCCTTCTCAAGGGACATCTCTTAAAGTTCCCTTTGCTGTAGCTCCTGACACTGCTGCATATGGTTGCTTGCCAGTGCCTTGAGTTCATGAGCCCCAAATATTGTTCCCCAAAATGTATGCGGATAGTGACTTGGTACTGGAAGTGAACAAGACAGCTGGCCCAGTGTGGATGGACTTTTTATGCCACACAAGCCTACAGGGCAGCATGCCCTATACTTGGGAGCTGGCCAGTGCCTTCACTCAGCAAACTTTACTGGATCCTTGCTAGGTAGCCAACTCAGGATGAAATGACAGAGGTAATAAGTAACAGAGCCCTCTCTCTATCTTGAAGAGTCTGGGAAAAGCAATTAAGTGACCAGAGATGGTGAGTGAGCCCAGCATGTGCAGCTCTGGGCCAGGTAAAGAGCCTGTACCACCAGCTCTTGGCTCCGCCTACGGGTCACCATGGTGCCACCAACATGCCCATCATCGCCTGTTTGTCTTAAACAGAAGCCTCTTGTGGGGTCAGCAAATGCCTTCTCCAGAGCCGAACTCCAGGCTCCTTGCCTCGTGCTTGCCCCCTTCTCTGCCTCTGGGCCTTACAGAAGGCTGGCTGCTGGCATGTCAGGCACTCTCTCCTGCTCCGCAGCGGCAGATCCTGGCTCTGACACAAAATCCACAGTGAGGGCCCCCCAGCTAACCAGATCCTTCTTCAATCTGAAATGGATCCTAATCAGCTTTCCCAGAGCCAGGCTGTTAGCAGACATTGGGAGCCATAATTTAAACTTTCTGTGCAAGGATTACAGTAGCCTGCCAAACCACCATGCAGGAAGAAAACTTTGAAATAGGAAACTCTTTTAAGGGAGAAAAATTCAAATGAGTCCCCTCTCCTTTCCTTTGGCTCCCGATTGGTTTTGAAATGGCCTGGCCCTGGGGCCTCTTCAAGACAGTCATAAAGGCCTGTTTATAGGAGGAAGTTTCATTATTGTTCAGATGGTGTATGGGACTTGCACCTTTAAGGAGTGCCTTCAGCTCGTCAAGCCAGCCTTTGAGTCAAGTGGTGAAAGAGTAGAGATGCTGGGATGTTTTTACTTCAAGAGGAAAAGCCTCATTGAGGGCCCCAGACTTCTCTCTCCTCTTCTGCCTGCTCCCTTGTACAATTTGCCAAAACAAACAGGCCACCACTTGGTGAAGGAGAAAACTTCATCCTTCTCTTCTGCTTCCAACCCAAGAACCGTTCCCTCCCTCCTCTTGGCGCCTTTTGCCAATGAGATGGCCTGGAGCAAAGGGCAGTGCCATCACCTGGTCAAAACCATGGCCAGCCTCTTCCCAAAAGGCCCAGGACCTGCCAGCTTTGTCTGCTCTCAGGTGTTGTAGAGGTGGGCCACGCAGCGGGTTTGCCATCCTCTTCAGAAAGGCCAACTCGAACCCTCTGTCCGCCGAACCTGTTCTAAGAGCCTGCTGCTCTGGAGCTGGCTTTGGGTGCCTGGTTTTCACTTGAGAGCATTGCTGCAAACCTCAAGCAGAAGCACTTAGAAAAAGAAATCTATGAAAAGGCTCAGAGGCTGTGTAGGTTTGGCAGCCCCTCCAGGAGTCATTGGGGGGTTATCACCTTCCCTCCAGCTGGGCTAGGAGAACCCTTCCTTGCTTCTCCTGCAGAGAAAAAGAAAATGCACAGGCACACACATATATACACCCCCTTTGCACTGGCTCAATTGAAACCATGTGCCAGAGACACTCGGTGGAGACTTATTTATGTTTGGAAGTAAATATTGGGTTGATGTTGCACTGTTGACATCTCGAGACAGAGACGTGCTATGTAAATAGTCAAGGAACTTGAAAGGGCTGATAAACATGAGGCCCTGAGTTAGTCCAAAGAAGGAGTATGTCTGAGGCCCTTAGAATAGCTACCCGGGAGGCATCCCAAAGGCCAGGGAGGAGTAGGTGGAGGGTCTCCCTAAAGACCAAGCACCATGGGGTTGTTCAGCTGTTCCTCACTCACCCCAGACTGGGCTGGGAAGGAGGAACCTGATGCTGCAAGCTGTGGAACCCCAGAACCCGGTGATTCTCACTTCTTCCTTGGCCCCAGGCCTCTCACAGTCTTCCTAATTAGGGCTATTCAAGGGGAAACCGGCTGTTTCCCTAGGAATTTTCTGGCAGGTTTTTGATACAAGTTTGCATGAGAAAGTTGTGTGAATCTGTCAGGTCTGAGGGAGCCGCCCATGGTACTACAGGCCCCCTCTGGAGCAACACAGACAAGAAGCCAGAAAAGCCCCTGCTCTCTCAGCTTCCAGCAGAGCCAAGTTTGGCTGGAGTCTCCCTTCCTGTAGGGTTTCCATGAGTGTTTCCTCTGCTACAGACAGATCAATTATAAACAGAATCTTTTGCCCCTCAAGTGCAAAGCAGGCACTCGAAGGTTCCCAGGAAAAGTGTAGGAAAACACAGACTCCACTGGCTTAGCATTGAATGAGGGGCTACTTAGGGTCTGATTTAACTCATCATGGATCATTTCCCAGCACCCTCAGCATGGGCTCAACCTGCCCTGAAAATATAAGTTTGTTCAGCATCTCTTCAAGATTTTCCCCAAATTAACCATGAACACTAATGAGGGTGAAAGTGTAGGCCTGCTGCAGGGGAGAAGTGCCTTTATAGTCTTGATTTATCTTTGTGTTTAAGAGTTTTAGACTTCTTTATACTTTATAATATATCCATACTTTAATATAAAAATTCAAAATTAACATTCCCGAAAACTCTTTGTGAAAAATTGATACTGGGTAAGGACTTTGTGCCCTGAGCCTTCTGCGTGTGAGAGCTGGGTACACAGCTGTGTGCTTCATAAGCTGCAGTGCTGAGTTTGCCTTGGGAACCAACATAAAAAGCCTTCATCATGTTTCAGGGCTAGAAGAGTTCTGAGAATGCCATCCGTCTCTTGGGCGGAGACAGAGACACTGGGGTTTAGAGCCAGGAGGTGACCTGCTCATGAGCAGTAATCACAACTCCAGGCTCCCCGTGCACTGCCTCTCCTGTCCTGCCCTTCTGACTAGGTCCTATGGCACTGGGCAGGCCTGGCATGTCACAGTTGTTTAGGGGGCCATGGCTTGGTAAACTCAGAGCCTAAGCTTTGGGCTGTCTGCCAAAAGCCAAAATCAGGCTGTAAACAACAGCATGAAGGTGACAGTCTCTTTTTCTGAAATGGAGTTCATTTGATCACATAAGAAACGTTGGTTTGACGGATCCAGCTCTAGACTATATGGTGCCTTGGTGCATGCGTGCGTGCTGAGTCGCTTTAGTCATGTCCAACTCTTTGCAGCCCTATGGACTGAAGCCCACCAGGTTTCTCCATTTGTGGGATTCTCTAGGCAAGAATACTAGCGTGGGTTGCCATGGCCTCCTCCAAAGGGTCTTCCCAATCCAGGGATCAAACTCGTGTCTGCATGCGTTGTCTGCATTGCAGGCAGATTCTTTATCCACTAAGCCACCTGGGAAGCCCATGGCACCTTGGTGCAAATAAGTAAACAGCACCCTGTCCTCCAGAAGCTTTACTTCCATCTGTCAGAAAATTCAGAAAATCTGATTTTGTTAGAAAAAGATACTTGACTGCCATCTGCTGGAAATAGTTGTAATAAATTTCACATCTCTCATATCTGTGACATGAGTGGTAACCCCAACAACTTACATGCAGTGCATGGCCTGTGCTGTTTATCCAGCACTCTAGTCATGAGAATGGACCATGTTTTAAGAAATTGTCTTTGGGCTCCAGAGAAAAAGGACAGACATCAGTGGCAGCTCCAACCTTCCATCTAAGAGACTACACACAGGTTGTGTTGGGAACGGGGCTCTGGAGACCCTGCTGCTCTGGAGTGGGGTGGAGAGTTTGCAAGGCTGTTTCTAAGAGAAGCTTTACAGTTAACTGCCAGTGGGCGCAGAGTTTTCAAGACTAATACTGACTGCACTCCACTTGAGAAAAAATAATTCCTACAGGATATGACGCCGTCACTTTGTTGGTAACAAGTATGACACATGTAAACTTGAACTCAGAAGAGCCACCTGTGAGAGACAGTGCAGACACTCTAAATCCTTGCTGGATTGACACTCTGCATCAAATCCGCATGCCAGCATAACAGAGCTATGAGGAAATGTGCCGACTTTTTGTCCCCTTTAGAGGAACAAGACAGATCTGTTCAGCAGGACCAGACACAGTGATGCTCTTTGCATCTGGAACCCTGTCAGCTGCCCCCCTGCTACTTTTCCTATGAGTGTCAATCCATTCATAAATCAGACAAAAATATGGAATTCTGTATCAGTTAACCCTTGCTGTGTAACAAACCGAAGTTTAGGAGCTAAAAAACAACCACCATCTACGTAGCTCACAATTCTGTGGGTTACACTGACCTTGACAAGGCAGTCCTCCCATCTTTGTGGGGCTCACACCCCACAGCTGCAGGCAATTGGGTGCTGTCTAGTTTAGGAGGACCTCAGCTGGGTGGATTTGTCTTTCAGCAGCAAGACCAAACTCGTTCACATGGAAGCTAGGCAGGGGTCTGAGAAAGCAAGCGGGAGTGTGCATGGCTTAAGTGTGGAACTGACAGGGCATCACTTCCCTTGTATTCAGCCATCAAAACAAGTCACAGTGCAGATCTGGAAAGTGAAAAATAGCCTCAGTCTCCTGATAGTGTTTGTTGCAGAGCCACGGTACAGGGCATTTTTGCATTTATCACTGGCACTAAGTAGAAGTGAGATGCTAAGCTCTGGTGATAAAAAGCACAAATCCTTAGGAATCCTAAATGTGAAAGATAATAAGAGAGCAGAAGACAGCTGAAGCTCTGCTTGATTGGTGCCATCGTGGAGATATGTTACATCTTTGGAGTTAAATGAGTAAAGATCACTGAAACATCATGCTACCTGCAGGCAGAATCCTGTGCTAAAAAATCTTACTCTGATGTAACATCCAGCCTTCTTTCTACCATGATGTTCTCCTCAGTTCAGAAAGTGTACATGACACACTTGCTCTGTTAACCACATCTGTGTCTTTCAAGAATGAGATATCCAGCAGTAACTTCTTGATAGACATTTCCACAAAACCTTTGGTTGCTTTGCTGGCCTCCTGTGGCTATGCTTAGAGGATGGCAACAACAATCTTTTTCTGATTCTCCAGAACATTCAGGCCAAGCCTCCTTTCTATATTTCCTTGCAGAAGGAAGAAAGTGGTAGAGATTTGAGAAGAGAGAAGTGTATGTGTGAGGGTGTCAGGAAGTGGGGTTCTGACAGATGTGGTCTGATGCTAGGGACATAAGGGAACTCATTATCTGTCTGCAGAATGGACCTTGAGGATCAAAACTCAGAACACAAGGGCCCTTGCCCTGTTCTGTGGAAACTTCCACTCCCTCCTGGCCATCAGTCTGCACCACTTTGCCGGCTGCTCTCAAAGGGAGCTCTCACCTGGGCCATGCAGGTCGAGGTGACCAATGCTGTCTTGGCAGCTCTCTTAACAGTCTTCATCTTCAGCTGGGCCATAAGCCTCTTTCAGGGAGTAGGAGGAAGATGCAGTGAGTCAGTGGATTCTGGGTTCACGGTGAGGAAGTGTGAGGACAGATGCACAGAGGAGTTAGATGTGCTCGCGAGCCTGGGTTTGCTTAACAATTTGTTTAGGGCAAGTTTGGTGCGTACATCCCCCACTGGCAGCAGACTGTGGAGATTACTAGTCTCAAAGGTCTTCAAATATGACTATGAGAATTATATGCCAGTGACAGTGTGGTACCAAAAACCTGCAGGGCAGCCTCCCTGTAGTGAGCCAAGAGTGCATGTCTGTTTCATTTCCCCTACTCAAGGGGATCAAAATGAGGATTTGGGGGCAGTTATTTATTTGGAAGACAATCTCAGGAAACACAGATGGGGGACCAGGAGAGGGAGAGGGCAGGGAAGGAAGCTAATAAAGGATGTTATCAAGCTGGTTACCACTGCAGGCAACTTCCATGTGGAGCACACACCTCAGGATTTCGCACCCAACGAGAGAGGGAGCTGGGGTATTTGTACACCCACTCCCATCAGTCATGTTTAAAGGCAGATACAGGAGGATGTCTGACCTCAGAAACAGAGGCCACTAACTCTGGGGAGCACAGAACAAGAGATGCCAGGTGTTCCTGAGCATGGGGAAAAGGTCAGCTTTGGACTACAAAAGGTTACTTTTCTGTGGCAATAGTGCCTGCACTGTCTGTGTGAGAAGTGGAAATCCATCTTACCATATGTGAAAAGCCATAAACTTTGGAAGGAAAGATCTTTTCAGAACTAAGCTAAGGAAACTACCATCATGGTTCAGGAGGAGTTGCCAGTTCTAGGGAGATACACACTGCCAGCTGTGTGCACAGCAGCTCATTAGGGTCACAGATTTGAGAGAAAGATCTAGAAGACAGCAAGGTAGGATGCAGACCTGAAGACACTTTTAAATGCCTACTGTATGAGAGCAGTATTTATCAAATTGTTCCACAATGGCTAATGTCTCACAGGATATTTAACAGATTTATCAAAAGTTAAATAAGCTTGAGAAATATCGTCCCTGACTTTCTCAATCCTTTCCTAAAAGGGTTAATTTGACCCTTTGCTGTTCTTACAAATTACATTACAAATCTCTTAAAGAATACATTGTTTCAAATTTATTTGACCACGGAACCTCTTTACTCCCAAACTACCTATGAATGGCTCAATAACTAGTGTTCCCCAGCACAGAGTTTGGGAAACACTCCACCAGAAGTGCATTGCAAGGAACAAACAGCTTATCATAAGAAAGCCCTCAGGGAGTCCATGCATTTTGAAGAGTGGCTCCATGTAACACTTCTAAATCAGCCTAGTCTGAGGAGTTTTCCAGGCCTTCCCAGCACTGTAAGTAGATCATGCCACCTCCCGGGCCAGGCAGCTTTGGAACCAAAACAGTTGATTCTCCAGCATGTCTAACCCAGCCTCTCCTCTTTCTGCCTTTCAGATGGGCTTCTTTCGCAGAAGGTACAAAGAAATTATTGAAGCTGAGAAGAACCGGAAAGAGAATGAAGACAGTTGGGACTGGGTCCAGAAAAACCAGTGACCCGCTACCCCTCCCCGTGACGTGGCCCAATTGTTCGCCTATCGTCCCAATCTTTGTATCTTCCATATTTGGAAGAAAGAATCTTCTCCAGATTTTTCGGAGGCCCCACGATGCTGTTCTTGTCCTCATTCTCTCGAGCCCAGGTGGCAACCTGAGGCAGCCACTTCGGCCAGGTCGCCTGATTGGAACCATCACCACCTCCTTTTCCAGTTGAACTCCGAACTTTGGAAAGCCGGCTGCAGAGCTGGGGGATATTTATGAATGCAACAAGTGTGGTCAACCCTCAGGGGAAAACTGTTAACCTAAAAGTATTTTTATAAATATAAGCCTTTTATACTGATTATGTCTTTATATTTGTATCGATGTTTTATTATTTCTATTAAATGATTATATAGTTCACTCAAGCACTGATATCTGGCCTGAAATCTTGGAAATACATATACGTTCATACAAATGTTAAAGGAAAAAGATCTTATTGTACTTTGGAATGGAACTTGCTGTTAAAAAAAAAGGACTTGCAGATGAAATCATCTGAAGAAACCTCATGTGATGAATCCATCAAGCAGGCGGTGCTATATATCAACTGCAGTTGGGGTTGACCGCGAAGACATTTCACGTCTTTGTTGCCTGGAGTCAAGTGTGAAATAATGTGCTAAAGAACCAAGAGTGTTTTTTCATCTGTACCTTTCATTGGAAGATTCCCAGCAGGAATTTGGATGGAAAAACCTGATTCCTGAGGCCTGCTCTGCATCACCTTATAGAGCAGGCATTTCACCCTCCTTTCACTTGGATTAAGACATGAAAGATTGGAGCAATGCCAGTTGGTTATCTGGTAAACCTCACAATGGCATCTCATCCTGGACAAACTGCATCAGAGTCCACATACCACCAGGACTAAATCAGTGGCCGTCAAGCAGAGACTTGTGTCTGAATGCTGTGATGCGTTGCCTTTTCACGGAAATCTGAGTCAGAGGTCTCCATTGTCCCCAGCACTCTTGCTGTCCCAGCTAATGGTAATTGCAGAGTCCCTCCTGGAGATGACCATTCAACCTGTCTTTTTAAAAAAAGTTGTATCTTAGGTGGGATTCTTAAGAAGTGGACCCTGAGACAAGGGTTTTCACACAGTAACTTATGAAGGAAGTTTCCCCAGGGCGCACCAGTAAAGACATGAGGGAGGCAGGACAGGAAAGGGGAGGAAGCCATGTAAAGAAGACATTTCCGGGCACATCCTGTGCAGGGGGGCTTCCAGCCCAACCCTGCAGCGGGGGCTCTGGAGGGTAACTTATGCCTCAGAGTTGTACCAACGCCGTGGTAAGGGAGCTGAGTGTTCAGAGTCTTGCACCCAGGGGAGATGTAAACATTTTTTCACTTCATGCCAGCAAAAGAACCCCCATAGCTCAGGAACAGTCCTCAAAAAGAGAGCTGCACCCCAACCTGGGAGGCACACAGAGATGATGTAAAGGGCTCTGGGCATAGCACTGATGTCATCACCTACCCCTGCAGGGCTGAAGGCCGAGTTACAGCCTTCACTATGCAAGTTCTCTGTTTGACAGTGTTTGTTACCAGATGCACAGTGCTGTCCAGGTTTGAGTGCAGTGTGATTCTCTGAAAGGGCAAGGAGAGGGTGGAGGTAGCATGTTGAGCACTGCACCTGGCCTGTGGTGAACACTCAGTAACCGTCAGCAGCCCTGGCTGCTGTTGCCGCTGCTGGGAAACCATCGGCTATGAAGGAAAATATGTCTAAGACCAGGGTCTGACAGTCCTCAGTGACTTATCACAGCCTGCTCAAGCTGCAGGTACAAACAGATGGCATCAGATGCGAATGAAACAAGCAACAAGACCAGGCATCTCTCTCCTAGGGCCTTGTTGACTGGAGGCTAACATGTGAGGGGACTGTGAGTGTTGTTGAAAAGACACAGAACTCAACCACAGGGGAGACAGGTTTTTCCATACACATACTTGGCCAGTCCTTGTAAAGATACCTAAAGTTTTGGCAAAATCATGAGAGTGCTAGGCGCTTGCGAACCTGGCATGGAGCACGGGTGTCTTTGTTTTTTCTGCAGTTGACTCTGATACAGGAAGATACGGAATGCATCATGCTTCCCTTCCCGGTGACCATGGGAGCAGACAGAAGCCAGGGGGTCAAGGGCATGAACTAGGCTGGTCTTAGAAGGAAGTTAAGGATATAGCCTCTCACTGAGGGGTGGAGGCCCTGAGGTAACAACAGGCAGATGCAGGCAAAGAAACCAGTTCTCACTGAGAGTTCACCTAGGATAGATGTGTATGGACCCCAGCTGTGCCTGAGGCACTGTGCTGAGTGCTGGTGGCTCCCCTGGGAATACACTTTGCCCTCGGGGAGACAGATCTTCCCACAGTAGAGCATAGAGCGTGGATTCCTTTACAAAACCTCATTTGGAGCTCTCTTTGCACATTCTCTTGCTTGTTTCATGGTGTCCTTTAATAAATCATTTAGGACTTCCCTGGTGGCTCAGCGGGTAAAGAATCTGCCTGCAATGCGGGAGACCTGGGTTTGATCCCTGGGTTGGGAAGATCTGGAGAAGGGAACGTCTAACCCACTCCAGTATTCTGGCCTGGAGAATTCCATGGACTGTATAGTACATGGGGTCGCAAAGAGTCAGACACGACTGACCAACTTTCACCTTTTGGGATTCTTGGGTGGTAGACCTGGACAACTCCAGCCGCGACTTTGACTAAATGCATTAATGGGCACTCACCAGCCTCCTGCAAGAAATGCAGACGCATTGGTGAGAGTGTAACAGGATAACTGGCAGGCCCACAGTTCTGCAGCCTCAATGAGGGAAGGGCAGACTCCATAACCAGTGTCAGAGCTAGGATCCATGTGCTTCTGAGTGGTAAGACACTCAGGAGTGAGCACATACCCTGGAGGTTACTAAGACTAAATAGGGCAGTTTTTAAGAAAATCATGCTTGGCATCTGCTGGAGCAAGTACTGGCAGCCAGTCTGGGGCAGGGGGTACCTCTAACTTATTTCCTGATGCTGAGTAGTAGGCGGGCTGCAGGGAGTGGAAAGCTGACCAGTTAGCACAGACATAGAGAGGGAAGTCGAGCAGGTTGTCAGGGCTCTCAGCTTGGCCAGTTCACCAGCTCCATCCAGTTCAGAAGCCATTAGTAGGCTCTTGAGGGAAGCAGACAGAATGGGTTGTTGTGTCTTTGTTCCTCGTTCAGAAGGTTCTTTTAAGATTCCACAGCGCCTTCCAATTTCTATCTTTCCTGCCTCTGTGGGTTCGCTGTGGAACACTATCTGATACTCTCTCGCACAGCATTGTCAGCTTCAGCTTTTGACTGTGTAGTCATTAGGGTTGTCATCAACTCTCACAAGGATTGAGATGCTTTTTAAATATGAAAAAAGGACCTTTGTAGAAATTGAGAGAATGCCCCCTTTTCAAGAATGATTCACTTATGCACAGTTTACATGGACTAAGGAGTTTGGAACACCCCCAAGTGAGCCTTGAACCCATCACAAAGAGGCCATGAGGTTCAGGAATGAAGGGACACTGGCAGGAGCGACTGGGTCCAGTGGTTTTATGGTGACTGACAGGCATGTGTCCAGAATCACTTAATGCTGAGGTCACTGAGGTATTGTCAGTCAATTCTTCAGAAAAATTCCATCAGCGTCACCAAGCCCTCAGCATTCTGAAGTTGGTTAAGCTTTGTAGAAAATCCAGTAGAAAGTTCTCCTTTACCAAGTCATACATAGCCTTCAGCCCTGGAGCCAGAGGCAAGGAGATTCCAAACAAAACTAGCAAGCCTCCTAGAAACATCTGGGACTCGTTTTTGTTGTGAACATGTAGCAGATCCCTTAGGTGGTTGAGATGGGTGCTGATACACAAACTGTGGAACCATAGCAAAGTTATTTTTAGAAAGCTTATTCTACTTTTATTTTTGGAAAAGTCATCATGGCAGGGGAATGCAGTTGCGCATGGGTTACATGTAAAGCTACACCTGTTGAAACCTACACCTGATTCAGACTTCCGAATGTAGAGGCAGAATAAAGGATTGGCATTTGGGGGAAATGGCCTTTTAGCAGATTAAACGCAGAAAACCACTGTCCCTTAGAAATGTTCCAAGTATGCAGGGTTTTAGTCCATGATTTGTTTAGCTATGTAGAGCAAGAAGATACACAGTGGAGAATGTGTTTTGAAGCAAAGAACGGCTGAAGTGGCAGTAGGGTCAAAATGAATCTTCTAGAATGTCTTCTGATTTTTAGCATGTGAGGGGGATAATGACCAAATATCCTATGTGATGCAGTGCTTTATAGCGCAATGATCTAGGTTTCAGCCTGTGTTAAGGTTTTTCTTCAAATTCTAATGTATGACTGGCAGAATGAGTTTAAAAGCTTTCAGAGTGGTTAATTGCATGGCAGGCACCCACACTAGTTCACTTCCAGAACTTGACTGATGCATCCATGTTTCTGTCGCTGAATTTTTGTGGGAGGGATGTTCCTCTTCACAAAGTCACATGTATTCAAGTCTATGCAGTCACTTCTAATTCACTTGCACTGTTTGGGAAATGCAGGTTTACAAAAATACATGTTTGGAATAAAAAAAAAATGGCTGCAAATGATTCAGGAGTTCAGTCTGTAATTTCTTTTGCTAATTTATTTTCCCTTTTTAGGTTGTTGAAGATGGGGTTTCAATGTAATACCGCATGAGCATTTAAAGAGCCTGTGCAGGTCCATCTAATTAATTGCACATAAAGAACACACTCTATGTGGTCGAGCTGTCCCTGATCTTTGGCCTTCCTTCCACGGTCCTCACCTTGTCTGTGCGTCACTCACCCACCCGGGCAACACCTGGAACCTTGGCCTTAGGATTTTGTTGTTGTTCAGTCACTCAGTCATGTCTGACTGTTTGTGACCCTGTGGATTATGGCATGCTTGGCTTCCCTGTCCTTCACCATCTCCCGGAGTTTGCTCAAACTCTTGTCCATTCGGTTGGTGATGCCATCCAACCATCTTGTCCTCTGTCTTCCCCTTCTCCTCCTGCCCTCAGTCTTTGCCAGCATCAGGGTCTTTTCCAAGGAGTCAGCTCTTAGGTCTTAGGATGGATGGTCTTCGGATGAATGGGACCAAATTGAATGGAACAGGTTCCTAACTGTTGTTAGTAGACTGAGCATCCTCCTGCATCTACCAGCTAGGAAGCACTTTCCTAGGAGCCTTTTGGTAGCATCCTTACACATTTACAAACATCGTGTTCTCTTAAATTTTTAGTCTTCTCCATCTGTCTAGTTATCTTCCTGTTCTTATCTCAAATGGTGTTTATTTGTGTGTTTTTCTCTTTTTTCCCTAGAAGAGGCCAACAAAGATCTATTTTATTGATCTTTTCAAAAATAAGTCTTGATAAATCTTTGGCTATACCAATTAAATCTACTGGGTTTTCCTTTCTATTTCATTAATTACTGCTTTTATACTTATTAAGATTTATTTTATTGCCCCATGGTTAAAAATCATACACACACACACCACAATATAGAAGAGGGTCTGAAAAGATACATACCAAGGGGTTAAAAATTGTTGTCTTTAGGTAGATGGGATTGTCAGTGGTTTTGCTTTGCATTTTGTTTTTACTTGTCTGAAATTTCATTTTCTATAGTGAGCATATAACAATGAAACATATGCAAATTATTTTTAAAATAATGTTATGTCTGAGAGAGTATGAATTGCTAAGCCAAAAGAGATCTCAGATTCTAAGTCTGGAAAGAAAGAGATTTGTTTACAGCAAAGATCACCGATGATCCTGACACACTTAGGACAATGGTCTAGTGAGAAATTCCAACCAAACTTTTTAACTCTGAATGCTTTCTGACTTAACAAGACCAGTCAGACCACTAGTGCTGATTAAATATGCTTCTCTCCTGTTGCCTTAATCCAGGAAAAGGCCTTGACTAACTCAAAGGAATCAAAGATACAATAGTAAGAGGAAGAAAAATGGCCAATTAGTAAAGTGTGCCTCCTGTTCAATCAGGAGTTGTATAATCCACTGGATTACCTCTGGTCCTTAAAGCCTGTCTATTCATCAGGATACTATGCTTAGTAATAGAATTCATGGGAGTGCTAAATCAGAGCTCTGTCTGCACTATTAAATCATTGGCAGCTATCCACCAGCAAAGTCCTCTAACCCTGAGGTCATGTCCATTCATTCTATGTAACATCCAACTAACGTGGATATAACAAAATATCTCCGGCTCTACACTGAAATCTGAGGCTGTGCTGTCTGGGCCTGCTGCCAAACCTCTGCTTCACCTCAAAGTCTAGTCCAAATCATTGTGTATTTTATTTAATATGATTCTTCTATAATTGAAAAAATACCTAAAAATTAAATCTCAATAGATGTATAAAAACTACGCTCTGAAGTCACAAAATCACCAAATAAATGAATAAGCAGGGGGCATTTTTAAAAGAATTTTCAGGAAAACTTTCTTCTAAGAAATAGCAGATTTGGAAAAAATGAAATCTTCTCCAAAATGACATCTATTTGGAACCTACTTTATCAGTTAGAAGAGTATTTGCTCCATGTAATAGAAAAATCCAAAATAGCAATGGTTTAAACATTGCTGAAAGTATGTTCCTCTCTCACATAAAAGAAGACTGGATGTGGGGCATCAAGTATTGGATGATCAGGATCATCATCAAGCTTCATGGACAATCAGAATACCAGCTTCTCTCTTTCTATGTGTGTGACTTAAAGTTACCTCATGGTAACTTAAAGTTACCTCATGATCCCATATGGCTACCAGGGTACCAGCCATTGTGTCCACATTCCTAGTCAGCAATAGAGGGGGAGGGTAAAACGGCATATGCCTCTTCCCTTTTCACTAGCCTTCTCAGAAGTCCCATAAAACACTGACCAGAAAGTAGTCATATAAATGCATTCGCTTGTAAAGGAGGCTGGGGAATGGATCATTAATGAATACGAGAATACATATTAAAGACAACTAACAGTTGCCGTACCCACTGGTGTAAGACACTCAGAATATAGCTGCCTTATATGTATGCCCTAACATGTATCCTTCAATTCTTGAGTCTGACTGAATTTGAGCAAGGGGAATACCTTTATTTGTGCAACTCTGCGGTACACAGAGTTGGTTAATCATATTCATGTTTCATGTTGTGTTGCTTTTCTCATTTAGCCCTCGCCGTCCCCATTCGCATTCTCCTCTCTTCTAGAGGCACCAAGTCTAATGAACTGAATGTGTGTCCTCAGGAGTATATGTACATGGTATTATTTTATGTTTCTCTTAAATGGTATTGAGCCTGAAAGGCTATTTATTTTTCTAAGGATACATTCATGTTGCTTTGCTTACATGTAGTCTGTTGTTTCCAGCTGCAGCACTACATCCTACATGGTTTTCACCAGTTTATTTCTCCAGTCTCTCTGAAGGAGACTTTTGACTGCTTCTACCTTCCTGCTGCACTGAACACCCTCCACCATGTCCCCTGAAGGGACTGGGTAGAATCTCTCCTGGTACATACTACATACGTAACATCTTAACATGGTTACAGTCTCATTCTCCACATTCTGAAATGACCACACAGTGGATGCTCTCAGCAGAGTGCCTGTCCCCGAATCCCTGCCCAACATGGAATTCTCTCTCTTGCCAGTCTTCTGTGTGGTATGGAGTTAGCTTTGAATGTGCTTGACAACCATACACATGCGTCTCTTCATATTCTTATTGGCCATCTGGGTTTCCTCTTCTGAAATCAAGTTCCCTTTCTCAAACAGTCTGTCCATTAGATTTCCAGAGTAGCGCACCCGCCACCTCCCTGGCCGCTTCTGTCTCCTTTGCTAGTTCCCACTCTTCTTCCCAGCCTCTAGATGTTGGAAGAGATCAGAGCTGCGACCTTGGAACGCCTTCCATTTGTACTCCTTGGAGACCCCAGTCCAAACTCCTGGCATTCCATGTCACCTACAGGACCCAGGTGCCACCTGCCTGGTCCTGTCCCCTGAATTCTAGGCTTGTAGTGTTCAGCTAGATCATAAGCCTTTCAAACTGAGCATGTGCAGAGCTGGACTGCTGCTGCCCCATCTCAGGAAATGGCAGCTTTATTCTTCTGCTTGCTCTGGCCAAAATCGTTGCAGTCACCCTTGACTCAGCCTTCTCCCATGCTACAACCAGAGTTCAGTCCAGTCACTAAGTCATGTCCAACTCTTTGTGACCCCATGGACTGCAGCCCACCAGGCTTCCCTGTTCTTCACCATCTCCTGAAGTTTGCTCAAACTCATGTCCATTCATGACCCATCCACGAGTGGGTAATGCCATCCAACCATCTCATCCTCTGTCGTCCCCTTCTCCTCCTGCCTTCAATCTTTCCCAGCATCAGGGTCCCTGCAAAATACTCTTTAAAAAAGAAAAACACTAATTTGAAAAGATGCACCACAGTGTTAATAGCAGTATTTTTACAATAGCCAGGATATGGAAGCAACCTAAATGTCTATCCACAGATAAATGGATAAGCAAAATGTGACGTATAGATAGATAGATAGATAGTAGAATACTACTAGGCCATAAAAAAGAATGAAAATTTTACCATTTGCAGCAACATGGATGAACTTTGGAGGACGTTATGCCCGGTGAGATAAGCCAGATGAATATAAACAACTACTGTGTGTTATATCATATGTGGAATCCAAAACATAAAACAAACTAGTGAATAAAGCACAAAAGAGGCAGACTTACAGAGAAAAAGCTAGTGGTTACCAATGGAGGGAGCGTGCAATATAGGAATAGAGGGGAAAGGGGGTTATTATGGGATTATATGAAATCATCTGTGTGAATATTTGGAAGATTGTAAAGCATTCATTGCCAGGCAAGCTCGAGAACTTTCAGGATCACTCAGAAACCATCCTGTTTCTCTCTCCATACCCATGATGGCAGTGGATTTTTATTTCTTTTTAGTTTTGTCCATCTTTATCTTTTATTTAGGACTGAGGCTATTTTATTAAGTACCTAAAAGTTTAAATTATCTATCTTTTCCAGATGTAATTGGACATTCTATCATTATGCAGTGATCTTTTTCTGTAGTAATACTTTGTTGTCTTCAGGTCTGTGTTGGTTAGTTAGTATTTATACAACATATCTTTTCTCTTTCGCTTATTTATAGCCTTTCTCTATCCTTATATTTTGTATGTGTTACTTGTAAACAGAATATAGGTGGGTTTTTAAAACCCATTCTAACAATGTTTGTCATTTTACTGGAACGTTTAGTTTAACTGTACTTATTGTTATTAATGAAATAATTGAATTTATTTCTCCCATCTTATTTTGTGGGGCGTTTTTTGCCTGGCTTAAGCTTCCTTTTCTTTCTTCTTTTTCACATTCCATTCTTCCTCCATTAAGTCTTTCTTCTTATGTTCTTTAGATACACAGACACTCTAGAACTTTAAGACTTATCATAGCTTACTTGCCTAAATTACCCCACTCTAAAGTTGATACTCTTCTAAAGCATTTTAATTTTTTACTTCAACCTCAGAAGTCTTTGTTTTTGTTGTTTTTTGTGGTGACTTTCTGTAGTCAAAATATTGCTCACGTATATCCCACTTCCTCTGCTCTTCATTGCTTCTTTTATCTTAAATCTTTATTCCCAGGCTCATTTTCCTTCTGCCTAGTATATCCTTTAGAATTTTTATTTTTTTTTAGTGAAAGTCTGTTGGTGGCCAGTATTTCAGTTCTGTTTTATTTGAAGCTTCTTTAATCTGCCAAATTCTTGACTTCTTGCTGGTATAGAACTCAGCTGTTACTTTCTCTTGGTGGATAAATATATCATTTCATCTTCTTCTGACTCATGTTGATACCATTAAGAAGTCAGTAGTCAATCCATTTGCCATCTCTTTTTTAAAATTTATTTTAAATGTGTTGATTTGGGGCTTCTCTGGTGGCTGCAATGTGGAAGAACCTGGGTTTGATCCCTGGGTCAGGAAGATCTCCTGGAGAAGGGAATGGCTACCCACTCAAGTATTCTCACCTGGAGAATCCCATGGACAGAGGAGTCTGGCAGGCTGCAGTCCAAGGGGTCTCAAACAGTTGTACGTTTTTGACTGCGTGACTAACACTTTTATTTTTGTCATACTTGATTTTTCAATGTTGTGTTAATTTCTGCTATACAGCAAGGTTATCCAGTTATTTACACACACAAGATTCTTTTCCAGAATGGTTTATCATAGGATATTGAATATATATCCTGTGCTATACGATAGGACCTAATTTTTTATCCGCATTTGTCACTTCTTTAATAAGGACCTGTTTGGGGTGATTTCCTGGCAGTCCAGTGGTTAGGACTTGGCATTTTCACTGCTATGGTCCAGGTTCAATCTCTGGTCCAGGAACTAAGATGCCATAAGCTACCAGGCAAAAAACAAACAAACGAAAGAGGGATCTGTTTTTCTTCTAGGATTCTTTCAAAGACTTTTCTCTTTGTTTTTGTGAGCCGTTGTTTCACTCTGATATGAAGATGGAATTTCTTTCTGTTTATTCTGCTTGTGATTTGCTGGGCTTCGATGGTTTGATGTCTTGTTCATCGGTTCTCTCCGTCTCTTTCAATATTCCCCACACTCCGTGTTCACTTTCTTCTCCTTTCAGAACTCTGACTGTGAGACAGTCTCCCTCCGTCCTTCTTCCCTCTTTGTTCACCGTTCCTGTTTCATCCCGTTGTCTGTCTGTGCAGCATCCCGGGATCTCTCTTCTGGACTACTTTTTGCACTCAGCGTCTTTTCAGCCTGTGCCAAATCTGTTTATAGAAATGTTTATTGGGAATTTTGTTCTATCTGTTCTCCTTCAAGTTCTATTTGGTTCTCCTTCAAATATGATTGGAAATTCTTTGCATTTTCTTATCCACCGTCTGTGTTTTCAAGTTTCTTTTGTATCATTACACATGATAATCATAGTTTCTATTTTTATCCAATAAATGCAATGACATTTTCATGTGTCTGTTTTCTGCTTTTTCCCTGATGATACTTACACATAGTACTTTGTTTCTTTCTGTAACTGGTGGTTTTTTGTTGCTTGATTGCTTGCTTTTTGTTCATCTGTGTGTGTGTGTTATGTATGTGTGTGTATACATACACACACATACATGCACACACGCATATATATATAAAACTATCGGTTGCTTATTTTCCTTGAAAAATTATTTGTGGTAATTCTTTGAGACATAGGATGAAAGTGCGTTCCTGCAGAGAACATTTGCTTCTGCTGCTGCCAGGAGCCAGTCTGAGACCATATGTTGAGGCCTTATGGACCACCCATGTAATACGAATTTAAACAAATCCATGTTGAGGCCAATTTGTGGTTGTTACTTGCCCTCCCTGGGCCTTACTCAGCACTGAGGCAGCTCTCCTCAGTTGAGTACTGGTAGGAATGGAGTTTCTGGTTTTTTTACAATGAGGTTGTAGCCCTTGGAGCTCCACCTTTCTGGGCCCCTGAAGCCTGCAAGGCCATGAAAAGCAACCTCAACCTTGTTAGGCTGACATGTGCTCAGGACTAAAGTGACCACAGCCCTCCTTTTATCTCCACATTGCCACTTTCACTCAGATTTTGGCTTCATAATTTCATACATGTGCCATCTCTTCAGTGCTTTAAAATAAGAGCATGTTATTTTAAATATTTCATTAAAAAAAATTTCTGTTGTTGTTTGGAAGCTTAGTCTTCCTTTATTCATGGATTAAAAGTCTTGATATTTATTTTCTAAGTAATCTTCTTATCAGTTCGTGTGTATGTGTATATGGTTGTGTGTATGACATTATTATAAAAATACTCAAGGATATAGAAAAGTTAAAAGAGTTTTGAGGTAAATTCCTATGTGCTCAGCATCTAAATTCTGTCCATTAACATTTTCCTGTACTTCAGTTCAGTTCAGTTCAGTCACTCAGTCGTGTCCGACTCTTTGCGACCCCATGAATTGCAGCACGCCAGGCCTCCCTGTCCATCACCAACTCCCGGAGTTCACTCAGACTCATGTCCATCGAGTCAGTGATGCCATCCAGCCATCTCATCCTCGGTCGTCCCCTTCTCCTCCTGCCCCCAATCCCTCCCAGCATCTGAGTCAACTCTTCACATGAGGTGGCCAAAGTACTGGAGTTTCAGCTTTAGCATCATTCCTTCCAAAAGAAATCCCAGGGCTGATCTCCTTCAGAATGGACTGGTTGGATCTCCTTGCAGTCCAAGGGACTCTCAAGAGTCTTCTCCAACACCACAGTTCAAACGCATCAATTCTTCGGTGCTCAGCTTTCTTCACAGTCCAGTTCTCACATCCATACATGACTACTGGAAAACCATAGCCTTGACTAGATGGACCTTAGTAGGCAAAGTAATGTCTCTGCTTTTGAATATGCTGTCTAGGTTGGTCATAACTTTCCATCCAAGGAGTAAGCGTCTTTTAATTTCATGGCTGCAGTCACCATCTGCAGTGATTTTGGAGCCCCAAAAAATAAAGTCTGACACTGTTTCCACTGTTTTCCCATCTATTTCCCATGAAGTGATGGGACCAGATCCTATGATCTTTGTTTTCTGAATGTTGAGCTTTAAGCCAACTTTTTCACTCTCCTCTTTCACTTTCATCAAGAGGCTTTTTAGTTCCTCTTCACTTTCTGCCATAAGGGTGGTGTCATCTGCATATCTTAGTTTATCACAAATCTGTCCATTCCTCTCTCCATCCATTCACATCTGATTTTTACATATTTCAAAGTAGGTGGCAGGTCTCAGTACATTTTCCCTTGAATGTCGGTTGTTTTCATATGTTTGAGTTGTTAATTCAATTATATTTTTCATTTCCATAAGTTCTATTTGATTCTTTTGTCATCTATAAAGTCTCTCATCCCTGCACATATGTTTAAGTTTTTATTTTTTAAGTATGGTAAACTTAATTATTTTTTGGTGTGTATGTTATTCCCAATAGCTGTTGTCTTTTGTTATCTTTGTCTGTTTCTCAGTCGTAGTGCCTTATTTCCTTTGTGTTTTGCTATTATTTTTCCTGTCATTTGCTTGTTTTCCTTAGGGTGTATCTGTGGGAATTTGAAGTAGTTTCCTCCAGGGAAGATTTTCATTTGCTTCTGCAAAGTAGATGAGAGAATTAATATTCTAGGACTGTTCTAAACTAAATTTTTGCCTTGAGATTTTTCAGACCACCCAGGGAGTGTAGAGGCAGGCTGAAAATTGATGTCAGAGCAGGAGCAAGGTTATAAGTTCTCTGGGGAGATCTCTTTCTCTCCTCTATTCAATACCAGAGTTCCAGTCTGGCCATTTGCTTTGTGTACCTTGGGTTGGGACTCAGCAAGTTTACCTCTCATTTACCCTTACGCTGATGGTACAGCCCTTTGGTGTCCCAGGCTCAGGAAGACGGGGATCCCTTTGGGACAGCTCTCCTTGAATGATTCTTAGACTGTGTCCAGTGCCCCCTTCCCTATGAGCCATAAAAAGTCCGAGCCCAGTTTGCCCAGTTTGCCCTGTTCAGCAAGTATCTCCAAGGTACAAGTCAGCTTCAGCGTTCTGCCCACCACCCCCACCTGGCTCCCCCTGAACTCAGTGCTTCGCCTGGATGTGCCTTATTTTCTTGCCATATTGTCAGTCACTTAAGAAAAGCATCTGTAATATTTTTGTCCTGTACTTTTAGATGATTTCAGCAGAAAAGTCAATCATGCTATCAGAAAGACAAGTCTGTATTTTTCTATATATTCCAAATATATCATAATTTACAATAATCTAATAAAAAGAAAAATCTGGGAATTTCTTCTACTCTCAAGTAATTCTCATGCGCTCTATTAAGAATTTACTCAGACTCTAACATATGTGAATACTGATATATGAGATACTGAAAGCAAGATGAAAAGCTCTGTACCACACATTTATGAGTTATTTATTCCCTCTGGGTTTTTCATTTTAGTTGCTCTACCTTTGAGTTGAAGGTTTTATTAATGATACTACGGTTAATGTAGCTATTGGCAATAACTGTGCATAGTAAAACTTATTTTATACTATACTTTTGACTGCATGTTGAAACTTGTACGAACATATGAGCTGATGGAAATACATATACATTAGATTCCTACTTGTCAGTGCTTAATATCAGCAGCAATAATTATTAGGATTTATTTTTATGGTGCCTATGTGTCCATAGCAAATTCTATAAACCCAGACTTACTAGAACGTCTAAGAAGGTTGGAATCTGAAGAGATATATAACTTCAGACAAATACATGGTCTTTCTCTATACCTGGCTGAGAAGGTACACCCTAAGAGAAGCCAAATAATTTTCTTGAGTGCTCCTTGAAGCCTTTTGAGACAAAAACAATAATATTTATTCAGGCCCGTGAGGACTGGGTGGCTCTCTGGGTCTCTGAGAATGAGTCTGTGTCTTAGGGTACCTGTGCCCTTGGATGTGACTTTCCTTCTGTGTGGAATTGTCCTCCAACTTGGGGGCTGAGGTTCAGATCTTGAGAGGCTGGGCGAGGCCAAGCAAAGGTGATTTTCAGGGGTGGGTTTTTATCCTCAGATCTTCTCTCTGAACTTCCCTCATCTCTGCTAAGTTAGCTACTTAATGGAGGGGCTTGAAACATGGTAACAACAACATACATTGTATAACCCAGCTATAGCGAATGGTATAGCTTCCTAAAGGGACCCTGTATTCCCAGAATAGGAGGTAGTTCTAAGACACTATAGAGTAATCATTAGAATATTTACTAATTCCTCACACAAGTAAAGTACAGATTACTTACCAACCTCTTCTGAGAAATGACGACCATCCATGGATTCTCCGTATAAGACTCTTCCAGGATACCCGTAATATCAAATGTCTCTCATGTTCCCCTGATGTGTCGAAACCTTTTGGTAGATGGTGTGTGAGGTACGGTATAGGGGTGTGGCTGAGAGGGCAAGCTCTTGATTTAGGCAGACCACAGGGAGAACTGCCAGCAGGAAAGAAGAACCCAGAACAGCAGAGAGACACCCCACGAGGCTCTGAGGAACCAGGAAGGAGCGCTGGTCGCTGAAGAGACAATCCCGCTATCAGCACCACCCTGTGATCTCCCCTAAAGGACAGGCTGGCCGCAGGAGGAGCCCTGGTCAGTGATGGGACAGTGCCCACCACCACCACGGCCCGCCGGGTCCCAGAACCTCGCTTATGGGGCCTTGGGAGGAAAATGAGCTCACCTGAGGTACACACACACCCCACGAGCCATGCACACAGGGAATAATGCAGCTGCCTATAACCATAAGCATACCAAGGAGGGGATTCAGGAGTATTTGATTGCATGGTTCTGGCCGAAGTATAAATTCTTGGGTGTTATGTGATTATGGCTCCTCCGTGCTTTTGTAACAGCACGGTCTAGCATATATCAGTTACACCTAGAATCTGAATCTTGGAGTTGTCATCTACTCCGGAGATCACTCACTATAGGAGTATTTGGCATCCCTAAAATTGCATTCTTTGAATCTCTGCTCAAACATTCTTATTGATGGAGCATCCGCTGTACTTCTCTGACCACCAGGTCTGGAGCTCCCTCTGTCTCCCCAGCCATCTCCCTGTGTCAAGTCTGCTGTCTTATTTTTTAAAAATTCTGTTAAAATATACAAATCATATAATTTGCCATCTTACCCACTTTTAAGTGTCTGGTGCAGCTGTATTAAATACATTCACATTGCTGTGCGGCTGTCACCACCGTTCATCCCCATACCTCTTTCATCTTCTAAAACCAAGACTCTGTACCTGTTTAGCAGTAATGCCCCCTCCCTCCAGCCCCTGGAAACCACCATTCCACTTTCTGTCTCTGTGTTCTGACTACTGTAGGTATCTCATATAAATGGAATCACTCAGTATTGTCCTTCTGTGGCTGGCTTTTCCACTCAGCTAATGTCCTGATGGTTCACTGTATTGTAGCATATGTCAGAATACTGTTCCTTTTTAAGGATGAATGATTTTCCACTGTATCAATATACCACACTTTGCTCATCCATTCTCCAGCTGATGGGCACTTGCACTGCTTCCATGTTTTGGTTATTGTAAATAATGCGCTGTGAACATGGGTGTACTAGTATCATTTTGAGACCCTGATTTCAATTCTTTGGGGAGATAAATAAATAGATATCTCCAGATGTGAAGTTTCTGTATCCTGTGGTAATTCTGTTTTTTAACTTTTTGAGGAACCACCATGCTTTTTTCCACAGTGCCTGTACCATTTCACATTCCCACCAAGAGTGTACAAAGAGTCCAATTTCTCCGCATCCTAGCCAGCACTTGTTGTTTTCTGCTTGTTGACAGTAGCCATCCTAATAAGGTGTGAAGTAGTATCTCCTTGTAGTTTTGCTTTGCATTTACCTAATGATTAGTTATATCGAGCATCCTGTTGTTCAGTCGCTCAGTCGTGTCCAACTCTTTGCGACCCCATGGACTGCAGCACGCCAAGCTTCCCTGTCCTTCACCATCTCCCAGAACTTGCTCAAACTCACGTCCATTGAGTCGGTGATGCCATCCAGCCGTCTCACCCTCGGTCATCCCCGTCTCCTCCTGCCTTCCATCTTTCCCAGCATCAGCTCTTCGCGTGTGTCAGCTCTTCCCATCAGGTGGCCAAAGGATTGGAGCTTCAGCATCAGTCCTTCCAATGAATATTCAGGACTGATCTCCTTTAGGGTGGACTGGTTTGATCTCCTTGCAGTCCAAGGGACTCTCAAGAGTCTTCTCGAACACCACAGTTCAAAAGCATCAATTCTTCGGCGTTCAGCCTTCTTTATGGTCCAACTCTCACATCCATACATGACTCATGGGCTAATAATTATTTGTGTATCTCTTTTGGAGAAATGTCTATACAAATCCTTTGCCTATTTTTAATGTATTTTTTGTTGTCATTGTTGAGTTTTGGAAGTTCTCTATATATTCTGAGTATTAAACTCTTACCAACCACATACGTGATTTGCAATTTTTTTCTCCCATTCTGTGGTTGTCTTTTTAGTCTGGATCGTGTCTTTTGATGTGCAAATTTTTAAACTTTCATGAAGTCCAATTTGTCTATTTTTTCTTTTGTTGTCTATGCCTTTGGTGTCGTATCCAATAAATCACTGTCAAATAAAAGTTGGAAAATTCTATCCTGTGTTTTCTTCTCAGAGTTTTATTGTTTTAGGTCTTACATTTAGGTTTTTGATTCATTTTGAGTGTATATATATATGGTGTTAGGTTAGGGTTCAACCTCATTGTTTGAATCTGGATATCCAGTTTCCTAATACCATTGATTGAAAACTGTTCTCCCCATTGAATGTTCTCCCATTGACCCTTGTCAAAAATTGTTGTTGTTGTTCAGTCCTGAAGTCACATGTGATTCTTTGCAAACCTATGAACTGTATAGCAGGCCAGGTTCCTCTGTCTTCCACTATCTCCCAGAGTTTGCTCAAATTCATGTCCATTGAGTCTGTGAACTATCTAACCATCTCATCCTCTGCTACCCAAAGGGTTCATCCTTTTGCCTTCAATCTTTCCCAGCATCAAGATCTTTTCCCATGAGTCTGCTCATCACATCAGGTGGTCAAAGTATTGAAGCTTCAGCATTAATTCTTCCAATGAATGTTCAGGGTTGATTTCCTTTAGGATTGACTGATTTGATCTCCTTGCTATCCAAGGGACTATCAGGAGTCTTCTCCAGCACCATAATTTGAAAGCAGCAAATTCTTCAGTGCTCAGCCTTCTTCATGGACCAACTCTCAAATCCATATATGTCTACTGGAAAAACCAATGGCTTTGACTATACAGACCTTTGTCGGCAAAGTGATGTCCCTGCTTTTTAGTATGCTCTCTAGGTCTGTCATAGTTTTCCTTCCAAGGAGCAAGAGTCTTTTACTTTCATGGCTGTAATCACTGTCCACAGTGATTTTGGAGCCCAAGAGAAGAAAATCTGTTACTGCTTCCATTTTTTCCCTTTCTATTTGCCATGAAATGATGGGACCAGATGCCATGATCTTAGTTTTTTGAATGTTAAGTTCTAAGCCAGCTTTTTCACTCTCCTCTTTCACCCTCATCCAGAGGCTCTTTAGTTCCTCTTCACTTTCTGCCATTAGAGTGGTATCATATGTGTATCTGAGGTTGTTGATATTTCTTCTGGCAATCTTGATTCCAGCTTATAATCATCCAGCCCAGCATTTCGCATAATGTACTCTGCATAGAAGTTAGATAAGCAGGGTGACAATATACAGCCTTATCATACTCCTTTCCCAATTTTGAACCAGTCCATTGTTCCATGTCCGGTTCTAGCTATTGTTTCTTGACCCACATACAAGTTTCTCAGGAGACAGGTAAGGTGGTCTGGTATTCCCATCTCTTGAAGAATTTTCCACAGTTTGTTGTGATTCACACAGTCAAGGGCTTTAACATAGTCAATAAGGCAGAAGTAGGTGTTTTTCTGGAACTCCCTTGATTTCTCCATGATCCCACAAATGTTGGCAGTTTGATCTTTATTTCCTCTGCTTCATTGAAACCCAGCTTGTACATCTGGAAGTTCTTGCTTGAAGGATTTTGAGGATAGCCTTGCTAGCACGTGAAATGAGCACAGTTGTGCAGTACTTTGAATATTTGGCATTCCCCTTCTTTGGGACTGGAATGAAAACTGACCTTTTCCAGTCCTGTGGCCACTGCTGAGTTTTCCAAACTTGGTGGCATATTAAGTGTAGCACTTTCACAGCATCTTCTTTTAGGACTTTAAATAATAGCTCAGCTGGAAGTCAGTCACCACCACTAGCTTTGACTTCACATTCCAGGATGTCTGGCTCTAGGTGAGCAACCACACCACTGTGGTTATCTGGGTCTTTAAGACCATATTTGTACAGTTCCTCTGTGTATTCTTGCCACCTCTTCTTAATCTCTTCTGCTTCTGTTAGTCCTTACTGTTTCTGTCCTTTATCATGCCCATCTTTGCATGAAATGTTCCCTTGATAGCTCCAATTTTCTTGAAGAGCTCTCAAGTCTTTCCCTTTCTATTGTTTTCCTCTATTTCATGACTGGATATGTGAGAGTTTATTGGTATGTATTTCTATTCTTCCCTCTATCTCCCCAACCCTCCCAGCCATCTGTCCCAAGTTTCCCTTTAAAATTAAAATACCTACTTTGTCTCCATGACAGCACTCAAAGCATAAGAAAAGAGACACTATATAACCTACAAAATTTCTCTTTCCTACATAAGGAAATTTCTAGTTCCTAAAACTATTTTTATGACAGCTTCCACATCCTATGCCATCTCTGACATAAAGAAGAAAATAACTGTCACCTTATAACAAAGCTACCCCTCAAATTTCTCTCCCTGCTTGGAGCTGCCAGCATAGAACTAAATTCAGTAAAGAGAATGTTTATCTGTGTCTTGTTGGCAGCTTTGCTACCATGTTGACTCATATTAAGGTTGTGGGCAACTTCTAGGTATTTTAAAATTCACTTCTATAAGACAAAAAAGAAATGACCTTCCTGATGCCATCTGTTTTAATTCTAAAAAATATTTCAAAAAGTGCAAACCGTATTATAATGAATGCCTAGGAACCTACCACCACTTTGTGACACTTGCTTCAAGTATTTCACTGGATTTTTTTTTTTAACGTTTTTGGAAACAATTATAACCCCACAGGCAGTTGAAAAATAAGAAGTCCCATGTACCCTTCACCTAGTTTTCCCCAATGGCAACAGCTAGCATGATTATAATACATACTGTATTTAAAAGGGGAAATTAATATTGGTACAATCTATAGATCTCATCATATTTCATCAGTTTCTGTATATATATATTCACTCGTTTATGTGTATGTGTGTAATCTATAGTTCTGTGCAATTTGATCACATGTAGTCATTCCTTTAACCATGACCACAATCAAGATTAATTACATTATGTTGTACGCCTGAAAATAATACGTCAATTATATCTTCATTTAAAAATTTTTAAAGATTAATAGCCACAGAGGGACTCCCTCGTGCTGCCCTTCCACCCCACCTCTGACCCTTAGCAATCACTAGTCTCCATCTCTGTAATTTTGCCTTTTAGAGAATACTTTTTAATTGGAGTCATAGATTATATAAACTTTTTTCTCCATTTGTAGATTCTAATCAGATTTATTTCTACTCACAGAAATTGTCCTTTTTTTTTTTTCTCCAGGTAGTACCCACTTTCCATATGTGTCTTCCATACAAATGGCCGTGTGTGGAAAGTCCTCTTCAGCCAGGTGGGGAGAGTGGGAGGAGGGAGATTCTCAAATCTACTGAGAAAATTGAATTTTCTCTGAGAAAATGCATTGGGTATTAAGTTTCCATAGGGGTAAGCACTAGAGTTCTAGTATGATCCTACAGATACATTATGGACTGTACAGGTTTTTTGACTAAACAAAGTACTATTCATAACATTTCTCCTGTGGAAAAAATATATTCCCAAGTCCAAACTGGAAAACAACCTGTTTGTTGGTATTTGCCAATGTTGTTTTGTAATTGTGTGCCCAAACCTTGCCAAACATTGTGTGGACTTGAAGTAACTTTTATCTGATTGGGGTTAGAGATACAAAAATATTTGAATTTCTTTTAATTGTGGTATATGTATACATACATATATATAATATATATGGTATATATTTCATATGTGGTATATATAAAATATACATGTGGTATATATATATTTACATAAAACCTTTGAGGTTGGCTTTTTCACTCAGTATGATTCCCTTGAGGTCTGTCCAGGTTGTTACAGGTATCAATCATTTGTTCCTTTTGATTTCTATAGTAGCTCGTGGTATGAATGTACCACAGTTTGACCACTCACGTGCTGAAGGGTGTTTTTCAGGTTTTGGCTACTGCAAAAAATGATGTATTATGGCGTTTGTATTTCAGGTTTCTGTGGCACATACATTTCCGTTTCTCTATGATAATTGCCTAAAAGTGAGATTACCGAGTTATAAGGTAAATATATATTTAGTTGTATAAGAAACTGCCAAATTATTTTCCAGGGGCTATAACATTTTACATTTCCATCAGCAATGTATGAAAGGTGTAATTTCTCTACATTCTCACCAGTGGTTGATATCACTATTTTTTGTTTGAGCTATCTAATAGAATGAAAGGGTTTGCGCATGCTGGTAGGTCATAAACTTCTTTCTCCATTTGTAGATTCTAGTCAGATTTATTTCTACTCCTTAAGGAGGTGATGGCTGAGGAGGAGAAATAATTAGGTGAAGAAGGACGGGAACACTGAAGGCAGGCAGCGCAGCATGTGCAAAGACCTAGTGACAGGTGAGAACCTGAACTGTTCGAGAAACAGAAAAATACACTGGCCGGGATGCAAGAGCCGAAAGCCATGGGTGTGAGGTGAGGTATGAGAGGCAGAGCTGGAAACTTCGCTAGCAGGTGGCTGGAAGAACAGTAGCCTTCTCCTCCTTAAAAAACTATAAATTAAAGGAAAAAAACAACTAGAAGTGAAGATGTCAAAAACGAATTACCTGGGAGGAAAGCAGAATCTGGCTCCCAGCTGCCCCCTGGTGGTCAAGACTCATCAGGGCAGCCTTTCTAATGACTGCTCAGAAGGTATGTGGATATTTTTGTTATTTATGGGAACAGAACACTTAACTTCCTAAAAGGTCAGTGAGAAAGGGCTAAGAGCCAACAATAAAGAACAGACTTTTGGACTATGGGGGAGAAGGCGAGAGGGTGGGACGATATGAGAGAACAGCATTAAAAAATGTATATTACCATACGTAAAATAGATGACTAGTGCCAGTTCGATACCTGAAGCAGGGCACTCAAAGCTGGTGCTCTGAGACAACCCAGGGGGATGGGGTGGGGAAGGAGGTGCGGGAGGGGTTCAGGATGGTGGGACACAGGTACACCCATGGTGATTCATGTCGATGTATGGCAAAAACCACCACAATATTGTAAAGTACTTAGCCTCCAATCAAAATAAATAAATTTTTTTAAAAAGAAGGAAATTAAGTGATACAATTAGTGGAAAAATGAGGAAAGTAAAGCAAACAAGCTTTTTTTTTTTTTTTTTAAAGAACAGCAAGAGATTTCCATGGTGGTCCAGGTGCTTTCACTGCTGAGGGCCCAGGTTCAATCCTTGGTCAGAGAACTAAGATCCCGTAAGTCACAAAGCGTGGCTTCAAAAAATGAATGAATAAAAGAACAACAAAAATACTTCAACCATAAACTTATAAAAGCAATTTTTGAATTCAACATTCGTTTAGAGTTGCAGAATTACTGAGAAATTGTGAATCATGGTGAAGCATAGCACATGATCCTCACCCAACAGAGTGTTCTCTGGGGACTGTTTTGTAACCTATAGTCCCCATTCCCTGACCAGGGATGGAACTTGCACCCCCTGCAGTGGAAAGCACAGAACCACCAGGGAAGTCCCAAGGCTGTTCACTCTTAATTAACCCTTTGCAATAGTGAGTGAAATGTCACTAAATCAATGGGTATCTCTTGGCAACATTTTCTCTACAGTGTCATTGTCATTACTAGAAAAATCTTAATTTTAAATACATCTTATAAAAATAACAGAGACAAGCTTTGATTCTAAGCTGTTTATGTTCTTGCAGTGTTTAATGTGGATCCTTTTCCATGTCTGTATCTGTGTATGTGTGTGTGAATGCTTCATTGTAAACTCTGAGCCCCTGAGTTGAAAACGCTTTTCACTGTACATAAGTATCTTTACTCTCAGGGGGTTTATGCTAAGGTTTTTTTTATTTATTTAGTGTTCTTTCATTTTGAATATATGATCTTGAGTTATGGCATACTGAATTAAAATATCAGTATTTTGCCTATCAAAAATGTTAAAATTTATTTTTGGATATATGCAAAAGTGTAAAACAGACTAGCTTGCCATTTGAGATTTTTTTTTTTAAGGAAGCTAATTACTCCATAGAGAGAAAAATTCGATCTATAAACCAAAAAAAAAAAGGGACAAAAGAAATATTATTGCGATATACATCCTTCTAAAATATTATCTGTACAGTGTTAGTTCTAATTATTCTCTTGGCTCCCCAGTTTAAAATATTTTGATAAATGCTATGACAGATACAGATTCATTCATTTAATTTATTTGAGTAACAGCACTCAGCTTAATGCATTTTCTTTTTTAAAATTCATTTCACATTGATCATATGTCATGTACCAAAACCTGTATAAGATCTCTACTATTCTCTGACGATTTCCTGACTTTGCATTTTCCTATTTCAGAAGATCTTGCTTTCTATCATGCTAGAACTATAGTTGATAAATTCCTTCTTTGCTAAGTTCCCAATTTCACTTTGTTCTCATGAAGCATTAGTGGGAGAAGGGGACTGTCTTCTGTGGCTTCAGTATCACTGTTCCATCTGGGAATTTGCTCTGTTTCTCCACTGGGTGAAGTGGTTTATTGACTGTCAATTTGTAAAGTGCACTCTGGGATTATCTGATTGCGAGATAGTAGGAGAGGAAACATATTTCATTGCCTTTTCTGTCAAGGGGAATTAACATGCACAGTATATCATCTTCTAGCAAGAATAGATGAAATTCCAGCGAGTGACCTAGAGTCTCCATTGCGTGGTTGTCCAGACAGAGTCCTAGCTGGACTTCAGGGTCTAATGGCTTCCTCTGTTGTCCTCTTAGTTTAGTAGTTGTTTTTATACATGTTTATCGGTATATATCGAGAAGGAAATGGCAACCCACTCCAGTACTCTTGCCTAGAAAATATGTGTACATTTTGTGTGCATATATAAGTATTTGATTTAAAATCTGCTCCTCAGGGTCAGGGGAGCAAGAGACTCGGTCCCCACCTGCCCAGTTTTTCACCATATTTCCTCCACCCCTCAACTAATCAGTATTATTTGTTTCTTATGAGTGCATCCAGATTTTCTTCAAATGCTTAGAAGCAAATATGAACATGGATCTTTGGGGTTTTTTTCTTTTTATACCTAAAAGGTCGTCTGCTATATACACTACTTTGCACTTCTCACTCAGCTCACAGAAAGCATTCTTATTCTTTTTTATTACTGTATGTTATTCCATTGGTCTAATGTGTGGGTAAACCATAATTTCTATAATCTGTCCCTTTTTTAAGGAAATGTAATTTCTTTTGAACCTTTTATTATTACTGCAGTATATAACCTGGAAAATCATCATTTTGCCTGTGTGCAAATATATTTAAGGTAAATTTTTAGAAGTAGAACTGTGAGGAAAACCAATCTATAAATTTGTAATTTTTGAGAAATATTGCCAAATTGCTCTCTGTAAGCACTGTACCCACTTACTTCCACCCATAATGGTTCTACTTGATGTGTTTTGAATGGATTTTTGAAAAGAGAACACATTTTTATCATTTCTTGTTTCTTATCTATAAACACTTATTCATTAGACAAATAATTACTAAGTGCCAACTATGCCTTAAACCTTCTCTTTAGGCCCTGGAGGCATAGCAGTAAACAAGACAGACACAGCCCTTTCATAACAGCTTATTATGAGACGGATAAATAGATGACTAAGTGTGGACATGGTATATAACTTCCCTGATCACTTAAAGCCTGAGTCACCAACTTAGATGCCACACAAGGAACTTAAATGTGTGAAGGTGAGGGGGCAGAGGGCAGAGGGCATAGTGGGCAGCATCCAGTCCTGGAAACCACAGGGCTATGTAAAGCCTTCAGCTGCTGGTCTGCTCTATACTGTTGGATATGTGAAAAAGAAAGGTCCTTGTTGACAGGATCCCTCATTTTCAAGAAAAACAAGAAATCCATATTTTCATGTGATATCTCCCCATTTTAAATGTTGGAAACATTTTGAGGACAAATTTTTTTTTTAATGAGGCTAGATAAGTTGTCAGGAATATCTAGGGAAACACTGAAGGGAAAAAACTATCGTGAGTTTCAGGGACTGGCTTTACTAGATTTTAAAATATACTCTACAGCCTCTATAATTAAAACAGTGTGGTATTTGTGCATACACAGTCTGGTAGAACAGAATAAAAAGTCTAGAAATCAACTTTAGCATGTATGGAAAAATTAATATACAATAAAGATGGCATCTCAAACCACTGTGCAAAGATTAACTTTTTAATAAATCGTGCTGGGACAACAGGGTAGCCATGAAACAAACAAAAAAATTAATTCTTATCTCACACCCTATTGAGAGAATAAGCTCCAAATTGATTAGAGATCTATTTGTAAAAGATGAAAGCATACAAGTACTAAAAGAAAATTTAGATGAGTTCCTTCATAATCTGGTGTTAGGAAAGGCTTTCTTAACTATGACTCAAAATTCAGTGACAGTAAAGAACAGATTGATAATTTGACCACATAAAAATGTTCTCTTTGCAAAAAAAAAAAAAAAAACCATAAGCAAAATCAAATGACAAAATGAGAGAAAATATTTGCAACCTACGTTACAGATAAGAAGCACAAAAGGAAACATTTGCAATGTATGTAGCAGATTAAAGGGATGGAATTTTGCTGTGGAATGAGTGAGCAATTCTGCAGCTACTCTCTGGGTATTCTAAGATTGAACATACAACTATATGATGAATGAATTTAAAGAGTCAAGTTTCTCAGTGCCAGAGATGGGAGTTACAAATATGGGAAGAGGAGAGGCTATAATGAAATTTGTGGTGTTAGATCAGAATTGGAGGTATCACTATAAACTCATGGTTTTACCAGATTGAATATAGAAAATGACTGGTAAAGAGACTGATATAGATGTAGATAGAGAAATTGATATAGATGATAGATAAACAGATAAATTTATATAAGCAGGTGCACTGAGTAAGCCTAGAATCAATAATACCCCAGTAGCAATGAACACACATCCAGGTCCCAGATCTTGGTCCCTAAATATCCTTCTCCAGGAAAAAAAAATCGAGACTCGTTAGACAGATGACTGAACTCCAGGTCTAGTGCCAGGAAAGGACAAGGTGAGCCTGGAACATCTCATTAGACCAGAAAGTAAGGAAGCGCTCAGAGAATAATGGGGGGCAGGGGGAGTACTTCCCTGGTGGCCAGTGAATAAAACTCTGACTACTAACACAGGGTCACAGGTGCAGTTCTTGGTCTGGGAGGATTCCACATGCTGTGGAGCAACTGAGCCAGTGCTCTCGGGCCCGCGAGCTGCAACTACTGAACCTGTGTGCTGCAGTTACTGACGGCCACGTGCCCGAGAGCTTGTGCTCTGCACCAGGAGAAGCCACAATGAGAAGCTCACAGACAGCAACAAAGAGTAGCCCCTGCTGGCTGCACTAGAGAAAGCCCTAGCAAAAAGCAATGAAGACACAGCACAGCCAAAAAACAAAAAAGGAATAATGAGGAGATGTCACACACACCAAAAAAACCAACTTGAATGGACTCTCACTGATGAATTGGGGAAAATCCTGATAGCAGTAACCAATTCAGGAAAGAATCAACAGATGCTAAAAGGAGAGGCTAAATGTTTGATGAAAGTAAGAATATTTGTATGGTTTCGAAGCACCTCCTCACAAAAAGCTTTTAAATTAGAAAGGGGAAAAATACAAAGGGACAACATTTACAGTGAACAAACCTTAAAGTTGCTGCCATTACTGTTATCAAAAATGTTTCCAATCATGCCACAGTAAAGCAACATGATATGCCTTTCATATGATGTCCTGTAAGGATACAATGTCATTTCCGGAGCATTCCTGCCAAAAATGAATAACCTGAGTCTAGTCTTTTTCTAATATTTATTGTATTTATTTCTTTGACTGCACCAGGTCTTAGTTGTGGTATGCGGGATCTTTTTTCACTTGTGGCATGAGGGATCTAGTTTCCTGGCCAGGATTCAAACCCAGGCCCCCTGCATTGGGAGCACAGAGTCTTAGCCACTGGACCACCAGGGAAGTCTCAACCTGAGTCTGACCTTGAAGAAACAATAGGCGAACCTCTGTTAAGGGATATCCTATAAAATAACTGACTTGTGCCTTTTTCACCTGGCAAAGTCATGAAAGACAGACCAAGTAACTGTTTCAGACTGAGTGAGTGAAAGTCACTCAGTCATGTCTGACTCTTTGTGACCCCGTGGACTATACAGTCCATGGAATTCTCCAGGCCAGAATACTAGAGTGGGAGCCTCCGGAATACTGGAGCCTTTCCCTTCTCCAGGGGATCTTCCCAAACCAGGAATCGAACCCAGGTCTCCTGCATTGCAGGCAGATTCTTTACCAGCTGAGCCACAAGGGAAGCCCAAAAATCCTTGGCTGATGTAGCCAGTATGTAGTCACTTAGGGAGGTTACAGGCCCTCCTGTCAGGGAGAGGATAACTGCAAAGTTTGCTCATAGCAACTTATTAAACCTTTCATTAAAATACAGATATAAAGGAGACACAGAAATCCATGCCATCACCAAAGTGCTGATCCCCAGCCTTGGAGAATCTGTAGCAAGCTGGGGGTGGGGGACGAGAAACCTAGCATCATAAACCTAAATTCGATTCTGAACTAGAAAAAAATAAATTTTTGTTTTTGCTATAAAGGGCAGAATGGGTCAATTAATGAAAGGTGAGTAAGGTCTCCAGGTGATTAAGGTCTCCTGTAATGATGTTAATTTCCTGATTGGGTAACTTTACATGGCTATATAAGAGACTATTCTTGTTTTTAGGAAATATTCACTAAACTGTTTGGGAGTAAGCCTGCAGCTTATTCTCAAACGGTCCACATAATAATAATACAGGGGATTAAAGTTAACATTTGGGAATCGAGTTGAAGAGTATATGGGAGTTCTTTATTCTCGCAAAGTCTCCATAAGTCTATAGTTATAAAAAAAAATTATGAGAGACTGCACTGTAAAAGCAAAAACAAAACAACAATGACAAACCATGTTTGCTACAAGTATGGGCCTGTGGGCTGGATGTCACCCCTGGGTTACCAGTTTGCAGTCTCGTTTAAAGCTGTTTTCTTGAGTTGATTTTGAGTCAAGTCTGATAACAACCATGACCAGGGCTGGAGAGTGCTTTGCTGCATCTGGAACTTTTAAAGCAGCTTAACACCAATGAGGAAGCTGCAGAGACAGCCCTTATAGAAATAATCAATTTGCTAATAAAGGAGTTTCCATCTGAAGGCAGCCCCAGTCCTCAGAGACAAGGAAGAGTGGTTGTGGTCCAGACAGTCTTCCCCTGCGGAAGTCCTGCGTTTCATCAGCTGTCTTTGGAAGAGGTGCAAGCAGCCTCGCTCCCTGGTAGCTGGTCTCAGCCATACACAGCACTGGGGGTGGGGGGGGGCAGTATCTAAGAATCTTTCAGAACCCCGCTGTTGAGGAAAATATATTTATATCAATAAAAGTGGAAAAGAAACTTTAAAGTTGAATTAAGTTAGAAAGGAAGAAAAATGTGTTTCAGTATCGGAAAGGGAAATGTTATTCTTGGCACATCAAGCGTTTCTGAGTAGCAGGGCCTCCTTCAGGGGCCCTGTGCAGCACATAGGATGGTCTCATATGAGGGTGCAGCCTCGTCTGCCCAAGTCAGGATACGTTTAAGCAGTTTGCAGACTGACCTGGGGGACCTTCCGCCCACCTCTCCCTTCTCATTCTGCAGTTGTACCTTCCTGGTTAATAGGTCCACAGGCCAAGGGAAGCGCAGGCCAAGAATGCTCAAGTCAGAGGAGGCTCCCCCTGATTGGGCCTTGGAAACGCCAAGGATGACTGCCAATGGAAAGACGGTTTGTTATTCTCAGAGTTTCCAAGAGAAGGTTTTGCACTGTGCCACGGGGCAGTGGGGGGTAGCACACACGAGGAAGCACAGGTTGGGTCAGGAGGCAGAGCAAGAAAGGGAAACTGTGGCAGGAGATTTTACTGTGGTGTCGATGGAAAGGAACAAGTGAGACAGGTTAGCCGGTTTAGGATTGGCTAATTAGAATAATTTCAGTGGGCTCTAGGACACAGGGACTATCTCCGCTGCTGCTGCTAAGTTACTTCAGTCGTGTCTGACTCTGTGTGACCCCACAGACGGCAGCCCACCAGGCTCCCCCATCCCTGGGATTCTCCAGGCAAGAACACTGGAGTGGGTTGCCATTTCCCTCTCCAATGCATGAAAGTGAAAAGTGAAAGTGAAGTTGCTCAGTCGTGTCCGACTCTTTTCAAACCCATGGACTGCAGCCTACCAGGCTCCTCCGTCCATGGGGTTCTCCAGGCAAGAGTACTGGAGTGCGGTGCCATTGCCTTCTCTGAGGAACTATCTCTAGTTGTCTGATTAGGGCAGTAGCAGCCTAGGGTATAATAGCTCCATCAAGGAGGTGGCTCTGGACTGACTGATTTGCATGAAAGACATGCTGTTGCTTTTTTTTTATTTTTGGCTGTGCTGAGTCTTCATTGCTCTGCGGGCTTTTCCTCTAGTTGCAGAGAGCAGGGGCTACCCTCCAGTTTGGGGACCAGGGCTTCTTAATGTGGTGGCTTCTGTTATTGTGGAGCACAGACTTTAGCGTGCATGAGTTTCAGTAGTTGTGGCTCCCAGTTTCGAGAGCACAGCCTCAGTAGTTGTGGCGCACGGACAGGTCCAGTTGCTTCATACAAGTGGGATCTTCCTGGACCAGGGGTCAAACCCATGCCTCCTGCATTGGTAAGCAGACCCTTTACCACTGAGCTACCAGGGAAACCTGGAAGACATGTTTATAACAAGTTATTTGCTTTCTGTAGGAATGAGGTAGCCCTGGAATGGGCAGTGACTCCAGAGTCAGCAGGGCCCCAAGATGTCAGAACATCAGAGCAGGGTAAAGAAAAGGCATGGCTGATACAACCATTCGTAGGTTTTCCAGCCAAGAGCCCAAAGGTCTCAGCCTACAGCTGACAACTGGCATCAGCCACAATGTAAGAACGTGAGCCTCCAGACACTTCCCGCCCCAGCCTGCAAGAAGCACCGGCGACACCACATAAAGCAGAGGCGAGCTATGCCTGTTAAGTCCTGCCCAAATTGTAAGTCGCATGCATAGAAATATTTTTTTAAGTGTTAAAGTGATTTTTATACAACTATAGTAACTTAAGCTAAGCCAAATGAATCCTCTATCTTGAATTTAAACCGGGGTTTATGGAAATGGGCTTCCCTGATGGCTCAGACGGTAAAGAATCTGCCTGCAGTAGAGGAGACCTGGCTTCGATCCCTGGGTCGGGAAGATCCCTGGAGAAGGGAATGGCAACTCACTCCAGTATTCTTGCCTGGAAAATCCCCATGGACAGACAGAGGAGTCCGGCAGGCTACATACAGTCCACGGGTCGCAGAGAGTCAGATATGACTGAGCAACTTAAACTTTCACTTTCACTTTTTATGAAAACGAGTGAGTCAGGAGTTGCCTGATGGTGTCGGAGTTAGGAGTCTGGGCTTTCACTGCCTTGGACTAGGTTCAGTCCGTGGTTGGGGAACTGAGATCCGGCAAGCCACGCAGCATCGCCCTCCAAAATGAAAATTGTGAGTTGCTAGCAGGAGACAAGTGCTTAGACCCTAAGAGAGTCTCATTCGTGACGAATGACTTATTCTGGAATAACAGGCGTTCTGGGCTGGAGTGGCCCTGATCCTGAATGGTCCAGTTCCTGATGTCAGTAGTGGGACCTCAGCATCCCTGGGACCTTCAGGCTTCTGTAAGATCTGAGTTAGTTAGGCTCCCGTGAGGCCTTGGATGGGGCAGAGAGCCCTGCTGTGAGACCTTCATGATGGTCCTTCCCTAAGAGAGTCTCATTCCTTGCATCAAGTGGGCCTCTCATCATTGGGGCCACGTGGTACCCAGCCAGAGCCTGGCATACAGTAAGCAAGCAGGATGAGGGACACTCACCCACCTTCATCACAGGGCTCACAGAAACAGAAAATATTAAAGAGTTTTGTAAACACTCAAGGTCTGGCCACATCCATGTAGCTGACTAGTGTCTTCTTCATTTTTCTGAAGTATTTTACTTTTACTGTCTTAAAAATAATTTTTAATCATCCAAAGATGTCCAGAAATTTCACTTCCTTGGTCCCATCTCCAAGCTCAGACTGCGAGGGGTGCCCTTTTCTGGTTTGCACTCATTCCAGAGCCTTCTGGAACCAGACTGTCATCTGCCTGCTCCTGCCTGCAAAGGGGAGGCCCAGAGAGAGAGAGCACTTGCCCCGGGGCCTCTTTCAGCAGAGACAGGCCCACATGGTACCCACCCACTGCAGCCCGGCGCTCAAGTGTAGAGCGCAGGGAATGCAGCCATGGCCATTCGACTGGGTAGTCAGCTGAGTGCGGTGGTGGTTCCCTGGGGTGAGGCTTTAGGGGTGGGGGGGGCAGCAGTGCAGGATGATCAGGTGAGGCAGGGGCCCACTGCTGCAGTGTGGGGCTGGGGAGCTAGGGAGAGGGGAGACTGGAGGAGGAAAGGAAGAGGGAGGGAGGGAGGGAGGGAGTGTAGAATCAAGAGATGGGCTGATTTATTGAGATCTTTTTTTTTTTTCCTCCCTGTGTTCTCCATTCCTCCACTTCCAAAAGAGATAGGCTGGGCCTCTCTCCCTCTAGACCTCTGGGGACATTTGTGGGAAAAATAGAAATTGCCCACAGATGCTCCCTCGCCCTCACTTGTATTCGTGTACATGGAGTGTTCGGGACCAGGAGTGTTCAGGACCAGGAGGGCAGGAGAGCAGGGTTTCAGGGAGGGCTGGAGAGCGAGGAGGGGGCAGTGCCAAGGTGGGGGAAACCAGCCTGGGCAGAGACGGCCCTGTCAAGGGTGTGCCCTGTGTCCTGGCATGAGTGTGAGCCTGTGCACACAATGTTCCTGTGTGTGCCAAGCTGTGTGTCCGTGACCAGACTTGCCCAGGAAACAGGTCATGCCACAGACCGTGGGCAGGTCTGAGTCTGTCCCCGTCGGGTTACGCAGCCTCAGCAAGCACAGGTCAGGGAGCGAAGGGGGTGCCCGTGGCCGGGCCAGAGCCAGGGGCTGAGGAATATGGGTGGGAGGGGCCAGCTGCCAGCCACCAGGCCAGAGTGACAGCCTGGCCAGGTGACACCTAGGGCCCGACACAGGGCAGGTGTTGAACGGGCAATCCATGTAGGGGACTGGTGAGTAGGGGCCCACCTCACGGGGCTTCACTGGCTCCAGAGTCACCAAACCAACCTAGGACTCGGTGACTCGGCTCCTTTAAGCCTGAGTGACACAGGTCTGCCCTGCCACTCTGCCTCTGTAGCTGTCCCTTTGTAACAGGGTTTCAGGGTGAGGCCCTGTCCTCCCCATACTGAGGGCTCCAGGGAAGACCTAAACACAGGGCTGCATCCCCTCAGTCCACTCAAGTTCTCCGGGCAGGGTGGATCTAGAATTTCAGAAGTAGAGGGGAAGTGGCTAGGGTTTCCTCTTCCAGGGAGGCTTCTCGGATCTGGGTACCCCAAGGATGCAACATCTCAGCCCCAAGGCTCCTGAGTCTGTCTGAGCTCCGGCTGAGTCTTGCTCTCAAATTCTCCAAACGCATCCTGACCACCACCTTTACTCTACGTGTCCTTTTGTATCTGTGCTTGGGACTGCTGGCTGACTGCCCTTTTCTCCTTCACCAGCAGCCAGCATTCACTCTGCCATTTCAGCTCCTACTCAGCACCGGCTGCCAAGTGGAACACATCACTCTAATTACCCTGCTCTCCACCCCTCCAGACAAGCACCCCAGCCCTCACATTCCTGAGGGATTTTCTGTTAATACTCAGGGAAAGGCTGGGCAGATGTGCACATCACAACAGCCAGATGAAGTTGGGGGACATGACTGAGCTGTATCCTATCTAGCTAGGATACCTACCCCCCCTACCCCCGGCCCCTGAGAGCTGGCAGGGAGAGAGGCCAGCTTCCATATCCAACTGGGCACATGAAAAGGACCTCACAACATGGGGGCCACCAGAGGGCAGGCTACACCTGCTGGACCACTGGCCCAGTAGCGGGCCTTATTCTTGGGAGTGAAGTCTGGAGTAGACTTCACTACTGGCAGTAGTATGTCTGCCATTTCCTGGAGAAGTATTTTCAGTATCCCATTCCAGTATTTCTTGCCTGGGAAACCCTATGGACAGAGGGGCCTGGTGGGCTACAGTCCATGGGGTTGCAAAGAGCTGAGCACGGTGAGGGACTAAGTGCGTGCACGCACACATTCTTGGGAGTGAAGTGTCTCTAGATGGGAGGGATCCTGTGTACAGATCCCACCTGGGTACAGATGGAAGGCACCTCTGGGGACAAGGGCAGAGGGAGAAGACGATTGAGAGGCCCCAGCTGGCAGTGGACACAGGCATTTAGTTGAGGGACCCATGTGTGATGGGGGGAAGAGGGGTTCTTGAAAAGCAAGAATGAGGATGTGGGGAAGCCTGGGTATTAAGGGTTAAAAATTGAGCTGTTGAGGAGCCCTTAAGAATGGTATCCTGGGGCAACCTGAGTGAGGAACAGGCAGGGTGTCTTGGGGCATAAGGAAACCTGGGGGCTCCCCAGTTCCTTGATCCTCCAGGTGATGGGAGGGGCAGAAGAGCTCACATCCTCCCCCTAGGGACCTCCAGCTCCTCCATTCAGGGGATCTGCTCCAGATCATTCTAGCCCCGGCATGTACTGTGGTTTAGTTCTGGGAGCCAATAGAGTCCCCCTCCCATTGTTGCTTAAGCTGGCTTGAGTTGTTTTTCACTTCAACCTACAGATCTGAACTAGTTTCTTAAATGATGCTTCTGCCTTGCTTGACAAGTATCAATGACTTCAGATCACCCACAGGTTAAAGCCCAAACTCAACCTGGCCTTCAAGACCATAATCTCTTCCTTCATCCTTATGTCCTCCTGGTCCTCATATGCAGCCTTCTCTGTGGACACTATGGATGGAAAAGTCCTGTTGCCCAGAATCTGAAGGCTTCAAAAATGACGTTGTTAGCATCATCTCCTGTGAGGAGACCCCCTGGACTGCCATTCTCTGATTAGTCCACTGCCTCTTCCATTAGGCTGCAAGCTCCTTGAAGATGCTTTTTCTACTGCATTTGGCCCAAGCCTAGCTCACTGAAGGCGCCCAATATACACCTGGAGGATATATGAAAGGACCTCTGTGGGTGTAGCTTGTCCTGCCTAAGTTAGAGCAGGTCTTTCGGGAACTGACTTCAAACTCTGAGCCTGGTTCACAGTATGAGAGAAGGGATGTAGCCTGGATAAACCTCATTCAGTCCCAGGGTGACCTCAAGAGAGAGATCGTGAGTGGGCTCAGGTTCACAGCTACTTGACTGACCATCAGGAATCTTTGCCCAGATCCCACTTCCACTTCTTTCCCAACAGAAGACTTGGCACCCTCAGGCTCTGCTCCTAAAAGGAACCAGGAAGACAGAGCCAGAAGCAGAAACAGCTGGAATCAGAGAAAGACCGAGACACAGAAAAACAGGTACAGAAACTGACAGACAGACAAAATATGAGACTGAGAAGAGAAAGAGAAGAGAAGAGAGCCCCACAGAGAAGAGAAAAAAGCAGACCAAGAACAGAGCCTGGGGGCACGAGGTTCAAAACCACAAAGCAGAGTAGGGCCAGGCTGGGAATGGCAGAGCCAGAGCACACCGCCCTCCGCTGCTTTCTGGATTAATGCAGCATCATCCGTGGGTTCCCCTGCCTGCTGCGCTGCCCCAACCCTGTTGGTCAATAGGAACTTTCTACACACATATCTGAACATGTCACTCCCACAGTCCCCAGAGTAAAGCACGGGTGCCTCTCCTGCGTTATAAGACTCTGCTTGACATATCACCAGAGCTGAAAACTCCAGCCACTGCAGACTTTCCCCGATGTGCGCTCTCCACCACCGCTAAGCCTGGCAACATGCTGCCGTTCTCTGTACCGGGGACACTCCTTCCGTATCCTTCCCCAGGCCCCCTGTCTTCAAATCACCACATTGATCTCAACACCCAGTGTTCCTTTGACAAGGGCAGCCTCAGAGCAGTGTCACCCCGTCCCTCACCTCCTGGTCCAATTGTCCCCTCCCACCCTGGGGCTCTCCCCGGGAATGTCTGGGAGACTCCAGGCCAGGCCGCCCCCACCAACACTCCCACCTCCCCTCCTGCTCTTTCCTTGCCCCTCAGGGCCAAGGCTCACCAGGCCTGGACTCCTGCCCATCCCCCAAAACCTTGGTATCTATCTCTGCCCCTGTCTGTGCAATTCTTTCTTTTTAGGGCCATGGTGGTCCCTCCTACATTTTCTATCTGTCTCTCAAAAAATCTTATCCACCAATTTTTTCTGTTTAAAGAATCCTATTTAAATCAAGTGAATTGAAAAATATTAAAAAGTGCAAGGACACTGCATGAGAAGAGTTTGGAAAATGTGACTGACCCAAGATTTTGGTGCACTGTCCTCTTAGAGCCCTTTTACTGTTTGTCTACTGCCTTCCTCTCTGGGGCTGGATGTGCTTTGCCTCCGATGACTGACACCTGTCCTTGGGTCACTGGGGCTGCTCTCTCCCATTCCTGCAGAGCCCAAAGTGCTGGGGGCTTAAGGCCCCCAGGACAGCTGCTAGATAGCACTGACGTGTGAGTATCATAATCCAGCTCCCCAGCCCTCACTTTGTGTTACTCTGAGATCTTGTGTCTAGAACAGAACCCAGCAGCACATAGTGGGTGCTCAATATAATATTCATTGAACGAACAAATGATGCCGAGTGTATCGATCTTATCCTTTGTAATTTCTGGAGTTTTTGTTTCTCTTAGGTCTTTACCATCCAAGATTTTTTAAAAAAGGTCCCCCCATTATTTGTTCTGGTATATTTACATATGAATTTTCTATATTTAATTCACTGATCAATCTTGGTATCTTATAAGGTACCAAGGTCAATATGTTGTTTCTCCTCATGGCTAATCAGTTGTCCCAGTAGCAATTCTGAAATCTTTCCTTCATCTGAAAAACCAAGATATTATGTAAGACTCATTCAGTGAGGTATTATGCAATCATGTAGAATGGTAGTTATAATGATTATGTCACCACATGGAAAAATGCTCACCTTATAATTTTAACCATGGCTTTTTTTATAGCTACATAAAAATTATGTCAACATATGGGCAAGGACAGGGAAAATAGGCTGACCTAAAGAGGATGATCGGAGAAGACAGTGGCACCCCACTCCAGTACTCTTGCCTGGAAAATCCTATGGGCGGAGGAGCCTGGTAGGCTGCAGTCCATGGAGTTGCTAGGAGTCGGACACGACTGAGCGACTTCACTTTCACTTTTCACTTTCATGCGTTGAAGAGGGAAATGGCAACCCACTCCAGTGTTCTTGCCTGGAGAATCCCAGGGACAGGGGAGCCTGGTGGGCTGCCATCTCTGGGGTCGCACAGAGTTGGATACGACTGAAGCGACTTAGCAACAGCAGCAGCAAAGAGGATGATAGCACTTTGGGTGAACTTGTCCTTTGATTTTTATTCATACTTATGAAATAAATAATATATTGAAACTTTAAACAAATAGAATATAGAGAAGAAGGAGTGAAAGCAAGTTATTTTCTTGCTTGAACCTGAGATAAAGAAAGTAAAGATAGGTTTTTTCTTCTATTTTTCAGGTGGTCTTAGGAAGCTGAGGAAGGTGGAGGATGCAGGTAAGGGAAAATTGTTACTGAAGAGTCCTGGGGAAAATCTGTATGACAGGAAAGGCCAGACAGAAGATAATCTGTGTATTAAGATTACTTCCTTTGGCCCTAAACCCCTGGGCTCTGAGCTCTTTCCCAGGCTCAGCTAAGCAAGCAGAACCTCTGACAGTCCCCCACCCAAAAGGAATCCAGACCTTACCTCACGGGGGTCCACAGGCTCGTATCACCTTTCCCTGGATAATGGGATGTTTCATTAACTGGGCAGCAGGGATGCTAATCTCTGTGTTTATATACCAAGATCTGTAGAACTGTATCACCGTGCACAGCTATCTCTGGAAGGTCCCTCTCTGAGCTCTTAGAATTTAATGGTTTTTAAAAATTCAATTCAGAGAACATTTGTGTGTATATATTATATATATATTCTGTTCTTTTAAAGTTTCAATTTGTTCTTTTCCATAAGTGTTATTAGAAATCAAAGGACAGGTCCACCCAAAGCCCTATCGTCTTCCTTGGGTTATATATATATATGTATATATATATATATATATATAATTGAAATATAGTTGATTTACAATGCTGTGTCAGTACATCAGGGTGATTCAGTCGTACATTTGTATATATACTTTCTCATGTTCTTTTTCAGTATGGTTTATTACAGGATATTGACTATAGTTTCTCATTCTATACAATAAGATCTTATTGTTTATCTGTCCTATATATAATAGCTTGCATCTGCTAGTCCCAAAATCCCAATCCATCCCTCCCCTGCCAGCACTCCCTCTTGGCAACCACAAATCTGTTCTCTATAAATGTGAGTCTGTTCCTGTTTCATAGGTTAGTCCATTTGTATCATGTTTTAGATTCCACCTGTGAGTGGTATCATATGGTATTTGTCTTTCTCTGTCTGACTTACTTCACTTGGTATGATGTCTAGGTTCATCCAAGCAGCTGTAATGGCATTCCATTCTTTTTATGGCTGTGTAATATTTCACTGTGTGTGTGTGTGTATATATATATATGTAGCACATCTTCATCTGTTCTTCTGTCTATGGGCGTTTAGATTTGTTTCCTTGTCTTGACTATTGTAAACAGTGCTGCTGTGAACATAGGGGGTGCAAGCTTTGTTGGAATATGGGCCTAGGGTTGGGACTTCTGGATCATGTTAACTCTATTTTGGGGGAGGTTGCGCCAGGTTGCAGCACATGGGATCTTTAGTTGTTGTATGCAAACTCTTGGTTGCATCATGCGGCATCTACTTCCCAGACCAGGGATCAAAAGCAGGCACCCTGCATTGAGAGTGTGGAGTCTTAGCCACTGGACCACCAGGGAAATCTCAACCCTGGTTTTTGCAGGGAACCTGCATACTGTTCTCCATAGTGGCTCTACCAATTTACATGACCACCAACAATGTAGGAGGGTTCCCTTTTCTGCATTCAGAGAGCATCTTAATTTGCCAGCCCCTGGGCCAGTCATAACCTCAGAACAAAAAGAAGAGCATTATAAGTGGGGACAAGGGAAGTTCTCAGTGCCGTGGGGCCCTAAGTTGCTCTGCATTTGGGAGGGTTAGGACAGGCATGTGCTGGAGCCTGGGTTACTTACACTAAGGCTTGCTTTCCTAACCAGAAGGGCACTTTGCTTCAACCTTCATGGCTCAGCTGCCCCAGGCAATTCACTGCAGTCCCAAAGGAGCTGACAGAAAAGCAGCTTACTCACACGTGAACACACGCGAGGCAGCTGGCCCCAGGCCCTACTCACGAGCTCAAAACCCAGATGTAACTTGAGGTCCTGGATTTGGGGGCAAATTCGCCGCCCCCCCCTACCTTTTTAGGTAGCTCCCCTGAAATACTTTCTCACCTGCCTCGGCTACAGGGCCCCTGTCCCAGGACTGTCTCCCACACTGGAACCGTATCTGGGCTCCACCTGACGAAGAGACCCGCTAGGTCTGCCGGCTGCCCTTTGCCAGAGGCGCTTCGGGAAAACTTAGAGGAGGTTAGTTGCTTCCCCTGGTGAGTACGCGACCTGGCTGCAACCAGCTCCGGGTTCCAGGGGTCGTGGAGTGAGAAAACGTCCTACCAGCCTGGCTTCCTCTAAGCCACGACGAGGATGGACGTGAAGTGCGCGCGCAGAGCGCTCCACGCCACAGTTCGCCCACTCAGCCTTGCCCACCTACGTCACGCTCCGCGGGCCCTCCCAAATCCTCCTGATTGGTGGAGAGCAAGCACGAGCGCTCCCGCCCCGCTCCCGGGCCCGCCCTCCTGCGGCACTGCCCCGCCCCCTGGCATACTGGTCTTCCAGCTCCCCTTCCAAGTTCCAAGGCGAAGGCGCGGGAGCGAGAAGGCCCTCGGGCCCTCCAAGTGTGACGGGGCCTTTGCCTTCATGCCAGCGCTCTGGCCCTCGCCCCAGGCCTGACAGTGGCTGCCTGCTCTTCAGAAGTACAGTCCCTGCTCAGCTCGGCAGCCACAGGCCCATTCCTCTCCTTAGCCCTCCACTCGCTCCCCAGGCTGGGCCCCTTATTGCAGAGCACCCGGAAATGCCCACTGCCCAGGTCCCGCTTGACGCCTACACTGCTCCCCCCTCCACGTGCCAGGAGGTTGGTCCCCGAAGACCCACAGTCCAGCACGCGGGCTCTCGAGGCCGATGCTGAAGTGGGTTCCTCAGGCATCCCACGCCTGGAGCCTCCAGCCCTGTCCGCGGACCCTTCCCCCACCCAACTCCTACTCTCCGGACCTTTCGGAATTCGCCACACTCTGGGACCTTCACCCCCGACCCGCGCACTCTTGCGTCCCCCTGAACCTTCCTCACACTCCCGAGTTCTCCCTCGCAGTAGCGCCCCGAACCTCTCCGCGGGGCCGCCTCGCTGTAAGGGACCACTCTTAGCAGCCTCTATTCGCAAACTGCTGCCCTCCGCTCCACGTGACTGAGCACTCGCTTCCCGTGCCGGGATGCTCCTCACCCAGCACCTCCCCCAAGACACCCTCACGGGACCCTCCTCCCCATCCCTCGCATCTACCTCCTATTCTTCCTTCCTCCTCCCGGTAAACATCCTTCCAAGGGCCCTCCTCACTCTCCCACGCGTGCGATCTCGCCTCCGACCCCAGGGCCCTACCCGCACCCCCGCGGGCCTCTGCCTAGCCCCCGACACCCCTCAGCGCACTCATCTGCCAGACTCCTCACGGCCTTCGCACCCCAGGCCGCTCACCCCACTCCTCTTCCCAGGCCTCCTGACACCCCCACACACCTCGGCCCTCACCTCTACCGCCAAGACCCCTCTAGAAACCCCTACACCCCAAGCCCGTCCCCCGCACCGCGTCTGCCCAAGAACCCCTCCCGCCCTCCACCTAGCGCTTCGGTCTCACCCCGCACCCTCTCCCCCCGGGGCTGGCGGGCAGCGCCGGCGGCGGCGGCGGCGGAGGCCGGTCCCCCGGCCGGGACACACCCACCCGCCCGCCCTCCCGCTTTCCCTCGTTCCCTCCCTCATTCCCTCCCTCTCTCCCGCCCGCCCTCGCTCCTCGCTTGCTCCTTCCCCCTCGCCCTCTCCCGCTTCCCGCGGCGCCCGGCCTCCCGCTCCGCCTCCCCTTGCGCGGCTCTCCCGGGCGCGGCTCCGGGGTTCATGGTGACGAGGCGGCGGCCGCTCCAGCCCAGAGGCGGCGGCGGCGGCGGCGGCGGGAGCGGGGGCGCGAGCCCGGGCCGCCTCTTACAGAGCGCGGGGCCGGGCGGCGGGCGCGCCCAGGCGGCGGCGGCGAGCGCCCCCCCGGCCCGCGGCCCCGCGCGCCCCCCGCGCCGCGCGCCCGTGCGCCTGGCTGCCGGGGGGCCGGGCCGGCGGGCGGCCGCCGCGCCGCGCACCCATGGACGGCCCGGCCATCATCACCCAGGTGACCAACCCCAAGGAGGACGAGGGCCGGGCCCCGGGCGCGGGCGAGAAAGGTAAGGAGGGGCGCAGGCCGGGGGCGTGGGCGCTCCGCGCGCGGCCGGAGTTAGCTGCCGGGCGCTGGCGCGGGCTGGGGGAGGGGTGCGTGGGTGCGGGGTGCGCAGCAGGGAGGCGAGCGGGCGGGAGGGTGAGTGTGCCCGCGCCGCTCGGGGCGCAGGAGGGGGCGTGCGCCTTTCCCCGCGTGGCGGCGATGTGGGGGTGACCCTGCGGGCCGAGAGTTTGTGTGTGCGCTCACGCCGACGGAGAAGTTGTGAGCCCGCGTGTGTTTCTGGCAGGTTGGAAGTGTGTGTGTCGTGTGTATGCAGTGGGCAGAGGTTGGAAGGCTATGTGTGCCCGTAACAGATAGGTTGTGAATGTATGTGTCTGTAGGATTCCGTGTGTGTGCACTTTTGTGTGTATACTTGCATGCTGTGGGTATGCACGGGCCAACTGAGAGATGGTAAAGGTGTGTGAGCACCGGTTTTCCTGACAGGCTGTGTGCGTGTGTACATTATGTAGAGGTTTGTGTGTACCTGACTAGGAGGTTGTAGAGTTGTGCGTGTGTGTGCTCGGGCATGAGCCCGAGCCTGCAGAGTTTGTATGTGTTCATTCCCTACAGAGTTTGTGTGTGAACATGTGTGTGCTTACAGCACTGAACTAGCAGGTTGAGTATGCTGTGCCCGTGGACTGGCAGGGTGTTATGTGTGTGTGTGCAGTTGTACCTAGGAAGACTGAGTGTGTGCTGTGCCAGACCATGAACCTGTGTGTGCGCCCAGCAGTGAGGCTGTGTGCTTGGGTATGTTTAGTTGGTTGCGCAAGTGGGATTGGGGGGAGCATTGCTGAGCTAGCCCCCTGCTTGACTCTGCTGTCTCAGTGGCACCTGTTGGGTGCATCTGCAGGGTTTGGTGGCCCTTTTAGGGCCCAGCTCTAACGGACCCTCGGAGGAGCCCTTGGGTGCCAGGTGTGTCCCTCCCGGGAGAGCTGGCACGGTGCTGAAGCACCTGCTTTGATTCCAGCACATTTTGGCCCCATCACCCACCCCTCATTGCTCTTTTCCTTTGTGTCCCTGCCCTTCTTGGAGACCTGTTGTCCCCCTCTCTCACGTGCCCTGGTTACTGTCCCTCTAGTAAGCTGGCCTGAGGTTTGGACAGTTTTGAAGGGCCAAGGAATCTGGCTTGTTTTGTTCCTGGTGACTAAATCTTCCTGCTGTGTGCCTGGCAAACACCTGCACCGAGGTCAGGAGCAGCCCACTGGGATGCTCCCCCCTCCCCTCTCCAAGCCTGGCCTTTGGCTTTGGCAGAGAGTCAGATTTCTTAACATGTGTTACTAACCTTGCTGTGCCAGTCGGGTGAGGTGTGCAGCTCTACTGAGGAGTGGCATGGGGGTGGGGGAAGCACTCCATTACCTCTCCCCAAGCAGGAATCCCTGGGCAAGCCCACGAGGAAAACGCCAGAACCCACCAGAGTCACCCTTCAGATTGGCGATTTGTCAATTCATTTGCACTTTCCATAGACCGTAAACACTGTGTGTCTGCAGACTTGTTTTCTTTTGTGTAAAATTAGAAATCAGACTCCCCCAGGGATTTTTCTGTGCCTTACAGAGGGGCTGAAAAACTGGAGGAGGCTGCTCCAGATGAATCTCCATGTCTCTTTGGGGCCCAAGTGGGCAGCGCCTTGCTTGGTCTGACCTTCCTGCTCCTGGGGCTGTCAGTTCCTGGGGCCCTGGCCTGCTGTCCCAGCACTGGGCATGTTCCCTCAGGGACAGTTTGCTTGGAGGCATCGAGGAGATTTGATGCCTCTGCTTCTCCTCCAGTCTGGATTGAGTGCTTTGTGTGATGCACAGCTCTTGTGAGGAGAGGTGTGGCAGAAAACAGGAAGATATTTGTCAGGACTTCAGCCTTGCTACTGTTCCCCACCTGATTGCAGGAGCAGGCGCCTCCCCAACTTTCTCTTTTCCTCTAGCTCCTAAACTTTTAAAAGTGGAGACAGTTATCCAAAATTCAAACCATGTACAAATATTCAAGGATGGTGCTTGTTCTATTCAACTTGTGTATGTTTCTTTTCATGACAATCTTGTATTATCTTTAACTGCTTATTTTGTTTGTTTTCTAGTATCAGATTGGTTGGTTGATAGCTGATTAGAGGAATTCCTTACCTGCCTCTCTGGGGTGGGGTCGGTGGCTTCTTGTAGTCAGTGCTTCTTGTTGAAGCATTAAAATCCTACCCAATTTAGTTTCTCACTTTAAAACAAAATAATTTGGGTTAACTATAGTGTGGCAGTAAACTGTAGAACATAGCTTTGGGATACTTTCCTCAGATTCCTAAACCACTAAACATGTTTAGCAATGTTTCCTGCTTAAGCATGTTGATATATTTAGACAGGCACAATGGATTTTGTATCACTCAAGTTTTAGGTGAACTCTTAATCGTTTTGGTTTTAATTATGCTACCTGAAATGTAAGATTTAGCGATAGGAAAGAAATTCTTGGTTTTAAAAGTTTACTTTTATTTTTTGTTCTTAAAATTGGATTAATGATGACTGCCTTTGGGTTTGATTTGGATTGAATGAGATGACCTGTGTTAGACTCTGCCCGGTTCACCGGTGTGTTGTATATACCTTTCGTTAGGTGGAGGTTTGCAGAGGAAGTCGTAAGCGTGGGCTGGGGCCCGGGTTGTTTGCCCAAGTTGAATGACTTTTTGACACTTTGCCACCTGGTACTGCAGCACTCAGAGATGATTGTCCCTGTCAGAGGTGTGGCCTGTCACCAAAGATTTATTTGGTAATCTTGTTTGACTTGACTGATGGTATAAAGATACAGAGGCAGTTTTCAGTGTGAGTTTAGCCCAGGCTGCTTTGCTATCTGGAAATTTACTCTTACAAATCAATAAGAAAAAGTCTAACAATATAGTAGAAAAGTGGTCAAGAGATATGAACAAGAAAAATTGTAGAAGAGGGAATTTGAATGTCCCCAAAATGAATGAAATGACGCTTTACTTCCTGTGAAATTTTTCTCCTCTGTCAGCTTGTTTAAACGTTTAAATGACTGACAACATTCAAAGTAAACAGAAGTTTTGGGAAAGGAATGCTGTTAGAAACCTTTGTGAGAGAATGAAGTGAGTACAGGCTTTTTAGAGAATATTTGAGTACTGAGTCTCTTAGAAACATATTTGGCTGCAAGTAATAGAAAGCCAGACTTACTCTGCAGCTTAACCTGACAGAGGTTTATTCTTGTCACATAGCAAGCAGTCTGGAGGTAATTGTCGATAGCTTTAGTTCAGCAACTCATTAGTATCACAGCTGACATCACTGTAATTCCCTTGACTTTCCTACGTGTTGTAATGTGGCTGCCACCCCTCCAAACACCATCGCCACCTTCAGGGAAGGAAAAAGGTCCAGCTGTTTTTAATTGGAAACCAAAAATATTGCTAGGGACCACCCGGCAAACTTTCAGTGGTGTTTAATCGGCCAGAACTGGGTCACATAGTCACTCCAACCTTTGTTTTGGAAGCAGGAAAGAAGATGATTGGGAATAGGTGGGAACAGGTGTAGTCTCAGCCAATCAACAATCTTGGTCATACCTGTAAAGCCAGGTCTACCTCTGGTTTCTGTCCTAGAGAAACAGCTTTGTATGTGCTCCAGGAAACACAAGGATTTTCACCAATGTCTACATTGCTTGCAATATAAAATATCAGAAACATCATAAGTGCCAAAGGATTAGACTGTAGTACATCAATACCACAAAAGAGTGTAAGGCACTTAGAAAGAATGAATTAAATTAGATCTAAGGATACTAACATGCACATTTCCAAGAGATTTTAAAGCAGAGTGGGGGTAAAGTAATTGAATAATATAAACAGTGTGATCCTGTCTGTATTTTAAAAAAATCAGACACACAGACATAAAACTGTACATATGTCTAGAGACACACAAAAAATAATCTGAAAAAATACTTCAAACAAACAACAGTGATTTTCCCTGGGGAAAAGACTGAGATGGAAAGTGAGGGAACTTTGCCTTTTTGTTTAAATATTAATGAAAATATCCTTGTGTTTTACAGATGAATTTTTTTAACAAAAGAAAAGAAATTTCCCATAGCTATTTGGAGGAAAATAAGTAATTTAAGGGAGTTGAATAATAATAAAACAAAAGCCCCTCAATTAATATGCAACACTAACAAGCACATATCAGTTCTTGCTGAATAATTATTCTGTAAGCTAATACATGTCTCTTGATGAGATTTCTGTAGGCAAGTTTGTTTTGGCAGATTTTTGGCCCAGGATACTAGGTATATTTCCTCCACATGTTTGCGACACTTAAGCTTAACTCAGAAACCTTTAACCTTTGGGCTGCTAACAAAATTACAGCAAGGAGAAGATTCTTGGAAGCAATAGTCATTTCAGATGCTGGAACAAATTTGAAGTAGATTCAGTTTAACTTTTTAATATTAAACTTTTTATTCAGAAATGACTCTTAAGTTTACATGCAGCCGTAAGCAGTCACACTGACCTCCCTACCTAGTTCCGCTAATGTTAGCATCTTGCCAAACCTTTGTACAAAATCATTGGCATGGTCAGGACACAGAAAAATTCCATCAGCTCAAAGATCCCTCATGGTGCTGTTTTCTAACTACACCTCGTTCTCTTCCATTCCCACTCCTTCTCAGCCTATTGGAAACCACTCGTCTGTTCTTCATTTCTGAAATTTTGTCATTTTAGGCATGTGTATACATGGAATCAAACAGTATGTGATCTTTTGGAGTTGACTTTTTTCATTCAGCATAATTCTCTGGATTTTCAGCCAGGTTGTTGCTTATATCAGTATTTTCTTCTTTTTTATTGCAGAATAGTATTCCATGACATGAATATACCACAGTCACTCTTTGAAGAACATCTGATCATTTCTGAATGGGGGCTATTACACATAAAACTGCTATAAACGTTAGTGGACAGGTTTTTGGGTAAAGAGAAGTCATCATTTCTCCAGGAAAAGTACCCAGGCATGCAATTGTTGGATCATATGGTAGTTGCATATTTGCTTTTTAAAGAAACTGCCAAACTGTTTTCCAGATTAAATGACCAGTTTATAATGTCACCAGCAATCCATGAAAGGTCTAATTTCTCCACATCCTCACCAGCATTCGATGTCACTTTTTTGTATTAATCATTCTGGTATGTGTGTAGTGGTATCTCATTGTGGTTTTAATTTGGATTTCTCTGATGGCTAATGATGTTGAACTTCTTTCCATGTGCTTTTTCCTTCTGTATATCTTCTTTGATGAGATGTTCCTTCTTGTCTTTGTTCATGTTCTAATTGGATATTTCTTTCACTGTTGAGTTTTGAGAATTCTTTTCATATTCTCGGTGTTAGTCCTTCATCAGTTATGTGGTTTGAAAATACTTCCTCCTTATCTGTAGCTTGTCTTTTCATCCTCTTTACACAGTCTTTTGCAGAACAAAAGTTTTTAATATATCAATTTTTCCTTGTATTGATTGTGCTTTTGAGGTCAAGTCTAAGAACTCTTTATCTCACACTAGACCTGAGTGTTTTGTCATGTGCCCTTCCCAAAAGTTTTGTAGTTTTATGTTTTACATTTAATACCATTATCTATTGTGATTTAGTTTTTATAAGGTGAAAGTGAAAGTGTTAGTTGCTCAGTTGTGTCTGACTTTTTTGACCACATAGACCGCAGCTTACCAGGCTCCTCTGTTTGTGGAATTCTCCAGGCAGGAATACTGGAGATCCCCCTTCTCCAGGGGATCTTCCCGACGCAGGGAACGAACCTGAGTCTCCTGCGTTGCAAGCAGATTCTTTATCATCTGAGCTGGCAGGGAGCCACAACTAGATTAAGTTTTTTGTCTCTGTCTAATCACTTTAGCCACATTTGTTGAAAAGGCTTTCCTTCCTCTTTTGAGTTTCTTTTGCATTTAAAATCAGTGTATCAGTCAAAAACCAGTGCATCATATTTGTGTAGGTCTCTGAGTTTTCTATTTTATTCCACTGATGTATGTGTCTGCCCTCTGCCTATACCACTGTCTTGGTTATTGTAGCTGTATATTAAGTCTTGAGAGAGAATGGCCTGATTCCTTCAGATTTTATCTTTTGTTTTAGCAGTTCTAGTTCCTTTCTGTATATATTCTGTATATACGTATATATTACAATAATCTTGTCTATATCTACAGAAAGCTTGCTGAGATTTGATAGGAATCAAATTAAACCTGTGTGTCAGTTTGGGGAGAATTAACATCTTCACTATATTGAATCTTCCAGTTCATGACCACGGTCTTTCCATTTATTGAGATATGGTATTCTTTGATTCTTTGATCAGGGTTGTGTAAGTTTTCAGCATACAAGTCCTATTAATGTTTTTATTAGATACATATCTAAGTGGTTATGTGTTTCTTTTTTTTTTTTTTTTTGAGTGATTTTAGTTGTTTCTAATTTTGGTATTCACATGGTCGGTACTAGTATATAGGAATGCAGTTGATTTTTGTATGTCTTTCTTATGTCGTCTAACTATACTGAACTCACTTATTAGTTATAAGAGACTTTGTCTACTTCTTGGGGCTTTTAAGATAGAAGCCTTTTAAGATGTCATCACATAAGAACATTTCTATTTCTTCCCTTCTGATTTGTATGCCTTTTATTTCTTTTTCCTTATTGTGTCGATGAAAACTTAGAGAAGTATGTTGAATAAGAGTTGTGAGAATGGACATCCTTACCCTGTTCCCATTTCAGTCTGTTACTGTTAAGTATATTGTTGGCTGTTTGTGTGTGTGGGTGTATGTCTTTATTAAAAGGTTGAGGAAGTTCTCCTGTATTCCAGTTTTTCTCAGAGTTTTTATCAGAGATGGATGTTGAATTTTGTCATATGTTTTTCCTATATCAATTGATATGATGATGTGAGTTTTCATCTTTGGTCTATTAATATGGTAGATTACACTGATGGATTTTAAAGTATTGAACCATCTTGTATGCCTAGAGTAAGCCTCATGATTTTGTGTGTAATTCTTTTTATGTATTAATGAATTCTGATTGCCACCATTTTGTTAAGGATTTTTGCATCTGTATTCATGAGTGATATTGGTCTATGCTTTTCATTTTGAGTATGGTCTTTATCTAATTTGGTGCCAGCTTTGTAAAGTAAATTGGAAAGTGTTCTCTTCTCTTTTCTGGAAGAGATTGTGTAACACTGGTGTTCATTCCCAGTGAAATCGTCTAGACCTGGAGATTTCTTTGGGGGGAATTTTTAAATGACAAATTCAGTTTCTCTAATAGTTATAGAGCTATTCAGATCATCTCTTTCACATGGGATAAGTTGTGTCATTTTTGTTTTTTGAGATTTGATCCATTTCATCAAAGTTGTCATATTTGTGTGTAGAGTTGTCCATAGTATTATTCCCTTATTACCTATTCGATGCTTGCAGGGTCTGAAGAGACAGCCCGTGTTTCTCACATCCCCACTTTCATTTGTAATATTGGTGATTTGTGTCTTCCATCTTATTTTTTGGTGAGACTTAATAGAGGTTTCTCAATTTCCTTGATCTTTAAAAAAAAAAAAGAGAGACCCATTTTGTATTTCACTGATTTTTCTCTACCACTTTTAATGTTTTCAACTCAACTGATATCTGCTCTGTTCTTTATTATTTTTCTTCCTTATGCTTGATTTGGGTTTATTTTGCTCTCTTTCTAGGTTCTTGGAAGGGAACTTAGATTATTGATTTGAGATGTTTCCTTTTCCTAACATATGCATATTGCGCCACACATTTTTCTCTTCGTATTATTTTTGCAGTAGCTCAGAAATTCTGATGTTATATTTTCATCTTCATTCAGCTCCATGCATTATTTTAGAGAAAACTTCTTTTTAAATTTAGTTATTTTGTTTAATGTTGTCTGTGCTGGGTCTTGGTTTCTGCAAGTGGGGGCTGCTCTCTCGTTGCGGTGCGCAGGCTTCTCATTGCGGCGTGCAGGCTTCAGGAGCTGCGGCCCCCCAGCTCTGGAGCACAGGCTCACTAGCTGTGATGCACAGGCTTGGTTGCCCCACAGCACGTGGGATCTTCCCGGACCAGGGGTTGAACTCATGTCCTCCACACTGGCAGGCTGATTCTTAACCACTCGACCACCAGGGAAGTCCTCAGTGTGTTTTGTTTTGCTTTTTTTTTTTTAATATAGACTTAATTTTTTAGGATAGTTCTAGGTTCACAGCAAAGCCGAGCGGAAAGTGTTCCCGTGAGCTGACCCGACGCGGCTTCAGCTCATTTGGGTAAATACTAAGGAGCACTGTTGCTGTACTATATGGTGAGAACGCTTTTTGTTTTGTAAGAAACTGTCAAACTGTCTTCCAAGCTGTCTGTATCATCTTTAGTGTCCAGAAGTTTAGTTATGATATGTCTCAACATGGATTCCTCAGGTTTATCCTATTGGGGATTTACTTAGCTTCTTGAATTTGTAAAGTTGTCTCTTAGAAAATCTGGGACGTTTTCAGCCTTTATTTTCTGAAGTACTTTTTTAGCCCTGCTCTTTTCTCTTCTTCTCCTAGGACTCTGATGACACAAATATGAGGTCCTATGTTATAGGCCAACAGGTTTATCAATACCAACTACTCTTAAAAAAAAAAAAAAAAACACTTTTCTGTCTGTTGATCCAGATTGGGTAATTTCTTTTGTTCTATCTCCAATTTCAGTGATTTGCTCCTAGTCCCCTCCATTCTGCTATTGAGCCTATCCACAAGATTTTTGTTTCAACTTTTGTTTCATCCTAGTGGCTCAGATGGTAAAGTGTATGCCTGCAATGCGGGAGACCTGAGTTCAATCCCTGGGTCAGGAAGATCCCCTGGAGAAGGAAGTGGGCACCCACTCCAGTATTCTTGCCTAGAAAATTCCATGGATGGAGGAGCCTGGTGGGCTACAGTCCATGGGGTCACAAAGAGTCGGACACGGCTGAGTGACTTCACTTTCTTTCTTTCACTTTTGTTTCATTTAAAATTTGCCATTCAGGATAAGAAAGCTGTGGTACATATACACAATGGAGTATTACTCAGCCATTAAAAAGAATACATTTGAATCAGTTCTAATGAGATGGATGAAACTGGAGCCAATTATACAGAGTGAAGTAAGCCAGAAAGAAAAACACCAATACAGTATACTAACACATATATATGGAATTTAGAAAGATGGTAATGATGACCCTGTATGCAAGACAGCAAAAGAGACACAGATGTGTAGAGCGGACTTTTGGACTCTGAGGGAGAGGGAGAGGGTGGGATGATTTGAGAGAATGGCATTAAAACATGTATACTATCATGTAAGAAACGAATCGCCAGTCTGTGTTCGATGCAGGATGCTTGGTGCTGGTGCACAGGGATGATCCGGAGGGATGATGTCGGGTGGGAGGTGGGAGGGGGGTTCATGTTTGGGAGCTCATATACACCCGTGGTGGATTCATGTCAATGTATGGCAAAACCAATACAGTATTGTAAAGTAAAATAAAGTAAAAATAAAATTTTTTTAAATAAATAAATAAATAAAATAAAATTTGCCATTCAGTTTTTTATGTCTTGTTTTTCTTTGCTAAGACTTGCTATGTCTTTGCTGAGGCTTTCTATTTCCATTTGTTTTCAGTATCTTCCTAATTGCTTTTACCATAGCTGCTTGAAAATTTTTGTCAGGTAATTGTAATAGTTTTCTTGGTATTGGCCTCGATTGCCTTTTTTTCGTTCAGTTTGAGATCTTCTGGCTCTAGGTGTAACAAGTAAATTGCAGTTGAAATCTGGACTTTTTCTTACCATGTTACGAGAGTCTGGGTCTTATTTAAAGCTTCAGTTTTAGTTGGTTTTCTCTGACACTGCTCCAGCAGAGAAGGGGAAACACTGCCCTGTTATTGCCAGGGACAGGTAGAAGTCCAGGATCTCCACTTGACCTCTCCTGACAAACTGATGGGCAGGGAAGGGAGTTTCAGCTCCCACATGATCTCTGCAGTGGGAGCAGGTGAGAACCCTGAATCTTCCTGTGCCACCTCTGACACCTGGGTAGGAATGGAAGTCCAGGCTCGCCACATGGTCTTCACCGGCACCGCTGGGACAGGGTGGGACCCGTTACCAGCAGTTAGGAATGAACGTCTCTTCTCCCTACATGGCTTTCTCAGCCACTGCCCCAGCAGGGTGGTGGGGTGCCTCCTTACAGCCTGGTCGGGGTGGAAATCTACATACCCTTTGGGTTTTGCTGACCTTGGTGGGGTTGGGGCCACAGTGTGTGCGTGTGTGGTGTTCTCTGCAGTAGAGCAGTTTTATTATCTGAAAGTTTCCTGTCTTGCCAGACTGTCCCTTTTCTGGTCCTTTGGTTACAAAGAATAGGCTCTGAAAGGAATTTTTTTTTTTTTTTTGTCAGCAGCTGTTGATTTTTGCCCATATGCAGCCCCTTCGGCTCTGAGTTTGGGTTTTATGATGCAAAAGAAAACCCAGGGGTCACCAGCCTTGGTTTAAGTTCTCAGCTCCCTCCTCCCTTGGTTTAAGTTCTTCCCTCCACCTTTCAGTCAGCTTGTGTTTGCTCTATAAACTGGGCTTTTAGTTGTACTAGTGGACAGATTAGGAAGAATTATGTTTACTCCATCTTCTTGGAAGTAGAAGTCCCCTGATTAATTTTTAGACCTATCCAAATTGTTTTAAGGAAGACTGGAATTGGAGAGTTGTCCCTTTAAATGTTTATTTCAGCAAAGTGCTAGTGACTGATGTAAAAGTCAAATTGGGTTAGTGCTTTGAGAATCTTGATTGTCCCTGAAAAAGAGAAATGATAATGAATTCAGTGTGAAATCAAGTCTAGATCAGTGGGGCTTCAGTGACAACTGTTGTTGAGCCAGCCTTCAAAGGATGCATTCTTAAGCTTTCGTCTTAACACCAGAATTTAGATCAGCATTCTCGAGTATCCTGAGTTAGATGTATTTTTGATCTAATATTCTGTTTGATTGGCAAGCAGGTTTAAACCTGTATCTTATCTTTTATTTTGTTTCTCAGTTGAGAAAGCATCCATTTAAGTAGATAGAAGTGTCTTCCTGGGGTAAGCACAATGGAGCTTATCTCTGGTTTTAGCACTGCTGGTTACTACTAGACAGAGCTCTCTGGCCAGTGTCTGTGCTGCCCTGGAGGTAGGTTTGGGGGCTTCCAAAATTTGGCTCAGACTGCACTTGACTGGAGTGGCCCACGTCATAGGGGAAGTCCATATGCAAGCGTAGGACTGGGTTTTCAGGAGGGACTACACAGCTTCAAGTTTAACTCTGAAGTATTTGTTTATTTTCAGTCCAGTTTTGTTGAGATGCAGTTGACATGTGACACTATTGAAGTTTAAGGTATACAGCATAGTGACTTGACAGGCATACGTATACCTATATAGTGTGAAAGGATTACTGCAGTAAGTTTGAATATCCATGACCTCATAGTTACCAGGTTTTTTTCTTATGACTACAATTTTTAGGATTCACTTTCTTGGCGACTTATAAATATACCACCCAGCATTCTGAACTCTAGTGAACGTGTTGCTCATTACATGCCTCTTGCTTGTTATCTTGTAATTGGAGCTTTGTACCTTATGACCACCTTCACCCAATTCCTTTGCCCCTCACCCTCTGCCAACCTCAAATCTGATCTCTTTTTCTGGGACTTTGGTTTTCTTTCAGAATCCACATATAAATGAGATCATAAAGTTTTTGTCTGTCTCTGACATTTCATTTACCATACTTGCCCCCAAGGTCCATCTATGTTGTTACAACTTATTTTTATGATAGAATAATATTCCTTTATATAATATATATGTGAATATATATGTGTGTGTGTGTATATATAAAGAGTCGTCTTTATCCATTCATCTGACAGTGGACACTTAGGTTATTTCCATGTCTTGACTATTATAAATAATGTTGTAATGAATGTGGGAGTACAGACACCTCTTTGGGATCGTGATTTTGCTTTCTTTGGATGTATACCCAAAGTGAAGCCAATGGCTTTTTCTCTTTCAGTGAAATTCAGTGACTTTTTCTCTTTCGGCAGTTGGGAAAGGGGAATACATGATAGGGCCAATGGGTTCATTAAATCCTTTCAGCCAGGAATTGGCAGAGGTCAAGAAACACTCTGGCCACAAAGAGTTCTAGATTTACATATACGTATATAATATGTTTTTTACTTGCTTTGGCAGTAATATATGATGCTAAGGTCACTAGTGTATAACTACTGGAAAAGGGAAATGTCAGGATTCTCTTGGGAAATGTTGAGGTATAATATTTCCCTTGGAACTTATTTCCAGATTTTAAATCATGATTTATCATGTATTTGAAGTTCAGTATTTTTTAATAACCCAGATTTCTTTTCAAAAATCTACTTTCATTCAATAGTGTCTTTTCCTTTACTCTTTTAACGTTTATTTTCCTATTTTTAAAATGAGAATGTATAGTCAATGCTTTATTTAAAGTTAACTTAGGCAAATGTTTGCATTTATGACTTTGAAGTAACACATAATGGAGCAAAGGCTTAGGAACCTTGCAGCGCTGGGTTAGGATGTGGACGTTTTTGTATTTGGGGTCAGCACGGAAACACTGGTGGCACAGCTCTCTGAAACCAGGGCCTGCTAAACAGTGGTCTTTATGGATGCTGAGGGTGGTGTGACCACCGAAGTAATCACTCATTTTGATTCTGAGTTAAAACCTGCTTCAAGTTAAAAACTGAAAGATTTCTTTGTAATTGTAACTTGTATTAAGGCTGCTGCTGCTGCTGCTGCTGCTAAGTCACTTCAGTCGTGTCCGACTCTGTGTGACCCCATAGACGGCAGCCCACCACGCTCCCCCGTCCCTGAGATTCTCCAGGCAAGAACACTGGAGTGGGCTGTATTAAGGCTACTTGCCCAAAATGTTTTAAAATCCTGGTACTCAAAGTGCTTTAAAAAGTGAAGAGAAATGGCTTAGTGTGTGATGGCTGGTAACTGTCCTTACCTTTCATAATTAGTGTTTAACCTAAGCTTTCAGTGTTTCAGGGTATCTGGAAGAACAAACCACACTCCTTTGTCAACACAACTTGAATAAGTGTCGCCTTTCGGTGTCAGAGTGAAGTCAGTGTTCCGGTAAACATGCACCCTGTAGTCAGAGTTCTGTAGATGTCTCCCTCTGCGTCCTGTCCAGGAGCCAGCTTCCATGCTCAGCATACCACAAATCTGTTCTGAGTATTTGACTCAGTCATGTCCAGGTCAGAAACCAATGACTTCAATTCCACAGACCTCCATCAGAGCCGTATTTTCTTACCCCTTTTTTGAGGAAACAGTTCAACAGATTTAATTTTTGCTTTGGTTAGAACAAACACATTTCATGTTAGTCATCCACCAGGCATATACAGTTGGAGGAGCTGAAACTGTCAAGGGTGTGAGCACTTGGTGAGCATGAATTTTTCTGTCCCACAGGATACTCTGTTTCACTGCACAGGCTTGACTTCTTGAAGTTTTTAAAGTTTTTTAATTTTTTAAATAAGGTAAACTTATATAATAAAAATCATTCTTTTGATGTAACCCAACGATGGTTTTCAAAGAAGGCAATGGCAAGCCACTCCAGTACTCTTGCCTGGAAAATCCCATGGACAGAGGACCCTGGTAGGCTGCAGTCCATGGGGTCGTGAAGAGTCGGACACGACTGAGCGACTTCACTTTCACTTTTCACTGTGGTACATTGGAGAAGGAAATGGCAACCCACTCCAGTGCTCTTGCCTGGAGAATCCCGGGGACAGGGGAGGCTGGGCGACTGCCGTCTATGGGGTCACACAGAGTCGGACACTGAAGTGACTTAGCAGCAGCAGCAGCAACAATGCTTTTGAACTGTGGTGTTGGAGAAGACTCTTGAGAGTCCCTTGGACTGCAAGGAGATTCAACCAGTCCATTCTGAAGGAGATCAGCCCTGGGATTTCTTTGGAAGGAATGATGCTAAAGCTGAAACTCCAGTACTTTGGCCACCTCATGCGAAGAGTTGACTCATTGGGAAAAGACTCTGATGCTGGGAGGGATTGGGGGCAGGAGGAGAAGGGGACGACAGAGGATGAGATGGCTGGATATCATCACTGGCTCGATGGATGTGAGTCTGAGTGAACTCTGGGAGTTGGTGATGGACAGGGAGGCCAGGTGTGCTGCGATCCATGGGGTCGCAGAGTCGGACACGACTGAGCAACTGAACTGAATTGAACTGAAAGTTAGAAAGCTTCCTACGTGGCTCAGTGATAAAGAATCCACCGTCAATGCAGGAAATGAAGTTCAATCCTTGGGTCAGGAAGATCCCCTGGAGAAGGGAATGGCTACCCACTCCAGTATCCTTACATGGGAAGTCACATGGACAGAGAAGCCTGGTGGGCTTACAGTCCATGAGGTTGCAAAAGAGCTTGACTCGAAGAGCTACTTAGCAATAACGACAAAGATTAGAAAGTTCTGTAAGCTTTGACAAACTCATGCAGCTATGTAACCACCTCCGTAATCAAGATAGAGAACATTTCCATGATTGACAAAGTAACCCCTGTGCCCCTTAGCCATTACCTGCCTTCCACACTCAGCCCAGAACAGCTCTCTCTTCTCTCCTCTTCCTTCCATTTTCTGAAACTTCATCTAAACAGAATCATGCAGTCTGGAGCCTTTGGCGTTTGGTTTCTTTCACTTAGCAAAATGCTTTTGAAGTTCCTCCAGGTGGTTTCCTATATCAGTTGTTTGCTGGTATTTCTTGCTGAATAGTATTTGATTGTATGCGTGTGCCAGTTTGAAAGTGTATGTTTAACTTTATTGTTAAAAAAACCTGCCAAGCAGTTCTCCAGAGCAGCGATGCTATTTTGCATCTCCACCGATCGTGTCTGTCTCTTCTGGTGGCGCTGTATCCTTCTCAGCGCCTGCTTAGCATTGTCAGTTTTTAAATTTTAGCCATTCTGACAGACAGCTAGTGGTATTTTGTTGGGGTTTTAATTTCTAGTCCCTTAACAACTGATAATGCTGGTATTCTTTTTATGTGCCATTCAGATATGTGCCATTCACATTTTGGCAAGGTGTCTGTTCGTACTGTTACCAATTTTAAAAAACAGTAGATTATTTGATTTCTTATTATTGAGTTTGAAAGCTATTTTTGGTATATTCTGGATACAAGTACTTCGTTGAATATGTGTTTTGCAAATATTTTATCCTAGTCTGTGATGTGTCTTTTCATCCTCTAAGCAATGTCTTTGACTTCCCAAATTTTTTGTGGTCAAACACACTTTACATTAAATTTACTGTCTTACAATTTACTTAATAATTGTATATTCTAAAGCATATACAATTCAGTGATAATAACTACATTCGTGTTGTTGTGAATGTATCACCACCATCCGTCTTCAGAACTCTTTTCACCTTGAAACCTCTGAAGTCCTGTACCTGTGAAATAATAACTCCCCATTGCCCCTCTCCCCAGCCGTCTTTCTGCTTTCCGTCTCTTGTTTCGACTACCCTATTCATATAAGTGGACTCATACAGTATCTGTCTTTGCATGACTGACTTATGTCACTCAGTATACAGTCCTCAAGGTGGGTCCGTTTGCAGCATGCCAGAATCCATTTGCAGCATTCCTTTTTAAGGTTATATTGAGGGAGAAGGAGGGAGAGAAAAATGCACATGTATCAGATATCTTCTTATAGATGTGGTATGTAAAGCATGCCGCATTTTGTGTACTTATTCGTGTGTCAGTGGACACTTGGATTGCTTCCATGTGGTAGCCATTGTGAATCCTGCTGCTGTGGATGTGGAGATGCAGTTGCTTGTCTGAGTCCCTGCTGTCAGTGCTTTGGGATGTATATTCAGGAGTGGAATTGTGGCATCACATGGTAATTGTATATTTAAATTTTTGAGGAACCACCATACCTGCTGTCCCACAACAGCTGTACCATTTTGTGTTCAAGCCCAGTACAACAAGGATGCCAGTTTCTCCACATCCTCACCAGTGCTGTTATTTTCTTTACTGATAGCAGCTGTCCTAAAGGGTTCGAGGTGTTGATGACGTCATTTGAAGAGCAGAAATTGAAGTTTGTTTGCATGTGAATGTTCAGTTGTTTCCACCTCAGCTATTGAAGAAACCATCCTTTTTCTATTGTATTGCCTTTGAATCTTTATCAAAAAATCAGATGACTGTATGTGTGTAGGTCTATTTCTGGACTCTGTTCTCTCCTTAAATTTTGATCAGCCTCCTTAATGTGAAGCAGCGTTAAGCTTAATATAGTGCCAGCCCTCCCTCAGAAGTAAATTTTTGGTCATGATTTAAGCAGAAGAGAAGACCAAGACATTTTACAATCTGGCCGGGCAGATTTACTCTGCATTTTGCAGTGAAGGGTGTTCTGAAAGACAAAACCTATGACTTTCTCCACGCTTTTTTAGGACCTTACCCAAACAGACTGTACATTATATCTTTTTCCAGGTTTAAAATTGGAACTGAGAATTTCTTCTATCTTGAGTATCCTTCTGCAGAAAGCTAATACAAAAGTACAAGATAAGATAAACAAGCATTTGAGTTTAAAATATAGTCTCCCATAGTTATACAATAGTGTAAAAATAGTGACTATCTTGATGGAATCCAAGAAACAGAAGCATATAATGTCACCAGCACAGAAACAAATGTGCTAAGCCTCAGCTCTGCCGAGAGTACCTAGGCTCCAGAGAACATGGGGAACACCTTTCAGGCTGTGCACAGGTAGCTGACCAGCCCCCCACACGCAAAATAAGGAAGTGTCTCTATTACCTAAACAGAAGAGAAGAGCCTGGCAATCACTGGGTAGCTTGAGTTCTTTTGCCACCAGGTAAATCAGGTGAAACCTACCTGAGAGCAAAATCTTCATCCAGGTGGTATGACCCAGTTTGTATAGAGACCACCATCTGTTTGCCACTGGTGTTAGAAAATGATGTTGAGATGATCAGCATCTCAGAGGTGGAAGACCAGTTCAGTTCAGCCGTTCAGTCATGTCCAACTCTTTGCGACCCCATGGACTGCAGCATGCCAGGCTTCCCTGTCCATTACCAACTCCCAGAGCTTGCTGAAATTCATGTCCATCGAGTCAGTGAAGCCATCCAACTATCTTATCCTCTGTCGTCCCCTTCTCCTTCTGCCTTCAATCTTTTGAAGCATTAGGGTCTTTCCAACAAGTCAGTTCTTTGCATCAGGTAGCCAGAGTATTGGAGTTTCAGCTTCAGCATCAGTCCTTCCAATCGATATTCAGGACTGATTTCCTTCAGAATGGACTGGTTGGATCTCCTTGCAGTCCAAGGGACTCTCAAGAGTCTTATCCAACACCTCACTTCAAAAGCATCAATTCTTTGGTGCTCAGCATTCTTTATGGTCCAACTCTCACATCCATACATGACTACTGGAAAAACCATAGCTTTGACTAGATGGACTTTTGTCAGCAAAGTAACATCTCTGCTTTTTAATATGCTGTCTAGGTTGGTCATAACTTTCCTTCCAAAGAGTAAGCATCTTAATTTCATGGCTGCAGTCACCATCTGCAGTGATTTTGGAGCACCCCCCCCCCAAAAATAAAGCCTGACACTGTTTCCACTGTTTCCCCATCTATTTTCCATGAAGTGATGGGACAGGATGTCATGATCTTAAGTTTTTTGAATGTTGAGTTTTAAGCCAGCTTTTTCACTTTCCTCTTTCACTTTCATCAAGAGGCTCTTTAATTCTTCTTTGCTTTCTGCCATAAGGGTGGTATCATCTGTATATCTGAGGTTATTGATATTTCTCCTGGCAGTCTTGATTCCAGCTTGTGCTTCTTCCAGCCTGCAATTCGCCTGATGTACTCTGCATAGAAGTTAAATAAGCAGGGTGACAACGTACAGCCTTGATGCACTCCTTTCGCAATTTGGAACCAGTTGCATGTCTGGTTCTAACTGTTGCTTCTTGACCTGCAGACAGATTTCTCAGGAGGCAGGTAAGGTGGTCTGGTATTCCTGTCTCTTGAAGAATTTTCCAGTTTGTTGTGATCCACACAGTCAAAGGCTTTGGCATAGTCAATAAAGCAGAAACAGATGTTTTTCTGGAACTCCCTTGCTTTTTTGATGATCCAGTAGATGGCAATTTGATTCCTGGTTCCTCTACCTTTTCTAAAACCAGCTTGAATGTCTGGAAGTTCATGGTTCGTGTACTGTTGAAACCTGGCTTGGAGAATTTTGAGCATTACTTTGCTAGCATGTGAGATGAGTGAGTTGTGTGGTAGTTTGAAGACCAGGTCAGTGGCTAAACTTCTTTTCTATCTTCCTGTCTTCTATCTGGGCCCTTGTTCAGTTCTTTCTCCACAAGCCTGCTGGATGTAAATTACCAGAGGACAGCTCTGATCATGCTCAAAGGTGTTTCTCACTGGCCTTAAGATAAAAACATGGTGTTTCACAGCCTGTAGTCCTTCACAGACTGACCCTGGGCCACCTTTACTGACTCCTGTCCAGGGATCCCCTTCCACATGGTGATGATGTGAACCCAAACATGCTATGCATTTTTACTCCATTGTGCACGTGCTGGTTTCTCTTATCAGATGCCTTTTCCTTTATATGCCTGATGGATTCTTCTTATCCTCCCAGATCCATCTCAGATGTTACCTTCTCTTGTCACCTTCCTGCACTGTCTGAGCAGGGTACAGGAAACACAGTATAATGTTCAAGAACACAGACTTGGGTTTGAATTCCAGCTCTATCACTTTTGAGTTGTGTGAACAAGTTGTTAATCTCTCTGCTCCTTCATTTCATAGTGGTACGTACCTAATAGGGTGATTATGAGGATTAAATATTAATAATATGTATGTGTGTGTATAGTACATATCAAAATGCATAAGTATTTAATAAACATGTCATTATTATTATTATCTCCAGTTTGTTTAGTCAGCAAACATTTATTGAGCACCCACTGTATGCTGTTCACCTGTACCAGGGACTTGGGATGCACAGATAAGTGAGCCCTGGCTGTGCTTGAAGAGGAGGATACTCAGAGCCATGGAAGCTGCCACTTATTTTATGATGACTGTCAAGTACTGTACATGTGGATCTTAGTTCATTAAGATGCAGGTACTGTACTCCCCACTGAGGCTCAGAGAAGTTAGTAAGTAACTTGCCTGTATGATCTAGAACGTGTAGATGTGTGCCTGCCAAGCAGTGGAGCCAGGTGTTAAACCACTGGCCGACTCCGTTCAAAGGGAACTTAGGAAGTGCTTGGAGAATATCATAAGCCCTTTGAGATTTACACTTGAAAGACAGCAACCATATTTTTCTGAAAGATGCTTCTTTCTGCTTCTGCCAGAGGCGGCGTATTTAACAGGATGAATTCTAGAGCTCACCCAAGTTGACAGGCCACATTTTCTTACAATTCATCTTCTGTTATTTATATAATAAATTCTGTCTCCTTGAGTCTCGCTATTAACTCTTAAATCTCATCAACACTCTTATATTTAGTTGTGAACTGTGAATAGTAGAAATGAGGAGAGTTAAAGTTTATAGTAAAGGTTAAGAATCCAGTCCATGGGGTTCTTGAGGCAAGAATAGTTTTTCTCTCTTAAGATTCTGGCAGAAGTGATAGGCTTCACTGTTAACACTTACACACTATGTCTAAGTGTGTAACTAAATAAAAGTGGAATGTTGAGATATTTTAGAGTCATGAGATGCTAAGAAGGCTCTTAAAGATTCTTGAATCCCATTGTATTGGTCAGACTTCTAAATGGCAAAACACAGAATCCACCTAAACTATTCTAGACAGAAAGGAATTAGTCAAAAGAGTTTAGTGGCTTGTAGACCCTCTGGTAAGGCCAAAGAATTAGATTTGGCTGTTTCACAGCCAGAAAAGACATTGAACTATATCTTAGAACTACCTTGCCCTCACTTGTTGCTGTTTCAGCTCAGAAGCATCACCTCAACCGTGCTTGTTCTCCCTGAAACTTGGTGATCATTTTCTAAGAATTATTAGAAATAAAAGGAAGCCACTGCCTGTAGGGCCGCTTGATTCTCTTGAGGTATATGCTCATTTGAGGAGCTGGGCTGAGATCTAGTTAGAAAAGATCTTATAAAAACAAAATCCCAGATAAATAAATAGAGTCCTGTTCAGACAGTGAAATAATATACAGCAATTAAAGGGGATGCGCCAGAGCCGCATCTTTTCACAAGGCTGAGATTTTAGAATGTGACGTTGAACAAAAATGCCGGCTCCATAATAACACACAGAGGGTGATAGCGTTCCAGAAGCCTTTGAGAGCATGCAAAAATAGCCTCTATAGCGTATGCATGTATGTAAAACTACAGAAACATCCCCAGGAATGAGCTCAAAATTAGTGGTGGTTTCTGGAGATGGGGAACAGGGAGTGGGACCAGGAGAGGGTACACAGGTAGCTTCCGTTGTATCTTTAATGTTTTGTTTCTTATGGACTATTTTCTTGAGAGAGATACAAGCAAAATGTTAAGCAATCCAAGATCTGAGTACTTGGCTAGCCCAATGTATAGCTGTCTGTTATATTTATTCTCTCTGCTGCTAAGCTGCTGCTGCTGCTGCTAAGTCGCTTCAGTCGTGTCCGACTCTGTGTGACCCCATAGAAGGCAGCCCACCAGGCTCCTCGTCCCTGGGATTCTCCAGGCAAGAACACTGGAGTGGGTTGCCATTTCCTTCTCCAATGCATGAAAGTGAAAAGTGAAAGTGAAGTCTCTGAGTCGTGTCCAACTCTCAGCAACCCCATGGACTGCAACCCACCACGCTCCTCCATCCATGGGATTTTCCAGGCAAGAGTACTGGAGTGGGGTGCCATTGCCTTCTCCGATTTTTTCTCTCTACTTCTCTGTATATTTATTCTCTCTACTTCTCTGTATATTTATTCTCTCTACTTCTCTGTATATCCAAGGGTTTCATAATTTAAAATGTTAATCCTTGGCTTCAGTTGTGTATTGAGGTAAATTAAAAAAAAATACTGCCTCCTCTCAGAGATAAATTCAACAGAAACAGTAAAACTGCAGTTGTTGAATTTAGCTGGTTCCCTTCCAGAAAGAAGGGAGTTCAGGAAGGTATCCGAAACGTTTGGTCACTGAGCTTTCCAGAGGGAGTGAGCGGCCCTCAGCTGTAGCTCCGGTTGTGCCGGGTGTGCGAGCTGGAGCTGAGTTGCACCCCAGTCCTGCCCCGTCTCTCTCAGGTGGCCTTCCGCTGGGTGTCATGAGTGCTGGGCCTGGAGCCAAGCTGGCTTTGTGCAGCATGCTGGCCACAAAAGTCCATGTTGGTTTAAAATGCTCTGTTTACAAATGCGTAGTCAGATAGCCCGGGTGTCATCAGAGGAATCACTTGCTTGACTTGCCAGCTCTACCCTGTTACCGTGGGAGTTTATTTTGAGGATAAAGGAGCTGAAATGTTGAGTCAAGTCCTTCATATTAACCAAAGGAAAATCATATTGGAAGGAGAACAAAGAAATACGTGAAATGCAAAATCAAGAGGAGTCATCTTAAAAGAAATCATTTGAAAAAGTGTTTGAAGACCCGCGCCATCCCTGGCACACAGAGGCCCTCACGAAGGCTCTGAACTGATGGGACTTCAATCTGGATGGAGTGCTGGTTCCCCCATGGTCTAGGCTGCTTCCAACACTGGTTTTTTAGTGCAGGGATTTCTCCTTGAGTGGTCCATGAGTAGAATTGAGGGAGTCCATCAACTTGATTAGGAAAAAATATTACATCTTAACTTTCTTTGACCTCTAACCAAAATTCACCATTCTCTTAGTTATGAAATAACTGGCAGCAAACCTGTTAATATTAACAGTGCCTGTAACTTTATCATTATACCCCAAACAGATTGGCTTGTGATTTTTTTTCTCCTTAAATGTCCTTGTGAGGTTTTGATATCAAGGTTATACTGGCCTCAAAAAACAAATTGGAGAATTTTATTCTCTGGAAGAAATTGTGTAAGGTTGGTGTTATTTCTTCCTTAAATATTTAGTAGATTACAGTGGTGAAGCCCTTCGAGGTCTGAAATTTCTTGTTGGGAAGCTTTTTAAATATAGATTTAACTTACTTAATCTATACCTGACTATTCAGATACTCTATTTCTTCTCATATAAGTTTTGGGAAGCTTCTTTTTCTTAGGAATTTATCTATTTCCTATGCTTTCGAAATACTAGGCGAAAGTGGTACAAAATATCCTTGTATGTTTTTAACATCGGTAGGTCATGCTATCCTCTTTTTCATCCTTTATATTAGGAAAAGATTTTTAAACATTAACACAACTCAGAGTTCTTAAGCATTTAGGGAAATGACAACCACTGATAAATGTTTAAATTAGTACACCCTTTCTAGAAGACTGTTTTGTAGAATAGTATATTTTGATATATGAAATGTGAGTGTATTTATCCAACTACCTGTTTTAAAGAATTTTCCATAAATAATTTCACAAGTGCAAAAATACTCACCACAGCATTATCTATAGCAGCCAAAAAAAAAAAAGGGAAACAGATCAATAAGGGTCAGGGAAGTAATTGTGCTATTTACATTTGCTAGAGTATATTTATTTTATCTTATTTTAGATTTATTTTTTTTTAACTTGATGGCACCACACAGCATGTGGAATCTTAGTTCCTCAACTAGGGATTGAACTCATATACCCTGCAACTGGAAGCAGAGTCTTAACCACTGGACCACCCTAGAGTACCTTTTGTAGTTACAAAACATATGACATAGACATGGGAATGTGCTAGGGAGATATTGTTAGTTACAAAAAGCAGTCACAGAAGAATGTGTACAACATAACCTCTTCTGTGTTGAATATATAATTCTTTTTTAAAATACATACTTCTATGTGTGAATGCGTATGTAGAAAATAATTGGGAGGCATGGTCACCAGGTTTCTAACAACGATATATGTGCGTGGTAGGATGTTGGATAGCAGTTATTTTCTTTTTTGCTCTGCGGTGTTGTTTAAAATGTTTGTATGGACATGCATCACTTCTACAAAAATAGCAAAACTTTCTAAAGAGCTTGGCTGTAACAAGAAGATGAGAGGGTGGTAGGGGAGGGGAATGTCAAAGCATTTTTCTTGACTGATGGAGAACAGCCAGAGAAGAGAGAGAGCTTGAAGCCGCAATAAAGAAGCGATAGTCAGTTGAAAGACAGGAGGGCCTGGACTCAGACGCAGAAGTCAACCCTCAAGGGACAGTACAACATTCCTTCCAGAAAGAAGGGAAAGACAAGAGAAGATATGGAAGAGTTCCGAGCCAAAAGAAAGGGAAAATAGTGTTCATAATTAACTCACAGCTGCCAATTTCTTAGTGAAATCGGAGGTGAAACTATTTGAGTAGAGCCAGGGTCTTGAGGATAGTGGTGAGGGTCTCCAGCAGGATTGACTGTAGAAGAGAGTCACTGGGGTGTGGGCAGTTGAGCCCACCTGGGGGCCTTAATAAAACTTTGGTTTAAGGGAACCCAGTGGTGTGGCTGGGCAGCTCTTCTCTAGGAGAAAAGCACAGTTGGTACCAGGCTAGGGGGTGGCTTGGGAGGCATCGTAGCACTTCAGAGGATGAGAAAATTCAGGATACTGATTGACCTTAATCCAGGATGCCTGGGAGGAAAGTGAATTACGAAGAGGACCAAGGGCTGGGGATTTATTTGGAATTTGGACATCGAAGAAGCCAGAAGACAGGTGCTCAGGGTCAGGGTGGGTTTTCGGAGCTTGACATCTTATGGAAGGTCGGCTCAGTGGCCATGCGAGGACAGGAATGGTCACAGAAGTTGGGAAGGTCCGAGGGTTGTGAAACTGGAAGGTCCAGTGGTCTTGCTCATGGATGTGAGCATTTCTCAGGATAATGACAGGAATTCTTTCGGAGAAGATTTTGAGCCAGGTGCTAAGAGATTGGGTTCATGGACAGAAAGACTCCTCAGAGCAGGCTTGAGGGAGGGAGCTGGTAGAGCCCTGGTCTGGAGCAGCTGTGGGCCCACAGGGAGCTGATTGACCTGCTCTCCTAAGACCAGGAGCCTGAACCCCAAGGGAAGCCTCCCTTCATGACTGTGGGGCTTTGCAGTCCAAAACTGGCAGAAGGAATGCTCTGCAGACATTGCTTAGCAAAGGGACAAGACCATGGGGTACAGGTAAGTGGGTAAAGATACGACAATTAGGGTTCTAATGAGAGCGGGACCAAAAGAGAAGCAGGCTAGAAACAGGAAGGCTGAGCTGCAAAGGGGTGGCGATTCGTTTGCTGGTTTCCCAAAGGAAATGCTGAACTATATGTTTCTTTTTCTTATCACAAAGCAATATCTGCTCACGGCTGAGAGAATAGAAACTACAGATAAGCAAAAAGTAAAAACGAGTAAAGAATCATAAGAGCCGCTCACAACCCCTGGGTCCTGGAGCTTTTCCCGTTGACATGTTCTCTCCTCCTGTTCCTGCTGCCGCAGATCCAGGTCAAGGCCTCACAGGCTCTAGAACAAGCTTGTCCTCAGGGTCAGATTTCTCTTCCTAGCAGAGCTCCCAGGCCGGCCTCCGCCGGACTTCCAGCCCTCCGGTCCTGCCGCCACAGCCATCTTCCCCAAACACCCCATTCTCGCTTCCCTTTTCCGGTTCCATCACATACCACACCCCGCTCTGGCTTTCCAGGGCTTCTGTAACCTGGAGCCGTCTTACCTCCCTGACTCGTTTCCAAACCCTGCCCTTTACTTAGACCTGCTTTGCTTCCCTCCCAGCTCCCTTCCCCAGCCCCCTCAGCATCCAGGTCTTCATGATACCCGCCCTGTCGGGCTGGCCGCCCCCAGACTCTCCCAGTTGTCAGGGCCCAGTGCCCTGCTCCAGCCCAGACTGACTGATCTTCGCCTTCTGGATGCTTGACTGACCGCTCCTCCTAGGGCCTCGTTGGTTCTTTGTCAGTTCACGCTCAGGTATGACAAGTACACTCAGATATACTTAGAAGGAAGCACAGGATTTACAGCTGGGAGGAACCTCAGTTCAAGGGAGGCCAAGAGACAAGCCCCCCAAAGTCAACCAGCAAGTTGTTCATGGAGCTGAGACTGGAACCCTGATTCTCAGACATGAACACTCCTCATTGAATTAAATATTGCTTTCTAAATAAAGCTTTTCTCTGATGCCTGGACATGAAGCCCCAGAGACGCAAAGCAGTGGTTATCAGTGATGAGAATATATCAGGCTGCTCAAAATCCAGACTGCTGCGCCTGATAGGGGGAGACGCTGATTCAGTAGGTACAGGATCGGCTCTGAGTATCTGCATTAACCAAATAAACAAAACTCTCTGGCTGATCCTGATGTAGAGAGCCCTCAGCTCACCCTTTGAGAAACAGAGCTCGCTCTTGTCTTCGGTTTTTCTTTCTTTGTTAAGTTCTCTGACATTTGCTTGTGGACACGGTTAAGCTCTCCCGAAGCTTCGCATCTCGGGAGCAGGCTTGGGTAGCCAGCCCCCCACCCCACCCAGCACGTGACAGCGGGAGTCTGTGCTACGACCCATTCCTCTTCTCAGGCCCCAGACTGGCCTGGGCCCAAGCGCCTGTCTTCCTGATGTGCACGGCCATTTGGCCTCAAGAGCCAAGTTATTTTTCAAAGTCCTTGGAGGCAATACCTTGGCAAAAGGTTGAGTGTAGTGGAATTCTTTGGAAAACATCCCCCTGGCCCAGGGTGTTTCTGAGCACCTTCTGTAGTGTGGATGCCTGGGCTCTGGGGCCTGCCAACTGTCTGTGTCACAAGGCATCCATGTAAACCAAACCCATGCTTGGGCCCGGGCTCTCCAAGCCCTGGGACATGCAGCCGGGCCAGGCTGGCAGGAGGAGGAGCCATCTGCGCGGTGATGAGGGCCAGGCTCCGGGCATGCCGCCTGCCTGGGTCTGTGCCTTGTATCTACCATTTCTAGCCACGTGACCTTTGACATCCCTTTGCTGCTGTTTCTTCATCTATAGAGTGAGAATATAAATTACTATAAAGTTAATTATAATTGTATTACAAAAAAATGAATTCCTACCCCACACGATAGGTGATGAAGGTAACAAGTTAATGCATAAAAAGCTCTTGAAACAGCATTTGGCACATAGTAAGTGTTCAGTAAGGGACTGCGGCTATTATAATTATCTCGTGAAAACTGTGATGAAATAATGAGACTCACTGCTCTCCACCATTATCAGTCCAAGAGTTACCAGTTGCCCCTTGTTGCATGAGCGTAGATTAAAGGAATGACTAATAGCATAGTAATTGCTCTTCAAAACGCTGCCTGGGCCCTCCAAGACAATTAAACATGCTAGGTATTTCCTAGCAATAAGGTCAAGCCTTGCATAATTTAACAGCTCTACAGCAGTTCAGCATTTTGGTGCTTTGGTAAGGTGGCAGTTATATAACAGGCTGCAACCACGCACATGAGCAGAGCCAGAGGTGGGGGAGAGGGTGCTTTGAAAAGATGTGTTAAGCACAGGAATGAAGGGTGTGATAGATGAAGGACCTGGCAACAGCTGCAAGCTTCAGAAAGTTTGAGTCTGGGGGAATGCATACATGCCCTGTGCCATTTTGGCACATGTTGGCTTGAAAAACATCTCCCAGTGTTAACTATCAACCTACTGCCATTCGGAGGTATGAAGTTTTGTCTTGTATTAGCCATATTTCAGGTGTTTTCTCACTCCTTTGTAATATTTTAAGCTAAAAGTATGATTGCATCAATCTCTAAAGTGACACAAAGCTGAATCAGTCTCTGAAATCATGTCTTCATCAAATTTTTATGTAAAAACTCAACTTACATTGTTGCCAAAGTATCCCCTTCCTGTATCCGATTGCCATTCTAACCTTCTTTGGTGCTTCAGACGTAGTGGTTCCATCCTTCAGATTCTAAGTACAGGAGAGCCTAGGAGGGTGTCAGAAAGCAGATGCCATTGGCTTGTTTCTGTTTTGGGGTGAGAGATGCTAGTCTTATGAGTCCTTCGCAAGTGATCTCGTGTGCTAACCACAGAAATACTTCTTAGACTGCCCTGTTTGAGTTGTGCAGTATTTCTTTAAAAGAAGACTGACATTTAAATAGACTGCTTGATGTTTGTCATGACATAAGGCCCAGAACCTCTAGCGACCAGAAGGTCAGTTTGTTTCTGGAACCGTCTTTAGACAAAGATCATCCTCATCTCCTCTAAGGACCCAGAACTGGTTGCCCACACTTTTCAGAGATAATGCTCAAACCAGGGTCTTTAGAGTCATGGATGAGGAGAGAGCTATGGGGATTGCTGTCAGCTAGGCCAGGCTGAAAGCTTGCCTTAGTAGGGCTCACTGGAGAGCCTGCTATTCGCCTTAGTAAGGAGCTGCTGTAGAGTAAGTTCCTGGGAATGAGTGAGGCCCAGGAAAGCCTTGTTGGGTGGCAGTCTGTAACTTTACCTTAAGTCTTTTAAAATAAATAATTTTTAACATTTATAAATGAGAGCAAAATTTTAGATGAATATGTCCTTTTTTATTGCTGCCTGTCCAAGCATTGTGGAGGTCAGAGTGCTAGCTTGATGACCAGGTGGCTGGCAGTAGCTTGGAGGCCTTAGCCAGCTCTAACTTTCATTTATTCACTGAATACCAGCTTAGTGCAGGCCCTGGACTACACTGTGCTGTAGAGGAAGGATGATGGCTGGAAAGTCACTGAGCATGTATGTGTAAGGCATTATTTTGAATTCCAAACTATTTGATATTTTTCATAATAAAGTTTTTTAAAAGTGAGCTAGCATATTTGATAGTAAGGAGACCTTGAAAAATGAAAAAGATAACTAGCTTAAATGCTTTTTAAATATAATAGGCTAGAAAACAAAATCAGGATGCTTCCAAAAGGCAAAGTGAAAAGATGAAGAGAGAAAATAGGGGAGAAATAGTAAATTAAAAATTTTGGTGATGCATCCAGGAGTTTGAATATCTGAATAGGAGTTCCAAGGCGAGAGAAGGAAATTATCAAAGAAGTAATACAAGAAAAATTTCAGAACTGGAGGTCAAGGAACTTTCAATCCGGAGCCCAGCACAATGAATGAAAAAAATTACCCTTCTCTGGACACACTGTCATCAACATTGACAACTCCAGAAACAACGAATTGTAACAGCTTTGGGGGGCAAATGAATCACAAATAAAAGAAGGAAAATCAGAATGCCATCAGAGCGCTTAACATCAGCACTGAAAGTTAGGCTACAAGACAAGAGAGTAAAGGTGCCAAAATACTGTGGGAAAATTATTTTGCAGCTAGAATGTTATGCTCAGCTGAATTCTCAATAAAATCTCAGGACAGAACAAAGACATTTTTAAATCTGCAAGGATTTTAAGTTTTGCTTCCTGTGGGTCCTTTTTTAGGAAACAACCAGAATACTTCACCAAAATGAGAAAATGAAAAGGAAGGAGAACTAGAACCCAGAAGGCAAGGAACCGACACAGGGAAACAACCCAGGGGGGCCCAGAATACATGAAATAGGCCCAGCTACTTTGAAATTCACAGATTATCTGATGGACTTGACTGTGTGGAAAATAATATTTGTATATATATTGATAGTTCAGTTAGAGGGTCTGAAAAAGCCTGAATGCATAGAAAATTAAGCAAGCGAAACAGAGAGGAAGTGTTAACTCCAAGGAAAAAAATTTTACAAGGGGGAAAATAAATAAACTCCTTGGCTTTTCAGTAAGCAGTTCCTTGTTACGATAATGTAAAGGAAGAAGAACGGTGGTAGGTGGCACAGAAGAGCTAAGACCTAGGCAATTATAACAGGAAGGTAATAGGTGAAGGGTCAATAGATAAACCAAGAAATGGCCATATTAACATATTACTTGAGTTTTTTAAAAAGCTAAAAGCATTGAAAACTCGCCTCAAGGTACTGTGTTTTGGTTTCAGCATTTTTGAGCAGTTTGATTTAAACCATGTGTTTTTGTTTGCTCTGAGAAAAATGAAAATGAATGAAAAGGAGAAAAAAGTTGAAAGTTTGACCATCAGTGGGAAATTTCAAGCCTACATCATCCAAGCATTTGTCACCACAGGCATCAAGTGGTGTGGTGGATGGGAGCACACAGACAGTCTCTGTCGGATCCAGCCTCTCTGTCTCCATGTTTCTTAGCATGGGACAACCTTCCTGTCCTTTGGCAGGTGACTGGACCATCTCCTGCCAGAGTCATACCAAGTTTCAGATGAGGTTATGAGGCTGAGCAGGAGTGTGTGCATCATAACAGGAAGGGAGGAAAGAGGAAGGAAGGAAGGAGAAAATCCCCTTCATAGATGGATTTAGAAAATGATTTGCCACTTTACTATCGAGCCAGCTTCAGGGAAATTCTATCTGAAACGCACCAACCAGCTGAACACAGCATCAGATGGCAGTTCCACTTCTTGACCATGTGAAGCTGCTGGTGTGACTCGACATGTGTCTGTCGGCCAGCTCCCGGGAGCAGTGGGTACACCTGGATATCCCATTCCCACCCCGGATCCAGGTTGGAGTTGGAGTGTGATGCTGAGGGTTCTTTATGGCCTGATCCAGTGATCTGTCCAGAGAATATAGAATGGACCAGGTTCCCCCCAACCCACACCCCTCATCCAGGGGGCACCTCTCCATCCATCATCACTGCTGTCCACAAGTAGCTTTTCGTAAGTCTGAGGCCTGTCCCAGTCCAGACTAATCCATATCTGGGCTCTCTGCCTGAGTCTCGTTAGAACTGGACCTCTGAGACTATAGTGATGTTAGCGATAATCAGGCAGCTGTCCGCTTCTTATACCTACTCCTGTTGAGCAGCCCTGTCTGAAAGAAGTGATTGCTTTTTCTACTCCTACACCAGGGCACCAGGCCAGCCATAAGCAAGGACACAGCTGTCTGTGTTGACTGGTCTGCACTGAAACCCAGTGCGTCCTCTTCTGCTCCAGGCCTGGAGGCCATTTTATAGGGGAGCCATTGTACCAGAGTCCTAGTTGGGAGGACCCCTTGCACTCTCAGTTAGTTGTGGTTTAACCTGTTTGTGGAAGTGTTTTCCTTTGAACAAAAAGAACATCTTTCTTTTACCTTCCAGGTAGTGAGCCCTTTTTAAAAATCTTGATTGTTTATTATAGAAGTAATGCATGCTTGTAATAAGATTGAATCAGTATAAAACTATGTTAGGAAAAGGATGATACATATGTATGTACAACTTTGAACAACATACATACATGTATGTATACATACATGTATGTTCATAGACAACTATGATTGCACATATATGGTTATTCAGTAAAAATGAGATCTTATGCAATGCAACTTGTTTGTCACTGTGACATAACTTATAGACACCTTTTAACATTTTTTTTATTTATTTCAATTGAAGGATAATTGCTTTACAGAATTTTATTTTCTGCCAGATACCAACATGAATCAGCCATAGGTATACATATGTCCCCTCCCTCTTGCATCTCCCTCCCATCTCCCTCCCCATCCCACTCCTGTTGGTTGTCACAGAGCCCTTGTTTGAGTTCCCTGAGCCATACAGCAAATTCCCATTGGCTGTTTTACCTGTGGTATTATAAGTTTCCATGTTACTCTGTCCATACATCTCACCCTCTCCTTCCTCCCCCACCCCTGTCCAGTGTCCATAAATCTGTTCTCTATGTAGACACCTTTTTATGTCCTATAATTCTGCCTCTTTCTCAGAAATATTCTTTATACTGATGTACCCTGGTTTATCCAGGTCCCTTATTGATGAACATTTATTTAAATCCCCCCCGACTTTTGATGTTAATATTAGTGTTGCAATAGCAGCCTTAACCTTGAAGTCAGACCACCTTATTTGGATCCTAGATACTCCCATTTACTTACTTTATAATCTTTAGCAAGTTATTTAAACTCTCTAAGTCTCAGTTTCCTAATCTGTAAAATGGGAATAAAGTTATCCTCACAATGTCCCTACCCTAAAAAAAAAAAGCTAAGTGAGATAATATGTATAAAACTACTTAGCATATCATAATAATGATAACTAACATTTATTGAGCACTTACTGTCAGCCAAGCACTGTGTGGGTAAACAAATACTGTACTATTTCACACATGAGCCTTATAACAAGTATCTTAATATCTGAAAAGGCAAGTCCTTCATTATTATTATTAAAATGACATTAACTATTCCTCTGCATTTACTCCTCCAGGTAAATTTTTTAAATCAACTTTCCACCTACCTCCCATCAATATGACAAGCTTTTTTTTTTTTAATCCAGTTGGAATTTTGAAGGGTATCTCTACTTTTGAAGGTTGCCAGAGTAGAAAGACCCTTATGTCAGAAGGAACTGGGTGGTCTTGTGGTGGCCCTCCAAAGCCACATGACCATGGGCAGTTGATTTAAATGCTCAGCTTCCCTACCTATAATATGGGAGGGATGATCCTTACAGGGTGAAGGGGGAGGATATTGTAAGAGAGTGCTGAAACAGGGCCTGACACTTCATAAATATGTAACAAACGTACTTGCGGCTGAGGTAGGTATTTGTACTTTATCTTCTGGCCCTTTGTCATCAGCACCGTTTTCAGTGGCAGCTCAAAGATGATCTGCAGTGAAAAGAGTTTGTGTGAGAACAAGAGCAGCAGTGAGCAGGCAGGATGAAGTCTCAGGCCCCCGCTTCCTGTGCAGGGCGAGCTGAACATTTACGACCCGTTGAAGATTAGCCAAAAGGGAGGAAAGGGAATTGGGACAAACAGGCTGTTCCGCCACGCCGGCATGTGCCACCGACCGTGGAGGGGACTTCCTGCTGCAGGACACATCTGACCTTTGGAGAGGCACTGTCCGGGTGAGGCTGCCCTTTAGCAGGACAGAACACAGCTGTTGTTTAGATATCAGAGGCTAGTTAATAACTGTGTTTGGCAGTCAGCTTGGGAAGTTAACAGTGTGAGAAACAGTCCGGTTCTAGGTGTAAGTACGGCCAGCATAAGGGAATCTTTGTGTTACCAACAGGTTGTTTGGTAATCCTTTGAACAAAAACGAACATTTAGCAGCTTTAAAAAATATGAAGGGAACTCATAAAAGCCGGAGCAGATGTGCAGGCAAGGGTCACACTTCCAGTGCCCTCTGGGGAACGGTTTCTGGACTAACACGTCCAACAAATGTGTTAATTCAGATTGAGATTTCTAAGGCAAATATTGACTCAGTCACAGTATTTGCAGTTAATTCTCAACTTGAATGTGTCCTTTCAGAATGCCTTTGCCTGGCTGTTTTCTTTCCTCGTGTGTGTTAGTTTGCCCACCCTTCACTTTGAACCTTAGCAGGTGAGTTTTTAATGACCAGCTCTGCATTCTTCTCTAGGCTTTGAATAATGTGTAGAGGAATAAATATAACTATTTCTTCATTTCCCTAGTGGCATAACTGTGGGGAAAGAGGGAAGAGAAGAGACAGTTTAGACCAGGAGATCCTGGCGGAATGTAAATGATTTTCAGTCTTAGGTCACATTACATAAAAATAACTTCTTACCCACAATTCAGTATTAAAGGAAAAACTGAGGTTGTTTTGTTTTGTTTTTCCCTCTTCTCAGTTCACTTGATACTTTAGTTCCTGTTAATTTAGAAACATGTGTCTTACAGTTTCTTTGAATTGGTGTGCAAACTGCTGCGTGGTTAACCAACTTCTAGCGTAAAATAGAAAGTGTTGACTAAAAGATACAACAAATATACCATATACTTATTTTACCTTAGTGTTGAAAGATATTTTCACTGGATATAGAATTCCAGATTGAAGGTTTTTTCCCCAGATGCTGCTATACCATCTTTTGGCTTCCTTGGTTTCTGATAAAAATCCAGTGGTTTCTGGAATCATTGTTACCTTTATATAATGTAGCATCTTTCTCTGGCCACAGTCAAGATTGTTTTTTTTTGTCTTTTGTTTTCTTTACATTTATCCTGCTTGGTGTTCATGGAGCTTTTTGGATCTGTAAATTTAGGTTTTACAACAAATTTGGAGAATTTTCAGCCATTATTTCTTCAAATATTTTCCTATCCTATTCTTTCTTATTTTTCCTTCTGAAACTGCAGTTATACATGTGGCAGACTTTTTCGTGTTGTCCTGCAGGTTTGATGTTCCTTTTCTTATTCAGTCTTTTTTTCTCTTCTTCAGGTTGGGTCATTTCTGTCAGTCTATCTTCAGATTCACTGACTCTTTAATTTTCTCCATTCTGTAAGCTCATCCAATGCTTTTTAAAAAAATATTTATATATTATATTCTTTATTTCTAGAACTTCCAGCTTGTTCTCTTTTGTTGTTTCTTTTTCTCTTCACAGTTTCCTATATATCTCATTTATTCTTTTAGGCCATTGAGCATAATTATGATAGTGCTTAAAAATTCCTCTCTGTTCATTGTGACATCTGGGTTATCTTGGGACCACTATTGATTGTCTTTTTTTCTTGAGGTCGGATTGCATCTTGCTTTATTTTTGTATACGTAATAATTTTAGAGTATATTTTGAACACTGTACTAGTATGAATACCGTGGCTTCCCCTATATTCTGAAGAAGTTGTTTATGGGGTGGGGAGATTGTTGTTTATTTTGGGTTTTGCGTGAGCTCTCAATTAATTGGTTGAACTAAAGCCAAAAACTTGGTCTCTTGGCTCATAACTGAGGAGCACCTCAGTTCTTGGCTCAATAATTTTATCTTTAACCAGGTTGCTTAGAGTCTGCTCTATACATGCCAGGCTCAGGAGTCAGCCAGAAATGGGGCAGAGTTTCAGCACTGAATTTGAGTCCCTCTTCGGCCCTATACTTTCTGTGATTTTCTCTTTACTTTCCAGCATCTGTAGTTGTCTCGAAATCTCTCCCCACAGGACTACATGCTTTCTGTTGGCGTTTAGCCATCTAGCAGGGCATTGACTGCAGCCTGCCACCAGGCTGAGAGTCATAAAACTGAGAAACACATGTGAATCTTTTCCCTTCTTCCAGGCGTTAGCCTTCTTCTGGAATACGCCTGCTTTTTTGTCTTTCCACAGTGCCTTCAGATAGTTGTTTTTTGTATATTTTTCTCTAGAGTTTGTAGTTATTTTCTCTAGGGAAACTAGTCCAGTAGGAGCTTACTTGGCCATATCAGAAGTAGAACCAAAAATATACTTTTTAAAGAACATTTAAATGCAAGCTGCTCCATCCCATAATTAGTTCAGATTAGCAAGTTTGAAAAATATAAGTAGAGAAAAACATGGAACTGGAACACTTCTAGAGGAAACTGTTATTTATAGGGTCTTGGTAAACAGCAAACTACTATTAATACGCAAAGAAGCAACATAGTTCATTGTAGACTTCAGCATATTAATGAGGTACCAAAAGCTGCTTTGTAAATCTTTTCATCAGAACTTTTTATTTCATTCTGGTGAAGTAAAAGTTGCCATGCAGTAACTTATTGTACATACCAAGTCCATTATTAAAGGAAGAAACAAATTTCTCTGTCAGAGTTGGAGATTTGTCCAGTCAGCAAATGATAGAACAATTATACAAAAAAAAAAAAAATCAGTAAAGGTATAGATGAATGCATAAACAAAATTGATATAGAATACTACATCCAACAGCAACAAAATGCACATTCTTTTAAAATGCACGTGGTGTGTTTACCAAGTTGGTCAAAGTAGTGGGCTGTAAAATAAGTCTCTATAAAGCTTAAAAGTTTGAAATATATAGAGAATATGGGATATCCTCTGACCACAATGGAATTAAATTAGAAATCTATAACAGAAATTTATCTAGGGAAATGCCCAAATACTTGGAAATGCAACAACACACCATATATATAAAATCCATGGTTTTTATTTCAAAGAAGAAATCACAAGGTATTAGAAACTGTTTGTAACTAAATGATACTGAAAATACAGCACATCAGAATTTGTAGGATGCGGCTAATGAGCATATAGAGGGAATTTTATAGTTTTAAATATTTGTATCAGAAAAAAGAAAGGTCTTAAATGTGCTGTCCAATAGCACTTTGTGTGAGGATGGAAATGTTCTCTATGTTGTCTAATCTGGTAGCCACTCACCATGTGTGACTATTAGGTACCTGAAATGTAATTAGTATAACTAGGGGGTTAAATTTTTAATGTATTAGTTTAAAAATTTAGATTTAGATATTCATATGTGGTTATTGGCTACCGTGTTGGACAACACTGGTTTAAAAATCAGTAACTGAAGGTTTCCTCTTAAGAAAAGTACACAATATAAGTAATAAGAAGGATACAATAAAGATAAGCACATGAATCAGTGAAGCAGAAAGTAGATCAAGAATAAAGAGAAAATCCATAAATCCAAATGCTTGGTCTCATTAAAGATCAATAAAACTTGCTAAGTATAGAGAAAACACAGATTACCAATATCCAGGATAATAGAGGAACTACAAGCACTGGGAAAATAATGGACTATTACGACCAACTGTGTGCTGAAACAGTGAACGATCGAGATGAGCTATACAGATTCTTTTAACAAGTGCAGCTCATCGAAACTAACACAAGATGACACAGAAAGTCTGAATAATCCCGTGTCTATTTTTAAAAAAAGTCTAATCCAACATCAGAAACCTTCCCACAACGATTCTGAACTCTCAGACAATATTGGTAGGAATATAAAATGGTATAGTCACTTTGGAAGAAAGTCTGGCATTTCTTATAAAACTAAATATATACCTCTTTGACTCAGCAATGCTACTAATAGCTTTGTCTGCAAGGGAAATTGAAACATATATTAACAAACACAAGGAAAGCCTAGGTATGCCCATCAATAGGAAAATGAATAAGCAAGCAATAGGATATTTATACAATAGAATACAATTTAGCAATATTAAGAAGAAAAGTATATTCATAAGATGCAAGAACACTTATGAAACTAAAAAAATGATGAGTGAAATTGTTAAACAGGCAGAACTAATCCATGATGGAAAAAAAGTCAAAACAGTGACTCTTTATGGAGGAGTAAGGGGGTTTTAGTCAGGTTTATATATTTGTCTAAACTCAGTGAATGTACACCTCCCACTCGGTTACGTCACTGAGTGTAAATTTTACCTCAAAAAAGTTATATTGGACTGAATTTTTTAGGGAAAGTCTGACATCTGTAGTTTACTTTGAAATACATCAGAAAGATTAGATGGATTGATGGATGGACAACAAAATGGATGTATACATATATATATGATAAAGCAAGTATAGTAAAATGTTAGTGGTAGAATCTAGGTGGCTGACCATATTTATTTATAAGTATTTAAGTATTTATTTAAACATACTTCATTGTCTATATGAAATTTTTCCTAATGTTAAGGAGAAAAAGTACAGAAAAAGTATGCTTTTAATTGCATGTTCACATAGTAGAGCTTCCCCTGTGGCTCAGCTGGTAAAGAATCTGCCTGCGGTGTGGGAAACCTGGGTTCAGTCCCTGGGTTGGGAAGATCCCCTGGAGAAGGGAAAGGCTACCCACTCCCGCATTCTGGCCTGGAGAAATTCCATGGACTGTATAGTCCATGGGGTCTCAAAGACTGGGACACTGCTGAGAGACTCTCACTTCATTTCACACAGAATTACTGGAATTCAGTGAGTTGGACCTTCACTGGGATCTGCTTTTTTTTCTTTTTTAATGTTTGTTTATTTATTTGGCTGTGCCGGGTTGCAGTTGCAGCACGTGGAATCTTTCGTTGTGGTATTTGGGATCTAGCTTCCTGACCAGGGATTGAAGCCAGGCCCCCTCCACCGGGAGCCCAGAGTCTTAGCCGCTGGACCACCAGGGAAATCCCAGGACCTGCTTTTATAGACAAGAAAACTGTGTTATGAACACATTTTTTCTGAATTTCTTGAGAGCTACTATAAACAAAGGACCATGGAATAATTAATTAATATGAATCAGGTGTTTTCCCTGTCCTCTGGAAACTTGCAATCTAATAAAGCATGTAAGACAAACATACAAATAATAGAGTACAGAAGGCCATACTTTCTCTAAAGAAGGTAAGGGCAGGCTTGGTGTGGCTGTCCAGCAGAGTGAGAGTGTATTAGGTTGGAGAAGCCATGGCAGCTGCATGAAGGAGTGGATGTTTTACATACTAAGAGCACAGATGACTTCAGTAGGGAGGACAGTATCCCAGGTACAGAAAGGAGCCTGTGCAGATGTTTGGAAGGATGTGAAATAAAGCTGGAAAAATGGGACCAGGGCCTTGAATACCAGGGTTGGGTTTTTTTCAGTAGATAGAAAGGAGACATACGTAGGTAGCGTGTTTGGGTGAGGGAGAGAGGTGAATACTACAATGTAAATGTTCTGTATCGGTACCCAGAAATGGAGGAAGTGCAGATGAGAACCCCTCCCCCCACCTCCCACCCCCTTAGAGGGGTGCCGCTAAGGCCCCTGCTTCAACTTGAAGGAGTTAGATTAGAGGATCTCCAGAGTCCATCAAATTCTGTGATCTAATAACTGGAAAAAATTGTTGCATGAACAGATTAAATATTTCCTCTTGCCATGTTATATTGCTGTGTTAGCCAACTCTTTCTTCATAAAGTCTGGATTGTACTGTTACATAACTCTCTTATATTACAGTGCCCATATTCTGGGTGTCAGAACTGTGAGCTGTTGCTGTGTGGTAATGTTGCTTTTCACAGACCGGTAACATTTCAGGCTCTTAAACTTTAATGTTGTGGGAAGAAAAATGATTGAGTCTTTAAACTGGATGGAAGTTACAGGGGAAACCTCCTGCGTATGTCACAGATGGGTCTGAGTCATCCAGACGTGCTTGCATCATTCTGATAATACCCAAATGCAAGGAAACAAAATCTTAAAGTTTTATGTGTGTCTGTGTGTGTACTAAGTCGCTTCAGTTGTGTCCCACTCTTTGAGATTGCTTGGACTATAGCCCGCCAGGCTCCTCTGTCCATGGGATTCCCCAGGCAAGAATACTGGAGTGGGTTCTCATGCCCTCCTCCAGGGGATCTCCCTGACCCAAGGGTTGAACCCGCATCGCTTCTGTCTCCTGCACTGGCAGACGGGCTCTTTACTACTAGCGCCACCTGGGAAGCCCAGTTTCTTGTGTTGAAAGAAAATCTACTGCTGCATGAGTTTTTAATAATCGCTTTCTTGTCATCTCTTATATGTTTTGATCTTTTGGCTCAGGGGAAATAAATGTCCCAAATATATCGAACCATTGGGTAGGTGATGAGAAACTTTCATCTCTAAGCATCCAGGTCTGGATGGATATCTGTTTGTGTCGAGAATGAAGGAAAGATGCTGAAAATAGTAACTTTCAGACCACTGGGTTCTAACATTTGATATGAGGAAAGAAATGATATGCTGAAAAAGTGTGAGATGGGAACACAGACTCTTTGGTAGGGAAAACAGGAAGGTAACTCAGAGCCCTCTCCTTGGTATGTTTGCCTTTGCTGGCTTGATGACTGGCTTAGACCCCGTTCCAGAAACACAAGTTTGATCTTTGATGGAGTGCTAGTTACACTGAGAGCTCTGTTGCAGAGACAGCATGCTGCTTAGCATTCATTCACTTTTCTTCTTATTAGGGAGAGAAACCATGCCCTGACCTCAAATGCTTCAAAACCATTTGAACACCACGCCACACCTCTCCAAAGGTCTTGTATATCTGTGCTCTGTGAACAGGGCAGAGATGGTCAGTATTCCTATTTATTGATGGAATCAGTCCAGAGAATTCCTAAGGTCTTTTAGAAAGAGGGTGTTCTCTCTGGGGACCCAGTGAGCAGCAGGGTCTCAGTTCAGAGCTGCTTCAAAGACCTATGGACTGTGGCTTTAGACCCAGCCCCAATTTAAGGGGAGGAGGCTGCTTTTCCTCTGCTGGGAACTAGAGACTACCACATCAAGACTCTTCCATTTTTAAACACTTCACTGAAATGTGCGCTCTTTGTTAGCAAACAGCATGTTTTGAGGCCAGAAATCCTGTCCAAGTAATAATAATGCCACAGCTTCTATCATTAACATGCTTTCCCTTCCTCAGCTTATAAGGATCTTTCATCCAGTTGTAAAACAAACTGTTAAACCTTTTGAAAATACAGAGGAATGTAAGCCATTAAAGTCATCCATAATGCCACAACTGAAAGGTGTTAATCATTGTTAACATTTTAAGATTCTTTTTCTTCCTTTAAACTTTCTGTTACATTTGCATCTACATAAATGTCCTAAGGAGATCATGGGAAATATGCCAGCTGTTTTTCACATACATGAGAATTTTTCTCATGTTATAAAAAAATCCTTAGAGAATATACTTAATGACTACAGAATATTCATTCCATTTTGTGAACACAGCATCATTTTAATAGAGCCTCACTATTAGACATTTAGATTGTTTGTAATGTTCCTTTGGAAAAGTGGCAATATCCTTGGTTTCTTCTTCTGGGGGAGGAGGAGAAATATGTGGGTTTGCCTAAGTGCCTGGTGCCACAGACTAAACCTGTTTGGACCCCTTCTTGGGGCCCTGTCTGGCTTTCTGTGCGTCCAGATGGAAGGACCGGGGAGGGTGACCTCAGAGCCTCTGATCATGGCCAGGGTCACTCTCTTTGTGCTCTTCTTCCTGGGGACAAGCAGGCTGTGGGCATGGGAGTCCATCCCAGTGGACAGCTCCTCTGCTTCCAGTAGTCCTGGGAGGCCAGAGGACCCACCCCTTCCACGCTCTGTCTTCCTCAGGAGAGATGCCAGTCTGAGTCCCACATGGCTGTGGTCTTAGATCTAAAACAGAGAAGCTGTACGTGGCTTGGAGCCCGCTGGGCCTAGTAATAGTGGTACTAACTGCGGCTGGTATTTAGTGGACATTTGCTATGATGCTTCAGGTGCTCTGCACACAGCAGCTTGTTCATTTGCAGACCTCCTGTTCTGAGAGTAGGCAGTAGTGTCTCCCAGTGAAAATAAGTAGGTGGGCTCAGAGCCACACAAACCTGCTTGGGGTCCCGGCTCCCTCCGTTGACCAGGAGCTCCGTGACTTGGGCAGGTGCAGTTGTTAGGCATGAATTCAGCTACAGAGATCAGAAAACTTTACCAAGAGTAACTTAGACAGGCAGGTAGGTATTTTTCTGGAGGGAGCCAGCCCAGGGCTCATGCAGTATCTTCAGGGATCTAGCCTCTTTTCTTCCCACCTCCACTCTCTCCGGCTAGTGGCTTTCGCCCTTGTGCTTATGACACGGCTGCATCTGAGGCAGGAAGAAGCAGAGAAGGAGAAAGCGAGGCAAGCCCTGGACCAAGAAAGCGGAAGCTTTCTTGGAAACGCTCAGCTTTATGTCTCAGTGGCCAGGACGCTATCACATGGCCACCTGGCTGAAAGGGACTCTGTGGGGGAAGGTTTAGCCGGGCACACTGCTGTCCTAGAGAAACCAGGGTTTGGTTAGAAAGGGAGATGAATATTTGATGGGTCAGCAGCCATCCGTGTCTATGTCAGCAAGTCACTCCGTCTCTCTGGCACTCACTGCTTCCTCCTCCCTAGTCTGGTCAGGCCCTCTCAACTGACAGGAGGTGTGCCCAGTTTGCCTTGGGCTTTGGGAGATCCCCAGGGACGGGGAGACCCGGGCATGGGTTCCAGCAGCACCCTGTCCATTCCCTGTGGGTCTCTGTGCCTCCCAGCAGGCCCGCGGGCCCCTTGTTCATGAGGTCTGGCTTGCTCTGTCCTGCCATCACTTCAGAATCCGGCGTCTGTGACTCTGCACCACACCCCAGGATTCTTCGTTGTGTGGAAAGCTGACCTTTCTGCCCTCTGCTTTCCCTTGCTCTCCTCCTCCCTCCACTGACTCAGGCCAGCTGCCGCCTCTGCTCCCGTGGTTGCATCTTACATTTAAACCCCCAGAAAGGCAGCGTCCGGGGTGAGGAGCATCACAGTCAGGCGGAAGCTTCCTGCCCAGTGGTTCCCCCATCACTGTTTAACCACCGGACACACTGTGGCTTCTTTCCTCACCAGAGAGAGCCCTGTAGCTGGGGCAGGTGCTGGGGGAGCCCCGGCCTCACCCCGACCCGCTACCTCAGGGAATCTCGGGGCACAGCTGCATAGCTTTTGGGTTGCAGTGCACATTGAATCTGCAGGAGTTGTGCTCCAGGAAACACTGCCTCTGGGTGGGCCTCAGTTGTTGTCTGAGACCATTTGAGATGGGGGTAAGCTTCCTGTCGTCTGGCTGTTGGAGAGACAGCCAGAGCCCCCGCATGCAGACTCCAGGGCACAGTGGAGAGTGTGGGTTTCGTGAAAAAGGTGGAGGAGAGAGTCGGGGAAAGGGGGCTGATCTGACTGCAGGCATCCCCAGGGAGGCCCCTGTGGTCCACAAGGAAGACGCCATCAGCCAGGCCCCTCATCCCAGGCTGCTGAGGGGTGAGGGCCAGTTGTCAGCACGAAAGAGGGGATGTGTGTGCACATTCTTTGAAGCTGTGACTCACTCCAGAGGCTCCTTGTGGCTGTTATTACAGCTGCTGCCGCTGCAAAACAGCTTTGAACCCTAAGGTGTGAGACCGCCTTTGGAGGTGGGGGCAGAGAGCAGGGAGGGTTGTTTGGCAACACAGGAGGTGAGCGACGCATTCCATGATCCAGGGACGGGAGGAGCGTGGGTGAGTAAAGCTCCTCTGTCTCTTGAATAGCACTTTTAGGTGGTCTGTGTGATTCTGGATGCAAGGAGAGTGCACACGCCTGGGCCCTGAGGGTCAAAGGCAAGATTCAGGCCAGGAGGCCCTGTTATCACGAGGCTGTCCAGGTGCACAGGGGGCAGAGGTGTGTCACACCCCCACCAGCCTGTGCTCAACCCGGCCTCTGAGCCGGCCTAGTGGCGTCAGCTTGGGGGCCCCCGACAGAAGCCTAGGAGGCCCTCTTCTCTCATTTGCCCCGCCTTCGTGCTCTGGCCCAGAGATGCTCTGGCGGGTCGAGTGCTGGGCCAGCACTCGCCCAGTTCACGTGTGATTGGTTCTGACGGCTCCCAGGCTGGCCCATCACTGCCGCTGCCACTTGGGAACTGGTTTATTCAAGCAGCACCCACCTGGACTCTAATGGTTGAAACAGAAAATCACTGGACGGCACTGCCTTCCTCCCCAGATCCCCGGCACACGCTCTCATGGCCTGAGGAGCTCCCCTCCAGACTATCTGGGGCTGGAGGGCCATGGAGCCAACCTCCTCAACCTGAAGAATTCTGTAGAATAAGCGTCGGCTCCGTGGGCTGGCTGCCTGTCGGACTGCCAGCAGAACAGCCCTTCGCTGAAACTTTGAACTTGGTCCTGTGACATTTGCATTTTAAGCTGAAAAGAAAGCCAGATTGCAGAGCAGAGCCAAGCTGGTTATGTTTCTTCCTTTTTTTTTTTTTTTTTTTTTTTTTGGCCTTTGAGCAAATTCTTTTGGGGGAGGGTCCTCACTTGGTTCCTTTCAGACACCTCTGTCAGAATTCAGAGGAAAGAACCCACATTAGTGAATGGAGGAGCCCAGGTCCTGACCTCACCTGAGCTGAGAGAGCACCTCACAGCCTGATAAGCTGTGCCGGGGGAGCACCCACTCACAATGAGCGGTGACTCCTGGGAACAGGGCTGGGAGCCAGGGGCCCATCAACGGCAGGAGGAATCCTTCCAGCTCCCCAGCCAGAGCACTACTGCACCCCAGGCTCCCGAGAGTCAGCACCTAGGGGACCCCGGGCTCCAAGACTGGGCCCCAGGGATGGCCCTGCTCACCCTCATCTGGGCACTCAGCCTGTAGCTCTGCACACGGCCGCCTCGTGCAGAAAGCATGGGCGTGGTCCTGAGTCCCCTTCCATCCCTCTCATCTAGGACACACCTCCCGGCTGCATCATGCTGGACTGGTCCCAGTCTCTGCTTCTTCCTTCCCCACATCTCTGGTCTGGAGAAGCAGTGTTCTGCCCATCCTCCCATCCTGCCTGCAGTGTGGCAGCCGCCTCCTGCCTCTGGGGCTCATTCAGCAGCATCCTGTGCATCTTTCTGGCTCAGCTTGCCAAGACACAGTGCGCTCTAGTCAGGCCCCTGTGTGGCCGCTTTCAGCACCTCCTCACTGCCTACCAGAGACTTGGCCCGGCAGGGGCGGGGGGGGGGGCGGGGTGGAGAACCTTGCTTTGTGATTTGGTTGCCCTCTGCCTCTCTGAGTCGTCTTACGCTTTGTTCTGCCCACAGCTCCAAACATAGGCACTCAGGAAACACTTAGAGATGGAATGACTGAATATAAAAATTTGAAAGCCAAACAAATTCTCTAATGTTTTTGATTTCATGGTTACAGAATTGCCACGTTCGTATCTGCAGGAGATATTGAAAGAGTATCATTGTGATAGTCTTTTCCTGGTTTTCTTTAAATAAGTCTGTTATCCAAAGACTTGAGAAGCCGGTCTTATTTCATAAAGGGGGTGAGGTTTGTAGAATATGTAAGGAAACTTGAGAGTCAAATGACATTTTGATCTCTTGTTTTGAATTTGTAGCTCAGATAATGCCTACCAAAAGCATCTCAATAATTCACTCTTTTTTAGCCAGCCAGTTCTTCAGTCAGGTTTAAAAAGGCTTGGAAGAACATGTGATTTTTAAAATATCCTGGAGGATTTTTCCAGGCCTGGGCAACTCTCATGGGTCAATGCACAGCTATTTCTGTGTGTGTGTAGAGTGGGCGGTGCCCTGCCTGTTCACAGAGGGGCCAGGGCCTGGCTGTCTGGCCAGTGGGGGGAGAGGGGGAGGGGTTGGATGCAGGACTCTCTTCTTGCCTCCTCATACCACAGCTGGACTCCACTGCAGACCCACAGGCCTGCCCTCCCCACCCTTGGTGTTTGTGTGCCGGCATCTGCTGAAAGGTGTTTATTCTTATTATCTGTTCCCTTTATTCATTTTTTTAAAATTATTTATTTATGTACTTGGCTGCGCTGGGTCTTAGTTGCAATATGCGGGATCTGCCGTCTTCTTTGCAGCCTGTGAGATCTAGTTCCCTGACCAGGGACTGAACCCGATCCCCGTGCATTGGAAGCATGGAGTCTTAGCCACTGGACCACAACGGAAGTCCCTGAGCTGGGCCCTTTAAACTGTGGGAACCCCAACTCTGGGTCAGGCATAGCACCCAGGTATGGACCAGATAGGTGTTGTGAGGAGTCGCTTGGGGCAAGTGTAGACTGTCCCACATAGGGGTGGCTTTGGAGTACACCATCCATACCTGTGAAACAGACACACCCCAGCTGCTTTGAAGGCCTGTTATTTTTCAAGAGTTGAGTCATGCTTAAAGGAAGAAGAGTCCTCAAGTCAAATGGGAAGCAAAGGAGTGTGGCCCAGCACCCAGGGATGGAGTGCCCAGCCCAACCCTGAACTTAGCCTCTGATTTTCTGGGCCAGGCCACTCCCCAGGGCACACCACCTCTCAGCTGGGAGGCTGGCTCAGCCCTGTCTCGTGCTGGATTTGCCCCTCGGACCCACTCTTTGCCCTCCTTCGCCCTGCCCTGTGCTCTGGAAGCTGATCGTGGTGACTGTATGGACGGGCCCCTGGCTTCCTGTCCCCTATTGTGCTCTTTACCCAGTGGGGCGAACCCATGGGAGATTTGAGGGGTGGGTGAAGGGGGCTGGGGGAAGGGGGGTTGTGAGGCCAAAGTATTGACTCTCCTGACTCCTCCCTGAGGCGTCACCAGGTCTGGGCCCCTGGTAGGCAGCCCTCTACACAGGGCGCTTCGTCTCAGGTTCCATAGCCTCCTCCCTCACCCCTGTGGTCCCGGCGGTACCTGTGGCACTGTTTCTGCTCCCAGAACACTGGGCTGTGGTTCCCCTACCCCTGCCCGCCCCTCTGTAAATGGTCCCTTTATTAAACTCTCCTCGGATTACCCAGCCTGAGAGTGCCATCTGTTTCCTGCCAGAACCCTGGCGGATATGGTTCCTGAGATCTTTTCCAGCTCTGAAAAAAGATGCCTGCAAGCAAGGGAGAGCTGGCCCTTTGGGGTTCCCATTTTTCACTGGTGCCTCCCTGCCTGGTTCCCTGGGATCATGGGAGAGAAGGCCTGGCAGGAATGTGATCCCTACAACACAGAGTCGCTAGGACAAGGATCCCAGGGGCCCTGGCAGACACAGACTGTAGGAACCCCGACTTCCAAAGAGTGGGCAGGTGTGCCATCCGCTGTGTGGAGGGGAGAGGGCAAGGGGTAATCAGAACAACTGAGGCTGGACTGTCACTCCCACCCCTCTGTGCCTCTGTGACTCTGGGCAGGTGGCCCCACACTCAGAGCCTTGGCTCCTTCCCTGCCAGCCCCGTGTGGACTGCACCAGCCTTGGCCCACACATGATGGTTATGCAGTGCAGAGGAAGGAGTCTGTGTGGACTAACGAGCTGCTGTCATAAACAGCTTTTATTGTGATAGGGTCACAGGCAGGGCACAGAGCCCCGTGGGGACATCCCCACTACTCATGTCCCAGCTAAACTCGCTTCATTTCATCCTTTCCTGTTGTGCGCGCTTGTGGAGACGAACGTGGCTCCCAGAGTGTCAATTTCAGGATCAAAGCTTGACCTCAGAGACACCAGGTTACAGAATCATGCCATCAAAGAGCCGTGGCCGACTCCAGCCATCTCTGGAATTCAGATCTAGACCTTGAGAGGTCTTAGGCAGCCCCTGTGGCCTTTCTCAGAGCAGCTGCTTCGAAGTAGGTCTAAGAGGGGATAAGGGAAATTAAGAATATACTTTTTTAAATATGCTGCTGTTTCTGCTCAGTCACTTCAGTTGTGTCTGACTCTTTACAACCCCATGGACCACAGCCCACCAGGCTCCTCTGTCCATGGGATTCTCCAGGCAAGAATGTTGGAGTGGATTGTCATGCCCTCCTCTGGGGGATCTTCCCGACCCAGGGATTGAGCCCTTGTCTTTTGCATTGCAGGCGGATTCACCACTGAACCACTGGGGAAGCCTACTTTTATTTTTTTTGATAGAATAATGTTTAATTTATGGGACTTCCTTTATTCTTTACAAATTTCTTACAAAGAGCATGTTTTACTTTTTTTTTTTAATTTTAATTTTTGCTTTATTTTACTTTACAATACTGTATTAGTTTTGCCATACATTGACGTGAATCCACCACAGGTGTACATGAGTTCCCAAACATGAACCCCCCTCCCACCTCCCACCCCATATAATCTCTCTGGATCATCCCCATGCACCAGCCCCAAGCATCCTGTATCCTGCATCAAACATAGACTGGCAATTCGTTTCTTACATGATAGTATACATGTTTCAATGCCATTCTCCCAAATCATCCCACCCTCTCCCTCTCCCTCAGTGTCAAAATATATCTATTCTTAAAGTTATCACAGAGTGCTTGACATACAAGAAAAATACATTCTTTTAAAAATATTTATTTATTTTTGGCTGCGCTCGGTCTCTGTGGCTGCACGCGGGCTTTCTCTAGTGCGGTGCACGGGCTTCTCCTTGCAGCGTCCTCTCTTGCTGCAGAGCACGTCCTCTGCGGTGCGCTGGCTCAGTAGTCATGGCACACAGGCTTAGTTGCTCCACAGCAGGTGGGGTCTTCCTGGACCAGGGATGGAACCCATATCCCCAGCACTGGCAGGCGGATTCCCAGCCACTGGACCACCAGGGAAGTCTGAAAGATACCTTCTTGGAAACTACAAATGTCAAGTACAGTTTTCTCTTTAAAAAAAATAAATAAATAAAGACCCTTAAAGAAATGCCATCATGCTCACTTGGCACTGTGGACACTGGGTCGTGCCATGTGTCAGCCAGAGGGGAGTCAAAGAAGAAGAAAAGGGCGAAGGAACGAAGGGCCAAGAGAGGGCCCAACACTGCATGCCCTGTGGACACGCACCCCACTGTGCGGATGACACCGCCATCGGGAACTGTGCACACAGCAGCGTCGGTGACCTTAGCAACACGGTGCTCAGGGGAAAGTCGAAATGAGATACGCAAGCCAGTATTTCCATGAGCTAAAAATAAGCACACAAGAAAGCCCATCCCACATGCACAGAGTTTGCGAGCACGCATAGATACACCTCACACACGTTAAAGAATCTGACTCTGGGGCAAGGGGCATGGAAAACCAAGCACGAGAGAGAAATGCGCGCACAGAATCACGACACTTTCGCCTCGTTGTTGTTTAGCTGCTGAGTCGTGTCCAGCGCTTTGCAACCCCATGGACTGTAGCCCCGCCCAGGCTTCTCTGTCCATGGGATTCTCCAGGCAAGAGCACTGCAGTGAGTTGCTGTTTGCCTCTCCAGGGGATCTTCCCAACCCAGGGATCAAACCCATGTCTCCTGCATTGGCAAGTGGATTCTTTACCACTGAGCCACCTGAAAGCCCCAGAGCTTCCGCCTGATGCAGGGAAACCCAGTGCTCCTGAGGTGCAAGGCAAGCGGAAAGACAGCCCCCAGTTTTTCTTTTTAAGGTTGGAAAGAAACTTTAAAAAGCTTTTACTGTTTGATTTGCCTACTCTTCCCCACTCTAGCCCTCAGTGTAACCCCTAAACCACACTGGTTAATGGATCAAAAGTGACCTTTGTAGGGTCAGAATGCAAACACCACACAGATGCAGCCCAGAAACCACTTGAAAGAAGGGATGCTGTGAGCCGCCCTTCAGGTTCCCTTCTGGAAACTCAGCCCCCTGCAGTGCCTGCCAGGCGGATGAGTGTCCATCACAGCAGGCAAGAGTACCACCCTACCTGTGGTCTCTGTTGTTTCAAAAGTGCCTCCTGGAAGGTAGGTAAGTGTGTGTGAAAGATAGGGTGGAATGATTTGGGAGAATGGCATTGAAACATGTGTAGTATCACATATGAAACGAATCGCCAGTCCAGGTTTGATGCAGGATGCTTGGGGCTGCTGCACTGGGATGACCCAGAGGGATGGTACAGGGAAGGAGGTGGGAGGGGGGTTCAGGATGGGGAACACGTGTACACCCATTGCAGATTCATGTCAATGTATGGCAAAACCAATACAATATTGTAAAGTAATTAGCCTCCCATTAAAATAAATAAATTTAAATTAAAAAAAAAAGAAAGATAGGTAAATGCATGCGAACCCGTCAGAAGAGTCTGCTTAAAATACTTGAAACTACGCCCGCTCTTCTCTTGTTGGTATGTTTCCTCTTGTCATATCATGGGTAATTTTTTTGCCAAAGTGACGATCACAAATGTACATAATCACGTGTTACATAAATTTCATTTTTACATCTTTATTCCAGTTATTCTGTCCTCAGTGTTTGCATTTGGCAGTATTTTTCCATTTTGCCACATAGACTCTGTTACATCATTTTTAATGGCTAATATTTTATTAACTAAATACACCAGCACTTATCACAGTGATATTTAGGCTGCATTCCACTTATCCTCCACTTCTGAGTGATGCTGAAGAGAAGGTGTCTATGCTGCATATAACTTCCTCATATTTTAGAAGAATCCCTTAGGATAGACTCAGGAAATGAAATTATTGGATGAAGGAGTGAACAAAAGCATTTACGACTCTTGGTACAAATTACTAAATTGCTTTCCAGAAGAATTGTAGCAGTTTATACCACCATAGAATGTTCTTGTACCAACATTATGCTTCATAAGTTCTTAATTGCTGATTTAATAGCTTATATACGTTGATTGCATTTATTTGATTAATGGTGAACTGAAAGTCTGTCAGTTGTGTCTGACTCTGTGCAATCCCATGGACTATATAATCCATGGAATTCTTCAGGCCAGAATACTGAAGTGGGTGGCCTTTCTCTTCTCCAGGGGATCTTCCAAATCCGGGGATCAGACCCAGGTCTCCCACATTCCAGGTGGATTCTTTACAAGCTGAGCCACAAGGGAAGCCCTATTTGATTAATACAGAGGTTGAAATTTTTCCAAGTTTGCGTTTCTGTTTATATATTATTGTACTATTGAGGGGTGATTTTTTGTTTGTTTTTAAAAAATTTTATTGGAGTATAGTTGATTTACAATGTTGTGTGTAGTTTGGGGTGTATAGCAAAGTAATTCAGCTACACATATACATATATTCATTCTTTTCCAGGTTGTTTACCCGTATGCTCTTACCAGATACTGAGCACAGTCCCCTGTGCTGTATACAGCAGGTTCTTGTGATTCAGCTCAGTTCAGTCGCTCAGTCGTGTCCGACTCTTTGCGACCCCATGAACCACAGCACACAAGGCCTCCCTGTCCATCACCAACTCCCAGAGTCCACCCAAACTCATGTATATTGAGTCAGTGATCCCATCCAACCATCCCATCCTCCGTCACCCCCTTCTCCTCCTGCCCTCAATCTTTCCCAGCATCAGGGTCTTTTCAAATGAGTCAGCTCTTCGCATCAGGTGGCCAAAGTATTGGAGTTTCAGCTTCAGCATCAGTCCTTCCAGTGAACACCCAGGACTGATCTCCTTTAGGATGGACGGGTTGGATCTCCTTGCAGTCCAAGGGACTCTCAAAAGTCTCCTCCAGCACCACAGTTCAAAAGCACCAATGCTTCTGCGCTCAGCCTTCTTCACAGTCCAACTCTCACATCTATACATGACCACTGGAAAAACCATAGCCTTGACTACACGGACCCTTGTTGACAAAGTAATATCTCTGCTTTTCAATATGCTATCTAGGTTGGTCATAACTTTCCTTCCAAAGAGCAAGCATCTTTTGATTTCATGGCTGCAGTCACCATCTGCAGTGATTTTAGAGCCCCCCAAAATAAAGTCTGACGCTGTTTCCACTGTTTCCCCATCTATTTCCCATGAAGTGATGGGACCAGATGCCATGATCTTTGTTTTCTGAATGTTGAGCTTTAAGCCAACTTTTTCACTCTCCTCTTTCATTTTCATCAAGAGGCTCTTTAGTTCTTCTTCACTTTCTGCCATAAGGGTGGTGTCATCTGCATATCTGAGGTTATTGATATTTCTCCCAGCAATCTTGATTCCAGCCTGTGCTTTTTCCAGCCCAGCATTTTTCATGATGTACTCTGCATCTAAGTTAAATAAGCAGGGTGACAATATACAGCCTTGACGTACTCCTTTTCCTATTTGGAACCAGTCTGTTGTTCCATGTCCAGTTCTAACTGTTGCTTCCTGACCTGCATACAGGTTTCTCAAGAGGCAGGTCAGGTGGTCTGGTATTCCCATCTCTTTCAGAATTTTCCACAGTTTATTGTGATCCACACAATCAAAGGCTTTGGCGTAGTCAATAAAGCAGAAATAGATGTTTTTCTGGAACTCTCTTGCTTTTTCCATGATCCAGCTGATGTTGGCAATTTGATCTCTGGTTCCTCTGCCTTTTCTAAAACCAGCTTGAACATCTGAAAGTTCACAGCTCATGTATTGCTAAAGCCTGGCTTGGAGAATTTTGAGCATTACCTTACTAGCATGTGAGATGAGTGCAATTGTGTGGTAATTTGAGCATTCTTTGGCATTGCTTTTCTTTGAAATTAGAATGAAAGCTGACCCTTTCCAGTCCTGTGGCCACTGCTGAGTTTTCCAAATTTGCTGGCATATTGAGTGCAGCACTTTCACAGCATCATCTTTCAGGATTTGAAATAGCTCCACTGGAATTCCATCACCTCCACTAGCTTTGTTCGTAGTGATGCTTCCTAAGGCCGTCTTCACATTCCAAGATGTCTGGCTTTAGGTGAGTGATCACACCATCGTGATTTTCTGGGTCATGAAGATCTTTTTTGTACAGTTCTTCTGTGTATTCTTGCCACCTCTTCTTAATATCTTCTTCTGTTAGGTCCCTACCATTTCTGTCCTTTATCGAGCCCATCTTTGCCTGAAATGTTCCCTTGGTATCTCTGATTTTCTTGAAGAGATCTCTAGTCTTAGCCATTCTGTTGTTTTCCTCTATTTCTTTGCATTGATCGCTGAGGATGGCTTTCTTATCTCTCCTTGCTATTCTTTGGAACTCTGCATTAAAATGGGTATATCTTTCCTGTTCTCCTTTGCTTTTTGCTTCCCTTCTTTTCACAGCTATTTGTAAGGCCTCCTCAGACAGCCATTTTGCTTTTTTGCACTTCTTTTTCTTGGGGATGGTCTTGATCCCTGTCTCCTTTACAATGTCACGAACCTCCATCCATAGTTCATCAGGCACTCTATCAGATATAGTCCCGTAAATCTATTTCTCACTTCCACTATATAGTCATAAGGGATTTGATTTAGGTCATACCTGAATGGTCTAGTGATTTTCTCCACCTTTTTCAATTTCAGTCTGAATTTGGCAATAAGGGGTTCATGATCTGAGCCACAGTCAGCTCCTGGTCTTGTTTGTGCTGACTGTATAAAGCTTGTGATTAAGTATTTTATATATAGTAGGATATGGATTGGGGGTGACCTTGGGCTGTTCTTTTTAATTTGCATGTAGCCTTTGTGTGTGCGTGTGTGTGGTAAGTCGCTTCAGTAGCATCCAACTCTGTGCAATGCTATGGACCGTAGCCCACCAAGTTCTCTGCCCATGGGATTCTCCAGGCAAGAATACTGGAGTGGGTTGCCATGCCCTGCTCCTGGGGATCTTCCCAACCGAGGGATCGAACCCGAGTCTCTTATGTCTCCTACTGGCAGGCAGGTTCTTTGCTGCTCGCACCACCTGGGAAGCCTGTATGTAGCCTTCACCCAATATTTAATCTTTTTCACAATTCTACAACTCTGTCGTTTGCCCTTTAAAACTTTGAAATTTTACATAAAAATTTTTTAAAGAAACTGATACTGAGTCACTGGTGTTTTAATTTTGTTGAGTAAATAAAACTCAGGATACCCTGTTGGATAAATTTGAGAAAGAATTTTTACAATATGGCAGGATGAAAAATACATCCAGTTGATGTCTTGGAAGATAGACAAAGCCAGGTTCCCATCCCTGCCTGTGATGTCCCAGCTGACCAAACCAGTTAAGCTCTGTGAGCCTCATTGCCTTCACTGATGCCAGGAAATGACCAGACCCACCTTGCAGGTGTGGACCAGGGTCATGAGCAAACACTGGCCCAGAGGAAGCCCAGAAAATGTGGAGCCCTTTCCTGCGCTTGCCCTGCAGAAGCAAGTGGTTTAGGAGGACCACGCCGCAGGTCTCACACGGCACTGCCCCTGGCCATACTTCTTGCCAGTTGCTGGGAACAGTGGACTTGTTGTTCTGGCGTATCTGCTCACCAGCTTCCTGTTTTTCCTGGTGTGGTCGTGTTCTTTTAGTCAGCAGCAGGACAGAGAGAACTAGGCTGGGATGGGTAACCTCAGTTCTCAAATTCCTCTCACAGCGAGAAAGTCTGGTCCTTTCCACCAGGGATTCTGTGATGGTGATCGTGGGGCTGTGTGAACTTGAGCAGGGCTGTGATGCTGAGCCCCCAGTGTGGGGAGGTGAAAAAAGAATGACAAGTCACCCTTGCTGGGAATTCAGGACCCATGAACTCATGCTAATGGATTTTAAACATAAGCTGATTAAACTTTAAACTTTTATTTCCCACAAAGTGAATGTCTCACCCATTCCCATGCTCTTCACATTCTGGGAAGAATGGTTAAGACCTGAGCACTGGGGCCAGACTGCCTGGATTCAGATCCCATCTCTACCACATGTTAGCTCTGTGTGTGATGTTTGGCCCATGACTTCACCTCTCTGTACTGCAGCTTCCTCATCCGAGGAGAACGGAAGACTCATAGTAACTGCATTGTAGGGGTGTTGTGAGGCTCGAATGAGGTCACGTGAGTGAAGTATTAACAGAATTCGGTAGCCCGTGGTAACCTTACAGTAGTTAGCAAAAGGTCCTAAGGTTTTACTTGCTTAACTCCATTGGAATCTCTGGTTCTCACAGGCTAGGCTGGATGCTTTTAGTCAAAGATCTGGAAGTTCAATTTAAAGGTAATTTTGTGAAATTTCTCGGCCCATTAGGAGTAGATAGTATTTATGAAGAATATGCGTCAACAGTATAGCAGACATATTCAAAAAAATTAGTTGTAAAATATTATATTCTTATTGGCTTGGATTTTTTTTTTTTTTTAATTCAGGGCTCTTTTCCTATGGAAGAAGTTTGCTTGCTGCTGAAATAGATGTCCCTTTGCCCCAGGAAAACACACTGAGACTGAATTCCGGGACCCGGGGCTGATGGGAGAGGTGTGAGCTCACCACGGGTGCATGTGGGCCTGGGTGTCTGGGGGAGGTGAGGCGGGCGGGTTACAGCCCTTCTGAGGCTCCAGTGCTTCCAAGGTCAGGGCTCCCGCTGTGTGTGCCAAGTCCAGGCCTCTGCCCTGTGCCACGGCTGTACTAAGAGGTCTGCTAGATGATGGTCTGTGTCCCTCAAGGTGCTAGGGCCGTGCAGAAGTTACAGAGAGCGTGGGTCATTCCAGCCACTTAATGCTCCTGCTTCTTTCAGAACAGCTTACCACAGAAGACTGACTTGGTTAAGTGCTGTTCTCAGGAAATCTCAGCGAAGGTTGAGCTCCAGAGGGGTTTACACCGCTGCCACCTTCACTTTTCCACGTTATGCTCTGTTGAGATGAGTGAATATTAAGTCAGAGTGTAATATTCCCTGGGGTTTACAAATTGGGGAGATGACAACCTTTGGTAGCAATTTTGAGGGTATTTGGAACTTGAGGACCGAGTCAGCAATGCAGAATGACAGGTCCCCTCTTGTTGCTCAGCAAGATCCAGGAGGGAAGACCCTGGAGGGAAGTACTGCTGTGTGCCTGGAGCCCAGACGGCTTGGGGGTGGAAGAACAGTGAGCTCTTCTTCACCTGCGGTGCAGGTGGGCTCTTGCTAGTTCCGCTGAATACCCAACCAGAAGAACCTTTTCACAAGCAACAGGGATTTCAACAGAGAAAAAAATGTTTAATGTTTTGGTGGATTTCCAAGATAGGTTTCAGACTCTCTTCTTGGAAGGGTCGCAGCAAGAATCAGGGCCCTCTCTACAGAGAGGGAGGAGCAGGAGTCTGATATACTTACAGGTCAAAAACTGTCGTTAGAGAAACCTCTTCAGTTCGTTGCAGTTCAAGATATTCATCTGTGACTTTGAGAGCGCCTTGGTTTATGGTATCTTGGGAGTGAGGTTCAGCGGTGATATAACTGTTCCAGCAGGAAAGCACCAAGAGGGCTGCAGCCACTCCTGCAGTCAGCACAGTTGGTTCCTCCCTTCCAGGCAAATGTTTTCAGGCCAGAGTCTTAAGTTCTAGAAAAGGGTTTTGTAATCCCCAGCTTCTGGTTGGTTTTGAAATATTTCCTTTATAGGGATTTTTGCATTAGTAGTCTCTCAGTAAGGTGGACCCTCAGTAAATCAACCAGTTGTTAGCCAGACTGCAGGCTACTCAGGTACGAGTTGACTACACAAGGCAGAGGAGCCCTCATATACTGAGGATAGGAAGAAAGGAAAAGATCTTCACTGAGGCTAGGGGTGTGTGTGTGTGTGCTGGGGACATGGGAGCAAGCCTAGTCTTCAGGAGTAATGAAAGGCAGAAATGTATTAGGAATCTAGTTATCATTTCAGAGGGAGTCTGACACTTTAAACAGGAGTTTATGAGAGCCCAGGAATTTCCTGACTTCCCCATACCACACACACTTATTGAATACTAGCCATAGTTTAGGCGCTGTGTGATCTGTAGCTGTTGTTCAGTTGCTGAGTCTTGTCCAGTTTATTGCAACCACATGGACTGTAGCCCGCTGGGCTCCTCTGTTTATGCAATTTTCTGGACAAAAATGCTAGAGTGGGTTGCCGTTTCTGTCATCCTGTGTTCATTATCACCACAGCCCCAGCTCCCAGCCCCAGCATATTTTCAACAAAAACTTCCACTTAATTGTTTACTATGTACTGGACACCTTCCTAAGTACTTTATGGGCATTATTCAATTTAATCTTCACCATAACTGTCTTTTTGCTGATGAGGATAACTGAGGTTCAAAGGAGAGTTTAAGTAGTTTAATTAGAAACTTTGATAGGTATATAATGAAAATCAGTATTTTTAAACCAAGATCTGCCCATTTATCCACTACCTTGTACACCTTTGAAATGAATAAACAGTGCAAGACTCAGTGGGCTGTGTTCTTTATATTCAACTGCCTGGAATCTTCTGGACTGAAACCTGTAGGTGGCAGGACACTGAGCTTAAATCACTTCGTTTGCTTTTTTCCCCAGAAAGCAGAGAGAGGATGGCTTCATTGCATACTGTCTTGCTTTCAGATGGAAGTAAGGACTAAGGACATCCTGCTAACTGGACATGCTTATTCCATCTGTTTATTTCAACAGAATTTTGTGGGCTTGTCCAAAGAGATGTTATAGATGAAGAAACTGAGATCCAGAGAGGGGAAGAGTCTTGCCCAGGAGCAGAGCTGTTGTCCCAGGAGTCTAGCAACTTTGGTCACTCTGAGTGTGACCATATCTACATCTGAGACTGTCTCAGCACTTTCTATTCTTGCATTGGTTTTTTTGTCTATTCTTTTGCCAAAATTACCGTTTCTTACTTACTGTCGTTAAATAATGTTTCAGTATCCAGTGAGCAAGTCTGTTATCAGACTTTTACATTTCCACATAAATCTTAGGATCAGATGATCTGTTTCCATTTTCACAAAAATGCACAAACAAGAACTGCTGTGGTTTTCATGCATAGTGCATGGAATCTATAGACCAGTCTGGGGAGAATTGACATCTTTACAATACTGAATCTTCAAAACCATGAACATGGTATGTCCCTCATTTTCTATGGACTTGAAAATTTTCTTCAAATCACATTTTAAAATTTTCTAAATACAGGTCTTGCCTTTCTCTCTGCTTATTTCTAAATATTTTATTTGGATGTTAGTGTAAATCATACCTTAAATTTTTTTTCCTTTGCTAAAGATTTATTTTTAGTGTTGTGAAATACGAGAAATATTTTCAGACCAACCTCTTTCTTCCAACTAATTGTTGATGGTAGAAATGTGTCTGAAGATTCTTTTGGATTATTTCTGCACACAGTCACAACATCGGTGAATGAGATGTTTTCCCTATTTCTTTACCTCTCTTTTTCCACTGTGATGTTGAATAGAGGTGGTGATTCAAGCCTCTTTGTCTTGTCCTTGATCCCAGCAGGAAGCTTTCAGCATTTCACCATCAAGTATGATGAGCGCTAGAGTTATTTATAAATACCACTTAACAGATTCAGGAAGTCTCTATCTTGTCCTAGTTTGCAGGGAGTTTTATCATAAACAGATGTTGAATTTCATCAAATTATTTTTCTTAATCTATTGATACGATTTTCCCCTTTGTTCTGTTAATGTGATGAGTTGCATTCCTACATTATTAAGCTCATTTGCTTGTGACGTACTGTTGCCATTTTTATTCATTACTGGCTTCATTTTGCTAATATTTTGTTGAGGATTTTTATATCTATGCTCACAACAAAGATTGCCTCTAGTTTTGCTCTTTTATAATGTCTTTGCCAGATGTTTGTGTCACCGTTTAATGAGTCTCATAAAGTGAATCGGGACATGCCATAATTTTTGTTCTCGGGAATAATTTGTATAAGACTGATATTATTTCTGTGTTGAGCTTGTTTAAGATTGGTTATTTGCTCTTTAAACATGTGGATATTTTCCTTTATACTTTGACAATATTCCAGAGTCTTTTGGTTTTCGATATTTTCGTTAAGAAATTAAAATTCCATCTTATGGCTTCTGCTTTGATAATAACATTTTCTCTCTCTGTCTGCTTTTAAGATTTTTCACAGCAGTTTACTATGATATGCCTAAATATAGTTTTCTTTTTGTTTATCCTGTGCAGGGCTCATTTAGGATCTTATATCTGTGCTTGATGTCTTTCTTCAGTTTTGAACATTCTTGGCTGTTATTTCTTCTGCCCAGTTCTCTCTCTTCTCTCCTGTGACTCTGATTGCATATCTGTCAGTCCTTCTTGTTGCTTCCCCAAGAATCTCTTACCCTCTCATCTTTCTTTTCTATCCTTTTGTCTTGAAGTTTCAAACTAGATATTTTCTTCAGCCCTATCATTTAGTTCACTAATTGTCTCTTCAAGCTGTGTTTAAGCTGCTGTTAGACCCACATGTTGAATTCTTAATTTTAGTTATTTTTAAGTTACAGAATTTCAATGTGTTCTTTTTATTTTGTTTCTAATTCTCAGAGAAACTTTCCAATTTTATCTTTCAACTCTTTGAACAGATTAAGCATAGTATTTTTTAAAATTCCACTTCTGATAACACCTTTTTTTGTTTTTCAGCACTTGTGAATTTGTTTCTATAGCGTGGTGGGTTTTTTAACTTGGAATCCATTCATATTGCCTCATATTTTCATATACCTGGTTAGTTTTGATTGAGTGCCAGACATCAAAGACGGAAACTTACAGAAATAACTGGAGGATGTCCTCTTCCTGTAGGGAGAGTTTCTCTTTCCCCTGGCAGGCCCTGGGGCGCCTGTGGTCTGTTGTACCGGTAAGCCAGCTCCGGGGACTGAGAGGGCTCCGTCCCCATGAGGACCGGTCTGCTTGTCATTCATCTCTCCTCTTAGGGTGGGGCACTTTGGGGATGAGACTCCAATTTTAGTGTCTCTGGTTCCACAAAGTGTCCAGGGAGACGCTGAGCGTTTCAGCCTCTTAACTAACACTTCCAGAAGGGGCAAGCATTCTTAGAGGAAACTCATCCCACAGTGCTGGGATCACCTCTCAGAATTTCTCTCTTCTCTGAAATCTTGGCTCCGTTCTTCACTGCTTGCTAATCCTCTGTAACTTCAGGCAGAATTTTTAAAATATTTTTCCAGCTTTTCTTGTTCTCAGCAGGCAGATTAGTCCAAATTACCTAGTCTAACATTATTTCAGTGGCTTTTAAATGTGGTGCTCTTATTCGCATGATGTTTGTTGTGGATTAAATTGTGTCCCGCCAAAAAATATGTTGCAGTCCTAACCCCCAGTTTCTCAGAATGTGACCTTATTTGGAAATGTTGTTGTTTAGGCGCTCAGTCGTGTCCAACTCTTTTGTGACCGCCTAGACTGTAGCCTGCCAGGCTCCTCTGTCCATGGTAAAAATACTGGAGTGGGTTGCCATTTCTCCTCCAGAGGGTCTTCCCAGTGGTTGAACCCACATCTCCTGCTTGGCAGTCGGATTCTTTATCTCTGAGCCACCTGGGAAACCCTTATTTGGTAATAGGGTCACTGCAAATATAATCAGTTAGTATGAAGTCATGCTGGAGTCGTGTGGGCCTTTGAGGCAGTGTGACTCGCATCCTTATGAGAAGAGGAGAAGAACCGCAGAGACAGAGACGCGCAGGGAGAAAATGGCCGTGTGATGGCTGGGGGCAGAGATGGAGTGATTCACCTACACGCCAAGAAAAGCCAAGGATTACCAGCAAACCCCCAGAAGTAGCAAAGAATTCTGCCTGCAGGTTTCAGAGGGCACATGGCTCTGCCACCACCTTGAATTCAGACTCCAAAACTGTGAGACAGTACATTTCTGTTGTGATAAGCCATCCAGGTTGTGGTACTTTGATATGATAGCCCTAAGGAAACTAATACAGTGCCTTATAGTATACAGAGTACTTTCCCATAAATATCTTGTTTGTTCCGACAGGAAAGCGGAGGGACAGGTGACGTTGAGCGAGGTCAGAGTCAGAGAGGCTGAGGCTCAGAGAGGAAGCATCAACATTCTGGGTACCGCAAGCCACAGGCGACGTCTGGACGTGCCTGGGCTTCCTGCTTCTTTCTGTCCCACTGGAGATGCCATAATTCTCCAGCTTCATCACATCTTTCCAGGGTCCTGGGTATGGAGAGGTTCTCACGTGACCATGCGCCAGTGCCCATTTCCTTGTGTGAAAAGGACAGGCACTTACTTGACTGGGCAGCACACACATTTATTTGTCCATTCATTTGTCCAGTTCAGTCGCTCAGTCATGTCCAGCTCTTTGCGACCCCATGAACCGCAGCTCACCAGGCTTCCCTGTCCATCACCAGCTCCTGGAGACTACCCAAACCCATGTCCATTGAGTCAGTGATGCCATCCAACCATCTCATCCTCTATCGTCCCCTTCTCCTCCCGCCCTCAATCTTTCCCAGCATCAGGGTCTTTTCAAATGAGTCAGCTCTTCGCATCAGGTGGCCAAAGTATTGGAGTTTCAGCTTCAACATCAGTCCTTCCAGTGAACACCCAGGACTGATCTCCTTTAGGATGGACTGGTTGGGTCTTCTTGTAGTCCAAGGGACTCTCAAGAGTCTTCTCCAACACCTCAGTTCAAAAGCATCCATTCTTCAGCACTCAGCTTTCTTCTCAGTCTAACCCTCACATCCACACATGACCACTGGAAAAACCATAGCCTTGACTAGATGGACCTTTGTTGGCAAAGTAAGTCTCTGCTTTTTAATATGCTGTCTACGTTGGTCATAACTTTCCTTCCAAGGAGCAAATGTCTTTTAATTTTATGGCTGCAGTCACCATCTGCAGTGATTTTGGAGCCCAGAAAAATAAAGTCAGCCACTGTGTCCACTGTTTCCCATCTATTTGCCGTGAAGTGATGGGACCAGATGCCATGATCTTCGTTTTCTGAATGTTGAGCTTTAAGCCAACTTTCTCACTCTCCACTTTCACTTTCATTTGTTCAGCATGCACTTAACCAAGTTACCACCTGGTCCTACTGAGTGAATAGTAGAGACATACAGTTCAGGGAAAGACAGATTGGAGAGGGACAGGACAAGCACTCAGTCCCTTTCCCGAGGAGCTCACAGTCCAATGGCAGAGAAGTTTCACACTTAGACTGTTGTAGCTTTTCTGCTAGAACTTTGCAGGATGTGAATTGTCTTACAGGTGTAAAATGAATTTACCACTGTGCTTTATATCAAATGAAACAGAAGAAAGTATTTGTGTAGCCTATTTAATATTTATGATACATCTTTTGCCCTAAAGTGTTAGATACTCTTTATTGTAATTATTTAGAAAATTATATGCTGATAAATTGTCCTAAATTGTATCCCAATATAGCTGAATAAATTTAGACCTTATTAGGTAGATGTCATCCAGTTGAAAATGTAGCCTGACAGCAAATGCCAGACCACAGTGTACTAGATACAATTTTGCTGGTAAATGTTTCTGTTTGGTACACCCTGTAACTCAGCCTTCAGAGTTTTATGTAGAACTTTGAAAGACACTTAAAGGAAGCATCAGGCAGTTTCTGTCCTCAGCCAGAGACAACTGTAAGTGATGAAACCTTCATTCTTCCGTTCGTTCATCCTTATCAGTACGAGTGTTGAGGCACTGGGGATATGGTGTTGAATACAACATGAACGAACCAAGTATAACATTGACAGCAGAAATTCCAGAAAAGAGCTGGATGAGCCAAGAGCCCCAAAGGCATAGTTGGCATTAGAACAGAGGAGTGTGAGTTGGAGTCTTTAGAGAAGAATTTCAGAAAGTTTTTCGGAATTGGCCTTTTTAGTATGAAAGAGGAGGAGCTAGAGGAAGGCCTGGGAGTCATCCCAGGTGAGGGGAGATAGGAGCAGAGGTGGGGCAGGGAAGACACCAGAAGCTCCAGGAGAGGCCTGTGCTCCATAGACTCACTTACATGCACACTTGCTTTGTGGAATAAGAGAACAACCCTCAGGGCCCGGGGGTTCGGTACAGCCTCTCGCCTCTAACAGACTGACTTTGTGCAGGTCACTTCATTCCCCTGTGCATTTATTAAGGAACCTGAAAGTCCACCAGGTATGGAGTACATTCTTCCATGTCTGGTTAGTTGGAGTCCCTTCCGTCCCTGCCAACCTGCCCCTGCCACTTGCCTTGTCAGGCTTCGGAGGGCCCTGTCTGATTGGGCCACCTGGGTCCTTGTGGTCCTCCCTCCCCTCCTCCCATCACGTGCTTGCTCTTCTCTCAGCTCCCTGCCCCTGCTCCAGATTGGCTCAGTACCTTCAGGGACACACGGGGAACATTCCAAGCCTTCTGGCATTTGATGTACTTCTTGGAGCCCTCCAGCATGTAAACATGGTCCATCTTTCTGTAGGAATGTCATCTGGGTTCACATTTCTAGAAGACTACAGCCCCTGCCCTGCTAGTCAAATGCTGTTTCCTTATCAGTCGGTCCTCTTAATCGTTCCCCGTCACACGTTCTCTTGATTTGATGTGGTCACAGACCGGGTAGAGCGAAGCTTGCATCGCCTTATGATGACACTAAGGGTGCTCTTTCATTGTGATCCAGTTGTTTTGTTTTTGTTTTTGTTTGTCTTTTTGCATCTCATTGATAGAATCTTAAATAAAGGACAGTGCCTGGAGCTTGGAAACAGTTCAGTTCATTCACCCAACATTCTTAGCTGGTTAGAATCATGAAGAAAACACTGTTACCTTCCCCCAAGGAGTTCCCAACTCTAGAAGGGGATTGAGCCCTAAGGAATGACGAGAATGGAACACTAGTAGGGCATCTTTTATTATAGTAGGATTTGTGTCAGTGGAAATGTTTATTATTAAAAGGAGTATATGTAATATGAACAGTAGATTGTAACACTAGTGGCTTTTCAGGTGGCCCTGAAATCCCTCTTGGGTTGAGTGGATCAGATACAGTTCTTCCTGCTTCCCTCCCTCCACATCCCCCTTTTTCCTTTCTCTCTCCCACTTTGCCCCATCCCTCCCCGTTCCTCCTCCCCTTTCCTCCTCCCCTTCCCCCTCCCCCTCCCTTCTTCCCCCCAGAGCAGCTCCTCTCAGCTTTTAGTGTTTTAGATTAGGGGTCCTTGTAAAAGTTACGATTTTTCGCTGAATATCTATTGATATTTGAAAGTTTGAAAACTACGCTTCTTTCTATAAATCACTTCACCATGGACTCCTGGACTCTTGGGAAAGTACACACTTACAGATCTTGAGAGCAGAGGATCCTTGAACCTCGGCTCCTCCAAGATAAGACCTCCCACCTTAGGACATGCCAAACAGTACCCTCAGTATAGAATTTAAAGCTTTTCCCTTTTCTGGGAAAACAGCATTAGAATTTTGCCTCATGTTGATAATTAACACAGCATGACAGGGCAGATTCTCTGAATATATTTTCACCTCCATCTTTATTTTAAAAAGTGAAGTGTGAGGTAGAAACTGGAATAGGAAATAGATGGGACAGGTGTTGAGGACCTCTTCCAGGAAGGGTTATTTAATGACAGTAGGTATTTTTCTAATTCAAAACCAGGTCCTGGAGAAGTTGAGGAGTTGCTGGGTGGCTGCAGTTTCAGGAGCTGGAGAGTGAGTTAGTAGCTAGGAAGGAGGAGCCTGCAGCTAGGGAGGGGTCAGCAAGGATGGAATAGGAGGGGGGCCAGAGCTCTGCTTCCTCACGATGATGGGGTCTCCACCACCATCTGCCCCAGGTCCCCTCCTGGGTTCCGGAGCTGTGTTTGTCTGGGCCCCAGAGGCGAGCGAGAAGGAAGCTGGGTTTGCAGTGCCTTCTGCTCGGTGAGGAAGCCAAGGAAGATGCCCACAGTACGGCTGGAAAGGGAGGTTGGTGGAGTGATCAGGGGCCCGGGAGCTAAGTTAAGAGGACGGAGAGTCACGGAAGCCCTGTGGGCCCACCGTCTCTGTTGGGGGCTGTATCGGTTTCCTGGGGCTGCTGTAACAAATAACCACAAAATTGTGGCTTGAACACACACATGTGTTCTCCTGCAGTTTCTGGAGGTCAGAAACCAGTTTCACTGGGGTAAGTCACGGTCTTGGCAGGGTGGGTTCCTTCTGGAGGTTCTGGGGGAGAATTGGCTTCCCTACCTTTTCTGGCTTCTACAGGCACCTGCGTTCTTTGTCTTATGACTCCTTCCTCATAACCTCTCACTTTCATCTCACAGCTTCTAATTCTGCTTGGCCTTCTTGGCATCCTCCAACAGCCCTGGGATTGGATTACACATAGGGGCCCATCTGGACAATCTAGGCTCTTCCCACTCCAGACCCTAACTTAATCAAATTGACAGGTTCCCTTTGCCATGGATGGTAATGTTCACGGGTCCAGGGATGGGTATGTGGCTCCCTTTGGGGAGGAGCATTGTTCGGCCCTCCACAGGGCAGAGGGATTTAGCTAAAGAGTGAGGAACAATTTCTGGAATTCATGATCTGTGCTTGAGCTCTTTGAAGAAGTGCCGCAGTATCCTGTGTTGGGGGCCGGACTGGCCTAGCTGCCAGAATTGAGCTCCATCCACCTTCCTTCCAGCCAATGGAATGTTCCCTAGCATGCACAGGTCTTGGCGAGGCTGAGGACCGCGTGGGCAGCTGTCTCCAGAGACGACTCATCTGGTGCTGGAGCTGCTTAAGGAGGGAGAAGCTGCTTCTCCTTTTAATTGGCAGCTTGCTTTGCTCCATAGGCCTGCTCCATCTCAGAGCTGCTGTGTTTCCCAGGCTGTGGAGCATCTGCCCTGCAGGGTGATATCAGAGGTGGGGGCCAGAGCAGCCCTGGCAGGAGGGGTGGGTGTCCCCAGCTCTTCTGGTCCATGGGTGGTGAAGGGCCAGGCCCTGGTGGCCATCTCGGTTTGGAAACATCCTTGGGAGTGACATTTTCCAAACAGTGACCTTTCATGGGGGAAAAACAGCATCTGGTTTAAGATCCCACATCCTCTTGGACCCCAGGACTGCAGGGCTTTTGGTAACCCCAGGGGATTTACTGAGGGTGCGTTGCACTTGCTGTGTGGAATGGAGCAGATGTTTGGGCTTGAGTGCTCGCTTGGGTTGAGAGGACCTAGTTCTTCAGGGTCTTCTGGTCTGTCTCCACCCCCAGCCCTCCTGACCTCCCTGGGCCTTCTGCACTTCCTCAGCCCCGTGGGCCTGGGTCCAGCCTGTCCTGAGTCCTCTCCTCCACCCATGGCTTTTGATCAGTGCCCATTGGGCCTCTTTGAGCCAAGGAGCCAGAGCCCTCCCACCCAGACAAAGAGAGGGGTGAGAAAGTGGAGGGGCAAGGACCGTCCTCCCTGCCTGTGCCTCATACGCTTGTCCCAGGACTTTGTTATCTGTTGTGTCATTTTTTCTCACAGCATCTTCTGCACGTGGCCAACACAGGACCACGTCGTTGTTGTTTTTTTCCAGATAACAAAGTTTAACTTCTGGTCGGCTAAATGCCTTGCCTGAGACAGAGGCTCTGGAGACTGGCTGCAGTCCAGGATTCTTATCACTCCCATGCCCAGGGTGGCACCCTGTCTGTGCCAGGCTGACCGTCACACCAGGGGACCCTTTCGCACTGTCTTCTCCACAGTCAAGGCAGATATGTGGGCCCAGAGTCTGCTCTGCAGGCATGTTTGACCTGGGTCCTGTTCAGTACCCTCCAGTTCAGAGATACTGTGACCGGTATTGGATATATACCTTTCTCCTCCACTGGTTTAGGAGTTTCTCAAGGACAGAAACATTCTTTTATTTAACTATTTTTGGTCTCTCAGTGTCTAATCAATACGTGGTACCTAGCTGTTATGAGAAGGCACTCCCAAGCACCACCACTTACACACACCCACACCTGCACACACGTGGAGTATTTGTAGATTTCGTGCTGATGTAGACTTCCTTTCTAGGGCCTGTGCAGTCTCACGATGGTAAGGGGATATACCCCTCTACGAGAATGGTCATTTCAACCTCTGGTCATCCCAGGACATCCTGTGTCTTTCCTCTGTGCCCTCTTGTCTTGGGCCTTTCCTCTGGAGAATTTAAATATGCTTGAGGACTTTTCCCCAGGTGGCAGAGAAGGCAGGCCTCTGCCTGGGGGAGCAGAGGCAGCCAGGGGCCCGCGGGGAGGAGCCTGAGGGTGGCCATCTCTAGCAGCCCCTGGAAGTTACTGAGTTTGGCTCTTGAATGTTGTCCTCAGACTGAGGGCTTGCAGTGCTGGCAGCATGAAGGCCTGGGTCTGTCCCCAGGCTGGGCCATGGTGGTGCAGGAAGCAGTATCCTGAGGCTCCTGAAGCAGGGGCAGCGGTGGCCAGTCGGATCCCCAGAGTGAAAGTGGATCTCAGGATGAGCATTAGCCCATGGGGAGGTTCTCCCTCCTCCACCCAGCCTGGGAGGATTGGGGTGTTATTTTATTAAAGGAGATAGCAGGCTTCCTTACATTCAGTGTCAGATAAATCTTCCCTAAATACATCGCTCCTGTTTTTCCTTGCAAATGTGGCCATGTTGAGTTATGGGTTAAATCAGTCCTTTTGGACTAGCGTGGGCAGCTTATCTCCTTATTTCCTAGTATTTATGGGAAATGGTCTGCCAGGTTCCAGACAAGTAATTGGCAAGTGAGTCTTGTGAACAGGACCAGCTCACTAGCTGGGGCCTTGCCACCTCCTGGCCTGAAGCACTAAGTCTGTGTGTGTTTCCGCATCAGGGCCATCTTCAAGGCTGGAGCCCAGCCCAGGCTCAGAGCCCACTGGCCTGGCAGCACTGTTCTAGTGTATGGGTATTTGACAAGCCAGGACAGTGTGACCCTCATGGACAGTGGAGTGTGAGTTCGCCAGGCATCCTTGCTTCCCTGTGTTACCTTATCTCATCTCACATTGCAGCAACCCAGTACGAGCCAATCAGGCCACCGAGGGGCTGCACTGGAGGAAAGATGACTCTAAAAGAGTGGGTGGTGAGAGACCTGTCATCATCAGACTTTGCAGAGATCCCAGGGGGAGGGATGATGGCATGGGCCAGGGTGATGTCCCAGGGAGAGGGGTGATGGTGTGGGCCAGGGTGATGACTCCATAGATGGGGAGAGAGCTCTTGCCTGGTGGCTGACTGACTGGGGGGTGTGCAGGAGGAAAGCTGAGCTTGGCTTCCACTTCTCTGGTGTTCTTGAAGTGACATGGAAGCGGTCCCTCGGAGGAAGGAACCCTGAGCTCTTTTGTGGGGGAACCTTAAAGATGAGGTGAAGACTTCAGGGGAGGCTGCCAGCCCAACTGATAGTTCAAGTGGATTCTTAAAATATCCCATCTTGGCAGAGTGGAACTCTGTGTAGGAAGAATCACATGGTGCTTCTTATTCCATGTGCAGTCCCAAAAATGTGATGTTTATTTAGAAATATGTGGTTTATGCTTTTTTATCTAGAAAGGTTTCTTGGGATCATTTGTTACTATTTTTCCATTTGTAAAGTTTCATACCCTAGAAAATTCCTGGTTAAGGAACAAATAACCAAAAACACTTCTTACAAAGTCATGCTTTTATGGGAATTCAAATTGTACAGTTGAAAACTCTAGGCTGTCAGCAGTGATTAGAATGTGCATATTTCCATCTGAATCATTAAACTGGTAGCTAGTTGATACCAACAAGTCTTCTAAGTATTCCTTGATTTTCTCGGTTTTTTAAAAATGAAGCAACACACTTACAAACAAATTCAAAACCCAAACAGTATTAAATCGCTCACTCAGGCTGTCAGAAAAGTATGATCGTAGGAAAGAAACAAGATAAACACGTGATTTGATAGGATTTTCAAAATTAACATGAGAACATCTGTCCTATCTGTGAGAAAGGATGCCTGTTTAATCAGAGTGTTGTGTGGATAAACTCTCATAGTTCACTCTTGTTAAAAGGGAAGAGCTTCTGTGTTTAAAAACCAGGGACGAGAACAAGCCTCTTGCCATATAGTCCGGGGTGAGATTTTCTTTGCCTTAAAATCCTTGAAGTAAGAATTTTCCAAGTTCATTTGGATTCAAATGAAAGCTGTTTCCATGCTGTTGCCTAAAGAGAGAGAAGGAGCACTGTGTGTCCTGTTTATATGATGGAAATAAATATTGCTAGTTGCTCTCTTGTCCCTTTTGGTTGCTGTCACAGGATTGGAAAGCTTGTTTATCCATGTGAAAAAGGAATTCAAAAGGGTTATGAAGTCCAGAGTTGACATTTGAGAGGCTGAAAAACAGAGAGGAAGGACCCAATGCCAGCAACTTTTCCGTATCCTTGGAGACCCCCAGGGCTATGACTGCCAGCTTTTCCAACAAGGCTACCCTGGTGGGCAACGTGTCAAATGTCCCAAGGCTCTCACTGATCCTCTTCCCTCCACAATTGCAAAATAACGACAAAAGTAAATATTTGGGGCCAGGTTTATTTTGGTCAGACAAGTTCCAGTCTGGTTTCTAAAATTAGGAATTCTGCGGGATGCACGTGGTTTGGGCATCCGGCCAGAGAACTCGGTCTCAGGGATGTGCTGTGCTCTTATTTGTTGTTGCTTGCTTGGAAATGCGCATCCGAACCCTCTCTCGTGTCTGTCCATCTGTGCAGACCCACTGTCCATGCTAAGAATGCTCTGTCCAGCTCACGTGGATACGCGCCCACCCCCCTGCCCTGGCTGGCAGGATTCCCACTTACATAAGGCTCAGACCCCGCTGTCTGTCCCTCACAGACTGCCAGCCAAGCCTTCTAAGAGCTCAGCTCTCATCCTGTCCTTCTCCTTCTTCAGAACATTCTCTTAATCCCTGCCTCCACTGCCTTCAGGGTAAAGCCCTCCCAGCTCTGGTCCCACCTCATGGTTCCTCCTCTGCCACCAGCCAAACTGGCCTCCTCATTGCCCCTCAAGCACACTGGCTGCTTGCTTGCCTTTGTAACTTATAACTTTCCATTTCCCCCATATAAACACCCCTACCCCTGCCTTCTGTTCATCCTTCCGGACTCAGCTGCAGACCCACCTCCCCAGGTGGACTGCCCTGCCCAGGGGAAGCCTTGGCCAGTCACCGAGCACATTTGCCAGCATCATTTGGCATGGTTTCTTCCCCTCGAAGCCCAGAGCAAAGGAGGTACTCGGGAAACATCTCTGTTCAGCCTTGGCTTGTAGTGGCGCCTCCTGGAAGCTTTCCTTACCCTGGAGGAGGCTGCCCTCCCCACAGTGGCTCCTGGGATTATCTTTCTCCTCCTCTCAGACTCGTGGAGCTCTCTCTAGAATGTAGCAAAGGCTGCTGTCACCATAAACCTCTGACTGGGGCTGGGGTGGAGTGGCTGGGGCCTGCATTCCCAGGGCCCTCTTTGTCTTCATTTGCCCTCTTGGGTCGAATAGGAATAAGCAAGGCCAGCTTCATAGGCACGCAGCCTGTGTCCCAGAAAGGACCCACACTTGGTTAAATGCTCTGCTGTTAATGTCTTGAACTTCTTACTCTTTTGAACAAGGGCCCCTGCGTTTGCATTCTGCACCAGGTCTTGTACAGTATGTATCTGGTCCTGGGCACAGGACAGGTGTTAACACGCAGGTCGAAGTGGGGCCACAGTCCAGGAGGAATGCTGGCTGAGGTCTGCGTGGAGGCCAGTGGAGGGCCAGGAGACTGGAGGAGATACTCAGCTCTTTGCTTGGAGGAGTCGCAGCTCTTTAAGGCAGGAGTGTTCCACGGAGGTGCTGACTTCACAGGACCTCACTTTGGCCCTAAATAGCCTTATTCAGGTCCTGTCATAAGCCTGTCATTTTTATAGTGCTGTTCCAACAACTTTCACATCTTAATCAGAGGAAAAGCCAAGTCCTTCCAGTGGCTTACAGGCCCCCTGACCTAGTCCTTCATCATTGACCTTCTCCCCTATCGCTGTCTCCTCAATTCTGTTTCAGTCACACTCACCCCCTTGCTATTCTTGAACATGTCGAGAATGCCCCCACCTGAGGCCGTTTGCACCTGCTGTGCTCTGAGCCCAGAAGGCTCACCCTCACCTCCTTCAGGCCTTTGCTCATAGTCACTTAATCAGTAGAGTCTTCCCCAAATATCCTATTTAAAATAAAACACACACACACACACACACACACCCCACTCTTTAACCTCTTTCTTCCTTTACTTTGATCTACAGTACTTATCACCAGCTTACTTACTCTGTGTTTTACACGTTCATTGATTTATGGTCTGTTTCTCCCCCTGGAAGGTAAGTTCAGTGAGGGCAGGGATTTTTGTAAGCCTTGTTCGCTGCTCTCTTCCTGGAACACTACCTGACGCATAGCAGGCGCTCAGTAGACATGTGCTGGGCGGATTCGCTGTCCTTGGCGGCTGACAGTCCTACTTGACCCCAGAAGGATGACCAGCAGTAGCTGGGGAGAGGTGTGTGAGGCCACAGGAAGTCAGAGAGGTGATGGCAGGCTGGCTGGCAAAAAGGAAGTTAAAATGTACCGCACGAATAAGTAGAGATACAGCTTAGAAAAGCCAAAGTGAGCAGAGCAGCAGGAGCTAGGAAGAGACCCTCGTTGAAGCTATTAAGGAATTAATTTTTGTTCTCATTTGTTAATAGAGACATAGATAGATGCCCTTCGGCACTGTAAATAAGAAACAGCCACTGACTGTCACCACCACATGGGCCTGCATCTTCTCAGCAGCTACAGAACTGGCATCTCCGTGTGAGTCCGTGCAGTCGTGTCACTGCCTGGGTTCCCTGAGACACCGACCCGTAACTTACATCCCGGCCCTTACTTAGGAACTACCCACTTCAGTGCCTTTGGAGAGCCCTCCAGCTCCAAAAACCAGATCATCACAGGAGATCCCTCAGTGATGTCCCTGGGCAGGTGGAGGCCCAGGTATGTCAGTGGGACCGCCTTAGAAATGTCAGTTCCTGTTATCAGATGCACGGGCAAGTGTGGGAGGGACCTCTGATCAAGGGAAACCCCCTTGTCAGAATAACCAGATATCCTAGTCTTGCCTCATAGAGAACAGAGACTCTGGCAACAAATGACATATGTACAGAGTTGATCATTAGCAAAACTGAGGTCAGGATTGACAACTGACTGATTGGCGGACTTGAGCTTTATTGTCTAATTTTTTGGCCTTGGAAATGTCGGTGCTGTGAGGGGAATAATTGAGGACTCGTGAGGCATTATTTGAGGTGATTATCCCTTTTCTTGGGCTTCCCTGATAGGTCAGTTGGTAAAGAATCTGCCTACAATGTAGGAGACCCTGGTTCAATTCCTGGGTCAGGAAGATCCGCTGGAGAAGGGATAGGCTACCCATTCCAGTATCCTTGGGCTCCTTGTGGCTCAGCTGGGAAAGAATCCTCCTGCAATGCAGGAGACCTAGGTTCAGTCCCTGGGTTGGGAAGTCAGTTCAGTTTAGTTACTCAGTCGTGTCCGACTCTTTGCAAGCCCATGGACTGCAGCACGCCAGGCCTCCCTATCCATCTCCAACACCTGGAGCCTGCTCAAGCTCATGTCCATCACGTTGGTGATGCCATACAATTATTTCATCCTCTGTCGCCCCCTTCTTCTCCTGCCCTCAGCCTTTCCTAGCATCAGGATCTTTTCCAACGAGTCAGTTCTTCACATCATGTGGCTAAACAATTAGAGTTTCAGCTTCAGCATCAGTCCTTCCAATGAATATTCAGGACTGATTTCCTTTAGGATTGACTGGTTGGATCTCCTTGCAGTCCAAGGGACTCTCAAGAGTCTTCTCCAATACCACAGTTCAAAAGCATCAGTCTTCAGCGCTCAGCTTTCTTTATAGTCCAACTCTCACATCCATTCGTGACTACTGGAAAAACCATAGCTTTGACTAAACAGACCTTTGTTGGCAAAGTAGTGTCTCTGCTTTTTAATATGTTGTCTAGGTTGGTCATAGCTTTTCTTCCAAGGAGCAAGCGTCTTTTAATTTTATGGCTGCAGTCACCATCTGCAGTGATTTTGGATCCCAAAAAAATAAAGTCTGCCACTGTTTCCATTGTTTCACCATCTCTTTGCCATGAAGTGATGGGACTGGATGCCATGATCTTAGTTTTCTGAATGTTGAGTTTTAAGCCAAATTTTTCACTCTCCTCTTTCACGTTCATCAAGAGGCTCTTTAGTTCTTCTTCACCTTCTGCCGTAAGGGTGGTGTCATCCTCATATCTGAGGTTATTGATATTTCTCCTGGCAATCTTGATTCCAGCTTGTGCTTCATCCAGCTGGCATTTTGCATGATGTACTCTGCATATAAGTCAAATAAGCAGGGTGACAACATACAGCCTTGATGTACTCCTTTCTCAATTTGGAACCAGTCTGTTGTTCCATGTCTGATTCTAACTGTTGCTTCTTAACCTGCATACAGATTTCTCAAGAGGCAGGTCAAGTAGTCTGGTATTCCCATCTCTTGAAGAATTTTCCACAGTTTATTGTGATCCACACAGTCAAAGGCTTTGGCATAGTCAATAAAGCAAAAGTAGATGTTTTTCTGACCCTCTTGCTTTTTGATGATCCAGCAGATGTTGGCAATTTGATTTCTGGTTCCTCTGCCTTTTCTAAATCCAGCTTGAACATCTGGTAGTTCATGGTTGACATACTGCTGAAGCCTGACTTGGAGAATTTTGAGCATTACTTTACTAGCATGTGAGATGAGTGCAGTTGTGCAGTAGTTTGAACATTCTTTGGCATTGCCTTTCTTTGGGATTGGGATGAAGACTGACCATGTCCAGTCCTGTGGCCGCTGCAGAGTTTTCCAAATTTGCTGGCATATTGAGTGAAGCACTTTCACAGCATCATCTTTTAGGATTTGAAATAGCTCAACTGAAATTCCATCACCTTATGTAAGATGGCGGAGGAATAGGACAGGGAGACCACTTTATCCCCCACAGATTAATCAACAGGTCATTTGAATGCTGAGCCGCTTCCACAAAACAACTTCTGAATGCTGGTGGAGGACACCAGGCACCCAGAAAGACAGCCCACTCTCTCTGAAAGGAGGTAGGACAAAGTATAAAAGACAGAAAGAGAGACAGAAGAGTTAGGGACGGAGACCTGCCCTGGGGGGGGAGTCGTGAAGGAGAAGTTTCCACACAGTAGGAAACCCTCTCTCAGGTGGGTCTTTAGGGAGTTTTGGAATCTAACCGGGAGAGGAAAAAAACCCACAGAAGACATGCCTAACCACAACTGCAGAAAACAGAACTTTCCCACGAAAGGCTCTAACCTAACAGCCTAATGCGCAGCCTGGCCCTCTCATAGAACAAAGGATTGAGTAAATACCAAAGGAGAGCCAGCCTGTTGCTTCGAACCGGCCCCTCCCTGCCCAGAGGCAGAGAGGCAGGCTTGAAGGCAGGGGGCTGCTACAGTCTCAGCCCCAGAGATGGCATCTTCCACCAAACTGTGAGCAGGCTCCCAGCTGCTAACCCCGTCTTCCTGAGATCCCGGATGGTGGACACCCACCACAGGATCACAGCCTGAGGTCACCTCTCCAGAGGAGACACCCGGCACGCCTGAGACGGTGCACAGCCAGCAAACCTAGCGGCCAGGATGGGGGAGGCGATTAAGAGGCATGGTCCACCTGGGACAGTGCGCTCACTAAGCACCTGGTCGCCTGAGCTTCTCAGACCTGGGAAGGGCACAAAACACATGTGCAACCCACACAGACTGAGCCAGAACCGGGTCTGAGTGTCTCATGTGAAGGTGTGGGTCAGCAGTGGCCTGCCGCAGGGGCTCTGGGTGCAGCAGACCTGGGTATGGCATAGGCCCTCTTGGAGGAGGTCGCCATTAACCCCACCACAGAACCACCAGAACTTACACAGGACTGGAAACAGACTCTTGGAGGGCACAAACAAAACCTTGTGTGCACCAGGACCCAGAAGAAGGGAGCAGTGACCCCACAAGAAACTGACCCAGACATGCCCAGGAGTGTTCAGGAGTCTCCAGCGGAGGCGTGGGTCGGCGGTGGCCTGCTGCAGGGTCGGCGGCACCGAGTGCAGCAGTGCATGCAGGGGAACTTTTCAAGGTGGTTGCCATCATCTTCGTTACCTCCACCACAGTTTGGCCTCAGGTCAAATGAGGCCAAACTCAATGAAACTATGAGCCATGCCATATAGGGCCACCCAAGACGGAAGGGTCATGGTGGAGAGTTCTGACAGAATGTGGTCCACTGGAGAAGGGAATGGCAAACCACTTCAGTATTCCTGCCTTGAGAATCCCATGAACAGTATGAAAAGGCAAAAAGATACGATACTGAAAGATGAACTCCCCAGGTCGGTAGGTGCCCAAAATGCTACTGGAGATCAGTGGAGAAATAATTCCAGAAAGAATGAAGGGATGGAGCCAAAGCAAAAACACCACCCAGTTGTGGATGTGACTGGTGATAGAAGCAAGGTCCGATGCTGTAAAGATTAATATTGCATAGGAACCTGGAATGTTAGGTCCATGAATCAGGGCAAAGTGAAAGTGGTCAAACAGGAGATGGCAAGAGTGAATGTTGACATTCTAGAAATCAGCAAACTAAAATGGACTAGAATGGGTGAATTAACTCAGATGACCATTATATCTACTACTGTGGGCAAGAATCCCTTAGAAGAAATGGAGTAGCCATCATAGTCAACAAAAGGGTCTGAAATGCAGACTTGGGTGCAATCTCAAAAATGACAGAATGATCTCTGTTCGTTTCCAAGGAAAACCATTCAATATCATGGTAATCCAAGCCTATGCCCCAACCAGTAACGCTGAAAAAGCTGAAGTTGAACAGTTCTATGAAGACCTACAAGACCTTTTAGAACTAACACCCAAAAACGATGTCCTTTTCATTATAGGGGACTGGAATGCAAAAGTAGGAAGTCAAGAAACACCTGGAGTAACAGGCTAATTTGGCCTTGGAATATGGAATAAAGCAGGGCAAAGGCTAATAGAATTTTGCCAAGAGAACACACTGGTCATCCAGCAACACAAGAGAAGACTCTATACATGGACATCACCAGATGGTCAACACCGAAATCAGATTGATTATATTCTTTGCACCCAAAGATAGAGAAGCTCTATACAATCAGCAAAAACGAGACCAGGAGCTGACTGTGGCTCAGATCATGAAATCCTTATTGCCAAATTCAGACTTAAATTGAAGAAAATAGGGAAAACCACTAGACCATTCAGGTATGACCTAAATCAAATCCCTAACGATTATACAGTGGAGGTGAGAAATAGATTTAAGGGACTAGATGTGATAGACAGAGTGCCTGATTACTGTGGTCGGGGGTTCATGACATTGTGCAGGAGACAGGGATCAAGACCATCCCCAAGAAAAAGAAATCCAGAAAAGCAAAATGGCTGCCTGAGGAGGCCTTACAAATAGCTGTGAAAAGAAGAGAGGACAGGGAGGCCTGGTGTGCTGCAGTCCATGGGGTTGCAAAGAGTCGGACACAACTGAGTGACTGAACTGAACAAGACTGTGGGAACACAGTCTTGCCCATCAACAGAAAATCGGATTAAAGATTTACTGAGCATGGCCCCAACCATCAGAACAAGACCCAGTTTCCCCCTCAGTCAGTCTCTCCCATCAGGAAGCTTCCATAAGCCTCTTATCCTTCTCCATCAGAGGGCAGACAGAATGAAAACCACAATCACAGAAAACTAACCAACCTGATCACATGGACCACAGCCTTGTCTAGGTAAATGAAACTATGAGCCATGCTGTGTAGGACTACCCACAACAGATGGGTCATGGTGGAGCTGCTGCTGCTGCTAAGTCACGTCAATCATGTCCTACTCTGTGCAACCCCACAGACAGGAGCCCACCAGGCTCCTCTGTCCCTGGGATTCTCCAGGCAAGAATACTGAAATGGGTTGCCATTTCCTTCTCTATCACGGCGGAGAGTTCTGACAAAATGTGGTCCACTGAAGAAGGGAATGGCAAACTACTTCAGTATTCTTGCCTTGAGAACCCCGTGAACAATATTAAAAGGGTTGGGAAGATCCCCTGGAAAAGGGAAAGGCTACCCACTCCAGTTTTCTGGCCTGGAGAATTCCATGGACTGTATAGTCCATGGGGTTTCAAAGAGTCGGACATGACTGAGCGACTTTCCCTTTCATCCCTTTTCTCAGGTGTGAACCACTATCTAGTGTGACTGGATAGAGATCAAATGTAGATATGATTGCATTTTAATTGTAGAACCAACATAGAAGAAGCATATTCCGGGTGAACTGGTTTGCTCCTTTGACTAGTAATTCTTCTGGAAGAAGTTTGACCCAATAATAGAAGTTTTTAGTGGAATTTTATCAATGCATTGTGGCCCTTGTCCACAAGAAGAAGCAAATGCATTCATTACCTAAAAGATACTTGCACTGTTAGGCTGTGGCGGTGATGCACCAGGAGTGGACAAGCCCCACCACTGCACTTGGGTCACTCACAGGCCAGAGGGAAAAAGAGAGATAGCCCATGGTATGCTGATCGCAATAACAGTGGGCAGAAAGGTGTAGGCTTTGCAGTCTAACAAGCTGAGTATAAATTGCACTTCTACCACTTGGTACCTAACTGTGCATTCTTGGGCCAAGCCTAGGTGCCTGGCTTCTAGGCCATTCAAATGAGGGTGGTGATACCTATGTGAGGGGAAGATTGTGTCAGGCTGAGCATGTAAAGCGCTTACCCAGTACAGGAGGTGTTCCTTCCATCAGTGGGAGCTGTGGCTTCCTCCCAAACCCTGTGGTTAGAAAAAAAAACACATGACATGAAATCTACTCCTTAATGAATTTTTAAGTGTACAGTACAGTACTGTTAACTGTATGAACGTTGCTGTACATCACGTCTCGAACTTTTTCATCTTGCCTGATGATCTCAAGGTGCGTTCATGTATAGCATATGACAGTGTTTTCTTCTTTTTTTAATCACTGAGTAGTATTCTACTACACACGTGCACACACACTGCAGTTTCTTTATCCATTCATCCATTGATGGACGTTTTAGTTGCTTCTGCTGCTGCTGCTAAGTCGCTTCAGTCGTGTCCGACTCTGTGCGATCCCATAGACGGCAGCCCACCAGGCTCCGCCATCCCTGGGATTCTCCAGGCAAGAGCACTGCAGTGGGGTGCCATCGCCTGCTCCACTTCTCGGCTAGTGTGAATGGTGCTGCTGTGGGCACGAGAGTGCAAATCTCTCTTTGAGACCCTGTTTTCGTTTGGATGAATATCCGGAAGTAAGATTATTGTGTCATATGGTGGTGATACTTCTAATATTAAAAATGTGAGGTTTTTCATTTTTGAGGGGCCTCCACGTTGTTTTCCACAGCAGCCGCCACATTTTAAATTCCCACCAATAGGGCACAAACGTTCCCCTTTTCTCCACACCCTCAGCAGCACTTGTTATTTTGTTCTGATGGTAGTCATCCTTACAGGTATGAGGTGATACCTCATTGTAGTTTTAATTTCCATTTCCCTGGTGATTAGTGATATTGAACATCTTTTCATATACTTGTTGGCCCTAACATGTATTCTTTAAGAGAAATGTCAGTTTATTAATCTGATTGTTTGGGGTTTCTTGCTGTTGAGTTAGAGTACTTTATGTATTTTGGATATTAACCTCTTACTAAAAATACGATTTGCAGATATTTCCTCCCATTCTGTTGGTTGCCTTTTTATTCTGTTGATTGTTTTCTTTGCTGTGCAGAAGCTTTTTAATTTAATGTTATCTATCTTTGCTTTCATTACCTGTCCTTTTGGTATCATATCTAAAAACATCATTGCCGAGAGCAGTGTTATGAAGCTTTCCCTTTTGTTTTCTTCTGGTTTTATAATTTTAGGTCTTAACATTTAAAATCTTTAATCCATTTTGAGTTGATTTTTGTCTATGGTATAATATAAAGGTCCTATCATATTGCTTGGTATGTGGATGTCTAGTTTTCAGAAATACCATTTGTTAAAGAGACTGTACTTTCTCCACTGTGTAGTCTTGGCTGACTCCCATGTTGAAGATCATTTGACTATGTATGCATGGGTTTATTTCTGGGCTTTCTATTTCGTTCATTTGGTCTGTATATCTGTCTTTATGCCAGTACAACACTTTTGTAATCTCTAATATGTTGTGAAGTCAGGAAATATGAGGCCTCCAGTTTTGTTCTTCTTTCTCAAAATTGTTTTAACTATTTGTCATCCTCTGTGATTTCTTATGAATTCTAGGATTGTTTTTTCTAATATTTCTGCAAAAAAAACACAAAAAAAGCCTTTGGGAGTTTGATCAGGATTATTGACATTGTAGATTGCTTTGGGTAGTGTGGACATTTTAACAGTATCGTCTTCTAATCCATTAATACAGGCTATCTTACCTTTTGTTCTGTCTAATTTATTTCACCAGTCTTTTGTAGTTTTCGATGTAGTTTTTTGCCTCCTTGGCTAACGACCCTGTGGACTGTAGCCCACCAGGCTCCTCTGTCCATGGGATTCTCCAGGCAAGAATACTGGAGTGGGTTGCCATTTCCTTCTCCATTTTATTCTTTTTGATGCTATTATAAATCCAATTGTTTTCTTAATTTCCCTTTTGGATTGTTCATTATAAGTGGATAGAAAAGCAACTGATTTTTATACATTGCTTTTGTGTCCAACAAGTTTGCTGAATTCATTTATTAATTATAATAGTTCTTTTGTGGAATCCTTAGTTTTCTATTATACTATAAAATCACATCATCTGTGAGCTGAGATAATCTTACTTCTTCCTTTCTGATTTGGATGCCTTTTATCTCCTTTTCTTACCCAGTTGCTCCCACTTCTGGTACTATATTGAATAGAAGTGGTCAGAGTGGGCGTCTTTGCCTGGTCCACATCTTAGAGGAAGAGCTTGCTGTTGCTTACCTTTAGTATGATGTCAACTGTGAGATATTTCATATCGCCTTTATTACGTTAAAGTGTTTTTCTTTTAATCCTAGTTTTTAAATTATTTTTTATCATGATTCAGTGTTGACTTTTGTCAAGTGTCTCTTCTGTATCTGTTGATGATCATGTGATCTTTGTATTTCACTGTTTTGGTGTATCACATTGATTCGCTTTTGTGTGCTGAACCATCCTTGCATCCCAGGGACACATCCCACTTGGTCATGGCATGTGATCCTTTTAATGTGCTGTTAATTTTGGTTTGCTAGTATTTTGTTGAGGACTTTTACATCTATATTCATCAGGGCTGTTGGCCTGAGGTTTTCTTTTCTTGTGGTGTCTTTGTCTGGCTTTGGTATTAGGATAATGCTGGCCTCATAAAATGAGTTTGAAGTATTATTGTCCTTCTGTTTACCTTTCTGAAAAAGTTTGAAAAGGACTGGCTTTAATGATTTCTTAAATGTTTGGTAGAATTCTCCAGTGTAGCCATCTGGCCCTGGGATTGTCTTGATTGAGAGATTTTTAATAATTGATTCAGAGTCCTAATTCATTATTGGATTGTTCATATTTCCTATTTCTTCTTAACTCATTCTTGGTAGGTTGTATGTTTCTAGGAGTCTGTCTGTTTCTTCTAGATTTCCAACTTGTTGGCATATAATGGTTTATTTTTTAATTTATTGTATTTTTGGCTCTGCTGGGTCTTCATTGCTGTGCATGAGCTTTCTGTAGTTGCAGCAAGCAGGGGCTACTCTTTGTTGTGGTATGCGAGCTTCTCGCTGAGGTGGTTTCTCAGTGAGGAGCACAGGCTCTCGGCTCATCAGCTTCAGTAGTTGCAGAGCGTGGGCTCAGTAGTTGTGGCACATGGGCTTAGTTGCTCCGCAGCATGTAGGATCTTCCCAGACCAAGGAAGGGACCCCTGCCTTGGCAGGTGGATTCTTAACCACTGGACCACCAGGGAAGTCTTGGCGTATAATTGCTCATAGTTCTCTCTTATAATCCTTTTTACTTCTGTGACATCAGTTGTAATGTCTCCTGTTTCATTACAGATTTTACTTATTTCAGTCTTCTCTCTTTTTCTGTTAGTCTAGCTAAACATTTGTTAATTTTGTTGGTCTTATTAAAAAACCAGCTCAGTTTCACTAATTCTTAAAATTGTTTTTCTGTTCTCTATTTTGTTTATTTCTACTCTAATTGAGGCCGCATCACCAACTCAGTGGACTAGAGTTTGAGCAAACTCTGGGAGGCGGTGAAGAACAGGGAAGCCTTGCGTGCTACAGTCCGTGGGGTTACAAAGAGTCAGACATAACTGAACAGCTGAACAATAGCAACTCTAATCTTTATCGTCTCCATTCTTCTTTTAACTCTGTTCTTTGTTTGTTCTTCTTTTTCTTATTTCTTGAAGTGTAAAGTTAGGTTATTTACTTGAGACCTTTCTTCTTTTTTAATGTAGGTATTTACTACTATAAAATCCCTTCTTCATATTCCTTTTTCTACATCCCATAAGTTTGGGTATGTTGTGTTTTCATTTTTATTTGCCTCAAGATATTTTCTAATTCCTTCTTCTCTGACCTGTTGATCATTCAAGAATATGTAGCTTAATTTCCACATAATGGTGAATTTTCCAGTTTTTCTTCTGCTCTTGATTTCCAGTTTAATTCCATTGTGGTAAGAAAAGATGCTACGTATGATTTTAGCCTTAAATTTGTTAAGGCTTGTTTTGTGACTTAATCCGTGGTCTGTCCTAGAGCATGTTCCATGTGCACTTGAGAAGTATGTATGTTGTTCTCTTGTTGGATGGGATGTTCTGAATATGTCTGCTAGGTCCATTTGAAATAAAGTGTTGTTCAAGCCCTCTGTTTCTTTACTTGGCTTCTCTAGAAGTTATCCGTTACTGGTGGGTTATTGAAACCTCCCGCTGTTACTGTGTTGCTGTCTATTTCTCCCTTAAGTTCTGTCCATTTTTTCATGCTCTCATGTTTTTGCATGTATATGTATAATTGTTACGTCTTCCTGGTGAGTTGACCCTTTTACCATTAGATAATGTTCTTTTTTGTCTCTTACGACAGTTTTTTACTTAAAGTTTACTTTGTCTGTATAAGTAAAACTCTCCTTTATCTTGGTTACCATTTGCAAATATCTTTTTCTAGTCTTTCACTTTCAGCCTATATGTGTTCTCAAATCTAAAGTGAGTCTCTTGTAGAAAGTGTGTAGTTGGATCTTATTTTTTTAATCCACTCAGTCAATCTGTGTCTTTTGATTGGGGAGTTTAATCTGTTTATGTTTATAGTAATTACTGATAAGTGAAGTGAAGTTGCTCAGTTGTGTTCGACTCTTTGCGACCTCATGGACAGTAGCCTACCAGGTTCCACCATCCATGGGATTTTCCAGGCAAGAATACTGGAGTGGGGTGCCACTGCCTTCTCCAGGAGATCTTCCCGACCTGGGGATTGAACCCCAGTGTCTCACATGGTAGGCATGGTAGGCAGACACTTAACCGTCTGAGCCACCAGGGAAGATCAGGGAAGGTCTTACATTTTGTTAATTGTTTTCTGTCAGTCTTGTTACATTTTTGGCCCTCTTTTTCCTAGCTTTCTTCTTTGTGTTTTGTTGGGGGTTTTTTAATAGTGACATGAACTTATTCCTTCTCATTTGTGTGTGCGTGTGTCTCTTCCATAGGTGTTTTCTTTGTTGTTGTTGTTAATCCCATAGGTTGTTACCAGGGGACTTTACATAAAACATAGTTTTAACAACCTATTTTTAAGCTAATAGGTAAAGCTACTTTTAATCTTGGCACAGTTTTTATGACTAAGATACAACAGATGGATTTTTTTAACTTTTTAATTTTAACCTTCCTTTAATTACTTTAATGAAATTAACTAAAATTAGTGGGTGTACATTTTATGAGCCTCATGTGAGTAAATCCCAGTTGTATTTTTTTTTAGAACTTGATAAAGTGATTCTGACATTCATCTGGAAGCATAAAGGATTAGACTATCTAAGAAGTTTTTTAAAAAATAATAAATGGGGACTGATAGTATTAAATATAAAACAATAAATCTACAGTAGCAAGGCTGTATATTACTGGCGCAAGTAAAGGAGTGGAGTGGGATCAGATGGAATGGGATAGGGTAGAACAGAATCCCCAAATCATTGTATAAGGATGAATTATTCAGTAAATATTATTAGTATATTTGGCTAGTCTTTTGAGGGGAAGGTAGGTTCGTATAGCCTATTGTATACCAGAATAAACTCCAAACAGATAAAATATTTAAAGAAGAACTAGAAGAAAATATAAGTGAATAGTATATAATAGGCTGGGAAGGAATCAGGTGAAAAATATTTAGATATGATTTCCTTAAAACTTCTGCACATATGTAACTGCTGTTTTAAAAAGTAGGAGAGGGAAAGCAGAGACAATTTCCTGTGTACAGATTAGTCCAAGGATTTTGTGTCTGATATATGGCAAAGAAACCTTTGTAAGTCAAAATATTAAAAAAATAGGCAAAAAAAATGTATAAGCAGTTTTCGAAAGAAGAGATAGAAATGACCAAAAAGTATAGGGAAGATTGTGGAACTCAGATGGCAGCCTGAGAAATGCAAATTAAAGCAACAGCACGTGGCCGTTTTCACCTTTCAGCTTGGCAAAGGCTGTTTGAGGTCTCAGTGTTTGCGCAGCCTACGTGGAACCCCCATGAGGGGGTGGGTGCGCATCAACACCGCCTCTCTAGGTGGCAGATTGTCCATAGTTATCTAGAGGCTTGACATTTTTTTTTCTCAAAGACTTTGACCTTTGAAAAGCAATTATACTTCTAGGAATTTCTTCTAAGGGGATAAGTCAGATGTGCACATAAAATTATGTACGCTATGCTCCCTGCAGTATTATTTTTGGTGGTTCAGTTTTTTACTTCTTATAATGCATGATGCACAGTATGCCATTAGTATTTTAATACATGATGCAAAATCCAAAGGATACTAAAGTAATTCTTCCTCCTTTCTGGTGAGCTCTACATTCCTCTCCCGTGGGGCAACCAGTTACTTACATTAGTAAATCCTTCTAGAGACACTCTTTCCATCAGTAAGAATATGCACATGCTTGTGCTTTCTATTTTGTTAATCTATTTGATTTTGTATTTGAAGGTTGATGGTAGCACGCTGTATGTTTCCGTGTACCTTGCTTCTCTTATTTACTGTACCTCAGAATGTGCTCCGTTATCAGTAGGCTGTATAGTACGGAGGTTAAGAGCCCAGACCAGTTGGATTTGAATAAAGCCTAGTACTTACTGGCTCTGTCATCTTGAGCAAGTTTCTTAACTTCTCTGGGCCTCGTCTAGAAAATGAATATAATAATAGTCCTTACCTCATAAGATTACTGAAAGGATTGAGTGAGTCAAGATATATATAAAGTGCATGGAACACCGCCTGGTGCATCTTACATAAGATAAGTGTTAGCTGTTATCAATGCACACGGAACTGCAGCCTTCTCCTTGACAACTGTGTAATATTGCACATCTGTGATGTATTCTGTTTTGTCCCACACTGATAAACAACTAGACTGTTCCCAGCATTACTGTTGCAAACAAACTGCAGCATTTATTATGACACATTTTTAAAGGAAACAACACAAATATGCAAAGTTAGTTTAATTGTGGCACAGTGCACATCCATTCAGTGGAATCCGATACAACCAATCAAACTGAGGTTGTAGAAGGATATCTCATGAAATGTAAAAACTTTCAAATATATTTTTTAAGCAGAAATAAGCATGTTAAATATTTACTCAGTTTTTTCCACTATACATATAAGTAGATTATAGAAATTGAGAAGCGATACAAAAATATAAAGAAAAATTATAATTAAGCTAGTCATAGTATCTAGAGATTGCTGTGCTTACTTAGAGTGAAGTCACTCAGTCGTGTCCAGCTCTTTGTGGACCCCATGGACTGTAGCCCACCAGGCTCCTCTGTCCACGGAATTTTCCAGGCCGGAGTACTGAAGTGGGTTGCCATTTCCTTCTCCACTGGTGAATCTCATATGATCTCTCTGATTTCGGAAAATGTGCACTATGTATTTTATAGAAAGCAGGAGTTGTGACCTTTACTAAACACAGCCAAGAGCCGTGCGTTAGCTTCTGTGGCCGCCGCGTGTGGGCGGTATAGATCGAAACTGCTTGGAGGAGGGAGACTTGTTGTGGGCAAGAGCACTTCCCAGGAAAGGCGTGCTGCAGGGATGAGTGTGCCCCTAAAGAATCTCAGAAGCTGTTCCTTAACAAATCAGTCATTTTCATCGTTCTGTGTTACCTTTCACACAATTGCTTGTTCAGTAAACATCCATTATGACAGGCCTATTTTGCACCAATGTATTTCTAGGCTTAGGAACTCAGACATGAACAACATGTGTTCCAAGCAGGTAGCTGCTTGGAACCTTCTGGAAGCTGCCTTCCCCAGCTTGTCCAGAGCAGAAGACAAAGTCACAAGCGCTGGACAGCTCAGCATCTAAGATGCCCTGCCTGACGCTGAGCACATGTGCCTCCCCACGCGTCTTCACGATGGTCACTTCTTGTGGCTGCACAGCATTCGCTCGGGTTGCTGTGTGCTGATTTAATTAAGCATCCCTGCTCTGCTGGACGGTCAGACCGCTGGTGTGAGTACAGCACGGTCTTTGACGCATCACTCACCTGCTTTTCATATGACTTGTTCCAGATAATAGAGTTACCAGCAACGTGTGAGTAAATGGGCGCAGGCCATCAAAACCTTACCACCATCGGCTATCTGTTTTTATTTTTATCATTTCTGCTCATTTATTAGATCCACAACTGGGCCTTGTTGTTTAAACATTTCATTAATTTGATTACTGTTAAATGTCAACCTTTGCTTCCTCTAAATAAGTGTGTTATCTGTTTAAATCCTTTGTTCTGCTACTGATTTTGGCTTTCAGTATGAAAAACAGACTCTGTACAGTGATGGTTAAGAGTTCATATTCTAGACCCACACAGACCTGGTGTATCTCCAGCCCTGCAACAGGAGCTGCATCACGTGGGCACAGGGGTTTGCAGAAGCACTGAGGCCAGGAAAGGCATTCCCAGCTTAGGGGCTTCCTAGGAAGCTGTCACAGAGTTGATGGCCCAGGGACATTGAGGGGTCAGTAGCACATCCTGTGTGTCTGGCTTCATCTAATAGGGCTGCTGGGAGTGTTACAGGTTCATTTTGGGCTTTTCAGAGTACAGTGTTTGGAGTGAAGGCAGGTGGTCCAAAGCCTCATATTCAGAGCTTCTCCCTGGAAATAAAACCCAAATCCATCAAGTGCTGGGGAGAGACAGGGAAACAGGTGGGGAGGCCAGGCGCCCTACAGCCGGCTGCTCTGGCTTTGAACCCCAGAACCCTCCCTGCATACTCGTATGGACTCTGAGCCTTGATTTTCTTATCGGAAAATGGGGTGATGGTATGGGCAACTGCACATCGTGAAGGCCACAGGTGAGCTGTGTCAGGGGCTCACCGAAACAAGGCACTCAGCTGATGTGGGCTATTAGGAACCAGCTATGAACAGGGGAAGCACATCCTCCCATCTCTGGAGGATGACACCAGGGTTTCTCCTGCCCAGTTCTTAGCCATCAGCCCTTGCCGGCCCCCCACCTTGATTTCTCACTGCTAGAGGAACCACTGCCAGTTCCAGGTTGCAGCAGGAAAAAGAGCTTCCAAAGGCACGTTTCTTTCAGAGAGTGGCGGATGTAATTCCCTGGGCAAATCGATCCTTTGCAGATAGAGTCGGGACTGATGGGACATCTCAAAAAGTAACTTAAGTCCTTTTTCTAGGAGCAAGAGATTTTTGAATTCTCAGCAGCCACATCTGCCTTTGAACCCTGCACGGTCTGCGCCCTGGCCTCTCCCCACCCCCACACCTCCCATTTTATTCCAACAGAGGAAAATTGTGTTTGTTGACGACTCGTTCAGGGTGGGAAAGGAATGTAATGTATGCATAGACTGCCCAGAATTTCCTGTTAGACACTCATTCCAAACCACGGCCCTGGGATGCATTCCAGAGATTGCAGCCCAATTCTGGAAGAGAAGAAATGGTGCATTCATTTAAAAGCCGACCCTTGAGAGGAACTCCCCCTCTTTCCTTAAAAAAGTGTGTTTAGTTTTTTCCGTGGTAATGTGGTTGTAAATCCAGTCGTATGGCCTCTTCAGGGTTGTAATGCTCTGACATCCACAGGGGCAGAGAAATAGCCTTACTTTGGGAAACTCTGGTGTCCAGTTTTTTTGGGAAACTCTGGTGTCCAGTTTTGCAGCTCTGATAACATTGATGTCTGCATATTTTTAATATTCTGCTGTAAATAATGTGGATGACACGAATCTACTGTGCAGTACCTTTCTCGGTTCTGCTTGAGACATGGAAGAAACTGGTTCTGAGGGCAGGTTTCGGTGCTTTGACACCTTAGCCGTAGACTTTGTGTGTTAAGTCAGTTTTCTCCTAGAAATTCTGTTACACTGGGTCTTTGGCAGTCTGGACCCCGTGCCAGCACTCAGGCTGTCTTGGCACCGTGGAAATGAAAGGTGAACCTTGACCCCTGTAGCTGCCAAGGTGCAGTTTCTTCTCTTGGGGAGACACTTGAATGACTGGGGATGAATTCACAGGCATTGGAGAAGGAAATGGCAACCCACTCCAGTGTTCTTGCCTGGAGAATCCCAGGGACAGAGGAGCCTGGTGGGCTGCCGTCTCTGGGGTTGCACAGAGTCGAACACAACTGAAGTGACCTAGCAGCAGCAGCAGCAGCAAACATTCCTACCCACAGCAGCTACTTTCGTCTTGACCCTGAATCACTCTTTTGATCATATAGAGATGGGGGTGGTGGGGCGACACTGGGAGTTACAGACCAGATCAGAGACAAGGATGGTTGGTAGGATGCTCACAGAGGATGGTATACAAAGCCCTGATCCTGGGTAGACTCTAGAGATTCTGGTTCTGCAGCCAGGGGTTCGGGATGGTTCCTAAGCGTCTCTACATCTGGAATTGAAACCAAGTCAGAACGTAAGAATTGTCAAAGGGCAGTGGTGGTGCGGCGTGGGCAACTACCACAGTACCTAGGAAACGCTGGCTTTGGGGTCTGGATACAGAAGGGAGCCAGTCAGGTCAGGAAGTAGAACAGGATGATCAGAAGAAACGCCCTTTTCGGCCTCTTACGCCCACCGGTTGTGGGTTCAGTGGTGCATTCTGCCTCTCGTCCCAGTGACGGACCAAACCCCACCATCAGCCTCGGTGGACTTTCCCCATGGCATTCCATGCTTTTAACTACAACGCTTTATTTCTGATCATATTTCATGTAAGACTTCCTTGAAAAGGCCTGAATTCTAGGACTTATTTTAAGTTTCACGTGTGGACCTGGTTCTTACTTGTTTACTTTCTAACATCATTATTATTATACAAAGAAACCTTCACTAGATAGGAGGGAGAGTTCTAAAGAGCTTCTTCACGTTCTAAGTTTAGAATTCACATAACCAAAAACAAAATGGGTCTGCCTACGTGTTTTCTCCTAAAGCCAGGCTGTCTTTGTGAGTACTGTCGTCTGGGTACAAGCTACCTTCTGTTCATAGTGCAACAATGCACTGGGCTTAGACCGAAAGTTTTGGTTGCTGTGTCTTAAGGCACTGGTAGACTTTCTCTCATATACAAACATATCCTGTTTTCACTGCGTCCATGCAACAACCCTGGGAGGGTAGGTATACCCATGTTACTGGTGTGGGTTAGGTAGATGAATTCATACTGACAGACAAAATGCAGGGCTGAGACTTGAACCCAAATGTCCCTCTAAAGCCCATTTTCTTTCCATGTAACTTGTATTTAAAGTCGATTTTTAAATACGTTCCATTCTAGGTGCACAGAAAGAGTCCACATCTGTGATTTTTAAGTATCCTGGAAATCTTTTCTATGGATGGATAGCCTACATCAGCCATAATCTAAAATTTAAACTCAGTAGTTCCAATTACGGAAGTCAAAGCCATGACATGTGGTACAGATCTGGTCACATCACTCTCCGTGTTCATAGGATCGAATCCAGACTCATCACCGTGGTTTACAAGGGCCTTGCTGACCTCACCCCTGTCTCATGCTCCTCACCACATTGATTTCTCAGATCTCATGCTCCTCTCACTTCAGGGCCTTAACACCCTGCTGTTTCCCTGCTTCCCTGCCCCCTCCAACAATTTTATGAAGCTGTTAGCCCAGTTCTCAGACTTCTTTCTCCTAAGAAATCTCTCCTACTCTCCTTGCCCCAAATCTAAACCATGAGCCCTTCTCCAGGCCCCAGCCACGCCCTGGGCTACCCCACTGTAACAACAGTCAATGTTCTGTATCAGAATTGCTTATTCCCGTGTCTCTCCTCCTGGGCGTGTGTATCATGAGGTTAGGACGGTGCCTGTGTGATTCATCAGTGTCTCTACATTGCCATGCCTAGGAGCCCACATCTTCAGGGGATAATCCTTTCCATTCCAAATAACATAAACCCAATCCATACTGGCTTAAAAGAAAAAGAGAGTGTATTCTTTCATGTAGCTTAAAATGCCAGAAAGTTCTGGTGTATTGAAACCAGGTCCACAGATGATGTTGTCTGAGGTCTCTCCCTCTCCACAGCTCAGGTACTTTCTCCCCGGTGTTGGCTCATGTGATCAGGTAGGTGCTTCTCACTTGGTGGCCAAGACGGCCCTAGTGGCTCCAGGCTTACATCCTGCCAGTTTCGCAAACCAGCAAAGAAAGAACATCTCCTTCAGTAGCTGTAGCATTGAGTCCCCGGGCTAACGTTCGTTGGCCCAGCTTGGGTCACGTGCCCATCCCTAAGCCTATCACATAGCTCTGATGGGCCGGGCTGTGGGGATGCACTGAGAGTTGGCTGGGGGGAGAGTGGTGGAACTTTAACCAGAAGGACAGATGGTGGATCCTGACAAGCAAAAATGTTGCGTTTCTACTACACGCCCTGTCGGCAGCTGGTGCTTTGAAGATACTGGTTCTTGCTGCTGGGCCAGCAGTCTTCCCAGAGGGATTGGGGAGGTATTTTGGATGATCCCTGTCTTACCCTGAGGACTGAAGACTCAAAGAAGGCAGCCATCTCTGCTCCCACGTCAGCTGCCCCATCTGTAGGCACTCTCAAAGCCCCTCATCTGCTCTGCTGGAGGGTGGAAGCTCCCCAGCCCTTGGCGGAGAAAGAGAAAGGTGTGTCTGAGTGGGAAGCAGGGTCTTCATCTTCTCGGCTGCGGTGATATCAAGTCCGGCGGTGAAGAGGGAAGCGTTTGCTCTCAAAATGTGTCCCGGAAAACAGAGCCCCGTGCCTGTTTGTCCTCAAGGTCACACACTCTCCATATGGTCAGAGGGCACTGGGCAGGTGAGTGAGGCCCGTACCCAACATCTCCAGCTCTTTACAACCTTTCTCAGGATTTCTCAGAGAAGCATTTCCTACCCAGGGCTGCTCAGAGAAATGGAGGCGTCTTAGGATCACCCCATCTGGCCCTGCCAGGGATCTCCCAGTCCCACCCTAGGGGAGTCCATTTTCGGGGCCAAACACCTGTATGGCTGTATGGAGAGAAGGACAGCTGCTGGGAGCAACCATGAGCACATCTTCCTTAGCAGAACCAAGGGAGAAAGCGGGGCAGTCCTTCTGACAGACCAGCACGCCCAGGGCCTGAGGGAGATGGCAGAATAGAAGGGCTCAGGAGGGGAGCCTGCAGGAGAGACGTGTTGGGTCTGTTGGCCTCCTCACCTGGGAGGGTGTGCCTTTTGATGCACAGTGAGGGGCAAGGAGCTCCCGGGTGAGAAGCAGACGGGAAGGCGCAGAGCCCATCGGAGGAGAGCTGAGCCAGTGGGTGCTCTGACACCTCATCTTGAAAGCACTGTTCTTTTCCTAAGGGAAAGCAGGTGAACAGCCACCAACAACATTCATCTGGACACTTCACCCCTCCTTTTCTTCCTTTTTCTTTTCTCATCTCTGCCTCTCCAGTTGAGTAAACTCACTTCTAAGATTTTTCTAGTTTTGCATTTCTAAATTACAGTGTAGGTGACCAAGATCTGTCATAGTAAGTTGGGCCTCCTAATTGTCAGGTGCCAGGGAACAAATGTGCACCCACGGAATCCAGCCTGTGATCCAAGGTTTACCTGCAGAACCCCCACTCCTGTATGAAGCAGAAGCTTTTAGGAGACTCATGGTAATAATAAGAGCTAACATTTATGAAGCACTTACCCTGTGATAGGCATCATTCCGAGTGCTTAGTAAGAACTCATTTAACTCTCACAATAAGCCTAAGTCATATAACTTGGGTCCCATACCTACATTTGCTAGTCGAGGCAGTACCTGGGAAGCTGACTGCAGAGGCCACACTTAGTACCACCAAACCGTCTCCTCACTTGTCAGGCTACATCTCAGTGGGTCCTGTCAGTAGTTATTATGGGACTCAGAATCAGCAGCAGTGAAACAAGCTTCACAGCTGTCGTAGTGGTCCAGAGACAGAAGGTGAGGGCCCTAGCTGGGATGTGACAGAGCCAGGGCATTGTTGTGGACAGGTTTAAGAGCTGCTAAGAATATCAATGGACATGAGTTTGGGTGAACTCCAGGAGTTGGTGATGGACAAGGAAGCCTGGCATGCTGCAGTTCATGGGGTCGCAAAGAGCTGGACACGACTGAGCAGCTGAACTGAACTGAAGAATATCAAAACCAGTGACTTAATGAGGGGGATAAGCATAAATGTTTATACCAGGAGATTGGTGCTCCAGCTGAAGAGGGGACCTGCTGGGTGAGGGGCTCATAGGAGGCATCCAGAGACGACATCTGTCTGGCGGGCAGGTGGATAAAGTGGCCTGGAAGTTGGGAGAGAGGAATGGGCTGAAGATGTAGCCTAGACATACACATGTTTATTGGGTAACTCAGTGGCAGAGGAATAAACCCCTTCTGCTGGAACGGGCTTCTTCCAAGAGGTGGGCTTTGAACCAGCCCCTGAAGAACAGGGATGTTCTTAGAAGTGGGGAATGAGGAAAGGAGGAGCAGGAGGTAGGGTGTGAGTGTGATGAAGAGTCTGCCTGAGAGAAACCAGAAGTCGGGTGCACATGTGGGCATGGAGAGGAGCAGGAAGGTGATCCAGGGGAGAGCAGCAGAAAGCTTGGGAGTAATTTTTGATGATGTTTGCCTCCTAAACTGATAAAACATGGGTATCTTTATGAAATGTTGGAGACTGATGTTTGAAGTTCCTATCCCTTTACTCCTCCAAAATATTCTTAAACTCAGTGTGTGTATTAAACTGTCTTTTTTTAATATCTTACTGTTAACAATTCTGATACAGACCATCTTCTGGCCCCCTGGGCCACCACGAGACCTCTCCTGTTATCAGTAGGGACATTCAAAGGGGCGAGTGAAGACAGGTGGTGAGAGGCCGAATCTTGACTAAGCAAAGAGAAGGAGCAGGGCCACCTGTGTGCCCAGGGACAGTGAGAGGCCAGGTGGGCTGCCAGGTGAGAAAGGCAATGGAAGTGCTCTGCTGGGGCAGGCCACAGACTTGGCGCCTTCTTTTCACACGGTCTTATCTGGTGTGGTAGGTGTGTTCCTTGCTGGCGATCTCGCCGTCTGGGGGTGAGTGTGGGCCACCACAGCCAGGCCATTTGCCTCCTGCAGGGCTTACGGTGCTGCCCTCTCCTGCTTTTCCCTTCAAACCTCCCAGAATGGAAAGCAGAGGAATTAAGTCTAAAGGGTTAAGTTTAGGAATAGGATGTGGTTTCTCCTGAGCTTTACAAAGTTGCTGAAAGAAAGCTTAACAAGATGATTTTCTTTCTAATACGTTTGAGTAAAATATAATAACCATCAAGCATTTAGAAAAACAGAAGGAAGAAATGTAAATACTCATATCTAACAATTTCCATTAACATTGATATATATATTTTGCCAGGCTTTTCTCTATTGTAATCTCTTTGTTTGTTTTGCACAACTATGATCAAGTCATATATATAGTTATCTCGCTTTTTCGACCTAATGTTGTAAACATTTTTCCATGGCAACATAGATTTTGATTTCATACATCAACTGTGAAAGCCTTTTAGCAGAGGCTTATGAGTAAATCAAGGGCCTCTGGATTGTAGCCAGTGGAGAGGCGGCCACTGGGGTGGAAGTCAGCAGGGTCTGCCTTGACCTTTTCAGGGAAGCGAGGGTCACGGGCGGGGTGATGCTCATACTGGTCCTCAGGAAATCCATCCATTTCCCCCGCTAGTCTGCTTTTGAGAGTACCAGCCCAGCCCAAGAACGATTAGACAATTCAGAACCCCCAGCTTCCAGGTGGTTCCTGCAGGCCCTGACATTGACCTTATTTAGCAGGAAGATGCCCGGACCCTCCCACAGCCCTGGACGTGAGACCACTTGAGCTGCTTCACCTCTTCCTATACCAATCAGGGCAGAGTGAGCTGCCATTTCCCCATCGGGGGCAATGGTTTGCCAAGTGACCCGAGCAAATAGTAACCCCGCAGTCCTATTTGTGGCTGCCAAACGGGCAAGTAATCATATGGTGAAAGTTATAAGTAGCTCATGATCTCCAGAGTCAGGAATTTTTTTAATATATAGGTTAGCTTGTTAGTTTGTTAGTTATGGGGAAGATTTATGTGATCTGTTGATGAAAACAGGATCCAGGAAAGTGGGTTTTACAGAGCTATTTACTGCCCAGCCCGGGTGTTAACAGCTCATTGTCTCCAAGATAGGAACAAACAGCTTGTTTATTTGTAGAGAAATGTACTATCAACCAGAGAAGAGACAGTTTTTTCTTCCTCTGACTAAGTTATTTGAGTGAGCCATAAAAACTAAAACACCCATAGTAACAACAGAACAGCTTAAGCAATCATTTATATTAAATATGAGTTTATGGCCATGCTTTTCTCCCCATTTGGCGTGTTCCCTCTGTCTTAATCTGACCCGAGCTGTTACAGGATTGTCTTTGGCGTGGTGCATGGGGAAAGCACGTGCTCTGGAAACAGGCCCACTTGTGTTTGAGTCCCAGCACATGCACTTCCTAGCTGCAGTGAGGTAGAGGCAGTCACCTCTCTCCTTGGGTGGCTAGGAGGGTGGTTTGAGATAAGAACTGTGACGTGCTCGGCCCAGCGGGCCAGCCCTGGGGATAGTGGTCACTGTTGCTGCCACCTCTGCTGCGCGGGAGGTCCCTGTGCCTGGTGGTCCCCGTGGTCTGGTCTGGTCGGGCCAGGCGTGTGGAGCCTGAAATGAGAAAATGGATGCCCTTTTCCATGGGGTCGCAAAGAGTTGGACACGACTGAGCAACTTCACTTCACTTCACTTCACTTTGACATACACCTAAGGGTTCATAAGGAAAAAAAAATAGCCGGGTGTTCCAAAAATTCATGGTTCTCAAGTTCATCTTGAGTGAATGAAAATCTTTTTTTTTCCCCGGCCACACCTTGTGGCTTGCAGAATCTTGGTTCCCGGACCAGGGATTGAAACCAGTTGCCCGCAATGAAAGCTCCCAAGTCCTGACCCCTGGACCACCAGGGGATTCCCACTGAGGATCTTAAGTTCACACTTCCTAGGCCATTTGCCCAACCCCTGGCTAGAAACTATCCAGGCCTGTCGAGCTGCTGGCAAAACAGCCTTTCTGTCCTTTTTCAGAATTTCCACCTGAATGCATTTGGTTTTACTGCTGGCAGAAGTGTGCCTGTAGACTTCCAGCAAAGATTTTGTGATCTCTTGAGAGGGTGGGTACTATACAAATCCCTTGGGTGTACAAAGAGGAATCATGCCAGAATCCCTTTGTGGGAGAGATGGACACCCAGTTAGAATAGCACGTGTTCTAAACAATTTCCTGCAGTGGTGATTTTCCCGCCAACCCCCAGCACAGGCCCTGTGCCGGTAGCCTGTGTGCAGCGCTGCTGACCCACCCAGATGTGGCATGTGGTGGGACTGCATTCCCAGGCAAAACGCTCCTGCACCTCCAAGTTGTCAGCGTCCCCCCCGGAGGCGTGTTTCTCATCAGCACTAATTTTTGCCTTTTATTTCTGACTTGTGGCGGCTTGTCTTGTGAGCCCTGGATAACAGAAAGGACCCATCCCTCCCTCTGGAGCCTCAGTCCATTGCAGGCCAGGGACTGAGTGGGTGGCACAGTGTTGCCCTGGGTCTCATGAAGATGGGCTCTGTCCTGGCCAACCCTTGCATTCTGTGCCATCTCTCCTGCAGTTTCTGTTTTAAGTGTGACGGAAGCATCCACCCCTAGGCTCTCTAGGTCCAGGCTCTTATCAGCTTCTTGGCAAGTGGCAGAATTTAAGAAGAGGACTGCTTCGTGCCCTCGCACATGTTATTTCTTTACCCATGAAGTTAGTCTTGCTGTGGTGAGCAGGGAGCATCCAGGAACCCAGTTTCCAAGTGAGTCTTTCTTCACACTTCACAGAGAACTGCTTCTCAGCGAGGATCAGATCTGATTTGTGCCTGCAAGGACCTGTGTTTCGAAGTAGAGCTTGTGCGAAGGTTGAAGGACTTTATATGCTGGGCTCAGGAATGCAGATGGCACCTGACCCCGGGGATGGCTCGGCTAATGAGCCACACAGCCCCCACTGGGCCAAGGTCAGGGGAGTTCTGTCCAGCCAGCAGGACTGGACTTCATCAGCCATCCTGCCCTCTAGGAGTCACACAGCAGTCTCTCAGAGGGACGTCCCGGTACCTTTTGTCTTCCAGTCGTGACTTGGTCTCGGGTATCATCGAATTACAGTTGACCACACTGTGCCCTGTTTGTCTTTCGCAGCCTCCCAGTGCAACGTTAGTCTGAAGAAGCAGAGGAGCCGCAGCATCCTCAGCTCCTTCTTCTGCTGCTTCCGTGATTACAATGTGGAGGCCCCGCCAGGCAGCAGCCCTGGCGTGCTTCCGCCGCTGGTGGAGGAGAACGGTGGGCTCCAGAAGGTCAGTGCAAATGCTCAACTGCTGCCACGGGGTCTCTGTCCCATCCTTGACGAACATCCTTAGGAAGACTCTCTGACAGTATGTGTACAGCCATTAACTTAAAGATTTGAAATTGCCAAAAAAGTTCATCATTTTGTTACAGGATATGTCAGTCATTCCCATTTCACAACGAAAGAACATATTTGATGCGAGTTAGAAGAGTCACTTCACATTTTTATCACATTCTGTTGTGGGAGGTTGAACATATGAAATAGAGAGTTAAAGAACCAGGAACAGACAAAGAAATGGAAAGTCCAGAGGAGAAACAGAAACTTGGAAAAAAGCAGATAATAAATTTAAGTGGATTTAACTACCCTGTTTAGTCATAAACGTTTGTTATATATTCTTTTATACATATCAAATAAAACATTTTATGTCAGATCATCACAATAGGTAAAAACAAGTTCTACCCACATGCTGTCTAACAGACATCACATTCAAAACCAAATGATTCAGAACAGTTCAAGGTAAGAGAATGAGCAAAAAAAAAAAAAAAAATTACAGAAGTATAAGCTGAAAGGAAGCAGGGATAGCAGTGGTAATCTCATGCAACATCAGGAAAAAAAGGAATATGTAAATCACACTGGCTCTTAAAGTTTTCACTCAAAGGTAACAAGACTCATTTCAGCTTGCTTTTATTGGCCAAAGCAATTCCCATGATTATACTTAACTTCAAAGAGCATGAAAGAATAATCCTACCATGTGCCCAGAAGGAGAGCTGGAATTATTTGGCAAACAGTGCTAATGACTTACAGAGCAGGTGGCTACTAGTTTCTGACCCAGCATCCAACATAAAGTAATATCAAAAAAAAAAAAAAAGGTAGAAAATAAAGAGATGGGCAAAGTATACAAAGCAAATCAAATAAATAGAAAGCAAAAGTGGCAATGTTAAAATCAGACAAACAGAATTCAAGGCCAAAAGCATTAAACAAGAGAAAGAGGGACATTTCATGTTACAGCATCTAATACATGACGTACATAGCAGCCATAGACCTTTACATACCAGTCAACAGTACAGCCAGATACATAGTAGAATATCATTTGAGCATCATAGAAAGCTGACTTCTAAAAATAAACAGCCAACAACATAGGACAATCATTGGCAGTTCTGGCTAATATATGTAATAAGATTTAAAAAATGAAACGATTGATACAAATATGGAAAAGATAGGAAGCCAGTTTTATTTGCAGATGGCGTGATTATTTGCATTGAAAACCCAAAATACTACCGAAAACTGAGAGTTCACTAAAAGCTTTTGGTATGGAGGCTCTTATTTATTGAGAAATGTGCTGTGTTTCTGAATAGGAAGACTTAAAATTGACATAGAAGAAAAACTATCTAAGAATAGCTGAGAAATTTTTGGAAAAATATAATGAAAGATAACTTGCCTCAAGAGATATTAAACCTTACACTCTGTTGATGTGGGAAACTATGTCAGTAGAATTTGTATGATGAAGTTTGCCTGTAAACCCTGTCGCAGCCCTGTATTCTGATATCTCCCCTCAGTGTACTTTCCTTAAACTATCAGCTTGTACCGTTTGAAAGTCACTGCTGTAGAGAGTTCCTGTTAATGAAGGGAACATAGTTTGTATCCTAGGCCTGTAGAGGATTAAAAAAAACGAAAGGAGAAGAATTAGCCCAACTGGGCCAGAGCCCTTGAGGTTGGACCTGCCCCGGCCTGGGTCAGGTCGCGGAAGTGACAGACCTCTGCTGGCCCAGTGACAATGGCCGTGTTTCATGACAAGGTGAAGATTGAGGACTTCCAATATGACAAGGACTCTGGGACGTGTTTCTACTCCTGCCCATGTGGGGGTAATTTCTGCATCATCAAAGAAGGTTTGAAGAACAGGGAAGACATGGCAATGTGGCCTAGCTGCTCTCTCCTTGTGAACGTGATTTATGTCAAAGATCAGTTCACGTGTGGAGAGACAGTCCCAGCCCCTTCTGCTGACAAAGAACTAGTTAAACGCTGAAGAAGACATGTTAGATTCCAAAGCGTGAACTTTGGGAAATGAGCCAAGCTGGAAAAATCGAATGCAAAGTCAATAGCTTCTTCATGGGTACAGTCATTTTGGAGAGAGAGAGAGAAGTCACTGCTGTCATAGTAAGTTTTGTTTAATGAATACCTGCCTAGATGAATGGCTTGAGAAGGTGGTGTTGAAGAACCTTCCTCCTGGAAGGTTTCCTGGAACCCTTAGCTGTATCTACCAGAGAATAAAGGTCTTTAAAGTAAAGGCATCTCCTGCAGCAGAGCTGGACTTAGCTGGACCTAGTGTTTGTTCGTGGAAATGTCCTTCGGTTAACACTTGTCAGCGTGGCTTTTTAAAGCATTCACCGTGAATAGTGCATCACTTGCATAATCCATGACCCTTCAGTGTGTGAGACCAGACCCTGTAGAAAGAGCCCATGTCAAAGTGGGGCAGCTCTGCCCTTTGCACTTGCCTAATCAGGACACTGGAACGTAAAGCCCAGGCTCAATAGATGTGGAGGCCAGTTGCAGGCCTGTCTCTACCACTGCCTCCCAGGCAGTCTCTGCCTCTTTGAGCTCAGCCTGCTGGAGGAGGAGAGAACGATTCCGTGCACCCTGTGTATTTACTGTGTCCTCGAGAAAAGCTTCTGAGCAGTGGCCTGGTGTGACAGCCATTGCAACTGTCCCGATTACAGCCTGGACTGAAGACCAGTTGCGCCAAAATGAAAGTATGAGAGTGCCTGCAGCCCCTGGCCAGAGGCGAGGAGGAGTTGGCACTCTGAAGACTCCAATGGCAGAGACCATGGAGGACTACTGAGGGTGAGGCAGAGTGAATGCCATTGCTAGATGCTTATTCATCCGTGCACACCCCGTGATCACACACACACGTAAACCTCTAGGGTCATTTTCAAGCTCAGATACCTGTCTAAGGTAGCAGCTTTGGTCATGGTCTGTGTTTCCTCAAGTCCTTCCAAAGTAACCATTTAGTGGGTGTTACCTCTCACCTCACTGATGCGTTCACTTAGTCTAAAGACGCACTTGTGTTCGGGGGCTGTTTGCCATCTCCCCACTAGCACTTTGGTTCTCAACTGGAGATGACTGTTTCCCCTAATAAACATTTGACATTTGGACTCAGAGGGAGAGGGAGAGGGTGGGATGATTTGGGAGAATGACATTCTAACATGTATACTATCATGTGAATTGAATCGCCAGTCTATGTCTGACGCAGGATGCAGCATGCTTGGGGCTGGTGCATGGGGATGACCCAGAAAGATGTTATGGGGAGGGAGGTGGGAGGGGGGTTCATGTTTGGGAATGCATGTAAGAATTAAAGATTTTAAAATTTAAAAAATAAAAAACTAAAACAAAATAAAAATAAAAATAAACATTTGACAGTGTCTGGTGATATTGTGGGGCTTCCCTGGTGGGTCAGTGGTAAAGAATCCACCTGCCAGTATAGGAGATAGCAGGTTTAATCTCTGAGTCAGGAAGATCCCCAGGAGGAGGAAATGGCAATTCATTCCAGTATTCTTGCCTGGAGAATCCCCATGGACACAGGAGCCTGGTGGGTGGCCATCCATGTGATCACAAAGCGTCGGACACAACTTCAAGACTGAGCACGCACACGCACACGCTCAGAGACATTTCTGTCGACGCTCCAGGGTTTCTACTGGCATCTAGTGCCTGGGCCAGGGATACTGCTGAGCACCCTGCAGAGCACAGGGCAGCCCCAAATGTCAGCAGTGCAGGGTTGAGAGGGTCCACAGTGACCCAATGGGCTTGTGAGCCTCTTGTTAAAACCTGTCCCACCAATCTCCAGATGTTAGGACCATAGTATTTAAAAGCTTCTGAAATGTACTTCTCTGCATAAGTTCTTGAAAACTGAGACTTTATTTGATTGCACTGTTATGTTGGAGAATAGCACACCTCTGCCCTTAATGATGACAGAGGCAGTTGTGAATCCTTAAGACAAGACCCCAGTGTCCCGAGGAAGGAAAGAGCCGTCACGAGTACGTCAGGAGGAAACAAGAGCAACTGTCACACTGCAGAGGTGATGACAAGGGGCTGGAGATAATCCAGAAGTTGCTAAATGGTTCTTGGAGCAGAGATCAGAAAGGTACCAGCCATCTGCCACTGTGTCAGTCAGGTTTGACTTCTTCTCATGAGACCCCTGTCCCCAGTGACCCCCCCTGAATAAAGAAGGATAGAAGTGAAAGTGAGTCGCTCAGTCATGTCTGACTCTTTGCGACCCCCTGGACTATAGCCTACCAGGCTCCTCCATCCATGGGATTTTCCAGGCAAGAGTACTGGAGTGGGTTGCCATTTCCTTCTCCAGAGGATATTCCCAACCCAGGGATCGAACCTGGGTCTCCCACATTGTAGGCAGACACTTTACCGTCTGAGCCACAGGAAAATCCATCCCATAATATATAAATCCATCCCATAATTCTGGGAGATTTTTTTCCTCCTTTGCTGAAACTTCTTGTTGCTCTGACTGAGCTTGAGTAATAGAAAAAAGCTCAAATTTATGGCCAGAGTCAGAGCAGGCGTTATTAATTGGCCCAGTGAGGCGAAAAAGAAGGATACACTTTCACAAATCCTTCCATGTGGAAGACTGCTAACGATGCACCTCCTTATCAGGGACCATGATGCTGCGACTCATTGCCTCCCATCCCATCAGCTGAAAAAGAAGAAGAAACACAGAAACTGGGAATTCTCAGTGGAGATAAATTTGATTTCTTATTAGCTTTTCTCAATGATGCTGATATGAAGTGTTTCCATTGACCGAGTTTAGAGTGACTGGCATTCTGGGGATAAGGAATGGTTGAGGCCCTTTCTTGGGATCTGAATTTTCTGAACACTCCCCACCAGTACAGGTTCTGTTCCCTTTCATGGGAAAGCTGTCCCCCTTGCCTGTGTCCTTGGAGGGTATTCCTTGCACCATGCCTGTCCCATCTGCCCAGTCCTCCCCTAGAAGAGGGCCAGAAGTGGTCAGGGGATCCTCAGAATCTGGTTAGACTGTCTCCATTTCCCTGTGTATCATATTGACTTGAGGCTTTAGTCTTTGGAGAAAAACTTACTTACAAGAAGCAACAGGTGAGTTATTAGAGAGATTTATGGATCAAAGTAAAGTATGGGTTTTCCTTTTTCCTTTTCAATTAAGGATTAAATTCCTGGGAGTAAAGGAGGCACTATTTAAATAAACAGGATGACTTATGAGCCTCAGGAACCTGGCCTGGTTTGTCAGGGGAAGGAGTGGCTGGGAGGCAGAGGGGGAGCCTAGTAACTGAGGACTATTCTTGGGTTCCTCCTGCTCATTAAATCCCACCAAGGTGCAGAGAACAGGAGGTCATATGGCTGCAGTACTCAAGAGTACTTTGAAGTTTCTTTTGAGAATATGATCTATTTCTCTTTAAACCTGACAATGATTTTGTTTTTTCTTTCTCCTTAGGGTGACCAGAGGCAGATCATTCCCATACCAAGTGTATGTATATTTATCCAATTTTATTTAAACACTCATAGAATCTTGTAGCTTTGGGCCTACTAATATAAAAGACTTTTTTTAATATTTGACTTATATTGAGCTTTTTAATCGTGGTATAAAGAGCTCTGTTGTGTTTGGGGGGGGGGGTGGGCAGGGGAGTGAAGCTACATTTTAAACTGTCAGCAGGAAGTCCTGAGAACTTTCTCAAGAACAGCAAGGCAACCAGCATCTATTAACCAAACTCTGACCTTTCTGAGAAGGGCCTCCTGAATAAGTTTAAGGCAGCACTTCCTTCTCCCCCACACCCCATAGACTGGGAGACCATACTTTTGTCCCAAAGAGGTTCTTTGCAACAGGTCCTGTCTCAGTGGTACCAGGTTCCCAAGACCCCCCTCCCAGGGGAGCAGGCCATTTCTGATTGCTCAAGTGTTGGTAGCTTGGCTATGGCTCCATCAGAAAAATCAGCCCAGTCATATTCACAGACCTTGCAGGACCACCCCCGCCCCATTCCCTGCTTCCGCCCTGACTCTCCCAGGCTGGCTGTCCTGCAGCTCTGCTGCAGCTGGGTATTCCCTTGAGCCACCAACTTCTGTCCTGGAGTTCAGGAGACTGACCAGAGTCTGAGCCCAGCACAGGCTGTCCCCACCGCCCCTCCTCTTCCTTCTGCTCTTGCCAGCTGAGCCAGGTAGCCTGAGGCCAGCCAGCAGGAAGCATTGATCTTTGGTCAATGATCAACTCCCAAAAGAAACTTGCAGTTGAGATGCCAGTACCAAACAAGATCTTTCAAACAGTCTGTGTCCTTAGAGAAGGACTTAGGTGTTTTTTTTTTCCAGATGTCCTGAAACTGGTATCGTAATCCATAAAGATTCTGATTCAGATTGTCTGATTGAAGTCTGTTCATCTGTCTTTCCTTGGGCTTTTTAACATTATTTTCTGGGAGCATCCAAGAGATACTGATCTTACATTGAAAGAAACGATGGATTTCATTAGTACAGGTTGACTCCAAATTTGGTAGTGGATATCACTTGTGAATTTTTTCCTGAACTGTAACTCTGCATTGATTTGCAGATTGCATGAGTTTGTGGAGTGATTGTGACTTTGCCAGCATGCCTAGGGTTTAGGCTTTGTTGGGAACTGACTTGGATCAAAAAGATGGATCAATCAGTATAGCTTCTAATCCAGTGTTTGAGTAGGGTACCCAGTGGGATTGCTACCAGGCGTCTCTTTTTAATCTTTATAACAGAGTAGTTTTGTGTATTTTCCCTGCAAGCATGTCTACATTCAACAGATGACAACAGGTGGCCTCTGTCCCCCTACCTCTGGTACTCTGATAGCTCTGTTTTTTTTCCAGAGTTAATTCACAGCTATCTATAAAGTTAAGTGCTAAATCAAAGTATTTGTCAGGGCAAACACTCTACTGAGACAAATGACCCTTTCTCCACAAATCTCTTTCTAGAGTCCCAGAATAAAATAGCCAAGAGGGAAAAGACATCTTCTGTAATTTAGCTCAGTGTTAGGTCAGTAAACTGCAGACTGTTCCCTACATGTGAGACACTGGATCAGGCTTTAAGAATCTGACATACTTTGCAGGAAAACAAAGCCTACCCAAAGTAACTCACATCTTTGAATGATCACCTCCAGAAAAGCAGGTCCACTGATGGAGACCATGTGACCTCCGCTGGCTGTGTAGCAGGCAAGACTGAACCCAGGCCCATCTGGAGGCCAGCTTTGCCAGAGGATTCGAGCCTTGGGGTCCCCTGCAAAATCTGCACCTACTTGTCAAAGTTTCAGGTCACATAAACAGTAACACTGCCCTGTGGTCCAGAAAGGGCAGTGGTTAGTACTGAGAGCCCCTGAGAGCTTGAAGCACTGCCCCGCAGGATCAGAAGTCCAGGTTTGTACTGAGCCTCCAAACCAAGTTCTGATACCTTTTAAAAACCTTGTCTAGCCCATGAAGACAAAGGTGCCCCCTGAGCCTGTAGGTGCCCAGAGGAGGTCCAGCTGGAGGCCCATCGCTGCTGCTCACCTCACAAGTCCCCCTTTTGTTATTCACATGCTGTAGTTTACATGTGCAGGTTGGGTCTTTTGATTTTGTTTTTGTTTTTTACTAAGCTTTTTTTTTCATTATTCAATTTTTCATTGACAGCTTTTCATTTTTATTTGTTTGTTTGTGCAGACTTCTCTCTACTTGCAGCAAGCAGTGCTGCTCTCTGTTTTCGGTGTGCAGGCTTCTCGCTGCTGTGGCTTCTCTTGTTTCAGAGCACGGGCGCTGGAACACAGGCTCAGTAGTTGCGGTAGACAGGGTTAGGTGCTCCATGGCGTGAGGGATCATCCCAGATCAGGGATCAAACCCATGTCTCCTGCATTGGCAAGCAGATTCTTTACCGCTGAGCCCCTAAAGAAGCAGCCCTCATTCATATTTTTTCATTATTCAAAGTCATGGTTTAAAAAAAATACTGAAAGATTAAAATAGAAAAGAAAATCCCCCAACTTGATCTCACTCCTTAGAATACCCTTCTAGTATTTGTTATATATCCTTCCAAAAACTTTCTAAATCAACACAAACGTCTTTAAACAAGCGAGAGTATTACAAATTGTTTTTCGCTTTTAGCAGGATACCTTGAATGTCTTTCCAGATATTAGTCCTCAGCAAGCTGCCCCATTGTTTTACAAATGGTTGATGGCATTTACTTGGTTTCCACTTCTGTGCTCTTAAAAATAAATATTCTTGTGCTTGTGTGTTTGTGCACCTGAGTGATAGTATCTAGGTGATCGGTTCCTAGTTGTGGAAATGCTAGGTCAAAGGGTATACTGTATATTTTGGTAGATTAAAGGCAAATTATCCTCTAAAAACCTAATTTAAATTCCCACCAAGAGTCCATCCCCTTATCAAAAATGGTATTAGGAAATATTTTAATCTTTGCTGATCTAAAAGTAAAGAATGGTATTGATTTATTGCTTTGTTTTTTCCTGAATCAATATGAACATCTTTTCACAAGTTTATTGTACATCTGTATTTCTCCTTCCCTATTCGTTTATACTGTTATCTTTTCAAATTTCAAGGAAATTAGCACTCTCCCCTAAATTTATGATGTATCTTTCGGGCTTGTCCCCAATCATTTTGGCCACAAAGAAGTTTAATTTTGTATAGGGAAATGTGTTCATCTTATCTTTTATGGCTTCTGAACTTTACATCATGCTTAGAAAGATCTCCCCACTCTATGACTGTGACCCACATCTTCTCCTAGTATTTTAACAATTTCATTATCACACTTAAATCTTTGATCCATCTGGATTATGTTGATGTAGGGTGTGAAGTCGAAATTCACCCTTGTTTGCTTTTCCAGGTAACCCAGATCCAGCTTTATTTGCTTTTCCAAATGGCTAGTCAGTTGTCCCAGCATCATGTACTGAGTAACCCATCTTTTATACACCTATTGGAAGTGACATCTCTACCTGGACTTGGTTTTAAACGTACCACTTAGTAACATTTGTCTCCCAATTGGGAGCTGGGGCTTGAGGCCCTCTGTACATCTAATCAGAAGCCTCATGGTCTGTCTGGTACAAGTCAGGTACCGAAGGGTAAGGAAAAAGACAGAGGAACAGTTTGGAAACAGTGAAGTTTGGTGGTAAGGCTGAACGTGAGCACTCAGTGCTTTGGCCCCAGCGTAGACCTAACCCTGTAGTTCCACACTCTTGCTGGAATAACAGACAACCTGGTGCTCCTAGCACCAGTGAGACAGTGCAGCTGAGCCATAAACATGTTGAAAGACAAGAGGAGAAAGTTGTTTTCTAACAGTTATGTTTCTGTGCTATTGGCTTACTAAGCCTTTTATAAACAGCAAGCCTTATGAAAAGCATCTAAGCAGAGCAGCTCCTCTCATTAGAGGTGGTGCCGAGTCCGCTTTGCCCACAGCCCTGAGACTCTGCCCTTAGCTCGGAGGCATGGGGATGGTGGGGGACAGTGTGCAGACTCAGCGCCCAAAACCTCAAGCGCACAGACCACCATCCGTGTCCCAGAAGAGCACTGCATTTGTAAGGTTTGCGAGAGTGTGCTATGGGATGAGCGCCTTAGATCAGCTATTCCTGGCTGCCAGCTTATGACCAAACAGGACTTTCACTTCCACTCCCAGGAAGATCACTGGTGTGAGCGCCCTCCCCAGACCTGCCCTCTCCCTCACCCCCATGATTTCTTGCCCCCATTCCCACCCCCTGGCCATGCCCACCCATGCTTTGGAACAAATTATCGTGTTCAGAAAAAGCTCTTTTTTATATACTTGGTGTTTCTCCTATTCTTCAGCTTTGTGATGGCCTGAGAGAAAATTTGCTTCAGGACATTCTTTAGTTAATGATTCAAGCATCACCTGAGCAGATCACTGAAGTCACAAAACACGAGTGCAATTATGTAGTGTCCTTGCATGTTCCAAGGACACAGCAGCTGTCCAGAAGAATTGTTACCCTCAGTCTGAAGAATTTGCATTAATCTAAAGCTGAGCTTTCTGGGAAGCTGCGTGCATTTAGGAACCAGGCTAAGAATTAACGAAACTCCACCCCCCACCCCCCACCCCCTCACCACCCCCCGCACAGTGCATGGCCCCAGCCTGGCCTAGTTCTCTGCAGCACAAATGATAAATCAATAGCTTGCTTATTATGCCTCTCACCCCACTCACTCTTTTCTCTCTTAAAATAATATGGGAAGGCTTCTTCCTTACTGGTAACTCAGAGAATGCTTGTAAAGTGTGGGTTAAATCTGCAAAGAAAGTAATTTTTATTCTTGAGCTTGGAAAATAACTGAGCCACTTTTGGCAGATCTTTGATGTTTTCAGATATGCTCGGGATAGAAGTTCTAGATCTTTATTTTCCAGGCTGGCAATTACATAAAGTTAAAATGTTGTTTTAGTCTATAAATGCATAGAAAAAGGTCTAGGCAGATACACACCAAACTAAAAAGGGGGGCACCTGGGGAAGGGAATGGGGGATATGGAAGAGGGATTACTTGCGTTTTATATGTTTATATTCTTTACAATCAGAATGTGTTTTTATTACATAACTGTGAAATAGAGAATTTTTTAAAATTTTTATTTTAGTTGCAAGTATGTTTTCTGCTATGGTCCACACAACAGAATAACCCCAGTTCTGTATGTTGCGTTCATTTATTGGGCTCATTACACTATGCCTTTTTAAATCTCTTTTTGATACAGAACCTCTTGCAGGTTTTGCAGGGTTTTTGTTTGTTTGATTCTTTGCTTTTGGCCATGCCACACAACATATAGGCTCTTAGTTACCTGACCGGGGATTGAACCCAGGCCCCAGCAATGAAAGCACTGAGTCTTAACCACTGGACTTCCAAGAAATTCCCATGGTTTATTTTCATTTTTTAAAATATAAAACTCGCTTACTGATTTGAAATGAAGGGCAAAGTCCTTTCCATGACCCTGGATCCCACACCCAGGGTCTAAGACATGTCTTTCCCAGAGCCACACCGTCAAGGATTCTGCCTGTGAACATTCGTTAGAGCCAAGGGAGTTGGGAGGCCATAAGGGCCTTTTCTCCTGGGTGATGTTGGAGAGAGTGAAACACACACACTCTCTCGAGAGACCCCTGGCATTAGAAACGCTCCTGTCTCCACACAGGGCTCATCCTGCTCAACCCCACCAGCCCTCCAGCCAAGGTAATCATTGCATTTGCAAATTTACCTAACCTGTTGACCACCTGTGTTACATTCACTATTGAACTAGCTTAAGTCCAAAATTAAATTCCGTGACTAATGTTCAACTTAAACCAAAAAGAGAGAAAGAAAGAAAGAGCCATTTGGAAGGAAATACTTCTAGATTTCTTTTTTTTCCTCTTGTTTTATTTGATAAGCTGATTTGTCCATTCTTCAGTGGTTCGGGGCAGATAGAGATTTTCGTGTTGATTTGTTTTGCATTAACTCCAGAACAGAGATTGACCTTCCTCCAGGGCAGAAAATTAGCTAGTTAATATTGGGTAGTGAATATGCCACGGAGTAAACTAAGTGCTTAAAATCGTTTCTAAAATGAAGCAAGGGCCAAGAAATAAATACTCTAAGTCAAAAATTGAGATTGGCTGAAGATATCCAGTATTTTCTTAACTCTTTATGACCTCTTTATCATAAGATTGTCAGCTACTACAAAGGTACATAAATGGGTTTTCTGGTTAACACACAGCATGTGAATTCAAGTGTGACTGCCAGGGACAGAGAGTCTAAAGGGATAAGAGCGTCACTTTCACCCAGTATTGTACCGAGTGGGGCATGCACAGCAGAGGGCACTGTATGTGGGCCAGTCTTATTTCTGTTTCCTATTATTGGAGGTAACTCTGGATTGCTGGGCTCCCCTGGTAGCTCAGCTGGTAAAGAATCCACCTGCAATGCAGGAGACCTGGGTTCGATCCCTGGGTTGGGAAGATCTACTGGAGAAGGGAATGGCTACCCACTCCAGTATTCTGGCCTGGAGAGTTCTATGGATTGTATAGTCCATGGGTAGGCTCGCAAAGAGTTGGACACAACCGAGCGACTTTCACTTTTCACTTTGGATTGCATTTTGCTGGTGGTTCTATAGTTCCTCTTAAAGGTTTTTCAGAATTTCAGTCACTTAAAAAAATACTATGGTCCAGTATAGCTCTAAAATATACTTACATACCATACTGAGTTTAAAATGAAATAGGACCCCAGAACATGGGTTGCATGGTTAGAATAGCTGTTATAATTGAACATTCATTTTCATATTGTCCATTTTAATAATAGCAATAGCTACCACACATGTGCCAGGCAGAATGCTGGATGTTTTACTTCAATTATAGCTGATAACGACCTTTTATGGTAAGTATTATTCTCCCAACTCAGAGCCAAGAAACAGAGCTGATGAAACAGAGCTGATATTCCAGCCAAACTTTGTCTGGTTCCAAAGCCCAGGCCCTCATCATAGCTTTTCATACAGTGGCACAGTATTTGTTCGGTAAAACTTTGGTAAGCTACTTCTTCCTATCGTTTTTAATAAAATTCCATGATGCACCTAACCAGGCATTTAAGTGTTTGGTTTCATTTCTAACCTCATTGACATAGTGTAACACAATAATAAGGGAATTGGTTGATCTTTTATATAAAGGTGATAATATTGTTTTTTTTTCACCCCCGCTTTAGCCACCAGCTAAATACCTCCTTCCAGAGGTAACGGTGCTTGACTATGGAAAGAAGTGTGTGGTCATCGATTTAGATGAAACATTGGTGCACAGTTCATTTAAGGTAAATCAACATAAAAAACGATCAATCATCTTTGTGATTTGGCCACAATTGTATTGGAAAATGGAAAACTAAAAACATGAAAGCTTGTGGTTTGTTGGCATATGACTTCACTGTTGATAAAATCCCAGTAACTGTTGGTTATTAACTCAGGTAAACATTAACTCGAGTAGTTGAATATTAACATAATTAGTTTGGGAGAAAAAAATCCACCGGGCTGCCAATATCCCTGAGACCTCATTCTTATGCAGTTTAAGTTTTCCAGCACTCTGCCCCCTGCAGAAATATTCTCCAGGTGGCACAAGGCAGTCAGTGCCCCAGGACACTGCTGTGTGTTTGTCTGGGTGACTGAGCACTGCGCAAGCTGCAGGCTATATGGGGAAGGACAAGGGGAGGCACAGTTGAAAACTAGCAAGCAACTGACTGTCCTGGAAATTTTCCCAGACCAAGTTTTGGAAGATGCCCAACTCTGAAGAAGACTTTCAGAGCTACGGCATCTGAACAGACTCAGTCATTCATCTTAACGGCTTTCATGACAAGAGCTTGCTGGAGTTTTTCCTGAGTTTTTCATGGCTAAGTGTGTATCCCCCTGCATGCCCTCCCTCCTGAAGGCCAGGGGCTGCAGTACTCTCTGCGTGAGCATCACAGTCTGACTTCTGTCTCCTCCCTCACGCCTCCCTCTCCATCTCCCCACCAGAAGAGCAGCCAAAATTATAAATTACCCAAGGGCCTCTACGTATGTGTGTGTGTGCTCAGTCCTGTCTCTCTGCAGCCACAGGAACTGTAGCCCACCAGACTCTTCTGTCCGTGGAATTCTCCAGGCAAGAATACTGGACTGGGTTACCATTTCCTCCTCCAGGGGATCTTCCCGACCCAGGGATCGAATCAGTGTCTCTTAGGCCTCCTGCATTGCAGGCAGATTCTTTACTACTGTGCCACCTGGGAAGCCTGGGCCTCCAGGGGGAACTACAATGGCTGTACTCCTAAGAAATGAGTTAATTAATCATTTTTCCAATTTTTGAAGTTGTTTGAAACAAGCAAATGATGAAAAAGTTTGGAAATAGGGGATTGGTGTGTTGGGGGAGAAGCAGAAGGCATATAGGGTCCTGGTCCTGTTTCCCTTGGGGTGTTTCCGGTAATGGAACTGCCCTACTTTAGTTGCTGGCCAGTTAGACCATTTTCCTCTGTTTACCACCAGCCCATGACACTGCTTACTTTGCTGGAAGATATGAAAGCACCACTGAGATGAAGGGTATTTCTGACATCAGCCAGTCACTCCTTGATGGCTGTATGGGAAGTGGGAGAGAGCTATCAAATTTTCCTGCAGACCTTTCTACCAGAAACATCCCTCTTTGGGCCTGCTTCTCACTAAACAGAATCCTCCTTGACAGGTCAGGGCCAGGCAGTTGTCCTGGAGTCCTTGGAAGTGTGGAGGAGGGGCCACACGCCCTCCTGGCAGGGAGAAATGGCCTGGCTGACCACTGGAGCATATGGGTACCACTCATTCCACAGCCCCACATGGGCCTTCCCAGGATTGATCCCAGGGATTCAGTGACCTCATATCCCAACTCAACTGTGAACTGCATTGGAAGCCTTTCCTCCCCTGTGGGCAGGATGCTGAGGACTTTTTCACATCCCTGAGGAGCAAAGGCCTTTAGGGCAAAGGTCAGTTGTCATCACAGCATAGCCAGCTTCCTTGCAAGCAGCTCTGGGAGTGTGGGCATCACCAGCCAGACTGCACAAGATTACTGAGGGCTCATGGCTCCAGGGAGGGATCCTTGGGAGCCCCTGGTGTCTCCAGGGCCTGCTCAGAGGGCGATTGATAACACAGGTGATGTGAATAACATGTCTTCTTTTCTTCCCTCCCTGAGCTGCCTGCATTTTCAAGCAGAATATTGTATGATTTTTAGGGTTCTGGGCATCTCAAAGCCCTTTGAGAATCCGAAAGCTAAGAACTTCTCTCCTTGAAACTACAGAGCACGCAGACCCAGAGACACATGTTCACAGCCCTGGCTTTGGCCCCCTTGTTGTATGTACTTTGTGGAATAGAATGTCACAATCTAACGCCTTACGAGCACTTTTTCCTTCAGCCTTTTGTTTTCTCACCTCATTCTATATTTTAGTTGTGAAGTGATAAAGTACCAAGCTCAGCCTTGACCTTCCAACCAAAGCAGTGAAGAAACTGTAAGCTTAAGGCTCAAGTGCTCTACTGAATGCTTAGTACTGGTTCTGTGACCCAGTATTCTCCACAGTTTTCAGTGTATATCTCAAAGAACTGTGTGTGTACAGTAATGGACTGGAAGGCAGACTTCAGTTCAGATTCTTACCAGAGACTCTGTACCCCATGCCCCTGCCCAGGGACCATCACACCCAGTCTCCCTGCTTCTGCTCCTCTCTTCCTTATCCCAAGTGTTTGTGATCTCAGGATTCTCTTGGGCCTGTTCGTCTCCACTTGATTTGTGGAATTCATTTAGAACTGTATGCGAGTCCGTTGTTGAGAATATAGCGACTGTTGAAGAATCACATTTGAGTTTTAACTGTCACTAATTGTGGGGTTACTTTAAATATGCAGATGTTTATATATCTGTTTGTGAGTGTGCTCGGTATTGTACCACGCAGTGCAGAACAGTCTAAGGTGTGGTGGCTCTCCCACCCACCCCACCCCAGCCACCTCCAGGGCAGGAGACGGTGCCAGGCAAGGCTGGAAATCACTGGCGCACAGGGCTGGATGCAGCCACGGGCACTCATCAGGCCCATTGCTCCAACTGTGGAAGACGGGAGAAACCAAGGTGCAGAGGGGAAAGAGCCTGCCCAAGGTCGTGGTCTGTGGCCTCTGACCTCACCCCATATATCCAGTGGCCCCACTTTGGGCCCATGTGTTGAACATGTCTGTATTTGTGCAACTTACCAGATGGCTCAGTGGTAAAGGATCCGCCTGCAGTGCAGGAGATGCAGGTTCTATCCCTGAGTCGAGAAGATCCCCTAAAGAAGGAAATGGCACCCACTCCAGTATTCTTGCCTGGGAAATCCCATGGACAGAGGAGCCTGGCGGGCTGCAGTCCATATAACTGCAAGGAGCCTGACACAACACAGCAACTCAACAAGCACTGTCCTCTAGGGCTGTCAGGCCCTCGCCGCCTCCCCCTGGTGGCCAGCAGTGGTTCCTACCACTCTAGGCAAGCGCCAAGAGTTGGAGGAGCCCTGTTTCCAAGCCAGGTGCAGATGCTGAAAATGTAACAATATTCAGAACAGAAAATAACATGCTTTCCTGCTTATGTTTATTTTGAGGAACCAAAGCATGCTCCAATGTCCCCTTCTAGTCCAGGCAAGCTTTTTTGGTGCTAAAGTTTCCAGTTTTATTTTGTTCTGTCAGACATATTAATTATAGTTTCTTCTTTCTCCAGCCTATTAGTAATGCTGATTTTATTGTTCCTGTTGAAATTGATGGAACTATACATCAGGTAAGAAATCAAAGCTAAATCTGAGTTTCAGTAAGCACTTTTTTTTAGTAATTACATTTTCTATGAACTGTATTTCTAAATTCCCCTTTCAGTAATCATTTGTTCCTGAATCAGGAGGAGGCAGACTTTATTAAAAATTCAGTGATTTTATGCTTTTTTTTCACTCAGATGAATTTTGTGCTTCATTTATAAGGGAAGCTATAATCTATTTGTAAATATTAGATGTGGTTGCAAGTTCGAATAGTTCTTTGATTTGATGCAGACTTTTAGAAGTTTCCATATCCCCCACTGGCCTAGCTTGATGGTCTAATTAACTTCCCTATGTAATTGCTTCAGCTACTCTCCTAGCAGGCAACAGGGAAATGTCACAAGTCACTGACTTGCAGTAGATTCTCAGCAAAGATTGTCAAAGCTTGCCAGCCACTCCAGACTGACCTTGTCACTCCCGCATCGTGTTCTGTGAATATTTAGGAAAGCCCAACCCAAAAGGGAAAGGAGGAAGGGTGCACATTTTTGGATCAGCAGGAAGCTTTGAATAAAGATGCCCTAGTCAGTTGCCATGCATCTTTTGTTCTGATATTTTTTCCCCTTATATTCCTTTTTATTGCATGAAGCTCCTCTAGGAGTAGCTTCACTTATGAAATATTAGAAACACTATGGGAAGACATTGCAGGTTTTCCACAGGAATGCCCCAGCGTCTTCTTCGTCAGCCCCAGGCTGTAAAAGGAGAGCCTGTGGCCTCGTGTGTTCATATCCCGGGATGGCCTGGCATGTTCATATCCCGGGATGGCCTGGCGTGTTCATATCCTGGGATGGCCTGGCGTGTTCATATCCTGGGATGGCCTGGTGTGTTTATATCCCGGGAGGAAAACCCCCTTGGTGCTTGAGCCGTAACGGGGTGTCTTTCCTTGGAGATGCCGGTAGTCTCTTTGGCCCTTGAATGCAGGGTGTCAGAGCTGGTGGGGCCTTGGGAGTCAACAGGTCCAGCTGCCTCACTGTCCACATGGGGGAAGTGAGGCTCAGCCAGGGAGAGGCTTGGTTCAAGGTCATACAACAGGACGAGTTGACATGAGAGCTCCAGTCTCCTGTTCCTGACACGGGGCTCTTTGCCGGGTACTTTAGTGCCCCCTCCCCCACCGCCAGGAGGTCTGCCAGCAGCCCACCCCTGGTGTTTCCACGCTTCATGCTTTGGAAAGCCATCAGGGAGCCAGAATGGCAGGCACTTGGGCATTTAACACTTGCCGAAGCATCCACAGAATTAACTCCGCATCTGAGAAGCAGTTAAGGCTTTTGCATTTAATATCTTGGCTCGTGTGACAGGATAATGGGATGAAGGAGAAGCTGCCCACTGGCATGACAGAAATTAGGAGAGAAATTAATGCCTTCGTTCCTCATGACTGTGAGCATGGCCCTCAGGACCTAACTTGCTGTAGCCAGCCTGTTCTCAAAGGAGCTGCCCAGCTCCCCCAACCCTCCAGACTGTGCTATGATTCATTCACCTGTGGTACACACTCCAGAGCTGGGATCAGAAACTGTTTCTCCTGAGGGAATGAAGCCACAGGCGCCCAGAGGAGGACCAAGGCCCTGGCGAAGGCCGTGGCCTCGTTCAAGTAATCCAGGATAGGCTGTGCAGGTCCCAAGGGGCCTATTCTCGGTTACTTGCACGCGGACGCGGGCCTGGACGCCAGCCTCTGGGCCCAGGACCCTCCTCTCTGTCAGAGGCACCAACACCATAGTCCCCAGACCAGTCTCCTGCCCTTCGCATGTAGCAACGCTTGCTTTCCAAGCAGCATCCCAAAGGAGACTGAGGACCACAGGCCGCACCCATTCCCAGCACCTAGCAGCCTCCTGAGCAAAGTGTAGGCCTGGAGCTACTGCAGCCACACCCCATCCCGAGGCCTCTCCACTCCGCAGAGCCCTAGGGGCACCCATCCTGGCCATCCTGCTCCTCTGGCCCTCCCTGCACATGCCCTTTCACTCAGCCACAGGTTTCCCACCAAAACCTTCACCTGTGTGAACTCCTCTGTCAGCAGCTCTTCCTCTGTATGGAGCATGAGCCCCGTTCCCCTCTGCCCCTCCTCCTGTAGGGCATCCAGCCTGCTCCATCTGCCGTTCACAACCCATGCATACTCACCTCGACCTGCCTTTCACACTGACTCCAGCCTTTCCTATCCCCATCTCCCCCACCTTCATCTCTGCCTCTGAAGGGCTGGTCAGCAGAGCTCTGGCCGTTCTCCAATACCCCAAGTGTTTCCAGGCAGGGTCTCATGCTCAGACTAATTTCTCGTCCTTATCAGCCTGGTGAACTCCTCCTATTCACCCTTCAAGGTCCAGGCCAAATGTTCCCTTTGTGAGTCCCTCCCCTGAAGAGGGCAGTTTATCATCGTTAATTTATCCTTACGCTGCAGCTTTCGTTATGCATGTTTATTTTGATCTGTTTTGCTGAATGTCTGCTCTAGACTGTGAGCTCTTCAAGGGCAAGGCCTGTGTTTCCCTCACCTTTGCAGCCACTTCAGGCTGAGGCCAGAGCTGGAACTGAATGAATATGAGTCGAACTGAATTTTAACAAGTTTGAATTATTTTAGGGAAATGGCTAATTTCAAGTGAAGTTTATTCAAGTTTTAATTAGTTCTTCCCTCCTCCCACCTTCTCTGCCTCCTCTTGCCAGCTCTGCCTTCTTTCCCCGCGCCCATGTTCCCTCAGATCTGTTCAGGCTTCCAGTTGGGGGCAGAGCCCAGCCACTCTAGGAAAGGCGGTTCTTTGCCCCCCGTGCTTGGCCGCTTCTGATGCCTGGTTTCTGGGGTCGAGAGTAGGCTGGCCCCACATCCCCTGAAGCATCTGTTTCTGGAGCGGACCGAAGCAGAGTTAATGTTGTGTGTCAAGTAGACCGTTTCCCACACCGACAAGGAAGGCCTCATGCAGCTTTACTGCTCCTGCGCCTCCACCCCAGGCCTTCTGAGCAGGGGAAGGGTTCCAATCAAGTAGACAACCACCAGAGCAATCCCAGACCTGCCAGGCAGTGGGCCATGCCCTGACCTCCACCAGAAGGACCACCCCAGACCACGGCCTCTGTCCAGAAACGGCCTGACCCAGAGCATGTCCCATGAAACACACATGAAATGAAGGCTCTGGGTCACCCGAACGTGGCCCAGCCTGTCCACTCGCTGGTTCTGAAAATCCCCAGAACCCTCCACACCAGGTCAGCTTCCCTTTTCCCCTGGGCGAGGAGTCTGCTCCAAACTCAGACCTGGAGCACACCGTGAGGGATGTCTGGTCCTAAGCGCCATGTCAGATTACACAGCCCCTCGTTCAGTCCTCCTGGGGGCAGGAGGCAGGAACCGGCTTAGGGACTCTCCCTCCCCAGGGCTCTCGGGGCCCCAGGCCCTCCTCGGGGGCAGCTGTGACTGACCTGCGTGCTGTCCCTGCCGTTGCAGGTGTACGTGCTGAAGCGGCCACACGTGGACGAGTTCCTCCAGAGAATGGGACAGCTGTTCGAATGTGTGCTCTTTACTGCCAGCCTGGCCAAGGTGGGTCGTGCCCCAGCCCTCAGAGCCCAGCCCCTCCAGCCCTGCCTCCTGTCTTCAAGCGGCCCTTTGTTAAGGTGGGGGAAGCAGTTTCCATGGTGACAGGTTCCCACCCCAGATGGGGTAGATGCAGGCCCTGTGCACAGCACCAGCCTGAGAGGCTTTTGGGTTACCATAGTGACAGGAGCATTGGGAACAAACGCTCCATAAAGCTGCTGCGTGCCGCCAGTGAAGCTGCTTGTCCACAGACCAGGAAACCACAGGCGTGTCCCGTGTGGCCGAGACAGGCATCTGCATCTCATCTGGTGACTGGCTGAGGCCTCTGTGCACTTGGGTTAGCAGCTCACCTGGGTTTCAGGGAAGGATAAGCAAGCATCAAAGGTTCATCCACCCGCGAAGGCTGAACGAGCATTCTGACTGCCCTAAAGAGCCCCAGGACCTCAAGCCAGTCACTTCACTTCTCTCGCCTCCATTTCTTTCTATGAGATAGGGATAATCCCATCTACTTCGTGGGGTGGATCAAATGAAATAACGCCCAGAAGGAGCTCAGCACAGGCCCCGACTCCTGTTCAGCGAGGGCCTGTGGAGCCCCTGCTGGGTCTCCCATGTGCTGTGCTGGGCACTGTCACATGGTCACTGCTCCTGGTGTTCATTCTTTTATTATGATTATTCATGATGATAAAATAAGCCACACATGTTTTGGCCCCGTGGTTTGATTTGAATCTCTGACCCAGCATCTACAGTGGCCCTGACCAAAGAAAGTGGTTTCTTTGCCCTTACCCACTGTTTGAGGGACCTAGCCGGTTGACAGCACTGCCTCCCACCATGTGGGTGAGTCTGTCCTTTCGCAGGTGAAATGAGGTGCCTGCACTGTGTGGAAGGCCTGCCTCGCTCCTCAGAAGAGCTCTTTGGCATGTCTGTGTCTCCAGCCCTGGCCCTGACAGGGCCAATGCCATCCATTTGTTGGTGGCACCAAGAGTGTCTCCACGGGCACCTCAGGGACCCTCAGTAGCCCCAAGAGGAGCTCTGCAGAGTCCAGGTTAGACATCTGCCTGTCTGCAGACCTCCAAGGATGCACAGGCAGCTTCCTCCCCCGTGTTCCATCTCTATGCAGGCTCCCTTCTCTGAATGTTGGGGACTCTGACCCTGAGTTCCCAGATGTGCTGTGCTGCTTTGCTGGGCTGGGCATTTCTGGTTTGGGCCATCTCTCTGCCATTCCGTCAGGCTCATCACCGGGCCATAAAGCTTGAGCCAATGGGGAGGGAATCAGGAGCCCCAGGCTGTCTTCTTTATGCTGAAAATAGAATGCGGCCTCAGGAAGAACATCATCTTCCCCAGTGGGTACCCTTTCAGATGAGCGGTACCCACGACTGTGCTGTAGTCCCGATGGCTCTTCTGACAGAGCTCTGGGCTGCTGAGGCGCCTGAAGTGATAACCAAAGAAATAACCAACAGGAAGGTTGCACTGTGCTGGGGGATTGAGAGCTGTTTTTTTCCTTTGGCAGAATTGAAAGCACTCTTTCTTGGCATCATCCCCAGCACTTGCTTAAACATCCTTGTTCGGTCTCTCTTCCTGGACGGCTCCCACCTGCCCCTCCATCTGTCTCTCCAGCCCTTCTCTCACTGCTACCCTAGGCTGCCTTTGCTGAATCAGCCCCCACGTGCTTCCCTCCAGGGACTTCAGTGTGGTCCAGTGGACTGGACTCCACACTTCCACTGCAGGGGGCACAGGTTCCATCCCTGGTCAGGGAAGTTCCACATACCATGCAGTGCATGTGGCAAAAAAAAAAAAAAAAAGAACGTGCAGCCTTCCAGCTTCTCTCCTCCCTAGTGCCCAGCTCTGCTGACAGGGAGCCATTCCCCAGGGCTTGGCCCTGAGCTCAGCCCCCAGCCAGCACCGTTGGTGTGCAGGACCTCCTGGCCCGCTTCCCTGGGGCCTGAACAACCTCTGCTGACAGAACCTCACAGTGTCTACTGCCCCGTCTCACATCCTTCCTTCATTCGCTCACCCAGCAAGTATGTCCTTTATACCTGCTGTGTGTCAGGCACTGTCCTAGGCCTGAGGCATACTGCAGAGAACACGAGATGGTCCCTGCCCACGTGAAGCTTACATCCCCATGGTTGGGACTCCCAGACTAGGACACTCCCTTGAAAGATGTATGCCACCACCATTGTTAGTGATAATGAAGAAATTAGCTAGAGTCAGCCGCTTAAAAATGACCCACATGGCACTTCTCTACCCTCACCTGGAGCCCTGAGCTCACCTCCCTTGGTCAACAGGAAGCCCAGCCTCCTCCTGCACTCTCTCCATCAGGATGTCTCTGGAGAGAGGACTCATCCATGGAGCCAGGATGCTGCTTGTAGCCCTGCATCCGGCAGCCTTGACGGCCTTTGCTCTGCACTCGGGGTGCTGTGCGTTCCGCCACTGGCCTTCCCACCACCACCAGCCTCGGGTGCTTCCCACTTCCCCAGCAGAGCCTCTGGGCCCCTAAGGACCTCTGACTGTGCCCCTCACTTGGGTCTTGGTGCTGAGGCCTGGCCTCACGTGGCCTGGAGCTGCCACTCTTTTGCCTCCAGCCCGAGCTACTCAGTCTGGATGAAGATTTTCCCTCAGACACAACCCCTTTATTTCTTCATCCCTTTCAGTGTTCTTTGGGGAAAATTCCCCAGGCCATGGGAGATGGCCAAGCAGGATGAACCCCAGCTGTGATTGGGGCTCTAATTCCCTCCCCTAAAAGTCCTGGGCTCCAAGTCAGTGGCTGTGCTGTCTGGGCACATTCTATGGCAGTCAGGGGCTGGGCTGGCCGTGCTGCTCAGAGCTCCTCTAGGGGGCAGTGTGGCCCCGTGCACGCCAGCCAAACCCGAAGTCCGCACTTCCCTTTGCTGATGCAACTAGTATTTACCAAGCCCTACCAAGAGGTGGCGCTAGTGCTGAAGAGCCCATCTGCCAAGACATAAACTAGGTTGGGAAGATCCCCTGGAGAAGAGAATGCCTACCCACTCCAGTATTCTTGCCTGGAGAATCCCATGGACAGGGGGAGCCTGGTAGGCTGCAGTCCATAAGGTCGCAGAGAGACCAGACTGAAGCGACTTAGCACATGCAAGGTGCTGGTGATGTCGTGGGGAACACGGCAGACAAGGCCAGGGCCCTTGACAGATGACGGAACCATCAGGTGGTCCCGGGTAGTGGTGAGCTCTGTGGAGGCGATGGCAGCTGTGAGGCCAGAGAGTTTCTGCAGAGGAAGGTGCAGGAGGGCTGGGAAGGTTGTGAGGAAAGCCGAGCGCTGAAAACTATCTCCTCAGTTTTCAGAGAAAGTGTGTGCAGAGAAGGAGAAGTGTGTGCAGAGAGTGGGGAAGAGAGTATTCCAGCAGAGGGGACACTGAGGCACAGGTCTCAACCATGTGCAAAGCCAGCGTGGCTCAACTGACTTGTGGTGGAGCTGAGAGGCAGCCCTGTGGGATCTGGCAGGGACCTGGGGCTTCGTTCCAAGTGTGGCAGGAAGCCAGTGCAGGGTCTGACGGGTGTTTTCCAGCAGCCGTTCTGACAGCTGCAAGGTGAGTGAGTGAGTAGAAAGGAGGCCCCACGGGAAGCGGGAGGCTCCTCTGCAGGCCAGAGATGACAGAGGCCCGGACAAGGGAGTGACAATATAAACAGAGATGCGGGCGGTTTCGCGATATTTTTGGAGAGGGAACTGACAGGAATTTCTGATGGATTCGATATGAGAAGTGAGAGAAATAGAAGAATCCAGGGTGTCAGGGAATTACCCAGGAGCTTGAAACACCTCCAGTTACATAAGTCCCTTTTTAGATGAGTAGTATGGCTCTTGCTACAGGAGGTCAGGGCTCCTGAGCTCTTCCAGGGCCCCACCATTCACTGTGACGCCTGCTTCCCAGTACGCAGACCCTGTGGCCGACCTGCTGGACCGCTGGGGTGTGTTCCGGGCCCGGCTCTTCCGGGAATCGTGTGTTTTCCATCGTGGGAACTATGTGAAAGACCTGAGCCGCCTTGGGCGGGAGCTGAGCAAAGTGATCATCGTGGACAATTCTCCTGCCTCCTACATCTTCCATCCTGAGAATGCAGTAAGTAGCCCCAGACCAAAGGGACTCAGGGCTCCAGCTAAGCTCTCTTGCCAGGTAGAGCGGCTCTCTTGCCACTTCCGTACCTTCAAGCACCTGTGTGGGGGTTTCGTGGCCTTTTCCTTAGTGAAATCCCAGCTTTGCATTGAGCAGTTACATGACATTGACCGTTATTTATGCTCACTGAGCCTCTCTGCCAAAGTTGCCCTCTCTGTCAAATGGGCATTCTAGGCATGCTGATTCGTGGGATTGTTGGAGTATCAAGTGTGGCAGTGCTTGTGTTGGGTACATGTTCAGTGAGCCTGTTATCTTCTCAGCATCTTTGGGATCATGACTGAGAAGGTTTTTGTCTGTCATCAGCCTCCTGGCTATTGCCCAGGACTTCGTGACCCCTGTAAATTCAGAAGGTCTGGGTGACCTCTTCAACAGAAGTATGAAGAATGAATAAAACACTTTAATGAGGTCTTCAAATGAGACTGCCAGGCTTTACCACCTCCTAATGATGTTTAAAAAGTAGACAATGGGAACATCTCCTGCATAAAACTCCCCAGAGCGGGGCAGCTCCCAGTGCCAAGTCCCTGGATGCAGCACATCTCAGAGCAGGAGAGGCGCCCTCCTGCCGCTGGCCCTTCATTTCCAGGAGGCAAGGGCAGCCCTGCTGGAGACTGCTCACCCTTCCACAGTGGCTGCCACACCGGGCCTCAGCTCAGGCCCTGGAGAGGATGCTTCTCCCAAGACCAGGCTTCCCAGTCTCAACAAAAGCCCATACAGGATCTTTTCCTTGAGACCATAACCACGTTGCTCCTCTTACAACCAAAAACCGAGTTCAAGCTAGGTTCCCTTAGTGTATAATCATTAACTGAACAAACATTCAAAATATATTAAAGTATGCTTCTTTTGATGAGTTAAATTCAATATAATGCATTTTGTAATGTGTCTAACAGATAAGGATTCTTTTTATCATCTCAATTCCAGGCACTTCCCTGGCGGTCCAGTGGTTAGGACTCTGCTTCCATTGTAGGGGTCACGAGTACAATCCCTGGTCAGGGAACTAAGATCCCACAAGCCATGCAGCACAGCCCCTTCTACCACCACCAAAAAAATAAATCCTAATCCCATTATCACGTCTGATAATACTAGCAGTTTCTTGATATTATCACTAACTTCCAGTCTGTATTCATCTTTTCCCTATCATCTAGAAATATTTTCTTTTATTTGGATTGTTTGAGTCAGAATCCAAACAAGGTAGGTATATACATTGCTTCGGTATTGAGTTCTTACTGTGACGTCACATCAGAAGGTATATAACATCAGATTGTCCCACTTCTAAAGATTTTAAATTGCCCTTTGGATTCAGGTGTTATCAGCCTGATCCATCCATTTTCAAATTTTCAATTGACTTTTCACCTAAAAATGTGAGCAGTTGTTGATAATCTTTGCCTACATCCACTATTTTATTAGAAATTACAAAATGGCATCTTTCTTTTGCATCTGTTGGCATCTTTCTGCATCTGTTGGCTGGAATTCTTTTTTTTTTTTTTAATTGAACTTACTGATTACTTGATTACCCTAAAATTCAGTTTAAACAGGGAAATCAGAGTAAAGTCTTGGTTCTTTTTCTTTATTTTTTTCTGTTTTGAGAGTTATGAGATGGTGCTCTAGCAACCTCTAGAAGTAACCAATTTTTTTAGGTACCACTATGAAGCTATGGATTTTTTAATGTTATAATTTAATCTGTTATCCTTTTTATGCTCAAATGTTCACCTATAGCTAGTGGATGCTCCTTCAAATAACAATAGTCTTTGATCACTTCCTGCTTTCTGGTCCAACAAGATATTCCAAGCTCATCTTGTCCATTTCTTGCTCCAGCCCTATAATCAGCCATTTTTCTAAGCAACCTGGTTCCTGTGAGTGAAAATAGTATTTAGAGACCACAGTTTGGGTGGGTTCTCATTGTTATTAGGATGTCCTTTGCTTCCAGTCCTTTCTACTGGACAGAGCGAACATGCTTTATTTTTATTTATAAAATGAAGACAAAATCATAAATTTACACTGGCTTTTCCAATTCAATTGTAACAGTTTTTATTTAATTTCCTTTTGTTTTTGTATTTATGTCTCCTCTTACACTGAAACTCATGATTCCTTATTAACATCATTACAGATTTCATTCATCCTATAGTATAGTTTAACAGTTTCAAACTGCATTGTTTTAATATTATTACTAACAATAAAACAATTGAATGCATTTAGGAATTTTTTTGAGCAATTCTACAAACAGAAAACTATGTTTCAAAATCACCTGAAATAATCCTTTCTATGGTTATGTCACCGAACTTATATACATGAAGGTTCATTTTTTTGGTTGCTTTTTTCCCTTACTGATTTAATTGCATTTCAGTCATGTAACACATTTACATGGTTTAGCATGAAAACTGTCACCGAAGGTTCTCCCCTTGGCAGTCTAGTGCTTAGGACTCCACAAGCGCTTGCACCATAGGAAGGTTTGGATTTAATCCCTGCTCGGGGAAAGAAGACTCCGCATGACTCGATGTGCGGCCAAAACTTTTTTAAAAATTAAAAATAAAACTGTCAACAAAGATACATGCCGAGAAATCTTGTGTCCATTCCTGCCCTCTCCCCTATTCCCACCCCTTCCCCAAGGAGTGGTCATTTTTTGCTCACTCCTTAGCTTGTTGATTTTTTTTTTTTATTACATAAGGAATTGTTGGTTTCCCCGGTGACTCCATCAGTAAAGAATCCACCAGCAATGCAGGAGATGCAGGTTCGATCCCTAGGTCGGGCAGATCCCCTAGAAAAGGAAATGGCAACCCGCTCTGGTATTCTTGCCTGGAGAATCGTGTGGACAGAGGAGTCTGGAGGGCTACAGTCCATGGGGTCGCAAAGAGTTGGATGCAACTTAGTGACTAAACCACCACCACCGGTGAACTGTTACATTTCTAAACAGTCTTTAGATTTGTAAAAGGGTCAAAAATCTTAGTTTTAAAAACATTTTTGGCTTCCCCAAATTTGTTTTTATGTCTCTTCTTTGCACCTCTTGCTACCACCCTCTAGCAGCCCTCCCCACCTCTCTATCTAAAACTGAAGGAGACTCTGTCTCTTTCTGTGGCTCAGAATGTCCTGAGATGTTTGTTATACTTCCCCTATTAACTGAACTCTGTGAAGCATGGGAGGCAATAATCCACGTCTCCGTGCTGTGCAGTGACACTAAGTAGAAGCCCTCAGATACTCTCTACAAAGATGTCAGTGGCTGATTGGTGACCTCTGACTTCAAGTGCTCTGAGGTGCAAGGAGTGGTTTGATGCAATAGAAAGAGTGTCTGATGGACCGAGGAAGCTGGCAGGCTACACAGTCCGTAGGGTCGCGAAGAGTCGGGAAGACTGAAGCAACTTAGCATGCACAGACACAAGGTAGTTATATATTCTGCGTTCTGGCTACCTTTTATGCAGCAGGAAAACAAAACAGGAAAGTGCATGCCGACTGGATACACTTAACTTTGCCTTCCTGAACCACCTCCCAAACCAGATAGATTCAGGTTGATTTTAGCTGGGACAGGAGAAGAAGCAAGATGGTGATGGTGCTGGTGATTACTAGATACCCATCCTCCTTACCAAAGAAAACACTGAAGTGTGGGGACCCAGTCAGGCTGGAAGCGGCCCCCAGGCCCGATACAGCTCTGCTACCTGCTGCACGCACTGTCTTCCAGGTGCCTGTGCAGTCCTGGTTCGACGACATGACGGACACGGAACTGCTGGACCTCATCCCCTTCTTCGAGGGCCTGAGCCAGGAGGACGACGTGTACAGCATGCTGCACAGACTCTGCAGTAGGTAGCCCCGGCCTCCGCCCGCCTCCTGCCTGCGCACCCTGGAACCTCAGCCTCGGGACCCGCCTGGCCTCTGCTCCCCCAGGAGCTGAGAGTGAGGACACGCCGTGCTCCAGGCCACGGGGCGAATGTGGCCATACCTACCTGGTTTATTTTTTAAGAACAGAAACAACTATTTTAAAATGAACTCTTTTAATGAATTTCATAAAGGGACATGCATTTTACTGGATTTGCTTTTCTTAAAACATACCAAAAAGGAAAAAAATGGGGAAAAAAAAAAAAGCTTGGTATCTATCAGACTTCCTTTTACAACTGTCCTCCCCTCCAAGCAGACAGCCTGTCCCCTTCTACCCCAGCTCAGAGGAGCTGACCCAACTCAGAATCTTTTCCTACAGGATGAAGTGCCTTTTTGAATGTTATTTTAAGCTGAGAGTTAATTTTTCTATGCGACATATTTCCAGACATCTTTTAGTCTTTTATTGTCTTAGATTCTCTAAGAAGATAAATATGACAATTTTCTAAAACCTGGGAGGTGGGGGGCGGGGCGGGTGGCAGGGGATGGGGGTGAGTCACAGGAGCCTGTCTCCCAACAGGTGCGCTGCTCTGACCGCCTGTGGCATGCCGCACGGCCAGGCTCCTGCGAGGAGATTCTGTGACTGTGTCAGTGTGTTTCTTCATTTCTGACCCAGTTTGGAATGTATCCGCAATCGCGTGGCTCAATGCTTTAGGCAACGATAGATCCTTTTGTATTCTCCTTATTATTTCTGATGGTGACAGATTTGTCTTGAGGTCACATTCTTCCCCTTGAACAGTGGCATCGTGTCACTTCGGCTTTCACACGACTGCCATACTTCTGTATCTTTTTGGTTTGGTTATTGTTGTCGTTGGGGGTAGATCAGTTACAGACAACTCTAGTTGGATAGTTTAAAAAGGAATTCTGTTTATTGGTTTTTTTTAATCTGTCCTTTTCGAAAGCTGGATACCCATGGAGCTGTTCGGGAATTTTCTTTGCTGCTACCGTGCTGCCACCAAATGGAATTGACCAGCGGCTGTTCCACTGTTCTTTGCCACTGTGCCTACGCTCAGAATCTGCTCACTGCTAAGCTGCAGACTTGGACAGGGTCAGAAACCTAGGTGTCCCACCTCACTGAGGACTGCAGACTGCATCCCTTCTCTGGCACCAGCCTCACAGGTTCAGGAGGGAACAAAGACCAAAGGGCCGACGCACCTCATCGGTGTGGCGTTCCTTTTCAAACTGCAGTCGGCCTCAGAGCTTGCACTAAGCTGACTGTTCTCTCAGGAGAACCTGTGGCCTCAAGCGGCCACCACGATGATGTGGCCCGAGTCCATTTCTTGGGCTTCTCTTTTGAAGCACAGCCTGTTTCTGAGCTGAGGGTGGGGGAGATGCATCTGGATATGGGACCCATTACCCAGAGCCAGGGAAAGAAAGGGCCCCCTCCCTGAGCTGGGGCTCCTTTTGCAGCCTTTTCCAGTGAGATCTTTTAAGCAGTGCCATGATCCTCGTTTGACAATAAGACGGTCTATATAAAGTATTGCTCTTAAAGATAATTTAAAAGAACCCTTTCATGTTGGCACCATTGCCTTAGTCCTCTATGGGTCAGGCCGGAGTTCTGGTGGGAGCCACCGGCACCAAGAAGATTGGGAAACAGTCGGGGTGGGTGGGTGGGGGGGTGTCAAAGTAAAATTTCTTTTCTGCTTTCATTCACAAAATAGTGAAGCCAGCTGCCAATCACGTCCTCCCAACAGCACTTTGGTCTGCGGACTGCCGTGCTTTCAGGAGAGAAGTAAGTACTTAGGGGCAACCAGGTCGCCCCACACTGAGCGTTCCAAATGCAGTCATCCACATGCCAGTTAAAATAGAAACAGCCCCTTGCTCAGTGTGACCACAGAAAATGACAGTTATATGGCAGGTCTGTACACGCCATGCACCTTGATTTGGAAAACGAGTCATTAAATGAACCCACTGCCTTAAATGTCTTGAATGTTGCAGCCAAGTGTCTGTCACGTGTTGACATCCACACAGAAGTCGGTCCTGATGAGAGCCTTAGGCCCCTCACCTGTGCTTCCTGCTTTGTTGGCATCCCAAGGTCTTACTTGGAACAGGGGGCAGCAAGGAAATCCTAGAATATTCCAGGGGCATCAAACCTAGGAATCATGCCCCTCTTCTGATGGAGTGAAGACACCTGGCAGGCTTGAGCCAGATCCTTCACCTGGTCGTTCCCGAGGCCGTGAGTGCCACTGCACTGGGCCAGTGCAGAGCTGGCAGGGGTGGAGCCCGGTTCCTGCCACCACAGACACAGAATGTCTCGGGAGGGCAGCAGGCCCTCCGGGGAGTTCTGGATTCTGTGCACCTTATTCAACCCCACTCCAAAATTCCGTTCTTATTTTAACCCTTGATTCTGCTTTATGTATATAATCAAAATATCTATATTGATATATATATTTTTAATCATCTACATGTAAATGAAGCAATAGAATTCTAACATAAGGCCAAGAAATGAGATGAATGTTTGGGGTTTATGTTTTTAAGGTAAATACGGGTATTGTTTTTACTTATTACCTTTTACGAGATTATGGGCTTTAAAACCTAAGGAAACCTATCTCTGTGCCATATACTTCCCATGTTACCAAAACACCCCCAACTCTTTAGCCAAATGAAAAATCTGACCTCCTGAGTTTCCATGGTCCTTTTGGTACCAGGTTAAAATACAGTCTCCTGGACAATTATTTTTCACTTTAATATCTGGAACAGGATGCCGTGGGTCATGGACTCTGGCTGGGCCTCGAGTGGAGGCGCCCAGGCACAGTGGAGGTTGTTACTGCTCTGTCTTCCATTGCTCTGGAATCCCACATGTTGGTCCATGGTCTCACCCAATAGCTGTTTGTAAACAATGCATCTGTATCCTAAAAAGAACCACCACCCGTTGTAGCTGACGGCTGGTGGGGAAGCTCCTCTGACGTGGCACCACCTTGATGAGATGATCTTGGAGACAGGAGGATGCCATGATGGCCCTGCCTTGCCGTGGTTGCAGCGTGTGCGCGCATGGCATGGAAAGGGAGTCTGTAAGTCTAGAACCTGGCAACACTCCACAACCCTGTGGATTCAAGATGGCTGTCTCATGAAATCCAGAACCACACAGCCCTATGGTCAAACACTAGTGACGTTTGTGCCTCTGCTTTTAAAGGTGCTGTGATGGACAGTGGGCCCCCCAGGGTTCGAGAAGAATGGATGGTTTGAAGTGCTTGCCTTTACCTGTGCACAATCCACTGGCTGCCTCTGTTCCTATTTTACTGTAAATGTGATGGTGTCTGCTGCTGTTCATTCTCCAAAGAGCTTCTAACACCCCTGCCCAGGGGGTGGAGATGCTGGTGTCTGGGTAGTCATGGATTTCTGGTGGACATTTGAATGTGATAAACATCGCTGGGGAAATACTACGTGTGGAATGTGCACGTTTCCAGGGGCGAGCGTTGTCAGTGAAGAGGTTTGCAATGATTTCCTTCCTGCCAAAAATAAATACGTGAAACCGCGCTCTCCTGTGGGTGGATTGCTTCTTAGCGCCTCTCCTCACCGTGTTCTCTGTTCTCTCCCAGCTGTACAGCCTCACACTTGGGTCTCTGAAGAGCAGGGGCCGATGAGAGCAGGACAGCCAGGATCTCAAGAGCTGTGGACCTTGACTCCAAGGGAGCTAGAAAACCACTCTGCCCAGGGTTAGGACCAGACAGAAGCAATCTGGCTCACCATCCTCCCCCAAGGATTCCAGCCCTACCCTCAGGCTTCCAGGTTCAGCCTGAGGAAACCACAGCCCCCACCCCGCTCCCTCAGAGCCACAGGCATTGTGATACCTAAACCCACAGCCCTTGCGTACGCTGGCTGAGGTTCTCTGGTGACCAGGTGAAGCACGGCAAAGGACCAGGAAGAGAATAAGGATACCCAAGACAGTTTCTTGCACTGGGACATCCAGGAAACACGGCCCTCAACCCAGCCCCTCTATACAGGAAGGTAAGGGGCTGCAAGGGTCCCCCCTCACCCCCTCCACACACACACTCGGAAGTAAAGGCAGAGCCCTGGGCACAGCCTCACTACTCTCAGCACTGTCTCTTCATAAAGATGCCTAATTCAGATAGCAAAAAAACACGAGGGTCAACAACCTCAGCAGACAGGTCTTATCCTCGTTTTGTGGATGAGAAAACCGAGGCCTGGGCGACAATGCTCAAGTCTCACAGGGTACAGGGTTCTACCAGGCATGCCTGTTCATCTGTAAGAACACAGGGCACAGTGTGCACCAGTCCAGGGAACCTAGTGTTTACTCAGAGGCAAGCCCATCCCCCCCAGATAGTCTGTGCCGGCCCCTAGGTGCCCTCTCCACTCTAGAGCACCCAGCCAGCCGGGACAGCCCAACTGCCTCCCTGGTTCTGGATTCCTAGGCTGAGTCCCTTCCCTTGCCTTCTCTGGCATTGTCCCCATGCCCCCACCTTCACATACAGGCAAACAAAGGGTTGAGAACTGTGGCTGCCCCTGAAGCTGGGGTGTTCCAGGGAGTGTCCACAGGTCCTCTGAATAGGCAAGAAGGGAACAGGTCATCACGAGGTCACTTGCTTGGGACCTGGCATACAGAGCCTTGACCTGCTGATGTTTTCTCGTTTGAGCACCTATCACCTGTGTATTGTAGGATCAGGGCAAGAAGCCGAGGAGGGTGGGGGAGGAGTGGCTGGGAAAGAAGACAGTCGCTGGGCCTACCAACTGTCTAGCCACTGGGTTGCATTAGGAGGCTGGCCGCACAGTCTGCATAACCTGAGATGTTTGAGTGGCACACATCTGTGCCAGTGCTGCCTGGGGATCAACAGGCTGCTCAAGGCCCATGAGCCACCAACTGGCATGGCCACCAGCCTGATCGGCAAGGGGAGCACGCTGGACCCTCAGGCCTTCAGGAGCAGGCTACGTGGGCTCTGGGTGTTCCACCCCACACCGCTCTTTCCCAATGCCCTCTCCTTCCTCAGTGATCCTGTTCTGGCTGCCCATTAGAATCACCTGAGGGCCCTTTAGAATACAGATCCTTAAGTCCACCCCAGACCACTTAAACCTCAGTCTCTGAGGGTGGACATTCTGTTTTTAAGTGCCTAGATGACTCAAAAGTCATCTACCAGAACTGAGAACCGCCACTCCGACTAGTTGTGGAGGAGAAGTCACCCCAAACTGTTCCAGGCCTGACACGCAGGTATGGCAGACAAGTTATGGGCAGGGCTTAGGAGGAATGGCATGCATTGTTCCATCTGAAAGATCAGGCATGGGTTCATTGCAAAAGAAAAAAATTCAGGAAACCAAGAAAAGTACACAAAAAACAGGATACACCGGGAGCCTTTCCCCAGGCAGGGATGAGGAAGGAGCCCCAGTAAGAGCCCCAGCTAGTTGATAGCTCCCTGCTTTTATACTGAGGTAGGGAGCAGAGTGGCTGCCCCACTTCACATCGGAGCAGTGGGCCAGGCAGGTCACCAGCAACACCTCTCCTGGCCAGACGAGTGGCGAGGGGTGGCGCCTTCCCGGCCTCTCATGTCTAACTGGCATGGGTGCTCCCACAGGGCAGGGCCAGACTTCCCCCGCCGCTGAGACGCAAGACGGCAGCCCCTTCTGGTTCTCAGCAACCTAGGCCTGTTCTCTGGGCTGCCATCGGGCTTGGACCCTCCTCCACACGGCCCGTGGCCACAGGGCTAGCTCCATCTCCTCCGGCCCTGGAGGTTCCCTTGGTGCCCGCGGGGAGTTGCTCTCCGATCATGCGTGCCCCCGTGGCCGGGGACCCTGTCACTGCTCTTCCGCGGCCTGCAGCCAGGTTTGGGCGGGGGGCGATGTCAGGAGGAGAGGCCCCACGCGGGCCCAAGGCTACTCTCCTCAAGGGCGTGGGGCCAGACATGTCCAGACCGTGGGACCCAGGACCCGAGTGAGGCCGCCCCATCCTGTACGCTCTCCGGAGGGGCGCACCACCACCCCCACCCCCCCCCGCGGGACTTGGTCCTCAGGAGAGGTGACATCTTGCATCTGTGTGGGAGAGACTCAGATGAGGCCCGGGGCCCCAGGACAAGGAGCGGGGAACCAGAGAGCAGGTAACCTGGGGGCGGGGCTTGGAGCAGGCCGGCCTCCGGCCTCGTCGCCGCCTTCCCGGCCTTCTAGGCCTAAGTCAACACCGAGGCAGAGCTGGCGGGCTGGGCCTTAGGAGATAAGCCCGGGGAGTGGGGCGGGAGCACCACGTACTGCTGAGAACCCTCGGACCCTGCAGGGCGAGAGCGGAGGCAGTCAAGGCCAGAGCGGTGCTGGCCAAGGAGAACCAGGCTCAGTGTCCTTCAGACTCCAAGCCCGGGTGTGTGGGAGGGTGGCCGGGCAGGAGGAATGGGTGGCAGCGCCCCCTCCTTGTTCTGAGGAGGAGGAAGAGAGAGGCCGGTACCGCCTCCTTGTAGCATCCTAGCTGCCTGTGAGCACTGCTCAGGACCTCGGTGTCCTCTCGGTGTGTCCAGGGCCTGATCCCATGGAGCTTGTCCACACCAGACACAACTCAGTGCTGCTCATCTAGGCCCCAGGCCAGCCCTGGGCCCACTGCCATCTCTCTGGGCTCACAGGTTACAGGGGAGGCTGTTCTGGAGTAGGGCAGTTATGCCCACCCAAGCTCTTCTAGGTCCCCCAGACCCAGAGATTTCTAAGGGGAGGGGTCTTGAAGAGGTCCTTGTGCCTCCCCAAGCTAAGCTGCTGAGGCTGCACGGTGCCAGGTGGGCTGTCCTACCCTGCCTACAACAGGAGGTGGAAGGAGGTGTCATTTTGGTTGAGTCCAGAACGTGGAAAAGGAACAACGGGCAGATCAAGGAGAGAGGCCTATCGGCAAAAGAAACAAGTGCAAAGATCCAGAGACTAGGATGAGGTTGGCATAGGAGACACAGGAATTCTGTAGCTGTGGAGAGAATAGAGCTGGGGAGAGAGAGAGGAGATGCAGCCAAACGGACAGGCATCTAGGGATATTATTTTAGGGATGCCAGTGGAAGATCTGAAGCAGGGGAGTGGCATGATCTGATTTATGGCTGAACCGTCTCTCTGGCTATGGTGGGAAGAAGGACATAGGGGCCAGAGAGACTGATGCAGGAGCTCAGGGTACCGACTAGTGTGAGAGGCTGCCTCCCAGAGCAGGCTGGCCAGGCCCAGGAGCCCAGATGAACCAACCACTGGCCAGCCTGGTGGGTGTGAGGGAAGAAGAGGAACTTGGGATGGCTCCCAGGTTTGGGGCCTGGAGCAACCAGCTAGATGTTTCTGCCCTTTTCAGAGGCTGTGAGGAGGTAGATCTGAACGAGGCCTGACGTGGATGTCCAGCGTGAAGGCAGACGTGCCAGGAGAAGCGTGACCAGATGAAGGAGATGGATGGAGGCTGAGGGGGGTTGGGAAGACCGGGAGTCGGGGTCAGAAGGGACGCTGGCGTTTCCATGGTGTTTGAAGCCTGGGGACAGGAACTTGGGAAGAAAATAGAAAGGCGACAAGAGCAAAGGCCTGAGCTCCGCTCCTGACGCTGAAAGGCCCCAAAGGAGACTGTGGAGCAGCCGGTGCAGCGGGGAAAAAACTTGGGCTGGGGGCTGATTCAAGGGGAAGGGGTGGTCAGCAAGTCTCTGGCTGTAGGGCCCGGTGGTAAGGTGAAGACAGGGAGTCAACCCCCAGCTTTCGGACTGTGGCACCTAGGAAGGAAACATTTCCAGGGAATGAGGAACAAAGACCAACCACAATGAGCAGAGAAGCTGAGATGAGATGGGGAGAAGTGAGTTCACAGCATTTCGCTGGACACCGGACAAAAGGGGCCAGGAAACAGGTGCTCAGGTAGGCAGAGCCACACTCACACATGCATGCGCTGTGCACACGCAGGTCCCAAAAGGGAACGGAGGCTCAAAAAGGCATTCTCCCACACATGAGGTCAGACACGCACAGGTATTGGCCAAGTGCCCTGTGACACGGGCCTCCATTCATACACAGGGACCCAGTAACTCTATCTGTGAAACAGTCACACACTGGCAGTACGTCCTCCCAGGCACAGTTGGGCCTAGATGTCCTGGAGTCGCCCCAACCTGTGACAGGGAGCAGTAGCAGTGAGCACTGAACATGGAGAAAGGGTCTTGGGGTCAATGGCAGCTTTCAGCAGTGTTTCTGCATTGGAAGGGGAGTCCACACTGGCTGCACTGTAGCTGGGACTGAGGCCATGATGACCCTGGAGTTTCTGGAAGGCTCTATTTCCAGCTCCTCCCACATCCGACAATCAGGAAGGAAAGGAAGGGGCAGCAGAGACGTGGGAGAGGCATCTTTCCTGGCAGGGGCTGGACTGGCCTCTCCCACGATGGGTATCAGGGCTCCCTGGGGAGGGCTGTGCCAGGCAGTGAGCCCAACTTAGGCTGTGAAGGACAGCGGAGGTGCAGGAGGGAGCCCTGGCCCCCTTCCCCACCTTCTGAAGTGGCCTGGGTCTCACAAAGCCAGACTGCCAACCCACCCGGCAATAAACAGCCTTGGTCCCGCGTCCTCTTTTAGTTTCCTGGGGTGGCCTGGGATCAGGGGCGGTCAGAAGGGAAGTCACGGTGGCTTCCACAGCCCACATCTCAGCAGAGCCCAGGCCTCCGCCCCTGCTCTCTCTGGCCACCAGTCCAGCCGTGGCCCTGGGGGCAGGGCTGGCTCCTCTCAGAGAGCTGGGTCAGTATTTGTTGACTGACTGACTGACTGACTTCAGCGTGAATGCCCCCGCCCGCCAAGCACTGAGGTATGTTCTGCTGGGCCAGGCGGGGACAGGGATTGAGTTGCAGTGGCGATGGGCAGAGCCGGGCCCCATGCCAAGCCCAGCACTGCCCACAGGCAGGGTGAAGGCAGAAGCAGTTTCAGCAGGTAGGCTGGGTGGGGAGGAGACTCCCGGGGCCAGGGTGGGAGGGCTGCTCCGAATCAGGAGCACACCACGTGGGGTCCCTGGGCTCAGGGTTGCCCAGGGGCCAGCAGAGCTGGGGAGGCAGCGGAGCTGGCCAGCAGGTGAGAACACTGGCCGGGGCAGGGAGGCTGCAACCACAGCAGCTCTGGGTGGAGCGGGGTCAGGGCGGGGGTGGGGGGCAGGGGAGAAAGTGGCAGATTTTCTGCAGGATGGGGGTGTCTGTCTCCTAGAGTCCATACCCTGGGGGGCCCCAGGCCTTCCCCCCTCCTCCCACTCCAGCAGGCAGTGCCCCTCCTCACTTCCTGGAAGTCAGGCAAAGTGACCTCGGAGTCCGCCCCTTCACAGGTGCCTCAGGAGGAGGAAGTTCACACCCCGGGGAGACAAGGGGCAGCAGACCCAGAGGAGGCTCTGGGTAAAGATGGGCGGGGGCAGGGGTAAGGGGGGGATGAGGGGACCCCACGGAGAGAAGGGAGCACCTGAACAGGAGGGGAACCCACAGGACAGACAGGGGCCTCTGGAGGGAGAAGCATACACAGTGGGGCGGAGGAATCACGAGAGAAGGGGGCGCAGAGGAGTGAGGATGTGTGGGGGATGATGGGGCACCCAGGGAAGGAGGGGGCACCAGGAGAGAAGAGCAAGTCAGAGGAGGAACTGGGCATCTGAGAGAGAACGAGGGCCATGGGGGGACAGAGTGAGCCCCCAGGGAAGAGAAAGGGGCTTCCAGCAGGAGAGGGCACTGAGTGGGGGGGGTGTCCCCACTCAAGGCAGGTGATGGAAGGGGAAGAGGGGACATGCTTGGGTGCGAGAGCCTGTGGGTCCGAAGGGGCACCCTAGGGAGGAAGGGACCACCTGGGGGAAGAAGAAGAGGGTGCTGGGGGGAGAGGGCCCCCACCCTTTGAGCACCCCTTCTCCACCCCCCAGCACCCACGTGGAAGACAGGTGACATGGATGAAGCCTCAGGCCCTGGGAGCCTGAGCGTGTGACTCCCCAGGCTAGCACTGGGTATCGGGGCACCCTGCGAGCCCCTTGGGGGTGATGCTGTCCCCCCACAGTGAAACCAGCCCGGTCCCAACTTGCTCCCACAGGAAGCCCTGGTGGCCCCTCTGCTGAGCCAGCCAGGCTTCCTGTCCCTCTGTCGCTGCTTCCCAGTCACAGCTCCTGGTCTGTCCCTCTCGTCACTGCCTGCCTGTGCCCTGGTCGCTGTCAGCAGTCACTGCTTCTGCCCGTCACCGCCGAATGTCACTGCGCCTGTCCCTTGACCTCACTGCGTGTTTCCCTTTGCTTGAGACCACCGTTACACGGTCACCACGTCTGCCCGAAACTGCCGGCACTGCCACGGCAGTTCTGGGAGCAGTGAGAGCGCTTGGTGACTCCATCCACTTTCCCCTCCGCAGTCATGGGCTGATGGACCTTCAGGGTGTCAGGCAGTGGTAGCCGGCAGTAAATGAGAAGCCCCTGGCCCCGGAATCCTGTGCTCTAGAGAGGGAGACCAGGCGGTGAGCACTCGGGGACTCCAACTCGGGTTGAGGAGGCAGCTCTAGCCCCACAGGAACCCCCGGGCGGCTCCCTCCTCCACCCCTCCCCGCCCCACACACATCCACGGCCGCCTTGGCCCTCTTTGAGAGGGTTGGTTGCTTCCCGGTGTGAGCTCACCAGGGCCTGGGTCCGGCCCGGATTAACACCTAAGGAATGTGGGCCGCTCTCTGTGGCCCCCATCACACTATGCCTCTGATTCTGTAACTCTGTCTCCCCTGCCACTTCCTTTCCCCCTGGCCATGCAGAGTCAAGGCTGTTCCTCCTGCGATACAACACGCTGGAGTGGAGCAGGGAGGGGAAGGGAGAGGAGTGAACACCACACCAGGGCCACGAGAGGGGAGAAGTTCAGAAAGAAGGGACTTCTGGATCTACGAGGCAAAGCAGCAGCAAGAAGGAAGAGTTGCAGTTGGTGGGATTTAGAGGTCAAAAGAACTTCCACCAGTGAAGCAATGACAAATCTCAGGCAGGGGATTCTGAAGGAGGGGTGCAGGGAAGCCTGAGGTCATTGAGAATCACCTGCAGACATGCAACAAGATCCGGAGCTGGCTCCTTCCCCAGATCCTTCTCATTCCCCTCCTCTCTCCTGTGCGCACTGGGAACCATGGAGCACAACAAAGTTGCTGTTTGGAGAGCCAGTGGCTGTTGCAGTCTGTTTGCAAGGCTTGTTTGTAAGCGTTCAGCTGTGTATCAAGAATGTGAGAGTGTTTGGGCCTGATTTACCCAAGCTGCTTGCGTTGGCTAAGCCTATCACTTGCTGCAGTGTCTGTCACCTTCTTCAGAGTCAGGCTGTAACGTTCAGAGTCTGTCCTGGGTTTGCAGAATCTTCATCTACTCTGCCAAGCCTCTTTCTATCCTAAGCCTGTTTGGAGAATCTGAGTCTTTTTAAACAGTCTGTCCCTCTTTCCTCATGGACAAGATACTTTTTTTTTTTTTTAATTGCAAAAGCTGCCCTGCATGCAAACCTCTCCCTGTCTACAGAGCTGGTCTTACATCCTTGGCTGGGACATCTCTTTCTGCTTAAAGACACTATCCTTGTTTTCAAAGATTTGTCTGTTTTCAGCACCTGTCTGAGTCAGCAGAACCTGTTCCCTTGGCAGGAAGTACCTCTGTCTCTAGACTGTGTCCTGCTTGCAGTCTTTTCCTCTTTCAGAGCCAGGTTCTATCTGCAGAACCTGAGCCCCGTTTGTACGGTCTGGGGTGTTTTTCAGGGCCTTTGCCTATTTGCACGGCCTATCTGAACTTGCCTGGATAGGAACTCTGTCTGCAGGCTTTACTCCTACAGAGTTCTCAGCACCAGGGGGCACTGTGTCTGTGAACACCTCTGTCTTTCTGTAGAGCCCATCCCTGTTGGCAGAGCCCATGTCAGCCTGCACAGTCTATTCCTAATAATTGCATGTGAACTTTTTAACAGGACCTGTTCCTATTCATGGAGTCTTTACCTGTTTCTAGAACTCATCCTTTTCTAAAGCCTGTCCCTGTTTGCAGAACCTGGGCTCTCTACAGAACCCAGCCCTGTTTCAATATCTTGCCCACGTCTGGAGCATCTGTGCTGGACCACAGAGCTGATTTCCCAGCTGGCTCCTTTCTAAAGACGTCACTGTTAACAGAGGCTGTCTGTTTGCAGAGCCTGAGTGGGCTTGCAAGACCTCTCCCTGTCTGCCAAGACTCTGTCTCTAGCAGCCTTGTCTACAGAGCCTGTGTCTTTTCACAGAGCCTAAGTCTCTCAGCAGAGCTCAGCTTGCCCAGCCTGTTTCCATCTCCCTGTGTGCAGGATTTGAGGCTGTTTCCCGTAGCTGTCCCTGCATGCTGAGCCTGACCATGCCTAGAGAGCCTGTTTCAGAGTTGCCTCTGTCTGAGAAGCACATCTCTGACTGGTAACTCTGGGCCTGTTTGCAGAGCCTTGCCTATCTGTGTGCCTGTTCATATCTTCAGAGTCTGTCCTTTCTGCAAAAAGTCGCTGTCTTAAGAGTTCGTCCCCATCCACAAAGATTTGCAAAGCCTTCCCCATTTCTGAAAAGCTCCTCCATACCAGCAGAACCCAGGACTGTTCGTAGAGCCTTTCTCAGCATTCACAGCCTTTGCTTGTTTGTCCAGCCTGTCTGAATTTCCCCAGGCACAGTCTGTGTCTCTTCACACAGGTTGTCCTTTCAAAGGTGGTGTCTGTCGACAGAACTCATCTTTGTCAGGAGAACCTGTGCCTGTTCCATCCCTTTCTTGGGTCTCAGGAAGCTGTCCCTGTTTGCAGAGCCTGTGCTTGTACACAGAGCCTTTCTCTGCAGGTGCTGTGTCTCTTTGCACAGCCACCTTCCAGGTATCTGAAAGACCTTCGCTTATTTGCCTTATGTGCAAAGCCTATCTATCTTGCCTACAGGATTCTGTCTTAATTCAAGAGCTGTGTCCCTGTTGGCAGAGGCTGTCCCTGCCCGCAGCACCTGTTGTTACTGAGCAGAGCCCTCACCCTCTGCAAGCCTATCACCATCCACAGTGCCTGTCTCTGGCTGCAGATCCTACATCTGTCTGTTTTGAACTGTCTGTTGGCAGGGGTGGTCCATAGACTCAAAGCCTATCGCTGTCTACCAAGCTCAGCCTTTTTTCAAGAGCACAAACACAGACCACAAGCTAGGTCCCTGTTTGCAAAGCCTCTGTGCTGACATCTGCAGTACCTGTCCTGGTTTTCTGGCACTTGTGTTTATGCAGCCCTCGTCATAAGGGGCACAGGCCATGATGAAGGGGCTTTGGAGAGCTGTGGGTGGGGAGAGCTCCTGCTTGGAGCCCAGAGGAAGGGGGTGGGCAACCCGGGCCTGAGGACTCCAGCTCCTGTTTCCTCTCTCACTCCCTCCTGATCTAGGATGGACCCCAGGTGGGGCCTCCCTAACACTGAGAGTCACAGGGACCTCCACATATGGATCATTGAGGTGAGCAGCACAACCAGAGAGAAGAGCTGGTGGCAGAGAGGGTTCGGGTCTCCGAGACTAGGCTTCCCCGACCCCAGAGGGTCATGGTCGGGGGAGGGGCTCTCCTGAGTCCTCACGAGGCACCCTCCTCTCCCAGAACCTGCAGATGGTGCCAGTCCCCGAGCCGGCTTATGGGAACTTCTTTGAGAAGCACTGCTATGTCGTTCTGCATGTGAGCACGTGAGCCTTTTGGGGGACTGAGCAGGGGGAGGGGCACAGCCCACTGGGGGCTCTGATGATGCAGATTAAGCTCCACCCTGGGAAGAGGCAGGCTGGGAGCCCAGGAATCGCATCCCACAAGGAGGCTGCTCCGCCCTTGAGACCTGTTTGCCCTTCCCTCCTCATTTTCCTTCTCTTACCTGTGGCAGCACCTGACCAGTCTCCCCACAGCCCTTGCTACCTCCTCCCCCTTGGGCCCCAGCCCACCCCGCCCGCCCCTGGGGCCTCAGCCCCCTGCCACACACACGCAGACTCTCGGGCCCTAGGTCCCCCAGCGCCTGAAGGCCACGCCGGGGGCGCCCAAAGACCTGCACTACTGGATCGGCAAGATGGCGGGAGCGGGGGCGGAGGGCGCGCCGGGCTCCCTCCTGCAGCAGCTGAACGAGGCGCTGGGCGGCGCCGCCGTGCAGCACCGCGAGGTGCAAGGCCACGAGTCCGCCTGTTTTCGAAGCTACTTCCGCTCGGGAATCATGTGAGTGAGACGGGCAGGGGGCTGAAAGGGCCAGAAGCTGTGGGGTGGCTGGCAGCTGGGGCAACTGGCTTCCTCATCACAGTGTGTGGGGTGTGTTGGGGTGTGTTTGCTTTTTTTATATATATAGAAATCATACCATACAACCTACCCATATAAAATACACAATTCAGTATTTATGGTATATCCACAGACTTGTGTGATCCATCACCACAGTTTTAGAACATTTTCATCACCCCAGGAAGAATATCCCTACCCTTTAGCATCAGTCCCCGCTTCCCCCCATACTCCCGTCCCTCCGTCTGTTTAGATTTATCTCTTCTGGAGATTTTACTTAAATAGAATTAGACAATGCCATGGGTGCCTCTACCACATTTTATTTGTTTTCATCGCTTAATGGATATTTGGCTTGTTTCTACTTTTTAGCTGTTACGGGTAATACTGTTGTGAACATTGGTATACAGGTTTGGGCTAGTTTTTGCCCCCATTTTTATTGAGATATACAGTACTGTATCAGTTTAAGGTGTACAGCATAATGGCTTTACTTGCATATGTCGTGAAGAGATTACTGCAATAAGTTTACTCACCATCCATTATTGTTTATAAATCTTTGTGTGGACATTTGTTTTTCATTTCTCTTGGGTGTATACCCAGGAGTGGATCCCAGTTTTATTTTGAGTTCACTTTTGTGTTACCATGCCCAGTATAAATATGTCTTTTGTTGTAAATTGCTTCAAATATGTTTTTAATTACCAAATGCATTGAACCATAGGAAACTGCCAGTATTTGATCATTCTGTTGAACCAAATACATGTAAATACTGTGTACATAAATGCACGCACACATGTATACATGCACATGCAGAAACATGCCAGCCCATATATGTCGACCTACCGGTGGGCACACATCAGTGAGTATTCACGTCCACCTACACACACATACACAGTCATGTGAATTCTATGCATACACATCTATTCTCACACAGATACATACCCACATGCATACCTGCATGTGTCCACATATCCACACATGGATAAGCACATGCACAGTCCTGCCCCATATGCTTGCACACACATGTTCATACATGTTAAACAGGCATGTGTGTCCCCACACGTGTGCGTGCCCATGTTCGTGTCTGCACTCACTGCCATTCGTGGCGGTCTGTGGTCTCATGTGGGACCCTGTGCTCTCCTCAGCTACAGGAAGGGAGGCCTGGCCTCTGCCCGCAAGCATGTGGAGACCAACGTGTACAACATCCAGCGACTGCTGCGCATCCGAGGGGGGAAGCACGTGTCGGCCACTGAGGTGAGAGCTGCGAGGGATGCCGCCTGACCTTGGATTCAGCTGGACTGCGTGTCCTGGAGTGTTGGGAGGTGTGGGAGGGCGGTGGGGCAGTGAGGGGAACATGGGCGGTCAGCATTCCCCAATGGCCCATCCTGATGAGGAGAGAGAAGGCAGAGCCCGGCTTCCAGCCCCACCTCTGCCATGTCTCCTCTGACCCTTGGTCTCTTCGTCTGTCCTGGAGCACATTAAGACCTAGGACAGTGAGGCGGACGAGATGATGCACCTGGGTGGCCCCGGTAACCAGCACCATGAGAGAGAGGATGATCTGGGGAGGTGCACGGCCCCACACTCTCATACACATCATCATTGCCACCCATAGGCACACACAGCCTCTCCCACTGCTACCCCAGAGCCACTCGGCCTATTGAGAGCCTTTGTGCAAATTAGACTTGAGTGCTCCTTACTTCCGTCAGGATATTGATGGAAAATACTGATCTTGTGAGAACAAGACGGCCTCCTGCCATCCAGTGTGGTGAACAGTCAGGGGTCTGACAGCTGCGATATGAACGGCGCCCCGGAATTGTGCACATTACTGTCTGTGCAGTTCCGGACTCACAGGCAGTCCCGCCCAGGCTCATGCAGGGCCACCCGCTGATTCAGTGACCGAACATCTGGCTCATGCAGGGCCACCATGCAGCCCGAGGTTTTGCCTGTTAGCCTGCCATAATTATTCAGAGCCCCCACTTTTACTCTCAAAAGTGCCTCTGTTGGGGTGACAATTGCCCTCAGTCCCAGATCACACTGTCCCCTACACAGGCACACAAGCACTGTCACCCAGGAGCACACACAGCCACATACATGGAGAAACGGACGCGTGAGCCCCACTCGTATCCATATGTCCACGTACACACTCACTGCTGTGGACACGCGCCGATAAGTGTCAGATTCAGTCACGGACACCCTGTGAAAGGAAGCATATTGTAGTCACAGACACCCAGAGACGCACCCAGCCACACCCACACAGTGACCCTCGAGGTCTCACATGCTTACACCGATGCGTGTCTACACGCAGCTCACACCTACACCACACACACCACCCCACACTCATACATACTGCTAGCTGCACACAAGTGACACACCTGAGCTTCGCTCACACGGGCAGGGGCTGGCTGCGGGCCCTTCCCAGGGTCCAGGCAGTACGACCCCCCGTCTCCTCCCTGACCCTGGCCCTCGCAGGTGGAGCTCTCCTGGCACAGCTTCAACAAGAGTGACGTCTTCCTGCTGGACCTGGGGAGGATGATGATCCAGTGGAATGGGCCCAAGGCCAGCGCAGCCAAGAAGGCACGGGTCAGTGTCCACCCCAGGAACGAAGGGCTGCAGGGCTTGGGGAGACGGACGGTCCTCCATGGGCCCATCCTCCAGCCACCCCAAGAAGTGGGCATGGCTCTCTGCCCAAGAAGCAGAGAAGCACCTACAAACTGAGTCCAGATTCCGCACTGGGGGTACCCCTGGATGCCAGGATCAGGGGGTACCTCCCCAGGCCCCCCACCTCAGAGCTGAGCAGTGACAGGAAGGGTCTGGGCTGGAATGTCTGAGAGGTGAAGGGGGCATGCTGGGGAGGCCCTGACTTCCAGCTCTGGTCCTGCAGGGCCTGTTCCTGACCCACAGCCTCCGGGACAGGGAGCGTGGTGGTCGTGCACAGGTCAGTGTGGTGGATGATGAGGCTGAAGCCACTGACCTCATGGAGATCATGGAAGCTGTGCTCGGCCACAGAGTGCGCAACCTGCATGCCGCCATGCCCAGCAAGAGGATGAGTGAGCTGCAGAAGGCCAATGTCCACCTCTACCAGTGAGCAGGCCTTGGGAGTGGGTAGGGCGGGTGTGTCCATCGTTACTGCAGTAACATGGTGCCTCTAGGAAGGCCTCTAGGAAAGGCTCTTGGCTGTCTGGCGCAGGCCATGAGGCACCTTAGACTCAGCCTGTACTCTTGCACGGCTACCTTCCTGAGAAACTCATTGTACAGACAAGGCTACTGAGGCCCTGAAAAGGCCAGGGCACTGCCTAAGGCTTCTCAGCAAGGCTGCGGAGAACCCAGCCCCCAAGCCTTCTGCCTCTGGACGCAGGAGGGGCGGTGGCGGCTGGAGTAGAGCCAGGCCAGGAAGGGGCTAAGCTGCCCACATCTGCATGCCTCTCCCCTAGAATCTGCCAGAAGAGCAAGGATCTGGTGGTCCAAGAGTTGTCGACCTGCCCATTGACCCAAGACCTACTTCAGGAGGAGGTGAGGCAGGCTTGGTCCCAGCCATCCCCACCCACTCCATAACTCCAGCCCAGTCTGGACCACACACTGACCAGCTCCACTTCTGATCCCAGAACTGCTACATGCTGGACCAGGGCAGCTTCAAGATCTACGTATGGCAGGGACGCCTGGCCAGCCTCCAGGATAGAGGGGCTGCCTTTAGGAGGGCTCTGGTGAGGCTGGGGCCCTGTCTCAGAGGGTCGTTGTGCCGCCCTGGGGTCTGAGGATGGGAGACATCTGTGTCTTGGGGTCTAAAGGGAGGGGTAGTCCTGCCCTGGGGCCAGGAGGGGGATATCTCGTGCCCTTGGAGCCCTGTCTGATGGAGAAGACTATAACCCGGTCCCGGGGTCCAAGCCTGGAGACCCACTGCCCTATCTGAGGGAGGAGACACTCTGACCAAAGATCCAGGGAAACACACGGCCCCTCTCTGGGGTGCCACAGGCTTGTGGTGCCCTGGAGGCCCTGGCAGGGAAAGACCAGAGAGCATCCAAGAAGCCATGTGTAAAAGGGAGCGTGGGGGACCGACCTTGAGGTCTGAGGATTCTCCAGCACTGGGCCCACCTTCTTTTTCCAGGAGGGGAGGCAGGGTTCTGCCTGGAGTCTGAAGGCAGTCATAGCCCGCCCTTCCGGAGGCCCGGAGTAAGGGGAACCTGCGTGTCCTCAGGGACCTAGGGGAAGTCGGTAGTGTCGGAGCCAGCTCCTTATGCGGGTCACGAGCTCAGTTAATTAATGCTGCTCAGTGCACAGCTGGCCCCGCGGATTCCGCGGGGTAGAGTAGAGCAGTGGGCCCCTGGGCCACATGCCTCACCCAACTCCCGCCCCAGAGCTTCATCCAGGCCAAGGGCTACCCGAGCTACACCAGTGTGGAGGTGATGGACGACGGCGCCGAGTCGGCCGGGTTCAAGCAGCTCTTCCGATCGTGGTCTGGGCAGCAGCGCAAGAACAAGAACCTTAGTGGGATGGGTGAGAGGGCGTGGCCAGAGAGGGGGCGGAGCTCCGAGCTGCAGTGGGTGGGGCAGGGCCCAGACTATCCCAGAGAAGAGTGAGGGGTGTGGCTGGAGGGGGCTTTTTGCGTGATGAGCGGGGCGAGACACCCTCTGTCCCACCCTCAGGTAAACTGCTTCAGGTGAAGCTAGACGTGGGCAAGCTGCACAGCCAGCCTGAGCTAGCTGCCCAGCTCAGGATGGTGGACGACGCTTCTGGGAGCGTACAGGTGAGGGGCACTGGCTTGGCTGGGTGAAGATGTCTTCAGGTGAACCATGTGGCTGCTAAAGAGTCGCAGGTATGCCCTGGTGCACGTCCGCACACAATCAGGGACCCTCGGGGGCATGTGTACATATACCCACACCGCCCCTGAGCCAGCTCACACTGTGTGTGACAGTATTGTCACACACAACACACAACAATGGCCACTTGCTGGGTAACGCTCATGGCACTCAGCACAGTAACATCTGGACAATTAATTGTGCCCTTTTGTCGTATGTTTGACACAACCATACCTATTATATTATAGACACATACACCTTTGTCATTGCACTTATTCACAGCTAGGTACACAGTTGCAAACATGCAGCTGTACAAACTCTACATCACACATGATCACACCCTCACACATCCAGCCTTCAACACAGTCACACCCTGGGCTCAGACAGATGTCCTGGGAGATGCAGGGTTTGGGGGCTACTTCCAGGCTCTGTACAGGGCAGGGTTGCCTCTTGACTTACTGGGTCACCCCTGGTCAAGGCCCTTAATTTCTTCAGGACTCAGTATTTTAGAAGACTCCTTTTTTTAATTTGCAAAATGGGGCTAGATCTGTGGTCCTACCTGGACCCCAGGCTGGTGTGGGGGTGCTGTTAGATGATGGGAACAGGACAGCTGGCCCTGTTTGAGGGGGTGCTAGTTCTCAAGGTTGGCCAAGGTCAGAGAAAATACTGTTGCTCCAAGGTTCCCTCCAACTTTTGCCCTGATATGGACAGACAGTGGCAATGAGCGGAGAAGAGGCTGAGAATAGGAGGACGGGGAGCAGGGAGAGGGGATGATAGGTTGGAGGACAGGGTGAGACTGAGGGAGAGGGGGGAGAAGACAGAGGAAGAAGACAGAAGCTAGAGGGAGGAGGGGTTAGGGCAGAGCGGGAGGGGTGAAGGCCCAGGAGAGGAGAAAGGGAGTCAGGGAGAGGTGGGGTACCCCGGGAGAGACAGGCAGCCGGGAGAGAGAAAAGGAGAAACAGGAAAATGGAGATAAGGGCAAGGAAGGCAGGAAGGAGGGGTCTGTAGCCCAGACCCCAAGTACCAAGGCAGAGAGCGAACCCACCCACCCCAGCCGTCGGGGGACAGGCAGACAGGGGCAGGGCCCAAGCCAGGAGGCCGTGCAGCTCCCGGAGGCACGGGACGGGAGTCAGCCTGTTCTGCAAGAAGCAGGATGCTGGGTCCTCTAGTCTTTTCCAGAGACTGCTGTCAGGCCTCAGAATGCCCTGATATTGTTTCTTACTACATCAAAGTGAGCACTGTTACCTCCACTTTACAGGTGGGAAAAGATTTACACTTTACAGATTCACTTCACAGGTGAATCTCAGCGTGGACTCACTGCCCATGTGGGTGACCAGGATTCAACCGAGGTCTCCCTGGCTTGGCTCCCCACAGGAAAAAGAAATCACGCTAAGTGTGACGGACTGTTTCCCTTTCAGTCTTAAAACAGGCTTTGCTCTTCTAAATGACACTTGAGAACAGGAAAATTCTCCAAGAACCCCTGGGCCTTGCTTCCGCCCAGCTTCTGCTCCCCTGGCCTGAGCAGCGAGCAGCAGTGCAGAACCTGTCTGGCCCTCGTCCGGCTGTGGCTGGCGGGCTCAGGATGGGGTGGCCTGAAGCAGCCGGGGCAGCCTCTGGAGTCCTCCCTACTTGTTTGTTGCAGGCGCTCCACACCAACTCAGAGTTCTGGCTGTGAGCAGCCTGGTGCAGATGTAGGCCCCAGGGGTCCGTGGGGGGAGCACAGAGCCTAGGGTGGGTGCACACCTCGGGGGGAGCCCCTTGCTGCACAGGTGCAGCCGGCCTCTGGCTGCAGAGAGCTTCCTGGCTGGACAGGTGAGTGGGCTGGTTTAGGTGGAGGCACCACCCGTGCCTGTCCATCCCCTGTTCCCCAGGTATGGTGCGTCCAGGACTCATGCAGGCGGCCTGTGGACCCCAAGCGTCACGGACAGTTGTGCGCTGACTGCTGCTACCTTGTCCTGTACACCTACCGGAGGATGGGCCTCACCCAGCACGTCCTGTACCTGTGGCAGGTGTGCCGGCCTGAGTCGGGTGGCGGGCACCCTCAAGCCCTGAAGCTGAGGAGCCGAGGATGGGGCCTGCGACCTGTGCTGGGCCCTCACCACTCCCGCCCACAGGGCCTCCAGGCCACGGCACACGAGATCAGCGCCCTGAGGGCCAACGCCGAGGAGCTGGACCTGTGGTACCGTGAAGCCCTGGTGCAGGAGCACGTGACCATGGGCAGCGAGCCCCCCCACTTCCTCGCCATCTTCCAGGGCCAGCTCATGATCTTCCAGGTAGGGCTCACCTCGCTGCTGCCGCCACGGCCTCCCCACCCCACTGTGTGCCCGTGGCCTTTCCATGCCCAGGCTGCGCACTTCCTCTGCAGGCCAGGGGCCAGCCTACCGCCCCTCAGCTTCCTGGTGTTTCTCTGAGGCCCAGGCACTCTGAGGGTGACCCCTGCCTGCCCCATTTTCCTCTCCCGTCCCCAGAGCCAACCACAGAACAGGGGCACAGTGAGGAAGCCAAATAGAAGGGGAGCCGGGGCCTTGTCTGGGGTCACACACAGACCCAGCTGCTCACCACTTTCCACCTTTAAGGCCTGGGGGATCCTTGCTCTGACCCCTCCGAGATGGGGTGAGGGATCCATTTAGAAAGGCCCTGGCCCCCTATTCCACACTGAGGGGATTTTCCCACTATACACTCACAGGGTCCAGAAAACAGAGGCAGCTTTATGAGGGGGGCCCTGGGTGCCGAGGCAGTGCAGCCCCCACTGGGAGAGGGAGGCAGCCCAGGAGCCCTTACCTCAGCCTGAGGCCCAGTCCTCTCGTAGGGGCGCCCCAGCCACAGCAGGAAGGGGCACCCGGCACCCGCCGTCAGCCTCTTCCACATCCAAGGCACCGACAGCTACAACACCCGGACTGTGGAGGTGCCAGCCCGCGCCTCAGCCCTCAACTCCAATGACGTCTTCCTGCTGGTGACAGCCAACCTCTGCAACCTCTGGTTTGGAAAGGTAGCCCACGCCCAGGGCAGGGGCACCAGCCCAGGGAAGTCCATTCCTCAGCGGAGGCTGACTGCAAGCCCAGCCTCGGACAGGCCAGGAGGGAGGCGGCGGAGAGCCGCCTGTGCTTTCTGGAACCTGGGGGAAGTTATAACGTGACAGGTGGACAGGGGCGTCCACAGGTCAGAGCCAGGCCAGGCCCGGGCCGCCTCCCCTCCTTCTGGCCTCGTTCAGGGACCACGTCCCTCCCCAAGTCTCTTGGGGATCTTCAGCTGATCTTCAGCATAAAACCTGAATGATCTGCAAGTCTAGAGGTCTCCATCCTGTGCTCCAGCCTGGAGAGGGTCCCTGTGACCTTGATCTCCTGAGGAGACAGAAGCTGGGGGCGGGGGTGCAGGGAGGAAGGAAGACACTTCTTCACGTGTGGTGGGCCACGAGCCCAGGCCTCCCGGCCCCCATTAGCGGGGGATGAGGGGCTGGAGGTGAGGCCCTCTCCCGCTGCAGGGCCTGACCCAGCTTCCTGCCTTCCAGGGCTGCAGCGGTGACCAGCGTGAGATGGCGCGGACAGTGGTCACCATCATCTCCAGGGAAGACATGGAGATAGTGCTGGAGGGTCAGGAGCCTCCCGACTTCTGGGAGGCTCTGGGAGGCCAGGCGCCCTACTCCAGCAACAAGAGGTGACAAGGCTGGGAAGAGGGGAGGAAACTGAGGCCCAAGAGGGTGGGTGATTAGTTACGGATCACACAGGGAACTAGACAGAGCCCAGGAGCCCACCCCACCCTTCCCTCTCCGCTGACTTGTTGCGGGAAGATGCTGGGGAGAGCGATGCAGTGGCGCCCTCTGCTGGAGAAATGTGCTCCCTGCATGGTCCCGTCCTGGACCCTCCCGTTCGCAGAGGGCCTGGGGGCAAAGCGCAGTACCCCAACCCTGCACTTCCCACGGGTGGTGTCCCCAGGGTACTGGGACATATGGGGGAACAGCGTGTGAGCAGTGTGCCAGAATAGTGTGCGTGTAGTGTGTAAATGGGTAAGGAAGGGCAGAGTGAGGTCTCTCAGGGCTCTGGAAGCAGAGTGCCTGTCTCTGTCTGTGGGACCTGGCTATTCCCCACACGTCTCCTGAGTGCCTACATTCTGCAGTCCCTTCTCTCAGTCTGGGTTCCCTTCTCCTACTCCTCTCACCTTTGGCCTGAGGCGCAGCTCCTGGGCTCCCAGCCTGGGATGGGGCCAGCAGCTTCTCCCTCCCAGGGCAGCAGGACTCCCCCTGGGCCCTCCCTTCCCTCCCGGCCTCCACACTCAGCCAGCTGCCCCCTCCTTCCCGGTGCTCCTTCCCCGGGAAGTTCACGGGGCAGCTTGTGCTTCAGCTGCCTGTGGGTAGACAGATCACCTAGCTTCCTCCACTGACACATGGAGGCCTGAAGAAGGGCAGGCGTTTTGGGAGTGGACCCTGAGACGGGGGGAGCTCAGAGGAGGGCCAGCACCTCCTGCCCCAGGAGGCGTCACGTCCCAGCCCCGGAGGGGTGGTGGAGGAGTGCTGTGCGGAGGGCTGGCTTGGCCCAGGCTGCCAGAGGCCCAGGGGCCCCTCACAGCCTGCTGCCATGCTGACCAGGCCCCCTGAGGACGTGTGCGACTTCCAGCCACGACTGTTTGAGTGCTCCTGCCAGGCGGGGCCCCTGGTCCTCACAGAAGTAGTGTTCTTCAGCCAAGAGGACCTGGACGAGTATGACGTCATGCTGCTGGACGCCTGGCAGGAGGTGCGGTCACCTGGGTGCCCGGGTGGGGTGTGAGTGGGATGGGTCTCTGCGCCTGTCTAACTGGGGGAGAGTGTGTGTGGCTTCGTGTTTCTGGCCACGTGACTGCATATAAGGCTGCGGGTGAGTGAGCACCTGTGACCTTGAGACCCCGAGACCCCGAGGACTGTGACCCTGTGGCTGTGGGTGAGACACCAGGGGTGACTCTGTCCCGGGGAGCCTGTGGGAGACTGTGCCTGTGTGTCTAGCACTCACACGCGGTGGAGCTGGGTGCAGGGGAGCTGGGTGCAGGGGAGCTGGGTGCCTTCCGACCGCGGGAGTCCAGGCAGCCAAGTGCCTGTGGCTGACATGTCAGTGCTGAGTGGGTGTCCGTAAAGTGACTGTGTGTGTGTGTATACGTATGTGTGTGTAGTGGCCATAAAGTGACTGTGTGCACATGTATGTGTGTAGTGACCATAAAGTGATTGTGTGTGTGTATATGTATATGTGTATGTGTGTATAGTGCCCGTAAAGGGATTGTGTGTGTATATGTATATGTGTGTTTGTCCATAAAGTGATCGTCTGTGTGTGTGTCTGTGTGTGTGTGTAGTGGCCATAGAGTGATTGTCTATATGTATTTGTATATGTGTGTGTGGTGGCCATAAAGTGATTGTCTGTGTATATGAAGAGGTGGCAAGAATACACAGAAGAACTGTAATGTACAAAAAAGAGCTTCATGACCCAGATAATCATAATGGTGTGATCACTCACCTAGAGCCAGACATCCTGGAATGTGAAGTCAAGTGGACCTTAGAAAGCATCACTACGAACAAAGCTAGTGGAGGTGATGGAATTCCATTGAGCTCTTTCAAATCCTGAAAGATGATGCTGTGAAAGTGCTGCACTCAATATGCCAGCAAATTTGGAAAACTCACCAGTGGTCACAGGACTGGAAAAGGTCAGTTTTCATTCCAATCCCAAAGAAAGGCAATGCCAAAGAATGCTCAAACTACCGCACAATTGCACTCATCTCACACGCTAGTGAAGTAGTGCTCAAAATTCTCCAAGCCAGGCTTCAGCAATACGTGAACCGTCAACTTCCAGCTGTTCAAGCTGGTTTTAGAAAAGACAGAAGAACCAGAGATCAAATTGCCAACATCCGCTGGATCATCGAAAAGCAAGAGTTCCAGAAAACATCTATTTCTGCTTTATTGACTATGCCAAAGCCTTTAACTGTGTGGATCACAATAAACTGTGGAAAATTCTGAAAGAGATGGGAATACCAGACCATCTGACCTGCCTCTTGAGAAACCTATGTGCAGGTCAGGAAGCAACAGTTAGAACTGGACATGGAACAACAGACTGGTTCCAAATAGGAAAAGGAGTATGTCAAGGCTGTGTATTGTCACCCTGCTTATTTAACTTATACGCAGAGTACATCATGAGAAATGCTGGGCTGGAAGAAGCACAAGCTGGAATCAAGATTGCCAGGAGAAATATCAATAACCTCAGATATGCAGATGACACCACCCTTATGGCAGAAAGTGAAGAGGAACTAAAAAGCCTCTTGATGAAAGTGAAAGAGGAGAGTGAAAAAGTTGGCTTAAAGCTCAACATTCAGAAAACAAAGATCATGGCATCTGGTCCCATCACTTCATGGGAAATAGATGGGGAAACAGTGGAAACAGTGTCAGACTTTATTTTGGGGGGCTCCAAAATCACTGAAGATGGTGATTGCAGCCATAAAATTAAAAGATTCTTGCTCCTTAGAAGGAAAGTCATGACCAACCTAGATAGCATATTGAAAAGCAGAGATATTACTTTGCCAACAAAGGTCTGTCTAGTCAAGGCTATGGTTTTTCCAGTGGTCATGTATGGATGTGAGAGTTGGACTGTGAAGAAGGCTGAGCGCCGAAGAATTGATGCTTTTGAATTGTGATGCTGGAGAAGACTCTTGAGAGTCCCTTGGACTGCAAGGAGATCCACCCAGTCCATCCTAAAGGAGATCAGTCCTGGGTGTTCATAGGAAGGACTGATGCTGAAGCTGAAGCTCCAGTACTGTGGCCACCTCCTGCGAAGAGTTGACTCATTGGAAAAGACTCTGATGCTGGTAGGGATTGGGGGCAGGAGGAGAAGGGGACGACAGAGGATGAGATGGCTGGATAGCATCACCGACTCAATGGACGTGAGTTTGAGTGAACTCCAGAAGTTAGTGATGGACAGGGAGGCCTGGCGTGCTGTGATTCATGGGGCTGGAAAGAGTCGGACTCGACTGAGTGACTGAACTGAACTGAACTGAACTGATGTGTATATGTATATGTGTGTGGTGTCCATAAAGTGATTGTGTGTGCATATGTGTGTGTGTGTATGGATGTGTGTGTAGTGGCCATAAGGTGATTGCTTGTGTGTATATATATGTGTGTGTAGTGTCTTCGTGTACCTGCATTTGATCTCTATATTTATTTCCTCTCTGATCTTCACTGTTTCCTTGCTGGTGCTGACTTCAGATTTTGTTCTTTTTCTAGTACTTGTAGGTAATAAGTTAGGCTGTTTGTTCCAGAGTTTCTGGCTTTCTCGAGGCTGGCCTGCGTCACCATGGAGCTCCCTCCGAGGACTGCTTTGGGTGCATCCCATAGGTTTTTGTATGGTTGCGTTTTCATTGTCATTTGTTGGCGTGCGTGCATTTGCCTGTGTTCAGACAGCTGTGTGTAATGGCTGTGTGGTCAAGGAACTGGCTGTAAGTGGCCAGACCAGCCAGGAGCAATGATGCTGTGCAAGAGAGACTGTGAAACTGGCTGACGGTATGGGTGCCTGCGTGAATGTATTCATGCGACTGTGCGATCACGTCTCAGTGTGGCCGGATGCAGTGGCGTTTCCAGCCACTGTTTTCCAGGCTGTGCCATCCGGTATGACTGTGTTTAGGTGCAGCTGTGTCTGTGTGTGGGTGATTGTGTGTGGCTGTGATTTGCCCTCTGGCTGAGTGGTGATGGACAGTTGTGTCTGTGTAGCTGTGGCCACGTGTGTGTGTGTCTGGGACGCCGTGTGAGTGTGGCAGGGAGGCCTTTGGGATTCCATCCCACTCAGAGCACAAGCAAAGCCCTGTGCCCAGCAGCCCAGATTCTCCCTCCCTCTCTCTGCTCTGGCCACCTTGTCTTTCCGGCTGCTCCTTGAGCGCGCCAGCACGCTCAGGGCCTCTGCGCTGCGTGTCTCCCCGGCGCAGAGCATCCCCCACCCCCACTCCCTCAGATCTTGGCTCAAACGTCATCTTTTCGGTAAGGCTTTCCCTGACTCAGTGACCCGTCTGCCACTTCACCACCACGACCACCACTCCTCTCCCTGCCTTGTTTTTCTCCATCTGATACTCTACATAATTTACTTATTTTTGTGCTTCCCCCAGCAAAATGAAAGCTCTGCAAGGGCAGGGATTTTGTCTGTGTCTTTTCCATGGTTGAGTCCCTCATCCCAGGACAGTGCCTGGCACACCACTGGGACTCAGTAAATACGTGTGGACTGACTGCATACATGCAGGCCTGCGAACCTCCCGGCACGTTTCCGGGGGGGTGGGGGTGTGGCCGGCCTGCTGGGTGGGTCTGGTTGGCTGGGATGTGTGTGGGGAGCCCTGAGACCACCTGATGGACAGGGCTGGGAGGGAAGAGGTCAGCTCCACCCACCCAAGGCCAGGCCCACTCTGTGGCCCAGATCTTCCTGTGGATGGGGGCAGCTGCCAGCGAGTGGAAGCAGAAGGCTGTGGCCTGGGGCCAGGAGTACCTGAAGACCCACCCAGCAGGGAGGAGCCTGGCCACACCCATCGTGCTGGTCAAGCAGGGCCACGAGCCTCCCACCTTCACTGGATGGTTCTGCAGCTGGGACCCCTACAAATGGAGTGTGAGTGACACCTGGACTCCCCATCCCCACCCTAATCCACGAGGAGGGGGCCACCCTGATACACTGAGGGGGATCATCACCCTGCCCAGGGACCTCCGGTCTGTGGAGGGAACTTGATCCCTTTGTTGCCCCTCCATCGAGCTCCCATCCTGATTCTTGCCCCTAGAGCACCCAGTCCTACAAGGAGGTGGTGGAGGGTGACCTGGGAGCAGTTTCTACCATCTCTGAGATAACAGCCGTGAGTATTAGGGCCCCCCTTCCCTGGTGGCTCAGATACTGAAGAATCTGCCTGCAATGCAGGAGACCTGGGTTCAGTCCCTGGGTTGGGAAGATGCCCTGGAGGAGGGCATGGCAACCCACTCCAGTAGTCTTGCCTGGAGAATCCCCATGGACAGAAGAGCCTGGTGGGCTACAGTCCATGGGGTCACAAAGAGTTGGACCCAACTGAGCAACTAACGCTCGCACGCACACACACACACACACACACACACACACACACACTCTCTCATGGGTCTGGGCTGGCATGGCCCAGCGGCCAGAATGAGCAGGGAAGGAGCCAGGTGCCGGAGGGGCAGGAATGGCGTTGGGGGCAAGAGGACCAGGCAGCTCAGTGCAGCCTCCCGAGGGAGCCTATCCCCCAGCTTCCTGAGCCTGAGCCCCCTCTCCTGGCAGGAGATCGTCAACTTCCAGCTGTCCAGATGGCCAGGCAATGACAGGGCAGGCCCGTTGGCCCTGCGGGCCCTCAAGAGCTCCGAGGACAGCTCCGAGAGCTGGAGCTCGCTCTCGGAGCTGGGCCCTCGCGTGGGCACCGGTAGCCGGAGCACCATCAGCCGGAGCACCATCAGCCGGAGCACCATCAGCCGGAGCACCATCAGCAGCGCCAGCAGCAGCAGCTACCAGAGCAGCCCCCGATCCCTGGGCAGCGGGGGCCTGCCCCAGGAGCAGCTGAGGCACCGGGCTGCCAAGGACCTGCCGGAGGGCGTGGACCCAGCCCACAAGGAGGTGAGTGCTCAGAACCCCTGCTGCTGCTAGTCCCCACACTCGTGCAGGGAAAGCTGAGCTGCAGGCACCCAGGGCATGACCCACAGGTGGTGGGCCATGGGTGGCTGCCCTGGGAGATGAGTGTTCCAGACGGGGTGATGGGCAGAGAGACAGGGGAGAGGATGGCACATCGGGGTGGGTGGGACAGGGTTGTGGGCTCAGCTGACACCCTGCCTCTGCATCCACGCTCTCCTGCCCCCGCCCTGCCCCAGGCCTATCTCTCAGACTCTGATTTCCAAGATATCTTTGGGAAGTCCAAGGAGGAGTTCTACAGCATGGCCAAGTGGAGGCAGCAGCAGGAGAAGCAGCAGCTCGGCTTCTTCTGAACCCAGGCCCTGCCCTGCCAGTGCCACCCAGATGGCCCGGGCGTGGGCACCCGCCTGCGGGCACCTCCCTACAGATACCTGAGCCTGAGGAGGCCCTCCTGGCACTCCCTCCTTGGAGACTCCTGGTCCCTAAAATAAAAGCCAGTGGCTCTGACAAGGTGTGGTGAGTCAGCTTTCAGGGCTGGGTCACTCAGGTCCGCCTCTTAGGGGAGTGGGCCTCTGGGACTGGGGGTCGGGGGGGCTGTGACATTCCAAAGCCTGAGCCCTCCATGCCCTCCACCTTGAGTGGGTTTGTTTCGTACTGGTCCGTCCTGCCCAGGGGAACAGACACTCCCCACCCCCACCTTGCTCCACTGTGAAGGTGGAGAGGAGAAGAGAATGAGGTGCTGGGGCTCCAGGACTCTGCGACACACACGCACACGCATGTACACACATGCACACACACACATGTACACATGCGCACACACACACACACGCATGCTTTACAGGGATTTTTCTGGTATCCAGGTAAAGAGACCACAGTACTTAGTTTGACGACTTTTATAAAAACCCTCAACCCAGGGCCGGGCCGGAGGATGGACAGAGGGCTGCATGTGGCCCCTAACGGAAGTGAGGGCAGCACCAGGGACTGGGCCAGCACCTGGGCTCCTGAGAGGCAGCAGCAGACAGGAGGCTGGAGCTGAAGGCAGTGTGGGGCTGCCGGCTCTGAGCGAGTGGCTGGGACAGCCCCCATCGGGCCCCCAGACATAGACAGAGGGTCCAGTCTGCTCAGGGCAGCCCTCACCAGACCCGAGCCTAGTCCCGGAGGGCCACCTTCACAAAGAGGGTGGCAGACGGGTGCTGGTCTCCGTTCTTGGAGAGGAGGTGGATGTGGCGGTATCCTGGCAGGCAGATGGGTGGAGAGGGGTGCACCAGGAAAGTTGTGTTCACTCTGGGAGGATGCTTCGAGGGACTGCCAGCCCCCACCCAAGAAATGCCTCCCGTCCCACCCCACCACCCGAGTCGTTCCCCTTCCTCACAGACACTCACCCTGCTTGAGGCTTTTCAAGGGGATGGTGCTCTGGCCAATGAAGTCGTTCTTGGAGGAGGCATCGTAGTCCTCCACCACAAAGCGCACGAGGGCAAGCTCAGGCACAGCCACCTCAAACTCAAACTCCGTGTCCCACCATGGGTTGAAACCTAGGGGGTGCAGGCACCGTGTCAACAGCACGGACATCAGCTCCGGGAGCCAGGCTCAGCCCGGGCCCAGCACGTACCATTATTGGTGACCACAGCGGTCTGGCGGCTGGCCATGTCCCGGCTCACGCCATGGATCTCCACTGTCACCTTGGGGTCCACGATTGAATTCTTATTCTTGTTGACTTTTGGCAGCTGCTGCCCTGAGATGACCTGAGGAGAGGCAGGAGATAATTAAGCATTCAGGATGGTAGCGAGGGGGAAAGGAGGCCCGGGGCACCTGTCCCCGCCTGTGGCTGGCCATACCCTGACATTGAGTCGTTTTGGAGTCCACCAGGGGCCCTGGGCCAGGGCACGGGAGTTGAAGGTGGAGTTAGGGTCTCGCAGGAAGGCAGGCTTCAGCACGTACCCACAGGCTCCATTGTCCAGGAAGCGCCCCTGGTATACATCCATCTCTGACCCAGGAGTCTGGAAGTTCAGGGCCACTGCAGGCAGGACAGAGTAGTCACAGGCTGTGTGTGTGTCGGGGGAGGGGGTTGTTTCAGGGGTCCCAGAGCCCAGCTGGATTGGGGTACACTGTGGCTCAGAGTCACATAGGCAGAAGCAGGGTTCAGGATCACTCCAATGCATACTGCCTTCCTGCTGCCCTAACTGGCCCCCCACACCAACCTTACATTCCATTTCTGGTGCCAGAATTCAAAGGACAAGTGCATTAATGATGAAATTTCAGAGGCTGTATTTGCTGCCAGATTATTTCCAAACTGAGATTACCAGCTCTGAAGCCCACAAATCCGTGAATCTGGCTCTGCCTGGGTCCCCAGAGTCCCCTGGCCCTCCAGACAGAAACCCTCACCCAGGGCTCCTCCAAGCCCCAGAAAGCCCATACCGATTTGGCAGCCCCCATTCCACATCTCCACGGGGCTGTAGTTTGAGGAGTCTGTTCTCCACCCAGCGGGGTAGATCCTGCTCAGGTGATCCACATTGTGGCGGACAAAGCTGTTTCCTGAGGCGGGGTATGAGTTGATCAGAAGCAGAGGCCTTCTGCGTGAGCCCAGCCCTCTCCCTAACATCGTGGAGTGCTGGCTCTGTGAAATGTCTGGAGGGGTGGGAGCTAGTTCTGGCCCTGGCCAGCTCAGATGGTCAGACAGATGGGCAGCAATCTAGGGGGTGGGGAGGCAGGGCCAGGTTCACCTGATTCTTGGAGCAGTCGGAGGGCGCGGTTCTCAGAGAAGGATGACATCTCATAGAAAGCCTGCCCAGAGGTGCCAGGGCTGGGGAAGCCCCGAAAGTGGACGCTCTTGCAGTAAATGACCATGTCGGAGAGTTCCTTCGCTAGCCTGAGCTTGTCCTCCTGGGGGCCATGGGGAGGCCCAGGTTAGATTCAGAGATTGGGGCAGGCGGGCACTGAGAGAGCCAGAAACCCAGACAGAAGCAGAGAGAGGGGCAGAGGGTCTGAATGGCAGCCACAGAGCACCCGGACAAGGCAAACATCCCACAGGGCGATGGAGGGTGCTGATGGGTGAAGGCCCCAGGGCTGCCCCCGTGCCCCCACAGCTCCCCCTCGAACCTTGGACTTGTGCTGCACTTGGCTCCTCACTGCCTCGTCCTCCATCTCAGCAGCCTCATCCTCGTCTGACACCACAGTGGCCTCTGGGCCGCCTTCTCCTCCAGGAGGGAAGAGCCCGCCAAGCTTCTTCCCCTTTAGCAAGATCTTCCCCCTCAGTTGCTAAGGGTGGAGGAGGCAGCTGATCAAGATCCAGCTGGCCTCCCGGCCAGTCCCCTGCCCTCTCCTCTGGGCACCGGGTCCCCATGGGGCACCTCAGGGGAAGGCAGGCTGGTGACGACCCCATCCAATGGCCGATCCAATAGCATGGGCCCCAGGAGGGCGCGCAGGTGTCGTGCCATCACGCGCTGCTGCTCCAGGCTGCAGTGGTTCTCCAAGGACAGGATGACGGGGTAGGGGGATGCCTGGAGGCCCAGGGGTAGATTAAGAGGGGTCGGTGGCCCCCGAGTATCTTCCTCCTCACCCCCAGGGGCGCGCCCACCTTGAAGGCGTAGTCCCGGATGGCCCTGACCACGTCGCAGAAGAGGATCTTGGAGGTGAAGGTGTAGCCATGATAGATGATCGGCTCCTGGTTGGGCCCATCCCAGCAGTCGAGCTCCAGGCAGCGGCAGCCTTTGCACAGCGCCCTGCAGGTGGGGTGTGGGCTAGGCCCTTGGTCCCGCCCAGGTCACGCCCGGCCCCGCCCCGCCCCGTCACGCCCCGCCCCGCCCCGTCACGCCCAAGTTGCCCTGCCCCACCGGATGTAGGCTTCTGTGCTGCTGGGACCGGTGAGCTGGTCTTCCAGCAGGTAGGTGTTGTGCGAGGACGACACCAGGTAGTGGCTGAGCGGCTGGTCCATGTCCTGGTAGACGCGCCGGTGCGCCAGGTCGAAGGCGCTGCCGTCAGCCGAGAGCAGGTACATGAGAAAGCCGTCCTTGGTCATCTGACGCTGCGCCTTGGCTGGGAGGCGGGAGGCGGGAGGGCGACTGCCGGTCAGAGCGCCCTGGGAGCAGGGCCCCCACAGCCCCGCCTCCCATCCTGAGCTGATGCGGGTATCTCTTGGAAGGGCGTAAGTTTGAGTCTCTTGACCAAACCGTGACTATACCCCAGCATGGAGCTTTGTCTCCTCCTCTTCTGTCCCCCACTTGGTGAGGCCCCCCGAGGGCAGGACCTCATCACCTCCTTCTCCAGGACTGGGCCCCCATCTGACGTCTTAAAGCGTTGTGCCCAGCATGGGCTGGGAAATATTGCCCAGGGGCCCTGGGCATGGCTGAGGCGTCCCCTGCCCTCCAGCTCCCTACTCGGGCTGCCATCTCCGCAGGGGTCTTCCCTCCGTGTGGGGCCCGGGACTGCAGGTCACAGGCCCTCACCCGTCTCGCTGGGTTCGTAGCGCTCAATGAGGGAGAGAGCCAGTGCAGGCCCCGCCTCCTCCTCCCGCTGCTGGTGCTGCAAGAAGGTCACCAACTGATCGACCGACAGGGTCTCCTTGGAGCCCGTGGCCTCCTCGAAGGTGCGGTCGATCTCCTTCCTCTGGGTCAGTATCTTGTAGAAGGTCTCGATCTCCTCATCCTCCAGGGAGTCTGTCTGAGAATGGTCACATTCCTGCAGAGCCAGGATGTCAGGTAGGCAGGGCTCAGAGCAGATCCCAAGCTGTGTTCCAGACACACTGCCAGGCAGACCCAGCCCGCGCTTCCTCGCTTCCTCACCTTGAAGATCTTTCGGGCATAGCTGTCGTCCACCTGGATGTTGAGCTCCTTCAGAAAGTTTTGTAGCTCTTTGAAGCTCATCTTGTTGTCCTTGTTTTTGTCAGCTTTTCGCAAGCAGGAATGAATCCAGCTGGGCAAGAAGTAAGGAAAGAACCCCAGGAGCCGTGGTACCCACTACGTCCGAGCCAGAGCCATGGTTCAAGCTCAGGATCAGCTCCTAGGCCCAGGTGAACTGAGGGCCCCTATAGACCCAGCTCCCCCCCAGGCCTGGCTTGCTGGCACATCTGCATTTCAGGGGAAGACCTGGTAGCCTTTTTGGAGGAAATATGATGTCCAATGAAAGAGCCTTTTTCCTACTTGCTGGCTTTGAACCCTTTCAAAATTTCAAAAATAATTATTTTCTCACTCTAAAAGGTTCATTACAGACAGTTGAGAAAACGAAGGAAAGTAAACAAAGGCCCCATAGTTCTATCAGCCAGGGGTACCTACTGTTAACATTTCAAGGTATGTCCTTTTGGTTTTCAATATATAATTATTACTCCACTTGACTAAAGCCTTTAAGGCTTATTTAGTAGGAAACAGCAAATTTCAAGCCACTGATCAAAGGTGGGGACATCACATGCAAAAACAAAGCCTGGATCATGGTGTCATGATTGCGGTGCTTTGGTCCCCACTTCTTTCCCTCTATCTCTCCCATCAGCCTTGAACTTGAGAACTAGAGGAGAGGCTCCATACTACATGCCACAGAGAACAGAGAGCTAATTATAGAACAAGAAAACGGGAACTCATGAGCACAATGAAAACATGATAGCAGGTTTTTGGAAGAAATCAGAAAGGAAACAGCAGTATAAATCACACCATATAAACATTTTTTAAATTCTGAGGCTCAAATAAAGAAAAAACAAAGTCATCTGTCTGACAGACTGGAGGAAGCATTTGCAGCAAAGGATTTGAAGAATTAATTAAAAAGAAGAGTATGATGACCCTAAAAACTAAAGGAGGAAGGGATGTAAACCAAACTTTTACAAACATTGATAGTAATCAAAGAGATTAACAATTTGGAGATAAGATGCAATTTCTTAGACGATAAAATTAGCAACTTAAAAGTATATTCCCAGTGCAAAGAAGGGTGAGATGAAATGGACACTCTCATCCATCAGTTGGACAATGTAAACTGGTACAACCCTTAGGAAGGTAATGTAGAGATATCAACCTGTTTCACCAGTTGACTCAGTAATTCCACTTCTCGGAGTCCATTGATAAGGAAATACTTCGAATACTGCAAGGTTTTATGAACGTAGTCCTTGGCAGTGTTATTGATAGAGGTAAAAGAATGAAAACAAATGAAACGTCTGAGAGTGAAAGAATGGCTCACTAGTTTATAGTTCATCCACTCAGTGGAACAGTACAGTCATTACAGCCAAGACTATGCTAACACGGGGAAATAATTATGACAATGTTACATAAAAAATGACACATATATTAATCTTCATTATTTTTGGCAAATGCATCATTAGACAAAATGAAATGTGGCAAGAAAAGATTAAAGGGAGAACTCAAATGTCAGTAGTTTCTGGAGGAGGCAGGTTTTCTGGGCCTTAAAGCTTCATTCTAACATACCCGGATAGTTAAATTTGTATATATATATATATGTATGTTTTATGTAAAGATATGTATACATTGACATAAAAGAACATGATGGTAGAATTCCAGGTTAAAAAAAATACAAGTTCACAGTGGCCCACGCAAGCATAAGGTCCCAGTGCTGACTGCTCTTCAGCAGGCTGCAGTGACTTTTAAGACCTCAAGATCTAGGCAGCAGAGGGCATGAGATTGTCCAAGCACAAGCCTGTGCAAAAGGAGTGACTATCAGAAAAGCGCCATAGAACTGGGCTGTCAGGAAAACTCAAAATTGGGCTCCCCTGGTAGAGAATTGGCCTGCCAGTGCAGGAGACACGGGCTCAATCCCTGGTCTGGGAAGATCCCACATGCCTCAGAGCAACTAAGCCTGTGATCCACAGCTATTGAGTCTGCAAACCTAGGGTCCGTGCTCAGCAACCAGAGAAGCCACTGCAATGAGGACCTGCACATTGCAACTAGAGAAATGCCCGTGCAGCAATAAAGACCCAGCACAACCAAAAATAAATAAATAGATTAAATTATTTATTTGAAAAAAAAGTTCAAAGTCAGGCAGACAAAGCCTTGAGAAAAACACTTGAAAGTCCCTGAAATGCTGAAAAGCACACAATAAAGGGAATCGACAGAGTTCAAAATGTGTCCCCCAAAGGAGCTGGATATACAGTAGCAATGAGTAAAGTAATCAGAAAATGAGATTAAGAAAATAATTCCTTATAGCAGCATCGAAAGAAATAAAAATACAGATTCTTTTAATGCATCCTGTATACTCTGAAAGCCACAAATCACTGTTGAAAGAAATTAAAGATCTAGATAAATGGAAGGATACCCCGTATTTGCAGATCAGAAAGAAGACTTGATACTGTTAAATGAGGAATACTCTCCAGATTAATCTACAGATTCAACACAATACCTGTCACAGTCATGCTGGCTACTTTGCAGAAACTTAACCCCATCCTCAAATTCGTACGGAAATTCAAGGTGCCTAAAATAGGTAAAACATTCTTGAAAAAAATAAATTCGGAAGACTCACACTTCAGGATTTCAAAGGTTCCTACAAAGTTACAGTAACTAAAACGTTGTGCTATTGGTGCAAGAATAGACATTTAGATAAATGGAATTTAGATAAATGGAACAGAGGACTTCCCCAATGGCCCAGTGGTTAGAACTCCATGCTTCCAATGCAGGGATTATGGATTCAGATCCCTGTTGTCCCCCCTGCGTGGCGTGGCCAAAAAAAAGGACAAATGGAGTAGAATTGAGAGTCATGCAGTAAACCCTCATATTTATGGTCAATTGATATTTGACAAGGGTAGAAAGATAATTCAGTGAAGAAAGAATAGTCTTTTCAACAACTGTATGTCTACATGCAAAAGAAATATGAAGTTGGATCTTTCATATCACACCATACACAGAATTTACAGAAACAAACTCAGAGTGGATCAGAGACCTAAATGCAAGCACTAAAACTAGAAGAAAAAATATGAGTAAATGTTTGTGACTTTGAGTTAGGCTAAGCCTTCTTAGATATGACAACAAAAAACACAGGCAGCAAAAGCGAAAGGTAAATGTGTTAGAGCTCACTGAAACAAAAAATTCAGAGAAACCCACCAAAATAAGAACAGAACCCACAGAATGGTAGAAATTAATTGCAAAGCATATATCTGATAAGAGACTTGTGTTTATAATATTAAAAAAAAAAAAACTCTCACAACTAAATAATAGAAAGGTAACTCAATTAAAAAATAGGCCAGAGATCTGAATAAACATGTCTCCAGAGGAGATACACAAAAGCACATAAAAATGGTCAGTATCATTAATTATAAGGGAAATGCAAATCAAAACCACAGTAAGATACTTATTTTAAAAAGGAAATAACAAGAGTTGGTAAGGATGTGGAGAAATCGGAAGCCTTGAGCCCTGTTGGTGAAGACGTAAAGTGGTACTTGCTATGGAAAACAGTAGAGTGGGTCCTCAAAAAGCTGAAAATAGGATTACCAGATGACCTTACATTCCACTCCTGGGTATGTACCCCAAAGAATTGAAAACAAGGTCTCAGATACTCGTACACCCATGTTCACAGCAGCATTATTCACAACAGACACAAAGTGGAAGCAACCCAAGTGTCCATGTGTGGGCGAATGGATCAAGTGTGGTGCACACACACAATGGAACATTGTTCATATCAAAAGGATGGAAATTCTAACGTGTGTGACAACATGCAAGAAACTTGAGGACATTGTGCTAAGTGAAATAAGCCAATGGCAAAATGACAGATACTGTCTGAGTCCACTTATATGAGGAACCTAGAGTAAGCAGGTTCATGGAGACAGAAAGCACAGCAGCGGTTGCCAAAGGCTGGGGGAGGCTGGAATGAGGAGCTACTGTTCACTGGGTACAGAGTTTCAGTTTTACAAGATGAAGAGTTCTGGAGATGGCTGAACAGTGTGAATGTACTTAACACTACTGAACTGTTCACCTGAAAATGCTTAAAACAGCGAATTTTATGTTATGCATATATTACCATAATTTAAAATTAAATAGACCCATTAAAAAGAACAACAAATGGGCAAAGGATCTGCTGAATAGCTGTTTCTCCAAAGAGATATACAAATGTCCAGTAACCACATATAAAGATGTTCAGCCCATTAGCTACCAAGGAAATGCAAATCAAAACCACAGTGAAATGCTACAGGATAGCTGTCATAAAAAAAGGCAGACAACAAGGATTAGTGAAGATGTGAAAAGTCAGAACCCTCATACACTGCTGGTGGGAGTATAAATTTCCTCTCTGGAAATTAGGTAGTTGTTCAGAAGTCTAAATATATAGTTACCACAAGACTCAGAAATTCTAGGTATGCATCCAAGAGAAATGAGAACGTATGTCCACACAAAAACTTACACACGAATGTTCGGAGCAGCATTATTCAGAGAAGCAGAAACAAATGGCCATCACCTGCTGATCGGATAAATAAAATGTGGACTAGCCAGACAATGGAATATTAGGGACACAGAAGGAATAAAGTACCGATACAGGCTATGACATGGACAAACCCTGTTGTTTACCCGCTACATTGCAGCCCCATGGACTATGTAAGCCCACTAGGCTCCTCTGTCCATGGGATTTTCCAGGCAAGAATACCGGAGTGGGTTGCCATTTTCTCTTCCAGAGGATCTAAATTCCCGACCCAGCGATTGAACCCATGTCTCCCGTGTTGGCAGGCAGATTTTTTTTACCGCTGAGCCACTAGTGTGTCTCCGTAACATTATGCTAAGTGAAAGAAGCCATTCACAAAAGACTGTAGAATTCCATTTATCTAATATGTCCAGAAAGACAGAGTATCAATAGATTGGTGAGACAGAAAGCAGATTAGTGGTTGTCTAGGCCTTGGGGGTTGTGGGGAAATGGGAACTGCTAAAGAGGATGGGTTTCTTCTTAGGATGATGAGGACATCCTAAAATTCATTGGGTGATGGGTTGCGTAACTGTGAACACACTAAAAAGCATGGACTTGTACACTTTTACTGGATGACTTATGTGGTAAGTGAATTCTCTCTCAATAAATCTGTCATAAAAAAAGGAGTTGGTACTGGTTCCACCCTAATCCTATACACCAGAAGCCTGATCTTTTTGAGCCATAGACTAGGGCATTGTGCACCTGGGTTTTGAAGTGAATTTGTTTCTAGCCCCCTGGCTGGCCTGCATACCAGGCCTGGGAGAACTTGATCACTCCCCAAAGAATGGCACAGGGGATCGGGGTAAGTGGGAGTGGACCATGGCCTCCCAAACTCCCAGAGGAAAAAAAAAAAAAATGCAGTAACTCTAGGAAGCGTTAAAATGTCTAAGACTAGGGGACTTCCCTTGTGGTTCAGTGGTTAAAAGTCAGCTTCCAGTGCAGGGGGTTCAGGTTTGAACAGCATGACCGAAAAAAAAATCTTTAATAGATAACATTTAAAAAGAAAAAGAAAACTAAGACTGTTTTTAAAAAAGATACATATTTTTTTTAAAGTCCAAGATTAGGTCTCCCATTGAAGCAGGCAGCTCCCCTCAGCCTCCCCAGTCTCTCAGCTCTATGCTGGTCACAACGAGGGGACAGGGGACATCGCGGAGCTGCCTGCTGTCTGGCCCTTGGGTCAGAGTAGACAAAAGAGGGCCTAAGTACCTTCTCTGCTTCCCCCAATTGTGTTCTCTCAATGTGATGTATTTGGAGACAGGACCTTGAGAGACTTAGATAAGACCATGAGTGGGGCCCTCATGATGGGATCAGTGCCCATATAAGAAGACACCAGAGGTCGTGCTCACTCTCTCTTCCTGCCTCCCCCCCATCCAACCCACCCCCCACCTGCCCCCTCCGTGTTAAGACAGAAGACAGCCATCTACAAGCCAGGAAGAGAGCTCCCACCAGAACCTGCCTCTGCTGAGCACCCTGATCTTGGATTTCCAGCCTCCAGAACTGTGAGCAAATTATTTTCTGTTGTTTAAGCCACCCAGTCTATGGTATGTTGGTTATGATGGCCCAAGCCAGGTGTCTTCCATACCGAGGCTGCCCTGGGGACAACCATAGCCAGTAGCCGCAGGCTGGATCTGGGTCCACTGCCCTCAAAAGGATACTGTCGCAGCTTCTGCCGCTGGTCCATGGAGCCCGAGTGGTGGATAATCTTGCTCAGGCCCTGCACCCAGTGCTGGGCATCGGCTGGTGATGGGGCAATGAGGTCTAGAGTACTGCGCTGGTCCTTGAAGACGATGGAGAAGCAGCGGTTCTCAGGCACATCCCGAGCAAACTTCTCCAGGCCCTCTGTGCGGTGCCCCATCCGCACCTCCTGGATGTCCTCGATGGAGACTGCGGGAAGGGGGCGGGGGCACAGAGAAAGCCGTGAGGGGCAGGAGGATGGTCAGAGTGAGGACAGAAAGAGGCTGGCATGGAGGAGGAAAGGGGGACACAGCTCCCGCAGGCAGAGTGGAAATGCCCGGGGAGAGGGAGGTTGACTTTAGGGCGGGAAGGGCTCCTATGGTCCCAGGCCCCCTGTTTCTGTGCTAGGAGGAAGTGGGGCCCCTGGGAGAGGATCGGGGCGGGGCAGGGCTCTCAGACAGTGACTGGGAGAGGCTGCTCTGGAGCTTGGGGCCTGTGACAGAGGGGTGGCCACATGCTTTCCTGGTGTACTTGACTTTGGGCCCTTTCCCTCCCTCCAAGACAGCCATGAGAGCCTCCAGGCTCTTCTGACCACTCAGGAGCCTGGAGCCACCCTCAGTCAGCCCTGGCCCTGGGGTGTGGAGATGGAGGTCCAATGACAGGGAAAAGTGCTTGTGTCGGGGGGCAGCCAGGGCCTTGCCTGCATGCATCTGTGGCTCCTGATCTCAGGGAGTCCCTGGGGAGGGCTGGCGCTCCAGGATCCCGAGAGGTGGACTGGAGGGTGCCCCTGGGGATCTGAGACGACACCATTCTATCCTTGGGGACAGCAGGGGGCCCTCCTGGGGCAGCCCAGCTTTCCTAGCTTCAGGGAGCAGCAAGGCCCTGCTTGCCCCGCTTCAACCCCAAGGTGCCCTCCTGACCTGGCTGGGAGCCAGTCCCTACAGCTGGGCTCGTGCTGGGCCTCCCATCATCTGGAGCCAGGTCTGCCCCTGCCCCAACACCATCCTGAGCCATCCACATCCATCTTGCCTGGTTTGAGACCAGCTCTGGCCAACAGCCTGCCTGTCCTTCCTGGTGAGTGCCCAAGGGCCTCCCGGTCACCTGCAGGCCCCATGTGTGAGGCATATGCCATTCCGGGCAGCAGGCTCTGAGGTGTGAGACACACAGACCCTGGGCTGTCTGGGGTGCAGAGGATATCCCTGTTTAATCCCTCCCTGCAGCCTCCCCAGCCCTGCCAGGCCCCACACTGGCTGCAGCTGCCCCAGACTGGGAGTGAAAACAGGAAGCCTGGCTGGTGGGGGCCAGCTCCCCACCCACTCCAGAGAGAAAGTCCAGATGCCTTCCTGACTGATAACCCTTGTCTGCCTGCGGTAACCAAAGCGGAGGGAGGCTAGTGGGGTCGGGATCAGGGAGGCAGTGGAGACTTGGGGAGCAGGAAGCAGAGACACAGAGCACTGGGAGACTGCCCCCAACCCTGCTGCTCCTGGCCTCAGTTTCCCCGGGGTGGGGGGAGCGCAGGCTCACTGCTCACTGGGAAGAGGGAAGCAGATGACAGGCATGCCCAGCCCAGAGCTGTCTCTGTGTCTCAGACACTCCTCACCTGAGTGCACCTGATGCCCAACCCCAGGCTATCGCCCCTGTGGCCCTCCCTGTCAGGATGCAGGCCCTTCACCCACAGCCCTTCCGCGTTCGTATCCCTGCACCTCTGCTCATGCTGGGTCTCTGGCCTGGGAACTCCCTCCTGCCCTTCTGCCCACAGCTGTCCCGGTACAAGGTCGCCATCTCACCGGCCCAGGTCTAGCAAGGCCCAGCTCGCCTACTCCTCCGTCTGCCCCCCACCTACCCCCGCCAAGTGCTTGGCACACACTGGGAACCATGCACATGTCCTGGCTGGGAGATGGGCTTCCAGGAGTCCCCAGGGCTTGAAGAGTATGATGCCCCGTTCCCACGGTGCCGCCAACTGCCAGCATCTAACAGGAAACCCCGTATCAGGGCAGAGGTCTGTGAAGGAGCCTGGCTGGAGCCACAGACAGAGGCAAGGGCTGGGTCACTACTATCTTTGTGACCAACATGTGTACAGTGTCATTTTCTGAGAGCCCTTCTGGCTCCATCCCCTCCGACCCTGCCCTCACCTGCTCAGACCTCCCAGGCACACAGCTCCCAGGACCCAGCCAGGCTCCCTCCATCTGACCCTGCTGCGGGCCTGCAGGTCACACCTTTTCAGGATTCTATCCAGTGTCCTGGGGCCTGGCGGACCCTCCCTTTCCTCCTCCCACCTGAGCCTCTGTCTGGTCTCATTCCCCAGAGACCTGCTTAGTGGGCTCACCCAGCCTGCACCCCCTCCACAGCCAAGGGCAGGTGATTGGGTGATGAATTTCCAGGGACTTGGACTGTGAGAGAACTCCAGCTGCAGTGATCTTTCTGTACTACCAGCCACATGTGGCTATTCACATATAAATTAGTTAAAATTCAGTGAAATTAGGGATTCAGCTCCTTAAGTACAGTAGCCATGGTTCAAGTGCTCGAGGGCCACAGGTGGCTAGTAGCTGACATACTGGACAGCACAGATACAGAACATGTCCATTATCATAGAAAGTTCTTTTGGTTAGCTTTGGTCTAAACTTTTCCCACCAAGATTGCCGGGAGAAATATCAATAACCTCAGATATGCAGATGACACCACCCTTATGGCAGAAAGTGAAGAGAAACTAAAAGCCTCTTGATGAAAGTGAAAGTGGAGTGAAAAAGTTGGCTTAAAGCTCAACATTCAGAAAACGAAGATCATGGCATCTGGTCCCATCACTTCATGGGAAATAGATGGGGAAACAGTGGACGCAGTGTCAGACTTTATTTTGGGGGGCTCCAAAATCACTGCAGATGGTGACTGCAGCCATGAAATTAAAAGACGCTTACTCCTTGGAAGAAAAGTTATGACCAACCTAGATAGCATATTCAAAAGCAGAGACATTACTTTGCCAACAAAGGTCCATCTAGTCAAGGCTATGGGTTTTCCAGTAGTCATGTATGGATGTGAGAGTTGGACTGTGAAGAAGGCTGAGTGCCGAAGAGTTGATGCTTTTGAACTGTGGTGTTGGAGAAGACTCTTGAGAGTCCCTTGGACTGCAAGGAGATCCAACCAGTCCATTCTGAAGGAGATGAGCCTTGGGATTTCCTTGGAAGGAATGATGCTAAAGCTGAAACTCCAGTACTTTAGCCACCTCATGCGAAGAGTTGACTCATTGGAAAAGACTCTGATGCTAGGAGGGATTGGGGGCAGGAGGAGAAGAGGACGACAGAGGATGAGATGGCTGGATGGCATCACCGACTCAATGGGCGTGAGTCTGAGTGAACTCCGGGAGTTGGTGATGGACAGGGAGGCCTGGCGTGCTGCGATTCATGGGGTCGCAAAGAGTCGGACACGACTGAGCGACTGAACTGAACTGAACTGAAAGGTGCAGAGGGAACCTCTCATTTTGCAAAATGTTTGGGGCATTCTGTGTTGGCAGAACTTGCTTTCTAAGACCTTGCAGGAGGCACTCTCCATCTACAGGCTTGAGCTCTGAATTCCTAGACCTTTTCTGAAGCTTCCAGAAAGCCCTCAGGCCCACAGCCTCGAGGGAGCTGCCCAGCCAAAGCCTCTCTATGCAAGTCCCAGCCGTGCTCCACCCCAACCTGCCTGTCCTGGCTCCAGCCCAGGGAGGAGCTGCCTCCTGTGGCCCCACCTCTCATCCTGTCCACCAATACCCGGAAGGGCCTTATCTGCCCTTGGACTTTGGGCCTTACCACACCTGAGTCCTGATCCATCCGCCCAACTTCCCTCCCTCCCACAAATGTCTGGGTGGATACCTGTGCGTGCTGGTAACATAGTTCCATTCCCTCCTTACTTGGGAGCCTGACGTTGCTCATCTGTGGCTATGGCTGTGTATCCCGACTTTGAAAAAGCAGGAGCATCTCCATCTGTGGTCCATGACTGCCCTCTCAAGCCCAGACTAGGCCTCAGTTTCCCTATCAGTGATCTAACTGACTCCCTTCCCTGAGCCTGGCCATCTCAGATTCCCCATACCTGATATCCTGGTTGCATGACTGACCGCTGCCCCGCCAGGCCAGGCCTCAGTTTCCCTACCTTTGGTCGTGGTCCACGATTGACCTCCAGCCCCGCCCCACCGCACCCCAGCCAGTGTCGGTTCCCCCATCAGAGCGCAGGAGCAGCACCCTGCCCCTCCCCGCGCAGCCCGGGGCACTCACACAGCTGGGATTCCGGGGTCCTCATGACCTTGCGGGACTCCTGCCAGATGGTCTTGCAGTCCTCTTGCAGCTTGTAGAAGCGTTCTCTCCGCCATGAGCTGGACTTCACCTTCAAGAGCTGGCCGCCCTTCAGCAGTGCCTGTAGGTCCTTGTCATCCTGTAGGCCTAGGGGACAGAGCTGGTAAGATGCCACCTCCTCTAGGATACCTGCTGCTCCAGGCCCCATGCCGGCTCCTTTTTCAGCAGCCTCATCCTCAGCTCTCTATTCACTTCTCCCTCCATCACCTTTGCCCCAACCTGATTCAGGAGCCCCGCCTTCAGGCATCTCCGACTCCAGCTGAGGCTGTGCAAACCTTAGGACACCCACCTGTTCAAGGCCATACTTTATATGTAATGACCTGCAACCCACAGCTGAGTGGACAAAGAACACATGGTTCCTGGGTGACCAGACCCCTAGAAAATGGCCTGGCTCCAAAAGACTTAGTAGGCTCCTCGCTATCACACCTAGGGGTCAGAGTGACCAGAAGGAAGCTAGGACCAAAAGATCAGGCAGAGCAGGAAAGAAGAGGGGTAAACACAAGTGGAAATGGATCCCAGAGTACCATGAGTATCATGAGCCCAACAGCCTCCCAAGTCTACTGGCTTTGGAATCGTGTATTGGGTCCAGGCTAGGCCTGCTGAGATGCCTCATCCCTCCCTGTCTACCCCATCTCTGAGTGGCCTGGGTCTGGGACCTCTCAGGGTAGAGCAGCCCAAAGGCATAGTGCAGGCCTTTCCGAGGCTGAGGCAGCACCTGGCCTGAGGCCCCACAGTAGAGGAACCCTAACTGCCTGGCCCCCTCCCACCCGGCTCCTTTCAGAGATGCAGGCTGGCCTGGGGCGTGGGCTCCCACAGAGACGGTGTCCTTCATCCCACCAGACCCAAGCGGGAGACACCAAAGGGGCGCCAGGCCTAGTTTCATAGCATCCCTCATCCCAAGCAGGCCCTGTGCCAACTGTGATCAAAGAGGGACCCCGCACCACCATAATGACCCATCAGTGTAACTAACGGTGAAAGGAGCGTCTAAGTGCAAGTCTCAAGCCAAGCCCCATGGAGCCCAGCAGCCAGCACTACTCAGAGCCAAGAGACCACCTCCCCTCCCTGCTGTCCCCCAAATGAAAATTCTGTGGCTTTTCAGCAATCGTTATCCCGCTCTAGCAGAGTGGAGGCTTCCAAAGCCATGCGTGTCCAGTGTGAGGGGCCTGTGCCTAGGCCTACAGGCTTTTCTTATCTCAACCCAGATGCCCAACCCCAGATAGGTTCCCCCACTTTATCCATGACCCCACTCCCTACCCCCCAGCCAGCCTGCTCCAGATGCACACAGGACCTACAGAATCTTCTGGACCACTTCCCCAGGCCTCAGCCTCTATCCCTCCCTAGTCACCTCCTCCAGTGGGAACATAGCCCCATGCTAACACTTCCCCCCTCCACGATTTTAGGCAACTTCCTTCCCTCTCTGAACGTCTATTCCGCCATCAGCACTGGGTAATGTCTGATGTGACCTTCCCTCACCTTTGTTCCAAGTCTCTCCACCCCCCTGCCTTAGGGGCAGCAGTTCCCCTTCAGCCCCAGGGGAGGCCCAGTGGAGGAGAAGGCTCCTATGGAATGTCCTCAACTGGTGGCTATGTGTGGGGGGCTCAAGAAAGAGGACAGAGAGAAGGTTGTTCCCACTACCTTCCAGAGGAGAGCGCCGCCTCAGCTCAGCTAGGGGATCCCACTGTCCCTCCCGAGGCTGAGGTCAGCTGAGAGGGACATCCCCTTGCCCTCTGCTTGCACTCCCCTCCCCCACCCCCACCCAACTGGGGCATCTGGGGGTGCACACGCATGGCACAGATGGGAGTGGGGACACAGGGTCGGAAGCCTGTGGGAGCTCCACCCTCCAGTTCTGGAAAACACCATGAGCAGACGACATTCATCCTGTCCTGGAGCCAGACTGCGGCCCTGTCGGCGGTCACGCAGAGATAAGTCCCTTGGCTGCCTACATGGCTTCCGGAACACAGACCTTGGTCCCAAAGGGGGTCTTGATAATAGTGGCCCTCCAGGCTGCTGGGAAACCTAAGCAGATACCTCCTTCTCTGAGCTTCATTTGAGGCCCTTTTGTTTCTGAGGCTTTTGGTCTGCCCCCAGCCCTTGCTCCCGTAGCACCCAGCAGGTCCATAGGCACCCCTTCATCCAGCCCCACTCACTCCACTATATAGCATCTTCTCCTGTGGGAAGGTGGCAAAGAGGGGCCTCTGAGCTCAGGGACTCCTGGGTTGACCTTGCAGCCTCATCAGTCTGCCCAGGCTAGTCACAATGAGGTGGCTATACGGGGAATGCAGAGAGGCTGCAGTGCTAATAGGAGGGGTGTACGATGCCAAGAGCTCTGCCCATGTACATAGGGTGATGCCTGATGAAGACAAACTGAGTCTGGGATGCAAAGCAGTGCACAGCTACACAGATATAGCCACACACACAATCACACAGTCCACCATACTCATCATATACTGCCATACACAACCAGGAAGAGACAATGGGCCACACACAGTGACACACATTTACATGGAGTCACACACAGCCAAACAAGGTACCGTGCCAGAACATCGTCATTGTCATAATAACAGTAGCCACCATAATAATAGTTCACATTTAAGTAAGATCCTGTTCTTAGCACATGTGTTTAATCACCCCAACAACCCTATGAGGAAGGCAATACTGTTTCCATTTTACAGATGATGAAACTGAGGGTCAAGGAAGTTACACAGTGGAGTTGGGACTCAGAAGCCTGCCCACAGCATCAGTGCTAGGTAACGTTACCTTATGCAGCCACCACCTGGACATGCTGCCACAAAGAGCAACAGCAGAAAATCTATAGAACACACACAGCATAACACAGATGACAGAATCACCCAGTTGCCTGGGTCACCCACTGTCACATCTGTCACCCACAATCAAACATGGTGTGCAGCATCACAGTGGATCACACACTGTCACACTGGTGCCATTTGATTACACAGCACTGCATATCCTCATTGCTGCACAGTGGCCCCAAGTACCATACAAGGGACAGAATTACCACTAGGCGTGTAAGCAAGATGGTTTGAGAGTGGCAAGGGGCAGGGTAACCAATCCCCCCAGTACATGGCAACCCTGCAAAAACAGCCCCTGCGAGTCATACACTCACAGAAGTACTAAACAGGTCCAGGCCCCAAGACACAGAGTCTGCGTCCTGCCCCAGCTGCCTTCCCAGCCTCCCCTGATCTCGGGGCCCCTGAATCCCTTACCCAGCCTCTGCCCATTGAGCGCTGCCACCTTGAGGCTCTGTTCCTGCAAGTAGAGCTCTCTGGAGCGGCTCAGTCTCCGGCTCGGCCTCCGGACCCCAAAGCACTGCATGACGTTCCGAAGTGCCCCTGCAGCCCAGCAAACCTGGCCCGGGACAGTGTGGCGTCCAGAAGGCGGCCGCGGACCTGGGGGCGGAACCACCACCTCGGAGGGGAGCAGGGCGGAGACCTGGAGTAGGTGGGCGGGGCTATAACCAATGGGGGCGGGGCCTGGGTGGGTGGGTGGGGCCTTGAGTCTAGAGGCGGGGCGATTCAGAAATCAGCGCTGAAAGGGCGGAGCCATATCCTAGGAGGCGGGGCCAGTTCCTGAAGTGTAGAACCGATGCCTAAGAGATGAGGGGAGAGTGGAATCAAGGCGGGGAGAGGAGGGGCCAGAGCTCAGAAGGCGGGACGCTCCGAAGGAGGAGCCGGGGCCAGGAGGCGGAGTGGAACAAATCCATAACCCAGGAAGCAGATCAGTGGCGAAAGTCAAGAGTCCAGAAAGCGGATTGGGGCGGAGCCAGAGCCAAAGAGGCGGGAAGAGGGAGGAGCCAGGTCTGGGAGGCGACGTGGGGCAGAGTCAGACTCAGGAAGACGGCGGGGGGCGGAGCCAGAGTCCAGGGGACGAACCGGGGGAGGGTACAGCGATGGAAAGCAAGGCCGTTTGGGGGCAGGGAGGGCGGTACCTCGATTTTGGAGGCAGTGTGGGGGCGGAGTCCGACCAAGGGGCGGAGACTGAGCCGGGAATCCTAAACACTCAGCTGGAGACTTGGCGGAGGACCAGAGGGCTGGGCGAGATTGAGCCGAGGAGGGAAGCCCGGCCCGGCGGCGGCCTGGGCTGCAGGGTCTAGCCGACAGCCGGGTGGGGCCAGGCCAGGCAGAGTTGAGGATGTAGCTCCGCCGGACACCGGAGCCCGCCAAATATTTTACCTCAGTTACTCAACGAATCCATTGTGACTGAGTGGGCCGTTGCTTCACATATGAATCCCAGGTAGGCCTGTTTCCTTCTGAGGGAGTTTCTCTACCTGAGTGGAATAATCTCCAAGATGCCAAATGCGAATGGAATTCTTGAAAAAATGCCGATCTTAAAAATGAATCTATTGACACAGGCTTGCTTTGATAAATAGGTGAGGTCTCCAACTCTATACGAAACTGTGCTGCCAGTGTGCTCGGGAACAGGGGGATCTTTCATGTAAGTTACCACCCCACTTTCATTCACCCAGCAATTATTTATTGAGCCCCTACTGTGTGCCAAGGTCAGGACATCACCCAGAGGCCTGACTCATTCCTTTCTTTTACTGTCTGCCTCTGAATAGTTCCTTCATTTGCCTCACTGCAGCTCCAGTCACCAGCACTGACAGTGAGTCATTCGCAAAGCCAGTTATTAGCACACACAAGCATGGCAATAATAACGATAAACTGAAGTGCAGAGTGACTTGCCTAAGGTCTCACCTTGGAGAATAATAAAGCATGGGAACGTGTGTTAGTGAAGGTGAGCTGGAATATGGGCACAGACAAGTTGTTCTTCATTTGCAGTGAAGGGAGCTGAGGGTAAGGGGAAGCCTCTGTTTTAGAGAAACCACACAATGGTTTTTAACCAGAAGGCCAAAGACTCCTCGAGGACCTATGGATAGAACCACATCTCAATATAATTTGCTTCCTTTGAATTCTTATGTATTTTACTTTATACATTTAAAAACTTGATCCTGAAAAGGGGTCCACAGGCTTCATCTGACTGCTAAAGTGGTCCATGGCACAAAAAAGTTAAGATCAGTGTGGATCGGTGTGTGTCTGTGTTGTGTGGGCCTGGAATCCCAGGGACAGACATGTTGGAAACAAGGTGGGTAGGGGGTTGCAGAGGGGACAAAGGCAGTTAAGGGAGGTAATTTGGGGTGATGAGCTAGAAGCAGCCGGGCCTCCAGGGGAACAGCTTTGGATTGCAGGGTTCGTGCCAGCTCCGCAGGAAGGGCTGGGCAGTCAGGCACTTGAGAGGCAGGTCTCAGACAGGATGGGCCAGGGCTGCCAAGCCCATGCCACAAGACTGGGAGGTGCTGACTGAGACTCTGCGTGCTCCCTCTCCAGGCAAGATACTAGGGCTGCCTAGAAACAGAGACTCCTGGAGAAGGGAATGGCAACCCACTCCGGTATTCTTGCCTGGAGAATTCCGTGGACAGAGGAGTCTGGTGGGCTACAGTCCATGGGGTCACAAAGAATTGGACACGACTGAGTGACTAAGCACACACACACACACACACACACACACACACACAGAGCGAGAGACTGGACAAAGGCACAGAGGCCACAGAGGCCCAAGACTGGAGCCCATCCCATGATCTGAGGCTGCAGCTGTGTCAGAGGCCACCAGAGGGCTTATAGGACGTCTGAGCGTGAAACAGGCACGGAGAAGGTGGCAGTCTGCAGGACAGACAGCACTAGCTAAGGGACGATGAGAGAGAAAGAGAGGTCTCTACTGTGATCCTCTGAGCTGCCCAGCCTCCCTGCCAGTCTGGAGGATCACTAAGGATACCTCTGTCCTGAGGGGAGAAGAGGGGGCACTGGAAAAGGCAGGGATCCCATGACCCAGCTGGAAGACTTTGCCTTGAGAGCCCAGACAACTGGTATGAGGGTAACAGCTCTGGGCACTGAGCAAGGCCTCTCTGGGCCATGGGGCCCAGGTCTGAGCCAACCAGGAAACGTGAGACAGACTGGGCACTGGCTGAAAGGAACATCTGAGTCTTCCCTGAGTTCCAGGGGGTCTCTAGTGGACAGCTGGAGGGCTCTGCCTTTCCCCTTCCCGTCTATTACCTCCACTGCTAGCACAGAAATCATGGTCTAGACGGATAGTTTAGACTATCCATGATTTAGACCATACAGCATGATTTAGATGGATAGGTGGTGGGCACACGTCTCGGACTCCAGGGGTACTAGAAAACAGAGGGAGATGGACTTAAGCAGTGATCAGAGTGAGGCAGGTTTGCTGAGCTGTCAGATGACCTAGGGGGCTACAGTGCAAAGCCCTTTAAGAGTGGGTAAGCCCCCAGGCTGGCGCAAAGAGATGCCAGGTGCAGGTTGGGGACCCCCTGCAGCTAGGAGACCCCCCCCCCCCCACTCCCCTCAGTCCCTGCAGTCCGGAGCCCACGGCTACTCTCTCTCCTGGAGAGGCTGCGATAGGACAAGGAGCTGGTCCAAACTGTTTCCCGGTCTTTCGGAAGAGACAGAGCTCGGGTGGACAAAGCTGAGAGCCACAGGCAGTTAGAGTGGAGACAGGAGCCTGTCTGGCCAGGAGGGTGCGCAAATGGGGGCGATCGGGCTGCTCCTCCCAGCCCGGGCGTCGCTGACCATGATTTCTGCACTGGGCAGTTACTGCGGCACGGCCCACCTCACCTCGCACACCTCTTCGCCCCACTCTTTCCAGCCCGCAACACTCACGCGCCCAGACGCGGTCCGGGCACGCCTGTGCTCTGGGGAGCCTCTCCCGGCGGCCCGGACCGGGCGGAGAGAACTTGGTTATTCGTGGATGCTGGTTCCTTTCCTCCTCGGCCCCTGCGAGCGCACCAGACCCTGGAGCCTAGCCTTCTGTGACCAGGATAAAGGAGGGCGGTCGACCCCAAGGCGGCGGGGCCGGGGGTCGTCTTTAGGGAAGTCTTCAGACTCGCACACCCGTTTTCTCCCTACCCTCCGGGTCTGCGGGACAAGCCTGGAAACGCCCAGGGTCGCGCCCGGCAGTCGGGTCGAGATTTCCTCAATGCGACAAAAGGGCCGAGGGGCGGGCCCGGGGCGGGGCGGAGGGCGGCCGGAGGAGCAGGGGGTCCCCCGCCCTGGGCCGGGGACGGCTTTACGCGGGATGGGCCCAGGAGGGGACCCCCCCCCTTCCCCGCGAGAGGGCCGAGCACTCACCGTGCAGGGTCAGGAAGTCCCGGCCCGAGTCCATGCCCGACGGACGGCGTGGCGGGAGGGGTGCGCCGCGGGACACTCGTCCGCGGCGACAGCGAGGCGGCCTCGGGTCCGAGCGGAGTGTGGTGGAGGGACCCGAATGGACTGCGGGGGGCAGGAGGCCGGAGGTGGGCCCGGGACTCCGCTCCGCCCCCCGCCCGCCCGCGCCCCCGCCCCCTGGGCCCTCCAACCCGCGCCTCTCCCCGCCCCTCTTGGGGTTTGGCTGGGAGGGCAGAGGTGGGGGCCTGGAAGCCCGGCCATCCCTGGCCCAGGCCTGTGGGCGCGTCCCGGACAGAAATAGCCAGATCCCTCTGGCTTCCTCCGCCGCCGCCACCCACAGGCCGCGGGCCCTGTCATTAGCGCCGGCGACCGGGCCCCACGCCCTGCCTGTGGGCGCTTCGCCGGGTTACAGTGATGCGCGAAAGAATCTGCGTTGGGACCAGGACCGGTAACGTTCGACGCCCAGCCCGGCTGGTGCAGAAGGCAGCCTTGGAGTCCAGCCGCGGCTCTCCGGATGTCTACTTTCTCTTCTGCAGAATGGGTGCATGAGCTCGAGTTAGAAGGTCCTCGGAGAGGCATGCCTGGATCTAGTCTGAAGAAGGGTCCCCTTCCCTCTCTCTGGGAAGTTTCTAACCCTGGAAGTGCCTTTGGCGGAGCCTGGGGCAGAAGCCATAAAACTTAGAGTTGGTAGTTGCAGAGAACTTTCCCTTGAGCCCCTCACACCCCAAGCGCCTGGCGATCTGTACAACAAAGTGGGGGACAGAATCTAGGACATCTCCAAGGTTCCTTTTTTGGGTGGCATCCCAAGGGACTGTCTGGACAAGGGATGCCCTTGCCCCTACTCCCACAATCAACTCTTGCAGTCCTGGCACACTTTTTATAAGTACCCAGAGACCCCACCCCCACCCCCAAGTCCCAGAATCCTACTGCCCACCAACTTTTGGGAAAGGGCCTTGAGAGAGCCTCCAGAAGACCTTCCAGGATGGGGGTGGTGATGGTGCTGAGCCCACCAGTGAATCCCCCAGGCTTCCTGGGCTGATGAAGCCAACAGTGAGAGTCTGGCAGAACCAGTTGGACCCCAGCCCCTCCCCCTCCCAGCAGAGGCAGGTCTGGGTGGCCTTGAATACCTCAGGAAGGGATGTAAGCCAGCCAGAGGCCAAGACTTCCCATCCTGATGATTGAGGCTGGGTCACGACTTTGGAGAGCCCCCTCTCTGTCTGCACACCTCTTCTGCACAGAGAGGGCTAGCCCTTAATCCCGTGCTCTCCCCAAATGGGCTGCCCTCAGGCCTGTCCAAGCCCTCCTTGCTTTCCCTTCTGCTCAACAACAAGCAAGTCCACACAAGGCCTCCCTTTGGAGCTCCAGCCTGGGGTCAGGGAGGCTGAGGGGTCCTTCTCTGTCCTCACTCTCTCCCCCAGGCCAGGATGGCTGCCTCCGGACCTGCCCTCTGGGGGTCTCTGCTGGCCTTGGGGTGAGTCCTGGGACCTCTGATATCCCCAGAGGACTTTAAGCCTCTCTGCTCAGTAGGTTAGGCCTCCCCCAAGCCCTGCTTTTCCCAGGTAGCCACACCACAAAACTTAACACCAGCAGTTGGCTCAGCTTCATCTTAAGCATCATTCCTGTTTATTCATGTCACTTCCCAGCTCTGAGCCCCAAGCCTGAAACCAGGGCATGACCTGTCACCTCTCCCTCTGATGCCCTGGTGGGGGCTGCAGCCTGGCTTTTCCTTTGCACATAGCAAAGCTGTCACACGCAGGCCCTCTTCTGGCCTCTGGCTCAGGCCAGAGAAGCTGAGGCCTCCTCTGGAGCCTGGAGTTGCTGGGCCGGATGGGCATGGCTGACTCAGAGTTGGCACATGCAGCCAGGTTCAGTCAGAAAAGAGGGCTGGGCCACGCCCTGCTCAGAGAAGCCAGGCTGCTGCTCTGACCTGTGGGTCAGCAGCTCCCCAAGACTCTCTTCTCTCCTCTGCTGTCTGCCCATCCCTTCTACCGGGTGGGAGGCCCTCTACTTGATTACTTCTACTGTGTGTAAGCGTGTTCAGTGTGTCTGTGTGTGGAGGGGCTGGGGGAGCCAAGCAAGAGGCTTTGCATTGAATCGCAGTTGCTGGAATCTGTTCCCTCTGCCCTAAATAACCAGGGACCTCTGTGTGCCCAGCCCTGGCCAGGTGCCCAAATTGCCCCCCTAAAATCCAGCTCTCAAGTTAGTTACCTCTGCAGGATGCCCCTGAGATCCAGGGGCCATGCCTGCCCAGAGACGAGTTGTCTAATGGTGGACTTTCAGGCATCTCACACCCCCAGCTGACCTTCCTGTGTGAGTGAGGGTGGGTGTAGGGGGAGGTTTCTGGGACAACTTGGAGACAGGCCAGACCTACCGTCCGAGCTGGTGCCCACCTTAAGTCACTTCCCTTGGCCCCTCCCACCACTACCCTGGGGAGGCAAGAGATTAACCCAAGAATGCCAACTTTCCAGACATGCTTCAGAGCCAGCCCTGCCCAATCCCTCCTCCAGAAACACAAACTTGGGTAGGTGAGGTGTGGCGGCAGCAGAGAGAGGCGAGGAGAGAGGAGTGAGACAGGGCAGAGAAGTAATGGGAGCCAAGTCCCGACGGGCCTGCTAAGGGCTGCCATTTTTACTCTGGGGAAAATGGGGAGCACTTGGACATTTTCAAGTAAAAAAGGGACGTGTTGTGATTCATATTTTTTTATTTGTATTTTAAAAATTTAAAAATGTTTTATTGGAGTATAGTTGATTTACAATGTTGTATTAATTTCAGGTACTCAGCACAAGTGAATCAATATTATATATACTCTGAGTCTTTTCTCATATAAGTCATTACAGAGTGCTGAATAGAGTTCCTTGTGTTATACAGTGGGTCCTTATTATCTGTTTTATATCTATGCTATTTATATATATATGTAGTGTGTATGTTAGTCCCAATGTTTCAATTTACCCTGCCCCCACCCCACCTTTCCCCACTGGTAAGCATGTTTGTTTTTTACACCTGTAATTCTATTTCTGTTTTGTAAATCCGTTCATTTGTACTATTTTTTTTTTAATTTTTGCCAATATATTTGAGCACTTCTTGGTTTTACAGAATATATTAGATAACTAGAGGTCTTAGAATTTGATATATTAATTATATAAAATTTCAAATGAACTGTTTAACTCTCTGCCTAAGTAGACTGTATGCATAGGGGAACATTAATCCACAGGAGCATTTGTACTATTTTTTAAGATTACTTTTAAAAATTTTTTCTTTCTCTCCACCCCACAGCTTGTAGGATCCTAGTTCCCTGACTGGGGATTGAATCCTAGTCAGCAGCAGAAGGGTAGACTCCTAATCACTGGAACTCCAGGGAGGTCCCTGATTCATATTTTAAAAGAATCACTCTGGCTGCTGGTCGGGGAGTATCGTGGAGGAACAGGGCTGAAGCAAGGAGGCCAGGGAAGGGGCTCTTGCAATAATTCAGGTGAGAGTGAATGGTGGGTCAGCCACCAGTGGTGGGGGCGGAGGTCATAAGAAATGGGAGGAGTCTGGATACTTTCTGATGGGAGAGCCAGCAGGACTGAACAGTAGGGGCTGTGAAAAGAAGAGGAGTCAGGGAGGACTCTAGGTTTTTGGTCTGGACCGTTGCAAGCAGGTGGTTCCCGGAAGCTGAAATGGGGATGGCTGAGGAAGAGCGGGTGCTCTGTTGTGGACGCATTACATTTGAGGTAACTGCAGACAGCCAAGGTGAGATGTCAGGTACAAGATGGATGTACAAGTCTGGAGTTTTAGAGGGGAAGGTGGGCTGGAGCTAAACTCTGGGCTATGGTTCAAAGCATGTTGAAAATGCCCATAAGCCTTCACATAGTTCTCGACTCTGGCTAATCTTTCTGAGAGGCAATTTGACAATATCTCAAATATTAAAAAATATATATGCTTTGGCCAAGCAATTTTATTTTTATAATTTTTTAAGGTTTGTATTTTCTAGTAAAAAAAAAATATTTATTTATTTGGCTGCTCTGGGCCTTAATTGTAGCATGCAGACTCTTAGTTGCAGCCTGTAGGATCTAGTTCCCTGACCAGGGATCGAATCTGGACCCCCTGCCTTGGAGCATGGAGCCTTAGCCATTGGACCACCAGGGAAGTTCTTGGCCAAGAAATTTTAATTCTGTATCATCTGTATATTATGTATGTAAACATAATATAAGGTAAAGTTCACTAGCAGGGACCCGGTTAACTCCTGCTTAACCAGGACTTATGCTCTCAAGTACACAGTCTAGAATAACTTGATATTTCCATGACACTGTGTTCCCCACCTTTTAAACATAAAACAAAACAAAACAATCCATCATCTTTGAGTTGCAGTGAAAAAAAGCAAATTGCAGGACAATATATATAATGTCTAATATCATTGGTGCTTTTTAAAAATTAAAAAAAATCTTTATAAGTACTTCATTTGTATAGGCAGAAGCAATACTAGAATGATATAGAAATAACCCAAGTAAAGAGATTGAGAGGAAGATACTTTTTATTTTTTATGTATTATTTGAATTTTTACCATACTGATATATAATTTTTGAAATTGAAAAGTAAAAAAGAATTTTTATTGACATAGAGTTGGTTTACAATGTTAATTTCTGCTGTTTAGCAAATTGACTCAGTTATACACATGTACACATTTTTTTGTATTCTTTTCCATTATGGTTTTATAGAATATTGACTATAATTCCCTATGCAATACAGTAGGACCTTGTTATTTATCCATTCTACATATAATAGTTTGCATCTGCTTACCCTAAACTTCCAGTCCCTCACTCTCTGACCCCCTCCCCTGCCACCCCTTGGCAACCACAGGTCTTTTCTCTACATCTATGAGTCTGTTTCTTTTTTGTAGATAAGTTCATTTGTGTAATATTTTAGACTCCACATACAAGTGATAATCATATGGTATTTGTCTTTCTCTTTCTGACTTTAAAGGTAAAAAATATGTAAAAGGTCAAAGATGTGTGGGAACCCAGAGATAAACAAACACAAATTCTGGTCGGCAGAACAGGTTGTAAAGTGAAGAAGGGAAGTTCCCGTTGTGCTGGCCAAGTTCTCATAGATGAGGGGGCTGGTGCCCTTTACTACTGGTGCAGGGTTGGGACCATTCAGTTAGTCACAGAGCAAACAGAGGGTGGTTGCTGGGCACAGCAACAGGAATGAATCCGGCTTATCAGGCAGGGAGATTCAAGTAGAAGGGCGAGAAGAGGGTGGAGATGGGAAAGCACAGAAGAAAGTGGGGAGTGAGGGAACAGATTTATTGAGAGGGACCAGGCAGCCAAATACTGCTGAAAAGTCAAGGACGATGAGCACAGAGGAGTAACTGGAGCTTTCCTGGAGATCTTGGCCTGGAAAGAGCTGAAGGGGGCTGAAGCCAGAGGGTGGGAAGGTCAGAGAAAAAGGCTAGGCCAGACTCTCTGTGACCTTCTCAGAGGCTGTTTGGAGGCAGGATGGAGAGGTCAAAGGTAATGGCGAGAATCCATTGTCCTGTCATTCCCAGGGCAGAGAAGGGGTCTGGGGAGACCCACCCAGTTTGGGTAGGCCCACTTCTAACACTAGAACAACAGAGTCCCCACCACCACCCAGATGGTTCTACGAGCTCCTTACTGCACAGTGGGGGCAGGAGGAGGCTCACATGTTTGTGAACAATTGGACAAACCAGCCCATTTGCCTGTGCCCTCTCCACTTCCACCCCTCCCAGCACTACCACTTACTGTAGCTACCAGTCAGCCAGGAGAGGAAGGCCTTAAAGAAAGAGCCTGCACAGGCCCTGCTGGTGGGCTCACAGTGTTTGCACAGGCATGGGGCACATCATGTTGACTTCGTGGCCTCCTCACTCGGGTGAGGGTGCAGCTCCAGGAGAGTGAGAGCAGGATGCTCTCAAGTACACAGTCTAGAACAGGGGCCCTGACTTCCCAGCTCTGAGGATGGAAGCAATACCAGAAATTAGAGGTGAAAGAGGCAGGCCCAACCACGAGAACAGGAAGTAGCCCAGATACGTGGGCAAGCATCCTGGGCCTCATCTCAGGAAGTGGGTTTCAGGCTGTAGGACACACAGTAGTAAGAAGAGGACGTTTGTACCACCTGTGAGCAGCAGTTGTGCCATGGCGAGGATGAGTCACTGTGATGTCAAAGCTGCTGCCCTGACAAGTGCAGGCTCTCCCCACCTCGGTGGATGATCTCATAACCCACCTGATCGCACACACAGGATGTGTGGGAGTCGTCCTTGGCCCCTCTTCTCTGTCACTCCCATTACACCTATCCTTGAGTCTTAAGTCCATCTTTTAGCTCCATCTCCAATCTGTTCCTCTCACCTGAATCCCAGCATCCTTCCCCTCTTTCCTGACCCCAGTGGGAGATTCCTGATCAAGCTCCCTGTTGCCTCCTATTTCCACCAGTCTTTTGTTTCCTAGCAACCAGAGTGATCTCAATACAACATACAGCTGATCACCACACACCCAGCTTCAGACCCTTGATGGCCTCCTCCTGTCCTCAGAAGAAAGGTTAAATTCCCTAACGTTGCCTGCAAACCCACTTATGATCCTTTGCCTAGGAGTTTTCCTCCACTCTCTGAGTTCCACCCCTGAACTTCTTTCATTTCCACCCATACGTGTGGCCCTCTCCTGGCTTTAGCTCAACGGGGTCCTTCTACATGGTGTGCCTTTTTTCCTTCTCTCCTGGCTTACTCCTACTTGTTTACTTTTTCACTGAAAAAAATTGAAATATAACTTACATACAGTAAAATTTACCCTTTTTGGTGAATAGTTCCATCCCCCCAAGAAATTCCCTCATTCTCCTTGGAGCCAACGTTAGCTCCCATCACCAACTCTTGGTAACCACTGATGTGTTTTCTGGCTTGCATTTTCTATAAGTGGGTATCCTATAAATGGACTCATTCAGTATATATGTGTAGCCTTTTTGAGAATGGTTTCTTTTACTCAGCATAATGAATTTTGACATTCTTCTATGCTGTCACGTGTATCTCTAGTCTGTTTCATATTTGTTGTTGAGAGTATTCCATTGCATAGATGTACAACAATTTTTTTTTCACCAGTAGAAAGAACATTTGGTTTTTTCCCACTTTTGGGAGATCATGAATATTGCTGCTATAAACATCTTTGTACAGGGTTTTATAGGCACAAACTTTCTCATTTCACTTGGAAAAACACCTAGTTGTGTGGGACTGTTGTGTTACTTTATAAGAAACTGCCAAACTGTTTTTCAAAGTTGCTATACTAGTTTATAGGCTTCCTGGTGGCTCAGCTGGTAAAGAATCCACCTGCAATGCAGGAGACCGCAGTTTGATTTCTGGGTCAGGGAGAGCCCCCTGGAGAAGGGATAGGCTACCCACGCCAGTATTCTTGGGCTTCCTTGGTGGCTCAGATGGTAAAGAATCAGGCTGCAATACGGGAAACCTGGGTTCAGTCCCTAGGTGGGGAAGATCTCTTGAAGGAGAGCAGGGCAACCCATTCCAGTATTCTTGCCTGGAGAATCCCCATGAACAGAGGGCCCTGGTGGGCTACATTTGAGCAACCATGCATAGCACAGCATACTAGTTTTTATTCCTGTCACAATATATGACATTGAGTTGCCTCACCAGCACTCAGTTGGTTTGTTCACCTGTTTGTTCATTCAATTTCTTGACATTCTACTAAGCACGTAGAGGTACTACATTGGAGGCTTTTTTTTTTTTTTAGTTCTTTATTGAATTTATTACAGTATTGTTTCTGTTTTGATTTTTTTGGCCACCAGGCATGGGGGATCTTAGCTTCCAGACCAAGGATCCAGTCTGCATACCCAGCACTGGAAGGTGAAGTCTTAACCGCTGGACTTCCAGGGAAGTCCCTGCATTGTAGTTTTAATTTACACTTTCTTGATCACTAATGATGGTGAATCTACTCATTCTTCTAAATCTCTGCTTGTTGTTCACTTCTACCCAAAACCCACTATTATACTTGCTTTCTGTGTAGACTGATTACTCTCCTGTCCTTTGTGGTTCCATGACAACAAACATTTTCTCCACCTTGACCATAACCCACTAAACTGCAACTGTTTACCTGTTCCCACCTACTCAACACCCTAGAGAAACACACACACACTTCCCCATACCTCACAAACCTACACACCCACTTCCCCACACTTCACACACTCATTCAGGCCACCAGCTTCCCCACCCTGCCTCAAACCCCTGAGCTCTGCGAGTGTGGAAGCAGCATCTTCCTTTGGTACCTCCAGCTCCCAGCACAGGCCTGAAACAGACTCCTTACACAATAAATATTAAATGAATGAATGAATAAATGCTGAACAAATTTGAGAATGGGCAGATGAAAAAGGGAGATGCTTTGCAACCAGAAGGACCTGGCTGTGCCAATTAACCCTTTCTCTGTTGGTCCTCAACCTAAGCTCATCTTCAGTTCAGTGGCTCAGTCGTGTCCAGCTCTTTGTGACCCCATGAATCGCAGCACGCCAGGCCTCCCTGTCCATCACTAACTTCTGGAGTTCACTCAAACTCATGTCCATCGAGTCGGTGATGCCATCCAGCCATCTCATACTCTGTCATCCCCTTCTCCTCCTGCCCCCAATCCCTCCCAGCATCAGGGTCTTTTCCAATGAGCCAACTCTTCCCATGAGGTGGCCAAAGTATTGGAGTTTCAGCTTTAGCATCAGTCCTTCCAAAGAACACCCAGGACTGATCTCCTTTAGAATGGACTGGTTGGATCTCCTTACAGTCCATGGGACTCTCAAGAGTCTTCTCCAACACCACAGTTCAAAAGCATCAATTCTTTGGTGCTCAGCTTTCTTCACAGTCCAACTCTCACATCCATACATGATTACTGGAAAAACCATAGCCTTGACTAGACAGACCTTTGTTGGCAAAGTCATATCTCTGCTTTTTAATATGCTATCTAGGTTGGTCATGACTTTCCTTCCAAGGAATAAGTGTCTTTTCATTTCATGACTGCAGTCACCATCTTCAGTGATTCTGGAGCCCAGAAAAATAAAGTCTGACACTGTTTCCACTGTTTCCCCATCTATTTCCCATGAAGTGATGGGACCAGATGCCATGATCTTTGTTTTCTGAATGTTGAGCTTTAAGCCAACTTTTTCACTCTCCTGTTTCACTTTCATCAAGAGGCTTTTTAGTTCCTCTTCACTTTCTGCCATAAGGGTTGTGCCATCAGCATATCTGAAGTTATTGATATTTCTCCCGGCAATCTTGATTTCAGCTTGTGTTTCTTCCAGCCCAGTGTATCTCATGATGTACTTTGCAACACAAGAGAAGACTACACATGGACATCACCAGATGGTCAACACCGAAATCAGACTGATTATATTCTTTGCAGCCAAAGATGGAGAAGCTCTATACAGTCAGCAAAAACAAGACCAGGAGTGGACTGTGGCTCTGATCATGAGCTCCTTATTGCCAAATTCAGACTTAAATTGAAGAAAGTAGGGAAAACCACTAGACCATTCAGGTATGACCTAAATCAAATCCCTTATGATTATACAGTGGAAATGAGAAATAGATTTAAGGGACTAGATCTGATAGAGTGCCTGATAAACTATGGAATGAGGTTCATGACATTGTACAGGAGACAGGGGTCAAGACCATCCCCATGGAAAAGAAATGCAAAAAAGCAAAATGGCTGTCTGAGGAGCCCTTACAAATAGCTGTGAAAAGAAGAGAAGCGAAAAGCAAAGGAGAAAAGGAAAGATGCAAGTATCTAAATGCAGAGTTCCGAAGAACAGCAAGAAGAGATAAGAAAGCCTTCTTCAGCGATCAATGCAAAGAAATAGAGGAAAACTGCAGAATGGGAAAGACTAGAGATCTCTCCAAGAAAATTAAAGATACCAAGGGAACATTTCATGCAAAGATGGGCTTGATAAAGGACAGAAATGGTATGGACCTAACAGAAGCAGAAGATATTAAGAAGAGGTGGCAAGAATACACAGAAGAACTGTACAAAAAAGAGCTTCACGACCCAGATAATCACGATGGTGTGATCACTCACCTAGAGCCAGACATCCTGGAATGTGAAGTCAAGTGGGCCTTAGAAAGCATCACTATGAACAAAGCTAGTGGAGGTGATGGAATTCCAGTTGAGCTATTTCAAATCCTGAAAGATGATGCTGTGAAAGTGCTACACTCAATATGCCAGCAAATTTGGAAAACTCAGCAGTGGCCACAGGACTGGAAAAGGTCAGTTTTCATTCCAATCCCAAAGAAAGGCAGTGCCAAAGAATGCTCAAACTACCGCACAGTTGCACTCATCTCACATGCTGATAAAGTAATACTCAAAATTCTTCAAGCCAGGCTTCAGCAATACGTGAACCGTGAACTTCCAGATGTTCAAGCTGGTTTTAGAAAAGGCAGAGGAACCAGAGATCAAATTGCCAACATCCGCTGGATCATGGAAAAGCAAGAGAGTTCCAGAAAAACATCTATGTCTGCTTTATTGACTATGCCAAAGCCTTTGACTGTGTGGATCATAATAAACTGTGGAAAATTCTGAAAGAGATGGGAATACCAGACCACCTGACCAGCCTCTTGAGAAACCTGTATGCAGGTCAGGAAGCAACAGTTAGAACTGGAAATGGAACAACAGACTGGTTCCAAATAGGAAAAGGAGTACGTCAAAGCTATATATTGTCACCCTGCTTATTTAACTTATTTAAGCTCATCTTAGTAAAGGCGATACCGCTGTGCGCGTATTTGAGGATGACGGCTTCATGGCACCCTCAAACAGACGGAAAGCGGAAGAGGCAGGCCGGAAGTGGGAGTGCGGCAGGTAGTTAGCGGCGTCTCAGTTGCCATGGAGACTGGAAAGCGAGAGCGGCAGTCGGCTGAGTCTGGATCTTACGCTTTCGCTGGGGCAACGTGGACGCCCAGCCCGCGTCTGGCCCGGATCCGCAGCCCCAGCCAGTCCACCTGGCTCTCCTCCCTCGCCTACTCCGAGTCCTTCCACCATGGCTTCGGGGGTCGGCGCCACCTCGTCGCGCAGCTCTCGCTCCCGCCGCTCCCCGAGCCGCAACTGCTGCGCTTGCGCCCCACCTCTCTGCGCACCCAAGACATCTCGTACTTGCTCACCGGTGTCTTCCGCAACTTGTACACCGCCGAGGTGATAGGGGAGGAGGTGAGCTCGAATTTGATCAAGGCCCGCGGCAGCGAGGATGCGCAGCACGAGGAGTTCGTGGACGAGCTGCAGCAGGTAACAGGGTACCGCGCCCCTTTCGCTTCTCCGCGTGCTCACCCAGGGGATGGCGGGGTCGCATCTGCGGCCGTGCTGGGGACCCAGGGCGCGACTCAGCCACTCGGCAAGTGTCAGCCCCTGTCGGGTGCAGCCGCTTTTCCAGGCACGGGGTACGCAGCTGGGAAAGAGCAGACCAAGTCCGTTCCGCCGTATATCCTACGTGGTAGTGGAAGGACACTCTACGCGCTCTTAGGCAAATACACACTCTCTACACACATAAGGTGTATATCTGTAGCACCTATCTCTTTACATTTCTACACAGACAATTGCACACATAAGTGAAACGACAGAAAGCAGAATAGTTGTTTTCCTGGAGATGATAAAGCTGAAAGTCACGTCCGCTCTGGGGTGCCTGTCTTTGTGTCACAAACCACAATCTTAACCACTGAGAGGCATCCATGCCCAGATTTTAGGAAGCATGCCCAGTCTCTGGAACACCAGCTCTGCTTCCTTATCTGTGTAAGGAGGAGAGCAGCTGTCCTGAGTCCTTTCTGATAGGGCTGACTGCTGGCCACGCTGCCCACGACTTTCTTAAAGGAGTCTCAGCTGAGTGCTTTCAAGCGGCTGAGGTGAAGGGGTCGACAGCTGGAGGCTTTCAGTTCACTATGCTCTGTGCAGCTGGGCAGCAAGTCCTTCTATCCTGAGTGACACAACCCTCTGTCTACCATAGGTGGTGTGTTAACTCGCATTTGGTATTTCAGAGTTTGGATGACAGACCTCTTTACCGAGAAGCCAGTAGTCAGGAGGCAGGATTTGAGACTTGGCACTGTTCCTGACTTTACTGTAAAAGCTTTAAGCCATTTCCCTCTGTGGGTCTTAGAGTTCAGATCTGTCTGGTTAGACCAGGTGGTCTTTGCAGTTCTGTGATTGTTCTGTGCTTAATGGGAAACAATGCTGCTCGGGTGAGGTTGAGTCATCTCACTGTATTTCTGTGCATCTGATCACCCACCTGCCAGATTCGGGAGCTCTATAAGCAGCGGCTGGATGAAGTTGAAATGTTGGAGAGACACATCATTCAGGCCCGTGCACGGGCCCTTGCGGAGAAAGAGCGGGCCATGCACCAGGCCAAAGTACAGGTCCTTGAGCCCTTTATCAAGATGCCTCCAGGTATGTATGATGAGCTGCTCTATGCCCTTCACCCTAACCCCCCAGTTGTTAATATATTACTGTGTTACCTCATTGAAAGAATGTGAAGTCGCTCAGTCGTGTGCGGCTCTTTGTGACCCCATGGCGGTAGCCTACCAGGCTCCTCTCGTCCATGGGATTTTCCAGGCAAGAGTACTGGAGTGGGTTGCTGTTTCCTTCTCCAGGGGATCTTCCCAACCCAGGGATCAAACCCGGCTCTGCCGCATTGTAGGCAGACACTTTACTGTCTGAGCCACCAGGTAATGGATGTCATGAAAATGAGAAATTGTGCATCAAAAGACTCTTACCAACAAAGTGAAAATGCAACCCACAGAACCTCTCTAGTCTTTTTTAAAATGTTTGGAGAGTGGGTGGCACCAGTGTTGTTTCATTATCAGAACACTCCAGTGTGCATGTCTCCAGAGCAGGGAGTCTCACCGACATAGCCAGCACCCAGCCCCTAAGCCAGGGAGTCAGCATTGAGGCAGTGTTATCCTCCAGTGCACAGATGGCCCGCAGGTGTTCCCTGCTGCCCGACAGCGCCCGCTTCTCCTCTGTGGTCTAGCATCCTGTCTAGGGAGCCGTGCTGCATGCCACTGTCATTGCTCATTTTTAGACTTTTCATTTGGGACCCTTCTTTGAACTTTTCCTGTCTTTTATGTTCTTGACCATTGAGTTTTCCCCCAGGTTTTAAAATTTGTGGTAAAATGCACATAACATAAAATTTACCCTCTTAACTATTTTTAAGAGTACAGTTCAGTGGTATTAAATGCATTCATTATCTTATACAAACATCATCACCATCCATCTCCATAACTCTTCATCTCACACAACTGATATGCCCATTAAAAATACCTTCACAGTCCCTCCGTCCCTCCAGCCTCTGGCAACCACCATTCTACTTTCTGTCTCTGTGATTTTGACTACTCTAAGTAGTCTTCATATAAGTGGAGTCATGCAGTGTTTGTCTGTTTGCGGCTAGCGTGTTTCACTTAGTGTAATGCCCTCAAGGTTCATCCATGTTGTCGCCTGTGTCAGAATTTCCTTCCTTCATATGTTAAATAATATTGTGCTTGTATATTACATTTTGCTTATCCATTCATCAGCTGAGGAACTCTTGGGTTGCTTCCAGGTGTTAGCTGTTGTGAATAATGCTGCTCTGAATATGGACGTACAAATACCCCATTGAGATCCCACTTTCAGTTCTTTGGTTTTGCGTCTAGAAGGGGAATTGTTAGATCATATAGTAGTACTATTTTAATTTTTTGAGGAACCACCATACTGGTTTTCACAGTGCCTGTACCATTTTTACTTTCCCACCAACAGTATACAGGATTCCCATTTCTCCATACCCTCACCAACACTTATTTTTTAGTTTTTTGATGGCGGTGGGTGTGTGTGGGGAGGGGTGTGTAGCCATCCTGGTTGGTGTGAGGGGGTACCTCATTCTGGTTTTAATTTTGCATTTCCCTGATGATGAGTGATTTTGAGTATCTTTTCATGTGCTTATTTACCATTTGTGTATCTTCTTTGGAAAAATGTCTTTTCAAGCCCATTTTTTGGGGGGAGGGTTTCACATTTCACATATTTATTGGGAGCCATTTGGGAAGGGACCTCTCCCTGTCAATGGAGAAGCTCACAGTTTCTTCAGCCACTCCAGGCTTGGGCCCCGGGGGTCCTGAGGGTAGCTGGGCATGTTGCCATCGTCTTAGAGGGGCACTGGGAACTTTTAGGGTATGGCCCATTGATCATGACCACGTACTTGGTGTTGGGGCTGAGTGTGGGCAGAATTACAGGGAGACCCCCACTGGTGAAGGATGCCACCAGCACCAGTTCCTTGGCACAGACATTCTTGAGGAAGGCTGTGATTCTCTCGGCCAGCCTGATCTTAGCGGCAGTGAGGGCGTGCAGAGCACTCCTCAAGCCCGTTCTTAATCCATCATATTGTTGTTGAGTTTTTAGGAATTCTCTGTATATCCTGGTTATTAATCCCTTACCAGATATGTGACTTGAAAATATTTCTCTCATTTTGTGGGTTGCGCCTTTCCTCTGATGCACAATTTTTAATTTTCATGAAGTCCAATTTGTTGATTTTTCTTTTGTTTTCTGTGCCTTTGGTGTTGTAGCTAAGAGATCATTGCTAAATGTGCTGTTGTGAAGTTTTGGCCCTGTGTTTTCTCCTAGAGTTTATTAGGTGTTGGTCTTGGATTTTAGGTCTTGGATTAATTTTGAGTTACATAGTGTTACAGAAGGATCCAACTTCATTCTTATAGATAAAGATGTCCAATTTTCGTGGCATTGTTTGTTGAAAAGACTGTCCTTTCCCTATTGATTGGCCTTGACACCATTGTCAAAAATCATTTGACCGTATGTATGAGGGTTTATTTCTGGGCTTTCTATTCTATTCCATTGGTTTCTGTGTCCACTTATGCTAGTACTATGTTCTTATTACTGTAGCTTTCTTGTAAGTTTTGAAATCAGCAAGTGTGGGTGGGTCCTCCCGCTTTGTTTTGTTCAAGATTGTTTTGACTATCAGATATTCCTTGAGATTCCATAATGGATTTTAGGATGGGTTTTACTATTTCTGTCATTAAAAATGTCATTGGGATTTTGATAGAGATTTCATTGAATCCATATTTTGCTTTCGGTAGTATTGACACTTTTAAAAGAATATTTTGGCTATACTGGGTCTTTGTCCTGGCGCTCAGGCTCTTCATTGCTGTGCACCGACTTTTTCTAGCTGCAGTGAACAGAGGCTGCTCTCTAATTGTAGAGAGGCTCCTTGCATGGGCTTCTCCTTGCAGTGGCTTCTCTTGTGAGCACAGGAACTCCAGAGCGCCGGCTCAGCAGTTGTGACTCATGGGCTTAGTTGCCCTGTGGCGTGTGGAATCTTCCCGAAGCAAGTCAAACCTGTGTCCCCTGCATTGGCAGGTGGATTCTCAAGCACTAGGGAAGTCCCAGTATTGGCATTTTTAACAATATGAATTCTTCTAATCCATGAACATGGAATGTGTTTCCATTTATGTCCTCTTTCACTTTTTTTTCAGCCAAGTTTTGTATTTTTTGTTATTGAAGTCTTTGATCTCCATGGTTAATTCTCACATATTGTATCCTTTTTGATGCATTTGGGAATGGAGTTGTTGTCATAATTTCCTTTTCAGATTGTTCATTTTAGTGTATAAAAATGCATCAGATTTTTGTGTGCTTGCTTTATGTCCTGCTGCTTTGCTGAATCCACCTCTTAGTTCTAAAGAGGATTTTTGTGTATGAAATCTTTAGTGTTTTCTGTGTATGTGCATGCTCAGTCACTCAGTCATGTTCGACTCTTTGAGACCCTATGGACTGCAGCCCACCAGGCTCCTCTGTCTTTGGGATTCTCCAGGCAAGAATACTGGAGTGGGGGTTCCTTGGAGGTCCAGGGGTTAAGACTCCAGGCTTGTAATGCAGGGGCCCCTGGGTTCGATCCCTGGTCAGAGAACTAGATCCCACGTGATGCAACTACTATATTCTGCAGTGAAGATTGAAGATCAGACCTGGCACAACCAAACAAGTAAAAATGAATTTTTTAAAAAATAGAACACTGGAGTGGGTTGCCTGCCCTCCCCCAGGGGATCTTCCTGACCCAGGGATCAAACTTGCGTTTCCTGCATTATAGAAAGATTCTTTACTTCTGAGCCACTGGAGAATCCCACTGTTTTCAACTTATAAGATCATATCATCCACACACAGTAATAATTTTACTTCTTCCTTTCCAGTTTGGATGCCTTTTAATTCTCGCCTAGTTGTTCTGATTAGAACTTCTCGTATTATGTTTACTACAAATGGTGAAAGCAGGCATCCCTGCCTTGTTCCTGATCTTAGAGGAAAAGCTTTAAGTCTTTCACCACGGAGTATGACATTCGCTATGGGTTTTCATCCATGATTTTCATTATGTTGAAATAGTTTCTGGTTGTCCCTAGTTCTTTGTGTGTTTTTTTTTTTTTTACTCATGAAAGGATGCTGAAGTTTTTCATACAATTTTCTGTATCAGTTGAGGCGATCATGGGACTCTTTCCCCTTCGTTCTGTTGCTGTGGTGTATTACATTGATCGAGTTTTGTATGTTGAACCATCCTTGCATCACAGGAACAGATTGCACTTGATAATGGTGAACTGTCCTTTCAGTATGTTGCTGATATTTTGTGAGGATTTTTGTATCAGTGTTCATAATGGCTGTAATCTTCTTGTAGTGTCTTTATCTGGCTTTATATCAGGGTAATGCTGGCCTCTTGAATGAGATAAGAAGGGTTCCATCCTCTTCAGTTTTTTTTGTGTGAAAAATTTGAGGATTGATATTCATTCTTTAAATGCACTTGAGAAGAATGTGTATGCCATTATTGTTCGATAGAGTGTTCTATATGTCTGTTAGATCTAGTTAATCTATTGGGTTCTTTAAATCCTCTCTTTCGTTACTTGTCTTTTGCCTGTTAACTCTTTCTATTATTATAAATGGGTACTGTGGTGTCCAACTAGTATTAACATAGAACTCTCTGTTTCTCCCATCAGATCTGTCATTTTTTGCTTCATTATTTTGATTATCTGTCATGAGATGTGTAAATGTTGATGCTTATTATATATTCTTGCTCTGTTGAATCTTTTATTAGCATGTAATGTCCTTCTTTGCTTTCTTTGCTTCTTGTAACCTTTTTTTCCCTCTATTAGTATAGCCACTTCCTCTCCTGATTACTATTTGCATGGAAATCTTTTTTCATCTTTTCATTTCCAATCTATTTGAGTCATTGGATCTAAAGTGAGTCTCCTGTAGACAGCAATCTAGTTGGATCATATATTTTTATCTATTCTGCCAGTTTTTGTCTTTGACTGGAGAGTTGAATGTACGTACCTTTAAAGTGAAAGAAAGTGTTAGTCGCTCAGTCGTGTCCGACTCTTTGCAACCCCATGAACTGTAGCCCACCAGGTTTCTCTGTCCATGGAATTCTCCAGGCAAGAATACTGGAATGGGTTGCCATTTTTTCCTCCAGGGATCTTCTTGAACCAGGGATCGAACCCGGGTCTCCTGCACTGCCTGCATATTCTTTACCATCTGAGCCACCAGGAAAGCCAAAATTACATTTAAAGCAATTACTCATCAGGAGGAACTTCTGTCACTTTGCCATTTTTTTTGTCTTGTATCTGTTTTGTCCCTCATCTCCTGCATTAGTTCAGTTCAATTCAGTCATGCAGTTGTGTCTGACTCTTTGCAACCCTGTGGACTACAGCACACCAGGCCTCCCTGTCCATCACTAACTCCCAGAGTTCACCCAAACTCATTTCCATTGAGTCAGTGATGCCAGCCAACCATCTCATCCTCTGTTGTCCCCTTCTCCTCCTGCCCTCAATCTTTCCCAGCATTAGGGTCTTCTCAAATGAGTCAGCTGTTCACATGAGGTGGCCAAAGTATTGGAGTTTCAGCTTCAGCATCAGTCCTTCTAATGAACACCCAGGACTGATTTCCTTTAGGATAGACTGGTTGGATCTCCTTGCAGTCCAACGGACCCTCAAGAGTCTTCTCCAACAGCACAGTTCAAAAGCATCAGTTCTTCAGTGTTACTGTCTTATTTTGTATTTAGTCAGTTTTTGTAGTGAAATGTTTAAATTTCCTTTTTTAAATTTTCTTTTGAGTATATTCTACGGCTATTTTCTTTGTGGTTGCCTTAGGGATTACATTTAAAAGCCCCAAATTGTAACATTCTCATTTGAATTTATACCAGCTTAACTTCAATAAATACAAAATTCTTTGTTTCTTTACATCTCCATCCCCACCCCTATTGGTTGTTGATGTCACAGAATTACATCTTTATACATTGTGTGCCCAGAAATACCAACTAATCCGTTAGTCTTGTAAATTATGTAGAAAATAAAGACTTGGAGTTACAAACCAAAGTCACTATAATACTAACTTTTGTGATAATACTGGCTTAATATAATACTAACTTTTTGTACTACTGTATGCTTGGGGGGCTTCCCAAGTGGCAGTAGAGATAAAGAACCTGCCTGCCAGTGCAGGAGACATAGGAGACTCAGGTTCAATCCCTGGGTTGGGAAGATACCTGGAGAAGGGAGGGCATGGCAGCCTGCTGCAGTGTTCTTGCCTGGAGAATCCCACGGACAGAGGAGCCTGGCGGGCTGCAGTCCATGGGCTATAGTCACAAAGAGTCATGACTGAAGCAACTTAGCACATAACTTTGAACTTGTTTTTTTATTTTTTTTTAGCTTTAATAGTTTTTTTTTCCCTTTAAATATATGTCTCTTAAATCATGTAGAAAATTTTTATGATTATCCATGTATTTACCTTTACTGACATCTTTAGTTCTTCATGTGGCTTGGAGTTACTGTCTAGCGTCCTTTCATTTCACATTACAGAACTCCTTTGAGCATTGCCGGTCAGGTCTAGTGGTAACAAACACCCTCAGCTTCTGTTTATCAGGAAATGTCTTAATTTCTCTATCCCTTTGAAGGACAGTTTTTACTGGATATAGGATTCTTGGTTAATAGTTTTCCCTTTTAGCACTTTGAATATATTGACCCACTGCCTTCTGGCTTCCAAATTTTCAGATGAAAAGCCTACTGACAACTTTATTGAGGATCTCTGAATGTGATGAGTCACTACTGTCTTGCTACTTTCAAGACTCTCTCTTTGTCTTTCAAATGATTAATTATAACGTGTCAATATGAGTCTTTGAGTTCATCTTATAATTCATGAGCTTCTTGGATCTTTATATTCATGTATTGCATTAAATCTGGGCCGTTTTCAGCCATTATTTCTTTAGATATACCCTCTCTGCCCCTTTCCCCTTTCTTTTCCTTCTAGGACTCCCACGGTGGGTATGTTAGTCACTTGCTGGTGTCCCACAGGCCTCTTAGGCTCTCTTTACTTTTCCTCAGTCTTTTTTCCTTTTCGTTTGACTCAATAATTTCCTTTTTTTGTATCTTCAGGTTCACTGATTCTCTCTCATGCCTGCTCAGATATACTTTTGAATCCCTTTAATAATTAGCTTTTCATTTCAGTTAGTGTTCTTTTCAGTTCCAATGTGTCTTTTTAGCTTCCTTATAGGTTTTCTGCCTGTTGATATTTACGTGTTTTTTTTGTACATCATTTTCTTGATATTCTCCATATGTTCTTTTATTAATAGCTCTATGAGCGTCTTCAAGAGAGTTGTTCTAAGCCTTTGCCTAGTATAACTGCGGTCAGTTTTTTCAAGGACAGTTGCTGTTGATTTAATTTTTTCCTTTGAATGGGCCATACTTTCTCATTTCTTTGTATGTTTTCGATTTTTTTTTTGTTAGAAACTAATCATTGAATCTAATAATTATGTGGCTTTAGAAATCAGATTCTCCCTCTTCCACAGAGCTTGCTGGTTATTTTGTAATTGTTTTTGGGTTTGTTTGTTAGTTACTGTTGGCTATCTGTGCTGAGGTTCCACCTGAGCTATAATCTTAAGGTTCTTTTCTGAAGCCTTCCCTGAGTGTATGTGGTCATGTTCTGATTTCTCCCTAATCTGCAGTTGTTTTTGAATGTCTTAGTCTTTAATATCTGGCTTTCAAAAGAGGGAAAAGGGAAAGATGAAGGAGGGGGTGCCAGCCATTTGAAGTCCCTAGAAGTCGCTTCCACCTGGAGGAGGAGGGGCATGCCACAGTGTGGGAGGCGGTTCTTTGCCTGCACCTGTGTGGTCATTGGCAGTCAGAGCCCAGATCCCAGGTACGTGCAGGACAGGCTTTTTGGGTCAGCCAGGCTGTCACGGGTTGTGTGTAGGTTGCCCCAGAAACACATGCACAGATGCCTGCCCTGGGACTGAGAGTGAGGGGTGGGAGCTGCTCCTCTGCTAAGTTCACTGCAATTGCCTGTCCAGGCTTCCCCCTGGAAGCACAAGTCTTCAATAGATGCCATAGTTACAGAGTAGTTCAATTAGGCTGATTGTACTAGGGCAACTTGCGCCTGGGTGGAGAGACAGAGTCCCCGTGCTTTGTACGCCCGTCTCCCCAGGATCCTCTCTTTTCACAATGTTTGTTTTTTTTTAATTAGTTGTTTTGGCTGTACTTGGTCTTAGTTGCAGCATGTGGGATCTAATTCCCTGACCAGGGATCGATCGAACGCGGGCCCCTTGCATTGGGCGCTCAGAGTGTTAGCCACTGGGCCACCAGGGAAGTCCCTCCTGACAGTTCTTGAGAAGCCTTTCACTCTGTAAGGTGGTTCTAATGTTTCCTCGTGACCAAACTCCAATTCACGCTCGGCAGCGGCACCACACGGATGATGCTGGCTGCTCCAGCCCCCCAGCACTTGGCTCCTCTCACTGCCGCACATCAGGAGGCATAAGTGATGTTAGCCCTGATCACCTGGTCACCTTCATGTCTCCACGTTAAGTTCTCCATGTTAGATTGTAACTGACTAGTATCTTGTGAAGAGGTATTCTCAGATTTGACCAGTGTGTGTTTTCCTCATCAAATCCCCACACCAGCGGTGCTAAGAACTCTTTTCAGTCTACCATCTCTCTGACGATACTTGGTAAATGTTTTTTGTCAAAGAAACTGGGTCATTTTTTCTATACATTTGTCTATAGTCTGGATTTTGCTGATTTCACCATTGTGGTATCATTTAACCTGTTCTTATGATCCCTGTATTCCTTGCAGTTTACTAGTTATTTCTAGAGGCTTTATGAGATTTAAGTTCAACTTTTGAGAGGAGACGGGGAGAGCCCAGTTCACAGATGGTGCTGTGTGCTCCCTTCAGGAGGTGCATAGTGTTTGATATCTCTTATTTTCATGATGCTGCCAGTTTTTGCCTAGATATATTGTTTCATTAGGGGTTACAAATTATAAAGCTAATGGTACTGCAATACTGTAAAAAGAAACTTTTCTGTGATGACTGATTACCCCAAGATAGGAGCAGAATTAATTCTTTCCCTTTATCTGCCGGTTTTTAAAAATAATGAGTTGGTTTCCATAACATCTTCCAAAGATGAGTAAAAAGGTTTGGTTGGTTGGTTTTTTTCTCATGGATTTCATAACTAGTTATGTTTATTGTCCTGTTGATGCTCAGATTGTCCCATCTTTAGCCGCTTGGAGCCTTTTCAAGCTGATGCCTGACTATTGGCATAACATTGGTTGCCTATGGTAAACTTCCTTACTTTCTGGAATGATCGGATGTTCCAGGTTCATCTTGTGTGTTTATTGCTCCAGACCTGGAATCAGCCATTTCTCTAAGAAGTCCTGGTACCTTATATTCCCCCCAAAGACTTTGATCTGTCATCCTGCATCCCTGAAAATCATCATTTTCCAGGGCAGCAGAGACAGTGCTTTTAGGGTGAGGAGACCTGGCATGTCCGTGATTTGCAGGGAGGGAGAAGTAGAAGATACAGTGGCTTCAGAGAGCTCTACACTTATGGGGTCCTGCTGGGGACCAGATGATGGGTAAGATACTTCATGAATGTTATTCCACGGAATCCTTCCAACAGCCCTGTGAGATAGGTTTTCTCTCCATTTACAGGTGTAGGAATTGAGAGAGGAGCTCAGATGATTCCCTAAATTCCCACAGCTCAAAAGGGCTGGGACCCAGCTTTGAACTTGTGTCTGTTGTCAAAGCCCGTGTCTGTCTGCTGTCAGGAGGAGGGGGAAGGCCTATTTTCCATGCACAGTGTCACACGGTTGTAGATGGCTTCCCCTAGGGTGTGTGGGGCCCTGTCCCCTGGCAGGTCTGCCCTCGCTGAAGCTTAGCCCCATGAGACAGTGAGCACCCCGTGCAGATTCCATGTCTCCTGTCCCCCCTTCTCCGCAGCAGTCGTGTAGCTGCCAGACCCCGTCCCTCAGTCGTGGATTTAGGCAGAGATGACTGGTGGTGGATTCTCGGGAGGATTTATTGGTTGCCTGCTGTCTGGCAAGTCCCCAGAGTCAGATCCTGTCCCTGTCTTTGGTAGGATTCTTCTGGCTAGAGATCAGGGGAGGTTACATAATTATTTGTTTGTTTGCTTTTAAGGAAAGTGGAATAAAACATTGAGAACTGGGAAATAAACATCAGCCAAGAGCATTTCCCAGTGACCTTCATTTTATTTTTTTACCCAAGATAATATTAAGTTATGGGCTTCTTAGGTGGTGCTAGTCGTAAAGAACCCCCCTGCCAATACAGATTTTAAGAGATGTGGGTTTGATCCCTGGGTTAGGAAATTCCCCAGTGGGAAATGACAACCCACTCCAGTATTCTTGCCTGGAGAATCTCCATGGACAGAGGAGCCTGGCAGGCTGCAGTCCATGGGATCGCAGAGTCGGACACGACTGAGTGACTTAGTACGCAATATTAGGTCATAAACAGACATTATCCACCCTGGTTTCTCAGCCTTCTGCTGGGAAGGTTTCTCTTTTTTATTTCAGAAATAGCAGAAGTAGAGGCCTCAATCCAGTTCCCTGGACACCTTTCTGGTTCTGCTTCTCAGGGTAGAGAGTGGTGTCCCAAGAACCTCTTTTGTAACTTGGATGATTGATCTTGAAGGTGATTGTTATTTGAGGTACTGAAGTAACCTTTCTCTCTTTGCTAATACAAATGTCACAAGGTGGAAAACATGTGTAAATTCTCCAGACAGAGGGAGAAAGATCAGAGTTTTGCAGAATGTTCTGTGCTTTCATTCCCTTTCCTTGCTGGTGTCTTATCTGAATTATCTTTTGGGAAAGGGAGCAGCCAGTGCCTTGCAGTCCCATGCTCAGGGACAGGGTCCATGTAGGAAGCCCACCCTTCCTACAAGAGGTCATAAGGCCAGTGCAGGGTGTCCAAGGCTCACCTGGTCCACCGTCCATGCCTGATGTGGAGAGAGATTTCCCAAAGCCCTGATAACAAGCTGCGCCCCACCAGCCCACTCCTGCAGACAGGGAACTGCCCACGGCCTAGGGGAGGACCTTGGAGGGAATTGTATCAGAAGAGAGAGGATACATCTCCTTGCCACATGGCCTTTGCCATTTTTCTGGAAGCTTTATCTTATCTTTTAATATTTCAAATAGGCCATTGCCAAGTCCTTGGGAACTGGGCTGGACTGGGTCAGTTTGGCATTGCTGCCACTCCCTGCTGAGGGCTCTGTATTGCAGAGGAGAGGCCTGGGATCCACATTTGCCCAGAATGACCCTTTCAGCTGTGGTTCTGGGATGGATCAATGAGAGGCTCTTGGTGAATTTTGGAAGGAAGCCTCTGTTCTCCAGAAACAGGAGCGGGCAGATGACTGAGCAGTTTTGAGTTTCATAGCAAGAGTCCAGATCATGTCCTAAGAGCCCAGATCATGTCCTAAGAGCCCCTTGCTTCAGTGCTGTGGGCTGAAGTTCTTCATAATGAACTAATTCCCTGACCTCTCTCCCACTCCGTAATCCCCTACATTCAAACAGCCTCCCCTTTATTTGGCTCCAGCAGCTTGTGCGATCCTAGTTCCCCAGGGAGGGATTGAACCTGCCTCCCCTGCAGTGGAAGCGTAACCTGTGCCCCCTGCAGTCCACTTAACCCCTGGGCCATCAGGGGAATCTCAGCAAGTCCTCTTAAAGCACCATGTTTGTTAACGGAACAATCAACAAAGCTTGAAAACTTTCAAGTCTTCCATTCACCCTATTTATTCCTTAATTTTTGTCAAAGTAGTAGTGCACATGATTATTTTCTTTTTTTGAGAGGGGGTGGTTTGGCTGTTCAGTTCAGTTGCCCAGTCATGTCCAGCTCTTGGCAACCCCATGGACTGCAGCACGCCAGGCCTCCCTGTCCATCACCAACTCTCAGAGTTTATTCAAATTCGTGTCCATTGAAATGGTGATGTCATCCAACTGTCTCATTCTCTGTGGTCCCGTTCTCCTTCCTCCTTCAATCTTTCCCAGCATCAGGGTCTTTTCAAATGAGTCAGTTCTTTTGCATCAGGTGGCCAAAGTATTGGAGTTTCAGCTTCAGCATCAGTCCTTCCAATAAATATTCAGGATTGATTTCCTTTAGGATGGACTGGTTGGATCTCCTTGCAGTCCAAGAGATTCAAGAGTCTTCTCCAACACCACAGTTCACAAGCATCAGTTCTTCAGCACTCAGCTTTCTTTATGTTCCAACTCTCACATCCATACATGACCACTGGAAAAACCAAAGCTTTGACTAGATGGACCTTAGTCGGCAAAGTAACGTCTCTGCTTTTGAATATGCTATCTAGGTTGGTCATAACTTTTCTTCCAAGGAGCAAGCGTCTTTTAATTTCATGGCTGCAGTCACCACCTGCAGTGACTCTGGAGCCCAAGAAAATAGTCTGTCCCTGTTTCCACTGTCCCCGCACCTGTTTGCTGGGGGGTTCTGGCTGTGCTGCGTCTTTGCTGGTGCGCTCGGGCTTTCTCTAGTTGGAGTGGGCAGCGACTGCTCTCTAGCTGCAGTGCTTCTCCGTGTTGTGCGTTCTGTTGCGCAGCACGAGCTCTAGGCATGCGGGCTCGGTAGTTGTGGCTCGCGGGCCCTAGAGTGCAGGCTAAGTAGTTTTGGCGCACCGGCTTAGTTGCCTCATCGTCTGTGGAATCTTGCTGGACCAGGGATTGAACTCATGTTCCCTGCATCGGTAGGCAGAGTCTTAACCACTGGACCACCAGGGAAGTGCTGTGTACATGGTTTTAAAAAATCAAATAGTTTAGAAAAACTTCTAATAAAATAGAAAAAATCCTCACCTACATATGTCAATACACATTTGTCCAAACCCATAGACTGTAGGATACCAAGAGTGAATCCTAATAGAAACTTCAGGGTTCGTGTGATAATGGTGTGTAGTGTCGGGATCTTCAGTTGTAAGGGGTGTTGATAAAGGGGGAGGCTGTACATGTGTCGGGGCAGAGAGTGCATGGGGAACCTCTGTACCTTCTTCTCAATTTTGCTACAAATCTAACACTGCTCAAGAAGTCTGCTGGAAAAAATCCTCCACCTCACCTTTCCCAACTTTAGGCCACTTGCCAGACATGGCCATTTTTAGCTCTAATTCTTTTGGAAGCCTCTCAATAATATACCTTGTCTACTGTTTCCGTGCTCATCAACCCAAGATGTTATTTATCAACTTCCCATTCTATTAAATGAGATCTTCTCTCCTGTGTCTGCTGGTCGGTTGGTGGTTGGCTGATCTAGCTGGGCTTAGCTGGCTAGACCAACGTCCAGCTGCACATCCAGCTGAACGTGGTTCCCTGCTGCATGTTGGGTTCAGGTCAGCTCCACATGGATTCCTGCTGGGGTCCGGGGTGAAGGGCCAGGAGCTCTTCTCATGACAATGGCAAAGACACAAGAGGGAAGGCTCAGCTGCACAAGCACCTTTCAAAATCCTGCCAGTATCTCATGATCAAAGCACATCATACAGCCAACATCAGGGGTGAAGAAGTGGGCTCTGTCTCTAGTAATAGGAACTGCACACTCACATGGATACAGAGAAGAGTGAAAAATTGGGGCCACCCATCAATCTACTCTATTTCTCCTAACGCTTTTTTATTGATCTCTCTGCGAGTAACCATATTTTGGCTTAAATAATACCACAACACAGCCTTGCCCAGTGGTTGGCCTCTTGTAAGTGACCAACTAAAATACTCACTGATGAGTTTCTTAAATCTCAAAATCACCACTGAAGAATTCTGTTAGGTGGTTTAGGCTGGGAGGATGAAGAAAGCTTGAGTGTAGTTTCTTTGACATCAATCTGCCTCGAAACAGCTTTTCTCTTTCCCTTCTGTGTAGTGAAGACCATCTTCAGATGGTGTGTGGACAACGAGTTGCTACGGAAGCACCATTTGATCTGCCCGAATGATTACTACAGTGACTCAGTGCCATTTTGTTCTGCACCTAAAGGTAATGTGTCTGTACTGCCTTCGAGCCTCTGACACCATTCCAGGGAAGTTCTTTAGTAGCAGGACCACAGCAGCCACCTTTGTGCCATTTCCTTGTTCATAGATCTTTTGATCGTGGCTATTGAGAGGGCCAGCTCTGAGCATGCCACTTCCTCACTAGCTTACTAACTCCTACGAGATAAAAGTCTCAGATTCTCAAAGTGATGATATCCTTGTCAGTTGCCCAATGACAAGATGTGAAATTATTTTAAAATGTAGTTGAATGAATCACGAGAGGGCAGATCTGCAGACAGAAGAGCAAGGGAGCAAGTGTCTGATGGGCTCAGAACACAGACCTAGGGGTTCTGCATACCCCTTACAGGCCAGGAGCGACTTTGAGTGTGGAGAGAAGGTTGGGAGCAGCGAAGGCTGTGTGTGTGTGAATGTGATATGGGGCTAGTTTCCTGCGCTGTGGGAGGCAAGACCCTCTGAGAATGAGTGGGGTGGGAAGCTGTCTTGTGGGCTTAAGCAGGAAGGTAATGTTTTGGAAGTGTCACCGGGTAGATGCTGTGACCAGACATCTGGATGGCAGCCTGGTGGTGCCAGGCTCCAAAGATAAGCTCGTCAGCAGCCCCAGTCAGTGGAACTCTGATGATCTCTTGGGGGTTTGGAGCTGAGAAAGCCTTTGGGGTAGGAGGATGGGGGTCCAGAGAATTGAGGATGTAGATGAAGAGAGAGTTTAACTGATGGCCTGGGCCATGCTGACAGGTGAGGCCAGAAAGAGGAAGCAAAACCAAGTACCTGGGATACTCAGCCACTTGGTTTCCAACCAACTTTCAAATACTATCTTAGGCAGGTAAATAAGGATGGAGTTCACATGTACTGAGGATTTTTTTTTTCCCCCTGTGAGATCTGGTTCTATTTCTTTTTCAGATCAATTTTATTGGAGTATAGTTGGTTGACAGTGTTGGGTTATTTTTAGGCATATGGTAAGGTGAGTCAGTATACACATACATATAGTCCACTCTTTTTTAGATTCTGTTCCCATATAGGTCATTGCAGAGTACTGAGTAGATGTTATTGAGCACTCACCTGGCACTGTGCTCGGAGACGTGATGGTACCAGTTTCACTGCTGGCAACGTTGAATATCCTCATTTAACCTTTTGGAGATGATTTTACAGTCTACAAAGCTAGTACAAGCTTTGATTTCTCATGTGAGCCTTTTAAAAGGCGTGTTCACGTGTGCGGTATGTGTCCATGTGTATGTGTGACCGTGGTCCTCTCCTGTTCCTGGCCATGTTGGACAAGTGAACAGATAATACAGTATGAACCTTAGAGTCTCAAGGATACAGAGTAAGTTCCAGGAGTAACTGAGTTGCTGAAGGGCGATTATTTAATACATCTGGTGTGGGAAATATAAACATTTAGAAAAAGGAAGCTAGCGGTGCCTTTGATAATTTCATTTAGTCATCTTGGATGGGTCACCTCTTCCCCTGGGTCTGGTAACTTCATGTTTTTCCTGGTGCCACAGGTGTCTCTGTCCCTGGATATTCAAAACTGACATTTAGTTCTGAGAAACGTTCCATCCCAAAGAACGAGCTGACCAAGAAGCCCACATGCAGGAAGATGTCCTCTCCATCTGCGGAGGAGACGGACTATACTATGGAAAGCCTCACGTGGGACTCGTCTTTTAAGGCCAAACTCAGATCCAGAGCAGCCATCAAGGTGAGTTTGAAGCCAGGGTGTGGTGGGGGCGGGGAGGGCAGGGCCATGATGAGGGGGAAGGGGCTCCAGGTTATACACGTCATAATGAAGCCACAGCAAAACAGGAGAGTGTCCTTGGCCATCCGAGGTCACGGGATCAGCAAGATGTCAACGCACACACCCCCTCAGCCTCTCATTGACTCTATCCTTTTCTCACATTTCAAAGAAAACAGGTTTACCGAAGAATAAAAACTGGATGAACCATTTGCGGGTGCCCCAGAGGCAGCAGGAGCGGCTTCGGCTTGCCAGGATGGAGAGTCGGAACCGCTTCCTGAGAAACCCCCGCTTTTTCCCTCCTAACACCCCGTGGGGAGGCAAGTCTCTTCTCTTTCCTCCCAAGAAGCCAGCACGGGTAGGAGACTTCCAGGACAGAGAGCTGGAGGAGAGGTGCGTCTTCTCCTGACTCTTCAGAGACTTGGACCCTGTACAGGAAAGCACAGAAAGAAGGCCGTGGGTCTGCTTTGGCTTCTGGAGGGTCCTTGAGGTTTGGGGCCCCGGGGTCAGGATCCAAGTCGAGCAGGGCTTCAGGGCTGCCTGTGGGTGTGGCCTCAGGACATCCCCAGAGTCCTGGCTTTGTGCTTTTCTGACCTTTTCTTGAGGAATATGGTTAGTGTTGGCCCTTTGCTTATATCTGAACAGCCTGGGTCAAATGGGAAGCATCTCTATAGCTGTGTGCTCCTGCCGTTATATTCATGTGTCTTGGATAATAAAAACGTTCAAATCTGCTTAATGACAAGTAACTAGTACAGATAGTGATTTTTCTTTAAAAGAGTGTGTGCGCTCAGTCACTCAGTCGTGTCCGACTCTTTGGGACCCCGTGGACTATAACCCACCAGGCTGCTCTGCCCATGGAATTTTCCAGGCAAGAATACTAGAGTGGGTTGCCATTTCCTACTCCAGGGGATCTTCCTGTCCCAGAGGATCGAACCTGCATCTCCTTACCCACTGAGCCACTTGGGCAGCCGTTTGGCTATATTTCAATAAGTGTCCATACAAAGGGAATGATTTGCTTCACGGGTTCATAATTTTAATGGACTTAAAATGATTAGTGTGGGACTTCCCTAATGGTCAGGGGAATAAGACTCTGTGCTCCCCAGTTCTGGGGCTCAGGTTCGATCGCTTGTCTGGGACCTAAATCCCACCTGTCACAAGTAAAGATCCTGCCTGCTGCAACAAAGACTTGGTGCAGCCAAATAAATTGAAAACAAAAAAACACTATTAATGTTTATTTATTAGAGAAATAATATGCTTTTATTAAAAAAAAAAAAAACAGAAAATATTTACTTAGGCTTCTCTGGTGGTCCAGTGAGGAAGATTCTGTGCTCCTAATGCAGGGGGCCTGGATTTGATCCCTAGTTGAGGAACTAAGATCCCAGAGGCCACTTGGTCCTGCCAAAAAGAAAAGAGAAAAACCAAAAATGAAAAGATTTGCTGAGAAAAAATAGCACCTATATAAACCATGCAATTAACATATTGGTGTTCGGGATTTTGTATGTAGCAGAGCAGCTCCTCGCTGTGATCTGTTGAAAGTCAGCCCTCGACACAAGGGTTTGTAAAAGTAAAATAAATTTAAAAAAACATATTGGTGTTTAAGCTTCCAGAGTTTTCCCTGTGCTATGTGTAGCTATATATATCTTCACAAAGATTCAGTCTTGCTGTAAAATTGTTTTGTGACCTGCTTTGCCAACAATAAAACCCAAAGGATGATGTGTTGCCAGTCTCTTTGATGGCTTGAATGTATTTATTTTCCATGAATCACTTACAGGGATGAAACTAACAGCCTCTCTCACCCTCCCTTTCCCTCCCACAGTTGTGCTGATACTCCAGTGTTTCTAGCTAAGCCCTCCATCGGATTTTTCACAGATTATGAAATTGGACCAGTTTATGAGGTAGGAATCTGGCTTCTTTACATATCCCACTCTGCTTCCTTATTTTTAAAAAGTCTTTGCCGTGGAAATTTTAGAACGTGCACACACACACGCAGGCCATACACAAAACTAGGGAAAAAACTGTCATGTTCCCGCCATGCCCATCGCCCAGCTTCAGTAGTTGCCTGCATCCAGCGAATCTCGTTTCATCTGTTGCCCCACTGTTTCAGGTGTGTGCATCTGTGTGCACATACGTGCACTGGAGTATTTTAAGGGAAAGCTTAGACAGCGTGTCATTCTTCAGTTAATACTTTAGTGAGTGTCTCTTAACAGGTAAGGACTTTTAAAGAGTAACCATCATCACACCCAACAATATTAGCAGTGATTCCTTAATATCAGCTAATATCCACTGTCTGATTTTTATCCGTTTATTTTTTTAAAAGTTAATTTATAATTGGTTTCTTTAAATCAGAAATCAAATATTGTGTTTGGTTAGAGTATCTCTTATTTCGCCCACATTTTTTTTTAAATAATTCCTCCATTTATTTTTTAAAATGCTGTTTGTTTGTAGAAGAAACTGTAATTTCTTAGAGCCTAAATCTGGCTCATTGCTTTATTTCTCTATTTTTGGCTGTGCTGGGTCTTTGTTGCTGCGCAGACTTTTTTCTAACTGGAAAGTGGAGGCAACTTTCTCGTTGCGGTGCACTGGCTTCCCCTTGGGATGGCATCTCTGTTGTGCAGCACAGACTCTAGGGCGCCAGGGCTTCCGTAGTTGCAGTGGGGGGGCTCAGTAGTTGTGGCTCTGAAGCTGTGGAGCACAGGCTCAGTAGCTGTGGCGCGCCGGCTCAGTAGCTGTGGTGTGCAGGCTTAGTAGCTCCATGGCATGTGGGAGCTTCCTGGATCAGGGATCAAACCCGTGTCTCCCACACTGGCAGGTGGGTTCTTTACCACTGAGCCACCAGGGAAGCCCCGGCTTTACTTTTATTTTCCAATGTTGTGTTAGCTTCAGGGGTACAGCAAAGTGATTCAGTGATACGTATACATGTATCCTTTTTCAAATTCTTTTCCTATTTCGGTTATTATAGAATTATAATATTGAGTAGAGTCCACTGTGCGATACAGTAGGTCCATATTGATTATCTTTTTTATATAAATGTGTATATGTTAATGCCAAATCCCTAATTTATCCCTCCCCTACCTTTTTCTTTTGATAACTATAAGTTTGTTTTTGAAGTCTGAGTCTGTTTCTGTTTTGTAAATAAGTTCATCTCTATAATTGTTTAGAAATCCACCTATAAATGATATGCTATTTGTCATATTTGTCTGACTTACTTAAGAGAATAATCTCTAGGTCCATCCAGGTTGCTGAAATGGCATTATTTCATTCTTTTTTCTGGTTGAGTCATATGCCATTGTATTAATACATAGGCGTCCTGTCTTCTTTATCTGTTCATCTGTTATGGACATTTAGGTTGCTTTCATGTCTTGGCTATTGCAGGCTATACTGCAGTAAACACTGGGGTGCATGTATCTTTTCGAATTACATTTTTTCTAGATGTATGCCCTGCAGGGGGATTGCTGGATCATATGGTGGTTCTACGTTTAGCTTTAAGGAACCTCAATACTGTTCTCCATAATGGTGTTCCCAGTTTACATTCCCACCAACGGAGTAGGAGGGTTCTGTTTCCTCTGCACTCTCTCTGGCGTTTATTGTTTGTAGAGGTTTTCTGTTTTCTTTCTTTATGGGTGCGCTAGGTCTTGTTTGTTGTGTGCAGTCTTTCTCTAGCTGCGGCCAGTGGGGGCTGCTCTGTCCCAGGCCAGGGGTCAAACCCATATCCCCTGCAGTGGCAGGGGGACTCTTCACTGCTGGACCGCCAGGGAAGTCCTTGTAGTTTTCGATGAAGGCCATTCTGATTGGTGAGGTGATGCCTTCTGGTAGTTTTGTTCTGCATTTCCCTAATTAGTGATCTTGAATATCTTTTCATGTGCTCTTCGGCCATCTGTGTGTCTTCTTTGGGAAAATGTCTATTTCGATCATCCACCCATTTTTTGGTTTGGTTGTTTCTTTGATATTGAGCTGAATGAGTATATTTTGGGGATTAACCTCTTGTCAGTTGCTTCATTAGCAAATATTTTTTCCCATTTTGTAAGGTGTCTTTTTTTATGGTTTCCTTTGCTCCGAAAACACTTTTAAATTTAATTAGATCCCATTTGTTTATTTTTGTTTTTATTTTCATTACTGTAGGAGGTGGATTGGAAAAGATATTGCTGCAATTTATGTCAAAGAGTGTTCTGCCCATGTTTTCCTCTAAGAGATTTATAGTATCTAACCTTAAATTTAGATCTTTAATCCATTTTGAGTTTATTTTTGTTTATGGTGTTAGAGATTTTTCTAATTTCATTCTTTTACATGTAGGTGTTCAGTTTTCCCAGCATCACTTATTGAAGAGACTGTTTTTTCTCCATTGTATATTCTATTTTTTAAAAAAATTGTTAGACTGCACTGGGTCTTAGTTGTGGTTTGAGGGCTCTAGTTCCCTGACTAGGGGTTGAACCCAGCCCCCCTGCCTTGGGATCATAGAGCCTTAACCACTGGACCACCAGGGAGGTCCCTCCATTGTGTATTCTTGCCTTCTTTGTCATAGAGTAATTGGCCATAGGTGCATGAGCTTGTTTCTGGGCTTTCTATCCTGTTCAATTGATTATTTCAGTTTTTGTTCCAGTACCATATTGTTTTGATTACTGTAGCTTTGTATTCTAGTCTGAAGTCAGGGAGCCTGATTCCTCCAGCTCTGTTTTTCTTTGTCAGAACTGCTTTAACTGTTCAGTCTTTTTGTGTTTCCATACACAGTTAAACATTTTTTGTTCTAATTCTGTGAAAAATTCCATTGGTAATTTAATAAGAATTGCATTGACTCTGTAGATTGCCTTGAGTAATACAGTGATTTTGATAGTATTGATTCTTCCAATTCAAGGATATACATGGAATATTTTTCCATCTGTGTCATCTGCAGTTTGTTTCATTAGCATCCTATAGTTTTCAAAGTAGAGGTCTTTTGCTTCCTTCGGTAGGTTTATTCCTAGGTAATTTATTCTTTTGGATGCTATGGTAAATGGGGTTGTTTCCTTAATTTTTCTTTCTCATCTTTCACTGTTAGTATATAGAAATGCAAGAGATTTCTGTGTATTAATTTTGTATCCTACAACCTTACGGTATTCACTGATAAGCTCTAGTAGTTTTCAAGTAGAGTCTTTAGGATTTTGTATGTATAGTATCATGTCATCTGCAAACAGTGATAGTTTTACTTCTTTTCCAATTTGGATTCCTTTCATTTCTTTTTCTTCTCTGATTGCCATGGGGTTAGGACTTCTAAAACTCTGTTGAATAAATGATGACTGTGGGTATCCTTATCTTGTTCCTGATCTTGGAGGAAATCCTTTCCGTGTTTTCCTTTCAGTAGTTTCCCCTCTATGTCCACTTAATGGAAACTCTTTCATAAGTGGGTGTTCACTTTTGTCAGAAGCATTTCTGCATCTGTTGTGAAGAGTGTATATTTTTTATTCCTCAGTTTGTTTCTGTGATGTATCACACTGCCTGGTTTGTGGATATTGAAAAATCCCTGCACACTTGGGATAAAGCCTCCTTGATCATGATGTATGATCCTTTTAATGTATTGTTGGATTTGGTTTGCTAGTATTTTGTTGAGGATGTTTGCATCTATGATCATCAGTTATGTTGGCCTGGACTTTTCTTTTTTTGTGGTATCTTTGTCTGGTTTTGGTACGAGAGTGATGGTGGCCTCATAGAATGAGTTTAGGTGGCTTTGTTCCTCTGCAACTTTTTGAAAGAGTTTCTGAAGGACAGGTGTTGACTCTTCTCTAAAGGTTTGATAGAATTACTTTCGTTTGTTGGAAGTTTTAAATTCACTGTTTAAATTTCAGTACATATGATTTTGTCTGTCCATATTTTCTATTTCTCCCTGGTTCGGTCTTGGAAGGTTGTATATTTCTAAGAATTTGTCCATTTCTTCTAGGTTGCCCAGTTTCTTGGCCTAGAGTTGCTTGTGGTAGTTACTGTGTTTCTCTGCCATCTCATTTTGTCTAACTCTCTGTGTTTCCGGTCCTTGTTGCTCAAGCTGCAGGGCCCCATCTCTCCTTGCCTCTGGTGTCTGTCCCCTGGCGTGTGAGGTGGGTCCACGGGCTTGGGCAGGCCTCCTGGGGGGAGGGACTGGTGCCTGCCCTCCGGTGGGTGCAGTTGGGTCCCGTCGCTCTGACGGGCAGGCCCGTGTCAGGAGCTGTGTTTAAGGCAGCCATGTGGTCAGGACGTCTTTCGGCAGCCTGTCTTCTGGTGGGCGGGGCCGTGTTTCCATCCTGTTTTGTTGAGGGGTCCCAGCACTGGGGTCTGCAGCCTGTTGGGTGGTGTCAGGTCTCAGTGCCAAAGTGCCACGCTCCGGGAGAGATCACACCAACGGGTGTTCCCTGGGGTGTCCACCACCACTGTCCTTGCCCCTATAGTGAGTCACCGCTGACCCCTGCCTCCCCAGGGGACCCTCCGAGACACACAGGTAGGTCTGGCCCAGGCTCCTAGGCGTTGTTGCCTTGTTCTGAGTCCCAGTGCTCACGTCACATCGGTTTGTGCCCTCCAGCAGTCCTGTGTGGCTTCTGTTCTCGAGCCCTGCTGGCCTTCAAGGCCAGGTGCTCTGGGAGCTATTCCTCTAGATGTCAGACCTCCAGGCTGGGGAGTCTGACGGGGGGCGGGTGTCAGAACTCACTCAATTGCAATGTGATTATTTTCCAGTTTGTGGTCACCCACTCGGCGGGTATAGGATTTGATTATTATGGTGGAAGTGCCCTTCCTGCTATCTTGTTGTGGCTTCTTTCTTTGGGTGGTAGAACATCTTTTTTGGTAGGTTCAAATCTTTTTTGTCGATGGTTGTTCAGTGGTTAGTTGTGATTCTGATGTTTTGTAAGACGAGTTGACCTCAAGTCCTTCTTTGCTTTCTGTCTCAGTTTGACTCTTGCTGATTGCTTTATTGTGGAGATGTTCAACATATTCTTTTATCCTCCATATTTTCTGTAAACTTGTTAGACGTAGAGACTTGATTAAATTCATGTTCAAGATTTCTTTTTCATTTTTTGGCAGGAATACTTCTTTGGTGGGAGTGTATATTTCTTATTGTATCCCATCAGGAAGAGTGTGATACATGGTTTTCCCATTATCAGTGATGAATGACTTCAGGTGTTATGAGCCTAATTTACCCTTTATAAAGGTCTTATCAACCTCTCATTTAATGCTTTAGTGGCATTAGATGGCTGTTGCCTAGATCAATTTTTTTTTAATTAAGGGTTATAAAATGGTGACTTCAAATTCTACTATTCTTTCTGCATTTATTATCTGTGATTTTCTGTTTTTTAAAAAAGCCTTCCCTCAAACTTCCGTTTATTTCTCCTCTTCCTTTTACTCTCCTTACTCCTGGAGATAACTGTTTCTGTTAGTTTGGGGTCTTCCATTGTTTCTTTTTGAAACCATAGGCAAATATGTAGGTATATTTGAACGCTGTCTCCTACTTACTGTCCTCAGTTCAGTACAGTCGCTCAGTCGTGTCCGACTTTGTGACCCCATGGGAGGCAGCACGCCAGGCCTCCCTGTCCATCACCAACTCCCGGAGTTTGCTCACACTCATGTCCGTTGAGTCGGTGATGCCATCCAGCCATCTCATCCTCTGTCGTCCCCTTCTCCTCCTGCCCCCAATCTTTCCCAACATCACGGTCTTTTCAAACGAGTCAGTTCTTTGCATCAGGTGGCCAAAGTATTGGAGTTTCAGCTTCAGCATCAGTCCTCACTCTCCTCTGCACCTTGCTTTTTTCACTTAACAGTATATCCAGTGAGCTTCAAGAGCTGTGTGTAGAGACTTTCCTCGTTCCTTTTCTCAGCTTCGCTCTTGATGCTTGCCTTCCTCCATCCTGGAGAATCAGGTCAAGACCAAGCTTGGGAGTCACCAGTTCTGTTCATTAGGTATAAATGTAGCTATGTTTAATGGTGACAATCCCTTCACACACATATGCACTGTACTTTGCAGTTTAAAGAGCACTTGCAAATCCATAATTCTTTAGGAGCTCTTATCCACTCTCATCCAGTGTGCAAAAGCACACTGATATGTCAGTCATTTAGGCTAAATGTTAAAGAAAGCATTTGTCTACTTGAACATAACAGTTACTCTCTTTTGGACTTCTGTGTTTGGGACTTCTGTGTCTAGTCATCACATTTCAAAGATGGTGAGGTTGGCAGACTGAGAGAAAGAGAGCTAAAACTATTTCACTTTGGGCATGGAATGGGCAAAGGGAGGGCTGCTAGGGGACAGACAAAAGGCATTTCTGTAGGACCTGCAGGTGCCCACTGTGGAGCCTGGAGATGAAGCAAGCACCGGCCGTGCAGGACCATCTTCCCCTCCTGTCTTTATTCTTTCATGGCACTCTTTTCTTTATCTTTCCCACCAGGTTGAAACCCACAGGGGCAGGGGTTAATTCTAGGTTTGTTTAAACCGTTTTGGTATTAGTGCTAACAGATGGTAGGTCTGTTGACTGAATTACCTGAATACTGGTCTGCCACTTAGCCTTGCTTACTCCTAGTACAGAGTAAATCAAGAACAAAGGAAATGAGCCCCATTTTTCTGTATAAAAATATAACGTGTGTGTATGTGTGTGTGTGGGCTTTGTTTGTGGGTTGCCCACCCACCAGGTATGGGACTTAATTTTATCATGATTGCATTCCTCCTCCCGTCTCATTGCGGCTTTTCTTTGTCTTTGGATACCTTTTTTGGTAGGTTCTAGTTTTTTCTGTCGATAATTGTTGAGCAGTTAGTTATGATTTGGGTGTTTTTGGAGAGGGGCTGAGCTTGCATCCTTCTCTTCCCTTTTGTCTACCATCTTCCCCAGGGGTTTGGATAAGGTGTTGAGTGACAGCTTATAAGCGGTTTTAAAGATATCTGTTCCTTTAAAAGGTTGCTAAATATGCAGATTGTTTAAATATATAGGCAAGTATATGTAAAAGAATGTTAAAATTAAAGTACAGTGTAATGATTATGAGTAGGATCTTTGAGTCCGTATGGTTGGAAGAAACCACTCATTGCACAGAGAATCATATATAATTAGCACATTTCAGGGAAGGACATACAGTATCATTCTTTCATAAACTTTTGTTGACACTGATGAAAATTTTTATTTATTTTCTTATTTGGGAGATTTTTTTAATTGAATTATAGTTGACTTATAGTGTTGTGTTAATGTCTGCTGTATAGCAAGGTGGTTCAGTTAAACATACATGCACATTGTTTTCTTTTTAAATACTCTGTAGCATTAAGGTTCGGAGAAGGCAATGGCACCCCACTCTGGTAGTCTTGCCTGGAAAATCCCATGGACAGAGGAGCCTGGTACGCTGCAGTCCATGGGGTTGCTAGAGTCAGACACGACTGAGCAACTTCACTTTTACTTTTCACTTTTATGCATTGGAGAAGGAAATGGCAACCCACTCCAGTGTTCTTGCCTGGAGAATCCCAGGGACAGGGGAGCGTGGTGGGCTGCCGTCTATGGGATCGCACAGAGTCGGACACAACTGAAGTGACTCAGCAGCAGCAGCATTAAGGTTTATCACAGGATACTGAAGATCGTTCTCTGTGCTATACAGTAGGACCTGTTGTCTGTCCATTCTGTCTGTAACAGCTTACATCTGCTAACCCCAATCTCCAACTCCATCCTTCCCCCAACCCCCTTGGCAACCAGGTCTATTCTTTATGTCCATGACTCTCTTTCTGTTTCATAGACAGGTTCATTTGTGGTATATTTTAGATTTCATGTGTAAGTTAGATCATATGGTATTTGTCTTTCTCTTTCTAACTTACTTCACTTAGTATGATAATCCCTAGTTGCATCCGTGCTGCTGCAGATGGCGTTATTTTGTTCTTTTTTAATTGCTGGGTAGTATTTCATTGTATATAAGCACCACAGCTTCTTTATTGATTCCTTCGTTGATGGACATTTAAGTCGTTTCCCTGTATTGGCATTATTCCCTGTTGTGAATAGTGTTGCTCTGAACACAGGGGTGTATTCATCTTTTTGGATTAGAGTTTTATTTGGATATGTGCCCAGGAGTTGGATTGCTGGTAATTCTGTTTTTAGTTTTCTGAGGAACATTCCATACTGTTTTCCACAGTGGCTGTACCAACTTACATTCCCACCCACCAACAACGTAGGAGAGTTCCCTTTTCTGCCAGTGGCAGAGAGTTGCCCACATCCTCTCCAGCATTTGTTATTTGTAGAGTTTTTAATGATAACCATTCTGACTGCTGTGAGGTGGTACCTCATTGTAGTTTTGATTTGCATTTTTCTGATAATTAGTGATGTTGAGCCTATTGACCATTTGCATTTCTTCCTTGGAGAGATGTCTGTTTAGATCTGCTCATTTTTCAATTAGGTTCCTTGTTTTTTTATCGTTGAGTTGTTTGAGCTCTTTGTATATTTTGAAAATTAAGTCCTTAATGGTCCTATGGTTTGCAAATATTTTCTCCCATTCTGTGGGTTGTCTATTCAAAATTTTTTTTTTAGTTTTCCTTTGCTGTGCAAAAACTTGCAAGTTTGATTAGGTCCCACTCATTTATGTTTGGTCTTATTTATGTTGCCTTGGAAGATTTACCTTAGAAAATGTTGATATGGTTTATGTCAGAGAATGTTTTGCCTATGAGCTTTTCTAGGAGTTTTATGTTTGTTAATGTTTGTTTTATGTATTTGGGTATTCCTGTATTAGGCGCATTTATGTTGACAAGTATAAAATCCTCCTCCTGTCTTTTTTCTTCATATGGTATCTTTCTTTATGGCCTTTGTTTTAAAGTCTGTTTTCTCTGAAATGCCTTTTCTGTCCCCTTACTTTCAATCTGTGCGTTTCCTTTGCTCTAAAGTGGGTCTCCTAGGGGCAGCATATTGTAGGCTCTCTTTTTTTTTTTTATTTTAAATCCAGTCTGCCACTCTGTGTCTTTTGACTGGAACATTTAGTCCGTTGACATTTAAGGTAATAACTGATAGACATGTATATTGCCATTTTAAACCTTATTTTCCAGTTGATTTTATGTTTCTTCTTTGTCCCTTTCGTTTTCTCTTGTAGTTTGATTTTCTTTTGGATTATACTTATGTTCTCTTCTTTTTGATTTTGTTAACCTATTTTATGTTTCTGATTTGTGATCACCCTGTTTTTCAAGTCTGTTAAGAACATTCTATATCTACTTACCTTAGACTGGGAGTCATACAGGCTCAAACACATCCTAGGAAAGGAAAAAAATCTACATTTTCTTACTGTCCTCCCCCACATTTTATGATTCTGATGTCCTCTTTTACATCTTCCTGTTCATCCTTTTGCTGTTCATTGTGGTTTCATCACTTTCACCAAAATATCTTTATTTTTTTAAAAATCTGTGTTTTGGGCTTCCCAGGTGGTGCTAGGGGTAAAGAACCCACCTGCCAATGCAGGAGAGAGACATATTGGACGCAGATTTGATCCCTGGGTCGGAAGTTCGCCTGGAGGAGGGCATGGCAACCCACTCCAGTATCCTTGCCTGGAGGATCCCATGGACAGAGGAGCCTGGAGGGCTAGAGTCCATGGGTCACAAACAGCTGGACACAACTGAAGTGATTTAGCATGCATGTACTGGTTTATTTAGGTGATTTGCTTTCCAGTTGTGATTTTCTCTTTCCTATAGATTCTTTCTTCTTTTTTATTTAGGGAAGACCTTTCAATATTTCCTTTAGGATAGGTTTACTATTGCTGTATTCTTTTAGTTTTTGCTTGTCTGGGAAATTCTCTCTCCCCTCCTATTCTAAATGATAACCTTGCTGGGTAGAGTATCCTAGGTCGCAGATTTTTCCCTTTCAGGACTTTGAATATATCTTGCCATTGCCTTCTGGCCTGCAGCTTTTCTGTAGAGGAATGAGCTGATAGCCTTACGGGGGTTCCCTTGTAATTAGCTCTTTGTTTTTCTCTTGCTACCTTTATAACCCTCCTTATCTTTTACTTTTGCCATTTTTATCATGTCTTGGTGTAGGTCTGTTTGGGTTTACCTTGTTTGGGACTCTGTGTTTCCTGTACGTGGGTATCTGTTTCCTTCTTTAGATTTGGGAAGTTTTCAGCCATAGTTCCGTCAAATACTTTTTCGATCCCCTTTTCTCTTTCTTGCCCTTCTGAAATCCCAATTATGCATAGATTGGCACACTTTCAGTGCAGTTCAGTTGCTCAGTCGTGTCTGACTCTTTGTTACCCCATGAACCGCAGCACGCCAGGCCTCCCTGTCCATCACCAACTCTCGAAGTTTACCCAAACTCATATCCATTGAGTCAGTGATGCCATCTAACTATCACATCCTCTGTTGTCCCCTGCTCCTCCTGCCCTCAATCTTTCCCAACATCAGGGTCTTTTCAAATGAGTCAGCTGTTTGTATCAGTTGGCCAAAATATTGGAGTTTCAGCTTCAACATCAGTCCTTCCAATGATCATCCAGTACTGATTTCCTTCAGAATGGACTGGTTGGATCTCCTTGCAGTCCAAGGGACTCTCAAGAGTCTTCTCCAACACCACAGTTCAAAAGCATCAATTCTTCAGTGTTCAGCTTTCTTTATGGTCCAGCTCTCACATCAATACATGACTACTGGAAAAACCATAGCTTTGACTAGACAGACCTTTGATGGCAATGTAAAGTCTCTGCTTTTTAATATGCTTTCTAGGTTGGTCTTAACTTTTCTTCCAAGGAGTAAGCGTCTTTTAATTTCATGGCTGCAGTTGCCATCTGCAGTGATTTTGGAGTCCAAAAAATTAAAGTCAGCCACTGTTTCCCCATCTATTTGCCATGAAGTGATGGGACCGGATGCCATGATCTTTGTTTTCTGAATGTTGAGTATTAAGCCAACTTTTTCACTCTCCTGTTTCACTTTCATCAAGAGGCTCTTTAGTTCTTCTTCACTTTCTGCCATAAGGGTGGTGTCATCTGCATATCTGAGGTTATTGATATTTCTCCCGGCAATCTTGATTCCAGCTTCTGATTTCTCCAGGCCAGCGTTTCTCATGATGTACTCTGCATAGAAGTTAAATAAGCAGGGTGACAATATACAGCCTTGACGTACTCCTTTTCCTATTTGGAACCAGTCTTTTGTTCCATTTCCAGTTGTAACTGTTGCTTCCTGACCTGCATTCAGGTTTCTCAAGAGGCAGGTCAGGTGGTCTGGTATTCCCATCTCTTTCAGAATTTTCCACAGTTTATTGTGAGCCTCACAGTCAAGGCTTTGGCACAGTCAGTCAAGCAGAAGTAGATGGCATGCTTTAGATTATCCCATAGAGCTCCTGTTTTCCTTTTCTTCATTTGGCTTTCTGTCTGCCGTCCTGATTGGGTCATTTCCCTTATTCTAGCCTCAAGATCACTTATTCGTTCTTCTGCATTATTTGTTCTGCTGTTCATTGCCGTTAGTTCAGTTTTAGCCTCGGAAATGAGTTTTATAATTTTTCTTGGTTCCTCTTTATAGTTCCTAGTTCCTCTTTACAATATACTCTGCATTTCTGCTGATACCCTTTCTTAATTTGTTCAGTATTTTCATTATTTCCTTTTTGAAATTGGTGTTTGTTAGACTGAAGAGGTCTGTTTCATTGTTTGTTCTTTCAGGGGAATCCTCTCGGTCTTATAACTGGGAGTGGTTCCCCTGCTTCTTCATTTTACTCGTGTTTCTCTTGCTGTCTGAGTTTATGAAAAGCAGTTATTTACTGTGGTCTTGGAAGGCCATTTGTCTGTGGGAGCATTCCTGTGTGGCTTGTGTGGGTTTAGTATTTTTTTGGTGCAAGGACTGTTTTCAGTATGGATGCCTGTCGCCTCTTCTCAGCCTGTGTTGGCCACTATGATGCCGCAGCTAGTGCCTGGGCCTGGAGCTCTCAGAGGCAGTGGCTGCTCACATGTGCCCCCCGGAACACAAAGTGGGAGTGGACTCACAACGCCTCCTGGAGTTTATAAGGGCTGTGGCAACAGTTAGTGGCTGCTCCGGAGTCTAGGACCGATGGAGCGGGCAGCTCAAGACCGCTCCTGAAGCCCAGGGGCAGCAGCAGGAGGGAGAGGCTCAGGACCACACTCCTGTCCTGCTTCTTGAGAACTCCTGCAGGGAACAAGGCTGCAGCGATGGGTTCCGTCCCTCCCCTCGTATGGTGCCCGGCTTCTGGTGCTGCCCAGGCTTCCTTCTCTGAGGTGCAGTTGCATCGGATTCCAGCCTCTTCAGACTGTTTCCACACAGCCCACCCCTAGCCCCCTCTCTGGGTCTGATCTCTGAAACCCAAGCTTCCCCACCCAGCCCCCACCCGTCCCAAGCAGACGTGCATCTGAGACTGAGGAGTGCGGGCAGAGGCACTGGCCGTCTGTGCGGGTCTCTCTCCGTTCTAGCTGCTGCAAGCAAGGTGTGTTCTCATCCGAGGCCCTGAAGCGCCCCCTCTGTCCAGACTGATCTCCCCGCCAGCAAGCGGACTTCCCAGCAGGCAGGAAGCTTTCCTCTTTCACGGCTCCCTCCCATGGCCGCAGGTTCCATTCCGATTCCTCTCTCTCTCTTTTTTTTTTCCCTTGCCTTTTCTTTTGTCATACCCAGTTCCATGGAGATTTTCTTGCCCTTTCAGAGGTCCGAGGTCTTCTACCAGTGTCCCATAGATATTCTGTGAGAATCCTTCCGCATGTAGATTATTTTTGATGTATCTGAAAGGAGGTGAGCTTCATGTCCTTCTACTCCGCTGTCTTGATCCTGGACCTAATGAAACCTTTTAAATTAAAAAATATACGTGAATGAGAATTAGGTTTTTCACTGTTGCAAAAAGAAGTTACACATAAGGAAAGGAAGAATGCTAGAATGAACTCTATGCTGCTGGATTGTATTTGGAAGTATAAATATGAATTCATGATTTAAAAATATGGGTGTATATGTGTGGGGAGTGTAACACACACATAATTGGATAAATACAAGAGTAAATAGAGATGGATGTCAATGTGTTGGTTAGTACACATATTTCCTTGCTGTATCCATTGACGGATCGAAATAATGACACCCTAGTAACATGCCTGCTGTCTCCAGATCTTGGTTTCTACATACTGTTCTCCCAAAACAAAAGAACACCGGGCTCCTTGGGAAACTGATTCCAGGGTTGAGGTAGAGGAAATAGGAGATGAATGCAGAGCATCTTTTGGTGCCAGAAAGTAAGGAAATCTTAGAGGGAGAGAAAAAGTAGGGGAGAGGGCATGTCAACAGGGCACAGAGCTCCCACTGGCCAGAAGAGAATCAACTCAAGCAACTAAACACATAATAATGGTATTAGATTATAACTCGAAGAATTAAATAGATATCCATGAATCCATACTAATATAAGTAAATATCGGAATAAATAAATGGAAGAAAAGGGACTTTTTGTCTGAAAGGATTATAATTAATGTAGAATGATAATTTAAAAATTGCCAGTAATTATCACACTATAAAATCTATAGGCAAGACATACTAATAAATGCTAAAATTACTAGGTAGAATGTGAGCAGAAACAGATAATTTCATAGTCTCTGCCCAAATATTTAGTAGTTACAAAGGAAAAATAATAACTGTACAGTAGAGAACCCTGGAAGACACCACTCTAAGCAAGTGGTTATGGTTAACATCACCACTAATAAAACCAGTAGCATATAACCTTGATATGATATATTGGGAAGGACACATCAGCTCTGTGATATTCCTGTAAGTAAAGCATAATCTCAGTCCAGTCAGGAGTAATCATCAGAGAACTCAAAACTGAAGGACATTCTAGAAAAACATTCTACAAAATAACTGACCTGTACTCTTTAAAAGGTTCAAGGTTATGGAAGGTTATGGATAACAAGGAAATATTGAGGAGCTGTCACAGGTTGGAGATGACTAAGAAGATATGACAGTCTGATGCAACTCGAGCTCCTGGGTTAGATCCAGGAGCAGAGAAAGGATGTTAGTGAACAAACTGGAGAAGTCTACATAACTTGTGTGGTCTCATTAATATATTGTACCAAGCTAAATTTCTGAATAGTCTTGGTTATTGTTCTGTTATCTAAGATGGTCACGTAAGAGGAAGCTGGGTGAAGAGTGTATGGGAGCTCCCTGGATTGTTTTTGTAACTCTTATAAGTCTAATGTCCCAAAATAAAGCATTAACAACTATATGTGTTCTGGGGTGATGCTGTTAAAGTGCTGTACTCAATATGCCAGCAAATTTGAAAAATCAGCAGTTGCCACAGGACTGGAAACGGTCAGTTTTCATTCCAATCCCAAAGAAAGGCAATGCCAAAGAATATTAAGACTACCGCACAATTGCACTCATCTCACACACTAGCAAAGGAATGCTCAAAATTCTCCAAGCGAGGCTTCAACAGTACATGAACCATGAACTTTCAGATGTTCAAGCTGGATTGAGAAAAGCCAGAGGAACCAGAGATCAAATTGCCAACATTCGTTGGATCATAGAATAAGCAAGAGAGTTCCAGAAAAACATCGGCTTTATTGACTATGCCAAAGCCTTTGACTGTGTGAATCACAACAAACTGTGGAAAATTCTGAAAGAGATGGGAATACTAGACCACCTGACCTGCCTCCTGAGAAATCTGTATGCAGGTCAGGAAGCAACAGCTAGAACCGGACATGGAACAACAGATTGGTTCCAAATTGGGAAAGGAGTACATCAAGGCTGTATATTGTCACCCTACTTATTTAACTTATATGCAGAGTACATCATGAGAAATGCTGGGCTGGATGAAACACAAGCTGGAATCAGGATTACCGGGAGAAATATCAATAACCTCAGATATGCAGATGATACCACCCTAACGGCAGAAAGCGAAGAACTAAAAAGCCTCTTGATGAAAGTGAAAGAAGAGAGTGAAAATGTTGGCTTAATACTCAACATTCAAAAAACTAATAAGATCGTGGCCTCTGGTCCCATCACCTCATGGCAAATAGATGGGGAAACAATGGAAACAGTGACAGACTTTATTTTCTTGGGCTCTAAAATCACTGCAGATGGTGACTGCAGCCATGAAATTAAAAGACACTTGCTCCTCGGAAGAAAAGACCAACCTAGACAGCATATTAAAAGCAGAGATATTACATTGCCATCAAAGCTCCGTCTAGTCAAAGCTATGGTTTTTCCAGTAGTCATGTATGGATGTGAGAGCTGGACAATAAAGAAAGCTGAGCCCTGAAGAATTGATGCTCTTGAACTGTGGTGTTGGAGAAGACTCTTGAGAGTCCTTTGGAAAGCAAGGAGATCAAACCAGTCCATTTTAAAGGAAATCAGTCCTGAATATTCATTGGAAGGACTGATGCAGAAGCCGAAACTCCAATACTTTGGATGTAAAGTATTGGATGTGAAGATGTGAAGAACTGACTCATTTGAAAAGACTCTGATGCTGGGAAAGATTGAGGGCAGGAGGAGAAGGGGACGACAGAGGATGAGACATTTGGATGGCATCACCGACTTTATGGACATGAGTTTGAGCAAGCTCTGGGGGTTGATGATGGACAGGGAAGCCTGGCGTGCTAAAGTCCATGAAGTCTCAAAAAGTCAGACACGACTGAGCAACTGAACTGAACTGTGTTCTGTGGTGACTTCCAGTTATGGTGATGTTGCAATTAGATAGCCTGAGTAATCTACAGGAAAAAAAAAAAAAAAAGAACATTCTAAAACTGAAATTACTCCAGAGAAAGGCTTAATAGCAAATTAGACACAGACGAAGGGAAGACGTGCAGATACGTCAGTGGAAATGATCAAACTGAAGCAGAAAGAAAATGAAGGAATATAGAAAATCGCATTAAAAAATATGGGACATAGTAAACAGGTCTGTTACATAATTGAAGCCCCAGAAAAAGAGGAGAGAGAGATGTGACAGAAGCAGTACTTGAAGAAATAATAGATGAGGAGGATCCAAAAGTAATGAAGACTTCATGCCATAGAGTAAAGCACTAACCACCCTAAGCAGGATAAAATAAAGAAAACTGTACCTTGCACCTATACTTATATGTTTACACATTATAATAAAGTTCTGCTCTAAACTAAAGACAGGGTTTGGGGGGAACTTAAAGCATCTGGAGGGAAAAGACTCACTGCCTTCTAACAGAAATGATAGACGCTAGAAAGTATTGGAATGGAAGCTTCAAAGCAATGACAGACAGTACCTTGCAATCTAGAATTCTAAACCTAGTGAAAATATTCTTTAAAGATGAAGATAGGGACTTCCCTGGCCATCCAGTGGTTAGGGCCCCAGACTTTCACTGCCGAGGGCCCGGGTTCAATCCTTGGTGGGAGAATTAAGAGCTTGCAAGGTGCATAGCATTGCCAAAAAAAAAAAAATGAAGTCTTTCTCAGACAAATAAAAACTGACGCTTCATTATCAGCAGTAATAATTCATCACCAGAAGACCTGAATCAAAGGAATTCTCTAGTCAGAAGAAAATTATGCCACATGAAGTAGGGAAATGCAAGAAGAAATGCAACAATAAGGGAAAATTTGTGGAGACATCTAAATTAATATTAAATGTAATATAACCATAATAACAATATAGTTATTATTAGTAATAATGTGTGTTGTTTTAAATATATGTAGGGACTTCTAATAAAAACTCAGAGGGGTAAGTGGATTTAAAGTGTTCTAAGACCCTTGGATTGTCTTACAGATGTGTAAGTGATAATTAATATGGAAACTTTAGTAATTCAAGGCTGCTTGTTGTAGTCTCTGAACTAATCATTATTCAAATAGTAAAATGATATTAAAGTAGCAAGGTAATAGAAGGAGAAATGGAAAATTTAAAAAAATTTTTCCATTAATAGGAGACAAGGAAAAAGGAACATGGTGGATAGTGTTGTTCAAGTTAAAAATAAAAACATGGTAGATTTAAACTTAAATGTGTTGATAATTGCATGAAGTAATTAAATGGACCAAGTACTTCAGTTGAAAGAGAAAGATCAGGGAGTTCCCTGGCAGTTCCCTGGTTAGGATTCCTGCTTTCACTACCAAGGGCATGGTTTTAGTCTCTGGTTGGGCAGCTAAGACCCTGCAAGCTTCATGGCATGGCCCCCCTCCCCAAAACAGAAAAGATAGAGAGGGATCATCGGACTGGATAGAAAAACCAAAACCAACTAAATGCTGCTGATATCGGCTAACCTTTAGAAATACGAACACAAATCTCCATTGTGATGTCTGCTCCACCCAAACTGTTAGGAGTTCCTGCCAGGCTTGAAGAAAAAGTTCTGAATTTCTTCCCCCTGCAAAATAAAAAAGATACTAAAGTATTGAAAATATAAGGATGGAAAAAGATATTAGACAGACTTCAACAAAAAAAAATAAACTGGTGTGGCTATGCTAATGTTAGAGAAAGTAGATGTTAAGGCAAGAAGTGTTAGTAGAAATAAAAGGGACATTTCATACTGATCAAAGGTTTAAAAAATATTTTTCCAAAAGATACAGGTATTTAAAATCTACATATATTAATAACTCAGCCTCAAAATACATAAGCAAAATTTTATAAGTTTAGAAGAAAAACAGAATCAATAACAAACATGAGGAGATTTAACATTTTCTCAGAGACTTAAAGGGCAAGTAGACAAAAATAACAGTAAGGACATAGAAGAATTGAACAATATAGTTAACAAACTATATCTAATTGAGTTATATATCACACTGCAACCAGCAATTGCAGTGTACAGTTTCTTTAAAAGTATACTTGGAACATGTTACCAAAATTGTCTTACGTGCTGGATCATAAAGGAAATAAATTTCAAAAGACTGAAAATATAGTGTTTGGACCAAGTAGACTGAACAATAAAAATATAACTAGAAACCCCCCTACATATTTGAAGATGAAGCAGTTTATTACTAGACTATGAGTCAAAGAAGTTATAATATAAATGAGAAAATAATGATCATTTTTAAATGGAACACCAAAGCTTCTGGGATGTAGCTAAAGGTATTCTTAGAAGAAAATGTATAGACTTATGTTCATATATTAGAAAAGAGACAGTCTGAAAATCAGTGATCAATGTACACATCTCAAAAATTAGAAAAAAAAAAATAGCAAATTTTGCCCAAAGAAGCTGGAAGGGAGGAAATAATTAAAATAAAAAAGCATTTTAATTTTAATAGAAAACAAATATAGTGAGGATCAACAAAGCCAAAAGTCAGTTCTTTGAAAAGATTAATAAAACTAAGAAGGTACAAATTAACCAATATTGGGGAAATGAAGACATCATTATGAATCCTACAGACGTTAGAAAGATAATGAGGTTTATGAACAACTTCATGCCTAGAAATTTGAAAATATATTTGAGGTCATAATTTTAAAAATTTTGTGAAAGTGATAACTACAATGAACAGCAGAAGAATGAAAATGAAGATGTGAAAGAAGACATCAACAAAATTTGAAGAGGGAAGTGAGAAAGTGTAGAACTAACAGCCCATGTCTCTGAGATGCGCCTGTTCCCTGTGGTGTGCTGGAGCCAGGTCACACTAGCTCATGAGGGCTGACCGTGCACGTCTCGTCCCAACTCCCTGCTCAGTGATGTCCCATTGGTCTTGAAATTGACCATATTGGGAGTTTTAACACTACTGAAATCAGCAAACACTACCAAATCAGGGCTCTCCCCACCCCAGGAACTGGCTATTAAGCACTTGCCAGCACACTACAGGGTATACTATACTTATAAATTGAAAACTCATTGACAGAGGAGTTAGTGGTCTGCACACTTATTTGATCAATAACGGCGGATACATTGTTGTTAGTGAACAAAGGCAAAGAGAGCGATTATAACTGAGAGTGGGGAGAAAAGGACTAGTCTGAGAGCAGTGAATCTTTGTTGAAACTTCTGTTTATTTCTCTGGCTGCTTGCTTTTTTATGTTCGGCTGTGCTGGGTCTCCGATGCTGCTCGCAGGCTTTCTCTAGCTGCAGCGCGCAGGCTTCCCATTGCGTGGCTTCTCCTGGTGCAGACCACGCGCTCTAGGGTGCACGGGCTCAGTAGTTGCCGCGCATGGGCTTCGTTGCCCTGCAGCTTGTGGGGTCTTAGTTCTCAGGCCAAGGATAGAACTGGTGTTTCCTGCATTGGCAGGCGAATTCTTAACCTCTGGACCACGAGAGAAGTCCTGGGAATAGTGAATATTTTGCATATTTTGGTGCAAAATATGCATATTTTGGTGGCAAGAAAGAGGCCAGTTGGACAGTCTGTTCTTAAGTAGTCTGAATAATGGTATCAAAACAGTTTCAGAATTTTTAAAATGAATTTCCCAGAAAATCTTGTGAAATTAATTGTAGAATATATGTGACAGGCTGCCCTTTATTGTTGTCTTTATCTTAGGTCAGGTCTGCACCGTTTTCCTCATTAAAAACTTCTCAGTTCTCCCCATTTTGGTCAGAAGTTCCTAGAGGAGAGGATTTAACCCTGAGGGCTTTAGTCTCTGATGCAGAATGGTTGTTGAATGTCAGTTTGATCTTGAGGGCACAGCAGCACTTGAACACCCGAGTGTCAGATACAATGTTAAATCTTACAAGAGACATTTGGAACCTATTCTGTATCCAGTTTTTGGGTCAGTGTAGGTCCAATCAAGAGAATAAGATCGGTCAGTTTTAGTTAAGTAATTGGTTTCCCCCCCATGATTAATCAATTATTTCATTTTTTTTTTTCGAAGTACATAGCCATACTGTGAAGCGTGTTGGCTGTTGTATTGTGTTCATTTTGTCGGTGCAGGCACATCTACTTAGAGCCATTGAAATTAATGAAGCTTATGTTAATCTAGCCAAAAATGAATCATTTCATTTAAAGTCAGCATCCATCTTGCCTCTGAAAGAATCCCAGATTTGTCCAGTGGGAGCCTTGTAAGTTGTCTCTGTGTTCTTTTAATGTGACCTAGCAGTTTCTTGAGCACTTCCTTGCATTCTGGAACAAGATGTTCCAGGCTGATTTTGTGCTCTGTTTGTCCCAGTTCTGGAATCAATTCTAGAAGCTCTGGTTGCTTTTAGTGGAGAGTGGTATTTAGAAACCAAGATCTAAGCACTAGATCTGCTATTTGCTACTGGGGTGTCATTGCTTCTAAGTCCTCTAAATGTTTAGAGGTGAAAATACAGCAATTTCATAGGTCTAACCACACATACACACACACACATATATATGTATATGTGTGTGTATATATATATATATATATATAGAGAGAGAGAGGTGTATATATATATATGCATATATACATGCATATTTCTATGTCTGCATGCTTATATATTTAAAATCATGACTTCATGATGAAACCTCTAATTCAGTCTAATTCCATCATGCCTCCTCTCATTCCACGCCTGTAGCTCCCTCCACCCACAGTCATCTGAAGAATCTTGGAATAACATTCCATTTGTGAAAGTTTCTGCATCTAATAGTTTACTGAGCCTCCAGTTCAGATCACCACAGTGGCTATATGTCCAGTTGCAGGATTCTGAGTACTTATACAGTGGGAGTCATACAGCTCAGGTGTATTACATTCTGGGGCTTCAGAACAGCATTTGTGGTTAAAAGTACTTGATAGAAGAAAGCACAGAAAGGGAGTACTTGAAGTGGTCTCTTCTGACATGGTTTTAAAGGGCAACTTTCACTGGAGTCTCTCTTAATATATCCAGCGTTCCACTTTCTGTGACCATGCAGCAAACTGGCCTGACTTCACAGTGTGGAATAGCAGTTTGCTCTCTGATCAGGGGGACACAGAGAGGAGAGTTTCTCTCTTCTGTGCGATGTCTGGGGACTCAGCCAAGAGCCCGGAGCCAAAGTCTCCTTCACTCACATGTGTGGTGGTTAATGCTGGCTTTTGGCTGAGACCTCAGCTCTTCTCCCTGAGACTTCTCCACATCAGCTAGATCCTTTACTCTCTCTTCCCTTCCTCAGAGCGCAGTGGCCAGTTTCCCCAGAGCACACCTCCCAAAAGAGAGACGCAGTCCTCCACAGTCTGCTTATAGATGGAATTGTATCTGGTGACATCTCTTAGAAATTTGCACCTTGCATCTCTTGGGCAGTATGACTGTGTACATAAGTTGTTTACCTTGTTTAACTATACAGTCTAAGGATAAGAACATTTTCAAATTTTCCAAGTCTTTAAAAATATATGTCTCATTGCACCCTTTCTCAGGAAACTTGAGGGGAGCGTGCTTCCCTATATAGGTGGGTAAATCAAGGAAGAGGAAGGCTTGGTATGTGGGAAACGAGAGATCCAACACGGGAGGCCGGTGAAGGAAAGGCCCAGCTTAGTAATGGTTAAGGGGCTTTTCTGTTAGTGCTGTTGCAACACTCACCAACATTTTTTTTTTTAATATTTATCTATTTGGCTGTGCCAGGTCTTAGTGACGGCATGCAGAGTCTTCTCTCTTCTTCAAGCTGTGGCATGTGGAGTCTTCAGTTGCAGCAGGCAAGGTCTTTTAGTTGCGACATGTGAGATCTAGTTCCCTAACCCGGGATCGAACCTGGGCCCCTTGCACTGGGAGTGCGACGTCTTAGCCACTGGGCCACCAGAGAACTCCCAACGCTTAACAACTTAAAGCAACCATTTTTATCATGCCTGTAGATTTTAGAAATTCTGACAGGGCCCAACGGGAAAGGCTTGTTCCATGGTGTTTGAGGCCTTAGCTAGAAAAAGTTAGTGCCTGGGGGTAACCTGAAAGGTGGGACTGGAGCCACCTGAGACATTTTCAGTCACAGAGTAGTTGATGTTGGGTGTCAGCTGAGTCTGTGCGTGAATTCTCTGTGTGGCCTGGGCTTCCACCTCAGGGTAATCAGGCAGCTCAAAGTGAATGATCAGAGCTTTGAAGTGAGTTCCCTACCAGCAAGAGGGAGGCTGCATCACTTTTTATGACCTAACCTTGAAGGTTCCCTTGCAGTAGGAGAGGAAGTCATTGCATCCTCTGATTGCTATGCTATAGGGTACAAGTGACTCCCTAAGGTTGGCCCCGATTTGAGGGGAAGCTACATAGACCTCACCTCTCAATGGGAGGAGAACTCGTGGGCGTGTCTGAAACCTGCTACAGGGGTTGACCTGTCCTGGGTGACAGCAGTAGGCATAACAGGTGACCAGTCCAGATTAGAAGAGGCCAGAAAGCTCTTGTGGAGTTGACCTGTGGGGGTGACACTGATCAGAGTCCCTGATACATCCAGGACATCGTGAGAAGAGCCTTGTAGGGTAGTGGAAAGAGATTAAATTATTGATAAGGGAGACTTAAGTGGTTAAGACTCTGCCTTCCAACTCAGTAGGCATGGGTTTGATCCTTGGTTGGGGCACTAAGATCCCACATGCAGTGTGGCCAAAAAAATTAAAATAAAAATTTAAAAATTATTGATAAGTACATGGCAAACAAAATAATTGGTTGATTAACTCCAGAAGAAACAAAAATTGTTCAAGGGAGAATTTCATGCTCAGCTGTGACTATTTTTTACATAGCAACCAATAACGTAAACATTAATTACTGATCTAACCATGAAAGAAAGTGATAGTCGCTCAGTCGTGTCCAACTCTTTGGGACCCCAGGGACTATACAGTCCATGGGATTCTCCAGGCCAGAATACTGGAGTGGGTAGCCTTTTCCTTCTCCAGGGGATCTTCCCAACCCAGGGATCGAACCCAGGTCTCCCGCACTGCAGGCGGATTCTTTACCAGCTGAGCCACAAGGAAAGCCCAGGAATACTAGAGTGGGGAGCCTGTCCATTCTCCAGGGGATCTTCCTGACCCAGGGATTGAACCTGAGTCTCCCACATTGGAGGCAGATTCTTTACCAGCTGAGCCACCAGGAAAGCCGATTTAACCATGAGTATGACGTAATTTGCATCAGGAAGATGAGGGTAGGAAGGATAGGTAGGATGGCATACGGTAAGCTGGTTATGGGCGAGGAAGGAGAATATCCATGTCATCCGTAATTAATACCTAAAACCAAAAAAAAAATTAGCATGCCATCTGGAGACATGGAAGTAATTTTCAAAATAATCAGCTAAAGGAGGAAAAAGTGTTTTCATCTGGTTGTGGGAAATGGTGGGCGTGGAGGCAGGGGAAGAGGGCAGGATTTCTATTTTCAGAGCTTTGTAGAACCCTTTGACTCTCTTAACTATGTGGCTGTGCAATTTGATGAAAATACCTTAAAAAGAAAACCTACCAAAAGAAACACCATGCCCAGATCATTTTACAGGTATATACCACCAAACACTCAAGCTAATCCCTATCTTATATAAACTTTTAGAGCCTAGAGAAAGGAGCATACCCTCATCCTTAGGTAATGAGCCTGCTATGGTCTGAATGTTTGTGTCCCTCCAAAATTCATCTGTTGAAGTTCTAACTGTCAAAGATGATGGTATTAGAAGGTGGGGTCTTGGAGAGGCGCTTAGGGCATGAGCATGAAGCCTTCGTAAATGGGACTAGAGCCTTTCTGAAGAGGCTCTGGAGAGATCCCTTGCCCCTCCCACCCCTTGAGGGCACGGTGAGAAGTTGCCAGCTGTGAATGGAAGAGGGCCTTCATCAAACCACATCCATGCTGGCCACTTGACCTTAGACTTTCCAGCCTCCAGAACTGTGAGAAGTACATTCCTGTTGTTCATAAGCCACCCAGTTTATGATGTTTTAGACTAAGACAGAGCCTAGTACCACCTTGAACCAAAGCCAAATAAGGAAGTATGACAGCGAGAGCCGTAGCCAGTCTTGCTGAAGCACATAGACTCAGGCACTGCGGTGGCCCAGTGGTTAGGGCTCCATGCTCTCGCTGCTGAGGGTGTGGGTTCAGTCCTTGGTTGGGAAACTAAGATCCCACAAGCTGCATGGCATAAATAAACAAATAATGTATTATTTGGGCGGTGAGAGGAGAGCATGGGCCATCCCATCCTCTGTCCTTTGGAGCTGTGAGAGGGCTTACCTGTCCTGAGTGAAGGAGCAGACTGGGATGTGGGCTGCAAGTGCTGGAGGCTAAGGAGTTGCGGTAGGAGTGGAGATCTATATACCTTGTGAGCCAGGAGCTTATTATGTTTCACATACTTTCCCTTTTGTTTTCTTTCCATATTTCGGTAACTTTGAAAGATGTATGAAAGAAAAAAAAGAGCATAGGTTCAGAAATACTAAGTAGAAAACGAAGTAAGAAAACACACATACACACGCACGCACATACACATGCACACACATGCACACACATACACACGCACACACATACACACACACATACACACGCACACACATACCCCAGGAGCAAATTGCGTGTAACCCAGGAAGGCAAGGAGTGTCTTCACAGTGGCCCTTGAACTGGCTGCCCTAAGCCTATCATTTTTTTTTCCTCTGTGGCTTCCAGTGCATTTAAGGAAAGCCAGCCCCTTTCACAATCCTTGTAATTACTGTTTGCACAGACCTTGCAACCATGCTGTAGCTACCACAGTTCAGTGCCTGAGCTCCCTCCGCCTGCACCTCCTCATTTCAGTTGCCCATGGGGAAGAACCCTTAGTAATTGTGATGTATCCCAGGGGTCATCGCACCCTACTTCCCAGCAGCTAGAGTTCTGCTCGCCGTCAGACAAGAGAACATCAACTCCAGAGTCACATCCTCAGAATCTGCTGCTTTCAGACTCTTCTGATGGCAAGCGTCACAGCCCAGATTCCCCATAAGGTAGAGTCTGAGGTGGTGAGAGTACGTGCTTTTGTTTACAGTTCCAGGGAGGACTGAGGAGAGGGGGTGGAAGGAGGCAGAGCCAACACGAGAATGTGTTACTGCCCTGAACTCTGGTCAGTGCAATTGATTATTCTGTCCCACGGGACATCCCTTCATAAACTGCTCTCTCATTCGGTCAGGGGTTTGGCTGGGAGCAAGGCTCTCTAGAGGCATGCCTCCGTGAACACGAAGGGCAGCTGCTGTCATGAACACCTCGATTCGTGGTGACACCTGCAAGCTAGCCCTGTATTTGGGAAAATAGCAGATTGAGGGAACAGTTCCCAGGGCTGTCTATGCACCTGTGCAGATCTGAAAAGGCAAAATGGAATTAGTGTCCTTGCCCTGTGGAAAATAATTTAATCCCTACCTCACTCCATAGCCTCAACAAAATGCTTTCCAGCAAAGATCTCAAGCAAAAAGGTAGGAAGGAAATATAGGAGATAAAAGGTTTCTTGACACTAAAGTCTAAACCTTGAACCGAAAAATTGATAAATGTTATGTTAAAATTTTAAAGCTGATACAAGACTTCACTTTATGGGGAACCTGGGCTGTGACATGTGGCCTCAGAAGGGCCTGAAAACAGCAGACCCTTAGGATGTGATTCTGGAGTTGACTCCCCTCCCCGCCGAATCTGACAGCAATCAAAGCTCTAGGAGGTGGGAAGTAGGGTGTGATGACCTCTGGTATAGTAAAGTTTTAAAGATAATACAAGTTATAAACTTGTGGTTGTTTATAACGTATACCTTATAAAATGTTAGTGCCCAGAAAATATAAAGAATTTCTGCAAGTCAATTAAAAAAAAGTACACAGTGGCAGATGGACACTGTGATCAGACATAGCACACAAGAGAACACCTAAATAACAAACTTAAGAAAAGATGCTCATCATCACTAATATTGGAGAAATAAAAATTATAATGTGGGTCTCTCTGATCTGGTTCAGAGCATGTGTGGATCTGGTTCACAGGTGGATTGAGGCAGTATGTTGTGCTGGCCAAAAATGGACTTAAATGTTGATTTAGGAAAAGTAAATTCACTCAGTCATGTCTGAGTCTTTGTGACCCCATGGACTGTAGCCTGCCAGGCTCCTCTGTCCGTGGAATTTTCCAGGCAAGAGTCCTGGAGTGGGTTGCCATTTCCTTCTCCAGAGGATCTTCCCAACCCAGGGATCGAACTCGAGTCTCCCGCATTGAAGGCAGAGGCTTTACCGTCTGAAGCACCAGAGAAGTCTGATTTAGGAAAGCACCCCTCTGAATAAAAGTATGAAGACATGCTTCGAATTTATGGGGCTGTTATCTGGTGTGGGGCTGGGGCCAGGCTTCATCTGTGTTTTTCATGTTTTACTTTTTAAGCTGGAAAAATGGCTTGTCATGTTATAATTCATATGTTTTTCCCAGTGTAATATTTCACAAAATAGGAGCCAAAGGTGTGTGCATGTGTGGAGTTCTTCTTCCGTGCTGAGCATTGTGCTGAGTGCTGTTGGGGGTCAGCGCTGTGTGAGTTCAGTTCTAGGTGCTGAGACCTTAGGGGTCTCCCGATCTGAGGGGGAACAGAAGGTCAGGGTTCAATGAGGGGGAATGGGCTGAGTGATGGAGAGAGGCCCCGTTACAACCCTGAATGCAGGTAGCACCCCTGGCTGGGCCCTTGAGAAGAAGTGGCTCAAAGGGTTATGTCAGGGGACTTCCCTGGTGGTCTAGTGGTTCTGAGACGCCTAGCTTCCTCTGCAAGGGGCACAGGTTCGATCCCTGGTTGTTGGAGAACTGAGATCCTGCATGCTACGTGGTGTGGTCAAAAAAAAGGTGTGGTTAAAAAAAAAGAAAATGGATTATGTGGAGAAAGAGCAGTGAGTGAGAGGCGAGGAGGCAGAGCTTCAGGGTCCCGGGCTCAGTCTCTCCACTGTTACTTTCCAGGGAAGGAGGCTCTCTGAACTTCAGTTTATTTGCCCTAAAATAGAGGTAGTTCTCACCTTCCAAAAGAGTCAGACACGACTGAACGACTTTCACTTCACTTCTTCACTTCACTTCCCTGGTCATTGGGAAGTCAAGAAACTCAGTAAACAATAGCTGTGATTTTGGGGACTTGCCTGGTGGTCCAGTGGCTGGGACCCAGCGCACCCAGTGTGGGGGGCCCACATCCAATCCTTGGTCAGAAAGCTAAGATCCCACATGCTGCATCCAGTCCTTGGTCAGAAAGCTAAGATCCCACATGCCGCAACGGAGACCTGGCTCAGCCAAATAAATAAAAATAAAACAAACATTGCTGTGGTTTTAAACAGGCCAGAGGCCAGGTCAGATCTACTCCCACCTCTGTTTACCTTGTAGTTCTTTTTTTCTAAAGCCAAACAAAAGTGGGTAGAACAGTTACCTGAAATCCCACGGCCCCCTCACCAGCTCGACAGTTACCGACTCGGGGCCAAGCTCGTTTCATTCATCCCCCACCCCGTTCCCGTATTATTATGCAAGCCCCAGGTTTCACAACCCCTGTGTGCGCACGTGTCTCTTTGTCTCTGCACAGACAGTGATCTCCCTGCAGAACACCACATCCACCAGCCGCCACCTTCGAGTCCTCCCTCCGTCCACGCCCTACTTCGCCCTGGGACTGGGTAAGCTCAGGGTGGCAGTGGCCTGCCCATCCTCGAAATTGTCTGCTGGCCTTGCCCGAGGTTGTGTCCCCACGGGGCTCCGGGTGGCTCCTGGGGCTGCACCCTTTGTGCTCCAAGGAGGCCTCCCACAGAGCCCCCCCCACCTGACACTTCCTCCTTGGATCGCACCCCCAAGCTCAGTTCAGCCCTCTCCTTGCTCTGCACAGCGTCACTGCACCCTGGCTCCTCACTTAGGCCATGGCACCGGCCTCCCAGCCAGCCTTCCTGCTCCCGTGACTCAGGTTCTCCTTAAGAACAGCTCTGATCGTGTCCCCTCTGCTCCCTAGAAATCTCAAGTGTCTATCTGCTGCCCACAAAGTGACTGCTAAGCCACAGGGCCAGGCATGGCCTCTCTGACGTCCCAGGTGGCACTGTCACTGCCCTCCCCACCTTAGGTCCTGGGATTTTGACCTGGTCTCCAGAATCTCATTGTCACTTTTGGCACCCGCAGGGATGTTCCCAGGAGAAGGAGGAATGGTGGCTCCTGGAATGACCTGCCAGTACATTGTCCAGTTTTTTCCCAACTGCCTTGGGGATTTTGATGACTTTATTTTAGTGGAGACCCAGTCAGCGCACACGCTCCTGATCCCCCTGCAGGCCCGGAGGCCGCCCCCGGTGCTGACGTGTAAGTACCTGCTGCCCTCCAGGGGTCGGTAAGGGCTGGTGCCCCTCTAAAGGACACCTGCCCACAGGGCCCCTCTGTGGCAGCACACAGCCTGACCCCTTGGGTAGGGGCTTCTGAGTCCTGAGGAGGGACCTGCCGGAAGATGCCTCATTCTTCCAGAGTTAGGCCCTGACTGTCCTACTTCCCCGGGGGGAGGCGGACTCTGAGCGACACATATCAGGAAAGCAGGCCGCGGCCCAGGTGACCCCAGCCTAGGCGGCACTGGCTCGCGGCACCCTGAGGCCCACGCACGTGGTGTTCTGGGGCACCAACCACTGCCAGGTGGAAGCAGGGGTGGGGCTTGTCCCGGTCCATCCCTCCCCCGCCCCGCCCATCCCTCCCCAGCCCGGCCTGCAACAGCCACTCTCAGCTTGGGCCGCGCCTCGGGAGAGCCCGGGTTATTTCTCTTGCCCATCTTCCCCTGTGGCTGCAGTGTCACCTGTGCTGGACTGTGGCTACTGCCTCATTGGGGGCATGAAGATAACCAGATTCATCTGCAAAAACGTGGGCTTCAGCGTGGGCAAGTTCTGTATCATGCCTAAGAAGAGCTGGCCACCGCCCAGCTTCAGGGTGAGTGTTCACAGCACTTCCTGGAAAAAAAGCAAGTCCATCGAATGCAGTAACCCCCGAGAGGGACTTGCTCGAGTGCCCCTGGGGCTGGAAACGCAGTGGACAGAATTGTAGAGCCACAGTCCCCTAAGAACCAAGAGGTACAGAGTATACCACTGTAATTCTTGTTATACTCCTAATACCTGTGTGACCCCGGGCAGGTCCCATCACCTCTCCCGTCCTTCAAGGTCTGTCTTGGATGTCACTATACCCATTCATTCATTCACTGAGTCATTCAGTCAGTCATTATTGTGGCAAATGTTTGACTATAGCAGAGGTCACAAATTGGAAACTCTTTGGTTGAATTTTGTGGTCGTGTTTATTTGGCACAGGGCCTCAAAACATTTTTGAGCTAACATTGCTTGAAACTGAAAGTGTTAGTCGCTCAGTCATGTCTGACTCTTTGCGACCCCATGGACTGTAGCTCATGAGGCTCCTCTGTCCATGGGACTCTCCAGACAAGAATACGGGAGTGGGTTGCCATGCCCTCCTCCAGGGGATCTTCCTGACCCAGGGACTGAACCCGGGTCTCCCACATTGCAGGCAGATTCTTCACCATCTGAGTCAGTAGAGAATCCAGCATTGCTTAAAAACATATCTTGAGTCAACAATTAAAGATACAGAGATTTCAGGAAGCTCCCTGGCTATCCCGTGGGTAGGGCTCTGCACTTCCACTGCGGGGGCTCGGGTTCAATCCCTGGCGAATCAAGATCCCGCATGCTATGCTGAAAACACAAAAAAAATAGATAACATATAAAAATGTGTGTTTGCACTTTCTCTGAAACACTGGAAGATGTGCAGCCCTGGGCCAGGATCCACTGTGGCCCTGTCAGCTGCAGCTGAGAAGCAGGGCGTGTGCACATGCCCGCCCCCGCCCCACCATTTGCCCAGGCTCCCGCCCAGCCCGCATGCCCCATGGCAGCCCCGTGCTGACAGCACTGACCGTCACACTCGTGCACACCGTTATCTTTCTCAGAGGAGAGATGCCTTGCTTTCTATGCATCTCTGGAAACAAGCGATAGATCCAGGAGACCACACGTTCCCTGAGACATTTCACTCATAGCTGCCACGTGCCAGGGACCTGGAGGCACGGGCTTGTGTCCCTGCATGCTTGCGGCTTCCTGTATAGGCATCAGGGCTGCAGCTCTGCTAACAAGTCGGCAGCTTGCTTCAGGAGCTCATGGCCAGGGCTGGGTTGGGAATGAAGGCAGACGCAGAAGCTGGCATGAGCCACACATTCCCTGGTGCTGCAGTAGGGAAAGGACCGTGCGAGGGAGCCCGCCTCCTGGGGGAGACCTTCCCACACGCCTCCTGCTTTGCGTCTGAAACCCTTGTCAGTGGTCTTGTACCTCCGACCGATAGGCAGCTCTTTGCAGACGCTCTGTGATGTACTTGTCTTTCAACGTCAGAACCCCGTCTGGTGCAGGTTGAGTAAGTGCTTGCTGAATGGCTGCGTCTCAGTTTCTTCATGAACAGGGGACTGGATGATCCATAAGAGCCTTCAAATCACAGCATGGATGTTTGGAGGAGAGACATGGGCCATCTGAGCAAGAGACTTTACAGTTTCTTCCATACTGTTGGGTCATCTTCTGCTTTTCTTTAAGGCCATTGTCACCATCGGCTTTGTTGAGCAGCCTCCCTTTGGGATCCTGCCGTCGGTGTTTGAGCTGGCTCCAGGGCAGGCCATATTCATGGAGGTAGGTGATGGGGCAGTAGCAGGTACTCCCACCTCGTTACGATCGGTTGCTGCTCCCTCATTTGCTTCCTTGATTTCCTTTGCCTCTGTGGGGTTCTTTGTTTTGTTTTGTCTTGTTGGGCTGTGCTGCATGGCTTCTGAGATCTTAGTTCCCCAACCAGGGATTGAACCCAGGCCCTTGGCAGTCAGTGCTGAGTCCTAACCACTGGACCGCCAGGGAATTCCCACCTTTGTGTTTCCATGACCCAGGTGTCCACTCCCAGGTCCAAGCCTTGGTGGTTTCTATAAATTTTGTTTACTGATTGGGATGTTGTTTGTTAGAAAACTTATTCATACTTCCAAATAAATAGATTCACATGATTAAAAATTCAAAATATGCAAACAGATGCATGGTGAAATGTTCCCTCTCCCCCCCACTTCCTTGGCCACCCTGAGGCCACAACCTTACCAGGTCTGGGTGCCCTTGCAAGCGTATGTGATGACTACATAAACACGTGGTAGTTTCTTTCCTATGTTTCCATTTCTTCTTCACACAATTCATTGCCCACTCTGTACTCTGTTCCACACCAGGTACTTCCCACACCTCATTTTTTCTAGCTGCATAGTACTCCACTGTGTGTATGAACTGTAGTTAGGTCAGCCATCTCCTGCTGATGGGTATGAAGATTATTTCTGATCTCTGGCCATCTCAGGGAATAGCTTATACATACATCACTCTGTCCTACCTGCAGGATACAGTCCTTGTTGTGCATTTGCTGACTTAGGGCCTCTGCCCTTCTAATTATGGTACATGTTGCCAAAATCCCCACCATTTGGATTAGATTATTTTATGCTTCCAACAATAGTATATGAAGGTGCCTGTTTTCTCATATCTTTGCCAACACAATGTGTTATCAAACTTTTTAAAAAAATCTGTCATTATGGACGTTTTAAAACATATACAGGGAATTCCTTGGTGGTCCAGTAGTTAGGAGGCTGTGCTTACCTTGCAGGGAGCATGGCTTTGATCCCTGGTCGGGAAACTTAAGGTTCCGCCAGCTTTGTGGCTCAGTCAAAATAATAATCATCATAATACTGATAATCTGAAAATGAATAGATATATATGTATATGTGTGTGTGTGTATGTATATATGTTATACACACACACATGTATAACAGAATTATCTTGCCGTACACTTGAAACTAACCTAACATTGTAAGTCAGCTATACTTAAAAGGACAGAAGTCCAACTGGCCAAGCCCCCCCTCCAAAAAAAAACCCATATAAAAAAAAAAAAAACCAGAAGAGTTTAAGGATCACCCAGGTACTCATTACCCAGCTTCAATTTTTCTCAACTCTTGGCCAACCTCATTGCCTTTATATTCCTCCGTCTCTTCCCACCAAACCCTACCCCGCCCCTTTAGAGCAGTTTGAAGAAAATTAAGACATCTGTCACTGGTTCAAGATCGCTAACTTTCTGCTCTTTGCCAGTAGGAGGCGTGAAACTTTTTCTGGCTGGTTTGCATTTCCATTTTTGATCATGAATGAGGTTAAACATGTTGTTTAAGAGCCATTTTTATTTCCGTCTCTGTGAATTCTCTCTTCTTATCCCAGAGCCTGGGCTGGACCCCAGGGAGACGGCCAGGAGGGGAGGCCCGAGGCAGAGGGTGTGGCCGAGGGGAGGAGGTGATGGGGAAGAAGCCCCTTCACGGGAGGCTGCAGGACAATCCTTTCCTCCCCAGGTCCTGTTCCTCCCAACCAGCCTGGGAAAGGCAGAGCAGACCTTCGTCATCGTGTGTGACAACTGCCAGATAAAGGAGCTGGTGACCACAGGTGGGCGTGGTGCGCTCCCGGGGCGGGGCTCTGGTCCGTGGCTGTGGGGAGGGGAGCGGTGGTGCACTCGGGATGCTGCAGCCTCCGGGCGCTGGGCTCCGGTTTGGGGCCTCTTGCTCTGGCCAGACTTTAGAGACCCACGGCAGTGTGGCCCACAGGCCTGTCCCAAGCAGCCCTCTAGTGCGACAGAGATGGAAACCTGGAGGACAGTCTTTCATCACGTCACTTTGAAACTCACCTAGACCTTGGGGACCTGCCGGTGACTCACACAGAAACAGCCAGGGCGCCCCTAGGTTTCTGCTGTTAGAAGGGGTGTCCTCCTGCGTTTCCTCGGGCGCCCCGTTCCTTCCCGGCACCTGTCTATCTACCATCCACCCAGTTCACCCAGCAGGCATTAATTGAGTGCCCATCACGTGCTAGGTTAGCAGAATCACTTCCTGTTGGTCTGTGACAATGTGACAATGTGAGTCTGTATGCTGTTGGCTCCGTGTGTGTGCACTTCCTGGGGTCACGATCATGGCCAGTTAGTTGCATGTGGATGGTGACCTCGGTCATGTGACAGCCTTCAGCCAGAGTCCTGACTTCAGCCCTCGTGAAACGTTGCTCCCCTAACCTTGTCAGGAGTTGGGCAGCTGGTTGCTCTGGATCTGATCTATATTTCTGGTGAGAAAAGTCAGCCGGAGCCTGGAGAGCTCACAGACTTAACAGCCCAGTACTTCATACGCTTTGAACCTGAAAACCTTCAGTCCACCGCCAGCAAACTGCTGATGATTAGAAATGCCACGTGAGTGACGCCCGTGCGGGACCCCAGGACACACCCCGCTCCCTCCTCACCTGGCCTGACATCCTGAATCTGAGCACAGGATGGGAGGATGCGGATGAGCACTGTGCATCATGGTACTTGCTAGCCACACAGGACCATTTAAATGGAAATGAACTAAAATAAAATGAAACGCTCGCTTCATCAGTGGCGCCAGCCACATTTGAAGCGCTCAGTGCCTGGGTAGCTAGCGGCTGTCGTATTGGAGAGAGCAGATCTGTAAGCTCTCCAGCAGTGCAGGGGGTCGCACTGAGCAGTGTTGCTCTTGATCCTCTGCCTGTTAAGTCACTTCAGTCATGTCCGACTCTTTGCAGCCCTAGGGACTGTAGCCTACCAGGCTGCTGTGTCCGTGGGACTCTCCAGGCAAGAATACTGGGGTGGGTGGTCGAGCCCAGGTCTCTTATGTCTCCTGCATGGGCAGGCAGGTCCTTTACCACTAGCGTCACCTGGGGAGCCTCTCTAGTCTATCCTTAACCAGCAACAGTTTTCCAGAGAATTCCTGCCCGGCCCATGAGGGGAGCTCTCTCACGTCCCAGGGTCAGACAGCTGAAGGTCTGTGGGCTCAGCTGTCACTGCCATTTATTCTCTGAGCACCCTCTCGGCCTCGCCATTATGCCAGGGCCGACCGCAGGGTGCCTCCTGGCTTACTGTCCCCGTGACCCTGACCTTACACAGGCTCTGTTACCTGGCACAAGGAGCAGTTCTCGCCTGCCATCTCCCGCCCCACCCACACCTGCCATCAGCAGCAGGGGTGGGAGGGCTGGTCGGCAGAGTTGGGCCACGGCCTTGGCCCCGCTGCCTACTGTCAGGGTCTCCCACGCAGGCACGTGGAGCTGGCCTTCCACTGGCAGATCGTGAAGCCCAACCTGCGGTCCCTGATGCCCGGAGAAACCTACAGCACAGACAGCATCAAGTACCACCCAGACAGGGAGACGGCCTTCTGCATCACCCCCAAGATGGGCGTCCTCAGCCCCCATGCGGACCACGAGTTCATCCTGAGCTTCTCCCCTCAAGAGGTTCAAATGGGGCCATCCTGGTGGCTGCACACAATTGGGTCATGCAGGTTTCACCCTCCGTCCCTGTTCTCTGGTGATGTCGAAGCCACAGCTGTGGAGATCCCCGGGGTCCTGCCAAGGCCAGCGCCTAGCCAAGAGTGGGGCTAGCGGACAGGCTTGGTGTGTGGAGGACGAAGCAGCTCGTCTTGCCTGGCCCCACCCCGCCCACCCTGTCCTGAGCAAGTCTGGCCTCACTTCGACTCTAGTGTCTTCCATGTTTCCACTCCATCAAAGGTGTTAGCATTCCTGCCCAGCTCACAGCAGCTTCCAGAAAGTGAGGTGGGGTCCCCCAGGGCAAGGCTCACACAGCCCTCGATTCCCAAAGTGAAGCCCTGTATGTAACAGGCGAGGGTGGGGCAGGAGGGGGGTTCCCAGCGGCCCTTGTTGGTAAGACAGCAGGTCTGCCTCTCAGCCCGCCATTCAGCTCCTGATACTGTCTGTCCCAGGAAGGCTTGATGCTTCAGACACATTGAGGGCACTGCCAAGGGCCTTCCCATCCCCCAGGCCCAGCTGAGGTGGGCATGCCAGTCTTGAGACTGCAGTGGCCCCCAGTCCCTGAGTCAAGGCTCACGTTCTGGCAGCCCCCGTTTCCCCCAGTGTGGGGAGAGGCTGCAGGGAAGCAGTGTTGTGTCTCAGGAAGGTGTCTGTGGCGGCCGGCCCACGGGGAGGATTGCTGCTGTGACTCGGCGCTTCCCTGGGGCGGGCTTTCGTCTTCAGGGTGCTGTGTTTGTCTTGCAGCCAAGGGATTTTCACAGTGTGCTCCAGATGGTGCTGGAGGAAGTCCCAGAGCCTGTTAGGTGAGCAGGACCCAGGCCCTTGGCTGAGGGGTGGGCACCAGGCCTGCCCTCCCATGGAGGATGCTGGAGGGGGAGGCACCAGGACTGAGTGGGTGAGCCCCTGGCCCCCAGCAGGCTTTGGCAGGTGAGAGCTCCCTACCTTGCCCTGGCACCAGGCTTGGAGCGGGCTCCGCATGCAGGGAACAGCTCTCTGATTGTGCACCCTAGAACCTGGAAACGGTGCCCCGTGTTCACAGTTGCTACCAGTGGCCCCTGAGGGGTGGTGCTAATGGAGGAAGGAGTTGGTGACACCTCTGCCAACTCTTCCCTAAGCAGGCTGTCGCTGGGCGGGGCGGGGGGGGGCGGGGGGGGGGGGGGGGTGGTCCCCGTTCAGCTGCTGGGGAGTTCCAGGCTGGTGCGGCGGCACTGTGGTCCCTGGAAACATAAGGAGGGAACTTGGTCCTGGCCTGCAGTTGAGCTGCCAGCACAGCTGCAGGCATTTGCTTGTTTCAGGGCATTGCTGACACCTCCAATTTCAGGGGGCTCAGTAGCTGTGGGCAGGGCGTGCTTTCCTTTCACAGGACCAGAGATAGGGGACACGATGACTCTTAGCTCATGGTGGGTTTGTGTTCAGTTTGGACTTGGAAAACTCCAAGGACCCCTCGTACTGCATGGATGATGTGATCGTCCTGGAAATCGAGGTGAAGGGCTCAGTGGAACCTTTCCAGGTTCTCCTAGAGCCGTATGCCCTCATCATCCCTGGGGAGAACTATATTGGCATAAACGTGAAGAAGAATTTTAAGGTAGGTGGTTGTCTCTCCCCAGCCTGGACTGGTTGAGATGGTGCTGAACTCGGCACAAGTTCCTGGGCTCAGAGGTCTTTGGCCTGATATGTTACCCACAAACCCTGCTGGTGGTGTCTAGTGGCCGGGAATTAGCTGGGAGGGTTTGGAAAGGACCTTTTGTGAGCCCCAAACCCCTCAATCCTTTAGCAAGTACAGTCTTGCAGGGAGCCGGGGTCGGGATGTGTCTTTCAGATGTGGAACAACAGCAAGTCAGCCATCAGGTACACGTGGGGGAAGATCAGCGACTGTCACATCATTGAGGTGGAGCCCTGCACGGGGACCATCGGTACTTCAGGGATCGCAGGGGAGGGCTGGTGGGGGAGCGACAGCTCGTGGTCACAGGAGCCTGGGCAGGAGTGATCTGATCTGGGCCTGAGGCCCTGTGATCAGCTCCAGCCACAGCTCAGCCCTGGCCATGACATGAGGAGGGGCCCGACGTCTGGGCCAGCCGCAGAGGGAGCCTGCCGCCCCTGCGCGTCTTCCCCCCTCACCTCACCCTTCTTCTCCCAGAGCCCAGCGAGGTCGAAAATTTTGAGTTGAACTTTACCGGGGGTGTCCCTGGCCCGACGAGCCAGAACCTGCTGTGTGAAATCAAAGATTCACCCACGCCCGTGGTGTTGCACATTGAGGCGGCCTTTAAGGTGCCTGTGATGGGGCCGGGTGGCTAGGCGGGCTGGAAACGGGGGCGCCGGGGTAGGGCACCAAGCCCACACCCGGGTGGCCCAGTGACCGGCCCCTCTGGGTGCCTCAGGGGCCGGCCCTGGTCATCGATGTCTCAGCCCTTCAGTTTGGTTTGCTGCGCCTGGGACAGAAGGCCACCAACTTTATCCAGATCCGGAACCTCAGCCAGCTCCCGGCCACATGGGCCATGAAGGAGAGCCAGGTCTCCCTGCAAGAAAGGCAAGAAAACGTAAGTGCTGTGGTGCCACCCCGCCCCCAGACGCAGATTAACCCGTGTGATGTGTGAGCCGTGACCCCTTGACTCTGAAGCTGGCACGCTCAGGCTGGGAGAGGAAAAGCCTGCCTGGTGACCTTTGCCTGGCAGTGTCCCCCGACTCCCCATCCTTTCTACCGCAGAGCGGAACCCCGGAGACTGGATTTTCCTGTTCGTCTCTCTGCCTTCTGACACAGAACTAGGACAAGGGTTTCTCCCTCTGTCAGAGTAACCGGAGTCAAGAAGAAAGTGGGCAGCTGAGTTGGGAGGGAAGCTTCCAAGGCCTCAGGGAAAGGGCAGGCACGCTGCTGGGAGTCCAAGCCTCCCAAGGATCATGCTTGCAGTTTTGAGGACCTGCCACCAGGCGGTGAGCGTGTGACCCAAACCAGAAAGTCTCCGAAAGGAAAATCACGGCCACTAAAATGGCACGCTTCCTTTTTCTCTAAAAATAGAAAATATTAAAAGTGGCTAAGTATTTACTGTCAACTTCTAAATTAGGGCATCATGTCTAAATACCACATTCAATCCTGAACAAGCCCAAGCCACACCACCAGCAGGCCCAGGAAATCACTGGCTCACCACACACACTCTTCACACGTGGGCGCGGTCGCTGCACGTGTGAGACTCTGGCTAGGTTAAGAGGGTCTGAGCCTCCCTCTAGCTGCAGCTCACCCAGGTTCCCCTGCTGCCCACTTTCTTTCCCCTTGAAAGCTATTCCTCTTCACCTGGTAGCCTTGCTTCGCCCCTGCGCACTCTGAAACTGTGAAGACAGTTTTGTATCGAGTGGCCAAAACCATTGCCACGGGATCTGCTCCACAGGCTTGGCGTTAATGCTGGATACCCCCAGGGCTCACTGGTCACCCCGCCTGGCTCAGGAAACCAAAGGCTGAAACTGGCACAGCGCGGGGCAGGTGTTCTCAGTAACCTTTTATTCAAATGAAACCTTCAACAGAAACCCAAGATGTAGAGTAGAGTATGAACCAGAGGCCCCCTGATCAGGCATCCTGCCTCTCCCCGCATCCTACCCCCCAACTCTAGGACTTCTGGGGAGTCCCTGGGATTTCCCAGAGCACAGCTGGAAACTTATGGACCTCAGCCAGCCGCCTCATTGGATAGATACAGAGAGGGTTGGGGGCTTCCCCAGAGCCACACCACTTCTAGGTGGCAGAATCATATCAGATCCCATTTCCCTGATTCCCAGTCTGTGTTTTACCTCCCACTGGGAAGAATAACTACATTTTATAATTGAAGTAATTATCATTTTCACAGTGTATTGATTTATGTCCAAATTGAAGCTAGTCGCAATCTCTGTAGTTCTGTGTACTGTATTCTTGTGAGCTCTCCAAATATTGAGAATTGGGGTTTGTTGGCTGTGCCCAAGTCAGGATCCAGAAACCCACCCCCAGACCAAAGCCTGCCCCCGCCACATACACACATGCCTTGCGCTCCATGTGAAAAACAATGAGCAAAGAACACAAAGGAGCGCTTCCCTCCCCAGCTCTGCTTGGACCCAGTGCTCAGGAGAGACAGCTCCTTTTCCTGAGGTGTAGGCCAGCCCTACTCCCCACCTGCCAGTGCCTGGGCAGTGAAACCTCTGCAGCGAGAAAGCACAGGGCCCAAGACAGCACTGCACCGCTGCCAGGGCGGGAGGTGGGCTGGCTCAGGGCAGGGGCTGCCAGGTCACCCTGCAGGCAGGTGCCTTGCACTCATTCATGGTCTTGGTCTCAAGGAAGAAAGAGACTACAGAGGAGTTATGTTGTTCCTGGTTGTGATCTTTCAATGCCCAGTGACACCGTGCTAGTCACTGTGACCCATCTAGGGGGCCTGGGGCATACAGTCAGGGGCACTGTGGTCCCCGAGTCTTCTCCCTTCCCTCTTAGCGCCTGGTGCGGGGCAGGAGGTAGACACGTCAGATAAACGTGAACTCGCTGCAGTGGGGGACTAGGTGAGGGGGTGACCGTGTGGGCAAGGGATCACCCAAGTTCACCAAGACCAGACTTGGGTCTGGATCATCTGCGTGCAGGACAGCCGACCTGCTGACACTGGGTTGTGGTGAAGGGAAGTGTAGCGTTTATTGTAAGGCGCCAGACAAGGAGAACGTGAGGCTCACGCTCAGAAAGCCCGGAACTCCTGAAGGGTTTCAGCCAAACGTTTTTAAAGACGAGGTGAGGAAAGGGGGTCGTGGAGTCTGTGGTCAGCTCGTGCACAGTTCTCTGGTTGGTTGATGACAAGGTAGTGTCACAGCGATTCATGTCATCAATTCCCAGGCTCCAGTACATCGAGGGACTATGCGCTCATGGTCTTCAAGTAGTTAACTTCTTCCATTTGGTGGTGGTTTAAGCATCTGTAAAACAACTTAGGAAACGTGCACCAGTTACTCTTTTCTAGGTGTTTCAGAGAGGAACTAAAGCAGAGGATATGAGGGAGGGGTCTGTCCCAAGAAGACACAGTTATAAGCGCAAGGACACATCTGTGGCCACATGGAAGCTTGGGCCCTGCCGCGGTCTGGGGGCTTGTCCTTCCTTCCTTGGAGCCGCAGCTCCTGACCTGCACCTGCGCAGTGGGGCGGGCAGACCGCTCAGAGCCACCACTCCGAAGGCGCCTCCCTCTGCCTTCCACCTCCTTTCCTTGGAGACTCACTTTTCCTCGTCTTCTCATTCTGAGCACTTGCTCACCTGTGCTCCCCTGTCCGCTGTCTTCTTCCGACCCTGGAAGCGCTCAGGGGGCTGGGGGCGCAGCTTGAGGGTGACGCTGGTTGGTCATGGCCAGCCCCCAATTCTGCAGTTCCAAGGGTCCCCACTGCTCACCCTTCTCCGCATCAGGTGTCTCCCTTCGACATCGAGCCATCGAGCGGCCAAGTACAGCCGCTGGGGGAGTGCAGAGTGAGCATCACCTTGGAGGCCCGGCGCTGCCAGCGTCTGCAGACCGTCCTGGAGCTGGAGGTGGTAGACGGGGCCTGGAGGTAAGGGGATGCAGGGAGCCTGTACAACACACGCTGCATATTCACGGCATATTTATTTATATCATATGTAGTTTCGTGTTCGTAGACGTTTTGGAATTTAAAGGTATTGATAAGACATTTATAGTATAAAGTTCAGAAATTACAAAAAAGGAAATGAAAATGATCCATAATCTTATTACCTGGACATCATTCACTAGTAATATTATGGGGTATATGTATCCTTCTAGTGTGTGTGTGCTAAAGGTATGAAGGGATGTACAGTAATGCAGCCACTTGGGACAGCGTTTTGTTACCTGGTAGAAGGGTGACAGTGCTCTTGGTCCAGCATTCGTCCTGGATATAGTTGCAGAGAAACTTAGACGTGTGCGGTGGGAGCCCTGTGCTCATCCTGGAAGGCTCATAGCTGGACTGTTAATGATAGGGAAAAGCTGGAAACAAGAATGTTCATCAGCAGGAGAATGGATGCGAAATAACTGGCAGATTTTTTCTTTTGTTGAGATTCAGTTGACTCGTTACATTGTGTAAGCTTAAGGTGTACAATGTACTGACCTGAGGCTTCCCTGAGGGTGCAGTGGTTAAGACTCCGCACTTGCACTGTCTGGGGCACGAGTTCCATCCCTGGTTGGGGAACTGAGATATCCCACAAGCTGCACAGTGCAGCCAAAAAAAAAAGAAAAAGAAAATACTGACCTGATCCATTTATATGTTTCGGCACAATTGCCACTGAAGTATTAGCTTACACTTCCATCACTTTATGTAATTACATTTTCCTTTTTGTGGTGAGAATAACCAAGTCTCCCAGCAGGTTTGATGTATATAATACAGTATTGTACATAATCACCATACTTCACGTTAGGTCCCCAGGACTTGTTCACATATTAATTGGAGATTTGTACCCTTAAACAGCATCTCTCCTATTGACCCTGGCCCAGCCCCAGCTGCTGGAAACCACCGTGCTGCTCTCTTTCTTTTGGCTGTTTTAGATTCTAGATATAAGTGAGATTATAGAGAATTTGTCTTTCTCAGACTGACCTCACTTAGCACAATGTCCTCAAGGTCCATCCAGGTTGTTGCAAATGGCAGAATTTCCTTCTTTGTCATGGCTGAATAATATTCCATTGTATGCAAAAACCACTTCATCTTTACCAGTCATCTGTTGACAGACACTTAGGGTGCTTCTATACCTTGGCTATTGCGAATAATGCTGCAGTAAACATGGGGATGCAAATATCTCTTTGATATCCTGTTTTCATTCGCTTTGGATATATAGTCAAAAGTGGAATTGCTGGGTCAGATGGTAGTTTGATTTTTAATGCTTTGAGGATCCTTCATACCTTTTCTGTTGTGACTGAACCAATTTACATTCCTACCAGTGGTGAACAAGGGTTCCCTTTTCCCCACTTCCTCAGCAACATTTGTTATCTCTTGTCTTACTAAAGATAGCAGTTCTAACAGGTGTGAAGTCATATCTCATTGTGATTCTGATTTGCATTTCCCTGATGCTTAGTGATACTGAGCATCTCTTCATATACCTGTTGGCTATTTGGATGCCTTCTTTCTGAAAATGTCTAGTTCCTCTGCCCATTTTTAAATTTGAGTTCTTTACCACTGTGCTACCTGGCAATGGGAAGACACAAAGGTCTAGGGTTATTGAAATAATTTCTTTGATATGCATCTTAATGAATGCAGGAATTCTATCCTGAATCCCACTCAGGATGCACCGTTGGGAACAGGTACAGTGGCTGCTGGCTTGATGGTTGCCACATCCTTTGTTTACTGAAATGGCAGACTGCATTCTCTGTCTTCCACAGTGTGCAAATACTTCTCTCACTTGGTAGGTTGCATTTTCATTTCATTCACTGTTTCTTTTGTTGTGCAGAAGCTTTTTAGTTTGATGTCGTCTCACCTGTCTATTGTTTTTATAGGCCATCTGTTTTATTTATTTTGGTGGGATGCACAGCATGGCCTGTGGTGTGCAGGAGCTTAGGTCCCAAACAGAGGTCGAGCCTGCGCCCCTTGCAGTGGAAGCACAGTCTTCACCGCTGGACTGCTAGGGAAGCCCCTCCCTTGCTCCCTTTTGCTCTTACTGTTTTTTGCTCTTTTTGTTTTTGTTTGCTCATTTTTGCTCTTACTGTTTTTTGCTCTTGTTTTTTGTTTGCTCATTTTTGCTCTTACTGTTTTTTGCTCTTGTTTTTTGTTTGCTCATTTTTGCTCTTACTGTTTTTTGCTCTTGTTTTTTGTTTGTTCATTTTTGCTCTTACTGTTTTTTGCTCTTTTTTGTTGGCTCATTTTTGCTCTTACTGTTTTTTTGCTCTTTTTGTTTTTTGTTTGTTCATTTTTGCTCTTACTGTTTTTTGGTACTTTCAGCGTCAGATCCAAAAAAAACATTCCTCAAGATGTCGAGGAACTTCTTCCCTGTGTTTTCTTCTAGGTGTTTTATAGTATAAGGATTAGGTCTTATGTTTAAATCTTTGATCAATTTCAAGTTAGTTTTTGTGAGTGCTATAAGATGAGGGTTCAATTTCATTTTTCTACATGTGGTTATCCACTTTTCCCAATACCATTTGTTGAAGACAGTGTCCTTTCCCCATTAGGTGTTTTTTTTAAATTGAAGTAATAGTTAATTTACACTGTTGTGTTGAAGTATACTAACACATATATATGGAATTTAGGAAGATGGCAATGACGACCCTGTATGCAAGACAGGGAAAGAGACACAGATGTGTATAACAGACTTTTGGACTCAGAGGGAGAGGGAGAGGGTGGGATGATTTGGGAGAATGACATTCTAACATGTATACTATCATGTGAATTGAATCCCCAGTCTATGTCTGACGCAGGATGCAGCATGCTTGGGGCTGGTGCATGGGGATGACCCAGAAAGATGTTATGGGGAGGGGAGGTGGGAGGGGGGTTCATGTTTGGGAATGCATGTAAGAATTAAAGATTTTACAATTTAAAAAATAAAAAACAAAAAACAAAAAAAAATAAAATAAAATAAAAATAAAATAAAAAATTAATTTACACTGTTGTGTTGATTTCAAGTGTATAGCAAAGTGACTCAGTTGTATATATACATATGTGTGTGTGTATTCTTTTATATATGTATATTCTTTTTCAGATTCTTTTCCATCATAGTTTACTACAGAATATTGAGTATAGTTCCTTGTGCTATATATTAGATCCTTGCTGTTTACCTGTTTAATATATAGTACTGTGTATGACCAACCTAGACAGCATATTATAAAGCAGAGACATTACTTTCCCAACAAAGGTCCGTCTAGTCAAGGCTATGATTTTTCCCGTGGTCATGCATGGATGTAAGAGTTGGACTATAAAGAAAGCTAAGTGCCGAAGAATTGATGCTTTTGAACTGTTGTGTTGGAGAAGACTCTGAGAGTCCCTTGGACTGCAGGAGATCCAACCAGTCCATCCTAAAGGAGGTCAGTCCTGGGTGTTCATTGGAAGGACTAATGTCGAAGCTGAAACTCAAATACTTTGGCCTCCTGATGCAAAGAGCTGACTCATTGGAAGAGACCCTGATGCTGGGAAAGATTGAGGGCAGGAGGAGAAGGGGATGACAGAGGATGAGATGGTTGGATGACATCACCAACTCAATGGACATGGGTTTGGGTGGACTCCGGGAGTTGGTGATGGACAGGGAGGCCTGGCGTGCTGTGGTTCATGGGGTCACTAAGAGTTGGGCATGACTGAGCGACTGAACTGAACTGAATTTATCCTCCTCCCCATGCTCCACCCCCACTATCATCTTTGGGAACCATAAATTTGTTTCCCATCTCTGTAAGTCTATTTCTGATTTTATAAGTTCATTTGTATCTTTTTTTTTTTTTTAGATTTTACATGTAACTGATATCATATATTTGTCTTCCTCTGACTGACTTCTCTTAGTGTAATCATCTCTAGGTCCGTCCACATTGTTGCAGATGGCAGGCTTTAATTCTTTTACGGCTGAGTAATAGTCCATTGCATATATACAGCACATCTTCTTCATCCATTCATCTGCCGATGGACATTTACCTTGCCTATTGTAAATAGCGCTGCAGTGAATGTTGGGGGTGCGTGTATCTTTTCTGGTAAGACTTTTCTCAAGATACGTGTCCAGGAGTGGGATTGCTGAATCATATGGTAGCCCTATTTTTATTCTTTAGAGAACCTTCATAATATTTTCCATTGTGGCTGCAGCAATTTACATTTCCACCAACAGTGTAGGAAGGTTCCCTTTTTTCTACACACTTCCTAGCACTTACTGTTTGTAGACTTGATGATGATAGCCGTTCTGATGTGAGGTAATACCTCATTGTGGTTTTGATTAGCATTTCTCTAATAATTAGCAACATTGAGCAGCTTTTCATGTACCTGTTGGCCATCTCTGTCTTCCTTGGAGAAATGTCTGTTTAGGGTGTTCTTGGCTTTCTTGTCGAATGTTAGTTGAGTGTATGTGTGGTCCCCTTCATGGATCACAGCTTTGTCACACCAAAGGGGCTTGCATAACTCAGTGAAGCTATAAGCCATGCTGTGCAGGGCCACCCAAGACAAGATGTGGCCCCCTGGAGAAGGGAATGGCAAACCACTGCAGTATTAGAGACACAAGAACCCCATGAGCAGATGAAAAGACAAAAAGACATGTCACTGAAAGATGAGCCCCTGCGGTTGGAAGGTATCCAGTATGCTATTGGGGAAGATCAGACAGCAATTACTGATAACTTCAAAAAGAATGAAGCAGCTGGGCCAAAGCAGAAACGATGCTCAGTTGTGAATGTGTGTGGTAGTAAAAGTGAAGTCCAATGCTGTAGAGAACAGTGTTGCATAGGAACTTGGAATGTTAGGTCCATAAATCAAGGTAAACTGGATGTCGTCAAGCAGGAGATGGCAAGAGTGAACATCGATATCTTAGGCATCAGTGAACTAAAATGCGCAGGAATGGGCGAATTTAATTCAGATAAACACTTTATCTACTATTGTGGGCAAGAATCCCGTAGGAGAAGTGGAGTAGCCCTCATAGTCAACAAGAGTCCTAAATTCAGTACTTGGGTGCAGTCTCAGAAACGACAGAATGATCTTGCTTCCTTTCCAAGGCAAATCATTCAGTATCACAGTAATCCAAGTCTGTGCCCCAACCACTAATGCCAAAGAAGCTGAAGTTGAACAGTTCCATGAAGACCTCCCAGAACTAACACCAAAAAAAAGATATCCTCTTCATCATAGGGGATTGAAATGCAAAAGTAGGAAGTCAAGAGAAGATACCTGGAGTAATAGACACATTTGGCCTTGGAGTACAAAGTGAAGCAGGTTAACGGCTAATGGAGTTTTGTCAAGAGAACATGCTGGTCATAGCAAACACCCTCTTCCAACAACACAAGAGATGACTCTACATGTGGACACCATCAGATGGTCAATACCAAAATCAGATTGATTTTGTTCTTTGCAGTCGAAGATGGAGACGCCCTATACAGTCAGTGAGAAGAAGACCTGGAGCTTCAGATCCAGGTGGCTCAGATCATGTGGCTCAGAGCATGAACTCTTCATTGCAAAATTCAGGCTTAAATTGAGGCATGTAGGGAAAACCACCAGGCCATTCAGGTACGACCTAAATGAGATCCCTTACAATTATACAGTGGAGGTGATGGATAAATTCAAGGAATTAGATCTGGTAGACAGAGTGCCTGAAGAACTATGGATGAAGGTACATACAAGAGGCAGTGACCAAAACCATCCCCAAGAAAAGCAAGAAGGCAAAGTGATTGTCTGAGGAGGCTTTACAGATAGATAAGGAAAGAAGAGAAGCAAAAGGCAAGGGAGAAAGGGAAAGATAAATCTAACTGAATGCAGAGTTCCAGAGAATAGCAAGGAGAGATAAGAAGTCCTTTTTAAATAAACAATGCAAAAAAAAAAAAATTAGAGGTAAACAATAGAATAGAAGGGAAAGACTAGAGATCTCGTCAAGAAAATCAGAGAGGTCAAGGGAACATTTCACACGAGAATGGGCATGATAAAGATAGAAATGGTAAGGATCTAACAGAAGCAGAAGAGATTAAGAAGAGGTGGCAAGAATATATAGAAAAACTATATAATGATAACCCTTATGCAAGACAGCAAGAGACACAGATGTATAGAACAGTCTTCTGGACTCTGTGGTAGAGGGCGAGGGTGGGATGATTTGCGAGAATGGCATTGAAATATGTATAATATCATATAAGAAACGAATCGCCAGACCAGGTTTGACACATGAGATGGGAGCTCAGGGCTGGTGCACTGGGATGACCCAGAGGGATGGGATGGGGAGGGAGGTGGGAGGGGGGTTAAGGATGGGGAACACGTGTACACCTGTGGCGGATTCATGTCAATGTATGGCAAAACCTATACAATATTGTAAAATAAATAAAAGCAACTCAAAAAAAAACTACATAAAAAAGGTCTTAATGACTCAAATAACCACAGTGATGTAGTCAGTCACCCAGAGCTGTACTTCCTGGAGTGTGAAGTTCATTGGGCCTTAGGAAGCATTACTACAGACAAAGCTAGTGGAGGGGATGGAATTCCAGCTGAGCTATTTAAAATCCTAGAAAAATGGTGCTGTTAAAGTGCTGCACTCAATATGCCAGCAAATTTGGAAAACTCAGTGACCACAAGACTGGAAAAGGTCAGTTTTCTTTCCATTCCCAAAGAAGGGCAATGCCAAAGAATGTTCAGACTACCATACAAGTGTGCTCATTTCACATGCTAGTAAGGTTATGCTCAAAATCCTTCAAGCTAGGCATCAGCAGTACATGAACTGAGAACTTCCACATGTTCAAGCTGGATTTAGAAAAGTCAGAGGAACCAGAGATCCAATTGCCAACATTCATTGGCTCATAGAGAAAACAAGGGAATTCCAGAAAAACATCTGTTTCTGCTTCACTGACTATATGAAAGCCTTTGACTGTGTGGGTCACAACAAACTGTGGAAAATTCTTAGAGATGGAAATACCTTACTTGGAAATGCCACCTTACTTGTCTCCTGAGAAACCTGTATGCTGTTAGAACAGCAGTTAGAACTGGACTTGAAACAACAGAGTGGTTCAAAATTGGGAAAGGAGTATGCCAAGGCTGTATATTGCCACCCTGCCTATTTAACTTCTATGCAGAATACATCATGTGAAATGCTGGGCTGGATGAATCACAAGCTGGAGTCAAGATTTCCAGGCAGAATATCAACAACCTCAGATACGTGGATGATACTCCTCTAATGGTAGAAAGTGAAGAGGATCTAAGGAGCCTCTTGATGAGCGTGAAAGAGTAGAGTGAAAACGCTGGCTTGAAACTCAACACAATCTAAGATCATGGTATCCAGTCTCACCACTTCATGGCAAATAGAAGAGAAAATAGTGGAATGAGTAACAGATTTTATTTTCTTGGTGTCCAAAATCACTGTGGATGGTGACTGCAGCCATGAAATTAAAAGACATTTTCTCCTTGGAAGGAAAACTATGAGAAACCTAGACATCATGTTAAAAAGCAGAGACATCACTTTGCCAACAAACGTCCGTATACTCAAAGCTATGGTTTTTCCAGTAGTCGTGTACCCATGTGAGAGTTGAACTATAAAGAAGGGTGAGCGCTGAAGAATTGCTGCTTTCCAATTGTGGTGCTGGAGAAGACTCTTGAGATATCAAAGCAGTCAATCCTAAAGGGAATCAACCCTCAGTGTTCATTGGAAGGATTGATGCTGAAGCTCCAACACTTTGGCTGCCTGATGCGATGAGCCGACTCATTGAAAAAGACCCTGATGCTGGGAAAGATTGAAGGCAAAAGGAGAAGCGGGTGACAGAGGATGAGATGGTTAGATAGCGTCATTGACTCAGTGGACATGAATTTGAGCAAACTTCAGGAGATAGTGAAGTACAGGGGAGCCTGGCGTGCTACAGTACATGGGGTTGCAAAGAGTTGGACACAACTTAGTGGCTGAACAACAGCAACAGAAATAGGTGGCATTTTTAAATGAACGGAATACCATAGTATTCTAGGTGGAACACACTGGAGGTTTTGAAGGCTATTAATGATATTCCCTCCCTCATGCTCTTCTTTCCTCCCTCCTTCCTTCTTTTCTGATGGAAAATTTCTTATATAAAAATATTAATGATAGTATAATTGAACACCGGTGACCTTGGTGTGGAACAAGTTGGAACGGGCCTTGGCTTCCCAGCCGGAGACTGAGCCCAGGTTGCACTGGTGAAAGCCCCAGATCCTAGCCACTAGAGTGACAAGGGCCCTGGTCCTTCATCTTTGGGAAAAGAATTTCCGCAAAGATGGAAAGTAGTGAAGCAAGTAAAGTATTTAGTAGAAGTACAGTAAGTGTACTTACTTACTCCTTGGAAGAAAAGTTATGACCAACCCAGATAGCATATTCAAAAGCAGAGACATTACTTTTGCCGACTAAGGTCCGTCTAGTCAAGGCTATGGTTTTCCTGTGGTCATGTATGGATGTGAGAGCTGGACTGTGAAGAAGGCTGAGCACCGAAGAATTGATGCTTTTGAACTGTGGTGTTGGAGAAGACTCTTGAGAGTCCCTTGGACTGCAAGGAGATCCAACCAGTCCATTCTGACGGAGATCAGCCCTGGGATTTCTTTGGAAGGGATGATGCTAAAGCTGAAAACTCCAGTACTTTGGCCACCTCATGCGGAAGAGTTGACTCGTTGGAAAAGACTCTGATGCTGGGAGGGATTAGGGGGCAGGAGAAGAAGGGGATGAAGAAGACCAAGGATGAGATGGCTGGATGTCATCACTGACTCGATGGATGTGAGTCTGAGTGAACTCCGGGAGCTGGTGATGGACAGGGAGGCCTGGCGTGCTGCGATTCATGGGGTCACAAAGAGTCGGACACAACTGAGCGACTGAACTGAACTGACAGTACGTGTGGATAGACACAAGGGCAGACTCAGAGGGAGAGTCCCGAGTTGCTGAGTCGTGCCCTCATGATGACTCGAGTTACTTTTATGGGGCGTTTCTTCCGGGTTTCCTGGGGCCCATCATGCTGATGTGCCTGGGTCACGTCTGCTGTATCTCAGGATCCTTCCATGTGCCTGCACGCATCTCTTTGACCTTCAAGGAACCTTTCTGTGCATGTGTGGCCAGGGAGGTCTCCTGACTTCAGGAATGAGAAATATGTGCTCCGGGCAGGGCTCAATGGTAGCTTAGCGTCATTCCCCTTTGACCTTCAAGGAGCCTTTCTGCGCATGTGCGGTCAGGGAGGTCTCCTGACTTCAGGAATGAAAAGTATGTGGTCTGGGCAGGGCCCAGCCGCCTCCCTTAATTGTCCTGCTAGTAGTCTTGTCTTGGAGTTTCAGTCCATAGGGAATAAATCTCCAGTTGCTTTACCCTCAGAGGGGCCTATCCACCTCCTGTCTGATAACGAGCCCCTGTGTATCCATCATCTACCTTCAACAATTATCAAATCATTGCAAATACTGTATCATCCACATGCTTCACCCACTTCTTCCCACCCCTTCTCAAACTATTTTGAAGCAAAACATTTATTTTCTTAAATTGACTGGTACTAATATTTTGCTTCTTAAGCTGGACGAGGGTAGAACACAGATGTTCTCTTCATTATTATTGTTTTAATCATATATATATATATATATATTTAAACTGTGTGTTTGTTTTGTACTTGTTTCACCGTGTATTTTGTTATAAAAACACCTAACTGCTTGTTTTAGATCCTCATGAGTTCTTAATGTATCCTCCAAAGAGAATGTGCCAGTTTATACTTTCACCTCCAGGCGATGAGACTACCCATCACCCCAGACCCTCACAGTCAGATATCTTCAGGCTGTACTTGAACCAGCAACAGGGGGAAAGTCCCAGCAGAGTCTCGTTCAAACGTGCTTTCCCACAACTACTGTCGTGGGCCTCAGGATGAGTCTCTTCACACTCAGCTGTAACCGCATGGTTCTTCCTGGTCCTTACACACGGTTAAGTCTGTTTTCTCCTCAGGGAGAGTCAATGCCTTTTATTCAGTCTTTTCTTATTTCCTTTCTTATCTGTATTCTTTCTTCTTAAAGGGCCTTGTATTAGTCAGAATATTTACAGTTGCAAGTGATGGAGATATAACAGTTTAGGCAGGAAAGGGGAACCATTGGCTCACGTACCTGGGCATTCCTGCCCTGCCAAATCCAGGGGCTCCAGCCTCTTGTCTGGGCTTCTACTTCTTGCTCCTTCTCCACCCTCCATCCCTCTTCCCACATCCATCCTTCCACACAGCTACTCTCTCTTTGTTGGCCCTTCTCTCCCCTATTGGCGGGGGCCCTTGGCCACAATGCCCCAGGGAAGGGGGCCACTTAGAGCTCCAAGCTCACAGACTTCCAACTTAATAACTACTCCATGAAGAATGAAAATGCTTTCTCCAGAGATATAATCTGATTGGATCTCTTTGGTCCCTGCCCCCTTACACCGCAGCGGGGAGAATCTGGCTCCAAAAGAAGCACTGGGCAAGCTTGCCAGACAGTAAAAACAGTAGCTACCATAGCCCAGCACAAATCTGCTGGAACTGTAATGCACGGAGTTAAGCATTTTCCTTGTATACTCTATCTGTTGGGGTTTTTCTCCTCACAGGGATACGTTCTTGGCCCTGCAGATCACTAACTTGGTCTCTGATGGATGCACCTGTTCCAACCTCTTTTGTTTGTGACGTGTTCCTTTTCTGTAGCTATCTGTTCAGTTCAGTCACTCGGTTGTATCTGACTCTTTGTGACCCCATGGACTGCAGCATGCCAGGCTTCCCTGTCCATCACCAACTCCTGCGGCTTACTCAAACTCATGTCCATTGAGTCAGTGATGCCATCCAAGCCTCTCATCTTCTGTCGTCCCCTTCTCCTCCCAACTTCAATTATTCCCAGCATCAGGGTCTTTTCAAATGAGTCAGTTCTTCACATCAGGTGGCCAAAGTATTAGAGTTTCAGCTTCAGCATCATTCCTTCTAAAGAATATTCAGGACTGATTTCCTTTAGGATGATAATGATACACGGGGCAAATATGATAGCTGCCAATCCCAACCCACTGTCCCTCCTTCTCCACTCTGCTTTCCTACTTCTTCTCTTCCTCAGCCATACTTGTGACCATCTCTCCTTTAATGGTGGACTGCCCTGGTGGCTCAGTGGTAAAGAATCCGCCTGCCAGTGTAGGAGACATGGGTTCGATTCCTGGGTCAGGAGGATCCCCTGGAGAAAGAAATGGCAATCCACCGTAGTATTCTTGCCTGGAAAATCTCATGGACAGAGGAGTGTGGTGAGCTACAGTCCTTGGGGTTGCAAAAGATACAACTTAGCGACCAAACAACAACAGTTCTTTAATGGTACTCATCCCGTGTGTGAAGTGATATTTCACTGAGGATTTGATTTGAATTTCCCTTATGGCACATAATGCTTAGCATCTTTCAGGAGCTTACTGGCCACTTGTAGATCCTCTTTGGAGAACTATCTCTTGAGTTCTTTGCTCATTTTTTAAAAAATAGGGTTCTTTGTCTTTTTGTTATTGAGATAAAGGTATTCTTTTTCTTTTTTTTTAGGTTAAGTGTTCTTTTTATATACATGTCTCTTATTCAGTTCAGTCGCTCAGTCGTGTCCGACTCTTTGTGACCCCATGAATCACAGCACGCCAGGCCTCCCTGTCCACCAACTCCGGGAGTTCACTCAGACTCAGGTCCATCGAGTCAGTGATGCCATCCAGCCATCTCATCCTCTGTCGTCCCCTTCTCCTCCTGCCCCCAATCCCTCCCAGCATCAGAGTCTTTTCCAGTGAGTCAACTCTTCGCATGAGGTGGCCAAAGTACTGGAGTTTCAGCTTTACCATCATTTCTTCCAAAGAAATCCCAGGGCTGATCTCCGTCAGAATGGACTGGTTGGATCTCCTTGCAGTCCATGGGACTCTCAAGAGTCTTCTCCAACACCACAGTTCCAAAGCATCAATTCTTTGGCGCTCAGCCTTCCTCACAGTCCAACTCTCACATCCATACATGACCACAGGAAAAAGCATAGCCTTGACTAGACGGACCTTAGTCGGCAAAGTAATGTCTCTGCTTTTGAATATGCTATCTAGGTTGGTCATAACTTTTCTTCCAAGGAGTAAGCGTCTTTTAATTTCATGGCTGCAGTCACCATCTGCAGTGATTTTGGAGCCCCCCAAAATAAAGTCTGACACTGTTTCCACTGTTTCCCCATCTATTTCGCATGAAGTGATGGGACCGGATGCCATGATCTTCGTTTTCTGAATGTTGAGCTTTAAGCCAACTTTTTCACTCTCCTCTTTCACTTTCATCAAGAGGCTTTTTAGCTCCTCTTCACTTTCTGCCATAAGGGTGGTGTTATCTGCATATCTGAGGTTATTGATATTTCTCCTGGCAATCTTGATTCCAGCTTGTGCTTCTTCCAGCCCAGCGTTTCTCATGATGTACTCTGCATATAAGTTAAATAAGCAGGGTGACAATATACAGCCTTGACGTACTCCTTTTCCTATTTGGAACCAGTCTGTTGTTCCATGTCCAGTTCTAATTGTTGCTTCCTGACCTTCATACAGGTTTCTCAAGAGGCAGATCAGGTGGTCTGGTATTGCCATCTCTTTAAGAATTTTCTGCAGCTTATTGTGATCTACACAGTCAAAGGCTTTGACATAGTCAATAAAGCAGAAATAGATGTTTTTCTGGAACTCTCTTGCTTTTTCCATGATCCAGCTGATGTTGGCAATTTGATCTCTGGTTCCTCTGCCTTTTCTAAAACCAGCTTGAACATCAGGAAGTTCATGGTTCACTTATTGCTGAAGCCTGGCTTGGTCTCTTATTAGATATATGATTTTCAAGTCTCTTCTCCCATTCTGAGAATTGTCTTTTCACTTGTGTGTGTGTGTGTGTGTGTGTGTGTGTGTGTGTGTGTGTGATCTATTAGCTTATTTTTGGCTGTGCTGGGTCTCCGTTGCTGTGCGCGGGTTTCCTTTAGTCACAGCGGGCGGGGGCTGCTCGCTGTTGCAGGGCTCAGGCCCCTTGCAGCAGTGGCTTCTCTCGCTGTGGAGCATGGGCTCTGGGCACATGAGCTTGCAGGGGCCTGGTTGCCCCACGGCATGTGGAATTTTCCCAGACCAGGGACTGAATCTATGTCCCCTGCATCGGCAGGCAGATTCTTAACCAGTAGACGACCAGGCATGTCCCTCTTTTCACTTTCTTGATGGTGTACTTGGAAGCACAGAAGGTTTTAATTTTGGTGAATTCCCAGTTTATGTATTTTTCTCTTTTGTGGCTTATGCTTTTGGTGTTATACCTGTGAAACCACCGCCTAATGTCCGAAAGATTTACTCACATGTTTTCTTCTAAGAGTTTCATAGTTTTAGCTCTTATTTTTAGGTCTCTGATCCATTTTGAGTTAGTTTTGAAATCAAGAAGTATGAATTCTCCAACTTCATTTCTCTTTCTCAAGATTGTTTTGGCTATTCTGGGTCCTTTGAATTTCTGTATGAATTTTAGAAGCAGTTTATCAGTGTCTACAAAGACCTAGCTGGGATTTTAATAGGGAGTACATTGAATCTGCATGTCTGATCTGGGGAGTATTGCCCTCCTGACAATATTAAGTCTTCCCATCCTTTAACAGGAAAATGTCTTTCCATTTATTTAGGTGGTTTTTCATTTCTTTCAGTGATGTTTTGTAATTTTCAGTGTATAAGTCTTATACTTTTTTGTTAAAATTATTTCTAAGGATTGTGTCATTTTTGATGCTTTTGGAAATGGAGCCTTCTTAATCATACTTTATGATTATTCATTGCCAGTGTGTAGAAATACAAACAGTTTTTTGTATTTTGACCTTGAACCCTATAACCTTGCTGATACGTTACTTCTAATGGTTTTCTAATTAGAAGATTGTGTCATCTGCATTTAGAGATAATTTTACATCTGCATTTCTTTTCTTTTTCCTGCCCAATGGACCTAATAATATTCCAGTTCAGTGGGCTTCGCTGGTGGCTCAGAGGTTAAAGCATCTGCCTGGAATGCGGGAGACCCGGGTTTGATCCCTGGGTTGGGAAGATTCCCTGGAGAAGGAAATGGCAATCCACTCTAGTACTCTTGCCTGGAGAATCCCATGGAGGGAGGAGCCTGGTAGGCTACAGTCCATGGACTTGCAAAGAGTCGAACACGACTGAGCGACTTCACTTTCACTTTCACTTTCAGTGTTGATTGGAAGAGGCAAGAGTGGGAATCTTCACCCTAGTTCTAAAATACACAGATGAAGTCAGTGTCTGGACATCCTTACCTTGTTCCTTATCTTAAAAGGAAAACAGTCTTTACCTTTAAGTCCAATATTAACTGTAGGCTTTTTGTAGGTATCCTTTTTCAGGTTGAGGAAGTTTCCTTCTGTTCCTAGTTTGCTGGTTTTCCTCATGAAAGAATGTTAGATTTCATTGACTGTATTTTCTGCATTGTTTGAAATGACCATGTCCTTTGTCCTTTTTTTAAATTAATGTAGTATTTTACGCTGATTTTTGCATTTTAAACCCAAATTTTATTTCTTATTTGACTTCGTGCTTATTTGGGAGTGTGTTGTTTAATTTACACATATTTTCATTTATTTATTTATTGTTGGCCACACCGTGCAATTTGTGGGATCTTAGTTCCCCAACCAGGTATTGAACCTGAGCCCTCAGCAGTGAAAGCACAGAGTCCTAACCACTCGACCACTAAGGAGCTCCCTGTTCTGTCCACTGTTTAAAATGACGTATTGAAATCTCTAATCTTTATTGTTTTGAATTTTTATTGGAATATTTACATTTATAGTGTTGTGTTAATTTCAGGTATACAGCAAAGCGAATCAGTTATACATATATCCACTCTTTCTTTTTTAGGCTCTTTTCCCGTGTAGGCCGTTACAGAGTACTGAGTAGAGGTCCCTGTGCTATACAGCAGGTCTTACTAGTTACCTGTTTTATCCATAGTAGTCTCAGTCTCCCAGTTATCCCCCACCCCTTATCCCCTGCTAACCTTGTTTCCTAACCTTGTTTGTGACTCTACTTTTGTTCTGTAAATAAATTCGTTTGTAGTCTTTTTTTTTAGATTTCACCTGTAAGCAATATCATGTATTCTTCCTTCACTGTCTGCCTTACTTCACTCGGTAGGACAGTCTCTAGCATCCGTGTTGCTGCAGACGGCACGACTTCGTCCCTGCTATGGCTGAGTACCATTCTCCTGTATACGTGGGCTGCCTCTCCATCACTCCTCTTGACGGACATCTCGTTCACTTCCATGTCCTTTCTGTTGTGTGTGTCTTTCTGAATCACGGTTTTCTGCAGCCCTAGTGGGATTGCAGGATCATGTGGCCGTTCTGTTTTTAGTTTCTTAAGCGGCCTCCCCAGTGGCTCTGCCAGGCTCCATTCCTATCGACAGCATACCCTTTTCTCCACGCCCTCTCTAGCAATTTACTGTTTGTAGACTTCTTGACCTTTCTGACTGGTGATACCTCATTGTAGTTTTGATTTGCATTTCCCTAATAATTAGTGAATTATTTTTCATGTGCTTTTTGCCCGGCCATCTAATTATTATTTTTGAATGATCAATTTCTCCCTTCAGTGCTGTCATTTTTTGCTTCATGTATTTTGGGACTCTGTAGTTAGACGTTTGTATTTATAACTGCAGTTAAGCCTCATTTTCAAAGATATTTTACAGCTTTTACAGGGACAAATTTTTTCTTATTTGATATTCTTTTCTTCCGATTTTTTTTTTTTTCCACTTTTTGGCTGCACCTTGCAGCATGTAGGATCTTCCCCAATGAGGACTGAACCTGCGCCCTCTGCATTGGAAATGTGGAGTCTTCACCAGTGGCATGCCAGGGAAGTCCATTCTTATCTGATACTCTTGAAGACTGCCAGGGTGACTTAGATGGCAGAGGCTTTTTTGTCCTTAACTATTGAACAAAGTGAACAAAACTCAGGAACTTACGGCAAAAAAATGGATCTGGGGAGAAAGTTAAGAAAAGAAAAGATAGCATGAAGACATCCTTGTGACGGAACTGTTCTGTGTCTCGACTGTGATGGTGTCACGGGTATCTACATGTGATAAAATTGTGCAGAGGCAAATACAGATTAGTGCATGTCAGCTTCGTGGGGTCCGAATAAGACTGCTGGACTGGATCCATCTCGGTCTCCTGCTTGTGACGTGGTGCTGTCATTATGCAAGCTGTTACTGTTGGGAAGTCGGGTGAAGCGTATACTTGGATCCCTTTGTGTTTTTGTTGTTGTTGTTACAGCTGCATGGGAATATACAGTTATTGCAAAATAAAAAATTAAAAGCAAAATACATGTTATCTCCATTCCTTACATAAGGAAAAAATACCCTCAGACATGTTTGGGTAGGTCTCTTTCTAGGTTTTTTAATATTGTTCTATTGATTTGTTGTGTATCTCCCTACCAGTAACACACTCCCTTGATTGATATAGCTGTATAGGAAGTCTTAATATCCAGTAGACTAATTTCCTACTTTATTAATCTTCAGTCTGTGTCCTTTATCTTTCTATATAAATTTTCAAATAAACTTGTCTATATCTTCAAAAATCATGGCTAGGAGTTTGATAAGAACTGTGTTAAACCTAATAGATCATTTTTGGGAGAACTGACATATATGTTGAGTCTGTTCATCTGTGATTGTGATTTATGCCTCTCTGTTTATTGTCATCTTCGCTTTCTTTCATCAGCGTTTCATAGTTTTCAGCACACAAGTTCTGTATGTGTTTAATTAGAGATTTGCCTGTTTCACTTTTATGAGTAATTGTCAGTGGGATTATACTTTTAACTTCCGTTTCTACATGTTCCTTGTTAGCCTGTAAACACGTGATCGGGTTTGGAATTCCTTGCGGTCCGGTAGTTAAAGCTCTACACTGTTTCACTGCTGGGGGCTCAGCAGGTTCTTTCCCTGGTCGGGGAACTACAAAATCTCACAAGCCGCCTGATGCAGCCAAAAAAAAGGTCATTGATTTTTATATGCTGATTTTTAGCCCGTCACTTTGCTGACTCACTCATTAGTTCCAAGAGTTTTTATTATAGATTCTTTGGGATTTTCTACAAAGACGGTCATGTCATATGCACATGGGTAGCTTTTACTTCTTTTCTGATGAGTATGCCTTTTCTCCCCCGTGTTCCAGCCACCTTCCCGTGTACGCTGAGGTGCAGGAGCCCTACGTGTACCTGCAGAACAGCCAGGTGGAGGTCCCCAACCTCTATCTGGGCGTGCCCACCAAGATGGCCATCACACTCGTCAATGGCACGCTCCTGCCCACCCACTTCCACTGGGGCAAGGTACGCGAGCCCACTCCATTGGGCCCCACCCTTGCAGCTCTCAACCCCAGAGGCCCATGTTGAGGGGCATCCTGCCCCCCAGACACCATCCAGAACAGATCACTGCCTCTGGGGGCCGACTCTGTAGCCTGCCCCGTGTGCCAGGGGAGATAAGGCCATGTCTCCATGCATCAAAACTAGCTACCCGCTGTTCCCCATCACCCTGGGCCTCCAAGGGCAGCCTTTTGTTAAGTCCAGGGAACCCCTGACAGGTGTGAGGTCCATCCAGCATGGTCAAGGAGAGAAGGGACCAGTGGTTTATCCCCACCTGGGAGCACCATGCCCTGCTGGGCTCACTGAGGGACCCTAGTCAGCAGCGTCCCCAAAGCATGCAGCGGTCCTAATCCCTCTGTCAGGACTCAGGTCCATCCTGGAAGCCCAGCCCCTGACCTGCCTCTGTGTCTGCCAGCTCCTGGGGCTCCAAGCAGATGTCTGCACAGTGAAAGTCTCCCCGAGACGTGGCACACTGGGCCCCAGCGAGGAGCGCCAGCTCAGCCTGGAGTTGACTGTGCATACCCTGGTGAGTGTGAAGCCAGGGGCTGCATTGCCTGGGGAGGCCCCCGGCTGTCTACATCCATGCCAGTCGGGAGGTCTGCCTCAGACCCCTGTCCTGGGCCAAGCAGGGAACAGATTTCTTGCATTGGGGTCTGGGGCTCCATTCCTGCTGGGCCTGCTCTCTAGGAACACAGGGTCAGGAAGGCTGGAGCAGACTGGGATGGGCCCTGAAACTCTTGAGCACCACCCTTAGCCCTCTCCAGCCATCCTCTGTGGCACAGGTGGGCCCACCTTTCCACCTGCCCAGAGATGCCCCTGTGCTGGGTGCCCCAGGGGCATCTGAGCAGTGCCCCAGTTCCTCAGAAGAAGGACACAGTTTCTCCCGGGTTCAGCCCACAGGAAGGCCATCGGGCAGAACGTGCTCCGTCCTTGGGGGGTTACCAGCCATCCGTTTGTAGTTCTTATGGAAAAAGAAGCTTCTTCCTCACAGGGACTCACAGACCCAGGTCCCAGTACCTCTGTGGGGAGCATGGAGACGTAGGCTTTCTTGCACAGCTGAGTCTGAGCTCGAGGGTCACAGATGAGTAGGCCCTGGGCTGGCCCAGAGCACACCTCACGCAGGAAGGGTTTGACTTCTGTGATAGCAGCTTCATCAGAATAAATGTGCAGCTTCTCCCAAGATCTGCTTGGCGGGGGTCTCCTTCAGGCGAGCACGCCCAGATGTTGGGAGCCAAGTCACAGCCAGGAGCTCTGAGGAAGGGGCCAGGCCTCCTGAGGGTCTGGGGATGGTGGCCCATTGAGGGGGTTGGGAGCCCTTCCACAGAGATGAGCCTGGACAAGGCCTTTGGGTTGAACCCTCCCAGCTGCCCCTGTGCCACAGGAGGCCATCTGAGGCCCTTCTGCCAAGGCCCACCCTGGGTCTTACCCACGGTGACACGCCCCTGGTGACCTTTCCTACAGGAAGCGGTGACCGACCTGGCCCTCCCTTGTGACGTGTCAGGCATGAGGGAGCCACTGGTTCTGGGCATCTCAGGGAAACCCCGGGGACTGCAGGTAGCCATCGGCGTCTCTAAGGAGGAGAGTGATGACAGGTGAGCCCAGGGCTGGGCCTGGGGGTTGGGGCGGCCATTCAGAGGAGCGGCCTCGCTGTGGGACCAGCCTCTCTCAGTTGATTCCCACAGCCAGGAGAAGACCCCTCACAAACTGTGTGGGGAGAGACCCCTCCCCCCCGCCCCATCCCTGCCCTCTGGGTGGTCGTTCTCCGTATGCCAGAGGCCAGACATCCATGGTGTGGGGAACAGCAAGGGACAGGGCTGTGGGCAGCTGGGAGACACGCCGGCCTGCCCCTGGCCTGGGAGAGCTGGTGGCGGGGGACACCCGTCTTGGCATAGAGGGTGCATCTGTGGGGTGGCTGGCTTTGCGAGGAGGGCTTAAAGCCTGGTTTTGGGGGCAGCTGGGCACCTCCAGCCTGAGGTGGCCGGCCGGGCAGGGCTGAGGGTGGCATGTAACTGGTGCCCACGGGCTTGGACAGTGCTCCCAGCACAGAGCTGTGGCCTGGCCACCCCGAGACACTCCACCTGGACTTCGGCTCAGCAGTGCCACTGCGGACCCACGTGAACCGCCAGCTCTTCCTGACCAACTGCTCCCCAATACAGACCCCTTTCACCCTCGAGTTTGAGTACTTCGGGAGCCCTGTGAACAGCCTGAGCCAGAAGCCCAGTCCGTGAGTCCAGCTGTTTTCAGTGACTGTTCTCGGGGAGGATGCAGCCTGGGGTTGCCCCACTGGGCCTCCATGTGGCTTCGGCGGGTATGAGTCGCCGGAGGAGGGTGTCCGCAGGTAGACGTGGAGAAACACAAGGAGTAGGGGGCCCTGCCTGCCCACCTCCCAGGCCTTGAGAGGAAAGCGGGGCGTGTGGCCCCTTCTGGTAGCCTGGGCTGCCAAGGCAAGGGCTTTGGATAGACCAGGCGGTCCTGGGGCCCTAGGATGAGGAAGAAGTTACTGTAGGTGGAGGCAACCGTGGCCAGAAGGGGAGTGAGGCATGCTGCAAAGCTGTAGCTTGCAATCCCATTGGAAGTATTTATATCCCAGAAGTTAGCTCAGCTTGCCAGCACCGCACTGTAGACACCTCCCCTCCTAAGGTAGGGAGAGTGGGGGGCAACTTCGGACTGCTGGGAGTGGGGGCTGCCACAAACAGTTCCTTAGCCATGAATTTGTCAACTGCAGAAAGTTAGCATGTGCAGTGGTGGGATAGATGTCCGCAGGAGACTGGAGACGGCCTATTGCAGAAGGCTGGGCAAAGGCTGGGAGTCTGGACTGGGTCTGCATCCTGGGGTCACCAGGGCACAGAGCCTGCGGGTCAGGGGTCCCTGCCCTCGAGCACTCCTGATTTTGTTAAGACTGGCAGGCAGCCTGCCGCTGAGATGCTTCGGGTGGTGGGGTGCCGAGGGATCAAAGACCATGGGTGGAGGTGAAGAGGAGCCCTGACCGGCTCTCCATGGGAGGAGAAGCAGGGCCACCTTCCTCTGCTGGAAAGCCGGGGGGGAGGGGGATGCTGGTTGCCTGGGGAGATGGCTGAGGTCTGGGTGAGGGCCTAGATGGCTTGATGCGATTTCCGTACCCCTCTTGTCAAGCCCCGACATGCCTCCCACCCTGCTGAAGACGGCACGGATGCGGGAGCTCTTGGCCAAGCGTGAGCAGTGGGGTAAGAGCCCAGGCCCGGGCAGAGCAGGGTTTTGTGGGGCCTTTGAGGATGTAGGCCACCTGCTGCAGGAAGGGTACCCTGGCCAGAGTCACTCCTCAGCGTCCTTTCTAGCCAGGTCCCTGAGATGGCCATGGCTTCCACCGAACAGCCCCCGCTCTTTAGAACACGGCCACCTTCTTGCTAAGGAAGAGGGTCTATGTACAGGGTCTGGCTTTGATTTGGGATGGGTGGTGGCTGGTGGCTTAGGAGTGAGGGCTCCCACTTGGCCTCATGGCAGTGAGAGAGCTGGACCCTGGACCCCAGGCTTGCAGGAGGGTCTCTTTAGGTGGACCAGGGAGAGACTGCAGGTGGCTTGTCTAGTTCAGTGCTTTGCTGACACTTGAGGGTTGGGACCTCTTTCCTGCCCGGGGGGGCTTCCTCACCATTCCTGGGTCTCATTGCAGAGTTTATGGAAAGCATGCTGTCCCATGGAAAAGGAGCAGCCTTCTTCCCCCACCTCTCCCGGGGCGTGCTGGGTGCCCACCAGAAGCTCAGCATCGACCTCACTGCCTGTGCCAACATGTGGGGGGAGTACTGGGATAGTCTCATCTGCACGGTAAGTGTGGCCGGGCGGGCGGGCAGGCAGGCAGCCTGGGGCACAGGGACCCCCACCCTGGCCCCCACCTGCAGGCTCACTCTCCTCTGACACCCAGCCCTCAGCCTCACAGGTCTCACCAAGTAGAAAGGTGATGCCTGCTGAGCTCAGGATGGGCCTCTGCATTGACCAGCAGCCCTGGGATTCCTGCAGGAAGGGTCCCATGAGCAGAAGCACCCACATCTTTGCCCATGAGGTCCTCCTGAGGCTGGGACCATACTTAGGAGGGTTGAGGGGTCAGATGGGCTTCCTGCCCTGGCCAGAGTCTGAGACCCAGAGTGGGCAGTAAGCGTGGAGACGGCATGGCCTCCCAGAGCCACAGCCTCACCCAGGCCTTGGTGAGGGCATCGTTCATTCCCTGTCAGCCCATTCACTGACTCCGTCATTCAGCATGAACTGAGACCTTATATGTACAGGTTCCTGTGTGGGCCCCTGGACTGGGTACAGGGGTGAGGAAGACAGCAGACCACCCTAGTAGGGAGCGCCTAGTTTAGGATGAAGGGGTGAAACAGGTTCCACGTCCTATGTCATTTAATTATTGCACAGATTTTCAACTATTTAGTAAATTGGACAGGTGAGTTATGGTAGTTATTTGCTTTAAATTGTGTTCTAGCCAATGACCAAGTGGTGATCACTTTAATATACAAAGAGTTCTTAACTAACAATAAGAGTGGGTGGCACAAGCATCTCAAGGGGCAGAGGGTCATAATAGGCTGTTCAAGAATGACAGCTGGAGATGGCCAGTGAACATGAAAAGTATTTCATCAGCACTGCTAACTAAAGAAGGGGAAAACCCTGGTGGTCCAGTTGTTAGGACTCGGCATTTCCATGGCAGGGGGCCTGAGTTCAGTCCCTGCTCTGGAAACTAAGATCCACAAGCTGCATGACATGGCCAAGAAAAAAGTGAGAATGAAAGGCACCCGGAAAGACTGGATTTGCGAGATGAGCAAGGCTTAAAATTGTCGATGGAGGTGCAGGGATGGGTGCCCATGGGCACAGTGGGGCTGCTGGGAAATGTGTGCCCTTCAGAGGCACTTGTGCAGGGCGCTGGGGACGCACATTTAAAGTTGCCCCAAGGAAAGAAGTGGATACACGAACAAACAAGTTTCATACCAGGCTTTTCTTCTCAGCATTGTTTATCATAGAGGAGGAGAAAAAGGAGACAGTGTAGACGTGTGTCCACCAGGAGAAGATCAGATAAAATGTTAGGCTACATCCATACCCTGGGATTCCCACAGCCAGTTCAACAATGCCATAAACCTTCATCAGTAAAATTATCGTATGTGGTTAAAAGAAAAAAAAAAGATTACCAAAATGAAAGCATGCCCAGAATGCCCCTCATTTATATCTGTTTTATGCACACAAGTCTGTCTAGACAGTTCTAACTGAAATACTAACTGAGTCATGCTGTGGCGTGGGATAGGATTATGGGTGAAATATAGTCCATGTTAAATTTTAAAAAATAAGTGATTTTGACTAGCAGAGAAAATGATCACTATTTCCATTTAAAAGATGAAGAAATTTCATCCAAAGAGCCATAAGAGGCCAAAGGCCATCAGGCTGGGAGACAGTGGTCACACGTGGAGGCCCTGGGCTGGCTGGAGGAGGGGATGAGGCACCTTGGGGCCGTGGTGGCAGCAGGGGATGACGGAGGATTGGTGTGCGTCTGCAGGTGGGAGACCTGCCTCCAGCAGTCATCCCGGTGCACATGGCGGTGGTGGGCTGCCCCATCAGCTCCCAGAGGACCCCCCACTACACCACTGACCAGACCCAGAGGGAGCCCATCATCAGGTACCGCTCCTTGCCCACCTCCCCTCCGCTAACCCCGGAACCCTCTGGCCTCCATCCCGGCTGTCCACACCAGCTCGTTGCTGCCCAGCTGGCCCAGTGCCGCCTGGTGTCACCCAGCACGAAAGCCCTGGGCCAGCACTACCCCGGAGGAGAGAGGCCTCAGGGGCATGGCTGTGATCTGCACGTCTCAGAGGGCTCTGGGGGGACAGGAGTGAGCAGTTGGTGGCGCCCGAGGTCAGGGCCGTGCCTGGGGCCCCTCACTGGGGTTTCTGTGGTTGGTCAGGGTGGTTGGAGAGTGGGGAGGCGGGTGACTGGGCCAGTGAGCAGCCCTGGGTCACGGTTCACTGGGGGGTCATGTTGGGGTGGGCCTCCAGCCCTGGGGCTCTGTGAGTCCGGGGTGAAGACAGACCACTATGGGCCTCCTCCCTGCCCAAGCCCAGCCCTCCTCTCTGAGGTGAATTGGCCTGTAAGGTGTGTGCTGATCCTGGTCCCCTGCCTCCAGGTTCGGCACCCGGGTCTCTGGAGGAGACCAAGTCACCCGCATCCTTCGCCTGAATAATTCCAGCCCCTGTGGTGAGACGCTCATGAGAGAAATTGGGGCTCTTGCTTCAGGCTGTGCCAGGTGGGGGCCAGGATGGGAGGGCAGCTGCTGGCCCACAGCCTGGACCCTGGAGTCCAGCGGGCCTGAGGTACAGAGAGAGGACTTCAAGGGCTAAGGTGGGGAGTGGCCAAGCCAGTCAGGGGTCGTCAGAGCCACTTCCACCATGAGGCCAGCACTTGCCCTTGCCTGTAGAACCTGGTGTCTTCCACTGTGCCCGGGCCAGATGCCCGCCCTGGCCACATTCACCTGGTGCTGGACAGAACGTGCAGAGCACACCTTTTCCTTTCAGCCAGCAGCCCCTGTGCCGCTTGCTGGGAGCTAAAGGATGGAGGGGAGAAGGCAGGGGCTGTATGGGTGGGAGGAGCCGGGAAGTCAGCAAATAAGCAGAAGGAAAAGCAGCTGTAGGGAGAGCACAGGGAGGCCTGGATTTGTGCATTTGGACATGAACGCTGGTCTTGGGATCCAGAGGACAAAGGGTGATGGAGCCGATGGCATAAGCCTGTAGACTTGAAACAAGAATTGCCTGGAAGTGACAATGATAAACGAGGCCCCCACCAGCCTGTCCGGGAGAACTGGTGGCCTCTGGGGCCTGCAGGGAGTGGGCCCCAGGCAGGAGTCATCTGCTCTTTGCTTACTCCTCACGCCTTTCTCCTGCATCTGCCCCAGACATCCGCCTGGACTGGGAGACCTACACTCCAGAGGATAGGGAGGACCGACTGCTGGAGCTGCTGGTGTTCTATGGGCCGCCCTTCCCGCTACGTGACCATGCTGGGAACGACCTCCTATACCCCGAGACCCCGGAAAGCAGCGGCTCCTTCTGGTCCCCAAGTCCCTCTGAGTCTGAGTCCAGCCGTGAAGCCACCCCATCTGTGAGCAAGGGTGGCGGGTGGGCCGCTGGGCCGGGTCAGCGGGTCTCAAACTGAGCCTCGGCGACTCCCTTGACCATAGGCCGAGGGCAGCTCCAGTGCCGGCGCCCCCCAGAAGATCATCTCGGTCATCCTGCAAGGGCATGAGGGGATGCCCTCTGACCACCTGTTCTCCATCAGCCCCAAGCAGGTGGTGAGTGGGTGGGGCTGGGAGCTTCGGGGAGCCATCCCCCTGACCAAGGCTGGGGGTGGGGTGGGGTGCGGTTGTCCAGCGCTGAGGCTGCTGTGCCTGCCAGGTGGTCCCTGCGGGGGGGAGCAGCACCATCCACATCTCCTTCACACCCGTGGTGCTGGGCCCCAACGTCCTGCACAAGGTGGAGTGTGTCGGCTACGCCCTGGGCTTCTTGAGCTTGGACGATGAGGTGAGCGCTTTGGGCCTGGGGAGGGCTTCCCCCCACCCCACCCCACCTCTCAGGACTCCAGTGATGGGGCCTGGGCTTGGTAGGTGGAGAGGGAGCTTCCGGGCCGGAGGCGCCGCCTGCAGGACTTTGCCGTGGGACCCATGAGGCTGGACCTGCACGGCTACGTCAGGCCGGCGCAGTGAGTCCACAGGGCCACCTGGCCCGCCTCCTGCCCCTGGTGGGGAGCAGCCTCCTCGGGCGCTGCTGGGGACCATCCCGGGCCTTGGGAACAAGAGGATGGGCACGGGAGGGTGGGGCCGGCCAGGGGCAGGTGAGGCCCCGAGGCCCATCCCGGGCTGTCGCCGGCAGGCTGAGCGTGGAGTGGGACTACGGTGGCAGCGTGGTGTTCTGGCAGCAGGCCAGTGACCTCATCCCCGAGCAGCCCTGCGCTGGGGTGAGTGTGCGGCCCCCCTGCCCTCCTGTGTCACCCAGGTGCCCCCCACCGGCCCTCCAGGGGCAGAGCCTAGCAGTCTGAGTCCCCGCCTTGTGGTTGCCAGGTGCTGAGTGAGCTGGTGACCACCCGCCACCTGAAGTTGACCAACACCACGGAAATCCCTCACTACTTCCAGCTCCTGGTCTCCAAGCCCTTCTCCGTTTCTCAAGAGGGGGCGAGCCGCAGCCACCGGGCCCTGGGCCGGAAGCAGGAGGGTGAGCAGGAGACGGCAGCGAGGGGCAAGCAGCTGGTGCTCCACCCACAGGAGAACACACTGGTCAGTGGCGGCGTCTGCGGTCCCCGCCAGGGGGCACACACGCCTGGGCCGGGGCCACCCTCCTCTCACGTTCCCGCACATGTATGTACAGAGAGCCCAGCCACACGGCACCCTCCCAGGGCTGCACTCAGACACAGACAGCGGTGGTATCCAGGCCCCGCCACGCCCTAAGCACTCAGGGGCCAACTCCCCAGACAGACAAGACTAGCCAGCGCACGCACACACACAGCCACACACACCCACAGTCCCACACACACACCCCCACTCACCGTCCCACACCCCCACCCCCATCATCTCACACACACACACCCCCACTCACCACTCAGGGGCCAACTCCCCAGACAGACAGGCAGACAGACAAGACTCCAGCCAGCGCACGCACACACATACAGCCACACACACCCACAGTCCCACACCCCCACCCCCATCATCTCACACCCCCACCCCCACTCACCGTCCCACACCCACCCACTGTAACACACACACACCGTCCAGCACATATACACCGTCCCACACACACACTCAATCTCCCACACACACCCCCACTCTCCCACACACACACTCAATCTCCCACACACACACCCACTCTCCCACACACACACCGTGCAGCACACTTTCTGCACAGGGGTCTCCACATGTAGATGTGCCCTGACCTATCAGAGCGCACACTCACGAGCCCTAGACACACCAGTCTGCCTTCATCCCCTCTGCCCGCGTCCTGGTCCTGAGAGCACCTCCACATGGCACAGACCCTCCCCACTCACCTGCCCTCTTGCAGAGTTTCATCACCGTCTTTCCATAAATGTAAGCCACACTGGTCCCAGGCCCCCCCTCCAGAGATGAGAAGGCTAGGGCCGAGGCCTAGGAATCTGTATTCCTAACAGGTCCCTTGAGTAAACTTGTGCAGTTAGGTCTACAGACCTGGGTTTGGGAGCCACATGTCCAAGGCCCCTCCCATGAGGCCTCAGTGATACCTTTGCCCTCTCCCCACAATCACCAGGATGACCCCTGAGCAAGGGTAAGCTGACTCTGTGCCCCACAGCCAACAGGGTGACCCCTGAGCAAGGCTAAGCTGACTCTGTGTCCCATGCTTGAAACTCAGGTGGGGCCCCTCACTGCCCTCAGGACAGACACAGGCCTGCCCTGGGCCTGCGGGCTTGCACACAGCCCTGGTCACCCGAGGGGAGGACAGCTCCATTCCTCGGGCCCCTCAGCTCCTGACGGCTGCTGGGCACAGAGCAGGGTCTGCAGGAAGGAAGGGTGGAGCCCCAGATGGGCAAGCTGCTGCCTGCCTCCAGCAGCCTCAGGTGACAGCTCGCCCACAATCTGCTCAGGTGAACGTGTCCTTCTCGCTCTCCCTGGAGCTGCTCTCCTATCAAAAGCTCCCGGCTGACCAGATGCTGCCCGGAGTGGACATTCAGCAGAGCCCGAGTGGAGAGAAGCAGATGGTGTTCACACAGAACCTGCTGCTGGAGTACAGCAACCGGACCTCCCAGGTGAGTCCCCGGCCTGGCTCACATGGTAAAGAGGGGCACCAGGCTGAGCTCTGCTCAGGTGGAGTCCCGACCCCGATCGTCTGGCACGTGGAGAGATGGGGTCATCTCCATCCTTACCAGCCTCAGGAGCTCAGAGCCAGGTGGGGTGCTGGAGTGTGGAATATCAGGGAAGGCTTTCTGGAGGAGGAGGTGGCATGTGAAGCCTGCACATTGTTTAATGGAGAAAGAAGGGGCCAGTCCAAGGGAATGGCCTGACAGCGCCGACAGTGAGCAGCTGAGGGACGCCTCTGGGGCTTGTCTGGGACTGTGTGTGCACCAGGTGAGAAAGCCATGGGCCTTGTTCTGTGGGCTGTGACAGGCTCCACACCCCAGCCCCGCAAGCTTCTGAGGGGAGAGGCCAGGGGGAAAGGTGAGGGGGCCCAGAGCCCAGGAGGAGCAGAGGGCTGGATAAGGGGGACAGGTAGGCAGGGAGGGGACTCGGGCAGGGAGTGGAAACCACAGCGCTGGATCAGGGGAGAAGGGAGCAGACGGCGCCTCCCTGGTCGCTTTCCTGCTGGAACCCCCCCAGCGGCCTCCCACCAGCGGCGGTGCTGCCTATGGGCTCCTCAGAAGCTGCTGCGCGGAGGGCTGGCAGGGTCCCGTGTCCCTGCTGCTCCCCTGGCTGGCTGGCTCTGTCCCTAGGTGGTGCCCCTGCGGGCCGTGGTGGCCGTGCCTGAGCTGCAGCTCTCCACCAGCTGGGTGGACTTTGGCACCTGCTTCGTGAACCGGGACCGGGTCCGGGAGGTCTACCTCATGAACCTGAGTGGCTGCCGAAGCTACTGGGCCGTGCTGACAGGTGTGTTAGGCCCTCCTCCCTAACTCCGCCAGACCGAGACCCCCCAGGAAGGGGCCTGTGGCCCTGTGCTGATGGGCTGGACCCCCTGGGAATTGCTGCGCTGACGGCCACTTCCCCCATCCGAAGTGGTCCCCCCCCAGGGTAGTGGGCAGCAGCAGAAGCGCCAGGAGGCGGGGGTCAGCGCCGCAGGCGGTGCGTGGAGCTGCCTGCGTGTCCTCCCCATCCTGCAGGCCAGCAGGAGCCAGATAAGGCCCCCGTGGCCTTCAAGGTCTCCCCAAGCAGTGGGCTGCTGGAGGCACGACCGGTCAACGCACCCCCCACCTCTGTCACCCTCCAAGTTTCCTTCACCGCCAGGTATGGCCCCCCACAGCCTGGCTGGCGCTGCCCCCCCGGAGCCCTGGGCCAGCACCCCTCCTGATTTAAGCCCCGGCTTCCCATAGGAGCTGTGAGCTGTACGAGTCCACGCTGGTGGTGGAAGGCGTGCTCGGGGAGAAGCCGTGCACCCTGCGGCTCCGGGGCTGCGGCTCGTATGACGAGAGACACGCTTCACCCCTGCACCAGCTCTGAGGCTCTGCCCTCAGCCCCCAGTCCTGGAAATAAACATGGCCCGGAGCTCTGGAGCGGTTTACTGAGCACGGGCCTCTGCTGGGGGACCTCTGAACAGCTCCTGGGACAGAGGGACCCCTCCAGGCCCGGGCCTTGTGTCCTCAGGGCTCAGCCGAGGGTGGGTCCGCTGGGTGGAGACCAGGGCACTTAGTGTTCAGATGGAGCAGAGGCAGGACCAGCCTAGTGAGAACTGGCCCTGCAGAAGAACCACAGGCACCGAGGTAAGACCGCGCATTTACTGCGTCTGCGGCACTCCCCATCCACAGGGCCTGCCCCCAGGGATCACGCGGCAGCCTTGTGGGCTGGGTGGGTCTTAGCCGGAGGGGCCTGACTCCGCATCTGCTCCTGTGCTGGGGCATCTATTCACGTTGTGTGTGCTCACATCAGCTCAGGTGTCTTGACTTGCCATCCCTTCCATGCTGCGGGCTGCTGCGCCTCCGCCCTGGGCCGTCAGTTTCCGGGGTATTCAAAGACAGCGGCAGCTCCCATGCCAGTCCCGATGCACATGGACACCACCCCGTAGGCCCTGGGGAAGGAGACACACAGGTGGGGTGGAGGCACAGCCACCAAGCTCTCGTCAGGAAGGCTGACCTGGGCGCACTAGGGCCCAGAGGACGCCAGACCTCCGGGCATGTGGGTCCCAGGTGCACACACAGGGTGACAGATGCCTGCTGCAGGCCAGGATCCCCTGTCTCCTCAGCTTGGAGCATGTGGGCATATGTACACCTCCCCCAGACACCCCCACGGGGTCAGCCTCACCTCTTCCCGCGGCGCTTCAGCTCATTGAGCAGCGTGATGACCTGTCGAGCCCCTGTGCAGCCCAGCGGGTGGCCCAAGGCCACTGCACCCCCGAGAGGGTTCACCTTCTCAAGGGGGAGTTTCAGCTTCTCCACACAGTACACAGCCTGGGGGGAGGTGGAGCATCAGCTGCGGATCCCTCTCTGGTCCCCTTTGCCCCTCGCCCCCTGGCTCCAACTGGGGGCCCCAGGCCACACTGCAAAACAAAGGCTCACCTGACTGGCGAAGGCCTCGTTGATCTCAAAGATGTCCACATCGTCCACCGTCAGCCCTGCAGGCCCAGGGGAAAGACCTGAACTGACCCAGCGGCCCCCTTAGTGGGATCCTCAGTCTCCCTGGGGGCCCTGCCCCATCCATGGGCTGTAGGCTGCCTGCTATGTCTGCCTTTGCTCAAGATGGGTGTGTGGAGCCTGGCTGGGGGTCGGGGTGCTGGTCTTCACCCCCCCTTCACTCTGCAGCACCCACAGGACCACCCCAGGCACCTGTCCCCCACCTGCCTCAGGCAGCAACAGCACAAGAAACAGGAACTGGATCTGAATCTTGGGGCTGAAGGAGCCACCTTACCTGCTTTCTGCAAAGCCACAGGGATGGCGTAGGCAGGGCCAATGCCCATGATGTCAGGCGGAACCCCAACCACTGCATAGGACCTCAGGACCCCAAGGATGGGAAGGCCCAGCTCTTCTGCCTTGGACCTCCTGGCCAGCAGGATGGCAGCAGCTCCATCACTCACCTGGCTAGAGTTTCCTGGAGGCAAAGCACAGGGTTAGGGAGGCCCGCGGGCCGTGCTGAGGTGGTCCACACCTTCCCCACCCACCCTGCCTGGTGGCTCCAGCACCCAGAGGAGGACACCCAGCGTGCAGCAGCCCCATCTCACCAGCCGTGGTAGAGCCCCCCTCCTTAAAGGCGGGCTTCAGCTTGGCCAGGCCCTCCATGGTGGTGCTGGGGCGGATGCCCTCGTCCTGGGCCACGGTGACGCTTTGCTCTGTGCCCTTGTCGTCACGGACCGTGGTGGTAACAGGCACGATCTCAGCCTGGAAACAGCCCTGGCTCTGGGCTCTGGCTGCCCTGCCAGCACCGTGGACAGCCAGGCTCAGGCTCACATGGGGTTACTTTCCTTCCTGGGGTCCCTCCCTGACGCCCCCACCCACTGCCCTTTGGGACAGAAGTGCAAGCTGAGGCTGCTAAATGCAGGGACACGCTTGCCTCAGGGGAGTATGGAGAGGGCCTGGTGTGGGTCCCTACTATCTGGGCAGCGGGAGCCCAGGCTTCACAGGGTCTTTCTGGTCATCGGCCTTACCAGATCCTCAAAGAGGAAGGTTTGAGCAGGAGGCTCCCCTCTGAGCCCTTCACCCAAGAGGGATTAAGCCAACCGAGGCTGGAGCCCCAGGAATATTCGTGCTGGCTTCTGTGGACTTTCCGTTCCCTCCCACCAGCCCAATCCCCTCTGTTTCCTGTGACTCCATGTATTTATAAATGACATAGGGACTTCCCTGTGGTCCAGCTGCTACAACTCCATGCCCCTACTGCAGGGGGCCCAGGTTCGATCCCTGGTCAGTACCTCCCACATACCACAACTGAAACCCAGCACAGCCAAATAAACATTTAAAAAATAATAAAAATGACATACACTAAACTACTGGATGAACCTTAGAATTTAAACAGTGTAAAAGCATAAGGCATTTTAGGGTGACTGTTGCAATCATATGCAAAGGCCCAGCGGCATTCCCAGGGGAAGAAGCCACAGCTTTTACCCGACTCTCTAGTGAGAGTTTGAACCCAAGTGGCTAAAAACCACTGCCTCAGAGAGGCCCACCTGGCTGGAGACCACTGCCTCCACAGCCACACACACCAGGGGGAAAGACACTCGGACAACAATGGGATGTAGGGCTAAGTGTGCAGTGGCACCATCCCTGGTCCACCTCCCTACCTGGGATGGAAAGGCTTGGAAACCACTTGCTGCCCAGCAGTAGCCTAGGGCAGCTCCATCTGACACCACTTAACGCGCTGAATTGCTTCAGTCATGTCTGACTCTGCAAGCACACAGACTGTAGCCTGCCGGGCTCCTCTGTCCATAGAATTCTCGAGGCAAGAATACTAGAGTAGGTTGCCATTCCCTCCTCCAGGGCATCTTCCTGACCCAGGGATCGAACCCGTGTCTCTTATGTCTCCTGCATTGGCAGGCAGGTCCTTTACCACCAGCGCCACCTGGGGAGCGCACTTAGAACAGCCTCAAAAGCTCACTCTCCAGCCCTTGCAGCATGTCACCAGACAGCACTCACTTTTGCTGGGAAGCCAGTGCAAAGGTGTCCTGCTTCTCCCGCGAAATGCCAAACCGCTCAGCCACATTCTCTGAGGTTATCCTAGAACACAGACGGGGAACACTGAGTCTGTGTGGGGCCCGGGGCTGCACACGGGGCGGAGGCGGGGAGACCTGTGTCTCAGTGACACCAGGCGCACAGGCGGAGGCACCGTAGTTGGGCCTCTAAGCGTGCACACAGGAGGGTTTGGGTGGGGCACCAACTGGCCTGGCCAGCTTCTCCTGCGCCTCAAGGGAAACTGCTTTCCTGTGAGGAGACGAGGACTCCCAGGCCCCCATGGGAGGCCACACCCAGCTTTCTGCTCCCCGGAGCTGCAGCCTCCCACAGGCCAGTGCCACAGCGGGGCCTCTGGCCCAGCCTTCTGGCTTTCCAGGCTTCCCACAGAGAGCTTTCCCTTGGGGATGGTCCCCCGCTGTGGAGGCAGCTGCATCCCCTAGCACGTGCTGTGGAGCCAGGACTCCCCGCCCACGGCCTGCGGTGGTGCTGGCCGCAGTGCTCGGCGGCTCTGCAACGATGGCGCCTTCGATGCCACCCTGTCAGGGCCCAGTGCCCTCACCGGCATGGCCGCTGGGCAAATACCTACCGCTTCCTCAACTTTTGAGGCCAAGGTTTTGGGATGCAGCTGCCCTCAGGCCTTTGTTAATGAGCCCCTTAGGGTGGGAGTGATAGGCTGGGCCATGCTTGGAAACCCAGGGGCACAGACGCACTGGGGGCCTCAGGAAGTCCCATCCCCAGAGGTTGGGCCATGCTTGGAAACCCAGGGGCACAGACGCACTGGGGACCTCAGGAAGTCCCATCCCCAGAGGCCCTGCAGAGCAAGCCAGGCCTGAGGCGAGGGGCCACAAGGGGACCCAAGCTCCTGAAGCCCTGCTCCGGGCTAGGCAGGGAGCTGAGGCCGGTGCTCACCCCATAGGAATCAGGCAGTCTCTGGCCTTCTTATTCTCCACCAGGCGTGAAGTAACATTTCCAGGGTTCCCTCTGTCAGCCAGGGACATGGACTCCACCCTGAGGAGGAGGAGGTGATTAGCAGGCTCCCCACAGACAGCTGGGTGCCAGCAAGTGCTGGTAAACAGCCAGGGAGCCCCGGGCCAGCCAGGTAGAGCTGGGGGTGCAGGGCTGCTGAGCCCCACCTCCACCCCGACCACCGCACAGTCCACGCGCCCGGGCAGGGCCTCACTTCCCTAAGACAACTGCGCCTTTAGGCAGCGGCAGTTCCCAAGGAAAGTGGCCTAGCGTTGGCCACAGTGGGGAAAATATGTCTAACAAGCCCAGGCCCTGCCCTCAGGGGCCACAGATCCGGAAGAGAGAAGAGACCAATATTCTAAAAGCCACATGTCAGAGAGCAAGCTGACCTGTGTGGTCAAGGAGGTGCTAGGAGCCAAAGGGAAGGCTGAGATCTCGAGTTGGTGTGGTCACAAAGGGCTTTCAGGAGGTGGCAGAATATAAGGCTTCAGAGGGTGGTAACACATAACTCTGCATGGTTTTCATGCGCCCAGCAATATCTGAAAAATCCTCCCAAGTATTAAGAACGCTGTGAGCAATGCCAGGCCCAGAGAAGCTGAGTTAACTTGTCAGTGGGGACCAAGTTTAGGTAGTCGGGCTCCAGAGCCCACTGCCACCTATAATATCCTGAGCCACTCGTCATGAGCAAAGTCTGAGGAACAGTCAACCTGTGACACGGGGGACTGTCCTGGCCCAAACCCTCAAACCCTATAATTCGGTCTTTCACATGCTTGGGGACTCAAATTCCCCATGAAGGCTCCAACCCTCTCCTCAGTCCACACACAGCCCCATCCATCGTCCAGTGAGAGCGAGAAGCCCGGGCGCAGCCTGGTCAGTGGCCTTTGCCCGGCCAAAGTCCCTGTGGTGTGGTCTCTGGGTTTATCTACGATTGCTGACACGGGCAGTACAGCCAGCGCCAACTGGCACAGCTCCTAGATGGCCCAGCAGGGTTCCGATGAAGAAATGCTCTGGAGAGGAACTGAGAGGCAGAGGGCACGGGTCAGGATCCTGGGGCTGCCGGGCCCCTAAGCCTGCCGAAGCCCTGAAGGGGCCTGCGCTCCCAGCACCAGATGCCACCCCAGCCTCCCCTGCCTGGAGTGCCGCCCAGCACTCGTGGGGCTCCGTGGGCTGCAGCTGAAGAAGGAGCCACAGCTGTCAGAGACCAAAGCACCAGAGATCTGACCGTGTCCCTCAGCCCAGGAGGCAGCGGAAGTTTCCACCTCCGACAGGGCGAGGGGGCAGACAGCCTGTCAAATGAACAAACTAGTCCTGGAGCAGGCAGCTGCCCTGGGCTTTGGGAACCAAAACTGCTTTTTCCACTCTCAGCAACCATCATGAATCAACAAGCGTTGTCACAGACGGGAACCCAGTGCTGCATTTTCTCAAAATGCTTGCCCACATCTCCAGCCTGACAGGTTTCCAAGAAAAGAAAGCTCTTCAAAGCCAGTTTCCTCTGGTGTTGAGAGGTGTGAGCAGTTCCCAAACAGCCAGGGCTGGGGGCTGATTCTAAGCAGAATTTATAGGAACCAACTCGCCCCCAGCTGCCTGAAAGGGCTGCAGGGAGAAGCAAGAAATCATAGCCTCTGAGAATCAGGAGAGGAACATCAGTTTCATTGTAACAAGTTGGTTAATGAGCTCTGGCAGAAAGAAATTCTTACCCACAAGCCATGCCAATGTCATAAGACCCATTTCTGATGCCACCTGCAACAAAAGCATTTTATAAACATCCTTCCCCAGAGTCCATCTGTCTTGGGAACAGGGGAGCCTCTTCCCCACCTGGTCTCTAAGGGGGACTCAGCCCCAGCCTCCGAGATGGAGACCCAGGAGCGCTCAGAAAAGGCTGGGGGGCTGCCCAGGGAGGAGGGGGGCGCTCCTCCATGCTTTCTGTGGGTACAGTCCTCTCAGAAATTACTGCTTGCCCCGCAGGCAAGGATGACCCAAACCCATGGAGCCAGGACTAAGGCCAGGTCGTAGCCAGGGGTGCCCACCCAGTCACAACTTACCAGCTATGCTGGCCACCGCCTGGAGCCCCGACGAGCACTGCCTATTGACAGCTGACAAAGGCACAGTCTCCGGAATGCCACTGAAACAGGAAGCAAGAGAGTCAGCCCCCTCTCTCTGCCAGCGCTCAGGGAAAGCAAGCCTGGGCTCCTGGCCAGTCTGACTGCCCCTTTGTGGGGGAGTTGGGGGGAGGTCAGACAGAAAGACCAGGGGAACAAACAGGCAGCCCTGCCTGCACTCCAGGCGATTCACACTGGGCAAATCCATTTCTGCAGGTGCTTGCGCCCCAGGCCCTGCAAGCACATGCCCTTCCATCCCGTGATTCTCCTCAACCAAGGCCAAGCACGGCCCAGAGGCAAGAGAAGACTGGCTGGGTCTCGTCTTGCCTTTGAAGGTTCAAAAGTGAAACTGTACAACCCTCTTTCTCCTAGAGCCAGGGTCTCCAACCCTCAGAGCATGGGTGAGTACCGGTCCCTGGCCTGTTAGGAATCGGGCACCGCAGGAGGCGGGTGACAGCTGGTGGCGAGTGACGCTTCATCTGTCCTTACAGCCGCTCCCCATCGCCTGCACTACCGCCTGAGCTCTGCCTCCTGTCAGATCAGCGGCAGCCTTAGATTCTCATAGGAGCTCAAACCCTTCTGTGAAGTGGGCATGCGAGGGATCTAGGCTGTGCGCTCCTTCTAAGAATCTAATGGCTGACAATTCGAGGTGGAGCGAGGCAGTGAGGCTAGGGTGGGGAGTGGCTGCAAATACACATCTATCATTAGCAGAGAGGTCTGACCACACAGACCATAACAAATCAGCTGCAGATCCATATCAGAACCCTATCAGTGAGGGGCAAGCGGCAGTTAGGCTGCGTCTGGTGGCAGGCTTTAAGTCAGAATCTGACGCTTCAGTCCGCCTGTGGCTTGCCCATTATTTTATTGACCACTTCCGTCTGGGCCTCTTTCCCACACCATGCACCTGTCTCCGTTTTCGTAAGCCCACAAGCTAACCCTAGCCAAAATGAGTAGAAAACAAACGTCGCTGGGGAGCTTCTTTAAAAGGTGGGAAGACCCCATGATGAGAGAGCAGAAGATGCTTAAGACTGCCAACAAAAAAGAAAGCTGCATTTAAAAGAAAATGCCAAGAGTCCTGATTAAATTATGGGTTCATCACAATGAGTGACTCACATTTTCCAAGCCTGCTTTGTAACTATGTGGTGACCAGCTATCCAACAAAGCTAAAAACCCTTCAAAACTGCTTCACCACGTGGGGACCAAGCACCCTGCGTGAGAAGACAAGCCTTGGGACTTCCCTGGTGGTACAGCGGGGAGGAATCTGCCTAACAATGCAGGGAGCACGGGTCTGCTCCCTGGTCCAAGAGCATTCCACATGCCTCAGAGCCAAGCCCGAGCGCCACAGCTACTGAAGCCCACATGCCTAGAGCCCCTGCTCCACAACAGAGTAGCCCCCGTTCGCCACAACTAGAGAAAGCCTGGGTGCAACAGCGAAGACCCAGCGCAGCCAGAAGGACAGACAGACAGACAGACAGATAGGCCTTTGGCATTTCTACAAAGAAAAAAACATGAAGAACAGAAGCAATTGCTGAAGGCTACCACTCACTTCATCAAATGGACCTGTACTGAGAGCATCATTCGTAGTGCTAACCTTATAGCTAAAGTTAAGAAGCCCTTCTCTATTGGTAAAGAGTTGATCCTGCCTGACATCTGCTGTGAACTTTTAGAGGAGAGGCTGCAGTGTAAATGGTGGCACGTGTTCCTCTTTCAGACAGCACCGTAACTAGACAAACTGATGAGAAGATTAATAGCAGCGGACGTTGTGCTGTGCGCCGTGCTGAGTCGTGTCTGCCTCTTTGCAAACCCATGGACTGCAGCCCGCCAGGCTCCACTGCCCATGGGATTCTCCAGGCAAGAATACTGGAGTGGGTTGCCATGCCCTCCTCCAGGGGACTCTTTCGAACCCAGGGATCGAACCCAGGTCTCCCACCTTGCAGGTGGATTCTTTACCATCTGAGCCACCAGGAGAGCCCAACACAGTTGTTAGGATAAATGACTCACTGTGGTACACAGACCAGGGTGGTAAGTCTATCGAATTTGACAAGGCAACAGTGCCTGTCTGTGCAATCTACTTTTTAGGAGGATGTGTATGAGGGTATGTTATGTGCCCTTTTGTTGCCAACCACACTACAGTTGCAGAAAGATTCCATTCTCTGAATGATCACATACCAGGAAAACTGAATTGGTCTTTTTGTGTCACGCATGAATGGAGTAGCTGCCATGGCTGGATGGCTTTCTGGTTTCACTACTCACGTCAAAGAGGTAGCTTCTGAATGTGAGTCCACACACCTCATCATCCATAGGGAAATGCTGGCTATCTGAAAAAGTCACCTGAACTTAACAGTGTTCTGCAGGATGGGGTTATAGTTATCAGCCACACTAAGGTACTTGCCCACAACTCATGTCTGTTCACACAACTCTCTGAGGAGATGGACTCAGAGCACACATGTCTTATACACAAGATCACTGGCCAGAGTTACAAGAGCCGCTCCAGAAATTTCTTTTAGGAAAAGTCACCACATTTCAGTGATGCAGAATGGATCACAAAACTTGCCTACCTTGAGTGACATACTTAACCTCCTCAAGGAATTCAATCTGTCATTTTAGGGTAGAATGACAACTGTGTTCAAGTTGGCAGATAAAGTGGCTGCATTCAAAGCCAAACTGGAGTTATGCGGGCAATGGGTAAATGCTGGGATTTTTCAAACATCAGCAGAGATTTTGAAATAGACTGAGCCAGCACCTTCTTTCTCCCAGCTGTTGCATGATCACCTATTCAGCTTTCAATAGAGCCTGAGCATTACTTCCCAGACCCCCGACCTGGGAAGGAATGGATCCACAACCCGTTTGTGAATGAGCCAGGGAAGTTGACTTTGGCTGTGCTAGAAGAGGATCACTGCTTTAGGCTGAAAATGATGGTGGCCTCAAAAGTCACGTTTCAGACTGTCAAATCTCCACACTTTCTGGGTTCAAATCAAGGCGGAATATCCTGAGATTTCCACAAAAGCACTGAGAAACCTGCTTTCATTTCCAACATCTAATCTTTATGAGGCAGGGTTTTCTGCAGTGACAGAAACCTACATGAGATTAAGGAGGAGACACTTTTTCCCCACCACCCCCAGGTGGGACTGTCTAGCTGTAAGAAAACAAGCTCAGGGCTCCCACTGATTCCGCACTATGGTGAGTTGCATAATTGTCTCATTATACAACACAGTGTAATAATAATAGAAATAGTGTGTACTGTAAATTTAGTGGGCTTGAATGATCCTGAAACCATCCCCCCACCATACACCAGTTCGTGGAAAAACTGGCTTCCACAAAACTGATCCCTGGTGCCGAAAGGATTGGAGACTGCTGCCCTAAAGAACAGAGAAGAGGGCCTGTGGCCAGGACAGAGAGCCAGCGCAAAAGAAATGTCTAAAGTATGACAGAGGGCTAACAGGCCCAGGAAAAGATGCTCCACATTGCTGATCATTAGAGAAATGCAAGTCAGAAGTATAATGAGGTGTCACTCCACACCAGTCAGAATGGCCATCGTTTAAAAGTCTACAAATAACAAGTACTACAGAGGGTGTACAGAAAAGGGAACCCTCCTACAATGCTGGTGGGAAGGTAAGCTGGTGTAGCTACTATGGAGAACAGTATGGAGGGGCCTCAAAAAGCTAAGAGTAGAGCTGCTATCCGATCCAAGAACCCCGCTCCTTGGTGCACATCCAGACAAAACTCGAATTCAAAAAGACACGTGGATGAGAGACAAGACAGATCCCCCACATAACCAGGTAGGGTGAAAGAAAGAAGGGAAAAGGAAGGGGGGGTGGGATGGAACCTAGACTCCCGAGGGTGGAGCTGAAGGAGAGAAGGTTCCTGCATGTGGGGAAGCCCCCTCACTGGCAGGGAGATCAGCTGGGCAGAAGAGGATCTTTGGAAACTCGGAGAATATAGCAACCAGCAGGCAGGATGGAGAGACCCGCACAGGTGGTCCGGCCCCAGCCCTCCACGCCCTGGCCTGAGATACGTGTCCGCTGGTGCACATGGGCTGGGTTTTCAAAGCAGACCTGGGGAGAGGGCTGCCGCTGGCTGCCATGAGACAGCCTGAGGTGGCGGGAGTGAGGAGCTCTGCAGCCGAGAATGCTCACGGAGGAAGCCAGGACCACTATACACGCGGAGCACAACTGCTGAGTGATGTGCAAAGGGTGGGGTCACCATTGGGCCTTTCTCCCAAGTGGCCACCCTACCTTCCTAGACACCCGGAAGGGCTCCAGCCAGGACAGGCTCTCACGCCCCTCCCTTCCAGAGTGGGCTGATGCACTCTGGGGCAGACTTGGGAGCAGGGACCAGAGGGTGACCCACATGCAGAGGTGGGGCTGAAACCATGGCTGAGCCTCAGAGGCTGTGCAACTAAGGAAGAAGAGCTGCAATCTCTCCTCCCAGCTGCATGAACAACAGATTTACACCCCACGATGGGATTATTTAACTTATATGCAGAGCACATCATGTGAAATGCCAGGCTAGATGAAGCTCAAGCTGGAATCAAGATTGCTGGGAGAAATATCAATAACCTCAGATACACAGACGATACCACCCTTATTGCAGAAAGTGAAGAGGAACTAAAGAACCTCTTGATTAAGGTGAAAGAGGACAGTGAAAAAGCTGGCTTAAAACTCAACATTTAAAAAAATAAGATCATGGCATTCAAACCCATCACTTCATGGCAAATAGATAGGGAAAAAAATGGAAACAGTGACAGACTTTATTTTCCTGGGCTCCGAAATCACTACAGACAGTGACAGCAGCCATGAAATTAAAAGACACCTGTTGTTCCTTGGAAGAAAGACTATGACAAACCTAGACAACATATTAAAAAGCAGAGACATCATTCTGTTGACAAAGATTCGTATAATCAAAGCTATGGTTTTCCCAGTAGTCATGTACAGATGTGAGAATTGGACCATAAAGAAGGCTGGGGAGCAAAGAATTGATGCCTTTAAACTGTGGTGCTGGAGAAGACTCTTGAGAGAGTCTCTTGGACAACAAGGAGATTAAAACAGTCAGTCCTAAAGGAAATCAACCCTGAATACTCATTAGAAGGGCTGATGCTGAAGATGATGGCCAAAGTGAGCAGACTCATTGGAAAAGACCGTGATGCTGGGAAAGAGTGAAGGTGGGAGAAGGGGGCAACAGACGATGAGACGGTTGGACGGCATCACCAACTCAACGGACATGAGTTTGAGCAAGCTCCGGGAGATAGCAGAGGACAGCAAAGCCTGGTGTGGTGCAGTCATGGGGTCGCAAAGAGTGGGACACGACTGAGCGACTGAACAACAGTGGGATTTGTGAAGTCAGTGTCTGCAGAACATCTCCTGCAGCCCAGACAGGTCTAGCTTTCGCAGCTGAGAACTTCGTGGACATGCACATGCTGAGGTGGGGCCAGGGCAGAGTCTGAGCTGCTCCACAGCACCCCAGGGGGTCCAGATCCATAATTACCAGGCCATGACTTCAGTGGGTGGATGCTGGTGGCCTGGTGAAAACAACACCTAAGAGACGCAAGGGCCAACTGCGGCATCCCCACACTTAGGATGGGGCTGAGAGAGGCGCCGATGGCGTCATCTGAGAGCTCGCACACGGGTGAAATGCGACAACAGAGCACACCCATGGTGTGTGAACAGCTCCGGAGTGGGAATACTCACTGGTTTCTCTCTGAGTGGGAGTGCTCCAGCCCCGCCTCCCTCATACCGCATATCACACACACAGTTAAGGAAGTGATCTGAGGGCCTCTACTCCAACACCTAGGGAGCAGACCGCGCCCTGACAGGCCGCTGCAACCACAGAGCAGAGTGGAGGCCCTCATCAATACCCAGCACAGGCTCTGCTCACTGCATCAGTCACACCCCCTGTCAGAGGGGACAGTGGCCAGCACACACTAGGGAAAGAGGTGGCAGACATACTGTGAAGAGTTCTCGCACCAACAAATATTAAACACACGCAGACTACACAGGATGTTCCCACATAAAAAGAGCCCTCCAAGACAGTCTGAGGGGCTGGCCTTAGAAGGAAGAACCCCCAGATCATTTAGCCTTGAAGGCCAGCAGGGCTTGAGTGCAGGAGCTCCACAGGGCTGGGGGAACAGAGACCCCCTCTGTGAGGGCACACAGCCGGTTTCATGCGCACTGGGGCCTGGCTTAAAGCAGCACCTTTACAGGAACCTGGGCGAGGCCCACCTAGTGGTCTTAGAGGGTCTCCTGGGCAGGCAAAGGGCAGCTGCAGCTCACCAGCTGAGGTTCAGGACAAGCACAAGGATAGTGGCGCCTCTAGGGAATATGATTGGGGTGAGCTCTCCTGGAGGCCCCCATTTCGGCACCAAGACCAGGGCCCACCCAACAACCTACAGGCTCCAGTGCTGGAAAGCCTCAGGCCAAACAACCAACTCTATAGGAGCACAGCCCCACCCACCCATCAGAAGACAGCCTGCCTGGGCTTCCCAGGGGGCCCAGTGATTGGGAATCCACCTGCCAATGCAGGGGACATGGGTTCCCATCCCTGGTCTGGGAAGATCCCACATGCTGCGGAGCAAATAAAGCTGTGTGCCACAACTACTGAAGCCCGCGGCCTGAGCCCGTGCTCCACAGTAAGAGACGCCTGCGCGCTGCAGCTGGAGAGCAGCCCCCACTCGCCGCAAAGAGAGAAAGCAGCAACGAAGGCTCAGCACCCGACACGGTAAAAAACAAAAAAGCAACAAATAACATACAAGGAATCCCCATAAGGTTATCAACTGATTCAAGGTTATTTCATTAGCAGCAATGCAGATCAGAGGAGAGTGAGTGGCTCAATATATTTAAAGTGATGAAAAGGAAAAACCGACAACCAAGAATTCCCAGCGAGGTTTTCATTCAGATTCAACGGAGAAATCAAAAGCTTTACAGACAAGCAAAAGCTAAGAGAACTCAGCACAACAAAACCAACTAATTCCCTAATAAGAAAATTTAAAACATGGGAAAGCTCTCCAATAAAAGCAAACAAAGTAACAGGAAACCATCCACACACAAACAGGATGGCAAAACCAGCAAGCATGACGGTCCAGTGGCTGGAGAGCCGCCTCGCAGCGAAGGGGATGGAGCTCGATCTGCGGCGCCGGAACTAAGATCCACGTGCGATGGAGCGACTGGGCCCACGCAGCCCAGCTATGGAGCCTGAGCACCACAGCAAGAAAACCCCCATGCCACAGCTAGGACCGACACTGCCAAATAAACAAAACAAATTTTTAAAAAGTCAGCACTCATGAGAAGAAGAGAGTACAACCGAAGGAAATGGGAACCACATTTGAAATTAAGAACCAGCAACTTAACCTTGTCCATATATAGATCATTGTATCGAAACCTCATGGGAACTGCAAACCAAAACTACGATAGATTCACACACGGAAAAAGCAACCCAAACACAACACTAAAGACAGTCCTCAAACCACCGGAGAAGAGAACGGAAGAAAGGAAGACCAACAAAAACAAATCCAAAACAACGACAAAAATGGCAATAAGGTGGCGGTGCGGAACTTCCCTGGTGGTCCAGGGGTTGAGAATTCACCGTCCAGAGCAGGGGAGTGGGGGTGATCCCTGATCAGGGAACTAAGATCCCACAGGGCACCTAAGCCTATGCACCACAACTAGAGAGAAGCCCTCGAGTCACAATGAAGATTCCATGTGCCAAGACGGAGACCTGATGTAGCCAAAAATAAATAAAAATATTTAAAAAAGAAAACGGCAATAGGAACACACATATGGATAACTACCTCAAATGTAAAGATTTAAATGCTGCAACCAAAAGACACAGACTGGCTGAATGGATACAAAAACAAGACCCATATACATGCTATCTATAAGAGACCCATTTCAGACCTAGGGACACATACAGCCTCAAAGTGAGGGCGTGGAAAAAGATATTCCATGCAAATGGAAATCAAAAGAAAGCTGGAGTAGCAATACTCATATCAGATAAACTAGACTTTTAAGAAAAGACTGTTACAAGAGACAAGGAAAGACAGTATATAACAACTGAGGGATCAATCCAAGACGACATAACAATGTAAATATAGACGCACCCAACACAGGAGGACTTCAACGTTTACAGCAAATGCTACCAGCCATAAAAGTGAAAACTGGGCGTGAAAACATGCCCACCTCGGTCACGGCCGCCATGGGAGGCGGGAGGGGCCTGCCAGGGGCTGGGCAGCCTCAGCATGACCCGACCCTGCGGACAGTCCATCACCAGACTGCACACTCACACAGAGCTTAGCACCTCTCACAGGAGGACAGATCCTCCCTGTGATTCCTGAGGGTCCTCTTGACCCTGCTTGTGAGAGGCACCGTGGTATAGGCATGGTACCAGAGACTCTCAGGTTCGAACCTCACCTCCATCAGTGCCACTACTGTGAAGCCCTGGCCAAGTCACTTAACCTCTCTGAGCGTCATCTGCAGGCTTTCAAGAAACAGCAACTGCTCTGGTAGGTCAAGTCAGCCAAAGCACTTCCACCCTCACCCTCCTCCCCACACGGCCCACTCCAAAGCCAGACAGGATATGGAGGGTACCCTGCCACTCTCAACCCTCAGGGCATCACAGCCAGTTTCTCCATTTTATAGCCGTGCAGCCGAGGCCCAGAGAGGCAAAGGGACTTCTGCAAGTCACACAGCCAGTGAACGTGGGATGGAATCAGGACTGACCCCAGACTGGGCAACAATTCTCACATGAAGCCACGAACAGTTCTTCCGCAGAGATTGGTGACACCTCAAGAACAGAATTATACATGCAAATCAGAGAGCACTGGGACAGGATGACCAAGGCTGATACAATTCACAGCTGGAGATTCCACAACACTGGTTCCAGCCAGGAGTCTCCTGGCGTACGACTGCTAAATACTGGCTTCAAACAAACCAATGGGAGCCACAGACCAGACACTGTGATAAGACAAGATCACCTTTCTCCATTTGTGGAACGTGGGTTCAGTAACAATGCACACTCAAAGTCCTTTTTTTATGAAATGTCCTGACGCACACAGAAGTAGGGAGAATACTATAATGAACTCCCACATGCAAATCACCCAGCTTCCTCTATTGTCAACACTGGTCAACAGTGCTTCCTTTCTCCCCCTCCCACATCTTTCCTAAGGCTGTAGTGCTTAAAGCAAATCCCAGATGCAATGTCCTCTCACTAGCAAGGAGAGCCAACTAGCAAACCAAGCCAACAAATGACATTGTTTTTACATAACTGGCATGCCAATGTCACACCTAACAAAAAATAACAATAACCCTTAAATAATCTAATATGTAGTCCATGTTCAAGTTTCCCAGATTGTGTCAAAGATGTCTGTTTGCAATTAGAAGAGTGTTCACAAAATTTATTTTGCTCCAAATTCTACAACTATGGCACTTCACATGTTCTACTTCCAAGAAGGGCTGTAGGAGGCACAGAGATAGGAAATGCATCAATGCCACCTCTGAAAAGCTCCAGTGGTGTTCTGGACACAAACTAGCTCACAGTAGGCCCTCAAGATGAGGCCAGGTTCCCTCTTAACCTCTGTACCCAGTCCAGCAGCCCTGGGGAGGGTGGGCCCCACCTGTGCACCATGGACTATTACTCAGCAATGAAAAGGAACATGCTGCTGATACAACAATCTGAATGAAATCTACAAAGAATTATGCTGAGTGAAAAAAGCCAATTCCAAAAGGTTACAATCGGTATGGTTCCCTTTATATACCTTTCTTGAAATAAAATTACAGAAATAGAGAAGAGATTAGTGGTTGCCAGGGATCAGGGAGCGGAGGGGTGAGAAGGAAAGTGGGTGTGACTGTAAAATGGTCCTTGTGGTAGTGGAAATGTTCTGTAATTTGATGGTATCAGTGCCAATATCATGGTTGGCAAATTGTACAATAGTTTTTCAAGATGTTCCCACTGGGTGAAACTAGGGAAAAAGTACATGAGGGTCTCTGTAGTCTTTCTTAAAACTGCATATGATTATCTCAAATATACTATCTCAAAATAAAAAGTTTAAGAAAAAAAGGGGAGAAATTGAGAGTAATACAATAATAGTAGGGGACTTTAACACCCACCACCACTAATGGGACAGATGACCCCGATAGAAAATCAGTAAGGAAACATAAGCTTTAAATGATACATTAAACCAGATGGACTTAGTTGATATTTATAGAGCATTCCATCCAAAAACAGCAGAATATACTTTATTCCCAAGTGCACATGGAACATTCTCTAGGACAGATCACATCTGGGGCCACGAATCAAGCCTTGGTAAATTTAATAAAGTTGAAATCATATCAAGCATCTTTTCCAGCCACAATGCTATGATATTAGAAATCAATTACAGGGAAAAACTGAAAAACCCGAACACATGGAGACGAAACAACATGTTACTAAACAACCAACAGATAACTAAAGAGATCAAGGAGGAACTTTTATTTTTTTTTTTTATTATTTTTTTTTTTTTAAATATGTCTTTATTTGGCTGAGCCAGGTCTTAGTTGCAGCATGTGGGATCTAGTTCCCTGACCAGGAACCGAACCCTGGTCCTCAGCATTAGGAGCACGGAGTCTTAGCCACTGGACCACCAGGGAAGTCCCAAGGAGGAACTTTTAAAAATACCTAGAAACAAATGACCATCAAAACACAGCAATCCAAAACCTATGCAGTGCAGCAAAGCACTTAAAAGAGGGAAGTTTACAGTGATAGTCTTATCTCAGAAAACAAGAAAAATCTCAATTAAACAACCTAACCTTATGCCTAAAGCACCTAGAGAAAGAAAAGCACATAAAACACAAACAGTGGAAGGAAAGAAATCGTAAACCTCAGAGGAGAAACAGAGATGAAGAAAACAATACAAAAGGTCAATGGGAGTGGCAGCTGGTTCTTTAAAGATACACAAAATCAACAAAACTGATAAATCTTTAGCTAGTCTCAGCAGAAAAAAAGGGAGCGGGCTCAAATCAATAGAGTTAGAAATGAAAAAAGTTACAACTGATGTCAAAGAAATACAAAAGATCGTAAGAGACTACTACAAGCAATTATACACCAATAAAATGGACAACCTAGACGAAACGGACAAATTCTTAGAAAAGGTACTACCTTCCAGCCGAACCAGGGAGAAATGAGAAATACAAACAGACCAATTACAAGCACTGAAATTTAAACTGTGATTAAAAAAATTCCAACAGAAGTGAATTCTTCACAGGTGAATTCTATCAAACATTAAGAGCTAGCACCTATCCTTCTGAAACTCTTGCAAAAAATTACAGAGGAAGGAACACTCCCACGTTTATTCTATGAGACCACCATCACTCTGATACTAAAACCAGACAAATACCAACAAAAAAAAAGAAAATTACAGGAATTCCCTGGTGGTCCAGTGGTTAAAAATCAATCCACCTGCCAATGCAGGGGACACAGGCTCGATCCCTGGTTCGGGAAGATTCTGCACGCAGTGGGGCAATTAAGCCCGTGGGCCACACTTGCTGAGCCCTCTCTCTGGAATCTGCAAGTCTCAACAACTGAAGCCACCACGGTGAGAAGCCCACGATGAAGAGCAGCTCCTGCTCACTACAACCACCGAAAATCCTGCACACAGCAATGAATGCACAGCGCAGCCCAAACTAACATTCTTTAAAAATGTATGATTTATCTTTAAATGTTTTACTTAATTTATTTTTGGCTGTGCTGGGTCTTTGTTGCTGTGCAGGGGCTTCTTCTGGTTGCAGCGCGCCGGCTCCTCATTGCCATGGCTTCTCCTGTTGCAGAGCAGTGGCTCTAGACACGTGGGCTCAGTACTTGCAGCGTTTGGGCTTAGTTCCTCCGCAGCATATGGAATCCTCCCGAGTTAGGGATTGAACCTGTGTCCCCTACCTTGGTGGCAGATTCTTAACCACTGGACCAGCAGGGAAGTCCAATAATAAATAAAATTTTTTAAAAAAAGAATAAACTGGAGAGAGAGAATATTTAAAGAAAAAAATGAAAGAAAATTACAAGCCAATATCACTGATGAACACAGACACAAAAATCCTCAACAAAATACTAGCAAACTGAATCCACCAACATACTAAAAGGATCCACGGTCAAATGGAATTTATCCCAGGGATGCAAAGGATTCTTCAATATATGCAAATGAGTCAATGTGATACACCACATTAACAATCTAAAGAATAAAAACCATTATGATCATCTTGATAGATCCAAAAGAAGCTTCTGAGAAAATTCAATACCCATTTATGATAAAAACTCTCCAAAAAGTAGGCTTGGGGGAACCTACTTCAACATAATAAAGGCCATATATAACAAACCCACAGCTGACATCATTCTCAACAGTGAAAAACTGAATGAATTTTCTCTACGATCAGGAACAAAAGAAGTAGCTCACTCTTGCCACTTTTATTCAACATAGTTTTGGAAGTTCTAGCCACGTAATCACAGAAGAAAAAGAAATAAAAAGAATCCAAGTTGGAAAAGAAGTAAAACTATCACTGTTTGCAGATGACTTGATACTATACACAGAAAATCCTGAATACTCTACCGGAAAACTACTAAAGCTCATCAATGAATCAGTAATTACACAGTATACATAATTAATACACAGAAATCTCTTGCATTCCTATACACTAACAATAAAAAATCAGGAAGAGAAATTAAGGAAATAATCCCATATACCATCACATCAAAAAGAATAAAATACCTAGGATTAAACTTACCTAAGAAGGCAAAAGACCTATACTGTACTTAGAAAACTGTGAGATGCTGATGAAAGAAATTAAGGATAACACAGACAGAAGAGAGATATACTTTGTTTTGGGGTTAGAAGACTCAATATTATCAAAATGACTATACTACCCAAAGCAATCTACATATTCAATGCAATCTCTGTCAAATTACCAATGGCATTTTTCACAAATTAGGAAAAAAAAAAATCTACAATCTGTATGAAAACACAAAAGATCCTGAATAGCCAAAGCAATCTTGAGGAAGAAAAACGAACCTGGACCCAGTGCAGGGGTCCTAGGTGCGATTCCTGGTCGGGGAACTAGACTCCACCTGCCATGACTGGGAGTTCACATGAGGCAACTAAAGATCCCATGTGCCACAACTAAGACCCAGTGCAGCCAAACAAATACATAAATGCGCAGTGCATCACCAGCCACAAAATGATTTTTTTAAAAAATAGAAAAATGGAGCTGGGGGAATCAGGCTCCCTGACTTCAGACTAAACTACAAAACTATAATAATCAAAGCAGTTTTGGTACTGGCACAAAAACAGAAACACAAATCAATGGCACAGGATAGAAAACCCAGAGATAAGCCCACGCACCTACGGTCACCTCATCTATGACAAAGGAGGCAAGGATACACAATGGAGAAAACACAGACTTCAATACATGGTTCTTGGAAAACCGGACAGCTCCATGTATTATTAAAAAAATGAAATTAGAATGCTCTTTAACACCATACACAAAAATAAATACAAATGGATTAAAGACTTAATTGTAAGGCCAGATGCTACAGAACTCTTAGAGGAAAATATAGCCAGAACACTCTCTGACATAGATCTCAGCAATATCTTTCTTTGATTCACTTCCCAGAGTAGTAAAAATAGAAAAAAAAGAAAGAGAGAGAGAGAGACCAAATTAAACTTAAAAAGCTTTTGCACAGCAAAGGAAACCATAAACAAAATGAAAGACAACCCACAGAATGGCTGAAAATATTTGCAAAGTGACAAATAAGAAATTTATCTTCAACATACAAAAATAGCTCCATGCAGTTCAATATAAAAAAAAAAAAAACCCAATCAAAACCTGGGCAGAAGATCTAAATAAACATTTCTCCAGAGAAGACATACAGATGGCCAAGAGGCACATGAAAGGCTGCTCAACCTCACTACTTATTATAGAGTAATGTAAATCAAAACTATGACGAGGTATCATTTCACACTAGTCACAATGGCCATCATCAAAAAGTCTACAAACAATAAATGCTGGAGAGGGCACGGAGCAAGCAAACCCTCCTACACTGCTGATGGGAATGAGAACTGGTGCAACCACTATGGAAAGTAGTATAGCGGTTTCTTAAAAACTAAATATAAAGCTAACAATGATCTGGCAATCCCACTTCTGGGCATATATTTGGAGAAAACCATAACTAAAAAAGATACACGTATCCAATGTTGACTGCAGCACTATTTACACTTAGCCAAGACATGGAGGCTACCAAATGTCCATCATCAGAGGAGTGAGTGAAGAGGTGGTACATATATACAATGGAATACTATTCAGCCACAAAAAAGAACAAAATAATCCCATTTGCAGCAGCATGGACAGACCTAGAGATGATCATACGATTTAAGTCAGAGAAAGACAAATATATGCTATCACTTGTATGTGGGACCTAAAACAATGATACAAATGAACCTATTTACAAAACAGAAATGTACTTAGAAAACAGATTTATGGCTACCAAAGGGGAAAGGTGGGTGGAGGGATAATTTAGGGGTTTGGGATTAACATATACACACTACTATATATAAAATAGATACATCATCAAAGACCTACTATATAGCACAGGGAACTTGACTCAATAATCTGTAATAACCTATATGGGAAAAGAATGAATATATTTACGTGTGTAACTGAATAACTTTGCTGTACCCCTGAAACGAGCACAACATTGTAAATCAACTGTACTCCAATATAAAATACAAATTGTAAATTTAAGAGTCCAGAAATAACAAAGCCTGGCTAGGGCGTGCAGAAAACAACCCTCTTCCATTGTTCATGGGAATGTAAATTGGTGCAGCCACTAAGGAAAACAGTATGGAGGGGACTCAAAAAGCTAAAATTAGCCTTGCCATGTGACTGAGCGATCCAACTCCTGGGCCTATATCCATTCAAAACTATAATTCAAAAACATGCATGTATCCCAGTGTTCACTGCAGCACCATTTACAATAGCCAGGACATGGGAGCGATGCAAATGTCCATCAACAGAGGAGTAGATAAAGAAAATGTGATGGGTGTATACAGTGGAATATTACTCAGTCATAAAAGGAGTGAAATAATGCCATATGCAGCAACACGGATGGGCCTAAACAGAGACTGTCACACTGAGTCAAGTCAGCCAGACAGAGAAGGCCAAATATATGCTATCGCTTACATGTGGAATCTAAAATAGGACACAAATGAATCTTCAAAACAGAAATGGACTCGCAGAAAACAGACTTGCAATGGGGGCAGTGATTAGGGGAAGGATGGCATGGGAGTTCGGGGCTGACAGATCCAAACTATTATATAAAAATGGATCCACAACAAGGTCCTACTGGGTCGCACAGGGAACTACAGTCACTATCCTGTGATGAACCATAATGGAGAAGGATATTTTTTAAAAAGAATGTATATAAATGTATGTGTAACTGAATCATTTCGCTATACAGTAGAAATACAACATTGTAAATCAACTATGCTTCAATTTAAAAAGAAAAAGAATGCCTAAAATATGAGGCCAGAAACCATCCCTACTCTCAGCCTTTATGTTCCCACCATTCTCTGTGGAAAGCCTGTTCCCAGCTGGACAAAGAACCCTGACAGGTACTAGGTATTCTAACATCCCTCCTTCGGGTGGGTTTCCCCAGGCTTTCACATGGGTTTCAGCCCGAGAAGCTGGTAGAGCCACCTCTGCCAATGTAATCTGAGCTGGCCATGGGCACAAAGTCCTGCACAAATCCCGAGACCTACGGACTCAGAACCTCGGGGTGAAACCTGCTGATTCTAGCACATAACCCGAGTTGGGAACCTCTGGACTCGAGGCCAGGCCAGGTTTTGCTGAAACCTTCTTGGGTGGAGAATGTCCTAGGCACCTGTGGCCTGTTTACCCTTGCCAGGTCCCCTAACACCCTACTACTTAATTACTGCCCCTTCACCCAATCCACCCAGTGATCAGTGAACACTGACTCAGTGTGAGGGATGCTGACATGCAGGGAAATACAGCGCCCGAGAGGACGCCCAACCACACGCAGAAAGTGAATTAACTAGCCACATCTGCAGCAACAGAGCAAGATAGCAAAGCACATCAAAAGGAAGCACGTAGCCAGTGACTGGAAAAGAAGGGGCCCTCTTGCTAAGCCTTGGGTGCTCAGCGAAGTCTGGGGGAAATGGTGACACTGTTTGGTCAGAGTTTAATTAGCGAGGAGAAGGGCGGCAGGGACAGTAGACTGACCAGCTTAGGGAAAGCAGTGGGCAGACAGGGTGGCTTAAAGCAGCAGCAGCAGGTAGATAAGACTGGCAGGCAAATCTGGAGCCGGACCGAGGAGTCTTTTGAACTCTAGGCTAAGCAGTCTGAATGTCTCCTAGTCTCCACATCTTTTCTCATTTTCCTGTGCCTTCGCTAGTTCATGTTCCTATTATTGCTTCTCCATGCAACTGGGATTATAGAGCTAAGTGGTTCTTAAATCTACACATGAAAATAATTTAAAGCTCCTCCCCCATCTTAGGACAAGAGGTAAAGGGCAATTCACCAGGGTACCTTCTGGGCGACCCCTGGATTCTGGCCCAATCCCAAGTCTCTGTGGATGAGCTCTGCTTTGGAGGCGCCAGCTTACCCAACTAGCATTTAAAAAGCTCTCTTCAATGTGCCTGCCTGGATATTTACAGGTAAATATTTACAGAGTTCACACTTAGAAAAGCCAAAGCAACAAGCTGACTTAGGCTTAAGAAAGATTGGGCCACAGTGGACTTTCTGCTCAGGCCCAAAGGCTGTTCGTCCTGGCTCTGCACCAGTAACACACCCTCCTTTCAAAGTAGGGGAAAGGTAGCATCCAGAAAAACAGGGTGCCGAGCACCCTGGCTGTGTCGGGGTCTGGAGTCCACCAGACCCTGATCTTCTCCCACCAGCAGGCTGAGTTCTCTGGGGCCGGAGCCCAAGCAAGAGTCTGAATAGCCAACCCAGAGCAAGAACTAGAAAAGTTTACCTCAGAAACTGGGCGATTCGGGCCATCATCGCTCCGGCCCCGGGCTGAAGCACATTTCCTGTGGAGAGCAAACCTCCAGTCAGTGCCAGGTGATGCTCTGGGCACTAAGGTATGGCTGTGATGACCAGACAGGGGGCGTTCCAAATCCTCCTTCAGAACCACTGGAATGTCAAAGTCTGGAGCAGAGTGAGCCAGCTACACAGCAGCGTGTGCTGGTCAGACACTAGATCCAGTCCCTGAGAGGCCCATGATCCCCTGCCCATGCACCCTGCTTTTCCAAATCAGCACACTCTGGGCAGGCCGGCTGCCTTTAAAGGTAACACAGAAAGAAGAATGTAGTGCAAAGCTTGAAGTCGGAGGAGGCAGTCCTGTCAGTTAGCAAAGTGTTTCTGAAAATGCACACCTCCTTGATTGTCCTCCACCTACTCACACTCCAGGGGTTGAACAGTGATCCCCCACCTAGGGGTGGCACCTGTGTGATGAGACTCTTACCATATAATGTTAGGTGGGGGAAAAAGATTAGACTAAAGGTCAAGAGGTCCTAGATTCAGGTCCAAGCTCTGCCGCAAATCCCCCGGGCAGTTTCTCCATTATTAACTGTAAAGCTGGACTTTAATGGTTTTTCGATGCTCCCTCTGTTCTACCCTGGCAATAGACAGGACATCAGGATGGGTAGAGAAACCCAGACTCCTGTCCCTTAGAGTGTTCTCAAACCCTGGCACCAAGACTCCGGCGTGGAAATGTTTGTCCCGTGCAATTCCTACTTCCTATCATACTTAATATGAAGAATGTGCTTGGAGCCGGCACAGAAAGTGCCTGGACGCGAGGGTGGGAGGGGTGGTGGAGTCTATAGCCCTAAAAAGATGATTACGCTCATCTGCGTGCAGTCTGTCGCCATTCCCCTCGCTGAAGACGCCTGGAAAGCGCCTGAATGGAGGGAGGTGTTTGAGGAGCGCTTTGACGGGATGGGAAGGCGAGGATCGAGCGCAGGGCCAGGGTGGCCCACTCACCCACGCAGATATCTCCCAGCTGGGCCGGGCTCAGCTTGACGTCCTGGAGAACCGCGGTCATGACGGCGGAGAGAAGCTCGTCGGGGGTGGTGTCCTACAGCCGAAAGAGCGACCGCTAGGATCCCGAGTCCGTATCCCAGCTCCCAAAGCCTCGCCCTCCCGCAAAGGGGCAGAGCGGTCCCAGATCGGGCGCAAAGCCACCACCGACGCCGAAGGGAAACGAACGGAGGAGCCAGACCCCAGCCCACCCCGGGCCTCCATCTCACACCTGGCTCTAGAGCCCAGGTGCCTCACCTTAAAGCCGCCGCGGCCCGACCGGCCAATGGCAGTGCGCCGCCCGTGCACCACCACGACATCCTCTGCGGAAGCCCGCCGCGCGCCGCTCCAACACGGGGCGGCCTGCGGCTCCGGGTCCGAAGCGGGCCGGCCCTTCAGGTGACCCAGCACCACCTGCAGCCTCCGCATTGCGCAGCTCGGCGGGGTAAACGCTCAACCAGCCAGGAGGAGAGGGCAGCAACCAACAGACCGTGGCCCACGCAGGCGCGGAACCTTACCTCTGACCCACGGAAATCTAAGTCCCACCCACAGACCTACTGGTCTGACTGGCCTTTCCCTCTAAAAGTCCCGCCCACCTCCCCGCCTCAGCCAAGCTCTGGTTGGCGAGCCTGCCTGAGGTCCCGCCCCAAGCCGCAAACCGACCTTCCCAAAGTTAGACATCAGAGCGTCTTTTCACCCAAAGCCCCGCCCACAGTAGCCTACGCCTGCCAACCGAGGTGGACTTTCCTGAAGCCTCGCGCAGAAACGTGGACAGGAATCCTTTCCACTTGCAGCCCCGCCTACTGCCAAACCGCTGGCCGGTTTGCAAGAGCACCTTTCGTTGCTTGAAGAAAATTTCACCATTGCCAGGGGTCCCTTTCCCTACAACCCTGCCCACTGCCGGCCACCAAACAGATGGCGAATTGTCAGGAGCGCTGCCTACAGTTTCTTACCCGGGAAAGAGGGGCCGGGGCCTCTCATTCCTCTTCTCCGTTCCTAACCTTCTCTACTGTCTCCCCCAGGCTGGGAGACCGAGATAATTCCGAGATGCCCCAGAGCCTACCTTGACGCGTTTGGGCTCTCCTGGGAAGTCTTTCGAGAAGACTGAGAGAATCTGGGATTCTGGGGAGGCAGGAGAACGGATTGTACAAAGTTGCCGAGATGTGACGGGACTCCCTATCTGGAGAAAGAGCCATATACATACATACACATATTTTTTAAAAACAAATTTTACAGTTAATTTGGGATTAGTGCCCACCTACCCCACTAGGTTGGGGTCTCCACCAAGGCAGGGAAAGACTTTGTATCCGGGGTGCTTGAAATATACTTGACACTTAATAGGTGATCAATAAATACCTACTGAATGAGTGAAAGAACCAAAGCTCCCCAAGTGAGGAGGTGTCACCTGCCCTCTAAAGAGCGAAGCCAGGTGCCCGCTTGACTCCCAACATCAATGATTTCCCCTAGACCCCAGAGGGTAGTACTGGGATTCTCTCAGACAGATAAGGTCGGGGTGTCCTGTTACCCTCAAACACGAAGGGAGGGGTTGTGCTCCCCACTTTTGAAGGGCATGGCCGTGGTCTGCCTCTGGCGCCAGAAGGCAATATGCCTTTTCCCTCCTCCACGTCCGAGTGTACAGCCAGGGAGTCCCCAAAGCCCTACGGGCAGGAGTGCTCCCGCAGATTGCGGGGGAGCGCAATTTGCTCCTCGAGCGCAATTGCTCCTCGAGCGCAGCACCGCCTGAATCCCTCAGATCCCCAGTGGAAAGAAGGTAACTCCCCCACTTCCCAAAGATTAAGTCCCGTCTTTCCTGTAAACGCGGAAGTAAGGTCATCGTCCCACCGCCGCGCCAGACCCTAGTGGACAGATGGGTGGAGCTCAGAACACCTCAAAAGGCGGGCTCCGGGTCCCCACATCCCCAGCCCCCCCGAGATCTCGAAGGCAGTGATGGGGCGCCCCCCGCCTCCGCACATCTACTGGGGCTCCAGATTGTAGGGCAGGGCGGCGCTTCTCGGAAAGAGACCGGCGGGGCGGGATCAGGTGGGCGGGGTGGCCGAAGGGGAAGGAGGAAGCGCAGGCCAACGACGCGACTCGACTGCGCGGCGGCTCCCGGGGCACCCCGCCATGACTGAAGGAGTCCCCAGCGCGGGGTCCGCGCTCCCCACGCCTGCCATGTCCTCCCTGCCGCTGGCAGCGCTCAACGTGCGAGTGCGGCGCCGCCTGTCGCTCTTCCTAAACGTGCGGGCGCCGGTGGCGGCCGACTGGACCGTGCTGGCGGAGGCGATGGACTTCGAGTACTTGGAGATCCAGCAGCTGGAGAAGTACGCCGACCCCACGAGCAGGCTGCTGGACGACTGGCAGCGACGTCCGGGCGCCTCAGTGGGCCGCCTGCTCGAGCTGCTCGCCAAGCTCGGCCGCGAGGACGTGCTGATGGAACTGGGACCCAGCATCGGTGAGGAAGCCCCTCTTCCGCCGGCCTCACATCCGATGTGGGAGCGGGAGATGAAGGACCCGACCTTCACTGGTCCCTCCTCGGAGGCGGCGGGGTGGCGGGGTACTTTGGGGGTAGCAAGGGAGACATTGGAGACAGCCCGCAGAGGGGAAACCGCGCAAGACTAGTTCCCTCTTTCAATACCGGGGATGATGGGGCCTGGAGAAAGGAGGCGAAGGCCCCGAAAGGCACAAGGAAACCGCTAAGGCCAAAGCTTCCACATCGGACCAGGAGTCAGAATCCGGGTCCTCTGTTGGGGTGCTTGGGACTGCTTCAAATAGAGCAATAGGCAGGGAAGGGGCTGAAAGCTGACAGTCTTGGAAATCTCAGGTCCCTACAAAATGCACCCTTTCCTGCCACCTTCTGACACACGATATACTTGCACAGGCATGGGGACAGTGGCCCACCTCGTTTGGCTGGGGCTGCTGCCCTTGCTGCATATACGCACCAGGTCTCCTGAGTGCTTTCATGCTCTGCCCGCATCAGCAGTGGATCCTAGAGGACACCTTGGGTTTAATTCTCAGGAGCCTTAAAAGGCAGGTTGGGCAGGGGGGACGATGAGGAAAGGGGCAGAGGCACAAGCCTGACCTCGATGGCTTCTCTCATAACCGGAACACCACTGATATCCTTTTAGGATGGCCAGAGCCAGGTGGGAGCTCTGGCCATCCTAACAGAGCTGTTGAACTGTGGATGGCACCAGTGGGCTGGAGAAGCCCTGGGGCACAACACAGCCAGGAAGGTGGGGCCGGGGCTGGATCCTGACTGTGGGTAGAGGCATGGGGTACCGCTGGGGAGCTAGCCACACCTTGTCTCTTCCCTACAGAGGAGGACTGCCAAAAGTATATTCTGAAGCAGCAGCAGGAGGCATCTGAGAAGCCTTTACAGGTGGACTCTATAGACAGCAGCATCCCTCGGATAAATGACATGGCAGGCATCACTATTCGCGACGACCCCCTAGGTAAGGGCCCAGTCCTGCCCCTCTGGGCCATAGCACATTGTGGAGTTAAGAGCATGAGTGTTGGAAGCAGATGGGTTGTGCTTGGGCAAGTCAATCTCTCTGAGCTTCAGTTTCCTAAGAAATGGGAATAATAGTAGTCCAACCTCTGGTTTCGAGTATGAGAAGTGATGTGTTTAGCTCATGGCTAACCTAGGCCTTGGCCTGGGGTGGAGAGGAGGTACTCGTTCGATTGTGTGGGATCCAGGACCAGGGTCACTTAGGCTGGGGGCACCTGGCTAGGCTCATCCCCAGCCTTCCTGGAGGGCTCTGACCATCCGCATTGTGCTCGCACCCAGGGCAAAAGCCTGAGTATTTTGATGCCTTCATCTGCTACTGCCCCAGCGATATTGAGTTTGTCCACGAGATGATCCGGCAGCTGGAACAGACAAACTATCGGCTGAAGTTGTGCGTGTCTGACCGTGACGTCCTGCCTGGCACCTGTGTCTGGTCCATCGCCAGTGAACTCATTGAGAAGAGGTTGGCTATGTGGCCACAGGGCAAGTGGGTGGGTGTGCAAAGCCCTGCCAGGGATCCCCATGCTGGGGCCCTCCCAGTCAGCCCCTGTCTAGCCTGGCATACTGGGATCCTCCCAAGGCTGTCCCCTGGTGAGTCACCACAGTGCCTGTAGCCTGCCCACTCTCCCCTAGGTGCCGTCGGATGGTGGTGGTTGTCTCTGACGAATACCTGCAAAGCAAGGAATGTGACTTCCAGACTAAGTTTGCGCTCAGCCTCTCTCCAGGTGAGCTCAGCCCTGCCCTTGCCATAGAGCAGTGGGCAGGGCCTCAAGATGCCACCCGTCCCTCCTTAAGGGCCGTGGATGTAGCATCAGGGAGCTCCGGCGGGCCTCTACACACCTAAGTGTGTGCACAGGAGTGCCCTTTGCGTGGGTAAATAGGCACCGGGGGTGCTTATTGGGAAACCCCTGACTGGAGGACTGGTCCAGCCCTGTGATGGCAGAGAGCCTGGAGCAAGCTCTGCCCCCTCTGGCTTGCAGGTGCCCATCAGAAGCGACTGATCCCCATCAAGTACAAGCCAATGAAGAAAGAGTTCCCCAGCATCCTGCGCTTCATCACTGTCTGTGACTACACTAACCCCTGCACCCAGAACTGGTTCTGGACTCGCCTCGCCAAGGCCCTGTCCATGCCCTGAACTGCCCGAGCCCCTGGGAGCGCGTGCCTCTGTGTGCCTGTACATGTCCGACCCCTGCCTCCACCCGCGGTTGTAGGGGGATCTGTGCTCCGCTGGCCTCTCGATCCCTGGACATGCCTGCTCCAGGGACACAGCTGCAGCCATGGTCCATATCTGGACAGCACCTCTCATGTCCTCCATAGAACATGGGCCACGCCCACTTGCTGAGTTATCAGCCAGGACGGTGGAAACCAGAGGCAGCTGGGACTAAGCGGAAGACCGGAAGAGCCAGCTCTGACCCCTCCATCCGTCTTGGGCCTCAGTTTCTCTGCCTGAGAACTAAGCGGGGTGTGGGGAACAGGCAGTTGCTGTGTTTGAATCACCGTGGGAAATGGTGAAGCACTGTTCTGAGCCTCCTGGTTGAGGGCCAGCTGGCCACTGCAGGGACCAGGTGCTGTGCAGCTGCTTCCACAGTGCTTCAGGGCCCCACGCCTCACACCCCACTGCCCCCTGCACCAGGGGACAGAGGGTGAAGCAGGCTGGCCCAGCACAGGGGGATCCTGCATGGAGCCTGATCCCCCACGGCCCACCTCTCATCTGCCTTTTTGACTCCTCCCAGCCTCTGCTCATCTTCAGCGTGGTAAGTCCCCAAGAGTCTGGCCTGCACTCCTGGGGCTGTCTTTCACTTCCACCTGTCGAGTGCCTGTGGTTCTCTCAGCTCTGCCCTGCACGATACAAGATCCCGACTTCTGGCCTCTCCGTCAGATTTGGTTTCTGGGGCTAGGTCAGCATGGTGGTTTGGGCAGGAAGTCTTTCTTTCCGGGGCCCACTCACAGGGAGAACTTTCCTGCCAGTCTTCTGTTGCTTAGCTGCCTTACCAAGTTGTTTGCTGGAACTAGTTTACAGGGACCACACAAGAGCCTCCTGCCCCGAAGCTTGTGGGCACATGGACACATACAAGCCCACTCGCCGAGACACAGGGATACACGCACTGGAACCCTCACGCACAGACATACAGGCATCTTCGTGCACGCATTCCCCTGGGTACAGCTCCCAGAAACAGCTGGTGGGATAGTCCCACCACAAGGGGATCCTAACCCTGGACAAGATGGGACACTCTTGTATTCTTCTTCTGTTTTCCTTTTTCACTGGAACCAGATTCTGGAAAGGACCCATTGTACCAGCATTTACACCTTCAGTGAAGCGCAGAGCAAGGAAAAGAGCTGTTGAACTCACACAACAGGTTAGCTGCGACAGCTGGTTTTCTCTCCTCAGGAGAGTTGTATGTTCTTTTCTCTTCACCTCTCCTTCAAGGAGAAATGGTCATGATCTCAGACCTCTGTCCCAGCCTGGAGCCCAGGACCCTAAATCTAAAAGCAAATATATGTCTTCTCTCCTCTACCTTCAGTGAGGGCTGGGGGCAAAGCACCTTCCCTCGGGGTCTCAGGAGGGTCTGGAGGCCCCACTCTGCCTGATTCTCATGAAGCACTTAGCTACCAGGTGCCTATCCCCTTTGATATTGGGAAATACTTTACCACAATTTCAAAAAGGTTCTTTCAAACCTGTTTCTATTCATTGTAAGAAGGTCAAAGAGAGCTGAGAAAGGCCTCTGTTTGTAGTTGCCCCCTTCTGTATCCTAGGTTTATAATAAAGAGTCTCTACTTCGGGAGCAGCAGGTTTCATTGGTGTCTGGAAAGAGTATGGACGCAGTAACCTGGGTGTGAAAAACTGGCCCCTTGGGGAGGTTCAAGTGGGTCTGGCAGGGGCTTCCTGAAGGCTGGGGCTCCACCCCCAGCCTCTCTAGGGCTGCAGACAAAGTTAGAAACAGCAGCTCAGCTCCTGATGCTGGGGAGACTGCTTACCTCTGCCAAGCTGGGTCTTCCGGGGAATCAACCACGCGCCTGGGTGGGCCAGGGCTGCTCTTCCAGGCCCCAAGAAGAATTTGGATAAGATCCCCATTCTAGATCACAGATCCCTGGAGAACTCAGTTGTTAAGAATGGCTATCCTGGGGCACGTCTATGTTAACCCTAAAGGAGTTGGTCTGTCTTTAAATAGAATGCACCACTTTTTTACTATTCCCTTGAGAAAATTTGGAAAATATAAACAAACAAACAAACAAACACCCATAATCCTAATCCCGGAGACGAGTCCAGTGATTTTTTAGAGTGCCCAGAGATTATCCGCACCCTCAGCTATTCTCTCCCTGGTCTCTGTTACCATGTCCCGGCTCCTGAGCCTTGTGGATGCTGGAGGCATCCCAGCCTGGCCCCTAGCACTCCAAGAAACCCCCCTGTGTTCAGAGCAGCCCCGAAGCCAGACCTTCCTCTCTAGTGGCCCCTTGGAAACACAGCCTCAGTGTGGTCCCAGCAGGGCCCCCGGGATCTGCCTGAAACCCCCATGGCTGTGGCGGGGGGACAATCTTTGGGTCTGCTCCTGGTCATGGCGAGGGGTTTCTGGGTAACACGTTACATCATGGGGAAAGCCTCCATTCTCTCAGGTCATGATGGTGACCCGAATGTGCTCACCTCACTCTCATCTGATCCTCACACCCTTCCCACCTTCCTCCAGTGCCCACCTCCCCACAGACAGGTTCCCAGATACTGAGAAAGCTTCCTCTTCTCACTTTTGGTTTAGTCCTCTAAGAACTTTTGACAGAGAAATCCTCTTTTTTCGAAAGAGAAACTTCACTGCCGCAATTGTCCAAGGCAAGTTTTGGAGGGCAGCAGCAGAGATTAAACGCAAGGTTACAAATCTACATGACGATGGACCTGGATTCGACGGAATCAAGAGCGAGAGAAAGAAACGGAGAGGGAGCTCCTCCAGATTGGACAATAAACTATACCTACAGTGTGGCTTTGTTCAATCCTAGTTCAAACACATTAATTATAGAGAGCTTCTGGAGGACTTCCCAGAGGCTAAGACTCCATACTTCCAACGCAGGGAGCCCCACATTTGATTTCTAGTCAGGGAACTGTTAAGAGATCCCACACCCCGCACATCGTTATTTTGCCTGATGCAATTAAAAAAGATCCTGCGAATCGCAACCAAGACCTGGCACAGCAGCCAAATAAATAAATACTTTAAAAAAAAAAAGATGTTTTTGGGTGATAGAGGACAATATACAGAATATATGAGAACTCTTAACAACAACAAAAAAAACCAAACAACCCAATTAGAACATGAGCACACCATCCCTGGTGGTCCAGTGCTTGGGAGTCCACCTGCCAATGAAGGGGAACACAGGTTCAAGCCCTGGTCTGGGAAGATCCCTCATGCCACGAGGCAGCTAGGCCTGGGCGCCACAACTCCTGAGCCTGCATTCCCTAGAGTCCACGAGCTGTAACTACGGAAGCCTGGGCGCCTAGAGCCTGCACTCTGCAACAAGAGAAGCCACCGCAGTGAGAAGCCCGAGCACCGCTCCTAGAAAGGAGCCCCTGCTCCCTGCAACTAGGGGATAGCCCACGCACAGCAACCAAGACAGCACAGCCGAAAATAAATTTTAAAAAATAGTTTAAAAAGCTGCAACAAAACGATCACGTTTAAAAAAAAAATGGCCAAGGGTCTTGAATAGACATCTCTCCAAAGAAGATATACAAGTGACTAAGAAAATACATGAAAAGATGCTATCATTAGGGAAATGCAATTCAAAACCACAATGAAATGCCATTTCATTCCCATTAGGATGGCTACTATCAAAAACTCAGAAAATAACAAGTGTTGATGAGGATGTAGAGAAATTAGAACCTTTGTGCACTGTTGACAGGAATGTAAAATGGTACAGTTGCTGTGGTATGCCAATTTCCAAAAAAATTAAAAATAGAAATACCATATGATTCAGCAATTCCACTTCTGTGTATAAACCCCAATGAATGGAAAGCAGGGTGCTAATATCAGAGACGTGTACACCCATATTCATAGGAGCATTATTCACAACAGCTAAAATGAGTAAGCAAGTCAGGTATCCCCTGACAGATGAATGGATAAACAAAAGGTAGTATATACATATAACAGAATAGTATTCATCCTTAAAAGGAATGACATTCTGACACACGCTACAATACGAGGACATTATGCTAAATGAAATGAGCCAGTTACAAAAAGACAAATGCTATATAATTCCACCTATATAAGGTATCTAGGCCAGGCAAGTTCTTAGAGATAGAAAATAGAATGGTGGTTTCCAGGGCGTGTGGAAAGGAGAGAATGAAGGGTTGTTGTTTAAAGAATCTGAAAAGAATAAACACACACATAAAACTGAATCACCTCACTATACTTGAAACAAATACAACATTGTAAATTAACTTTATTTCAATTTTCTTAAAAGGCAATTTCAAATATTATTTGAAAAAAAGAGTTATTTAATGGGTACAAGTTTCAGTTCTGCACAATGAAGTGTTCTGGAGATGGGGAAATCTGGGTATTAGATGACGCTAGAGAATTATCACTATTTGTTTTAGATGTGATATAGCATTGTGGTTACATAAAGGAAATGAACATTTGTTACCTAATTCTGAAGCATATTGTTATGAAATGAGTAATGTCTTGGATTCGCCTTTAAATAATTAAGAGAGAAAAAATAACAAAAGCTATATGAAGCAAATGTGACCATATAGCAGTTATTAAACTGGAGGAGCATTTCTTCTCTCTGCTTGTGTGTCCAAAATTTTTCATAATTAAAAAAAAAAAAAAGTTAAAAAGTACAAGCATCGCTGCTACTCCACTTGCACAAAACTCTCTTCCTGCATCTCCCTAAGGTGGGTATTTCAAAATCATTCATTAGGAATGACTGAAACAGAAAGAAAATAAGTGTTTCATGCCTCAGTGGGCAAGTGGAGGAAAAGTTTGATAATATATTCCCAGATATCTGAAAATCTCATCTTGGATAGTTGGCTTTTTAAAACTTATTCACTATTTTGAGTCTTAATAGAAATATACTGAAAATACTTTCTTCAACTCAAAAATATTTTTCCTTAACTTAAAAGAGATTCTCAGGAACTCCATGACATTTGAGACAGAAGGACCAGATAACTGATCCTGTAAAAAGGGAGACGCAACATGGCTGCTCAGCAAGGCCCTGCAAGCCTTGCTCTGTAGCAAAGGGGATAATGTCTCCAGCTTGGGAGGCACAAATAAAGTTCTTGCCCTCAAGACAGCAGAAGCAGCCTTTGTGGGCCTCTGGCTGACAGGGAATTCTGAGTGGTTGGGCCAGGAACTGGCAAGTGGTAGAAAACTGGAGAATGCCTGTTCAAACCAGGCTGGAAGGATCTCAAATTCCAGAGGGTGAATTCAGAATCATAGAGTAGAACACAGGCAGAGCCGCTGAGCCAGTAGGGAGGTGCGGGAGGAGGGAGTCACCATCATTTCAGGTGAACATTGTCCCCACTGGCTGCTGTTCACCAGGTGAGACAGAAGAGATGGTCCCTAAGTCCCCGGGGACTTCTGGTACCGGGGAAGTACCAGATATGGAATAAACACACCTCTCCCCAGTCCCTCTGTTAAGTACAGCTTAACCCACCCTGGGAGATATAGATAGATAACTAGAAAGAAAGTGAAAGTGTTAGTTACTCAGTCAAGTCCAGCTCTTTGCAACTCCATGGACTATAGCTCGCCAGGCTCCTCTGTCCACATGGAATTCTCCAGGCAAGAATACTGGAGTGGGTTGCCATTTCTTTCCCCAAGATAGAGATATATAAATAAATAAAGACTTCAAAGGACAGAGAGGAAGATAAACAGGCTAGTGGCCTCGGGACTCAGAGAAAGACATGGCAAGGATTCCCAGGTTTTTCTTTTTGCTTCGAATATCTCAGGCTGAGCACTGGAGAAGCTAGTAACCTAGAAACAAATGGGTACAGACAAAAAAAAAAAAAAGAAGAAGTCCTGCTCTTTCTAGCCAGGAAGGAGCAGCCCAACAAGAAAGAATACTTTCAGACAATAATACTCTACTCCAGCCAAACCGCAGGAAAACTGTCCTGCACCCTGCCAGCCGAGGCAAACCAGGAGCCTGGGCCCCCACTCCTGTCTGCAGGGAGCTGTCAGGAGGCCTAGCAGACAGTCAGGGTTGTCATCACTCACTACCAGCAGCAATGTCCTCCTCCACTGTCGGTGCAAGCCATCGGGGCATCCTGCCCTCCCACCAGAGTGGTCTACGCACAGGCTTAGTGGACAGCCTGAACTCCTGCACTAGCCCAGCAGTAATTAGGCACCAACTCTGCCTCCCTGCGGGCTTCCCACGTGGCTCAGTGGTAACAAGATCACCTGCCAAGGCAGGAGACTTGGGTTCAGTCCCTGGGTTGGGAAGATCCCCTGGAGAAGGAAAAAGCAACCCACTCCTATATTCTTGCCTGGAGAATCGCATGAACAGAGGAGCCTGGCGGGCTACAGATCACAGGGTTGCACAGAGTAAGACCCAACTGAGAGACTAAGCACCCTCACGTACCTCCCTGCTTCCCAGGACGGCAACAGGGGCTGAGCTGGGAACCTGGACTTTGACCTCTTTCTGACAGCATCGGTGTGGAGACAGAGTGAGCCAGCTAAAACAGAAGATCTATTTATGTTTTTTCTCTTTGAGACACTCATTTTAATTTTGGGGGTAAGTAAACAGAAGTGGAATTACTGCATTTCGCTTTTTTTTTTGTAGCTATATTCTGCTATTATTTTTTTATATTGGTTTTGCCACACATTGACATGAATCAGCAATGGGTGTACATGTGTTCCCCATCATGAACCCCCCCAACACCTCCCACCCCATCCCATCCCTCTGGGTCATCCCAGTGCACCAGCCCCCAGCACCCAGTATCATGCATTGAACCTGGACTGGCGATTCGTTTCACATATAATAATTTACATGTTTCAATGCCATTCTCCCATATCATCCCGCCCTCGCCCTCTCCCACAGAGTCCAAAAGACTGTTCTATACATCTGTGTCTCTTTTGCTGTCTCACATACAGGGTTATCGTTACCATCTTTCTAAATTCTATATATATGCGATAGTATACTGTATTGGTGTTTTTCTTTCTGCCTTACTTCACTCTGTATAATAGGCTCCAGTTTCATCCACCTCATTAGAACTGATTCAAATGTATCAGAAATGATTCACTGTTTATAATAGCCAGGACATGGAAGCAACCTAGATGTCCATCAGCAGATGGATGGATAAGAAAGCTATGGTACATATACACAATGGAGTATTATTCAGCCATTAAAAACAGAAGATTTAAATATCTATCCAGAGTCTCATAATACTCGAAATGTCCAGGACTGAAAGTCACTCTCTATACTGAGAACCAGGAAAATCTCAACTTAAGCAAGAAAGGATAACCAACAGTTATTAACCCCAAGATGACACAGATGTTAAAATTATCTGACAATGACTTTTAAGCAGCCAGTGTAAAAATGCTTCAGTGAGCTATTACAGACATACTTCAAACAAATGAAAAGCATCTCAGCAAAAAAACAAAACAGATGAAGAACTAAACTGAAATTTTAAAACTGAAAAAAAAACCCACTTGAAATAAAAATCTTACTAGATGAGTTCTATAATAAAATGAACTATGTCTGATTCATGTTGAGGTTTGACAGAAAACAACAAAATTCTGTAAAGCAATTATCCTTCAATTAAAAAATAAATAAATTTTAGAGCCGCGGAGCTTACCCGGAAGAGATCGAAGCCGGGTCACCTTTAAGGGACCCGGAAGGGAGTGTTTGGCCTCGGGACGGTGTCGATGTGGTTGAGGTTCTCCCTGGGATCGCCCTCAGGGCCATGTGCTTGTTCATCCCAGGAATGGCCACCACGCGCGTTCACCGGTTCAGTAACCGGGGCAAGGAAAAAAGGGGTGCCCATTATCCATGTCAGTGGTATCTGATGGAAAGAGATAGGCGCGTCTCTGGAGTAAACCGTTCCTATGTGTCAAAGGGTTTGGAGAACATTGATTAAGGAAAGGTTTCCTGGTTGATGAAGAACAACTCAGTCCTGCTCTTCTATCCCTGCTAATAGATTATGCAGCTTATTGTGTAGCATGCATTGTATTTTGTAGTGTGTAATAAAAATAAAAAAATTTAAAAATAATAATAAATAAAATAAAATAATAGAAATCACCTAATCTGAACAAGAGATGACAGAAGAAAATTCACATTCCCAGAAATCTGTGGCACTATAAGAAAATATCTAGTATTTATGTCATTGGAGTCTCAAAAGTAGAGGAGGAAGAAAGTGGAGCTTAAAAAAATACTCAAATAAATATGACTAAAATTTTACAAAGACGGCAAAGACATAAACCTATAGATTCAAGAAGGTTATAAAATCCCAAACAGGATAACCCAAAGAAATCCATGTCAAGATACACGTAGTTAAACTTCTGAAAACTGAAGACAAAGAAAAGATGTTGAAAGTAGCTAGAGAAATGACAACTTCCCTATAATGAGAAAAAAAAAAAAATGAATGAGGTCAAATTTCTCATCAGAAACCAAGGAAGTCAGAGGAAGTGGCACAACGTTTTCCACGTGCTGAAAGAAAAGAACTGTCAACTCAAAATCCTATATGCAGAGAAAATCAGAAATGAAGAGGAAATTAAGACATGCTGAGATGAAGAAAAACTGCGAGAATTTGTCATCAGCAGTTCTTAAAAAATAGCTAACAGAAGTTTATGAAGCACAAAATAAATGATCGGAAAAGGAATCTTGGACTACCAAGAAGGAAGAACAAAAGAATAAAAATATTTTAATACAGTGTTTTCCGTTTCCTCTTCAGTTTTCTAAATTGTATCTGATGGTTTAAGCAAAAGGTTAGTAGTTGTGTGCAGGGCAGATTACAGAAGGTGATAAGCACTGCGGTAATCTCTATTTCAAGTATTTACATCTGCTCAAACCTGGGAGGAGGGACACTGTGGTCCCTTCTATTTCCTCTTTCCTAAAAAGATCAAAGCCCACTAGGTCCTGTCCAGCGCCCTCTATCTTGAGTACACACGTATCATCTGATGTGATTCTCAATCTTTTATTATTTTTTTTCCCTTTTTTGTCACTCTGCATGGCATGCGGAATCTCCCCAACCAGGGGTAGAATCCATGCCCTCCGCAGTGGAAGTGCCAAGTCTTAACCATGGACCACCATGGAAGACCTCTATTTGCACAGAGAAAATATCTGAGACAGTTATAACCCAGGGAGAGTAAAGGGAGTTAAAGAAAGTTTCCTTTCCCTCACTGAAACTGGTCAGGTCAACACTGAGGTGAAGTGAAGTGAAGTCGCTCAGTCGTGTCCGACTCTGCGACCCCGTGGACTATAGCCTATCAGGCTTCTCCGTCCATGGGATTCTCCAGGCAAGAATACTGGAGTGGGTTGCCATTTCCTTCTCCAGGGTTATGTATATACAGTGCCACATCTAAATATCTACACAAAGAGAGACTCTCCAAAAACTATCAATAAATCAAAATGAAATTCTACTGGAAATGGATGAGATGGAGAACCGATTAGCGGTTGTCAGGAGTCAGGCATAGTCGCAGGGGAAGGGGATGGGTGTGCTATAAAGAAGTAGCAGAGGGAGGTTTTAAGGTGTTGTAATAGTTCTATATCTTGATTGTGCTGCTGGTTACACAGACCTGCACATAATAAAATGGCGAAGTACTGCACAAACACAATTATACCTGTGTCTAGTTTCTCGTTTTGATACTGTACTCGAGTTACATAAGATGCATCCACTGAGGGAAGTTGTGTGAGGGGTTCAGAAACTTCTCTGTGCTATTCTTGCAACTTCCTGTGAGTCTATAATTATCTCAAGATTAAAACCATAACAAATTTTAACATAAAAATGAAGTAAAAAACAAAAGCCCCTGGGTGCTTATGCAATGCCTAAAGCTTAACTTTCCATCTTGTTCCCTGCCTCCCTCAGTTTTATTAAGATATAACTGACATATAGCACTATGTAAGTTTAAGGTGCACAATTTGACCTGCATATATTTTGTGAAATGATCACCACAGTAACTTTAGTTAATATCCATCATTTTGTATAGATCAAAAGAGAAATCTTTTTCTCTTTGTGATGAGAATTCTTAGCATACACTCTCTTTCAACTTTTCTGTATATCACACGTCACTGTTAACTACAGTCATCATGCTATATATTATAACCTCAATAGCTATTTATCTTATAACTGGAAGTCTGTACATTCTAACCACTTTAATTCCCCCTCCCCTCAACATTCACCTCTGGTAACCACAAATCTGATCTCTCCAAGTCTGGTTTTTTGTTTTGATTCCACATATAATTGAGATCATAAATTATCTTTTTTCTGTCTGACTTATTTCCCTTAGCATAATGCCCTCAAGGTCCATTCATGATGTTCCAAATGGCAGAATTTCCTTCTTTTTTAATGGATGACAGTGTTAGTCACTTAGTTGTGTCTGACTTGTTGCAACCCCCTATAGCCCACCAGGCTCCTCTGTCCATGGAATTCTCCAGGCAAGAATACTGGAATGGGTAGCCATCCTCTTCTCCAAGGGATCTTCCCAATCCAGGGATCGAACTCAGATCTCCTGCATTGCAGGCAGATTTTTTACTGTCTGAGCCACCACAGAAGCACTTTAATGGATGAAATGTGTGTATACACACACACACACACATACACACACACACACCACACATAAACACACTCGTACAGCCATTGATGGACACTTAAGTTGTTCCCACATCTTGGTTATTGCAAATAACGCTGCTATGAGCATGGCGGTGCAGGTATGTCTTTGACAGAGTGTTTTCATCTGCTTTGGATATATACCCGGAAGTGGAGCTGCTGGACCATATGGCAGCTCTATTTTAATCTTTTGAGGAACCTCCATACTGTTCTTGGTAGTGGCTGCACCGGTTTACTTTCCAGCATTGCACAAGCTTTCTTTTTCCACATCCTCATCAGCATCTAGCCACCATCCTGCTTTTTAAAAAGAACTACTTTCAATATAACAATGATCACTGGCAACATATACTCATGCATATGTAAAAATCTGTGCATTTTCAATCAGCATTCTTTGTTGAGAAAAGGAACCAAATTTTGTTTTTGAGGACTTGCTTATTATCTTGCTCCAGGTCAAAAGCAGAATATAAACAGAAACTACCCAGGGCTCTTGCCTCAGGGAACTTAAAGCCCAGGCAATGAATCAAGACAAAAATGCAGGAAAACCCAAATAACTGAAGAATTAGACCACACAGCCTTCCATAGCACATATGCTGACATGTGCCAAAGGCAATGTGTCCTGTAAGACCTGAAGACAGGCCTCTGTAAGAGGCAGGTAACCTTGAAGTTGGCTTTGAAAGGCGGCGAAACTGGTGGAGTAGAGACCCGGCAGAGGAGGAGATTCAAGCAGTAAGGGAATGATACAGACAGATGGGAAAAGTGAGGGGCACATCTAGGGGCGAGCAGACTGATAGGATGAGATCCCTCCAGGTTCAGTACGGAGCCCCCGAAATGCAGGCTGCAACAGGGTACATGTGTCTGGGCAGGAAAGGACTGGTAAACCCAGAGGGTAGAGAAGATTAGCTTAGTGGCTACAGTGCAGGATAGATTTGAGAAATTGATAAGCATGCTGAAAATTTCTGCTTTAGGCAAGTGCACAAGTAAGATTGAGAAAAGAAGTAACTGCTGGCTACAGGAGAGATTCTGGGATCCCCAGAATTTCCTGTTTCCTCAGATCAAACCCTGCCTGGCCCATTCTAGTGTCCCGTGTCCTAAGCACTTATGCATCAGTTGAATCTGCGAATTCCTAACTCTGAGGTCACGAGATCCTGAGGGTGCACCAAGTCCAAGGACCCATGAGGTTAATTCTCATGAGCTCTCTGCTTTATGAGGCTCTTCTGACTTGAGTATCATCAGTGAGAATGTTTTAAGGACCCCAACTTCATCTAATTTTGAGAATTACCACCTTCAGGAGTTGGATAATGAACACAGTATTATTCAACAGAACTAGGTGAACCACATATGTATTTTTATATTTTCTAGTGGCCATGCTAAAAAAGTAAAAAAGAAACAGATGACATTAATTTTAACATTTTATTTAACCCAATCTATCTAAAATATAATTTCAACATGTAATCTGTATAAAGACTACTGATGACATTTTAGGTGGTTTTTTTCATATTAAGTCTTTAAAATCCAGTGTGTATTTTCCACTTATAGCACATCTCAAATTAGACTAGCCGCATTTATAGTGCTCAGCAGCTACATGGAGACAGTGGCTACCCCATTATACAGTGCAGCTGTAGAATCTTGCTACTTAAAATGTGGTCCCTGGACTGGCAGCATCATACCATCTGCTAGAAATAAGGAATCTCAGGCCCCACTGCAGGCCTAATTCATAAAATTCTGCAGGTGATTCATAGGTACATCTGGGAAGAGAGATATAGGGTACTCAGTGTTCTCACTACCTAACATCAACATTGCTTCTCTTCATTCAGGCTCCATGCCATGCTTTTGCTTCATGCTTTTTCAACACCAGTTCCAGACACAGATCTAAACTAAGCAACACCTCTCCTTGATGCTGAGCATCAGAATGGGTTCAGGCATGCCAAATGTTTCAGCCAGATTCAATGAGATCCAGTGAATTCTTTGAGAAATCCCACTGTCCTTGAATGAAAAAGGTAAGTTTTAGAGCCAGCGTGGAGCATGATGGGAGATCCTGCCTTTATATGAAGCCTGTGAATGGAGGGAAAAAACTGATGGCCTCATTTGAGCCCCTGCTCTAAGTCTTACAGCTTGACTTTTCAGATAGGTTGTTGCTCAGTCACTAAGTTGTGTCCGACTCTTTTGTAACCCCATGGACTACAGCACGCCAGGCTCCTCTGCCCTTCACAATCTCCTGGAGTTTGCTTAAATATAAGTCCGTTGAGTCGCTGATGTTATCTAACCATCTCATCCTCTGCCACCCACTTCTCCTTACGCCTTCAATCTTTCCCAGCATCAGTGTCTTTTCCAATGAGTCGGCTCTTCACATCAGGTAGCCGAAGTATTGGAGCTTGAGCATCAGTCCTTCCAGTGAATAGTCAGGATTTATTTCCTTTAGGATTGACTGGTTTGATCTTCTTGCAGTTATATGAGCCAGTAAACTGTATGTTTAAACTAGTTTGGATTGTGTTCTAGATGGTTATTATCTGTTTTCTCCTCCCCTTGTTCTCTGCAAGGCTCTGTGTCCCTGGATATTGATCTTCAAGAATTATATCAATAGGCCCCCCTTACCTTCTGGTTTTCTGTTGGGATTGGTTAATTGTCAGCACAAGTGGAAGGTGGAAGCACAGGAAGTAATAAGGTTGGGATATTTATTCCCTTGCCTCCTTTCTTGTGGGGCTGCTGAGGGCTGACTTCCTTCTACCACAGGCCACAACTATTTTCAGGTAGATCTCTCCTTTACCTACCCTTTCTCATTCCAGCAGTCCTCTGCATCCTTGCTCCTTCAGGCCTCGGGATGGTTGGTTTCCTGAGGCTGACAACACAGGACTATTGCACATTCTGTTTGGTTTCCCAGTCCATGCCTTAGCAAACAGCTCCTTTATTAAACTCTCCTCAAATAATCCACTTTGAGCATGCCCCTTACTTCCTTTGGGGACCTGATTAGTACCATAATTGGTGTCAGCAATGGCCTTAAAATAGGATTCTGGAATTGAGTTGCTCACATATATGAGGAAGGCACTGAGTTTGGGATTACCAGATGCAAACTATTATATACAGGACAGATAAACAGCCAGGTCCTATTGTATAACACAAGGAACTATAGTCAATATCCTGTAATAAACCATAACAGAAAAATATATGAAAAAGAATATGCATATATATATATATAACTGAATCACTTTGCATATACATATATAAACTGAATCACTTAGCCATACATCAGAAACTAACACGTTGAAAATCAACTATACTTCAATAAAATATTTTTAAAAAGAGAAAGTTATATATGCAACTTATAATTCATGACCTTAACAAAATTGTGTGCCCTCTACTTTCCCTCCCCTTCATGCTGCAGGAATGTGGGTACAGTGGTGGAAGTTAGAAGCTCTGTTTTGTTTTGTTTTTAAATATTTGGCTGCAGCGGGGCTCAGTTGAGGCATGTAGGACCTAGTTCCCTGACTGGGGATGGAACCCGGGCCCCTAACCGCTCAGCCTTAACCGCTCAGTCTTAACCGCTGGACCACCAGGGAAGTCCCTTAGAAGCTCCATGTTGAGGACAGCAGACACAGCATAGGAAGGGCCTGGGATTTTGATTACTGGGTGGAACTATCAGCTCAAAATTGTCCATACTCGACTTTTAGGTACGGGAGAAATAGATTTCTACTTTGGCTACTGTCGCAGCAGGAGTGCTGGCATCCCCAATGCATCCTTAATCCTGTCACCGGCAACCAAGAGGTCCTAAGTGACAAAACAGGTTTGTTGCAAGCCCACTGCCGTGCTCAGCCAACCACAGTCCCACCATGCCCACTCAGGTCTCCTCCTTTCTCTGCTGTGGGTCCTGCCCACTCTTCAGATGAACACTGGGCCCACGAGCTGATTCAAATCACTCCTGCTCCTGAACAAAGGCTCCCCTTTCCTGGCCCCATGCTGGCTGTGAGGATCTGTGTGCTCCACCAAAAGGCTGGCCTTAACTGGACACTTCCTATGCAGGGATGCATATTAACTCACATTCTAACTGAGAGGTGCAAAGACAATGTGGTTTGTTTTCTGTAGTCTAATCTTTCCTATAAGGCCCTGTCCTGCTAGGTGGCAAGGGGAGACTTAGGCTTGCTGGTGAATATTAGATGATTAACAGTATGTTTCAGAGTAACTTGGTCTCTCTGAAGTAAATGCTGCTTCTCGGGTCTCTTTCTCTCCCCCTGCCCCCCTCACCTTACCAAGAAGGTCTGGGAGACAGAGGAGAACTATCGTATGATATCCCCTATATGTGAAATCTAAAAAGAAAGTATACAAATGAACCTATTTACAAACAAAAACAGACTCACAGACGTAGAGAATGAACTTATGGTTGCCAGCGGGAAAGAGGTAGGGAGTTTGGGATCGACGTGTACACACTGCTGTATTTAAAACGGATAACAAACAGGGACCTACTGTATAGCTCAGGGAACTTTGCTCAATGTTATGTGGCAGCCTGGATGGCACCGGGTTTGGGAGAGAATGGATACATGTAGATGTATAGCTAGGTTCCTCTGCTGTTTTACCTGAAACTATCACAATGTTGCTAATTGGCTATACTCTGATATAAACTAAATAGCTTAAAAAAAATAACTAAGGCCTTGGAGCTCAGGAAATCAGAGGCTCAAATGTGAACTCACAGCAGAAGGAAAGTGTTGCTTTGGATTTCTGTGAGGTCTTCTAGCTGTGCCATGAAACTCCTGGCTTCCTTCCTGAACTTCCATGATTACCCGGATGCAGTGCACCTCATCTGGCCTCTAGAGAGAGATGCCAGCCCTCAGAGCTGGAGGCCATGGTCCCAACCACTGGCCTTTTGCCATAAAACCCCCCTCCACAGGCCTTTTCACGGCCAGTCTCTACACCAGCCTCTACGGCACTTCCAAGTGCTGTCACGGGGCACAGGGAAGCTTCTGATTCCCTGCGGACCGAGCACAAGCTGTGAGGGACTGGATATGGTACGCTGGTGTTCAGGGCCTACGCTCTGCCCTCTGTCACACTGTTCCTACAGTATACTGGACATGATGCAAAGCCAAGTGGAAGGCTGCTCTTGGCAGCTTGCAGCCTCTCCCAAGCCTTACCCAGGGAAGCAGCCCACAAGCCTCCGACATTCTGAATTCCTCAGGTTGCCCTATCTGTCTTAGATGTTTCTACAATTTCTTCTATTCAAGACTGGGGGTGGGGGTGCTGGGGAGAATGGACACCAGAGATGAGGACCCTGGAGCATGCCTGCCTGCTTGTTCTTCCTCTTCCACTTCTCTGCTCACATACCTGCAGGCAGTGCTACTTTTGTTTCCTCTTCCTTTTTCCCCTCATGGTCTGGACATCACAGGTAGGGAAGTTTTCACCCCTACAGTATACAAGGAACACCATGATCTGAGCAAGTAAGAACCAGCTTTTGACATAAGGGCTGCAGGAAAATTGTGAATTTGGGCCCCTCCAGGGACAATTATATTAACAATCCATCCGTCAAATTTTATGTTAAAAAAAAATTATTGTTTTAAGTTTTGGCCACACCACATGGCATGTGGGATCTTAGTTCCCTGACAAAGGATCAAACCCACATCCCCTGCTGTGAGGCGCAGAGTCTTAACCACTGGACAGCCAGCAAAGTCCCTCTGCTGAAAAATTAAGACCCTTTTGCTGGGGTGCTTTGTACCAACATGTCAGTTACAGGTTCTACTCTGTGGCCTTCAAGTCTGCCCACCCCTCTAAATCTTTGCAGTGCAAATTCCTTCCCTAGCCTTTCTATATCCAGGGGTCGTGGTCCTAAGATCCATTCCTTTTCCCTAGGCAGTTTGAGGGCACATGCACCTCCTGGTCATATAGCTCCTACTACTACTATTACTACTACTAAGTTACTTCAGTCGTGTCCAACTCTGTGCGACCCCATAGACGGCAGCCCACCAGGCTCCCCCATCCCTGGGATTCTCCAGGCAAGAACACTGGAGGGGGTTGCCATTTCCTTCTCCAATGCATGAAAGTGAAAAGTCAAAGTGAAGTCGCTCAGTGGGGTCCAACTCTTAGTGACCTCATGGACTGCAGCCTACCAGGCTCCTCCGTCTATGGGGTTTTCCAGGCAAGAGTACTGGAGTGGGGTGCCATCGCCTTCTCCATATATAGCTCCTACAGACTGGTAACTTATACTTAGTGTAGAATGCCACGTTTGAATATGCCCATACACATGCACAGGCTTTTCCAGGACCTTCCAAGGAGTCCTTGACACTCCAAATTTGCTTCTTTCCTGGGTCTCCCTGCCAGGTGAAATGTGAACAACACACCACGTGTACATACGTTACAAGGTGAAGTTACCCAACTCCATATTGAGAAAGGCTTTTTCTTCACAGACGCAACAGCTTTCCATTCTGACGACAAACTCAGTGTTGGTGCAACATGCTGTCAGTTCTGCTTTGTGCTCCTGCTTTCGGGCTGGGTCCCAGGGTTTGTCAAGTGCATAAGAAGGCCCATCACAGCACCAGCTATTCTACAGCGCTTACCACAGAGCAACCAGATCTTTAATTATTTTTTTTCTCTCAGATTTGAGTGAGCTACAACTAAGTGAGAACAAGTCACCTCCCCCAAAAGACTGAGGGAGAAGAATCTGAGTTAACAGAAGTGTCTGCTAAAACTTTCTGTCTGCTGGATGGGGTGGATAGCGCTTAGATTCCGCTTGAAGAGCATGGAGAGCCCTCCCTCTGTCACCATCTGCTGCCATTCACCAGGGAAGTGACATCAGTTTGGGGGCCCAGGCCCCTTTGGATGACAGAAGACAGTCCTATTTTCTGGCAGACTGCTCACAGCTGAGCACGTGGAGAACCGTCAGTAAATGCATGCGCACGACACCTGGGAGGGTGCTTTTGTCCCCATTTCTTGATGTTCTGAAATTTCCAACTCCACATTCAGTCCAGCAGAACCCCACTTTTGGGACGCCTGAACCCCAAATTCTCTCATTCAGGTTGGATGCTAAAGGCAAACAAGGCTTCACAATCCACTGAGCATCAAAGAGAAAGCCTTTATTTTCTTCCCCAGACATTGCAATAAGGAATTAGGAAGTGCTGGGGCTTCCCTGGTGGCTCAGTGGCAAAGAATCCAACTGTTAATACAGGGGACACAGGTTCCATCCTTGATGCGGGAAGATCCCATGTGCCATGGGGTAACTGAGCCCATGTGCCACAGCTACTGGGCCTGTGCTCCTGAGCCTGGGAGCTGTAGCTACTGAGTCTGCGAACCTGAGAGCCTGCGCTGCACAAGAGAAGCCGCTGTGATGAGAAGCCCATGCTCCGCCACTGGAGAGTAGCCCAGATCACCGCAACTAGAGAAAGTCCACCCAGCAGCCACGACCCAGCGCAGCCAAAAATAAATGAGCAAAACACAGTTTTTAATAAGATTAAAAAATAAACGAGGTCATGCTATGATATGAATGACATCACACGGCGGTGGCTGAAACCTGTTTTTCCTGAGCAAGCAAACCTGAGTCAAGACACACGGCTGGAATTGTTGCTCAACCCCACGTTCCAGAAAGCTTTCTCACTCCAGTCCCACCAACAGGAGCAGCAGCTATATTGAGCATTTACAAGCCAGGTTCTGTGCTAAGCATTTCCAGGAATATCTGGAGGCAAGTTTTCTCAGGCTTTCTGAGTTCACTTCCTCATCTGTAAAACTGGCATAGACACCTCACAGGCTCTATTACTGACCACATGAAGTATACATTCATAATCCTTTAGCGTACTACCTGGCACATTACAGGCACTTTAACTGTTGTGATGAACATTCTCTTAGGCTTTTGATCTGATGAATTTGATGAACCATGCTGTCCAAATCTACCCTAAGTTCAGAGAGCATGGGACACCAAATTATCAGAAGATAAATCTGATTATTCAGTTCCTGAGCTTAGTGAGAGATACTTATATTTTTCAGTGTTGTGACTAGAGCTGTGACTCAGAGATTCTGAAACTCCTGTCTAAGGTGGAGTATTGAATGGTACATTTATTTTTGAAAATTTTCCTAAAAAGGCAAGAAATGCAGCTCTTTATACATTTCTAGATGCTTACCATGCTGGCAAGGCTTAAGGTGGGCAATCCACCACCACTACCAAGGTCAAAACTCCACACAAATCCTTTACTTCTGTTGGTGAGATAGGGTATCCCCCACTCCTCATGGGTGATCTACAACCCAATTTGAAATACAGAATATTCACAAAAAGAGAAGTCTATGGTTACCTGGCAGTACAGGCTAAGTGCCCAGAAATGGTCTGGATGAGGTAATAAGTGCACATGACTTCCCTCAGGCCTGGAACAATCTCAGAAAACAGCGGTCTGAGTAGGGGGGCAGGGAGAGCTGACCATCATCAGCTGAACCTGGCAGACCAGCAAGACCTGGATGGGTGGAGCAAAAGGAAGGTGGCATTCCTGGAAGGGAAGGGTGAACAAAGGGAGGTGCAGTGAAGCCAGGCTGAGAAGAGTGTCGGGCACTCCCTTCAGCTCAGAAGAAGGCACAGGCAGGTCGTCGAGTAGCGCGCGTATTACTATCTGAGCCATGTGAAACCAAACTTTGAAATTATGAACTATACTCTAAAAGGACATGTGGACATCTAGGGATAGTCGATGAGAACTACTGACGAGCACGTCTGTCCTCATCACCAAGTTAAGAAACAGCACTAAATGAATCCTGGAAGTGTTCGGTGCCCTATCCTACTTGTATCCCTTTCCTTTCCCCCAGTCACCAAACTGAATTGCTCTGTTTCCCTGAAACTGAATTGTTCTGCATCCAGTTGCGCCTACTACTGGCGTCTTCCTGAATGCAGTCACTCTGGTATGTACACTTCTGTTACTTTGTTTCTGTCGTCGAATATGTACTGCTTTGTGTGCATTGTTTGAACTGTAAGGAGAAAACAATATCATATTGTGTAACACTAGCAGTGTAATTCTCTAAAGCAATTCATGAAGGTCTGTTTCACAAAAGTATTCTGGAGACCCATGAACATAACACCCAGCTTAGTTAATAATCAAGAAAATGCAAATTAAAACTGAAATGAGCTATCATTTCACTCTCACCAGACAGGTAAAATTTTAGAGCCAAATGTGAATTTGGGGGTGACACATTCAGTCTATAACCTACATGCATCTTCCAGCCCTTATTCCATATATTTATATATGGGTAAGTTACAGACTGAATGTTTGTGTTTGCCCCAAACATATGTTGAATCCTAACCCTCAATGTGATAATAAATATTAGAAGGTGGAGCTTTGGGGAAGTAAATAGGTCACGAAGGTGGAATGCTCATGAATGAGATTAGTGCCCTCCTAAGCGGAGACGAGAGCTTGCACCTGCCTTTGCTATATGCAATACAAGAGGAGATGGCTGTCTACAAACCAGGAAGCAGGGCTTTGCTAAACATCAGATCTGCCAGTAGCCTCATCTTTGATTTCCCAGACCCCAGAACTGTGAGAAAAGAATTTTATTTAAGCCATCCCTTCTGTGGTAATTTGTTATCCTGGCCCAAACTAAATCAATGCAGAAATTTATCTACAACTTGTTTACCTTGATTATAGATCATTCCACTCCAGTATGTATAGACCTCTTTCATTCTTTCCAACTGCTATGTAATATTTCACAGCATGGATGAATTATAGTTTTACCAGTCCTCTGTTAACTTCTTTTGAACAGTTGAAATATTTGGATTTACAAAATTCAAAATGTGCAGAAGAGAACATCCCTTCTATGTGTCAGTAGCTCTGGTCTGGCGGCAACCAAAGTTACCAGTTGTAACAGAGAGTGCTAGATGCCGACCAATCCCATTGCTTCTTCCTTGATTTCAGTCGTGGTGAGTTGACTGGCTGTGTTTGACCAACACAACCTGGGAAGAAGTAACAAACACAACTTCCAGAGCTGGCCAGCTTCTGTGGTGTTCTGCCTCTCAGATAACCAGCTGGCTGAATGCAGAGGGTCCAGAGGAAGAGTCTTTGCAGACGCTAGGAGACGGTGATGCCACAGGACTGAAGGAGGCAAACTTTAACTGTCAACTTGGGCCAAAGGGACCAAGGACATACGTACTGGACTATATGTGTGTCAGAAATAAGCTTTTGGGTTAAACCAGCCAGTTTAGTGTAGTTTGGGGTTGCTACTTCAGCTAGCATTAACACATGAGCTTCTTATTTATCCTGAGATGTTCCACATATGTGCTCAGTCACTAAGGTGTGTCTGACTCTTTGTGACCCCATGGACTGCAGCCCACCAGGCTCCTCTGTCCATGGATTTCCCAGGAAAGAATTATTAGAGCAGGTTGCCATTTCCTACACCAGGGGATCTTCCCAACCCAAGGACTGAACCCATGTTTCTGGCATCTCCTGCATTGGCAGGTGGGTTCTTTACCACTGTGCCACCTGAGAAGCCCTTCACACAATATACACAAGCAATTACCATTCCTGTATCAATAGATATTTTCATTCAAGGTTGTTACCAGTTTCTTCCTATTTCAATAACACTACAATAAACATTTTAGTGAAGGCTTCTAGACATATTCCACCTTTAAGAGATTGTGTTACAAAAGTAGTAGGTACTTAGGAACCTGCTCCAGCTCAGTCAACTACTTCCCATCTTTTGCTGAATTCAGCTTGAGTTCAAGTTGGCATGGTGCCAACCTGGGCGAATGTGATGTTACTTTCTGGCTCAGAATTCAGTTTGATGTTGAGACTCTACTTTCTGCATGGGCTGATTCCCCCCTCCCCCACAATAACCTCTTACTTACCTATTTTTTTCCACGCTCTGAGACTCTGTCATCATACTCCAGTATGTGTGCCCTTGGTTCCTTTCCTGGATTTGCCAAGATGTCAGATTCTCCCCAGGCTCCAGACTCCTAGCTTGCGCATGTCTTCTCTACTCATGAACTCCACTGATTTAATCAACACCATGCCTGAGTATGTGTCTGTGCAGGGACCATTCCAAGTGCAGAGGTGGGAAGCACTTCCATGTGAGGAATGGGTGAAATGCCCTCTCACAAGAGATGACTTTATACTACATCTGAGGTGTGATAATGGAGAGAGGGGGCAAGGGGGAGAGAAAGATTCCAGGGGTTTATAGTTGGTACTGGCACTGACAAGGAACTGCTGAGAAAATCAACTTAGGACACCTAAATTTGTGCTTTTCTTTACATTCAGGCTTTTCACATATGGTACACATTCATTTATAGATTTCAACTCTCTCATTTAAGAAGTCTATAAAACTTGAACTATTAAAGCTGTAATTACCACTTCAGGGTATCACTAGTCTTGAAATTAGTCCTTTTCCCCCTACCCTGCAGGTGCTAAAAGCAAAGCACGATGCAGGTAAGCTGCTTAAAGGCAACAGAGAAAGAAGAGGAAGTATGAACATAATTTCCCTCCCAGCTTCTCAGCCCAGTGATTTTCATCTTCTAATTTTACACATTGTACTTGATGCTGTCTACAGGGCTTCCCTCGTGGGTCAGTGGTAAAGAATCCACCTTCCAATGCAGGAGATGTGGGTTCAATCCCTGGGTGGGAAAGATCCCCTGGAGGAGGAAATGGCAACCCACTTCAGTATTCTTGCCAGGGAAATCTCATGAACAGAGGAGCCTGATGGGCCACAGTCCATTGGGTCACAAAGAGTTAGACAAGACCGAGTGACTCAGCACAGAGCACACATTGCTGTTTCTCTACTAGACTATACTCCATGAAAACAGGAACTAAGTCACCTTGTTCACCACTATACACCCAATATTTATGATAAGTGTTCTCACATGGAACATACTTCATAAGCTGAGATTCTGGCCTCCAACAGCCACCAATTCCTTGCTCATTAAAAACATGAGATCTTAACAACTAACAGGCCACATGGAGAAAGGCCAGGAGACAGAGGAAATAAAATGACCGATCTGCAGAGCAGGGTCTGGCTCAACTAAACCATCAAGCTACTTTGGAAGAAGTAGAGAACAACCCATCAACAAATGTATAGTACCCTGATCAACAAAAACGTGGGTCAATAAACATCTTGGATTTTCACTTTTAAGTCAGTAGCTCCTTTTCACTGGGGAAAAAGAGAAGGGGAAAAGGTGGTCAAATTTCTCCCTGAAGGAGAAATTATTCTGCATACAAGCTAAAGGTGTGAAAAAAACACAAAACCCCCACAAACCTTCTGAAGGCTGTTCATGGTCCATAAGACCAATAAACCCAAGTTAAGAATCACTGGCTTATGGATCTTTCTATTAGACAAATCTTGAGATCTCTAATCTTTATCATCATATTTAGCTCCTGATAGATCTGATCCCCAACCTTCAGTTCAGTTCAGTTCAGTCGCTCAGTCGAGTCTGACTCTTCGTGACCCCATTAATCACAGCACACCAGGCCTCCCTGTCCATCACCAACTCCCAGAGTTCACTTAAACTCATGTCCATCAGGTCAGTGATGCCATCCAGCCATCTCATCCTCTGTTGTCCCCTTCTCCTCCTGCCCCCAATCCCTCCTAGCACCCGGGTCTTTTCCAATGAGTCAACTCTTTGCATGAGGTGGCTAAAGTATCGGAGTTTCAGCTTCAGCATCAGTCCTTCCAATGAACATCCAGAACTGATCTCCTTTAGATGGACTGGTTGGATCTCCTTGCAGTCCAAGGGACTCTCAAGAGTCTTCTCCAACACCACAGTTCAAAAGCATCAATTCTTCGGCGCTCAGCTTTCTTCACAGTCCAACTCTCAGACATACATGACCACTGGAAAAACCACAGCCTTGACTAGATGGACCTTTGTTGGCAAAGTAATACCTCTGCTTTTGAATATGTTATCTAGGTTGGTCATAACTTTTCTTCCAAGGAGTAAGCCTCTTTCAATTTCATGGCTGCAATCACCATCTGCAGTGATTTTGGAGACCCCCAAAATAAAGTCTGACACTGTTTCCACTGTTTCCCCATCTATTTCCCATGAAGTGATGGGACCAAATGCCACGATCTTAGTTTTCTGAATGTTGAGCTTTAAGCCAAATTTTTCACTCTCCTCTTTCACTCCCATCCTTCTTCTCTCTGCCAAAAGAAAAATGCAACACACGGCAATAAAGGTGTCAGTAGTCAATGGCTGAAACGAATCTTTATAGGAATGCCTGTGCTACGCTTTCAAACTTGGAAACTCTGGCACTTCTCTGCGACTGGGATATTCTAGCCTCTCAATTTACACCTGTTTTATATCATATTAACTTTGCAGGATCCCCTCCCAAAACATTCTCTAATCCCTCCAAGAATGTGGAAACGTGCTAACGTGGTGGCCGCAGCTCATAGCTGACTGCTTTGGCTTCGTGGTCGCTGGATTTCCTGCACAGGGCTTCCGGTGCCTGGAAGGGCTTGGGTGAAGATGTCTTTCATAATGACTGCTATTGATCTGAAAGACATCCAACTGAGACGACTTTCAAACCTAGACCAATCCACGTGGCTACTCTTCACTCCATTTTACCAAAGGCTTTCAGTTTCATCCTATTGACTTCCCCAAATGACCTAAGTGGACAACCTGAGAAAAACTGAAGTTCAATGACGTCACACAAAAGCCAAGGCTTTGACGTGACCTCAAATCTGATGGGCCAAATAGCTCTAGCTTAATGGCCCCAGTTGCCTCAGGGGAAAAACTGCAACCTTCCAAGGCCCCGAGACAGGTGATCATTTGAGCTTCAAAGCTGAGAATGGATAGAACACCTTCCCTATCTTGTAAGGTTACAGGGAAGGCCGAGCCGGGCGCTGTAGAAATAACTTCCGCCTAAAAAAAATTGTCGTCACGGGGCGCGCTTCCGGTTCCACTCTGTCCCGTGGACCGAGACTTTTTATTCCAATTGGCAGTCGTCCACACCCCAAGGCTACCCCACCCAGCTGCTCCCTCGGGTTTTTCCACACCCTGCGGGGCCGTGTGCACGTCTCGAGGGTGTGACGGTTACGTGGCGACGTCACTTGGGAGAACGGTGCAAAGCGAGTAGCGTAACCGTGATCTTGCAGGACCGGAGCCTTGTCGCGGAACAGCGCGCCTAGCGCGTGGAGGCGGGACTAACTTATGACTGACGTCCACACACACTTACTGCCGTTCTGATTCCTTCTCAAATAAGCCAATGAATGCGACGACGGAGACGGCAACGTGCCCTCGCCGCCAGAAGTGGCTCCGCCCCCTCCACTAGGCTGCCCTTTGGTCGCCATGTTTAGTGTGGCTACTGCCTCTGCTACTTTCGGCTCTTTTCTGGCTTTCCGATGCCCTTGCTGAACTTCTTTCAAAGTATTTCTTCCCTTCCACCATCAAATTCGTCTTCCTCGGGCTTTCTTCTTGCTCGCTGTTTATCCAGCCACACTTAAAATGGCAGCTGGAGGCGGGGCAGAGGTGGGGGCATGCCCGACGTGGTGACGTCAGCGCGCTGCGTGTCGGCAGGTGGAGGGAGAAGGGAAAGTTTGGCCAGTGCGTGGGGCTGAGGTGGAGGGCGGGACAGAGGGGCTGGGCCCAGGCGAAGCTCTTGTCGCTGCTGCTGTGGAGGCCGAAGCCGGGACCTGGGCCGGGGAGGGGTGTGCCGGCCGCAGAGGAGCAAAGAGGCGAGGTTCGCGGGTGCTTCGAGCCCCGCACCGCTCTGCCGCGCGGCCACCCAGCGCCAGGCGCCGTCCGACCCGTGGCTGTTCGCTAGGCGGTTGGTGGGGGCGCGGCGGCAGCGGTTGGGGGTGGGGAGAGGCGCGGCGAGGAGAAGAGAGAGGTCAGTGAGTTTGCGGGAAGACCGAGTGTCGTGCCGCCGTCATGACCGAGGACTCCAGTGCCCTGCCCTGGTCCATCAACAGGGACGATTACGAGCTGCAGGAGGTGATAGGTGAGAGCTGGCGCCGCGGAGGAGGGAGGCGCCGCGCTGGGCGGCGGGTGACGCGCCGGAACGTGGGGTCCCGCGGGAGCTCGGGGAGCGCAGGACTCTCAGATATTCGTGGGCGCTCGAGTGGCCCGGGTGTTGGTAGGGCGCGTGGTGAGGCTCGGGGTTTGTGCAGCTCCTGCAAGGCGTGGAGGGGATTTTGAGAGGCGCGCCTGTGCGGCGAGGTGGGGTGGGGTCTGGGAGGCTCGTCAGAGATTTGTGTGGCGACAGATGTGTCTGAGACAAAAAAGAAAAGTGAAGATGTGGGACAGGCTTTTACAAGGCTTTGCGAGGAATGGGGTATTGCAATTGGGGGCTAGGTCATCTATTTGTGGGGTGATAGATTAGGGTGTTTCTGTTCAGTCCTGCATCCGCGTGAGAACCCGCACGAAGTGCCAGGCATGGCTCGGGTGGAACTGGGGAGCCTCTCCAGGTGAAGCTGCAGGTAAGGCACTGAGCGACGTAGACCAACTTAGGACTGCTTGGAATTGACTTGCCAGCCAGGGAGGTAGATCTAAGTAGGCAAATAAAAAGAATTACAGGTTTTGGCAGGTGCTAGCAAGGGAACAAGCAAGATGTTCTGAGAGACCTAGTTGGGGCCATTTCAAGGAAGATGCTTTTTCTGAGGTGTTCACATGTAAGGTGAGCTCTGAAGGATGAGAAAGAGTCTTGAGGGCCAAGGGAAGATTGTTCCTTACTGAGAAATGAGGAAATGCAAAGGCCCCAGAGAAGGGAAAAAGCTTGATATGTTTTAGGACCCGAAAGAAGACTGGTAAGGTTAGAAAGGTAAGAGAGGAGCCAAATTTTAGGGGCCTTCTCAGCCAAAGTGAGTGTTTTGAAATTTTAAGTGTTTTGGAAGGCTTCAAGCAGAGACATGATAAGATCCAACGGTGGTTGTGTGTGGAATGGATTTGAAGGGGGTCTGGGAATACCAGCTGGCAGAGATCGCAGCTTGCACAAACATGAATAGTAATTATCAGAGAGGCACAGTGACTGGGGGAGGGTGGGGACTGGGGATAAGGGGAGTATTTGTCGGACAACAATAATCTAGTGATCTTAGAAATCAAAAGGGAGTGGGTTTAGCTAAACAGAAGCTCGAGTCAGCGAACATCAGCGGACCCCTGTGTATTGGAGGAAGAAGATTGTCTGCTTTGCTTTCAGATCAGCATCCTGTCCTAAATTAGTTTTATAGCAAAGAGTGGCTGAAAACTCCTTAGCTGTCTTGGGGGTTGGGGAGAGTGAGTGTTTATTGCATTGTGTCAGTGTTTAGAGAAACTTTGTCACATTTCTTTCTTTTTTTTTCTCCCACTTGCTTCTTGTATCAAAACAAATCTGGGGTAAGATTTATGTGAAGACATCCAGTCTTTTTCCTTAAGCCGCTTCATGGATCTGGTCCTTACTGTGTGCCGCATCTTTGGTGTGTACTGGTTCATTCTAAAAACTGTTTCTGAGTACCTCCATTAGAGTTTCATACTGAAAAAAGGGATTAAGTGGGAGATTCCAAAACGATGTCTAAAAAAGCAAGGAAAAGGGGTCTCTGTCATTTTAGAAGAGGAATTTTGCTTTCCCTTTCCAGTAAGGTGTACATCTTTCTAGGGTGGAGAGTAGCATTGTGGTTGTTAATGCTTTTGGTATTCAGGTGGCACAAGGCTCTAGAGCTTTAGAAACTTATTGATTTGCTATTCTCAGACCAATAGAGTGTCTGTGAGTGAGCAAAAGGGAGGCTCAGCCCTCTGGGGTAGGGTTAGTCATCATCTCCAAAAGTTAAGAACTCTCAGGTGATTTGACCACTTTATTTTTAAAAACAACTTTACTCAGATATAATTTCACCCATTTTTTTTTAGTATAAAATTAACCCATTTTAAAGTGTAAAATTAAATGATTTGAATAAATGTATTGTGGTGCACCAATCAGTATAATCCAGTTTTAGAATATTTTCATCACCCCATTGAGATCCCTCATGCCTGTTTACAATTAATCCCTGTTCCTATCCCCAATTTCAGGCAATCGCAAACCTTTCCAACTCCATAGATTTGCCTTTTCTGGACATGTCATGTCGATGGGATTGTATAATATATAGTGTTTTGTGTTTTGCTTCATTCGCATAGCATAACATTTTTTCATTTTAAAAACAATTTGTATACCATAAAATCCACCTGTTTTAACTGTACAGTACTATCGTTTTTTTTTTTAGTAAATTTACAGAGTTGTTCAGTCATCACCACAATCCAATTTTAGAACATTTCCATCATTCCAAAAAGATGCCTCATGTCCATTTGCAGTCACTCCCTGTTTCCACCCCCTGCCGAAGGCAACCACAAATCTACTTTCTGTCTCTATAGATTTGTCTTTCCTGGACATTTTCCCATAAATATGATCATATAATACGTGATCTTTTGTGTTTGGTTTCTTTTACTTGGTGTAATGTTTTTTGAGGTTCATCCATATTGCTGCCTGTGTTAGTACATTATTCCCTTTTATTGGATACCTTTTGATGGACACTAGATTGCTCCCGCCTTTTGCCTATTTTGAATAATATTGCTGTGAGCATTTTGTATCAAATCTTCAGGTGAACATGTTACATTTTTCTTGAGTGGAATTGCTGGGTCATATGATAGATTTATTATATGCTTAACTTTTTAAGGAACAAATTTTAAAGTGACTGTGCCATTTTACATTCCCTTCAGCTATGAATGAAGATCCCTTTTCTCTGCATCTTTGCCAGCATTTGTTGTCTGTCTTTTTGATTAAAGCCGTCTTAGTGGATGTGAAGTATATCTGATTGTGGTTTTGTTTCGCATTTCCCTACTGACTAATGATGGAGAGCATCTTTTCATGTGCTGATTTATTAGCTTTTCATGTCTCTTCTTTGGTGAAACATCTATTCCAATCATTTTCCCGCTTGGGTTGTCCACTGGGTTGTTCTCTTCTCATTAAATTATAGAGGCAAGTGTGAGTGTTAAGTGTCTATTCATTCTGGATATGAGTCCTTCACCTGATACACGATTTCAGATATTTACTCTCAGTCTTTCCATTTCTTTGGTAAGGTGGGACAGCAGGGGGTCGGGACTTGCTGGATCTTAGTTCTCTGACCAGAGATCCAGCGCCGCCCATGGGCAGTGAAAGAGCCAAGTCCTAAGCACTGGACCACCTGGGAATTCCCTTATTAGAGCATTCCTCGCCCCCCCCCCCCAATTTTATCATTTTCTCAATGGTGTCTGCTAAAGCATGGAAGTTTTGAATTTTGATAGAGATTACTGATTGTGCTTTTGGTCTTGTATCTAAGAAATCTTAACCAACCCAACATCACAAACATGTTTTTCCTATATTTTCTTCTAAGTGTTATAGTTTTAGCCCTTAAATTTAGTCCTCTGATGTATTTTGAGTTAAGTGTTTTGTAAGGCATGAGGTAAGGTTTTACAGATAAAGACGCGTGCGTGCATGCTCGATCACTCAGTCGTGTGACCCCGGGGACTGTAGCCCCCGCAGGCTCCTCTGTCCATGGTGTTCTCCAGGCAAGAATACTGAAGTGGGTTGCCATTTCTTCCTCCAGGGGATCTTCCCAACCCAGAGATCAAACCCAGGTCTCCCACATTGCAGGCAGATTTGTTACAGTATGAGCCACAATGGAAGACTTAGAGATATTATAAAAGTGCAGGAGATGCAGGAATTGAACCTGCATCTCCTGTGTTGGCAGGCAGATTCTTTAACCACTGAGCCACCTGGGAAGCCCAAAGACACAGACATAGAAAGGTTAAATGGCCTGTCCAAAGTCAGAACTAGTTAGGGGCACAGTCAGTACTGGTGTCCAGCTATTGCCTAATCCAGGATTCTTGTCCTTGCATCTGCATTTTGATTGATTTTTGGAAGTAACTGAAAGATGGTGGTCATTGTCCCACCTTAAAGGAAATATCCTTATAATGGGGGAAAAAAAAAAAAACTTGGAGCAGATTTTTTTTGTAGATAACCCTTTTAGTTAGATTTATTCTCTTTTGCATATCCTTTTGTCATTTTTAAAGTGTTCTTTTTCTTGCTAATAAGTTCCTGCTACTGCTAAGTCGCCTCAGTCGTGTCCGACTCTGTGCGACCCCATAGACGGCTGCCCACCAGGCTCCTCCATCCATGGGATTTTCCAGGCAAGAGTACTGGAGTGGGGTGCCATCGCCTTCTCTGAATAAGTTCCCAGAAGCTCCTAAGGTACTTCCACTCCACTCTTCACACACTGTGTCTCACTTTATCTTCTCAAAAGGGAGGAAAAAAAGTTTTTCCTTGAACTACAGCTTAGTGCAAGCAGCAGGGGCCAGTAAAGCTGCACAGTTATTCTAACTTTGCTTCATGCTGAAATGTTTGAAACACAGTATTTTGTAATAAGCTGTAAGTAATTTTCAAAATGAATTTTTGTAATTTCTCCAGATTATACTCTTTTTTTCAGGAAACATGATCAAAGTCTGGAAAAAAAGGCTTGAGGGAATCTTTTGAATATCTGTTTTCAAAGATTGTATTTTAAGGAAATAATATAATGGTGTCTCCTTTCTTATCAAAATACATATTTATTTGAACTATATAATTTTTTTTGCATGTGCTTCTTAGAGCTGTATTTGTGGGGTTAGTTTCTCGTGCTGTTTTGTCCTCTCATTTTTTAGCAAAATCCTATAGAGCAAAGAAAATTCCCTTCCTAGAACATAATAAAAAAGTGTATAGGTTGGGAATTCAAAGGACTTCCTTTTAAAAAATTCTGTGATCTGAAGCCTGTTTTGGCGAGAGTCTGAAGTTCTTGAGTATGATTACTGGTGAAAGATGTGCCTTGGTCTCACAGTAGTCGTTCACCTTCTCAGTGTTTCTGCGCTCCTTCCTGGTCTCTGCTGTTGCATTAGAATTTCTGGCCAGGAGTTCTTGATGTGTGTTGAAGCAACTGAAGAGTATGGACTTTGGGGTTAGACTGACCTGGAATTCAAATCCTGGCTTTAGCTCTTGTTACCTATGTGATCTTGGGCAATTTATTGGTTTTGGTTTCCGGTTTTTGTCTGTAAAATGGGGATAGTAGTACATTTGTCATTGGGTCTGTTGTATGGAATTACAAGTGTAATTGTTTATAGGAAGCTTTTAGCTCATATTTATTACTCCATACTGATGATTGTTATCCCTTTTTTTCTCCTTCTTCTATTTCTTACTTTTGGTACTGCCATAAAATGTGAAATATCTCATGATTTGAAATCCTCTAACACTTGTAATTTTGTAGTATTTTGAATCTGTTCTCATGTTTATTGGAACATCACTGCATCTTTTTTTTCTCACTTCCAGATCTCATTCAAGTTTAGATCGCTTTGGGGATTTATTCTGGACATGGTAGTACAGCTGTGTAAGGCCCTGGATTGCCCACAGTACAATATAGTGGCAAAGTGGGAAATCAGTCTGACAAGAGCTTTGCCATGTTGCTTTTGTTATCATGCATTTTGAAAAACCTCAATAAATATTTAGTGTTTACCTCAGCCTAGGTTCAGAAAATTGTTCTTTAAGATCTGTTTTTAATAAGGTGTGATTCACCAACCTCTGATACTTTGGTGAAGGCATCCCACTAAGTTTATTCTCTACCACCTCCCCGCCTTTTACATTTTCATCAGTTGTTCACTAGCTACACATTTGATGTCTAAAGTATCAGTTACCAAGTACAGATTGCGGGATCCCACCCCTAGCTCCTCCATTAATGTGAAAGACATTATGTTCTGTTGATAGAGTGATGTTTAATGGTTAGTGTATTTTCTCCCCTGATTGGAAGACTTCACTATGATAACATTGTCAGGAAGCCACATGGAGCTAACAACCTCATAGGGTTGTATCAAACAGGGATTGCATTTGACTCTCTGTAATGGAAAACAAATAGTAGTGGCTTAGTAAAATACTTTTTTGACTCCTTTATATGACAAGAAAACTGAAGTGGCAAGCCTGGGTTCCATGAAGCACCCAGACTCCTGGTTTTTCACTCCACTTCACTTAGCACTGGACTTGCATTCTCAGAGTTGCAAGATAGTTGTTCCACCCCTAGCCTGTGCTTGTGTTCCAGACCAGAAGAATATGGAGAAAGGACAGAGTCACGTGACAGCTCAGGTGGTTCGCTTTCAAAGGGCTTTCTTTCCTGGAAGCCTTACTCAGTGACTTACATTTCCATTTTATTGGACAGACTGTGTCATTTGGCCATTTGCAAATGAAATGATGCTTTTTATCCAAGCACATTATTATTTCAGACAAAGTAGGTCAAAGTTCTGTTATTAAAGAAGGGAAAATTGTATGTTGGATAGGCAACTAAAAGTGTTGGCCTCGTGTTTTTTTGTTTTTGTTTTTTTCAGATTAAAATAGTTAAATAAGACATTGCAAGTAAATAATTTAACCTGACACAAAATAATCAGTTAATAAATGTTAGCTTTAATCTGAAGAGACAGTTGCCTACCAGTTAAGAGCATGGTGTTGAAACATCATGTAGTTCTGGTTTCTAGGCCCTTCCGTGCCCCTCAGTAATTAATGACCTGTCTTACCTTTGTTTGTCTTGCTTTGTAAGATCAATAATACCTAACTCATGGAATTATTGTGAGAATTAGATGGGAAAAAAATGCATATGTGCTCAGCATAGTATTTGGCACACAAAGTAAGAGCTCAGTAAACGTTAACCAGTGCTTATGACGGTAATGATGAGGTAACAGCCCTGAAATCTTTGTATGGAGAACGAGCATGATTTTTATGATATTTTTGTGTTTATTCTGCCTCAACTGAGCAGATTTTTTTCTTTAAAGTGTATGCTACTACTCAATTGACTAATCCATTCACCAAATATTTACTGACTTCCTTTTGTGTGTTAGACACTATTTTGGATGCTAGAGATAACAGCAGCAAAGCAGACAGAAATCCCTTCTTTTATGGACTTTATAATCTGGTGATGATGAAGAACAAATAAAAGTAGAGGAAGGGATGGGAACCCCTGGGGATAGAGATGAGTTTTAAGTAGGTCAAGGAAAGCTTTCCTGAGACAGTAACATTTGCAGAAAGACGTGAAGGAGGTGGCGAAGCGAGCGTTGTGATTATCTGCAGGAAGTTTGTTGCAAGCAGAGGGACCAGCAGGAGCCAAGTTTTGGAGAAGGAGCATGCTTCTGTGACTAAGGAGTAAGGAGACAGGGGTGGCTGGAGCAGAGGGGAACAGGGCTGAAGGGATCCGGAGAGTAAGGTGGTAGGAATGGGTGGTCCTGGCTGTCAGATGGTGTGAAGCCTAGTAAGTCCTGGCTTTTGCTTCACATACAGTTTTAAAAGGATTACCTAGGCTGAGAGGTGGAAAATAGTTTTGTGAGGGTATAGGAGTGGAAGGGGAGGTTATCTGGGGGAGAGAGGTAGTAATGGAGGTGATGAGAAGCGGTAAGATGCTGGTATAATATATTTTGAAGTTAGAGATATGCCTTTGAATTAGATATGAGAAGTATCCAAGATTTTTTGGCAGGAGCATCCGGAGAGATAGGGTTACTATCCATTGAGATAGAGATCACCAGAGTAAACAAGAGAGATGATTCATTGTAAAACCATCAGGCTTCTTGAATAATTACTCAGAGCATATGGCAAAGCGACTTTATTTTTATCTTTGTATGGAGAACAAACATGATTTTTATGATAATGACTGCCCTTACAGGTGTTTCTGTAAAGGAGTTTTAATTTTCACTGTGACTCTGACAAGAGGGCTAATTGAGAAAAAAGCTTACAAAATTGTATATTCTTGTGCTTCCCATGGTTCAGGTGAAAACGCCTTAGTCATCTTTCAGAATGACCAGCCTGGACTAGCTCTTTAGTGGCTGTGTAAACCCTTACTAAAAAATACTTAAAATCTTTATAATACATATCTGTTATAGTGATGTTTGGTCAGAATTTGGGGGGGGAAATATCTGCAGTTGATTTGGTTCATTTGATTTATTTTTTCCTCACAGGTAGGAATAAGTCCACATTTTCGCTTACTCTTTATTTCAGGATCTAGTTAAGTGGAGAGAGACTGGAACTAAATTTTTTTAGTTCCCCTCATGCCTTTGGGCACCTCCTTTTCTGTCTCAAGGGATAACAGTACCCAGTTTGAAGGATTTCAGAAGAAAGCTAGTCATGATTTTGCACTCTGATCCATTCTGGTATGTAACGTACTCTAATGCAGCAGGTAAAGAGTCAGCTCGGAGAGGACGGAAGAGTGGAAGAGTGGGGACCTGGGGGATGGTGTGTGGAGGGTGGGCAATATATAGAAATAGTCAACTTCTGAATTAGGATGCTTTATTGGAAATGGTGTTACATTGTTTTACAATCATTTCCCATTATATTATTCTTCATATTAGGCCATTCCTTTTTGAGGGCATTAGAACAGTAACTTTCACACATTGGCTAAACCATTCCTATCAGATAGCATTTACATATTTGCGTGTGTATTTACACTGAGACAAAAGTTTTACAAGATAAAATTTGCGTTTTAATTTTATTGAAGTATAGTTGATAGATGATATTTACTTTTATTATGTGCAATATGGACTTCCCTGGTAGCTCTGCTGGTAAAGAATCCACCTGCAATACAGGGGAGCCCGGTTCAATTCCTGGATTGGGAAGATCTCGTGAAGAAGGGATAGGCTACGCATTCCAGTATTCTTGGGCTTCCCTGGTGGCTCAGATGGTAAAGAATCCACCTTCGATGTGGGAGACCTGGGTTTGATCCTGGGTTGGGAAGATTCCCTGGAGGAGGGCATGGCAACCCACTCCAGTATTCTTGCCTGGAGAATCCGCACTGACAGAGGAGCCTGGCGGGCTACAGGCCATGGGGTCGGCAAGAGTCGGACACAGCTGAGTGACTAAGCACACACATGTGCAGTATGTCCTGATGGTTTCTAATTTGATTCTGCTTAAGAAAAAATGGTGGTTGAAATCCAGTAAGTTGACTTAAGGTTTGAAAAATTAAGGAACCTGCTCTAAAGAAGAGAAAGAGAAAATAGGTATCGAATGGTACTTACATTATGAAAATGCAAATTTGAGTAGAATGTGTCTTATAAAATTCAACATGCTTTCAATATTTTTCTTCCCTATGCCTTCTTTTGTCAACATTTTGGTGAAATTACCTTTTTATTTGGAAAGAAGATGAGAGAATGGAGAGGAAGGAGGAAAGGTTTAATGATTTGCACAGTTTTTCTTTTTATTGTTTACAGTTCATCTCTATCCAAGGCTGTATGTGCAGGAGAACTGGTGATTAAAACATGGAAAAAACCTACAATTTAAATGGTATGGGTGAAAATGGGGAGTTGGTGAGGATAATTTATCCTCACATGTTTTGGTAAAGATTCATGTACTTTAGAAGCATAATAAACCTTCCCTATGCCAAATTCCCGGGGGGACACAGCTATGTTTTTTGACAGTTAAACGTCTAAGATGATAGGTAAGTAAATGAATGATAATGACATTTATTGAACATTGCTTCACTTCATGCTTGCTAAGTCATTTCAGTCGTGTCTAACTCTTTGCAGTCACATGGACTGGAGCCCACCAGGCTCCTCTATCCATGGGATTCTCCAGGCAAGAACACTGGAGGGGGTTGCCTTGCCTTCTCCAGGGGATCTTCCCCTCCCAGGGATCAAACCTGTGTCTCTTAGGTTTCCTGAATCAGCAGACAGGCAGGTTCTTTACCACTAGCATTTCCAAGCATGTAGTCAGAGAACCCAGTTATTGTGCTAATGGCAGTGGAGCTAAAGTTTGAATCTGAGTGTGTTTTCCATGGAGCTTCCTGAAGTTCGGTGAGTTTTGAATTGTGCTTTAAAAGGAGGGGGAGGTGTGGATTAATATGTAGGGAACAAGGTGGATGACTTGCCCAGAGGAATGGAGATGGGGATAAACTAAATTGCATCTGGGATATGGAAAGTAAATTAAAGTGTTGAACTGTCAGGAAGTATAGTATCAAGTAGTGGCTATGGTTTAGTAATCTGAGGGGTGATATTGTGCAAATGGAGTATGAAGATTATTAAGATTAACAGATGGATTGAAGCTTAGGCAGGTTTTTTTTTTGCTATCTGTGGAACTTACTCATAGCTAACTATATGTGTACTGTACTCATTTGTGTGCATGCGTGTATGGTTCTGTGCAGTTTTATTACAGATGTATGGTTGTGTAACTACCACTAAATTCAAGATACAGAACTGTATTCCACCACACAGTCTCTCAGGCTACCCCTTTAGAGCCATCCTAACCTGTCTACTCAGGCTTCCCAGGTGGAGCTAGTGGTAAAGAACCTGCATGCCAGTGCAGGAGACAGGAGAGACCTGCGTTCGATCCCTGGGTTGGGAATATCCCCTGGAAGAGGTAATGGCAACCCACTCCACTGTTCTTGCCTAGAGAATCCTTATAGACAGAGGAGCCTGGCAGGCTACAGTCGACAGGGTCGCAAAGGGTCAGACACACGGAAGCAGGCACGCATGCACAACCTGTTTACCCACGTCCCTTATCCCTGACAACCACTAATCTATTCCCCATTGCTGATACTTTTGTTATTTCAAGAGTGTCATAAAATATGTAACTTTGACGTTGGCTTCTTTCACTCAGTGTAATGCCCTTGAGGTCATCCAAGTAATTGTGCGTATCAACAGTTTGTTCATTTTTATTACTGAGTGGTATTCCTCTGTGTGAATGCACCATATGTTTAACCATTCTCCTATTAAAGGATATTTAGGTAGTTTCCAGTTTTTAGCTATTGTGAGTAAAGCTGCTGTGAATATTTATAAGCAAGTTCCTGTGTGAACATGTTTTAGTTTATCTCAGATAAATACCAGGCATATAAATGCCAAATTGTACAAATTCTTTTTTTTTTTTTTTTTTTTAGTTTTAAAAGAAATGGTCAAACTGTTTTCCAGAGTGGCTATACTATATTTTATATTTCCACCTAAAATGCATGAATGATGCAGTTTTGCCACGTCATCAGCATTTGGTGTTATCACTTAAAAAAATTTTTTTAGGGCCTCCCTGGTAAAGAATTCACCTGCCAATGCAGGAAATACCTGATTCCTAATCAGGTTCGATCACTGATCTGGGAAGATCCCACATGCTGCAGAGCACCTAAGCCGATATGCCACAGCTGCTGAACTTGTGCTCTAGAGCCTGGGAGCCGGAACTCCCGAGCCCACATGCCACAGCTGCCGCAGCCCAAACGCCCCAGAGCCCATGCTCCGCAACAAGAGAGGCCACTGCAGCGGGAAGTCTGTGTACCACGGTGCACAGAATAGTGAAGAAAATGTAAAGTTGAGGTGGTAGAGAACCTGCGTGCCAATGCAGGAGACGTGAGAGACCTGGGTTTGATTCGTGGGTCGGGAAGACCCCCTGGAAGGGGACCTTTACTCACCGCAACTAGGGAAAAGCCCGAGCAGCAGTGACGATCCAGCACAGCCAAAAGTAAATTAATGAAACATTTTAAGAAATTTTGCTTTAGCCATTCTGTTAGGTTATCCCGTCTCTGTTGAATTGCTTTTGTACCTTTGTCAAAAATCACTGTGTTACATTTGTGGGAATCTATTTCTGGGTTCTCTGCTCTGACGTGTATGTGTGTCTGTATCTGTCCCTCTTCTTACACCAGACTATCTTGATTACTGTAACTATAGAATATGTCTTTAAATTGGTTTGTATGAATACTTCAGCTTCATTCATCTTCTTTACTATTCTGTTAATTATTTGAGGGCCTTCCTTTTTCATATACATTTTAAAATGGGAAAAAAAAAAAAACCCCTTGGAGTAAGCTTGTCTATGTGTACAGAATACCTTGTGAGGATTTTAATAGGAATTTCATTAAACCTGTCAATTAGGAGAGTACTGACATCTTTACTACATTGATTTTTCTAACTCATGAATATGGTGTCTCTCCCAGTTATTTAGGTCTTTTTGTTTTCTTTGGTGTTTTATGATTTTTGGCCTACAGATCTTGTCCTTGTTTCATTTTGGGGGAACTTGTAAATGATTCTGTGTTTTAAGATTTTGGTTTTTACTTCGTTGTTAGTATCTAGAAATGCAGTTGATTTTTGTGGGTTGATCTTTTATCTTACAACCTTGCTAAGCCCTCTTATTAGTTCCAGAAGCTTTTCTTATGTGGACAGTCATGACCTCTACAAACAGGGACAGATTTATTTTTTTCTCATCTGAAAGTGAAAGTGTTAGTCACTTAGTTGTATGTAACTCTTTGTGACCTCATGGACTGAGACTCTCCAGACTCCTCTGTCCATGGAATACTCCGGGCAAGAATACTAGAGTGGGTTGCCATTTTCTTCTCCAGGTGATCTTCTGGACCCAGGGATTAAACTTGGGTCTCCTGCATTGCAGGCAGATTCTTTACCATCTGAGCCATCAGGGAAACCCAATCTAATCTGAATACCTTTTATTTCTTTTTCATGCTTTATTGTGTTGTCTAGGACTTCCAGATATATTGAATAAAAGTGATAAGAATGAACATCCTTGGGTTTTTCTCAATCTTAGAGGGAAGCCAGTCTTTCATCAGTATATGTTAGCTGTAACTTTTTTCTGTAGGTGTTCTTTTTTTTTTTTTTTTAACTTTATTTTACTTTACAATACTGTATTGGTTTTGCCATACATCAACATGAATCCACCACAGGTGTACATGAGTTCCCAATCCTGAACCCCCCGCCCACCTCCCTCCCTGTACCATCTGTAGGTGTTCTTTATGAGACTGAAGAAATTCCCCTCTATTCCTTGTTTACTGAGAGCTTTTTTTTTAAAATCACGAATGCTCTTGGATTTTTAAAAAATGTTTTTTGCGTCAGTGGATATGATCTTATGACTTCTTCTCTAGCCTGTTGATGTAGTGTATTACACTGTGTGCTTTTTGTTTGCTTTTATATTATATCAAAGTAGCATACCTGGAATACTTAATACTCTATTGCTGGATTCAATTAGCTGATCTTTTCTTAAGGATTTTGCAGCTAAATTCATGAAAGATATTTGTCTGAAGGTTTGTTGTTTTTTTTCTTGTGACGTCTTTGTTTAGTTTTGGTGTTTGTAATACTGGCTTCATTAAATGAGCTGGAAAATATTCCTGCTTCTTCTAATTTTTCTAAGTTGTTGAATTATGAGTTAAAGTTGTTAGTAGTTGTTCTTTTTAAAAGAGATCAAGATATGTCACATAACATAAAACTAACCATTTTACTTCAAATGACCATTATATCTACTACTGTGGGCAAGAATCCCTTAGAAGAAATGGAGTAGCTCTTAGAGTCAATAAGAGTCGGAAATGCAGTACTTAGGTGCAGTCTCAAAAATGACAGAAACATCTTTGTTCATTTCCAAGGCAAACCATTCAATATCACAGTAATCCAAGTCTATCCCCCAACCGCCAATGCTGAAGAAGATGAAGTTGAATGGTTCTTTGAAGACCTACAAGACCTAGAACTAACATCAAAAAAAGATGTCCTTTTCATCATAGGAACCTGGAATGCAAAAGTAGGAAGATAAGGGATACCTGGAGTAACAGGCAAGTTTGGCCTTGGAATACAAAATAAAGCAGGGTAAAGCCTAAGAGTTTTTCCAAGAGAACTCACTGGTCATTGCAAACACCTTCTTCCGGCAACACAAGAGACGACTCTACACGTGGACGTCACTAGATGGTCAGTACTGAAATCAGATTGATTATATTCTTTGCAGCCAAAGATAGAGAAGCTCTATACAGTCAGCAAAAACAAGACTTGGAGCGACTGTGACTCAGATCGCTCCTTATTGCAAAATTCAGACTTAACTTGAAGAAAGTAGGGGAAACCACTAGACAATTCAGGTATGACCTAAATCAAATCCCTTATGATTATACAGTGGAAATGACAGATAGATTCAAGGGATTAGATCTGATAGATAGAGTGCCTGAAGAACTATGGATGGAGGTTCATGACATTGTACAGGAAGCAGTGATCAAGACCATCCCCGAGAAAAAGAAATGCAAAAAGGCAAAATGGTTGTCTGAGGAGATCTTACAAATAGCTGAGAAAAGAAAAGCAAAAGGCAAAGGAGAAAAGGAAAGATAAACCCATCTGAATGCAGAGTTCCAAAGAATAGCAAGGAGAGATAAGAAAGCCTTCCTTGTGATCAGTGCAAAGAAATAGAGGAAAACAACAGAATGGGAAAGACTAGAGATCTTTTCAAGGAAATAAGAGATACCAAGGGAACATTTCATGCAAAGATGGGCTCGATAAAGGACAGAAATGGTATGGACTTAACAGAAGCAGAAGATATTAAGAAGAGGTGACAAGAATACACAGAAGAACTATACAAAACAGGTCAGGACCCAGATAACCACGATGGTGTGATCACTCACCTACAGTCAGGCATCCTGGAATGCGAAGTCAAGTGGGCCTTAGGAAGCATCTCTACGAACAAAGCTAGTGGAAGTGATGGAATTTCAGTTGAGCTATTTCATATCCTTTAAGATGATGCTGTGAAAGTGCTGCACTCAATATGCCAGCAAATTTGGAAAACTCAGCAGTGGCCACAGGACTGGAAAAGGTCAGTTTTTAATTCCAATCCCAAAGAAAGTCAGTGCCAAAGAATGTTCAAACTACTGCACAATTGCACTCATCTCACACACCAACAAAGTAATGCTAAAAATTCTCCAAGCCAGGTTTCAACACTATGTGAACTGTGAACTTCAAGCTGGATTTAGAAAAGGCAGGGGACCAATTAAGATAAATAACTTAATTAAAAAAAAAAAAGGCAGGGGAATCAGAGATCAGATTGCCATCATCTATTGGATCACTGGAAAAGAAGAGAGTTCCAGGAAAACCTCTACGTCTGCTTTATTGACTGTGCCAAAGCCTTTGACTGTGTGGATCACAACAAACTCTGGAAAAATTCTTCAAGAGATGGGAATCCCAGACGACCTGACCTGCCTCCTCACAAATCTGTATGCAGGTCAAGAAGCAACAGTTAGAACCGGACATGGAACAATGAACTGGTTCCAGATTGGGAAAAGAGTACTGTCACCCTGCTTATTTAACTTATATGCAGAGTACGTCATGCGAAATGCTGAGCTGGATGAAGCACAAGCTGGAATCAGGATTATCAGGAGAAATATCAATAATCTCAGATATGCAGATGACACCACCCTTATGGCAGAAAGTGAAGAAGAACTAAAGAGCCTCTTGATGAAAGTGAAAGAGGAGAGTGAAAAAGCTGGCTTAAAACTCAGCATTCAAAAAAACAAAGGTCATTGCATCCAGTCAATGAAAACAATGACAGACTATTTTCTTGGGCTCCAAAATCACTGAAGATAATGACTGCAGCCATGAAATTAAAAGATGCTTGCACCTTGGAAGAAAAGCTATGACCAACCTAGAGAGTGTATTAAAAAGCAGAGACATTACTTTGACAACAAAGGTCCGTCTAGTCAAAGCTATGGTTTTTCCAGTAGTCCTGTATGGATGTGAGAGTTGGAATGTAAAGACAGGTAAGTACCGAAGAATTGATGCTTTTAAACTGTGGTGTTGGAGAAGACTCTTGAGAGTCCCTTGGATAGCAAGGAGATCAAACCAGTCAATCCTAAAGGAAATCAGTCCTGAATATTCATTGGAAGGACTGATGCTGAAGCTGAAACTCCAGTATTTTGGCCACCTGATGCAAAGAACTGACTCATTGGAAAAGACCCTGCCTGAATTTGGGAAAGATTGAAGGCAGGAGGAGAAGGGGATGACAGAGGATAAGACGGATAGCATCACTGACCTGATGGACATCAGTTTGAGCAAGCTCCAGGGATTGGTGATGGACAGGGAAGCCTGGTGTGTTGCAGTCCATGGGGTCGCAAAGAGTTGGACACAACTGAGCAAATGAACTGACTAAACCATTTCTAAGTGTAAAATTTAGTGTTTTTTTCTTTTTTAGAATATTTGCAGTGTTTTGCATTCATCTTCATTGTTTTATTCCAGATCATTTTCCTCACCCAGAAAGAAATCGTACCCATTAAGCAGTAACCTCCCATTCTCCTCTTCTCCTAACCTTTGGTAACCACTAATCTGTTTTCTGTGTTTATGGATTTGTCTGTTCTGGATATTTCATAGATACAGAGTCATAGAATATGTGGTTTTGTGGTTGCTTGTGTCACATGGTGTGTTTCCAGTGTCCGTGCCTGCTCCTTGGCTTACGGCCCCGTTACTCTGACCTTTGCTTTCATTGCTTCACCTTCTCTGACTTGACACTCCTGTGCCTCTTCAGTAAAGACCCTTGTGATTACAGTGGGCTCACTCAGATAATCTGGGATCATCTTTCCACCTTTATTTTAATTTAATAACATTTGCAAAGCCTTTTTGCCATTTATGGTACCATTTACTAGTCTCAAGGATTAGAATGTGGTTATCTTTGGAGAGGGGGTGGGTTAATTATTGTACCTACCACAGGGATTTTAGAGTTTTTACTATTATCCCACTTCTCCCTGAGGCGCTGTTCTTTTTTTTTTTTTTTTTTTTTTTCAGTCTCTCTGTTTTAAATTGAATAAACTATTGACTTTATCCTCAAGTTCACTAAATTTATCCTGTGTTACCTTCATTTTTTTTATTGAGCTTCTCCAGGAAGGTTTTTTTTTTTAAATTTTGGAAATTATGTTTCAGTTGTGTAATTTCCAGTTGGTACTTAAAAAAAAAATAACTTCTCTTTCTTTGTAGAGATTTTTATATTTTTAATATTTGTTGTCAGATAATTCTTAACTGTTTATTGAAGCATTTGTGTGATGGCTGCTTTAAAATTCTTGTCAGAAATTCCAACTAGTGATTCATTTTAGTGTTTGCATCAGTGTGATTGTCTTCTCATTCAAGTGTGCTTTTCCTGGCTCTTGCTGTGACAGTGTGATTTTCTTTTTTTAAATTATATTCTGGACATTTAGGATATTAATGTTAGGAGACTCCTGATCCTATTTAAAATTTCTATTTTAGTAGGCAGCTACTCTGCTTGGGTTTAGTGTGTAAGTCCTGGCCTACTTTTGTGAGCTCTGTAATTCCTGTGATAATTGAGTTTTCAGAGTTCTGGCAGTGCTGTTCTCCTCTGCTTTATTCTTCTGGCCCCGCAGGGACTCCTGTTTAATCTCTACAGGTGTTACCTGGACTGACCGGTGGGTGTCTGTTCAGTTCCCCCAGCCCCCCAGCCCCCACCCCAGGTGTGTGGCAGGGAACTAGTTGTCCCTTTGGTGAATCTGGTCTGTTGTTCTCTGGGTTTGGGGTGCAGACGCTGCTGATGCTGATGCTGTGGACTGGTTGGGTTGTCCCGATGGGGACTGAGAAATATATCTTCTAGATCGCTACTGAGCTTCCCCTTTCACAGTACTTTATCCAGAAAGGATGTTTCACATTTGTTTGTTTATTTGTCTTTCTGTCCTGGTTGGTGGTTCTGGGAGGCAGGCTCTTCTGGTGTCCACTCGTACACGGATAGGTAGGAGATAAAATAAAAACCCAGGGAACTCACAATAATGCTTTTCTGCACATCCTGAGGGTCCTAGCCAGTCCATCGACTTCTTTCTACCTCTCTGATTGTCTGTTTCAGATTATCTGTATGATTGTCTGTTGAATTATTTCTACGATATTTAATTGTATTTAGAAGAGAAGAGCAGGGAAATGTGAGCCTATACTAAAATATTCTAGAACTTCTAGAAGTCTAACGATTTTTGTTTCGGTGTGTGTGTGCTGGTATTTATTGATAGTTCTATGAATGGTCAAGGCTTTTGCTTTTACTGACACCCTACTTTTCAGAGTGTTTCTCTACATCTGTTGTTGAGTGTTAAGAACAAGTTAAGAACTATTCTTTTGTTTAAATTGTGTGCCCTTAAATTGTGTAGGAGTCAGAAATGTCTTGTTTTAATCGCTGCCTCTTTTTATTTACTCATTTTATTTATTTATCTTTAGGGAGTGGAGCAACGGCTGTGGTCCAAGCAGCGTATTGTGCCCCTAAAAAGGAGAAAGTGGCAATCAAACGGATAAACCTTGAGAAATGTCAGACTAGCATGGATGAACTCCTGGTATGCACTTCTTATATTTCTTGTACATTCATGTTAGAGTGGGAAATAACTTGAAGTTTTTTACTTTTTTTCAAAATAAACTTGTGATTTCTTCATTAATAAGTATTGCTTATTGTAAAATTCATAAAAGCCAAGTAACTAGAGAGGAAGAAAATTAGTTACAATTCTCTCATTCTGAGATTGACACTAAATGTGTTGTAAGTGCACATTTAGTCATCTTTGTATTTTTATGATGATAATATCATATACTTTTTCTTGTCTTTAAAAAATTTATCATAGAATTCTATGTCTATAAATATGAATATGGTTTCAGTAGGTATATAGTGTTCTGTTGAATATTTCATCTAACCTGTTCTCTGGTATTGAATGATTTTTGTGTCCTCTTTATTGTTATAAACAATGCTTGCTTGCTTCTTTCTCTGTTTAAAATAGTATCATGCAGTTGTGATTCCTGGGTCAAATGGAGCATCCTTTAAAAGGCTTTGGCCTTCTAGGAACGAATCTACATTCTGACCATTGATGCAGGATGAGAGATAGAATGACCCAGCAACATTGGCTCCTCCAAGGGTCAGGGAGAAGAAAGGGGGCCCCAGGAATCTAGAGCTGTATGAGATTTCTGCAATGTTAAGAACCATCAACACAGGGATTGTTTTGCAGTTCTTTTATACTCCATGACACCTAGAGTAGTTTTAAGTATGTAGTAAGTATTCAGCAAGCGAAATAAGATAGTTTTTCCACATCATTTGATTTTTCAAATCCTCAACTTCTTTGGCTTAAAATGCAAATATATCTATCTGCTTCTGCTTTGTATACCTCATGAGGTTTTTCTTGAAGATCAAATGACATAGTACTGGAAACCATAAACCACCATTCAAATGTGAACTGATATTGTTAAATTGTTAAATAATTTCTCTAAGATCATGCACAGTTATAGTAGAAAGGGCAGAAACTAGGACTGGGATGATTTGTCAGTCCAGAATTTTTTTCCATTGTCCCAGATTGGGTTTAATTTGTAGTATAACTGTGATACAGAGATAATATAATTATATATTGAACTTTCAGCAGATGAGGCAGATGTATTTCATCAGGAATTGGTAATGCATATGCAGAAGCTGAAGAATTGGGTTGTTAGAGTGATCTTGAGCCGTTTGGTGAGAGAACACATACTTGGGAGGAGATGCTGATTGAAACACTATGTGGTGTACTTGGGTTTACAGCTGCCAGCAAGGACCTTAGAGCACCACTTGGACATGTGAACTGCAGTGATCATAAAAGATGCCTAAATTGTAAACTAATTCTTCTTACAGAAAAATGGTATTTTTAATCCATATATTAACACTGGAATTTGAGAAGTCCAATATGAATTCCTATCATTTGCCAGTTACTTTTCATAATCCATAAGGATGGTATAAAGAAAATGAAAGTCTTATTATTTACTACTTTATGACTAAAGCAACTAAGGCTCAAAGTTTAAATAACTTGACTAAGTTCATATGACGGTAACAACACTTTTTCAGTACTAGGCGTTAAAGTGTACTTTAACCTCATAAACATCTCTGAGATAGGTAGTAGCTCTACTCTGTAGATGAGGGAATTAAATCATAATAAGCAACAGAGTCTGGACTAAAAAACCAGGTTTTTATGACTCAAGTCTACTATTTTTTTTAACTTCATAAAATACTAATAAAATGATTAAATCTTAGTTCAAAAGTGTAAAGAGCATCTCTTCTCAAGTATCGTTTGACATTCTTGAAAGTAATATTTGTGTTATTACACTAGGGCCTTACTTTCAGAGGAATGCAAATTTGATATAGCTTAGTGAAAGGAAAGAAATTGGTTAGACCTTTATAAAATTTGTCCACATATTCCAGAAATCTTTACATTGCATATATAATATTTGCAAATTAACAAATAATAAAGATGGGGGAAAGTGATTTAAAGTGACTTCAAAATAATTGGCTTTCTTAAAATAATTGGTGCATATGCAGGTAGGATTCCACTCAACCCTGAACAAGCATCAGAAATAAAAAGAATGCCTGATTTGTGGTATTTGTGGTAGTGTTAGGACTTGAGATCTAAGTGCCAGTGGCTCTGTATCTAAAAGATACAAAGGCCTTCAGTTTATCTTAAAAAAATTATCAGCTCAGCGTACTCAACTTTTGATGTTGTGATTGTAAGATTTTTTTTCAAAACTGTCTTCATTATAATGCAGAAAGGATGCTCTAGGTTCTCTGGAGAGTACTGATGTAAACCAGTTACAGGTGTGTATTGTGCGTGACGGTTACTAGTGAGGAGGCAGTATATTATTCCTTTCTCTTGTCAAAATGTTTTCTTGTCTGACAATCTTTGCAAAAAGCGAGATCACAAAATCAGCTAGTAGTACATTTATTTTCTCCAGAGATTTTACTCACAGACTCTAGGAAAGGCATAGAATGCAGATGATTGAGATTTTTCTCTCCTCTGATAAATGCTTGGACTGGATTCATTGGACAAACATCTGAGGGGACCATTAAGAGGCTTAAAATGTCTTTTCTTCTATCATAAAGCTCACAATCTGGTTGAAGAGTTAAGGTTCTTGTCTGCTGTACAAGGCAGAGTGTGACAACGCCTCGGAAAAGTTTGAATACTACGTTGAAGTACAAGGTAGAAGCAAACTCCCAGTTACGAAGGTGGAGACCTTTGTGGAGATGTTTGTGTCCTGGGCCACCCGGGCTGGGAAGACTTTGAAGAGGCAAAGATGGAGACCCTGCTGGTCAAGGGTTTAAAATCAGCAAAGGATAGCATATTATCTAATAACGTTATGAATATGTTGATAAAATATATATTATATATATTAATGTAACTGAGACGTTTTCATAAAACAGTTCTTAATTATATTATATGGAACGTACTCTGATTTTTTATCCTGTTTTTGTCTATTTTTTAATGTGATCCACTAAGTTTGTTTCATGACCCATATGAGTTGCATCTCATAGGTTGAGGAACACTGGATTGCACAAAAAGATATTGAGACTCTAAATTCAGGGAATGACAATGGAAAGAAAGACACAAATTCTGTCAAAATTTTATATATTGAAAAGTTGTTAGTTCTAGAATGAGCACTTCATGATGGCAGAGACTGTTCACTCTGAATGGATGAATGAATGAATAAATTAACATACTTGGGGAATGAGAGTGTGAAGTGAAGGAAAATCAACTATGTTGGAGTAATTAGAAAACCAGGGGGATTGCAACACTATTTACAGTAGTTAGAACATGGATGCAACCTAGTGTTCATCAACAGATGAATGGATAAAGAAGCTGTGGTACGTATATGCAATGGAATATTACTCAGCCATGAAAAGGAATGCATTTGAGTCAGTTCTAATGAGGTGGACGAACCTAGAGCCTGTTATACAGAGTGAAGTAAGTCAGAGAAAGATAAATATCTTGTGTACTAATACATATATATGGAATCTAGAAAGGTGGCACTGAAGAATTTATTTGCAGGGTAGCAGTGGAGAAGGCAATGGCACCCCACTCCAGTACTGTTGCCTGGAAAATCCCATGGATGGAGGAGCCTGGTGGGCTGCAATCCATGGGGTCGCACAGAGTTGGACACGACTGAGCGACTTCACTTTGACGTTTCAGTTTCATGCATTGGAGAAGGAAATGGCAACCCACTCCAGTGTTCTTGCCTGGAGAATCCCAAGGATGGGGGAGCCTGGTGGGCTGCCGTCTATGGGGTCACACAGAGTCAGACACAACTGAAGCGACTTAGCAGCAGCAGTGGAGAAACAGACCTAGAGAACAGACTGATGGGTGTGGTAGGGGTGGGGGAGATGGAGAGGGTGGGATGTATGGAGAGAGTAACATGAAAACTTACAATACCATAGGTAAAATAGATGGCCAGTGGGAATTTGCTATATGACTCGGGGAATTCAAACAGGCTCTGTGACAATCTAGAGGGGTGGGATGGGGAGGGAAGTTCAAGAGGGAGGGGACATATATATACCTATGGCTGATTCTTGTTGATATTTGACAGAAAACAACAAAATTCTGTAAAGCAATTACCTTCAATTAAGAAATAAAAGAAAAAACAAAGCCAAAGGGCAAAGAATAGAAATCGCGATGAATGAGTTTTGTTTTGTTTTGTTTTGTTTTTAATTTTTATTTTTTTTTATTTTTTTGATGAATGAGTTTTAAAAAGAAGTGAACAATGGTCATTAAAACATGGCTTTAGAAAGCCTGAGGTAGAGCACTAAAAATTCCAGGCAAAGATCTGGTCCTAGCAGACATATAGGACTGTCAGGAAAGCATTTTCATGACTAGGAGTGGAAGCACTTAGGAGTGTTGAGGAAGCTGCTGGGAAATTTGAGTCAGAATGAGGCACGTGGGATCTTTGTTGCAGCGTTGCAGGCTTAATTACCCTGTGGCATATGGCATCTTAGTTACCTGCCCAGGGACTGAACCCATGTCCCCTGCATTGGAAGGCAGGTTCTTAACCACTGGACCACCAGGGAAGGCCTGCCACAATTTCTTCATCTGTTTATCTGTCATTGGGCATCTAGGTTGCTTCCATGTCCTGGCTATTATAAATAGCGGTACAGTAACATTGGGGTGTGTGGTGAATCCTAAATTCTTGAACACAGTTATAATTACCTGAGACTTAAGATGTGGTCCCAGGTAATTAAACAATGAAAAACATTTATTTTTCCTATTTTAATGTCGGCCTTTCCTATGGCTCAGTGGTAAAGAATCCTCCTTCAGTGCAGAAGAGGTGGGTTCCATCCCTGAGTTGGGAAGATCCCCTAGAGTAGGAAATGGCAACCCACTCAAGTGTTCTTCACAGGAAATCCCATGGACAGAGGAGCCTGGTGGGCTATGGTCCATGGAGTTGCAAAGAATTGGACACAGTTGAGCACGTAAGCTGTATATTGTCACCCTGCTTAGTTAACTTATATGCAGAGCACATCATGAGAAATGCTGGGTTGGAAAGAAGCACAAGCTGGAATCAAGATTGCCGGGAGAAATATCAATAACCTCGGATATGCAGATGACACTACCCTTATGGCAGAAAGTGAAGAGGAGCTAAAAAAAGGCCTGATGAAAGTGAAAGTGGAGAGTGAAAAGGTTGGCTTAAAGCTCAACATTCAGAAAACGAAGATCATGACATCCGGTCCCATTACTTCATGGGAAATAGATGGGGAAACAGTGGAAACAGTGTCAGACTTTGTTTTTTTGGGCTCCAAAATCACTGCAGATGGTGACTGCAGCCATGAAATTAAAAGACGCTTACTCCTTGGAACGAAAGTTATGACTAACCTAGATAACATATTCAAAAGCAGAGACATTACTCTGCCAACAAAGGTCCGTCTAGTCAAGGCTGTGGTTTTTTCAGTAGTCATATATGGATGTGAGAGTTGGACTGTGAATAATGTTGAGTGCCGAAGAATTGATTCTTTTGAACTGTGGTGTTGGAGAAGACTCTTGAGAGTCCCTTGGACTGCAAGGAGATCCAACCAGTCCATTCTGACGGAGATCAGCCCTGGGATTTCTTTGGAAGGAATGATGCTAAAGCTGAAACTCCAGTACTTTGGCCACCTCGTGTGAAGAGTTGACTCATTGGAAAAGACTCTGATGCTGGGAGGGATTGGGGGCAGGAGGAGAAGGGGACAACAGAGGATGAGATGGCTGGATGGCATCACTGACTCGATGGATGTGAGTCTGAGTGAACTCCGGGAGTTGGTGATGGACAGGGAGGCCTGGCGTGCTGCGATTCATGGGGTCGCAAAGAGTCGGACACAACTGAGTGACTGAACTGAACTGAACTGAGCGCTTAAGCACGCAACAGGATTGTAATATCAGTGTAGTAAAACTTTTTATAGGAAGGTTTCCCTGATTGTCACTCCTAATTTTGGATGATTCACCTCTTCAGTGAAATCATATAGTATTTAGTACTTCCTCATATCAGACTTTATTCATGTGTATTGTAAATTAGTATTTGTCTAACTTCTTCACCATACTGTAAGTTTTGTGAACATTCATCATTATACTAGTATTGCACCTGGCATAAAGTAGGCACTTGTTAAATTTCTGTTGAAAGCATGACCTGTGTTTAGACAGGTCTACTCCTGTGTCTAAAATCTGTCTTGCATATTTCATCCTTTTCTTTTTTTCTGTAATTTTATGTGCTTTGCACCTTGTACCTCTATAATATCCCACATCTTATAAAACACATAGTTCCCACCCACTCTGTGCAGACTTCTTGCCTTAACTGTTCTTTCCTCTGGAATTCTTGTAACATTTTCCTCATTTGGCATGTATATGCTGTCCTGTACATTACCTCTTATGTGTACATATCTTATCTATTCAAGTCCTATATAACTGTGCCAGGAGGCAGGTGTTTATTACTTTAGTTCCTCTTTCTTATCCTCTGTGTTTACTTAGCTTGGAAGACTGTGCTAATACTTAGTGGGTAGCAAAAATGCACACAACAAGCCCTCGCCATAAAAGAACTTACGTCCGAGTAGCGAACATGAGAAGAGAAGGAGCACCTTTCGTGAACACTTCTTATGAATCAGGGATTTGGAGCAGCTTTTACACAGTTGATCTTACTGAACAAATACCAAGGGTATAGGGCAAGTATATCAAGAAGTAAAAAGCTGTATAAAGTGCTGTAGGATTTCATTCATTCAGCAAGTATTTATTGAGGGTAGACTGTGTGCCAAGCACAATGATGAGTGCTAGTAATACAGAGTCTGATCTCTCATTGAGCTTACAGTTTTGTGAGGGATGCAGAAAAATAAACAGGCAACTACATATGGTATGATAATTCCCACCATGTGTAGGAATCCACTTCTAAGTACTTGCTTGGTTGAAGTTCTCAGTTCCACAGGGGAGGACAGGCACATAAGCATCTAACTTTCTATCCAGACATATGTGCTGTAATGTAAGGAGATGTGCACAGAGCTTAGAAGCTAAGAGAAGGGACATGTCACTAAACCTGGGAAGCTGGGTGGAAGTGGTATTTTGGCTGAAATTGGCAGGGTGATTTGGTGTTTTTAGCTGGATGAAAATGAGGGAAGTGTACTTTAGGCAGAGGGAACAATAAGGTTAAGTGTGCACAATTAGAAGCAGCATGGCTCACTTCAAGTTACTATGGTAGGACTCGGGTGTGTGAGGGTAGTTTCAGTGAAGGCAGTGGGAATAATGGAGAGATAAGCAGGGCCCTGACCACAAGACTTCGATAAGGCATCTTATCACACCAGATCTAATTTAAATTCATAACTGAGAATAGTGTAAGCTTTGACTTTGGGCTCAGGTTTCTACTTTTGATTTAGTTTATGACTTCTTTAAAGTGAGAATTGTTAATCATTTCACAAAAATGAGATGAAACTATTTTGGGGGAAAAAAGCGCCAAACAAAAAACCACTCTCCATTTATTAGTAATTATCCTCCGTGACTGTAAAACCTGATTTCCCAAGATTTCTTCAGGGACACCTTGAAGTAAAAGTTGTGTCCCAGTGGAGGCCTCTGTGGTACTGTGCCAAGGTGTGATAAATAGTATGTTTCTGGTTTCAAAGATTACTGGTTTAATGAGTGAAAGGAGTAGGAATCAGAATGGACTGAGGGAAACCAAGTGGTTTTTTGGTTTAACCATTCTTGAAGAGATCAGAACCATGAAAATCCTAAAAATGTTGTGACATCATCTTTGAAATTCATTCTAATGTTGTTTTAGGCTTGCATATAATGAATTACTATGTTTTCTCTTCTTTGTAGAAAGAAATTCAAGCCATGAGTCAGTGCCATCATCCTAATATTGTGTCTTACTACACATCTTTTGTGGTAAAAGATGAGCTGTGGCTAGTCATGAAGCTGTTAAGTGGAGGTGAGTAGAGTACAGTGAAATGCCAATTTCATGGTTTGGAAAGTAAATACAAATGTTCTCTTTGGTTTGGTTTTCATGGACATGCATTTGAGGAGATACTGAGATTACAGTATCTAACAATACTAGTGTACAAGGTGAGACAAGTCACATGTTGCATTTGGTTGTCATGCTTCTTCAATTTCTCTCAATCTAGGATGGTTCCCTCCTACTTCCTCTCTTCCATTTCACAAATTTATAAAAGGTCTGATTTGAAGGGTCTGTCTTGTAGGATGTTCCACATTCTGGATTTATGTGGTTATTTCTTCCTGGTGATGTTTAACTTGATTTATATTCCTCTGTTTCCTACAAATTAAAAATTAGACCTAAAATGTTATTTGGACAGAGTATTTTGTAGGTGGTGCTTTGTACTTTATATTGCATCACGTAAAGAAGTAGTATTTGCTGTCTGGTTGTATCTTTAGTAGTGATGTTGATTTTGATTGCTGAAAATTACGACAGCCAGGCCTCTCCATGGAAAAGTTGGCTTTATTTCCCTTTGCAGCTAGCAAGAAGTCTTTGGGATGATACTGTGGCACTGTGAGTATCCAGTTCCCCAAGTCTTTGATCTAATGATTTTTAATATCCATTAACAATCCTTGTTTGAGTCAGTTATTTTGTCAGAGGTTGCAGAATGGTAATTTTTTCTTTTTCTTTTTATTAACATTTATAAAGTGGCATTCTTCGCTGTGAAGGAACTTTCCTTTATTAACTGGGACTTTTTGATTACTCTGTACTGTAATTCCTACTGAAAGAAAGTGAAGTCGCTCAGTTGTGTCATGTCTGACTCTCTGCGGCCCCATGGACTGTAGTCTACTAGGGTCCTCTGTCCATGGGATTTTCCAGGCAAGAATACTGGAGTGGGTTGCCATTTCCTTCCCCAGGGGATCTTCCCAACCCAGGGATCGAACCCGGGTCTCACGCATTGCGGGCAGACACTTTAGACAGGATAAATGTGTTTTTTTAAGGACCAATTTTCACAGTAAAGAATTAGTTTAATAATCACTGCCAGTAGGACTTGTTTCTTTTTTCCCGCTGAGTGATGCTTTCTTTTTTGAAGTATGCTATATAAACTCAAGGATTTTTTTTTTCATATATTCAGTGCCTTTCAACCAGTTACACTCTTTTTTTTTTCCTTTTTGATGCTCAAGTTATCCAAATTTTGTTAGTGGAAGTCTCTTCAAACGTACTGTGGTGTCCTTTTGACATGATCCATCAATCTTCGATAACCTTGATTTTTGGTTCTGTATAAATGATTCACAGTTATTCTGCTTTTCTCAGAATCGGCCAGTATTCTAAGGAGCCCTGATCCTTTTTATGGGGAATGGTATTCAGAAAGTATAACTTGGATATCTGAGTACTGCTACTATTTTGTCCTTGCTTCTGTTTGGAAGAGCTTGGAAATATAGCATATTAAAACAAATCATAATTTGACATTAGTATTTCCAATTCAGATTTAACATTGCAGACCTTTAAAACTTTAAAAATTATACTCGCATCTCTTTTCTTCTACACAGAAAAATCTTGGTCCCCCGTATTAACATAATTATGTACTGTATCCTGCACTATTGTGTATACAGTTATTTCTGCTTTAGTCCTTAGAATAAAATGTAAATATTGCTAATTGCAAACAGTGGACCCTTAGTATGTATAGATTGTCAATTTTGTTATGGTTACCCAGAAGTCCATGCCATATAATAAATTAGACATTTTGCTACAACATGGATTTGAATGATGTGGCAAGATAGGACAAGTGAGTGATGGAGCTGCCCAACTTTCCCATCACTTTGCTGCTTGTTTGCATATATATTTAACATGGGAGCATTATTTTTCATTTTCAGTTTTAGTGTAGGATTACAGGAAAGAGAATCCATGTTTGTTATTTTAATACCATTACTCATTGAATACCTTACTTCCCCAGAGAAGCTTTAAAGAAAAGTCTGTAGGCTTTAGAATTAAATTCTAGATTTTCTACTTAGTGGTTATATCCCTAGGCAAACTCTTTGAACCTATTAACTTGTCTGTTAAACGGGGATGCCTTTCCTGCGTTTCAGGGTATTGGTGAGGAGTAAGTGAGATGACTGTGTAGAGCATCTACCACTGTGCTGACATGTAGTAGGTGCACAAGAAATTTTAGTTATTAATGATAATGATCCCTTGTTATTTGATGCTTTTCAGTGTAGCCAGAATCACCTTTTTGTTTCAATCCCATTAGTGACACACTGGAGAAACTGGATTGCTTTGTTAAAGGCCCTGTTCATATGATGGTTGGAAGCCTTGCTAACACCAACCACCTTTCAAGATGGTGGTCAAGCATGGTTCTTTCAGTATGGACAGATTTGGGAATATTAGGTAATACTGTATCTTTCGTTATTGATCACCTACAGCATAATTTTCTTTATATGTAATTTGCAAAATGTGTAATACAGAGTTTTTAATGTTTTGCTAAAAAGTCCTCTGATGAATAGGAATAAATTGCTTGATTCTCTGATCCACAGCTGTATGCCAGTACATCCTTTCTGCTACTTATAAGCAGAATGCCTTTAAAAAATTTGTTTTTGTTGCTTTTAAAGAATTCCCATTCCGTCTCAGTGAGTATATGTCCTGATCACAAGGCAGGATATGGTATATATAGCTGGGTGGGATGTCTTTGAAATGTACCTTTCTGTTCTTCCAGGTCTTAAGTTTCCTGGGATGGTGCCCAGTTTTTCCAGCATAGGACTCAGGAAATTTCCTGGGCAATAATTTTCAAATATGTTCCAAGCATTAATTCTTTTAAAGATTACTTTTAATTTTATGAGTCAACATAATCTTATATCTAAATGTTTACTTTTAGAATATTAAAAATTTTGCACCTTTTTTAGTGTAATCTTTTGTAGTTTTAAAGTGAACACATTTAAACTGAAGAGATACATTAAGCAATATGTAGAAAACAAAAAATAGAACTAAGCACAGCAAAAAAACTTTTTTAAATAGGAGGGAACTGTCAAGATAGCTCAGTTAAAATGGCTTTCATCAAATACTTATTGATTACCAGTACTTTGGTGAATCAGTCAGTCAGTTCCTTGCTCTTATGGGTCTTATAACTAATAAGAAAAAGTTGCAATTAAATAATTATAAGTGTGTCGAGTGCCATGAGGAAGTATCAGGTATCATGGGAACAAGTATTAGCAGAACCTAACTATTGAGGGAGAATGGCTGTGATGGGATAGAGACTGCCTTCAGGAGGTGATGTTCTTCAGGAGACTCGAAGAATAGGTAATAACTAGCCAGGTGACATGGATGTGGAGGTGGTATCAGGGGAAAAATGGGAGAAAGACCCACAGATAGAGGGAACACTGTATTGGGGCTGAGTGGAGGCAAGATGGAGGAGAGTGGTGTGCCTTGGGATCTGATAAGGAAATCACAGCTAGAGCAGAGAGAGTGAGAGATGGGGACCATTGAGAAGCAGGGGCTCCATCTGAATAATTTAAAAATATAAATAGCCAGAATTAACACAAATATGTATAGGCTACATTCTTTCATATTAACTTTTCCTTTCATACTAACTTTTCCAACCAAAATATTTAAAATGCATATTTTTGATTTAGCAACATTGTACTGATATAGAATTTAATAATCTAATTAAATTGTAAAATGAACTGCAACTGGCACTCTTAAGCCCATGGACCAGGAGGACATCATGGTTAAAATAAGTTACATTGTGCCTATTATAATTATTTTATAATGCTTTCTTATAACTATGATATTCTTATCTTTTATAAATTAAATAATTGGAACTCATGTTGAGTGTTGAAATTTATTAGTATAGAAGGTTAATCTTTAGAAATTAGAACCGCTTTCTATCTAAATAGCTATTTCCACCATTTATTAGCACCAAACTGCAATGTAAGATTTTTAGAAATCAAAGTAATTAAGAAAGCTTCTGAAAGGAAAAGATAGAGAAGAATCTGTAGGCTTTAAAGGGAGGAACTGTAGAAATGCGGAAATCTAATTTTTTTTTTTTTTTAGGTTTTATTTTATTTTATTTTTTTTTTTTTAGTTTTTTATTTTTTAAATTTTAAAATCTTTAATTCTTACATGCATTCCCAAACATGAACCCCCCTCCCACCTCCCTCCCCATAACATCTCTCTGGGTCAAATGCACTGTCTTAGTGAATTACTTTGTGATTTAAGGATACTCTCATCTTTGTCATCTTCTGAGAGAGAAAAGGTATGGGACTTCTTTGACCCTGAGCATGACCCAGGTAAAAAATACATGGTATTGTGAGTGACAGATTTTGGATAATCAAGCAACAGTGAGGGTATGTCTGCTGATTTGAAATGAAATACTCAGAGCAAGCAAATTTTGGCTCCTTTTAAAACTTATATGGCTTAGGAAGACGTAAGTAGCACCCAGTGGCTAAAGATTGATTAAAACTTGGTAAAAATACTGGTATCTAAAATGGGTGAATTAATTTTGGACTCAGAGTGTTTATTCATAAAACTAAACTGAGGAAATAAACATGTTGACTGAGTGATTAATTTGATTGAGCTATAATTGTCAGATTTAACAAATGTCTTGCCTGCAACTGCTTCACCACTTTTTCAATATCGTTTTAATGTTTAGTAATGATTTTCTTGTACAGTAAAAGTTTTTCACTTTTTTAAAATGTTCCGTGCCATGGACTATGGAGGCAGATGTGAGATAGTTTGGGGAGTAGATGATCTACACTTTAATTTTTTGCTTCATTAAAAAAATTTGTACCAAATCCCTCTTGTTTTCCATTATTTAATTTACTTGCATTTACTTTAAAAAATTCATGGGTTTCAGTGGACAGTCTAGGTTGTTAAAGTGCAACTTCTTGGGCCCTACGTGAGATCTCTTGAATGGCAATCTTTAAGATCTGGGAATCAGCATTTTTAGCTAGTTTGCTAAGTAATTTCTTAATGTATTAAAGTTTGAGGACAGATTATCCCAATAGAACACTTCTTCCAGATTATGCCCAAGGACATACTATTTTATATGCCGATACAGGCTTCCTTCATTGTTCCTTTTCTTTAAATCTTAATTTGAATCATCCAGTGATAGTTTTCTTTTGCTTAGCATATTTTACCTTCATCTTTCTCTTAGTTTATATGAAGAATTGTATATAATTTTGATATTTCAAGAGAGGGGATTGTAGGCATTGTGTAAGATGCTGCAAGATGCTGAGGAAATCGTTTGGGAAAGAAGGGGGACCCTTCCAGGACCAATATTTGTCAGTTAAGGATGTAGATCTTAGTGGCATGACCATCCCTTCACCTTCACCTATAAAAATCATATTCTTGGGAGACTAAAACTGAAAAGACAACTTATCCCAGGGAAGAAGGGGCTTCTTAGATAGCCTTGTTTGGGTATATCCATTCTGGGCATAATCTGAGGATGTGCATCGCTTTAATTTCCCTATTAACCACTGGGTGATGTGAAATTAATAGAAATCTAAGATTTTCGAAAAGGAGTTCTTGCTTCAGACTCATTTAAAATGCATATCTGGTAACTTTGCTGTGCCCTAGGGTCTTTGTTGCCCATTTCTTTGACCTCCCAGACTAGAAGGTCCCTGAAAGTCAGCAGTCATGCTCTGTGGATCTGGACATACTCTGTGGCACCTAGTTCTAGATCTCATATACTATGACTTAACTATTGAATGAAAAAATTGTAATTTAAATTCCTAGTAGGAGTTTTCCCCTTTGCCTTCCTTATTTTAGATATTCTTTACATTACAGTCATTTAACTCAGTTGGCATTTATATATATATGTTTTCTTACTGAACAGTTCTTAATGTGGCCTGGATTTCTAAGAAGAATGAAATACCTGGCCAGTTGGTATAGTCACTTTGCTCTGGGAGTCAATGTGTAATTGGTTAAACTAAACAGAACAAAACTTGTTCCTTAGTTCCCCTCCTTGTGGATCATAGTCTTATGAATCCCAGAAATAAAGAGGGAGAAAATCTTAAAAAAGTTACCAAGAATCTGAAGTCTCCCATTATTTGTCTACAGAGAAGAAACAGCCTGTCTCCTGCTAGAGGTGGGGCGTGGTAGTTGCCTTGCTTTCTAGGATGGGGAGGGTGGGATCTGGGAATCTTATTCTGCTTTTTATGACTTTCAGCCAGTTTTCCTGTGTTCAAACCTTTCCATCAGTAACCCCTCACATCCTTCTACGTGGTCTAAGGTGTTTGTGTTCTGAGCCTTTCTGGAACTCAAGGGAAGAGATCTATGTTTTCCTAATTGATACACCTCCTCTGCAGGCACTGAAGTTTCCAATTTTTCCCCTCTACATACTCAAAGTTACTTTTTCTGCTTTCTCTCTTTCAGAAAATTAATGATGTATGTCTTTTGTTCTTCTTGTTTTCTTTTTTATTCTGGATTTATGGCCTTTTTGTCAGGCTTATCAAGTTAGTGGATTTCCAGTGGGAGCTGAAGTAAATGTGTTCAGTTCTCTCATGTTTTCAAGGATTTCATCTAGACCACTTCTTTCTCGCTTGGAAATATATATTTTTCTCTTCAAGTGTGTGCAATAAAAAACACCCACCAGGGCAAGTTTTCAACAGAAACATTTGCCAAGAAATGGACATTCAATCTTTTCAGTGTACTTTATGTTATATTTCAGACTCCTTGGCACAATTTTTAATATTGGAGATTATTTTGTTTTGGTTCTCTGATCTTTATGGGCCATTGTACTGCCAGAAATCCTACTGATCTCTAGCAAGCTTTATTTTTTTTTTTTATGGTAGATAACATTCTGTGATTCTAATTATTATGTACTTAGTTGCTCAGTCATGTCTGACTCTTTGTGACGCTAAGGACTATAGCCTGCCAAACTCCTCTGTCCATGGGGATTTTTCAGGCAAGAATACTGGAGTGGGTTGCTATGCCCTCCCCCAGGGAATCTTTTCAACCCAGGGATCGTACCCAGGTCTCCCACATTGCAGGCAGATTCTTTACCAGCTGAGCCACCGGAGAAGCCCTAAATTATTATATTGGTGTGTTTTCCCTCCCTCTGATTTTTAGTGGGAGTATTATTTCCTATCCTGGGAAGAATGAGATTGATTAATACATCTAGGCTGTTATTTATGGCTGTTATTTACTGCTACTTTTATTCCTTGCATATTTTTCTTTGTCTTAACCTGTTTTATTTCTATTACTTATTAACCTGAAATATAATTTTAACCTTTAAATTAGTTTGCATACACATGTGATATTTGACCTGAATTTCAGATGTATTTTATATCTTTATTTAAACAATGTTGCATACTCTAATCTGATGTTAAAAACCTAAATTGGTTTGTTACATCTTTTGCTAAAGTGTTATTGACCAATATGGTTTACCTAGGGATTCTTCAGAGGTGATTTTAAAAATCCTCTATTACCTTTTTCAAATTCTCATTAGATGCCCAAAGAAGATGCTGGTGTAATACTTCTATTTGGATATTAGGTTGCTTTCTGTTTCAGAGTAGAATTAATATATTATTAATTTTAAACTTTGATATTTCCTTATATTGCTATTTTTTCCTTCCTTTCCTACACAGCTAAATTTACGAGAAGATTTACATGTGTTTTGATTTTTAAATGGCTCTGAATTATATTGAATGAGTTAAAAAATTATTGAAAACTTTTTATTCTCTTTTCAGGTTCTGTTCTAGATATTATTAAGCACATTGTGGCAAAGGGGGAACATAAAAATGGAGTCCTGGATGAAGCTACCATTGCTACAATACTCAAAGAAGTGCTGGAGGGTTTGGAATACCTGCATAAAAATGGACAGATTCACAGGTATGTGAAAGATAGCACTCCTCTCTTTCGGATGAGTACAGCAGTAGGTATGCTGTTTCATTTCATTGAGGCTATTCCTTGTTCTTTGGCACAGTTATTCATAATCTCTGAGTGTTAGCGAGGCTCTTGGTATTATATTATTAGTTCCAATACACTGTGGTTACACAGCTAGTAAACATTTAAAAAAATAACAAACGCTCTAGTCAAATTAGAAACTTCAAAAATAAATTCCCAGTTTCCTACCAGGAGTCAGTTGCCTTAATCAACTGATAACAGTTTGGAATATTCCTTTCTAGTTTGTTTTATATCTTGAGTATTTTCTGAAATTATTAAAAGCGTTGTAAAATAACTTTTTAAATTAAATGTTATTATTATTTTAAAATAAAATAACATTTGAAGAGCCATGTAGCATTTCATGGCTCAAGTATTTCTGGCTCTTTATATCTCTTCAGTCCCTGTGTACGGATAACAAGAATTATTATCTGTACAAATGGTGGTAGATTCTGTTAGTACAAATTTGTTTAATCCCTGGATTTGGTTTTCCTTCATTTGAAGATATGTTTATTTCCCCATCATTTCTTAAGGATAGTTTCCCTGGATATAAGAATTTGTAGTTTACATTTCTTTTCTTTGAACACTTAAAAGATACATTACTTAATTCTGGCCATCATGGTTGCAGGTGAGAAATCTGTCATGTGAGTTGGTACAAATGTGTTGCTTTTCTCTGCCTGTTTTCAAGATTGTTTCTTTGTGGGACTTCCTGGTGGTTCAGTGGTTTAGGACTGTGCTCTCAATGCAGAAGGCACAGATTCAATATCTAGACTGGGAACTAAGATCCCCCCATGCTGCACAGCATAGCAAAAGAAAAAAAAGCAATTGTTTTCTTTATCTTTGGTTTTCAGAGGTTTAATTATGATGTGTCTTAGTGTGGATTTCTTTAGGTCTATCCAGTTTGGGGTTCCCAAATTTCTTAAATCTAGGTTTTTAACATCACCAATTTTGGGAAGTTTTCAGCCATTATGTCTTTGAATACCTTTGTAAGCTATTTTCCTTCCTTTTTTCCTGGGACTCTAATGGTGGAAATGTTAGATCTTTTGTTGTTGAACCATATTGTACCATAATCCTTCTGGCTCAGTTTTCAACCTACTTTTTTCTGAGTTCAAATTGAGTAAATGTTCTTGATTTACTTTCAAGTTTGCTGATTCTATCCTCTGTCCTCTCCATTCTACTCTGGAACCCATTCCTAGAGCTTTTATTTCTATTAGTGTAGATTTTCCATTAAATAATTTTTCTTTGGTTCTTTTTACATTTTTTATTTTTTTGCTGAGATTTTCTGTTTTTCCTTTAAGAATTTCAAATTGCATGTTAGAAGCATTTTTATGGTGGCTGGTTTAAAATTCTTGTCAAATAGTTCCAACATCTGATTCTTCTTCATGTTGATATCAGTCTTTCTGTTCCTGTTTCTTTTTGGCCATGCCATGTGGCATGCAGGGGCTTAGATCCCCGCCAGGGATTGAATTCGGAATACAGAGTCTTAACCGCTGAACCGTCAGAAAAGTCCCTTAGATGTCTTTCCTTATGAATATTTTCTGGTTCTTGGTATGTTGAATAATTTTTTAAAATTGTATCATGGATATTTTGGATATTATGTTAGAAGACTTTTGATCCTATTGAGATAATGATATATTGAAGTAATATATTTTAGCAGGCAATTTTCCTGATTTTGAGAGCCCTCGCAGTGGTGTTCTGGTTTGTTTTGTGTATGTAGCACTGCTGAGGCTCTCTTCTTGATTCCTGCTGATGCCACCCATGGGCGTAGCATGCACTTGCCCAGGCCTGGTGCTGCTAGGTGGAAGGTGGGAGATAGTGGCTGTGCCTGTGAGTCTGTGCACACTTCCTTGGGCGCATCTTGTGGCTTTCCACCTGATGCTAGTTGGGCTCTTGTTCATTCTCTGGTATTGCCTGTGGACTTGAAAGGCACATTTCCTAGGTCCCCTTTTGCTGCTGGGTGACGAGTTGTGTCTGAGTCATCTGAGTCTGGATCATCTATTGCCACTGTGTAGAGGAGCAAAAGGTACCAGACCTGGGTCACTCTCAGCTGCTGCGTGGAAGAATGGGAGATATTGGCTGGGCCTGTCAGCGGTGCTGGTATAGGCAGCATGGACCTATCTACACTAGATGTAGATTGGACAGTGAGTGAAGATTCCTGTCTGGTCTTCATTGGCACCTCTGGTTCGGGCCTAGTTGGTCAGCTTGAGACTCTATGGTCCAGCTATGTAATCAGGGATGAGGTCCCTGCTAGGTTTGGTGCCTCTTTGGTCACAGAGAGCAGGCTTAGAGCTTTTTTTTTTTTTTTTTGATCTGTACTTGTTGACAGTTCTGGGTTGCAAGACTATAATACCCATTCCAGGATATATGAGATTGAAAGAAAACTCAGGGAAATGGTATAGTACTATGTGAAAGTGGACTTGAATTCATTGCAAATGTGTAGTGCAGACTCTAGGGAAACCAGGAAAAAAGGGAAAAAAGAATATGCTAAGAGAGGAGAGAAAAATAGAATTACATAAAATGCTCAATTAAAATAAAAAAAGAAAGAGTGGAAGAACACAGCAAGATACAGATATAGATATATATCTTTAAAATCCCCTACTTTTAAGGAACTACAGAAAGAACAGACTAAGCCCAGAGTTAGCAGAAGGAAATTAAATAAAAACATCAAGAGTGAAAATATATGAAAGACTAAAAAGACAGTTGAAGAGATCATTGAAACTAAGAACTGGTTTCTTAAAAAGACAAGTAGATTGTTAGCTAGACTCACCAAGAGAAAGAGAGGACTCCAATTCAGAAGTCAAAGAGGAAACATTGCAGCTGACACCACAGAAATATGAGGTCGTTAAGAGACTACTATGAACAGGTGAAGTGAAGTGAAGTAAAAGTCACTCAGTCGTGTCCAACTCTTCGTGACCCCATTCTCCAGGCCAGAATACTGGAGTAGGTAGCCTTTCCCTTCTCCAGGGGATCTTCCCAACCCAGGGATTGAACCCAGCTCTCATGCATTGCAGGCGATTCTTTACCAGCTGAGCCGCAAAGGAAGCCCAAGAACACTGGAGTGGGTAGCCTATCCCTTCTCCAGGGGATCTTCCTGACCCAGGAAACGAACCGGGGTCTCCTACATTGCAGCCAGATTCTTTACCAACTGAGCTATCAGGGAAGCCCACTATGAACAGGTATATACCAACAAATTGTAGCATCTAGAAGAAATGGATAACTTCCTAGAAACATAGAATCTACTAAGACTGAATCATGAAGAAACAGAAAATCTAAACAGATCAGTTACTACTAAGGAGATCAAATCAATAATCAAAAATTTCCTAACAAAAGTCAAGGACCAATAATTTCACTGGTGAATTTTACCAAACATTCAAACAGGAACTTAGATAATCCTTCTCACATTCTTCCAAAAACTAGAAGAAAAGGAAACATTACAAACTAATTTTACAAGGCCACCATTACCCTGATACCAAAGCCAGACAGACTCTATAAGAAAACTATAAGGTAATCTTATATGCAAAGTTTCTCAACAAAACATTAGCAAACCAAAATCAGCAATACATTAAAAGGATTGTGCACCATGATTAAGTGGGCTTCATCCTAAAGATGTGGGAATGGTTCAGCATACTCAAGTCAGTGGGTATAGTATACCACTTTAACCGAATGAATGATAAAGTCTTGGTCATTTCAGTGTTGTTTTTTAGTTGCTAAGTCGTATCCAATTCTTTTGCTACCCTGTGAGCTATAGCGTGCCACACTCCTGTGTCCATGGGATTTCCTAGGAAGAACATTGGAAGGGTTGCCATTTCCTTCTCCAGGTGATCTTCCTGACCCAAGGATCAACCTGTCTCTTGTATCTCCTGCATTGGCTGGCAGACTTTTTACCACTGCACCACCTGGGAAGCCCTCCAAGGCTTACTGCTCTACTCTTGTCCTTTTCATTTCTGAAGCCTGAAGATTTCCATTTTTTATTTCATGTTGAGTTCTGTGGCAGTATTCTCCCCTAATTTATCCAGCATTTTCTTTGTGTTTGGCGCAGAGAAATGGTGTGTCTTAGGGCCAAGGCCTGTGTAGTAAGTGATGAAAATCTGTTTACCCTGTTGTTGCAATAGAAATTCTCTTGTACATTAAATCAGAGGCCCTCAACATTGGCTTCATATTGGAATCACCTGGGAAAGTTTACTAAGTACTAGTAAACTAAGTGGATCTAAGTTTACTAGATCCACTGCCAGAAATTCATTTAAGTGATTTGTGATGAGGCCTTGGCATTGGGACTTTTGAAAGTTTCCCAAGAGATCTAGTATGCAGCCACGGCTAAGAACCCTACTTACACTTTAGCTGAGCTGCACTGAGACTTCAGTAGGAGAAAGTTGGGAGAAAGTTGTTTTACTGGGAAGCAGACATGGATGTTTTCAGTAGATTTTGTTACTTCTCATATCTTTAGAGTCCAGTTATTTCAGATAGATTTGTATCAGTCTGCTGGATTAGGTCAAATAATGTTACTCTGTCTCTACTGTGTTTTCTCCTTGACCCCTGAGGCTTTAGAGGTTTCTACTAGAGGGAACAGGTCTCTAAATTAGAGTTACAGTTTTCTCTCTGTATCTATGTTCCCAAATATTTTTTCTATTTAAAGGGGTTAGCTTTAACAGAAATGGTAGATATTTAGTCAGTTTAAGATGCATAAATGTAGTGTATTGTTCAGCTTTGTTATAATTCATTTCTTCTCTTAAACTGTGCCTATTATTGGGCTTCCCAGGTGGCACTAGTGGTGAAGAACCAGCCTGCCAGTGCAGCAGACGTAAGAGACACGGGTTTAATCCCTGGGTTGGGAAGATCCACTGGAGGAGGAAATGGCAAAACATGCCAGTATTCTTGCTTGGAGAATCTCATGGGCAAAGGAGCCTGGCGGGCTCCAGTCCACAGGGTCACAAAGAGTCAGACATGACTGAAGTGACTTAGCACGTAGCACATGACATGCTGTTTGTTGAGTCATGGAAATGTAATGGGGAGAAACTTGTTCTGTACTTTTAATTTTAAATTTAATTTTAAAAGGAATTTGCAACTTTGATGTAATAGTGACATGTGAGAAATGGCATCAAGCTGTGAAAAACAGAACTTACTATTCTTGCTATTTAAGAGTGGTTGGAGGATATAACTGGGGGCTGCTGGGTTGCTTGATATTCTTTGAGATGAAGGTTTGTTTTTTTTTTTTTTTTAAAGGACTGTTATATTGATTTCCAGATATTTAGTTACAAATCTTTTCCTTCAATTTGTCCTGTTGTGTGTGAGGACAGACTGGTGTTTAATTATCCAGTGAGCCATTTAGCTTCATGGTATTCCTCTGCTTTCACTCTTGGAAGCTGTTCAGTAGATTGCAACTTTGGTCTGAAGAGGGAAACATGAATTTATTATCTTAATTGATTAGGAAAAGTAGTCATCCAAAGTATAGGTTCTGCTGGCAAGAGATTGCTGTTTCTTCACTTAAGACAAAAGCTTAGGGACTATTCTGGTGGTCCAGAGATTAAGAATCTGCCTTGCAATGCAGGGACTCAGGTTCAGTCCTTGGTCAGAGAACTAAGATCCCACAGGCCTCAGAGCAACTAAGCCCATGCACCACAACTACTGAGTCCGTATGTGTGCTCGGAGCCTGCGCTCCACAACCAGAGAATGAATTGTCACAATGAAAGATCCTGCCTGCCACAGCCGAGACCTGACACAACAAAAGAAAGCAATGTTTTTCAAAAAGACAGAAGCTTAGAAAACAGTTTTTGAATGCATAACACCAATATTTGACTCAGATAACCATTATATCTACTGTGGTGGGGAAAAATCCCTTAGAAGAAATGGAGTAGCCATCATAGTCAACAAAAGAGTTTGAAATGCAGTACCCTGGGTGCAATCTCAAAAGTGACAGAATGGCCTCGGTTCCTTCCCAAGGCAACCCATTCGGTATCACAGTAATCCAACTCGATGCCCCAACCACTAATGCTGAAGAAGATTAAGTTGAATGGTTCTATGAAGACCACCTATAAGACCTTCTAGAAGTAACACCAAAAAAAGATGTCCTTTTCATCATAGGGGACTGGAATGCAAAAGTAGGAAGTTAAGAAATAACTTCTGGAGTAACCTGGAGTAACAGGCAAGTTTGGCTTTGGAGTACAAAATAAAGCAGGGCGAAGGCTAATAGTTTTGCCAAGAGAACACACTGGTCATAGCAAACACCCTCTTAAAACAACACAAGAGATGACTCTACACATGGATATCACCAAATGGTCAATACCAGAATTGGATTGATTATGTTCCTTACAACTGAAGATGAAGAAGCTGTATGCAAGCAAAAACAAGACTTGGAGCTGACTGTGGCTCAGATCATGAGCTCCCTATTGCAAAATTCAGACTTAAATTTAAGAAAGTAGGGAAAACCACTAGGCCATTCAGGTGTGACCTAAATAAATCCCTTACAATTATATAGTGGAGCTGATGAATAGATAGATCTGGTAGACAGAGTGCCTGAAGAACTGTGGACGGAGGTTCATAACACTGTACAGAAAGTGGTGACCAAAACCATTTGTAAGAAAAAGAAAGGCAAAATGGTTGTCTGAGGAGGCCTTACAAATAGCTGAGAAAAGAAGAGAAGCAAAGAGCAAAGGAGAAAGGGAAAGTTATACCCAACTGAATGCAGAGTTCCAGAAAATAGCAAGGAGAGATAAGAAAGCCTTCTTAAATGAACAGTGCAAAGAAATAGAGGGAAACGGTACAATGGGAAAGACGAGATCTCTTCAAGAAAACTAGAGATAACCAAGGGGACATTTCATGCAAAGGTGGGTACAATAAAGGACAGGAATGGCAAGGACCTAACAGAAGCAGAGGTGATTAAGAAGAGGTGGCAAGACTACAAAGAACTGTACAGAAAAGGTCTTAATCACCAGGATAACCAGGATGGTGTGGTCACTCACCTAGAGCCAGACATTCTGGAATGTGAAGTCAAGTGGGCTTTAGGAAGCATTACTAAGAACAAAGCCTGTGGAGGTTATGAATTTCAGCTGAACCATTTCAGATCCTAAAAGATGATGCTGTGAATGTGCTGCACTCAGTATGTCAGCAAATTTGGTAAACTTAGCAGTGGCCACAGGACTGGAAAAGGTCAGTTTTCATTCCAATCCCAAAGAAAGGCAGTGTTAAAGAATGTTCAAACTACTGTACAATTGTGCTCATTTCACATGCTAGCATAGGCTTCAGCAATACATGAACTGAGAACTTATAGATGTACGATTTAGAAAAGGATTTTCTGGATTTAGAAAAGGCAGAGGAACCAGAGATCAAATTGCCAGCATATGTTGGATTGCAGAAAAAGCAAGGGCATTCCAAAACATCCACTTCTGCTTCATTGACTGCACTAAAACCTTTCACTGTGTGGATCCCAACAAACTGGAAGTTTCTTAAATAGATGGGAGTATCAGACCACCTTACCTGTCTCCTGAGAAACTTGTATGCAAGGCAAGAAGTAACAGTTAGAACCAGACATTGAACAACAGACTGGTTCAGAATTGAGAAAGGAGTACATCAAGGCTGTATATTGTTGCCCTGCTTATTTAATGTATATGCAGAGTATGTCATGCAAAATTTGGGGCTGGATGAATCACAAGCTGGAATCAAGATTGCTGAAAGAAATATCAGTAACCTCAGAAATGCAGATGACACCACCCTAATGACAGAAAGTGAAGAGGAACTGAAGAGCATCTTGATGAAAGTGAAAGAGGAGAGTGAAAAAGCTGGCTTAAAACTCTTCATTCCGAAAACTAAGATCATGGCGTTCAGTCCCATCACTTCATGGGAAATAGAAGGGGAAAAAGTGGAAACAGTGACAGATTTTATTTTCTTGAGCTCCAAAATCTCTGTAAACAGTGACCACAGCCACAAAATTAAAAGCCACTTGCTCCTTGGAAGAAAAGTGTTGACAATCTAGACAGTGTATTAGAAATAAAAAGCAGAGACATTGCTGACAAAGGTCCGTATAGTTAAAGCTATGGTTATTCCAGTAGTCATGCATGGATGTGAGAGGTACCATAAGGAAGGGTGAGCACCAAAGAATTTATGCTTTCGAATTGTGGTGCTGGAGAAGACTCTTGAGCGTCTCTTGGACTGCATGGAGATCAAACCTGTCAATCAGAAAGGAGATCAACCCTGAATATTCACTGCAAGGACTGATGCTGAAGCTTCGCCTGATGGGAAGAGCCAACTCATTGGAAGAGACCCTGATGCTGGGGAAGATCTAAGGGAATGGCAGAGGGTGAGGTGGTTGGATGGCATCACCGACTCAATGGACATGAGTTTGAGCAAACTCTGAAGATAGTGAAAGACAGGGAAGCCTGGCGTGCTGCAGTTCACGGGGTTGCAAAGAGTCGGACACAGCTAGGTGACTGAACAACAGCAACAATGCCAATACATGGCTGAAAAGTTCAAATGATACAAAATGGTAAAGGATAAAAAAGCAGGTCTTCTCCGTATCAATGGTGCTGACTCGTGGTAATGTGGTAATGCTATGTACTCTAGATACAATGTGATGAAAATGACACTTCCCTGGTTTTCCTTCCCCAAACTCTTAACACCAATCTAATCATGAGGAAAACATCCTACAAATTCCATTAGAAGAACATGCTGTTAATAGCAGTGCATCAGTACTGACTGATTAATGTGGCGAAAGAACCATACTAATGTACAGTGCTAATAATAGGGTAGACTAAGCGACAGCTGTATGGGGACTCCTCTGCACCATCTTCTCAACTTTTATGCAAATCTAAACTTGTTCTAAAAAATAAAGCATTTTAAAAAGAGTCTCCTTCCTCCATTGAACTTCTAGTGAAAGTGAAGTCGAACAGTCATGTCCGACTCTTTGTGACTCCATGGACTGTAGCTCACCAGGCTTCTCTGTCCATGGGATTCTCCAGGCAAGAATACTGGAGTGGATTGCCATTTCCTTCTCCAGGGGGACTTCCCAACCCAGGGATCGAACCCTGGTCTCCCGCATTGGATGCAGACGCTTTAACCTCTGAGCCCCCAGGGTTCCAGTGAAACAAGCCCCTAAAGGACAGCTTCCTCCTATCTCTTGTGACAAGGCCCCATCCAAGACCCTTTCCTGAGCCGGAACTTCTAGTACCCTGCTCTTAAAGGAACTACTTGCCATTTTCTTGTGATTCCTGTGAGAAAGATTTATGCCAAAATAAACATATTACCACATATGTTTGTTAGTATTTGTAGTATTTCGTTTATATAATATGTCATAGTTTAACTGGTCTCCTATGTAGATGGATAGTTAGTTGCCTTATTTTGTTACAGCATACTAGTTTATAAGTGTGATATTTGGAACAGAGTTAAGAGGTGGCAGTTGGGAGCTGGGATAGCAGGAGGGAACAATTGACTTTATTTTGGTATGTAGTTGAATTGATTGATTTGCTGCTCCACATCTCTTCAGAGATAACCAAGTTTTATTTTAGTGTTTAGTTGGATGGATGGATGGATTTAGTGATTCATTTATCTCCATAAGTTGATTTAAAGCAGGTTGTCTTTTATTTAGTTATTTAAATCTGTTTGATGAGTAGATGAGAGTTGCCCTCTGTGCACTATTAGATTGGTGCAAATATAATTGTGGCTTCAGACCATGAATTTTAAATCATTATAACTAGGCTCCCACACATCCCACACATGCCTATCTTCCCTGGTGGCTCAGACGGTAAAAGTGTCTGCCTACAATGTGGGAGACCCAGGTTCAATCCCTGGGTCGGGAGGATTCCCTGGAGAAGGAAATGGCAACCCACTCCAGTACTCTTGCCTGGAAAATCCCATGGACAGAGGAGCTTGGTGGGTTGCAAAGAGTTGGGCACCACAGAGGAACTTCACAACTTCATTCCCACATCTTTATTAATCAAAATAGGAACCATTACAATCAACACATTTTTGCCAACAAGAAATAAGTTTGTTTATTCCTATAATAAAAATCTGTGCTTTGGGATTCCACAGACTCTTGGAAAGCATTTTCCCTGCAAAAAATTATCAAGATGCTTGAAGAAGTAGTAGTTGGTTGGCCAGAGGTCAGGTGAATATAGCACATAAGGCAAGACTTTGTAGCCCAGTTCATTCAACTTCTGAGGTGTTGGTTGCACAGTGTGCAATTGGGCATTGTCTTGGAGCAGAATTGGGCCTACTCTGTTGACCAATGCAGGCTGCAGGCATTGCATTTTTCGGTGCGTCTCAGGTGTAATCATTTCACCAGGATTCAGAAAGCTGTAGTGCATCAGACCAGCAGACAGCCACCACGACCTTTTTTTGTTACAGGTTTGGCTTTGGGGAGTACTTTGGAGCTTCTCCTCAGTCCAAGCACTGAGCTAGTCATCTCTGGTTGTTCTATAAAACCCACTTTTTATCATGTCACAGTCTGATCAAGAAATGGTTCGTTGTTGGGTAGAGCAAGAGAAGACACTTTAAAACGATGATTGTTTTGATTTGCAGTCAGCTCATAAGGCACCTGCTTATCAAGCTTTTTCACCTTTTCAATTGCTTCAAATGATGAACATCTGTAGAATGGTTGACGTTGAGTTCTTCAGCAACTTCTCATGTCGTTGTAAGAGGATCAGCTTCTGTACTAACACTGTAAGTTGCAACCTGCTGCAAAAAAACAGAGGAGGAAGTCACTAAACTGTACGCTGTTTTTTTCCATTAAGTTTTAGATGTCATTCAGAAAAAGGAGTTGAAGGTTCATGGTTGGCTTAGTTGAATGGTCCTTATCACCACAGGAAGGAAATATCCTCAGTTCTCTCCTGTTCATTGTGTAGGCTTTAGGTTTGTAGGACAAAGTGAGCTAGCCTTTACTGTAAGTCAGCCTCTGGGAAGAAGTCCTATAATTTCCTTGCATTTATAAGCAGAAAAAAATATTGAGTAACATGATTTCTTTATGCTTCAGTATATATTCAGGAAAAGTGTTGTGTACTCTTGGTATGCTGATGCTGCTACATAACATTTGTGAAACTGTTGTTCATTATTTGCCAAGGAATGGTTATCTAAGTATGGGGAAAAGAAGATGGAAGGACAGGAAAGAGATGATGTGCATCCTTTCACTGGTTCCTTTTCCTGACAGATGTGGCCTCTTCCATGACCTAGCCTCACTTTTCTTTCAGTCTGACTTCAAGCTCTGGCTCTCTTGTGTTTGTTTAATTATATTTATTTTTAATTATGAAATAAATAGGTGAGTCCACTCCCACAGGACAGTCAAACACTGTTCCCCTTGACTCTGGTCCTACTCCTTTCCTTAAAAAAAACTAAATTGATTGCTCCCCTTTTGGTGTGTGTGGAAAGATGTGTTCATGCCTGTGTGTGTAACTAATGGTGGCATACCCGATGCACTGTCCTGTTTGAAGTGTTCACTGGCAGTATGCATTATGTTCTAGAGGGCATTTGAAGTCATAACAGGTTTATTGACTTTAATAAATTTCATGGATGTAACAGATTTAATTTAACCTTCCTGCTGCTGTTGACTTTCTAGATTGTTGCCATTTTTGATTTGTTACTTCAGACAGTGCTATAGACAACCCCCTTGTACATTCTGTGTGCCTTGTGAGAGTTTCTCTAGGTTATCAAAGAAATGGATTACTCAAAGGAGTTGAGGAATGTAAATTTTGCAGATTCTACTGACACATTATTGCATGAGAAAAACATGTTGTAGATTTGAATGGATACTACAATATCATTTATGTTGGAAGAAAAGCCTCGATATGTCACAGGAACATACTCTGTTAACTAGACTGATAATGGTTGGAAACTGTGTAGAGAATATTAGACCTGAGAACAGTGGTCAAAAGGGATTTTGACCTTTTCAGTGAAGTTTAGGTTTTTATAACAGGAATGTATTTACGTATTACTTGAGTTGTTTAAGTTACTAATAAGAATATAGATATGTTTGAACAATTTATATATCTTTATGCTACAAGCATAGAATAGTCCCTGTTATCAGCCACATACTGATCATTGTAAAATTTTGTTCATAAAGTGTAGAAAAATCAGTGAATTTTTAAAAGTAGATAGGTGAGAGTGAGGGTCACATTCTTTAGCCACTGTTATCTCAGTCAAATATTTAATAATCTTGAGTTTTTTCAGATTTACTAGTAAAAGCTATATGTTGCTGTAGCTTTCTATTTACCGTGTTTGGATTTTAGTACAAGTGACTACAATTTTTAACATTCTGCTATTGGCTCTAATACTCTTTAATGCAATTTTGTATTAAAGCATTTAAATATTACCAGTGTTGTGGTGAATATATTGAACTTCTTAAATTATGTAACTCCAAAGAATAAGTGTTTTTTAATAAGTTTTTTTTCCTTACAGAGATGTGAAAGCTGGCAATATTCTTCTTGGAGAAGATGGCTCGGTACAGATTGCAGGTACTGATTAGCATTTCTTTTTATTTTAGCTTAATGGCTAATAGAACAGCATTACTTATCTTCTGTGTTTTCTTAGTCAGTTTTCTGTTCTGTACCCTGGACCATCTCTGGTCACACATACTATGTTGATACGTCCCTGCTGACTCAAGGTATCTTCCACTACTCATCCTTCATTTTCAGTCTTAGGCATTTTCTAACCACTACTTATTATGGTTATCTATTTCTAACTCCCGTTAGAGTCATCTTCTGTGGGTTCTTATACCATTCTTTAACTTTCCTCTAAAGGAGAAATAGTCAAGAAACTTCATTGTGTTTAATAAATGTGCTTTAGGGAAGTTATACTTCTCTTCTGGGAGAAATGGGTTATTTGCCAGTTAGGAAGACACATCTGAGAGGTGGAAGTATACTTTTGGTAGATTCAGAGTTGAAGAGATAAGAGTTAGAGTCCAAGGCCTTCCAGTGTTGGTATCTTGGTGAAATGCCCCCTCCCCCAGGGTGAGACTCCAGAATGGCTGAACTGCAGGACTGTTGAGCAAGCAGATCATCTGAGAAAATCTCAGCTTGGTCCCACACTGCTGGAACAGTCAGGTGTTTGGCAGGAGGAAGATAACTACCCAAACCTTGAATTATTTCTTCAGCTTTAGAAGAAAATTTAGGCACACATCTTCATGTCCTCAGGTAAGGGAATATTTTAACTAAGCCATATAATGTTCTAACATGAAGAAAAAGGTTGATAAATTTAACTCCTATAAAATTAGCAACTATTGTTCATCAAAAGAAGAACAGTTTGTCACCATTAATAAGTAAAAAGCAAAACCACAGAATAGATAAGTTATTTGCAGCATGAATAACTTGACAAGGGGCTCAAATTTAGAATATACAAAGAACTAGTTAAGGAAAAGTCAACCTCAAATGAAGACATCAAAACATAAATATAGTAAAAGGTATACAACCTCAACTAGTTAGCAATTAATGCACAATAAAATAACATTGGGAAATCACATTGTATTGACTGATGTAGCAAACACATCTGACAGTACTAGTTATCAGTGTAAAACAAGAGAGAATCTCACCTTCTGATGGTGAGAATATAAGCTAGTAGGAACACTTCAGTAAGTTGAAGATATGCATACCCAGAGACTTTAGCTTCTAGATGTATGGTGTAGAGAAACTCATACTTCAGTGTGCCGTAATGCTAATAAGCATTGAAAGTTTGGAACATTACCAAGCCTTTTGTTAGTAGAATGTATGAGTAAATAGTTGATTTATACTTTAGAATACTATACAATGGGCTTCTCTGGTGGCTCAGTAGCAAAGAATCTGCCTGCCAATGCAGGAGACACCAGAGACGTGGGTTCAATCTGATCCCTGGGTTGGGAAGATTCCCTAGAGGAGGAAATGGCAACCCACTCCAATATTCTTGCCAAGAAAATCCCAGGGACAAAGGAGCCTGGCGGGCTACAGTCCATGAGCTCACAAAGAGTTGGACAAAGCTGTGCACACACACACTTGAACTTGATACTATATAGTGATGAAAATGAGTAAACTCCAGCTGGATACAGAAGCATTAAATAAATTATAAAACACAGGGTGAATGAAGCTAGTCAAAATAGAATATATAGCTTGTGATTCCATTTATATAAGTTCAAAACCAAGCACAATTATGCTGTATTGAGTAGAGAAGCAAAATCAAGTGCTAAGGAACAAAAAAGAAAGAATTCTAGGAAAATGGTAGAGTAGGAAGCACCAAGAATCTTCTCCCCACCTAAACAACAGCTGAATTGGCAGAATCTGTCTAGTGTAACTATTTTGAAATTCTCCATCTCATTGATTGCTTGAAACTTTTAGGACAAGACTTGGAAGGTAAATTGCAGTTAATTCTGGTCGGTTTCAGAGCTGCTCATTTCTTACTCATCAGCCACATGGCAGGCAGCTATGCATATATTTCTGGAGCAACTTGCACACAACTTGCAGGAACTATGGTGGGGAGAAAGGACCCTGTCCTTTGAATATCCTAGCATCTGCTCTGATTACTGATTGCAGCTTCTGATCACAGAGATGCAGACAAAGAGACAGGCAGCCATTGTTACAGCTCCTCTTTTCCACATGATTTCCAGGGCACTTGAACAGGTCATTGCCTTTTTTTCCTTCCTTCATTTCTCTCCTCTTCCCCTTTTTGAAGCCAAACCTTAAAGACTAGGACAATAAAAAATAACTACAGGGACTTTGCTGTGGGTCCAGTTGTTAGGATTCTGCACTTTCACTGCCAAGGCACTAGATTCCATCCCTCATCAGGGAATTAAGATCCCACAAAGCATGTGATGTGGCCACAAAACCAAAACAAAAGCAACATTTGCAGGGAAAGTTGAAAAGTGAATGTTTGTTCTCAGGAAAAGGTCCAGAAAAGATCTGAGAAGGCCTTAAGTTTGCATTTCAGGCCAATGCTTGACACAGACACAGCCTACAACAACTCCAAAAAAACAAAACAATAACATGAAACAGCAAATCCCAGGGAAGGGGAAGAATCTGATTTCCAGAGTTAGCACATTATTAGATTCAAATGTCTATCTTCAATAACAACAACAACAATAAAATCACAAGACATTCAGTGAAACAGGAAAGTATGATCTATTCAAAGGAAACCATCACTGGAAAAAGCTTGATGGCAGATATATTAGACTTTAAAACAACCATCTTAAAGATGTTGAGAGAGTTAAAAGATAAGGAAAAACTCAAAACAACAATTATTAATAAAGTCTAAATATCAATAAGGAGAGAAGACTTGAAAAGAAACGAAGAAATTCCGGAGCTAAAAAGTACAATAACTTGAATTGTGAAATGAAAAACTTATTAGAAGGATTTAAATGCACATTTGATCTGGTTGAAAAAATAATTGGTGAACTTGAATATGGAAATTATCAAGTCTAAGGAACAGATTTATGGGTTGCCATTTCCTTCTCCAAGGAACAGAAAGGAAAATGATTGAACAAAGTGAATAGAGCCTGATGGGTCTGTTTGGATATCATTAAGCAGACCAACATCCACATTATGTGAGGCCTCGATGGAGAAGAAAGGGGCAGAGAGAGAAATTGAAGAAATAATGGCTGAAAACATCTCAAACTTGATGAAAAACATGAATAAAAAACATCTGAGAAGCTCAGTGATCTCCAGCTAAAGTGACCTCTGAGAGACTCACAGAGACACATTATAATCAAACTTAAGAAAGACAAAGAAAAAGAATCGTAAAAACAGCAGGAGACAAGTGACTCATCACAAACAAGGCGTCCTAAACAAGATTGTCAGCAGACTTCTCATCAGAAACTTGGGAGGCCAGAGGCAGAGGGACAATGCATTCAAAGTCCTGGAAGAAAAAAAGTGTCAACCAAAGATCCTTTTAAAAGTAAGGGAGAAATTAAGACATTTCCAGATAAACAAAAGTGGAGGGAATATGTTTCCCCTAGACTTGCCCCGCAGGAAATACTCAAGGGAATTTTGCAAGTAAAATGAGAGGACCCTAAATAATAACTCCAAGCAGTATGAAGAAATAAAGAACTCAATAAAGGTAAATACATGGGTATATAAAAAAACTACTGTTATTGTAACCGTGGTTTGTAACTGCACTTTTTGTTTTCTGCATAATTTAAGAGACTAACACGTTACAGAAAACAGTTATTGGTCTAAAACTTGATATTACAATAGCATTGGTTTGTAACGCCACATCTTTTGTACATAATTTAAGAGACTGATGCATTTAAAATGATTAGTTTATGTTTTTGAGCACACAGTTTATGAGGATGTAATTCTGTGATAACAACCCGAAGAGATAAGAATAGTGCTGTAAAGAAAAAAGTTTTTGTATGTTATTGAAGTTAAGCTGGTGTAAATGCAAATTAAGAGTGGTAAGTGTAACCCCCATGGTAACCATAAAGAAAATAGCTATAGAATATAAATTTTTTAAATGAGGAAAAATTTTAAGCATTTTACAACAAAAGGTTAAGCACAAAATAAGTAATATAGGAAATGAGGAACAAGTTTTTTTGTTGTTTTGTTTTTAATTTGCATTTAGCAACTTAACATGCATGCTAAGTTGTTTCTAGTCGTGTTTCTTTGTGACCCTATGTACCGTAGCCCACCAGGCTTCTCTGTCCATGGGATTCTCCAGGCGGGAATACTGGAGTGGGGACTTCCCTGGTGGTCCAGGGTAAGAATCCACTTTCCAATGCAGAGGATGTAGGTTTGATCCCTGGTCGGGGAACTAAGATCCCGTATGCCTCTAGCCCATATGCAGCAACTAGAGGAGCCAGGAGCACCTAAGACCCAATACAGACAAATAAACAAACAAATACATTAAAAAAAAAAAAAAGAATACTGGAGTGGGTTGCCATGCCCTCCTCCAGGAGATCTTCCCGACTCAGGGCTCAAACCCATGTCTCTTATGGGTCCTGCATTAGCAGGGCAGTTCTTTACCACCCGTGCCTCCTGGGAAGCCCCCTGAAAGCTTTAAATCATATGAAAAAAATAACACAATGATAGAAGTAAGTCCCTCTTTATCAATAATTGCTTTAAATGTAAATAAATTAACCATCCAATTTAAAGAATGGTTAAAAACATGATCCAACTTTAGATCCAAAGATACAAAGAGATTAGAAGCAAAAGGATGGGAAAATATATTCTCTGCAAATAGTGACCAAAGAGAACAGAGTAGCTACTCTAATATCAGACAAAATAAACTTTATATTTAAAAGGTTGTAAGAGACAATACATTATATATTAATAAAAGATTAAATAGATAAACAGTTATAAACATTCATGCACATATTAACATACCAGCAAAATATTTGAAGCAAAAAGTAACAGAATTGAAGGGTACTGTAGATAGCTCTGTAATACTAAAAGGAGCTCTGTAGTAATAGTTGGGGACTTTAGTACTCCAGTCTAATAACAGGTAGAACAGACAGAATGTAAGGAAATAGACTTAAACAACACATTGACTGACTAGATCTAACAGGCATATACCAAGCAGTCTACCCAATAAGAACAGTGTACACATTCTTCTGAAGTGTCCAAGGGGCATTTTCTAGGATAGACCATTTTTTAGGCCACAGATTAAGTAATAATTATATATAAAGTATTTTCTCTTACCACAATGAGGTAAAGCTAGAAACCAACCACAGAAGACTTGAAAATTCACAAATTTGTGGAAACTAAACAAAAATAGATTGACAAATAGATTTTGACAACCGGTGGATGAAAGAAGACATCACACAGGAAACTAGAAAATACTTAGAGATTAATGAAAACAAAATCACAACCATACCAGAACTCATGGGATGCAGTGAAAGCATTGCCAAGGGACAAATGTGCAGCTTTAGATGCTTTATTTTATTTTATTTTTTTAAAAGAAAGCTAGCAAATCAACAACCTAACTTCATAGCTTTAGGAACCAGAAAAAGAAGAAACTGAACCCTCAGTTAGCAGAAGGAAATAAATAATAAAATTTAGACTTGAGAAAAGGATATAGAGAACAGAAGAGCAATAGAGGAAATTGATGAAACCGAAAGTTGATTCTTTGAGAAGATCACCAAAATTGACATACCTTTAGCTAGGTAGACTAAGAAAAAAAAAAAGAAGACTCAACTTACTAAAATCATAACCAAAAATGTGGATATTGCTACCAATTCTACCAAAATAAAAAGGATTGTAAGATGTATTATGAACAGTTCTACTCCAGCAAATTGGATAACCTAAATGGGCAAATTTTTTGAAACATAAAACCTAACAAGATGAAATCATGAATAAATAGAAAGTCTGAAATGACCTATAGATAGCTTGTAAGGAGATTGAATCAATAATCAAAAATTTCCTGACACAGAAAAGCCCTGGACTCAGTGGTTTAACTGGTAAATTCTGTCAGACATTTATAGAAGAACTAATAACAGCCTTCCTCAAAGTTTTCCAAAAATTTGAAAAGGAAGAAACACTTTCTGACTCATTTTATTGAGTCCAAAATTACCCTATTCCCAAAGTCAGGCAGAGATACTAACCCAAGAAAAGAAGACTATGGGCCAGTATCTATTATAATCATTGAAGTAAATATTTTCAGCAAAATACTAGTAGCAAATCCAATTCATATCAAATGGATGATATACTGCCTCCATATGCTGGATGACACAGCATATTACGTGGATGATACACCATGACCAAGTAGGATTTCTTTGGAATGCAAGAGTGGTTCAACATGTGAAAATCAGTGTTACACATGAGATTACCAGAACAAAGAGAAAAAGAAAACCCGCATGATCATCTTAGTGCACCACAAACATATGAGAAAATTTAACACCCTTTCATGGGCTTCCCTCGTAGTCAGTTGGTAAAGAATCTGCCTGCAGTGCAGGAGACCTGGGTTTGATTCCTGGGTCGGGAAGATCCCCTGGAGAAGGAAGTGGCAACCTGCTCCAGTAATCCTACTCAGTGATGAAAGACTTGAAAGCTCTTCCTCTGAGTTCAGGAACACAGGAAGAATGTGTTAGTTCTGTTCAACATAGTACTACTGGAAGTTCTAAGCTGAACAATTGAGCAAGAAAAATAATAAAAGACATTCAGACTAAAAAGAAAGAAATAAACTTATATCTGCAGATTCTATGATCTTACATGCAGAAAACCCTAAGCATAACATTACGTTAAGAAAAAAAAAACTCCTTGAATCAATAAATGAACTTTGCAAAGTAGGATAAAAAGTCAGCACTTAAAAATCAGCTGCATTTTCTACACTAACAGTGAACAATCTGAGAAAAATACTACAAACAATTCTGTATACAAGTAGCATCAAATATAATTAAAATACCTAGAAGTTAACATAACCAAGGAAGTGAAATACTTGTACAATGAAAGCTATAAAACATCGCTGAAAGAAATTAAAGAGGATGTAAATAAATGGAAACACATCCTCCTGTTCATGGATTGGAAGGCTTATCATTGTTTAAAAAAGTTAGTACTACCAAAAGTAATCTACAGATTCAATGCAATGCCTGTCAAAACCCCAATAACTTTTTTTGAGGGGGCAGATATAGAAAAAAATCCTAAAATGCATATGGAAGCTTAAGGAACCTCAAGTAGCCAAAACAGTCTTTTAAAAAATAAACAAAGTAGGAGGATTCATACTTCCTGATTTTAAAACTTACTGCAAAGCAGTAGTAATAGAAACAGTATGTTGTTGGTATAAAAATTGCCATAAAGACCAGTGGAATAGAATAGAAAACCCAAAAATAAACCCTTGTACAATATGATCAAATGATTTTTGACAGGGGTATCAAGGCCATTCAGTGGGGAAAGGAGTCTTCAACAAACGGTTCTGGGAAAACGAAATATCCCAATGCGAAAAAATGAATTTGGACCCTTATCTAACACAATATTCAAAAATTAACTGAAAATGGACTCTGATACAAAGACCTATAAAACAGTAAAACTTTTAGAAAAAAACAGGGCACATGTTTCATGACATTGGATTTGGTAGTGATTTCTTAGATGTGACACCAAAGGTACAGGCAACAGAAGACAAAAAAATAGATTGAATTTTGTGAAAATTTAAAAAATTTGTGCACTTAAAAGACACTATCCACAGAGGAAGAAGGCAACCCACAGAGTGGGAGAAAATATTTGCAAATCATGTATCTGACAAGAGACTTACAATATCCAGAATATACAGAGAACTCCTTGAATTCAACAGCAACAACAAAGTCAATTTAAAAATGGATTTGAATAGACATTTCTCCAAAGAAGATATGCAAATATTCAGAAAGCACATGAAAAGATGCTCAGTATCACTAATCATCAGGGAAAAAAATACAAGTCAAAACTAGAAGGAGATAATAACACACCCATTAGGGTGGCTATTTATCAAAAAAATACAAAATAGCAAGGATGTTGAGAAATCAGAATCCTTGTTCACTATTGGTAGAGACATAAAATGGTAGAGTTCTTGTGGAAAACAGTATGGCAGTTCCTTAAATCAATTAAAAATAAAAATTCTGTATGATCCACCAGTTCCCCTTCTGAATATATAAGCCCAAAGAACCTAAAGCAGGAATTGAAACAGCTTTCTGTACACTCATTTTCATAGCAGCATTACTTACAATGGCTAAAATAGGGAAGCAACTTAAGTGTCCATCAGTGGATGAATGTACACACAAAATGTGGTATGCACATACAATAAGATATCATTCAGCCTCCAAAGGAAGGAAATTCGGACACATGCTAGAACATGAGTGAACCTTGCAGATCTTGTGCTAAATAAAATAACTCTGTTATAGAAAGATAAATACTGTAGGTTCCACTTATGGAATGCTTAGAGTAGTCAAAATTTTAGAGACAGAAAGTAGAATGGTTGTTGCCAGGGGCTGAGGAGTAGGGGCAATAGGAGTTATTGTTTAATTGATACAGAGTTTCAGTTTGGGAAGATGAAAAGAATGGATTGGAGCAAGGATGAAAATCTGGGGAGATGGTGTGTGGAGGTGGAGAGGAATAGAATGAGGAACCCATTAAGCTATCTGTTAATTTAGTCAAGAAGTTCAGCAGAAAGACGAGGAAAGGTCATACTATGTATGTAGGACCATAACTACGTTATATTATTTTCCTATGTATATATGTTAGTTACTGTACTTTTAATCCCCTGCTGTTATATTCTGTTTTAGACTTTGGAGTTAGTGCTTTTTTAGCAACTGGTGGTGACATTACTCGAAATAAAGTGAGAAAAACCTTTGTTGGAACCCCTTGCTGGATGGCGCCTGAAGTTATGGAACAGGTACTGGGTCTTTTGTCTTTTTACAGTGATTTGAATTATTTTACAAAATTGAAAAAACTGAGCAGTGTTTGCTTTCGAGTGGTCTGCTAGGTTAGCTTTGGGAAACATGCCTCTGTTCCTTAAGACTTGGCATCATGCTTAAAAATAAACCCCAAACTCTAGAACTTAGCAAAGGACAAATTAATCTCAAGATATATACAAAGGTGACCTAAGGAATAGTATAATTAAGATTGATTTAATGGCAATATCCTTAGTACAAGTTAAATGACCTGATCTTTCTACACATGGCTCTTGAAGGACTAGTTTTCCCCACATCCCTATTTCCAAACAGACTGCAGTTTATGTTGCTCATCCCATCAACCTTATGGAAGAAAACTCTGCTAATTCTAGAATCCAGAGCTCATATTTTGCTCCTTGTTTATTCTCTTTGTGGCATTTGAAACTGTTGACCTTTTCGCCTTTACTAATTGGAGGCTAATTACTTTATAGTATTGTAGTGGTTTTTGCCATACATTGACATGAATCAGCCATGGGTATACATGTGTCTCCCATCCTGAACCCTTCCTTCCCCATCCCATCCCTCAGGATCATCCCAGTGCACCAGCCCTGGGCACCCTGTCTCATGCGTCAAACCTGGGCTGGTGATCTGTTTCACATATGATATACATGTTTCAATGCTATTCTCTCAAATCATCCCACCCTCTCCTTCTCCCACAGAGTCTAAAAGTCTGTTCTTTATATCTGTGTCTCTTTTGCTGTCTCGAATATAGGGTTACTGTTACCATCTTTCTAAATTCCATATATATGCATTACTATACTGTATTGGTGTTTTTCTTTCCAACTTACTTCACTCTGTATAAACGGCTCCAGTTTCATCCATCTCATTAGAACTGATTCAAATGTATTATTTTTAATGGCTGAGTAATACTCCATTGTGTATATGTACCACAGCTTTCTAATCCATTCGTCTGCCGACGGACATCTAGGTTGCTTCCATGTCCTGGCTTTTATAAACAGTGCTGCGATAAACATTGGGGTACACGTGTCTCTTTCAGTTCTGGTTTCCTCGGTGTGTATGCCCAGCAGTGGGATTGCTGGTTCATATGGCAATTCTGTTTCCAGTTTTTTAAGGAATCTCCACCCTGTTCTCCATAGTGGCTGTACTCGCTTGCATTCCCACCAACAGTGTAAGAGGGTTCCCTTTTCTCCACACCCTCTCCAGCATTTATTATTTGTAGGCTTTTTGATAGCAGCCATTCTGACTGGCATGCCCTTTACTCACATCTTTAGCTTCCTCGTTCTCCTACTTACTAGGCCATTTTTCTGACTTCTCTCTGGCTTTCCTTCTACTGCTAAGCAACACTGCTTCCCAGCACATCATCTCTAACTACACATACTCGCTGTTTCTGTCTCTACTTCCCACCTGTTCACTGTTCATTATTTATGAATTATATCCAGTTGAGTCTTGTTTTTTAAAATTGGATAGGTATTCCAACTCCCTGTAGATGAGTTACATAAATGTCTTATGTCAAACTCCGTATGTAGAACCGAATCTACTTTTCACTCTGTTGCAATGCCTGTATTGACCCCAGTGTGGGTCAAGACTTCCCACACTAGGGTTATGGAGATGGCTGAGCATGCAGGTACCTGACACTGGGCCTGATGAGATTGGCCGCAGTTTATTATTTGCTTGTACGTGTACCTGTAGGCAGAGGATGCTGCATGCCTTACGGGTTTGCACTTAGGAAGGAAATGAACAGTTGCTACAGGAGACAGGCTTTGTAGTATCAAGAAAGTAATGTGCCCTTTGGTTTCCTTGTGAAGGTAAGGCTGGCAGGGAGCAGAAACCTGCTACTCAGGAATAAACAGGAACTGCACCTGATCGTTTGATAAGCAGGGCTTGGGGCCTAGGGCACATTCTCCTTGGGAGGACAGTGGGGTAGGGAACTTTCACTTAGGTCATTACAGGTCCTTCTGTTTACCCCATGTTGAGGCAGTATGTAACATGGAGCTTTAATTTTAGGTTTCAAACCATACACTCCCAAATCCTGTTTCTGCTCCTAGATTGCTTAGGATAGAAAATTAAAATATTTAGTTTTATTACGTGCTGGTGACAGTATAAAGGAGAGAAATTTGGCAACATATTCACACTAGCAACTTTAAAAATATTTTTACCCTTGTAATTTTTTTCACTCCAGAAATTAAGGTGATAAAATAATATTGTAACGTAGGAAATTTGGAAAACAAAAGACTGCCAAACTTTTATTTTTGTTCTAGGTCTTTCTGGTTTTTTTCTTTAATAGATTGTATACCTGTTTGTAATAGTGTCAAAACTTTTGAAGAATTTTATAATCCTCTTTCTTAAGTGCTTTCTCATATTATATCATAAGGTGGTTTTCCATATTTTCACATAGGATTCATTAATATTGCTTTTAGTTGAATGTATAATGTTTCTCTAAGTGAATATACAATACTTAACCATTTCCCCAATGATGCTGGACATTCATTCCATTTTTTCTTTTTTCCTCTTACCAAGTAAATTTAGCTTTTGCCAACTTTAGATTATATTTTATCGGCTTAAAGTCTGTGGTTCTTGATACATATTAGAAGCTATCTTGAAAGTGCTCCTGGGTGGTGAAAGTAATCTTGTACATCTCTCTGTTCTGTCCAGGTTCGTGGTTATGACTTCAAAGCTGACATCTGGAGTTTTGGGATCACAGCCATTGAACTGGCCACGGGGGCAGCTCCTTATCATAAGTACCCGCCGATGAAGGTGAGGCTTCTATCCATAATACTCTCCCAGCTCATGTCTCAGTTCTCTGTCAGAGGCTTACCTCATTTGACTTTTTTTTGTTAAGAATTACGTAGATTTATTAGTATATGAACAAGTATTTTTGTATTAAAAAGCACTATATGAATGTAAGAGTTTATAAAAATAGTAATTGTCCTCATTTACAGTAACTCAGCCATTCATATTAGCATTTTATCCTCCACTTGCATGTAAGTAACACACATAGCTGGAGCTCTTGTGTTTGTGGGATCACTTGACATTCTTATCTCTTTAGCAGTTAGAATCTCTTCTAGGTATTTGGTATGTGACACTGGGTAGCTTTACATTGTAGCTGACCTTCTTATTTGATGACCCACCATCTCCTGACTGTGTAACTGGTTTGATGTTTGGATCTAATCTGTCTCGTTTTGGTATGTGTTCCCCACAGTCACCTGTGTAGAGCAGCCGCAGTGGGGATGATGATCGTTTCTACCTCTTAAGGTTGTTGGAACAGTTCCACGTTAATAGTAGTTATTGTTAACATTCATTGAGCACTCATCTGTGTCAGCCACTGTTTTTAAGTGCTTTTTATATGTTAGATCCATGCAAATTGTTCATGTGCCGTACATATGTATTATATTCTTTGTTATTGAATAGAAGTTTGCTTTGTGGTAAGACATTAAGCATCTTTTATTTAAAGGCCTGTTACATCCTGAAGAAGTGTGTGTGTGTGCTTAGTTGCTCAGTCATGTCCAACTCTTATGATGCTATGGACTGTAGCACACCAGGTTCCTCTGTAGGATTATCCAGGCATGAATACTGGAGCGGGTTGCCATTTCCTACTCCAGGGGATCTTTCTGACCCGGGGATTGAAACTGTGTCTCTCGCGTCTCCTGCATTGGCAGGCAGGTTCTTTACCAGTAGCGCCACCTGGGAAGCCCCCATCCTGAGGGCAACCATTTTCATCTGTGTGACCCCTAAGTGAGAATATACACATGAATTCTATTTGTCTATTTGTAGCTCTAGCCGTTGTTTATAGTTTTGCTTGCCCACTTTACAAAATGCCTTAAAATGGTGAGTACCATGTGAATTTTTGTCATAGTGATATTCATGTATCTATGTTCTTAGAGCACTTTAGAACCTTTAAAATGTTACTCTGTCCCCTTTAAGGCACTAAAAACATAGAGACAAAATCAGTAAGGATAGTATGAAAAACCTCTCTGTATGTCCATATTCAAAACATGTGTATATATTTTTTAACCTATATGTTTGATGGGTGAAAGGTTATTTATACTTTAAGGCCTTGGTTTTTTCCTAAAGGTCAAGATTGCAAGGCTTTGAAAAGGATTACTCTTTATAACTGTTAGGTGGAAGGCTAGTTTGAGGCCCAAGAAATGGCTTATTTTTGAAAAGAGGTCAGGGAGAAAGATAAGGTTTGCTTTCTGTTATTGTAGGCAGTGACTCCTGAAATTGTAGCCAGACATACACATGTTAATAACCTATTTGCTCAAAATGAAAAATACTTACAACCTTAGTAATCCCCTTTTAGTAAATATAAATTAAATCTGAATAGCAAATAATAATTCTGACAATAGCCTTTTAATTTTGGTTTTAACTTTGTGCTTAGAAAAATGGGTTATGCTTTTATTGAAAAGTCAAACAGTATAGAAAATCACCCCAAATTGCATCATATTAATAGGATAGGATGACTTCATATCCTATTCATATCCTTCATATCCTTTGTTATTATGTCTCTATGCATCAAGATAGTGCGTTGCCATGTAAGTCAAAGAAGGAAGAGATTCAGGATGGACAGTTGCTGCAGGGAAGGTAGGAGGAGTGCAAACTAAAACGGTTATAGCTTTGTCAACTAGGACATCATCAGTGATTTCTGTGATCGAAGTTTTTGACGAGTTCTGGGAAGAGAAGGCCAGGTTACAAGGGGTCAAGTTAAAACAGAGCTATGAATAGGTAAAGTTGGCAAAGTCACACTCTAATTTTGCCATTTTTTTTTTTTAAGTTTGCTGGTGTAAGAATTGGACAGAAGACATGAAGGAAAGATTTCAACTAAAGGACATACAAAACAGTGCTGATACAGTTGAGCCTTTGCAGGCACATTGCCTGGGAAGCCAACTGTCTATAGGATATTATTTATTTGGAAAACACCTAAATAGCTCTAGTTTCCAAACAACTGATCTAGACGTGAACTTTCAGATAATAAAATCTGCTCAGATGTTTGGAGGTTGTCTATATTGAAAAATTGTGGCCACAACATTTGATTACTGAATCTTCAGAAGTTTACATTATGTTGAAAATTCTCACAGGTTTTAATGCTGACACTGCAGAATGATCCTCCTTCTTTGGAAACTGGTGTTCAAGATAAAGAAATGCTGAAAAAATACGGAAAATCATTTAGAAAAATGATTTCATTGTGCCTTCAAAAAGATCCAGAAAAAAGGTAAAATATGAGATAAAACTTATCCCCTTCATCTAATGTATAAACCACTGGGGAAGGCTATGAATCACATGCATACATACATACATGTCCAGAGAATTCAAAAGAACTAAACTTAAACATTAGAAAAAATATACACTGACCATTATACTAAATTGAAAATGAGTGAATTATATACTTTCTCCCTTCTTTTTAGTATACAGTGCACCCTAAATAGTTAAGCTGTTTCTTGGTTAATTTCTTTGAGTTATAAATGTATTTGTTAATGAGCTGTCAAGTTAGTGGGAGGGCTTATTTTTAATTTGCATTTAAGAGTTATAAATAAACCAGTATCTTAATGCTCTTTATGATTTTATTAACAGGAGAAATAGCAAATACTATATTTAATGTCAGATAGTCATACTTTCTTCCTTATTGGAAAGGCATTTTAGTTAAGTAGACCAAAAAATCAAAGAGCTTATTATTAACACTAGAAAGATTGAATGGCAGGTGAGTTAAAGGAACATGATCATCTAATGTGTGTATCTGTGAATTAAACAGAAGCATAGAAGTTAAAGATTATTGCATATAATCTTTTATCTTTGAGGTCAGTCAAAACTCCTGATTTCTAACCTTGGGCCCTGTTCTCACTCTGTCTTATTTTTCTGTTTCACGTGGTATATAGACCACTCAGTTTTGTAGCATTAAAAGATTTTTACTTTTTATTTTTCTAAAGCTCAACAAAACTAAAAGGTTTGAATTGACTTCCTTGATCATGTCTTTAGTATATTTAATGGGCTTCAAAATTTACTGTTGGAAATATTGGAAAGGGTAAGAAAAATAGGCAGCAAAGTTCAAACCTCTCGTTTTAGAACATTTTTCCTCTTTCTTAATACACTGGTATTAAAACATAGGGAACAGTTTTGCTTCTGCCAGATTAGTTGACTGAAATTCTGAATTCTGAATTCTGTTCCAAACACCTAGAAATTCTGGATAAATCTGTCAAACTTAAAATCACAAGAATAGAGATGAGCTTGTAATAAAGGGAGGTCTTCAGATGCCAGAATTAACAAGGAAGCCATAAATCCAAGAATTATAAACTCATCCTGTGGCTGCCTTCAGTGCCACACTGTTCAGTCTAGTAACCTACTGGTTTGGAGTTTTAACTTCCAAGTGGGAACTAAAAATGAGATACAGGGCCTACCCATATGGGGATTTTGAACTGAGATTTCTGCTTAAAGCTAGAACATTGATAAGTATGCATCCTGAGTGGAAGGTTAGATCAGAGAACAATAACAACAATAAAAATCTGTCATCACAGAAACACAACAGAAATCTTTCCGGAATAATCAAGTCCTCTGACTTGGACACTCCGCAGGTTTACAGTCTGAGTTTATACCCATATTATCCAGGAACCCACAGGATTAGAAAGTAATGCAGTTATTACTAAGCCAGTTTTATTTCTGGCGGAAGCAATCAGAAACTGCACTGTTAGACTACTTCCAAACCCAGGTGCCTGCAATTCTTGCACTGAAGAGATCACAGTCCAGAATTACAAAACACACAGTGAAACCCCACACTGTGAACTGGAAGCAACATTCAAAGAAATAATGGCCAAGAATTTTCTGAATTGATGAACTATCTGTATTTTCAGGCTAAGGAATTATTGTCCTAGATTCCAAGCAGTATCCCTCTTTTTCCACTTGTATACATTGTCATGAAACTACTGGACACAAATACAAAGAGAAGGTCTTAAATGTGGCCTGAGAGAACAGATTACCTAACTGAGGAATAGCAGGCAGATGGACAAACCACTTCCCCCATAACAGCAGTTAAGGCCAGACACTATAGTGGAACAATGCTGAGAGAAAATAACTGTTAACCCAGAATTCCCTAATTCTCTAAATCTAGTCAAACTCATTCACCAGTAAGCATGAAATAATTTTAGTCAAAAATTAAGTTTTCCAGTCATGTTTTATCACATAAAGAACTCCTCTGAAGTGTATTTTAGAAAGAAGGAAGTGAGCCCATAAGAAAGGAACAAATCATAAGAAACAGTGTTGGACAAACTGGTAAACATACTGAAATTGTGACTGAAAAGTAGGAATGGTGACGTCTACTCTGAGTTTGCATAGCACTTCCACATTTATTCTGTCTTGATTTCTATGAGAATCCTCTGAGGCCCTGGTCCTCAGGCTTGAGTGCACTTTGGTATCAGCTGGAGAGTTTTAAAAACTGCACCCAGGTTTGCCTCCACGGATTTTGCTGTAACTGTTACAGGAACAGCCTGGGGTTTTTTATATTTGTAAGATAGTTTATTTCTCTCTTGTGTGACAGTTCCCATCTGGTATGCCAATTGTATTCCAGGAGGGCAACACAAAACCCAGGCTACCTGCTGCCTTGTTCTTACATAGCTAGATTATGACCCTCATCTCTTTAGTTGAAAGGATTTTTTTTTTTAAACTCCCAGATATTATAATGCACAGCCATGTTTAAGAACCACTGCTTTTAGGGATTTAGCCAGGTAATACTGAACCTTAGAGAAGTGACTTGTTCAGCATTACATGGTAGGTATATGGTGTCAGTCAGGTCCAATTTCTTAAGTGTAGCATTGTTTATTCTTTATTCTCATACTAGTTTGTGAAGTTGACAACAATGCCTTTGCTCAAATGAAGTAAGACTGCACAGTTAAGTTAAAAACTAAGTGTAGATTAAATTTGGAAACTATACATTACTCTTAGAATCTTCAGTTTTTTAAAGGAAATTGTGAAATTATTTTTTAAGAATATGTAATTACCTAAGTTGAAGACTTACAGGTGATTATGTGGCAAGAAGCACAGTTCTTGATTTGTCAGTTTAAATGTATATTTTTTGCTTCTTTAAAGTAGATAAAGCCAACTTCATGGGAAATATTAAATAGCAAATATATTGAAAGCCATTAAGAAATCATGCTTCTAAAAGAAACATTTCACTAATGAATTTTTGCAAGAGCCTACAATAATTGTTATCAGAAAACTTCTATTTGAGTTTTTAATTCTGTTCGGTGCTTGTACTGAGCTTTTCCTTTTTGGTTTTTAGCAGGTGAAGGACAGTGGAGTACACTGAGTTTTTATCTTGATGCTCAAGAAATCATGTTTTCATTTTTGAAGATGAAAACCCACATTCCACTTCAATTAACTATAAAAACTTTCTTTTCTGGTTTTAGACCAACAGCAGCAGAACTGTTAAGGCACAAGTTTTTCCAGAAAGCCAAGGTAGGATATTCTAACTTGGTTTCATGTATTCAGATGATCCTCCTCAAACACCTACATTAGGTTCACTGTTCAGAGGTTGCATTGCCTTCAGATGATTATTTCTGGAAGAATGATGGTAGGTCAAATAATTGCTGGGGCCATTATTTGGACAGTCTTTCATATATAAGATAATTCTATAAATTAAGTGTCAGGTAAAACTTAAAACAGGAAAAATTAATATTACCACTATAAATAAAATTTGTGGAAAATTCTGTGAAGTATACTGAACTCTCATTTTAGGGTTTACTACTGAATTAGTAAACATCTCATTTCCCAAAGATATGGGATAAATAGGATATTATTATAGTTGGGAAATGTGGGACCACAACCCCAAAGGACGTATGTTAAAGCAGACTTTTCATAGATGGTGGTTCATGCAATACATTAAAGCTTTGTCTCAATTTATAAAGTCATGGTAGTATCATACTAAAGGATCTTCAGAATGAAAGAATAGAAGCTTTTCTCAGACTTTATAAAAACAGTTACTATATCACATTAATTGTGGTGAATATTTCTGTGTCAATTTTTTTGTTCAGTAAAAACTTATGAAAAGAAAACTTATTTTTCCTCTCCAGAATAAAGAGTTTCTTCAAGAAAAAATATTGCAGAGAGCACCAACCATTTCTGAAAGAGCTAAAAAGGTAAATGTGGATTTAACTCAGTTTTTCTGAGAAATTAGAAGTTTTACTTTGATGTTTTGAAAGTGTATTTGACTAATGCTGTGTTAACAGTATGAATATTACTCATTTTCTTTCAGTCTTTTCTTCAGCATGCTTGATATATTCTTTTAGCAATAGTCTGTGCCTCAGCAGTACTCTGCTTTCAACTGGAATGAAAAAGTATGGTACATAATTAATTAATTCTAAATTGTATTAATCACTGTTTGCAACTACCAGAGTGAGTTGGGAAGTTTCTTTCCACCGTGAAACAGTGAAGACACCACTTCACACCCACGTGAATAACTATAACAAAAAAGACAGACAACAGCAAGTATTGATAGAGATGTGGAGAAACTGGAATCCTCACACATTACTGATGGAAATGGAAGATGGTGTGGTCACTTTTGTGGCAGTTACTGAGCAAAGTTACTGTATGACCCAGCCAAGTCTACTCCTAGTCATACCCAAGAGAATTGAAGATCTGTACACATAAAAACATGTACATGAATGTTCATAGAAGTATTATTCATAGCTAAAGTGTGGAAACAAACTGAAGGTCCATCTACTGATAAATGGATATATAAAATGTCATGAACCTATAGAATGGATTATTATTCAGCATTAATAAGGAATGAAGTACTGATACGTGCCATAACATGGATGTTCCTTTAAAACATTGTGCTAACTGAAAGAGATATTCTGTGATTCTACTTATGTGAAATATCCTTCTGGAAGCAAACGTAGAGAGACAGAAAGTAGATTACTGATTGCCTGGGACTTGAGCAGATTGTAAGGGAATGGGTAGGACTGCTAATGGGTATGGGATGTTTTGTGGGAAGTGGAGAGAGTGATGAAAATGATTGAAATTTGATTGTATAGATGGTTTTTCAACTCTGAACATACTAAAAATCATTGGATTGTAATACCTTGAATGGATCAATGTTATATGAATTATGTCTTAGCTGTTAATTTAAGAAAAGAAGCATTTAGAGAATGGCACTACCACCAGCAAAAAGCTCTTGGGAATTGAAAACATTATAGAAAAAATAAAAAAATTCATTACAAAGATTTTAGGGTAAAGTTGAGGACATTTTCCGGAAAATAGAGCCAAAAAGCCAAGAAAAGATGAGAACGTTAGAGGATTAGTTGAAAAGGCTCAACGTTTAAGTAAAAGGAGTTACAGAAAAGGAAGACTGAGAAAAACAGAAGAAACGATATCACTGAAAAATTATTCAAGAAAAATTTCATGAATTTCCAGTTTGAAAGAGCTCAAGTAGCCAGCACAATGAATGGAAATAGATCAACACTAAAGCACATTACCACGGTAGCTCAGAATGTTGTTGCTGTTGTTCAGTCACCCAGTTATGTCCAACTCTTTACGACCCCATGGACTGCAGCACACCAGGCCTCCCTGTCCCTCACCATCTCCTGAAGTTTGCCCTAGTTCATGTTCATTGCATCGGCTCAGAATACTGGAGGTGAAAAGATCCTGTAGCCTTCCAGACAACAGGGAAAGGTTACAGTTAGAATCAACAGTCATAAGGACCTCAGTAGCATCTCTGGAAGCCACATCACAATGGAGCTTTATGTTGAACACTAGGGGAAAAAAATGTTTTCTAACCCAAAATTGTTTTCTTTTTTTACTAGGCAAACTATTAAGTGGAGTGTGGGAGTGGAATCAAATTACGTTCAGAAATGCACAGCTTTAGTAAATAGACCAGGCTAATAGTAGAGTAAGTGCTTAAAGTAAGAATAGGGGAGTCATGTGATTGAGGAAGCATAGTGTCAGTCTGATGGAACAGATCGCGGGGCTCTGGTGAGAGGCTTCCTTGAGAAGATGACACTGATGAATACCTAATGTATATGAATATGGTGAGAGGAGGTTTACATAACAGAGAATCTGGGGATAAATATGACAAGTAAGAAATAAACAGGACTTCCCTAGTAGTCCAGTGATGAAGAATCCACCTACCAATGCGGGGGACAGGGTTTGATCCCTGGTCCAGGAAGATTCCAGATGCCATGGGCCAACTAAGCTCACGTGCTGCACCTACTCAGCCCACACTTCAGAGCCTGTGCTCCACATCAGAAGTCCACACACTGCAACTAGAGAATATCCCCCCTCCTCGCTGCAATTTGAGAAAGGCCACATGCAGCAACAGAGACCAAAAAATAAGTAACTTTTTTTAAAGAAAGAAAGCAAATGTTAACTCCAGGGGAAATAAAAAAGTTCTACAGGAAAGAAAAGTAATTGTAATATATATGGTTCAACCGTATAGTTTATATAATCATGTTATATAAACAATTGATTTACCCAGAATTACAGTGTATCTTGAAAAAAGAGTAGGGAATTAATAATAAGGTTAAATTCTCATCTTCTGTAGCAAGAAGTCAATAGATAATTTCTAAAACCAGGAAATCAAGGGTTAATAATAAGAACAGATTACTCAGAGAGATGAATATATATACATTCTAAAAGAATAAGCTAAAATGAATTGAAAGTGGTTGCCTGTGGGGAAGAAGATGAAAGTTAGGGGACTGCTCTTTTTCTTAATATTTGCACAGCTGTAGTCCTCTTGAACCGGCATAAATTGTGATTCTAAAAGTTAAAATTGAAAAAAACCCCATAATCTTCTTTATCTTGAACTTATTTATTTGGGGCTTAAACTGCCCCCATTTTTTCTTGATGTCTGAAGATATGAAGCCATTACTCAGATTTCATCTGACTTCACATAAGAGGGATTTGGATGATGTGCAGGCTCAGACTATCAAAGTACAGGGAAAGTCAGTGGTTGTGAGTAAAGACAAATAGTGGAGATTAGGAACAGAAAGCAAGTGAAGCATGGTGGATGTGACTTTATATGGGAAAACTTATTTATGGGGAAAATTATTATCTACTTACGGTGTTGAAGTAATAGAAAGAGAGAGAAATATGACTGACTTTTCTATACCATAAGTGTCAAACACTCCCACAGTCCATGTCTCTCTTCCTAACGAGCAGGTTCGGAGAGTACCAGGCTCCAGTGGCCGTCTTCACAAGACGGAAGACGGTGGCTGGGAGTGGAGTGATGATGAATTTGATGAAGAAAGTGAGGAAGGAAAAGCAGCAATTTCACAACTCAGGGTATGTTTTGTTAAACTATATGCTTTAGCTATAGAGTTCTGTCTTACTGTCTGAAGCCCCTTAGATAATATTATATTCTGTGGTTCTGTTCAGCTTAACCAGATAAAATATAAAAAAACACAGACAGAATATTTTGAACACTTTATTAACAACAGGAGCCCAAGTAAATCTCCATGGAGAGGGGGACTGAAATATCAGTTTTACTGTGATAATATTTAGGGTATATAAAACTGAACTAAATTGAGAAGTGAGAACTATAATGTCTGAGATGAAAGTACGCTAGATTGGATTAATGGCTGATTAGACATTTCAGAAGAAAAGATTAGTGAACTTGAAAGCCTAACAGTTGAAACCTAGTCCCTAAAATTTGTTAACCTTCTATCTGAAGAGGAACAGTTTACCTTATTTTCGTTTTGTATATCCTGGATAGTGTGTGAGTGTGTTAGTTTTTGCTGGAAATAGACACCAAGACATGAAGTGAGCAAATAACGTTTGAAAAATGGCACTGATAGACTTGCTAAATTCAGGGTTGCCACAAATCTTCAGTTTGTAAAACAAACTATGGTATCTACAAAGTGCAGTAAAGAAAGCATAGTGCAATAAAATGAGATGGGCTAACTTTGACTGATTTTAAGATTATTAATAATCTGACTGATATTTAAGATTATTTTTTTATGAATGGTTTTGAGCAATTTGATTATGATATACCTAGATTTTTTCCCCCCACACTTCATATTTAGGGTTTATTGAGCTTCTTGAATCTTTGGGTTTACAGTGTTTTTTAAGTTTGGAAAGTTCTCAGCTATCGTATTTTCAAATAGTTTTTTCTGTCCTTCCATCTTGAAGAGTCAGATGACATGTATATTAGGCTTAAAGTTGTCTGACTGTTCACTGATCTTTTCACTTTTAAAACTTCTTTTTCCCTCAGTTTCATTTTGCATGGTTTCTATTGCTAGCCTGTTCATTATTCTTTCCTTCTGCAGTGTTAATCTGCTACTAATGCCATGCAATCTCTTTTTCATCTCAGACATAATGCTAGAATTGTGATTTGGTGTTTGGTTTGGTTGTTAGATACTTAAAATTTGATTTAAGTGTTTGATTTTGTATCTTCCATGTCTCTGCTTAACTTTTTGAAGTTACATAATATAATTATTTTAATGTCCTTCTCAGCTGATTCTAACATCCAGGTTAGTTTGGGGGCAGCTTTGATTGATTATTCTTTTCATTGTGGCTTGAAAGTATTTTCCCAAGTTGAGTAAATAAAAGTAAAAAATGAAATCAGATAAAATTTGATAGAGTACCAGGAAGGAGACAGTTATCCAGAGAAAGAAGCTTAGAGCTTCCCTTTTGAGTACTTAGCAGAATACTTATTGATTACTGTATGTGAAAAAACTACCCATGTGGAGAACAGTGCCCAGCACTCACACAGCCAGAAACAGCAGCCAGACTGGAGAAATTTAAAATTCACAGGGCATTCAGTAGACTTCTCAGGAATGGGGTATAATATATTGCCCTAGATACTGAACACTGCTCCAGACCCAACTAAAACGCATCAAAGCAGGATACAGAAGGATTAAACTGTTTCCAGCCGCTTAACTGTATTCTAGAACAAAGCGTCAAGATTCATAGAAATACAAAATTAGCATCATGCAACAAGGTGAAATTCAGTGTCCGGCGTCTAATTGAAGATTACAAATATGCAGTGTGCCAGGAAAACAGTAGGAGTAAGCACACTTTATGCTCAGCTCTTGGTTTTAAATCCTATGCCCTACTAAAAGAACAAAGGCTCACTGGAGAAATGGCTGATTCCACAGCTTATACAGGGAAAATATAAGATAAATCTGGGATATCTTGTTTTGACAGAAAAGGTTTTTTTATTTTAATATAAGAGCCAAGTTGAAGGAGCTCCCACTAGCCAAATTAGGGAGAATTTAACCATCAACATCATAAAGTGTAGAAATAATTATAAATCATTAAAAGAATAGGAGTCAGTAGGCCCATACAAATAATACATAGATATAAACAAATGGGGAGAAAATGATGATTTTTCATTACAGTAAACTGCCAGTGGTGGTAAATGTAGGTGTGGATGGGGAAATTCATCCTTTTATAGCCATCATAAAGCAATCATAAAGATCATCAATGGGTGCTAAATATATGGGAAATCTTTGATGAACAGGCTATTCACATGGTCTTCTAGTATCTCTCCATAGATTGCCTATTAGTTGCAAGGGGGAAAATAGCTACTGCCTACCTGAGAAATCAGAAAATGCCTTGACTCAGTGATAAAAATTAACATCACTAATAAGGATCACAGGGTACATGAGAGTCTCTAAAACACAGTACCATAAGAAGATAATCACTATATAGAATTGATTTCAGTCTAAATCATGAAGAAAGATCAGAGCACAAATTAGGAGCAGTCTATTCAGAATATGTACTAGGCAGGGGAAATGATTATGTGTCAGATAAAATCTAGAGAGACGCGATGACTGACTGCAGTACATGATCCTAGACAGAATCTTATACTAGAAAAACAAAGGCCCTAAAGGACAGTAGGAAGTCTTTGGAAAAGCTGTATTATGTGTAGTTAATTAAAGCATTATTGTTAAATTTACTGAAATTGATAATTTTAGTAAAGTCGTGTAACAGAATATTCCTATTCTTAAGTACACAGCTATTCAGTTGTAAAGAGCCACGATTATATACAACTTATTCTCAAATGGTATAGGATTGATTAAATATATATAAAAAGAAAGAAAGTGAACACTAATAAAGCACATAAGGAGAAAGGCTAATATTGGATGAGTCTGGGTAAAAGGTATGGCAGTGTTCTTTGTATTATTCTTATTCTTAAAATTTTTCTGTAAGTTTGAATTATTTCCAAACTAAGGATTTTTTTTGTTGTTGTTGTTGTTGGCATATACTTGCTGTGATACCTTAGGTATTGCATGAACCTTGAATCTCCTTAATGGTAATGAAAAATTTAAAAACCTGTAAATTGGCCTTATAAGAAGTCCACATTCACATTTAGTAGAATTTAACATAAATTGAATTTGTTTAGAGATATGTTGTTGTTTTTTGTATTTTCCAGTGCTTGTATCCAGAATTACTGCTAACTTATGATTTACTAAATCAGTTTAACTTTAAATTTTCATATGGCAGGTTATAATTGGAATTTCAGTTTTGGCTCAGGTTTTCTTTACTGAAGTCCATAATCAGAATTATTCTGCTTTAAAAATATATTGGATAATTAGCTTGACTGTTTACATTTAGTATGAGAAATTACGCATGTAATATGTGGATGATTAGTAGAAAGGATTGTACTTTGAAGAATGTGACCTCCCTACTACCTGATAGTCCCTATATGTTTGCTATAAACTTCTGCTATAAAGTTCTGAACTCTTAAAATACTATGAATATATTGATACATTATAGGCTAGCTGGACAAAGAATACAGTAATATCATTTTAGTTTTCTTTTTCCAGAAAACTCACTAGAGTTACCGATGATTTAATTATGGATCAGAATGAAATGGAGTTGACTTGCATTTCACCATTCCGTGCAGTTTTGGAACTGACTACAAGTAACCTGAGTTTTCAGTTAACAAGCCTCCTTTTTTTGTATTTCTTTTAGTCTCCCAGAGTGAAAGAATCATTAACAAATTCTGAGGTAAGTAGTTATGATTGTTGAGTCATTAAAGTATATGTGCTTTTGTTTTGGTTTAAATGTTAAACACATTTTTTTGTATGTGCTTAAATAGGAATGGGGATTTATACTAGTCAAATAGTGTGAAAAGAAATCCTACTAAACAGACTCCTGTTAGGCTGACCTGCCTTATGCTCATTGCATACTCAGTCAAGTCTGACTCTTTGCTCCTTCAAGGACTGTGGCCTGCTAGGCTCAGGAGGAAACAACAACCCACTCCAGTATTCTTGCCTGGAAAATTCCACGGCCAGAGGAGCCTGTTGTCGTTCAGTCCTAAGTCGTGTCAGACTCTTGTCGACCCCGTGGACTGCAGCACACCAGATTTCCCTGTCCTCCGCTGTCCCCAGGTGTTTATTCAGTTTCATGTCCATGGAGTCAGTGATGCTATCTGTCCATCTCATCCTCTGCTGGTCTCTTCTCTTTTTGCCTTCAATCTTTCCCAGCATCAGGGTCTTTTCCAATGAGTGGGCTCTTTGCATCAGGTAGCCAAAGTATTGGAACTTCAGCAACCGTCCTTCCATATTAATCAAGTGTTAGTCACTCAGTCGTGTCTGACTCTTTGAGACCCTATGGACAGTAGCCTGCCAAGCAAGAATACTGGATTGAGTTGTCATTCCCTTCTCCAGGGGATCTTCCCAACCCAGGGATCGAACCCAGGTCTCCTGCCTTGGAGGCAGATTCTTTACCATCTGAGCCACCAGAGAAGTCCGTATTAATAATAATTGGCATTTTCAAAACTAATCTTAAAGTTCTATTTTTCTATCAAAAATTAGAACCAGTAGGTAACTTGGTTTCCTCTCTGTGAAGTGCAGTGGACACAAAATTTTAATGCTTCCTTGTCTCCTTGATTTTGCTTATATAATAACAGCTATTAGATCTCTCATTGCCCTTTTAATATTTTTCTCTTTTAACTCAAAATTTTGACCATTGCATTGATACCATTTTCCCTATTAATTTATAATTTTGAATATGTTTAACTTGATTTTGTGTTCAACATTGGTCTTTTTTCCCCAAGTTACATAACTAAAATTTGTGAAATTTTCAAACATGCAAAATAATGTCTAATGTTATAAAACTTCACATTCATTTTGAAATGCATTTCAGATATGTTAAGAAACCATTGGTTGATTTTCTTTCTTTATAAGTAAAGGAGGGTCCCCAATATAGGAAAATGTCACTTCTAGAATTTCATAGTATATACTTAAGTCTGTATATTGTGGTGCTATTTTGCTGGGCAAAGGAGATGGCATAGATATAGTTAAAAATAATATGATACAAAGAATTACTGTTCTGAAGAAGGAAAAAAAAAAAAAGGACTACTGATACTTGCTACAACATGACTGACAGAAAAAACTGTGCTAAGAAGCCAGACACAAAAAGAGTGCATATTGTAAGATTTGGGCTATATGAAACGTCCACAAAAGATAAATTGATAGGCTGAAAGTAGATCAGTGGTTGCCTAAGGCTAGATGTGGGAGCAAGAGTTCACTATAAATGGACACAGGAGAATTTTTTGAGTTGATGGAAGTGCTGAAACCTGGTTGTAGAGATATTTATACAAGTATAAATTTTCTAAAAATCATTTGAGTTGTAGACCTAAATAGGGGGATTTAGTGGGACATAAATTTACACCTCAACTCATAAATTTCTCCAAGCCAGGCTTCAGCAATACGTGAACCATGAACTTCCAGATGTTCAAGCTGGTTTTAGAAAAGGCAGAGGAAGCAGAAAAATATCTTATTTCTTCTTTATTGACTAAGCCAAAGCCTTTGACTGTGTGGATCACAATAAACTGTGGAAAATTCTGAAAGAGATGGGAATACCAGACCACCTGACCTGCCTCTTGAGAAGCCTGTATGCAAGTCAGGAAGCAACAGTTAGAACTGGACATGGAACATCAGACTGTTTCCAAATAGGAAAAGGAGTCCGTCAAGGCTGTATAGTGTCACCCTGCTTATTTAACTTACATACAGAGTACATCGTGAGAAACGCTGGGCTGGAGGAATCAGAAGCTGGAATCAAGATTGCCAGGAAAAATCTCAATAACCTCAGATATGTAGATGACACCACCCTTATGGCAGAAAGTGAAGAAGAACCAAAGAGCCTCTTGATGAAAGTGAAAGAGAAGAGTGAAAAAGTTGGCTTACAGCTCAGCATTCAGAAAACTAAGATCATGGCATCCAGTCCCATCACTTCATGGGAAATAGATAAGGAAACAGTGGAAACCGTGGTTAACTTTATTTTTCTGGGCTCCAAAATCACTGCAGAGGTGATTGCAGCCATGAAATGAAAAGACGCTTACTCCTTGGAAGAAAAGTTATGACCAACCTAGATTGCATATTAAAAAGCAGAGACATGACTTTGTCAACAAAGGTCCGTCCAGTCAAGGCTATGGTTTTTCCAGTGGTCGTTTATGGATGTGAGAGTTGGACTATAAAGAAAGCTGAGCGCCGAAGAATTGATGCTTTTGAACTGCGGTGTTGAAGAAGACTCTTGAGAGTCCCTTGGACTGGAACAAGATCCAACCAGTCCATCTTAAAGATCAGTCCTGGGTGTTCATTGGTAGGATTGATGTTGAAGCTGAAACTTCAATACTTTGGCCACCTCATGTGGAGAGCTGACTCATTTGAAAAGACACTGATGCTGGGAAAGATTGAGGGCAGGAGGAGAAGGGGACGACAGAGGGTGAGATGGCTGGATGGCATCACCGACTCGATGGACATGGGTTTGGTTGGACTCCGGGAGTTGGTGATGGACAGGCAGGCCTGGCATGCTGTGGTTCATGGGGTCACAAAGAGTTGGACACAACTGAGTGACTGAACTGACTGAAATTTACACCTCAAAAGTTCTTAAAAACAGAAAAGCATAGACATATTTGACTTCCATTTGAAAGAGGTGTATGAGGTTGCAGAGATGGGCCAGTTCATACATAAGAACTGCTTTGAAAAGGTTGCCCCTCCTACACTGCTTGCCCATCAGCAGGCCCACCTCCCTCTCCTCTAAGCTTACACAGCGCTGCTTGTGTTTTTGTTACAGCTATTTTCCACAACTGATCCTGTGGGTACTTTACTCCAAGTTCCAGAACAGGTTTCTGCTCATCTACCTCAGCCAGCAGGGCCGACGGCTGCGCAACCCACTCAAGTCTCCCTGCCACCCACTGCAGAGCCAGCGATAGCAGCTCAGGTACAGCAGGGCCTGCTTTCTTCCATGGTCAGCCTTCTGGGTGGAGGAAGAAGGCGGAGGCTGGCGTGCAACACCGCCTTGTGCACTAAGGATGATGTCCTGGTAGATTCTGAAGCAAGTTAGAAATTCTGTTCTCACAGTTTCACGTGTATGCAGATAAGAGAGTTTAACAAGGATCACACGGTTCGTTTTTTGAGCACCAGAATAAGTTAATGATGGAAATATCCCAAACAGCAATAGTTTGGGGGATTGAAATTTCTTGTCAGCTTCCTTCCTGTCTTCCGGTCTCAATGCCTGCCCGCACCCCCAAAGGGAGCCACTCACAGGATATGCCACTGCTCGGCCTTGCACACCTGAGGGACCACCTAGTGAGCTCCAGGAGTGCCACAGGAGGCTGGGCGAGACGCTTGCACACTGTCACGGCGGGACCTTCTCGTAACAGTGTCTGCTGCTTGGACAGTGGACCGAATGAGAAGGGCTCCCCTGTCTTGTCAGCTTTTTGTTATATCCTTGTTCTGCTCAAGGTTAGAATGCAGCTGCCACTGAGGAGCACTGCCAACTCTTCTGTCGTCTTTGTTAATACTGTCTCCAAACCGTGGTTTTCCTGCGCTGCTCTTTTTAAGATACCTGTCAGTTTTGTGGGGTTGATTTTATTAAAATGCCATAAAGTGATGTGTGAATCCACCCAGTCAGGCACACATGACCTTATTGAATCAGAAGGTGCTGTGAGTGCTGAGGGAGTGAAGGCCCCCTGAGAAGCGCCCCGCCGCTGCTGTGCAGCCACCACTCTTCCCCTGGGAAAGCGCAGTACTGTCTGCAACATACGCCTGTGCTCCATGGCGAGAGTACCAGTTCAGAGTCCACGCGTTTATTAAACAGTAGCAGTGTTTTTATTTTGTTTTTTCTAAAATTCAGGTAGGAAAAAATAAAAATAGAAGGTCAGATGTTTTCATCTGCATCCCAGCAGTACTCTGCCTTTGGAGACCACTGCTCTGAGTGCTTCCAGACTAGAGTCCTGACTACATTTAACCTTTCCTTTGCCTAAGCTTTCCATTTCTGCCCATCATATGGGAAAGGAGATAGTCATCTTATGAAAACTGATGAAAAGATTGGATTCATTTTATAAACAGCCTAAATAGAATGTACATCCTCCAGTAAGCAAGGGACAGCTCTATGGTTTTCAGAGGATTAAAGATCTGGAACCTCCAGGTTGGGTGGTTTCCTGAGCAGCAGCCAGTTTAGGCCTTACTACAGATGTGTGGCCAATGGCAGGTTTTTTAAAGGGAAAATCCAGTGTCTTGTTCTTCACTCTTAAAGAGGGGAACAGAGGTCTGAAAAACGCAAAATTGAAATGTGACTGTGTATGGCATTTCATGTAGGTTTGACAATGATCTTTCCAATTGTGTTTGACTCAGACTGACATTCAGCTATTGCTGCTGCCTTAGGGTGCATGTCCTCCCACAGCAGGGAGTCCTGGGGACTAGGATGCCCACACCTGGAGATGAAGAAAATTGCTGCCACGTGGACGATTCATCTCTTAGACGAGCATCAGTCACCACCACACTCAGTACTCCAGGCAATGACTTTATACCTTTCAATGCTTTTTAGGCTCTGTCTTCAGGAGCAGGTTCACAAGAAACCAAGATCCCAATCAGTCTAGTACTAAGATTACGGTAAGTAAGACATTTTGTTGTTGTTCTTTTCTGAATACTCTGAATGTGCTGATTTCTCTTTGGAAGTTACTCCTCCTTCTCATAGTGCATGCCTGAGAGTAACTGGATAGAACTGTGTGTGTTTGCTTTCGGGTGTATTATTTCCCTCAGATATAATAGCAGTAGTGTGAGGATCTGAGTTACCATTGACTCATTCCTCTTTCCACATGTGAATTCCTAGTCATCTCAGTATGACCATAATTAGAGCAGAGGCAGCAAGACCTATTTGGGGAATGTTCTGGGGGTTTTTTGAACTAATTATTTATTTTTTGGAGAGGTGGTTAAAATTCAGAGTTTTATTTATTTTTTTGAACTTTTTTTGTATTGGGGTATATAGCCAATTAACAATGTTGTGATAATTTCAGATGAACAGCAAAGGGACTCAGCCATATGTATACATGGACATGCTCTTTCCCCAAACCACCCTCTCCTATGCAGGCTGCTTCATAACATTGAACAGAGTTCCCTATGCTATACAATAAGTCCTTGTTGGTTATCCATTTTAAATATAGCAGTATGTCCATGTCAGTCCCAAACTCTGTTAATTGTCCCTTTGGAAAATGTTTTGATTTTACCACTAGGAGCAATGAAATTATGCCATAAACCTGAAGAAAGCAGATTTGGCTACCTTTTCTTTACCTGGACCCAAATAGTTCTGAATCATACAGTGTCTTGGTAATTTCATCCTATTTTAATTGTGTACAAAGAATACTACTTGTCTGTTTTAAAAATTTTGTTTTAAAATCTTAGATCAGTTAATAGAGAGTATGAAATATTACTTGACATATGCAGGATGCTTGTAAGTGGTGCAGTTAGCTTTTTGAAGAGTGGTTTTTAATGGACTGTATTCCAGACTTGTTTATGGAAGAGGAGACTGGAGTCTTATTCTCATTGATGAAGATTTTGAAGTTCAGTTTAGCTTATTGTTATCTTTGAAGGTGTTTGTACTTGGCATTACAGTCACATCACAAAAGTGATACTGAACATTTGACCTTAATTTTACTCATCTTTCAGAAAGAATAGATTGAACAATTACATATTAAGCAGACTAAGTACAGCACTATTAGCTATTGTGCTAAGATACTGAGAAAGGAGAAAATGAAATGCAATAATCAAGTCTGTTAGAAGTTGATTTTTATTATGTACTTAACTGAACTAGCATAGCTAAAAGCAAGTTTTAGTAGTAGATATGCAGCGAAGTATAAGTCCATGTAGACAAGTGCAGAGAGGCAATGAGAGGGAGAAAATCCCTGTTGGGCAGGTTGTGCTGGATTTGGGGAGCTGTGCTTTAAGCACGATTTCAGTAGCATCAAGCATGTGTCAGATAGACCTAAGCCCTCCACATCATTTAGATAAAATGGATTTGGGTCCTAAGTGATCAGGCACGTCTGCCTTTATACATGGTGTTCTAATTTCTCCATCTTTAATCAGAACCTCCAGGGAGCTTGGTTAATCTCAGTACTTGGTGTGGTGAGCGATCACTGTAACTATCCCTTGTCAGTCACATTTTAATCTCTGGAGCCTTCTACTAACTCTTCTACCAGTATGGACCCCGTTCCTGTCCCCGTCTTCTCTCCATTCCCAAAGCCTTCCTGTCCATTGCTATTGCTAAGTCACTTCAGTCGTGTCCAACTCCATGCAACCCCATAGACGGCAGCGCACCAGGCTCCCCCATCCCTGGAATTCTCCATTACATCCTATCTAAAAAAACTACTAGTATTTCTAAAGTTTCTCCTCATTATCCCAATCTGTATATTCTTTATCCTTCTCCTCTGAACCCCTGTGGAATTGAGGGCACATCACGTACTTCATTCTATGAGTCTGCTCAGACTGGTCCCCAGTAGTGCGCAAGGGGCTGTCCTCAGCAGAGGGCTGTGGGGGGCAGGAGTGGAGATAAGGAAGAAAAGAGCTGCCTCTGTCATTTTAGTCACACCTTCCTGTGCTCTTCCGTAGATTCCTCTTAGTTTAATAGGTCATCTTGTTGGGTGTGAGGATGAGAGTGGGCGTGTATTGACCAGTGAAGGACATAGATTAAAAGAGTTGTAGCACAGCTATTAATAAATGATCACTCTGAGTCGTTTGCTCTGAGCCCTCGGCGTGAGCTCATTAGAACAGATCATCTGGTCTTTGAGACAGAAAGATCTTTCTCTTGGCATAGCTTTCCTGGTACATGTAGGCAGACTCTGAATGTATAAATTCAGAAATTTATTTTACACATTTTGTTTTTTTTCATAGGAATTCAAAAAAAGAACTAAATGATATTCGATTTGAATTTACTCCTGGGAGAGGTGAGGCATCAAAATCAAAACATTGAAAACAAAATAACTGCTCATTTGTCATTTGAAGAATATGTGTGTGAATTTTCTGTCCTTTAGGTATATTTTCCTCTTAAAGGGTGATAAAAATGTTCCTGGCCTAAAGGTTGAGGGTACGTGTGAATAAAATAGAAACGCAGTTTTTTTTTTGTTTTTGCTTTACAACTACCTAATTTAGAAAGTATAATACAAGCAGTAGTAAATATAGCTCCAGTTTACTATGGCAGACGTTGTACTAAGCAGCATCTCATTAAATTTTCAAAATGGCCCCTCAGGAAAGATTATTGTCCCCGTTGCACAGATGATGAAATTAAGGTTTAGAGAGAGTAAAGTAACTGGTTACAGTTCCCACAGCTGAGAAGAGGTGTAGTTGGACTTCAGACTCGGATCTGCCAGTGTGCCGAATTCCGTCTCTTATTACTGAGCATGTTTGTACTTGACAGTAAGGAAACAGCAAGGCTTCCAGTCCCCTCCCTCCCAGCTGAAGCCGAGCCCCGTCACGCATAGTTTCTGTCCATGAACTTCTCCCAGGGACAAGGTTTATAATTTTCTTTCTTACCTTTGTTACTCAGAATTCGTATTTGCAAAATGGCTCACAGCTATTGGGTATCTGTCCTGTGTGCCAGGCTCAGTCTGTCCGCTGCCTCGGTCTCGTGAGCAGCTCACTGAAGTGCCGAGAACGTGAGAACAAATGCACATGTACAGTGATGTATCTGATTTCTGTCCTAAAGCCAGGCAGAGTCACTCTTTAAGGTCCTCATTCACATCACTGGTCCTCGGCACAGCCCCTTCCCAGAGGTCCTCTCGTTCCCTCTGCGGGCTTAGTGCTCAGGCCTTGGGAAGGAGTCAGTGAGAGACGAGGTTAATTGATGGTACTCTCTCCTCCTCTGTTTAGTTTCTAGTTGTATGCCCACAGACTGTATGTACTCAGATAGTAAAACCTGGGATGACTGGATGTGAAGGAAAGCCTACCAGAATACAGAAGAAAATGATTTTAGGGGGAAAAAAAAAAAAGAATTAAAAAAAAAACTAGGAGTGTGATCCCCAAAGAAAAGTGATTAAAATTTGTTTTCTTAAGGTTTAATTGAAGGGAATACCCTAGTGATCCAGTGGTTAAGATTCAACACTTTTACCCCCAAGGGCACACATTCAATCCCTGGTCAGGGAAATAAGAACCCACAAACCTCTCAGTCTGGCCAAAAAAAAGATTTAATGGGGACTAAATCATTCTGTGTTATTATCCCAGGAGATGTGCCACACACCGTCCCATCCCCAAGCTCACAGGGCTGGGTCCAAGGTTGCCCTCAGCCTAGCAGTTTCTCCTGCAGCATCACTGTCAGGCGCTCTGCTGACAAAGGCAAGATCCCGTCTAAGGCATGCCATCATTAGAATGTTATCTTTACACTGAGCTGATACTTGCCATCCGATTGATGGATCCAGGTTCCATCCTGTAGCTCGACCTCTGATAGTCCCTCACTTGAGGTAATCCTAGTGGTAGGAAAAATCTTTGTGTGGAAGAAGGCACCCCCCCCCCCCCCCCACCACCACCACCTTGGGTCTCTGGATTTAGCAGCGAGCTTTAGTCTGGCCGTGCCGGCACCTGCTTTGAAAGTTAGCAGGGACATGCATGCACAAGAAAATGGATCGCTTTTTTCTTTGTCTTTGCAGATACAGCAGAGGGTGTCTCTCAGGAGCTCATTTCTGCCGGCCTCGTCGATGGAAGGGATTTAGTCATAGGTAACTACTTTGTGCTTTGCCCTTGTCTCTCTGCCTATATCCTTAGGATATAGAAAATCAGGCCTTGATTCTACTGAATAGGTCAAATAGTTCTAGGAATGGTTCTTGGCTTTGTTGAAATAGGAGGTGTTGGGGGATAGTTCCTTCCTACAAAACAGAAAAATCTCACTTCTGAATTTGCTTTGTTACCCCCAATGATAGTGAGTGAAAGCTTATCCAGGTCTCTGGGAGATCATAGAAATGATGACAGAAGTTACAAGTTAGAGTAAGCTTGGCCATATCTAATCCATTATGGAGGATGCACTCTCTCCTTGGGCAGCCAAGAGGTAAGAAAAAAATCATCACAGATTTAGTCCTAAAAAAAAGTAGGAAGTAAGAACAGGCACAGTCAGGCCACAGGTACATGTTTCTGAAGGAGAAGACTATGATGTAGGACAAGTCAGCAAACTTTTAAAGGGCTAGATAATAAATAGTTTAGGCCTTGTGAACCATGATTACTTTACAATATTGTAGCAGTTTTTGCCATACATTGACATGAGTCAGCCATGGGTGTACATGTGTTCCCCATCCTGAACCCACCTCCCTCCCCATCCCATCCCTTAGGGTCATCCCAGTGCACCAGCCCTGGGCACCCTGTCTCATGCATCGAACCTGGACTGGCCATCTGTTTCACATATGATAATACACATGTTTCAGTGCTGTTCTCTCAAATCATCCCACTCTCCCCTTCTCCCACAAAGTCCAAAAGTCTGTTCTTAACATCTGTGTATCTTTTGCTGTCTCACATATAGGGTCATTGTTACCATCTTTCTAAATTCCATATATATGTGTTAGTATACTGTATTGGTGTTTTTCTTTCTGGCTTTCTTTACTCTGTATAATAGGCTCCAGTTTCATCCACCTCATTAGAATTGATTCAAATGCATTCTTTTTAATAGCTGAGTGATATTCCTTTGTGTATATGTACCACAGCTTTCTTATCCATTCGTCTGCCGATGGACATCTAGGTTGCTTCCATGTCCTGGCTATTATAAACAGTGCTGCGATGAACATTGGGGTACACGTGTCTCTGTCATTTTTATACATAGTTGGCTGATTCCCATTCTAGGGCTTTCTGGCCCGTGAATAGGCAAGTCCTACCTCTTAAACTGGAGTGTCGTTCCTTAGTTAATACGGCATCTTAAAGAAAGTTAATCTGGGGACTTCCCTGGTGGTCCGGTGGTTAAGACTCTGCACTGCTGCTTCAGGGAGCAAGGGTTCAAGCCCTGGCCTGGGAACCGAGATCCCACATGCCACACAGTGCAGTCAGAAGAGGTGAATAAATACAATAAAGCAAAATAAACTTTAAAAAAAAAAAAGAAAGTTAATTTGACAATGTAAGATTTATTTGTGCTACTTGGACTTGTATTTTAAAACACCTCTTGTTTAGGGAGCGATTTATCTTTCTGCTTACATTTGGATTGTATGTAGGAGATTGTGAACTACTGTTTAAGTTGTTAACATATGGTTAAAATGTGGATTTACGTAACTTCTCATTGTTTTTATGATTATAGTGGCAGCTAATTTGCAGAAGATTGTGGAAGAACCCCAGTCAAATCGATCTGTCACCTTCAAACTGGTACTCATCCCTTCTTTCTTGTTAAACTGTCTCACTTTTACATACCAGCAGCCTCTGCAGACCAGCTTCCATATTCCCTGAGTGATGAGAATAATCAAGTCTGGTGATTATTTAACCTCCCCATGTCCTGGGCTGATGTCTCTCTTCATTGGCCTCCCTTTCCCCCTCCCTTCCAGGAAGCCTCCTACCCGAGGCCCTCAACTGTTTATTCTCAAAACAGATTGTCAGGCTGATTCCCCCTTTGTACCTAGACTCCACCTGCACCTTTATCTGCCTCCTGTTTGTGTCCCAGGGACCTTTCCCCAACTTCCCTCTCGCCCACAATCCCCATGTAAGTTTTAATTATTACCTGCAGTTTTGTTTTGTGAATAACCACAGCTTCTCATTTTGTTTGGTTCTTAGGCATCCGGTGTCGAAGGCTCAGATATTCCTGATGATGGTAAACTAATAGGATTTGCCCAGCTCAGCATCAGCTAAAACACAGCCCTGGAAGAGGCAGCCGAAGGAGATTCCACACATGCGTGTCTCTGTTGCTTCTGTTGGCCTAAACCCAGTACTGCCAAAGAACCCAGCAACAAACCTCCCAGCTAGGAGCTTTAGAGGTCTTTCTTTTATGTTTTTCCTGCCATCATCCCTGCTTTTTCCCACAGGGAAAGAAAAGTTGGATCACCAGTGGCCAGCATCCCTTTTAAAGAGTTCCGTTAGTAAACTTACTGCACGCATCCCCTGTCTTCCTCCATCTAAGAATTGGCCCGGGTGCCTCAAGGCCCAGGAGGGAGGTCTGTCAGCTCATCTTGCCTTACTCCAGTGATGGCGCTGGGTGGAGAGTAGCAGCTCTATTGGGCTTCCTCATCCTGCTTGTTCTCCCACACCGGATGGGACGTGGGCATCTTGGGATATCTCTTTACCACTGAAGTAGCAATTAAAAGTTGATTGTTCATCTGGAGCCCAGAGAATTTAGTTTAGTGATTTTTTTTTTTGTTTTGTATCTGATATGAATTCTAGCAACCTTCGTTAGGAAAAAGCACAGCCTCAGAAGGAGGCAACCTAAACTATGTTCTTGTTTTGTTGATGATGTTTCTAAGCGTTTTGCTGAAGCTGCTCTCAGGCACCCCTCTTCATTACTTGCTCCAGAAAGGGTTGCTCGCCTTAACTTCAGCTGGTGCAAAACATCTGACTGTAATCGAACTTCAGCCATCGGACCCTTCAAAGCGGAACTTTGGACTGTTTTTAGGGGAAAAAATCACGTAACGGCTTATAAACAAGAGTTACCCCAGCAGTGGTGTTTTGAACAGGAAAAAATCATAACTCATATCAGTGTGGAAGTATTTATTTCAAATCTTAAACAACTGAAGAAAAACTGCTCCTTGATCCTCCCATGAAAATCAATTTGCCTGGCCTCCGAGTCATGAGGAAATGCAAGGCTGAGATTTCTACAGCAATAAAGGAGACTTGCCCTAGGCCAAAGAGGCCTGCCTTCTGACCCCTCTCCTGCACTGACCCTTAGGAGGGGCTCCACACTTCCGTGTGCTGAACCTGACCCAAGATGGAACGTGAAACCACATGTGCCGTGACTTTTAGGATTTATGAGTAGACAGTGTTCATTTGATTTTCTACAGAAATAATATAAATTATTCTTTAGGTTTAAAAAAGAGCACTCGTAATGCAATATGTGAATCACCAGTGGGGTTGATTTTTTTTTTTCCTACTGTTTCACAGTCAGCCTTTATCTAACTGCAGATTATCCCTAACAAGTTTTACAAATGAAAGAGATCCTCAATCTGGCCTTAAAACAACACAAAAAGATGGGCTTTGGCCCCATGGAAAGAGGAGAGCTGCCTCTTACAGAATCAGTTGATCCCTTTCTATCTTTGTTGGTTTGTGAATAACAAGATTGCTTTACGTAGTTTTATTTTGGAGCACCTCTGAAAGCTTTCCCCACAACTAACTTGTTACAGTTTTAATTTCATTCTGAGCTCGTAGTTTTAACCTTGGGCTTTCTTCACTGGCCCTGGATACAAAGGCATGTTGGGAAAGGGGTGGGTGTTGGAGAGGAAGGGAAGGGATGGTTTGGGGTGAGAGGGTTGAGAAGAAAGTAGATCAGAGGATCAGATGCCAGAGTCCTGGCAGGATTGGTGAAAGGAGGGAGCCTGTTGAGCCTGGAGACAGAAGATTGATCAGCTTGATGGACAGATACTTAGCTTTTCTTTTTTCTTTTCTTAGAAGAGAGTTGAGGGGGAAAGGACAGGAAGGTAGGAATAAGTTTATGGGAAAGATGTAGTGTCCCCTTTGGCACAAGACTAGGGCTTACCTTAGAGTCTGTATTTTCGTTTCAAGTAAGCCCTTCATAGTCTGCTTATTTCTGAATCCAGAGGGCAGTGGCATCACTCTATTCTAGTTTTATTTGGAGGTGATCAAAAGCCCAGGCTGGAAGTAAGCAGCAGCCTATCTCCTTGTTCAGTTTCTCCTACTGGCCATTACCTGTGAGCTGCAGTGGGACAGGCATGACCTTTGAACTGAAGTGGGCTGGGGCTTTCTCTTTCTTTTCCATTCATCTTTTGCCCTGCTGGGAGTTAGGAGCCAGACACCAAGCCCCAGGACGTGTTAGTTCCTCTGCATGATGTATGGTGGACTCCCTTTGCTGGCATGTGCAGTGATGCTGAAAAGAAATGAGTGAACAGAAACTTCGCCAGTGAGACAGCACGTGACCTAGTGAGCAGTCTTGCTCCTTCCTGGGAGTGGCGGTCCAGGATACACCTCTCTCCCTAGATCCCTAGGATCTCCTGGGTCCTGGGGTAGGGACTAACTTAGCACAAGGTAACATGTGCCAATGCTATTTGTAAAACGTATGGTCTTTCTAAATGATTCATGGATTTGTTTGGGATTTTTTGCTTAAGTTGTGAACCAAATCCTAGAGCCAGCTGACACTCTTAATAATCTGGAGGACAGAGTAATGGTGTATCAATAAATGGAGGTTCCTCCTTATGACATATGCTAGATTATGGAAGATGTAAAATATTTGACTTCCCCTCCCCTCCCCTTTTTTTTGGACTTTGTACTTTGCTGCATGTTTCATTCATTTTTAATCAATAAAGAATAAATTGTCTGTGGTGGTGTAAGGATGCTTCACTTTGGTAACTGTTGATGGGAGCAGCAGGAAGTGAAAAGGTGTATTAATAAACAACGTAAAGCCATTGTACAAATAGGGAAGCTGAAGTCCCCAGAGAGGGTGATCTGCTCAGGAAAGTTTGTTAGGGTGGCATAAAGAACTCCTCTCTTTGACCTTTTCTGTTTACCTCTGCCCATGCTATTGGGCAAGCTAAAAATACCAGATTCAAGTCCTTGGGAGTCCCTTTTGGAAAGTTCAGAGCAAGGCTGAACTTGTTCCCATTTCTCAGCCTTTCTTCGCCTGCTGGGTAAGTAACTCCTGCCCCAGAGGTGGTGTTTGAACCTTGACAGGACTGCTTTGGGGTAGGTCCTGGTAATTCAGGGCTCAGGTCCTGGGACCTTGGGAATTGATGGTATCATAGCTGATTGAATTTCCTTTTAAGGTAAACGGGTTGTGGAGACAGAGGAGGAGGTGCTGACTACTCAAAAGTGACCATGGTGTATGTGGGGGTCAGGGCAGGGGCAAGAGTAAACAAAGCCTTTCCACTTGCCCATCATCTTTAGCAAGATCAGGTCTTGTCCAGAAGCCGGGTTCCTCACCTCTGCTTACTCGTGTTAACAGTGCTCAGTGCCACAGTTCATGGATTCCTCCTGTGGATCAGCTCACCTACCCTACACGTTTTGTAGTTTTGTTTTTTTAAAGTAGACTTTTCTCTTTCAGAGTAGTTTAATTTCACAGAAAAATTGAGCAGAAATTTATACAGCGTTTCCATATACCCCGTGGCCCCATGCAGGCACAGCCTCTCCCACTGTCAGCATCCTGCCGCAGAGTGGTACATGTGCTGAACTGGTAAGCTTACATTGGCTCTTCATCATCACCCAAAATCCATAGTATACCTTCCAGTTCTCTTGCTGCTGTGTATTTTATGGGTTTGGACAAATGGATAATATGTACCCATCATTATGATCTCACAGAGAATAGTCTTCCTGTCCTACAACTATGCAGCCTTTTCAGAACAGGTTTTTTTCACACAGTTATATGCATTTAAGGCCTCTCCATGCCTTTTTGTGGTTTGATGGCTCATTTCTTTTCAGTGCTGACTAGTATTCCATGTCTGGATATACCACAGTTTATTAATCCATTCACTTGCTGTGTGCAAGTTTTGACAGTAATGAGTAAAACTGCACTAAGCACCTTTGTGCATGTTTTTGTTAATATGTGTATATGTTTCAGCTCGGTTGAGGAAGGAGCCCCCTGGCGGATTTTATGGTAAAAGGAGTCTTTTTCTAGGAAACCGCCTACCATCTCAGGCGGCTATGGCGTTTTGCGTTCCCACCAGTGACAGAGTTGCTTTTGGTGCACATGCTCACAGGCACTCGGCATTTTCACAGTTTTGGGTTTGGGCCATTCCACTAGATGTGTGGTGGTGTCTCGCTTTCATTTCTGATTCCCTGATGACTGTGTTGAGTATCTATGCCCCTTTTGCCATCTGTGGATACTCTTCGATGAGGTGTCTGTTAGGTCTTTTGCCCACTTTTTTTTAAGATTTTTTTTTTTTTATGAGGATCATTTTTTTAAGTCTTTATTGAATTTGTTGCAATATAGCTTCTGTTTTATGTTTCGGATTTTTTTTTTTTGGCCTCAGGGCATGTGAGATCTTAAACCTTCCTGACCAGGGATCAAACCCACACCCCCTGCATTGGAAGGCAGAGACTTAACCACTGGACCACTAGGGAAGTCCCTAAAGTACTTTTAAATAAAGGTATGTATATTTTTTTTAGAATACTATTGCACACTTAAGAGACTATAGTATAAATATAACTTTCATACTAGAAAACAAACTCACTGTATTGTGTCTAGGTATCCCAGCAGCATTTGTTGAAGAGACCGTCTTTACTCCATTGTATTGCCAGTGATCTTCTGTCAAAGATCCGTTGAATCTGTTTTTTCTGGGCTGTCTGTTCTGCTGGTCTATGTGTGTGATCTTTTGCCAGTACCGCACAGTGAAGTCAGATGTTCTCAGTCCTGCACCTCTGTTCTCAAATACTGTGTTGACTGTCCTCAGATTTACCTGCCCTGAGCCTCCAAGCGGTCTGTCAATTACAGTCAGATTTTCTTACTGTGGTGCTGATTCTTGTGGAGTCTGAGTTTGTGGATTTCTGCTCCAAGAAGTTATAATTCTCTGTATTTAACTTTCTGGCTCCAATTTGAGGGATAGCAGTTTGCCCTGTGACCTCATCTCTGATGGATCTAAAAAGAATTGTTGATTTTTCAGTTTGTCCAGCTTTCTACCAGAAACAAAGTGACAACTGTAAGCTGTTTACATCCTGGACAGAAAACCAGAACTCCTACCACATTTTTTTATTTACTAGAGTCGTTCTTAGCACTTCCCTGGTGGTCCAGTGGCTAAAACTCTGAGCTCCTAATGCAAGGGGCCCAGGTTCCATCCCTGGTCAGGGACCTAGATCCCACATGCTGCAACCAAAGCTGTGTGCTGCAAGACATGGCGCAGCCAAGTAAATATTCAGAATCATTCTCAAATTTGGAAGAGATTTGAGACACCCTCCAGTGCATCCCTATCGGTGATGTCTGAGGAGTATTTTCCCCTCCTGCACCATATGTACAAACACCACCCTCTACCCCACGGGCAGATGATTGCCAGTGACTGTGTATCCATTCAAGTTACGCTACTCCAGTGATCAGAACGCTCTTCTCTTTGGTCTTAGCAGTGCCATTGATTGAAGACAGATGCAAGGAGAGAAAGAGGAGAGAGACAGGCTGCAGGTTCTCCCTTAAGGGCTGGAAGCAGTCCTGTCCTACTCCACAGCCTCCCAGAAGACACTGAGGGTGGCCAGACTGCTGGAGACGCCAGAGAGCAGCACATGTGCTATCTGGGAGCTCATCCTCCCAGGTCAGCGAGACCACAGATCCCTGGGGCTACAGTGTTCCTGGGAGGACTCCCAGCTGTGGGCTTTGAAGCATCGTGGGGAGCCTTTGGCAGACTGGTTGGGGTGGGAGAGGGGCAGGGTTAAGAGAACAAGTAATCAAAAACTTAGAACTGGGGGAACTGGGAGTGCAGTGAAACCAGTGGAGTTTGGGGACCTGTAGTTATAACTGTGGAAGGGCTTTGGTTGAATCTCACTCTTCTGTCAGAGCATCCTCATCATTTATCTGTCTCTAGTTTAGAATCCTACACTAGGAAATGGAACACTCCTTAGAGACCATCTAGTTCGAGCTGTGCTTTTACACAAATGCGGAAATTGAGGCCAGAGGGCTAGAAGGGGCAGACGGCAGATCACAGTGAATCACTGGTGGAGCCCAAACTGCTACCTCCTAACCCCAGTCCCTTTGGAGCCTTAGAGCTGAAAGGACTACAAAATCCTTTCCCTGATCAGACAGAAGAGATGACGACTGAGCACAGGCTTCTCCTATCTCCACCTCAGTTTCCCCCACAAAGGCTGAGCCCCGACGTGAGTAGTGGCAGCTGGTAGCATCTGCTTTCTTGGCAGTTCATTCAAGGCTGTGCTGAGGACAAGAACTTGCAAGGGAGCTAGGTGAGGAAGCAAGAGGTGGGGCTGGTGACAGTGGGGAGCCTGGCAGGAAGTTTAGGGTGGAGGAGGGGGCAGAGAGACGTGTCTTCTTATGCAGGGTTGTGGACGCTTGCCTCTCCCCTCCAGCATCTGCCCTGCCTGGACCCTCCCTTCATATGGACTGAATCACAGGCCACAGGTAGGGGAACATTATAGCCAGGGCTGCTCTGCACAACCTTACTGCCTCACATTCTCTTCACCTCTGCTCATCTCTTTTCTTAAAATAATTTAAAACAGACTTTCCAAGGGCTACACAAATAGGTGAACGTGGGTATGACACCCAAGCATGTATTTTCCCCTAATGGTCTGTTTTGCCCCATCATTCTGATCCTCCCATAATTAGATGCCTTCCAAGCCCAGGGTCTACCTGCAGTAAGACCCCCAGGGTAGAAAAGAGACGGGGCCATTCATCTGTGAGAGGTTCCTATAAGAATCCTGACCTGCCACCTCCCATGCTGTGCCCTGTCCTAACCTAGACTCCAGCAAGGTTATAGGAATGACCCCCAGATGGGGCTTTGTCCTTTGATGCTCACCGAGATTGCCTGGGGTGGTTGGGGCTACTCTGGGGCCGCCTGCATTTGTTTTTTATTGTGGGAAGGTGTTAATGGTTTCTTCCTTGATTAGGTAGAGATGAAGATGCACGTGTTAGCTGTGCTGCTGAAGGGAAAGGCATGTATGCCCTGGGTGGGTCTCCTGGCCTTACTATTACCCTTGGGATGACTGGTGTTGCATACCACCACGTGCTAGGGACCCTGCAGGAGACAGTAAGGTCAGGGTCATGAGACCAGGGTGGTTGTACTCCTGGCCAAGTTAACATGCAGTCTGGTCCTTGCTGCTCTGCTGCCATGCCCCCCTCTGTCAAGTAGAGTAGCAACTGCCCTGCAGCATTGAAATTACGCTCAGAATTTGGATTCTTTCACAATGGGAGGGGTTTGCACTGGAGTGAGTTGTAGAGGATGTTGCAGCTAGGAGTGTGGTCCTTGTACACCATGAAATATCTGACTAGAGCTCGCTGCTGTGTGCTAGGCCTGAGAAGTTCCTTTGGTATTGCCTTGTCCCGCAGTCCGTCAAACATCCTCAGATCCTCCAAGCCAGAGTGGACTGTTTTTTCATCATATTCTGTCATTCCTAGACCTGAGCTCAGGAGCAGAGGTATGACAGGTGGAGCCACACAAGGCTGGATTAAACATTAACACAGCTGCCACCATTACCCCAAGCGAGCTGCAAAGCTAGCTGGTAGCCCCAGCTAAGGAGCTGGTGCCCAGTGACTGTGGCTCCCTTTGCCCAGGTCTTGGCTGAACTGGGCAGCTTTGGTCACTTCCAGGTGCAGCTGCTGATACTGCTGAGTGTGCCCAGCTTCCTGACCGCCTTCTACGTGTTCACCCAGGTCTTCATGGTCCTGGACGAGGCCCACTATTGTTCAGTGACCTGTGTCAGGAACCAGACTCTGAACCTGAGCGCGGCTGAGCAGCTGGCCCTGGGCTTGCCCCTGGATGCTTCAGGCAGTCCCGAGCCCTGCCTCATGTTCCAGTTGCCCCCGATGGTGCCAGCCTGGAGTACGTCCTCAGCCACAGCTTCAGTGAGACACAGCTTTGCGAGGCGGGCTGGGTCTATCCCGAAGGCAGGCCCTTGTCCGTAGAGGATGAGGTAAGGCTGTACGTCAGTCTGACTTTCTAAGTGTTTTGAGTCAGTCAGCTGCTCTGCCTGCTGCTCTGCCCTCAGTCTCTGGTGTGACTGCCTCTGAAGCTGCCTCTTCACCCCAGGCCTGAATGACCATTGTCATGCCTGTTTTGCTTTCTGTCCTCTGCCTGTCGGCCCATCTAATTCTCCATCCATTCCCTTTGTCTGGGATGTTTGCCCATCTGTCCATTCATCTCTGTTTTTATTTGTCCCTCCGCCTGTCTGCCCCATGGCCTTCTTTCCTGCCGCTCCTGTCCAACTGTTCTGATGCCTTTCTCTTTCCTAGGTTTGCATCTGCCCTCCCATTTGCCTTTGTCTTCCAGTCCACCCCCTGTGTGTCTGCCCACTTACCTGTCTTCCTTGTTTAACGAATCTTGCAGTCCTACCCCTTCCCTACCCACTCGTCTACCTTCCTGCTTGCTTGCCTTGGAGTCCCTGCCTTCAGCCTTTCTCTCTCAATCTTTTCCTGCCTGCCTGCCTGCCTCTGAGATGCTGGAGGCCACGAGGAACTCTAGGACTTGTCCTGCACATACCTGAGCAATTGCTGATGCTAACTCTGTTCTCTTAGGAGGGGCCCCAGCAGAACAGTAGAAAGACTTTCCCCCTCCAGCCACCTCAGAGCAAGAAGGGTTGCTTCCCAGACAGTAGGGCGGAGCACAGAATAGGGAGATGACTTGACAAGGGCAGCACACATGCTTCCCAGTGAACCTGGGACTCATTCAGGGCACCCAGCAGCCTGAGGTCTGTCCTCCTGCCTTCTTCCTGATCCTCCCGCTCCGTCCACTCACAGGGGGAGTAGGTCACCTTGAACTCTGCTAGCCCCTGGATCTAGGCCAGCCTGGGTTTGTCTGATCCTCAGTGCCCCTTCCTTCATCTCCTCAGTGTCTCACCGATGGTAGATCTGATCTTCATCATCCTAAGATGCTGTGTCTGCCTCGACAGGTGCTCATAAACTCGCTGCCCATCTAGCCAAGTGTCACCATCCTTATAGCTCAGGCAGACTTCCAGAGTGCTCAGAGCCAACCCTAGCTCTTGTTCACAACCTTTGCTGGACTGTTCATGGAATTGTCATCCAACCAACAGCTCCTGAGTTCTCAGTATGTGAGGTGCCATCAGAACAGAGGCACCATCAGAACAGAGGCGCCCTGTTCACCTCTGAGAAGACCTGTACTCCTAGTAGAGGGACAGAGGCTCAATGAACTCTGAGGCTAGATTCTGCTTCTTCCTGGGGAGAGAATGGGCAGGTAGCTCCCTGAAGGAGTTGGTGTGTGAGCTGGGTACCCAGGGACCAGAAGAAGGTTAATAGGGAAAAGGAGAAAGCCTTCATAGACAGAGAATAGAAAAAGAAAGGCCTGGTAACAGGAAGAAGGTGATGTGTCAGGAACTTGGTTTGCCTGGGCTAGGGGTGGGCAGGTTTCATGGGACGAAAGGGATGTTCTCAAGGACTAAGGGCCTCTCTCTCCTCAGTCACCAACTTAGTCTTTGCTGACCCTGGTGTTGGACCTTGGCCCTCTGGCCCTTCCCTGACATGTTTCCACAGACCCACCCTCCCAAGGATTGCAACTCCTAAGTGAATGTACGCTTTTGGTACTTTGTGCCTCCAACTACTTGACAACCTCAAACTCGGGCCCAGAGTGGAGCTGCCTTGTGTGAGGTGTCCATCCTGGCTTCCAGTCTACAAGCAGGGGTAGAAGCTACAGTGCAAGCTACGCTGACTCTGGGGACTTCTCTGAGCTGATATCCCAAGTCTCCTTTATAACCAGCAGCATCACATGCAAAGTGAAATACAGATAATCCAGATTTGAGAAGAAAAAAAAAACATTTCCTTATAAGCTGTGTGCTCGTGAATGACAGAGTACATTTCTCCTTCTCAGCCTACCTGTCCAGCGTTTCCTGGGTGCCCATTCTTGGTAAAAGAGAAAATGACTCCCAGCCCTGTTCACACAAACCTCTGAACACAGAGGTCACTGGACCATCAGTGAATAGGAAAAACAATGAGGTCTGTCCTGGAACCACAGAAAGAAGGCGTGCAGAGCAGAGAGAATAGCCATTTCTAGGGTCTGGAGCATGAAAGCCCCTGGCCTGTGTGAGCAATGCTAACATACAAAGAGGACTGGGAAAAGACAAGAGCTAGCTCTTAAAGAGTCTCAGATATCAGTGCTAAGGAATTGGGACTTTCTTCCAGAGACCAGTGGGCGCCATTGATGGTTTGGAACAGTGGAAATGAGACTTGATGGGCTGTGCTCCAAGAAATGGGGTGGGATTCTGCAGTCCACCATGGCAGGCCCCAGACAGAACTCTCCACCGTAGGCATTAGGGCTGGGGAGGTTGACACCTGGTGCCCCAAGTTGGAGCCCTCTTCGTCTCGTTTCCATCTGCAACATGACACCAGCACATGAACTGGGGTTGGTCTTGGCACCTCTCCAGGCCTCTCTCTTCTGCGAAACAGAGGGAATAATAAGCCTACATGGGAGTTAGAGAATTTGATAAGATGGGATTAATGAATGGTGTCCACTGAGCAGAGGAGGCAGCCTTGGTGGAGTCCCATGGCTTGGCACTCGCGTCTTCAGAGCATGAAGGCCCCTTGTATCCGAGACACCTGTCACCAGCTGTGTGCTTCTTGGGCCTCATGAAGCTGTGTTAGTACAGCCTCAGCTGAACTGACTTAGCACAGCCACTTTGCTACCTATGTTGTAGGTGTTCATTCCTTTTATCCTATCAGGTGGTACTAAGGAACCTGTTTCATCTTCATTTGTACATGGGAAACTCAAGACACCAGCAGATCAGCTAACAAAGTCACACAGAATGACTCAGCAGACCTTTATTCATAATTTTTTATTTTAAACAATATCTAACTACAGAGGCGATCTGTGGTGGCGAGACAAAAAAGCAAACAGGATAGAACTGGGTGGAACACCAAGTTCCAAGTACCCGGTCCTGCCACACTTCACTCTCAGGAGCAATCCATTCATCATTTGATGGTCACTTAAAGCTCTTACAAAATTAACAGTTGTCCTTCAAGACAGATGTAGGAGCAAAATACTATCTCCTGAATTGGTTAATTTTTGGCTAAAGATTAGGTAACTCATGGAGATTGGCTTCTCAGCTAACTGAAGGTATTGATTGGTTCCTTCCTTCCTTCATACACTCATCCTTTCACTCAGGAAACATTACCTTAGCTTTCCCTTAGTTTCACTTCCTGTCCAGCAAAGATGTCTGAACTCACTGCCATCCAGCTGTCCAACTCTAGGACCTAGGACTAGCTGCTGAAGCTATGTCTAGTAAGTCAAGGATTGTTGCTAGAATTATGTGAGATGATGCATGTGAAACATTTGGCATAGTACCCAATCCAGAGAAAGCACTCAGCACGCATTAATATTGTGAAGTTGTCTCCGTGAGCTCTGGAGGAGAACTCACCTGTCATGATCCCCCTGCGCACACTTGAGTATGGAGCTGAGAGGTGTGCAGGGGGCACAGAACTTCCTTGAGGGGCACACAAACGGGGGTCAGTCACATGCCATTGTTGTGTGTGCACATGCAGTGGACGTGTGTACAGATCTGTATGGACGCCCATATGTTCTTCACTTGGACTTCCAATCTGTCCGTCAGGTTCTGTGAGTCTCCAGGTAGGCTGTCTCCCCTCCATCACCATGTGTGTGCAGGGTTCATGTTCCTGCATCCTAATCTCTTTCCTTAAGGGATATGTGAGGGCTCCTTAGGATTCTGATTGCCTGAGAATGATGGGAGTTTCAGGGGGATTTTGCAGTCAGTTGGGAAAAGTCTGAAAGGCCCAAGCAGGTCACAGGGGTGCCGTAGTTACAGGGAAGAGGCCCCATTTGTCAGGAAGAAGCAGTTAGTGACTGTCAGGGGGTTCCCAAACCGTGCATCCGTAGTGGGTCAATAATTTTATATGGTATCTCCAGGCCAAAAAAAAATGCCTAGACGATTCATAGAATAAGTAATTTGATCCAAACAACTTAAGAAGAGGGACTTCCCCGGCAGTCCAGTGGTCAAGACTCTGCACTTCCAATGTGACCCTTGGTTGAAGAACTATGATGCCTCGTGCCGTGCCGTGGGGTAGACAAACAAAAACCATCAACAGCAAAAATAAAACAGAAACAAAACTTCAGAATTTAGATACTAATAACTCAGTAGCTGTTTAAAAAAATACACAAAAGAAAACGTTTGAATTTCATCCTCAAGTAAGTGCAGTTACTTCCTAATAGGATATATTGGCAACCACCCATCGCAGTCCTTGAGCCCTGTGGGCTTCACGTGGTTTTTGCTTTTTCCACAGCACTTGCCAAAAACACAACTTCACACCGATCACTGAAAAGAATTGCGTGAACCATCTGGAGCTGGTAGTTTGATATGAAACAGGTGTTGACTGTCACTGTGTTTCCTCTTACACTTCTAAGTGTCATGTCGTGCACTGAGTTCACAAAGCTGGTGCCCTGGGGTACCTTGATGCACAGTTTGGGAACCTGCCCCACTTCTGTCCTGAGAGGTTTGTCATGCATGGTCTAACTGATAGAAGGACTTGCCTTAGCTACCCCTGAGCTCACATCTGCCTGTGTCTACCTCATTTTAACATGGTCTATGGTCGGAAGCATCTGAAGGAAACCTCAGTGTATGTGGCTGGGCTCCTCACTGGGGTGCTCACCTTCGGGCCCCTCTGCGACTGGTAAGAACCTTGACCAGTTCCCCCGACCCAGCATGCTCTTGGGCTCCTGGCCCAGAGTTTGGTTCTCCCCAGGGCCCCTCTCACCAGTCTCCAGGTAAGGCCCTGTCTACCTGCAATGGGACTCCCAGCTGGGGCCATGCACCCTCCCACAGACAGAGCACCCAGCAAAGAGCTTGGGGCTGGGTCTCCCTTCCTCTTTCCCCTCAGAGAGATTCACTCCTCGACCTGCCCCTTTGCAACCCCAGGATTGGCCACAAGGCCACTCTCCTGGTGCCGCTGCTCCTCTTCGCCATCCTCGGCATGAGGACAGCCTTCATGCCCAGCTTTGAGCTCTGCATGGTCCTGTGCTTTTCTGTGGCCACAGCCGCCGCTGGATATACCTTCAGGAATGTCACCCTACGTGAGTATCTGGGCCCTGAAGCCATCAGCGGCAGAGCAAGGCCATGGGGCCTGCACGGCCACACTCCCACGCTGCCTGGGGTGCCCAGTCAGCTCCATGCACCTAAGGCGATGGCACTGGCACGCCCTGAACTGGACCAGGACCAAGCCCCTGACCTGGTGGCATCTCAGATGGCAGGGAGTGATAGGGTGGGGTCCAGCCCAGCCTCAGCCTCTGCCTGCTTCCAGTTACAGAGTGGTCCTGGCACAGTGCGCCTTCTCCCCGGAGCAGATGGCTCTTGCAGGACTTGCCTGTGACATCCGGAACTGGAGACTCTTCCAGATTGCTGGCACGGCACCTGTCTTTCTGCCCTTCTGCTTCTGGTGAGGAGATATTTCCCAGGCAAACTACCTCTTGGCTGGTGGTGCATGCAGAGAGGTGTCTGGGAGAGGGAGCCTGTGAGGCCTGTAGGGTGTATGTGTGCTAGGACAGGCCCCAAGGTCACAGCCATTCCTGACCCACAGGGCCCTGCCAGAATCTGCACGGTGGCTCCTTACCTGGGGGAGGGGAGAGGAGGCCAAACAATTGATCCAGAAAGTGGCCTTGATCAACAGGCACAAACTCTCCTCCCAGCTCCTGAGCCAGGTACTTGCAGCACTGGGCCAGCCCTGCCTGATGGGACCACACAGACCGGTCTGCCTGGCCCCTCACTCTGCACATCCCTCCCAGCTGGCCCCAGAGAAGACCAGCCCCGCAGGGAAGGCCCTAGTTATGTTCCAACACCCCTAGCTCCGGAAGGAGACCCTGATTCTCTTCTGGTGAGTGGACTCAGGGCCCACGACCCTCGCTGAGGCCTAAACTAAAGGGCTGCCATGTCTCTGTGGGAGGTGGCTGTCTGGGCACCACTGGGTCGCTTGCTGGCTGTGCTTCTGTCTCCTGTAGTGGCTCCTGGCCAAGGCAGTCTCTCTTTCTGAGTGCGATGGGGTCTCATCACCTGGCACTGAGAAGGACTCTTGAACTGCAGGTTTGTGAACAGCCTGGTGTTCTGTGAACAGGGAGGCCTGGTGTGCTGTGATTTATGGGGTTGCAAACAGTTGGACGCGACTGAACTGAACTGAACTGATGTTCTATGTCCTGGGCCTCAAGGTGGGGCACTTTGGCCTGAACATCTACCTGACACAGTTAATCTTCAGAGCAGTCGAGGTGCCTGCCTGCTGCTGCAGCATTTTATAATGGAATGGATGGGCCGCAGGTAGAGTCAGTCGGGGACCCTGGTTCTGGGTGGCCTCACGTGTATCACCATCATCTTCATCCCAGCAGATACCAGGGCCTCTGCCCACACCCACCCCTGCTACCGAGACCCCTTGTTTCCTTTTCAGGAGTGAGGGCTTCTCTGGGGCTTGGGTGCACAAGGGGTGAGGAGTTTGGGAGGCAGGGACAGGGCCCAGGGGGTGGGCTGGCCACTCTCCCTGTGGCTGACGGGCAGCTTCCACCAGATCTGCCTGTGGTGGTCACTGTGCTGGCTCTGGTGGGGAAGTTTGCCTTGGCGGCTGGATTTACCATCTTCTACGTGGACTCTGCTGAGCTCCTCCCCACTGTCATCAGGTAAGGGTGGCAGGTGCAACCCTGGATCCTCTGCTCCCAAGACCCTCATTTTGACCATCCCTCCTCTGCCCTCCCTAGTGTTCCCCACAGAACTTACAGGACTGGCTCTGGGGCAGCAGGGCTGGATGGGGTCCAGGGCTGGATGAAGTCAGGGGAGTGCAGAGGAGGGCAGTGGAGGGCAGATACACCAAGGGCCATAGCCTGGCCTTGTCAGGACTAAATACTGTGAGTCCAGGTTTGATGAATGGCTCAGAAGGAAGTCTGCAGTGGGAGTGGGGGGTGGTCAGGAGGTGCAGCCTTTGATTGGAGACTGGATAGGTGGGCAGGAGTGCAGCCGGCAAACAGAAGGCCTGGAGGTGGGAGAAGCAGGCCACATCGTAGGACCAGGAGAAGTGCAGGTTGATGGGGCGGGAAGGCTAGGTGGACTTGAGGAAGCCTGGGGACCGTGCACGTCTGGGGAGACCAGATGAAACATCGGGGCTTTCCAAGGACGTGAGCTGGGGTGGAACTGTGGGAGGAGCTGGGGTGGACCCAGGGGAGGCCAGGTCCGCTCAGCTTCTGCCAGCCTTCCCACAGGCAGACGGGCATGGCGCTGGTGGACATCTTTTCAAGGATCAGGGGCATCCTCATGCCACTCATGATCCTACTGGGCGAGCATCACGTGTCCCTCCTCGTGCTCATCTACAGCAGCCTCCCCATCAGGGCCGGCTTACTCGGCCCTGCTGACAGAGACACGTGGCCAGACCCTGAAGGACACTGTCGACGACCTGGAGCAAGAATCCTGACCACAGTGAGGTGCTTGCTCTCTCTGAACCCAGGACCTCACATCAGTGGCCCCTCTTCCAGAAGGCCAGGTCTCTACTTTACCACTTGTCCATTGTTGCAGAGGGAGCCCTCACAATTCCCATACTTTGGGGAGGAGGTGGCGAGGAATGAGGACAGTACCTAGATAGCCAATGATGACCTTCTGCTTCCTCCAGCTCTCTGAAGGCAGTGCTCTCAGAAAAGGATTTGGAGGCCTCGGGAAGTATTTCCAGCCCAGGGTAGCCTTTAGAGCGGCACTTAGCTGTATGACTGTGTCTCCAAAGCTAGACCGGCAGCAGCAGAGAGCTGCCTAAACACTCCCCTGTAAATAGCCAGACCTGTGAGCACCACCAGCCTTGCTAATGGAGGCAGTACCCTGTGAGCTGGCCCCAGAGCCAGCCACCCACTGCCTGGCCCAATCTCAGAAGCATCCTAGATGGGCCTCCCTCCTTTGAAAACCATGCTCATCCCCAAAACCCCATCCCCAGTACCCTGTTCTGGATTAGAATCTTGGGTGTGTCTTGGGTTTAACTTGTTCTCTGACACTCTTTGGGGATATGGCTCCTCAGATCCCCTCCATCTGGGATTCCCCCTGTCCTGAAAACATAGTCAGGCCCAGAACAGGACAGCTGAGTAGGGCCTCTCCCAGCCCTTGAAGTCATGGGCCCATCCAGGCAGGTGGACAAAGGGAAGTTTGCAGTTCCTCCAGTGTCTGGACCAGGCCTGAATGGATAAGGTGGGACCCACAAGACATTTGGTCTAGCTGAGAGGAGACTGATTCAGTCAGAATCACAGCTTCAGGGCTGCCTTCTCTTCAGAGATTCTCCTTCACCTGCCCTTCACTCAGGACCAGTGGCGGGGAGAGGCAGGACGTGGTTCTGTCCCTCTCTAGGCCCCTCTTTCCTTTTGTTTTCTGATGCTCTGGCTCTTGCAGGGCCCATGCAGGGTAAGAGAAGGGGGCAGAAGTCTTCTTACTTGGTGGCCACTAGTGTTGGTTCTTTTGGGACTTGCAGTGAGTAATCATCAGTCAGTGGCCCTGGGAGGCTCCTACAATTAGGCTTTCTTCAAGAATATTCAGGGGTTCTCAGTGATCACCCCAGGACCTCTGCGTTGCTCCTTAGTATGAAAAAGATGCTGGCAAATGACTCCTTGGAACCCTACTTCATCTCCTGCCCCTCCCGGTGGATCCCCACATTGTATCTCTTGGGCTGGCCTCCTTTACAAGACAGTCCAACTAGCACAACCATAGCAGCACGTTAGCCCAACTGTCCGCCTTCTTTCTGCTTGCACCCCAAGAGCTGGGCACAGCTAGAGAGCATCATACTCGCGGCTCTCTTCTCTGAACCCACGGTCACCAGCACTTCCTGAGTCCTCAGCAGCACCTTGTATTCCTACCAGCTTTTCAAGTCAGCTTGTTTTCCAATTCTCACTGGTGGCTATTTCTCAGGTCCACTCTGCTTGTCCCCTTTCCTCTTACCCCCTACCAGATAGCATCTCATCCTCCTCTCAGAGAAAGAAAAAGCCATCCCATGGCCACTCCTCAAGTTTCCCACCAAGAAAACTTTAACCTACACTCCCTCCTCCCCTGGGTGGGGATCTGGGAGTAGCTGAGCGGAGCATCTGTTCCTCCGTTGACTTTCCTCTCCATTCTTCCTCCTTAGGCCTGGGGATTGGGGGTGAGCAAGTGGTGCCTGGAAGGATGGGAGGATTTCCCACAATGGAGGTGGAGCCGTCATGGGGGAGGCAGGTGCTCTGGGTGTTGGACACAGTCTGCATGAAGGCGTGGGGCTGGCTTATGTGGAGATTTTCCCAGTCTGCCTTGCCCCTTCTGTCCCTAGGGCCTATGGCCAGTTGTGCCCCAGTGGTGGAATGCTGCTCCCCTTCATCCTACCCAATCCCAGGACCTCCCCACCCCATTGTGACAGTGCTCCCTGGACACCATGGAACCCAAGGGTTCTGCTTCCAAGGGTCCGGCTGGGCCTGGACTGTGGTCAAGTGGGCCCTGGCTTTGGCTTGTGGTCCTGTCTCTAGGGAGGAAGGGCTGGGAGGGTGTTGAGGGTTTCCACTATGATGACACCCAGCAATTGTGGGGCCGCATTCTCAGTATAGGTGTTGACAGGAGCCTGCCGGACCTTGACTGACTGTGGGAAGTCTGTGGAAGGAGCAGGCTGCCCTCCCAGGAAGCGTGAGTTCTAAGATGTGGCATCTGGCCATTTCCTGTCCTCAGAAAGGGGGCTGCTCCTGGCTGTACCTCCCTTGTCCCAGGCCTCAGTTTCCTCTTTTTATATTGGGAACCAGTTGCTGGGGCCTGTCCACCTGGTGGGGGACCTTTGGGAACAAGTGCTTCAGGTTCTTGCAGACTGTCAGGCCCCTGTTGGGCATTCAGGTGATGCTCGGGGGACACTGAAGGTCACTCTACCAGAGAAGCTGGCTCCAGGCCCCAAACCAAATCTTTGTGAGCAAAACGAAAGTTCTCTCCATCCCTCCCTCCTTCACTCCCCTCTTTCCCTCCCTCCCTAGGAAGTCTCCTCTATTGCATGACACCCTCTCCAACCTTACACATGTACACACTCTGCTAGTTTCCTGTTGCTGTTGTGACAGATTACCACAAACTTACTGGCTTTCAACAACACAGATGTATTATAGTCTTGCAGGTCAGAAGGCCAAAATGGGCCTCACTTGGCTAAAATTAGGTGTCACAGGGCTGTATTCCTTTCTGGAGGCTCTAGTGGGGAATGTAGTTCCTTGCCTTTTCCAGCCTCTTGAGACTGCCCACAATTCCTTGGCTAATGCTCCCTTGTATCTACAAATCTCTCAATGGCTGGTCAAATCTTGAGAGATATGACTGAAGTTTATTCATTTTCACTGCTGCATTGTATGCTATTAGAGAAATATACCACAGTTTATCCATTCTTCTCTTGATGGGGTTTTTGGGCTCTTTTCCCCACCTCCCATATTTGGAATGTATTGTCATGAATGTTTTGATACTCTTCTTGGATCATGTGTACAAATGTTTACCCAGAGTATACAAGTGGGGATAGAATTGCTGGGTCATAAGGTGTGAGGCTGGGCCTTCCCTAGTGGCTCTGCAGTAAAGAATCTGCCTGCCAATATAAGAGACGCAGGAGACACAGGTTTGATCCCTGGCTGGGGAAGATCCCCTGGAGGAGGAAATAGCAACCCATTCCAGTATTCTTGCTGGGAAATCCCATGGACAGAGGAACCTGGAGGGCTACAGTTCATGGGGTCACAAAGAGTTGGACACAGCACACACACACTCAAGGTGTGAGGATATTCACCTCTACGAGACAATGCCTAATTGTTTTCCAAAATGGAACCATGAATACTCCTGCCTGAAATGTGTGAAAAATGGATATTGGGTATTGTCAAACTTCTTAAATTTTCTCAAGCAAAGTGTAAATTATGCTCTTGATCTGCATTTCCCTTATTATTAAAGAGATTGAGCATCTCTTCATGTGTTTGTTTATATTTTCTCTTATTGAAAAGCCCATTCATGTCTTTTGGCCATTTTATTATTGATTTGTGGCCTCTTTATACATTCTTGATCCTTTTTATCCCCCCACTGATGCATGTTTGTTATATATTCTCCCAGTTGTGTGATTTTTTTTTTAACTTTACGATGTTCATTTTTGAGTCGTCCAATTTATAATTTAAAAGCTTTTTAAAATTATTTTATTTTTTTATTTTTGGCTCTGCTGGGTCTCTGTTGCTACATACGAGCTTTCTGTAGTTGTGGAGAATGGGGGCTACTCTCTAATTGCAGTGTATGGGATTCTCATTTTGGTGGCTTCTCTTGTGGAGCACAGGCTCTGGGCACATGGACTTCAGCAGTTGCAGCCCAGGGGCTCATTAGTTGTGGCCCAAGGGCTATCAAGTATATTTGCTTGTTGTTGCTCTTCAGTCACTAAGTCATGAGAAATTTAAGAAGCAATTCCATTTACCACTGCATCAAAAAGAATAAAATATCTAGGAATAAACCTACCTAAGGAGACAAAAGACCTGTACTCTGAAAACTATAAGATGCTGATGAAAAAAATCAAAGAAGACATACACAGATGGAAAGATATATCATGTTCATGGATTGGAAGAATCAGTATTGTCAAAAATGAGTATACTACCCAAGGCAAACTACAGATTCAATATAATCCCTATCAAATTACCAATGGCATTTTTCACAGAACTAGAACAAAAATATCTTAAAATTTGTACGGAGACACAAAAGACCCCACCAAATAGCCAAAGCAATCTTGAAGATGAAAAATGGAGCTAGAGGAATAAGGCTTCCTGACTTCAGACTGTACTACCAAGCTACGGTCATCAAAACAGTATGATACTGGCACAAAAATAGAAATATAAATCAATGGAACAGGATAGAAAACTCAAATATATATATGTGTGTGTGTGTGTGTGTATATATATATATATATATATATATATATAGGACTCCATCTAGTTAGTTTACACCTCCATTACCTACCTATTTATTATGATTTTTGGTGAGATATTTATGTTCTTCTGTCTTAGCATTGGAGAAGGAAATGGCAGCCCACTCCAGTGTTCTTGCCTGGAAAATCCCAGGGACAGGGGAGTCTGGTGGGCTGCCGTCTATGGGGTCACACAGAGTCAGACACTACCGAAGTGACTTAGCAGTAGCAGCAGTCTTAGCAGATTTCAGTTATGCAATGTGGTGTTTTCCACTATAGTCACAAGTTTTTACGTTATATCCTCAGGCCTATTCATCTTATAGTAGAAAGTAATTATTCTTTTACCAACCTCTTCCTTTTTCCCACTCCCAGAAATCACTTTCACTTTAGTTTTCACTAGTCTGATTCTTTTTTTAAAAAAAAAAATCTGCATATAAGTGATAACCCTGCAGTATTTGTCCTTCTCTATCTGTCGACTAGTGTTAATGCCCCCGAGATCCATCCATGTTGTCACAAATGACAGGATTTCCCTTTTTTCTCATGGCTAAGTAGTATTTCACTATGCGAAATGAAGTATACCACGTTATCTGTATCCATTCATCCACTGATGGACACAGTGTTGTTTCCATATCTGGCTGTTTTTGTTCACTGTTTCCATTTCTGTCTTAACTTTATAATCTTTTTCCTTTATTTGGGTTTGTTCTTTTGTTCTTTTTTCTCTTATGATGAGCATTTAGTTCTTTTATGTTCAGTCTTTCTGTTATAAAGCAAGTTAAAACTATAAATTTTCCAGAGTACCACTTTTTATATCACCTATAAGTTTGATATGAATGGTATAAAGTTTTATAATTTTCACTTATAAACATTTGTGTTATAACTCAATTTTTTCATATTGTAAAATTTTTCATTATGACCTCTTCTTTGACTTCTGAGATATTCAAAGTTTTATTAATTTAAAATATATATTCATAAAATTTTAGAAAAATATATGTACCTTACATGTTCATGGATTAGAAGACTCAATATTGTTAAGATGTCAGTTCTTCCCAAACTAATCTATAGATTCAGTATAATCTCAATCAAAAGCACAGCAAGCTGTTTTACAGATATCAGCAAACTGATTCTAAAGTTCAGATGGAAAGACAAAAGACCTATTAATAGATATTCCACACAGTAATAAGAAAGAACAAAGTTGGAGGCTTTTAAGACCTGATTTTAAGACTTCCTGTAAAGTTTTCCATAATTACAATACATAGTATTGGCAAATAGAATAGACACACAGAAACATGAAAGAGAATAGATGACTCCAGAAACAGACCTGCATAAATATAGCTAACTGGTCAAAGGAAAAAAAGGCAATCCAATGGAGAAAGGATGGTCTTGTCAACAATGGTATTGGAATAACTGGATGACCATATGCAAAAATACAATGTAAAAAATATTAATGTAAACACAGATCTTATACTCTTTATAAAAATTAATTCAAAATGGTCATAGACACAAAACTATATAAAACTTCTAGAAGACAAACTAGGGGAAAATCTAAAAGGTTTGGCAGTGAATTGCTAGATACAACAGCAAAAGCAAAATCAATGAAAGAAAAAAATGATAAGTTGGATTTTATTAAAACAAACTTCTGCTCTGCCAAAGATGCTGTTAAGAGAATAAAAAGGCAAGCCACAAGCCACAGAAAATATTTGCAAAACATATCTAATAAAAGGTTTGTATCCAAAATATACAAATAACCCAAAGCTCAACAATGAGGAAGTAAACATCCCATTTTTTCTTAATGGGCAAAGAAGATACATGATGGCAAATAAGCATATGAAAAGATACTCAACATTATTTGACATTGTGCATGCCTGCTAAGTTGTTTCCATCATGTCAGATTCTTTGTGATGCCAGGCTCCTCTGTCCATGGAATTCTCCAGGCAAGAATACTGGAGTGGGTTGCCATGCCCTCCTCCAGGGGAATCTTACTGACCCACTGGCAGGCAGGATCTTTACCACTAGCGCCACCAGAGAAGCCCTATTTGTCATTAGGGAATTGCAGTTTAAAGAATGAAAAAAATAACACATCTGTTATTATGGCTAAGGTCCAATAAGCCATTATCAGGTGCTGGCAAGAATGCAGTACAACAAGAATTTTCATTCATTGCTGATAGGAGTGCAAAATAGTACAGCCACATTGGAACAGTTTCCAATTTCTTACAAAGCTAAACATAGTTTTAGCATATGACCCAACATTTGTGTTCCTAGGTATTTACACAACCTATTTGAAAATTATGTCCACAGAAAAACCTGCATGCAAATATTTATAGCAGCTTTATTCACAACTGCCAAACACTGGAAACAACTGAGATATCCCTCAATAATAGATGAATGAAAAAAAACCGTAGTACATGCGTACACTGAAAAATAATATTCAAGGATTTAAAAAAACAAGCTATTAGGCCATGAAAAGGTGTGAATGACCCTTCAGTGCATACTGCTGAGTGAAAGAAGCCAGTCTGTAAAGGCTATATAATTCCACATCTATGACACTGCAGAAAAAGCAAGATACACCGTAAAAAAGATCAGTCATTGTGAGGGGTTTGAGAGGAGGGAGCAGGGTTTAATAAGTGGAGAACAGATTCTTTTAGGGCAGTGAGACATCTGTCTGATACTCATGGTAGATACATGACTCCACACATTTGTCAAAACCCGCAGAACTTTACAGCCCAAAGAATGAACTATACCATATACAAATTTTTAAAAAATTATTTAAAAGCTGGAGGGATCCCTGGGTGGAATGCAGACTGTGATGGATTAATGTAACTATATTACACCTGTATGAAATATGTATTTTAAATTAACTGTTTGTTAGTGATTTCTAATTTAATTACATCGTAGTCAGAAGATGGGGCTTCCCTGGTGGTTCAACAGTAAAGAATCCGCCTGCCAAGGCAGGCGAGGCAGGTTTGATCCTTGGGTCAGGAAGAGCCCCTGGAGAAGGAAATGCCAACCCATCTGAGTGTTCTTGCCTGGGAAATCCATGGACAGAGGAGCCTGGAGGGCTGCAGCCCATGGGGTCGCAAAGAGTCAGTCACAATTCAGTGACTGAAACAGCAGCAGTCAGAAGACAGGTCTAGAACCTCCCTGGCGACCCAGTGGCCGAGACTCCACTCTCCCGCTGCAGGGGACCGGGGTCCAGGCCCTGATCCTGGTCGGGACGATCCCCCCATGCTGCACAGCTGGCCAAAAAGAAAAACAAAGATCTCTATGATGTCTATTCTTTGAAAATGTGTAGAAGCTCTATACAGTGAACAAAAACAAGACCGGGAGCTGACTGTGGCTCAGATCACGAGCTCCTTCCTGCCAAATTCAGCCTTAAATTGAAGAAAGTAGTGAAAACCACTAGACGATTCAGGTATAACCTAAATCAAATCTCTTACAATTATACAGTGGAAGTGCCAAATAGACTCAAGGGATTAGATCTGATAGACAGATTGCCTGAAGAACAGACAAAGTTTTGTGACATTGTACAGGAGACAGTGAGGAAGAAAAAGAAATGCAAAAAAGGCAAAATGGTTGTCTGAAGACACCTTACAAATAGCTGAGAAAAGAAGAGAAGCAAAAGGCAAAGGAGGAAAGGAAAGATTATACCCATTTGAATGCAGAGTTCCAAAAGAATAGCAAGGAGAGATAAGAAAGCCTTCCTCAGTGATCAGTGCAAAGAAATAGAGGAAAACCATAGAATGGGAAAGACTAGAGATCTCTTCAAGAAAATCAGAGATACCAAGGGAACATTTCATGCAAAGATGGGCACAATAAAGGACAGAAATTGTATGGACCTAACAGAAGCAGAAGATATTAAGATAAGTTGGCAAGAATACACAGAAGAACTATACAAAACAGAACTTCATGACCCAGATAACCACAATAGTGTAATCACTCACCTACAGCCAGACATCCTGGAATGCAAAGTCATGTGGGCCTTAGGAAGCATCACTATGAACAGAGCTAGTGGAAGTGAAGGAATTCCAGGTGAGCTATTTCATATCCTAAAAGATGATGCTGTGAAAGTGCTGCACTCAATATGCCAGCAAATTTGGAAAACTCTGGAGTGACCACAGGACTGGAAAATGTGTTTTCATTCCATTCCCAAAGAAGGGCAATGCCAAAGAATGTTCAAATGACCTCACAATTGTGCTCATCTCACACGCTAGCTAAGCAATGCTCAAAATTCTCCAAGCCAGGCTTCAGCAGTATCTGAACTGTAAACTTCCAGATGTTCAAGCTGGATTTAGAAAAGGCAGAGGAACCAGAGATCAAATTGCCAACATCTGTTGGATCATAGAAAAAGCAAGAGAATTCCAGAGAAACATCTACTGCTTTTCTGATTATGCCAAAGCCATTGACTGTATAGATTACAACAAACTATGGAAAATTCTGAAAGAGATGGGAATACCAGACCACCTTACCTGCCTCCTGAGAAATCTGTGTGCAGGTCAAGAAGCAACAGATGGAATTGGACATGGAACAACAGACTAGTTCCAAATCAGGAAAGGAGTACATCAAGGCTGTATACTGTCACTCTGCTTATTTAACTTATAGGTAGAGTACATCATGCGAAATGCTGGACTGGATGAAGCACAAGCTGGAATCAAGATTACCAGGAGAAATATCAATAACCTCAGATATGCAGAGGATACCACCCTAATGGCAGAAAGTGAAGAGGAACTAAAGAGCCTCTTGATAAAAGTGAAAGAGGAGAGTGAAAAAGCTGGCTTAAAACTCAACTCAGAAATTCAGAAAACTAAGATCATGGCATCTAGTTCCATAACTTCATGGCAAATAGATGGGGAAACAATGGAAACAGTGACAGACTTAATTTTCTTGGGCTCCAAAATCTCTGCAGATGGTGACTGCAGCCATGAAATTAGAAGATGCTTGCTCCTTGGAAGAAAAGCTATGACCAACCTAGACAGCATATTAAAAAGCAGAGACATTACTTTGCCAACAAAGGTCTGTCTAGTCAAAGCTATGGTTTTTCCTGTAGTCATGTATGGATGGGAGAGTTGGACTATAAAGAAAGCTGAGCACCAAAGAATTAATGCTTTTGAACTGTGAGAGAGTTCCTCGGACAGCAAGGATATCAAACCAGTCAATCCTAAAGGAAATCATTCCTGAATATTCATTGGAAGGACTAATGCTGAAGTTGAAACTCCAATACTTTGGCCACCTGATGTGAAGAGCTGACTCACTGGAAAAGACTCTGATGCTGGGAGGGATTGGGGGCAGGAGGAGAAGGGGACAACAGAGGATGAGATGGTTGGATGGCATCACCGACTCAATGGACATGAGTTTGAGTAAACTCCAGGAGTTGGCGATGGACAGGGAGGCCTGGCGTGCTGCGATTCATGGGGTCGCAAAGAGTCGGACATGACTGAGTGACTGAACTGAACTGAATATAACTTTTACATCCTTTTACTCTCAGCCTTTCATGACCATATGCTTTAAGTGTACTTTCTTACAGAGTGGGCTTCCCTTGTAGCTCAGTGGGCAAAGAATCCACCTGCAATGCAGGATACCCAGGTTCGATCCCTGGGTTGGAAAGATCCCCTGGAGTGGAAACAGCTACCCACTCCAGTATTCTTGCCTGGAGAATTCCATGGACAGAGGAGCCTGAAGGACTACAGTCCATAGGGTCACAAAGAGTCGGACACAACTGAGCAACTCTCACTTTTGCAGAGTGACCATTTGTCATCAAAATCAGGACACCTGTGGGAGGGAAAGGGGGCACTATGATTTATTACAGAAGCATAAAAGACAGAAAATGGGTATGTTCTGGGAAAATGGGGAAATATTGGCTGCCCAAGATTGCAGGGAGAAATAACAATAACCTCAGATATGCAGATTACACCACCCTTATGGCAGAAAGTGAAGAACTAAAGAGCCTCTCGATGAAAGTGAAAGAGGAGAGAAAAAAAGTTGGCTTAAAGCTCAATATTCAGAAAACTAAGATCATGGCATCCGGTCCCATCACCTTATGGCAAATAGATGAGGAAACAGTGTAAACAGTGGCTGACTTTATTTTTCTGGGCTCCAAAATCACTGCAGATGGTGATTGCAGCCATGAAATGAAAAGACGCTTACTCCTTGGAAGGAAAGTTATGACCAACCTAGATAGCATATTCAAAATCAGAGACATTACTTTGCCAGCAAAGGTCTGTCTAGTCAAGGCTATGGTTTTTCCAGTACTCATGTATGGATGTGAGATTTGGACTATAAAGAAAGCTGAGTGCCAAAGAGTTGATGCTTTTGAACTGTGGTGTTGGAGAAGACTCTTGAGAGTCCCTTGGACTGCAAGGAGATCCAACCAGTCCATCCTAAAGGAGATCAGTCCTGGGTGTTCATTGGAAGGACTAATGCTGAAGCTGAAACTCCAATACTTTGGCCACCTGATGCGGAGAGCTGACTCATTTGAAAAGACCCTGATTCTGGGGAAAGATTGAGGGCAGGAGGAGAAGGGGACGACAGAGGATGAGATGGTTGGATGGCATCACCAACTCAATGGACATGGGTTTGGGTGGACTCCGGGAGTTGGTGATGGACAGGGAGGCCTGGTGTGCTGTGGTTCATAGGGTCGCAAAGAGTCGGACATGACTGAGCGACTGAACTGAACTAAACTGTTTAAAAACAGCATATTAATTTGATTTTTAGAAAGGTGAAACCAACTATCTTTTTTTAAAAGATGACCATTCTTTTTGGACTTTGTGGTTTTCATTATTTATTTACTTGGCTGTGTCAGTTCTTAGTTGCGTCATGTGGGGTCTCTGTTATAGCCCTTGAGGGCTTCTCTTGTTCTGGTGGCATGTGGGCTCAGTTGCTCCACAGCATGTGGGATCCTAGTTCCCCAACCAGGGATTTAACCCATGGGACCCATGTCTCTGCATTACTAGCTGGCGATAATCAATGTACTTTGATTCATTCTTCCAATCATAGTTATTGAATTCCACTGTTTCTACATTTCTTTTTTCTTTTCTTCACTTTTTCTGCCTGAGGTTTGGGTTTTGTTTTTCCCTTTAGTCTATCTTTTTCCACTACTCTTTCCTAGCTATACTATTATAGTGCTCATCCTTAAAATTTTTATCAAATGCAAATGTAACTTTGAGGCACTTCCCTGGCAGTCCAGTGGTTAAGACTCTGCGATTCCACTACAGGGGACATGGGTTTGATTCCTGGTTGGGGAACTAAGATCTTGCAAGCCAGGAAGCACAGCCAAAAAAAAGTAACTTTTGGCATCTTTCTCCTGTACCTTGAACAATAAAAAGATTTTAAGATAACCCAGGCTCTGATCATACCTATCCGAACATATATTATTGCTACCCACCATTTTATCTTGTTTTTTTAATTCCACAATTGAGCAGAGCTTTTATTACTTAATGCAATGAATATTTGATTGCTTACAACTGCATCTCAGGTTGTCCTGACATAATTTTCTTCCTCCTAATCCTTTGTTTTTTTCCCAGTGGTTTCAGTTCAGTTCAGTTCAGTCACTCAGTCGTGTCCAACTCTTTGTGACCCCATGAATCGCAGCACGCCAGGCCTCCCTGTCCATCCACAACTCCCAGAGTTCACTCAGACTCACGTCCATCGAGTCAGTGATGCCATCCAACCATCTCATCCTCTGTCGTCTCCTTCTCCTCCTGCCCCCAATCCCTCCCAGCATCAACTCTTCGCATGAGGTGGCCAAAGTACAGGAGTTTCAGCTTTAGCATCATTCCTTCCAAAGAAATCCCAGGGCTGATCGCCTTCAGAATGGACTGGTTGGATCTCCTTGCAGTCCAAGGGACTCTCAAGAGTCTTCTCCAACACCACAGTTCAAAAGCATCAATTCTTCGGTGCTCAGCCTTCTTCATAGTCCAACTCTCACATCCATACATGACCACTGGAAAAACCATAGCCTTGACTAGATGGGGACCCATTTATTAATGAGTTCCTCTTTTACACAGTTTCTGAACTCCTTTTTCACTACACTGTATATCCCTGATCCAAACTATTCTCTTTTTGGCCATGCTACACAGCTTTCGGGATGTTAGTTCCCAGATCAGGGATTGAACCCAGGTTCTTGGTAGTGAACACTCAAGAATCTTAACCACTAGGCTGCCTGGGAATTCCCACCAAAACCATTTGCTTGACTTTTGTGTTATTTTAGGATTTGGCATTTTTGCATACATTTTGTTTTATTTGGTGCATCCTCCTCCTTATCCTTTAGAAGTGCCGTCAGATGTGTTGCTGCCTCAACAGTTGACTATAACTGTATTTTACTCTAATTCTTGACAGATAATTTTGTTGAGTAAGCAGTTTTAGGTTGGCTGTTATTTCCTGTCAAAATGTTGAAGATACTCTTCACTCTTCCTGGTTTCCTTGTTGCTTAACAACTTCTGTTTCTTTTTTTTAAAAAAAAGAAGAGTCAAAAATCTTAAACAGTGATTCTTCAACATTATAAAGCTATTCATAACAGTAATTAAAGTAGTGGTAACATTTCACCCTTATAAAAATGTAACAGGCAGATATACATAAGTTTAGCAGCTAAGAAGAAGAGCAGGAATGTAAACATGAAACTGCATAGTGTTTTGTTAGGTAACCCAGAGTGACCACAACCCTCTGTAGATGGAATCGAGTAACTACAAATGAAGCTGGGAGAGTAGGCTGTGAAAAAAGGAAAAAAAATGTAACAAGCTTAAAATCACAACTTGGATCTCAATGGTTCAAATGTCTTATCTCACACAAAAAGGATTTGGTCAGTTTTAGTATAAAATTCCTCCAAAAAGAAAGTAAAAAAAAAATTATCCAAATATATTGTCCACAACTTTTGTTTCTTAACAAAAGACTGCATTTGTCCATGATCTCTCTTCTGTTGTTCACTATGAGGGCTACTCCATTTCTTCTAAGGGATTCTTACCCACAGTAGTAGATATAATGGTCATTTGAGTTAAATTCGCCCATTCCAGTGCATTTTAGTTCACTGATTCCTAAAAGGTCAGTGTTCACTCTTGCCATCTCTTGTTTGACCACTTCCAATTTACCTTGATTCATGGACCTAACATTCCAGGTTCCTGTGCAATACTGTTCTTTTTAGCATCGGACTTTGCTTCCATCACCAGTCACATCCACAACTGGGCATTGTTTTTGCTTTGGCTCCATCTCTTCATTCTTTCTGCAGTTATTTCTCCACTCTTCTCCAGTAGCATACTGGACAGCTACCAACCTGGGAGTTCATCTTTCAGTGTCATATCTTTTGCCTTTTCATACTGTTCATGGGCTTCTCAAGGCAAGAATACTGAAGTGGTTTGCTGCGAGAAATATCAATAACCTTACATACGCAGATGACCACCCTTATGGCTGAAAGTGAAGAACAACTAAAGATCCTCTTGATGAAAGTGAAAGAGGAGAGTGAAAAAGTTGGCTTAAAACTCAACATTCAGAAAAACTAAGATCATAGCATCTGGTCCCATCACTTCATAGCAAATAGATGGCAAAACAATGGAAACAGTGACAGATTTTATTTTGGAGGGCTCCAAAATCACTGCAGATTGTGACTGCATCCATGAAATTAAAAGACATTTGTTCCTTGGAAGAAAAGCTATGACCAACCTAGAAAGCATATTAAAAAGCAGAGACATTACTTTGCCGACAAAGGTCTGTTTAGTTAAAGCTATTGTTTTTCCTAGTCACGTATGGATGTGAGAGTTGGACTATAAAGAAAGCTGAGCATCAAAGAATTGATGCTTTTGAACTGTGGTTTTGGAAAAGACTCTTAAGTGTTCCTTGGACAGCAAGGAGATCAAACCAGTCAATCCTAAAGGAAATCAGTCCTGAATATTCACTGGAAGGATGGATGCTGAAGCTGAAACTCCAATACTTTGGCCACCTGATACAAGGAGCCAACTCCTTTGAAAAGACCCTGATACTGGGAAAGATTGAAGGCAGGAGGAGAAGGGGACAGTAGAGGATGAGATGACTGGATGGCATCATTGACTCGATGGAGATGAGTTCAAACTCTGGGAGTTGGTGATGGACAGGGAGGCCTGTCTTGCTGCAGTCCATGGGGTCGCAAAGACTCGGACACAACTGAGCGACTGAACTGAGTTATCTTCTCTCTAGATGTTTTTGAAGATCTTTTGTCACTGGTGTTCTGCAGCTGTGTTACACTTTCTCTTTTATTTATCCTGAGTGGGATATGCTGTTTCCTGAGTCTAAGGATTTGTGTTTTTCAAGTTTTAGAAAATGATTGCTTTTATCTCCTTAAATTCAATTCTCTCTCTCTCCCACTGAGCCTGCAACTGGATGCATGTTAAATCTTCTATCTTCTTGTTCTTTTTTTAAAATTTTCTTTTTTGGCTGCGCTGGGTCTTCATTGCTGCACAGGCATCTCTAGTTACAAAGAGTGGGAATACTCTGTAGCTGCGGTGCACAGGGTTTTCCTTGTTGTGGCTTCTCTTGCTGCGAAGCACGGGCGCTAGAGCACAGGCCCAATAACTGTGCACAAGTTTAGTTTCTCCATGGCACGTGCAGTCTTCCCAGACCAGGGATTGAACCTGTGTCCCCTGCATTGACAGGCAGAATCTTAACCAGTGTACCACCAGGAAAGTCCTCTTCCATTGCCTCATTCATCTTTGTGTTGAATCTATTTAATCTTCCCTTTAGGGTGTTTATTTGAACAGAAACTTGTTATTCAGTAGTTTTTAACTTTACAGGTAGTGTCTTCACTCCAAAGGTATCTGCTATTTGTCTCTGATTGTTAAGTCCGTCTCCATAATTATAACTTCCACCTCCTACTCTCAGAATGACCTAACTTCTCAAGGATTTGATAATATTTGTTTCGAGTCCCTGGCTTGATCTTAATCTGTGAGAGCCTTGCCAGCTTAGTGTGGAGAAACTTCCCTTCTGAGTAGACTTGCATCTACTTTTGCTGATAGCCAACTGGTTCCCCAACCCAAGATCTCTTCACCTCTGCTCAAAACAGAGTTTTAAGCTTAGGTCCCCCCACTCCCTTGTTCCAAGGTAATATCCTTACAGTCTGTTTTGCTACCTCACTCCTCCCCTTTGCCTGCCTTTCCAGCTCGGCATCCTACTGCTGTCCATTACCCTAACATTTTGGCACGCCATGGCACCATTCCTGGCTCCCCACCTCTGCAGCCAAGGCTTCTTGCCACCCACCTTGGCCTCAGTTCATGGCCACTTCTAAACCAAAAAAAAATTTTTTTAAGCAATGATCCCCGGAGACCTCTCCTATCTTTTGCAAGACTGGTGGTGCCTCAGCTTGTGTGTGTGTGTGTGTGTGTGTGTGTAAACAAAGTTTTCTACTGTGGGGAAGTTTCAGGGGAGCGCCTCAGGACTTAGCCATTCATGATAACAGAGCATTTTCTAACACATTAAAAAATCTTAAGTGCTTTACATGTTAGCAACGGGTAGGACAATGGGGACAAATTAAGAAATTTCCAAAACAGAGGAGGGAACTACAAAGGCCATCGAGGTTGGGATCCAAACTGTTTTCAAGCCAGAGAGGCCACTTTCTGGCCAGTGGCTCCCACACTGGCCTCTGATGTTCTGAAAAGTGGTGTCAGAGAAGACTGAGCTGCATCCTTTCTTTGCAGAGATGGCAAAGGAAAACAGCCTCAAGATAGAGTTCAAATCTCATCCTCATCCCAGAAACCTCCACCAACACGGCGGAGCAGAAAGCCCCCGTTCCTGTTCTCTGGATATACTATTACAGAGATTGAGGGCCATAGATGCCCAGGATGATAAATTCGCCAACATCATGGATGTGGTGGGGGAGTTTGGCACATTCCAGCGGAGGCTAGTGGCCCTCAACTTCATTCCCACCTTCTTGGCCTCCTTTTTCATGTTTGCTGATATCTTCTTGTTCACACCCCAAAAGCCCTATTGCAACACCAGCTGGATCCTGGCAGTGGGCAGCAACCTGACAGAGGCTGAGCAGATGAATCTGACCCTGCCCCGTGCACCCAATGGCAGTTTCCTGACTTGCCTCATGTACATGCCTGTGGAATGGAATCTGGATTCTATCATCCAATTTGGCCTCAATCACACAGACTCATGTCAAAATGGGTGGATCTATCCTGAGGCCAAGAGGCGGTCACTGATAAATGAGGTATGCCTTGTCCCAAGTTGTCGGAAGCTACCCCAGGTCCCCAGAGATGTGCCTTCACCCTCACTGAACAGTGGGGGGGGGGGGGGAAACTGAGACCCACGAAGGTGAAGCATTTGGCCCAAGGTCACCCCACAGAGGCACGGCCAGGGCAGAAACAGGATTCCTTCTGCCCAGCCCTAGGCTTACCAATCAGCCAGGAAGCTAGAGTAGGCTGGGGAGTAGGGGCAGGTGGCCGTGTTTGTCATCTGTCCAGGAAACTGCTTCTGGAGTTGTGGCCCTGCCTTCTGAAATCACACAAGTTAGAGAATTGGGGAAACAACAGCTTTGATCTGGTACCTCTTAACAGTTTCTCAGCCTAAGCTGTTACCTGGCCCTTTCGCAGCACAGACCTGCCCAATCTGATTCTCTAGCCTGGAGCCTAGCATCTGTATTTGGGAGTCTTTGGCAATTCTGGCCTTCGCTCATACCTGTCCATCTATTCCCTTTCTTGGCCTGTGTCTCCAGTCTCTCTCTCCAGGCCTAATTCCTAGAGTCTGCTAGGTGTAAGTGGGATGCAGAGGTAACAGCTGAGGCCTGCTGCACACAAGTTACCTGCCATTGTCCCTGGCCCCTTTTGCCTAAAAGCCCACCCTGCGTAGAGGCTCCGTCTCTGGACCTAGAAGGCCCTGGGTGGAGGCCTGTGGCCAATCCCTGCATATAACCCCCAGTTTGACTTGGTGTGTGGCGAGGAAACAAACAAGGAAATCGTGCATACCATGTTCTTGTCTGGACTCTTGACGGGGGCTTTCCTCTTCGGGTTCATAACTGACAAGTAAGTCTTTTGGAGTTTCCTCTGGGCCCTGGGACATCCCTCCCTCTTCTTCGTGGCCATTCAGAGCCAATGAGTCTCAATTTAAGGGAGGCAAGGGTAGGGGCACTCCAGAGGCGGGTGGACGGCTCTGGATCTGGTCCTGAGTGCAGAGTGGGGCCACCCGCAGAGATCCGCGGTCTCGGCGCAAGCGCCCTCCCACGCCTACAGGTTGGGCCGCTACCCCACCATCCTGCTGTCGCTGCTGGAGCTGGTCATCTTCGGCTTCGGGACAGCCTTTGTCAGCAGCTTTAACCAGTATATATTCTTCCGCTTTTGTGCGTCCCAGGCCGTGGTGGGCTACGCCATCGGCAGCTCGGCTTTACGTGAGGCGGGGCGCTGGGGGCGCTGGGGGCGCTGGGGGCGCTGGGGGCGCTGGGGGCGCTGGGGGCGCTGGGGGCGCTGGGGGCGCTGGGGGCGCTGGGGGCGCTGGGGGCGCTGGGGGCGCTGGGGGCGGGGCGCTGGGAAGGGGGTGGGGCCGGCGCGCACCTGCTGGGAACCCACCAGACACTTAGGGTTGTGGCCCAACCTGGCAGCGAGTGGAGGCTTAGGGATGCCAGAAAATCTGTGTCCACATTGCCCTTGCACCATCATCCGCCTGGTACCCCGCACATCCCCATCCCCTTCACACTCCTTGCTTCACCTATGTGGCTTATGCCTATTCAGCTCTTAAGAAAGCCCAGGTAGCTAGTAAGCACATACTGACTCCTTTCATCCTGGCAGCTGTCTATTCAGCAGGGACTATTCTGCTATTCCTTTAGCTGAGGAAGATATCTGAACCTTGGGAAGTTAACCAACTTGCTCAGAGTCACACGGTAGTTAGTGAAAGAGCTGGGATTTCTGCCCGCCCCCGCCCAGCCTGTGATGCAAAACTCCCGCGCACCCATACGTTCCTTGCTGCCATGGCCTTGTGTGAAGCCTGCTGGGGAACTCTGCTCCTGCTTCTCACTGGGAAATTTCCAGAGTCCCAGCCAGAGGGAACTGGGTCCTCCATAGAGGCTGAGCTCTAAGTGGCCGAAGCACTGATGCCGTAAGAGCAAAGACAAGGACAGTGACGCCTCACGTGTGTCAGGCCACATGTGAAGTCCTGTGCCCAGGGCCAGGCCTTCTCAGTGACAGGGGTGTGGTCAGGCAGGAGATGTTCAGAGGGAACTGCCAGGTTGAGGACAAAGTGCAGGCTACCTCTGTGGTTGGGAGCTCAGGCGAGGGCCTGCAATGTGCCCTGGGGACACTGAGGCACTCTCTGTGGCTTTGAGGTGCTGTCTCTGGACCCAGATCCCAAGCAGGCAGGAGAACGCCAGTCCCTGAGCAGAGCTGGGGCGTCTCAGCAGGCTGGGTGCCAGGGCAGCCTTGTGAGCCCTGAGCTGATTCTGATTCTGTCCTCTGCATAGTCACTGAGTGGCTAATGGGCATGCACCGGGCCTATGCCTTCATCCTGGGACACTGCTTTTTCGCCATGGGAGTCGTTTTCCTGACAGGACTTGCCTACAGCCTTCCCCACTGGCGGCTGCTGTTTCTGCTGGGCGGAACACCTATATTCCCCCTCATCTGCTATATCTGGTGAGCAAACAAATACAGGACATGCACAAGGATGGGTCTGATGGGCTGGAGACTAGGAGGGTGGGGAGTCTGTGAAGGGTTGGAGTGCATGGGATTTTCCCTGGGAGAAAGTGTATGAGATGAGAGAGAGACAAGGGCAGAGCCTCTGGAACTCCAGCATTAATGCCATCAGAGGAGATCCTCAAAGAGATGTCAGAGAGGTGGTCAGAAAACCAGAAGAAAAAAATGTTGAGAGGCGAGAGTTTAAGGATTAGGGAATGGTCAGAGTTGAAGGCAAGAAAGGTGAGAAGCATCTGTTGGTCTTGGTGACCTTGAGATGGCTTCTGTGGAGCCAGAGGAGGTTGAGGAGTGAGGAGGCCCTGGAAAAACTAGGGTCATCCGGGTGGCAAAAGGAGAGGGCAGTAGAGAAGGCAGAGAGGCAGTAAACTGAAATCACCGTGTGAAGGGTTTGGCAGTTCTGGGTGAAGAAATGATCATCTTGCCACAGAATGTAAGGACAGACTCACTTTCTGCAACACTGTGCCTTTCATTAGGCTTGAGTAGTTGACTTGAAGACTGTGTCTTTCATGAGTAGATTAGCAACATGGAGAGGGGAAGAGATTCAGGACTCTCTCACTTCCACGAACAGGAAATTTCTAGCCTTTCGAGTTGGCAAAGGAAGATGGCCACTGGGCCGTGTTGTTTTTTTTTTTTTTTTTTTCAAATAATAAGTGCTGTCCTGAAGGTGGTAATACCTGTCCTTAGTAGGTGAGGTTATCAGACATTCTTACCAGCTTTAGGAATTCAGCTGAAATTTCAGGTTAAAAAGTTCCATGTTATATTCGATTCTTCCTTTTTCACTGATTTCATTTTTTCATTGCATTTCTCTTCTTTCTCAGCCTTGATGCTGAAAACTCAGCCGCTGTGCACCAATGCCAAATCAAATCTTAGAGACACAGTTTTGAGTGAAACAGAAAAGAATAAGCCTTATTGCCTTGCCAGACAAAAGGGGGGACAAGCTGGCTCCTGCCCCAGAAACTGTGTCCCAACCCGAGAGGATTCAATGAGGAGTTTTATAGTAATGGTTCAAGGGCGGAGTTGCTGATAAGATTAGGGTATGTGCAGGACCTATACTCCTCTAATCTGGTTTTGGGTAATATTAAAAAAAATATATATATATATATATATATACACACACACATATGTTTGTTTGTTTCATGTATTTGGCTGTGCCGAATCTGTTGCAGCACATGCCGTCTTTTTAGTTGTGGCATGTGGGATCCCTGACCAGGAGTCAAACCCAGCCCCCTGCATTGGGAGTACAGAGTCTTAGCCACAGGACCACCAAGGAAGTCCTCAAGCAATCTTTTGATGAGCTTCTCTGGTCCTTTTAATTGGGCCTTAGTCAGTCTTCTTTGGAATGAAGAATGCTGACAGCTTCCATTTATTGGGGGCTTTATAAAGAACTCAAAAGATATTGTTATGTGTATCCCTTGAGACTGAGCCAGGACCCTGCCCCAAACCTGCTCTGCTGTTTCTTGGCTGTTCCTTCCTTGTCTCTGCATCCCCTCCCTTCCCTGATTAGTCGACTGGAATTCAGGGACACTCATGGAGGTTGGAGTCTGTTCCTTACAAACAAGAAACGGGGGACACAGAAAGGTTTCCAACCCAGGATCCTCACAGGGTCCTCCTCAGTTTCAGCCTCTCCTATGCTGTCAGTGCCAACTATTCCACATCTGAGGACTGGGGTCTCCAGGGTCCTCTGAAGCCAGGAGCAAGGTTCTCTGACCTCTCACTACTCCAGCTGTGCGGCAGGGGCATTGCCTACCCATTCGGCCCACTTCTTCCACTTCTGGGCTTCATGAACTTACTAAATCTTTCTTCCTATCTCTCCTACTCCTTTTTTAAAAAGTTATTTATTATTAATTTATTTGACTGTGCCAGGTCTTAGTTGCAGCATGCGGGATCTTCCATTTTCCTTGTGGCATGCAAGCTCTTAGTTGCAGCATGTGGGATCAGGCTCAATCCCTGGGTCTAGAAGATCCCCCTGGAGAAGGAAATGGCAACCACTCTGGTATTCTTGCCTGGAGAATCCCATGTACAGAGGAGCCTGGTGGGCTACAGTCCATGGGCTCATAAGGATTTGGACACGACTGAGCAACTAATTCCCTTATAAGGGTTCAAACCCGAGCATTGGAGCATGAAACTTTAGCCACTGGACCACCAAGGAAGTCCCTCACTCCTCTTTTTTAGTAGGCATGTGGTCAGTCTCCCATCTTTTTGGAGACATCCCAGTTTAATGACTTGAAGACAGTTTTGTAGCCTTAGAATGGAGGAGGATAACAGAGTGACTGGTTGCTGGCCCCTTAAGGGGCTGGAGGGGAAACAGGAGCAGGGGCAGGTAGAGGGGATGAAGTTGTCTCTAGAGAACTGGAGGTGTGTGTACAGTGGCCAGCCACAGAGTCCAGGCTGGAGGCAGGAAGAGGGACAGTTACAAGAAATCAGCAGGCGCTGATGGCAAAGTTTTGTTGAGAGTGCCTTTCCAGGGGACTGAGGTTCATACCAGCTCCGCCTCTGTGAGTTTGGGCAAGCCACTAGGCCCTGAAGCTGAGAATCAAATAGGAATAGTCATACTAGATCTGGGTTTGGGCAGAGGATTAACAGACTGATAAAATAAGGACACTTAAGAAGTGCTTTAAATGTTAAGCTGTGTAGGTTCTTCAACTTGGAAGGATTAGGAAGAACTAGGGTTATTTTGAGGTCAAAGGCAATGGGAGATGTGACCAGGAGGAAGTGGGCCGGAGTAGAGACCTCCATTCACCCAGGCAGGGGCTGGGCCCTGTGGTCAAAACTCGGGTCCTGCCTCCCATACTCTGCAGGCTATTGGGAGATAGGAAACGGGAGAATCCCCAACTATGAGAACAAGGCTCTAACAGAGGATGTGGATGCAGAGGGAAGTGGCCTCAGTATGTCTGGGCAGGTGGGGACACCCCCTAAGATAGAAAATAGGTGTTAGAGGTGGCTGAGGGGGGCAGAAGCTGTGGTGCAGAAGCAGCCAGTGGCCGGGGTATCACTGAGCAGTGGTGGATACTGTGAATGACTTGGGCGGGGGAGGGGGGGCGGTGGGGATGGGAGTCCGAGGATGATGGTCACCTTCAAAGCCTCCAACATCTGAGTCACCTCATGCTGGAACAGAATGGCCACAGCTGAGGCTGGGATGGGGCCAACTTGGGTCTGTGGGGCCTCTTGGAGTGGTGGGTAAGAGGGAGATGGGCCATGCAGGATTCTCCCAGAGTCCCCAAGGTGGCTGATAATGAAAGGCAAGCTGGAGGAGGCCAAGCAAATGCTGTGCTATGCAGCTGGTGTGAACAAAAAGACCATTCCTTTAAGTCTGCTGGATAAGGTAAGAGACCTCTGGCCTGGAGCCGGGGCCTGGGCAGGGGGGCTACGTAGGGGCCTCTTCCCTCCTCATCCTTTCAGGTAGGACCTCGGCCCAGAGGATGTCCCCAGCCCACTGCTTGAGGAGAATAGTGACAGCAAAATGGAACCCTGACAGGGAAAAGCCAGAGGCCAGGCTGGTCCTGGGAGGCAGAGGGCAGGGGACCTCGTGAGTCCTGCTGGCGGGGAGCAAGCTGGGGTCTTGGCCCTGCCTGTGGCCGGTCCTGCTTGTCCTGTAGTTGCAACTGCCTGGAAAGAAGGTGGCTTCGGCCTCTATCTTGGACTTCTATAGCAACAAGGACCTCCGCAAGTTGACCTTGGTGATGTGCAGCGTATGGTGAGTACCCAGAGCTGGTGGCGGGGACTGCAAACGGGCTTGCAGTTCAGGGATCCAGGGAGAGAATAGATGTTGGGGGGCCGGTGGGGGAGCAAGGCCTGAGAACCCAGATCTCTATGTTTGCTCCTGTCCCCCATCGCCACCCTGCCACGCTCTCCTCTGCCTGTCTTTATTCCTGGCCCTGGCCTTCCGTGTGTCTTTCTCGGAGTGTCTCTCTCTTCCGGTAATGAATTCCAGGTTTGCTGTTGGTTGCAACTATTACATGCTGAGCCTCAAGATAAAGGAATTGGGTGTGGACACCTACCTCACACAACTGATTCCTGGCATAATGGAGGTGCCCGCCCGGCTCTGCTGCATCTTTCTCATCGAGCAGTTGAAGAGGAGACGAACACTGATTGTGGCTTTGTTCCAAGGAGCCATCATGTGCTTCCTTAGCCTTACGCTCCCATCAGGTACAGCCTCCACAGCGCCCCTTTCCGCCTCCCTGATGGTACCCCCCAACCTTCCAGCTTCCTCGAATCCCTACCTCGTGCCTCCTGCCCCTGTCCAGCCAACACAACGCCCTGAGAGTCAGCCTCTTGCATCCATAGCCTGCCAGCCCTACAGTGGCCCTAGCACTTCCTGAGAAGGGAACCGTTCTCTAGAATGGGTGAAGAGGGGCCTCCCAGGACAGGGCACTGGAAGGTCCCAGGGCCCTGGGAGGGGAAGAGGTGCTGTTCAGAGGAATCGTCCTTGGGCAGGAGAGCGGGCAGCCTTCTTCCCCTCGAGTCCTGCCCACGTCAATAATTAAATGCGAACAGAGGCAGTAGAAGTGGTCTTCAACTGCTACCCCAGCCCTGTGTCATCTGTAGCCTCACCAGGAAAAACTCAACTGCGCATTGAAGATTGAGCATAACACTGGGCCAAGCTCTCAGGAACAATTCTTGCATGGAGGCCACTCATTCCCAGGGGAGCCCCATGCCCTGCACCCTATCAATTCAGAACCAGGGAAGGAAACGGGAGGGCAGACTCTCAATATTTTCAAGATTGTGAAGAGTCCTAGAACAGTGCATATGCCCCAGGTCACAAGGCTGGAAGAATGTGGCAGGGCTGAGGATGTGGACATTAAGATGTCAGCATTCATTCCCCTGATCAGAATGGCTACCACAGCCCCCTCAGCCTCTGGGGCCAGGGTCGGGGAGGCTGTGTCCAGGATCTGCCTCATGGAGTTCCCTCACTCTCCTTGGGGGATGCAGTTTTGTCTGTCTTGACCTGGACCCTTTCTCTCCCTCTTCTGCTGTTGGCAGTGTTGACTGGCTAAAACAAAACAGAAGAAACAAAGCCAGGATTCAGCTTTATTGTTCAGTGGTTTTTTTAAAATGTGGGTCTATAGTGAGCTAAGCAGAACTGTCTGAAACTAGACAAACTAGGAGGAAAATCCCCAGTAAATAAACCTAGGTCTCCAATTTCATCCCCCAGCCAAGTGAAGCCAGACCCGGAGTTGGGCACGGGGAGGAGGCCTAGGGCAGGGTCCCACAGGGGCTAGTAGTGGGGGAGCTGGAACTCCTGGCTCCAGGTCAGTGAGCCAGGGGTTCAGCTCCCCTAGACCTGAAGAATGGGGTTTCCCAAAATCATTTCTGCCTCTTCCAGTGTATAATCTGGCTCCCCAGAGTTGGGCATCCTGGAATGTCTAGCCATTCAGGCCCCAGGGACTAAATGCCCCCTTGCCCCTCTCTACCTGGCAGAGAATGAAGGAGAAGTAGGGAGAGCCCTGAGCAGGCAGCCAGGCACACAAGGGGCCGGCCTGGGGCTGAACGGATGCTCCAGAAGGAGCAGGCGGTGGGGCAGGGGAAGCTGGATCTCGGTGAACATGTGGAAGATCACAGAGAGCCTGGAGGCAGGGATGCAGGAGCTGAGTCCACACAGTAGATGATGGCCCACATGGGTCCCACTCTACTGACCAACTCTGCCTGCTGAAGCGCTTATTCCCTCTAGCAGACTGGCCCTTCTCTGAGTCTGCTGGCCAACTGACCAGGTGGTAGGGGTGGACTGTCCCGATGCCTTCTGAGGGGGATTGAGGGAGGGCCAGTGGGTAGGCCTCCCCAGCCTGCCCCGAGGGAAGAATGGCCACAGACTCAGGTGGCTGCATCGTCTGGCCACAGAGTTGAAATCCCTTGTGGTCTTGATAACCTTGCTTGGAGAGTTCAACCTGGCCGCCTCCATCACCATATTCTACATCTACGCTTCTGAACTCCTCCCCACTGTCCTCAGGTAGGGGGCCTGGTGGGTGCTGGTGGGGGCGGGGTATGCTCGGGGGTGGGCAATGATAGAATGAATAATAGCAGCTGAGATTGGGCCTTCACCTGCTGACAGGCACCCTGCTCAGCAATTTACATGGGTTACTCCATTTAACTCTCACCCAAAATATCCCCCTAACACCATCATCAGCCCTAATTCAGACCTGAAATCAGAGTGGTAAGGGCACTGGGTCAAGGTCAGACAAAGCAAATGGCAAAAGTGGGATTTGGACCTAGGCTGTCTGACTCCAGTCCCTGACTTGCACTAACTGCCTAAACTGTGTCTGGGCCACTCTCCAGGGGAACCCTGGAAGGGGTTCAGGCCCTTCTCCAGAGGAACCCTTGATGATGGCTGTAGTATCCCCCTCCCCACCCACCCTCGCACACCCACACTATGGTGTATGAGCCTTATAATTCTCCCACTCCGTGCTTCATAAAAAATTACTACCTACCTGGCAATAACAAGGAACTAAATTCTCCAAGGTTGCACAGTGAGTTGGACAGGGTAGAGATAAGGGTGTGGGATTTGGGGAAGCTGCTTTTCCCACCCAATCCAGTCGCTGGGCCCAAAAAGCCTCCAAATGAACTCTCACCTCCCCTTCCAGGGCGACAGGTCTGGGCCTAGTGTCTCTGGCCTGGGCAGCTGGAGGCATCTCTTCTTTGACGCTCGTCAGCCAGAACGTTGCCATCCTACCCATCGTTCTTTGCTGCCTCTCGGCCTCCGTGGCTTTGTTCTCCTGCTCTAGTTTGCCAGAAACCCACGATCAGCCTCTGCCTGATAGCCTGGAGCACATTACCCCACATACAAGGTGGGTGTGCGTGGCTTCCGGGCTCTGGCCAGAACAGGGCCTGGTTTTCAAGCCTTTGGCCATGAGAACATGTCAGACACTATCCATCCCCGCCCCACTGCCAGAAGGCCTATGAGACAAAGGCTACTCTGTACTCACAGCAGACTCCCTTGCTCTCCTGGATGCTGCTGCCTGCCTTGGTCCAGCCCAGCCTCTGCCAGCTCCCATCCTGTCTGGCTCTCCTGATCCAGCGTGGGCCAGACCTTCTTCTTTCCTCATCCCCTGATGCCTGTCTACACTGGAGTGATGCCCGTGGCGATGTTCTGGGCTTCCTCCCCTCCCAGGGCACAGAGGACTGGCTTGGAATCAGCTCTCTGAGTACTTCTCCATTCCTTTCTGAACTCCCAGTTCCTCAAAAAGGACCCAGTCTTTTATTATGATTTTTTTTTTTTGACCATACCACCGCACAGCATGGATGATCTTAGTTCGCTGACCAGGCACTGAGCCCGCGCACCCTGCAGTGGAAGCGTGGACTCTTAACCAGTGGACAGCCAGGGAAGTCACCAAAGGGACCCAGTCTCGGTTCATGACTCTGGCCTTTTGGCCCCAGTAGCCCAGGACCCCGCTTGGGAAATAGGCTCCACCCAACTGCTTTATGGGCTCTCTGGTGTCTGGTCTCCTAAGTGACCCTGGAGAAGGCTTGTCAGGATTGGTAGAAACACTCCTTCTAGGACTTAGGCCAGCAGAGCCACAACTCGCTCCCTGGGCCTGAGCAACAGGGAGGGGCAGAGGCTGCCTGCTGTCTCCCAGTGCCCTCTGCTCATAGCACAGGGCCTCTGCTGCTGCTTCCTCAGTCCTCCTCCCCACCATCAGCCTACTTCCCTTGTCTCCCTTTTCAAACTCTCATTGACAGCCCCTGAGCTAGGCATGGTACCAGAGCTGGGCTGTCAGAGGTAAGAGGTTCCCAGGCTTGAGCAAGGGAGACAGATATGCAAACAGTTTTCACCAATGGACTCTGACACAGGAATATACAGGACCTATAGGAACCCCAGGAGGGAGGAGCTTTAGTTTAGGGATTTGGGGCAGGCTTCCCAGAAAAAGGATATTTGAGTAGGGCTTTGAAGGATGAATAGGTGTTTGGTCCGTTGTAGAGAGGGGGAGTGGCATGCAGCAGAGGGACAGCATGGTAACTTAAAAGCACAGGCTCCGGAGCCAGACAGCCTGGAGCTCTATCCCTGCTCACCCTTCCCAGCATGTGCACAGGGAGGTTACCTACTACCTCCGAGATTCGTATTTGCAACATGGGATCACAGCGTGATAACAGCAAAGGCTAACGTGTATGGAGCATTTCCCATGTGTCAAGGCCTGTCCTCGTTGCGTGCCCTTCCACCTTTGTCCTAACAGTCACCACATGCACTAGTGACAAGGGCACTATCCCTCGTTTTACAGATGAGGAAACTGAGGCATGGAGTGGTAGAGACATAGAACCTAGCCTTCCTCTCTCACAGGAATTGGGAAGGTTACCCCCAAATAAAGTGGTTGGGAATTGCCTGCCATTCCAGTAGTTAGCACTCTGTGATCTCACTGCCAAGGACCTGGGCTTCCATCCCTGGTCGGGGAACTAAAATCCTGCAAGCCGTGTGGTGAGGCCAAAAACCAAAATTAAATAAACAATAGAGTGGTTGGCACAGTGGCACAAGGCAAGTGCCCAGTAAATGCCAGTGATGAAGATGGTAAACAGCATCCCAAAGATGCAGAAGAGCGAAGGGTCTGACCAGGGTTGGGAGATGCAACAGGCCTGATTCTGGAGGCGAGGACCCCTCCTAGGCTCACACAGAAGCTTGGCTGGGGACCCACCAAGGCATGGGAAAGTTCCGCCTCTCAGGAATGCAGAGCCAGGCCTGGCCTGTTTTCTCAGCTCCTAAAAGGATGCAGCTCAGACTTTTTCTCCAATGGTTTCTTCAGGAGCATAAGCGAGGAACTCTCGAATGAGGACGTGTTGAGTGACGATGTGACGGAGGAAGCGGCCAAGAACACCATTCTCAACGCCAGGTTGACAAGCATAGGCCACGATGGCCTCTCCAGCCCGTCTTTGCACTCTGAAGAAGAAAAAGAGGCAAGGAGGAGGACTGAGCACCAGGCCCCCGCATGACCTCGGGTGGGAGCTGAGCGGCTGGATATGGGGCTGTGAATTCTAGGCCTATTCCAACTTGGGGGGGCAGGGTCAGTCCTACTCCAAGGCCGGCCCTCCCACCTCTCAGGGAACTAGCATATGATTCATTCCAATAAAGGTACCATGTTTCACTTGAGATGACTAGGTCAAAATTCACTGTGTCCAGAGGACCCAGGGGCCCAAGCCTGGAGGAGAGTGGTCCTTGATGTCTCCGCTGGCCTCTGGGGACAGCGAGGAGTCATCTGGTTGGGGTGTGCGGGTGAGTCGTGTCTGTGAGGGCCAGGACTGGGAAAGGGCAGCACTCGCCTCCATGCTGCCCACCTCCTTTAGCTCAGGTGTCCACTAGTGTGGGTGGTCTTCCTGCTTCGAGTGCAGGCTGGGGACAGATTCCACAGGCACGCCCCTGTGTGCTCACCTGTCAAGGGAGGGGTGGAATGTAAAGGAATAATGAGAAAGTCTCCTGGCACAAGGCTTTCTCACACCATCTTTCCTTTGCTTTTCCCAAATAAGCACCCCTTGGGGATTACCTATCTCACTCTCATCCTGTGGAGAGGGGAGGGCTGTGTCTTCCCTGATGATTCCATCCCGACTGACCTCTGACCTCCAACACCCTTAGGATAATGCTCAAACCCCAGCTCACAGTCCTGGCTGCCCTGGAGGTGAGTCTGCCTTCCCAGTCAATGTAGGGGCTCCTCCAGGCAGGGCCCAGGATTCCTTAGCCACTGGTCAGACCTAGAAACGTTTGGGTCAAGCCCTGGACTCCACTCTCTCTCTCTTCCCTGGGAGAGTTTATTTGGATGATCATTATCAATTTGCAGGGAGGTGCTAACTCCCCAGGGATTCTGTGGGAAGGAAGGAAAGAGTGTTTTCATGGAACCTCAGGGTCTCCTGGGCAGGGGCTGGATTGCAGGGGAGCAGGGCACCCAAACTTCAGGACAGTAAGAAGCTGGTGTCTAGGACTCCATCTTAAAATACCATTTTTTAAAACAAAATTGAAGTATGGTTGATTTATGTACAATGTGGTGCTAATTTCTGCTGTAGAGCAAAGTAACTCAGTTATACACATATACGCATTCTTTTTTTTTTTTTTTAATGTTTTTCTCCATTATGGTTTATCCCAGGATGTTGGATGTAGCTTCCTGTGCTATACACTAGGACCTAGTTGTTTATCCATTCTAAATGTACAAAGATATCATTTTCTGATTTCTCTGTTCTTTACCCAGTTTCCCAGGATTGCCTCCAAAGAGGGGTTTGAAAGGCCCAGGAAAAAGGATCTCGCGAAATTTCTGCTTACAGGACAACAGGCTATTTGAAAGGCCTTCCTTGCTCCTTCTGGGAGAGGCCTGTCTGTGAGCTGTGATGGCCCACACATTAGCTCTGTTTAAATGCCTCATCTCACATTACTTTGGTGGAAGGATTCAGCCAGTGCTGCAGGGAACAGGAGGAAGACATGGGTCTGGACAGAGAAAACTGATGGGGCAGGGTCGAAAGAGCTGGCGGCCACAGATGTGACTGGCAGAAGATCTAGAACACCCCTACCTCACATAAATATTCCTTAGGTGGCCAGGATTCGTCAGTCACTTGCAGATAGGACCCAGTTTGCTTATCTGTTGTTGCTGTTGTTTAGTTGTTAAGTAGTGTCTGGCTCTTTTGTGACCCCATGGACTGTAGCCCAGCAGGCTCCTCTGTGTGTTAAGATTTCCCAGGCAAGAATACTGCAGTGCATTGCCATTTCCTTCTCCAGGGAATCTTCCCGACCCAGGGATCAAACCCGTGTCTCCCTCATTGCAGGCAGATTCTTTACCTCTGAACCATTAGGGAAGGCCACTTGCTTATCTAATCAATGGCTAATATTACCTAGAGTTTGGCATTGTATATTTTAACAGGCCATAGGCTAGCCACTAGCCAGATGAGGCTGTTGAGGGCTTGAAATGTGGGAGCTGAGATGTAGGCACGCCCATAGGCCGAGGTCAGGCTGTGTCTTTATCCTGAGGGCAGTGAGGAGCTTCTGCCGGCTTTGAGGCAGTGGACGCAGAGTCAGTTTTTCCTTCCACAAGGGTTACCTGCTGGCTCTAGGGTGATACATCCATACAGTAGAATGTTTTCTGGCCCAAAAAAGAAATGAAGTACTTATATGCACTACTGTTACTCAGCAAAGGGCTCCTGTGTCTGCAGTGTAGAAGGCCAAACTCTGACACTGGATGTTAGCAGCAAAGTCATGGTTTATTGCAGAGTGCCAAGAAAGGGAGCAGGGGACACATTTCCGATCCATTCCAACTTCGAGTTGGAGGTGTTTTTAAAAGGGAAGAACAAGGAAGCTGAGATTAGTCATTGGCCTGTATCATTTCCCTGATATTTTAAAAATCATAGTTTCAAGGAGTCATGAGCTTTCCAGTTTCCAGTTCTCTGATCTAGACGGTCCATGGCTCAGGGGCCTGTGAGCTCATCTTGCCCTGGAGATGTAACTTGAGTTTACATTAGATATCTACAACAGCAATTTTAGTACACAGATGCTGTTTCCATGTTATCAACAGTAGCTGTCTTAGTCATCAGATACCTCTAGTTGATTAGGGTTCAGTGAGCACAGGATCAAGGTCAGAGGGGACAAGAAAAGGAATAATGGTTTCGATAGAGAGGTTAATCATAAACCAGGTAAGGAAACTTTGTTTCAGGAGGCTCAGCTTCACTGCAATGTGAATGAGCCTTGAAAAGTATGCAGAGTATAGTAAACCAGTCACAAGAGGCCACAGAGGTTGTATGATTCTATTTAATTTAAATGTCCTAAATAGGCAAAGTAGATTAGTGGTTGCCAGTGTTTGGGGAGAATGGGAACGAATGAACAAGGGGATTTCTTTGGGGGCTTATGAAAGTGTCCTAAAATTGGTTGTGGCAATGGTTGCACAATTCTGTGAACACACTCAAAACCATTGATCGAGTACTCTAAATAGATTGTGTGGTATGTGACTTATATATCAATGAGGATGTTAAAAAAGAGAGATTAGCAGAAGGCAGAGTAATGAAGGAGCAGAGAGCAGGGTGCTGACCTGACCGCAGTAGAGTTGTGCAGCATTTCTGGAGGGGAGTTTGGTATGATGCACAAATATTGATGTTCTGACTCTGTCTACCCTTTGACTCAGGAATCCTCCCCTGACTTACCCAAAGGAGGAGATACGAAGATAGGTGTACACAAGGAGGTTCATTGCGGCTTTCTTACATTAAAAATATACAATTTGGGGAAAATACAATTTGAGGGGATTTCCTTGGTGATCTGGAGGCTAAGATTCCATGCTCCCAAGGGAGGGGGCCCAGGTTTGATCCCTGGTTAGGAAACTAGGTCCCCCCTGCTGCAATGAAGAATAAAGACCCTGTGTGCTGCAGCTAAGACCTGGCACAGCCAAATAAATAAATTTTTTTATTTCAATTTTTTTGGCAGGGGGGTGGGGGCGTGAAGCTTATGGGATCTTAGTTCCCCAACCAAAGACTGAACCCATGTCCCGATCAGTGGAAGAGTGGAATTCTAACCACTGGACTGCCAGGGAAGTCCCAATCTTCTTTAAAACAAACTTTAAGTCATTACTAAGAGATGCTACTGTTCAGATTATATAGTTAATACAGTTTATTAAAGCTCTATATTTGCAGGCATGAAAAGCTGTCCATGACATATTGTTTAGACAAGTGGGCAGTTTAACAGGGACTTCAGCAGTTATGTAAAATTCAGGCATTTCTTTACACATAGAGGGAAGTTCATCAAAAGGCTGTGTATCTTTCAGAGCCCCTGATTTATGGAGTGTATTAGTTTTCTCAGGCTGCTGAAAAAAGTACCACAAAGTGGGTGGTTTAAAGATGGAGATTTACTTTTTCACAGTTCTAGAGGCTACAATCCCAAAATTAAGATTATGGTGGGGTACTTTGGTCACCTGATGCGAAGAACTGACTCATTTGAAAAGACCCTGATGCTGGGAATGATTGAAGGTAGGAGAAGAAGGGGACAACAGAGGATGAGATGGTTGGATGGCATCACCGACAATGGACATGAGTTTGCGTAAGCTCCGGGAGTTGGTGATGGACAGGGAAGCCTTTGGTGTACTACAGTCCATGGGGTCGCAAAGAGTCAGACGTGACTGAGCAGCTGAACTGAACTGAGTGTTCTCTTTGGAGAATCTGGGAAAGAACCTTTCTGTGCCTCTTCTAGCTTTGGGTAGTTGCCAGCAGTCCTTGAGTGTGTATCTGTGTGTGTGTCTAAATTTCTCTTTTCCTATGGGGATACCAGTCACTGGACGAGGACCCACCCAGTACAAAGTCATTTAAATTTGATTACAACTGCAAAGACCTTATATCCAAATAAGGTCACATTCACAGGTACTGGGAATTAGAACTTGAATGAACATTTGGGGAATACACAACTCTGCTCACTATGTATGCTGTGCTGTGCTTAGTCGCTCCGTCATGTCCAAGTCTTTGCCACCCCATGGACTGTAGCCCGCCAGGCCCCTCTGTCCACTGGGATTCTCCAGGCAAGAATACTGGAGTGGGTTGTCATGCCCCTCCTCCAGGGGGCCTTTCCAACCCAGGGATCGAACCCAGGTCTCCCTCATTGAAGGCAGATTCTTTACCATCTGAACCACCAGAGAAGCCCAAGAATACTGAAGTGGGTAGCCGATCCCTTCTCCAGGGGAACTTCCCCACCCAGGGATTGAACCAGGGTCTCCTGCATTCATTGCAGGGCGGATTCTTTACCATTTGAGCTACCATGGAAGCCCCTCTGCTCACTATATGATGTTCGTTCATTTCTTTTCACTCTTTAAACAATTTTTAAATTTATCTTTGGCTGTGCTGGGTCTTTGTTGCTACTTGGGCTTTCTCTAGTTGTAGCAACCTGGAGCTACTCTAGTTGCAGCGAGCGAGCTTCTCCTGGCGGAGTTTTCTCTTGTTGCGGAGCACAGGTTAGACAGCGGGCGGGCTTTCGTAGCTGCAATACGTGGTCTCATGGGCTCTGGAATGCTGGCTCAGTAGTTGTGGTGCACGGGCTTAGTTGCTCTTTTCACTCCTTAATGAAAGCATTCAAGAATATGCATTTATCTTTTGAGTAGGTGTATCCCCAAAGTTCTTGAAAGGATGTTTTCCTTTTCCTTGGTTCTAAACAGTGTGTTGTATTTTGAGTTCCTCTTTGACTCAGGAATTATTTAAGAGAATAAGTTAAAAGTACTAAGCAGCCTGAGATCCACCCTGTTACTGCTATTTTGTTTGCTTGTTTTCTTTTTCTTTATTCTTTTAGTCTAAAAGTTAAAAGCTCAACAATACAGAGTAAATTCAAATGCAGAAGTCACTCCCTAACCACCAGTTTCTAAATCTCACTCCAACAGATAATTGTTAATATCTTGGAGAGGCTTCCCTAATGGAAAGTGGCTAAGACTTTGTGCTCCCAATGCAGGGGGCCCAGTTTGATCCCTGGCCAGGGAACTAGATCCCACATGCCACAAATAAAAGTTTGCATGCCACAACTAAGACCCAGAAGAGCCGAATAAATATTTAAGTCTGTCTTTGACAGAAAAGAAACTCATTGAAAAAACCCAAAACTTAAAGTATATATTTCCAGACCTTCCTTTCATGTATACAAAACTACAGGGTTTAATTATCTGCTTTAAACACTACTGGAATAGGAGAAATTGAGATTCCAAGGGATAAAATCAGTAAAACCAGGAAAATGCAAGAGAAGAACACCAACGTTTAGTTTTCCTAAATCAAATTAGCTTCTGAGGTGAATACAAACACAGAAAGAGCAGGAGCTTTTCTCCTCAGGGCTCTTTAGAATCTGATGGAACATCAAAGTCCATCAAACTTTTCTCCAGATGTAAACACAAAATCAGCTTTATTTATTGATTTGCTGCTGCTGCTGCCAAGTCACTTCAATTGTGTCCGACTCTGTGCGACCCCAGAGACGGCAGCCCGCCGGGCTCCCCCGTCCCTGGGATTCTCCAGACAAGAACACTGGAGTGGGATGCCATGTCCTTCTCCAATGCATGAAAGTGAAAAGTGAAAGTGAAGTTGCTCAGTCGTGTCCAACTCTTAGCGATCCCATGGACTGCAGCCTACCAGGCTCCTCTGTCCATGGGATTTTCTAGGCATGAGTACTGGAGTGGGGTGCCATTGATTTAAATTTATTTTAACTGGAGGCTAATTACTTTACAATATTGTGGTGGTTTTTGCCATACATTGACATGAATCGGCTCTGGGTGTACATGTGTTCCCCATCCTGAACCCCCCCTCCTGCCTCCCTCCCCATCCCATCCCTCAGGGTCTCATCCCAGTGCACCAGCCCTGAGCACCCTGTCTCATGCATTGGACCTGGACTGGCAATCTATTTCACATATGATAATTCATGTTTCAATGCTATTCTCTCAAATCATCCCACCCTCACCTTCTCCCACAGAGTCCAAAAGTCTGTTGTTTACATTTGTGTCTCTTTTGCTGTCTTGCATATAGGGTCATAGTTACCATCTTTCTAAATTCCATATATATGTATTAATATACTGTTTTGGTGTTTTTCTTTTGACTTACTTCACTCTATATAATGGGCTCCAGTTTCATCCACCTCATTAGAACTGATTCAAATGCATTCTTTTTAATAGCTGAGATCAGCTTTAAAAAAAATCTGAATCTCAGCTGCTTGAGTTACTTATTTAACTAGAGGCAGGACCCACCCCTCACCCTCAGACTTGGATAAACAAATCTGTATGACGTTTGCCCTGCTAAGGGCTATAGTTCAAAACATTTCTTTTCACTCATAATAGTGTCCCACTGATCTTACAAAAATCTTGTACTACCTTTGAGATAGAACAGAAAGAAGAATTATTTAATTTCTGACATATCTCAAGATGAAATCTATAAGATTTCAGACAGGTATAATAAATTATTGAATGTGAAAGTCACTCAGTCGTGTCCAACTCTTTGCGACCTCATGGACTGTAGCATGCTAGGCTCCTCTGCCCATGGAATTCTCCAGGCCAGAATACTGGAGTGGAGCTGTTCCCTTCTCCAGGGTATCTTCCCAACCCAGGGGTCAAACCCAGGTCTCTCACATTGCAGGCAGATTCTTTATCATCTGAGCCACCAGGGAAGCCCTAAATTAGTGAATCTGAATTATAATTGATTTTTTTTAAACTTTCATTTTTTGGCCACATCATGCGACTTGCAGGATCTTAGTTCCCCAACCCAGGGCCATGGCAGTGAAAAGTGCCAAGTCCTAACCATTGGATCACCAGGGAAGTGCCTGAATTTTCTATTACATTTCCCAATTTCTGATTACTTTTGATTCAGTGATTTTATCTTTGTGTTAAAAGTGGAAGGGATATATATACTATATATCAAACTTTTTATATATATATATATATATATATATATATATAAAGCTACCAGTATACTCCTAACTTTTCACTCTTAAAACTACTTATTTAAAAGGATGTATATATGCCTGAATGGTTTCAGTAGCATCAGTACTAATGAACACAGCTTTAGGTAGGTTAGATAAAAACAATTAGTCTGCTATTATTACACAAACAGAATAAAATATATTGGAGTTTAAAAACAGTGCATTTTTATCCAGAAAGCATATTTCTTCAGAGTTTTTCTCAAAGAGGTTAACTTTGAGAAAAATTCATGTTGCGGCTGCAGACTTTAAAGAATGAAGAGATAGTTCAGGGATGTTTCATTGGTGAACAGAGTATAGAAACTGAATTTATGTTTGTCTCCCTTTTCCTATTTTACAATGAGTTCTCATTTTTATATCTACTAAATGAAATGTTTTTCTTTTTCTGAAGAGCTTACATCTAGTGCTTACCCTCAGATTAGTTTTCACTGACTTGTGTGTCAAGATGTAATATATTCAGTTAGCAAACACCTAGACTGAAAGAAAACTTGATTCAGTCAAAGACATTGCTCAGTTCAGTCACTCAGTCATGTCCGACTCTTTGTGACCCCATGGACTGCAGCACACCAGGCTTCCCTGTCCATCACCAACTCCCGGAGCTTGCTCAAACTCATGTCCATTGAGTCGATGATGCCATCCAACCATCTCATCCTCTGTTGTACCCTTCTCCTCTTGCCTTTTATCTTTCCCAGCATCAGGGTTTTTTCCAATGAGTTCTTCGCATGAGGTGGCCAAAGCATTGGAGTTTCAGCTTCAGCATCAGTCCTTCCAATGAATATTCAGGACTGATCTCCTTTAGAATAGACTGGTTGGATCTCCTTGCAGTCCAAGGGACTCTGAAGAGTCTTTTCCAACCCCACAATTCAAAAGCATCAATTCTTTGGCGCTCAGCTTTCTTTATAGTCCAGCTCTCACATCCATATATGACTACCAGAAAAACCAGTAGCTTTGACAAGACGAACCTTTGTTGGCAAAGTAATGTCTCTGCTTTTTAATATGCTGTCTAGGTTGGTCATAGACCTTGCTAGGAGAAGAAAATGTAGGCTAATATCTTTGTAGAAAATGTCAGAAAGTAGCTTTGTGGCTTGAAGGTGGGGAAACACTTCTTAAACAAAATCAATATGGAGAAAAACTGACAGATTTTATTACATTCAAATTAAATTTTTCCAGTCCATGAAGGGCAAGATGGACAAAGTTAGCAGATAAATGACATATTGAGAGAAGATATTTGCAATACCTAAGACCAATTGGGAACTTACATCTTGAAATATAAGAAACTCCTGCAAATCCTTAAAAAAAGACAAAAATTCCCAATTTGAAAAATGGGCAAAGGGAATAAGCAGGGGATTCACTGAATGTCAGGAAATCCTAAATGGCTGGTGAGTGTATATGAAGAGAAGCTCAAAATCATCAATAATGAGAGAAATGCAAATTAAAGCAATAATGAGAAACCACTCCTCACCTATTACACTGCCAAAATCAAAAAGGATATAAATGCCAGGTAATATATACAGGATGGAGAAGTTCAGGTACCCTTGGGCATTCCAGGTGGGAGTGTAGACCAGTATAGCGATTCTCAGAAGTAATCCAGTACTCTGATCACACGAGTTACGCACACATAGTATAAACCCTACTCTTGGATATTACCCACCCCCCAAAAAAAAAATTCCCCCCAGAGGTCCACAGAACCATGGATGAGGAGGTTTCAACCTGTGCTACTTGCAATAGTGGGGAACTGGAGTCCACCCTAGTGTCCCTCAGGGGCAGCTTGAGCAGCAAAACCTGGGGTCAGTACACTAATGAACACGAAAGAACTGTTACAAGCAACCAAGCAGATGAGGGGTTCCCACACACTGTACACTTCATGGCATCCTTCAGAATCTGAGTTTTGTCACCTGCTTCTTGGCCAAAAGAAGAGATTAATGGTTCTGTTTAGTAAGGATCAATAGTTAGACCCAAATGGCTTCATATATACCTGTGTCCTAACAACTTAAAAGCTCTTTAAAGAAATTAGTGCACATAGAGAGAGAAAATGATTTCATTTCCTTCTTAAACAAGCATAATTACTCACTAAGGGGATGTGTGTGCCTGTTGGGTGTTGCACAACTCTTGAAAGATTAGGATCAGACTGAAAACCGCTGCCCTTATTTTTGCACTTTAATTTTCCCTGCAGTACTTGTTTATCACCATGACTGCTTAATCACCGCGATTTGCTGATCACTATGACACAGGTTTGCAAAGATATGCCTTATCCTAGAAAAGAATCTAGCAAATCCAGTGTAAGAACCGTTGACTGCCCAGCAGTCAACAGTCAACCACTCACCAGTGCCCTTAGAGACTGACAAAGGTTGAGATGAGCATGCCCGTCTTTCCCTCCAAAAGTAAAACTACCTCACTGCACCCCTGTGGGTTCCCTGCACCTTCCCAGAGCACCTGGGCGCTGCCCGTCTTTCCCTCCAAAAGTAAAACTACCTCACTGCACCCCTGTGGGTTCCCTGCACCTTCCCAGAGCACCTGGGCGCACAGTTTGGGAACCAGAGAATACATATAACTATGAGTGAACTGTAAAAACAGTGCTGGATTTTAAAAAGGACTTCAAAACTAATGCCTAGGGATTTCCTGGTGGTCCAGGGATTGGGGCTCTTCGCTTTCACTGCCGACAGCGCAGATTCAGTCCCTGGGTCCATTGTCCTGTGCCCCCTAACGCCGCACCATGAGTGGACAGGGCTCCAGTACCTGAGAGAGACGAACTCGGAGGTCCCAGGCTCCGGGCTCTCAGAGAGACAGGTGGGAACAAGCCGGCCTAAGGATGAATCCTCTGGTCCAGGCGTCCTCCAAAGGAAGGCAGGCCGCGATAAGGCCGGGTCTGCGCAGGGAGCACATTTGGATGGAGGCGGGCGAGGTGGGGTTGGAGGGAGCGAGCTGCTGGTCGCCCAGGTGCGAAAAGCACCTGATGCCGAGCAGCGGCGCGTCCCCACTTCGCTCGCCCGCAGGTGGCGCCAGAGCGCAAGGCGGCGGGGGCCCCGGGTCCGGGAGTTCTGCCGGGCGGGGCGAGGGGCGGGCCCGGCGTGTCTGCGCGTTGGAGCGCGGCGACAGTCCGGCCGCGGGAAGGACTGACGGAACGGCGCGCCGCCGGATCCTCCGCGGCCATGGCCGAGCGCGCCGCTCGCCGCTGCTGCCTGGGCTGGGACTTCAGCACGCAGCAGGTATCGGCGCGGGCCCCGGGGCGGGCTGGCGGGGACCCCGGCGCCCGGAACCCTGGGCCGCGCTGCGAGCGCTTCTCTCTCGGGCTTCCCCGGGGACCCGGCACCTCCGCCAGGCCTGTACCCCGGCTCTCCCAGAAAGGGGGCCCTCCACCCCCACCCCTTCAAGGGATCCGCGGGCACGCGGCGGGGAGATGCCCGGGAACCTCAAAGGCTCGCACGCCGTCTTGAGCACAGGTTGCCAGGGACCCGAAGGAACTCAGCTGCTTTAAACAGAGGGCCAGACAGACGGGGAGACACGCAGGCGGAGCCAGTGACCGGGAACCAGATCACCGCTTGAACCTTTTTTTTTTTTTAAGTGAAACGGGCACGATGCACACCTGAACTTTGTTCCGCCTGTGACAGCCCTTGGATGGCACCAGCGTGACCAGGTCAACGTGCCCGACTGTGGTGCTCCCTGAGTCAGGCACGCAGGCAAGGAGAGTCAAGATTTGCTTTCCAGTTTGGGGTATCAAGGGGCTCCTTCTCCTTAACTTAGGACATGGTCGCAGTTAAAGACAAACCCCTCTCCACAGATGGGTCAGGGGAGCAAGGCTGTGGTCTATCCCTGACCAGAAACTCCTGGGGGGGACCTTGGATAAGTCAGGTTGTCTTGCTAGGCCTGTTTCTGCATCTGTCCAGTAAAGGAGTTGTACCCTGGAGTTTGGAATCTGCTCCGTTGGGACATGTATCTCTGGTCCTTGATCATGGCCTTTGGGAACAAACCGGGGACCTTGCCTGGTCTCTTAGAGCCCTGCAGGCGTGGACACCCCAGAGACATCTCCAAACCCTGCCTCCCATTCCTTCTCCTCTGGGACTTCCTCAGACCTTCTTGCCTGCCATAGGAACCAGCTCATCCATGAACATCTACTTCTAGAGGATTTTGGCTTTGGCTGTTTGGGAGGGCAGAAATTCCCGGAATGTTTCGGGGTGTTTCTGTTTAGCCCCTCCACTTCTTCATTTTACTAAGTCTTCGGATATGTCGTCAGATGAGGCCTCTTACCCGGATAATTGCCACGATGCACCGCAGCCTCAAGGAGGTCTCCAGGCTGAACCACTTCTAGAGGGCTGGGCTTCACCTGGTGATGTTCATATCCCCGGACCAGTGTAGAAGCTGAGGAAAAGTCTATCCATTATTTTTACTGTTTTACCTTCCAGGTAAAAGTTGTTGCTGTTGATGCAGAGCTGAGTGTCTTCTATGAGGACAGTGTGCAGTTTGACAGAGACCTTGTAGAGTTTGGGTATGTACCTAGGGTGCCTGTGTGTGTGTGGGGGGGTGGTTTTGGGGTCCACCCTAAACCCTTTTTTGGGGCCCCACTGCATGGCCTTTGTGGGATGGTTGTTCCCTGACCAGGGATCGAACCTGTGCTCCTTGCAGTGCAAGCATGGAGTCCTAACCACTGGGCTGCCAAGGAATTCCAGCTTTTTACATTTATAAACCACACTATTCTGGTTTCCTCAGATTGCGAGGAGGGCGACCTTGACATATCACTCAACATCTTTATTTTGTGCCTGGAATGCACTCTCCTGCATTCTTTCTGAATTCTGCACGTGGCTTCATATAGGTAGTAGGTATCAGTAGAGACTCACTTTGTACCAAGCACTGTGCTGCATGCTGGGATTTGATGGTGAAGCAGAGAGTCATGGTTCTTGCTCTCTCAGTTCTTCACATTTAGTGGGGAAGATTGATATCAGGCAAAGACTGATTGGTTAACAAAAAACACAAAAGAATGTTTTTTTAATAAACTCAGAAAAGGCCTCTGACGGAAAGGATCTCACTTCTTTAAGTACTTATTGTAAAGAAATATGATCTAGATTTGGAAGAGTAGGTTAGAGAATGTTTCTAAGGAGGTAGTGCTTAAGCCAGGATCTGAATGAGTGGGGTTAGCCAGGTGATAGATGGTAGAGAGCTTTCCAGGCAGAAAGAATAGCATGTGCAAAGGCCCTGTGGCAAGGAACACTGCTCATTCATGGAACTGAAGAAGGCTGAGTGGCTAGGGAGCAGAGAGGATGGGGTGGGCCATATAAGCCATGGAATGGAGTCTGTCTTTATCTTAAAAGCTATGGTTGCCCACTGTAGGGCTGTAGGGATTGGGGGAGGGGACAGTGTGAGATGGTTGTTTTTGTTTTTTAAAAAGATCTCTCTGGGTGCAGTGGGAAAGCAGATAGGATGTGGCCAAAGTACATGTTGGGAAACCACTGAGGAGGTTTTCCAAAGATTATCTGGATGAGAAATGATATTGATTGGATGAGAGAGAGCTGGGTGGTAAAATTGGCAGGTCTTGGTACAGAATTTATTATGAGATATGAGAGTGAGGCTTCTGGCTGGCCTCCGGGGTGGATAGTAGACTGTGAAAGAGAATTGGTTTCTGGGAAAAAGATCATGATTTTAGATTTTTGTATTAGTTTGGTAGGACTTCCAGACAAAATCCCACAGACTGAGTGGTTTAAACAAGACTTTTTGAAAGATTAAGTAACACTGTGGCTGCGTTGAGTCTCTGTGGCTGCGAGAAGGCTTTCTCTCGTTGCGGGGAGTGGGGGTTGCTCTCTAGTTTGAGTGTGTGGCTTCTCGTTGGGCTGACTTCTCTTGTGGGGCACCGGCGCTAGAGGCCAGGCCCAGTAGTTGGGATACATGGCCTTAGTTGCCCCGAGGCGTGTGGAATTTTCCTGGACCAAGGGTTGAACCTGTGTCCGCTGCATTGGCACTGGATTCTTAATGACTGGACCACGAGGGCAATCCAAACAAGACACATTTATGTTCTTACTCTTTTGGAGTCTGGAAGTCCAAGTTCAAAGTGCTGGCAGGGTTGGTTTCCTCTGAGATCTTTCTCACTGCTTTCCAGATGGCTGCCTTCTTTGCTGCCTCTCACGTGGCCATCCTTCTGTGTGAGTGCACGCCTGGCATCTCCTGGTTATTTATGCCCTTATCTTTTATAAGGACATCAACCATACTGGATTAGGGCCCACCCTGATGACTTCTTCGTAACTTAATTATCTCTTTAAAGGTACTATCTCCAAACACAGTCACATTGTAAGGTACTGGGGCTTAGGACACGGTGAGCCTTGAAGGACACAATTCAGTTCATAACTGTTGTGGATCTGTAGATTTTGAGGTGGCTTGGAGTGGTCCTGGTGGAAGTGTCCCTCCGTGTCTATTTCAGATAGCACTTATTCCTTGAAGCCTTCCCTTCTGGCCTCTCCATCTCACTGCCCATCACCTTCTGTTGCCATCTGTTTCTTCCCCAGCTGATGCGTCTCCTTTGAGCTGAGGTTGGAGGCTATCTTGCTTTCATATTTTATATTACTACAGGCCACCCCTCTTAGAGTTTTGGTAGTTTGTATCTTTCAAGGAATTGGTCTATTTCATCTAGCCTATCAGATTTGTGGCCATAGAATTGTTCCTAATATTCCTCTATTGTCTTCCGATGTCTGTGAGATCAGTAGTGAAGACCCTTCTCTCATTTCTGATGTTGGTAATTTACGTCTTCTCTCTTTTTTTTTCCTTGATTAGCTTGACTAGAGGTTTATCAGTTGACCTTTCCATAGGATCAGCTTTTGGTTTCTTTGATTTTTCTCTTTTCATTTTTGTTGACTCATGCTCTGCTGCTGCTGCTAAGTCACTTCAGTCGTGTCCGACTCTGTGCGACCCCATAGACGGCAGCCCACCAGGCTCCCCTGTCCCTGGGATTCTCCAGGCAAGAACACTGGAGTGGGTTGCCATTTCCTTCTCCAGTGCATGAAAGTGAAAAGTGAAAGTGAAGTCGCTCAGTCGTGTCCGACTCTTTCCGACCCCATGGACTGCAACCCACCAGGCTCCTCTGTCCATGGGATTTTCCAGGCAAGAGCACTGGAGTGGGGTGCCATCACCTTCTCCGACTTGTGGTCTAATTTTTATTAAATTTATTATTTCTTCTCTTCTGCATGGATTATTGTCGCCATATTTGAGTTTTTGTTTTTTATGTCATTGACTATCTCAGTCTCTTTCTGTTGCTTCTTGATTTTGAGTCATCGTTTAAAAGGCCTCCTCACTCCAAAATTAGGAAGTGGACTTGGAAGGGCTTCTCATCCAACCCCAAACTTTCCCAACCCTTTTATGCCCACTGCTCCAAGTGACAGCATTGCAGGGTGAACACCTTATATTTAGAAGGCTTGTTTTTGCTGGTGCTTTCGGAGAATTGCCACCTCTGAGCCACACTGGGCAATTTCCGTGCCTTCTCTCTCCATCTTGCCCATCATCTTCCCTGTTCAATCTAGAGTTACCCCACGAGGCTGGGGGCGGGGTGCTTCTCCTTCTGCAGGAGGGATCCCGGATCTGCCATTGCCGGGCCCCCACCTGAGGCTCTGTCCCACATTATCTCTTCTGCTTGTAGGACTCAGGGTGGAGTTCATGTTCACAAGGATGGCCTGACAGTGACCTCTCCGGTCCTGATGTGGGTCCAGGTAAGACAGGGATTCCCGTCCCTCTCTTGTCCCAGCCTGTCTTACCAGCAGACTTGGAAATTTGCTCAGAAGCCTGAAGGTGGCAGCTCATGAGAGCCCCTGTTGAGACCAGGTCCTCCTGGGCAGGTGGAGTCTGCACGATCCAGGGCCAGCCTCGGTCTTAGCTGGTGGCAGGACTTCTGAGCTGAAGAGACTCACAGAGGGGCTTCCAGGTGCCGAAACCAGAGCAGCTGGAAAGTCCTGCCATCTTTAAAATGCCACAGAGCAGACCTTTCCCAAACATTCCACTTTCAGGCCCGGTGTCCTCCCGTGTACCCTGAGATCCAAACATGGCCCTTACACTCTCCTCTTAGTGCTCAGTCCCCTGGCCTTTCAACTCCAGCGGAAGGGGCCCTCAGTGTGGCGACTTGTGACCTGCCCATTCGGGCTTAGATCCATCCCAAGCTAGGCCTGCCTCTCAGGACCAGTGAGGAAGGAAGATGCCTGTTGCCAGACCTGCATTACCTGTGAGGCCACAGGACTAGGGTGTGGATAGCACAGGCAGGTGTGATAGGAGCCGAGGGCTCTTTCATGGGCCTCAGGGGACCTGGGACCCTGGAACCAGGGGTCAGACAAAGGTAGCAACTGAATGTCCTCTGCCCACAGGTTTTTCAGTTCTTGGATGCTTAGCTGTGCTGCATGGCGTGGGGGATCTAGTTCCCTGACTGGGATTGAACCCAGGGCCCCCTGCACTGGGAGCTCAGAGTCTTGGCCACTGGACCACCAGCAAAGTCTGTGGAGCCTTGTTCTGATGGGAGCTTCAAGTTTGCTCTTTGCTTCTCCATTGCAGTGAAGTCATATCAGTAATATGGTGGACTGAAAATGCAGATAAAAGAAACAAAAATTTGAGCCACCTGGTTTCGGCTCTTCCTGAATATTTGCGTGCATGCTCAGTCCTGTCCAACTCTTTGCAACCCCGTGGACGGTAGCCCACCAGGCTCCCCTGTCCATGGAATTTCCCAGGCAAGAATACTGGAGTGGGTTGCCATTTCCTCCTCCAGGGGATCTTTTCAACTTAAGGGATTGAACCGGCATCTCCTGCATTGACAGGTGGATTCTTTACCACTGAGCCACCTGAGAGGCCCTTCTGAATGTTTGGAAGTCACCAGTTGGAGAGGCAAACTTTGAGGATTGCTGGTTTCTGATTCCATTTCTTTAAAATATTTTTAGCATAGCTCACCTTTTTATTTGGTTGATGCCTACTCATTTAATTGATGTACTCTGCTTCCAAACCCTGAGTCATCGGTTCCTTCTTTATCTCCACTGACAGGGCAGGCATTGAAAATCCAGGCTTGGGCATTAGCCTGGTTCCGTGGTTCAGGACAGTCATGGTGGGTCCTGTGTTTCTTTTCAGGCTTTGGATATCATCTTGGAGAAGATGAAGGCTTCGGGCTTTGACTTCTCTCAAGTCCTCGCCTTGTCTGGGGCGGGCCAGGTGTGTTTGCTGCAGCCTCTGTTTGCAGCATGAGGGGCGTCTGTCTTGGGTGGTGCTGTGGGTGCTGAGGTGTTGCTAAGTCACTTCAGTCGTGTCCAACTCTCTGCGACCCCATAGATGGCAGCCCACCAGGCTCCCCCGTCCCTGGGATTCTCCAGGCAAGCACACTGGAGTGGGTTGCCATTTCCTTCTCCAGTGCGTGAAAGTGAAAAGTGAAAGTGAAGTCGCTCAGTCATGTCCGACTCTTAGCGACCCCATGGACTACCGCTTTCCAGGCTCCTCCGCCCATGGGATTTTCAGGCAAGAGTACTGGAGTGGGGTGCCATTGGCTCCCCTCAAAGGACGGTGCACATTCTTGAGAGTCACTGCACAAGTTTCGTTGCAGTGAAAATCCCTATAGCTGTTTCACCTTGGAGGATGAAACACAGGATTTGAGACAGTTCGTACAGTTAAATGTTGTACAGAAGAGAACACTGGGTGAGGAGGAACTGGATCCAGGTCCTCCAAGGGGATGGAGGAAGAATGTGACATGAATTTATTATGACTGTTTGAAGGTACACAATGGCTTTCCTCTTTTCCGGAAGTAAAAATAAAGTCAGAAATCATGCTAATAACTATAGTAGTGTGGTAATGACAAAGAACATTGGACACCTAGTGTATGCCAGGTGCGGTGCTGAACATCTTACATGCACTAACTTAGTCCTCATAGCAGTCGTACCAGGAGGTATCCTGCAGTGGTTAGCACAGGGGGCTCCAGGTTTGATCCCTAGCCCTGCCATTTGCAAGCAGTGACCTGGGGCACGTTGTCCAGCTTTCTGGTGCCCCCATACTCTAATCTGCTGTGAGGTCAATGTGAATGTTAAATAGATAGGACAGTGCAAAAAACCCTCCAAGTTTTAGCTACTGTTTTTATCATTGCCATTTACATGGGGAAACGGAGGCACAGAGAGGCGATGTCACTTGTCGAAGGTCACCTAGCTGCTAGGAGGGGGAGTGAGGATTCCAGTCCAGTGTTATCCTCTGAGTCACTCTGCCCCATGCTGGTTTAGCATGTCTTCACATCCTCATTAGAGAGCACTCACCAACTCTTCTGAAGGTGCCTCTTCCCCTGACCTATTGAAACTTATTGACTGTGTCCTTGTTCTACTAAACAGAGTCCCTGGTGGTCTCGGCTGCCTCCCGCACCTGGACCCCCTCTCCCTCCCACACGCCCCCTCTGCCCCCTTGGCCGCATGTCCCAGGAGCGCCTCAAGCTTGCCATTTCTCTGACTGGGCGCTCCGTCTTGCCCCAGGTGCCCTCCTTTGGTGCCCTTTCTCAGGGAGTTGTCCCTCCCCACCTGGGACCACAACCCAAGTGTCAGCCTCGATTCCCCCGTCCTCCTGCCCCCGCACTCCAGGGGGCCCCCTAATCCTGCTCATTTCTCCCTGACTCTTGAATCTGCCACCTCTTCTCCAGTGCCACCTCTGTGGCCCAGGCCTGGTACCCACTGTGTTTCTCTGGGCCTCTGTTCCACCTCCCTGCCTCCAGCCTACCTTCTCCAGGCTCTCACAGGCCCTTTCATCCATTCGACTCTGGCCATCCAGAGTTCTCACCAGCCCAAGATAAAACCCAACCAAGGGGTAGGCTGCCACCTCCCCATCCAGTCCCTTCTTCCCCCACCCCAACCTCAGGTTCCTTCCCTGCACATGCCAGCCACTCTCAACTGCAGTTACTCTCTTCATGGCGTACCCCTGCACCCAACTCTGGGACCCTTTCCTAGTTACCACATCCACTTCTATGCACGCATACCCCCAGCAGGCTAGACTCCTCCCCGGCGTTTCCACAGCCCTGCCACTGAACTTCATAGGTTTTTTTTGGCTGCATCCGTGTTGTAGCACGTGGGATCTTTTGTTGCAGCACAAACTCTCTAGCTGTGGCCCGTGGGCTTAGTTGCTCCGTGGTATGCGGGATCTCAGTTCCCTGACGAGGGATCGAACCCATGTCCCCTGCATTGCACAGTGGATTCTTAACCACTGGACCATGAGGAAAATCCCTTAGTAGAGGTTTGTAATTGTCCACTTGTGTCTTTTCCCCTGACTAAACTCCAGTATCCCCAGAATAGGGACGGTACTACCCTAGTCATCTGTCCCATCCTGGCGTGATCTAGGTGGTCAGTTAGTGTTTGTTGACTGAATAGTGGTAAATGAATAAATGAGTGAATGTCAGATAGTATTCTGAGCAATATATTTAAATATAGTTTTACAAAGGCACCAAAATCTAGACCAATAATTGTTTGTTCCTCCATGTTTTGAGGTGGACAGGGCAGAGTTCCTCCTCATCTTATAGAAATGAAAACCAAATCTCATAAAGGTGATGAGCTCTGTGACTTAGAAGTACCGGTGTGGACTTAAGAGTCCAGTTCTTTGGCGTGTAGTCTGGGGTCCTTCCGGTCTCCAGGAGGCTGATACGAGCTTGGGTTTTCCCTTGGCAGCAACATGGAAGCGTGTACTGGAAGACTGGGGCCAGCCAGGTGCTGACAAGCCTGTCACCAGACCTTCCGTTGCGTGAGCAGCTACAGGTGACTGTGGCCGGGTTGTGGGAGGCTGAGGAACTTCTGCGGGAGGTGGTAGGGAAGAAGGGCTCTGAGCCCTGTAGGTCCTGAAGCCTAGGGCTTTTGGGCATCGTCAGGGGTGTGGGAAGATGGCTGAGCAGCAGTCCTGTGAGCGTGGTCTGCCACGCACATCCCTGTAGTCGGAACAAAGGCTTGGGTGCACACAGCCCTCATCACGTGGGTCCCTTGCAGTCCAGCACGACTCTGGCAAGCTCCCTGCTCAGAAAGCTAGGGGACCTAGTGCCTCCCAGCGGTGCTGGTAGTGCAGGCTCTGGCTTCTTTTCTCTCAAGCTCCACATGCCCGGGCCAGCCTGCCCTTGGCTGCAGCTCTGGCCCTCTGCCACCCCCTTCCTATCTCTCCTGTTGCCTGCGGTGCTCAGGTACGCTCGCCAGAATCTTCTACCCAGAGCTTTCTGGGGAAAGAGCCCCCCCGCCCAGGCCAGACCAAGGTTTGGACGTGAATGGCTTACCCACGGGTCTTCCAAGGTCATGTCCAGGGGAGAGACATCCACTTCATCCCTGCTGTGCTGGGCAGTGTGGCCGCCGGTGCCAGGATGGTCCCCAGGGTCAGCAGGCGGAGCTCACGCCTGTGCTCCTTCTTTCCAGGCCTGTTTCTCCATCAGCAACTGCCCGGTGTGGATGGACTCCAGTACCGCAGCCCAGTGCCGCCAGCTGGAGGCCGCCGTGGGCGGGGCCCAGGCTCTCAGCCGCCTCACCGGCTCCCGCGCTTACGAGGTGGGAGCGCCCGCTGTGATCTGGGGACAGGGGCTGGTCTAGGAGGAAGACCTGAATGCCGGCCCTGGTCCCTTCTCCCTGGGGGTCTGGGAGGACACGCTGGTGACCTGCCCCTATGGGACTCCTGGGAGGCCGTGTGGCTGCTGCCCCGTGGAGCCAGGCCAGGGCCCTCTGACCCGTGGTTCTGAGCTAGGCCCTCTGCACTGCCCGTCCAGTGAGGGCAGGTCTGCTGCTGCTGCGCCCAGGTCAGAGCTCTGCTGTGTCTGTGGCTGATAATGGCACCTCGATCTCAGCCTCTCTAACTTGGAGATACAAACAGCACTTACATTTTGGGTAGTTTTGAAGCCGAAAGGAGTCAGTGCTTACAGGCACTTGGTGTAGCTCCTGGGAAAGTAAAAAAAAAAAATTTGAGTACCTCTTTCCTGTTGGCTTCAGCCACAGTCCCACCCCCTCCCATGGGGTGGCTGCTGTTGGCTCAGCCAGGCTCATGCCACCCTCCCTGGAGTAGAGGTTCGGGGAATAAGACCAACGCTATTTGGGCCACCTGAGGTAGGAAGGATGTGGGTTAGGAAAATACGTGAGTCCCCTGCATGGGTGCCTTCAGTCGGAACAGACATCCTGCCACATGAGAAGCGAGATTATTAGTAAGGGTGTTCAACAGACATCAGACATTTCCAGATTTCAGAAACCTTCTTAAGCTCTTATTCAGAGCCTGCTATGTTAACTCTGTGAGTACTTTATGGACTTGATCATTCTCCAAAGGATATGGGTTTTTAAGTACTTGCACTCTTTTTCCAGCGATTTACAGGAAACCAGATTGCAAAGATTTACCAGCAGAACCCCGAGGCCTACTCACACACAGAGGTTGGTTAAACATTCCTCTTTGATTACAAGTCAGGGTCGAATTCTTTCTCTAATTTTGCATAAATATACATCTCATGTACATGGGCTAAAAACATTGATGAGCAGACATTAAAAATGAAATGTATTCAGTTTGCTTTTATTCTCATTGTCAGGCTTTTTCCAAAGAAGAGGGAAAGAATGGAATTATAGGAAAGAAAAGTCAGGGACTCTCCTGACCAGAAGGGTAGCGGTCAGGGTCAGACTGGGAGCAGGGGGCCTGGTGTCTTCCGGGGACCACCTGGGTAGATCTGGGTGCCCTTCATCTCTGTTTCCTCAACTTCCTGGGCTTCCCTGGTGGGTCAGGCAGTAAAGAATCTGCCTGCGATGCAGGAGACCTGGGTTTGATCCCTGAATCAGGAAGATCCCCTGGAGAAGGAAATGACAACCCACTCCAGTATTCTTGCCTGGAGAATCCCAAGGACAGAGGAGCCTGGTGGGCTATAGTCCATGGGGTTGCATAGGGTTGGACCCGACTGAGTGACTAACACTTTTACTTTTGGGCTCAGTATCCTATCGTTGATACAGGATGCCTAACAGGAGCTTGATAGGTGTGGAGTCTCTGTTTTCTTAGGAAATTTGTAAACCTGGACCAGTGTGTCTCTAGCTGTGGCCCTTCAACCAGAACCTATATCCCGGGAACCCAGGTTCCATTCCTTGATCCACAGTTGCCGAAAGCCGGAACTTAATGCCACCTGAGAAGCAGCTCAACGGCCTGGCTAGTGAGACTCATCTCTAAGTAATTAGAAAATGGTCAGCTTGTGTTAAACCATACTGCTTTTTTAATCTTAACATGCAGTTTACTCTTTAGTGAGTCAAGGTTCCAGATTATTCTGCAGTGTTAGCCATTAATGAAGGTTTTGAGTGGAGGGGATGATAAAACTTCTCCAGAGTCTGTGTGTAGAACAGAGGTAGTCTGACTGTGAGCAGGAGGTGATGGCATTCTCTCCCCTGGTCCAAGTGCCTGTGAGTCCCGTGTGGAAGCACAGACCCTCAGGGTGACATTGAAATCAACTCTCAGTTCCTCCCACTCATGTTTGGGGTCTCTGGCTTCCAAAGGGGACGGCTTCCACTTCTACTCATTCTGAACCCCTGAAACTGTCTTGGTTGGTTCTGGATTCTGTGGCCATACATCTACTTCCTCTGTGAATGAAAGTCATAGAAATGGAGGAAGGAATCAGGGCGCCACACTCCCTGGCATATGGATTCCGGTGAAAACTGCCTTCCCTCAGGGTGGCTTCTTCTTAGGTTTTTTTATTGCTGTTTGGCTGTACTGCGAGGCTCGTGGGATCCTTAGTTCCCTGACCAGGGATTGAACCCAGGCCCCCAGCAGGGAAAGCCCGGAATCCTTACCACTAGACCACCAGGGAACGCCTTTTTTCCCCTTGTCGTTGTTGAACCTGGCCGTTCTATGACTTGTCAGAAACCGCGGAGCGAGAGGCTTTCCTAAGGGGTCACTGCTTGGTGTCCCGGCCACTCCAAATGCCCTGCGAGACTGAGGCATCCCCCGTCCTCTCACTGCTGGGGCATCTTGCTCAAAGTTTCTACTTCCCTCCCCAACTTAACACTCTTGTCCTGTTGTGTGTGTGTCCCAAGTAGTCGGTTGTTCATGAGTCATAGATCTCACGGTATCTTTCTCTTTTGCAGAGAATCTCCTTGGTCAGTAGTTTCGCTGCTTCTCTCTTCCTTGGGTCTTACTCCCCTGTTGACTACAGTGATGGTAAGTCTTCAGAGTCCAGCGCTGGGCCTGTCCAGCAGGTGTGCGGCAGCATGAATCTTACCCAGTCTTCCATCCCTACTGTCCGTTGCCAAGAAGGGAGGGTATTAGTTATCTTTTGTGGGTAACAAATGACCTCAGTGCTTTGCAGCTGAGGGCCATCAATGCTTGTTATCTCACAGAGTTTCTGAAAGTCAGGAATCAGGGAGTGGCTTGACTGGATGCTTCTGGCTCTGGGTCTCTGAGGAAGTGGCAGTCAAGCTGGCCTCCAGCATTAAGCAGAGACATTACTTTGCCAACTAAGGTCTGTCTAGTCAAGGCTATGGTTTTTCCTGTGGTCATGTATGGGTGTGAGAGTTGGACTTTGAAGAAAGCTGAGCACCGAAGAATTGATGCTTTTGAATTGTGGTGCTGGAGAAGACTCTTGAGAGTCCCTCGGACTGCAAGGAGATCCAACCAATCCATTCTGAAGGCGATCAGCCCCGGGATTTCTTTGGATGGAATGATGCTAAAGCTGAAACTCCAGTACTTTGGCCACCTCATGCGAAGAGTTGACTCATTGGAAAAGACTCTGATGCTGGGAGGGATTGGGGGCAGGAGGAGAAGGGGACGACAGAGGATGAGATGGCTGGATGACATCACGGACTCGATGGACGTGAGTCTGAGTGAACTCCAGGAGTTGGTGATGGACAGGGAGGCCTGGCGTGCTGCGATACATGGGGTCGCAAAGAGTCGGACACGACTGAGCGACTGAACTGAACTGAACTGAAAGGCTTGACTGCAGTTGGAGGATCCTCTTCCAGGCCACACATGTGGCTGTTGGCCGGAGGCCTCTGTTCCTTGTCCTAACCCCTCCAACAGCACTATATGGGAGCTAGATTTCACCCCAAGGGAAGGGAAAGAGAGACAGCAGCCAAGCAGAAGCTGCAGAGTCTTTTACACACTAGTCTTGGGAATGACGTGGATCACTCTTCCCCTGTCCCTGGGCACACAGACCTCCGGGTACCAGAAGAAGGGACCACACGTGGTGTGGACACTAGGACTGGGGGATGAACAGGCACCGTCTTGTAGCCTGGCTCCCTCAGGAGTTATATTTTGAAGTTCTTGTTCACATTTGGAGAACTCAGGAGAGTGATGAGCTTCTGGAATCAAAACTCTGACAAAAATAAATGCAGATGATGCCAGTGAGGAAGGAGAGCTGGGAGGAGCTTGCTGAAGGAGCTCTGGGTTGAGGCTAGAGCAGAAGGAGGCACCAAGGAGGGAGGAGGAGGCAGAGCAAGAGCCCAGGCCTGGGAGAGTGGCCTCAGGAGGCCCCGGGACACTCCCGGTGCGGGGAGTTCTGCTGAAGTGTGTGAGCGCCGTTGTGTGCCAGACGCTAGCTTAGTTTGCAAGGGGAGAGAGTAAAGTGATGAAGGAGTGGTCCCCAAGCTTTGCCCACAATCTGGAGAAGAAAAGCTTCCTCCCGCACAGGAGCCCAGCTCCTTGGAGCTCAGGCCAGCAGAGTGATACACACGGAGCAGCCTGTTCCCACCGATGTTCTCCACACTCAGCAGGGCTGCTGAGCGCTGCCGGAGAAAGTTCCATCGCTGCTGTGGACATTGCTGAGCTTCACCCTCAGCTGGGCCTCCACCCATTCCCCTCACTGTCACCTTAGAAGTCACCTACTAATTTACCAGTTGTCTAACCCTCTCACATGGGGACAGGGCTCCAGCAGCACCCAGCTCACTGGTCTGCCGCCTCCTGGGCCCCAGGAAGGGGGCCATGCACCTGTGCTCTGGATTCTCCCCACTCTCCATCCTCAAGAGAAGTAGATTATTCTGGGAAGTTTTAGCTGATCACCAGGGCTTCCCTGTTGGCTCAGATGGTATAGAATCTGCCTGCACTGCAGGAGACTGACCTGGGTTTGATCCCTGGGTCAGGAAGATCCCCTGGAGAACGGTACGGCTCCCCATTGCAGTATTCTTGCCTGGAGAAATCTATGGACAGAGGAGCCTGGCAGGCTACAGTCCCTGGGGACTGTCGCAGAGTCAGACACTACAGAGTGACTTTCACGCACACATAGCTGATCTTAGTGATGAGTATGAGGAAGTTTGGAGGCATCTGAGAGCTTCCCTTGAAAAGTTAGATGCGATTGAGAAATCCCACATTGGTGCCAGGGCTGCCTCAGAGCCTTGAACCCCAGGGGACACTCAGAGCCATCCTAGATGCTGCTGCCGGGAGCCGTCTCCCCCAGCCAGGTGTTAGAGAATCAGAGGCCCACTGGAGAGTGACCCAGATCTATTGCATACATTCCATCAGGGAAGAGCTCCAGGTACACGCCTGCTTTGAGAATGATCCCCTCTTGGCTAGATTTGTGCATTTTTACAGAAGATTTTTTTAAAGATTTCTCTTGGAACTTCCCTGGCAGTCCAGTGCTTAAGACTCCACACTGCCAATAGAGGGAGCGTGGCTTTGCTCCTTAGCTGAGGAACTAAGACCCCACATGCCACAAGGTATGGCCCAGAAATTGGGGTGGAAAATGAATAAAGCACACATTTTTCAAAATTTTGTTCTTTCGTTCTTGTATCCTTCCTTCCTTAGGTTCTGGAATGAATTTGCTGCAGATTCAGGACAAAGTCTGGTCACAGGCTTGCCTTGGAGCCTGCGCACCTCGCTTAGAGGAGAAGCTTGGCCGACCAGTGCCATCCTGCTCCGTTGTGGTAGGTCCCCTGCCCAGTGCCCAGTGGCGAGGCTCACTGGAGAGCTGGTTTGCTGCTGGGGAAGTGGTATAGTACATACACGCACCCCCCCCGCACCCCCGACCGCACGCACATCCATCCATTTACACAAGGACACGCACACCTGGAACTTTGTCTAGTACAAGATAAGTAGTTGATGTGAGTCAGAGCAGTCTGGATCCCTCCCTTGCATTCAGGTGCTCAGGCCCAGTTGCAGATTGCTGCCTCATGGAGGGGGTGAGGGGGGTGGGGAGTGGACTTTGGAAAATTGTGCCCTGGAAAATAATTAGAATGGGAAAAGGATTGAAGGCATATGTTCTGGGTGATTGCACTCCTTAGGAAAAAATGCACAAGATGGAAATTTAAGGGATGGGACCACCACTGAAGCTTGGGGCAGGCAGTCTGGAGGAAATAAAGAGAAGTGCCGGTGATCTGGGGAGAGCATGGGCCTTGGAGCCACACTGTCTGGGGTGGAATTGGGCTCTGCTGCTAACCGCCTTTGTGACCTTGTGCCTCAGTTTCCTCATCACTTCCACTGTTTCCGGAGCAGTAGGAATGCTACTACTTTCTATCTGTCAGGCTGTTGTGCAGAATGAATGAGGTGATACGTTTAATGTACTTAAGATGGTGCTTGGTCCCAGGGCTAATACGAAAAACATTTGGGACAGCCACATGCAGAAGAATGAGACTGGACCACTGTCTTACTCCAGATACAAAAATTAATCCATAATGGATAAAAGGCTTGAATATAAAATTCGAAACCGTAAAACTCTGAGAAGAAAACAGGTGGTTAGCTCCTTGATACTCAGCAGAGAGTTCTTTTGCATTTGAAACTGAAAACAGGGGCCTTCCATGGTGGTCCCATGGCTAAGACGGCAAATTCCCAATGAAGGGGGCCCAGCTTCAAACCTGGCCAGGGAACCAAATCCCACCTGCCACAGCTAAGAGTTTCCATGCCACCAAAATAAAGATTGAAGATCCAGCATGCTGCAACTAAGACTTGGTGTAGCCAAATAAATATTAAGAAAAAAATCCTGAAAGCAGAGGCAATTAAAGCAAACCCAACAAATACAGCTACAGCAAAATAAAAGCTTCTGCTCAGCAAAGGAAACCATTAACAAAGTGAAAAGGCAACCTACCAACTGGGAGAAAATATCTGCAGAATCTGTATCTGCTTCCCTGGTGGCTCGGATGATACAGAATCCGCCTGCAGTGTGGGAGACCCGGGTTCAGTTCCTGGGTGGGGAAGAACCCCAGGAGGAGGGCATGGCAACCCACTCCAGTATTCTTGCCTGGAAAATTCCATGGACAGAGGAGCCTGGAGGGCTACAGTCCATGGGGTCTCAAAAGAGTTGGACACGATTGAGCAACTAAGCACACGTACCTGATAAAGGGGACAGTTCAATGAAAGAACTTTAACCATTGGAGTGGCACCCATGTTCAGAATAGCCACTGGCTGTCCATGCTCTGGTTCCTCCTAGTTGGCCAGCTGAGTTCTTGGTTGCGCCCTGCACTCGGCCATTTAGTGGGAAGCACCTGCCCCACACTAGAACAAGTGGAAGTGCTGGGTGGGGCAGAGTGTTAGCTGTGGGGGAGACCAGGGCATAAGGAGAACCAGGCTACCGCGAGTGCCTCCTGTTGGCAGTTCCAGCCATGGGAACACTTTTCTATCAACAGTAGGAGCTGAAAACAGCCTTTGCCACCACGAGCAGAATGTCAAAGCCAGATTGTCATCCTCATCCCCAGGGTGGGCTTCCCAGGTGGCTCAGTGGTAAAGAACCTGCCTGCCAATGCAGGAGACATGGGTTTGATCCCTGGGTCAAGATGATCCCTTAGAGGAGGAAATGGCAACCCACTCCAGTATTCTTGCCTGGGAGAGAATGACCGTGGGATCATTAAGTATCAGACGTGACTGAGCATGCACAGGCTCCCAGAGGGTGCCATGAAGCCAGAGCACAGAGCTAAGGGTGTCCTGCCTGACTGAAGCAGACAATTCAGAACCCAGGCAGGCTGATGCACAGCAGAAAGGAAAAAAGGAAGGGTGAACAGAAGACAGCCAAGCCTCTGGGACTGGTATTGCACACGGCTCTTAGTTTCCAGTCGATGAAGAGCAGTGTTTTGTCCACAGCAGCCAGCTTTGTTTGCCTTACACCAAGAACACATGCCTCCAAGAGGGGCCTCGTGCAGACACGAGCAGCTTGAGGAACAGAAAAGAACTGATTTGGAAAAGTGTGTTTTCGTTTGAAACATATGTACCCACGTGATGGGGGGAAACAAGCAAAATTCATGTTTTCTGTCATCTCTTTTTCTGAAGGTGGTGCCCAGATGGCTTTCTCTCCTTTTCTGCAGGAAAATTTTTGGAGATGTCATGTAGCGACGCCTCCGCCTCACAACCTCGCAGCCCACCTTTTTGGCCAGCAGTTGTGGTCTCCCGTGTCCCTTGGCAGCCTTCTGCCTGAGCTGTAGCTCATTTCCCTCTTCTGCCCTGGGGGATTCTGGAACTTTGTAGCTGTGCTCTGCCAGCCTGGAGGATCAGGGTTAATCCCCCCACACACACACACCTTTCTCCTTTGAGGAGCTGTGGAGAGCTGCTCCCTGTCCCACCCCCAAGAGGACAGCCTGCCTCAAATGCTGCCCACAGCCAGCACCGGCTCCCCAGAGTACCCTTGGGTGGGCTTTCACCCCTTCCTTTTCATTCTTTCAACCCCCACCCTCATTTCCTGGGGTCACTTCCCCAAATAAGCCTCCTGCACAAGCGCTGACTCAGACTGTTCTCTGAGGCAACCCAGGCCAAGACATTTATCTCCCAGGCTTTATTCTCATGGAAATCTGAAATTTTGTTGGATGGAGCAAAATGGTCTTCCTAGACACTGGGAAATCCCTTAAAAAAATTTTTTTATGGCCGTGCCACTGGTCATGTGGGATCTTAGTTCCTTGACCAGAGAGTGAACTCACACCCCCTGCAGTGGAAGGGTAGAGTCTTAACCACTGGACCACTAAGAAGTCCCAGGAAATCTCATCATTTATTTTAAATTTTTGGAAGTAAGAGAAAGTCAGGGAAAGCGGAGGGTGGGGTCGGGGAGCTTTCCTTTCATAACTGTTTTCTAAAGATTGTAGGTCTGTCTAGAAAGTATCCCTGCTCTCTGATCCCACAGGAAGTCTCGAAGGGGCCCTGAGAGCTTGGTTCCTGGTGGAGGCTCCTCCCCCACAGCACCTTTCCTTGGTTTATTTTCTTCAGGACGTTGACCTCCGCCCATGCATGTCTGACTGCTCGTGATCTGCTTGCTGGGCTGATGGAGCATGTGTGTAAGGCATTATCTACTTCCACGAGTTTGTTTAATGCTTTTCTCCTCTCATTTATTTATTTTTAATGCAACATCCAGAATTTGGGGCTTACAAAGCAAGCCCACATTGGGGACGGTTTTGTTCTAGCTGCCTTGACTCTCAAAATCAAGCGTGCCTTGAGGCAGTGGGACAACTTCATGTTCATGGTCCCAGCCCCGTGCTGGGCTCCACTGGTGTTCTGTGAACAGGACGTCCCAGCTGTGATGAGCCTCTCGGCCCCACCCAGGCCTGTTGCTTTCCCGTGGCCTGAAGGGTGGGCAGCTGTGCCAAGCAGGTGGGATTTGCTTCTACAGAACGTACTTGCTTTCTCTCCTCAGGGACCCATCTCTTCCTACTTTGTCCAACGCTATGGGTTTCCTCCAGGATGCAAAGTGGTGGCCTTCACTGGGGACAACCCAGGTGAGTACCTCTTGGGACTTCACCCCCCCAGTAGCCCGCCTTGGTCCTTGCTGGACTCTGGCGAATGCCAACCAACCTCCTGGGGATGCCTGTCTGGCAGACCCTTCCTCTGTGGCCACCTACCCCCCTGCTGCCCTGAGCTCTGACTCCTTGTACCTGTCCCGCCTTGGCCCTGGCTGTACCCACAAGAGCCACCCAGGGCTGCCCAGCAAGGTGAGAACTGATCAGTGGAGGAAGACAGTCAAGCCCACCCTCCCTGACCTGCCTTTTCTGTTCCAAAGTAAGCATCTCAGCTCCTCCACCTCTTCCTCCAGTACCCAGCATTAAGACTGTCACCCCTTTTCTGACCTGTTGTTCGGTCACTCAGTTGTGTCCGACTCTTTGCGATGCCGTGGACTGCAGCACGCCAGGCTTCCCTGTCCTTCTCCGTCTCCTGGAGCTTGCTCAAACTCATGTCCATTGAGTCGGTGATGTAGATACGACTTACTCCTCATCGAAGCCTCTTGTCTCCTCTTCCTCCTCCTCTTCTCTGGGGTTTCCCGACAGGTCTCTCAAGGAAGGCCACGTGGCCACAGACTGCTGCCCCTCACCATATCCCTGCAGCCCTTTTCCTAATGAGCCACCACATCAGGGTTGATGGATCGAGTAAACACAAATAGAATAAATGCAAATACAATGCCAACTTGAACTCAGAGGAAGGACAGATGATGAGGTAGTAGTGTAAGTGTGCCCCAGGCATTGTTTGGACTTCAGAGAACAGGCTTTATCAGTGTGTATCCCAAGTATTATTTCTCTGAAATTGAGATGTGACTGAGCGCCCTGTATCTTATCTGGCAACTGTATGCCAAATCGCCACCCTGTGCTGCCATTCCTGCTCTAAGAAAGTGAGCCTGAGAGGTGCCTATGAAAGGATTTGGGCTGCTTTGCGGGTGGAGGCTGGGGTCTGGCCTCAGCCTTCCTCCTGGCTTCCACACCCACAGCCTCCCTGTACTTGCCTCCTACTGGTTATGCAGATGAGGATGCGGCTGGCAAAAATAAAATATGAAGAGGCCCTTGTGTTTAGGAGTGGAGCTGTGTCCCTAAGAATGGAGCTGAAGGTCCTGTTAAAATGCACTCATCGTCACACTGTGCTGTGTGCTAAGTCGCTTCAGTCGGGTCTGACGCTTTGTGACGCTATGGACTGTAGCCTGCCATGCTCCTCTGTCCATGGGATTCTCCAGGCATGAGTGGGCTGCCATGCCCTCCTCCAGGGGATCTTCCCAACCCAGGGACTGAGCCCGTGTCCCTTATGTCTCCTGCATTGGCAGGTAGGTTCTTTACCGCTAGCGCCCCCTGGGAAGCCCTCCATCATAATGATATTAAATCCCCTATTTCCTGCAGGATCGATGTGTACTTTTGTGACCAGGAGAAAAACATTTAAGTTGCCATTACTGCTGTTTCTGCCTGCCGTATAAATAACACTTGTGGTGCTCCGAGGTCAGCTCTGGGCCCGCCTGCTTTGGAGCTGGGGGCACGTGAGCACGTCCCTGCCACCATGTGGTTGCGTCAGTGTCCTGGCTGCGTCCCCTTCCTCCAGGGTGACCACCACTCTGGCATCTGCAGGGAGCCCCCAGGAACCAGATGAGGGCCACCCTGTCCCTGAGCAGATTCCATAGCCCTTTGCATGGAGCCCTGTTGTCCAGGCACAAACCCAGACTCAGAGCAGGTTTTGGGGAAGGGCCCCTCGTGTTCCTGAGGGGCCTGAGATGAGGTGAGATGGAGGCTGGTGGACACTGACCCAGTTCCTGCAGCAGCGAGGTGTGAAGCCTGTCCTCCTGGTGCTAATTTGAGAGGCAGCTCTGGACTGCGACGCGCGTGTTCTGGTGCCCAGGCTTCCCCAGGGATGCCAGGCCCCCAGTTCCTATCTGCCCTAAAGGTTGAGGGGCCCAGTCTCCCTCAGAGCAGTTGGTGCGCAGCTCAGGACAGCCCTACACTTTGCGGGCCAGGTTTTTCTTTTTAAAATGAAAATAACTTCATCAAGTCTCATTAGAAGAAAATATATCTATATATATTTTCATATTGGGATATAGTTTATTTGCAACGTTGTGTTACTTTCAGACGTCCAGCAAAGTGATGTAGTTATACATAGACATATATCTTTTTCAGAGTCTTTTCCCATATAGGTTATTACAGAGTGTTAAGTAGAGTTCCCTGTGCTTCCTTGTTGCTTGTCTATTTTATGTATATTAATGTGTGTATGTTAATTCCAACCTCCTAATTTATCCCCTGTCCCCTTTCCCGTTTGGTAACCATGAGTCTTTTTAGAAAAATATATATTCTTAGACCTACTCTATCAACTAGAAGAAAAATAATGGGCCTGCTTTTTTACCACTGAAACGTGAGCTTCTGGGCATGTTTGAGAGGGAATGACAAAGAAGCAGCTTTTTAAACTTTCCTTTGGGACTTTGCTTTCAGGTTGAACGTTGGAAGCACCAGGCAGGTAGCCCTCAGCCAGTCCCTCCCTAAGTCTAACCTTCATTCTCCCGCCATCTCAAATAATGTGTTAGTCTTACACCTTTTTCTTATATACAAGGGATATCTCTTCATTGCAGGAACAGATTTTAAGTACTGACAAACCAAGGGAAGAATGTAAAAAAATCATCCACAATCCCTTAATCCAGAGATAACCACAGTTAAAATTTTGAGGACTAGTCCTTCTAAGTTTCTTTTTCTGTGCCCATAAATAACACATTTCAATCAACCAAGGCAGAATTTTTGTGAACTTCGTGGTTGTCTCGGGTTCCACTGTTCTGGCATTTACTTCGCCAGTCCCCCTCGGATGGAGGTGGGAGGTGAGGTAGCAGTGGCTTTTAGTATTTAGACAGTGCAGACGTTGTCCGTCCCTTGTCCCTGCAGGATAAGCTCTTAGAGATGGGATTCCTGAGTCCAGAGAGCTGACACACTGGTGTATCAGTGAGCAAGGCAGATAAACAAGCTGCCATGGGCCTCATGTCAAAGGGAACAGTCAACAGTCTTGCCCCTTTCCTTCCCAACTGAGGTCGGGGACAGCCCCATACTCAGGCCTGGCCTTTGTCTTTCTTGGCCTTGTGTATCCTATCCTAACAGTGGGTGGGGAGTGTGGATCCCTTTAGATGCAGCTTCTGAGCCCAAATCAGAGGCCTGGAACACAGGAACCCCTGTGCTCACAGAAACCCTCTGGCCTTTGTTGTTGTCTTCAGTCCCTCTGTCTGACTCTTTGTGAGCCCATAGACTGCGGCACACCAGGCCTCCCTGCCCCTCCCTGTCTCCTGGAGTTTGCCCATGTTCATGTCCATTGAATCTGTGATGCCATCCAACCATCTCATTCTCTGCTTTCCTCTTCTCCTTCTGCCTTCAGTCTTTCCCAGCATCAGGATCTTTTTCAGTGAATCAGTTCTTTGCATCACATGACTTAAGTATTGGAGCTTCAGCTTCAACATCAGCCCTTCTAATGAGTATTCAGGGTTGATTTCTTTTAGGATTGACTGGTTTGATCTCTTTGCTCTCTAAGGGACTCTCAAGAGTCTTCTTCAACACCTCAGTGCAAAAGCATCAGTTCTTCGGTGCTCAGCCTTCTATATGGTCTAACTCTCACCTCCTGGCCTTTGGGGCGTCCTTGGCCCTCATCTCACCCTGCTCCTGCCTCTCTCTCAGCTTGTAGGCTGGGGTTGGAGGTGGGGGTTTCACTCCTATCTGAGGGAGGTGACTGATTTGCTAAGTGGCTCCCTTATGACCTCCAGCTAACCACAGGCTCCCCTCCCATTCTCAGCATCGCTGGCAGGCATGAGGCTGGAGGAAGGTGACATTGCGGTAAGGTGACCTCTTCCTCCCAGAGGTGGGGTCAGCTCCTTTTGCCCCAGGGGACCAGGGTACTGGGTGTCAGCAGCATCCTATCAGTGGGGCATCCAGGGTCAAAAGGCAGCTGAGGGAGGGGAGAGGGAGATCCAGGCCCCAGGGCCTGCCCACAGCTTCTCTCTGAGAAGGTCAGTTGCCTGTGCTGAGTAGACAGGTGCCCTGCCTGCCTTGACAGCGAGCACAGTGGAAGAAGGGCCAGGCCTTGGGCCAGAGGACTGTGAGCCCTCCAGGCAATAAAGACATAACCCAGACCCTTCTGCTTCTAGTGGGAAACAGTCGTCACCCAAACCATGACTTAGAGGTGGTTGTAGTAAGTTCTAAAAAAAACAGCCCTCGGAATTTGTGCTAGCTTGAATCTGGGGAGCTGACTTTGGATTTTGGTGTGGGAGGGTCAGCAGAGGTTTCACTGAAGAAATGGCATTTAATCCAAGGATCAGCATCCTGGACAGTGAAGCGAGGAGGGGGTCAGGGCGGCTCTGCTTGAGTGGCAGAGACGGAGCCACCTCACTTCTGCCCATCTATCTCCAGGTCAGCCTGGGCACCAGCGACACACTGTTTCTCTGGCTCCAGGAGCCCACGCCCGCCCTGGAAGGCCACATCTTCTGCAACCCGGTTGACCCCCAGCACTACATGGCGCTCCTGTGGTAGGCTGGGTATGGGGGAGGAGGTGCGGGCAGGGCTGGCACCATGTGGAGCCTGTGGGGCATTCCACTGAGCAGGCTCTGGGGGCACCTGAGACCCCAGGGACTCACTGGGTCTTGCTGAGAGCAGAGTTGGTGAGGGGGTGGGGTGGGGGGAAGCACCCAGGACCTGAAGTCTCTCCCAAGCCCAGGTACAAATTCCATCCCCAACACCTGTATTGCGTGTGGCCTGAGGCAGACCCCAGGGCATATCTTAGCCACACTTTGCCCATAAAATGGGGGGAACAAGAGGTTTACTTCATGGTGATGTTACGATGTATCTGGCATATGGTGGACCTTCAACCAAGGACATCCTGCCTCCTGACAGTTCTCATGAAAGGGGTTTGTTTTGCACCTTCCAAACAGGCATTTGGCAACCTGCTGGAAGCTGCCAAGGGAAGGTTTTTAGCCTTTAAGCTCCAGGAACCACTGGAGAATATGTAGGTTTAGTAAATCTGGCCAGTTCTGCCCATTGTCCAGAGGGTACAATGTGCTGAAACCACAGCTCCGTCTCTCCCTGGGACTCTTTCGTGGCACTCTTCTCTGTAGACAGAGCCCCCAGGACAAGGCATTTTCTGGTGACTCCTGGGGAGGTGCACCAGGCTTGCTGCATGAGGCGGAACCTCAGATCCTTGCTGTGTACTGGCTGGGGTGGGGTCCAGCCTGACCTGCAGCCCCTCTACCTGGGACTCTTTCCCAAAGCCTGTGGGTCCACTCCGAATGCACCTAGCACCTCCCTCAGCGTTGTGTGTACACTTCTGCAGCTTTAAAAACGGCTCCCTGATGAGAGAGAAGATCCGCGATGAGTCTGCCTCCGGTTCCTGGAGCGAGTTCTCCAAGGCGCTGCAGTCCACAGAGATGGGGAATGGCGGAAACCTGGGTAGGCTGCTGAGGGGGCCTGTGAGGGGAACAGCTGCCTGGGGTGGGGCAGGGCCGGGGAGGAGCCAAGGGGAGCCCTGACTGTCTCCACTTCTGCTCCATGGGGCCTAAAACTTGTGTGGGACCCCCCCGATCGGAGTGAAGCGGGGAGCGGCAGACCAGGCCAGAGCTGCATCTTCTGTGCCCTGGAAGCTCCCAGTGACAGCGTCAGAGGTGGCAGCCGTAGTGTCTGCTCTGCCCCGGTGCATCCCCACGTGCAGCTTTCTGCCCCAGACACGAGGTCCTGTTAGGAAAAGTGCCCCGCATTGGGGCAGGCCATCTGAGCGGGGAGGGAACGTGCCTCCCTGGGTCAAACCCGTGCTGGCATTTTAGGGTTAGTTGGACAGCTAGCTGCCCCCTGGCTTGGGCTGCTGGGCGAGTGTAGGAAGAACTGTCTCCATGAGGAGCTAGCCTAGGCCTTTCCAGTTGCCCTCTGTCTTGCTGGAGAGAAGGACCTTAGAATCTTCACAGGTCTCCTCCAGGGAATGGGAGGCCCAGGGAACAGGGATGTAGGGTCATTTCACCCTGCTTTTTTTCCAGAGCTGTTGAGAAGCTGATTTTTATGTTTGGCCACTGATAGCTAATCTTTTCCTGGTCTTGTTTCAGGGTTTTATTTTGATGTCATGGAAATCACCCCAGAAATTATCGGACGCCATAGGTTTAGTGCAGAAAACCGTGAGGTATGTATGTTATTGGTCAGTTGTAGCTACGTTGACTCCATATTTTACTATTAAAATTTTTAAAATACCTATGAAATTATGCTAGCTTTAGGGACCTCGTTCATTTAATCAGCCAGTGATAAAACAAATACTTGAAAAAAGTTTTTGATTTGAGGTATAGTTGATTTGTGATATTGTGTTAGTTTCAGATGTGCAGCCCAGCAATTCAGTTTTTCTTCAAATTATATTCTGAAAAAATATGTAACCTGTATATATTTTATAGGTTATTATGAGATATTGAATATGATTCCCTGTGCTATACAGTAAATCCTTGTTACTTATCTATTTTCTGTACAGTAGTTTGTATCTGCTAATCCCATAAGCTGGAGATTAATCCCATACTGACTGAGCCTGAGCTCTCCCATGCTCTGACTCCCCAGAGTCCACTTCGGGGTGAATGAGGCCATAAGCGCGTGTGCACACGTGTGTGTGTGTGTGTTTGACAGGCAAAGTCAGTGGTTCAAGAATACCACTATGGTGAGCTCCAGTGGAGGCCTGTCATGAGCACCAGACCTGGGCTGTTGTTTAAAAACACACCACACACACACACACACACACATACCCACAGACACACACATACACACCACACACACACACACACAGATACACACCACACGCACGCGCACACACACACAGAGTGAGTGGACAATGAGAGCTCTTCACTCTGTCCACTTTCTCCTGGAGACAGGTCTCGGCATTCCCCCGGGAGGTAGAGATTCGAGCGCTGATCGAGGGACAGTTCATGGCCAAGAAGATTCATGCTGAGGCGCTGGGCTATCGAGTCAGTAAGTGAGCTGCTGGTGGGCTGTGTTCTGGAGTGGGGTCCAGGGGTCCTGCTCACACACTGAGGTGCTTGAGACCCTTTCTGCCTTCAGACCAGGCCTCGTGGACATTCTTAAGGCTCCATCACAGGGTCCTTGTTTTTGCAGGAGGGAAATAGAGCCTGGGCCTGGTGGTGGGATGAGGTGGACTGGTCCTGTGGGCAGGCATAGACTAGGAGGTGGGTTGTTCCTGCCTCTCTGCTCGGTCACCAGTAGCCTCATCTCCTGGCCAGGAACTGTAGGATTTGAGAGATCTTTCTGTAACCCTCAGCCCCATCCTGCAGACGAAATGTCCTAAGCTCGGGATCCTGAGGACACAGGCAATACAGGTGGGGCCATCACTGAACCTTCACCTTCTGGGCACACCCCTGCCCGTGGGGCACAGCTCCGGGCATTTCAGCTTGAACAGGGAAGAGAGGGGATGTAGAACCACTGTCAGAACTGAGAGACCTGCAGTGGAGAGGACAGAACCAGGGCCAGCAGAGACCCATGGGGAGGGAGCGACTTCTAAGAACTGAGCCATGGAGTAGGCAGCTTAGGAGGTCAGTGAGTTCCGCCTACTGATGTTGCCAGAACAGTCTGGGAGAGTCTGAAGGATGTTGGACCAGCCGAACACAGAGTCCAGGTTTCCGAGATGTATTTATCCCTCTGGGCTGCAGCTGTGGTCAAGAGAAGGTCGAAACCCCTGGAATCCTCTCAGCTTGAGGGTCTCCTCATGATACTTCTACCGACAATCCAAGTCCTATGTAGTGTGTATTTTATGTCTTTGAACCTACCAGGTAAAGAGGACGCTTTAAAGTAGGCACTAGGTAAACCTTTTTGAAACCCTGTTAGGCAGCATCTACTAAAGCCGCGTACAAACCCACCTGGCAACCTCACTTCCCGGCAGATGCAAGACAGAGATGTGGACAGGTGTTCACTAAAGCCGTGCAGGAGGCCACTCCCCGGGGCCCTGTGCGTGACACCCCATGCTGGAAACAACCCAGTGTCTGTCGAAGGTCAGAGAAGTGCCTCATGGGGTGTTCAGATGACGTGATCCTACACAGAAATGAAAGTAAACCAGCCTCAACCAAGCACAGCCACATGGATGCGTCTCACAAATGAAAACGCTGAGCAGAAGAAACCAGCCCAAAGTATGTGCAACAGATTCCGTGCACAGCAGATTCAAAAGCAGACAAAGTATCTGCTGTCGTTGGAAGTCTGGTTGATTGGTGGTTACCTTTCGGGGGGCCATGGTGCCTCGGGGGTGCTGGTGAGACTGTTTCATAGGTTATACAGGTGTCTTCAGTCGAAAACGTGTCAGGCTGTCAGCACGCGGTGCACAGGTGCATTTGTCAGGATGTAACAGCTCAACAACAGTTTAAAAATTTTTTTAAAATATTTATTTATTTGGCTGCACCAGGTCTTAGTTGCAGCATGCAGGATCTTCGTTTCAGCCTGTGGGATCCTAGTTCCCTGACCAGGGAGGGAACCTGAGCCCCCTGCATTGGAAGCGTAGAGTCTTAGCCATGGGACCACCAGGGAAGTCCCTCAACAACGTTTTTAAATAGAATGAACTTACTTTTATAAACCCCAATTCATGGCAAATAGATAGGGAAACAGTGGAAACAGTGACAGACTTTATTTTCTTGGGCTCCAAAATCACTGCGGATGGAGACTGGCCATGAAATTAAAAGACGCTTACTCCTTGGAAGAAAAGTTATGACCAATCTAGACAGCATTTTAAAAAGCAGAGACATTACTTGGCCAACAGAGGTCTGTCTAGACAAAGCTATGGTTTTTCCAGTGGTCATGTATGGATGTGAGAGTTAGACTATAAACAAACCTGAGTGCCGAAGAATTGATGCTTTTGAACTGTGGTGTTGGAGAAGACTCGAGAGTCCCTTGGACTGGAAGGAGATCCAACCAGTCCATTCTAAAGGAGATCAGTCCTATTCATTGGAAGGACTGATGCTGAAGCTGAAACTCCAATACTTTGGCCACCTGATGCAAAGAACTGACTCATTGGAAAAGACCCTGATGCTGGGAAAGAATGAGGACAAGAGGGGAAGGGGACGACAGAGGATGACATGGTTGGATGGCATCGCTGACTCAACGGAGGTGAGTTTGAGTGAACTCCAGGAGTTGGCGATGGACAGGGAGGCCTGGTGTGCTGCAGTCCATGGGGTCACAAAGAGTTGGACACGACTGAGTGACTGAACTGAACTGAACTTTTATAAACTGTCCCACTCCTCTCCATTCTTCCACCAAAAGTGTAAAAAGAAATTCCCCAAGGGTCTCCACAGGCTTCTAAGTTCCCTGAGAAGTGAGCCCAGGTGAGCAGGACAGGGCCAGCGCTGAGGTGGGCAGGAGTGACTGGCCAGAAGGGCTCTCTCGTTGTCAGCAGGGGGCGCTTTGGGGGGCTGTCCCCACTGGCCCAGTATGCAGGGAGAGTCAGTGAGGGTGGAGAGGCCTTCCTGGGCTCCAGGGGACTAGCGTGATCATGTCAGCATTCCCAGCCTCTGAAGCGATTCTTGTGCAAACAGCGTAAAGTTACTTATCCTCTTAGCAAGCTTAAGGGGGCGAATCAAACCTCTCCTTCCAGCTCTGCTGAGTTCCTCTCAAAACAAGATCACATGAATGAACACGCTTGAACCTAAAAGGGCACAAGGGTGGCACGGACTGCAGGCATTATGTTGCCAGCTGAGCAGCTTGCAGGATCTTAGTTCCCGGACCAGGAATTGAACCCAGGCCCTGGCAGTGAAAGTGCTGGGTCCTAACCACTGGACCGCCAGGGAGGTCCCTCTCATTTCTTTATTGAATAGTCATAATCTCATTTTAATAATGTCTAAGAAGAATAAAAAGATGTCTGCAGTAAGACTGGTGATCATGATCATAGCAGGTGTCAGTATGTACCGAGCGTCTACTGTGTGCCCAGCCTGGTTCCTCAGCACTTTATCTTTATTAACAGCAATATCTCTGGGGTGGGTATCACTCCTGCTTCCAAAAGTAGGAAACCAAGACTCAAGGTGTTGTGTCCCTTGTTCCAGGCTGGCAGACCTTCTGAACCAAGCCAGCCTGGTTCTAGACTCTAGATTCTTAACCACTGGGTTACATCTGCTTCCTTTAAGGAATAATCCCTGTCTTGGTATTTAGACACCAGGAGACATATGCGCCCAGCTGGGCGGGGCTAACGCCATGGTTCCTTTTCAGCTTATGTTTCCACGTACATTTCATTACGTTTAGGTTGACTTATAAGAGCAACAAAGCCTTAGGGACTTCCCTGGCGGTCCAGTGGTTCAGACTGTGCTTCCAGTGTAGAGGGCACGAGGTTGAAACTTGGTTGCGGAGCTAGGGCCCCACATCTCTTGTGGTGCAGCCAAAAACTTTTTTTTAAAAAAGCAGCCTTATAATAGCAAGTTTTGAAAATAAAGGAGAGAAAACCACCTATAATCCCATCTCCTCTTGCTAACCACTCGTGCCGTCTGGGAGCACTTTCTTTCAGTCCCCTTTATGAGCTTATTTTTATAAAGCCGGAGTCCTGTTCCCGTTTTACCTACAAAGAGTACATACAAACCCAAACTCTGTCAGAGCCTTCGTGGTGCTTTACATCATGCCCAGCTGACTCCTCTTGCAGTCGTGAATGGAGTATGGTTTGATTTTCCAACATGGAATCACACGGGAACATCTTCCCGTGCGTCCTGAATTGTTTTCTTAGCTGGCTGTCATCCCTTCCCCTCTTCCCAGCCCAGGCACTCTCTTCGTGGCCGAGGGTGAAGATGGGGGAGGCTGAAAGGGGCTTATAATATTTGTTTTCAAATACCTGCATAATAAATAAATGCCTTTTTATTGTAAAAGAGTCCTGTGACACAGGAGTATAGGGATGAAAGCACTATGCGATTACAGAGCGCTCTCTTGTCTTCCCGCCCTGCCCCAGCTCCCACATCACTGCTTAGACGGCCCGTGGGGGAGGCATGGGGATGCAGAGGACTAGCTCTGCCTTAGGGACACCTTTTTCCTATCAACACCGCCTACCTAATGCCTGGCGGGTTCTCTCTTCTGGCAGTTTATATGCCTCTGGAGGGTCACTACGCCACCTATCTTGTACTACAGGTATGGCAAGTCAGCATTTAAGGGCTCACCTCGTTCCAGAATTTAATTTATTTACACGTCTTTCCATTTACAACTTATTTGTGGGGCAGGAGGGCATGCCGCATGGCTTGTGGGATCTTAGTTCCTGACCAGGGATTGAACCCAGGCCCTTACCAGTAAAAGTGCCAAGTCCTGACCACTGGTCCACTGGAGAATTCCCTGCGTTTACCACTTTCTGGTAGCATTAAATAAATATATATATATAATTTTGGTTCAGCGGTCTCTCACTGTTATAGTACAAGGCATGTTCTTTCTTGACCATCTCCATTGTAACCTGAAGTGGAACTATATGTCTTTTACTAGGTGGCAGTTTATTATTTTTCATTGTGGAAAATATCTTGCATGCAGCAGAATATATGCTTCCTACAGCTAACTGTAAAAACAGATTAAAAAATCAAACACCTCTTCATTGAGCACTCTGGTTAAGAAATACAACACTGGGGCTTCCCTGGTGGCTCAGTGGTAAAGAATCCACCTGGCAATGCAGGAGACATGGGTTCAATTCCTGGTCAAGTCTGAGCCCGTGCACCACAACCGAGGCCTGCATGCCCTACAGCCCAGGCTCCACAACACATGAAGCCGCCACAGTGAGAAGCCCTCGCACCACAACTAGAGAAAAACCCGCACAGCAACAAAGACCTAGCACAGCCAAATGTAAATAAACAAATAATTTTGAAAAGTTAAAAAAAAACCCAAAACCTCTGTCCTTGTACTCTGAAACAAATGACATTTAAAAAAAAAGAAACGAAACATTGCCAGAACCTTAGAACCATCCTGTGTACCCTCTTTAGTTGCATCCCCAAGAGGTGGGTGAGGCAGTGGCCTCACAAGTCCACATGGACAGAGCCAGCTTCAGATCTCCCCGCAAGCCCCGTGTGACAAGCAAGAGGCACTGACCTGACGCTAGCCTCTTGTGGCAGAAGAACTCTGAGCAACAGCCTTTTCTGCCTTGGGGGAATTGTCACGGCCAGTTTTTTGTTTGTTTTTTTTTCTTTTTCCTTACAGTGCCCAAGACAAAGATTTTGGCCACTGGAGGAGCATCTCACAACAGAGACATCCTACAGGTAAGTGCTGGTAGCAAGCTCTGCGCTGGGGCCTCTTCCATGTCTGATACTTCTAAGAGCGAGAGACTCAGCAGTTAACGCTGCCTCTGTTGCCACTCCTGCAGAGATGGGGAGCTGTAAGCTCATTCTCTCCCAGGAAGCCAGCTCTTTACAGCTCACATGGAGAACAGGTTCAGTCTTACACTCAGTGAAATCCATTGCCCTGTCCAGCTCCACTCTCCGATCCCAGCATCAGCTTCTGGAGTCACACAGAAAGTGCCTGTCTTCCACGGCAGATCTTCTGACATCTAAGGCCAGTGTTCTTGTCTACCTCAAGGTTTCCCCCTTCCAATTTAAACGTCTCTGATTCTCCCGGCCATTCCTCTGGTTATACAGCAGCCAGACTTTGTCACTGTCTTTTTCTGGTCCTTCATTGTGTTAGAAATGTACCACCCAAAGTGGAATCAACCTGCAGATATCTGACAACCAGGCCGTCACATCGTGGGGCTGCCAGTGTCTTCCTGGGACACTGAGCAGTTTTAGATACAGCCTGAGGCTGCCTTAGCTGTTTGAGTAAGTGTATCAACTGTTGACCTGTAACATACTTGCCTTAGATAAGGTTCTCTAGAAGCAGAGCCTGAAATGGGAATTCTTCTAGAAGTGATTTGTTGGGAGAGTGCTCCCAGGAGAAGGGATGGAGGGGAGCAGGCAGGGCAGGGGAAGAAGGATAAGCAAGGATGTGGCTCTGGCTAGAGTCAGCGTCAGCTCCATCCCAGGTGGAGATGAGGTACATGGACTATGCTGCAGACTTGGCTCCACCTTGGAGTAAGGGGGGCAGCTAGCTACCATGGGAAGAGGTGAGAATAACCTCCTGTGAGAGGGAGCCTCTGTTCAGCCAAGAGCAATTTTTAAAGATTTTATTTATTTTTTGACTGTGCCCTGCAGCATGTGGGATCTTTGTTCCCTGACCAGGGATTAAACCTGCACTCCCTGCATTGGAAGGCACAGACTCTTAGCCACTGGGCTGCCGGGGGAGCTCCAAGAGCAATTCTTTTCTTTTTTTTTTTCACTTTTACTTGCATTTATTTTTTGCGGCATTTATTCCAGGGCCATAAGTTTTTGTTTCTTCCATTTCTTCTGGAATCTCTTTTTCTTTTGTGCAACCTCCTCTTCTGGTTTAGGAGCAATCTGTTCTTTTTCAGTAAGGATTGTCTCAATGTGGCAAGGAGAGCTCATGTACGGGTTGATCTGACTGTGAGATCTGTAAGTCCTGCGTCCCATCTTGGGGGCTTTGTTCACCTGGATATGTTCAATGACCAGAGAATCTGCACCTAAGTCCTTCTGTTCGGTCTCACTCTCTGCATTTTTAAGCATGTGCAGAACCAAGAGCAATTCTTTTGAAAGGCAGTCATGAACTGTTAGCCAATACTCAGGACATGTGGGTGAGGGTGCATACCAGCAAGGGGATCTGGGTGGGACATCAACAATTCTGTCATTTAGTTGCCAAGTCGTGTCTGACCCTTTTGTGACCCCATGGACTGTAGGCTGTCAGGCTCTTCTGTCCATAGAATTTCCTGTGGCAAGAATATTGGAGTGGGTTGCCATTTCCTTCTCCAGGAGATCTTCCTGACCCAGGGATCAAACCCGTGTCTCCCTCATTGCAGGTGGATTTTTTTTTTTTTTTTTACTGCTGAGCCTCTAGGGAAGCACATCCCCAATCTCTCTCATCAACTAAGAACCTCGAGTCTTTTCCACGTGAGCTCCTCTTAGTACAGATCCTCTGTTCTAAACTAATGTAATTTATCTGGGGGACCTACATGGAAAGCTTTATGTTTATCCCTGTCAGACCTGCTCTTGTTAGTTCGGGTTTGTCTGAGCTTGTTAGTAATAGTCAGAGACCAAGCTGTCTCCACCTTGGCTGTTTGCTAAGCATTCAGTCTTTGTTAAAAAGGTTAAACAGTGCAGGGACAACCTGGGGATCTGTGGCCCTCCAATGGGGACTTCTCCCAGGTCACCCTGACCCTAGGATCACCAGGGTGGCATGGTCAAATGCACTTCTTTTAAGGCAGTAGAGGTGGAATCGAAGGGATCAGAAGACATGAGAAAGGAGAGCCTGGAGAATTCAAGTCTGTGTCCACATCCCCTCTGAGATACGGCTCACCACAGTAAGAACCTCTGTCCTTTCCAGGTGCTTGCAGATGTGTTTGGTGCCCCCGTGTACATCATAGACACCGCCAACTCAGCCTGTGTGGGCTCTGCTTACCGAGCTTTCCACGGTAGGTGGATGGATGGGGGCAGACGCCTCTGGAAGTGGCTGGGGCACTGGCTGGGCTGAGGACAGTGGAAAGGGGAGATTGGGATGTTCCCAGTCTTTAGGAACATGGCAGGCTTCACTTTTCTCCCTTCCCAAACCCTCTATGCCTTTATTCTTTACTTAAACTGGAAAAGAGAGACACAGTCCTAACTAAATGAAGCCTGCTCAGACATTGGTTGAGGGCCCTCAGGCTGAGTCTGGACAGCAGGTAGGTAGGAGGGGTAGATAACATCCAGAGCTGTCTTTTCAAGGAGAGCGGGGAATGGACACAAGGGTGAATGCTTCAGAGCCGAGAAGTCCAGGACCCTGGACAGCTCCATGGGGGGAGCGTGGCTCTGATGGAGGCATCCCAGAAACTAGAGGCATCGCAGAAACTAGGGGAGCAGCAAAGGCCCACACAGGGATGTTGTTTCACCCATGTGGTCCATTTGCCGTATCCTCTGCCTGCTCAGGTTGCCCACCCATGTACCTCAAGGGCTTCTGGTGGTTCCATTCTTCACACACTTATCCTTAACTTCTTAACACATTGTTTTTTTCTTTGAACACTGAGAATTAATCAGGGAGCGTAGCCTTCTCTTAATAAACTCTCATTCTTTCATTTCCTTCCCTCTCCCCTGTGTGCCTCATCCCACATGGTGCCAGCTCCGTATAAAGATCAGTGGGCAATTTATTTCTAGACTCTTGTTTTTAATCAAACTTTACATCCTGTTGACTTTTTATCTACACTTATCTTTGACTTTGTCTTTCTTTTCTCTTTTTTTGGTGACTCCCTTCAGTTTCTTTTTCCTTCTTCATGTCTATGCTAGTTTTGTTAGAGTATACAGCCTGAATACATTTTTAAGAAAAAAATCAGTAGGTGATACTTTTCTAAGGGCTTACATGCCCACTCTCCCAAAGAATACTACCTTGGCTGGACAAAGGACTCTAAAATGTTTTTCTCAGAACTTTGAAAACTCCATTCCATAAGCTTCCAGCCTTCAGAATGGTTCACTTTATGCTCCTTCTGCCAAAACAGGAAGGGAACTTCTCTTTGGGGCCTCCACTGCTATTCTGCACTGTTTTCCTTTCTTATTTTTCTGTGCCACCTTTTTCTTTTCCTGCACTGCTTGGCTTGTGGGATCTTAGTTCCCTGACCAGGGACTGAACCAGGCAATGAGAGTGCTGAGTGCTAACCAGTGGACAGCCAGGGAATTCTCTTCTGTGCCTGTTTAGTTGCCAGAGGTTACCTATGGATACTGCCCTGTACTGCCATCTAAAACTAAACCCTGAGCTAAGTCCTGGAATACCAGTTTCCACTTTATGTCCACATCCATTCTCTCCAGCTATGTCTAGGGACAAAAACCAGTCACACAAAGCCAGGCTGTGAGTGGAGGGAGACCAGAGTCTTTGGAGAAGTCTCTCTGGGGGCCACCCCACCATCCACTGGCCCCTCATCCCCACAGCTCTGGACTGGGATTTTTCAGCATTCTGCGAGAGAACCAGGCCTCGCATCTTTAGTGGGCCCTCCTTCCCTCTTGGTGGTCTTGAGTTTCCCTTCCGTCTGACACTGCTCCTTAATTTGCTTGGAAATTCCTCGTTGTGCCTTGCCCACCTACGGCCGCCTTCCCTCTTTCCAGGCCCATCTCTCCTTTGCCTGGTGAGCATTTACTGAGTGCCTCCTGTATGCAGGCAGTGTGCTAGACCCCAGGGCTCCAGCGGAGACCGGGTCCTGGCCTCCCAGAGCTTCCATCTCAGGAAGGGAGAGACCTCAAATCTGTGGCGGCAGTGTGGCACGCCCTGAGGAAAGCGGAAGGTGCTCAGGGGTGGCAGGGATGTTCTTAGAGGCCGCTTCTTTGGAAAGAGAGGAGGGATCATTCCGCACAGTGGAAAGGCTCTGGGCAGAAGGAATTGTGAAGCGGGGGGCGACTGCAATGCAGTGAGTGGTGGGGAGAGTGGAGTCGCGTGAGGGAGGGGGGCAGGCAGACCTTCCCCTCTGTCAGAGGTTAGAGGTTAGCTGCCTCCTACCACGCACTTCAGACAAACTAGGCCCTGCTGAGAAGGAGGGCTGCTTGGGAAACTTTTCTTCTCTTTCTCCCCCTTTTTAAGATGGTTTCATGGAGGTACAGTTTATATAATATAAAAAAAAAAAATCACCCATACTTGACTATACAATTCAGTGTTTTTCAGTAACTTTACTAAGTTGTGGGACTTCTCTGGTGGTCCAGTGTTAAGAATCCACCATCCAATGCAGGGGACATGGATTTGATCCCTGATAGGGAAACTAAAATCCCTCAGGCCTCCGAGCAACTGAGCCTGCACTCTGCAACAAGAGAGGCCCGTGTGCTGCAACAAAGACTCGGCACAGACAAAATAAAGGGAAAACAAAACAAAATACTTTATTAAGTTGTACAACTGTCACCATAATCCAGTTTTAGAACATATTCTCACTCCAGAGATAAAGTGCTATTTCCGGGTAACGCCTTCATTTGCAATATGCACTGATGCAAAATGAGCTGTCCCTTCTAGGCCTTGCAGCTGGAACAGACATGCCCTTCGCAGAGATTGTGAAGTTAGCCCCAGATCGCAGATTAGTTGCAACCCCAACCCCAGGAGCGTCTCAGGTAAGAGACCATCCAAATGTATTTGTGGCCCTTGCATTGTGAAAAACCATCTAGGTTCTTATTTCCAAAAGGTAAGTATTTTCTTTGTCACCTACATTACAGTTGATGTGCTCAACTGAAGAGGAAATCTACTTTTTTTTTTTTTTCTAATTGTCAAAAAAATAAAGCAAAGGAAGCAGATTGTCTCTGAGATTCAGAGATTCCTCTAATCTTGTAGCCCCAGGGATCAGATGGCTCACTGGGCGCATCTTCCTTGCTCTGATGCCTTGGAGTGGGTACTTGCTTCTAATTCACAAAGTTACAGAAGCCACTGAAAGATTCTGTCACTTAAGCATAAGACATGCTGGGTTTCTACCGCTTAGATCTGAAGTCTGGATCCAAGACAACTGTGTGGTTCCTCAGTCGGGGAACACAGACCCCACTTGCTACAAGTTGCTACCCTGGAAAGCAGACCCTGAGTTGTTGATGAGGATGCAGGAGATTTATGGGCTTCCCTGCTGGCTCAGACGGTAAACAATCTGCCTGTAATGCAGGAGACCTGGGTTCGATCCCTGGGTAGGGAAGATCCCCTGAAGAAGGGAATGGCTACCCACTCCAGTATTCTTGCCCTGGAGAATTCCATGAACAGAGGAGCCTGGTGGGCTACAGATGGGGTCTCGAAGAGTTGGACACGACTGAGCAACTAACGCTTTCACATGTAGGAGATTTATGAGGGGGCACTCTTGGAATCTGCTTGTGTGAAAGGGCAAAGAGGCAGGGCTGGGCCGAGGTGGGAGAGGAGCTGCTGCAGGGCCACCTCAGAGGAGTCCTCGGCCCATCCTACAGGAAGTTCTGAAGCTGGGATGACTCTTTCGAGTTTTATGCAGTTGTAGCGAGGGGCAGTCTAGACAGTTTGCACCACCTTTCCAGTTTGCGGAAGGTTCTTGCAGCCCCAGAGCAGGGGCGACTCAAACAGAGGGCTTTATTACTCACAGTACCGCAGGCGCTATAGGCTCCATGTCTGTATCAGTGCTCCTTGGCCTTGAAGAGCCATGGGGCAGTGTGGAGTGGACCCACGTGGATAATGTGCTCTCACTGTGTCTGTGACGCAACTGGGGGGCCCCAAGCTTAGGAATCCCCCAGCATCATAAAGGAGCTGCCAACAAACCGGTCCAGCCTTGGCCCTCAAAGGAGTCATTGTCTTTCTGATCCTGATCAGCACACCAATTTCCCCTCTCTCCATCTTCCAAGGCTGTTTGCTATACAAACACCCTTGAAGAGATAGTCAGGAACAAAAGCTGTCACAAGATGTGTAGAAACACCTGGAGAACTGTCTGCCCGCCTGTCTTGGGAGCAGAAGCTCCTGCTTTCCAGGTGTCTAGATAACCCGCCCACATGGGTCTGCCCAGGCTTCCATTACTTTCTGTTGTGTGTGTGTCCTGTTTAAAAGGCAGCTCAATGCAGTTGAGCCTGCCTTGAGATAAAGGGCCTTTGAGTTCTGATTCTTATCATGCCTCTCCCTCCCCATGCGACCTTCACGTGACCTTGACCTGCCTCCTCATCTGCAAACTTGTGTTTCTGTATCTGGGAACTGGGACATCTGTCCAGCCTGCTTTTAACCTACTCATTGTGAGGCTTAAAAAGAATCCTTGTCTAGCACGGGTTTATGATACAACAGGAGGTCAGATGGTGTTGCTAGGATTGGTTCAGCGGTTCAGCAGTGTCAGGGCTCTGGGTCAGGTTCCTTAATGTTCTCTAGATCAGCAGTGGACAAAGGGAACATCATGAGAGCCACGTATGTCATTTAAATTATCCGGTAGTCTCATTAAAAAAAAAAAAGTGACTAACTTTAATATATTTAATTCAAAATGTCCAAAATACTGTCATTTCAACATGTAATTGAAAAGAAAAGTTGCTCGTGTGCTGTTTTACTCTGTGTGTGTGTGTGTGTGTGTGTGTGTGTGTGTGTGTGTGTGTGTGTGTGTGGATGAGCTTTGAAATCTGGTATGTATTTTCTTCTAGCGGCAGCAGTCACATTTCGAGTGCCCAGGACCGCATATAGCTTGTGGCTGCCCTATCGGATGGTGCTGTGCTAGGTATACTCCACACGACCACAGGATGTTTGCAGTTGCTTCTAACATCCTGTCCATCCACAGCTGTATTCACAGGCAGGAATCAGAGCATGCCTTTGGGCAGAGAGGGTCTCCTCACACACTCTTGCTAATCAGGGAGAAACATACTACTCTGTTCCCCACAACTCCCCCAACGGACGACACTTGGTTATACAGTCAGCCTGGGGTAGAGTCTGGCTGCTCTTTTATCCTCTCTAGAAGGAGGCCAGCAAGGAAGAAGGTAGTTGGGGAAAGCTTTAGGGTAACAAACAGCTGCGACTGCCTCATGACAGGTGGCGAATACTCCATGTGTGTCCTGCCACTTTCCCTGGCTTGTTTATGACCAGTCACTAATAGCTCATGGAAGTCTTTACCGTGAAACCCAAGTGCAACCTCAGAATCCTTCTCAGCACTAGGTGGCAAGCAGTGACAGCCTGTGATTGTTGGCACAAGTGACTTATTTGAGGACTGGATTGTAAACAACCTTGAGAGCCAGGCAGCATCCTCTGTTTGCCTTCTATGGCGCACCTGTGTGCTCAAGTGGAAACTCAAGACAGGAACAGTATTTTCCTTGTAGGCTCAGCTGAATGTTCCAATTTCCTCCTTGGAGAGGAGATCAAAGGCTCCCTTAGTTCCCCAATGAGTTCATGGGCAGAGGCCCTGTTGCATAATCAGTTGCTAAAGTCCTTGACTTAGGGGCCAGTTAAGCCAAATTGAGATTGGCATGACCTCCTAGTGGTATATGTGAGTCCCATGGAAATATGGATCCGTGGTCTTCAGTGTTGCTGGTCTGTGATGTCTTATCTGTAACACTCACTGACCTGAACTGCCGGGCTTATGCTTGTGCAAGCTACAGGCGAAAAGAGCTTTAAACAAAAGGAATGAAGAGGAAGAATGTGGGCTTGTGTTTCTTTCTGGCCCTTTTTCCCTTGTTGGTTTTTTGGTTTGGGTTTTATTTTATTATACAGCACACTATATTCATAATTTTGTAGTCCATTTTAGGTTTTTTTCTTTGAGCTCCTTTAGCCACAGACTTTATTGTTTGAATATCTGCAACTATTACTCTATTGACAGATTTTAATTTTACAGATCTCTACATTCCATATCGCAAGTTCTCTTCACTTTCCATTTTATGCCTCAAAGAGATATTCCCCCAAATCACAGTTTGCCTGATTGTGTTAAAGCATTCTTTCAGATGTATCCACTTTTAAAATTCTATATTACAACCAAGTATTTATATTCTTAAAAATGTGCCTAGATGTTATTTTTCATGACTACATAATATTCTGACTGGCTGATGAACCACATTTCTCAAGCATTTTCCATATCTTAAGAGCAGTTGCTTCTAGTTTTTTTATTATAATTAACCCTATGTGGGTAAAGGATTAACAAAACCTTTCCCTGTTCTGCATGATAATTTGACTTTTGGTTAATGTTCTAGCTCTGCTTCCTTTGAGACTTAATAAAAATGGAATGTCAACAGTGTTACTAGGCAACATTCAGTTCAGTTCAGTTCAGTCACTCAGTCATGTCCGACTCTTTGTGACCCCATGAATTGCAGCACGCCAGGCCTCCCTGTCCATCATCAACTCCCAGAGTTCACTCAGACTCACGTCCGTTGAGTCAGTGATGCCATCCAGCCATCTCATCCTCTGTCATCCCCTTCTCCTTCTGCCCCCAATCCCTCCCAGCATCAGAGTGTTTTCCAGTGAGTCAACTCTTCGCATGAGGTGCCTGAAGTACTGGAGTTTCAGCTTTAGCATCATTCCTTCCAAAAGAAATCCCAGGGCTGATCTCCTTCAGAATGGACTGGTTGGATCTCTTTGCAGGGGACTCAAGGGACTCTCAAGAGTCTTCTCCAACACCACAGTTCAAAAGCATCAGTTCTTAAGGTGCTCAGCTTTCTTCACAGTCCAACTCTCACATCCATGCATGACTGCTGGAAAAACCATAGCCTTGACTAGACAGACCTTTGTTGGCAAAGTAATGTCTCTGCTTTTGAATATGCTATCTAGCTTGGTCATAACTCTCCTTCCAAGGAATAAGCGTCTTTTAATTTCATGGCTGCAGTCACCATCTGTAGTGATTTTGGAGCCCCCCAAAAATAAAGTCTGACACTGTTTCCACTGTTTCCCCATCTATTTCCCATGAAGTGATGGGACCGGATGCCATGGTCTTCGTTTTCTGAATGTTGAGTTTTAAGCCAACTTTTTCACTCTTTCACTTTCATCAAGAGGCAACATTGCTTACGGCCATATGGCCTTGAATGAGGAAACTACATCATAGGTGGGAAAACACAGATACCTAAGGGTAAGTCAGACTTAGGGCTCCCTGAGTGCTGTGACCTCTTACAGGCACGTCTCTTGCCCACGGAGGTGTTGGGAGAAATACTTCTGTGGGAAGTGAGGCTACTGCACGTGTAAGATGTGGATTTCATCTCCTTGCATCTGAGCTGTGACCTGGGGGGTAGGGAGGGAAGGAGGCAGGGAGGCAAAGAGACCCTTCCCTGGACACCTGTACAAACTGTTCATGGGCCCCTTCAGCCACTGTGCCAGCACTCATGTTTCCCCAGTATATTCTGTTGAGGGTCAGGGTGTAACCCACGGTAGTCTTATGAGTCTGAATGTTTAGTGGTGTCTGAGAAGACCCTTGGTGTACCTAGCACCCTACATTTAGGATTATTTCTTTAGGGGAGCTTTGTGGAGTGGAATAACCAGGTTGAAAGCTATGGGCTTTTTTGAGCCCCTTTATCCAAATGTAAAGTTGAGATGGGGGAGGGAGGTGGGAGGGGGGTTCATGTTTGGGAACACATGTAAGAATTAAAGATTTTAAAATTAAAAAACTAAAAAACTAAAAAAAAAATTAAAAAAAAAATAAAGTTGAGGTGATTTCCAAAAGTGTTGCACCACCAACTTCTACCAGCTATACAAAGAGACAGTCATTTCCAGGCACCTTCCTCAGAATTTTTTAATGTTTTGTAGATTTAAAAACAAAAATTGGTTTCTTGTCTTAGTTCCCGTTTTTCAAAGATCTTAAACTAGAGGTTGGGGAACGACTACCATTTCCTCTTCCGTGAACTGACACGTCTCTTTTGTCTGCCCAGCAAAAGAATTAAATTGCAAGTGAGCGGGATGAAAAAGTTTTTAAACTGTTAATTTGCAAAGAGGTGTAAGAGGCACCTTCCCTTCCCCATCCTAAACTGCTCTTTCCACCTCTCCAGGTCTATGAGGCCCTCCTCCAGCGGTATGCCATGCTTGAGCAGAGAATCCTGAGCCAGACCCGGGGGCCTCCAGAGTGAATTCTGCAGGCCCAGGCCCCCGACCCCACTTGGAGATGTGGCCTTGGACAGCTGGGATCCTCTTCCCTATTCTGGGCAGCTCTGCCTTCCCCTCTTCCCCACCTGATTCCTTGCGGTGCTCCAGCCCTGCCCAGGACCACCTTAAAGCTCATCTTAGCACATCCTCCTGAACCCAGATGGGCTGCTTGTGTCCCCTTGCCATTGTGCCCAGGGCAGGAAAGCATCTCTCTTTTCCTATCTTTATCCCAGGAAGCAAGATAACACTGAGCTTGGGATATATCCAAGAAAAATTGTGACTTTTCCCCTTTCAGGACCTAAATCAACAGATTGGGAAAGACAAAGTGAAATAAATAGATTCTTTCCTCTTTACTCACCAGTTTTCAGGATGATAAGTTGATCCCTAAGCATCCTCTGAAAGCAATTAGGTTTTTAGTATCAGTATGATACGTTTAACATACTTTGTATGTCTTAATCCATTGCAGTGATTCTTCTTCTTTTTGTCTTCTTTCTGATAGCCATTCCCTCCAACTTTTTTCCTGCTTTCCTTGTGTGTGTGCGCACGCTCAGTCATGCTCAACTCTGGATGCCATGGACTGTAGCCACCTGGCTCCTCTGTCCATGGGATTTCCCAGGCAAGAATGCTGGAGTGGGTTACGATTTTCTTCTCCACCTGCTTTCCTTATTTATCATTCTTTCTTTCTTCTTTACTGAGCCTTCTGCCCTGTCTACCCTTTAATTATTGCTGGGCCCCAAATCTCTGTTCTCATTCCTCCTTCCCTCCGATTCTGTCCCCTCTTGTTGGATGATTTCATCTAGCCTTGGACTTCAACTGCCCCTTAAATACTAGTTATACCCAGCTCTGTGTTTCCAGCCACAACTCTCTTTGGAGTTGGTCAGCATTCTCACAGGGGTACTTCAGACGCAACTTATCTTCCCATGCCCTTCCCCAAACCTCCTTGTCCAGAGATTGTGTTTCAGTGAATTGGTACCACCATCTATCCATTCATTCATTCAGGAACCCAAACTCAGAACTCAGATATCTGCTTTCCCACCTCAGATCAGTCACCAAGTAACTTAGGTTAGTCCTTCAGTAATCCCTTAAAAGTAGTTCCTTTCTCTCCATCCCTCCCTGTTTTACTTTAGACCCTTTTATTCCTTGCTGAAATTATTGCAAAAGCCTCCGTAGAAAGTCCTCTGTGACCTGCCTCCTGCAAAATCCTCCAGATTTTCCTGTTGCTACAGGCTTGCACCTAAGTTGGACTTGCGTTAAACCAAACTACTTGTGGTCTCATCCAGAGGACACAAATGCTGCAACAGGTTTGAGACCTAGAGGATCAGAGCAAAGACTAGTGGGAAGTCAAGGGAAGGAGTTTAGAGGTTTAAGTAGGAGAAGAGATATCACATCTGAAAAAGATGAAGTCATCTTGAAAGGGAGTGATACCCTTCTAAGCTTGATGGATGAAGGCGAAAAAAGGAAGCAAGAAGCTAAAGATCACAGCCCATCAACAGCAGGTCAAAGATTCAGAAGAACTCTCCCCCCACCTCACCACCACTTGGACATTACTTATTAAAGAAATTCCATTACCAACCAACAAACAAGGAGTCTCCTACCAAAAAACAGAGGAAGTCGCTCAATCCACTCGTCATTTTACCCTGCCCCCATAGAGTTGCCCATTATTACAGGGATATCAACATAAACAGAAAAAGGAGCTGATTATACAAATATGAGAGGAAAAGTGAGAATCATAACTTTTAAAGCTAATGAAATACTTCACGTAAAAAGCAACAAAAGGTAAATTATAACAACCCTCTAACATGAACGTCAAAAAATAAGAAACAATTGTGGCTATGGGAGAATACCACAGATCAGAAATCTAGAAACTCAGAATAAAAATGAAAATGTGAACAACAGATAACGTGAAAAGAGGATGGCCCAAACTTGGGAAAGAATTTGAACAGAAAGATAAAGTCACCCTAGATGATGAAGACTAAATTAGAGCATATCCAAATGAAATAGGAATGACTGCAAGTGCTGTAAATCTTATAGAAGATAAGAAAGAAGCCACGACAGCAAAAACAGCATGAAGAGCTGGAAAGGCCCCGAAGGAAAATGACAAAGAAGATAGGCAAGGAAAAATAACACAGGCAAAATTGGAGTCTTGAAGCCAAAAGATAAAACAATGAAACAGAGTTAATATTTAAAACTATCCAAAGAGGAAGTCCTGGAAACAGAAGATCTGAATTCGTGTCTTGAATAGGCCTGTCTTGTTACTTGGAAAATTGACTCAGAATGATCAGCTGAGATACTTCCTAGCAAACTATTATCCTTTGAAGGTGAGGGGGATTTTCTATAGGCCAAAAGGCCAGAAAAGTCTCCAAAAAGATCAGGTTGGCATCAAAAAGCGAGGTAGCGGTGGAGGAACATGTTCAAGAAACTCAGAGAAAAAATATGAACGGAGTGTTTTCTGTCTAGCTAAGCTGCCCTTTCAGAGAAAGCAATGGCACCCCACTCCAGTACTCTTGCCTGGAAAATCCCATGGACAGAGGAGACTGGTGGGCTGCAATCCATATGGTCACTAAGAGTCAGGCACGACTGAGCGACTTCACTTTCACTTTTCACTTTCATGCATTGGAGAAGGAAATGGCAACCTGCTCCAGTGTTCTTGCCTGGAGAATCCCAGGAACGGGGGCGCCTGGTGGGCTGCCATCTATGGGGTCGCACAGAGTCGGACACGACTGAAGCAACTTACCAGCAGCAGCAAACTGCCCTTTAAGTATCAAGGATGTGTTTTTAAAAGTTTTAATCATGCAAGAGCTCAGGAAATATTGTACACATAACTCCTCAGTATTCTAAAACAAGCCTCATCCAATTAGGAGATCATTGGGGAAACTTCAGCAAAAGGATTGCTAGTGAGCAACGAATTGATTTAGATCTAAGACTAAAGTGAAAGTGGGGATTGGGGTGGGAGAAGAGTATCAAATGGTACATGTTTTGACAAGGTAGAAGTAACAACTAAATTAAAAAAAAAAAAAGACGGTATAAAGAGCTGTCATGGGAATTCCCTGGTGGTCAAGTGGCTAAGACTCTGTTCTCCCGATGCAGAAGGCCTGGGTTTGATCCCTTGTCAGGGAACTAAATCCCACTAAGACCTGGTGTAGCCAAATAAGTAAATAAATAGATAAATTAAAAAAATAAAGTATATATATATATTTATTTATAACCTCAAAGAGCTCTGTTGCAAAGGCGAAATGTGCAAGTCCAAGGCAAAGGGAAAACATAAAGCAAAATTTCAGAGTGTCCAAAAAAGTGATTGAGGGAATTTCCTGATGGTCCAGGGGTTAGGACTCGGGCATTCTCACTGTCTCTGTTCGATCCCTGGTAGGGGAAATGAGATCTTGCAAGTTGCACAGTGGGGCAAAAATAAAAATGTCGAAGACCTGGGTGTAAAATACTTATCAAACTTACAGAAATGTGTTAAGAAAAATTAATGGAGAGAAAAAAGATTGATAATGAAATTTATAGGATATAATTAAAACTGATAGGTGAAGGATAGCTTTATAATACTGGAACACTGATAAAAATAAAACAGTAAGAGTTAAATGAATTAAAAATACAGGAAAAAAATGTCAACTCTACCCAATAAAAAAAAGACAAAGTTTCTTTTTTGTTTGTTTGTTTTTTAATTGAAGGATAAATGTTTTACAGAATTGTGTTGGTTTCTGCCAAACATCAACATGAATCAGCCATATACATATGTCCCCTGACATTGTATTTCTTTTATCTCCCAAAAGTCCATTTCTGAAGTGTTTCATTCTCTCTTCATGATGTTCCTGTTTCCAAATGTCTTTCAGCATGTTTATAATAGCCTTTTAAAAATTCCTTGACTGTTAGTAACATCATCTATGCCATTTCTGTCCATTTCTAATGGCTGATTTTTCTCCTGATGGGTTACATTTTCCTGCTTCTTCTCACATTTAGTAATTTTAAAAATTAAATGTTGGGCATTATAAATTCTTTCATGGTACAATGCCAGATTTGTTGAATTCTTTTAAAAAGGGGTTGACCTGTTGTCTGGTGAAAGTGAAGTTGCTCAGTCATGTCCGATTCTTTGCGACCCCATGGACTGCAGCCTCCCAGGCTCCTCCATCCATGGGATTTTCCAGGCAAGAGTACTGGAGTGGGGTGCCATTGCCTTCTCCAGGGGATCTTCCCGACTCAGGGATTGAACCTGGGTCTCCTGCATTGCAGGTGGACACTTTACCCTCTAAGCCACTAGGGACCAGCTTGATCACGGCAAGGCTCGGTAGTGTGGATTTACAGTGGCCTTGACTCTAGGGCTGGTTCAGCTCCACTGCCCTTGGAGCGACTCTCTTCTGAGTCTTTACTCTTCGTGTCCTGGGTGTTGAGTAAGGACTTGTCCACTTTAACCAGTTAGAAATAAAAAGTGTTCTGTGCCAGTCTTGGAGCTATTCAGCTTGCTTGCTTTCTTCCCTCATGGAGTTTGATTCTAAGGATGTGAAACCTTGAATTCAGCAAAAGCCCCAGGAGACTTGTCTGCAGACCTCCAGCTTTCTCAATGCAGGGCCCTCCTCTCTCTACTCTGCTCCTTCAGTTTCCTCATCTCCAACCTGTCTCTCCGATCCCGACTCTACAAGGTGGCCAAGTTCTGCTTGTTAATGTACTTCCTGTACTGTGGACTGGAATGTGTCTCTAGGCAGAAGGCAGGGGCAATCATAAGCCTCACTTCAACTATTTCTCTTTTCACAGAGATTTCAGTATGGTACAAAATCCAAAGATAGTTGACTCCTATCTTTTGTCCAGTTTTCTTGTCATGGCTCCGAAGGGCAAGTAACTGGAAGTAAAACATCTTATCCAGCACTTCCAGAGGTTTCTCCACCTTGTAGGAGCCTGACCTAAAAAGGAGGCTTGGCCTCTCAGTTTTAAGAGTTCACAAGGACGGACTATTCTAGTTTTTTCTGTTCTTACTAGAGGCTCTTTGATTCACTCACTATTGAATTGAAGGAAAAAACCCCTTCTAGTTTCACCTACTGTTCTTAAGTTACTGAGTCAGTGCTTTCCAGTGAATATCTCTTAGCTATTTTGGGATTCTGCATTTCCCAGGTACGTTTTCTACCTCATTCCTCAGCTTCCCCTTGCACAGAGACTAGCCCATGAAGCTTTTATTGCTGTTGGTACTTAACTTGATTCGTTTGTATTTTGGTGTTTTGGGGGAAACCTTGTCACCTGGTTTTATTGTAAATGTACATGGATTTTCTGTTCTTTTTTTTCTTCTTCCATCTAGTTGCTCTGTGAGAATTTTGGAAGATTCCAAAGGTATGCAGCCACCAACCTAGCCCCCATCTTCTCAGAATCTGGTAGAAGTTTTAAGAGCTTAAATGTAATTTATCAGGCTCTCTCTCTGCAATAGTAGAAGGATGTATCAAAATGTAGCCTCCATTAGCCAGTGTCACTAAGCTACTATAATAAGTATAGCTTGCTTCTTGACCCCCAGCAGACTTACAGTATGAGTGAGAAATAAACTTTGTTGTTTTGAGCCACTGGGGTTTGGGGATTTTCCATTAGCATAGCCTAGTCTAATCTGTTATAAGAGCTATGGAAAGTTACCTTTTTACCTAATTACCATCCAAGCCAATTAATTTAGTTAAACTCAAGGTAGTCACCACTAAGTTAAGACAGGGTAGGAAGAAGAACTGTGGGGACAAGAAAGAAAAGAAAACAGTTTTGAAATGTCTGGGAAATAACTTTTGAAGTTGATGGCACATGGGACAGAGTGGAAGTAAATAGATACGTTTGGGGAAAATTGTATTGCCAAAAAAAAACCCATGCACCCATCCAATTAATGTTACCCCCTGAAATTGTTTAATGTACTGGTAATTTAATGTACCTGAATTACCCACTAATATATACTCATGTATGTTTCCCATAGTTCTCATAATTATCCCCTATGGTATATCTCTATAATCAGGGCCTTTCATGAGCTGAAACAGGCTGGGGCTACTTCTGTGTGTTTAAGTAGAGGTCTCTAAATAAAATTACAAAAATTGTGCTTCCTTTAAGAGTTTATCTTGCCAATTAAATGCGCTTAAGTTTCACAACAGAATTTGTTATAACTATACAGATACCAAGTAGTATAACGCCATAGTTTTCTGTCTTCTCTTATTAACTGGATATGGAAGGATTCCATGCTCAGCTGTTTCTTCCTGATCCCTTGGTTTCCCACCTTGATCACTGAGGAAGGAAGAAAACGGGAAGAGGTTCGAACACACAGAATTCCTGAATGGCAGAATTCCCTGCCATAAATTTTAGAGTGGACATTGGTTGGGTTTTTGCCTTTCAACTTCCCATCGTCTCATGGCTGATATTTGAGATACCCAGGATCACCTTCCCTAACAGCCTGTGGGCACGTGAGCAAATGGTGGTCGAGACAGGCTAATCCTATGAGCCTAACAACATGGATTTCAGCTCTGCAAGAGAATCATGGGAAGAGGATTCCAGCCTTGCCAGTGGGGAGTTTGGGGTGGGGGTGGGGGTCTAGGGCAGAAACCACCTTAATGTGTCTTGGGAACAGAAAGTAGGTCAGTGTGTCTGGCTGATGATGGTGAGATGGTGGAGGAAATAGGGCTGTTCATATACCAGTTAGCCATCATAACAGGAAGCCATGGGAGGATTTGAAGCAAGGGAGAAATGTGAAGTGAGTCCCATTTTGAAAAGATCATTTCAGTTGCTATCCAGAACATACAGCCAGGCAAGGATGAAAGCAGGTGACAAGACATGATTTTAGTTCACTGCTGTTGCAGTGGTCCACAAGTGAGACAGTGGGTGGTGATAGTGTATTTGGAAGAGAAGTGGACTGATGGCCGATGTGTTTCTGAAACTAGATTGCTGATGGACTGATTATGGGAGGAATCAAGAATTACATAAACTTTCAACTTGAACTATTAGCTGGTTATGCCATTGACTCAGACAGGCACAACCGGAGGAGTAGATTTGTTGGGGAATGAGGAACTCTGCTTTAGTTACGGCAAGTTCTAGATACCTGATAGGCTGCCCAGTAGGGATGTCAGGTAAGCATTTGGCTATATGAATTTGAAGTTCCCAGAGATGCCAGGGTGGAAGACACAGATGTGTTGGCTGTTTGAACCACCCTGAGCCTTTATTTTGATACCCTACCTGCTGCGGAGTAGCAGAGAAGCAGCCAGGCTAATTGTTGGCACACAGATTATGGCCGCTACCTTCCAGCAGGAAGGAGGCAGTGATTTATCTTCCCTTCCAAGGAATGGCAGTTGCTTTTCTTGTCATGTGTCCAGCAGTATAGCATCCTATAATCTGCAAGTGACTCCCAAGTGTGGTCCCTGAGGTGTTCCTAGTGCTGTGGAAACGAGGGGTGGTGGGCCCTCATTTCAACTTCATTGATACTTTATACAAAGTGGACTTTTACATAAGATCTTGTTTGAATAGGTTTCTGCTATTTAAAAAATGTAGAGCATGGAAGGAATCTAGCCTACTCACATTTCCCCCTTTATTTATTTAGCCTCCTTGCTTTCTGTAAAAGGAAACTGAGGCTCAGAGAAGTGAAACAGCTCAGACTTCCAGGCTCCACCTCGAGCCTGGCTCCTCTTGTCCTGCTCCAAGAAAGGTGGCAAATCAGGAGCAGCCAGAGGACCATTTCTGTACCGAAGGATTCCGCCCTTCATCCCTGAGATGTGAGCGTGCTTTCCCTCTTTAGCTGGGAGCTTCGTCTGCTGCTGCTGCTGCTGCTAAGTTGCTTCAGTCGTTTCCTACTCTGCGACACTATGGACAGCAGCCCACCAGGCTCCTCTGTCCATGGGATTCTCTAGGCAAGAATACTGTAGTGGGTTGCCATTTGCTTCTCCATCATGACCCTTCCAAGCCCTGATTGTGGTAAGGATGGTAGAAACCGACACAGAAGACAAGGCGCTCTCAAGCAGCCGTTTGGGGAGTGAAGAGGGTAGTAGAGACACTCGCTGGACAAGCTCAGCTACGGGAACAACTGAGACCAGTTTTAAAGGCGCAGGTTAAAGGGGGTGGGGTGGGGTTAAGGGTAGAGAGGCAAGTTGCTGGAGGCCCCGTTCCACCATCTGCGGCTTTGCGGGGGCGGGGCTCCGACTCTCCCTCCCTGGGATGTGTCCAATTTCAAGATCCCCAGCTGTGCCTTTGTGTGTGTTTGGGGTTGGGTTGCAGACGTAAGAGACCACTTGTCATTTTAGGGAAATCAGCCTTTTTTTTTCTGCAGATTAGTTCGCCTATCAATTCAGACACGTCTCCTGTGGTTCACTGTGCCCTCCATCTCAGGTAGGGAGACGGAGGCGCAGAGGGGAATCCACGCCAGAGTCCTGGGCGACCCAGCCTCTCCGTGGTCGCAAAGCAGCATGCGTTCGGGAGCGTGGGCTTGAGTGCAAAGCAAGAATCACGGTGCCGTGGCCACGAGGTCCAGGGGTCCTGGGGCTAAGTGGTCCAGGACCCAATCTTGCCAGCTCGCCCGGCCTCGCCCTCGGGTCCTGCATTTTGCACACGCCTTCCGGACCACGCCGGCTGGGGGGCGGGGCCCTCGTTTGTTGTTTATCTGCGGCCCCGCCCCCGAGGGGGGCGCGGACCACGAGGCCGGAGGGCCCGCCTCCCCTCCCCCTCCCCGCCCAGCTCGCCCGCCTCTTTGTATCCAACATCCGGGTTTCCCCGCTGGCTCGGCTCCGCGGCCGCGGCTCAGGAGCCATTTTGGACTCGGTTCAGCTCCCCTCCCCCCCACCCCTCCCCCCGTTCATGGCCCCTCCGGACTCGGCCCCTGTGCCCGGGGCCCGGGCCCAGCCCCGCCGCGCGATGCCTGAGTCGGGCGCGCCCCGGCCCGCGCCCCGCCGCCGCCCCCCGGCCCCCGCGTCGTCCCGGAGCCCGGGCCGAAGCCTGCGCCGCCCGCAGCGGCCGTGAGCCCGGCCCCGCCGTCCGGCCCTTGGAGCCTGCACGCTGCCGGGAACGAAGGCGCAGGAATCGCGCGGGGAACGAGGCCGAAGGAAGGAGCGGGAAGGAGAGCGCAGCCGCCGCCGGGCCCTGCGCGCCCCGGGAGCGCCGCGCGGCCCTGCCCGCGGGCTCCGGGTGTCCGCGGGGCGGCGCCGCGGAACATGACGGCGCCCTGGGCGGCCCTCGCCCTCCTCTGGGGATCGCTGTGCGCCGGTAAGAACGAGGCGCGGCGTGGGGGGCGCAGGAAGGGCGCGCGGAGCGGCTTCGGGCGCCGCGCGGTGTTTACCAACAAAGGGCGGGCCCGCGGCCTCCTTGCCGCGCCACCTGCACCCAGCTTGCACCTCCCGGGGCGGGGACAGGGGGCGCGCAGGGCGCCCCGCTCCCTGGTCTTGGAGGGGGGCGGTGATCTTGCCTGTGCGGCGGCCTGCGGAGCTCCCGTTCGCGGAGGCGACCCCAGGGTCGGGGTTCTGGCTATATGGGCGCGTGGAACCTAGGGAGAGTGAGATGAAAATCGGAGCATGGGGAAGGTGGCCAAGAGGGGCGGGCAGATCTTATACGGAGGTAGCGGGATTGTAGGTGCAGCAGCGGCTGGGGGCAGGATTGCGCGACCCTCAGAGCCACTTAGGTGTAGCGGAGCGAAGCGGGCCGCTTCACACAGCCCAGAGGAGTCTCCTGCACTCCACCCCACCACGTCTGCGTGGTGTTCCCCGGGAGGCGCGCCGTTGGCGCCAGCTCCCACCTGCGCCCGCTTTCCCTGCGCCGCCCCGGTACGCGAGGTGCGGTCACTCCAAGAAACTGCTTTGTTTTGGGGCACCTGAAAGGAGAGGTGGGGTGAGAAGAAAAACCAACAGGTCCCTGTTCGTTCTGACCTCTGGGAAAGCACGTGGCGGGGGTGGGTGACCCTGCTAGCGTTCGGCGTGCGTGCTGGCGGCTTAGGGTGGGTGGGTGCGGGTGTACGCACATGGAGTCCCGCTGGGAGATAGCTTTTCCCCCTGGCTGGCGCACAGATTTTTCCTCTTTTAGCGGTACTGGGACGCGCCCTATTCTAGTGTGCGCGCGCGGACAGGCTCCGCACTACGCTTCGGATGGCTCTGGGCAGCCCACGGAAGCCGCGCATTAAAGCTTCAGGGAGAAGCCCGGGACGGTCTCTTAGGCTGGTGCGCGGCAGCCGGGGAGCTGGTCCTGCGCGTCTTTGTTCCCAGCCCCCATTACACATGCAGCGCGGGTCCCCTGCCGCCCGCGGTGGCAGCAGCTTAGACTCTGGGAAACCCGCGAAGGGCGGGGCTGGGAGTGCAGGGGCGGGGCTGGGATCCCCGGGCTGCTGCGGGGGTGGGGATCCCGGATCTCCTTATCCCCACTCCCACTCTACCGGCCTCCTTTCCGATGTATCGTGGCTTAGCTGTCTGCACCGAAGGCAAGTAACTTCTCCTTGTGGGGCTTGGAGCTGCGTAACTTGAATGCAGCGAATGGAAGACAGAGACCCCTTATTGGTGGATGCATGCGTGCTCAGTCAGGTCCGACTCTTTGCGACCCCATGAACTGTGGCCCGCCAAGCTCCTCTGTGTCCATGGGATTGTTCAGGCAAGAATACTGGAGTGGGTTGCCATTTCCTCCTCCAGGGGATCTTCCCGACCCAGGGAGCCAGCCTGGATCCCTTGCATTGGCAGACGCATTCTTTACCACTAGCCACCTGGGAAGCGGCCCCTTATTGGTACTTGGGCACAGTATGGAAGGGAGTCATGGATCTTTTGGAGCCATTTCTTGTGTCACAGAAGCAAAGTGTTCGTGGTGGTGAACCTGTTCCTTTCTCTGCCTTTGAAGTTTTGCTTTGCGATGCTTTTCTCCCAAGTGAGATCTCTGAAGTGAAGGAAGACATTGGCCTCTAGAGGGAAGGGCTGCAGTTAGCCTACTTTACTAGGCAAGCAGCGGCTCACGTGGCTGTCTCTGGATCCCTTCTGGAGGTGCTGGACTCTTCCAAGACCAGGCCTTCAGAGCTGGCCTCTTCCCTAATTAACTCTTCTGTCCTGATCAGTTTCAGGTCCCCACCTGATTAGGTGAGGCAGGGTGGGATTGGGTCCCTGGGATTGCCATGCTCTTCCCTGGCTTGGGCAGTGCTTGTGTGTGTGTGCTTAGACCTGAGCCGGCTAAGCTCCTCTGTCCATGGGGGTTCTCCAGGCAAGAATACTAGAGTGGGTTGCCATGCCCTCCTCCAGGGGATCTTCTCAACCCAGGGATCGAGCGCAGGTCTGCCGCATTGCGGACGGATTCTTTACTGTAGGAAGGTGGGAGTCACTGTGTGTTTCTTGTGGTCCCATCAGCCAGTCCTCTGGTGGCCACTACCTGACTTGTGAGGAACTATGGGAGGAGCCTCAGCAGACCCCAGTGGGGGCAGAGCTGGTCCTCCTGTTCCTCCACCCTCCTGGATGTGCTTCCTTCAAACCCTGGGCTTGCTGTTTAGAAGTACCCCCACCTTCCTGTAGAAGGAGGGTCTAGGATGGCACTGTCAAACAGAAATATAGAGGGAACCACATAGAAGACTTTCAACTTTTCTGGTAGTTTTGTTAATAAAAGGACAAAGAAACACGTGTGTCTTAGCCTCCTCAGGGCGCTAAACAAAAGGCCACAGGCTGTGTGACCTAACTCTTTTCTCCCAGTGGAGGCTGGGAGTCTGAGGCCAGTATGCTGGCATGGTCGGGTTTTAGTGAGGGCTGTCTTGCTGGCTTACAGATGGCCGTGCTCTCATTGCATCCTCACATGGCCTTACCTGGTGCTTCAGGTGGGGATACTGGGGGCACTGTGATTTTTTTTTTTTGCTTTCACTAACCCCATCAAGGAGGCTCTACTCTCTTGAACCTCTAACGTTTTGCAAAGACCCCATCTCCAAATCCCATCACATTGGGCATTAGAGTTTCAACATAAGAATTTTGAGGGGACAGATTCAGCCCCATAATAAGGGCAAATTAACTTTAATGGTATATTTTACTTAACCTAACGTATATAACACAGTCATTTCAACTTGTAGTCAGTATTAAAACAGACATTTTACATTCTTTACTGTCGTCAAAATGCACGGCATATTTTATACTTAGAGAATGTCTCAGTTCAGACTTTGTACATTTTATATGCTCAGTAGCCTTGTTTTGCTAGTGGCTACCGTATTAGATGCTGCAGGCCTATTCGAAAAGGCAGAATGGATGCTGCAGCCATGGTGTACAGTGCTTGACACAAGATCAGCATTAGTGCGTTTTGCAAGTCTTCTGTGATCTGTGCCTGGCCAAGTGTCCTTGGGAAACAAGTCATTGGCTCTTGCCTTGCAGAGGATATCCCAGACACACATCTGTGTATCCCCCAAGAATCCTGACCTCTGTCTGTGTACTTGGGCTTTAGATCAGGGCCTGTGGGTTGGAGAGTATGCTGAGTGGAATGTCAGGGGCCCCTGGCTGGGGAGGAGGACCAGATTTCTGTCTGTCCCATCAGAAAGTGCAAGCCCTGACTGCTCCCTGGTGTTCTCGTAGACAACTACTCTCCCACCCAAAGATGTGCCCCATTTCCTCGGGGGGACATGTGTATGCAATGAGTGAAGTGACTCTCAGGCCCAGTGTAGTGGTAGCTCTCAGGGACACAGACCAGAGAGTCACGGGCCCCAGGTACCCTTTCCCAGGGAAGGGTGTCCGTGTCCTTGTACCTGCTAAGCACTCCAGGCTCTGCCCTGGCTGGCTGGCCTGGCTGCTCCTTGGGGAGGAGCGGGCACTCCACTCAGCTCTTAGAGATGCTTCCAAGGTAGCTGATGTGAGACACTCACCCAGCCTCCCAGACTGTCCACCTGGGTGAAACCACACGAGGCCATGGTGGCCACTCACTACTCTACAGGGTCTTTCTGGTCATCCCGATTCCCCCAGGTAGCACCTGGACCTCTCCTGGCACTTTGCCTAAGGAACTTCCTTTCTAGGGAACCCAGTGAAGCGTGCCCATCATACACTCTGAGGATCCTATGAGAGCTGTGGATTTTTCCCCCAGGAAAATGCAAATAGAGAGTGCGTGTGAGAGTGAGTGCATACTTGGTGCACACTCACTGTTTGCACTGATACCAGGTAACCGTGGCCCCCTGGGTGGAATTTTGTGAACGCCTGGCTCCCTGCCCATTGTTTCAGGGGACAACATGCTGTCCTCGGCGGGTGTGCTGCACCGGGCAGGTTCCACCTACCTGTTCTAGCCACTGCGCGTGACTTCTTTGCTTCTGCCGTGTGTGACCCTGCCTACTGTCCACATGACAGCCCTGGTTTCCTCCCTGCACCCCCCACCCCCACTCCTTCCTTCAGGAAGCCCTCCTTTGAGTGCCTGTGTGTTCAGCCTCCTACCTGGGAACTTAGGGTAGTGCAAGTGACAGCCAGATCTACTTGTAAATACTGGCCCTTTACCAGCTACTGGGATCTGGGGACCTAGGTAGGCGGTAACTGATCTGGATCCTTCTCTTGAGAATGACACTGGACAGACAGCCCTCAGGCAGGGTCCTGGCTGGCTCAGCCTTGACACTGTTGACAATTTGGATCCCATGATTCTTTGGTGTTTGTATAGGTGGGAAGGGGGGGGTCTTGTTCATTGTAGGATGGTTTGCAGTATCCCTTGGCCTCTACCCACAAAATGCTAATATTAGCACTTGTAATCCGGAAAACCAGAAATGCTTGGAGTGGAGAGGGCATAAATCACCTGATTTAGAATCTGATCTAGAATGTTCTCATGATTTTAAAGGGACAGAGAGTTGTGGGAGATAGGGTTAATGGCTAATACCATCCCCCTTACTTCTTCCCCCCAGGGGTGCGTGCGCATACACACACACTCTCACACACACACACTTTGCTCATAAGATTCAGGGCTGAAGGTTGGATTCTAAAAGTCTGGGAGATTCCTGCTTCAGCGTCAGGGTTTGGTTCAAATTTGTGCTTCAGGAGTGCCGCTGGCCACCGTGGAGAGAATCCTGGCGTCCTTGAGTTTTCCCAGAAGTGGTTCAGGTTTCAGGGAGGCGGCGATTGCGGGGGGCGGACCGCCTGCCTGCCGCCCCCGCCCACCACTCTGAGTGCACCGCCAGGTTCGCATCTTGCTTCGCCCGCCTGGGCCGGGGGCTCGGTGTCCCTGTGCGCGCACCTGGCAGCTGACGCGGGCCCAGCGGAGCATCGGGCATGCCCTCCCCCGCGAGCCCTGCGGGCGGGCCGGCCGCCGAGCACCCTGGGGAGCCGCCGCCGCCCTGGGCCTGGGGCTCCGAGGCCGTGGACACCGGGGTGGGGGCGCCGCCGCCTCTCCCCAAAGGTATGGGGCCGCTGCGCAGCTCCTCCCGGGCCGGGGAGGTGTGGTGGGCAGCGCGACTGGAGGCTGGAGACCAGATGGGCGCCGGCACCACGGCCCCGACCCGGGGGTTGATCTCTTCCGGCGCCTGTTGGTTGTTCTTGGCAGACTGGCAGCTCCCTGTTCTTCCTCCACTCCTCCCCCAATCTACTCGCGGCTCGACTCCGGAGCCTTCTGCGGGGGATCTCCTCTCTGATCTTGAGATCAGCAAAATACACCTTGCTGAACTGAGCACTATTCCAGAGTGGGAGGAAGCAGTCCCCAAAGCTTCAGTTTCCAAGTACTCCCTGTCGCTGCTGTGTGGTGTGTGAAGTGCTTAAAGGTTTTTATTTTGTTTGTTTGTATTTATTTATTTATTTTGTTGGTGTTAAGACTTTCTGCTTCCATCTTTTGGGTTTTCCCAAAGGGGACTTTGTTGCCGTCTCAGGATTCTTTATCTTTTTTCTCTTCCCTTCCATTCTGTCACCTGTTTTTTGTTCCAGAATAAACACCTCCCCCTTGTTTGGCCTTTCTCCACCAAACTGCGGCCTGCCATCCCAACCCCAGAGGCGCCTGGTCTTTGCCTGCCCCTGGACGCCTCAGTTGTTTGGTGGGGATGGAGGAGAGGAGAGACCGCTGGCCTCTTCTGAGTCTGATGGTGAAGTTTCTCAGTGCTCTCTCTGTCTGAGAGTATGGTAGGTGCTGGAAGCCGACTGGTAATGCAGGCTGAGATTGTTCGGGAGTTGGTCGGGCCTCCCCGGCCCAGGATTAGCCTTGGCTTTTTGCATTTGGGCAACCCCATGCCTTGCCCTGGTTCTCCCTGTCTGGCTGTGCACATACACGTGTCTTTTTCAGACTCTCTCAGGGACTGGCGGCCCTAGCAGAGTGTTTCCAGTCATGGGCACGTGATCGCTGGGAGTGGGTGTGGGAAAGGAAGGTTGCTGCCCCAGTGGGCGGATGTGAGTCCTCCTCCTCCCCGAGTTGGTGGGGGGGGGGGTTTGGCTTTTGGGGGTCTGGCCTGCCACTCACTGGGATGACTTCTCTCTGGCCGTTTTCTGGGCTGGAGCTGAGGCGTTTTGTGAGGTGAGTGCATATTCTTGTTTGCAAACGTTCCTCTGCCGACTATTTCAGTTCCACTCTGACAACCAAGGAGGCTAAAATTAGTTCTAGGGAAGGAAAAGGAAGGCTGCTTGGAAACCCAAGCACTTGGCTGGAGGATGGAGGAGGCTGCTTCCTGGGGCTGGTGGCCCAGCGTTTCAGGGAAGATGTGACCAGACCAGCTGTTGTCTGTCCATCCGGGGAGAGGGAGGGGCCGCTGCTTGCCTCCTAGACAAGCACCAATGAAAATGGGAGGCTGACTTGGAAGTGGCTGCTCTTGAGTGTTGACGCCAGGATGTTCTCTCCTCCTGGCCTGTGTAGTGGAGCACAGTATTTGCAGGTATGAGGACAATGCCTTTTAACGTCCAGTTTCACTGACAGTCCTCCCTCCCCCTTTCCCCTCATTGAAAGCATGCGTGAGTTCTCAGTCTTGGTCTGGCAACCCTGGGTTAAGAAACCATTACTGTATTCTGTTTGAGAATTACCCTCCTGTCCAAGTTTGACATTCCCTTCAGGGCCTCACAGGCCAGGCAGACCAGAGCCCCCCTTGGAACTGCTGGCTTGGGTGGGAGTGCGTGTGTGCCTGCCTGTTGCCGCAGTCACGTCTGACTCTCTCTGACCCTACGGACTGTAACCTGCCAGGCTCTTACGCATGGAATTCTCCAGGCAGGAATATTGAGTGGGTTGCTGGGCCCTCTTGCAGGGGGTCTTCCTGACCCAGGGATTGAACTCACATCTCTTATGTTTCCTGCCTTGGCAGACAGATTTTTTACCACTAGAGAGTAGGGGTTAGAGGAGAGCCCTTGGGGCCCTGAGGGCAGAAGGGAATCAGGGTTCATCTGCTCTGGAGCTTAGAAAATAGAGGGGTAGAGGAGTCAGGTGAATTCTGGTTTCCCTTCCCACATGGCTGGTGCCTCCTGTGAAGCCCGCACCCTGACCTGAGAGTGAGTCCTGCCGGATTCTGTGGGGGAGGCGAGCCGGCCCAGTGCGGTCCTGTCTGCCCTCCCTGAAAAGCCCCTCCCAAACCTCCACTCATCCTGGGGTCTCCTGGTGGGCCACCTGGGGTGTAGTTGATAGTAATAGTCACTTTGGCTGTAACTTCTTGTCCCATTTAAAATTTTTGTTAATTTTTAGTTTTATAAGTAACATATGGATTTAGTTGCAGAAATTTAGATATTACAGGGGAACCCATGGTCTCTTTTGCCAGCTCTGTCTGCCTTCTGAATCCTCCTCCAGAAATGAGCCTTCTCCGGTTGGTGCAGTTTGACCTGTGTATCTATAGAAGTATTAGACTTAGAGAAAGACAGAAAGCTGTTTTTTTCTTTTTAACCTAAAAAGGTATTACTCTTTTCCAAACATTTAACTGAAGTATAAATTATGTATAGGAGAGTGTAATTACCATAAGTGACAACTTGAGGAGTTTTCACAAACTGAGTATGCTGATGTCATCAGCATCCAGATGGAGATGCTCACCCCTTCCCCACTGAACCCTCTCTTTCTCCATTCCAGTCTTGACCCCTAAACCCTGGAGGGTAATCACTGCCTTATTTTAATAGCATATGTTAGTTTAGCCTGACATTGTGCTTTGAAGTGTAGTGAAGTGAAAATCACTCAGTCGTGTCCGACCCTTTGCCACCCCATGGACTATATACAGTCCATGGAATTCTCCAGGCCAGAATACTGGAGTGGGTAGCCTTTCCCTTCTCTGGGGGATCTTTCCAACCCAGGGATCGAACCTAGGTCTCTTGTGTTGCAGGCGGATTCTTACCAGCTGAGCCACAAGGGAAGCTGTCATTGTGCTTTAAAGGGATGTAGTCTTGCAGGGTGAACTGTTTTGTGTCCCCATCTTTTGCTCACCGTGTTTCGTAACTTGCATCCACCTTGTCACATGTCGTGGTTTTGGTGGTGTGTGTGTGTGTTTTCCCCCCACCGCATGGCATGCAGGATCTTAGTTCCCCTGGCCAGGGACTGAATCTGTGTCCCCTGCAGTGGCAGCATGGAGTCTTCACCACTGGACCACCAGGGCAGTCCCCGTCATGGCTTTTTAAGCTCAGAGACTTGTTCTGGCAGTCTTTTTCAGTGTATATGGGTCTGCCCCAGTCTTTTATAGTGTGAAATTTCAGAGTTCGGAGATAGGCTGCGTTTAGTCTGGTCTCCTATTGATGGACTTTCTGATTGCTCAGTTTATGCAGGTTGTTTGCTAAGGATTGATGACGAGAGGAGAGAGTTCGGAGTCACAGGGCTTGTATGCTTTGAATTTTAATATAGATATCGAGAAACGATTACACACGGTTATACTGCGCTGTGGTGGTGTGTGTGTGTTTGTGTCCCTGTGTAATGGTAGGTTACAGGGCTTGGAAATCGCCCACCTCATGAAGGGTGTCCAGACAGGAAGGATGCCCACTTCCGCTGACCTGCTGTCTGAGGAGCTCCAGAGAGGCTGCTTCCCGCGTCTGAGTCTCTGTGCCGACGGAGGGAGGTGGCAGTGGACCGACCAGGATGCATCCGGGTTCGGGGTGGATGTGCACGTGTGCGTCTGTGTGTGCTCACCAGTCAGGCTCCACGCTGCCTCCACCCCCGGAGGGGCCGAGGCTCTTGCTGAAGGTTGTGGAGGGCAGGCTCTACTGGTGCAGCCAGTGCATTGGACACACTCTGGGCGTGGCAGGACCCTGGTGTCTCTTGTGGCGATAGTGGAGGTAGGGAGGATGAGAGAACCTTGTGGAAGAGTGGCCTGGGGTCTGGGGAGAGGCTTTTCCCAGCAGGAGGGGCTGCATGCGCTTCAGTTCCTGGGTGGGTGTGTGGCTTCTTCCCTGGGACCCGCTTCTGCCCTGACTGGCTGAAGAACTGAAGAGGGCAGGTTGAGATGGCTTGTTCTCCAGAGCCCCTGCTTTCCCAGTTCCTTCCTCACCACGTGCTCTGTTCTCTCACTGCTGTTTTCCTGGGATTCCTTGTGTGAGCCCACTTGTCAGGCCCTGTTTGTGGAGCTGGGTGGCAGTGGGTACTGTTTGTAGCGTGAGTGACGTCCCAGCGAGCTTTCCCACATTGCGCAGGTGGTGGGCGCTGTCTGGGTAGTAATCTGCTTAGGCTGCAGAATGGCACAGACTCGGGGGCTTCAGTAACAGAAATTAATTTTCACTGCTCTAGAGGCTTGCAGTCCAAGACCGAGATTTTGTCAGGATGCTCCTTGGCGTGCGGAGAGCTGCCTTCTTGCTTGCCCTCACACAGACTTCTCTCTGGGCGTGTCTCTTCCTCCTCTTAGAAGGACAGCAGTCCTGTCAGAGCCCCACCCATGTGGCCTTGACTGACCTTTATTACCTCTTCAGAGACCTTATTTCCTAGTACAGTCATATTGCCGGTTACGAATTTGAGGGCAAGGAGATGCAGTGCACTTCACAAGAGTCTAAAATAATGGAGTCGGTTGAAAGGGGATTGTTTTCCCTTTGACTTACCCTTTGGAAGGGAAGTTAACTTTCTTCAGGACTCTGCTTTGGGGTCAGTGTTCTTGATTAACACTTTCTTTGGGCAGTCTTATCTGCACTGGTGATCTCAGTTGCTGTGTATGTGTGGAGGTGTCCTCTTGAGCTATTATATATAGTCCTGAAAATATATTTAAAAACTGGGTCAAAGTGTAGATATGGAGGTTCCCTCTTTTGATGATCAGCATCAACCCTTTTTCTGAAGGCACCTGGAAAAGATGGACAAACAGAGAAAATACCTCCGGTTGAAGGCATTGTACAGCTAAGAAGATAGGGCCTACCTACCAGGCCAGGATCCGTGTGACTGCAGAGGCCCTGGGTGGTGACTTGTACATCTGAGTCTGTTTTCAGTTGCACATGGGCAACTGAGAGGCCGAGCCTTGCACTTGACACCCTTGCGGGGCGAGGAAGACAGGAATTGGAATTTGAAACAGAGGGTGAGTATAGTGAGCCCTTCTTTTTGGTTTGGGACCGCAAAGATATAGAGTAGAGAGGGATCCAGAAGACAAACTCTAAAGTGGGATGAAGATGTTAGGCGGTGGAAGTCATGTTGCTTCTCAGCTTTCTCTGCAGCCAGTTTAGGACTCCGTGTGGCCATTGGCCACTCGTGTATTTGCTTTCCAGCTTCAGAACTTTACTTCTGCGGTTCTTTGCTGTTCCTTTTGTCTTTATGGGTGTATGCCTTAAAAACCTTTTCTTTGCTGTGGTTTTAGTGGGATTACACGAAGGAGCAAAAATAACATTTGTGTATAATCCTTGACCTTTTATCTACAAGCTCTCTTGCCAGTGTCCTTCAGGAATGAGGGCTCTGGAGAAAGGCAGGTGTCGTGGAGAATGGTCCTGGGCCCTTGCTTTTTAGCTGTTGTAGTTTTGGCTGCGCCGAGGCTCCGTTGCTGCTCGGGGTTTCTCTGGCTGCCGAGTGCAGGGGCTCCTCTCTGGCCGAGGTGGCTTCTCGTGGAGCAGGGCTCTGGGGCGCACGGCTACAGTAGTGGCTTCCAGGCCTCAGAGCGCAGGCTGAGCAGTTGTGGTGTGCCCGCTTAATTGCTCCGTGGCACGTGAGATGTTCCCGGATCAGGGACTGAACCCTTGTCTCCTGCGTCGGCAGGCAGATTCTCTGCCACTGAGCCACCAGGGAAATCCCCCCTCCCACCCCCCAACCTTGTTCTGTGGATGGTGTTAGGGAGTCATTTACAAAGTCGAAGCTGAATGTGACTCGAGGTGACATGGCTTGATTTCTTGTTCTGCTGGCACTAGTCGTAAAGAACCTACATGTCAGTGCAGGAAATGTAGGAGATTTGGGTTCCATCTCTGGGTGGGGAAGATCCCGTGGAGGGCAGGGCAGCACACTCCATTTTGTGGAGAATTTTGTGGACAGAGGAGCCTGGCAGGCTGTAGTCCATAGGGTCTCAAAGAGTTGGATATGACTGAAGCAGCTTAGCATGCAGGCTGGTAGAGCTCCTCTTGTCACCCTTGAAAATTGCTCTGAACTTGCATTTCTGGCGATAATAGTGAACAGAACAGCCAAAAAAACCTCGTTATACAAGACACGTGGAAATGCTGGATAAAGTATAGCGAATATCCTTTTTAAATGTATATTCATAATTGCATGTATAAAAAAGGAGAAGCAAGAGTGGGCTGGAAACTAGAGCTGTGCCCTTTCACTGGCGAAAGCTGCTTTCTCCTGAGGGACTTTGCCTCTTTCCATAATGTAAAGATGCGGGTTTAGTAGCAGTGTGTGAGGCACAGGAGATAAGATGTGGAACTGTGACTGAGGCTCTCACATGATAAGACTTCGGCAGGGTTATTCATTCAGTGAAAGTATGGACAAGAGGGAACGTTCTTTTCCTGATAAAGGGAATAGATAAATTGTTGATTACTGGGGAGGTGGGTAGTTCCACTTGAGAATTTGTAACCATAGATCTGTGTGCTTCCATGAGCTTGGAGTTGAAGTTTATACCATCTGTGTTTCCTGGGAACCTGAAGCTGAATAATTACAGTGATTCCAGATTGGTACTGTCCTAGAGAATTTGGCAGAATTTGGCAGAAGCAAAAATATAAATTATTTCTGGAAAAACTTGGCTTCACTTTTTATTCCCACAGAAAAGGCCGCCACTGAACATAAGTTCTGTATCCAAAAACAGAATCCAAAATTCCAAAACACACAGGGAAACAAGATTCCATGAGTGAAATCATCAAAAGTAACAAGTGGGATAAATAGATGTTTAGGAAGTTAAATTATGGAGTTTATATAAACTAGAGATTTGGAAGTATGACAAGAAATGGAAGTATCAAAATTGACCAAGAAGGTTTTTTTTTTTTTTAAGTAGAACTTGTCAAAATTAAATAATAGATAAATTGAATTTATAAATTAATTAGAACTAAATAGCAAATTAGACCCAGCTAAAGAGAGAATTAATTAGTTGGAAGTTAGATCTGTGGAATTATCTATAATGGTGTTTAGACACAGATTAGGCAATGGCACCCCACTCCAGTACTCTTGCCTGGCAAATCCCATGGGCAGAGGACCCTGGTAGGCTGCAGTCCATGGGGTCGCTAAGAGTCGGGCACGACTGAGTGACTTCACTTTCACTTTTCACTTTCATGTGTTGGAGAAGGAAATGGCACCCCACTCCAGTGTTCTTGCCTGGAGAATCCCAGGGACGGGGGAGCCTGGTGGGCTGCCATCTCTGGGGTCGCACAGAGTCGGACACGACTGAAGCGACTTAGCAGCAGCAGCAGACATAGATTTGAAAAATATGAAAGCAGAGTTAAGAGGCTGGTCTGATGGTCTGATGCTTGTAATAGGAATGTCAGAACATAGAACAGGGAGGTATAAATAGATGCGGGAAAAGTGGAAACAGTGACAGATTTTATTTTCTTGGGCTCCAAAATCACTACAGACAGGGCTTGCAGCCACAAAATTAAGACTCTTGCTTCTTGGAAGAAAAGCCATGGCACACCTTGACAGCATATTAAAAAGCAGAGACTTCACTTTGCCGACAAAGGTCTGTATAGTCTAAGCTGTGGTTTTTCCAGTACTCACGTATGGATGTGAGAGTTGGACCATAAAGAAGGCTGAGCGCCGGAGAGTTGATGCTTTCAAACTGTGGTGTTGGAGAAGATTCTTGAGAGTCCCTTGGGCAGCAAGGAGATCAAACCAGTCCATCCTAAAGGAGATCAACCCTAAATATTCACTGGAAGGACTGGTATTGAAGCTCCAATACTTTGGCCACCTGATAGGAAGAGCCAACTCATTGGAAAAGACCCTGATGCTGGGAATGATTGAGGGGAGGAGGAAAAGGGGGCAACAGAGGATGAGCTGGTGGGATGGCATCACCAATGCGATGGACATGCATGTGAACAAACTCCGGGAGATAGTGAAGGACAGGGAAGCGCTGTGTGCTTCAGTGCATGGGGTCACAGAGTTGGACACAATGACTTAGTGGCTGAGCAACAACAACAAAGAATTTTTCAGAGTCAATGAAAGATGTGAATCATCAGATTAAAATCATATTCTTCTGAGCAGTATGGCAACCCACTCCAGGATTCTTGCCTGAAGAATCCCATAGACAGAGGAGCCTGGCAGGCTGCTGTCCATGGGGACACAGCTGAAGCGACTTAGCACGTAACTGCATAAGCCCATGCCTCTGAGCAGTACAAATAAACTTAAACATATAGCTCATTAGTGAAATTGCAAGAAGCAGATCTAAGAAAGCAACCAGAGGGAAAAGACAGAATATCTACAAAGTTAAACTAATCAGACTTTTCTGCAGTAATGGTGAAAGCCAGAAGACAGTGGAATAATACCTTCAAGATGCTGAGAGAAAATAACTCAACCTAACAGTTTATGTTCTTCTAAACTGTCAGTTAGGAAAAAGAACAAAATGACATTTTCAGAGAGATAAGCCTTCTTTATCCAAAGATCTGTACTGAAGAAAGGTGTTCTGTGGGAAAGACAGCGGTCCTGGAAGGAAGAGTGGAGTTCCAGAATGAATGGGTGCGCAGACAGACTGGTGAAAGTATGGACTGAGAAAAAGATGCTGACTGTAAAACCCAAATAGTATCTGCTTTGGGAGGCAGATAAGAAGATGAACAACCGACTACAGTGGAACACAAATGTTATGTTAAACTAATTTAATGTAGGTTGGACAGAGGTAATTAGAACAGTGAAGTTCCAATAAGGGATAGGAGAGATGTTGATTAACTTTCGGCTTTTAGCATAAACGTACGCGTTGCAGGTTAGCCTATAATGGAATGGAAATAGGGTGCGAGTGGCTGAAATGACAGAATTTGAAACATGCATCCATTTGGCTGTGCCAGGTGTTGCGCACTTGGGATTTTTAGTTGCGGCATGTCGGGTCTAATTCCTGACCAGGGATCAGACCTAGGCCCCCTGCGTTGGGAGCAAGGAGTCTTGGCCACTGGACCCCCCAGGAAGTCCCTGAAGTGGGATCTAAAATGATAATCTAAAGGTGGTAACCGTAGAGAAAAAACAAATTTAAACGTTGTTCAGCCACCAGGTCGTGTCCGACTCTGCAGCCCCGTGGACTGCAGCATGCTAGGCTTCCCTGTCCTTCACTATCTCTCAGAATTTGCCCAGACTCGTGTCCATTGAGTTGGTAGTGCCATCCAGCTATCTAATCCTTTGTTGCTCCCTTCTCCTCCTGCCCTTAATCATTCCCAGAATCAGGGTCTTTTCCAGCGAGGTGGCTCTTCACATCAGGTGGCCAAAGTATTGGAGCCTCAGCTTTAGTGTCAGTCTTTCCAATGGATATTCAGGGTTGGTTTCCTTTAGGATTGGCTGGTTTGATCTTGCAATCCAGGGGACTTCTCCAGCGCCACAATTCGAAAGCATCAGTTCTTTGGCACTCAGCCTTCTTTGTGGTCCTGCTCCCGCATCTGTGCCTGACTGTGGCAGAAACCATAGTTTGGACTATACAGACCTTTGTTGGCAAAGTGATGTCTCTGCTTTTTAATACATTGTCTAGGTTTGTCATAGCTTTCCTTCCAAGGAGCAAGTGTCTTTTAATTTTAAGGCTGCAGTCTCTGTCTGTAGTGATTTTGGAGCCCAAGAAAATAAAATCTGTCACTGATTCCACTTTTTCACCTATTTGCCATGAAGTGATGGAAACGGATTCTATGATCTTCGTTTTTTGAATGTTGAGTTTTAAGCCAGCTTTTCCACTCCCCTTTCACCTTCATCAAGAGGCTCCTTAGTTCTTCTTCACTTTCTGCCATTAAGGTGGTATCATCTGCATAACTGAGGTTGTTGATATTTCTGCCAGCAGTCTTGATTCCAGCTTGAGTTTCCTCCAGCCCAGCGTTTCTCATGATGTCCTCTGCATATAAGTTAAAAAAGCATGGTGACAATATACAGGCGTTGTACTCCTTTCCCCGTTTTGAACCAGTCTGTTGTTCCATGTCTGGCTCTAACTGTTGCTTCTTGATCTGCATATAGGTTTCTCAGGAGACAGGTAAGGTGGTGTGATACTCTCCTCTCTTTAAGAACTTTCCACAGTTTGTTGGGATCTGGACTTTAGCATAATCAATGAAGCAGATGTTTTTCTGGAATTCCTTTGCTTTCTCTATGATCCAGCAGATGTTGACAGTTTTCTTTCTAGTTCTTCTGCCTTTTCAAAACTCAGCTTGCACATCTGGAAGTTGTCCGCTGAAGTATTGCTGAAGCCTAGTTTGAAGGATTTTGAGCAGGACCTTGCTAGCATGTGAAACGAGCCCAGTTGTGCGGTAGATTGAACATTCTTTGGCACTGCTCTTTGGGATTGGAGTGTCCTGTGGCCACTGCTGAGGTTTCCAATTTTGCTGACATAGTGAGCACAGCACTTTAACAGCATCATCTTTTAGGGTTTGAAATAGCTCAGCTAGAATTTCATCACCTCCACCAGCTTTGTTCATACTAGCCTTTCCCAAGGCCCACTTGAGGATGTCTGGTGAGTGATCGATCACACCATCGTGGTTATGTGTCATTAAGACCTTTTTTTGTATCATTCTTGTGTGTATTCTTGCCACCTCTTCTTAATCTCTCCTGCTTCTGTTAGGTCCTTACCATTTCTGTCCTTGAATTGTGCCCATCCTTGCATGAAATGTTCCCTTGATAGCTCCAGTTTTCTTGAACACAGTGGTACTTGTAATGGGATCTGTAATGTGGGGTTTCTTGGCTGTGCTGGGCCTGCGTCGCTATGCACAGGCTTCCTCTCGCTGTGGCAGGCAGGGTCTACTCTGGTCGCCGTGTGGGGACTTCTTGCAGCGGCTTCTCTTGTCATGAGGCGGCTTCTCTTGTCATGAGGCACGGGCTCTAGAGCACATAGCTGCAGTAGTTCTGCTGCACAGGCTTAGTTGCTCCGCAGCACATGGAATCTTCCTGGACCCGGGATTCAATTTTAGATCAAAGACAGTATTAGGTTGAGTGGGGATAAAAAGAGATACAGAAAGATTTGAAGTACGAATTGGATAAAGATAAATTGGGAAAATACTAACTACAAGAAATGTCATATAGCTGTGTTAATGTCACGTTAAAGTAGGCCTTCTGCAAGGAGCAGACAAATGGAAGGGGGTATTTTGTAGTAAGAAAAGTTTTATTGGAATATGTAAAAAATTTCTATAACCCAAAGGAGAAGCAGCCCAGCGGAAAAATGGGAAAGGACGTGAACAGGCAGTTTTCAGAAGGGGCTGACACACGCGCATGACCACTCTCACGAGCGATTAGGAAATGGGGATCACAACCGTGACGTCCGATTCCACCCTGGCCCGGTTCGCACGTCGCAGGGGCCGAGGGGTGGCTCAGTGGGGCTGGAGTCTCTTGGGCACGTACAGTGGTACATCCACGTGGGAGAACAGTGTGACCATGTCCTGTGAGTTGGAGATGCTCATCCCTGGGTCCCCCCATCTCTGACCTTTAACCTGTGGTGTATCCCCTAGAGGAACACCCGCTTGTGAGAAGACACACAGGAGAGGACCCCAGGAGGGTCCATGGCGGCAGGGCTTACATCAGCAAATGTTGTCAAGGACCCTAAAGGTCCAACAGGAGAATGGGCCCTGAGGTTGTGGTCTGGCCGTACAGTGAGCTGTTCGCTAACACCGAGAGTAGAGGCATCACAGAGTAGGTGAAGAGGGTGTGTACTCCATAGCGAGGCAGCCTTGGGCTCAAAACCTGGTTTTGACCCTTAATAAACATCTTGGGTAGAGTTGTTCTCGTGTGTGGGAGTTCAGAGACGGGCGCAGGCCACTGGGGGATTCTTTTCTGCCTCTTGTATGTGTGTGTCATTGCACAGTGCGCGCACACGTGTGTGTGTGTGTGTGTGTGTGTGTGTGTGTGTGTGTGTGTCTGAGTGTCTGATGCTCCAGCCCTCCTCCTCACCTCCACTTAAGTTCCCTTTATCCCGCACACACCAGCCATCCTACTCTGGTCGTGGGGAAGATGGTGAAGAGCATCCTGTGTGGACCGGGGGAGGCGGAGTCACAAACTCAGATCCGGATATTGTCGCTGGGCGCCCCCACCTTCGGGACCCTCTTTGGCTGCTCTGGAGGAGCCTGTGGTGACAGCGGGTGCTCAGCTAAGGGCAGGTCCCTCCTCGGGGCAGGGTGAGGGGAGCCCAAAGCACGGCCTCCGGGGAAGGGAGCCTGACCTCTGTGTGCGCTTGTGTGGCGGATGGGGGCTGTCTCTGCGCAGACCTGGAGGCTGGACGATGTGGGAGAAGGCTGGGCTTGCCTCACTTGGCCGCCTCTCTGGCTTGGTGGCTCCTGCAGGGAGCGGGGAGTGGTGACCTGGTGCCTGAGGTGGGTGGCATCCCATTCTCACCACTCCGCGTTGTAGGGGGACTGTGCCCATAGGGAGGCGGGGCTGTTCAGGGAGCCCCAGGAACCAGGGACAGAGCGCAGCGGCCGGCTGGCTGCTGGGGTCTGTGGTACCTCTGAGAGCTGTTGGCTGAGCTGAATGTTCCGCAGACCCAGAGCTCGGGGGTCTCCAGGGGAGGCATGGCTGCTCCGGCTGTACAACCTCCCCGCAAAGTCTGCTTCAGGTCTCCAGCCCACTCTCTCCCCCCATTGGATTTCCCCCTTGTCTCCCCAAGTGCAAGTTGGGGACATCCAAGGCCAGCTGGCCTGGGAAACAGACCTTGCATGTCACAGCCCATCCATTCAGGTCCATCCTGCTCTCAGATCGTGGGTTCTGAGTGGAATCTGCACGTGGTTCTGTGTGTCCAGGATTGGGGTTTCCGTGTCTTGCCTGGACTGGGGGCTTGGGGAGCACCAGAGGTGTCTTCCCACCGACGTGTAGACTCCTTGGAACATCAGGACTGCCTCTTGGGGACACTGCTGCTTGTATACCTGATTCCTTGAGAGGCTAGTGCTCAGGTTGGCTGGTGCTCGGGGTAGAATGAACCCCTTACCCTCATGTCTTTGGGGGAGGTGCCCCTCTGGGCTCTGAGGCAGCAAGTAGGGGCACAGCTTCTTCTGCTGGGATGGGTGAATGGGCGGGGGTTGGGGGAGCCTCCTGTGTAGGGGGCCCCGGCTCTATGAGTGTGGGCAGGAGCCCTGTGTCTATTAAAAGGCAGAGGCGGCCTTGTGGTTGGAGTGTTGCCAGAGGCTATAAATAGCTGAGTGTGTGCAGGAGTGCCGGGGAGGAGGGAGGAGGGAGGAGGGGGATTCCTTCCAGCTGGCCGCAGAGTATGAGAGTGGGGGGCATGGAGCCTCCCAGTCTCCCCGAGCCCCCCTGGGGCTCTGAGTACAAAGCTCTCGCAGGTGTAGGTGTACACACCCCCAGCCTGATGGGGCGGGGCGCTTGTGCTGTGCCAATGGCGTTGGCATTGGGGAGGGGTCTGACTCTGATGTAACAGTGATGGTGCCAGGCATCGTTCTCACTTAAAACGCAGTAACTCACGTCATTCTTGGGACAGGCAAGGAAGTGGGTTTGTTAGCATCCCCTTTACACGAGTGGGGAAACAGAGGCACGAGGTGGCTGGGGCACTTGCCGGGGGGGTGTCCAAACCAGGACCTGAATGGGGTTGAGGCCCCTTTTTTTCAGCTAGTGTGTGGGGTTCCCCGGGTGGCGCTAGTGGTAGGGCACTGCCTGCCCGCGCGGGAGGCGCTGGAGACATGGGTTCCGTCCCTGGGTCGGGAAGATCCCCTGGAGGAGGGCATGGCGACCCACTCCAGTATTCTTGCCTGGAGAATCCCATGGACACAGGGGCGGCAGGCTGTAGTTCATGGGGTCACAAAGAATCAACATGACTGAGCGACTTAGCACGCGTGTACGTGTAGGAGGGTCTTGTCAGGTGTGGGTCCACGGTCATCCTGAGCCCCGGGTCTTAACTGGAGCCTTGAGATGTGGAGTTCCCAGCCCTGTCCGCATGGGTCCTGCTCACAGGAGTGGCCAGAGGGGTGCCTGCCTGGTCAGCAGCCTGGAGGAGAGGAGCTGGGCCAAGCCTGGAACACTCCTGCTGCCTGCTAAGGCCTTTCGTCCGGGCTCCCAGCTTTATATGCGGCGCGGAGGCTTGTTGTCTGAGCGGAGATGGACCCTAGGGTTTGGGCTGCAGGCTGAGGCCATCCCTCGTTTTCCCCTCCCTCGACAATCCAGCTCCAGGCAGGAGAGAACTGTGTCCTTCTGTCTGGTCATTGGTCCGTCCTTCTTTCGGCGCCTCTGCCCATCTTTCCAGCCTGTGTCTGGACCTGGTTCTAGCACTCAAGACGGTCAAGGTTTCTGCTGTCAAAGCATCAGCTTTGCAGTCCTGTGGGGGAAGCCTGACATTTAAGAAGCAATCATCAAGCGCATTTGTAATGTTTTGTTTCTTATATGAGTGTTTATTATGTTATTGTCTCTGGGGGGATTATTCGGTTGCATTATTTTTATACTTTTTGAATGTCTGGAATAACCCCTTAAACAGCAATAGGCAATTAGTCACTTGGGATAAATGAGGTGATGGAGGAAGTGCAAAGGCCTGTGGAGTGGAGAGTAATTGGCCTGGCCTCCAGGGAGAGAGAAGAGCCAACATTTAAAGGAGAAAGTGGGGAACGCCTTTCAGCCAGAGGTAGTAACTTGTGTGAAGCCTGGAAGCCGAGCATTCAAGAGCCTGGCAATGTTGTGTGCTGCAGTCGGGGGAAGGAGGGTGGGGTTGTGCCCAGCACCCCGTCTGTAGCCCAGCTTGGGGGTCTGGCCCACAGGTGACCAGTCTCCAAGGACCCCCACTAGATTTGCTGACATGGAGGCAGTGCGTCCCGTGTTCCCTCTGGATCGGGGGCTTTGCAGAGTATGCAGCTGCCAGTGCTGCTGCAGGTGGGCGGGGGGAGGGGGAGGTGTGGGCATCGTTGGCACCAGCCTGGGCCCTGCTGCAGCGTTTGGTCTCCTAGGTCCACCCCGTTCCCTCAGCCCTGCCCCTCGCTAGCAGAGGTGCTCTGAGACAAGACAGAGAAATGGGCAGGAAGCTGCCCTCCTAGTTTCTCGGAAGTGGTCCCCGAGTTTTGCACCAGAACCACCTGGGACAAAGGGGTGGTTAAAAACACAGATCCTGCCCCCACTCCAGTTGGAGGGGTCTGGGCTGGGCCCAGGAATGGCATGTCTAGCATCCCCCTCCCGCCCCACTCCAGCACACGCAGTGATTCTGACATGCCCGGGGTCTCGGGCCCCCTGCTGTGGTGCAGGGAGGCCCCCCAGAGCCCCAGGTGTTGGCCGAGCCCCTCCCTGCGCACCTGGCTGGCAGTCTGTGCCCGCCCCTCCTCCACCCCAGGGCCCTGGGGTGGTTCAGCAGCAGCTGCCTCCCCCGGGCACAGGTTCCGGGCGCGGGGAGGCCGAGACGCGGGAGTGCATCTACTACAACGCCAACTGGGAGCTGGAGCGCACCAACCAGAGCGGCCTGGAGCGCTGTGAGGGCGAGCGGGACAAGCGGCTGCACTGCTACGCCTCCTGGCGCAACAGCTCGGGCACCATCGAGCTCGTCAAGAAGGGCTGCTGGCTGGACGACTTCAACTGCTACGACAGGTGCCGCTGCCCCTGAGGCCGGGTGTCTGGAGCCCACCCGGGCTCTCGCCGGGTCCCAGCCCTCCCGGGTTTCGAGGTCCCCAGTGATGCTGGGGGAGGTGTCCACCCTTGGATCTCCCTCCTGACTCTGCGTCCCGCTTCTGGGCAGCCCGACCCCCACAGTTCCCCATAGGGATCTCTGTCTGTGGTGAGGGCTTTGGCTGGGCCGCCCTGGGAGTCTGTTCCTCAGGCGAGCTGTGGATGGGAAACTGTGCCTCCAGGCAGGAGTGCGTGGCCACCGAGGAGAACCCCCAGGTGTACTTCTGCTGCTGCGAAGGCAACTTCTGCAACGAGCGCTTCACCCACCTTCCCGAGGCAGGCGGCCCAGAAGGTGAGGGCGTGAGGGGGAGCAGATGTGGGCCGGCCTTGGCCCCCAGGTGCTCGGCTCCTGCGTGGGGTGGGGAGCGGCTGCAGGGGTCTCTGCTCTGGCCCTGGAGGTGTGCAGGTAGGCGGACTATCTGACGCTGGGCTCCGTGTGTCCCCCAGTCACGTACGAGCCACCCCCGACAGCCCCCACCCTGCTCACTGTGCTGGCCTACTCGCTGCTGCCCGTCGGGGGCCTCTCCCTCATCGCCCTGCTGGCCTTCTGGATGTACCGACATCGCAAGCCCCCCTACGGCCACGTGGACATCCACGAGGTAAGATGGGGCTGGCTCGGGGTGGGGCGGGGTAGATCCTATTATGGCCAGATCCTGTTAAGCCCTCCATCTCCCCAGGACCCTGGACCTCCACCCCCGTCCCCTCTGGTGGGCCTGAAGCCTCTGCAGCTGCTGGAGATCAAGGCTCGGGGGCGCTTCGGTTGTGTCTGGAAGGCGCAGCTCATGAACGACTTCGTGGCTGTCAAGATCTTCCCACTCCAGGTGTGTGTCTGCCTGTGGGGCGTGGTCTCCAGGTCATCGGGCTGGGGCCTGAGCCCTCCTGCCCAAGAGCAGTCCATACCCTGTGCAAGCGGGGTGAGAGAGGAATGGGCCCCACTGCGGGTGACAGCGTTTATTGTGGGCCTAGGGTAGGGCTTTCGAAACCCTGATTTGCAGAACCTCAGTCCACCCTGGTTTTTAGGGTTTTGCTTTGACATCAGGTTCTGCTTAGAGGCCCTGGACACCAGGCTGACGGAGCCATTGGCCAGGACACCTGCTTCTCGTTGGTTGGGTGGTCCTGGGCCGCTCCTTTCTGTCACTCTGGGCCTCAGTGCCCCCTGTCGTAAACCAGGTGCTGGGCTTAGTGATCTCAGGGCTCACCGCTGGCCTGTGGTCCCTGGCCCAGCTGAGTCCTGCCCTGCCCTTGACAGAGGAGGTTGGGAGCGGGTGGGAAGCTGCCAGGTGGCCTGGCTGCGGTGGGGTTCAGCTGCGCCTCCCTGCTTTAGGACAAGCAGTCGTGGCAGAGTGAGCGGGAGATCTTCAGCACGCCTGGCATGAAGCACGAGAACCTGCTGCAGTTCATTGCCGCTGAGAAGCGAGGCTCCAGCCTGGAGGCGGAGCTGTGGCTCATCACAGCCTTCCACGACAAGGTGAGCCTCGCCCTGTGGACCCTGCTCCCTCGGGAGGTGACCGTGGGCCCCACCGTGACCTTCCCCTGAGGTCCCCTTCCACGGGTGTGGACACGAGGGTCTGCAGGAAGAACCCCTCTCCCTGGGATCAGTTCTTGCAGACGGGAGTAGTGACGTCACGATCGTCCCTGTCTGACACCACCCGCTTCCCAGCCCCTCCTGGCCTCGTGGGTGCCAGCCTCCCGGTGGGGCACTCAGCCATCTGACCCACGGGTGCGTCCCTCCAGGGGCAGGGCTGGATCCTGCCCGCGTGCCCAGCGCCTGCGCCGTCTCCTGTAGGGCTCCCTCACGGATTACCTCAAGGGGAACATCATCACATGGAACGAGCTGTGTCACGTGGCGGAGACCATGTCTAGAGGCCTCTCATACCTGCACGAGGATGTGCCCTGGTGCCGGGGCGAGGGCCACAAGCCGTCTATTGCCCACAGGTACCTGGGTTAGCAGTTGCCCTCTCTTCTCTCGACCTGGAGCCACAGAGAGGGTTGGAGGTTGAGAGCAGGGCCCGGGGAGGGTGGCGGGGCCGGTCTCAGTTTCATAAACATGCTTAGCCGCTCTGTGGTGTGTCAGGGGTAACCCTGGCCCTTCCCCTGCCTTCTGCCCTTGTCTGCTCTGGCTGTGGTCTTGCAAGCTGGTTCTCTGGTGCCCTCCAGTGGCCACAGAGGGAAGTGCTGTTTCTGTCCCTGGTTGGAGTTCTGTGCATTGATCCTTGCTGTGTTACAGCATACGTATCCTGTTAACTGTCAGAGTGACGGCGTGTGTATGTAGCCTCTGGAAAACTCTGTAGTCCTGGGAGAATGAGCTTTACGAAAGGCGAATAATGGATTATTATGAAAGGAATGTTGACCTCACAGATCCCCGGAAACAGTCTCGGGGATTCTCTGGAGTCCTGGGATGGTGCTTTGAGAGCCAGTCTGTGTTACCTCCTCATCACAGTGGCAGGCACCACTCTAGACACTCCGAAATGCCAAGTCATTTAAGCCTCCTAAGTGCTCTGTGAGATAAGTACTATTTTTCCCAGCCCTTCTTACAGGGAAAGGAACAGCAGCACAGACGAGATGACAGCTTAGTGTGGTTCTCTGACTGTGAGGGAGCCTCAAAGCTGCAGGGCCCCAGTGGGAGCAATATGAATGACACAGGGCATTGACTGTAGGAAATTACCATTTTTGTAGGGCAAACTTGGTTGAATGCTGACTCTTCCATAGGGTCCAGGCTAACAACAGTGCATAGGAAGTGTGCCAGGGGTGGCTCTAAGCATTTGTCCAGCAGTTGAGTCCTCAGAGGAAGGCTGAGACAGGCATGAGGAAGTTGAGGACCTGCTAGGGAAAGGCAGAGCTGAGTGCAACAACAGCGCCCGCTGTGCCACCTCCAGAGCAGCTCAAACCTCTGGGGCAGCGGTCCCCAATCTTTTTGGCAGCAGGGACCAGTTTTGTGGAAGACAGTAGTTTTTCTACAGACTGGGGTGAGGGTGGTTTCAGGTTGATTTAAACATGTTACATTTACAGTGCACTTCATTTTTGTTACTGTATTAGCTCCACCTCAGATCATCAGGCATTAGATCGTGAGGTTGGGGACCTCTGCTCTGGGGCCTGCTCAGAATCAGGCAATGCATTGAAACTTCTCTTCTCATTCACATCCCAAATGGTGTAAATTCTTGCCAGGAAACTCACATCCCCAGCTGCAGTGCCCCTCCTCAAACCCTCTGAGAATGTGAGAGCCAGCCTTTGATGCTGGGCACTGGACAGGGGTCATCGTTGCTCTGACAGCTCTGGTCAGAGTGCAGTTAGGGATTCTCACACTGACGGAGCGGGGTGTACTAAAGCTGCCCGCCTGGGTGGCTTCGTGGAACTCCAACCTGGTGCAGACCCCGCTCCCCACAGGGTGGGATGGACCCCGGCTTAGGGCTCTGGGAGTCTAGGTGGGAAGGCAGGAGCAGGGCCGATCGGATCACAGGTTTGGCTCCATCTCAGTCCACCGTCTCCACAGGGACTTTAAGAGCAAGAATGTATTGCTGAAGAGTGACCTCACTGCTGTGCTGGCTGACTTTGGCCTGGCTGTTCGGTTTGAGCCAGGGAAACCTCCGGGGGACACTCACGGGCAGGTGATGAGCCTCAGGGGGTAGAAGATGGGGGTGGACACTGCCCTTCTGGTGTCAGCTGGCAGGGGACAGGGGTCACCCCGTGAGATCAGAGTTGTCTGAGAACCCCAGGGGTAATGCTCTCATTTCACCAGTGGGGAGGTGAAGCCTGGAGGGTGGTATGGCTTCGTGCGCCGGTCAGTGAGAAACAGATTTCCCTTCCTTCTTTCAGTTGTAATTATTAAACAAGATAAAAATAAATAAGTGTATTTTAAGAATCCAAATCAAAAACCTGGAGAAAAAGTAACCTAAAGGTAAACCTGAGCAGATCATCCTAAAACAACTGCTGTTAGTGTTTTGAACTATTCTCTCCCTTCTGTTTTTGATGTCAGTCTCAGTAAAATACACATTATCTGTGGAGCCCCTTGTGGTGTTGATGGAGTTAAGAGGCAGCAGTTCTGTGGTAGATTACTACTGTCTGGAGTGATACTTCACAGTCGTCATTACATCGTGCCCCTTGTAGGCCTCCCCGCCCCCTCCCCTCCACGACCGTCGGGGACAGCTGTCATTGTCGATGACCCTGGCGCGCACACGGGCTGTAGCTCCCGTCTCCTGTGAGTGCATCTGTACATGCTCGGTGACCACAGCCCCTCCCCTGTCCTCACGCAGGTGGGCACGCGGCGGTACATGGCCCCCGAGGTGCTCGAGGGAGCCATCAACTTCCAGAGAGACGCCTTTCTGCGCATCGACATGTACGCCATGGGGCTGGTGCTCTGGGAGCTCGTGTCCCGCTGCAAAGCTGCCGACGGTGAGCAGGGCGGGAGCCCCGAGCATCCTGGGCGTGGTGGGGGAGAAGTCGGGCAGTCGGGTTACCTCCCCCCCCACCCCCGCCTTGGGACTCACTCTCTCCAGGACCTGTGGATGAGTACATGCTGCCTTTTGAGGAGGAGATCGGCCAGCACCCGTCACTGGAGGAGCTGCAGGAGGTTGTGGTGCATAAGAAGATGCGGCCGGCCATCAAGGATCACTGGCTGAAACACCCGGTGAGGGTCGGCGGGGGCTGCGGCGGCGGCTGTGGGCGTGGGGTGCTGACGGCCAGCAGGGGAGCTTCACCCACGGCAGGGCCAGAGGGGAGGGCTCAGGCCGCAGGCCCAGCCCCACCTCCCCCGGGTGCGTTGCCTCCCTTCCACCCGGGGAGCGTCTGTGCAGGTTAGTGCACTCCAAGGCAGCGGCTCTGGTTTTGACCCCAGAGAGTGATGGGACCTGAAATCCTGGATCTGTCCGTCGGTAGCTGGGTGACATCTGGCAGATTGCTTTATTTCTCTGAGCTCTTGTCTCCTCAGGGTAGTATTAGATTTAAGGAGTTGCTGTACCTCACTGGGCAGGACACCTATTACTTAAGTGTTTAATACGGCTTAGCTCGGATGAAGTAATCACTTTTCCCTGCCCTCATCAACTTTTTGGGCCTGGGCTGAGCTACGTGGCATCTGGGCCCCTCCAGTCTGCGGATATGTACAAAAGACCCCAGCTGTGGAAACCGTTAACATTTCTTGGAAGGATATTTGCCTTGAGCTCTATTGACTCCCTTCCCCCTGGCACCCTAGGGTTAATTCCGAAGGATATCACTGGGGGCTGGCGCTCTTCCCACATTGTCAGGGGTTGAGCTGTGGAGGTCAGGTTCTGCTGCCATGCTGCCTGCTCCCTGAAACCCAAGACTGCAGATGGAGAAAATATAGGCACCGGGAGAGGGAAGCTGGGCCTTGCTTCTGCCTTAGACGTTCAGTCTCTCAGGGCAGAGACGCTGCGGTCGCCAGTCCAGTTCCCTGACGTGGAACAGGCCCAGAGGGAGCTGAGTGTGGCCTAGTGCCAAGCAGGCTGGACCGTTCTGGGTACGGGTGGGCACTTTGCTCATCTTGCGGCCTTTCCCAGCTTCACGCAGTTGGTTCTAGCACAAGGTGTCAGGCCCTATTTCCTGGACTCTGGGGAGGTTCTGGGGGCCGTGGGGAAAAAGGTGGGATGAAGTCCCCCTCTGTCTCCACTGTAACTGCACATTGGGCCCCTGTGTGATTTGGACTTTGCCCAAGATCTTGTGGCAATGTCACCAGTCCAAGGCAGGCGGCCCTGTGGGCCCTGGATTCCCTTGTTGAGTATTGAGGTTCAGTGGCCCTTCCCTGGGGGCTGTGGAGGAGGCCGGTGGGCTCAGGACCCTGACTGCTGGCAGGGGAGCGTCCCCCAGAGCCCTGTGGACGGGCCTGTGGGCTCAGTCCTCGGGAACATGGCTGGTTTGCTTGTCCTCACTGAGGGCCACCAGCAGAGGCATGCGTTTCCTCTCTCCCGCTGGCGTGCAGGGCCTGGCCCAGCTCTGCGTGACAATCGAGGAGTGCTGGGACCACGACGCGGAGGCTCGCCTGTCCGCGGGCTGCGTGGAGGAGCGAGTGTCCCTGATTCGGAGGTCGGTCAACGGCACTACCTCGGACTGTCTCGTCTCCCTGGTGACCTCCGTCACCAACGTGGACCTGCCCCCGAAGGAGTCGAGCATCTAAGCCCAGGACACGAGTGGCTCTCCAGACTCAGTAGATCTGAAGAGGAAAGGAAAGAAAACAAAAAAAAGTTGTGTTTTGTTTTGGAAATCCCATAATACCAACAAACACATAAAATGCAGCTGCTATTTTACCTTGACTTTTTATTATTATTATAATTATTATAATTATTATTATTAATATTATTTTTTTGGATTGGATCAGTTTTTACCAGCACATTGCTCTACTGTATCGCAAACAGCGGACACGTCAGCAGGCGTTGCGGTGCTGAGCTGTGAATGAGGAACCAGCGCCATGCTGAAGAGCCTCGGCCACCTCCTGCCCCTCGGGGTCCATTTTCCCCCGCTTTCTCTTTGTTTGTTGTCTCAGAACCTGTGACACAAAGAAACCCATCCTGTCTTAGGAAACTTAATGCTGCAAACTCTACCTAGAGGAACCTTTGAAGACTGTTACATAAGAACACACCTTCCTCACACGAGGAGTTTCCCTCTGCCCTCGTCCCCCTCCCGCCTCACCTTTTACTGTGTTTTTATCCCTTTTTAGACAGTGAGTTTAAGAAACAGCAGGCGTGTCTTTTCACGGATGAACGGGTGTTGTCCTGACCGAGGAAAAACTGGGCTGAGGCTGAGGATGGTTTGGACTGGAGGGGAGGACGGAGCTGGGGGTGGGTTCTGGAGCAGAGCTACACTGGACTCGGGCACACTCGGAGCAACATCCTTTGCTATGAGACTACTTCTCAGGTAACCCGGAATCGAGGGGAAGGATCGCGTGGAGGCCGAGCATGAACAGCAAGAGCGGGGTTTGGAGAAAGTCTGAAATCAGGTGTGGCTCTGGCCCATCTGTGTGCCCTGTCCAGTTTTTCTTTTCACTCACTTGGGCTTGGGCATAAGACACAACATTTTTTTCTACCCTGATTTTAAGGTTCGGCAAGGGTAGAAATCATCACGGTTTAGTGAGTACAGTCTTGATGAGACGTTATACTGTAAATATCTGTAAGGGAGGAAAAGTTGAGCGTTTCCTCCTGGAGCAGTTCAGGGAAATGGCCACGTGGGGGCGCCCTGCGTAGCCGGGGCGAGAGGATTTCCTGGGTCCGGCCTGGCCAAGGCCTGTCTCTCTGGAGAGCCCCAGAGTCCTGCAGCGCTGGCTCTGTCTGCCCTGTGTGGTGACGTTACTGTCCCTTTATGTAGCTCGTGGACACAGCTTTCTCCAGACCCCCTCACAAGAGGTGCATATTCGAAAAAAACCGTTTCTCTGTTTTGCCATAACCTTGCTCTCGTCAGTGAATGTTCCTAATGCTGCTGTTTCAACCTTTGACTTTTTTTTTTTAATTTATGAAACATGCAAATTTTTTTTTTTTTTTCTTAAAAACACACACATCCACGCAAATGCTTTGCTATGTGGCTTCCGAGGTTTAAATTTTGAAAAGTAAAAGAATTAAAACTTCACGACCACAGACCACCTCAAACCAGAAATACCTCAGAATTTTCTACTTGTGTAAGGTTTATTATATATTTTATTAGTTGTGTTGTCTCGTAGTAAGTATATTTTAATGTAAGTTGGCTTTTATGACAAGAAAGTTTAAAAGAAATAGAGAAAAAGAAAAAAAGTTGTGAGTCTTCTTAGGGAGTGCTCCCGTTTTTCGTTGATAACGTCCCCTTGTAAATAATTGTCATCCACTGTGGGTTGGCTGTCGGGGCTGAGTCTGGGCATTCGTCACTCTTATTTGTGAAGGCATTTCCTTCCCATTGCTTTAGACCCTTTTATTTGAAAACTGGATCTCTTCACCTTGAGGGTAGGCGAGTTGGTGGGCGACGGGGAGAGGTTGACTAGGGTGAGGGGTGGGCGCCTCCTCCTGAGTTTTTTGGAGGTTCCGCTGTTTCCCTCGACTTGGGAGGTCATTGTTCAGAATGACAGGCGACCCCACTTTAACCTGGGAAATCTGTGGCCTTTAGACCCCCATGAGGTAATTTTACTTGAGACTTAATTTCTTCAGCAAGTCAGCGGGGGCGCGAGGGGAAGTGCCCAGCAGGTCTCTGGAGCCGCGCTGCCCGGGCCGCCTGTGATGGCCCGGCCGGGCGGTGGGGGCTCTGGGCCCCCCAGGCTGGGTCCTCCTCTGCGTGTTTGGACACTGTGCAGTGGAGGTGAGCTTTGCTTCACGGGTCAAAATGTGAGCTGGCCAGGGTGGCTCCAGGGACAGGTTTTTGTTTTTTTTTTAGTAAGTTATTTGTCTATCTCTTCTTCCTTTTCTTTTTTAAACTCTTTTGTGCTGTGGTATTTTTCTTCCCTCGGAACGATTTTTAACAGCAAAACAGGCCTTACAGCAGTTGCTTTTCTTTTCCACTTATTTCTTTCAGAAGCTTTAAAATATTTATTGAAAAGTGCCATATCTGGTTTCTCCAGCTTTCTCCTTACTTAGGTAGGCAGTGCTGGGCATCTCTACTTTCCAACCCTCAGAAGAAACAAATAAACCACTAAGAAATGTAGCTGATTTCAGACAGGAATGACCGGATCCCTGACCTGTCCCGTGTGGAACACTGAACCCCAGCCTCTGTTTGGCTTTAGGTTTCCTCTGGGCAGTTTTTGCTTTGCGTGCTGGCTTGATTCTCCTGAGAGCGAGCTTTGCCCTGCTGCGGGGCCTCTTTAGGCTGAGGCAGGGGTGGGGGTCCCCCTTTGCTGGCCCTGTGCCCAGCTGCCGTCACTTCCTCAGGGCCGTGGCACCGGAATGAGGTGTGTCTTGGCAGAGGGCTTCTGGTGGCACACGTGTGCTGGGCCAAGGGTCCCTGACCGTGGTCGTGGCCAGGAGAAGGTGGGCGTCTCTCTCCCGACGTGCCGCTGGGGCCTGGGGGGTCTTCTGCCTCTGATGAAGTCATCTTTGTCGTCACGAATCCTCTGGGGGAGCCCGCCATCCGCGGCTCCGGCTTGTGTGATGGGCTTGTGGGGCTCAGCCTGTGCTCATCTCCACAGATGCTTCATGCACTCTCCATTTCCAGGGAGCTCATATCTCTCCTACATTTCTTTTCTCTCCCCCTCCAAGCTCTGTGGAAGACTGGGAGCCGTGGAGTCTGGTCTCATCGTCCCTGCCCCGTTCAGGGTAGGACGGTGGCCAAGTCAGAGGACAGAAGTGGCCCAGGACCCCTGCGCCTTCCTCCCAAGTGTGCTGTCGTCCAGGCAGGCTCCTGGCTGTGGAGAGTGTCTTCTCTTTGGTCCCTCATGGGGAGGTCTCCACTCCCTCCAGTGTGCTTGCCTGGAGAATCCCAGGGACGGAGCAGCCTGGTGGGCTGCCGTCTGTGGGGTTGCACAGAGTTGGACACGACTGAAGCGACTTAGCAGCAGCAGCAGGGGCGGTCTCCTGAGCCAGAGGGAGCCAGGAGTGAGCAAGGGAAGGAGGAGACACGTGGGGACAGAGGCCGCTGTGTCACAGTGCCCGCAGAGGACGCTTCATCACAGGCCATGGAAGGGCATGGGCATGCGCGTTCGCACATCCTGGGGCTGTTGGTCCCTCCCAGGAGTCCTTCTCTGATTGAATTACTTGGGGTGTGAGGGCCACAGGCAGGTCCTTCTGAGGAGAAAGGGAGACCCGGCCCAGTGGCAGTGGGGTAAGCGCCGTCAGCCTCGTTTCAGATGGCCTTCTTGTCCTCTTGGCTCTCAGTAGGGGCCCCAAGAGCTCAGTCCTGCTGGGGAGGCTTCCTTACACGTGCCAGCTGCTTCTGATGCAGACTTCATCCTGTCTGCATGGGGTGGCCTGTGTCCAGAAGAGGGACCTTGTGCAGCCTCGGACAGCCTCAGGACGCTTGAGCCGCCCACTCTTGCTTTCTTAGCCAAGGGAAAAATTTGTCATCTCCAGGCCTCCGAGGTGGTTCTTCCCCTGCCCCCAGGGACCAGGCCGACCCTCCTGTTGTGGCTCCCTGCCTTAGGGAGCTGAGCAGGGGATCCCGCGGCTCTTCTCTGTCTCTTTTCTCTCCAGCTGGCCGCCGTGCTGCTCCTCTTCGGGTATTTGGGGTTCGTGTGTGATGTTTCCTTCGTGGCAGGCCGAGCCGTGTATTGAGGGTCCACCGTATGTCGTGTATGTGGCTCAGAGAGCCCCATCCCGTGGCCCCTGTACTCTGAACCATGAGGCCAGGGAGGGAGCTGTTCTCTTGGGGTGGGAGGACTGGATGGCCCTCTTGGAAATGGAATTCTGCTTCTTCGAGAATACAATGTGACGTTCCCAGCATCTGTTGGCAATACAAGGATTTCATGTTTTTTTTTTTTTTTAAGGAATATAGTGAGCGTACGTACGTAAGTTGTTAGAATTGGTACTAGACGTGTACTAGAGGTGAAGGGGCTTCCCAGGTGGCGCAGTGGTAAAGAATCTACCTGCAATGCAAGAGACGTGGGTTCAGTCCCTGGGTGGGGAAGATCCCCTGGAGTAGGAAATGGCAACCCACTCCAGGATTCTTGCCTGGAAAATTCCATGGACAGAGGAGCCCGGTGGGCTGTAGTCTGTGGGGTCCCAAAGAGTGGCGTGTGACTGCACGTGCGTACTAGAAGTTGAACAGCCAGGCGTTATTCCAGAGAACTTGGCTTACTAGAAGAATACCTAAATCGGAAAGCATTTTCCAGGAGTTAGCTCAGTTTGTCAGGGCCAGCTGTTTCTGAATCTTTGGAGAGATGGCCAGGCCTGCCTCAGACCTGACTCTTCAAGAAGCACAGGGGACTGACTGACTACCCCCCACCCCCCACCCCATCCCGCTGCCTCCCCTTGCGGTTCAGGGCAAGTGGCCAAGAAGGAAAAGGAGACAAGGCGGCCTTTTCTGGCCAGTGGCTGTCCACAAAAGCTGAGCTGGTAAAGTACTCAGCAGCCGATGTGTTCAGCCTAGGAATGATGGGTTCCAGTCCCAATCAGGAGTTCTGTTTTAGGCAAAGAAACCAGCCCAGTAATTCAGTTGATAAGCTGTTTGTTTTTCTTCTAAGTCTAGATTTGTAAACAATGAATTCAGGGTTATAGGCATGTTCTTTAAGTAAGATTCCTGACAGTTAATTTGCAACCAGCAGTCCACCTATGAATGTATCCCAGACCTTTAGGAGGCTTGGGGAAGTTTGTTTTTTTTTTTTTTTTAAGAGGATTTAGTTTTGTAGCAAAAATAAATGGAATTTTAAAATGCACCCCTTCCCTTGGAAATTAATTCATGTGACTTAGCCACACTTGAAAAACAGTTATAGTCGGCCCTCCACAGCCATGGGTTCCTCATTCTCGGGTTCATCCAACCTTGAATCAAAAATATTTTGGGGAAAAATATTACAGAAAGTTCCAAAAATCAAAACTTGAATTTGCCACTTACTGGCAACTCTTTACATAGTACTTATATTATATTTACAACTCTTTACATAGTATTTTATTATATTAGGTATTATAAGTAATCTGGAGGTGATTTCAAATGTGTGTCATTTTATGCAAGAGCTGCATCAGTGGATTTCGGATCTCCACCCCGCAACCCTCCATATAGAGAGATGACTGCGGTGGGTCCAGGAGAACTACAAATGACCATCAAGTAGAAGTCCAGATTATCTAGTGGGGTATTTTGAATACTCTTGTTTTAAACTCATTTTGCGTTCACTGTAAACTTTGGTTTGGACGGAATTTTGAATTGAAAAGATTTACCACTACTGAGAATTTTTACCCAGCTTTTTACATTGTTGTGACGGTATCTTCCAGGTATGAATGAAGCAGGACTCTGTGATTGTGATCCTCCATGTACCCCTGTAGTGCCAAAACCAGTGAGATTTTATTTGCTCCTATGGCAGCTCGTAGCGATAAGACAAGTGTTTTTTCCTCATGAATTAAAACACATATTCCCTAAATGCCAGCATATGGAGATGGGCTTTGCACTGCCCTTTCCAGGAGTGTCTTTGGATTGTCTGGAGCCTGGGCAATTCTGAGAACTCCTGCAAGCCCACTACAGGACACTAAAGAAATATACACACAGACGTGTGTGTATATGCAGTGGATTCTACAGCTGTGGGCTTTTCTGGACATCCACAGAAACGCGTTTCCTTCACTTGCAAAGTTTACATTTTGAAGCTCACAGTTACAAAAAAATAGGGCCCATTAGCTCATGCTTTTCAGGCAGATGTGGATGGGTCTTTTTTTTGCAAATGGAGGAGTCCTGTCTTGAGCCCTGGGAATTTCTGCTGTGGGTTGGGCGCGGGCTCATTCCTGGATTCTCCCAATCATGTTCGCATTCGAATGTTGTTAGGTAGCATTGTAAATAAAAGAATAGGTTATATAATAGAGATACGACACTTGAAATTTTACTTTAAGAAATCTGTAGCACTACATATATATTTAGTTATATCACCCGACGGATTTCTTCTGCACAGTGTGGAGATTGTTTTATACCACAGATTATTTTTATAAAGTCCAGTGAGTTTGAGTAAGAATGATTTTGTAATCAGAGCCATGAGCTTTACCTTTCAAGATAAGTGTACACTGGAGTGTGAGTGGTGTGGGACCGTCCCTGAGTGCTCCTGCGACTTCGCGTTGATACACTGGCAGATTGCAGTCCACCGATGGGTCTTGTTTGGCCCAAAACTCCACTCACAGCTGTCTGCATGGGGCAGTCTGCCGAGGAGAGGGGCTGGGAAAGGCCAGAGGATCCTGCCGTGTGCTTTATATACGTGCTTCCTCCTGAGGTTTCTTTTGAACAAAGGGTTCTGAGGTGAATAACTCCTTTGTAAGTTACTCTCATGGGTGTAGTGGTGTGAAGGGGTTTCGGGGAACAGAAATGGTACCAGGGTGCAGATTGGGGTGGCTTGGGACTCGAGTAAGATTCAGGCAACAAATGTGTAAAAGGAGGATTCGGTGATTGGAGAAATCTACCAAACCGAATGATCTCAGACCAAATTATCCAGTTTTTCAGGAGAGAATTTTCCATTCGGAAAGGGAGGGGCGTGGTGTGTGGGCAGTGTGATCAGAGTAAATGGAGGGCTGCCTGGCAAGTTTGTCTTCTCTGTTAAGGCTGCTGGGAGGCGAGAGGGGCTGGACTGGCTCACCGCTTGCCTCTAGCAAGCAACCCTGGCACCCGCAGAGGCGGCTCAGAACCAGGTACCATCAGGGCCTCTGCCCAGCGCCTACAAGGGTTTCCTGCTCTTCCTACAAAGGTCAGCATCACGGCCGTGATGTGGAAGGCGGTCTTTACCTGTTAGCTTTTTGGATTTTGGGTGGAGAGTGGATGGTTACTGGGGTGAGCCTTTCTGATGGGGATGTATAAGAGGTCAGTCATGTAGCTAATACTCTGTATCCACAGTTGCTGAAGGCCTTCTGGCTTCAGCCGCTGGGTTCAAAGGTGCGCTGGTTGGGACGGTGTTGTCAGGAGAGCCTCTACTGTGTCCCGTTAAACCTGCTGTGCTTCTCTTCGGCCTGGCCGAGAGCAGCGTTTTGCGCTACCCCTTTTATGCTTGAATGAGCTGCATTTCGGCAGGTGCAGGGGCACTCTGGGCAGCAACCCTCGGCCCTTCCCTGCTCCCCATCAGAGAGCGTCTGTCTGCCCTCCAGCCGCGCGCCTTGGATGCAATTGCCGTGCCTTTGTTTTCGCCACCTGCCTCCCCCCAAAAGCAACTGCTGTAAGCTTTTTTCTACTTGTCTTTTCTAGCCAGAAATCCCTCCTTTTTCCTTTTTCCCAGCTGTATTTTCTGGATGCAGTTCTGTGCTCCAGGCGTGTTAAGAACCAGTTACCTCAGACCTCGTGTTGGAACAGTGTCACCATCTGGGTCCTCTCGAAACTGCAGGCTTGCGACACGCACACTCTGACACACACACACACACACACAGACACACACACACACAGGAACCCTGCCGAGTATGGGTACTTGTTTGTTTTAAAGTAAAACTCTTCCCAAGGATTGGAAAAAGGGGCTTCTGGCAAGCTCTTCACGGCCCTGTGGTGGGATGGGTCTTGAGTGTCATCTGAACGGTGCTTCCCGTGTTCCATTCTGAATTCTGCCGTTTTCAGTATTCTCGGCTCTGAATAGGCAAAGTGACTCAGCTGGTTGGCCTTGTTCACAAATGAGTTCTGAAAATGAGCTCTTTGTAACACACGTCCAGTCGCTAAAGCTCAAGTGTAGAACATTCCCTTAAATGGCAGGATCGATCCCCCCACCCACCCCATCCACCACAGTGCATTTTGGGAAGATGTCTGTAGCATACGTTGCTGTGAAATTAGGCCTTGCGGGTTATGGCTGTTTGTCATTTTGATGTATTTTAAATAAATATATATATATATTTTTAAAGAGCCTTTTTTTTTTTTTTCCAAACCAGTTCAGAAAGTTTAATTAACCAGCAGTCACCACATCTGAATTTGCGTCTCCGGGGCAGACCAAGATTAAAGTGGTAACTTGGCCCTAGTGAGCGTGGGCTGCTGCCTGGCCGGTGCTGCTGGCCACGGGACAGCAGGGTCAGCGTGTCCCCGCTGGGTCCCAGCGCAGCCCTCAGAGCGCGTGCTCTGCTCTCTGCAGGGGCTTTAGCTGAGGCTTTCTCAGAGCACTGCCACACATTAAGTGTCTGTTTTGCCAAATAGTTTTTCCATAAGTGAAGAACGCACTCATCGAAGTCTTACCAGCAGCGGCAGAGATGAGAATAGGAAGGATGAGGCAACAGCTGGGGTTTGAGTTGGAAAGTGTCCAGGTGATTTTCGAGAGGCCATCTGAGAGCCAGTGACCATGCAGAGATTCTTAGGAGACCTCGTCTGAGAGCCTGACGACCTCCTGGGAGGGGGAGACTTGTTAAAATGCCAGCGTCTTTTCCCTCCCGCCTCCATTTTTTTTTTCTTCTAGGATTCTGTAAAAATCCAAAAGTAAGTTGGGTGGCACTTGAGAATTGGGGGGGTGGTGAGGGTTACCGCAGATGAGAAACATACTTCGAGATTTCAGTTCCATACCACAAATCGACATGATGCCATTTTTCAACTGTAGAAAAAGAATCTGCTTATGAATTTGACATATTTATGGTAGCATCAAAGGCCAAATTTTCCATGTGTTAACATTTTTCCACATTTGTCCTTGAATCTGAATAACTTCATACAGTACTGTAAATTCAGCTTACATTGAGTTTGATGTCAGTTCTTGTGAAAAGAGCTTCTGCACGCAACAGACACAGGTAAAGAACACAGCAGAGCACATCTGCAGGACCGGTTTTGGAACCAGTAGATGTCACCTCTCATTTGCCATCGTCATATGTCAGTTTTACCAGCTCCTTCTAAATGTTTGTAGTATTTGTAAGGGAAAGACAGAAATCCCTAAGACTTGTCTAATAACTTAGTGGAGAGTGTGTGTGTTGGGTTTAGGATGGATAGCAAAGTCGTCTTGAGCTGTGTTATCTAACTTGTATATAAAACTGTAATTAAAAGTTTGGATTCACCTGTTTCTTGCCGTTAACAATGATGAATAATTTGCAAACTCTGGAAATGTGACTAGGATATGATTTCAGACAGTAGAAGTTGAGGAAGCTCTTTAAGTGCTAAAACTGAAGACTTCTTGTTTTTGGCTCAAATTCAATAAGTACTGTGTACCAGGATATGTGAGATGTAAATGTAATAGGTCACTTTTCACCCTTGTAGCTATACAATAAAAGTTTTGTAGAACAGAAATAGATCGTACTACTGAATTAACAAAAGTTATACTAAAGTATCATGTTTAAAAAATATATATATATATACACACACAGAGTTAAGCTTGTTGCTGTTACCCTGTCTGGATTTGAAAAGTGTGCTGATTTATATATGTATAATATATATATATTATACATATATAAAATACACACACCTATATATATATATTAAATACCCGCACACACCTGAAATGGCCTAAAGCAGACATCCATGTAATTACAGTTGCAAAATGAAGACATTTTGGAAAGAACATTGTATCATAGTTCATTCATTTGCAGTGGATCTTTGTTCCTTTTTACTGTGGTAATTTTAGAAATGAGTGTCAAGTTTGAAATTAGATCTGCTAAGTTGGGGTTTTGCTGCTTAAACTCTGCACTGGGTCCTCAAATAAACCGATGTGAATGTAGTCTCCCCCCAACCCCCACCCCCCGTGTGAAGAAGCAGCCACACCCCAACAGAATAGGAGGAAAAATCTAGAACTATTTCAAGTTTTATCTTTTTGTATATGAAAATAAAATAATAATGATTAAAAAAAACCCTGTGGTCTCTCTTAATCACATGGCAGGGGGGTTCTGTTCTCCCACTTACAGGGCCAACTTGAGCACCTCTGTGAGTTCCTGTGTGGGATACAAGCACTTGTTAATGGCTGATACCAGGCTGCCAAGGTCCTGTGGGTGACTAAGCACAGGTCTCCAGTTCCGCCCTTCAGAAGCTCAGGACTGAGTTGGAGACAGGGGGCATCTCCTTCGTGGACCATCCTGGGACTCTTGAGTATGCTCCTGCAGAGCAGGGGTGTGTTTTGCAAATCCCCAAGACCTCCTCACACAACGCTGCCCCACAGTCCTATGTGCTTGGCAGACAGCCCTGAGCACTATTTTTGTAAGTGAAGCAGAGAAACCCAGAAAAAACATAATACTCAGGACTACTGTGGAATACAAGTGCTGCCATTTCCAAACATGGTTGAGTAGCCTGGTCACTTGCTAAGCTATTAAAAAATACCGTGATGGAACACCTCCCCAGATGTAAACCAGCAGTCAGGTCTTTTGTTTTGGAGTTTCTGAGTTACCTCACTAGATGCAAACATGGTTCCCTGTGAATAAAATAATTATAGTCTATAATTTACAGGAAAGACTCAGAAATCACCTCACTGCTTTCGGTAGTAAGATAAAAGATTTTTTTTGGGGGGGGCTTGTGACTAGTACCTTCTAAGTGTGGAGAAACAACAGTTTTGACTCCTTCTGGTGGGATCAGTGTGTTTTTATTCACTTTATTATGAAGATTAAATAACTTGCTTAGAACACTTGGGAGTAATTTTTGAAGGGAGGGGCCCTTTATTTAGGAATCACCTGTTCAGTTTTGAGTCCATTTTGTCCTTTTTTAGTGTTAGGAAGTTCGCCTTTTGTCAGTGAAGGAGAGGAAGACAAAAGGCTAATAATGTTTTTGAATAAAGACCTTGGTGCTAACAACATTGGAAGTCTGGACTGCACCGGCCATCTGGTTGCTTTCTCCTCAGCAAAGGAATTTTTTTTTCAGTTAAAAAAAAAAATACAAGCCAGTTCATAAAAGCAGGCTTGCCCACATAAAAGCAGGGCCATTCAGCCTGCCTCTGCCTCCTTCCCTTGCTTCTCAAGCACCCCTATGGAATACTAAAGTTCCCCTAATGACAGTTTTAAAACTACTAGTCCTTCATTTAAAGGTAGGCCAACAGGCCCAGAGGAGGCATCCTACCCAGAGTCAGGCAATCTTCTCTTCTAATTCTTGACTCTTGGGACCCACTATGGGGTCCCACCATTGTTTCCAAGTGCAGGATGTAGATGAGAAGTCACCCAGCACTCCCCTCTCTAGTGCCATACACTCGGGAGGGCCTTGAGAAACACCTCTTAAGTGAATGTATGTTTCGTAAACTCTGGTGGAAGCAGCTTTGAAACCTGCAGATAACTAATGCTGCCTGGCTGTTTTTGTCTGTATTCTTGACTGCAGTTGCCAGACACCACTGAACAAAAAGGGGGCTTTGCTGGAAGGATCCTGGGACAAGTGGCCAGCCCAGCTCTGGGTAAAGGCAGGATATGTCTGAACTTCAGGGGCCTTGGAAACGGGGTTTGGCATCACAGACCTTCACCTGTCTCAGCATTTGGTCCCCTTGTGTTCTGTGCAAAGCCAGATGCATCTGCTCTTTGACTACTTAGCGGGGAAAAAAGGCCTTCGGTGCCAGAGTTCCACTCGTCACAACTTTGCTACCTGCAGAAAGTTCCAGATTCAAAATCCTTAGGAAGACTCTGGTTGACCTAGCTAAACCAGTTAGTGTCAGAGGCCCAGGGGATGATACAAGATGACTTCATGACAGGTACTCCCGGGACGAGGCAAGGAGTCATGAAACTGTCAAAACAATGTCTACTTTGAAGTTAGCAATGGCTTCCTGCTTAGTGAACTAAGTCCACATGGAATGCCAGAGATTATGCTGCAAAATGAAGACCTACTTGTGAGTGGGAGTGCATAAAACGTACCATTTTTAGACAGCAAGCATTCAGCAAACTAGATTTCATATAGAAAGTAGAGCTAAATAACAAATTGTGAATATTAACAGAGCATTTAACAACATGCCTCAAGTTCTTCTCAACACACCATATGCTTAATCTCCTTTAATCCTCACAACCCTAGGGTCTAAGAAGTAGTGGTAGTAATTCTTGTTTCAAAAGAGGAAGCAGGTGGAAATGGTGAGTGGGGATCCAAAACCCTGTGCTGTGATTCAGGGTCCTGAACCACCATGGAGTACTGTCTTGTCAAGAAACTCCTTAGGTGCAAAGCTGTCTTCGGAAGTTATGATTTGTGTATCATGCGACTTCAAAGCCACGTGTCATGAGCACACCTAATGTGGCACAGGTTTTAGAATCAGATTGGAGTTGGAATCTCGGTTCTTAGGACCTAACTGTAAGCATGTGCAAGTGGTGTGCTCACCTATTAAGTGGGACTAAAAGGACTGTATGTGCACATACTGAGACCTCATGGCGTCATGCCCTCACGCATCACCCGGTCCAAGCGGACTGGAGGTGGAGTTTGCGTGCGCCTGGGCTTCCAGGTCGGTCACCGGAGGGCGCGCGCTTGCGCCGCAGCCTCCGGCGTCCGGGAGAGCCTCAGCGACAGGCGACTCGAGGTGGCGCATGCGTGTCTGGACGCCGTGGTTGCGATTGGCTTTAAAGCGGCCGACCTGGAGCGTGCATGCGCTGCGGCAGAAGGCTAGCGTCTCGGGCAAGATGGCTGCTAAAAGTTTTGCTTCCCGTCTCCGAGGGTCCCGGCGCTTTTTGAGTGGCTTCGTGGCCGGAGCTGTCGCGGGCGCTGCAAGCACTGGGCTCGTGGTCGTGCAGTTCCTCCGGAGTCGGGATGCTGAGCCGGCGGCGGTGGTGAGGGAGCCGGACGGTGAGTGTGTGGGCCCCCAGCGCTCGGGTCCAGGCCACTGCCTCGGCCGGGAGCAGTAACTATGCGCGCGCTGTCGCCACTCGCGCAGCCCTTGACCGGCCGCTGTCCAGTCTCGGTTCTGCCTCCTCTCCCCACGGCGCGTCTCTCCTGCCGGCTCCGTGTGCTTCCTTCCGGCCGGGGTCTACAATCCCCCAAGTACTGATCCCCACACCTGTTTTTCACTGTCTTCTGCCCTCTCCTCGATTGTTAGCTCCATAAGCGCTCGGACCGGGTTGTTGTTTTTTTTTTTTTTTTTCGGACCGTGTTTTTCTTTAAAGTTTTGTTCTCCACCGTATACACGGCCCAGTACCTGGTACATAATGGACGTCTAGTAAGTATAGGTGAATGAACGAAGGACCCCATAGTTCTAACACAAGGGTCCCAAAGATCCGGGTCTAATGGCTGATGATCTGAGGTGGAGCTCATGTAATAATAATAGAAATAAAGTGCACAGTAGATGTAATGAGCTTGAATCATTCTGAAACCGTAGGCCCACCCCCAGGTCCTTGAGAAAATTGTCTTTCAGGAAACCAGTCCCTGATGCCAAAAAGGTTGGGGAGCATTGTTTTAGCAGATCCGGGAGCTGTCTTCCTTTGATCATTGTTTCAATGAAGAACACCTGCTAGCCTTCTTCAACGCAAGTAAATCTGCAAGTTACCAGCTGTACCTTATGTTTGACAGAGTAGATGAGCTCATGCTCATTTCTGTCTCCAACATACGCATTTTATTTGCTCCTTCTGACACTTGAGATTTAGTGAGAGGGTACTCTGGTGAGTTGAAGCCTGGAGAGGACATCGAAAGAGCGTTATTTGGAAACTGACTCCCTGTTCAGCAGGTGTTTAGTTTCTCTCATTAGGAAAAGCTGTACCGGTTTCACCGCTGTCTTGCTGCTGCATACACCTCTGCCTCAGTACCAGAACATCGAGGAAGCGTGTCAGTGAGGTGGTCTTTTTGTTGTTGTTGTTTGGGTTTTTGGCTTTTGTTTTTTTTTTTTTTTTTGGCTTCGAGGCATGTGGGATGTTAGTTCCCTGATCCTAGATTGAACCAGCACCTCCAGCATTGGATGCCTGGAATCTTAACCACTGGACTGCCAGGGAAGTCCCTGAATGAGAGTCTTAAAAAAAAAATTTAAAAATTAAAAGTCTATGCTTTTGTCCCCACATTAACTCTTAAAGCATGGTGAATAGGTAGGCTGTCTCCCATTCAGTTATATCGATGACAGGAGTTTTTCTTGAGTACACTGCATTGTGTGGTGCAGAGATTTGAAAAGTTGATGTGAAAGACCAGTAAAACCAGATTCTTATTTAACAGTTAATGAAATAGCTACGGTTTACTTGGCTAGAATTATGCACTTGATTTTAGGCCAAACTAGTATTTTGCTTACTCTCTCCTTTGCCTTGTAAGTAATTGCAAAAATGAGATCACCTGGTTAATGTTATGGTTGAGCCAGTCCTTTGTCTTACCCCCTTCGTTATTATTTTTTGTTACTAATAAAAGTCACTAATTGTTATGTTTGCACCCTTTCTTGTTTTTAGGTTCTTCGGAAAAGGCTGTCTTGGAACAATTTGGATTCCCTTTAGCTGGAACAGAGACAAGGTGTTACACTAACCATGCCTTGTCTTATGATCAATCAAAGCGGGTGCCTAGATGGGTTCTTGAACATATATCCAAGAGCAAGATAATGGGTAGGTGGTTAGAAGCAAAGGTATTGATGAAAGATGTTTCCAAATTGAGAACAAGGAGGGTTATGAATAATTTCAACCCTTTCTACATTACTGCGCTTGTAGAAAATGTTTGTATGGCTCACTAGATAAATGGACCCTGTCTGGCTGTCTCAGGGGTTGAGAGAATCTGTATCTTGACACATGAATTGGAGGCTTTGTCACAAATACGGCTTCTGTGAGCACCACTCATTCATAACCTCCACTGCTGCTGCTAAGTCACTTCAGTCATGTCTGACTCTATGCGACCCCATAGATGGCAGCCAACCAGGCTCCACCATCCCTGGGATTCTCCAGGCAAGAACACTGGAGTGGGTCGCCATTTCCTTCTCCGATGCGTGAAAGTGAAGTTGCTCAGTCGTGTCCGACCCTCAGCGACCCCGTGGACTGCAGCCTTCCAGGCTCTTCTGTCCATGGGATTTTCCAGGCAAGAGTAATGGAGTGGGGTGCCATTGCCTTCTCCGCATAACCTCCTAACATACCTTCAAATGCCTGCCACGTGCCTGGCACTGTGCTGGGCCTTCTCTCAGTGACCAGAGTAGATGGTCTCTACCCGCAGGACACTGGGTCAGGGAGCGGGTGTGTTGACCTATCAAATACTCATGAACGTATAGTTACACTTGGCGTTAACTGCTCTGGAGGAGAAGTGATTGCAAGTTGGGTTTGCATAATTAAGGAACAATAAAGAAGATGATGAGAGATTATAACAGGAGAATCTGATGCTGCTTAGCGAGGCTTCTCTGAGAAAGGGGCCTGAAGAGTGGATGGCAGTGAGCTGGGTGGGTAGCGGGATGCAGAGAAGAGCATTCCAGACAGGGAAGGAGAAGCACAGTTGCCTCTTCAGAGGCCTCCATGTGAAGAGTGTTGTTCCATTAGGGACCTAAAGGAAGGCCAGCCTGGCTGTAGCGAGGGGGAACGGGATTCGCGATTGGAGAGGCAGGCTGGTGCGTGCGTCTGTTCACATGTCCTCCTGTCTCGATGCATTCCTGTAATCAGGATGGCCAGGTCTTGCTGTTTACTGTTAGACTGATTTTTAGGAAGCCTTTCCAGTTTACACTCCCACTATCACTCTTTGTCCTGTTTGCTGTTACACTCCCACCATTACTGTTTGTGGGTTACCAGGGTTAATTAACCCTCACTTTGAGGGTTAGTATTTTGTCATTTATTCTTTGTGAATTTTTCTTTACCATTTTCAATGGGGATATTCTTTTTTGAATTTTGTAGGAAATTTTTGTATTAAGACTATTGCTTTGTCAGAGTTGTTTTATTCCCATTCTGTTATTTGCCTTTTAATTTGCTATATGACCTGCAAATTATTTCTCCATTGCTTTATACTGCATACTGTGTTTAAATATATTAAAATGAGTGTGTGCCTTCGTAAAGTACTCATTAACCTGCAGAATAGCAGGAGGATAGGAATATGCTTGGCCTCCCTGTTAGCTCAGTTGGTAAATATCCACCTGCAATGCAGGAGTCCCCAGTTCAGTTCCTGGGTTGGGAAGATCCCCTGGAGAAGGGATAGGCTACCCATCCCAGTATTCTTGGGCTTCCCTTGTGGCTCAGCTGGTAAAACAATCCACCTGCAATGCAGGAGACCTGGGTTCAGTCCCTGGGTTGGAAGATCCCCTGGAGAGGGGAAAGGCTACCCACTTCAGTATTCTTGCCTGGAGAATTCCATGGACTGTATTGTATAGTCAGTGGGGTCCCAGAGTCAGACATGACGGAGCAACTTTCACTTGGAAATATACTTACTGCTAGAAGGGAACTGATGTAAGTGTAAACTTTATCATAGCAAGTGAAATTGATTATCAATTTAAAAAGTTGTTTATTTGGCTGCTGCGGGCCTTAGTTGCCACATACGAGATCTTTTAGCTGTGGTGTGTGTCATCTAGTTACATGACCAGGGATTGAACCTGGGCTCCATGCTTTGGGAGCATGGAGTCTTCACCACTAGATCACCAGGGAAGTCTCTGATTATAAATTTACATCAAGAGAAACTCGCTTGATTTAGTCTCAAGCCTGATAAATTTCCTTTAAATACAACAGTTTGCCCAAGATGGGATTTCAGCTTTACTAATTTTATCTTGCGCTTAAGTTATTATTTTCACAGGTGTGTAAAAAAAAAGCACTGTGTTGCATCGTGTTAATCATGTGAGCTGTATGGATTTGAGGAGGTGAAATAGAGCTAATTAATATTGTTTGAAAACAGGAAGCAATATACCTGTGATTTCCTTGATTTTAGTATGAAGCATTTGTTTTACAGTTTTAGTAATGACAGGCTAAGTTATTTAGGTTAACTCTCCTGCCGAAAACAAGAAATGTTATTAGCAGTATGTAGAAAAAAATCACTTAAAAAAAAAAAATATATATATATATGAAGAACCTATATGATAGTAGAGCTTTGCCAGGCCAATATTTGGGGGAATGCCAGAGTCCAGAGAGGGTCAGAGTGGTCCTGGTAAACTAAAGCCATATGGCTTTTGTTTCTGTAGCCTTATGGGGTGAGGGGGACTAAAGGCAAGACTTAGTTCTTGCTAAACTCAAATGAAGTATCTGAACTATCCCAGGAACTTGAGACGTGCATGCCATCACTAAGGATTGATACTACCTACTAACCGCTCAAAGAGACACCAGCTGGCAGCTTGCCTTGCTTAGAGAATCTCGAGAGAGATTTGTGCACTTATTGTGTGTCTTTTTTCTTCAGGTGCCGCAGACAGAAAACATTGTAAATTCAAGCCAGATCCCAACATCCCTCCAGCCTTCAGTGCCTTCAACGAGGACTATATTGGCAGTGGGTGGTCACGAGGCCACATGGCTCCAGCAGGAAATAACAAATTCTCAACTGTAGGCATATTTTTTGGGAGGGATGGGAACACAGGGCTGGTATTATGCATTCCATGGGACTTGGAAATTAACCTAAGACCCTAACCCTTGAGAATTTTCATACTCTATACTTTTCTTCCTGATTACACTTCTTTTCTTTGCTCAGATGCTCAAGCATTTTTAAAGGAGTGGAGTGAGGAACACTAAAAGCTATGCAAAAGGGAATTGGGAAGCCAATATGAGCTTAAACGACTCACTCATTTTAAATTTCAGACCTGTAGAAAAGTTGAAAAGAGAGCACAGCAAAAATATTTTGACTTGGAAAAAAGTTGAATATAGCACAGAAAATGCATCTTGATACATTTACTTTATGTATGAATTTTCTTAAACCATGGACAGTAAATTGCAGACATGGTAACATTTCATGCCTAGGTAGGTTGTTTGGGAGATTATATTATCTGAGGATGAGGATATTTGAGTATATATCAAGTTATATAATTATAAGCAATGTGTGCAAATGTGTTTTTGTATAATAGTATCTAGTATACAGTTCACATTCAGATTTGCCAAATTATCCCAATTATGTCATCTAGAACTTAAAAAAAAAATTCAGTATCTAATCATGAGTCACGTATTACATTTAATTGTCATGTCTCTCTAGCCTCCTTTAGTTTAGGATACTTTTTCTGCCAAAAAAAGGGGAGAAATGACTTTTCTGACGTTGAGATTTATTACATGAATTGTTGGTGATTATTGTCTTTAAGATAGTGACTCTCAACCTTAGATACTCATTGTAAGAAGCTGGGGAAGTCTTAAAAAAATCCTGGTACCCAGACTGTAATCAGAGCAGGTAAATCAGGAATTCTAGAGCGTGGGACCCAAGCATCCGTTTTTTTGAAGCTCCGTAGGTTATGTCAGCGTGCATGCAAGCCTGAGAGCCACTTTTTGAAGACTGAGTATTTGGTGACCTTGGCAGTTAGTGTAGGTCAATAATAGGGAACCTGGTGCAGAGCCTTGGGCGTACAGGCCAGAAATGGGAGGTGAAGGAACACATGAAAAAGTGTTAGTTGCTCAGTTGTGTCTGACTCTGCGGCCCCATGGACCCGCCGGGCTCCTCTGTCCATGAAATTCTCCAGGCAAGAATACTGGAGTGGGTAGCCATTCCCTTCTCCAGGGGATCTTCCCCACCCAGGGATCCAACCCGGGTGTCCTGCATTGCAGCCAGATTCTTTACTGTCTGAACCACCAGGGAAGCCTGAATGAACACATAGAGGCCAGAAATTAAAAAGAAAAGGACTTTTTTGGTACCACTTTTGAACTAATATGTTTGTACTATGCTACTTAAACACTGCTGTGTTCCTGAAAGCTGACCTTTGTTGAGAAACTCTTTGCCAGAGACTTAACACTAGAATTGACCTTTTAGCTATACGTCGGAAATTTTTAGTTCATGTAGTCGACATTACATGTATGAATTTAATAAATTGTGAAGAAAAGTTGCACGCCAAACTACTTTTGTAACAGTCCTTATTCTGATGATAATCCTTATTGAGCTTTCTGTCGTGGAGCAGTTGTGGCTTTCATTTATCTAAACAAATAGTGGCTGTAATTGCCTGGAGCTGAGGTTTGAGTAAGGAACTGGTTGCCCCTCTCGGAGGGGAAGGCATTTCAGTGCATGTCCTGTTTTTCTTTTCGCAGAAAGCCATGGCTGAAACCTTTTACCTCTCTAATATCGTGCCTCAGAATTTTGATAATAATGCTGGATATTGGAACAGGTGAGCAGGGGGAGTTTTAAAAATGTGATTCTGTGGGAGATGAGGGATGTGACAAGGAGAATGCGTGCCCGAGCTGTTTCTGTCTCTTGTTTTTTAAATGCTAACAATACTGAAGATAAATGCTTTGGGCTGGTTTTCTTTGCTGGATTTGGTGATGGTTTCCTATGGAAGTGCAGACGTCAGTCCGTAGCCAGCCTTTTGGTCTCGTTTCCACTGGCCTCAAATCTGGAAGAAACTAGTGAAGACAGTATTCGCGAGGCAGTGGAGCACTGTACATTGGGCACAGGGCTCTGAATTTTGCTGTTTGTACTTAAAAGAGTTGCTGAGCTTTTTGAGAACGCACCGCTGAACATCACCATTACCAGTCTTTGATGGAAGCTATCTACAGCAGTCCCTTCTCATCTGTGGTTTTGCTTTCTGCTGTTTCAATTGTTGACCATCAGCCGCAGTCCAAAAACATTAAGTGGAAAATTCCAGAAATATGTTTGAGTTATTTATTTGAAATTAATTTTCTTAAGTTATAAATTGGTGCTTTGCCCAGTAACCTGATAAAACCTAGTGCTTCCCGGGCTTCCCTGGTGATCCAGTGGGTGGGAGCCCACCTGTCAGTGCAGGGAACGCGGGTTTGGTCCCTGCTCAGGGAGGGTTCCACACGCCGTGGGGCACTAAGCCCACGTGCCACAACTGTTGAGTCTGAGCTCGAGAGCCCGCTTGCTGCAACTAGAGAAAGCCCATGCACAGCAGTGAAGACCCAGCGCAGCCACATAAATTAATTTAATTTTTTTAGAAGATAAAGATAAAAAAAAAAAAATCCTAGTATCTTCTGCCTTGTCCTGCCCGGGATGTGAATCTTCCCTTCGTCCAGTGTATCCCACCTGTTGGTCAGTAACCATCTCACTTTCATAGTGATTATATTCACATTATTTGCTAATGGCCCCAAAATGCCAGAGTAGTAATGGTGGCAACTTGGATTGGCTGGAGAGACGCTGTAAACTGCTTCCCTTAAGTGAAAAGGTAAAAGTTGTTGACTTAAAGAAAAAAAATTGGATGCTGGAATTGCTGTGATGTAAGGTAAGAAGGAATCTTTTTATCCATGAAGTTGTGAAGAAAAACAAAACTTGCGCTACTTTTGCTGTTGCACCTCAAGCTGCATAAATCACAGCCACTAAGGAGGATAAGGGCTTAGTTCAGATGGAAGAATTTGTACAGTAAGATATTTTGAGAGACTACACCCATATAACCTTTATTATAGCACATCGTTATAACTGTTCTATTTTATTATTATTGTATGTAATCTCTTACCATGTTTAGTTTATAAATTAAACTTTATCATGGATATATGTGTATAGGAAAAAACAGCATATTTAGGATTTGGTACTGTCTGCAATTTCAGGAATTCACTGAGGGTCTTGGAATGTATTCTCTGTGGATGAGGAACTATTGTATAAAATCATCTGGGCGTTCTCTGTATTTCAGATGCTTTTGTTCAGTTCTGTCAGGGAGTCTTTTAAGTATTTAATACTAATATTTCATTTTATACTAGTAATAATGTTTCATTTCATGCTACTAATATTTCATTTCTATTAAAACAGTGTGACAGTGTTTAAGAAATGCTAGGATAAACCTGATTGTCCTACAGTAGATGTAGTTACATTAAAAAACATCAATTTGTTAAAATGATACATAATTCTTGAATAAAGTTTGAGAACTACCAGCATAGAAAAAGAAGGGAGGAAGCAAAACATAATTTCAGTCTTAAACTTTACGTTGAATGGACACACAGGAACATGTAGATAGCTGTATAAATGCATGTGATTTTTTAAGTCTTTTCATACAGCAAACTGGGAAGAACGTTGCTTATTTGCTTCTTAGTGTTCTATGCCATATTCACTGTTTGCACTGATTTCTGTAATTCAGTATTCTTGTTACCTCTCCCACGGACTTTATACTATTTGCTTCTTTTCTACATTTGGGTATGAGACTATCACATATCTTTCTGCTTTCTGTTTTTCAGAATAGAAATGTACTGTCGAGAACTGACAGAGAGGTTTGAGGATGTTTGGATAGTATCTGGACCGCTGACCTTACCTCAGACTGGAAGTGATGGGAAGAAAACAGTTAGTTACCAGGTAGGAACGTGTTTTAACATTCGGGCTTATGTGGGTGAGATTATCATCTCATTCTGTATTGTACTTTTTAGAATTATTATTTTTAAAAATATTTATTTATTTGACTGCACTGAGCCTTAGTTGCCGCATGCAGGATATTTAGTTGCAGCAGGCAGGATCCAGTTCCCTGACCAGGGATGGAACCCAGGCTCCCTGCCTTGGGAGCTCAGAGTCTTAGCCACTGGATCACCGGGGAAGTTTCTGTATTCAACTTTTTAGTTTCATTTGTTCACAAGGATTTATTGAGCAGTTGGAATGATAGGCATAGAGGATATAATGATGGGTTAAAAAGCAACCATTGACTTCAAGGAGTGCACAGTTTAGACAAGGAGACAGATATGTTATCAGCTAATTATGTTGCAGTGTGAGCTGATGTATACATGCATAGATGAAGTGGTGTCAGAAAGAAGTGACCAACCCTATTTGCAGGGGTCAGGAAGACTTTACAGAGGAGGGGATTTATTTATTTATTTGTTTTTTGGCCTGTGGGATCTTAGTTCCCTGACCCAAGATTGAACCCTCCTCGCTCCTTCATTGGAAGCCCAGTCTTAACCACTGGGCCGCCAAGGAAGTCCCCCAAGGAGGCGATTTTTGAGCTAGATCTTGATGGAGGAATAAGAGTGAACAGAGGCAGGAGGGGAGCATGGGCACTCCAGAACATGGAGCGGTGTGAGCTCAGAACACTTAGGATCAACAGCAGAGTTTTGGGGTTTAGGTATCGTCGTAGATACAGGCTGGACTCAGGCAGGTGGAGTGAGGAGAAATAGAGAAGTACGGTGAAGAGTCATCACGAATTCAGTTTTTGGGGTGAAGAGGAAACATTCAGGGAGACGTCCAGCTTGCAGTTATTAGTAGTTGAATACATGCTCAGGCACTCAGTCGTGTCGGTCTCTCTGTGACCCCATGGACTGCAGCCCACCAGGCTCCTCTGTTCCTGGGGTTTCCCAGGCAAGAATACTGGAGTGGGTTTCCATTTCCTTCTTCAGGGGATCTTGTCAACCCAGGGATGGAACTCAATGTCTCCTGTGGCTCCTGCACTGTAGGCAGATTCTTTACCATTGAGCCAACCTGGGAAGCCCAGTTAGTTGAATAAATGGGAGGAAAAGCTTTTCTTTTTAGACGCTTGGATTTTGTTTTAAAACAGGTGAAAAAAAAAATTTTTTTTTAACATGCATGATATTTGAGAACTTGATGGATTAAAGGAAAGGGAGAATGAAGATATGATTAGTGGTGTGAGAGAGAGAGGCCGCCCCTGTTGATGGGTAAGATGAAGGATTCTGCCAAGAGGGTGGCTGAGTTGATGTACTGTGAGATGTGCCGAGTGCCCAGGAAAGAAGTGGGGTAAGGAGGAATAAGAGACGTGGTCGAGGAAGTAAACAGAGAGAGATTGAAGGACTTCCTGGAAAGCCAAAGGGTGGGTGTGTTTGGAGGGAACAGATGTTTAGTAAATGCCACCTGTTAGGTTATACAGTTACTTAAGGGAGTCTGCGATAAAACTGAATGCCCTGAGAAACAGAGTTAGGAAAATAACAGCAACTTTAGGGTATATTGGGTCCCCCTTGACTGGCTTGTGATCACCCTGTCTGGCTCTGAGGAGCAGTGATGGTGGGTCTTTAAGGCGTCCAGAGGTGCTCACACACTCATTGTTCCAGAAGTGCTTGTGGGAGTGAGGACTGGCAGCAGAGGCTTCCTGATAAACTGCCTCTTGGCGTGTCACACCGGGAAGGACACGGCGTCACTGCTGTGGCACTTCTGCCCAGCATGCATGCTGTTGAGTGTCGTCATGCACCCCACCCAAGGGGCGTGCCATGGAGTAGCTGACTGACGCTCTTCAAAGATGTTAGTGTCCTCCAAGACAGAGGCGTAGCCTCAAAGACAGGGCCTTGAGAAATGAACCGTTCAAGATTCGTGGAGACTAAAGACTAAAGTACATGAGATAAAACACATTGTGTTATCTTAGATCAGATCCTAGATCAGAAACACAAAATTGCTGAATAAGACTATTTGGACAGTTGGTAACATTTGAGGTCTGTCGGTTAGATAATTATATTTTATCAGTGTTCAACTTACTGACTTTATTATACTGTGATTATGTAAGTGAATGTCTTTGCTCTTTAGAAATACAAAAGGTTTAGGGGAAAAAACATAGAAAAAGGTTGAGTGATAAACAGAATTGGGCAGAATGTTCAGAGGTGATGAATCCAGGTGAAGGGAGTACAAGCGTTCCATATGCCATCCTGACACATTTTAAATTTGCAATTAATTCAGAATGAAGCAAATGTATATACCTCTTTAGTATATCTTTTGTATACCAGAATTCTATTACACTGGGTTATATAAAATTAACTACTAAAAAGACAACCTTGCTTTTCCTACTAAATAGCTGATCAATGAAGGCGTGTATAGGTATTCTCAGAGAGAGTTTTAGAAGAGACCTGTCGGCTCTTCTGACCCTAGTTAGAGTCATGGTGATGAATGTGTGGGGGCAGTCATGGTGAGCTTCTTGAAGAGTGTACTCTGAGTAACAGTCTTGGTTTTTTGTTTAAAGCATTATCAGTCTCAGTTAGGCCTTTTCTTTCAGATTCTGGGCCTCTGAACCTGTAACATTAGTTTTCCATGTCTGTAGTAATTGATAGGACCTGTTCATGTTCACACTGGCAAATCTTTTAATTCAGCAAATCTTTAAGTACTTGTCACATGGGAGGCATGCACATGGAATTATAAACGACATGCTTCAAACTGTTCTTGGATACTTTTCCCCTTCTTTCCTCTCTTTCACATCATGGAAGTCATCTCTCTCTCTCTCAATGTCTTTGAGTCTACCACCTTCATCAGTTCTTTAGCTTAATAACTTGTACTCAGATTTTGCTGAAGCTCTGAACACCTGCGCGATTGCGGAGGCCTCCCACAATATCACAGGGCATGGCGGGTGTATTCTTAACCGCTGGACTGCCAGGGAAGCCCAGCGTCATTTTTCAGATCAAACTTGACTGCAGGTGGAATTTTACATTAAAAAGTCCTTAGTGTCCTTATTAGCATGAAAGGAAAATATGGTCCGTTAATAAATTAAACTGGAAAAATTGTCTCAGAGCTCACCATTTTAAGAATTGGGTTGGGCTAAAAATAGACGTATGCATATGAATCCATGCGCATATGAACTTGGGCGAATTTGGCTAAGGAAAACAGACATGGGAGGCAAAGTTAGGCAAGGGGAAGAGGCAGGAAAAAGTAGGATGTGTGCTAAGAAACAGTATGTCCCTCAGACAGCTGGATTAGAGCTCTTGTCTAGGGAAGAAGGCAGAATGGAAGGATAAACAGCAAGGCCCTGCTGTATGGCACAGGGAACGGTGTTAAATATCTTGTAATGACTGTAATGGAGAAGAATCTGAAAAAGAATATCTGTGTGTGTGTGTGTAAACAAAACTAAATGACTTTGCTGTTTACTTGCAACAAATACATTATAAATCAACTACACTTCAAAAAGAGTTTTTTTGGAAAAAAAAAAAAGTAAGATTTGCAGCAGGTGCAAATGCTCAACTTGAATGCCCAACTGAAAATTCAGGTCATTTTCTGGCAATTTGTGATAAAACTATTATGGGTAAAACCATGTCCTTAAGAGATGCTAAGAAAGAGGACATGGCATTGCCCAGCCCTGGAAGTGGGTCTGTTCCTCTCAAGGAATAAATGCATATTTGAATCATGGATCCTACTTCCCAGGGAATGCTTTGCACTTATGTATGACAGTTCATGATTTGTTTTCTTCAATTAAATCTGTCCATTTGGTATTTCCTTCTTGTTTACAGCTATACTCTGAACCTTATTTTAGTAGAATATAGCCAATAAAAATAATGTATTTGTTTACTTTTCTCTCTAGTGGTGAAGCTTTATGTGTAGCTAGTATGTGTACTTTGGAGGAAGTGGAGCAGGTGAACTGGTATTTATCAAGGGCCTTGTATACCTCCCAGTATGTATGTAGCTTTGTTCATGCTATCCCGGTCAGTCCTCACAAACAGCTTTTACAAACAGGTAGTGATTACCTTCCTTTATTGGAGGAAATTGAGGTTTCAAGGGGTCATGTCCAAGTGACATTGCTAGTAATTGTCAAGGGGGAAATCCAAACGTGGGTCTTTCTCCTTGTATGAGAATTGCTCGTCATTCTCAGCGTTGTTCTTTAAGCTCTCAAAAGTCTCCAGTGAAGGGTTGGCTGTGCCCTTCATATATAGAAACTTAAGGCCAGGAGGTAAAACATGGTGTGGATGGAGAGCAGTTACAAGTGATAGTCGCTGGCATGCAAAAATAAGAGCAGAAAATGGGCCAAAAGAAGGATTCCTTCTAGCCAGGCAGAAATGTCTGCTGGAATATGTAGGAAAGAACTGCAGCGTCATAGGACCGGAGTGAACGTGAGCCTGCGGGAAGATGAGAGGCAGTGATTTTATCAGAAGTGAGTCATCTGACAGCTCTAATCACAATCACCCCCTTTATTATAGCTTAGGTCAGCCATGTGCCTGTTTCAAGAAGAGATAGAATCCAGGCAAGTGAAACATACCTGAAGATTCCAGCCCATAGATTATAATTGTCCTGGCAAGAAAGTGAGCTTCAGATTTGACAGCTCGGCAGTGGGGGAGTTGTCCTGTGAGAAGTACTTAATAGCCTTTTTTTCTTCTACAGCACTATTTTCCAAACTTCCACTAATTCCAGGAGGGGGAGGAAATTGAACATATTCCTCCAGGGATTTCGAGGCATCAGCTGATGTGATCAGCAATTATTTTTTTTAATCTCTTATTTTATCTTTATGCAGTCTTAATTTCTATATCTATTTAATTGAAATCGACTCTTTTATTGGATGAATATTTCCTTATGGAACTTTCCTGGTGGATCCAATGGTTAAGACTCCCAAGTTTCCAGTGCAGGGGGCACAGGTTCAATCCCTGATTGGGGAACTAGTATCCTGCATGCATGTGATGAGGCCAAAATCAATAAATAAGAATAATAAAGTCTCGGGAACTTCCTGGTGGTCTAGTAGTTAGGGCTCAGCGCTTTCACTGCTACGGGCCAGGGTCAAAAAGTAAATAAAAATAAAAGTCTTATTAAAAAAGCAAGCAAATCTATAGATATATATATTAAATATATATATTTCCTTACCCCCATCCTAAATCACTCCGTAGAAGTGACCATCTGGGAAGATGTGCTTGTTTCACTGGCTTGGCGTCTCCCGCCCCCCTGCCAAGGCGAGTGCCCAGTGTGAGAAGGACCGTCTCCTGGGGTTTGAGCACCCGTAGAGGCTTCACAAGCAGCACATGGGGCGGCCACACCCCTGTGACTCCCTCACTTGTCCCTCTGTTCGCTCAGGTCGGGATTCCCTGCTAATCACACCATCACAGTCTCTCTCTTTCACTTGATTAGTCTGACTTTATTTTCAGGGCTTCATCTCTTGATGTGTCCAACAGTTTTGTTTTTGGAATATCTTTTTATTGTCTTGCCAAGGGAGTGGAACCAGATAACCAGTATAACCAGTGTTACAGCTGTCTGAGTCTCGTAGGTACGTGCTTTTCCTCTTGATGCTGCGTGTATGGCACGACAGAGAGCAGGTTTAGCCTGGGTGGTGTTTGTGGCCAGTCTCTCTGGCACAGTCAGCGTGAAGGCCCTGCTTTGTGTGTATGGAGTTAGTTGGGGGTGAGACGGGGGAGCAAATTGTCATCTCCGTCTCTTGGGTGGGAAGAGACAAGCTCAGGCCAGCAGGCATGGGAACTTCTCTCAGGTCGTGAGCGAGTGCCAGCTTTGTGATTGTTATATATTGTATTTTCTAGTCCCTCCTGGTTGATTTCCAGTTTTTGTTACACCCTTGACAAGAGTTCAGTGCTTTTCGGTAATTTAACAGCAACAAGAATTTCCTTTGTAAAGTATTTTTATACCTAAATATTACATGAAAAGGACTACTGCTGATTTACTGATAAATCAGTTAATCCCTGGGTCCTTTGTTTAGGGCATCATTTGTGTCCAGCCTACTTTTCTTCTCCTGAACCCCTTTTGTCCACCTTGAACTGCTCTCATCTTGCTTAATCCCACATTTCCCCTGTCCTGGTGCAGAACCATCTTTTATGCCAAATGCGGTTTCATTCCTGTCTCTCAAATGATGTCTGCTACAAAAATAACTTTTTACATAGGCCTTGCAGATTTCAAAATCCTTTTGTCAACTAACGTATCTTTGTGTCTACAGAACTATTCAGAGATGGGCTGCTTGGGGGTTGTCACTAGCCATTTTATGAATGAAAAAAGAAGATACCGTGGCTGTGACTTGCAACGTAGTGCAAAGCCTTAGGTCTCTGGGGTTTTAATTTGCTGAACTATTATGTTTTGGTGCCCTATTTTCTAGAAACATATTCTGAAAGTCTTCCAATTTTCCTGAAAATGGGAAGGATTTATGTTGTAGGTTGAGTTGTCTACAAAGAAGTTTTAAAATATTTTAGGTTTTTTTTTTTTTTTTTTAAATTTTAAATTCAATGAAGAAATGATGAGTTTTCTGAATTTCCAAATAATACTGGTTCTGGTATTAGGCAGGTTAAAGATGTTTACTTTCTGAGAACAAAGCAGACTGAATCAGCAGATAGTGAGTGGCCAAGTTTTTATTTTTCTCTTTATTTCTGTGAAGAATATTTTATCCCCCTTTTGTTGAAAACTGCAAGAAGATCATGAGTGGAAGAGTCACACTTTGTGGTTCTTAGTAGGAATTCCTGTGTCCATGCAGTTTCTCAAAAGCAGTATTGGAGGTTCCCTAGCTATGTGAGTGTTTTTGAAAATCTAATAGAAATGGTAGATTTCCATGAGGTTAAACAATGAATCTTAAAATGTCAAGCTTCTTTACTTTTGCCTAGAATTTAATGAACCAGGGTTATTAGAAACCCTGGTTGGCAGCACACGGGCTTGACCTATTAATTATTTTTGAGAGTTGTCATTTGTGTGTGTAAACAAAGAGTCCATGAGGAGAGAAAATATTCAAGCGACTGGTCTTGAAGGCTCATCATAGTGGCCCTCTGAGGTCTGTGCGGCAGTGACGGAGATGTCCACCAGGTGGCACCAAGGATTTGCTTAACTGTTGGTTCCCAGCTTGAAGGCCATTTAGACCCCCCCCCCCCCCTTGTAAACCCTGGCGCAGCTGCTGCCCTGCCCTCAGTTCTGGTTCCTGACTTCCTCTGCACCCACGCCCTCAGCACAGGCATTGATGCTCTGTGTTGACATCTCACCACATTCTACCTGCAGTGAAAACTGTGGGTGTTGACTGCCAGGGTCCAGCCCCGGTAGATCCAGGGAATTCAAAGCGGGGACAGAGTCGGCATCCTGAAAGGAACTACTTAATTATAGATATGAAGAGAGATTAGGAAAGGGTAGTGTAGTAAGAAATATTAGTGGAGAAAAAGATGCTGAATAACTTGGTTTACGTGGAAAACCAATAAAACTCCAAGACAAGGAATTTGCACCATCTACATAGGCCACCGGCGCCCACTTGAATAGCGGAGGGTGCCCCGCCTTGGGCTCCCTCTCGCGTGGGTCTTAGAAGCCAGGGCAAGTAAGTAGACATGGCGAGCCTCCACGCTCCAGATGGAAAGTGAGCCAGAAAAACGGAATCAGTCTTTCCAGAAACTGGTCCGTTTTCTTTATTTTCAGGTTTGCTTATATACTTTTTGTTACACATAGAGATAGAATACAGAGTCACGCGGGGTCAGTAGACCTGACCCTTGTCAAAATCAGCTGCTTCGTATACATGTATACAAAGGTCTTAGGGGTTTTACATCATCTTCTGGCCATGAGGCCTGCTGACATTTTATGGCCCTTTCTGATAACCGTCAGTCAACCAGAAAACTTATTTTTCCAGGGGTGATTTTTTCTTAAACCAGGTGCCACCCTCTGAAGGCACCAGATAAAGTTGCATTCCTGTAGGGTGAAGGTGCAGTGGGTTACAACAGAGAAAGGAATTTAGCCTAAGGTTTAACATGATTAATCTTAAAGGTTAATACTTATTTCTGCTATATGCTAGTTGTATTCATTAATGTATATAAGGGCCGGGGGTATAGAGACTTAGCAGCAAATATTGGCCCAACAAATGAAAAACCCTTCACCAATATAATTCCTAATCAACCCACTATACTATACTAATAATTTTCTAACTTCTCAAAAGAGTGTATTTAGAAAGTTTAAAGCATCTCGTGCCTCTCACGGTTGGGAGGCTGTAAATAATCACATGTGGCCAGACGAACCTGCTCAGGCAGGCTAGAGAACCTTCAGAGGAGTTTTTAAGTTCAAACACTCTTGTCACGCCCAGGAATTTTTATTAACTGGAGCTGTAAGTTAACTCCTTCTCCGAGAGAGGAGGTGGGGGACAGCCCCCCGTAAAGTCAGAGGTGTGGGTGAGAGTGTAAAGCATTAAAGTAGGCAGACTCTGGTTTTGGGGGTGGATGCTCGGGAACAGGGGGTCTCCTGAGGCTCGGTCCCGCCTTTGCGTATGCCGGGCCTCCTTCCTCATGACCTTTGCCGTGGGCAGAGCTCCTCACGCTGGCTCCCGGCAGTTGACTTCTCCCCGCCATGGGACACTCCTGAAAGCAGCGTGAGCTGTATTTACGTTCAGCCTTATTCCTTTAGTATTTCCAGCATGCCGGGCACAGCACCTCTGAGTTGCATTCTTGAGTGAACATGGGCTTGTTGTGCACTCCATCGGCTTGACTTCAGTGTGTGTTTTGGTCTATGAGGAACACGCATAAATGAGTTGTTGGGGGATGTTACCTAGGTTGTGCAATTCCGTAAACCTTGCTCTAAACTGCACCCTGACCAACCGCTTGCACTAACTTCCAGGACAGCTAGTTAGACATCACTCCTTTGGGTGGGTCTTCCCCGCACCCCTGTCGTAGGTCATGGTGGTGGGGCCTCCCTGCATGTTAGGCAGCAGATGGCCTGAGTCATTGGGCTGTGCCACGTGGGTAGGAGCTGGGAAAGGCGGAAGCGAATCCTCTACGGCTCCCGTCCCTCTATCTTATCTGGGCTCTGGCGGGGCCTGCCCAAGCTGGCGGTTTGGGTCTGGAAGGGAGGCCTCTTAGAGGACGGGCGGGCCTGGGAGGACCAGGGGCTGCACAGCATGCTGTTGTGGGATCGTGTCATTTTATTGGAGGCCATTAAGGAAACAGATGCTCACTTTTTCTTTTGCAGAAAACAGATAATGGCTCTTAGGCCAAGTGGAAGGAAATCTGAACAGGTTTCCTAGCAGTGCTATTTCATCATCACAGCCAGCCCACACGGGCGACCGCGTTGTCTCCAGCTCTGGCTGCCTCGTTGTGTAGAGACCTTTCCAACGTGTTAGACTTGATGACACACTCAGGAGTTGTGTGTTTGATGGCAGACCCGAGTGTGCAGAGCTCTGAGCAGACGGTGTTTACATTTACCTAATGTAATTATAAAAATGAGCTGCAGTCTAGGTGACACTGGAGATAGCGATCCTGATGTGGTCTGTCTGGCTGCTGCTTGAAAGGCTATGTGTTTAGCTCCCTAGTGAATTTGCTAAACTGAGGCCACATTTTTATTTCTGGGAGTTCCTAAGCTGGCAGTTTTGAGTATTAAATGTTAGCACCGAAAGTTCTGATTATGAGACAGAGAAGGCGACGGCTTTTCTTGTCCATTGAAACACCCAGGACTCACTCCTGGCATTCCTTTGTCCTACAAAGAGAGCAGAGAATGGGAGTCCTGGTATTCGGGGTGACCTTATTTTAAAGATGGTCAGAATCTACCTGTTAAATGCTCATCTTCTCTGAGAATCTGTCTTGGTTTATTATTATCTTTGGCAGTTGAATTGAAATCCACTGGGATGGGGTGGAGTAGCTTGTTAACTGCATTTTTGGTATTGCATCTGGAAGTCTTTTCAGGAAATATTTGGGACTTGCTTCCCTGGTGGCTCAGATGGTAAAGAATCCACCTCAATGTGGGAGACCTGGGTTGGGAGGAGGGCATGGCAACCCACTTCATTATTCTTGCCTGGAGAGTCCCATAGACAGAGGAGCCTGGTGGGCTACAGTCCACGGGGTCTCAAGGAGTCGGACACAACTGAGTGACTAAGCACAGCACTGTGCAAATTGGGCTTCCCAGCTGCCATTAGTGGTAAAGAACCCGCCTGCCAGTGCAGGAGACACGAGAGACCTGGGTTCAATCCCTCGGTCGCGTGGCAACCCACTCCAGTACTCTTGCTTGGAGAATCCCATGGGCAGAGGAGCCTGGCGGGCTGCAGTCCGAGGGGTCGCAAAGAGTCAGACACGACTGAAGGGACTTAGCATGCACGCGCAGTGCACATTAGCATTGCTGATACGGCTGCTTTGTTCCTAGGTGATCGGCGAGGACAACGTGGCAGTGCCCTCCCACCTGTACAAGGTGATCCTGGCACGCAGAAGCGCGGGCTCTGCCGAGCCCCTGGCCCTCGGGGCCTTCGTGGTGCCCAACAAGGCCATTGGCTTCCAGCCCCAGTTGAGTGAGTTCCAGGTGAGCCTGCAGGACCTGGAGAAGCTGTCGGGGCTGGTGTTTTTCCCACATCTGGATAGAACTAGTGACATCAGGAACATCTGCTCGGTGGACACCTGTAAGCTCCTGGACTTCCGGGAGTTCACCCTGTACCTGAGCACAAGAAAGGTAGAGGGGGCCCGATCGGTAGTCAGACTGGAAAAGGTCATGGAAAATCTTCGGAACGCAGGCATCGAGCCCGACGAGTACTTCATGACTCGCTACGAGAAGAAACTGGAGGAACTCCGAGCTCGGGAGCAGTCGGGCGTCCTGGAGGAGAAGCCCTCCTAGTTCTCCTCTCAGGAGCGTGACGTGGTCTGCAAGGAAGCGGGTGTGGCCTCTTCTGGACTCTGTGTTTTAGCAACTCTGTTCTTAAAATGGTGGAATCCTAAATTTCAGACCAAATTTCTCCCCAAAAGGTGAAAGATGTCAAATTTTTCAGTTGGTGCAGTATTTGACACGGGAAGTGACTATATAAGGAAGCTGTTAGCACCTGCAGACCACGGGCTGGTCCTGTGTCAGGCTAAAGGAGGGCTGTGTCTGCTGGGTGTGTTCCTTCCGAGGTATTGGATGTGAAGCTGTTATATTTTCTGTCTCCAAGTCGCACAGGGTCTTTGTATCTGCTCAGCCTTCTTGAAGCCCAGCGTTATTTATATGTTTTCGTTAACTAAGACGTGAGTTGGTCTAACACCTCTTGAGCTGGTCTAACGCCTCTATGCATTATCCTGACCGCATGCCTTGTCTATTTCTTTCTTGTTGCTCCTCTCATGGACCCGCTGTTTCCCCTCTTCCATCACGTAGAAGCCCCCAGCGCCTGCATTTTCTGCTCACTTCGTGGGTGGTGTATACAAAGCTCAGTGTTTTCCATGTATTATCCTACAACTACCCTCTGAGGGAAATGGCACTGTCCTCGTTTTACCCATGAGGAAGCTGAGGCTTGGAGAGCTTAAGTGTTTTGCCCAAAGTTCACCTTCCGAAAGAAGTAATCCACGAGGAACGAGGCACCCAACGTGGGGTATGTTGAAGTCATCTCTGACACAGAGGCTTTCGGCTCAGAAAGACGTTCTTCCGCGGGTGTCTGTGAGCCTGGGGCCCGCTTGGTGAGAGGGTCTGGTTTCTTGCCTGCCATCCAGCCAAAGAGACTTGAATGTCCTCCAGCTTGAACCCTCCTTAGTGCTTTGGGAAGAAATAGTCACAGTGATTGAATGAGAGAGGTCAGTGCTTTCTGGGGTTTATCAGAGCCCTACTTGCCTTCAGAAATGCGGTTCTTCTATTGACTGGCTGGTGCCAGATCCATGTGTGTGTTGCTTTCCAGGTGGGCCTTTTGTCCCAGAGGTTGAGGAACCTAAGAAGGGTCTGCGCTCGCAGAGTCACCAGCTTCTGACCTGCTCACCTTTATGCTTGCTTCTCTACGTGGATGGCAGAGGGCAGGTGGTTGGGCCAAAGACAGCCAGCCCTAGGGGAAGCAGTGGCTCTGTTTCTGGGCCGAGTCTCTAGTTTGGGATTTACGTGGGATCCTTCTGTGGGCTGTCATAAGCGTAGGCAGTAAAATATCTTGAAATAGCATACAGGCGCTTGTCTGACTGTGTCCCATCACTGCTGTCTTTCCAAGCAGTGTTACCAGAACAGTTTTCGTGGTGTTGATGTGTTTATCTCCAGCGGAAACGCCAAGACATTAAGATAAAGGCATGAGGGATTTCCCTGGTGGTTGAGTGGTTAAGGATCTGCCTGCCAGTGCAGGGGACACGAACTCAACCCCTGGTCTTGGAAGACGCCACATGCCTTGGAGCAGCTAGGCCCGTGCACACCACAGCGCGAGCCTGAGTGCCCGGAGCCCGTGCTCTGCAAGGAGAGGCCCCGCCGCGAGCAGCCTGCACACGGCAACGAAGAGCAGCCCCCTCACCGCAGCAGAGACTCAGCGCAGCCCAAGATAAAGGAAAAGATGAAGGTAAGACGGTAATGGTAGATCTTATTCTGCTTTATTTGGGTAAAAAAGAAAGAAGTTGGGAGGGAAGGTCAGAATACTCCAGCCTGATTAATACCGGCCTCTCTTAATACACTGTTCCCCGTTAGGTTGTGCCTGTCTTTTCTCAGGGAGAAAGAGCTAAAGTGTCACTGTGAAACCAAAAAAAAAAAAAATCTGTTACTTTCTCTCCTTATCGGAGAGGTGTTTCTGGGTGTTTCTGCAGGAGCCCGAGGGCAGCTCTGGGGCAGAGCGCCTGCTGCCCGTCTTCAGGGGCGAGCCCCCGTCCGATGCCCCCTGGGCCCGTCACTGTGCTGTCCTCCCACGGGAATTTCCATCAGACGTGGGGTTATTCCCCTGCCATTCTCGCTTCTGTGTCTTCACCTGGATGGCAGAGAGTCTTGATTTTTAGATCTGTCAAGTGTTCTAACATGTTTTAGAACGTAATTAGAAAATTAGTCATTAGAAAACGTGTTAGAAAATGCTGGTTTCCACAAAACCTGGTTGTTGTGGAAAATAGAAGTAGCTACTCATACTAAATATATATATATATATATAAATAAATTGTGCTGTCTCCCAGTCCTCATTACTGTATATAAAAGTTGTGTTGGTATACCACACGTGATGCCTGAATTGTTGTCTCCACACTTCCAGTAAGAGTCCCTCCAAGACAAACTTTGAAATGTAAGCACTGTGTAGACAGAGCTCAGAACGTTCCTCTGAACCAGATCACTTCTGCCTCCCCACTTGGGATGTCTGAGAACTGGGACTCAGATGCAGCAGAGCCCCAGGCCAGGCGTGTCCACCTCACCACTGCCCTGAGCCGATCCCCGTCCAGCCCTCCTCGGTCCTGTGAGGTTTTTGGGCTCCTGTACCTGGGACTCTGCCTTCTGCCCCGATACACCCAGGGAGCCCCTGGTGCTGCTGGGGGAGAAGGACCAGGCTGGGGGCTCTGCTGCTGAGAGCCCCCCGGGGGTGAGGGGCTCGCTAATCTCTCCACTCACAGCGACATCTTCATTTCGAGGCTTCAGGCTCTCTGGTCTGTGGACTGAGACTGTGTCACCAGTATCGTGGGGCAAGGGGGACCTCACCCAAGTGGCCAAGGTAGGATGGGCGTGCGAGCCCCTTAAACACCTGCCAGCGCTTCCGGCCTCGGGCCTCGATCTTCCAGCTGGAAACCTCCGTCCCTCCTTCAGGACTTAGACTGGAGCCCAGCAGGAGAGGCAGTCTGCTCTGGAGGGAGCGGCTCCCTACGGGGCCGGGCGCAGCCTGCTGCAGGAGTGACCGTGAGTACCCACGGGCTCCCTGGCCTCATCCTCCTGAGCCCATGTCTGTCTGTCACTGGTGTCAGCATGGTGCACCTCGAATTTCCCGCCAGCAGCCTGTCCCGACCCAGGGCCTGCCGTGTGTTGCCTGCTCACTCCCACACCCACCTTGTCTGCCCTTCCCCTTCATGGGCCCTCGGTCTCCTCCTCGCACCTCTGATTGATTCTGGTGGAGCTGGTGAGGGTGGCCTCGTATCAGCTGCGCAACTCCTGCTCTTGCCGCTTCCAGCCTCCATCTGGCCCGCTGTGCTGGATGTTGTCATGGAGACGACCCATCACCGGATGCCATAGGCCCCCCACCTCTGGGGACCAACCCTTAGGTCAGAGGGCTGGCTGGACGCCTTGCACTGTGCATAATTTGGGGCAAGGGAGATTGCATGCTTGGTTGGTGGTTGGATGGGCTTCTTTTTCGTGTTCCTAAACTTTACTGGTCTGCCCTGAAACCACGTCACCTTTAGGGATCGCTGTGACGTAATGCATTTGAGTTAATTTCAAGCCTTCAGAGAAGCTGCAAGTACAGTGACTGTCCTCTCCCTCGATACTGTGTCTTCTTTGCATTCTTTTCTTGAACCATTTTAAATTGTATTAAAAAAATAAGTTGTAGACACAGGACTTTGTCTTTTTTAATTGAAGCATAGTTGATTTACAGTGTTGCATTAATTTGTATTATACAGCTGAGTAATTCCATTACATATATATTTTTTTTCTATTATAGTTCATCATAGATACTTAATACAGTTCTCTGTGCTGTGCGGTAGGATTTGTTTATCCATTCTGTGTATAATAGCTTACATCTACTAACCCCAGTCTCCTCCCCGCTGGCAGCCACAGGTCTGTTCCCCACGGCCGTGAGTCGTTTCTGTCTCATAGGCAGGCTTTTTTGTGTTGTACTTCAGATTCCACAAACAAATGATATCGTGTGGTGTTTGTTTTCTCATTCTGATGTATTTCGCTTAGGATAATCATCTCTGGTTGCGTCCACGGTGCTGCTAGTGTTGTTTTGTTCTTTTTTTATGTCTGAGCAGGCCTCTCGGTAGAAGCACCACATCTTCTTTGCCCCTTGCTCTGCTGATGGACATGTAGGTTGCTTCTGTGTCTTGCCTGTTGTGAATAGTGCTGAATGGTACACCGGGGTGCGTGTATCATTTCAAAGTTTGGTTTTCTCTGGGTAGGGTGTGCCTTTGGTTTTGCCAGCGAGTGTTTGACGCACATGGCAAGCGCGTCTTCATTTTGATTCCGTCTGACAGCCTCCTAGGGAAGTTTCTGGCAGACTGGTCCATCTGTGAACCTGCAAATAAGGGAAAGAGAACCAACACCATGTGGTCACATGTGGTCACAGTATTCTGTAGGTGGAGAAAATTGGTTGAAACTGTTTTGAAATTCCAAAACTGATCCTTTTCCGCATGTAAAATTAGAGAAAACTGGCTTGATAAAAATACTTTTTTTCAGAACACTGACCCTGAGAGAACAAAAATATTCTTAGCAGAAAACTCGAAGTAAACTCTTGCCATGCCTTTGAAGTACAAACACAGCCCACTTCGCCTGGGACTTCAGCCCTGAGTTTTAATTGGTAGAACTTCAAGTCAAAGGGAGGAAAGAAAGAGGGAAGAAGAAGGATCCTTTTAAAGTCAAACGTGCAAATTTGACTATTGTGACTGTTATTCATAAACTGATAAATTTAGGTGCAGTGACTGAAGTCAAGAAATTCAAAAAGATTTTTAAAAAATGAGATCTCTGTTTGGATGTATTTATGTCTAGAGTATGTGTCTGAATAATGTTGCTGAAGTTAATTTGTACATGAGCTCTATTTAATTGGCTTAAAGAAAAGTGTTTACAAATGAAATCTGCAATTACCTACTTTTGCAAGAGGGAAACTAAGGATAGTTGTGTTCATGAGACTCATGTCTTATACCACTTTGAAAAAAGAAATTGTAGTTTGAAAAAATGCCTGTTTTTAGAGGTTACAGAATATGTTCTTAAGTTTGCTGATACCAATATGACAGTTGACAGTTGCTTGCTTCTTTGTTCTCACTAGAGAGTAAGGAGTTTTTTTAGGGGTTGAAAATTATGATATTAAAGCTACTAAAATGGGAAGGGAACCATTTTGGTGTTTAAAGCATGTACGAGATACATCACATTACCAGCTAAAGAAGGTATAAGGCTGGAGATATTTTTGTTGAGGGAAAAATATGATGATGATAATTTTGTCCTACAAGTTGGTGGTTGTTTCTGGATGGGAAAAGTAAGGGAAGAATTAGTACAAATCCAGAAAGTGATAAAAAGGGTTGTGAAAAAAAGTACCTCAAGAAAAGAGCTTTTTCTGTGTTGTTAAGACTGCTCTCCATTATAGCATGGAAATGGTTTACTCCCAAGTCAGGGAATTTAAAATTAATAAACAGTAGCTGTAAATTAAAAAATCAGGGCCGTGGGAAATCCAAGAGGGCCACTCGGCTTCTCCTGGCTCCCCGACAAACCTCATCTTCACCCGAGGGGTTATAGCTTTTCATCCTGCAGGGCCGATCCTGCCACAGTGGGGTCTCACACTTGGAGTATAGTTTCCGCAAGTTCCAGTGACCAACACACTCACTTCACAGGACAGATCATACAGTCCTTAAAACCATCACAAACTTTTTGAAATGATCAGTCAGTAGCATTCTCAGTCATCAGGCAAGGTCACAAAACGAATGGGAAAATTGGACTCAAACAGAACCAAGATTAATTATATGAGATTAAGTCAGCTGCTCAATATGGTGGTGATTTTTACGACTTGTCTGACCTAATTCTGGCTAGTAATCTTTGTTTTTCAGATATGGAAAAGCTCCTTTTTTTCTTGTGATTTACAACAATATGGTAATATACACCTATAGGTAAAATTAAAATATTTTTGTTTTGTCTCTACCTGGTTTCTCCAGAAACTGGAGGACATCTTAGGTTCCGAGCAACCTTATCAGGTGAATGGAAAAGACTCCCTTGTCATGTGTAGGAATGTAGAGATTATTGGGACCTGGAAAAAAGAACAAATGTACTCAGTCTATAGATATCACAGGTAGACTCTGAAGGCAAGCTACTGGCATGGTTTTCCTGGCCTTGAGAGGCCTTCAGAAGTTCAGTGAGAGATTCCTACTGAAAAGTTCCAGTGCAGCCAATTTTAAAGAGCCTAGGGACTTACCTGGTGGTCCGGTGGTTAAGACTGTGTGCTTCCAACGCAGGAAGCATGGGTTCAGTCCCTGGTCAGGGGACTAAGATGTCACAAGCCACACAGTGTGGCATAATAAGTAAATACAAGCCTATATAAACAGTTCAGTTTGTATAAGTAATCAGGCCAAGGTTAATGAAACCAGACTTACTTTGAACAAGTCAGCCTTAATTAGTTTGGGTTTAGTTAAAAGATAATCTAGAGAGAAAAAGATTATATTTCAGTTGTATACATGTGTTGATATTGCAGTTCTGTGTTTACTGAGGCTTTGTATTTATTATCTACATCCAAAATGGCTCTTTATTGCTATGTTATATTAGTACACAGTTCATTGGAACTAGTAAAAGGGTGTTTTAAGCTTGTTTCCAAAGCCAGTCACAGTCCCCTCTCTCTGGATGAAGATCAGATGCCGTGTGACCTACAGCTCAGGGATTATGTGCACTGGAAAAGACCCGACTGAAAGGACTAGGCCCAAGCAAAGGACCCCGATCAGGCACTCTTAACTAGCGTATACAACAGAAACGAAGGAAGCTGACTTGAGTTTGTACTTTGCACTTAAGAAGGGCCTCTCCACTTGACTACAGAAAAGCTTGCTGACCCCAAATGACACCCACACCAAGGTGAAAAGAGGACAACAGCGGTGGAAAAACAGCTGACCTAAACATCTGAACCAGGCCTGTAAGAACCATCCAGCTCACTCAGTCGCACTGTTCACCAAATGTCTGTCTCCCTATCAAAATGGAAACTGACTGTTTTACTTCTGACCCCGATATTCAGGATGGAAAAACACTCTCTAGTGAAGATGCCGCAGAGTATAACTGTTCATGACGTGCCAGTGCTTGTTTTCTGTTTATTGCCAAAAGCGTGCGTGCACTGCCTGTGTGACAATTAAGTGCAAGTGATAAACTGGATAGCCTACAGAGCATTTCCCAATAGCATAGCTCTGAGCTTGTTTGTGATATCTGATTTGTTCTCCCCCAAAGTGGAGAACTAGGCAGGAAAAAAAAAAAAAGAGGCTTAGCACCAAGGGACATAAAGGGACCCAGAGCAGGCAACTGAGCCAGCCTGGCAGCGTTGGAGAAATGTATTGATTTATCAGTGGTGTTTATGGAAACATCTGCAATTGAATGGGGAACATGGTGAAAGACATTTTCACATGTTGAGGTATGGGGAAATCATTCTGGCTTGCACAGGATTGAATTTGAACTTTGGGCTGATGAAGACAGCCTGTTTGTGGCCTGTTAAATATGCGTTGTACATCTGCTTTAGCCATTTAAAAAACTTACATTAAAAAATTAAAATGAAATAACTGTGGTTCAGACATCCAAAGTGGGAACTAGGTGGCCATAATGGACATGGGTTCAGACACGTTTCTATACTCCTGGAAACTTTATCAGACTTAAGGATATCATCAGCCATTTTCAAAACAATATATCCATTGCCAAATACAACCTTATGGTCTCAAAGTCTTAGAATCATGAAACCTTGCTCCTACTTTAAAAACAGTAATAACAAACGAGAAAGCTCAAGCTGCTGTGTGTGCAAGCTACCGTGTGTGCAAGCTACCGTGTGTGTCGTGCTCAGTTGTGTCCCACTCTTTGTGACCCCTCGGATGGTAACCTGCCAGGTTCCTCTGTCCATGGAATTTTCCAGGCAAGAATACTGTGGTGGGTTGCCATTTCTTTCCCCAGGAGATCTTCGAACCTGCAGCTCCTGCATTAGCAGTCAGAGTCTTTACTGCTGCGCCACCTGGGAAGCCCCAGCTCAAGCTATAGCCTCCTAGGAAAAGGCGACTTGGTTACTAAAATAGGTAAAAAGGAAACACTTCAAAAGTGTTACTTTCTTGTTTGACAACTAAAATAGGAGGGCTCTTTTGAAAAACATGCAGAGGTGTATTTTAACCATTGTCTTCATGGTATTGTTGTAGTCATCCAGTCGCTAAGTCATGTCCGAGTCTTTGTGACCCCGTCAGCTGCAGCATGCCAGACTCCTCTGTCTTTCTACCGTCTCTTGGAGTTTGCTTAAATTCACGTCCACTGAACCAGTGATATTCTCTAACCATCTAATTTTCTGTTGATATCTTCTCCTTTTGCCTTCAATCTTTGCCAGCATCAGGGTCTTTTCCAGTGAATCAGCTCTATGCATCAGGTCCTTCCAGTGAATACTCAGGGTTGATTTCTTATAGGACTGACTGGTTTGATTGCCTTGCATTTCAAGGAACTCTCAAGAGTCTTCTCCAGCACCACAATTCGAAAGCATCAGTTCTTCGGTGCTTGGCCTTCTTTATGGTCTCACTCTCACATCGTACGTGACTACCGGAAAAATCGTAGCTTTGACTATATGGACCTTTGTCAGCAAAGTGATATCTCTGGTTTTTCAGTATGCTATCTAGGTTTGTCATAGCTTACCTTCCAAGGAGCAAACATCTTTTAATTTCATGGCTGCAGTCACTGTCTGCAGTGATCTTCATTGTAATACATCCAGTACTTTCCAAATGCTTTTCTAGGTGCTATGGCAAAGCAATTTAAAAGAGAGGTAATGTTTTATTAACACAAAATAGTGATGCTGAGCTTGGAAATCAAGATTATTTCCAACTCTGTGTCCATTCCCTATATTGGGCAGGATTATTCCCCTCTTCCAACAACACAAGAGAAGACTCTACACATGGACATCGCCAGATGGCCAACACTGAAATTAGAGTGATTATATTCTTTGCAGCCAAAGATGGAGAAGCTCTATATAGTCGGCAAAAACAAGACTGGGAGCTGACTGTGGCTCAGATCATGAACTCCTTATTGCCAAATTCAGACTGAAGTTGAAGAAAGTGGGGAAAACCACTAGACCATTCAGGTATGACCTAAATCAAATCCCTTATGACTATACAGTGAAGTGAAAAATAGATTTAAGGGACTAGATCTGATAGATAGACAGAGTGCCTGATGAACTATGGACGGAGGTTCGTGACATTGTACAAGAGACAGGAATTAAGACAGCCCCCAAGAAAAAGAAATGCAAAAAAGCAAAATGGCTGTCTGAGAAGGCCTTACAAATAGCTGTGAAAAGAAGAAAAGCAAAAAGCAAAGGAGAAAAGGAAAGATATACCCATTTGAATGCAGAGTTCCAAAGAATAGCCAGGAGAGATAAGAAAGCCTTCCTCAGCGATCAGTGAATTCTCCAAGCCAGGCTTTAGCAATACGTGAACTGTGAACTTCCAGATATTCAAGCTGATTTTAGAAAAGGCAGAGGAATCAGAGATCAAATTGCCAACATCCACTGGATCATCGAAAAAACAAGAGAGTTCCAGAGAAACATCTATTTCTGCTTTATTGACTATGTCAAAGCCTTTGACTGTGTGGATCACAATAAACTGGAAAATTCTGAAAGAGATAGGAATACCAGACTACCTGACCTTCCTGTTGAGAAACCTGTATGCAGGTCAGGAAGCAACAGTTAGAACTGGACATGGAACAACAGAGTGGTTCCAAATAAGAAAAGGAGCATGTCAAGGCTCTGTATTGTCACCCTGCTTATTTAACTTATATGCAGAGTACATCATGAGAAATGCTGGGCTGGAGGAAGCACAAGTTGGAATCAAGATTGACGGGAGAAATATCAATAACTTCAGATATGCAGATGACACCACCCTTATGGCAGAAAGTGAAGAGGAGCTAAAAGCCTCTTGATGAAAGTGAAAGAGGAGAGTGAAAAAGTTGGCTTAAAGCTCAACATTCAGAAAACGAAGATCATGGCATCCGGTCCCATCACTTCATGGGAAATAAGTGGGGAAACAGTGCCAGACTTTATTTTTTTGGGCTCCAAAATCACTGCAGATGGTGACTGCAGCTATGAAATTAAAAGACGCTTACTCCTTGGAAGGAAAGTTATGACCAACCTAGGTAGCATATTAAAAAGCAGAAACATTACTTTGCCAACAAAAGTCCACTACTCAAGGCTATGGTTTTTCCAGTGGTTGTGTATAGATGTGAGAGTTGGACTGTGAAGAAAGCTGAGCGCTGAAGAATTGATGCTTTTGAACTGTGGTGTTGGAAAAGACACTCGAGAGTCCCTTGGACTGCAAGGAGATCCAACCAGTCCATCCTAAAGGAGATCAGTCCTGAGTGTTCATTGGAAGGACTAATGTTGAAGCTGAAACTCCAATACTTTGGCCACCTGATGCAAAGAACTGACTCACTGGAAAAGACCCTGATGCTGGGAAAGATTGAAGGTGGGAGGAGAAGGGGACGACAGAAGATGAGATGGTTGGATGCTAACTAATCCGAGACTTGTCTGTGAGCTGTTCACGCCTGCTCCGTGGACGGTATAAAACTGCCTGCCCCCTCCAGTGTAGATCATACGGTCTTGAGGACATGAGCCCACTGTGGCCCCCTTAGCCTGGCAAAGCAATAAACGCTGCTCCTTTGTGCCTCACCCAATACTCTTGTCTTCTCTTTTCCATTCCATATGAGTGAGTGGATGCTAGGTTTCAACAACAGTATGTTCATTTAGAAATTGTCTAAGTCGCGGCAAAAGCATGATTTCTCTCTGTTTCCTGGCTAAGTAATAGTTCGTACATACATGTAATTATTTTTTTCTGTGGAAGGACAGTTCATTTACATTGTTGTGTTTGAGTGGAAACAACTTGATTCAGTTATGTATACACGTGTTTCTTTTTTCGATTGTTCTCCCATATGGCTTAGGACAGAGTGTTGAGTAGAAGTTCCTGTCCTGCCCAGTAATGCCTGATTCATTATCCATTCTGTCATCTATACATACATTCATGTATATGTATTAATGTATAGTATATATATGACACTAATATATGTGTTTTAATCCCAACCTAGTAAGTTCTCTCTATCCAGATATGTATTGGTCTGTCTCTATTTACATCTGTATCTGAGTCGCTGTCTATAGATTTATCTATATATCTGTATTTATATCTCTGTATATTAGTACCTATATCTTTCTACCCAACTGTGTTTCCAATTGTCCAGCTATCTGTTTATATCTTTCTATATAGATATCTATAGATCTATATCTCTGTGTTCAGCTATCAGCTTTTCTATATTTGCATCTCTGTCAGTCTCTCCAGCTATCCACAGATCTCTCTATGTATCTGTGTTGTTGTTTCGTTGCTGAGCTGTGTCTGACTCTTTTGCGACCCTGTGGACTGTAGCCCGCCAGGCTCCTCTGTCCTTGGGATTTCCCTGGCAAGAGTGCTGGAGTGGGTTGCCATTTCCTTCTCCTATATTTTTATCTATATCTTTCCTTCCAGCTATCCCTGCTCTCTCTCTCTGTTTATACACACACACACCCAGCTAGCTAGATATCTGTGTCAATCTATACGTTTAATTCTATCTACTGAATGCATATCTGTTAATGCAGATTAATACGCTGGAAGGGCTTTGGCACGTTGCCTGTCTCCGCCTCTCCTGGTGCTGGCGTGCCAGTTCTGGCCGCCTGCTTTCCAGTCGCCTCACCATCCTCTCGTGGCCGTGTCAGCCGAGTCCTTTGGCAGGACCTAGCATGTGTGTGTGGGTGAAGGGTACCGGCAAAGAGATGATGACTCTCAACCCTTGGCCCTCTGTGTTCCCTCTCTCTGCACTCTACACTCAGGATCCCAGCTTTGCCTGGGGCTCAGCGTGCCCCACTTCCCAGGAGGAGGCATCAAGAAATGTCGCCATCTTTGGGAGCCACTGTTGGAAAGCCATTGCCTCAGGGGATCTCCTGGGCCAAGGCCTGCGGGGTTCTAAATGATGCCGGCCCTAGATAAACCACCTGAGGTTGCTAAGACAAAAAGAACAACAACAGGGCTGAACTGCACAAGCCAAGTGCCATCAAGAGGGAAATGTTCCTGACACTTAAAAATCAGCAGGAAAAAAAAATCGCTGGAGATTTGTCAGCATCATTACCCCTTAGAGAAATGGAAACCAAAGCTGCAGTGAGGTCTCCTCTAGCACTGGTCAGCATGCAGTCTCGAAATGGTAAGGGGTCAAGCGGGGGGAGGACGAGAGGGAACCCCCATTTCCCAGTAGACTAAAGGCAGATGGCTAAAAGCCACTCGAAAACACAATACGTTGCATCATTTCAGAACTCAAAAGACAGCTAACCACGGGGTCCTGGAATACCTTTCTGGGGACTACATCTGGAGAAAACAATCCTTCCTACAGACACGTGCACCCCAACGTGGCTTGCACCGCCACTGATAGTAACCAAGGGGCAGAAAAGCAAAAATGTCCATCACGCACGTGAATGGACTCGAGCAATGCCTCAGGTGTGTGAAGGGCCGTGACTCGGCAGAGAGAAGACAGACATCAGGCCAGGAGTGGATGGACCTGCAGAGGATCACGGGCCCACGGAAGTCACGCTGAGTCGAATTCCATATGTGACCGCTTCTAGGTGGAATTACAAATAAATACAAATGGACTAGTCTCCCAGACTTGGAAAATACAGCTAGAGTAACGTGTAGGAAATCTGGGGCAGCGGGGGAGGAAATAACCAAAGTGGCAGGGATTCGAATATGTAAAGCTACAGTGACATAGGTAGACCGAGAGAGAAAGGCACGGCTGGATACATACAGAGCAGAGAGAGTGCGATCGACTCTAGCCCACCAGGCTCCTCCATCCACGGAATTTTCCAGGCAAGAGTACTGGAGTGGGTTGCCATTTCCTTCCCCAGGGGGTCTTCCCGACCCAGGGATCAAACATAGGTCTCCCGCATTGCAGGCAGACGCTTTACCCTCTGAGCCACCAGGGAAGACCTAAATTTTATTTTGTGGTCATGCCACAAAGCATGTGGGATTAGTTTCCCAACCAGGGACTGAACCCACACCCCCTGCATTGGAAGCCAGAGTCTTAACCACTGGGCCACCAGGGAAGTCCCGATAGTTAATAGGTTGATGTATACATTAGTACCTGCTAGCAGGATGTAAGGATACCAGGAGAGTGACAGAGACACGAATATGAATACAGATGCAAAGATATCTAGCTACGTGGGCGGAGAGAGACTTCCCAGGAGAGAGGCATGCACACAGAGCTGGCAGAGAGATCTTAGATACGAATCCAGAGTGATCCATAGAGCTGTCTACAGAGCATGTGGACCGATATATGGGAAGAGAGAGTGTACTGAAGTGGATATCAATACAGATTGACGGGTAGATTGACACGCAGCTGGCTGGAGAGAGAGAGATGCAGTGGAGACAAGTACATACACACATGGATTGATAGGTGGGCACCTGCAAGGAGACAGTTCGATCACATATATTGGTGTAGATATAGAACACAGCTGGGCCTAGAGGTAGCCAGAGAGATGGAAATATCGACTGAGATATATATCGACACAGATCTATGGAGAGCTAAAAGAGATTAGAGCTACAATCAGAGTGAGTGAGCTGTGTGTTAAAAGCAAGAGAGGCCTACTTAGAACTTAAGATGGAAAGTTAGAGCTGGAACATTGGGGAGCTGACGAAATAGTACACACGGATAAATACATATATCGAGAGCTGGATCGAGTTCAGAAGAGATTAACCAGGTATATAGACAGACAGACATAGAGCCGGCCGGGTGAATCGGATGTCAGTGTACAGAGACATCAACACAAAGGTCCATGCACGCTGGATGGTACAGGTAGGTACCCAGATAGATCTGGAGACAGCTGCAGAGAGAAACAGCTAGAAACAGAGAGAGGGGTGGATAGCACCATACCTGGAAAGCTGGGTAGCAAGAGCTGCATGGTAATTTGTGAAGAGGAATCTAGGGATGCAGGAGAGAGGGAGGCGCAAGGGCAGCGTGGTGAACCGGGCCATACTGCAAACAACGGAGAGCTCAGCACTCTCAAGCTACAGGAAAGGGGATGTTCAGAAAGACAGACGGACGCACGTGCAGGAGCACATCCAGTGGCTGTGCCCCTCAGACAGGCGCAGTGGTACACAAGACGACTCCAGTCGCTGGTAGACAGGCTGTGGAGAGTCGGAAATGAGTACAGCTGTGTCTGCTCTGGAGCCCTCACCAGACACGCTGAGCTGGGGCAGTGGTCCATCCCGGGCCCGAGCAGGCGTGGACCTCGAGGGCGGACAGTGCAGTGGCGAGTCAGCTGGGCAGGAGGCGTTTGCCAAGGCGCCCTGCCGTGGATGTCGCGGTCCTGGCCCCCTCTGCGTGGGACAACAGTGTGGGGCTCCTCGGGGCCCTCCACGGCCACGCCAGCAGGCCTGTGGTCCTCAGCACACGGTGCACACTCTGGGCTGGAAGGGCCTTGGGACGGCACCCTGTGTCCACGACTCGGGTCGCTAGGCATACCAGTTCTGGCCTCCTTTCCAGTCACCTCCCCATCCTCCCCTGACTGCTTCAGCAGAGCCCGTTGGCAGGACCTGGAATGTGTGTGTGTGTGTGGAGAGGGGGCGGGTGAAGGGTAATGTTGAAGAGATGACCCTCAACCCTTGGCCCTCTGTGGTTTCTCTCTGCACTCTGCCTCCTAGGACCCCAGCTGTGACCAGGGCTCAGCGTGCCCCGGTTCCCAGGAGGCGGCATCAAGAAATGTCGCCTCCTTGTGGCCATGTTTGGGAGCTACAGTTGGAAAGCCTGTGGCTCACGCCATCTCCTGGGCAAAGGCCTGCGGAGTTCAAATGCTCCCAGAGCCTGAGTTTTGTGAGACAAAATGCAGGAAGAATGGCCAAATTTTAGAATCTGTTTTCCACCAAGAGCATAATATATTCACACTAAAAAACAAACCAAAAAAACACCCCTGGATATTTTTTTCAACATCATCTCTTAGAGAAATGGAAACCCAAAGGGATAGTGAGGTGTCATCCAGCGCTGGTCAACAGGCAGTCTACGAGAAATAAATGGTCGAGGGGGATGGAGAAAATGGAACCGTCATTTTTCTTCATAAGGGGAATGCGGATGGCTAAAAGCCACTCAAAAAAGCAATGAGCAGCTTCCTTTCAAAACTGAAAACATAGCAACCAGGAGATACTAAAATAACATTTCTGGGGCTATATCTGGAGAAAGCCATTCTTCCGAATGGCACGTGCACCCCAACATTCCGTGCTCTGCTGTTTACAAGAAGCAAGGCATGAAACCTACACAAAAGTCCTTGGACACATGCATATATGTCGACAGTGAGGACTGGCTATGCGTGTGCAATGGACGTTACTCAGCTGAAAGGCGAGTGAAGCCTCCCAGTGGAGGCAACATTGCTACACTGCAGAAGACCACTCTGATCCACATAGTCACAGGGAGACCAGCTTTGAGATAGAATCCAGCACGAATACAAATGATCTACTTTATCAAACAGCAACTACTCCCAGACTTAGGACACAAACTTAGAGTCACCTAAGGGAAGTGTGGGCCTCGGGGGTTAGGTAATCTAAGTGGCAGGAATTAAAACATACACAGATGCAGTTACATGGACAGATAGATAAAGAGATCCCTGAATAGCTGGGTCATACATAGCTGGAAAGATAGTCATAGATCCAGAGGAGGATACATAGCTAGCTGTGTATGTAGGTACTGATATAAAGACAGCTGAGTATATCTGCATATAGATAGGTGTATACAGAGACAGATGTAATTATACAGCTTAATGTATTAATTGCAGCAGATAGTAATTATAGTAGATACATCTATACATAGCTTGACCGATGTCGATATAAAGAGGGATAGACAGATAAAGAGATAGCTGGAGATACATAGAGATTGGATGGATAGACATAACGTTGTTATTCAGTCCCCCAGGTGTGTCTGACTCCGTGACCCTGTGCACTGCGGCACACCAGCCCTCTCTCTCATCATCTCCTGAAGTTTGCCCAAGTTCCCGTCCATTGCATCAGTGATTCCATCCAGCCATCTCACCCTCTGATGCTCTCTTCTCCTGCCCTCAATCTTTCTCAGCATCACAGACTTTTCGAATGAGTTGGCCGTTCCCATCAGATGCCCCAAATACTGGATTTCAGCTTTATCATCAGTCCTTCTAATGAGTATTCAGGGTTGATTTCCCTTAAGATTGATATATATGTGTGTATGTATGTGTGTGTGTCTGTATATATATATATATACACACACAAGACATATATAAATATACATAAAGAGATAGGTAGTGGGTAGATATAAATATATATTTATAGATAGATCTATAGACAACTGGATAGAGAGACAGAAACATAACCAGAAATAAGTAGGTAAATTTACAGTTTGATAGCTGTAAGCAGTTGGATCCAAAGATAGAAGTATAGAGAGACAGCTGAGTATATAGATAGCTGAGTATATAGATAGCTGAGTATATAGATAGCTGGACAGGCACAAATAAGCGTGTGTGCTCATTTGCTCAGTTGTGTCCGACTCTTTGCGACTCTATAGACTGCAGCCCACCAGGCTTCTCTGCTCATGGGATTTCCCAGGCAAGTATGCTGGAGTGGGTTCCCATTTCCCCCTGCTTGGGAACATTGCGACACAGGGATTGATCCTGCACCTTCTGCGGCTCTTGCCCTGGCAGGCGGATTCTTTACTGCTGAGCTACCTGGGAAGCCCATAGACGCAAATACACATATAGATATATAGAGAGATTAATAGATAAGCATGTTGGGCTTCCCTGACGGCTCAGTGGTAAAGAATGTGGCTGCCAGTGGAGGAGACGCGGGTTCAGTCTCTGGATTGGGAATACCCCCTGAAGAAGGAAGGACAAGCCACTCCAGTATCCTTGTCTAGGAAACCTCAGGGACAGAGTAGCTTGGCTGACTACAGTCCATGGGATGGCAAGGAGTGGGACACCAGCTTTGTGACTGAACAAGAACAAATAAATAGCTTGAGTTATAGATATAAATATAGAAAGAAAGATACCTGGATATATAGAAAGCTGGATAATAAAAATAGGGAGAAAGATAGATAGCTAGATAGTTGGATAAACTGATACTTAGATAAATATAGGTATAAATTATTGTTGTTTAGTTGCTAAGTAGTGTCTGACTCTTTGTGACCCCATGGAGTATTGTCGCCAGACTCCTCTTTCCATAGGATTTCCCAGGCAAGAATACTGCAGTGGGTTGTCAGTTCCTTCTCCAGGGGATCTTCCCAACCCAAGGATCTAACCTGCATCTCTACTGTATTGCAGTTAGATTTTTTACCACTGAGTTACCTGGGAAGCCCATAGATATACATGAAAAAATATATAGATAGCTGGATAGATATGTGTGTGTGTGAGTTGCTCAGTCATCTGATTCTTTGTGACCCCATTGACTGTAGCCTGCCAGGCTCCTCTGTCCATGGAATTCAATATAGATAGATACATCGATAGAGCTACAGACATCTAGATAGATGTAAATACAAATAGGTAGATACAACTAGATAGATATACAGTTGGATAGCTGGATACTTAGATAGCCTGGATAAAAAGATATATAGGTAGATAGCAAGACTGAGAGATAGAACAAAAGTATAATGAACCAGGACTTACTGGATATAACAGGAAGCTCCTCAACAATTTGTCTTAAGCTATATTGAAAAAGAATTATAGTAGATAAATGTATATATGCATCAAGTTGCTGTAGACCTCAAACAAACATAACATTGTAAATGAATTATATGCTAATATAAAATAAAAATTATATGAGAAGAAAATGAATACAAATGCCTACCCTAGAGCCCCCAGGCCTGGCAGTCTGAGAGTGTCACATCCCTGGGGCTTGAGCAGGCATGGATCCCAAGGATGGACCATCATGTTGCTTAAGGTGGTAGGGAGGATGTGTAAGCAAGTGAGCCCTCCCCTGGTGAACTCAAGTGCCTGGCTCCCTCTGCATGGGACAGTCATCTTCAGATCCAGCAGGACTCTCCTGCAGTTACACCAAGCCTATTTTCCCCCCAAAACGGTGTGTACTCTGGGTCGGAAGAGCTCTGAAAAGTCATCCTGTCTCCACATCTCCTGGTGGTGGCCTCCCACTTCTAGCCTCCTACTTAATCATTTCACCATCCTACCACAATAGTCTCAGCCTAGCACTCTGGTAGGACTTGGGATATGCCTGGAGGGTGAAGGGTAATGAGTAAGAAGTAATGACCTTCGACCCTTGGCTATTTGTTTTTCGTGTTTATCACTGTGCACTCTACAACCCACGGATAGGACTTGGGCTATGATGAGGCCTGTCCTTGTTACCAGAATGGGGCATGAAGAAATGCTGCCCCCTTGAGGCCATTTCCCAGAACAACAAATTTAAAAGTGGTTTTTATGGACACATGGGCTTCCCTGGGGGCTCAGAGGTTAAAGCGTCTGCCTGGAATGCGGGAGACCCGGGTTCGATCCCTGGGTTGGGAAGATCCCCTGGAGAAGGAAATGGCAACCCACTCCAGTACTCTTGCCTCGAGAATCCCATGGAGGGAGGAGCCTGGTAGGCTACAGTCCATGGGGTCGCAAAGAGTCGGACACGACTGAGCAACTTTACTTACTTACTTAAAATCAATGTGGATGGTGACCTCAGTCATGAAATTAAAAAACACTTGCTCCTTGGAAGAAAAGCTATGACAAACATAGACAGCATGTTAAAAAGCAGAGACATCACTTTGCCGACAAAGGTCCGTCTAGTCAAAGCTATGGTTTTTCTAGTAGTCGTGTATGGATGTGAGAGTTGGACCATAAAGAAGGCTGAGCGCTGAAGAATTGATGCTTTCAAACTTTGGTGCTGAAGAAGACTCTTGACAGTCCCTTGGACAGCAAGGAGATCAAACAAGTCAATCCTAAAGGAAATCAGCTCTGAATATTCATTGGAAGGACTGGTGCTGAAGCTGAGGCTCTAATACTTTGGCCATCTGATGCAAAGAGCCGACTCATTGGAATAGACACTGATGCTGGGAAAGATTGAGGCATGAGGAGAAGGGGGCAACAGAGGATGAGAGGGTTGGATGGCATCACCGACTCAATGGACATGAGTTTGACCTAACCCAGGGAGATGGTGAAGGACAGGGAAGCCTGACGTGCTGCAGTTCATGGGGTTGCAAAGAATCAGACACGACTTAGAGATTGAATAACAACAAATGGTACAGAATCCGCCTGCAGTGCAGGAGAGCTGGGTTCAATCCCTGGGTGGGGAAGATCCCCTGGAGAAGGGACTGGCTACCCACTCCAGTATTCTTGCCTAGAGAATCTCATGGACAGAGGAGCCTGGCAGGCCCCAGTCCATGGGGTTGTGGAATTGGACATGCCTGAGTCATAAACACTTTTTTACGGGCTCTGCATGACCTTGGCCATCAAGAAACATCACGTGATATGTAATAAGAATAAGAAAAGTAACAAGAATAAGAAAAATAAAACTGGGCCAAATTTCTGTTGCTCATTTCAAGAGGTAAATTTTATTCTTTTAAAAATAGGGGGGGGGGGGGAAAGCTGAAAAGATCATCCATTAGGTAATTCCTAGAAATGCAAACCAAAACTGTAAGGAGGGGCTTCCCTGGTGGAACAGTGGTTGAGAACCTGCCCATGCAAAGCAGTGAAGACCCAGCACAGTCAAAAAGAGAAATAAGTAAATAAAAATAAATAATTAAAAAATCAAATTCTGCCACCTGCAACAACGTGGACTGGCCTAGAATGTATTATACCTAGTGAAATCAGTTAGAGAAATACTCTATGTTCCCACATGTAGAATCTAAAAAAATGGAAGGAAGAAATGTATATAACAAAACAGCAATAGACTCAGAGAGAACAAAGTAATGGCTACCACGGTGGAGAATGAAGCAGGGAGGGAAAGATAATCGGTACCCTACGCAGAAAATCCTCTTCATGGATCACAGCCTTGTCGAGGTGAAGTGGCTTGTGAAACTCAAGGAAGCCATGAGCCATGCCGTGCGGGGCCATCCAAGATGAACAGGTCATAGTGAAGAGTTCTGGCAAAATGTGGTCAAGAGGAGGAGAACATGGCGACTCACCCTGGACTGCAAGGAGATCAAACCAGTCAACCCTGACTGGCCACCTGATTTGAACAACTAACTCATTGGGAAAGACCCTGATGCTGGGAAAGATTGAGGCAGAAGGAGAAGGCAGTGGCAGAAGGTGAGACGGGTGGATGGCATCACTGACTCAGTGGACATGAATCTGAGCAAACTCTGGGAAACAGTGAGGGACAGGGAAGCCCGGCATGCTGCCGTCCACGGGGTTGCAAAGAGTCAGACACAGCTTAGTGACCAAACAACAACAAACGTAGAAAGTAAACACACATGGAATTCCGCAAGGTCGCAGGAGACAAAACCAATACACAGAATCACTCGCATTCCTATACACCGGCAATGACAATGAGAAAGAGAGATTAAGGGCCCAATCCCAGTCACCACTGCAACAAAAAGAATTGAATATCTAGGGATAAACTCACCCAAGGAGACAAAAGAACCGTACACAGAAAATTATAAGACACCGAAGAAAGAAATCAAAGATGACATAAATGGAGAGAGATTCCATGTTCCTGGGTAGGAAGAATCAATATTGTGAAAATGACTATACTACCAAATGCAATCTACGGATTCAATGCAATCCCTATCAAATTACCAGTGGCATGTTTCACAGAACTAGAACAAAAAATTTCACAGTTCTTATGGAAACACAAAAGACCCCGGATAACCAAAGCAGTCTTGAGAAAGAAGAATGGAGCTGGAGGAATCAACCTTCCTGACTTCAGATTCCACTACAAAGCTACAGTCATCAAGACAGTACGGTACTGGCACAAAAACAGAAATAGAGACCAATGGAACAAGATAGAAAGCCTAGAAATAAACCCATGCACCTATGGGTACCTTATTTTTGACAAAGGAGGCAAGAATATACAATGGGGCAGAGACAGTCTCTTCAATAAATGTGTTGGGAACACTGGACAGCTCCATGTAAAAGAATGAAATCAGAACACTTCCTAACACCATACACAAAGATAAACCCCAAATGGTAAAGACCTAAATGTAGGAGGACCAGAAACTATAAACTTCTTAGAGGAAAACATAGGCAGAACACTGGGCATAAATCAAAGCAAGATCTTCTATGCAAGATCAGAAATAAAGTAACAGAAATAAAAACAAAAGTAAACAAGTGGGACCTGATTAAACCTGAAAGCTTTTTCACAGCAAGGGAAAATACGAGCAAGGTGAGAAGACAACCCTCAGAATGGGAGAAAATAATAGCAAATGAAACAACTGACAGGATTAATTTCCAAAATATACCAGCTGCTCATACAACTCAATACCAGAAAAACAACCCAACCAAAAAGTGGGAAAAAGACCTAAACAGACATTTCTCCAAAGAAGACATACAGATGGCTAACAGACACATGAAAAGATGCTCAGCATCACTCATTATCAGATAAATGCAAATCAAAACCACAATGAGATATCACCTCACACCAGTCAGAATGGCCCTCATCAAAAAGTCTACAAACAATAAATGCTGGAGAGGGTGTGGAGAAAAGGGAACACTCTTGCACTGTTGGTGGGAAAGTAAATTGATACAGCCACTATGGAAGATGGTATGAAGATTCCTTAAAAAACTAGGAATAAAACCACCATATGACCCAGCAATCCCACTCCTAAGCATATAACCCTGAAGAAACCAAAATTGAAAAAGACACATGTATCCCATTGTTCACTGCAGCACTATTTACAATAGCTAGAACATGGAAGCAACCTAGATGCCCATCGACAGATGAATGGGTAAAGAAGCTGTGTACATATACAGAGTGGACTGTTACTCAGCCATAAAGAGGAACACATCTGAGTCAGTTCTAATGAGGTGGGTGAACCTAGAACCTACTATACAGAGTGAAGTGAGTCAGAAAGATAAATGTCGTAGTCTAATACATCTATACAGATTCTAGAAAAATGGTGCTGAAGAATTTATTTACAGGGCAGCAATGGAGAAACAGACATAGAGAACAGACTTCTGGACATGGGGAGAGGGGAGGAGAGGGCGAGATGTATGGAAAGAGTAACATGGAAACTTATATTACCATATGTAAAATAGATAGCCGACAGGAATTTGCTGTATGGCTCAGGAAACAAACAGGGGCTCTGTATCAACCTAGAGGGGTGGGATGGGGGAAGGTGGAGGGGAGGCTCAAGACGAAGGGGATATATGTGTACCTATGGCTGATTCGTGTTGAGGTTAGACAGAAAACAACAAAATTCTGTAAAGAAATTATCTTTCAATAAAAAGATAAATTAAAAAAAAAGGAAAAACACCCATGGATATATTATACAACCCAGAAATATAATCATTAGTTTGTAATAACCAAGAGGGGCATAATGTATAAAAGTACTAAAATTTTGTACCATTGAGATTAATATAATATTATAAATGACATTTACTTCAATTTAAATAATCCATAGGGTGACTGAATGGATTCACAAAAATCAATTACAAACTGTGTACAGGAGATTTGTGTAAACTTTAAGGCCATGTATAGGATAAAATTGAATAACTGGAAAAAAGATATTCCATGCAAATGATACTTGTCTCACTATTATAAGGCAAAGACGACTTACACCTCTCAACGCAATGAAGGTTATCATATAAAGGGACTAATTCATCAAGAGATTATGTATGCCCAAACATGTTTGGGAATGCATGTAAGAATTAAAGATTTAAAAAAAAAAAAAAAAAAAAGAGATTATGTATGTAACCAACATACATATATCCTACATAAATATGTATGTATCCAACATTGGAGCATCTCAGCATATAAAGGAAATACACTTGTGAAAGGGAAAACGTGAAGAAATAAAATAATGGTAAGAAATGTCAGTACCCAGCTTTCAACACTGTATAGATCACCCAGACAGAATACCCACCCAGAAGCACTGAACTTGAACACACACTTGATTTCAAGTGACCGTAACAGACATTTACAGTACATTGCACTCAACAGCAGCAAAATTTTCACCCTTCTCAAGTATTCCTCGAGCATTTCCCAGGATAGATTAGATGTTACACCACAAAAGAAATCTTCAAAAATCAAAGATTGAAATCACGTCAAGCATCATCTCCTACCACAATGGTTCAAAACTGAAACTCAAGAAGAATAATTAAAAATTCAAGGACACTTAGCAATTTGAACAACAAGCTCCGAACAGCCATTTCACACGAGACTAACTCAATAGGGGATGTCTCTGGTGGTCCAGTGGCTATGACTCTGGGCTTAGGTTAGATCCTACACACCGTAACTAAAAATCCCGTGTGCTACAACCAAGACTTGGCACAGTCAAATAAATAAAGCAATAGAGAAATAAAAAATACATATCTTAAAGCAGACAAAATTGGAAATGCAAGTATCTAACCTCGTGGTGTACAGGTAAAACAATTCAAAGAGTTATGTTTACAGTGTTAGGTGCATATATTAAAAAAAAGCTCTTGAGAGGCAATCAAAAAGATAAGAGTAGGAAGATACTGAGCTCACCTCCTCCCACAGACACATCAAAGTCACAACAATTATCTCTGAAATGACCTGAAGACTAACAGAGAAATTCTCCACAGCTCCAAGTATAAGGAAGGAGAAAGCACAGGTAGGACAGGAGGTCTAACGGTACCCACACCTCCAGCACAGTGACTCGCGGCTGGAAGGTGTCACAGTTGCACGAGGGGGCCGGGGTCTGAGGCCTCCATCGGGCTGCTCAGCCCAGCACAGCAGGTCCAGCTCCGAGAACCCGCCAGGCTCACATTCCGGGGAGCCGGAGGCTAAGAGATACTGAGACTCTGCTCTCGGGGACACCACACAGACTCTCCTCCATCCTCAGTCTCTGCTCAGGGCCAGCAGTTTCAAAGACACCGGGCTCAGACTCACCTGCTCAACTCAAGAGAGCTTCTCAGGGAAGGCTAGAGGCAGCGGGGACTCCCGCTAGGGACTGAGACTTTGGCAGGCCACATTTTGGTCTTCCCTCGACCTGGGGTGTACCCAGCGTGCCCCAGCTGCCAGCATGCCTACGCCACTTCTGCACCACAAGGCCTCACACCCAGATGCACTGGGGGCCTAGCCGATCCCCTCTGCACCTGGAGCGCCACACACTGCCACCCATAATGGGGGGGCTGCCTTGCCCACCAGCACGCCCAGGGCGACCACAAAATGCAGGACCTGCTGTCAGTTTAGGCCAGGGTCCAACGCTGCCTACCAGCCGGTCCACAATAGCTGGCCCCGTCACGCAGCCCACAGAGGGGTCACCCCCGGGCGCCTGCCGGTGCTGGCCCGGGAATGTGCTGCTGGGCCCTCCAGGCATCTCCTGGGTAAGGCCACTTCTCCAAGACCCAGAAATGGAATGAACCGAACCTAATGAAGAGAAGTGCACAGAGAATCAGGACACATAAGGAGACAGAGGAATTTGTTACGTTGGGGTAACAAGATAGAACATCAGAAAAAGAACTAGATAAAACAGAGATAAGTGTGGTATCAAAAAAGAAAAGTGTTCAAGATAATGGTTACAGAGATACTCATCCAAGTCAGGAGAAAAATAGATGGACAGAGTGAGAACTTCAGAGAGTAATAACATATAATAACCAAAGAGCTGGAAAATACAATAACTGAGATAAACACACACACGAGGGAAGCAACATTAGATTATGTGATACAGGAGAACAAATCAGTAATCTGGAGGACAGAGAAATGAAAATCACCCAAGCTCAATAGCAAGAAGAAAACAGAATGAACAAATAGAAAGTGGGACCTCCGAGACAACATCAGGAAATATCAACATGCGCATTATAGGGATCCCAGAAAGAAGAGAGAAAGGGGCAGGGGCCTTAGCAGAGGGTATAACAACGGATAACTCTCCAAATCTGGGGAAGGAAGCACAGAGTCCCCATCAAGGTAAAGACAGACAGGGCCACACCAAGACATGTTAAAGGGTCAAAAATGAAAGAGGGATCATGGATGTAGTGAAATAAAAGCAACTAATTATGTGCAAAGTATTCCCCTAAGACTGTCAGCTGACTTATCAGCGGACGTTGCAAACCAGGAGGAAATGATAGGATATATTCAATGTTCTAAAAAGAAAAAAGCCCACAATAAGAACACTCTACCAGCAAGATTATGATTCACAGTTGAAGGAGAGATCAGGAGTTTCCCAGACTGGCAAAAGCTAAATGAGTTCATCACTAGTAAAACAGCCTTATAAGAAATGTTGAAGCAATTTTCTTCAGCTTAAAAGAAGTGTCACTAATCAGTAACAAAACACCACACAAAAGTAAAAAATCTCCCTGGAAAAGGTATACATATAGTAAGGGTAGTAGATCAAACACTTATTAAGCTTCTGCAAGAATAAAAGACAAAAACAGTATTTTTTTTTTTAAAGAAAGGGCCCAAGTAAACCAGAAATGAAAGAGATAAAGTTGTAAGACACCACAGAAATACAAAGTACCAGAAGAGACTACTACAAACAGTTATATACCAACAAATTGGACAACCCAGAAGGAGTGAATAAATTCCTAGAAACACAAATCTTCTAAGATTGAATCAGGAATAAATAAAAATAGAAACAATACTAGAAATGAAATTGAGTAATCAAAAAATTCCCACTAAACAAAAGTCCAGGACTGGGTGACTTCACTGATAAATTTCTATCAAACATTTAAAGGAAAGTTAACATCTATTCTTCTCGAACTATTCCCCCCAAGAAAGAGTGTTTTCAAACTTATTTTCTGAGGCCAGCATCACCCATAGATGAAAACCAGAGAAGGACCCTATCAAAAAAAAAAAAAGCAAATCACAGGTCAGTATCAGTCATGAACACATGCAAATACCCTTAACAAAATAGTAGTTAACTGAATTCAACAATACATTAAAAGAACGATACACCATGGTCAAATGGGATTTAGCGCACCCGTGCAGGAATGTTTCAATGTATGCAAAACAACAGGTGTCACACTAGATTAGCAGAACAAAGGATAAAAATCATATGATGATCTTCCTCCAGCAAAAGTATTTGGCAAACTTTGGTATCAACAAAATTCAAAGGATGATTGATGATAAAAACTCTCAGTGTGGGTATAAAGGCAACATAGCTTTTATACTAAAGGGCATGCATGACAAATCAGAGCTATCACACTCAGTGGTAAAAAGCTGAAAGAAATTCCTCTAAGAACAGGAGCAAGACAAGGATGCCTACTCTCAGCACTTTCATTCAACACAGTATTAACAGTGCTAGTCACAGCGAAAAAATAAAAACTGGGATCTAATTTCTAAAGGAAGTAAAACTGTCAACGTTTGCAGATGACATGATAACATGTAGAGAAAACCCTAAAGATTTTACCAAATAATTAGCATAAATTCAGTAAATTTGAAATATACACAATGAATACACAGAAATAAGTTATTTTTCTCTGTACTAATAACAAACTACCAGAGAACTTAAGAAAAAAACATGTGATTGTATCAAAAATAATAAAATACCTCAGAATAAATTTAACCACAGAGGTGAAAGATTTATATACCCAAAGTATAAGACACTGAAAAAAGAAATTAAAGGTGACAAATGAATGAAGCTATATCCCATGCTCTTGGATTGGAAAAATTAGTCTTTTTAAAATAGCCTTATTACTCAAAGCAATGTACGGATTTAAAGCAATCCCAATTAAAATACCCATGACATTTTTCAGAGAACTATGACAAATGATCCTAAAATAAATACAGAACCACAAAATACTCACATTGCCAAAGCAATCCTGAGGAAAAAGACCCAAGCTGGGGACAGCATGCTCCCAACTGTGTGAGTGCAGTGAAACAGGCCTCTTGCTTTCTTGCCCCAGCCAGCGTGCTGAATTTTGAGTCAGTTTCATGCTTGGGGGCTGGGAAGAAGGCTCATAGGATTCTCCTAAGACACCGATGTGGTACAGATGCTACTCACTGTGTCGTGGGCTCCATCAAGACGCCCATCTGCGAGTCAACAGGGATGCTCCACTCAGACAGCCTCCAGACTGGCCAGAGGGCAGCCTCGGTGTTCTGCACAGCTTACCACCACAAATCCGCAGCTTGGTGGTCAGCTCACCATGTGCGCTCCCCACCGAGGCCCTGAGAGCAAGCTTTGGGCAACAGCTTGAGAACACACACACAAAGCTGGGTCACATCTGCAGGACAGAGGCAGACCAGAAATTTCTGCAGTAGCACCATCCTTAGGAGAAGAAAAGAGGGGCTGTCAGCACCCAGCCTATTGTGTTGCAAGATCAAAAGATGGTATATAAGCGCAAGAACTCTGCCAAAAGATATGATAAGAAATGTGAATCAGGTTTATCCATAAAGGCCTGAGAAAGCTGAGAAAGCCCTCTCTAATTCTAGAGGGCTGAGAGAGGTTGTTTCTTTCCTGAAGAGAATTAGTAAACCCTGGAGCAGGAGGCTGCTACTTGGGAAGTGAATATAGTAGCAGAAACGCCCCAGGAACATTAAAAAAAAAAAAGTAATCTAACAATACTAAGTGACTTCACAAGTCTTCGAGTTATCAACCCCAAAGACTTAGAAATCTTCAACCTACCTAATTAATAACTTTAAAAAGCGGTTATAAGAGATCTCAGTAAGCTACAAGGAAAAACAGAAAGAGTTCAATGAAATCAGAAAAAAAAGAAGAAAAGAGCAGAAAAACATAACAGGCAAAAACTGTAAAAAAAAGAACCAAAAACCAGTCTGGAACTAAAATGAATGAAATGAAAAATGTCAGAGAAAAGTGGATACTTACGATAGCATCTTAACAAATATGCAGGTAAAATGAGGTATGTTGTGAAATAACATAAAAGGAGAAGAATAAAAGAATGGAACACTTACAGGCATGCAAAGATAAGTTTCCATCAGCATAAAATGGACTGTTTTAACTATGGGATGTTTTCTGTATGCCCTACGGTAGCCACAAAGCAAAGCTCTTTAGTAGAATCATAAACAGTATTAAAAAAACAAACAAACAAACAAAAAAAGCAAGCATAGCATACCAACTTGGTAAATCACTGAGTTACAAAGACAGACAGGCACAGGGCAGGAAAAGAAACGATGGAGTAGCGAAACAGCCAGAAAGCAATCGCTAGCATGTCAGTCTAAGTCCATACATGTCAACAATCACTCTAGACGTAAACAGACTAAGTGTACAAATCAAAGCCGTAGCGTGGCTGGCTGGGTTATAGTCTGCATATGAGACACTCATTTCAGCTCAGAGAACACAAATAGGCTCAACGTAAAGGGATGGATGACTATATTTCATGCGAGTGGAAGCCAAATAACGTGGAGGCAGCCACACTCACATCACGTAAAACAGACTTTAAGTCAAAACCAACAGCAAGACACAAGCTGATTTTATAATGATACAAGGATTAATACATCAAGAAGATGTAAATGAAAAGTCAACCCTCAGGATGGGAGAGAATATTTGCAAATGAAGCAACTTGACAAGGGATTAATCTCCAAAATACACAAACAGCTCACGCAGCTCAATTAAAAAAAAAATCCAATCAAAAACTGGGTGGAAGATCTAAATAGACATTTCTCCAAAGACATATGGATAGCTAAAAAGCACAAGATGCTCAACATTATTAATTATTAAAGAAAAACTAGTCAGAACTATTCAGTACAATGAGGTATCACTTCGTACCAGTCAGAATGCCCATCATCAAAAAAATCTACAAACAGTAAACGCTGGGTAGGGTGTGGAGAAAAGGGAACCCTCCTACACTGTTGGTGGGAATGTGAACTGGTACAGCCACTTCTGAGAACAATATGGAGGTTCCTTAAAAAATGAAAAATGGAGCTGCCATCAGTTCAGTTCAGTTGCTCAGTCATGTCCGACTCTTTGTGACCCCATGGGCTGCAGCACGCCAGGCCTCCTTGTCCATCACCAACTGCTGGAGTTTACCCAAACTCATGTCCATTGAGTCAGTGATGCCATCCAACCATCCCATCCTCTGTCATCCCCTTTTCCTCCTGCCCTCAGTCTTTCCCGGCATCAGAGCTACCATATAATCCAGCAATTCTACTCCTGGGTATATATCCAGAGAAAATCATAACTTAAAGAGACACATGCACCCCAATGTTCATAGCAGCACTATTTACAATAGCTGGGACATGAAAGCAACCTAAACGTCCATCAACAGGGGAATGGATAAAGAAGATTCCATACATACTGTGGAGTCCCATATTGAGGTCACAGGTATGAGGCCTTGAACCAAGGCCACAGATATGGAGCCCAGCACTGTTATCTCTGGAACTGACTGAACTCTGTAGCAACCATTGCTAAGCGCTCCCCCCATCATCCTTACTGACCAGTTCCCTGACCCCATATTAGGTAAAAATACCCACTTCAGTATTCACCCAAAATGCCCTAACCAATCACCTAATGCCACCCTTTCAGCAAGAATTTTCTGTCTTGAGGCTATAATACTTGGCTGCTGGCCCACAAAAGGGCTTCCCTGGTGGCTCAGATGGTAAAGAATCTGCCTGCAATGTTCAGTCCCTAGGTTGGGAAGATCCCCTGGAGAAGGGAATGGCAACCCACTCCAGTATTTTTGCCTGGAGAGATCCATGGACAGAGGATCCTGGCGGGCTACAGTCCATGGGGTCAAAAAGAGTCAGACGCAACTGCGCGTCTTTCACCCAAGTTCAAGCCCACGAAAGCGTCAGCTCTCCTTTGAGCCTGCCGACTGTTCTATCCCCTTCTCCCTCTCTATCCTCCCTTTGGTCGCTGCTCCCTGATCTGTCAGGAAGTTGGCCTGCCTGTGCTTGCAGTGCCCACATTACCTCTGCTATTTATTCTTAATAAACATGCTCCTTTCTGAAATGCTCCATGTCTGGAGAGTCTTTTCCAACCCTCGCACAGACCACAACACATATATACAATGGAAGATTACTCAGCCATAAAAAAGAATGAAATAATACCATTTGCAGCAACATGGATAGAACTAGAGACTGTCATACTGAGTGAAGTCAGAGAAAGGCAAATATCATATCGCTTATACGTGGAATCTAAAAAAAAAGGGTACAAACGAACTTATCTACAAAACAGAAATAGAATTACAGATGTAGAAATCAAACATCGTTACTGGGGTTAGGGTGGGGGAGGGATAAATTGGGAAATTGGGAATGACCTATACACACTACTCTATTACGATATGTAAAATAGATAACTAATAAGGACCAACTGCATAGCGAGGGGAAATCTATTCAGTAGTCTGTAATGGTCTATAAGAGAAAATAATCTAAAAAAGAATGGGTATATGCGGATATATAATTGATTGCTGTACACCTGAAACTAATACAACATTGTAAATCAACTAGATTAGAAAAAATATATAAGATCAAACTATATGCTGCCTATCAGAGATTGACTTCAGTGTTAAAAACACAAATTAGGCTCAAAGTGAAGCTTTAGGACAAGACATGCCATACAAGTAGAAACTAAAAGAAAGCAGTGATAGCAAGAGTTACACCAGACAGAACAGACTCTAAGCCAAAAGCTGCAACAAGAAAAAAATTAAGGTCATTATACGATAGGAGAAGGGCAGGATGGCAGAGTAGAAGGGTGTTCATCAGCTCCTGCGAGAACTCCAAAATTACAACTCGCGGCTGAACAGCCATCGACAGGGGAATGTTGCATCCCACCAAAAAGAGATACCCCACTTCCAAGGGCAAAGAGAAGCCCCAGAAAGAAGAAAGGAGGGGCAAAATCGTGTGTAGACTAAAATCCCATACCCACCAGAGATGCTCAGAGGGCTCAGACAAAACCTTGTCTGCACCAGGATCCAGAGACCCCACAGAGACTGAGCCAGACCTGTGTTTGAGTCTTCTACTGTGGGGAAGAATCCCTTAGAAGAAATGGAGTAGCCATCATAGTCAACAAAAGAGTCCAAAATGCAGTACTTGGGTGCAATCTCAAAAATGACACAATGATCTCTGTTCATTTCCTAGGCAAACCATTCAATATCACAGCAATGCAAGCTTATGCCCCAACCACTAATGCCGAAGAAGCTGAACGGTTCAATGAAGACCTACAAGAGCTTCTAGAACTAATACTCAAAAAAGATGTCCTTTTCATCATAGGGTACTGGAATGCAAAAGTAGGCAGTCAAGAGGTACCTGGAGTAACAGGCAAATTTGGCCTTGGAGTACAAAATGAGGAGGGCAAAGGCTAACAGAGTTTTGCTAAGAGAACGCACTGGTCATAGCAAACACCCTCTTCCAACAACACAAGAGAAGACTCTACACATGGACACCACCAGATGGTCAATACCAAAATCAGATTGATTATATTCTTTGCAGGCGAAGATGGAGAAGCTCTATGCAGTCAGCAAAAACAAGACTGGGAGCTGAATGTGGCTCAGATCATGAAATTCTTATTGCCAAATTCAGGCTTAAATTGAAGAAAGTAGGGAAAACCGCTTGACCAATTCAGGTATGACCTAAACCAAATCCCTTATGATTATACAGTGGAAGTGAGAAATAGATTCAAGGGATTACATCTGACAGACTGACTGAAGAACTATGGACAGAGGTTTGTGACATTGTGCCGGAGGCAGTGATCAAGACCATCCCCAAGAAAAAGAAGTGCAAAAAGGCAAAATGGTTGTCTGAGGAGGCCTTACAAATAGCTGAGAAGAGAAAGGCAAAGGAGAAAAAGAAAGATATACCCATTTGATTGCAGAGTTCCAAAGAATAGCAAGGAGAGATAAGAAAGCCTTCCTCAGTGATCAGTGCAAAGAAATAGAGGACAACAATAGAATGGAAAAGACTATAAATCTCTTCAAGAACTTAGAGATACCAAGGGAACATTTCATGCAAAGATGGGCTCAATAAAGGACAGAAATTGTATGGACCTAACAGAAGCAGAAGATATTAAGAGGAGGTGGCAACAATACACAGAAGAACTGTACAAAAAAGATCTTCATGACCCAGATAACCACGATGGTATGATCACTCACCTAGAGCCAGACATACTGCAATGTGAAGTCAAGTGGGCCTTAGGAAGCATCATTACGAACAAAGCTAGTGGAGGTGATGGAATTCCAGTTGAGCTATTTCAAATCCTAAAAGATGATGCTGTGAAAGTGCTGCACTCAATATGCCAGCAAATTTGAAAAACTCACCAGTGGCCACAGGACTGGAAAAGGTCAGTTTTCATTCCAAACCCAAAGAAAGGCAATGCCAAAGAATGCTCAAAACACTGCACAATTGCACTCATCTCACATGCTAGCAAAGTAATGCTCAAAATTCTCCAAGCCAGGCTTCAACAGTATGTGAACTGTGAACTTCCAGATGTTCAAGCTGGACTTAGAAAAAGCAGAGGAACCAGAGATCAAATTGCCGACATCCACTGGATCATTGTAAAAGCAAGAGAATACCAGAAAAACATCTACTTCTGCTTTATTGATTATGCCAAAGCCTTTGACTGTGTAGCTCACAACAAACTGTAGAAAATTCATTTTAAGAGATGGGAATACCAGACCACCTTACCTACCTCCTGAGAAATCTTGGTGCAGGTCAAGAAGCAACAGTTAGAATCGGACATGGAACAACAGACTGGTTGCAAATTGGGAAAGGAGTACATCAAGGCTGTGTATTGTCACCCTGCTTATTTACCTTATATGCAGAATTCAGTTCAGTTGCTCAGTCGTGTCCAACTCTTTGCAACCACATGAACCACAGCACGCCAGGCCTCCCTGTCTATCACCAACTCCTGGAGTTCACCCAAACCCATGTCCATTGAGTCAGTGATGCCATCCAACCATCTTATCCTCCATCGTCCCCTTCTCCTCCTGCCCTCAATCTTTCCCAGCATCAGGGTCTTTTCAAATAAGTCAGCTCTTCACATCAGGTGGCCAAAGTATTGAAGTTTCAGCTTCAACATCAGTCCTTCCAATGAACACCCAGGACTGATCTCCTTTAGGATGGACTGGGTGGATCTCCTTGCAGTCCAAGGGACTCTCAAGAGTCTTCTCCAACACCACAGTTCAAAAGCATCAATTCTTCAGCACTCAGCTTTCTTTACAGTTTAACCTCAGATACGCAAATGACACCACCCTATGGCAGAAAGTGAAGAGGAACTGAAGAACCTCTTGATGAAAGTGAAAGAGGAGAGTGAAAAAGTTGGCTTAAAACTCAACATTCAGAAAATTAAGATCATGGCATCTGGTCCCATCACTTCATGGGAAATAGATGGGGAAACAGTGGAAACAGTGACAGACTTTATTTTCTTGAGCTCCAAAATCACTGAAGATGGTGACTGCAGCCATGAAATTAAAAGACACTTGCTCCTTGGAAGAAAAGCTATGACAAACCAAGACAGCGTATTAAAAAGCAGAGACATTACTTTGCCAACAAAGGTCCATCTAGTCAAAGCAGTGGTTTTTCCAGTGGTCATGTATGGATGTGAGAGTTGGACCATAAAGAAAGCTGACGTTGAAGAATTGATGCTTTTGAACTTTGGTGTTGGAGAAGACTCTTGAGAGTCCTTTGGACTTCAAGGTGATCAAGCCAGTGAATCCTAAAGGAAATCAGTCCTGAATATTCATCAGAAGGACTGATGCTGAAGTTGATGAAGTTTGGCCACCTGATGTGAAGAACTGACTCATTTGAAAAGACCCTGATGCTGGGAAAGATTGAAGGCAGGAGAGGGGGACAACAGAGGATGAGATGGTTGGATGGCACCACTGACTTGATGGACATGAGTCTGAGCAAGCTCCGGGAGTTGATGATGGACAGGGAGGCCTGGTGTGCTGCAGTTCATGGGGTCTCAGAGAATCAGACATGACTGAGCAACTGAACTGAACTGAAATAATGATAATGTTGTCAATTCATCAAGATGACAAACAAATAAATATGCACTCACCAGTGTTACCGTGTTGCTGCTGCTGAGTCACTTCAGTGGTGTCCGACTCTGTGTGACCCCACAGACGGCAGCCCACCAGGCTCCCCTGTCCCTGGGACTCTCCAGGCAAGAACACTGGAGTGGGTTGCCATTTCCTTCTCCAATGCATGAAAGTGAAAAGTGAAAGGGAAGTCGCTCAGTTGTGTCCGACTCTTTGCGACCCCATGGACTGCAGCCCACCAGGGTTCTCCATCCATGGGATTTGCCAGGCAAGAGTACTGGAGTGGGGTACCATAGCAAATACTAACAGATTTGAAGAGAGACATAGAGAATAGAAAAAAAGTGTTCGGATCTTTAATACCTAACTTTCCACAGTGAACAGATCATTCAGAAAGTATGTCAGTAAGGGAGTACTAAACTTGAATTACACATTAGACCAAATGGACTTAACAGGCAAAAACACAGCAGTTCATCCAATAGCAGCGAAAGTCTTCTCAGCTGCTTATTGAACATTCTCCAGGACAGATCAAGTAATGGTTCACTAAACAAGTCTTAGCCAATTTAAGAAGACTGATATCATACTAATTATTAGTGAGTCTTATATATTTATGTGTGTATATATATACACACACACACATTTTTTCCATTATGGTTTATCATAGGATACTGAATATAACTCTCTGTGCTATGCAGTACAACCTTGCTGTTTATCTATTCTGTACATAAAAGCTCACATTTGCTAACCCAACCTCCCTCTATCCTGCCCGGAACCCCTCCTCCTCGGCAGCCACCTGTCAGTTCTCCATGTCCAGGATTCTGTTTCTGGTTCATATATAGGCTCATTTGTGTCGTATTTTAGATCTCACATAGAAGTTATATCATACAGCATTTGTCTTCCTCTTTCTGACTTGCTTACTTACATTCTAACCACAATGGTAAGAAACCAGAAATGAACAACAGGACAGAGACTAGAAAGTTGACAAATATGTAAAAATTAAACAACATGATCCTAAACAATCTATAGGCCAAGTAAAAAATTAAAAAAGAAAAAGCCTGAATCACAAAGAAGTAAAACAATCTGAACGGATCAAATTACTATTACGGACACTGAAACAGTGCTCAAAAATCTCCCAGCAAATAGTACCAGGACTATATGGCGTCACTGGTGATTTCTACTGAGCTTTTTTTCCCTCTATCAAACATTTACAGAAGAATTCACACTAATTAATTTCACCTGGGTAAATCTGGTCAATCTGTTTGTGGATGATACACTTTACATTTTACAAATACACTAGGGGACACATGTACAATATCAAAAATGTTAGAGCTCTTGGTTCTGAATCCTTGAGGTCTTTGGAAATATTTATCAGTTGAGTTCAAACGTATTTCAGAAATTTAACATGACTGAGCATACATTGAAAATATGATTCTTGTAAACTGTTTATAAAATACAAAGAAGTAATAAGGAAGAATGTCACTGTCTGTTACGAGAGTGTGGAGAGTAATGGAAACCTTCAAGAACAAGCCTGGACGGATTATAACCTCCACTTGAAAAGCCAGTATCTTTAATAAGCAGAGGTGACTGTTCATTTTGTTTGCAGTGAAGTTGTTTGCATTGCAGTTTTGGTTGAAAATAAACCAATGGCAACAATGGAGGGTGGATTGGCATTTTGTGCTGGGAATGGACAGAAGCCTTTAAAAATGATGTCATGAATATATACTGATGATTCACAAAGGAAACTGTGATCTATGTTAATAAAGACATAACTGAATCAGTAGATCAGCAGTTTTGTTTATTGTGTGTCTATGTGTGTGTTATGAATTGTGGCGCAACTTACATATTTATATTTTCTCAATTCTCTGAAGTACACTGATTAAGAGAAAAATTTGACAAAAGCTTATCTACTTTTTCACATATTCTTTGAGAATAAAATATCTTTAAAATTTTTTATTTTTAACAATTAAAAAAATGTAGTAGAATTTTAAAGGTTACTTCCCATTTACGGTTATAAAATATTGCTACTTCCCCCATGTTGTAGACTATACCCTTGAGCCTATCTTTTTTTTTTCGGCTGTGCCAGGACTTAGTTGCAGCATGTGGGATCTAGTTTCCTACCAGGGATCAAACTTGGGCCTCCTGCACTGGAAGCATGGGAGTCTTAGCCACTGGATCACTGGGGAAGTCCCCCTTGAGCCTGTCTCACAGCCAGCACCGTGTACCTCCCACTCTGCAACCCCTATACTGCACCTCCCACCTCCCTACTGGTCACCACTGGTTTGTTCTGTGAGTTTGCTTTTTTTTTCCTAGCTATAGTCACTCATTTGTTATATTTTTCAAACAGTATTTGCCTTCCTCTGACTTACTTCACTTAGCACAATGCCCTCCAAGACCATGCATGTTGCTGCAAATGGCAAAATTTCATTTCTTTCACTGTTAGGTAGTATTACTCTGTGTGTGTCTGTGTGTGTCTGTGTGTGTCTGTGTGTGTGTGTGTGTGTGTGTGTGTGTACACACATCTTCTTTATCCATTCATCTGTTGATGGACACTTAGGTTGCTTATATATCTTGGCAATTGTCAACACTGCTAGTATAAACACTAGGGTACATATATCTTTTTGAAACAGTGTTTTGGCTTTTTCTTCAATATATATCCAGGAGTGGAATCACTAGGTCACACAGTAATTCCATTTTTAACTTTTTTGAAACTTTAGTATATCCCAAGAAGTCTCTCATACTCCACATGCCAGTATATTTAAAATTTTAAAAAAATGTTTTTTGGCTGCGTGGGTTGCAGGACCTTAGTACTCTTCCAGGGACTGAACCTGGTTCACGGCAGTGAAAGCGCTGAGTCCTAATCACTGGACTGCCAGGAAATTCCCAGACCAATTCGACCTTAAAATAAGGACTTTTAAAAGAGACAGAGGAGGACACTACATAATGATCAAAGGATCAACCCAAGAAGAAAATACAATTTTAAGTGTTTATGCACCCAGCATAGGAGCACCAAAATACATAAAGCAAGTATTAACATAAGGGAGAAATTGACAGTCACAATAAAAGTAGGGACCTTTGACACCTCACTCATAACACTGGACAGGTCATCCAGACAGAAAATCAATGAGGAAACACCGGCCTTAAATGACACATTGCACCAGATGGATATACACTTCTATCTATCTATATCAATATAGATATGCAGGCATCAGTCGCTCAGTTGAGTCCGATTCTTTGCAACCCCATGGACAGTAGCCCACCAGGCTCCTCTGTCCATGGAATTTCCCAGGCAAGAATACTGGAGTGGGCTGCCATTTTCCTCCTCCAGGAGATTTTCCCTACCCAGCAATTGAACCTGTGTCTCCTACATTGCAGGCAGATTCTTTACCTGCTAAGTCATCAGAGAATGCCATATATAGATGTGCTATTTAAAAGCTTATTTAAAAAAGCTTCCAAAAAATGAAAGTTCAGGAGCAGATGGCTTCACAAGTGAATTCTGCCAAACACTTAAAGAAGAGTTAATATCTATTCTTCTCAAACTATTCCCCAAAATTGCAGGGGAAATTGCAGAGTCAGGAATTACAGGGTTGGGGGAAATGGCGCAGGACACTTGGTAACTGAAGACTGGAACATTAGAGGGCATTAGACACACAAGACATGAGAAATGGGCCAAAGACTCTGGAATGACTGGAGGACAAAGGAGGAGGAGGAAACAAAGGATAAAAGGCTTGGGAGAGCAGAAGGGGGGAGGGCTGGGCTGAGAGTTTGGGATCAGGGGACAGAGGTTTCATGGAGATGAAGGTCTGAAATGCACAGGATGGGTGTGGGAGCGCAGTAAAGAGGCTGAGAAGGGGAATCATTAGTTCCAGAGATATCTGAAGGTCACAGGCCGAGAGCATGAGGTCGCAATGAGGAGCAGAGAATGAAGGAGGAGAGGGATGGAGGTGGGTGATGGTAGTTGCAGTGGGTAGATTGGGGGGTCACTAATTTTTTCTATTCACTAATCCCATGACTTGCATTTAAATCATAATCTAACTGTGAGTAGTTTCTAGTTTTAGACCTTGAGGTAATAACCTTCCTGACATAAAATACTTGTGATGATCCTTTCAGCTGAATACACTGTACAAGATTAGGGAACAAATGAGTCCACGATGACACAGTATTTCTTCTCTCCTTCAGGGACACCAGGTGCAAGGTGTGATGGTGGAAGGGTGGCACAGAGGCCGCCAGAAGGAACTGGGTCCTGCTTCGCACCTGAGTGGGCCTGGAACTGGACTCTCTCTTGGAAGCTGCAGACAAGAACCTATGCCTCACGAGCCCCTCCTCATTGCCCTTCTAAGACCCGAAACAGAAAGCCCGGCCAAGGCTGCTAGATTTCTAACTTATGAACTGTAGAATGTTCTTTAAACTGCGAAACATGTGGTCATATATTAAGGTAGTGATAGAAAATTACAGAGGAGCAAATTTAATTATAAAGTAATACACATTATGAAATATTTAACAAAATCGAGTAAAAATGTCCATGAGTTAACCACCTCCCCCCCAGAGGTAGTAACATGTTATCCCCAGATGTTCTAGTCTCTACTAAGTGTATCCTCCTGGCTATGCAACTTCCATGTGTCACAAACTACTTTTGAATTTGCATAGTACACATCCAGACATACCCCACTGCTAAGATACTACATACATGGTTCAACACTGGCATATTGTCAGATCAGACTTTCTGTCAATGAAACTGCTTTCCTTTACCAGTGATATCTGAAGGTGATACTTTCACACCGGTAGAAATGGATCTCCTGCATTCCCAAACAGCGCCTTATTCCACGGTAACTATGAATAAAACGACTTAACCAGAACACTTGGTAGTTATGCGTTTACACAGCTGCTCGTGTTCTTTTTCCTGCTGTCACAGACGTGGCCTTTGGTTTCTACACACGTGGCTTATCTGGTGAAACTGTTGCACCCAAATGCCTGTGCGTTTCTGTGTTAGGTGGACAACTCCTAAATTACCTTGCAAATGGATGAGAAGTGTAATATTCCGCCTACTGAGTTCCCACTGTTAAAAGTGATTAAACAAGGAGGCCACTAAGCTGAGGTGATTCTCACGCTTTGGTAGCCTATTTAAGCACACAAAACTTAATATCGAGTCAAGGCATGTTAACCTGAGAAGACAAATTAAGAACAGCCAATCACACCCAGTGACCTAGGCTTTCCAAGACCAAGGTGACTGGGTAATATACAATCAAATAGTAATCTTGCTTTCATTTGGCATCTTCTCTAGAAAAACCGACTTCTCTGGTGGCTCAGACGGTAAAGTGTCTGCCTACAATGTGGGAGACCCAGGTTCATTCCCTGGGTCGGGAAGATCTCCTGGAAAAGACAACGGCAACCCACTCCAGTACTCTTGCCTAGAAAATCCCATGGATGGAGGAGCCTGGTGGGCTACAGTCCATGGGGTCGCAAAGAGTCGGACATGACTGAGCAATTTCACTTTCCACTTTCCTTTCCTAGAAAAACCTGTCCCCTAGTTCCTGCAGATAAAGTGCTCTTAACCACCTTTGATTTGAGGCTGCTGGAACTGAAAAGAGGTAGGTTCAGATTAACTCTTGAAAACCTGAAATGGGCAGAAATTAGTATTCTAACACACAGTGCCACATTTCACAGGGAGCACGCTCCTCTTGTCCCTGAACACCTCGCTGAGGTGCACTGGGGCTGAGGACTCTCAGTGCAGTCTCTTCCCACTCCTCCCAGCCCCCCTCACTTGTGCCAACCTCTCCCCAGCACCTCTGTGCCCTACGATCAGAGACTTCGCCCTTGATAGTAATATCACTCTGCCTGCCTTATCCGTCTCCCACCACACACGGAACAGTGCACGGAGGACTTCGGGCACATACCAGCACAGGGAATCCAGGTGAAACTCATGGTGACTTGAATCTGGTAACTCTAACAATGCATCTGCCCCAAGAGCAGACTGGAATCAGGGGTGCTGGTCACCCAGGATCAGTCCCATCTCACAAGCAGCCCATTTAATGCCCCAGATTCCTGTTTCTCATTTGACGCTTAACATTGCAGCCACAGCTCTGCTGCTCCAGAGTTTTCATCCAGAATATAGTCCCTCTTCCAAAATCAGACTTGCAGAGCCTAATAGGAAATGTCAGTTCAGATTCCGTTTAAAATGATCACTTGAACGACCAAAAAAGGAAAAAATGTCCCGCCATGGCTCCGCCCCCATGCCTTGGTCACCCGTCTCAGAGCAGCTCAGAGACCAGAGCTCCCGGCAGCTCTGCCACCTTCGTGAACGGATCTGGCATTTCCAGGTTTTATGCTCAGACTCAGGCAGGTTAAGGAGAGCAAAGGACTTGAAATTTGGTGGGTGGGTTTTATCTTTATTATCCATGATATGGAAAGAGAAGAAACAAAGATAATCTCTACTCCCACGAAGGCAAGCCTGACATCTAAATCCTCCTGGTAAAGATGAACACAGAACACCCAGTTCCCAACAGTGAATACCCAGTCCCCAACACTGAAGACCCCATCCCCAACACTGAAGCCTCCGTCCCCAGCAGATTACAACAATCAACTCTCATAATGTGTGGATCTTAGCACAGTGTCTTTAACACATACGTGTGAGCACGCAGTAGATCCTCATGAAACATTCCTTTCGTGAATGAATACGTGTTGTCCCCCCACTGTTCAGACTCCACTGCTTTCTCTAGTCCCTACTCATTTTGCAAGTGGTGAGCAGAGAATGTCATCTTTCCAGAAGTTGGTGGTGGTCTTCACTGGGAGCAGCAGTATTTGTGTTCAGATAGGGTGGTTGTGTGTAAGGCACTCGGGCACTTTTCTTGATTTCTCTAGATTAATGCTGCTGGGAATGAGGTCTGGGGGAAGCAACTTCATTGATTGCTCAAACTGCAAATTAATGACCCAGACCTGGGGAGTCATAACCTCTGAGTGTTAGGCCCCCAGTATCTGTTTTTAATGGGATCCAAAAGTAATTCATATAGACGGGAAATTCTGAGCAATATTCACCAAAGCCATTTTCACCTTTGACTCTCCCTTGGGATCATTTCCGTTATTTTTTAGGACTCTCCCATCCTCTGTGTTGCACCCCCAGAGCTTCTGTCAATTAGTCTAGGCAGGGCCCAGGGTCAATGATATCTTGAAGAAGTGGCCCAGGTTACTCCACTGTGACGCTGGGTAAACACTGCGAGGCTCCAGGTTCATTTCTGAGGACCCAGTGGCGGGTCTGGGCCCTGGGGAGGCCTGCTCCGCACAGACGTGAATGGGGGGCAGTCCGTCCATCTCACATTCCCGGTGTCAGCAGACGTGCAGGTGTCTCTAGGAGACACGGGAGGAGAAACTCACACAAAGTCCATAAAGGAACTCTGTAAACGCACAGATTTTCCCAGCCCCCTCTAAGCAATGGAAGAAGAGTTGGAATACCCCTTGCGGGCATGGAGAAGCCTCTGGTTCTCACTCCGATTGCCATGGAAGATCACCTGAGCAAAAGGAAACCCTTAGAGGATTTAGGACATGGGGAGCGGAGCGGGAGCAGGACCTCTGTGACGGCAGGACACAGAGGCCTGGACTTCTCGAGGGAATCCCCAGTGAGCAGAGCCGCCCCAGCCACAGTTTAAGGCCTCGGTTCCTCCTTGGCCTTCGGACATCAGCCCTACACAATCTGCGTTATTCATCCCCACCTACCTGGGTGCGTGACTGTTGTCTCCTTTTCTTCACATCCCAGGGCTCTTCTTTGCTCAAAAAAAGGTGACCAGGTTCAGCTTAGAGACAGCAAGACCTGCTTATTTAAAAAAAAAAAAAAAAAAGGAACATATTACTCATCCTGGGGTTTCTGCATTTTCCAACCCAGTGGTATTCAGTAGCAGAGAAGGCAATGGCACCCCACTCCAGTACTCTTGCCTGGGATCCCATGGAGGGAGGAGCCTGGTGGGCTGCAGTCCATGGGGTCACTAAGAGTCGGACTTGACTGAGAGACTTCACTTTCACTTTGCACTTTCATGCATTGGAGAAGGAAATGGCAACCCACTTCAGTGTTCTTGCCTGGAGAATCCCAGGGACGGGGGAGCCCGGTGGGCTGCCGTCTATGGGGTCGCACAGAGTCGGACACGACTGAAGTGACTTAGCAGCAGCAACAGTGTTCAGTAGAGATGACACTATGTAACCAGCAAGAGTTAATTTTAAATTTACACTGGATCTGCTTCAGTGACTTTAACCCTTTTTTTAATTATAACTGTACATAATGGCCTGCCTCAGGGAGATAACCTGAGCTGCCCACCTGTGAAGGACTGTAAGGAAGTGCAACTAACACATTCCCCTGCCTGAGGCTTGCCATTCTAGGAGACATTTGCAAGGATTTAATAGTCTTTTTACTTGGTTTCCTCACCTCCCCCTGTCTCCAATCTGTAAATAACCTAGCAACCAGGCCCTGAGAAGATGGTTATTATAAGGCATTAGCCTGCCATCTTCTCCGTCAGCCAGCTCCCGAATAAAGTCCTTTCTTGATCCTAACACCTCTGAGCAGAGTGAGCTTGGACTCTGGTAAGAGCTATAAGTTATACAAAATGACTTCACCAAATAGTATTTCCTGACAGCCTCTTTAAAACACTTAGGAAGCATTTCTCATTTGCAGATCCTTAACTCTACTTCCAAGTACTGCTCAGTCAAAAGTAAGGAATGGTTATGCGATTTTAAGATGTGGGCAACAATATCTTATTTTATTTTAAATATCTAGAATGAACATTCATCTAGAGTGAAAGATACAGATCGGCTCAAGAAATGAGGACAAGATGAAACATCATGATTGTTTTCGCATCAACAAATTGTTATTTTCTTGAAATGATTTCATTTTTCATTTGTGCTGATTATATTCCAACATTTTAAGATATTTGAATATATACTACAGAATGCTTTTTTTTTTTTCCTGGAGAAACAAAAAGTAAGAAAGAAGAAAAGAACTGTGAAATGATAATGGAATTGAAGGAAATTTACAGGGATTTCCCTGGTGGTCCAGTGGCTAAGACCTCGCTCTCCCAATACAGGCGGCGCATGTGCAGTCCCTGGTCAGGCAACTAGATTCCATATGTAACTAAGTGTTCGCGTCACAACTAAAGATTCTGCGTGGTGCAAGGAAGACCCAGCACAGCCCGAATAAAAAAATACATAAACGTATAAATAAATACAAATTTTTTAATTAGAAAAAGGAAATTTACAGAACACTTAATAACGAAAGCCTGCACAAAGGTGAGAGGCTTCATTTTCCAAAGAAATCTCCAGGCAAGGGAAATGAAGCAGACAAGGGCAATTCACATGAAACGCGATGGTTCATGCACAGTTCTCAGTAGACCCCTCCAAGGCCCCGTTAATGATAATTGGAAAATTATTATCTTTTCAGTCGAGGAATCTAGCCAACTGCCCCTGATTCAAGTGAACAAAATTAACATCAGCTGTGCTGGGACAAATTGCTATTAGCTGCCTGCATGCAGGCATTGTTAGGACAGTTTTGCAAAAAAGGTGAATGAAAACATTAACCCCTGAAACATTAATCTGATTATGAGAACAGGGTTAAGCACAGCTCATTTAAAATCACATATAACTCTCATGTCCTGTACTGTTGTGTATGTTGAATAGAACGTCCTTCCTTGAGGCAACTGAGAGCTCTTTCTTTTTTAGAACTCTGTGTCATTTCTAGGCCATATAGCAATCAGCTTTATCGGAGCATTTTCGTTATCCTTGTCTATATAGACCAGGAGTCCCCAACCTCTAGGATCTGATGCCTAATTATTTGAGGTGGAACTGATAGAATAATAATGGAAATAAAGTGCACAATAAACGTAATGCACTTGAATCATCTGGAAACCACCTCCTGTCCCCAATCCATGGAAGAATGGTCTTCCGTGAAATCTGTTCCTGGTGCCAAAACAAGGTTGGGAACCAGTGACATAGACTGATGCTGAATCCAAACAGGACCTAGATATTACATATTCTCCTTCTTCACTGATATACCATGACCTACCCTTATATTCGGCAGGCATCTTCTGTATCAACGCATCGCCAAGTTAATAAGAAAAAAGAGAACATTTTCAACATGTGCACATCAGTAACTCATGGCAGGAATTCATCATGCTCTAAAGGGAGCCTGGGTGAAGAAAATGGAGAGAAGGCAGTGGGATATCCTTAGAGACCTAACCTTGGCTAACATTAGGAGGAAAAAAAAGTATTAAATTTGTTAGGCAGGACCACCAGAGATACAGAAGTAAATGTTTACAAGGTCTGAATACATGGGGCTTCAGCAAGAAAAGAGGACACAGCTGCTGACCTGAGTCACAAATTTTATCTGAGAACCTACCATTTCTTCCTTTCTCCTCCATTTCTGAGTTTCTTTCTCAAATGCTATTATATAGAGAAATCACACCTGTTCATCTTTGAAGGTAGCATTTTCACCTGCTACCTATATACTCAGGAGGCCCGTGAAATGCAAAAAGACCACACTGCCCTGCCCTTTGCCACGTGGCATAGTCAGGAAGAAACAAGCTTCCATATGGAGACCACAACGTAATGTTCTCCTTCCCCATTTTCATATGCCCGTCCGTCTCACGGTCAGACACTAACGCTGCCACAGCAATGGGGAGGGTGGAGTGCGCTGACCTGACCCACCCACACAGACTCTGCTACCTTGAATCCAAAGTTATCAATCAAAGGTTACTCAAGTCTCACACCACAAAAATATGATAGCCTTCTTGCATAATCCTGGTTTCATCTGGGAATTGCCTGGAAGATGTAATTAAAACAAATTTGTATTCTATATAAATTATGTTGGTCACCTAAAACTATGTTATACAATATTGTGAATCAAATACAATATTGAACATCAACTATGTGTGTGTGTTAGTCACTCAAATTGTGTCCGACTCTGTGACCCTATGGACTGTAGCCAGCCAGGCTCCTATGTCCCTGGGGTTCTCCAGGCAAGAAGACTGGAATGGGCTGCCATTTCCTTCTCCAGGGGTTCTTCCTGACCCAGATTGGAACCTGTGTCTCTTGCACGGCAGAGAGCTTCTTTGCCACTGAGTCAACACGGGAAGCCAAATGTCAACTATATATTTTTTAAAATGTACTCTCGCCCAGACCAATAGACAGAATCTGAGAGGGGTCACAAGGGGTAGTAGTAATTAAAACTCGCCTAGTCCTCTTTACTAGTAAGCCTAGGGTGAAAAGCACATATGTAAATCTTGCCTTTCAAACTTTAATATGCATACAAAGCATTCCGCAACCCAGGAAGAAACTGATTCTGCAGGTTTGGAGTGGGGCCCATCAACTGGCATCTTTAACAAGCTTCTTCCTGGTGTCCGCTGCTTGCTAGACCCGTTTTGAGCAGCAGTGGAGCAAGCAGGCACGCCACACCTCAGCCCCTACCAGCAAACACCCTGTCTCAGGACAACCACTGCCGTCTCCACCAAAGACCACGCTATCACGGTCTTGAAGGCGCACACGTCTGGCTGGCACTTTAAGGCATACGGAAGCCTAATGAAGGCTGTAACACCTGAGTAAGTTTCTGTTTGGAACATGTATATCGTCATCAGTGCAATGACTACTGAGTCTCCACTGTGTGTTTGCAAGTAGGTTATAATGCGCTGTTTTGGACATCTCACTGTTGTTACTAGAGTTAACCTTTATGATACCCTAGGATTTTGGCACTAGGAGTCTCACAATAACCATGACGATGTAGCTAGAGACTCATCTATTTTTCTGTTTCTCTATCATTGACTTTCATTTTTAATATTTGCATACAATAGAGACTACCCATAGATGGCTGGAGGAATACAGAAAGGAAGGCTATCATAGAAGTTCAGAGAGTTGTTTTTAGAAATTTATTATTTTGTGTTTACCTTTACTCTTTTCTGATAGTGAAGGAGGAAACAGAACAGGGCCAGGCTGTGGACTTTGAGCTATATGCCCAGTATCTATGGAAATGACATACCAACTGGAAAATCAGACCCCCCCCCCCGACATGGAAGAGCCCCAGAGCTTGTACCTAGACTCTCTGCCGCCTAAAAGGATACCCTAATTATCTGTGTAACGGAATAGAATCATACATTCTATTATGCTTACTGGGGTATGACCACAGGCCTATTGATGGTTGTCCACTGTTATTAACTGACCACCTAGGCTTAAGGCATACAAATCAAGGGTGAACTTTGTATCTTTCTTTTCCTTTCTTCAGACTAGTTTCAGAGAATTTGGGGAGGTGGGTTTGAGCACGTACACTTAGGGTATATAAGGTTTTCATAAAAACTGGTCAGGGTCCTTGGCTGAGAGGAGGCTCTGCCTTGGGCCCGCCGGTGTAATAAACTGCATTCCACTACCTGCATTGTCCTTCTGAGTGAGTTTGTTTCCCGAGACACGTGGCTACAACAATAGGGTACAAGATCTAAGTTTTTAAGTAAAAGCCAATCAGCTTTCCTGACTAGATGTATTTTTTATACTCCCATAAACTCAAAGGACATGAGTTTGAGCAAGTTCCAGGAGTTGGTAATGGAAAGGGAAGCCTGGCGGGCTGCAGTCCATGGGAACACAAAGAGCAACATGGGGCACGACTGAGCGACTGAACTGAAGCTATAGCTATACAGGAATTTTTATTCCTCTGTGTTCTCACTAAAACTTGATGTGACCCATTTTTGGTTTATTTTTTAAATTTAGGCACCCAGAAATTTGAGGTGCCATCTTTTAATTTTTCCCTGGTGTCTAGCATATGGAAAATGTGACATATTTACACACACACACACATATTTCACTCAGTCTTACAAAAAGAGACGTCCTCCCACTTCAGACAACGTGAATGAAATGGAAAAACATTACTCTAAGCTGAAAAAGCGAACGCAGAAAGGAAAGTAGTGTGTCATCTCAACTTTGTGGAGAAGCTGCTAAAGTCTAATTCACGGAACAGCAGGCTGCCTGGCCACTGAGGCACTTGCCAGGCTGGAAATGCCCCCAGCACATGCTGTAGTCAGACCTCTGTCCCCTTTTTGAGGCGTGGCAATTTGGGGCGGAGAGTCAGAGCCGCCTGGTAACCAACAACCATCACTATGGGCTTCGCCTTGCTGTTCAACCCCATCTCCTTCATGCCCCATCTCAGAGCCTGCAAGTCTCATCCGGGAGCCGCAGTTGCGTTCCGCCGGCGCTCCTGCGCCCTCTTGCGGCCATCCTCTCTAACGACCACTTCCTTCCCTTCCTCCTGACCGCCCAGCTCCAGGGGCTTGCTTGGCCTTGGGCACCTTTCAGCCTGACTTCATTCCTCCTCTCCCTCTAAATGCAATGAAGTCTCTACAGAGGGGCGTATCTCTCTCTCAAAGTCTCCTGGAGCACTCACTCACCTCTCCCTTCTCCACCACACTACTCCGTTCACCCTTCCGCCTCCACCTCTGGAACCCACGCGGCAGCACTTCTTAAGTTCCAGCCCCCAGCCTCCCTCCATCCTGGATTCTTCCCGGAGCCTGGAAAGCTCTGGGGCTGGAAGCCAGGCTTCCAGGTCGCTGGTTGCGGGATCATACCGGGAAGGCGAGGAAAGGATGGGGAACTGGAACTTTCAAGCCCATCCACCTCCTTCCAGTGGAAGGAGGAAGGCATCATTTTAACAGTACTTCTCAGGGGTCAGCCTGCTCCCCCACGCTATGGTGATTAATACTCTCTTGAGGCGGCAGGGACGACCTAACTGTCCCCCTCGATTCCGCCAGAAGGGTCCAGGGGCTTCTGTAATACCGCAGGTCCCGACCTCTTTTCCGGGCGGAGGCCAGAGCTGCCGTCCAATCCCTGCTCCCCTGCCCTCGGTACTTGCATCTCAGAGAGGAAGGAGCGCAGAGAGATTTGGCTGAATTCAGGGACCTGCTAGCCTAGGGATGATTTTTAAGCCAGAACGCCCCAAGACGCAAGTGGAGTGAAGTGAAAGTTGTTCAGTCGTGTCCGACTCTTTGCGACCCCATGGAAAGTTCATGGAATTCTCCAGGCCAGAATACTGGAGTGGGTAGCCTTTCCCTTCGCCGCCGGATCTTCCCAACCCAGGGATCGAACCCAGGTCTCTCGCAATGCAGGCTGATTCTTTACCAGCTGAGCCACAAGGGAAGCCAAGACGCAATTAAACGTTATTAGAACCTCCTGGAAGAGGGGGAGGGGAGGTTAGGAGGCTGAGGCCCACCGCAGCGAGTCCAGCCTCGGGGGACCCCCGCACAGCCTCCCCCGACCCCCAGCTTTCCCGCCTTCAGGAGGAGGGGCACTGCGACTTCAGCCCGGACGCTGCACCTGCCGCTCCCCAACTCCCGCTAGGACGCGCAAGTCGGCCCCCTCCCCACCGCGGGAGGCCCGAGTCAGCCGGGCGGAGGGCGCCGGCGACAGGAGGGACCGAAGTTCCCCCGGAGACGCGGCGCGCAGCTCTTCCTAAACAGCAGCGGCGACCGTGAGCCGAGCGCGCGCGCCGCGCAGCAGCCGGGGACGCGCCGCAGGGTCCCGGCCCACTCACCCGGCGCGCGGCCCCGAGGGCAGACGGGTTTTCGCAGGAGCGGCGGGGCTTTGGGTGGGGCCGGGTGCGGGCCGGCGTCACGCCCTCGCCCTCTTCGGCTCCGGGCGGTGCGAGCCCCTGAAGCGACGAGAAGCCGAGACGCGAACTGAGGCTCCGCGCGGACCCCGGGGGCGGGGCCGCGTGGCCCTCGGTCAAGTGCCCGGCCTCGAGTCAGGCGCCCCGGCGTAACTGCCTTCAGGCGCCCCGGCTGGCGGTTGACCGCAGTGTCCTGGGATTTAGGAGTTGCTCCATCCTGGGTGCATGGGCGGCTCAGAAGCGGGCTGATTTCTACCACAATGGGTAGGACAGGGAGCCGGATACTAGACGGCTTTGTATTCCTTGAAAGCGTCTCGTCGGCTTTAATTTTTAGACATTGGGAAGTCATAGGTTTTTAAAGCATGGGTGACTTGTGGGTTTTGTCAAGAAGTATTCTGGCAGCACTGTGTAGAGTGGTAGGTGAGGAAGCCGGTGTTTGCAGGAGAGGTCTGAGACGTGAGTGCAGAAGTCCACGTGAGGACCCACGCGGGACTGAACCCACGCACGTGGAGTGACCGAGGAGAGGGGAAGCGTGAATTCCATTTTGGGGTGAGGAAGAGGGAAGAACTTAGGAGGGCATCCCGATTGCACTTAGTTGATTAAGTGGGAGAGAAAGCTTTTCTTTTAGACGCTTGGATTTTTTTTTTTTTTTTAAGGTGAAGTGTTTTACATGCAAGATATTTGCGATCTTTATGGACCAAAGGAAAGGGAGATGAAAACGGGAGAATAGTTGGTGGTGTGGGACTGCGGACAGCTCCAATTGATGTCTAAGACTGAGTATTCTGCCAAGATGGTGGCTGAGTTGATGTACTGCGGGAAAGAAAGACTTAAGTCCAAGAGGAGGTGTATTTGGGAGGGTGGGGGCGGAACACTTAATAGATAGTAAAATGCTGCTTAGGTTACATAGTTACTTAACAGGATCTGTGATAAGAGGGAATGACCTGAGAAACAGTTAGGAAGACAAAAACAATTTTAGGGTATACTCTGTTGCACTTGACTGGTTTTTTATCAGCCTGTTTGGCTCTGATGAGCAGTGATGTGTAAGTCTCCAAGGTGTTCCCAGGGATACTCACACCCTCAGAGCATTCCAGGCGTTCTTGCAGGAGTGAGAAAGTGGTAAGAGAGTTAGTATTCCAAGCAGATTAATCTCTCTCCTCTGATCAACTTGCAGATTTTAGTATTTTTTGTAATATTAGAAGAAAAATGGCTTAAAGCTCCCTAGACTCACTTATTTTTCAAATATTGATTATTCTTGAGCTTTGGTAAATCCTTTTCACTCTTACCTTTGGAAAATAGGCTCTCCCAGCTTTCACTTCTACACCTTAGTGAGCAAATCACAATTTTGTGTGTGTGCTGTTTTCATAAAATTTGTATGACTAGCTTCCTGTGTAGTAGAAGCAAAACATATACAAAGTTTAAAAGGGGAAATTAATCAGTAATTAAGAGCTTTTCATAAAACAGCTTTGTGTGTGTGTGTGAATATTTCTCTTAAAAGTGTTTTCACCAAGTGCTGTCATGGAAAGTGTGTTGTTTTTCTTAACCTGGCTATAATTTGTATGATCTATCTGCTGAAAGGGCCTAGAAGCAGTGATATGCTATTAGCAATGAGCATACCTTGAGACAAGCATCTTGGATTCTAAAAAAAACATCTCCTGCTGAAAGGACCTGGCACTTGCAGAGATGGCTGATTCCAGGGCTGGTGAGGGAAGGTACCTGCTGGAATATCTTGCGCCAGAAAGCAAGAAAGCGGCCAAACAGATGGCAAGGGCATGTCGAAGGGACGCATGAGCCAGGTTGATGGAGTTCTACTTTAACGTGTTTGGAGCTACTGGATATCAAAATAAAACGGATTATAGACCTCTTAAACAGGAATCCGTATTTTAATATGTAAGTCAACACATGGGTGTAAGGAAAAACTTCTGCTTACTGTCAACTAATAAGTTTGTTAGCATGAAAGAGAAAAATCATTTTGTAGCCGTTAATGGCATTAAGTGTTTCCGACAGTCATCAGTGGTTGTTAAAGCTGGAAAGTGAAGTTTTATGAGGAACAGGACATTTACATAGTCCAAAAGATTTCCTCCGCAAATTACCTATTGATAACAAAGTAAGAAATGATAACTTCACAGGAGAGAAACTGCCCTTTAACCGAGTGATCAAGGTTAATATTACACGTGTGGGACTTACTAATAAACTGTACCTCCTGGTGTGATGCATTAAAGTGAGGTGAAACTCGCTCAGTTGTGTCCAACTCTTTGCGAACCCATGGACTATATGGTCCGTGGAATTCTCCAGGCCAAAATGCTGGAGTGAGTAGCCTATCCCTTCTCCAGGGGATCTTCTTGACCCAGTAATCTAACTGGGGTCTCCTGCATTGCAGGTGGATTCTTTATCAACTGAACTATCAAGGAAACCCATGGTGCATTAAGGAGGATACCATATTATTTCTATGATATTTCTGCCCCAGATGCATAATGTTGAGTCTCATCATGCAGAAGTATTAGCAGACCTCAACTGAGGGATATTCCATGAAATAGCTGACTTAGAGCCTTCAAAGATGTCAGTGTCCTCAAAGACAGAGGCCGAGAAATTAACTGTTCCACACTAATGAAGACTAAAAACTAAAGACTCAAATACATGAAAATAAAATGTCTTGTGTTATCTGAGGTCAGATCCTGAATCAGGAATACAAAAGTTGCTATATGAGACTTTATTTGGACAGCTGGTAACATTTGAGGTCTATAGATTAGATAATTATATTTTATCAGTGTTAAATTCCCTGATTTTGATCATTGTACTGTGATTATACAAGTGAATATCTCTGCTCTTAGGAAACAGATCCCGAAGGTTATCTTACGACTTATTTTTAAAAGGTTTAAAGAGAGAGAGAGAAAGCAATAAAGTGGATTGGACAAAGCGGTAAGAGTTGGTGAATCTGGGTGAAAGGTATGCAGGTGTTCTATGCCATCTGCACACATTTTAAATTTGCAATTAATTCAGAATAAAACATGTATATTTGTACCTTTCAGTGTATCTTGTCTATGCCAGAATTCTTATTACACTGGAATGTATAAAACTAACCATTAAAAAGACTTAACCTTGCTTCTCCTGAAGAGTCAATCAGTGAAGGCTATTCAGGCATGTTCAAGTAGCCTTGAAGAGAGTTTCAAAACAGACCTGTCCGCTCTTCGCCACGTAATTCGTGTCAGGATGATGAATGTGCGCAGGCAGTCAAGATAAGCTTCCTGAGGAGTATACTCTGAGTAACAGTCCTTTTTTTTTATTTTAAAGCATTATCAGTCTTTTCTTTCACATTCTGAGCCTCTGAACCTATATCGTTAGTTTTCCATGTCTACATTAATTGATAGGACCTATTCATGTCTGGGCTTCCCTGGTGGCTCAGTGGCAAAGAATCCACCTGCTATGCAGGAGACATGAGAGACACAGGTTCAACCCCTGAGCCGGGAGGATCCCCGGGAGGAGGGCATGACAACGCACTCCAGTGTTCTTGCCTGGAGGATCCCATGGACAGAGGAGCCTGGCAGGCTGCAGTCCATAGGGCTGAGCATGCACTCGTGTTCACACTGGTGAATCTGTAATTCAGCAAATCTTTAGGTACTTGTTGCATGGGAGGAATAAATGACATGCTTCAAACCACGTGGGAGTCATCTCTCTCTCTCTCTCGATTTCTTTGAATCAACAACTTTTATCAATTCTTTTACTTAATAGCTTGTACTTAGATTTTTTGCTGAAGCTCTGAACTTCTGCAGTATTGCTGAGGACTCCGCTACGTTTCTCTGCACTTCCTGCTTTCTGGTATAACGGGATGTTCCCGACTCAACTTTTGCAGATTCTGGAGTCAGCCATTTCTCTTGGTTCCTTTTAACTAGGATTGGCGTTTAGAAACCAAGATCTGGACAGGTTGATTCTCGAGTGCTTGGTCTGCTGTATGGCTTGTCACGTGTGTTCACCACATTTATTTTTCAGCCTTTTATAGTGAGTGGAGAGAGCCCCCAAGAACGCAGTATGTGAATCATATTGCCTTTAGTGGCTCGCTGTTCAGAAGACCTTTTTCCTCCACCTTCAATATTCCTGTGCTTTTTGAGAAGGAGATTTATAGACCTTGGTTGTAAAGGAAGCAGGTAACTCTGTGTGTTATGTATGAGGACATAAAGTTGAATGTTGATAGGAATATATATCTACTCTGGGTGTGTAGTTTTTCATCTTTCTTAGAATCATATCAAAGGGACATCAACTTTTATATACGTATTTATATTTTTCACTCACAATTTCTGTTATAGCTTTTGTTAGATTTGGCAACATTTTTCAGATCAAATGACTTCAAGTGGAATTTTGAATTTAAAAATCTTTAGCATATCTATTAGCATGAAAGCAAAATAAAAAGCTATTTTAATAAGTTAAATTGGCAAAAAGGTCTTAGAGCTTGCCAATTGAAGAATTTACTTGGGTAAAAATTATTATATGTATATGTACAAATATCTACATGTAGAAACTTGGGTGAATTTGGTTAAGGAAAACAGACATGGGAGGCAAAGGCAGGCAAGGGGAAGAGGCAGGATGTGTGCTGAGAAACAGTCCCACAGACAGTTGGGTCAGGGCACTTGTAAAGGGAAGGAGGCAAAAATAAAAGAAAAGGATAAACAATAAGGACCTACTATATGGCACACGGAGCTATATCAGGTATTTTGTAATAACCATAATGGAAGATAATCTGAAAAAGAGTATATATATGTGTATATATAAAACTAAATGACTTAGCCATACACTTGAAATGAATACAAAATTAAAAGTCAACTATATTTCAATAAAAAGTTGCTTTGAAAAGAGGGGGGCAGGTTTGCACCAGATGGTAGAAACCTTGAATGCACCGCTAAAAATTCAGGTTATTTTCTAGCAAATCATAATGAAATCATTGTGAGTAAAATCATGTCGTTTAGTGATGCTGAGAAAGGGGACATGGCATCGCCAGACCCAAGGTGGGTCTGTTCCTCTCAAGGAATGAATTTGTATTTGAACCATGAACTCCTGTTTCCAAGGGGATGCGTGTAATTACATGTGGCAATTCAGAGAACCTGAGAAGTGTTCGTGTTTTGTTTTCTTAAATCCATCCATTTAGTATTTACTTCTTGTTTACAACTATACCTTGAATCTTACTTTAGGAGGATGTGGCTAATAAAAATAAGGTATTTATTTACTTTTCTATCTAGGTAATGAAGCACATATGCGTGTACTTTGGAGAAAGTGGAGCAGGTGAACTGGTATTTATCAAGGGCCTTGTATACCTCCCAGTATGTATGCAGCTTTGTTCATGATATCCCGGTCAGTCCTTGAAAACAGCTCTTACAAACAGGTAGTGATTATATTCTTTTATAGGAAGGAAATTGAGGTTTTGAGGGGTCATGTTCAAGTGACATTGCTAGTAATCGTCAAGGGGGAAATCTAAACGTGGGTCTCTCTCCTTGTATGAGAATTGCCTGTCATTCATAGCATTGCTCTTTAAGCTCTCATAAATCTCCAGTGAAGGGATGGTTCTGCTCTTCATATGTAGAAGCTTAAGGCCTGGAGATAAAACATGGTGTGGATGGAGAGCAGTTACAAGTGATAGTTGCTGGCGTGCAAAAATAAGAGCAGAAAATGGGCCAAGAGGAGGATTCCTTCTAGCCAGGCAGAAATGTCTGCTGGAATATGTAGGAAAGAACTGCTGCATCATAGGACCAGGGCGAACATGAGCCCGCGGGAAGATGAGAGGCAGTGATTTTATCAGAAGTGAGTCATCTGACAGCTCTAATCAGAATCACCCCCTTTATTATAGCTTAGGTCAGCCATGTGCCTGTTTCAAGGAGAGATAGAATCCAGGCAAGTGAAACATACCTGAAGATTCCAGCCCATAGATTATAATTGTCTTGGCAAGAAAGTGAGCTTCAGATTTGACGGCTCGGCAGTGGGGGTGGGGGTCCTATTAGAAGTGCTTACCTGTCTGTGTTTTCCTTCTAAGGTGTTATTTTCCAAACTTCCACTAATTCCAGGACGGGGAGGAAAGGGAAAGTATGCCTCCAGGGATCTTGAGGCTTCAGCTGAAGAGATCAGGAATTTTTTTTGAAATCTATTTTATCTTTAGGCAGTCTTCATTTCCATATCTGTTTCAATTGAATCCACTATTTTATTGGTTAAACATTTCCTTACCCCCATCCTAAATCACTCAGTGGAAGTGACCATGTGCTTGTTTCACTGGCTTGGCATCTCCCACCCCCTGCCAGGGCAGGTGCCCAGTGTGAGAAGGACCATCTCCCGGGGTTTGAGCTCCGTAGAGGCTTCACAGGCAGCACGTGGGGCGGCCACACCCCTGCTGACCCCCCACCCCCGTGACTCCCTTCTTGTGCCTCTGTCCTCAGGTGGGGATTCCCCGTTTATCACACTGTCACAATCTCTTTCTTTCACTTGATTGGCATGAGTTTATTTTAAGGCCTTCATCTCTTGATGTGTCCAATCGCTTTATTTTTGGAGTGTCTTTTTTTATGTCTTGCTAGAAGAACATAACCAAATACCTAACTGAGTCTTGCAGGTACCTATTTTAGCCTCAGCCTGTGTCGTTTGTGGCCAGTCTCTCTGGCGCTGCATCAGCATGAAGGCCCAGCTATATGTGTGTGGAGTTGGGGGTAAGATGGGGGGACAAATTGTCATCTCTGTCTCTTGGGTGGGAAGAAACAAGCTCAGGCCTTCATGTACAAAACCTGATTTCAGGTTGTGAGCGAGTGCCAGCTTTATGATTGTTCCATGTATTGTATTTCCTGGTCACTCCTGGTTGATTTGAGTTTTCGTTCGGCCTTGACAAGAGTTCAGTGGTTTTTGGTAGTTTGACAGCAGCAAGGATTTCCTTTGTAAAGTATTTTTATACCTAAATATTATATGAAAAGGATTATTGCTGATTTACTGATGCTAAAGACTTGGTTCACATTAAGCCCTTGGGTCCTTTGTTGAGGGCATCACTTGTGTCCAGCTTGTTTTCTTCTGAAACCCTTTTGTCCACCTTGAACTGGTCTCATCTTGCTTAATTCCGTGTTTTCCCACAGAAAACTGTCCCTCTGCAGAACTACCTTTTGTACCAAATGCAATTGCATTCCTGTCTTTTGAATGACATTTGCTACAAAAATAGCTCTTCACATGGGCCTTGCAGATTTCTAAGTTTTTATTTTTTAAACTAACGGGTCTTTGTGTCTTCAGAATTATTCCATGAGATGGATGATTTGGGGATTGTTATTACCCATTTTATGAATGAAAGAGAAGATACTGGTGGCTGTGATTTGCAACTTAGTGCAAAGCCTCAGGTCTCTGGGGTTTCAATTTGGTGAACCATTCTGCTTCAGTACCCTAGTTTCTAGAAACATTTTCTGAAAGTCTTCCAATTTTCCTGAAAGTGGGAAGAATTTGTTATGTAGATTAAGTTATCTGCAGAGAAGAGAGCTCTAAAATATTTCAGTTTTTTTTTTTGTAAGTTTTAAAATCAGGGAGGAAAAAGAGTTTTCTGAATTTCCAAGTAGGACTTGTTCCTACATTAGATGGATTAAAGATGTTTACTTCCTGTGAAAAAAGAGGACTGAATCAGAGAAGATAGTGAGTGACTAAGTGTTCATTTTTCTCTTTATTTCTGGGAATAGTATTTTACCCCCCTTTACTGAAATATTGTGAGAGGGTCACGGGTGGAAGAGTCACACTTTGTGGTTCCTGGTAGGAATTTCTATGTCCGCGAGGTTTCTCAAAAGTAGTATTATAGGTCCTTTAGCTATGTTAACAGTTTTTAAAAATCTAATAGAAATGGTGCATTTCCGTGAGGTAGAGCAATGAATCTTGAGATGTCAAGCTTCTTTACTTTTGGATGGAATTTAATGAACCTATTTAGAAGCCCTGTTTGGCAACACATGGATATGACCAATTAATTATTTTTGAGAATTGTCATTTGTAGACAAAGAGTCCATGAGGAGAGAAAACATTCAAGTGACTGGTCTCAAAGGCTTCTAGAATAGAATGGGAGTCTGAGGTCTGTGCCGCAGTGACAGAGGATGTCCACCAGGTGGCACCAAGGATTTGCGTAACCGTTGGCTCCCAGCTAGTTAATGCCTGGAACGCCTGAAGCCCATTTAAACTTCTCCCAGCTACCCGCTCCCCGCCCCCCCCCCCCCCCCCCCCCCCCGCCCCGCTCCCCACTCCGCTCCCCACCCACCCCCCCCCCGCCCCTAGTTGTAAACCCTGGCGCGGCTGCTGCCCTGCCCTCAGTTCTGGTTCCTGACTTCCCCTGCACCCACGCCCTCAGCGCAGGCATTGATGCTCTGTGTTGACATCTCACCACAGTCTACCTGCAGAGAAAACTGTGGGTGTTGACTTCTCCCCGCCATGGGACGCTTCCGAGGGCAGGACGAGCTGTATTTACGTTCAGCCTTATTCCTTTAGTATTTCCAGCATGCCGGGCACAGCACCTCTGAGTTGTTGCAGTTTTGAGTGAACATCTCTTGGTGATCTGTGCGTTCGTTGTGCACTGCATCGGGTTCACTTCAGTGTGTTTTTTGGTCTGTGAGGGACATGCGTATATGACTTGTTGGAGGGGGTTAGGTAGGTTGTGCAGTTCCGTAAACCTTACTCTAAACTGCACCCTGACCAACCGCTTGCACTAACTTCCAGGACAGCTAGTTAGACATCACTCCTTTGGGTGGGTCTTCTCCGCACCCCTGTCGTAGGTCATGGTGGTGGGGCCTTCCTGCGTGTTAGGCAGCAGATGGCCTGAGTCGTTGGGCTGTGCCACGTGGGTAGGAGCTGGGAAAGGCAGAAGCGAATCCTCTACGGCTCCCGTCCCTCTATCTTATCTGGGCTCCGGCGGGGCCTACCCAAGCTGGTGGTTTGGTCTGGAAGGGAGGCCTCTTAGAGGACGGGCGGGCCTGGGAGAACCAGGGGCTGCACAGCATGCTGTTGTGGGATCGTGTCATTTTATTGGAGGCCGTTAAGGAAACGGATGCTCACTTTTTCTTTTGCAGAAAACAGATAATGGCTCTTAGGCCAAGTGGAAGGAAATCTGAACAGGTTCCCTAGCAGTGCTATTTCATCATTACAGCCAGCCCGCACAGGCGACCGCGTTGTCTCCAGCTCTGGCTGCTTCGTTGTGTAGAGACCTTTCCAACGTGTTAGATTTGATGACACATTCAGGAGTTGCGTGTTTGATGGCAGACCCGAGTGTGCAGAGCTCTGAGCAGACGGCGTTTACGTTTACCTAATGTAATTTTAAAAATGAGCTGCAGTCTAGGTGACACTAGAGACAGCGATCCTGATGTGGTCTGTCCGGCTGCTTCTGGAAAGGCTATGTGTTTAGCTCCCTCGTGAATTTGCTAAACTGAGGCCGTATTTTTATTTCTAGTAATGGGAGTTCCCAAGCTGGCGGTTTTGACCTTTAAATGTTTAGAGTACCAGAAGTTCTCATTGTGAGACAAAGAGAAGGCCCTGGCTTTTCTTAAAAAACCCGGGGGACTTACCTGGCAGCCCAGTGGTTGAGACTCTGTGCTTCCAGTGCGGGGGGCACAGGTTCGACACCTGATCATGGAACCCACATGCCTTGTAGTGTGGCAAAAACAAACAAAAAAACAACCCAGGACACACTCCTGGCATTCCTTTGTCATACAAACAGCAGAGGATGGGACCCTTCTCTTTGGGGTGACCTTACTCTAAAGACAATACGAATCCGTGTGTTAATGCTCGTCTTCTCTGGGAGTCTGTGCTTTGGTTTCTTATCACCTTTGGCAGGTGGATTTAAATCTGTTGGACGCATGTCCCTTATCGTACAGGAAGGTGTTATGTTTTCTGTCTCCAAACCATGTATTTACTCAGCCTTCTTGGAACCCAATATCGTGTGTTCTGTAATTAGGACCTGAGTTGGTCTAACGCCTCTATGCATTATCCTGACCGCGTGCCTTGTCTATTTCTTTCTTGTTGCTCCTCTCGTGGACCCGCTGTTTCCCCTCTTCCGTCATGTAGAAGGCCCCAGCACCTGCATTTTCTGCTCACTTCGTGGGTCGTGTATACAAAGCTCAGTGTTTTCCATATATTATCCTACTTGAGGGAAATGGTACTGTCCTCATTTTACCCATGAGGAAGCTGAGGCTTGGAGAGCTTGAGTGTTTTGCCCAAAGTTCATCTTTCCAAAGAAGTAATCCACGAGGAACGAGGCACCCAACATGGGGTATGTTGAAGTCGTCTCTGACACAGAGGCTTTCGGCTCAGAAAGACGTTCTTCCGCGGGTGTCTGTGAGCCTGGGGCCCGCTTGGTGAGAGGGTCTGGTTTCTTGCCTGCCATCCAGCCAAAGAGACTTGAATGTCCTCCGGCTTGAACCCTCCTTAGTGCTTTGGGAAGAAATAGTCACAGGGGGACTTTCCTGGTGGTCCAGTGGTGAAAAACCTGCCTGCCAGTGAAGGGGACGTGGGTTCGATCCCTGGTCCAGGAGGGTTCCGCAGACCTAGGAGCAACTAAGTCTGTGAGCTGCAACTATTGAGCCTGCGTGCTGCAGCTACTGCGCCTGTGCTCCTAGAGCCCGCGCTCCACAGCAAGAGAAGCCGCCGCGATGAGAAGCCTACACACCGCAGCTGGAGGGTAGCCCCCACACTCCAGCTAGAGAGAGCCTGCACTGCGGCAAAGACCCAGTGCAGCAAAAATAACTTAGAAAAAAGAAACGGTCATTGATGGCGAGAGGTCAGTGCTTGCCGGGGTTGATCAGAGTCCCTACTTGCCTTCAGAAATGTGGCTCTTCTAGTGTCCGGCTGGTGCCAAATCCATGCGTGTCACTTGCTTTCCAGGTCGGCCTTTTGTTCCAGAGGTTGAGGAACCTAAGAAGGGTCTGTGCCCACAGAGTCACTAGCCCTCGCCTTGAGCCTGTCTGTCTACCTGGATGGCATAGGATGGCTGGTTGGGTCAAAGACCCCAAAACTGTTAGCTCTGAGGGAAGCAGTGGCTGTGTTTCTGAGTCAGGTCTCTAGTTTGGGGTTACGTGGAATCCTTTCATGGGCTGTCATCAGGGTGGGAGGTAAAAATGTCTGAAAATAGGATGTAGGGTGTGGGGACTTGTCTGTGTCCCATCACTGCTGTGGTTGCAACTGGTATTACCAGGACAGTTTTCATGGTGTTTTGTGTTTGTCTCTAACAGAAATGCCAGGGCTTGAGATAAAGTTAAGATGGTAATGACTGGCCTGATTCTGCCAATCGTTGAAAAAGAAGGAAGTTGGTGGGGTCAGAACACCGCAGCCTGATTATAATGGCCTCTTTATCACACCGTTCCCCGTTAGCTCGTGCCAGTCTTTTTTCTTCTCAGGGAGAACAGCCAAAATGTCACTGTGACCAAAAAACCCCCCAAAACACCTGTTACTTTCTCTCCTTGTTGGAGAGGGGACAGAGGGGTCTGGGTGTTTCTCCAGGAGCCCGAGGGTGGCTCCGGGGGGAGGTCTTACCGCCCATCTTCAGAGGCGAGCCCCCGTCCGCTGTCCCCTGAGCCTGTCTCTGAGCAGTTCCCTGACCTGAATTTTCAGCAAAGGCGGGTTTATTCCCATACTGTTTCCACTCCCGCATCTCCACCTGGATGGTTGAGAATCTTGATTTTTAGGTCAGTAAATTACAGTCGTTTTGAAAAGATTTTTTTTTTCTGATGTGGACCATTTTTTAAGTCTTTATTGAATCTGTTAGGATATTGTCTCTGTTTTAGTGTTTTGGCCACGAGGCATGTAGATTCTTAGTTCCCAACCAGGGATTGAACACACACTCACTGCCTTGGAAGGCAACTTTTTAACCACTGGGCCAAGGGGGAAGTCGGCAAAGGGTCTTAACATGTTTTTAGTTCCTGTAAAAATGCTCCCTGGTCATTGTGAAAAATAGAGATAACTACTTATAATTTTAAACAATGCGGTCTCCCAATCCTCATTTTTATATGTAAAAGTTTTGTTGGCGTATGACAGGTGATGCTTGAATTTTTATCTCAGTACTTCTCTTAAGGGTTAGAGGGTAAAGAATCTGCCTGCAGTGTAGGAGACCCAGGTTCAATTCCTGGGTCAGGAAGATCCCCTTGAATAGGAAATGGCAACCCACTCCAGTATTCTTGCCTGGAGAATCCCATGGACAGAGGAGCCTGATGTACTACGGTCCATGGAGTCACAAAGAGTTGGACACAACTGAGCTAACACCAAGACAAACTTTCCAATGTAAGCACTGTGTAGATAGAGCTCAGGACGTTTCTCTGAACCAGATCACTTCTGCCTCCCCCCTTGGGATGTCTGAGAACTGGGACTCAGATGCAGCAGAGCCCTAAGCCAGGCGTGTCCACCTCACCACTGCCCTGAGCTGATCCCCGTCCAGCCCTCCTCGGTCCTGTGAGGTTTTGGGCTCCTGTACCTGGGACTCTGCCTTCTGCCCCGATACACCCAGGGAGCCCCTGGTGCTGCTGGGGGAGAAGGACCAGGCTGGGGGCTCTGCTGCTGAGAGCCCCCCGGGGGTGAGGGGCTCGCTGATCTCTCCACTCACAGCGACATCTTCATTTCAAGGCTTTAGGCTCTCTGGTCTGTGGACTGAGACTGTGTCACCAGTATCGTGGGGCAAGGGGGCCCTCACCCAAGTGGCCAAGGTAGGATGGGCGTGCGAGCCCCTTAAACACCTGCCAGCGCTTCCGGCCTCGGGCCTCGAGCTTCCAGCTGGAAACCTCCGTCCCTCCTTCAGGACTTAGACTGGAGCCCAGCAGGAGAGGCAGTCTGCTCTGGAGGGAGCGGCTCCCTACGGGGCCGGGCGCAGCCTGCTGCAGGAGTGACCGTGAGTACCCACGGGCTCCCTGGCCTCATCCTCCTGAGCCCATGTCTGTCTGTCACTGGTGTCAGCATGGTGCACCTCGAATTTCCCGCCAGCAGCCTGTCCCGACCCAGGGCCTGCCGTGTGTTGCCTGCTCACTCCCAAGCCCACCTTGTCTTCCCTTCCCCTTCATGGGCCCTCGGTCTCCTCCTCGAACCTCTGATTGATTCTGGTGGAGCTGGTGAGGGGTGGCCTCGTATCGGCTGCGCAACTCCTGCTCTTGCCGCCTCCAGCCTCCATCTGGCCTGCTGTGCTGGAGTTGTCATGGAGACGACCCATCACGGAATGCCATAGGAGCCCTACCTCCAGGGACCGACCCTTAGGTCAGAGGGCTGGCCAGACGCCCTGCACTCTATAATCTGGGGCAGGGGAGATGGGGTAGTGGGATGGGCTTTTCTTCTGTGTTCATCAACTTGACAGTTTGGCCAAGGGTCAGTCTACCCTGAGCGCACAGCACCTCTGGGGGTCACTGAGGTAATGTCACACTGCTGGGACCCAGCCCCAACACGGAGCCTCAGTCAGCAGGTGGGGTGGGACAGGAGGGACCCTGTCGTCCAGTGCGCCTCGTGTTTGGCTCACGTCAGAGTAGCCTAGGAGGCTTAACTTTTCCTCCCAGTTTTATTTTGAATAATTTCAAGCCTTTGGAAAAGTTGGAAGTGCATCGAAAGCCCTCTCCCTCGATATTGCGTCTCATTGGTGTTCTTCTTTTCTTGAACTACCTAAAATTCACTCATTGTCTAAAAAAAAGCAAGTTGTAGACACAGCACTTCACTTTTGTTGTTGTTTTTAATTTTTTAATTGAAGTGTAGTTGATTTATAATGTTGTGTTAATTTCTGCTGTATGGCAAAAATATATACATCCTTTTTATTTTTATTTTTTAATTTTTTAAATTTTTTACTTTACAATACTGTATTGGTTTTGCCATACATCAACATGAATCCGCCACGGGTGTACACGTGTTCCCAATCCTCAACCCCCCTCCCACCTCCCTCCCCGTACCATCCCTCTGGGTCATCCCAGTGCACCAGCCCCAAGCATCCTGTATCCTGCATTGAACCTAGACTGGTGATTCATTTCGTATATGATATTATACATGTTTCAATGCCATTCTTTATTTTTTATTTTTTTAATGCCATTCTCCCAAATCATCCCACCCTCGCCCTCTCCCACAGAGTCCAAAAGACTGTTCTATACATCTGTGTCTCTTTTGCTGTCTTGCATACAAGGTTATCGTTACCATCTTTCTAAATTCCATATATATGTGTTAGAATGCTGTATTGGTGTTTTTCTTTCTGGCTTACTTCACTCTGTATAATCGGCTCCGGTTTCATCCACCTCATTAGAACTGATTGAAATGTATTCTTTTTAATGGCTGAGTAATATCCATTGTGTATATGTACCACAGCTCTCTTATCCATTTGTCTGCCGATGGACATCTAGGTTGCTTCCATGTCCTGGCTATTATAAACAGTGCTGCGATAAACATTGGGGTACACGTGTCTCTTTCAATTCTGGTTTCCTCGGTGTGTATGCCCAACAGTGGGATTGCTGGGTCATAAGGCAATTCTATTTCCAGTTTTTAAAGGAATCTCCACACTGTTCTCCATAGTGGCTGTACTAGTTTGAATTCCCACCAACAGTGTAAGAGGGTTCCCTTTTCAAATATTCTTTTCCGTTATGGTTTATCATAGGATATTGCGTATAGCTGTCTGTGCTATACAGTAGGACCTTGTTGCTTATCCACTCTCTATATAAAAGCTTATATATGCTAAGTCTAACGTCCCACTCCATCTCTCCCTCAAAACCCTCTTCCTGGGAAACCACAAGTCTGTACTGAGTCTGTGAGTCTGTTTCTTGTTCATAGCTTCATTTGGGACATATTTTAGCTTCCACATGTAAGTAACATCCTATGGCATTCGTCTTTCTCTTGACCTCACTGAGTGTGATAATCTCTAATTACATCCACGTTGCTGCAGGTGGCGTGGGTTCACTCTTTCCTGTGGCTGAGTAATATTCCATTGGATATATGCACCATATCTTCTTTATCCATTCCTCTGTTGATGGACAATTAAGTTGTTTCCATGCCTCGGTTATTGTGAATAATGCACAGCCCTTCACTTTTTAATACTTCAGCCTGAATTACCCAGGGGAAAAAAAGCCCCTATACCCAAAATAAGTATTATCCCATCTAAGAACATTATCAAGAACTCAGTATCATCTAATAACAATCTCAGTGATTGCCTGCATGTTCCCAAAATGTTTTTTATACTTTTTGAAGCATCAATTTCAATCAAGGTTCATATATTTTGTTATTATGTCTAGTCTCCCAATCTTGAATGATCCACCCGGTGAGCTTCAAAAAGTAGAGGAGATTCTCCAAATCCATACTTGAAGAAGATTTTGATTCTGTATCTGATGTGAAGCTAAAGGTCTTCCCTGGTGGGTCAGTGGTAAAGAATCTGCCTGCAATGCAGGAGACCCAGATTCGATACCTAAGTCAGAAAGATCCCCTGGGGGAGGGCACAGCGACCCACTCCAATATTCTTGCCTGGAGAAGTCCATGGACAGAGGAGCCTGGTGGGCTATAGTCCATAGGGTTGCAAAGAGTTGGACACAACTGAAGTGACTTAGCATACACACTCTGAAATGGGGGTGGCCCACTCACCTCTGGGTGCACACATCATAGCTGGGTCAGTACTTCGGACAAAGGGAGGCACACTTGCCTGCCCAACCATCTTTCCACTCACCCATCTAACATTTGACCTCCAGCCCCTAAGTCCAGTGTCTGCCTCCAATGTGGTAGACCTGGGCTTGATCCCTGGGTTGGAAAGATCCCCTGGAGGAGGAAATGGCAACCCACTCCAGTTTTCTTGCCTGGAGAATCCCATGGATGGAAAAGCCTGGTAGGCTACAGTCTACAGGGTTGCAAAGAGTTGGACACGACTGAGCGACTTCACTTTCACTTTCCCTAAGGCCGTTGCAGGTATTTTACTTTGCTTCATAATCCAGTCATTCATCATTGACTCGCCTTAGCTCTCCAAGGCCTGCTAACTTCCTGGAGGCAGGCAGATTGTGGAGGTGGCTCTTTTCTGGGGCCTCTAGAGGATTCTGTAAATAGCATGTGCCCAGGACTTGTGGAGTTACCAGCAAGTTATCCTGCTTGAGTCCCGGTGTGTTCCCTGTCCCTGGGAAGTAACCCAGGAAGGCTGGGGACTAGGATCTGGCTTATGGGCCGATCCCCCTGCAGGGACCAGTTCAACCAGCCGACTGTGAGACCCTCCATGACAAAGGCTTCTCAGAGGGGACAGCAAAGCACATGTGTTGGCCTTTAGGCTCCAGCCAGGGCCCAGGCTGTGCCGGGGGGTGGGCTGCTGTGTGCGGAGCAGAGCAGGGCTCTGTGTCTGGGATGTCTGGGTGCCCAGCACTGCTTCTGGCCGGCTGCAACTCTCAGGGAGCTTTCCCTGCTCACTCTTCATCAGGCTCTGCCAGGTCTGGTCCTGAAGCCGCCCTTCCCAGTGGGAGCATAGGAGCAAGGGGGTGCCAGTGGGAGTGTGCTGAGCAGGGTTTTTGTGTGTTTGGTGAAGGGAGAAGCTGAGTTAAATTTAGGTCTTCCAGCTGTGTGCAGGTGTGGAGCCCTGCCCTCTCCCCTGCCCCCAGCCAGGATCTTGGGATTGTTTCTAACCTCTCCCTCCCTCGGCCTTAGTTCCTTGAAAGGTGCAAGATGGACCAGCCTCCGTCTGCTGATGCCAGGGATCCTTTCTGCACAAATGTCTCCAAGGCTGTGAGGGTAGGGACAGTGGCAGACAGGGGCCTTGAATTTGCCAGGCCTTCAGTGGCGCCCCGCTCCAGTACTCCTGCTTGGAAAATCCCATGGACGGAGGAACCTGGTAGGCTGAAGTCCATGGGGTCGTGAAGAGTGGGACACGACTGAGAGACTTCACTTTCACTTTTCCTTTCATGCATTGGAGAAGGCAATGGCAACCCACTCCAGTGTTCTTGCCTGGAGAATCCCAGGGATGGGGGAGCCTGGTGGGCTGCCATCTATGGGGTCGCACAGAGTCGGACATTGACTAAAGCGACTTAGCAGCAGCAGCAACCCCGCACCTGCAAGACCTTGGCCCAGGCCCCAGGCCTCAGGCCCCAGGTCAGGGGCCCATCCTTAGCCCATCAGGTGAAGTGAAAGCCACCCAGTCGTGTCCAACTCTTTGTGACCCCATGGACTGTAACCTGCTAGACTTCTCTGTCCCTGAGTATTCTCCAGGCAAGAAAACTGGTGTGGGTAGCCTTTCCCTTCTCCACGGGATCTTCCCACCCAGGGATTAAACCAGATCTCCCACATTGCAGGCAGGTTCTTTTTTTTTTTTTGACGTGGAAATATAAATACTTTATTTTTTTTTAACATTTTAATTTTTTATTTAAATTCACAGAATTGTATCTTAAGTTTATTAACCCTTATAATGCTTTTTTTCCCCAAAACTTTTGCCTGAGTCAAGAATTTTTATACCCATTTTATCCACAAAATCACATATTGAGTTTAATGTCTTTTGTGTCTAAGGACACAAAAGATTTCTTTTTTTAAAATTTTAATTTTTACTTTATTTTGCTTTACAATACTGTGTTGGTTTTGCCATACATTGACATGAATCAGCCACGGGTGTACATGAGTTCCCAGTCCTGAACCCCCCCCTCCCACCTCCCACTCCATATCATCTCTCTGGATCATCCCTGTGCACCAGCCCCAAGCATCCTGTATCCTGTATCGAACATAGACTGGCGATTCGTTTCTCACCTGATGGTATACATGTTTCAATGCCATTCTCCCAAATCATCCCACCCTCTCCCTCTTCCACAGAGTCTAAAAGTCCGTTCTATACATCTGTGTCTCTTTTGCTGTCTCGCATAGAGGATTATCATTACCATCTTTCTAAATTCCATATATATGTGTTAGTATACTGTATTGGTGTTTTTCTTTCTGGCTTACTTCACTCTGTATAATCGGCTCCGGTTTCATCCACCTCATTAGAACTGATTGAAATGTATTCTTTTTAATGGCTGAGTAATACTCCATTGTGTATATGTACCACAGCTTTCTTATCCATTCATCTGCTGATGGACATCTAGGTTGTTTCCATGTCCTGGCTATTATAAACGGTGCTGTGATGAACACTGGGGTACACGTGTCTCTTTCAATTCTGGTTTCCTCGGTGTGTATGCCCAACAGTGGGATTGCTGGGTCATAAGGCAGTTCTATTTGCAATTTTTTAAGGAATCTCCACACTGTTCTTTACCATCTGAGCCACCAGGGAAGGCCATCAGGTAGGCCACAGGTTTTCATTTCGACCACCTTTCATGATGGGCCCCTGACTTCTACCCCAGCCTCCTGATTTCTGGGCAGTGGGTCCTCTCTCACCTCTCTGCAAGCCCCGTCCCCAGCCCCCACACTGTAGAGGAGGCCTTCAACCTCTCACCATCATTGCCATTCAGACACAGGCTGAGACCTTGGATCTTCTCCAAGGTCAGTGGAGTCCAGGACAGTATGGCGTGTCTGTGTCCTCACTCCCCAGATGAGGCTGAAGCTTGAACAGGACAAGCGTGCCCCTCACTGCTCCTTCACTGTGGCCCCAGGACCCCGCCTCCGGGGTCCCAGGCAGAGGCTTGAACCCTCACCTGCCCTGGTCTAGAGACAGAGCCTAGCTCTGCTGCTTTGCCTGCTTGCAGTATGATTTCAGGTGAGTGAGATCTGCCTGGTCCCCTAGGTGTAACGAGGGCCAGAAACCCTCCAGCGTCGCTCAGCAGCCAGCGTTCTGACTGTCCAGGGCAGGGTCTGCTTCTCAAAGGCAGCCTGCAGAGGGGGCTTGTGGGGAGGCAGGCAGGGACAGCCTGGAGGCCCCGGGGATGCACGGGCTGGGGGGCCTCCGAGGAGGTGCGAATGAGGGAGGCAGAGCAGGCCGGTGCGGACAGCTCTGTCCCAGCGCTATCTCCTGTCTGCGACACCCTCTCCACACCCGGGCGCCGATAAGCTGGTGTGAGCCACAGCCGCCATGTGACAGGCCCTTCAGCGGGGCGGGGATGGGGGGGTCCATCCACGGCCGAGCCTGGATGGCAGCGGCCTCCCCCGCCTCCCCTCCTCCCTGGCGGGCTGGACAGGCCGGGCAGCCCCTCCCGCCCCTGCCTGGAGACTGTCCTGGGCAGCGAGGCCCAGCCTGCTCGGTGCAGGGAGCAGACCTCCCTCCATCCTTTCTGGCAGAGAGCCCAGGAGGACGGCGCCCTGCCCAGCTGCTCCTGCAGGGACCTCGCCCCCTCACCCCATCTCCTGCAGCCGCGTGGCCACCAGCATTCAGTCATCCCCGCCTCCCACCAGCTCTGACTTTGGGGCCACCGTTCCAAAGGGGCCACCTTCTTTCCTCCATGGCCTCAGGCAGTGATCATCACCAGCAGGCCAAGGCCAGAAACCCTTCACTTCCGGGTGGTGGGCCGGGGGTCAGGGAGGAAGAGAACCAGAGCTTGGAGCTCTCGGGATGGGGAAGGGAAAGGCCAACCATCTGGGCTACAAGCTGCACGGACCCTCTGGGAAGGGGGGTGTTTGTCCCCCGCGTCTAAGGCACTCAACTCGGAGCTTCCTCCTGCTTTCTCAGAGGCTCGCTGATGTGTTCAGAGCTGGCGGTGGGTTTGATTCTCAGGCTGCAGCGCGCTGCATCGGGCAGCCCGTCCATGTGCATTCGGGCATAAGAGTGTGGGGTCCTCTGTGCTCCCGACCCTGGGTTCCGTTCTCAGCTTCTGCACGGCTTGTGCGTCTTCAGGGCCCACGGTCTAAGGGCGCCTGGTGTTACATCCCAGCTCTGCCAGCCTAACTGCTCTGGGCCTCAGTTTCCCCACCTCCATGACAATAGGGATGATAATACCGCATACATTGTAGGACTCTTGCAAGTATCAAATGAGTTACTACATGTAGAGTATTTGGATAGGGCCTGGCACACAGCACGCACCATGGAGTTTTGGCCATTATTATCATTTGTGTAAATTTTACTTTAATTTCACTTATATCCTTTATGCTGAGTCACCAGTTATTTATGTTTTGCTCATTTATTTTATAATTCTCTCTAGATATATGTATCTATAATATACTGTATATATAGTATATATATGTATATATATAATATATAGTATATTTATTATATTTTATACAGTATATGTATATACTACATATACAATATATTGTGTATATAATATACTATAGTGTATATTTATACTGTATATATTCTATATATACACTATATATTCTATATTGTAATATACTATGCACAGTGTACACATTTCTTTCTCTGAATCACTTGAGAGTAAGTTGAAGACATGATGCCTTTTTACTCCTAAATACTTGAGAGTATATTGATGAGGATAAGGATATTCTTTTGCAAAACCACAACACAGTTAACAAAATTAGAAAATGTGTTATTTAATCCTTGGGCTACATTCAAATTTCATTCATTGTCTCAGTCCTGTCTTCTATTTGTGTATTTTTTTCCTTTTCCAGAGTCACCCATTGCATTTAGCTGCCATGTCCCTTTGATCTCCTTTAATCTGGAAGAATTCCTCAGCCTTTCCTTGTATTACTTGAACCTGACGTTTCTGAAGGGTTTAGGCCCGTTATCCTGTAGAGTGATGCTGCTCAGATTCTGTTTGCTGTTTCCTCATGATTACTTTCAGGCTGTGCATTTTCGGTAAGATTACCACATAGGTTATGATGTGTCTCTCTGAGAATCACATGGGGAGGCATGCGATGTACATTTTCTCATTTGTTAGAAATGTTGTCTTCGATCATGCGGTTTAGGAGGCGAGCGCCAAATTCCCCCTCCCCACTGTTAAATTAAGAAAGTTATAAAAAGCAATTGTGGGAGGATACTTTGAGACTCTGTTGCTCATCACACTTTTACCTTAATTTTCATCCACTGATGATGTTACTCCCTTCCTCTTTCTGAACTTGCTAACTGGCCCATCCAAACTGCCTCCTGCCTGTTTGATGTGTACTATCAGCCTAAGTACTCTCTTACTTTCCAGGATGGCCCAGGGCTCATCTTGCAGTTTTTCTCTGCTCTAACAATGAATCAGCCAAGGAATCACCAAGGAATCCTATTTCCGTTGAATGGAGAATGGTATTTATAATCTTTGTAAACAATATTTGTTTGTGTGGCTGTGCTGGGTCTTAGCTGCAGCTTGCACGCTCTTAGTGGCATGTGGGACCTAGTTCCCTGACCAGGGATCAAACCCAGGCCCCCTGCATTGGGAGTTCAGAGTCTTAGCCTCTGGACCACCAGGGAAGTCCCCAGAATAATATTTAGAAAGCAAGACTCGGGTGCTATGTGCGCTCATTGATACCAGTGTATTATTGTTCCTAGTTGAGCATTTTATCATCTGTTCATTTGGATGTGGTGGTGGGAGCAATGCCAAAGAAATGGCAGCTTGGAGATGGGAAGGGCAAGGTGGGCTGGATAGGGTCCCTCCCCTCTCTGGCTGTCAGTCCTCCCCGCCTTCTCTCTCCTTCTCTCCCTCTTCATCATGACCCCATGTCCCCTTTCTTGGTCAGAATTCCTCTGGAGATTCCAGCTGTGGGAACCTCTGAAACCAACTCCCCAGCTACGTGTGTGATACCAGAGGCAGGCAACTACGCGACCTTTGTGTGTGAACAGTCAAAGGCAAAGATAATTTACGAGAAAGTTTTTGCTTAGAACAATCTGGTGACAGGGTGATTGGGGAAGACACATTTGGAAGATTTCCACCTGGAAACGTTCCTTTTTCCTGCACGAAAAGCACACAGCCTCTGCTGAGGTTAGGGCTGGGGTGCTGTTGGAGGTCTGCTTTCCCGATAAGCCTCCGCAAGGCTCGGGGGACCAGCACGAATGGTTCATGCCTAGCACAGCCCACTCGCCATGTCCACAGGAGCAGGTAGAAAGAAAGTACCTGGGGTCCAGTGAAGGCCACTTGTCTGGCTTTGTTAGTTATGCAAATATCAGGTGAGTGGGTATCCCCAGTCCCCCACTTGAAGTTAGTTAACCGTTTCGAGACAAGATCCAAGGCTTCCTCTCTCTGAAATCCGAGGTATGCAAAGCTGGCCTCTGGCGGAACTGCATCGGTTCGCAGAAGGACCCAGTATCCACCTGCTGCTTCCTGAGATGGGAAGGGAAGGAGGTTGCGGTGCAGTGGAGTAAAGGCCCTGGACCAGGGGCTTCTGAAATGAAATGATTGGGGAAACAGAAGTCAGCGGTGGCGGCAGGGCTCCCCTGTGTTTCATGGGGGGAAGGCTGGCTGCAGGGTGGAGTGAGGCCACTTTGGGAAGGTGCTGAACTGGGCCTGTGCTCTTGACTGGAGACTGTGATTATTTATCCACAGAACTGTCCCCTAGAGAAGAGTCAAAGTACGGCTCACCCCTTCAGCTCTCCATGCCTTTGAGGAATGGTGCTGCCCTTGGGTGGGCTTCCTAGGTGGCTCAGCGGTAGAATCTGCCGACGATGCAGGAGATGTGGGTTACATGGGTTCAATCCCTGGGTCGGGAAGATCCCTTGGAGAAGGAAATGGCAACCCACTCCAGTATTCTTGCCTGGGAAATCCCAGGGGCAGAGGAACTGGTGGGCTACAGTCCATGGGGTTGCAAAGAGTTGGACATGACTTAGTGAGTAAACAACATCAACTGCCTTTTGGTAGCCTGGACCCTGCAAGGTATCCAGGTCCCCTCTACAGTGAAATGGCAGTGCTGTCAGACCTCAGCCCCTATTTCGTTTTGTAAACGATTCAAGCAGAGAGTGAAGATCTCTCAGTTCAGTTCAGTTCATTTCAGTCGCTCAGTCGTGTCTGAGTCTTTGCGACCCCATGAATCGCAGCACGCCAGGCCTCCCTGTCTATCAGCAACTCCTGGAGTTCACTCAGACTCGCGTCCATCGAGTCAGTGATGCCATCCAGCCATCTCTCACAAAAAAAAAAAAAAAAAAAAAGTAAAACAGAGAGGAACTGGATATGTCAGTAAATTCTTGACGAGTTGATAGAAAACATTAAGTCTGTTCTCTGAGTGAGCTGGGGGCCATTGGGGTTCTGTGTGAAGCAGCAGCCTGAGCCAACAGCGTGACTTTTGATAGACCCCGCTGGCTGCTGTGTTGAGAATGGTCTGGGCCCAGGACCAAGCCGGAGGCCTTTGGGAGATTCCAGGTGAGAGGCCATGGTGGCTCAGACCAGCAATGGCGGCCGTGCAGGTGTTGAGAAGTGGTCAGGCTTGGGATGCATTCTGAAGGCAGAGTCAACAGGATTTCCTGCGGGATTGGATGTGGGGTGAGAGAGAGAGAGAGGAGGCGGGGAGGACCCCAGCTGGAACTGAGTAGCTGGATCTCCAGCCGGACACTCCCGTGGAGGCTGTTGTCTGGTTTTGCCTGTCCCTTGAGGGCCTGTGGCTGAAGTCAGGACAGAGACTGGCGGTGGGGCATGGGGAGGGGAGTGGAGGGGCTCGGCCTGCTCCTGGCTCTGGGGCTCGGGGCTGCACATACTGGTTATTCCATTACCCCTCATTTATTGGCCTTATTGGCTTTTGTCATTTCCTCATTGTCTCCTGTCTGGAGGGAGACTATAAACGTGATGGATTGATACAGGATACAGGAGGCCCAATTATCTCCATCGAGCCGGCCTCTCCTCTCGGTCAAGCCCTGCCTGCCCTCTTGTCCTTGCAGAACCTCCCTCAGCCCCACACGCAGAAGCAGCCTGGCCCCTGGCTGTCCAGGAAGTGCAGCCCGAGAGGGTGAGTGGCAGACAGATGGTCCCCAGGAGACATGGCTCCAAGAGCAAATCCTGGAGGCAGACTCAGCCCACGGCAGCCAGACACAGAGGACGGCAGGGCGGGAGGCCAGGACGGACCGCCGCTGCTCGCCCGCATCCGGGGAAGGGGGCTCTGCGGCAACTTGCACGCCTCTCTGGAACCCGAGCTGGCTCATGCCACCACGGAGGCTGGGGTGATGGGCCTTTTCTCTCCGGCAGCAGGTGCCTGGCAGCTGACCGTGGATGCCAGCCTCGTGAGCTGGCATGGGAGGAAGTGTTTGTCAGAGTGGTGATTGTACGTGCTGGGCTTGGGCTGGCCCAGCCCCCTCCCCTGCCATTTACACTGACTTGGGACACCCACAGGAGAGAGGTGCCTCAGGTGAGGGCCTCTTGGGATTTCCCCCAGACAGAGCTTGGCAGCTGCCAGGCTTTGAGTGTCATTTCTAAACCAAGTCCCTTGCCCCCCACCTCTGGGCTGTCTGCCTCCCCCTATCCCGAGGATCGTGGTCCAGGGTGGTTGGGACAGGAGGCCGCAGATTCAGTGTTAGGATTTCAGGCATCTCCCTGTGGGCACACCTGCCCCCTCATCAACATAGATGCTGGCTACTGTGCCTTAGGTGTACCCTGGGTGTGAATCTGCCCATGCCCCTCCGTGTAGGTGACCTCCTTCCAGAAGAACAAGGAATGGAAGGTAGAAATGTGGCTGAGAAATGGGGCCACGGATCTCACAGGACAGAAAGGCAGGAAGGGTTCAGACGGAGGAGAGGGTCCAGGTGAACCCTGTGGACACTGAAGAGCTGGGTTGATGGGGTGCCTCTTGCTTTAACATTCCTGGGCTCCTACCTGTGTTGGGTACGGGCAGGGCTGGAGACGGTGGTATGGGGGCGCTGGCTGGGCCTTCCCCAGCCCTCAGGGAGCACATACACAGAGGACAGTGTGCTGGAGGGGTGTACAATCCCGTGGCACCCCCAGCCCGTGAGAGCTGCCCTTCGGCGTCTCCTGGCTCTCGGCTGCTGCCCGCTCCATCTCCACCTGTAGGAGTGAGTGCCTGGCTGTCTCCCTGCCCCTCCTAGCCTCCGGGCACCAAGTCCCATGGCCATCAGGGCTGAGGCGGAAGAGCGGCTGGCACGGGGCAGGGAGCTGCCAGGGCTGCAGCCCCAGGGTGAGAGCTGACGTCTGTCCAGGATCATCTCTGTCCCTGCCAAGGGCTGAGATCCCGGGCCGCATGCCTTCCCTCTGACACAGGAGCCGGCGTCCGTTCCCTCATGGAGCCTGGACCCTTGCCTCGCCCCAGAGCGGCCGGGTGACAGCTGTGGTGGTGCAGTGACCGCGAGGGCCCCCTTGCCTCCCTCTGGATCAGCCTGCACCTCCCGGGCCACTGTCTTCTGTTGGAGGGGTAGGTGATCTACAGTGTTGCGTTAGTTTATCAGTTTCAGGTGTACAGCAAAGTGGTCCCGTTATACATGTACATACATCCGTTCGTTTTCAGATTCTTTGGTCGCATAGGTTACTATAGAGTATCGAGTGGAGTTCCTGTGCTAAGCAGTTCCCTGCGGATAATCTACTTTATATATAGTAGTGTGCTGTGCTGTCACTCAGTCATGCCTGACTCTGCGACCCTATGGACTGTAACCCACCAGGCTCCTCTGTCCATGGGATTCTCCAGGCAAGGATACTGGAGTGGATTGCCACGCCCTCCTCCAGGGGATCTTCCTGACCCAAGGATCGAACGCGGGTTCCCCACATTGCAGGTGGATTCTTTACCGTCTGAGCCACCAGGGAAGCCCAGTAGTCTGTATAGGTTAATCCTCAATTCTTAATTTATCCCTCCCCACCCCCACCTTTCCCCTTTGGTGACCATAAGTTTGTTTTCCAAGTGAGGACTGGGCCCCCCTGGGGCTGAGAAAACTCAGGTGGACCAGTGACAGGGATCTGAGTCCAGCTCTGGGATCTGGGCGGAGGGCTGTGGGCCAGCTGCTCTGGCGGTGGCTGTGGAGCGCGGCGCTGCCAGGGCCGGGCCGCAGGCCAGCCTGGGTGGGGCAGGGGCAGCAAGTGGAGAGGGCCTGTGTGAGCCGCCACAGCAGGGCTACTGGGGGAGCCCAGGGGCTTGGCAGGAAGAGGCCGAACGGACCCACAGGTACCCGTGGGCAGAGGAGGGGTCACGGGGCACCCAGAAGAGTGCATCCCCAGGGCTGGGAGACCACCGGGAGAAGGCCCCGCAAGCCTGAAGAGGCCTGCGTGGTGCCTGTCCAGCCACTCCATCTCTGACTGTCATGGGACTGGACATGCTCAGAAGGAAGCTAAGGTGGTATTTACAACACAGGGTGGCTGAAGGCTGCTGTTTCACCAAGACTTGAGTGGAAAAGCCCCAGGGCTGGCCTGGTTTTCATCTGGGGCCAAGGAAGTTTATCTCCACTGAGAAAAGTTGAAAGGGACAGAGAGAGGCAAATGCAAAGGCTGGATTTGATGACACTGGGGTCATGTCTCTTCACACACCAACTTCACAGGTATCTATTCCCCGCCCAAATATATATGTGTGTGTGCAACTGAATCATTTTTCTGTATACCAGAAACTAACACAATATTATCAATTTGTAAATCAACTATACTTAAAAAAATGGACAGAATCCAGACCAGGTCATGTAAGCCATTTATTGGTTTGTGTTAAAAATATGTATCTTGTTTATGCACGAAGTTTGGTGCGAAGTGCTCGGGTGGTTCCGACAACAGCTGGCACTTGGCGCTTGTCCCTCCCTCCTGTGCCCTCCCCTCCTTCTCCCATCCTGCTGGTCACTGTGCGGTCCTGGAAAAAAAGCAATGAGAGACACGCTAAAAGCTGAGGAGTCGGCTTCGCTCGGCCCTGCCCTCGGCGACACGGTCTGCAGTCAGTGGCTGGCCCCGGCACCTGCCTCCGGCTCCCGGGCTGTCCCCACACACAAAACCCTGGTCTCCTTCTGGTCAGCTGGGCCTGTAGCCCGGCCGGCCTGCCCGCTGCCTCCCTGCCCACGCAGGGTGCCAGGTGTCGTGGAGGGCATATACCTCTCCAAGCCTTGAGAGCACAGCACAGAGAGCTACAAAAATAAGATTTCCACTCAGAGGAGTGGTGCTCGGACAGTTAAAACCACGTCCCGCGCCGACTTCAAGGGAACATGGGAGAAGAGAAAGCACTGGGGGTGGCGGGTGGCTGGGGCTGCCACCAAGGGAACTCGAGTGACAAGAAGAAATGTTAATACTTGACTCGCCGCTGGCGGTTCCCCCTCAGCTCCCCACGGCCGGCCCCCCCGACGGCTCGGCGAGGTAGGTTAGGACAGCCAGCTTCTGGCTTCCGGGGCTGCCCCGAGAGGCGGCCTGTGAGGTGGCCGCCGGGTGGAGGGCGGCTTTGCTGGAGAGTGGACTTGGGCAGCCGAGCCCCTGCCTGCAGCCTCCACCAGCCACCACTGTCCCTCTCAGGGTGACAGTTCTCTGCGTTGAAAGATTTGCATATGCTCAGTAGGATTGTCAGCAGCTGAAGAGGCCCTGTGGCGGGGTGGGCGGGTGGGGAGGGTGGTAGTGATTGGACTAGAAAAAAGTATTTTTCCCTGAAAAGGCCTGCTCACAAGACCCATGGGCAGCCTGGACCCTGCCCCAGGAGGTCCCATGTGCAGTGTCCCCAGGACCCTGGGCTGAGCAGGGGGGCGCTGGTCCAGGGTCACTCGACTCCCTTTCCCAGGAGACCTGGGGTCCATTCCCCTCCTAGGGCCCTGGGACTGGGCTGAGCATCCTGCAGCCCCTTCCGTGTATGGGGCCCGGGCAGCCCTCCCCGCTCCCATGCTTTGGCAGCTCGAGAGGAGCTGGGGTCCACACAGGCACCCCCTCAGCCCCGGGCAGAGGCAGAAAGGTCTGGAGAGAGAGCCTGGGTGATGACAGCAGATTCCATTCTCCAGGCGGGCTGGCGGGCACCGTGCTGGGGGCTGTGGAGTAGGCTTTTCACCCCAACCCCATGGGCTCAGCCTTCTCTTCCTGGCCTGTGGGGCAGGGTCAGCCAGGCTGGGCAGCACGGACAAGCTGGGTGGCTGGACGTATGTGCCTCCCTCAGGCCCTTCCCTTAATGTTAATACTCTAACAGAGGCCAAGCTCTACAGGGAAGAAAGGCAATGTCAGTGCCGAGGACAAGCCCTGGGAGCCAGGCCACTCTCTTCTGGAAGCTTGTATTTATAGGCCTGACTCCAGGGTGGCCTGCATAAACATACAGGGGGGAAATGGGGCAATGAGTGAGCCCTGGCTGACAAGAATCCCACCTGTGGGGGGCCGGGGGGAAAGGCCGGTCACCTCGCTCATCTCAGGGAGTCCAGGCCACATGTGGCTTGTGTCTGCCCTCTATGAGTGTGAGAGTGTGCACACGTGTGTAGGGGAAGGGGTTCAGCCCTCCTGGCACCTCAGCCCAAGCGGCGGGGGACCCCCTTTCTGCCCCTAGGCAGTGAAGGCCCGTGGGACCCACACCAGATCTCACTTTTGCATTGACGGCAGAGCCCCAGCAGCTCCCAGACACTCTTGTCCAGAGTTAGGAAGAGGCAGTGTGAATCGCTGCCGATCCACCCGTGAAAAAAAAATGTTAGTTCTTTGCTCAAGTAAAAAAATATCAAATATAATAAATTTATGAAAGCCCATTCACAACATACACAGTCTTGGTTTCGCATTTTGTCTCAGCAGCTGGGATGGAGGTGGTGGTCAGAGCCCCAGGGCGTTGCCAGACCAGACCCGGCCCCCAGGACTGGTAACCCCAAACGGACAGCTCGGCCAAGTGCTTCCAGCCATCAGCGCGGTGCACAGGACTCTGCCTTGTCGGTCCACGGGGCCGAGGCTCCTGTCTCACTCCCGAAGCCCAAAGCAAAGGTCGGACGGCTCAGCGGCTGCTGGGCTGGGGCTGCCTTTGGGTTTGCCGCGATGCTCTGCGCTGGCGCCCCCCTCCCCGGGCTGCGCTCACACGACTGACTCGCGGTCCCTGTCGGGGGTTGGGGGGAAGTCAGCGAGATCCTCGCTTGGGCTGTAGTCAGACGCCCGCACCTGGGGGTTGTCGCTGGTGGCCCTGGTGACGCTGTCGTAGGAGGGCGGGAAGGACGTGGAGGAGACGGAGGAGCTGGAGGGCGGGCCGAGGCGCCGGGAGAAGTTCTCGTTCATCATGTAGGCGATGAGGCCCTCCTGCTCGGGGGCGTCCTCCTCCGAGAGGCCGCTGCTGCCCGCCTGCTGGCGGTAGAGGAAGGACGCGTGCTTGACGGAGCGCCGCAGCAGGTGCCGGCGGAAGGCCCGCTGGATGACCGTGGCCGACACCTCCTCGTGCTTCCGCCGCAGCGTGGTGGTGATGGGCTCGTAGGAGATCTTGGACGGGTTGGCCGCCATGAACTTCTCCTCCATCTGGATCTTCAGGGCGTCCATCTCCCCAGATTCGCCCAGGACCCTCTTGGTGAAGGCAAAGAGGATGTCCATGCAGTGGATACGGTCCCCGCTCACCATGGGCAGGTCCATATTGATGAGGCTTATCTGGTTGGGCTTGGGGATCCGCAGCGGCTCGGACAGGGCGTCGGCGAAGTCGGACAGGGCCGAATACTCGATGAACTGGGTGGCCTCCGGGTCGAACTTCTCCCAGATCTCGTAGAACATGTCGAAGTCGTCCTCACTCAGGGGCTCCGTGCTCTCCTCCGTGGCCACGCTGAAGTTCTCCAGGATGATGGCGATGTACATGTTGACCACGATGAGGAAGGAGATGATGATGTAGGTGGTGAAGAAGAGGATGCCCACCGCGGGGCTCCCGCAGTTGCCCCGGGAGCCGTTGCTGTTGGGCAGGTTGGGGTCGCAGTAGGGGGGCCCCGTGTTGAGGATGGGGCTGAGGAGCCCGTCCCAGCCCGCCGACGTGGTGATCTGGAAGAGGCACAGCATGCTGTTGGCGAAGGTCTGGAAGTTGAACATGTCGTCGATGCCGGCCTCCCACTTGACGTAGGCGAAGTTGGCCATGCCGAAGATGGAGTAGATGAACATGACGAGGAAGAGCAGCAGCCCGATGTTGAAGAGGGCGGGCAGGGACATCATGAGGGCGAAGAGCAGCGTGCGGATGCCCTTGGCCCCGCGGATCAGCCTGAGGATGCGGCCGATGCGGGCCAGGCGGATGACGCGGAAGAGCGTCGGGGAGAAGAAGTACTTCTGGATGATGTCTGAGAGCACGGTGCCTGTGGGAAACAACGGAGACTGTGGCCGCCGGTGGCGTCACTGTCCCCCCTCCGGCCCAGCCTTGCTGGGAGGGGCACGGAGCCTGGGAGTGGAGGCCCGGGTCACCTGGGGCCTGTAAGGACCCTGCCTCCACCCACCTGAGCCTCCATTTCTGCATTTATGGTCCAGAAGAGGACCCACAGTTCCTGCATCCTTTGCAAAGTGCCTTCTCAGCCCTCCGCCCCTTCGTCTCCTGAGCCTACCTGCACATACGAGGCCCATTATCCAGATTGTGGCTCAGGGGCCTCAGCGGACTCGCTCAGCATCCCTGGTGGCCTAGCTTGGACCAGAACTCTAGAACTTTTAGCTCCTTGCTGCTCAGAGTGTTGTCTGAGGACCAACAGCCTTGGGATTTCCTGGGCATTTATCAGAAATGCAGAATCTCAGCTGCCCACCCAGACCCCTTGTGTTTTAACAAGTCCAGGTGGTTCGTGTGCACACTGAAATACAAGAGGCACCAGCCAGGCAGTTGGCACACTCCTCACACTCACCTGTCACAAGTCAGCCTCTCTGAGGTGCTTCCTATGACCTTCCCACCCCTGCTAGCTGCCAGGCCTGCCCACTCCATCTCTACTGACTACTCTGAGTTTGGAGTTTCAAGGAGCATAGACGTAAGTTATAGAAGAAAGAATGGAATATACTTGCCTTGTATTGGCCCAAGTGAACTTTCCAGACTTCTCATATATTAGGTTGGTGCAAAAGAAATGGTGGTTTTTGTACTGTTGAAATCTGCCGTTTGATATTGGAATACATTTTAAATAAATGTAGCTAGGTTCTACATCATTTTAATGTGCATTTCTCGCTTTATTATTATTTTTTTGCTAATGACTTATTACTTGCTATTTTATATTTATTTTAGACTATGATGTTAGACAAAAAACAAGTTTGAGCAATTTTCTTTTTTGAGTTCAAAACGGGTTATAAAACAGCACAGATAACTTGCAACATCAACAACACATTTGGCCCAGGAGCTGCTAACAAATGCACAGGGCAGTGGTGGTTCAAGAAGTTTTGCAAAGGACATGATAGCCCTGAAGATGAGGAGCACAGTGGCCAGCTATTGGAAGTTGACAACGACCAGTTGAGAGGATCATTGTAGCTGATCCTCTTACAGGAGAAGTTGCCAAAACTCAACGTTGACCATTCTACCGTCTTTCAGCATTTGAAGCGAATTGGAAAGGTGAAAAAGCTTGATAAGTGGGTACCTCTTAAGCTGACTGCAAATCAAAAAAAGCATCCTTTTGAGAAGTCATTTTCTCTTATTGTATGCAACAACAACGAACTATTGTGACATGCGATAAAATGTGGGTTATATACCACAACCAGTGATGACCAGCTCAGTGTCTGGAAAAAGAAGAAACTCCAAAGCACTCCTCGAAGCCAAACTTATACCAAAGAAGGTCATGGTCACTGTTCGGAGGTCTGCTGCCCGCCCATCTGATCCACTACAGCTTTCGGAATCCCTGCGAAACCATTATATATGAGAAGCATGCTCAGCAGATCGATGAGGTGCCCGGAAAACTGCAACACCTACGGCCAGCACTGGTCAACCGAAAGGGCCCAGTTCTTCTCCATGACAGTGCTCGACCACACATTGAACAACCAACACACAACCAGCCGGAGGCAGAAAATGCTTTCCAAGAGTTCGTCAAATCCCAAGGCATGGATTTTGGTGCTGTAGGAATAAACACTTATTTCTCATTGGCAAAAATGTGTTGATTGTAATGGCTCCTATGTTGATGAATAAAGATGTATTTGAGCCTAGTTATAATGGTTTAGAATTCACGGTCCAAAACGGCAACTACTTTTGCACCAACCTAATAATAATGCCACTCACGAATGTGTGTCAGGCGTTCACTGTCAATAGAGCCCTGGGCTGAGCAACTGACACGTCCGTTTACCCCTTCCAGTTACCTGAGGAGGTAAGCTGATACTAGCATCCTCATTTTCCAGAAGAGGAAACTGAGAGGTGAGCTCACTTATCCAAGTTGCCACCTAGTCGGTGAGAAGTGGGGATTTGACTCAGACACTCTGGCTCCAAGTTGAGCTGTTAACCCTGCCTCTCTGGTACACAAGCTCTGCGACCAGTAGTTGCTGAATATAGTCTACACTTCCTGGAATCTTTGAGACTGTCCCTCAGGGCTCCATTCCAGCTCCTGACACCTGCTTTAGAGAAAAGATCCTCTCTAGTCCCACCAGGCACGGTCTCAGCCTCATTCCCGCCTGAGACCTCTTGGAGCATTTCCTGAGCCCACTTCCAGCTTCTAAGCATCTGCGCATCACTCTAGCCACGGCAGCCCCTCTCTTGGCCCCTGTCTTTCCCTCTGTGCCACTGAAGAGGCTATACATGGCAGAAAGATGAAAGCCAGTTATGGCAGAGGTCTGTGCGGGCAGGGTCCAGATTGGGCTCTGAACACAAGTGACAAAAGAAAGTACTGATAAATTGGACTTAAAGTTAAGACCTCTGTGCTCCAAGAGGTGACAATCAAGAAAGTGAAAAGACAACCTAGAGAATGGGAGAAAACATCTGCAGATCTTGTATCTGATAAGGGACTGGCCTCTGGAATATATAAAGAATTCTTACAACTCAACAAAAACACAAATAAGTCAATTAAAAAATCAAGCAACGGATTGGAACAGACATTCCTCCAAGACACTTCTGTTATATACCAAGATATACCAAGGAAAATGCCCAATAAACACGTGAAAAGATGTTCATCATCATTGGTCATCAGGGAAATGCAAAGCAAAACCTCAATGAGATGTCACTCCATACCAATTAGCAAGGCTATAATTAAAATATACAGAGAGGAACAAGTGTTGGTGAGGATATGGAGTAACCGGAACCCTCCTACACTGAATTTGGGACTGTAACGTGGTGCAGTCACTTTGGAAAATAGTTTGGCAGTCCCTCAAAATTTTAGATTAGTGGCTGCCAGGGGGTGGCTGGCTGTGACTGTGAAAGTTGCTCAGTCATGTCCAGCACTGTATAGTCCATGGAATTCTCCTGGCCAGAATACTGGAGTGGGCAGCCTTTCCCTTCTCCAGGGGATCTTCACAACCCAGGGACTGAACCCAGGTCTCCTGCATCGTGGGCAGATTTTTTACCAGCTGAGCCACACGGGAAGTCCAAGAATACTAGAGTGGGTAGCCTATCCCTTCTCCAGTGGATCTTCCCAACACAAGAATCGAACTGGGGTCTCCTGCATTGCAGGCGGATTCTTTACCAGCTGAGCTGCCAGAAGGTAGGGAGAGGGAAACTGGTGAGCTCAGTGGGTGCAGAGTCTCTTTTGGGGGTAAGGAAAATATTCTAGACTTAGAGCATAATGATGGTTGCACAGGCATGTGAATATACTTAGAAGTACTGAATTGCACACTTGAAAGGGTGGGTTTTGTGTTATGTAAAGTGTATCTTAATAAAACTGTTCTTTAAAGAAGGAATTTGGGCTCTGAGGTCAAACAGATATAGGCATGTGCTCTGTTCTCAGTGTTTCTGCCTCCTCCTAAATTCGTATGTTGAAATTCCCCCCCTCAAAGATGATGGTATTGGGAGGTGGGGCCTTGCTGCTAAGTCACTTCAGTTGTGTCCGACTCTGTGCGACCCCATAGATGGCAGCCCACCAGGCTCCCCCGCCCCTGGGATTCTCCAGGCAAGAACACTGGAGTGGGTTGCCATGTCCTTCTCCAATGCATGAAAGTGAAAAGTGAAAGTGAAGTTGCTCAGTCATGTCCGATTCCTAGCGACCCCATGGACTGCAGCCCACCAGGCTCCATCCATGGGATTTTCCAGGCAAGAGTATTGGAGTGGGGTGCCATTGCTTTCTCTTCCCCAAGGTGGGGCCTTGGGAGGGGCTTAATTTCATGAGGGTGGAGCCCGAATGAATGGGCTTAGTGCCCTTAAAGAAGAGGTTCAGGGAGCTCCCTAGCCCCTTCCAGTTTCTGAGGACACAGCAAGAAGGTGTGGGTTATGAACCAGGAAAAGGACCCTCAGCAGAAAACCTGATCATGCTGGTGCTTTCCTCTTGGACTTCCAGCATCCAGATCTGTGAGAAGTAGATTTCTGTTGTTTATGAGTTACCCAGTCTGCTATTTTTGTTGTATCAGCCTGAGTAGACTATGTGTGATTCCTATCTCATCTTCTCCCTAGTTGAACGATTTCCCTGCCTTGGTACTGACTTTATATGGTGAATTGCATGAGGCAAGCGATGTCTGAAGAAGCCTGGCACACACCAGGATGGCTAGGTGGCAATTCTCAACTCCAGAAAGTCTATCTCCAGGGTTAACGTCTACTTTAGAGGGCCACCTGCCTCCCAACTCTGGAGACTCTTCCTTGGGCTTGAAGGCTTTCCCTTGGGAAGGCAGGGAACCCCCACAGGCCCCATTCCCTTTCCTAGACTCACCCTTGAAGTTCTCCAAACAGAGAGCTGTGTTCCAGGGTCTCAGGGAGGGTGGGGCCAGGAGGGGGTGGTGGGTCCTCTACCAAGCTGGCCCCTTGGCCCGAGTGGCCTTCCCAGATGTGCGTGTGTGATTGTGGGGGGTGGGGGTAGGAAAGACTGTAGGGAGCAAAGAATGCAGGGAGCTGGTGTACTGGCATGGAGCACAGATCAGGGGCCGGGGGAGACCTTCTCTGCCCAGCTGACTTGCATACCCACCCACGATGGAGAGGATGACAACCACGAAGTCGAAGATATTCCAACTGTTGGTGAAGTAGTAGTGGCGCAGGGCAACCATCTTGAAGATACACTCGGCTGTGAAGATGCCTACGAACAGCAGGTTGATCTTGGCCAAGATGTTGACCTTCTCGGGGCTCTGGTCGTCTGTCTCCACCATCATAGTCACCATGTTCAAGCAGATGAGAAACATGATGGAGACGTCGAAGGCTTGCTTGGTCACAACGTCGAATATGAAGCCCTGGTACTTGTTCTGAAAGGAAGGGCAAAGGAAGGGCTCAGCAGGGGCCACAGGCAGGCTGGCAGGCCTAGTCTGCTGCCGCTCAGTCCAGACCACCCACCCTCCTACTCCACCCTCTGGACAGTCCAATGCTCACAGACTATCACAGGGAGAGGAAAAAGGCAGGGTGCTGGACAGCCTGGCTCCCTGCTGAAAGCTCCCTGGGCTTCCAGGCCCAGCCCTGTGCTCCTTGTCCCAGACGCCATCTCTCATGGCACTTCAGGAAAGTACTTCTCTTATCCCAAGTTTCCTCAGCCGATTGTTCATCAAGCTTTTCTTTTTGTTCCCACTGTCTGAAGGCTCAAGGTCAGATCTAAAGTTCAGCTCTAGAAACTGTCTCAGCCCTCAGGTTAACAAAATTTCTCCATTCTTTCTGTGGAATTTATTTTTTCCATTGAAACTGTATTTATGTGTGTCTTGAATTTTCAGATTATTTTGGGGAGTGTAAGTCACTCAGTCATGTCTGACTCTTTGTGACCTCATGAACTGTAGCCTGCCAAGCTCCTCTGTCCATGGGATTCTCTAGGCAAGACTACTGGAGTGGGTTGCCATGGTCTTCTCCAGGGGATATTCCCAACCCAGGGGTTGAACCCCGGTCTCCTGCATTGCAGGCAGATTCTTCTGCCTGATCCACCAGGGGAGCCCCATTTTGGGGAAAAGAGATGATTATAAATAATTGAAAACACACACATACTCCTAACCTAGACCAGAGCATGGAGAACAGGAAAGAGTCAGATGACATGGATGAACTGGATGCAAAAACTGGGGCTGCCCCTTACAAGCTAATGATTTAAGTACCATCACCTGCATAATCTAGGCTTCCCTGGTGGCTCAGCTGGTAAAGAATCTGCCTGCTATGCAGGAGACCTGGGTTTGATCCCTGGGTCAGGAAGATCCCCTGGAGGAGGAAATGGCAGCCCACTCCAGTATTCTTGCCTGGAGAATCCCATGGACGGAGGAGCCTGGTGGGCTACAGTCTGCAGGGTCACAAGGAACACTTTCACCTGAGTTACCTAAGTATTGCCCCCATCCTGCTCCAGTACACACACACAGACACACACACACAGACACACACACACACACAGACACACACACACACACAGACACACACACAGAGGCACACACACAGACACACACACAGACACACAGACACAGGCACACACACATACAGACACACAAACACACAGACACAGACACACACAGACACACACACACGTATGTGTTGGCCTGATTTGGCCAAGGGAGTCAGCCTAGCAGAGAACCCAGAAGCCCCCCCAGGCCCCACCCAGCTGGGGATTCTACGGCTCAGGGAGTTACAAGGATGAGGTTACACACGGGGCTGCCCAGCCCTCCCTGGGGAAAGCCTGAAGTGCTGTAGGGGAGGAGGGGCCTCACTCAGAAGCTCCTGTGGGAGGGGACCATCCCTGGGCTCCCAGGCTGTCTCATGCCTTCTCCTGTACCTCCATGAGACTGAGGCCCCTGTGCATGATTGGAGGGCCCTCCTTCCCTGGACAGGCCAAGGGCCCCAGGCAGCACCAAAAGACTGTGAAGAGGCCCCGATAGCTGGTCTTGTGGCGTGGGGGCTTCCCAGGGCCCCCTTCGGGCAGATCTTCCCCACGCCCACCGAATCGAGAGCCTTGCTCACCAGGGGCCGTGGGATGGGCTTCTGGGGCTTCTTGGAGCCCAGCTTCTTCATGGCATTGTAGTATTTCTTCTGCTCCTCTGTCATGAAGATGTCCTGGCCCCCTAAGTGCAGAGACACAGGCACCAGCCTCATCTGGGGGTTCTCAGGGGTCTAGCCTCCTTGGTGAGGGTGCCAGGGTGGCCCTTCTCCTCACTACCTCTCCTGGGGGAGAAAAGCATGCCTTATCCTACATCAGAGAGTCCCCCTCAACCACCGCCCCTGACCCGCTTCTCCAGGCCCCTTTCCCCATGCACCTTGGGCTCCTCTCTGACTTTGGGACTTGCAAATGCAGCCCGACCTCCATCCTCTCCCCTGGCCAGCTCAGCCATCCTGGAAGCTCCCTCTGCCCACTTGGCTTGCCTGCCACCCAATTGTACCTTCTATGACGGAACTCTGGGAAGACCCAGGCCTCTGTGCGGTGGCTCCCCACCCCCACCCCCATGATCCCTGATCATGGGCCAGGTGAATAGTCCCAATGCTCACCCCAGCTCCTCTCAGGGGCCTCTTCTCTCAGACTAGGGCAGGCGTGGGGCCCCTTGTTACACACTTACGGGCCTAAGCAGGCCACATCACGGATACACCCCTCTCCCACCCCAACCCGGTCGGAGCTTAGTCCCCAGCAGGAAGGAGGAGTGGGGCCAGGAGCCAGAGAGGCTGCCAGGGGCCTGGCACCCAGCCCTGCCCTGCAGCCTGGTGGGCCTGTGCTCTACGTATCTTTTTCTTCTGCTGGTTGAAGTTGTCAATGATGACACCGATGAACAGGTTCAGGGTGAAGAAAGACCCAAAGATGATGAAGATGACAAAATAGATGTACATGTAGAGGTTGCACTCCCACTGGGGCTGCTCCTCATACTAGAGGGGAGAAAGCAGACAGGTCAGGCAGGCAGCAACGGGGGATGGGCTGGCCGAGTGTGTCAGAGGAAGGTCAGCACCCGGGGTGTGCGTGTGCGTGTGCGGGGCGGGCGCGGATGGAGTTGAGGAGGCGGGGTGGTGGCAGGTGAGGAGGCCAGGCATGCCGGGCTCGGAGCTGGCGCTGTGTCCCTGCGTGGCTCCTGCCCCTGGGCCACTGGGAGGTTTGAGTATATGGGGGTGTCTCCCAGCCTTCAGCGGTCAGTGTGACATGGTGGCTGGTGTATGTATGTGGGGCGGGCACAGGACCACAGAGAAACTTGTTTTGGGTCTTTGCTGCTCCCACCCCCTCCTCCAGGGGTAGGATTTTGGTTCAACTAAATGACAGTGAATACCATTCACAAGATATCTGAGAATCTGGGGCGTCCCTGGGAGACCATGCGACCATGTCCCGGGGGCAGCCAAGGGCATTCCAGAGAGGCTCAGCTCTGGGCTCACACAAGAGACCTGGCCCTTTTGGGATGCAGACCCTGTTTCCATGGTGGCTGAGCAGCTGGGAACCTTGGGTGCTTGGAACCTTGACTGATTCAAGGAGAGAGACCAGCGTGACAACCTACCCCCCTGGAGTCTACAGCTGCATACATGATGTCCATCCAGCCTTTAAATGTTGCCTGCAAGAAAGAGACAAGAGTAAGGAAATTTAATTCTGCATCTATGGAGCTACTTTGGGCTCCTATCTGGACAGATGGGACCGGGAAGTAACCTCCCACTAGAAGCTAACCCTTTCAGCGGTGTCCAAGTGGCTGGGCAGTCGGGGAAAGGCCTTCTTGTTCAGGGCTGAGGCGGAGGGGAAGCAGCCAAGCAGGCACTCCAGGAAGGTCATTTCATGGGGGAATAAGCATTCTGATGTTGGCCAAGAGACTACCCTTCAGATCTGCATTCATTTCAGATTCTAAAGTGACACAGAGGCCTACAGGCGTGTCCGGAACAGAGAGGGGACACTGGGGTTCTCTGCTCTGGTTTAAGGCAGCCCTCAGTGCTGACCTGGTCCTCTCTGTCATAAGCCTTGGGGCTTCTGCTCCACAGCTTTCCAAGGATGTCCCTCAAGAATCCTAATGTTCCCTCATACTTAAGGGGGTCCTTTTGCTAGTGGTGTGTTGGCAAATGACTAACAACAAATGGCTTTCCAGAAGGAAAAATAAAAGCCCTGATTGCACTTCCTTGGTGCCTCAGTGGTGAAGAATTCGCCTGTCAATGCAGGAGACACGGGTCCGATTCCTGACCCAGGAAGATCCCATATGCCGAGGAGCAGCTAAGCCCGTTTGCCCCAGCTACTGAACCTGTGCTCTAGAGCCCAGGAACCACAGCTACGGAAGCCCCTGAACCCTAGACGTTGTGCTCTGCAACAAGGGAAGCCAATGGGAAGCCCACACACGGCAGCTAGAGAGAGCTGCCGCTTACTGCAACTAGAGAAAAACCCGGGCAGCGATGAAGGCCCAGCACAGCCAAAAATAAACACCATAAAATTATACACGAAAAAAGCCCTGACTGTGTTTGCCAACTTCTCTGTGTAAACATTCCCATCATGGCCAACCTCAAGTTGCCAAAGTGTCGTTACTGAACTCAGCGCTGGGAAGAGAGGCACAGGAGCACAGCACTGCAGTGTTTCCATGGTGTGACTATAACAGGCGTGCGTAGCCTCAAGAGCAAAGCTGAGAACAAGCGGCAACGGCAAGTTTTTATTTTGTTTCAATATCGTTGAGTTAATTACAAGTTTATAAATCTAATTTTTAATAATGGCTCACAAACTATCGGAAAATATAACAACTGGCTCTTGCGAGGCCACACTCGCTGGTTCTGGCATGGCAGGAAAGAGGAGGCCAAACAGGACAGGGTCCTGGTGCCAGTTGCATGGACGGCCCCAGTCTGGGCTGCTAGGATGATTCAGAGCTGAGGGACACGCTTGGTGGTGAGACTGTCTACCTAGCGGATCTTATCTGTGTCCTTGGCATAATCCTATTGTGTCCTGAGCCTCTTTTCAGGGTGTAAGCTGGTCTACACAGATTTCCCACATCTGAGAGTTTTTATGAGTCAGGGAGGGTGGATGGGGAAAGCAAAGCAGCCATAGAGAAGGCAACTGCTTCAGCTTCCTGTGCCATGGGGCCTCACCCGCACAGAGAGGCCTGGAGATGCGGTGGGACCTGCTGGGGACCACCCAAGGTTACAAGGTGCCCATGACCGAATTCTTCCTAGCCACTGTGTGGTTGTGTCTGCAATGGCAGGCAGCTCTCAGACTACAACAGGGGGCTTTCCTTCCAAGTGTTGACATTCAGAAGGGAAGGCTCTCTGGGTTGGGCTCTAATCCTGTTCCCCATGAGGTATTTCAGGGACTCTGGAGAAAGCTACTCCTGGGATTTAGGAGATGGGTGAGCTTGCTTCCCTGGTGGCTCAGAAGTAAAGAACCCACCTGCCAATGCAGAAACTGTGCAGGAGGCTAAGATTTGATCCCTGGGTCAGGAAGATCCCCTGATGAAGGAAATGGCAACCCACTCCAGTAATCTCGCCTAGGAAATCCCATGGACAGAGGAGCCTGGTGGGCTACAGTCCATGGGGTCACAAATAGTCGGACATGGCTGGGCGACTAGACAACAAAAACAACAATGGAGGTGTGAGGGGATGTGCCGAGTTTCCCTCTGCTCAGCACTAGAGACCGGTGTCTGGGCTTTGCACTGGGACAAGAAGAAAAAGCTGCAGCTTTACGTGTTAATTTCTGCTGTCAAGGCTACTCGTATGCTATGCGTTATAGTCACTGAAGCCATCGTCCTCACAAATCAATAGAAACGTTGGTAGGGCCGTGAGTGTTTGAACAGCTTGCACATTAGAGATGAAAGTAAATATATTCTTTTAAACAATGCAGGAGGAATCCCTGCCGTGTATAACAGAGGGGTGGCCAGAGTCACAATGTTGCTAACAGTTCAGTCCCTGGGTGCCTGCGGTCATTCATCTGCCGCCTGTGCTATCGCACCGCAAACTGACAGTGCGAGGAGCCACCCTGACTGCCGCTGCAGCTGAGTCGCTTCAGTCGTGTCCAACTCTGCGCGACCCCACAGACGGCAGCCCACCAGGCTCCCCTGTCCCTGGGATTCTCCAGGCAAGAACACTGGAGTGGGTTGCCATTTCCTTCTCCAACGCAGGAAAGTGAAAAGTGAAAGTGAGCTGGGTAAGATGCCGCAGCATGGAGTCCCACGCGATATTTGGAAAGTGTAGCATCTTCCTTAGGAAGGAACACCTGGCACCTTCCCAAACAGACGAGAAGTCTCTGGAGAGTCTTTGGGCGACACAGATTGTGAGGATCCAGAGTGGCCCCGCTGTCCCCCTCCTGCCCACAGCCCAGGGGAAGGTGCCTGTTGCTGGTCAGCCAGTGAGAGGAAGGCAGTCCCCCCACCGCCCGCCACAGGACTCACCACCTGCAGAAGGGCCAGGTACCCGGCCCCCACGTTGTCAAAGTTGACTTTCACCTTGGTCCAGTACAATTCGCCAGTCACGTTGAAAGACTCACAGTCGCTCTTGTTGTTCACGATGGTATAGTTCAGGGGCAGGTCTCCCTCGGTCTGGTTGATGCATCTCCCAAACTTCCCCGCGAAGAGGTTCACGCCCATGATGCTGAAGATGAGCCAGAAGATGAGGCAGACGAGGAGGACGTTCATGATGGATGGGATGGCGCCCACCAGGGCGTTGACCACAACCTCAAGTGGGCAGAGAACAGACTCAGTTTCTGGAGGCGCTCAGCATGTACACCCTTTGTAAGACGGCCCCCCTCAACCTACTAAACCCCCTTGGTATAGGTCCCTGTGCGGGTAGGGGTGGGGAACATTCCCTGTCACCAAGGAAGGACGGCCCATGGCTGGAAGCTCTGGTGGGCAGTGAGAGAGAACACACGTGCCTTCTGCTCTGCATCCCACACTCACACAGCTCAGAGCCTCTTCTTATCCTTCATAGCCCTGCCTGGAATCCATGACCTTCAAACTTAACTTTCAACACGGTCTCTGCTACATAGTACGCCAGAAATCTGATGGGGAAGAAAGGGTCTCTGGAGACACACTCTCTGAGCTGAGTTTCTGGTTCATTTTGGGGCTGCTGCTCCTGAGATGGATGAGTGTTCGCCCGCAAAGTGTGCCTGGGGGATCTCCAGGTGGTGCGCGTGGAGGGTGCTCTGACGGCCCCCCTCACGTGGTGATGGGATCAGGGCTGGCAGGGCGGTGTGCGCACACTGTGCTTCTGACCTCTCCAGGGAGCGGCCCTCTGACCCCGTGGAGCCATGGCCCCATGCTCTCTTCATTTAAACTCACAGCTCCCAGGAGAGGCATCCTTGGCAAAAAGAACTGGGGACTTCACTCCAGGGAGGGACCTAGTCCCCAGCTGTCTGTGAGCCAGGAACATGTTTGCCACACAAACTGGAGGCGGAGCTGGCGTGGGGCTCTATGGTGGGTATGGTGCCAGGACGGGTCATGCGGACACGTGCAGAGGAAGTGGGGGGGGGGGTGCCCCTGGCCCAGCATGTGATGAACATGGGAACAGGGTGAGGAACCAGCTTTCACACTTGTCTTTGGCTGGCTCTGTGGCCAATAGCCACAGCAGAGGCGATCCTGGTAACTAGTGTCTCCCCCATGTCCCCGTGCCCCAGAACCAAGTGTTTTCTCTCCTATTGCACATTTGGGAGCATCTAACTTAGGTCGGATTATTCACTTGTGAATGGCTCCCCACCAGAAATAAGCAGTTTGTTTCTCCATGGATTGGGGATGTGGGCAAAGTTCAAAACCATCAACCGAATGGGGCTGTATAGTGGTGTCTTCTGGGTCAGTGAGAGACACACAGAGGTATCTGCTAAAGTCACAACAGAACCGTGCACATTTCGTACAAACAATAAAAAACAAAGAACATACTCACACAAACATATAGGCTTGCTTTCTTGCTATATATCACGGGTAATGTTTTTTCTTGGTGGGCTTTTAAATTTGCCTTAAATGTGCACATTCTTCGGTAAAACTTAGTGACTGGAAAAAAGGCAGAGCTCTCTGCACTTAGAAAATAGCGCCAAAGAGTTTACTAAGCAAATCAAACTGCTCTCTGATCGGTAGGACTACTGGCTGCTTCCTTGCTTGCTTTATCCTCACCAGCCCTGCCCTACTGCCGATCCTGGATAGAGGAGAGGCAACCTGTGTCTGTCAGGAGGTGGGGGACACAGATGAGCACATGGAGCCAGGGCACCCACAGACACGAGGCCCCATGGGAGAGCAGAAACTGAAGGGGCCCCGGGCTGGTGGGGCTGGGCTGCAGCTGAGACGCCTGCGGTCCAGCCCTTGCTTCCTTTCCTTTGTCCAGCGCTCTCAGGCCCTCGTGGAGCCCACAGGGCTGAGGCATCAGGCCTGGGGGGAGGTTCTTACAGCTCTCCACCTCCGGGCACCTCTAAGCCCAGCCGTACCTCCTGGAGATCTCACACATGTTTGCAGCAGGACAGCAAGTGAGTCTGGGGGTCCCCTTTATGGAGCCACCACCCACTGCTCCCATGAGGAGAGCACCCCTCTTACCCTCATGCCCTCAAATCGTGATAGGGCTCGCAGGGGTCGGAGAGCACGCAAGGTCCGCAGTGACTTGATGGGGCCCATCTCAGCAAAGCCCAGGGCGTTGGCAACCAGGCTGATCAGCGAGACCTGTGGGAGACAGGGCGGTGAGGCCACGAGGCCAGCTTGAGACCGGTGGCAGGGCTCTTGGCCCACCGAACTCAGGCTGGGTTCAGTGAGAGCCAGCCAGTGAGAGAGTTCAGCTCTCTCCTGGACAGGAGAGAGCCTCCTCGTGTCCAGGCTTTATGGTTTCCGGCTGGATCGTCTTCACAGGCTGTCCTGTGCTGGGCCAGCCTTCTCCAGGGCCAAGAGGCTGGGGCCAAGGCCAGGCGTGTCCCAGCTTTCAGGCCTTCACCAAGGGCCTGCTGTGTGTACTTCACACACGTGTCTGTGATAGCTCCACCACCCCAGGCCCTGGAATGCATCTCCCCATTCTACGGATGAGAAAACGGAGTTCCAAAGCCACCTGCCAGTGTGGAAGAGCAGGGCCACAAAGCCTGGGTGGCTTTAGGTCCCCGTGCGCTTTCCTTCAAATCAGATTCTTGGGCTGGCCCCTCCCCTCCCCCAGAGTAGACTCTTCGCGGGAAGAAGGACCATCCTGAGTTGAATATGAGCAGACAGACCAACCTGGGGCATTTCCTCAAGGCTGAACCTTGCAACATTCTATCATCTTCACGGAAGAGAGGCTCAGACGGAGCCCCTGCGGACTGCTCTCTGCTTCCTCTGCCCTGCCCCCACCGGGACATTTCTGCCCCTCGAACCTGATCCTTCTAAAGCTCCATGGGCATCCAATCCCTCCTTATGTCACTGCTGGCCAGTGACCGCACGTTGGAAGTGACCTCCTGCCTGACCTCGCCGGCTATCACCATTACCACCACCTGGCTTTGAGGGCAGCCTGGGGGTGGGGAGGGGCCATGGGGAGTGGTGGGGGGGGTGTGACCCCCATAGCCTGCTCTCAGGCTTGGAAGCGCAGGTTGGGAGAAGGCTGGGCAGAAGAGCTTGGAGGAGCTGCCTCCTCCAAGGACTCCCAGGATGGACTTCCATGCTCCCCCAACTCACCCCTCGAGGATGCTGGTCCCCACTCTGGAGAGGGCGAGGGGCCTCTCCCAGGGACCTGCTGCTGAGGCCAGGGTCCCAGCGACCAGGTCTGGCCAGGCTCCCCAGCTAGTCCCCAGCAGGCCGCCCTTGTCTGTTCCTTCCCAAGCTTGCCCCGCCTTTCCACCCGATCTCAGCTGATGGCAGCTCCATCCTTCCAGCTGCCCAAGCCACAAGCCTTGGCATCATCCCTGCCTTTTCTCTGTCTCACACACCGACATCCAACCCATCAGGATTTCCTGTTGGCTCTGCCTTCAAAATATGTCAGAAGTCCAAATATTTCTCACCGCTTCCACTGCCGCCATCCTGGCCAGGCCACCGTCATCTCTCCCCTGGATTATTGCCATGGCCTCCCAACCTTCCCCCTGCTGCCACTTCCCCTCCCCTGGACAGGGTGATCCTTTCATAATGAGTCAGATGATGTCACTCTTCTGTCCAAAGCCCTCCAGTGCCTCCCATTTCATTCTAAATAAAAGCCCATGGTTTTTCAAAGGCTGCACGCATTCCACCCCATGCAGTCTGGCCTCAACTCCTGCACTTCCCGTCCCCTCTCCGCTGCTCCCGCCACTCTGCTCTCCTTGTGGTTCCTCAAGTGTCCCAGGCACTCTCCCACCACAGGACCTTTGCACTGCTGCTCCAACCTCTGCTTGGAATGTTCTGCAGACACCTGCCTGGCTAGCCCCAACTTCCTTCAAACATCGCCACAGTTGGCCTATTTCTAGCCTGCTTGTTTAAAGTTGTAATCTGGGGCTTCCCTTCTCCCGGAGTCCAGGCCCTCCTAATCCCCTTCCGTTTGCACTTCTTTTTCTCCATGTGTCCATCACCAGTGTAATATTATATAAAGCTGGCTCATGTGTTATGTTTCCGGTTCCCAGCACCTTCCTCCACGCAGGCAGTGACTTCGTCTATTTTGTTCCCTGAGGTCCTCAGCATCTCCTATAGCACCTGCATATAGGAGATGCTCGGCAGTTTTTAAAAACTGCACGAATTGAACATGGAAACCCCTTTCTCCAGATCTTGAGGCCTGAAGTCCACCATTTCCATGGGGTGTGGGGATGGGGGTGGGGGGGCATGGCCAGCGTCAGGAAAGCTGGATTCCAGCACCATTTCCTTCTCCTTTTTCTTGGGCCAGGCCCTTCTCTGCCACGACCCTCAGTTTTCCTCTCCACAGGCTGATTCTCCAATCTTGGGAATTTCAGGCCCTAAGGCCTGGCCTCAGCTAAGTTCTCCAAAGTGGCAGGGGGTGGGAGTAGGGTGGGCTTCCCCAGACATCTTTGCAGACTCTGTCTGGCCTGCCCTGGGGGAGTCAGTCCCACGAAGCTGCAAGAACAAACAGGTGGGTGAGGGGGCCAGGGCAGAGCTGCCAGGCTCCCAGGCCTTCCCACAGCCCCTTGGCACGAAGGCCTCACAGTCCTTTCTGTCACCTCAGGGAGGCTCTGAGGGCCCCGGGCTATAAGCGTACCCAGAGCCCCTCCCTGACTGCCACCCCAGCACCCCTTACCCCAGCAATAGCATCTTTTCAGCCACTTGTGGTGGCTTGGAGTCTCCTGTGAGGAGGCCCACCCATGAGGCTCTGTGTCTGCACGCATGCTCTAGCTCAGGGGGCCACTCAAGCTTGACCTTCCACCGAGGCCTGACCCCGGCCAGGCCCACTGGCTGTCGAGTCCCCCCCTTGGGCCTCTGGGGCTGCTGTAGGGACTGAACACAGGCCTAAGCTGGAACTCTAGGAAGCAGAGCCCCTGCACGTGGGCAGAACCTGATGCCAAGCCCAGAAGCCACGGACGTCTTCTGCAAAGCTTTTCCCAGCTTGCGCATCCTGGCCCACGTTCTGTTGTGGGAGAAGCACCACAGCCAGATGGTGAGCCCTCACTTGGGCCCTTCGCCATGTTCCCTCTGTCCTCAGGGAGCACAGATCCAAGGCTGCCCTGCACCCTGAGCCTCAGTTCTCCCCCCATCACCCTCTAGTTACTCTCTCATTTGACTGTACTCAGGAGCCCCGCAAGACCCCAAACTCACCCTGCTTGCACCCAACAAGGTTCCGGGGCCTGGGGAGCTGTGGGGAAGGGGCTGCATTCCATCCGCCCACCGGGTGCCCAGAGGACATGCCAGCCTCCTACCCCAGGCTGTTCTTGACACATCAGAGACTGGCATGGCCTGCCAGCTACCAGATGCCCCAGGGCAGCTGGCTGGAACCCCTCACCCAGCCCATGTTCATGGCTTTCCTCCTTCTTGCAGATGACTCCACCCCAACTCATCCTCCCCGCTGTGGTACCTTCTACCTGAGCCAGGACGATCTCCCATCTGCCCAGCACCCCTTCCCCAAGCCCCTGCCCTCTGGCCTTTGGTTCACTCCGTCTCCTGTACAGACAGCCCCCTCTCATGTGTAGACATGTAGGCTCTTAACTGGCCATGTGTGTAGCGGTCCTGATGGACACTCCACAGGGTGGCGCGGTGAGGGCTGTAATACAGGCTCGTCAGCGCCCTGCTTCTGGTGGTCCTGAGAGGGCAAGAACTCATTCCTGCCCTGGCTCACAGCCCTGCCAGGACTGTACGCACTGACCCCCACAGTGAGTCCAGTTTCTCCCAGGAGCAGGGCCTATATTTCCCTGTCCCCCGGCTGGGGGTTCTGACTGCCTCCCCTCCGTGACCTCAGACTCAGATCTCCTGCCCCTCTGCCTGCCTTGCAGCACAGCCAAGAGCCTCCACGTCAGCCTGCCGAACTCCCGCCACCTGTCCTTCTGTCCTCCGATCCCTCAGCCTCAGCTCCTCTCCCACTGGCAAAGGCGCCCCCGCCCCTCTCTTCCCTTCAGGGGCCACACTTACGTCCACGATGAGGAAATCAAGCCAGCACCAGGCGTTGGTGAAGTACTTCTTGAAGCCATAGGCCACCCACTTGAGGAGCATCTCCAGCACGAAGACGTAGGTGAACATCTTGTCGGCGTACTCCAGCAGGACCTTGATGGTCTTCCGCTCCTCCAGGTAGATGTCCTCAAAGGCCTGCAGACCAGGGTGGGCAAGGCAGACATGGCGTCCTGACCCAGCTGGTCCCAGCCCGCACGAGCCTTCATCCCTGATGGCCTCCCTCCCCCAGGAGGGCAGGGCGGAGGAGACCGCACAGTGGAGGGGCTTCTGCGGCATGCTGTTTGAGTCCCGTGGGCACCATTGCTGGGTCAGGAAATGATGTTACGTGGTGTGTGGACAACAAGGAAGAATGTGTAGTGAGAATGCTTCCACCTTCACTTTGAAGAGCAAGTCTCCGGTCAGTGCTAGTGTGTCCATCGTTAAGGTCTCTCTAAAACAGCTCACAGCCTATTGTCAGAAACAGCATACATCTATCTGCCCCTGCCCCCCTCCACTGTGTTTTTACTCTCTTTACTTTGGGCATTTACCTACTTTTCATAGGAAACAATATTGGTTTCCAGTGACAACAATCATTCAAAGTTGCCCTTTACAATAAATTTATTTAAACAAAAAACCAGTGAGTGTTTATATTGAATGCAAAGTTTCACAGAAGTGATAGTGAAGGCAGAAAATAGATATGAGGACTAGGAAACAGGACTAGATGAAGTCAAGCCTTCTGTAATCCTCAGAATCTGGGAGTCAGTGTGTCTAACAAGCTAGCTGTTGGTCTTTCCCTACCTCCTCACTCCTGCCTCAACCCAAATCCCTGGGCCGAGAGAGACTCGGATGGCCTCCGCTGCCCTCTTCCAACTCCAGGCTTCTGATATGTATCCGCCCCTCCCCCAGGATGTGCTCTGAGGCTCCCAGTCTAGGCAACTGAACGCGTCACTGAGGGCCCTGGGGAGTGCCCCCATCTTTTGCTCTGGGCCTCCCTGTGCGACCGCAGGGCCTCTGTGAGCTACAGTGATCCAGGGCCCCAGTGCCGTCAGCAGTGCCCAAGGACGCACTGCCCAGGCAACACGTGGTTAACCTGGTCTGTGTAGGTGGGACAAAAGGATAATTCAGGTCCCCAGGTGGGGTTTGGGGATTCTTCAAGATAAAAAGTAGGCATTTTTCTTCCTGATTATAAAAATATATGTCTTTTATAAAAAAATGAAATAATACGGAAATTATAAAAAAGAGAATAAACAAGAATAATAACAACCTCCCCCCACAAACAACCCAATCGAGAAATGGGCAGAAGACATAAATAGACATTTCTCCAAAGAAGGCATACAGATGGCTAACAAATATATGAAAAGATGCTTAACATCACTCATTATTAGAGAAATGCAAATTAAAACTACAGTGAGGTACTACCTCACTCCAATCAGAATGGCCATCATTAAAAAGTGTGCCAATAACAAATGCTGGCGAGAGTATGGAGAAAAGGAAATCCTCCTACACGCTTGGTGGGACTGTAAGTTGGTGCAGCCACTGCGGAAAAGAATGCAGAAAACCAAAAATAGAACTGTCATACGATCCACAATCCCACTCCTGGGCAAAGACCCAGACAAAACTCTAATTCAAAAAGGCAAATGCACCCTCTATGTTCACAGCAGCACTATTCACAGCAGCCAAGACATGGAAGCAACCTAAACATCCATCAACAGGCGAATGGATAAAGAAGATGTGGTCCATGTCTACAGTGGAACATTAGTCAGAAAAAGGAATGCAATTGGGTCACTTGTAGTGATGTGGATGGCCCTTGAGTCTGTCATACACAATGAAGTAAATCAGAAAAACAAATATCTTGTATTAACGATATATACGGAATCTAGAAAAATGGTGCAGGGCAGTACTATTTGTAGGGCAGTAACAGAGATCAGCCCTGGGATTTCTTTGGAAGGACTGATGCTAAAGCTGAAACTCCAGTACTTTGGCCACCTCATGCGAAGAGTTGACTCATTGGAAAAGACTCTGATGCTGGGAGGGATTGGGGGCAGGAGGAGAAGGGTACGACAGAGGATGAGATGGCTGCATGGCATCACTGACTCGATGGACGTGAGTCTGAGTGAACTCTGGGAGTTGGTGATGGACAGGGAGGCCTGGCGTGCTGCGATTCATGGGGTTGCAGAGAGTCCGACACGACTGAGCGACTGAACTGAACTGAACAGAGATGCAGATGTGGGGAATGGGCGTGTGGGAAAGGTGGCGGTGGGGACAAGGGAAGGGCGGAACAAGCTGGGAGACATATACATACATACATAGCATTGACATATATACACTGCCACGTGTGAAACAGCTAGCCAAAGCAATCTTAAGAAAGAAAAACAGCTGGTGCAATCAAGCTCCCTAACTTCAGGTTACATTGCAAAGCTACAGAAATCAAAACAGTATGGTACTAGCACAAAAAATAGGAATATAGATCAATAGAACAAGATAGCCCAGGAATAAGCTCACACACCTGTGGTCAATTAATCTATGACAAAAGAGGCAATACTATACAATGGAGAAAAGACAGTCTCTTCCATAAGTGATGCTGGGAAAACCGGACAGCTACATGTCAAAGAATGAAATTTAGAATATTGTCTAGCACCATACACAAAAATAAACTAAAAATGTATTAAATACCTAAATGTAAGATCAGATGCTTTAAAACTCTTAGAGGAAAACATAGGCAAAACACTCTTCGACATAAATTGCGGCAATATATTTTTGGATCCACCTTTTAGAGTAATGAAAATAAAACAAAAATAAACAAATGGGACCTAATTATACACAAAAGGATTTCCACAGCAAAGGAAACCATAAACAAAGCAACCCACAGGATGCGAGAAAATATTTGCAAACAAAGTGACCAACAAGGGATTCATCTCCAAAATATACAAACCGCTCATTCAACTCAATACCCCCTAGAAGCCAAACACTCCAAAGGAAAATGGGCAGAAGACTGATAGACACTTCCAAACAAAGCACACAGGTGGCCAAAACGCACAGGAAAGGGTGCTCCACATCACTAATTATTAGAGTAACGCAAATAGAAACCACAAGGAAACCAGTATCAGCTCACACTGGTTAGAATGGCCATTACCAAAAAGTCTACACACAGTAAGTGCCGGAGAGGAACCCTCCCACACTGTGGGTGGGAATATAAATTGGTACAACCACTATGTATTCAGTATTGAGGTTACTTAAAATGTAAAAGCAGAACTACTATATAATCCAGCAATTCCACTCTCAGGCATACAGCTGAAGAAAACTACAATTTGAAAAGATGCAAGCACCCCAGCGTTCACTGCAGCACTATTTACAACAGCCAAGACATGGAGACAACCTAAATTCTTAATTGACAGAGGAATACGGATATACAACGGAATATTACTCAGCCGTAAAAAAGAATAAAATTTCCATTTGCATTATGGATGGACCATGGAGATTATCACAGTAGGTTAAGGCAAAGAAAGACAAATATCATATGATATCACTTAAATGTGGAATCTTAAAAAAAAAACAACAAAATGATACAAATGAACTATTTATAAAACAGAAACAGATTTAGACACAAAAACACTTATGGTTGCCAAAGGGAAAGGTAGGGGGCTGGATAAATTAGGAGTTTGGGATTAACATGGACATACTATTCTATATAAAACTGATAATCAACAAGAACCAGCTGTATAGCACAGGGAACTCTACTCAATATTCTGTAATAGGCTATATGAGAAGAGAATCTGAAAAAGAATACGGGTATATGTATATTTAGAGCTGAATCACTTTGCTGTACATCTGAATCTAACACAACACTGTAAATGAACTATATTCCAATATAAAATAAAAATTCAATTTAAAAAAGACTACATAAAGTTAAAAATAATGAGGTACACATGTAAAAGAAAGTAAAAGAAAAAAGAAAGCCCTTGCCTATTCCAAAGGCTGGGGAAAAGATGACCTTTCTTTTCTTTCTATTTCTTTCCTTCTTGTTTCATTGTTTTATATCACAACTTAAAAAATCTAATATATTTTGGTAAGGAGCAAATTATCTATTTTAATATTTTTTTCCAGAGTGACTTGTCAAGTGTCCTAACACTTTATTAAAGAACCCACTCTAAATCCACAGAGTAGAAGTCGACACTGTAATCTACTACACTTCTATATTTGCTTACGACTTCTGTGTGGTTCCATTGCTCTCCTGGTCTATTTCTGAATTAGCGTCACACAGATTTTCCTGGTCACTTTTCATAATTTTTAAGATACATTTAAACAACATTTTGTCATATTCCCTTTAAAACATTAGAAATTTATTACTGCATTGAGTTTATCAACTGTTTTAGGAACTAAGTCAGTCTTTCTGCTCAAGGATGGAGTATATTTTTAGTGTGTTTATCTGCTTGTTTTCCTTTACACTCCAAAGGAAAGTTTAATAGTTTTCTTCATGTATCTATGTTACATTTCATGATATATTTATTCTCAGTTATTTTACGTTTACAATGCCTGGCATCTAAGGACTATTGGAGAAATGTTACTCGTGACTCAATGTTTCTATTCCAACAGCAACAATTATTTGTACATTTGTTTTATAACTAGGCATATAATGTTTTTAATGAGTTTTAAATTTTTCTCTAAGCAATCATTATCTACAAGTAATGATATACTTGTATTATTTTAAACTCATCTTATACTTGATTCTATTAACTTCGGTTCTTCTATTTTCCTATTTTTATGCTGCATATTTAGTTTTCTTGATTAACTGCACTGGCTAGTACTTCAAAGTTATTATTAAATAATGAAAAACAGCTAAAAGGTAGTTAAATCATCTTTTTTTTCTCCTTGACTTTAATAAAATGTTTTTAGTGCTTTACTTACTACTAATGACGATGTAGAAGTTAACTTGAAATTCAGTTTTTCATTAAGTAAAGGAAATCTATTTTATTTCTATTCTTACCAAAGTTTTAAAAATCAAGCATTCACTGAGATAATTATACGGCTTTTCATCTTTATCTGATTCATGTAAATAGATTTCCTAACAGGGCGTCCTTCTGACTTTTTAGGATATACCTCGCTGTGACTCATTTAATCTTCTAAATATTTTACTGAATCCTATTTGCATGTATTTTAATATTTTTGCATCACTACTCACTAGTATAGAGTATGAAAACTAGTGTGTTGTTTTACTTTTGGTATACTTAAGGTTTTAAAAATCAGCACTATTAGCTTTCATAAAAATAATTTATAGATTTTCCATCTTTTTTCATACTCCAGAAGATTTTAAAATAGAATTTAAATTATTTTCTTCCTTGAAAGTATAAAAGAATCCACTCTTGGAGATGTAAGAGATTAGATTAGCTAGTGGTTTATTGATCACTTTAATTTTTCAAGGAATCAGCTTTGGAATTTTATCAATTTTACTATTTATTTTCTAATTCATTAATTTGTGTTTTTACTTTATTATTTAATTTGCTTTCTTTACAATTATTTTGTTGTTATATTTCTAATTTCTTGAGTTAAAAAATTTATTCTATTTAACAAAGAAAATGTTTAAGTCTATGAATTTTAGTCACCACAGCTTTGGCTACACCCACATAAAGTATTAGCAATATTGTTACTTTCTAGTTTCTTCCCCTGCCCCAAGTCAAAGTTTTTTCTCTACCTCTATTTTTCCTTATTTTTTCAGATATCAGGAGGACAAAACTGGTTGAATCATAATCTTTGATGACACACTCCCATATTTGGTTTATGAATAGTTTCTTTACTTCTTTCAGCTCAGTCGCTCAGTCGTGTCTGACTCTTTGCGACCTCATGAATCAGCACGCCTTATTAATAATATAATGAACACCCATGAACCCTCCATGAAACTATTTTGTTTAATCCAGAGTTTAAGAATATGTTTCATGTTTCTACAGGTTTATTTTTAATCTTCCTATTTTTGCTACATATAGCAGTTTTCTTATCTGTAATATAGTACCTACCTCACACGAACTAAATGTATTAATGCTTGTAAAATGTTACAACAGAGCCTAGCACATAGTCAGTACTATTTAAGTGTTAGCTATTATTGTTATTCAGTTCAGCTCAGTTCAGTTGCTCAGTTGTGTCCAACTCTTTGTGACCCCATGGACTGCAGCATGCTGGGCCTCCCTGTCCATATTCAGTTCAGTTCAGTCACTCAGTCGTGTCCGACTCTTTGCGACCCCATGAATCGCAGCACGCCAGGCCTCCCTGTCCATCACCAGCTCCCGGAGTTCACTCAGACTCACATCCATCGAGTTAGTGATGCCATCCAGCCATCTCATCCTCTGTCGTACCCTTCTCCTCCTGCCCCCAATCCCTCCCAGCATCAGAGTCTTTTCCAATGAGTCAACTCTTCGCATGAGGTGGCCAAAGTACTGGAGTTTCAGCTTTAGCATCAGTCCTTCCAAAGAAATCCCAGGGCTGATCTCCTTCAGAATGGACTGGTTGGATCTCCTTGCAGTCCAAGGGACTCTCAAGAGTCTTCTCCAACACCACAGTTCAAAAGCATCAATTCTTCGGCGCTCAGCCTTCTTCACAGTCCAACTCTCACATCCATACATGACTACTGGAAAACCATAGCCTTGACTAGACGGACCTTAGTCGGCAAAGTAATGTCTCTGCTTTTCAATATGCTGTCTAGGTTGGTCATAACTTTTCTTCCAAGGAGTAAGCGTCTTTTAATTTCATGGCTGCAGTCACCATCTGCAGTGATTTTGGAGCCCAAAAAAATAAAGTCTGGCACTGTTTCCCCATCTATTTCCCATGAAGTGATGGGACTGGATGCCATGATCTTAATTTTCTGAATGTTGAGCTTTAAGCCAACTTTTTCACTCTCCTCTTTCACTTTCATCAAGAGGCTTTTAGTTCCTCTTCACTTTCTGCCATAAGGGTGGTGTCATCTGCATATCTGAGGTTATTGATATTTCTCCTGGCAAGCTTGATTCCAGCTTGTGCTTCATCCAGCCCAGCATTTCTCAAGATGTACTTGGCATGTAAATTAAAAATAAGCAGGGTGACAATACAGAGCCTTGACGTGCTCCTTTTCCTATTTGGAACCAGTCTGTTGTTCCATGTCTAGTTCTAACTGTTGCTTCCTGACCTGCATACAGGTTTCTCAAGAGGCAGGTCAGGTGGTCTGGGATTCCCATCTCTCTCAGAATTTTCCACACAGTCAAAGGCTTTGACATAGTCAATAAAGCAGAAATAGATGTCTTTCTGGAACTCTCTTGCTTTTTCGATGATCCAGCAGATGTTGGCAATTTGATCTCTGGTTCCTCTGCCTTTTCTAAAACCAGCTTGAACATCAGGAAGTTCACCGTTCACGTATTGCTGAAGCCTGGCTTGGAGAATTTTGAGCATTACTTTACTAGCATGTGAGATGAGTGCAATTGTGCAGTAGTTTGAGCATTCTTTGGCATGGCCTTTCTTTGGGATTGGAATGAAAACTGACCTTTTCCAGTCCTGTGGCCACTGCTGAGTTTTCCAAATTTGCTGGCATATTGAGTGCAGCACTTTCACAGCATCATCTTTCAGGATTTGAAATAGCTCCACTGGAATTCCATCACCTCCACTAGCTTTGTTCATAGTGATGCTTTCTAAGGCCCACTTGACTTCACATTCCAGGATGTCTAGCTCTAGATGAGTGATCACACCATCGTGATTATCTGGGTCGTGAAGATCTTTTTTGTACAGTTCTTCTGTGTATTCTTGCCACCTCTTCTTAATATCTTCTGTTTCTGTTAGGTCCAGACCATTTCTGTCCTTTATCGAGCCCATCTTTGCATGAAATGTTCCCTTGGTATCTCTAATTTTCTTGAAGAGATCTCTAGTCTTTCCCATTCTGTTGTTTTCCTCTATTTCTTTGCATTGATCGCTGAAAGGCTTTCTTATCTCTCCTTGCTATTCTTTGGAACTCTGCATTCAGATGCTTAAATCTTTCCTTTTCTCCTTTGCTTTTCGCCGCTCTTCTTTTCACAGCTATTTGTAAGGCCTCCCCAGACAGCCATTTTGCTTTTTTGCATTTCTTTTCCATGGGGATGGTCTTGATCCCTATCTCCTGTACAATGTCACGAACCTCATTCCACAATTCATCAGGCACTCTATCTATCAGTCCATATTAGGTTAGATCAAATTTATTAACTATATCTTTTAAGATATCTCATTGTCTCATTCTTTCTATTAATACTTGATTAGCCAAGTACTAAACAAACGAGGTAAAATCTCACTGTATTATTGTACTGTTGCCACTTTTTCCTGATTTTACTTTATATAAGTGCCCCAAATAAATATATTCATAATAGTTGTGTTTTTATTATAGGTTGGACCTTTTTTTTAATCTCAAGATTTTTACCTTGAGTTCAACCTTGTTTAACATTAACAGACAAAAGCACTCTGATTTTTGTTGTCATTGTTTACACTTTCCTGCTATATCTTATTATTTCACTTTTAATATTTCTGAGTCACAGAGTTTCAGGGTTGTACTTTGAGAACACACAGCTGTAGTTTTTTTTTTTTTTTTCTGATCCACTTAGAATCCTTTCCTTTTAAAATGATGAATTTTATCCAATTACATTTATTAGTAAAACACATGTCTGATCTTGTCTTTGCCATATTATTTTGTTTCCTGATTTAATGCTTCCTGGTTCCTTCTTTTCTCCCTATTTTTTGCTGTAAAATCTGTGTTCTCAAAAGAAATTTTTTTCCCTTCAGCAATTTCAAAGTGATACATAGTCTGCTTTCTGTTAAACAAGTTTATAACTTTAAATAACACACTCTGACTTATTTTTCTCAATATATCATTGATGTGGATTTCTTTTTTTTTTAAACAGTGCTTGGCTGTCTACCCTGATGAGATTCACCATTTGCTTGCCAAAACACCTCCTCACTTATGCCAGGCTGAGCTTTTCCTCCACAGCTCAGATTAAGTGGCTCTGGCTGCCCTTGTTTGTGGCTGTTTAAAAACAAAATTCGTTAACATATTGTCAAATCCTCCTTCTCTGAAGCCTACAGAGATTTGGCTCTAGCCGATGGTAAAACAGCACGTAGCCTGTAAGCAGCGGCTCCAGGCCCAGTGGCAGGACAGGACAAGGGGATGGGAGGCCCAGAGGTTTAGAAGTGGCAGCCTCAGTGTCTCCGCATGGCCTGGCCCCACAGAGGCAGTGTGTGGGTGGCGTTAGTCGCTTGGTCATGTCTGACTCTTTGTGACGCCATGGGCTGTAGCCCACCAGGCTTCTCTGTCCATGGAATTCTCCAGGCAAGAATCCTGGAGTGGGTAGCCATTCCCTTCCCCAGAGGAACTTCCCAACCCAGGGATCGAACCCTGGTCTCCTGCCTTGCAGGCAGATTCTTTACCATTTGAGCTACAGGGAAGTCTCGGAGGCAGCAGCAGCATCAGCTGGAGGCAAACAGCCCAGGATCAGAGTAGCCCTCTCACTCTCCCTATCTAAAGTCCAAAGCACTCCTTGTTAGTTGCTCATTCATGGGGCTCTCATCTCCCCAACAATATTGGGTTCTTGCTGCTTCTGGGTTAGTGAAGTTTCTGTTTCCTCTGCCTTCCTGATCACCCCTCTCCCTGTTCACAAGTACCTTTCACAACCCTCTCCAGGGCTGTTTCCATCTCCTTCTAGAAGGGCTCCGAGAGATGAGTAGGGTGCTTGGGAACCAGTTGGGGCATCTCCAGAGGGCCTCGCAGTTCCTCCTGGTCTCACCAAACCTCCCTGTTTTCCATAGTCCAGCTCCATCTGCTTCCTCTAAGGAGTCTTTCTGATTGTTCTAGTTCCCCCTGACCTTCCATCATTCTGAGTAATCTACTCCATTCTTGTTCTCCTCTCTCTGGAGCTGATCTCTGACTATCTCAAACCTGCTGAATCTGGTTTCCCCAACTAGACTAGGAGTCCCTGAGGCCAGAGCCGGGGTCTCTTCCTCCTATTGCCCCTCCATGCATCACAGGACCGGTAGATACAAGAAGAGCTTAGTAAAGATCTATTGAACAAATGGAAAGTCAAGACAAAGGACTTGGAATCTGACTCTCTGGGCTCAAATGCCACATCTGCTGCTTGTGAATGGTGGGGCTTTGGGTAAGTTACTTAATGTTTCTACAAAGGGTTGCTATGGGGATTAAATGTGATAATGTGTGAACCACATAGCTTGGCCTCTAGCCCTAGAAGACATGAGTGGAGCTACCAGTGGACTGTCAGCCTGCATTGTTAGCTGCACTGAACCAGCCTGATGGGGTGTCAGATGCTGCGTGCAGGTGGGTGTGTCACCAGGGCTCAGGTGCAGGTGGCTGGTGACCCGAGACCTGTGCCAGCTGTGCCCTGGGATCTGGGAAAGTCACTTCCCTCTGTGGAACAAGGAGGGCTGGACAGATGACCTCTGCCATGATCCCTTTCTGCTCTGACCTCCATACATGCTGTGGTGTTGACAGTGTGTGAGCTGGCCTTCATTTGGGGCCCTGGGGGCGGGGTTCATTTTCAGCAGAGGCCTCTGCCCCTGTTTCTAACCTGGCTTTCCAGCTGGAGATGCCCTTTCTCTGCTTGCACCCTCTCCTCGCCTCCCGCCCACCCTCCACCCCCAGGAGGGTACCAGCGCGCCACTGCTGAGCAGGATCATGAAGATGACGAACGTCTCGAACCAGCTGTGCTCCACGATGCGGTAGCAGGTCTTGCGCAGCCTCCACCAGACCTTCCCGGGGGCCTGTGTGGTGTCCACAGTGCAGCAGGGACAGCGGCGGACACAGCCTGTGGGGGAAGGAGAGGGCTCAGACCCAGCCCAGCACCTGCAAACGCCCACATCAGACAGCAGGAAGTTGGGCACTTGAAAGAATGACTGAAAGTGGTTACAACGATGGATAATGAGCTGGGCCACGTGGGGGGCGGGTCCATGGTGGGGGGTGATGACTGCGGGAACTGCCCTCAGGAGGCTTCACGCAGCAGGTACTCCATGGAGAGGGTGGATGGACTAGGCTACCAGTAAGTAGATGAAGGGCCTGGCAGGTCTGGGCCAGGGCAAGGCTGGGGTTGGGTTGGGCTCCAGCTTGAAGCGTGCTCACCCGGACAACTCACCCCCTGGGGGAATGTTCCAGAATCCCCTGGGGTGCTCGGTCCCTGGACTTTCTCCATGTTTGCAGTTTCTGAGCCTTGGGAAGGGCAGACTTCTTATTGACAGTCCCAAAGGGTGTGCCACATGGAACACAAACCCTCATTTTATCCCCAGCTGCCCTCCAAATATACCATGGATTCATAAAAGCTCCAGATGCTGTCACCAACACGGCCACATGTCACACCCACCTTGAATGTTTACAGAGGGCCTACTACGTGCCAAGCACTGTGCCACAGCCTGAGGGGATGGGGGAATTAGACCAGTCCCTGCCGCTATGGGGGCCCCCAGTCATACCACCACGCCACAAACACAGCCAAACACACTCCACACTCCACAGTGGTCCAGCCAAACACATCTGAAGGCACACCTGCCATAATTCACGTCACGGGCAGGTGGGGAGGCCCCCAGGGTCTTGAGGAAAGGGGAAAGGATAACAGGCATCCAGGCCAGAGCGGATTGTGACGCAGGAGCTTCGGGTCCTCCTGCCCCTCTGTGCAGGGCTGAGGCTGGGCCATAGTGCCAGCCGGGGCCGTACCTTCAGTGAAGCAGTCCTCTGGATCTTTGACGTCCTCTCCGAGGTCAGGGATCTGCTCCAGGAGGTCAGCAGTGTTGGTCATATCTGCTGTGCTCCCCTCAGAGTAACTGTCTTCTGGAAGCTGCAGGCAGGATTGTGAGGTGGGGTGGGTGAGCGCATGAGTGTAGGCTCTGCAGCAGCCTCCAGCCTGGGGCTCCCAGAGTGGAGATGCCTAGGCCATCCCCCACGGCACACCTGGAGAATCTGAGCCCAGGGGGATGGGAACCTGCCACGAAGCTCACCGGGGCTGGACCTTAGGGCCCCTGGGTCAGTGATTCTGGGCTGCTGGTGTCTAGGGCAGGGGTGCAGGGGTGGGACAAGGGTTCTGGGAAAACCCCAGGAATGGGGAAGGCATCCAGGCGGAAGTGAAACAGGCATGAGGTGCAACAGGGACACACACTGGGATGTGGACACAGTGGCAGCCCAGCACACACACAGGAAACAGGCAGGCCACGCCCAGAACAGAGTCAGCTCCAGGGTCAGAGGCACACACAGGCACCGCGTCAGACATGCAAAGGACAGGCCAGGGACCCCAGCCCACATTTCTCACTCAGTTCATACGGGTGCTGGTGTGAGGCACACAGCCTAGAGCAGGAAGGTGCTGGAACCTTCCCCGCCTGGTCACGCAGGTTTCTGTGGCCCTGATCCCACATAATCTGATGATGACAGGTATGTGCCGCTGCCCTTGCGAGCACCTCTGTGTGTCATGTGTGGGCACCAGTGTAGGAGTGCTGTAGTTCTGCCCAGTTCCCCTCTTTGGGCCAGTGCACCTGTCTCCAGCTGCTGCGAACACTGTTTAGCTGACCCCATCTCCAGAAAAGTGCCTTAAGCCAGGGACCTGCCATCCTTGGAAAAAGTTTGGGAGTTACAACCCGAGTCCAGGGTGGCTGACACCCAGTGACTGACTGATATGGAAGAGACCCAGCTGAGGCTGGAATCCAGCCAGCATAACATCTGGAGCTGCTTCTTCTGCCTTATCTTGCTTTTCTCACTTCCTTACAGGTCTCTCCTGAGGGCACCCACTCAATGAATCATTTGCACAGGAAGCCGGGCTCTGGCTCTGCCTCTGGGAATCCACCTTAATGACAAGTGTGGCAGGGAAGAGGGTTCTGGGGAGGAAGGAAGCCTTCCTTTGCTTCAGATCACATCTACAACACCCAACTCAGTTGTCCACCTCATGCTGCTCAGGCTCCGCTCCACTCTGGGGAGAGCTGGTTTGAGTTCTTGGGCAGCCCTCGCTCTCAATGCTGCCTTTTCTCTTCCTTCCACAATTCAGTCCATTGCTGTCTCAAAGTCCTCTTTAACCTTGAGATTGGCTGTAAGGAGTGACTGGATCCTGGTGAAAATGTAGAGTGCCCCTGGGTGCAGGGTGGTTTCTGTGCTTCTGAGGTTCGCGTCCTTACTCCAGCTTCGTGCAGTGCTGAGCTGGGAAAGGCACAGTGGAGGGTCTTTGGGCGCCTTTTCTTTTCAGACACTAGAGCTGTCACGTGAGATGGCAAGTTCTTGGGATTTCCCGGGCAAGTGAGATGAGGGGTCCTTCTCCTAGGAAAGTCCCAGCCCACCTGGCTGTCTCCTCATTTCCACTGTGACTTGATCTGAAGAGGTGATGGAGGTACCAGACTTGCTCAAAGGTCAGCATTCCAGTACGGGAGCCCCTTCTGTCCGTGACCTTCCGTCCCTCCCGTATCTTCCTGTTCCCTCCGCCTTGGTGTGTCAGACCCTCCAGGAGGACAGGTGTGACCTGCACAGTCAGGGCGGTGATTCCATTAGGCCCTTGTACTCCCAAACTGGCCATGAAAACAAAGCTTCCCATGGGCCCATCCCATGAAAGGAACAAGACAAAGGAGAAATGTTGCCTTGGGGCAAGTCACAGCTGCCGGACTGAGGCTGAGGTCAGGCTGCAGGACAAGGGCCCTGGGCACGGTCTCTGAGCACATGACCTCCACCTTCCTGGGTGCTTGGCAGAGCAGGGGTGGGGTGTAGCCAGCAGTGCCACAGTCCAGTTAGCTCAGGGGCTGCAAACCCAAGTGCTTACGGGGCCAGGCAGGTGATGGAATGAAGGCAGGCAGGTGCGGTCTGGCCAGTCGCAGCTTTCTGGCCGGTCAAGGAGGCGGTTACACCCTTCAGCAGGGAAGCTCTTCTTCCGATATTTTTTTTTCAAGACAAGCCAGAATGCAGACTTTTCATAGAAAAGCCTCTGGCTTTTAAATGTTGCTCGCTGTTGTCTTGTTTTTCAGTAGCTCAGTTGTGTCTGACTCTTTGCGACCCCATGGACTGCAGCATGCCAGGCTTCCCTGTCCTTCACCATCTCCTGGAGCTTGCTCAAACTCATATCCATTGAGTCGGTGATGCCATCCAACCATCTCATCTTCTGTCATCCCCTTCTCCTGCCTTCAACCTTTCCCAGCATCAGGGTCTTTTCCAATGAGTCAGCTCTTCGTATCAGGCGGCCAAAGTATTGGTAATGAGCACAAATTAAAACTCTTTTGTGTCCAGAACAAGTGCCTCTGACAGGCCTTGTGTTTGCTGCTTCAGCTTCCGTCCAGGTGAGAAGCAGCTAGTGGCTCGTGTGTTAAGAGCCTGTGCTCAGAGCTCCCCCAGTCCCCCAGGCTGACTCACAGGACAGACGTTTGCCGACAGGACCAAAGCACAGGAACCCAGTGAGGAAGGGGTGAACACGCAGGGGTTTGGGGTTAGTCCTGTGGCGTGCTCCTGGGGCCTGCTTCCTGAATTTCCCCGTGGCTCTGGGCCCCATCCCTCCCCTGTCTGGGGTCACTCTGCAAATGGGTCTCCCACACTGGCTGTGATAGCGGCTGTGGCTCCCACCAGAAGGTTGGTGTCTGGGGGCCTCTCACGGCCCCCAGCCCCAGCGGCAGTGCCCCAGTGGCTTCGGGGACAAAGGTGTGCGTTACCTCACTGCACCCTGGGGCCGGGGCCTCTGCTCGCCGCTGCCGCTGCAAGTCTGCCTGAGCCTCACTGGCCTCGGCCCCAGAGGAGGTGGTCTCCGACACCTGGCTCCAGACCCTCGGCTTCGGGAGGGCCTCTGGGCTGACGGATGCAGGCTGGGATTCCTGCTGAAGAGACCCCCAGCCCATGAGCTACCCAGCCAGTGTTTCCAGGATCCTGGCTCTGCTTCACTACTCTCTTTGTGAAGCATCATTTCGCTGAAGACCCCTCCTTCAGGCATTCTAAGGCTGACGGAAGCTCCTGAGAGGACCAGGCAAAGGGCCTAAAGCTAAAAAGCCCCTGGCCTGGCTGGCACAAATCTCTCCCTCCTCTCACTTCTCGAAGGGTGTCAGTGCACCACGATGTCCAGCTCCCAGGTGCTGGCAGCTCCACTTAGGAGGACAGGCTTTCCCCAGGAGTTCCCATGGCAGCTCAGCTTATACACACACACACACACACACACACACACACACCACACCACACATACCACACACACACACAACACACACCACACACACACACACAACACACACACACACACACACACACACGCGTCTCAGGGCCAACAGGCTCAAGGGAAGCAGAGGAGCAGGAACAGCAAGGGCAGCCAGAATTCCACTCCTGTGCTGGAAGCGTCCTGGAGCTAATTCTAAGCCACGGTTCTGGCAACATCAACCCTTCCCCTCCCCCAACCGACTCTGTGGCTGTCCCGCCGCCTGCCTGAAAGGGCAGGAGCTGGCCTCTGGGACCACAGGAAGGCAGGAGTTTGTGGAATCAAGGCTGGAGCCACAGATCAAATTCCATGCAGGGGAGCAGCTGCTCTTCTCAGCCAGACCCACCCAGTGCAGGCCCCAAGGAGGTGGCCAGCATGGGCCCAGTGAAACCGAGAGACCTAGTCCTCACTGTCTGACCAAGGACCTTGGGAGAAGCCACCTGAGCCAGGCTCAGGCCGTGAGGACACTGAGGGAGCCAGGGAGGGGGTGGGGTGCACTGTCCCTTTTGTTCAGACTCCAGTCCTAAGTGTTAAAAATAACAGGTTGGGAGATAAGATAGTGCTGTCTCTGACACCTGCCATCTTAGGAATGCTTATTTTTAAACCTCAGAATGAGCCCTGGGCCTGGGGGGAGGGGAAGGGGCAGTGGTGAGGTCAGGAGGCCACTCTCCCCCACTCACCAAGACATTCTGCCTTGTTAGTCTTGGAGGGGATAAGGTCAGGGTTGGGTCTGGCAGCCAGGCTTCCTGGCTCTGTCCTAGACCTGTGAGGAACTCCTAGCAAGTCTGTCTCTCTTGCTGTGCCTCGGTTTCTCTCTCTGAACAACTGGCTGCCCGTGTCCAGCCAGGGGATGAATGATAGTCCCTTGAAGATGCCCTCCTGGGCTGGGCTGGGGAGAGAGGGTTGCCAGCTGATCTCATCATGCCTCCACGAGGCTGGTTCTGGGGGGGGTGGCCTGTGTTCCCCCTCCAGGCCAATCCCTACTGGGGCAACTGTTCCGAGTGAAGCTGGGTCCCCTGGGCAGGAGGTGGTGCTCACACACATGAGGGGCAGGGTTTGGGGGCTCACCTGCTTGCTGGACCCTTCCTCTGTGCTCAGGCTGTTCTCCTCATCCTCCTCGGGGTCATCCATGTCTGACTCGGCCACGGCAATGGGCACACACACAGGCTCAGCATCCCCAGGTGCGCCCTGACCTGGCCGCTGGCCTTCCTCAAACCGCGTCTCCTTGCGGGCTGGGGGAGCCTTCTCACTCTCTAGTGGGGGCGGGGGGCTGGAGGTGGCGATACAGCCTGGCAGCTGGCCCTGGGAGGCGAACGCCGCGGGCTTCTGAGGCGGCCGCTGCAGGAGCCCACAGCAGAAGTCCCAGGTGGTCCGCTTGATGAAGCGCAGGCCCCGCTGGATGCGGGCCAGGGCCAGCTGGAGGTTGTTCATCTCCCCATCCTCGTCGGGGGCTGTGAGGTTGTCCGCACTGAAGGAGCTGAGCAGTAAAGCCAGGAAGAGGTTCAGGACCTGTGGAGACAACGCCAAGCCCTGGGCGCTCAGGATGGAAAACCCTTGAGGAGGGCCAGAAGCAAAGAGTGCAAGGCTTGGACCCTAGGGCCTCATTCTAAGCTCTCACTCCCTTCAATATAAAGAGTTTGGCTCTGAAAGGAAAGGTGAGTTCTCATCCTGAGGTAGCAGATACACAGGCCCTGGACTGAGCAGCTGCAGCTGGTCTCCTGCTGATGCTTCGAGATGGGAGACCAGTGGGAGCACTGGGTCCTGATTGGGTGTGTTTTCATGGGTTTCCCAGCCCAACACATGTGCCGAGAAGGCCCTCAATCTAAGGGAAGGACAAAAGGAGTGAGAATAGGCCAGCTAGAATCCATCTTGGCTGAGAGATGCATGTCCATACTAGGAACAGATATGGAGATGACTGGCTAGAAAAAAATACAACAATGGAAAACTGCCCTATTTAAGCAGCCTAAGCTGCTCCCTCCTAACTTGTCTGTCTGCTCTTCCACACGTACTTTGCTTCTAATAAACGCTTTTATCTTTTTCACAGTCGTGGTCTCTTTGCTGAATCCTTTCTTCAAAGAAGAACCGAGGTCCTTCTTCCAGCTTTTCACCACCAGAATCAACCCCTCCTCCCAAGGGTTCAGATACAGGCTGAACTGAGGGTGTGCAGACCCAGGATTCTTGGGTGTTGGTGCACATTCAGTGGGAGAGCTGTGGATTCCTCTGATGTCAAAGTCTGCAGATACTGTCACGCTGTCTTGGGAATAATGGGGGGCCATGCAGTCATGGTGAGGGCTTCCCTAGCGGCTCAGCAGTAAAGAACCCGCCTGCGGTACAGGAGACAGGGGTTCGATCTACATGTTGGGAAAATCCCCTAGAGGAGGGCATTGCAACCCACTCCAGTACTCTTGTCTGGAAAATCCCATGGACAGAGGAGCCTGGCGGGCTACAGTCCATGGGGTCACAAAGAGTCAGACCTGACTGAAGCAACTTCGCATGTACACATGCAGTCATGGTGAGCACAGCACTGCTCCCTGGGAAGAGGGATCCAAGCTGGGATTACCAGGGAAAAGACAGACTCCCAGCCAGAAGCAGCCCAGAGCATCCATTCATCCGCCCACCCATCCATCGCTCATCTGCTCTTGGGGACCTCCTGGGAAGGGGCCTGTGCATCTGTTGGTATCTGATGTACCTCTAAGTTCCCTACTGAAGCTAGTTCCCCACTCGAACATTTGGGGGCTCCTGCCGTGCAGCACACTCCAGTGGTGTCCCCAGATCTTACTATGCTCCCCAGGTGAAGGACATGGGATACTGAGCACAGAAGAGGGCGATGGCAGGAGAACAGGCCAGGTGGCAGCTCTCGGGACTGACTGCAGGGTCAAGCCACTGAGAGGGGGTTGTTGCGTCCAGGTGGGGAAGGGTGCTCGGGTGGGTGCTGTGTAACCCTAGACAGCTGGGATGGAGTGGCGAGACCTGGGGCTGGGGCCAGGCGCCAGCCTTAGCTCTAGTGCTCGTATGCTGCAGGGAGGCAGGGGAGGGGCTGAGGCCTCAGAGGTGCCAGAAGACACAGACTTACTATTATGGGTTTGAGACCCCTACGGTGGGGGGGGGGGGGGGGTTTGCAAAATCCTCCTGTCTTTGGATGGTTCTTGACTACTGCTTGTTGCTAAACCACCCTGCAAGTCTGAAGCTTTAGTTTTGGTTAAAAAGGCGAACTTCTGTTGAGTGACAAGGGACTGGGCTTGGGTCTTGGGGAGGGTAACTGAAGATGGCAGCGGGTTTGTTCCACACAGGGGGCAGTCTGGCTCCCGGGCACCACCAGGCCGATGGGCTAGAGAAGCAACCTCCCCCACCTTGGGCTTGTTCTTCCCCCACAGCCACTCCCAGAAGGAGTCCAGTCGGATGGGGGCCTCTACAGCAGGGTGGTGTGAAGGTGGACACCCAATCTGAATCCTTCCTGCCCTGGCTTCTTACAAGCCCCTGAGACACGTCTGTCAGCAAGCTGGGAAGAATTCTGATGAAGGCAGTGGGCAAGACTGGCGTGCCAGGCCTCAGAAACCTGCCTTTGGTTTCAAAATTAACACTCATTCATGTGGACAGTATGGAAAGGTTAAGAAGTGGGCTCTCCTGTCCTATATCCACAGAGAGATGATCGCTTGTGACACCTGGCAGCCTTTTTTTTTATGTCGTCACTGGAGGGGTGAGGCATGTGATGGGATTCAGAGCTGCTGTCTACACTGACCCCTGGCCAGGCCCCTGGCCTCTGTCCACACTGGCCTGGGCCTGACCTGCCTCTCTTCCTGGTAGCCCACCCTGGATACTCCCACCACAGCCATCGCTCACGCCTGGCTGAACATCTGATCACCAGGCATCTAGGGCCAGGCTGGGGGTGGGGCAGGAGGTGCCTGGGCAGCCTCCTCTGTCCACAGAGTGTGCCAGGGCCTTCCTTGCCGCCGGCTTCGGAAGTTGGGCGGCTTCCGGTGCTTTCCCCGTCAATCACACGCTGCTGCCCTGGCCCCTGCCTGATCATCACTTCCCATTTCAATGGCAATCTTGCTTCCACCCACGCCCGGCAGCGGCCCAATTCCTGAGGCGGCCAGGGAGGGGGCTGTGTGGGCTGCGTTTGCTTCCCTCCTCCAGCAGCCTCTAATCTTCTCATCCCCAGGCAGATCTGCTTGGAAATCGCAGGCTGTGTGTGCGTGAGAGCAGCTCAGCCTGGCCCTGGGCTGAGAGCTCTGTGCACTCACATCCTCCTCGGAACACACAAGAGTCTGCTGGGCTGGGGGCTGAGTGAGGGGCACCCCGAGTGGCGGCGGTGTGTTTGAAGGGATGGGAGGGGGTTGCGGGGCCAGCCAAAGAAAGAGCTGGACTCCATGGGCACTGAGCACTCTGCTTCCTCTCTGGGCTCCATCCATGGAGCCCAAGGGAGATGGACCTCAATTCAGACTGAGCCCACCCTGGCCTGCTTAAGGCACGTGGGAGGAGAAAGCAGGCAGGTCTGAGAAGTGCTTTGGAATCTGCAGCCCGTGGTACTCATATCACCCAAAACCTCTTTGTGAGTGGCTGTGGAGCCTGCACTGCCCACACCGGGGGCAGCGGGAGCCAGACCCTGCAGCTGTGACGGTGGAATGTGTGTGGTCCCCCTGTACACCCAGGAAGAAGGCTGCATGTCCACAGCAGACACTGACTTCTCTCTGAACCACTGACCCCTCTCAGCCTTGCTTCTTCCAAAGCCTCCATCTCTGGCATTTAGATTTTGATCTCTCTCAACTCCAGAAATTTCCCACGTTGTAAAGACACAAGGCAAAATGCACTCGCCCTAGGACAGACAGGTGACCAAGAGGGCAAAGACCTGGGCTCCTTCTGACAGAACAGCAGGGCCTCTCACCACAGCTACCCAGGGTGACATACAAGGCTCCCTCAGGCCCCACACACGTTCCACCTGCCTGCACCTGTGCTTTGCTTAACCTGCTTCTTCCCTCTCTAGCAGCACTTGTCTATCAGGTCAGCAACAAGTCCTCTCTACCAGAAAGGCCTCCTGGATTTCCCTAGCTGAAAGGGATCGGTATCCATGGTCTCCGCCTTAATGGCTCTGATCATTCTGACCAGCTTCATTCAGGCCTGTTTGAACTCGCCACCTGCTCACTCTCTCAAGGTGGGGAGCAAAGTCAGGGCCACACTCACCTCTGTACACCCAACAGCATCTGGCACAATATTTAGCATGCACCAGGGGCTCAGCAAATGTTTGTTAAGCTGAATTGAATCAGGTGATAAATCAGACAGTGAATAGCTAATAAAGTAATGAGTAGCTGAGCAAATAATTAATTAATGGATATAAACTGAATACATAAAGAACAAATAGGTAACTAGATGGGTAAATGAATGAATGAGCAAATAAAGAGTGACGTGGATGAATGGATAGCTTAATGAGTGATAACTGGCTGGATAAATGAGTAGATAGGTGGGACTGATGAATGAATAGATGACGGATAGATGGATGCAGAGATGGATGAATGAGCGGAGGGATAGATGAGTGACTGGAAAGATGCGTGATGGGCGAATGAATGGATGGATTTGTGGGTGAGTGACCGGATGTGTAGACAGATGGACAAATGGATGGATGAACAGGTGCACGTGTGTGTGACTGAACGGGGACTGATAGGTGGATAGTTGATGGATAGATGAATGGATGGGTAAGTGAATGAGTAGATGGGGTTGATGGGTGGGTGGATGGCTGGGTGAGGGGGTGGATAAATGGATAGGCAGACTGGTAACTTAATAGATTGATAGAGACAGAGATAGACAGATGGGTTACTGATGAGTGGATAGATAGCTGGATAGGCAGAGTAGATGGATGAGTAGAGAGGTGAAAAGAATGAACGGGTAACAGATAGACACGTGAATGGGTGGGTAAATGGGTGAATGAATGAATATTGCTGTTGTTGTTTAGTTGCTAAGTCATGTCTGACTCTTTTGTGACCACATGGACTATAGCCCACCAGGCTCTCTGTCCATGGGATTTCTCAGGCAAGAATACTGGAGTGGGTTGCCATTTCCTTCTCCAAGGGATCTTCCAGACCCAGGGATCGATTGTGTGTCTCCTGCCTTGGCAGGCAGATTCTTACCATTGAGCCACCAGGGAAGCCCATGAATGAATAGGTGGAAGGATGGGTAAACGAGTAGACGGGTGGATGAGACTGATGGGTGGGTGGGTGGGTGGATGGGTGCATGGATGAGACTGATGGGTGGATGGGTGGATGGGTGGATGGATGAGATTGATGGGTGGATGGGTGATTTGATGTATGACTGACAGAGGGAGTGGATGGATGGAAGGAAGGGTAAGCGAATGGACAGATGGGTGATTGGGTGGGTGGGTAGCTAGGCAGATGAATGGACGGGTAGGTGAGTGAGCATGAGAGAGTCCTCTGGCCAACTTACCACAAGGTTACCAATGACCATAACAAGCAGGAAGACCAGCAGGCACAGTGACTGCCCAGAGACCTCCATGCAGTCCCACATGGTCTCGATCCACTCTCCGCAGAGGATGCGGAAGATGATGAGGAAGGCATGGAAGAAATCCATCATGTGCCAGCGGGGCAGGAGGCCTGAGTCACTGATGCGGTGCCTCAGCTCTGAGTAGTTCTTGCCAAAGAGCTGCATGCCCACCACAGCGAAGATGAACACAATGATGGCCAGCACCAGCGTCAGGTTGCCCAGCGCGCCCACTGAGTTCCCGATGATCTTGATGAGCGTGTTCAGGGTGGGCCAGGATTTGGCCAGCTTGAAGACCCGAAGCTAGGGAGGGAGGGGTCCTTGTGAGGGCCTCTGGCTCTCACCGCCCATGGACATCCTCACGCCCCTAGCTCCTGCCTGAAAACCCAGGGCTCCCTTGGAGGTCATCAACACCTGTTTCTCCCCTTTCTCCAAGAGCACACACTACTGTTTCTCTCCAGAGCCTGAGGGTAGTTTCACTGGGCTCTGATCTGGGAGTCAGGCCAACAGCTCCAGACTCCTCTCCCCAAACACCCCTTCTATTTGTCCCCACACCAGCCTCCTACTCACTTTGGTCTCACTTCTAGGAACCACCCTGTAGATTCCCCCATCATGGAATGTCCCTTTTCCAGACCTTTCCTCATCAGGGGTCCTTCCAGGCAGGCTCAAACCATCCCTGACTCGCCTAGTCAACTCCATCCTTCCCTCCTCTCAGTCATCATAGAGAAAGGTAGCCAGTGCTTAGCATTTATTGAGCACCTACTGTGTCGGGCCTTATGCTTGGATCAGCTAATTAGGAACTCCAAATAACTACACGAGGGTGGCACTTTTATTATCTTATTTGACAGATGAAGAAGCCAACTTTAGAGGTGGAGTAACTTGTCTAAATCCCTTGGATCTTGGCAGTGCAGTTGGGATTAGAATCCATAGCCTGGGCTTTCTTTTTTGCCCCAACCATTCTGCTTTCCCAGCCCAAGTTGAAGCCACCTCCTCCAGAAAGCCTTCCCTGACCTACTTCTGGCCCCATGCCTAGACATCTGAGACAGTGTGAGCTAAGAGCATGGTCCACAGACTCATGTCTTTGATACTATCTGAGACCTGCTGAATCTACATTGGAACGTTAGCAAGACTGCCAGGCAATCTGTGTGCGCAGTAAAGTTTCAAAAATGCAGATTCTAAAACCAGCAGGTGGAGCCCCAGGTGAGCTATCAGGAGACTTGGTTCCACCTGTTACCTGCCATGTGGCTTTGGGAAACTGGTTTACCTCTTTCGGTCTTAGCCTCCTCATGTGTAGAATGGGAATGCAGTAACACTAGCTCCTCTCCTGGGATACTGTGAGGACTAAAGGGGGCATGGTGAACCGTAAGGGGCTTTGCAAATCATCAGGATGGATACCACTCCAAATGCCCCTCTGGAGGGAGGGATAGCTCCCTTGCCCACCTCTGTGTCCCCCAAGTTGCCCATACTAGCCTATGCTGTACCTAGTGAGCAGCTTCTGGGTGAAGGTATGAAAGATCAGAGCAGGGGGCACTGAGTGATGGCCTCAGAGAGGGCATGCCTTGGTGGCCCCAGGGTCCCGCCCACCCACCCCTGCCAGGCCCAGCCGGGTACCAGGCGGAAGGAGCGAAGCACCGACAGGTTGCCCATGCGGGACAGGCCCAGCTCCATGAGGCTGAGGATGACGATGATGCTGTCGAAGATGTTCCAGCCCTGCTGGAAGTAGTAGTAGGGGTCCAGGGCAATGATCTTGAAGGTCATCTCTGCTGTGAAGATCCCTGTGAAGACCTGGGAAGGAGTGGGAATGAGGAGTTCCAATATTCAGGCTGGAAAGAGCCTCTGGCAGCAGGGTCTCCCTACCTCCTGACTCTTGCTCCAGGAGGGTCCCCCTCCAGGGCTGCCAGCTCTGACTGTGCCCAGAATCCCAGTGGTGCTTGCTTGGCCCTGGCCCACCTCCTTGGGGACACCTCCAACCCGATGCCTCCAGCCAACTCTGCTGTTTCCCAGACATGACCCACCAGCCTGGGCCTCAAAAACAACCGAGCCCATTGCAGGCTCTAAACTCTGATGATTCTGGGAGGCACCTGGGATCAGGGGAGGCTGGGGTGGACCTTGACACCACCCAGCTCCAGACTTGTTCAAGCCCATGTTGCTGCAGGAAATTTTCCCTGCTTCACACACACCAAATTCACGCATTTCCACAAACACTCATGCTTCTGTGGCTCAGCACCTTCAACCATGCTGTTCCCACTTTCTCCCTGTCCGTGTGATGACTTTTCTCACTGTAACAACAATCAGCCACCATTTCTTGAGGCCTTACTATGTGCCTAGAGCTGGGCTAGAATGCTTAGAATAAGTCGTTTCTTTTAACCTGCCTAACCACCAGGTAAGAAAAGTAGCATTAAGCCCATTTTACAGGTAAGGAAATTGAGGCACTGAGAGGTTAAGTAATGCGCTTGAAGTCAAGTAGCTCATAAATTTGAGAACTAGCAGAAGAACATTATGGCAATGTTTTTAATAAGGACAAAAGAATGCCCATCACAAGGAAGTGGTTAAACTATTGATAGCTCATCTGTACAGTAGAATATCCCACAACTATTTTTCTTACAGGAAAAAAAACAAAAACGATGCTGTAGGAGAAGGAAATGGCAAGCCACTCCAGTGTTCTTGACTGGAGAATCCCAGGGACGGCGGAGCGTGGTGGGCTGCCCTCTATGGGGTCGCACAGAGTCGGACACAACTGAAGTGACTTAGCAGCAGATGATGTTTAGTTAGTATGAAAGGACATTCACAAGGTGTTAAGTTTCAAAAGTCAGTTTATAATGTGTACAGTATGATCCCATTATAGACATAAGCCAAGGTTAGAGAGTTTTGCTGTTGTTCAGTCACTCAGTCGTGTCTGACTCTTTGCGACCCCGTTGACTGCAGCACGCCAGGCTTCCCTGTCCTTCACCATCTCCCAGAGTTTGCTCAAACTCATGTCCATTGAATCAGTGATGCCATCCCACCATCTCATTCTCTGTCATCTGCTTCTCTTCCTGCTTTCAATCTTTTCCAGCATCAGGGTCTTTTCCAGTGAGTCGGCTCTTCATATCAGGTGGCCAAAGTATTGGAGCTTCTGCTTCAGCATCAGTTCTTCCAGTGAATATTCAGGGTTGATTTCCTTTAGAGTTGACTGGTTTGATCTCCTTGCTGTCCAAGGGACTCTCAAGAGTCTTCTTCAGCACCACAGTTTGAAGGCATCAGTTCTTCAGCACTCAGTCTTTTTTATTGTCCAGCTCTCACATCCTTACATGACTATTGGAAAAACCATAGCTTTAACTAGACAGACCTTTGTAGGCAAAATCTTCCCACTTCCTGGGAAGCCACTATTAGCACTCAGGGCTCTGTGAACCATCTGCTGGGAGTCAGGGGAGGTGGGTGCCCACACTCATAGCCTGTCTGCCAGATCCCAGTGAGCTTATAAAATACGAAGAGCTGTTTGTATCTGAAGCCCCTGTTGGGGCCTGGAGATCTCAGCAGTCATAATAAATGAGGCCAAAGAGACCAATAACCACCCTCTCACCCACTTGACATCCTTGAACTCTAACTCTTATAAACAGCCTATGGAGTTATTATTCTCCCCACTTTACATATAAGGACACTCAAGGCTCAGAGAGATGGAGAAACTGGCCCAAGATTCCCCCATGGCAGACCCTGCTCTGGAACCCAGGTCTGGCTGCTGTTCTCTGCACATCTTAAACTATCCAGCTGTGCTCTCGTGTCCTTGCCATGCCAGAGATGATCCTTGGTCCAATTCATTTCTTATTATAAATTTCTGGAAACGGAATTGCACAGTCAACAAACATTCTCAGAGATTCTGACACATAGGTGCTAAATGATCCTCAGAGATAGGTTTTAACCAATTCCATGAACCACACGGGAAAACTGTTTTCCTCATAAAGTTGCCAATTCCTGTCTCACTCACCTCTCCAGTCCAACAGGACAAAGGCCATTTTTTATTGTTGTTTTGTTGGACATTTCTTCAATTTTTAAAATTTCTCCTTTTGTAAAGTTGCCTCTTTATATCCTTTACTTATTTTCCTATTCAAGTGTTTGCCTTTTCTGGGTGTTGTTCATAAATAAATGTACTTTATGCCTTGCAATAAATGCACAGTATACATTGTGATTTTCTTATAATATTGGTGCAAATAGAGAAAAACAGACTAGAGCTACAGAATTAACTCAGAAATAGGAAATGCATATTTGGAGACTTGATAAATAACAGAGATGGCATTTTAAATCAGTAAGAAAAGGACAGACTATTCAGTAAACTATGCTGAGAAGAATGGTTACCTCTATGGAGGAAAATGAGTTTAGATTCCTACCTCAAAGTACTTTCATTAATTAGTTGCAGGGAAATGGATTCAATACCCAGATACAATAAAAATTTAAACTTTCTAGAATAAAAATGGGGGGAAATGTTTAAAATTTGGAGGTTAGGAAGGCTTTCCCTAACAACACAGAAAGTTTGTACCAAGAAAGAAAAGATTGCTAAATTTACATACATTAAAATTTATATCTGTATAATAAATGATATGGTAAACAAAGTGAAATCACTACCACAGACTGGAAATTGAAGTTATGAGAAGTATTTAACTGGAAAGATGTGGGATCCAGAATATATACTGAATGCTTACACATCCATAAGGAGAAGGGGGACAACTCAGTGGCAAAAACACAACCACAAGGATGTGGACTGGATGGAGGAAATGACAGAAGAGGAAATTCCGATGGTTATAAACAAATAAAACACAGAAGAATGCAAATTAAATCAACATTGAGTTACTATTTCTCACCCATAAGAGAATCAAAAATAAACTTCTGTGTGTTGGCAACGATATGAAACAGTGGGAACTCACACTCTGTAAAAGCGTGGATTTGGTACAACCCTTTCAGGGAACGGTTGTGCAGTATCTGGTAAGTCACAGCTATGCACACCCTAAGCTGTAGCAATGTCAGATATGTATATTCTTAAGAAAGTCTCACAGGTCTGTGCAAGGAGGCGTGTCCAAGGAAGCTTTCTTTGCTGTATCCTTAGTCACGGGAAGGGCTTCCCCGGTGGTTCAGATGGTAAAGCTAAGGAGCTGGGGAGGCTACAGTCCATGGGGTCACAAAGAGTCAGACACGACTGAGTGACTCCACTTCACTTCTAGAGGAACATAGCCAAATACCTAACTGAGTCTTGCAGGTACCTCTTTGGGCTTCCCTGGTGGCTCAGATGGTAACGTGTCTGCCTGCAACCCGGGAGACCCGGGTTCAACCCCTGAGTCGGGAAGATCCCCTGGAGAAGGAAATGGCAGCCCACTCCACGGGACTGCACTGACTGCAAGGTAACCGCTGTCATGCATGTTTCCACAGTTCCGACATCTAGTATTTTTGCCTGGTTTTAAGGTTTATATAAAGGGGCCAGGCCATATGTGTGCCTTTTTTGCCAGTTCTTTTATTCTTCACATCACGTTTATGAGATTTATCCACATTGAAAGATATATATGCATTCCTTCTAGCTGGGCATAGTGTTTCACCGCATGAAAATACCACAACATATTTTATACATGGGAGAGTAAGCTCCGGCTTCCCCAGGAGCTCAGTGATAAAGAATCCGCCTGCAATGTGGGAGACACGGGTTCGATACCTGGGTTGGGAAGATCCCCTGGAGGAGGGCACGGCAACCCACTCCAGTATTCTTGCCTGGAGAATCCCCACGGACAGAGGAGCCTGGCAGGCTACAGTCCATAGGGTTGCAGAAGAGTCGGACACGACTGAAGCAACTTAGCATGCACACACGCAGGGTAAGCTCCTCACCTAATTCCTTAATTTGTCTTGACAGACTTTACTTTTCCATATGAATTATAGGATTGCTTTGTCAAATCTCATGGGTAAAAAGTATGTTAGGATTTTTATCAGAATTACACCAAGCATCTAGGTGTAATTTGATCAGAACCGATATTTCTACAATATTCAGACTTTCATCCATGAAAATGGCATATTGCTGCACAACTGGTTTTCAATGGTTTTATAATTTTTCATATCAAATTTATAATCTTCTGCTATGTTTATTCCTATATTCCTCAGTTTTTATTGCTATCATGTTAACTTATAAATTCCTCTCTCCAAATGATCACTCATGGTGGCTTGGAGCAGAATTAATTTTAATATATTGAGCCTGTACCTACCAGCATTGCTGAACTCTCTTACTAGTTCTAATATTCTTTCTGTAGATTTTCTTGGATTATTTCTCTAGACAACAACATAATCTAGAAAATCACACTGGATCTGTTTTCCCCTTCCTTCTTTCTTCTTTTTCTTCTCTTACTGCACTGATAAGGACGCCAGTATGGCTTGGACTGGAAGCAGGGAGACGGAAACAAAGCTTGAGCTGCGGCACAGCTGTGTAAGCTACTGGCGAAGAGCACGGGCCCTAGAAACAAAAGGCTTGGACTTTAATCTTGGGTCTTTCACTTCCTGGTCGTGTGACCACTCTGCCTCTGCTACCTTATCAGTAAAATGTTGTTTCTGTTTAATCACTGAGTCGTGTTTGATTCTTTTGCGACCCCATGGATTGTATCCTGCCAGGCCTCTCTGTCCATGGGATTTTCCAGGCAAGAATACTGGAGTGGTTGCCATTTTCTTCTCCAGGGGATCTTCCCGACCCAGGGATTGAACTCATGTCTCCTGCATTGGTAGGCGGGTTCTTTACCACTGAGCCACTTGGGAAGCCCCATCAGTAAAATAGGGGTAATAATAATAGCTTTTCCCTTACTGGTTGTTATAAAAAATTAGGTGTTCAACAAGTGTTAACTGTGCTTATTAGAATCTCTTTGTGTGTTAATTTTTTAAACAGGTTCCAGGAACAGTCAGGTATAAATTCGAACTCCATATCTGTATAAAGCCAAATTCATAGTCACAAGCTTCCAAGGGTTATTTTTTTTCAGCCCCTCTCTCCAGCCCTGACTGAGACTCACAGCCTTCCTTCTTTCTCATTTCCCAGGGCCGGCGTGTGAATTTGCTTTAGTTCACCACTGTATTGAATATAGGGTCATATTCTTATGGGCTACTCGGTTCCAAACCCTACTTGCACTGTCCCAAACACAAGTCTTGTCTCTGCATGATCACTGAAATCCAAGCCCCCAGAATTACTCGATCAGCACCTGTCCCACCCCCTAAAGCAACTACAGAATGATTTCCCATGTTTACTGCTACGGTTTTTAAGTTCCTCTTTGTTTTTGTCACTTGGAGATTTTTGTTTCCTTCTCATGAACTTTGCTATGCGTGTCAAAGAATATTTGCTATATTTTTAATTGTTTTGTAGCTGGAGACATCTCAGGTTTTCTTGTCCACAGTATTGCTAAAAACAGATGGTTCATTTGCCTTTTACCTCTGTTTATATAATGGGCTAGTTAAATCTATCAATCTTCTCCCCTTTATGGAATTTGTCTTTAGCGACATGCTTAGAAAGGCTTTTTTCACACCAAGATTATTTACCCATGCTTATTTTTGTCGTTTTGTTTCTTTACATTGTATATTTAAACCATCTAGAATATATTAACTGCAAGACAGTTAAAATCTTACATACTAACAATAAAGCTATCCAAACAGGAAAGAATAGCTGTAATCCGACGACATGACCTATTACTAATAATCTAACCACAAGTTTAACACAGTCACAGTTCAGTCACAGCTTAGTGGCCCAGGAAAGCCACCTGTGCTCTTCATCACCTTGACTATGGCTCATTCCAACCCAGTGGTCACATTCCATTAAAACTGCATTCAGCTGAGACCCTACATCACCACCACTTGGAGACCACCCAACACAAGGCAGGCACAAGAGTGCAGCGAGACTCCTACCGACTGAGAGCTAGCTTTTCCTTCTGTTAGTACACAGAAGAAGGAAAGAAAAGTAGAACCACAGCAAAACAGACTCACATTTGTGAAAAAATGTGAACAGACCCTGTAGAGAATTGCCTAGAGCTCTGGACATGGAAAGTAATAAGGGAAAATGATCCTCACACTCCACAGCGTAGGGGACCTGCCCGCCCGTGGGGGCCACTGCGGAGCTGGGACTGAGACAGAATGGGCTGGGTCTGCAAGAGGAGAGAGCTCGGACTGAATGAGCCCTCTGCCCACTCAACCTCAGCAACGACCCCAGGAGCTCCTTCCAGAAGCCAGTGGGCTCTCTGCAGCCCTGCCCTGGGATCTGCTGCAGAAGGGCCAACCCTGTGTTTACCTGGACAGAGCCAGCAGGACCCTGTCCCCTAGGGTCAGGAGACAAGAGCCACATGCCCAGCCCTGCCACCAGCATCTCACCTCTCTGGCCTCAGTTTTCCATGTTTAGGGTGAAGAGCTAGGACTTGATTTGGTGTCAAGAAAAAAAAAATCAGAATAAGAACTGACACGTTCTGACATCCAAGGATAGTCTCTTCAATAACAACAACAAAAATAATAACCACAGCTATCATTTATTTTGAGTGCTCATTGTTTATCAAACTCTGAGCCAGGCACATCACACACATTATCTCATTCCATCCTCATTAGCTTCCTGAGTTTGATATTGTCATTCTAATTTTACATTTATTACATTCAACAAATACTTACTGTACCAATTACTGAGACTAAGTAATTTGCTTGAGGTCATATAGTAAGACTGAGTCAGAATTCAAACCTGCCTCTGCCTGATTTAGTCACTCACTCCATTCATCCAGTCATCCATCCATCCATCTCTGTATCCTTCCCTTCCTCCTTTCTCTCCATCCTAACATCCATCCATCCTTTCCCTAAGAGAACTGCCTCTGTTTGGCATATTCTCCTCCTCCATTACTGCCACACTCCATGTCCCCACACATTTCAGGCTCACACATTTCAACTCACTTTTGTTTCCTAGCCTTTGGGCATCTTTATCCCTAACCTCTCTCTCCCAACTGCATTGCCCATCCTTGAAAGCTGATCCTGAGGCTCCTACCAGAACGTCTTCCATAAAAAGGCCTATCTTCAGAAGACACTTTTGTGCTCTGAGCCCCTCCTCCCCCACCCACGAAGGCTGTGCCAGCTGGCCAAGAGCCCTTCACACCACGGTGCCCATTTGAGAGTTAGCTGCCAGCGGTGCTTACCAGGTTTCCGACCTGCAGCATCTCCTCAAACTCGGCTGTCATGTTGTAGTGCTCCAGCGCCATGAAGAGCGTGTTAAGCACGATGCACATGGTGATGGTGAGGTCAGCAAATGGGTCCATGACCATGAACTTCACTGTCTGCTTAATGGACATCCACAGCGGGCTGCACTCCCAGATCAGGTAGCGCTGGGCGAGGCGGACCCAGCAAGGCGGACACCTGCGCTGAGACTCCTCCAGCTCTGGGGGCGGGGGCGGGGGAGCCAGTGGGCTGGCCTGTCTCTGTTGACTGCGTCACGTAACTTTCCAGAAGAGCTGTATGACGCACCCAGCAGACGACAGGGCTGCTACATGGCAGGGGGACGGAAAGCGGGCCAGGGAAGGCTAGGGGGAAGAGGGGCCTGCGTCCTGACTTCTTACTCTTGGAATGTGGGGAAAGAGGGCCACAGGGACAGAAGGCCAGCATGGGTATGGGGAAAATGGGGACAAGACAGATTAGGACAGGTGTGGGCTCTCTGGAGGCAACACTGCCACACAGATGAGGGGCCCCTCGGGGGAGGACAGGCAGAGACAACATCTGAGATGGGCAAGTGCAGATATAAGGACACTCAGGACCCAAGAGGTAGGAACAGATGTGGATATCTGGGACATGTCAGGAGGGATGTGGGGGTGGGGGTGGTGCCTGGGACAGGCTGGTACCTGCTGGTACCAAGCTCAGGATGAATGAGATGTGGGGTTGCCTAAAGTGGGACTAGCTGAGGCAGATGTGGGATGCTTGGACTAGCCTGGGCTAGACGGGGAATGATGGGGAATAGGCTAGAACAGGCCTGCTCGGGGTGGGACGGCCCCAGTAGACCTGGGGATACTCGGCAGAGGACAGGATGAGACCAGTGATCACCTAGGATGGGGCACGGCGGCTGCAAGGACATTTGGAAGAAACACAGGCATGACTCCTGAGGATGCCCAGGACAAAACAAGCTGGCACAGATGGAAAGACACTCCGGACAGGTGACAGAGACTGAAAAGCCTGGGACAGCTGTGGGAACGTCCAAGGCAGGCTCAGCAGCTAGGGCGAGCCTGGCTCCGGTCCGGACAATGGCTCAGACCAGAAGCGGGGGGCGGGGGTGGGGGATGTTTGAACAACGCCGGGGTGCTGACCTTCCAGGGCACTGGTGAGGACGCTCACTGCACTGAGGGCTCGCTGCCGCTCTCCTGGCTCCTCGAAGCCATCCACACATGGAGCCTGGGGCGTCAGCGTCTGGGGCCTGCCTGGCTCCTCCGATGGTGTGGTCTGGGTGTAACCAGGAGATGTGCGTCAGCCTGGGCATGGATGGGGGTCCACCTGGACCTGGGGCAGTTGCCCCAGACTCAGGCTGGGGAGGTTCCAGGGGGCCACCATAGGGGTCTTGACGTGACACGGGGCACTGGGCTTCTCTGCTCCCAGCTCCCTCCAAGATAACACTTCCCCTCTCGCCAATCATTATCTCCTTCGTTTTCTTTTCCTGTGCCATCTCTCATTAGTGGTGATTCCTGGGCGGGAAATGACATGTACTGAGTTCTTTAACCAGATGCTGTCATACATTAGTACATATGCAAACGATCTGGGAGTCTTAAATGATCCCAAGCTCCCTAGAGTCATGAGCCTACAGAAGCTGGAAAAAAAAAAAAAAAAAAACGCATCATGCTCTAAGGTGACGTTAATGGAAGCCTACGTAAAGCACGATGCTTTGACATAGCTGGTCGGAGCTTTTGTGGAGGTAACTTAGCTATATCTACTAAGAAAATTTTCAATTGGCTCTGAGTTCCTTGCCTAATAATCGAACTTCATAAATAATTATACACGTGCAACCAAAAATATGCATGCAACGCCGCTCGCCGCAGCATTGTCCCTAACACCATCAAAACAAAACAACTGATCAATAGGAAGAATATTCAAATCAGTTACGGATACAGCCCAACTCTGGACTCTGACACAGACAGTAAGGAGAGCAAGGCTGCTGCACGTGTGTTCCCATGGGAGCACTTCCAGGACAGTTTGATGAGAAAACAGGAAAAAGATCTGGAAGATACCACACTAAATTGTTAAAGTGGCTCTATCCGGGGAGTGGGACTGGGTGGGGAGGGCAGGGACTTTGACTTCTGCACTGTTAGATTTGTTTTCAACAAGCTTGCACCAATTTTGTAAGTAAAAGAACCAGGCCTGTGAATGGAGATGGCGTGTGTCCTGATGAAAAAAGGGGCAAAACATACATTCCCTGGGCTTACTCAGAGCCTCCCACAGAACCAAGCGGGGCCCACAGAGGCTCAGTGTCGGCATGGCCACACGTGGCCGCAGTCTGTGAGCCCAGGGTAGGGCTGATGAAGGCACTGGGCTCTTCAGCGTGCAAGAGTGAGGCACTATAATCTCTGTGGGTCAGAGGGAAGATGGGCCTAGGCAACGCAGGGTGGGAGGGTCAGGGCCTGGGGTGGGGTAATAAACTGCTCTGGGCTCAAGTTAAGGTCAGCTTTTGTGATCCGTGGAATTGCCCTAAAGTGTTGCCTAGGGAGGTAGTGAGCTCCCAGTCATGGAAGTTTTCAGGCAGAGGCGCCTGAGAGGGTTGACATAGCTGGTGGAACAGTAGTACCCTGGGTCCAGTGCACCCACAAATCAGGCCAGCTTCTCACAAACATGTCTCAAATTTTCCCAACTTCTCTACCATCTGTGATTCAGCAATTTTCCTCTTTCCTCTCCCACTGTGACGGAAGCAAAATCCCCTGTCCTGTTGGTGACACGCTTGTTTTTGGCCAAGGGAATGTCAGTGGACATGTGTGAACAGAAGCTTTACCTGTCACTGTGCCATTCACCTTGCTCTTGTGTGCCAGTAATCCGCCAGGAAAAGAGCTGCCCCAAGTAGCTGCCACCCTTTCAGCTCAGGACAAACACAAGGGGAGCATCCCTGAGCCTAACCTATACTATGGAGCCAGGCCATGTGCAGTCCGAGGCACAGCTGCCTGGCCAAGATCAACCTGCTGCTGCTGCTGCTAAGTCGCTTCAGTCGTGTCCGACTCTGTGCGACCCCATAGACGGCAGCCCACCAGGCTCCCTCGTCCCTGGGATTCTCCAGGCAAGAACACTGGAGTGGGTTGCCATTTCCTTCTCCAAGGCATGAAAGTGAAAAGTGAAAGTGAAGTCGCTCAGTTGTGTCCGACTCTTAGCGACCCCATGGACTGCAGCCCACCAGGGTTCTCCATCCATGGGATTTTCCAGGCAAGAGTACTGGAGCTGGGTGCCATTGCCTTCTCTGAAGATCAACCTAGACCAGGCAAACCATGGTCAACCTGCAGAGAAGTGAGTGTGATTTCTCACTTGTTGTTAGCCATTGACTTTGGGGGGAGTTTGTTACGCAGCAGTATTATGGAAATGACTAATATACTGTTCTCGTGCATGCTATCACCATCTCTTTCCCCAAAATACTACAACAGCCTCCTAACTGGCCTCTTGTCTCTCTATGCTCTACACAGCTGAAAAAGATACCCTTAAAAAGTAAATCAGTTCATGAGAATCCTTTGAATAACAACTCTCCCCCATCTTATCTATAGCAAATCAAACTTCTCTATAGCTTACAAGGCCCTGCACAGTCTAGACCCTAACTGCTCCAACTCATTTTATATTCCTTTCTGTTTCCACCACACCCAGCCCTGCCCAGCCCTCTCATCCCTTAAACATGTTAAGCTTATTTCCTTCAATGCCTTTACACTTTCCGTTCCCTCTGCCTAAAACACTATTCTTCGACATATGTGTGGCTGGCTCCCTAAAATCTTCTACTGGTCAATTTTAATGTTACCTTTATGGGGAGGACTTCCCTGTGTATTCTAACCAATAGCTCCCCATTCCCAGCCCTCCCCCTAGCAACTTTCTATCACATGACCCTTACTGGTCCCTAGAAATATTGATCAGTTTACTGTCCTCTTGACTATGATGCCAACTCCATGAGGTCAGAGCTCTTGTCTGTTCTGTTCATGTCCTTGGTGCCTTAAACACTGGCTGGCACTCGACACAGAGGGCTGGTCCTGGGTAGCTGTTGGATGGATGGATAAACACATGGCAGCCAGGGGCCTGGGTTAAATTCTAGCTCTGTCCTTAAGATGACTGTGGGGGTGCGGGAGGGAGGAAGGAGAAGAATCTGTTCAAGGTGCCTGTAACACCCCCTCTGCCTTTGGGGCCAGGCACATATTCAGATATCAAGCAAAGCAAACCTTCACCCTCTGCTCCCAATTAAAGCCAGCTGTCGGTTGGGTCAGCTCTCTCCCTGTTGATGAAGCACCCACTATATGCCTGACACTGTGCCTTCTTTTTCAGACTAGAACTGGGCAGGAGTGTCACCAGGGGCCCCGCAGACACAGGGAAGGGCTCCTCAGGGGACTACAGCCTGCTAATCTCTTTAACTTTTCAAATAACCCCCTCGGCCTGCTAATCCCTTTAAGGTTACAAATGGGCCCCACAGAAGTGAGAATGGGTGAAGTCAGAGTTCCTGGTAATGAAGTGTTTGAACTTGGATTCCTCCCGACATGTGCAGTACAATGAGATGATTTTCTCCCTAATGAGATTAGGAAATTCTATTAGCGCTCCAGCTGCTGACCTGATTCCACAAGGCTGAGGCTCCAGGGCTGGACCTGCGGCCCTGGAAATCTGTGTTCCTGGGAAGTCGGACGCCCCACCCTCCAGGTGACGGCCAGGGGCCTCCCCAGCCCCACCCAGAAGCTACGGTCTCCCCCAGTGTGGTCGCAGGACCGTCTCCTTGACTGCCCACTGCAGAGCAGTGTGGGGGCCCCAGGCGTTCTGGGGGTGCTCCTGGAGCTGTCACTCCTTCTCGCTCTCTGATAACAATAACAGCTAATAATAATGATTCCCGGAACATGAGGCGAGTGCTGGACTAAGCACCAGACAGGTTCTAACTCTTTCAGTCCTTACCACAACTTTTTTTTTTTTTTTCTGCTCTATGATTCCATTTATATAACATACAAAAAACAGGCCAAATGAAATTCTGGTGTTAGACGTTGGGATAATGGTTAACTTTGGGTGGGAAGGTGGGAGGAAACTGGGAAGAGGGATGCTGGGGAGCATCTGAGGTGCTGGAGAAAATTTTATTTCTTCATCGGATGGTACATGCTTGGCTCATGACAACCTGCTGATGTGGATATTAATTTTATTTCTACTCAACAGGTGACGGGGCTTCCCTTGTAGCTCAGTCAGTAAAGAATCCGCCTGAAATGCAGGAGAGCCCGGTTTGATTCCCGGGTTGGGAAGATCCCCTGGAGAAGGAAATGGCAACCCACTCCAGTATTATTGCCTGGAGAATCCCATGGACAGAGGAGCCTGGCGGGCTATAACCCATGGGGTCACAAGAGTTGGACACGACTTAGCGACTAAACCACCACCACCAGCAGGTGGGGACACGGAGGCACAGGGAAGTTTGTTAACCCGCGCAAAGTCCCACAGCTGCAGCACCTATCTGAGCTGGAGCAACGGTCTCTCTCTTCGGCCTGCCTCCACCTTCCTGCTCAGGTTTCCCTGTCTGGTTCCTCTTCCTCAGAAAGTCTGCCCTTCTCTACCTCCTGCTGGCCTCAGGGTCTGAGCCGCACGTTTGCCCTTTTCCCGGGTGGGCTGCTCCGAGGCCTTTGCTGGGGGGCAGCGGTCAGCAAGGGCACTCGATGACTGGCTGGGCGGTCACCAGCCTGTCATGGGATCGGCTGACTGAGTGATCAAAGCTCTGACCAGCCTCTCACTATCTGGCACCTCCGTCCCCGTCACCTTTCTGACAGTCGCTCCAACACCTCTCCCCTTTACTCCCTGGTTTCCAGCACCCTGCCCTCATGGCGTGTCCTCCCGTATGGGAGGCATGCTTCTGCCTCAGGGCCTTGGCACTTGCTGTTCTTTGGGCCTAGAACATGCGTCCCCCAGATGATGCAAAGACAGTCCGTTTCTACGTCGTTATCACCACATCAACTACGTGTGCCTGTCCTGAGCACTTTATGCATATTAGCCCTTCATCCTGACGTCGACCCTGAGGTGGGTATTTTATTTATTTTTGGCCAAACCGTGCAGCATGAGGACCTTAGTCCCCGGGCAGGAGTCAAACTCATTCCCCCTGCAATGGAAGCCTGCAGTCTTAACCACTGGACCACCAGGGAAGCCCCTGAGGTGGCTGTTTTAAATCCATTTTACAGACAAGAGATCTGAGGCGCAGAGAAAGAAAAGAACTTGCTCACAGCCATCCAGCTGGTAAGCGATGAGGCGAGATTCAAATCCAGTTTGTCTCTAGAATCTGAGTGCTAACCTGTCTGCCATAACACCCCCTCCACTTGCCTCCTCCAAGTTGTTGTTTTAATACCCTGCAGTACGGAGGTTTCCCTTTCTCTCTTTCCTACTTTTGTTCTTCCATAATACTTAGAGTTTGGGCTGGTATTGCCTGACATTTACCGGTTTGTAAAGTGCTGAAATACTTCAAACTTGATGAGGTTCTTGTTGCCCAGAACCTCGGAAAGGTCCCCTTGCCGCTCTGGCCCTTCTCCAGATTGTCCAGGATCCACAGCCGCCCCGGGCCCACGCCGGGCACACACAGGGCCTCCGGAGCACCGTTCCTATGCCGCTGCAGCATCTAAATGTTCAACTCTCATCCCTGTTTATCACCATTATATGCATATATTCGTTCGGTCATTGTTTAGTCGCTAAGTCGTGTCTGACTCTTTCACGACCCCAAGGACTGCAGCCCACCAGGCTCCTCTGTCCATGGGATTGTCCAGGCAAGAATACTGGAGTGGGTTGCCATTTCCTCCTCCAAGGGATCTTCCCGACCCAGGGATCAAACCCAGGTCTCCTGCTTTGGCAGGCAGATTCTTTACCACTGAACCATCAGGGAAGCCCTGATATGCATATATACATATTTTTTTCTTCTTCTTTTTCTTTCTTGATTTGTGTCTGTCTGGAAAGTCTAGGAAGGAGAGATTTTTTTTTTGGTAGGCTTATTTATCCCCAAGCCAAGCACACAGTGGATGGTCAGTAAATACTTGGCAAGTAGTTTTAGACCTGGCTGTGGTGAGCAGCCTGGGAGATGGGATGTGCCTGGTGCTGCGTCGTGGGGCGGGCTCACCGTGTCCGGGGGGCGCTCCAGCTTCATAGGGTGGAGGAGGTGGCTCCCTGGGGAGGCGGCCTCGGGGTCGCCCGCCCCCAGCAAGGAGACCACCCCGTTACAGTCCACAGTGCTGTTCCTTTTGCCGTTGACTGCGAGGCCGGGAGTTGAGGTTCCAGGACTGGGCTGCCCCTGGGTGCTAGGCCGCCGCAGGGGCCAAGGCACCAACAGTGATGTGCGGTGGCTCTCACTGTCCCCGGCGGTGCTGTTTTCATCGTCGGCAAAATCTGTCTCGGAGCCCAGGTCCCGTCGGCGGAAGGTGAAAATGCTCCCGTGGCTGGAGCGCGGCTTCATGGAGGTCCTGCTGAGGCCATGGGTGATGCTGAAACGATTCTGAAGGCATGGAGAGAGGACATGACTGGGACAGCGTTTCACGTGCCCCCGGCCTGTCACTCGTGGTATCGGCCCCGGCTCAACTCGGAGCACTGAGGGCTTCTGTCTGCCACATAGGAACTGAGTGGGCTGAACTAGGGGTGCTCCGAGGAGGGGTGCAGGACTACAGGCAACCCTGCATTTTCTGGGATCTCTGCTCACCTGAGGCCTGTGCTCCTGGGGCTCTGAGACTGAAGCTCACATGGGAAAGAAGCAGGCAGAAGGCTTCTGATGGTATAGACAGGCCTGGCCTGAGCAGGACCTCGGCAATCAGCCATGTCCCTTGCTCATCTGGGCATGTCTGTGAGCTCCTACCAATCCACATGATGGGGGTGCCCCCCAGCTCCAGTGCTGGGGACTTAGCTGAGGTTGGGGATATGCTAACACCCAAACCTACCCGATCCCTCTGCCCAGGGCTCCTCCACTCTAAGAGTGGCCACGGGAAACAGGAGGGAGTGGGAGGGGGCTCAAGGAACATTTTCCTTGGGGAGCAACCGTGGGGGCTCTGACAGCACCAGGCTTAGCACGATGGCTTTTGGATGCCAGATCCATCCTGAAAGGGGCAGAGCCGCAGCTGGGGGTTACCACTGCTCGGGGACCATCCTCCGAGTCGGACTTGGGGAACTTGTCGTCCCCACACTCCTCCGTCCCTGAAGACATTCGTTTTCTTCTCTTGCTCCTTCTCTCGTGGGTGGTTACTGGGGCCAATGGGGACATCTCCAAGGAGCTGCGGGACATGGTGTCCACGCCCCTGATGGCGAGCGCCTGAAAATGGAGGAAGAAGGGATGTCGTGGTCATGGAGACAGGGTGCAGACTCAGGCCAAGGTAGGCCAGGCAACTATCAGCACCTTGGTTTTCCCCAACAGTAAGTGCACCTGCCCACTCACCCCAAAAGGAGGGTGCTATGGAGAGGTGTGCACAGACAGACCCAGGATGTTTTGAGAGAGATCCAGATCCAGGGAGGAGGAGAGTAGTGGCCAAAGTGGGCAGCTCATGAAAGAGCAGAGTGTTGGGCAGGTTGCGACTGGGGGTGCTGATGAGCAGAAGTGACAGAACTAGAGGGCAGGGGATCTTCTAGAAGGTTTGGCTGGCCAAAATGGGTGCTGGAGGAGGTGGCGTAGGGCAGTTCGTGGATGTCCTTGGCCTGGCTTCTAAAAGGTTTGTTCTGCAGTTGGCTGCTGGCACCCATGTGTGGGACTCTGGGGACAGCCACAGCAGCATCACCAGTCCTCATCTGCTGAGTCTGAGCCTGAGCCTTCCTATCCCAACAGAAGGTATCCCTTGACCAGGATAAACTATGTCTGTGGACACAAGATTCTTTTTTACCCAGCATGCACTGGGCTCACAGTGACTGCTTCTAGCCAGGAGCCACCACCTTTATCCATCTGGCACCACTTCACCCGGAAGATACCATGGTCATAGGGAAGAGCTTTCCCCCAGCAGGCATCATCCTCACAAGGCCCACCTTTACTCAGCAGGCACCACTTATACCCACCTTATGAACAGGCTCTGTCTTTACTCAGCAGCTAACAAATTTTTATTCAGCAGATACCACGCTCACAGGAAATATCTCTACCCACCAGACACTTGCTTTATCCAGCAGGTATCAGCCTTACCCAGCATGCATCACTTTTAGCCACCAGCTGTACCCAACATGCATCATACCTCCAGACACTGGTACCAGCTTTCCCCAACATGCATCACGCCCCCAGATACCAGTATGACCCAGCAGGTGTCACGCTTGTAGGCACCCAGGGTCAGGTGAAGGCTTGGTCTGGAGGTTCCTTGGCTGCACTGCTCACTCACCTCCTGCTCTTTCTTGAGCAACTCCATGGCTTCCTGGAATCGCTTTTCCTTCTCCTCCGTCTCTGCAATGGTGGCTTGGTTTTGTTCCTCGTAGGCCATGGCGACCACAGCCAGGATCAAGTTCACCAAGTAGAAGGAGCCCAGGAAGATGACCAGCATGAAAAAGATCATGTAGATCTTCCCTGCAGACCTCAGGGTCTAGAGGAGCAAGGGGGCAGAGGTCATCTTCACTGGGGCTCCATACGGGTCATGTGCGCAAATTCCAAGCTGCCCAGCCTGGCTGTGCCAAGGGTTCAAACGGCCACAGCATGGGGGAGGCAGTGGAACATGTCCCGCCTATAGACAGAAGCATCTGAACCTACAGGGGGACCTACATGCATGGGGTGGGCCCCACTCGTGGGAGGAGGCAGAATGCTCCAGTTGACAGAGAGAGTGTTGCATCACATAGGGTGAACTAGCGTCCCACTCACAGAGCACAGAGTGTCTTATATAGAGGGCGGGGTCCTTGGTCACCAACAAAAGGCAAGTTTCTTTGCCTGCTGAGCCCCTCAGAGCCCTCTGCCCCGACTCTGTTCTGGCCAGTGGGGAAGCTGCTGGGGCCGCCTGAGGCTAGTCACTTGTGCAGCCTGGGCCCTGGTTCTGGGCCCTCCGCCCATCCTGGTGGCCTTGCGCCCCATGTACCTGCTGGTAGAGGCGCTCCCAGCAGTCCTGCGTCATCAGTCGGAAGAGTGCGAGGAAGGCCCAGGCGAAGGAGTCAAAGCTGGTGTAGCCATGGTCAGGGTTCTCGCCGGCCTTCAGGCACCTGTAGCCCTCGGGACATGTCCTGTGGCCAGACACACCGACTGTTCCACGCTGTGAGGGGTCCTCTGTCCCCGAGACTCTAGTTCCACACAGCGGGGTCGTGCCTTCCTGATTTTTCACGCTGTGCCTCCCACCCGGGACAGGCTTCTCCTTTTCTCGTCATCTGTCTGCTGCCAGGCCCAAATCCAGCTCCCTCTGTCCACACGACATGTCATCCCAGCTGGTGTCTGCATTGCCTCTCCCCTCCCAGAGGAAGTGTCCAGGGCCTGGCCCAGGTTTCTTCCCTGCCTGCCCACCCCAGGGGAGCTGGGCACAGGGCAGACACATGGGGGGAACACGGAGGCTGAGCTGAATAGGACAGACCTGGGCAAAGGCCAGACCATGGGGTTGCGGGGTGACTCTGGGCTGGACAGGCTGGGGCCCGGCCATGTCTGGAGGGGACAGTTTCTTTCCCAAAAGGGAGCACTGGGCTGGAGCCATGAGTGGACAGAGGATGGGGACAAGGGAAACTTGGCAAGTAGGAGGGTGCAACCAAGGGGCCTCTGCGCCTTGCTAATGTGATAAACTAAGAAAAGAAGCCTTTCTCTTTGGCAACAAGAAGGGCTCTGGAACTCCACAGTCAGACGTGCAGGCCTACTGCCCTCCAGAGCACTCCCCTCGGTGAGCCTGTGTGGCCCTGCGGAGCAGTTACCCTGCCCGAGGTGCAGGCGCACACAGGGCCCCGGATGGTGCACGTGGCACTGGGCATCTCTGGGAGCCACACCCTGCTTGCCATGGAGGAGAGTCTAGGCTGCCAGGGGAGGCCAAACTTCCTCTTAACCTGATGGACAGTTCAAGACGGAGAAAGCGAAGACTGGAAAGGGAGGGTGCCACCCTGGGGGGCTTTGGGAAGGGAGTGGAGCCAGGGCTGGACTGGTGGGGGGCCCTGCAGTGCTTCCTGGGTCCTCTCTTCAGCATTCTGTCTGCCCTCCCTGCAGATGTGAGCCCCCTTCTCTTTCTTTACCTCTCCCAGCTGTCTCCCTGTGGGGGTGGGGGGAATATTCCAGAGACCTGGCAGGGAAGAGAGCCAGGGAAAGGTCTTGCTGTCCCTGGTGTCAAGGGCATAAACAGAAAGCACTGGAAGGAGAGTCCCCTGGCTGAGTGAGGTGGCCCTGGGGGTGGGTGGTACGTACCCAGCGTCGGAGCTGTTCCCACACAGTAACACATCAGAGGTGCCATTCTTGAGTAGGTAATTTTCTGGAAGAGAAGCATCTGATAATGAGGGGCACGTGGGGTCCAGACTCCTGGGGTTTCCAACTTACATCCTGGGCGTGGGGAGGGGTATAGAGGCACCGCTGGGTGTCTTCCGTCTGCTTCTCTGCTCCGGCCCTGACCTCTGCCTTCTGTCTGGCTAGGTTTGAGGCAATGCTGACTGCTTCTCTGGCCTTCTGCTTGCTCTTCCTTAGACAGTCAGCTGTCAGTGTCCCCAGTGGACTCAGGAAGTCCCCACAGGGAACTTCTACACCTGCTCCAATCACTCAGGGGCCAACCTCGGTCATGGGAAGCCACGAACTAGGAGGCAGGGGTCTGTTCAGACAGGGCTCGGGTTGGACCAGGTGAGACATGGGACACCAATCCCGTCGCCTCCACTCTGGGGCCATCTATCAGTCCCCCTCCTGCCCCACTAGCTGCCTCAGTCTCAGGCAGCAGGTTTCCACGACCAGCAGCATCAAGCACCAACTGGGAGCTGATTAGAAAAGCAACTTCCCAGAGATACTGACTCAGAAACTCGGGAGGTGGGGACCAGCAGTCTGTGTTTCCTGGAACCTTCCAGGTGACCTTTGCACGCAGGAAAGTTTTGGAACTGCTGCTACACAGCCACAGCTGAATCACAAGCAGATGCACTCACAGAGTTTCCATCTATTTCATTCTTCCACAGTGGACTGCTGGTGTAGGTCAGAGGCCTTGACTTCAGAATGGCCCCTGGGGCCCTTGTAGACGAGCATGTGGCCTTGTACCAGCCTCTACCATCAACCTTTGGTCCAGACTGATGGCTCTAGACAACGGGGGTGCTGGCCATCAGCCCGGATGGCAGAAGTGTAACTCACAGAGCAGTGGAAGAACCCGAGGGGCCCGCACGGCTTTGCGGCATCACAGAGCTTGTCCTGGGCTGCACGCGGATGGAATTAACATCCTGACAAGGATCACTGACCTCAAGTGACAAAGCCCACGCCAAGCAGATGGGGTCTCCACTCTGAGCCTGTTCCCTGACCCTTTCCCAAGGGAAACCCCTCCCTCTGCAGGCAGGCTGGTTTCTTCACCATTCCTGACCCTGCAAACATCGCAACTGCTGTTCTCCTATCGACCTCTCCATCCTCCTGCTCTTCAAGGGTCACCTCCCCGTACAGCCTGAGAACTCAGGAGACCTCAGCCTGAGAACTCAGTGCTAAGACTGCTCCTCTCCTGTCCTCTCTCCCAGAGCCCCAGAGGGCAGAGGCGGGGATCCCTGACACCCAGCCAGGTCTCTAGAGGGGCGGGTAGGGCTTGGATGTCCCCAGAAGGAGGCTTGCATGGGAGATGCCCAGCCCTGGGTGGGAGATGCCCAGTTCTGGTGGGGGTGTCAGAACCCTGCCAGGGGGCCACAGAGCCAAGTTGGCACCTGGGTCATTGAGGTAGAGGTCCAGCGATCCCCAGATCAGGCCGTCGGCCTCCACGGAGCCGTTGGTGCTGTTGGTGCCGTTGAGCACTGTGAAGTTGCGGACGCACTTGTGCCTCAGGTTGCCCATGAAGAGCTGCAGGCCGATGAGGGCGAAGACGCTGAGGCAGAAGACCGTGAGGACCATCACGTCGGCCAGCTTCTTCACAGACTGGATCAGGGCCCCCACGATGGTCTTCAGGCCTGGGGGAGGTGAGGCGGAGCGCGGGGTCACCTGCGGCGCCACGTCCCCTGCCCCAGTGAGCAGGGCCCGGGCCTGAGGGGTGCTGGGGGGTGGGCGATCATGAGGTACGGGCAGGGGAGGGAGGCCTCTCTCGGGTATTTCAGATCAAAGCTCCCCCCTTCCTCTGCTGCCGAGATTCTGTCCTGATCCCCTGCAGCGGGAGTCCAGCCTGGAGTGCCTCTGTGTATTTTCAGAGGGGCCTCGTTCTCTTTGCTCTCCCATAGCAAATACCTGATATAAGCATGGGAAGTGCTGTCTCCTTGAGGGAGAAAACACTCAAAGCCTGTCCCTCTTTCACTGGTCCCTCTAAATGCAGTCCCTGGGAAGGAGACAGAGGGCCAGGCCCATGCCAGGGCAATGGAGGGCCTTGGCCTTGACCCTGAGATGGGAAGAGACACGCCATTCTCAGCGGGGGAATATGTATGCCAGGCAGGTGTGTGGGGGGGTGTGGGATCCAGCAAGGCCGTGGTTGGGGATGTCCCAAGGAGCCTGTTCTGCCTCAGGTCACACTTTTGGGGAAAGGCTCAGGGGCACCTGTTTTGTGCTTTCCTCCTCTGCCCTGTGCCCTGGGGACTCGTCCCCGTCCATCCTGCTCCCAAAGCTGAGAGGCTGTGATGTGTTAGTCGCACGGCCCCGTTCCCTGCAGAAGCCAGCGCCACACAGAACAGCACGTGTAGACGCCTTTGGTGTGACACTTGGCTGCAGGCCTGTGACAAGTTCACAAGTTCAAGCAGAGCATCGGGAGTGAGGGAGCTTCTCTGCCAGCAGCGGGGACCTGCCCCCTCCACCCCTCCTCCCCAGCCCTCCTCCCTCCATCAAAGCGGCCAGATCTCAGATTAAGCCCCATCCATCCATCATCCAGCCGGTTAATGTGTTAGGAGCACCCGTGTGGCAGTGCCCATGACTCAGAGACAAGGAGGCAGCGATGGGCAAACACGGGAGAGGGGAGAGGAAGTCATCCCCATAGTGCCAGCAACGCTGCTGCCTGCCCGGGGCTCGGAGGCACTCAGCGTCCTCTGTGAAATCGTCCTGGCAGATGTTGGCAACTGCCTGGGCAGTGAGTGGACCTCGCAGGAGTCTGGGCCTGGAGTGGCGGTGGTGACGGGACTCATGAGCCCTCTGTAGTCCGGGACTATTTTCATCTCTAGCAGAGCTTCTGGGACCCTGTGGTGGGCATCTGGTTCTCCTCACCATGCCCACTGAAAGAGGCACGGGGAAGAGGGCAAAGTGAGCGTCAGTAGGCAGCAGCTCACATTTCCAAACTGGACTCTGCCTCCACAGCATCTTTGGCCTAAAGCACTCAGGTCAAGGCTCTGAACACCTCCTAGTCTATGGAGACAGTGTTCTTGGGAACAGTCAGTTGGCGGCCCAGCCCTTTAACCACTTCTCAGATGATGACAGAGTCCACTTCTGGCCAGGAGGATTCCAACCAGGGAGAGGGGTTCTCTCTGAAAAGACCTAGGAAGGGATGGGTCCTGGCAGATCAAATGGGAAAGTCTCCCTCCACTGAAGCTCTAACAGGCTGGCTGAAGAGCCTTAGGAAACCAACCATTCCGATTCCTTCCCATTTTAAAGCAAAGGAGACTGGAGAGAGCCACGGCTATTAAGCCTCAGCGCAGGGGACACCTCCTCCAGGGAGACTTCCGTAACGCTGACCACAGCATTTTCCTGATGCTCACTTTCAGGAGCTCCTGTCTGGCAGCTTTGAAGAGATCCAGTGGGGCTGGGTTGGGAATGGCGGGCTCCCTCTCCTTTAACCCCAAATGGAGAAACAGTTTCTTGTCACCCTTTTTCAATAAAACAAACTGGGGCATGCCTTTTCTTAATGGCTCTGGTCAGTGTGCTTTCCTACCTTTGCTGGGTGTGTGCTGTGAAGTCCCCGGGGCCCTAGAGGACAGATCCTGAGGTATCTGAGGATGTGTGTGTACCAAGGCCAATGACACCTGTTACGACGGTGGGGTGGGGGAGGCTTCGTGGGAGTTGGAGCAGCCTGTCCCACTCACTATGAGCTCTTAGCATGCTGGGGCCACTTGTGGGGAGTGTGGGGGCAAGCCCATGGGTGTACTCAGCCCATGGTGGGATCAGAGTCAGAAGGAGCATTCTGAGGCTCAGTGTGAAGTCAACATGAATGGGGGCTCCCCTTATATGATAAATGAGCCCCATCAGGGGAGACTGAACTTTAGGGAGCTCAGAGCAGGGCCTCTGGCTCCCTGGAGGCAGCAATAGCCAAAAGCAGGCCAAGGGCCCAGGACCCATCCGCTTTCCAAATCAGGAGTGGATACCACCATCTGGTTCTGCCATCTCCCCAGATCGGTGGTGTACAACCTGTTTCCAGCTGCCTGCTCAAAAGAAGCGCCTGCTCCGGTTCTGAGTGCGGACATGCTGGGAAGTGCCTCTGGGCTCTGACATCAGTCTTAGAGAACATTCCTAGATGGATGGGGTTGACTGGCTTTCTAGAGAGGCCGCCTGGGCCTCAGCAGGTTTCCCGGGGACAGTTGCCAACATGTTGTCAAGGAGGATTTCTTCCCGAGGCTGCCATGCACGGTTCGCTAAACGTCCGCCGCACGCGCAGCGAGGGCTGTTAGACGCCAAGGCCCGCGACACCTGTCCACAGAGTACGTTCTGTGTCACAGAACGGGGCGGGAGTGCCAGCTATGCATGTATCAAGGGGGCTCCAGGCAGGGACGGGGCGCTCAGCCACGAAAGGCCGTGCCCGCGCTGTCTTTCTGGGCTCTGGGTGTGGTTTCCCTACAAACAGTTCTTTTAGTGTCCTGATCGCAGGACGATGCTTCGAGGGGAAGCAACACACACATAAGCTTTGACCCCTTCCGATAGTCGAGTTCAGTTTGGGAAAGCAATCACTGTCCTGGGGAGAATTTGGGTTCAACCCAGGACCTTCCATGGTGTACTCTGGGCCCCCGGGGGTCTGTGGTGGTGGGCTTTGCTGGGGTGGGCCTGGAGCCCCTTCGAGGCACCGAGGGGACAACCGTATCCACTGCCAATAGCCCCCACATCTGAGCTCTGGGAAAGGTACTCTGGGGACAGGCACATTCGGGGGGACCTTCCTGAGGGCCGCCTTGGCCCCCAGGTGGCTGGAAAGGCCCAAGCGTATCCCTCCAGCCTTGGCGTTTAACCTGATTTTCACCTGAAATGACTGATATAGTTTTCAGGGCCCGGAGGACTCGGAAGGTACGTAAAGCTGAGACATTGCCCAGGTCCACAAATTCAGTGGTGTATCTGTAACAGGGGAAATTCACACACAGGACAGTGACAGCACGCCAGGAGGACACACGGTCGGGGGTGGGGTGGGGGAGACAGAGAGAGAGTCACTTGTAGCTGATATCTGGGAGCAAAGCTGAGCATCTTACCTGGGATAACTGAAATAGTTTTTAGAGCTCTCAGGACTCTGAAAGTTCGAAGAGCCGACAAATTGCCTAGTTTTATATTTTCTGATACATACCTGCAGAATCAAACCACAGTTATTGGGAATTACAAAGCAGCACCTCAGCCCACCCTCCCCGGCCAGCCCTCTCTCTCTTCTCCCGCTCCCATGGGAAGGGCTGGGCATGACCCACAGCCTCCCCCAGGTCTTTTTCCTGCTCTCATCCCTCCTGCCACGGGGACCTCAGCGAGGATGCCTTTAGAGTGTCCACAGGACAAGCTCCCAGGCAACTCTCTTGGTGACGGTCCTGTGAACAACCGGCGCTAGGAGGTGGCTACTCTGCCACATTCTCCATGCCACTGGAGACTGTCACACGGCCACATGGTGGGGTCTGGGGCTGAGGACACGGCCAAGAGGGAAACTCCATTTTCCAGGGGGAACGTAGTGAAGGAAGCAGGCGGCGTCTGGTCCTGGGTGTGCCCTGCGTCTTCTGCAGTGGCATGGGCTCACGCCTTGAAGCTCTGACCTATGGGACTCAGAAGCCCCAGAGACCACTGTGGAGGCATGGCTGGGTGTCTGAAGGCAGCCTGCTTGCTCCTTCCAACCACAAATCTCTGTGCAGGGGCTGGTGCAGGAGTCCCTGAAGTCAGAAGGTGGCGGTGACCTGAGAACTCAGAGGGAGAAGACTTCCCAAGAGGATGCTTTGGAAGGCGAGATGGGAGGTTGGCCAGAGAGTGAGCTCTTTGACTGTGGGCAATGACCAACACAAGAAGAGGGAAAAAGCAGGTTGTGGAGTCCTAGGGATGTGGCAACCCCTCTCCCATGAGGCCACCTCTGTCTTGGTGTCCCCTTACAATGGGTCTCCATCGGAGGAGTCACCCTGGGAAGTGAGCAGCCCTCCTGGGGCTATGTCCTGGTCGGGCCCAAGTGGTGCTTAGCTGGGCTGAGTGGCCATGGGCGCACCTTGGACAACAGATTCCATAGGCCCAGAAGGAAGGCATCAGTCTCTGGGGGGCTGCGCCCACCCAAGCAGAACACAAGGACACGCGTGGATGGGTCCCATGACCAGGATGTCTGAGCATGGATGGATAGTGTGTGCCCGGGGCTGTTGGGAGAGTGGCAAGTGACTGGTGATATTTAATCAAAGGTTTCACATCCAGGGTGTCTGACATTTAACTGAAGGTGTCTGATGTTTGACAAAGAACAGCGGACTCTGGATGGCTCATGTGTAACCAAGTGTCTCCGACCCGGTGTCTGAGTGATGTCAGCCCAGTGACACTGGGTGAGTGTCGAGGGTGGGTTGACAGGGCTGATGGACTCACTCTGCTAGTCAGTGTGGCCCTCCAGGCCCTTCCACTCTGCTTAGAGCTTCTGAATGTGCCTCCAAGCTCTGGGGGTCTGCAGGGAGGGACCTGGCAGGCTCCGCCAAGGGACTCAGTGTCCTGAGGTTGGTCGGGTCCAGCCTGGTCCAGCGCTGACACCAGCTTCCTCTCCGTCCACTCACGGGGCTCCTCCATCCTCATGGGGCTTCTGTGGACCAAGCCTGCTCCCTCCTCACTCTCCATACCCCTTCAGGGATGGGAAGTCAGCAGACTCATTCTCAGCAGAGCTTTCCTTCTGCCTGTACCAGGTCCTTTCTATGGTGTGGTTTCCATTTCTTCCACTGGACTCACGGCAGCTTGCAAATCTTTCTTGGGTTCAAAAGTCAGACACAGACCTGGCTCCCGATGGGAGGTAAACATCACCTCATCTATTGATCTGGTTGAAGCTCCCTCCCAACTTTGGCTGGCTAGTCCACTTTCTGTGAGGGCTCTGACCCTCATGCCTCTGAGGGTTGCACATTCTCCTCTCAGGCTTGGACTCTGTCCTGATGAGGTGTGGCCGTGGGGCTGTCAGGATGAACCTGGACCGTTGCCAATGTTGCTGTTACATGGAAGCCACAGTTCCGGCCTGCAGGTGGCTCTGGGTCCATTTTCTGTGGCTACTCCAGTGGGTGTGCCCCATAACTGAGTTTTCTTGCTGAGGACACTGGCTTCAAGGCTGTGTCTCCTGGGTATAGGGAATGGGCAGAGAGCTGTGCCAGAGAGGGAGCCAACTACTTCAGTCTCTTGTCCCTCCCAGAGCCTGCCTGTCCCCTCGGGTCTCCAGTGAAGCCCTGTCCGTCTCCTGCTTGGATTTAGCCAGTCTGTGCCCGTCCCAGTGTAGACCCTGTCTCCCCCATCCCCTAAGGGTCCCTAGCACCAACAGTGGCCTCCAGTCAACACCTGCTGGGCACAGGGAAGCCAAGACCCCAAGGGGTATGCTCCCATAGCCTTCAAGGCCAGTGGGGTGGCTGAGAATGGGGCGGGGCCAGCGGTCGAAATACCGAGGAGGAAGAAGCCTGGAAGGTGGGGTGCAGGGCAGGGTGAGGGCAAGGTGTGTCTGTGAGCACGTCTGTGACACGGAGGGCTACTGCCTCTTTCCCTCGACCCAGAACCTGGTGCCTGACTGCTTCCCACCTCGGGGCCCTAGACCCTCACCGAAGCCTCTCTTGGGGCCCTGGAGTAAGGCCAGGTGGGAGAGACCTGACATCTAGCAAAGGGGCAGCTTCAACAGTGGCCCAGAACGGGGTGAAGCAGGGATCTGTGCTGCCCAGATGCTCCATCAAGCCATTCCACTCTTTCTGCGGGGGCCAAGCCTCAAGGCAGGGGCAGACAGCTGGGGCGGGATCGTGGGCCCTGACACAGAAAGATCAGACGGTGGCGGGGGAGAGTTCTACCCCATCACACCAGCCCCAGTGCTAGAGGAAGGCTTTTGGAGGCTATGGAGCCACAAGGAAGGCAGAGCCCGGCCTTGCTCCTGCTCAGCCCCAATCCGGTCAGGCAGCCCTCCCATTCCAGGCAGACGGCCCCTCCTGGGCTGCGAAGCAGAGGTACAGCCGGCACGTTAGCTGCTGCGGTGATTGCCACCCTCTCCTCTCTGCCCTCCCTCCCTTCCCCTCCAGGTTTGGTTTCCATAACAACCCCAGAAGGTGGGAGGCAGCTGGTAATGCCCAGCTGAAAGGGGGGCCACAGGAAGAGCTCTGGCTGGAGGGTTGCAAGTGGAGCCTGACAGGCTTCCTGGCACCCTCCTCTGACCCTCCACAATCTCTAAAGTGGGTGGGACTGGGGATCAGGTGGAAGCCTAAGTCAGAAACATCAGATTAGGGGTGCTTCTCAAGGACACAAGTTAGGAGACCTGGCTTGAGTCCCTGCATTGCTGCTGATTCATCCTACAATTTGAGGCAAGGGGTAGGCTCTCTTTGAGCCTCAGTTTCTCCATCGTTAAAATGGAGGGGAGGCGGGGGAATGTCGCTGAACAGAACTTTCCTGCCGCTCTGGTTATTCTAGGAGCTCCACATTACTGAATCACTTTGGTTACAGCAGAACGCTTTTCACTGCTTCACCACGGCAGTAATTCTTTGTTTTCACAAAGCAGGAGCACCGTCAATCGAAGTGCTGGGCCGATCTAGCCCAGAGAGCAGATCTGGCATCCCAGTGGGCCCAGGCAGCCCCAGGGGAAGTGAGCGGGCCATTTCTTCTGAGACACTCAGAAACGTGGAAATAGTCTGGTTGCCTTGGAGGTTCGCTCTGCTTTTTCAGCTCAGGGTCAGTATAGAACGAGGGCAGGAGGCCTTGGTGAGCAAGGCATTCCTTCTCTGCGATTCTGAATGAAGGGAGTAGCTTCCCTTGGGATTCTGTGGGTGGGGGGCGGGGAACTGACTGGGATTCTCTTGCGAGACAGGACAGGAGGACTTCCTAAGAGCTAGATGGAGAGGACTCAGAGCACCGCCCGGAGTCACGGGCTGAAGACAAAGCAAAGCCTAGCTCTTGACATCAGACAAGGGGCCCAGGGTTCTGGGCGTGTTGGTGCAATAATCCAGTTCTCTGCTCAGGCTCCAGGACGGGAAGGTAGGGGAGGCTCAGGCAGAGGCGGTATCCTCCTCCTGTGACTTCAGGCGCTCGGGGGTCTGTGGATCGCCGCCCACCTCCCGCAGGGCACCTGAGAGCCTGGGCCTGGAGATCCTGCTCCACTCTCATCAGTCCTGGCTCAGACAGAGAACGCCACCTCCCTTCTCACACCTTGGACTCGCCTCCCAGCTCTGTGTCCTCAGTTGATGACCCTGCTTCTTACCACAGAGGAAACAGAAGCAATCAGAAGGGAAGTTCCTTCTCTCATCGTCGGCTCTATCAGCCACCCCCACTGCCACTGGGAATTCTGTCTTCCCTGCTCTTATGACCAACACTCCCTCCAGACCCTGGATTCCCGACCCCTCGGGGCCAGCTCAAGGGCTTCGCTCCTCCATCACCAACCTGCCCTCCCTCCTGGATCGTTCCCATCAACCGGCACAGATGCTCCCTTCTTAAGGGTCCTCCCTTCACCCATCCTCCCCTCTGATCACCGTCTTACCTTGGGTCCTCTTTTAGAGTAAACCCCACAGACCAGATGGGTACACTTGCCCTTCTCCATTCTCCTCCCACCCCGCCTGGAGCCCTCTCTAATCAGCTGTGTGTCCCCCGTCTTGTCAAGGTCAAGGTCATCTGCCCTTTTTACATTGTTGACTCCAACAGTGCATCTCGGTTCTCACGAGCATCCTTGTGGTTCCTTTCGAGTCACGTCCCCTTGCTGGCTTTCAGGACACTGCTCTCTCCTGATTTTCCTCAGCCTTCCCCGGGGGTTCCCTCCAGTCTCTTTGCTCCATCCTCCTTCTTCCTGACTTCAGGATGTTGGAGCATCCCAGGGTACAGTCCCCAGGCGGCTTCCCTTCTCTGGCGACTCTCCCAGATGATCTCATCCGGTCTCCTGGCTTTAAATACCATCCGTATCCCGATGGTTTCTAAATTTATACCTCCGAGTGGACCTCTTTCCTGAACTCCAGGCTGGAAGATCAGTTGCTGACTCAGTATCTCACCCTGGATGCTTTCAGACCTAACATATTCCAGACCGGATATTCGAGTCTTCTCTGCCGTGCGTTCTCCAGGCTGACACGTGGTCACACCAGCCACCCAGCTGCCTGAGCCAAGAGCTGCCTCGAGGCCTCCTGTCAGCCCTACTTTCAAACACCCCCAGAATCTGACCATATCTTGCACCTTCTCCTCTGGGACCCTGGTCCCAGCCACCATCCTCTCTCTCCTGGCTCCCAATACAGCCTCTGCGCTTACCCTTCCCCAGAGTCCCACCCACAGAGCAGCCAGGGCCACCTCCTCGAAGGTAAAGCAGAGTGCGTCCCTCCCTGCTTTTAACCCCCATCAGCTGTCATCACACTCGACTCTTTTGGCCTGTAGGGTTGAAGTCTGTCTCCCACAGCCCAGGGCTCTGGCCCTTGTTTGCTCAGCTCTGTCCAGGCCTAAATCAACACTGGATTCAGGAAGACTGGTAGCCCTTCTCCGAGCCTTGGTTTCCCCACCTGTAAAAGGGTGGGCTGGAGTCAGCTGACCAGTAGCGTGCCTAGAAACAGGGGCTCTGCTGCCTGTTCTGACCGGCAGACAGAGAGCACCCCATCATCAAGGTCCAGTCTCTCTCTTTCCCTCTCTCCTCCACTGCATGGCTGAGCTCAGAGCTGCTCACACCCAAGGGCCAATAAAGACTTCGTCATGAACAGGTGGACTTAGTCAATCTGAGAAACCTAGAAAGCGGCAGCGGAACTGCACTTCGGATAGCACCCAGCTCAACACCACCCCTTCACCAGTGGGGAAAGCAAGGCTCTGAGGGGGCAGGGAGTATAACGCTCACCGGCTCTGCTGCCGCCAAGGTGCAGCGCCCAGCCCTGCGCACACTGGGCTCTCCACACATCAGTCTTTCGGAAAGGGTTTGACGGCTAAGCCCCTGACCACGACTCCTGCATGAGAGGCCTGCCCTGATCCCTCAACTCCGCCAGAACCCAGCATCCGTTGTCTGAGCTATCCAGAGTGGCATGCCTCAATCCAGCCCCTCAGCAAGAGGTCTCCTCCCAGGCAAGGAAGTGGGGCAGCAGGCCTAGGGTCGCGTTTGCTCACTGAGTCCCTGCGTCAGTCTGCTCATCTGTAAAATGGAGATAAGGAACCCCAATCTCGTCTACCTCTCTGGCTGGTGGGTCATGTCGGTGACTAGGGGTCTCGCAATGTGCCAGACGTGGGGTCTGTGAGTGCAGATTGAAGCCACGCCAGGGTGCCTGGCAGGAGCTCCTGGGGAGGTCTGGCCACTTCTCTGGGCTCCTTTGCTCTCTCTCCTGCAGTTTAAGTCACTTTGGAATCCAGGTCACTTTTCATAGTGGTCCAGAGATTTCAGGTTGTAACACTGGTTTCCCTTGATGGAAAGCGCAGAGGATGCGAAACCCGAATCTTAATGAAGCCCCCTGAGCACAAGGCTGCCACGGAGCCACAGATGAGCCAGTGGCCCTGACCCCTAAGGAAGCTTGAGCTACTCTGAACCCATCTCTCCCCACCAGGATGGGCTGAGGGCCTCCATGCCGTCTCCCACCTCCAGAGCAGGAAAGTCGGTTGCTCTATAGCCACCTGCAGAGCTGACGTGGCCTCAGCCTGGGGCCAGGAGTGGCGCCCATGCCCCTCAGTGTGGCCTCTCCCTGAACAGCGCAGCAACAAGGTACTTACGCCATGATGATCACACTGAAGTCCAGCCAGTTCCACGGGTCCCGAAGGAAGGTGAACGCGTGCAGGCAGAAGCCTCGAGCCAGGATCTTGACCAGAGACTCAAAGGTGTAGATGGCAGTGAAGGTGTACCTGGGGAGGAGAGAGCAAGAGGAGGGTGAAGCCTGCAGGCCAGGCTGGCACACGCCCGGTGCATCTTTCCCCCTCGGCGAGGGCCCTCAGACCAGCCTCTCTGCAAAGCCCCCATGGTAGAGCTGGGTTTGGGAGCTGGAGCTTTGTTCCAAACACCTGGTCGGCTGATGCATCATCCTGTTTACTCAGCATCGTGCACAGGCCTCCCATGTTTCCATGTGAACTCTCTATCTTCTCTCAGTTGTCTTGATGTAAGAAGACCCTTCACCTGTCTCCTCACCTCAGCCCTGGGGGTTGAGGGTAAAGTACCCACTGTGGCCACTGAAGGGCTGCAGGACACTCAGTCATGGCCCCGCACTTTTGTTTGTGGATTCTCAGTGGACAGCCTGGACTGTCATCAACCACCCACAGGTAGGTGGGTACAGGTGTCTACCTTGGGCTTTGAAAGCGGGTTGATGTTCTAACACCTGAGACTGGAAGAGGGCTGCTCTCTGTGCTCGGGGCCAGCTGAGCAATCCCAAATGCTCGGGTGCTGGGACTGCGGCCCACAGGGCCAGACAAGGAAAGGGTCACAGCCCTGCTGGTCCCCGGGTCTTAGCAGCTGGATGCGGAGCACAGCGTCAGTGATGCTGCCAGGTCCTGTGCGAACAAGGCAAGCCGCTTAGGGAAGAGAGGCTTCCCTAGCCTTTCGGTGGTCCCCTGAAAACAAGAGCCAAACGCACCAGGGCTGTTGGGTCCTCTTAGAGCCCATAGGTACTTTCATTTGGGAAGGAAGAACCAGGCAGCTTTCTAAAACTGGTTATAGGAAGTAGGACTTAGGGAAAAGAGCCAGCAGCATGTGGCGCTGAGCTAGGGAGAGTCCAGGGCCTTTTCGTGGTGCCCACTCCCCCTAGCTGCACAGTCTGAAGCGGTTACTTCTCCAGTTCTCTCTCATCTGTCAAACGGGCCCAGCGGCTGTACCTGCCCTATTGGGTTGCCAGGAGGGTTACGGGACATGGTGCTCACAGTTCTAGGACAGTGCCTGGCGTGCACTAAGCGTTCATTCAATTATTAGTTAGTACTGTCCCTGTGCATTCTCCAAAACCATCGGGCGGGTCAGGGAGAAAGCCCTTCTTTTGCCAACCCAGAGAGCTTCCTCTCCTGAGGACACAAACCAAAGCACAGATTTGGCAGTGCTGGAAGCAGCAAGAGACGGAAGGAAGGGCTGGGCCTAGGGCGCCCCAGGTGGGTGAGCTGTGGGCCTCTGCTCAGGTGACCTTGAGGCCAGGAGTCTCGACTGGGAAAGGCAGAGGGGGCAGGGCCTGCTGGAGAGGCCCTGGAGGTACTCACTCGACATATTTGGTCCAGGGTGGAGGGTCGTGCTGGGCCATGAACACGCAGTTGGTCAGGATGGTACACATGATGAGCATGCTGAAGAGCGTGGCGCAGTGTCAAGGAAAATCGCCTGCAGGGGGCCAGCCGGGCCGCCACCACCAGCGGGCCCCACGCCACCAGGCCAAGGCTGCCAGGTCGACGAGACGAGGGCTCCCAGGAAACACACCGGGGCTCTGCCCAGTCCTTGCCAATCCATCCCCTCTGAGGCTGGACACCTGCCCTGCTCCACAGCCTCTGACAGGGACCAGACCCTTGAATTGGAGCTATTAGCAGAGTCCCTTGTAGGGCCCATCCCGGAGGGATGGATGGAAGGAAGGAACCTCCCAGACCTCAGAGGTTTTTACCTTTATACACGGCTGCTCGGAGGCCACTGCTCTGGGGGGAGGGAAGCCACGATGGCTGGGCTCTGAGTGCCCTCCTCCACTGCTACGGGAGTGGCCCAGGCTGACCTTTGAATCAGGACTTCTGCCAAAACCTATGCACCTTGTCAGGGCACACTGTCCTGGGGGAGGCAGGAGACCGCTTCTCTGGCCGTTGCTTCTTTTGCACAGGCTCTTCTCTCTTGGCCTCTGCTCTACCTGATACCCTGCTTCTCTCCTTCAAGGAGCTCCTCCTCAGGGCGGTCTGCCCTGACTCCTTGCCTATTGCATCCCCAGGGCACCGAGGACCCCTCTGTTAGCACGTCTGCCTCTCCGAATGACAGCGTCCCTCTGTTCCCACCAGAAGGGAGCTCTTTAAATGCCACGACTGTGTCTTGGGCATCCTTGGGGCCCTTGGCCTCAGCACTGAACTGATCCCTGACTCCTTGGCTCCAAGTCCCAGACGCTGCTTCAGACTGGATGAAGCTCTGAGTGACCGCCATGGACTCTCTTGCCTCTACCAGAACTGCGGAGGAACAAAGGCCAGACCCTGGGCCTCCTGTGGGCGGGGACACCCGAGGGTCCCGGCCCAGAACAAGGACACACTCTGCTGCCCTCAGGAATCCTCTCTCAAGTGTGACTGGGGAAACAGCCTCCCACCCGCTGTGGCGGCTCCCAGAGTCACCATCTTGCTTTGGCATTGGCCCGCGGGGCGATTAACATGGACAGCTCAGGTGCTGCAGTAATTGAACTCCGGGGGCCTGCCTTTTCCCTCCCCATCACAGTTCCATTCTTTCCCATGGCCTGCCCAACCTCAGGCCCAATGCGGAGTCCAGTGCAGTCAGACTGGAGAGGGGGCTGAGCTAGGGTTTTGATTTCTAGAGGGGGCTTGCCCAACTGGGGAGACAGGTGGGATGTCTTCCACACCTCCAATGCTTCTTCGAGAGAATCCAGGGAATCAGGCAATAGCATGTCAGATCCAGCCCGCAGCTTTATAGTGAATTCTCCAATTTCTCATCTGAGATGACAGGGGTCGGGTCTGGGGACCCTCACCCCTAGTTAAAACAGGGTTCAGTTCAGTTCAGTTCAGTCGCTCAGTTGTGTCCGATTCTTTGCAACCCCATGGACTGTAGAACATCAGGCTTCCCTGTCCATCACCAACTCCTGGAGCCTGCTCAAACTCATGTCCATTGAGTCTGTGATGCCATCCAACCATCTCATCCTCTGTCATCCCCTTCTCCTCCTGCCCTCAATCTTTCCCAGCATCAGGGTCTTTTCCAATGAGTCAGTTCTTCACATTAGGTGGCCAAAGTATTGGAATTTCAGCTTCAGCATCAGTCCTTCCAGTGAATATTCTGGACTGATTTCCTTTAGGATGGACTGGTTGGATCTCTTCGCAGTCCAAGGGACTCTCAAGAGTCTTCTTCAGTACCACAGTTCAAAAGCATCAATTCTTCGGTGCTCAGCTTTCTTTATAGTCCAACTCTCACATCCATACATGACCACTGGAAAGTCATACGACTACTGGAAAGCTGGTAGCTCAGCTCAGAGGCCAGGGCTACAGGGAGCCTTGATTTCTCCCCAGCTAGGGGGTGCCTCCCCAGACACTGGGGTCCTTCCCTCAGCTTGGTCTCCACCACTGGGCCTAGCTCCTTCTCCAGCATTCAAGGGCAGATTAGATAACCATCTCAATAGCCCTTCTCCCCTACACACACACACACACACACACACACACACACACACACAAACATTCCTCACACCCCGGCTCCCTGCCAAGGCTTTCCTCACTGGGCAGGGAGTTAACAAGCCCCTTAACCAGCCTTTATTCATCCCCAAAGGCAGGCTTAACTGTCTACTGAGGATCAGATGACTCCTGAAATATGAAGGTAATGATGTTAACAGCAAGTATTTATTGAGCCCTTCCTAGGTGCCAGGCTCTGCTCTCTGCATCCATTGACTATTTCTCTTCTCCCGAGAATGCAGGAGGTAGAGACTTCTCCACTCTAGAGATGAGGAGACTGAGGCACAAAGAGGTTACCTTGAAGGATACTCTAGTAGGTAGAATAATGCCCCCCAGCAAAGACAATCACGTCCTAATCCCTGGAAACTATAAACGCTCATGTAGATGGCAAAGGGGACTTTGCAGATGTGATTAAATTAAGGATCGGGTGATTATCCTGGATTATCTGGGTGGGCCCAATGTCATCACCGGGTCCTTATAAAAAAGAAAGAGGCAGGCGTCAGCATGATGTTTGTGAGAAAGACTCCACCAGCTGTTGCTGACTTTGGAAATGGAAGGGGGCCAGAGCCGAGGATTTTCCGCAGCCCCTGGAAAACAGAAAAACCTAGAAAACGGATTCTCTCTGAGAACCTCCAGAAAGAACTGCGGCCCTGTGGACACCTTGTTTTTAGCCCAGTGAGATCTTTTTTGGACTTCTGACCTCCAGAACCATAAGATGACAAGCCTGCATTGTTTGGCTGCTAAGTCTGGTAATGTGTTGTAGCAGCCACAGAAAATGACTGTGGCTCCGACCCTGGTCGATGGCAGAGCCCAGACCTGAGACCTGGCCGTCCTGACGCAGGCTCCACTCTGAACTCTGCTGTGGCCTCACCATCTCTACACAATGACAGCAACGTCCCCTGGTCCCTTCCCTCACTTCCAGACTGAAGGGCCTGTGGGAATCACACTGTTTCAGGCCCTCATCCACCAAGCAGGAGTGCCGTCCCACACTTGGGACTCTGACACCCACAAGGCACGCTGAAAACCACGGGGTGAAGGGCTCTGTAAAGTGTGCGCAGACAGCCACCCAGGAAGACGAACTGAATTATTTGTCATTTTTAAGAACCCACCTCATGTGAGCACACGGGCATGGCTCTGTGTGGGAGACAGGGAGACCTCCAAGCCACTGAACTGCTCCAAGATAGGAGATTATGAGAAATCAGACCTGTCTCCAGCGAGGCTGGGCAGGAAGGCTTCCTGGAGGAGGCATTCACATAGGCTCTGGAGGCTGGTTAGGGTTCCTCCAGCAAACAGTCAGCCCAGCTGGTCCTGGGGAAGCTCAGGACTAGAGAGACACCTGTCTGAGGAGCCGAGCCTCTCCCCGCTGTGGTTATAGCACTCACAGCTCTCATCAGCGTGGAGAAAAGGCTGCTTGGCAGACAGCAGCAGTGTGGCCAGGCTGCCTTGGACCAGAGGACTTGGCTGGACACAGACAGAGGTCCGGACAGCCCTTCTGAACCCTGCCAGCCATGGCCTGCGCTGCACAGGGGGAAAGGAAAGGTGCTATCTGAAGGAATTTTGGCTTCTCCAGACAAAGCAATGCCTTAGCATGAGTTGCCGAGACTCCAGTCTCCGCCACTTGACTGTTCAAAACCCTGACTGGCTCTCCAGTTCTTGAGGATGGCCCTTCCATTACTCTCAGCCATTTTTGGGTAGGTGTGTGAGTGTGTGACCTTTTCCTACAAAGACTGAGCCTCTAGTCCACGTGATTCTGCCCAAGCATCCCTGAGTTCCCATGGAGCCACCACAGAGCCAATAACCAGAGAGAGAAGTCAGGCGCACTCCCGGCCGGAGCACACCTGTTTGCGCTGCCTGGTGGTTGCAGGCCAACGACTGAGCGGGTTTCGTGCGTGGGCAGTGGCAGAGGCCAGCTCTCCAGGGCTGAGCCGAGCCGAACATCTTCAATCCTGTCATGTCATTGTCCCTAAACACCCACTCCCAGCCTCATAATTAAAATGCCAGCAAGGACTGCCAGCCTGGATTGTGGGGAATGCCTGAAACTGGGGCTGCCTGTCTTCAGATGGTAAGGAGTCAAAAAACTCCCAATGAGAAGGGAATTAACAGTCGGCGTATTTTCATATATTTGTTCTATTAAATGAACACACCACACACACACACACACACACACACACACACACACACACATGCACGGTTTGATTGCCCATTTGAATCTGGAAGAACGTGGGAGGATTTTGTGAACAGATCCTGTGCACCCAGGAAGGCAAAATGCTGCTCGCCGTGGATGTGCAGCGTCTCTGAATGTGACTGCAGTGGAGTTTGGAGTTCTGTTGGTTTCTTCTATTTAATCCTGGCAGGAACACATTCTGCAGGATTATAACAAAAATACATCGGGAAAAAAAGTTCTCCATGCCCATATTTACTTTTTAGGCACCTTCCCAGGGACGCACTGCGAGCGTGGAGCCCAGAGCAAAGCTGAACAGAGTTATCATGCGCTTGCCAGCCGGTCCCTGGGAATGCCTGGATTGCCACAAGTGAGAGGAATTTCTTTCTGGAGAGGAGGACCTGTGTTCCTGCCTGCTTTCAAGTCAGTCTTTATCCCTACTGCCCTTTCTAAAGGGCCTGGCACAAAACTTTGTACACTGGGGGCTGAGATGTTTGAATATCTGTAGCAATGTAAGCAGACAATTAGCTTCAGTTTAGCAACGTGAGAAAGTTACTAGAGATCTGTGGCACAGCAATGTCAGCATGACTGTTCTGGATACTTAAGAATGGTTAAGATGGTCAATTTTATGTTATATGTTTTATGCCACACAAAACGTGTGTGTGTGCTCAATCACTTCAGTCGTGTCCGACTCTCTGTGACCCCATGGACTGTAGCCCACCAGGCTCCTCTGTCCATGAGGATTCTCCAGCCAAGAATACTGGAGTGGGTTGCCATTTCCTTCTCTAATGGATCCTCCCAACCCAGGGATCAATCCCACATCTCCTGTGTCTCTTGCACTGCAGGTGGATTCTTTACTGCGGAGCCACCAGGGAAGCCGGCGCACGTGTGTGTATACATATGTATATTCTGCGTTATGCTTAGTCCCTCAGTCATGTCCGACTCTGTGACCCCATGGACTGTAGCCCACCAGGCTCCTCTGTCCTTAGGGATTCTCCAGCCAAGAATACTGGAGGGGGCTGCCATGCCCTCCTCCAGGGGATCTTCCCAACTCAGGGACTGAACCCAGGTCCCGCATTGTAGGTGGATTCTTAACCATCTGAGTCATCAGGGAAGCTCAAGAATACTGAAGTGGGTAGCTTATCCCTTCTCTAGGGTATCTTCCCCACCCAGGAATAGAACCAGGGTCTTTGGCATTGCGGGTGGATTCTTTACCAGCTGAGCTACCAGGGAAGCCTAGCTATGTATAGTCATCTATCTATCTATCTATCTATCTATCCACAGACAGAGAAAGAGAGGAAAATTTTGTAATTCAAGACTTGAAATCTGTATGCTTTAGAAATGCATGGTGACTGCTGATCGGCATGGGACTCCTTCTTGGTGATAAAAATGCTTTGGAATTAGAGAGTGGTAATGGTTGCACAGCCTTATGAATATACCGTACTGAATATAAGTGTACTGAACTGTACACTTTAAATGGTAAATTTTATGGTATGTGAATTTTATCTTGATTGAAAAATGCATGAAGAACTTGTAGATTTGAGGCCTCACACTGGCGGTTCTGGTCTGGAAGGGGCTGGGAGTCTTCATTTTTAACAAACTTCCCTGGTGCCACTCAGACTGACATTTAGAAGTGACTGCCTTTGAGCAGTGAGTGCACAAATCACAGTTGCTGTTTCTCGCTGTCATGCCTGACCCTTTGCAACCCCGCGGACTGTAGCCCGCCAGGCTCCTCCGTCCACGGGCTTTCCCAAGCAAGAAAACTGGAAGAGAGTTGCCACTTCCCTCTCCAGGGGATCTTCCTGATCCAGGGATTGAACCCGCATCTTCTGCACTGGCAGGCGGATTCTTTACCAGTGAGCCACCAGGGAAGCTACAAATCATGGACACTTTCCTAAAACACAGGTTCTGGACCCGAGAGTCAGCAGTTCCTGTAAGATCCTTGTGATGCTGCTGCTGATGATCAGTGCACCACACTTTGAGGGTGAGACCCAAGGACACAGAAGGGCTGCTCCCCAACCGCACAATCCAGGCCTCTCCTCTCCCTCAGTGCCTCCCGAGCTCGCTAGGGGGCGCTGTGGGAGGCCCGCCGTGCGCTTCCATCCCCAGGTAGCAGAGCATCAGGGAGCCTCTAAGAGCCCAGCGCAGGGCCTCCCAGATGCTGAGCCTCTCCCTGGGGCAGCTGCCCTGGGAAACAAGGTCCACCTCAGAGCCCTCAGGGCCGGTCCTGCCAGGCGGAACCAGCTCCTCACAGCCTGAGAGCCACCCACTTTTGGTGGACCCTCTGGCCAGGCTGGGGACTGTGTTGGCCCTGCTGTCCCCCTGGCCCACCTGCCTCCCTGGCCTCAGCTGCCCCGTGGCCCAGCCTTGCTGCAGGTGCATCCCCAGGGGCTGAGCTGACTGCTAAACAGAGCTGGTTGGTTAGATACCTGGAGGAGAAGCCCCAGGTGGGAGCCAGAGCGTGCTTTCAGTGAGGCCACGCCCTCGCAGTGAGTCCCGAGAGAGGCTCAGAGCAAGAAGAAGGCTGGCCTTTCCTCCTACCGCACTGCTCTCACCAGGCTATGCCCACACGCCGGCAAAATGACAACTCCTCATGTGGTTGTCTAATCACTCCTGGGCGGGGGCCGGGGGGGGGGCGGGCTGTAAAATTCCCAAGGGGGCAAGGACAGGGACTTATCCAGTTTGATAAGCACCCCAGAGTGCCAGGCAAAGTGTGTAGCACCTACAGGAAGCTTGGGAACAGCTCAAAATTAAATCCAGAACCACCCATGCCTCACAAAGCAGGATGCAGCTGTGAGTAGCAGGCTGCTCCATGAACACAGTCTCTCCCCACGGTGTCTGCCCACCCTGGAGACCACTCTGCTGATGCTATGGTCACAGCCTAAATGGGGGGGAGCGGCGTTCCCTGGATGTACATGTCTCAGGATCCCCAGGAGAAAGGCCAGAGCAAGCTGGAGCGGGCCAGAGAGCAACTGCATGCAGAAAACAAATGGGCCCTAAGGCCCTCTGAGTGGCCCCAGGTTTGGGGTCAGCACTGGGGCACATGTGGGCAGACCATGGAGCCAGGAATGGGCACCTCTCAACCCTGCCTGGATAGGAAAGGCCCCCTGAGTAGTCAGCATTCGGTTACTCAGTTCCTCACTGGACAGCCATTTTCCCCAAGCCTCCTGCCCTGCCCAGAGGCCTTGGCCTTCCAACCAGAAGGGGAACAGAGAGGAGACTTTAGGGAGCTCCCTTGGGCCCAACCTGCCAACCCCACAACTAATCGCACTGCTGAGCCCAGGGGCATTGATCAATTAACGGCCAAGCCAGCTTCAGCTAAAGCAAAGCTGTCCAGGCCCTCACGCCGAAACACAGGCACCTCTGACCCCACGCCCTCCCCAAGAGGCTCTGCGCCTGGGATCCCTCTTCTGAAGTCCAAAGAACAGCCATTTCCCTGTTTCATGCTTGGTCTGAACAGGATCCTTCTAGGACCCAAAGACCAGTACCCATCCCTCATCACACCACAGCCCACCCATCGGTCTCCTCCACAGCCTGAAGCTTTTTCAGGCTGTGGTTTAAATAATTTAATGCTAACCAGAGTTCTTTGAGATACTCTGAAACTGCAAACATTTTGTCAACACCTAATCAAAAAGCAAGTGTTGCCTCCCTCGAAAGAGGCCCACGTATGACTAAACCAGAGGCCTCCTGATTGGGAAACAGTTTCTCCTTGGCTGAGCCCCGGTGACCTGCCAGAGGTCCCTGCCAGTGGGTGGGGAGGTGCAGGGCATGGCAGGGTCGGGGGGGGGGGTGCAATGCGAGGGGACATGGGGAGCCAAGACCAGAATCAGGGGACACTGACCGGCCTCATTTCTTCTGCTTTCCTCAGTAGCTCAGCTTCTAAGACGCTTCTCTCCTGAAGAATCAGCCGAATCTCCCAAGCCTCCATGTGTCCACTATCCCCCAGGATCTTGTTAAAATGCAGATGCCGAATCGGCAGGTCTTGGGGTGGGGTCTGAGAGACTGATGTCCAACTGGCTCCCAGGTGACAACTGTGTGCTTGCTTGTTTGAAGACCGACCAGGAATCAACATCGCTCTCAGTGCTAAACGCCCCGTCCACCCTCTTTCCCCGGGTGGGGCCCACCCAGCAGGGATGGATCGCAAAGGATATGAATGAACCAAGATCTTCACAGCCGCTCTCCGGATGGGGTGGAAGGGGCTGAGGACGTACAAGGCGTTGGTGGCACTGAACCGGAAGATGGTCTTGCCTTTGTTCAGGACGATGAAGGTCTGTGGACAGAGAGCCACTTTAGGCAGGGTGGCAGCCCTAGGTCCTTAACAGAGAGGAACTCCTGGGGGGCAGGTGTGGGCTCAGAGGTCTAAAACTCTGGCAGAGGGGTAGGGTGAGAGGAAGAGGAGACGGCCTGACAGGGGGTGGGGGTGGGTACCGGGAGCTGGCAGGTCACCCATGGCTGGGCTGGGACAAGAGCAAGTTCAGGGGATTGTCAGGTTGCATAGATTTAGTTTCATTTCAATGAGAAGGGGCCTTTCATGATCCTAGCTGAGCTGTTATCTTAGCAGAGGCCAGGACCCAGCTGACGCCCCCCTGGTTCCCCTCTCCCTCTGACCCCTCTGTGCTTCCCCACCGGGCCCACTGAAGGCGGAGGGTGCGATGAGGGAGCTGGGTCAGCAGGGACAACCAAAGAGGGATGAGGAAAATGCAGAACTCAGCCCAGGAGACAGAAACTTTCCCTGGGACCCTGTCTCCTGGAGTCCAGACAGATGGTAGCCCCAGCTGACACCAGAGGCCACGACCTGGTGTCTTCCTCACTAGGGTCATGTGTTGCCCAGGGTAAACCTGCTCTTCACGCTTCTGGAATTTCCATCTACTCAGCACAGTGAGGCATGGGAGTGGACGGTGGGTGCTGGAGGCGGCACCGTAGCACGTGGAGCGGGCACCTGGGCCCAGCGCCGTCTCTGAGGACAGCGGTCCATCCCCGTTGGCTACCGCAGGCACTGCGGAGGCAGCAAGGCCTGGGGCTGGGCTTCTCCCAGGGCTGAGCTGGTGAGATAAGTTTCTATTTACTCTGGATTAGGAAGACAAGTTGTCCAGAAAGATCAGGACTGAAAGTTCTGCTCTGGTACCTGCGTCACTCCGTGGGGTTGCAGGCAGTGTGACCAGGGGTCAGCAAGGCAAGACAGGGGGTTAGAGGCCAGAATCCTACCTGGGGCCACTGCTCAAGTGTCCCCGGTCACAGGGACAGCAGAGTGTCCCTGACTGCCCCCGGCTCAGCTGCCACCAGCTCCCAGAGCCCAGCCCAGCTCTGGTCCGCCCTCAGTTGGGTCCCTCTGCCATGACTCCAGTCTGTGAACTCCAGCCCCATCACCACTTTGATGCACCACTCAACCCATGCTTGTCCCAGCTGTGGCCTTAACCCCAGCCCTAATTCTAGCTCTGACCAACCAGGATCTGGCCCACCCACCCTGATTAATCCCAATATAGCCAGAGGCCTCATCTTCACCGAGCCCGAGTCACCTGAATTGGGGGGTGGGGAGTGAGGGCAAATTCACCGTCTCTTCTCGCACATGCGCACACAGCCAGGGTGGGCTTGACCTCTACCCGTGCACACGCGCGTGCACACAGGGAGACAACTGCGCATCACTCCCACTCGCAGAGCCCTGGTCTCCTGGATGCACAGTGCATAGCGACACACCGCTCGGACGCCTGGTGACACTGACACACACTCACAGACACCAGGTGCTGGCCCTGCCCTGGGAACGCCAGCCTGTCTTTCTCAATGCCTCCTCAGCCCGGGGACTGACTGCAGTGATGTGGGCAGGACCGATCTTGCTTGGCACCTAGCCTTCTGGGGAGAGGCCTCCACCAAATTGAAACCCACCTTCCCCTGGCCATGCAGCCCAAAGTGTGGGCAGCTGGGTTGGGGACTCAGGCCTCTGCAGGAGCCCTGTGTGCCCAAGGTCTGGCCGGGTGCAGGCCTGGGCACACGGTCCTGAGAGCTGAGGACAGCGCAGGGGCCCCAGATTGGGGAATTTATCTCCTGGGTAGAAATTCATGCTGGAGGAAGCTTGAGTAACCCATCCAAGTGGACAAAGGGCTTCCCTGGTGGCTCTGGTGGTAGAAGGATCTGCCTGCAATGTGGGAGACCCAGGTTTAGTCCCGGGTCGGGAAGATCCCTTGGAGAACAGAATGGCAACCCACTCCAGTATTCTTGCCTGGAGAATCCCATGAACAGAGGAACCCGGTGACCTACAGTCCATGGGGTCGAACACGGCTGAGTGACTAAGGCACACAAACAGTGGACCAAAGTCCCTTCCTCTCCCCGCACTCTGAAGGGACAATGGCAAAGCCACCGGCTTCCCACTCCTCTCAGATTTCCCATGAGCCATCACAGTCCCATCACCAGCCCACAAGGCCCAGATGCTGCTGCTGTGGCCCCCAGCCCGAGCCGTGATGGCACAGCCAATGCCCAGCAAATTCTCTGGGGTGGGGGGCGGAGGCTACACGCTGTCCCTGCTTGGGGGAGGGATCCCATGCCGTGCTCTGAGGCCCAAACTCAACTCAGGACAGGACTCAGGGCCCGACTCTGACTGACACACACACCACAGGATCAGGAGTCCTCCCGGGGCGGAAATCTGACCACAGGTTATTCCCTGAGTAGATGCTCCATCAGGAGGCAAGATTTCCAGACTGGCTGCCTGCTCTTTCCTTCATAGCACCGAACCATCTCAGGCTGCATAATTCTGGGCTTTTTTTCTAGAACTCCAAAGTTAAGGTGATTGGAATATAGATTGCTAATGACTCACTTCCCCGAGGTCCAAGGGAGCCAGCCCCAAAGAGAGCCCCGTATGGAGGCGAGACCCTCTCCCTATCTGCCTGGTTGACTGAGATGCTGCAGGGAGGCGGGGTGGGAGTGGGTGGCAGTCACCTTTTGAGTGCTATAGAAGGGGTCCAGGTCCTCCAGGGGCTCCCCGATGAGCTCTCGGGGTGGGTTGCCGTAGAGATCCGGCAGCTTTTTGGAGGCCTGCAGGTCCAGCTGGGGCCGGGGAGCCTCCTCCTCGGGCAGCCCGTCGCGGCTCTCCTGCGAGGCGGCCGAGCTCCGGGCCTGCTTCTCTGCCATGCGCTTCTCGATGGCCGCCAGAGACTCCCGGGTGAACCTGCGGAAGCTGCTGGTGCCCCGAGGTAACAGGAAGTCTGCCATCTTCTCATCCTGCTTCTGGGGCACAGGCTGTCCTCACGCTGCCTGTAGGGAAGCTGAAAGACACACAGACATGGGGCTGATGCTGCATGCAGGGCCGGGGGCCAGGGTGCTCAGACCTGGTGGAGGGAAAGACCCACATCCCTGCAGAGATGCCCCCCACCTCTCCACAGGCACACCCTGCAGTTGCCGACCCGGGGAAACCCGGAATCCTCTGGGCTGCAGGGAATGCAAGGGGATCTGCAGCAGGGGCACTCGTCCCTTCCCCATCCCGAGGAGCAACTTTGAAAGCAAGTACGCATGAGAAACTGGGTCACCAGTGACCCTTCATCCTGCCCTATTCAATACAAAAGGAAACCCTCACACCTGTGGGTTTCCTGACCAAGCCCACTTTGACACACTTCTCTCTACTGCTGTCCCCCTCACTCTGGGCTGATGGGGACACTCGACGGGAAGGGGCAGGGAGGGGGCTGGTCGTCTTTAGATCTCTGGCAGGGCTGGTCCTGAACGAGTGAGTGAGGGAATGAATGGGTGAGTACGTAGGCGAGGGGCAGGCCCATTAGAAGGTGCCCGGCACTGCCCTTCCTCTCAGCTTGCCTCCTTTGCAGGTCACCCTGGGACCCTAGGAGGGCGATCAGAGGCCTCCCGGGCCAATGTACCAACTCTGGGTTTCTTTTCCAGGCAGCTCTCTGGCCTGAGTGGTGGGACCAGAGGGCGGGGGACAGTCTGTCTGGTCTTCCCACCGTGTACCTGTGCGGGGGAGGGTGCCCAGACTTCACCTGGGGCACGGAGGTGCCAACATCTGGCAATGGCTGGGGCATCTGGATCTGCTGACCAAGGCCCAGGAAAGTCCTGCAGGTTTGGGGAAACAGCTGGGTAACAATTTGGCAGCTGCCATCCAGATGTTGGCAACCTGGTGTACACAGCTGCCTCAGAGCCCACCCCCGAGGATCTCAAGGAAACCCCCGAGGGAGACAGCCTTCCAGAGATGGGAAATGCTGACGGAGTATCTGAGACTCCCCCGTGCCTCCACTCGCTCCCCTCCCCTTGAGTCTGAACAAACCCCGAGAGACAGCAGAACCAGAAAATGGTGACCCCGCCTCTGCTAGGACATCCAGCCAGGCGCCTGCGCGTGACGCCATACGGGGAGAATGTGGCCCCCAGTGGCCTCAGATGATCCAGGACCTGGTGTGAACAGGCTCTGACTCTGATACGGAGGCTGGAGAATGTTTGCCCGACTGCCCCACCAAAACAGGATGTGGTCAGCCCAGCTCCCCAGTGGGACACCTCAGCCAATGGGAGGGGAAGGCCGTGTTGCTAATTACCACATCAAACCCAGGCAAGGCCGGGCACCTGTTGGAGGTCTCTGCCAGGACAAAATCCCTTTCCGTCAAAGATCGGCTTGGCCTTGATCTGACTCCTGACACACGTCACTGCTGACCCCAACAAGTGGCTGCCACCCTGACCCCTATGCATACCCCACCGAGGGTGGGGGCCCCAAGCACCTCGAAGTAGGCACCTGGCCAGGTGACAGGTAAACAGTGAGCAAACACAACACAGCCAGGTCTCAAAAGGGCGCCTCTGGTCCCAAGGGAGGCATGGCGCGGAATGTGTGAAGGGAAGCCAGAGGAGAGAGGTCCCAGGACAGTCAGAACCAGCCGTCCTTCAGCCACTTGCCCTTCTCTTTCCCTCCAGTAAAGTGAAAGGCACATCCTTGTTGAAAACAGCAGGTGAAGGAGTAGGTCCCCCTTTAATCAAAGGCTGTCCCTCTCTACCTCCATCTCTGCATGCACAAAGACAGGCAACTCTAATACTTATCACCAAATGTGAATGGCGATTTTTTTTCCCCCCAGGCTAGGAATTTAGGTAATTTTAAACTTTCTTCTTTGTGCTCTTCTTCAGTTCTTGAATTATTTATGATGATTCTGTGTTACTTTTACAAAAACAATAAACTCATTATTCTTTTTATTCTTTTTAAAAAAAGAAGCCAGCCTGGATGCCAGCAGCCCCTTCCTTGCAGGGCAATCCTCTTCACTCTGAGCAATCACTAGTCCCGTAAATCAGGAAACCTCCTCTTTTGCTTGGAATTATTTCCTAAAAATAGTGTTCTCTGTCTCACTGTATCCATCTGTGTCCACACGCCTGCAAGGTTTCTGGAGACACGTGGATGCCCATGGACCTATGGAGTCTTTACTGGTACATACCCGTGTATGTGTGTGTGTGCGTGCGTGCGCAAGCTTGCACCTGCATATACATCTGTTCCAGTAAAAGTGTTTGTAAAATTTGTACTGAAATCAACTTTTCCTACAGATTGGTGCCCATATCCTAAGTGTGCACACGTGTGGATGAATTTCCAAACTGAGCTCACCCAGTATCTAGCACCCAGGTCAGGAAATAGGTGATTTCCAGTTCCTCTGAAATAGGTAATTTCTAGTTCCCCTTCACTCCCTAACTGAATAACCATTTTCTCCTGACTGCTAACAGTTAGGACACCAGCTCTGTCTCTGCAATTCAGAGGCACCTAACAGACCTCTTGGAGTGATGGGAAAAAAATTCGGGGGAGGGGATTGCATCTCATTCTCAAATTAACCTCTACCTGAAACTTAACATCTCCATCCATTAGGAATGTAGGCAGCAAAATGGAAGGGCCAGCATTACCGGTGACCAACAGAAATGCAGCTATTTCCCTGTCCCATGAGAGGGGCTGCAATATCTCGAATGTCATTTATGCCATGATTACTTTAAAACTGGGGCTTTCCAGGTGGTTTGGTGGTAAAGAATTCACCTGCAATTGTAAGAGACGCGGGTTCAATCCCTGGGTTGGGAAGACACGACTGAGCAACTGAGCATGCACGTGTATTAGAACCATTGTTGCTGCTGCTGCTGCTAAGTCACTTCAGTCGCGTCCGACTCTGTGCGACCCTATAGACGGCAGCCCATCAGGTTCCGTCGTCCCTGGGATTCTCCAGGCAAGAACACTGGAGTGGGTTGCCATTTCCTTCTCCAATGCAGAAAAGTGAAAAGTGAAAGTGAAGTCGATCAGTCGTGTCCGACTCTTCGAGATCCCATGGACTGCAGCCCACTAGGCTCCTCCGTCCATGGGATTTTCCAGGCAAGAGTACTGGAGTGGGGTGCCATTGCCTTATCCGAGAACCATTGTTAGATATTATCTAATAAAGTAATCATGAAGCCCCAACAATGGGGCCCTGGGTCCTGGGAAGGGTCTTTCCACAGCTGGCTTCCAGCAGGGAACCAAACCCCTGGGGCTTGGTGGTCTGTGAAACCAGATTCCAGAGGAAGTTCCCAGCTCCCCAGCAGCAGGGCAGCTTCAGGTTCCAAAGTAAACCTGCCAAGAGCGTGCTTTGTCTCTGGGTCCCCACAGGTGGCCCACTGTGGGCCAGTGGGATCTGTTTTCTCCCTTGTTCTCCGCTGCCTGCACCTGGCTCTGGCCCTGCCCTTCCCTCAGAAGCTCGGGGCCCACGCCCTGCTGAGGCTGAGGCTGAGACTGGCTGAGCCCTGGCTGCAAGCTTTCCGGTGACATCGGGGTAAGGAGACGTCGGCGTAGATCTGAGGACACTCCAGACTCCATACCCTTCTGGCATAGATGCACAGGCCCTCAGCTCTGTGGGAAGAACCCACCTCTGGCTGGGGAAGTACAGGGGCCTCTGTCTCTCACAAGTCCATCACGTGGGGGAGCCAGTGCCAGATCTGATTCAGAGATCACACAAAGATCATACTCTTCTAGACGCCAGCATTTCATGACTCTCACCCTCACCCAGGACAGCGTCTCCATCTGCACCAACTTCTCCACTGGCAACAGTCTCTCCACCTGTACCAGTCTCTCTACTTGAACCAGTCTCTCCATTTTGGACTGCCAGGAGATCAAATCAGTCAATCCTAAAGGAAATCAATCCTGAGTATTCACTGGAAGGACCAAAGCCAAAGCTCCAATACTTTGGCCACCTGATGTAAAGAGCCGACTCAACTGGAAAAGACCCTGATGCTGGGAAGGACTGAAGCCAAGAGGAGAAGGGGATGACGACACAGGATGAGATGGCTGGATGGCATCACCAAGTCAACGGACATGAGTCTGAGCAAACTCTGGGAGATGGTAAAGGACAGGGAGGCCTGCCATGCTGCAGTTCACGGGGTCTCAAAGAGTCAGACATGGCCGAGAGACTAAACAACAACAGCTCCGTTTATACCGGCTTCTCCGTTTGTACCAAATTATCCATCTGCACCAGCATCTTCACCGGCCCTCTAGGCTGGGTCAGCTTCTTCCAGCTGATCCCTCTTCCTGGGCCAGTTCCCCCTGTTCTGTCACTTAAGCTCTAAGGAGCCCGTACTCCATCCTGTCCCAAGTCCATCAGCGGATTGCCACGTGCATCTCTCCCTAAGTTCTGCTGGCTCCTGAGAGTTCTTGGGAGCAAACAGTGAGCCCTCCTTTTCAAACCGGCTCCTCCTGACATCGTTTCCTTGGACACTGGCCACAATCCCCCAACTCCACCAGACATCAGGCCTCCATCTCCACAGCCACTGCCCTGGGATGGGCTTCCTGGCTCCGACTGGGACTAGCCTGATCCCACTGCCACCGCCTCCTCCCTGGTTCCTTCCACCTGCCACGTGCGGCTCCCACCACTCCCTGGCTCAGATACCCCCAGCACTGCCGCTGGCCTGCGCTGATGGCCTGAGCATGAGTCGCCATGTGCTCCTCTCACTGCCCCACCTCCTCCAGGAGACCCTCTCTGACTGCCCCCGCCCACACTGACCTCCCTCCTCTGGGCCAGGAGGCCGAGCCTGCATCTCGTCCTGCGTCCCTTTCTGGCCTCAGCTGCCCTCTGACAGTTGGTGGAGTGGGTCTGGTCTCCCCAGACATGTGGGAAACCTCTTCTTAGGGCAAGGCTGGATCCCTCCCTCCTCTGAGTCACTGGCCTGTAGGTACAGGAATTCACATCAGGGCGGAGATGCTGTAAGGGGAGAGTATTGACTGTTCACACCAGAAACGGGACCTCCCTAGACTGTCTCATCTTTTTACATCTTCCTGAAAGAAGATTCCCTGAATGCACAGGGCACACAGCTGGTGTTGGGTCAACGGTGGTGGTCATGATGCCGGGACATGGGGCACGACAGCCTGGCAGCCCACAGTGCAGCCGCGTAGCGTCGGGGTGGAGGACGGACACGCACATATCCCGGTGTCAGCACTGAAATTCCTGAATCCCCAAATGCCCGTCAGTCCTGGGAAAATTAGGCCGTGCCCTGGGGTAAGGAGGGAGCCGACTCCAGCCTAACCCCTCCTTGCAGCCCCTTCCTGCCCACTGTCCTCCCAGATCCTGAAGGCAGTTCCTGAGTCATGTCTGGCATTTTGGTCGCCTTGGAACTGGAGCCTCTGGAACACAACAGGCAAAGAATATTCTTTGCCATGTAAATTTATGCAAAGCGCTCTGTGGAAGTGGTTCCCTGGCTTCCTAGAAAATCTCTGCTGGCTTCCTTGGCTCTGGGAGCCTCCTTTCTGCCCTGCAGCCCAGGTGGCCTCAGGCCAGAGCACCCATTGCCCTGGGCACTGGTTTCATCCCTGCTCTACCCCTGCCCCCTCAGTCCTGGGGGCTCAGGGCGCTCTGGAAGCAGGAGCTCACTCCCCGTAAGCAGAGGCAAGGGTACCAGGAGCCACTTCATTTCTTCCTTGAGGAGAATCCGTTGGACTCATTTTATTAACTGAATGACTCAGTGAACATTTAGTCAGCACCCACTGCACACAGCCCTACAAATGACTTCTTAGAATACCCATCTTCCTTAGGTGACGGATTCCAAATCAACAGGTGCGATGATAGGAAAGGGAGACGAGCCACCAGCAAAGAGACTGCGGTAGCTTGTGAGGCTACTTCCACCCGGTGTTGCTGAGACTGGCATGAGGAATGCCCTGGACCAGAGAACCCAGCCTTGTGTCCGGGTCTGCGTGCCTCTCCGTCTCTGAAAGGCTTCCAAGTCCAATGTGGGACAGCGGCAAAGTCAGGGCTGTGGCTCGGAAGCAAGACTGTCTGTGTGATCCCGGGTCCTGGCCACTTGTGTGTTCCTGGGCAAGTTCCTGGGCAACCATCAATTGACGGTTCTCTACCTCACTTTTCCCACAGGTAAAATGGGGTTAATAACAGTACCTATCTCATGGAGCTGTTCTGAGGCATAAGCATATTAACATTTGCACATGCTCAGCACACAGAAAGCATTCAGTGAGTGTCATTTGCTATAATCATTGTGGTTATTGTTGCCATTCTTTTTTCTCCCAGGAAGTCCAGCTCAGAAGACCCTTCTTGGAAAAACCTTCTTGCGGCCACACCTGTCCTCCCTGCCTGGCTGGCCCTTCCCTTCCCTGTGTTCCTGGCATACTGCATTCCCATACTTGGCTTTATCACAAGGTGGAATAATTTGCTTCCACATCTGCCTCTCCCTCACCCAAAGCACAGTCTGGCCCCCAAGAGGAGCCTATAAGGGCCTGGTGAATGAAGAAATGGATGCGTGAATGGAAGTGCCAGATTAACGTTCCTACTGCCCAGCCACTAACCACACCATGACCTTGGACAATGTTATTACCACCCACCTCATCCTTTCTGGACCTCAGTCTACCCAGCCATGAGCTGAGGTGGGTCATCCCAGCAGCATCACCTGCTCATTATCTGCCTGGGAGTAATTTCACACAACAATCCTAGGACGAGGGGAGGTTATTATGCCCATTTTACAGATGGGAGACCTGCTGCCACCATCCGTGGTGAAGCCAGGCCCATGAGACTAGCCATTGCACAACACTGCCTCCCGCCTCTGACAGCATGGAAAGCAAGGAGGAAGGGTCAGGATTACCTGTGGCCTGCCCTTCTGGACTGAGCATGTCCGTGACCCTGGCTCCAAAGCTAAGAGCCAGCCCATCAGCCTCCATGGAGGCTGGTCCTCCTCTGGCGCAGCCCAGCTGGCCAGGATCACCCCCAGGTGCCCACGCGTGGCCAGGGAGACCTGACTGATTTCTGCCCCTGATTTCTGCAGGGGCTGATTTCTGCCCCTACCCAGAGCTGGCATGTTCTCTGACAGCGATTTTCTCTCCAGCTCAGGCCCGGTGGAGCTGCTTGGTCCCAGGGGGAAGCCACCGCGCCCCGTGGCTCGGGGCTCATGGCTGGTATGTGGCCAGTCCAGATGTGCTCTTGTTACCTCCACACCGGTGCGGAAAGCTGCTTGGCACGATAAAGAGTGCCAACTATTTCATTATTAACTTTAAAACATCGATTACAACTTAAACTGACCATATTTTGCATATATGTACTGGGGGAAGTAAAACATATTATAATTAATTTCACTTGTTTACTCTTGAAAATGTGGTTACTAGAACATTTTTAATTGCCTCTGGGACTTCGCATTTGTAGCTCGAATTATATCTCTATTGGGTGGCACTGTCTTAGAGTTCCAGCCACTGGACCCTAAACCCTTACAGAACTCCACCTGCTTCCGGGCTGGGCTTCTGGCTGGCCTGGGGGTGGGGGAGGGGAGGGAGCAGAAAATGAAGGGGAGGAGAGATGGAGGGGCGGGGGATGGATGGGAAGCGAGCCATCCTTAGCGGACTAGAAAGTGGCCACCAGGGTTTCTGGTCTTGGCTGTGGGTGGCTGTGCTGGCTCCAGCCACAGGTTGGGATGGGGGGGGGAGGGGAGGGGTCAACAGCGTGTTTCGGGCCAGCCCTCCTGCCCAGGCAATTATCTGCACAGTCCTGGCTCTCCCAGGGTAACAGCTTGGACAAAGGCTCAGCGGGGGTGTCAGCTGGTGCTCGTGGCCTGTGCATTCAGGTCCCTGCTCCCAGATCAAAGGCACATTGGCATGTCCTTGTGCGTGCAGGGGCTTCAGCTAACCGGCTCCCTGCAGGCTCCATTCCTTTGAGGCTGCACAGGCATTAACTCTGTCCAGTCTGGAGCCGGGTCCTTGGGAAGGGGGGGCCGTGTCACGAAGGGGCTTTCCTTTCCCAGCCGCCCTCCCAGCCCCCAGCAATCTGGGGAAGTCCTGCAGAATCATCCTCATCTCTCTCTGAGGTGAACACGCCCACCCCAGAAGCCGGGGATGCCCTCATTTACATGCATTTGCATCTCATTTATTCCAACACTCAGGCAGAAGCTGAGGCTAATTCAGCTGACAGCAAAACCTCACTGGCTTGCTCTGCCCAAGTGATTCCTCAGGCAGGGATGAAAAGGGGATCCCTGAGACCAGGCCCCCTTCTGGACTGGGAGCTGTGGGCAGAGCTCAGGTCCAAAAGGGGCACTTTTGAGCCAAGCCCTGGATTCAGCCCAAGCCTCCTGCCTTTTCATCCCCGCTTCCCCACAGCAAGGGTGGGGTCTGGGGGCTAGGAAGTGGCAGGTCATCTCATCTGAGTGTCCTGTGGTGTTTCGGTGGCAGGTCAGGGGAAGCGTAAACCCTCCACAGGGCACACAGCACCCCCTCGCCCCAAGCTCAAGTCTCCTCCTCCCGCTCCCCTCCAAAGCCCATGACTAAGGATGTGCTGAGCAGCTCTGAGCTGTCAGTCAAGGCCCAGCACTGCCTCTGGCCCTGGGTCTCCTGGGTGGAGACTTGGATCATCCACTATTCAGACACCAGAAGCTGGAGAGCTGGCTCAGTCACCCTGGGCACTTCGGCCCCAGACCCTGTAAGCAGCTATCCCCACACAATACATACAACCAGGCCGGAAAGGTGCCCAACTGTGGCTCAGGAAACACCCTCCTGGCATAGAGGTGCCCCCAAGACAGCAATCAGCATCCCAAGTCTTTCTCTGACCTGGTTCCTTCCAACTCACTTTCCTCAATACCTGGGTCAATAAATGCCTCCACAGGGGAACTGTATACAGATGCCATGGCAACCAAGGCATTTATGGGGGTACCTACTGTGTGCACTGAAGAAGACGCAAATCCCCCAGAGAAACCTAGGAGTCCCCAGAGGGAGAGGCCAATCCACTAATCCACAAAGTTCACGCCGCAAAAGTGCCCAGAACACAGCAGAGCCAAATGTGCGGCCCTTGAGCCTTGACACTCTTTTAAACTGAGGCATAATATACAGCCCAAAATGCATAGATTTTAGGTGTACAGTTGGCTGAGTTTTAACTCAACTCAATACATGTCTGTGTAACTACTGGGGCTTCCCAGGTGGCGCTAGTGGTAAAGAATCTTTCTCCAATGCAGGAGACCTGGGTTTGATCCCTTGGTCAGGACGATCCTTTGGAGAAGGAAATGGCAACCCACTCCAGGATTCTTGCCTGGAGAATCCCATGAACAGAGGAGCCTGCCGGGCTACAGTCCATAGAGTCGTAAAGTCAGACACGACTGAAGAGAGTCAGCAGGCATAAGCATGTAGCGACTACCCCAGATAGGATGGCTCCCCACTGTCCCCTTCCAGTCAGCTTTTCTGACTTCTATCACCGCAGATTAGCTTTGCCTGTTCTAGAACCCCTCATACATGGAATCACAATGTATGGGCTCTTGTCTGTTGTGTTCTTGCTTAACATAATGCTTTTGAGACGTCTACGTTTTATTCGCTGGTGAGTGCCATTTAAATTACTTGTGCAATTCACAGGAACACAAGTGACCCATCTGGGGATAAGTCCTTAATTCAATCATAAAGCACAAGGGCTGGAAGGGACCCCAAGTCCAGCCATCTCTGGGGACAATTGGCCCCAGGGGATTCTTATGGAGGTTTTTTTTTTTTTTCCCCTTCTTCCCTCAGACATTTCCTGAAATGGAAGCTCAGCGATTATACATCTAATAAGCACCCAGGCCCAGCAAGTGAGTGGGGGCTTTCCCCTGCATTTCCAGTTTCGTTATCAACTAGCTGTTGCTTTATTAACTGGCAGTCTGCACTGCCCGTGATCCAGCACAATGGCAGGGTTGGCACTGGAAAGGGCTTCTGAGCTCCTGGGACTTCTCCTGCTCAAGTCTGGGCACGGTGGGCAGGCCTCTATCGCTCACCCTCTCTGCACCACTACACCAGTTGGGTGTCCCCTGGGGGGCACCCTGGGCCCTAAAGGGAATGGGCCCAGGGCTGGGATTTTCCCCAGGAAGAGGCCCAGAAGCAGGCAGCAGTGCTGGGCAGCAGAGAGCAGGCAGGCACCCTGGCTCTTAGACGCTCTCTGGACCACTTCCCTGCTCTCGGCCCAGGTCGATGAGGCTGGGGCTTTGATGGCCACACAAGAGGTATTGACCGGGATGGGCTGGTCCCTCCCATGGTCTGATCTCCCCCTGCGCCCATCTTAGATCCTCCCGGGCACCTCCCAGTCCAGATGGAGGGATGCTAATGAAGCCTGAGAACTGAGTTGGTACTTCAAGCCAGATTACCCTGCCCCCAACCCTGCTGTCCCTCGGAAAACCGCCTCCTGAGCCAGGTTCTTCCTTCACACAGGCCTTCGAGGAATCAATACCAGCCAGAAAGGTGTTTACTACCCTCCTGATGCCAGCAAGAGCCTTTCTGCTGTTCAAAATCCATTCCCAGAAAGCACGGGGACTGCCTGGGCAAGGCCTGGGTGGGGCCAGGGAGACACCACTCTGGGCCTAGTGCCACGTGCGTGCCCGCACGACCTTGAGTCTAGGGGGCAACCAGCAGCGGCCCTGGCTTCCTGGGGCTCTCAGGAGGGAAGTGAATGCCCTTGGAGATGACGGGCAGCGGGATCTCCAAGTGGGTGAGGCATCTTCTCGAGCCCACACAGACTCCGTGAGAGCAGCTTCGTCCTTCCACTCAGCTAATATCTCTGTGGGGACGTGACTTTCCACTGTCTCCCTGGGAGATTTAATCAGGAGAAGAACTGAAGAGGGGAGAAAGAGAAAGAACTCCAGCCTCAGATCATAAACATTCTTCCGAAAACAGGCTGAAAACCTGGCCTGCTCTCTTCTGCCTCTCCTAATGCTGTGTACTTTCCACGGCTGGACTCCCATCCCACCTTCTCCAGGCAGCCTCCCCTGACTGCTCCTGGCCACACTGACCTCCAGCTGCAGAGACTAAGCTCCCAACTCCAACCTCGGATTTACTCCTGGGCAGACCTCTCTCTGGCTTGTGGGGTGAACCTGGGAGGCCCTGAGGGTCCTTTTCTGCTCACCCAGAGTAGTAAACAGAGCGAGGAATGAACAAGAGATTGACAGGCTGTCCCCACCAGACTCTGGTTTCGACAATCACAGTGAAATTTTCTGTTGGGCCTGGGGCACACCAGGTACTCCTCCAGAAAACAGAGTTGGAGTGCTCGCTTCGGCAGCACATATACTAAAATTGGAAGGCTACAGAGAAGATTAGCATGGCCCCTGCCCAAGGATGACACCCAAATTCATGAAGCGTTCCTTTTTTTTTTTTTTTTTTAAGAAAACAGAGTTGGAGATGGATAGGCTATGGACATCCAAGCTCCCCACACCAAGGCTGTGGTCACTCTGCAGAGATGGGTGAAGCGGGCCTGCCAGGAGAGGTGATACCACTTTCAGAGTCCGTGAGTCAGACGGCTCCAACACTCTGCCAGCAGTGGTGGCTGCCCCCACAAAGCTTAGTCCTGGATTTCCTCCACCATTTAAGGGCCCCAGGTCCCAGGAATTGACTTGGGGTCTCTATAAATAGCACCCATCCCATATTGATCATCTTAAAAACACACAGTACGTTCCAGGCTCACAGAGAGGAGAAAAGTCTAAATATAGTGTCGTCCCCAGGAACTGCTGCCTGTCCGAGGTGAGTGGTATAAGCAGTACATAAGCAAAGGGTGGTCTGAGGGGGCTGAGAACTGGGAGGTGGGGGTACAGACACAAGGGACCTCTCCATCCCCACACTAGTCCCTCTGCTCCAGCACAGCAGCCAACCCTGCTCAGAAGTTTGGTCCTGCCCCCAGGCCTTTGCACTGGGAGTCTTCTCTTTACAAGACACTGCTGCCCCAGATCGCCTCAGGATTGCTTCTTCCGTGTCATTCAGGTCTCGGTTTAGTCTCCTCCTTCAAGATGCCCTCCCTGACCAGCCAGTCTAGAGTCACTCCCATCTCTCCACCACCTCATCCTGTTTTACTTCCTTTATAGCACTGGTTGGGTTTCCCTGGTGGCTCAGACAGTAAAGAATCTGCCTGCAATGCAGGAGACCTGGGTTCAATCCTTGGGTTGGGAAGATCCCCTGGAAAAGGGAATGACTCCCCACTCCAGTATTCTCGCCTAGAGAATTCCACGGACAGAGGAGCCTGGCGGGCTCCGCAGGGTCACAAAAAAGTCAGACACAACTGAACGACTAACCCTTGGGTTGCAAAGAACTGGACACGACTGAGTGACTAACACACATACACAGAGCACTGGTCAAAATCCAAAACTGCCTTTGGTATCTATTTGTTTCATGGTACCCAGCCTGTCTTTTCCAACAGTATGCAAATTTTATGACAGCAGGTATTATATCTGAATTGTACCGCTTCTAGAATGTTCCCTGGCACAGATTATGTGTTGGACACCCAAACCAGGTGCTCTCCGACCACCGAAGGCTGAATTCAGCCTCAAACCACCACCACAGGCAAGTCTGGGCTGGCGGAGGGCAGTGGGCATCGAAGCCCGGGCTCCCTTTGAAGCCCCACCCTCCCGTGACTGTGCCCTGCATTGTCCGGCATCTCTCCACGGGCTGCCCTGGCTTCATCTTCTCGACTCTGTCTCCCTTGTGCATTTAGCCATAGGACTTTTAGCCCAGCCCCTCTACTTCTGGAAACCTGCTCTCGACAACCACATCTTATCCCCCAGACATCGGCTTGCTGGAACCCTTTTCTCTCCTCAGAGCAAATCTTCCTCTCTTTCCTGCCCCTTGCCCTCAGCAGGAATCACAGTTCCTGCCATCAAAATCACCCTCTCAGAGCTGCATGGGAAGAATCACTTCACCCTAGGCCTTCCTGACCAGCCCACTGGACAAACCAGGCAACTGAGAACACCATGGGCACGCTTTCACCTCACAGATCTCCCTCCCTCCCTGGGAGGGAGAGGCATCTTCCCCATAAGCTCGCACACGTGGACATACCGCACGGACACACACGCCTGCCCGCCCACCCCAGGCCCTCCTACAGCCCCGCCTGGAGCCCACCTCCCCCCGGCCAGCTCCCCTCTATCTCCTCCCTCTTAAACCATCAAATTCTTTGAAAGAGCTGTCTACACATGCTCTCTACACGTCCTCACCTTCTGCTTGCTCCTCAACCTATTCCAGACTGAAATTCCATTCTCACCAATTCATTCATTCATTCATTCATTCAACAACATACCCAGCACCACATTTGGTGGGTGCCAACAGGGAAATTTCTGTGTTCAAGGTCACCAGCACCCTCACAGTCGCTCAATCCAATGGACACTCATTTTGAAACTGTGCATTCTTTTTCATCCATCCGCAAGCTTCTCAGAAGTATTTTAACTCTCCCTGGCAGAATCAGGAGACTCCCGGGACGTGTGCCCTCCGTGCTTTCTGTGACACCTCCCACTGCTGGCTCCCCTCCCACCTCTCTGACTGCTCTGTCCCAGCCTCCTCTGCAGACTTCTCCAGCCTCAACTGTTGCAGTGTCTCAGGGCTCTCTGGACTCAACTCTCTTTTCTCCCACCCTCTTCTCCACATTAGGATTGCCCTGGCGCTTCCAAAACTACTGATGCCTGGGCCTCACTTCTAAGTCGAATGAACTAAAATTTCTGGGGGTGGGGCCTAGGCATAGATTGATTTTGTTTAAAAAGCTTTCAAAGTGATGCTAATATCATCAGGGTTGAGAACCACTGGTCTGCATTCTCACTGAACAAAATCTAATTAATACTGCCACGGCCCCAATGACCAGCCTCTGTGGATGATTCCAAGTTTCTGCCTCCAGCCCAAATCTCTTTCCTAGACCCTCCAACTGACTGTAGGGTGTTGGCATCTCCCTGGAAGTACTACAGGTTCAGATCAGGACCCTGAAACATTCATCACCTTCTCCTTGGTTCTACATCAAGCTGATCAACCCAAATTCCACTCGTCCATCCTCCTCTCACAGTGTGATATGGCAGCAGCGAACCTCGTTAGTGAGCAACTGAAGCTAGGGGTGGGAGAGTGGCATATCCTTTAACAGGGAAGGAAGTTGGAACACCACAAGTTCTATCACCTGTGGTCATCTCCTTGTCCCTCTCCTTCAGCTGAAAAACTTTTGGCGGAGCCCATGGTCTGCACTGGACAGGTAGTACAATGCAAAGCTGTTAGACTGACACCTGAGCCCCCACTCAAATCCCGCTACTTGGTAGGTGTGTGATGGTGCGCACGTTAACCTTTCTGGGCCTTCAGTTTCACCATCTGCAAATTGGTCCTTATTATGGTCTCTGCCTCCAGGGTTGATTCAACGATTCAGCAAGATGAGTCTTATAAAGTGCTTAGTGCTGTGCCTGGCTGGCAGAAAGCACCCGGTGAATGTTAGCTATTTTTAGTACCATTACTGAGGATAAATTCACGATTCCTGAGTGGAGCTCACAAGGGCCCCCGTGACTGTGACCTTGGCTTTAGCTTCCACCCTTCTCTTCCTCATACCATGGGACCTGTCGGGTCACTGAACAATTGTACTGTTTCACGTCTCTGTGGCTAAGCTGCACCTAGAAAACTCCTATTCATCCTTCAAAATCCAGTTGGAAAGTTATTTTTGTTAGATAGATACCCTTGACTCCTGGCCAAAGATAATCACTCCTCTTTTGAGTGGAGTGGGGATACACCTCTATGGCTGCACACTTTTCCAATAAGCTTCCCAAGGGTCAGCAGGAATCAGCTTCCTATGAACAGAACTGAGACTGCTGTTTACCACTGTCCCAGGCTGGCCCCAGAATTCCCTTCTCCTTGAATCCCCTAAACACCAGCTCCTGTGCTCCCCAACTCCCAGCCCTCTCTGGTGCTTCCCACCACTACTCCGAGTTCCATCCTCATGTTGAGTGAGTCAATCCCATAAATCTTCCAGAGGAACTTCAAGCACCACAGAGTCAGTACCAAGTGCCCCAAGGGCACAGCAGCTGGCTGCACCACACTGGACTGAATCCTGGCTCTTGGCACCCCAGGGCCAGTTCCCTTTCTGCTCAGATTCTCTGGGATCAGTCCTAGGTCAATTCGGCTCTCAGAAAGTAGATCTCAAGGCATTTTCACCCTGAGTGGGGCCCCCAATCCACTGACTTCCCAGGTGACCTTGGATTAGTCCTTGACCCACTCTCGGCCTCAGTTTCTCGCCACCCTGGCACGATGTGGTGATGATGATAGGGTTGGATTAAAAGTTCACTGAGGCTCATTTCAGCACAGGACTGGACATTCTGGTATAAAAGCTATGTTCCCGACTCTGGCAGTTCTCTGACCCGACCCGACCCTCACTTCTGTGACTGCAGCAATGCCTGAGCTATCAGCCTATGCCACTCTCATCCCACTTTCCAGCTCCATTACCGCCCACTCTCCTGCACCTGCCCAGTTCTAACGGGGAAAGGCTGATGGCTGCAGGAGGGGCCTGGGCTTCTGATGGAGGGGGCCTCTGCCACTCAGGGACCCTGTGGATCCTGAAGGGCTGTGGGAATCAGGGAGGGGGAGACGTGCTGCGGCATGGTGGGCTCATATGCAGTGCCGGTCTCCACCAGAATGTCTAAGCTGTCTGTGGAGGTGCCTGGGGTCTCAGCAGGAGGGGAGGAGACAGCTGGGGGAATGGAATACCAGCCCAGAACCCCAAGAGGAGACTGATCCCATCACCCCCACTGGTCTTAAGCACTAAGGAGAGAAGATGACTCCTGCGGCAACCTCGGCCTGGCTTCCGGATTCGGCCGTGCGCTGACCTCCAACAGGTGTTTGCAAGGCGGGCCTAAGGCCAGCGCCTGGTCCCCAGCATTCCCCTGACCACGAGCACTCTCCACATATCCAGCCCCCACAAGGTTAGGAACCTCTGCTTCCTCCCAGGGCGCCACCAAAGGCGATCAAATAACAAGTAGAAAACGGCCTTCCGTCAGGGCGCTTGGATCTGCCCTGTCAGAGCGAAGAGGGCAAAGAACTCGCCCGATTCCAGCGCACAGTCTCCCCTGGAGAGAGCCCACGGAGATCCCTCCGCAGCCAGGGCTCACAGAGACCAGATGTGTCCCCGTTAGGGCGTCAAGAAGGCACAGAGCTCTCTTTATGGTCGGAGCGCGCAGAGATAGGACCCACGACATACACCTTTTCCTTTCGGGGTGCACAGAGATCTATCCCCGGTCAGGACACGCAGAGATCTCACCCAGAGAGGACAGCCCCGGCGGACTGCTCCGCAGGGCCCAGAAGGAGGGTGCATGGCCCCTTCATTCCCAGCCCTGCTCGGTCAGTTCCCCCGCTCTCTGGAGTCACACTCACTGCGCTCCTAGTCGCTGTTCTGACCTTGGGGTCTCCGGCCTCCGGAATCCGGGTCCCAATCCCAGACCCTCCCCGACTCTGCGCCAGGATCGGCCGGGAAGCCGGGGCCGCAGCTCCCCCTCCCCCGGCCCTCGACAGCGAACTGGGAAACCCGGAAGGAAAGGGAAGGGGAGGGGGCGCGCGCCGGCTAGAGACGCCCCCCCTCCCGGGGATACCCTCCAGCCAGGCTGCTCTGCGCCCCTTCTTCTCCTTCCCCTACCCTCGGGGGCAGAGATGGGGGAGGGAGCCTGCCGGTGGACCCTGGGTTGGGGAGGGGGCGCGCAGGGGTTGGAGGCTCCAACCCTCGGGGAGGAAAGTTGGGCGGCGGCAGGCAGAGGGGATTCCGGCCCGGCCGGGGCTGCTGGAGGAGGCGCTCGCTCACCTGCTGGTCCCCCGGCCCGGGTCCCGGGATGGGCGGCAGCGGCTCGGCACGGACTGGCTCGGCGCGGGGCTCCGGGCACCGGGCGCAGGCTCAGCGGCCCCGGGGGCGCGATCCCCGCATCCCACGGGCGCCGCCGCCGTCTCGGCTCCGCCGCTCGGCTCGGGCTCCGGGGCTCGGCGGGCGGCGCGGGCTCGGGCTGGGGGCGGGGTCGGGGGCGGGCCCCGCCTGGGCTCGGCCTGGGGCTTGGGGCCCCAGGCTGGCTCCGCCCCAGAGCGACGCGCCCCGGACTCCGCACGTGGCGCTCCGCCCGCTCTCAGGGTGAAGTCCTGGGCACCGGCCGCGGCGCACGCCCCCGCGCTGACCTGGGGGCGCCCCGCCACAGAAAGCGGCCCACGCGGACACGACAGACGCGCGCAGACCCGGCACACGCGGGGGTACACACATAGCCACCCGGAGACGCTTTGCTACAGCCACCTACGCCTACGCGGACAGGCAAACACCCTGGCACACGCGAGGTACACACTCACACATGTTCACTGACGTGGGGACCCTACCACAGCCCTCACCTCTGTGGACACGGACGAACACTGACATTCGCAGACACCCGCTGTCATAGACACACACAGACACCCACACGGACACAGGCAGACACATCACTGACACACACAGACACTGAGGCAGACACACTGTGACAAACTCAGGGACACCTACGTGACTCAGAGACACACATCCACTGACACACTGACACAGAGACACACACATGGAAAACCACAGTCTCCTAGAGACGCAGGCACACACACAGCACAGAAGTCTGCACAATGGTGGACACTCTTACACTGACACATTGGTGCTGACAGAAACACGCCCAGACCAGAAACAACCAACACAACAGACACACCAACACGGACAGGGTCACCCACACTGAAACCTACACACTCACTTCACCCTGTTGCTCTACAGGAAATGTACACCTTGACACACCCGACGGCACTCACATGCTGGCACTGGGACAGAGGGTCTCTCACACATGCACGCAGAGACCCGCACACTGACTAGTGCAGTCATTCACACACACAGGCTGACCCACAGGGAGACATACCCAGCAACACACATCCTTGTTTAAAAGAAACAGGGCACCAGTTTTTGCCCACAGGCCAGAAACATCTTTGGAAGGGATGGGCTATTGCCCAGAGTCAACACAGGAGCATACACATAAATACACACAGAGATACACAGCCTTTGTCTTCTTCCCCAGCAGCCTTCTAATCTCTCCTGACATTTTTTTTCAATGCTCCTAAATGTAAATAGCGCTTTCAGAGGGCACCCAGGTGCTGTGTTTGGGAGTTTAGAAGCTGTGACTCGCCTCTCCATTTTCGGGATCTTGGAGGCATCACCAGGGGGCCATCCTCCATTTGGGACCTGGGTGTGGCGCTCCAGGGATCACTGGGTGCCTTACCTATGTACTGAGGAGCTATCTGTCCCTACAGAAAGTCAGTCTGTAGGAAAGTTCAGGGCACAGGACCCTTTCTGGCCCTGGGTCTGATAGGGTGGCTGGCGCCAGATAAACCACGTTCCCGCCTCCTGCTTCTGGTCCCCTGATGGGTCTCAGGTAGGCCAGCATCTCCCACTAGCGGCCAGAGAAGGAAGTGCAGGCAATGTCTGTTTTTAGCACCACCTGACCCCATGCCTCCTAGGTGGGAGGAGAGGGCACCAGAACCTAGGTTCTCCCTGAGGTTTTCCACCAGGCTTCTGGAACCCCAGAATGAAGATTCAGACTTGCAAACGAACGTCGGGCCAAGAAGGGGACTCAGAACGGAGGCTTCTGGGGGTGGGGGTGGGCTCAGAGAGACTGCTTCATCTACGTCTAGCAGAGGTGAGCTTCTCGCACTCCTCCTTACGGTGGGCACCTGGATTTTGCTCGCAGGAGAGGTATGCACCCCAGATTTAAACAAGGGCAAAGAAGCTCATTAGAAGGAGGAACAAAAGCCCTGATTTGGTTCGGATTCAGAGATTCAGCAAACATATCTGGTGGTCTGAGAGTGGCGGCAGAGGGCAGGAAAGGTTAATGGACCAGAGAAAGGGCATCTCCCACAAGGAGCCCTTGTCAAGATCTGGGAGACTCCCTTCTCTTTGCCAGGCCCCATTTAATGAAAGCAGGAACATCCAAGGTTTCAAAAACCGTTGCCTTTTTCCTGCTCTTCCCCCAGCCGAGGTTCACAGTTGGGGTCAGCGCTTTGTCGTTGTGCGCCCACAGAGGAGTCCTTCCCCTCTTGTATTACTTCCTTTCATTTCTCCTCCCTGCTACCACCACCTTGCTGTCAGCTCTCTCCCCACACAGGAGCCCTTCCTTATAGGTGAGGTCTTTAAATATGTACACATCTTTGTAAAATATGCCGTATTGCTGTTTGTGCCTATGGATTTTCATATGTGTGTTTACTGTCCCAGCATTTTGTTGTTGTTGTTTTCAGTTCAATTCAGTTCAGTCGCTCAGTCGTGTCCGACTCTTTGCGACCCCACGAATCGCAGCATGCCAGGCTTCCCTGTCCATCACCAACTCCCAGAGTTCACTCAAACTCACGTCCATCGAGTCTGTGATGCCATCCAGCCATCTCATCCTCTGTCGCCCCCTTCTCCTCCTGCCCCCAATCCCTCCCAGCATCAGAGTCTTTTCCAGTGAGTCATCTCTTCCCATGAGGTGGCCAGAGTACTGGAGTTTCAGCTTTAGCATCATTACTTCTATTGAAACTACATATAGAAAAGAGCACAAACCCGAAGTGTTCAGTGCAAGAGTTGTTTAACCCTGTTAGTTGAACCCATCCCTATAGGCAGCACACAGGTCAAGAAACCAAATGGCACCAGCACCCCAGACCTCCCCTTCCTGCCCGCTTCCTGTCAGCAGCATTTCTCACCTGGGATTAACTGCTATACTCACAGCCAGTTCCCTAGGTTAGTTTTGCCCAGTTCTGATATTTATTTAACTAGCATCAGATAGTACAAATGCTTGTGTCTGGTTCTTCTGATTAGGTTTGTGAGCTTCATCCCTGTGGCTGCTTGTAGTCATATAAATAGTTCGTTTGTTCTCATTCCATAGAGTTCCACGGTGTGAATACCCCACACTTTATTGGTGGTTCTACGTGGGGGTTACCACGACTAGCACTGCTGTGAATGTTCCGGGGTGTGAATTTCAGTGGCCATCTGTGTGCATTTCTGCCAGGGGCATACCTGCGAGTGGCATTGTTGGGCCATGGGAGGGAGTGTGCTCACTTTTAGGAGACACGGCCAAATAGTTTTCCAAAGTGGTTCTACCAACATACTCCACCAGTGGTGAATGTACAGAGAATTCTGGTTCATCTGCATCCTCTAGCACTTGGTATTTTTGTCTTTTTCATTTTAGCCACTTGAGTGGGTGGGAAGAGGTTTCACATTGTGGTTTTAATTGGCATTCCCCTGATGACTAATGCAATGGAGCGTTTTTCATGGTTTATTGGCCATTTGTGTGTATGTGCTTTCCATTTGTATATAATGGGCATTGTTCTAACTTTCATTCTTTTTCTTATGTTTCTCCCTTAACGCTGTGATTTTGAGCTCTAGCCATGTTTTGGTGTGGGCAGCTAGTTCTTGGCTTCTGATAGCTGCAGCGTGTTCTGTGTTATGCACCCACCGAGTTTTATTTATCCAGTCCCCTCGAGAGGGATGCTAGGTAGGGTTGAGGATGGAAGAGTAGTAACTGGCTTGTGTTTCTGTTGGCTTCATTCTGCTGATGCCTGAGGCAGGGTAGGCAGAGATGAAGAAGCAACCTGATTCAGGGTTCATAATCTACTTAGCACTAGGCATCTTAGAAGGTGGAGGTGCATGTTGGGGCTAAAAACAGGAGGTATGGGGGGAAACGGCACACAAAAACCCACAGCCCCAGGCAGATGCCTCCTCCCTACCTCCCCAAGCTAAGGGCCGGTCCTTCCCCGTCCACTCGACTACCTCTGGCTCTGGGGGTGGGCATCTGGCAGGAGCGGGAAGCCTTCCTGTGAGTAAAGGGATCTACTGAGAGCTCTGTTTCTCTCTGCAGGTGCCATAACTCTGGCAAAAGACTGAGGAATTCCTCATTGAGAGAATGACCAGCCCAAGAGAAAAGACCTCTGATCCTGGGCACCTACCCAGTCTCGTCCACTGGAAGCCCTGCTGCCTGGGAGCTGTGCTCCCTCCACATGCATTGCCATCGTCTCTCCTTTGCCTGTCTCCCCTCTGGAGGCTGGACAAGCTGAGCATTTGCCTGTCCAATTTCCCCTGTAGCTGGGGCTGGCCACGTGCTTCTCTAACGGCCTGGAGTCATAAGCAAAGCTTTGCTGGGGAAGGGCAGATTCTGGGAAAGCATTTCCTCTCCTGATAAAAGAGGACAGGAGCAGTGGGGTGAGCTGTCTTGCTTCTTCCCCTTCCTCCTGCCTTGAATGAGGGCACGATGCTTGGAGCTGATGAAGCCATCATGTGGCCATGCAGGGAAGGCCAGGAGATTTGGAGCCATTGGCCCCAATGACCAAGATCCCCAGAGCCCACCCCTCATACTTCCTTTCACCCCTCGTGTAAACAGACGAAACCAGATTCTCTGTTATTTGCAACCAGGTTGTGCTGGATGGGGAGGGGTCTGGAAACCCAGGTGCTCTTAATACAAACTGTACACCAGCTCTCTTGTTTTTGGCCTCACCTCTCCTCCCCACTTCCAGAGGTACACAGTGTCCGAGTTCCAGAAATGTCCCCGGGGGTTTGAGGTGGATGAGTTCTTTGCACTCCTTGGCATGCCTCCCTTGGCACGCTCTTTGAATTCAACCTTCCCCGCTCTGAAGTCAGTTACCATTCAAACTTTCAAAAAGTTGTCATCATATCTGCTGTTGCTTCCTTTTCCAGACATTTTGTCCTTGTAGGGAGGGTTTATGTCTTTTAAAATTGTTTCGGTACAATTATATTGAAATTTTAACAGGTGTCTTCAGTCCACTATATTTTGAAGGAAGTCCTCCATATCAGTTTCTCCTCCAGAAAAGTTTAAGTAGCAATCACATGGTACCCTTGTGGGTTGTCAGCATTCTTCTTGGAAGGGGCTTTGCTCATGGTCAAGGGCAAGTCGCTCAGTCATGTCTGACACTTTGCAACTCCATGGACTGCAGCCCACCAGGCTCCTCTGTTCATGGGGATTCTCCAGGCAAGAATACTGGAGTGGCTTGCTGTTCCCTTCTCCAGGGGGTCTTCCCTACCCAGGGATCGAACCCAGGTCTACCACATTGCAGGGAGATTCTTTATCATCTTAGCCACCAGGGAAGCCCAAGAATACTGGAGTGGGTAGCCTATCCCTTCTCCAGGGAATCTTCCTGATCCAGAAGTCGAACTGGGGTCTCCTGCATTGCAGGCAGATTCTTTACCCAGCTGAGCAACCAGGGGATGGTGACCTGATGCCCCCTTTATACCTAGATGAAGGACAGGCTAACAGTTATTGAGGGACCACTGCCAGCTGGGACCTGCTGTGTCCTACATGTACCTTCAGCCCTAGTCACCCCAACCCCTTACCTCTGCCAGCTCCCAGCCCAAATGATGCCGGCCTTCAAATGAAGCGCCGCCCCTTCCTCCAGACACTCGGTTGCCATCTGCTGGAGAGTCGAGAGAAAACAGACGTAAATCTCTGGCGGCTAAGAATGTGTATTTTGCCCCCAAACTGTGGGAAGCACAGCTGTATGTGGCCGACTGCGCCTGCCTCCGCCTCGACCACCTCTTCCTCATAAACTGTTGTCCCTCACACATCAGCTCTGATCAGTGTAGTGAACTAGAGATCCAGGCTTGGAGGGTGGGAAGCTCAGATTGGATCAGTTACTATTGTCCACGTGAACTCGGATGACACAGAGAACCGTTCCAGACTTTACTCATATACAGAGTGGAATAACTATATACCCACCTGAGTCGTTGGGAGGATCAAATGAAATAACACGTGAGAACTACAATAAATATTTTACAGGCTGAACTTGGCATTCATACTGACTGAAGCCTGTTCACCTTTTGCCTTCGGTTGGGTTCCCTGGAAACACTCTGAGATGGAGGTTTTCATGTATGAGGTTTCTAGGGAGTGGATTGGGGTTCAACGTCCATGAGGATGTGAGGGAGCAGGGTTGGGCAGAGGAGACGCTGATCTCCAATGCAACTGCAACAGAGGCTTCAGCCAAAGCCCACAGGAGACTCTGGAGTGAAGTGATCCCACGGAGTTTTCCCCAGTTGAGACTGAGGAGAGTGAGCAACCTTTTCTACCTGAAAAGGTTGGTGGTATAATGGTGAGGCAGCTCCTGCAAGGCAGGGGCAGTGCTCAGAGTGGGTGCAGCTTTGAGCTGTCAGCAACCATACTCCTGACAGCGGGAGGGACAACAGTACCTCGATCCTAAGAGGGGCTCTGGGCAGTCTGCTGCAGCATCCCCTTTCCCTGGGCCGTATATGAGGGGGAGGGTGTTGGTCTCAGCAGATGTAATATGGCAGGTGTTGGAAAAGAGCCAAAGATGGATTCTGTGCACAGAAGAACCGTCCTGGGTCTGGGTTTTGTAGCATAAGAAGCACTACCCTGCTGTGGCCAGGATCAGATCTCCCGGGCTTCACCTCTTCCACTCAGCGGCCCTTGCTCCCAGCTTCACCTGTGTGAAGCATGTTCCATAGGCGCATCCCAGGTCCACAGAGGGCAACCTGCTTCCTGTTCTGTCCCACTCCACAAAGGACACGTGGTCTCCCTGGGTCCTGCCATCTTCATAACTGTGACGTGGTTGCCCTGTGTCATAGCTTGTATCAGCACATTTGTGGATTCGAGGAAGAGGTTCACTATGAGAGACTCAGAGGCTGGGAACCAGAGTCTGGGCTCCTGAGTGCAGCCCACAGATGTGCTTGTGGGAGGGGATGTTGAGGGGCAGCTCCAGTGTGTCTGACAGTTTGTAGTGCTACAGATGTCTTTAGGGAGGACACACACTGTCCTCTTTGGTTCCCACCATTGCTCTCTCTATCATGTTTTACGTTGCATTATGTATTATGTGAGTGTTTGGGTTCTCCTCTTCTGGATGAGGGCCCAGCACCCCAGGAGGACTGTGGAGCACCCCATGTGTTCACATGAACGAGGATCAGAAGTAGGTGGGTGCTGATGGGAGGGACGGAAATTCTGGGCTCTGGGTAGGGAAACAGTTTGGGGCAGGAATGGAATTGAGGCTGATGGAGGGTGAGGCTGGTTATAGGGGAGCTGGGGAGCTATGCTCAGAGCTAGAGGCCCCCACCAGATGGGCACTGCGCTTAGTCACAGAGCTCCTATCACAGTTTGATTTTTCTGCCTTCGTGAAGCATTTTTATTGATACACATAACTTGAGTGAATCTCAAATGTGCCACGCTGGGTGAAGGGAGTCAGCCTCAAGAGGTTACACATACTGGAAGATTCCATCTAAACGGCATTCTGGAGAAGGCAAAATTAAGGGAACAGGAGGCAGATCGTTGGGCGCCAGGGGCTGGTGTGGAGGGATGTGCGGCGGTGGAGGGCAGCATGAGGCGGGGAGCGTTTTAAGGTCTGGGTCATGACCGTGGTGGTGGTTACATGACTCTGCACTTGACAAAAACTCAGAACTGTACACTAAAAAGGATGAGTTTGCCTGAATGTAAATTAAAATATAAATGCAAAACTTGAAAAAAGGAGGCATCTTTACCTTTTTGAACAGAAGTGGTATTTCCTTCAGGAATGTGTGTGTGTGTGTGTGTGGGTGGGTGTGTGTGTGTGTGTGGGTGTGGGTGTGTGTGGAAGAGAAAGAAAAGGTGTGTGTGGTTCTTGAAGAGACAATGGCCAGAGCTGCTGTTTCGAGCCCCAGAGAGCTGGAACAGGGTCTCTGGACTGCAGGCATTCAGTCTCCACTGCTCCGTACATGAGCTTGAACCAAAGGCTCTGGTTGCCCAGAAACAGGGGTTGTGGACATTAAAATGAAAGCCTGGATTTTTTTTGGTTTGTTTGTTGGTTCTTTTTTTTTTTTTTCCCCGAAACACTTCCTCCCTAGTGCTGCAGTGGTGGAGAGCAAGGGAGGGAGCCAGTGAGTGAGTCCTGGCTCCACACCGAGAGAACCTCTGAGCTTTCTCAGCACCTGCCCCTCTCCAGCATCCACAGCATCCTAAGAGTAACAGCTTCACAGATACAGAAAAAGAATATGGGGTCAGCAGCCCCAGTGACTCAAGCCCTGGTGCTGGGCAGACCAACTCCCAGAATCCTCTGGACCTCAGTTTCCCCATCTCTAAGACAAAAAGCCTGTGGGGATTATGAAATTCTCTGACATTTCGCAAGAGTGCTGTAGCAACGAAGGAAGGAAGCCCACAAGGCCACAGGCACCCACGGAAGGACTCTGTCCACACGCTGACACGTGTCCTGGGGCACCATGGCTGGCAGGTCACCCAACCCCCTCTCCTCCACCTCCACACTCCTGAGAGAAGAGGGTGAGCCAGGGTGCCCAGGCCTGACAAGAGACTTCAGAAGACTTTGTAGGGAAATTGGTTTTTTCACTGCAAGTCATTGCTTTGGGCCAGAAAATGCTCAGAACTGGCAGCAGCTGACAAAAGCTGCCTCTTGTCTGCGAGTATATCAGCTTTTAAAGAGATAAGAGGCAGGGGCTGGAGTGCAGGCTTCTCAAGAGAAGGCTGACAGGAGAACAGAGGAGCTGCCTCCCACTCTCGCCCGCTCATAGCGTCGGGGCTGCCGGGGCGGGGACATCAACCATGCCAGCTCCATCACTGCTCTCAAGGGAGGGAATGGTCCCGGGACAAGGAGTGGCCTGCCTCAGGCCTGGAAGTGGCAGTGGCTGTGGTTGCTGGGGTCCCTAGGGGTGAATCTGGGGCCCTGGCATCTTCAATGTGCACTGTGGGAGTATGGAGCTGCTTTGGACTCGTAATTTCTGAGAGGTGCAGCGAACAGGATCCCTGAGGCCCCCATACTGGAAAGGAGTGTCAGGCACCAGATCAGCCTTGCTTCCCAGGGAGCTTGGCTTCAGCTTTTAGCTATCTACATCCTCAAGCTGAAGCTAGAACGCCTTACCACTTATTTAGATAGAGAGTAATTTAATATAAAGATTGTTAATGAGGTATTAAGTTGTCAATTAGGTAACTGAAAAGGTGTAAAGAGAACCCTTTCCATGGTGGGCCGTGTGCCATTCCCTGAGGGTGCAGCCAAAGTGGTGTGAACAGTTATAGTGCAGGACCAGAACCTAGATGGGATTGTGTTCTTGTTAGAACTTAGTCACGTGGCAACAGCTAGTCGTGAGGGGGGCTGTGAGAAAAGAAAGGTGGGCAGCTTCCACTCATGCCTTCAGAAAGAAAGAATGCGCCCTCCCCTTCCCCACTTCCTGCTGGCCAGAATACGGGTCCAGCAGTGGGGGTCAGGGAAGCCCCCTAGAACCATGAGATAAAAGCTTCATGGTGAAGATGTCAGAGTAGCTCAATAGAAGGATGGTTCTGGAGCTGCTTTTCAGTCCTAGACGTCTCATCTGGACTTTTATGTGACAGAGTAATGAACCTCTGGCTGTCTAAGCCTCTGCTATAGGAGCCAATGCTATATTCAGTCCATATTAACTGATACAGAATAAAGCATTTGGCAAAACCCAACACCTATTCACGATACAACCTCTCACTCGGTTAGGAATAGAGGGGAACTTCCTCAACTTGAGAAAGAGCATCCATAAAAAACCTACAACTGACATCATATTTAATGGTGAAAAACAGGATGCTTTCCCTCTAAGACTGGGAAGCAAGGCAAGGATGACTGTTCTCATCAGTCTTGTTCACCATAGTACTGGAAGTTCTAGCCAGGCAAGAAGAAGAAGTAAAAGCATACATATTAAAAAGAAAGAAAGCTCCCTATCTGCAGATAACATCATCTATTAGAAAATCCCAAGGAATCTACAAAAGCAAACTCCTATAACTAACCGACGAGTTGAGCAAGATCCCAGGAGAGAAGATCAACACACAAAATATACCCACATTTCTCTATACTAACAGTGAGCTGAAATTAAAACACAGCTATCATTATAATTACTCCAAGGAAAATGAAATACTTACATATAAAGCTAGTAAAACATGTATAGGATCTACATGCTAAAAATTATAAGATGTGGATTTTAAAAATTCAAGAATATCTAAATAAATAGAGATACATACCATGTTAATGAATTGTAAGACTCATTATAGTGACTATGTCAATTCTTCCCAAATTAACCTACAGAGTTATTGCAATTCTTGTCCAAAATCTCAGCAATAGTTTTTGTAGACATTGACAAGTTTACTCTAAATTCTATATGGAAAGGCCCAGGGTTTACAATAGCTAAAATAATTTTGAAAATAAAAAGTGGGAGGAATCACTCTCCTCAATGTTCAGGCTTACTACATATCCACAGCAATCAAGATAGTGGAGCACCAGTGAGGGGCTAAGCACAAAAGTCCCTGGAATGGAAGACAGAACTCAGAAAAAACCCACGCAAAATGTCCAACTGATTTTTGACAGAGATGCAAAAGCAATTCAATGGAGTAAGGATGAAAGTGAAGTGAAACTTGTTCAGTCGTGTCTGACTCTTTGTGACCCCATGGACTATACAGTCCATGGAATTCTCCATGCCAGAATACTGGAGTGGGTAGTCTTTCCCTTCTCCAGGGGATCTTCCCAACCCAGGGATCGAACCCAGGTCTCCTGCACTGCAGGCAGATTCTTTAACAGCTGAGCCACCAGGGAAGTCCAAGACTTTTGAATAAATGGTGTAGGAGCAATTGGCTATCTCTAGGCCAAAATATGAACCAAAACCCAAATCTCAAGGTTAACTCAAAATAGATCACATACTTAAATGTAAATGTAAAACTAAAAAACTTTTAGAAAAATATGTAGGTGAAAGATTTCAGGACTTAAACTTGACATCAAAAATATGCTCCATAAAAGGAAAACCTGGCAAATTGCATCTCACCAAAACTAAAAAACTTGTGCTCTGCAAAAAATCCTGTAAAGAGGATGGAAAGACAAGCTACAGTCAGGGACAAGATACTTGCAGCTCACATACCTGACAAAGGACTCCTATCTAGAATATATACAAAATTCTCTAATCTCAACAGTAACACTAACCCAAACAATCAAACTGAAAAATGGACCAAAGACATGAACAGATGTTTCACTGAAGAGGATTTACAGATGACAAATAAGGACAAGAAAAGATGTTCAATACCCTTGACCACTAGGTAGTGGGTCAATGAGGGGTTGCTTGTGGAATTGCCCTTTTCTACTTTTCTAAGTGAAGTAAGCCAGAAAGAAAAACACCAATACAGTATACTAACACATATATATGGAATTTAGGAAGATGGCAATGACGACCCTGTATGCAAGACAGGGAAAGAGACACAGATGTGTATAACGGACTTTTGGACTCAGAGGGAGAGGGAGAGGGTGGGATGATTTGGGAGAATGACATTCTAACATGTATACTATCATGTGAATTGAATCGCCAGTCTATGTCTGACGCAGGATGCAGCATGCTTGGGGCTGGTGCATGGGGATGACCCAGAGAGATGTTATGGGGAGGGAGGTGGGAGGGGGGTTCATGTTTGGGAATGCATGTAAGAATTAAAGATTTTAAAATTTAAAAAATAAAAAACTAAAAATAAAAAAAATAAAAATAAAAATTAGCAAGAAAAAATTCTATCCAAACCAAATAAATCAACTAACAAGAGTTAAGTGAGTGGACAGAGTCTAAATCATTGTTCAGTCAAGTTCTGCTGTGAAGGAGAGCAGGGAGATGGACAGGAGGAAGACCTCAGGAGAAGGGGGAAGGAAGTTCATGCGTTTAAGGTGGGGGATAAAGAATATATTTGAAGGCTGATGGGAATGAAGATGTTGACGATGAAGAAGGCGGGTGGATGAGGATGTATGTGGTCTGGAGTACAGACTGACTTTTGATTTCAGCAGAAACTTTTTTCCATTTGAGGAGGAAGGAACACAGAGAATATGCTCATTGAGGCGGGTGAATTGGTCTATTTGCTGGTGGGAAGTTGTCTGATAACTTTATTCTTTCAATGAAGTGTAAAAGGATGTTAAGTTGTAAGTGTTGATTGAGACACCAAAATATAATACATCTGACATGTTAAGGTGCTAGACCAAGATGCAAATTTTTGAAGAAATACTGACATGACTCTTAAAACTCCACCTACACTGAGGGATGAAGGAGCAAGGCTGTCAGGATGATGATGGAAGAATTTTTTGAGGTCCAGGTGAGAAAGGGCCACCTGAATCCTGGGTGAGAGTCTTCCAGGATTCCTTGGGGCTAGAGGAATCCTGAAACCATGGATCACCGATATATGCTATGAGACATGCATTTTTTTTTTTCCTGGAAGCCCTGCAACTACCCTAAAAGTTGAATGTATTGTGGAACAGACCTATGCCAACACTCAAGAGACAGAAGAGGCAAGAGGGCAGAGTAGAAGTATTTGAGCTTACCATCTCTCTCGAAAACACCAAAATCACAACTAACTGCTGAACAACTATTGACAAAAAAGACTTGAGCCTACCAAAAAAGATATCATACATTCGAAGTTAGAGAAGAAGCCACAATGAGATGGTAGGATGGCAGCTTTTGGTATATAATCAAATTCCAGATCCACTGTCTCCCACAAACTGGTAAGTAATTCTGTCACAGAGGTTCTCCCATAGGAGTGAGAGTTCTGAACCCCACGTCAGGCTCCCCAGCCTGGGGGTCTGGCATAGGGAGGAGGAGCCCAGAGCATCTGGCTTTGAAGGCCAGCGGGGCTTGAGTGCAGGAGCTGCTCAGGACTGGGGGAAATGGTGACCCCACTGCTGGAGGGCACACAGGAGATGTCACATGCACTGGGACTCAGGGCAGGGCAGTGAGTCTGTAGGAGCCTGGACCAGACTGACCTGCATGTCTTGGTGGGTCTCCTGGGAAGGTGGGGGGCAGCTGTAGCTCTCATTGGGGGCAAGGACACTGGTGGTGGAAGCCTCAGAGAATAGTCCTCTTCGCAAGCTCTCCTGAAGGCTGCCATTTTGGTGCCAAGACTTGACCCCACCCAATAGCCTGCAAGCTCCAGTACTGGGACCTCTCAGGCCAAACAGCCAAGAGGGTGGAATGCAGGTCCACCCACCAGCAGACAGTCTGCCCACAGCCACCTCTAAACAGACACACCCCTTGACGTGGCCTTGCCCACCAGAAAGACAAACCCAGCTCTACCCTCCAGAGGGCAACCGGCCCTCCCACCAGGAAGCCTGCACAGGCCCCTGGACCAACGCCACCCATCCAAGGGCAGACACCTGAAGTGGGAGGAGCTGTAGCCCTGTGGCCTTCAGAATGGAGACCGCAAACAGAAAGTTAGACACCGTACAATACGTCCTTCAGAGGAAGGAGCAAGGCGAAATCCAGACGAAAACTAGGAGTGGAGATAGGCAATCTGCCTGAAGGTGGAAGGATGTTTAAGGATGATTCTTGATGGGAGGGGCAAGAGCGGGCTGAAACAGTGTACAGAGGCTCATCCCCACATCCACTGGCGAGGTATTGTGGGTGGGGTGCCTGCCTTTATATCAGAACCCTGTGAGGAGGATTTTAAGAGGCCAGCTTTGAGATCCTTGCAAATGGGAGATGCAGTGGTTGGTGTCTGCTCCTGCCTGGGACATGAATCAGCTAAAAGTGGGCTGTCCTAGCTGTTGGCAGAGAAGCTGAAGGAGAGGTGGCTTTGTTGTGATGGAGATGCCCTCCCAGAATTTGGCAGAGTATTTGTCAGACCTGTGACTGTTCCCAGGCATCAGATGTGGGGTATGAGAGAGAGAGAAAAAGAGAGGGAGTCTATGAATCTATCAGGGCCCCTCAGCAGATAGCACCTGGAGGTGGACCGCCTCAGGGCTTCTCAGGGCTACAGAAGGAAGTGAGTAGGAGGATGAGCCAGAGGGGAGGGTATTACTCCAAACAAAGGACCTGCAGGTGAGTGATCTCAGGAATTAGAGCTTTTATGAATTCACAAAAACTCCCAGAGTTATCTTTAAATGTTGGCCTGGCTCAGAAAGTGGGAGAATTTTCCAGTGCCCTTCTCTCTCCAACCCCCAAACCCTGTTGGAATTAGAGACAGCACCTAGGGCAAGTGAGGGAGAAAGCAATCAACACGGCCAACAGCCCTTCCCAGGAGGCCGGCAGCCTGCTGCAGCCCGCCTTAGCCAAGAGGACGAAGAGCCAGAACCTTGAGTGAAGTTGGAAACTTTGGCTGTTACACAGGACTGACATGCTAAGTATCACATCAACAGGGGACTTAGAGTGACCAGCGGGCTTCTTATCACATAAGAGTAGTTAGGAAAGTTCTGGGATAATCCAAGATTTCATTCAGAAGTGTTACAACTTGTATCCCCAAGAGGAAATGAAGATAGCCAATAGGTGCTGGGAAAGATGCTCAACATCACTAACAGTCAAGGAAATGCAACTCAAAACCACAGTGAGAGATCATCACACTCCTGTCAGAATGGCTGTCAGCAAAAAGAACACAAAAAATGTTGGCGAGGACGTCGCGATCTCGTACACTGTTGCTGGGGTTGTAAATTGATGCAACTACTGCGGAAAACAGTATGGAGGTTTCTCAAAAAACTAAAGTAGAACTACTATATGACCCAGCAATTCCACTTCTGGGTGTGTATGTGAAAAAGGAAAAACACACATTCAAAAACATACATGTACTCCATGTTCACAGCAACATTATTTACAAATGCCAAGACCTGGGAGCAACCACGTCTCTACCAACAGGTGAATGGATAAAGAAGATGTGGTGTCTGTGTGTGTGCACGCACACACACACACACACACACACACACACACACATTGGACTACTACTTAGCCATAAGGAAAGGAATGAAATTTTCTCATTTGGAGCAACATGGAAGGCTATTATGCTATGTGAAAGAAGTCAGACAAAGACTGTGTAATATCTCTTATCTATGGAGTCTAAAAATTACAACAAATTAGAGAATCTAACAAAAAAGAATCAGACTCACCAGATGTAGAAAACAAACTACTGTTTACCAGGAGAGAGAGTTAAGGGAAGAGGAGAAATATGAGGGTGGGGGATTAAGAGGTGCAAACTATTATGTATAAAATAAAGTATAAGGGCATATTGTGCAACACAGGGGATAGAGCCAATATCTTATAGTAAATATAAATGGAGGATAAACCCTTAAAATTTTTGAGTCACTATATTTTATACCTCTAACATATAATATTGTGCATCAACTACACTTCAATAAAAAATAAAAATTTAAGAAACAGTGAATGGCAAAAATGAAGCTGCATCACTGAGCAGAGAAGTAAGAGTTGGGAGCATAGACTGAGAATCAATGAGGGGAGAAGTCGGGAGTTAGAAGGGTTGGAGGTTTGAGAAGAGACACAAAAGTGTCATTTTGGTGGGTAGGAAAATGAACTTTCTAGAGAAATGCAACAGGGTCATTGGACAGTATTTAGAGGCCATCTAAGGTTTGTGATTATGAAACTGAAGCAAGGCCAGCCACCGTCTGGAGTAGGAGCAGAGAGGGTAGAGATTTGGGTTTAACTGGAGTGAAAGTGAACATGAAGCCACTCAGTCGTGTCTGACTCTTTGCGACCCCATGGACTTTAGCGTACCAGGCTCCTCCGACCCTGGGATTTTCCAAGCAAGAATACTGAAGTGGGTTGCCATTTCCTTCTCCAGGGGATCTTCCTGCCCAGGGATTGAACCCTGGTCTCCCGCATTGTAGGCAGATGCTTTACCGTCTGAGCCACCAGGGAAGTCTGTTTAAGGTTTTATTGGACATGTAGGATTCAAGGGGCAGGTGGCAAATATTTGAAAGTGTTTTGAAGCCTGTGATTATCAAGCTAGACCATGACATCAGAGTGGGCAAGGGGAGAGTGGGAGTGATGAAAAGGCAAAGGATGGAAGACCTACAGCCTTTGGAGAATTATATTTCAGGGGAGGTAATTCTCCAAGCCAGGCTTCAGCAATACATGAACTGTCAACTTCCAGATGTTCAAGCTGTTTTTCGAAAAGGCAGAGGAACCAGAGATCAAATTGCCAACATCTGCTGGATCATGGAAAAAGCAAGAGAGTTCCAGAAAGACATCTATTTCTGCTTTATTGACTATGTCAAAGCCTTTGACTGTGTGGATCACAATGAACTGTGGAAAATTCTGAGAGAGATGGGAATACCAGACCACCTGACCTGCCTCTTGAGAAACCTGTATGCAGGTCAGGAAGCAACAGTTAGAACTGGACATGGAACAACAGACTGGTTCCAACTAGGAAAAGGAGTACGTCAAGGCTGTATATTGTCACCCTGCTTATTTAACTTATATGCAGAGTACATCATGAGAAATGCTGGGCTGGAAGAAACACAAGCTGGAATCAAGATTGCCAGGAGAAATATCAATAACCTCAGATATGCAGATGACACCACCCTTATGGCAGAAAGTGAAGAGGAGCTAAAAAGCCTCTTGATGAAAGAGAAAGATGAGAGTGAAAAAGTTGGCTTAAAACTCAACATTCAGAAAACTAAGATCATGGCATCTGGTCCCAACACTTCATAGGAAATAGATGGGGAAACAGTGGAAACAGTGTCAGACTTTATTTTTTGGGGCTCCAAAATCACTGCAGATGGTGACTGCAGCCATGAAATTAAAAGACGCTTACTCCTTGGAAGAAAAGTTATGACCAACCTAGAAAGCATATTGAAAAGCAGAGACATTACTTTGCCAACAAAGGTCCGTCTAGTCAAGGCTATGGTTTTTCCAGTGGTCATGTATGGATGTGAGAACTGGACTGAGCTGAGCACCAAAGAATTGATGCTTTTGAACTGTGGTGTTGGAGAAGACTCTTGAGAGTCCCTTGGACTGCAAGGAGATCCAACCAGTCCATTCTGAAGGAGATCAGTCCTGGGGTTTCTTTGGAAGGACTGATGCTAAAGCCTAAACTCCAGTACTTTGGCCACCTCATGCGAAGAGTTGACTCATTGGAAAAGACTCTGATGCTGGGAGGGATTGGGGGCAGGAGGAGAAGGGACAACAGAAGATGAGATGGCTGGATGGCGTCACCGACTCGATGGACGTGAATTTGAGTGAACTCTGGGGGTTGGTGATGGACAGGGAGGCCTGGTGTGCTGCAATTCATGGGGTTGCAAAGAGTCGGACACGACTGAGCGACTGAACTGAACTGAATAAGGTAAGTGTACCGGTGAGGGGACAGTTGGCCAAAGTATAAGACTGGTGTTGTTGATAGTGATGACAAGGTTCAGGATAGACCACTGTCTCAGTAGCGAATGCAGGGTGAGGGATATGATCACTGGATCTGAGAAACCTGTGTATTGGGCCAATCACTCTGAAACTGAGGACAGGAATAGGGTTGTGGGCAGTGAGCTAGAGGCTGTGGCATGGCTGAGTGGTGGAGAATAACCTCCGGCTGATGATACTGCTGATGACACCCCAGAGTTCCGTGGATAAATTAGAAGCAGTGGTCATGGGGTGAACCCAGATGAGGCCAGAAAGGTGTCAGGATGCAAAATTTAACTCTTGGCTTTGTGCAAGCGCAAGATCAGCACTTGAAAAGGAGTGATTTCCTGAAATTTTCTGCCCAGGACACCTTGCTTTCCTCACTCTAGTCCCTGCCCTGGTAGATGGTACTAGAAGATAAGGGACCAGCCCTGCAGGAGGGGAGGAGGTAAGCATCCTCCTCTGTCCTGATCTGGAAAATATGAAAATTATTCTATGGAGTCTCCTTGAATGGGGCCTCTGCTTCAGAGCAATCCATGATGACCGTGGGGACTCAGGGAGGAGGTGTTGCTAGATCTAACCAGAAAACATCTCTTACGGTCTAAGACAGCTCGGGATTCTTAGACAATATATTCGGAACATGTGCTCTAGTGACCTCCAGCTGTAGCATCTTCGCGATCTATGGCAATGTCCGTGCAGAAGCTATGCTCCTCCTGTGCTGTTCCCACCCATGACTAAAGACAGGTAGGCGGGAACAAGAGCTGGGTCATTCTTGCCCGACAGAGTCCTCCACTGGGCAGTCTTTTGCCGGGGAGTCTCCACCAACTGTGACTTTCTCAGAGCTGCAGTATGGTCTGAGGTTCTTCCTGTCTCATCTTCCTTCCTTCCCTCTCTCCTTTCACAGTGGCAGACCTGCATCACAGACTAAGTCTCTCTCTGCTGACTCCTGCTCCTTCCCTTTTATTCCTCATTAATGCTTCTCCTGATAAATCCCTTGCACATCTAGTTCTGACTGGACATCAGCTCTCGGGGGGCCAGGATGGGCACAGTAGTCCTTTCCACACCATGGCAGGGTGTTGTGGGTGAAGTTTGTCTTAGTCTGTAAGTTCCCTTTGGGAGAGATCCTGGGAGGGATTTTGGGAACTAGTGGCTGCAGGAAGTGTTGCAACTGGCAGAATAAAGATATCTAGAAGTGCTCACTATTATCCTCGAAGAGATCTCTATGCAGAGAGATTTAGACCAATGTAAAGCACGGTGCAGGCTCAGTCCAAAGAAGCCACCCAGTCCACAGTGCGCAGTGGGCGACTCAGGTGAGCACCACAGTCCACATACATGCCGCCACTAGAATGAAGCCACTGGTTTGACCCATTATTTGTCAGTGTTCTGGAGACAGCTTTGGCTGCTCATTGATTTCTTTCTGGGGCAGACAACAAGGGGAAGCCAGGAAGTTTCTCCCATAGTCCTCTGCTGCTCTGAGTGGCACCAGCCGAGTTCCTTGTTAACTGACGGTCACTTAGTATAATGCTGTGTGCCAGAAAAAGGCACCATGACAACTTCTGGGCAAAGTCCCAGTTTGAAGAGCCTTATTGCAAATAGTGGAGTGGGAAATGGCAACCCACTCCAGTGTTCTTGCCTGGAGAATCCCAGGGACGGGGGAACCTGGTGGGAGTCTATGGGGTCGCACAGAGTCGGACACGACTGAAGTGACTTAGCAGCAGCAAAGTAGCCCAATACAATAAACTGATGGAAAGGGGGCCATAGAAGGTTGTGGACTTGTCAAGAACCTTTGTCCGTTTATAAGATGTGGTGGGAAACTGAAACTCAAGCTTATAATTAAACTTTTATTCATCATAGAACAATTTTGAAGCAGAGGCAAGGATCTACTTGGTCTTAGGACAGTTATCACCAAAATAAAATCTTCAATAGTGCTTCAGAGCACTATTGAATAGGGGATAGGAGCTTTAACTGTCTCATCAGTCAGAAGGAGCTGGGTGATGGGTAGAGAGCTACAAGAGAAGATGACAATCTCACTTCTGGGTGGGACACTTTGCACACCTCATATAACCTTGCAGAAGTGATTCCTTTCCTGCAGACCTTGGTCCAGCAGCAATATATAAAAAGCCTACAGATGGGATGATGGATGTGTGGACAGCATGAGAAAACAGCTTCCTAACTCTGAGCAGGGGGCTATCTGGGAGTTTGTCTTAATTTGTATTCCCCCAAATCAGGAGCTGAGACAAGGATTTGGGTGTGTGTGTCAGTCACTCAGTTGTGTCCGACTCTTTGCGACTCCATGGACTGTAGCCTGCCATGCTCTTCCTTCCGTGGGATTCTCTAGGCAAGAATACTGGAGTGCTTTGCTTAGGAGGCAGGTTTATTTCCAAGGTGATTCCAGGAGTCAAAAGTAAAGAAACAGAGAGAGAATTAGCTAAGGAAGAGAGAAACTCCCCTCAAAGCTGGTTAGTGCTGTGGGCAACTGGGCAGGGCAGGGTCAGGGTGAGACCACAGAGTTACCTAAGTGGAAAGGTAAGGAGGCCCTTACTTTCAGGATTGCGAAAGACTGGCCCTACATGAGGACTCAGACTTTCTATCGACTCTCTAAGAAACTTGATTCAGAATTGTCCCTCCACAGCTTGGGAGGCTGGGATGGTAATTCATCTTCCAAATCCTGCATTCTTGCATTGGTTGAGGATTGTCCTCGAGGCTGTCAACATCTCCCCTTCCCTCTGCGCTTCTGGGCTGCCGCGTCTGTGTGGGGAGAAGTGGCTTTGGAGAAGGCCCTGAAGACAAAAAGCTGCAGAGTTCTATTCAAAGTCAGATGAGGCAAGGGATGTTGTGGTGTGGGGCACAAATAGGACCCGCTACAGAGGCAACAGTTAGAACCAGACATGGAGCAATGAACTGGTTCCAAATTGGGAAAGGAGCACATCAAGGCTACATATTGTCACCTTGCTTGTTTAACTTATATGCAGAGTGCATAATGAGAAACGCTGGGCTGGATGAAGCACAGGCTAGAATCAAGACTGCTGGGAGAAACATCAATCACCTTAAATATACAGGTGACACCACCCTTATGGAAGAAAGCAAAGAGGAACTAAGGAGCCTCTTGATGAAGGTGAAAGAGGAGAGTGAAAAAGCTGGCTTAAAACTCAACAATCAAAAAATGAAGACCTGTATCCAGTCCTATCACTTCCTGGCAAATGGATGGGAAAACAATGGAAACAGTGACAGACTTTATTTTCCTGAGCTCCAAAGTCACTGCAGATGGTGACTGCTACCATGAAATAAAAGATGCTTGCTCCTTGGAAGAAAAGCTATGACAAACCTAGACAGCATATTAAAAATCAGAGATGTTACTTTGCCAACAAAGGTCCGTCTAGACAAAGTTATGGTTTTTCCAGTAGTCATGTATGGATGTGAGAGCTGGACTATAAAGAAGGCTGAGTGCCAGAGACCTGATGCTTTTGAACTGTGGTGTTGGAGAAGACTCTTGATAGTCCCTTGGACTGCCGAGAGATCAAATCAGTCAATCCTAAAGGAAATCAATCCTGAATATTCATTGGAAGGACTGATGTTGAAGCCGAAGCTTCAATACTTTGGCCACTTAATGTGAAGAACTGACTCATTGGAAAAGACCCTGATATTGGGAAAGATTGAGGGCAGGAGGAGAAGGGGATGACAGAGGATAAGATGGTTGGATGGCATCACTGACTCAATGGATGTGTGTTTGAGCAAGCTCCAGGAGTTGGTGATGGACAGGGAAGCTTGGCATGCTGCAGTCCAGGGGGTCACAGAGTCAGATGCGACTGAGCAACTGGGCAACAATCACAGCGGAGTCGAAACAGTAGGACCCAAGTGTGGCCTCCCACAGTGGACTTTGGAGGAGCTACCGTCTGTTCTGACCCTCAAAGTGCTGATCGTGTCCAGAGAGGACCCCACGTGTGGTGAGATGTTTCTTTGCACAGGAAGCACAGTGCTTCCCACCCAACATGCACTCAGGGGGGGTGGGGTGCAGCATTGCAATGAGGACACCCTGGGATATAGTGCGGCAGGATGGGTTCTCTCATTTTCTCCCCCTTTCTCTTTCTGCTTCTTTCAGTGGGCAGAGAGGGCATTTTTATTCTGTTAAACCTCCTTGGTGAAGAATCTTTATTCCTGTTGTAGAGACAAAGAAGGTTGTTCAGAGAAGTTATGATGCGTGAGCAAGAGAAGGTCTGGAATCAAAGTGGAACCTTCTGGCCTCACCCAGAACTTGGTCCGGAGCACCAATTTACTTAGCTGATGAGTTGAGTATTTCTGTGTGGATCATTTGCAGACATCTTCAGCTTCCAAGTAGTGCTGGGGCTCCCTGTTCTAACTACAAGAAGCATCATTATTCAACAGGCACACACACACACATGCCTTTATGTTACTTTGTAATATGATTAAGTCTGTAAGCAAGAGCAGCTGCATTTCTAATAATCAATTAACTCAGTTCTGCTCAGGGAAAAATAAAGTAATGAGTCCTCTCCATGCATACCCCTTTAGAATTTGTTCTTTGCGCAATGAATCATACTGACCAAGCTTTGCTGTGGTTGTTGGTTTGACTGGTGTCTTAAAGGGCCAACAGTAGCCATGGACTTCCCTTGGTATAGATTCAATGCCCACAGGCAAATCCAGCTTTTCTCTGCCTGAACTCACTTGGATGATAAAATCATCTGGGGCTTCTCAGGGGAAGATGCTTGCAACATATTTCCACTTTAGGCAATATATGAGTGATTTTCCATAGTAACACTGCTGATATTTGGGTCCTAGGGAGCATTTATCTGGAGGAAAAGGACTGGGAACTGTCACCAGAGATGTAGATGGAAGCTGGCACCCTTGTCCATGGTGTGGGGGTGGGGACAGAGGGTCGTGGGGGGGGGCATTCTTTTTGAGTAGATTTGGTGACCAGCAGTCAATATACAAGAGACACTCACAAATCCATACTTCGGGTCCCCATTTGGCACAACCCCCTCCTTAATCTCTGCCCCCAAATTCAAAATTTCTGTAACCTGTTGCTGTTACCAGAGGGATCTTAAGAAAACATGAATTTAACTCTTAGGTTGAATACTCCTCAGGCATGTTTGTCTGCCTAGCTTTCTTCTTCTATGCTTCTATCAATCGAAATGCCCCTCCCTTTTCTTGCTGCAGGTGGCCAATCAGATGCTCTCTCCTTGAAATCTGAATCCTAACTGGACACTAACCAAAAAAAGAAAAGTAGATACTGATTGGTGCTGACCCCATGAAGAGATTGTCTATTGGTGCCTAATACCCAGAAACCTGCCCAGTCTTGGCTGCTTTCCTTGCTGTGTTCAGCTTTTTAGTTCCATTCTGAGTTTCCCTGCAGTCATCCAGTACATTTTATGCTGCAATGGATTTCTGTTGCTTGTAACCAAGTAACTCCTACCGACATAGAAATTGATACATGGAGATGGGTGTTATTATTAATAGACCTTAAAGTGTGGCATTGGCTAAGATGAGCTAGGCTAGCACTGAGAATCTCCCATCCCCCTAGTCTGAATCCAGAAATTTCTGTCATGCTGTAACCTGTTATAACTGGAGACTCAGGCCACCTACCTCGTGCAGCAGGAGTTGAAGGACCTTGAAAGAAAGATCTGTAGAATTTGGAAAGGTGTGGGCTACTTCTTGAAGGTTTAGTAAAGGTACGCACACAAAAAATCAAACTTTGCCTCAACTGGCCAATATGAGAACAGAAAGGGAGGCCTTTTCTAACTATGGCCAGCAGCCCAAGATCTTATAATCATGCCTTGGAGAGTGAAAAAACATCCAGCTTTCTGTCCCAAGCTAATATTGGTGGAGAAAAGGCAGGGAGAATTGGAAACAGTGGTATGCTAGAGCCAGCTCATACTGACTCAGGTCGACATTGTTTCCCGATTCTGCCTCCAGGGATATCACATCCGTAGCTTGACACGGGCCCAGGGTGGGAGTATTTACATCAGATAAGACAGAAAATGCTGCAAATAAGGGATTCCTTTTTACTCCTGAAGATCTAACTGTTTAATATTTACCAGCATACTGATGATTGGAAAATTAGAGACAGAGGCAAGAATGGAGCTTGGAGAAGCCTAACACTCTCCCCTCCTCCCACCTCCTTCCAAGGATCCCGTCCCTGTACTCTTACCAGGCAAAGAAGATTATTACTCCAATCTAAAGAGCTGCCCATGGAATACAGACTGGGATAGGGGAAGGTAAGCTTCCTCTGTACCTCGCCACCCAAGCCAATTTTTTTGTTAACAATATCTCTGTATGGTGGCTGCCTGCAGACAGGACTCATGCAATTCAGCTGACGGGTGAAGAAGGGCAAATCATCTATTGCTAACAGGCAGTAATGTCCAGTCCCAATTTTAGACTGAAAGACCATAACCCGACAAAATCTAATGAGTTGGCAAAATGCAAGAGAGAGAAATCATACTAGCGCTTTGAGGGAGTTGTATTGCCGCAGAAACTTCAGTCCAGGGAAATAATGGCCCGTGATTGCTCAGACCTTAAGACAGCATGCAGGGCTCACTGATAACCAACAGAAAGTACAATACGCTCTCTGTTCCTTGGAAGAAATTGCTTCCTGGTGCTCCTGTCTCGAGGGAGCAGGAGAGAGGATGAGGAAGGCTCCCAGAAGCAGGACCAAGAAATCATTCCACTGTCAAGGGCAGCAGTACAGGCTCCGGGTACACTGTGGGCTGGCACTTCTGGATCTGGTTTCTCTTTTTCTTAATAGAGATTGTTATTGAAGTTAACATATTTATCCTATACTATTGTCTATGTGAGGGCTTCCCAAGTGGTGCCAGTGGTAAAAAAAAAAAAAAAAGCTGCCTGCCAATGCAGGAGACATGAGACACAGGTTCGATCCCTGGGTCGGGAAAATTCCCTGGAGGAGGGCATGGCAACCCACTCCAGTATTCTTGCTTGACGAATCTCATGGACAGAGGAGCCTGGGGGGCTATGGTTCATGCTGCTGCTGCTGCTGCTGCTAAGTCGCTTCAGTCGTGTCCGACTCTGTGGGACTCCTAGATGTCCCTAGGATTCTCCAGGCAAGAGTACTGGAGTGGGTTGCCAGTGCCTTCTCCGCTATGGTCCATAGGGTGGCAAAAAGTTGGACATGAATGAAACAACTTAGCCAGCACGCCTTGTCTGTGTGATGGCTAGCCTTTGGGGACTGGGCCAAGAGGAGCTAACTTTGGACTGTTTAAGAAGAACAAAGTTAGACTAATAGTATTAATTTACTTTGACATTGCTCTCAGTGCTGCGGATACATCCATGAGCAAGTAGAGTCCATGCCCTCACAGGGCTTACATTCTAGCGGGGAAGATAGGCAATGAGCAAGTACATATATAACATCTCTGCTGCTGCTGCTGCTAAGTCGCTTCAGTCGTGTCCGACTCTGTGCAACCCCATAGACTCCCACCAGGCTCCCCCGTCCCTGGGATTCTCCAGGCAAGAACACTGGAGTGGGTTGCCATCTCCTTCTCCAATGCATGAAAGTGAAAAGTGAAAGGGAAGTCGCTCAGTCATGTCCGACTCTTAGCGACCCTATAGACTGCAGCCCACCAGGCTGCTCTGTCCATGGGGTTTTCCAGGCAAGAGTACTGGAGTGGAGTGCCATTGCCTTCTCCGATATAACATCTCAGAAGGTGGTAAATGCTGGATTGGGCTGGTAATTAGATGGGTTGGTAAGGAAGAACTAAAGAAAGTGTGGGAGCGCACAATGCGGATACAATGGCTGAAGGAAAAGCAAGTTCCAAGGGTCTTTGTCCTGAGGCAAGACTATGCCCAGTGTATTTAAGGAAAAGCAAGGAAGACAGCTTGGCAGAAGCATTGAGAACTGGGGTGAAGATGAGGTCAGAGAGGAATAAGGGTCAGATTATGTAAAACATGGTAATAATGTTTACTTGGAGAACATAGAAGCCACAGGTGGATTTTGAGCTCCAGCAGCTGTTTGAGAATAGACTGCTGGGGACAAGAGTAGAAATGGGAGACCAGTTGGAAGGCTATTGAAATAATACTTGTAAGAGATGATGGTTCCTTGAATAAGTTGGTAATTGAAAGTTTCCTTTCTCTAGAATTTCCTTTTGTTACCCAAGATAGAACTCCTAATCCTTTAAAAAATCAACACAGATAATCCAAGTCCAAGATAGAAATGCCACAATTCAAGCAGCAGATAGTAAATACTTTTGTGAAAAGGGAGGAGAATCCAACCCAAGATATTAAAAAAATTTAACTTGTGAGCTGTAGACACATAGAAAAGTGCATTAGATATATATATTTAACTTGACACATGGTTATAAAGACAGTACTTGTAAAGAGAACCAGCTAGGTGGGAAATTAGAACATTGCCAGACCTAGTCACAAATGCCTCCTTCGCGTCTTCAGTAACCTCTACCCTGACTTTCATGGACTAATTCCTGCTTTTCTTTTCTTTATTCCAAACAGTATATTTAATTTTGCCTGATTTGAACCTCATAAAATCATATAGTATATACAGTCTGGTGTCTGGCTTCTTTCACTAAGTATTATGTCTTTAAGATTCATCTATAGACTTGTACAGGGCTATATCTCATTCATTCTCATTACTGCATAAAATTACATTTAAAGAACACACCAAAATTTATTAATTTATTCTACTGCTGATGGACATTGGGCTGTGTCTAATTTGGGTCTATTATGAACAATGATAATAAGGAATCTTGTTCATGTCTCCTAGAGCTTGTGTGCATGGATTTTTCGAGGTTTCATACCTACCAGTGAAAAACCCAAATGATGAGTATATGTACTTTAGTAAAGTACATTGTAAACTCTTAGGAAAGTTAAGCTGTTTTCCAAAGTGCTTATGCCAATTCGCGTGCTCCAGCAGTGTGTTAAGCTTTCTGTTGCTCTATATCTTTGCTGACACTTGATATTTGTTATAGATTCTAAAAGTTTTACAGATTTGATAGATGCATAGTGATATAGCAGTATGGTTTTAATTTGCATTTCCCTGATTACTAATTAGGTTGTGTGCTCTTTTATTAATAATCATCTTACTAATCTGCTTTTGTTGGTGCTTGCAAACCCCAACAAGCATTTGGGAAGCCTCTTTGGTCTCTGATGGGTCAACTGTGATAGGGAAAGGAGAGTGAGGCCCCAGGAAATCTGTGTCTGTGAAGCACGTAAGCTGGACCAGTCTTTAGGTTTTGTAACTGAATACATGGGAAATTTTATGAAATGATCAAGCACATATCAATGAATTGACCTGATCCTTGTCTCATCATGACAGAGAATGTGCCAAGAGTTGATAGACGATCACAGCTGTCATTGGAGCCTGTATGTCCTATGATGTCACACAGACTTCTTACTCTCTTTCATCTCAAGACCTGCCATGTGCCCTTGACCTGAATATCATCCTCTGACAACCCTTACTCCATCCACTGCATAAATTCAATGAATCTTTGGGTGATTAATTCCCATTATGCCTTGTGCTTAGAGCAGGGCCTGTCAAATAATAGGCACTTAATATCATTTGTAGGATGAATTAAACAAAGCATTGGCCTTACCTTTTATCTGCCAGATCATCTTTCTCAAAATGTCTCTTTTCTTTCACTTATACTAATTATGGAGTCCTGGCTGGAGGGGAATGTGAAAACCTTCCTCCTTAAAGTCTATGAGATGTCAAAGAGGCTCTGGAATATATTCAAAAGCTGCCTTTTGGCTAGACAGCAGAACGGTCTGGCCATTGCTGCCTCAGAAGAGTGTTTTCTTCATCTCAATGGGGACAGGGCATCACTGAGTTCTACAACTCGGAATGCAAGGACTACAGGGACTATCCATTCTGCTTCCTGCCACCATGGGGAAGGAGGTTCAGAAGGGAAAGAGTTTGGCCCAGGTCAGCCGGGCGAGCAGTGGAAGAACTGGCTAGGATGAGGGCAAGCTCCCAGGACAATGCTCCTTCCCGTCTGCCCAGCTTTAGCTGCAAATTGCAAGATATCAGGAACCTTGAAAGTGAATGAGACATGATTTATGACACATCGGTGTCACATAATTTTTTTTTAAATGATGCTTTACATTATAACATTGGTTTTGACATATCTTTAAAAATATTAATTTTAGTGGATAGCTCAGAGGCCTTTCTTTGAAAAGGCCTGATAATACCACAGGTATTATCTTAGGCCAGAGTAGTTGTCTGGCAGCTCTCAACATGCAGTCATGCAAAATCCTAAATAGCACTGCCAATCTCTATGCGCTGTTTCACAGAGGACAACCTTGGCCCTTCAGCAACATCCTTGCCATGTATCTTTGAAAGTTCTGGTCCTGAGATGTTTGTCTTGGTAAAGATAAGCTCTAGTCACCATCAAAATAAAAGGACCAGGGACATTTTCTGGAAAGTAAGGGAACCCACCATCTGATACTGAAATTCAAAAAGGAAGTCACTGTGGAGATGCCCTTGGCTTCTGACTCCTGTTGCTGTGTGAGGGTTTCTCCAAAGGTGGGTACCAACTGCATTCCCTGCCCAGGTGTGACACGGTGAGTAGTGGCATGCATTGGTGAGGCGGTGGTGCTAAGTTATCACAGAGCAGCGGACACATCAGAACTGGATGTGCCCTTGCTGGAGGGTCCACATGAGGGCCCAGCAGCTTCTTTACTGACAGCCTCCCCTTCATTGTGCATTGAGCTGGATGTACTCAAGTTGACTTGATCACTAAGGCCTCTAGTGACGCTATCATAGGATGGTGGGAAAGATGTGGTAGAAGCTGTTTCAGATTTGTCTGGGAGCACACAGTTTTCATTGGCTATGAGTGCAGCAAAGTCTTCATCGGGGAGTGATGCTGCCCCCTCCTCAGCCCTGGGCACCCCCACAGGGCTGGCGATCGTCCTGGAGCGGTGCCGCATGTAGCTCCGATAGGCCTTTTGGATGACAGTGGCTGAGATGTCTTCTTGCTTCCATCGGAGGGTGGTTGCTATTGGTTCATAGGATGCTTTTGAAAGATTAGTTGCCATAAATTTCTCCTCCATATTTGCCTTCAGGGAATCCAGCTCCCCGGATTCTCCAAGGACATTCTTGGTGAAGGCAAACAGGATGTCCAAACAGTGGATCTTATCTCCAGGGACCAAGGGCAGGTCCATCTGGATTAATACATTCCGATTGGGTTTGGGGATTCTCAGGGGGCCAGACAGGGTGTCTGCAAAGTCTGAGAGGGCAGAGAAGGTGATGAACTGAGTGGCCTCTGGGTCAAACTTCTCCCACGTTTCGTAGAACATGTCGAAGTCGTCCTCACTCAGGGGCTCCGAGCTCTCCTCCGTGGCCACATTGAAGTTCTCCAGAATCACTGCGATGTACATGTTGACCACGATGAGGAAGGAGATGATGATGTAGGTGGTGAAGAAGATGATGCCCACAATGGGACTCCCGCAGTCCCCTCTGGTGCTGTTGTGGATGGTCAAGTTGGGGTCGCAGTAGGGGGGCCCCGTGTTGAGGATGGGGCTGAGGAGCCCGTCCCAGCCCGCCGACGTGGTGATCTGGAAGAGGCACAGCATGCTGTTGGCGAAGGTCTGGAAGTTGAACATGTCGTCGATGCCGGCCTCCCACTTGACGGTGGCGAAGCTGGCCATGCCAAAGATGGAGTAGATGAACATGACGAGGAAGAGCAGCAGCCCGATGTTGAAGAGGGCGGGCAGGGACATCATGAGGGCGAAGAGCAGTGTGCGGATGCCCTTGGCCCCGCGGATCAGCCTGAGGATGCGGCCGATGCGGGCCAGGCGGATGACGCGGAAGAGCGTCGGGGAGAAGAGACTTCCAAGTGATGTAACAATTGCAGAGAACACCAGGCCTTTAAAAGTGAGGGAAGATGGTCTGATTAGTACTTCCAACCATGAGCCCTGCCAAAGCTGACTGTGATCACACCCCCTCATGTCTGCCCTGTGTGGACTTTTATGTGAGCATCTACATTCAAGCACTCTGGGCCCTCTGAGCCTGGCACAGTGCTTGGCCTAAAGTAGGGGCTCAGTAAGTGTCCATTGCATAAATCTGTCTCCTTTGAGTCAGGCTCGCCCTTCCTACCATGTTCTTATCTTTCCCTACATCCAGATGCCTTGCTAGTCAGCCTCCATGGTTCTGCTGTCTGTTCAGCTAGATGTGACTGCATCTGTGCCACGTGCTGACCATCCTTTGTCTGTGACACAGACCTGGCTCTCCCCTGAACATTCAGCCCTCAGGTCTTGCCTGTTCCTCCACCCTGGTCCCGTGCTCTGTGAGAGCCGGGACCCTCTATGATTCACATCCTCATCTCCTACTGCGAAGATTGACTCCGTTCCTGGCACATGGTCCTATGGATAATTGTACAGAGCCTGGAATAAATTATAAGGGGCCTGAGGAGTTGGGCAGCTTGCTGACAGCTAAAGCAGAATGGCTCTGAATGGCCAGCTATCTGCATAATGGCTTTTATTTGTTTCTTTCATTTCCAGCTGTGTTTGAACTATGTGTTACGGCCCAGAGATGAGTTTGTTTGGGGTCAATTACAGCACCTCAATCCAAACTATGAACTAGAGTTTGCATGTCTCCTTATGTGATATCCAACTCAAAGATTTGTCTTGGGGACATGAAGAGGCTAGTTAAGACCACCAAAGTTTAGGCAAGGCCTTTAGGTCATACAGGATTCAAAACCTCTCAGGAGAAATGGTGAGGGGGTATGGTAGAAGCTCGCTCTCCTTGCCAGGGTACCCTTGATCCAATTCTCCTACTTGTCTTTTGTCATATGAATATGGATAGCTATGGTAGTATGTTGGAAGGAAGAAGGAAATGGGAGGAGAACTGGGAAATAATTATAATTTTGTACTATGAAATCTTTATGAAAGCCCCTCTCTTAAAGTCCAGTTTAACTGGGGCATTCTCCCATGGTGTGAGGTACATTATGTGTTTTTATAATCTACTAAGATTCTGCCAATCAACTAGTCTACTTCTACAAGGGAGACTGAGTCTTCATACTTGTAACAATTAAATACTCCAAACATGTCTTATCGGTGGGAAGGAAGAAAGGCAGAGAGGACAGAAGCATGGCTGATGGGTTCTTGCAGTTGTTTTCAAGCTGTCTTTTCTGCCAGTGATGGTGTTGCTGTGTAGGTCAAAGGCACTAGTAGCTAAGTTGTCCCCAAGATAGAATGGAGTACTTTGTATATCTTTTATTGCTATAGTACTGATATGGGAAGTCACATAAGCAAGCTCCCTTCTCTAATATAAAATAAAAAATGGCTTTCAGAGTCTCTCACTTTGGAAGGAAAACAAACAAAGCAACCCTCCCACCCCCAGAAAATCCAGCAGCAATAGGAAAACAAAACAAAACAAAACAAAACAAAAAAACAAAAATAAATTTCAACTCCCCAAACACAACCCAAGGCTGTGTTTCAGCACCAGGAGAGAGAGATTGATTAAGTGCCGCCAGGTTGTATTTAGAGGCTATTAGCTCTTGACGGTAAATCAATGGGAAATTAAATCTATAGCTATGCTATGACATGAAAAGTAAGCAGGTCATGATATAACAGGTCAGGATATATTTATAATGCAAAGTAAAGCTGCTGTGCTGGGATTTGGCCTTTATAGGGCCGAACTTTGGCAAATCACATGAAGGCTAGGGACAGTCTCTTGGTTGTTGGTAGGAGGCTGTTAGTTTATTAAAAAGAACATTAGCCTGGTCTAAATTCAGCTCCACCTTTCACAAACTATATGACCTTGTATAACTTCCTTAATTCTGAAGCTCCATATTAAATGTATAAAATGACTATAGTCAACTCCTTCCCAGGGCTGCTATGGAGATCCATGGATCCCAGCCCAGTTCTCAGAACTCAGCAAGCACTCAATTATATGGTGGCTGCATCACCCTCTTGAGCCTCTGATTCCATTCATTCTCTCCAAACAGCATTGACCCCCAAATGCTGGGCCTGTCATTTAACAACACCCAGACTAGCTCATAACAGCATTGATCTCTTGGCATTGGTCCCTTGACTTTTCTGTCACTCATATTCCCTAAGTGGATAGTTATACAGAGAGTTAATTCCAGACCCTTGACTTAAGAATCTCCTTTGAACAATCTCCTTCTAGTCTTTCTTCACTCTTCTGGCAACCACTCCTCTTCCAGAAAGTATTTTATGACTCACCTCACACCACACCACCCACTCTCTGCTTTGAAGGCCATAAAGATAAGACCCACTGGAAATTCCGTCATCTTAGCTTCCCTACTGCCCCCCGCCCCCCACGTTCTGACGATGGCGGTGCACACAGCACGTGCTGGAATACCCTTGATGGCAGCATGAAGAAAGCCAGTGGAACCTCTCCCTTTCACTAGGAGGCGCAGGGCATTTTAAATCCGCTGCTCTTGCAAAGCAGCAAATACTGGACTCCTCTAATATACAACATAGGTTTTTAGAAGTTTGTTAGTTGTCCCTTTGGTTTTAAAAGACCAGTCAAAATGACCCCAAGCAGAGGCCGGGTGACCCAACCACAAGCAATGTCCACTTACTCCCAATGGAGAGGACCACGACGACGAAGTCAAACACATTCCAGCCGTTGGTGAAGTAGTAATGCCTCAAGGCAAACATCTTCATGACGCACTCTCCCGTGAAGACGGCCACAAAGAACTGGTTGATTTTGTTCAGGACTTTTGTCTTTTTTTCACTCTGTTCATCGGTCTCCACCATCATGGTGATCATATTGAGGCAGATGAGGACCATGATAACGATGTCAAAAGTCTGCCTGGTCACGATGTCAAAGACGAAACCCTGGTACTTATTCTGAGGAAACAAGAGGTGGGACATCAGGCCTTTGGGCAACATAAACCAGGCACCTGGAGAGGCAGCGTTCTTTACAGAAGGGTTTTTAAAGTCTGTCTCTTGTCTCCCTCACACTCCACATCCTGACAGAAGCCAAGTCTCGATCTTCCAAAATCTCACTCGTAGTTGATTCTAACTCAGTGCCTCAGTTCAAGTCCTGGTTGCCACCCCTGGCCCCATAAAATCACCAGGCACTTTGTCCTTGTCTGTGCTCTTCCCTCCGCTTACAGTGCCCTTCCAGTCCCTTCTCTTGGCCATCTAAATCCCCTTGAGTGATCTCTCTCTCTTAATCCCCACTTCCTTCAGGGAATCTTCTTCAATCACACCATACCACATTGCTTCATCCCTTCTTTGGGTTCCCCCAGCCTTTACAAGGAGATCCAACCAGTCAGTCCTAAAGGAAATCAGTGCTGAATATTCATTGGAAGGACTGATGCTGAAGCTGAAACTCCAATACTTTGGCCACCTGAAGAAATGACTCATTAGAAAAGACCCTGATGCTGGGCAAGACTGAAGGCAGGAGGAGAAGGAGACGACAGAGGATGAGATGGTTGGATGGCATCACCGATTCAATGGACATGAGTTTGAGCAAGCTCCGGGAGTTGGTGATGGACAATCCACAGGGTCACAAAGAGTCAGACACAACTCAGTTCAGAGCAACTGAACTGAACAGCCTTTACAGTCAGTCTAGAGTTCTAGTGTTTTGTGTATACCTCTCTTTTCTACTAGAAAATGAGCTCTTTGAGGATGGGGTCATGTCTTATTTAATTTTGTGTTCCTGCAGTGCCCTGAAGAGAAGCAAGAGTTCAAGAACTCCTTGAAAAATTATTTGAGAGTCAAGTCAAGTAGTGCACACGCATACAAAGTCAAGTGCAGTGGTACAACTGATTCTTATAAATGCTCTTTTTATTCCTGGGTAGATGTCTAAGCAGGGCACGGAGCCAGGTCTTGGTTGTTTGCTTTCTTAGAGGGAGGCAGAGTGGCCTGGACAACCAAGAGATTATTTTGGGTAGGGGCTGTTTTTATGGCATTAAAACAATTTTTTTTCCTTGTGTGGCCCCCTAGTCTTTCCTGTGCTGTTAACATCTTACTGCTCTGTGAGTGCTTGATTCCAACTTCACTCTCCTCCCTCACCTTGTCTTGGACACTTCTGAGCTCTCTGGAACTCACTTGCCTTGATCTGCAAACTTCTCCTCTTACTCACCAGCTGCTTCTTCTCCCTACTCCATAGACCCCAGGGCTGGGGACAGAGGTGAAGTCCCTCTAATTCCTCACTGTTGCTCCCAGACCTTTGCTCCTCCTGTGTCTCATAAACCCTCGCCTCCTCTGACACCTGCGTCATCAAGTTAGCCCAGCTTTGCCCTCTCTTCTTTGCTACCACTTACCTACATCCTGGTCCCTCTGCTTTATTACTCATGAGTGAGACTCTTGGCCACACTTGACCGCTCTTGGCTATTTGCTCTCAGTTCCTTAGCTAAATCTCTAATGATCTAGCTTTTCCTTAGAGAAAAATCTTGAACCTCATGTCTCTCTCCAGCTACCAGACTACTTCTCTCCCCACTTTCACAGTTAAATTTCTTGAAAGAGTTGTGTGTAGTCATTGTTTCCCATGTACTCCTCAGCTTCCTCCAACATAGCTTTTGTCCCCATCCTGTCGCTAAAATGTCTCTTGTTAAGATCTCATAACCTCCGTGATGCAAAATCCCAAGACACTTGTTTGACGTCATTTAGCACTTCCTCCACCTTGAAACGCTCCTTACTTGGTTCCTAGCAGGCCTTACTTCCCCGATTCTTTTCTTGCCTTTCTGGCTGCTCTTGTTTGAGTCTTCTTTACTCAACCTTGAGATGTTAAAGTTCCTCCAGGCTCAGTCTTAGGTACCCTTTGCTCTTCAACCCATTCTTTCTTTCCTGGCAATTTCTCCAGCCTGTGAATTAATATGTGCGTGATTTTTGCTAACTGTTTTCCTGCGTCACTGGACTGCCATCTCTGTGAGGGCAGGAACCTCTCACTGCTCTATCCCCAGAGTCTGCATAGTATCTAGCATGCAATAGATGATCAATAGATAGCTGAATGAATGGATGACCGAATGGACAGCTGAATTACACTTCAAATAGAATTATAAAGTCCCTGCACTAGGTTGATTACATTTAATTCTGTACAAGGACTTCCTGAGTGCATAATATATGCAGGGCTCTGCAGGAGTGGCTGTGAGGGAGAAAGGAACCTGTTGCGAGTCTCACAAGGGAGCTCTCAGGAGCTGCGAAGCAGGCAGAGGGGAGAAGGGCTGTGATAGAGGCTGGTTCCTGCTTTCTGCTTCACAGTGGGGATACGATGCTACCCTGCAGGGTTTGAGCAAAGAATCAGACCCAAGTGGGCCTGGCTCCAGGCATAGCTGCTGGCTCATGTCTTTTCTGGGATGCTGAGCCGCTAGTAGCTTTTATTTCATCACTGAAAATGGTGAAAAAAAAAAAAAATACAGGCCCATTCATGACTTCTAATGAAACAGAGCAGGCAACATTACTAAGTTCTGGACATCATGTTTGTCCTAGATACTCAGCTGCTGGGGAATGATGCAGCTTTCTAGCTGCTCTTGGCTTAGCTTGTGGGCAGAGATCACCTCTTTGCAACCCTCAGTGCTCTCAGAGATGATGAAGTGGGTGACTGATGATGTGATATTCTGGAGCCTATTATTTCCTTATAAAGTGGAGTATATGAAACCTACTTTTAGTGATTTCTGTAGTAGGGAATGTTGCAGAATAAAATTTACCAGTCTTGTGGAAGGTTTTGTCTTTGCTATAATGAAGCATAAGATTTAGAACTCGGGCTTCACCTGAGGCAAGGAGTACTACGTACATGCATGTGCTGGAGGTCTGTATGTCATCCGAGCTTGGCCCTGCTATGAACTGGCACATGTGCACCTGTGGAGCAGAGTCCTATGCCAATGCTCACCTTACCTGACCGGCTCCACCTGTTGGGACCCCTCAGGGAAGAAGGTAGCCATTCCAGTGCCAGTACTCTGATGAGGAGGAGACCAGACCTGGGAAGGTGAGTCTTAGATGGGAGCAGGCATTTCTCTTTGGGCTTGGGCTTCTTTCTTGGCTCTGGACATTGTGGAGGGCAGATGATCAGCTTTGTCCCAGAGGGTAGTGGGTGCCAAGATGTCGCCTGCCATGTGGATGCCAGCCAGGAGCTAGGACGGGCCAAGGCTTGTGGGTCCTGGAGACCAGCCAGATGCAATTGCTGCTCGGGCCCTGCTCTGCTAGTTTCCCTTTTGGCATCCCTAAGCCTCAGAGTCTCGTTTAAATGTTCCAACCCTGCCTCAGCTATGCTGAACGGAACAAAGGAAAGAATGTTGGCCATGCCTGGACCAGAATATTAAGGAGAGAGTCACGTTCCTCCACTAGAGCTATCAGGGTTGATAGTTAATGATATACCCCCATCCCATCCAAAGGGATGACTAATGTCAGGAACTCAGCTGGGCTATGAGGCCTTACTTTTCTCACCCACATGGAAGGCCTCCTCCAGTGCCCAGCTTGGAGGACCTTGGGGATGGTGCACACAATTAGGAAACATGATGATTTTGTTGTAGGTCTTCCTGCTCAACCACTGACTTCCACCCCTATTGTACTGTCTGAAATTTCAATACTAGATTCCTACCTTTGTACTGAGACAGCACCCTCTCCATGGTCCCTTTTGGAAATGCAACCCACTCTGTCCCAAGGAAACTGTCCTCCTTGAGAGGAGAAAGCTGTGATGGCATGTGGGACTGGTTGATGAGAGGGGAGAAACTGCGATGTTATCGAGAGACGGAGCAAGTATGTAGGGAGAGGTATCCCAAACTGTCATGATTTTGCCAAGGGTTGCCTCTAGCAGAGAACACCTTGCTGTCTGTTCAAACGTGGATTCAAAACCAGTCCAGCCATCAGTATAGACTAGCAGGGACTCAGCTGCTTGCTTCTCAGTAGGTCTTAGCAGCCTTCTCCTGTAACCCCTACTTGAGTATGATTGGCTGGGCTCAGCCTTTCATCTACATTTTCTAAGTTTGAACTTGTTCATTGGACATTGGAGGGATACTCGCTGAAACTTAGGGACTCACTTCAGGCTAATTCAACCCCAGTTATCTTGATCTTACACTGGATTTGGAAGGAAACCTCTGCCCCTACAGAGATCTAAACGTCCTCTCACTCCCCACCGTAACACATCTTATCAGAATTGAGAGTAGTAATACATTTGTGATCACAGTTTCCAAGTAAAATGTGTGAGAGGTCACAGCATTTTCCCCCTCCTGTAAATGTTTTTAAGACTTTGTGCTCATGAAGTTTTTAGTAATTTATGCAAACCCCATGCCTTGATTTAGAAATCCTAACGCCTTGACCAACAAAATGTATGTTTCCCTGATTCATTTAGGCAAAGGCCTATACCTTTGCTGAAGGTCCTTAGGCTTTGCCCTTGTGTAGGGAAGGGCTACTGGGCTTGAGCCACGGCTCTTAGTGAACAAAGGAATTGAAGGGGAGTATGGTGCTAAGCTTCGGTCAGTCTTTAAACACTAAAGTAGGATAATTTTGGTTCCTACTGTGTCCCCTGACCATGACCATGGCTGGGCCCAGGATCCCAGGTGGGCTGGGTTTGGCCATTTCTTCTCTGTCTACCTGCAAGCATAGGGTGGAATGTGGCGGTGAGCCTGGAGATACACTGCAACCTACATCATGACTCATAATCACAAATGTTTTATCTCAGGTCTCGAACCATCCTTAATATCATTTTGCCTAATCTGTTTCTGATCTGGTGCTGGAACCCTAAGCCTGTTGGGCAATTCACTACTTCCCTACATGGGTCTATTTGGAACATCTACAGGAGTACGTTCACTCCAGAAGACCAGAGTTGATTTTTGCAGACTTTTTTCCCTCAGGCCTCGAAACTCTCATTAGCTCATCCCCAAACTCAGCTAGATGTCCTCCTCCACAGAGAATTCTGGTCAGACCGCTACCAGCACAGGCATGGGCTGTCAGGTTGGAGTTCTAGACATGCTCTGCTAGAGGGGGGCGGGGGGATTTGGGGCTCACCAGGGGCCGTGGGATGGGCTTCTGGGGCTTCTTGGAGCCCAGCTTCTTCATGGCATTGTAGTACTTCTTCTGCTCCTCTGTCATGAAGATGTCCTGGCCCCCTAAGTGCAAAGAGACAGGATAATACACACCACTGTTATTGCCCCCAGGGCAGCCTTCAGCCCTTTCTGGGCCCAGACTCCAGACAGGGATGAAGGCTGACATCAGGGGGCCACGGTCAGTGCTGGTGCTAAAGGCCAAGACTGGGCTCCTGGTCAGGCATGGGGGCTGTGACTCGTGGTGCCTCAGTCATGGGGCCAGGGGACAGATGGGAAGTCTAAGATTTGCCACTCCCGCAGAAACACTTGAGCCCCACTTATCTTTTTTTTCTGTTGGTTGAAGTTGTCAATGATGACGCCAACAAAGAGATTGAGCGTGAAGAAGCCTCCAAAAATGATGAAGATGACAAAGTAAAAGTACATGTACACGTTGTCCTCCCACTTGGGCTGAAAGTTCACCTGTGAGCAGACAAGTGGTGGCATGGGAACAAGGGGACATCTTAGCTTGTGGTAACCCCAAGGAACCCTGAGCCCCAAGACAAGGACCTGGGTGCAGAGGGCTTCTTTGGGAAGTGATCCCAGGAAGCAGAAGTGAGGGCGGGGGAGGGGAAGCAGGAACAGGATAAAGGCAGCACCATCATCCCAGGCAAGTGGCGCTCCATCCTCTAAGGACCGCAGAACACACCTCAGAACTGTACTTCGAAGGGACAAGGAAGCAAGGGCATGTGTCTACAGACTCCCACAGCTGACATGTGAGGGTCACCCCTGCGCGCTTGCAGTCCTCTGTGCTTGCAGGAGGAGCTGCTGAGCAAACTCTGAGGCACTGAAGGAAATCAAATCTCAGATAAAACCAGAAACAGAGCATGAGAGCGAACTCAGAGGTGGCTGAGGGGACATGGGACAGACTGTCAGTAGTGTCTTTTGCCCCAGCAGGAAAGGGTCTTTCCCCAACAGCACCCATCTCCACCCATCAGCTGCCATGATGGTGTCTGAAATTCCACTGTTCTAGCTACGCGGCCCTTGGCACCCCCTCTGCCCAGGGAGTAGCCTCACACACAGTCTTTTAGAGGTTCTCTGATAATTTCCTCAGTGGTGAACAGAGGAAGAACCTGAGAAGCCTAGAAGACTAGGTTGGTTTAAATATCCAACAGAGGGCCCGCTGGCTGCTGTTCCGGGTTGTGGGATAGAGCCAGACTGCTAGGTGATCGCCTCTCTCAGCACCAAGGCCGCTTTCAGTCCATTTCAAATAGACTAGTGTGGGTGGGATGCACAGAGGGAGAGGTGGGAGGCACTGCAGGCTGAGACTCACATCCCGGGAATCGACAGCCGCATACATGATGTCCATCCAGCCTTTAAAGGTTGCCTGGAAACAAGGAGCAGAGGCCACTCAGTGTCCGCCCAGTCATCTCCATTGGCCTCTATTTTGATTCACTTATTTGTCCGTTTTTCTCATAGAGCATTCCCCCCCCACTCCCACCCCCCGCCACTCCCCGGAGCCAGTTCTGGCACACCTCTGATTTCAGAGCCTGGCATGCCATAGCTACTTAGGGACTAGTTGTGGAACAAATCTGTGAACAAATGGTGGCGTGCAGGAAGTTGTGGGTAATTGCGTGACAAACATATAAGTAATTGCAGCAACACTGAATGACAAGTGGATGAAGGCAAGGGATTAATGAATGAATGAATGGAAGTGTGACTGTCACTGACATTCACAAGCCAGCATTACATGTCATTACAACAGACCTGGAACATAGTTTATTACCCTCTAGGAGATGACTTGCAGTAGAAGACTGTTTAGTCTATGTGACTGTATCAGGTCTATTTTGTAAAAGTAGTGAATTCTAAGTTATCACCCGATACAGTCCCATGGCAAGCCCATCCCTTTTTTCTGTTAGCCCACATTGGTCTAACTGCACCACCACGAGGTCACACTCAGTGATAAGCTCCTCTAGCCTCACAGTGTCCTCTGTAGGAATAGGGAATAAGCTCAGTTCATGCTGAGTGCTATCCCTTGCAGAGTCTCCACATAGCATCTTCTGGAGACCCCAGATTGTCCACATTACTGAGCAGCCAAAGGAAGAGACAATGTTGATGTCAGGACTCACCACCTGCAGAAGCGCTAGGTAGCCCATTGCAACATTATCAAAGTTGACCTTCACATTGACCCAAAATAAGCTTCCAGTGTGGTTTTGACGTTCACAGTCAGACATGTTATTCACAGTAGACCAAGGCACAAGAAGAAAGCCTTCATTAGTCTTGTTAATGCATTTCTGAAACTTCCCTGCGAAGAGGTTCACACCCATGATGCTGAAGATGAGCCAGAAGATGAGGCAGACAAGGAGGACGTTCATGATGGATGGGATGGCGCCCACCAGGGCGTCTACCACCACCTGGGGAGAAAGGCAGAAAGACCTGGAGCCCCACCAATGTGCCACTCTTCTTGCTAAATTCCAATTCTTTCTACATTTATTCAGGTTGCATCACAAGCCAATGGCCTTTGGAAGGAAGAGGATTGGGTTAATCAGAGCCAAAATTTACACTCAGAAGACAGAGGCACTGGGCAGCTGAAGATGGGTTTATACCTTCTCTCTCAAGGTCATTCAGGGTGGCTCACTGTCTCTCCTCAAAATTGAGGACACATTTATAAGTACATACATGCTCAGTTGGGGGTGCAAGTGTGTTTTGTACATGCACACACAGACTTCTAGAACTTTATTTTATAAAGTATATTTTTATAAAATATATAGTGTACTTTGGTCAATAATCAGTGGGAACCCAAATTCATATTCACAAACTTGCTGATTTGTAAATCAGCAACCTAGAGATAAAATAAATATCAAAATATTTCAATCATAAGTTCCTAGTGTTTGTAAAGATACAAGTTAATTTTAAAAGTCCACACTTGTTTTGAAAGTCCTGTGTATTTTTTGAGGCAATGGTGGAAGAAGAAAGCAAACCTTGTTTTCTGTACCAGGAGACTTTCATGATTATGAGGAAGAGGGGGGAGCAGAAATGAGCAGTCCCCTGTCCCCCTGTGAGACAAGGGTCAGGCTTGTGAGCATTCCATTCTGAGGAGGACAGGGAGGGCAAGGTGTAGGCCGAAGCCATGGATGAGGAGAGGGATGGATCAAAGGAGAGAATCCATAGGACAAATGATTGGGCTGGGTTGGAGAAACGATCCCTGCTGGTGGGTGGTGGCTAAGCTGCTGTGTGTCGCTGCATTTAAATGGAATGTCAGAGGCAAGGCTCATTTGTCATGGAAAGATGAAGAGCTTGGGATGTTGTGAAGATTTTTACAAGAAGGACAAAAGGCAGAGTGGAAGACTGAGGTCAGAGATAGTTAGTTGCAAAGGCGCGAAGCAGGGTCACCCCACTGAGAGCAAGAGAGAGTAAGGTCTGGGTCCTGTTGGATGTGAGAAGCGAAGAGCGCTTACTGAGGGACTTGAAGGAGAACCAGGAGAGTTGGGACACTGCCGAACCCGCGGTGTGACAGCAGAAAGCGGGGGGCCTGTCGGGGCGGGGCCTGGAGCTCAGGGTCAGTGACGCACAGAGTGTGAAGGTGGCGGGGAACCCAAATGCTGCAGACCAGAGCAGTTAGGAGAGAAGTCTTACCCGCATGCCTTCAAATCGAGACAGAGCCCGCAGTGGCCGCAGGGCGCGGAGGGTCCGAAGGGCTTTGATGGGCGCCATATCAGAATACTGCAGCGCCTTCGCTATGAGGCTTGTCAGTGAGATCTAGCAAGAGAGCAGGCAGAGAGCAAAAGCATCACCCTAAGGTTCCTCCGTTGGCCCTGGTGGAAGAAGACAGGAAATCCCTGCCACTCCCGACTCTGTAGGAGCCGTCATCCTGGCTTCCACCTTACTCTGAACTCTAATGAGAGGTATAGCAAGAGTCCCATCTCTTCACTTTCATTCAACATTAATCTGAACTGTTGTTCAAGGAAATCTCAGTCTCTCACATTGCCACCCCCTGGTTGTAGTTGGTCAAGCTCCTGGTGGAGTAAATCAGCCTTCCCTTTCCCCTCTAGGGGCTTTAGCCAGGTCCCAACAGCCTTTAACATTTGATTGACTTTCAGAGGCTTGGAGAGATGCTGGCCCTTCATGGGGGTGATGCTGAAAGTCTGCCTGAGGAATATAAAGCGAGTCTCAATTGTATGTGCTCAGAAAAGAGGGAAGGAGAGAGTCCTGGGCTGGGTGAGGCCTGTTGTTTTTTAGTTGCTCAGTTGCGTCTAACCCCATGGACTGTAGCCTGACAGGCTTCTCTGTCCATGGGATTTCCCAGGAAAGAATACTGGAGTGGGTTGCCATTTCCTTCTCCAGGGGATCCTCCTGATCCAGGGGATTTTCCTGTGTCTCCTGCATTGGCAGACAGATTTTTTTACCGCTGAGCCGCTGGAGAAGCTGGGTGGGGTCTAGTTCCCTTTCAACACTGATTTTTTTGGCGACCTTCGGTCAGTGCCTTGTTAGTCCAGGTGTACAAAAGTTGTTACCCTTTGTAAAGTGAGGAGTCAGATTAAGAAATGCTGAGGCCCTCACAGGTCTGCAGTTTTTCAGGAATGATGAGTGGCATGGGGTCGGGAGATTCAGCTTTGACAGACAGCTGAAGTACAATGACTTGAGTTGTGAGTCCCTGTTGGTCAGTCAGTTTTGCATTTTTAAAGTGTTGGACCAAGGACTGCAAATGATGCAAACTGACATGGAAAAATGGTCACGCTCCCCAGGAACTTTGAAGGTTCCAGAGAAATACCTTATGCATTGGCATGAGCTCGCCAGAGACTGTGACCCAATCCTGGGAGACCCCAACTGCACCATGACTGGTGGGCTGAATTCAGGCTCAGCTTGTCTTGATAGTTGGGTAGGTATGTCAGAAAAGAAAGGGTTTACACTTGGGTGCTAGAGCCCCAAATAATGCCTGTTCTCTGAACTGTAGCTTATTCCACTAGGACAAAAAACTGGAATGGGAAGGACCCCCTTCCTTCATCCAGGCAACTCTTCAGACACCAGCAGGCGGCACCCAGCTACCTGGCTGACTGACAGCAGGAGGTTTGGGGCCAGTTCCATCCTGGACCCTGTTCAGTCTTTTGCTCAGTCCCCAGGAGGGCTGCAAAATCTGCAGTTGGGGCAATCAGGAGCTGGGGCCTCTCCATCAAAGCTCTCCTGCTCAAGTCCATCTCCATTCCTACAGCTCAGGCCACAAGCCTCCCAACTGATCTCTAGGCTTCACTGCTGGATCCATCCCACCCATTCTCCACTGCAAACTTGATTATGATCATGTTTCTCCCTTACTCCCAATCTCCCCTGATGCTTTATCATTGCAGGACAAGCTCCAGATTCCTTAGCCTATATTATATGGCCACAGCCTGCTTTTCCAGTCATATATCATCCATATATCCTAGCCAAATCAAATCATTCCCTAAATGTACCTGTGTCTGTGCCTCTGCCCAGGGTCATCTTTTAATTAAATTGGCCACCCCACCCCTTTTTGTACCTTGTTTCTCCCACTCATTTTAAGTTCTATATCTAATGCCAACTTCTATATGAAGCCTTCCCAGCTATGCCACCCCCAGAGCAGATGCAGGTTTTTATCTCTATGTCCCTAAGACACTAATTATTTCCAGCAGTGCTCACAGCATCCTCAATCATCATATGTTTATTTCTCTCTGTGTGTCCTATCTGCTGGAGGATTAAAGTATAAACTTCTGGAGATAGGGAATTTCTATCTCTCCCAGAACACTTCATAAGACAATCTTATATTCTGTAGTTATAAATAAGCAATTTGACAAATTGAAAGAGAGACAGAAGTATGTTGGGATGGGTGGATGGAAGGAAGGAAAGGAAGATATATTGATAGAAAGTTGAGGATGATTGGATAGAAGAATGGATTACATGATACAAGGATGGATATGATAGACTTGAAAGAGAGGATGGAAGAAAGAAGGCAAAGAAGAATTGACATAGTGGATAAATGGGGTGGGTGGATTGGGGAAGGAGGGCTGGCTGGGTGAAATGACTGATGGATGAATGAAAAGATAGGTGGATAGAGGAATGGAAGAGATGAGAGAATGGCTGGAAGGCTGACAGGATGGATGAATGGAAGAAAAGGGGATGAATGGACAGATGGGTGGAAGAAAGGAAGGACAGGTGGATGAGGAAGATTAAAGGAAGAAGAGAAAGATAGAAACGTCCAACTTGGATGGAAGGTGCTTGAATGAGTGAATAGAAAGCTAGATAGCTGGACAGTTTGACAGAAAGAGATATCAAAGGATAGAAAGAGAAGGGTTAGGAATCAATGATGGATGGACAGAAAGTTAGGGTGAACAGAGGGACAGAAGGGACGAGAGGGAGAAGAATGAGGATGGATGAAGGGAGGGAGAGGACTGACAATAAATAGGAGACGTAAACACGCACGGATGTTTGGAAGGAAGGAAGAAGGGCAGGGTGAATGGTCGGATAGACGGAAGACGGGATGGGTCAGAAGGAGAATTAGTAGGAAAATGGGTGGATGAGTGGGTGACCATTTCACGTGATTAGGACTGAAATTAGTGAGACCTACTGGAGTGACTGCCCCTCACAAGGGTGGGTGGCTGGAATGAAACATTTATCCTTCATCTATGAATAATTATTTGATAACCTACGAAATTATCACCTGTGACTCAGATTTCAGGCCTCACAGCTAATCCCTGTGATACAGTGGCCTGATGCTGCTAGTGCCCTGGTATCAGGAAAGAAGAGAATTGGGTGCCCAGACCTGCTGTGGGGGACCTGCCAACACAGGAGGCTGGACAGAATGTTCTGAACTGGACCCCATCCAGCTTCAGGAGGCAAGCACCAAATACAGACACATTTCCTAACACCTCTGATGTGCAGACCTTGGCACCGATGGCTGTGGGAGTGTGGGAAGCAGAGACAAACTTAGCACGTGCCTCCCCCTGCCTGCAGGGACCCTCAGACATGCAGCAGTGAACAAATAGCTCAGGCAGCCATCCCGAAAAGCCAAGACTGCAAGAGCCTGGACAGATGAAGGACTGTATGGTTCAGGAGAGGAGGCACTCTCTCTGGCCTTTGGGGGCTAGAAGGACTATTAGGAGACTTTATTGAGTATGGTCTCCCCAGAGCTTTGAGAAAGCCCAAGTTTAATGTGTGGGAGGCACTTGGTAAATCCCCTAATGCAGGGCCAGTGGCCACAAGTTCATCTGAACACGCAGGCTCCAGGCCATCACCTCTCCAGTGGGGCCCTCTGCCACTTTTAGTGCCACTCGGGAAATGCCAGTGGCGCAAGCTCGGTGGTTCTCCATCCTGTCCACACACTGGACCTGCCCAGAAACTTTTATAAGACACTAATGCCTGGACTCCATCTAGGGCCAGGAAGACCAGAATCTCTGGGAAGAGGAGTGTTTGTTCACTGTATTCTTACGAGCTCCCCAAGTGATTCTAAAGCATAGCAAGGGCTGGAGATCACTGAGTCAGAGGGAGGGCAGGTTCTCTGTGCCAGGCAGTCTTTAGCATCATGAGGTCTGGAAGCCAGTGGACTCAAGGTCATGTCTATCTTGCTTTGAATATAAAATACAGAGAGTAGAAAGTGGTCTTTTTGGATGGAGACCAAGGACCTAAAGACTCACCCGAAGGTCACTGTTGTGTTGGAATCATGCACTGTTTCGGTCTTACCTGGATCACAGGGATGCAGGGCTATTCTCAGACCCTTGCTAAACTTTCTTTGCACTAGCTGCAGCCATCAGCCAGAGGAAAGGACCCCCAACTCCACAAATGCCCATTGGGTTACTCACGTTCACGATCAGGAAGTCCAGCCAGCACCAGGCATTGGTGAAGTAATTCTTAAAGCCGTAGGCCACCCATTTGAGCAGCATCTCAAACACAAAGATAAACGTGAACACCCTGTCAGTGTACTCCAGCAAGGCCTTCACTGTGGGCTTCCGGTCAAGGTAAAAATCTTCAAAGGCCTGGAAGGAAGGAAGCAAGTTGATAGGTGGCCGAGACCCACAGCAGTGGGGCCCAAGGAGAGGAAAGGACCTAGCCAGCCCTGGCCACAGCCCCTGGGGGAGCTTTGGGAAGCAGCTCACCTGCAACATTTTGTTTTCTCTGCTCTGGGGAGGTAGCATGAAATAGTGGAGGAGGCCCTGCGAGATACAAACCAGGACTTCCTTGGAGCCAGCGGGGACACACAGTTCTGCTTATACTTTGCAGGGAAGCCGAACACAAGTGAGAAAGGAATCCTTCTTGAATTGGATTTTGGAAGTGAACCAAAGGGATTTTTAACAGTGACTTGGTTTAAAAATAAAAGCAACAAAGGATGTTCATGAAAATGAAAGTAAGATTAACCAATGAACTCTGAAAAAGAATGCTGCATTTCACCAGTAATCAAGGAAATCCAAATGAAGGAAAAGATGCCATTTCTCTTTCATCAGATTGATGAAGAGGAAGAGGCATGGGGTGCAGGTGGATGGGGTGAGGGGAACCCCCAGTCAGTTTGGCTGTGGGGAAGCAGCTCCTTTCACACACAGCTGGGTGGAGTAAAAACTAGTTTTTTTGGACCCCCAACTTGGTAATATGACTCAAATGTTTTAGAAATGTGGCAATTCTGCCTTCAAGAATGTATCCTAAGGACATTACCTATTGCTGGCATCCCACCCAGATCCTGTTTAAGGGACCAGTGTGACCATCTCCAGCTACTGTGGATGTTGGCTGCTAACAGCTGGTGATGCCTGTTGCCCGAGAACACGTCCCTGGGCTGAAGGGAAGTGACTCCACCTTAGGAGACTGTATCACCCCTCTGGGTGCAGCTGCAGCCAGTGTCTGACTGTCCGCTTGCTTCAAGGTGGGACAGTCCTGTGATGGCCTTTATGCTTCAGAGCTCCCATGGGGTCAGGGTGAGGCTGGGCTTCACAGGAACCACATCTTTTTCCAGCTCCTTTCCCTGTTTTGCCCTACTTCCTTCACGTGCTGCAGCCCAGAGGAAAGTGAAAGTCGCTCAGTCGTGTCTGACTCTTTGTGACTCCATGGACTATGCAGTCCATGGAATTCTCCAGGCCAGAATACTGGAGGGGGTAGCCTATCCCTTCTCCAGTGGATCAACCCAATCCAGGAATCGAACCAGGGTCTCCTGCACTGCAGAAGGATTCTTTACCAACTGATCTACGAGGGAAGCCCCAGAGGGTGCCCTCCACAAATTGCACAAGAATTCCTGCTTCCAGTTCTGCTTCTAAGGCTGGATCTAAGACAGGAAAAAAGCTGATGCCTCCAAAGGAGTGTACATAAGGATGTGAGTGTGTGTTCTCACTCACTCAGTCATGTTCGACTCTTTTGTGACCCCATGGACTGTAGCCCATCAGGCTACTCTGTCTGTGGGATTCTCCAGGCAAGAATACTGGAGTGGGTTGCCATGCCCTCCTTCAGGGTATCTTCCCCACCCAGGGGTTGAATCCAGGTCTCCTTTGTCTCCAGCATTGCAGGCAGATTCAATGCTATCAGGAGCGAGTGTGGCGGTTAGCTACTCTGCAGCCAGTCAATAAGACAGGAAGACCAAACTACCAAGAAAATTTACTGAGAAATTATGAAATGCACAAGTGTGACTTTATTTTGTAATACTTATCCAGAGAAGGCGATGGCACCCCACTCCAGTACTCCTGCCTGGAAAGTCCCATGGACGGAGGAGCCTGGTGGGCTGCAGTCCGTGGGGTAGCGAAGATTCGGACAGGACTGAGCGACTTCACTTTCACTTTTCACTTTCATGCATTGGAGAAGGAAATGGCAGCCCACTCCAGTGTTCTTGCCTGGAGAATCCCAGGAACGGGGGAGCCTGGTGGGCTGCCGTCTATGGGGTTGCACAGAGTCGGACACGACTGAAGCGACTTAGCAGCAGCAGCAGCAGCAGCCGCATGTATTACATGCATAAAAAAGATGGGAAGGAAGTGCACCAAAATGTTTTCAAAGTGAGATTCTCTCCGAGTGATAGGAAAATGGGTGTTATTTTTCCTTTGCATTTTCCCATAATTTCCAAGGTTTTTTTTTTTTTTGCACTTTGTCAGATAAAAACTCATGCTATTTTTTTTTTTTTAATGTACTCAAAGTAAAAGCATAAGGAAGACTAAATTTGGTGCCAGCCAGTTCAGTCCCTTGGGGAAGGAGAGGGGGATGGGAGAGCAAAGCTGGGGCGGGTGGACTCAGGGTCAGGCTGGTGTGGGATGTGTGCTCCCTGCCTGGAGGGAGGGCAGGGGAGCAGCTTGGGTATGTGGAGAAGGGGAGTAGAGAGAGAAGGGAAGGAGATGATGAAGAAAGCACCTAGTCCCTAGCAAATGTGATTATAGTCACATCAAATGATGGAGGTTATCTTTTTCAGGATAGAGAGAAGGGTGCTGCTACTGCTAAGTTGCTTCAGTCGTGTCTGACTCTGTGTGACCCCATAGAGGACAGCCCACCAGGCTCTGCTGTCCCTGGGGTTCTCCAGGCAAGAACACTGGAGTGGGTTGCCATTTCCTTCTCCAACGCATGAAAGTGAAAAGTGAAAGTGAAGTCGCTCAGTCGTGTCTGACTCTTTGCGACCCCATGGACTGCAGCCTCCCAGGCTCCTCCGTCCATGGGACTTTCCAGGCAAGAGCACTGGAGTGGGGTGCCATCGCCTTCTCCAAGAGGGAAGGGTATGTGTGGCGAATGCACTGCCCAGCCTCCCCTTGCCCTGCAGTGTGGCCTCTGCACTTAGGACTGGGCTGAGACTGCTGTTTGAGAGAGACCTCACCACCCTGTGCCGGGGCAGTGGGCACCACCAGATGCTGCCAGCCCCTCTCCACTCAGCCAAGATGGCAGGCCAGCCTGCTGCATGAGACTCTCCTCCCTCAGCTCTGTGCCCTTGCTGGCTTCGCTTTCCTCTCATCAGACCTTCTCACCTTCCTTGGCTCCTCCTGAGTGCTGAGACAACACCCTCAGCAGTTTGGCCTCCCTTCCTGGGAAATGTGGCTTTGGAGTGCATGCCCAGAAGGTCAGTATATTGCTTTCGGGGAGTAAGTGACACATGGGACGCAGGACAAGTGGAAACACTGGGGCTATGAGTCAAGAGGCTGGGGCGTGAGTACTCCCTTTAACTAATGAGCTGGGGGCTTTCGGGGCTGTGATGCCCTCATCCATAAATGTGGACCCCTGAGGATGACAAATCCCCTCCTGTGTCCATGTCTCCCTTGGTTCATTGGGAAGAGGAGTTGAGATTGTGTGGGGAGCCTATGCCATGGTGCAGAGGGAAACATCCTTCCGTATGCTACAAAGCTGGGCATTCAGCAAGAGGCTTCGGATGAGTGTGTGTGTTCAGTTGCATTCAACTCTTCGCACGTCTATGGACTGTTTGCAACCTGCCAGGCTCCTCAGTCCATGGAATTCTCCAGGCAAGAATACTAAAGTGCCATTTCCTCCTCCAGGGGATCTTCCTGACCCATGGATCGAACCTACATCTCCTGCATTGGCAGGCAGATTCTTTACCACTGAGCTGGCTTAGGAAGTGTCTCAACTCAGAATCTCTCGGACTCCAAGGCCTCGTTATTCAAACTGTGGCCTGTGGACCAGCATCAGCACCATGTGGGAGTCTGTTGGAAATGCAAATTCTCAGGCCTCACCCCAGATCTACTGAATCAGAATCTGCATCTTAAGAAGCTCCCTGGGTGATTAAATTTTGAGAAGTGCTGTTGTGATGATTTTCCATGAGCTTTGAATGAATGACGGTGGTATTTGCAAGGGACCTGATAGGGCAGGGAAGGGTGGTCCTCTTGGTTCTGGGCCCTCAGAAAAGGGCGGTGTGTTTGGGAGGGCAGAAGGTGGAAAATCAGGGACTTTGGGATCAAATGAGGGCAAAGTTAGGTTTTATGACTGAAAAGCTGGGTAACCTTGGACAAGTCCCATAAAGCCTTTGAGTGTCAGTTTCCCTGTCTGTAAAGGGGATCTCCACACTCACTGCTTGAAATCCATGCAGTCAGGTATAGCAGGCCATGACCTGGGCACCTCAAGCATAGATCATGCACTCCTGCTAAGAGGAGCCCTCATGCGGGGATGCAGATCACCTTTCAGTCCCAGGTTGGGGACTTCCAGCCCAGAGTCAAAGGAGCCCAGCGTTGCGGCCCCAGGGCCTCTGGATGGTGGGAGATCACACACCTGGAGGACTCTGGGGCAGGGACCCCATCTCCCCTTACCAGCGCTCCACTGCTGAGCAGGATCATGAAGACAATGAAACTTTCAAACCAGCTGTGCTCCACGATGCGAAAGCAGGCCTTGCGTACCTGCCAGCCTGTGGCCCAGGGAAACCTGGAGCTGTTCACTCTGCAGCAGGGACAGTGGTGAACACAGCCTGTGGGGAGAAGGGACTGGGGATGAGTGATGTTCCACTGTCAAAGGAAGCGCATTTGGCTCCAGCCCTGGCTGGGAAAGCCGCTTGCTACTCCTTTGGAAAAGAATTCTTTCCTGGGATGTGAGAGAAGCGTGGTCCCTTTTCAGGCAGCCTTTCCATCCTGCCCTTCCTCCTCTCCACCACTGGTCTTGCTCACTCTCACCTCTTCCCAGGCATCTTCCTCCCTACAGGTGATGCCATGGTCCCTCTCCTTATCCCGCCCTCTCTGGTGGCTGGACAAGACATGGAGCCTGGACCTGGGGGTGTCTGAGGGGCCATGCCTGAACCTGTGCTGAACTGGGAGGTCCTTACAGCTGGGATGGGGCCCGGTGGCAGCCCAGCCCAGGGTCATGTGAAAGTAGAAACTCAATTAAATCGTTCATTTGTTTATTTAGGCCACAATTACTTTCATCGTATGAAATATGTTTATTCATTTATTGCACAAATATCTACTGAAGACATGCCAGGCCTTGCTGTTCTAAATACTGAGGAAAAAGAAGAATAAAAGATGCAGGTTCTGCCTGTAAGAGTCACACAAGGGATGGAGGGACACAGATGATCCTGCCCTCCTCTGGGTCCTTTACGTCCCCAATCAAGAGTTTATGGCAGTGGCTACCTTTCCCTTTCACTCTCAGCAGGGCAGGTTTATAACTCAGTGAGGTGTTTTCAAAGGTGATGAGGAAGGCAAAGCATCTGTTTGCTGTGTCTAATGTGGCGGGAGATACAGATTCCACTGCTGGACTTCTGGGAGTCTGGCATTCGTGTTTGACACTGGGCCCTCAAGCCTGAGAGTAAGGAGCAGAAGATCCTGCTTGCCTGTCTCCCGTGGACCCCAGGCCGGAGCCCTGAACACAGAAGTGTCCAGATGAGGTGGATTCTGGCCCTAATGAATGTCAAGGGGAGGAGGCCTGTGGCTGCCACTATACCTTCCGTGAAGCAGTCATCTGGCTCATCGAGGTCATCTGCCAGCTCAGGGATCTTCCTCAGGATCTCCTCGGGGTCCAGGCAGTCCACAGTGCTGCCTTCCGAGGAGCTTGTGTCGTCCGCTCCCTGCAGGGCAGAAGCCCCAGCAGTGACCCGCGGAATCTGCACACGGTCACCATCGGCCCAACGGGCCTGGAGTTCCAAGATGCCCCGAGATGCAGCGAGAGCCCCTCGGGGCTGGACCCAGCATGGCGCCCCTTCTGTTCTGGCGCCTCGCCAGCTGAACCCCAGAACAGCGGTGCTCTCCGCAGAGCCCCAGAGGTTCAGCTGTGCAAGGCTTTAAACCTCCAGGCCCCTGATGGAGGGCTGGCGACGGCCCGAGACACCGTAATTACGCCCATCAAGACTCTCAGCGCTCACTGGGCTTGAATATTTAATCACGGAGCAATGCTGCAGGGGCCCTGCTGCCCTCCTGGCAGCTTCAGCCCTGTAATGTCTTCAGATGAATTCAATTAGGAGCTGAAGCTGCTCTCATATTAGTAAACCTGATCGCTCGGCTAATGGACCCAAATGGGGGTGGGTGGGTCCCATCTGTCATTGTCAGGCCCCTCCCTGCCTGGCCGGGGTCATGGACAAAACAAAAACAAAAACAATCCCCAGCAGGAATGCACTGAAAACATAGAGTTGAGAAGACTAGCCAGGGGAGACCTTACAATGCTCAGCAGAAATATGCTGTCCACATGAAGAGAGTACCCCTCACCCAGCTGGAACCAAGAGGCCGGTGTTCATCCAGGGCCCTCAAATCCCACCCCAGCCCACCCTCTTCTCTCACCCCTCTGGGCCAGCCTTGCCCAGAGGCACACAGCCAGTGGCCGGCACTCCTCAAGCTGATGGGCTTGATAGCTTCAGGATGAATTATGTCTTCCTTATCTTTGCCTCCCCAGTGCCTGTCACCATTGGAACTCAGTGGTTAGGTGTCAAGTTAAATTCTTGAATGTAATATGGAGCTATTGCAGATGCTAAATCTTTAGAGATACCTCTTTCAATGTAACTTGTTTTCTTTAAAGATTTGTAATGAAACCACCGAGTTTATTTTTACCGCTTATAAGATCTTCCTATTCCGTCTATGTGAGACCGTCAGTACACTGTTCAGTATAGACAGCCTCTCCCCAGCACCAGCCTGGTTTTGACCAGAGAAGATGGTGTGGACAAAAGAAAGTGGGGGTGGTCACGGGGAAGACTTCTTCACCCACAACAACTCTGACTTTGATCTGCTGGCTCTGAGAGATACTCAGCTTTCTCTGTGCACTGTCTTTTTGTTTCCTTTTTTCTTGGGTGTCATTTTCTGGGCACTTATTCCATTTCTGGCAGGAGCTAAACATTTGACAAGCAGCATCTCATGGAAGCTTCAAAAGAGTCCTACCAAATAGCCATAACCACTCGGCTTCCAGATGGAGGCACAGGGGCTCAGAGAGGTTGAGGGATGGGTCCTGGCCCCCTATTCTCAAGATGAAACATGAGGTTTGGTTGATTGTGGTCTGGAATACCTCATGCCCAGCCCCACCCTCCAGGCCCCACCATCCCACTGGTCAGTGTCTGGCAGGCTTCTCAACCTCTCCAGGAAGCTCACATACCTACCTCTGCAGGGCCCTGAGCAGGAGCCTCGTCTTTCCACTTCTCACCTAGGTATGGAGTCAGGTCTTCAGAGGATATTCCAGACCCTGGGCTCCTGGGTGGCAGGTGGTCCTCATACTTCCCAACTTGCTGCAGCTGCTCCTGATAGGGAGAGAAAGTCCTCTCTTGGGTACTTGGGTCACCCTCAGTTGATCACTTCTAACTCTGAAGAGATATTGCACAGCATTGTCTGCCAGAGCCAAGGACTTGACATATACAATTAATGTATATACATACAGCCAGATGGATCTGTGTGTGACTCCTGGCACCATTACTTACAAGCTGTGTGACATTAGGCAAGTTATTTAACCTCTCTTATTTCCATTTTCCCCATCTGCAAACTTGAGAAGGCAAGATCTACTTTATTTGGTTATTTTGATGACTAAATATGTTCACACTTGCAAAGCACTTAGCAGGTAGTGCTTGGCTCCATAGATGTTAGCCATGACCATTATCACTTGTCCTGGGGTCAGAGTGGTCATGAACTTGGCCCTTTGGAGACCCCAAGAACCCCCAAAGTAATTGAAAATGACTCTGAGTGGAGATGGCTGTGACAGAGTTCATGTCCTTTTCTCTGGAGATGTTGATGCCCTGCCTTCGGCTGTCACCCAGACAAAGGCATGTAAAATATGGCAGCTGATAACAGCAGCTGCTGGGACACAAGAGCAGTGACAGCTGCAAGGGAAGGAGGCTAGAGAAGAGCTGTAGACTCAAAGCACAGCTGTCTGAGGCCACTTAGTGGCCTGGCCAGCAGCACTCTTTGTCCCCAGGTCGCATAGGCACCCCTGCCTTTCCATGTTGTGGAGAGGTGCATGTGCTGAGTTGTTGAGAAGAGGTTAACAAGGGTTGATTTATACCTTAAGGTAGAAAGGAGCTGTGCAAAGCATTTAAAAATATGTTACCCAAAGATGTACTTTAAATTCCTTGGTGCCAAAGGAGCAAATGTCATTTCCCTGTGACATCCCTTGTCGGGAAAAGTTGGATGAATGAGTCACATAGTGATCATTTAGGCTGCTGGTAAAGATCAGAGCAGCCTTGCTTTTGGACAACATCTGTTCTTAGAGGAATCTTATTAGCATCTCCTGCACAAAGCCCCTGTTGGGTGGAATGAATGGGACAGCTGTAGGAAAGACACTTTTAAGCATCTCCAGGTGGCCTGGGAATCAGACACTGCCCCTGCTCTCTGACTGCCCTGCTTAAATGCAACCTTCTCCAGAGAACTTGGCATGGCCTGTGCTTCCTAACATCTAGGGCTCTTGTACCTGGCTTGTCTGAGGCTCTTCAAGGCTGCACCAGCCCTGAGGTTGGAAAACCTCTTATTAAAATTTCCCTACTGCCCCTGGTCACTCCAGCCCTGAGGCCCCTTCCTCTTCCATGGTTATCCCATGGGAGAACTCTCACCTGCCTTTGGGGGATCACTTCCTGCCCGGTGCTCTGAGCATCCTCCTCACCATTCTCCTCACCATTCTCCTCCAAGTCATCCAGGTCGGATTCGCCCTCAGCAATGGGCACAGAGACCCATATGTTAGGATCAGTGATGAAGTCACTGTGGTCGTCCCTGAGGCTTCTGCGTGCTGGGAGCCGTCCGGGGCTCCCCAGGGCTGTGTCAGCAGCAATGTGGTTCTTGGCTATGGAGGTGGAAAGTGGGAGTTTCACCACCAACTGGGGCTCTGCCTTGGGCTGGGGGAGCAAGCAGGGCCGACTGAGGAAACTGCAAAGAGCCCTCTTGGTGTGCTGGCCGAACACCTGGAGCCTCGCTAAGGCCACCTGCAGGTTGTTCACCTCGCCGTCGTCCTCGGGTGGTGTGAGGTTGTCGGCACTGAAGGAGTTCAGCAGCAGGGCGATGAACAGGTTAAGCACCTGGAGAGAAGGTATAGCAGGGAAGATCACTCAGTCGATGAGCTGAGCCCTTCCACGGCCCACCAGGTTGGCAGCTGGATGGCAGGACAGCCACACCTGGGCCTCTTCTGCCCACCCAAGATGCTTTTCTTCATGGGGGAATGGACATTCTGACAGCAACTGAGAGGAGCCTCGGGGATGCCCTGAAGACGCCCATGCCCATGGCAGATGGACAGGGCCTGGAAGCATTCTCCGCCACAGAGGAGGGTCACTCCTGCTGAGCAAAGGGACATTAAGAGACAACAAAAGGAGCAGGCCTGGGCGTGCCCCAGCACCACCCTTATCAGCCAAACCCTGGTTCAGCTGCTCACTCTGGAATCCTGGGTACATCTCCTTTCTGCTTCCAACTTCATGTCCTCCCCCTAGCAGCAGGGAGTGGGGATTCCCTACCTTTCAGAGTGGTTGTGAAGAGGAAATGACATGAGGATATAAAAATGCTCAGAGGGGCAAACTTCCTGCCTCAGGGTCAGGGGCCCCTGTGACTTTGCAAGGATGGGGAGCTCAGCTGGGGGGAAAGGCATTCTGTCCAGCCCCCTACTCAGAGAGCGGGTAGAAGGCTGCTCTGGCTCAGGAACCCTGGTGAGATAGACTTTGAAGAGCCTGGATTTGTCTTTTCATCCCCTCTTATGGTTTAGTTTTCCCTTCTCTGTAAAATTCTTAGGGGAAAATAATTCAGGTTGGTTGACTTCCAGGGCAATAAAGAAGGGGCTCCTGTAAGACGTGGAAGTGACCCAAATGTCTATCAGCACATGATCGGCTCAAGAAGATGCAGTGTGTACACACACACACACACACACACGCATACATATACACAATGGAATATTACTCAGCCATAAAAGAATATATTTTGCTATTTTTAGCAACATGGATGGACATAAAGGATATAATGCTTAGTGAAATGAATCAAACAAAGAAACTTACTATATGATCTCACTTATATGTGGAATCTAAAAAATAAATATGAATATACAAAACAGAAACAGACTCACAGACATAGAAAATAAACTATAGTTACCAAAGGGGAAAGGTGGGAGGAGGAGCGATAAATTAGGAGTAAGGGATTAACAGATACAAACTACTATACATAAAATAGATAAGCAGTAAGAATTTACAGTACGCAGGGAATCATACTCCATATCCTGTAATCACCCATAATGGGAAAAAAACAAATCGCTAAGCTATACATCTAAAACTAATACAGTGTTGTAAATGAACTATACTTCAATAAAAAAAAGAAAAAGGTTCCTAGAAGTCACACCTTCCCCTACCCAGGCCAGAGCTAGGAGAGCAAGGGCACCCAGAACTTGAGACAGTGGACACAAGCTGAGGGGGAGGAGCCAGGCTGGGACAGAGAAGGGGTGGTGGGGCCAGTTGGGATAAAGGCCTCTAGAGGGGCTTCCCTAAAACCTGGGAGAGGATTTTGTTATTGTCATCATGATGTTGGATGTTATCTATGACCTAGCTCCTTCCTCTCATCCCATTGTGCTTGCCCTCACGCTCTTAGCTAGAACCCATGTAGCTCCGAGATATCAGTCAGTTCTTATTCCCTACCCCCTCCCCACCCCCCAAAAAATCTCCTGATATCCTCTGCAGTGGGGAAGGGAAATTTTCCTTCAACAACTAACAGCTAACATTTATTGACTTTCTGCCATAGCTCAGATGCTACACTAGGCAATTTGCATATATTGTTCCTGTAATTTAATTATCCTGGTAAGCCCATGGGTAAGCACTATTTTTTTGATTTTAAGGGAATTAAAACTCAGGAGATTGTCTCTTGCACGGGATCACCCAACTTTACTAGAGGCGGAGCTGGGCTTCTAAACCGGGTCTTTCCTGCTCCGTCACATAAGCTTATTCCTGCTGCCTCCCAATGGACAGTTCTCATGATGTACCCCACACCTCTCTGAAAAGTCTGAAGGCTTTTTCGTCAGGGAGGTGCAGTGTGGCAGCACATGTGCAACGTCAAAGCTTTCTAGGGTCACCCTGAAGTCTCCTGCGTGGCCCACGCACTCACCACCAGGTTGCCCAGCACCATCACTGTCAAGAAAAGGATGAGGCAGATAGACTTCTGGCCGACTTCCATGCAGGCCCACATGTTCTCAATCCACTCTCCACAGAGGATCCGGAAGACAATGAGGAAGGAGTGGAAGAAGTCGTGCATGTGCCAGCGTGGCCAGTCTTCGTTGGGGGCCGAAATTCTTTCCCGCTTCTGGCAGTAGTTTTCCCCCAGGAGCTGCTTGCCCACCAGAGCAAAGACGAAGACAATGATGGCCAGGATGATGGTGAGGTTCCCCAGGGCCCCGACCGAGTTGCCGATGATTTTGATGAGCGTGTTTAAGGTGGGCCAGGACTTGGCCAGCTTGAAGACCCGCAGCTGCAGAGAAGCAGAGATGGTGTCAGGTCCTGGGAGCTGCCCGTCACCTTTCCTCTCAAGGCTTGGTCAGAAACCACAGGTCTGGGAAAAACACATGGCAACTCACTCCATTAGCATGGGCTGATCCCAGAAACTGCTTTCAGAGACCCTGCTGCCCATGTTACCCGTTACTCAAAAATATGAGCAACTCTCTAGGTACTAGTGTGCTCCACTGATTGTGGCCAAGTCAGGGGTCTCATCCTGGGGTCGTGGTCTTGTGACATGTACTCTGCTCTGCAGCCACAAGCCTCCTGAATGTGTGGAGCGGGGTATGATGGAGCTCACAAATGAGTGAGAAGAGCTTGACGAGAACAGAGGCTAGCCTCCTGCAGGTAGCGCTCAATCCACTGCATTTGATAGGTATTGGCTAACCATTGTCTTAGGGTATTTCTTGTCCTGAGGCTGTGGACAACACCTTTAATCCCCACCAGCTCTGAAATGGCAAATATCTGTGATTCCAGAGGTTTATTTACTTGACCGACCAATCTACCTGCCTTGCTGAACACCAGCCACGTATGCACTAGGCACTGTACTAGCCTGCGAGGTATATGGAAAGCGGCATGCAGGCTCTTGTCCTCGTGGAAACAATGAATTAGTTGCAAAGATAAAGGCAAAGACTCAGAGAGTCTTCACTGTAAACCCAAATGTGCTAAGTCCCACAAGAGAGCAAAGCGCCATGCATAAAGATGTTTAAACATTTTAAAAATATATTTGTGTGGTTCTCTAATTTGTTAGAAAGAAATATGTGAGCTCAGCTTTCATGGGGTATTTATGGAGCACTTACTAAGAGCTTAGTAGCTTCCCTAGTAGCTCAGACGGTAATGCTTCCGCCTGCAATGCAGGAGACCCAGGTTCGATCCCTGGGTCAGGAATATCCCCTGGAGAAGGAAACAGCAACCCACTCCAGTATTCTTGCCTGGAGAATTCCATGGATAGAGGATCCTGGCAGGATACAGTCTATGGAGTCGCAAAGAGTCAGACATGACTGAGTGACTAACATATAATACTAAGAGCCAGGGTCTGGTTAAGGTGCTGGGAGGCTGTGCTGGACAGAGCAGCAGCAGTTTTACCACCCAACACAGCAATCAGCCCCGAGGGAGTGGGTTTAATCCTCTTACACAGGGAGTTCCATATCTATTTTTCTATGTGATGTGGGGGTGGGCCGTCTGTGTTTACCTTAGAGCGGTGGCTCAGCTGGTAAAGAATCTGCCTGCAACGTGGGAGACCTGGGTTCGATCCCTGGGTTGGGAAGATCCCCTGGAGAAGGAAAAGGCTACCCACTCCAGTCCATGGGGTTGCAAACAGTCAAACATGACTGAGAGACTTTTTCACTTTCACTTTAGATTTAATCTGGAACTTCCATTAATGAGGATGTTTTTCTTTTGGAGCAGAATGCAAAGTAAGTCTAACATCTGTCCTCTACTAAAGAAGTCACCATTTGGTGAGGAAATGGCCTTGAACTTGTGAAGAATATCAGAAGATAGAGTAATATGGAAGACTATATTGGGTCCCCCTTGGGTTCCCTTTCCCATCAAAAAGTTACTAAAAATGCTAAATAATCAAATCTTAAATGCATTGATCATCTGTCAATAAAGTAATTCTTTGACCAAAAATTAAATAATTGTGTGAATTCAGAGATACAACTAGATTTCTGAAGTCAATTTTACCCAAAGACATTTGTAAACCTGAGTGAATCTGAGCATAAGTTTTTATAGTCTCATGAGGCATAGCAAGGAAACATATCCAGGAAACACATCCCAGTGCTGCCTAAGGTAGACAGTATAACAGGAATTCTCCCATCATTAAGGAAAGGTCCCATAATAAATATCTCTCAAGAGAATGGCAAATTGAACGGCAAATTTTAGATAAAACTGAGAGAGGTTACTGCCAGAGGCACTCACTGAAAGAAATTCTAAATGATGTACGTCAGGCAGAAAGTGATCCCAGAAGGAACGTATTATATGCAAGAGTGGAAAAAGAGCAAGGAAGTGCTAAGTATGAGAATGACTTAAATGCTGAATGGACACAACAGTAAAGTCTCATAGAGACTGGCTCTATGGCACTATTCACTTTTACTCCACTCAGCCACAAAAGAATCCTGTTTTCCAGCTTTCCTTGCAAATAGTTGAGATCATATTATTGAGTTCCGGCTGATGGAGTGGGGGTGGAGACAGAAGTAATATGCACCACTTTCAGGCAGAGCCATGAAACACCATGCACTTTCTCTTCCTCTTGCGTGGCCCCCGTGGAGGCCACCCATTGAAGGTGGGAGATGCACACTGTCCTGGATCCTGAGTCACTGCTGGGAGCAGACACTCAAGGAGAGTTTCCCAGTCAGCATGGAATATGCTATAAACGTAAACCTCTATTATGCTAACTCACAGATTTAGAGACTGTCACTCCAACTAGTCCTGCTTCTCTTGATTAATGTAGAAATTTGTATGTTAAAGAGAGCCATTTCAACAACATCAGATGTGTGGCACGGGCTTAGTGATCACGTGATGGATAGCAAGGAAACTGACAGGAGGCTCGGAAAGTGTTGATTCGTGTTGCATGGGCAAAATGAATGATTGCCTGTAATAATTCTGGGGTGGATCGTGAGCTGGCAGCCCTAGGGGATGGGTCTGTTGAACAGAAACTTAGTATCATGTGTCAGTTGTAAGACATTACAAGGCAGACTTCCCTGGTGGTCCAGTGGTTAAGAATCTGCCTTGCAATGCGGGGGACACAGGCTCGATCCCTGGTCGGACAATTAAGATTCCACATGCCAGACATAGAGAAGAGACTTGCGGACACAGCGGGCGAAGGTGGGGGCAGGACAAATTGAGAGAGTAGTGTTGAAACACACACATTGCCATATGTAAAATAGATGGCCAGTGGAAATTCGCTGTGTGATGCAGGGAGCTCAGCCCAGAGCTCTGTGACAATCTAGAAGGTTAGTATGGGGTGGAGGTGGGGGGGAGGTTCAAGAGGTAGTGGACATATATGCACCTATGATTGATTCATGTTGTATGTCAGAAATCAACACAACATTGGAAAGCAATTATCTTCCAATTAAAAATAAAAAATTTAAAAAGTCCCACCTGCTACGGAGCAACCAAGCCCACATGCCACAACTACTGAAGCCTGTGCACTCTGTGCCACAGCTAGAGAGTCTGTATATAAGTCTGTACACTATGACAAAAGATTCCACATGGCACAAGGAAGATCCTGCTTGCCATAACTAGGATGAACACAGCCTAAATTAACTAATTAATTAAAAAGACTTTATAAGAAATAAATGTGCTCTGGGAACATTTGGCTCACTGATATTAAATAAAAGGAAATAGAATCCAGAAGTTTAATGTATAACTGAGTCACTTTGCTGTATGGCAGAAAGTGACATAACATTGCCAATCAACTGTACTTCAATTAAAAAAAAAAAAAAAAAGAATCCAGCAGTTTAGAGTCTTGAAGGTTTAGGGAAGTACACTGTTTTAGACCTCAAAGAGTAAGCAATGAGATTAAGTCTTTATGTGTTCGAGACCAGCTAAAGGTTTCAATGAAATGAAGCAAAGATCATATTAATGGTGTAGCCAGCCTTTGAGGGAGAGAGGTGTGGAGACAAGAAAGCAAAGAAACAATGCAGAATTGAGAACTTCGCCAAAGAAAGCACTCTGAGTGTATGATACACAGAGAGGTCTGAATTCACCTAAGTTTTGAAGAAATTGTATTACAAAAGAAATCAAGAGCCCTGACTGATAAAGCCTTTGACTGTGTAAGTTGGTCTCATTTCCACAAGGAGGAGGCAAGTTTTGCAGGTTGTGCAGGCCTTCTTCATACATGGCACAGTCCCTTCTAGAAGGAGTCCCACCTAGAGCTGACTGAATTGCATAAGACTCCAACTTGAGTGAAGGATATACTTTTATTGGGCTAAGCTACTGAATTTTGGGTATTGCTTGCACAAGTCTTGAATAATTTATAATTGATTAAGTCATACAGCTTTTAAAAAAACAAGATAAAATTAAAATACTTAATAAAATAGGAAGCTGGGAAGGGGGAACTGCAATAAAAGTTGTCCTGGAAAGTGAAGATTTTAGTTAACTTTTGACTTTGATTAACAATACCTGCTCTCATTTCTAAGGTAACCACTCAAAGGATAGAAACAGTATTTCCAAACCAATAAAAGAGAAAAATGGAACAAGGAAAAACAAACAGTTCAAAATAAATCAAGAAGAGAGACAGAACAAAAATGCTAGAACAGAAGAAGCAAGTAGAAAACCCAGAATATAATGATAGACACGTATCCAAATATATCAGTATTCACCATAAAATAAGTGGGCTAAATGCTTTGGTTAGAAGACAAAAAGTAGATTGTCAGAGCTGAATAAGAATCTAAAATCTGTCTACCATTTATAACAGGCATATAAAAACCTTAAAGATATACAAAGGCTGGAAGTAAAAGGATGGATAAAGATATATCAGGCAAATTCTAAACTAAAAGAAAACAGAGTTGCTTCTGAAAGTGAAGTTGCTCAGTCGTGTCCAACTCTTTGCGACCCCATGGACGGTAGCCTACCAGACTCCACGATCCATGGGATTTTCCAGGCAAGAATACTGGAGTGGGCTGCCATTTCCTTCTCCAGGGGATCTTCCCAACCCAAGGATTGAACCCGGGTCTCCTGCGTTGCAGACAGACGCTTTACCGTCTGAGCCAGTTGCTTAATTAATATCAAACAGAAAGCATTTCTAGGGATAAAGAAGGTCCATTCTCTCAGATAAACATTTTACTATACTGGGAAGATATAATAACTTAAAATATGTATGCATTTAAGAACATAGCCTTAAGGCAGAACCATAAGGAGAAACATACCATGCTGTAATCACAGTAGGAGATATTTTTACACGCTACCATCTCAGTAATTGCTACAACAAGCAGACAAAAATAAGCAAGGATATAGAATATCTGGACCACATAATGAACTTTCTCTACCCAGTGGATATATATGCAGAATATGACACCCTACAGCTGCAGAAGACACTCTTTTTAAGCACATAAGGAATATTTTCAGTGTACTGAGCCAAAAGGAGATTATTAATAAATTTCAAAGCATTGAAATCATACAGTGTATGCTCTCTGAGCACAATTCAATCAAGCTGAAACTCCATGGCATAAAGAAATACCACATACACTCAAAATTAAGAACCATGCTTCTAATTAACCTTTGAATCACAGAATAAATCAAATTTGAAATTAGGCAATATTTAAAACCAAAAATATGGAAAATTCTACCTATTAAAGTAGTTCTTAGAAGGAAATTGAAGTCTTCGATGAATAGATTGGAAAAGAAAAACGTTGAAAATTCTGTCTTAAGAAGTTAGAAAAAATAAAATATGTAGAACAGAGGATGCAATTATGCAGGATTAATTGAAACAGAAAACATCAATGAAGTAGAGAGGATCAAGAAGATGAAAGTTGGTTCTTTGAAAAGACTAATAAAAGTGATGATCTGTGGCAAGACTAATAAAAAAAGATAAGAGAAAGCACAAATCACCATTTTTAAAGAAAGAAAAAGATAGCAAATACACATGATATGGAACATTAAAAGATAACAGCATAGCATATACTACCTTATATCAATAAACTTGAAAATTCAGACAAGAAGGGAAAATTTTTAGAAAAAACATAACTTGCCAAAACCAACTGGAGAAACAGAAAATCTGACTGGTTTCACAGACATCAAGAAAATTAAATCAGTAATGGAAAATCTCGACCTCCAGATGGTTTCATTATTGAAGTCTACTATACATATAAGACAATGTATAGGAGAAGGCAATGGCACCCCACTCTGGTACTCTTGTCTGGAAAATCCCATGGACAGAGGAGCCTGGTAGGCTGCAGTCCATGGGGTCGCTAAGAGTCGGACACGACTGAGCGACTTCACTTTCATGCATTGGAGAAGGAAATGGCAGCCCACTCCAGTGTTCTTGCCTGGAGAATCCCAGGGACAGGGGAGCCTGGTAGGCTGCCGTCTATGGGGTTGCACAGAATCGGACACGACTGAAGTGACTTAGCAGCAGCATACATATAAGAAGCAAATAATTCCAATCTTACCCAAAGATTGGGTGTAGAAAGAGAGGAATATTCCTCACCTCTTTTTATGGATTAGGATAACCTTGATATCCTAATCTTTATTTTTATGGAGATTAGGATAACCTTGAAGCTCCAGTACTTTGGCCACATGATGTGAAGAGCCAACTCATTAGAAAAGATCCTGATGCTGGGAAAGATTGAAAGCAGGAGAAGGGGATGAGATGGTTGGATGGCATCACCGACTCAGTGGACATGAGAAGCCTGGCATGCTGCAGTCCATGGGGTCACAGAGTCGGACACAACTGAGTGACTGAACAAGGATAACCTTGATACCTGGATACTAAAATCTAGCAAGGACAATAAAAGTAAAGAAAATTACAGGCCAAATATTACTCATCAATATTGATGCAAATTTTTTAAAAAAATCATTAGTGACCTGAATTTTCCAATGTATATATAAAAAAATATCAGGATCAAGTTGGGTTTGTCCCAGGAATGCAAGGTTGATTTAACATTAGAAAATCAATTAGTATAATTCACCACTTTAACAGATTAGTGAAAATCATGTGATTATCTTAATCATGCAGAACAACTGTCTGATAAAATTAAACATCCAGTCATGATTAATATTCTTAACAAAAGAAAGCCTCCTAAACTGATAAAAAAAAAAATCTGCCACAAATATCAGACATGCTGAAATACTGAAAGCATTTTCTTTGAGATCAGGAAAACAGCAAGAATGTTTGCTATTAATACTTCTTTTCAATAGTGTACTGGATGTCCTAACCAGCACAGTAATGTAATAAAAAGAACCAAATGGTATAAAGATTAGAAAAGAAACAAAGCTCATCATTTGCATATGATATAATTGTGTTAACAAATTTAAAAGACTACATAGATAAATCATGAGAATTAATAAGAGAGCTATCTGATACAAAAATATTAAATAGCAAAATGTTAGCAAAAAACAAAAACCAACTGGAAAAGAACATTTAAAAAGAGATTTCGCTTGAAATAGCATAATGAAGTAGGGAATATCTAGGAATATATCTAATAAAAAATATGTAGGAAATCCTTCATGGAGAAATTATATAACTATTGAAAGGCTAAAATAAATGGATTGTGTGCCATTTTCATGGATCAGAAGACCACATAATGTAAAGGGTTCATTTTTTCCCCAAACTGATCTAGGTATTATTACAATCCCAATAGAAAAAAAACAACAGTTTTGTGTGTAGCTCGGCCCGTTGATTCTAAAATGAGTTTGAAGTGCAGGGGCCATGGTAGCTTTTCTTGGCACTTAGAGCAGCTTATGGGACTGTAGCTCCTGGAGCAGGAATTGAACTCTGGCCCCCAGCGGTGAAAGGGCAGGATCCTAATCACTGGACCATCACGGAATTCCTGGGGCCACAATAATCTTGAAGAAATAAAACAAGGTGGGTGACTCGCCTTACAGATACAGACGCCATGGGGACATCTCTTTTGTTAGGAATAGGGGAACCCCTTCAGCAGCGGGCGTCCCAGGGCTGAGCTGGGAGAAGAGCTTGGACGAGAGACTAGTAGGAGGTAGTTTTTGAGGTGGGTGAGACGTTGGGGCGGTGATCTGGGGACCCAGCGAAGATGACCTCCTTGAGATGGGGGCGGGGGACTCAAGTTGGGCAGCCTGGCTTCGAAATGTACATCTGAGGCTCACTCAGCAGCGGGGAGACTGGGTCAGCACTTAACCAGTCTGTCTCAGTTTGCCTCATCTCTCTGCGGGGATAGTAAAAGCAACTCTGTCCGGGTGATGGAAGCCTAAAATGAGGCGAGTTATGTCGAGGCTTTAGCTTTGTGCTTCATGTATTGCCAGGGCTCAGCAAACAGTAGCTGCTGTGATTATCATCTACTGTATTTGATAAGAGAACAATGGGGTCCTGGGCATTCCTCTCTGGGGGCAGATGAGGGGGCCCAGGAGAGGGAAGCCTTGCCCCCACTCTGAGAAGTGGAAAGCACCAAGTCTCCCAGGAGCCACACCCCACTTCCTTCCACAGGGACGGAAGAGGAAGAGGAAGCCGGCAGGTGGAGTCCCCAAAGGACAGAGTCTGTTTCCAGCAGAAAACCTGCCTGGATGTCAGGGCAGGGGTTCCCCAAATCGCCAAGAGAGCACATTACCAGGCGGAAGGTCCGCAGCACCGTCAGGCTCCCCTTCCGGGCCGCGCCCAGCTCTATCAGGCTCACGGTGACAATGATGCAGTCAAATATGTTCCACTTCTTCTGGAAGTAATAGTAGGGGTCCAAGGCTATGATTTTGAAGACCATTTCAGCAGTAAAAAACACGGTAAACACCTGCAGACAGAAACAGGGGTTCATCTCAGCGGGGTCTGCGAGGTTGTGGGCAATGACAAACAGGGCAGGGGAGAAATGTCTTGTTTATAGAGTGGCAAATCCCTTTACTTCATTTTTATTCACTTTCTATATCATCTGGGACTCCTAAAGGATGAGGGATGGGAACACTCAGTGAGGCAGCGTAGAGCAATCCGTGGACCAGGGCTCAGGTAATATGCATCAGTGTTTCCAGGCTTGAGTGTTTCTATCTGAATGGTGTCGGACACAGAGTAAGTGGATAATCATTAGGACAATAATTATTATATGATTATGTAAATACGAAGTCAGCCTGGTTCAGGTGTTTAAAAGCAGGGACTGTGCGGAAACACAGGCCCAGATAAAAACACCAGCTCAGCCATTCCTAGCTTGTATGAGCTTGGACAAGGAAGGCATCCTCTACACTCATTTTCCTCATCCGTATGAAGGGCTTTGGGCTTCCCTGGTGGCTCACTGGCAAAGAATCCACCTGTCAATGCAGGAGACCGGGGTTCGATCCCTGGGTTGGGAAGATCCCCTAGGAGAAGGGAATGGCAAACTACTCCACTGTTCTTGGCTGGGAAATCCCATGGACCGAGGAGCCTGGCGGGCTACAGTCCATGGGGTCACAGAGTCAGAGATGGGCTTAAGTGAGATAATGCATGTGCAATTCTTAGCAAAGGTCCCAGCAGATAGTTCTTCACTAATCAATAATAGCTATTAGCAGGAACAATAATGATACGTTGTCTCTAAGATTCTTTCAGCTCTAAGTATCTTTAATGGTCTTAGGCAGGACAGAATTGTGATGTCGAAAGAGGTTAGGGCCAGGCTCAGGTCACGCAACAACCAGCAGGGAAAGGAGGACACAGGTAAGGAAGAAACCAAAGACCAGGGCCAGGAGTTTTCTTTCATTTGCCCTCATCAGAGCTTCTTGCCAGCCTGGCCAACAGAGGCAGTCACATCCCTTCTACAGAGAAGGAAATGACTAAGAGTTTAAGGGACTTTCCTGATGCCAGAAGACTACACCTGTGAGACACAAAGAGCATCTGTGAATGTCCTTTGTAGGCAAGTCAGTGTGGTGTGGTGTGGTGTGTTGGGGGGGAGGTCCTGTGCCCTACAGAGAACTTGGTTGCCTCTGGCCCCACTCTCACCGTCTCTGTTACCTTGGCAACATACTTGACCTCTCTGGGTCTAATGCTCTCTTTTGGGCTGTGAGGAGGTGATAACCTCATGGCGCTGTTGCAACGCTGAGATATCATTTACAAAGCACCTGACTTACAATAAGCACCACACAGAGCCTGCCTTTCTTTCTTTTTGAAAAACAACACTGGGCTCTGTCCCAGCAGTAAAGGCCTTTGGTCTTTCTTGCCTTAACTTCTCCAACTGTAAAATCAGGTGCGGGCTCAGAGATCTCTTCCATAGGACCCTTGGGGTCTATGATGACTCTTGGCAATAAGCTCTCCCTTCTCTTTCCCTTTCCCCTTTTCAGATCAACTTTAAATAGAATATGTCTTCTTAGCCTGTGTGCTGGGGCTTCCCAGGTAGTTCAGTTGGAAGAATCTGCCTGCAACACAGGAGACCCCAGTTCCGTTCCTGGGTTGGGAACATGCGCTGGGGGAGGGCATGGCAACTCACTCCAGGATCCTAGCCTGGTGGGCCACAGTCCTTGGGGCCACAGGGTCGGACACGATGGAGCGACTAAGCACAGCACAGCACAGCGCAGTGCGGCAGCCCTCTTGCTGCTGAAACGCAAGGCACGCTGGCTCCACAGCGTCCCAGAACCGACTGGCCTCCTTTTCACATCCGTGAATTCTGGGGAAAGGAGAGATTTCTAGAGAAGTCACATTTCCTCTGGGACACCTCCATCTACCTGTCTGCAGCCTGCAAGGAGCTAGAAGAGCTGTATGGTCCTGATGGACCTAGTAAGCCACCGAGTGGATGGACACTGGGGCGGGGGGGGGGGGGACATGGAGGCAGGACCCCACCTCTCAGCTTCTGCTTTTCTTGTGTGCATGTGTGTGCCCGTACACACACGCACACACTCCCTGTCATTTGCTCTGGTGCAGTTCTCATATACTCACATACACACACGTACACTCACGTGCACAATTGCTCCCTCACACACACATACACTAGCAGTCCTGTAAAAAGGATTAGCACTCAAGAGTTGAGAAGTGTGAGCTTCAGAGCCAGTTGGCCTGGGTTCAAATCTTGATGCTACCACTTGCTCACCCCTTGGGTAAATTATTTAACCTCCTGCACCTCGGTTCTTCCATCTGTGAAAGGGCACTTTAATAGCACCTACTATATTGAGGTTTTTTTGTGAAAATAAAATGAGATAACCCATGAGAAGCATCTGAGGTTATATGGGGTCTGAAGTCAAATTAAGTTGGCTATTGTTACTGTGGGGCACGGGCTGAGGACAGGTCTCCTTTGAGTCTGATACTTTACTCAGCATGTAGAGAAATCTGGTATGGATTTTATTTCTTGTTAAAAGGAAATAATACTAAAAAGTTATGGAGGAAAATTTAAAGGAGAGTCCTGTCTAAACCAGATAAAAAAAAAAAGTTTGGACTCCCTGATGCTTACATGATGACAGCAACCACAGTCCCAGATTCCCTTCCTCTCTTTATTTTTCCCTCCCTCCCATCCCCTTTCTGCTCTTAAAGGACAGAATTGAAAAACCACGGCCACTGTGTTTTGCAGTCACAAAAGCCATAGAGTTGGAAGGAAATTTGCAAGTCCATAGGCTGTCTCTAGATGGGAAAGTGGCATTTATCCTCATTTCAAGGTAGAGGCAGCTGCAATCCCGAGAATTCAGCGGGGTGGGGGTGGGGTTTCCTAAGTTCTGTAAGCGGGAGGGGAGCTGTTTTCCCCAGAGCAGGGCTCTCGCAGTCCACCTCCCTGGGTTTCTTTATCTGAAAGCAGTTCCCACCAGCGTAGCCTGGTCCTCCAGACTTGACTTTCTGTGCTCAGTGTCCACGCATCTCCCACGCTGTTCCCTTGCTCTCAGCCAGCTAGATCAACACTCCGGAGACTGAGGGCATGCCGCCACCCTACCCAGAGCCGCCCCAGCCCCGACAGCGCGGGCAGCGGCTGCCAGGGCGCTCACTCACGATGTTGCCAATCTGGAGCATGGCTTCGAAGGCGGGGCTCATGCCATAGTGCTCCACGGCCATGAAGACGGTGTTCACCACGATGCACAGGGTGATGGTGAGCTCCGCAAAGGGGTCCATCACAATTGCGAAGAGAAGCGTCTTGAGCTTCACCCATGTGGGACAGCAATCCCAGATAAGATACTTCTGAGCCAAGCTGGTCAAGCAGGGTGGGCACCTCTGTTTAGACTCCTCGAGTTCTGTATCACAGGTGTGGTCAGTGACAACTATCAGCCAGGCGTGGACTCAGAACCCCACCCCATGGCCAGCCCCCAGACCTTGTAATTACTAATAACTACCACCTCCCACCTCCACTTCAGCACTCACCCTCTCTCCCTGATTACAGTTTCCTGTTGTCTAGCAAGTGCAACCCAACCTCTGTCCCCATTTGGCCGTTCAAACCATGGACTGTACACTTTTTAACCACTTTGCTTCATAGAGGTCATGTCTTTGCTTCTCAACTTACCCAGATCAAATTTCATGTCCACCCCTCCTTATACTCCCTTGCAACCCTGAGTCCCCTTGCCAGCTGCTCCTCCATTGTACTTTCCTGGCAAAACCCCAACTCTGAACAAACCCAACATGCAGACAACTCTGTACCTGCACCCAACCTACTGAACTGGGTTAGAAAAAAATAACAAAACTATGCTGACTGCTCCCAGCTTGTCACCACCCAGAAATCGTGCCGTGTTTCTCCATGTCAGTCTTTCAGTCTTCCAGACCTGCATTTCTCACTAGCTCCCCTCTCCTCCAACTTCTCCCTCCTCCTCTCCAATTCTCACTCTCTGCTGATGAGCATTTATTAAATAGTTATGCATGAGGAAAGATAGCATGAGAGTGCATACACACTGTTGTTACTGGAATAGGTACACATTTTCAAAACACAAACACAGGTATGCAAAAAATGGGACTTATGGGGTTTTTTCCCCTGTAATTGAATTCAATTTATGCATCAAGTCCCCAACTAGGGGACTTCATTTTGGTTAGTTCAAAGTCTGTTACTACTCATTATCTGATGTTGTGTCTGAGTTCTGGGGATCTCAAGGTTGGCGGAGGGTTGAGCTGGTCCTTAGTCATTGCCAAGTGTATTTCACATGAGTCACCAATGTTCCCATCTGGTAGCTGGTGGGAGAGCCACGGAGATGGCTGTTCCCTGTTTAACTCTCACTCATCTCCTTCTGTAGCCTTAAGTGGGGACAAAGGGATCATCCAAATACTCTCCTGTAATGCCAGGGCCACAGGGCAACCTGTGAGGCTGCCTCAGGCCCTTTCTATGCAGATATGTTACTGGCCCGTTCTACCCTACAGTTAGGCTGTGCCAGGTATGCGAGTCTGTCTCTAAGACTTGCTACCTCTGGCTTCACCTAGAAAGTCAGGCACTGATCGGCTGTGTTTTCAAGTCCCTCAGATTTCTTTCTTTCTTTCTTTTTTGGGTGTCTACTGACCACCATGTCCTCCTCTGCAGTGAGAATTCGGCCCAGGACTGGGTGGAGAGCCAGGGCCCCTTCTCAGGGACACACCAACATCCAAACTCCCTTCTCCCTCCTCCAGCACAGGACATTTTAAAATTGTCCAGAGGGGATAAATAACTGGATACGACTAAGGCCATGCTTTCCACACCCTGAGGCAAAACAAAGGCTGGATAAGAAGACAGGTCTTATACTCAGGATAAGAAAGATACAGCCATGCTCTTTGGGAACTCAAGTGCCAGGTGGCCACTCTCTTCTTCCACCTTTTGGTTTGCTGTCAGCAATTAGAACTTGGATCCATCCTTGGGGAGACTGAGCAGATTCCTACCTGATTGACGGAACCCTGAATTAATAAAGATTTAGTAAACTTAAGGACTCGATGGATGTGAGTCTGGGTGAAGTCTGGGAGTTGGTGATGGACAGGGAGGCCTGGCGTGCTGCGATTCATGGGGTCGCAAAGAGTCGGACACGACTGAGCGACTGAACTGAACTGAAACTTAACAATTAATTTACTGCCTTCTAACACTCAGCATGAGCCTGAGACAGAAATTAAGTTATAAGATGTAAAAGTTATAGCCATGAAATACACTGGAACAATTTTTCCATGTTTGAAAACTAAAGACTGTTAAATTTCTTGCAAACCTGAGTGGTAGCTTGAAATTCTCCAGTGCGTGTTAGATCACTTTTATTTCCCCACTCTGCATGGTATGTGGAAATTCCCCAACCAAGAATTGAACCCATGCCCCTCTTTCCTATGCAGTGGCAATGTGGAGTCTCAACCGCTGGACCACTGGGGAAGTTCTGCATCACTTTTTTTTTTATTTTTTATTTTTTAAATTTTAAAATCTTTAATTCTTACATGCGTTCCCAAACATGAACCCCCCTCCCACCTCCCCTCCCCATAACATCTCTGTGGGTCATCCCCATGCACCAGCCCCAAGCATGCTGTATCCTGCATCAGACATAGACTGGCGATTCAATTCTTACATGATAGTATACATGTTAGAATGCCATTCTCCCAAATCATCCCACCCTCTCCCTCTCCCTCTGAGTCCAAAAGTCCGTTATACACATCTGTGTCTTTTTTCCTGTCTTGCATACAGGGTCGTCATTGCCATCTTTCTAAATTCCATATATGAAACTAGATCACTTTCTAACACCCCACACAAAAATAAACTCAAAATGGATTAAAGATCTAAATGTAAGACCAGAAACTATAAAACTCCTAGAGGAGAACATAGGCAAAACACTCTCAGACATAAATCACAGCAGGATCCTCTATGATCCACCTCCCAGAATTCTGGAAATAAAAGCAAAAATAAACAAATGGGATCTAATTAAAATTAAAGCTTCTGCACAACAAAGGAAAATATAAGCAAGGTGAAAAGACAGCCTTCTGAATGGGAGAAAATAATAGCAAATGAAGCAACTGACAAACAACTAATCTCAAAAATATACAAGCAACTTATGCAGCTCAATTCCAGAAAAATAAACGACCCAATCAAAAAATGGGCCAAAGAGCTAAATAGACATTTCTCCAAAGAAGACATACGGATGGCTAACAAACACATGAAAAGATGCTCAACATCACTCATTATTAGAGAAATGCAAATCAAAACCACAATGAGGTACCACTTCACACCAATCAGAATGGCTGCGATCCAAAAATCTGCAAGCAATAAATGCTGGAGAGGGTGTGGAGAAAAGGGAACCCTCCTACACTGTTGGTGGGAATGCAAACTAGTACAGCCACTATGGAGAACAGTGTGGAGATTCCTTAAAAAATTGCAAATAGAACTACCTTATGACCCAGCAATCCCACTGCTGGGCATACACAGCGAGGAAACCAGAATTGAAAGAGACACGTGTACCCCAATGTTTATCGCAGCACTGTTTATAATAGCCAGGACATGGAAGCAACCTAGATGTCCATCAGCAGATGAATGGATAAGAAAGCTGTGGCACATATACACAATGGAGTATTACTCAGCCGTTAAAAAGAATTCATTTGAATCAGCTCTGATGAGATGGATGAAGCTGGAGCCGATTATACAGGGTGAAGTAAGCCAGAAAGAAAAACACCAATACAGTATGCATCACTTTTTAAAATCTAAGTTTGTGAAAACATATGAAGCAGATAAAGAACAGTATTGCATAGGAACCTGGAATGTTAGATTCATAAATCAAGGTTAATTGGGCGTGGTCAAATAGGAGATGACAAGATTGAACATTGGCATCTTAGCAATCAGTGAACTAAAATGGATGGGAATGGGAGAATTTAATTCAGATGACCATTCTATCTACTACTGTGGGCAAGAATCCCTTAGAAGAAATGGAGCAGCCCTCACAGTCAACAAAAGAGTCCAAAACACAGTACTTGGGTGCCACCCCAAAAATGACAGAATGATCTTATTTTGTTTCTAAGGCAAACACTCAACATTGCAATAATCCAAGCTGATACCCCAAACACTGATGCCAAAGAAGCTGAAGTTGACCAGTTTTATGAAGACCTACAACACCTTCTAGAACTAACACCAAAAAAAGATGTCCTTTTCAACACAGGGGATTAAAATGCAAAAATAGGAAGTCAAGAGCTGCCCAGAAAAACAGGCAAGTTTGGCCTTGAAATACAAAATGAAGCAGGGCAAAGGCTAACAGAGTTTTGTCAAGGGAACATGCTAGTCATAGCAAACATCCTTCCCAACAACCCAAGAAATGACTCTACACGTAGACATCACCAGATGGTCAATACCAAAATCAGATTGATTGCGTTCTTTGCAGCTGAAGATGGAGAAGCTCTATATGAGACCTGGAGTTGACTGTGGCTCAAATCATGAGCTCCTTATTGCAAAATTCAGGCTTAAGTTGAAGAAAGTATGGAAAACCACCAGGCCACTCAGGTATGACCTAAATCAAGTCCCTTATAATTATACAGTGAAGATGGCAAATAGATTCAAGGGATTAGATCTGGTAGACAGAGTGTCTGAATAACTATGGATGGAGGTTCGTAACACTGCACAAGAGGCAGTGGCCAAAACCATCCCAAAGAAAATGAAAGGCAAGAAGGTAAAGTGGTTGTCTAAAGAGGCTTTACAAATAGCTGAGGGAAGAAGGGAAGTGAAAGGCAAAGGAGAAATGCAAAGATATACCCAATTGAAAGCAGAGTTCCAGAGAATAGCAAGGAGAGATAAGAAGGCCTTCTTAAATGAGCAACGCAAAGAAATAGAGGAAAACAACAGAATGGGAAAGGCTAGAGACCTTGTCAAGAAAACTGGAGATATCAAGGGAACACTTCATGCAAGAAAGGGTATGATAAAGGACAGAAATGGTAAGGACCTAACAGAAGCAGAAGAGGTTAAGAAGAGGTGGCAAGAATACACAGAAGAACTATACCAAAAAGGTCTTAAGACCTGGATAACCATGAAGGTGTGGTCACTCATCTAGAGCCAGACATCCTGGAGTGTGAAGTTAAGTGGGCCTTAGGAAGCATTACTACAAACAAAGCTAGTGGAGGTGATGGAATTCCAGTTAAGCTATTTAAAATCCTAAAAGATGATGCTGTTAAAGTGTTGCACTCAATATGGCAGCAACTTTGGAAAACTCAACAGTGGCCCCAGGACGAGAAAAGGTTAGTTTTCATTCCAATCCCAAAGAAAGGCAATGCCAAAGAATGTTCCAACTACCATACAGTTGCACTCACTTCACATGCTAGCAAGGTTATGCTCAGAATCCTTCAAGTTAGGCTTTAGCAGTACATGAACCAAGAACGTCCAGATGTGCAAGCTGGGTTTAGAAAAGACAGAGGAACCAGAGATCAAATTGCCAATATTCGCTGGGTCATGGAGAAAGCAAGAGAATTCTAGAAAAGCATGTACTTCTGCTTTGTTGACTATGCTAAAGTCTTTGACTATATGCATAACAACAAATTGTAGAAGATTCTTTAAAAGATGGAATACCAGACCATCTTAACTGTCTCCTGGGAAACCTGTATGTGGGTCAAGAAAAGTGACAGCTAGAACTGGCCATGGAACAACTGACTGGTTCCAAATTGGGAAAGGAGTACATCGAGGCTTATTTAACTTACATGTAGAGTGTATCATGCAAAATGCTGGGCTGGATGAATCACAAACTGGAATCAAGATTGCTGGGAAAAATATCAACAACCTCAGATATGCAGATGATACCACTGTAATGGCAGAAAGAGTGTGAGGAACTAAAAGAGCCTCTTGATGAAAGTGAAAGAGGAGAGTGAAAAAGCTGGCTTAAAACTCTACATTGAGAAAACTACAATCATGGCATCCAGTCCCATCACTTCATGGCAAATAGATGGGGAAAAAATGGAAACAGTGACAGACTTTATTTTCTTGGGTTCCAAAATTCACTGCAGATTGTGACTGCAACCATGGAATTAAAAGATGCTTGCTCCTTGGAAAAAAAGCTATGACAAAACTAGACAGCATATTAAAAAGTAGAGACATCACTTTGCCAACAAAGGGCCATATAGTCAAAGCCATGGTTTTTCCAGTAATCATGTACAGATGTGAGAGTTGGACTATAAAGAAGACTGAGCATCGAAGAACTGATGCTTACAAAGTGTGGTGCTGGAGAAGACTCTTCAGAGTCCCTTGGACAGCAAGATCAAAGCAGTCAATCCTAAAGGAAATCAACCCTGAATATTCATTGGAAGAACTGATGCTGAAGCTGAAGCTCCAATAATTTGGCCACCTGATGAACAGCTGACTCACTGGAAAAGACCTGGTTGCTTGGAAAGATTGAAGGCAGAAGGAGAAGGGGGTGGCAGAGGATGAGATGGTTAGATAGCATCACGAACTCAATGGACATGAATTTGAGCAAACTCCAGGGAATAGTGGAGGACAGAAGAGCTGCCATCTTGCATTCCATGGGGTCGCAAAGAGTCAAACACAACTTAGCAACCGAACAACAACAAAATAAAGCAGATGTTAATTTGAATAAGAAAGGAACTAGAGGATTTCATTCACAGGATTCTATTATTTTTGAAAATTTATCCACATTTAAAAAACCACATTGAAAAAAAATAAAAATAAAAATAAAATAAAATGAAATAAAATAATAAAAAACCACACTGATAGGCTGATTCATGTTGTTGTATGGGCAGAAACCAACACAGCATTGTAAAGCAATTAGTCTCCAATTAAAAATAAATTAAAAAAGAACACTGATAAAGGGTTATGGAACGAGAGCATAAAAAGAGTAATATTTATGATCCCAGGACACAGAGATGAGTGCCCTTCAACACAAGTTTGGGGCATCCCATCTTCTGCATGTAAGGGGCCTTATCATGGCATACGGAAAAGAAGTTCCAGTGAGCAATACTTACCCTCCAGGACAGAGGTCATGATACTGACAACACTCATTGCCCTTTGGACTCGGAAAGGTTCATTCAAGTAATCTGCTGTTAGGAAAGTCTTCTGTCCTGCATCAGATGCCTGCTGGGACAGAAATAGAATCAGGACACTCTCCAAATCGAAGTCTTCAGTGGCAAAGACTGATCACTCGGCCTCTTATCGGCCTATCTTGGGTGGTTGCAAGCTGCCCAGTGAAGCTTTGATCCTCTGCAGTCACGCTTGGAGTAAAGGGTCTGTGGCATGAACTTGGGTAAGAGCTCAGACATGAAGAATAGGACACAGAGCTGGGATCCAACCGGAGCCTGGGTTCATAGTTGACAGATGACCTGGGCTCACCTGAGGCTTTGCTGGCTCTTGTTCTAGGATAGGTACCTGAGCACCAGAGCAGAGATAGAGCTGCCTCAAGGGTCTCTGAGGTGTTTACCAAAGGGAGGTGGGAAATGCAGAGGCATCGGGCCAGGCAGTCATTACTGGACTTCTGCTGGGATGTGCAGGTGAAATTCACACAGAACTCCTACACCACAATAGGCTTCCTTGACCTCCCTCCTAAGAGGCCCGTATCTTTCCCCAATACATGACCTGGTTCCAATTCTACCTGGTCTCTTTCTGAGGGGATGCTTATGTGTCTTGATTGTCTAGTTCTTAGTTTCTGACACAATCCTTTTGATTCTTCCCTCTCTGGGCCTTTATTGGAAGTTCTGTCTGGGTTCTGTGCCAGACCCCTAACTCTGGTCACACACATACCCTGGATGTGGGGAGTCCCAGGTTCATGGATGCTGACTCAGCACTGCACAAACCATTCAGAATACAAATTCAACCAGTGCTTACTGAGCACCTGCTGTAGGTGAAGCTCATAGTAAGTACTTCATACATACAAAGAAAGTTTGGAAAGTTCTCAACCGTGAGGACTCAACAAAAGGTTCTAGCATCTACTGCTATTATTGATCAGACATATATATATATAAACGAAAGAGCTCTGTGATTCCACTTAACCCTCTAGCCATTTAGAAATCTTTTAATAAGGTTTTTACAAGAGGAAACATGGAGGCTTGAAGAATTTAAGGGACTTGCTAATGGTGACTCAGTTGATAAATGGCACAACTGTGAATGAAGTTCAGGTCCATGTAACGTGGAAGGGCTTAAGGAGTTCATCTTGCACTAGCTGATAATTTCACCAAAATGAATCAAGGCTGGAATATCTAGGAAAGTGGTAATCCACAGAACAGCAACAAGGTTTCTTGAATGAGGCATTTTCCAGAGTTGTTAAAGTACCTCCCGCAGCCTGGTGTTGACCTGAGGGCTCTGGGTTGGCAACTCTCGGTAGTACTCGGAGGACCTACCCTCCACTATCTCTGCCCTGCTCCCTACTTGGAGAGGGTAACCTGGGCAAACTGAATCACCCTCACCCTCTGGTTCTGGTCAGGTCTGGCCAGTGGGAGGCATAGATACAAGATCAGAGGCTGAGAGGAGGGAGGAGTCACTATCTGCCAGCTGGCTTCTTCTCTGCTGGGCTGTTGCTGGGCCGCCTTCTGTTAGGCCGCCTCTCACATAAAGTGGCAGCGCTTGCTGGACTCTGGTTCTTCCCCTCATTCCTGCAGCCTAGGTGGGTTACAGCTTCCCACTGTGGCTAGTCTCTCAGTGCTTCACTGCCCCTTCTTTGTTCTTGAGTCCAGAGCACACCTCTTCAATACTTCCATAAACTCCAGCTGCCCACTGCAGCGGCTCATCTGTTTCTTGCTGGGACTCTGAAACCCATATATCCAGTCAGGGATGGAGCTAAGGTAACTCTGTGAGACATAGCCAAGTCACTAGAGCCATATAATGGTCAGCTCAGAAGTCTGTGTGCAGACCACTCTGTGTCCTGGACTGGCCCGAGGGCAAAAGGAAAACAGAGAAGCAAGTTTTGAAGCTGGAGGGAGAGTTTAATTAAATCACAGCTCCAATTGGATGAGGAGTCTCTGATTTGCCATTAAACTCTGTGATTATTCTGTTAAGAGTGTTGGCCAGTTAGTCACTGTTGCCTAATTTGTGCATTTTGGCAAGTTCTGTCTTCTCCAAGTCAAGTTAGGGATACTCTGCTTCTGCTAAGACCTGTCCAGGGCACCTCCCAGGATTTCTCTGAGTCTTAATTGTCAAGCCCAAGATAGTTTGCACACAGTTACAGGCAAGAAGAGAAGAACATTTATTTATTTATTTTTTTCATACTCATCTAGGGACCAAATAGGCCTATCTCTAAAGCAGTGATAGGGAAGAGGGACAGAGAAACTCCAGCAGGGAAAGAAATCAGAGCAGTTGGAAACTAGTCTGTGTCACTTATTGTCACTAAGTCATGTCTGACTCTTTTGTGACCCCATGGACTGCAGCCCACTAGGCTCCTCATCCGTGGGATTTCCCAGGCAAGAATACTGGAGTAGGTTGCCATTTCCTTCTCCAGGGGAATCTTCCCAACCCAGGGATCAAGCCTGGGTCTCTTGCATTGCAGGTGGATTTTTACGGAGTAAACCAGAAGACAGGTAAATCCAATTGCTCCCTCTGGGTCTCACCTGTCCTGCCTGTAGAATGAGGGTATCTGAATAGCGATGTCTCAATGATCCTTCCATGGGTAACACACAAGGCTTTTTTGGCCCGAGGCCTCTAGCTGCAGAGCAGCCCCAGAGAGCCTGGAGCATTCACAAACTCACCGAGACTTCGATGACTCCAGGGGCAAGCTCTCCAGTGGTCATTTTGGGAGCTCCATCTTCTCCACACCCTGAGCCGCGGTTTAGGGTTTGAGGCAGTGGACTCCTAGGGAGGGGGCCTTGCTGGCCTGCACCCCTAAGCATCAGCAGAGAGCCACGACGGCTTTCATGGTCTCCAGGAAAGACTCCATCATCTGTGACCCCATCAGGGAATGAGATGTCTCGGCCAGGGGCCTGGAAGTGGAACACACTGCCGTGGCTAGCCCGGCGTCTCCCAGTGGTGAGGCCTAGGAAAGACTGGGCATTGCCCCCAAAAAGCAGGAAAGAAGGTAGCCTGGAAGATCATCCTGCAGGCAAATCTGGAACTCAACACTTCCCTCCACCCACCCCCACTTCCCTGCCTTCAGCCTCATGACCCTCCTATGGAAAATTAAAGACAGATCTATGGAGTGCTCTAGGTGTACACAGAGAGGGAAAAGAGGCGAAGAATATTCTTAACTCGTCTGGGAAAAGGCCAACACTGAAAAGAGACTGCAAGGTGCTCAAGATCAGCAAATAGGTCATCACAGCCAAGGATATGTCAGAGGACAAACTTGTCACCCAGGTGGGTCAGTTGTTTGCCAATCTTTGGCCATGGGGCTGGACAAAGGTATCTTAGGTTCCCTGCTTCAGTGCAAAGCTGTGACCTCAGGAGACAGTTATGTACACCAATACAGACGCAAGCTTGGTAAAGGGTTGTTGAATGAACGAGTGCTCTTTATTTTCTGAAAATTAGGTCTGACAATTCATTAGATCCAGCCTATATGGGTGTGAGAGTTTGTGTTGCAAAGGAGGAGACAAGAGCTTTGTAATATAATGAGCTTCCAGGATCCCTCGAGGCAAGCGTTGAACAGTCAACAATGGGGAGATTGAAGGGAGAGTTGCAGTCTAATTTCCTGGAAGAATAGTGCCATTCCTCCAAATCAATAAACATTTCCCATCAAAATCTTCCTCCGAGGGAATCGTGTGGTGTACAGTTGCCAGAGGAAAGGAGCTAATTCATAGGCCTCGAGCCCCTGGAGGGTTAGTATGCTGGGTTGGCTGGTTCCCACAACTGAACCTGACCAGACAACTTATCAGTTCTGTCCTCAGCTCATAGAAAGTGCTTCTTTCTTTTTTAAAATTAATTTTTATTGAAGCATAGTTGCTTTACAATATTGTGTTCCTTTCTACTATACAGCAAAGTGAATCAACTGTGAAAGAAAGAGTGTTAGTCGTCAGTTGCATCCAACTCTTTCCATGGGCTGTAGCCCGCCAGGCTCCTCTGTCCATGGGATTCTCCAGGCAAGAATACTGGAGTGGGTGGCCATGCCCTCCTCCAGGGGATCTTCCCCACCCAGAGACTCAGCCTATGTCTCCTGCATCACAGGAGGATTCTTTACTGTCTGAGTCACCAGGGTTAACTATACATGTATGTGTATCTCCTCTGTCTTGGATTTCCGTCCCATTTAGGCCACCACAGAGCCTTGAGGAGCGTTCCCTGTGCTACAGAGTAGGTTCTCATTAGTTATCTTTTTTATATATAGTAGTGTATAGATGTCAATCCCAATCTCCCAGTTCCTCCCACCACCCTTCTGAATTGGTTTGTTCTCTACGTCTGTATCTCTATTTCTGCTTTGCAAATAAGATCACCCATAACATTTTCCTAGATTCCACATATATGCATTAATATATAATATTTGTTTTTTCTTCATAGAAAGTGTTTCTAAAATCTAAACTTTGACTTCCTATCAAACTCAGATCATATTGCTGAATTTCCCCTCCCTTACTTAATTTCTTTTACTTACTAAATTATCAAAGTTGGGATACTTTGTCAATTAAAGCCCTCTTGACCTATCCCCATCTCCCTCAGAATTGAAGTTTGCTTTCTTGATGATTTGGAGCCTAGTCCTGCACAGCGATCTTCATTGTAATTCAGTATTAAAAACACAGCACTCTTTGTCTAGAATATATATCCAAGGACTGTGAACTCATAAAATCCACATATCCTTCCCACTTTTGAAGCAAAGGAGCAAAACTGGCAAGTCCTTATTAAAGATGGGACAACTGAATCATATGCACTTGGGCACTGAGCAAACCAAGAAACTCAAGAAAATTTTGGTCCTGTATTTATCAAGCAGTGTCTCCTTGGCCACAGCCTAATATTTCAGAATTAACCTGTTTGGCAAATGGTGGACAATGGCCTCTGAATCTAAGTATTGGACTTGCCTTAAAATCATTCAAGCAGATCAACTGGCCTCCTGTGTGTTCCCTGAAAGCCCTGCTGCGTCTCTCTGCTAAGTGCTACCCCCAGTCTCCCTCTCATTACTGCTGATCAGAAAATGGCTTTTTAAAAAACTGCCTATGGTCTATTTACTACAACAACACACCTGGGAAAGAAGGAAGGGAATGCCTTAACAAACAGAAACTCCAACCAGTTAGCACTAAGGAAGTACCCAAACAACGTCTCCCTGTCCTTAGAACAAACGTGATCTTCCTGCCTGGAAAACATTCTTTCTCAAACCCTCCCAGTCCTCAGTTACTGGAGGACTTACTCACTATTTACTAAGAGCTTCAATTATCCCCTCCTTCATGAAGCCTTTCCTGATACACTCTCACCCTCATAAGAATAGATGTTCCTGCTCCTATTCCCCAAACAACATCTATCTGTCCCTAATATAGTATCCAACACGTAGCTGTTTCTATATCTGCCTCCTCCACCAAATGGAAGTTCTTGAAAAATGGGCCATGCTTTAGTCAACTCTTTACACCAAGCACCTAGTGTTGTTGAATTAGAAAGGGATGTTTCCTCTTGTGCCCTTTGAAGGTAGATCTAGCTAGAGAGACAAGCACACACACACACCAGACAATTATTGGACATCCAAGTGCTAATCCATGTGGAGTTGACTGAATGGGGGAAATTAAAGCCCAGTTCAGAGTGTCACTGCCATGTCCACAGAAGCTGTGATGTATCCTGCCCTGAGGTTGTCAGAGCTTCAGACAAACCCCAGTTTGAAACAGCTTCGGAACTGTGCCCTGTTCATGCCAGGTGTTGCTCAAAAGAGGCAGAGCAGACTCTCATAAATGCTGGTGTGTGGGCGTCACCGAGGCCAGAGTACGTGGGAGTGTGTCTGTGTGTGGACATGCACACGGAAGTCTGGGGGTTGTCGAGATCCTATGCCAAAAAGTGTCACGTCTTTCAGAGGAGCACAAGGAAAAGAAATCAAGAGGGAAGTGAGATCCAGCAGCTCTGAAAAATAACCATGTCAAGCCCCTTTCACATACTTCTAGTGTGGGACCTACTCAACCACAAAGAGGTTATCTCTGAGGCCTGTTGAAAGGGTACATTTGGGGTACACAAGACTTTCAAGGGAGAGGGAGCTGGTGGGAGGAAACCAGGCGAGTACCGGGACTCTCGGAGTGGGAGGCAGCAGGTGATGATGAGAGGGAAAATTGCTAGTGGGTCTGAAATGAGGTCCTGAAGGTATTCCCAGGCTGGACTGTTACCACGAGACAGGTGCCAGGATCTCCTGGGCCAACAGTAGGTGAGAACTTGAGCTGGAGGAGCTGAGGCATGAGGTTAGAAAGAAGCTTTTAAATGATTTCAGCACCACGAACAAGGACCCCTCTCCTGCTCCAGAATTGCAGATGAGAGGGTCAGAAGGAAGCTGGCCCTTGACGCCCAACAGGTTCACAGACACCTCATGGTCAGCATGTTCAAACCACCTGTCCTATCTAGAATCCAGAGTTCCTCCTCTGGTGTGCCTCTCTTCGAATCACTACCTACTTAAGTGGCCAACCTGGAAACCTGGGAGTCATTTTGGACTTCTCCCTTCTTTTGCAACATTCCACAGTCCTGGTCTTGTTGATTCCCTCAAGCTCCCATAAGTCTTTATAATCCACGCTCTTCCGCATCCATAATGTCCCTGCCCTAGTTTAGGCCCCCGCTGGCAGTGGCGGGGGGATAGGGGGCGGATTATCAAAACATCCTCCTAGGCTCTGCGCCTCCAGTTATCTCTCTGCTACCAACCTCTTTCCACTTCAGTGTATTGTCCATGGAAGCTGCAAAAGTGGGTTATCTTTCAGGCACAACCTGAGCCCCTTACCATTCGGTGCTGGTTGTAAGACTCAGACCGGAGTGACTTGTTGTCGTCTGTGGAGCCCTCGGACACCCTTGACTTCATTCTGTGTTTTCTTTCACTGGCAGTTTTGGAGGCCAAGGGGGATCCATTGTGAGACTGGAGAGAGGCTGTGTCAACCCCCAGTGCTGCGAGCACCTGAGGGGAGAGAATAGCAGCTATAGCCAACAACATCTGGATGTGCTCAGCATAAACGTGTGTCCCCCAGACAGTGGGTGAGGGCTTCTCAACCAGAGGAGGTCTGATTCAGGACTGGAGTGGGGGCTGGATTGAGACATAGCAAAGAGCCACCTCTAGGTCACCTCCCTCATTTATACCCTTGTAGTAAACTCTGCTGATGCCCTGCCCGGGTTTCTCTTACCAGGTCAGTACACTCATCTCCAGCTACTTGAATGTTAGCAAACATCACTAATGTTAGTAACCCATTAGTAACTGGGTTACAGCTGCAGGATTCTGCAGAAAATTTCCTTTGACTGTACATTTGGCTTGAGCAAGCATGGAGGTACGAAGGGCCAGTCCTCTTGCCTCCAGGCAGGGCTACCTCTGTGGAACCAGTCATACCCTGGAGCTCCGCATGGGATCAGGTCAAAGTAGTCTCTAGCTGAGGCCACTTCCTTATTTAATTCTTCCCTTGTTCCATCCTGCTAACTTTGATCTCCTCCTCAGAGCACCCCTCAGTGAATCAGTTGCACAGGCTCTTCATTTGGGTGCTTTTTTTGAGAAAATCTAACCTAAGATGGTCCCTGAGATACGATGGATCTTGCTATGCTTCCCTAAAATGACAGCCTTAATGTAAGCGACTGGTCCAGATGTCTGCCCAACTGTGAAAGGCCTACAACAGACTTCGCAAAGGTCCAGCCCTCACTGACCTCCTGCTCTGTCCGGAGCATCTCAAGGGCCTCCTGGAACTTCTTCTCCTTGGCTTCAATTTCATCAATGGTTGCCTGGTTCTGCTCCTCATATGCCATGGTGACCACAGCCAAGATCAAATTGACCAGGTAGAAAGACCCCAGGAAGATAACAAGCACGAAAAACACCATATAGATTTTCCCAGAAGCCCTCAGGGTCTGCAGAGTCAAGAGAAAAAAAAAGAGAAATGTGTACCCGGATAACACGGCCCTCTGACGCGGTCAGAGTCCTCCAGGAAAAAACGTAGCCATGCAACAAATGCTCCAAACTCCAACCGAGTGTGTGTGGAGACATGCAGACCAATACCTGCTGGTAGAGGCGTTCCCAGGAATCCTGTGTCATGAGGCGAAACATTGAGAGAAAAGCCCAAGCGAAGGAATCAAAGCTGGTATAGTTAAAATCTGGGTTGTCAGATGTCTTAAGGCAGAAATAACCTTCAGGGCAGTGGCTGCGGCAAGAACAGATAAGGCTGTCAATCACACAGACTTCTGTTTATTGGGGCCAAGACAGTCCAGGGCTGCCAGAAGACCTGAGGATTTGAAGTCAAAGATTGGATTTCAAGGCCTAGCTTTATTCTCATTAGCTGAGTGACCTTGGACATTCAGCCTCTTTAGGCCTCAGTTTCTTTTGCCTGTTAAGTGGGATAATAATGTTAGGAAACCACTTACCAAAACTGCCCACCGTGGCCAGACACAAAAATAACTTCTTACATGAAGTTATGACAACAAGTCCTACTAAGGAAAATACAAACTGCTGCCAAAACCAACTGGAAGAATTCAGGAGGGAGCAGACACCAGCCCCTAATAATCCTGCAAACCTCCCAGAAACCCTTGCTCTGGAATCTGTCCTGATTGAGAGATGTATGTGCCACCAGGAAGGGCCCTGAGGCAGACCAAATATGGGCATGAGCAAAATGATTGGCCAGAGGCAACCCGGAAAACCAGCACCACCTGCATAAACCCTGAGACTGGGAGCCATAGGAAGAGCACCCATTTACAAAAAAAAAAAAAAATGCTCTGCTCAAGCACTAGTTCACAAAAAAGTCTTTCATTTTGTCAGTATGTGTGTGTCTCTTCAGACAATTTATTTCTGTGTGTTAGACAACAGTCCACTTTTCTGGCCCTAGTAGGGGATTCTGCCTCTGTCTTCCCCGCCCTGCCTGCCCCTCCCCCCCCCCCCCCCCCCACACACACACAGCCTGGCCTTGCCCCAGTAACATAATACCTTCAGTTCAGAGTTTCATGCAGAGAGAAATGGTCTGGAGAAGACTAGCTGGCCCAGACAAGACCTCATAAGCTTTTTGCAAATTCACACTGCAAGAGGGACAGTCAGTAAAACCTGAGTCCGTTGGCATCACTTGCAGAGTTGTCTTTCAAAGAAGGACACACATTAGCCAAGTTCACTGACCAATTAGATGTAACAATAAAGACACCACTTCCCAATAACTGAGCCTCTTCCTCTCCTAAGTGTTTCACAAATGCTATAATTTAATCATCTCAATAATCCTTTAAAAAAAAACAGATGCAGAAGCTGGGGTTCAGAGAGAAGTCAGTAGTCTAAAACCACACAGATGCCAAAGGATTTATTTCAAAGGAGAAATAAAATTGTCGAGTAGCTTATGAAGACTGACCTATGAAGAAAGGCCAAACTGAAGATGACTGCCTGGTGAGTCCTGAGGTGGGGAAGGCTCCACGTCCCTCTTTCTCATCAGAAGCAGCTAAGTTGATGTCGGGAAGCATCTCTAAGCTCAAGGCATGTGAGTGATCCTTTCCAACAGTGTGGGATGGCCTGGCTGAGGAGACGGTAATGCTTTTTTCCTTAGTTAGGGATTCTACTTTAGTATTCCTCCACCAACACCAATCTCTGAGGGATCTTCTGACTCCAGACATTCATGCAGACACACAGGCAGGAACCCCTACAATTGATTAGGGCCTGACAGCTTGATTGTAACCCAATCCCAGTTCTATCTATCTTCAACTTTGGTTGGAGATTTGCAAGTTCCCAGGCTCTGTAGACCCACATATAAAGACACTCTCTTGGTTTCACTTTCCCAAGGAGCTAGTTAACCCATTACCTGTAGGTTTGCTAGTTAATGCTAAGGGCAGCCTATTTCTGCCTCCTGTAGAACCCCACTATAGCTGCTATGCATTAACAGCTAACTGCTCAAGAGAATTAAATGAGACCATGGTGCAAAGGCTCTTGCAAGGTACCTTCAGCATAGTAAACATTATATGTAAAATGCAGAATTTTAAAATTCTTGCATTCTTCTGGTTTTTAACCAGAAGCTACCAAAAACATGGACTAGAATAATATATGTGGAAGAATGCTGAAAACCATCAAGTATTTCCTGGTACTTGTTCTCCACCTTGAGACCACAGACTTTCTCCCTGCAGTGCCATTGGTCAGTGTGGGCTTTTGCTCAGGTCTCTGACTTCTCTGTGGCTCAGCACAGAACCCAGGTTTGGTGTTCACAGCATGCCCACCAAGGTTCTCTCTGCCTGTCACCTAAGCTGGCCTCTACTTGACATCCCAGCCCTTTCCCAGCCCTTTCCACTCCTTCCCGCCTGGCCAGGACCTACCCATCAGGATAGTTGGTTTCTCTCGGAGTCAGAGGGGGGCCTCATGGGTGGACCTCACAGCTTTACCACAGTCAGTGTATGGGTTACTGTGGAACCATCCTCATGAGAAATGTCATTATCCAGATGGGAAAAGAACACTGACAGATCCTTGGTTTCAATTAAGTCAAAGGCAAATGAAAACTGACATCAAAACAACCCTCTTCCTGAGCTCAAGAACCAAATGCCAAGTGCATTTATGAATAAAGAGGCCAGGGGGCCTGTGTTGCTCAAATTCTTCTGTTAGCCCCACCCCTCAGCTCTTGATGAGATTGTTTTCTTATGGAACCGATGAAGGCTGAACTCCAGCGTGCCCCACCTTGTGCTACTTAGCAATATAGGGCTGTCAGACATTCAGGGAGGGGGTTGTGTGGGCCCGGGTTTCCAGACACCCCTGCCATGGAGATGGGCAGGGATGAGCCTTTCTCATCTGTTACCCAATCTCTTTCTACTCATACCTGTTCCCACAAAGCAACAGGCAGACCTGAGGAGTCCCATGTGCCTTTGCTTTGTCTCACATTCTATTCTGCCACCTAGAATGGTACCATCCAATCCGTCTCTTGTTCATCCAGTCTGGAGACATCCTGGTTGCCCTTCAACCTCACCACCTCTGGCAAACCTTCCTTGACACCGTCACCTTGCTATGTTTTCCCAGCCCAGGGAGCCTCTAGGACAGCACTGGTTCTCCACAGCACAGCATCTTTATGTATACGCATCAGAGCTCACAAACTGGCAGATTGCTGGCTGAATTTGCATTGCTAAAATATTGTGTTTGGCCCACAATATGTAGATATTTTTTGGAATTTGTAGTCAATGTTTATAGTTAAGAGAGTTTACATAAAAATTGAAATTTCCTTTCTCTCTTTTAAAAACCTGGATCATCTGGAAGGAGTGGGCCCATGTTTCCACATGATCATGAAAAGCTGACCTGGGAAGTGGCTACCACTTTGGCTGGGGCATGATCTCATGGTCTTGGTACCCACCCAGCCCACTCCTCACATTCTAGACACGTGCAGTTTTGTGTCTGGCCTCTGTAAGAATCTGCAATTGCAAAGTCTGAGGCATGTGTCTCTTCCCCCATTATGTGAGGATAGTGAAACCCATGTGATGGAGTTGTGACAACTGAATGAAGAGCATTTGACACAAAACATATTTAATAAATATTACTTCCTTTCTTGGGCAGATTGTTTGCAAAAATGACCACAGTTATTCCCTTTCCTGTCTCCATACCCCTTTCAATATGATGTTGCAAGTTTTCCCATCAAGAGGTGAGTCTGTTCCTCCATTTCTTGGATCTGGACTCACTTGCAATTTGAGTCAACAGGACGCAGTAGAAGTGACATTATGCCCGTTCTAAGCCTAGGCCTCAAGAGACCTTGCACATTTCCATTCTTTCTCTTGGAATCCTGCCTCCAATAGGAGAATAAGCCTAGGCTAGTCTGCTGAGGGGTGAGAAACCATGTGGAACAGAAACAAGACGCCCAAGCTGAGGCCATCCTGGATCAGCTGGACCCCTGCTAGTCTGTCCACTGTCTGCAGATGCATGAATGAGTCTAGTCAATGTCAGAGGAACACCAGGCTGATCTCAGCCCAAGGTGTGGATGTACAGAATATTGAGCTAAATAAATGGCTGGTGTTTTAAGTCACAAAAATCTTGGGGATGTTTGTTTCATAACAAGAACTTACTCAGACATTCTCTTTCCATGAGTCTGGGATGGCAGAGGCCATGGATTATTAATTTCCACATTTCCCTCAGGACTTTCAACCTAGGCTTCACCCAGAAAGAACTGATGACAGAAAGAAGAAAGGGCTGCTGGGCATTGGTGTTTTGTTATGGCTTGAACACTCACCCTGCATCAGATCCATTGCCACAGAGTAAGGGGTCAGAGGTGCCTTCCTTGTTGGTATAGTAATCTGCAAAATAAAGGAAGAAGCAGAAGTCTCACATATGGTTCTCAACCCTCAACTCAAGCCTTGAGTGGTGAAAGCAACACCTGCTGAGACTTCCGCCTGAGCAAGGAGAATATACTGGACCGCGTGCCCTCTGTGGGTATGCTGGGAGCTGGGAAGGGGCAATGTCTCATCTGAGAAGAGAGAAGCTGAGCTGTGGCCTCAGCCTTGAGCATCCTCCAGCAGAGGCAGAATGACTTGCCTCTGGACTCATTTCCTTGAGAAAGGGACATTGGACAACCGAGAATGGGGGGGCCCCAAAGTAAAACACAACCCATGAGAAGAATTTCAATCAAAATATATGTCTGCACAGGTATGCAGAGGCGTCACACTCCCCACCAACCAGACCTGGGTCCCGTTGGCAGTAATTCCACTCCTGTTTTTCGTGAGAGGAGTAATTGGCTGTCTCATTGACAACTGTGCAGTTCTTGACACATTTGTTCTTGAGGTTGCCCTTGAAGAGCTGCAGGCCCACCAGGGCAAAGACACTCAGGCAGAAGACAGTGAGAATGGTCACGTCAGCCAGCTTCTTCACCGAGTGGATCAGGGCCCCCACGATGACCTTCAGCCCTGTGGGAAGATGACAGTGATACTTCCACATGAATGACGTGGCACACACAGAGCACACACGTGTGCCTGGCACACTTGCATCTTAGCCTTCCTACCCTTTCATTACACACAGGTGTGAGATATTTTACAAACTCTAGGGCAGTTTCAAGCCCAGTTCCTCATCTGAACCTTGCCATAAGCCTGAGAGGCAGATAGGAAGAGCATATTGTCCAATTGTAAAGATGAGGCAACTGAGACCCAGACTATGCATTACTAAAATCTTCTTAAAGTGAATAAATTCCAGACAGTAGCAATTTGATGAAAAAATAATTATTGAGTACCTGCTGTGCTCCAGGTACTAGGCCTAGCATGAGGCTGCCAATTTCACTCCAGTCATTTGGTATCTCCTAATCTCAGTCCTGGGAGGCAGCTTGAGGCTTGGGGACATAGGAACATTGGTGTGAGAGAGAGAAAGGAGGAGAAGCAGAAGAAAAGAAGAAAGGAGGAAGAAGAGGAAGAGGAGGAGAAGGAAAGAAAGAGGAGGAGGTGGAAGAAAAAGAAGAAGGAAGAAATGGAGGGAGGGAGGGAGAGATGCAAGGGAGATAGAACAAGACAGGGACACATAGACAGAGGATGAACACAGCAGTAGAGCGAGGCCATGAGAGACACTGAGGAAGAAACAGAGTCTGAGCAGCATAGCTGGCAGCAAAGATGGGGGCCCTGCTTGTTTAAGGAAGCACGATTTATTGCTCTGGCAAAGGAAATCACCTTCTTTGGAAAAGCAGATTTCTAAGTAACAGAAAGAGCTCTAAGCAGAGAAGCAAGCTGCGATCTAGCCTTACCTTGTCTTTTTGGCTGAATAATCCACTGAGCACCCTCTGCTCTGCTTGGTTCTCTCTTAGGAGCCAAGCAATGGTTAAGGCACGGGCCTGTTGTAGGGCTGTCTGATGAGTGAGGGGAAACTCTATAGCATTAGTGAGTAGGTGGGCACACAGAGAAACAGTCCATCACAGAAGCCTGGGGGTGGGAGTAGGGTCGGGTGGGGGGTTGAGGAAGATGGGAAGGACCAGGCAGCCTCCTTGAGGGAGTCAGAGCATGGCAGAACCCTGAGGATGCCTATGAGTTGAGTGAAGAGGAGAAGGGATTTTCCTAACAGAGGAGCAGCGTGGCCTGGGGCTGCATGATGAGCAAAAGCTGTGAGTATCTGTGGAACCACAGGAAGATCCTGGAGGTGGGTACAGGAGAGAGAAGAGGCAGGAGGGGAGTCTCCATAGGCCAGGTGTTGTACACAAAACTCAGGGTCTTCCTGGCTGAGTAGGTGAGAGAGATACTAAGGGGAAGACTGACTACTTATTGCTGTGATTTTCTTCATGAAGAAAATGATTCTTCATGATTTTCTTCGTTCAGTGGAAGTTGGCAAAGCCTTTCCAGTCATTTCCTGCAGAGCCAGACGCAGAACTGTGGAAAGGGACTTCTACTCTAGCATAAGTATTTCTGTTTCCAGGTGAGGGCAGGGGTTTTGGGGTAAGGGAAGGGAGACAACCCATTAGGCCCCAAGGGGGAAGCCTTGAGTCCCATCTCAAGGCCATTACCTGGTCTCAGGCCTCACCATCCCCTCCATCAACCCAGAGGGGGTTGAGGAGTATCAAGTGGCAACACAGATCTTGGAGGCCCAATAAGATCAGCCCTGGGGGACTATTTCCATTTCTGAATTGTCTGTAATCAAGAATTGTCTAATTATTTTCTCTTCTGTGGGTCCAAAGGCAGGGCTGAGGCTCAAATGTTCAGATTCATGAAAATGGGGAAGACAACCACCAGAGCCTAGGACTGCCTTTTCCCTTATTCTCTGTTTCCAAGCTTACATTTTGGTTTCGAGTATAAATGAGAATCTGACTGGAGGCTTGCCTGAACCCCGCAATGAGAATGTAAAACAAGGACCTGACCTTTTTGTCCTTTATGGACACCATGAGTTACTCTGGACAGAGCGCTGGCTAAGAATCAGGACATGAGGTTTCCAGGTCACAACTGCCTCTAGCGATGAGGATTTGGGATTGTTTGTGTTTTCTACTCTCTGGGCCTCAGTTTCTTTATCTCTTAAATGAGGGCAATAGTCCATATTCTGGCAATTTATAGGGCTCTTGTGAAAATCAAAGTGGGATGTTAGGCTGTGGAAACCAACATAAGCTCTGTGAGTAAACATGCTGGTTAAAGCCACTCACCCGGGATCACAGACACGGTTTTTAAAGCTCGAAGGACTCTGAACGTCCGCAGGCCTGAGATCCCTCGGAGGTCTGTCACTTCACCAGCGTAGCTGTAGAACCAGGAAACCAGTCAGCATCTCTGCATAAAGAGGGTCTTGGGAATTTATGCAGCGTAAATAAGGACAATCTGGGGCAACGCAAGCCTAGGAAGGACCCAGAACAGACACTGGGAATCTACTGGTACTTGCATCCATAGACTGACCTGAATCCTGATTTAATTATGGCAATATTTTTCAGAATGGCCTCTTTGAGAAGATGCAAGTACTTCCCTGGTGGCTCAGTGGTAAAGAATCCGCCTGCAATGCAGGACACCTGGGTTCAATCCCTGGGCCAGGAAGATTCCCTGGAGAAGGAAATGGCAACCCACTCCAGTATTCTTATCTGGGAAATCCCATGGACAGAGGAGCCTGGTAGGCTACAGTCCATGGGATAACAAGAGTTGGACATGACTTAGCAGCTAAACCACCACCACACCATTGTGATCTAGAAGATTCTGTGTACTACCCATGCAGATGGTGTGTGGCCAACCCATCTCCTTGGGCACTGGTTCCTCAGGGAAAGATCTTCATGTTTGGGAGGTACAAAGCTGATCCACTTTGACACGCCAGTTATCAGCTCAGATTTAAAGTCTCCAACTTCTCCCCGGGGGTATGGAACTAACCCTGGAAAATGACTCCCAAAGCAAGAGTCTTTGGCAAAGAGACCCTGGGCCACACAGTCCTAAATGAGGAAGCTGGAAAGAGATAAGGATAACACCCCCAGAATGGCAGCCTGTTCCACGTCAGTCACTCAGTCATGTCTGACTCTTTGCAACCTCATGGACTGCAGCACACCAGGCCTCCCTGTCCATCACCAACTCCCAGAGTTTACTCAAATTCATGTCCATTGAGTCGGTGATGCCATCCAACCATCTCATCCTCTGTCATCCCCTTCTCCTCCTGCCTTCAATCTTTCCCAACAAATGAGTCACTTTTCAAATGAGTCACTTCTTTGCATCAGGTGGGCAAAGTATTGGGAGTTTCAGCTTCAGCATCAGTCCTTCCAATGAATATTCAGGATCAACTTTCTTTAGGATTGACTGGTTGGATCTCCTTGCAGTCCAAGGGACTCTCAAGAGTCTTCTCCAACACCACAGTTCAAAAGCATCAATTCTTCAGCACTCAGATTTCTTTACAGTCCAACTCTCACATCCATACATGACTACTGGAAAAGCCATAGCTTTGACTAGATGGACCTTTGTTGGCAAAGTAATGTCTCTGCTTTTTAATATGCTGTCTAGGTTGGTCATAGCTTTTCTTCCAAGGAGCAAAAATTAAAAGCGTCTTTTAATTTCATGGCTCCAATCACCGTCTGCAGTGATTTTGGAGCCCCCCAAAATCAAATCTGTCACTGTTTCCATTGTTTCCCCATCTATTTACCATGAACTGATGGGACCAGATGCCATGATCTTCAGTTTTTTGAATATTCAGCTTTAAGCCAGCTTTTTCACTCTCCTTGTGTACTCTCATCAAGACACTCTTCAGTTCCTCTTTGCTTTCTGCCATAAGGGTGGTGTCATCTGCATATCTGAGGTTATTGATATTTCTCCTGGCAATCTTCATTCCATCTTGTGCTTCATCCAGCCCAGCACTTCACACGATGTACTCTGCAAATAAGTTAAATAAGCAGGGTGACAATATACAGCCTTGACATACTCCTTTTCCTATTTGGAACCAGTCTGTTGTTCCATGTCCAGTTCTAACTGTTGCTTCTTGACCTGCATACAGGTTTCTCGGGAGGCAGGTAAGGTGGTCTGATATTTTCATCTCTTAAAGAATTTTCCACAGTTTGTTGTGATCCACACAGTCAAAGGCTTTGGCATAGTCAATAAAGCAGAAGTAGATGTTTTTCTGGACACACATATAATGTCATACACAGATCAATGTGGAGAAATACTCACGCCAGAGTGATGACACTAAAATCCAGCCAGTTCCAAGGATCTCTCAGGTAAGTGAACTCATTTAGACAAAATCCTCTTGCCAATATCTTTATCAAGGCTTCAAAAGTATAAATGACAGTGAAGACATACCTGGGAGGGAAGGTGGAAAGAGAGCATTAACTGCACCTTGGAGGGAGCTCAAAGGGAGAGTGGTTGTGATTGTTCCAAAGGAGAGTGTGCAAAGAGCATCACCAAGGTGGGGAAGGAGACGAGGTGAAGCTAGGGAGATGAGACGCAGATGGAGGAACTCAGAGGAATCGCAAAGATGGGTGGGGTGGGGAGGGACCTGCGTGGCTGGGATGACTAGCAGCCTCTGCTGCTCTGAAGGTGGGCAGAGGGTGAGGGCATGCACCCACCACAGGCTTCCAAACAAAGCTCCTCCTGTTCCATGAGGTTCCTCAAGGCTCCCTGCCCTGAGGGAAGCCGGCAGTTCCTCCCTCAACTTGTTGACTGAAAATACGGGAGAGGGAGGAGATCTGACTGCATCTCCCCTCTCCAGACTTCTCTGATTCCCACTGTCTTTTCTTCTCATGCCATGCTTGGCCTGCTGGCACTTCTGGCCTCAGGGATCCTGGTCTGTTTACTATGTAAAGCAGTAAATAACTAGGTGTCATGGAAGAGAAAAGCATCTGAATTCATACACATTTTCTCAGGAGGATGGATCCTGTTAGAGGAAGTCATCTCAAAAGAGCCTTTTTATTCTGTTGGACACATTTTGGGTTTGGATTTGAGGAGAAGGCTCCAAAGCTGAGGTTGAGAGTAGGGGAGTGTTTCTCTAGTGTTCAGAATGCCTCACTCACCGACAGCAGTGGTTCTCAGACTCCAGCACAGATCTGACCAACCCCATGGAAAGCCTGTTCAAGCATAGATTTCCAGGCTGTCGGCCCAGAGTTTCTGATTCGCTAAGTCTGGGGCAGAGCCCAAGAATTTGCATTTCTAACGAGTTCCCAGCTGAGCCTAATGCTGCTGGCCTGAGGAACTACCATTTGAGAACTACTGCCCAAGGGGACATAGATGCATGCATAAATCACACCTAATTTTGGATACACTATATTTTTTTAAATTATAAGATTCTAAATGTAAACACTGGTATGAAAAATGAAAAGTTTTGATCGAATATGGCAGATTGAACATGTATTTACCTCCAACCTTTTGGAAATTCTTCTTAAATGATTGTGAAAGGAACTTTTAAAAAAGTATACATTCACTAGGGCAATGATAATGGAGAACACAACAGCATTTTGGAGATTACAGTGAAGACAGATGAATGGTAACCAACAGAGCAGACCCTAGAAAGCTGGAAGCCGGGAGTTCCCAGAAGCAAGCCAACCCAGAGAGCAGAGCTGCTTAGGACTTAGGGACTCTAAATGCCTCTGAAAGTGGAGCCCAGGGAGACAGTGGCAAGTGGGTCTGTAAAGAGAGCTTGAAAGTCTTTATTAACAAGCAATTGGGCTTTCTAAATACCACCCCACACCACCCATTCAGAGAGGAACTGCCGCCTCTGATCTGGAAATAGACCGACTGAATAAGAGGGAGAGAGCTGCATCCTGACACAAGGGTATGAAAGAAAAATGTACACGTGTACTGAAAGGCAGACAACCCTGCCACCCACCCACTGCTTCCCCTCAGTAGGTTCCTAGAAGCTTGGCAGTCAGGTTAACAGCTCAGGAAGATGCTGCACTTTTAATATACTCAGGCAGCCACTGAGCATCAGGAATCTGAAGGATACTTCTAACACTAAAGACTAAAGGGATGAAACAGGAAAGAAAAGAAAAAGAGAGAATGCAGATAGAAGTAGATTTAGGAAAAATCCTGATCATTAATATTTTTAGGGAGTTAGGAGATGAGAAGATAGTGAGTACAAACAGAAGGCTTCAAACTAGAACATTCAAAGGACAAAAACGAACACTTGAAAGCAAAAATGTGATAGCAAAATTAAAACATTAATAGAAGGGCTAGAAACAGAGTTGGAATCTCACAGAAAGTGGAACACAAAGAAATAAATAAGAGGTGATTAAAAATATGAAAAGTAGAGAATTAGACCAATAAGTACAACGTCTGATTAATGGGAGATCCAAAAAGAAATAGAGAAGGACATACACAGGAGAAAATTATCAAAGAAATAATGTAAGAAGATTTCCCTAAACTGAAGGATCGAGTCAGTTAAAGCATCCATGAGTGTTCCGGAAAATGAATGAAAAATTTTCATAGCAAGGCACAACATCACAAAATCTGAGAACGTTTTACGCAAACAAGAGTCTAACTTTTCCTGAGGGAGTGAAAACCAGAGGTCACATACAAAGGACTGAGAATCAAAATAGTGCCAGATTTCTTCATGGCAAAAACTGGAGGTTATAAGACAATGGAACAATGCCTGAAATGTTTTGAGGAAAATAATTTCTAATACAGAATTGCTTCTCCAGCTAAACTGTTTAGATGAGGGTAGAATAAAGATATGCCAAGTCTCAGAAAATTTATTTCCCACCAACCCATCTAAAAAGGTTACTAGATGCTGTGTCCCACCAAAACAAGGAAGCAACCGATAAAGAGGAGAATGTGGGATGCAGGGAAGTGACAGATGGAATCCAAAAGAGGATGGAGAAAGAAAAGCCTCTGGAAAAGATCTGTTCATCACATTGAGGGAACATCTAGACCAAACTGAGGCAGCGGTTGAGGGGCTCTAAGAGGGATTTTCCCAAGAAAAATGGAAACTGATGGATAATCTGATACATTCAAGTAAACGTAAGCACTAATTAAACCTCTGGAGAAGACTTTGGGTACAAATTAGTGATAATATATAGAAAACTGAGCAAAGGAAGAAATGAAGTCCTTATTAACGCCAGAGAAAGCAATATATATGTATATGTATATATACATATAATCAAAATATACTGCATGATACAGCTGTGAGTAGTATTTGCTTAGCAATACTATTCTATAATCATATATATATATATATATAGGCAGTGTACATATTGTCTGGTTATCTAACCAAAAATTATAGCTATAATGGGAAGAGGAGAGACAGAAAAAGAAAATGTGTTTATATGTGGACTTAATCCCTTTCTTTTCTATAACAGAAAGCCAATAGATAATATCTAATGTGGAAAAAAAATTTTTTTAATAGTAGTCTGAGTATATTATTAGAGAATGAGAGGTATCAAAGAAAGCAGTAGGAAAAAAAAAACAAAACAGAGTGGTTGCCTCTAAAAGTACAGATTAGGCGTGAGGAGATGAGGAACGTGAAATTGCTGTTTTTGTTTGAATCTTTATGGAGCTATGTGACCTTTTAAACCATGTATCTGCGTATCTTAACTAAAAGTAAAAACCAGATTAAAAAGTGAATAGCAGTAATATTTCTTTCCTATCTGTGAGAGGAGAAAGGCTGTTTGAAATCATTCACGAAGAAATCTATATCTGGCTAGGGAGCTGCTTGAGCTGTCAGCTGCCAAAGCTTGTTGGGTTTCCCCCCTGCTCTTTATGTTTTCTAAATTAGAAAATCTTAACTCAGAATTATAGGTTGTTGGGAAGCTTTGACAGATTATTTCTGGCCTTTCACATCCAATGCAGATCTAGAAATTATGGAGAGAGTTCTCTCCAAAGACTATTTTCAGAGTTTCACCAGAGGACAAGAGCCCCGGCTTAGTGCCACTGCAAGCTAGGTAAAAGGTCTCAGCTGGGGAGACAGCAGCTGACGGAATCACATCCTCTCTCTGGTGACATTAGCCTCACAAGGCATTTTTGCATGTTCAGATGCAGCCTTTGGATGTGATTTTTAATATGCAAAGACATACCTGAAGTGTTTTTCCTGATGAGTGAAGAGAATCATTGGTACTGGGAAAATGTCGAACTCTCAGCCACTGAGCTATTTGCACCGCTGTTCAATTTTAAGAAGTTGTGATATTTAATCATTTAAAAATTCTGGTATTTAGACCCCGAAGTCAAAGATCCAGAGTATTCAACATCCTAAATATATTACTGAGATATGCCATGCATAGCCACAGAAATACTCATATTAAAAGATTTGATTTCTTATTAGAAAACACTGCAAAACCTTTTGTTGTTGTTGTTGTTTGCCAGCCAGAGCAATTCAGTGTGTAAAAGTATCCTGTGCTCACTTTTGTTTAAGTCCTATTGGCTGAGGAGACATATACTAAGTGACCACAGTCAATTTATAATCACAACTTCCATGATGGCCCTCAACAGCAAATCAGGGTCTGGAGGCATGCTATAGACAGAGCTCCCCTATTGTCACCAGTAAGTGCCATACTGCATTTGGAAGCAACATCTTCCATTGGTATAGTGAGGCCTTTCCTTGCTGCTCATGTAGCTAGAGCTTCTTTAATATCAATTTAACTATCTTTTATTTTCACTGTGGTAAAATACATATGATAAAAAACTTATTACTTTAAATGACCATTTTAAAGTATACAATCAGCAGCATTAAATACATTCATAAGATTGTGCAAACATCACCAAAGTATATCCATCTCTGAAACTTTTTCATCATCTCAAACAGAAACTCATTAGGCAACTCCCCATTTCTCCTTCCCCTGCTCCCTGAAAACCACTATTCTACCTTCCCTGTCTCCATAAATTTGCCTATTCTAGGTACCTCGTATAAGAGGAATCATATCAATACAATACTGGTTCTTTTTCGTATCTGGCAAATTTAAATTAGCATAGTACTTTAAAGCTTCATCCATGTTGTGGCGAATATCAGAATCTCAGTCATTTTTAAGGCTGAATAATATTTCATCATATATACATACCACATTTTGTTTACCATTTATTTCTTGGACATTTGTCCATTTATCTGTTGATGGGACATTTGGAAACCAATTTTCAAGTCTTGTGAATAATGCTGCCATGAATGTTGGTGTAGGAGTTAATGTACTTTTTAAAGTCTATTTCCTAATTGACAAACTAAGTTTAATTAAACCAGAAATCTCTTCTTTTAAAATCAGCTTCATGATAAACAGGACAAAAAGTTATCGAATATTTCTCTCTCACATATATGGTGAATCTATACTGACAACTGATTTATTCAATCATGTTACTCAACTATGAAGTACAGTGTCTGCTTGCTTACATACATAACAGTCATCAATTTTTAAATGCCAGTTACATTATAAGAAATCCAATAGCTCTGATAAAAGAATTCTACTGATTATTTCTTGCTTTCTTTCCAACTACAATATTTGTTATTTTTGAAGCTGGTTTTATATCTTATCAGCAAAGGTATAACTGTGCTTATTTTTGCTATGAAGGCAAATGATGACTCTATAGTTTTTATATCTTTCAACCTTTAAAATGGAATTTTGACAATTTTGTACTGGAAATCCTTGTTTTTGCGTTTGTACTAGGGACAGTCAGTTGATTTAAAAGTAAGGTTGATAAATTAGAATATAGTAAGGAAGTTTTTGGAAGTCTTCTATTATTATTTGATAAAATGTTAAGAGAATAAATTAGGTATTAGAACAAAGGGGCTTCCCTGGTGGCTCAGACAATAAAGAATCTGCCTGCAAGTCAGGATACCTAGGTTTGACCCCTGGGTTGGGAAGATCCCCTGGAGAAGGAAATGGCAACCCACTCCAGTATTCTTGCCTGGAGAATTCCAGGGACAGAGGAGTCTGGAGGGCTACAGTCCATGGGGTCGCAAAGAGTCAGACACGACTGAGGGACTAATACACACACGCTTGACCAAAAGGATCATTGATCCAATAAAATTTATTTATCCTGTCATCTCCCTGTTTTCTTATATATTTTTATCTGCTTTTGTGCGATTATCCACATTGATCGTCCACTTATGACATACAGATTCAAGCTTTTTGCTTTGACGAAGTCCATTTATTACTTATAGGATTTATTTTTCTATTTTGTCACTATTATATTTCTGCAAACCACTTTTACAATGATAGTTCATTCTTTGAATTGTGATACTATGCAATGGTAATGATGACAAATGCAAGTTTAACAAAAGTAAACAACAAATGTAAATGTAATGTCATAGGACAATAAAATACATTAATTAAGATAGAGGATTAATTCCATAACTAACTCCATGTTAACCAGTATGAACTAAGTCAGTCCTTGAAGTTCATTCACTGCTCTAAAAAACATGAAAAGTCAGAAATTCTATGTAAATGACAATTAATTTTACATTTCAGATTTTTAAATGATCTGTGCGTAAAATGATTACATTGCTTTTTCTTCGGAATCTATCAAATGTTTTAGAAGCTACTGAGAGACTTTTAGTGAAAATTCTTTGATCACTTATTGAGAAATGCCATGGGGGGATGGAGAGCTGAATTGTTCTGCAGAGCAGAGTCAGAATTTGGAGTTCTCGGGGCAAATATAGAAGGAAGACAGTGAAGCAGAGATGGAAAAGCAACCCAAAGGGTTGGCTCATGAGAGAAGATTATAAGTCAGCCTCATTTACCTAGACAGATCAAATGAAATGTTGGCAAACTGAATCCAGCATTGATCAAGCTAGAACCATTAAAAGAGATTAGCAAATTTAGTACTGTAACTTACTATATTAATAAATAAAAGACTATATGATAATAAGAATAGAAATATTGATAAAAACCAATACTCATTCAAAATGAAACTCCTAAACCAGAAGTGAAAAGAAATTTCCATAACTTGATAAGGGAAGTATCTTATAAGAATCCCATAGTCATCATGATAATAGTGAAATATTAGATGCATATTCTTTAGAACCAAGAACAAAAGAAATATGGTCACTATTATAGCATCAATTCAGCATTGTCCTGAAAGTCCTGGCCAGTTTAATAAGATAGGAAAAATAAACAAGTGGTATAAGAATCATAAAGAAAGAAGCAATGTCCTCATTATTTGCAGATGATATAACTGTTTGAATAATAATTGTTAAGGAGTTCTGCAAGGTTGCTGAATGCAAAATCAATATGCATAAATTTAATAACATCAATTTATTTTAGCAATAGAAATATTCAAAAGGGTAACAAAATGGTAATGTACCTAGAGACAAGATAGGTAAGAACTTTACAGAAGATGTCAACTTTTATGGAAGAATATAAAAGAAAGCTTATATAAATTGGGAGATACAATTATACATGTTATAAAAGTGGCAATTTTTACTATACAGTGAAGTCGCTCAGTCATGTCTGACTCTTTGTGACCCCATGGACGGTAGCCTACCAGGCTCCTCCGTCCATAGAATTTTGCAGGCAAAAGTACTGGAGTGAGTTGCCATTTCCTTCTCCAGGGGATCTTCCCAACCCAGGGATCGAACCTGCGTCTTCCGTGTTGCAGGCAGACACTTTACCATCTGAGCTACCAGGGAATCCCTGTCATAATAGATAAATTCAATGCACTTACAAAGTTTTAAGAGTTGTAAGAAAAGAGCTTGAAAATCTGACTCTTAAATTGATATGGAAAAGTAAAGAAATGGGAAGAACCAAGATAATTTTTACAAAGACTAGTAGTAAAGTGAAGTGAAGTCGCTCAGTCGTGTCTAACTTTTTGCAAGTCTGTGGACTGCAGCTCACTAGGCTCCTCTGTCCATGGGATTCTCCAGGCAAGAATACTGGAGTGGGTTGCCCTTTCCTTCTTCAGGGGATCTTCCCAACCCAGGGATTGAACCCGGGTCTCCCACATTGCAGGCAGACGCTTTAACCTCTGAACTATCAGGGAAGCCCCAAAGACAAGTAAGGAGGGGTCAAATGATCAACCAGATTAAATCCTACTATAAAGCATTTAGATTATGTGGTATAGATCAGTAAGAGAGACAGACCTGAGTATGCATGGGAATTAGGTGTATGACAGAGGTGGTAGGAAGAATCGCAAGAGAAATGATAACCTACTAAGAATGGTGTTGGAATAATCTTTATGGGAAAATATTAGAAGCCTATCACATATCACACACACACACACACACACACACACACACACACACACGCATGCATCTAAGGGAATGAATCATCTAAATACAGAAAGAAATATGAAGACTTTAAGAAGAAAATACAGGTGAACATAGTATAGAATTGGAGAAGGCAATGGCGCCCCACTCCAGTACTCCTGCCTGGAAAGTCCCATGGACAGAGGAGCCTGGAAGGCTGCAGTCCATGGGGTCACTGAGGGTTGGACACGACTGAGCGACTTCACTTTCACTTCTCACTTTCCTGCATTGGAGAAGGAAATGGCAACCCACTCCAGTGTTCTTGCCTGGAGAATCCCAGGGACGGGGGAGCCTGGTGGGTTGCCATCTATGGGGTCTCACAGAGTCAGACACAACTGAAGTGACTTAGCAGCATAGTATAGAATATTGTATAGCAGAACAAATTATGATATGGATACATACATACATACAAAGTGGTATTTAAAAAGTTTTTTCTTCCCTAGAAATTATATGATTTTGGTTTGGTTTTTTTTTTTTTTTTTTTCATCTAAGAGTTCTCCAAGAAAGGTTTTAAAAATTATCAAATGGAAGGATCATTTTTTTCCCTGATTTTGTTTTTTCTCATGTTATTGCAGTGTGATCAGAGAATATTTTCTTTATTGTTTCTACTTTTTGGATCTTGTCTAGGTTTTGTTGCTTAATATTTGGCCAATTTATACAGTTATTTTTCAAGGAATATAGTTTGAAATATATTAATTAGATCTATCTTATTAATTATGCTACTCTGGTTATCTGTATCCCTACATACTTTATATATTTGATCTGTCATAGGGCTGAAAGAAATAAATTACACTTCCCTATCCCCTACAAGTTTGGCCTCAGGTCAAATAACAGGGAGGCAACACAGGCCTGCCCTTCAACAGAAAATTAGATTAAAGATTTACTGAGCATGGCCCCGCCCACCAGAAAAAAACCCAGGTTCCCCCTCAAGTCAGTCTCTTCCATCAGGAAGCTTCCAGAAGCCTCTTATCCTTCTCCTTCAGAGGGCAAACAGACTGAAAACCACAATCACAGGAAACTAACCGATCTGATCACATGGACCACAGCCTTGTCTAACTCAATGAAACTATGAGCCATGCCGTGTAGGGCCACCTAAGACGTACCGGTCGTGGTGGAGAGTTCTGACAAAACATGGTCCACTGGAGAAGGGAATGGCAAATCACTTCAGTATTCTTGCTTTGAGAACTCCATGAACAGTATGAAAAGGCAAAAGATAGGACACTGAAAGATGAACTCCCCAGGTGGGTAGGTGCCCAATATGCTACTAAAGATCAGTGGAGAAATAACTATGGAAAGAATGAAGAGACGGAGCCAAAGCAAAAACAACACCCAGTTGTGGATGTGATTGGTGATGGAAGTAAAGCCTGATGCTGTAAAGAGCAATATTGCATAGGAACCTGGAACGCTAGGTCCATGAATTAAGGCAAATTGGAAGTGGCCAGACAGGAGACGGCAAGAGTGAACATCGACATTTTAGGAATCAGAGAACCAAAATAGACTGGAATGGGTGAATTTAACTCAGATGACCATTATATCTACTACTGCGGGCAAGAATACCTAAGAAGAAATGGAGTAGCCATCACAGTTAACAAAAGAGTCTGAAATGCAGTATTTGGATGCAATCTCAAAAAGGACAGAATGATCTCTGTTCGTTTCCAAGGTAAACCATTCAATATCACAGTAATCCAAGTCTATTCCCTGACCAGTAATGCTAAAGAAGCTGAAGTTGAACAGTTCTACGAAGACCTACAAGACCTTCTAGAACTAACACCCCCCAAAAATGTCCTTTTCATTATAGGGGACTGGAATGCAAAAGTAGGAAGTCAAGAAATACCTGGAATAACAGGCAAATTTGGCCTTGGAGTACAGAATGAAGCAAGGCAAAGGCTAATAGAGTTTTGCCAAGAGAACACACTGGTCATAGCAAACACCCTCTTCCAACAACACAAGAGAAGACTCTACACATGGACATCACCAGGTGGCAATACTGAAAACAGATTGATTATATTCTTTGCAGCCAAAGATGGAGAAGCTCTGGGCATCAGCAAAAACAAGACTGGGAGCTGATTGTGGCTCAGATCATGAACTCCTTATTGCCAAATTCAGACTTAAATTTCCCTACTTGACGAAAGTAGGGAAAACCACTAGACCATTCAGGTATGACCTTGATCAAATCCCTTATGATTATACAGTGGAAGTGACAAATAGATTCAAGGGATTAGATCTGATAGACCGAGTGCCTGAAGAACTATGGACAGAGGTTTTTGACATTGTACAGGAGGCAGTGATCAAGACCACCCCCAAGAAAAACAAATGCAAAAAGTCAAAATGGTTGTCTGAGGAGGCCTTAGAAATAGCTGTGAAAAGAAGAGAAGCAAAAAGCAAAGGAGAAAAGGAACGATATGCCCGTTTGAATGCAGAGTTCCAAAGAATGGCAAGGAGAGATAAGGAAGCCTTCATCAGTGATCAGTGCAAAGAAATAGAGGAAAACAATAGAATGAGAAAGACTAGAGATCTCTTCAAGAAAATTAGAGATACCAAGGGAACATTTCATGCAAAGATGGGCACAATAAAGGACAGAAATTGTATGGACCTAACAGAAGCAGAAGATATTAAGAAGAGGTGGCAAGAATACACAGAAGAACTATATAAAAAAAATCTTCACAACCCAGATAATCACGATGGTTTGATCACTCACCTAGAGCCAGACATCCTGGAATGTGAAGTCAAGTGGGTCTTAGGAAACACCACTACGAACAAAGCTAGTGGAGGTGATGGAATTCCAGTTGAGCTATTTCAAATCCTAAAAGATGATGCTGTGAAAGTGCTGCACTCAATATGCCAGCAAATTTGGAAAACTCAGCAGTGGCCACAGGACTGGAAAAGGTCAGTTTTCATTCCAATCCCAAAGAAAGGCAATGCCAAAGAATGCTCAGACTACCGCACAATTGCAGTCATCACACACGCTAGCAAAGTAATGCTCAAAATTCTCCAAGCCAGTCTTCAGCAATACGTGAATCGTGAACTTCCAGATGTTCAAGTTGGATTTAGAAAAGGCAGAAGAACCAGAGATCAAATTGCCAACATCCGCTGGGTCATAGAAAAAGCAAGAAAGTTCCAGGAAAAACATCTACTTCTGCTTTATTGACTATGCCAAAGCCTTTGACTGTGTGGATCACAATAAACTGTGGAAAATACACAGAGATGGGGATACCAGACCACCTGACCTGCCTCCTGAGAAATCTGTATGCAGGTCAAGAAGCAACAATTAGAACTGGATGTGGAACAACAGACTGGTTCCAAATTTGGAAAGGAGTACGTTAAGGCTGTATATTGTCACCCTGCTAATTTAACTTATATGCAGAGTACATCATGAGAAATGCTGGACTGGAAGAAACACAAGCTGGAATCAAGATTGTCGGGAGAAATATCAATAACCTCAGATATGCAGATGAGACCACCCTTATGGCAGAAAGTGAAGAAGAACTAAAGAGCTTCTTGATGAAAGTGAAAGAGGAGAGTGAAAATGTTGGCTTAAAGCTCAACATTCAGAAAACGAAGATCATGGCCTCTGGTCCCATCACTTCATGGGAAATAGATGGGAAACAGTGGAAACAGAGACTTTATTTTCTGGGCTCCAAAATCACTACAGATGGTGACTGCAGCCAAGCATATTAAAAGCAGAGACATTACTCTGTGGACAAAGGTCTGTTTAGTCTAAGCTATGGTTTTTCCAGTAGTCATGTAAGGATGTGAGAGTTGGACTATAAAGAAACCTGAGGGACGGAGAATTGATGCTTTTGAACTGTGGGGTTGAGAGGAGTCTTGAAAGTCCCTTGAACTGCAAGGAGATCCAACCAGTCAATCCTAAAGGAAATCAGTCCTGAATATTCATTGGAAGGACTGATGCTGAAGCTGAAACTCCAATATTTTGGCCATCTGATGGGAAGAAGTGACTCATTTGAAAAGACCCTGATTCTGGGAAACAGTGAAGGCAGTAGGAAAAGGGGACGACAGAGGATGAGATGGCTGGATGGCATCACTGACTCAATGGATATGAGTTTGAGTGAACTCTGGGAGTTGGTAATGGACAGGGAGGCCTGGTGTGCTGCAGTCCCTGGGGTCGCAAAGAGTCGGACATGACTGAGCGACTGAACTGGAACTGGAATCCCCTACGATGTGGATTTTGTGTTTGTTTGTTTGGCAGCTCTGCACTGCATGTGTGATCTTAGTTCCCTGAACAGGGATCAAACCCATATCCCCCCTGCAGTGTAAGCATGTAATCCTCACCATTGGACCACCAGGGAATGCCCCTTACAATGTTCTTGTCTATTTAGCCTAATACTTTTATAGTTTTTGATTTACAAACATTGTTGCCACATTATTTGTTGCAAAAATATACATTACTGTTTATGGATTATTTAGCATTATGTAGAAGGCAATGGCACCCCACTCTAGTACGCTTGTCTGGAAAATCCCATGGACGGAGGAGCCTGGTAGGCTGCAGTCCATGGGGTCATGAAGAGTCGGACACAACTGAGCGACTTGACTTTCACTTTTCACTTTCCTGCATTGGAGAAGGAAATGGCAACCCACTCCAGTGTTCTTGCCTGGAGACTCCCAGGGACGGGGGAGCCTGGTGGGCTGCCGTCTGTGGGGTGGCACAGAGTCAGACACGACTGAAGCGACTCAGCAGCAGCAGCAGCAGTGTCATTTTTATTCTGTTTATTAAGTTTTGGGCTAAATTAAACCTCCTCTGATATTAAGATCTTGCTTCCTGTTCTACCTACCTTCACTATATCCTTGCCCATTTTTAAATTTTGACCTTTCTGTGTCACTTTGAGTGGTATATTTTTAGTCAGCACAGAATTCAGTACTGCTTTGTTATATAATATGACTTTTTTAAACAGATGAGTCAAATACATTTATATTTCTTAACATGATAGATTTGATCTCAGTTTACTTGTATTACTTTGTTATGTTTTTAATAGTTTTAAAAATATTGCATTTTCTGATGTGTTTTATTTGCTTTATTTTTCTGTGTGATTCTGAATTTAGAAGTTTTTATTTCAGTTCTAGTACTTACTTGAAAATATATATTTATAATTATAATAAAGCTATACAATACATTGCCCTTACTATGTTCTCTCATTAATTCTCTTTCCCTTCCGTTTTATCCATCATCTGACTGTATTTAATAATATTTTTTTCCTGCTTACCTTTGCGCTGTTTAATATAGTTATTTTTCATTCCAATACATGAACTTTAATTTCTTGCTGTTAGAAAAACAACAAGTGAACATTCTCTGCTCCCATGTTCTTCTCATTCCAGTCTCAGTTTTTGCCACCTGTACCACATCAACATCTTCAGGGATCTGGCGTTTTAGAGGGTAAAATAAATGCCTTGGTCTTCGTTTTTATCCTTCTCTGCAGGCACTGTCATTTAGCAAGCCCTGGTCTGCTGAGTCATTTACCGTCCTCCATCCACTTCTGGTTTTCTGAGAGTGTTTTGACATCTTTTGTCCTCTGTGCTTTCTTTTCTACTTCTTTTTGTTCTTGTGTATTTATACTGTTCCCATGCTGTCATTCCACTGGCATTTTCAGAGGGCTGGGGTAAAACATGTTCATGCTATCGTCCATATTTAACCAGAATCCCCAAAGAACTCTTACTTTTGATAGAAAATGCTTTTGCATTAAAAGTTAAAAAGGATAGAAATTTTACATGCTATAATGCTATGTCATCTCTGTATATATGTATATATACTTTATATATAGAGAAAGAATAAACTAAAATTCTAACAGCAATTTATCTACCAAGCTACTGTCTTCTATTTTTCAGTATTCTGCATTTAATGCAACAGTTATTTGTTTTAAATTTATTTTGTTTTAAAGCTTTTCATTATGGTATGTGTCTGACTTGTTGCGACCCCATGCTCTGCAGCCCTCCAGGCTCCTTTTTCCTTGGGATTTCCCAGACACCAATACTGGAGCGGGTTGACGTTTCCTACTTCAGGGGATCTCCCTGACCAAGGGATCAAACCCAAGTCTCTTGTGTCTCCTGCACTTGCAGGTGGATTCTTTACCAGCGTGCCACCTGGGAAGCCCAATATTAACATACTGAATGAAAACACTCCTGAAATATAGATTAGCTGTAAAATGAATGCTTGGGTATCTGCCAGCTTAGGCTGCCACAACAAAATACTATAGATTGAGTGGTTAAACAACATTTATTTTCTCACAGTTCAAGGGGCTGGTGCCAGTGTGGTCAGGCTCTGGTGAGAGTCCTCTTCCTGACTTGCTAGTGGAAATTTCTTACCGTGTCTTCACATGGTAGAGAGCTGTGGTATCCACTCCTCTCTTACAAAGGTAGCAGGGTCAGAGCTCTGCCGTTATAACCTCATTTAACCTTTATCACTTCCTTAAAGGCCCCTTCTCCTTTATAGTCACATGGTGGGGGGCAATCAGGGCTTCAGTATATGAATGCGGGTCGGGGGGCACTATTCAGTCCATAGCAGCTCTATGACAACTACTCATGTCACAAAATGGAACATTTTGAACATCCACAATTTCCTTCCCTCTTCTGCCCTAGAGGTTACTACTATCCTAACTGTTGGTACTTTTTTCTTGTGTTTTTACTTTATATTTTTATCTCCTGAGTATGCATCCAAAGTAGTTAAGTTGTGCTTGTTTTTGAATTTCGTATAAATGGAATCATATATTTGAATCTTTTGTGTCTGGCTTTTTTTGTTTAATATTATGTTCTAAAGACCCTGATGCTGGGAAAGGTTGAAGAAAGGAGGAGAAGGGGACGACAGAGGATAAGATGGTTGGATGGCATCACCAACTCAATGGTCACGAGTCTGAGCAAGCTCCGGAAGTTGGTGATGGACCAGGAAGCCTGGCATGCTGTAGTCCATGGGGTCGCAGAGACAGACAGGACTGAGTGACTGAATTGACTGATGTTCTTAAGACTGTTGTATGGAATTATAGTTTTATTCATATCCATTGCTATACATTATCCCCTTTTAAGAAAATAACAGAGATAATTAATACATTAAAAATTATATAAGGCACTTCCCTGACAGTCCAGTGGTTAAGACTTTGCCTTCCAGTGCCAGGGGTGAATGTTCAATCCCTGGTCAGGGAACTAAGATCTTGTGGCCAAAAAATGAAAACAGAAGCAATATTGTTACAAATTTAGTAGACTTTTAAAAAATGGTCCACATTAAAAAAAAATGTATGGACATTTTGGTCATTTCCAATTTTTGATTTTTGTGGGGAATGTTCATGAAAGTTCTTGCAGCAGTATCCTGGTGTCCATAAGTACATATTTCTGTGAAGTGTATGTACCTAACAGTATACTTAGAGGATCACAGTGTTTGTGTGTTTTCACCTTTATTTCCTAATATTCACTGCCATCCAAAGGGGTTGTACAAATCTACATTCCCACCAACAAGATAGGAGTTTCTGCTGCTCCATACCTTTCTCAATATTTGGTACAGTCACAATTTAGAATCTCTCTGTATGATTTTATTTTATTCACATCTCCTTGATTAAGAAAAAGGTTAAGAATATTTTCGTATGCTCACTGACCATTTTGGATTTCTACTTTTATGAAATATCTACTTTATCTTCTCATTTTTCCAATTGGTTGCTCTGACATATTTCTAATTGATTTGTGAAAGTGAAGTCACTCAGTCGTGTCCGACTCTTTGCGACCCGTGGACTGTAGCCCACCAAGCTCCTCCGTCCATGGGATTCTCCAGGCAAGAGTACTGGAGTGGGTTGCCATTTCCTTCTCCAGTTGATTTGTAGGGGCACATTATTCTGGATATAAACACTTTTGAGGTATATGTGTTCCATCTTCTACTTACTAGGCTTGTTTTTTCACTTTCATAAAGTTGTCTTCTGATGAACAGAAATTCTTTAACATCCTAAAACGTATCTGTTTTCTTCTTCTGTGGCTAGTGCGCCTTGTATTACATGGAGTAAATCTTTCCCTAACCTGAAGCCATGAAGATTTCTTTGTGGTTTTGTTTGTTTTCGCTTCTTTGGGGGGTTTTCTCAACCTTCTAAAAGCTTGATGTCTTTGTCTTTCGCAAAGAAATTTAGACTTTAATCCACCTAGAATTGATTCTTGTATTTGGTGTAGAGAAACTCCAGTACTTTGGCCACCTCATGCGAAGAGTTGACTCATTGGAAAAGACTCTGATGCTGGGAGGGATTGGGGGCAGGAGGAGAAGGGGACGACCAAGGATGAGATGGCTGGATGGCATCACTGACTCGATGGATGTGAGTCTGAGTGAACTCCAGGAGATGGTGATGGAGAGGGAGGCCTGGCGTGCTGCGATTGATGGGGTCGCAAAGAGTTGGACACGACTGAGCGACTGAACTGAACGGAACTGAACTGATGTTCAATATAATTATTCTGTTGGGATTCCTAATTCTTCATCGTCATTTACCAGACTGCCCTTTCCCTGCTGTTTTGCAGTGCTGTTTTTGTCACCAATTCAAGGTCTGTATGTGCACTGGTTTGTTTATGGGCCAACTATTCTCTTCCACTGGTCTGACTAATCTGATGCCAATGGCACTCTATTTCAGTTACTGGAGATTTATAGCAAATCTTGATATCTAGTAGAGCCCATTATTTTCTCCCACCTCATTTTTCTGTCTCAAAAGTGTCTTGGCTGGAATTTGTTCTTTGTATTTTCATATAAATCTTAGAGTCAGTTTGTCAAGTTATATAAAAAAATCTGTTGGGGGTTTTGATTGGAATCACATTAAATTTAACATTTTGGGGGGTCTTACAATATTGTGACTTTGAATCTAAGATTATAATATATCTCTCCATTTATTGGGTTTTCTGTAATACTACTTAACATTTTTATAATTTTCTTTGTAGGGATTTTACTTGTACTTTGATAATCTTATTTCTTGAAACTTGTTATTTTTAGCTGCCAGTGTAAATGGTATTTTAAAAAACTATTTTATTCTCTGTTTATTGCAATATAGAGATATACAATTGATTTATGTGTGTCAATTTGTACTTAACTACTTTTCTGTATTTCTTATTAATTCTAGTAATTTACCTGTAGATTACAATGGCTATTTTATGTTCAGAATTATATTATCTATATAAATCATGGCATCTTTGATACTCATTTTCTTATTCTTATACTTTTTATTTCTTTTTCTTGCCTTACTACACTGGTTAGGATCTCCTTTACAAAGCTGAATAAAACTGATGAAAAAGACATCTTTGCTTTTTTCCTTTCTGATCATGAAGAGAAAGTTTGCCGTGTTTCACATCAAGTATGATGTTTGCTTCTTTCTTTAAAGTGGTTTCTTTTATCAGAGTATAGCAATTCCCTTATACATCTACTTTTCCAAGAGTTTTTAATCATAAACAGATGTCAAACTATATAAAATTATTTTTAGCATCAATTAAAATGACCACTTGATTTTTCTTCTTAAATTGATAAATAGAAATAGAAATTATTTCCAACTGTAGCATGATTTAATTTTATAGTCAGCAAAAGGCAAAAATCTAAAGGTTGGAAAAAGAGAACACTCTGCCGAGCTCCTGTTATTTTTCCAAAAATATGTCATGTCTGAACTGGGTGAGGGGCAGCTCTCCTAGATATGTTGGTGCAGGATGTTTTTAGAAAGGCCCCCAAATCTGAAACCACAGATTCCATCATTAACCTAGGGAGACAGAATAACCTCGGGAATATTATAGTCACTGTGAGTTATATGACCCACGATAACGTAAACAGTTTTATTCACAGGCTATTTTCAGAACATGTGGCAGGACCATTTGTTCTTAGCTCTGCATCATTATACGCCATCCTCTCTTTCCAAGTAGGGCTTCCCTCAGTTTCATTCAGATGCACACCTAGTGGTAAGTGTCTATGTAGCAGTGGCAGGGAGAAGTAGGGGGGCTCATATACCCAGGCCACCCCAGACCAGTGAAATCAGACCCTCTGGGGCTTGGACCCAGATATTAGAATTTTTTAAATCTCCCCAGGGAGAACCACTCATCTATAGCTCTTTGAAGCTGAAAATCATACGTGTGTTTATGAAACAGAGTCCATAGAGAAGAAGATATCTATTCATGGCAAAGTCAGATAGGCAATAGGATTCCACATTACCCAAATGAGGCCCAGCAGGATGAATGAGAGAGAGAAGCCACCCAGTGAAGGAAGAGAAAGAGAGGACAGAAAGGAAAGGCACAAGAATGACAGAAAATCTACTCACTCCATTCTCTCTGGAAGTTCTGTTCGGGTCATGCCCACACAATTGACCAAAATAGTGATGGTTATAAATAAACTGAACCACCTGAGAGGGCTGTGTTAAGGAGAAGCTGAAAGTCACCGCGTCTTCCTGAGGTCACCACTGATCACCTTGACACTGAATTGGTTAAATTAATAACTCTTTCGCTAGGATCAAGTTTATGGTCTTGTCACATAATAACAGCTAACACGGAGTGCCTACTCTCGCTGAATACTTCGTCCATATCATTTCTAATACAACTAACCTATAGGCGGATATTATTATCTACACACTGGAGCTAAGAAAATGGGCTGACAAAGCTTAAATATTTTTCCAAAGTCATACAGCTAGTCAGTGATGGTGTTGAGATGTGGGCTCAAATCGTCTGAAAACAGAACTGAGCAAGATGAAAGGAAACAGAATCCCTTCTCCAAAATGTCCTTCTTCCCTGACACCTGCATTTAACTACAGAGCATGTCTTGAAATTTCATCTGCAAATGTCTCTTTTTTTCCTAAAAAACAAAGAGAATGCAGTAGCCCCAACCCCACCCCGCGTTAGCCATGGTTTCATTTCCTGCAGTTTCAGTTACCTGTGGTCAATGGCAGTCTGAAAATAGGCATGAAATTACCCACCAGTCTCAGTTAGCGTGGTGACATCTCAGCCTTCTAACTCCATCCTGCCAGGGGTCCCCAACCATCAACATTGTCTGCTTCCGACACCCCACCATTGACATCATTATGGCTCCATGATCCAGGGTCACCCCCAAAGCAGACGTGCCTCCCTCTGACATCATCAGGAGGTCAATAGTAGCCTAATGCTATGTCCCATTGGCTACATCATTTGCCTCACTTCATGTCATCATTGTAGGCGTTTAATCTCACACCATCTCAAGAAGGATGAGTACAGTGCAATAAGACATTTTAGAGAGAGACCACATTCACCTAACTTTTGTTTTCCTACTTTATTACTGTCGCTACTCTCCTACTGTGCCTAATTTATAAATCAAACTTGATCATAGGCAGGTATGTATAGGAAAAAACACAGAGGGTTCAGTACTGTCCGTGGCTTCAGGCATCCACTGGGGGTCTTGGAATGCATATCCTATGGATCAGGGGAAGGTGAGACATCTGTGCTCCGAGGACGCTAGAGATAAGGGGAGGGCCACATGCTTTCATGGGAATTAGGGTAGTCAGACTGTGTTTCTAACTTAGCTGAGGTCAGTCATACTGAGGAAGTGGACATCTGGTTAGGAATGGTGGAGGCAGGCACAGGTGGGTAAAATGTTTGCTTAAGGAGAAGATTCCAAACAGGATTAGGCCGTCAAGGAGAACTCCGGTAAGCAAGAGGGAAGAATATTAAAGGCAAAGAAAATATCTTTGTCCCTTTAAAGAATATTAAAGGGGCAAATAAATTGCAAGAAAGGGACAAAGATACTGAAAAGGAAGGTGAGTGGAAGAGGGTAAATATACGGGGCAGAAATATTGGTGGCAAAGTCCAAAGAGGAATATCTCCCATTGGACGTTTTTCTGGGGACTAGTTACTTCCTAAAGACAAAAAAACACCTGAAGAGAAGCTTGACTTACAGAGAGGGAGAGAATCACTCTTCTTCCATAATTTCAATTTGAGCAGAAATATCTATAACTATTTTAGTTTTCTGTAAATGCCTTTAATGTACTCTGTTTTACAGTTACTTAGGAACCCATCTATTTCAAAAAAGGAAATTCTACTAATTAAACCACATTTTACTGTTAACGTGCAATTAAATTAAAAAATGTGTTCATGTGGGGGGAAAATGTTAACCCAAGGCTTAAATTAAAATTATATCTCCAACTCCACAAACCTTTAAAAGAATGATGATATATTCTGATAATATTACTTGTGAAAATGCTCAAGGCAAATTTGATTAGAATTATAATTCTGGTGAAATAGTAATAATAGGAGATTGAGAATTCTATACCTGGAAGAATATTTTGGGGGCTGGAGCTACCAAGTTCATGAGATTTAAATATATCAATGCAGTCTTTAGTGAGAAAGAGACCCTTAACAGCTTTTCTGTCCAGCTGTGACTCCACCCAGCAATTCATCAAATCTCAAGATAAAAAGAATATTTACTAGTACACTTGGTTCCTTAATGGGATTTTACTTCTAAATAGCTGTTTCTTACTTAAATAGATGTAAATCCACCAGAATGGATGACAAGGAGTTTGCATATTTGCTGCTTTTCTTTATTTGTAATTTTTATGTAATTTATATTTTTAAAAACACCTATATAGAGATGACATACTTAGAGAAAAAATTACTCTGATTCATTTCCATTAACTTCCTACTTCCTTATTGCTGACCCTACTCTAAGCAGGATGCAGTCTGGATTTTTTAACTTGCTATGTGGCCTTACACAATTAATTTAACGCCTCAGTATCAGTTTCATCAGATATAAGATGGAGATGCTAATCCCTTCTTCAAGGGTTCTTGTATCTATGACAGTGTTCATGCTTAGCAAGTATTTAGCAGTGGGAGGCTGTTATTTTCAGTAAATATTGTTTCATAGCATTGTGTGCTGTGCTGTGCTAAGAAGTCGCTTCAGTCATGTCCAACTCTGCAACCCCCATGGGCTATAGCCCGCCAGGCTCCTCTATTCATGGGATTCTCCAGGCAAGAACACTGCAATGGGTTGCCATGCCCTCCTCTGGGGGATTTTCCCAGCCCAGAGATTGAACCCGTGTCTCTCGTGTCTACTGCCTTGGCAGGCAGGTTCTTTACCAGTAGCACCAGCTGGGGAGCCCTTCCATAGTGTTAGGAAAGTTAAGGATGAATTGGGCTTCCCTAGCGGCTCAGTAGTAAAGAATCACCTGCCAGTACAGGAGATGTAGGTTCAGTCCTCAGGTCGGGAAGATCCCCTGGAGGAGGGCAAGGCAACCCAATACAATATCCTTGCCTGGGAAATCCCATGGACAGAGGAGCCTGGCGGGCTACAGTCCATGGGGTCACAAAGAGTTGGACATGACTTAGCAACTAAACAACAGCAAGACTGAATTAAGAAAATTATTCCCACAGGTTGGCCATAAAGGCAAAACACGTAAAGGCTAAATGTGATGTAGTGTGCTACCAGCTCACTGAATGCCACCCAGCAATCTAACAAGCTGCCCCAGAGTATGAGATGAGAGCTCTTTTACTGTCCTCCCCCAACTCAGAGGAGGCTGGCTACCATCTGCCAGGCCAGCCAAGGCAAGGATGTTCTTGCAAATCAACCTCTTAGAAGCCACAGCTGAATTCCGTATTAGGAACTTCCAATTTGGACAGTCACCAGGGAAGATCCTTGGAAACCAAGCCAAAGTCTCTTGTTTGTCCTAGTTTGACTTGCCTTGGAAAAAAAAAAAAAAAAAGAATAGAAAACAAAAGCTGGAGACAGCTTCTGAAGCTACCTAAAGCAATTAATTTATTACAGACATTCGACCAGTGTGTTTCTAGTCACTACTACATTCCCCAATGGCATGAACCTCAGACTATTGACATTTTTAACCTGCTGGTAATTTGGGCGGTAACTAATGCTCTAGACAGTGCCTCGTGACCAATGGGATCCCAGTGAGACAATCTTCACTCTGCCCATTACAGTCTGTTCTCTTCACCCACTAAGAAGGGCTGCTTTTTTGCCAAATAAGCAGTCACTGTCCAGAATGGTTAGACCACAGAGAACCAACTTACCACTGTCTCATCTGCCCAAACCATAAAGCCTTCCTGGTTATTATGTTGTGGGAAGAGCAGGCCACATATGGTGAGGATGTGCCTGGGTGCCCTTTACAAGTTGTACATCCACAGGTGGGCCCAGACTGGTCTACATGAACCCCAACCCACCTGTGGGTTACATGAATACCCCCTCTGTCTTGGGACTGTTGAACAGTCAAGGCAAGGTGTTGAACACATAAAACCACAAACTTTTTTTTCAATTTAATGATCCCATTGTTTGAGGATTCAATTGGAAGAAGGTCCCATTGTTAACCCCTGAAGAAGGTACAGGACACAGTGGGCAGCATCTGATTCTAACATGTGGAAGAAGCAACCGTGCAAAGGATATGAGTGGACGGACACTTTGATGGCTGTTCTTCTGATCAGGTTGAAAGGACTGAATAACCACAGGGCCCGAGTGGCGCTAAACCGGGAAATGGTCCTCCCTTTGTTCAGCACCATAAATGTCTAAAACAAAACACAACAGAAGGCAGACCTTCAGTGAGAAACACACATCCTCACCCAACATAAGTGAGATTATCTCAGGCTCATGCGTGAGAAGGGCTCTGAAACCCATGAGTCAATGAGAGGCAAATGGAGGGGCAGATAGAGAGAAAGACCCCAGGCCCCCGTGGCTGACTGTACATCAGATGGGCCCCGGAGGCTGCCCAGTGAATAGGAAACTGACCCAGGGCTGGTGAGATATATCATACAAGGGGGAGGATTCTGGCAGCAGGGAGGTGGAGTTCTGGTTGCATTTAATTCCTCTTCTGATTAGTGGAACATCCCTGGAATGGTCCTTCTGTTCTCTACCTCCTAGGTCTCCCCTTTCAAACCTTCTACTGGTTCACTCCTCTGAACATCTAGGGAGGATGTAGGTTCTTGGCAACTGAGAGGAGAGAGAAAGGCATTCCAGCGCCTTCTTATTTTTCTCTGCAAACCATATTTAAGATGGCTGGGTCCTGCCCTTCCCAGCTCCCAAACGCACACCCCCTTTTCAGCTGTGTAGAATGTCCGAGATAGTTCTAGTTTAAGCTGGATGTTCTCAAACTTTAATTTTAGGGCCCTTTTATACTCTCAAAAATTATTGAGAACCTTAAAAATATTTTGTTAATGTTTATACCTTTTTCTTACACCATGTGTGTGAATGTATATATGTGTGTGTATGTGGGTACAGGCTTCCCAGGTGGCACTAGTGGTAAAGAACCTGCCTGGCAATGCAGGAGACATAAGAGACATGTGTTTGATCCCTCGGTTGGGAAGATCCCCTGGAGGAGGGCATGGCAATCCACTCCAGTATTCTTGTCTGGAGAATCTCATGGACAGAGGAGCCTGGTAGGCTATGGTCCATAGGGTCACAAAGAGTGGGATATGACTGAAGTGACTTAGCAAGCATGCATATGTCTGTATATACGCATGCATATATGTGTGTATATGTATATATATTTATATACAATATCAGAAATAAAAATGGCCTTTTTTAAATTGTGTAAACACAAGAGTATACAAACATGCATTCCTGTAGCTGTTAGACTGATGTGATCCTCTATTAATAGCCTCTACATTCACTGTATATTCAGGAGAGAATGTGAGTGGAAAAGACAAATGACATCTAAGGATCTTTAAGGCAAAGTTTTGAACTCCTGAACCCACTAGAAGGGTTTTGGGAATCCCAGGGGTTTCGAGACCCTACTTTGAGGACCACTGGTTTAAATTATCCTGATTTTGGTTCCCCTTCCTTATTCTACCCACTGCCCCTCCTCCAGCCTGAAGATCTCTGCTCCCTACTTGCATAGAGAGCCAACACCTCTAGAGATCTGAGGCTAGAACTCAACCAAGGGAATGGCCAACTTTATCTGAAAACTCCACAACAGCTTTCTTTAGAGGATCTGAATTTAATTAACCTCCACCATGAATACCATAGGGATTCAAAGAAAACATTGAGGAGGTGAGTTAGAGATATTTTTCACTAACTGAGTCCAGCTGACAGTCACATCACCCAGGGTGCAGGAGGACTCCTGGACTGGGTGGGACAGAGGCCTCCTCTCCCAGAGCTGAGAATGGCCATTCCCGCCAGTAGCCCTTACCCGGTGTGTGCTGTAGAAGGGGTCCAGATCCTCCAGCGGCTCCCCAATCAGCTCAGCCGGGAGCGTACCATAGAACTTGGGCAACTGGTTGCAGGCTTTCAAGTCTAGCTGGGGCCGAGGCTTCTCTTTCTGGTCCTTCTGCCTCCTGAACTTCTCTTTGACTTTCTTTGACTCTTGCTTAGCAGCAATTCTTTTTTCAATCTCCACCAGGGACTCCGGGGTGAATCGACGGAAGTTGGTAGTTTCCAGGGACCCAAAGGGGAATTCCATCTTCTCATTCTTCTTTAGGAAGAATGTATTCTTATGAGAGTGAACACAACCACAGAGAGGTAACATCCTGCCTACTAGCTCACCCCCTCCAACCCTGCTTGCTAGAACAGCTTCCCCCACCCTCCCCACACCTCTCTAGTTCTTTCCTTAATTCACACTGAGCTCCCCTAGGACTCCACTGCCCTGCAGTGTTCTTGAGGGAGGCTGTTCAGTCCACTCTAAGCCAGTACCTCAGAGTAGTCTCCGTGCTGTCCATGAGCTTCTAGCCACTGTTTATCGTTTTTGTATCCCACCACCACCAGATCCAGCCACAGTGCCCTCTCTCCCCACTTCTATGACCCCTGAGTATAGGCACTTAGCTGCATTCATCAAAGACTTCGGTTTCTGATTTACTTAATCTTGAGTCTCATCCTACTTCCCGATCACCACCTTTTATCTGCTGACAATTTTGATGCTTCTCCCCTTCTCTGAACTCCATCTGGACCTCCAGACTGCTTTCTCTTTTTGTCCATGACTGAACAGTTCTCTCCATATCCAGATAAGAATCCCATGAACAACTACTCCTCTGTCCCTATCCTAAATATCCAGCCTAGGTCAACTTAGATGAGTCTAACTCAGGTTTCTGTGAATCAGGACTGTTGCGGAGTGAGGAGGAACATCAGTGCCACTTAGGAATCATATGGTTTCCCTAGGCAACAGTTTCTCCTAGTCTGATATTTCAAATACTGTTTGTCTTTCCTGACTGCTTTCTCCCACTTCCCCTTCCAGTAAGACAATAACCACATTCCCTCCCTCATTAAGAACACACAACTCCTTCAACTTCATGCCCCCAAACCTCTGACTTACCTACCATCTGAACCCTTCTATCTTCCCTCCTGTCACAATCAGGAGAACATCACCTCTCATTCTGGCTAAGACCAGTCTTCCTTCTGCTTTGGACCTTATTCCCTTACTACCTCATTTCTCTCTCCTGACTTGTCTGCTGGTTCCTTCTTATCAGCATTTAGAGATGCTCAAGTCTCTTTCAACTTTAAATTTTTTTTACCTTGTATACAGCTCATCCAGTCCTTCCCTCTTCTCTCCTACGATTCCCTGCTGAGTTCTGCTCACTATCTCCAGCCATTCTTCAGTTTTAGCAGCTTTATGTCCACTGCCTCACTAACATGCCTCCTTGTAAGGACAGCAGAGACCTGCTTATAGCTAAACTCAGGGAGAACTTCTCAGTTCTGGTCTTGATGAGGTTATTGACTATTTTGCCTACTTCCTCCTTCTCGAAACACAGTCTCTCCTCAGCTGCTGTGACACACTCAGTCTCCCTTTCCACACTTTCTCCCATGTGACTATGACTCTAGAGGCTCTACATTATGCTTTAAAAATTTTTGCATAGTGATAATAATAATGAAATAGCATTTATAGAGATTCACTATATTTCAGATTCTGAACTAGGCAATTTGCATTCATTAACATATTAACCATCACTTACCCTATGAGGCATTATCTCTAATATGTAAATGAGAAACCAGAGTGGCAACGTTCACTTTTCCAAGACCACGTTGCTAATAAGTGGCAGGACAAGCACTCAGTCCCAGGTCTGTGTGACACCACCTCCTTAGAGCATCTCAACCATACTTATGGCTTCAGTTCTCGTCTATAGGCAGATGACTCCTGACTCTTTATCTCCAGCTCTTATTACGTCCATGGGGATCAGACTCTAATCTGGTATTTCTACTTGAATGTATACTGGGCATCTCAAACTCAACATGACCCAAACTGAAATTATCATCTCTTCACCCCTTTCTAGTATCTGCCTCTCCGCAAAGCTCTCTGCCTCTGTCAATGGTACCCAAGAGCCTATTTCTGTGCCTGTCCACAACTTAGCTATCACCATAATGTCCTTTCTATTTCATTCCCACATCCAAACAGACATCCAGTGCTATAAATTCCACCTGCCTAGTATCTTCTCTTCATTCTCTTTAGCCTCTCCGTCATACCTGTGGTTAAATCACTGTCATCCAATTACTGACCTTCTATGTATCCCTTTTTCTTCCTCTTTAGTCCTTTTCCATCTATTTTCCAACTGTATCCAAATGATCTTTCCAAAACGAAAATCTGGCTATTTTATATTCTTATTTAAACTCCTTCTAAAGCTCCCTACGACACTCAAGGTAACCCGCACTGCGTATTTACTTCTCCATCACTGTGGTTGCCAGGCATACCATTTTTATTTTTTTCCCCTTAAATCTAACACATCCTTTTCCATTTTATGCCCTTTCCATGTTCTGTTCCTTTTGCCTAAAATTACTCCTCCACCTGGATTTGCCTGATTAATCTCCCCTCCTTCTTTAACTCTTGGGATAAATCCTCTATTTCTGATCCTATATGAAATCTGTGCTGGTTTTTCCATTTCATGCTGCCTAGCTTGCTGCATTTTCTCTATAAACCTCTGATTCATAATTGCTATTTGCTTTTCTATTTCTCTCACCAAATTGTAAGCTCAGTGAGGGAATACATTTATCCTGTTCAGTACTGATTCTCCAGCCTGTAGCATAGTGTCCGGCATTTAGTAAATACTCAGTAGATATTTATTAAATTAATAGTGGTTTTGAGTGTTAGGAAAACAGGGAAGAGAAAGCACCAGGACTTGGACCATAAGACCAGGATGGGTAGACTTTTACCATATCCCATGTTACTGGTGGCGTTGGGGGGTGGGGCGGTGCGAGTGTTTTTCTGTTCATTAACAACTTAAGGCAGGCATTCCCAAAGTCCATCCTGATTTGGATTAAATTTGTTCTCCAAGGTTGAAGGAAAACAGTGAGGACTGAACACTGGAGGGTTGTGAGGGCAAAGAGGTGTTGAACATTACAGATATGCTACAGCCAGAAAGGGAGAAGAACCAGGATCTGTCAGTGTCATAGAAAAGCAGGAAGAGAAGTTTTAAGAACTGTTGAACCGTATTGTGGGGATGGGAATGGTTTTAGTTATGGGGATTCAGAGGGAGCATGAGTAAGTACAGTGGAGTAGAAAAGATGGGACTAGATTGCTTGATTTGCCGAGAGTAGTTGGGTATGGGTGTAACTACAGGCATGATTAAACTAACTATGAGGTTACCCAAAGAGTAGGACCATGATAATAAGCTGCTTCAGGTTCTGCTTCCATGACTTGGCTGCTTGGTAGAACAACAAAAATATTATCAGGGTGTCACTAGAATAGAAAATATGGTTGGACATTTCATGGATAGATTGTGAATGTGGCTAAGCTGGTGCTCAGAAGTAGTAACTAAGCCATTGACACATCTGAGTGAAACTGTATTGTACATGGTGCTGAGAGTGTGGTTAGGCTCTTTGTTAGTGTCATGAGCAACCTAGCTAACTTTAGCACTGGAGATATTGCTGGGGTCTCCGTACTAATAGGAACATGGAATTAAATGTCTCCTGTTTCAAGGGATGTGGCCAGACTAGTTGAGATTTAGAGTAGTCTCTCAAGTGTCAGCATTTTAGATAGCTGTGATACTGATAAGTGTCTATCTGAGATGTCCATTGACCTAAAAAATTTAATTGTTAGGCATCTGATTGGAGCAACAAGGAAACAAGACATGCCAGTAAGGTATCCAGAGAAGAGATAGAATTTGAAGTAGCAATGCCACTGGGAAAGTGCAATAAGCTGTTTGTGGTAATGAAAGTGAGACCACATTATGAATGCTCTTGCTCAATAGTCAGAGATTGAGCCTCAGATATCTGGGACGTCAGAAAAAATATCAGAATTGTCTTTGAACTTGAATAGTCCTAAGTTACCCCTGGTGCTAAAGGAATAGGGCTATGGGAATCCTTGCTGAGTATAATTTATCTCTGAATGATTCAGAGATAATAGCTAGGTGATCTGTTGTCCAGGGATGGAGAACAACAAAAACTATTTACAGTGTGGAGAAAATGGTGTGTACCATCTTTGGTGCTGGAAGAGCAAAGTAATACCTCGCATGTCCTTGAGCTGTCCGTGGTGCTGAAAAAGAACTGTGGGGATGGGCGAGAGCCGAGTGAGGATGGTTTTCTATGAGGCTTGGTGAACAACTGCCCTGTTTGTAGTGCTCAATGAGTGTGTCAGCCTATAGTGCTGAGAATAATCAAATTTCAGTGGGAGATAAAGTGGAAGAAAGGGGTAATTCAAGGAAGAAAGAAATCTGAAAGTTTGAGGGAAAGTGCCTAATAAGCATTTAATCAAAACATCTCTGACCACTAGAACAGAGATCCAAATAAAGTCGAAGAGGAGGAAAATATTCTTTCCTTATGAGTCTTCATTTTCCAACCTGAAGCCATTGAAAATAAAACAAGGAGGGGAGAAACATTTTTTTTTACAGTAAGGAAGAAATCAAATTCCTCATCACATGATCTGGAGTATTATGGAACCAGAAACTCAGGGTGGTGGATTTGGTCAGTTCTAGAGATTCCAAGTTATAATTACTAAAAAGAGAGAGAGAATTATTGTGGTTTTGTTAAAACAGCACTCGAATTGGAGAAAGAAGTTTGAATTCTGACACTAACTAGGTTTTTTTGAACTGTTCTTACCCTCATTTCTATGATTTGTGAACTGGAGATGCTAACATCTGCCCTGCTAATCTGATGCCATTGTTGGGAGAATTGAATAATATATGTGAAAGCATTTTGTAAGCTAAGTGCTATGCAAATGTACAATGTAACTTTAATATTTCCCATTACACATGTGGTTTAATAGCCGATAGCCACTTAGTCTATTTCAATTCTGCACCACTAGTTCTCTGCATACAATTGAAATAAACATTTGAGATCATTTACAATTAAACACAGTATTAAAAACTCATAATGTTTCCACTTTATTTCTCCATCCCCCACCTTTAGTGAATGGATACTTTTGAATATGGTTCAGCTGCCCAAAATCAAAGTGTTTATTTACTGAGATAATATATATTACAATATACTCAAGAATTTGAAGGGAATTCATGCTGTGGATAAGAGTTTTTATTAAAAACATATAGAATCTATTTTTCTCCTCAACAGAATTCCTATCCTATTCAATGGGTCCCTATCAGAGTATATCATTAACAGACCCTCAGAATTCTTGGGTGAGGGAGATTGGCAAGCATTGTGAGTTCTTATAGTTTTTAAAACATGCCCAGGCACATTTAAATAAGCTAGAGATTTTGTGAGTGCTGATGTCTTATGAATCTGGAAGTAAAGCTGGCTTTGGCTCATTCTGAGGGTGATCTTGTGAGGAAACTAAGGTTTTGTCTAGTTAAGGACAGGTTAACTTTGCAGCAGAAAACATCAGGAATTGGCTTGATCAAGCACCTGGAAGAAGTATTTCTCCCTGACATGACTGATCTGTTCAGTTGCCTTCTGGAAGCAACAGTTTGAGGAATAAGATGATGGTCCTTCATATTTATTTCGCTTCTTGACTCTCTAGGGAATGAGAAGCAACACATCCCTTGGCTATAGTCAAATATGAACATTGCCCTGTGCCTTTAAGGTTCGAGGGTTCTCTTGAAATTTCCATAGCCTGGAAGTGCTCAACTGAGCTGCTGGTTTCAGGGTGAGCCTGGAAGATTTTGCTCTTTCTCATTTTGTCAAATACTCAAAGATTCTTCCTTTCTCAGTAACTGCTAACTGCTAAGGCTTAATGCGTATTTAGCCCTATAAGGTGTCGTGGATAATACAGTGGTACAGAGGAAAAACCACTGGGCCAAAAATTAGAAGACTGGAGCCCCAGTCACAGGTCTATAATAAACCTTGTTCATTCTTGGGGTATTTTCTCTTTCTGGATTTCAGTTTTCTCTCTGTACAATGAGGTAATTTGTCTAAGTGTACACTCAGACCTTCCCATCTAACGAAAGGTCATGTTTCTTGCTTTGGGTGCCTTTGAGTATTTTCAGGGAAAAAAGAATCCTAACAATTAGGAGATGACTGTAAAAAAAAAAAAAGGGGGTGCCGCTAAATTATACGGTTCTGGCCATGGAGTTTTAAATCATAAAGACAAGCGCCTGAAGGTATTGAAGAAGAGCAGGACAAACCTAGATGAGAGAAGTCGGTGAAGCCTTACTGTTTTTAGAAATTTTATGACTGTATTATAATATGGATGTCACATATTCTAGCTGGGTGAGGTACAAGTGCACACTGGGCTAAGGGACCCTAAAGAATATGCAAATTCACACCCAAGCTGACAGCCCCCACTGGAGTATTTTCTCCCTTTGTCTGGCCTTGGTTGAACACCTCCTAAAAACAGTGGCACCTATATGAGGCCCCTTTCCATGAGGCAATTCTATGGCTGTTAATATTCTTCTTAAACATTAATTATTTTAGAGTCAAATATGTTTCTCATGAGCAATAATCCCCTTTTTTCTTTGCCGAGTTTCTAAAGAAAATATATGCAAATGCTGACAGGTAGAAATGGATTTTGGACAAGTTTCTAAGGCAAGAGAACTGTGAATATTATGTAAATGCCAACCAATATAATGCAGCCCATTGGTTTATTCCAGGGAAGCAAAAGGTGTTCAGAAAATCCGGTGCTGCTGCGTGGCTCTTGACATTGAATGAATCCATCTTTTGTCCACAAATCACATTCTGATTTGGTCCTCAAATTCTGCTTTCAAAAGGCAAATTCTGACATAAATGACATGTCTCCTTTTAGGCCACTGCTTAAATGGCACTTCCTCGGGGAGGCCTTCTGTGATGTTGCCTTTCTAAATTAGATACCTTCAAGGTGATCTCCCAAAGAATCCTATACTTTTCTGACATTTATCATAGCTTATAATTTTATTTATTAATGTGTTTGTTTAATATCTGTCTGCCCTAGTCGACTGTAACTCCTGTGAGGACAAACACAAATTTATTCCATCCATGGTTCTGGGCCTCCCAGTGCCTGGCACAGTATACAGCATGAAGTATTGTCACTGGATAAAAACGAGGTCTCAGTGAAATTGTCACTTTTAAAACCTGCATCGCACATGCTTAGTATTTCAGATATTTCAAAATGCACTATGTGACTTCACCTAATACTTGATTTCTCTAAAATTTTTAACACATTTTTACCTCTCCTTCAATATAATGAAATATTTTCCACTGGTTAAGAAACCGATAAGTAGAGAGGCAATGTGTAATGGTTAAGTTCTTAAATTCTGAAGCCAGACTATCTAGGTTTAACTCCCTAGTCTACAAATTATTAGCTGTGGGACATTGGAAGTTACTCGACTACTCTGTCCTCAGTTTTCTCACCTACAAAGCTAGCTTAATAAAAGCACCACGAGGTTATCATGAGAATTAAATAAGTGCTTAGAACAACACTTATCTGTAGTTGCTTAGAGCAATGACTAGAACATAGGAAGCATATATTAATTTTGCTGTTACTATCAGTATTCCCCAAGGGAACATGATTATTAAGTAGTTGACCTGGAAGTACTACACAATCCATCTGGTTTCATATCAAACTGAACAATCTCCCCGAAGGACAACTATCTCTAGTCAACAGGTGAAGACTCTGAGACTCAGATGGATAACAGATCTTGCCCAAGTCCTCCAGCTAGAAAGGAGCAGTGTTGGGAGAACAACCCAGATATCCACCAATCATGCTGTCTGTCTCCCCAGGAGACTCTCTCCTGCCCTCATACTGATGCTCAACAGAGCTAGGATTGGAACAGATGGGAACAGGTGTGCAGTGCCTGGATGAGCACTGAACCAGCAGGTCAACCAGGACATTCCAAGCTGACTCTATTATTAACCCATTTTGATACATAAGGCACTAAAGCCTTGAGGCTGACATAGCCAAGATCAGAGCTTATTGGAAACCTAAGTCATTATTCTTATCTGTTCTGCCCAGAAGGTGAAGAATAGAAGTATTAACACTGTTTCTTTCTGTTTTCTTTCTTTCTTTTTTTTTTTTTTTTTTGTCCATATTGCATGACATGTAGGATCTTAGTTCCGTGACTGGAGATCAAACCCATGACCCTTGCATTAGAAGCATGGAGTTTTAACCACTGGACCTTCAGGGAAGTCCCAACACGGATTCTTTTGGGGGGTATTATTTTTGTTGATTTCTTTAAAATAGAGGTTTAACAAGCATACGAAGGAAATAAGAGGCACTGATCTTAACTTTACAGTTTGGTGCTTTTTTTTTTAAACATATGCAAACACCTGTGTAACTAGCACCAAGACCAACATGGAGAACATTTCTGGGACCCAGAGACTCCCCATGTAACCACTAGTCTGACTTCTGTCACCACTTTGCTTATGTCTTTGCTGCTCCCCACTTCCCCCCATGCTCAGTAACCGCCCCCTTCTCCATCTATCTAAAGCTCCCCCACTATTCAAGGCCTTCCTCTTCATGTAGCATCTGTAACTTGTCCTGCCTGTCAGCTCTTCGAGCCCTTCAATTAATAATAATACCATGGCTCACTCTGTGTCTAATGCAAGGTCAGACTTACACTTGCTGATGCATGCATGCTGGGCTTAGAGTGCCTTGGCCCCTCCCTATGGAACGTGAACAAAGTATCTCTACGAGGCCTCCCCTCTTGTCATCTCAAAGCCAATCAGTGCCACATGGCAGGGGGAATTCCTCACGTACGGCAGGGAACCTGGGTCCCTGCTCTTCGTGCCAGTAACCAGCTATGCAAACTTGACTAATGGGTGGGCTTTCAGAAGAAGTCACTAAGACTGAAATTCCAGGTCCCACTGGAGACCTGGAATTTTCTCTGTAAAATGAGGGCGCTGGACTAAATGATTCTAAGAATAGTAGCTAATAGGCTAGGCTAAGTCCTTCACACATTCTGCTGTTTAAACTTCACCATCATCTTGTGAAATAGGTATTATTACGGCCATTTCACAGTTGAGGAAACAAAAGGAAGCGGGGAGAGTTTGTCTGATGTGCTAATAAATAACAAAGCTGGGACACTACCCGAGGTCTGGCTCCATCAGCAGGCCTGTGCTCATAGCTCCTGTACTCTCTACCCACCTGTGGTCACTGTGACCTCTTCCCACTCTTCTGATCCAGTCTGTGAAACATGACTCTGTCCTCTCTGGAGCCCCAGGGGAAAGCATGACAATGAGTAGCAAGAACAGAGGAGTGACCTCGGGAGTCTAATGAGCAAGATGGGCCACAGTGACATCTTCCCCAGGGACAAACAGTTCCAAGCTCCCAGAACTGATGCCAGCAGGCAAGGGGGACAACACATTTGGTTGAAGTGGGAGAGAGGATGCTTTTGTGTTTGAATCTTTTTCCCAGTATGATCCAGAACCCCAAGCCATGATTTCTAACTCAGGAAGCACTTGCTGAGCAGCCCGTGTGTACGAAGTTGTGACGGGGGTATGCAAATCAAGGAGGCTGAGATCCTGCCATTCAGAAACTGACACTCTGGTGGGATCTGTAGTAGGGACATGTGTCATACAAAGAAACATTAAGTGAGGCGGTGAGGCAGAAGCAGAGAAGGGAAGACAGGGCATTATGCCTTGTGGGAGAATGAGGTCTATCCAGGACTTGGAAGGGCAGGTAAGATCTGGGCAGGAAGTGATTACACAGAAAGCGTGAGCCCAGTAATGAGGAATGTATCAGAAATGGCACAGAAATCGCAGAGGGGGATGGGATAGCATTCTTTCATGGGCTCAGGAGGCATGGACTCTGAGCTCATGATATTAGTTTGTACGTGGGACCCAGGCTGGGTTTGTTCTGAGACAGAGGGGATCAGTGGAATCCATGGGCTGATGCTCATGAAAAAGCTGAGGTCTCAGGAGTCTTTTTGATGTGATTGGGTTCTGACACAAAGGAATGCACACCCAGATCAATGATTACTGTTTCTTCTCCTCCTAGAAAAGCATTTCCCTGGCAATATTTATTTGTGAAAGACTCTTTATCCACCATGTATCATTACAGGCTGTTCTCTTTTTCCATTTCCTTTTGATGACGATTTTCTTAAAACCATCCTTGCAAATACCCACTCTTATATATAGCTGGGGCAAAAAAAAAAAAAAAAAAGCTGATGTTTCACATTAAATGCTTATTTATTATTTTTATCACCATGATTTGATTGCTAAGTGAGTGGCTAGGGAACCCATAAATTATTTCTTAAGACCACTCTAAAATCCTCCTAACATTTGAAACCAACTTTCTGCCATTTCAAAACAAATTCTTCCATCAAACTAAAAGCAGTTCTTTTCACGCTGTTATTTTCTCCTTCCTCCCACGCTGTGCGGCTGGAAAGCTCAACCTTTAGGCTGCTGTTACTCAAAATACATATGTGGGGTTGCTTCTACCCGCTTCATTTTGCAAGTCCAGGAAAGCCAACTCAAACTACATTTTAAAATCACAGAAGAGTTTTCTTTTTCTGGCACTGACCTGATAGGTACTCTCAAAGAGCAAACCATGACCAAGAACCAAATGTACACAAAGTGCCCTTGAACCAAGAGCTGGGGGGGAAAAAGCCAAACAGAGCCAGAACCATAGAAACTTCTGAATGAGTCATTCTTCTGGATTGCAGATTTGGGACTAAAAACAAAGCAGAGGTAACTTCGGTTCGACCTGTTGTCAGCTTTCTGAACATATATAAATGCTCCCCAGAAGCTTGCAAAACACCTTTGATCATCTGTTTGTCTTTTTTCACCACCATTCTAAAACAAGAATTTCTCAACCATGTTGCCCATCACAGTATTCTCAAGAGCACTGAAAAAAATATATAGATTCTTAGCAGTCACTCCTACACCAGATTAACTAGGCCTCAAGTGGGGCCCAGGAATCCACTTCTAAAAAGCTCTCCAGATAATTCTAATTTGTGACCAAGAGAGGAACCCACTGCTTTTAACCTTACTTGTGTTTCCCTAACAGGAGTACTTGTTGCTTAAGTTTGAGGCAAAACTTATCTCTGGAGGAGTGTATCACCTCCCACCCACAGACCCACATTCTCTGCTTTCTCTGTTCATTCTTATTTACATTTTCATCAACACTACTAGGACATTTGGCCTCTGTTACCACAGCTTTGGTAAAATTTCTGAAATTATGCTTGCTAGTAAAACATCTTTATATCAATATGACTCTTTGAAGAGTGTAAACTCAACATTAACGTGGCATATAGAATTGACAGTTTGGGATTTGGCTATATTTTCCCCCGATCTTTCAGAGGAAGGGAAGCAGGAGAGTCTTCTAAACAAACAGATCAATTGTAAAACTATTTTCTAAGAACTATGGGTGTTTGGGGACAGTCATGTATTCTACAGCCCATAAAACATGTTTCATTTTGGGATCATGGACAAAACCTGTAATTCTTCCCAATCACTCCAAACCTAAATCTTTACACCATTAGCCATAGACAGGCCCCCGAGTCCCAGAGTCAAACCTTTGCTGCTCAATCTTGTTTGTCTTTTAGGTGGAGAGGTTGCCTCTTCTATCCCAGATCACCTCCACTGGAAACCACGAGTTCCTGAAACCTATGCTCAGCTTAACATCAAGCATGGCCAGAAGACACTCCGACTGATGTCTGTTCTGCCGGGAGGCTACAAGCAACTCTGGGAAAGGAGGAAAGCCCAGGACCCCCAGTTTTGCTAAGACTTACACTTGTATGTCCTCAGGGAGGTGGTTCAGTCAGTCTGCTGGGAATCTCACTGTCCTTCACTGGGAACTGCAAGGAATCCTCCTTTCTTGGGTGGCATTCCCATTTCCCATCACAAGATCCACCCTGGCTGCTGGTGCTCCAGAAAGTGCTCTCCTTGGACGGAAGCAGGGTGTGGGGAGGGGGCGGGGAAGCTTATGTGTGATTAGATGGTAAAGTAACAAATGTGATTTTAAATGATCTCATGGGAAACGCTGAAACCTGAGGAAGCCAAGAAGCTGCACTTTAGATCGCAGTGCCTCCGGCATCCACAATAGACGCCCAGTCTGGAGCAAGGCTGCCTTGAATATTCACAGGCAACACCCCACCATTGACCACAAAGAGCAGGGCTGCACCCATTCACAGGGGTCTTTACCTTCTGCTTCCAGAACAAACACTCACGTTTATTTCAATGTTTTTGTTCTCCTTCCCCACTAAAACTTTAACATTTTATTTTTCATACTTTGAAAACACTGAATTGAAAAGCATATTGAAGTAGTTTTCTTATTCTTCAAGTATATTCAGTAATAGGCCAGATCTTGTGAAAGAACAGTTTGAAATGAAATTGCCAAAAAGGTCTGAGACCTCAGATTTTGTAAAAGAGCAGGAGAAAATAACATGTCCATGTGGCCATGGGACCAGGAGTGAAGCTGAGGGGTCCCAGCCCCTCCGGACTGCTCTGAGGCTGCCTGGTTCACCCTGGGCTGCTGGGGTGGGAGTCATCCCTCAAGGCTAGCTTATATTGCAGGAAACTGGCTGGATTTTTGTATTGCATTGTAACTTCATTTATGCAAAATTTCCCAAATCAAACAAAAAATGGCTTTTTCAGGTCAGGATTCACTTCTGATGAAGTGCTGGTCTCTCCATGCAGGAACCAAAATTTTCAGTGGAACAGGCCAAGAAGGGCCAACCATACATCGTAGAAAGATTGGAGGCTGGTGGGTTTGGGCATCACAACAGCTCTGTGGGTGTAGGGAGGGAGGGTGGTGCTTCTTTCCCCTTGGCAACCTCTTCAGGATGCTTCTCCTGTGGTCCATCCAGACAGTGGCATCTGGACTGCCTAAAAGATGAAGCTTCTGAAGTATTCACGGGTGGACTGACATGAGGATTTGCTGCAAAATAACTTAAGAGGAGGAGGGTGAAGATGAGACAAGACTGACCATGAGTAGATAATGGTGGAATTGAGGTAAGTATTTATTACACTATTCTCTCCAGTTTGGTATATGCTTGAGTCTCTATGACAACATGTTTTAAAGAAGAAGATTCAGAGATATAGGATAGGGAATTACCTGGTGGTCCAGTAGCTAAGACTCCACAATCCCAATGCAGAGGTCCAAGGTTCAATCCTTGGTCAGGAAACTAAATTCTGCATGCCACAACAAAGATGGGAGATCCTACATCCATAACTAAGACTTGGCACAGCCAAATAAATAAATGAAATAAAATAAAAAGATATAGGGCACCTACCAGGAGGAAGAGGGAAGGAGAGAGGGGCAATATAGGGGTAAGGGGTTAAAAGGTATAAACTATTTATAGAAAATAAGTTACATTGTACATTATACGATATATTGTATGATACAGGGAACATAGCCAAAAATTTTATGATAACTATAAATGGAGAATAACCTTTGAAAATTGTGAATCACTATATTATACACCTGTAATACATGATATTGTAATCATCTATATTTCAATAAAAAAATCTAAGTTTTTAAAACATATTCATATAAAGGTATCTAAGTGAAAGTTTCTCAGCCATGTCCAACTCTGTGACCCCACGGACTATCAGTTCATTTCAGTTCAGTTCCGTTCAGTTCAGTCGCTCAGTCGTGTCTGACTCTTTGCGACCCCATGAATCGCAGCACACCAGGCCTCCCTGTCCATCACCAACTCCCGGAGTTCACACAAACTCACGTCCATCGAGTCAGTGATGCCATCCAGCCATCTTATCCTCGGTCATCCCCTTCTCCTCCTGCCCCCAATTCCTCCCAGCATCAGAGTCTTTTCCAGTGAGTCAACTCTTCGCATGAGGTGGCCAAAGTATTGGAGTTTCAGCTTCAGCATCATTCCTTCCAAAGAACACCCAGGACTGATCTCCTTTAGAATGGACTGATTGGATCTCCTTGCAGTCCAAGGGACTCTCAAGAGTCTTCTCCAACACCACAGTTCAAAAGCATCAATTCTTTGGCGCTCAGCTTACTTCACAGTCCAACTCTCACATCCATACATGACCACAGGAAAACCATAGCCTTGACTAGATGGACCTTTGTTGGTGAAGTAATGTCTCTGCTTTTCAATATGCTATCTAGGTTGGTCATAACTTTCCTTCCAAGGAGTAAGTGTCTTTTAATTTCATGGCTGCAATCACCATCTGCAGTGATTTTGGAGCCCCCCAAAAATAACGTCTGACACTGTTTCCACTGTTTCCCCATCTATTTCCCATGAAGTGATGGGACCAGATGCCATGATCTTCGTTTTCTGAATGTTGAGCTTTAAGCCAACTTTTTCACTCTCCTCTCTTACTTTCATCAAGAGGCTTTTAGTTCCTCTTCACTTTCTGCCATAAGGGTGGTGTCATCTGCATATCCGAGGTTATTGATATTTTTTCCAGCAAACTTGATTCCAGCTATACAGTCCATGGAATTCTCCAGGCCAGAATAATGGAGAGTAGCTGTTTTCTTCTCCAGAGCATCTTCCCAACCCAGGGACTGAAGCGAGGTCTCCCACATTGCAGGCAGTTTCTTTACTAGCTGAGCCACCAGGGAAACCCAAGAGTACTGGAGTGGGTAGCCTGTCCCTTCTCCAGCAGATCTTCCCGACCCAGGAAATGAACTGGATCTTCTTACTGCAGGTGATTCTTTACCAGCTGAGCTACCAGGAAAGGAGTTTTTAAAACATATTCATACAAAGGTATTAACAATAGTTATATTTTGTGGATTATGACACTACACTGATCCAGCTTTACGAAAAACTATTCTAGCTAACTACAGAGAATATTGTCTGGGAGGTAAGACACCAAAAGTTTATGCGTTTGTATGTATATTGTAGAACTATGAGTAATTTTCTTTTTTCCTTTTTTTTAACCTCTCTTCATATTAATTTTTTTCTGGGACAAACATAGTACTTTAAAAGAATATTTGAGGACCATGGCTAGGGCTCCGTCTCCCAGGATCTTTATTCTGCAAGTCCTGGTCTGGTGAGTAAGAGGTAAGAGCTCTGGTGGGAGAAGGGAGCTCATTCATTCAGGTGGTGTTCCGTGAGTGCCCCTCAGGTGTATGTTCAGACCATCACCACTATGCGACAGAATCTGCGCAGTGAGAAAAGGGCTGCTCTCTGCTTTTAGAAATCACCCTCTCCCCTGCTTTCTCTCCTCCTCTGAGCAGAGAGCCCAGGCTTCAGAGTTCTCAAAAGTGGCACCATCTGAGGAAACAGTTCTGGGTTGGTATCAGGGAAGGTGGGCTCTGCTGCTGGTATGTCTGTGTCCTTGGACCAGCCACCCAATTTCGCTGTACCTCTTCTTCCCCACTGCCACTCTACCCCTCTCCAACGTACTGTCCACACAGCACCTGGGATGTTCATTTTAACAGAATCTGATCAGAAGACACCTCTGTTGAAAACCCCTTAATGTCTGCCCATCACTGGTACCAGGAAGTCCCAGATCCTAGAAGCAGCTCATGAGCTCTCATGATCTCTTAGCCTCCCTACCTTACCCCATGCCCACGCCCCAGTGATAATGGACCACTTACAAATGCTTCAACACGCCACACTCTTTTCAGCTTAGAGACTCTGAAGGTGTTGTTCTTCCTTGTTTTCTTATTTCCTCCTCTTCCCTTCGCTTACTCATTACTAATGATCCTTCTTCCTCAGACAGAATATTACTTCCTTGAGAACATACACTACCTGATTCTCCAAACCAAACTCATGTTGTACCCTGATACAAATTTTTTCATTTATTCAACACATGTTTATTGAGTACCACCTAGGTGCCAAGAACCTAAGCCTAATCAGGAGACAGACACTGAATAAATAATTCTGAAGATGGTTACGAGAATATGCCTTGTGGGGACATATCCTGGGATAACGCAGATTCAGACAGACAGCAATCAGCTATCGGCTCTCCTCCTTGGCAGCGGCTGGCTCACCCTGGTCACTTGGTGAGACGTGATAATGCAACACATGGTCTACATGACTGAACTTTTGGAGCCTCACTTATGATGACAAGATTTTACTACGTGACCAATTTATATCACTGAGAACATAAAACATTTCAAGTCATTTGTTCAATATCTCTGCTCTCACTGTGTATTTACTTAGTGCTTCAAAGGAACCTACGATGCACCTTTGCTGAGTGCTGAGTAGAAACAAAAAGATGAATTTCTGCTCTCGTGGATCTTATATTCTAAAAGGGGGGAGCACAGAAAATAAGAAACTAAGAAATTAATGAATGCATTATGTGATGCAATTTAAAAAAATTTTTTTAATTGAAGTATAGCTAATTCGGGCTTCCTTGGTCGCTCAGCAGAAAAGAATCCACCTGCAATGCAGGAGACGCAGGTTTGAACTCTGGGTCAAGAAGATCCCCTGAGAAGGAAATGGCAATGCACTCCAGCATTCTCGTATGGAAAATCCCATGGACAGAGGAGCCTGGTGGGCTACAGTCCATGGGGTCGCAAAGAGTCAGACACAATTTAGTGACTAAATAGCGATAGCTAATTTACAATGTTGTGTTAGTTTGAAGTGTACAGTAAAGTGATTCAGTTATAAATATATATTCTTTTCCATTTTAGGTTATTCCAAGTTACTGAGTACAGTTCCCGGTGACAATCAGAAGATTCTTGTTGTTTATCTTCTGTATATGTAATGGTGTATATATGTAATCCCAAATTCCCAGTTTATCCCCTCCTCATGCATTTCCCCTTTGGTAACCATAAGTTTGTTTTCTATGTCTGTGAATCTGTTTCTGTCTTGTAAACAAGTGATTTATAATACAAATAGATATTTGATTTTCATCCCCCTGTTTCTGGCACAGAGCTCATAAAATCCTTGACATTTCCTAAGTGATGACAGCCATAAAGGGGTCTCCTGTTATGTTAATGAGGTGACTTTTGGGATGGGACTGGTTGCAGGGAGAACCATCTGTGGATTAGAGGATTGGACCTTTTGGTCTCACTCCTAATCTCTGGGGAGGAAAGAGGGCTAAAGGTTGAATCAGTCCCCAATGGCCAACGATTTAATCAGTCATGCCTCTGTATGAAGCCTTGATAAAAATAAAAATAAACTCAAAAGGATGGGAACTGGGGAGGTTCTTTACTGTTGAACACATGGAGATTCAAGAGAGTTGGGCTGGGAGAGGGCATGGAATCTCTGTGCCCCTTCCTCATATTCTGCCCTGGGTATCTCTTCCATCTGGCTGTTCCTGAGTTATATCCTTTCATAATAACTGGCTATCTAGTGAGCAAATGGGTTCCCTAAGTTCTGTGAGTCATTCTAGAAAATTAATTGAACCCAAGGATGAGGGTGGTAGGAACCTCTGCCCGTTGGTCAGGAGGGCAAGTGACAACCTGGGCTTGCAATTGGCCTCTGAAGGAGAGGGCACTCTTGCAGTTCTGAGCCCTTAGCTTGCAGAATCTGATGCTATCTCTGAGTAAATGGTGTCAGAATTGAGTCGAATTTTGAGACACCCAGTTTATTGGGTGTCAAACACAGACTTGCTTGTTGAATGTGAGGGAAAATTCCGCCCCCCTCCACACACACACACATTGGACCTGGGTGCTCATTTTTAGCATATCAAAGGAGAAGAATTATTTTCCAGGAAGTAACATATTTTGCAAAGATTTCTTTTGCTCTAGACAAACAGAGAATTTTCACCCCCTCTAACGCAATTTCCTCTTCATCTCAGGAACCTTCCTGTACTGAGTAGACACCTACAAAGGTCTTCTTCCCAAATCCATTACTACCTTCCTTCTGTGTTTCGTATATCTTGTGCTCATCTCCCTAAGAAGTTTTATTTGTGCTCCTTGAGAAAAGTGGGACCGTCTCTTCTGGCATGCTTCACAGCGCTGACCGCACAAGTAGGTCAACAAAGACCCTTCCTTTGAGGCTGGGAGTCCCTCCAGGGCAAGGTCCAAGGACGTATGCCGGGTCACCAGCTTCCAGCACCCTGCCAGTGGATAGAGAGGTGCTAAGCTCAGACTAACTGAAGGAACAAAGGAACTGCTCCTTTTAATCCATCAGTGAGCTGTCATGCTTTCATTTATCTAATTGTTTTGAATACAGATGATGTGTTTAGCCCGCTATTGCACCAACTCCTTACATGTACAAGGGCTTTGTCGCTTGCCCTTACTTTGAATAATGATACTTGATAGGTCACTGGTGGATCAAATGGTCCTTGTTTTACATGTGAGGAGACTGGGTGTGGAGAGCTTGACTCCCAGCTCTGCAGTTTGAGGACAAGGATGGGAACTCAAGGTCTCCCACTCCAAGGCTCTTGACACCACAAGTTCTTCGGATGTGACTCTTGCTTCCTTCCGTGACTGTTGCGTAGACAAACCAACTCCTTCCAGGCAGTAACCATCCCTGGGAATCATGGCAGCAGCGAGGCGCAGTGGAAGAATCACTGCTAGCTTCTTGGTTCATCTGCTCTTCCTTCTCCTCCAAGTCCCCACCATCCATCTCTGTGCCCGTGAAGTGCCCTGGACACAGGCTGAGAGGATGAGGAGGAGCCCAGGGGCGAGGGCGCTCTGTGGAGTCTGGCCTCCCTGTCAGAACTCCAAGCACCAGGGAAAGAAGAACAGCTTGGTTTCCATGGCGACCTCCCACCCGGTCCCTGCAGCTGCAGCCCCTCTCTGGCCCCCTGAGGAGGGGGGCTGCGGGTGACCTGAGCCAGGCCTGTGCCCACGTCGGCCCCCGCCGAGTTCAGGCCCAAGGCAGGTTGTTCATTCTGAGCTGGAGTTTTGCCTGACATGGTTCCCATGGGGACGGCTGTGGGCACACGCTGCCTGCGGTCAGATCATCGGGTCAGAACTGCCTTGCAATTCAGGCAGCTCTTCTTCAGGCTCAGAGACTTTGAAAGAAAGAATGAGTTTCAGATGCCTTGGTCCTTTAACCCACCCCTCTCCAAAGATAGACTTAAGAACTTGGCACTGTGGGGCTGTGCCAGGTACAGGGCATTCCCTCGGCACCAGGGCCTGGGGACACCAAGATGACTGAGGCACTGTCCCCACCCTCAAGAGGAACAAGGAAGACAGTCCATCAAGCTAGTAATCACAGGGCAGTGGGGCCCAGCAAAGTGGGACTAAGAACAAGAAACCAGAAGAATTGCTCAACTCTGGGGAAAATTTAAGAAGGGGAGTGGGAAGTATTCCAAACAGAGGCAGGAGCTCCTGCAAAAATGTAAGAGGAAAGAATATGCTGTGTGAAATACCAAAGTTCCAAGTGCTGGGAAAAGAGGGACTTGGCTTTGTCCTACAGGGACGGTGTGTGTGTGCTCAGTTGTGCCCGACTCTTTGCAATCCCAAGGATGGTAGCCTGCCAGGCTCCTCTGTCCATGGGATTTTTCCAGACAAGAATACTAGAGTGGATTGCCATTTCCTCCTCCAGAGAATCTTCCTGACTCAGGTCTCTTGTGTCTCCCACACTAGCAGGTAGATTATTTACTACTGTGCCACCTGGGAAACCCTTTCCAACAAAGAGGAGTCATTTTACACAGGAAAGCAGGGTGGCTGGATTTAGAATGGTCACCAAGGACGCCATGAAAGGACAGATTTAAGGAGGAGAAGATTAGCGGTGGGGAGGACAATGAGGTGACTGCAGAAATCCTGGTGAGGTCGCAGAGGCTGGTGACTAATCTCTTAGTGTCAGGGGCCTCCTGCCCCACTGGTGTGTCCAAGGGCACCAATTCTATACCTTCATGTGGAGATGGCGGGAACCTGAAGCCTGGAGATCTGGCTGTCAGCTGACAGATGCCTTGCTCACATCCTGCCACAGGTCAGGAGGACTCAGAGAGGGAGGTCAGCTTGCAGAGGACAGCACCTGGGTCAGCACCTGTGAGGGAAGGGGCGGTGGCAGGAGTGGGCAGGAGGAGAGGTCAGCTGTGACTGACCCATGGGCAGTTCAGGAGTCCAGATGCTCTTCGGAGTCATCCTGCATGGGGCACACGGCTGTGCCTTTGTACCCCCACCTCGGTGGGTTGCTGGAGGTGGGCCATCCTCAGGACACAGGACCTGCCAAGACTGTCCCAAGAGCTGACGGCTGCATCCGCCTCCAGGGCTGCTGGAGCTGGGCGGTGGGTTCTCACTGAAGGGGATTTGTGCCTGCTTCAGACCTCATCCACATTCAAGGCTTCTCCCTGGGTAGCTCTCCCAGCTGGAAAATGGACAGGCCTGGACTAGGAGGTCTAGAAAGTCCTCTTGTTCTTGGTACCTCCCAAGTCAGGGAGACGTTAATATCAGTAAAAAATAACCATCATTATTGAGTGCCGATAGCACTAGAGCAGACTCCAGGCCTTCACACTCTACTTACATCATCTCATTTCATCCTGTGAGACAGGCAAACCTACTGTCCCACTCTGAAGAGGAGATTACAGGGGTCAGAGGGGTCTGCAGCCAGGTCTGCAGCCCCTAAGTGGCAGAGTCTGGCCCTTGTGCACAGTGTCTCACCTCCGGGAGGAATGCTCTCCTTCCTCATAGCTGCTCCCACAGTTGCACGCGAAGATTAGGGGATGATGATGTGACCATCATACAAGTGCTCGCCAGTCGGCAAGGTGCTCCTCTCTGCCCGGAGCCCCAGGTATCAGGGTGAGGCTTACAGCACTGCCTCCTCACCCGCCTACGGCCAACTCAAGCTTTCACGGCAAGGGCCTGGGACACTGACATATAAAAGAAAGGATACCTCCCTCACTGACAAATGCACTCGTTGGGTTTATAAGCAGAGATCTACTCTGTCAGAGCCGGGGAGGAGTCGGGAGCCAAGTATTAAGAACCTGAGATGTAATTCACTAGGTAATCTTCCTCCAGTGTCTGCATTCCCTTTCTCTTCCCTTGTAAGCACCGTCCATGAGGCGGACTCTGTTCCTCCCTCTCCACCTCCTGACAGCTGATTCCTTAGCAAGATGGCCCCATTTACTGGCAGCCAGGACAGGCCAGGCTTATGCCCCGACATCATCTCACTTTCACAGCAGCCACGGGAGAGGGAGGCTATCTTCCCCATTTCACAGAGGGGTAACTCGAGCCCCAATGCATTTAGTCACTCATCTGAGTCACACAGCCATGGTGAGACAGGACTTGAATCTAACCGGTCTGTCTGCCCACCCATGGTGCTGAGGGGATCGAGACTGGGTTCAGGTAAAGGGGCCTTCTCTAATGAGAAGGATGTAGTCTTGTGGGCCACAGCAGGAAGGAGAGAAGAGGCACGCAGAGCCACTGGAATGTTGGGACTGGCTGTTCCAGAAACCGCAGCAAGGGGAGCTTCAGAAGCAGGATCTTGAGAAGGGGATTTGCAGGAGTAGGCAAAGGGCCATCCAGATGAGAGGCCTGGTGACCCATACAGGGGGTCTTAGAGCGGGTTTAGAAGGCACTGCTGAATGACACCCCACTGGGGACTCAGGGAACCTGGTCTCCTGTGGCTGAGTCTCTTTGGTGTAAAATGGCCAAGGAGGTGGTCGTAGGGGAAAGATGAGATGAGATGGTCTAGAACATGGTTCTCAAACTGCAGTGTGCATTACAATCACCTGGAGAGCATGTCTCACTTGATTCCTGGGCTCCACCCGAGAGGTTCTGACTCTGGAGGGGAGATCAGGGGCAGGTCATATTCTCCATTTCTAATAATCACAGGGGATGCTGATGCTGCAGACCCCAAGCCTAGCATGAGGAGCACTGGTTTGCCTTTCTGAGACTCCGAGACTGGTTTCTCCAGCAGGGCCCCCTCCCTGGGGCTGGCCACTGCTGACTCAGGCAGGGGAGAAACGACCCTCTTGCTCCAGGGGCCATAACTGGGAGTGGCTGCCATGTTCAATACGCTTTTTGCACCAACTTTAATACAGAGAATGAGCTTGGATATCAGAGACGTGGTCTGAGAGTTTACACAGCTAAAAAGTGTTAGAGCTCAGATGAAATCTTGGAGCTCAGCTGAGATCCAAGAGGAGAAGGCATGGGCACTAAGGAGGCCCTTCAGGACCTGGAATGCCCACTGCTCTGTGGGAAGGTATAACAGGATATTTGTTTGGGAGGTCTGGAGCTCTGCAGCCCTGAGATTCATTGAATCACTTCCCAATCAAATTCCTGAGACAGGAAGGTCAATGGGATGAAAGAAGGACACTTTGCCCGGGGTTTAGGAGTTGTCTGGGGAGAAATGGATTGATACCAAGACTTTCCCCCTGGGGTTCCAAGCTGATTGCGGGACTAAGCACAGTGAAAGCACCATTGAGATGCTTGAACTCTGCATGAGCCAGTGGCACTAGAGAAGAAAGACACCCTCCCCGGGAACAGAACAGAGCTTGGAGTTATGTGAATCTGAATACTAAAGGAGGTGTGATTTTATTTTGTACCCAAGCTCCTCGCTACAATAGGATTGGATGGGGGCGGTGCTGGCAGGAGAGGCATGCTCTTGCTCACATTATCTCTGAAATAGAGGCACATTCATTAAAATGACAATTGTCTTAGAGTCATAATTGATACCTGCTTTCATAATTTTAAAGGAAGAGAAAAAAAAACAGGTAGAAGAAAAGATGCCTATAACAGCGAGGGCAGTGAAATCAGAAGGCACCAGCCTGGGACAATGGCATTTCACTTCACGGAACGCTGTTTAGAGGAAAAGGCTTCGCCTGATGTGGATTCAGTAGAAGTTGGCCAGAGAAATTCTTATAAGAAAAGAAAACATTTGGGATCTCGAACCTCTTAGCCCTGGGCTGGAAGGAAGACTTGAGAGCTGGGTTGGAAGAAACAGGGTGTGCTCTAAGAGCTATGCCATGCCCTGGAGAATTGGGAGCTCGGAATACGACTTAATCTAAATGGACAAAGGAAATACAGAATGGATGTTAATGGATATTTCAATCCAAGATGAAATATGACTCCAAGGAGCATTTCAATATAATATATATTTAATTGAAATGAACTACAAGTCTTAAATCAAAACTGATGTTAGTGATTCCATGCAGAATGAGAATTGCTCTGTGACCTTCATTTTCTCCCTCTTTAATGCTTATTTGGGGAGAGAACTGCTGGCTCAAGTATTTGCTGAATGAATGAGTGAATGAATGAAGTTGCATTGGCAGAAGTGTTAGTCACTCAGGCGTGTCTGACTCTTTCTGAACCCACGGACTGTAGTTCACCAGGCTCGTCTGTCCATGGAATTCTCCAGGCAAGAATACTGGAGTGGGTTGCCATTTCCTTCTCCAGGGGATCTTCCTGACCTGGGGATTGAACCTGGCTCTCTTGCATTGCAGGCAGACTCTTTACTGGCTGAGCCTCCAGGGAAGCGTTGGCAGAGGAGGTTTCTGAAACTATACTTTTAATAATGCAATTAATTTCCTGTGCTTTCCAGGTTTTCTACAGTGAAAATAAATCACTTCGATAGAATAAGATTGGAATTGACTTGGGGACTGGTTAGGAATCTGTCCTCTTGAGGGAAAAGTTCCTGAGGGGCCAGTGAGATACTCACTCTCCCAAGGCCAGAGATGGTGCCCTTCTGACCTTTGACCCAACTACGGGGAAAAGATGAAGACAGACGCTGGTCAGCAAGGCTGGAGTGGTGAACCATCTGGGACTGAGTTTCTCTGTGTTAGGGGTTGTACGTGGAGCTGGTGTTCCAGGGGAGGCACTCAGGTGGCCTCTCCCTGAACACACAGTTTTGGCTGTGAAGGTTCATGCACTTTGTCACATGTAATTCTAGAACAATCTGTCTGGATCTGTGGCCAATAAAACAGCAGAGCTGCAGCTAAGCTAAAGAAGAATGGCTGGCAGATGGGTGGGAACTGTGTTGAGAAGCAGCTGTTAGTGCAAAGGAGAAAGGTGCGTCCAGGCCCACAGCTCCTCTCACTGGCTAGAAGTGACTGGAATGTGGCAAACCAGCCCAAGCCTCCCTAGAGCAAGCCCTTCAGATCTTCCTGGAGCTCACAGCAGAAAATTCGTCGAAGGACTTCACTGGAGTGGAGGTCACAGTAGGCTGGCGCTTTCCTGGAAGGGGCAGCACTGTATCTGAGGGTCCTCTGCATGGGGAGGGTGGAGAGCAGGGGTGGATGGAGACCCAGCAACGGACCGGCGGAGTGGCCGCCAAATGTCATTGGCAGTATCCTGTCCAGCAGCCCCGGAGTGATCCTAAAATGCATAGTCCAGAGCCCTATTCCTAGAGATTCCTTCCTCTCCTTTTGTAGATTTGGAGTTGTTTCCAAGAATCTGCATTTTTCACAAGTACTCTGGATGATTCCAGGGCAGCATGTCAAACATTAGACTTTGGCTACTATGTTAGCGTGGGCTGTCATGACAAAATACCAAAAGCTGGGTGGCTTAAACAACAGCAGTTTATTTTCTCACAGTCCTGAAGGCTGGGAAGTTTCAGACGGAACCTGGCAGCGTTGTTTCTGGTGAGAGCTCTCCTCCTGGCTGTCGATGGCCACCTTCCCGCAGTGTTCCCACCCGGCCTTTCTTCTGTGCGCTTGCCATCTCAGGGGTCTCTTCTTCTAAGAAGCCCAATCCTATCAGGTTAGGGCCTCATCCTGTGGCCTCATGTGACTTTGGTCATCTTCTTAATTATCTTCCATCTCCAAATACAGTCACATTGAGAGTTTCAAACTATGAATTTGCATGGGTTCATGCTCAGTAGCTAAGTCATGTCAGGCTCTTTGCAGTCCCTGCCAGACTCCTCTGCCCATGGGATTTTCCAGGCAAGAATACTGAAGTAGGTTAGCCATTTCTTCCTCCGAGGGATCTTCCCGACCCAGGGATTGAACCTGCATCTCCTACACTGGCAGGCAGGTTCTTTGCCACTGAGCCACCTGGGAAGCCCTAATTATGAATTTCAGGGGACACAAACCAGTCCACAGACAGTACCAACTCCTATGGAAGAGGAGTGGGTCCTGGTTACCTGGTTGATGATGGTGGAGGATGGTCAGTGAGATGGGCCAAGATTCTGGCAAAGGATCCTTTGCAGGGAGGTGACTGATATCAGATCTGTCTCCTCTTTCAGACCATTTGATGATCAGCACATAGCAAGCAGGGGTTTTACCACACTATGACACAAGTAATGTTTTATGACTTTATTTTTCTAATATTAAATGGCATATGTCTGTGAGCCTCCAGCCCTCCAGGAATAAGAACTTTCAGTCATCCCTGGGTGATTCTTCTCTCTCCCTCCTCCCAGGGGTGAGTGATCTCTCTAGGCTTCCTTACAAGGTCTGGAGCACCTAGAGAACGTGCCCTGGTCTCACACCACACCAGTGACCATGGCTGTGCTATTTAAACCTGCATGGTCTCTTGAAGGTGGCAAGTGACTCCTTGGTGTCCTGCTTCGTAAGACATCTTTTGCCAGGGCTGGGACACCCAGGACCTGGAACGCAACTTCCCTTTAACATGACAAGGTGATTTTCCTCTGGTTCTGCCCTGACTCCTGAACAGCCTCATTACTCCTCTAGCTCAAAATTTCTCCCCAGACAAACTGAAGAGGCTGAACAAAGCACTGATGTCTCTACCATGCAAAATCCCCTTCGTGGTCCCAGGGAACTTCATTCTTAGTCCCAGGTCATTGATCCTACACCACTCCATGCCTTCTGCTCTGGGACTCACGAACTTCCATGATCTGTGCCCAGTAGGTCTGTGATGGAACAATGCTGTCCCTCGTTCTTGGTTGGGGCTTGGGAGGAACAGGGGAAAGCTGGGGATCTGGTGGAAGCTGAGAGCTTGCCTTCCAGAGTTTAATGGCCTGTCCCAATCAGCTCCCTTGGAGTATTCAGGTCTCCAGAACATGATGCTTAATATGCAGGCTCTCCCAACCCTGGAAAGCAGGAAAGGGCCAGAGGGTATATTTCCTGTCTGAAAAGCAATGGGGTCAAAAGAGATGGATAGCATGTCCATCAGAATGAGAGGATTCTAGGATGTCAATGCCGAAGAGAACTGAGAGCTCATCGAGTCAGTCTCCTTCTTTTACAGATGAGGAAACAGAGCCCAGAGAGGGGAAGGGACTTGCCCAGGGTCTCACAGCAGGCTGGCTCCAGGGCAGGAACAGATCCCCCGGACCCACGAGTCCCGCACTGGCTCTGCTTTTCTCCTTCTCAGTGGATGCGGGCCTGGTTCTTCTGCTCCAACCGTATCTTATCATTTACCTGGTTCTACTAACCATACAATCACTATGTACTTCATCAGAAAATGTGTAATAGATCCTAAAGCCCTAGGGAAACTACATATATCCATATACACACACATATGTGCACACACTTCCAGACTCCAAGGTAACCCCTGTCAGCACTGGGAAATCCGTTCTCCCAGGACAGGGGGAAAATCCCCAGTTCAGGGGCCTGGTGCCCAGCCCGTGGGACTGGCACCTAATGACAAGTGTGGACCACAGCAGCCAGCCCTCACCATCAAGCTCAGAATGGGAATGGGTGGCCACCAGAACACAGTGGAGAAGATCCATAGATCCCTCCGTTAGCAGTGTTAAACCCACAGTGCTTAGCTGAGACCTCATCTGTGAGCCATTAGGAAAGTGGGGAGCATACTTGTGCATTTCTTTGAGACCCGGAAGCCATGTGTCCTGCCCTTGGCATGAACACAGTCGGCACTGACCTCTGCAGTGAGCTGTTCAGACCCAACGCAGCAGGCTGAGGCCCCGACAGTCAGTGAGAACAGAGAGAACAGCACCAGCGTTAACAGCGACACCAGCCAACACTGCTCATTATGTGCCAAGAGCCTTACACGGTTACCCCAGTTCATTCCCAGAATGAAGCCAGGACAAAGGTGGTGGAGCCACAGTAGGGAGAAGGGGGCTGCGAGTGGCATGGGGGTGGGGTGGGGCTGGGAGGGCAAGGAGGAGCATGAGCGGCCCCCGCGTTCCTCTGATGAAATGTTCCAAGCAAGTTCTGGGCCTCCCCTGAACTCACTCCCAAAACCCTTCAGCCATCATCTCTGAGCCTCTGCTGGTTGGGAAAGCAAGTGTGTCAATGTGTCCTTCTGGGCACAGCTCTATAACCATGGTGGAGAGACAGCAAGGGAAGGAGGTTGATTCTGGCCCCCAAATCATGCTCTCCTCTCCTTCTGATACCTGGGGGCTCTTCTTGACCTGGCTGGTGCCAGGACAGGTCCCACCAGGCATCGGGGGCACAGCAAGGCTTCCCTTATATGTCTTTCCAGGTGGTGCAGTGGTAAGAATCTTCCTGCTAATACAGGAGATGTGGGAGACCCAGGTTTGATCCCTGGGTCGGGAAGATGCCTTGGAGAAGGAAACTGCAACCCACTCCAGTGTTCTTGTTTGGAAAACCCCAAGGACAGAGGAGACTGGTGGGCTACAGTTCATGGGCTTGCAAAGAGGGGGACATGACTTAGTGATTGAACAGCAACAACAAAGGTTCCCTTGTGCAGGTATTTCTGTGGGAAGAAGCGCTGAGGCGCTGCCTTCACTGCATTGTCAGGGAGTGACTCATTCACTTGGGTGACAGTTTGCCATGATTATTCATGTGACCCGCCTTCTTCCTGCTCCTCTAGGCCCGGCACCAAGGCGGGTACTGGATTTCTCCATGACCAACCTTCTGAGCAGCAGCAGGGGGCCAGGCAAGTGGACTCTCAGCCAGAGAAGAAGGGCCATGTGAGAGCCGCACCCACAAGCACACTCACCGAAAGTAGGGCGGACACTGACTGTCCCCGAATGAAGGGCAGCACGCTCAGCCTCTCACCTGCAAAGCTCCGGAAGCTGCTGCAGCAGCCCCGAGTCACTAGAGGTTTCATCTTTCTCATTCTAACACCAAGCAAACTGACTTAGGGACAAAATTTTCTAAGTCAAAATGGAAAGACCAGGTGAAACACTGAGGCGACCAGTTCCTTAAAGACCTCTGCGTCATTCAGAACACTAGAGATACCCATTCAGAGCTCACCTTGGAGAGTCCCCAGGGACCCTGGGAAATGGACTCCCAGGAGAATGTCCATCCAGAGGCTTGCGGGGCTGGGTCCCAGGAAACAGGCCCACACACAGAGTTGTTTCTTTGGCAGCATCCAAATGATTTCCTAATAATGAAAGGCAAGCCACAAGAGCCAAAGAATGAGGAGTAAAGGAATAAGACTGGGGTTCCTTGAAGGAATAGGACTACTCTTTTATCATCTTTGTACCCCTATCCTGACCCTTCAAAATCTAACAATACACATTCAGTAAATACTTAATACATAGTGATGTCAATACTAATTGAACTGTATCTCACTTAAGTTTCATAGTTGCCTCATGAAATAGGCATGGTCATTACTGTCCTCATTTTCAAAATGATTAAAGCTCAGAGAGACTGAGGGCTGGCTCCAAGGTCACCCCACTGCTATTGGATAACCTGGATGTGAGATCCATGCAGCTGCCATTGTGTAACATGTTTTTGGCCCAGAGAGAGCAACAGAGTCCTTGCAATGAGGATGGTACAGAGTTGGGAGCAGATTGTAATCACAGAACCAGTGGCACCCTCTCTGGCTCACCCTGCTCAAATTTATCTATTTCTGGTCATTTTAAATCCAATTTGAATTCCATTATTTCATTCTGGGAATGGAATACATAGGAAATGTTGTGTCACCCTTCAAGGTTGTTGACAGAACCATTGCATCAATTAGAAATTCCCCACAATTGCTTGAAACAGAGGCTTAAAGATTGGCTTAGAGAGTCCGCATCTCTCTTTCTCTAATGTAGCTGGGATGCAGCAGTGGGTGGTTCAGCGCTAGCGCAGCACAGCCACGGTCCTGTCAGGTCCCACACTCTCCTCTTCCTCCCCTGCCATCCTGAGGATGTAGCTGCTATTCTTTAGTGCGCCCCGTGGTCACATCATGGCTATTAAAGCCCCACTATCACATCTGTATTCCAGGCAGAAAGGCAGAGGAGGTGGTAAAGGAAAACAAGGGCATATATCAACTGACTTAGCCCCCTCTTTAAAGGAATTTGTCTAGAAGCCTCTTTCAGCAATGTCCACCATAACTTGTTGGTCAGAACTTACAGCAAGTCTATTCCTAGCTTCAAGGGAGAAATAAAACTGTGCATTTTTAAGGTGAGCACTTTGACACCTCTAATATAATCCGATTTCTTTTACTAACAAAAGAGGAGAGTGGGCTTTGGGTGAGCCCCTCACCAGTTCTGCTGCAACTCTGCCTTCATTACTTTGGTCTCGGTAGTTAAGGACAGCCCTGGGGCACACCTCAGAGCGACTAAGCTGTAAGTGACTTGACCTTGAGAAACCTGGGGTGAGCCTGGCCCTGCTCTAAACTCTTCCCAGCAGCAGCCTCAGTAGCACAGCCTGTCTGGACTGGCCTCAGGTAGGAAAGCACCTGTGTTGGGGGAGAATAAATGCCTTTGGCTTGACTATGTCCTGTGGCTGCTGTGAGCTCAGGGGAGCCGATGAATGTGATACTACCTCAGAGGTTGTGATGGCCAAGATCTCACCACTAAGAACCAGCACTACTGGCATCGTCGGAGAGCTTGCTAGAAATGAAACTTCCCTGCAGCCCTACTGCATCTGTATTTTCATCAGGCTGCAGGTGATTCAGGTACTAAAGTTTCCGAAGCATTTCCCTCTAGCAGCTGTCCCCAACCTTTTGGGCACCACAGACTGGTTTCGTGGAAGACAATTTTACTGTGGTTTCAGGATGATTCAAGCATATTACATTTATTGTGCATTTTATTTCTATTTTTATTACATCAGCTCCACCTCAGATCATCAGACAATAGATCCTGGAGGTTGGGGACCCCTGCTCTAAAGCAGTAGGCCTGAATCATAAGGGAGTCCAGGAGACAGGTGAGCTCACCTAAGACACTTCCTCCAGCATGATGAAGTATCTTGGGAAAGTCACTCTCCCTCTCTGAGCTCAGTCTTCCCACCTGTTAGAGAAGGGGTCTGCACCAGACCCTTGCTCCACAAAGTGTGGTCTTGGATCAACTGCATCAGCATCCCCCTGGTAGACATGCAGAAATTCAGCCCAAGCAGAGTGACTAAAGAAGAGTCTGCATTTTGACAGCTTCCCCAGCTGAGGCATCTGTACATTACAGTTGGAGAAACCCTGCCCTAGATGCCCTCTGTGCTCTAAAATGAGAATTCAAAGTCATTTTAGGCAACTGGTCCCAGGGTCCCAGTCTATAATGTGAATGATGGGAGACCACTGATTCCTGGAGCTTCTTAGGTTGGGCTGGGTGGAGACAAATTCCCTTTGAGAGTGCAGTGGCTGGCAGAGCACAGGGTGGCAAGCCATGAGGCTGGTACTAAGGGTGCCTGGGCTAGGTCCAGAGCTGGGATCAGGCTGGGGCTTCCTCATCAGGGATTTCTCCTTTGGAGATGGATGGGTACCTGGATCCAGAGGTGGAGCTGCAGAGAGTGCTCTGGGGATGACTCCGGACCACACCTCCTTCCTCCCCTTCTCCCTCTCCAGGGCAGAGGTGGGCACACCTGAGGTACACAGGTGAGCAGAGAACGTGCCATGAGTCAACGCTGCCAGCTTTCAGCAAGAGGAGGAGGCGGGGCCCTACCTCACCAGTCTTCTTGCCGCTGGGCGCTGCGTTATTAACAAGAATCCTTTAAAACTGCTGGATGTTTTAGACTAAATAAAGCTGTGCTCCCACTCGGATTGAGCTTATAATGGAGTCTAATTTTATAAAGAAACCAATTAATGGCTTTGTAAATATAAAAGAAAGGATCCCTGCTTTTTTTCTCGACCAAAAGGCCCCAGAAGCTGGTCCTGTAAAAATGTCAAATCTTGCTTTAAAGAATGGCAGGACTTCTCCGAGGAGAATAACAGGAAATGACTCACAGAGGGTGCCCCGAGGCCACTCAGCTGTACAAAGGGGCCCCCTGCGCAGTAATGTGAAGCTGCTGACCAACCGACTGCCGGGAGGAGAGTGCCCCGCCCACGGGAGAGGTTGGGGGTTGCTGTCTTCTTTAGGCTGGGGCTCTCTGAAAGGCCCAGGGATGCTGGAGCGCTGGTGGTGAGGCTGAGAGTCTTCTACAAGATCTGGCACCTTGAGGAAAACTCACCTAGAAATAATGCTAAGTTAACCACACAAAACTGCCAGTCCAGGAGCTCTTACCTTTGCTGGACTTGCTCTGGCTCTTATCTTGGTCTCATTTGATGAGCTGGTGGAAACCCAAAAGATGTCTTCCTGGTTTCTTGTGGATTGACTCAGGCCTTAATCTTCTGTTCTGCCATCTAGCTCCCTATCTGTTTCTTTTTCACTTCCTTTCTCCTCTTTCCCCTTCTCCCCTGTTCCCCGGGCCCTTTCCCTTCTCAATCCATAGGCTTAACTGATCCAAGGCCCTTACTAAGGACAGCAGCTCTGCTCCGGATGTCCAGATCTTCCGGGGATGCACAAATCAGAAGATATTCAGATGGAACACATCAGTATAGCCACAGCAGCCGGGGCCTGAAGCAAATAGAAGGCTCTGTGTTATTTTTTGTTGTTCTTGAAAAAAAGAAGCCATCAGTTTTGAATATTTTCTATGCCAGTTGTTGAGTGGCTGCTGCCTTGAGCCCCTGTACTAGTCAGAAAGCAGAATCTACCTCAGATGGTTCAGGAAACAGGAATGAAGGACTGTCTACGGAAATGTGGATGCAATTGCTTTACTTACCTATTGCTGTGTCACAAATTGTTGTTGTTGTTTAGTTTCTGAGCCGTACCTGGCTCTTTGCGACCCCCATGGACTGTAGCTGCCAGGTTCCGTTGTCCATGGGATCTCCCAGGCAAGAATACTGGAGTGGATTGCCATTTCCTTCTCCAGGGGATCTTCCCGACCCAGGGACTGAACCCACAACTCCTGCATTGGCAGGCAGATTCTTTACCACTAAAATTACCTTAACATTTTACATAAACCAATATACATTTGTGTTTTCATGTAGTTTTTCAGGGATGAAAATCTGCGAGCTCCTTAGCTGGGTGCCTCTCACTAATTCTGACTCTGATGAGGTTGCCGCTCAGCTGTTCATAGGGGCCACAGTCATCTCAAGACTTGGCTAGGGCTGCATGGCCCATTTCAGAGCCCATTCAGGGGATTTGGGGCATTTTGCAGACCTCCTGAAGACCATCTACAGACCTCCAATCTTGAATGTGTCTCCCTATTCTTTCTCTGCTCACTCAGAGATGAGGGGCTGCAAGGGTAAACACAATGAGCATACATCTCAGAGCATCCAAAGTTAGGGCTCATAGAGGGCATCGGTGTTGCTCAAGGTCACAGCAATTTGGTGGCAAAGCAGAGCGCAGTCGCCGGCTGCACTGTGAGGAAGGGCAGTGAAGTTTTCTCAGCATCTCGTCTAGGGAGCGGGAAGGCAGCTGCAGGCCCCAAAGGCTCTGAGCAAAGGCTGTTGTGGGGCTCCATAGAGCGTTCTTAAGTGTAATTGACTTTTAGGCATTAAACTTTTACCAGGATGAGCTCACAAGGTCTGTAGGGAGAAGGAGAGTGCCTGGCATTTCCTGCCTCTTGGGGCAGCGTCTTGGTGCAGAAAAGCCCATCCTCCAGGCTGCAGGATGGAGCCCTCCACTGGGAAACAGAAGAAGGGTGAAGCCCCTGAAGAGACTGAAGGCCAGGATACTGAGTGTTCAGTGGCCAATGGGTTCTAACTAAATCTGGGGGGTAGGGGGCTGGGGATAAGATCACCCACTCAGTAGCCCTCCTGTGCAGTGTGTCTACTGTAGGGGTGGGGAGAAGGGACAGAGGACTCAGTCCCCTCTCACAGGGAACGCCCCCTCCTCACATAGCCCCCTGACCATGTCCACTCACATTTTTGTCCCTAAGTCTGCCCCATGATGGACCTGGTTTAAATCACGACCAATCTCTGGGCATCAGTTTTCTCATCTGTATAATGAGGAGTTGGAAGGATGATGTCCTGAAATGTTTCACCCTGATGAAGGAGTTGTTGTTCAGTCACTAAGTCATGCCTGATTCATTTGCCACCTCATGGACATAGCCCTCCAGGCTCCTCTGACCCTGGGATTTCCCAGTCAAGAATATTGCAGTGGGTTGACATTTCCTTCTCCAGGGCATCTTCCCTACCCAGGGATCAAAACTGCCTCTCCTGGATTGCAGGTAGATTCTTTACCCTGAGCCCACAGGGAAGCCCCAGTGGCGGTGCTAGTGGTAAAAACCCCACCTATCAATGCAGGAGATAAGAGATGCAGATTCAGTCCCTGGGTTGGGAAAATTCCCTAGAGGAGGGAAGGGCTACCCACTTCAGTATTCTTGCCTGGAGAATCCCAAGGACAGAGGAGCCTAGCAGGCTACAGTCCATAGGAATGCAAAGAGTCGGAAACAACTGAAATGACTTGGCACATCCCGATTCTTATCCCAAGGTTTCTTTCCAAATACACTGAGGCAGCCACTCTGAATCCCCAGGCAAAATATCACCTTTGTTTGATGTGTCTTCCCAGCAGCCTCCTCCTTTAGTTTCAGGACTAAAATAATAGTTCCAGAGGCTTATTGAGATTTCTATTAGAATTCAAAAACTCAAGGGTTTTATTTTAACAGGCTTATTAAAGTATAATTGACATACCACAAACTGCAGATATTTGAAGAGTACAATTTGATAAATTTTGACACATACTATTCATTTGTAAAACCATCAAGTTTCACAAGTGAAAACCACCACTATCAAGATGGTAAACAAATCCATCATCCCCCAAAATTTCTTTATGCCCCTTTATCCTCCCTTTTTACCAACTCTTCCCCACCCCCAGGTTACCAGTGACTTACTTGCTGTCGTAACAGTTTACGAGGTTACATTTTCTTCTTTCAAAAGGAAAAGGCAACCTCCAGAATGGTAGAAAATATTTGCAAACCATGTATCAGGTAAGGTGCTAATGTCCAAAATAGATAAAGAACTCACACAACTCAATAGCCAAAAACCCAAACAACCCATTGAGAAATGGACAAAAAAAGTGAGTAGACATTTTCCAAAGAAGACATATATATGCCCAGCAGGTACATGAAAAAGTGCTCATCATCACTAACCATCAGGGAAATACAGTGAGATATCACTTCATATCTATTGGAATGACTATTATAAAAAAAACAAGACATAGCAAATGTTGGTGAGGGTAAGGAGAAAAGGGAACCCTTGTATACTGTTCGTGGGAACAAAATGGTACAGCTAAGATGGAAAACTATATGGACGTCCCTCAATTTCAAAACAGATAACCATGTGATACAGCAAACCCTCTATAGATTATATATCCAAAGGAAATGAAATCACAATCTCAAAGACATATCTGTACTCCAGAGTTCATTGCAGCATTATTAACAATTGCCAAAGCAAGGAAACAACCTCAACGTCCATAAAGGATGAAGAGATAAAGAAACCGCCATGTATATATGTGCAGTGGAATGCCATTTAGCCATGAAAAAGAAGGAAATCCTGTCATTTGCAACAACACAATTGAATCTGGAGGACATTTTGCTAAGTGAAATATGCCAGACACAGAAAGCCAAATGCTGCGTGATCACACTTATATGTGGAATCTAAAAAAGTCAAACCCTTAGAACCAGAGAGCGTAAGAGTGGTTACCAGCAGCTGGCAGTAGGGATGGGGTGGGAAAATTAGAGAGATGTTGGTCAAGGGGTCAAACTTTCATTATAAGATGAATAAGTTCTGGTAAGTCTAACATACAGTATAGCGAATGCGGTTAATACTGTCTTGTACACTAGAAATGAGCTAAGAGAGTAGATCTTAAGTTTTCTCAGCACAGCAGAAGGAAAAAAAAGGCTAACTATGTGAGGTGATCAATATGAGAATTAACTTGACTGTGGGAATCATTTCACAGTGTATATGTAGTTCAAACCATCATGCTGTACACCGTAAATATATACAACTTTCATTTGTCAATCATACCTCAGTAAAGCTAGGAAAAAAATAGAGTTTAAGCTATCATTGTGATTTGGCTCCAAAAGTGATTTTAAAATACAGAAAGAGCTTAGAACATGGGAAGGAGGGGGGACTTGAAGCTGTAACTGCAGCTAAAAATGCAGAAGACACAGTGCTTTTAGTTGGACTGTATGCTTGCTCAGGGTGGCTTGGGATGGGGGACTGATGGAGATTAAGGAAAACTAAATCAGCACCATCACACCTCTTGATATCACCATTGTCTGACTAGCACACCTGAAGTTTACATTAATAGAAGTATATTGTCCAAAAGCGGGGAATAGGTTCCTTCTGGCCCTCTGGGTGCCAGGGGCTAGAGGAGATAGATTAACTGGTTTGCCTGGAAAAAGAGGGAGAAAATGATAAAAGGATTGAAGCGAAATCCAAGTATTAGGAAATGGAGTACATTGACAGAACTGAGGATGCTGACTTTTGAGACAGAACATAGCCTCTCCCATGCAGAGCATGTTTCCACAATGTAAGAACTTTGAATACATGCATTGCCTCCAGAGGCCAAGAAACGGATGGTGAAAGATCCACAGATATTGTTGTTCAGTCGCTAAGTTCTGTCTGACTCTTTGAGGCCCCGTGAACTATAGCACGCCAGGCTTCCCTGTCCTTCACTATCTCCCAGAGTTCTCGCAAATTCATGTCCATGATGCTATCTAACCATCTCATCCTCTGCCACCTCCTTCTCCTTTTGCCTTCAATCTTTCCCAGAATCGGGATCTTACTCCAATGAGTTGGCTCTTCACATCAGCTTGTCAAAGTATTGGAGCTTCAGCATCAGTCCTTCCAAAGAATACTCAGGGTTGATTTCCTTTAGGACTGACTGGTTCCATCTCCTTGCTGTCCAAGGGACTCTCAAGAGTCGTCTCCAGTTCAAAAGCATCAATTCTTTGGTACTCAGTCTTCGTTATGGTCCAACTCTCACATCTGTACATGACTATTGGAAAAACCAAAGCTTTGACTAAATGGACCTAAGCACAGACATAACCAGGAAAATTCTGCACTCTCCCTTCACTTTCAACCACATCATCTCTGTGTGGTACGGTAGTGATAGCTTAAGCACTGGAGCCAGATTGCCTGAGCTTAAATTCTGTCAGGGCCACTTATGTGGCCTTGAACAAGCCTGTTATTTCCCCCACATGCCTCAGTTTTCTCATCAGAATAATGAAGATCAAAAATAGTTTCTCTTTAATGAGCTGTGGTGAAGATTAAACAAGGTAATACTGGGAAAGTGGCTACTGAGTCCAGAATAAATGTTCAGTAAATGTCAGCATTTGTCTTCTCACTGCCTCTTTGATGACTCCTGGGCAGGGAAGGGCAGGATTGCCCACTGAATGAACCTGGAGGTTCTATCTGAGTTGCCAGGCAACAACCTTCAGGGACCAGCGGCTCCCTCTCCTTGAGCAGGAGGAGCAGTATAGGCTTTCAGCTTCCCTAAGGGCATTGGGCGCCAGAAGCTGACATTCCAAAACAGCTCCCCGGAAGAGCTGACTCTTGAGTCTGGATTATTTATAAGGCAAGCTCTCACACTTGTTCCATGAAAGGGTAGGGATCCCTTCCTGGAACACCATGGCTCTGTGCCGTGGCTTCTTGCACGCTTCCTGGTGGGAGAGATGGTAGGACCAGCTAGCTCATCTTGTCATCCGTAACTTTCCTGTGAAGCCTGCTCTGTGCCCACACTGAGTGTCGTGGTGGGAACTTCACCTACCTCCCCACACCCTTCTTTGAACCATCTCACTCCTCACCTTTATTCTCTGAAAGCACGACCCCCAGGGTGAGTCCTCTGCCTCCTTCTAGAGCTGGATATGCTCACTCCTCCGTGATTTCATCTGCTCCCAGGTTTTCAAATATCACCCTTGTTCTGAGGGTTCCTGTCCAGGCCATGTCCCCAAGTTTCAGGCCCGGCTGAACACTGTCACTTGGACCTGGCATCCTAAAAATCTTCAAAACGTTCAAAACTGCACTGGCTTTTAGATTTCTTCTTCCTTCATGACAACAAACAAAAATAAATGAAAACAAGTCTTGTCCCTCCTAGGCATTAATTTGGTAACTTGTGCTGCCACATATCTTGTCACCCTGGCCCCAAATCTTAAGGTTCCTCTCTAGACACTTCGCCCCATGGACAGGCACTCAGCGCAAGAATCTGATCTCACTGCATGCCCCCACCGCTCCGTCTTCAGCGCCTCCTCCACACCAGGAACAGCATTCTGGTCTCTTTCTCCTGCATTCCACCTGAACACTCAGTCCAGCTAATTTTCTCCCCTGCTCAAACACCATCAGTGCTTCCTTCTTTCTGATACGTTAGAACTCTTCACTGTGGCATTGGAGGCTCTCCACAAAACTGTCCATTTCTAGATTCAGTTGCTGCTGCTCCACTATCTATACTCTGAGCCCAGTCAATGGGGGAGCTCACGCTCCCTTCCACTTCTGACACTCCTTACCCTCCAGGATGCTGCCGCTATTGTCTCCTCCCCTTTAAAACACCCTCCTGAACCACCTCTACCCATCACAGTCCCACGCATTACCCAGCTCATCTCAGATGCTCCCTTCTATCTTATGAAGTCTTCTTGTGAGCCTGTCTCCACTCAGCTTTGAGAAGAGAGCTGTGTCCATGCTCTTGTTATTTTGCATTCTGTTTATCATCACACAAACACCTATCTAATGCTCCTCCCAATTAGCACATATGCCCTTGAAGACGTGGTGAAGACCCATTGGTTAGAAGCAGTCTGCACAAGGCAGTGTTGCACTGGCCCTCCAGAACTTGTCTGTTGACTGAACTGAGCAGGGACTGATTTGCCTGGGGAAAAGAAGTCTCAGAAGACAGGGGGCTGGCTTCCTGTGTCTGCAGGATTGTCTACCATGAATAGTCTCAGGAGAGCTGAGCTCAGACCAACATCTCTGCCTCTTGTGGGTATCCTGGATCCTTGCACAGTGACAGCCATCTCTGTGAGTTTTCTAGCACCCATCCAGGGTTAATTCACCACTTCCTTCACCCCTCTTTAACCTTCCGGCTCTTTGAGCAGCAGGCTCATACCGAGAGATGCTGTGCTACTTTTAGAAAAGAACGTGTCGGGCATTTGCTGCCATCTAGTGAGGAGGTGAGGCTCAGCCTCTTGCAGAAGCCAGAGGGATCCTGTGCTCTCCCCAGGAGCTGGCTCCAGGAATCCAGCACCAGTGACATGGACCATGTGGGGATGGACAGGTGTGTGTGCCAAGGCACAAGTCATTGCACAGAACAGATAATATTCAAGTCCCTAAATTGTAATCTGGAATAGGCAAGACCATATCCTTCCAGACCCTCCCTTACCTCCAGCCAGGCGATGTCCCTATTAGAATCATGACCAACTATCTTTTCCAGAAAACTTGGTAGGAATCTGTAAACACCGAGAGTTCGTAATTGGAGGCCTCTTCAGGAAGCTGTAGATAATCCCCAGGGCCTCAAGCAGGACTGGTTGTGGATTTAGAACTGGTGATTTCCACACAGCTCTTGCAGTCCTGCCTGGGAGTCCCTCTGGCCCTGTCTCAAAAGTGCCCTAGTTCTGGGAACAAGCACTCCTCTGCCCCAGTATGGCACAGATGCCCGGGCTCCACCTGGTGAGTGACTGCACACACCTGGGTTATTGTAAGGAACAGATGAGATTATGCACGGCAAATGCTTAGCCAGTGTCTGACTTGCAGCAAAGGCTAAGTCTATTAGATATTGATAATGATTAGATAATGATGTTACTACTTTTACCAGTGCTCCAGAGCACAAGGCTGCCTACAAAACTCACAAAATTTAGGCCCTGGACATGAATACATTGAGTCATGGTTAGATCTTGTGTACATTGAAAATAAGTTCCCTCTTAATATGCCACAGCATCCAGCTTTGGCCTTACCTCCACTGGACAGTGAGGGGCAGGGCAGAGGCTCAGGGCTCAGACTCCAGGCTGCTGACAGGCACATCACCTCCTCCAGCCTGTCAGAGATACAGGATTCCAGGGCTATTTCTGCAGGATTTTCCTGAGCCTAGATTATTACGCTGTAGTTCTTTGCCCCCAGTCCAGCTAATGTCTTGCTTGGCCTCTGGGAATCTCCAGTTTTTAGGGAGGTCCTGGGCTACTTCTGGGGCCAGGCCCTTCTGATTGACTTGGTTGTTCTCTGGGCTGTGTTTCATGCATATATTCAGCCAGAACTGAATGTAGGGCTCATCAAATGACTGAGGTCTCTGGCTAACCATTATGTCTTATGGCTCCCCTGCCCTGGGGTCCAGGTGTTGTGCTAAGTGGGGTGCACTCTCCATCCAAGGTGCCCACTGCAGATATTTCACCGGAAGTGAGACTGTCTTACTGGTTCCAGTCAATGGCGTGCTCAGCCAGCTCTAGGCAGCTCATGAGAACTGACTGTGGACATCTTTCCCAACTCTACATTCAGAAACATCATGTTGGTAGCTTGAAACTGGTCATGAAGGGAGTACTCGCCACAGAAATCAGTAAACACGACAAATCACGGCTTGTTTCCTTTTTCCTGAAGAGCAGTTATTATGCACTTATCAGCATACCACTGGCGATCGCCTTTAATTCCAACTTAGGTTCCACATTTAAACCACTACTCACACAAGCACCAAACAAAAGGATTTTTAGTGTATTATCCGAATGAAATGCAAACTGAAAGCTTCATTTATTTATTTTTTCCCCACACATATATAACAGATATTGCAGCTAGTGAAAGATAGGGTAGTAACTGACACAAATCATGATCATGCTTTTAGGTTTGAAATAAACTCAAAATATTCAACATTGGCTAAAAGAAGTCTGCAATAAGTATTTATTGGCAGGTTTTGAATTCTCACTTAGCATGCGAAAGAGCTATATGTGATAAGCCACATACTTTTACTGGGGAAAACATCCAACAAAGGTATTGGACACAGTACTCAGGAACACATGGGAAACATAATTTAAAACTTTAATGTGTTTTTTTGTTTCTTATTCTTTTGACATAATTCAAACTGTGCTTCGATCCTCACATTAGTATGTCTTCTATAGACCTTTCTAATGTCTTTTTCTTTGTTAAAACTGTACTGGTAGTAATAGTCAGGCACCCTTATCTCGATAAGAATCCTTTGATGTGAGCTTTAAAATATTTTCTTTCAGCCAGGAAAAAAAAAAAAAGGAATGGCTAGTTCGAAGAGCTCTAGTTTTGAGTACTTGTTTGTACACAGAGCTGTGGATGGCTTGGAGCTCAAGAGGCTGGAGGCAAGGCTTGGAGGCTGTGAGGTATGGGTGGAGGTGTGGGGCTCAGTCATAATGGACCTTGCCCTCGGCCACCCCAGAGCTGGGTAAGTCTCCATTGGAGAGTGTCTGGAGGGTTGAATGAGGCCTGTCTTGCAAGGTACACTTGGTCTTCATCATGTACTTTCGAAAGGCCTTTTGAATAACAGCAGCACATCTTTCCTCTTCCTTCCTTTTGGTGGTGGTGACTATGGGTTCATATAACTTCTTGAAAGGGTTTGCCTCCATGAACTTCTCCTCTATCGCTGCTTTCATGCTATCCAGGCCACTGGACTCACCAAGTACCCTCGTGGTGAAAGCGAAGAGAATATCCAAGCAATGGAGACGATCTCCACTCACCATTGGCAAGTCCATGACTAAAAATTGGTATTTATTTGGCTTTGCCACACGCAGAGGCTCAGGAAGGGCATCAGCAAAGTCAGAAAGGGCAGAATAGTTGATAAACTGTGTTGCTTCTGGGTCAAACTTTTCCCAGACTTCGTAGAACATTTCAAAGTCATCTTCACCCAAAGGGTCCTCACTTTCTTCAGTGGCTACATTGAAGTTTTCTAAAATCACAGCAATATACATGTTGACCACAATGAGAGAGGAGATGATGATATAAGTGACGAAGTAGATTATGGCTATGGTAGAGAGGTGACAGCTCTCTGTCTTGGGGTCACAGGAATTATTTGATTTTAACATGGGGCTGAGGAGAGAATCCCAGCCTGCCGTCGTGGTTATCTGGAAGAGGCAGAGCATGCTGCTTATAAAAGTTTGGAAGTTGAAGATGTCATCAATTCCAGAATCTTCCTTCACTTTGCGAAAAGAGTTCATACCAAAAATGGCATAAATAAACATAACCAGAAAGAGGAGAAGACCAATATTAAATAGAGAGGGCAGGGACATCATCAGAGCGAAAAGCAGAGTTCTGATTCTTCGTGCTGCTCGAACAAGTCTCAGGATTCGGCCAATCCGAACCAAGCGAACCATTCTGAACAGTGTTGGAGGGAAAGGAATCTCGGCTTGGGTTTCCAAGGCAGAAACCACGGTACCTAAAGACAAGGAGGAGGGTCAATGAATTTCCAGCAGACAGATTGATTTTAGACATATCCTGTCTCTCCTGCTTTCAGTCTGAGTGAGACCAACTTTTTACCATTACTTTTCAGCTTATGTACAAAATTAAGAAGTTTTTTACCCATATCAGGGAAAAAATATATATGTGCCTTAAACTGGAGAGCAATCTTCAAGGTTCATACAATTTAGATAGGAATTTAGATGGGTCAGGACATCTAAAAAGACCCTTCAAAGAAAAGAAATAAAATGCAGTTTATTACTATTTTGTAAGTTACCTAATGGACTTGAAATACATTATCATCTATGTTGGTCATTTAAAATTACTCATGGGGTAGCAAATATAACAGTTTTCCATACTTATTATATACATAGAATGGAAAACATATAAACTATTGATGGAGTCATTTAGATTACAATGCAAAGAGAAATTTCTGCTACTGAAGGTTGGCTTGAGTGTGAGCTATCAGTGGAAGCTGTACACCCCTAACCCCAAGGTTTCTTAAACAAACAGGTTCTCACTGGAGAGAAATTTGAACACAGCCTGCTGTAGGCAAGGACAGAGCTAGAGAAAGAAGGTAGTGTTGCGTGGCTTGTCTTTGGGCTAAAACTGCCAGAGATTTCTCATCTTTGTCAATACGCTCATTCCAAGGACTTCTGGAAGTCCAAACTCAAAAAGCTATGGGAATAAATTGGAGACAGTTTCTCTGTTATTGTAAATATCCCAGAAGTGGCATCTCAAGCAGATGTTTCTGCAGACTGCTGAACATTTGGCCTAAAACATCATCCTGTTTTCTCATTGCTTGCTCTGCAAGCAAGTGATACAAGGATTTAAAACAACACACATTTTGACCCAAATATTACAGAATGGCTTGGGCATGCTTGCCTCACAGACACAGGGCCTTGTTCTTCCTCTGGGGATCCTCTAAGGTCATTAGGTATGACAGACAGCCAATTTTTTTGAGATGTGGAATTTTTACCATTTTAGCAACAACTGGATGAGGTTCCTCCTTTAAGGTCCGCTTCCTCTGTGAATATTTCTTTGAGTCATCAAGCTCACAGTAATTTGTCTTTCCTGTGAGCTCAGTTCTTTCGTGCAGCAAGTGATTTGGGGTTCAATTAATTTCTCTGTCTTTTTCTGATTCCTTAATGTGGTAGGTCTTAATTTTGTTGTTGTTCAGTCACTCAGTTGTGTCCAATTCTTTGTGACTCCATAGACTGCAGCATGCCAGGCCTCCCTGTCCTTTACCATCTCCCAGAGTTTGCTCAAACTCATGTCCATTGAGTTGGTGATGTCATCCAACCATCTCATCCTGTGTCACCCGCTTCTCCTCCTGCCTTCAATCTTTCCCAGCATGAGAGTCTTTTCCAGAGTCAGCTCTTTGAATCAGGTGGCCAAAGTACTGGAGCTTCAGCTTCAGCGTCAGTCCTTCCAATGGATGTTCAGGGTTGATTTCCTTTAGGATTGACTGGTTTGATCTCCTGGCTGTCCAAGAGACTCTCTAGAGTCTTCTCCAGCACCATAGTTCAAAAGCATCAGTTCTTCAGCACTCGGCCTTCTTTATGGTCCAACTCTCATATGCGTACATGACTACTGGAAAAACCATAGTTTTGACTATAAGGACCTTTGTCAGCAAAGTGATGTCTCTGCTTTTTAATATGCTGTCTAGTTTTGTCATAGTTTTTCTTCCAAGGAGCAAGCATCTTTTAATTTCATGGTAGCAGTCACTATCTACAGTGATTTGTGAGCCCAAGAAAATAAAGTCTGTCATTGTTTTCATTTTCCCCCCATCCATTTGGCATGAAGTTACGGGACTGGATGCCATGATCTTCATTCTTTGAATGCTGAATTAAGTCAACTTTTTCACTCTCTTCTTTCACCTCCAAGGGGCTCTTTAGTTTCTATTCACTTTCTGCCATTAGGGTGGTATCATTTGCATATCTGAAGTTATAGATATTTCTCCTGGCAATTTTGATTCCAGCTGTGCTTCACAGCCCAGCATTTCACATGATGTACTCTGCATATAAGTTAAACTAGCAGGGTGACAATGTACAGCCTTGACGCATTCCTTTTGAAGCAGTCAGTTGTTCCGCGTCCGGTTCTAACTGTTGCTTCTTGACCTGCATACAGGTTTCCCAGGAGGCAGGTGAGGTGGTCTGGTACTCCTATCTCTTGTAGAGTTGTCCACAATTTGTTGTGATCCTCAGAGTCAAAGGTTTTAGCGTAGTCAGTGAAGCAGAAGCAGATATTTTTCCAGAATTCACCTGCTTTTTCTATGATTCAATAGATGTTGGTAATTTGATCTCTGATTCCTCTGATGTTTTTAAACCCAGTTTGTACACCTAGAAGTTCTCAGTTCATGTACTGCTGGAGCCTAGCTTGAAGGATTTTAAGCATAACCTTGCTAACATGTAAAATGAGTGTAATTGTATGGTAGTTTGAACGTTCTTTGACATTGCCCTTCTTTGGGATTGGAATGAAAACTGACCTTTTCCAGTCCTGGGGCCACAGTTGAGTTTTCCAAATTTGCTGACACATTGAGTGCAGCACCTTCATAGCATCATCTTTTAGGATTTTAAATAGCTCAGACAGAATTCCATCACCCCTAATTAGCTTTCTTTGTAGTAATGCTTCCTAAGGCCTATTTGATTTCAGACTCCCAGATGTCTGACCCTAGATGATGATCACACCATCATGGTTATCTGTGCCATGAAGATCTTTTTTGTATAGTTCTTCTGTGTATTCTTGCCACCTCTTCCTAATATCTTCTGCTTCTATTAGGTCCATACCATTTCTTTCCTTTATTGTGCCTATCTTTGTATCAAATGTTCCCTTGGTATGTCTAATTTTCTTAAAGAGATCTCTAGTCTTTCCCACTCTGTTGTTTTCCTCTATTTCTTTGCATTGATCACTTAGGGAGTCTTTCTTATCCCTCCTTGCTATTCTTTGGAACTCTGGATTCAGATGGATATATCTTTCCATTTCTCCTTTGTCTTTCGCTTCTCTTCTCAACTATTTGTAAGGCCTCCTCAGACAACTGTTTTGCCTTTTTGCATTTCTTTTTCTTGGGGATGGTTTTGATCACTGCCTCCTGTGCAATGTTACAAATCTCTGTCCATAGTTCTTCAGGCACTCTGTCTGTCAGATCTAATCCCTTGAATCTATTTGTCACTTTCACTGTTCAATCATAGGGATTTGATTTAGGTCATACCTCAATGGTCTAGTAGTTTTCCCTACTTACTTCAATTTAAGTCTGAATTTTACAATAAGGAGCTCATGATCTGAGCCACAGTTAGCTCCCTGTCTTGTTTTTGCTGATGATACAGAGCTTCTCCATCTTCAGCTACAAAGAATATAATCAACCTAATCTCAGTATTGACCATCTGGTGATGTCCATGTGTACAGTCATCTCTTGTGTTGTTGGAAAAGGGTGTTTGCTATGACCAGAGCATTCTCTTGGAAAAACTCTGTTAGTCTTTTCCCTGCTTCATTTTGTACTCTGAGGTCAAACTTGCCTGTCACTCCAGGTATCTCTTGACTTCCTACTTTTGCATTCCAGTCCCCTATGATGAAAAGGACATCTTTTTTGGTGTTAGTTCTAGGAGGTCTAAAGAAGGTCTTGGAGGAGGAAATGGCAATCCACTCTAGTACTCTTGCCTGGAGAATCCCATGGATGGAGGAGCCTGGTGGGCTAAAGTCCATGGGGTCGCAAAGAGTCGGACACAACTGAGCAACTTCACTTTTACTTTCTAGAAGGTCTTGTAGGTCTTCATAGAAGCATTCAACTTTATACTCTTCAGCATAGTGGTTAGGGCACAGACTTGGATTACTGTCATGTTGAACAGTTTGCCTTGGAAACGAAGAGAGATTAATCTGTCATTTTTGAGATTGCACCCAAGTAGTGTCATGCATTTCAGACACTTTTGTTGACTTTGAGGGCTACCCCATTTTGTCTAAGGGATTCTTGCCCACAGTAGCAGATATAATGGTCATCTGAATTAAATTCACCCACTCTGGTCCATTTTAGTTCATTTATTCCTAAAATGTCAATGTTGACTCTTGCCATCTCCTGTTTGACCACTTCCAATTTACCTTGATTCATGGACCTAATGTTCCAGGTTCCTATTCAACATTGTTCTTTATAGCACCAGACTTTACTTTCACCACCAGACACATCCATAACTGGGCATCATTTCTGCTCTGGCTAAGCCTCTTCATTCCTTCTGGAGCTATTTCTCCACTCCTCTCCAGTAGCATATTGGACACCTACTGGCCTGGGGGTGGGGTGGGTGTTTAATCTCTCAATGTCATATCTTTTTGCCTTTTCATACTGTTTGTGGGGTTCTCAAGGCAAGAATGCTGAAGTGATTTGCCATTCCCTTCTCCAGTGGACCACATTTTGTTAGAACACACCATGACTCATTCATCTTGGGTGGCCCTACGCAGCATGGCTCATAGTTTCATTGAGTTATACAAGGCTATGATCCATGTGATCATTTTGGTTAGTTTTCTGTGATTGTGGTTTTCATTCTGTCTGCCCTCAGAGGGATGAGGGTAAGAGTTTGTACAAGCTTCCTGATAGGAGGGACTGGCTGCAGGGAAAACTGGGCCTCACTCTGGAGGGCTGTACCTTGCTCAGTTAATCTTTAATCCAATTTTCTGCTGATGGGAGCAGCTGTGCCTGTAGTTTGGCCTGAGGCGGCCCAGTCCTAGAGTCTTCAGTCTCTATGGGAGGCTATAGGCTGTATTCTGCTGCTGCTAAGTCACTTCAGTCGTGTCTGACTCTGTGCGACCCCAGAGAAGGCAGCCCACTAGGCTCCCCTGTCCCTGGGATTCTCCAGGCAAGAACACTGGAGTGGGTTACCATTTCCTTCTCCAATGCATGCTGCTAAGTCACTTCAGTCGTGTCCGACTTCTAGCGACCCCGTGGACTGCAACCTACCAGGCTCCTCCATCCATGGGATTTGCCAGGCAAGAGTACTGGAGTGGGTTGCTATTGCCTTCTCCGATAGGCTGTATGGTAGGGATAATGGTGACCTCCTTCAGTTACTGTGAGCTCTACGATGCCTGGCACTGCCTGGAAAAAGTTCAGCAAATAGTGGAATGAATGAGCTGCTCTCTGCATATTGGAGGAAGAGCTCTTTAAGGGCTCAGATGGTTGCCAGACTCATCATCATTTTCTAACTTTATTGCTGCTGTCAATTTCACCAGGACTTGTGCTTGAAACTGACTAATAAAGATTAACAGTCTATTTAACCATAAGCATGTTGAAAGATCTATTACTAAACCTTATCTACATAAGTTTCCATGGCTAAAAAGTAGAACAGACTATGAACTGTACCATTTCCTTGGTCCCTGAAACATCTGATTGTTGCTATCATGTTAAGAACCAAAATATTTTGATCCAGCATATCTGTTTATTGCACCCTTTCTGAGATAAAACAGAAGCTTCCGCTTGTGAAATCCGTTTTCACTGCCTTCATGCTCTTTGAACAATGAGAAGAATCCGTAGGCAGTTTTACACAATTATGGTTAAATTATCAGTTTAATTAAAGCAGAATTCAAAAACCCAGAGTAAAATCTTATAGCTTAGTCATGAAGAATTTACCTTTGAAGTTAATGTATGTGCATGTGCGTGTATATGTTCCATGAAAAGGTGTATGGCAATAACCCTCTTTTTCTCCCTATTCTTCTTCTATAAACCTTAAGGTTAATTTCTGTCCACAGTTAAGAAAAATACAGTGATTATAGAGTGAAGCTAGTTGGTGAGTGAAACCCAAGCAGTTGACACACTATGTAGTTTCCACTATAATTTAAGTTAACATGAGATACAGAATAAAGAAAAAGCACTATTTGTCCTTATGACACACTCTTGCAAGCCCCATCCAGGCTGAGCCATGGAGGCCCTCTATAAAGAAGAGGTATGGGAAGGCCCAGCAATGTCACTGGGGCACAGTAATTGTGATCTGACATCCAAAAGGATTTTGAACTAGGGAAAAAATGGAAACTAAATGCCAAATCCTTACAACAAGAAATGTTCTTTAGGCCTTATAGTTGTAGAAGAAAATGGAACTTTGACTCAGTTCCCTGGATAAAGCAGGTAGCCCCACAAAAACTTCTAAGTCATCTTAATTTCATCTATCCCCACTGAATAAATGATCCACATAATTACTTAACTCTATTTCAATTGTGTAGATAGTCAAGGGAGTGGAAATTACTCTGTATTTTCTAGCAACTCCCCAAAGAGAATGGCATTCATTCATCTATTTTTTTTTCCCCAAAAACCACATTAAATTTAATTTTTTGCTCTGTGGCTACTCTGGACAAAATTCCAAATGATAAGACTTACAAGTTTACTTCTTGCTCTCATACTAAAGCCCCTCTGGTTGCCAGTTTTACTTACTAACAATAGAAAGGACCACGATCACACAATCAAATAAATTCCAGCCATTGGTGAAGTAGTATTGCCTCAAAGCAAAGATTTTGATGAGACACTCAATTGCAAAGATGACCACAAAGGCCAGGTTGAGACACTCAAGTAAATGTTTCATGGTGTCCGATTGGTGATGTGATTCAGCCATCATGCTCAGCATGTTGAGGAGAATGAGGATGATGATAATGACGTCAAAGACCTGGTGTGTGACGAGGTCAAACACAAAGCCTTGGCATTTGTTCTGAGGAAGAAGAAAAAGGAATCATAAACGATTTGGAGTTGTAGGAATGAAATCACATACATTAAGAGGCACATACAGTAGCATTTGTCCTCTCTTACATTTAAAGTAGTTTCTTGGAAAATGCACACTTTTATAGGGCAAGAAATTCTTCTAATAGATATTTTTCATTCAATTTCACTAAATTTAATTAGAAACTGGTTTTAAAATGTAGGCATACAGCTTTAATTCCATTTTGAAACTAAATAAATACATAAATTTTTAGTAACAACATAACTTTGATGTGGTGGATGATTTGTTTTTGTTGAAATAAAACAGCTCATGTTGGGTTTAATCATTAAAAAGTGAACTTTGGTCTGTATATTTCACCTACGTCTGTATTTTGACTTTAATAATGTTAACGCAGAGGATACTTGCTCACATACTTCTGTTGGACAAGACAGAATTAACATCTCCAAGGCTCCATTTGTTAGTTTAGAATAATCAGACCTTATACTTAACCAAAACTCTGTATTCAAGCAATTCTTGAAAGCCAATTTCCTAATTCTTGTTCACTTGACGATAAGGCTAGATAAATGGGATTCTGATCCGGTGATTACTAAAACTGGAAACAGAAAAACTGATTATTTCACATGAGTACTGGTGGTGACCTTGCATATTCTTTCGTATATGGCTGACCTGCTCCCAGGGAAAGGTGTGCTGGTTGCTCTAGTACCGGTCCTGACTCAAGTTTGCATGCCTTGTCTACCGTGCGCAGTGCAATGCCTCAACTATCCCACTATTTCCTTTAATCTCTATAAGGCACGACTTTGTTGTTTGCTTAAGCGGAAACTGTTCTTTAGCACAAACTCAGACACTGATATTGTATGGCATTCTTGACTATACATTGGTTGTTTATGTGTAATATATATATATACCACATGTATATATTAGATTATTTCATATTATATATCATCTAATCAAAGTATGCACATAGTGTTCTATTTAGAAAATGCACAGACCCCTACCAATTCATCTTTATAGTCCCAGGCATCTGTTAGGGTAATCCGGGCAGAAGATGATGTTTTGTGGTGGTAACAGTACAGAAAGACATGAGTTTTTAGGTTTAAGAACTAACATGGAAGTAGAAGCAGGAGTCCAAGAGTGTTCTAATGGAGCAGGTTATGGGAAAGTTAAGGCTGAGGTTATAATTTCTGCTTGGTGGTGCATTCAATCAACTGGAGAACAGCGATGAGAAGTTTGGGGGAGAGATGATGGATGTGTCCTGGGCACACTGGGATTTGAGGTGCCCAGTGGGACATCCAAGGGACATGGGCAGGTAGAGGTATGGGTCTGGAGCTCAGGCAGAGAGCTGGAAAGCAAATGTGGAGTTCTATGGCCTCAGAACTGATATGAACTAACATCAAGAGAATGAATGCTGTCACTATGGGAGCAAGGGCAATGAGAAGAGAAAGGGTTGGAATAGCAGCAGAAGGGCATTACATGTAAGTTGATGTCTTTGAAACTTTGCTCCAGGAGCTCTAAAACTTTTGTCAAGGAGTCTGGAGAAGAAACTTGAAAGTAAAATGCATTTCCTATGTGAGAATGCATCACGGAAGTCAGAAAGGACCTGGAGAAAAGATACTTTTAAGGATGCTCTCCAAGAAAGCAGAATAAAGGCTGAGAATAAATGTAAGGGCATGGTAAGCACTGGCCTTACAGTTCAACTCTAATATTGAGAAAATGGAGAAGATTAAAAATATAAGCTACCAAATGTGATAGAGGATAAAAAAAAAACTATGTTATTTTAAGATACATTCTATGTATTTTAATGTATTATACATACATTCTATGTCATTTTACAGTGACTTCTATACCTCAGGATAATTCTTAAAGCCTGTAATGAAGCTACCTTGTGGGAATGCTTTAGGTAGAAATGATTGCAGATCCCTTGGTCTTACTGCTGGAAAGAATATCCATCACTTCTCAGGTTAAAACAGCTGTACTTCCCTCTCTATGCAGTTGCTACTCCAAAGCTCAAAAGATAATATGTAGATTTTAGAAGTTAAAAAAAAAAATCTATGAGGAGTTATGGGCTAGCGTGTCTAGACTATAACATGCTCAGTCGTGTCTGATTCTTTATGATCCTATGGACTGGGGCCTACCAGGCTCCTCTGGCCATAGGCTTTCACAGGCAAGAATACTGGAGCAGAGGACCATTTCCTTCTCCAGGGTATCTTCTTGACCCAGGGACTGGACTCATGTCTCTTGTGTTTCCTTCATTGGCAGGTGAATTTTTTACCATTCGCACCACCTTGGAAGCCCAGTTAAGGGCTAACAGCTGATTCAAAGACTAAGCTCAAATTCAGACACCAGGGGATAGGGTTTTGTGTTTACCTCATGCAGCACTGCTCTCTGGAATACAGAGTTTAAGATAAATGCTGGGCATTAACTGAGCTGCACTTGGTTGTCGGAATCACTCACTGTGAAGCCATGATTGGAGGGCCACGCAGGAACGTCTCTGGGGTCACACCTGCTCCCCGATGAGACATGCAACAAACAAGCTGTAACAGAGTCAGGAGTGGAGGCGGCAGCACCCCGTGGGAGCGCAGTCCATGCCCACTTCAAGTCCACCTCTTGCCTTCTGACACGTCCTGCGCAGCATGTGTGTTGGGTGCTCAGTCACGCCCAACTCTTTGCAGCCCCATGGACTGCAGCCTCCAGGCTCCTCTGTCCATGGGATTTTCCCCGCCAGGCAAGACTACTGCAATGGGTTGTCATGCCCTCCTCCAGGGGATCTTTCCAATCCAGGGATAGAAACTGTGTCTCCTGTGTCTCTGCCTGCATTGGCAGGTGGATCCTTTTACCACTGAGCCACCTGGGAAGCCCAGTGCAGTGGAGAGGCCTAGAAGCTGCATTATGTGCCCCTGCAACTTCTGTTCAGCTGTGTGCGGCACTGCCAGCTTCACATCCTTCATGAAACAAACTAGTAAATGTGTGTCTCATGAGTCTTTTAGTTAACTCCAAATCTGGGCCCAACTGGTACTGAATCAGTGGCTGCATATCAGGCACATATAAATAAAAATTCTCTTTGCCTTTCTTGTTGGCTCGAGTTTAAATAAGAACTGCAAAATGTTTGCTGTTGTTCAGTCACTAACTCATGTCTGACTCTTTGTGACCCCATGAACTGTAGCATGCCAGGCTCTTTCCGTCCTTACACTATCTCCTGGAATTTGCTCAAATCCATCTCCATTGACTCACTGATGTCATCCAACCATCTTGTTCTCTGCCATCCCTTTCTCCTTTTGCTTTCAATATCTCCCAGGATCAGGTTCATTTCCAATGTGTTAGCACTTTGCATCAGGTGGTCAAAGTTTTGGAGTTTCAATTGCATCATCAGTCCTTCCAATGAGTATTCAGGGTTGATTTCCCTTAGGATTGACTGGTTTGATCTCCTTGCAGTCAAAGGGACTCTCAAGAGTCTTCTCTCTAGCAACATACTTTGAAAGTATCAATTCTTCGGTGCTCAGTGTTCTTTATGGTCCAGCTCTCACATCTGTGTGTGACTCCTGGAAAAACCATAGCTTTGACTATAGAGACCTTGTTGGCCAAGTGATGTCTCTGCTTTTTAATATCCTGTCTAGGTTTGCCATAGCTTTCCTTCCAAGGAGCAAGCATCTTTTAATTTCATGGCTACAGTCTCTGTCCATGGTGATTTGAGAGCCCAAGAAAATAAAATCTGTCACTGCTTCCACTTATTCCCCTTCTATTTTCCAAGAAATGATGGGGCTAGATGTCATGATTTTTTCAGTGTTGAGTTTCAAGTCAACTTTTTCACTCTCCTCTTGTACCCTCATCAAGAGGCTCTTTAGTTCCTTTTCACTTTCTGCCATTAGAGTGGTGTCATCTGCATAGCTGAGGTTGTTGATATTTCTCCCAACAATCCTGATTCCAGTTTGTGATTCATCCAGCCTGACATTTTGCATGATGTACTCTGTGCTGTGGGCCTCCCTAATAGCTTAGTTGGTAAAGAATCTGCCGAGAATGCAGGATATCCTGGTTCAATTCCTGGGATGGGAAAATCTGCTGGAGAAGGGATAGGCTATCACCTCCAGTATTCCTGGGCTTCCCTTGTGGCTCAGCTGGTGAAGAATCCACCTGTAATGCAGGAGACCAGGGTTCGATTCCTGGGTTGGGAAGATCCCCTGGAGAAGGGAAAGGCTACCCACTCCAGTATTCTGGCCTGGAGAATTCCATGGACTATACAGTCCATGGGGTCACGAAGAGTTGGACACACCTGAGCAACTTTCAGTTTCACTCTGTGGTGTGCTTAGTTGCTCAGTCATTTCCAACTCTGTGGGCCCATGGACTGTAGCCTCCACATCAGAGTTAAATAAGCAGGGTGACCATATACAGCTTTGTCATACTTCTTTCCCACTTGGAACCAGTCAGTCATTCCATGTCCAGTTCTAACTGTTGCTTCTTTCTTGACCTGGTTTCTCAGGAGACAGGTAAGGTGGTCTGGTACTCCCATCTCTGTCAAAGGCTTTAGCATAGTCAGTGAAGCAGAAGTAGATGTTTTTCTGGAATTCCTTTGCTTTCTCCCTGGTCCAGCGAATGTTGGCAATTTGATCCCTGGTTCCTCTGCCTTTTCTAAATCCAGCTTGAACATCTGGAAGTTCTGGTTCACAAACTGCTAAAGCCTAGCTTGAAGGATTCTGAGCATAACCTTGCTAGCATGTGAAATAAGCACAACTGGAACATTCTTTGGGATTTCCGTTCTTTGGGATTGGAATGAAAACTGACTTTTCCAGTCCTGTGGCCATGGATGAGGTTTCCAAATTTGCTAGCATATTGAGTGCAACACTTCAACAGTATCATCTTTTAGGATCCGAAATAGCTCAGCTGAAATTCTATTACCTCCACAAGCTTTGTTTGTAAGTAATGCTTTCTAAGGCCCACATGACCTCACATTCTATAAAGTCTGGCTCCAGGTGAGTGACCACACCATCACGATTATCTGGGTCGTTAAGACCTTTTCTGTATAGTTCTTCTATGTATTCTTCCCACTTTTCTTAATCTCCTCTGCTTCTGTTAGGTCCTTACCATTTCTGTCCTTGTGAAGTCACTTCAAAGTGAAATTAGTACTTGAAAACGAGTATGGTACTTAAAAGCTAGATTTGACTTAGATAAATTGAAGTTCCACATACTGTTGTCAGATGAAAACTCTACAAATATAATTTTATCATTAAACTTATGGTAAAAAATTTTCATTGTATAAATTCTAAACAGTTGTCCTGATATTTATAGACATTTTTAGTGCAACACAAATGTTTAAACCTAGGGGGATGGATTTTGTGCCCTAAAACATACTTCTTTATTCAACAAATCATTGAAAACATACTTAATGACTGGCTCTATTCTGATTGCTGGGAATAGCAGGAAATTAAACATACTTCTAATAATTTAGGGCTTCCCTCATAGCTCAATTGGGAAAGAATCCACCTGCAATGCAGGAGACCCCAGCTCAAATCCTAGGTCAGGAAGGCCCGGCTGGAGAAGGGATAGGCTACCCATTCCAGTATTCTTGGGCTTCCCTTGTGGCTCAGCTGGTGAAGAATCTGCCTGCAATGTGGGAGACCTGGGTTCGATCCCTGGGTTGGGAAGATCTCCTGGAGAAGGGAAAGGTTACCCACTGCAGTATTCTGGCCTGGAGAATTCCATGGACTGTATAGTCCATGGGATCACAAAGAGTTGGACATGACTAAGCAACTTTCACTTTCACTTTGATAATTTGGGACCTCATGTTTGAATGAAAATCTCCAAGTCCTCTACATGCATCAGATATGAAGCCCCTCTTCCATACTGCTCTCTCAGACTTTTCAGTGCCCCTGACCCTCCTTGTCTTGAAAGCCTCCAAACTCACTTCTCAGAACTACCAACGGTGCCTGTTGTATGCCTTTATGATCTAATGTTCTCAAATTCCAGCTCCTCAATGGACTGTAAGCACAGAGTAGTCCTGTAAGTACCTCGTAAGGCAGGATTCAGCAAACGATGGCCCGTAGGCCAAATCTGGCCCATCACCTATTTTAGTATAGCCCATGAGCTCAGAATAGGTTTTACTCAGAATGAGTTTGGGGGGAAAAAACTCAAAAAGAATAAAATTTTGACACATGAAAATTACATGAAACCCAAATTTTGGTGTTTATAAATCAAGTCATACTGGAGCACAGCCAAGAACATTTGTTCTCTGTCTATAATGATTGCTTTTGTGTTACAACATCAAAGTTGAGTCGTAACAGCAGAAACCACATGGCCTGCAAAGCTTAAAATATTTACTGTCTGGCCTTTTACAGAAAAAGTGTGTCCGCTCCTAAGATGGAAAGTTTATCATAAATACTTGTGAAGTGGAAGTGAAGTATGCATGACCTCAATTTCACACCAGAGAAAGGTGGTAAAATATATTATAAATACATTTTAAATTGGCCAAGATTACATTCAAACAAGCTGCTAAATTCACATCACTGTAATGAGTATATACTGAGCAGCTCCCGTGAATGCATGCATGATAAGTTGCTTCAGTAATGTCTGACTCTTTGCGACCCTATGGACTGTAGCCTGCCAGGCTCCTCTGGCCATGGGATTCTCCAGGCAGGAGTACCGGAGTGAGTTGCCGTGCCCTCCTCCAGGGGATCTTCCTGGCCCCAGGATCAAACCCGCATCTTTTATATTTCCTGCATTGTCAGGCGGGTTCTTTACCACTAATGCCAGCTGGGAAGCCCGAGCAGCTCTCAGGTGCTCACGAAAAAGTAAATTTAAGCTGTTGCCCAGGCATTTATTATTGAATCTGAATGTCTGATTTTCCTAAGAACTTGAGTCATATACCAGTGTACCTCAGTTCATACTGAGTTCTTAGGTCAAGTCTATAAATTTAAAAATTAAAGGAGAATGGCACTACAGATATCTGAGTTCCTCATCACCACTTAATGCATCTGTGTATTTAGAATCAATCAAGTGCTCTCACCTGAGGCCTTGGAATGGGCCTTTGAGGTTTTTTGGATCCTAATTTTTTCATTGCATTATAGTATTTCTTCTGTTCTTCTGTCAGAAAGACGTCTTGGCCACCTAAGTATGTCGAGAAAATGAGAGCTAATTATCATTAACAGATCTTTGGAAATGAATTCTGAATTTTCAGAAATAGTTTTAAAGTTATATTGCATTTCTATCAACAATTCCTAAAATTCCATTTTGAAGCAGAATGAGACTATAAGGAAGGGCCTAAAGGAAACAGGGTTTAAATTAAGGAATAAGGGAGAAATGTTACTTTTATCAGTTACATTTCTCTTTTTATAGTATAAATAAGACTACAAATTCTTTGCAAACATCCACAGAAGCTTTACAAAAACTGAACATACCTCAAGTTGTGTAAATCAAACTACAGTGAAACAAACATAGAAATTAGTAATAAACATCTAAATGAAAAGTCCTAAAAAGTGACAATTAAAATTCTCCTAAATATATGACTGCATATATCACTAATAAAATTTCCAAAAGCATCTGTCTAGAGCCATCCTTACAAAAAAAAAAAAAAATAGAGAGCTTTAAGTGTCTTCACCACTGAGTAATAAAGAACAGAAAAATGAAGTAGGATTTTCATGAAATTGGGTGAGAGAAGTGGTAAAACATCTAGAAATGCTGGATAAAATAGAACAGAATTACTTTTAAAAGGTATAGCTGAACTTGCCCAAAAAGTAAGGAAAATTTCCATCATCTGAAAAATCAAGAAAGAGAAAAAAGAGAAGTAAATTAGTCCTGAAGTCATGGCTTGCCTAAGGGCATTTGCTAATTTCTGCAAAAATGAGAATCTTAGGATTTAATAACTACAAGTGGGTCATGGGGAAAAGACAGTGGGGTTAGTCTAAGAACCCTGTGTGTTGGTAATGGAATTCTCCAAGTGCTGCCATTAAAGAGTGAAGAAGAAAACCAAACATATCTGTTGGGGAGAGAAATCAACCAGGACATTGTCTTAGTCTATACTCTTCACTGATCATTTGTGAATCCAAGCCTGCCTTGATGAGGGTGTGGTGTAAATTTACACCACAGTATGGACCAAAAAATACAGTCCTAGAACAGTCTTTCCAACAAATGGCGCCAGGAAAACTGGATATCAACATACAAAAGAATGAAGCTGAATCATTACCTAACACTATATACAAAAATTAACTCAAAATGGATCAAAGACATAAATGTAATATCTAGAACAATAAAATTCTCAGAATGAAACACAGAACAGAAGCATTAGATTTGGTAATGATTTCTTGGATAAGACACAAAAGGCAAAAGAAAAAACAGACCAATTGGACTCCATAATTTTAAATTTTGGGGCATCAGAGACACTCTCAATGAAGTAAAAAGGCAACACACAGAGTGGGGACATATTTGAAAATCATATATCTGACAAGAGATTAATATTATATAGAGGACTCTGAAAATATAAAAACAAAAAGACAAACAACTTGATTTTTAAAAGAGCAAAAGGTTTGAATAGATATTTCTCTAAAGAAGATATATGAATGGCCAATGAGCACATGAAAAAATGTTCAGTGTCACTAATCATTAGGGAAATGCACATCAAAATCAAAATGAGATACCACCTCACACCCATTAGAATGGCTACTCTCAACAAAACAGCAAACAAGTGTCCGTGAGGATGTAGAGACATTAGAAACTTTGCATACTGTACATACCACCACATGATACAGCAAGGCCACTCCTATATAGACCTAAACGAATCGAAGCAGGGTCTCAAAGAGATGTTTGCACACCCATGTTCATAGGACCTTTATTCACAGTAACTAAAACATGGAGGAACCCAACTGCCCATCAATACATGGATGAAAGAGCAAAACATGATACATACATAGCCTTAAACAAGAAGGAAATTCTGCAACATGCAACAACATGCACGAACCTTAAGGACATTATGCTAAATGAAGCAGGCTACTCACAGAAAGACAAGCACTGCATGATTCCACCTACATGAGATGCTTAGAATAGTCAAAATCATGAAGACAGAAAGTGGAATGGGAGCTGCCAGGGGCTGGTGGGAAGTACGGGGAGTTATTGCTTAATGGGTGTAGAGTTTCAGTTTTACAAGATGAAGAGTTATACAGATGGACGATGATGATGGTTGCACAACATTATGAATGTACTGAACACCACTGAGCTGTGACATTAAAAACGGATAAGATGATAAATCTGATGTTATGACCATTTTGCTACAGTAAAAATAAAGAAAGAAAGAAAGAAGCCAACAACCCAGCCCTAGAAGTTAACCAGGTTTTTTCACGATGCCTGGCAGATATTAACTTTCTTCAATAATCACATGCATCATGATAGTATTAATACTGTTATTATGAGACTGCCCTCTGTGTGTTGTGAGATAAATAAAATGAGCAGCTATGGAAATTTTAATGGCTATTATCTTCTGTACCCACAAGAACCAGCTTTCTCAGTGTGGAAAAGAGGAGATACAGATGTACTAGTTAAGTGAAAACTTTGTAGTCCTAAATTTGAAGTAGCTCTGCCCACTGCAAAAGTCTCAAAATAATCACAATGAGCATTCTAGACTGCAGTCTTAGAACACTACCTCCCAGAACTCCCTAGAGAAATGGCTGTTTCCAGACCTGGAGCAAAAAGTGTACAAACAATGCCTAGAACATACTGTCAATCCAGAGAGCAAGGAAGTCATCCAGTGCAAGGACTTGATTTGAATCCTAATTTGAAAAGAAGCAAACTTTAATATAATCAATCAACTAATCAGTTAAAGAATGAATAAATATTTTGAGAATATAAGAGACTGGAGGAAATTTGAACATTTGACTGGATTTTTGATGAATTTAAAGAACTCATATTAAACTTTTTAGATATGATCATGAAATTGTAGTTATGTTTAAAAAGCGATATGTTCTGAAAAACTGGTGGATGAAATAATGTGATGTATGTGATGCTCTATAAAAAAAATCCAGTGGAAGGACCCAGTGGGGAAAGACACTGAAGGTATAAGGATGTTCTTAAATCAATAAATGTTGTGCTGGGTGCTGGGTATTTTAGGTTCATTTTACCATATTCTTGTGAGTGTTTGAAATTTTCTATTATAAAAAGTAAAACAAAATAGAACAAAAATGCTATGGACTGATCAAAACAGCGATTTCAAATGCAAGCTTAAATCTAAAATCGCAAGGCCTGACATTCAGATTGTAGGTATTGGTTGCAATCAAGCTGCATATTACAGAGGTGACTCCACATAGCACACTCCTGAGTAACAGCAGCCATGTAGTTGCCTGGGACTGTGAATGACTCTCCCAGCAGACACTAAGAAAGCTCAGCAGTATCAGGACACATTTTAGATGGATTTAAAAAAGCTCAACAGAAAAATAAAGAAGGTCACAAAACAACAAGGGAAAACCCAAAGGTGAATGTTTAGCCACCTGATTTTAGGATTGAGAAATGCCTTCAGTATATAAATTCAAGAAAAGAGGGCAAAAGGAGAAGATTGAAAGCTTGACTTCATACATGTCTATAAATTTAAAATGTCATTACAAAAATGTAAGAGGTAAGTCAGATTGAACATACTATATAAAACCATAAGAAAAAATGATGATATCAATTTTAAGAAGAGACAAAGAGCATATAAACAGAAAACTCAAGGAAGAAATAGTTATGGCCATCAACCTGTGAAAAAGTGTTTGACTTCAGAAATGGTCAAATGAATGAATGTAGAACTGTGAGATAACACTTTTACCCATCAAGCCAGAAAAAATAATTTAAAGTTACAAAAGTCAGAATGATGAGGACAGAATAAACAAGCACTTCATGTCTTACAAAAGGAGGGTACCCAGCCAGCATAGCATTTCTGAAAGGTAATTTCACAATCTGTCTTTAATGCCTTAAATCCTAGGAACTTATCCTGAGGAAATAATCGGAGATATACAGAGAGAATTTCAAGAATCTTCATGATTATTTTAGAAGAGCAAGAAATTTGGAAATGACCCAGATGTCCTTAAAAGGGGGAGTGGGGGGAATGGTTGTAACAAATTATGATCTATCCATAATATGGGATGTAATTCATCCATGAAAATTCTTATAATAAAGATGATCTCATGACATGAACTCATAACTAATGGAGAAGACAGTTAAAAATATTATATAATCTCAACAGTGTAAAAGAAACATTTAGTATTATTTAAAAGTGACTTAGCAGCAGCAGCAGCAGTTCAGTTCAGTTCAGTTCCTGGAAAAGATGGTACCAAAATGATGAGGCTTAATCTAAAATAGTTATCATTTGGTGGTCACCTTATGGATGATTTAAATTATCTTTTTGTCTTCATCTTTTTCCCACATTTACTACAATGCTCCTATGGATTATTGAATCAGAAAAACAAATATGTGTTTGTCACAACACACGAGGGAAAAAAACCTGTCTCTTCCCCACCATCTTCTTTCCAAGTAAGTTCAGTAAATCTGCTGAGACTTGGGTATTGAGATGCAAGTTTATGGAAAGAGGAGAGTTTGTAGATTTTTCCTGCACTTACAATGGTTATACATCCTGATAAACCCATGTTAAGTTGAAAATATTGCATGTAACTTGAAATGCATTTAATACACTTAACCTGCTTAACATCACAGGTTAGCCTTGCCTACCTTAAACATGCTCAGAACACTTAGAAATTAGCTTTTACATGTGTGTGAAAGTTGCTCAGTCATGTCTGACTCTTTGTGACCCCATGGACTACACAGTCCTTGGAATTCTCCAAGCCAGAATGCTGAGGTGGGTAGCCTTTCCCTTCTCCAGGGGATCTTCCCAACCCAGGGATTGAACCCAGGTCTCTAGCATTGCAGGTAGATTCTTTACCAGCTGAGCCACCAGGGAAGCCCAAGAATACTGGAGGGGATAGCCTATCCCTTCTCCAGGAGATCTTATTCAATTCCAACCCAGGAATCAAATTGGAGTCTCCTGCATTGCAAGCTATCAGGGAAGCCCAGAAATTAGATTACAGTTGGGCAAAATCATGGAACACAAACCCTATTTGAAAATAAAGTGTTGAATATCTCATTTAGTTTATCAAATAACTGTATTGAAAGTGAAAAACAGAACGGTTGTATGGATACAGAATGTTGTAAATATATATCTACTGCTTATTCTCAGTGAGCGTATGGATGATTGGGAGCTGTGGCTGCTGCTACGCAGTGTCACAGGAAAGTATTGTGCTATATATCTCTAGCACAGGACAAGATCACAGTTCAAAACCTGTAGTAAAGTTTCTACTCAATGCATATCACTTCTGCCTCATCGAAAAGTTGAAAAGTCATGTAAATTGAACTATCCTAAGTCAGGGATTGTACTCTTTTTATCCTGAATAACAAGATACACTCGCAAGGTTACTAAAATTTGACGTAAATACTAATCCTGATATTTGTTTTTCTATTAGCGTTCAACAATGTCCTTTGTTTAAGAGGGTAGAGTGAAGAATAAAAACAATGATTAATAAAAGCCAGCTGATGCAGTCCCTTTTCAGCCATAGCCTCAAGACTCTTTTCTAAGAGGCTCCCTCTCCATTCTCATGCAGATGATAAAGGCTACTTTGCACAACAATCTAGAACTGATTTATGCTCCATCCAAGCTCTTTGGAGAAATGAGGAGGTAAAAATACCAAACAAGGACAATCCCCATACTTATCTTTTTCTGCTGTTGGTTGAAGTTGTCAATAATAACACCAGTAAAGAGATTCAGAGTGAAGAATGAGCCAAAGATGATAAAAACTACGAAGTAAAGGTACATGCAAGAACGTGCCTCAAACTTTGGCTGTTGTCCTTCCTGTTAGGGATTGTTTTAATGAAAGAAGAAAACGGTTACTGGAGAAAAATATGAGCCATCCTAACTGCTTGGTAGCAGCACCATTAACCACTCAGCCTCCTCCAGTGAGCCATGGCCCTGCAGGGAGCCCCTTTCCCCTCTTTCAGTTTCCCCCAGCGCAGCTTGAGTGCTACCATACTGTGGGGAGGGGGTGGGGTGGAGTATCTGGACTTTTCTTTGAAGCGATGGAGAATCACTGAAGGGCTGTGAGGCAGGAGAGTAGCACGGATTGCGTGTGTCCTTTGAAAACGTCTCAAGGATGTCCATATAGACACATAACTGGAGGGAGCCAAACTGAAGAGGGCCACCAGAGAAGGGACATGTCCATTTCACGCAAAGGAGCTTAACTACCAGTCCTTGCTGAACACCTACACCGTCCCCACAGAGCCCGCTACACGATGGTATTTAGTCTGTGCCTGTGTTCTGTCACTCTTGAATCCCTAGTGCCTGGCATAGCTTGTGGCGTGAGGTTCTCCACACACATTGAATCAGTGTATGAATGAATGATCAAGCTCTGGAATGGACAAAAATGGACTACAACCAAGCTGGCCTAGCTCGAGGTATGACCAAAAGCATCCAAGACCCCTTCTGCCTAAGTTCTTCACAAGGCTCTGGTTTTATTCATTTTGGGGCTAGGGGTAGGAGCACCTCTCTTTTCTTTCCTCTAATCATATTCAAAGATAGAGATGAGTGTTGATAGCTCTATTATCTGCTCGAAGTACTTATGATATTTGTTACTGAACACCCGCCATAGAAACCACTGTATTGGACATAAGTACTTGAAACAATTATTTTTTTCTTTTGCCTTGAAGAGTACCTAACCTTAGTCCCACTTGGCTTCAGGCATCTACTTGTTTGAATTAAGGGTAGGCATTAGTCTGGAAACAATATAATAGAAAGAATTAATATTCAGTTAATTTAACTGATAATTTAACATAAGATTATGCAGCAAGCTGATAATCTTGCAAAGGGAGGTTCAGATAGAAAGAGGAACAGAGAAAAGCTCAGCTCACTTGTACCCAGGGAATTGTCAAAAAGAGATACAGAACATCAGAGCTGTGAGCATGCTAGGATGTAATACTCAGAGGAAGATGAATAAGAACCCTTTTAATCCCTGTTTCATAGTGTTTGTCTTAATGTAAAAAAGGTAGAGAACCCTGGCCACTGGAACTATGATGAGGGAAGTTCTGGGCTGGCCATGTAGTCATGGTTCTCTTGATTTGATCCTAGCACTCTACAGCATGGTAGAACACAAGCTCACCTCTGTGGAATCAACAGCTGCATACATAATATCCATCCAGCCCTTAAATGTTGCCTGCAATGAAAGAAGGGAAACATGAACACCATTATTGACTTGTCATCAACATACAAAAGCCAGCAAGTCCAGCGGGCAGATGTATATAAGATGATGGTCCACCCTTCCTGGACAGAATGCCTACATAAAGGAACAGCTGAAAAAAGTCCATGGGCATGTGTTTTGTATTATTTTTTCTTCATTTTCACAAGATAAAAAGTTTAAAAACAAGAGAAATTTCTGCCTTAAAAATTCCTAGAGAAGTTATGGACCAGCTGATGCAAAGAACCTGATTAAGGTTCTTTCCTGATGCCACATCTATTTGCTCTATCTGTCCAAGACCTTGCAACCACAGCTTGACACGGGACTGTTCCCACAGGGAACTGTTACTACAGGTGTGGCTTGGCATCTGAGGCTCCACGTCTCTCTGGCTGGAGCTAAGGAGAACAAGGCACCACAGGACAGAGTGCAAGGTCCAAACCCTTACAGGGTCTTGGAGGTTGAAGCTCAGTAGACAATCAAGTTGGTGATGCTCAGTGGGGAACAATTCCAGAGGGCATTAGCTCCCATGAGGAAACTGCGGTTTGATTCCATTATTTCAATGGGGTCATTATATTTTTATTAGCTGAGAAACGGTTTATGATTCTTTTCAGGGTTCTTTCCCCAGAGTGAAAAACAAACCGACAACACTTACCACTTGCAGTAGCGCAAGGTAAGCCATTAACACATTGTCAAAGTTGACATGCGGGGTGTGCCAATAGAAATTTCCACTTTCACACTGACTCCGGTTTGCAACAACGTTATAATCTATGACTGATTTTACATCTGTTGCATTAACACATCTTCCAAATCTTCCAGAAAACAGACTTACTCCCAGGATACAAAATATGAGCCAGAAAATGAGGCAGACAAGCAAAACATTCAGAATAGCAGGTATGGCACCTATGAGAGCATAAACTACCACCTTAAGGAAACAAAGCAGAAGAAAAACATAATAGATGTGTGAGACTCACCAAGCTCTTAATCTTCCCAGGATGGGTCTGATGTGTGGGGCTGCATTTCTTGAAATCTCATCTTTACATTCCAACCCTGAACCCCAACCCCATGGCAAGCCCTGCTCTCAGCTCCCTACATTACGGGTCCTTTCGGTTGCTACAGGATCGCTTGAGAAGTGTCTTCTGATGATGGTGTTTGAGACACCTGCCCTAGGACTGAAGGGAAGCCAGAGCCCAGCTCGACTGTCACAGAAGTGCTTTTAGGTGAAGACTATATCTTAGACTTTTCTCTACCTCTGAATTCTAAGCAGTGGGCCAGATGGGAAGGAGTCCAGGAAAAGTCTGACAATTTAAGGGATGTCCAGCCCAAGAAGAGCAGATGGCTTCTCTACCTTTCCCTGCTAGCTGACTTTTTCCTCCATTCCGCCTAAAGAACATACCTTCATTCCTTCAAACTGGGACAATGCTCGCAGGGGCCTCAGTGCTCGAAGAATCCGGAAGGACTTCAAGCCCATTAAGTCAATGAGACTGGTCACAGAGACCTGGTGGGAAAAGAAGCTTTGGGTAGTACATCCAGCTTGGTGACCAGAGAACCCAGTGGGTGTTAAGAGGCATCTTTCTGGGAGGCAAAGGCATGCCCACAGCAGATTATCCAGACACAGAAACCAACAAGACCCAGCTGGAAGGGTGGGGAGGGGGAGCAGGTTAGAGGCAAGTTTTCTCCTTGCCTGGCAAAGCTCCAGCCCATATGGGTGAGAACAGTGCGTTTACATTTGTTTAATGAAAGACAAAAAAAAAAAAAGCTGAGAAACTGTTGTGAATTCAAGGAAACCAGAGAGACATGGCAATGACTGTCATGTGAGATCCTGAATGGGATCCTAGATTGCGGGGGAAAGGCGGTGGTAGGCGGGTAGGGTAAATTAGCCATAAAGGACCTTGTGACAACCGAGAACATTTGAAAATGGATGTGGGTTTTAGTACTGCTAAGTCGCTTCAGTCGTGTCTGACTCTGTGCGACCCCATAGACGGCAGCCCACCAGGCTCCCCCATCCTTGGGATTCTCCAGGCAAGAACACTGGAGTGGGTTGCCATTTCCTTCTCCAATGCATGAAAGTGAAAAGTCAAAGTGAAGTCACTCAATCGTGTCCGACTCTTTGCGACCCCATGGACTGCAGCCTACCAGGCTCCTCCATCATGGGATTTTCCAGGCAAGAGTACTGGAGTGGGGTGCCATTGCCTTCTCCAAGGGTTTTAGTACTGGATCATGTTAAATTTCCTAAGCTGGATAATTGCTTTGTGACTGTGGGAGATAATATGCTTGTTCTTTGGAAAAACACCCTGAAATGTTGAGGGCTAATGTAGTGTGATCCCTACAACTTAATCTCAAGCAGTTTAGGGGAAAAAATACAGGAGAAACTGATATGGCAGATGGGCTTAAATATTAATAATGGGTGAATCTGGGGAAAGAGTACAAGGGATTCTTTTGCAATTTCTTGCAACTTTTCCATAAGCTTCAAATATTAAAATAAAAAGTTACAAAGAAATAACTCTAAAAAATAAAAAGAATGAATGAATGAATTCCTTTTGGCTAATATGTTCCCTCATTCGAACAGCTCCTTTTTGGAGAATTAAATCCAATTTTCTCTCCTAACATGCTTCTTTACAGCAGGATATGACAGAGGATTGGAAAACTCTGTAAACACACTAAATTAAAACTCAACAAACAGGGACTTCCCTAGTGGTCCAGTGGTTAAGACTCTGTGCTCCCAATGCAGTGGGCATGGGTTCAATCCCTGCCCAGGGAACTAGATCCCACTGCCACAACTAAGACCTGGCACAGCCAAATAAATAAATAATAATTTTTTTAAAAAGCTCAATAAAGATGCTGAGCTTAAGTTGAAGACACTACTTGCAGATTTTCAGCCATTCTTATTGATTATGCAGAGCCTTCAGAGGCTCAACTTAGATGGAGAGTGCTCAGCAGGACAGGAAGTGAATTATTGATACTCCTGACTTAGATGATGGCAAAGTTCACTGGTATCTAAAAACACCTCCCACGAGCCAATCTCATTGCAGTAGTAACACATTTGCAGAGTAGAAGAAATTGAAGGACTATGGCAGAATAACCAGATTCTTAAATTCATAATCAACTTTAAAAAATCACCATCGATTCAAAATGTGCATATTTATAATGGCTTTTTCCAATAAGCTGTCTTGTTCTTCTGCTTGTGACAGCATTGCCTGTTGGGAGAGTTATTTAATCAGCTTTTGCACAAATACGCCTACCTTGTTCCTATGGTGGTGGTTTAGTCGTGAAGTTGTGTCTGACCCTAGCGACCCCATGGACTGTTGACCTTGTTCCTAACCAAAGGCAAAAGGGTTGTAAAGCTCAGCAGTTCTGGCTTTACTAAGTGACTGTTAGCGTAAATGGAGAGGATATTCCTGGAGGGACATTGTACACCTTTTCACCTGGAACCTCACCCCTAACTGAAACATCCATGAGAAACGCTGACATGAACATATTCCCGTTATTTTCTACTCTACAGCATTCTTCCATAGAAGTTTTCCCTAGTTTTATTTTATTCCTACCTAATTTGCATTAATCTCCCTGTACTATGTTTTTGAGATTCCTATCATGTTATATATATTCTTATGGTTTTCTCCTTTTGACTGTTATGGAATATTACAGCATATATTTATATTTTATGAATTCATTTCCCCTTGGTGAATACCTAAGTTATTTCCATTTCTTTGCTGCTATGAACAATAGCAAACTAGACAGACGTGCATTTTTCCTGGGTACATACACAAGAGTTTCCTTAAATGTGTAACTAGAAGTGGTATTTCTGGATTTGTAAATTGGGTTCATTTGTAATTTTAACTTAATGGTGCAAAAGTTTCCCCAAATGTCTTGTATAGCAGTTAGCAGTGATTAGAAGTTCCATTTTCCTAAATCCTTCTCATGTTAGATATTATCCAACTTAAAAATTTTTGTCTGTCTGATAAGTGAAAAGAAGTCTCATTTTAATATGAATGTCTGTGCTAACTGGTGATATAACTAGTGTGTATTTCTTCATACATTTATTAGCAACTCAAGATCCTCCTGTGAATTGCCTGTCTGCACCCTTCCCCCGTTCTCACACTGGGTTGTCTTTTTCTTGTTGATCTGTTGGGGGTATTTATTTACAGTGGATCACAACTATCTGTTATGCATGCGTGTGAGCTCAGTCACTTCAGTCGGGTCTGACTCTTTGAGACCCTATGGACGGTAGCCCACCAGGTTCCTCTGTCCACGGTATTCTCCAGGCAAGAATACTGGAGTGGCTTACCAGCCCTGCCTCCAGGCACAAAACCTGTGCCGACCCAGGGACCAAACCTGTGTCTCCTGCGTCTCCTGCACCGCAGGTGGCTTCCTTACCCCTGAGCCACCCGGTAACCTCAACTCTCTGTTTTATATGTGGTATATACTGTCTCGAGGGTCTAGCCTGTCTTTTATAATCATGGTGTTGTTGAACAAAAAAAAGAAAGTCTTATATTTTGATATATATTTGTGGTTGTGTTTGCACTTTCCTATTCCAAAATTATAAAGATCATTTTATTTAATCTTGAGTAACAAGCAACATAAAAATATTATTCACATAACTCATTTAATTCATACAATAATGTTCTGAATTATGCAGTGGTGTACATCACTGCTGGGCGTCCCATATGGTCCTAGTGGTAAAGAACCTGTCTGACAATGCAGGGGACTTGAGAGACATGGGTCCAATCCCTGTCGGGAAGATCCCCTGGAGGAGAACATGGCAATGCACTCCACTATTCTTGCCTGGAGAAACTCCTGGACAGAGGAGCCTGGCAGGCTCCAGTCCATAGGGTCTCAAAGAGTCAGACACGACTAAACTGACTTAGCACACACACACATAATGTCACTACCACATAATATCTCAACCACATTACAGACATGAACTCTGAAGCTCAGTGGAGCAGCATCTTGTTTCAGATGGAACTGGGTCTGCATAGTGCTAAGGCTGGTAATAGTAATAGTGGACCACACTTGGTACTTTCTCTGGGATTCATAAAGCTATATAGTTAAAAGATTATATCTTCTCTTGCTCTACTCATTCTTGTTCCATTCAGATTGTTATCAAGGTTATGTTTGTCTCATTAAATAAGTTTGCATGCCTCCCCTCCTTTTCTGTTCCTTGTCTTAATCTGAGTAAGGTTGGGATGCACTGCTTGTCTTAGTTCAGGCTGCTATATCAGAATACCATACCATAGCCTGGATATATAAACAACAGAAATTTCTTACAGTCTGAAGGCTGGGAATTCCAAGATTAAGACGCTGGCAGAGTCAGTGTCTGGTTGAGGACCTATTTCCTGATTCATAGGCAGTCATCTTCTCCCTGTCTTCACAGAAGGAGTGAGGAAACTGTGGAGTCTCTTTTATAAGATCACTAATCCTATTTATGAGGGCTCTGGAATCAATGCTCTTATGTCCTAGTTGCCTCCCAAAGGCCCCATCTCCAACAGGCTGGAGATCAGGTTTCAACACAAATTTCAGGGGTGGGGTAGAGGAACACAAACGTGGTCTGTGGCACTGCTCCTGGGAAGGCTGGTAAAACTTGTTTTCAGAACCACCTGGACCTGGTGTCCTTTTTGAAAGTATGGCACTCGACTACTGTTTTGATATTTTAAATAGTTATTGTTAGCTGTATGTTTTCCATTTTGTATCTGGGCAAATTTGGGCAATTTAGAGTCTACACTCTCATTTATATCCATTTGGAAATTGATGTCAAAACTGAAAGCATTCTGCTTGAGATTTCACAGAAAGAGAGTAAAGAAACAGCTTTAAAATCAGTGTCCTACACAGACTTGTGGACACAGGAGGGGAGGGAGAGGATGGGACAAATTGAGAGAGTGGCACTGACATATACACACTGCCATGTGTGAAACAGATGGTGAGTGGGGAGCTGCTGCGTAACACAGGGAGCCCAGCCTGGTACTCTCTGAAGACCTAAGGGGACAGGGTGGCAGGGAAAGGGGATGGAGGAAGGCTTAAGAGGAAGAACCAACACAAAATTTTAAAGTAATCATCCTCCAATCAAAAATAAAATAAGAATTGGTCTCCTAAGTTCAGGCCAGTAAACCACAGGTCCTAGATCAGAGATACCAAAAATCTGTCCATTGTCTCAGGCATCCTTCACTACAGTCAATAAGATAACGGATGCACAGTGACTAGCACTCTGGAACCTGATAGGGAACTGCGTGATGCTCCTGGGAATACTTGTGTTGGAGCTCCGATGGCACCGGTGACTTTCTGAAATGCTTGACCCACACGGCCTATTTGTACCCGCCAACAAAACGCTGGCTCTTCAGTGTGGTGTGCTGAGCACACAGTTTGTACTATGCATTTGTCATATCTACTTTCTTAAACAGCAGGGACAAAGTCTAACTAATTCGGTCATTATAGAAGGCTATAGATGTTAAAATCAAGGACTTTGCAGGGAGGCTTACTAGATTTGAGTCTCCTTCTTCTTCCCAGGTGGCTCAAAAGACTTCCCAGGTGGCTCAGATGGTAAAGCATCTGACTACAATGCAGGAGACCCAGGTTCGATCCCTGGGTCAGGAAGGTCCTCTGGAGGAGGAAATGGCAACCCACTCCAGTACTCTTGCCTGGAAAATCCCATGGATGGAGGAGCCTGGTAGGCTACTGTCCATGGGGTTGCAAAGAGTCGGACACGACTAAGTGACTTCACTTCCATCTTCTAGCTGGGCAACCTTGAACATGTTTCTATGACTTAGTTTACTCCTATTTATCTGGGAAAAATAATAACTGCAACATGGAAATGCTGTGATAACTAAAAGAGAGAATGCATAAGAGGCATACGGCAGAGTACCTGGTACCGAGAAAGCAGTCGAAAAATGTTACCTACTCTTATTGCTATTGGCCTTGGCATCCTACAGACCAAGGTGTGAATTCCAGTCCCTTCTGAAACAAGCTGCTAAGCCTCTGAGCTTCAGGTTTCCTTGTCTGTAATGTGGTAGGCATACATAGGTCTGCCTAACTTGGAACACTGTTGTTCAGATTAAATGGAAAAAAAAATGTATGTGAATAATCCTTGTTGCTCCACGATCAAGATGGGAGACCAGCCTAATCTGCTGGCTGCTAACCTGCTTTGAGAAGTCTTGAAAAGAAATTAAAAGTTGGAAGGAGAAGGAAAAGTAGAGAATGTGCGAAGCTATTCTAGATGTACATCAGAAATAAGCGGTGCTTATGGAGAGAAGTGAATGAGTACCATCATGGAAAGGGTTGAGACGGTGAGCATATGAAATGCAGCATATGAGGAATGGGACCAAGGAAAGGCTGGACTGCTGATAGATAAATGTGAAGAAAAATATTCTGGAGAGGCACTCGTATGAGGCACACGGGAAAAGCAGCTCCCATGTGATCCCCTCCTCCACCCCAACCCAGCCCCCCTCAATCCCACCTGCGCACGACACAGAGACGGTAAACTTACAATCACAATGACGAAATCGAGCCAGCACCAGACACTTGTGAAATACTTCCCAAATCCAAAGGCCACCCATTTCAGACCCATCTCCAAGATAAAAATGTATGTGAAAATAGTGTCAGTACATTTAAGTAATTCTTGGATTTTGGGTTGTTTATCAAGGTTAATATCTTCAAATACCTGAAATGATAAAGTACAGCCATAGGTCAGGTTGAACTCTCTGCTGACTTTATTTTTTATTGTTCTTCCTTATTTGAATAAACTAGGATCTCTCTTGGTGATGAGATTTTGCTTAAGGCTGAACTTTTCCAGTAGAAACAATTCCTTGAGTAAGTAAAACAAAAGAAGGAAAATCCTATTTCTAGATTTCTGTTGCCACTATAGTTTCCCAGAGTCTCATCAACTATGTTGCCATCATAGTTTCCCAGTTTCTCATGGCCCCTGGAATATTAAAAAAAAAAAAAATCTTCCTAATGGATCATCATACTGTCTCCTGGTCTTCCTAATCCTTTAACTCTTGCCAACAATATCTTGCCAACTTTCCCAGAACCTCCCAGTGGCATTCACCATTTCTTTCATCCTCCTACTTACCTGGGTGGTTCTATTCAGTGGCTGTTCATTGCTTACAACATCAAGTCTGAAAACCTTAGTTCATACTCTGGATCCTTCCAACACTGAGGCTCACCACCCTCCACCACAAACAGCATTATCCACTTATCCCAGTGTTCCCTACAGATGTGATCATTTTCGTATGTGAATCATGATGTGCAAAAATTTGGGAAGCACTGGGCTAGAGTTCCCAATGTAAATTACTTTGAATGTTGCTAAGTCGCTTCAGTCATGTCCAACTCTGTGCCTAACCCTAACCCTATCCTAACCCTAACCCTAACGTTAGGTTCTGTGGACCATATCCCACCTGGCTCCTCTGTCCATGGCATTCCCCAGGCAATACTACTGGAGTGGGTTGCCATTTCCTTCTCCAGGGGATCTTGCCAACCCAGGGATCGAACCCAAGTCTCTTATGTCTACCTGCATTGGCAGGCAAGTTCTTTACCACTAGCACTACCTGGGAAGGCCCAAACATTCATTAAGTGTGACAATGAAAATTAGACATCTAAGCTTTTGGAGAGACCCTTTTTCACACTACATCCAAACATCTCCTTAACCCAAAATATGTGTGTGTGTGATTCTTCGGGGTCTGTATTGCTAGGCTGTAAGCTGTCCTTTTGGCCTTTACAGTGTTACTGAGGATGAAAGGAAGGAGAGAAGAGACACTAACCCTGCCAAGTCATTGGGAAGGCAAGAAAGAAATCAGCAATGCTGTTAGGAACCAAGGTAATCTCACAGTCCCACAACCCTAGAGAAAAAGAATAGAGAATAAAACAGTCTTACTTTCAACCCCCAAGTGGGGTTTTGACTGAAGAAGGCCCTTCATCTCCTCCTCTCCCCCACTGGCTCCTGGTCAGCCTTTAAGATATCAGCTTAGCTGATACCTTCTGTAGGAAACTGTCCTTCTTCCACAGGAATGGGTTAGGTGCCATCCTACATGATATGTTGTTTCTCTTGAATGTACCACTATGGCCCTAGTTATAGCTGTCTGAACTCCATCTGTCTTGCCTACAAGCCCCCAAGCTCTTGAAGGTCAGGGATTGTCCATTTGCCTCTTTCAGTTCAGTCACTCAGTCCTGTCTGACTCTTTGTGACACCAGTACACCAGTCACTCTTTGGGACTGCAGCATGCCAGGCCTCCCTGTCCATTGCCAAGTCCCAGAGCTTGCCCAAACTCATGTTCATCGAGTCGGTGATACCATCCAACCATCTCATCCTCTGTCATCTCCTTCTCCTCCCGCCTTCAATCTTTCCCAGCATCAGGGTCTTTTCCAATGAGTCCATTCTTTGCATCAGATGGGCAAGGTATTGAAATTTCAGCTTCAGCATCAGTCCTTCCAATGAATATTCAGGACTGATTTCCTTTAGGATTGACTGGTTTGATCTCCTTACAGTCCAAGGGACTCTCAAAGGTCTTCTCTAACACCACAGTTTAAAAGCATCAATTCTTCGGCACTCGACTTTCTTCATAGTCCAACTCTCACATCCATACGTGACTACTGGAAAAACCATATCTTTGACTAAACAGACTTTTGTTGACAAAGTAATGTCCCTGCTTTTTAATATGCTCTCTAGGTTGGTCATAGCTTTTCTTCCAAGGAGTAAGCATCTTTTAATTTCATGACTGCAGTCACCATCTGCAGTGATTTTGGAGCCCCCTCAAATAAAGTCTCTCACTGTTTCCACTGTTTCACCATCTATTTGCCATGAAGTGATGGGACCAGATGCCATAATCTTCATTTTTTGAAGGCTGAGTTTAAGCCAGCTTTTTCACTCTCCTCTTTCACTTTCATCAAGATGCTCTTTAGTTCTTCTTCACTTTCTGCCATAAGGGTGGTGCCATCTTTATACCTGATATTTCTTCCAGCAATCTTGATTCCAGCTTTTGCTTCATCCAGCCTGGCATTTCTCATGATGTACTCTGCATATAAGTTAAATAAGCAGGGTGACAATACACAGCCTTGACATGCTCCTTTTCTTATTTGGAACCAGTCTGTTGTTCCACATCCAGTTCTAACTGTTGCTTCTTGACCTGCATACAGATTGCTCAGGAGACAAGTCAGGTGGTCTGGTATCCCCATCTCTTTATGTATTGTCCACGTTTGTTGTGATCTACACAGTCAAAGGCTTTGGCGTAGTTAATAAATCAGAAGTTGCTGTTTTTCTGGTATTCTCTTGCTTTTTTGATGATCCAATGGATGTTGGCAATTTGATCTCTGGTTCCTCTCCCTTTTCTAAAATCCAGCTTGAACATCAGGAAGTTCACAGTTTACAAACTGTTGAAGCCTGGCTTGGAGAATTTTGAGCATTACTTTGCTAGCATGTGAGATGAGTGCAATTGTGCAGTAGCTTGAACATTCTTTGGCATTGCCTTTCCTTGGGATTGGAATGAAAACTGACCTTTTCCAGTCCTGTGGACACTGCTGAGTTTTCCAAATTTGCTAGTATATTGGGCGGAGAACTTGAACAGTATCGTCTTTCAGGATTTGAAATAGCTCAACTGGAATTCCATCACCTCCGTTAGTTTTGTTCGTACTGATGCTTTCTAAGGCCCACCTGACTTCACATTCCAGTATGTCTGGCTCTACATGAGTGCTCACACCATCGTGGTTATCTGTGTCATGAAGATCTTTTTTGTACAGTTCTTCTGTGTATTCTTGCCACCTCTTAATATCTTCTGCTTCTGTTAGGTCCATACCATTTTTGTCCTTTACTGTGTCCATCTTTGCCTAAAATGTTCCTTTGGTATCCCTAATTTTCTTGAAGAGATCTCTAGTTTTCTATCTCTAGTCTTCCCATTCTATTGTTTTCCTCTATTTCTTTACATTGATCACTGAGGAAGGCTTCCTTATCTCTCCTTGCTATTCTTTGGAACACTGCATTCAAATGGGCATATCTTTCCTCTTCTCCTTTGCCTTTCACTTCTTTTCTTTCCTCAGCTATGTGTAAGCCCTCCTCAGATAACCATTTTGCCCTTTTACACTTCTTTTTCTTGGGGATGGTCTTGATCACTGCCTCCCGTACAATGTCATGAACCTCCATCCATAGTTCTTCAGGCACTCTGTCTATCGGATCTAATCTCTTGAATCTATTTGTCACTTCCATTGTATAATTGTAAGGATATGATTTAGGTCATGCATGAATGGTCTAGTGGTTTTCCCTACTTTCTTCAATTTAAGTCTGAATTTGGAAATCAGCAGTTCATGATCTGAGCCACAGTCAGCTCCCGGTCTTGTTTCTGCTGACTGCCTCTTTAGGAGAGACAAATCTGAATGGTGTTGAAAGCTCATTTCCCATTTCATTTTGGAAGCTTAGCAACAAGCTGGCTCAGCAAATCTGAGTTTGCTCAAAGGAAGAGCAGGCTGATATCAGAACTGAGCATTGGAAGCTCCCGTAATATAACTAGGCCTAATCCAGGATGCTCCCATTTCTATGTAGCTACCCAAATCAGAGCTTCACAAACTCTAATGAGCCTTAAACCACCTAGCATCTGATTCAGCAGGTCTGGGGTGGGCCCAAGACTCTGAATTCTTAATGAGCTTCCAGGTGATATAAGGCTGCTGGTCCATATACCACATACAGTGGTCGGGGACTAGATGTTTCCTGTCTCCATTTCTCTATAAATACAGGCAGTGAAATAGGGCCTGCGTCTCTCCTGGAAGCCTCTGCGTTGTGTGTTCAGTCTCACTCTGCCCGGCCTACCCTTGCCTCGTCTGAAGGCCGATGAGAACTAGGAGGTCTGTGTGCCCTCTGCTGCTTCCCTGATTGTAAGTTTTCTCACACAGGTGTCTGTGTGACCTTGTGACAACAACATTGCTTTTCCACTAAATAGCACAGGGCATGACAGATAACGGTGACTATTTGTGGAATAAGTGCAAGAACCTTGTCACTTGGAAGTGTAGATAGCTGATGAAATCTAATCACCAGAAGATTACAGGGAAGCCTACAGGATGAGTGATTAAAAAAATTAATCAAGGCAATTCTCTGGGCTTGTCTTAGAGAAATTTGCTTTTTTGTTTCAGGAATAATGTACATAGCAGTAAGGAGGTAAATGGGCTTCCCTGGTGGCTCAATGGTAAAGAATACACCTGCCAATGCAGGAGACATGGGTTTGAACCCTGGGTTGGAAAGAAGAACCTTCTGGAGAAGGAAATGGCAACCCGCTCCAGCATTCTTGTGTGGGAAATCCCATGGAGAGAGGAGCCGGGCAGGCCATAGTCCACAGGGTTGCAAAGCGTTTGAAGAAGGGCAAAGCAGGTAAATGGGCTGTCTGTTGATCACAGGCTCTGGTGGACCCCAATGCATGCTCATCTCCTCTCATCTGGAGATTACACAGGTATAAAGCACTAACCAGGAAACTAGGGGTGCCCTTGTCCCTCCTAGCAATTTATTGTGAAATGTTCTGTGACTCTAAATCAATAAGGGGAACTCAGTACTCCATTCACTTGGGATGACAAATACTAAGAGAATTTAGTTTTACATTATGGCCATATTAAGAGGAAATACAAGACATAATGGGAGGGAGAGAGAGAAACATGTAGGTGATAAGAAAGAAAATACTGTTGCTCAAGGTGAGGGTATGTGTGCAGAGGAGGAAAGAAGGACAACAAGGTGAGGAGAGAGAGCAGAAAGGAGTTCATGACCATATGGCTAGGGAGGGTGATTGATTCAGTTATTTCCAAAGCTCATCAGAACTCACAACATACCTCAATTTGGAAGGATCTGTCATACACATAAAACAGTATCTCTTTTCCCTCCTCTCAAAGGATCATGAGTGGTGAAAAATACCAAGGCAACTTATATCCTATTCTAGCCCCTGTAGACTTCTCCTAAACGTTTCATCTTTTAGAAAGCAACACGAGGGCCACCAGGAAAAAAAGAGAACAGGAGCATTGCCATCTAGAGGAGGAAACATGTAGGATACGCTGAAAATGTCTAGAAATCCTCCAGGAATGACGGACAGGCTTGGAGTTGAGGTCAAGACTCCAATAGCCACTTTAAAGTTCCAATCTGGGGACTTCCCTGGTGGTCCAGCGGTTAAGATTCTGCGCTTCAGTGGCATGGGGCACAAGTTTCATTCCTGTTCAGAGAACTAAGTTCTCACATGCTGTGTGGCATGGCCAAAAAACAAATAAATAAATAAACACATAAAAATAAAGTGCTGACGTGGGTCATGCTTCCCACAGGTAAAGCATCTTCGGCTAGGGATTTCCCAGATGTAGCATTTCTTCAGAACATGCTGGCAAAATCCTGTCCCCTAAGGGGGTATACCAACAGAAATCCCACTTCTTCCTAGCTTCCCCACATTCACAGCTCCTTGAAGGGCCAAGCTGGAATGAAGCCACCCAGCTGCCTTGCCCCCCAATGTCCCCACAAGACCATGACCATTTACCAGTGCCCCACTGCTCAGCAGAATCACAAAGATAATAAAGCTCTCAAACCAGCTGTGTTTCACTATTTGGTAGCAGGTTTTTCGCAGGCTCCACCAAGTGATCCAGGAGGACTTTCTCTTGTCCACAGTACAGCATAGAGAGCAGCAATTCAGGCCTACAAGGAAGCAGAGAATCACTGTCACGAGTGTCTATAATACACGTGCATTAATAGCTCAACTCTTCACCCTCCTTGTACACACCATGTAACTCTGCAAATCCTCCAACTAGAGAGTTTGAGTCTTTTTCCAACACTTTGAACCTGGGTTCAGCCACGTGACAACATTTGGTCAACAGAGCAGAATAGGGGTCATCATATGCCAATTCAGACTCAGTGAGAACTTCAACAAAGATAGAGAACTATAGAAAGTATTAAAAAGAACCAATAAGAACTGAAGAAAATAATAACTGAGATGAAAAAAAAATACAACACTGAGATGAAGAATACAATAACTGAGATGAAACCGTTTAGAGGATGCAGAAGAATGAAATTAGTGATCTGGAAGACATTAATTACCCAATCAGGATAGCAAAAAGAATTTTTTTTAAATGTGAAGAGCTTAAGGGATCCCTGAGACAACATCAAGCATATAGCATTAGCAATATAGGGGCCTCAGAAGGAGAAAAGAGAGAAGAGGGACAAAAAAACTTATTTGAAGAAATAATGACTAAAAACTTCCCTAATCTGGGGAAGGACACAGACACCAAAGTCTAGAGATGGGAGCACAGAGATTTTCAAACAAGATGAACCCAAAGAGATCCATACCAAGACACATTATAATTAAAATGTCAAAAATGAAAGATAGGGAATTCCCCAGTGGTCCAGTGGTTAAGACTCCATGCAATCAATGAAGGGGGCATGAGTTTGATCCCTGGTCAGGGAAATAAGATCCCACATGCTGCAAGGCATGGCCAAAAAAAAAAAAAAATCATAAAAATAACTAAAGATAGAGAATCTTAAAAGCAGTAAGGGAAGAACTAGTTACATACAAGAGAAACTTCATAAGCCTATTAGATGATTTTTCAGCAGAAACTTCACAAAGCAGAAGGACTGGCACAATATATTCAAATTTTTGACATTTTAATTATAATGTGGACTGCATTATTATCATGTTATTGAATTCTTGCCCACATTTTCTAAGTCTTTGTTGAAATTCTTACTAAAATGAAGTTCTCCATTTTCTTCCCTACTTTGGTGAAAACTCTTATGATCACCCCTTTGAATTCTTTACCAGGTAAATTACTTAACTCTGTTTCTTTAGGATTTTTCCTGGGTTTTGTTTTTCTTTAGGGTTTTGTTCTTTCATTTGGAATATAGTCCTCCATATGCTTATTTTGTTTGAATTCTAGTTTTTGTTTCTATGAACTAGGTGAAATGGCTACCTATCTTGGTATTCAAGGAATGGACTTGTGTGGAGTGTCCCCTGTGTAGACAGCTAGCACCTGGTATCTTCAGCGGGGTTACAGGGGCTGAAGCTTGCCAGGGGCAACTCCTGGGGAGCACTTAGGTATCTGAGGCCACCTAGGCAGAGCAGCTGAGGTTAGAGTGGGCTTGGGCTGGAGTCAGGCCTTGGGGAGTGCTAAGTCCAAGGCTACCTTAGTGGGGTAGCTAGAGCTGGAGTGAATGAGGGCTGGGGAGAGTTCTGGGGGTGAGGCAAACCAAGGTGCTCTCTGCTGCCTCTGACCCCACAAAGGGATCCAGCACTTCTCTGTGCATTTGGCAGAAGCTCTAGGGTTAAAACACGGATTTCCTTCCTCTGTTCATGATATTTCCCAGGCAAGAAAATGGGAGTAGGTTGCCATTTCCTCCTCTAGGGGATCTTCCTGACCCAGGGATCAAACCTGGGTCTCCTGCTTTGCAGGCAGATTCTTTACTGTCTGAGCCACCAGTGAAGACCTGAGTAATACTCTAGGGTTGATACATGGATCTCTTTCTGGTATAGTCTCGATGGCCTTTAAACTGCTCTTTTCTTGCTGATCCCAAGGTGGGTGGGTCTGTGCTCTGGCCCCGCAACAATATCCCTTCTTACTGTAGGTCACTAAGTTGAGGGTGCAGTGCCCATGGATACCATGTCTCCATCTTTCCTACCTGATCTATATGTTCTATCTATATGTAGTAGCTGTTCTATAAGTCCTCGAGTCTTTTTCAGGGGAAATTGCTCTACAAGTAAGTGTATATTTGGTATTTCCATGGGTGGAGGTGAGCTCAGGGTCTTCCTACACCACCATCTTGGATGACTTCTCCCAGAGAAAAATCTTGAGAGATGAGTTGAGGGCCTGGCCAGGGCTCTAGCCAACCCCAGATTTATGGTCAAGTTCTCTTGATCTATGACTTCAAGGATATCCTGACAATTGATGTATTGGGAACTCTACCAAGTGGTAGGAATACTGGCTCAGTGGGGTTTCTAGAAAACTTTTCCCAAGTTTCTACTCTAGAAGTTGGGCTGTATGAATTAACTTCACCTGAATCAAGAATTTCCTGAAATGGTCTCCAGAATCCAGGGGAGACTCTCTTCACTTTTATTTCCAGTAGAATTAGAAAGAAAGGATCTATCAAACTATAGAGCTTCAAAGAATAACAGAAAACCATCCAAATGTTCCGTGAACTGAATGTAGGAATATTGCCACTTACCTTTGGGCAAACACCTCTCTGGTTCCTTTTTGGGAACCATTTCAAGTAGCCGCATAAAGGGATCCTGTGGACCAATGGTGCTACATTCTGAGAGCACACTCGTAGCATCAGACTTCTATACATCAGAACAAAGGAAAGGGGGGATCATTTTCCAACACTCTCTGTCACCATGATTAATACCTAATGTCTTATTTTAGGATTTCTAATGCATGAAACTAGGTAGGTATGAGGGTTGTCTAGAAAGTATCCCTCTTGTTAGGTTCTTTCCTAAATGCTCTGACCAGCCCTGACTCCAAGACAGAATTCTCTAATTCCTCTCCCTTGGATGATGAAAGGTAAAAGTACATGACACAGTATCTCAGCCTTTTCCTCCCTCCCATTCTTACCTCTGATCTGCTGACAAACCATACATACAGAAGCCAGGTGATGAGGAAAAGGTCACTTTACTGACAATGAAATTGTCAGCTACCTCAAGTCTCAGAATAATAGGCCTAGAACAGTGGTTGCATTGATTTTACTTTCTAGGAGACATTTTGGCAATGTCTAAAGACATTTTTTATTTTTGCAGTGGCGGGGGGGATTCTATGGGCATCTAGAGGGTGGAGGCGGGGTACTGCTAAACACCGTACGGAACAGTCCACCATAACAAAGAATCTGGGCCCAAATGTCGTACTGGAGAGGCTGAGAAACCCTGGCCTAGATCTTTGCCTAATAATCTAATTTTGACAGTTTGCTCTGTACTAATCTTGATATTTTTCCATAGTGGCTATTTTGAGCAAGGTAAGTGGATGAGCTATGTTTCTTCTGGGAACACTCTGGGAAAATTACCTTCCGAAGATTCTGTATTGACATAGGATCATCTTCAGAGAATACATCAATTTCCACACTCTGAATTCCTGGACTAGTGAGATCCTTGCTCTTCTGATGAACTTCACTGGCCTGACACTGAGAAACCAAGAGTAGAATTAATACTCCTCCTGGACATCTCACTTGGGATGAAACAAGTTTGAATTTTATTTGGTTTTCTGTTCATCACGAAAATTTTGACATTATTTAACTTTTTCTCTTTACTTTTAAAAACTGCTCCTGAAAAAACTCAACATAAAATAATTCTGGAAAAACTATTATAGGAAACATATAATGAAACTTACTCATAAGTAATATAATCAAAACAACATGATTTGATACAAAATTCAGCAAATAATTAAGAAGTGAATCTTACTGCAACCTTTCAATTCAATGGCTAAGTAATAAATTGTTTAATAAATGGTACTGGTATAATCAGTTATCCCTGAAAAAATACAATGCCATAATACAGTAAAAATTAAAATCGATAATCACTTGATATCCTAATACAAAAATACATGAATAAAACTATTAAAAGAATAATTTGGAAAATAATTTTGTATTCTTTTAGGTACAGAGGATTGGCTTAGCAAAATAGGCAACTGAAAGGCATAAAGAAAACATGAATATATGTTATAATATAAAAATAAAAAATGAATTTTGTCTGATGACCTGCAGCTAAATCCAAGGATATGCAAAGTCACATCTTAAGAAAGGTTTCATCCTAAAATATATGTGAAGGTTCTTCTGAATCTGACATTGTATGGGCATAATTTAAGAACGCTGCTCCCATTGAACACATATACACAAAAAAACAGGTACACATTATCTATGGACCAGACACAGAACAAAAATAAAGTAATAACAATTTAAAGCATGCAGCAAGTAATGGTGAATAAAAGTGTCCCATGTGAAAAAGGAAACCAGAGTTATACCCAAAGCTTGAAACTCTGGGCTGGGCTGAAGTTCTTATACTTAAGAGAGAAAGTTAAAAGAAGTTGTGGCCAATGCTTGGGGTTACAATTATACAAAGCTGCATACCTAGGGAGGCAGGAGGAAGTACAGCCTCAGAAACAAGATCTGGGCAAAGGGAGCCACTGGCTTAGTGACTGGATCTGCAAAATGCCTAGTATCACTATCAGAGAAGAATCAGCTGCCAAGATAAGACTTAGTTCTGAAATGGACCCCTTAGAAGGGTCTATTAAAGACACCACAAAACTTAGACTGCAGGGGGAGTGACAGGCCCTCCCACAAAGATGAACTTTCACATTTATCTTCCAAAGTGTATGATGAGACAAACATAAAATCAGTAGTCCTCAAAAATTAACTACAGGGAGGTCAATTTACTTGAGGAAAAAGAACAAAATTAGTATCATAATCTAAAAATGTCATTAAAATTAATACATTTATTAAAAAGATATTCAGAGTGCTGCTTCTTAGATGGTAGAATAAGGAGCTCTGCAGAATGTTCCACAGTAAAATGAACATAAATGGTGGAAAATACTTGTAAAAATACATTTAAGGTTTCTGTGAATTGTCCTAAGGGCATACAGCAAGTGAAGAAATATTTACTTTTTTAAAAAATCTATGCTATTCAGTAATAACAGCAGGAGTCTATGGCACTTTAGCCATGACCTGCTCTCTCGCTTCCCACTCCCCCAGCTCAGTTTGATGGAAGCTCCACTTTAGGCAGATGTGCCCAAGAAGATGGGGCTCCCTCTGCCCTCGGCTCCCAAGGAAGAGATATGTATCTCATTAGAATGTGCAGGTCACAGCTTTTCTCATCTCCTCCAAATCTGAGTTGAGGCTAAATTTCTGGTGAATGTGGTCAAGAAGTTGGATTTCTGTTTTCATTTTAGTTACTACTCATAGGACAGAGACTCTATTCCAAGTTCAAAAGCTTGACAATACTGGGGCTCTGATCTCCCTTACTCCAGCTAGTTTGCAGGGCAGAGATTCCATGCAGGAAGAGGCAGGCTGAGAGATGAGAGACTACTGCCCCTCCGAGTATCCCGGGTAGTGGCTAAGACATCTTCCCCAGGGTGGCAGGCAATTCATAAGAAACAAAATCTCTGTTTACGCTATATTCACTTCACCTTCCCCACTCCTTTTCTCACCTTTCAGTCAGTCCTAACTCTATATTTCTTTTGGTGCTCAACCGAAGGCATTTGATGCCCTCATTGCCCCAGCCCACTCTGAACTCCTCTGGGATCTCCCCCCTGTGCCACATGTGCAGACCATGATTAGAACCAGCCCCAGAGGTGCAGCCACCACACTGTACACCTTTACCATCTCCGCATAGTGCTCAGGACAGGGCAGGCGACCAGCACTCCATGGCAGCTTCCACTTTAAACGATCTCTGAGTCTATGTGTGAACCTGCATACCTGTTTTCCAGCCTCAGGTTGTGTGGCAGCCTGTCCCTTATCTTCACCAAGGGATTCAGCATCATCTTCTTCCTCTGCAAGTGGGGCCAACCAAGTCCGATCATGCAAGGTCATTGGTACAGAAGTTAGTACACCAAACTCCTCCCAGATCTCTGGGCCCTTTTTCATCCCTGTGACCAGGGGAATGATATCTTTGCTCTCTCCACCAGGGCCTTCTGTCACCTCTTTTTGCTTTGATAAATGTTGCCTCCTGCACCGCTTCCTGAAAAAATGCTCAAGAGTATGTATTACAAAACAAAAAGCCCAGCGGAACCGATCCAGGGCTACCTGGACTTTGGTTTTCTTGACTTTTCCTTCCAAGTGTCCATTTCTCTCCTCATTGCTGAAGGAATTGAGTAGCAAGGCAATGAAGAGGTTGAGCACCTAGGAAGGGGCAAAGGGAGAGGGACATAGGGGAAATTTAGCAAAGGAAAGAATACAGTAGGGCTCTGCAACAGCTTTTCCCCAAGACTGGAAACCAGATCAAATGAAAGTTCTATGTCCTTCTATCTCCCAAGAAAGTTCATCTATAAAATAAAGAAAAGGAGAAAAGATTGAGGAAGTAATAGAGACATCAAGATAAGACCAAAAAAAAGTTGAAGTTACAGGGTGCAAACAACCAGATGCAGTCTGTCTGTGTATAAGCAGCGTGTATTGTAGAGCCTGGGCAGGGTAAGGTGAAAGGCATAACCATGTGGCAAAATCAAAAGTGGATATTCCTTGGGGATCAGCCAGAATCATGAGGTTGGACTTTTGCTGGAATTGCCCACATGGATATGAGTCTAATGTCTAGGACCACTGAACTCTGAGGTCCTCTCCTAGCTGCACAATTTGAGAGATGGCACACTTGTGCAGGTTTTTTACCTCTTTTGTTTGTGGCTCTCACCAGTTCAAAAATATACAGCTTTCTGGAGGAAGAGTTTTATGGATGTTAATGGGTCCAGTCACACTTCCTCAGCTTCACAATGAGAATTCCCAAGTCTGAATCTTTGCTCAAGTTACCCTCTATTTGCTAAGTCCTCTTTGCCTCTGAAGTGCCTTTTTCAAGTACCGTGTCTCCCAGAGTCTTTCTTAGCACTCCCTTCCCACTCCCTTGATCTTGCATATCTCCTGCTGTCTACTAACACCATTTATTAGATACTGAGGACAGTTAATTATATTTGTATGAGGATCATTAGTTATATTTGCATGATAGTCCCAACTCAGTTCTGAAGATCTTATGCTCAGGTATCCTTGTCTGTCTCCTGTCTCGTCACACCCTCAGTGGTGTACACTTAATTAGTTTCTCCATAGAGTACCATGTTTCCAGCTGTAAGTAACAGATACAGGGCAAGCTTACATAATAAGAAAATGCCCCATGACAAGATGTTTGAAACTAGAAGACGGGACCAATTATGCCTTGACAGTAGGCTTGTTCCACCTTCAGTCTACCTTCCTCAGTGCTGACTTTGTCTTGCTTTGGTACTTCTCATGGTTGCATGATGTTTGCGGTTCTACCAAGAGTCACAGTCATAAAAGGACTGGAGGAAGAAAAAGGACCACTTTTTTCATCATTCCTCCTTCCCCCTCTCCTCCTTTTCCTTTCCTCTCATCCTCCTTTTAAACAGCAAGAAAAACCTTACTCTGCGGACATTTCTTTACATCTTTGTTGTTATTGTTCGGTTGCTCAGTCGTGTCTGACTCTTTGCCACCCCATGGACTGAAGCATGCCAGGCTTCCCTGTCCTTCACCATCTCCCAGAGCTTGCTCAAACTCATGTCCCTTGAGTTGGTGATGCCCTCCAACCATCTCATCCTCTGCTGTCCCCTTATCCTTCTGCCTTCAGTCATTCCCAGCATCAGGTCTTTTCCAATGAGTCGGCTCTTCCCCTTGGGTGGCCAAAGTATTGGAGCTTCAGCATCAGTCCTTCCAATGAATATTCAGGGTTGATTACCTTTAGGATTGACTGGTTTGATCTGTTTTCAGTGCAAGGGACTCTCAAGAGTTTTCTCCAACACCACAGTTTGAAAGCATCAGCTCTTCAGCGCTGAGCCTACTTTATGGTCCAACTCTCACATCCGTACATGACTACTGGAAAACCATAGCCTTGACTATACAGAGCTTTGTAGACAAAGTAATGTCTCTGCTTTTTAATATACTGTCTAGGTTTGTCATTGCTTTTCTTCCAAGGGGCAAGTGTCTTCTAATTTAATGGCTGCAGTCACCATCCACAGTGATTATGGAGCCCAAGAAAATGATAGCAGTCACCGTTTCCATTGTTTCCCCACCTATTTGCCATGAAGTGATGGGACCAGATGCCATGATCTTAGTTTTCTGAATGTTGAGCTTTAAGCCAGTTTTTTCACTCTCTTCTTTCACCTTCATCAAGAGGCTCTTTAATTCCTCTTCACTTCCTGCCATAAGGGTGGTATCATCTGCTTATCTGAGGTTATTGATATTTCTCCCCACAATCTCGATTCCAGCTTGTGCTTTATCCAGTCTGGCATTTTGCATTTTACATCTATGGACCAAATTAAGTAAAATATCCCTACCTCAGCCAATCAGTGGCGATTTGAATAATCGCTTGGAGTAGGATAGACATTGGGGCATCTTTAAAGTACTGCATGACAGGTTTTCTTTCATGCTTACCATACTGTCTTCAAATCAAATTCAAATGCAGATTTTTGAATATTATATAACATTAAATTTATAATACTATATTTAAATAACAATTTTCACTAGTAAAGTGCTGGAAAAGAAGCTAATGCATTTGTTTAGCCCATGCATTTAAAACAACAATAACAAAACTGAGACACTCACCACAAGTTTTCCAATCACCATGATCGACAGAAACACAATAACGCACAGCCTTGGGTTAGCTTCTTGCATACATTCCCACATGTTTTCAATCCATTCGCCACAGAGGATGCGGAATACCACCAAAAAGGAGTGGTAGAAATCCCCCATGTGCCAGCGTCGTAAACACAGGACTTCAGGGTCACAGGAGTTTAAATGATTCTTTTTGTTATTGAATCTAGAGCCGAAAAGCTGCATGCCAACTACTGAGAAAATAAAGACCACAATGGCCAAGACCACAGTCAGGTTTCCAAGGGCTCCAACAGAATGGCCAATGATCTTAATCAGTGTGTTTAAAGTTGGCCAGGATTTGGCTAACTTGAAGACCCTCAGCTGTAAAAAAAAAATAATAATAATAATAATTTTTTAAAAAACAATAAACAAAAATGGAAGAAAAGCCAGTTAGGACAAATTCCACCTGTTCAGCTATAATTCAAACAACTTGTTCCCAAACCACAGCATTTATAACTTTCAAAAATCTTTTCAAAGCCAAATCCATCTTAAACATGGTCAGCAACTCCATGCCCCAATCTGATATTCACCCACATCTATTTTTTGTTTTAAAAATGAAACATTTGGTCTAATTTTTTTAAATGATAAAGACTTTGGGATCATGATGGTAGAACTGGGCATGCACATTAATTAAACAAAATGAATATATTGGAACCCCGTATAATATTGGTTGTTGCTGTTATTTAGTCACTAAGTCATGTCTGACTATTTTGTGATCTTCATGGACTGTAGCCCACCAGGCTCCCCTGTCTATGGGATTTCCCAGACAAGAATACTGGAGTGGGTTGCCATTTCCTTCTCCAGGGGATCTTCCTGACCCAGGGATCAAATCTGCATCTCCTGCATTGCAGGCGGGTTATTTACTGCTGCACCACTGGGGAAGCCCCCAGTATGATGTTGTTCAGTTGCTAAGTCATGTCCAACATTTTGTGACCCCATGGACTGCAGAATGCCAGGCTTCCCTGTCCTGCACTATCTATACTAAGGGTCAAAAACTCTGGGCCCAGAGCCAGATCCATCCCATTTCCTGCTTTCATATGGCCTGAGAGGTGAGAAAGATTTTTATATCTTTAAATGGTTGGAAATAATTTTTTAAATATTTCATTACACATTAAAATTGTATAAAGTTCAAATTTTCATGTCTGTAAATAAAGTTTTATTGGAACACAGCCATGCGAATGTGTACTCTAATGTCTACAGCTACTTTTGTGCTATGATGGCAAACTGAGAGGTTTCTATAGTGACCATATGGCCTGTAAGACTGAAAAAATTTACCATCTGCTTCTTACAGACAAAGTTTGTTAACTCCTTCATTATATAATTGAGCTCACAAATTGATGTATTGTGCCTAGGAGGACTACTCAAGACACGTTCTTTTTTTCCAGAGAGAAATTCTCTCTGTGGAACCTTATAGACCTTATAGGAGACAACAACAGAAAAAAGCACAGTAACTAGTTTCACAGATTATTTCTTATGTTAACTTTTAATGTAAACCAATGGTTTCACTCCAAAGTACAATCCTGTTAAGTGTCAACTTTGGAGTTGGCCCAAAAGTTCACTTGGGTTTTTCGTAAGATGTTAAAGAAAAACCTGAACAAACTTTTCGGCCAACCCAGTACTTGTGGAGGGGCAGGGAGATACTGCAGGTCAGTTAGACTTCTATCACAAGAGAGGGGCCACTGCTGTCTACATAGAGGGGAACTGGGGGCATCTCAGGGAGAAAATGTGGTTCTATTCTTGTCCACAGACAAACTCATAGAACTCCTTGCCTCAGAGCATGGCTGTAATAAGCCTAACCATTAGTAAAGCACACGTAATTTTGCTCACCCAAGCACCAATAAAACTTTAGGGAGCAGCCTAATAATGCCTGATTTTAAGCAGTGTGATTTTCTAATATATGCCAACTATAAAATGTATGCTTAAGTAACTGAATCAAACGTCTTATTCCACGTTTAGAAATCCTATCCACATAGAAGGAGAAATAATCCAAAAAGAAATTATATAAATGAACTTACTTGAAAAGCAGAAAGAGACTCACAGACTTAGAGAACGAACTTATGGTTGCTGGGGAGAAAGATGGGGGGTGGGGGAGAGGGATAGTTAGGGAGTTTGGGATGGACATGTGCACACTGGTATATTTAAAATGGATAACCAACAAGGACCTACTGTATAGCATATGGTACTCTTTTCAATGTTATATGGCAGCCAGGATGGAAGGTGAGTTTCAGGGAGAATGGATACATGTATATGTATGGTTGAGTCCCTTCACAGTTCACCTGAAAATATCACAGTATTGTTAATCAGCTATACTTCAATATGAAATAAAAAGTTTTTAAAAAGAAAAAAAGAAATCGTATCCATGTCCCCTCCAAAAAGCTAAATCTTTGAAAGAGGACGAGAGGTAACCTTTTGTGGTTTCCTGATTCCCTTCCCAGATGTGATTTCTGCCCATACCTCTTACGGGGTCTGCCGCATAGTCATTTCTGGGCCATGTCTTATATTTTGCCTAGACCACAAACTCCTTGAAGGCAGTGCTTCCCTCACCTTGCAGTCTTCCCCCATACATGTCAGGTACTCGGCAAAGGCTACGGGGGTGCCTCCAGTGGCTTGTGGATGAAGGGCAAAGACTGCAGAAAAGGGCTGCGTTACTGGGAGCAATGAAGAGGGACCCTGAGGACAACACCCGCTGGCAGCGCCTGCCCCCATCCTGGGCTCTGTAACGCATCTCCCCTTGGTAAGCCCAGCTGTGAGGGTGCCTGGCTCAGAGTTCTGTGGGGGGAAAGATGGATGGGGGGGTTGCACACACAGCAGGGAGCACAGTCCTGACACCAGAAGACATAATTTTGGGCCTAGTTGCCTGAAGGGTCATCTTGTGGCAGGGGAGGGAGGAGAGTAGGGGTTCGACTGAGAGAAGACCGCCTGGGACTCACAAGTGTATTATAGACCTGGCTGGCAGGAGGAGTGTAATTTTGGTTCTCAGATCGAGGTAAGATGGTAAGCTTTAATCCGAAACTAGCTATTGAACTCACTGAAGACTCTTAAATCCTGGCTGATAAGTTATTCAGTAAAATAAGAAAGTAAGTGCCTTACCACTCTTAAGGAACGAAACGATATCCAACTTTTTCCTGAAACTATATGGTTTACTATCACATCTGCCAAACTCAGAAGAGCAACAACACTGTCAAAAATGTTCCATCCTCGACGAAAGTAGTGGTAGGGATCCAGTGCAATGATTTTTAGGCACATTTCAGCCATGAAAATGCCAGTGAAAACCTACAGTGAGACAGGAAAAAAAATGAGAAAAAGAAGGTATGTCCAAGGAAATTACAGAGGTTACAAAGAAATAAACTGTGTTCTCATACTTGATACAATATACCCTGCAGTCCATGAAAAAGAAGCATTTACCACTGCAGCATGGACTTCACTTAACCTTTTCCTCTCTCCCCACGACCCCACCCCACCACGGCCTCCACTACAGTATCACCAAGCTAACAGGCATCAGGATGGAGAATAAATATATTTTCCATTCTGTTAAAAAAAAAAAAAAGCAAAATTGGCTTCTTGGTAGATGGCGGAGTAATAGGAAGTGTCAAGCAATTCCTCCTCTGAATTCTCTTTAAGATACTAGTAACTCCAAAGTGAGGGGAGTACACAACACCTCTGAAAAGTAAAGATAAATATTATTCATAAACCAAAATACAAAAGCAGTTTATCTAAACACTCAACCTCAATACTTTGGTCAGGAAAAAAAAAAATTTAAGGGCCCAGAACAGAGAATTGGAAATCACTACCAGACAAAAAAAAGTCTTTGAGCAACCTGATACAGAGGATAAACCCTGAGTTGGTTATGGTTGAAAGGAAGATTAGTGAATCAGAATATAATCTTAAAAACTCCCTCAGAATGCAGGGCACATTATTCCAGAACAAAATATTAAAGAATTAAAAGGAGGGGCAAGAGTTTAAAAAGCACTAAACTATGTCTTTTCCATGGGAAAAATAATTCTTTGTCTTTAACAATTAGATAAATACAGGCTTAAGAAATTTGCAAAATGTTGCACAGTAGCCAAATTCAAAGTTAAATCTATCTGCTATATCTTTGCAGAAAATAAGGCAAAGTGTTTCTTCATAGCAAATAGCACATTCTCTATCATAAACACACAGAGAAATTAAGCAGAAATGAGGAAAACCATAGTGTGAAAATAATACAGTAATATAAAAAGGGTTTTTGTTTTTTTTTTAATAAAAGAGGGTTGGGCTTCCCTTGTGGCTCAGATGGTAAAGAATCCACCTGCAATGTGAGAGACCTGGGTTTGATCCCTGGGTTTGATCCCTGGGTTGGGAAGATCCCCTGGAGAAGGGAAAGGCTACCTACTCTAGTATTCTGGCCTGGAGAGTTCCATGGACTATACAGTTGCAAAGAGCCCAGACACAACTGAGTGACTTTCACATAAAAAGGGTTAAAATCTTTTAAAATGTTGTTCATTATAAGACTCTCCTCTTTAATTCTGGAAACAACAGCAACAACCTATAAATGATTAAATCATTTTATTAAAAGTAACAGGTGGTCTATTTTTATAAATAATGAAATGACTATTTATAAAATATAACCCTAAAATAAAATGACACAAGTTAAAATAAAAGGATGGGCAAAGTTAAACCCCAGATAGGCAAATAAAAAGAAATCAAGAGTGGCAAAGAAAAATCAAAGCTTATATCTATTTTTCCCTTTAAATATTGCTGCCTATGTGCATGAGTGTGCTAAGTCTCTTCAGTCTTATCCAACACTTTTCAGTCTTGTCCGACTCTTTGTGACCCTATGGACTTTAGCCCGCCAGGCTTCTCTGTGCACGGGATTCTCCAGGCAAGGATACTGGAGTTGGTTGCCATGCCCTCTTCCAGGGGATCTTCCTGACCCAGGGATCAAACCTGCGTCTCCTGTGGCTACTGCACTGCGGGCAAATTCTTTACCGCTGAGCCATCAGGGAAGCCCCCAACATTGCTGTCTATCCCCAAAATGCCACAACCAGTGCCTAAAAGCGTGCAGTGTTGTGTGTTCCAGTTAATTGTGCAGGATTCATCTCAGTCACCTTTTGACCCGCTCTTCCTCCTCCTGTCTCCTTCAGGCTTTAGGTGTCTTAGCCTGACAGCATCACTAGATGCCTGGGGAACCGTCAGTTTTGCAATCCAATTCAACTGCTACTTATGACTTCTCAGGAGCTCAATGGACTCCCCTTGATTCAAGCAGTTCTGAAGCCTAGAAAGCCTATTTCCACAGAACTCCACAGGCCAGCTTAATCCGGCTCCACCCATCAGAGGAAGGAAGTTTGGATGTGTTCCTTCAAGCCCAGGGCTCCAAGGCCTCCCATCATCACCATCATGGGGGCACAACAGAGGGAGGTGGCTGCTCCCTTTTTTGCATGTGTAGCGAATGGGGTGCATGGAATGGATCCACAGACTACATAAGCAGCTTTGCATGTTTCTCTTCAATTTCCAGGACCCAGGGTCCAGCTGCTGCCTGTGTTTTCAGACACCATCAATGTCTCTGTGCCTCCTTTGGCCTCTGGAGAAGAATGTCACTTAATTAGCCACCTTCCAACTGCAAAATGCAACTTTACCTCAGTACCTGGGATGCCTGGTCAGTGGGAAATATGAGAGGTGGGCTTTGGTTACTTCTGCTAGTTGGATCAACAGGAGAACTGATGGATAGACCACCTTTGCAACTGGGAAGCCCTGTCTATGGAGACGATGCTGTCAGAGACTTTCTGAGTATTCTCTGGAACTTATCCAATAACTCTATCTACCAGGAGGTACTGAAAGATGGGTCCTGCTGACTCTGTTCGGGTAGGTATTGTGGCCCTGAGGTCACATAACATTCTCCCTCCAAGTGAAACAGCCTTGTCAGGCCATTCTGGGACACCTCAACAGGAGAGAACTAAACACCCTGGCCTGGATCATCCCAGAAGACCCAGCCTATTAGAAGGTAATCTGTGTGTCAGGTTCATTGTGCAACATGGAATCTAATCCAACATATGCGTACCCAAAGGGCACTTCTCCCTAAAGGCAGTATGGGAAAAAGAACTTAAATACAGACTATCTATAAGGAGACCCGCCCTGGTCTTATACTGCAGTTCCCTGCTCTTCTTCATGGGAGGTGGAACCGAAGGTGACAGGCACCTGTCTACAGTTCTACACTATCCTAAACTTGATGCACAGAGGCAGCTCTGTGGACCAGCTCCTGATTCAATAGGTACTTTGGGTTCTTGTCAATGTAAAAAAAATTTTTAAACATCCACATACGTACACACTTGGAAATATTCTGATGCTAAAAATGATCATCTTTGCTAGTAAGACCATAAGAAATTAGTTTCTTCTTTGTATTTCCCTTGTTTTTAAAATTAAAAAGCAAGTATTGCTTTTTAAATTAGAAAAATAACATAAAACTTCAAGAAGAAAAGATTTGACATTATGATAAGGTTTTTAGCTAATGAACTCATTAGCAAATTAGGGTAGAACATTCACTGGGTACTTACTATTTCTGATACTTGGGAAACTAGTTTACCCTTGGGGCCTTCTGCAGGAATTATGAATTACAGTGAACAGTTCCTGAATAGTCTGTTCCCCTATCTTAGTTTTCCCAATTTAATTGAGACTACTGAAGCAGGCTCATCTGAAACCCCACCCCAGCTCACTCTCCACCTCGCAATCCACTCCTGGGAAAGTAAACCTCCTACAGCTTCCAGGCCCTGACTCACCTTTACAGGGAAAATAACACTTAGCAATGGCAATCACATTATTTTGTGACAAATGGTGTCATCAACATTACTAGGTACCATGGTACTCATTACCATGGGTCCTTGGATATGGTTAATATTTTCTTGATTATCCAAAATAGTTGACCTTTTAAGATGTCTACTTGCAGACTTCCGTGGCTGCACAGTGGATAAGAATTTGCCTGCCAATGTGGGGGACACAGGTTTGATCCCTGGTCCAGGAAGATTCCACAAGCCACGGAGCAACTAAGCTCATGAGCCACAACTACTGAGTCCACATGCCCAGAGCCTGTGCTCAGCAACAAGCAAAGCCCCCACTTCTCACCACATTGAGAAGCCTAGGCACTGCAACAAAAGAGCCCCTACTCACTACAACTAGAGAAAGCTATAGAGCAAAGCAACAAAGACACAGCGCAGCCCCCCAGGATGACTAAAGACATACATTAACATGCTAGAGAGTGAACAGGGGCCCACTGAAAGTTACTGAAATGGGTAAAAATAAAATTCTAACAGTCATTTTTTCCCTCTACTCCACCCAAGAGGACCAAAGACCCATGTTTGGTTAGACCACATAATATCTAGACTTGAAAGAGTCATAATTCAAAGTTTGAAATACGTTCCATATTTTTAAAAACCTAGAATTACCAAGTTCCCTGTGTACAATATATTCTCAAAATTCTGGTCCATTTTGTAATGCTCCATGGCCAAGAAGACAGTGTTGATTATGATGCAGATGGTGATGGCCAGCTCAGTAAAGGGATCAGTCATCACAGTTCTCAGGACCTTCTTAATGTCTAGCCACCAGGGGCTACAGTCCCACACGAGGTATTTGGATGCCAGATTTTCCCCACATGGGAGGCAAGGCTCCTGTGATTTTTCTTGTTCTGGAGAAGAAGAATGAAAAAGCCCTTGAGGAGTTGGCTCTGCGCCAGTCTGGCTGCTCTTTGCCTGTGTGTCCTTCTTCCCTCTTCCCTGGCTTCTTCTGTGCTATGACATGATCAGTCAAGAAGAGTACTGATGTGTAGCTAGAAAGGTTTCCCACACTCAGCTTTCATGTGGCATAGTCAAGTAAAAGTCTTTATATGTACATTAAGCACCTAGGAGCAGGGCTGCACTGTCAGAAATACAGATGGGAAAGTCAACACTGACTGGCTATGAACCGATGAGAGAGACAGACATAAGCCCAAGTTCCGTTCACCCAAGGTGGACCAAGGCAATGGCTATATCAGAGCACAGCAAGCTTCCAGGGCCCAGGGGAAAGGGAGATATTCAGGCAGGGCCATCTATAAGCACTGAAACAAAAGGCATGCAATCAGTTGATCTCAGGTCAGAAAAGGCACCCTGATTTCTAGGGCATCATGAGGGGACTCAGAAGTGCTAAGAACCCATTTAACCCCATTCTTGCTAGAACCTGAGTCCTGCCCTTGAACACCAACCCCTCAGTTTGGTCCCCATTACCTGTTGTTAATCAGGTCCCTCAGATGGTACCAGCCTGCACGCACAGGTCTTCTTCTATTGTTCATGACAGATTCCTATTCTAACTTCAATGACAACTGTCACCTCCTGGAAACTTCTATGTCTTCTCTCCTTTGGCTAACTATCATTGTCACTGAAACTTCCTGTGACTGTGTGGCCTGAACAGGAAGTCTTCTTGGTGCTCTTGGTCCCACCATTACCAAAGTGACAACTCAGGGTGGGCCCGTGGGGAACGCCTGCTTCTTAAAAGCCATGTTGCTCACGTGCTCCGAAGAAGCACTGGGAGTCACTTTGCAGAAGTACCCGTGGTGGGTTGCAGAGGGCTTCTAGGGAGCTGGAGAGAGGGAGAAGGGAAGGGCATCATTGAACTTAGGTTCCCCCTTGGCCTGGGAGGCGCAACTTACCCTGCATGGTAATGGTAAGGATGCTGACAGCACTCAGGGCTCTCTGCCTTTGGAAGGAGTCTCCGTGCTCATCACAGTGGTCCACTGACAGATTCTGGGACAGTCGTTTGGTTTGCTCAAGGAGGTGTGGCTGTAAGAGAAGGCATGATGGACCTTCTGAGGGAAGGGGCGGCCTCTCCTCAAAACTTCACAAACTTTGTTTCAATGCCACATGCAGTGAAGATGCTCAACTCACTTCATGTTCATTGCAAGCCAAAGGTTCAACTTTCTTACTTCACATTTACTACATAAGAGGAATATGGGTTGAACATTCATATTTTTATGTATGCACATTTCTAGAGTCTAGAGTCATACCTACAGAAACATTTATTTCTCTGTGTTTTATCCATTGTCAACAAAAAGCAAAAAATATTTTACAAAAACTAATGCACAATGGTTTGGGGTATGAAAGCAATAAAAAGTATAATTTAGAAACAATGTTTGCAAGGGGCAGAAGTGGGGGATAAATTCAGAAAGGTGAATTGAGGCCAGACAGTGAGGTGCCTTGAGTGGCTGTCTAAATAGATTTTGAAACAGACAGTAACTCAGATTTTCCTAGTGTTCCAGGGGTTAAGACTCTGAGCTTCTAATGCAAGGGGCATAGGTTCGATCCCTGCTGGGGAACCAAGATCCCACATGCCATGTGGCAAAAATACCAAAAACAAACAATAAAAAACCCCAAAACAAAAAAAGAAATTTGTAACTATGAAGGACAGTCATATAAATATCACAAAATCCTTATATTAGTAAACTTCAGGGACTCTTTCAGGCTGTGTCTAAGAGTTTATTGATTTTCACCTTATCTAAAATTCTAAAGTATCTAGAAATTAAAAGACATAACCTCACAAACCTTCAGCTATCCAGAAAACTCAGGTGTCTGTAATTACTTAGTCCCCCAAAAGCTCTGACCAACCATGGCCTTATAGGGAACCATCCCTTTCTGAAAAGCTGTTCTAAAGGCAGCCTGTAGTCTTGCAATAGCCATTTCTTATTCTGTTAACAGTTAAAGGGAAAAGACATTACTTCCAAAATATTAAAAAATACATGCAATTTCTTGACTATGCTGTGATCTGACAGCAAAGAAGCCTAGTCTAAACCATGGGACCTTACCCTGTCACTCCACCAGGGAACTGCTCACAGCAGCGGGGCAAGTCCGTCCATCTACTTCAAAGGCGCCTGAACTCTCTTTCCCCATTCCAGGCTCAGATACGCACACCAGCTTTCTGCCTCCTTCATCTTTCTACTGCCTCAGGAAGAAGGCTCTAGCCACTATTCCCTGGCCCGTATCTCCAACATCTTCCTCTCTTCTGATTTCTCTTCTCCAGAATTAAAACCTGTTCAAACATCCCCCACCTTAAATAAGATTTTTTTTTCTATATAACATCCTCTCATAACTTCTTTTCTGCATATCTCACTGCCTAAACAATAGCCTGGCTTGAATGCCCCATGTTGTTGTTGCTCAGTTCCTAGTCATGTCCCACTCTTTGCAACCCCATGGACTGCAGTACACCAGGCTTCCCTGTCCTTCACTATCTCCCAGTTTACTCAAAGCATGTCCATTAAGTCAGTGATGTTATCCAACTAACTCATCCTCTGTCACCCTCTTCTCCTCCTTCCCTCAATCTTTCCCAGCATCAGGGTCTTTCCCAATGAGTTGGTACTTTGCATCAGGTGGCCAAAGTACTGGAGCTTCAGCATCAGTCCTTCTAATGAATATTCAGGGTTGATTAGGACTGACTGATTTGACCTCCTTGTTGTCCAAGGAACTCCCAAGAGTCTTATTTAGCACCACAATTCAAAAGCATCAATTCTTTGGTGCTCAGCATTCTTTATGGTCTAATTCTCACATCCAAATATGACTACTGGAAAAATCATTTCTGTGCTAGCTAAGTCACTTCAGTTGTGTCCAACTCTTTGCAACCCTGTGGACTGTAGCCCACCAGGCTCCTCTGTCCATGGGATTCTCCAGGCAAGAACACTGGAGTGGGTTGCCATGCCCCTCTCCAGGGGAATCTTCCCAACCCAGGGATCAAACTCACATCTCTCGTGTCTCCTGCACTGGAAGGCACGTTCTTCACTAGCACCACCAGGGAAGCCCTTAACTCTGACTTCACGGACCTTTGTCAGCAAAGTGATGTCTCTGCTCTTTAATATGCTGGCTAGGTTTGCCATAGCTTTTCTTTCAAGAAGCAGGCATCTTTTAATTTCATGGCTGCAGTCACCATCTGCAGTGATTTTGGAGTACAAGAAAATAAAATCTGTCACTGTTTCTACTTTTCCCCCATCTATTTGCTGTGAAGTGATGGGAGCAGATAGCATTATCTTAGTTTTTTTAATGTTGAGTTTTAAGCCAGCTCTTTCACTCTCCTCTTTCACTCTCTAGGCATCTCAAAATTGGTATGTGCATAACTTAACTTGCTATCTTCCTCGCCCCCCAGAACATGCTCTCTGCTCATCTCAGTAGATAACTCACCAACAAGCCATAAACTGGCATCATCCCCACCCTCTGCATATAGTCACTTGCCAAACCTTTTCCTCTGTAGATCCACTGTAACCTGTTCATCTCTCTTCATCCTCACTGCCCGAACCATAGTTGAAGCCACTTCCACCTCTTACTCGGATCACTGCAACAGCTTTTTAATTGGTGGCCTCCAGTCTCACCCTCCTCCAATCCCCTCTCTTCGATGAATCCAGGATTTCCACAAAGTAAATCTGGTCTTATCACTCTTCTGCTTAAAACCTTTCCATACTGCTTATCCCTTGCATATAGGGTAAAGAATGAACTCCTTGGCTTGGCTTCAAGGCCTTTTACAAGGGTCCACATCTTACCACTAGAACCTCTTGCCACCATCCCCACCAACCTCACACACACACACACACACACACACACACGTGTGTGTGTGTGTGAGTGTGCACGTGCACATTTTCTACTGGGTCATGTTCTGCTCTCCTTTGCTTCCAGGCCTACGCATGTGCCGTTCTCTCTGCATATGGAGCTTCATTCTTCCTCTAACCTGGTTGATTCATCCTTTCAGCTTAGACACTGCTTCCTCTAGGAACTTTTTTCTGATCCACTGCTCTTTTCCCAGTCCCCATCAAGTCTGGGGCTGGTGGTCTGAAACAGATGTTATTGTTGGTCCCATCCACACATCCTCAGGCTTTCTTTGGAAACCCAAATAACTTTTACCCTAACACATAGCAAGTCATAAATTATTGTTTCCTGACTCCAGAAGTCTTGAGCCAACGATAGACCAAAGGTAGTGTATAAATAGTGCCCTCAGTCCAAGGAGATTAAACTGACTTAATAACACATTAATTGACCACCTTCTCTTCCATGTATCACTTCTCCTCTCCTTTCTCAGTACTTCCTGTGATCACTTTCCAAATAATCTACTTGTACTCTAACATCTCTAACATTTGCCTTGGAGGAAATAAGCACTGCCCCTAAGACATTGCTCCTGCTCTGCTCTCCCTGTGACCATCATGCTGGTCATCACACTGAACAGTAACTGCCTTCTTGGCACTATGCCTGCATTATTAGATGTCTGTGCTATATATCCCATGTATCTCCAGTACCTACTCCAGTGCCAAATAAACACAGTCAACACTTTACACAGATGTTTGTAAATAAATGGATAACTGAATAGACCCATGGATGCAGGGAAGTATGTGCAAATGGATGAATGGATAAATCACTGACTGAATGAATGAATCCTTTCAGTTAGATGGACAACTTGATCTGTCCCCCTGAGCGGTGCTCAAATATCATTAATTCTTTGGCCAAAACTTGCCTTTTTTGAAGAATCTTCATCAGAGTCTGATCCTGGAATCTGGTCTTGCCCAGACTTTCTTAAAAAGAAGGATTTTCTTTTCTTACTACCAAATAGCTTTCTCTTCTTTGGGGAAAAAGATGATGCTTCAAGGGAATTAAGTGAACTTCTGTCAATTCCCATGGCAACCAGAGCCTTAGAAAGTGAACAAAAGCAATTAATTAACAGATCACACTCCTCATGGAACACTGCAAATGACTTCCACTTTGGTGAGCATTCTCCCCTCTCTTCTGGTAGCCCTGGACCATTTCAACTGCAAATTGCCCAACTGGAGTATGATATCTTTATCCTTGTTTATGTGGGGAATGTGTCCTGTTTGTTCACGATATTGCAGCCCTTGAAGGCAGGGTTGACTCTCCAACATCTCTGTGCCACTAACCCTTAGCACAGTGTCCTGTATATGCTAGGTACTCACTAAATGTCTGTGTTTAATGATGCAGTTATCAAGCACTTAAGAGGGGTTTCCTCCTGACAAATCTCTGCAGAGGATGAGAAAAAGCATAAAACATGATCCCTGCCTTGAAATCTTAAAACTGAATCTTGGAATTTAAGAACTGAAAAAAAAAAAAATCAAGATGCCAGGGAAACAATAAGAAGGGCCTGTAAATATAACAGGAATTACAAGAAGGGAGAGATGATCATGACTATCATCTCTACAGCCATCATGATTGCTTTCCAAACGCTCTCAAGCAAAGTCCCTGGACACAAACATCTTCAGCTTCCCACAAGAAAGCCTAGAGCAGAGCCTTCCTTTTCACACACGTATATCTAGCCAGCAATTTTGGATCTGTCTTTGAAGGCTCATGTTCAGAGAGCCAAAGATCATCAAAATCCCTTTCTCAAGAGCCCTGGGCCTGGGCATCTTCATGAGAGACTGTAGCAGAGCCAGCTGCAAGGGGCTTAAAATTTCTCAGAAAATCACCAGTTGGGAAAGCATTGTACAGGCCTTGTACAGAAACCTTAAGTGTCAGACCCCACAGCCTCTGGGATGCCCCCAAGCAGACCCCACTAACAGATATCATGTGCCCCTACCTCCTTCTCCTCCTTCAACAGCTGCTGGGCTTCCTGAAACATCTTCTCCTTGGCTTCTGTTTCGGCAGCTACATTCTTGTTCTGCTCCTCATAAGTCATGGTGACAACAGCCAGGGTTAAGTTAACCAAGTAGAAAGAGCCCAGGAAGATGACCACCACAAAGAAGAGGACCGAGACGAGCCCTGAGGTACGCACGGTCTGCAAGGGACAGAACACACGGGGTGACTTCACCTGGGGCAGAGATTAGACAGTAGTCATTGGTCTCTCCCCAGATCTGACTGGCTCAGCTGCCCACAACCTCATCTATTGCCTCCCCCATCAACTGGAGCTCCTGATGCTCTGTCCCTCAGTAAGGAAATACCATCTGCATGTTCACACAGAAGTCCTAGTGACCTGACTATGACTTTCTCATGGGTATTTGTGTTTTTTACATAAAAATGGCAAGAGAGAGCAATGCAGCATGAAGGCTGAAGTACTAGTGTGGAACTGCAGTCAGTGGGGAAGCTGGTGAGGGGTGATATCTCTAGGAAGCATTTTTTGTACTCTTCTTCCAGATATCACATTTATAGTGTTTTTAATGTTTCTAATAGAATTCTAAAAGCGAATTTAACAGTACACTTGTTAAGGATAAAAAATACATGACACAGGATGCTCAGGGTTGGTGCACTGGGATGACCCAGAAGGATGGTACGGGGAGGGAGGTGGCAGGGGGGTTCAGGATGGGGAACACATATACATCCGTGGCAGATTCATGTTGATGTATGGCAAAACCAATACGATATTGTAAAGTAATTAGCCTCCAATTAAAATAAATAAATTTATATTAAAAAATACATGACAAAGGTGAAGGAGAGATGGTTGGTTATAAATAAACGATAGATAAGTGGTGGAAAGGGAGAGAGGGAGGCAGGGAAGCAGGGGACGGCAGGGGGAGGTGGAGAGAGAGAGAGGGAAATAGAATGAATAAATAAATAACCTGTCGATAAAGCTTCTCCCAGGAATCTTGGGTCATAAGCCGGAACATGGCAAGAAAAGACCAGCCAAAGTTGTCAAAATTTGTGTAATTATAGTCAGGATTTTTTTTGCTATCTTTGCATTTATATTGTTCAGGACAAGCCCTAGATATTGGGAAAAGGAACAGAGAAAGAATTACATACTCTGCAGCTGAGTTCCCCCCACCACACACACACCCTGCCCAGGGCACTGGTTCTTCCAAGAACAACGAGCTCTCACTCAAAACTCCTAGGTGAAGAGAACATTTGTAGAGTGTCATCCCTCATCTTCCAGACCTCCCAGGCTATGTCTAAACATGGGTATTCATAGTCTCTTCTCAAACAGATTGATTAGAAAGTTCACAGTGGCAGTTTTTCATTAAAAAATGAAGTGTAGTGACTTAGTGAACAATTTACAGTAAAAAAAAAAAAAAGGACATACAATGAATTGATGTCTCCCTCTCTCCCCAGATACCCAGTCCCACTTTCTAAAGGCACAAATAAACAGTTACTTTACTAATTTTCCAGAAGTCTTCTATGACTACAAAAGCACATGTCTATCAATATACATCTTCTATAAACATGAACATGAGCATTCTTTAAACATTCTTTTGCATTTTGCTTTTTTCATGGAATGATACTGAGTGGAGGTCTTTCCATATCAGCATACAAGGAAATGTCTCATTTTTGTGTGTGTCTTACATTTCTGGGATTTTTATAAATGCTTTGCTAATGCTGAATATTTAGATTACAATTGTTATCAGTCCCCTATTATTACAAACATTTGGGTTTTACTTTAAAAACAGTAGATATCTTGCATTTGGGTCTTGCCCACATCACCAAAACACACCTCATTGATTGCATTTATCAAATACACTAAGAGTATATACTTTTTTAGTTTGAAATATAGTATTCTTATCAAAGTAACACATGCTGTGGTTTTAAAAACTCACATGGCACCACAAGGCTTGTAATGAAAACCACTCCAGCATTCTTCAACTGTCATTTATATACCTCCAATTCAACAACTTTTAGCTCATTGAGGTCCATATCTCTAAACATGGTGCTTTTACTGGGAGGAGATCAAGATGGCAGAGGAGAAGGATGCTGAGCTCACCTCTCCCAGTGAATACATCATAAATAGGTCTACATGTGGAGCAATTCTCAATGAAAACAAACTGGACACTAGCAGTAAACTGGATATAAGAGTGTAAAGAAAGATCCATACAGAGGCAGGTAAGAAGGGAGGGGAAGCAATTAGGTTGGGACTCACACCCACAGGAAGGGACACAGAAGAAAGGGATATCAGAGGCTCAGAGATCCTTCCTGGGGGGGTAAAGGGTTCGAATCACATCCTGGGAAGGCCAGCCCTAGGGTCTAACACTAGGACAAAAATTCCCTTAGCTGGTTTGAAAACTAGTGGGATTTACAGGAGGGCTATAACAAACTGAGACTCTGCTCACAAGGACATGCACATGTTTGCTTAATCTCAGGAATAAGGTGGATGCCCACTCTCACCACTTCTATTTAACTTGATATTGGAAGTCCTAGCCATAGCAATCAGCCAAAAAAAAAAAAAAAAAAAGAAAGAAAGAAAGAAAGAAAGAAATGAGAGGCATCCAAACTGGAAGAAAAGGGACTTCCCTGGTGGTCCAGTGGCTAAGACTCTACGTTCCCAATGCAGGAGGCCCAGATTTAGTCCCTGCTCAGGGAAGTAGATCCCATGTGCCACAGTCAAGAATTCACATGCCACAAGAAAGATGGAAGACCCCTAATTAAACATAAAAGCTTTTGCACAGCAAAGGAAACCATAGCATTAGTCGCTCAGTCTTGTCTGACTCTGAAACCCCATGGACTGTAGCCCACCAGGCTCCTCTGTCCATGGAATTCTCTAGGCAAGAATATTGGAGTGGGTAGCCATTTCCTTCTCCAGGGGATCGTCCAGACCAAGGATCGAACCCAGATCTCCTGCGGCCTTTACCATCTGAGCTACCAGGGAAGCCCAAGATGGAAAGACAACCCTCAGAATGGGAGAAAATAATTGCAAATGAAGCAACTGACAAAGGATCAACCTCCAAAATACACAAGCAGCTCAGGAAGCTCAGTATCAGAAAAACAACCAACCCAATTAAAAATGGGCAGAAGATCTAAACAGACATTTCTCCAAAGAAGTCATACAGATGGCTAATAAACCCATGAAAAATGCTCAGCATCACTTATTATGAGAGAAGTGTAAATCAAAACTACAGTGCAGTATTACCTCACACCAGTCAAAACGCCCATCATCAAAAAATCTACAAATGATGCCGGAGAGGATGTGAAGAAAAGAGAACCCTCTTGCACTGTTGGTAGGAACATAAATTGATAACAGCCGCTATGGAGAACAGTATGGAGATTTCTTTAAAAACTAGGAATAAAAGTACCATATGACCCAGATATCCTACTACTGGGTATATACCCTGAGAAAACCATTCTAAAAAACATATGTACCGCAGTGTTCATTACAGCACTATTTACATAGCCAGGACATGAAAGCAACCTAGATGTCTACTGACAGATGAACAGATCAAGAAGCTGTGGTACATACATACAATCGAATATTACTCAGCCATAAAAGGAGTGGCTTTGAATCAGTTCTAATGAGATGGATGAAACTAGAGCTTGTTATAGAGAGTGAAGTAAGTCAGGAAGAGAAATGCAAATAGCATATATAATGCATCTATATGATCTAGAAAATCTACAAAAATGGTACCGATGAACCTATTTGTAGGGCAGGAATAGAGACACAGACATAGAGAACATACTAGTGGACACAGCAGGGGAAGGGGAGGGCAGGACTAATTGAGAGAGCAGCATGGAAACATATACATTACCATATGTAAAACAGATAGCTAGCGGGAATTTCCTGTATGACACATGGAGCTCAACCTGGTGCTCCGTGATAACCTAGAGGGGTGGGATGGGGTGGGAGGTGGGAGGGAGGTTCAAGAGAAAGGACACATATGTATAGATAAGGCTAATTCATGCTGATGTATGGCAGAAACCAACACAACACTAGAAAGTAATTCTACTCCAATTAAAAATAAATAATAATTTTTTAAAAAAGATGGAAGATCCTGTGTGACACAACTAAGATCTGGCGCAGCCAAATAAATAAATATTCAAATTGGAAGGGAAAAAGTAAAACTGTCACTATTTGCAAATGATATGATACTACAGATAGAAAATTAAAGTCTTCATCAAGAAAACGGTTTAGAACTAATAAATGAATTCAATAAAATTTTAGGAATCAAGATTCAGAAATCTGTTGCATTTTATATACTAAAAATGAACTGTAGGCATGTATGTCCTCTTGAGGATCATTCTAGAGAGCTCAATAAACCTTGTATTAGATTAAAGTTTAATATGTCTAGTAAGTCTGACCTAATCAGAACCTGTGACCACTACAAGACTTCCCTAATTTTACAGACAGGGTTACATCTCTGTTATTTCTCTCTGTATTTACACTCATCACACTTTCAAGAATTTACTGTACATCTCTCTTCCCTGAAAGATGTCAGTTTCAAGAGGGCAGCACTCCTTTATACGTACTTGGATTCCTAGGACCTAAGACAGAGTTTGGCACACTGTTGGCCCTTGATACATATTTGCTATTGAGAAATGAATGTAGTCTATTTCAATCAGAGTGTCTAGCATATTATCTTAATTTGAAATACACTCAGACTTGCCTGGTGGTAAGGAGATAAGAATAGCCTGCCAATGCAGGGAACATGGGTTCAATCTCTGGTCTGGAAGGATCCCACATGCTGAGGGGCAACTGAAGCCCATGCGCCACAGCTACTGAGCCCACTCTCTAGAGCCCGGGAGCACGACCAGTGAGATCGTTGTGCCTCAGCCACTGAAGGCCGTGCATCCTCGAGCTGCACAGCGCAACTACTGAGCCTGTGTGCTGCAGCTCCTGGAGCCTGAGCACTAGAGCCTGTGCTCTGCGACGAGAAGTCACCACATTGAGAAGCCCGCACACCACAATGAGATGATAGCCCTGCAAACCACAACTAGAGGAAGCCCATACACAGCAACGAAGATCCAAGGCCACCGAAAGGAAACAACATCACCAGAAAGAAAGACACTCAATAAACCTTCACGGAATCTCTCAGCTCAGAGAGGACTACCTACAATAAGGAAGGGTATCCCCAGAGGGCTACCAGCTGCTGAGGTGAATGTGCATGAACACGCATACAGCAGTGTGGGCAATCAGGGGCAGTGGTGGTCACAGATCCACAAATAGAAGATGCATGCTGAGATGTCTTGCATCAGAGCCATGTCACTGATCAGGAAATAGGTCTAAGTGGGGCTTTCAGTCACAATATCCTTCCTGACCTTTGATGGTCTTGAATATCCACTCCATAAATTTGAAATATCACTATGTTTTTAGTAGGTTTCTTACCAGATACAAATTCAACATAATTTGGGGGAGAATACAGTTCTAGACATTGGGAAATAATTTTTAATTTAGTAATGCATGTCAAAATTTGTTTAGACACTTGAAATAATCAGTGGTATTTGAGAACTATCACCACTGTTTGCATAAGTCATTAGATGAAGACTGTTTGCCACATCACTTCAAATAGATAGAATGAAGAATATAAACATCTTACCTGTTGCCCATCCACACACCACACATTTTGAATTCAGTGGACTCTTCTTTTTTAAAGCAATAGTCTGAGGGGGAAAGAATTACAAACTCAGGTTGAAACAAATAACACTGAAAGGAAAGAGAATAGCAAATATGCCAAATTATGCTAGAAAAAGATGGTCCAGAATCTTCCAAAATGATCAAGGTGATCAAAGTGATCTCAGTGAAATGATCCAGAGAGAAACTAGAGCCTAAGCCCTCAGGATGATGCAAGAAAAGAAGAGGGAGAAGGAGAAGGAAGCAGAAATAAGAGGAGGAAGCGGTGACACGATAACCACTTTGCTGCTCAGTACATGGAACTGAACCAGAGACCACCCTTGGGAGAAGCTGGACACAGGGTCAGCCCGTGAGAAACTCAAAAACCAAGACAGACACGGAGAAAGTACGGCCACATGAAACTCAGGACACATGAAATTGATACACGGTTGACCTCAGAGTGGAGAGGGTGCAACATAAAAGGAGCAACATCACTGAAGAAAATACTTGGGTAGAGAGAGGCATTGTGGGAAGTTGCTGGTCCCCTTTGACCAAAGCCAGGCACTCTGAAGACATCTGTAAAAGGTGACAAGGAAGTGGGCAGATATGAAAGCTGACACCACTGTTACAGATGTGCAACTTCAGGCTTTTCCTCCTCCATGAAAACCCAGAGAAGGAGGCAGTTCTCTAAGAAATTCACCTGCCCACATGAGAATCCTAGAGGAACAAGTCATCCAATGCTCCTAAGACATTCGTAACACAGACCGATAGATAGTACAAGTGGGGATAAATAAAAAGTAACCATGCACAAACCAAGAAGTGAGCGGCGGGGTGCTTACCTTGATAGTCACCGTTACAGGAATTACTGACACACTTGTAGCTCAGATTTCCCATGAAGAGCTGCTGACCTACCAGGGCGAAGATGCTGAGGCAAAAGAGAGTCAGGATCATCACATCGACAAGCTTCTTCACAGAGTGCAGCAAGGCCCCAACAATGACCTTCAAACCTGAGGAAGAGAACAGGTGTGCGGAGAAGACCCCTACTCACACAGACACTTAAGACACAGGCAAGGAGCAGCAAGGCTTCGAAAGTTGTCTGATTGCGGGCTGGCATTGGAAACTGGCCTGACCTGGGATTCTGAAGCTGAAAGTTCTAGTTCCAACCCTGTACCTTAAAAGCTATTTGCCATCAGAGCCACCCACTGGTCTAGGACTTGGTCTCTTTATCCTGCCCTATAGATGCCACAGGGTTGCTCTGAAGGGCAAGTGAGAAAACTCTGAGCAGACACTTGCCACAGAGACATAAAACATAACTGGATGACAGTTGTGCAGTCACTTCCCTGACTGGGGGTCACAGGCAACATTAAGGCCAAAGTGAGGAATTGAAGCTGTATTTAACATTTGGTAGCTACTACCTACAGTAACATACACAAGGTGCCCTGAGATATGGCTAAATTCGGGGGGGAAGGTTGCAAAAAAAGCTGGAAGAGGGAGCTCTGCCTGGACCCCAATAATGAAGATATCTTAGGAAAAAAACCTCAGATTACTGCTTATAATCAGGGCTTTTAAAAAATTCATTCAAGAAATATTTACCAAGCACCTTCAAGGTCCATGATACAGTGTTTGGCTGTCAAAGTTACAAAATAAAAAGGACACAGTCATGTAGTGTGTCAATAAATGTTTAAAAATCAGCTTTCTGCAGAGAGGGGAGGACACAGGGAAAGTCCTCCTCCATAGCATTTACAAAGGTCCTGGCTCACTAAATTCTGGAGTGTAAACCCCTTTTCTCCCTCCATGCACGCCTCTCCTGCAGCTGCTTTCAAGCTACCAAAATGACATCCCTGGACACACAGCTGGAAACAGTCTGCTGGGGAATGAGAACAAGTCAGTCCCAGTACAATCCTGATTCACAGGCTCTGCTCTCAATGGGTTCTGCTCTCTGGAGAAAGAAATTGGCAGGTGGCATCTATAGTGTGTGGGATGACACTGAGTGGCAAAGTTTCAGCTGATCAGCATAAACCATGAATGGCAGACTTGAGAACACAAAGCAGCATCTGATGGGAGGCCAAGCCCGCTGTGATGATCTTCCCACCAAGGGTGATGCTACGTGAGGAGGAGACTTTGGGCCAAGCTGGGACATTCGCTGGCTTCACCACTGCACTCATGTTCATGCCAAGACCGTGCTTTCCCTGCATGGTCAGGGGCACCAAACATGAAAATACTCTAACCTCATCTATGCTTGATTTTTTATCTATAACAAGAGGCTTGCTTGTGTCTTCCCCAAAGCAAGATGATTTGGATAAAGGGTAGTTGTGATTCCAGAATTATTTTTACATAGCCCCATAAAAGATCGTATCTTATACTCTTCATTCTGAAAAAAGCACTGGACTCAGTGAAAAGAGGTAAGGGTGGGATGATTTGAGAGAACAGCATTGAAATATATACATTATCATATGTACAGTTACCATCACGGCTCAGTGGTAAAGAATCTGCCTGCCAGCACAGGAGACACCAGAGAACAGAGGTTCGATCCCTGGATCAGGAAGATTCCCAGAGAAGGGAATGGCAATCCACTCCAGTATTCTTGCCTGGAAAATCCCATGGACAGAGAAGCACAGCGTGCTATGGCCCGGGGGGGTCGCAGAGTCAGGAATGACTGAGCATGCGTGCACCATACGTAAAATGGATGACCAGCGCGAGCTCAGTGCATGAAGCGGGGCCCCCGAAGCCAGTGCATGGGACACACTGGAGAGATGGAGTGGGGAGGGGTGTGGGAGAGGGGTTCAGGATGGAGGGACACATGTATACCTATGGCCATTTCTTGTTCATGTACGGCAAAAACCATCACAATATTGTAAAGTAATCATCTTCCAATTAAAATAATTTAAATTAAAAAACAAATCCAGGATCTCACGTGGTTCATGAGTCAAAATGGAGAGTGTGTTTACCTGCTCAGAGATGAAGAAGGGAACACAAAGAGTTGCTAAGTGACTGCCTGAACGTGTATTTATATTTTATCCACATGAAATATGCGGGGCTCAGCGCAGACAGAAACCCCCAAATCTACCTGGGAAACCAAGGTCCACCTTGCAAAAGAGGAAGGGAAAAGGAAAGAGAGGCAAGTTCTACATAAAGTATCCTCTGTCAGTTTCTTTATCACTAGCAGTTGTTTTTCTGGAGTTTCCAAAAATAGTCTACTACCTCTGTATGAAAAAAGATTCAAATTGCCTGGAGCTCTGATAAGAGACTAGAAGAAGAAGGGAAGAAGAAGAGGGGAGGGAAGGAGTCCAGAGAAAGAATAACTTCTAATACTTTTTTGTAGAGGACAGGGGAAGGAGTAGAGAGGACTGCCACAATCACCTCATTTCTGATAAACTGGAATTTCACAACCCATCCTAGGCTTCACCCTGATCGCAGAGCTGATCTGGCTTCCAGGAGACCCCTTTTCCTCTCCTTCCTACTTTACTGGTGGCTCCTGCTCATCGCCTTTGCCGGTTTTTCCTCTCACCCCTCCCCTTTAGGGTCTCAGGGCCTCGTAGCTGTCAGTCCTGCGTCCTCTTCTACTTTCCATCTCTGCTCATTTTCTTCGTAACCTCATTAGATTCCATGGCTCTAAATCTCATCTATAGTCTTCTAGTTTCCGAAATGATATCTGCAGCCCTGAACATCAGCTTGTATTTCTAACTGCCTACTTGATACTCTGACTTGGATGCCTCACAGCCATCTCAAACAGAATGTGTCTGAAGCTAACCCCCAATCTGACCCCTGAGGCCTGCTTCTCCTACAGTCTTCCTTTTCTCATTCAGAGATGATTCCATCTTTCCAGTCACTCAGACAGAAACCTTGACTTATCCTTGACTCCTCTTTTGCTCACATCATGTATACAATCAACCTGCCAGAAAGTCCCATTGTTTCTACCTTTAAATTTATGCAGAATCTGACCACCATTCCCCTACTCCTCTTCTACTGCCTGATCTGAGGGCACTGCGGCTTCTTGCTCGGATTATGGCAGTGGCCCCATGTGTCAGTTTGGGCCCTCTGAGAAGTAGACACTCTGAGACCAGATTACAGAAGATTTGGGGGGAAATGCCTGTGAGGAATAGTCTGAAGGGAGGGAATGGAGGGCGGAGAGAGCCTCAGACTGTGACCCGGAGCTGACATCTGGAAAAGGGGAGCAGGAAGGAAGCAGGATAGATAGGAAGGGCTTCAGACTGCAGTGCATGTGGGAGGTAGTCTCATCCTGCTGAGAAGCCCCTGAGTCAAAGTACCCCAGAGAGAAGTCCCATACCCTTTAGGGGCGGGCCTGCACTAGCGCTCCCCAGATGCAGGGAAAGCAGGTCTTGGCATGAGCATGAATGCAGTGGTGAACCCAGAGAGGGGGCAGTGGGACCATTCATCAGCTGCGCTCCCTGCAGCAGGAGATCTGAGCAGCATGCATCCATGGCAACCAACATGCGATCTGAGCAGCATGCATCCACGGCAACCAACATGCCACCTGCTTGGTCTTCCTGCTTCTACCTTTGCTCCCCCGAGTTCTGTTCCCCACACAACAGCCAGAGTAATCCTTCTACAGCCATCAGGTCATGGGACTCCTCGGCTCAAAGCCCTTGCATGGCTCCCATCTCTCTCAGAGGAAACCCCAAGACTTCCTGGGACTTAGGGGCTTCCCCTTCACCTCTGTGGCCCTTCCTCCCCCACCTAGTCCCTCCCTCTGTCTGCTCCAGCCCCATCCACATCTTTCATATCCCTTGGTCTGTGGACTGGCTGCTTCCTAGGCTCTGGATACTCTTTCCCATATGTCTGCTTGTGAAACCTCCTCAACAACTTCAAATCTGCTCACATCTCACCTTTCCAGTTGACACCTATACTAACCACCCCACTGAAAACTGCAACCTGTTTCCTTGAACCCCATGACTTCCAAGAGCCATCATGTTACCTACTTTTCCATTTCATTTTGAAAAAGCATGCCATATAATTTACTTATTTATTATAGTTATTGCATAAGTCCATTTCCCAATCCCCCACCTAAAATGTAAACTCCATGAAGGCAGGGAACTTTGTCTGTTTACTCACTGATATATCCCAGGCAGGTAGCACAGAGGGTATCAGGGGCTCAATACATATTTGTTGAATGATGAAATAAATGAATAAAGAGCATTGTTTGTTAGGTTTTGATTTACATATGACATATTTAGAAATTTTAACTATTCTCTTCTGCTAAGAGTCAACGTTGAAAGTTAGAGTGACTTACCTGAAATTACTGAAATTGCTTTCAAAGCTCTGAATACTCGGAAGGTACGTAGGGATGACAGACTGAAGCTGCTGGCATTGATATATGGAGAATATGACACAAATCTATAAGACAAAGCACGAGGAAAGTCCAGGCTTGCTCAGTCATGGATCTGTCCTACACATCTCCACAAAAGCCACAAGTAATTACAGCCTGGGTTCTGTCCACCAGCATGAAATCTGCAGCCTCCCCTTCCAGCCCCACCATCATCTCAGGACCTGGCAGTATCACTCTCTATTGCTGTGGATCCAGGGACCATAGATTGCACAGGAGACTATTCTCAGCTGATCTTTATATTTGGACATAGTTGGGGATTCCTTGAAATAGTTGTGGCAGCTGTAGCTACATTCATGGATAACAGAAATCAACTTAAACATTTACTGATTTGCTACCAAGTTCCAGGCCCCAATACACTCCCCTAAGGTCTCAACCATATGGCCAAGTCCAGAAGCAACCTAGGCAGTCTGGCTCCAGAGCCCATATTCTTCACCATTGCGCTATACCACCTCTCAACAACATCTAACTATTGATCTTGAAATGTAAAACTCGGAAATTACTAGTACTTACCTCAAAGGGCTTTTGTGAAAATTAAACAAAAATATATGCAAAGTGCTTAAGACAATGGGCTGGTACTAATTAAATAAGGTTGGGTTTATTATTACTGTGCTGGCAATGGGCCATTGTTTCTCTTGCTTTTTATTTTGCTCATCATTCAGATGCCAAATTGATGTCTTCTCCTTCAGAAAGAACTTCAACTCTCACTCATGCTATACACAACAACTAACTCAAAAGGGACCATAAACTTAAATACAAGAGCCAAAATGGTAACACTTCTAGAAGGAAACATGACAGAAACTCCTTGACCTTTCAGTAGACAGAGACGCTCTAGACCCCTTTGTTCCTCCCTCGTCTTCTGACAGCCAGAATGACGCACAGCATCCTATGCTAGCACTGACTGTAGCAGGTTTAATGGTCATGCTTCACTGGACTTCCCTAGTGGCTCAGATGATAAAGAATCTGCCTGCAATGCAGGAGACCTGGGTTTGATCCCTGGGTCAGGAAGATCCCCCAAAGCAGGGAAAGGTTACCCACTCCAGTATTCTTGCCTGGAGAATCCCATGGACAGAGGAGCCTGGAGGGCTACAGTCCGTGGGGTCTCAAAGAGTTGGATACGACTGAGCGACTAAGCACACACACAGATGCTTCACTTCCCCTCTGAATTGCGAACAGAGTGAGAATCATGCATGATATTTTTTCATTATCACAATGCTGGGCCCACAGAGCCTGGCCCCATAACAGGTCAGTGTTTGGTGAGTAAATGGCTGAAAAAGTAAGACCATGAGTGTTGGACCAGAAATGGATTTGTGGGGGATTCCCTGGCAGTCCAGTGGTTAGGACTCAGCACTCTCACTGCCATGGCTCAGATTCAGTCCCTGGTTGGGGGGGGAAAAAAAAGAGATAGAAAGGATGAAGTGGATTTGTGTGTGTGAAGTCCTCTGGCCAGTTGGCTACATGGTGCAGTTCAGTGCCAACCAACACTGCACTCAAGAGTTCTAGGTTTTACTTGGCTGTACTCAGCCACACATGTGGATCCACACAGAACCCAGATGGAAGCCAAAGGGCTTCTTTCCCACCCCTAGTCTCTTCAGCAAAATTCTTAACATTCTTACGCTGTTGCAATGACAATGGAGTCCAGCCAGTTCCACGGATCTCGCAGGAAAGAAAACTCATCCAGAATAAAACCTCTTGCCAATATTTTAACTAATGCTTCAAATAAATAAATCCCAAGGAAGACATACCTACAAAGCAAATCATCCAGAAGAAGAAATATGATAAGTGATGTGAAACACGGAGAGCCCCTCTATCTGATCTGACCTTCATGAGGTTTGATTCCATTTTAATGTGACATTTAACATTATGGTCTTAGCAAATCAGAGTTCAGAAAGGCAAGGTCCTCAAGCAAGTTCTGATATTTGGGATTTCTGATAAACAGGTCCATGAATAAAGTTGCAAAGCTGTTTTTAAATCACTAGCTTCATAGCCATTTTCTTGAGAAAAGTTTCAGCCAACATGGACAGTCTTTTCAACAAATGGTACTGGGACAGCTAGATATCCACATTTACAAGAATGAAGCTGGACCTTTACATCATGTACAAAAATTAAGCTCAAAATGGATTAAAGCTAAATGTAAGACATGAAACTATTAGAGTCCTAGAAGGTAATATTTGCAAATCATATATCTGATGAGAGGTTAATATTTGGACTACATAAAGAACTCCTACAAATTCAACAACAACAAAATCAAATAATCCAAATTTAAAATGGCCAAATGACTTGAATGAACATTTCCTCAAAGATTATATACCAATTGCCAACCAGCCTATGAGAAGATGTTCAATATCATCAATCATCAGAAAAATGCAAGTCAAAACCACAGTGCGATATCACTCATACTCATTAGAATAGCCATTTAAAAAAAAATAGAAAGTAAGTGTGGGTGAGGATGTGGCAAGATTAAAACTCTTATGCACTAGTGGTGGGATTATAAAATAGTGAAAACACCATGGAAAATATTTAGCATGAAGAACCTTCAAAAGAGTAGAATTACCATATGATTTGGCAATCCCACTTCTACGTATATATACAAAATAACTGAAAGCAGAGTCTTGAAGAGATACTTGCATACCCATGTTAATAGCAGCAGTATTCACAATAGCCAAGAGGTAGAAGCAACCCAAATGTCCACTGACAGATGAACAAATTAATAAAATGTGGTACATACATACTATAAAATATTACTGAGTCTTGAAAAGGAAAGAAATCCTGTCACATGCAACAATATGGATGAACCCTGAGGTCATATACTAAGGGAGATGAACTAGTTTAAAAAGACAAAGGTTAAATGATTCCTTTATCTGAAGCACCTAGAGTAATCAAACACATAGAGACATGAAGTATAATGTGGTTTCCAGGGGGAGGGGAAGGCAGAATGAGGAGTTATTATTTAATGAGTGCGGTTTCAGTTTTGCAAGATGAAAAATAGTTGTGGAGACAGAGAGTGGTAATGGTTGCACAACTGTGTGAATGTACTTAATACCACAGATCTGTACACCTAAAAGTGATTAAAATGGCAAATTTGTGGCAATGTGTACTTTATCACAACTTAAAAAAAAAACTATTTCCATTTTATTCCTTTAGTCCATTATGTTCTGTCTTCTAACTTACTTCCCTTCTTCCCCTTCCTCCTCCTCCAAAACATAATACCCTATTTCTCTTGTTATAATTCCAATAAAAAGTGCTGGTTGGTGTGCACACACACACCATACACATACTGGTCCCACATCTGGGACAGAAACAATTCATTTGAACAATCTGCTGGTTCAAATTAAAAGAAGTGGACCTTTTCTGGTAGAATATCCAGTCATTGTTAGCCTTCAAAGCTAAAGAACTAAGGTCTTAGGAACTTGAAAAATCCTAAAGCAGCTAATTACAAGAGCAGAAATGGTCATGAGGCTGCCTTGGGAAAGAGCTACTTCCTGCTTCAGCTTTTTCCTAAACTGCTCACCTTTCAGGTGACAAATAAACACAGAAGAGTAATTACTGTGTACCCTGAGATGCCATCTTTTAAACTCAGGTATAATTTATAAAAATTATGGGTCTTTTTAAAAAAAGGCTGTAATTGCAGATATGTAGGATTCTGCACGGAGAAGGCAATGGCACCCCACTCCGGTACTCTTGCCTGGAAAATCCCATGGATAGAGGAGCCTGGTAGGCTGCAGTCCATGGGGTCACTAAGAGTCAGACACGACTGAGCGACTTCACTTTCACTTTTCACTTTCATGCATTGGAGAGGGAAACGGAAACCCACTCCAGTGTTCTTGCCTGGAGAATCCCAGGGATGGGGAAGCCTGGTGGGCTGCCGTCTATGGGGTCGCATAGAGTCGGACACAACTGAAGCGACTTAGCAGCAGCAGCAGCAGCAGCACGATTCTGCAAGTTTTCATCCAGATCTCAAACAAATGAGACAGCCACCTCTGACTGCAATTTCTGTCTAGCCATCTGGCCTTCCACCTCTCATCCTACCATTCTCTCTTTTCTAGCAGAAGCCTGGCCAATGGTGGGACATGCAGACCAAAATGACATCTGCTGTGGAGTAGAACCATGCCCACCAGCAGGAAGCAGCGCTCGAGTTCTCCATGAGAGGGAGACTTCACCCCTCCAGGCAAATCAGGCCCACTTGGGTGTGTCACTGTCAATTCAACCATAGTTAGGGTATCCAGTCAGGGTCATGGATGTCCAGCTAGTAAACCCACTTCTAAGACTCTATTCTGAGAAAGTTGCAAAATGAAACTGACTCTGCCAGCATTGGTGTTGGGGATCTGGGATTATGGGTGGCTTTTCCTTCTCTCCATAGCCAAACTCTGATGTAATCATGATTCTTTAAGGTCTATTTGCTTAAAAACATAGGATAAATGTGTGCAGGAAAATACTTACTCAGCATTGTCAACATTCACGCTAATGCCGCCCTTCTGATGAGCTAAGGCCATGAACACGCAGTTGATGATGACAGTACAGATGATGAACATGCTGAACAATGTGAGCGGGGCTGTTAAGGCAGGTGCACTGCAGGATGGCCCATGTCACTGGTTATTGTCGTAGAGGCTGCAGGGGTCCCTGCAGGGACCCCTTTCTGCAGAAGCATCTGTCTTTTGTGAGTGTTGACTGGAACAACCCACAGCCACCCCCTTTCTTGAAGAATTGTCTTCAAATGGCAGCCTCTCACCCTGCAAGGCTACATGCCCTTGCCACACGTCTGACCTACAGACTTGCAAAAACTCACCCTCTGGCTTTCAGGTGGGGCAGCTCTGTGATACAATCCATGCTCTGAAGATCCCTGTGGGCTCAGGCTGATGCCTGATGTAGACTCAGCTAAGGCCCTGTCCTTGTTTGGCTCCTCCTTTTGCTCCATGATGTTTCCCGTTTTCCTTTTCCAGACGGCACTCCTCCACTAAATCACTTAATTAAGAATCCCATCTCAGGCTCTGCTTCTAGGGAACCCAGCTTAAATAGATATTCCTTCCCGTTTTCCTCAGTACTTCATTATGTCTACCAACCCACGCCTGTCTTTTTCACATCTCCCCCGCCTCCCATCTGAAACTGCCAGGTTTCTTCTCATCCCCTGTAAATCTGTACTTTTAACATTAGAAAGTGTTTCCAAAAAAGCTTTAAACACTGTAGTTCTACCACAACTCATTTATCAGCTAAACTCGGTGCACAGGTTGCCAGTTTACAACCTTTACTTGGGTCTCAGCTTAGATGTTCCATTCTTCAGGAGGCCATTCTTGATGCCTCCCAAGCCCAGTTGAACCTCTCGTCTCCTCCGAGGCCTCAGGGTCCCAGACGGGGGCCCAGCCCCAGCACAGCCCTGCCTGCCATGCAGTGGGGCCACTCAGCCAGTATTTGTTGAAAGAATGGGTTGTTTCCACTCAACAGACACACGAACCCCTAGAGCTTGTGCATGCTTCCCATGACCTGGACTTAGTAAAAGAAGCAACAAAAGGATATGAATGGACTGAGATTCTAATGGCCAAACTTCTGATTGAATTGAAAGGCCCCAAAATGAACAAGGCACGTTTGGCACTGAAGCGGTAGATTGTTCTCTTTTTGTTCAACACCATAAATGTCTGCCAAAAAAAAAAGCAAAAAACCACACAACAGGAATTATATGCAGCGACAAAACAATATTCATCATGAGTTTATCTTGGAGAAAATTCAGTGGAACCATAGGTTGAGGTATGGCTTATCATATTATGACAGCAGCTTCTGATTGGAGAGTTACCTTCTGAAGCCAGAGGTACTTTCTGAGCAGCTTACACTGTCACTTTGGAAGCCAGTAGATCTCCCCCACCCACGTGGCTTGGGTCTCTCTCAGAGCCCCAAGACTCTGATCTGTTGAAAGTCAGTCCTTACGTCTAAAATAATTGTTGAGCTATGGACTTTTCACCCAGTGACATACTCTGGAGGCCACAGAAATGAAGTGCATGGGCCCTGCAAACAAATAAAAAAGAGATAAAGAGTAATGACTGGGTCAAATAAAACCCTTTGTATTGTACTATTTATGGAGATGAGAATTAGAAGAAAACTTGAAGAGACAGTAGTAGAATTGAACATTCACTGGAGTCTCTGCTGCCTTGTCATGGGTATAACCAGGGATGCCAAATCCAGGAAAGACCCACCAAATGGTGCACTTCTCACCCAAAGTGTTCAACTGTGCCCTGCTGAAAAACACCTGCTTCCTCCTTGCATCTCTTCCTGGGCTCTGGGCATAAAGCTGCCTCTGGACAAAACCAACGACTCACATGCTTCTAACATCAACCTTCAAACCATCCCCTTTCCATATAAAAGTCATCTGCTGTCCCCTTATGGGTTCCTAAGGCTGTTAGTTATAAAAGCCTTCATAGAACTAGGGTCATTCCCATCTCCCATGTCACTGTTCTTTTCAGACTTGCAGAAAGTACTCCTTGACATGTAATTCAGCATGTTCTCAGACAGGGAAGACAGGTCTTGTCATCCAGGCCCAAAAACAGCGGGTTAGCTGCCACCTTGGTTGAGGGACCAGAACTTCCGTCACTGCCAAGCATCAACTTCCTTCACTGAGCTATGGAACTTGTCTGCTGGCCATCTGGCAGCAGGGAAAATGTGGGCTAGGATGTTTTCTTTTTCCTCCATAACAAAATGAAATGGGCTACAGGATTCCTTGAAAGCTATGAGCCCAGGAGTCTAAGACTCACTTTGGGGATTCCGTATACTTCCTTTGGACAGAAAGATGATTTTAGGGCAGAGAGTAAACCTCTCCCTGAGGTGGCCAGATTAATAGGTGGCATGATATGGCTCTATTTCTGTGCCCTTTGATCTTGATATTTTATTAATGCCTCCTCTGACTGCTTTAAATATTTCAACTAATGGTGTATTTAACTCCACTTGCCAAGGTTTTAATGATTTAAAATATAGGTATTTCCTGTCTGCTTGCTGACACATCTCCACCCTTTTCTCTTTCAAAAATGGAAGCTTTGAAAGATAAGAAGTGACCTGTGACTACAGAAAGAACACTTGGGTTTGAGTCCCAGCTCCACCACTAACTGGGTGCTTGACCTGGTGTAAGCCACTTCCCCATCAAGGCTTTGCTTCCTCATCTGTAAGGTGAAGTGCTAATGACACCACCCATAGCTCACAGGAGTGCTGAGAGCACTGGCATGTGGGGCTGTGGGCGTAAGAGCTCTGAACAAGTATCATGTCTCCTGATTTAAAGGGAGGACCTGGATTTAGAAGAGATGGTCCTAGAACATCCACCCCAGCTGGAACAGAGTCTGTCCTCCCAGGACTGTCCATAACACACCAAGCTGCTGCCTCCCTCCTGGGTCCCCTACCAGGCTTGAGGCAGAAGGAGGTCTCCTGGAGTTAACTTATCTCCAATGACTCTGCCTCTAAGAAGTCCCTAGAATCCTGGGGCGTTAGGAGAAGGAGAGATATTGAAGTGTTTTTGTTCCTTCATCTCCTTTCTCCTTTCTTTTTCTTCCCACTCATACCGCACTTTCCTCCATTACACAGTCCTCATTTGGCCTGGTAATCCTGAGGCTGTTCAGTTCAAGGACATACAAACCAGGCAATCTTCCTTTGGAGAAGTCAGTTTCTCATGGGTGCCCACAAAGGATGCCCTCAGCATGCCATATTTTCCAGGATTTGCCCCAAACTCCTCAGCTTCCTTCCTCCCTGTCTTCAGTCTGGCAAAGTAGGTTTTCCATTCTCTGCTGGATCATGCAGTGAAATGATGATGGCAAAGTCTTCTGAGTCTTTCCTGAAAGGGGATGGCTTATAGAGGACTTTCCTCACTGCCCTGGGTTTTCAATCAGCCATCAGAAGAGCCTGAGCTCACACTTCCTCATTCAGGACCCTCTTTGAGAAACTTTTATTAGAATTTCCCTACATCTAGGTAGATAAAACAGCAAGACTATCACATAGTGGCATGGAGTTTACATATAATCTGCATGTGCCCACTTGATTACAATATTCTTAAACTTTATTTATTGAGCTCCTCTTACGTGTCAAGTGTTGGTTTGGGGCTTTGACCTTCATATTAATAACCTAAAAAGCCTACTGGTTAAGAGTTTCTCAAGATAAACTCTAGTTGCTGAAACAGACATTCATGGACAGTGGTATTAATCCTTCATATCAGCACAATGTTTTACAGTTTATAAAGTGCCTCCATTGCATGTCTATGCTGTAATGAAGGGAAAGCAGGCATTGTTCTCATTTTACTGATTAGGAAAGTGATAATTAGTGAAATTATTTGCCAAAACTTATAAATTAAGCACTTGAAATGGTCTGTATTCAACCTTTCTGATTGCTAGCCCAGTTCTTTCCTGACACCATTTTACCCTTCTACTGCTCCTAGTCCTTATCTTCTCCAAGATATGCATTATTATAGAGAGAAAATTAGTCCTGAAAGCCATTCTTAGGACTATGAAATCAAAGACAGGGTGATAGCAAAGGAGAAGTAGGGTCTGGCCTCTTTATAGCCCCAGAAGATCCTTGCAATGCCAGTTATACTTTGTGGTGAGAACACTCCCGTCTCCTCACAGAGGTACCTTGTGATTGCTGTAGAATGGGTCCAAGTCTTCTAAGGGCTTTGCTATCAGGTCACGGGGAATGTCACCATAAAGCTTGGGCAACTTTCTGGAGACCTTTAGGTCAAGTTGAGGTCGAGGCTCAGGTTCTGCTGCTTTCCAATCTTTGGACTTCTTTTTCTCCTTTTGGATGGCAATCCGCTTCTTGATTGCAGCCAAAGAGTCAGGAGTGAAGGGGCGGAAATTCCTCCCATCTGGAAAGATCACTGGGTAGCACCTGTCATCCATCTTCACCCTCGGGACAGAGACAAGCAGTAAATAGATTCTCAGACAGATCTGGGAGGTAGAGATCACACTCTAATTTCTGCCCTGATATTCTACTTTCCATGGATAGAACCATGGAGTCTACAGAGTTGAGACTGAGATGGGGGGACTTGGGAGCTCATTAACTGTGGGGAAAATCAGGAAGGTGGACCATAATTGTGGATATACCAAGAATTTGGGGGCATACGTGAGACCAAAGCAGAACATCATTCCTGAAGGACCTGGGAACAGGTGGGAAGCTAAGTTCAAGATCAATGAGCAGAAGAAGAAGCTCAGTCTGTAAAACTGAGCACCAAGCAAGACAATAAGACTAAATCAGCTGAAATAGGACCTACTAATGGTAGACAAGTGGTCACAATATGAACAGGAGAGGAAGGAACAGGAAATCAAATGGACCATAACTGGGGGTTGTAAAATCAAAACTATGAGTTCATGAGTCTTTCTTCACCTTTGGTCAGCAAAGGTCTTGAAATGTGATGGGATAGAAACAAAAGAGCCATAAACATGGGTATGAACATTTATACTATCCTCTATGATCCTATGCCAGCTCCCTTATTTCTGAGATCCAGACTAGGCAGAAGCAAGACTCCAAGAAAGCAAAAAGGGTTTGCCAAAGCCAATAGGGTCACTCTATCATAGGATAATAGCTCTGCCAGCCCTTATCCCTGATAGTACTTTCTACAAGGACTTTCTCCACAGCTTCAGGCTTAAAACTAGACTCAGAAAAAAAAGAATTGTGTTTCAGTTGAATGCATTAATTCTCCATATCAAGCATCCTCTTCCTTTCTAATTTACTGGATGACAGTCTAGGACTAATTCTTACACCTCTCCAGGGAATTACAATGGGGAGTCCGATATAGGACTGGTGTCTTCATTCAACAACCATGTGTTCAGTGCCTGTTCCAGGCACAGTGCTAGGTAATAATGGTGAAAAAACCTCCATTGCTCCTCCAGGCACTACAGTTATGCTGCCCTGCTGTAGTGGAGAAGATAGATAAAAGACATGAAATTATAACAGAGTAAGACAAATGCTACTCTAGGAAAGTAATAGAGGATGAGTATCTAAGCAGCTTTGCAGAATCAGGGATGGGTTACCAAAGCTTTAATGTCTGAGTTGAGACCTGAAGGAGATTTAAGTCTCAGAGAAGAAAATAAGGGACATCAAAGTGTTGCAGGGAGAGGAAAGAACATGAACAAAGACACTTGGTTGAAAAAGCACATTATCCATCAACAGGTCTTGTTTGCCCAGAATGGAGATTTTTGTGAAGCATGATGGTCAGTCAGCATCAGAGAGCATGTGGGGGCTTATAATATTTAGTAAAGATCATGAACTTCACCCTGAGGATAGCGGAGGGTGCTAACATTTGAGTTATTACTATTACAGAGGAGTAACAGTATCATTTTTTAATATCCCTCTTACTGGTGAGAATGGATAGATTTGGGATAAAGGGATGAAGGAGTTGAGAAGGCTAGAAGAGGAGAAGTGATCTTAGAAACCATTGCAATGGGTCATAACCACTGAGGATGACCTAATGGAGTAGATGGATTTGAGAGTCATTTAAGAAACAACTGGATTTGAGGGCTAGGAAGGAGCCAAGGCTCCTGGATTGGGCAAGTGGGTCAACAGTGCCACTCACTCACAAAGAGAGCACTAGGGAAGGAGAAAGCTACGGGTGAGCAGATTCAGTTTAAAACACATGGAGTTGAAGCTACCGATGGGATCTGCAAGCAGAGAGAATCAAGAAGCACTTCAGTACAAAGAAATCACAGCTTATACACATCAGGCTCTGAAAACAGCACATTAAAAAAAAAAAAAAAAAACCACTAAAAACATGGCCAAAATTTCCCTTGAAAATCCCTTGCTGCTGCTGCTACTAAGTCACTTCAGTTGTGTCCTTCAGTTCAGTTCAGTTCAGTTCATTCGCTCAGTTGTGTCCGACTCTTTGCGACCCCATGAATTGCAGCACGCCTTAGGGGGGTAACATATTGAAGAGGCATCTCAATTCATTTGTCAACAAATTCAGTACTGCCAGTTTTCTCCCAGTGCCAGAACAAGTCACTCTTCAGTGAAGAAAGTAGCTGGATTGTGTTTAAGAGTCATAATAAAGGCAACATAAATATGTCTTTAAACACACTAAGGGTAATATAATATTCACAAGGTGTGAGCTGTATGTCAACAGAAACCCAACCTGGGACCATAGATTCGGAGGATTCTGCCCTCCACTCATTCAGGGTCAAGCTCGTAATAGATGTGCCCAGATGATGGAACTGGCCACACTACTTAAATTACTCTCTCTTCTTTCCCCATCCCTCCACTCCTCTCCCCTTCTATTTCTCCCCTCTCTTCTCGCTCATAAACGTGTATAGTTGAATTTATATAAATGAAGTAAGCATATATGATACTCTACTGAATTTAGCTCTAGAGCTCATAAAAGACATTTAAGACAAGCATAAAGTCCTTTGCCGTAAATAGCATATGAATTTTACTCGATCCTATAATATGGTTGAGCCAGGTAAAGACACTTGATGACAAAAACTAGACTTTATGCTAAGTTGCAGCAAGAAATACAGTGGAGGGCTCTTGACATGATAATGAGATAATAATGACATAATAATAAATAACACAAATGGAACTGACAACCCCCTGAAACTGCACACATCAAAATTTGTTACAGACGATGTAATAACTAAAGAACTACATCTTAAAGGTAACACTTGGAGGAGGGGGGGAGTATGAAACCATTAGGGAAGATGTAATCAGAAGAATTTCCTGACCAACAATAATAAATATGTATAAATTAGCATTTGCGTCTATAGAGGATAATTTCTCATGAGCTTTGGGAAATAACCTGGATATAATGACACGTATTCAACAGCTGTTCAACACAAGTTTTAGATTCAAATCTTAAGCCACACTTATTTTGGCATTCTTCTTTTAAATAACAACAATTAAACTAAACTGTCTAAAGAAGAAAAAAAAAGGTAACACTGAAAACCACAAAAACTGACCCAGGAAAAAAGAAGAGTTTATAAAAATTATTGACTCAAATCTGATAAAATAAAATCACATGCAGTAAAATTTTCTTATTAACTGAAAAAAATTGATGGGAGAATCAAATACTCTTTAACAGAAGTAGACTCAGGAAAACTGGACTGTAGAAACAGAGGCTGCAATGCAAAATTAATTAAGGTAATGAATTAATAAAATCAATATGGCACAAATTATAAATGATAAAATTTGGAAATATTCAAACACAAAAATATTTACTTCTGAAAATTTCTGTACAGAAAATAATTTCATTGCATGGAAAATTCATTAAAGAATTAATTTGTGTGTGTGTTAGTTGCTCAGTAGTGTCCAACTCTTTACGACCCTGTGGACTGCAGCCCTCCAGACTCATCTGTCCATGCGATTTTCCAGGCAAGAATACTGGAGTGGGTTGCCATTTCCTTCTCCAGAGGATCTTTCTGACCCAGGGATCAAACTCAGGTCTTCTGCATTGCAGGCAGATTCTTTACCATCTGAGCCACCAGGGAAGCCCACAAAGAATTAAATTAGCTAAGTGAAATTTTTTCCTAAGCCTCATTAATACTCAAGCATGGAGGCAAATTTTTCTAGCATTAAATGACTCGTTACCCAAAAGATTGAGTATATGTTCCCAAACAGCAAAAAGAGAATCAAAAACTGGAGGATGCATGGGCTCCAAGGTATACTGTACCCAACCCAAGAGTGCAATAAAACTATTCCAGGATATCTGTACCTCAGTGGTCTTTATCCAATGAGAATTAGAAATCAGAGCACCATAAGAAAAAGTCTTCAAGAATAAAGAATAAATTCTCTCTAACAAAAATATATGATTAAGAAACTGGCTTATTAATAAGTAAGAAAAGAAAGATAATTAGAAATTTCATGAAAATAAAATGTTCCTCAAAAAGTCATGTTTTACACATGAGGCCAACTAAATGATCTGAGCAGCCAACAGATTATAAGGATAGGGAAAAAAAGAGAGTCCATGTGACCTGACACTTAGAACATTCTCCTTCATGCAGCAGAAGGTCAGTGATATCAGAGTCCACCCTCTTCTTTAAGGGTCCAAATATAGTACTTGGTTTTAGAGACTTGTAGCTACAAAAATCATTATATCATATTAGTTTTTTTTTTATTTTTAGCAATCATCTGATACATAAAGAAAAATTAATTATAATTACAGGATAGACTTCAAAATGTTATAAATGTTATAAAATAATGTTACAAGCTGAATTTGGAGAGAAAAGATGAAGGGAAGCTCAGAGGCACCAACTTCCTCATCCTAAACACTTAAGAGAATTAAGACATTCTATGGAAGGTCAACGCATCAAGCAGTACAAGTCTATCCCTTAAAATTACACAGGAAATTAAGTGCAAAACCAAATTAGAAATACAGGGAACAAAAACTGGAAGAAACCATGAGAAAGGCAGAAGGGTTACTGTAAGGAGTTAAATCCTTCATCACACACAGTCACAATTCAATAATTTTTACTTAAACTTGATCAATCAAGAAGTAGACATATAAGAGAATTATTTAGAGTTTAAGTGGGACAGTGACCAGAAGACTGAAAAAAAACTGAAATGGTTAAAAGCAAACTAGATATATAGGTTAAGGTGGAAACATTTCATTTTTCATGTTCGATCCTTCCCAACATTTCCTCCTCCAGAGCTATCTGAGTTATATGCATGCATGTGACTTTCATAGGATTGAAAAAAGATTGTAAAAATTCTTCAAGGGCTCAAAACATTCTCTAATTCAAAATGAAGAGTCAAAGTATCAGGTATAAAGACAGGCTCTAAATCTCCTAGAGTCAGAAAGGAAGCAAGCTTAATCTCAATTCATAGTCCTAAACCAGGAGACTGTGTGAATTATGATTTGATACAAGGCAATCCTGGAGACTGGGAGCCCCGTGAGAATGCTTTGCCAGACCCCCATCAGGTGATAGGCTAAACTGGCCAGTGAGGTGGGGAGCCGTTTGTCAGGGCCTCTGAGGGCCTGTCTGGGCTCAACAGGCTCATGGGCCCACTCCCACCAAATAGACAGAAGCAAACACTCACCTAGGAAGGAGGGCAAAGGCCTCACTTCCATTAAGCAGAGACCCTAAATTCATCAGGAATCCGCTCTGTTAAGTAGCTCCAGACCTTAACTCAAATCTATAGCTTTATAGAGTTATTTAGATCTGAATTCCAATTGTTCGTTCACTCATGTGCTGGGTCCTACAAGCCCCCAGGGTCTTACAATGGTGTGGGGAATCAAGTAAGTCAAGCACGAAGGATGAAGCCACACAATGAGTGCGGCTGCAGTAGATGAAGCACCAGGGGCTTTGGGAGCCCAGAGGAAGGCATGGTTATGAAGGCTAGAAGTCAGAAGAGGATGGTGTGAAAGCACTGAGGATAGCAAAAGGCTTTTCTTTCTTGTTTATGATTTTACCTATAATTACAGCAGCTACACAATCTTACTGTGCTGGCCATCTTAGTTTGCCCTACAGGTCTCTCCCCATCCTTTCCCACCCTACTCAATGTCCATGAGCTGATCTACATGGAGCCCTGGGGTCCCTTGAACTCTGGCTTCTGGTTGAGTTTGGCCAATGGGAGGCACCGGCAAGAGACCCAGAGAATGGGGAGAATGGGGTCAGGGATTTCTTTCCCAACTCTCTTCCTGATGGCAGCATGCGGCACAGTTCCTGTCAGCTTCCCTTCTGGTTCTATCCACACAGCTTCACTTCCAGTTCTATAGCACATTCCCCTTCCCCGTAGAATATAATGTCACCGTACTCTCAACACACCTGAGAACAGCACTCTAACGTGTTTCTGTTACTGTAACTCTGTCTGAACTTTTATAAAATGTCTCTTCAATAAAACATCCTCAAAAATGCCCAGTTTGAATGTGCCATCTGTTTCCTGCTAGGGCTTGGGCTGATAGAATCATCCATTAAAGAAAATTTAGAAAACAAGGAAATGATCCCTCACAAACCAAAGCTACTGACCACATGCAAGTTTTAACAGTTGGGGGGGATTTCTTTTCTGTAGTCTTCTTGTGGATATATTTACATAGCGCTCATTGCGATACATATGCCATTTCACCCTGTGAATTTTTCAATTTACATGACATTTCAAACATTTTCACAATGATAGATGTCATTTAATGATGTCTATCTTGTTCCAGGCAAAATTATTATCTCATTTAATCCTCAGAGCAATCTGATGAGATAAATATTATCCTTGGGGGATTTCTGAAAGGAAATATTCATCTGGAATTAAGCCGAATCCCTCTCTTAAGAGACAGAGATTTTCACCTTACATCTTCCTTTGACTAGTGTTTCTTTGGCTAGTTTTCTCTAGGAGCTCGACCCTCACACTTTTCCCTAATCAGTGAGAGGAAGTCACAAAAGGATTGCAGCTGTACAGCCAGAACCTTTTGGCATGGATCTGGTCCACACAATCTAAAATGCCAAAGGTCCACCCTGAGGTTAATAAGAGTCTGAGCCATGGGCTAAGCACTGTCAAACACTTTAAATGGATTATCTCTCATAATTTCCCAAGAGAGCTACAGGGTAGATATTATTATATCATCCACATTTTACAAAAGAAAACAGGGCTTAGAGAAATGGAAATACTTGCCTATGATCCCATAAGTGCTGGAGAATCTCAATTCATGCAATTCTACCTATCTGCCTACTTTGTTATACTTAAGCTAAGACATTCCAAGAAGGTGACAGAAGGAAGTCAGGAGAAAAAAGCCACACAGCTTCCAGCTGAGCTGGGTGGATGGCACCCTCACTGTGTGTGACGTTCTTTCCTGAACATCAGCCTCACGGCTACCATTCACATGTCACTCCCACAGGCATCCCACAGGTCCCACCATGACACCCTCCCACTCACCCAAGCCCGAGTCCAGTGGTGACTATACTCTACAGGATGCCCTTTCATCCATTTTGGGTGGTGGTCCCCATAACAAGTTCCAACTTTTGTGATGCGTAAGTCATATTCATTAATGAGGGTTTCAAGAATATATACATACTCTTCCTCCTTCATAGATCCCATAAGAAGATCAGAAAGAAAGCGAACATGTACAGACTTTAACACAATTTTATCTCCATCCAAAGCCAATCCCAAGCTAGGTACTAGCTCTTCTAAAAACAAAAAACAAAAAAGCCCAAAAAACAAAACACACTCATGTATATCAATTTCTGATTAAGTTAACTGGCCACAGGGAATTCAGAAAATGTTTGGAGGATTTGCACCATAGCCTCAGATGGAGACCAAGACTTGAACACATCATTTCTAGAAAAGCCCAGTTTCTGACTCAAAGTCCAGGGTTGCAAGCACCTACCAGGCCAGCCAGCTGACCATCTCCTACCCCATGCCCTCTCAGAGCACTTGAAAGGAGGAAAATCACCTGATGGACCCTATTGCCTAAGCCGTGTATCCTGGTACCTGGTCTCTGCCTCTGATTTGAGCAGGAAAATGTTACAAAAGACCCGTACTTCACCCTGATGAAAAAAACAGCAAGTTCCATAGTGGCAGGTCCAGCCTTGAAAGGACAGAAGAACAGGGCTGCTCCCAGCCCGGAAGACTTACCTTCCTCCTGGTAAGGTAGCTCCAGGCAGCAGCTCCCGTGGCACCTCTTGAAGCTCTCCACAGAGCAAGTCTCTCAGAGTCCAAGCTCCTGCTCCTGACAGTTGAAGCCCTTCTGGGAGGGGCGGCTCCAAAGCTGGGTGGAGAGCATAGAGGAAGGCAAATGGGAAGTGAGCCAAAGTGATTTTAAAGAATCATGTAGGAAACCCTGTAACCGGAGAAGTGACTGAGATGATACTTACATTTATACTTTGGAAGCATCTGCCTTTAATCAGTGCTTAATCTAACTCTGCAGAAAGCATCATTAATAAAGAAACAGGTTGGTTTTTTTTCTTTGGCCTCATCCAAGCGGGTGAGAAAATACAGAAAACTCTATCTGAGGAGCCATGCTGTTTCTGCATTCAGCTTAGCTTGCAGGTCAGCTAACTTGGGGCCGTAGGGTCTCATCCCCCAGAACCTACCAAGGTCCACAATGTGAAACTGTTCACAGGGCACCCATTCGGCTCCTCCAACTTTCTCTTCTCTTGTGCCATCAACACTGGGGTTCAGAACTATGAAAATACATGCTTGCTTATGTATTTATCGTAAGGGACACCAATAAGACTCCTTGGCCACCAAAGCAACTCCACAATGGACCTGTCACCAAACTCAAACTCTCCCATGTAGGCTTCTGTTTTGTTAATTCTTGGGGGAAAATGAAATCCTGCTGGGAAGTGTATACCATAAGCTATTTTCAGCCATTGTTACCTTTCAGAGGCCAGCTGACAGCCAACTGAGGTTAAGGACACAATATGAGTGTTTATAAGGAAGCAGGAGGTAGGAAGCAATTGTTTAAAGGAGTGTTGGATTGGAATCACAGGCAGATTTTTCATCCTGCCAGAAGAGGCACTGAATTCTGGTCAGAAGAACTAGGCTCTACTATTCAAAGCTGTGTGATATTGGACAGATCACTCAATTGCTCTGAGTCCTTATTTTCTCTCTATAAGATGGGATAATCGTCCGAATCTTCTTAGCCTCAGGAAGCAAATGTGATTGTATCTGTGAAAACACTTTGCAAACACTAGATATAAGTATCTTAACTTAGAGAGAACAGTCCTGGTTGTTTTTCTCCCCCTACTGCCTCGACACCTAGACCCCATGGAGAGGATGATATTGCACATGTGGGATGAGATTAGCACCAGGCCTGGCACAGTGTATATGATCGTTGTAAACCCTTGTCTGATTTTAGGGTGATTCTCAGAGTAAGGGAAGATCAAAGAATAAGAGAAGCGCTCAGAGTTAACGAGCATTTTTCCATGGATAGAAATGTGCGCATTTGAAGAGGTAAAGGAGGCCTGTAAATCCATTATCTTAAGAGGCCCTGGCCTTTTTAATATAAACTCTTTGCAAATATTATTTTCCTAAGCTATTAAGTCAGATTCAGACTTCCCTGAATCCGAAGTTTCAAAGAATCTTTCTAGCTCCAACTTCAAGGAATTGAAAATTATTCCTGGGGTAAGGACTTAATTGACTAAGAGAACTACACAAACACAGGCCGCCCAAGTAGCATGCGGCCTGCATTCAGGACTTCCCCCAGACTCACCTTCCCCGTGGGGAACTTAGGGAAGACAGACATGCATTTGAAAAATTGAGCAGAGGGGCTTCCCTGATGGTCCAGTGGTTGAGACCTCACACGTCCTTGTAACATGAGATGCCAAAGCAAGAGCACGCACATTTGCATACCTCGAACCATATCGCATCGTCACCTCCCTCAAGTGCCAGTAGGCAGCAAGACCTTGCCAGTTTCAGTCCCACCATCTGATAAGGTGATCCACTTCAGCATCAGTGGTCAAGTATGGTGCATCAGTTTTAGCAGCAACCATGCCTCCCATCTGCTGATTTTGCAAAGATGACATTGAACCTCCACTATTTCAGAATACTTGGAAATACTATAATGAGATGTGGGCCCTCGAGCAGTCTGTAGTCTCTTTATGAGAAAGAGACTTCGTGTGTCCAAAGAACTACAAAACAATAATGGGAACATCAAAGGTCAGCAAGCAAGACGTAAACAAAGAACTTCAAAGCATAGAAGAGAGAGCTACTCATTCTAGGAAGGCTTCTAAGAAGAGGTGGGATTTGAACAGAAGCTCAGAAAATGAGTAAGAATGGGCTTTTCGGGAAAAGCATAAGCCATGTCACACCATCCTGGAAGGACAAGACTGTGTAGAGAATCTCAAGTGGTTCCATGGGGATAGCTGAGGGGGAGGCTGAGATGAAGGGAAGCTTTGCATGGCCTTGCACTCCAATTCAATATTGCCAAGCTTGAACAGGAACTTGTACTAGCCAAAGGCACAACTCTGGCACTGTCTTATGCTTCTGATTATTTTATGTATAACCACCAAGTCCTTTGTTTCCCTAACGTGCACCACTGCTATCTCACTGACAATAAGATATCCATGTAAATGAGTGATGCTGACAGTGTGATGTCCAGCACAGCAGAAGGTGAGAGCAGTCAAAGGGAACAGAATATTTTGTGGGGAAACTTAAAATGAGCAAACCAAGGAGAATTGGTTGTGACTAATTCTGGGGACACACGTCTGAGGAAGTCCAGAATCCATTTCCAAGGATGTACTTGCCTTTAAGGTCCTAAGGGAGATTCCCAGATATATCCCTACAGAAAACATGCTTGTTGAGGACATAGTTTCATGATCTTATTCACTGTTATGGCCATATTCTTATAACTGTATATATTTACTAGGTGCTTAATAATTATTTGCAAATGAATAAAAGAACTACCAACCTCACAGTCCTTTCTGAAACCCAGTGCAGGCTCTTCAGTCCTATCTATCTGGCTCTGATGTGACCGGCTCTGTACGATCTTGCTCTTCCTTTCTAGCCTTCATTTCCAGAGGTAAAGCCCTTCTAACCTCTCACTGGACTGTCACAACAGCCTTCCCAATGAACAGTCTGCCCCTGCCCCTTCCTGGGAGACTGCTCCACGCACTGACCACTCCTGCTCCAGCCACATCCTTCTTCTTTGCCCCCTGCCTCACCCAGAGTATTGCTAAAGCTGCCCTCCTCTTGCCTTTCTTCTTGCCCCTTCCCCTAGTCCCTCCATTTCTCAATTCCTGCTGCTTCCATGAAGTTTTCATGACCATGCCATCCCTCTGTGAGCTTCCTCTACATGATTTGCCATCAATATCCCAATAGCACAGTACATCACCTTTGTGATTGGCTCCACACCATTTCAAGATTATTTTAGATACTACCTTTGTGTTTTAGTGTGTTTTAGTTCCTCCAAAAGCATTAGACAAGTCCTTCAGTGAAAGTTTGTTTGGGAGGTGGATCACAGGAAACAGGCATGAGGGAAAGAGAAATGGAAGGCTCAGAAGGAGGAAAAGCCAATAAAGGGTGTACACTTCAGCTGATATGGCAGATTGGAGGTTCAGCCTCTCTCAGGAGTTTCTGAGGAAGTGCAGAATTTATTTGAGAATTATGAAGCTGGGCATTTGTCCTCTGGCTTATATCCCTTAGTGGCTGAGGGTTGCCCACAGGGACATTATGAAAATCAGCCTCCAAAATGGCCTCAGTGACCCTTACCTCTGATATTCACATTCTTACGTGGTCCTATCCCAAATTGAGCGGGTATAACCAACATGATATTGCAGAAGTGACAGTGTGTAATTTCTGAGTCTCAATCACAAAAGGCAATGTGGCTTCTCCCTGTTCTCTTGGATTGCCCCTCTGCAGGGAGCCAACAGCCACCGCGCTGTGAAGACACTCAATCAGCCCTGTGGAGACTCCACATGGGAAGGAACTGAGGTGTCTTGCCAATAACCGGCACCAACTTATCAGCCATGAGAGTAAGCCATCTTGGAAGTAGATCCTTCAGGCTCCATTGAGGTTAATTTCTCTCTGACCTCCAGTCTCTGGGTTATGCTTGCTCATGGGCTGAGAGAGCTCCCGTGGCAAACCACTGAGACAGAGAAGCCAAAAGAAGCAAGACAGACCATGGAGGTGGGATGCTGTTAGAGCACAGGAGCTGTCCACCACATACTAGCTGAAATCAGAGGTAGTCTGAGGGAGTGTAGCATGGGTACCGAGAGCATATGCTAGGCTTGAAAACTTGCCAAAAGATGGTTCCTGTGTATTCTTCTGTCACATCCACAAGGTTTGCCAAATGGTTACATACATGTAGGTTGTGAGCAAGGCTTCAACATCCAGCTCATGAGATCTCCTGCAACAAAACAGCAAAAACTACTCCATCCTCTAACTCCTATTATTCACTTCTTGTACCTATATTTAGCACTTAGCTCACTGCTTCCATTTTCTGATATGCATTATTGAAGATTATTTTGGTTGCAAGTAAGGAAATCCTAACCCTAGTATATTGTAGAAGCAAAAAAGAGAGAAATAGATTTTATTGGTAAGGAATGGGAATGTCATACAGAATCCAAGGGAGGAGAAGCTACTGACTTTCATGGAATAGAACCACAGAATGAAGACCTGCAGGATATTCAGGAGGTTCTGCTTCTCCTCATCTCTTGGTTCTATTGCTGTTCCCCAGGCTCTTTGCTCTCCTATCTTACTGTACAGTGGCTTCCTCTGGTCCTAGCTGAGTTGACAGAAAATGTTGTTGTTGTTCAATCACTAAGTCAAATCCGTCCTTTTGCGACCCCATGAACTGCAGCACACCAGGCTCCTCTGTCCTCCACTATCTCCTGGAGTTTACTCAAATTCATGTCCATTGAGTGAGTGATGCTATCTAACCATCTCATCCTCTGCTGTCCCCTTCTCCTTTGGCCTTCAGTTTTTCCAAGCATTGGGGTATTTTCCAATGAGTCGGCTCTTCACATCAGGTGGCCAAAGTATTGCAGCTTCAGCTTCAGCATCAGTCCTTCCAATGAATATTCAGAGTTGATTTCCTTTAGGATTGGCTGATTTGAGCTTCTTGCTGTCTAAGGGACTCTCAAGAGTCTTCTCCAGCACCACAGTTTAAAAGCATCATTTCTTCTGAGTCCAGCTCTCACATCTGTACATGACTACCAGAAAAATCATACCTTTGAATAAATGGACCTTTGTCAACAAAGTGATGTCTCTGCTTTTTAAAATGCTGTCTAGGTTTGTCACAGTTTTTCTTCCAAGGAGCACATGTCTTTTAATTTCATGGCTGTAGTAACTGTCCACAGTGATTTTGGAGCCCAAGAAAATAAAAATCTGTCACTCTTTCCACTTATTCCCCTTCTATTTCCATGAAGTGATGGGGCTAGATACCATGATCTTTTTTGAATGCTGAGTTTTAAGCCAGCTTTTTCACTCTCCTCTTTCACCCTCATCAAGAGGCTCTTTAGCTCCTCTTCACTTTCTGCCGTTAAAGTAGTATCATCTGCATATCTGAAGTTGTTTATATTTCTCCTGGCAATCTTGATTCCAGTTGGTGCTTCATCCAGCCTGACATTTCACATGATGTACTAAACATTTAAGTTAAATAAGAAGAGTGACAATAATACAGCCTGTCATACTCCTTTCCCAGTTTGGAACCAGTCAGTTGTTCCATGTCCAGTTTCTAACTATTGCTTCTTTCTTGACCCTCATACAGACTTCTAAGGAGACAAGTTGGAGGTCTGGTATTCCCTTCTCTTCAAGAATTTTCCACAGTTTGTGGAAACTGAGCCACACAAAGGCTTTTGTGCAGTCAGTGAAGCAGAAGTAGATGCTTTTCTGGAATTCCCTTGCTTTCTCCATGATCCAACGAATGTTGACAATTTGATCTCTGGTTCCTTTGCCTTTTCTAAACCCAGCCTGTACATCTGGAAGTTCTCAGTTCACATGGTTCTGAAGCCTAGCTTGAAGGATTTTGAGCATAACCTTGCTAGCATGTGAGATGAGTGCAACCGTATGGTAATTGGAACGTTCTTCGGCATTGCCCTTCTTTGGGATTGAAATGAGAACTAACTTTTTCCAGTCCTGTGGCCACTGCTGAGTTTTCCAAATTTGCTGACATATTGCATGAAGCACTTTAACAGCATCATCTTTTAGGATTTTAAAAAGCTCAGCTGGAATTCCATTACTTCCGCTAACTTTGTTCATAGCAATGCTCCCTAAGGCTCACTTGACTTCACACTCCAGGATGTCCAGGTCTAGGTGAGTGACCACACCGTTGTGGTTATCCAGGTCATTAAAACCTTTTTTGTACAGTTCTTCTGTGTATTCTTGCCACCTCTTCTTAAACTCTTCTGCTTCCCTTAGGTCCTTACCATTATTGTCCTTTATCGTGCCCATCCTTACATGAAATGTTCCCTTGATATCTTCAATTATCTTGAAGAGATCTGTGGTCTTTCCCATTTTGCTGTTTTCCTCTATCTCTTTGCATGTGATTGATTATGTTCTTTGCAGCCAAAGATGGAGAAGGTCTACATAGTCAGAAAAAAAAAAAAAAAAACAGACCTGGGCTGACTGTGGCTCAGATCATGAGCTCCTTATTGAAAAATTCAGGCTTAAACTGAAGAAAGTACGGAAAACCACTCGATCACTCAGGTACGATCTAAATCAAATCCTTATAATAATTATGTGATCAATCGCTTTGTAAAATTTCTCTGAGCCTCAGTTCCTTCATCCATAAACACCTGGATATACAGTGATAACACCTACTGTACAGGAACCCATGAAATTTAAATGATTGGGGATAACCCTTTGCAGGGTACAAGCTAAAATAAATGTTTATGGCTGAGGCAAGAGGCAGTGTTTACATATGTGATCTTCCACTATGTACCACGTTCCTGCCCCTCACATGGATACAAATACACACACATTTCAAACTCTTTATACTCACCATACTCCCAGTTACATTTAAGCCCCAGGAGGTAGTAGCTACTGAGGACTGCTGACTTAATTGTGCAGGAGGGAGGGAGAAGAGGTGGTGGCAAGGAAGGAGGGAAGGAACAAGGCAGGCAGATAGGCATGCTGCCAGCCTGAGGCTGGGATAGGTGGCCAAGTCTATATGGAAGCCCAGTGAAGGGACTGGCTGGAAGTCAAAAAGGATATAATTAACTTAAGAATTGCAATAAACTTGTAGCCACACTTAATAGGTTTCAAATATTTTCTCAATTTACCCTGGCTTCATTCTTCTCAGTTTGGTCTTGTTAGGGAGGAAGGGAAGAAAAAAGGCTAGGAAAGTCTTAAAGTGACAGCACCATCAAGCTTGTAAAAGGGAAGAACAGGTCTAGGCTTTGAACAAAAGCTCAGTGGCCTGCATGGCATCAGATATCTGCACAGTCACTCCTTGGGGATTACAGAGGAAAGGAACTGAGCTGCAGTGACAGGAAGAGACACAGCTGACCTGACTGTGAGGCTGCCTTCCCAACCCTCTCCCTTACCATCCTCCCTTCCTTCCCCCACCCCACAATCCCTTCCCATCATCCCTGGAAGGCTGAAGGTGGTCCAGGGGCTGTAGTTCAGTATCCCTGAGATAACACTTCAGCGACTAGGCATAAAGTGAATGTTGGTATTTCTAGAGCAAATTTAAAGACATCTGGAAATGAATTCACAATGTATATAGAAGAGAGACAATATCCACCGAGGTTTAAGTTCAGAAACAGAATGACTGTCACAGGAGACGGAGGAAGACCTTCCTCCTCAGTTTACCACGTGGCCTTGGGTTAACTGTTTCATGTCAAAATCTAAACTGGATGAGATTCAGTTCTCTTTCTAAAATCCCAAGCACAGAAGCTCACTGGCTACCTCTGTATAAAGTGGCCCAACCAAACTCCCCAGGCATGCTTGACCCTGTGGCCATCCGTTACCATGAAAAGAACGTGTTCTTTGATTGGACCACAGATGTTAGCTGCCTGTATGCACCTCTCTGTGACTTGTATCCAATCCTACTGCCCCTCATTTCCGGCCCTGGAGGATCTCCGTTGGCCTTCTCCGACTCCACTGGACTCAATTCTTTCTATCAACTAAATTTCCTACTATCTTACCTCTCAGGAATGAGGCAAATTTCTTTTGATGCCTTGAGCATAACAGTTTCAAAGATGTCCCCCTCTTTTTTTACGTGCATGCCCTTGGGGTCTCACCCTCTATCTCAAGCAATTTCTCTGATTATTTTTTTAAACAAATAATATGCTATCTCCAGAAGACGTTTTAGTAAAGAAGTATGTCTCCACCTCATTGGATTGCCCAGGACCACAGAGCCATCATTTGGAATTAAAGACAATATTGTCTTATTTTGCTTGCTCTCAATTTCATAAATTAAAATGAAATCGTAGGGAATATTTTTTCCCCCCTGAGGTCTAATTTTTAAGACATTTTAGCCTGGAGACACTTTGAAGTGAGCATGTGAGGACAGGTTCCTAGATGCCTAGACAGTCAGACCATGGGGTCCCTACGTCTTCTCCCTCCAGGATGATCAGTGCCCTGGGCAGTCAAACCTGTTAGCACTTTGGCTCCTTGGGAGGCCAGTAAGACTCTTTGCCCAATATACTGATTCCTTCTGAGCAGGGGTTAGAGCACTGGGCCGGGCACTCCCAGACCATGTGACCCTCAACATGCCCCCAGAGCCCTGGGACCTTGCTTGAGAGGAGGGTGCTCCCTCAGACCCGCCGAAGGTCTAGGCTTCCCATCCTTAGTCCCATCTTCCACCATCAGGGAGCCAAACAGACCTCAGGTAGGGACAGATCTGCTCTCAGGGCCTCTGTCAGGGGCCAAGGGTTTCACAGCCTCAGTGACTCAAAGCTATGGCCCCTGCTGCCCCAGCTCTGTTATTACCACCCTAGCTCCAAGTCCAGAAACACAAGTGTCTCATAGAGTCCCTGAGAGCCAAGGTGTTCATTCCTCAGCATACTCACTCACTCATATACATGTGTATACACAGCCCAACAGAGCACAGCCATGAAAGTAAATAGACCAAGAAAACCTAAGGCTTCACTGGGGCCACTGTCTGATTTCTTCTGTAAGGGGCTCTCTACACCCCAGAAACCACAGGGTTAAGAAAAAGAGGCTCACAGACCAGGTGATTTCATAGAAGAGACCAACTAGCAAGCAGGCAGACAAAAGACCAAGCACTAGGCTGGTTAAGGTTCACCTCCCTGACCTCACCTCACCTGCCCTCACCCTGGTTTTTGCCCAAATCCACACCTGTGCCCACCTCCAGCCCCTGTGTGAGCTGCCCTCTCCTCTACTTTCTCCCCAAATCCACACCAACATTCAGAACTAGTTTCAGTCCTTTCCTCCAGGGAGCTTTCCTTATAGCAAGGCCTTACTTGGCTGACACTGACAATTCTGTCCCCTCCTCTGACCACTTCATGTTGGGTGAGCCTCACCCCACCCCAGTTAGGTTGAAAGCCAGTCCAGGGCAATGACTGTATCCTTTTCCCTTGCATCTCTCAACACCCAGCCTGGAGTTCATGCTCGCATATTAACACTCAAGTTCTCTATTAAATGGGACAAGGATGCTAGATGACAGGTGGCTCAGCTGCTTCCAGAAAGACACTGGCGCTTCAGAGCTCAAGGCAGGAGGAGGGAGGGAGAGTGGGAGGGAGGGAGGAAAAGCATGCACTAAAAGCTTATGGAATACACTAAAGAGCTGAGCATCAGAACAAAGACTCATTTAAAAGGGCAAAGGAAACACGAGATGGCTGTTAATGGTGAACTGAATATGATAAATTATTACTTAAATCACTTGGTTTCACTCCTTGTTGTTATGCACAGTTAATTGGAGGAAACAAAATGCTGGGCCTGGGATGGGGAGGGGAGGTGGGAGTAGTCTCCAGCTTGTAGCTTCCCCAGGACCACGGAGCCATCATGCAGCGATGATATGCAGAGATGACTGGGCCAACTTCCCTCCCCAGCATCCCTCAGTGGCCGGGTCCCATCACCCACACTCTGAGGCTCCTTTGGCTCAGGCAGTTGGCAGCCAGGTGGCTAAGAAAGTCAGAGGGCTGGGCCGAGTGACAGGAAATCACTTGATGATGCCCTGGGCTCTGAACACTAACCTTGCCCCTGCTGGGCCCCACTCAGATATCTTGCACCCTGAAGAAAGCCCAGTGGCCTCAATAGCAGATTTAATTGCTACTCAAGCACCTGGATTTTGATTCTTTTTTTATGTTTCTATTCTATTCATTATATTTCTGATTTCTATTCATTACATTCCTGAGCTCCTATGAAATTATAAAGCACTTAGACCCAGAAATGAGTAAGACATAACTTCTACCTTCACTCATTTGGGAGTGCAGATACAAGCATATTGAACTCATTGTGGACTGCATAGACAAAAAAAAAAATATTTCTAACACTTAAGACAAAGAATGTGTTAGAGTCTGGGAATAAATTAATAATTGTATAGAGAAAGGGAGAAGAGGCAGACAATGTAAATCTGATAACACCAAAATCAAAGAAAGAAATTTAGAAATACACAGATCTGCCATAGAACAGAATTTCACAAGTAATGCTTATATGACAATTACTAGCAAGGCCTAGAGAGTTATAGTTACATGATATGGCAGACAGTGCTCAAAGGTGGAAATTTACATCTATAAGACAATTTAACAAACATAATGCTGTGCTTAGTCACTCAGTCATGTCCGACTTTTTGCAACCCCATGGACCGCAGCCCTCCAGGCTCCTCTGTCCACAGGGACTCTCCAGGCAAGAATACTGGAGTGGGTTGCCATGCCGTTCTCCAGGGGATCTTCTCAACCCTGGAATTGAACCCGGGTCTCCCGCACTGCAAGCAGATTCTTTACCAGCTGAGCTATCAGGGTTAGCAAAAGATATTTTTATGTTACAGAAAAAAAAGGAGTTGTAAGACATAGCACAGGTGTTAAGTTTGAAGACCATGTTCTTTTTCCTAATTTAAATTTATATTTATGTTTAAACACTATTCTCATCCTTCAGTTTTATCACAAGAAAAAGTTAGTTGCTATACTCCTTTCCATGAAACTTTGTGTAAATAAATATAATCTCAAGAAAAAAAAATCTTTCACAAGCCTGTTAATTAGAGGCTCACAGGTTCTATTTGAAGTCAGGAGTCACTACTAAAAATATATATGTGTGTGTGTGTATATATATATATATATAATGGTTTTTATATAAAGAAAATGTGAAGCTTGAAGAGGACTCTGGAATGACATAGAGAGGTAAATACTCTATATAATTTTGCAACTGAAACAACTAAAATACTAGAAAAATATTAAAAGATGAAAAATTAAAATATTTAAAAGTTCTGCTACTGCTAAGTTGCTTCAGTCATGTCCAACTCTGTGCGCCCCCATAGACGGCAGCCCACCAGGCTCTGCCGTCCCTGGGATTCTCCAGGCAAGAACACTGGAGTGGGCTGCCATTTCCTTCTCCAATGCATGAAAGTGAAAAGTGAAAGTGAAGTCACTGAGTCGCATCCAGCTCTCAGCGACCTCATGGACTGCAGCCTACCAGGCTCCTCCATCCATGGGATTTTCCAGGCAAGAGTACTGGAGTGGGGTGCTATTGCCTTCTCCGAGGATGCTAGAAATAAAGAGAAAACAGAAACCTCTGGATGAAAGAGAGTGTTGGAATGACCTTTATTTAAAGGACCTTTGCCACATCCTCAAGACCATAATTATGCAGCCTTTTAAGTGGCTGCATAGAGTGTGGAGCAGGACAGACAGTCTGGAGGTCTCTAAAGTGGGATATTTAAGAGGAGTCCACTGTGTAAAACTGAAGCAACAAAGAACTACACCCACAAAGTAAGGTGAACAAGAAATAAAACTGCCTCTTGAAGGAGGCTAGCAAAAACAACACAAATTGCTTCTGGAGATGTTTCACTCTGATCCAGGTATTAAGCAATTACCACAAATAAAGTTTTAATAGAAATTAGCAGTTCACAATCAAAATCACAAACATCAAAAGAAGTAAGTAACTGTCAATGAGACCCAGACAAAGAAATGGACAATACAAAGATTTTAGGTAGCAGAATTATCAGACAGAAAATTTAAGAACCAACAGGGAAAAAAATATCACGAAACAAGAGACTGTAAAGAATGATCTTGGCAAAATTTTAAATGAACAAAATAGAATGTCTACAAATTAAAATATTTAGCAACCACAAGTAGAAATGCAGTATGCAAGTTAAACAGCAGATTAGACACATAGGCAGAGAAAATTTTAAAGCTGGAAGATACATAGAAAGAACTTAAACCAAAATGCAGCAAAAAACACAAAATTATGCAAAATAAATAAGAAGGGTTGGGAAACATGGAGGACAGACCAAGAAAGCCTAATGTAAGCCCAATTAAATGGGTATCTAAGAATACACAGAACTGTACAAAAAAGATCTTCATGACCAAGATAATCACGATGGTGTGATCACTCACCTAGAGCCGGACATCCTGGAATGTGAAGTCAAGTGGGCTTTAGGAAGCATCACTACTAACAAAGCTGGTGGAGGTGATGGAATTCCAGCTGAGCTATTTCAAATCCTAAAAGATGATGTTGTGAAAGTGCTGCACTCAATATGCCAGCATATTCGGAAAACTCGGCAGTGGCCACAGGACTGGAAAAGGTCAGTGTTCATTCCGAACCCAAAGAAAGGCAGTGCTAAAGAATGCTCAAACTACCGCACAATTGCACTCATCTCACACGCTAGTAAAGTAATGCTCAAAATTCCCCAAGCCAGGCTTCAGCAGTACGTGAACCATGAATTTCCAGATGTTCAAGCTGGTTTTAGAAAAGGCAGAGGAACCAGAGATCAAATTGCCAACATCCATTGAATCATCAAAAAAGCAAGAGAGTTCCAGAAAAACATCCATTTCTGCTTTATTGACTATGCCAAAGCCTTTGACTGTGTGGATCACAATAAACTATGGAAAATTCTGAAAGAGATGGGAATACCAGACCACCTGACCTACCTCTTGAGAAATCTGAATGCAGGTCAAGAAGCAACAGTTAGAACTGGACATGGAACAACAGACTGGTTCCAAATAGGAAAAAGAGTATGTCAAGGCTGTATATTGTGACCCTGCGTATTTAACTTATATGCAGGGTACATCATGAGAAACACTGGGCTAGATTAAGCACAAGCTGGAATCAAGATTGCTGGGAGAAATATCAATAACCTCAGACATGCAGATGACACCACCCTGATGGCAGAAAGTGAAGAAGAACTAAAGAGCCTCTTGATGAAAGTGAAATAGGAGAGTGAAGCTGGCTTAAAGCTCAACATTCAGAAAACTAAGATCATGGCATCCAGTCCTATCACTTCATGGCAAATAGAGGGGGAAACAGTGGAAACAGTGGCTGACTTTATTTTGGGGGGGCTCCAAAATCACTGCAGATGATGACTGCAGCCATGAAATTAAAAGACACTTACTCCTTGGAAGGAAAGTTATGACCAACCTAGACAGTATATTAAAAAAGCAGAGACATTACTTTGCCAACAAAGGTCAAAGCTATGGTTTTTCCAGTGGTCACGTATGGATGTGAGAATTGGACTATAAGGAAAGCTGAGCACTGAAGAACTGATGTTTTTGAACTGTGGTGGAGAGTCCCTTGGACTGCAAGGAGATCCAACCAGTCCATCCTAAAGGAGATCAGTCCTGGGTGTTCACTGGAAGGACTGATGTTGAAGCTGAAACTCCAATACTTTGGCCACCTGATGCGAAGAGCTGACTCATTGGAAAAGACCCTGATGCTGGGAAAGATTGAGGGCAGGAGGAGAAGGGGATAACAGAGGATGAGGTGGTTGGATGGCATCACCGACTCACTGGACATGAGTTTGGGTAGACTTTGGGAGTGGGTGACGGACAGGGAGGCCTGGCGTGTTGCAGTCCATGGGGTTGCAAAGAGTCGGACATGACTGAGCAACTAAACTGAACTTATTTCCATATCTTGGCTATTGTAAATAAAAATATATCATCTTTTAGGCATAAAGTTGCATATTGTTAAGTATTTACATTTTTGTGAGACCAATCTGGAGAACTCTTTTCATCGTGTAAAACTGAAATTCTATACCCATTAAACAACTCAGTATTCTATCCTTCCCCTGGCCCTGGCCATTCAACTTTCTCTTTCTGAATTCACTATTCACAGGTACCTTATATAAGTGGAATAATAAAGTATTTGTCATTTTGTGACTGGCTTATTTCATTCTGCATATTGTTCAACAGGGGCTTCCCAGGTGGTGCAAGGGGGTAAAGAACCGCCTGGCAGTGCAGAAGACACAGGAGACACTGCTTCAATTCCTGAGTTGGGAAGATTCCCTGGAGGAGGGCATGGCAATCCACTCCAGTATTTTTGCCTAGAGAATCCCATGGACAGAGGAACCTGGTGGACTATTTCGCAGTCATAAAAAAGAGTAAGATTCTGCCATTTGCAACAACATGAATAGATCTTGAAGGTATTATCTTCTAGTGAAAAAGGTCAGATGGAGAAAGAAAAATTTCATATGATTTCATTCATATGTGGAATCTAAGAAAAAAAAAAAACAAAACTTGTAGATATAGAGAACATATTAGTAGTAACCTGACACCACCCTTACGGCAGAAAGTGGAGAACTAAAGAGGCTCTTGATGAAAGTGAAAGAGGAGAGTGAAAAAGTTGGCTTAAAATTCTTTCAGCATTCAGAAAACTAAGATTGTAGTATCCGGTCCCATCACCTCATGGCAAATAGATGGGGAAACATTGGAAACAGTGACAGACTGTTTTTTAGGGGGCTCCAAAATCACTGCAGATGGTTACTGTAGTCATGAAATTAAAAGATGCTTGCTCCTTGGAAGAAAGCTATGACCAACCTACATAGCATATTAAAAAGCAGAGATATCACTTTGCCGACAAAGGTCCATCTAGTCAAGGCTATGGTTTTTCCAGTAGTCATGTATAGATGTGAGAGTTGGACTATAAAGAAAGCTGAGCACCGAAGAATTGATGCTTTTGAACTGTGGTGTTGGAGAAGATTCTTGAGAGTCCCTTGGACTACAAGGAGATCCAACCAGTCCATCCTAAAGGAAATTGGTCCTGAATATTCATTGGAAGGACTGATGCTGAAGCTGAAACTCCAATACTTTGGCCACCTGATGCAAAGAACTGACTCATTTGAAAAGACCCTGATGCTGGGAAAGATTGAAGGTGCGGGGAGAAGGGGACAACAGAGGATGAGAAGGTTGGATGGCATCACCAATGTGATGTACATGAGTTTGAGTAAGCTCTGGGAGTTGATGATGGACGGGGAAGCCTGGTGTGCTGTAGTCCATGGTGCTCAAAGAGTCGGACACAACTGAGTGACTGAACTGAACTGAGAGGAAGGGGTATAATGAATAAAAGGGGTGAACTGTATGGTGATGGATGGCAACTAGACTTGTGATCAGCATCCACACTCCTTCCATGAGAGTTGATTCTGCTCCATGTTTGCAATTCTTGCCATTTCTGCCTACCACCTGTATGACTATTACTATTTTTATTTAAATCAAGTCAATTTTTAATTTTAAATATATATATATTTTAAATCTTTACACATTAAAAATTAATAATACTTGCCATAAATAGAAAGTAATCTTTAAAGCAATACAGTGAAGACAACATGATGTGGTTAGATTTTAAACATGATAAGCAACATGATAAAGACAAGCCTCTTACCGTGGCTCACAGACCCAGAATGGTCTGGCCCTGCCCGCTCCAGCTGCCTGTTCTTTCTTCCCCTTGCCTTTTCCACTCTGGCCACAACAGCTTTCTTTCTGTCCTTAGTGCTCTCAATTTCTCCTGTGGCCACAAGGTATTTGTACATGCTGTCCTCTCTGATCCCCCCAGACCCTCTCCCTCAGCCTCTTAGCTCACTTAAACTCCTTCCAGCTTTTCAAATATCAGTGCAAGAAATTTTCTTACTTCATCAGTTCAGTTCAGTTCAGTCGCTCAGTCGTGTCCGACTCTTTGCGACCCCATGAATCGCAGCACGCCAGCCCTCCCTGTCCATCACCAACTCCCAGAGTTCATTCAGACTCACGTCCATCGAGTGAGTGAGTCCATCCAGCCATCTCATCCTCTGTCGTCCCCTTCTCCTCCTGCCCCCAATCCCTCCCAGCATCAGAGTCTTTTCCAGTGAGTCAACTCTTTGCATGAGATGGCCAAAGTACTGGAGTTTCAGCTTCAGCATCATTCCCTCCAAAGAAATCCCAGGGCGGATCTCCTTCAGAATGGACTGGTTGGATCTCCTTGCAGTCCAAGGAACTCTCAAGAGTCTTCTCCAACACCACAGTTCAAAAGCATCAATTCGGTGCTCAGCTTTCTTCACAGTCCAACTCTCACATCCATACATGGCCACTGGAAAAACTATAGCCTTGACTAGACGGACCTTTGTTGGCAAAGTAATGTCTCTGCTTTTCAATATGCTATCTAAGTTAGTCATAACTTTTCTTCATAGACCTCCCTGATTGGGCCAGATTCTCCCACTCTCAGGCCTTAGAGTACCATAAGTCTCCCCTTAGCACTTTCTCCAAGGGCAGTTTTCCATTCATTCAAAGGATAGATTAACATCTGTCTTTTCCTCTGGATTCCATAAATCCCACCACAGCTATGACCACTCCTGGTTTTGCTTACCAGTGAATTTTCAGAATGGTGCATGTTACATTGTAGGCACTCAATGGTATTTGTTGAGCAAATGAGTGGATGAATGAATGAGTGAATGCATGATACTTGGATTTTTGAGATACAATTCCTTGTGGGTGTAACTTCTCCTCATTCAACTTCTGTTTCCAGTTTGATAATGAGGCATGGGAGACACTGCAAGCTTTCTCCAGTGAGGACAGAACGGCTTCCTGGGACCACAGAGGCACAGCAGGATATATGGCTCACAACTTTTGAGAATCAGAGCTTTCTGAACCTTATAGTCCTCCAGACACTGCCATTTCCATGTCCATTTTCTGCAAACCTCTGCCATGTCATTCACATGAGACCATGGCAGGCAGGGACTTCAACACATAAAAATAAGTATATACCTAATAAAGTTGTAAATGGACTTCCATGAATCTTTCAATCTTCACCCTTCAGAAGAAGGCACACCTCTTTGCCAATTCTGCAAAGTGTTCCTCCAAAATCTCTTCTAACTGTTTCTCCATCTCCATTGCTAGACCTGCTCTCATCCTCTGGCATTTGGACCGTCACAATAGATCCCTCCAGCCCTTGTCTTCTCTAGTCAATCTCTACACCATCAAAAAATCATATGTGGGCAGGTTGCTTCTTAGCTGAGAAAGCCAAAATCTCCCAATTCCCTACAAAATTCTTCAAGAATTCCCCAGCAAACATTTCAGATCCTCCTCAGCCTGGCCCTAACCTCACCATTCAGCCTCTTTCCTTAACAAGAAAGCTATACTGTGGTCACTCTGAGATTTGACCCAGGCCTGCAGCATGCCAGTAGCCTACTTCCAGAAGCAAAGTGGTTTTTAAAACATCTTTCCAGGAAAGGAAGTTAATGGGTGAGCAGTGCAACAAAATACCCAGAATCAGTGCAAAACTGTGTACAGTGATCTCTCATTAGCAGAAGTCAGGAGTGATAGCTACTACACAGGAGCCCAGGCAGGTCACTTCCCTCTCAAAGTATGCAGTATGGAGACCACAGATTGAACACCATAAGAAAGGCAAGAGGGAGAACGATCTGTTATGGCAGCTGGGATGTTGGGCTTGTGCGGCCACCGCCTTTTGGCAGTAGTGGCGACACAAGGGCTCCCGGCTGCCCATGTTCGCTGGGAATCCAGCTCCTCCAGGGCTGTGATCGCCCCGTCCACTCTGGCGGGAAAGTGGCCATCAGAACCGACTTTACGCTGGCAGGAGGACCCAGAACCCGAGGACACAAACCTCTATGAGAACAACCCAGACTCCACGGTTATGACAAGGGCCCTGCTGTGGACGTCTGGAACATGCAGGTTGTCGTCTTCTGATTCACCATCATCTTGGTCCTTGGCAGCACCTTTGTGGCTTATCTGTCTGACTGCAGGATGCAGGAGAGGGCCCGCCTGGAAGCTGAGAGGCTTGTGAAATACCGAGAGGCCCATGGCCTCCCCATCATGGAATCCAACTGCTTTGACCCCAGCAAGATCCAGCTGCCAGAGGATGAGGACTAACTGGTTGCCAAAAGGGCCATAAAAAGCACCACGTTCTCTACCATGCCTGCCATTCTGCCCTCTCCTCAAAGCCCCTAATTAAAGGGACTGAAAGTGGGAAAAAAAAAAAAAAGAAAAGAAAAAAAGAAAGGCAAGAGCATAAAGAGAAACATGTGAGAGGCTTCAAGTGTCTCTGAAGGCAAGAGACTTGGGAGATTTTTCAAGTTTCCAGTAGGTGGCTGTGTCTAGCAGGAAGGAGCTCATGGATGAGTCAAGTCAGACCCAGAATCTTGTCCTCAGCTTTAATGGATCAGAAATAGCTCATCTATTTAACAAAATAGATTAACAGGATTTCAGGGAAGCCAAATTAATAACCAGAACTTTACTCACTAGGGGTGGAAGTGAACCAAAGGGGATCAGGCAGTTGAAACATTTTTTTTTTTTTATAACCAAAATCTATATGAAGCCTGACATTTCTGATGCAGTACAGAGCTGGCTTGCCTAGAACCCAGGGGGAGATATGCCAGAATGTCAGACACAGTGCCTTACTCTCTTGGCTGCAGCAGAACAACCTTGGAACGGTTTGTCGCCAGTCTTCCTTTGTCTGCCCTCTCTGTGGACTTCCATCCTTCTGCCTACATCTGTTTTTGTACGTCATAGTTTCCAAGGTTACAGTTCATTTTATGTGGCTTCTTATCTTCCTCATTTGGAAAAACCCTAATTTCATCAACTTCAAGGCTTCTCTGGGGTTGGACTTTCCATCTATTATGGAAATTCTTATTATCCAGGAATGTCACTTCCTGACCTGACGGCAAATGCAAAGAGTGCAATCATCTCCCCTTGCACTTTAATTACGTTTCCAAGAAGCAGTTCAGAAAAACAGACCTGGAAAATGGCTTGAAGTTGGCTCCAACAGGAAGTAGAGCTCTGTCAGCTGAGAAGGACTGAAAAAGCAGGAACCCTGGAAGCCAGGGGGAGCCCGCGCCTCCTGTGCTGGGCCCTGGGGCCATGTCCTTAGAGACTGGCCTGCAGTTTGTCTTCTGCCCTCTTCATCTGTGGCCTCTGGAAAAGGCAGCAGGCCATCTGACTTTGACAGGTTTTGAGGTCAATTGCCACAGTGGTAGTGCCAAGACAAAAGAGGGGGTAACAGAGCAACCCACAGGGAGAATTCCAGTCCAAAACCCAGGAGGGATGGAGAAGTGGCCCCATTCAACCTCAGACGTTCAAGTGAGGGCGATGAATCTGACAGGAAAGGTGAGGCAGTATTAACTCAGAGCCATGAGAACAAGCACAATTCAAAACTAGAGACTGAGGCCAGCACCGGGCCCTGTTTAGAGTTATTAGGGCCCCAAAGTCAAGTGCAGAGAAGGCAATGGCAACCCACTCCAGTGTTCTTGCCTGGAGAATCCCAGGGACGGGGGAGCCTGGTGGGCTGCTGTCTATGGGGTCTCACAGAGTTGGACACATCTGAAGTGACTTGGCAGCAGCAGCAAAGTCAAGTGCTCATGAAGAAATGGTAGTCCTGTTGCCTGTTCTGTCGGGATCACACCTGGATCAGCTCAGGGTGCAGAATTCCTGGAACCTTTAATAAGTGTAAACAACATTTTCCACAGAGCAAGAGGAAATTAGCTTCACTCTCAACAAAGTGCATAAATTGTCCTGGCCCATGAAGCATCGTTTTTCTTAATGGTTTAATGGTCCCGGGTAAACAGTAGGTGAGCCCTTGACTTAAAGGGAAAAGTCTGAGTATGTATAATATAGGCCCTCAGAGTTAATAAAAGGGGTGGGGAGCTGATTCAAAGCTGCTATTCCTACCTGAACTTAAAGGCAGATGAAAGAACCTTGTGGATTGTTCTACTGGAACAAACTTAAAGAAAGGTTTCATTTATCAAGGGAATCAGCAGAAATACTGCGGCATTGATTTCTTTCATCAGTGTCTTATAGTTTTCTGTATACAGGTCTTTTGTCTTCAATTCAGTTCAGCTCGGTTGCTCAGTCATGTTCGACTCTTTGCAACCCCATGGACTGCTGCACACCAGCCTTCCCTGCCCATCACCAGCTCCCAGAGCTTACTCAAACTCATGTCCATCACGTCGGTGATGCCATCTAGCCATCTCATCCTCTGTCATCCCCTTCTCCTCCCACCTTTAATCTTTCCCAGCATCAGGGTCTTTTCCAATGAGTCACTTCTTTGCATCAGGTGGCCACAGTATTGGAGATTTAGCTTCAGCATCAGTCCTTCCAATGATTATTCAGGACCAATTTCCTTTAGGATGGACAAGTTGAATCTCCTTGCAGTCCAAGGGACTCTCAAGAGTCTTCTCCAACACCACAGTTCAAAAGCATCAATTCTTCGGTGCTCAGCTTTCATTATAGTCCAATTCTCACATCCATACTTGACTACTGGAAAAACCATAGCTTTGACTAGATGGATATTTGCTGGTAAAGTAATGTCTCTGCTTTTTAATTTGCTGTCTAGGTTGGTCATAGCTTTTCTTCCAAGGAGTAAGCGTTTTTTAATTTCATGGCTGCAGTCACCATCTGCAGTGATTTTGGAGCCCCCCAAAATAGTCTCTCACTGTTTCCATTGTTTCCCCATCTATTTGCCATGAAGTGATAGGACCAGATGGCATGATCTTAGTTTTCTGAATGTTGAGTTTTAAGCCAACTTTTTCACTCTCCTCTTTCACTTTTATCAACAGGCTCTTTAGTTCTTCTTCGCTTTCTGCCATAAGGGTGGTATCATCTTTGTATCTGAGGTTATTGATATTTCTCCCAGAAATCTTGATTCCAGCTTGTGCTTCATCCAGCCAGCATTTTGCATGATGTACTCTACGTATAAGTTAAATAAGCAGGGTGACAATATACAGCCTTGACATACTCTTTTCCCAGTTTGGAACCAGTCTGTTGTTCCATGTCCAGTTCTAAGTGTTGCTTTTTAATCTGTATACAGACTTCTCAGGAGACAGGTCAGGTGGTCTAATATTCCCATCTCTTTAAGAATTTTCCACAGTTTGTTGTGATCTACACAGTCAAAGGCTTTGGTGTAGTCAATAAAGCAAAAGTAGATGTTTTTCTGGAATTCTCTTGCTTTTTTGATGATCCAGTGTATGTTGTGGAGAAGGAAATGGCAACCCACTCCAGTATTCTTGCCTGGAGAATCCCGGAGACAGAGGAGTCTGGTAGGCTGCCATCTATAGGGTCACACAGAGTCAGACTGAAGTGACTTAGCAGCAGCAGCAGCAGTATATGTTGGCAATTTGATCTCTTGTCCCTCTGCCTTGTCTAAATCCAGCTTGAACATCTGGAAGTTCACAGTTCAAGTTCTGTTGAAGCCTGACTTGGAGAATTTTGAGCATTACTTTGCTTGCATGTGAGATGAGTATAATTGTGTGGTAGTTTGAACATTCTTTGGCATTGCCTTGTCTTCTTAGATAGGTTTATTCCTAGGTATTTCATTCTTTTTGTTGCAATGGTAAATGGGGTTGATCCCTTAATTTCTCTTTCTGATTTTTCATTGTTAGTATATAGGAATGCAAGTGATTTCTGTGTATTGATTTTGTATCCTGCAACTTTACTAAATTCACTGATTAGCTCTAGCAATTTTCTGATAGTATCTTTAGGGTTTTCTACATACAGTATCATGTGATCTACAAATAGTGAGAGTTTTACTTCTTCCTTACCAATCTGGATTCCTTTTCTTTCTTTCTCTTCTCTGATTGCTGTAGCTCTTTTGTCCCACTTCTTTTGTTTGTGGTGCCCGAGTGGCTCTTGTAGCCTATGGGTCTGTGCCCCCTGGATTAGATGGTGTCAGTGATTTCTCCTCAATCTTGAGAGTTGCTGTTCTTTGCTCCATGTCACCCTGCCCAGAGTGGTCAGGGCATTCACCAATATTTAGGTCTCAAGCAAAGGGTCCAGGATGTTGGGCTCCCCCAGTTGAAGACTTCTAAGAAGCAGGAACATTGGGGATGGTCATTGTTCATGAATGGTCATTGTGTTCAGTAAGGTCATTGTGCCCTATGACATAGAGTTTCAGTGGACACTGGGCCCTCTGCCCTCCCTGTGCCAGGGGCTTGAGTCTCACTTGAATGGAGAAAGGAAATAATGGAGACATGAACAAGGAAATTCTGAAACCCCCAGGGATGGTGCCAGGACAAACAAGGACCCACTCATCCTAGGAGCAAGACAAGGTAATTACTTAACCTCTCTGTGCCTCAATTTCCTCACCTATAAGTTAAAAATAGCTCCTACCTCTCTGGAGGATTGTGAGAAACACAGTAAGAAGCCCTCTGGGTTACTAAGGGCTCTATGATCTAGTCCTTTGGCCATCATGACTCACCACTGGTTTCAGGAAAGAACAATCTATCTTTATTTAAAAAACAAAACCTGGAGAAGGAAGTGGCAACCCATTCCAGTATTCTTGCCTGGAAAAGTCCATGGACAGAGGAGCCTGGAGAGCTGCAGTCCATAAGGTTACATGACTGAGCATGCATGCATGCATGAGGGTGGAGGGAGATGGGTTAGTAGCAACAAACTGGTAGAACTAAAAAACAAAACAAAACACTTTCCACTTAAGCTAAGCTTGTATTGAATTTTATCTACCATAAAGTTAGACAGAAATTACTTAGAGATAAAATTCCACATTACAAGTCTTTCAGTTCTACATGCTTTTTCCAATGTTCTCTTTCTAAATGGGCCTCTGGTGAAGATAATGATTGGTTCATTGATTTGTTCCCAGGAGAACTGGGTAAAATGAAGTCCTGTTCATCACATTTTTAATTATTTTTTGTCTGATTACTTTGGAAATGCTTCTATACCAGTTATCCTTCTCCAAGCTCTCCCTCTTTACCCTCGCCTATGATCCCTCCTCAACTCTCAGGCCATAGGAGGAATCATAGAGTGGTATTGCTCTATGAGATCCATTTCAGTAAGATTCTCTCAGACCACACTCTCCAAGTTGGTTTTACTCTTTTTTCAACTGAGGTCCCTCTACTGGGCCAGGTGCTATGTCCAGCTGGAGACCAGTATATTCAGAGCTGCCTGTTATACGCCACTTCTTGGCTCTTCAACATTGTCTTCAATCAAATGAACCTCCCCTCAACCTCCATCTTCCCATAATTGCTATTTTTAAATTAATTAATTTACTTATTTGAGAGCTGTGCTGGGTTTTCCTTGCTGCTTATGAACTTTCTCTAGTTGCGGCGAGCAGGGGCTATTCTTCAATGTGGTGCACAGGCTTCTCACTGTGGAGGCTTCTCTTATTGTGGAGCACAGGCTGTAGGCATGTGAGCTTCAGTAGTTATGGCACATGAGCTTAGCGGTTGAAGCCTGTGGGCTCTATAGCACCAGCTTCAGCAGTTCTGGTGTGTGGGCTTAGTTGCTCCATGGCTTGCAGAATCTTCCTGGACCAGGGATCAAACCCACATTCCATGCATTGGCAGATGGATTCTTATCTGCTGCACCACCAGGGAAGTCCCCATAGCTGCTATTTTAAATAGGAAAAAGTTGGTTCCTGCTGCTTGCAACCTAAGAACCCTAGTTCCAATACGGTACCTCAGTGGTGAGAACAAGGGAATAAATGTTAAAAGGGAAGTGTTTATATCTGAATTTCAAAATGGTGAAAAAAAAATGGTGACAGCAGAGCATTAAACCAAGGATGATGCCTCCTAGATGAAGGTTCCAGTGCGACTGTACAGATCGCACACACGTGAAGCCTGGCCTGTCTGCCTGTTACTTCCCCTGAGTGTACAGCCCCAATGCCTGCCATTGACATTTATGTGGCCAGTCTCCCTATATGTCCCCTCCAGCCCTGGGCAGAGCCACACATGACCCCAAAGAAAAAATATTTTTCCTTGCTCATCTTACTGTCTCTCTCTCTCTTACTCTCTGAGCCTAGGAAATTTGATCTTCCCACCATCACCACACACCCCCATCCAGGCATATGTTCTGGTCTCCATCCTCAATGTTTCTGGCCTATTTTATGCCTCCTCTGAACACTTATCTTCCTGTCTTGGGCAGCAGTGGTATCCTTGCAGCTCATGCATGACCTCTTAAATCACCGTCCAGTCTTTTCCTGTCTTGGGTGATCCTCACACACTCCTCTCACCTTAGCCTACCCCTACTCCATCTCTCACCATCGTTCTCAGGGCCTTTCCCCATTTTTCTCTCTGTTGTCATCAAGTTTCTGCCACACACGAGTCCTGCATGCATCTTGGCAATATTTCAATCCCTTATCATAATCCTGTACAAAGCTGTATAGGACAGCTATATTTTAAAGATATTTTATACAAAAAGATACATACACCCCTTTGTTCATCGCAGCACTATTCACAATAGCCAAGACATGGAAACAGCCTAACTGTCCACTGACAGATGAATGGATAAAGAAGATGTGGTACGTATATACAATGGATATTACTCAGCCACAAAAAATAGTGAAATAATGCCTCTTGCAGCATGATGGATGGACCTACAGATTTCTATACTAAGTGAAGTCAGTCAGAAAGATTAAAAAAAAAAAAACCCTATGATATCACTTACATGTGGACTCTAGAATATAGCACAAACAAACCTATCTCCTAAACAGAAACAGACTCACAAACATATAGAACAGACTTATGGTTGCCAAGGGAAGGGTTAAGGGTGGGATGAACTGGGAGTTTGGGGAGTTAGTAGATCATTGACTCAAGGGACATGAGTTTGAGCGAAGTCTGGGAGATAGTGAAGGACAGGGAAGCCTGGTGTGCTGCAGTACATGGGGTGGCAAAGAGTTGGAACCAACACGACTTAGTGACTAAACACCAAAAAATGCCAACTATTGTATATAGAATGGATAAACAACAAGGTCCTACTAGATAGCACAGGGATCTATATTTAATGTCCTGAGATAAACCATAATGGAAAAGAATATAAAAAAGAATGTATATCTGTGTATAACTGAATCACTTTGCTGTACAGCAGAAATGAACACAACCTCAGAAATCAACTATACTTCAATAAAAAATTTTAAAAGATATTTTACAAGTGACAAAAGATACCTAAATGTTTATTTTATAATAAATATCTTTATCAATGAGAAAACAGAAATTTGGATGGGTGAGATAACCTTTTCCAAGGTCACACAGCTAGTTAGTGGCAAAGCCAAGGCAGGATGCTTGCACCTGCTGACTTCACAAACAACTCCTATGTCATTAAGGATTCACGGAGTCATAAAGGAATGAGGACATAAAGGAATAAGACCATGTTGTGGTTTTCAAAAACAACAGCTACATATTCTTCAGCACTAGTAGGAAGTAGGGTCTGTGTTCCTTCCCTTATGACTGCTTTGACCAACAGACTGGAGTGGAAGAGATATTAGGTCTTCAGAGGTCTGCCTGGGGATTTCCCTGTTGGTCCAGTGGCTAAGACCCTGTGCTCCCAATGCAGGGGGCCTGGGTTTGATCCCTAGTCAGGGAACTAGATCCCGCATGCCCCAACTAAGAGTCTGAATGCTGCAACTAAAGATTTCACATGCCACACTAAGACCCACCACAGCCAAATAAATATAATTTGGATTCTACCCCCCCAAAAAAAATCAAACATAAAAAATAAAAGATCTGCCTGGTTCTCTTGGGAGGTTCATTCTGGGGAAAGTCAGCCTCCATAGAGGAGTATCAAATACCCTAGGACTGTCTTGCTAGAGAAGACGCAAGAGGTGCACTGGTCTACAGCCCCAGCTGAGTTCCCAACTGACAGCCAGCATCAGCTAAAGGCCATGTGATGAGCAATCCTGGATGTCCAGCCACTTGAACCTTCAGAAGACTCTAGCCTCCAGCTGTGAAGTGACTCCCTGCTATACGTCTTCCCAGCTGAGGCCCCAGACATCACGGAATAGACAAGCCATCCTCAGTGTTGCCCTGCCTGAATTCCTGACCCACACGCTCTGTGAACATAATAAAATGGTTTTTGGAAGACAGTTTTGGGGTGATTGGCTATGTAGCAGTAAATGGAACAGACACATACAACTCGTGCATCTGTCCAGTGATATTTAAGTCATTAATTTCACATGACTTCCTCTAACAGCTTTTCAGAATTCTCTTAGCAGGCACTGAGAAGGTGCCACTTTCGGGGAATGTGCTTAGAGAGAACAGAGCTCCCCCGCCTCCTCATCCATACTCCTCACTCCAGTGAGGTCTGCTTTCTGAAAGTAGAAAGGCAGGGGTATTAACTCCAGTGTCATGTTAACCTCTCTTTAGTTCCATTCCTCCTCTCTCAAGTGAGAGATGGAGAGTAATTCATGGATCTGCTGGGCCGACCCAGGAAAGCGAAGCTGTGAATCTGCTCTAGGAATGCTTCGGTGTACTCTAAGGATAATCATGGAGGCCACCTCTGAAGGCCTAGCCTGCTTCCCTCTCTGCCCACTCCAGAGCCCCTCCTTTTGCCTTCATGTCTGGTAGATACTGTCTGACTCTGCTGAAATAACTTTCTCAGCCCAAGCTATTAGCTCTACAGAGCCTCACACAGCTGCCATCCTTCCCCTCTTGTTTGCACCTTTCCAATAAAAGCACTGCCTCTTTTGATTACAGGAGAATTCTCCACTCTAATTGACTTCCAGGCATTAAAGTTTTACTGAGATGATCTCAGAGGCTCCCTGGGGAGAGGAGAAGTGCCGAGCATCACCGCCCTTAGGGCCCTGATGCTAGCAGAGAGCGTCTAAAACGGTATGCTCTAAATTTTGGCAAGACACCTTCTGGTGAATACAAAGAGCAGCTCAAAGCAATGGCAGCTGGGTCCCAAGGTCCCTGACTTCTCACTGACCTCTGCGACAGCTGGCAGAGTAGGACACAGACCTGGAGATCCTCGCACCTGTATCCCTGCCTACCTCTGTTCATGGGGGTGCCTCTGCAGAGACACAGAGAAGTGGGAGGTGTGGCGACTGCCCTAGACAGGTCAGCAACGCACAGGCACACATGACCCATGCTGAGACAATGTGAGGCGATATAATTAGGTGCCAGATTCAGTGGCATCATCATCACTAAAAGAGGTAAGTTTGGGGAGGAGACAGAAGCAGGAATTAAGGATGATTGAGGAAGGTTTCCTAACAGAAAGGAAAAAAAATGTTAGGCCTTTGAGAACAATGGTAATAGTGAACACCTATAAATTACTTGTGTGTGTGTGCACGCTCAGTCATGTCTGACCCTTTGTGACACCATGAATTGTAGCCCACCAGGCTCCTCTGTCCACGGAATTCTCCAGGCAAGAACACTGGAGTGGGTAACCATTTCCTCTTTCAGGGGATCTTTCCAACCCAGGGATCGAACTTGAGTCTCTTGTGTCTCCTGCATTGGCAGGCAGATTCTCTACCACAGTGCCACTACTTGTTCGGTGCCAAATTCTGCCACGTGGCCTTCAACATATTTATTTCTCGTAACAACCTTTTGAGACAGATTCTGGTTTTAATGACTTTTCTTAAACGTTTTTTTCTTTTTTTTTTAATGTGGGCCATTTTTAAAGTCTTTATTGAATTTGTTACAATACTGCTTCTGTTTTACTTTTGGGTTTTTTGACCACAATGTATGTGGGATTCTAGCAACCCAATCAGGGATTGACTGCACTGGAAAGCAAAGTCTCAACCATTGGACCACCAGGGAAGTCCCTAAGGCCCTTTTAATAGATTGGAAAATCATGGCATGGAAAGCCCAAGTAACTCAGTTAGAGTCAGAACTAGTAAACAAGAGAGCCAGACTGTAGAACCAGACACTCTGACTGAGATCCTGTGTTTTTCTGTACTGTGCTGCCTTTCAAGGCATTTGCATCAGGACGAAGAAGAAGAGAAAGGCCTTCCAAGCAGGAAACACTATAGACAAAAAGGCACAGAGTTGGAACTGTGCTCTCCGTCCAACGGCCAATCATTTTTCCTCTAGCTCCTGGGGAAAAAAAAAAAGAAATAAATCACATATGTGGTTTTTATATGCTTAGAAAATTTCTGGAATAACAGCCAAAAAATTTAACAGTGATTACCTCTTAGAAATGGAAACAGAGGAGAGGGCAGAAATGGGAAAATAGTTCTTACTTTTTATTTTATACTCTCCAAATGTTAGAAAATTTTGCCTCAATTAGACAATTCCATACTGTTTTGTAAAAAAAAAAAAAAAAAAATGAACAAAAGACACTCTTCTCGTATTGTCCCCACAATTCCTCTAGGGAGTAGCTGCTAAGAGGACAAACAGACGAAGTCAGAGCCAGTCCCTGGGCTATCGGAGTGTGCTCGGAAGATATGCCTCGGCATCCTGCCCTCCATCCAGAGGGAGGTGTGGACCTACCCTCCTGCAGTAAGAGGGTCCATCCAACAGGCCCAGGATCCCAGGTTCCCCCCAACCCTCTTCTCTCTTTTCTGAGCTTCCCTGGCTCTCCACTCATCACCATGTGTTTGCAGAGATCCCCAAGAAAGCTGCAGACCCATGTTTTGCCATTTTATTAAATTGAGGACTTTTAAAAATTGAGAAATTCCATATAAACATCAAGATTTCTTTCTTCTTTTGACCAAACCAGAAGATCTGGAAACTATAGGCCTGTTTTCTCACTGGGCTCCTTGAAGCTGAGTTGAGGCTGCTGTCCCTTTTGAAATGACATAAGCTGTTTGCCTCTGTCTTTGTTGTTGTTGTTCAGTTGCTAAGTCATGTCTGACTCTTTGCAACCCAATGAACTGCAGTGTGCCAAGCTTCCCTGTCCTTCACCATCTCCCAGAGTTTGCTCAAACTCATGTCCATTGAGTCAGTGATGCTATCTAACTATCTTATACTCTGCTGACCTGTTTTCCTCTTGTACCCAATGTTTCCCAGCATCAGGGTCTTTTCCAACGAGTCAGCTCTTCACGTCAGGTGGCCAAAGTATTGGAGCTTCAGCTTCAGCATCAGTCCTTCCAGTGAATATTCAGGGTTTATTCCCTTTAGGATGGACTGGTTTGATTTCTTGGCTGTCCAAGGGACTCTCAAGAGTCTTCTCCAGCACCACAGTTCAAAAGCATCAATTCTTTGGCACTCAGCCTTCTTTATGGTCCAATTTTCACATCTGTACATGACTATGGGAAAAACCATAGCTTTGACTATATGGACGTTTATCTGCAAAGTGATATCTCTGCTTTTTAATATGCTATCTAGGTTTGTCATAGCTTACCTTCCAAGGAGCAAACATCTTTTAATTTTATGGCTGAAGTCACCATCTGCAGTGATTTTGGAGCCCAAGAAAAAAAATCTGTTACAGCTTCCATTTATTCCCCATCTATTTGCCATGAAGTGATGGGACCGGATGCCATGATCTTAGCTTTTTGAATGTTGAGTTTTAAGCCAGCTTTTTCATTATCCTCTTTCACCTTCATCAAGAGGCTCTTTAGTTCCTCTTCACTTTCTGCCATAAGGGTGGTGTCATCTGCATATGAGGTTGTTGATATTTCTCCTGACGATCTTGATTCCAGCTTGTGCTTCATCCAGCCCAGCATTTCACATGATGTACTCTGAACATAAGTTAAATAAGCAGGGTGACAATATACTCCTTGATGTACTCCTTTCCCAATTTTGACCAGTCCGTAGTTCCATGTCTATATCTAACTGTTACTTTCTGTCCTGCATATAGGTTTCACAGGAGACAGGTAAGGTGGTCTGGTATTCCCATCTCTTTAAGAATTTTCTACAGTTTGTTGTGATCCACACTGTCAAAGGCTTTAGCATAGTCAATGAAGCAGAAGAGCTCTTTTGGAATTCCCTTGCTTTTTCCATGGGCTTACCTGGTAGCTCAGATGGTAAAGAATCCACCTGCAATGCAGGAGACCTGGGTTCACTTCCTGGGTTGGGAAGATAGCCTGGAGGACTACATGGCAACCCACTCCACAAGTGATGGCAATTTGATCTTTGGTTCCTTTTTACGACTCCCTATATTCTCCCATATAAGTCCACTGTCTTTTATATGCATCCATATAATTGCTTTCTTATAAATGACAAGCTCCCTCAGGTACATCCCCCGCTCGGTCCTGGTAAGCAGCCAGATTTGCAGTCTGTAGTTTAGATTGCCAAATAATTTCCAGTTATTTCACAGTTCTGTTCCCCCCAAGATCCTTTAGTGCAGGAACCAAGTCCAACACAGCCTTTTCATTTCAAACATCCTCTCACAGTGAAGATCTCATTTCCTTTGACAGCCTGATGAACTGATACATCATAGTTAAGATACAGAATAAAGACCTGGATTGCAATCCATCCAAAACTGGCTGTAACCAAATCATTCATGTACCTCAATGCTCAATCCTCAAGAATGGGTTGTACTTTTATGCCTGGAAACATGGATAGAAACACACTGCTCTCCCCTCAGCCTGTAGTTTTACTAAAAGTAACTGCTGGTTTCTCTTTTATGTCTTTATAGACAACCTGTATTGCTCTGGCTGATCTTTCTTCCCTCCTTGACAATCAACTTCCGATCACATCACTCTCCTGCTTGTACTTACTGCATGAATGATACAATGAAAAAAAGGAATCCCTTTACCTTCTATTTGATAGAAGATAAAAGTGAAAAAATAGTGGGGAAAAAAGTGAAAAAAAAAAAAAAACCTTTCCTGTCATGCTAAAATTCTTTCACACCTTTAACCTAACTTAATCCTTACAAAAACCATAAAAGAAGGATTTTCTGGTTTTAAAAACAGGCTTCCCCCTCCCTTAGAATTGACTCACTTTACAAAATTTTTTAATTTATCATTTTTTTAAATGTGGCTATTGTGCTACAAAGGAAGGATGAGCAGCCAGTTGTATCAGCAGCTGAATTTCTCATAGACCCCAGAGAGCAGCTTCTGTGAGCCAGTCCAGCACTTCCATGATTCAAGTCTGGAGCAAGTAGATGTAGCTGTCATGGGGAAACCTCACTCCTCTTGGAGAAAGGAACAAGGCCAATGATCTGGACCCAGGTTTGCAATCTTCACTAACCAAAACGCAGCACACCTAGGATGTCTTCATGCCTAGGGACCCTATAAGCTCTTCAGTTCAGTTCACTCAGTCGTGTCCGACTCTTTGTAACCCCATGGACCGCAGCACGCCAGGCTTCCCTGTCCTACACCATCTCCCGGAGCTAACTCAAACTCATGTCCATTTAATTGGTGATGCCATCCAACCGTCTCATCTTCTGTCATCCCCTTCTCCCACCTTCAATCCTTCCCAGCATCAGGGTCTTTTCCAATGAGTCAGCTCTTCACATCAGGTGGCCAAAGTACTGGAGTTTCAGTTTCAGCATCAGTCCTTCCAATGAACATTCAGGACTGATTTCCTTTAGGATGGACTGGTTGGATCTCTTGCTGTCCAAGAGACTCTCAGGAGTCTTCTCCAACACCACAGTTCAAAAGCATCAATTCTTCAGTGCTTAGCTTTTGCAATAGTCCAACTCTCACATCCATACATGACTATTGGAAAAACTATAGCTTTGACTAGATGGAGCTTTGTCCGCAAAGTAATGTCTCTGCTTTTTAATATGCTGTCTAGGTTGATCATAGCTTTTCTTCCAAAAATGGGCACAATAAAGGACAGAAATGATATGGACCTAACAGAAGCAGAAGATATTAAGAAGAGGTGGCAAGAATATACAGAAGAACTATATAAAAAGGATCTTCATGAGCCAGATAATCACGACAGTGTGACCACTTACCCAGAGCCAGGCATCCTGGAATGTGAAGTCAAGTGGGCCTTAGGAAACATCACTATGAACAAAGCCAGTGGAGGTGATGGAATTCCAGTTGAGCTATTTCAAATCCTAAAAGATAATGCTGTGAAAGTGCTGCACTCAATATGCCAGCAAATTTGGAAAACTCAGCAGTGACTACAGGACTGGAAAAGGTCAGTTTTCATTCCAATCCCAAAGAAAGGCAATGCCAAAGAATGCTCAAACTACTGCACAATTGAACTCATCTCACACGCTAGCAAAGTAATGCTCAAAATTCTTCAAGCCAGGCTTCAATACATGAACTGTGAACTTCCAGATGTTCAAGCTGGTTTTAGAAAAGGCAGAGGAACCAGAGATCAAATTGCCAACATCCATTAGATCATTGAAAAAGCAAGAGAATTCCAGAAAAACATCTATTTCTGCTTTATTGACTATGCCAAAGCCTTTGATTGTGTGGATCACAACAGACTGTGAAAAATTCTTAAAGACATGGGAATACCAGACCACCTGACCTGCCTTCGAGAAATCTGAATGCAGGTCAAGAAGCAACAGTTAGAACTGAACATGGAACAACAGACTGTTTCCAAATTGGGAAAGGATTACGTCAAGGCTATGTATTGTCACCGTGCTTATTTAACTTATATGCAGAGTACATCATGAGAAATGCTGGACTGGATGAAGCACAAGCTGGAATCAAGATTGCTGGGAGAAACATCAATAACCTCAGATACGAGCACAAAGCTCTTACAAAATACAATTAAGGAGTTTTTAGAAAAAAGTTTCTGAGGATAATTAGTCCTAGGGAGAGGTTACTTTAAGAGAATTCACTTAAATGGGAAGCAACATTTTAGAGCAATGAGTGTGTGTAGGGGTGTGTGAATTGGGGCTTCATCTCAAAAGGAACTAAAAATCATGATAGTAAATTTATTTTATTTTATATTTAATCACATTTTGATCATATCAGCAAAAATTAGACTAATTCTTAAAACACAAAAATGAATCAAGACTTGTTTGGGGCATGTTTTTCTGGAAAAATATTATATGACAGCAAAATATGACATCAATCATTTCTTACTTGACCTTCACAGAAAGGATTTTTAAAAGAGAAATTTTGTAAAATAGTCAAGGGCTTCATCACTTTTTCCCAGGACCTCTCCAGATCCTTTGAACTTCCAATCATCTCCTACTGAAGCATTATCTTCATTGATTCACTCTTTTTCAGTTGTAACCAACACTCTGCCAGACTCTCATTTCTTGGAGGTTTTCCAGCAATTATTCAATCAGTCCTCCATCGTCACTTTCTTTGTCTTAGTGAAACCCTGCAAACCCTCTTTTGCAAGATTGGCAATTTTCACTTTGCAGCTGGTACGCACAGTAAACACGGTGACATTCTGACACTAACGCTGGGTGTGGGGTAGAGGCTATGTGAAGCCAGAAGGAGGTGTGAATGGGGACTAGCTTTTTAAAGATGGATTTGTTCGTGAACATTTCCTGTTGGGACGACCTTTATTTCCCAACTTGTAATTATGGGTATTCCAATAGTAAGAACTCTGATAATGAAGTTCCCTTGCACTTAAAACACGCATTAACATCGCAGGTTCAGGTGAAAGGACTCCACTAGGAAAAGTGTGATGAGTCTACTACTGGTCAAGGTGGTCAACTGTAAACTGTGTGATGCTGGCTGAGGGAATGACTAAGGGCCCTCCAGGCTCTGGCTTCCAGACTCAGTGTGTTTAAACCCTAAAGGTGTGGTCAACAGCTAAAGCTAAAATAACTGAAAAGAAACACAAATATCTGCTTTGTGACTACTGCCACCTACTGAAATTAAGCTTCATTTCCAATTTTATCTCTATTACTATCATCAACACTACAATTGACCCTAGGGAGCAGCGCATTGCAGTCTATTACTTGGATAGGTTAGCTTAGCTCGAGATCTCTTCAAGAAAATTAGAGATACCAAGGGAACATTTCATGCAAAGATGGGCTTGATAAAGGACAGAAATGGTATGGACCTAACAGAAGCAGAAGATATTAAGAAGAGGTGGCAAGAATACACAGAAGAACTGTACAAAAAAGATCTTCACAGCCCAGATAATCCCCATGGTGTGATCACTCACCTAAAGCCAGACATCCTGGAATGTGAAGTCAAGTGGGCCTTAGAAAGCATCACTACAAACAAAGCTAGTGGAGGTGACGGAATTCCAGTTGAGCTATTTCAAATCCTGAAAGATGATGCTGTGAAAGTGCTACACTCAATATGCCAGCAAATTTTGAAAACTCAGCAGTGGCCACAGGACTGGAAAAGGTCAGTTTTCATTCCAATCCCAAAGAAAGGCAATGCCAAAGAACGCTCATGTTCAGTTCAGTTCAGTCGCTCAGTCGTGTCTGACTCTTTACGACCTCATGAATCACAGCACGCCAGGCCTCCCTGTCCATCACCAGCTTCCGGAGTTCAGACTCACATCCATCGAGTCAGTGATGCCATCCAGCCATCTCATCCTCTGTCGTCCCCTTCTCCTCCTGACCCCAATCCCTCCCAGCATCAGAGTCTTTTCCAATGAGTCAACTCTTCGCATGAGGTGGCCAAAGTACTGGAGTTTCAGCTTCAGCATCATTCCCTCCAAAGAAATCCCAGGGATGATCTCCTTCCGAATGGACAGTTTGGATCTCCTTGCAGTCCAGGGGACTCTCAGTAGTCTTCTCCAACACCACAGTTCAAAAAAAGAATGCTCAAACTACCGCACAATTGCACTCATCTTGCGCACTAGTAAAGTAATGCTCAAAATTCTCCAAGCCAGGCTTCAGCAATACGTGAACTGTGAACTTCCAGATGTTCAAGCTGGTCTTAGAAAAGGCAGAGGAACCAGAGATCAAATTGCCAACATCCACTGGATCATTGAAAAGGCAAGAGAGTTCCAGAAAAACATCTATTTCTGCTTTATTGACTATGCCAAAGCCTTTGACTATGTGGATCACAATAAACTGTGGAAAATTCTGAAAAAGATGGGAATGCCAGACCACCTGACCTGCCTCTTGAGAAACCTGTATGCAGGTCAGGAAGCAACAGTTAGAACTGGACATGGAACAACAGACTGGTTCCAAATAGGAAAAGGAGTATGTCAAGGCTGTATATTGTGACCCTGCTTATTTAACTTATATGCAGAGTACATCATGAGAAACCCTGGGCTGGAAGAAGCACAAGCTGGAATCAAGATTGCTGGGAGAAATATAAATAACCTCAGACATGCAGATGACACCACCCTTATGGCAGAAAGTGAAGAGAAACTAAAAAGCCTCTTGATGAAAGTGAAAGTGGAGAGTGAAAAAGTTGGCTTAAAGCTCAACATTCAGAAAACGAAGATCATCGCATCTGGTCCCATCACTTCATGGGAAATAGATGGGGAAATAGTGGAAACAGTGTCAGACTTTATTTTGGGGGGCTCCAAAATCACTGCAGATGGTGACTGCAGCCATGAAATTAAAAGACACTTACTACTTGGAAGGAAAGTTATGACCAACCTAGATAGCATATTGAAAAGCAGAGACATTACTTTGCCAACAAAGGTCCATCTAGTCAAGGCTATGGTTTTCCAGTAGTCATGTATGGATGTGAGAGTTGGACTGTGAAGAAAGCTGAGTGCTGAAGAATTGATGCTTTTGAACTGTGGTGTTGGAGAAGACTCTTGAGAGTCCCATGGACTTCATGGAGATCCAACCAGTCCATTCTGAAGGAGATCAGCCCTGGGTGTTCTTTGGAAGGATTGATGCTAAAGCTGAAACTCCAGTACTTTGGCCACCTCATGTGAAGAGTTGACTCATTGGAAAAGACTGATGCTGGGAGGGATTGGGGGCAGGAGGCGAAGGGGACGACAGAGGATGAGATGGCTGGATGGCATCACTGACTTGATGGATGTGAGTCTGAGTGAACTCCGGGAGCTGGTGATGGACAGGGAGGCCTGGCGTGCTGCGATTCATGGGGTCGCAAAGAGTCGGACACGACTGAGCGACTGAAGTGAACTGAACTGAAAGAGATCTTCTTTAGATATAGGAGCTAAAGAGAAGTTCTGCAAGGTCTGGCAAGGTTTAAAATCCCTTCTTCCTATTGGGAGTCTGTTGGGAGATTCTGGATTTGCATCTGGTTTGGTCTGGACTGGGTGAAGTTTGGCTCTACAAGTCTTCCTGTCATGTGTAGTAACTGGGAAATTCATTCTTGGAATATGGTTCGTTCTTTCATGTCTGACTTTGCACATAGTCAGACACTGACTTTGCACAGTTCATTATACTGTTCTCCCTCGAGATCAAAACCCAACGTCCCTTCTAGAAAGGCTTTTTTAACCTCCCCAAAGCTTTTGTCCCTTTCCTCTGTGTTTCAGGTAAGTTTTACTCAGTTCTTTACAACACTTATCATGTGCAACTTAATTATTTAATAGCTCATTTCTTCCTCTAGACTAAAGCTTTTCAGGTATAACTGCCATTGTTTATCTCGTTAGTATGTGTTTCTTTAGTATATTGAAGATACTCACTAAACATTTTTTAAGTGAATGAATAAATACTGTGATCATGCCAAATGGCTCGAGGTTGCATCAGCCTCCAAAACTTGGGAGTTTTGTTTGTCTGTTTGCTTTTGTTGAAGTATAGTTGATTTACAATGTTGTGTTAATTTCTGCTGTACAGCAAAGTGATTCAGTTATACATATATATATTCTTTTTTTTAATTGGAGGATAACTCATTTACAATGCTGCACTGCCTTCTGCTGTACATCAGTATGAATCAGCTATAAGTTTACATATATCTCCTCCCTTGTGAGCCTCCCTCCCACCAATCTTTTTCATATTCTTTTCCATTATGATTTATTACAGGATATTGACTATACTTCCCTGTGCTATACAGCAGGACCCTGTTGTTTTGGTGGAACTCTTTTGACTCTTTGAACTCTAATCATGTAATTCTGTTAATAGAATTTAACATGTAAACAGCTAATTCTGTTAAAGGTAAAAGCTGAAAATAGAAAAAAGATAATACAGGTAGAAGTTTTAGTATTTTTTTTCCTGACCTCTAGTTTGAAAACCTTAACAATAAGCTCCTGCAGCAACAGCAGGACCTGTGCCCCTGGAGCCCAACACAGAGTCTGGGATATGAATGTAAAGTTTTAGGAAATGAATGAAGAGAAATAGATAAAAACAAGTTATCTTAAGATAAGGTCTTTCAAGTTATCTTACTATTTGGCCCCTATCATAGAGATATGATCTAATTTGTTTAGGACTGACATGGAGCTAGACAAGTTATTTCCATATCTTTCATATCAATTTTTCTGTGGAAGAAAAGAATGAAATCTAGAAAACTGGCCTTGATTTGTTCATAACAGATAGTTTAATCTTACACATCAGAGACCACCATCACGGAAGAGAATCACAAGGGTAGAAATGCTGAGGAAGGGTACCCGTAGTTTGAAGAAAAACTACCGTTCATTTAAGAACCACTAACATTTATAGGAAGCAGTGAAAACAGAGTCAAGAGGGTGGTTTGTGGTTCTGGCTTGCCACTTACTCACCTAACCAAGTCATTTGGTCTCAATTTCCTGTTAAATGCAGAGGGCTGCTCTTGATGGTCACTAAGATTCAATTAGGTCTAAAAATTATTGTATGTTCTACCAGTATCCTAAATGGCAAAGTAGGTCAGACTGATCTAGACAAGGAAACATTTTTATCTTTAAAATAGAAATAAAAACATTTCGGAAAAGAAAATAATATTTGATTTGGGCTTTGAAATTTACCAATTAAGTACTATATAACTCTATTTTTTAGTAAAATCAGTGTACTGGATACAGTTCCTTTACATGAAAATACCATGGTGTTTTTATCAAGGCTCTTTGCCAATAGCTTCTCTATTTCATAAATTATATTTAAGACGCTGTTTTCTCTTTCTGATCTCTGCGTGGCGAGGAAAAAAGAAGGCATGCTTAAGTAATAAGTGATGATACTCATCTCTTACTTTTTCTCATGTTCATTTCTATGGTCTACCGCAATTATGTTTCTTTCCTGAGGATGGCTAAAAATGTACCTGCAGCAAGAGCCTGTAAATCCAAAGCAAATGCTTGATTAGCTGCAATTAGGGGCTTATAAAAATAAATACCAGGTGATAGTTTGCACTATTCATCAAAGAGCATTAATGGAGGAAAGGGATAGCATACTTTTTTCCCTTTTTAAAAATAACCAAATGAGGAAAAGTCATCTTAGAGAAAGCCCCCTTAAATAGACTGCATCATTAATAGTGTTCTAATCCTTTTCCTGGAGCTATAGCAAACAAGTGATCCAGAGACACATTTCAAAGTCTTGGCACCCACACAATCTTTCACCTACATAAAAGTCTGTATGTACCATAGCTGATCTAGGGAGGAGACACAGCCCCTGCCAGAGATGATGCCCAGAGCAGAGAGGAAGGAATTCCTTGGCTTCTTCCTTTCTTTTTTTCTCTAGACTCTTGGTAGTGCTGAAACCGACCAAAAGCTGACAAGAGTTTGGAAAATGTGGGCTCCAGGAGGCAATCCCAGCCAACCAGGGCACCACATGAACAAGCACAGAATCAGCATCGTCCCCACACCCACCCTTATGCTACTCAGCATTCATTCCCATCCTTTAACCCATTCTTAACTCTCTGAAATGACATCATGCTTGTACCTAACACAGAATGGTAGCATAAGTGCCTGACATTAGGCTTTTGACTGTTCAGGCATCCATTTCAAAAGATAACTTAAACACGCATGTTCAGTTCAGTTCATTCGCTCAGTCATGTCCGACTCTTTGCGACCCCATGAATTGCAGCAGGCCAGGTTACCAGTTGTATAACACAGCTACTGGCAAATAAGGAATTAGGGTACCACCACCAACGCAGCTTCTTTCAGAAAGCCCTCAGTAACCTAGATAACTGACCACTTGAGCAACCCCACTTCTTCCCCTTGCCTGTATCCCAATTCCCACTTTTATGTTTTAAAGAGCAAATCCATGACAACACTGTAAATTGACTATCCTCCAATAAAAATTTTTAAAAGTACAAAAAAATTTAAAGGGGGGCACAGTTCGACAGAGGATGAGATGGTTGGATGGCATCACCAACTCAATGGTATAGGTCTGAATAAGCTCCAGGAATTGGTGATGGACAGGAAGCCTGGTATGTGCAGAGCATGGGATCGCAAAGAGTCACACGTGACTGAGTGACTGAACTGAACTGACAGTTCCTGAGGCAAAGAACTGTGTTCCTCCTTTGCCTGGCAAAGAAATAAAGCTACTCTTTCCTTCTCCAAAAAAAAAAAAAAAAAAAAAAAAGGTGAACCCGTGAAACCCTAATAAAGGGATAATATTCACAAGTGGAAGTTGGAGTACTTTTTTTCTCGACCACCACTTTGAAAACCTTAACAATAAACTGCATTAATAGCTCAGTGCACTGGGCATTAATTCTTTTGAGGTATTCCTTTCCCTGGCTTCGGGTTATTTTCTCACATCTGATCAGTATTCCTGGGAATATTTGAGGAAAACCCTCTATAGGCTCCAGGTTTCTCTCTAAGTGCAATTCTCTCCTCTTGGGAAGCCTAGCCTAAGCACTCTTGCTATCTTATTCTCCTCCAGATTCTCAGCTCCTCCTCAACTCAAGGAGTCCCCAGGCTCTGCCTGGTTCACTTCTTATACCAACACCTGGAAATTCTCTCAAGGAAGGGGTCAATTCCTATTTCTCATCAGGGATCACTGTCCTCTGTTGCCTGATACTGAGTGTCTTAAAAACCACTGTTCAATGTTTTGTCTGTTTTTTACTTGTCCTAGACTCGAGGTTAAATCCATTTCCTGTTATTTCATCTTGACCTGAATTGGAAATTCTCTCTGTTGTCATTTGTCTTAATTTCTTATTTCCATTGCTTGAGCTTAATTTGTTCTTTTTCTAACCTTCTGAGTAGAATGTTTAACTCATATAACATCACTCTGATTTATAATGATATTCTTTTTTATCACAGCTTTAGCCATAATTCATAAATTTTGCCATATAGAGTTTCTCTTATTATTGCTTTCATTCTCTCTGTTGAGAAAAATCTTAAATCCCCAAATGGTTGGGGTATTTATTGTTGGATCATTTACACCATTGTTATTATTAACATGTGGTTTTCCCACATTATGATTAAAGGCTGTGGGGAAGCATATCCCATGGTGGTTAGCAACTTGCATTCTTGAATCAGAAGGCTGGAGTTTAAATTCCTCTCTTTTTTCTGCCTATATGACCTCGGACAGAGTATTTAACCTAAGGCTCAATTTCTTCATTTGCAAAATTGAGATAATGATAACACCTATCTCAGATGGTTGCCCTAAGCATTAAATTATAATAATTGAATCCACATGCCAATGCAGGAGATGCAAGAGATGTGGGTTCAGTTCCTGGGCTGGGAAGATCTCTTGGAGAAGGAAATGGCAACCCACTCCAGTGTTCTTGTCTGGAGAATCCCAGGGATGGGGGAGCCTGGTGGGCTGCTGTCAATGGGGTCGTACAGAGTCAGACACGACTGAAGCGACTTAGCAGCAGCAGCAGCAGAGTATTTAATCTGAGGCTCAATTTCTTTATTTGTAAAATTGAAATAATGGTAACACCTATCTCAGATGGTTGCCCTGAGCATTAAATAATAATTGAATCCACCTGCCAATGCAGGAGATGCAAGAGATGTGGGTTCAATTCCTGGGTTGGGAAGATCTCTTGGAGAAGGAAATGGCAACCCACTCTAGTATTCCTGCCTGGAAAATTACGTGGACTGGCAGGCTACAGTCCATAGGGTCACAAAGAGTCAGACACAACTGAACAACAAAGCACACACACACAATTCAGGTAAAAACTTTAGCACATAGTAAACATTCAACAAATCTTAGTTAATTTCTATCTGGGGGAATTTATAGAAGGTCCTTTGTGGTCAGCTTTTAAAGTTTAAGTGGCACTGGCAACAATTAAAAAATGATGTTCTCTGTACGCATAAAATTCATTATGGCAGCACATGCTCTTGATCCCAACTCCCTAAGCCCTTGGTCCTCTCTGCAGCTGTAGGGGACAGTAAGCTGACAGTCCCTTCAAGGATCTATACATCTCTGCTTCTCTACTTGAAGGTACTCAGCAGGGTTTGGGACTTAAAAGCCCTCAGAGAATGTTCTCAACCAGTTAGGGATAGGTAAAATTGGATAAGTACCTTATCTTTGCTGTCCTGGAAGAATCCCCAGAGTAACTGAGCTTCAGTTACCCATGGGACAACTTACTCATTTATGAATCCTGGCTGGGGTTTTCCTCCTTCTTGTTTTATCATCTTTGCTCTTTTTCTTGTGTTCCTGAGATTACTTCCTAAATAAACCAACTACACTAAGACCTCACATAGAATCTACCTTCTGCTGGACATGGACTAACATAGATACATATGTATTAGACTATCCTATTAATTGTATTGCTCACGACCTCTAAGGAATGGTTCTCAAATCTCATTTCATATTATAATCAAGTGGAGAAAAAAAGGTTTCTAGGGACTGTCAAAAACATCCAGATTTAGTAAAGAGAGACTTTATTCAAAAGGATTACTGGGTTAAAGCTCAGGGAACTTGGGAGAGACTCTTAACCAAAGTTTGGCTAACAAGCATTTTGTTCTGATTGGTCAACTGGGACAAGCAGTTCAGTTAATCATTTATGAAGTCAAGAATGGGAACTTATAGGCTAGTCTTGTCATAGGTAAACAAGAAGGATGCATGAGTCTTACCTAAGTTATATGGAAGAAAATGCTTCTTTGCAGTCTTTTCCAGAACACAAAAGAGGCCCCGTCACACAGAACACACGTGTGTGTACGTGTGTGTGTAGGTTTCTTTAACTATCCCTGTTTCCCATCAGTACATGGTCCAGGTAAAATTTAACATTGTCAGGATAAAGCCTGGACTTCAATACTTTCTAGAAGCTCCCTAGGTAATGTATGGATTTCAATAAGAGACTCGAAAGACACATCAACTAATCAAAATGCATGGACTTTATTCAAATCCTAATTCAAACAAAACTATTTGTAAAAATGACTTTTATAAAACAATTGGGAATTTTAATACTGAATCTTTGATGAAGTAATTACTGCTATTTTTAGGTAGTATAATGATATTGTACCTATGAATTTTTAATTTTTTTAAAAAGTGATATCGGCATTTTGGTTATTTTTTTTAAAGATCTCTTATATTTTAGAGATATTGCCTGTAGGAAGTGTTTATAGATCAAATGATACAGTTTCTGGGATTTGCTTCAGTATAATATAGAAGACATTACTTTGCCAACAAAGGTCTGTTTAGTCAAGGCTATGGTTTTTCCAGTGGTCATGTGTGGATGGGAGAGTTGGACTGTGAAAAAAGCTGAATGCTGAAGAATTGATGGTTTTGAACTGTGGTGTTGGAGAAGACTCTTGAGAGTCCCTTGGACTGCAAGGAGATCCAACCAGTCCACCCTAAAAGAGATCAGCCCTGGGTGTTCTTTGGAAGGAATGATGCTAAAGCTGAAACTCAAGTACTTGGCCACCTCATGCGAAGAGTTGACTCATTGGAAAAGACTCTGATGCTGGGAGGGATTGGGGGCAGGAGGAGAAGGGGACGACAGAGGATGAGATGGCTGGATGGCATCACCAACTCGATGGACGTGAGTTTGAGTGAACTCCGGGAGATGGTGATGGACAGGGAGGCCTGATGTGCTGCGATTCATGGGGTCGCAAAGACTCACACACGACTGAGCGACTGAACTGAACTAAACTGAATATAGAAGGGGAGAAAGAGGGTAGGGAAAGTTGGCCAGGAATTGGTAAATGTCAGAGTTGGGTGGTGGGTCACAAGAGTTCATTAGCAAAGGCTTTCCTAAGGAAGTTCCTCAGAGAAGGCAATGGCAACCCACTCCAGTACTCTTGCCTGGAAAATCCCATGGATGGAGGAGCCTGGTAGGCTGCAGTCCATAGGGTCGCGAAAAGTTGGACACAACTGAGCAACTTCACTTTCACTTTTCACTTTCAAGCATTGGAGAAGGAAATGGCAACCCACTCCAGCATTCTTGCCTGGAGAATCCCAGGGACGGGGGAGCCTGGTGGGCTGCCGTCTATGGGGTTGCACAGAGTTGGACATGACTGAAGCAACTTAGCAGCAGCAGCAAGTAAGTTCCTTGGGCTTTCCAGGTGGTGCTAGTGATAAGGAATCCACCTGCCAATGCAAGAGATGCAGGTTGGATCCCTGGGTCAGGAAGAGCCCCTGGAGTAGGAAGTGGCAACCCTTCCTACTCCTGTATTCTTGCTTGGAAAATTCCATGGATATGGGAGCTCGGAGGGCTACCATCCATGGGGCTGCAAAGAGTCAGACATAACTGAGCAACTGAGTACATACACTGAAGGAAGCTCCCTAACTGACTTTAATAGGCAGCCCATGTTGAAAACTGCTATTATAAGCCTTACTTATTTTTCTGTCTACTCAACTGCCAAGACTGAAAGAGGTTTGTTAAGGGCTCTGTTCCCATGGCTATTGTATTTCTATCAGTTTCTCCTTGTATTTTATGCAATGCTTCATTTATATAATTCAGTGTTTTATTAGTTGTCTCAGTAAGGTTTATGAACCTTAGGAAAGGTTCCTTTTCCTTGGGAAAAAAATGCTCATGGCAAAAGTAAAGGAAAAAAACTCAAGCAGTATAAAAAGGTATATATAATAAAAACTAGATTTCTCTTTCATCTCAGATTCCCAACTTTCAGTCCCTCTCTAGAGTGTCAGACACAATTATTAGTCTCTTCTGTCTCTATCAAGGAATAGTCAATATATATGTGAACACACATATGTATACATGTACACATACTTGGACTTCCCTGGTGGCTCAGACAGTAAAGCATCTGTCTACAATGCGGGAGACCTGGGTTTGATCCCTGGGTTGGGAAGATCCCCTGAAGAAGGAAATGGCAATCCCCTCCAGGACTATTGCCTGGAAAATCCCATGGACAGAGGAGCCTAGTAGACTACAGTCCATGGGGTCGCAAAGAGTCAGACACGACTGAGTGACTTTTTTACCACCACTGAGTGACTATTTTACCACTCTGTAAATTACAGATAACTGGTAACAAGGCAAAATAACTCCTGCCTATAGACACGCAAGTCAATTCTGTCAGGTGCACGGACAACCCCCCTACACACACACCTGTTGAAAACCAGTTTATCCCTCATTTGCACATCCATTTCAACCTTCCTTTATTGCATATCAATCTTTGCTTCTTGACTTCTCCTTTGAACCAGTTATGACATCTGCCTAGCCCTCCTCTGTACAAAGTCTTTCCCTGTCCCTATTTCTTGTTTGCAGGAAAAATGCTTCAGTCTCCAAGCCTTCCCCAAGTTCCAAAAAGCTGGCTCAAGCAGTTAATGATTTGGAAAAGAGAGTCACAGGACTCCTGGTTCCTTCAAAGAAATATAGATAACAATCTGATCCATATCTTTGAGCTGTTCTGCAGAAACTAAGACCCTCACCCAGATGAGGATGGGGACTACATGCTGATCACAAGCACTAGAACTCAGACTGACTGGAACCAGAATACTGAGATTCCTGAAACATCATCCTGTTACCTTGCCACCAACCAGTCAAAAGAAGGTCCACGATCTAATCAGACATCTCACCACCCTCTCCCCTAACAGTGTCTTTTAAACCTCTTGCCTGGAAGTCATTGGGAAGTTCAGGTCTTTTGAGTGCAAGCAGCCCATTCACCTTGCTTGGCCGTTGCAATAAACCTTTCTCTGCTCTGAAAATCAACTTTTTGGTTTGTTTGACCTCAATATGTGCTAGATACATGAACTTAAGTTCAGACAAGACTGCCTTCATTTTGAGCAAAATTTAATCTTCAGCATTTGTTAATTTTACGTTTGTATGAGAGTCATGGTTTTCCTCCCTTTTTTTTTTTTTTTTTGAGAATTATCCTCTAACAGTGTTTTGCAAATAGGCTGAACATACAACTCTGGAATTTGAGGAAAACCCAACTATATTTTTGTCTCTCATTGTCCAGTGTGTGTAACTGTCTGGATGCATCAACTCATTTAACCTGTCCCAGTCATCTGCTTCAACAATATTCTTTTACTTGTATGTTTAAGTTAAATGTAATTACATTTGTAAGATGAATTTCTAGAAGAGAAACTGCAAAGTCACTCTCCAAAGAGATTAAACCAATTTACCCTCCCACAGAAGAGTATATAAAATGATGGGTTTTCCACATTCTCTAAACACAGTACATTATCAAACTTTTATATCTTTTCCAGTCTGGTAGGTGAAAAATGTAATCTTAAATATGTATGTCCATCATTGTGAATGAGATTAAACACATTTTCATACAGTGTAAGCCGTTAATTTTCTTTTTCTGTAAACCACCTATCTATGCCCTTTGCTCATTTTTTTCATTGCATATTGATATTGTTCATATTAACTTGTAAGCTTGGTATTTTAAGGAAATTGGTCCTTTGTTATGTGTGTTGCATTGCGGTGCTGGGGTACTATGAGGAGATGGAGCAAAACAAGCATACTACAGATCAGTGGATTGAGAATATAGCTACATCTAGAAAGGCTGCAAATCTCGTATCTCCTCCAGCCCTCCAGAAATGACTGAGCTGTTACCTTCTCATTCACAACCACTCAGCAATGAAGATCTAATTGAAGTGCAAGAAAAAAGGTGCACTGAAAAGTTACCATGGAAACTGCCCCTCCCACGGCATTTACCATTCAAAGGCTTCTGCAGGCATTCATGTACAACAAATTAGCAAAGAAAGATTTCCAGACTCACGACCCTAATTTTGAATGCAGTTTAAAGGTGTTCGGAGGCACAAAGAATACCTGTGGTTTCTATAGGGAGATTACCAGGAAATGAATTGTCTTGGGTTCAGCTTCTGTGGACTATAATTTGTTGAGACATTAGAGGGTACTTTGTTTTTGCTGCAATTTCCCCTCCTTCCCCCACCTTCTGCTGATGGTTGCCAGTTCATAGTGCTTGCTGATCTCAGGAGTGGTTTAATACCAGGCCTGAAGCTTAACAATTACCTCTTGTCTTGCCTTTAGTGAAAGCCCAAGCTCACTGAATAGGTTAAGCTGTGAATCCAGGTGGGAAATGGTGTGCAGAGGAAAAATCCACACTCTCTGTGGGGCAGAGAAGGCAATGAAAGCTGGAAGAGAGGTTGCCCAAGGAGTAAAGACCTGTGCATTCATGCTCAGGCACTTCAGTCACGCCTGACTCTTTGCAACCCTATGGACTGTAGCCCGCCAGGCTCCTCTCGTCCATGGGATTCTCCAGGCAAGAGTACTGGAGTGGGTTGCTGTGTCCCGCTCCAGGGAATCTTCCCAACCCAGGAATCAAACCATGTCTCCTGCATCTTCTGCACTGTGGGTGGCCTATTTACCACTGAGCCACCTGGGAAGCCCTAAAGACCTGTGACCAACGTTGAAAGTATCCTGGTTGGTGTGAGATTCTGGTCAATGATGGCTGGGTATCTTAGGTGGATAGGGCCCTGGGCACTGGGATTTCTAGCTATAACAAAAAAACCTATTTAGTCCCAATGCAGGAAAAGAACAGAGACCTGGACACTTTCAAAGGACACTGGGCATTTCAGCTCTAACCATTGTGGCCTGAGGATTGTTGGTGCCTCCCCATATATGAATCCTGGTTATTTGTAAGTAACCTAATGCTGGATCAGGGAGGCAGGGGAGGCTTAACAAGGACTGAGGTTGATTTTTTTTCTGTCATTTTGGCCATCTGGGACCTCAGAACTACAAATAATTTCAATAATTAATTTGATACACTTATATATCAGAATTTTGGAGTAAGATTCACATCCACTGTACTTTTTTGGACTAGGATTTTAAGAAGCCTTAGGCAGTTTAGTTCCTGTACAAAAATCCCACCACAAAAAAAGCATACTTGTGATGTAGTTTTAATTTTTTTGTTCACTTAAGAAATACATATAACTGCATAAATTTTGCTTTATTTCCTTTTATTCTTTTTTTAAAATTTCCTTTTATTCTAACAATCAATTATTTTTTTTATGGGCGTGAACAGGCTTTCTGAAAATGTACTTTGATTATGACATTTTATCAGTAGGAAATGTGTTATCATGGATTTTAAGGTCTGACTTGTCACATTAAAGCCAGTGAGATTTAAAATCAGGGATGGCCTGGATGGTTCTCTGCTGCCCTCCAGTGGGAAAGCCAGACGAGGTCCAACATTTTTGGAAAGAAGAGACTGGTTTCTATTTCTAATATTGGCATGTAAAAATATAGACAGAAAAAAGAAGAAGAAAACTAAAAGATACTTTTTTCCTAGTGTGTTTAGAAATAAGTTAATGTTGAATAATGAGCTACTTTAGTACCACGGCTTCTAAGACTAATTAAAACAGGATTTGCCGACAATCTACAATCTAAACCTACAACTTTTGACATAAACCTACAACTTCTGACATAACTACTGAAAACATTCTGAGTCTCTATGTTTACTTATATAATATTGTTTCACTTATGAATATTTGTTTAATTATGACCTTGTAGTCTATCATGACACCCTATTTCTTTAGGAAAGCATTCTTTTAAAGAATCATTTAACAATTTTAAGGAAATAATGAAACTTCTCACTTTCTCCATGAATCTGGTTGATATAATGACAGGCTTACATTAAAAAGTTTATTAGGAACTTCTGCATTAGCTGCATGAGGGTTGAAGTTCTAGTCTTTTTAAAATTCATCTTTAAAATATCCACATTAATGCAATAAGCACTAGCAGACAATATTAGCTGCAAACCAAGGCACTCATGATTGTGTGTCTCATGATTGTGTATCTTTAAACAAGTTTTCAAAACACATTAATTCCTCTAAAACAATTAAAACAAAAAACAAGAAAACATTCATGTTTGTCTCCTGATGACGGTAAGAAGTCTAGGGTATGGTTTAAAGACATACCTGGTCACCTTCACTTCCTTCAGTAAACGGATTATGGAGCCAGAAAACAGGCATTTAAGCATGTGGACAAATATGTAAAAAAGGCCTTATCATTTCATGAATCTTTTTCCAGGCTGTTGAAAATAAGAAAGTAGATAAGAACAAAAGATTATAGTTCAAGCTTGTTTGAAAATTTTAAAAAGTGATAGAGCCTACATTACATAAATATCTATCCTAGGAAATTACAGCACTTTGGTAATGTTATTATAACACTTTGGCATAGTTTCCTGAGCAAGGTGATGATTAAACATAATACCTAAAGTATACTGAATATTTCCTACCTACCAGGTACTCTGTAAAGATTATTTCATAAGAACTATATGAAATAGTACTGTTGTTATTCCACTTAACAGATTTTTTAAAAACTGAAGATGTAAGAAGTTAATTAACTTGCTCAAGTAATGACAGAGGGAAGGGTCACCCTCCAGAGCAAGATTTAACAACTGTGGTTTATTTGGAAATAGAAGCCTTCTAGAACTCTTTTACTCTTTTTTAATGGATTGTATTTTAATTTAATACACAGGTAGACTTTTTTTCAGGATGTTAAAGTTTTCATGTTGTCTGGGAGTTTAAACAGAGGTCTCAAAATCTAAGAACAGTAATAGTAGGTGTCAAGGCTTCTTACATTTTGTATAAAGGTGCCAATCTCCCTATGTATAAAATTCTGAGATTGATAAGGGAATTCTGCCATGATAAGCCTCCTGAGAGTTATACAAGAGAAGACACAGAATTAAATGGAGAGTGATAAAGCTCATGGTGAATATATCTTTGTAAAGTTGTGAAAGTTCTGTGACACTTCCCCTCCTCATGGAGAAGGGAGAGTAATTAGTTATCTATTGCTGCGTAACAAATTATCCCACAACAACAAATATTTATTATCTCACAGAGTTTCTGTAGCGGGAAGAACTTGGGCGTTTAGGTGAATAGTGCTGGCTCAGAAATTCTCATCAAGTTGCAGTCAAGATGTCATCTGATTAATCAAGCTGAGTTCCCATACACACACTCTTGCTACAAGATGTCTAGAAAAAACAGAGTAACTGTCTTTCTCACTTTCTGTAAGCAGTGCTCACTACCACCAAGACACACAGTGGGGAATTCCTCAGACACAGAACGAAAACTCAAATTATGGACAGCAGAAAATAAAGCCACAAAACTATCAAATGTAAAGTCATCACTTTGGCTGCCCTACACCAAATAACCATTGCTTTCAATGATTATACTTCAAAAAAGGTTGCTATTTAAAATATTGCAACTATTCTTTACACAGTCAAGGATGCACTCACTCTGTCACTCTTCAAAAGAGTCAACCCAATGTTTCATCAGTTACGACATCCACTTCTAAGTCTAGAACCTCTAGTTGCTATCTATTCCTCTACACTTTACTAAATAATGAAGTTTACCAACGATATCACACCTCATATATAATAATGAAGTAAAGGGTAAAGAAAGAAAAGTTAAAACACATAACAGTATACATCAAGGACTTCTCCTGTAGTCCAAAGGTTAAGACTCTACCTTCCAATGCAGGGAACACGGATTCCATCCCTGATCAGGGGACTAAGATCCTACCTGCAGCAGAATCCAGCCAAAAATAAATTTTATTAAAAAAGTATACATCATACACCAAGAAAGGAAATGAAAGATAACTGCTCTTGTTTCTTCCCCTGACTATGAGAACTTCATTTTTCTTTATGACTTTCTTTTTCCACCAGCCATTCTACTTTTCCTTTACCTTCAACCAATACGTTGATTTCTAAGAGATCTGAGTCTTTGATGGACCTATCTGTTTTATACCAGCAAACCTATTTTTGCTTCATGATCAAGATTAATTACTGCCACCAAAACCCTAAACTTGTTCTTCTCCTTCTCTTGCTTATTCAGTGACACAAGACATGCAAAATGATTAGGTGGCTGTCCCAGCTCCAAATCAATGGAACCATTGTTCAGTCTTGTTGGAAAAAGTCCTTTCTTTGGTTAAAACAAACAAACAAACAAACAAACAAAAAACCCTAAACCAGCTTATACCCTCAGAGAATGGCAGTTTAAAAAAAATTATAATTGGGGTCCATTAGGTGTAACATCTCTTTGTTCTTAAACCCACTAATTTTGCCTTTGGAAATGTAGTGGTTTTAAAACATATCCACAGATTCCTTGACATTTCTTCCATTTAAAAAAGGAGTCTCCAAGAAGCTCAAATCAGTGCTCATGACACCCTAGAGGAGTAGGATGGGGTAGGAGGTGGGAGAAAGGTTCAGGAGAGAGGGGACATATTTATACCTATGGCTGATTCATGCTGAGGTGTGGCAGAAACAAACATAATATTGTAGAACAATTATCCTTCAATTTAAAATAAATGAATTAAATAAAAAAAATTTTTTTAGATATAAATAGCCTTAGCAACTAAGTTATATGAACCAAATGTGGTTTGAAGTCACTATAGTGGAATCAGGACTTCCACTGTTAGTTTAGAAAAGGCATTACAGTTCCTACCTGGATTTCTCTCTCTTGGGATGCTTGCCCTTGGAATCCAGCTACTATGTTGTGAGAAACCAAACAGCACTATGGAAAGGCCATGAGTAGGTGTTCTGGCCACAGATTCAGCATCAGTCACCAGACATGGAGTGGGCCTTTAGATGATTCCAGCTCCCAACTTATTGCTGCCCCAACTGGCATCAAGTAGAGAATGGAACACAGATAAGCTGTCTCCACTGAGCTCAACAAAAGTTACAAATCACAAATCTGTAAGCAAAGTAAATTTGAAGATGTTTTAAACAACTAAGTTTTAGGATAGTTATACAGAAATAGATAACAAGAACAAGAAAAAAGAGTATCAAACATTGGACACTAGTTCAAAGCATAAACTTCATCCTATAACACAGCATCAGAAAGGGTTGCTTCCCAGAAAGCACCATAACTAGGTCTTCAGTAAGACAAGCCTATTTAAACTTAAGGTATTTCAGAAAGGACAAACAAGTATCGCTTCCTCAATGGTGGGGAGGGCCAATGAAATCCACTTGCCTCCAAGTGGTTGACTGGTCTTCCTGGAGCATGAGGTCTATCACCACCTCAGGACTGGTCTCTGCTGCTAGCAAACTGAACACTCAGCAGTGGCTGGGTGATCCCATGCATAGCTCTAACCTTGTCATCACTGCCATTTCATTCATGAGTAGCACTGAACAACCACTGAGCCTGGAAAAGGAGGCTAAGTTTCATCTACAAAGTGGTTCATTTCATCCAGATGATTCTTAACATTCATTCTGTAAAGTCCATCACCATATTCCTTCCCAAGTCTTCCTTGTTATCAGTTCTCCAATCATGCTCTTTTCATGTCCTTGACCAACTAACTGGCCAAATAATTAGCCTTGTACAATGACTTATTACCTAAGACTTAGAGTGAGTGTCAGAATTCCCTCAGGTCAAATCTTCAGTCAGAAAGGTCTAACTGTCCCAGAATAAGAGATGCTTTACACCAGATACTAGTGTGAGGCCCAGTTGCTTCAGGATTTGGAACTTTATTGTCACTGTAAACAATTTTAAATAGTGTATTTCTTTGCCTTCTTATGACAATTTCTCTCTTGTTTTTCAGCCTCCTGGCTTGCAGAATCTTAGTTCCCCACCAGGGATCAAACCTTGGCCTCAGCAGTGAAAGCCCTGAGTCCCAACCACTGGACCAGATTGAGGCCTACCTGCCCCAAGGCCTGCACCACAGAAGCAGAGCCCAGAGCCAAGATCACCGCAGAAGCTGACCAAGCCCTTTGTAACTACTGCCAAAAGCTCCTGATAATCACTAACAAGCTTCCTGACTCCCAATTAGGCAAAGATGCCCATTTGAGTAAATATTCTATAGCGCCCCAACCAACCACCTAATAACTCCAACCATCCAGCAGGACTTTTGTCTTGAGAGTATAAAAATTGGCTATTAACCCACAAAAACTGCCAGCATTCCCTGGTCTGTCAGGAGGTCAGCCCCTCTGCACTCACAGTCCCTATGTTGTCTCTGTTCTTTGTTCTTAACAAATTCACTCTCTTCCTGAAATACTCTATGTCTGGAACTTGTTTTCCAACCATTGCTCAGACTGCCTCAACAGACCACCAAGGAATTCCCTCTCTCTTATTTAATCAGGTACTTGGAGCCTCCTGAAGATGGGACGACCCTCTTTGCCAAACCTTCTACTTCACCTCCTTTCAGGGCAGTTTATAATTCTCCATCCTTTTAGGTACTTCATGGTAAATATACCGGATCCCCTAGCTGCCAACAAACGTTTGAAACGGGTAGGTGCTACTACTACTAAGTCACTTCAGTCGTATCCAACTTTGAGCGACCCCATAGACGGCAGCCCACCAGGCTCCCCCGTCCCTGGGATTCTCCAGGCTAGAACACTGCAGTGGGTTGCCATTTCCTTCTCCAATGCACGAAAGTGAAAAGTGAAAGTGAAGTCGCTCAGTCGTGTCCGACCCTCAGCGACCCCATGGACTGCAGCGTTCCAGGCTCCTCCGTCCCTGGGATTTTCCAGGCAAGAGTACTGGAGTGGGGTGCCCTTGCCTCCTCCGTGAAAGGGGTAGAGGTGCCATCAAAGTCCCCATTTCCAGCATTAATTCTGTCAGCATTTTTCTTCTACTTGGGCCTGAGGAGGCACTAGAGAACAGTGCAAGCCGGGGTGCAGGCCCACAGAGAGCCAGTTTCGGATAGCTTCCTCAGCTCACAAAATGACTCTCTCTCCGGCAGCATTATATGCACGCAACAGTTTTTAAGTGTTTCTCTCATACCACAGGACCGCCACTGGGACACCAGCCTCAGCTACAAGCAGCCCTTGAGGTGAACACCACCAGCCAGGCCTCGACCGGACGGGAAGAGGCGGGACATCCGTCCGGTACTTGCCACTTCCGGAAGTGACGTAGGACTGTCAACATGCAAGATGGCGGCCCATCACCGGCAGAACACGGCAGGGCGGAGGAAAGTGCAGGTAGGAAAGGCTAGCTCGTTGACCTCCCGGGCGTGGCTGGCAGCCCCGGTCCTACATCCAGCAAGCAGATACCTCGGGCCGCGGTCGGCCAGGGTAGCGGCTTGGGGCAAGCAGGACGAGGCGCGGCTGGCGGCGAGGGGTGGGGCCGCGGCGCTAACGGCTTGAAGAAGGGGCGGGGGGCGGCCGGCTGGACCCGCGAAGGCCCAGTACTGGGATCCTTGGACGCGCAGTTCGGAGCTCGGTGTTGTAGGTCATCCGCTGTCTCTTAGGCTAGTGCTTGCGGTGTCGGGCTGGGCTTGTTCCCCGCCCACCTGCTTCCCCCTTCCCTCGTCTGTCTCCCAAGCCCTGTGCCCAGCGGCGTCGGAGCGGAGGCCTTGGGACTGTTGCCCGCCGGACGGGCAGCTGAGTGAGTGGGCCCGTGCGGGGGCGTGGCGTGGCTGCTGAGCCCTGCCGGGTTTTTGAGGAGGTTCTGCACTTGGGAACCCCCAGCCGCCTTTTATGCGCGAGCCTTCTCCCCCGCGAGGTGGAAACGATGTGGGAGTGTGCCGGTGTTTGTGGGAGAATTGTAATTTTCATTGTTTTGGAATTTAATATTTTCACCGTTTCTTCATCTTTAGTGTGCATTGCATCCTTGAATTTTTCTCTCTCTCTAATGTATAATATTATTCAGAAGCAAAGAGTTACCTAAGCCTCCCGTGTGTGCTTTATGCCTTCATGAGTACAGTTTCGTTTTGGGTACGTTTGAGTTATTGCTACCTATTGTTTTCGACGACCTGAGGAGTAAAAGCCTTATTACAGGTGTTTACCTGCAGTTCAGTTCAGCTCAGTCGTGTCCGACTCTTTGCGACCCCCTGAACCGCAGCATGCCAGGCCTCCCTGTCCATCACCAACTCCCGGAGTCCACCCAGACTCATGTCCATTGAGTCGGTGATGCCATCCAACCACATCCAACCATCTCATCCTCTGTCGTCCCCTTCTCCTTCTGCCCTCAATCTTTCCCAGCATCAGGGTCTTTTCAAATGAGTCAGCTCTTTGCATCAGGTGGCCAAAGTACTGGAGTTGCAGCTTCAAAATTAGTATTACTGATTACCTGCAGTATGTTGTTTGTAATGGGGATAGTACGGTGCACTTACTCGTTAAACATTTACTGAGCCTTAGTTTGGACCCCAAAATGTGTAAAGAATTGAAAGAGTGCAGGAATAAGTAGCACCCAAGCTTTCTTTATAAAACTCAGCCGTGTATGTAGTGCTACATATAAGTCAGTGAATATTTGGTAATCTGGACAAGGGATTCCTTCATTGAGGTAAGCCCAGGAAATGGCTGTTGGCCATAAAATCTTCTGACTAGTTCACTTCTTTCTTTTATTGATCTCATTGATCAAGTACAGTGTCCTCAGCACTCATTAGATGTTTGTTGAATTGAGTGACATTAACAAGAATCTAAAATAGCATACCCTGTAAGGTGATTTTTAAGTGCATAAGGCAGGTGGTGAGAATGTATGCTCCTGACTAAAACGTGAGCTTAATTGTAACTTAATTGTTTTCTGGTGTTTAGAAAACTTTCCTTACTGCCCTAAGGTAGGGCAGTGCTGCCCTACATTCCTTAGGGTAGTAAGGAGAGTTAATCAAGTGTCTTAGTTTCTTGGATTTAGACTTAAAAGGTAATATAAAAGTACAGGATGGGGAAAGTATAAGTTAGCTGCGGCATGTGTGGTAAAACTGAATGTTTTAATAAGCTGACTATGAGCCATGGTATGCAGAATGAGGGAGAATGATAAATTCACTCTTCACCGATCAGAGTGCAAAACTGGAACTTGGGAATCAGTACTTAGCGCTTTGTTCTTAATAGGTATAGCAGTCAGATTGGTGAAGTGACTTGAAACTGATTCCTAGGAAGAGCATTCAAAAGAACTTTCTACTATCAGTTGGCTGCCGAGAAAATTCAGTGAGTCTTGTTTGAGTCTTTCAGAATTTGTCCCTAAGGTATAGAACCAATATGAGAAGGCGCAGAGAAGGATTTTTATATAAATACAAGGGTGAGCTTTCGATCATGAAAGTGTTTTTTAAACCAGTGCATGTTCGTTGCAAAACAAAACAAAAGCCACAAACAGTACAAAAGTATAAATGATTATTGTGCTCCACTCTTCACAGAAAACTGTTTTGGAGAGTGTGAGATATAATCTAGGCCCAGGGTTTTTCACTCTGAGTGCTATTGACCTCCTGGGCCAGATAATTCTTGATTGTGGGAGGGCTGTTGTTTTGCATCATCCTGCCTTCCCACTAGACACTGGCACCTTCCCAGCTGTGACAACCAAAACTGACTCTAGTCATTTTCAGATGTCCTCTGGAGGACAGAGTTGTTGGTTGAAAATTAGTGTTCCATACTTCTTTGTAAATGTGTACTCAGCTTAGGTGATTTTTTTTTTCACTCTAAAATGGAGTCACGGTATTCACTGCTTTGTCTTTTGCTGTTTGTTCAAAATTTTAAATATGCATTCCCTTTATTCAGCAATTCCTTGTCTGAAAAATTGTTTTATGAAAGTACATATGCATCTATCTTTTGTCATGCGAGGATGTTTGTTATAGAATGCTGTCATTGTGAAAAACAAAAATCAGAATGTCTATCAAGAGTCAATTGACAGATAAGTTAGGTACTTTCGTATAGTAGATTACTTTGCAATTAGAAAGATAGGCTAGATTTATATTAAAGAAAAGATGTCCAGAGGTAAGAATAGGAAATCAGCATAGCATGGTCCCATTTCCACACAGGAAATAATGCATTTTCAAAGTCTGCAAGGATATTAACAGTGATTATCTCTGGGATATTAGATTATGTGATTATTGGTAAGGCAGGAAACAAGATACCTTTTACCTTAACATATGTGAACCTTTTTATTTTTTAACATTTTTATGATATTCTTTGCTCTTAAAAAAAAAACAACTTTCCATTTTGGAAAATATATATATGGCTACAGAAATATTTTTTGCCTCTTGGCTCTCTTTCTTGTACCAAGAGGCAGTAGCCCCAAGCTCCATTATCAAATAGTAGGCCAGAAAGAACCATTGAGACTTATAATATTGATAAATGACCAATGGAGAAGGGCCCAGACATACTGCTTATCAATTATAGACATAGTGAAGAATGAGCACAAGTCCTACTCTCTTCAGCTTCTGAGGAAGCTGGAGGTGAGTATGAGGAGCAGGGGTGGATTTGTGATTGTCTGAAACATGAGCAGACAAATGTGTGAATTTAGATATATGATGGAGCTTCCAGTAATCAATGTCAAAGCAAATCTTTTCAGTCCCTAGTGTTCCCTTTAATGTTAGGATTTTCCAGCAGCACAGGTCAGTTGGTTGGCTCTCTGTCTCCATCTTCCCTTGTGGCTCTTTCCTTATTTGCTTCAGAACTCTTGGCACGACGTTCAACAAAAGTTACCAGTATTCCTGGTATAGGAGCAGTAACCGTGCCCCAGTACTCATTGTTGGTTCAAGAATATACATACTTGGTCTTTCATAACCAGAGGAATTTTTTTTTTTTTTGGTTGGAAATGACCCTCAATCCAACATAACCAGGTTCACATAGCAAACTTATGTGTTGACGTATGTAAATAACTCAAGAGATGGTGCTAGTTTCATGGAAATCTTGAACCAGTAGGCTCTCTGTGACCCTAACCTGAGAAGTGATGTAAAATCAGCTTTAACCTTAGGCTGCCTACAGGTTGGGGTTTCCCAGGTGGCTGAGTGGTGAAGAATCCACATGCCAATACAGAAGACGAGGGTTTGATCCCTGGGTTGGAAAGATTCCCTGGAGGAGGAAATGGCAGCCTACTCCTGTATTCTTGCCTAGAAAATCCCATGGACAGAGGAGCCTGGTAATCTCCATGGGGTCCCAAAGAGCCGGTACGACTGAGCATTCAGGCACACCTACTCGTTGTCCTTACTGTTTCCACACTCCTGGGTCAGGCCTTCCCTCTTGGTCCATGGTGGCCACTCCTGTCCTGACTTCATGTCCTTTCACCATCCTATCCACAGAACAGAAAGTCTCTTAAATACTGCCTGCAGTTTCTCCTAAGATGTGCTTGCCTTGAGGAAAACATTGAAAAGAAGCGGGGAATAGAGAGGCCACCAACAAATGTCTTTTCTACCAATACTAACCCCCTTTCCCTGTCAAATATTTAGTTGGGCTAGACCTAGTAAGAGCTCAGCATTATCTTTACACCTGATTCTGAGCCCCAATTCTGGGTTGTTTAATTTTCGAGACTTTCTTAAGGTTGTAGAATGATGGCAAATCCTGGTTTCTCAAGGAAAGACCCTTATAAATTAGCCATATGTCCAAGGTGAGTTACTTTTTATATGGGATAGGTAATAAAAATTTCAGTGCCAGTATGACATCCAGTAGAACAGAGGTCAGTAAACTTTTTCTGTGAAGAGCCAGATATTAATATTTTAGGCTTTATAGGCCTAGAATATGAAGAAGGCAGTGGCACCCCACTCCAGTACTCTTGCCTGGAAAATCCCATGGATGGAGGAGCCTGGTGGGCTGCAGTCCATGGGGTCGCTAAGAGTTGGGCATGACTGAGCAACTTCACTTTCACTTTTATGCACTGGAGAAGGAAATGGCAACCCACTCCAGTGTTCTTGCCTGGAGGATCCCAGGGACAGGAGAGCCTGGTGGGCTGCCGTCTATGGGGTTGCACAGAGTCGGACACAACTGAAGTGACTTAGCAGTGACTTGGCAAGCTTAAAATATGCAGGTGTCATAACCGCTCAACTCTGCCATTATAACATGAAAACAGCAATAGAACACTACCCAAAGGAGTAGGTTTGGCTGTGCTCCAAAAAAACTTTGTTTTCAAAACAGGCTTTGGCCTGGATTTGGCCCTTAGGTGGTTTTTTGCTAACCTCAGTAGGAGCGTTTTACTAACTCATGACTAGAAGTTAGGCTAGAAAATGTCCTATTTACATTTGCAAGACTGAGTTTTAGAATACTTCTTAAAATCAACACTCTTGAAACATAGATACAAGCAGAAAATTGTGGTCCACAAGATTGAACAGGAAAAACACATGTAAGAATTATTCATATTCGGCCGATTTGGGGGCCAGATTTAGCCTGAGAGCTGAAAGTAGCCTTAAGCAAAAGAGCTGTGTGGTTCCATTTATAAGGTGTTGTAGAACAGGCAAAACTAATCTCTGGTGAGAAAAGTCAGTTCTAGGTTGTCTGGGAGTTGGGTGTCGAGGTTGAGAAGAGGATGAGGGAACTTTCTAGGGTGGTGATGTATATATCTTGGTAGGGTTTTGTACTATACAGGCGTATTAATTTGTTCAGAAGTATTTTTGTATACTTCAGGTTTGTCCATTTCACTGAATGTAACTTTTACGTTCAAAAAATCCATAAATGAATAATGAACTCTGGTAGATGATACACATTTAGGAAGAATTGTTATTGATGATGTGCAACTTAATGTGAAAGCTATCGAAAAATAACGTGTCAAATGGATGGCTGGGTACGAGATAAATATAGAAAATGTTAATTGTAAAATATGTCTGTTGATATATCGATGTTTGCTGTGTCATGCCTTCAACTTTTATATATGCTCTAAAATTTTCATAATATTACGTTGAGGCGAAAATAATCTTTAAATGTCAAAAATGGTTAGATAGTGAAAAGCAGCAGAGGAGGGGACGTGAAATCTTGTTTGTGGTGGTCAGAGAAGGCCTTACTGAGCAGCTCACTTTTGTGTAAATATCTGAAGGAAATGAGATTTGCTACCTGGGAGAAGAGCATTCCAGTGAGACTATCAAATGCATAGGTCCTAAGGTAGGAAAGTAGCTGGCTTATTTGCAGAATAATAAATTTGCCATTGTGACTGCCACAGAGGGAAAAAGGAGAAGAGGAGTTAGAACCAAAATCAGAGAGGCGACTGCTGGCCCGGTCATGCAGAGAACTTGCAGGCTGTGGTTGGGGCTTTGACTTTTAGGTGAGGTAGGAAGCATTTGGTGGATTTATAGCAGAAGTGTGTTTTCTTACGATTATCTGACTGCCGGTGAACAAGGGTAGAGCAGAGAAATCAGTAGCTGTTTAAGATATCCAGATGCTATGTGATAGTGGCCCCACCCAGTATGATGAGAAGTGGTTGAATTCTGGATGACAAGACTTGCTGGCAGGATGTGAGATGAGAGAAGTTGAAGTAAGGCTGGCACTAAGGTTTCGTGCCTGAGCAGCTGGAAGAAGTTGCCATTAACTTCATCAGTGAGGAAGTCACAGGAGAAGCTCCTTTGGAGAGGACTGTGAGGAGCTCAATTTGAAACATGCAATGATTAAAGGTGTCTGTTAGGCATGCAAGTAGAAATGAGTTAATGACACCTCAGGAAAGCCTGGGGAATAGCCCAGAGTGTCCTCTTTGTGAGCCTGAAATGCTTTTAGGTCTCCTTTCTTTTCTTAAAAATACTGGGATTTAGTACTCATTCTGTAATATGTCCACATTTATTTTCATACAAAAAAAATTGTTTAGTTACTATAGTAACAGAATCCGCTCCCCTCCCACCCCCAAATGCCCATGCTCTAATCCCTGGAATTTGGGAATATGTTATGGTTACATGATAAAAAAGGATTTTGCAAATGTAATTAAGGTTACAGACCTTAAAATAGGAGGATTATCCTGGATTATCCCAGTGGGCCCAGTCTAATCATGTGAACTCTTAAAAAGCAGAGAACTTTCTTTGCTGGAGGCAGAAGTCAGAGAGAGAGATGAGGTGTGAGAGGGCCCTTCTGTTGCAGGAGAGGGCACATAAGAAGCATGAGAAGGGTTACAGGCAGCTTCCGGGAGCAGGCGTGGATCCTTGGCTAAAAGCCAGCAAGGAAACAGGGCCCTCCAGCCTACATCTCCAGGGAGCTGAATTCAGCCACTGAATGAGCTTGGAAGCAGGCTTTCCTAGTGTACCCTACCTGGAGATTGCTGCTGTGGGAATACCCTGTTATTTTTCTCCCTGTCAGTCCTTTTAATTCTCTCTTCCAAATACATGCTTCCTACTGAAGGGCTGGCCTCCCATCCCTTGTAGAGTTCTTAAATCTCCTTCCTTTTTTTTTTTTCTTTTCTTTTTTTTTTAAGTCAGTCAAGACAGATATATGCTCATCTTCTCTGCCTTTGCCTGTACTCTTGACTTTGCCTAAATGAAGTTTTTCTGGGACTTCATTCACTCATTTATTGCTTCTGTCTCCAGAATTTTGTACTTTTCTTTTTCTTTTACTTCCATCTCTTCTGCCTGCAAAGCTTGCCTATATCTTGAAAAGAAAAAGCCTCACTTAACTTGCTGAAACAGTCTTTCTGTCACTAGAATGTTCTTCCCCCATTAGAATGAAAGTTCCAGGAGGGCTTCTGTGCTCAGTACTGTATCCTCAGCTGCTCTATCCTAACTACTCTATCCTTTGTTTTATTTTATTTTTTGTACTCCATCCTTTAGAATAGAGCCTGGCAGCTGATGGATGCTTAAATCAGTATTTGTTGGAAGACTTGAATCCTGTTTTTCTTCTGTCTACAGCCAATATTTTTTGTCTTTAACAACAAGTTTTACATATCATTGTTTGTAGTTCTTTCTTTAATGACTACATGGAATGAATAGACCATAATTGATCTAGTCATTTCCTTATTGAAGATACTGTTTCTGTTTTGTCTACCATACTAAAATTCACTAAAAAAAAAAAATTAATAGAGTTATGAAATAGTAAAGGAAATCTTACAAAAGTAAGTAAAAAGACAGATAATATAGGATGCATAAAAGATGAATGGTCAGTTTCAAAGTTCAAAACATCTGACTGATGAAGTTTAAGAAGGAGCAAAGAAAACAGATAGTTATTGACAAATTTATATAAGACGATTTCCTAGAGCTAAAAATGTCTAGATTGAAAGGGTTTTTCAAAATACATAGCAAAATTAATGATAAAAGGACCAAAAATGATCTTGATTAAAAATAATAATAATAATAATACCCCACCAAGTGAAAAGAGAGATCCTAAGATCTTGGAGTGTTCAGCTTGTGGTTCCAGAGAGAATGAAAATGAGGTCACCTTACAGTTAAATGAAACAGTGGCATTGAATTCAGTGGCAGCGCTGGATGCTAGAGGAAGTTAGGGTAGCTTCAGCTTCTCTTCAGCGTCAGCAACTGACTTTTTCCTACATGGACTTTTTTATCCTGCCAAATCAAATGTAAAAATAAGGACCTTTTCAGACATTCAACGGCTAAGTCGCCTCCCATGGACCTTTTTCTGTGTTAGTTTCTTAAGGCCCTGGGGATGTACTTCTGGGAAAGTGAACAAAGAAAGGAGACACTGAAATTCAGGAAACAGTGGCTCTAACTCAGAAAAGCAGTAAAGGGAAGCACCGGAGGTGACAACTGTATCAGCAGACTGAGAGGGCAGCCAGGCCAGATTGAAGCGAGACTGTGGGGAGAGGGTGGGGGAAGCCTTCTGGGAAAGGGGGTGTTAAAGGTGGGTTCTTGCTGGGTAGAACCAGCAGTTAAAGAAAATTGAAGTTAAAGCAGTGGAAACCATTGAAGGGAAGGAGGAACTCCAGGGAAAATGAAGAACTCTCTGAGGAAGGAAATGTATTTCTAATATAGTACTTGGCTAGTGAGTAGACGTCAGTTACAGTCCAACAGTGTTGCACTGATTATTTATTCAACTCCAATTAGTGGTGGATCTATCTATATTGCAAGAGCAGAAGGAAGAAGTATTGGGGGAAGTTCCAGAGCTATATCCTAATCTACCATGGCTTGAGTAAATAGGCAGTGTCTAAAATGGGTAAGTCAGAAAGTTGTAGGATAAGCACAGTATTTCAAGAAATGGCAGTAGCTATCTAACAGAAACAACCAAAAGTTGAAATTAATTACCTCTGAATATTATGACTGGATGTGGGGAGTCTTACCCAAACAACAGGGAGACGGGTTTTCATTATTGTCTTTCAGTACTATTTGATTTTCTGAATACAGGCAAGAATTAGTTGGATAAGAATTGTTATACATTCAAAAAACTAAGTAATATATGCCTGTTATAAAACATTCATGCTAAACTAAAAAGGCATGAGTGAATGACAGTCACAGTAGTTCCATCTCTCAGAAGTAACTACTGGTCGTTTTCTATATGTATAGCCTTCTAAACTTGTGTGTTTATTTATAAACGTATATTGAATATTCTGCAACATTTTTACAGTAATGATTATTACACACTAATATGTTGGGCCATGTGTGTGTCGCTTAAATAGATCATGGTTTCCTTTGTGTGTCATTCAGTCTGGAGTGCACCACTGTTTTTAATGATTAAATAGTGTTCACTTTTATAGATGTGTGTGCCAGAATTTATCCAACTCGGAGACCTCTAGTTCTTCACTGTTTTTAATCACACGTCTATAATAGATGCCCTTAAAGAGTTTGGGCCCAGGCTTGTTGTGTTAAGAATTCCTTTCCAGCTGGGACGGGGACCTGACAGCCATGGGGTTATTCTCTGACTCTTTCCCACTGGGCCAGTCAGATCGTCTCCCAGAAGTCTGAAAATAAAAATCCATACATGCTCTTCCATCTCCAGTAAAGGAAGTGTGCTGAGAAACGGAGGTGAGGGGCCTTGAAGGCCCAGAGAAAGACACATCAGGAGAGACTGACACTCACACTGAAGCCAGCTTGCTTCCTGGTGGTTTTTCAATGTCTGATTCATGCAGCAAGCATTGGTGAAATGCCTTTTATACGCCAAATACTATAATAAGGGTACAGTGATGGGAGAGACAAGGTAGACAAGTTCCTTGCCCTCTCGTAGCTTTTTTCTAATGGAGAAGATATGGCAGAAAATACAAATATGCCGCATGGTAAGAACTGCAGAGTAAGTAGAGGAAGTGATAGGGGAAGGAAATCAAGGAAAGCCTGTTAGAGATCACTTTTCTGGGAGGGCTTCCCTGGTGACTCAGTGATAAAAGAGTCCTCCTGCAATGCAGGAGCACCGGTTCAGTCCCTGGGTTGGGAAGATCCCCTGGAGAAGGAAGGGGCAGTCCACTGCAGCATTCTTGCCTGGGAAATCCCATGCACAGAGGAGCCGGAAGGCTACCCTCCATGGGGTCGCATAGAGCTGGACATGACTGAGCGACTCAACAACAGCAGCTTTTCTGCCGGGACCTGGCGAGTGACGCGTAAGCCAGACAAGGTAAAAGCTAGGAAAAGAGTGTTGTTTTGGACATGAGAAATGAGACATGAGAAATCTTGGCACATGGAGAAGTAAATCTGAAGGCCCTAGGATGAGAAAGAGCTTGATGTGTTTGAGGAACAGGAAGGAATTTGGTGTGGTTGTTGTGCAAGAGCGTGGGGGGACTTAGTTTGAGGTGAGTGTGAAGATGCAGGGGAGAACCAAAGCATGTGAGGAATTTGGACTCGACTTTAAATGCAGTGAAAAGCTTCGGTAGAGAAGTGCCATGATTTTATTTTTAAAATGTCTCTTATGAGTCATGACTGTATTTCCTGCCCTTGGGCTCTATTAGATATTGTTGTTAAATTCATCTTGAATTCTCCTTTTAAAAAAAAAAAACAACTTAAGCTGATTTGAGTAGATTTCAGTTAGTTACTTGCACCCAAAAGGCTGGGTTAAGAAATCTTCCTTGTCTTTGCGTATACAACCCTGACCCATTTCACAGCTTTCATTATTTTTGTTTGTTGGCTATTTTCTTTGCTTTTTAAAAAATTACCTCTTCGTGACCTTCCTTGCTCTCTCGTGGAGAGTCTGACTTTTTATTATTGTTATCTAAGGAATCTTTGTATGTTGTCAAGAGTAAACTTTTGTCTTTTGTATTCATTTTCCCCCCAGTTAAGTGTTTGCCTTGTAACTTTGTTCCTGTTAATTTTTGACACTCAGAACTTCATTTTGTTTTAAATAACAGCTTTAGTAAGATAAAAGTCACATGAATTTACCTTCTAAAGTATACAACTCACTGATTCTTAATATATTCACAAAGTAAATTGATCACTTAATTCCAGAACACCTTCATTCTGAAAAAGAAATCCTGTACCCAATAGTAGTCATTCCCCGTCCTCCTCTCATCCAAGCCCCTGGAAACCGTTAATCTACTTTCTGTCTCTCTGGATTTATGGAACCTATTCTAGACGTTTCGTGTAAATAAATTTGTAGAATTTGTGGCCTTAGCATAATGTCTTTGTCATAGCATATTTCAATACTTCACTCCTTTTTTATAGTTAAGTAACATTACATTGTGTGGACATGCTGTTTATCCTTTGTCAGTTGATGAGCATTTGGGTTATTTCCATTTGTTGGCTATTGCGTTTAATGCTGCTGTGAACATTTGTCTGTACAGAAAGATTTGGCTTGTAGTTTGGTTTGGATCAGTGTTCCTCTTTTCTTTTGCAAAGAGTGCCATCTTTCTAAAGTATTTTCATGATTAGATTATTAAATTTCAATCTTTAGTCCTTATGAAAATTCATTTTGGTTTAAGATTTAGGAAAAGAATATTATTTTTCCCAATAGATTTTCCTAGATAATTTAGGTCTAACTGGTCTATCGTTCATCTTTTTCTCAAGCGCACACAGGACCTAATTGATAATTTATTAAATAATTTATCCTGCCCCCATTGGTTCAAAATCTGTTTATATCGAAATTAAAAGTGTATAATGGGAAAATATGTTTCTGAATTTTTCTTTTATTCCATTGATCCTTTAATCTCATATTATGGTCTTCCTTTGTAGTTCCGGTAGCTTTGTAATACCTTTTAAGATCTTTAAAGAGTATATTTTCATTTTAAAAAGTGACATGGTTAGCCCCTCAAGACATTGTGCTATATATTAATACTTTTGTCAACTTCTAGGAAAAAAATCCAGTGAACTCTGACCACAGTCAGGTTAAAGTCACAAGGTTAGGAAAAAATTGTTTATTTTGAATCACCCGGAGCTACAATACAGCATGTCTCCTTTATTCAGGCGTTTCTTTTATGTGCCTTATCCTGTGGATTGAGCCTCCCTGGTGGCTCAGACAGTAAAGAATCCACCTGCAATGCAGGAGACCTGGGTTTGATGCCTGGGTTGGAAAGATCCCCTGGAGGAGGGCTTGGCAACCCACTCCAATATTCTGGCCTGGAGAATCCCATGGACAGAGGAGTCTGGCGGGCTACAGTCCTTGGGGTCACAAAGAATCAGACACAGCTAAGCCCAGCACAGCATGTATCTTCTTTGCAAAATGAATTTCTAGATATTTATTTTTGTTGCTGTTGTAAGTGAAGTTCCCTGCCCCCTTTATATCCTTACTGGTTATTTCATTAATACAAAGTTTTGCTTTTGGCTGTCACCCAGTTTGTTGAGTTTTTCTTAATTGTGATGGCTTTTGGTTGGTTCTCTTGGGTTTTCTTGTGGAGCAGAGTGTTATTGTTACCAACAATAATAAAGTAGGGGAAAGTAGTCTGAAGGAAAAAGTTTAGTGTGTTAATGGAGAGCAAAACCTTATTTTTGCTTAGCAGGTCAGAGAAGGCCTTTTTGAGGAAGCAGCATTTCCACAGAAATCTTAAGACTGCAATGGTAGTCAGCCAGACAGTGGGAGGAAGAGCTTGTAGGCAGAGGGGATCAGCACGTGTGCCATCTGGAGGAACAGTGTGTGTGGGGCATGGGAGCGGTGAGCAAGGGCGAGGGCTGGAGAGGTGCTTGAGAACTTCAGACCCAATCCTGAGTCTAGTGGAGTAAGCACCCAGAGAGGTTTCTGAACGGAAAAATGTTTATATTTTTTTAAAGGACATTTCTGTCTACATGTTTTAAAGAGTCAACCAGTTACCATATGTAAAATAGATAGCGAATGGGAATTTGCTGTATGACTCAGGGAACTCCAACTGGGGCTCTGTAACAACCTAGAGGGGTGGGATGGGGAGGGAGGTTCTTGAGTGAGGGGATATAGGCATGCCTGTGGCTGATTTGTATTGGTCTTTGGCAGAAACCAACACTGTACTGTAAAGCAATTATCCTTCAATTAAAATAAATAAATTCAATTATATATAAAAAGGATTCATCCAGCTGCTCTGTGGAAATGGATTAAAGACAAACAGGGTAGGAAAGGAGTCAAGTTAGGAGGCATTTGTAGTATTTAGCCTCAGACTTGCTTATCTTGGTCTAAGCTAATGCCACTCTTCTCTGCTCAGCCCTTCCGTCTCTATGTTGTTGTTTAGTTGCCAAGTTGTGTCCAACTCTTTGAGACCCCATGGGCTGTAGCCCTCTATGCTCCTCTGTCTGTGGCATTTCCCAAGTAGGAATTCTGGAGTGGCTTGCCATATCCTTTTCCAGGGGATCTTCCCGACCCAGGGATTGAACCCGCGACTCCAGCATTGCAGGAGGATTCTTTACCACTGAGCGTCTGGGGGAGCCCTCAGTCTCTATAGAGTAAAATAAAAATTTTATCGAATTGGGAGATAAGTTTTATATTAGAAGTTTGAATTTCAGATTGGCCACTAGAAGGCTACATTTTTATAATCACATGTTGTATAGCTTCATAAGCAGCCCATCTTGATGTATTTGTCAGGTTTCCTATGTTATTCGAGATGAAGTGGAGAAGTACAACCGGAATGGGGTCAATGCCCTGCAGCTGGACCCAGCACTTAACAGACTTTTCACGGCCGGTCGAGACTCCATCATAAGAATATGGAGTGTCAATCAGCACAAGGTAAGGCGGGGATTGAGTTTATATTTTCAATCTACGCTCAGTAAATTTTGGTGTGTCTAATATGGTGCCTTTCACAGTTTCAGCTTTAATCTCTTTGAGCACTCAGTTATTTGGTACACTCTATAAATGAAGACATTGCAACCAGAATTCAGTAAGCCTCTGAGGAAAACACCCCAGGGGAGTTTTAGAAGTGTTTTAGCTAAGGCAAGGACTCCATAAACTAGGTTTGTGATAACAGCTCTTTGCTGCAAAGGAGCTTAGAGATTTTTCTGGTAGGGGAATTCTTTTCAGCAATTTATTTTTCTGTTTTAAATATGTTCCCAAAAAGCTTTCTTGGCATCCCTTTTCAGTGCTACTAAAAAAAGATTGAATATGCTTTTACATTTATAATTAACCTTGAACAAATATTTTTTTCATTTAAAAGTGATTAGGATGGGGATTTCCCTGGCCATCCAGTGGTTAAAATGCCACACTCCCAATGTGTGTGTGAGGGGGATTCAATCCCCAGTTGGGGGAACTAAGATCTTTCATGCTGACAGTACAGCCAAAAAAAAAAAGTGGTTACTGTACCCACAAAGACCCACAGGGTCTTACTATATAGCATAAAGTTGATGTAAAAATATGAAAACAGAAAACAGGACTTAGTGATAATGTCAAGATAAGGCCCCAGTCAGATGGAAAGGCGCTCTTTTTGTATTTTGTGTGAATGCCTATATTATGAATAACATAGAAAGGAAGATTCCAGGAAGAAGGAGGAGCATTTCTTGAACTCCTAGCGTTGTACCAGAGCAGTTTCCCAGATTATTTCTCACAATACTTCTTCAAGGCAGATCCACTTTCCCCTTATGATGGGAAAACAGGCTAAGAGAAACCATGGTTGAGTAACTGGTTCATGACAGAGAGTTAGAGCCCAATCTAACCTTGAAACCCCGAGGTTAGACTTTGTCATTTTAAAAGGCTGTGTGTTTTAGTAAGCTCTGCGAGTCTGATGTTGCATCTGAAAAAGAACAACTGCTTTGCACAGTTTGGACAGTTTCTTTAAATGGACTTTGGCCCAGTGAGTTTCGAATTTTTTGACCAGTGTAAATAGTGGAGGTCCCATATTAAAAACATAGAAAATAAAGTTGTGGCTCTGAAGTGCTTTTCAGAACCTACTTTTGAATTGGAATGTCACCTTCCTAGAGATTTACAGCATTTCAGACAAATTAAGGAAAACACAAGAACTAACCAGGAAGAGTTAGAAAGCTGCCTCTTCAGCCCTCAGACATCTCTCTCTGGTTCTCATTTTATGACAAGATTGAATAGCATCAGTTCTCAAATAGACTTGTAGAGAGCTATTCTCTTTGCCCATGAAGCATCTTGAACTTGCCTGTCTTAGATGTAGGGTGTAACTAAATACTCTTTTTTAAAAGGCCTCTCCTGGTAATTGAGCCAAGGGAGAGCAGTAGAAAAATCTTGAGTTACTGAATTGAAATGGTGATCCTTTAGCCATTGGCTTCCATTTTTTCTCTGAAGGACTGTAGATTCTGTGAGGAAATGTTCAGTTCACAGGTAAAAACAACAGTAGGAAGCTAAGAGCGGAAGTGGGCATCTTCGTCTGCCATCCGGCTAGGCTTCTCACCACTCTGAGCAGCTGCTTTTCTGTCCCTGCTGTCTGCTTTGAGCCTTCACCGCTGCTGAGGCAGATCCCCCCAGATCTGCTCATATCTCATCCTTTCTAGAGAAGCCCTTCCCATTGCACTCGTGTCTCACGCAGTGCCTAGCCCAGGCCTCGTTGCCTTCCCTAACTTCAGGGCATTTGTCCTGGAACCCAAGGCTTATGTCAGTGATAAAACTGTTCTAAAAGAAAACTTCTGTTTATATCTGCCATATGGAAGCATCAATCATTTGGTGAAATTCTACTCTGAATTCAGCTGTAAATTTGAAGGCCTTAGAGAAGTGTGTCACATTAATTAAAGAATCTAAACATAATCATGTTTTTATGATATATTTATGACATATTTTATCCTCTAATATACGAAAAGACATTTTTATGATTTATCTTGTAATTTCAGCAAGATCCATATATAGCATCTATGGAACACCATACTGATTGGGTGAATGACATTGTACTCTGTTGTAATGGGAAAACATGTAAGTATTTCTTTGGATTGTTGAGCTTCTGGATGATTTTAATTCAATTTATTTTTCTCTTTATTTTTTTCATTGTTATGTAAGCCTCTTTCTTGAAGTGTAACATACATACAGAAAAGTACACATATCCTGAGAGTACAGCTCAATAAAATTTCACAAAGTGAATACCCGTATCAAGAAACAGATTACCGAGGTCCCTCTTAGGCCACCCTTCCAGGCACTGTCCCTGTCCCAGGATAACTGCTCTCATGTCCTCTAAGCACTGTTGATTAGTTTGCCTGCATTGTCACTGTATATAAATAGACTCAGGCGATATGTATTTTTCTTTTAACCTGATTAGTCTCTTTTTGTTCTCTTTATGGTAAGATCCATTTCTTGGTTTTGCAGTCTGTCTTAGAGAAATTTTTTGTAGTCAAATTAGTTGCACCTTCAGCTGGAGCATTGAAGAGTTTGTCTTGCTTATTTAAAAAAATATTTGAGACAAAATATAAAAAGTTCTAGAAAGAACTTTTAGATACATATGTGTATGTGTGAGTATGTGAATGTTAAGATGTTTGAATTAACATTAGGAATGTTATAAATATTCAACATACATAAATATTCAAATATTTATGTATGAACATTTTGTATATATGAAAGTTTGAGACTGTTAATTTTTTTAAGTTAACTCTTTCAAATGGTGTTAAAACACACCACTAAGGGGTTTGTTCATTCTCTGCCTTTTCTAGTAATATCTGCTTCTTCTGATACAACAGTGAAAGTATGGAACGCACATAAGGGATTTTGCATGTCAACATTAAGGACGCATAAGGTAAGACAGCTAACACGGTTTCAGTTCTTTAGTGCAGTACTAGGATCTCAGTACTTTATATGGCTCCTTTGCTTATTGGTCTACAGAGTAGATGATGATATATATGTTTTGTTACAGGATTATGTGAAGGCCTTAGCATATGCCAAGGATAAGGAACTCGTAGCATCAGCTGGATTGGACCGACAAATATTCCTTTGGGATGTGAATACTCTAACAGCACTGACTGCCTCAAATAACACCGTCACAAGTAAGGTGTTTGAAAATTTTTCTTTAAAAGTGATCCAAGTTGACATTAAGTATGGTTTATAAAACAAATTTGATAAGTTTGCATCAAGACAGTGGTTCTGCCTGTAACGTTCTAGTCCCTGAGAGTGTGATTAGAAGCTAGTTCCTCACTGTGGTCTAAAAATGGTAACTTCTCCAGGTGTAACCTGGCCATTTTTGTACGTAGCATGTTAGCTCCCTAGCTAACATATAAGCTTCCAGAGCGCAGAAGTGTCTGTCTTATCACTTTTTATTAATATATCCTACAGCTTTACCTGGCCCAGGGCCACACTCTAGGCAGATATTACTGATGAAAGTAGTGACTACCTGGCCAAAAGTAGGCAACTCTTGACTTTCAGAAGTGTTGTGCTTAGTTGTGTCCGACTCCTCTCTGCGACCCTTGGAGAATCCCAGGGATAGGGGAGCCTGGTGGGCTGCCATCTGTGGGGTCGCACAGAGTCAGACATGACTGACGTGACTTAGCAGCAGTAGCAGCAGGCTCCTCTGTCCATGAGACTTTCCAGGCAAGAATCCTGGAGTGGGTTGCCATTTTCCTTACCCCAGGAAAAGTGTTACTGGATACTAACAGCCTTCAAGTTAATAACCACATAGGAAAATACCCAAAGGAAAGAAAGAGGGCTTTTAGTGCCAATACTCTAGGACCCTTTCAGAGCAGCCTTAAGAATTCAGCCAATTCCAGAAGAGTGCAGGAAGGCTGACCCTCGCTTCTAGAGACAATTCAGAAACCTTCGCAGAGTTAATAGCATGGATGCCTTATCAACTAAGATCTCAGTTACCCAGTCAGACCCAGACAGGTTAGACTTGAAGTTCGGCCTGGTGTCAGTAGCGACTCCTAGGAGCATATTTTTGGCTAAGCCTGGCTTAGAAGATCTGTGTTGATGATGTGGCCTGAACTTTCTGGATCCCTGCATGACAGATCCAGTTTGTCATGACTGTGTAATACTCATGTTGACATAGCTAGCAATTCTAATGTAATCTAGTATGTGTCAAGAAGAGCAGCTTGGGAGACTGGTGTTTATAATTTCTTAATATTATTTTGCCCTTTTTTCTCAGGAAATATGCGAAGGTTTAGACACTATTCTTCCCTTGTTCTCTGTGATTAATGTACACAGTCTCAGGGATTCAGCAGCTGGTCCTACTGGGGCTGTCATAATGCATCATTTAATTCTCTCTAATGTAAGGCCTGCCTGAAAGAGACACTAACAAGAGGGAATGAAGCCAAAAAAAGAAGGATTGTCCCAAGGTCAGAGATGAGGCTTAGTGGTATAGATTCAGCAACAAGTATATTCTACTTAGAACTGTTTAGAGAGGGTATCAGACACGCTTTTTATCATTATGGAAATAATGATAATAGCTAACATTTATTGAGCATTCAGTAGAAGCAGTTACTTTTCTAAATACTTTATATGTATTTATTCCTTTACTCACAATCAGTATTTTTGTTTACACTTATTCCTGTTGTAAAGTTGGAATCATACTGTATGGACAGTTTTATGTATGTGCTTCAGTGGTATTGACTTCTGAATCAGAGAGCATGAATGCAATTCTTGCCACATAGTGCCTAATTTCCTTCCAGAAGAGTTGTACCAAATTATCCTTCCACAGGTAATGTATGAGAGTGCCATTTCCACTTTTTTTTTTTGAGAACCAAGTATATTGCCTTGTTTTTTACTGATTTTGTCAGTGAAAATAGTATTTTGTTTTGATTTGTGTTTTCTTGTAAAAAATGAGTTTAGCTATAGTTTTCATTTTTATTGGCACTTGTGTATCTTTGAAAATATATTGCTTATGTGAATAGCTTTTTAAGTGGCAGTTCAGTTCAATTTAGTAAATATTTATTGGGCATTTGTGTATGCTCAAATCCAGAAGGGATGTAAATTTTAATAGTATTATTTAGAACTATCTCCATAATAGGTAAATTTCTCTTCCTTAAGAGTCCTCATAAAGATAAGATTTTCTAAATCAAATAATTAAACTTGCAGTTTGTGCTGACTAGCTACTAAACAGCTGATGATTTTAACCTTTAGCTCTATTTATCCTTAATAGCTTCTTCTTTAAGTGGGAACAAAGATTCCATTTATAGCCTGGCAATGAATCAACTGGGAACAATCATTGTATCAGGGTCCACTGAGAAGGTAAGGGGGAACTTAAGGGGTATATTTTAACACTAGAAAACAAAGAAACCAACATAATTTGATCTTTGTAATTACAAAATATATAGACAGTGGTTTTGCCTGGTGGATACTAAAAATAAAGGCTTTATTTGAACAAATAAGGGTATAACTGTATAATTACTGTCATGTGTGTGGTGCCAGGGTTGGAGGGTGGAGTGGGGAGGCCTGTGCATTTTTTTTTTCCTCCTGCTTAAAAAAGTTGGGAGCCTTGGACACTGGAACACTGTCTATTGGCTGAAGTAGTACTACCATCACAGAGCTTAGTGGTTACCATTTGATTTATAGAATCCATCTACTATTTAAATTTGATCGTTTGTGTGATACGTTGTATGATTCACAGGTTTTAAGAGTATGGGATCCGAGAACATGTGCAAAACTAATGAAGCTAAAAGGGCACACGGATAATGTTAAAGCATTGCTGTTGAACAGAGATGGCACACAGGTATGCAGTTCACACGAGCATTTACCTACTGACCTTGTCATAAATTTCATACAGCAGAAGCTCCCCCACTTTCTATATTGTTGCATAGTTGGTTTAAACCAAAAGCTACACACGTTATAAACTGTGGTCTCAAATCCTTAAAATACCCAATTGTGCATATAATAATCCACATTTTGAAATTATCTTGTTTGCATAACTTTTAAAGAAAGGCCAAGCAAAGGATATCCTAAGAATAATTCTAATGCAGGTGAGCATACACAATTATGTATAGACTAAAATAAGGGCTTCCCAGGTGGCTCAGTGGTAAAGGATTGCTTGCCAATGCAGGAACTGCAGGAGACGTGGGTTTGATCCTTGAGTCGGAAAGATCTCCTGGAGGAGGAAATGGCGATCCACTCCAGTATTCTTGCCTGGAAAATCCCATGGATAGAGGAACCTGGCAGGCTGCCGTTTGAGGTCTCAAAAAGTCAGACAGAACTGAGCATCCATCCATAAATACACACATATATATAGGCTAAAATAATTTAAAATGCTTCCTTTGAAGCAGAAGGAATCTTTGGTATTGAGTGCTTTCTGGCAGTGGAAAATATCCTCACAGTGGGTCTGGTTTCTTAGGCAGATCTTGTCAGTTGACTATGTAGATATGGACTGTAGTTTTGTTATCTAACATAGAACTTAAAGTCAGCATTTCAAAGAAAAACATTTTGGTAATGTTTGAACAGGTATTAATATTCAGCCACATAATTTGTGAATTATAAATCACAATTCTATCTGTTCTATAGCAGTAGAAAAGTGATCTTTCATAATATAGACAGTAAAAAACAAAAACTGAGCACCGTTTTATGTTATGACACACCTCTCCCGTGTACTGCTGCCGTTTTTCTCATAGGCAGGGATCATTGGAATTGATTGTGATGGGGCTGGAAAAGGGAGAGTACGAATGTGACTGGATGAGAAACACCATCGGTCCATTACTCCCATGAAATAACATCAGGGAAGTTGCCTCATCCATGAATCAGTGAAGCCTTTGTTTCCAGAGGTGAAAGGAAAGTTGAAAAACTGGCCAAGGGAAGGAAATCACTTTTCAGAACCAGGTAGAGAGGCTGGAAGATGCCCATAGAGGTCTTTGGAGACATGGAAGGATCTTGATACTCATGTATTGTGTGTCCTTGAGCAGAGAACTCTTCTTTACCTGTCCTTAGTTTTCTTGTCTGCAAAGTGGGAATCATAGTCTTTAGTTAGTATAGTTGGTGAGAAAAGTAGAAATAATAGGTACGTTCTTGTCTGCAAACCATGGCATTTTCTAGGACTCTTGAGTTTCTTTGTAGTAGCATTTTCACCTGAGTCTAAAAAGCCCAATGCAGTCAGCTCCTCACTTTTTTGCAGTAGCTGCTAGGTTGCACTTGATATGGTTGTCCAAGCCTTCTTCTGTTAGCTTTGTCCAGGATCAAACTGGATTGTATGGGCTCCATGGGACTGCCCTTAACTAGAGGCGGTAGACTAGATGGTTTTCAGAAGGGGGCTGTGGGCCTGGTGGACTTCCTGAGATCTCCTCCTTTCTGCTTCACTCCATGCCTTGTTTCTTCTGTAGATAATTATGAATGTGCTTTTAACTAAAACGATAAAAGTAGCATCAGTTCAGTTCAGTCACTCAGTTGTGTCCGACTCTTTGCAGCTCCATGGACTGCAGCACACCAGGCCTCCTTGTCCATCACCAACTCCCGGGGTTTACTCAAACTCATGTCTATCACATCAGTGATGCCATCCAACCATCTCATCCTCTGTTGTCCCCTTCTCCCACCTTCAGTCTTTCCCAGCATCAAGCTCTGCAGATGAGTCAGTTCTTCTCATGAAGTGGCCAAAGTATTGGAGTTTCAGCTTCAGCATCAGTCCTTCCAATGAATACTCAGGACTGATCTCCTTTAGGATGGACAGGTTGCATCTCCTTGCAGTCAAAGGGACTCTCAAGTCTCCTCCAACACCATAGTTCAAAAGCATCAATTCTTCGGTGCTCAGCTGTCTTTATAGTCCAACTCTCACATCCATACATGACTATTGGAAAAACCATAGCTTTGACTAGACAGACCTTTGTTGGTAAAGTAATGTCTCTGCTTTTTAATATGCTGTCTAGGTTTGTCATAGCTTTTCTACCAAGGAGCAAGTGTCTTTTAATTTCATGGCTGCAGTCACCATCTCCAGTGATTTTGGAGCCCAAGAAAATAAAATCTGTCACTGTTTCCATTGTTTCCCCATCTGTTTGCCATGAAGTGATGGGACCAGAGGCCATGATCTTCGTTTTCTGAATGTTGAGCTTTAAGCCAACTTTTTCACTCTCCTCTTTACTTTCATCAACAGGCTCTTTGGTTCTTCGCTTTCTGCCATAAGGGTGGTGTCATCTTTGTATCTGAGGTTATTGATATTTCTCCCAGAAATCTTGATTCCAGCTTGTGCTTCATCCAGCCAGCATTTTGCATGATGTACTCTACATATAAGTTAAATAAGCAAGGTGACCGTATACAGCCTTGACATATTCCTTCCCTATTTGGAAGCAATCTATTGTTCCATGTCCAGTTCTAACTGTTGCTTCCTGACCTGCATACAGATTTCTTAGGAGACAGGTCAGGTGGTCTGGTATTTCCACCTCTTTAAGAATTTTCCACAGTTTGTTGTGATCCACATAGTCAAGGGCTTTGGTGTAGTCAATAAAGCAGAAGTAGATGTTTTCCTGGCACTCTCTTGGTTTTTCGATGATCCAGCGGATGTTGACAATCTGACCTCTGGTTCCTCTACCTTTTCTATATTCACCTGGAACATCTGTTCACAGTTCACATACTGTTGAAGCCTGGCTTGGAGAATTGTGAGCATTACTTTACTGGCGCGTGAGATGAGTGCAATTGTGTGTCAGTTTGAGCATTCTTTGGGATTGGAATGAAAACTGACCTTTTCCAGTCCTGTGGCCACTGCTGAGTTTTCCAAATATGCTGGCATATGCAGCATCATCTTTTAGGATTTGAAATAGTCAACTGGAATTCCATCACCTCCACTAGCTTTGTTCATAGTGATGCTTCCTAAGACCCACTTGACTTCACATTCCAGGATGTCTGGCTCTAGGTGAGTGATCACACCATTGTGATTATCTGGGTCATGCAGATCTTTTTTGTATAGTTTCTCTGTGTATTATTCCTCCTCTTCTTAATATCTTCTGCTTCTGTTAGGTCCATACCATTTCTGTCCTTTATTGTGCCCATCTTTCCATGAAATGTTCACTTGGTAACTAATTTTCTTGAAGAGATCTCTAGTCTTTCCCATTCTATTCTTTTCCTCTATTTCTTTGCATTGATATCTCAGAAAGGCTTTCTTATTTATGGTTATAAATGCACTTCACCTCAAGTCAGCTTCCCTTACTGAAAGCACAGACGGTGATATGGTACTACTTTAAAAGCTGCCTGTCTGCCTTAGAGTGCAGAATTAAGCCAGTAGTTTTTCTTCTCTAGTTCTCCCTTTATCCATTTTCCTTATTGGCAATGAGAAACTAAATGTAAATTGAGCCACCAACAACATGGCATCTTTACATTAGGGAATTGATCAAGAAAACACCTAGAATAGCCACTTATCTGGCGAAAAGAGAGAAGGGAAAAGAAACGTTTACTTACTGATTCTTGAACTCTTGCAACATGGAAGAGAAGGTTATTGGTTACTGGACCAGAGTATATATTAAATCCTGTAGAGTTGCCCTGCAGCTTCTCATGTAGGGTCCCTGATGGCGTAAGTCAGGGACTTGTGATGATACGTGTAGTAGGCCAATGAATCCTATCAGTGTCAGCCTATTGCCGCACTTTCTTTGTTGTCGTAGGATATTTAGCAGATCTTACTATTTGAGGTCTCTCTTCACTAAAGTTGTTTTGATTGGTGCCAGCATTCCTGGGCCAAGCCAGCTGACTTTGTATTCCTTGCACTTGCTCAGTCAGTTGCTTGAGGAGACTGGGGCAAGCTGCTATCTTGTTCTGAGTCAGTCATGTCCTTGTGTGTCACTCACAGGATTTTCCTTGCTGATACAAATCTTGCTGAACCACCCTATAGGCCCAGGGGCTCCTTGAGCATTAGGCCACTGCTTGCTCCTGACTTGCCCACTGGGCTGCTCTCTTTTGGCAGTTACAACTGTGTATAAGTGACCATCCCAGAAACACTGTGTGTTGATCAACAGCAGTCTTGCAGCAGTACACTGATACTTCTCATCTCTATTGGCAAAAGCACAGAGCACCCGATCAGGCTATAGGATCTGATCCCCTGAGTCTGACTTAGCAGTGCCACTTGGGGCATTCTGTCCTAGTCCCAGAAACCACCTCGATGAAGGGGCCTTCATGTTTATCCAGTGGAAGGTTGGGGTCAGTGGGAAGTGTTTGGATGAACCCTCTAGGTCCTAAAGGACACCAGGCACTAGAATTCCTGTAAAATAGGCATATCTTCTAACCATACTGCTGAATACCACAAACTCATTTGCCAGCTTGGTGCTTTAAAAGTGATTGCTGTCTATTTGGGGGCCTGCTTTTAACAGTCTTAGATTACTGATTACTATCAAAGATTATTTTGTATTCTATATCCGGGTGGATGTAGAACTCTAATATACTCTGTATTTCCTCAGCTGCTTTCAGCTGTGCATTCTTGGTTTGGAATTTACCTCCTTACTGTTGTAAGTTACCCAGCCTATGAGGACTTCCAACCCATCACCTTTGCCTTCCTTATCCTAAAGTTCTCAGACCTTATTCCCTGTAGATCTGTGGTCTAGGAGCTAAGTGATCAAAGCTTCACTAACAGCTTCGCCACCTCAGTGAAGCACCTCATCCTGGAGTGGGGGACTCCTCCCTGCCTGCCCCCCATTACACTGCCACAGTGCTCCTACACACGTGATGGAGGTCTCCTTACAGCCTTACTGCTGACAGTCTCTTTACTGGTTAGTCTCTGGGTTCTCTTGCAAACTAGTTATAATCAATGATTAAAACACTGATGCTCCTGACAGCTTATGGGGGAGTCTGTTAGTACGATGTTTGTTTAATTAAACATGTCCAGAGTTCGGAAAGCCTTTTGAGTCACAGAACAGGCCAGTTAATCCTTAATATTCCTGAAGGCCTCACCTGTTCAAACACTATCCAGGTCTCCCAGCCCACAACTATCTTCTCTTCTTTGAAGTTCTTTGCCTGCTTGATTTCACATACCAGCACCAGCAGTTGCTTTCTCCTCAGGGCTATTTTTTCCCCAGAAAAATAAGCTTTTCTCCCTTTCCCCAGGTGACCACAGTAACTGGTAGAGAATACCAGGCATGCTGAATGCAAATGTGGGGTGGCTGGTTCTCCCTGTTTCTGTCACACTCCGTGTGCTCAGCTCTGATAAGAGTACCAGCAACTCGCATGCAGTTGAGCCTTTAGAAATGTCAGAATTGCCAATGTTAACTCTGAATGGGTAGGGTTTTGTGGCAAGCTGGATTTTGCATTTGAGTCTTGTCAGTAAAATCCAGGAGACCTGGCAAGTCATCATGAATCCAGAGCAGTGAGGGAGAGGACAAAACAGAGGTGTGACCCAGGGCTCTGGGCTAGTGCAGTGCTTGTCAAGCTTGGCGTGCCAGACAGAATGACCTGGAGAGCCTGTCAAAACACGGATTGCTGGCCCCCACCAGAGTTTCTGCCTCACTGGGTGTGGAATGGGACACAAGATGGTGATGCTGCAGGTGGCCAGGTACCAAGGAAGCTTTCCTCAGAGGGTTTCCTGCTTGAGCCTGTGTTGTTGCCTTTGGTCATCCCAGCCTGTGATGCATGCTTATCAGAAGTCTTTTATCAGAGGCAGGAATGCAGGTTATTAGAGACACATTTTGACAATATAGAGTCAGGAGAGAAGCCAAGAGCAGAGCACAAGAAAGCAGGATCTTTTTGGCAGGTTGCTAACCTTAGCTTTCTCCATCCCCAGTGCCTTTCCGGCAGTTCAGATGGGACAATCCGCCTTTGGTCCCTTGGCCAGCAGAGATGTATAGCAACATATCGAGTGCATGATGAAGGTGTGTGGGCCCTGCAGGTCAACGACGCCTTCACACACGTGTATTCTGGAGGAAGGGACAGGAAGATTTATTGCACAGACCTAAGAAACCCTGATATTCGGGTGCTAATTTGTGAAGAAAAAGCGCCAGTTCTCAAGGTATGTCATATGTTTTAGTTTTATGATTTAGATTGTTACATGCGCTAGCCAAATACATCAAAATCAATATTAAAACCTGAGTCACCTGTTATGTTGTGAAAAAGATACTTCTTAGCCAACCGTAGAAGAAATGGTGACTTCCTGGGAACATCAGGGGTGGATGACTGTCACACTGGCGAACCCTGTGAACTGACCCACAGTGCTCCTGGGCTCTGCTGGCTTTCCTAACCTGTCCTTAGAGGAGGAATAGAGGAGCTCAGTCTGTGAGTGGACAGCAAAGCAGAAATGTGCCCAGTGTGCCACGTGGGGAATGTTGAAGAGTGCTCCTGAAGAAGGGGGAGAGGCAGGTTCAAACTGCAAACCATCACTGCCTCAGAATAGTCCTGGGAGGTGGGTACTTGAGAAGCCATCTGTGTTGACACCTGCTAAAAGTGAAGCCTAGCCTGAAAAAATGGACAGTCATCATTGACAAGGTGTTCAGTCTCACTGATATTCACAGAATTGCACATTAAAACAATGGTGAGAAGATTTCCAGACAGCACTCTCCCCCCCTGCCAACCCCTTCTCAGAGATCATCTGAAAACAGAACTTCAAATAGCCATCATCTGCAAAACGAAGTGACATCTGACACTCAGACCACAGTATAGGAGGAAGAGCTGAGACAGACTACAGGTCAGATGAGACACTTGAGAGGATGCCTGTGGTCTGAGAGCTCATGTAATACTGGCCAAGTACAGTTCTTTAAAGCAGATGGCACAGCCTAATGGACAGAAGCCATAATCCTTTAGAGAAGCAAGAGAGTTGAGGCCAAAGTCACAGAGACACAGCATGTGTGCAGGAAGCACGCTGATGGGGAGAGACAGGTGTGGAGGGGAAACTGCACTGCAAGGCCTGCGGCTGCCAGGATCTCTGGGCCGTGGAGAAAAAGACAAGAGGGATTTAGCCCAGGCATAAACGTAAGGAGCATCACTCTGAACTAAAGAGGATTCCTGGTTGCCAGTGTTCCAGCCCTGTCCTCATGTCTCAAAACCTGCAGTTTGCTGGTGCAGGAAGAAGAGTGGGCAGATCACGTCATTTGCATAATGTGTGCATAGGTGTGTATTTATTTTCATATGTGCAGTATTTTAAAAATACGGGAAGAGACAGTAAATGGCCCCCACTGTGCAGACTGTTCCTGGTGGGGAGTAGGCATGGTGCAGGGCAGGAGTACCATTTACTTTCACTGTCTCATTAGAACGGTTATTTTGTTTCTTGCTACACTCATTTCCAAAGAAAAAAGAAACTTATTTTCTTGTTATTAAGAACATAAAAACAGAAGAGTGGTAAAACCAGGAAGGAAGGGTAAGTCATCCGTTTGACTATTCCCATTTAGAAGCCTTAAATTAACCACACTTGAAACTTGAAGCCCTTGTTTTTAGTAAGATGTCACCCCATTCCACTTATGTAGGGCTCTAAATTTCATTATCAGAGAGACCCTTTCATTCTTCTGTGCATCCCTGGCTTTTAACACATGCCTGTGGTATCATCACCATACAATATTGAATGGAGGAGTTGGTATATAATACTGTTTAGCTGGTCCTGGCAGTTCGGAAGAATCAACATTCCATACAGCGGTATTTTTGTGCCTTGTTTCAGATGGAACTTGACAGATCAGCTGACCCCCCTCCTGCAATTTGGGTTGCAACAACAAAGTCTACAGTAAATAAATGGGTAAGTGAGCCACTGTACCAAATGCTGGCAAAGTAACAAATGCTCAGTGTGAGCATGACTGTCAGTCAGTTCAGTCACTCAGTCAAGTCTGACTCTTTGCAACCCCATGGACTGCAGCACACCTGGCTTCCCTGTCCATCACCAACTCCCAGAGCTTACTCAAACTCATATCCATCGAGTCAGTGACGCCATCCAACCATCTCATCCTCCGTCGTCCCTGTCTCCTCCTGCCTTCAATCTTGCCCAGCTTCAGGGTCTTTTCTAAGGAGTTAGCACTTCACATCAGGTGGCCAAAGTATTGGCGCTTCAGCTTCAGCAGCAGTCCTTCCAATGAATGTTTAAGACTGATTTTTTTAGGATGGACTGGTTTGATCTGGAGGGACTCTCAAGAGTCTTCTCCAGCACCACAGTTCAAAAGCATCAATTCTTCGGTGCTCAGCTTTCTTTATGGTCCAACTCTCATATCCCTATATGACTACTGGAAAAACCATAGCTACTGGAAAAACCATAGCTTTGGCTAGACAGACCTTTGTCGGCAAAGTAACGTCTCTGCTTTTTAATATGCTGTCTAGGTTTGTATTGGAGAAGGAAATGGCAACCCACTCCAGTGTTCTTGCCTGGAGAGTCCCAGGGACGGGGCAGCCTGCTGGGCTGCCGTCTCTGGGGTCGCACAGAGTTCGCACGCGACTGAAGCGACTTAGCAGCAGCAGCAGGTTTGTCATGGCGTTTCTTCCAAGGAGCAAGCATCTTTTAATTTCATGGCTGCAGTCACCATCTGCAGTGATTTTGGAGCCCAAGAAAATAAAATCTGTCACTGTTTCCATTGTTTCCCCATCTATTTGGCATGAAGTGATGGGACCGGATGCCATGACTTTCAGTAGCAGGACAAAAATCCAAAATTTAGACAGTGGCAAAAATCTGAACGCCCCTGTGAATGCAGGTGTGATCCTAAGGATTGTATAAAAATTAAGGTCATAGTCAAAATACAGCTTCTGCCCTCTTTGTTAGGAGCCAGGATACACATTTAATGTGTATGCATAGGCGCTGTGCCCTGACACAGCCAGTAAAGGTCAGTACAACTTCTGACCTTACAGACGTGTACTTGAAGAGAGGCAGTCCAAGTACCAGCGCAGCAGGGAAGCTCATTACAGTTCTGTTTCCCTAAACATAAGAGAAAGCAGAATTGTTTTTTCAAATTCATTTCCATTTTCTTCATAGCATAAAGAACAAGGATCGAAATAAAGGGTAAGCAGAGTGAAGTAAAAAAAGTACTTTTAATTAAGATTTAAGAATAAATAATTAAGTTTTAAATTAAGATGTCCATTTTCTTGCTTACCAGACTGGATAACAAAAGAGAAAGTGTTTGCCTTTATTCTTATTTTATATGTAGGTCAGGTCATCTTTCTTTGTACTTATAAAAAAAAACATATATCTTGTCTAAGTTTCTTTGTGCCAATTTGAGATCAACATAGCTTTACCCAGAAGAGTGCCCAGTGTTCTCTCCAAAAAGACAACTCTACCTTCTTAATTTTCGTTTTGTATTTTTTTACTCACATTAGATAAGAGTACTTTGTGTCTAAGTATTTTTTGGTTGATGTTATTGTTGGGTTTTTGTCATTTGCTCTTTGTTTTTCTTGGCACTTTAAATCTATTGAAAAGCTTATAAAGTATAAAATGATTAAATAATGAATTTTATTCCTTTAGACATTGAAGGGAATTCATAATTTCAGAGCCTCTGGAGATTATGACAATGACTGTACAAATCCTATAACACCCCTTTGTACACAACCTGACCAGGTTATTAAAGGTAAGTAAGGCTATTGGAAGGTATTATACCTTTTATTGAGGTTAACCATAGTCACTAAGCAGAGAAGGCAATGGCACCCCACTCCAGTACTCTTGCCTGGAAAATCCCATGGACAGAGGAGCCTGGTGGGCTGCAGTCTGTGGGGTCGCTAGGAGTTGGACACGACTGAGCGACTTCACTTTCACTTTTCACTTTCATGCATTGGAGAAGGAAATGGCAACCCACTCCAGTATTCTTGCCTGGAGAATCCCAGGAACAGGGGAGCCTGGTGGGCTGCCGTCTCTGGGGTCGCACAGAGTCAGACATGACTGAAGTGACTTAGCAGCAGCAGCATAGTCACTAAGAAATTGACAAAAATAAAGGAAATGACTTTGCTTTAAATGTAGTTCTGATGTCAAGAAAAGGCTAATCATATATTGACTTATTTTTAATAAAAGAAAAATGTTTTTTAAATGCTATTTCGGTTCAGTTCAGTCGCTCAGTCCGACTCTTTGCGACCCCATGAATCGCAGCACGCCAGGCCTCCCTGTCCATCACCAACTCCCAGAGTTCACTCAGGCTCACGTCCATCGAGTCAGTGATGCCATCCAGCCATCTCATCCTCTGTTGTCCCCTTCTCCTCCTGCCCCCAATCCCTCCCAACATCAGAGTCTTTTCCAATGAGTCAACTCTTCACATGAGGTGGCCACAGTACTGGAGTTTCAGCTTTAGCATCATTCCTTCCAAAGAAATCCCAGGGCTGATCTCCTTCAGAATGGACTGGTTGGATCTCCTTGCAGTCCAAGGGACTCTCAAGAGTCTTCTCCAACACCACAATTCAAAAGCATCAGTTCTTCAGCGCTCAGCCTTCTTCATAGTCCAACTCTCACATCCATACATGACCACTGGAAAAACCATAGCCTTGACTAGACGGACCTTGGTCGGCAAAGTAATGTCTCTGCTTTTGAATATGCTATTTAGGTTGGTCATAACTTTTCTTCCAAGGAGTAAGCGTCTTTTAATTTCATGGCTGCAGTCACCATCTGCAGTGATTTTGGAGCCCCAAAAAATAAAGTCTGACACTGTTTCCACTGTTTCCCATCTATTTCCCATGAAGTGATGGGACCGGATGCCATGATCTTCGTTTTCTGAATGTTGAGCTTTAAGCCAACTTTCTCACTCTGCTCTAGTGACTTTAAAAATTGGGCTTTCTTGAATTCATCTTTTTGCCAAGCATTAGACTAATAATCATGGTATTGGTGAAGCCAACAGCCACTCTGTAAAAGATACAATGTTGTCTTTTGGCACAAGCCAGAATGGGTCAGATCTGGCCTCTGGATTCTACATTCTACAACTGGAAGTGGCAGCTCTGATTTCAAGGTCAGAGTTTGGGACTAGGGTTAGATGTCCATGCCGCTACCATTAGGATAGGATGTTCATTCAGGAGGCATAAAAGAGAAGTAAGATAGGAAGCAAACGTTAGTAAGAGATGAAACTAATTCAGAGACGTCCTGTCATCATTTTGACTTTTCCCAGTGGGTAAAAAAAATTGTTAAGGTGTTTGCTCTATAACAGTTTTCCACTAGTAGTCCCTTGACGTGAATAAAGAGTCTTTTCATCTATAATCTGTACTTAAAATGAGACAGTTTTTCTTTGGTTAGCTTTAAATTGCCTTAGACATAATTATATGGTCTCCTTTCTGGGGGCTACTGTGATTTACACTTTGTTACATGTCACTTAACATCATTGCTGTACTGTGAATTTAAATACAGGATTGTTTTACTAATTGTGTGGATTTTTTCCCTTTAGGGGGTGCTAGTATTATTCAGTGTCACATTCTTAATGATAAGAGACATATATTAACCAAAGATACCAATAATAACGTGGCATATTGGGATGTCTTGAAGGTGAGTATCTTTGTAATTTAATATGGGTTACTGGATTCTGAATCCTGTATTTTTTATTATAGTTTGTATGTATATGTGTATATGTTGTTTGTATGTGTGTGTGTGTATATATAAAATAACCAAGATAATAAAAATATAAATAAAGATTTAGGTACAGCCTTATTTTGGAGTATATATTCTCATGTGAATATTAGATAAGGCCATAGTTAATCTTTTTAAGTACCCAGACTTTGAATGGAACCATTTTCTCTGTTTAGTGTATTACCAACTGTGTTACGCTGCCTTCCCTGAAAATGAATACTTCAGAGTTCCATATCCTTGATGCTCTTGGCATTTGGGGCCCAAAAAATCTGTTGCAGGACTGAGAGGGAGGATCTGTCCTTGTGTTGTAGGGTGCTTAGGAGCATCCCTCAGCCTCTACTCAGTAGATGCCAGTAACCACCTTCATCCCCATCCTCCATTTCAGTTGTGACAACCAAAAATGCCTCTAGACATTGCCAGATGTTTAGAGGGTGGGAGGAAGAAGAAGGATGCAGAATCGCCCTAGGTTGAGAACCACTGGAGTACACAGAATAATTTTGGCCATTTCTTAGGATTTATAGCCATCTCTGTGAGCATCGGTTATGACTTTGAGTCATGTTACAGTGAATTTTTGGGTAATTGAGATGTATTAAGCTGTCCAGCCACATTCTAAATAGCACTGAAGAATTTATAGATAAGTTGAACTTTGCTTTTAGGATCCTGACAAATGGCCCTTCTTAGTGTTGTTGGGATATTTGTTCTACAAATATTTCTGGATTAAATGAATACTCAGTTCAGTTCAACACAGTGCAAAGAACTGTGTTGAGGGTCATAAATGATGAAAAATGATCCCTTCTGGTTGGAGGGACAGCAGAACACAGGATGGCCTACAAACAAAGGTGGTTACTTACAGCTGGAAAACCAGGAGGACTCCACGTGGAGAGATCACTGGAGCAGGGCCTTGAAGGCTTCCAGCAGATGGATTGTGGGAGGGCAGTTTAGGAAGGTGGAGTGAATAGCAAAGACACAAAAGAGGAAAGTACGTGCTCATTCAGGGCCAGGTGAGCAGTTTTGTATAACTGGAGATCTGAGTGAATATAAAGGAGTAGTAGGGGTTTAAGGTGGAGAAGGCAGTGGCACCCACTCCAGTACTCTTGCCTGGAAAATACCATGGACAGGGGAACCTGGTGGGCTGCAGTCCATGGGGTCGCTAAGAGTCGGACACGACTGAGCAACTTCACTTTCACTTTTCACTTTCATGCATTGGAGAAGGAAATGGCAACCCACTCCAGTGTTCTTGCTTGGAGAATCCCAGGGACGGGGGAGCCTGGTGGGCTGCTGTCTCTGGGGTCGCACAGAGTCGGACACGACTGAGGCGACTTAGCAACAGCAGCAGCAGCAGCAGCAAGGGTTTAAAGAATGAAAAGTGAGATTTATTTCCCACAGAGTCATGAGTTGTAGGCTCCAGACTTGGCCAGTTTTTTTTTAGCACTTACTAAAGATTCTTTTTTTTTTTTAACTAAAGATTCTTAGATGAGTTTAGAGCAGCTGAACTGTCTAACCAGCTGAAGTCCTGGTAGAGTCCTGCTCTCTGAATGGGAGGTGGTTCTACTCAAATGGGGCCCTACGCTGACATGCACCATCACTGGCATTTTTGTGTTCCTGGCAGTGTCCCATATCCAGATATTAGACCTTGAGGTTTTAAGATCGAGTGATCAGGCAAAATAGACATGACATTAAATAAAGGTATGGAAATCAAGAGTGCTTTTAGGACCATAGGCTCAAGAGTTGAACAGAGTTGCATTCTGACCTTGGCTCTGCCACCTGCCAGCCAAGTGATCTCCAGAATATTCTTACCTTTGTCTTTATTCCTAAAATCTGGGTCTTACCTATTCCTTGGTAATATCAAGGGGATGTTTGAGAAGTATTTATTGTAATGACTGACACATTATAGTTAGGAGGTTGTTGCACTAATATGGTGAAATACCATATTCCTGTAGAGTAGGGTGGGAACAAGCAGGGGTTAAAAAAAAATAGAATAATTAGGCCTGTGGATAAGAGTGATGCTTTCTTGATGGCTCAGTGGGTAAAGAGTCCGCCTTCAGTGCAGGGGAGACAGAGGTGTGGGTTCAATCCCTGGGTCAGGAAGATCGCCTAGAGGAGGAAATGGCAACCCACTCCAATATTCTTGCCTGAAAAACCCCATGGACAGAGGAGCCTGGTGGGTGAAGAGGATGGTGTCTGGGAAGAACAGTTCCTGCCAGATGGAGTGGGTTGAGTAGTGTTTGGGAGGTGAAGAAACAGTATTTGAATAGAGACAATCTTTGATGATATTTGACTGGTGAGATAGGCAGAAGAGGCAGTGACTGGAGAAGATTTAGAGGTGAAAAGGTCAAGGGAGGGTTTTGTTTGGGTGTTAAGGTATTTTTAAGATGGGAGAAATTTGATCATGGTTCACTGTTTATGGGGAAAGCCAGTAAGACATGAGAGGGTAGATGATGGTACAAGGCCCCCAAGGCGCAAGAGATCAGGCAGTCCAGGTCCAGCAAGAAGAGGCACCTTTTTCCTTGCACCAGGAAGAACAGTAGCAGAAAGTTAAGGGAATTTTGTTGAGGCTTCTCTTTTTTAAGGAGTAGAGGTCAGAGTCATGTGCTGAGGGCAGTAAGAGGTGGTGGTGGAATATGAGGAAAGGAGAGATTTAAAAAGGATGTCGTGGGAAACTGTGGAAACAAGTTCCAGGTAAGCATGAGTAACTGTCCCATTTATAGCAGGAATACTGTCAAGGATTCCAGAGGCCGCGATGACCTGCCTGTGTGTTGTCCACGTGAATGTTGATGTTGTCCAGGAAACAAGCAAGATCACAAGATGGGTTGCAAGACGTTGAGCCAGGCTCAAGTTGCCAGTGAATGAGGGACAGTAACCACAGAGGTTACTAGGTGGCAGTGAGGAAAAGGGGGTACAGTTTACTGCAGCTAAATGATAATGGGCTCAAAGAAAGAGTTTTTACATAGTCATGGTGGAATCATAGTCTCTATATGCCATTAGGGAGTTATGGGCTATAGAAGAAGACATGGAGTAGTCACCCTTTGAGAAGATGGCTGGTGAGCTGGGACCCTCAGGAATGAGCCAGGTTGCTGTTAGCAAGAAGAGGTAGAGGGAACATTCTGTCTTGTGGTTCAGAATTGAGATGAGCTGATGGGAAATGCTCCATGGCACCAGATGAAGTTTGGAACATACTTTTGGGGAGCATATGTATTTAGGGAATGAATAAGAAAGGTAACTTAAGATTGCTGCCTATATTATACCTGTTATCTGAAGGCAGCTTCATAGCTCTCCTAAAGTGTTTACAAACTGCTTTTTGTTCCTTCAAGATCTTTTTCCCCTTCTTTTGACATTGGTTACAGATAAGTGTGGTGGTATGTTATATCAATATCAGCAAAATTAAATTACAGTTTCAAAAAAAAGAACATTTTGTGGTTCTTTAAAATTTTACTAGGAGGTAGTTATTTAAAGGTAAACGCTTTAAGATAAAAATGTTTGGTGATGTTCTTTCTGAAACATATTTTAATCTCCATTTTATTTAGGCAAATGTGTAAAATTTGAGTAACTAAGTCAGAGTCAAATAAATTGACCGCTTAATAGTAATAATTATCATACTTTCTTTTTGATGTATAGGCATGTAAAGTTGAAGATTTGGGCAAAGTGGATTTTGAAGATGAAATTAAGAAAAGATTTAAGATGGTATATGTACCAAATTGGTTCTCAGTAGACTTAAAAACAGGGGTAAGTTAGCAGTTGATATTTGTGCAATTTGGGATAGTTGAAAATTTCCCATATAGCTGAGAATTAAGTATTATTAGTTTTGGAGTCCTGTGTGTTTAAGTTTGAAAGGAGAAGGTTTTATGCAGTTTAAATGCCTTTTCATATCCCAGTATATTAAATCGTAGTTGCATTGAATTACACGAAACACATTTTGATTCTGAATCTGTGGCTTAGCACTGTAGTCAAATAGTGCAAATAAATAAGGATTTAGAGACTTACTTGAAGAGTGTATTCAAATAGAATGCCACTAAGCAATTTTTCTCTTTTGACAGATGTTGACAATTACTTTGGATGAGAGTGACTGCTTTGCTGCTTGGGTTTCTGCAAAAGATGCTGGCTTCAGCAGCCCTGATGGGTCGGATCCAAAACGTGAGTTTGTGTCCTTCCTTCCCCGCCTCCTTCCAAAAGAGTAGGTAGATCTGTGCTGGTTTTTTGCTTTATGCTCATCTTTTTTGTTTATAAACAATATTTGGGTTTTTAAAAAATTATTTTTCAAGAAATCTATATTATTCTCTCATATGGAAATGGAAAACATTCCATTTTAAGTGTTTTGGGATCTTGAGTTTTCTCACAATGTATGACTTAGCTTTAACAATTAAACACGCAGCATACTCTCTACCCTTAAAGCATTCTGGAAATCTGTTAGGTAAGGATAACTGAAGCTAGGAAACAGTTTTTCCCCCTCCAGTTAAAGAATTACTGAAGTATAACTGACATATCATATGTTGGTTTCAGATGTACAGGATAATGATTCAGTATTTGTATATATTGCAAAATAATCACAACAGTAAATCTAGTTAATAGTTAACATCTGTCGCCATGTATAGAAGTTTTTTCTCTTGAGACTTTTTAAGATCTACTCTCTTAGCGACTTTAAAATGTGCAATATAGTATTAGTAAATATAGTTGCCATGCCGTAGGTCACATCCCCGTGACGAATATATTTTATAACTGGGAGTACATACTTTTTGACTCCCTTCACCCATTTTGCCCATTCCGTTACGCCTGCCCCTCAACATCTGGCAACCACCAGTCTGTTCTTTGTTTCTGTGAGCTCTGGGGTTTTTTGCTTTTTTGGTTTCAGATTCCACGTGTAAGTGAGATCATATGGCTTTTGTCTGTGTCTAACATATTTCGCTTAACCATATGGCCTTCAGGGTTCATCCTTGTTGTCACAAATGGCAAGACTTCATTTTCTTTATGACTGAATAATATTTCTTTGTGTGTATATCACATTTTCTTTATCCATTCATCCATCAATGGACAGTGAGGTTTTCTGTAAATAGCGCTGCAATGAACATGGGGGTGCATATATCTTTTTAAATGAGTGTTTTCCTTTTCTTCAGATAAATTCTCAGAAGTAGCGTACTAGATACGATAGTTTTGTTTTTGAGGGACCGCCATGCTGTTTTCCACGGTGTCTGCACCAACTTAGGTCCCGTCAGTAGTGCACAGGGGTTCCTATTTCTCCTCATACTGTCAGACATTTGTTGTTTATCATCTTTTTGATTAACAGCCATCCTCACAGGTGTGAGGTGATAGCTCCTTGTGGTTTTGATTTTCCTTTCCCTGGTGATTAGTGATGTTGAGCATGTTTTCATGTGCCTGTTGGCCATCTGTATGTCTTCTTTGGAAAAATGTCTATTCAGCTCTTCTGCCCAATTTTTTAGTCAGATTTTTCCATTTTTTTGCTATTGAGTTGTATGAATTTTTTATATATTTTGGATATTAACCCATTTCAGATAAATAATTTGCAAATATTTTCTCCTGTTCCGTAGGTTGCCTTTTCATTTTGTTGATGATTTCCTTTGCTCTATAAAAGCTTGTTAGTTTGATATAGTTCCACTTACTTACTTTTGCCTTCATTGCCTTTGCTTTTGGTGTAAGATCCAAAAAAAATCATCCACCAATATCATTGTCAGCAAGCTTACTGCCTGTGTTTTCTTCTGGGAGTATTGTGGTTTCAAGTCTTACATTCATCTCTTTAGTCCCTGTTGAGTTAATTTTTGTGTATGTTGAGAAGAGACTTATCTTCATAAGAGTCTATTATATTTTATTAATTATATCTTTGATCAGTATTCTTCTAAGATTGTAGCCTGTAGAAATAACTGATATATATACAAAATATAGTGGCTTTATATGGAAATAGCCCTTTAAAGAATACAATTTCAGTTGTTGTTTATTCATTTTCAAAGAACAGCTATATCTGAATAACCAAATAGAATATCTGTTTGCTTGATATTATCACTGCTTTAAACATTGTAAGATGAAATTTTAATAGACTTTGTGAAATACGTAAAGTCTTGCTTTTAGACATCCTTGGCATTGGGTTAAGAATGTAACATCAGAATATGTGGAAGCTTTTCATTTTTATTGCTTTCCCTCTATTTTTAAGTTAAAACTAATGTTTCTCTTTTCTGTTTTTTTTGTTTCTATTTTAATTGACTCTCTTGCAGTGAACTTAGGAGGACTTTTACTCCAGGCACTCCTAGAATATTGGCCTAGGACACATGTGAATCCAATAGATGAAGAAGAAAATGAAGTAAATCATGGTTCGTATTTTTATATTAGGATAATTGGTTTTAAAATTACTCTGAAGTTAAGGATATTTAGATTGTTATCCTGAGAATTTTTTTAAAAAATTTTTTTAAGCATTTGCTAAAGTATGACATAATAGTTGGGGTATGCTCAATTTATTGCCCTCCCTTCTACATGCTAAAGAACGTCCATCCAGTCTTAACTGAGATATCGAAGAACTTTTAATTACTACACAAGGTATATGGAATCAATCCTGTGTATTCAGGTGACCTTTGTCCTTGAAAGTAGGCAGCTTAGCAGGTTCATTCTAACAGTATTTCTCAAGGTATCCATGGACCTGCTGGATTTACCTCCAAAGCTAGCTATTTAGCTGCATTGGAAAGCCAGGTTTGTTGTTGTGAGGCATGCCTCACATTGGCCTGAAAGGTAGATATTCCCTAGTCTGATGATCTACCTGATATTGGCTCAAAAAAGCAGCTCCCAATTCAGAAGTGCCAGGGTAAGTGACTGAGTATGTGTAAAGAATTAATGTCATTGAGGACATTCCAAAGCTGTGTGTGCCACAGGCAGCAGCAGTAACTCACTGGGCAGCCCGGGAGAATTTGGAACATATGAGTTTGGCTCAGTCTGATTCAAGAAAGGAGGGGAAAAACTTAAAATATCACAGCTGATACATAACCTTGAGTCCCCCCACTGAGGACTTGCTCTGCTAAAGATTCTCTGAAGATTGCCTATTTGTGGTGGTCAGCAGTGATGAAGCCCTCCTGCCAGAGAGTTTGTTGTGGCTGACTGATTCATCCAGAATAAATTTTGGAGTTTAAATCTGTTTTGCAAGGATGGCATGCCTCTCTGTAAGCCAGTGTCCTGATGTCCCTGTCTGAGAGAGAGCACTGACCCCACACATGATGGCCTTTCTTCTGTCACCTGGCTCGCTTCATTCCCCTTCTGAATTGTACAGTGAACTGTGAGCCAGAGTCAGTGGAAAGATCTGCTCACAGGGTCGAGAAAGCTAGGTTCTGCTGTGGGCTCTGCCGTTTTATCAGCTGTGCAGCTGCGGGCATGCCATTTCCTGTTCTTGACTTGTCTTTCTCCATCTATAACCTGACGGTGCCCTCGGAGGCCCAAGGAGCCAATAAAGACCACGTAATCGAAACAAAGGGCCCCAGGCAGCATCTCTTGAAGGCAGACTTCGGTTGGGGGAGTAAAGAATAAGTCACAGGAAACGTTAAATCATCCTTAGAATCAAATTGGCCTAGTGAAGGCAGGGCAGGACTGAGCCAAGCTCAGGACACGGCTCGCACTACCTGGCTGGTAATCCTGCTGGACCTGCACGACACACAGCGGACCCTCAAGCTGCTTGGGTTATACGAGGTGGGCAGCTCGAGTATTCGGAGGCCTGAAGTGAGTTGTGAGGATAATAGGGATAGATGGACATGGATCCCTCCATTCAGGGACTAGCATTCTGGTTGGACAAAGCACCGCTTACATCTGCATTGTGTGATCAGAGTTGGTGCTGTGAGAGAGTGTTGTTGGGTTGCAGAGGGTGAGATTGCTTCCAGATTCCTTCAGAAAGTAGTTATGAACAAGGGGGAGTCAGCTGCAGAGAGCTGACTGAAATGAAATCTGACTAAAATGAAATCTGCAGAGAGCAATAAAAATGAGTTTATGACCTCTTTGAGATTTTGTTTTTCACTAATACCGTTAGTTGTGGCTGCCATTAAATATAAACTTTGTTTCTGACACAAATTTCTCTGTGCTTGGTGTTTTACCAATCCCCACCCCACCAGCGCCAAAGGAAAGAGCAGATCATTGTTTATAGACTGTTCTAGACTGCCCTGTGGCTGAAGTAGATGGTTATGTTTTTGTTTTAAATCTCAAACATTAATCTCCTCTAAAATGTAATCATTTCTCGTGAGGTATATCGCACATTGCCGTATTTCTTATTTTCAGGAACTTCACTTTGTTTTTTACCTTTATTTCCATCTCTAGCTGACTTACAGGACTTCTTGACTTAAGTCTTGCAATGGTTGGGTCCTGTGGAAACAAAATGTTTAGAGTCCATGTTGTTAGCGCTGACTGGATCCTGACGCCATCTGTGTCTTTTCCTAGTAAACGGGGAGCAGGAGAACCGAGTACAGAAAGGAAATGGCTACTTTCAAGTGCCGCCACACACCCCTGTGATCTTCGGTGAAGCTGGAGGCCGCACCCTCTTCAGGTATGGGTAGGAAGGGCTAAGAGTGCACCCTGTTTGCCCTGAAGTTTTGATTCAAGCAAATGTCTATTAATTTCTAGGGGTGTCTGGGTTTTGGTTTTTCACCTCCCTGAAATAGTTAAGTGTCTGATGCTGTTAGACCCCATCTTAATTCAGAGCTGAGCCTCTAGTGGTAAAATGAGGTTGATACCTTGTGGAGGTTGATAACCTTGCCTCAAGGCAGCTTCTTAGCAGTTTCTGCAGGAAGTGCTTTTTCTCACTTAACCAGCCAGACTGCCAGGGACAGATGACTTCACCAGAAGTCCCCACCCACAGGACAACATCTGAGTAGATAACTTCCCTCAGACCAGGCCAGGGGAGATGGACTGGGCTGCTCCTGGGAACTGTCATGCCCAACAATGGCTCGACCTGAGGTGCAAGGCAGTCCTTCTTGAGGGCCTGCAGGCAAGTGCTAGGCTGGCTTCACCTCCAAGTTGCTAGCCAAGGCCCAGGAAATGTCATGGGAGAAAGCCATGGGCCAGAAGTAAGAAAGCTATTTGTCTTGCCCTTGAGAGCAGAATTCTCTTCCTTGATGGTGATTTCCTGAGAGTGTGGTCACTGAAAACCGCCTGACCCCATGTTGTGCATGGACTACCGTGCACTGTAGCTCTGCTGAGCGACCTCAAGTGCCTTGCCTACACCCAGCTTCCTGTCCTCACCCAGGGGCCCCAACAGGCAGCCACAGTGTCCGTCTGGCCTCGAATCTGGGAGCCTGAGTTTGACAGCTTGCTTTCACTCTTAGCAGAGTGAGTCATTCTGCCTGCCTTCTACTTTATTTCCTCAGCTGTCAGTTGGGGGTGATCCTGAATGAACTCTATAAGCTCCCTCCCTCTAACATTTAATGATAGTGATATTGGGATCCGTGCTTATTTTGTCACTTACTACATGATGGATTATGTTTAGGCTGCTCTGCCGAGATTCTGGGGGTGAGACTGAGTCCATGCTTCTTAATGAGACGGTGCCACAATGGGTAATTGACATCACTGTGGATGTAAGTGTCCTCCACTCCCACTTTGTCCTCTTATTTTTTTCCAAATCATGAAGAAAATTTACTGTATTAAATTGTATAATCTTTGATTGAAACTAGACTGCCAAGTGGAATCCTCTTCTGCTTCTGTGCAGTTCCAAAGCTGCAGAGAAATATTATAATTATGTCTCTTTCTATCTTTATTTTTAATATATAAAATGTGTTTATCAAAGAAAATAATAAATGAATAAGGTGAAATTCCCATCCTTTTCCAAACACTGTCTTCCATTCACTTCCTCTTCTTCTTCCCAGAGGTAGTAAATATTAATAGCTTAATGCCTTCAGGACCTTCTTCTGTGCATACACAAGTATGTGTTTGTGTCTGTATATGTGTGTCTAGATATATGTGATCCATATGTAGGTCATTTTATTTTGCACAGAATTTGCTGTTCTGTACTGTTCTACAACTTGGATGTGTTTTTTTGTTTTGTTTTTCACTTAAAAATATATTTTGGACATTTTTTCATATTAGTGTATGGATCACTTCTTCTTAATGACTGCATATTTTGTTGTATAAATGTACCATGGTTTATTTAGCCAGTCCCTATTAATGGACATTTAGGTTGTACCCAATGTTTTCTGTTAAAAACAATGCTTCAGTGAACATCCTTGTATATATATCTTTGTGTACTTTTTAGGGTAAATTCCTAGAAGTGGAATTGCTGGATCAAAGGGTATGCACATTTTAAATTTCAATGGATACTGCCAAATTGCACTCCACTAAGGGTATACCAGTTTACACTCTCACCAACAGTGTGTGAGTGCCCAGAACCCCACACCCTCACCAATGCTGGATACTTAGAATCTTTGCTGAAAGATAGACATATTGTCTCATTGTTCTAAATTTTTTTAACTTACAGTGAGGTTAAGCATCTTTTCATAGTGGCCATTTTTATTTCTTTTGTAAGTTGCCTGTTTGTATTCTTTACTCGACTTTCTATTGGGTTATTTGTCTTTCTTATTGACTTGTAATAGTTCTTCATACTGAATATTAACCCTTTGACCATTCTCTTGCCTCTTGATTGAATTTTTACTTTGCTCATGATGTCCTTTGGCAGGCAAAAAGTTTTAATTTTTATATGACCAGATTAATCCTTTATGGCTGTGAGTTTCATGTCTTGCTTAGGTATTTCGCACTCCAGAGTAGCAAAAATATTTTCTTGTGTTCTCTTCTAGTATGTTTATGATAATAGTTTGTATCTAGATCATTAAAGTATTAGAATTTATTCTATTTGGTGAATTTATTCTGTTTGGTGTGAAGTGAAGTAAGATGCTAACTTTCTCCAAATGGGTAGCCAGTGTGTCAACACAATTTATTGAATCATCTAAACTTTTCCTACTAATTTGAAATGCTGTTTTATCATATACTAAATTTCTATACACACATAGGTCTGTTTCTAGTTATGTGCTATTGACCAATTTTATGTCTATTTAAAGCCTCATGAAAAGAGATTTAATCTCTAGAACCTTCTAGAAAATTTGTTTTCTGTCCCAGATAAACTTCCAAGAACTTAAAGCCAGTCTGACACCTGATGGATATTCTAGTCTTCTCTAAATTTGAGCTCCCCATAAACCACTACTTCCTTTGAGTGTGAAACTCACTCGGATGCATTGCTGACTTTAGGCCTGTGGCTTATTCCCTGGAGGAAACATCCGAAGAGGATATGACATGGAGGCTCAAAGGGGATTAATCCCCATAGCAAAGATGACCAATTAATTTTATCCTTTATCTAAGTGTATGGTTTACATCATATGGACATCTAGGTGGTTGGCTGAACTTTCCACTCTTATTTGAAACCTCAGACAGACCTCACTCTGATGTCAGAGGTAAAGCAAGTTAGGAGGACTTGATTGACCTTTAGAGGTGGATAATGGACCTTACCAGCATAGAGTGTATGGTTTTGCTCAAAAGTGAATGTTGTGGGTTTCTCTCAAGATACTTAAATTTTTGTTCTGGCATTTGAATGTAGACTTGAGATTTTGGTTTGTATGGCTTAAAGGATTAAAATAAAGTTTGTTTCCCTTTAATACCTTGAATTGTTACTTGAGAAGAGCCATGCTGCCATTTTATACTGCTACTGACACTGCATATGATTTGTCTTTATATATGTTTTATTACAAAATTAAACTTTATACTTTTCTGATACCCTGTCTCTAAGGCTGACATAATTTGAGAGCTTACTATAAATTTCATAGAAAGTCACTTTTAAATGTACAATAGCAATTAACTTATGAATCATGTTTTCACAAGTATTGACATCATTTTAGTTTATCAATTAATAGACACTATTTTACTTTTTTTCACTTTTAATATTTCAGAAAAATATGCCCAAATTCAACAAAATTCCTTTCTACCTCCAACCTCATGCTTCTTCAGGAGCAAAAACCTTAAAAAAGTAAGTAAATGGAGTGTCGTGCAATACTTTGATCTGATTAATTGCCAGAGACTTTTTTATTCCTTATGATTACGTTCATAGCACAGGAGGCAAGTACTAGATCTTAGGCTATTCCATAAAACTGAAGTCATACAATTTAACCATTCACCAAGCATGGGCTTCCCTGGCAGCTCAGCTGATTAAAGAATCCACTTGTGATGCAGGAGAGCCTGGTTTGATTCCTGAGTCGGGAAGATCCACTGGAGAAGGGATAGGCTACCCACTCTAGTATTCTTGAGCTTCCCAGGTGGCTCAGCTGGTAAAGACTCCACCTGCAATCCGTGAAAGCTGGGTTTGATCCCTGGGTTGGATTTAATTAGTTTAATTATTTGTTAGGATTACATTTAGAGCACAGAAGGCAAGCACTAGATCTTAGGCTAATTTCATAATATTGAAAGTATATATAGTTTAACTTGCTTTTAAAGTATGAGCCTGAGCTACTTGATTTGACCATTATTAACTGATGTCAGAGATACAGAAGTAGGTTTGGGGATAAGGAAGTTGCTGAATCTAGTTTTGGACATGTAGAGTTTGTGATGCCTTTGGGACATTGGCGGGAGCTATTGGGTTGGTGGGTTTGGAGATCAGACAAGCAGTTGAAACTCAAAGTCTTGACTATAGGAGGAAGCCCTGGGAGAAATGGGTACATCCATCATCGGAGCCTAATAAGCAACAGGGGCTGCCTTCCCTTTCAGGAGCATTCAGTTTGCCCATGCTCTGGGAAAGTCTTTAAGGGAATAGAACCTAGAAGGCTACTTTTTATGTATATAATCTCACTTATTTGCACATAATCTGTTTTAGGAGAGGACACTATAAGAAATCTGTTGGGAATTCTGAAAATGGATTAAAGCAATGCCTGAGAACATGTATTGGTTTATGTTTCTGTGGTATGATATAGCCTTATCAGATGTTATCACCAAAGAAAATGGGAGAGCGAATAGCCAGTGATTTCCTGATGTCACCATCTGCCCTTGCCTTTTTCAGGGACCGACTTTCTGCTAGTGACATGCTTCAAGTCCGGAAAGTAATGGAACACGTCTATGAGAAAATCATCAACTTGGATAATGAGTCTCAAACCACTAGCTCTTCTAATAATGAAAAACCAGGAGAACAGGAGAAAGAGGAGGATATTGCTGTATTGGCAGAGGAGAAAATTGAGCTTTTGTGCCAGGACCAGGTAAATGGATTGAGGACACCGCCCCCTTGTTTCCAGTGCCGGTGCTCAGACTTTGCTAATGTGGTAGGATTGTGGTTTCCAGATCTGTTGCCTTGCGGGGGTCGGGGGAGGGCTTCTGCTTTTAGAGAGACCTTAAGGAGCGCCGGGTCTCCCATCCATTTGTGAGGCCCTTAGCTTCCATTTACCCTGGGGGCAGTTTTCAGGAAAGGGATAGGAGATTGAAACGTATGCGCAGACAGATGTGGATGTGCTGGTGGATTTTTTTTTCTGAAAAGGAAGCCACATGCTCATCTTGATGTACAGAGCAGCATCTGCTGTGTTAGTTTAAGATCTGAAGAGGAGGTGAGTGGAGCATCTGTGGAAATGCTGTAAATGAGGATTCACTCGAGGCATTTCTTCAGAAGAACGGCTCACCGTGTTGTGTCTGCCCTAGCCACACGAGTTGCACGTCTCCCGTGCCCAGATTCATGCCTGCATGCAGCAAGAGCAGGCCACCAAGCATGGGCAAGGAGAGTTCGGCATTAGCAATAACAGCATAAGGTACTGGATGCCTTTTTCATTATTTATTTTTTGCTGTTCAGGTTTTGGATCCAAATATGGACCTTCGGACAGTGAAACACTTCATATGGAAGAGTGGTGGTGACCTCACCCTCCATTACCGTCAGAAGTCCACGTGAAGGGCGGGCCAGCACTCCTGGGTATTCATTTACTGACCTTCCTCTATGGCCCCAAGAGTAGTCCTAGGAAGCCCAGAGCCCCAGTGGGAACAAGACTTCTAACGACTGATTTGGTATGGACCGAGATTATCTTTCCATTGAAGTGACTAATCAAGATGTAATATAGAAACCAGTCTCCATGTGTAGATTAAGCTGTCCCCAGGGAGGCAGAGTGCCAGAGAAGAGCCCCAAGCAGGCTGTGTGTTGCGAGATGTACTGAGGACTGAAGAGAGGCCAGCACAGATTTTGCTTCCTCCTTTTGTTTCAAAGGACCTTATCTTGATCTGTTAGCACTTGTCAAAGACACACGGTAGGGCCACGTCTGTCACTGTGTTCCAACTCCAATCCCACACACTCGGGAGCTTTTCTAAGTACATTCCATCTACGCAGTACCTATGAAGGCTTTTTCCAAGTTTGTCATTAAAAAAAAACAAGTTGTTTTCACCATTTAAGACAGTTATTTTTAATAGGAATTGGCTGTTGCACAATTCAAGAGCCAGCCCATTTCATAATAGATGATTACTGGTGGGCTTGTTTTTAATACTGCATCTCAGATGTGTTGTAGGCAGATCTGTCGAAACCCCAGGTGCTGGGTCACAGCGCTTGGACTGCCAGCCTGGAGTGCGGCCAGCCTGTGCCCAGCTGGGACGCCTGGACTGCGCGGCGGCCGCAAGGAGGCGCAGCTCTCTCACGCCTTCCTCCACTGTGTTTTCTTTATGGGCAAAACCAAGTGACACCACAGGGTCTTGCCCCAGGTGAGCAGCATGACACCATCAAAACTAAAGACCATGATGAGATCCTGACTTCATTTCAATGCTACCTAATATTTCTGGTGTCAGAGTAAAAGGGTGTCGTAATGAGTTGATTTGATATTCTTGTCCTGGAAGTATACGTTTGTTTTTCCAGTTTTATATGCAGGTTTGTGTTGTACCTGTATCCAGATTTCTTTTCACTGTTCTTTCTAACAATCTAAAGCTTTCATAGAATCATTTGGATCTTGTACAGAATATAACTTATTGGGGATAAACACTTCCAACTTTTGGCAGAAAAAAAACATACTTTGGATCCTCCCCAAGGTCATTTGTACTCGGAATAGAACAATGGTCCACCCTTATAAAACTACATAAGACAAGCCTCCTGTGTGAAGCCAGAAGCACAAGTGCCTTCAGAGGGCAGTTTATTCCAGTCCAGTTGCCTCCCCAGCTTGTGTGTGGCCCATCCCTATAATAGCAGGGACTGTGGAGGGGGTGGGGAAGTTTTCTTTTCTAATCTTCACAGGTTCAGCAGGAGGCAGCTGATGGGCCTGGGTCCAGACTTAACCATTTGAGATACTCTGATCCGCACAACTGTAGAGACAGGGTTCACTCACTGCTGGTCAGCCTCCTTTGGAAAGTGGAGCGGTCATTGCCTCCAGCACTTTGAAGAAGTGAGCAAAGACACGCCACATTTCCAATGAGTCTGTCTCCCTTATGCAGAGAGCAACGGCTTTTTTAAAAACAAAAATCCTTTCTATCTTGAATACAACGGTGCACTTTCGGTGCACATTTTTTAGCAATAGTTGTGAATTAATGGCTAAAAGAAAAAAAAAAAAACTCATTTCCCAGCCCTCAGCTTTGTTTGCACGAAGGGCCCTTGGGCTGAAGGAATGGGTCTCGCTGGGCCATGCTGCCCCGTGTGCTGAGTTCTGAGGGGCGGCTGTGCTCCCTTCCCATCTTAGATCTGACCCCTCTGCCCCAGCATGGTTGTGTTTTTTTGTTGTTCCAGTCAAACCTGTAATAGTTTCCAGAAGATTTGACAGTCTGCAATGCCAAAAGGGTAAAAATCTGTATTTCACAGTTGTATAGAATAAAGGCTTTAGTTAAAATATTTCAAAGTGTATAGTACACATTTATTTCCACTTGTCATTTTCCTTCATAGCAGATTACAGAGAAAGTAAGAAACTTGTGGTTTTGTGTTTACCCTGGACATAATTAGCACTGGTATCTATTTTATCCCCCAATTTGGGGAAGGGAGCGTGTTAACGTGAGGGTGGGAAGAACCAGGTCCCTTGGGTGAGGGTGACCCTGGGTCAGGCCACCAGGTTAGTGAAGGGAAACTGGCTTCAGAATAGGCCTGGCGTGATTCTACTTCCTGGATTCCTGCAGGCAGACACTGGGCTCCCAGACAACCTAGGAACCAGGTTCTGGCACTGGCTCTGGACACAATGCCTCCCTATTCTGCAAGCTTATCAGGTGCTCTGGTAGACCTGACAAAGCTTTGCTTTTTACATGCAGTCACAGTGCAGGAAACTCGAGGTGGTTGCTGATATGGGGCCCTCCCTCCACATCTTTGGTCTCTGCCCCCCCCCAGAGCAGACTCCCTCCATATCTTTGGCCTGGGCCCCTCTATGAGCCTAACAGAGCTCTGAATTCCCTGTAAGGGCACACACTCCAAATCAAATGGTAAAGGTGGGACTTTCAACTGGACTGAGGCTAGAAGGCCAGGCCGGAGGCAGCGTTCATGGTAATCAGCAAGGGCTGTGGGAAGGTGAGGGACTCTGGCCAAAGAGGAGAGGACAAGTGATAAGGATCACCCCTCCACAGAGCCCTCCTCGTGCTGTGGGACCTAGGCAGAGCAAGACACACAACCCAGTCTCAGCCTCCTGAGGCACTGGGGGAGAGGGGAATAGCCCTCTCCTGTACTGTGGGAAGTAGCAGCGGGCCCTGACTCACTCTTGTCCGGGCACCTCATCCCTGCTTGGGGTGGGAGCTGTGTGTAAAGTGCTCCAGGTGGGAGGATGGGCTCTGAGAGCCTGCTTAGGATGGTGAACTTGAATTTGGTAACTATCATTCACCTCTAGGGTGGCTACATGACTTGTATATTTAAAAGAGATGGTTGTAAAAGTTTGGGAGCTGACAGGTGTCCCAGCTGGTGACGCTAGGTCCGCGGGATATAGATGCTGGGGAATCATCACGCCCCAAGCACAGGTGAGTCTCTGCTGAAGGGCCCAGGATTTCCAACCCTCCCTCAGGAGAAGGGGCCAGGTTCACTGGACTCAGTGGTCAGCCTGAGCCAACTGTGCAGACGAGCACAGGGGAAGACGGCAAAGGGGGCGGCAGGGGTCCCCAGGGCTTGGGGGGTGCCCTCCATTACAGATAGGCTGTCTGTAATGGAAAGAATCGAGGCAAGCCCCCGGAACGGTTAGACAACCACTCCACAGCGACCCCTTCTCCCTCACCCCGTCTTCACACCCGCTGGTGCCTGGACTCTGCTGCCTGCCGTGCGGCCACAGTGACTGGAGCAGGAACACGCAGTGGGCCCAAGACCCAAAGATGCCCTTCCCCAAGGCCCACGGCCTCTACCGATGGAAGCTCCATGCCCGACCCAAGCAGCAGAGTCCTCTCCTCCCCCAGCTTCTGGAAAACTGAATCTGGTGCTGTTCCCAGCCCCCTGCTACGCCAGAAGTACTTGTTTGAGATTCTTAGACAAGTGCCCAATTCCCCAAAGCCAGGACCACCAGGCAGAATGACTGCTGGCAGGTTTTCTCTTGGAGACCAGTAGGGTCTGAGTGGACACAAAAGCCCCTGCATTGGCAGAAGACACTGCACGGCCCTCAGCCTCAGCCCAGGAAGCACTAACTCAGGCCACCCAACACAGCACGGCCTGAGCTGCCTCCCACTGCCAGGCCTCGTGAGACGCCGTCAGAGGGCCTGGTTCACAGCCCAGAGTGGTCAGGAGTGGAGAGGGCCTGGCTAGGAGCAGCCCCAGCCTCCACCCCGCAGTCTGGGCTCTCTGGGCTTGCTGGCTCCTCCTCCGCCTGGGCTTCGAGCAGCTCAGCAGACAGCCCATCTTCAGGTGAGGCGGCAGAAGTGAGGCTGTCGGGAAGGGTCAGCTGAGGCAGGTGGTCTGGCTGGGCCTGGGCGCCGGGGCTGTCTGGGAAGGAGACCTCAAACTCGGACCCAGACCAGGTGGCCTCACCTGAAACACACAGGGTGGAGGTGAGGAGGCCCACAGAACCGGGGCCAGTGTGGCCTGGGGCAGTCACCCCACTGACCCCCAGCTCCCACCCCCCGGGGTTGACGGGATGGGATCACCAGCGTACGAGCGCCTTGATGTGGCTGCCCTCCCCCACAGGCAAGCCTCTAACCCGGCTAAGAGACTCAGGGCCTCCTTCGCCACAACCCAGGGTCCCCCCGCAGAGGCGCCAGCCCCTCACCACCACGCTCGTGAGAACCGCTGCTGGAGCAGACATCCTCCAGCCCTGAGGCTGAGACCGCAGGGGGGGTCATCTCTATGGAAGAGGGCAGGCCAGGCCAGACACTGGCGTTGCTGCTGTCCAAGAGGGAGAGGCCAGACACGTCCAGGAAGCCTGGAGGAGACACATGATTCTCTGTTGGCACAGAACCCTGACCGCTGGAAGGCCAGCGCCTCAGGCTCACTGTGCCCAGTCTCTGGGGCATCTGGCCTGGCCTGAGAGTGAAGCCTCAGCTGTTTGTGAAGCCCCCAGCCAGCCCCAGAGGCTCCCCACAGCTGCTTTCTGAGGAAAGAAAGGGGACTGGGGTGGGTGATCACAGGATAGCCCAGTGGCAGAGGGCCCGGGCCCTGCCCTGTGCCCAGTGTGCTGTGTGGCCTTGAGCAGGCCCCCTCTCGCCTCTGGACGGCAGCCTCCCCATCCGCACGCTGATCACATCGTCTGCGACTAGCCCGGCAGGTACGAGATAGCTGCCAACGCCCAGCCCTCAGCTTGCTCTCAGCCTGCTCTGTACCTGGGTCCATGACTCGCTGCAATGGAGGCGGAGGCTGCAGAGGAATCTCCATGGAACGGGGCGGATCTCCAAGGTCTTGAGCGCCCTGGCCAGGACTTTCAGGTCCAGGGGGCTGTTCCTCCGTGGAGGAGTCAGGTGCCTGCAGCAAGGCCTAAGGGGAGCCAGGGAAAAAGAGGCATCAGAGGGCCCTGTCAGGACAGGGCTAGTCCAGCCCAACTCCTAGCCCATACCTACCCCGGGAGCACCACTCAGCTCACAGGAGCAAAGAGCCTTGGGGGTCTATTGCTTGCTCTACAGCAGATGTGCAGTCAGGCAAGAGGGGCCCAGCTGGCCTCCCCTGAGGTGCCAACATGGACTTGGGGTCCCCTTCCCACTCTGCTGAGCAGCCCTGTCTGTGGCCCCCTGGCATAGTCCATGCCTGGAGAGTAGTCTCCGAGTGCCCGCATGCAGACCCCAGGCACCAGCCTGATGCCCAGAGGCACTTGGACCAGACACACAGTCCCTGGCCTAACTTTCCGATAGACTCAGGGAGGCACAAGACAAGGCCCTGCCCACCCCGAGCCTCAGTTTCCCAGTCGTGAAATGAAAATGACAACCAGTGCCTCGCACTCCCCTCACCTGCAGACCCAAGTAGCAAGAAAACCGAAGCAGGTTGCACGGTCCCGGGACCGGCCCCATCTGCTCCCCCTGGGTCCCACAGGCCGGGGGGCTTCCCAAGGGCTCCACAGATAGGCTCCTGGTGAGGACAGCCCCAGTCTCCTTTCCCAGCTGCAGGCCCCTCTGCCCACATGAAACTCCCTTCTTGCCCAGCTGGCCAGTGCTCCCCACGTACCTCCACGTAGTCACCCTGTTTGGAGCCTGTCTCCAGGCCAAAAGGGGCAGGAGAGTCCTGGGGGCCGGGTCCAGGCGGTGGGGCACCAGGTGGTGGGGCACTGGGTGGCGGGCCACCAGGCGGCTTCTTGTGGTGGCTGGGGGGCTGGGTTGGGATCCGGTGCAGATACCCGTAACCAATACCACACCCCAGGCTGCCAAAGGCCAGAAACGCCTTCCTGGGCTTGTCCCACAGCCCTCTCTACCCCTGCCACCCCCACCCACCAGCAATGAGAGGGTCTCCTAGACCAACATCAGCCTCAGGACCCCTGGGCCCAGGGCCCAGCCCTCCACCCCCACCGTGGGACTCAAGGTCCATGCCCACTGGCCAGGCGCCCCCCAGAGCCCCAACCCGCAGCCCTCCGATCCCAGGAAGTACCTGCCCTCTCCACCCCAGGCTGCATTGGGGGTGACAGTCACCTCCCGGCAGGAGTCAGACTCAGAATTGTAAACCATCAGCTTCAAGGGCTTCCCCTCGTGGGACTCGATGAGCGAGAAGAAGTCCTCGGACTACGACAGACACACAGCACCTAAGCCCTGTTCCCACTCTGGGATGGGAAGCCTCACAAGACAAGACACTTCTCACGGGCAACACCCCATCCAGGGGGCCGGGGGAGCAGGGAGGAAAGGCCGCCCTTCCTCACCTCCTGGAGGACCTGGTCCGAGCCCACGACGTAGTCTGTGTAGGGGCGCAGGCCTGCGAGGGCGGCAGGTGAAGAGGGTTCCACATCCTGAGCAAAAAGAATCATGAATTATCCAACTGTCAGCCTTGCTACTGGGGGGCAGCGGGTGGAGAGCTGTGTCTTCAGGTGGTGAGTAGTATACCTGTCCTCCGTCCCCAGGCCAAGACCTCAAGCCGCCCCGCCACGCACCGCCCAGCCCCTTGTTCCCCTGCCTCCCCCAGTCCACAGTCTGCCCAGCAGAGGGCAGCACTGCGTCACGGCTCACCTTACAGCTCCCGCATCTGACCACCCGAACCAACTCCAGCCTCCCCCCGCTGCTAGCTGGGGCGCTGAAGACAGACACTTTACTCCTCTGCCCCAGTTTCCCCACAGTTAAAAGTAGGATATACAGTACTTAGGCCAAAGGTTGCTGAGAAGACCAAAAAAAAAATACATGTACAGAATGAAAACCACACCTTGTCCCACAGTAAACGCCCCACTTTATTGCTGTTACTGCTGCAGGCATAGCGCTGAAAACCTCAGGGTAGGGGGGAGGTTAAAGGCAAGGGTGGTGAGAAGCAGGTGCAAGGATTGCCTTCTCCCTTGGAAAGCTCCACTGCCCCCTCCCACTCTCCCAAGAAACGTGGAAGGATCTGCATCACCACCCCCGCATTGCATTCATGGACAAACTGAGTAAGGCCAGCCAAAAAGGTTGAGAAGACTCCCGCAAGGAGTCAGTGAGCAACAGAGCCAACTAGAAACCAAATCAGCCCGTTTCTAGCTCAGGGCTCCTTCCATCCATCAAGCTGCAGGACCGCGCGTTCGAGAACCTGGGCACAATCAGTGACTGTGCATGTTACGTGTGCATGTATGTCTGTGGATGAACACTAACAGCAACAGCTGTGACAACTCAGTCACGGAGATTCACTACGGTTCAGACCCCAGGCACCAGTCGAGTGCCCGAAGGGGCTTCTCAGGGGACCTGCCCCAAAAAACATATTACTGGTGCACCCTAGAGTATACCAGAAAAAAACACTCTTTTTAGATAAGGACTAAAGCAGCAGCAGGATTTCCCAGGTGGCACAGCGGTAAAGAATCTGCCTGCCAACGTAGGAGACACAGGTTCAGTCCCGGGGTCGGGAAGATCCCCTGGAAGAGGGCATGGCAGCTCACTCCAGTGTTCTTGCCTGGAGAATCCCATGGACAGAGGAGTCTGGTGGGCTACAGTCCACGGGGTTGCAGAATCAGACACGACTTAGCGACTGAACAATGCAAAGCAGTAATAGCAGCATTCTGGCAGCACAACCACCCTTCCAGCAGATGGTGGCCCCATCTTTCCAAAGAAGAAAGCCAGGTCTAGCGTGTAAGAAATCCCCCAAAGTCAGAGGGCCCTGCTCAGGGGATGAGGAGTTGCCCTCTCTGGGACCCTGGATCAGGGAGCCCACACCCTGCCCTCAGAACCCCCTGACAGGCCCACTGGCTGCTGGCCTTTCCTAGGGGGCCTCCCCACACCCACCCCCAGGGACCCCCCGCCACGCCCCCACTCACCAGCACGTGCCACACGTGCTCGCTGGCGCGGCGGCAGCTGCAGAAGCGGACGCTGGCGCCCAGCAGGCCCTGGCCGCCCCACATGTTGCTGGGGACCACCTCCACCTCACGCACTCTCATGGTCTTCATGCTGAACACCTCCAGCTTCACGGGCTTCTCCACGTTGGCCCTCAGCAGGGCCTTGAGCGTGTCATTCTCCTTGTTCTGCAAGGGCAGCAGGGCTGACCCCTGGAGCCCCCCGCCAACGCCCAGCCAGACCCCCCAGACAAGTCTGGCTCTGATATAGGGCGAGGGCCCTGGGGGCCAGCTGCCCCCGAGAGACCTGGTGCAGGGCTGGGTCCACAGGTCAGGGCTGGGCCTGCAGCCACTGGACCCCCAGCATCCCTAAGCCCTGCTAAACCTTCCTCCCTCGGGGCCCCCAGAAAACACCACAAAGTAAGCAAAGAGCCGCCTGAGTCCAGAGCACTGCCGCACGGCCCACTCTGAGAGGCCCCTTCCAGAGCCCTCACCCCTCTGGGCAGGCCTGGAGGCTTTGTGGACAGTGCCAGGAGTCCCCCTGCCTCCGGCCCACCCCAGAGGGACCAAGGGCTAAACTCCAGGCAGGGCCCCCATCAGGCTCACTGTTGCCCTGGAAGAAGGGGAGATGGGGTTTGGTCTCCAGGGCTGGGGTTCCCAAGCGACAGCAGGATGGACAGACGGGCAGGCGGACACACACACACACACACGCACACACACACACACGCACACGGCAGAGGCAGGAGGGGGGCCTCACCAGTCTTGAGTGCCCGATGGTGATGATGAAGTCGAAGTAGGGCTCCAGGCCTGCCTGCTGGGCAGGGGAGTTCTCCTGCACCTGTGCAGCACAGAGGCTATGGTCACTGTGCTGACCCCAGGGCTCTCCCAGAAACGCCCAGCCCTCAGTTCTAGAAACCGCTCCACTCCCCCTGTCCCAGAGAGGACACAGACCCCAGCGTGAACTGGGCCAGGCGGGCCGCACATGGGCACAGCCAAGGCTGACGCCATCCTCTCTCACTGCTTTCCTGGGCTTATGTTTTCCTCTTTCAGAAAACGACTCTTTCCAGGTCGTGATCCACAGACTACGCCTCCAGACAGCCTCACAGAAAGAGCCCAGGGCAGGAGGCCACGGGGAGGCTGGGTGACTCAGACGCTGCCCCAGAGGCCTGCGCTGGGGCCACTGGAGAGCCAGAAAGGTTTACCAGAAAGGTTCAGATGTGGACCGGAACGGAGTGCCCTGGGGTCGTGCCCAGAAACACAGGAGTGGGGAAGGCAGCCTGTGGCCAGATCCAGAGGGCCCCTGCCCTGTGGTGACAGATCCAGGCAGGGTTGAGGAGGGCTGGTGGAGGAGAACAGACCCCCGGGGTTGGGCATGAGCCTGAGCCAGGAAGCCTGGTGAGCAGCACACAGTTCCCTTTGCCATCCAACCTCCCCACAGCACACCAGCCCCTCCAGCAGCAAGTCCCAGCCCAAGGCTGACCCTGTGCTGCCTCGCACTCCCAGACTCCCTGCAGTCTCCAAAAACACAACAGCCAGGCTTGCCGCTCTGGTGGAAATCCGTCTCAAAGGCACCATTCACAGAGCCTCGCTCAGACAATGCAGCCTTTATCCCCAGTTTTGGACCGCAGGTGGGCCGCAGGCCCTCCAGCCTTTGGCTGTGAGCACTTGAAGCCCAGTGTCAACCAGGCCCCCAAGCCCTGGGACTCAGGTGGCCTCAGGTTCTGGATGCCTGCTTGAGGGGAAGGCCCCGTGGCTTCTGCCACTCCCCAGGCCCTCCAATCGCACAGTCCCCAGACTGAAGGAACCCTCAGCGCTGAGGCTGTGGATCCAGGCCAGTTTGCCCCTGGGATTAGGGCTCCCTCCTCACAGCAGTACCAACAGAGCCTCTCCTTGCCACTTCTAGAAGCTGCCACAGCTTCTACTGAGAATGAGCCCAGAAACCCAACTCCACCCTAGTTGGCCTTGCCCAGAGGGCTGCTCCTGGGAGCCTGCTTCGCCATCCCTTCAGGGGAAAGTCTGGGAAGAGGTAGCTTTTCAGCAGAGGGCAGTTCATCCGGGAAAGCTGCTCCTCCCTGCTGTGGGCCACTCCACCCCACCTCCGCCGGGTAAGGCCCTGGCTCCAGAGCAGGCTGGTCGCCCTGTACCCTCCTCCACCCAATGTCCGCCGCTCTCCGTCATCCAAGGCTCAGGCCCCCAGTGCGCAGGCTCTCCTCCCAGCCCACCCTGCGCCTCCACCTCCTCGCTCCTGCGGCCTTGCTCTTGGTCTGGTGGCACCTCCCCTGCCTCTGCCCTGGGCCTTGCCGTCGCCCACTATGGCTCCACAGCAGGAAGCATCTGGGATGCTGCCCGCCGCACCTCCAGTCCCGCAGCAAGTGCCCCCCTCTGCTGGCTTTCTCCTGGGGATTCCTGACACCCCCAACCCCACAGCCCTACACGTGTACTGCTTTCCTAACCCGCTCCCCAACCCCCATCAGCGCACCTAGAGCAGTTAACCGCACGATGGCAGCTCGCACCTTCTGAGGACTGGCTGGGCGCCAGGCGAGCGCACAACCTGCTTTCCCCGTCTCACTAACCCCAACTGACAGCGGAGGAAAAGCACTCCGCTATTCAACAGCTGCCTGACCCCAGGAAACCCGACCCAGAGCTTGTTCCTGCCCACAGCCCTGCAACAGCTCCCCGAGGGCAGTGACTTCTCCACCGTGCTCTGCATATGTGGGAAGGCCAACAGTCAGAGAAAGCAGCCCAGTTGTTCTTTGTCTGGTTTTCTTTTTACTATTAAGGAGGCAACATGACACTTCTACTTAAAACCTCCTGATGGTACCATACCTCATCATTAAATCCTAAATCCCCAGGACAACACACAAGGCCCCACGCAATGTGGCCTCATCCTTTCCCTCACAAGGGCCTGGCCATTCAAGCACACCAGTCCCAGCTCCTCACTGCTGAAGCTTAGTAAGCATAATCCTACCTCAGCGTCTCCCTTCGCCCTGAACGCTCTTCCCCCACGTGTGTGTGTGTGTGTGTGTGTGTGTGTAAAACATTTTATATATATATATAAAACAGGAAAAAACTTACCGTGGAACTATTAAAGACCAATGATTTGAAGAAGGAAAGAAAATGATCAAGCAGATTTAAAAGCTATGCAGGGGTAGTCAATTGCAAGAGTGACCAGATAAACTTCACCTAGCCTACTGTTCACTCCTTATTTCTGAGTGTCGGCTCAAACGTGACTTGATCAGAGGCCTTTCCTGACCCCTCTATCCAAAACAGCACCCACTCATCTGGACCCCTTGCCCTGCTTTATTTTTCTCTCTAGCAATGGTCACCACCTACCATACATTTCCATTTCTAGGCTGCTCCCTCCTCTCCTGGCTGGCACCCAAATGTAAACTCCATAAGAAAAGGGACAATGTCTCTTCTGCTCACTGCTTTATCTCCAGTGCCCATAGCGTATGTGCTCAAAGTCACTGTTTTTGGCTCTAAGGCTATACTGTACAACACAGGGCACATAGCAAATATTTTTATATAATAACTATAAATAGAGCACAGCCTTTTAAAATTGTGTATCTCTATTGTATGCATATGTAAAATTGTACAACTATACTTTAATTAAAAAAATAAAGCTGCACATATGAAATGAAAAAAAATAAATGTTTTGTAAATGAAAACCCAGTTCCTCAAACTTTCCACTCTGTCCCTCTCCAACCGGCCCTTCTTGTCTTCACTCCTAGCATCCACTCCCACCCCCTGTCAACAGCCTTAATTTGCTTTCCATCAAACCTGTTGGAAGACCCTTCTGGCTGCATGCATTTCACTGTCCACTTTTTCCGCTTGGTACCACATCATGGTGTCCACTTGGGAAAGCCCATCAGCAAGCACAAATCCTGTTACCTCCGGGTCCTGGAGCCATCCTGCCTTTCCTTTTAGCAAACCTCTTCTTTGGTCCCCACTCTTATTCCCCAACCCTGCGCCGCCTCGTTGTCAACACAGCCTCCTATGACAACAGTAAAGACCACTCAAAAGTAAGGCGTCAAACTGACAAGCTACGCCCATCTCTGCAGCCATCCACCTGCGCACAAGCCAAAAGGGAGTCTGGCCCACCTGCGCTCCGGAGACCGAGACCCGCCTGCCCCTCTCTCCTCTGTTACAGCCCCGCCCTCTCCGAGGTACTAATCACCCCAGATCTCCATCTGGCCGCGGACCCCTCTCCCCGCCTTCAGGCCCTGGAACTCACTCCATCTCCACTGTCCTCGCGACTGCTCATCAGGCTTCTTTGTGGCAACACGGATGACACACTCTCTGCTGCGGCCCTACGGCGCTTCTCCGCGGTGTTCCACTTGGGGACCCTCCCCCTGCAGCAAATCTATCCCCGAGCCCTCTGCCGCATTCTCTCTGCTCTCCCGCTCCCACTTTCCCTGTCTGGTTCTCACTGGTCTTCGACCTCTCGAAGCCTTTCGACCCCGAGAAGCGTGGGATGAGAGCCAGTGGACTCCCCGGCAGTTGGCGACCCCCTGGATCCAAGAGCGCAGACGGCCGGGGACTGCGCTTAGCTGGCTCTTTCCTCAGGCCCAACATGGAGCGCAGTGCACAACAGGCGATCATAAGTGTGTTCATACAAGTGCACAAACTCTTCCTGACTGAACCTGGGGCGCTCACTCTCCCCCTGGGAGAAGTGCCATTCCGGAGCGGCCCGACTCCACCAGGAAACGCTCCCGCTTCCTGCAGAGCTGGCACTTGGGGCTGGCGCCGGGCCGACCGCGGCCGCAGGCGGGCCGGGACCCAGGGGTGCCACGGCGCCTTCTCTCGGCGACGGTTCCCACCGGGAAGGGGTACCACCCTCCCCCGGGAGGCCACCCAGCGCCGAGACCCCGCGGCTGCCGCCTCCGGGCCGGCGATCCGGCGTTCCCGCGCGTCGGAGCGGGTGCCGCGCCAAGACCTCCAGCGCCGCAGGGGCGACTCACCCCGTGCAGGTGGAAGCCCTCGGCGCCGCCCGCGGGCTGCTCGGCGCTGGCGCCCAGGCCCATGGCCACGGTCAGCTCGGGCGACAGTGCCTGGGGACCGCGACGCCTACGCGGGAGGCCCAACCAGCAGCCCCCAGCGCGGACTCGCCCTCTCGGCGCTCGACTACCCGCGCCTTGTCACGTGGGCGCATGGCCACGCCCACCCCTAACTCTGACGCCCTTAGAGACCAGCCAGCTGCTCCGTTTCCAAGGACGCGCAGGCCTCCGACTTCCGGCCGCGAGAGGCGTACCCAGGACCCTGACTTGAGAATCTGACTCCCGGCCGCACCACGAGACCCCGACGCTAGAGCCGCGGGCGTCCAGAGATGAGCAGCAATGACTCCTCCCTTATGGTGCGTGACCCGGGCACTGCTCCCTCCGGGACTCCTCCTCTGGCCCATCAGCCCCGCGACCTGCAGCTCCCCTGTTACTTCTCTGACCGCCACCCGGCTTTCGCTGTCCCCGGCCTCTCCAGACGGTCTTGGTGCCTTCTCGCCTCTCTTTCCGTGGCGAGCACATCCTGTCTAGTGTTCTCTGTGTACCCTGAGCCCCTAGCCATCCTCCCCACCCAGTCTTATCTCCGAGCTCCCCCAAACCAAAGCATAAGAACCTATCACCTTGCCATTATCCGACCCCCACCCTCGGCTCCAACCGCCTGGGCCTCTTCTGTGTCTTTCACCCTAGTGGATGGCACCACCGTTTGACGCCCCCACCCGTTACTCTTCCCCATACCCATCTCCAGCTCCTGTCCATCAGCGGAAAATATCAGCTCCTTATTTTATCTCCTAGCCCAGTATCACCATCTCCCCTCTGGGCACCTGCAACAGTCCCCCTCCCAGCTGGTTTCTCTATTTCATCTCTTTTCAGCAGTCTCCCTACCTCCACCACCACCAACAGCAGCTACCCCAACACACACACACACACAGAGACACACACACAAGCCAGAGAGGTTTTTGCAAAAACACACATCTGAACACTTTCCCTACCCGCCCCCCCCCATCCCCATGCATAAAACCATTCCAGCTGCTTCCTGTTACCCTCAGGATGATGTCTGGGCTCTTTCATATAGCCCACAAGGCTGTTTACAATCCAACCGCATCTATCCCCAACCCCAGCACCCACAAACCTTAGGGGAAGTGAGACTTCACTTTGAAATCTCAGCCTCTCTTATTGCATGACGTTTGTCAAGCCACAGCCTCCATGGGCTTTGGCTTCCTTAATTGTGAAGAATATGGAGAGAATGATGCATAAGATAATAGGCGTAAAGCCCTTGATACCCTTCACCACAGGTGGTTAGCCCACAATAACTTGCAGTTCTAACTATTGGTGTTGTGATCCTTATTACTGGTCCTCCTTCTTCCCCCTTATTCCCTTCATAAGGCAAAACCTGAGCTGAATTTCAACTTTTGAACCAGAGTCTGTGGTTAATTCCAAAACAAGCCATGTCCAAACTCTTTCCTAAGGAAACGGTATGGAGCTGTTTCTGTGGCTGTGGAGGAACAAGATGAGGCCAGAATATTCTTTCTCTTCTCTTTACAGAACTGGAGGAGGAGCAGGGAATAGGGGAGGGAGAAGATCAGAACAGAAGCAGAAAGGGGCCCAAGACGATTGCGATTTTGCCTTCCTCCTCACAGGCTGAGATCATTTACTACAGCAAAGAAAAGTACTTCCGCCACGTGCAGCAGGCGGCGGCTGTGGGCCTGGAAAAATTCAACAATGACCCGGTGCTGCAGTTCTTTAAAGCCTATGGAGCCCTCAGGGAAGGTGAGGACCCATCAGTGTTGCCTCCTGACCTTAGGCACTCACCCAGCACTAACGCACTGGCTCCACCTGGATGCCTGCTTCTACCCCAGTCATGTTCCCCTAGAAACAGTCTTACACAGAGTGGCTAGACTTCCAGGATAATCCACAGAAATCTGTGTAATCTATGTCTAGTTGACTTGGGAGACCTGAGAGCTCACTCCCCCTGTTCTGCACCTCAGTTTCCCTGTCTATGAAATGAGTTGCGGAGCAGGGAGAAGTGACCACAGGATTATTGAACCAACCCCAGGCTTGATTACTGAACCAACCTCAGGTAATGCAGGAAAAGGAGGAAGTGGTAGGTGTGGACACAGTCATGTGTGGGACCGAAGCCGAGAGAGGAGTAGGGCCCCTGCAGCACCAATCCACTGACATTCAGAAGGTGGTCCTGGGCCGCCCATGGCCAGTGTCAGTGGACATGGAAGGATAAATATCATCAGTGGCTCTGGGGTTATATTTTATAGCTAGCTGGGAATGCCCAGAGGTCCTTCTTGAGAACCAATACAGGGTATCCTTGCAAGTACTCACAGGAAGATCTCTCAGCTCCAAATCCTCCATCCCCTAGCCACACGGACCATGGTGCCAGCAGTGCTTTCAGGAAGCTTCAGTCTTCAGGGAACTTGGGCCATTAGGGACCTATGGACCAGTTAGTCCAAGCCTTGGGTCAGATCGCACCAATCCCTGAGTCAGCCCTGGGTCTGCCGTGGAGCCTCCTGCCCTCTGAGCATAGTAACCGCGTGGGCTTTCTTCACAGAGCACATCCAGGATGCCATCGGCAGCCTGGAGAACATCCGGAATCACCCAGACGTGTCCCTGTGCTCCATCATGGCCCTCATTTATGCTCACAAGTGCTGTGAAACCATTGGTGAGTGCAGGCATGCTCAGCCAAGCCTGGCCCAGTGGGGAAAAGAGAGCCCTGCTCCAGACACTGCCCCTCTTGGGCGGCTGCAGGAAGTGTGTGCACCTGTGGCCTCAGATGCTACGAGGAGTGGCTGCCAGTGCCATCCCCACAGAGACCTCAGAGAAGACCCCATGCCCAGGCCCAGCTGAGTGGGAGCCACAGGCAGAACGCCTGACAGTGGGAGGGGTCCTCCTTTCAGATCCCAAGAACTGGGGAGACACCCTGCTTGCCTCTGCCAAGATCTTGTCAAGAAAAACCAAGCCAAAATAAAAAATGTCTACCCCTAAATCTCCACCTCTCTAGGGTCAGGGAGAGATTCCACAAAACTACGTGCAAACTATTTCCCCATCTGGAATGGACTATGGGCCTGAGGTGGGAGATTCCGGTTTGATCTGTCTGCCCAGAGAACTCCTGGGCACAGAGGAGAAAAGACACATCTCAACCAGCAAACCCAAGTCCAGGGCTGGGCCTCTCCTGTGGCCTGGCGTGGCTGGTTCCCAGGCCCTGGGCTGTCGTGTGGTCAGCTGCATGTGTTGTGGGAGGCTCAGAGTGTCCAGGGGAAGGACCAGACAGACCTCCCCATCCTAACTTGCCCTCTTCCCCCTCTCACGAATTCCCAGACCGAGAAGCAATTCAGGAGCTTGAGAGCAGTCTGAAGGAAGTCCGCAAGACAGCCAGTGGGACTGCCCTGTACTATGCTGGCCTCTTCCTCTGGCTCATGGGCCGCCACGACAAGGCCAAGGAGTACATTGACCGCACGTTGAAGGTTTCCAGCAGCTCCAGAGAGGTACAGGCCCCTGGCATCGTGGGGGCAACAGCCAAAGAAAGCAGCATCCAAACACGTCATACAGAGTGGCTCTGACTCCCATGGAGGGCACTAGGGCTGGGGGAGGGTCACACCCAGGCACCAACAAGGCCCATGCTGGCTCAGGGTTTAGCCAACTACAAACTGGACTTTGTCCATAGAGTCCAATCTGCAGATAGGTGTTTTATGGCCTGTGCTATATAGTTTTAAAATCTTGAAATAGTTGCTAGCATTTCGAAATCAGAACATTTTTACCTAAAAGTCCCAGATTTCTTGGTTCTTTTGAAAAACTAGATGAGCTGGCTTCACTGGGCCTGCACTCCCTCCGTGCAGAGATCTGCTCGGTGTCTCTGCTCGGCTCACACAGTAGATCTCACCTGTGGCGGTCTCATGGGCCGAAGGACTGTAGAATTGGAAGCCTCAGTCTAGGCCGTGCATCTCAGCAGGGCGTGTATCACCCCCAGCCCCCCAGTCAGTCAATCAGTTCAGTCGCAGACTCTTTGCAACCCCGTGAACTGCAGCACGCCAGGCCTCCCTGCCCATCACCAACTCCCGGAGTTTACCCAAACTCATGTCCATTGAGTCGGTGATGCCATCCAGCCATCTCATCCTCTGTTGTCCCCTTCTCCTCCAGTCCTCAGTCTTTCCCAGCATCAGGGTCTTTTCAAGGGGGCGGAAATTGCTTCTTGAAGGAGAGGATGAAAAATCTCATTGATTGGATGTAAAACACAAATATACGCACAGAACGTAAAATCAGTCAGTGTACACATGATACTTAATTCTCTTGGAGGGGCAGAGAATGACTAGGTGGGAAACATCTAAAAAGGCTCCTTTGTTGTTGTTCCGTTGCTCAGTCGTGTCTGACTCTTTGCGACCCCATGGACTGCAGCTCACCAGGCGCCTCTATCCATGGGATTCTCCAGGCAGAAATACTGGAGTGGGTAGCCATTTCCTTCTCCAGGGGAAAAAGGCTCATTAGAAGGGCAATAATGGAAAAGAATTGAGAAACCTTCTCTAGGCCATGAGTGGTGCTTTGGGACAGGGTCTTCCAGGTGCCCCTCTGATCTTGCCTCCCAGGCCTGGCCTGCCACACGTGCCGGGCAAGGTGGGGCAAAGGCTGGAGAGGAGCCGGCAAGGCCCATGAGCTCAGAGTGGCCACCCGCCCACTCAGAAGGCATTCCCAGCTTTCCGTCCAGGCCAAGCCCTTACGCTGGTCTAAGGAGCGGAGGCAACAGGAGTGGTCCCGCCATGGTGCTCTGACCCCAGTGTAAACAGACAGTGACAACGCAGGGCAAGAGAACCATGGGGGTTACAGCGAGAGCCTCAGCCCAGCCTGCAGGGTCAAGGAAGGCCTCCTATGGGACGGGCCTCCTCCACTGAGTTTTAGCGACTGGTGGTGGTTAACCAGGTGAAGGGACCTGGCTAGGGGGTGCATGCTGGGAAGGGCTTTCCAGGTGAAGGAACAAGAGGTAGGAAGGCCCGAGAGAGAGAGCAGGGCTGCCCTGGGATCTGGGAGCAGCGGTGCCTGGCAGGGCCTCGGAAAATGGAGTGACAAAGAGGGGGAAGTGGGGCAGGAGAGGCAGTCGAATGGAGGCGATGCAGGAGCGAGGACTTACCTTTCCCCTTGTTCTCATGCCAGGGCCATGTGCTCAGAGGCTGGGTGGACCTCAGCTCAGACAAACCCCACACGGTGAAGAAGTCCATCAAGTACCTGGAGCATGGCATCCAGGACACCAGAGACGTCCTGGGGCTGATGGGAAAGGTAGGCAGTGGGGAGGCGAGGGGTGGGAGTGTCCCCAGCCAGGGGCCTCCGTCTCTAGGGCCCCACCTGGTGGATGAAGAGCAGAGTCCCGGAGAGGGCCAGGGCCACAGAGCAGCGCTGGGCCCGCCCCAGTCCTTCCTGTCTGAGTTTCTGTCTGTCTCCTGCCTAAGATCTCCTCAGGACCTATGCTCCCTGGGCTCTGGTGGGCTTTTTTCTCTCTATCCCTTTTGTTTTCACCCACTGTCCCTTTCCTCTACGTTTTCTTTTCTCATCTCACCTGTTAAACTCACTCACTTGGTCATAAGAGAAAGAAGGTATGTGTTTTGTATTTTCTGATCTTAAATTGTTGCCTTTTTCTGATGTGACCCTCTCTGAATCAGTCTATGAGAGGAAAAATCATCCTCTTACCTGCTTCTGTTTGTATGTACCTATCTTATAAAATGAATACGTTTGCACGCATGCTCCGTCGTGTCCGATTCTTGCAACCCCGTGGACTGTAGTCTGCCAGGCTCCTCTCTCCATGGAATTTCCCAGGCCAGAATACCAAAGTGGGTTGCCATTTCCTCCTGCAGGGGACCTTCCCAGCCCAGGGATCGAACCCACATCTCTGGTGTCTTCTGCATTGACAGACAGATGTTTTGTTTGTTTTTTTTTTACCACTAGTGCCACCTGAAATGAATGCGTGCTCATTGAAAAACCAGAAGTCTAAAAAAGTCAAAATGGCCTCCTTTTAGACCTGCCATCCCGCAAACAACCCACGGCAATATTTTAGGGCCGTGTCTCCTCGTCTCTCTGCTGCGCGTTGTTTCAGGGTGCACCTTCAGTGGTTCGTGGGGGAGCAGAAGCCATGAGGCTATCACACAGGAGGATTATCAGGCTGTGCCCTCAGAACCGACATGTGTAGGGAAAGGGAAAGAAGTAGGAGGGAGAGCTTGGACTGTGCAGCAGCCATAGCGGCAGCCTCAGCCAGCTCTGCTTGGAACTGGAGCTGGGGTGGCCCTGCCCCGACCCCCTCCCTGACAAGATGTTGGCTGTAGGCTGCCCCTCGGGGATGGGGGCAACCTGGTACTTGGGGGCTCCCTGAAGCCACAGGGGAGCCCAGGAGGGAGGCTCCTCCAAGAGATATCAACAGCCACCCCCAACCCCTGGTCCTGAAGGGGGTCACGCACAGCACCTGCTACAGGACAGCAGACAGGGGGATTTCATGTGGCTGTTATCATAGGGCACCTTGCCATTTGGTCTCTTCATGTAGGGCTGTGTCATAAGCACATGTCGTTTTGACATAAAGTCAGGCCACGACTGCGTGGACCTAATATAATTTGCCAACTTTGCCTCCTAGTGTTTGTATATTAAGGTTGTTTTTAGTTGTATCTGTAGAAAGAAAGCTTCAGTGAACACGTCTATACGTAAATTTATATTTAGAATACTCCTCTTCTTGTTTTCGGTAAGTCTCTTAACGGAAGGTGGCTGTAGGCCAAAGCCAGCCTTTTGGAGTCCAGTTTCAAGCCTTTGGGAAGCATTGCCCTCTGCCCCTTCAGGCATGTGTCATGACTTGCCCAGGAGAGTGGCTGGCTGCCTGCAGAGACTGTGACCCCAGCCTGGTGAGCCTTGACAGAGGAAAAGTCCCACAGACTTGATATGTGGGAAGAGGGTTACCTGCAAACTGTTGCCGACCCGCGGCGGCTGCACGGGCCACAGTGAGCAGTTTTCAGCAGTGAATTTTAGGAAAGTGAATGGGAAATGATGGGCCTTATGTGGAAATTGAAAGTACTGAACCTCCCCACTAGGGGGTGCCATCCCATGACTTTGTCCCAGGCCTGCAGGGGCTCAGCTATCTCAGCTATCTTCTGTAGTCCCTGCCTTGTTCAGTTGCTCAGTCGTGTCCAGCTCTTTGCGATCCCATGGATTGCAGCACCCCAGACTTCCCTGTCCTTCACCATCTCTCAGAGCTTGCTCAAACTCAGGTCCATTGAACTGGTGATTCGATGTGGAAATTGAAAGTACTGAACCTCCCCACTAGGGGGTGCCATCCCATGACTTTGTCCCAGGCCTGCAGGGGCTCAGCTATCTCAGCTATCTTCTGTAGTCCCTGCCTTGTTCAGTTGCTCAGTCATGTCCAGCTCTTTGCGATCCCATGGATTGCAGCACCCCAGACTTCCCTGTCCTTCACCATCTCTCAGAGCTTGCTCAAACTCAGGCCCATTGAACTGGTGATTCGATCCAACCATCTCATCCTCTGTGGTCCCTTTCTCCTCCTGCCTTCAATTTTTCCCAGCATCTGGGAAATGAGTCAGCTCATTTGCATCACGTGGCCAAAGTATTGGCGCTTCAGCTTCAGCATCAGTCCTTACAGTGAATATTCAGGACTGATTTCCTTTAGGATTGACTGGTTTGATCTCCTTGCAGTCCAAAGGACTCTCAAAGAGTCTTACCCAACACCACAGTTTGAAAGCATCAGTTCTTCAGCGCTCAGCCTTCTTTATGGCCCAACTCTCACATCCACACATGACTACTGGAAAAACCATACCTTTGATGAGATGGATCTTTGTTGGCAAAGTAATGTCTCTGCTTGTTAATATGCTGTCTAGGTTTGTCATAGCTTTTCTTCCAAGGAACAAGCATCTTTTCATTTTGTGGCTGTAGTCACCATCTTCTGGAGCCCAAGAAAATTAAGTCTGTCACTGTTTCCATTGTTTCCCCATCTATTTGGCATGAAGTGATGGGACCAGATGCCATGATCTTGGTTTTTTGTATGTTGAGTTTTAAGCCAGCTTTTTCATTCTCCTCTTTCACCTTCATCAAGAGGCTCTTTAATTCCTCTTCACTTTCTGCTGTAAGGGTGGTGTCATCTGCATATCTGAGGTTATTGATATTTCTCCCAGTTGATATTTCTGGCAATCTTGATTCCAACTTGTGCTTCATCCAGCCCAATATTTCTCATGATGTACTCTGCATATAAGTTAAACAAGCAGGGTGACAATATACAGCCTTAACGTACTCCTTTCCCAATTTGGAACCGGTCTGTTGTTCCATGTCTAGTTCTAACTGTTGCTTCTTGACCTGCATACAGGTTTCACAGGAGGAAGGTAAGGTGGTCTGGTATTCCCATCTCTTGAAGAATTGTGCATAGTTTGTTGTGATCCACATAGTCAAAGGCTTTAGCATAGTCAATGAAGCAGAAGTAGATGTTTTTCTGGAATTCTCTGGCTTCTATGAACTAATGGATGTTGGCAATTTGATCTCTGGTTCCTCTGCCTTTTCTAAATCCAGCTTGTACAACTGGAAGTTCTCAGTTCCCATACTATTGAAACCTAGTTTGCAGGATTTTGAGCATTACTTTGCTAGCATGTGAGATGAGTGCAACTGTGCAGTAGTTTGAACATTCTTTGGCATTGCTCTTCTTTGGAATTGAAATGTAAACTGACCTTTTCAAGTCGTGTGGCCACTGCTGAGTTTTCCAAATTTGCTGGCATATTGAGTGCAGCACTTTAACAGCATCATCTTTTAGGATTTGAAGTAACTCAGCTGGAATTCCATTCCCCTGCCTTGCCTGTCAGAAAACCCCAAGACTGCTGTGGACCCGATTTGTCACTCTGAATGATGGCTCCCGCCCACGTGTCAGGCTCGGCTCCTGTCTTGGTGGGGACACTGACACCCACCACTCATTTTTGGTGGGCACTGATGAAGGCTCTTCTGTTTGGCTTTCAACAGGTGATGTACTTCACGATGCTGCAGAACTACTCGGGGGCCCTTGAGGTGGTGAACCAGATCACCGTCACCTGCGGGAGCTTCCTACCTGCCTTGGTCCTAAAGATGCAGCTGTTCCTGGCTCGGCAGGACTGGGAGCAGACGGTCGAAATGGGACACAGGTGAGGGGGTGCTGACCTGATGCTTCCTTCCTTTGCTGGTTCAGTTCAGTTCAGTCGCTCAGTCATGTCTGACTCTTTGCGACCTCATGAACCACAGCATGCCAGGCCTCCCTGTCCATCACCAACTCCCGGAGTCCACCCAAACCCATGTCCATTGAGTCGGTTATGCCTTCCAACCATCTCATCCTCTGTCGTCCCCTTCTCCTCCCACCTTCAATCCCTCCCAGCATCAGGGTCTTTTCAGATGAATCAGCTCTTCACATCAGGTGGCCAAAGTATTGGAGTTTCAGCTTCAGCATCAGTCCTTCCAATGAATATTCAGGACTGATCTCCTTTAGGATAGACTGGTTGCATCTCCTTGCAGTCCAAGGGACTCTCAAGGGTCTTCTCCAACACCACAGTTCAAAAGCATCAATTCTTTGGTGCTCAGCTTTCTTTATAGTCCAACTCTCACATCCATACATGACCACTGGAAAAACCACAGCCTTGACTAGACTTCCTTTGCCAGTGGAGGGGACTAATTGGTCCCCTCTTACACAGTGGCAGGATGGGAGATACTGTGTGTTAGATGGAACAAGCCATAAAAGTCAGCATTGTCAGTGGGAGTTATGAATAGTGATACGGTCACATTGAGGGTTGGGGAGCAGAGGGAGGTTGGACGTGAACTAGGCACTCACTTGTCATAGCAGGAAGCCAGCAGTGGAGGCCTATGGTGGGAAGATCAAGAAACAGGCCTCTTGGGGCTTCCCTGGTGGTCCACTGGTTAAGACTTCGCCTTTCAGTGCAGGGTGTACGGGTTCGATCCCTGGTCAGGGAACTAGATCCCACATGCCTTGTGGCCAAGAAACCAAAAAACATGGAACAGATCAGTACTGTAGCAGATTCAATAAAGACATTAAAAACGGTCTACATCAAAAAAAAAAATCTTAAAAAAAAATTGGAAAAGAAATAGCCCTATCAAGTGATCTAAGTATAGTGTTTAGGAGAGAGACAGAACTACCAAAGGAACCCAAGGCAACAAGAGTTAGAGGTAAACAGCAGTTATGTCTGAGGAGTAGGCGGGGAGGGAAGAATAAAGGCAGAAAGGGACTATTGTAGTATGTAATTTTTAAAACTGTGGGTGATAAAGGCCATTGCCTGAGAGAAGACTTTAGTAGCAAGCTGAGTGCACCAGGAAGACAGCAGAGGGAGGATTCAGGAGTTATGGGGACTTGCGGAAGCCCAGGTCCAGGTAGAGGGTGATCCTGAAGCACTCTCACTGTGAACAGAGATAAAGATGGCTTCAGGGGAGGGATGTTTGATGGAGCGTTTTCGAAAATGGAATTTTCCGGATAACTGAAGCTTATCTCTTTAAACTCTACTGCTTTAACCATTTTTATCACAGTAATCATAAAACATATAGTACTAATTTTCTTCCTTTGTTTCTTCATGGACTGTTTTTCCCTGAGTGATCATGAGTCACCAGTACAGTTCAGTTTAATTCAGTCGCGCAGTCATGTCTGAGTCTTTGCGACCCCGTGGACTGCAGCATGCCAGGCCTCCCTGTCCATCTCCAACTCTCAGAGCCTGCTCAAACCCATGTCCATCGAGTTGGTGATGCCATCCGACCATCTCATCCTCTGTCGTCCCCTTCTCCTCCTCCCTTCAATCTTTCCCAGCATCAGGGTCTTTTCAAATGAGTCAGCTCTTCGCATCAGGTGGCCAAAGTATTGGGAGTTTCAGCTTCAGCATCAGTCCTCCTAATGAATATTCAGGACTGATTTCCTTTAGGATGGACTGGTTTGATCTCCTTGCAGCTCAAATTGTCTGTGTGTGTGAGGGGGTGGAATACAAACATACCTTTTCCTTCCCTATGGAAGGGTGCTAACTGGAATCGGAGTCTCATACAGAGGCCCTGGTAGGAAACTGGAAGTGATTCCGGCCTGTGCCAGGCCTGGGCTGGCCCTCCACGGCCTCTCTCACAGCTGGCTGGCATCCTGGGCAGGAACTTCTGGATCAAGAGCTTGCTTTGGAGGCTCCACTTTGGGCCCACAGGATACCTGGAAGCCCATCTGTTCCATTAGCTTCATGTAGCTGATAGTGTCAGCATTAGGATGAATTACAGAGTTCTAACCACTGGAGCACCAGGGCAGTCCCTCCCCATTGCTCTTTAAATTTCTGCTCTCTGTAGATGTTTTTCTCTTTCCAGCCCTAATATTGTTCATTTTTTCCTTCTCTTTTAGTTCTCTCCACCAACGTTAAAATAATTTGTTTCTTCCATTAGTCTTGTTAAACAACCAGCTATGAGTTTTGTTGAGGCTATGATATCCTTGTTTCCTAACTGATTAATTCTGCTGTTTGTTATTTCCTGCTAACTGCCTTCTGTGGAGGTACTCTGTTGTTATTGTCTAACTCCTGAGTTGGATGCCTGGCCATTCTAAATCTTCTTTTAGAAGATAAGCATTTAAGTCTATAGACGTCCCTTGAGGGACCATTTAACAGTGTCTACACATCTGGATATTTCAGTATATCTTCAGTATCATTTGGTTCTGCGACTTCTCTAACATTGGTTCTGATTCGTTTTTAGTCCATACGTCATTTTAAAAGTGTTTTTTTTTTTTAAATTTCTAAACTATGAAATTCACAGTGCCTTCAAAACCATCATAAATGCCTAGAACTCTTTGCATGTTGACTCTGTCTAGTTGTGTTGAAAGTTGATATGTCAATTAGAGGAATTGTTAAGCAGAAGGACCATTCCCTAATCCGGCTGAAAAATATGAAATTTCCTATAAAGAAACAAAATATTGAAAATTCCAGGGAATTCCCTGGTGGCTCAGTGGTAAAGAATCTGCCAGCCAGTGCAGGAGGCATGGGTTCGATCCCTGGTTCAGGAAGATCCTACATGCCCCACAGCAGCTAAGCCCGTGCACCGCAAGCTCTGAGCCTGTGTTCTAGAGCTCCCCACCCCCAACTACTGAAGCCCGAGTGCTCCAGAGCCCATGCTCTGCAACAGAAGAAGCCACCACAATGAGGAGCCCACACACCACAACTAGAGAGTGGCCTGTGCTCGCCACAACTAGGGAAAAGCCCCTGTGGCAACAAAGACCCAGCACAGTCAAAAATAAATAAATAACTAAAAAAAAGAAAACTCTGTAGTGTGGTCAGGAGCCATGCCTCCCCAGTGACACATGATGGAAACCAAAATTTCCATCGTACAGCTGCAGACTTGACCCCCTGCCCCCTGACCCTGGTACCACAGTCATGCCTGTGTAATTTGGGATATAAATAGGTTTCTGTCATGAAGATACCCCCAAATAAGGGACTTAACATGAAAGGTTATTCCTCTCTCAGGGAAAAGTTTGGATGGTGGGCCAAGACAAGGATGACAGCTTAACTCTCTAGGGCCTCATGCCCCTTTCTCCCTACTGTCCTATTCCGAGGATGTGGCTCACATGGCCCACGTTCCAGCCAGCAAGAAGGAGGAAAGAGAATAAATGGAAGTCATGCTGTAGGGATACCGCTGGATATACCCTGGGCACTTTCACTTGCATCCTATTGGTCAGAACTTAGTCACATGGTCACACATGAGTTGCAGAGGGAAGCTGGGAAATGTAGTGTTTATTGCAGTAGCCACATGCCCCAGCAGTTCAGCAGGTTCTATTAAAAGAAGGGGAAGATAGATGTTAGGAGACAATCAGAAGATGCCACCACACCATCCTAACCTTGCCTCTGAACTCTCTCAATTCACATGGGTCCTCTTCCTGTTTCAGAATCCTCGAAAAAGACCAAAGCAATATCGATGCTTGTCAAATTCTAGCTGTGCATGAGCTCGCAAGAGAAGGAAACATGACTGTGGTGAGTTCTTTCAAGACTCAGAAGTTGAACCTTGAAACCAACCCAGCCAAGGAGGTACCCTTCACAGCACCTCCACCCCCAAGGCCTTGGAGGGGGCTCCCTGGGACTCAGCTCCCTACGCCCATCCACACCCTCGGGGCTCTGGTTTGGTCTTTGAGCCACACAGTTCCAAAGGCTGGCAGTGAGGCTGACACACTGCTCTGGTTCTGCCTCATGTTCCCTGTGTGACCCAGGCAGGTGTCTCCACCTGGATGAGCCCCAAGATGCTCATCTGTGAAAATGGAGCTAATTCCACCCACTCTGTATGGTTGTTATAAGGTCCAATTACAGGACACGTAGGACGACTGGGAACAGTGCCCAGTGCGCTACAATAACTTGCTCCATTTCAACTGATGGAAGTCATGATTGTGGTTTGCTGCTGGTTTGGGTTTTGTTTTTGTTTTTGCCACGCTGCCTGGCTTGCGGGATCTTAGTTTTATGACCACGGATTGAACCCAAGTCCACAGCAGTGAAAGTGCTGAGTCCTAACCACTGGACCACCAAGGAATTCCCATGGTTGTGTTCATGTTTCGGGAAATGCCTTTTTTTAAGGGAATGGTTAGCATTGTTCAGATATTGACCAGGCAGTACCTGGCCCCATGGGCTTCCCAGGTTGCTCAGTGGTAAAGAATCCACCTGTCAATGCAGGAGACATGGGTTTGGTCTCTGGGTCCCCTGGGTCAGGAAGGTCCCCTGGGGGAGTAAATGGCAACCCTCTCCAGTATGAGAATCACATGGACAGAGGAACATGGCTGGTTACAGTCTGTGGGGTCACAAAGAGTCAGACACAACTGAGCAACTTAGCATGCACCTGGCCTTAATCAACTTGCTCCTAAGACTTGTAGTTTTCCAGAGAACCTCCAAAGAGTCCTCAGATGCAGTCAGAAGCACCTCTAATTCCTAATGAAATCCTCCATGCCCAGACACGTTCTTATTTTCAAAAAGAGTTTGTGTCTTCAGTGAAAACCCTGCCTTCTTAATAAAGACATGGCTTCTGCGGAGAGTGTGACCAGTCAAGAGGCCCTAAGGGGTCATGGCAAGAAAAGGAAGTTTCTGGTTCCTTTTGCCCAGCTCTGAGGTTATGGATTTTATAGAGTGGGGTGAGGTGGAGGGCATGGTCTGTATTTGGTAGGAACCCTCAAAAACGGCCCTAGCCCTGTCTCTAGTTAGAAACAAGGGAATAGGCCTGTCCTCAGCTCCGTGAGAACCTGGGGCCCTGAGCAAGCCTCCCAAGGGCCTGGCCTCATGGTTAGGCCCAAGGGCAGTTAGCATTTAATGCCCCTCCTTTGCCCCCATCTCAAACCCTGGAATCTGCCCCTCACCCCAGCCCAGGCTGCATAGTCCTAAGCTTGCAGAGAAGATCCACCCCACCCCATATTCTCTCCTGGTACTTCTTTGCAGCTGTGGACTAAGAACTCCCTACCCTACATAGTGAATGGGCAGAAGAGTCCACGAAAGAACACAGGCTTTGGACTCAGTCAGCCATCTAGATGGCTGAGTAACCTTGGTCAGATGACCTTAACCTTTCTGACCCTTTGTCTGCTAGACTGGAAAAGTCAGTTACACTGACTGTCAGAGTTCCTGGGAGGGTTCACTGGAATGACAGAGAGGCATCAATGTGGTGACTCAGGTCAAAATGGAACAGAAGTTTGGGGCCAGAGACCCACCCTGACAGTTTGCTCCTGGGCCAGCCGAGGTGGTTTGGAACTGGCCCGGGGTGGGTGGGGGGGGGGACCGCTGTGTGTGCACCATACAGCTGGCTTCTGGCACTGTTTGGGGCTGTCTCAAAGGGCAGCTGCTCTTCCCAAATTTGTGAATAAAGGGGCAGTGCTGGCTCTGGGGAGAAAGCCCCTGCGGGCCCCCAAAGTGGTACTGAAGCCTGGGCACACCCAAGGCCAGTTAACTGAATCTCTGGCATTGGTGCGGAGGCCCGAGTGTGTTTAAGATCTCTCAGCTGGTGCTCCGGGCAGCCACCCTTGAGAACCTTTGCCCCACTCCCCTTTTACCTACTGCCTTTGACGTTGTGTTTTGTTCTTGCAGGCTGCTGAGCACGTTAGGAATCTGATTAAGGCACTGGAAACAAGAGAGCCCCAAAATCCAAGCCTCCATCTTAAAAAAATTCTTGTGGTGAGCAGACTGGTAAGAAAGCTCCTCCCTGGTTTCTGAGCTAGCGCATCTTGTCTTATTCCCAGGGGAGACCGGTGGTTCCCCCAGAAGCTCCCTCAGGACCGCGCCCCACCCTCTCCGGCTTAAACTTGATCTCTCAGTCTAGTGGCCCAGGCCCTGGGGCCCCTGCCTGCCTCCGTCCTATCATGGTATCAGGTGGCCTCTGTCTCCTGTGCCCACGTGCCCTTCAGATATGCTGTGAAGACCACGGAAGTGAGATCTGGAAGTGCTTTCAGAGTGGGAGGCGCCCTGTTTGGGGAAAGAGGGCAGCAACACAGCTGTGGAAGAGCAGGGTGCTGGAGCCCCCGCCTCCCATATTCTTTTTGTGAAAGAGTCCCAGGGAGGCTGCCTGCCTAACCCTCTCTGATGCCAGGCTCAGTGCAAACAGAGCAGGCTGCCAAACAGCCTGTCTCTGTCACAACCTTCAGCCCCAGAGAAAAATTTACTAGAAGGAGGACTTCCCAGGTGCTGGCATGGCTAAGACTCCACTCTCCCAATGCAGGAGGCCCGGGTTCCATCCCAGGTCAGGGAACTATATCCCACAGGCTGCAACTAAGAGTTCACATGCCACAGCTAGAAATCCTGTGTGCCCCACTAAAAAAAAGAAAGATTTACCATAAGGAATTGTCATAAGGGCAGGGGCAGCTCTGGGGAGTCGAATTCCACTGGGATACCCTCTCTCCCTCCACCTCTGTGTCTGATTCTCTCTGCTCATTCTCCATGCACAGCAGGCAATGGGGCTGCTCACAGCCCTCAGGGCCACTTCCCATCAGTGCGACACCAAGAGTTCCCCTCATGCAGCTTCAGTTTGTGAAGAACCTCCTGGTGACTTCTCGGACCAGTGACTATGGCCAGACCCGGGGCTGGGTCCCTCCGAGGGCTCCATGCCTGGAGGCGGGTCCGCACGTGTGGCCACCGGGGTGGGGGGGATTCTTTGCGAGCTGGACAGCTACCTGGACACACGGTACTTCTGGGGCTCTCCTGAACACCCCCGAGTCCTGCCAAAGTGTCCCCCATTTGCACATGGCCTTGTTGAGGCAGGTTGGAGTGACCGGTTTCCCCATCCCTGTGTCTGTTCCTTCCAGTGTGGGAGGCACCAGGGGATTCTGCAGCTGGTGTGTAGCTTCATCGAACGGACCTTCATGGCCACGTCCTCCAACGCCCGCATGGCCACCGAGCTGGGCTACCTCTTCATCCTGCAGGACCAAGTGAAGGAGGCGTCTCTGTGGTACTCACAGGCCATGAAGCTGGACGAGAGCAGCGTGGCTGCCCTGACAGGTCTGTGCAGGCTGGGCAGGGAGGGGGCGGCAGGCTGGGGGTGGGAGCCAAGCAGGGTGACCTCCATGAATCCAGAAGAGAGGGGTTGGCAAGCATTCTTCCCAGACGGTATGTGAGTTTGGGGGTACATTGTAGGATGGGGTGCCTTTCGAGGCATCTACACATATAGATGCAAGAGGCACAGGAATTCTTGAAAGCAGTCAAAGCCATTCTCATCTCCTTCAGATCTCTGATATCCACACTCTGCTTGACATGCTGGGTCAGCCCTGCCTCCTCTCAGGCCCCACCAGGCCAGCGGCCCCCCTGCCCCACAGCCGCTCACCTCACCTCTGTGGACCCTTCCTCTTCAGGCCCCCGTGCTGAAAGGCCCCCAGAGTGAGTAGTTTTGAGAGTTTTGCTTCCCCATGTGTCCCAGGGCTTCCCTCCCACTTTATACAAATGTCAAGTGAATTTTCCAAAGCCCAGTTTTCATTTTTACACAAAGCTCTCAAATCTGTGGTCTCTAGCGAATCCTGAGACAGAGGTATTTGATTTTAGTGGAGGCAGCCTGGTGATCAGTGCCCCAGGCAAGCCAGCTCCCTGCCCCGGCTCTGAGGAGTTGTGTCTTTTGGGGGCAAAGTCACTTCTCGCTAAACTCCAGGCGCATCTGTGTGGCACAGTCAAAAAACAATCCAAGTGTTTGGTCTTGATTTCTGGTTCAATGCATCAGGCTGACTCCTCGGTCATCGCTTCTTCCTCCCTCCCCAAAACCCCCCCAAAGTCACGGGCAACATTTTAAAAAGATGGTGAGTCCCCGTAGCAGCCCCAGAAACAGGGTAAGGTGCCTTTGATAGACCAGGAACTCTGAAGAACTTCACATTTCTAGAAGATATTAAGCAAATTGCATTCAATCTGGAAGCTCTGAGCAAGTCTAGAAACCTATAAGCCAACATGGGCAGAGACGGGGCAGCTAAAGAAATGAGTAGATCAGCTTTCCCCAGAGGGCTCCAGGAAAAAGAAAAATTAAAAAAAACACACACAAGCTTGGGGTCCCCAGAGGCTGGGAGCAAAATATGTCATGGGGTCATCATCGAGATAACAGGAGGGTTATTGGAAACCCAATAATGGGATCAAGGGGACTCTTAGCAGGGGTGGGACAGGACAGAGCAAAACAAAGCCCCCCATGATGTCCCACCACCAGCAGGGACATGAAGGGCAAAAAACTTGAATGCCCAACACACAGGCAAAATTCCCTGAAACGTTCCTCCACCAGTCTGAGTCCTTGCCCACTTCCTCAGTTCAAGGGAGAGCCCCTGCTGGTCAGCCAGAAGGGAAGCCCACACACTCCAGCCAAGCCTGAGTCTACACACATGTGTCCTTGACTCATCCGTCTTACCTGGCCCGTCCGGGAAAATCAGGGGCCTTAGCAATTTGAGACATCTGCCCCGGTTGCTAATAGTCATCACTCTAGTCCATTTATAAATCTGCTAGCAGTTTGGAAGAGGGGCCAAGTGAAACATGCAAAGCAGTGGCCCTCTGAGGAACAAAGTTAAGACCAGATACAGAAAAGACTTTGTCCCCAAAACACCTCCTGTGTTGGCTGACTCTAGAGTCTATTAGGTCCGTGAGTAAAGAACATGCCACTAGGAAAAAAATACAGATAACAAAAAAAGAGTTGCTAAAAATTAAAAATATGATTTTTGCAAAGTAAAAATGTCCATAGATGAGCCAAATAGTGGGACGGATATGACTGAAAACCAAGATGGTGGTGAGGAAGACAGTCAGAAATAAATGTACCCAAATGGTCAAGGAATAAATTGTAAAAAAAGAAGAGTAGGAACAGAAGGGATTTGTCCTCCCAACATCAAAACACATCAAAACAAGAGTAGTTAAGGATCTCCTTGGTGGCTCAGTTGTAAATAATCCGCCTGCCAATGCAGGAGACACAGGTTCAATCCCTGATCCAGGAAGATCCTGCGTGCCTCGGAGCAGCTGAGCTCGTGCACCACAGCATTGGGCCTGTGCTCTAGAGCCTGCGAGCCACTTCCTGAAGCCTGTGTGCGCTAGAGCCCGTGCTCTGCAACAAGAGAAGCCACTACAGTGAGAAACCAGGGCACTGCAGCTATAGAAAATCCCACAGCAGCAGAGACACAGAACAGCCAAAAAATATATATTTTTTTAAAAAAAAGAGAAGTCTGTTTGAGGCCATTCCTGGAATACACAAAACAGATCAACAGGATAGAAACAGGCCTTATGATAAAAATGACATTTCAAACCGATAGAGTTTCAATAACTCGTGGTCGAATACCTGACTATTCTTTACGAAGAAAAATAAAGGTAAATGCCCATTTCACATTATCCTCAAAAATAAATTCTAGATGACTTAGATATTTAAACATAAAAGTTAAATTGGACTTGGGTTGCCCGGGGAATTCTAAGCATAACTACAAACTCAGAAGTTCTAAAGGAAAATATTTGACCAATTTATGTAAAAATTTAAAACTACTGGATGGCAAAAAGGCAGAGGGAAAATAGTTAAAAGGTAAAAGGCAAACTAATGGAAAATGTTGGTAACAAGGATTATATATGAAGAGAATAGAGAGCGATAAAAATCCATCCAAAGAAAAACAGGAAAAAGCTATAAACAGGAAAGTTACAGTAGAAAAGGCCACTAAATATATAAAAAGATGTCCATTCTCCCTAAAGTTTTTTTTTTAAGTGAATTAAAACAAGTTATTCACTCTTTAGCACGGTAAAGAGTAAATAAAGCATGTTTGTGAGGTCGTGGGGAAAGAAAAAAATACTTCCAAATTCTTGACAGTAATATTAATTCAAATATCCTTGGAGGGCAAGCTGGCCTTATCTGTCAAGGTTTTAGATGTACATGCCCTTTGACATCATCTCTACATTAGGAGTTAGAACCCACAAAAATGTTGACCACGGCATTGTAATATTTAAACCCTGAAAACCAACGAAATGTGAAACGAGGAGTCCTTCAATAGTGCAGTAGTTAAATAAATGGTTACATCGGCAGTGAAATATTATGGCACCATTGAAGGGAATGGGGTAATTTATATGAACGGATGGGAAACTACACTATCCACTAATAAAATGCAAATACTTTGCAAGATGTTTGAGGAGATACAGTCCAGTCTGTTCATATTGATTCTCTCTAGAGAAAGACACGCTGAAAGCAGAATGTGAGCTGGGGATGTTTTCCTTGCCCTACGATTTGAACGCTTCCCCATGAGCACATACCACTGTTTGAGCTTATGAAGACACGGGAAAGGGTCCCTGCTGTCCACTGTCCCTTGGCCTGCTGGCTCTGCCACAGAGCTGGCTGTTCATCCCAGTTCTGTCCCCTCCCAGGGATCATCTGGTGCCAGATCTTAGACGGCCACCTGGAGGAGGCTGAACACCAGCTGGAATTCCTGAAGGAGGTGCAGCAGTCCCTGGGGAAGTCCGAGGTCAGAGCTCTGTGGGGGCCGAGGTTGCCCTGGGATCCCGCCCCCGCCACACCCCCTCCCTTTTCCCACCCCCAGTTGCCCCTTGGACTTCCGCTGCTCCTTGGCCGTCCGGCTCTGCCTAGTGGGCACTGCCTCTAAGACCCGGGCCTGCTCCCACAGGTGCTGGTTTTCCTCCAAGCCCTCCTGGCATCCAAGAAGCACAGAGGGGAGCAGGAGGCCACGACGCTGCTAAAGGAGGCCGCCGAGCTGCACTTCTCCGGCATGCAGGCCCTCCCCATGAGCTCCGAATACTTGGAACGGCTCGACCCCACCTTCCTGGTCTGCATCGCCAAGGAGTACCTGGTCTTCTGCCCTAAGCAGGTTAGAGGAGGGCGCTTCTTTGTGGGGCGGGCAGTGAGGGTTGGACTGGTGAGCAGGTCTGGGCAGAGGCAGGACCTACCTGGCCAGTCACTAGGTTGCTTGGGCCTCGGGCAGTCGGGGAGCCCAATGCTTTTCACATTTGCACATGCAACATGCCAATCACCCAGGAAGTGGGGCACAAGCCCTGCATCTCCCAGGTGATGCTCATGCTGCTGGTCCAAGGACTGCGCGTGAGGAGCGGGGCACTGGCCTCTGTTCATCCCAGGGAGGAACTGGGCTCCCTCTCCTCCCAGTGTCTTCTAAGAAGTATTTTGGTCTTTCCTTGTTTGTCCGGCCTTCCCAGACAATTGAGATTCCCTGTGGGCAAGGATTGTATCTTACATGCCTTAATATCCCCCAAGTGCCTCGTAATGCCATCCCACAAATATCTACTGACGGTACCACCATGAGCCAGATGCCATGCTTGATGGGGGGCTCAGAGGTGAACAAATAAAGTCCCCATTCTCAGCTCTTGGACAGAGTAGTACAGAGTGGATGGTAAATATATGTGTGAAGCATGAAAGTGTTAGTTACTCAGTCATGTCTGACCCTTTGCTACCCCGTGGACTGTAGCCCACCAGGCTCCTCTGTCTATGGGATTCTCTTGGCAAGAGTACTGGAGTGGGTTGCCATTCCCTTCTCCAGGGGATCTTCCTGACCCAGGGAATTGAACCTGGGTCTCCTGCGTTGCAAGCAGATTCTTTACCATCTGAGCTACCAGGGTAAAATACAGTAAATAAAAATGAGCGAAGTAACTACAGTAAGTAGAAATAAAGTAGGATAAAGTAAAACACATGTGGAATAAAATCCCTTCACTGAGAGTGTTTTCTGAGTGCTCCAGGAGAATAGGGCAAACCCTTGTGTTCCTGCAGCCCCGGTCTCCAGGCCAGATCGTGTCTCCTCTTCTTAAGCAAGTCGCTGCGATCCTCAATCCTGTGGTCAAGGTGGCACCAGCCCTGACTGAGCCGCTGTATGTGATGGCCCAGGTCAAGTATCTCTCAGGTGAGCCAGTGCGTCCTTGTGGCTGGCGGGGAGCCCCGGGTGAGTGTCTGCCGGCGCCCTGCCTGGGATGCTCCACACACACACCTTCACCCTCAGTCACCAGGTGTGCCCACTGTCCCCATCCTCCAACACCCCTGACTGCTCACCAGCAGGGGTCTCTCCCAGCCTCCCTTTTGCTGATTGCTTGCTTGATCTGTACCAGCTGACAGTCAACTGAACCCGACGATGCACCAGCACTGCTCTGATCCTAGGGGACAGCAGTGCTCAGAACAAGAGAAACTCCACCCTGGAGTTTGTGTTCTGGTAAGGGTACGTGGACATAAAGCGCAGTGTTATTGTTAGGACATGACCGTGCGAGGGAGAAAATGAAAGCCAGGGAGGGGATGTAGGGGTGGCAGTTCTTAAAAGGCAGTCAGGAAGGCCCCGAGGGAGGGGAACCCTGTGCATTAGACTCGCAGAGCCTCATGGGCCAGAACAGTCCCCGTCCAGCCTCTCCTAAATCAACGCCCGGATCCTGGAGAAAGAGGGAAGGATGGGGAGAACCCTCAGTGGGGGCCTGTTGTGCTCTCAGAAGTCTTTGCTCCCCATGACCTTTCACCCCCATCAGCTTGAAAGTCAAGCTGATCTCTGGTGTCCAGAGGCTTCAGAATGCCGCAGCGTGTCTGTGTGCTCTGGACTGTGTGGGTTGCACTCTGCCTAGAGCTCCTGGTCTTCCATCCTCAGTCCTCCCAGTGTTCATCAGAGTGCCAGGTTTACCCACTGCTCCAAGGTCTCCTGGGTACAAGGTGAGGGCAGGCCCTCCCTCCCCTGCCAGACACACACACACACGGATGCTGGCAGATACCAGCTCTTCAGGGACAAAGCAAGGTCTCCAGATGCTCAGGTTGTCATGGTGACACCTTCATATTTCTGCAGCACAATTGAAGGCTCAGGGAGTTTGGGACCCGGAAGCAAGTGCTCTCCACCCACTGGTTGATGGACCCCAAGCAGGAGCTGTTGAGGGACCTGGCAGCAGAGGAAGGAGGGTCTCCCACCAGCTCTCTATACCCTGCCCCTGAGTTGCCACTGCCTCCCACTTAGGGTCAGCCTGGCACAGGAAGGCCTCTGGGCCCCAACGTGCCAAGGCATTCAGAGCGCAGTCTCAGGAGCCCACGGCCCTGGACATAAATACTGACTTCGTCCCTTCGGAGCTGAGTGACTTAGATCACTAAAGTTCCAGTCCTGCATCTGAAAGACAGGCATGATGATACCACCTTGGTAGGGGAGGGGGGTGGGGGCAGACATTAAACCAGCCTTTCTAAAGTACTTTGCCTGTGTTGGCACAGAGCGGGTGTTTCTCAATTTGTGGCTGTCATGGTTGCGGCTATTACTAGGTTTTGTTCTGCTCTTAGGTATGGAAGTTGAGACTTCAGTGTTCCCCTGAGCCTCCAGACGGAGCAGTGAAGTGACTTAGCCATCTCCCTGAGGGTACAGAAGGAAGGGAGGTGTCACACCAAGGTTTGCATCTCCTGGCTGTTGTCTGGGTCGAGGCAAAAACTAATAGTAGTTCTAATTTTAGGAGGAGACCTCTGAGTCAAGCCGAACAGACACGGGATAAAAATGCCCAGCATATTTCTGGGAAACAGGACACGTAAAATTCCTTCTTTTACATGGTGGGTCCTGAGAGTCCCCAAGGATCCCTGGATGTAGGGGTTTGTTTCCCGTTTCTAGGGGAGTTAGAGCATGCCCAGAGCACCCTGCAGCGTTGCCTGGAGTTGGACCCCACCTCCGTGGACGCCTACCTCCTCATGGCTCAGATCTACCTGGCTCAGGGCAACTTTGCCATGTGCTCCCACTCCTTGGAGCTGGGCGTCAGCCACAACTTCCAGGTGGGGGTCCCCGATGCCCTGTCACTGCTCAGCATCCTACAGCCCCACTAGCTTCAGCCCCTACTCGCCTTGGGAGAGTAGCCCCAGGAGCTGCCAGAATCCCTCAGCCCCTTCTGCTAGCCCAAAGGCAGGGACTGGCTCCGTGGGATCCTGTGGCTTTCTCCCCTCCGGGAGCTGGAGCCCCATACTCTGCTGACGCTCCTCTAGGTCCGAGACCACCCCCTTTACCACTTCATCAAGGCCAAGGCCCTCAACAAGTCTGGGGACTATCCAGAAGCCATAAAGGCACTGAAGATGATCATAAAATTACCAACTCTGAGGACGGAAGAGAACAAGAAGTTCCGTGGGCCCTGCGTGCGCCCCAGCGAGCGGGTGTCCATCTTACTGGAGCTGGCAGATGCCCTCCGGATGAACGGGGAGCTGGTGAGAAATGCCTTGCTCTGTTCTCTTGCTGCTGGCGCATGCTGGAGGGCCAGGGTAGGCCTGGGAACCAGGCTCTTAGATTCTGGCTGGTGTTTCCTTGCACTTTAGTTTAGCTTTTATTCATTTGGGAATATCCCTCTCCCCTACTTTAAAGGCTTCAGACTTTGAGGCGCTCAGGAACAAGTTCTCACAGTCAGGGATTTCATGTCCCCCAGCTGGCCCTGCCCTCCAGGAACAGTGGCCCTCAACCCTGAGAGGCTCTCTCTCTGTCTCCTTCCTGCCGCTCTAGAGTGGGGATGGGCCATCCTCTCCCTGGCTTCCAGGTATGGTGGGTGAGAGCAAATGGAAGGTCTGTTGGGTTTCCTTGTCTTAGCACGAGGCCACCAAGGTCATGCAGGACGCCATCAACGAGTTCAGCGGCACGCCGGAGGAGATGCGCATCACCATCGCCAATGTGGACTTGGCCCTGAGCAAGGGCAACGTGGACCTGGCGCTGAGCGTGTTGCAGAGCATCACGCCCAAGCAGCCCTGCTACATGGACGCCAAGGAGAAGATGGCCAGCATCTATCTGCAGACCCACAAGGACGCCCGCCTCTATATCGGGTGCTACCGGTGAGCCCCGGGCAGGGCACTGACCGCCCCTGTCCCAGTGGCGTGTCAGGAGTATTTTCTCCAGATCGTCTTCTTTGCCCCAGGGCTTCACAACGTGTTCTCAGAGTGTGTTTGACAAAAGTAGGTAATTTCCCCTGGTGAGAATCTGAGTGTGATCCGTCGGTCAGTCAGGCCAACCTGCTGCTGAGTTGTAAGGACACAGGAGTGAGTCTTCCCTGAGTTCTGCTTGCCCCTCATTATGGTTCACATCCTGGTGGGAACCATCGTTCTGCCCCAGCCCCTGGCGTGGGGAAATTTCCATGGGGAAATGTTCAGCGGCTTGGATGTAACCAATGTGAGTGAAGGAGGATGGAGAGCCGGGATTGGGAGACCTCAGCAATTTTCTGTACAATTAGACGTTGGGACCTCAAGGGTACCTTTCCTATCCCCTTCCTCAGGCAAGACTCCATCTAGGCAATTCGGGAGGAAGGGGAGGTGATGCCACGAGCAGTGGGAAACCAATAAACAGTGAGATGACATGGTCTCATTGAAGGTTTAGAAAAGTAGGCTGGGACTTCCCTGGTGGTTCAGTGGTAAAGACTCAGTGCTTCCAATGCAGGGCCCAGTGGGTTCAATCCCTGGTCAGGGAATTAAGATCCCCACATGCCATGTGAGGCTTGGCTGGGGGAAAAAAAAAAAAAAAGGCTGCCTCATGAAGAAGGTTCTAGGCATTTGGGGTGGAGGCCAGAGGAGTGGGTGGAAGTCCTGGCCATGGTCCAGATAACAGACGAGGAGAGCCTGAACAAAGGGAGCTAGCACCACGTCCCATCTGAGCTGAGAAGCGCTGGGTGATGAATAAGTGAGTGAATGCATGGGTGTCGGACAGAATGAGGGAGAAAGAGAAGAGATGGATCCAGGAATAGGAAGGATGCACAGAGCTGAGCTAAGGTTTTGGTTACTTTTGCAGGGAGCTCTGTGAACATCTGCCTGGCCCCCACACCAGTCTGCTTCTGGGTAATGCTTTCATGAACATTCAGGAGGTGAGTGAAGGTGTCGTGACCTCACTAAGTGGCTGCACCCCGCACCCACCCTGTCCAGTCTCGCTTCTCCAGTAAGGGAGAAGAGAGAGATGGCAGACACTTTCCCCACCAGCCAGAGAAGGCCCTGGAGATCTACGACGAGGCCTACAGGAAGAACCCCCATGACGCGTCCCTGATCAGCCGGATTGGGCAGGCTTATGTGAAGACCCACCAGTACACCAAGGTCAGGCCATGCTGCGGTAGGAAGGGGCAGGGAGGGCCAGCCCAGCAGGGGCGATGGAGGAGGCGAGGGGAGACCCCCCTGAACAGGGTGCCAAGGAGAGGGCTCAGCAACTCCCCACCACCCCCTAACACTTGCTGAGGCTGAGGCTCGAGCCCTGTGCCAGGCAGGAGGCCATTGCATCTGAGGCTTCTGTGTTCTGGAGGGGTACACAGGCATGGTGACTGCAGGGTTGAGGGGAGGGGCACAGTGTGAGGTGCCCACGTGCAAACTCAGACCTGATGCCCCTATTTCCTGTGTGCACGAAGGCAATTAATTATTATGAGGCCGCCCAGAAGATTAGCGGACAGGACTTTGTGTGCTGCGATCTGGCTGAACTGCTCCTGAAGTTAAAGAAGTTCAACAAAGCAGAAAAAGTTTTGAAGCAGGCACTGGATCATGACTTTGGTGAGCGCACCCCAACTGTCTTCCCTAGCCTGCCTTCGAGCAGACATACTCCCTCTTCTCCTGCAGGATGGGGCAGGGGACAGGTACTGGCTGGGGCTCTGAACCCAGCCCCCATCCTCCCCCAACCCCCCACTCCCCAGGGGCCAGGAAACACTACTTTGAGTTTCCATTTTGCAGTCAAAGACATCCCATCCATGATGAATGATGTCAAGTGCTTACTTTTGCTGGCCAAGGTTTACAAGAGTCATAAAAAAGAAGATGTGACGGAAACTTTGAACAAGGTAATTGACAAGTAGACTCAAGCTGTCTATCTGCCATTTCCTGATGGAAGCTGAAGACAGGACTGCAGGTCTGGAAGGCTCCAGGCCTGGTCCTCTAAAGAGGATCTAGGTTACACCTCTGACCTCCACCTTCCATTTATCCCCCCACCCTTGCTCTTTTATTAATTGTGCACAGAAGTGCTCGAAACCCGCCTGGGCTGGACTGGAGAAGGCAGGGAGGAAGACAGTGCCTTTGTCCTCAAGGATGCTTGTGCTGTTATTAATAGACAATGCCAGCAGCTCTCATGCATTGAACGCTCTGTGCTGAGTTCTGTACTAGGCTTTTTGCCTTATTTAATTCTCACAAGTAGCCCTTTGAGCTAAGCACTGTGACATTCCTATTTAACAGATAAGGCTCAAAGAGGTTAAGAAATGTACCCAAAGTCACACTGCTAGTAAGTGGTGGAGCTGAGATTTGAACCAGCGTTGGCCCGTCCCAACCCATAGTCTCCTTCTGGGAGTGCTGTGTGCTCGCCAAGTCGCTTCATTCACATCCGCCTCTTTGCAACCCTCTGGACCATAGCCCACCAGGCTCCTCTGTCCATGGGATTTTCTTGGCAACGATAGTGGAGTGGGTTGCATGCCCTCCTCCAGGGGATCTTCCCAACGTAGGGATTGAACCTGCATCTCTTACGTCTCCTGCGCTGGCAGGCAGGTTCTTTACCACTAGCACCACTGAGAAGCCCCTGCTAAGAGACTCCTAGCCATTTTTTCGCTTCCTCTTCACTCTTCGTACCCAAGGGTGTGGCCTGGCACTTGCCCCTGGGGCATGTCTCTGTGGTTGTAGACTATCTCTGACTGCTTGACGTGACTTATCCTCGGGGTTTCCCACTGGATTTCCATTCCTCAGTCTGGCCTTCAGGGAACCCAGGGCTGAATCTGTGCCCACTACCCAAAACTTAACCCTGACCTCATTGTTTCCTCTTGCCCCATTGGTCTCTGGCTACTCACTTAATCACTGTTATGTCGTGGCTATTTGTGGGGGCTGCCTCAAATTCCCAGCAGGACACTTCAAAACAAATGCACCCAACAAAACACAGCCTGTGCTGAACACCTAGTGTGTGCCTGTTCTAGCCTATTGGACAACTGAGGTAGATCAGACACAGCAAGTGCCACGTGTGATGGAAACAGGTGAATGAGCAGAGGACAATGGAGTGTTTTGTTGTTTGAGAGCCTTTCTTTGCTCCTGCTCCTGCCCCCGCGGCAGTGACAGTTTGCCTCCTGGGTGCTCAGCCAGCAGCCTTGCCTGTCCAGAGTGACCCAGATTTGCTCAAGGGGAGCTGAGATGCCCTTGCTTAGACAGCTAGCTCTGAGATGAGAGCTTGGAGGCTTGCTGTGAATTGGCCTGAGACCTGGCACACCAGGCTCTGGGTTGTTCACGCAGAGTTTCCTGGTTTCCCTAGGCCATGGACCTCCAGTCTCGGATCCTGAAGCGTGTTCCCCTGGAGCAACCGGAAATGATCCCCTCCCAGAAGCAACTGGCAGCCTCCATCTGCATCCAGTTTGGGGAATACTACCTGGCAGAGAAGGAGTATGCCAAGGCAGTGCAGTCTTATAAAGATGCCCTCTCCTACACGCCTATCGACAATAAGGTGGGGTCCTTGGAGTGAGATCCTTGTCCTTGCCTTGAGACACAAAGCCTTGCAGAGCTCCCTGACTATGGATGGAGGCTGGTTCCTTCTCTGTGGTTCCCTGCAAAGGGCACAGACCCCTGGTGTAGGCAGGCCTGCCTGCTGATCCCAGGGCCCTCACCCACTGCAGCCCTTGGTGGCAAGTGTAGCATTTTCAGGTCCCCCTTGCAGGTGGGGAGAGGACATTGTGGCTGCCAGGGGCTTTTCTGGGCATAAAGCCCAGGCTAAGCTTGCAGGGAGGTTTAGGGTCATGTGAGAGGCATGGCTGCAGGTAGGAACTCCAGGTGGCTGGAGTTCACTCGAGGAGAGGAGATGAAGAGCTTAGTGACAGACCCATTCATTTATTTAACGTGTTCTCATTTAACAAATTCCCAATGTGTGCAAGCCAGGTACTGGGCCAGGACTTAGAGACACACTGGGGCAAGACAAGGTCCCTGCCCCGGGCACTGGGTACAGACAAGTACATAGGCAGTTCTGACAGCATGTGATACCCACAGAGGGGTCAGGACACTTGCGAACTCAGATGAGGGGTACCTGTTCCAGAGCCTGGGGCGCAGAGGGCTTCTCAGAGGAGATGAGATCAGAGCCGAAGCCGAAGGATCAATATGAGCTCAGTGGGCCCTGCCTCTCAGCGGTTAGTTAGAAAAAGTCATGACGATACAGTACTGGGTGGGAGAGGGGGAGAGCCAGAGACATCATCCCAGCGGGTCAGAGACGTGCTTTCATGCTTTGAAGGCAGAGCTGACATAGCGTGGGCGTGCGAGGACGAGGCCTGGGTGCCTGAGCCTTCCCATGACACGCGTCGGTTGCTCACCGTCTCGGGGCCTGTCCAGGTGGCGCTGGAGCTGGCAAGGCTCTACCTGCTGCAGGGACAGCTGGACCTGTGTGAGCAGCACTGCGCCGGCCTCCTGCAGACCGATAAGGACCACGAGACAGCCGCCGTGGTGAGAGGCTGCTGCCCGGGCCCCCACGGCCACAGGGCCGGCTGCTTCCTAGCCCGGTGACCCGCTCCGCAGGGCTGTGGGGCAGCAGGGGATTCAGCACTGGATCCGTCACCCCGGATGGGAGGGGTGGGCTGGCAGCAGGGGGCAGCAGCGTCTTCCCTCCAGGGCCACATCCGAGGGGAGAGGGTGAGGCTCATTCACTTCAGGGGAAACCACACCCACCGGTAAAGGCCAGGCGAGGACAGGTTCCTGGGGCTTCTGGAAGTATGAGAAAACAGCCCTCCCCAGTCCTACCCCTCTCTGCCCTGTCACCCAGACCACCTCCAGGGCTGTCTCCAGCAGAAGTGGGTAACCCCCATTCCACGCCGCTGCCCACATCTGGCAGTTCTCAGACATGGGTGGAGGGGCTGGCCCTGCAGTGTCCACCCTCGGCTTTTCCTGCCTCCTTCCATCCTCACGCCCACCCCTCTCCCCAGGCTGTCCCACCTCCTGTGGGACCTTCTCCCAGTGCCCAGAGATGCTCCCTAGGAAGTTCTTTCCTGCCTCCCCTCCTTTCCCATCCCCCCTTCCCACCACAGCCTCCCCTCCGTGCCCATGCAAGCTGCTATCCTAGCATCGTGTGCATTCTGACAGGTGATGGCCGACCTGATGTTTAGAAGACAGAAATACGAAGCTGCCATCGACCTCTACCACCAAGTCCTGGAGAAAGCACCAGGTAATAAACTGGCTGCATCAAGCCTGCCCGCCATGAGTGCCTCTGGCAGTTCCCACCCAGCAAGGTCTGCTCTCGCCCAGAAGGGTGGGCCCTCTCCCCTCCTTCCTGACCGGGCAGAGGAAGCCCCTTCCTCTCTGATTGTTCCCAGAGAGGCAGGAAACTGATAAAGTCCCAATGGAACGTGCTGGCCCTTTCCCAGTCCAAGGGGCCAGTTCCTGGTCTCAGGCAGGGCAGTGCTTGGTCCTGCCTGTCTGTCCCCAAACCCCAGACACCTCCCCTTGGGAGGTCACAGTCTCCTGGAGGTGGCTAGAAATTCTCCCCTGACATGTAGCTCTCTTCCCACTCACTGTAGCATAAAACCACCCTGCCTTGCTGAGGAAGGGGCCAGACATGAATAAGAGGCTTAGGCTAGAGCTCCAGCCAGGCCCATGTCAGTCACCCAGAGGCCCAGCAGATCACAGCTATTAGGAATGCAGGTCTTGGAGCCAGACCTTCTAGGTCTAAATCCTGGTCTTCCACTTACCTGATGTGTAACCTTTGGCAGATTACTCAAATTCTTTCTGCCTCAGTCTTCTCATCTATAAAATGCGAGCAATAAGAGTGACTACTTCATTGTGTCTCAGTGGAGCTGCTGGGGTGGCCATGTTCAGCCCAGACCAATAGTATCTCCTGGTCCTCTCTGCTTCCCCCTACCTGATTCAGCTACTGGTTATCACAGCCTGGAGGTTTCTGCTCTCTTATTTTAGACAATTTTCCTGTATTGAACAAGCTAATCGATCTGCTACGAAGAAGTGGCAAACTTGAGGACGCCCCAGCCTTCTTTGAATTGGCCAAGAAGATGTCGAGCCGGGTGCCTTTGGAGCCAGGGTTCAATTACTGCAGAGGCATCTACTGCTGGTGGGTTGGGGTGGGTGTCTTGGCAGGTGTGTGTACGTGTGTTTAGTCACTCAGTCATGTCTGACTCTTTGCAATCCCATGGACTGTAGCCTACCAGGATCCTCTGTCCATGGGATTCTCCAGGCAAGAATACTGGAGCGAGTTGCCATTTCCTTCTCCGGGGATCTTCCTGACCCAGGGATTGAACCCAGGTCTCCTGCATTGCAGGCAGATTTTCTACCATCTGAACCACTAGAATGTAGGAGGCTCTCCCCAACAGACGTGCTGGGCTTTGCCAGGGAAGCTGAAGCTCAGCTTCCACATCGGGAAATGGGGAGACCAGAGATCCTGCCCTTGCTTTGCGCAGATTCTCGGAGTGACCCCTGAGTGTTCCTGTTCTCCCTGGGCCTCAGTGACTTTATCTGATTATTGGAGTTACTCTTCTCCGCTACAGGCACATAGGACAGCCCAACGAAGCCCTGAAGTTCCTAAACAAAGCGCGCAAGGACCGCACTTGGGGCCAGAGCGCCACCTACCACATGGTGCAGATCTGTCTGAACCCAGACAACGAGATCGTGGGCGGAGAGGCTTTCCAGAACCTGGTGACCGAGAGCAAGTGAGGGCCCAGATGGCTGGGGGTAGGGAGGGAAGGCAGGGAGAGCCCTCAGCCTCTGGATTGAGGTCTGGCGAGGGCCTCGTGGGCAGGCCAGGCCAGCACCCTCATGCTCAGCCTCAATGCCCGCAGCTTCACCAGCAGGAAGGAGTTGGAGCAACATGGCGTGCGCACCGCCGAGAAGCTGCTGCGGGAGTTCTACCCACACTCAGCCGGGGGCCATACCCAGCTGCGGCTTCTGCAGAGCCTGTGCCTGCTGGCGACCAGGGAGAAGGCCAACGTGGAGGTGGCCCTGAGCACCTTCGTTGAGATGGCCCAGGCTGAGGTGCACTGGCTCCCGGGATGGGCCGGCGGGCAGGCGGGCGGCATGTTGAGGCGGAGGGCCGGGCGCCAAGATGCCTGCTTCCCGCCTGCACAGAAGGACAGCGTCCCCGCCCTGCTGGCCATGGCGCAGGCCTGCTCCCTGCTGAAGCAGATCCCCAAGGCACGCACGCAGCTGAAGCGCCTGGCCAAGGCCCCGTGGGCACTGGCTGAGGCCGATGACCTGGAGAGGAGCTGGCTCCTGCTGGCCGATATCTACTGCCAGGGCGGCAAGTTTGACCTGGCCTCGGAGCTGCTGCAGCGCTGCGTGAAATACAACAAGGCGAGGGGTGCATCGCCGTTGGGGCTGTTGTGGGGGTGGTGTGTGTGTGAGAGGCACTGGGGCTTTGTGGGCAGAGATGCAGGGATAGCAATGAGATGAGAAGAGGCAGGACAGGAGGGGTCCCGTGGACCACAGAGCAGGACGGGAAAGCAAGGCAAGAGGAAGCGAACAGGGTCAAGCCGTCTGCAACAGGGACGCAGAATGGGGAGGAGAGATGAGAAGGGTTCAGGAAATGGAAGGGTGGCATGCAAGGAGGGTTTGGTTGGGTCAGCAGGGGCCTTGGCAGGTCAGAGCAGGAGGGCTGTGAAGGCAGGGGTCATTCTAGTGTAGGAATAGCTGAGAAGAGGGCACCCAGTCCACCCTCTTGCTAGGGCAGGAGGTACTGCCAGAGTCCCTGAGTGGTTTGGGTTACTTCACCCACTGCCCAGCCCTTGCCCCCACTGGGTCCCACGCTGCTCTGACCGGCTTTCCCTGCAGTCCTGCTGTAAGGCCTACGAGTACATGGGCTTCATCATGGAGAGGGAGCAGTCATACAAGGACGCAGCCACCAACTACGAGCTGGCCTGGAAGTACAGCCATTACACCAGCCCTGCCATCGGTACAGCAGTCGGGCAGGCACGCGTGCATGGAGGAGGGACCAGGGCCGGGGGACCACCCTCCCGACCCCACAGCACAGGGCCTCTGATCTGTTTGTGGTGGGGAACCAGAGGGGTTCTTGGGTTATCAGAATGCCACCCACTGTCTTTATCCTCCCTACACCTGGACAGGCTTCAGGCTCGCTTTCAACTACTTGAAAGACAAGAGATTCGTGGAAGCCATCGAAGTCTGCCGTGATGTGAGCCTGACAGTGGAGGGATGGGGCGGGGGGAGCCACTGAAATCTGCCATGATGTGAGCCCCTGACAGTGGGGGATGGGGCGGGGGGAGCCACTGAAGTCTGCTGTGATGTGAGCCCCTGACAGTGGGGGATGGGGCGGGGGGAGCCACTGAAGTCTGCTGTGATGTGACCCCTGACAGTGGGGGATGGGGCGGGGGGAGCCACTGAAGTCTGCTGTGATGTGACCCCTGACAGTGGGGGATGGGGTGGGGGGAGCCACTGAAGTCTGCTGTGATGTGACCCCTGACAGTGGGGGATGGGGTGGGGGGAGCCACTGAAGTCTGCTGTGATGTGACCCCTGACAGTGGGGGGATGGGGTGGGGGAAGCCACTGAAATCTGCCATGATGTGAGCCCCTGACAGTGGGGGATGGGGCAAGGGGGCTTGGTGCAGTGGCAGGGAGCCCTGTCTGGTGTCTCATACCTTTTCTTTCTCTGTCCCAGGTCCTCAGGGAACACCCCAACTACCCTAAAATCAGAGAAGAAATTTTGGAAAAGGCCCAAGTGTCTCTGAGGCCCTAGCTGTGGTCAGTGGGAACCAGGGAGGGTGGAAACTCTCAACCTACAGAAGTTTCATGGAGTGGGGGGGTAGGGAAGTGGGTCAATGGAGAAGAGAGCCAGAAAATAACATACTCTTCCCCATTTCTGTGTGTGTGTGTGGTTGATTTGAATCAAGCCTAATCTGGTCTAAAGGACATCCCAAAGCTTTAGGTTTTTAAGGTGCAAGGAGCAATTTGACTCTGAAGAAGAAAGATGTCAACCAGCTTATCTTCCCCTGGGTTCACTGGGCGACTTCTAATGGACCCCACTTTTATCCCAGACTTTCACGGACCAAAAGGGAACAAAGAGGTGGTTCAAAAAATACCCTACAGCTCCTTTAATATTTTTCGGTCAGCCCATACCAGCCTCCCCTCTCCTCTGTGGTCCCCAGAGTCCTGAATTACAGAAGCAACCGCTCCTCCCTACCAAGCCACCCACTGGCAGGGGGCCCACACAGGCCCCCTCTGTCCATACATTCTGCCGCCTCCTCAAGGTTTCAGCAGGCCTCTGCTGGTCCTTACCAATTTGGGAGTTTGGGACAGACCTCATCACTCTTGCTTCGGGCAGGAAAAATACATCCCAAGAAAAACTAGCTCTGCACTTCAGCTTCAGTAAAAGACAGTGGCCAACTAATTCATCTTCCAGGAACCCTTTAACACCCAAGGGGACAAAAGCAGGGGTCTCTTTGCAGATGAATAATGTTAACTGTAGCTGGCAAGAGGGTGACAGAGGTCACCTTTGCTATGCTCCCAGTACTTCTCTTCCTGTTTTTCAGGATGGCAGTAATGGGCCAGGCTCACCGCAGGGGAAGGAGCTCTGAACTGGAGTCAGGAGGCCTAGAATCTCCCCGTGTGACCTTCCCCTCTGGGTATGTGTCCCCATCTGTGGCAGGAAATTAGACTAGATCTCTGTGTTCTCAAATTACGGTGCAAATCCGTGCCAACGATATACAGCAAACATCTGAAAGTTTCATAACTGTGCTTAAATATCATCCTTATATAATAGAGAAAAATAGCACACAAACTCATGGATTTGTAAGTGCTGTTACCTAGACTACTTCTCACTTTTAAGCATATTGATATAATCGATAACAAGCGAAGTATTTCATGGGCTTCTCTGGTGGCTCAGTGGTAAAGAATCCACCTGCCAATGCAGGAGACACAGGTTCAATCCCTGGGTCGGGAAGATCCTCTGGAGGAGGAAATGGCAACCTACTCCAGTATTCTTGCCTGGGAAATCCCATGGACAGAGGAGCCTGATAGGATACAGTCCTTAGGGTTGCAAAGAGTCAGACCTGACTGACGAAACAACAACAAAATATACTTAGTATGAGTAGGACACAGATAGGGCATAGTTTTTAAGCTGTCCAGTGACTAAGGTTTGGGAACAGTGAAGAGGTCAGGGTCCCTTCTAGAACAGCCTAAGTCATCCCTCATGACTGCGAGCCTTGTTTTTATAACATACTGATGATCACGTGCATGGCCTTTTGGTATGAGTCAATGGTCTGGAACACCTTCCCCAGGTTACCACCATCATTCCTATGGGAAGCCAGGTGCCTTTATTATGATCTGTTTTACAAGCTGGTTTCTAGGGGTGGATTATGTTGAGAGGTACCCCTGTGGCCCTAGCTGGGAAATGGGTGGCTTAGTCCAACCATGGGCTGTGGCCATGGGATAGGAACCTGCAGAGGCTTCCAACCAGAGTATTGGAGCTGTGGGGAGCTGCCACCCAGCCCCCCAGGCTGGTCCAAGCACAGCCTCAGCACCATTGGAGAGACCCAGGTTTTGGATCATGCACACTGGAGCAATCACAAGCGCGTCGGACTTCCAGGGTACACAAGGTAACTTAATGAACTAGGGTACTCCACCCTGAGATGCCTAAGACCTGGCTCTCCCTCCCTAAGCTGGTTCTGGGGACAGGTGGCCCCACTGCAGGCCAGACTCCAAACCATGAGTTCTCTAATGGCCACCCCACTGAAGATAGGACTGCGTGACCATGTCCACACGTCCTGAGGCAAGAGATACATACCTAGAGGGTCACACAACTGGCAGAAGAGGATAAACCCTACAGAAAGAGAGGCAGACACTTGAAAACAGAATCGAAAGTCACAAATATGCACCAGAGACTTGCACGTTCCAGGCCCTCCTGTGAGCACCGGTTTATGCGTGAACTGAACAAGCTTGTGAGGTGAGTAACGTTACTATTTAGACAGTTCAGGAGACATCCAGGCACACAGACAGGAAGTAATTTGCATGTCACCTCACTAGTTAGTATAACAGCAGGGTTTCAAACCCTGGCACTTGGGGTCCATAGTCTTAATCTGTAAGCCATAGAGAGGAAATAAGGGGAGCCCAACACAGGCCAGAGGCAGAGGATGAGAGCAAGAAAAAGGAAACCCAAGTCAGGTCTCTTTGGTGCCCCCTCCTAGCACTTACATGTTATTGTTCAGCCGCTAGGTCCAACTCTTTGTGGCCCCATGGACTGCAGCACGCTAGGCTCCTCTGTCCAGCACTTGTATAAATCATCATTATTCCTAGAGCTGAGGTCAGCCTTGCTCCTCCAGCCCCCAGACTGGGGCTCCTTGGGGCAGGGTGCAGCCTGCTCGTCTGGCCTTTGGCCCGGGCTTCCAGGGACAGGTCAGACAGGTCTGGCTGGTGCAGATGGGTGTTCTGCAGCTTCCGGTGCTCAAGTCCCTGGGGACCTCTGCCACTCAGTCCCACACGGGGCCTGCACCAGCCACATCCCACTACCCACCCTCACCTAGAGTGGATGACTTCACCCTCAGGGCCTGGCCGCAGCCCGGTGTGGGCGAGTATCTGTCCCCAAGCAGACAGCCCGGTCCCCAAAGACTGCTCTGCTGCTGCTCCCCACCACCACCCAGGGGACCCCTCAGACGGTTTCATCTGCCTGGCCAGCCTCTTCTAGCTGGCTTCCCATCTCTGAGTTGACTGGCTGGCCTGGAAAGAGGGCCTGTGTGTCCCCCATGTCTGTCCCCGATGCAGCCTCCGTGTGCATACTGCTGGGCAGGGCCTGTCTCCCCCTCCCTCTCCCACCTCACCATCTCCTGTGTACCTGTACTCCCAGCTCCACAAATGCAGACCACGCTGTTAAAAATAGAGCCTCTTTATTGGTACCTATGAGCTCAGGTACAAGGTGTTCCCACAAGCTCGCAGGCTGGCAAGGCCTCCTGGGCAGGAGGGCAGGCCCAGAGCCTGGGCTTCTTGGCACAGACACAGAGGAAAAATGAATAAATTATAGTTCTAATACTCGGGAACAATATAGAAATTATGATGCAAAATCCAACATCAGCAAACAAAGGGCATGAAAGCCATAAGGAGCCCCCCTTGCCCCTGGCCAACTGGCCATAGGGTGTGGGCAGGTGGACCAGGCTGGGGTGCAGTGCCCGGAAAGTCCTGAGTGGTCCAGGGCCTACTGTGGGTCCTGAGGGAGCCCCTTACCCTCTCTGGGCCTCCTGCTTCCCCCTCCTACATTTACAGCCTTGGAATAAAAGCTGTGGCCTTTGCCGGGGGAGGGGGAGAGATGAGCAGAGGACAGGAAGGAGGGGGGGATGTGTGGAGCAGAACAGGGTTTTGATCACGGTTGATCAGCCCAGCCCAGCCCAGCCCCTGCCCCTACTTGCTTAGCCATCCAGAGCAGGGCTGCTGCACGTTAGACAGAGGGCGCAAACTCATGCCTGGTCTACACCGAAGCCCCAGCAAGGGCATGGTTGCAGGACTATCAGGCAAAGGGACTTTGTGGGTGGTGGGGAGGGTCCTGTGCCCCATCCCCGACCCTAGTATTGCTTGCCAGCCACCTAGTCTCCAAATAAATTATAGGAAATAAATTATAGTCTTCACAGTCCAGAGGATCCAGTCACCCATGAGTCTAGAACTCAGGGTGGCAGAAGAAACCATAAAAGGTGGCTGATTTCAGCCTAGTGTGGCTGTCTTCGGGCTTAGGAACATCATACAATATGGAAAAGGAGTCTGCAAAGCTCCAGGGAAGCCACATTTCTTCCCACTCCTGGCATGCGCCATGGATGTGGAAGAGAAGGTGTGGGCATAGCAGGACGGGGCAACTGAAAGGGGAAGTACGACCCCCACCCCCACTTCAGCATAGAAAATTACAAAAATAAATAAATCAATCCAGAGTGTTGCATGAAAATTAGTAGGAGTGCCCACATGGGAGCCAGCCAACAGGGGACCATTACATACAGACCTTGGGGAGCCCCAAAATTACAACAAAGCAGCAACAGGGTTCTTGGGGCCGGGAAAAGGCACCCTAACCCTCACACAGGCACAGGTTCCACCAGCGATGCCGGGGTGGTGTCCTCAAACAACTGGCCGTCCACAAAGGGAGCCAGGGCCTCGGCAGCGGGCTCAGTCAAGCCCATGATGGACTCCAGGAAGCAAGTGCTGGCGTCCGCAGGGGGAGAGAAGGCAGGCAAGGTGAAGTGTGGCACCTCGAGGTGGTCCAGGCTGTCAGACACCTTCCGGGAGGTGTAGTGGGGCCCCAGACTATAGTCTGGCAGGGCCTGGAGCAGCTCGAAGGAGTCGCAAGAGGACAAGCTGAGGTCCACTGAGCTGCTCTGGCCAGCGTCTGTGCTGGCTGGCACCAAGGGGCCAGGGAGGCTGCCCTCGCCCAAGCCTTCAAGGCCACTATTGAGGAAGCAGCTGGCATCCAGGTTGGCGTTTTCATCGAGGATGCCTGACGTGAGGCTAGAACTGGAATAGCTATGGGTCCAGCTGGCCAGGCCAGTGAGGTCACCAGTACCAAATATGTCAGCTGGGTGGAAGCAGCCGAGATTGTCCAGGCCACCCACACCTCCATCCTCCTCCTCTTCCTCGCGTCCACCTAGTTCAGAGTCACTGAAGCTCAGGATACGAGCCAGGCCATCATCATCCACACCAGGCTGGAAGCCAGGGCTGGGCAGGGCCAGGTGGGCAGGGTCATCCGTGGCTTCGCTGGTGCCTGAGGCTGTGGACGAATCAGTCATGTCGCTGCTGCAGCTGTTGTCTCCCAGTTCGCTGCTCACGGGGGGCTTGGCTAGGGGGAACGCAGAGGCCAGGACCTGCTCGCCCGGGCTGGGAGCGCCACCCTGGGCCGGGGCCTCCAGCTCCCCGAGGCTCTCGGCCCCCTGCTCCAGCTGCAGGCGGGTGAGCGTGTGAATGAAATGGGTCTGAACTCGAGCCTGATTAAATTCCACACGGCCCTTCGGGTTCTCACAGCCCTCCCTGCAGCAACCACAGGGGAACGCTGTGTGATCCATCTGTAAAGAAAACAGAGGTGCCAGTGAGGATCCGGTGGAGCACGGAGAAGTCCCTGACCCAGGCTTGCCTTCCCAGCCCTGCCGAGCCCCAGTACCTGGCACTTGATGCCCGCCAGGCTGCAGCTACAGGTCTCAGGATCACAGACCCTGTCACAGCGACAGCCGCAGTCCTCCCGGGACTGGCGCAGGGCCTGCAGCTCTCGCTTCTCCTCGCGATCAATCCTCCGCACACCTGAGGCCCGCAGCAGAGCCCGTCGCTTCCGGGCCGGGAAGGGCTGGAGGAAGGTCATTTCCTCCAACCGGCCGCCTGCCACAGCCAGTGCCAAGTCCTCCTCCACAGAGGCATCATCGATGGCGTCCACAGTGAGCGGCAGGCCGGCCTCTGTCTTGGGCACCCCAGTCTCCGAAAGCTGTGTCCAGGGGAATGAGGAGGGACGTGAGAGGCTGACATGACCCCACAGCTTCGGTCACTTAATAAATGCCCCCGAGTATTTATTCTGGGCTGGGCATTGTGGATGCCGTGGAATGGGACAGCCAAGAACACGCCCTCAGGCCATTCAGAAAGAGGTCTCCTATTTGCCTCATTCCCCACTTCACGGACAAACCCCTTCCCCGAGACAGACAGATACACTGACGCCACCATGTCCCATCTACTCCACCTCCCCAGTAAGGTCAGGCAGATTGAGGCTCCACGCCCCCTGGCCCTGCAGTAGGAGCCCTTCTGTACCCATCTGCCTCCAGAAAATACGGCAGCAGACTCTCATCAAACCAGTCAGCCCCATGGGCCTCCCAAATCCAGAAGTAAGATGGCAACCACCATGACCCTTATCCCCCCAAGGCTAGGACTTTAGAGCAGCCCGAGGGCAAGGGCCATGGAGAGAGTCTCCCCACCTTCCATCTCAGCGCCTCCAGCTTCTCCTCCTTCAAGCGTAGGCGCAGCTTCTCTTGCCGTGCCCGGGCTTGCTCCTGGGTAAACTCGGCCAGGGAGAAGCGGCGGCAGGCACTGTGGCGGGAGGCCATACCCAGGGTGCAGCCGCCACGGCTGGGCACGCTGGTGAAGCCCTGGCACCGCGGGAAGTAGAAGACGGTGATGCCATCGAAGGCCACTCGGCCTCGGCGTTTCCGGGGAGCCCGCTTCAGAATGGACAGGGCTGGAAGACAGGCAGGGGAGGGGCAGGCGTTAGCTCCCCGTGAAGCAGGGCCTAACCCCCAGGAAGTGATGCTGAACTATCTCTGCTCACAACCCTCGCACCCCACCCAGAAGAGAAATGGATCTGAGTTTAGGAGCCAGCCTGGCTGACGCTGGTGCTGGTATAAGAGTCCAGCGTCACCCTGTGTCGACACTGGCTCATTATTTACTAGTCCAAATGAGAGCATGTGTCAAGATTAAACGTCTTTCCCATCTTTAGAAGCCATTTACAGGTCCCCTTTTTTGGGGGGTGTGGGGGTTGCTGTGCTGCAAGGCATGCAGGATCTTAGTCCCAGACCAGGGATCGAACGTGTGCCCCTGCAGTGGAAGCTCAGAGTTTTTACCACTGGACCACCACGGAAGTCCCTCTATAGTTCTTAAAGTATTGATTTGTAGGAGCTTTGTATATATATTAGACATTAATCACCAGTCTAACCTATCTGTACAAATATTTTAGTTCTGTATTTTTACTTGTGGGGTTTTACAAAATAATTTCTAAAGTTTATGAAATCAAAAGTATATTGAGCTTTTCCCTTATCACTTCTGCATTTTGCAACAAGCTCAGAAAGGTCTGCTGCTGCTGCTGCTAAATCGCTTCAGTTGTGTCCGACTCTGTGCGACCCCACAGATGGCCGCCCACCAGGCTCCCCCATCCCTGGGATTCTCCAGGCAAGAACAGTGGAGTGGGTTACCATTTCCTTCTCCAACGCGTGAAAGTGAAAAGTGAAAGTGAAGTCGCTCAGTCGTGCTTAGTCTTCGTGACCCCATGGACTGCAGCCCACCAGGCTCCTCCCCCATGGGATTTTCCAGGCAAGAGTACTGGAGTGGGGTGCCATTGCCTTCTCCGCAGAAAGGTCTACTACCCTTTATGAGTTATTAAGTATGTCAATTAGTAAGCTATGTATTGGCATATTCAATACATATATTTGTATACTACTGATTTTATTAGTTTGAACCCTAAGAAGTTACCATAAAATAATTAAACCTTGGCGATGCTGTATATTTAGACTTAATATATTAATTTTGTACCAAGCTACCTGAGGGAATTCCCTAATAGGTTTTCTATATACCTGTTCTTGAATTTATCATGTAGTCGACCACCTGCAAATCATGGCAATTTTGCCTGTTCTAATCAAGTGCATTTAATTATCTTTTTCTTTGCTAACTGAATTGGCTAGCACTTCCTGAATGATGTTAACAAACAGTGGTGACAGACAGTGCCCCCAGCTGGCTCCTGACTTAGTGGGACTGTTTCCAGTGTTTCCTCAGCAATCCTAATACCAGGTTTTGGGTTGAAACATGTATTTTTTATCATTTAGGGTAGAATTTACTTATTCTTATCACACTAAGGGTTTTATCTAGAAGGAATATTGTTGTTGTAGTTGTTGTTCAGTCACTAAGCCGTGTCCAGCTCTTTGCAACTCCATGGACTGCAATATGCCAAGCTTCCCTGTCGTCCTCTTACCTCCTGGAGTTTGCTCAAATTCATGTCCACTGACTCAGTGATGCTATCTAACCATCTCATCCTCTGCTATCCTCTTCTCCTTTTGCCAGAAGGAATATTACATGTTATCAAACAGCAGCTCTCATATTTTTCCTCCTCTGACATAGTCATTTGGTAAATTTATATGAATAGATTTTACAGTATTAAACCATCCTTGTATTTCTACAGTAAACCCACAGTACTTTAGTCAGTTAATGTACTATTAGATTGTATCTGCTAAAAATTATACTTTTTCATGTATAATGTACAGCTCTGCATATAGTCCATAAATAGACATATCTGTGGCATTAAGACATCATGGTGGGGATCATCAGAGAAAAAATGTCTGCATGTGCTCCTTGGTGTTGAGGGGGTACAATAATGAAAAATGAGGTGGAGAAACACTCTAGGGCCTCTTTGTCAGTTTGAAATCAGAATCATGAAAACTTAAAAACTAACTGGGGGAAAAAACCTTCTCACTGCCTTCAAGCAAAGCCAAACAGCATTTTGCCAGGTGAGGGACCGGCCTGACAGGCCCTGCAGCACAGAAGCATGGGGTGTGGGACTTGGGCAGGGCAGCTGGTAGAGGACAGGGAGCCAGTTGGGAGAAACGAAACTGGAACTGAGGGGCAGAGCTGGGCGGGAAGGCCCCGGGGCCACCAAGGAGCCCTGCCCTAAACGTGATGACTCCAAGCTGGAGAGTCCCAAGGTCAAAGGTGAATGTCGCTGGAGCCGGCATTCCTGAGTGACCTCTGTAGGACAGGAAGTGGACGAGCTGGGGAGCCAAGCAGGGAAGCTGAAGCTGGGGGGACACAACCTCCAGAGGCCGGGACGACTTCATCAGGGCCCCCCCCCATTTCATCTTGAGGAAGGAGAGAGGGGTGCGATGGGGTTCCCAGGGCAGAGAGACTCACGAGTGAAGCTTCGGGGGCCACAGATGTCACGGTCAGGCAAGGGCAGCTGATCCCAAGGGTTCTCCTCATCCAAGTCCCAGGCCGGGGAGACCGAGGAGCTGGGGGAGCAGGAGGGGGAGCGGTGGCCCGAGGAGGACAAGGAGGAGGACGAGCAGAGCGAGGACGAGTCCTCATCCAGCTGGTCAAACTTCCGCTTCAGCAGCCCGGCCATGGTGGCGAGGGTGCTCTGGGGCCCTGGCACAGCCGGCCTGGAATGAGAACGGGAGAGCTCTAGGTGGCAGGCCTGAGGGCAGGAGGTGGGCAACCCAGGCCCGGTCATTGCCTCTCCCACCACCCCTCCAAGGATGCCCAGGACTCCAGGGGCTGCCTTGCACTGGATGGAAGTTCAAACCCTCACCCTGGCGCTTGCAGACTTGCACCACCACCGTTTTCCCCTTCACTACCTACTGTAACCCACCTACACACACGCACACACCAGACCAACAGATGGGCCGACAGACCTCAGCCTGGCCTCACTCATTCCCCTGCAGGAATCCCGGGGGCTGACTCACTGGCTGGGTGATTCACACGGCTGCATCTGTGTGCCTTTGTGTGTGTGAGGCCGAGTGCATGCCGACAGCCTGCACGGGCCTCGTACAGTGGCTGCTTCCTCCTCCTCCCTCCTAGCACACCCACAGACACGCCGCCCTGCACACACTGGTGACAGGCCCTTGCTCAGGGCCAGGCTGACCAGGGTACTCCAGGGAACCGGCTGGCTTGGACACCACCCCTGATTTCCAACACACAACTTTCCCATGATGGAGCTGCTCAGACTTTCCCTTAGAAACCCCCACCCACAGGAGAAGTCCCCTGCCTCCAGGCCTGACTGTGGGACCAGAGCCACCTGGGCTTCGTGGCTCTTTAATATCTCCTGTTTGATCTTCAAAATTCACCTTCATCTTGCCTTCCGCTCCAATTTCTAACCCTGTTTGAATTAACTTTCCAGGGAAAGTATGCTCTCCCCTTAAAAAACAAAAACCCTCTTGGAGTGCAACTGACCAGCCACGCTGAGGTTCCATGTTCCTCCTGTCTGCAGTCGGGTGACCTGGAGCACCCCAGGACACACCGTTTGCTGTGTCTCCCCTTTAAGGGTCTCGGCCCTCCTCAGTAGAACAACCAGAGGTTCTCACAGCCTGGCTGGCCTCACCCGAGGGAAGGGGACTTGGGGTTCCTCCTCCTAACAGCCTCTTCCACTGTTCGAGAATCCCCAAAGGACTCGGTCCTTAGGGCTGAGCCCAGCTACCCCGAGCACTCAGGGCTGGGCCCCAGGAGGCCACCAGGAGGAAGGGGAAACGGCGCGGAGGCCCCCGTGCTGGGAGCCCCTCCCCCACTGCAGCACAGGAAGCGAGAGTGAACAGGAAAAGCCAACCAGAAGGCTGGCAATCTCCCCTGCTCAGGTGTCCTTTCGAAACACCCCTTGGCCTAGCCTCCCACGAAGTCCCTGGATCCCAGACTTAGGCGGTGTGCTGTCAAACCAACTTACTGGGTAAAATTCATCCCAGGGACAGCCTCTCCTCACAGGCACCAGAGCAGCTAGAGAAGCTCCGCGACTTGCCAACCCTCCAACAATGCTGAGCCCAGGGGCAGAGGACGCACAGGTGTTTCCGGGGGCTTCTCAGCAGATAGTTTCTCAGGCCTGGCACCCCCCCCCACCTCTCCCAGGGTCAAACCACAAACGAAAACAACCCAGCTCTCAGCTGACCTGAAGACTCTCCCAGGAGATGGGGGAACTCATGGCCCAGAGGTAGATGCACACACACACGCGTGCACACACACACACACGTGCATGTGCAGAGCCCAGAGGCACCCAGACACAGGAACACACACGACAAACCACACCCAAGGGTCCTGTCCTTATCACAACCCCACTGTGGGATCCCGTCTCTTCCCCAACTCCAGATGCTGCCTAAAGGGTGCTGAATGTCTTCCCAGTCACACACCTAAGCCAAAGACTCCCTCAAGCCAAATGCTCACTTGGTCTCTGCCTGGCCACCCCTTAGAAACGTAAAATTCTGCAGGCCCCAAATCGAACCCCTTGTCTCTGTTCCCCACCTCCCCACGCCATCTGTTCCTCTTCCTGTGTTCCCTGTCTTAGTAACAGCGCTGCCACCCACCCAGTTACTCCAGCCAGAAACCTGCAGTCATCCTCAACTTCTTCCTGCTGTCCTCCGTCCACATCCAGTCGCCCAGTCCTGCAAGTACACATTAGCTCACTCGGTCCACACAAGGCCAGGCACCGGCACGCAGGCATCACAGAGGCTGCCCGGAAGTGTGAAGGGAAGCTCGGCTCCAGAACCATGCTGCTCACACCTGAACCCTGGCGTGGCTTAGTCGGCTGGGTGATGCTGGGCAAGTTCCTTAACTTCTCTGGGTTTTCAGTTTGTCTTACAACCGAATAGGGTTGGGATGTTTACGTGTCAGCTTCTTAGAACAGTGGTAAATGCTTGCTGAATGTGTCATTCTACACCAGGGGAAACGAGCTCCTGGATACACACGACACAGATGGTTCTCACTGATAGCATGGTGAGTGACAGAAGCCAGACACACGATTACATGTGAATGAAGTTGAAGAAAGGGCAAACCCAATCGGTGATGACACAAGTCAGAATCGTGATTACCCAGGGGGTGGAAAAGGGCATCAGCTGGAGACAGTCATGAGGGAATTTTCCCAGGGCCGGGAGGGGGTAGTAGTGTCTGGAAATGTTCTGTGTTGTCTGGGTGGCGGTTCCACAGGTGTCTAAAACATCTCACTGCACACATAAGATCCATCTACTTTGTGCATCTTACACACGCCGCCTTCAGTTCTGAAAGTCTGTCGCCCTTACGTCTCTGTCCCACTGATACTGTGCGCATCTCCTGCCCTCTCCTTGCAGCCACTCTTTACCCTGCAGCTAGAATGATCTTATTACACCATCTCCCTGCAGAGAATCATTCCCGAAGGGGCACCCCTTTAGGATCAAGTCCACAGTTCCAAGAAGCTGAAGTATGCCTAGCCCCCAGACTCATCATGCAAGACTCTTCCCACCCCCTTCACTTTATACTCCAGCTGAACTTGCAGTTGCCCCAACAGGCATGACCTTCTCACTCCTGGCCTTTGCCCAAGTTGGAACCCAGCCTCACTCCCCTTAAGAAGTCATCTCCCAGAGGGCCTGCCTGACACCCTTCCTCCTCCCCACTACATGCCTCTCTGGGCCTCCGTGAGCCATGGGATTCCCCCATCACAGCACTTATGGCTCCTTCCCGTGACCGCCCCACTGCTCATCTCCCTCGCGCCGGGCTGAAGGCCTCTCTGCTGGTCCGCACTGTGCCTGTGCCTGGAGTAGTCTGGCACAGAGAAGGCTCCTGAGGACCATAGGAGGTAGGCAGGCTGGCGCTACAGTACACACAGAGGGACGATCTAGGCACATGGGGTTTCTGGGGGCCACTGGTCAGTGTGCCCTGCTCCTGCTCTGGTCACAGCTAGTTGGGGCAGGGATGAGAGCGGACATGCCCATCCCCCAGCCTGTGCCTGAGGGTTTAGCAAGAATAGCACCCAGGAGGGGGCAGCTCCGAGGGCAGGAAAAGGAAGCTCCGGCTGCCAGCGAGTGCCAACACAGGCATCTCAGAAGGTTCCCCAATAGTAAACAAGTAGGAGTGTTAGGGAAGCCCGTTCAAGCCAGACACCCTGGCTCTGGCTCAGGGATGTCTACAGAATGGGAGCTTAAGGGGAGAGGGTTGTAAACTCCAGGGACGCAGACGGGGACACAGGGGAGCCACGGCTGCGACGCACCTCCTAGAGAGGAGCACCTAGTGAAATCTGCAGACCTGGAAATGGGGACTCACGTCCTCCCTGACCCGGCGTGGCGGCGAGGAGGAGCCCCTGGATCTTGTGCTTGGCCGTCCCACCTGGGAATCCAAAGGCTGAGAGAGGCAGAGGCAGATGAGACCAAAAGACTCAGCCAGAGACAAGGAGAGGCCAAGTCAGAAAAGGAATGAAAGATAGTGGAAGAGTCCAAGAAAAGTGTCAGACAGTGAGTCAGAGGGTGGGGGAGGGGCCCTCCACAGCTACCCAGGAATCAAGATCCCTACCGACAGTGGCACTGTTCCCAGGGTGAGCACAGCCCCCTCCGAGGGTCCTGGAGGAAGGAAAAGCAATTCCCAGGAGCTGGCCCAGACAGAAATACCACACCCCCGAGGAGCCCCGGAGACAGGCCCTGAATCAAAGAGAACCAGGCTTCTTCCGGGATCTGCCTGGGCCCTGAGAATCAGGCCCTCCCTGCCGTCACCACTCACAGGAGCTGACAGTCCAGGACGAGGAGGGGGGGTGCCTCCCTCCCTCCTTGCCACAATTATCTACATACTCAGGCCACACTGTGTGAACTGAGGGAAGGCCACCTCACCCTGGATACCAAGCAAACAAAGGCTGTTTAAGGAGCGGGAATCCCCAGACCTCTGAAAAGTCACACCAACTCCTCTTCGACCTCAGCAGTCCCGATGCCCCAGTCCCATGTCAGAGCTGGTATTGGAAAAGGGGCACCTTCAGCTGCCTCCACCCTCTGTCAGGAATCTGAAGAATGTGTCTTTTAACCTCAGAGCCCCAGGCCTTGGCCAGCTCTCCCCAATACCTGGGGTCATATGACCCCAGGCCCCCAGAAACTACTTCTTGGGAGAAGAGGAGGACACCTTTGAGCACCTCACACCCCCATGGGTATCGGCTAGAACAGCCATGGCAGCCCAGAGGGGGCAAGCAGAAGGCCCTGGTACATCCCCACCCCTCCCAACCCATCCCCCAGGGGGAGAGGACAGCTCCTCAGCCTTGGCCTCCAGGGCCTGGCACTGGGGAGGCGGCGCCAAACGTTTGCTGGCTACATGAGGCAACTGCTCCTGCAGAAGGGAAATTGCACCTGACAGAGACTGCTTCCTCCACCTAAGCAAGGCCCCCTTCACTGCCATTCACTCATTCATTCATTCACTCATTCATTCTTTCAAAAAATATTTATTGAGTGCCTATGACATGCCAAGCACTGTGTCACGCACGGGGAATACAGGGAGCAAGACACAGACAATAGTGCCCCCCGGGAAGCTTTGCGTTTACTAGGGAATAGAATAATGAGTTATGAACCCTGTTGAGTGCTGGAATGGAGGGCGGGAAGGGATACAGCTGGGAGTGAAGACAGGAAAGGGTGGGATGGAGTAAAAGTTCCAGAGAGAGAGGGGGTCACAGGAACCCTCAGGGACTCGAGGAGCAAGAGGCAGAGAGATGGAGGGGACGGGGCTGCCTGGGCGGGGACTTTGGGAGCCAGGGCTGACAGAGCAGCCTTTAGCCTAAGGGCACAGGAAGCCACTGAAGGGTTGAAGTAGGGAGTGACAGTAGCAGATTTGCATTTTAAAAAGATGGCTCAGCACGAGACAGGAGGGGGTGGGACAGGAGGGGGTGTGACGGGTTGGACGGAGCTGCCAGAGGTGGGTGAGAGAAGACAAGCCAAAGGCTTAGGAGAAAGGGGAAGGGAACCTGGTGACTTCTGGAGGTGGGGACCAGAAAAGGCAGTGATGTTGAGGATTTGGGGATAAGGGATGAGCTCTGCTCGAGAGGGCTGTGAGACATCTGAGTGGAGGTGTCGGGTGGGCAGTGGAGCCAGGGAAGGACCCTCTTGTGTCAGGAGTGTGGGCTGTGTGTGTGACGCGCTGGGGAGCCGGAGTGACTAAGTGTATGACGGCTGCCACACTTAGTGGTGTGGGCATCTCAACAGTGTCCTGCCAGTGGAAGGGCCCCCGGGGAGGGGAAACTGAGGACGGGGAGGAAGTAGGTGCTGGGGAGGGAGACTTGCGTGGGAGAAGCCTACGTGTGCCCGAGGGTGCCCGCGGCTAGCTGCGCCCATGACTCACAGCGGTGGCCTCTGCGTGTGACGGTGACTGACAAACAGGTGAGCTACGACACAATCCCTTCTCCTCCCCCTCCCCCCCTGCCGGGGTCCGTGACTCACGGAGCCTCATTCCTCGATCATCCCTCCAACTCCCTCCCTGACGAGCGCCGGCACTCGCCGCAGCCCTGGCACCCGCCCCCGGGGGTTGCCCGAGGAGGAAGGCGACAAATGTCACCTGCTCCGGCCACGCGAGGAACTTCTGAAAAGTTCTCAGGCAACTGGGTCAAAAGGGAACTCACCCGCGGACGCGCGCCCGCCGCCACCCCGCCACCCGCGCGCAACCCCGGCCCTGCCGCCACCCGCCCGGCGTTCGGAGCGCCGGGACCGCCTGGGGTCCCGGCGACGGGGCGGGGGGAGGGCAGCAGAGAACCTGCGATTGTCGTCTCCCGGGCTCCGGACTCCGGCCGCGGCGCGCCGTCCGGGACCGGGCTGTCCCCGCCCCGATGCCCTCTCAAAGTGGCCAGGGAGAAATGTCAGGGGCTGGGGGGCAGCGCCCTCCATGCGGGACGCCCCCTCCCCAAAGTCCCGTCCCACCGGCCCGGAGCCCCTGGTGCTGACCTGAGGTCCGGACGCTGGGCAAGGGCAACGCCGCGACCCACGTCCTGGTCGGGAACGCCCCCTGCGCCGCGACCCCGCGCTCGCTCGCTCTCTCGCTAGCTCCCTCGGTGGGCAGCACTCGGCCCAGCTGCCCCCCGCTCTGCGCGTCCGGCAGCGGCGGCGGCGGCGGGAGACTGGCTGAGCCCGGCCCCGCCCGCCGCTCCGCCCTCCTCGTCAGTGGAAAACTCCGGGACTCACGGCGCTGACGCACGCCGGGCCTCCCGCCCGCCGCCCCGCCCCGCCCCGCCCCCAGATGCCCCGCCCCTCCCCGCCCCAGAGGCCCCGCCCCTCCCCGCTCCAGCCCGAGCCGGCGCGGAGGTCGCCGGCCTCCCTGCGGACTCTGACCCTGGGCCGGCGCCGCAGACGCTCTCGGCCCCCAGCCCCCTCCGCTGCCCTCCTCCGGGCCTTCTCCCGCAAAGGTTCCGAGAGTCGCCGACGCTCCCCGCCGGCGGAGCAGGATCGGGAAGGTCCATACCTTTCCCTGCGGCCCCCGTTTACAGATCGGTAGACTGAGGCCCAGAACGGTGCGCAGCGTCTGTCAGGCCACCGGGCGGTGGCAGAGCCCTGGCCCCTTACACGCCCTGACCCCAACCTCGCCCGAGGCAGTTGACTGTAATCTCGTCAAAAGTTCCTTCCTCACCCTCCTTCCTACCACCTCCCCCTACCCCCGCTCCCCGCAGATCCGCCTGGAAAGTATAACCTGGAGAAGAACCAGAGGTGGGTGAGGTGGGTGAGTAGAGATAATGGGGTAGGGGAGAAGGTCATCCTTGGTCCTGACCTTCACCTCTGCTCAGGAGCCAGAGACTCTGCAGAAGCCCTGAGCTAGGGGTTTCTGGAACCAGTCTACCCTATCCCCACAGCTACCAGATCCCTTTCTTGAAAAAAAAAAAAAAGAAAAAAATTCTAGTTTCTCCTGAGCCAGACCCTGGCCACTTAAAATGGCCCACTGCCTGTTCTGCTCCCGCCAAGGCCTGTCCTGACTTGGGGCCAACTCTCACAGTATTGCTGCACCGGGAAAGCTTATGCGTGCCCGGGCAGCAAGTTCTGGGCCAGAAGGACACCCGCTGTGGTCAGACTCTACCCACCACGCCTGCCCTGAGCGTGTCTCCCCTCGCACCTTTGCTGCAGGTGTTCTCGCCTGGAACGCCTTCCGGCCCTCTTGCTGCTTACCAGAATCCCATCTCCTTTAAGGTCTCTCAGCTCGCACTGCCTCCTCCAGGGGGCCTTCTGTGGGAGCCTGACCCTCCCCCTCCCAGTCCGGCTCCCGCTGCATTCTGGGTTCTTCTCTGACTGTCCTAGATGAATGCTGTCTGGGACTAGCCCAGCCCTCAGGATTCCTTTCTACCTAACTGCAGGTGGGGGGTGGGGGTGACCTGTGCCGACTGCATGGCATCTGAGGTGGAGGTGGTGGCAGGGCCCCTGTAGCCACAGATGTGAATGTAGAGGGGGTCAGAAGGGGTCTGCCCGCCCTTTACCTTGCCAAGAAAGAATGGAGTTTGGGGGAAGCTGCGGCCCCTGTTCTTCCTGGATGCCTTGAATGTGCCTACCTGGGGGGCTTGCAGGGGGAAATGTCTGGGTGGCTGGAGCCCACCCTCCAGTGACGTCCCAGGGCCTTCTGGATGAAGTCTTAACTCCGCAGGGCCTACAAAGCTGGAATAAGCAGGCCTTTGCCCCACCTTTGCAGCCTCACCTCTTTCTCTTCAAACTCCCATCCCCCACTCCCTTCCCTGCGCCTCCATTTTCATGTCTTTAATGTGTGTCTTTTTATTTGTGACATTGGTACAACCGCATGGTAGTTTAATTTACACACACGGTGTTCTGTTCTATACCTTCTTAAGTTTGCCCTGCCCTTACCTCTGCACTCTAACCCACACCCTTGATAACCGCACTCCAGCCCTGATTGCCAGCAGTCAGTTCTTGGGGTGTCCTGCTCATCCTGATTTAAACTTCCAAAGATGCTAATCTCCAGTCTGGTTTGACCCACTTATCATATATCTCTATGGCTTCTTTATGCATTTCCATGTGAGTTGTCTGTGAGCACTGGGAGGGCAGGGACCATACCTGACTATCCGTTCTGTTTGTGCTGCTTAAGAACAAAAAAGGTATTGAATAAAGTGTCCATGGGGTAAATGTCTATCAAGAGCTGGGGCTCAAGGAGAGGTCAAGTCTGGAAGTGGGGATGGAAGACACCCACCCGGTAAGTTGAAGCTCTGGGTGTGGCTGAGAGAGCCCTGGAAGGAGCTGAAAATCTACAGAACTGAGTGTCCTTTGCTGGAGGTGACCCAGCCCTTAGGGTTTCTAGGCAGGTAGCCACCCACCCACTCCCACCGCCCTCAAATATTTAGCTGCACTGTCTCCTATGTCTGCTAGGTTGTAGACCTTGCTGGTCCCAAGGAATCGTTTCTTCCAGGAGTTCTCCTTTCCTGTGTGTGTCTATCTGTCTCTCTCTCTCAAGTCTTCCAGTTTGTGAAGTGGGGGATTAGACCTGAGGATGCCATCACCTTCAACATTCCTTGAGTTAGTTTCTAGAAGACGCTGCCTGCTGATCAGGGAACTGGGCAAGGTTGAGCCCTAGGGTTAATGAGGGTCTCTGGCTGTCTCAGTTTGCATCTGCTGGGCTGTGTATGAGGGAAACCAGACAGAACAGAGACCAGGGCAGGGAGTTGGCAAGGGCTGGAGTCAGGGCTTAGAGCAGGGAGCCCAGTGGTTGATAGGATTTGGGAGGCAGGAAGAGAAGGAAAAAATAAGGGAAAATATAGGAGAATAAAAAGAATCAAATAAGTGATGTGTTTTCTCTAGAAAAGCATCTCCCTGTCCTGGGATGGGCTCACCAGATGTTCCCCAGATGTTTGCTGATGATGAGAAACATCTTCCTCTGGGATCACAAGTAAGTTCTTCCTGTTGGTAGGGAAATGAAGGGTCTGTTCCAAGGCAAGAAGGGTGGGGTCTGGAGCAGCATCCATTTGTGACTATGGCATATGCATAGACAGAAACATACCCACACATCCTCAGGGAATTTCTGAATACTTGGGGGAGTCCCATGAGTTTCTCAAACATTCAGCATCCACAGACCACCCAATTTTAGGTAAATAAAAAACAACCTCATCTTAAATATTTTTTTAAATAAAAAATTGATTCATTTCCATCGGAAAGATGAAGATTAAAAGGATAATGTTTGGGGGCACTCCCTGTCCCCCTTCTGATATCTATGTTAGAAACTTTCTGTGTCCTTTTTCACTGTAATAAAACTTCTGCCACACAAAAGCTCTGAGTGATCAAGCCTTGTCCCTGATCCTGAAGCTAAATCTTCTTCTTTGGAGACCACAAATCTGACATCATTCACCATAAGCTATCAACAGCTTTGTTAAGTTTTAATAATAATATGAAAGTGTTAGTCGCTCAAAAAAAAAAAAAAAAGACAATTTTTTAAAAAGTATCAAATGTGGGAAGATTGAAATTTCACCAGATTTGCCATACCTCATTTGTGTGATAGTGAATTGATACAATCAGTTTGGAAAATAATTTGGCAATACCTACTAAGACTAAACTATATGATCTTGTAATTCTACTGCTCCATCTATTCCCAAGAGAAAAAAGCACTTCTGTCCACTGAAAGACACAAGAGTGTTACAGCAGCTTTGTCCGTAATAGCTTGAAAATGGAAAAACACAAATGTCCAGTAGGTAAGTGAAAACAATTACAATTTCTCATACAATGAAATAGTACACAGCAATGAATCAAACAATGGCCTCATATAACGATAGGGATGAATCTTAAAAACAGTATGTCTAGTAAAAGAAACCAAGCACAAAGAAGAAAAGCTATGATGCCATTTATTTATGGGAAGTTAAGAACCAGGCAGAATGAAAGCACAGAGATAGATAACATTACCTTCAGGAGTAACAGGCTAAAGGTGTGACTCCCAGGCCAGCAGCCACCAGCATCACCTGAGAACTTGTTAAGAATGCAGATTCCTGGGTCCTCCCCCAGACCCACTGCATCAGAAACTCGGGCAGCGGGGACCCAGCAACCTATGTTCTATGTTCTAACTATCCCTCCATTGATTCTGATGCACATCAAAGATTGAGACCCACTGAGCTAAGGTTGTAGAAAGTGAAACCCAGGAAAAGGGGACTGTCTTCAAGCACATTTCTCCAACATTCTTGTTTATTTAAACAGGAAGACTTTTTAGTTTAGATCTGTGGATTGAAAGTCTGAGCAGTTGAGTTCTGGGTCAAAGGGTTTTGACAGATGCTGCCAAATCGCCTTCCCCAAAGTTGCACCAATTTTTCTCTCAACCAATAGTATTTGAGCATGCCTGTTCCCCAACACCCTCCCTGGCACCCTCCCTGGTTATCAAACTTATTGATCTCTGCCAATTTGATGAGAGAAACCAACAAGAGATCTTACTGTTTTAATTGCATTGCTCTAATTTGAGTGAAATTGAGGTTCTTATAAGCCATTTGTGTTTCCCTCTAAATCACAGGTTTATATTCTTTACTTGTATTGTTGTTTTCTGTCTTTGAGGATTAGGGAAAGAAGCCCTTCTGTCTGTCACACATGTGGCACTTAATCCTGGTTTGCTGTTTAACTGGGTTGACAGTATATTTCATCATACAGAAGTTTTACATGTTTCTGCAGTCAAATTTCTTAAATACTTCCTTTGGGCATCCTGGTGTTGGTGTATTACATTCCCTTGTCGTAATATTACAGATAAATTCACCTATTTTTTTCTCTAGAGTTTTATGATCTTATTTTAAATTTATAAATCCTTTATCTTTTTGGAATTTACTTTAAGGAATTGTATAGGGTTTCCATTTTCTTTTTTCCCCCCAATTGATAAATTTTCCTACTACTTTTTTCTTTTCATATAAATGTCACCTTAAACAGAAATTGAATTCTCATATGTTCCGGAATCAGTTTCTGGTTCTCTACTCTGGTCCACTAGGTTGTCTGTTTCATCTTTGGGTACCAAACTGCTTTACAAGTATAATTTCATAATGTGTTTTATCGTGTGATAGATGTAGCTCCATTGTATTACATTTCTTTTTCAGGGCTTTCCAGGCTCCTTATTTAATTCCTCATTTGAGTTTCATATCATTTTTAGACAAACTCGCCCCTAAGAAAAGTCCTGTATTTTAGTTAGAATCACATTGAATTGACACATTAATTGAACATTGACATTTTTATAACATTGGGTTTTGCTATGTATAGTACAGAGCTCAGTATAGTATAAAGCTCAGTACAGAATGTTCCCTGCATAATATTCATAAAGGCCCTTATCTTTAAAATATTGTTCTGAATATTTTATCTTTTTGATTGCCGTTGTAATTTCTATTATATTTTCTGATAAATTGTATTTTTTTAATGTATGTAAAGAAAGGCTACTGAGTTTTCTATATTAACCTCTGTAAACTGCTATCATCGTGAATTCTCTCGTCTGTAATAGTAGTACATTTTTCAGTCACATCATCTATATGTAATTCAGCTATTCGGTTATGGTTTTGTTATTTTTTTGTTTGGCCACATTGTGTGACTTGTGGGATCTTACCTCCCTGAGGAATTGAACCCAGGCAGAGCAGTGAAAGCATGGAGTCCTAACCACTGGACCACCAGGGAATTCCCAAGGTTTGGTTTGTTTTAAGCAGGAATTGATATGGGACATTTTTCAAATGCCTTTTTTGGCACGTATTGAGATGTTACGCAGTTTTCGTTTGATGTATTTTTTTTTTTTCCATAATAGTGGTTAACACTTAACAGCCAGTTGCTTTTGTTATTTTTATAATTTTATTTATTCTTGGCTGTGCTGGGTCTTTGTTGCTGCACAGGCCTTTCTCTAGCTGCAGCAAGTGGGGGCTACTCTCAGTTGTGCTGCGTGGGCTTCTCACCGCGGTGGCTTCTCACCGCGGTGGCTTCTCCTTTTGCTGAGCGTGGGCTCTGGGGCACTCAGGCTTCAGTACTTGTGGCTCCCTGGGCTCTAGTGCGCAGGCTCAGTAATTGTGGCGCATGGCTCAGTTGCTCTGTGGCATGTGAGATCTTCCCAGATTAGGGTCTGAACCTGTGTCTCCTGCATTGGCGGGTGGATTCTTTACCAGTGAGCCACCAGGGAAGCCCATTCTTGGATTTGTTAATATGGTCAATTTTATTACAGATTCCCTAATATTGAACCACCTGCACTACTAGAATGAACTTACTTGGATACAATGGATGATTCTTTGAAGGTATTGTTAATTTATATTTGGTAGTATTTTATTTGAGATTTTTGTACCTCATGTTCATGTTAATTACTAGTTAATATTCAGATTCCCCACATTTCTCTTCATCTTTTGTTTCTTACCAGGTCATGAGCTGATGAAGTCGATTAAAATGTACTTGTGTCTTATCCAAATTTCTGTTTGCATTTGCTGTATGTGTATTGTTATACATATGTATAATATACATATGTATACATACATCAGCATATGTATGTATAATAGACATATGCTCATATCCTATTCTTGATTTTGAAGCTATGCTATTTGGTGCCTAGAGATTTCCAGAAACTAGATTCTTAATGTCTCTCATGTTTAACTTCCTTTTCTCTCATTTAGCAATTTTGTTTTGAATCTGACCTTGACTGATGGTAACCGTTCCTCTGGAGGAAGAAATGGCAACGCACTCCAGTATTCTTGCCTGGGAAGTCCCATGGATGGAGGAGTCAGGCAGGCTGCAGTCCATGGGACTGTGAAGAGTCAGACACGGCTGAGCCACTGAGCACACACGCCTGATGGTCATGCTGTAGTCTCAGCTCAGTATTTTCTTGTATACCTTGGTTTATATTTTAACTTTTCTGAGTTACTTTGGTAAAGATGTCTCTCTTCTATAGAACGCTGTTTTATGATCTGACGAGAGAATCTTTTTTTTTAAGGTTAGGTTTATCCTTATTTACATTTCTTGATATAACATGTATCATGCTTATGTTTATCTTCCGCTGTATTTCCTACTTTAATGCTTCCTCTGTTTTCTATGTTTTACATGTGTATTTTTTTGTTTTCCTTGATGTGTGTGTGAGCACACATGTGTTTGTATTTTGGTCTGATGATTTGAAGGTTTATAGTCTGTCTTTAATTTTTCCACTGCTTGCCTTTATATTGATTTATTTCTCTGCCAAGAGAAGAAAACCTTCAAATGTAGGGAAAGAGTCATATTCTCAAAGGGCTGAGCCTTGCCACCATACTTCTGTCTTCGAATTCTTGATATCCCCAGAAACAAACAAAAAACAAAAAAAAATTCTTAATATTTTCAACATGAAAATGGTTATAGTCTCGCCCTGAAGCCAAAGGTTCAGGATAATCAAGATCTGAATGTGCCACTGAGATGCTTCTTGAGTGAGCCAGCCACCTACAGCAAAGAGCTATCGGCGCCACAAAGGGATGCTGTATCTCATCTCTTATTTCAGAACCTCGTGTGAATATCTTACCCTCAACAGCCAGCATACTTCGTTCAACAGTGTCTTTTACTTTCTGTCCATGTCTCCACAGTCTTCTGAAAAGGCACAGTTGGAGAGGCATGAATGGAGGGCATTGACTCTTCTTGCTATTTGTTTCTGCACATATCGAGATCAGGAGCCAGATTGTTGCCTGACAGCTGGTCTTTGTGAATATAGTCGTGTGTGGTTGGTGTTCAGATGCAAGTTGTGTGTGTGTTTTTTTTTAAATCTCATCAGCGTACCAAGAGATAATGGCACACTCAAAACAGTATCATTTTAGCAAAGCTCATTTACAAAGGGACTACTTACAAACATGTGGGTTTAGGAGCACCCAAGGGATGGTGCAGTAACCTGGATGAGCAGCAGCAGAGCTGTTACTACGAATAGGCCTGAAGGTGGGGTCCAGGGGCTTGCTATAAGGGAGAGAACTGGGTAGGCTGGCTGCCTTGGGAAGACCAGTGGCCCCCACTAGAGGATACACCCAACCCACAGAGACTCACAGGCAGGAAACCAAAGGACTAAATGCCTTGATCTCGTTCTCTTCCCCCTCCTTTCTCCACTGGGCCTCACCATGGCTGAACCCAACTGGAAGCCAGAAGCTCAGTCATTTAATCTTGCAAAGGAATTCAGTAAGAAATAGAACAAAAAGTCAGCAGGTACATTTCCCTCCTGTGTTTTTGGAAAATATGTGGTGAGCCTGAAACATTAGTAGTGCACCCAGTAGGAATGCTTTCAATGATCAATAATCCAGTACCATTTACTTGTGTATTGTAATGGGAAGGTTGGAAGGTGGAGAAGGCAATGGCACCCCACTCCAGTACACTTGCCTGGAAAATCCCATGGTGGGAGGAGCCTGGTAGGCTGCAGTCCATGGCGTGGATAAGAGTCAGACACGACTGAGCGACTTCACTTTCACTTTTCACTTTCATGCATTGGAGAAGGAAATAGCAACCCACTCCAGTGTTCTTGCCTGGAGAATCCCAGGGACAGTGGACTGCCCTGGTGGGCTGCCATCTGTGGGGTCGCACAGAGCGACTTCGCAGCAGTAGCAGCAGCAGCCACTGACATAATGGTGGTGTCAGTAGTGGTGTCTCTAGAATTCTATTTTACCTTATTACCTTTTACCTTATTCTGGTTTTACCTTATTCTGGTTGCTTCATATCTGCAAGACGGCTGCCCAAGCATCATGACCATGGTTAAGTTAGGAAGAAGGGGGAAGACGGGGGATTCCAGCATGTATATCCATTTTCTGAAAAAACAAAACCAAAACTTTTTATAGAAATACCCTCAGCAGACTTGTCATATTTCATTGACTAGAACCGGATCTCATGTAACAAACAGCAAGGGAGACTGGGAGAGTGGAAAATGGGCTGGTCATGATTGATTTATACCACTTGTAATTAATTGCCTGAGACTGGAGACCTTGGTGCATGGATCAAAATCAGGAATCTGTTATTAGGAAAGAAGGGATGGAATACATTTCTGGATCAACAATGAACAAAGCTTGCCACAAGTGGTTTGTATTCAACAATAAAGCCCATTGTCTGCTAGCACTCACTCCGGACAGCCATTGCTCTTTCACACTATGTGCCATTGATTTTATGTGACATCCAAAAATGTTGTTTGATCAAGTAATTTTGCCAGGAGCTTGCTCTGCTTTTCCTCAGGAGCCTACGACTCAGTTTACAAGTCATGGTTTGAATTGTGTTAGTTTTCACTGTAAGGTAGACAACTTTAATGATGCCTCTCTGGGTTTGATCTTTTCTCTGTCTTTAGTGACAAAATGTATCCTTACTACACTGGACATTTTACCCATATTACAAAAGACTTGATTGGTTTGCTATCTAGCTTACAGGATCTGATGTGAAGAGGATGCAAAAAATTTCAGTGGGCTTCCTGCCACTATTTGACAAAGTTTCATAAGAGATGATGCCTCTGGGACTAAAGAAGATGATTACCAACTAACAAAATTCCATTTTCAGGTATTCATTACCATATCTGAGTCACACTTTTTCTTTTTTTCTGTTTGTATAAAATTATCTCATCCTACACACTCATTTACCCTGGTATATGTGGTCATAATTTATACTGCAGTATTTTTGTTGCTATTTTCAATACTATTTTTATGCTTTAGTGAGCCTCCTTTAAACTACTGATCCATTTTTATGATTTGGGGATATACTACCATATAATAGTAACAATAAAATGGAAATATAACACATGAAAACAATCACATGTAAAAGATGTGAAAATCTTTTAACCAAGTTGAACTACAGTGAGTGGCATTCTCTTTACTATGAACTGAGCTGAACTGGCCGACTCACTTCTAGTGGTACAGGTGCCCGTACAAAACCATGATGATGACTATAAAGATAATGGGATTTCTGTGGAAATGATCACTGACCTCACATTTATGCAATGTATGGGAACAAAATTGCTTGTCTGTGTAGCAGACCCTGCCATGTGCCACTCATATCCCCCTCACACAGTTCTCACATGTATTCATGGTGGTTTCTGTAGGGCTAGCAGGGATGGCATCGGATGGAACTGGAGCACAATGTCCAGGGCCAGCTCCTGCAGGAGGAAATTCACTTCTGTACCATCTATGGAGATCTGCAGTGAACCAGGGCCCTAGGTTCATTCAGGAGCGGAGGGGGCGGGATCTTAATGAATCCAGTGAATCTCTGCCCTCCCACGTGGAGCTGATAGATATGACGTGAGATAATTTACTTACTGGAAAACACAAGCATACTAACGGCCACAATAGTAACATCTGTGATGGTTTAAAAACATGGCTGCAAATTCTTTCACACTTACCAAAACAAGGATACCTCTCGCCTCTAATATGGGCCGGTTTTAATGACCTGTCATGAGCAAACTGTGGAAGAAGTGATACTGTACAATTTCCAAGGTAAGTCAGTAGGTGACAGAGCTACGCGCAACTGTTAGGTCGAAGGACATTTTCATTTAAAATTCTGATCCGATTGCCAAGTTGTTCTCCACTTCTCTCCCATCCTTCCACCCCCGCCCCCCACCCCCAACAGTGGATAAATACTCCTTTTGGATCAGTATACTGGTTTCAGTTGGCATTTCTTTACTGCGGGAGAAGTGAAGCATCTTTTTCCTTGGAACACCGCCTGGGGTCAGAAGACCCAGCTGGAGGCAAGAGCGGGACTCAGCGGAGCCAGGCGGCCCCGCCGACAACACCCACGGCTCCACTCACTCCCCGGGCTCCTCTGTTTTCGGCGCTTTCCTTCCTCCCCCACAATATTCAGATTCCTGGAACCAGGCTCGGTGACCTCACGCCGGTGACTTCACATCCGGGACCTTCTGGGAATTCTCAGCAGCGCTTTTTCGTTAGAAAACTAACGAGGGGGGAGGGAGGGGTGCGTCCGGGGAGGGCCGCCGGAGCTTCTGGGGAAGGAGGGAGGGAGCCGCGCAGAGGCCTCTTCCTCCTTCCGGTCGGGGGTGGGTGGGGCTGGCAGCGGCGCGCCGCCCGGCTGCCGCCGCGAGACCTGAGGCCCCGCCCCCTGCCTCTCCCTCCCCCGCCCCCCCATGGTCGCGCGCGCCTCCCACGGGACGTGGATCCCGGCGCCTGTCGCTACAGGTTTGGGACCCGGGGCCCCAAGCTGAGCCTCTGCCAGTTTTCCTCCGAAGTTAGGTCACCGTCTTACTTCGCAGCTCTGCCACAGGTGGGGCGGGTTTTTCATGGGGGAAAAAATTGTGTGTGTGTCACTGACTGGCAGGTACCAGTGGGGGCGGGGTACGGGGAACGCAACAAATCGGAAGTTTACAGTGGCGTTTTCCAAGCTACAAAACTGCATAAGGTTGAGAGGTCGGAGAAGGACAACCTCCATGGCTTTTGTTTCCTTAAAGGGGTTGCCTCAGAGCTGAGTCTTCAATACAGAGCTATCCAGAAATGACAGGAGGGTGAAATGAGCGGGCTGCTGCTTCCATTTAAAAAAACATTTTTTTTTTTAGAATATATCTTACAACTGTGGTGGTTAAAGATGAAGATACTAATGTTATATATTAAACTGTTCTCTATAACTTCAAAGTTGTTTTTTTCCTTCTTCTTTTGAAAGAAGTTAGAATATTTTCATGGACCCCTCAAGTATTGTGGGCCTGAGGCCCCATCCATGCCTGCTGTGCCCAGTGGGTAAGCTGGCCCTGGACAAAGGCCAGGCAGCATGACAAAGCCTGGATGGAACATTAAAGGACCTAGAAGGTCTGATTCTCTTGGGGGAATGAGAGAGGCTATGAACACAGGTGGCAGCTGCACAAGAAGGGCCTTGAATGACCTGAGGAGTGTGGATTTTATGGTGGAGGTGGTGAGGAGCCACTGCTGGGCCTGACTGGAGGGTTGACCCAGGGATGGGACTGGAGGTGGGCTGGCTGTTGCCTTAATGACATCCAAACTTGCTGAGCCACATTTGAGATGGAAGGGAGGGGAAGGGGAAGCCACAGATTGATGTGAGGGGGCTGGAGAAGCCTGGGCTGACTTCTTTGGGTCATCCCTCCTGGAAAGGAGAAAGCAAGAGGAGAAACTGTACTGGTTCCAGGACTTTGGAGAGATCAAATGAAAGGTCCTTCACCAGTCACAAAGCAGGGAGAGTTTGCCTACCTTAATAGATGTTTAGGGGGCTTCACGGCCACCTCTTGCCCAGATCTCTGTGGTGGTTCCTACTAGCTATTCCATCCCCCTCTCTCTTGCCCAAGGCACCTCTCCAAAGCGCCATTCCCACTGGGCTGTTTTCCTGCTCCCCATGGGCCAGAGGACAAAACCACAGCCCTCACCTGGGCATTTCCAGAGTTCAGAATGAGAAAAAACAGACTGGGTTTTCAACACCCCTACAGTAGATCACTGTTCCAGAATCTCATTTGGCTACATGTTTCTCAGTCCCCAATAACTGCCCTTTCTCCCCTACCCTCCACTCCCTGCCAGAAAACAAAAAACAAACCAAAAACTATGCTTGACTCCCACCTTCCAATGCAAACACTGGGCTTCCTCCAGAGCAGGCCAGGCCAAAATCAAGGGCTGGGACAGGAACTACAAGGGAGAAGAACTGGGCTCAAATGACTCATTGAAAGACAAGTCTTCATTTATTCACCATAAACCATGGATTGAGCTCCTACTATGTGCTTTTGTACCATTCTAGATACTGGAGATACAAAAATAAGCAAAGAAGAAGTGGTTGGCATGGAGATGAGATTCAGTGGAGGAAGACTTGGCTGTGGAGATGGCACTTTCCAAAGACGATCACATAGAACGTTACCTCTCCCTCATCAAAAGGTATTCAGTCTACGCAGACTTGTGACTCATTTGTAACCAACAGAATGCAGCCCAGGTGATTTTGTGTGACTTCTGTGGCCAGATCATAAAAGGTGATGCAACTTCTACCTTGTTAGTTGGGACACATGCCTTTAGAAACTTGAAATAAAATGCAAGAAATCCAGCCACTCTGAGAATGCCATACTTTGAGGAGGCCCAGGCCACATGGAGAGGCCATGCATATGTGGTTTGTCTGACATCCCAGCTAAGGTCCCAGCCAGTAGCCAGCATCAATTGCCAGGCATTTGAGTGAGAGTTTTCAGACCCTAACTGTCCAATTACCCCCAGCCTTAGACTGAGGCTAAGTTGAGGCCCCACACATCATAGCAGAGAGACAAGCCATGTCCAGTGTGTTCTATCCAAATTGCTGACCCACAGAATTCATGAGCATCATAAAATGGTTTTCTAGACCACTAAACTTGGGGTGGTTTGCTATGCAGGAATAGTATCCAGAACACTGACATTAAACAAGCAAATATGTGAACAAAGATAATTTTATATTGTAATAGGTCCTCAGGAAAACAAAACTAACTCAGCATGTTAACTTGGAGGAAGGCCTCTATAGATGGGGAAGGGGGCGGCATAAGTGGGGGAGGCAAGGGAGGTATAGATCAAGAAAGGTCTTTTTGGAGAGACATTTGAGCTGGAATGTGAGTGAGAAAGAGCCCAACCACTAAAGATCTGGGAGAAGAGACTTCTGGGCAGAGGATACAGCAGGTGCAAAGGCCCTGAGGCAGGAATCAGTTTGGTGTTCTGTGAAACTCAGGAAGGCCAGTGTAACTAGGTAGATGTGGGTGAGGAGGAGAGTGGGGCAAAGAAGTTGGAGAGGAAGCTTGAGAGGCAAATCATTCTAGTCTTAGAGGCTGCTGAGAAGAGTTAGATTTCAGACTGAGCGAGCTGAAAGCTTGCAGAGGGTATTATACAGGAGTGACTTGGTCTGGTAAATTCTTGATAAGGGCTTTAGGTGCCAGGTAGATGACAGTCTGTAAAGACAGGGCAAAGGGAAGACCACTTGGGAGGCTATGGCAGTGGTCCAGTAAAGGGGGGGATGGATGGTGGCCTGGGGATGATAGCGGTGAAGATGAGGACGGTTGGGTAAACTCGGAACAGAGGGAGTGAGAGTAATGAGAAGGGAGGAGGCGCCCGGCCGGCAGGAAGGTCCCGGGCGGGGCCGCAACGTGGGTGAGGACCGGAACCCGCATCCTTCTGGAATCTGGGAGGGAGACTCTGAGCTGGGGCCGGCCAGGACGGCGCGTACTGGCGTCCGGCGTCTGCCGCGCGGAGCCTGCCCCTGGCTGCGCGCCGGCCTGCCGGGTGTTTCCCAGCAACCGCTACAGCCGCCCAAAACGTTCCGAACCCAGCGGCCCTGGTGATGTCATCTTCACCTTGGAGACAGGGGATGGGAACACGCCCCCTCCAGGCACGGGGCGGGGTCTGGGCCCCAACGCTCAGCTTTAGAGCCCCGTCTCCTCTCGGGCAGGAAGGGAGGTGGTGCTTCGGGCTCCGCGGCAGGTGCGACGGGAGGTGTGCAGGGCCCTGGGCGAGGCCTCAACGAGTAGCTGCTGCTTTTCTTGGTGTGCGCTGCCACCGGTGTGCTCACCACCTACCCACCAACCTCTCCTGGCTCTTTCCCATAGGCCGCCCCCTTTAGCTGTTAGGACTGGCTCTTCTTGTCATTCGGGTCACTTCCTCAGAGATGCCTTCCCCAACCACCCAAGCTAAAGTAACTGCCAACCTTCTTGTGGGCTACTTGTTTTATTTCCTTTGCTCCCTTCTAAAATTACCTGTGTTTTGTAATATATCTTCCCATAAGGTCAGGGATAAATTCTGCCATGCTCATCTGGCAGGCTCATCTGGTATTCCCTGGAAGGAATCTGGCATGAAGTAGGTGCTCAATAAATGCTAGTTGGCTGAATCAGTGAATTTGCTCAATCATTTCATTTCACACATGGGTGCATTTATTCGACATTTGTGCAGTGCCTTCTAGGCAATCGTGATAAGCATTAAGGATACTGAGATGAACAAGACAGGGACTCCACCTGGAGGTGAGAAAAAGAGATAGATTAAAACTAATTATATGAAAAGTGAACTTCCTAGAGTTCCAGACGCTGGGCCTATCTCCAAGCACTTTATGCATATTAATTCACTTAATCTTCACAATAGTAGGCACTATAATCAGCCCCACTTAACAAATGAGAACGCTGAGAACAGGCTTGCCTTAAGCTTCTGGGTCCTGTAATCAAGTGAGACCAACAGAGGGCAGTGGAGGGAAACACCTGGTAAAGGGGAGTTATAGTAAGATGTGTAGCCAGCCCAGGTAGGTAGATTTGCTGTCTTAATTGCTCACAGACACGTCTTCCAGGGGGCAGGCTGCTTCCAGCTCAGAGCTCTGCTGCCTCAGGGGAATATCTGTCAGTGGTGAATATCTGTCAGTGATGAATCTTGGAGGACTGAGCCCTGGGCTGGTGGTAAGATGAGAGCCCACCTGTTCAATAAAAGCAAACTGTGGAAAAGTTCCTACCTAACGTTGTTGGGGGCAGGATGTGTGTGTGTGTGTGTGTGTGTGTGTGTGTGTGTGTAGAGGTGGACAATTGTTGATAAAGCCCATTTCTGTTCAGAAGGGTAAACTCAATATTCAAAAAAGTACGATCATGGCATCTAGTCCCATAACTTCATGGTATATAGAAGGGGGAAAAGTGGAAGCAATGACAGATTTTATTTTCTTGGGCTCCAAAATCACTATAGACTGTGACTGCAGGCACGAAATTAAAAAACACTTCCCTCTTGGAAAAAAAAGCTATGACAAACCTGGACAACGTATTAAAAAGCAGGAATATCACTTTGCCGATAAAGGTCTGTCTAGTCAAAGCTATGGTTTTTCCAGTAGTCAAGTACAGGTGTGAGAGTTGGGCCATAAAGAAGGCTGAGTGCCGAAAAATTGATGCTTTGGAACTGTGATGTTGGAGAAGACTCTTGAGAGTCCCTTGGACAGCAAGGAGATCAAACCAGTCAATTCTAGAGGAAATCTACCCTGAATATTCATTGGAAGGACTGAGGCTGAAGTTGAAACTCCAGTATTTTGGCCACGTGATGCGAAGAGCTGACTCATTGGAAAAGACCCTGATCTTGGGAAAGACTGAAGGCAGGAGGAGAAGGGGACGGCAGAGGATGAGGTGGTTAGAAGGCATCACTGAGTCAGCGGACGTGAATTTGAGCAAACTCTGGGAGATAGTGAAGGGCAGGAAAACCTGGCGTGCTGCAATCCATGGAGTCACAAAGAGTTGGACACAACTGAGCAACTGAACAACAACATACTGAAGGGTATTTAGGAAATGCAGAAATTATACTCACTCCCACCTCTGGGTTTTTGCGTGTGCTCATCCGCCTAACCGGCACTCCCCACTCCTGCCCATTGCCCGGTAATTGGCATTTTGTGACTAAGATCTCAGTTGAAAGCTCTTTTTCCTGCCTTGGGGAGATCTGCCTTGGCCACTTTCTCTAAGGCAATCACCTGTCACTGTCACATGACATGTTTTATAATTCCTACCCCACAGTGGGAGAGTGGCCTAGTCAGGTGCATCACTCTTATTCCTTATCTGATATTTCCTATTTATTCATAGTCTCCCTGCCTTCTCATTCTAGAGAGTCAGTTCCTTGAATGTGATGGAGTCTAATGATCCCATTAGACCTTACCTCTGGATCCATGCTGCCCAGAACATGTCTGGCAAGCAGCAGTTGCTCAGTGCTTTTTGAAAGTATGGAAATGGTCCTTTACCAAGTCATCCTGGCTTTCCAGGCTGGGATCTGCGCCCACCCCTTCCCAGGAACCTCTGCACATTGTGCCTGGTCTGACCCGGAGGCAGAGGCCCAGCAATCTTGGCCATTGGAGTTCTCCTGGCTTGTGGCCCTCCCTCCTTGCTGGGCCTGACTGGGCCATTCTTCCACCCTCGGCAGATTCCACTCCAGGGAGATGTCCAAGAACCTCTAGGTGGGGAAGCCAGAGGTGTGGGGCCAGCAGTGTATGTATGTGTGGGGGCGTGGGGAGTAAGGAGAGTGGGGGTGGGCGGGCCTCTCTGGTTCCCAGCCGAGATGGTGGAAGAAGGGGGTGGCTTTTCAGAGCCTTCCAACACTGCTGCTTGCAGGGAAACAGGGCAGCTAGACATGTGGCTGCTTTTCCCCTAGACTGAGCCCAGACTCTGTGTACAGACAGACGTGGAGAGAAGGGAATAAAACTTTGCTTTATTAGACTGTATCCTTCCTCTTTGGGGTACAAAGTGAGAGGCCGTGGGGGTGGAGAGAATCTTTGGCTTCTAGGGACATTGGTGATCATGGACTTTGTCTGTGTGAACTTTGTGCTGCCAGGATGACCCGCTGAATGAGGGAGATGCCGATGACGGGGCTTTTCTGGGGCCCTAGTCAACATGTAACAGAGACCAATCCGGCTGGCCCTGTCTTCTGTAGGAATTAAAGAGCAGAAGGCTGAGAACATTTGACTCGTACTAAAGAAATAAAGGCTGAAAAAGTGGAAGGTCACTCAGGGGGTCTCTCAATCGCAGGCAGTGGCATGCAGACTCACTTGTGTTGGCGTGCGGGCCAGACCTGTGTGAGAAGCGTGTGTTTCTGTGCACATTATATCCTCCACAAGCAGCCACAAGCCCCCATTCTGTTGCTGGGCTTGGGCTACTCCGGAAGGCTTCTTCCCTATCATCCCCCCTCCTGCCATTTGCAAGAACCTGGCCCATGGATGCTACTGATGAAAGGGAAACTGCCCCTGGATCTCAGAACATGCCCTTTCTTTTTGGTTGTTTCCTCGTGCGTGCAGGAGGTGAGCACCCACCTCCGTCCCGGGTCCCTGGAGATGGGTGGAAGACTGTGGTAGCAGACGGAGGGGCTCACTGTGCAGCTGGTGTGGGGTGGCCACAGGGCACACGCAGCATGTCAGCTTCTGCCAGGCTCGTGCTGAGCTCAGTTGGGCTGTGCAGAAACTGCCTCATCAAGGCGGAAGTGTGGTGCCCGAGGTGGGGGCCTGGGCCCCTAGGTGGCTCGGTGAGCTCAGTGACCGTGGTGGGGGACATGAGCGTTGTGGTCCTGCACTGGTCCACCCTCTCAGTCCCTGCTCCTGTGGCTCCATAGTGCCGGGAGCTACCCGGCGCCGTCTGCAGCTCCAGAGCACTCTTCTGCCTGGTGGGCAGGGCGCTGGCTGCAGCATGGCCAGGTGGTGGCGGTCCAGAGAGCTGGGGGGCCTCTTTCTTTCCAGCCTTGTGCTGGATATCTTTCTGGTGGGGCTGAGTCTGGCATTCATCCTGGGTGAAATGTGCCCTCTTCAGAGAGATCTCAGGGTTGCCCCTGGGGCTGGCCTCCTCCAGAAGCTCCCTTGTGGCCGACTCCATGGAGATAAAAGGTGGGGAGGAGGGTGACTCTCTGCTGAGAGGTAACACTTGGGGAAGGTGTGAGTCCTCTCTCAAGGTCTCCAGCTTCCTGGTGGAAGGGGTGGCCAGGGCTGCTTGGCTTCTGGCCTCTGAGTGATTTCTGTCCTTGGCTTGACTCTGGACCTCAGTATGGCTCATAACCTCAGTTTGGCTCTTGACTAGAGTTTGACTTTTGACCTCCTGGCCTGAGCAGTTGGGCCTGACTCTCCCGCTGTCTGTGAGACTGACCTCGTGGGCACTGTGTTCCTTTGGGGGTCCCTGGGAATGGCCCCTGGTGTTAGTCCCAGGCTGGAGGCTAGACATGGAGTTGAGCGCCTTGTGCACGGCCTCCTCGATGTCCAGCAGCCTGGCCAGGGTCTGTTCCTTCAGCCGGGCCACTTCCGTGCTAACCCTCGTTAGCTCCCCAAAGGCCTGCTCCACAGAGGCCTCAGGCTTGCGGGGGGTAGCGGGAGCCGGAGGGGCTCCTGGCAGCTGGGGCACAGCCTCAAAGAGCCTCCGCAGTGCCCGCACGTCCACAGTGCTTTCAGCCTCCTTCTCCAGAGCTTGCACCTGGCTCAGGAGGCCCTGGAGCTCTTGCTGGCCTCCCTGCAGAATCTCAGGGCTCTCAGGGGCCCCTTGCTGGGAACTGTCCGCGCCCTTCTCTCCTGGGAGTCTAGGGCCCCGCTGCAGTGAGATGGGGTGGCTGCTGAGAGCTGAGAGCCCGAGGGGGTCAGGGCTGTGGTTGTTGCTGCCCATTGCCTGGCTCTTGGTGGGGCTGGGGGCCACGGTGCTGGGGCCATGCTGGGGGCTGGGCTGGCTCTGTCCAGCGGGGCCCTGGGGCAGAGATACTCGGCCCTGGTCTGCAGCGATGGAGACCTTGTTTGGCCGAGGGTCGTGGTCAGCTGTAGCCGTCTCACCTTGTTTGTGTTTTCCTTGCCCCACCTCCTCAGCGGCGCTGTGAGCCAGGGCTGAGGGCTTGGACAGCCAGCGAGGAAGGGGGAGCTGGCTTAGGTGTGCAGGTTTGGGGGGCACCTGGGGCTTCTCTCTCAGGTGTGTGGGAGGCTCCGGTTTCAGGGTCTTTGTCTGTGACTCCCCAGCGCTTTTCTGGCCAGCAGGGCTGCTGTGGGAGTGGAGAAGGGGGTCCTGCGTGGGCTTGGAGGCCTGCCGGATGGAATTCTCATCATGCCTGGGTTGGGCTGGGAAGTCCGGTCCCGTCACAGCAGCTGGGAGAGGAGGAGGAGGAGGAACAGAGGCATTATGGGAGTGCAGACTGGCACCTGCCGCCTGCGGCCCGGAGGCCCGAGTGTGGTGGGCTAAAGGGGCAGCCTTCAGGGTGGTCTCTGCAGCTTGGAGGCCCCCCAGGCTGAGTCCTGCCATCACCTTCTCTGGAGGCGCCCAGGCCTTCTGTGTGTGGCCCCCTGGCTCCTCTTGCCTGGGCCCGAGACTCTGACCCAGGCCTTCCAGGAGTGGAAGGGGTCCTTGCTCAGATGGCCAGACAGCCCTTTGACCCGGTAGGTCAAAGGTCCTGATGGGATGAGCAGTGTAGATGCCATCCTGAATAGTCTCCCACCCCCCAGGCAGCCCTCCAGGCAGTGCTTTCTGTTCCCCACTGACCTTGCTGGGGGCTGCTGGGATCCTGGGGTTGTCTCCCACCAGAGGCCTGCTGTTGCTCTGGGCAGCCCCTGTGGCCGGTGCTTGCGGAAGCCCATCCTGGGTGGGCATAGAGGCGGCCCCAGGGGTGGGGCCTGGCTTGTGCTTGCTCCGAGCTTGCTGCTGCAGGCTTTGGGCTTCAGCTGTTGCTGTCCTTCGACTCTGCATGGTGACCTGGAGGTCTGGAAACCTAGGTCCTGGGGGCATAGTCATGGCTCCCTCTGACTTTCCTAAAGCTGTCATCCCTTTCTGCCCAGTGCACCTGCCTTCCTGCTTTTCTTCCCCAGCCAGAGAGACTGCCTTTCCGGTGGCCTGTGGGGCACAGGGGGTGGCCCCTGGCCCTCTCAGATGCCCCATCCCCACGCCAGGGTCCAGTGGGGGAATGTGGATGATGCTCTCAGCCGGGGGCAGCTTCTGGGCCCCCTCGCTGGCTGGCACTGAACTTGAGTCAGCCGGCGGCTCCCACCGCAGACTGTGCAGGCCACTCAGGTCTCCTTTGTTTATGCAGCCGGCCAGCAGCTGCACACTGCTCCTTTCGGGCGCCCTGCTGGCTGGCCGGGGTTGCAGGGAGTAGGCAGTCAGCGCCACCAGGCCCTGCTCTGTCTCCTGCATCACCAGCCCCGTCCTCCCCGCCGAGGTCCCGAGGCCACAAGCCAGCAACTGCTGGAACTCAGGGTCCATGTCTTCGATGCTCCCGCTGCTGCCTGGCGCTGGCAGCTTCAGCGGCTTGAGGTGAAGCTGGCCCGCGGGGTCCTCCTGCACCAGCAGCCCCTGCTGGTCCACGTCTGCCCGGCGCAGCACTTGGCGGACGATCCTGGGAAGCTCCCCAGACACCAGCTCCTCCTTCCGAACGTGGGGGCTGCCCTGCCCTGGGCCTGGGAGCACGTACCTGGCAAGGCAGAGCTCCCCTGGCCCTCGGGCCTCCATGAGGATGCCTCCATGGTGCAGGACGCCAGGCGTGGCGTGCAGCGTCCGCAGGGTCCCCTCGGCTGCAGTCTCTTGCCTCTCCGGCACCCCCTTGCCCGAGGGACCCACGGGCTGTTCTTCCTGGAAGTTGCCCCCTCGGATGCTCTCAGCTGCCAGGGAGCCCATGGGGCAGTTCTCAAAGAGCCAGGTGAACTTGTGCACTGAGCCCGCTGGAATGGGCTCAGGGATTTCCCTGGGTCCCTGGTCTTCTCTCTTGCCTGCCTCCAGAGCCTGGAAAACCTCCTTCTGACGAGACACCTGCCCGGAGGGGATGTCCACTCTGCTGCAGTACCGCACAGGCCCCCTTCCACAGGGGTGGCCTGAGGCCTGCAGAGGCTCAGTCTCAAAGACGTGTCTCTCCGTCTGTCTTTCCCCAGCCTGGACCTGGCTCACCTCAAGGTGCTGCTCCTTGGAGCCTTCTGGCCAGTCCGGGGATTGGGGCGCGAACATCCAGGTGCACGACCGTGCCTTGCTTGTGGGGTCTGTGACCTCTGACCCCTGCCTCTCGGCCAGCTCACTCATCGGGCACGTCTCGAACAGCCAGCGGATGGTCTTCACGTCACCCTTGTGGGGTGCTTCGGGCTGAGGGCCTCCCTGAGGCTTTCCTTCTTCTTCCTGTCGTTCCTGCTGCTCCCGTTGGTGGATTACCTCCAGGGGCTGTGTCTCAAACAGCCACCGGGCAGTGCCCACATCTCCAGCCACCACTTCCTGCCGGGTGATGCCCCGCACCACATCGACGGTACTGGGGCTTCGGCCGAGTCGGTCTAGGGGCTGTGTCTCAAACATCCACTTGTAACCCTGCACGTCACCTCCGACTACCTGTTCTCTGCTGACGGAGGTCAGGGCATGGAGATGACCTTTGGCGTCCTGCATGGCGTACACTGGGGACCCTGTGTCCTGGGACTGCCCAGCGGAATTGGTTCCTTCTGCTCTGTGTAAGCTCCCAGGGGCCAAAGCTTCGCCCTGCCCGATACTGTCCAGGGGAAGGGTCTCAAAAAGGTTCTTGAAAGTCTTCACATCTCCCTTCACCCCATCCCTCTCGGGGGCACCCTGAGAGAGGGTTGGTGCTGAGGGGTCAGCATTGGATAGACGCTCATTTGTGAACCTCTCGCCCTCCTGGGGACCCACCCGCTGCAGGTGACCCACTTGGACATTGTCTCTGAGGGTGTCCAAGGGCTTTGTCTCAAATAGCCACAGGGTGGAGCGGACGTCCCCGGGGACCACTGCCTCTTTGGGTGGGACCTCTGCTCTGTCTTCCTCTTCCCCCTTGAGAGTGTCTAATGCTCGGGTCTCAAACAGACGCCGCTGCTGCTGAACATCTGGACCAGGAGGGATAAGGTCCGGGGATGGCTGGAAGTCCTGCTCATCCACTAAGATCTCCCGGATGGCATCCAGGGGCTGTGTCTCAAAGATCCAGCGAGTCGCGCTGACATCGGGCCGGGCCGCCTCCTCCAGGGAGATCCCGCGGATCACCCGCACCTGGCTGGGGTCCCGGTTGATGGCATCCAGAGGCTTGGTCTCGAAGAGCCAACGGCCAGACCTCACTGCATTGCTTTGGATCTCCTCCCGGTAGGCGGCCTTGACCTCGTGGATGGCGCCCTCTGAGTCCTGGATGGCACACAGCGGCTCTGTTTGGAACAGCTTCACCGTCTTCTTCACATCGCCTTTCAGCTCCTGGATCTCTGAGCGCAGCTCCAAGGGGCTCTGCTCCTGGGTGGAGGGGCGGGAGCCAAGGCGGTCCAGTGGCCGTGTCTCAAATAGCATCCTGGTACCCTGGACGTCTCCGCTGGCTGCAGGCTCCCTCACTGTAGCCTCTGGTGCTTCAGCACGAACCGTCAGCGCATCCAGCGGCTTCGTCTCAAACAGCTGGCGGGCTGCACGCACGTCCCCTCCGGATGGCCGAGGTCCGGCCGGCTCCTGGTTTACGCTGTTAGTAAAGGAGCCTTCCTCAAACTTGCGGGAGGTGGCCTGGACGTTGCCACCGGGCACGGACTCCTTGGCAGGTGGCTTCTCATGGTCCCCAATGGCATCCAGCCGCCAGTTCTCAAAGATCCAGCGCATGCACTGGACATCGCCCTCGGTGGGCTCCTCGGAACCCAGGACCTCAGCCAAGTCTTCGGCCACGGCCTCAGCCAGATTCTTGCGGAGCTCGGGGTGGATGTGCTTGTAGAGGCGGCGGAGCTCGCTGGCTTGCCGCTGCTGGTGGAACTTGGAGAAGGACTCCTTGGGTGGCGGCGGCGGTAGGTCCTCCAGGGCAGGTGGTGGAGGGGGGGGCAGGTCCTCTGTAGCTGCCATCGGGATGGTTGGGGTGGGGGCCACCTGCATCTGGGCACTGGCCATCCTTCTGAAGAGAGGGGGCAGAGATGAGGATGGGGTTGGGGGATTTCAGTGAGATGGGGGTTGGTTGCAGAGTAGCCCTAGGTGGCGTGTGCTTAGAGACCACCCCTCCCCCTTTCCAGACCTCCCCGGGGTCTCACCCTGCTACCTGAATGGTTGCTGTGTGACTAGTCTTGAACTTAAGGCATATAGAGCCATCCATCAGGTGGGTCCCTGCTCCCCCAGAATCACCTGGGTTGTCACGGCGCCAGCAGGGCACTACAGGCTTTGAAACTCTGTCTTCCAGTTAACGGGTGCCCAACCCCACAGTGGGAAAACTGTTCCTGTCCTGTCCCATCCTTGCTTGCTTTTGCCAAAATCAGTTTTTCCCTGGTAGACTCCCAGGTGAGTGGCCTGGGGGAATTCTGATTTTTAAGGGATCCCAGCCAGGGAGAAGCAGGTCCCTACACTGGTGACTGGGCTTCCCTGGTGGCTCAGACGGTAAAGAATCTACTTGCAATGAGGGAGGTCTAGGTTTGATCCCTGGGGTGGGAAGATCCCCTGGAGGAGGGCTTGGTCTCCAGTATTCTTGCCTGGAGAATCCCATGGACAGCGGAGCCTGGCGGGCTGCAGTCCATGGAGTCACAAAGGTTTGGACAGGGACATGACTAAGTGAGCACACAAACTGGTGACTCTCATGGAGAGAACTAGTTATCAGTCACGTTTCCTTTCTCACCACCAGAGGGCGCACTTGTCCCTTTCACTGGGGGGCTGTCCCGCCTTTAGCTCTTGGCTCTCCTTTCTCAGGCCAGGGAGGCCAAGCAGGGGCCGGCAGCTCTTGCTGCAGCAGAAGCAGTAAGGCTGAGTGAGTGTCCACCAGTTGTCTCGCAGTTAGGCAGAACCCAATTCTGAATCCTAGCTAGGGGTTTTCTGAGCTAGGGGGACCTCTAGAAGCTTCTGGCCCAACCACTCTTGATTAAAGATGAGGAAACCAGGGTCCAGAGTCAGATCTTGGTGAATGAGGCGCAAGCAGTGCTGGATCGGGGTTTCGAAACACTTTAGGTAGGAAGTGTGACGCTTTCTCAGTGGCTGTGGTGGCCCTCTGTTCCCAGCAGACACCCCAGGAGGGGAGGCAGTGAGACTTGAGGGCCTTCCTGCAGCGATAGCCTCACCCCTTGCTCACGGACCCCCGTCCCCAACTGTGTGCAGCACGAGTCTCCTGTGCACGCCTTCTTTCTCCCTCTTCGTGCCCATCAGCTTCCGCCAAGGCACTGCCCCCACGCCCCTGGCCCACCTTCTCTGGCCTCTGTCCTCGCTGTCTTATCTGTCTTGTGACAGGTGTGCTAACAGTCCCCAGAGGCCAGTAGGGAAAGAATGAGAAGCACGTCCCCCCCTCACTGCCCCTGACCCACAGCTCTGCTCCACGCTCAGTGCTAAATATAGCCGAGGTGCTGGCCTCCACACAGCGGCCCTGGGCTGGGGAGAGGTCCGGCTCAGCCAGTGGGACCCTGGGAGCCTGACCCCCCTTGGTTCCTTCTCTGCCCTGGGCTCCCTGATCCTGCCTGCTGAGCTGGTGTTTGGCCTCTGGCTGCAGGATGACCAGTGCTTCTGGCCACAGGAACCTGGGGGTGGGGGAGGGACTTCCTTCTCTCGACTACCTCAGCAGGGGGAGACTAAGCCCTGCTTGCTCCACCCACACCCCAGCCTGTCCTCTGAAGACATCCAAGGAGTATGACCTCTAAAGTCGACAGTCCAAGTCTCATCACGCACTCTAGGTGCTTCCTTTAGCCTGGGTTCTCATGAGGACCCCCCGACCAAAGGCAAACCTTGATGGTCCCCACGTCCTCCCTGCCGTCACCAGTGTGGCCTGAGCAGATGGCAGGTACGGGCCACCAGCTCCACCCTGCCTCCACCGCCTCCCCCAGGAATCTCCAGAATCCCTGCTGTGGTCACTTATGATCGAATCAGAGTCCAGAGAGGGCAGAGCTGAGGACCTGCCGAGGTCACTGGGCCCAATCCCCTCATTGTTTGGAAGGGGAAACCGGCCCCAAGAGGGGAAGGAGCTGACCCCGGCAGCTCCACCAGGCGGTAGCAAGGCCTCCCCACCTCGTTTCTCAAGGATGGGGACCAGGTGCGGTGAAGGCCGAATCCAGAACTGATACCAGGCTTTGGGTAAGGCCTGAACCCCAGGGGTGCCCCTGAGCTTGGCCTCCCAGGCCTGGGCCAGCCTCTCCGGGTGACCCCCGCTTTTGCCTCCAAGTCTGCTCTTTCCTGGCCCAGACCCCTTCACGCATCTCTATACTTGGGCAGTATACTCTAGCGCTCAGACCTGGCCACCCACCTTTACCCCCAGGTCTTCCTTAAGGCTGTCCTACTGGGCACGCTGATGGCCCACATCACACCCAGGCCCTAGGCCATGCGGGGTGCTGGGCTCAGGCCAGCCCTGGGGAGACATTCCCGAGCCAGCTATGTCAAGACTTCTACCCACAGCAGCTGGGCACAGGGCTTGTCCTGGCAGCACAGTCAGACCCCCGTGTCCTCCCCCGCCTCTTCTGTCCAGACACTGGGCCTAGCTGGGGCTCCTTGGAAAGAAAGCCTGAAGCCTGAGGAGCTCCGTACCTGATTTTAAAAATCACAACCCCAGACCACCTCCTCCAGCAAGCCTTTCTGGATTACGCCAGACTGGCTGGAACCTGCCCCTCTGTAGGCCTCAGGCCTGTGCCAGCCAGGCCGAACGCTACCATGGGGCTCACAATAATTGTCTGGCAACTTCCTTGTGGAATCTTCATATCAGACCCCTCCACTCACCTGCTCCAGACGTGTGGCCCCACCTTCCTCCCCTCACTCAGAACTTTCACTAATACGCACTGCCCTGAGAGGGGCCGGAGGGGGTCCCGGCCTGGAAAGCCAGCCCCGCTGGTGTGGCGAGGAAAGGAACGGCTCACTCACCTGCGGGCTCTGCCTGGCTGCTGGGGTTTGGGGTCTTCGGCAGGTGTGGCCCACGGCTCTGTCGTGCCTCTGGTTTGGGCTGCTCTCGCTCTGCTGGCCCCGTCGGACACCTTCTCGCTGCCCTGGCTCGGGGTCTGTGTCCCCTGCCAGGCTCAGCAGCTGCCTTTATCTGGCTGGTTAGGGGGTGGGCCGAGGTGGGGGGGTGGGGGGAGGCGAAGGTCAGAGTATGAAGTGGTTCAGTTATTTTTAGGGCTCTGGAAGTTATTCTCCATCTCGGGCATCAGTTACATGTCCTTTCTGCTAGGGAGGGGAAGAGGAGTGAGCGGGGGAGAGCTTCATTCATCCAAGTCTCCTCTGAGGATTGGGGTCAGTGACTCAGCTGTGGTGTGGGGTGCGGACATCCCAGACTATTCTGAGGGAATGAATAAGGAGGCGCATCTGACACCTGGTCAGCTTGGCCCCCCACCTTGTGATCCCCCACGTCCCTACCCCAGCCTCTGACTATGTCTGACGTGTGGCGTGACTATGTCCCACCCTGCCAGGAGACTGGAGGCCCCCTGAGGGCAGGCCTAGGCCCTTGCTCCTCAGTTCTCAGCCCGGATACCCCTGAGAGTAAGGCCCTTCTTCTCCCCACTCCTGCACTAGACCTTTCCGCTGTCTCTTCCATCCCTCCCTGCGTCCCACCGCACAGGTGTATACAGCCCTGAGTGCACACAGCTGAATTTGGGGGAAAGACCTCTGGCCCCAGTTCTCCACGGGGTCCAGGTCTGGCAGAGGGCTCCGCAGCATGGTCTGCGGTGTTCCCAGCAGATTATCTGGGTTGTTGTTTACTCTCAGGCTCTGGCCTCTGACTCAGGGCCCAGGCTTTCTGGGAACAGAGAGGAGGGGAGGGGCAGCACACGGGGAGCTGACTCTGGGGTTATTTCTGACCCGGAGTCATCAGCTTCCAGTCACAGAAGGAGTATGTGTGTGTGTTTGTGTGTGGGGGTCACGGCTGCCCCTCCTTGGCTACCCAGAGCCCGAGGGGCTTAGTAGCTCCAGAGATCCTGGCATTTAGGCCGGGAAGGGCAGTGTGGCGAGGGGCATCGGGAGACCATGCAGAGCACAAGCGACGGAGGCATTTTGCCTGGTTCCATGTCGAAGTTGTGTTCTGCTACCTGGCAGAACAAGGTCTTCTGACATCCTGGGGGCCCTCTGGTGCCAGGAAGTGATGCCAGGCACTGCTCACTCTTTCCGTTGAGTCAGTGTCAGGCAGGCAGCATTGGCCTGGGGTGAGAAGAGGGGCAACGGGGAGCCCTCCTCCCTGGCCTCCTCTGATTCCGGCCTTTTTGCCCTTTGCTGCCCTAGCACCTATTTCCCGGATCCTGTCTCTCCCTGGGAAGGGCAGGAAGATACCCATCCTCTCGGGCCAAGGGAAGAGGAGCCTTAGTGCCTGCCCTCTGGGGTGGTTTTGAGACTTGAATGAATTCACATATTAGAGGGTTTTGTGAGAGTGCTCAGCACATGGCCTGGGTTATCCAAGGGCCTGATGCACAGGTTATTACATACGTAAGAAAAGGAACGTACCTGGTTGGAATCCTCTTTTGTACTCACTGCAAATATGATAAACTCATGGTAGAAATTTCCCATGCCTGGTTTGTTTTTATCTAATACAATTGTACTGTCCAAGACAACTTCCACTAACCCCATGAGACTATTTAAACAGGTTAAAATGAAACAAAATGAAAAATTGTGTTCCTGCATCCCTTTAGCCACATTTTAAGTGCTCCATGGAGCAGAGTACAAAATGTTTCCATCACTGTGGAAGTGTGATAGCACTATCACAGACACTGAAACTCTCATTGAGGGTGGTGTTTCCTTCTTTGCCTTGGCTCCAAGGACACTCTGAGCTAAATGTTTAGACTTTCAGCAGGTAGACGCTGTGGGTTGTATCCTGTGTCATGGGGGTAAACAACTGGCCCTGTTGCCTGTCTCTGAGGGGTTTCGCAGAACAAGGGACTTTCAATTTTAAAACTGGGAAAGTTCAAAGAAAAACAGGCTGAGCTGGTCACCCTATGTGTAATGATCTAACAAAATCACATCATCAAGGTGTCAGTGATATGGCCATTAAGGCAGTGGTCAGGCATTATTCATCAGAGTATCTTTGGTGGTGGGGATGCTGGGCAGTTATCTTTTTAAAAGCCACCTCAAATCATTTTGGGAAGGGGGCTGGGAGTAAATGGTTATCCTGAGGTCAAATGGCTGTGCTGGTTAATTGATCTCTCAGAAGGCAGAAGGGCAGGGAGGGAATGGAGAGGGAAGGCGGAGAGGGATTTTTCAGTGATTACAACCTGCCCCCCACCCCCACTGCTTCTGGAGCTTAGTGTTTCCTGGTCTTGAGGGCACATTCCTCTGTCAGTCCATCCCTCTTCAGTGGGGCTCTGCTGAAGTTGGGGATTAGTCAGAAGCCCCTGCCTGTCTCCCAGGAAAACAGGTACTCTGGCAGGGCTCAGTGAGCAGCTGGCAGTAGACTCACCTGATGTTTCAGGAGAGGCAGGAACCAGGGAAGGTTCAGAGCCAGGCTGCCTACCTGAGTTTGAATGAGGCAGGACGCAGGGAAGGTTCAGAGCCAGGCTGCCTACCTGAGTTTGAATCCTGTCTGTGACACTTACTAGCTGTGTGACGTTGGCAAGTTACTCACCCTGTCTGTTCGCCAGTTCCCTCACCTATAAAATGGGCATAATAACAGTGTATACCTCAAAAGGCTGCTGTGAGGAGCACACATCTGTTACACACACACACCACATCGGGTACAGTGCCCAGCATATGTAAACTCAACTGATGATTAAGCTCAATACATTCTCCCCTGGGTCCCCACCACCGGCAACTTTCCCTGGTCCCAGATCCCAGTGTATCCTCTGGGTCTGATGGCAAGTGTCCTTCAAAGCCCTGGCTGGTAGTCCTGGCCTCCCTCCAGCTGGGAAGCAGACACGGGTGTCTGCTCTGGGCTGGCCAGGGCGTGTCTGTTCCAGGGCTGTAGGACAGGTCAGCTCAGCCTCTTGACAAAATCCTCTGAACCTGCAGAAGGGACTTTCTGCGCTGCTCAGGGGGCAGCTCAAAGGTGGGCAGATTTGAGGGGAGAGTGTCCGCCTCCTGCCGTGGGAGTCTGGTGGCCGTGCCGTGAGGGTCGTGTGGGCCCTGGTGCCAGACCACTCTCACCAGCCTGTCTTCCTATTTCTATGACCTCTGAGAGTCTGCCTGCTTTCTATATTCTAGTGTGTTAGTTTGGGATCTTCCAAGAGCAGAGTCCAAGAAGAGCATTTGGGTGCAAGTGGTTTCACTGGGAGGGGAGGAAGGGGGTGAGGGGCTAAAAGTGAGGAGGAGAAGGAAAGCAGATTACTTCTGTGGACCGCTGGGGCTGGATCCCTCTGGAGACTTCGGGAGCTGGTGTGGAACACGCCTCACCCGGGGTCGGGGGGTGGTGGTAAGGGAGCTGGGGTATTCATCCACCCTCCTCATTCCCCTGGATGAGGATTGCTCCCAGAAGCACTGGCTCCCGCAGATTCCCCATCTCCCCCTCAGGCAGAGAGATCCAAGTGATTGAGGCTAGGACCCTGGGAGCCTGTACGGGGACTGCCCACTGAGGCTGCTGGTGACCCCAGGGAGACGTGAGGGATCCAGGGGCGCTGGCAACAGCTGCTGCATTAGCTTCTCCTGCCTGTGAGGCGAGCACTCATGTCATAGGGCTGTTTTGAAGATTTAGACCAGTATACTGGCCAGAGGAAGGGCTTCCCAGGTGGCGCTGGTGGTAGAGAATCCTCCTGCCGCAGGAGATGCCAGACACACTGGCTCAACCCCTGGGTTGGGAAGATCCCCTGGAGGAGGAAATGGCAACTCCAGTATTCTTGCCTGGGAAATCCCATGGGCAGAGGAGCCTGGAGGGCTACAATCCATGGGCCACAGAGTCAGACACAGCTGAGCACAAGAACAGTTATATGTATGTGTACATCCAGGAGAAACCCAGAGGAAGCCCCACAGGACGCTTAAAATGTTCTGGTAGCCACATTGTGAAAAGCAAAAAGTGACAGTAATTTTAAAAATATATTTTATTTCACTCAAGTTTCTAAAATGTTATATGTACATATATCAATAAAGGAGAAGGCAATGGCACCCCACTCCAGAACTCTCGCCTGGAAATCCCATGGACGGAGGAGCCTGGTGGGCTGCAGTCCATGGGGTCGCTAAGAGTCGGACACGACTGAACGGCTTCTCTTTCACTTTTCACTTTCCTGCATTGGAGAAGGAAATGGCAACCCACTCCAGTGTTCTTGCCTGGAGAACCCCAGGGACGGGGGAGTCTGATGGGCTGCTGTCTATGGGGTCGCACAGAGTTGGACACGACTGAAGCGACTTAGCAGTACCTTCAGCATATCAATAAAAATTGTTAATGAGATACTTTTACATTCTTTATGCCTCCTGTGGCAGTGTGTATTTTTTTTTTCTTTTCAATAGACTTTTTTGGGAAACTTTTCTTTAGGTTTGCATTGAAATCGAGCAGAAAGTAGAGTTCTGATATACCCTTTGCCTCTAGATAAATGCACAGCCTCCTCTACTATCAGGATCCCGCACCAGATGGTACATTTGTTACAATCGATGAACCTGCATTGACACATCATTGTCACTCAAAGTTCATGGTTTATGTTAGGGTTCATTCTCGGAATTGTACGTTCTGTGGGCTTGGACGAATATATAATGACCTGTATCCATCCTTATGGAATCATTCAGTGTTACTTCACTCTGCGCTTGCTCTTCCTATTCACCCCTTCCTCCTCTCTAACTACTGGCAGCCACTGACCATTTTACTGTTTGCATAGTAAGTAAGTAAAGTCGCTCAGTCGTGTCCGACTCTTTGTGACCCCGTGGACTGCAGCCCACCAGGCTCCTCAGTCCATGGGATTCTCTGTTTGCATAGTTTTGCCCTTTTAAAGACGGCATACAGTTAGACTCATATAGTACATATCCTTTTTGAATTGTCTTCTTTCACTTAGTAATATGCATTTAAGGTTCTTCCATGGCTTTTCAGGGCTTGATAACTCATTTGTTTTCAGAGTTAAGTAATAATTCATTGTCTGGATGTACCACAGTTTCACTGATTCACCTACTGAAGGATGTCTTGGTTGCCTTGAAGTTTTCGCAGTTAGGAATACGGTTGCAATAAACATTGGTGTGTAGGTTTTTGTGTGCGTATAAGTTTTTAGCTCCTCTGGGTAAATACCACGGAGTGCACTTGGTGGATAGAATGGGAAGAGTGTGTTTAGTTTCCTAAGATGCAGCCCAACTGTCTTCCAAAGTGGCCGCACCAGTCTTGCCTTCCCACCAGCAATGAATGAGGGTTCGTGTTGCTCTGCTTCCTTGCCAGCATTTGGTGTTGTCAGTGTTCTGGATTTTGGCCATTTTAGGAGGCATGAGCGATATCTCGTTGTTGTTTTCATTTGCATTTTCCTGATGATGCATGATGTGGATCACCATTTCATATGCTTATTTGCCATCTGTGTATCTTTGATGAGATGCCTGTCAAGGTCTTTGACTCATTTTCAAAATGGGGTTGTTTGTTTTCTTACTGTTGAGTTTTAAGAGTTCTTTGCATATTTTTATGCAAACAGTCTTTATCTGTTATGCCTTTTGCAAATGTTTTCTCCAGACTGTGGCTTGTCTTCTGACTCTCTTGACATTGTCACACAGCAGAAGTTTTTAATTTTGATTCTGTCACCAACCCACATGAGTCTGGAGCAGGAGTTTGGTGTAGTTTCCAGATGGAGACTAGTTTCAGCCTTAGGGTTCCCTGAGCAGAGAGGCCAGCCCTCTTGTGGCAGACTTCTGACCTACAGAATTGTAGGCTAACAAATGGCTATTGTTTAAGCCACAGTTTGTTATATTTTGCTACACGGCTACAGAATACCAAGAGAGTGGAAACTGGAGACGATGAGGGAGAGAGGGCTGGAGACCATATCTGTTTACTTGTAGCATCGCCCTGTCAGCCCAGAGCTTGGCCCAAACATTCTCTACCAAGTGGCCGGCTAAGGGATCCTAGGCTGTGCTCAGCCCCCAGCATCTCTGAATCAAGAAATCCTGCTGAGGGAAAAATCAGAGCAGGAAGAGCGCCTAGTCTTTCCTTCCTCCCATTTTGCATGTGGGGACTTGGGCAGAGCCTGGTGCTGTGGAGCGAAAGGAGACGGTCTCACAGCCCTTTGGAAGCCCAGCTCCGCCATTTGCCAGCTCTATAACCTCAGATAAGGTCTGTCGATGCTCCGTGCCTCAGTTTCCCTGTCTGTGCAGTGGGGGTGGGGTGCTTCAGACACAGGCAGATGAGAGAAGAGTATTTGAGGCAGAGGAAGAGAGCAGGCAGAGGGTGGAGGCTGGTCTCAGGTGGCAGATGGGGATGAGATGTAGGTGCCAGGCAAGTTTGGGCCCTAAGGAACAGGGTTTTCGCCAGAGCAGTTTGTGTCTCAGGAGGCTGGTGACAAAGGCCTGTCACAGCAAACCAGGTTCTGAATGGCGAAGTTCCCGGTGGTTGCAGTGGGGATGGGCTGGTCTGAGGGGTGCTGAGGGTGTAGACTAGACAAAACCTAAAAGATCTGAGAGGTGCCTGAGTGCCTGCATGGTTTGAGGGAACAGACTGACAGCCATGCAGAGAACTCAGCCGTGAGGAAAGGAAGCACTCGGGTGGTCCCCTGACGTCTGGCTTGGGGAAGTGAGTGAGTGGGGATGCCACGTTGGGCCATGGGAGTGAGGAGGGAAGGATGGGATGGTGGGCAGAGCGCGGAGGCCGCAGTTGACTTTGGACAAGGTGAGCGTGAGGTGCAGGGTCTCCAGGCAGAGCCCATCTTCAGGGCCCGGATGATCTGGTCTGGAGCTGGGAGAGAAGACTGGGCTGGCGACAGACCTGATGGCCCATCTGTGTGCAGGTGAAGACTGAGGCAGCCAGGGAGGCAGGGGCAAGTCCAGCCAGGAGTGAGTCATGGGAGGTGTTGAGGGAAGAAAGTACTTAGAGGAGGGAAGAGACTGACCGTGTCCAGTGCTGCAGAGCGAGAAAAGCAAGGGAAGGGGCTGCTGGGTTCCACAGGGGGGCCCCTGAGGGCTTTGATCAGAGCAGCCACCATGCGGGAGAGGAAGCCGCGCCAGGCTTGGGAGGGATGAGGGCTGGCTCCGGGTGAGCGTGTCTACACCAGGGAGAGAGGATTCTGGTAAATAACTCCCCCAGTCCTCACGGATCTTACTGGTCAGATGGGCATCAATATAGGAGTCAGGGCTGCTGTTAAAACCCAAACCAATCAGCCGTCACGAAAGCACCCTGTAAACTGAAGTATGGGGGCATTCTTCGAAAGACATGTGGGGAAATGGAATGCTATAAATGGTTGGCAGTACCCTCAGTGACCAGAAGGTGGCAGCACCTCACCAATGACTTCATTTCGTAAGTCCAAGCCCTGCATTTCATCATTTCATTCATTTATTCTGCAGGAATTTTTTTTTTCCCCCGCAACTGCTATGTACTGGGTTCTGGGCTAACACTGAAGAATCTACCTACGTAGATGATCTCACAGAGCCTGCATTTTAGTTAAAGAGTCAGATTACACAGATAAGTGAATTATCCTGATAACTGATCATCTCTCTTTATCAACAAAGCTTTATGTTCTCCAAGTTGCAGGATAAACTTTCTAGAATGTGTGACATATATTCCTTCCTCTTTGAACAACAAGTACTGAGTAGAACTTGAGTTCATATACTGGGTCCTCCACTCTGGGATGTGTTTACTTATTCATGGGACAGATTGAACATATTTTCCAAAGACGGTTGGTCCATTGTCTCCTGTCCCGTGTGAATGCCTTATACCATGAATGTGGCATTCCTCCAGTTGAGAAGAAGCAGTCTCTGTGTCATTCCCTAGTGGAAGGGTACATTGTGACTTCTGAGGCTGGGTCATAAAAGACAATCCAGCTTCCACCTGTATCTCTTCTCCTGCCTTGCTTCTGAACTTAGTCTGGAAGGGTCGGAACACTTGCTGGGCAGGCAGGGGAGTGAGGTGGGGGGGCCCAGCTGGCTGCCCTGGCTCAGCATGGAAACTCAGTGGCAAGGGAAGGGTGGCTGGCTTCTTCACTATTTCCTCCCCTTGCTTTCAGTCCTCTTTACCCTTCACCCACTCATGATGTCACCCCAGCCTCACTTAGGGTGAGGGGAGGAAAGGGAGGAGAGATAAAGGGGCAGAGAGGGTGTTGGTGGTGCCGTCTGGGGGGCTGTGAGATGCCCAGATGCCGCCTCTTCCTCTTGTGGGTGGCTCAGCATTGGAGATGCCACCTGAGGGCGCACCACTCCCTGACCAGGGCGACGTGACCTCAGATCGGCCCTTTGTGACACCTCCCCTCTGCCCTGCCAGTGGTGGGGCTCGCAGTGGACCTGAGTTGCCGCCTCACACGTGTACCGCAGTCAGCTCCAGGGAGCTCAGGTCATGCTTCCTTGAAGCCCCCCTGTCAGACTTGAGGCCGGAGAAGGAAAAACCCTTTCCTTTAAGAAACATCTTTCCAGTTTCACTCCTGGTCCCAGGCTCCCGCCTGGTAGCAGGTGGTGGGCTGAAGTTCAGGAACCAGTTTGGTAGCCATTCTTCTGCACATCTTACACTTGACTCCTGACCGGGGGGGTACTTGTTTTTCTTACCGCCGGTGCTTTGCCCAAAATCTGTGGGATAGAAAATGCCCTTTGAAAAATTCCACTACATGAAGAATAGTTTTGCACCTGTAGAGATTCAAAATGCACCTCAATCACAATGAAGATTATTCTAAAATAATCTTTTTCATGTTTCTATTATTTTATTTATATTGTATTTATATATTATGTTCATTTATTTTATCTATAATTTTAGCTTAAGCTAAAAACATCTGAACAAGCAGCCGCCACAGGGATAAACTTTATCTCAACTCCTTTTGTAGATTTAAGTAGGACCTCCTAGAAAATGCAGTTGCTATAAATACTCTCTGGCAGGTTTATGGCCAGAAAAGAGACTAACCACTATCACAGGGATGAGTGATTGCTTAAACAAATTTTATCTGAAACTGTCCTGCCTTCCATTTATTCTTCCACAGAAGCCCTTTCTCCTCCTTAAGTATGTTGATAAACCTTTATCTTTGGTTGTCCAGGGAGCCAATTCATCTGAAGCCTCCTTGGTAAATAAGCTTTGTCTTCTCTCCTATTAATTTGTCTGTTGTTAGTTAACTCACAGGCCTCCAACCACTGAACCTAGGCTGGTAGATTGGCGGAGGGAAATTTTTTCTTCCTAACACATTCTTCTCCCCATCCCCCCCCCCCGCCCCCACTTTCTTTTCTTTTTTGCTGCTTCATACAGCTTGTGGGATCTTAGATCCCCAACCAGGGATCGAACCTGAGCCCTCGGCAGTGAAAGTGCAGTGGAGTCCTAACCACTGAACTACCAGGAAATTCCCAACAGCACATTCTTCTTTTGACAGCAAGAGTGTGGGTGAGAGTTGAAGATTTCCTCTCTGGTCCTGGAAGGCGTTCTCCCGCTCGGGCAGTGTCACTGTGTGGCACAGGGTTCTCTCCTCTCTCCCTCATGCATGTTAATTGGATTAAAAGAAGGGATGGAAAAAAGAGAACATGAGAAAGAGGGTACTGCTAAATTTATCAATAGAAATCGCTGTACTTCCGGTTTAGTGACCTACAGTAAAGGGCTGATATGTTTTGGGAACAGCCACACAAGAGGAATGCTTTCTTGGTTCCACAGTAGTAATGGCCAGGAGAGGGGGTGAACGCCGCTGTTTCCCTTCAGTCCTGTGTAATTGCGTTTGTGTGGGATGTAAAATGTTACCATGTGGCTGAGTACCCAGTGACTGGACCCCACACCCCCCCAAAAATCACCATCTTCTGTATGAGTCAGCTGGGCTGCCATTAATGAAATACCATGGACCAGGTGACCTAGACATCAAGAATTCATTTCTCTAGGTTCCAGAGGCTGGAAGTCCAAGGTTAAGGAGCCTGCTGATTTGGTTCTTTGGTGAAAGCTGCTTCCTAGGTTGTCAGCCTTCTCACCGTGTCCTCACTTGGTGAGGGGGAGAGAGAGCGAGCTTGGCTCTCCTTACCTCTTCTTATATAAACACTAATCCTATGAATAGGATTATGAGGGTCCTACCCTCATGACCTCATCTAAACCTAATCACCTCCGGATGCCGTCACATTGGGATTAGGTCTTCAACATACAAATTTGGGGAGACACGAATATTAGAGTGTAACAATTTCTCTACAAAGAAAAACTAACCAATCAAAAAGTATTATAATGAATCCAGTGCAAAATGTTTGTGGTGAAATGTGTCATTTCTGGTTTTCTTCCTGCTGTCTTTTGTTGACTCTTGATAGCAAGAAATCCACCTTCTCATTCTGCTCCTGCCAGAAACTCAACCCACCCTCCCTGGGACTTACATGTTGAGTGCTCAGATAGAAGAATCATGTGTAGAAAAAATTCTATATTTCAGTAGGTAACTCTGCATACAGAGTAAAGGTGTCTCTACAATACACCTTTCTGGGTCTTCAGGTTCTAGCCCTGTTCAGTTTTGTCCCCAATTGCAATTCATCTCAACATTCCTTTACCATATAAATTTGTGCTCTGTTGAGCTTTCCTTAGATTCAGTCATAACATCTGCCTGGTTTTCTCAGATCATATGAGTGAAATGAATTCCTCATCACACGTTCATTTTTACTTCCATAAAGAGAGTCATGGTTTTGCCTTCGTCTGAAAAGTATCTTCTAACACAGGGGAGCCTTTGTGGGGAGAAATCATCAGGACTCAGCTTCCAAAGAACCAACTAAATCTTTGAGCCTGTGTCTTGCTGATCTCGGGTCCTGACCACCCATTCTTCCAGATACTCCAGCCCCCAAACACTGAGGCCATTCTCCACTTTTCTTTTGCTGGCACCCACCACGTCCTACCCTGCAGTAGGCTTAACAGTGGCCCTCTGAAGATGTCCATGCCGTAATCCTGGAACTTGTGAACATGTTCCTTTACATGGCAAAAGGGACTTTGCAGATGTGATTGAAGTAAGGATTCTGAGGCGGGGAGATTATCCTAGATTATTGAAATGGTTCCAGTAACACCAGGAGGATCAAAGGCAGACAGGGGAGATGTGAGGTTGGGAGAAGGTGGAGTGATATGCTTTGAAGATGGAGGAAGGGGCCACAAGCCAGAGAACCCAGGTAGCCTCTCGGAGCTGGAAGAGGCCAGGGAACAGACTCACACACAGTGCCTCCAGAAGGAAGAGGCCTCACAGCATCTGGACTTCAGCGCCCAGAGACTCTGTTCAGACCTCTGACCTTCAGACCTCTAAAGAAACAAATCTGTGTTAAGTCAGTAAATTTGTGTTGATTTGTTGCACAAGCAATAGGAAATGAATGCAAACACCATAGCAAATTATGTTGGTTTTATTTTCAAAATACAGCCAAGATTGATCACTTCCCAATTGTGCCACTGGCATCCTGGGTCAAGCCATCTCCTTCCCTGGCCTGGATTGAGTCAAAGGCCTGCTTACTGTTTTCCCTGTCGACTGGCCCGCCAGCCTTTTCTACCCTCTAGGTACAGAATGTGACATTATCCAGAAGACCAGCAGACCCAGGAGATGGTGGGCTTATGCGTCAAAGAACCATCATGTCTGAGTTAGGATTCAGAGCCCGTTTATACTAAAGAGGAGGGAGGAAACTCAGACACTTCTGGGTTCCCACCAGATTCCAGGAGAACAGGTTAATTTCTTCCACCTGCAGGCACTCACAGGTGGGCCTCAACAGGAGGATTCTTGGGAGCTAAACAAAGGTGTTTAGCTTAATGCTCACTACCTGGGAGGCAGGGGTCCCTGAGATGGCCACTGTGTAGAATTTAGGCTGACAGGCTGTGTCCCTTTAGTGACTAACCTGTAATGGGTATGAAGGTTCTTCCCTGTTCACTTCCTGCTGTTGCTTCCTGACAAAGTTTCACACCTACTGGTCATGTGGTGCTGCCTTATTTACTATTAAACAAAATCCAGGGATAAAAGGACCATCCGCCTAAACCTGTGTGGTTCAAAGGTCAACTGTATATCTTAATTAACTGCTATTTAAAAATGGCTGCACACCGAAGAATTGATGCCTTCGAACTGTGATGCTGGAGAAGACTCCTTGGACTGAAAGGAGACCAAACCAGTCCATCCTAAAGGAAATCAACCCTGAATAGTCATTGGAAAGACTGATGCTGAAGCTGAAGCGCCAATCCTTTGAACACCTGACTTGAAGAGCTGACTCATTGGAAAAGACCCTGATGCTGGGAAAGATTGGGGGCAGGACGAGAGGGGGGCAACAAAAGGTAAAAGTTGGGTGGCATCATTGACTCAATGGACATCAGTTTGAGCAAAGGCTGGGAGACAGTGAAGGGCAGGGAAGCCTGACGTGCTGCAGTCCATGGGATCGCAAAGAGTCGGACAGAACTGAGCGACTGAACAGCAAGATACAGAATGTGAGATTTCGATGTGCTGCCCTCTGGTGTTCGCCGTTGGCATTGTCTTTCTCTGATGCTTCAGCGGCTCCCACAGCAGCATTCATTTTCACCGTCACTCGAATTCTCCAGACAAGAATGCTGGAGTGGGCTGCCATTCCCTTCTCTGGGGGATCTTCCTGACCCAGGGATTGAACCCTGGTCTCCTGCACTGCAGGCGGATTCTTTACCCCTGAGCCACGAGGGAAGCCCATGGTGACTAATATATACTTGCTAAAGGCCTGATACGTTGTACCGGTCAGGTGCGATGTGTCTCTCTTCTTCCACATATCATCCCAGTTCACCACCAGTGACAGTATTTTTTAAGGGTTAAGGAGGTTTATCAGCCCATGGCAAGATACAAAATGATCAGTGATGATAACAGCCATATTCTGTGAGGCAAGTGCCACTTTGCACTGTGGCAGTATACCCCACGGGACATGCCTGGTTCCCAAGGGACAGCTTTGCTTTTGCATTGCTGCGGCTTGCCAGGGGCTATGCATCCGTAATTTCCAACTGGCAATGGGATTCTCGCTGCCAGCCTGCTGAAAGATAATTAACCTCCGGGATCCCATGTCCACAGTCTGCTTCCTCGGATGGCTCCTGACATCAGCTGTTGCAGGTCAGGTTCCCTGGGACTCAGGCTGTGAGAGGCAGACGTGCATGCAGGCAGTTTTGGGGGAGTGCTCATGGGTGCATTAAGAGAGGGATGGGAGGAGATGACCTCCTATGAGGGGTGGAGCTGACAGTCGAATTGTAGGGCAGTTGCCTCAAAGGCTGCAGCCGCCACATGGATCACAGCTGCCAGTCCTGTAAGGCGCGCCGGAGCCGGGGTGGCTCTCCCGAGTTGTCTGCACGTGGGGCAGGAGGGGCCTTTATGCCCATACATTGGCGAATCATTGGATGTGGTTGGCTCCAGGAAGAGAGTGGCACCCTGGGCAAGGTGGTTTTCTTCAGCCCTGAGCAACCCTTAAAGGAAGACTCACCTGAGAGCTTTCAGCGGCTGCTGCTGCTGCTAAGTCGCTTCAGTCGTGTCCGACTCTGTGCGACCCCATAGACAGCAGCCCACCAGGCTCCCCCATCCCTGGGATTCTCCAGGCAAGAACAGTGGAGTGGGTTGCCATTGCCTTCTCCACCTGAGAGCTTTCAGCCACCAACATCCTTGACAGTTGGGTGAATGAGTTCTGAAAGGGGTGAAGGGGCGGAATTGGACGCCGTCTATCACAGAGACCTTTAATAAAAGCTGTGTCTGATTTGATCACTGCCCTGCTTAAATCCCCCCAGTAAGTTACAATTCATGTGCAGTATGCCCCAGATTTCCTGGCCACCAGGAGCCTCTGACGTTAACCATGCTCTCGGGCTCAACATGCTGTCCCATTAGCGTTCTTTGTATTTACCCACCCAACAAGTATCTATTGAATATTTACTATGGACTAAGCAATGTTCTAAATCAGGGGTGTGCACACTATGGCCTGCAGGCCAAATTATGCAGCTGCTTATTTCTATGAAAACAGTTTTCTTGAAACACAGCCTCATGTATTTATTTAAATATTATCTATGGCTACATTTGTGCTACTGTGCAGGAGCTGAACAGAGGCCATATAGCCACAGAGCCTAGAATATTTACTACTTGATAACTTTACAAAAAGTGTTGGCTAATGTGTCTTCTATATCTATATAAAAATATATATCAAATAATAAAATTTCTTCTTCCTCCTCTCTCTCTCCTGTTCTCTCTATGTACACACACAAAATGAGACTCAGATCGCAGCCACATATATAATTCTGTAAGTTTCCTAGCTACATTGAATAAGTTTACAAAATAGAAACAGGTGAAATAAATTTTAATAGTATATTTTATGTGATCCAGTATGTCCCCAATATATTTCAACTTACAACCAACATAATTAAGTATCAGTGAAATTCTTTCCATGCTTTTTTGAATACAGTGGCTTTAAAAGTCAATGTGTAGTTTACCCTTAACCTGGACTAGTGACTAGTCAGGTACTCACTTGCCACGTGTGGCTGGTGGTTCCTGTATCGGAGGCCGCAGTTCTAGAAGCGGGTGAGGCAGCAGTGAATAAAGCACACCAAATTGCCACCTTACATTCTTACTGGAGAGGAGAGACAATGAAATAATCAGGTAAAATAAACTTTATGCCTGATGGTGATAAGCGGTGACGTGGGTTCTTGGGGCAGAAGTTGCGTGTTTAAATTGGGGAAGATCACAGTGAGAGAAGTGTGTGGTGAAGAATTAACCTCACTCGGAGGAAGGTGGTGGTGGGGGGTTCAGGATGGGGAACACATGTACACCCATGGCTGATTCATGCCAGTGTATGGCAAAAACCACTACAGTATTGTCATTAGCCTCCAATTAAAATAAATAAAATTTTAAAAGAGAATTAACCTCACCAAAGGTGACTCTGGCCTTTGCCTCGTGTCCTGGTTGGTGTCTTTGTTTGCCTGGGGCATTTGGCCACTGGACAGTCTTAGCAGTGTGACTTGTGATGGGGACTTTGAGTCGTGCTATGACAGTTCTGCCTCCAGAGGAGCTGGAGCCAAATGGTATAAGCCGCCCTCTGAGAGGGGCTGGGGCTGCAGGTCAGCGACGCAGGCAGCATGTGACCCAAACCCTGTTAGTACTCCGGGCACCAGCGCTCTGCGTGTTGTCACATTCTGTGGCTGGGAGGAGGTCACACATCACCCACGGCTCCACAGAGGGAACAAGGAGCATCTCTTTGGACCCCTCGTGGGCTCTGCCCTGTGCACTCCCCTTGGCTGGTTTAATCTGTATCCCTTTCCTGTGATAAACCCTTCTCTGGGGGAACTTCCCCATCCAGGGATCGAACCTAGGTCTCCCACATTGCAGGCAGATTCTTTACCAGCTGAGCTACCAGGGAAGCCCGAGAATACTGGAGTGGGTAGCCTCTCCCTTCTTCAGTGGATCTTCCCCACCCAGGGACTGAACCAGGTTCTCCTGCATTGCAGGCGGATTCTTTACCAGCTGAGCTGCCAGGGAAGCGCTGTAATAAACCCTAACCATGATTATATCTGCTTCCTCTGAGTTCTGTGAGTCCTTCTAGCAAATTATCGAGGTGATTTAGGGGTGACCCTGAACTTGCAGTTGTTGTCAGAAGTGAGGGTGCTGTTCTGGGGTACTGTTCTAACTGTACAGTTGGTCCTAAACGCTTCATAGACAGTGACATCTGAGTAAAGACCTGAAAGAAATGAGGGGACAGTGGGAGGCGGGGGCTGGACCAGGGTGGGCAACAGGGGGAGTGGAAGGAGATTCCTTCTTTACTCACTATTTTTTTTAAAATCTTTAAATTATGTAAGTGCAATAACGCATTTACAGGAGACTTAGAAAATACAGAACAAAGTTACATACAGTTCCACTCTATATCACAATTTTTTAAGTAGATAAATTTTTAGTTGGAGTTTCAATATCAAACTCTCAAAAATTAATAGAATGAATAGAAAAGTAGAAGGATATAGTAGACCTGAAAAGCACAATGAACCAATTCAGCATAGTTAAGATTTATACAATTTTCACACAGCAGTTCAGTTCAGTTCAGTCGCTCAGTCGTGTCCGACTCTTTGCAACCCCATGAATCTCAGCACGCCGGGCCCCCCTGTCCATCACCAACTTCCGGAGTTCACACAGCAGCGGGATACAAATCATTTTCAACTTCCCATAGACTGTAAACCCAGACAGTAGACCATATCCAGGGACGTAAAACAAGACACCTAAATTTCATGGTCTAAAGGTATTAAAATTATACAGAAGCTGTTCTCCTGTCACTGTGGAATTATCTTAGGAATCAATATCAAAAGACATTTGAAAATAACCCACATATTTTCAAGTCCAATGTGACTTTTACCAAGAGAGATCTTTGACATAGCCATCGAAAGCCTCAATAATGTTAAAATACTGAAAAAAAGCACAGAAGGTGTTTGCAGAGAAGAAAATATTTAAAAGAGAAATTAATATCAAAATGAGAAATTAATATCAAGGATGCTTTTTAAAAAAAACCCATGTGTTTGGAAATTAAATGTGCATTTTTAAATGATGGGTGTATCTAAGAAACCATAACGAGGAAAATTTGAAAATACTTGTAACAGAATAAAAATGATAAGTTTACTCACTATTTTGATAAACCACTGCATGAGTATCGAGATCTCCTGTTTTAAAGGTTCAGTGTTGGGATTAAGGCTTCAGTTAAGATTTAGGTTAAATTAGGGTATTGGGATTAGGGTGAGTTGCAGTGGTTTGCTTTGTTTAGTCTAGGATTGGAGTTGCAAGTACAACTAGGGTTTAGGCTTCAGTGTTTAGTATTCTGTGTTAGGGTATTTACGGTTATAGTTCAGATTAGTGCTCTGATGGAGTGGAGCTCTTGGAATTCTCTGTGGCCAGTGACATTTAAGTTCCTGGGGTGTGCATTTGTATGAATTGTACTAAACAGCCAAGATATATACACCCTCTTTTAATTTAATAATAGAAGTCAGCTGAGCATTGTTTTAGAGCTAGGATGCAGAAAACATGCAACTTTGGAAATTATACCATATAAATCAGCCCAGTGAAAAATGGAATGAGGCAAGCATTTACAATAAAGAGGCATTTATGTATGGAACAATGAACAGTGAAACTGGTTGTAAATAGTTAAGTCTAAATGCTTTTGATAGTTAGAAAAAGGAAGAGGTTTGGTGTGAAAGAAAAAAAAGAATATGAAAGTAAGCACACATAATTTTCCAACACACAAAGCCTTGTGGGAAAAGAAAGGGGAGAAGTTGCAGTGTTTGGAAGTTTGATGATTTGAGAGGCAAACAGTAAGTAGTTGTTTATACAAAAAGAATTTTAAGAGTGATAAACGCACAAAGACACTCAAACCTAAGGAAAGGTGTACAACTAGGAGTAATTAAAAGTAAGCCTTACAGGAGTTCCCCGATGGCCTAATGGTTAGGACTGTAGACTTTCCCTGCCTTGGCCCTGGGTTCAGTCCCTGCTCAGAGAATTGAGATCCTGCAAGCCGAGAGGGGCAGCCAAAAGGAAACAAAATTAAGTAAGCCTCTGTCCTAGAACCTTCTCTGCTTATTCCCTTGTTTTGTTGGAGTACATTCTGAGCGTAACGAAGGGTGCATCTATTCTGCCCTCATGCAGCAGCAGCAGCGTGCTGCACTGGTAACTGGGCTGGGCCAGGAATTCTGGAACTTTGCAAGTTCAGTTTTTGTCTTCTAGCCCTTGGCGTTGCTGATGACTTTCTGATTCTGTTTCCTTTGCAGGTGACAACTTTGACTGCTGTTACTGTTTATGTTTTCATACCAAAGCCTCTTCATTCACGGTTCTGAAACGTGACCACGAGAAATGCCTGGTTGTGGACCTTTTTTCATTTAGTCAAGTTAGCTCTGGAGGATGCTTTCCATTGGAAGAGGGGTGTCATCAGTCCCCTCCATTAATTAACTCAGCCCCTCATTTCAAGTATGAACAGACAACATTTTGCAGATGTTTCTGCAAAATCAACAGCAAAATTAAGAGATGACCAAACAAGGAGGAAAAAATCCAGATATAATTCAGGGAACTGAAAGTGCTGACTGGTCTCCTCTCAGCCCGTGTGCCTACTGAAACCCCAAGTGAACGCTGGTCAGAGATCATCCTTCTTTTCTCTCTCCCGCTCATGCCCTTTCTCCCCTCGATGATGATTTTTTTGTCTCTTCCTCTCTTTTTGGACCTTGAGTTGGCCTCCCCCACCTTCCCCCTCAGCTGATTCCCTTGGCTTACTGAGAATTAGAAGATTTAGATGAGAATTCTCATAAATTCCCACCACCCAAACTACCCAGTTACCTGAACCGTAGCCTGCACATTCTGTCTTCCTTCCTGTTGTATATGGAGTAACTGTCCCTACTCTTGGCTAAGCCCAGCTCCTTCCCCTCCCTGTGTAGGTAACCTTCTTGAACATCTTGTCTACACTTGTTGCCCCCATTTCTTTACCTCCCATCCTCTCTTTTTCACAGTTTTGCCCCCGTCATTTTACCAAAACAAATCTTATCTTCAGGACCCACTCCTTGATCTTCTCTTTTTAATCTACACTCTTCATGAATTTATTTTCTTTTTTAGAGGCCATCTGTAGACAATATACAATATCTACATCCCTGACTTCTCTCTCTGATCTCTGGATATGTGTATTTAAATACCCATCTAACATCTCCTTTTGGATGTCAGATAGACACCTTATGCTTAGCAAGTCCAAAATTGAGCTCCTGATTCCTATCCCCCCTCCAAATGGCTTCTCCCATAGTCCCCCTCCTTCCCCAGTAAATGATAATTCAGATCTTCTAGTATTCCAAGGACACAAGAATCCTCTTTTCCTCGCAAGATAGATCTCATACATTCTATATTATATACCCATTACCTATCCAGAATATGACATCTGATAATCACCTCCTCCTGGCTCTTGCTACGTTTATTTCACACCTGGGCTTTCTGGAATAACCTCCTAACTAGGATATCTGGTTTCCTTGGTATTTTTCCAATTTTTGGTTTTCAGTTTTTGCAATGAAAATTCTGTCTCAGAAAATTCCCCAGCCCTGGGGTAAACCAGGAGAGTTTTTCACCCTGCTTCTACCCAGGCTATTTCTTCCATGGCCTGCCTACAGTGTATTCCCAGTGGATCTAGGGTGATCCTTTTGAAAGGCAAAGTTTATCATATGACGTCTCTGCTCAGAACCCTTCAGTGGCTCCTCATACTACTCAGAAAAGCTATTGCTTTCAGTGGCCTATTGTTTGCAGGGTCCTCAGGCTTTTGTGAACAGAGATGGAGAGTTGATTTTGAGCAGGCTGATGTTGCGGTATCCATGAAATGCTCAATTAGCAATGCCCAGCACTGAAGGGAGGATTGAGAGCGTATTTTGTTGGTAAAACAAGAACAGATGGGTATAGAAAAAGTTGCAGAAAAGAATTCTAGGAACTTACAAATATTAGTTAAATTGAAAAAAAAAGTCTATAATAGGACTGAGAGATAAAATTGCAGAATCTCTGTCTGGGGATAGTCATGATAAATAAAATTTGTTTATACATTATTTAAAATATAAAAAAATAAAAATATCTATTTGCAGCAGATGTTCCAAACTCCCCAGATCTTCTTTGTGTATCTTTCCAAACCAAGGACAGTCCTGCATAACCAGCATGCAACCCTCCAGATCAGGAAATCAGAAATCAGCATTGGTGTGACACTGATACCTGACCCAAATGTTTCAGTCAAATTTCACCAATTATCCCAACAAAGTCTCTTTTCTGTTTGGCCCAGGATCACACTTTGCACTTAATAATTGTGCCTCTTTAGTCTCCTTCAACCTGGAACAGATGCCTAGTCTTTCCTTGTGTTCGCAACGTTATAGTTCGAAGGAGTACGGGCTTTTCATTCTGTAGGCTGGAGCTCAGCCTGGTTTCGTCAGTGTTGCCTCAGGATGGGGCTCAGACATGTGGTCTTGCGAGAAATAGACAGAGGTGCTGTGCTCTCCTCACTGCATCGAATCAGGAGGCTCAGGATGTTGGCCGGTGATACTGCTGGTAACAGCAGTCTCCATCTCTCGGTCAGTTTGGTGGGTTCAGGTTTCTCCACATTAAGCCATTACTTTCCTCTTCATAATTAAAAAGTATTTCATAGAAAGATGCTCTCAAACTTTGACAATATCCTGCATTTCATTAAACCCCATCCATTTGATTTGGTGTGTGTGTGAGTTGCTCAGTCGTGTCCGACTCTTTGAGACCCCATGGACTGTGGCCCACCAGGCTTCTCTGTCCATGAAGTTTTCCAGGCAAGAATACTGGAGTGGGTTACCATGCCCAAATCCAGAGGATCTTCCTGACCCAGGGATCAAACGTGGGTTTCCCACATTGCAGGCGGATTCTTTACCGTCTGAGCCACAGGGAAGACCATTTGACTTAGTAAACACCGATGATTCTTGTCTAAATTAACCACAATTATAGTGGTTACCAAATGGCTATTTTCTGTTACCATCACTCCTGCTGTGTTTATTAGTTGGCATTCTATATAAGGAAGAAATGTCTTTTTTTCCTCTCATTTGTTTATATCAGTGTAGGTCCATGGATTCCTGTTTTATTCAGTGAATTTAACCCATTATTATCATTATTTATTTTTATGTAAAATCATTCTAGATTTGGCTAGCAGGAGAGCCTCACCAAAGTTGACTCCTGTTGTGGGGAAGGGATAACTTGGGAATTTGGGATTAACAGATACACATGACTATATATAAAATAGAGAAACAACAAAACCTACTGTATAGCACAGGGAACTATATTCAATATCTTGTAATAATCTATAATGGAAAAAATCTGAAAAAAATATAACTGAATCACTTTGCTGTACCACTGAATCCCTGTAAATTGTGCTTCAAAAAAATGTAAAAAAAAAAAAAAAGCCAAAATTAGCCCCTTTGAGCTTTAAGCTATGTCCCTGTAATTTTTTGAGCAATTCTTTACTTTCTGGCACAAGAAAATGTTCCCAGCTCATCTTGTAACTTTCCTGCCTCATCCTGAGTACCAGCTGTTTCTCTAAGGGGTTCTAGAGAGGAGAGTGATATTTGAAAACTAAAATCTGAATATGTCCTTGCTTACTGCTTCTGGGCTGTCATCATTTGCAGGCCTTCTCGTGTGCAGAGGTGGAACATATATACATGTAAACGTGTGTGTGTGTTTGTGTGTGTATGTACCCTGACTACTACTCTATCTCTGTTTATATTTTTAAGGTTCATGAATTTGCACTGGTACCTCCATTCCATCAGAACCTCAAGGTTATTTTTAGCCTTTCCCCTTTCCTTATATGTAACTTCCTTCTCTGTGAACAAGAAAGCCTTCTTCCATTACTTTCGGTATGTTATTTGTGTGCTCCATCTCTCCTTCTGTAAGTAATCTCTGTACTGTGCTGATCACATCCTTGGCTCCCACACGCCTTTGCCACTGCCTCTGTGGTCACTACCACCCCCCGGAGAAATGGAGGACAGGGCTAGGGAGGAAAGGAGAGGGAAGAGAAGAGGAAACTAACTTATTCAGGATGGAAGGAAGGAATATCCTTTCCTTTTTTTTAAGTTCTCTCTTTTTTTAAAAGAATTACTTATTTATGTTTGCTCTGCTGGGTTTTCGTTGCTGTGTGGCTGCTCTCTGGTTGCAGTGCATGGCTTCTCATTGCAGTGGCTTCTCTTACTGCGGAGCACAGGCTCTAGGGTGTGCAGGCTTCAAGTGGTTCTGGCTCACGACTTGGTAGTTGAGTCTCCCGGGCTCTGGAGCACAGGCTCAGGGGTTCTGGCGCACGGCTCGGTAGTTGAGTCTCCCGGGCTCTGGAGCACAGGCTTAGGGGTTCTGGCACACGGCTTGGTAGCTGAGTCTCCTGGGCTCTGGAGCACAGGCTCAGGGGTTGTGGCAGTTGTGTGGGCTCCGTGTGCGCAGTTGCTCCGTGGCCTGTGGGATCTTCTTGGACCAGCGGTTGAACACACATCTCCTGCACTGGCAAGCAGATTCTTTACTACTCCGCCACCAGGGAAGTCCTAAATGTTCTCTCTTAAACATCATTTTTAAAAATTCCTTCTGAAAATTTTTCTTTACAGTATGAGGTAGAATCTTTCTCCGTCTTCTCCCGAGCACAGCAGTTAGTTATATTTATTGAAGAATCACCTGCCCTTTCCTCAGCTGGAGTCACAGTTCCTTTGACAGTGGTTTGTGTGAGGGCACACTCAAGAATACAAGGATAGTTCACGCTTCATGTTGGCAGCAGTACAGGAAAGTAAAGAGTGAGACAATCTCCCTCTCTCAAGAGCTGAGTCGCTTCTCATCTCTCATGAGCCACAGGACTTACTTGTCCTGCTGCTTCTCTCTGCCACCTCCCTCTTTCCAGCTGCTTCTCGAATGTGGGCCCTCCGTGTGGGCCCCATGGCCGCCAGCCTGTGTGTCTGACTTGACCACTGGGCTTCGTACCTTTATTAGCTATAGAGTGTCTATGATGCCCAGGTTTTGAGAGGAATAATCGGCTTGTCTCCATGCAGACTATAGCTGGCTCATCTTGGGTATGGGGTCTGCCTCTGGTCCAGTTACCTTTGGTCATCATGGAAAGCAAAGTTACAGTAGTTCCTGGGGAGGTATCTGCAGGGCTATATGTAAAATGAAACAGTTTCTTTAAGAGAATTGGGTCATATGGAGAACATACCACTTATATTCTGTAGTCATGCATGAAGTTCTCATGTGCTGTGCTTAGTCACTCAGTCCTGTGCGACTCTTTGTGACCCCATGGACTGTAGCCCACCAGGCTCCTCTGTCCATGGGATTCTCCAGGTAAGAATACTGGAGTAGGTAGCCATGCCTCCTCAAGGGGATCTTCCCAACCCAAGGATTGAACCGAGGTCTCCTGCATTGCAGGTGGATTTTTTACAGTGAGCAGCCAGAGAAACCTGAAGATCTCATAGGGCAGTTGCTGTTTTTTTTTTAATTGGTTTATAGATTTTGAGAAATGGGGACTTTGGAAAAAGCTATGTGAATAGGAAGATTAAGGATCAGCTTGGGTTCATGGGTCATTATGGGGAAACACTATTCTAAATCCAGCCCTTCAGCTTCTCAGATGAGTAAATTAAGGCCCAGAGAGGCCAAGGGATTGTCCTTGTGGACATGGCCTGTCAGTGGCAGAGCTGGTACTAGGGAGAGGTAAGGGAAGGGCCTTGGGTGCACAGTTTAAGGGGACTTCCTAGGTGGCTCAGTAGGTAAAGAATTCACCTGCAGTACAGAAGACACAGGAGGCGTGGGTTCGATCCCTGGGTTGGGAAGATCCCTTGGAGGAGAGCACAGCAACCCACTCCAGTATTCTTGCCTGAAAAATCCCATGGGCAGAGGAGTCTGGCGGGCTGCAGTCCATAGTGTTGCACAGAGGCAGACACGACTGAAAGAACTGAGGTGACTGTGACTCACTCCCCACATCAGGTGAGTGCCCAGGGTACTCCCCTTGTCTCATCCGGGGCTCAGCCCATTTTAGAACACAACACGAAGTTTCTGCTCACCAGGAGAGAGAGAGATCCTATTTGGCCTGGAGGGATTGGGTAAGGGGGACTTCTGGGAAGTTTTCCTGTATTGCTACCTTCAGGGAGACATAAGTTCCTGGGGAAGGCTGGTGAAGCAAATTTCCCCAAGGTGAAGAGTCTGTTAGCTTGGGATGGTCGCTCACTGGAGAAGCCTAGATTATCCTGTATACTCAGAGCACTGATGGCCTCCAGGTCTGGCACAAAGTTCCTTGCCTGGGTTATCTTTAGCTGGTTGCTGAGGTTTGCAGCCTTTCTAAAACCCGGTGATGGATACTTCTCTTTTTCCTCCTCATAAAAATAATCCTTCAGTCCGACCAGGCTTGTACGGTCTGCCCTTGCAGAAATGGGACATGTAGGATTGGGGGTTTTTTAGTCTCCTGTCTGGTGCCTGCTTCCTTCATGTGGATTTTTTTTTTTTTAATCACAAGATTTTTTTAAAAGTTGGCGTACTGGCTTTGTGGTTGGTTGAGGCAAAAAAATCACCACGATGGTCAGTAAGACAAAGAAGAAAAAATTAAGGCGAGAAAGACTAAAGAGAAACACCTTGAAGTACTTTGTGACTTTTTTTTTGCTTCCACCTAGTCCAAGGCACAATCCTTTCATATCTGACTCTTGTCCACTCTTGATCCTCATCTGACTTGTAAGGCAGTCAGAGAAGTTTGTTCAAACCTAAATCAGGCAAGAAGTGAAAGATAAGGCATTGAGATTGGAAAAGAAAAACTGTCTCTACTTCTGAATGCAATGATCTTGTATGTAGGAACTTCTAAGAAATCTTAAAAAAACTATTAGAACTAATTAATGATTTCAGTGAGGTTACAGGATATGAAATCAATCTATAAAAATCAATTTGCCTTTCTATGTACTTGCAATGAACGATCCAAAAATGAAATTAAGAAAATAATGTCATTTATAATAGCATCAACATGAATAAATGCTTAGGAATAGATTTAACAAAGCAAGTGTAAAACTTATATTCTGAAAACTACCAAACATTGTTGAAAGAAATTAAAGAAGATCTTAAAAATGGAAAAACATCCTCTGTTTGTAGATCAGAAGACTGAATATTGTTAAGGTAGCAGTACTCCCCAAATTGACCAGTGGACTTAATGAAGTCCCTATTAGACTACATCCCATCTGGCTTCTTTGTACAAATTAACAAACTGATCTAAAATTAATTTGGAAACACAAGAAACCCAGAATAGCCAAAACAACCTTGGAAAAGAAGAAAAAGTTGGAAGACTCATACTTTCCAGTTTCAAAACTTACAAGGCAACAATAAGCAAGACTGTGTAGTACTGGCATAGAGATAGACATATAGATCAATGGAGTAGAATTGAGTTCATAAGTAAATCCATGTTTCTGTAGTTAATTGATTTTTGACAAGGATGCAGAGTCCATTCAGTGGGGAAAGAATAGTTTTTTCAACATATGATATTAAGACAACCAGATGGCAACATGTAGAAGACGTAGCTGGATCTCCCACCTCACATCATGTATAAAAATTAAATAAAAATGGGGGCTTCCCTGGCAATCCAGTGGTTAAGAATCTGCCCTGCAATGCAGGGGATGCATGTTTGATCCCTGATTGGGTAATTAAGATCCCACACGCCCCGGAGCAGAGCAGCTAAGCCTGCGCACTGCAACTAGAGAGTCCCAGCTGTGTGCCACAGTGAAAGATCCCATGTGCTGCCACTAAGACCCCAGACATCCAAATAAATACATATTTTTAAAAATTAAATAAAAATGGCTCAAAGACCTAAACATGAAAGCCATAATTCCAGACTCTTAAAACATAGGTGTATATTTCCATTATCTTAGATTTGACAATGGATCTTTTGCTATGACACCAAAAACACAAGCTTCAAAAGAGACAGATCCATTGGACTTCATGAAAATTAAAGAATTCTGCTTCAAAAGACACTATCAAAGAAGCAAAAACAACCCACAGAATGGGAGAAAATTTGCAAATCTAGGATGTGTAAAGAATGCTTACAACCAATAATAAGAAGACAACCTGGGGACTTATGGCAACCCAGTCGTTAAGACTGCGCTCTCACTGCTGGGGGTGTGGGCTCCATCCCTGGTCTGGGAACTAAGACTCTACATGCTGTGTGGTGCGGCCAAAAAAAAAAAAAAAAAAAAAAGGGCAACCTAATAAAAATAGACAAAGTATCTGAATAGATATTTCTCCAAAAGAGAGATGTAAATGGCCATTAAGCACATCAAAAGATGACCAACATCATTAGTCATCGGGGAAATGAAAATGAAAACCAGTGAGATAACAACTTCACACCCACTGTGATGACTAGAATCAAAATAAGAAATAAGTGTTAACAAGAATGTGAAGTAAGAACCCTCACTGGGTTCCACATTGCCACTGGGTATGTAAAATGGTGTAGCCATTTTGGAAAACAGTCAGCAGTTCCATAAAAAGTGAAACATAAAGTTACCATTTGACCCAGCAATTCCATTCCTAGGTATATACGCAGGAGTACCCAAGAGAAAGGAAACTATATGTGGAAATAGAAATTTGTATATGAGTGTTCATAACATTATTCATAATAGTCAGAAGTGGAAACAACCCCAAAGTCCATTAACTGATGAATAGATAACCAAAATGTAGTCAGTCCATAGAATGGGAAATTATCCAGTCAGAAAAAGGAATGAAGTACTGATACTGCTTCATTCTTGGAAGAAAAGCTATGACGAACCTAGACAGCATATTAAAATGCAGAGACATTACTTTGCCAACATAGGTCTGTATAGTCAAAGCTATGGTTTTTCCAGTAGTCATGTATGGATGTGAGAGTTGGGCCATAAAGAAAGCTGAGCGCCGAAAAATTGATGCTTTCAAACTGTGGTGTTGGAAAAGACTCTTGAGAGTCCCTTGCACTGCAAGGAGATCCAACCAGTCAATCCTAAAGGAAATCAGTCCTGAATATTCATTGGAAGGACTAATGCTGAAGCTGAAGCGCCAATACTTTGGCCACCTGATGCGAAGAGTTGACTCCTTAGAAAAGACCCTGATGCTGGGGAAGATGGAAGGCAGGAGGAGAAGGGGACGACAGAGGACAAGCTGGTTGGATGGCATCACCGACTCAATGGACATGAGTTTGAGCAGGCTCTGGGAGACGGTGAAGGACAGGGAGGCCTGGCATGCTGCAGTCATGAGACTGTACAGACTGAACAACAACGACAACTGATACTGCATGCTGCAACATGGATCAGTCTTGAAAACATATTGAGTGAAAGAAGATAGTCAAAAAAGAACACAGATAAGATCTCACGTATATGAAATTCCCAGCATAGGCAAATAAACTCCAGTACTTTGGCCACCTGATGCAGAGCCGAATCATTGGAAAAGACACTGATGCTGGGGAAAGATTGAAGGCAAAAGAAGGGGGTGGAGTGACAAACGAGATGGTTAGATAGCATCACCAACTCAATGGACATGAATTTGAGCAAACTCCAGGAGATAGTGGCGACAGAGGAACCTGGCAGTGCTGGGGTCCATGGAGTTGCAAAGAGTCACACACAGCTTAGCGACTGAACAACAGGCAACTATACAGAGACAGAAAATGGATTAGCGGTTATTTAGGCCTAGGGTGGAGGTTGATGAGAAGATTGGAGAGTGATGTCTAAACGGGAATGGGTTTCTTTTTGAGGTGACGAAAATGTTCTAAAATCGCCAGTGTTAATGGTTGCACAACTCAGTGAATATGCTACGAAACAATGAATTATATGATACATGAAATGTATCTAAATAAAGTTATCCTTATCTGGTTCCATGTTAATATCTAAATCTATAACGTCATGAGCACCTGCAAGGACTCCTGTTTCACTCAGAAGAGAAAGAGAGGAGTCTAGGATGGTCTGGACTTGGGGACTGGGTGAGCAGAAGGATCAATATGCTGTAAGCCAAAAAGGGGAATACTGAGAAGGAGCAGGTTTTGAGTGGAAGTCAGGAGGCTAGTTTTATTCACAATACTTCGAGAAATTTATTAATACACAAGCAGAGAGAGATGCTGGGGAAACAATAGGACATTACAAATCTGCAGTTTGGGAGAGATATCCAGGCTGGGAATATACATTTCAGAGTCATCAACGGATGGAGAATGTTTACATCCATAAAGCTGAATAAGCTCCTAAATATAGACAGATCATAGAAAAATCAGGACAGAGCTTTGGGATGCCAAAACATTAGGAAATTGTGGAGACAGAAAAGGAAACAGAGAAAGAACATCCAGTGAGATAAGAGAAAAACCAAGAAAATGAGCAGTTCTGGAAGCAGCCCAAAAGCGTGAGTCTAGGAGCAGAAAGATCAGTTGTGTCAAACGAGGACTATAGGTTAAGATGGGAACTGAGGCTTGACCATGGGGGTTAACAGTGTTGTCAGTAACTTTGGCCACAGCTATTTTGGTGAAATCATGTGGGCAGAAGTTTGATTGGAGTACATTTCAGAGAAAATTAAAAGAGAGGAATTAAGTAGACAAGAAAACTGTTTTTTAAAAAGAGTGTTTCTGTGAAGGAGAACAGAGAAATGGAATTGTGTTATAGAAGGGGAAGTGGTAATCAAGAGGCACTTTTAATTTTTTAGAAAATTTATTTTTGGCTTCATCCTGCAGCGTACAAGTTCTTAGTTCCTTGACCGGGAATTGAACCCAAGTCCCCAGCAGTGAAAGCACAGAGTCCTAACCACCAGGGAATTCCCAAGAGTTGTTTTTTTAAATTAAGGCTTCACAACTTATTTTTCTGCCAGTATTTTTTTTTTAATTGAAATTTTTATCTGGAGTTAATAGTAGATTCATGTGCAGTTGTAAGAAATAGTACAGAAGAGATCCTGTCTAGCCTTCTACCTGGTTTCCACAAATGGCAGTGTCTCACAAACCATGGTTCCGACTAGAAGAGTGACATTGACAGAGACAGGATACAAAGCATTTTCATCACCACAAGGATCCCTGTCCTTAAGGGCCACACTCTCTCCTTAACCACAGCAACCACTAACCTGTTATCCATTTCTGTAATTAAAAAAAAACTTAATTGAAATATAGTTGATTTACAGTGTTGTGTTCGTTTCAGGTATATAACAAACTGATTTAGCTGTTCACGGCTATATATAAACATATTCTTTTTTTGCATTCTCTTCCTTTATAGCTTATTATAAGACACTGAGTATAGTTTCTTGTGCTATACAGTAGGTTTTTGTTGGTTATCTATTTTATATATAAGCTAAGCTAAGTCACTTCAGTTGTGTACGACTCTGTGCGACCCCATAGACGGCAGCCACCAGGCTCCCCCATCCCTGGGATTCTCCAGGCAAGAACGCTGGAGTGGGTTGCCATTTCCTTCTCCAATGCATGAAAGTGAAAAGTGAAAGTGAAGTCGCTCAGTCCGACTCTTAGCGACCCCATGGACTGCAGCCCACCAGGCTCCTCCATTGTGGGATTTTCCAGGCAAGAGTACTGGAGTGGGGTGCCGCTGCCTTCTCTGATTTCATATATAGCAGTGTATATATTTTAATCCCAGACTCCTCATTTGTTGCCCTCTCATTTCTATAATTTTGTTATTTCCAGAATAGTATTATATGATATAATCATAGACTGTTGGTATTGTTTTGTTTTTCACTAGGCGTGATTCTCTGGGGATTCTTCCAGGTTGCTGCATGTTTCAATACTTCTTTTCTTTCTACTACTGAGTAGTAGTCCATGGTATTGAAGTGCCACAGTTAGTTTAATCATTCATCTATTGAAAAACACCTGGATTGTTTCCAGTTTGGGAGCTACCACAAATACAGCTGCTTTGAACATTTGTATACAGATATTTTGTAAAGTAAATTTTCATTTCTCTGGGATAAATTCCCAGGAGTACAATTGCTGGGCCATATGGTAGCTGCATATTTAGCTTTTAAAGAAATCGCAGACTGCTTTCCAGAATGTCTGTACCACCGGAAATGTATGGGTGATCTAATTTACCCATATCCTTGCAAGCATTTGGGGATGTTTCTTATTTTAGCCATTCTGGTAGATGTCTAATAGTACCTCATTGTGGTTTTAATTCACATTTTCCTACTGGCTAACAACGTAAAACGTTTTTTCATGTGCTTCTTTGCTTTCTATGTGTCTTTAGTGAAATGTCGTTTCATATATTCTGCCCATTTTCTAATTGAATTGTTTCCTTTTCTGCTGTTAAGTATTTTAGAGCTTAAAAAATTATATTATTAATTTTAGTCCTTTGTTGAATATGCTGTGTGCAAATATTTTCTCCCTCTGTGTAGCTTGTCTTATCTTCACAGAGACTTTACATATATATTTTTGTAATAGAAGGATATTTGCTTCACAGTAGTGTGTTGATTTCTGCGATACATCAACATGAATTGTCTGTAGGTATACATATATCCCCTCCCTCTTGATCCTCCCTCCCACCTCCCGCCCCATCCCACCCATCTAGGTTGTCACAGAGCCCTGGTTTGAGTTCCCTGAGTCATACAGAAAATTCCCACCTCATAGAGTCTTTTACAGAGCAAAAATTTTATATATGATGATGTTCAGTGTGTAGGATTGATTTTTCATTCTATGGATTGTACATTTGGTATCAAATCTGAGAACTCTTTGCTTAACCTTAGATCCTAAAGATGCTATCCTAGGCTTTTTCCTAAAAATCTTATAGTTTCATGCTTTACATTTAAATTTGTGATCTGTTTTGAGCTAAGTTTTGCATAAGATGTAAGACTTAGGTTATATTTGAAGTGAATTTCTTGTAGATGAAATATGGTTTAGTCATGTTTTAAAATCCCCTCTGCCAATCATCTCTTAATGTGTATTTTTAGTCCATTTTCATTTAATGTAATTATTGATATGCCAGGACTTAGGTCTGCAATTGTATCTTTGTTTGCTTTCTCTTTTTCTCTCTATTTTTTTTGGTTTCTGTTTACTGTCTTCCTGTGGAAATTGGTTACTTAACACTTTTTAGAAATCAGTTTTGATTTATTTATAATGTTTTGAGTTTATCTTTTGGCAAAGCCTTTTTAGTGGTTTCTTTGGGTGTTGCCTTGTTTATCTAATTTTTCACAGTCAGCTAATGTTGACATTCACCAGTTTGAGTGAAAAATAGAAAATTTGTCTCCCTCTACATCCTTTTGTCCTCCCCCCATTTATAATATAATTGCTTTAAATATTTTTTCTACATTCATTTAGAACTACATGTGACAGCATTATAATTTTTGTTTCAGTTATTACACCTGATTTAGAAAACTCAAAGAGGATAAGAAAAATGTATTATATTTACCCCTATTTTTTCTTGCTGTGTTTTTTCTTCCATTTTGATGCCCCAGAGATCTTTCTTTTGTTGCTTCTTTTCCATTTAGAGAACTTCCTTTAGTCATTCTTCAGGGTTGGTGTGCAAGCAGCGTGGTCTTAGGTAATCTTCAGTTGACAATGTCTTGATTTCCTATTCACTTCTGACGGATATTTTCATCCGGTGTAGAATTCTGGGTTGAGTTCTTTTCTTTCAGCCCTTTCCTTCTGGCCTTTGGTGTCTAGTGGGGACACTCAGAAATCCACTGTCATTTGAATTGTTTCTCTCATCTCTAAGCCGTCATTTCTCTTTTTTGCTGCTTTTGAGATTTTTTTTTCTTTGCTTGTAGTTTTTAGAAGTTTGACTATTATGTGTTGATGTGAATTTCTTTGGTTCTCCCATATGGAGTTTACTCGGCTTCTTGAATCTGTAGGTTTGTATCTTTTCCCAAACGTGGGAAGCTTCCAGCCATTCAGGTACTTTTCAGACCTGCTCTCTTTTTCCTTTCCTTCTGAGGAAGAAGGCCTGAATGTTAGATCTCTTATAGTCTTGAATGTCCCTAGGGCTCTGTTTTTTTTTCAGTTAATTTTTTCTCTGTTGTTTACTCTTCAGATTCACTGATTCTTCTATCATCCCTTCCATTCTTCAGTTTAACTCATCTGCTGAGCTTTGTTTTTGTCTATTGTATTTTTCAGTTCTAAAATTTCCATTTGTTTCTTCTTTATAATTGTAATGCATTTGCTGAGACTGCATATTTCCTTGCTGAGGACTTGTTTTTTTCATTTGTTTCAAGCTTGCTTGAAATTGTTTGTTCCAGCATTTTTACGATGGTTGCTTTAAATCATCGTCAGACAAAGATGTCTAACGTCTTTGACATCTTGGTGTTGGCATCCATTGATAATGTTTTTATGCAGTTTGAGATTTTCCTGGTTCTTGATATGGTAAATTTTTATTTGGCTACACTGGGTCTTAGTTGTGGCATATGGGATCTAGTTTCCTGACCGTGGATCCAACCTGGGTCCCCTGCATTTGGAGCATGGAGTCTTAGCTGCTGGACCCCCAGGGAAGACCCCTGATGAATGATTTTTAGTTGAAACCTGGACGTTTTGGATACTGTAAGACTCCGGATCTTATTCAAACCTTCTATTTTGGCTGACTTGCTTTGATATCACTCAAGCAGGAGAAGGAGTGGTGTTGCCTCCTTACTGCTGGTGAAGGAAGTCATTCAGGTTCCCCACTTTTCAACACCTGAGGAAAGAAACTCCCTGTTACTGATGGTGTATGTGAAGTTTTTGGCTCCCACCCAACCTCTGCTGATAACCTCCTTGTCCAGAAGAAGGGAAGAGGTAGAAGGGCCTTGTTACTGCACCCCATGTGACTGCCACTGACACAACAGAGAGCGAGTGGCCTCGTTATCACTAGACAGTGGTGAACGTCCTGACTGTCTGGCAGGCCTCCATGGACATCACCGCAGTGGGGAGGGGGAGGCAGGCCTTGCTACCTCCTGGCGGGAGTAACCATCCAGGCTCCCCTGTGGTCTCCAACACCATGGGGCATGGGGATTGGAGGTAGGACTTATTTCAACCTTAGAAAGGTCAAGCTCTAGAGCCTCCAGTGTACCCATATTCCCTCCTTACCTGGGTCATGACTCTGCTCCTAGAAACTGCAAGCCTTCAGGCTCATCCATCTTTGGAAACTGTTTAGTCTTTGACTAGTCTCCGTTCTCCCCTCTCCCTCCCTAGACCATTGGAAAGTGGATGCAGGGAGAGGCTTTCCGTGTTGAGGAAAGGGAGGAAGGCTTTCCTTTTCTTTCTTTTCTTTTGGCCAAACCATGCCGCTTGCAGGATCCTAGTTCCTGAACCAGGGATCAGACCTGCGCCACTGCATTGAAAGTGCAGCGTCTTAACTGCTGGACTGCCAGGGAAGTCCTGGTTTCCCTTTTCTGCAGTTCTACCTTTTTTCTTTGAAAGGTGGGCATCTTTCACCACTTGGATTGGTCTTCTGTTATGATGCCTGAAAAAGACTCAACGTGCTTGATAATCTCCCTGGCTAGTATAATCTTTTGACTTTATGCTAAGAGATTTAATGCTGTGTCTCCTGCATCCACTCTGGTTTACCCAGCAAATCCCTTCTGTTAATACCCCTCAGTGTTGCCTGGCAGAAACCCCTTCCCCACTCTGGATTCACTCATCCACACCAACGGGAGGGAGACTAAGGGCCTTCCAGATATAAGTTCATTGTTCATGTTAGTTTCCCCAGGTAGATGGTGAGCTCATCGAAGGCAGGGTCTTTCACTAGCCCTGCCTCCAGTCCTCAGTCAAACCGCATGGGATCCTCGGAAATTATTTTGTAATCTGCATGCCTGTTCCTCCCCATCCAGGGGAATCTCAGACTGAGGAGGCAGGGAACTCTGGTCTAGGATTTGGAGAAGGAGCAGAGCATGCTCTGAGATGAGGAGGCTCTGAGGGGCGGCAGCTGGACACCTGCATTCTCAGAGTTTCCTTCTCTCTCCTGGCAGGAAGTGTGACTCACGTCAGGCAAGTAAGTGAAGGGCATGTGAGGACCACAGAACTTGTGCTGGAGAAAAATGGGCCAAAAAACTGGGGAAAGCTGTTAACCTTAGGAGGTACTGAGAGAGAACTCAGTGATACTGCAGGGCAGTGTCCTCCACCTTGAAGAGTCTGGGTTTACGTTTCCCCGTAAAGGGGCCGAGGGAGGGAGTGGTTCTACTTCCTACCCGGGACTGTGTACACAGTCCGCAGAGACTCCAGCAACAAGTGGGTGTCTTCAGCTGAGAAGTGAGAAGAACACACCCCATGCTGGGAACTCTCCAGGGCAGTGCTGGCTCCTCCCCTCCTGGGTTAGTGCAGCTGACCTGGTGGATCAGGCTTGTTCTAGATGCAGAGGCTCTTAGCTGAAAGGACTTCAGCTCAAGTGATGGTTACAGATGTACCTTCCTGGGGGAGCTTCCACAACCTAGGAGAAAAGGCATCAGTAGTGACTGATCGATTAGAGAAATGACATTTAAGGCTGTTCTTGTTAGACATTGCAAGGGAGTTGACAACACTTAAGCAGTGTCTTCCATGGAGAGCCTGGTGGAAATGTTGGGAAGCCAGGTCTCCATTTTCTTTGCTTCTGCATCTTCCAGGCAAGATCCTCATCTAACCTTGCACTAAGAAATAGGCAAATATAGTAAGTCTTGCCTCCTTCATTTATGAGTGGATAGATGGTATATGTGCCAAGCTAGTCATGCAGAAGTACACTTTATTTTCTCTTTTACCCACCAGGCAGGAAGGATTACCTGGAGATGAATTTTATCTGGCTCTCAGTGTTTTTTTAAATATTTATTTATTTAGTTATATATATATATATATATATTTGGCCATGCTGGATCTTCATTATTTGTCTCTAGTTGCGGCGAGCAGGGGCTGCCCTCAGCTGTGGTGCTCAGGATTCTCGCTGCGGTGGCTTCTCTTGTGGAACACAGGCTCTAGGTATGGGGCTTCAGTGCCTGTGGCCCCGGGCCCTGGAGTGCAGGCTCAGTGGTTCTGGCTCACAGGCTTAGTTGCTCCACAGCACGTTGGGTCTTCCCGGACCAGGGTGGAACCTGTATCTCCTGCATTGGCAGGTGGATTGTTATCCACTGTGCCCCCAGGAAGCCCCCTTGTAGTGTTTTTAAAAACAATTTGAATTGACTGCCAGTTTAAATCAGGCTATTTCATTTAAAATCCCTATTTCCACATATTAGAAGTCCTAAGCTACCCAAAGTCACTGTGTCTTGAAGATGCATTGTAGCTATAGTCTTGTGATGGGATATGCTTGCTCCAGTTTGCTGAAGACCCCCATTGCCCTACCAGCTTCCTCACTCCCGTTAAGTCACTTACCTGGCCTTTGTCAGCATTTGGGTCTGTGACTCCTGCTTTAGTGGCTAGCAGGTCAGATAAGGAAATTCTGGGCAGGAAGAAGCCTAAATTCCTGGGCTTTGGGGATCACCTGAGGCATATCAAGGCCCCCAGGGTAAAAGAAAAAGGGTACTCCTCATCTAACAGGAAAACTAAAATTAAGTAACTAATCTATAGATGTGAGATAATTGTTAACATAGTCCAAGACACAGGTAATAAAGGGATGGACACCAAACATCCAACTTCTTTACTGGAACCAAAGCAAGGACACAGGGGCCTCTGTCCTCCCTTTGCCTTCCTATCCGTGCAGCTGTCACAGGAGACTGTAGTGAGCTGTTAATGGGTTTGCCTCCCACTAAACCTCATGTTTTTCCTCTGTAAAGAGGCCAGTAATCCCTCCTGCCGCACCCTGGCACCCAGTCTCCTGCAAAGGAATCCTATATAAGAAAGGGCTCTTCCACCTGTAAAGTGCTCTGTTGTTAATTACCAAATAATGGTTAAGGTACCCTTCAAAGCATCGGGGGCTTCCCTGGCGGCTCAGAGGTTAAAGCGTCTGCCTCTGATGCGGGAGACCCGGGTTAGATCCCTGGGTTGGGAAGATCCCCTGGAGAAGGAAATGGTAACCCACTCCAGTATTCTTGCCTAGAGAATTCCATGGACAGAGAAGCCTGGTAGGCTACATAGGTCCACGGGGTCGCAAAGAGTCGGACACGACTGAGCGACTTCACTTTCACTTTCACTTTCAAAGCATACCCTAAGACTGCTGCTGAGTTTGTTAGGAGAAACTGAATTCACTTCAAATCAACCAACCTGTATTAGAATGTCTACATTGCACTGGGTCCTGTGATGGTTAATTTTATGTCAATTTGGCCAGGCTGTGATATCCAGTTGTTTGGTCAAAAACCAGTTTAAATGTTGCTATAAAGGTATTTTTTAAAAAGATGATATCCTTGTTGTTTAGTCACTAAGTCCTGTCCAATTCTTTGCGACTTCATGGACTGTAGCCCCCCAGGCTCCTCTGTACATGGGATTTCCCAGACAAGAATACTGAAGTATGTTCCCAGGCCCTTTTCGAGGTGATCTTCCCAACTCAGTGATTGAACCTGTGTCTCTTGCATTGGTGGGTGGATTCTTTACTGCTGAGCCACCAGGGAAGCCCCTTTTAAGTTGTTATTGACATTTAAGTCAGTGGGTTTTGAGTAAAGCAGATTACTCTCCATAATGTGAGTGGGTCTCATCCAGTCATTTGAAGACCTTTAACAAGAACACTGACTTCTGCTGAAGAAGAGGGAATTTTGTCTCCAGACTGAACTGCAGATTTCAGACTTGCCAGTTTCTACAATCACATGAACCAATGTCTTAAATCTCATATGTGTGTGTGTGTGTGTGTGTGTGTGTGTGTGTGTGTATAACTAATAGGATATGTATGTATATCTCCTGTCTGGTTCTCTCCAGAGAACTCTAAGGTGAAAGCCAGAGTATGCTTTCACATAACATAATTTTCTTATTTAATGTTCACAACATTCTCTCAGAAGTAGGTATTGCTGGCTTCATTGTGCATTTTCTTTTGAGAATGCTGAAAGGACAGAGAGAGATTAAGAAATCTGCCCAGGTCATAGGGAAAACAAATGTCTGAAAGGCAGACATGTCTGGATGCAGAACACACGGAGTCGGAGCTGGGACAAGTCCAAAGTAGGGGCAGGAGAAATGGGCTCTTTACCCTCCAGATCCTTCTGTCCTCTCATTCTCTGTCATGCTGTCCTTGCTTCCCCTCCAAATAACTGTCATCTGGAGGCCACTGGGGAGCCACGCTGAGCTGGACAATGACAGTATCCAGAGCAGGCAGAGACCCTCTACAGGGTGTGTGTATGCAGCCTGGACGTAGGCCTTGGAGGCAGAGGTGGTGGGAAAGTCCTCCTTTCAGGGTGAGACTACATCTCATTTTCTTCATTGCCCATTTTTTTTTTTTTTTCACTTTTGGCTATGCTGCACGGTATCTGGGGTTTTAGTTCTCTGACCAGAGATTAACCTCCAGGGAAGTCCCCATTGCCCAATTCTTAAAGTTGCAAGTGATGGAAACTTAAATCAAATTGAGGTAAATATGAAAGGGAATTCACTGCCTTATGTAATGAAAAGGCCACAAGTTTGGGTGTGATGGGATCTGGGTTCCTGAGCTATATCATCAGGAGTGTTTGTGTTTCATCATCAGTGGGTTCTGCTTTGTGTTGGCTTTATCGTCCAGCAGATTCTTCCTAATGGTAACAAGACAGCAATGAACATATCTACATTTCCAACCCGCCAACTGAAGCTCTGAGAGAGAGGGGACACCTGCTGTCAGCAGTGACCACAGTGTCCTGAAACTGACTCTTACTGGGCCATCTTAGAACAGATGTTTGCTCATGACCAATCTTTGGGGCCAGTGGTGTGGAATATGATGTGTTCCCCACAGCCTAGAATATATCAAAGTCTTTCCTGACTTTCTGACATAAAAGAATTCACAAAGGTAGTAGTTAATAGGTTTACCTAACTGAAAATTAGGAGTTTAGATGTCAACATGCATGATAAACAAAAGTGAAAACAGAAAATGGGACAAAAGTATTTGCCAATTCATGGGTCATAGTTTTAGTGTAGTCTTAAAATATAAAGAGCACACGTATTGATAGGAAAAACACTGGCCCAGTGACTTAGAAAAATGGACATTTGGCAGTCCCACTTAGGCATCCCAAAGGCACCTCTCTCAACCTCTCTTTGTCTCCATAGAGATCAAACAAATGCGGCAGGTGGTTAAAATGGGTGAATCCCGGTAAAGGTTATATGATGTTTATTATTCATTTAACTTCTTAGCTTTGAGATTTTTCCAAAATAAAGAGTTGGGGGAAACAAGTGAAAGACACTTTCTTAATTTTAGTTCTTAATCTAGTTAAATATTCTGGCTCTTTCAAAATCTGAAGATGAAAAAATCTGAAGTGAATTTTCCCAGAGTTCCTTTGACATTTTCTTCCTATTTCTGTAGATAGAACAATTCTTGTCTGAGACAGGGACAGCTGGGTGTTTTCAACCCGGGTAAAGCCCAAACAACACTAACCAGCAGGTTGAAAGAGAAGGCTGTCATAACTCTAAAACATCCAGTTACTTGCTAATAACTCAAGGGAGAAAGTACCCTCTTTTTACTTTAAAGGATGGAAGTCCCCAAATTAAAAGCAACCTCCTGGAAAGAGGGTGTCTGAGTAGTAACATGGTTCTGTGCTCATTTCCCATCCTGGCCATTTTCTGCTCGAGTGTGCGTGCTAAGTTGCTCAGTTGTGTCTCTTTGCAACACTATGGACTATAGCCCGCCAGGCCCCTCTGGCCATGGGATTTTCGAGGCAAGAATACTTCAGTGGGTTGCCGTTCCCTCCTCCAGGGAATCTTCCTGACCCAGGGATCAAACTCGAGTCTCTTATGTCTCCTTCATTGGCAGGTGGGTTCTTCACGACCAGCGCTGCCTGGGAAGCCCTTCTGCTCGTGGGACGCAGCCAGTAATGATCGCCACCACCCCCACCACAGTGAATATTCATGGGGCACCGGTTATGCGCCAGGTCCAGATCTACGAACTTTGCAGCTACGAATGCATATTCATTTCTTTAATTTAATTCATTCATGTCATTCAGTTAATTATGAGGTGAGCTATTATTGTCACACTCACTTTATAGAGGAATAGATTGAGTCTAAAAGTGCTGAGAGCTTGCCCCAGATCTTGCAGCTGGTAGGTGAAAGAGATGATGTTTGCACTGGGCTGTGGCCCTCTGGAGCTCCCCCTTGTCACGGTTACATGGTATGTTCTTTCAGACATGGCCTTTGGAATAGAGTTACAGCAAAAGGCAGCTGGCCGGCAGTTTGGTTTTGAGGAGGGACTGGTCCGTGTGCATGTAAATCTTTAAAACCCTCAGCAGAGCAAACAGGAGGTTAATCACGAGGTTACCCTTATGACTGGGCCATTCTAGGGGTGGTGTCTGCAGGGGAACCAACCTCAGTCCACAAAATGGAAGCTCCTCTATAAAGAACAAGGTGAGGTTCCTTCTAAGTTCTGGGTGGCAGGTGGATCAGCCAGCAAGTTCCGGGGGGCCAACCATCCCATTGCGGGTATGTGTCTGAACGTCATCCTCCTTGTGAAAACCCGAGGGCCTGTGCATCTCTTGGCCAGGCTCTCTCACCTTTCTCCATGGATAGCGGAAGAGACGCCCATGGTGGATTTCACATCAGCTCAGCTAGAAAGACTCCCCGGGGCAGGAACCAGTCACAGATCCTCTCAGGGAAGGGGGGAAGCGAGCTTGGGAAAGATTATGCACTTGGCTTTGTCAACCTGACGTTGTGCCTCAAACCCTGTTAGGCCTTTTGCAGGTAGCAGCCAGCACAGTGGTGTGATTCTAACTCAGACGGACACTGTGAGTGATCTCTCAGACTTTCAGGGCTGCCTTGTGGTGAGTGCCAGTCAGGCCAGTGGTGCGGAGGGCTGCAGACAGCCTTGCCACCATCCTCTAGCTCAGGGCCTCGGTGCAGCAGACACACACGCGATGGGAGTTCTCTCTTTCAGTCGCTTTGTGCTATGATGCTGGCAGTTCCCTTGGTGGGAGGATGCCACTCTTTGGGGTGTAAATGTTTCCCAGGCTGCTCTACCTCGGCCGGTTCCTCAAATGAGAAGCACAGGGAGGAAGTCAGCCTGTCCCGCAGAGTGAAAGGCTCGTGTCACCTCTCTTGTCCCCTCAAGCAGAGAGGGGCCCCTGCTGGAGTAGCCTCTCTTAGCCTCGCCTCCCAGGGCCTTGGACTGCTTTCAGGATAAGTCATGGCATCTTCTGTCCAGTTTTAGAAAGATGCTATTTGGATTTTTCTCATAGCTGTGAAAATAAATACAGGATTTATAATGCTGGGGATTGAGGAAGGGTTTTGCAACTCACACCCCAAAGGAGAAGTCTTAGCTTCCTTAGCTTCCCCCTGACAGTGGAGATTAATGTCCCTCCACTGCACTGATGACTAACAGGCAGGGGGACTGAAATAGATCTCCATCATGCCGGGAGGGGAATGAGGGCGCCCAGCTCCCCCTGCTTCTTGGCTGGCAGTGGTAGGCAGGATGCTGACTGCAACGTCTCCCTGTGAAGCAAGCCAGGCACAAGTCCTGTGGGTGGGGGCAGTATATGGCCACGATTCGGGGGGCAGCCTCCTGCATGGGCCGCACTGCACCAGAGGTCCCGCCTGGGGAGGAGGGGTGTGGAGCAGCTGGCCCAAAGCTTCCCTCCTCACATTAGGACCCTCCAAGCCCTTCCTGCCGTGCCTCTCCCCCTTACCTCTGCAGCTTTTCTGGCTGGGCTTGTGGCTGGAGGGCAGAACTGGAAAGAGAAAAGGGAAAGGGCGAAGAGGGGGAAAAGAAAAAAACCAGGGGGGCTGTTCAAGTAGACAGAGCCCAGAGAGTGGGGAGAAGGAAAGTGGTCCCAGAGGGTGGGACGCTGGGGGCGTTTGTGGAGGCTCAACCCAGGTCTGGTAGAAGCACTTCCGCAAGAATCAAGCAAATCCTTAAACTCTTATGACAGCGGTTGTGGCATGAGAAGGCGCCCCGAAACATCCAACTGTGGGGGTGTAATGGACCGCTGCACTCCGAGACGGCTCCCCGCTCAGGTGATGGACATGGCATGGACACTGGGCAGGCCCACCTTCAGCAGAGGGGGCTCCTCTGGCAAGGACTTTGGCGCCATGACACCCCAGTGCCTTTGCCAAAGTCGTTGTTTCCTCTTTCCAACCGCGGGGACACACTACATGATGGTCTGAACGCTCTCTCAGCCCCCCTGGCTCCCCCACCTCCCTTGCAGCCATTTCCTCTAACACATAGCTCTCCTATCCAGTTCCTTCCCGTCTTGGCATCTGCTTCTGTGACCCCCTTAGCTATTAATAGCAGAAAACCCTAACACTAAGTACTAGTGTTATGTTTATTTTACACCCGAGAAAACCAAGGCACAAAAAGGTACGGTGAATTGCTTCAAGTTTTGCAGCTAGTATGTGGCAGAGCTGAGACTTGAACCCACCTGCTAAACCACCGCACTGCTCTGTTACCATCTCACTCACGGGGCAGCCGATCCTGAGTCACATTCAGAGATGAACTCACGGTCACTTGGCTAGCGTGGCCCAGAGGCCCTAGGGAACACACGAGAACTAAGGACACCAACCCTCAGTGGTCTGTGTCCCAGGTGCCCTGGGGGAGGATGGCATCTTCCTACGGCTTCCTGGACTCACGGGGGCATCTCCCAGGTGTCAGGGACAAGACTGCTCCCTGATGGCATTCCCCATGTTAGCCAGACATCGTCAACCACTTCTGGGCATCCATGTCTTCCGGGGGCTGTCAGGAATGAGCTCTGAGGCTTCACACAGACCAGCCTTGCTTGCTTCAGGATCTGGGCCAATGGTCTTGCTCCTGAGAGGGTCTGGCAGGTTCTCTGGAAGCACTGGGGCCTGACGCCTGTTTTTCCTTCTCCACACCTTTCACATCTCGGGGCCCAGGAACCTCTGCACAGAGGCAGCTCCCTGATAGGTCGTGCCGTCTTTCTTCACCCTCCTGTTACTAGGGAAGAAAAAGGTAGCAAATTGTGGTTTTTGATTTAAGAAATAAATTTAATTCATGCAAGTGATCCATCCTCAAAAAAAATGAGTCATAAACATAGAAGCGCATATACTTCTTTAGATATGTTTAAATATAGTACACAATATCAAACTAACTGTAGCTACTTCCACGACTGAAGCTACTCAGCGACACACACACACACACACACACACACACACACACACACAACTTCACGTTGCCTCCTGGTCAGCCACACATCAATAGTTTGTCAGTGGGAACTTGGTCACTGTTTTTCTTTTATCCCCTAGCTTTACTGAGATATAATCTACATATAACCTTGTGCGAGTTTACAGTATTCAGCGTGATAATTTGATACCCATATATATTTGCAAAGTGATCGGCACAGTAATGTTAGTTAACCCGTCCGTCACCTCACATAATTACCTTTGCGTGTGTGGTGAGAATGTTTAAGGTCTATTTTCCAGTATACAATGCAGTATTGTTCACTCTCATCAGCAGGCTGTACCTCAGATCCTTAGAACTTACTCATAGCCGGAAGCCTCTGCAATTTGACCGGCGTCTCCCCATCTCCCCCCACCCATCAGGCTGTGGCAGCCGGCATTCTACTCTCTGTTTCTGTGAGTTCAGCTTTTTAAGATTCCACATATAGCTGAGATCACACGGTACTTGTCTTCCTGTGGTCTGACTTACTTCACTTGGCATCATATCCTCAAGGTTCATCCGTATTGTTGCAGATGTTGGATTTCCTTCTTTTTTAAGGTGGAAGAATATGCCACTGAACACACACCCCACATCTTCTTTATACATTCATCCACCTATGGTCTCTTGGTTGTTTCCCCGCCTTGGCTGTTGTAGATAAGGCTGCAGTGAGCATGGAGGTGCACGTATTTCTTCAAGATACTGATTTCTTTTGCATATATATCCAGAAGTGGAATTCCTGGATCATATGGTGGTTCTATTGTTAAGTTTTTGAGGAAACTTCATACCATTGTCTTTTACCACCAACAGTACAAAAAGGTTCCCTTTTCTCCATATCCTTGCTAGCACTTAATCTCTTGTCTATTGACAATAACCATTTTAACATATGTCCAGTGATATCTCATTGTGATTTTGATTTGCATTTCCCTGATGATGAACCTTTTCACATACTTGGCCATTTGTATGTCTTCTTTGGAACAATGTCTGTTCGGGTCCTTTGCCCATTTTTTAAGCAGTTAATCACTATTTTTCTTGCTCTATTCATTTTACTACAGTAAACCTTTCCTATGTGCTATGCTATGCTTTGTCGCTTAGTCATGTCTGACTCTTTGCGACCCCATGGACTGTAGCCCACCAGGCTCCTCTGTGCTTAGGGATTCTCCAGGCAAGAATACTGGAGTGGGTTGCCATGCCCTCCTCCAGGGCATCTTCCCAACCCAGGGATGGAATCCATCTCCTGCATTGCAGGTGGATTCTTTACCGTTTGAGTCCCCAGAGAAGCCCATAAACCTTTCCTACTTTATTGATATTTTTCACATTCTGAATAGCAGCTGCTGACATCATGCAACATATGTCACTGAACACAAAAGTCATATATTTCCAAGGATTCACTACAGAGCAGAATAACATCTCTTGCATCCTCACCCTCTCCACCCTTCATATCTTGATAAACAAAACTGGATTCATGAAGATGCCTGTAAAACTTCAGGTCCCATGTAGGTCCCATGGTGGGTTTAAACCTGCATATGCGGCTCTGGCACTTTGGGAATCACCATGGGTTACTTGGAATACCTGTGCATGTGAGGTCTCAAGGGAATGCATCTTCACCCCTTTCCACTAATGAAGAGGGAAGAGAACTGAGGGGCACGTGAGCAAGTTTCTAGACAATGATGTTAAGGCCGGTGGGATTTGGGAGAAGGAGACTTTAAACTCTGGGGCAGGCTTCCCTGGTGGCTCAGTGGTAAAGACTCCATCTGCCAGAGCAGGAGACCTGGGTTTTATCCCTGATCTGAGGAGATCTCACATGCCCTGGAGCAACTAAACCCACACCCCACAACTATTGAGCCTGTGCTCTAGAGCCTGGGAGCCACAGTTACTGAAGCCTGAGCGCCCTAGAACCCATGCTCCACAAGAGAAGCCTCCACAGCGAGAAGCCCTTGCACCTCAACTGGAGAGTAGCCCCCGCTTGCTGCAACGAGAGAAAGCCCACACAGCAGCGAAGAGCCAGCACGGCCAAAAGCTAAATAAACGAGTAAGTAAACTGGGGCAGCAGAGGACAAGGGCTGTGAGCCTGGCGTGAGGCCCTGCCTGCGCTAGACACCATCACAGCTACTTTTACCGCTGTCTCTTTTCTCCTCTGAACACAGGTATCACCACCCTATTTTTTGATGAATAAACTAAGGCCCAAAGCATTTGAATAATATCCAAAAACCAACACTCTCAGAATAGAAAGTGCCTAACCTCCAAGTCGAGGTTCACTGGGGAGGAGGGTGGATCTTCACAGACAAGAGAGAAGCAAGATGGCCTTGGCATCCTTCTGGCATCGTTGGAGACTCCGTGAAGCCGGAGATGCCAGGCCCTGTTACTGGATGTCTGTAATGCTTGGAAGGAGGGGGAGTCTGTGTGGCGGGTGTTCTGTTAGCCTGGAGTGATCAAAGTGACCAGGGCGACAAATAGAACTTTCCTGAAAGACCAAGCTTGATGACCTGGGCTCCTCATGTCTCCTGAATTTGCTCTGATGTTGTATTTGGAGTCTGTACATAGTGTTTTCGGCTCTCCTCGTTTGCTGGTGAAGGCACGGGAGATTTCAGACACAATCCGCATTCTTCACTGCTGCTGTGTATCATCTCCAGACCAAGCATTTCAAAAATTCTTCCTCCTCTAAGGATCTGGTACCGTCTTACTGATTCATACCTCTTTGGGTAATATACCTGGATGCCTTTAGGAAGTAGCCAAGTCGAATGTGGTAAAAACTCCGAAGAATTGGCGTTGGCATCAGCTGCCTATGATTTCCCCCAGCCTGTGAGGTTCTGTCTGTTAACTTTGAGTAATGATGGATTAATGCAGTGTCATTTCTGCTCCCTCTGAGCAATTTATATTAATGACCTTGATAAATATATTGTAGCTAAGGAATGATGCTAAAGCTGAAACTCTAGTACTTTGGCCACCTCATGCAAAGAGTTGACTCATTGGAAAAAACTGATGCTGGGAGGGATTGGGGGCAGGAGGAGAAGGGGACAACAGAGGATGAGATGGCTGGATGGCATCACTGACTCGATGGATGCGAGTCTGAGTGAACTCCAGGAGCTGGTGATGGACAGGGAGGCCTGGCGTGCTGCAATTCATGGGGTTGCAAAGAGTTGGACACGACTGAGTGACTGAACTGAACTGAACTGAACTGAACTGAAGAGTCATTTTCTTGATTTGCAGGTTAAAAACCATCTGGCTATGCACTCTACTATATATAAAATAGATAAACAACAAGAACCTACCGTGTAGCACAAGGCACTGTATTCAATGTCTTTGAATAACCTCCCAGTAGATAGTTTGGGCTCATTATAAGGGAGGAGGCAGGGAGATGGGAGCCACTGGGTAGCCTCTAGAGGTGAAGGGACATAATCTGATTGGATATTAAGAGGACTCCCCGGGATGTGGTGTAAGGAATGGACCACGGAGTGGAAGCGGAGAGGACTGTGGAGTTGTCTGGGAGAAGGAAGGTAATACGCTGGATGGAGGACAGTGGGGGAAGTGACGGGGAGAAATCTGCAGCATCGGTTTTGCAGAAGATACTGTCTGTCTGGGACCTGCTGGTGTGTTGGAAAGAGGGGCATCCAGGATGACTCTGAGCTTTCTGAGCAGACCAACTGGAAGAAGGGAGTTGTCCTTTACTGAGACAGCAGAGAGTGCATGGCTTTGCAGTGATGCTGGAAGATGCTCCTGTCCAGGGGAAGCTGTTAAGGAACTGAATGTTCACGTCTGGCCTTGGGAGGAGTCTGGGCTGGAGGAAAATGTTTGGGCATCGTCAGTGTGGAGAGATGGTGTCTAAAGCTGGCGACGAACTGAGATATCCAGGGGAGTGAATGCAGATGGAGAACAGAAGAGATGTGGGGACCTGACCTTGGGGACCTTGATGTTTTGAGGCCAGGGAGGTGGAAAGAACCTGTGAAGGAGACTGTGAAAGAAAAGGCAGTGAGGTGGTCAGAGAACTGGGAAAGAGAGAGTGGTATCTCCAGCGCCAAGTGGAGGAGGAAGCGATCTATGTTGTCAAATGCTCTGGTGTGTTGGTAAGGTGGGGCCTGACTGTGGCCCACAGGATTGAGCCACATGGAGAGCATTGGTGATTTTGACAAGAGTGAGTCTGAAGGGGTGGGAAGAGAGAAAGGCAAGGAGAGAATAAGGTCCAGGGAACAGGAAACAACTCTTAAGTATCTCTGAGTGGAGAAGAGATTTGAGACAAGAGCTGGAGGAGATATGGAATCAAGAGGAGGGCTCTAAAAGTGAGAGTTATCTGGCCTCCTGGTATGATCCAGCAGAGAGAAGAGATGCCCTGTGCGGGAGAAACAAGACAAATGCAGGAAGACACTCCTTGGGGAGGCAGGAGGGAAGGGGTCTCTTACACAAGTGAAGAGTTTGGCTTTAGATAAGGGCAGGGTGACTCCTCCACGTTACCTGGAGGAGAGGAAGAGTACACGGGCACATCTGCAGGTCGGTGGGAAGATGTGGTCTTGGGAACCTGTGGAAACTCTTCTATTTCTCAGTGGAGTAATAGGCACTTTTGAAATAGGCACTTTAAACGATGGAAGTGTTCATTAGCCTTTTGTTATTAGGCTTCTCACCTTGGCAGCTGGGCATCCTCTTGCCCCCAAACAGTACTGCCTGGATAGGCCAAGGAGTCCTTAGGGTTGTAATGATAGAGTTCCCTGACTGATTGGAGCACCACCTCTGCTAGCCAAAGCCCAAGATACAGAGGGCCTGCAAGTTATTGTGGTATGGATTTCTAATCGATTCACCGCCATATAAGATGTAAATAATTTGTGAGATGCAACCCAGAAAGAATTCATTGGAGAATTTCTTTTTCTTTTCCACTTTAATTATTTTTTAGGTGAAGGATAATTGCTTTACAGAATTTTGTTGTTTTTTTTGTCAAACATCAACAAGAAACAGCCATAGGTATACACATGAAGATTTAAATAAGGTTGCTTATGTTTTTTTTTTCTTTTTTTCTTTCATTTTGCAAGTACCAAGCTCTACATTATATTAAGATGGCTGCATCCCAGTGTGTCTAAAATGATGATGGATGCATTGAAAGTCAACCTTCCTGCAACCAACTGTGCTAAACCTTGAATGAATTCTTTCTTTGTTGCCGCTTGCAGATTTTTTACATTTCATATAGAAGTCGATATTTTAAGCATTCAAATTACAGAAGGACTTCAGGGGTACCTAGCTGATCTCTATTTCTTCTCCCTCCAAGACACCCTTCCCTTCTTAGAGTGTCATTACCTTCTTCTCTTCCTAGATTTTGTTGGGATTTTTGCCCCCTAATTTTAAAATTGTGGCAAAATGTACATAAAATTTACTATCTTAAATTTTAGGCGTACAAATCAGAAATATTAAATACACTCATATGGGTTATACACCATCACCACCATCCCTCCCCATAACTCTTGCGACACTGAGACTCTATACCCATTCAGCAATAACTTCCCATGACCCCTTCCGGTAGACTTTGCATGTCTCAGATGGCCTCTCCTTAACTCAAATGCTAAGTCATCTCTGTTTCCTTAAAATAATTTCTTTTGTGATGTTATCGGTCACTTTTGTGTATCTGGCTTTTAATTAAAGAATAGTTGATTTACAATGTTGTGTGAATCTGCTCGACAGCAAAGTGATCCGGTTGTACCTATGGACACATTCTTTTTTAAATCTGCGCTTCCGTTATGGTTCATCACGGAATAGTGAACAGAGTTCTCTGTGCTATGCAGTGAGGCCTTGCTGTTCGCCCTTCCGAGTGTGATAGCTTGCATCTGCTAGCCCAGTCTCCCAGCCCACCCCTTCTGCAGCCTCCACCCCCTCGGCAGCCACAAGTCTGTGCTCTGTGTCCGTGATTCTGTTTCTGTTTCATAGAGAGGCTCACTTGGGTCATATTTTAGATTCTATGTAGAAGTGATAGGACGTGGTATTTGTCTTTCTCTTTCTAATTTACTTTCCTTAGTATGCTAATTCTAGTTGCATCCCTGTTGCTGCAAGTGGCATGATTTCATTCTTTCTAATGGCCGAGTAGTATCCCACTGTCTATCTGTTCTCTGTTGATGGGCAGTTAGGTTGTCTCCATGCCTTGGCTATTGTGAATAGTGCTGTAATGAACATAGGGAGGGGTGCATGTATCTTTTTGGATTAGCGTTTTCTCTGGCTATGCGCCCAGGAATGGGATTGCTGGATCATGTGTGTGTGTGCTTAGCCGTGGGGCTCCTCCTCTTTGCAGCCCAATGGACTGTAGCCTGCCAGGCTCCTCTGTCTGTGGAATTTTCCTGGCAAGAATCCTGGAGTGGGTTCCATGCTGGGCCATGTGGCAGCTCTGCTTTTGGTTTTCTGAAGAAGCTCCACACTGTTTTCCATAGTGGCTCTGCTAACTTACATTCCTCCTAACAGTGTAGAAGGGTTCCCTTTTCTCCACACCCTCTCCAGCATTTGTTATTTAAGGAGATTTTATTGATGGCCATTCTGACCAGTGTGAGGTGATACCTCATTGTATTTTTGATTTACATTTCTCATTTGCATTTCTCTAATAGTTACCAATGTTGGGCAGTTAGGTCTATTGAGGTCTCCTGCCCAGTTTTCAACTGGATTGTTTGTTTTGTTGTTGAGTTGTGTAAGCTGTTTGTCTATTTCAGAAATTAGTTAAGCCCTTGTTGGTCACATCATTTGCCAATACTTTCTCCCATCCTATAAGCTGTCTTTCTTTTGTGGGTTCCTTTACTGTGCAAAAGCTTATACATTTGATTAGGTTCCATTTGCTTACTTATACTTTTATTTCTATTGCCTTGGGAGTTTGATTCAGTTCAGTTCAGTCTCTCAGTTGTATCTGACACTTTGCAGCCCCACAGACTGCAGCACGCCAGGCCTCCCTGTCCATCATCAACTCGTGGAGCTTGCTCAAACTCATGTCCATTGAGTCATTGATGCCATTCAGCCATCTCATCGTCTGTTGTCTCCTTCCCCTCCTGACTTCAGTCTTTCCCAGAATCAGGGTCTCTTCCAATGAGTCAGTTCTTCGCATCAGGTGGCCAAAATATTGGAGCTTCAGCTTCAGCATTAGTCCTTCCAGTGAATATTCAGGACTGATCTCCTTTAGGATGGACTGGTTGGATCTCCTTGCAGACCAAGGGACTCTCAAGAGTTTTCTCCAACACCACAGTTCAAAAGCATCAATTCTTCAGTGCTCAGCTTTCTTTATAGTCCAACTTTCACATCCATACATAACTACGGAAAAAACCATAGCTTTGACTAGATGGACTTTTGTCTACAAAGTAATGTCTCTGCTTTTTAATATACTGTCTAGGTTTGGGCACAGAGCTCCTGAACCCTTTAAAATTTCCTAAGTGATAAGAACACTAGGAGCATATTTTATTTCGTGAGATACTCTGAGTAGGCTGCTAGGTGGCTCCTGGGTGGTCACTGAAGACCAGCCTTAGAATTTGCTTGATTTGGTGCTTGAAATGTTCAGCTCTCCCTCCTATCCTCCAGAGAGAGGAGGGGGACTGGAAAAGAAATGGAGTTAATAATTGATCATGCAAAGTGAAGAAGCTTCCACAAACTCCCAGGAGTATGGGGTTCAAGGAGCTTCTGGATTGGTGAACACATCCATATACCAGAAGGGTGACACCACCCAGCTCCCCAGAAACAGAAACTCCTGCACGAGGGACCCTCTCAGGCCTCGCCCTATGTACGTCTTCATCTGACTGTTCCTCTGTATCCTTCATCAAATTCTTTAATAAACTGGTAAACATAAGGAAGTGTTTTCTGAGTTCGGTGAGCTACTCCAGTGAATTAATCCAACCTGAGGAGGGACTGTGGGAACCTCTGATTCACAGTCAACTGAGACAGGAGTCGCGGGTAACCTGGAGACCTACCACTTGTGATCAGCCTCTGAAGTGGAGTGGAGAGGTCCCGTGGGACTTAGCCCTTAACCCGTGGGATCTCTAGGTAAATGGTGTCAGGACTAAGTTATTCAGTATACTGTAAGATACCCAGTTGGTGTCACAGAGATGTGGAGAAAACACCACATATATTTGGTGATCAGAAGTGTCAGAAATAAAGTGTTCTGTGTAAGTACTGGAGGAGACACACGGGAGAGAAACCCAGTAGGAAAGAGTTGGATTTTTCCTGCACAGAAGGAGGAAGAATCCATGCTTTTCCTTTATACATTCATGTCCATCAGTAGAGGCTTGCCTAGATAAAGTCTATATGGACTTCTGTGCAATCATTAAAATCATGATTGAGTTTAATACATGGGAAAATGTTAGTACTATAATGTTAAGTGGAAAAAATATCTAAAACTGTATGTATGTTATGGTCTCAAAGCTTTTATTTAAAAAATTGTATCTGCAGAGAAGGACATGGTAGAACCTACCTCAGTGTTAAACAATGTTTTATCTATAGGAGGTGGGAATGTTGTATAATGTAAAAATTGTATACACTTTTTCATTCTTTGTATTTTCTGGTTGCCTATCTCTTTGATAATCAGGAAAAGACAAAGAGTATAAAGCAAGCACATTAAAAATTGAACAGTCTTCCTCATTAGTCAAAGAAGTGTGAAGTAAAAGTTTTTTTGGATCTGCCTAAATAAATGAGAAAACATGGGGTAAAAGAGTCATTCTTCTGCTGAGTGTGTGTTGTGGTTTCTAGAGATGTCTAGGATGTGCCTCTGGGAGGAACTTTGACTGTTGCCCAGTGGGATGTGTCATATAGCAGAAACAAACATGGCACCATGCATCCTCAAGAAAACATCCCAACCCTCCTCAAGATAGAGGGCCTCTTGAAGAGAGACAGGCTGTTTCCACATTTGTGAAGACCTCCTCCTCTCACTTGGTCTTGGGTAGCTCAGAATGTGGTTGCAAACTCAGCACGTTAAGCAAACAATATTACAGTCATGTTGAAACTGATGTGGTCCTCGTGGGCCGGGAAAATAAGATGCAGGTAGAAAAGAAAATTTGCCTTTTGCTTCTGAGTTGGGATAGACTGCCCCAATTTTGAGGGCACTAATGGGACTTTATCTAGGGCTGAAGTGGTACCCAAGGTGGACCTTTCAGAGTTGGGTTGCCAAGTTCCCAGGTGTGGTTGTTGGCCTTTTGAGGCCAGAAGAGAATTCTCCCCCTGGGCGCTCAGGGGCAGTGTTGCAGAGAGAGAGATTATGGAAAGCCCGCCAGATGCAGTGGATTATAAGAGATGATAGCTCTTCTCAGTAACCAAAAGCATGCATTCTCCATCTGTCTTGGTAGCAAAGTTCCTGGGAAGCCACCTTCTTCCTCAGATGGTCATTTAATGAGCGTGTTGTTTTTCAGTCACTAGGTCGTGTCTGACTCTTTCTGACTGCGTGGATAATAGCACCCCAGGCTTTCCTTTCTTTCACTATCTCCAGAGCTTACTCAACTTATGTGCATGAGTCAGTAATGCCATCCAACCATCTCATCCTCTGTCACCCCCTTCATATCTGGGCTATTGTAAATTTATTCCTAGGTATTATATTCTTTTTGATGTAATTATTAATGGAATTATTTTCTTAATTTCTCTTCCAGATAGTTTATCATTAGTGGAAAGAATTACAACAGATTTCTGTGTTTCAATTTTGTGTCCTGCAATTTTACTGAATTTGTTTATTAATTCTCACAGTTTTTTGATGAAATCTTCATGGTTTTCTGTGTATACTTATATATGTATATATTGTAAAGTGATTATGAAATAAGGTTAATTAACACATCTATCACTGCGCATAGTTACTGTTTTTTCATGTGTGGTGAGAACTTTTAAAATCTACTCTTTTAGGAACTTCCCTGACAGTCCGTTGGTTAAGACTCTGTGCTCCCAATGCAGGGGGCAGAGTTCTGATCCTTAGTCAGGGAACTAAGATCCTGTATGCCATGCTCAGCCTGGTCTAAGACATAAAATAAATAAATAAAGATGCAAAAGTTTCTTAAATATTAAAATCAAGTATTTTAGGAACTTTCAAATATACAGCACAGTATTGTTAACTGTAGTCACCGTAGGATTGGTCTATATTTTTATTAGGAAGAGGAAGTCAGTAAACTGAGAGTTAAGGGATCTGCCTCTTTGATTAACCCACTGTTTGGTCTTGGGCCAGTCTCTGACCGTCTCTGAACATCCTTTCTCTAACCTGCAAAGTGTGGGTTTGTACTCAACTATTTCTGACCACCCACCATTCCGTGATTCTGGGAAAAAGCAAGATGGCATGGGCAACATAGTATGAGTTTCCTCACTGGGAAAGATTGAATCTAATAATAATAATAATAAAAGAAAGTAGTTGCCATCATTTGTCTGACCTTGCTTTCCAAGCCTGTGTTGTGAGCTTTGGGAAGGTAACCTTACTAAATCCTCATCATCTTTCTAGGAAGTTGGCACTGCTTTTATTCTTATTTGCCAGCTGAGGAAACTGAACCTTAGAGATGTCAAATACCTCGCCCAGGGTCACAGAGTCAGTCTGCTGGGACGCAGTCACCGACGTCTATCTGTATTTGGAATTCCCTTCCTCTTTGGGGAAGCCCAGAGCCCAGCAGCCGTGGTGGATCTGATTCAGCTGTGCTCTTAGGGTCAACTGTCCTTTTCAGATGTGCCTTCCTTTCCTTAGACACCAGCATCACAGCTATTCAGGGTTTTTCAACGACCTTCCTTATTTTCTCCCTGTTCTGTCTTAGCAAAATGAATGAACGTTTCTTATGATACAAATCTAATTGTCTTCTAGAAATGAAAGTGTTTGTTTGTCTCCTTTGTTTCTCAAGACAAAAGAATTTTTTCCTCTTTTCTTAGGAGTCCACTAATAAGTTAAAATTTTAATGAAAAATTTCCTGATTCAACAGCTGGGACAAGGATCAGGTGACAAGGGAGGAAATCATGAACACCCTGAGAACACCTTCTTCCACTGGTTGTCTGAGCCAGAGCTCCAGCACCTTCCCACCACATATTCAGTTCCCAATGCCTTTCACTGTTCTCAGACTTTTCTCTTAAAATCTCAAGATCTTAAGACTCAGGTAAGATGTTCTAGGGGACGACAGAGGATGAGATGGCTGGATGGCATCACCAACTCGATGGACATGAGTCTGAGTGAACTCTGGGAGTTGGTGATGGACAGGGAGGCCTGGCACGGTGCAATTCATGGGGTCGCAAAGAGTCGGACATGACTGAGCAACTGAACTGAACTGAAGATGTTCTAAGATACTTAACCACTCAGGTCAGGAGACCTTGTTCTTGTATTGCCAAATAATGTAAGAGTATGCTTTTTTTTTTAACTTCTGAGTTCTGCATTTAAATGTTAAGCACCTCTTAAGCATTGAGGGCAGAGGCCTTATCACACTCATCTTTGGAACAGCTCTGGATCTGAGCTCACATGTTATATATAATACATGCTCAGTAAAGGTTTTGCAGTTTATTAGTTTCATATGTATGCGTCAAAAGCTAAAAAGTACCCATGCCCTTTGCCCCAGCTAGCCCCATGGCAAGGAATTTATCCAAAGGAAGTAATTGAAGAGAAGAAAGGAAATTACACAGAAAAGTGCTATAAAATATGTATTTGCTAAATATTAGAAACACATGAAGTGCTTATTAACAGGGTAATGATAAGTTGCAGTACACGATCTTAATGGAATGTAATCCATCCTGTCACTAGATAAACAAATACATTGACTTCCAAGGAGTGAGAAATAGAGCAGTGAGTCAGATGCCTTCAGTGAGAACACAACCTGGCAGAGTCTTCTAAAATGATCATTACAAAACTGTGCAGAAACAGAGCGTTATCTGCGGCCTAATGTTAAGAGAGAGGAAAAAAAAAGCAGATTATAAAACTGTCCGTACACTATGATTGCAACTTGAAACGTGTGAGGCCGTAAATAAGGTCCAGTGGGCACATGAAGATACTGCGTGATTAGATTATAGGTGATATTTTCTTTAGCATCATCACAATTGTTTTTCAAGCTTTAAAGTTTCAGACCATCTCAAACGTTATCTGAGAAAGGGAAAGCTGTTCCTGGGACTCGGGCTGTTCAGGTTGGCAGTGGCATGAATGATGAGGTTCTCTCCAGATAGGGCTGTCACCAGTTGATTGGGAGGAAATGGTCCAGGCAGCCTGGGAGGACTGAGTCAGGAAAGCCTATCCATCTGTATATCTAGGAGTGTCCATTGAGCACCACCGTGGGAGCCAGCCTGTTCCGTGTCAAGGGCTGCATCACAAGCAGAGCCTGTGAGGCCCTTCCAAGCTCTGTCAACAGCACCACTTAAGCACGGTGCCAGGTGGGGGAAAGGCTGAAGTCTGGGAACCTGACAGGAGGGTTGGAATCTGTGAGAGCTGGAGGCTGGCTCCTCATGCTGCACTTCCTGCATGAAAAGAGCTATTGTTTCCATTCTACAGATGAGGAAACTAAGCTCAGTTGGCCCTGTTATCCAGTGTATAAGTGATAGGGTTGAAATTAGAAACCATGCCTTCTCAGTTTGGGCCAGTACTTTTTTCTGTTTATTCCCCTGGGTTCTGGATCAGGTGGTGATGCACGTAACCAGATGGAAGAGACCTGCCTGAGGGGGAGCTGGAGCCCTTTGAGAAAAGAAGGCACTGGGGAGTCTATTATTGGGACTGCATGATGGAACATCCTGGAGGCCAGGCATTTGAGTTTGGACTTGATACAGTGTATGCTAGGGGAACCTTTGTAGGTTGAGGGATATGACAGAGAGGGTTTAATGAAGAAGTCTGGCAGTGTGTGCTGGCCAGTATGATCAGGAGGGAGGCTGGGCCAGACACCCAGTACAGTTTGTGGGCAACTCTTGTTCGGTCTGATCAAAGAGGCACCCACACCTTCAGCTCTTTGGAAATATATTTTCCTGCATCTCCAACCACAATATTGGAATGGAAGCTGCCATCTTGTTTTCCTCTTCCCTGTGGATACCACCTCGTGGTCCAGGGATGAAGATCTGATACAAACTTGGCCAATCAGAGCCCTTCCCTGGGGATTTCGACCTTGGCCTCAGAGGGGGATTGGTCTCACTCCCTCTCGGATGACAAAGATGTGAGTCTGGGATCTCTCTTACCACTCAGAGAACTGAGAGTCAGAGGACATGCTAGCTAGATTCAGTCTCTAGTTTTCTCTCACTGAGGACTCGCCACGCATTGCCCATGCCACAGGGTGAAAGTTACTGCCTCTTTTCAGGCTAAGTTAGTCTGAGTTGAATTCCGGTCATTTATAAACAAGCAAGTCCTGACATTGGCGGTAAGACCCACGTCTACTCTTTATCATTCAAATTTTGAGCACAGGTCTCAAAGATACTTTAGGATTGTTTTGGGAGCTTTGGATCCATTGTTTCTTGCATGTAAGAAGTTTTAAAATCCGTCCTCATTATTCAGTGTCAACTCAGAAACTCCAGCCTTGCTGGAGGGACACAGCTTTGGGATCCCTTCAGAGAACGATGGACGTATCTCCTTCACTGGTGTAATGAGTAAAATTGCTGCTCAGAACACTTTCCCGCCTGCTCCTTTGTGATTCAGACAGAGACGAAGAGAAAGTGATGTGGACAGGACGGCAACACAGGACAGCCAGGCATTTCCTGTACAGATGGTAAAGGTATCGTCTGAACTTCTCTCCAGCAAATGCATAGATAAGGGGATTGAGGCAACAGTGGCTAAACGCAATTGTCTCCGTCACACTGATGGCCAACTTCAGATCCCTCTTCACGTCACACTTGGGAAAGAAGTCATAGAGATTGAGCGTCTGTAAGAAAATCATGACATTATAGGGTGTCCAGAAGAGGAAAAACACGACAACCACCAGAAAGATCAGCCTAATGGCTTTAGCTCTCTTGTGGTTCTTGCAGGAAAACAATGTCCGCATGATTCTGAAGTAACAGTAACTCATAATGAGCAGGGGGAGCAGGAAGCCAAGAAAATTTATTTCCACATTGAGGATCACAGGCCAGATTTCCCGCAGGACCTCAGGGTAGTCACCAAAGCATTCGTTTTCTTTCTCTTTGGTGAACATGAACTGCGGTGTGGCCATGAGGATGGCGGCTGCCCAGACGCCGAGGCTGATGGTGACGCCGTGCTGCACGGTCCTGTTGTTCATGGAGTTGGCAGCCAGGACAATGGCCAGGAACCTGTCGATGCTGATGACGGTGATGAAGAATATGCCTCCAAAAAGCCCAATGAAGAAGAAGGCAGTGGTGAGTTTGCACGTGGCATGGTGAAGGCCTTGCTCGTTTATCACATAGTGAGTCCAGAAGGGCAAGGTGGCTACAAAGAGCAGATCGGACAAGGCCAGGTTCAGGAGGTAAATGTCAGTAATACTTTTGGACCTCTGGCTGTTGATGAGGGCAAACACCACCAGCAAATTTCCCACCAGGCCAAAGGCAAAGACGAGGGAGTAGAGTGTGGCCACGAAGGCAGTTCCCATGGCCACGATGTCCCCCATATCACAGGCTTCTGCAAGGTCATAATACTCCAAGGTTTCTGAAGTTGATTCAGGGAGGGTGGTGTGCATGGTGAGCACCTGGATGAGAAAGGAAGACAAGAAATGGCATGAGTTCCCAGAGAAACCAAGTTGGAATTCCGCTCCTTACATACAAAGGCAGACTGGAAGAAACAAACTTTTGGTTGGGTGTCTGACCAGTACGTTTCCCAGGGTCCTGTGTGCCGTCTTATTTAATCTCTGTGATGGAGGCTATAACAGACCCCTCTGACAGAGAGGACACCAGGCTCTGAGATGCTCAGTGACTCGCCAGGAACGACACAGTAAATGGCTCAGTTAGCATTTGAACGTCAGTCTTTTGAAGCTTGAGACAGATATTTTTTCCTTTGATTTTCAAAAGTCTATCTGAAAGGTAGCCAGCTTAACCAGGGTGTGGATGGGTGAGAGAGGACCATGAGCGAGGAGGGAGGAGAGGGATGGGGTGGTGTGTATTAGTTGCTCAGTCGTGTCCTACTCTTTGGGACCCCATAGACTATAGCCTGCCATATATCCTCTGTCCATGGGGATTGTCCAGGCAAGAATACTGGAGTGGGTTGCCATGCCCTCCTCCAGGAATTCTTCCCAACCCAGGGATCAAACCCAGGTCTCTCGCATTGCAGGCAGATTCTTTACCAACTGAGCCACCAGGGAAGCCCAGGAATACTGGTGTGGGTAGCCTAACCCTTCTTTAGGGGATCTTTCCAACCCAGGAATCGAACTGGGGTCTCCTGCATTGCAGGCGGATTCTTTACCAGCTGAGCTAGTGCCGTAATTCACACTTCCATTTCAAACTTCCCCAGTGCCATTCTCCACCCCCTTCCTTTCTCCCACCTCTCTACCCTCTGGACTCCTGTTTCTCCTGCTTGAAGACTGGAGAGAGGTCTCAGATTGTCACAGAGCCCTGGGCAGACCTGCACCCAGAGGCCTGTCTTGGTTTTTGAGGGCCATTTCTTTTCCTCTTCCTCTATGAACCAAATCTTTCTCTTCCTTAATGAATAATCGTTAAGGATTATTATTCTTTCCTTAAGGAATAATCCTAGAGTCAGACACTCTAGGGTGATTACCTTGCCTTGATTTGCCCAGGACTCTTTTGGTTTTAGCACTGAAAGTCTCACATTTCGGAAACCCCTAAGTTCTAAGCCAACTGGGATGGTCAGTCACCCTACAAGTGCAGAGGGTGTGGCAGCGTCACCAAGGCCTCTGCAGTCACGAAGGGGCCAACGGATCCCAGGTGGAGGGCAGGCTCGGTTAGCCTGTGGCCTCGGGTCCCAGGGGCTAATTAATAATTACCAGTCCTGCACTTCACTGTGGCCTACCCTCCCCCACAGTTCTTTTTCTGTTCCTTTCTGGACAGGAATGGAAAGGCAAGACATTCCTGCTCAGGCTGGGCAGTGGCACATGCCCATCCTCTCTTCTCCCAGCCAGGACTCACTCCAGAGTCTGCATGGGAAGTCCTTTCGCCATGGGCCTCTGGGGCCCCTCCTCTTCCTTGTGATACCACAAGACAAGCTCTCAGAAACCTCAGCACACACCTCCTGCTTGTCACTGCCCGTCTCCCAGCACAGCTCAAGCCAAAGCTCACACTTCTCTAACCAAGGGAGTTTCCACACCTCACTACACCCTTTTCATGCTGGTTATACCAAGATGGTGTCTCTGCCACAGTGAGGACCCACCCTTCGCTTCTCCCGTCCCAGCCTCAGCTTGGCATGCTGGTCCACTTCTCTGGCTCACCCAGCCTGCCGGCGAAGTGGCCCAGGGCCTTCTGACCTGGGCCGTCTCAGGCTGGGATGGAGTCCTCAGCCCCAGGAAAGTGGGTGCTCTCTTTGCTCTTGGCTACAATGCCCTTTTCTCAGAGAGGATCCTCTAGCCATGACTTTAATCAATAAAAGTTAAGTTGAACCGTATAAAGTGGCTGATGTTCAACTATTTTTAAGTGACAGCAATATCAGATGCTCAGCTGAAATGTGGGGAGGCAGGGAGCAGCCGCGTGGTGCAGGTGGCATGCGGCTGGAGCCCGTCTTCCTGGACTTGCAGCTTGTAGGGTAGCAAACAGTCAAGTCCTTGTTGGGGATGCTGGGGCTAGCTCCCCTCTTCCTCATCCTCCTCCCCCCCCCCCCCCGCAGTGTCAGGAGCTGGCAGTGTTGACCTAGAGAAGAGTCCAAGGACAATAAAATCATTTTATATCTCTTTGGAGCCTGTATTCAGTCCTAAAGCCCAGGAATTTGGTGCTTTTAGATTGACTTGATTTCTTTTTTGAAACTAAACACATTTTAATAGAAAACAAAATACAAAATAACTTTTCAGAAAACAGAAATATTTAATCCTTTTCCCAAAAATTAGAAGTCGCTTCATCCTCAGAGCATAGTTTTTGATGCGTGTGTTCGTACTTAAGATTTGTTTCACAGACTGTTCATTTAACTGCTATTGCAAAGCAGATGGGAGGGATGGTCTCAGGAGGAAAAGACGCTGGAAAAGCCACACCTCAGAATCATTTGGAAATTCAGCATTGTTTAATTCTTTCTTTTGACTTTTCACTTCTAATTATTTTCATTTCTTTACCACAGTCCGTCCTTTCGGGGGAGAGAATTGTTAATAAAGTGCAATAGAAGTGCAATCACAGAAAGAATCTTTCCCACCGTTGCTGCGAGAGCCCAAGACTCTCTCAGTCAAATCCGCCCACCCACTTCCAGAAACATGTTAGCTGGAGTGACCCAACTGTCCCCCAGGAGTTTTCCCTTTCTCCCAATACACTGTGCGACCAAGTTCTCTGAATTCCCTGAACCTCAAAATTCCACGTAGCACAGCCAGTGCCAGGAGTAAAACCTGAAAGATGAGAGCAGAGAAGGCCCCTCTGCCAATGCTAGGTTTCCTCTTCTCAATAGCAATTATAATAACAATAATAAAAAGGCCTGGTTCTCTGTAATCAGAAAAGGAAAGACATCTGCCAGGATGACCCTGCCCCCTTTCCTAATTCTCACCCCCGCATTCCTCCCTGGCTAGAGTGCCTTCCACCCAGTGACCCTGCAGCACTGCTCCTGGGGAGGGCGCCTGGCCAACACCCTCAGGTCAAGGGCAGCCCCAGCAAGGCAAGGGCACCTTGGTGCCAGAGATAGGGAGGGGCCACATGAAGACATGGTGGGATCTCTGTGATTCCTGTCTCACGTTTGTTCCGCATCACCACCCTTCCTGCCCCTGTCCTTCCACACTTGGGGGCTGAGTGGAGAGTGGTGGGTTGGGGACATCTGCAGGGCAAGGGGGGACACAGGGAGTCTTTCACAGTCAGTCAGTGATTCCATCTGTCTCTCCTAAGACTTGCCGTCTGGAGCTCTTCACATGCCCCAGGCTGAGGCTGACTTGATTTTTGCCAGATATGCACGTGCTGGGTTTGATGTTCTCTTGGCACTGTGTCTCATACACAGGGACCTCCTACTAATCTTCAGGCAGGTGTCTCTGGATCACTGAAGAGCAAGGAGAAGGTGAGAAGGGCACGGGCACACACATGGCAGCCCTGAGCCAGGGGCCCAGCAAGGAGAGAGGAGGACCAGACACCTCCTTGCCCCCTGCCCCCAGTTTGTTTCAGACATCCTGGCCTTTCCCGAGCTCTCGCTGCACCTTCCCTGACCTCTCGCTGCACCTTCCCTGACCTCTCGTCACAAATATCCCTGGAGCCCTTCAGCAGGGCAGTGAATTAAATACAGAACTTTCCTTTCAGAACTGCAGTAAGGCTTAAATAACACCAAGTGTCTAGAACTTAATAGTTTTATCCAGGTACCTTTTCAGGAAAGGTGAGCCCAAGCAGGACCTTCTATTTCTAGGTCCTCTGAGATGTTCCAGCCCTGGGCCAGGAAGCTGAAGATAGGACTCTTGGCAGCAGATGAGAGTGGGGCCAATGCCCGGGGGTCAGATGGCTGTCAGGGATCTAATTGGCTTTCACTCAGGCTGGACACTGGCCTCCTGGCCCCCCAGGCACCAGAAATCAAGTGCAAGAATCCGATGCAATAAGCCCTTACAGCATGTAGTAAGTGAGGTCCATGTAGATGGGGTTGCCAGGGGAAGGATGGGTGCTGGAATGAAGCATTAGCATAGGTCCCAACGCACTAACCTAGGCTGCACCACACACATCCCCCAACTATACTTGGGTCTCCTCATCCTCTGCTCTGTTAAGTCAACGTTTTACTAAATAATGCTGGGCTAGGAGAGTCTGGGCTGAACCTAGAAGCTGAGCTTTGAGTACACATGGCTGTCTTAGTCAAGTAAAAATGAATTTTGTAGAACCTGCTCTAAAAAACACCCAGCCAGCTCTGTGGCTGATCCTGTCCTACTTCCTCTGGTCACTTCCTTTTCTTTGGCCTGCTCACTTATTTTTTAACCTTTTTTTTTTTTTTTTCGGTCATCATTACCCACTTTTTCCAATCAGCTTCCCTTTTCTATACTTCCTTCTCATTAGGTGGCCTCCATCCCCTTTCTTCTCCTCAACGTCTTTTTCATGTTGCTTCCCCGTCTCTTTTGGCTTCAGGTCCTGCTTACCGTTTTCTAGATCCAATATGCCTTGTTTGTTAACCTCCCTTGCTCTCATACAGAAGGGTTTGAGGTTCAGTCTAATGCCAATTGTTAGGCTTAATATTTTTCCTTTGGACCAAACAAAACTCAGGAATTGCTTGATCCTGGATCCCGACTTTCCCCATGTGGTGCCAGTGTCTCTTGACATTCCAGAACCTGAGGTTATCTTCTGAAAGCCCCAGGTGAGAAGGAGAGAAGGCTGCTGTTCCTGGGGACCCACTAAGTGTCATGCTACAGACACAAGACCCTATTTAATTCTTGCCACAACACCTCATGGCAAATGACTGCAAAATAACCACCAGCAAGCAGAGAGACTTCAGTAACTTATCAAGGGCACAGCAGAGCCAGGATTTTAAGCCAGATGCATCTCTTCACAAAGCCATGCTTCCTGCCCTGCACCAGGTTTCTCCTCTTGGAGGGAAATTCTTCAGGTTACTGCAGGCCACATCTCTAGAACAAGAGCTGGAAAATAGTAGAGGTGACCCCCCCACACCTTTAAAGGATAAAATTCATGATGTGACCCTGAGCACTGTTCCTGGGTTTAGACTCAGGACCCAGAAGGCTGACCCTCAGTGAAGTAGCAGGTGGGGAATGGAGGGGGAGGAGATATTATTTGCCTCTCCAGCCATGACCAGGTGGGGTCCTCACTGTCAGACCCTCAGAATCTAACTCTCAGTAATGTGGTGAGAAAATTTAGATCCTTTTCTCTGGAGAAGAAAAGGCTGAAAACTAAAGGATCAGCTTCTTTCCTGCCTTCAGATACGCAGAGTTGCTCTTCAGAGCTGCGTACTTCATAGGGGTCCACACGCCCCGAGATCAGCTGGCAGACCCTGAGCATCTCCCTCCCACCTGTGCCTCAGTGCCTTGAAGTGGGTAATGCAAGCCCAGGACTGGACCATCTCTGAGAGCCCAGTCAGCTCTGGATAATCAGTTTTCCAAGGACCGAACAGAAGGAAACAGTCTTAAAAGAGCAGCATGGGTCTTGGGTCAGCGAAGTGTGGCCTCGTGTCCACAGAGTGACTGCCCAGCAACCTGCGAAGCTTCTGGGCTCACAGGCACCCAGCGTTCAGATGAGGTTCTGCTTGGAGACAGAGAGCTGAATCAGCTAATTTGGGGTTCTGACAAATCTGGAGTTCACCACGGGCTACATGGAAAGGTGCTCAGCCTGACTCCAAGTCCACACCCCTGGCTCTTTGAGCCCCTGTGTTTTCAGAACCTGGTGGTTTTCCAGTTTACAATGATGGTTATTTTTAGAAGAGACCTCTCCTTAGGATTCAGAGAGAGCTAAGGCTGAGAAGGCAAAAAACAGGCAGATGGAGGGGCCTTGAATTCCATGCTGAGGGGCAGCAGCCACATTTTACAGCTTACACCGCATCCTCCTTGCAGTACATTGAGTGACTCTATTCGTGCAGCAAGTCTTCAGCCTAGAACGACTTGGCATGACCACCCATCAGCATTTTATACAAGCCAAATGCACAGCCCAAGCCAAGACCAGTAACAGGAAAAGACCATACGTCGGGGAGCTGCCCCTGCACCGAACCCGCCTCTGTTCTGGGCCACGCCTCCCGCTGCTTTCCTCTGCAGCGTCCTTACTGGTATTTATCTCTGTCAAAGTAAACTGTGAAATCTAGAGAAGAAATGTTTTATGATTTTCCTTTCTTAGTAACTGAAGACATGGACTCGCTTATTAATTAATTGTGGATTAAGTCAATATCTATTAAGTATCTTTACCATACACTGGCATAAGGACAAGTAAAAATTAAAAGTAAGAGGCTTAGTTCTCCCTGCTGAAAATAAGGGACAAGAGTCCCCTTGTCTCCTTTTTCTTAGAGCATTTACTTTAGAAGACGTACAGTTGTGAGTACCTTCTCCCTCCTTGGACATGTGATCATTTCCTCTGCAGCTTTCGAGCTGGGAGCCATCTCTTTGAAATGCGCATGTTGGTGCCCAGACTCCCAGTGCCAGGAGGAGGAGAGGAGCCTGACTTGGGCCGGAACCTGGCTCCAAGTTACACAACTACCTCCGATCATAAAGAGATGAGAAGCTTGTTTCTCCTCTGGATGGATGAAGCCAGCTAATACAGATGACCATGCTGAACTTGGGATGAACTGTGTGTGACTGTCAGGTTCCCTGACTTGAGCACTAGCTGTTGAAGCTTCCCTGGTGGTGCAGAGGTTAAAGCGTCTGCCTGCAATGTGGGAGACTTGGGTTCGATCCCTGGATCGGGAAGATCTGGAGAAGGAAATGGCAACCCACTCCAGTATTCTTGCCTGGAGAATCCTGCGGACGGAGGAGCTTGGTGGGCTACAGTCCACAGGTCACAAAGAGTCGGACACGACTGAGCGACTTCACTTTCACTTGTTGAGTGTCTTGAGAACACGTGTCTAAGGGGTTGTGTCTGAAGTGAGATTTTTTTGTGTATCTTTACTACCTCATAGCAGTTTGCCTGTGACGCATATGATGTTTAATTCTTATTCAATAATGACAGAGTTCTTCTAAATAGACATTTCTCCAAAGAAGACATACAGATGGCTAACAAACATGTGGAAAAATGCTCAACATCCCACATTATCAGAGAAATGCAAATCAAAACCACAAGGAGGTACCATCTCACACTGGTCAGAATGGCTGCTATCAAAAAGTCTATAAACAATAAATGCTGGAGAGGGTGCAGAGAAAAAGGAACCCTCTTACACTGTTGGTGGGAATGCAAACTAGTACAGCCACTATGAAGAACAGTGTGGAGATTCCTTAAAAAACTGGAAATAGAACTGCCATACGACCCAGCAATCCCACTGCTGGGCATACACACCGAGGAAACCAGAATTGAAAGAGATACGTGTACCCCAGTGTTCATCGCAGCACTGTTTACACTAGCCAGGACATGGAAGCAACCTAGATGTCCATCAGCAGACGAATGGATAAGAAAGCTGTGGTACATATACACAATGGAGTATTACTCAGCCATTAAAAAGAATACATTTGAATCAGTAGTAATGAGGTAGATGAAGCTGGAGCCTATTATACAGAGTGAAGTAAGCCAGAAAGAAAAACACCAATACAGTATGTTAATGCATATATATGGAATTTAGAAAGATGGTAATGATGACCCTATATGCGAGACAGCAAAAGAGACACAGATGTAAAGAATGGAGAGAATAGTATTGAAACATGTATATTATCATGTGAAACAGATCGCCAGTCTAGGTCCGATGCATGAGGCAGGGTGTTTGGGGCTGGTGCACTGGGATGACCCTGAGGGATGGGATGGGGAGGGAGGTGGGAGGGGGGTTCAGGATGGGGAACACATGTACACCCAGGGCCGATTCCTGTGAATGTATTGCAAAACCCACCACAATATGGTAAAGTAATTAGCCTCCAATTAAAACAAACAAAAAATAATGACAGCGTTCTTTCTCTACTATCTTCATGGAGAGGTTTTTCTGGGTCAGATATTTTGCTTTTCATTCTGTTTCCCCAACAATAGGCACTGTGCTTGTTTCTGTGGAGGTAAAAATGTCTTAAGATACAGTCTGTGTGAATTTTTTACTATTGTTTCATAACAAGAGTGTAAGAAAAGTGATGGGGTGCATTTGATAAGTGCCCTGTGAATATGGGCCAATTTTGCATTTATCTATAAATTCATCTAAGTGTTTCTGGTTGTATTTCATCCATGTTATTGCGGTGGCTGCGGTCTGTTCATTGTCTCTGCTGAATAGGATTGCACCGTGTGAGTGTCCCACGGTCATCATCTGTTTTATGCTGGTGCACCCTTCGGTGGCTTTCAGTTTGAGACCTTGGTGAACATTGCTGTCATAAACATTTTTGTGTATTTATCTACAGCCCCTATAGTATGAATGCTTTTATTTTTTGGCTAGGAAAAGGAGTACATCAAGGCTGTATGTTGTCACCCTGCTTATTTAACTTATATGCAGAGTACATCATGAGAAACGCTGGGTGGAAGAAGCACAAGAATCAAGATTGCCAGGAGGAATATCAGTAACTTCAGATATGCAGATGACACCACCCTTATGGCAGAAAGTGAAGAGGAACTAAAGAGCCTCTTGGTGAAAGTGAAAGAGGAGAGTGAAAAAGTTGGCTTAAATCTCAACATTCAGAAAACGAAGATCATGGCATCTCGTCCCATCACTTCTTGGGAAATAGATGGGGAAACAGTGGAAACAGTGTCAGACTTTATGTGAAGAGTTGACTCATTGAAAAAGACCCTGATGCTGGAAGGGATTGGGGGCAGGAGGAGAAGGGGACGACAGAGGATGAGATGGCTGGATGGCATCACCGACTCGATGGACATGAGTTTGAGTGAACTCCAAGAGTTGGTGATGGACAGGGAGGCCTAGTGTGCTGCGATTCATGGGGTCGCAGAGTCGTACATGACTGAGCGACGGAACTGATGCAACATGTGGGACCTGAGCTCCCTGACCATGGATTGATTCCATGCAACCTGCATTGGGAACATAGAGTCTTAAACACTGGGCCACCAGGGAAGCCCCAGTATGAATGCATTTTTAAAATACAAACCAAAAAAATAGATCTACTGTATGAACTCACATACGTGAGGGTGAGAAACAGGCAAGGATAATCCATGGAAACTTTAAAACCCTTGTAAAGCTACAAGGACAAGGAGAGAATCAGTGACCGTAAAGGTGAGGATTGGGGTGATTTCTGGGAGGGCAGGGGTGGTGATCCGGAGAGGCCTGATGGAGCTGCCGGGGGCTGGTCGGGTTCTCTGCTGCTGCCTGGATGATGGTTAGGTGGGAGATCAGTTTATGAGTTGTTGACCTGCACACTGTCCTTTGAGTGTATTATGTTTTCAGATGAACACAGGTTTAGGGAAAAGACAAAGGGCACAGGAACATATTTAAAGAGATGTTGTATAGGTTTTCTTCCCTACCAAGAGTCACAATTCACCCACATGTGTGTCCACTCAGACTTTCTTTCTGAAGATGATGTTTTCCAATGACACAAACCTTCTGAGCCCGAATGTCCTCACAGTGATTATAAAAGCATACATCAATGCTGAACATCAAAGTCTGTCAGCAATTTATTACTAAAATGGTTTTCATTATAAATGCAGTAGATGCTCATTATAAAAAATGCAGATGGTGCAAAAAAGCATAAAAGAAAAAGGAAAGAAAAAACTCAAGAAAGAAAGAAAAAATACATTTTTTTAAGTTATAGGGAAAAAAAACAAATACCTAGACAAGGAAAAGACATGTCACTTTTGAACAGAAAGTCAAGAATAAGGTAGTGCCAGAAGGAAAGATCATAAAAAGGCTTGCTGTCCATTTTACTTATTTTGTTCCTAAAAATACAAATAGTATGTATATACTTCAGACTCTACAGCGGATTCTTATTGCTCCTATTTAAAAAAATCTTTCTAGGAGTACATAGAGAAGGAGCATGAAACAGATGTGGAAAGTTAACAATAATAATAATAATAATGGGAATTCCACAGTGGTCCTAGTTGCTGGGACTCCACGACTTTATTGCCCTGTGTGTTGAATCCCCGGTTAGGGAACTAAGATCTCGCAACGCTTGCAGTACGGCCAGAAAAAAAAAATGATGATGATAAAAATAACTTTGATGCTGTTTCTTACCTTAGAAAGTTTACAGTAATTCCTCAATATCATCCAGATACAATCTTACCTTTTAATTTTTTCTTTTATTGTAGTTGATTCATAATGTGTTAATTCTGCTATAGAACAGTGATTCATATATGTATCTATTCTTTTCCATTATGGTTTATTACAGGATATTGAATATAGTTCCCTTGGCTGTAGTGTAGAACCTTCTTTTTATCCACCCTGTATATAATAGCTTGCAGATGCAATTTTAAATGATGCTTTTTTTATGGGCATTTCTCCATGTCCCTGAAATGTAATTACTAATGCTTCTAATCATATTTCATCATGTTAAGCACATCATAAGTGATCTAATCAGTCACTGTCTTCCCCTACCAAGCCCCCTAGTACATTTAGGCTATAAGATCCTCTGGAAAATGGTCTCCCTTGTTGCCAAGTAAAGCAAACCAGCCTCATTAACCCACTTTGACCTCTGACCACAGTGCCTCACCCAGCGCGCCCACAGGTGCTAAACGAGCCCTCCGCTCCTACCTGGGCTGGGTCTGGGGAGGGAACCTCGAGAGGTGGTGATGTGCCAGTCAGCCTTCCTGTCCCACGCACAGTCTGTCAGAGAGTATCTCCCTCTCTTCTGAGGGCATCTTTATTTGCAAAGTTAGCCAATAGTATCTGGTTTCCTGTGAGGAAGACTATCTTTAGAGGCTGCTGCAGTCTCAGAAGCTCCAGGCTGGAGGCCAGCTGAGATGGGAGGGTCTGAAGTCAGGGACTAGGAAGAGCCTGGGGCAGACCCAGCGGGGCCAGGAGGGAGTGTGTTTACCTGGGGACTGTGTTACCTCTCTCACTGGGCAGCGGGCGGGAAGTAGAGTAGCTCTAGTGATGTGCCTTCAGGCAGGCCCAGAAATAGAGTCTCAGTTTTCCTGCTAATAAAAGGGAGCCCATAATACTCACTGGACAGCACTGGGGTGCAGATTAAATGAGCTACAGTTTTTCTTCTCAAAGTGTGATCCCAGCTGGGAGCTTCTCAGAGATGCAGCGCCTCAGGCCGCTGCCACCCCAGACCTCTTGAATCAGACTCTGCATTTTTTTGATGCCTTCTAAGCTTTTTTTGCAATAAAGAAAAGTCATCTGTATTTTTTGTGTTTTTTCATGTGACTCACTTTATTGTGAATTAGCTTTATTGTAGTGGTCTGGGACCAAACTTACAATATTTATAAGGTATGCTTACATTGTTTTATTAAAAAAATTTTTTTTCTATCAAAGTGTATTTAACTTACAGCGTTTCAGGTATACAGCAAAGTGATTCAGTTACGCATCCATCCGTCCATACATATATATTCTTTTTCAGATTTTTTTCCATTATAGGTTATTATAAGATATGAAACATAGAGACTACATTTTAATGAAATTTTTAGGAGTTTGATATAAACACAATGAATCTGAGAGGCATTGATACAGAAAGCACCTACTGAGGGCCTGGCTCCTGGTGGATGCTTAATAATTATGGTTCTCCTCACCTCCCTCAGGGCTCTTGGTGGTTCTCTGTGCCCTGCAGTCAAGCCCAAGTCCTGTATCTGAAGGGCAATGGCCCAGGCTGCTCCCGCGGGATATGGTACCCGGCCAGGCCCTGATGCCCGGGCCGTGCCGCTGCTCCCTGCCCTGGCCAGCTGGTTCTCTGACTTAATCTCAGTCACCTCAGCTGCACTGCCGTCCCACGACTTCCTTACTTGCCTAAGTCATGTTTAAGGCCAAGCCTCCTTCTGGTCTGTCTTTATCCCAGGATCTAACCAGGCTCTGGCACCAGTGGGCCTTCAGCACACATGTTCATTGAGTGGTCAGTGACACGACCCCCCGCAAGGCCTTCCCTGGCTGCCACTCTCCTCACAGCCTGCGCCCAGCACGCCCCTGGGTCTCCTGTGGTCTCCAGAGGGTGGGGTTACCCCGTCAGCTTCCACCTCGCCTTCTCCTCATCCAGAACCAGCCATGGTGGGACTGCAGTACCACAGGCTGGGAGGCCAGCTGGTGTTTGAGGAAGTCCATTGCCCAGTCTCCTTTCTCAGTCTCTCCCTGGCCGCAGTCTCAGGCCACCTCTCCCTGCCTTCGGCCAGGCTGAAATGTGTGCCAGAAATAATCCAGAGACTGCTGCTAGACACCCCCAGGTGGGAACGCAGTATAGAGGAGCTGGTCCCACTGAGGACTGGCAGACAGACTTCACTCAAACGCCTCAAGCTGCAGGAAACTTCGGATACTTGTTAGCGTTTGTGGACACTTTTTCTTTTCCGATTTTTGGCTGCACCACACACAGCAGGCAGGATATTAGTTCCCTGACTAGGGATTGAACCCAGGTCCCCAGCAGTAGAAGCATGGCGCCCTAACAACTGTACCACTAGGGAATTCCCTATGGACACCTTTTCAGAATGCACGGAAGCATATTCCCCCAGACAGAGAAAACCTATGAAGTAGTTAAAACCTTCCTTAAGGAACTCTTTCTCCAAGTTAGATTGCCTACACCCTTCAAAGTGACAATGAGCCTGCTTCTGTCTCCAGTACAACCCACCAGGTATCTAAAAGCATTGCATATTGTTGGCAACCATATTCACCCTGAAGACTACAATCAACAGGGAAAACTGAGAAAATGAATCACATATTGAAAGAGACCACTGCTTGCCGGGGTCCAGCCCCGGTGGATCCAGGGAATTCGAAGCGGGGATGGAGTCAGCGATTAAAGAGGGGTTAATTAGAAATTTAAAGGGAGATTAGGGAAGAATAATATAGTGAAAAAAATAGAGGAGAAAAGAGGCTGATAATCCTTGGTTTACACAGAAAGCTAATAAAGTCTCAAGACAAGAAACTTGCACCATCTACGTAGGCCACTGGCGCCTGCTTGTATAGCAGAGGGTGCCCCACCTTGGGTTCCCTCTTGTGTGGGTCTCAGAAGCCTGGGCAAATAAGTAGACACGGAGAGCCTCTGCGTTCCAAGGGATCAGCCTGAAAAAGAGAGGGAGGGAGAGGGAGAAAGAGAGAGAGAGTCGACACGGGGGGAGCCAGATTTCTAAGAGACTGGTCTGAGAAACTGGTCCATCCTTTATTTTCCAGAAAGCTGTTATACTTTTAGTTGTACATAGGGATCAATGGATAATACAAAGTTATGCAGGGTCAGCAGCCCTGACCCTTATCAAGACCAGGCTTTCTTTCCGCAAATCTTTCCATATACAAAAGGTCTCAGGTGATTTACATTATCTTCTGGCCAAGAGGCCTGTTAACATTTTATGGCTCTCTTCCTTAATGAATGTTAATCTCATTTTCCCTGAAGTGTTTTTCTTTAATCTGCATCACCCTCAAAGTACTAAATAAAGTTACATTAAAAGATATGAAAACTTGGCAGCAAGTATTGGCTCAACAATGAAACCCTTAATCAGTTTTATTCTAATGATTTTTAACTCCTCAAAAGGCTCTACATTCCTAGAATTTTTAAAGCTTTTTGTATCTCTCATGCTGGGAGGCTGCAAACAATCATATGTGTAGTTGTAAAAATCCAGACAGATCTGTCAGGCAAGTTAGAAAGCTATCAGAAGGGTTTGAGCTGAGACACTCCTTTTATGCCCAGGAGACTTATTAACTAGAACTCGAAGTTAATTTTCTTTAGAGAAAGGTAGTCGGGGATAGCCCCCCTGTAATGCTAGAAGAGTAGGTGGAAAGCATAACACAGTAAAGCAGGCAGGCTCTGGTTTTGGGGGTAGATGCTCGAGAAAGTCCGGGGTCAGGGGGGTGGGGGGCAGGCCCTGAGGCCTGATCCTGCCCTTGCATTTTGTCAGGCCCCTTTCCTCATGACCTTTGCCACAGGCGGGATTCCCCATGTTGGCTCCCAGCAACTGCTGAAATAAGTCAGGAGACTAACTTGGAGTAAGGCCTTGCCAGTTGCCCTGCAATGGATTAGAGTGGCTTCCAGAAGTAAGCCCTCAGGAATATTTTGTGGTAGGCTGTTCCAGGTGTCTGCCTGGGCAGGAGAATCTGTAGAGGTCTTAAAGGACCTAGCAGTCGCCAAGTAGGTTAAGACTTAGGTGCTATATGAACTTCTGTTCGTGAGTTTGCTTGCAATACATCCACCTACCCAACTAAGATGGTACAGCACCCTTTCCAGCCTGGGGATCGAGTCCTCCTCGAAACCTGGAGAGAACAAGGGCCTGGGCATCGACTTGCTGCTAAGTGGACAGGACCATACAAGGTGCTGCAGAACGCTTACTCCTCTGATAAATCAGCCAGGCTAAGGCCATGGATTCCCCACACCTGAGTAGAACTCACTCCTCCAGAGACTGGATGGGATGCAGAAAAGCAGACTTGGCTGGTGAGTCAGGCAATATTGAGCTGCTGTTTGCAGTCAAGCCTCTTGCCAGATAATTGATGACGACTCTTGCTCTTCTCTTTGGTTCCATTGCACTGGTGACAGCCACCTGTTGGAAAGGAAATGCTTTAATAAAGCTATCTCAAGGGTGGCCAAAGGGGGAAAATAACGCTTTTTTTGAAGATATAAAGTTCATAGGCAGAGCATCATGGGCAGCCTTATTCCAAGTTTATGTGTATGTTCAAGAGCTTGTCCAAGTGTTGTGACTGGGCCATAAAAAGGGTATCCACATCCCCACGATTCAAACTGTTCATGCCCAGCCTGGGACTCGGGAATACTTCCGGCCCCAAGTTGACCATTGGCGTTACACGATCACCCCGTCTTCACACCGGCTTGGTAGGAAGTGGCCAGAGTGGCCCCCTCCCCTTCTCCTGCAGGACTGTGGAGTGGACACTGAGAGCGGGGAGCTGGAACAGACAGCACACCTGGCGCCACACTGGACCCAGGCCTCCCGCTCTCAGTGCCGCGCTGTTTGCTGGCTTAGCTCCGCTGGCTCTGCACCTTGTAAAAGAATGATGCCTACAGCCAGAAATACACATAGCAGCCCTTTCTCAAGGCTCCGCCTCTCAGGCTTGACCTTTAAGGGTGTAACACTTTTCCATTCATACAGAGACAAAAAGACGCAGGACAGAGAATAACAGCTGTCCTGGAGGAGCATTGTGACAAGACCTACCTGGCCAGCTGTAAGAGCCAAGGACTATCACATCCCTTCCAGGGCCTGGCCAGCACCAAGCAGTCTGCAATAATCAGCCACACTCCATCTGCTTTTAGTATAAAAGGACTCTTGAGTCCTCACTCAGGTCAGAGGGTTCTTCGGGACACTGGTCACCCATCTTCTTGGCTTTCCAAATGAAGCCGTTATTCCTTGTCTCCACACCTCATCTCTCAACTTATTGGCCTTTCATGTGGGGAGCGGGTTTCCCTGGTGACTCAGATGGTAAAGAATCTGCCTGCAATGCCAGAGACGTGGGGTCGATCCCTGGGTTGGGAAGATCCCCTGGAGAAGGGAATGGCAGCCCACTCCAGTATTCTTGCCTGGAGAATCCCATGGACAGAAGCTACAGTCTATGGGGTCACAAAGAGTTGAACATGACTGAGTGACTAACACTTTCACTTTTTTTTCACTTTCATGTGGGGAACAGTATAATCTTGGGCTCAGGAACAGGGTAAAGGAAGCTTTAACTAACCTTATTGTGGTAAATATTTTACAATCTATACATGTATCAAATCATCACACAGTAAGAGTAACTTACACATTAACACTTAAACTTAGGTAATATTATATGTCAGTTATATCCAATAAAGCTGGAAATAAATATTGGGAAAAAAATTTTTAAGCAAAAAGAAAACGTGTCTGTCATTCTCCAGGAGACTCCTTTGGGTTGAAATATTTCTAAACCTCAATAGAATCAGGCAGAAGTTCTACAGGCTCATTTGCAAATTGAAGCACACGTGTCCCTTTATTCCAAAATGAGTTTTCATTTGCAGGCTAACTCTTAACTAGTGCTTGGTAACCGCTGCTGTTGAAGTTTTTGCACCTGTGCCACACATCACCAGCCTGACTCGCTTGTTTGCACACTGATTTATTAGGTATTTATTTATTAATTAAGTTTGTTTTTTTATTTTTGCACAGTGTTGGGTTTTTGTTGCTGGACTCAGGCTTTTCTCTAGTTTTGGAGCACAGGCTCTAGGGCTCAGACGCTTCAGGACCTGTGGTGCCCGGGCTTAGCTGTTCCGCGGCATGTGGGATCTTCCTGGACCAGGGATCAAACGTGGGTCCTCTGCTTTGGCAGGCAAATTCTTAACCACTGGACCTCCAGAGAGTGCCTCGGTTATTCATTAAGCACATCCTGCATGCCATACCCTGTGCACAGGGCTGGCTATTGGTAACATAGATATAAACAGGGCAGGGTTTCTACCCAATCTCTCCTTGATCTTGATCTGGGTTTGCATTCCACACTTCAAGGTTGCAAAAAGAGACCGCTCTGGGAACACTGAGCGATCAGTCATTATCCAAAGGGACAGGGGAGTGGTCTGTCTTGCCTCTGTCCACCTAGTGCTGTCTTCCCCCTCCTGGTGTCTCCACCTCTCCCCAGCACTCCCCGAGGCCCAGAGCTTCAAGCTGGACAGCCAATCAGCACACATAGCCCAGCGCATCAGGCAACCTCTTGCTGTGGGATACCCCTCAGTTTTACTCAAAGAGCATGGCTTTGATAACCAAAGAAATCTGCAGTAGCTGCATTCTTGGGAGGGAGTGGTATGTACAGGTGAAACTGGCAAGCCTTTAAGTTACAGTTTGGTAAAGAGCTTGCAAACCCACAATGACTGGGAATCTCTTTGTCCTAGTTCAGATCCTGACCCTGCCACTCAAGCTGTCTGACTTTGGTAAAGTTATTTCTCTGAGCCTGAGTTTCCTTACTGTGAAAAATTAGGCTAATGACCCATAAGTCAAAGATAGTGTGAGGATTAGCAACGACGTATCTAAAGCAGTCATATGGTGCTTGGAGCATTGCGGGCCCTCAGGAAATGAAGAATTACTATTCAAGGCAAGAAGGCCCCAAACAGGGTGATAAAAAATCTGCATTCAGGGCACTCATGGAGGACGGAACATTCTCTTTCTAAAAGGCTCTGGTGGAAGCTTTCACCTGGGAGGACAGGCCGGAAGGACCAAGTTGTATAGAGTTAAGAGGGTGGGTGATGGGCCTCACATACTGGGGCGGCCCCTCAACGTGCCACCTTCTCTTGGGGTCTCTGGGACTTTGAACACTAATGCCTATCCCCTTAAAACTGGCAATCCTCTCTTCACTGCCTGTGATCCTGTTCCATCCCAGCTGCTCCCTTGAGAAGGATTCTTGAGTGAGAGAGGGTTGGGAGGGACTTACAGGATCTGGGCCTGGGCTGGTTGAGTCTGCGCAGGGATCCAGGAGGCAGAGTCAGGTCTGGATTGGCTGCTGCCAAGAAGCAGGGGAATTCGGTGATTTGGAATCTAATAAATTTTACCTGGGACGTGGGAGTATGGAAATGGGCTAGAGCTGTCCCTGGTAACGGGGCAACAATCACCAACACTGGTCCAGAGGGACATGTGGGAGGGTGGGGCTAGTCTTTTCGTTATTGGGGAGTGACCCTGTCTGGGCAGCTTTGATGTTCAGGTGAGAACTTAACAGTCAGGCAGCCAACAGGGGAGCTGCCCCTCTTGTATTAGGGAATCCAGTACGGTGGAGCCCGCAGAATGGGGACAATGAGAAGAAGCGCCATGACTGCACGTGCTGCTCCGTCCACGGTTCACAAAACTCTCCCACAGGAATTCCCTTTCAGGGCAGGAGCTGAAATCCACGGAGGTTAGAGTAACTCCAGGCTTTCAGCTGGTAGGTTGAGGGGTAGTGGGCAGGAAGTCCACCCCAGGTCAGAAATTTACTTACATGCAGTGTCTTAACCGTTTCTCTGCAGATTACCAAACCCAGAGTGACACCTGTGGGCAGACTCAGAGTGGAGAGCCATCACTCCTTCCTAAAGGGCTTTCCTCCTGGCCTTGAGAGAACAGCAGGTGAGGGGGGAATGGAAAATGGAGGGGTTGCTGATGGAGCGGGAGGAGCGGGTTGGTGAATTGTGTGCTCGGTGGCTCAGGCATGTTCAGCTCTTTGCAGCCCCATGGACTGTAGCCCACCAGGCTCCTATGCTCCTTGAAATTTTCCAGGCAAGAATACTGGAATGAGATGCCATTTCCTACTCTAAAGGATCTTCCTGATCCAGGGGTTGAACCTGGGTCTCCTGCATTGGCAAGCGGATTCTTTACAATTAACACCGGCTGGGCAGGTTGGTGAATCATTTCCTAAATGAAAGCCTTGGGGCTCCACCTTGTGGTTGTCACATGAACTGCTGGCCCCTGCCTGGCTGAGGCAAGTGTGGGCAGCAAGGTCTCTTCCCCGGCTCTGAGTCAGGCAGGCCCTCTGCCAGGCACTTCATAGTCAGGAGCTCATTTGGTACTCAGCCCGTTGACCTGAGAGCTGTGTGTACTCAGCCCATCGTATAGATGATAAAACAGAGCTGAAGTCAGAGTTTACCCAGGAAAAGAGTGTTGAAGCTGGGCTTTAGGCCTTGCCTTGTCCAGTCATGGAGCTGTGGGTACAGCACAGACTCCCCTTCCCAATGATGGATTCATAAGGGCTGTTTACAGTCAGACCACTGGCTAGGCTGTGAAACTGAGGAGTCATTTTTGGACTTGATAAAGGGCTTCCTAATTTCATAAAGTGCTTTCACACTGCCTCTGTAGGCCTCCCAGAACCCCAGAAAGCAGGTTCATGAGGCATGTTTATCTCCACTTTCCAACCAAGGAAGCAGAGGTGCAGAGATCATAACAGGCGAGACATCATCATCATCATCCTAGCTATTAAGGTGCTGCCCGAGTGCTTTGTGGTGGTTACCTTGTCTGTATGCGAAGAGCAGGTTCTGTTCCCATTTTACAGAGGAGGATGCAAAGGCCCAGAAAAGGGCGCAGGTCAGGACCCAGAGCTGCAGTCTGACTGGACTCCGAGCACTTGCTTAGCGCCCTGCACCGACTCGTGGCTCTCTTTGGGCCACTGGTCTGCTAAAAGATGAGCAGGAACTGGATTCTCTCTTCCCTGAGGCCTGTGCAGCATTCTTTCTGCTGCGCCACACTGGCCCTGATGTCCTCTTTCAGCATCTGCAGGTGATAATACACTTGGACACTCAAGAAAAGACCAGTTACATTCAGTTCTTTGGGGAGAAACAAATGTTGGCAAGATGAATGAGGGCAGGTTCAAGGTCCTGGGGATGGGTGATTGATGGGTGCGTTGCCAGAGGTGGAGGTCAAGGCTGCACTCTAGGCCAAGCTCACAACTTGGCCTGACTGCATGTCCTGAGGATTCTTCTAAAGCTTCTCTTGCAGGTGGCAAAAGCCTGTGCTGGTGGGTCAGTCTCTCCTGGGAGTCGTGGTTTCAAAACTGCAGTGTCTGGAGCTGCACTGTCCGGGGCAGTGGTCATGGGCCACAGGTAGCTATGGACCGCTGGAGATGTGGCTCGTCCTAACTGCACTGGCATGTAAGTATGAAATATTTACCAGGCTTTTGCACACTTAGCATGAAAAAAAAAAAAGGAATGTTCCCTATCTCATTCATAATTTTTATATTAATTGCATGTTCAAATGATAATATTTTAGATTTTACCTGTTTCTCCTTACTTTTAAAATCACTACCAGGAAATTATGTAGGTGGCTATTGCTGTTGGGCACTACTGGAAGGCACTGATCTAAAGCTTTTGGTCCCTCATGATATACAGTGGAAGCCAGACACCCCTCAGAGCTGTCCCACAGTGCAGCCCGCTCATCCGACTCTTGGCGAGGTTTTGCAGTCGGCCAGTGGTGGAGTGGGAGGGAGGGAGAGATGACCTCACGGCTTTGTCTCTCTGCCAAATGGGCACACGGAAAAGTTTCTACAGCCTGGTGACAGGGAAACAGAAAAGCGGCCCATTTTCTATGTGAACCACACTTCTTACTTTGGCCAGGATCTCTTGGTTTAAACTCCTGCTACACTACACTTCAGCAGCTATAATTCACTTCAGTTCCTCAGGCTCCAAGCTTTTTCTGGTCTTGGCCCTTTCCTTCCATTCCTCCCTCCCTCCCCTCTCCTTGCTCCCCTCCTCTCCTTCCTTGGCTGTATCTCTTTAGATGGCAAGTGGGTCCCACAAAGAGGTCTCCCCAGCCCTCTCAGCTGTTCTAGACACCCCACCCTGTCAGTTCAGTCCTTGATTTTGTCTTCAGGGAACTGGCCCCACTTTACCAGCACCCTCTTGAATGTGGAGCATGTTTGATGTCTGTCTCCTCATTAAACAGAGGCATCATGAGGGCAGGGACTGTGCTTATCTACAGCTGTGTCCTGGTGCCAACATGATCCCCTTGTAATAGGGAAGAACAAATCTGACTCCGTATCAGATCTGTTTCGCCTAACGTTTGTATTCTAACCAGTTAAGAATGTTGCCTATAGCCTGAAATACACAGGAGAGCCCATTCTCAAGGTTCTGACCTTAAAGACATAACACTTTGCCATTCCTATAGAGGTAAAAAGTTGCACAACAGAGAGTCACATTTGTCTGGTTGGAGGTTTACAGGAACCTTGTGTCCTGACCTGTGCCGACAGCTGCACCTTTACTTCCTGCGGCAGCCGCCGCCAGAGGGCGCCACAGTCCCGAGGCCCGCTTGGAAGGGCCGCCACCGCCCACAGCCACCAGATGGTGAGTGCCTCAGGGGCAGAGGCTGGGCCTGCAGAGCCCCCACACCTGGGGCCTTCCTCCTCACTGAGGGCTGGCCCCCTCTTCCAGGGTCTGTCTCAGAGGGGCTGTGGTCACCCAGGCAAGCCCAGCTCAGCCCTCTTCTTTGGGCTATCCCAGGCTTCTCGGGAAACAGTATCCAAGCCCTAAAAATCTCAGAGTATTTGTGCTTGTCTTGGGGACCCCCCCCCCCCACAGGGTGAAGAGGAAATGATGAAAGGGGCCAGATGGCTGGTGGGCGCAGGCACTGGGTGCAGGGAACTCCCCCTTGGGGCTCCTTCCCCCCAGATGAAAGAGTATGAGCGGAAGCAGTTCTGCCCGGAAAGGTCCAGAACCGGGCAGGGCCAGGTGGACTCAGCAGTCACCCAGCAGATATCACCGTCCCTCCTCTCCAGGCCGAGTCCTGGGGGCTGCACCCTGTTCTGAGTCCCCACTCACCTCCCCCTCTTCTCAGGGAGAAGGAGCCAGTGGGGAGCGTGGAGACAGGTGCGGAGACAGACACACAGACAGACAGGCTGGCAGAAGTAAGTGTGCCGGGCGGGAGCGAGGAGAGAAGGCCCAGCATCAGGAGAGAACGCTTGGGTTGAAAGACTGAAAAAGATGGTCTGAGGGAGCATTCAGAACAGGTAATGTACTCACTGAGCACCCCTCCTGCCCCCCACACTCAGAAGCCTTTGGCAGGCAGACCTGAGCCATGCGCCTCTTTTACCCTGGTGGATGCACACCTCAAGGCCTGCTTAGCTAGGCTTCTGCCTCACATAAAAACACACAGAAATGACAGTGACATCGACTCACCAAGTTTAACAAAACCAAGGACAGTGGTAAAGCACAGGAGTGAACAAGGAATCTGCTGAAGACATGGGCGGGGCGGGGTGGGGATGAGAGAGGAGGGACACAGAAGTTAAAAGGCCCGGTGGGGAGGAGAAGGATGAGGTCATGAGGCCCGCCAGGCCACTCTCCGGGGCCCTAGGGAACATCCAGAGGTCACCCACATTCAGGGCAAGGGGCGAAGCCTCTGGACAAGGGGGCCAGGTCTCAATCCTGTAACTGAATGGATTTTTCCCTGGAGGCCACTATGGAAAAGCTGCCTGGTTCACTTCAAGAGTTCCTCGAATTCAGCTGTGCACCTGGGCCCCCCATTGCCAGGGTGGTCTTTGGAGACACCACACCGTGGATGACCAGAGCTCAGAAGGGTTTCTGCTCAGGTAACACATGGGCTGGGGGAACAGTCAGGTAGACTGTCAGAAAGGCAGGCAGCTGGCACACAGAGCGTTCGTGAAACTGCCCATTCTTCTCTGTGGCCATTGGCAGCTGCTTTTCCACTGACCGTTCATTTGCAGGGTGGCCGATTCTGAACAACACGTCTGGGGTGCACGGGCTGATGGCCACATCTCACGGATGATGTCATCTGGGCCCTCGCTGTGACCAAAGGGCACCCCCTGTGCGCTCCCTGCTCAGTGAGTCGGAGCCATATGTAAGTTGACCGTCGGGGGCCATGGACAGCTATCTTCAAAATGATTTTGAGTCATTCTTTCAGCCCCACCTCTGTGTGTGCGAAGCAGGGGTGGCTGGAGGGCCGAGCCCACGCGTGTCTGCCCGTTTCCCACTCAGCATGATGAAAGGGCGAGTCCGCATCCTCCCTAGGGCCTCTCCAGGCTGTACACGGAGTGTGCTTGCCTGCTTTTTGCCTGTTGTAGCAGATTTATGGAGCCCTGAGCTGAGGCTGGGGTAGGACAGGGGTGCAGAGTCTCTGCCTTCCAGAGACTATGCCTACATCAAATCCTGGAAGGGATGAATGACAGTGGGCTGAGGAAAAGAAAGAAAAAGGTAGAGCAGAAATACAAAATAGAAAGAGGGTTTCCAGGTAATATAGTCAATGAGAAAGTCTAGGGGCACCCTTCTGGTTCAGACTACCCAAGAAACTGGGTGATTATTTTAAAACACCTTTTAAAATAAATGACTGATGCAGCAGAAAAGCACAAAAAGATCTCAGAACCTGGGATGCAAATTCAGAAAAGTGAGGAAAACCGGAGCCTGCGTCACCCTGGGCACCCTGGGGTCCCTCGGGTCGGGAGCCTGGTCTTCATGCGCTGTGCCCCTGCAGTGAGGAGGCAAGGAGACAAAGGCTGGGCTGGGAAGGAGGGAGTCTGTCTGAGGCCCACACAGAGCCAGATTCCTCAAAGGACAGCCCCCTCAATGCCTGTCTTAGCTCTGTCCCTAGAAAGCAGAGGCTGACGAAAAAAGCCTGTGTAGTAATTGCCATATTGGGATGTGTGAGTCAAGGGAACAAAGTGAAGGGAAAGGGGGAGTGAGGCTAGGAGAGGAAGAACAGTACACAGAGGTTTACTCCTGAGCTGGCCACAGCTTCGTGAGAGAGTGCTCTGGTCACCAGCTCCCAGAGCCACTGCCTCTTAGAACAGTCACCTGCAGGGCCAAAGGGCAAGCAGTTTAATCCTCTCTTTCTCTTGAGTCTCTCTGGTCCACGTTTCGCCCGTGGGGTGTTTACTTCCCTGCATTTCTGGCTTGTGTAACCTGGGCTCTCTGGGCAGCCACTGGGACAGCCAGAGGCTCCGCGGATACAGGCAGGTCAGACCTAGAAGCACAGCTGTCACCTCTGTGGGTGCAGTGGGCATGACAGAGGCTGCCCTACAGCCATCACCTAATCCCTGGGGATGCTGACACACTGGGACACTCCAACTGGGAAGCAGTCAGTGTTTGGAAGGCCAGCAGGGCTGAGCAGTCTGGGAAGGCACATAAGCTGGGTCAAGTATGGAATCTCTATCAAATCAGGTAGTTGATTTATAAAGGGCTATTTAGGGACATCCCCGGTGGTCCTGTGGCTAAGACTCCACGCTCCCAACACAAGGGGCCCGGCTTGGATCCCTGGTCAGAGAACTAGATCCCGTGTGCCTCAACTAAAGGTCCCGTGTGCCCCAACGAAGATCTGGTGCAGCCAAAAATTTTTTTTTAAAGGTGGGGCTATTTACAAAGATACGGGCAAATAGCAGCTCCACAGGGACAAATGCAGCAACCTCTTCCCCACAGCATAATGGCAAAATGAACTGCTACTGCTTTAGGCTTAAAAGGACCAAGGGAAGGAGAGGTTTCCAGAACTGGAAGCAGAGAGTCGGGTACAGCAGATTAGGGATCTTGCTGGGAGAACCCTAGTCAAGCTGAGGCCACGTCACGGGAAGGGATACAGAGGGCTACGTACCTGATATGGGGAAAATAGATCCAAATAGGCAAAGCAGGGTGGAAAAGGTAGAATTTTAGGTAAAATTCCAAGTAATATGAGTTCACAATCCAAAATCCAAACAAATGGAAAATCAAAACATACAGGGAACTGAGCCAGAAATGATCAGAATTAACCAAAAACATCAAACCTCGAGACCAAACCCATGAGGACTTTGGATACAGAAATTATAAATAAAGACTAAAACTAATGTATTAATGTATTTCAAAAAGTAGTGGAATATGATGAAATAACAAGGCTGTGGAAATTAGTTTGTGTGATATAGAAAACAGTAGATATTCTGGAAATAAGAAATACAAAATGGCTAAAAGTGCAAAATGCAACGGATGAATTAAGGTTAAACTCAGGAGAAGAAGAACTTGTGACTTTTAAGAAAGCTCTGAAGATACTACCAGAATGCACTGCAAGACAAGAGGGTAGAAAAAATTAAGGAAGGTTAGGAGGCAGGGATCACAGGATGAGGAGGTATGAGCCTGTGTCTAACCAAAGTCTCAGAAGACTGTGATGGGTAAACTGAAGGATGTGCCAGTGATCCCCTCCTCCTGAACTGGGCAGGACCTGCAACTCAATTCTAACCGTGGAATGCGGACACGATAAAGGTGATGGCGTATCATTTCTGTGAGTTACATCACGTTCCATTGTCTTCTTGCTAGCAGATTCTCAATAGGCTCTTTACTCATAGGGTCTTGTCAGGAACAGAGGATGGTGCGTCTTGGAAACTGGTCATAGTCTGTGGTTGAAAGAAGTTCAAGGACAGGAGAAGGTGAAGATAGCCTCAATTTAAAGATGTGAGGTAGCTGGTTCTCAGTGGGGAGGGGCAGCACAAGACGTGGGATGTCCCGTGCCATCTGTAGAATGTTTAGGAGCCACGAGCAAGTAACTGAAAAGGACAGAAAGGTCATCCTCTGAAATAGGGTCTGAAGAGCGACAGGACGCGGTGCTAGGCCTGAGGTTTCCAAGGCGAGGCGCGCAAACAAACTTTCACTCTCTCGTATGAAAACTAATGTAGTGATGAGTTGACACCTTAGTAACAGGCGGGATTCCACTCCATCCAGGGACGGCAGACGTTAATATCATTATGGCAGAGTGCCATTGTTGAGATCTTACGGAACCAAACTTGGGTCTGCTTGCCCATCTACTGACACTGAGTTGTAGGGAAGGAAACTGCAGTGTTTATTTTAAGGTGCCAGACAAGGAGTCTGGGTAAGCTAATGCTCAAAAAAACCCACTGAACTCCATGACGGGTTTCAGGGAGGGCATGTTATAGGCCAGATGAGGGAAGGGAATTGAAGTGCCTGTGTTCAGCTCTTGCACAATTTGCTGATTGGCTAATGGTGAGGTAACAGGGCAGGGTCACAGGGGCTGACATTATCAATCCTCAGGCTCCAGAAAGTCTGGGGGCTACACGTTCATGGTCATCAAGCAGTTAACTTTTTCCATTTGGTGGAGGTTTAAGCATCTGTAAAACAACTCAGGAAATTTGCAGCAGATACTGTTATCTAGGTACTTCAGAGGGTAACTATAGCAGAGGACTTGGGGGAAGGGGTCTGTCCTGGAAAGGCCCCACAGGGTCCTGCTTGGTTACAGAAAGAATATTGTTTAAAAAAGCAAAATCTTCTCCCAGCCCAGAAAACCTCTCCACAAAGGCAGCAGAGGAAGAAAACACTTTATTATTGACTATATATACTATGTTAAACCAGAATGTACATTTATACTATATATATACTATATTAAATCAGAATGTGATCACATCACAGGCAGTCTGCTCAGAGATGGCAAAGATGGAATGCAATCGCACCCCCTTATTTAGCCAAGCAGATACAGCCCCTTACGTACGCATTCTCGAGGTGAACAATAACTGCTCCCCGGGTAAGAGGACTCAGCAGCACCTTTCATCACACGTAGTTGGCTCCACATTTACCCAAGTACTTGGGGAGACCCATTGTGTTGGCCTTAATCAGAGGAGAAACAAGCTTCTCATAGTACAAACAAGGGGCCACCGGTTAGGCTCTTACCCTTCCATGCAAACTGGGATGCAGTTTGCTCTTTAGAAAGATGGCTCCCAGGTCCTCAGGAAATGATCCTCAGTTATGAGGTCATTCTAAAGATTTATGCACATTTGAGTAGGACAGAGAAATTCTGAAACAAAAAGGGAGCAGGCAGAAAAGCCTTTTCCCTTCTTTGAGACAAGGAGGATTCACTCTATTTTTACTCTGTATTTGCTCTTACACCATCCAGTGTATTTTCTGTGGCCATTTTCCCCTCACAGTTGACAACATATATTTTGATTTATTAATCGATCATCTAAGAATCCTTAGGAGATGTTTAAATGTGTTTTTAAAATGCATTTTCAAGTATTTTGTTTTTTTTTTATGCTATTTACAGTAGAAGAAAGTTGAAATCAACCCAAATTCCAAAATAAGGAAGCAGTTGAAAAAAACTTATAAACTTCTGTATGATGAGGTGTTATGAATCAAGTGGCAGTTAAGAGGAAATTTTCAATGGGATAAAAACACCCTCGGACTTAGAAGTCTATGTACAGTGTGTTGTCAACTGTGAGGACCTAGGAACCATCTTTCCGAAATGTTATGTGAGGTTAAATGAGTCAGGAGGGGAAGAGGACCAAACCCTCGACCTTCCCAACAGCAGATCAACAGGAAATAAAGGCTATGAATTGAGAAATGGTAGGATAAGCCTTTGTGACCCCAAGGTCCGTAGCCCACCAGGTTTCTCTGTCCATGGGATTTTCCAGTCGAGAATACTGGAGCGGGTTGCCAGCTCCTTCTCCCCAGGATCATCCTGACCCGGGGATCAAACCTGGGTCTCCCACATTGCAGGCAGATTCTTTACCATCTGAGCCACCCAGGAAGCCCCAGGATAGGCCTACTATTTAGAAATTTTGAAGGAAATACCAGAAGGGGAAAGGAACTAAAAGTACTTTTTGTGATCTTTTTCTGGAGTGTGGGGCTAGTATGTGGGTTGGGGACAAGGGACAGCTATATGGACAGCTATATTTTGTATAAATTTTAAATATTGCTTACATTTTTGGCATTATTACAGCGCTAAAGGGGCTTCCCAGGTGGTACAGTGGTAAAGAATCCTCCTGCAATGCAGGAGACACAAGAAATGCAGGTTCAGTCCCTGAGTCAGGAAGATCCCCTGGAGTAGAAAATGGCAACCCACTCCAGTATCCTGGGGATCTCAAAGAGTCAGACATGACTTGGTGTGTGTGCACACACACTCATACACACACACAGAGCTAAAAATAAAAATTAAGTACAATTTTAAAATCTCTTGCATACCACTCTTCCCACCCCACCCTAGAAAGAAGCATATGAACTTTTCCATATTTCATAGGTCAAATAACTATTTTTATGTCTGTTCTGATGTTTATCTGGAAATAAAACTATTTTGATGTTCTCAATGAACCCTCTGACTCATACCAAGAGAGGTATTAGCATTTATGACCTCAGAGATTTCTACATCTCGTCCCGCTCACGCGAAGGGCTTTGTGGTCCTTCTCTCCCTTTGAATTTCCCACCTCCTGGCAGTTTTCAGGGGCTGGAGAGAAAGCCTATTTCACACCAGATTTTGGGCAGTGTTTTGGTAAGGGTGTGGAGATATGACTTAGTTATAAAGGGTTTGGTTAGGTAGGGTTGTCATCTGTGGCAGGTTCCCAGGTATTCCCTGAAACCAGACATTTTCACAGAGTTCTGGTGCCTCAGTTTAGCCGATTTTGTCATTTATTAGCTCTGAGACCTCAGACAAGCTATTTAGTTGATGTAAGCTTCTGTTGCCGCATTAATAAAATGGGAATAATGATAGAAACTCTCTTTCTTAGAGTTTTGGTGGGAATTTAATAGGATACTGTATGTGCCCATGTATGTAGTGTACTGACGTGGAGTGGTCAGTACATTAGATTTAACAGCACTGTTCCCTGCAAGCCATAAGTTAGCATAAATGGTACTAAGGATAACTCAATTCACTATGTGCGTATTTGTGTGTATTTGATTTCTCTTGAGACTTTCTCTGATTCAGGGGTTAATCAGAAGTGTGTTGTTTCCTTTCCAAGTATCTGGACATTTTTCTTTTACCGATTTCTAGTTAAGTTCCATTATGGTCAGAGAGTACACTGTATATGATTTAAATTCTTTTAAATTTGTTGAGGCTTATTTTATTCACAAGGCTATAGCCTCTGTTAGTATTTGATCTCTGAACTTTTAAAAAGAATGTGTATCCTGTTGTTGCTGGGTGCTCTGTAAATGTCAGTGAGTTCTGTTAGCTGGTGGTGGAGCTGAGCTCTTATAGATCCTGATTTTCCGTCTAGTTGCTTTATCTGTTGTTGAGGGAGGGTTGTTAGAGTCCACAATTATCATTGTTGTTTCTTAAAAGATTTATTTACTGTTTTTGGCTGTGCTGGGCCTTCGTCGCTGCACGGGCTTTTCGATCCAGTTGCTGAGAGCGAGGCCTCATCTGCAGTTGCGGTGCGCTGGCTTCTCTCTGCGGAGGCTTCTCCTGCTGCGGAGCACAGGCTCTCGGGCGTATGGGCTTCTCTAGCTGTGGCTCGCGGGCTCAGTAATTGTGGTTCCCAGGCTCTAGAGCACAGGTTCAATGATTATGGCACATGGGCTTAGTAGCTCCAAAGCGTATGGGATCTTGTGAGCCGGAGATCGAACCTGTGTCTCCTGCATTGGCAGGCGGATTCTTCACAGCTGAGCCACCAGGGAGGCCCCGCAATGATCACTGTTGATGTGTCTTTTTCTCCTTTAGTTCTATCAGGTTTTGCTTTCTACGTCTTTCAGCTCTGTTCACTGGCACAGACACATTTACAGATGCGCTGTGTTCTTGGTGGACTGACCCTTTTATCATAGCATCACGGTAAATTGGGATCTAGAAGAGCTCAACTCTTTTACAGTAACAGGAAGTGTGAAGTGAAAGCCTCTCAGTCATGTCCAACTCTTTGTGACCCCATGGACTATACCGTCCATGGAATTCTCCAGGCCAGAATACTGGAGTGGGTAGCCTTTCCCTTCTCCAGAGGATCTTCCCAACCCAAGGATCAAACCCAGGTCTCCCGCGTTGCAGGCGAATTCTTTACCAGCTGAGCCACAAGGGAAGTCCATAATAACAGGAAGAAGATCCTAAAGGAGAAGGATGGTTAATAAGCAGTGGCTGCTTTCTATGTACCCAGCTGCCTAAAGATACAGCTGTGAACTCATTTTACAGGTAAGGAACCTGTGTACTGGGTCCAAGTTCCACAGGTGGGATGTGGCTGAGTTGGGATTCAAGCCCAGGTGGAGGGCACCCAAAGCTACCATTGTTCATTCCCATCTCCTCTTTCCCACTTGTCTCTCTCCTGTCACTCATTTCTGAAACCTGTGTCCTTTCAAGGCCTGTCCCTTGGCAGCTGTTTCGCAGCGAGACCGTGGAAGGTGAAAGTCAGAGGGACCCACGCTGGGGCCACGCTGCCAGATTCCAAATCCTGTCTGGATTAGCCAGGTGACCTCAGCATGTTACTCAGCTTCTTCCGTTTATTCTTCACTTATAAAATGGGCATAATGCTGGACTTGCTTCATAGAGCTGCTAGAAAATTGAGTAAGTTGGTATTTATAAAGCTCCTAGAACAATGCCTGATACAATAAGTATTCATTAAGTCCTTGCTGTTATTCCTCCCACACCATTACATAAATGGTCTCTTTTCATGGAAATGTCTTTCCCCATTGTCAACTGTATTCAAGATTTCTTTTTTTTTTTTAACATTTACCTTGTGGCTTAGAATGCCCCTGGCCCACTGTCACTTGCCTCCAGGTATGTGTGTGTCCGATTTGAAAACCAGGAATGTGTACCGGACTGAGCAGGAAGCCTGGATTCTCACAGGTGCTTAGCAAACGAGTGCAGTTTTGAGCTGTTAGGGGAGAGGACTCCCTTTAGCCCTCAGACGAGTTCTATAAGCCAAATCCATATTTGTTACTCCTACTTTACAAGTAAGAAATGTGAGGAAAGAGGAGGTTGAATAATTTTGCCCCAGGGCGCGTGGCTAATCATAGATGGGTTTTTAAAAATGTTTATTCATTTATTTGCGGCCGTGCTGGGCCTTCGCTGCTACGCAGGCTTTCCTCTGGTCGTGGTGAGTGGAGGCTACTCTCGTTTCGCTGTGTGAGCTCCTCACTGTGGCGGCTTCTCTTGTTGCGGAGCATGGGCTCCACACCATGGCCTTCAGTACTTGCAGCTGGGCTCAGTAGTTCTGGTTCCGGGGCCCTAGAGCACACGCTCAGTAGTTGCAGTGCTTGGATTTAGCTGCTCCACAGCACGTCAGATCTTCCCAGATCAGGGATCGAACCCTTGTCCCCTGCGCTGGCAGGCAGATTGCTTACCACTGAGCCACCAGGGAAGCCCGGAGGTAGGGTTTTGAATCAGGCTGTTGCCCCAGTGTGTGTCCCTTCACCTCTGCCTCACTCTTCTCCCAGGAAAACAGCTTGTGCAGGACGGACCAGGAAATGGACAGTGTCACCCGAGTAGGGGTTGTTCAAGGAGTGAGTGACAGGAGAGAGCGGCGAAGCTACTACTGCAGTTCTAGCGGGGCATGCTGCGGAGTCAGATATATTTTGAAGGTTGAAACAAGACGTGCTAGTGGATTGGATGTACAGGGTGAGGCAAAGAGAGGAATTAATGGATTATGGTTCTTCTTGTCTTGTTTTTATGGACTATAATTGCTTTATAATCTATGTTAGTTTCTGCTGCACAGTGAAGTGAAACAGCCATATGTGTACATATAGCCCCTCCCTCAGGGGCCTCCCTCCCATCACTTCCCCCCATAGAATATTACTCCACCCCTAAAAGGAACGAAATAGAGTCATTTGCAGAGAAAATAGATCCTGTTTTTCACTTGAGCATGGGAGATGCAGATGTCGTTTGTACAGAGAGGAATCCCAGGGAGATTACCCAGACACCAGTCCCCAGCCTCACCCCTGGAGATCCCCAACCCCACAAATGCCCCAGCCTGGCCTCCTACCCACCACACAACCTCTCTTTAGCTCTGGAAAGTGGGGGGGGGGCAACACAAAATCCTCAGCTTCCTGGGACAGGACCCCACCGTCCAGCCAATAGGAAGTGATTTGGGGGTCCACCCTGGGCTCTGAACCAAGGCCTCAGGGGAAAGGACATAACCTTAGCCTCAGATTACTCTGGTTGACTGTGCTCAGACCCTGAATGGACAGGAAATACCCTTGACACCCATTAACCACATAGAAGCCAAATCCCTGTTTGGCCAAGAGATTCCTCCAGGCCCTGAATGGCTGGAGGATACACCCTCTTCAAGGTCTGATGGGTCGGAAGACACTCTTGGAGGCCACGATTGGTCAGGAGATGGCCTGCGTGGACTCCCACTTCTCCTTTCTCCCTCGTGAGAGCCCCACAGGCAGGGTGGCCTAGGTCCAGGAGGGGTAGGAGAAGGTGATTCCGTACAGCTGGGCCCAGGAAGAGAAGCCCCTCTTCTTCCTGATGAAGTGGTGGTGGTTGCCCTTCTCATTCTGAGTGTCGGTGACACGCTCGTCCAGCGCCTTAGGCTTGTGGCAGTGGTAGGGCACATGCTGTAGGCGGGGCCGCTGCAGTAGTCGGGGGGCACCATGCCATAGATGTGCACGTGGTCACACTATGCCACCGCAGTCGCCATGGTGAACCAGCCTGTGCTCAACCACGAGCAGGACTCTCTTCCCTGTCCTTGCCTGCCTCACTCCAGAAGAGGTCACCAGACTGGCTCAGGACTCTTCCCTGTCCTTGCCTGCCTCACTCCGGAAGAGGTCACCAGACTGGCTCAGGACTCTTCCCTGTCCTTGCCTGCCTCACTCCGGAAGAGGTCACCAGACTGGCTCAGGACTCCTCCCTGTCCTTGCCTGCCTCACTCCGGAAGAGGTCACCAGACTGGCTCGTGCAGCCAAGAGAGATGGCGTAAGCGTCCATGCTGGGGAACACCAGGCCTGCCCGCTGGATGACGCGCACCAGCCTGTCCTGGGGTGTCTGCATCTTGGTGGGAGACCCCAGAAGGTGAACAGGGTTTCGGAGGTCTGGTTGATGAACTCCTAGAGTCTCCGCAGCACATGGAATGCACTGGAATGGGCTGCTACGCGGAAGGTGGTCTTGTTACCCACAAGGTGGTCTGAGTAGCCCGTGGTGGGGGTGTCGTTCATGCAGATTGTGCCCTCGGCCTGCTTGACCTCAGGGCCCAGTTTGGTTCCTAGCAGGTGGCTGGAGCTGGTGACAATCACATTGGTGGCACCAGCTGGGCAGTGTCTTGTGGGCGAGAATGGGGATGTAGCCGTCAGTGATGCTCCACTTCTTGAGGTTGACCAGCTGGTGGATCTGGCTCCACTTCTTGAGGTTGACCAGCTGGCGGATCTGGCGCCACAGGGAGCTGTAATAAGAGACCTCACTGGCACTGTTGGAGCTACAGAGGGTGAGGGTGGTGATGAGAGCAAAGAGGATCACGCACACTGCTGACCACTGCTGTTGTTACTCATCTCTCTCTGGCGACTGCTGTGGGGCAGAGGCCGGCATCCTGCGGATGGCCCAGGGGGGAGGGGTGTGGGGTCACACCTCCCCTGGGGGGCGCCAGCTCCTCTCAGCCCCCAAGCCCCTCGCAAGGTGCCTGGAGCCCAGAGTTGAGGTCTGGGCTGCTGTGGCTGCCCAGGCCCCGCTGCCAAAACAGCTGTTTTGATCGATTCTGGTTTTTCAGTGAAATAAGGGTGTACAGGGCATGCTCAGTTGCACAGTCATGTCCGACTTTTTGAGACTTCATGGACTGTAGCCTGCCAGGTTCCTTTGTCCGTGGGATTCTCTAGGCAAGAATACTGGAGTGTGTAGCCATGCCCTCCTCCAGGGGATTGTCCCAACCCAGGGTTCAGATCCCAACTGGTATCTCCTGTGTCTCCTGCACTGTAAGCAAATTCTTTACCGCTGAGTCACAGGGGAAGCCAAGAAGCAAGGCAGTTGGCTGAGAATGAGGACAGAGTGTGGGGTGAAATGGCTGTTTTGGAGGCTGGGAGGCTGAGTGTATGGGGGACATTGAGTAGAATAACCTGGTAATGAGGAAAGCCTGCTTGAGTCTTGTCGTCAGGAGCCAAGTGCAACTAAGCAGGTGCTCATGTGGCTGCTCAGCCGTGTCTGACTCTTCGCAACCCCATGGACTGCAGCCCGCCAGGCTCCACTGTCCATGAGATCCTCCCGACAAGAAATACTGGAGTGAGGTGCCGTTTCCTCCTCCAGGGGACCTTCCCAACCCAGGGTTCAAACCTGTGTCTCCCACACTGGCAGGCAGATTCTTACCACTGAGCCACTTATCTCCTCCTCCCACGCAGGAGATAATACACACTTCAACCAGGAGCTACTGTGTGCAACAGACAGGTGGGCTTAGGAGTGCTGAGGTTCGGTTAGGCAAGTGTGAGAGAGATGGCAGGAGGGTCCCTGATCCAGCCTCCTTCTTACTCCCCAGACCTTGGTCCTATTTCCGATGCTGGTCTCGTTTTTACTGATGCCTTCCTGGTCTCTTTGCCCCCATCTACCTTCCTGCCCTTCACCCCTCTGGGCCTCAGCCATCCTCCTCCTCTTTCTCCCCTACCCCTCCTTCAATTTCTCATCCTGAGAAAACGAGGCCCACAAGCCAGCTCAGCCAGAGGTGGAACCGGTACTTCAAAAGGGCACAGTAATAGTGACTTTCTCTGTTTGACAAAGACTCCTACCTGCCTGCCAGCACCAGAGCTGATTTTCTTAGAATGCAGGCTCCTTGAAGTTGGAGGAAGCAGCTTGTCCACCCATCAATAAGTGTGGCCCAAGGTGTAATTATTGTTAGGCCTGTTGTGAGAGGCGAAGGTGGTCCCTGAGCTTCCCCTCTGCTGTGTTCCATAACGAGCTTGTCTGGTGGAGGAGATGGACCCAGGCCCAAAGGACTCAGTTGGGATGTGTCCTGGTCTCCCTTCAGACTGAAGGACTTATTCCCCCAGCTTCTGGGAGTGCTGTGGGCAGGTGGCCCCCTGCTGTCGGCAGTCTCAGGAATTGTTTAGCTAAGGTCCAGCCTGCATCCAGTGACTGGTTTATACCAGGTTGTAAAGGCCTGACTTTCTCAACCCAAGTTGAGGTGTCTCAGAAGGGTCATTCCAGTGACAGAGCTCCTGGGGGAGGTGGCGGGGAGGTGAGCTGAGGCTTTCACAGCTTCACCTCTCCATCTCCTCAATTCTTGCCTCCCTCCTCTCCCTCCGACAGCTGTTGACCTCAAGGGCACCCCTTAATCAACGTAATCACCCTTATCTCCCTCTCAGAGATTCTTCTGGGGAACCCAACTTGCAACAGTTGAGGCCGGTAGTGACCCAAGAAAGCAGACACTAAGGTGAAATTGGTTTTCTTGGCGTAGCATTAACATCACACCTGAACTCTAAAATGATCCCTTCCCTGGATTCCTCCTGTTCTACAAAATCATAATTGCACGTGTGTTTTGCTGAAAGTTTTCACTTTTGTCTCAGGTTCAAAGGATTTGTTAACAAAATAAGCCACCTATTCTATATAAATAAATAATACAAATGTTTGTTAGAGGATTATCTAGCTTACTTTCAATATACTAACATTAAAAGAAAAGATAAATAGAAGCAACAGAAGATACATATGCAAGATCAAACCAGTCAATCCTAAAGGAAACCAGTCCTGAACGGAAGGACTGATGCTGAAGCTGAAACGCCAGTACTTTGGCCACCAGATGTGAAGAGCTGATTCATTGGAAAAGACCCTGATGCTGGGAAAGATTGAAGGCAGGAGAAGAAGGGGATGACAGAGGATGAGATGGTTGGGTGGCATCACTGACTTGATGGGCATGAGTTTGAGCAAGCTCTGGGAGTTGGTGATGGACAGGGAGGCCTGGCATGCTGCAGTCTGTGGGGTCGCAGAGTCAGACACGATTGAGTGACTGAACTGAACTGAGCTGAGAGGATACATCACCAAATTGGGTTTTGACCAGCATCCAGACTCAAACAGCAGTGGGAAGTCCCTGCAACACAGCACGTCTGGAGTCCCAGTTGGGAAAAAAGACTCAGGCATCGCATCCGCTCCTTGGGTGAGACTTCAAAGGCTGCACCTCAGGGTTCCCGCTTTTAATCCCAGGATGCAAACTGATATCATTAATCTGTGAGCAAATAGCAGCTCTGGTTTCCTGTTAATGCTTATAAAACTTGGAATGTTGTTAAGCCCAGGACTTGGTTGGCCAGGGCACCTCCAGGGGCTCAACAGTCTCAAGATTCATCCTCTACCTATGGTGCTTACAATGCTTCCACTCACAGCAAGCAGTCACTCACAGTCAGGGCAGTGTCCAGGCAGGTTAGAAGCAAGGTCAGAGGCCTGCTCTGCTCTGTCTGTGGAGCCTAAACAAGACTATTTAATTTCCCTAACAAGGTGTCACCTTCTAGGCCCCAAGCCCACTTCCTTCCTCAAGTATAAGTTATTCCCACACTTTCTCCTCTGCTCCCCTAGCCTCCAGACCATGGCCCTGTTTCATGAGTCAACGTGGGGACACGGGGGGATGTGCCTACTTCTGTCACCCTGCCATGCCGTATTCTGGGCAGGTCAGAACCTGAGGCTGCCAGAGCGACTGGAAAGTGGGAGCTGAAATGCCAGGAAGGAGGAAAGGCAGAGAGCCCTGAAATCTGAGTGAAAACTCTCCTCTCAGTCTCTACCCTCATCGCCATTGTCGGCTTCTTCCTTTTTTTAAAAAAAAATCTTTGTATCATTTAATATGTTATGAAAATTCCTCAGCATCAGTAAGAACAGAGTACATTCAATATCATTTTGAAGGGCTTCCTTGGTGCCTCGGACATAAAGAATCTGCCTGTAATGCAGGAGATCCGGGTTAGATCCCTGGGTCGAGATCCCCTGGAGAAGGAAATGGCAACCCACTCCAGTATTCTTGCCTGGAGAATCCCATGGACAGAGAGCCTGGTGGGCTACAGTCCTTGGAGTCACAAAGAGTCGTACACGACCAAGCGCCTCTCACATCATTTTGAATGCCCGTGTATATTCCACTGTACAGATATACTGTAATTTAACCATCTACTATTGGTCATTTGGAGGGTTTCCAATTGTTAAGGTTAATTTCGGGGGAGGGCGGGTTGTGGGCTTTTCTTTCTTCAAGCTGAAGGAAGGGCTTCCCCGGTGGCTCAGTGGTAAAGAGTCCACCTGCCAGGAGACACAGGATGGCTCCCTGGTCCAGGAAGATCCCGCTTGCCACAGAGCAGCTAAGCCCTTGTGCTACAGCTACTGATCCTGTGCTCTAGAGTCTGGGAGCCACAGCCACTGAAATTCGCACCCCCTAGTGCCCGTGCCCGCGCCCTCAAACGAGAGAGGCCACTGCAGTGAGAAGCCCCCACACAGCAGCTGGAGGGTAGCCCCCGATTGCCCCAAGCAGAGAAAAGCCCGTGCAACTACAAAGACCCAGCGCAACCAACATCCACTCATTAATTATTTAAAAACCTGAAGCGAAATTCGCTCGGTTGTGTCCGACTCTTTGCAACCCCATGGACTATACAGTCCATGGAATTCTCTAGGCCAGAATACTGGAGTGGGTAGCCTTTCCCTTCTCCAGGGGATCTTCCCAACCCCGGGTTGAACCCAGGTCTCCCACGTTGCAGGCAGAGTCTTCACCAGCTGAGCTACAAGGAAAGCCCCACAAAGCCTGAAGGAGACCACTTACGATGTCAGTCTGTTCCCAGCTGGAAACAGGTTCCAGTGCCGCCAGGACTGTCCCATCTCTTGGGTTTGTCGGTGCTGCTGGCAGCCTGACAGGCTCAGAACCAGAGGGAAAGAGGGGCTACTGCCAGGGAGGAGAAGGTTCATGGTCAGGGAGGCTGAAACCTACAGGCAGGAGTGGCTAAAACACCCAGTCCTGTGAACTTCGTCCACACCACCTCAGTGGCAGACGGAGATGAGGCTGGCAGTTGATACGGAGAGGCAGGAAAGGGTCTTGGATTCTCAAGAAGCAAACCTGAGACCCGGGTACAAGTAGTTTATTGGGAGGTGGTTCTGATTCCGGTGGTGAAAAACTAGAAGGAAGGACCTTTATTCTTGTCTTCTTTGAAGGAAGAATTCAGCAGAGACCAAGATTGTGAAAAGATAAAGGTGTTTATAAAAAGAAGCAGAATACGTGTAAAAGAACACGTAGCTGAACTCAGAGTGAGTCATGTGCAACGGGGCTGGCTTAGGTTGCTTAAATCAAGGTAGTTTTCTGCTTTTGTTTTCTGACCAGTCATCTTCATATCTGGTCCTGGTACGGGCGCACATCTCTCAGCCAAGATGGATTCCAGCTGACCTCTTCTCCCTCCTTTTGTCCTTCCCCTCGACTGAGGGCCTTCTCTGGGCCAGGAAACCCCACAAGAATGCACCCCGTCTGGGCCCAGTGCTCCCACTGGTCTCCCATCTCGAAGCATCAGCAGGAGACCAGCTGCAGTTGCTCAGCCAGGGGCCTGTGCACCTCCTACCTCAGGTCTGAAGAGAGGAGCCTGACCCAGATGTTACTGAGTCGCGTCTGCTGTGAGCACCCAGGGCCCGATCCCGCCGGGGACCCTCTGAGATGAGGCCAGGACTAGGGTGAGGTACTTGGGGTGCCAGATTAAGGAGGGACCCACTCTCGCACAGCCCTGGTAGATGCCGCCTTACATCTTGCACCCTGGAGCCTCTCTTACCTTGTCCTAGTCCCTGCCCTCCTCTGAGAGACTGTGCAGAACTAACCTCATGATTGTTCCGCCCACAACCGGGAGCCAGGGATCTTGTCGCTGACCCCATCCTTCACTGATTGAGCATTTCCCCTGGGTTGTTAAATCTCAGCACTTGTGGCCCTGAGGCAGAGTCAGAGGGAGGAAGAGCTGGTCCTGCAGAGGTCTGCTGAAGGCATGCAGGCCAGGTGTCCATGGCCCCTGCCGTGGACGGAGAGGATGTATTTAGAAACAGAGTTCAGGGAGCCTGAATATATCCCTCCTCTCTCCGGGGCCCACCTTCTTCTGCTTCTGTGACCCTTGAAGCCAGTGAAGGAAACGTTCAAGAGAATCACTTGGAGAACTAGGCTGTGTCTTCGGAATCTGGAGATGCCGGGACTGGTAGTCTTCTCGTACCTCGTGGTAGCCACCTTGTGTAGTCCTTGAGGTGAGGTGCATCTGCAGTACAGCAAGAAGTGGGCCTCCTGGGAAAGACCTGCCCTTCCTAGAAGGGGGGCCTGAGCTTCTCAGGGCCAGAGATGAAGCCCAACCACGGAAGCCAGAGTTTCACTGTCCTGGGAGCATCCTACACGAGAAGACAACCAGCAGGGAAGTCCATGGAAAATGCGGGGGTAGCAGCCAGGCTTAGAACGTATCACCCAGATCAGTGATGGGAGTTCCTTGAAAAACCCACAAAGATGCTCTACAGGAAAGAGGCAGCCTCGGGCACTGCCACACAGAGGACCTCAGTGCCAAGCTGTCCCCAGAGCAGCCATGATATGCCTTTTCTGCTCCCCACCCTGCCAGCCCAGCCCAGCCCTGGCTGAGGAAGGGCAGCAGAGTGAGAAGGGAGGGAGAAGAAGGGAAGGACAAGGAGGAGAAGCCACCCTCTCCCACCTCCCCCAGGCCAGTTTCCTTGGCAGGAGGCCCAGGCTGGAGGACCAGGGAACGTCGGGTGGATAAAAGATCGATGCTTTGATATTTTATTGGACTGGACTTTTAAAAATACCTTTAAAAACAGTATTGACACCCAAGTGTGACTCAGAAAGATGCAGGTTCTGAGCAGTCATCTGTGTAAGAATGGAAGAGTCAGCATTCTGCAGTACAGTTGGCAGGGAGAGCGGTTGGAAAGAAAAATGTCATTTTCAGCTACTGTCCTCCTGGGTTCATCCATTCAATAAACCCGTGTCCTCCATTCTAGCTTTGCCCAAATGTGCTAAAATGGCATTATTTAAAAATTCTGTCTGTATATCTAGAATTTGCTCAGAACCTGGGAGAGACATGTGGTTAATTGACATCCCCCACCCCCACCACCAGCCAGTGAGAACTCTGGCCCTGCATGCTGACACTGTTTCCAAAAGCAACAGAACAGTTGGGAGCTAAGAAGCCACCCCAGTCATGACTGCTGCAGCCTTCCCCACCTCTCCCCTGCCAGAGAGGCCCTGGAGGTTGAGACGCAATCACAGTAGGAAACTCTAAGAAGCAGAATAATAGTAAGACTGGGATTGACTTCAGCCAGAGTTCAACATTGCTGCTATCCCAGCTCTCAATGGCCAACATTGTTATTAAATAGCTTGAACATCATCTCTGAGGAAAGCTGGACCTCCTGTGCTTGTTGATGGTTCGGTGTTGGATGCCAAAGGAATTTCCCTTCTCATCCAAGGTGATATAAGGAAGGGTCAGTCTTGCTCAGGGCCTTTGGATATCATGTGCACACAGATCCCCTGGGTCCTTGTCAGAATGCAGAGTCGGATCTGGAGTGGGGCAGGAGTATGCATTTTTAACTAGCTCCCAACTGGTGTCAAGTGCTTTGGTGCGTGGACTACATTTACAGTAGCAAAGATCCAGAACGGTGATTCTCCACTTTAGCTGCACGTGAGAATCACATGCGGGAATCTGCAAAATCTCAGATTCAGATTTCATTGGTCTGGAGTGGGATCCTGATGCTGATGTTTTTAAAATTCCCGTATAATTCTGTAAGAGCCTCCCTGATGGCTCAGTGGTAAAGAATCCACTTGCCAATGCAGGAACCACAGAAGACCCAATGCAGGAACCACTCTCTGACCCAGGGATCCCATCTCTGGGTCAGAGAGATCCCCTGGAGGAGGAAACAGCAGCCCACTCCAATATTCTTTCTTTTTTTTCTCACTCCAATATTCTTGCCTGGGAAATCCCATGGACAGAGGAGCCTGGCGGGCTACAGTCCACAAAGTCACAAAGAGTTGGACCCATCTTTGCAAGTGAACAACAACACAATTTTATAAACAGCTAAGATTGAGAAATAGATTTATAATAAGAATTGTGACATTTGTTTATTCTATAACTGTTATTTATTTATGGAAGATAAAAGTGGTTACGGAGTTAATACCAACATAGACAAAGAATGATTCTTCTAAATCCACCTGAGGTTGAAAACACCTAGGAAGAGTCACCCCACCTGAACCCTAGTATGTCGCACCAGTGCAGGAAATGGCTGCTGATAAAATCGCCACCTAACCTCAACCAGAAAGGCTAGGACAGCCCCACTGAGTGGATTGTGGGCACTCTGAATTGTCTGTGCAGAAAGAAGGGGAGGCAGGGTGCGTGTGAGTGCGTATGCTCGAGAGACATGTATGCATGTGATGGAAATTCAGCGTCGACCAAAATGTCCCTTCCTCCCTCAAGTCTCAGTTTAAAAGTAGTTTTGTCCTTTTTATTCATCACTCAAGGTGATGATGGCAGTGCTTTGAGACTAGTCACTCTGTATTAATTTCCCAGGATTGCATGACAAGTTACCAAAAACTCAGTGACCCAAACGATAGAATTGCATTTTCTCACGGTTCTGGGGGCCAAAGTCCAAAATCAAGGTGTAGGCGGGGCCGCGTTCTCTCTGAAACCTTTCGGGGAGAATCCATTCCATGTCTTAGTTTCCAGTGGTTGGTGGCAAGTCTTGGCTTGTGGCACTCCAATCTTTGCCTCTGTCACCCTGTGGAATCCTCCCTGTGTCTGTTCACTTCTTCTAAGGACATCAGTCATATTGGATTAAAGGCCCACCGTACTCAAGTATGACCTCATTGTAATGAATATCATCTGCCATGATCTGATTTCTAGATAAGATCATGTTCTAGGACTCTGGGAAGGGCATGAATTTGGGGGCAGGATGCTCTCCAACCCAGTACACTCTTCTTACCTAAAGATGGGAAGATTCCTGAGGCCATCACAGGTCCATTTCGGAAATACCTTGCCCAAATCCCCCTACAAACAGGAGTTCTTTGTTTTACACCAGAGCCCAGCCTGTTCCCTTTCCAGCACTGCATAATGGGAAGTATGCCGAACATAGAGCCTGGTGGACCTGAGGTCAAATCTCCACTTAGAGAGTGGAGGTGACTTTCGGTTAAGTTGCTTATACCTTCTTGGGTTGCATCTTTGTAACTTGGGGCAACAGGACAAATAACCAAACATTTTGTGGAAACTTTCTTCTGCACGACACAACATATTAGAACCTTTATAGATGTTATTTGATTAACAGAAATATCATCTTCATGAAGCTGTGGGGATAAATTAGCATATAGACTGTACCTGATCCGCTATAGGTGCTGAACAAATACTAGTCCTTTTTACATCCTTCCTCACTTTAGGAGAAGGCAATGGCAACCCACTCCAGTACTCTTGCCTGGAGAATCCCATGGATGCAGGGGCCTGGTAGGCTGCAGTCCGTGGGGTCGCTAAGAGTCGGACATGACTTCACTTTCACTTTCACTCAGGTGCTGACAGTTCCTGATAATCCCTAAGCGGAGCCACCCAGATAACCTGCCCTTGCATTTCTGATGGACAGCCTGGAGCTGGAGACTTGGGAGTCAGCTCTGCCAGTAACTCCACTGTGACTTTGGCAAGCCACTTAAACACCTTCCATCCAGTGACTCACTCTGCTGCCCACTCAAGAACGAGCAGCATCTGAGAGCAGCATGCCAGTGTGGGAAGTGGAGCCCAGGGCCCGGCAGGCAAGAAGGTTCATGGGGCTGTGGAGCATCTCTGGTCCTGAGTTCCAGCATCAAAGTGGTCCTGAGCTCACCTGCCCCATCTCACCATCTGCCCTTCCATGCACCTGCCCTAATCTTTACTGAGCTGTGTTCTCAGCTCTCTGTGGATCTGCCAAGGGTTAAATAGCTTCTGACCTTTAAAGAAAACGTGATATTAACCCAAGAGTCCCTCTCTGGGTTTGGATAGTGTGTGTGTGTGTGTGTGTGTGTGTGTGTGTGAATGTGTGTTTCCTTGCTCTCTTGCAGGACTTCCTGTTTCTGCAGACTCTTTGCCCACACCATTAACTCTGGAAGTGGCTGGGCACTTGTGCAAATCTGTCAGCTGCCACATCACATCCTTGATTTGCTCTCTCCTTCTTCTCCAGTTCAGTTCAGTTCAGTCGCTCAGTTGTGTCTGACTTTTTGCAACCCCGTGAACTGCAGCACGCCAGGCCTCCCTGTCCAGCACCAACTCCCGGAGCCTACCCAAACTCATGTCCATTGAGTCGGTGATGCCATCCAACCATCTCATCCTCTGTCATCCCCTTCTCCTCCCGCCCTCAGTCTTTCCCAGCATCAGGGTCTTTTCAAATGAGTCAGCTCATTTGAGTCAACATCATGTGTCAGCATCAGGTGGCCAAAGTTTTGGAGTTTCAGCCTCAACATCAGACCTTCCAATGAACACCCAGGACTGATCTCCTTTAGGATGGACTGGTTGGATGTCCTTGCAGTCCAACGGACTCTCAAGAGTCTTTTCCAACACCACAGTTCAAAAGCATCAATTCTTTGGTGCTCAGCTTTCTTTACGGTCCAACTCTCACATCCATACACGACTACTGGAAAAACCATAGCCTTGACTAGACAGACCTTTTTGGCAAAGTAATGTCTCTGCTTTTTAATATGCTGTCTAGCTTGGTCATAACTTTCCTTCTAAGGAGTAAGTAAGTGTCTTTTAGTTTCATGGCTGCAGTCACCATCTGCAGTGATTTTGGAGCCCCCCCCCTCCAAAAAAATGTCTCACTGTTTCCACTGTTTCCACATCTATTTGCCATGAAATGATGGGACCGGATGCCATGATCTTAGTTTTCTGAATGTTGAGCTTTAAGCCAACTTTTTCACTTTCCTCTTTCACTTTCATCAAGAGGCTCTTTAGTTCTTCTTCACTTTCTGCCATAAAGGTGGTGTCATCTGTGTATCTGAGGTGATTGATATTTCTCCTGGCAATCTTGATTCCAGCTTGTGCTTCTTCCAGCCCAGCATTTCTCATGATGTACTCTGCATAGAAGTTAAATAAGCAGGGTGACAATATACAGCCTTGACATACTCCTTTTCCTATCTGGAACCAGTCTGTTGTTCCATGTCCAGTTCTAACTGTTGCTTCCTGACCTGCATACAGGGGACAGGTTTCTCAAGAGGCAGGTCAGGTGGTCTGGTATTCCCATCTCTTGAAGAATTTTCCACAGTTGATTGTGATCCACACAATCAAAGGCTTTGGCATAGTCAATAAAGCAGAAATAGATGTTTTTCTGGAACTCCCTTGCTTTTACAATGATCCAGCAGATGTTGGTCCCTTCTTCTCCAGGGACCTGTTTATTGAGGGCTGGTGTGTCTTCTTGGCACAGTTGACACTTCTGAAGGGCTCAGCTGCCAAACTGGCTGAGTATGGGTAGTTTTTCAGTTTGTCAAGCAGTGGAAATATGGGGGGGAGGCCCTACCACCAGTTTATTGGACAAGCCTTAGAACATCCCCGCTCTTCAGTAATAACAACCCATCATATTCATAAGGGCTACAAAATTTCCCAAGCACATTCGTACTTATGATCTCATTAAATCACAACATCTGCATGGAGACTTTGTGTCCATTTTATAGATGAAGATCCTAACCCCCTGCCAGCTGACACCCTTGGCATTGTTTGGGAGCCAGTTTGACGTGCAGAACCTTGGGCTCAGACCTGCCGAGTCATGACCTGCCATTTAAGATGATTCCCAGGTGATCTGTGAGGGCTTCTTTTGCGGCTCAGCTGGTAAAGAATCTGCCTGCAATGCGGGAGACCTGGGTTCGATCCCTGGGGTGGGAAGATCCCCTGGAGATGGGAAAGGCTACCCACTGTATAGCCCATTAGATCGCAAAGAGTCGGACACGACTGAGCGGCTTTTTACTTTCACAGGTGATCTGTGTGCACATTAAAGAGTGGAAGTGCTGGACTAAAGGGTAGTAACTCTCCCAGCATCCAGGACAGCATGATGGCTCACCTGGGATGAAAACCCAGGCTCCAAGCCTCCCAGAGAAGTGCTTTTCTGACAGCGTTGCTACACTCTCTGCACTTTAGCTGACCTAAAGTAGGCACATACATCCTCTCAGTCAGCTCCCAGGTGACATCCACGTTCTCACCCTGAAGACTGAAGCTGAGTCGGCTGCCCCTGCTTTTGCTCCTGAAGCCCTTGGTGGGCTCCTCTGTCACAGAGGTAGAGGTACTGAGCCCTGTAACAAGGGGGAGAAAAATCAAACCATCAAGCGTCTTCTCAGGGCAACCACTGGATTTGTCTGGAAGAGCTCCATACATCACTCTGGTTGCCCTACTTGAGCGATGGGGGAGCAAAGGAAACAAACTGCTGTGCAAAAGGAGGAATTTGTGTTGATCCTGAGAACAAAGACAAAGATGGGCAGAGAAATTACGAGGAAAAAAGAGGAGGAGTGTGCCAGAGCCTTGGAGGAAGAGGTACAGTAATGTTTCTACATTCTTGGTGGGAATGGATTGCTTTGGGGGGGTTGTTTTGTTTTTGGTAGACAGTGTAAATGTTTTACACAAAGTGGAGTCTTGGAATGGCACAGTGAAGCTGGGAACTGGCTGGTGCCAGAGTGCCGTGAGGTCTCAGTGGGCCCTGGAACCGCATAGTGACTGTCTGGACCAGCTTATTTCCTGTTCTTGGAATCCCTAGGACCTCGCATAATATAGCCAAAATGTTTCTTGTATGAATGAATGAGAGCATTAAAAAATCCATAAATATTATCCTGTCCAACTCCCTCATTTTTTTCCCCTGCCTGTTTGTTGTAGATTGGCTTTAAAATTTTTTTATCATAAGATACATTATATATTATAACATGGAAATACAAATATGCAATTAAAAAAATAATAAAATGAATACCAATATAGTCACCATCCAAATCAAGAAACAGAACATCAAAGGTTTTATACTTTTTTTTACTTACTTTTTCTGGCTGTGCCTCCAGCATGCAGGATCTTAGTCCCCTGTCTAGGGATACAACCCAGGCCCCTTGCAGTGGAAACGTGGAGTCTAAACTGCTGAACCACCAGGAAAGTCTTTACATCTTTCAACAATCTGGAAATGTTTTCTTTTGTAAGGTTGGAGGTAGGAGGCTAAGTAATTTTTTCATATACATAATCAATTTTGACTCAAGATTTGTTGAAAAAGTTTTCCTTTTCTCACTAAGCTGCAGTGCCAACTTGTTCTTTAAAAGAATTCTGTTTGTGAATAGATCTGCTTCTGGGTTCTGTCTTTGATTCTTTGATCTACCTATTATTTTCAGCGTAAAACTATGTGATCTGTTTACCAAAGCTTTATAATAATTACTCATATCTGACATGATGAGACCCCATATTCTTCTTCTTTAGCAGTATCTTGGCTTTTTATAGGCATTTGTATTTCTAAATAAAATTTAGAACTACTTTGTTAATCACAAAAACTATTGTGAGAATTTTTTTATAATTATATGGAAACTTTAAGTCAGTTTAGGGGAGAACTCATATCTTTTGACATCTAGTCTTCTAAAGCATAAATAATATATTTCTCTACAACTTTTATAAATTCTTGTATGTCTTTTAACAAAGTTTTATAATTTTTCTATAAAGATTCTTCCTCATTTATATCACTTCGTATTTATTGATGTTACAATAAAAAATCATTTTTAAAACTACTTTTTATATATATTGTTGCAGAGACAGAAATGCAGTGGAATTGTGTTATCAACTTTTCGTTCAGCACTGTTATGCAATTTTACTGCTAACTTTGATATCTTACCTGTAGACTCTTTCCGATTTCCAAGAGAATGGGTTTGGGCTTTCCCTTCCCATCTCCTTTAAATTATGATATCTTGTCTTCTGTCCCAGTCCTTATGCCATTTATTTCTTTCCCTTGACTTATTGTACAAGGTGAATATCTCTAGTACCAAGTAGAAGTGGTGGTAGAGAAGGCATAGTTTTCTTATTCCTAATTTTAGAGGGATCTGTTTTGACATTTCCTCATTGATAAGGATGTTTGATTTGGTTTTGTAGTTTCAGGTTAAAGAAGCCCCATATTGAAGAACTTTTTAATGAAGAGATGTTGTTGGTTTTTTCCCCCCTTAAAAATGAACTGCAGTCCACATGTGGGAAATGCCTATAACATAAATGTATGCAGTTCCACGCACTGAACCCATCTGTGTGACCACCGGCTAGATCCAGAGACAGCGTATCTCCAGATCCTGAGATGCGCCTTTCCATCTTATTACTCAGCCCACAGTGGTACCCAATCTTCCGACACCACGGGCTAGTTTTACCTGTGTTTTAGTCTCCTATGTAAGTGGAGTCATAGTACTGCCTTTGCGACTGGCTTCTGTTTTTCTAAGTAATTATTTATTTATTGTTGGCTGCCCTGGGTCTTCACTGGTGCACTTGGGCTTCCTCTAGCTGCAGCCAGTGGGGGTGGCTCTCTGGTTGCAGAGCGCAGGCTTTCTGTTGCTGTGGCTTCTCTTATTGTGAGTGCAGGCTCTTGAGTACACAGGCTTCAGTGGTTGCTGCACGTGGGCTCAGTAGCTGAGGCCTGTGGGCCTAATTGCTCCATGGAATTTGGGATCCTCCTGGACCAGGGATCAAACCCATGTCCACAGCATTGCAAGGTGAATTCTTAACCACATGAGTCTGAGTGAACTCCGGGAGCTGGTGATGGACAGGGAGGCCTGGCGTGCTGCGATTCATGGGGTCGCAAAGAGTCGGACACGACTGAGCAACTGAACTGAACTGGACTGAACTGGACCACCAGGGAAGCCTTGTATCTGGCTTCTTCTGTGCAATGTTATGTTAGTATATTCATCTATACTGTACAATTGTAGATCACTTATTCTTGACAATGAAACGTAGGCTGTTGTGTGAATATACTGGAATCTATATATCCTATGTTTGATGGGCACTTGGATAGTTTCCTATAAGTCTATTATGAATAGTTCAGTTCAGTTCAGTTCAGTCGCTCAGTCGTGTCCAACTCTTTGTGACCCCATGAATTGCAGCACGCCAGGCCTCCCTGTCCATCACCAACTCCCAGAGTTCACTCAAACTCACATCCATCGAGTCAGCGATGCCATCCAGCCATCTCATCCTCTGTCGTCCCCTTCTCAATCCCAATCCCTCCATCAGAGTCTTTTCCAATGAGTCAGCTCTTCGCATGAGGTGGCCAAAGTGCTGGAGTTTCAGCTTTAGCATCATTCCTTCCAAAGAACACCCAGGACTGATCTCCTTTAGAATGGACTGATTGGATCGCCTTGCAGTCCAAGGGACTCTCAAGAGTCTTCTCCAACACCACAGTTCAAAAGCATCAATTCTTCGGCGCTCAGCTTTCTTCACAGTCCAGCTTTCACATCCATACATGACTACTGGAAAAACCATAGCCTTGACTAGACGGACCTTTGTTGGCAAAGTAATGTCTCTGCTTTTTAATATGCTATCTAGGTTGGTCATAACTTTCTTTATGAATAGTACTGCTATGAATATACTAATACATGTCTTTGGTGAAATATATATTTTGTGTTTGATACATACCTCAGAGGAGTATTGAAAACCATTGAAAATGTGCATGTTTCACTTTAGTAGAAAAATGCCACATTATTTTCCAAAGTGGTTGCAACAGTTTCCACTCCCAGCAGGAGAGTTGGAGAGTTTCATTTGCTCCATATACATGCTGAATTTTATCAGTTTTCCTGCATCTTTTGAGATGACCATGTGCTCATAAGATTTTTTTCCCCATTAATCTGTTAATGTGGTGAATTACACTCCTCATCTTTCCTCATGAAAAAGGAACCTCTCTTTCCTGGGCTAAATCCAACTTGGTCAAGATGTACAAATTGTATGTTGCTTGATTCCATGTGCTATGGTTTTTGTAGAGTTTTCACCTCAGTCTTCATTAGTGGGGTTGGCCTAAATTTGAGGGGGGAGGTTGCTCTAATAACTTTTTTTTTTTTTTTTACAAAATGAAAGAAAATGGCCTCAAAGAACTAGGTGTATTTAGACAACTGCACAATAGGGTCACAGATCCAGCTCCCAGTTACAGCAAATCTACACCGCTGCTCTGGTCTGGAACTCTTGGAGTAATAATGCTAGTTCCCTGAAAAGCTATGAATGCTAAGATAAACTCTTGACACCCTCCATTTCTAACAATTTTCAACTCCTAGGTTCTCTCATACTGTTTGGAAAACTGCAAATTTGATTTCCTCCTTGTTCACAAGACAAGAGCTTAGCTCAGGAGTTCCCCAGTCAGAGGAATGAAACAAGGCTCTCACAGTAACCCTCCTGGGAATCTTCGGTGATGTGTGCCTCTCTGCTGAGACCCCCAGACTAGATGAGTCTCACATACTCAGAAGGAATGGGTGGAGAGCATGCTTGTAGGGGCAGAGGAAGAAAACCTCTGCCTTTGTGAGCCTGAGGCCCACTCTACCGTGTAGCCTTGGGTTGTCTCTCGCTCGCCTCCACTTTGCAGCGGGGGGCTCCTCTCCCGTCCCCACCGTCTCGCTGGTACTGCTGCAGGACGGAGAGCTCCTGGACCACAAGGCTCCAGCTCGCCCACGCCTCCCCGAGTCATTAACCACAAGGCTCCCTCACAGGAAACTGGTAAAAATGAGTATTCATGCCTCCTCCACCAAGGCAGTACAGACCATCAGTGTTCCATCTTTGAGAGAAGCTTGCCCACAAGCTTCCAGAACAGCAGCTCTGAGAGTCTGATGGGAAATGGGATATCCACATGGCCTCAAAATATCTCTCATAAATGGCTTATTAATAACACAGGGAAAAATAGCAACCTTCCTACTGGCAGACAGTTGAATGAAATGAGCAAGATTAATGTCTTCAGTGCTGGGACTAATGGACATCGTGTGTTCCTGAGAAGGACTCATCGTTTCTGTAGCGTTTCTGCTGAAAATATTTAACCTGGACCTAAGCACAGAGAATTATCAGACAAATCCAAACTGAGGGACATTCTGAAAAATAACTGGTCTGTATGCTTCTAAAAAATGTCAGTGTCTTAAAAGCCAGAAGAAGAGGCACAGTTTCTGATCAAAGATGAGTAAAAGGACTCGACAGTACAATCCACGCACCACCCTGGATTGGATCCTGAACCAGGGGATGACAAGGATTATAAAGGTCGTCACCTGACATCATTGTCACCTGACATCATCTGACAGTTGGTGAGATTGCAAAACAGACTTCTCAGAGAGTGATACTGTGTCACTGTCAAATTTCTTGATCTTGATAATGGTGCCAAGGTGACCTAAGAGAATGTCCTTGTTTTTTAGAAATTCACACTGAAGGGTTTATGCACAAAGGAATGTGATGCCAATGTGATAGATATTTTATAAAAAAATCTCTATATCACATATATATGTATATATATATATATATATAGAGAGAGAGAGAGAGAGAGAGAGAGAGAGAGAGAGCGCAAGTGTGTCAAAATGTTAACAGTTGGTGAATCTTGGAGAAGAATATAGCAGTTTTTTCTATATTCTTGCAACCTTTCTTTTCTGGATATTATTTCAAAACAATAAGCTAAAAAAAATGCTTTTGTATCTAGCAAATGGAAAACCACAAAGGTAAATGATAAGGATCATCTTGGTGGTTAGAATATAGAGTGTCATTATTAATACATTCTTGGCATGAGATGTCTTCAGAGGAAATCGCTTATCTTCTTAACCCTTTAAGAAAGGGTTCATCACTCCACGTGTGCAGATGAGAAAGATGAAGGCTACAGAGATGAAATAAAACATTCAAGGTCACCCAGCAAAGAAGCAGCAGGGTTGGGATTCACTCAGGTCTGTGTGAAAGCCTTCAGGTACCACAAATCCCCTGGGATGTGACCCTGACAAAAACCGATCAGAAGAGAAGGTGGCATTTATGTCTTCTTGGTTATAAGTTGTTGGGTCTTAATTCATCTGACCTTTTCCGAGAACTACCTCTTCTTTCCAGGCACTGCCTTGGATGTAGTGAGTAGATAACCCCCCCTTAAAAAAAGGCAAGATGTGCGTAGAGTCCAAAGAACACAAGGGTGGACATGGACAAGATCTACAGTGAGAAACGAGGGTTTCTGGCAGCCCAGAGGGGAAGGAAGTTGATTCTGACTGCCCTGATGATTTTGGGTAGCTCACTGTGTTTCTGAAGAAGAATGATGGAGGTAAGAGAAAGGGCATTGGTGTCCACCTGGATGGTGTAACCTGGACTGGGACCAGTCCTGCCTCTTAGGAGTCATGTGGATCTTGGGAAGGTTGTCCAAAATACCTGTAGGGTTGATCTGAGAATCGGATTTAGTATAAGTGAAATGCTGGTGTGGCAGGTTCAGGGCCTCTTTTAGGAGCTGTGGCCTCTGGGGACCTGGGAGTAGCTAAAAAGAAGACAGAGGTTGGTGGAGATCATATTGATGTTACCATGTCTTTGCTCATCAAGAAACTAAAATAGAGGTGTTCCCAGCCTGGTTCCAAAATGGATATGCTGAACCAAACTTTAATGTGGGGGGAAAAATAAGAGCAGTTATGCATTATTTTGTAAACTCTTCTTCTGTGCCGGGAACAGGGATGAATGGTATCAGGAGAGAAAGAGAGAAGCATCTGAACAGTCTGCCTTCACCCTTAACTCAGCAGTGCCTTTCCTGGGACAGGGGAAGAAGTCTTCCTGGCTTTCCCTCAAGAGCTCTCCGTATATCCATGACTGCCAAAGCATCCTGTCTTTGGCAAACATCCCAGCCCCTAGGCTCCTCCTGCAGAAGCTGGAATCAATAGAATAGACAGTAACCATAGGGGCAGAGATGCAAAGGCGCCCACCATAAGACAACACAGCGTGAGCTCAAGTTCACAAGCAGTGGAGATGCCCACTGCCTGAGGGCTAGTTCTCAGTTCTGGGGCAGACTCAACCTCAGGCCACTGACACTTAAAAAAGGAGCTCGGGGTACTCCCATAACCCCAACCAGGGCCAGCTATGGCTGGCCCCTGAGGGGCGCTCACAGAATGGAGATATCATTACTATGTGAAGTCGAATATGCCACTTTGGTGTAAGGATTATTTTCAGCTACAGGCAACTGAGAATCAGCCAATAGAGGAAGAGTTCTTCGCCCTTTCCTGGAGTACCAAAAGTGGGGCATACATTTCCTTCTGAGAAAGGTGCCCGCCCTGTACCAGAACAAATGACTCTTATTATCAAAAATGAGATGCTGACACCAGGTTTAGTCTGCACAAACAGAACTTATTAAAATAGCCCTGTTTTCCTCTGACTTCCGTGCTGGCTCAGATGGTAAAGCGTCTGCCTACAATGCAGGAGACCCGGGTTCAATCCCTGGGTTGGGAAGCTCTCCTGGAGAAGGAACTGGCACCCCACTCTAGTACTCTTGCCTGGAAAATCCCAAGGACGGAGGAGCCTGGTAGGCTACAGTCCATGGGGTCGCAAAGAGTCGGACACGACTGAGCGACTTCCCTTTCACTTATTTTCCTTTAGTTCCCTCATAGGTTTCCTTGTCACTCCATCATAGTTTATCATCCCTGGAAGCCCAAACTTCCTTTCCTTCTTTGAAATGGTACATAAGCCTCCAAATCTAACTGCTGTTTTGACTTTCACCCCTTTTCTGTGAATACCTGTGCACCTAAACATATTCTGAATAAAAATTATGTCTTTTCTCTTAATCTGCTTTTTGTTAGTTTAGTTCACAGACTCTCAGTTACTGAGTAAAGAAACTAGAGGAAAATAGTTTTCTCACCAACATACACTTAATAGTGATAAACTCAGACTTCCCTTGTACACCATTTTTTTGTCATGTAGATGCTTTTTGTCACTGGGAGAGAATTCCAAGTGGATTAGTAATTTAATCTATAATTTAGTAAGTTATTTACAAAATGGAAACCTCTCTGCTTTGCTATCAGTGATAGCCATTTTCTAAATGGCTAAAAGCTTAGTTTTGAAAAGATACCATATCATTGTTAAAGAAAACTTTCAAAAACTTTCAAAATAAAGAGGAACAGTCTAATATCTGACTTTGAATTTCTGCCTGTTCCATTCCAGAATCTGATCCCATGCATCTGTGTCTTGACAGTTGTACCATATATACCACCTTAATCTGCTTTTCTCATCATAAAGATTTTTCTGGGTTTCTACATAGTTTTCATATGAGTTCTTCCTTTCATTATTCATCATTCTTCAGAGAGCCATTTACCCCCTAGGACTTCTGTGATGAAAGTGCCATTGCTTGCTAAACTCCTTAAAGGGGAGTATAATATATAATTTCATCTTTTTATCTCTTCTAATGACTAGAGCAGTGCTGGGAATACACTTAGTCCTCAGTAAGTGTTTGCAGCCTTGAAAAAAAAAAATTAGTAGAAGACAAATTCTAGGAATAAAGAACCATGTAAAACACTAAGAGGTCTTATCAGTTCTTCTTGCATGCAATGTAGCATAAGTTTCCAGAAACTACAGCTAAAAATACAAATATTATACTCTAAGCCACGCATTTTTCTCCATGTTCAACCCTTCAGAGCAGTATTGCAGTCATACCTTTGATTGTATGCAGGCGATGTTCCTGACCACTCTTATACAGGAAATAAATATTTAGCAGTAACAAAAAAGTCTGTTTATTGTAGCTTTGTGGGGATGTAATCTATGTGATGCTGGGAGGGATTGGGGGCAGGAGGAGAAGGGGACGACAGAGGATGAGATGGCTGGATGGCATCACTGACTCGATGGACGTGAATCTGAGTGAACTCCGTGAGTTGGTGATGGACAGGGAGGCCTGGCGTGCTGCGATTCATGGGCTCGCAAAGAGTCGGACATGACTGAGTGACTGAACTGAACTGAATCTATGTGAATCTATATTTAGGTATGACCTAAATCAAATCCCTTACAATTATACAGTGGAAGTGAGAAATAGGTTCAAGGGATTAGATCTGATAGACAGAGTGCCTGAAGAACTATGAATGAAGGTTCATGACACCATACAGGAGGCAGGGATCAAGACCATCCCCAAGAAAAAGAAATGCAAAAAAGCAAAATGGTTGAGGAGGCCTTACAAACAGCTGTGAAAAGAAGAGAAGCAAAAGGCAAAGGAGGAAAGGAAAGATATACCCATTTGAACGCAGAGTTTCAAAGAATAGCAAGGAGAGATAAGAAAGCCTTCCTCGGTGATCAATACAAAGAAACAGAGGAAAACAACAGAATGGGAAAGACTAGAGATCTCTTCAAGAAAATTAGAGATATCAAGGGAATATTTCATGCAAAGATGGGCTCAATAAAGGACAGAAGTGGTATGAACCTAAAAGAAGAAGAAGCCATTAAGAAGAGGTGGCAAGACTATACAGAAGAACTATACAAAAAAGATCTTAATGACCCAGATAACCACGATGGTGTGATCACTCACCTAGAGCCAGACATCCTGGAATGCGAAGTCAAGTAGGCCTTAGGAAGCATTACTATGAACAAAGCTAGTGGACAGTTGAGCTATTTCAAATTCTGAAAGACGATGCTGTGAAAATGCTGCACTCAATATGCCAGCAAATTTGGAAAACTCAGCAGTCATCACAGGACCGGATAAGGTCAGTTTTCATTCTAATCCCAAAGAAAGGCAATGCCAAAGAATGCTCAAACTACCACACAATTGCACTCATCTCACACGCTAGCAAAGTAATGCTTAAAATTCTCCAAGCCAGGCTTCAGCAATACGTGAACCATGAACTTCCATATGCTCAAGCTGGTTTTAGAAAAGGCAGAGGAACCAGAGATCAAATTGGCAACATCCGCGGGATCATGGAAAAAGCAAGAGAGTTCCAGAAAAACATCTATTTCTGCTTGATTGACTATGCCAAAGCCTTTGACTGTATGGATCACAATAAACTGTGGAAAACTCTGAAAGAGATGGGAATCCCAGACCACCTGACCTGCCTCTTGAGAAACCTGTATGCAGGTCAGGAAGCAACAGTTAGAACTGTTAGACATGGAACAACAGACTGGTTCCAAACAGGAAAAGGAGCACGTCAAGGCTGTATATTGTCACCCTGCTTATTTTTAACTTATATGCAGAGTACATCATGAGAAATGCTGGGCCGGATGAAGCGCAAGCTGGAGTCAAGATTGCCAGGAGAAATATCAATAACCTCAAATATGCAGATGACACCACCCTTATGGCAGAAAGTGAAGAAGAACTAAAGAGCCTCTTGATGAAAGTGAAAGAGGAGAGTGAAAAGTTGGCTTAAAGCTCAACATTCAGAAAACTAAGATCATGACATCCGGTCCCATCACTTCATGGCAAATAGATGGGGAAACGGTGGAAACAGTGGCAGACTAATTTTGGGGGCCTCCAAAATCACTGCAGATGGTGACTGCAGCCATGAAATTAAAAGACGCTTACTCTTTGGAAGGAAAATTACGACCAACCTAGACAGCACATTAAAAAGCACAGACATTACTTTGTGGACAAAGGTCTGTCTGGTTAAAACTGTGGGTTTTCCAGTAGTCATGTATGGGTGTGAGAGTTGGACCGTAAAGAAAGCTGAGCACCAAAGAATTGATGCTTTTGAACTGTGGTGTTGGAGAAGACTCTTGAGAGTCCCTTGGACTGCAAGGAGATCCAACCAGTCCATCCTAAAAGAGATCAGTCCTGGGTGTTCATTGGAAGGACTGATGTTGAAGCTGAAACTCCAATACTTTAGCCACCTGATGCGAAGTAGAGACTCATTTGAAAAGACCCTGATGCTGGGAAAGATTGAAGGCGGGAGGAGAAGGGGACAACAGAGGATGAGATGGTTGGATGGTATCACCAACTCAATGGACATGAGTTTGAGTAAACTAAGGGAGTTGGCGATGGACAGGAAGGCCTGGTGTCCTGCAGTCCATGGGGTCGCAAAGTCAGACACAACTGAGCAACTGAACTGAACTGACCTGAACCATCCCTGATAGAGGTAGTCCAGCACTTCTGTGTCATAGAGAATTACCTAGATATGAACTCTGCTGCTGCTGCTAAGTTGCTTCAGTCGTGTCCGACTCTGTGTGACCCCATAAACGGCCGCCCACCCACTCCTCTGTCCCTGGAATTCTCTAAGCAAGAATACTGGAGTGGGTTGCCATTTCCTTCTCCAATGCATGCATGCATGCTAAGTCGCTTCAGTCATGTCCAACTCTGTGCGACGCCATGGACAGCAGCCCACCAGGCTCCTCTATCCACAGAATTCTCTAGGCAAGAGTACGGGGCTGGGTTGCCATTTCCTTCTCTAGATACGAACTCAGACACCAGCAAATATTTCTAGGAGATGAGACTGCAGACAAAGGAGAATGGGTTTAGGAGTCATGAAGCAAGATGTAGGGGAATACAAAGCCATTCTAAATTGCATTCTATATCTTTGTCAAGAGGTTTTCTTAAAAAAGTCTGTCCCTGAGGGTATTCTTTTCAGGATCTAGTGAATGTTTCTGTGCAACAGAAGATGGACCTGGCGAAAGCATCGATTCTTGAGCCCTGCATGACCTTGGCTGTGTAGTCTGGTTCTGGCTGCCTTCTTCTAGGATGCTGGGATCCCTGCCTTGTGTCCAAAGATGAGGAATGGAGGCTTCTCTTTAACTCCATCACAGTCTAGATCTTTAGAGCCGGGGTATAGTAGCTCAGATAAAAGCCAGTTAAGGATGCTGTGCTGTGCTGTGCTGAGTCGCTCAGTCATGTCCAGCTCTTTGCAACCCCATGGACTGTAGCCCACCAGGCTCCTCTGTCCATGGGGATTCTCCAGGCAAGAATACTGGGAGATCCTCCTCCAGGGGATCTTCCCAACCCACGGATCGAACCGGGGTCTCCTGCATTGCAGGTGGATTCTTTACCAGCTGATCTACCAGGGAAGCCCCCAACCACAGATATCAAGTCCTAATCCCTGGAATTTGTAAATGTAAACTTATTTAGAAAAAGGGTCTTTGCAGATGTGGTTAGGCCAAGGAGATTACGATAGAGAGATTATCATGAATTATTGAGATGGAACCTAAATGCGCTCTCAAGAGTCTTTATAAGATAGAAGCGGAGGGAGATTTGACGTAGCTCACAGAGGAGACAGCGATGTAAAGACAAAGGCAGAGATTGGTGTGATGTAACTCCAAGCCCAGGACTGCTGGGACTGCCACCAGGAGCCAGAAAAGCCAAGGAAGGATTCTCTCTGAGGACCCTGGAGAGAGCTCAGTCGTCCAAACTCCGAAAGTGTGAGAGAATAAATTTTTATGTTTCAAGGCACCAAGTCTGCGGTAATTTTTTTTTTTTCTTACAGCAACCTCAATAAACTTGGATACGTGGCAAGGGCAGACACAGGTCTACAGGGGCCCACACCAGCTCTCTGTGATGGCCCTGGAACTGTGGCAAGAGGCGGTCCTTTGGTCCAGGCTGTGTGGCCCTCTCCCCGGTGCTTCACCTGACTCCCTCATCTTCATAGTGCCTCATACACCATTCAGTTTATTGGAAAACTTCAGTCCACCAGGTGAAGGAATAGTAAATAGCAGGATTTCAAGGAACTCACAGTAAGGATGCCTGGGAGTATAAATCAGCCACAAAAACACCTCTGCTGACTGGGCTTGCCTCTCCCCAAGTCAGGTTGCTCAGTTGAACTTGGCCTCAACCAAGTGGCCTGGCTTTGTGGAGTGGAGGAAACAGGCAGGATGGAGGCCAGCCCACTCCCCAACCGGGCCCGTGCTGTTACCCTGCATAAAGCAAGGACGTCTGCGCCAAGGCCCATGCCATCATTCTAGCCCTACCTGGAAGCTGGTCTTGGGGGAATTCCACCCAGTCCCTGAGGCCTGCGTGGCCGAGGCGGGGAGAGGTCCAGGGTCCCTTCCACAGCTTCAGGTAAAGCAGGTATCATAGTTTCCGCCCTTGTGATGTGAATCAGCGGTAACTGGGAGCCCCTGAGTCTCCCTGTCTGTGAGCCATTGATCTTTGCTTATCACTGACAAAACTCTTGTAAAAGATCTGAGGTTTTCCCCAAACTACGTCAGCCCGTGAATAATGTGGGTGAGGGGAATTACCTAGATATGAACTCGGACACCAGCAGTTATTTATATGAGATGAAATTGCAGACAAAGGGAGGATGGATTTAGAGGTCGTGAAACGAGACATGGAGGAACACAGAGCCATTCTAAATTGCATCTAAAGAAAGAGGTTGAACTGTAGCGGTGAAATGGATGTCGTCTTCTTGGGGGAATTCTTAGCTCGCTCCCTGTTCCCACGAGGAACTTCCACATCCCTCCAGAAGGGGTGCAGTAGCGGAAAAGACAGCTGTGGTTCCACCTCTCTTCCTGACGGAGGAGGGGGGGTTGGGGGTGGGGTGGTGGTGATGCTGAGCTCCTATGACTGGCAGGTGGGGAAATTTTGTCACTTGTATCCGTTGGACCACAAACGCCAGAGGAATGGGCCCCTTTCTCTGTTCCCTTTTTAGGACAGCCTGAACTCCATGGTAAAGGTGCCCCTGGCTGTAGACCTTCGTGGTAAGGTGACCAGGTTGGTCTGGCTTTGTCAGGCCAGGTTACGTCCTTGCTTCTTGATATGGAGGCAGGAGACTGTCCTCTCTGCGGATGACTGAGCTTATCCCAGTGACCTGGTCTCACAAGCAGAAATAAGCCATGAGCTCATCACTTCACAATTCTGTTCCTGAAGTGCCTGTTCTCGACACCGTAAGGAAGAATCTGCCGCTTTTCTGCACACTAAAAACGAAATATCAGAAAGAGCAAGTTTAAAGAAAAATCCCACTTAACATTGCATAGGGATGTCCCTGGCCATCCAGGGGTTAAGACTTCACGCTTCCACTGCTGGGGGTGCAGGTTTGATCCCTGGCTGGGGAACTAGGATCCCATATGCCATGCGGCACAGCCGAAAAAATTAAGTAACATAAATTTTTTTAAAAAATGATGGTAAAGAAAGCCCTAAAAATAAGCTTAACCAAGAAGGTGAAAGATGTATACTCTGAAAACTATAAAATATTGATGAAGGACATTAAAGAGGATTCAAAGAAATGGAAAAATATCTCCTGCCCTTGGGTTGGAAGAATCAGCCCCCTGTACCACGGAACCCCAAGGCAACCACTGATCATTTGCTGTCTCTGTCATTTTGCCTTTTCCAGAACATTCTCCTGTAGTTGGAGTCAGAGAGCATGTAGCCTTTTCAGTTAGCAATACACACTTTAAGGCTTTCAGTTAGCAATACACACCTCAAGGCTTCTCTTTGTGGCTTGATAGCTGGTGTTTTAAGACCACGGAAAAGCATGTCATTGTGTACATTACCACAGTGCTGTTCATCCATTCATCTATCAAAGGACATCTTGGTGGATTCTCATTTTTTGGCAATTATAAATAAAGCTGCTATACATCTTTGTGCTCAGATTTTTGTGTGGATATGTTTTCAGCTCATCGGGGTAGAAATCAGGAGCATGATTGCTGGATTATATGGTAACCCTATTCTAGCTTTATAAGAAATTACCAAACAGTCTCCCATAGTGGTTGTGCCAGTTTGCATTTCCACCAGCAATAAATGAGAGTGCCTCTTAATCTTCTTTTTGTAAAAATTTTATTTATATGCTTTTCTCTTGTTAATCTTTAAAATACTTGTTTTTATTTATTTATTTGGCTGCACCGGCTCTTAGTTGCCGCATGCAGGATCTTCAGTCTTTGCTGCAGGATGCGGGGTCTTTGGTTGTGTTGTGTGAGCTCTTGGTTGCCACATGTGGGATCTAGTTCCCTGACCAGGGGTTGAACCCAGGCCCTTGCACTGGGACCATGGTCTTAGGCACTGGCCCACCAGGGAGGTCCCTTAATCTTCTTCCTTTCCAGTATTTGGTGTTTTGATTTTAGCCATTCTAACAAGTGTGTAATGATAATTCACTGTAGCTCTAATATACAGTTCCCTCATGTTCTTTCATATGCTAATCTTCCATCTGTATGTGTTCTTCGGTGAGATCTATTTTTGAAATTTTGGGGTTTTTTTTGTTATAGTGTCTTGTTTTAGCCTTGTCATTATATGTGATTTTTAAGCATTAAAAAAATAGAAGTATAGTTGATGTTCAATATTACATATGTACAATATTACATATCACGGGTGTACACCAAAGTGATCCACAATTTTTAGAAGTTGGACTCCAGTTATAGTTATTACAAAACATTGCCCCTGTTCCCTTATTATTAATATATCCTCGTAGCTTATTTTATCAGAGAAGGCAATGGCACCCCACTCCAGTACTCTTGCCTGGAAAATCCCACGGGTGGAGGAGCCTGGTAGGCTGCAGTCCAGGGGGTCGCTAAGGGTCAGACACGACTGTTCGACTTCACTTTTCACTTTCTTGCATTGGAGAAGGAAATGGCAACCCACTCGAGTGTTCTTGCCTGGAGAATCCCAGGGATGGCGGAGCCTGGTGGGCTGCCGTCTATGGGGTCTCACAGAGTCGGACACGACTGAAGCGACTTAGCAGCAGCAGCTTATTTTATACCTGATAGTTCCTACCTCTTAATTCCCTACCTCGACCTTGCCCCTTCCTCTCCCCACTTGTAATCACTAGTCTGTCCTCTAAATGAGATCGATTTGTTTTTAAACTTTAAAAATCATTGTAGGGAGCAGCAGTAGACCCGCCCCTATTTTGCCACTGATCACAGATAGATAAGATACCTGCAGAGAAGCTGTTCTCCACTGAGCTGCCGACACACAGCAGTGCAGACTCTGAGGCAAAGAAACTAGCAACACTGAAAACCTCCAGAAGGCAGGCTCTCATTAAGGTAGGTATTAATAAGCATCCTTGGGAGAGAAAGACGTAAGAAGCAAGGATAGTTTTATGTCCTTGGGGGGGAGGCCGGGATTTCAGAAATCTGGCATGAGAGGGGACGCTTTTCTTTGCATATCCCCAGTGTTTACAAACCCTGCTTATGTCTCAGTGCCTGTCCATAGCGGTCTACTGGAGAAAAGCAAGCCATGCCATTCTTCTCTGCAGGATGCTAGGAGGGTGTCAAAGCTCCTCCAAGAGTGGGAAGGTGGATAGCAGAAGATTCTGCCTATCCCCAGGCATCTGGGGAGGAATCTGTCCTAACGCTGCGTGCATTGCGTCTATGACAGGAAGGCATGTAGGTATTGTTCTGAAGGAACAAAGCTGGCAAGCAAATTTCATCCCTGACTAGATGCTTTCTTAAATGACCACAGGCACATCCCACCAAACCCTTAAAAGCCTTCTTGGCCTCCTTCTCACAAACTGAAAAGCCTCCTTTTCAGTTTGAAAAGCAAGTCCAAGTTTACTCTGCTACAAAGTAATCCAGAACTTGGAAGGCAGATGGTCTAGATGCTAAAAGACTGTAGCTTTTTTACTCTTTTTTTTTTTTTTTTAACCCACAGTGAAGTACAGAAAAGAACAAGGATTTGGAGAACACAGATGCAGCTTTTGAGTCCTGGCTCTGTTGCCTCACCCTTCGTGTAACTTCAGGTACTGGACAAAAGCTGAGACTCAGGTATGATTGTAACTCCAGAAAGAGAAAGGAGATATCAGTGCCTGCTTCACAGGGATGCCTGAGGAATAAATGAGGTGATGTATGTAAAATTCTTGGTGCACTGTGATAAATGCTAGGGCTCGCTAATACTTTCCACAGATTTTAATGATGAAGGAACAGAGCTGGGAATGTGGAGTGGATAGGAAGGATCTAGGGAAGAAAATGAGTTGAAGACTTCCTCTTATCTCAGGATATTAGGAGAGCAGAACAGAAGGACCAAGAACTGAAAATTGTTTTTTAAAGTAACTGTAAAAGACAAGTGAGGAGGAAGATGTAGGAGGGGAGACTCCTGTTTTGAAAGATGCTAGCCACATAAAAAAGAGATCCACCTCCATACTTCAGAAACTGTCTTACAATGTATTTTGTGTATATACTTAGGTGAAATTAATATCTTTAAAAACGGCTAACTTGATTCGCATTTCAAATTATAGAAATGTGGCATGGTGGAGAGGGATGCCTGAGTGTCCAGTAAGCAGATGCCTTGGAGAAATGGTTAAGTCTAGATCAAAACTGCCTTGAATGTAAATATCAGTTTGAGGCGAATGACCATGTTTCAAATGTGAATCTTCCCTTCACGTTGTTTATCTCTGTTAGAGAAGGAAGGAAGGGAGGAGAAGGGAAAGAATCAAAAGCAAATATGGGACTATGCTGGTCGTGGCTAATTCTGAGAGGTAGAACTATAGGTATCTAAGTTTTCTTGGCAAATTTTGGTTTTTCTTATCCCACCGAATCCCTCTGTATTAGTTAGCCTGGGAAGTTTTCAACTTTTTAAAATGCAAATAGGCTTTACTTTCTAGAGAAGTTTTAAGTTTACAGAAAATTTGTGTAGAAAAGGCAGAGAGGTCCCAAGGTAGAGGTGGTGGTGGTGGTTTACTCACTAAGTTATGTCTGACTCTTTGCGACCCCCATGGACTCTATAGTCCACCAGGCTCCTCTGTCCATGGGATTTTCCAGGCAAGAATACTGGAGTGAGCTGCCATTCCCTTCTCCAGGGGATCTTCCCGACCCAGGGTTCGAACCCAGGTCACCTGCATTGCAGGCAGATTCTTTACCAGCTGAGCCACCAGGAAAGCCCCAGAGAGGTTCCATATAGCCCCTGTATTATTATTCTGTTTAAGCTGCCATCACAAGATGCCAGGTGGCTTAAATGACAGGAGCTTATTTTCTCACAGTTCTGGTGCTAGAAGTCCAAGGCAAGATGCTGACAACCTGGATTTCTGGTGAGAGCCTCTAGGGCCGCCTTTACACTTGGTTGTCGTCTCACAAGGACACAGGTCCAGTTGGATTAGGGCCCCATCTGGTGACCTACGTTAGCTCCTCATTGGACTGTCTCCAAGTTGAGTGACACTGGGGGTGTCCTGGTCAGTGTGGGCTCCTGTAAACGGAATGCCATGGACTGGGTGGCTGACAACAACAAAATTTATTTATCACCCTTCTAGAGTCTGGGAAACGCACGATCAAGGCACCCAAGCAGTCAGATTCTAGGGAGAGCCCTCTTCCAGGATGCTAACTGCCAAATTCTCACTGTATCCTCACACACTCTAGAGCAGAGAGAGGGAGCGAGCTCTCCTGTTCTTCTCATCAGGGCATTCATCCCATTCATGAGGCTGGAGCTCTCATGTGTGTGGGCGTGCTAAGTTGCTTCAGTCATGTCTGACTCTTTGCGACCCTATGGACTGTAGCTCACCAGGCTCCTCTGTCCAAGGGATTCTCCAGGCAAGAATACTGGAGTGGATTGCCATGCCCTCCTCCAGAGGATCTTCCCAACTCAGGGATCGAACCTGTGTCTCTTACATCTACCTGTATTAGCTGGTGGGTTCTTTACACTGGCACCGCCCGGGAAGCCCTGCACCCTCCTGACCTCACCTAATTCGATCACTTTCCAAAGGCTCCACCTCCTGATACCACCACAGTGGGGTTAAGGTTTCAACACACAAAGTTCGGAAGGACACATTTAGTCCATAACAGGGCTTTAGGGCTTCAATATGTGAACTTGGTGGGGAGCGGTGGGGCACAATTCAGTCTGTATTTTTAAATTAAAAATGTCGCTAAGAAATGAATGTCTCTTAGGAGCCTCTGTGGCTGGCCTCCTCCTGCCTTGATGGATTACACACTTGAGCCCAATTTGACAACAGTAACTGACTTCTACTATCCCGACATCTACTCGAGCCCCTGCGATGGGGAGGGGAGAGACAGCAAGCTGCTTCTCGCCGTCTTCTACTGCATTCTGTTTGTATTTGGTCTTCTGGGGAACAGCCTGGTCATCCTAGTCCTTGTCGCCTGCAAGAAACTGAGGAGCGTCACGGACGTGTACCTCCTGAACCTGGCCCTGTCCGACCTGCTGTTTGTCTTCTCCTTCCCCTTTCAGACCCACTATCAGCTGGACCAGTGGGTATTTGGGACCATAATGTGCAAGGTGGTCTCCGGCTTTTACTACGTCAGCTTCTTCAGCAGCATGTTCTTTATAACCCTCATGAGTATGGACAGGTACCTGGCGGTTGTCCATGCCGTCTATGCCTTGAAGGTGAGGACTATCAGCATGGGCACAGCCCTGAGTCTGGTGGTGTGGCTGACTGCCCTCGTGGCCACCAGCCCGTTACTAGTATTTTACCAAGTGGCCTCCGAAAATGGCATCCTACAGTGTTACACGTATTACAATCAGCAGACGCTGAAGTGGAAGATCTTCATCCACTTTGAGGTGAACATCTTAGGCCTGCTGATCCCGTTCAGCATCCTGATGTTCTGCTACATCCGCATCCTGCACCAGCTGAGGAGCTGCCAGAACCACAACAAGACCAAGGCCATCAAGCTCGTGCTCATCGTGGTGGTCGCCTCCCTACTCTTCTGGGTCCCTTTCAACATGGTCCTCTTCCTCACTTCCCTGCACGACATGCACATCTTGGATGGATGTGTCATGAGCCAGCAGCTGACCTACGCCACGCACGTCACAGAAACCATTTCCTTCACCCACTGCTGCGTGAACCCTATTATCTATGCGTTCATGGGTGAGAAGTTCAAGAAACACCTATCAGAACTATTTCGGAAGAGTTGCAGCCACATCTTCGTCTACATCGGGAGGCAGGTCTCCAGGGAGGCCTTGGAAAAATCATCCTCGAATCATCACTCCACTCGCTCCTCCACCATAGACTACATTCTGTGAGTCTGTGCAGGGCGGAGCATCCCTCTGCCTCCATCACCCACCTTCTTGAAATAGAAATGATTCACGCTGGAGGTGGAGGCTACATTGAAGGGAGACTCTTAGAAAGCTGGCTGGAGACGCAAGACTTCTTTCATGATATTCGGTGAATTACTACTATTGCAAGTCAACCCTCTCAACTTTCAAAGACTTTGTCACTATTTTCTTAAAATAGTCGATAAGTTTCACTGTGTTAGCTATAGGGATTCCCCCCCCCCCCCCCCCCGCCCAGGTTTTGGAGTATCTTTATCAAATACCAGCTTTAATTTTATCAAATGCCTTCTCCTTATCTATTGAGGTGATCATGTAGTTTTCCTCCATTATTCTGTTAATTTCGTGAACTATATTGATAGGTTTTCTTATTTTAAATCAACCCATGTTTTCCCTAGAAAAAAATGACCTCATGTTTATGATCATTTCAACAATAAACAATTGGATTCTCTTGGGATTTCTGTATCTGTGTTCATGAGCGATACTGACCGGCAACACTTGTGACGTAGGAAGTGCCTCGGATCTTGAACCATGCTGGCCTCGCTCAGGACATTGCAAGGGACACCTTGGATTTCCCGGCCTGGACCCTGCTCCTCACTTACAAGCTGGCCTGAGGTAGCATCTCTGCATGTCAAGGCAGACACGTGTGAGATAAGGTTGAAGATGGTGATGACGGTGCTTTCTGTCTTGCCTGCTCCATAGACGTACCCGATGTCCCACCTATAGCCTATAAATATCTTTGTGCACATAAAAGGTTGTTATTACTATAATAAAAATGCACAGCCTTTAGCATTTTACTAGCTCTGCAGTTTGGGGCGATGTACTTTACCTGTTCTCTGCTTCAGTGTCTTTATATGTAAATGCAGATATTAACAGCAATAACGATACCTCTGATTTCTGTGAGACAGTTATGCAAGGTTACGAAGCTGTGTTCTAACGCCACCTACTGTTCACTCACTGGGAGTAGCAAGAGTCCCCTAAAGCAGGGTGGAAAGAATGGGAGCTCATTCCTGCGTGTATCTGGTGTGTGTGTGTGTGGTATGTTAAGAATGTGTCAGGGAAAGGCTGAAAAACTGTTTCCGATTAAAGGAGGCTAAAGACATGACAATTAACTGAAATATATGATCTTAAACTGGATTCTGGGTTGGTGGAGGGGGAATGCTCTGAAAGACAGTTTGGGAACAACTGGTGAACTTTTAATTTGGGCTGTTTATGAGATAACATTGGAGAAGGCAATGGAACCCCACTCCAGTGTTCTTTCCTGGAGAATCCCAGGTGGGGGAGCCTGGTGGGCTGCCGTCTATGGGGTCGCACAGAGTCGGACACGACTGAAGTGACTTAGCAGCATGAGATAACATTAAGTATTAAAATTGATAAAACAGAGAAACAGGTAGAACAGCAGCTGGGGGTAGAAAGTGCAACAATCAGCATTGCTTGTTAACTACCTACTTAGGACATAAACCCCATGAGGTCATCGACTTTGTCTCTTATTCACCCCTGTGCCTCCAGAGTCTGGAACAGTTCCTGGCACGTAGTATGCGCCTAATTAACATTTGTCAGATGAATAAATGAATGGGCCTCTGAAACAAGACACAGTTAAGAACAGGGTGAGGTATCAAAGCCATCTGTCCTTCCACATAGAGACTGAGGTTATCCGCTCTGGCTCCTGGTTACTGTTTGTCATCCCGGTGAACCTGGCCTGCAAAACATTCTGATTGACTCAGTTGTTCCAGGCACACAGCCAGAAATACATCTGGCAACTCCCCAGGTCAAATACATGTGTAACTTACTAATCCACAATTGCCTAATGTCCTTTCTAGTTCCGCTCCCCACTGCTTGGCCTGATGCAGGAGAGGGACGTGGGACGGCCTGGCCCTCAGAGGACCCACACAGGCTCTGATTGGCTGAGTCCGAGCCTCAGGTCTGTGCTCAATTACCAGGAGGAAGGCTTGCCTTTGGCAGAAAGTTCAGTTGGCACGTCTCGGTTAGACATCATGCTGCAGAGAGGTCTCAGGTGGCTGGCGAGGCCCCAGCAGGCAGCACGCCTTCTCCCAGCCCTGGCTGGCCAGCCCCGGATGCTCTGGGCAGCCTGGATGCCAGCCCCACTCATCACTGTGAGTACCCACGTTGCATCCAGATGCGGGTCACTGTGAGTGTGGTCAGAGTCTCAGATTGAGGGAGCTACAAGGGACCTTAGGCTCCTTTGACAGATGAGAACTCAGAGCCAGGACTCCTGATTCCTAGAAGATGCTTATGCCACTTGGCCGTTTCATCCTGTATGGAGGGGTGCACCCTCAGACTGGGAACTTAGTGACAATATCTGGAGGCCCTCCAGTCTTACTGACTCTGCTGAACCTTTCCCATATGGTTAAGTGGGGTTGCCGAGCCCCAGAGTGAGCAAGTGAGCAGAATCAGGGAAAGAGAATCTCATTAGTGGTGATTCAAGGGAAAGCAGTGGTTACTGTTTAACATAACATTTTCCAGACAAAAAAGAGGCAAGACTAAAAGAAAATTGTGGGTAAGAGTCAAGATGAGGGAGCAGGAGGTCAAGGAGTTCGTGTCTGCTCATAAGTAGGAACACCTGCTAGGCGCTGGAGGGAGGTTCCTGGACAGCTAAGGAGATGAGAGGAATCCCCATATGACGGGGTAGGATGTGGAAGGGAAGGAGAAAAGCAAGAAAGGTGGAGGTGGGATGCCCCTCATGGGGGCTGGGGTAGGGGAGAGGTTCCCATGCTTGGATGGGGCCTACTCATGGCGAGCAATCAGCAGAACAGAAAGGGACCTTCGAGGGACTGGAAGATCATAAGAAAATGTGACCAGCATCTTCCCTGCCCACTTTGGCCCCAGCAAGTCTGCTGTGGTCACAGGTCTGAACCCCCACCCCTCAGGGTCCCCTCTGGCCTCCTGGGTCTTGAGCTTGATTCCTGCCCCCCCCACCCCGGACTCCCCAAGGTCACTTCCCGGGCCTGAGTCCTCCCCCACCCCAAGTTTTCCTTCAGCTCTGCTGGCCCTGTAGGAGCAAACACAGTCAGCTACCTTTTGAACTTCCCAGGTCTCAAGAAGTCACCTCCATTCCGATTTAAAGGATTATTCCCTCCCGAACTCTGGCTGGAGCCCCATCATGGTGAGGCTGTACAATGAACTCATGGAGAAGACTGTGGATGGGACGTGGACGCGACTTTCCGGTTACCGTCACTCTTGGCAGTTCCTTAAAGAGGGGGACCTAGCTAGGATCGCTAAAGTTGTCCCTGGTACGTTCACACCCCTGTATTAGGAGCGCTTCACCAGGGTTGGAGGAGGGCTCTGGAGAGTGCAAGACGGTTGGCAAAACTTTGCTTCTGTGTGTGCATTTTCCTCGGGGAGCTCCGCGCTCCAGCCCAGTTCCCACACCTCCCATGTGGCCTGCATTAGCCTGAGAGTCAGGTGTGAGGCAGTCTGGACATGGTGGTCCTAGATTCACACACTATCAGGCTAGAAAAGGAACGTGGAGGCCGTCTAGTCCAACCCGTTCATTTGACAGGTGAGAACACTGAGGTCTGGAGAGGCAACAAAGCGAATTTTTGGGAGAGACTGGACTAGAGTCAGCGATTCCTGGCTCCCAGATTAGTGCTCTCTCCACCCCTGTCTGCAGTCACCCCTGGCGTCTCCTTACACCTGCCAGCCCCACCATCTCCTGTAGACCAGACAGGTGCAATGTCAGTGAGGAATTGGGAAGAGGCAGTGCCTGGATTAAGGGCCAGTGCCTTCACCCTGGTACACCCAGTTTTGGCAGCTTAGTGATGCTACAGGGGGCAGGATCTTACTGACCTCTGGGGCCAGGAGCCAGAATCTGCTGGGGACAGAACTCGCGCTCCCTCTAGTGGTCAGCTGAGCTGAGCTCTTGAACCAGTCGGATGGAAAACAAAAGATGAAGAGAGGCGTTCAAGAGACAGGAGGAACCAGCCGGAAGTCTTTTATTTATAGTCTATACTTATATACTGGAGAAGGCAATGGGACCCCACTCTAGTACTCTTGCCAGGAAAATCCCATGGACGGAGGAGCCTGGTGGTCTGCAGTCCATGGGGTCACTAAGAGTCGGACATGACTGAGCGACTTCACTTTCGCTTTTCACTTTCATGCATTGGAGAAGGAAATGGCAACCCACTCCAGTGATCTTGCCTGGAGAATCCCAGGGACGGGGGAGCCTGGTGGGCTGCTGTCTCTGGGGTTGCACAGAGTTGGACATGACTGAAGCGATTTAACAGCATACTTATAGACTCTGTTTATAGTATATAATTTTATATACCTAAGCTGTCATTCAGAATTCTGCTTTGAGGGGAATTCCCTGGTGGTCCAGTGACTGGGACTCTGCCTTTTCACTGCCGAAGACATGGGTTCAATACCTGGTTGGGGAACTAAAATCTCATAAGCCATGCTGCCAAAAAAGAAAGAAAAGAAAGAAAAGAAATTCTGCTTTGAGATTCTTGGCAAAAAAGGTGTTTGATAAGTATTGGATGTGCTGTGTTAGTCGTTCAGTCGTGTCCAACTCTTTGCAAACCCACGATCTGTATAGCCTGCCAGGCTTCTCTGTCCAAGGAATTCTCCAGGCAAGAATACTGGAATGGATTGCCATTCCCTTCTCCAGAGGATCTTCCTGACCCACGGATCGAACCCTGGTCTCCCCTGCATTGCAGGCAGATTCTTTACCCTTTGAGCTTCAGGGAAGTCCTTAAGTATTGGATATTGCAGGCTTAACCTCTAATTGCTGCTGCTAAGTCGCTTCAGTCATGTCTGACTCTGTGCGACCCCATAGATGGCAGCCCACCAGGCTCCCCCGTCCCTGGGATTCTCCAGGCAAGAACACTGGAGTGGGTTGCCATTTCCTTCTCCAATGCATGAGAGTGAAAAGTGAAAGTGAAGTCGCTCAGTCGTGTCTGACTCTTAGTGACCCCATGGACTGCAGCCCACCAGGCCCTCCGCCCATGGGATTTTCCAGGCAAGAGTACTGGAGTGGGGTGCCATTGCCTTCTCCATTAACCTCTAATTAGGGCCTCTAACTTATCCCCATTTCCCTCGGAAGTCATACAGTATAAACAAATCTCACTGAGAGCTCAGGCCTGTGGCAGTGAGAGGAGACACATACGCGTGTTCTACAAAAAGGACTGTCGCCGGCTTACTCCTAGATCTGCAGCAATCAACGCATTCGGATTAGCGATTGTTATTCAGCTAAAGGGAACAGTGGTGTCCTGAATTCACAGGCAGTTGGCTCCTCACTGGCCCTCACACCACTGACCTCATCCTCCCCTTGGAAGCTGCTCTTCTCCATTAGAAGTTTATCGGACCATGCCCGTGTTGGCGTGCCCATGGGAAGGTGAGGGTGGTGGGTTTCCTGGGACCTCCTCTGGTCGGGTGCTTTCTGCCCCGGAGACCACACCGCCCTGAGGATCAGACTCCTGCTTGAGGTCTTTCTTATCGAATCCACTCTTCCCTCCAGTCCAAATGGTAGAAGACGCCCGCCTCTTTCTCCGGATCACAGAGATGGAGAGACTCGGCTTTGAGTATGTCATCTTCCACAATAACTCTGAGAAGAAGTGCATCTGCTTGTTCCAGCCTGGGCCCCTCCTGGAGGGGCTGCCTGGGTGAGGCATGCAGGCTTGTCCCAGCCAGTGGCTCAAATGGGCTTTATCTTGGTCCAGGAACAGGTGGCGGGTGAGAGCCCAGCTGGGGGCCCCCGGGTCCCTTCAGCAGGTTCTTGGTGGGTGGGTGGTAGTGCAGTCACTAAGTTGTGTCTAACTCTTGCAGCCCCGTAAGCAGTAGTCTGCCAGGCTCCTCCGTCCATGGGATTTTCCAGGCAAGAATACTGGAGAGGGTTGCCATTTCCTTCTCCAGGAGATCTTCCTGACCCAGGGATCGAACCTGGGTCTCCTGCATTGGCAAGTGGATTCTTCACCAACTGATCCACCCCTAGATTCTTGGCTACCTCAGCCTTATTCTGCTGGCTCCCTGGGCAGCGAGGCTCTGCCAGTCCCTCAGTGATCCACCCAAGGTGTGGCCTCTCCCTGTTAAGAACATCCTTAACCTCCTAAATGGCAGTGGAGTAAGCCATGGAAGTTAGAAATGAGAAGGGGGAAAGCTATTCTTGTTTGGTGCTAGTATATATCAGACCCTTTACATGAAGCTTTGGCTGTATTAATTTCATACTCACAAAAATTCCTAGGAGATGTTCCTCTCTTACAGATAAAGACGCAGATGGCTCAAGTGGTTCTGTGACTGAGGTCACATGGCTAGAAACGTGAGATTTAGAGTTAGGGCCCTCTGCCTGTAAAGCCCATGCTTTCTTCACGGTACCATGCTAGTTCCCCCAACACCCACCCAGAAGGGAGTACAAGGTTCATCAGAATTTGTGGTTGGGGCTGGTGGTGGGGTGGGGGCTTCTCCCGCTTCTAGTTCATTCTCTTCTAAGCTGGTGTGACTCACTTCAGACAGCGGTGTTTGCTCCCCCTGCTCCTGCTCTGCACTCACATCTCTGCTCTAAACGGATCGATAGAAGGATCTGGTCCTGGATTGCAGGGAACCCTTCAGCACGTTGCCTCACTGGAAACTGGCCATGCGGAGTGGAATCCCGGGTGACTCTCTCCTTCCCTTTCTCCCCTTGTCTGGCCCTGCAGGATTACCCATGGTGGCGCGCTGGGGACCATGATAGACACCACGCTGTTCATGACGGCCTACTGCAGTGCCAATGCGGTCTTCACCGGGACCATGACCATCACCTTCAAGAGGTCTGTCTCCTTCCCTGGGTTCCAGCTAGGAGTAAGCTGACATGGGCTTATTCCAGGGGTTCCAGCTAGGAGTAAGCTGACACGGGCTTATTCCAGGTGTTATGATGGAAGATAAGAGCTCGTGTAGCAATCCTGAGTACAAAAAGGAGTTTCGACTTTTGTTTTTCTCATGGACCAACCTAAACTTGTTGGATGTTCCCTTTTCATCCAAGTTCAAGGTGATGAGCTTGAACGTGGGTTACGTGTTCTGACATAAAAATACACTACACAGGACAAATGATAAGCTACTTTTGGCCACCTCTGATTTAAAGAAAGCCAACCCATGTGCCTGTAAATACTTAACTCAGTCCACAAATAATTACTGGGCTGCTACTGAAATGATAATTCCTGACACGTGATTAATTTGTTGTTAAACTATCACACATTATTTTGTCCAATCTTTATTATAATCCTGGGAGGTTGGTACCATTATCTCCAGCTTGACGAATGAAGAAGCTGAAGCAAACAGACAGCTAGCAGGCGACAAACACAAAGGCCCTGACATCTTGGCCCTTGGAGTAGACGTCCAGGACCCCGACTCCGGTAGCCTCCAACCCCTGTAGGGTCATCCCCCGCAACCTTTCTCAGAGACCAGGCTACCAGCCACTCGCCCCCACTGCCCTCTCCTAGCCCGATCACCCTCGGCTCAGTGGTGAGGCTGGAGGCAAACATCACTGGCGTGGAAGGAAGAAAGGTGTTTCTCTCTTGCGAAGCCCAAAGCAGCGACAGGACCGTCCTCTTTGCCGAAGCTTCTGGTAAGGCCATGAGAATTCTCGTTTCCTGCTGTTGGTGCCCATCCTTGTGACAGGCACAGAGGGTGGCTGTCGCAGCACCTGCCCTGGGAGACTCTTACAGGTGTGTGTTTGGGGTTCAAAGGGATGCTCACATGGAGAGGAGCCTCTGTAAGTTATAGGACAGAGGCCATCATAACATTCCCACTCACCGCCCTGGGAGAAAGGGGCTTATGGCGGGGGGGGCGGGGGGGGGGCGGCTATGGCAGCAGAATGTACATGGTATCTCCTCTCCTGGCTTCCAAAAGGCAAAAGCAGGCTCATTGCTTTGACAACAATAGAGGGAATTTAGTTATTTCCAGAAGCAGCTCTGGCTCCAGGCAGACAGGAAAGGTCTCCCTGAACTGGTTTTTCCCGAAGGCAAAACCTGGGAGCCTCTTATCTCTGTGTTCTTCACCATTCCAGCCATCTTCTTCCAAATCAAGTGATACAGGTGCAAGGCACCATAGGCTCATCTCCTCCTGGCCTAGAGGGCAGGAGACCAAAACTTCCTTTGGAACAGAGTCTGTCTCTCCACCCACCTCCGGCTGCCAGTGTTTACCCCAGCCCTTTCCTCCTCGGATGGCGAAAACTCCTCCAGCTGTCCGAGCTTGTTATGAATAAACTTTGAAAAGGGATATCATGTATCCAAATGGACATACGTGCATTTCTTTCTGCATAGAGATGTCTATGGTCAGTGGGATGGGAAAGTGTAGTGTGACATTAACACCCAACTCAGAAAACAGAAAAAGGGCCAGACTGGGTTTGAGGGACCCAACGTGTAACTGCAGAAGGGAGTAAGGTCACCGAAGCAAAATCATGTTCCACCGGCTACAGACACGTCAAGGGAGACTTGCCCAATGTTAATTAATGATCTTGTTTTGAACTGAGGTCACACACAATGTTTTCACCAGGTATTTTTCCTTTTCTTTTTTTCTGTTTGCTTTTTTGTTTGATTTTTTAATTCACTCCTCTAAATTCTACCATGGAGTACTGCCCTAAAACCTTTACTCATCTGCTGATGGGTAATACTCCTTTTACATGATCTTATATGTGGGGGGAGGATTGAGGAGGAGGGGGGACTCTGGGCTCCAGCGTTGTGAGTGTAATAGGAACAGATACACAGGAGGAAAACCCAGGCCGGCACCAACCATCCTTGAAAACCAGCCCATTTTATCTGAGCCCAGAGCCAAGCCAGTACCTGCTGAGGGTGGGGCAGTGGGCAGCAGGCTTTCATTCTGGGTCCTACCTCTATCCCATTCTCAGAGTGGCCAAGAAGAGCCTCTAAAACACACCAATTGATTATTTCTCATAAGTAGGAATTCTTGCCCTGTGAGGACAGAAAAGTAGGCCTTCCTTTAAAGACAAGTTTCAGCCTAGTTCAGCATCGCACAAGGAAAATGAGCCTTGCAGCTTAGAAGAAGAGGTGGCAAAAAGTATACAGCAGTGACCCAGCAGGCGTGCCTCTGTATTTTTTATATTCACTCTTTGCCTAATCCCCTCTGATGATAAAAAGCCCACACTTTCTTGCCTGTTCCTTGTGCCTCGGAAGTACAGGAATCTAAGCCTTAAAACAAAACAGCATCTTGCTCCCTGAATCATCAGTTTCTTTTCTGACCTATATTTCCTGAGTGAAGAATGGATGGTGGGAAGTAGTGAAGGCTGCCACTATGAAAAGTCTGGACTTCATTCTGCAGATAATCAGGACTCCTGAAGATGTATGCCTGCCTTTTCCAAAAAGAGTGTCAGGATTCTAGCAGTAATAGTTTTCCACCAATCAGCCAGATAGGAATAATGGGAAGTTGAGAGACCAAAATGAAGATTATTGATAGGGTCCAGATAAGAGGAAGGAACCATAATCTTAACCATCTAGACCAGTGCTGAACAACAGAAAAGTAGTTCAAGCCCCAAGTGTAACTAAAAAATTTTTTAATTGAAGTATAGTTGATCTACAATGTTGTGTTAATTTCTGCTGTACAACAAAGTGACTCAGTTATACACACATATATATATATATATTCTTTTCCATTATGGTTTATCACAGGATAACAAATGTAATCTTAAGTATTCTAGTAGCCAATTAAAAAAGCAAAAGAGGTAAAATTAATTTTAATAATTATTTTACCTAATACATCCAAAAAAATCATTTCAACAGGTAAAAATGAAAAAAATTGTTTATGAAATTATTTCATCTTATTGCCATGCAAAAAATAAGGTGTGTGGATGACTTACAGCACATTTCTGACATCAAGCTCTCAGCATTTTTTAAAGGAAAATGTGGAAATGCCAAAACAATAAAGTCATGGTTACGGAAAAATATTCCATACTGCTTCAGTTTTTAATACAAATGAATTACAAATTCAACACAAATAAATACAAATTAAATCAAGTTTAAAAGTCTGGACTTCAGTCATACTAGCCACTTCGCGAGTGCTCAGTAGCCCCAGGTGGCTACTGGCCACTGCACTGGGCAGAGTTAAGTCTGGACTGTAACTATGCACAGACGTGGCACCTGAAAGCATCCAGCACTGCAGACTTCCCTTGAAGCTCCGGGCTCAGGGAAGCCGCCGATCCTGCAGTCCCGGACGTCTCCACCAGGAGGCACTAAGGAGCACATCCTCGCCAGCGCGCGAAGCGCATCCAACCCCGGAAGCTAAATCCCGGCATTCTAGCTAGTTCTTCCGGCTTTCTTCACCCCTGGTACACCCTACCATCCTCAAGTCCTGAAGCCCCTGACTGGGCAGGATGGGCCGGGGAGCAAAGCCGAAGAGTCTACGGCGCAAGTGAAAAGCGGCGCTCGGAGCCACCCACTGGCGGTGGACACGCAGGTCCCGACCGGCGTAGACTGCAGAGTAGGCCCTGCCGTAGAAAGCGTCTCCCGGCCACCGACGTCGCGTCGTCTTCCTCCAGGATCGTCAGTGCCGGGCCTGCGCTCCTACCAACGGCACCCGGGGCCCAGTGCATTCACAGGCCTCCCCTCCAATGATTCAAAAGTCACGCCCGGCGCTGCTGCAGCACCAAGATGTCGGAGACCGGGTGGAAACGCTTATGGTAAACTGCAGGGAAGGGAAGGCAGGCATTCCGGCGTCGCAGGCTCGGGGAGGGGAATTCGGAAGGTTGCCGAGGGTCAGCGGCCCTTGGGGGACGTTTTTTGCACCCGGGGTGCGCTCATAACGGGTTGGGGACCTGGCAGAGGTGGGAGTTTGACTAAGGGATTAAAAGGAGGGTAGGGAGGAAGGAAGGGAGTGGCAGCGCAACTCTTGGACAGGCAAGCAAAGGTCTCATTTCTGTGTTAGTATATGGATAGAGGTAGGCGGGACTGCTGCGGCCTTGGGGGCCGTATGGGGAGTGCCTTTCTGCGGCAGGTAACGACGTGCGAGCGCTATGGGAAGTTGCTTTGAGTTGTTTTCCTAGATTGAAAGATGAGAGGGTACCTGGGTAGATAATTTGGACCGTTGCAAAGCCCGGCAATGAAGCTAAGCCTGAAATGCGATCCTTGCTCAAGCAAGGTAGATTAGGACTACACAGGGCCGCCGGTCTGGGCCAGAGGGAGTTGCTGGGAAACTGGTGTGGTTTGCCGGCGCCATGAGGCCACGCCCCCAGCGTCTGGATTGGCTGCCGTGGTCGTCCGCGGGCCTGCCATTGGTGGAGGCGGGGCTGGAAGGCGGGCGGAGGAGGACTGTTTGGCAAAGTCGCTACTAGAGGTGGGTGGAGCCTGCATGCGGCTTCCTTTGGTTCGCGAGGGCCAGTGGCAAGCCTCTTTCTCCGCAGTTGAAGGTCCTGGTTCACCTGCGGCAGGCGCTAGGCGGGGTTGTGGGCACTTTTTTTTTTTTTTTTAGTGTTTTGTTTTTGTTTTTAATCTTTAACAAAGGCGGAGTCGGGGGCCGCTTTTAGTTTACATCTTTAATCACGTGCTTACCGATTTCTTTCTGGGTCCTCCAGCTCTGGCCTGGAGATCTGATTTAATTTTTTAGGATTTAGTTTTGTCAAGGGAAGTAGGATTTGCTTGTGGAACTTTTTAGAAACAATTTTGTTGCCTGTTTTTTTTTTTTTTTTTTTTAACTCGAGGTTAATCAATACTGCTGGTATATATTTAGCATCTGCTCTGTGGAGCCTGGTGGGCTGCCGTCTGTGGGGTCACACAGAGTCGGACACGACTGAAGTGACTTAGCAGCAGCAGCAGCTATGCTAATAGACTTGGAAAGTTAGTTTAAAAAGGTTATAGGCTCTATGTATGGATGTATTCAACAAATATTTATTGAGTCAGTAAAATGTCTAAGCACTGTGCTATGAGATATGTTCTTGTAATGGAGGACAGTGTGTTGTGGGAGAGGGGAAGGGTACATGTGAGTGTGCTCAGTCGTGTCCAACTCTTTGTTACCCCATGGACTGTAGCCTGCCAGGCTCCTGTGTCCATGGAATTCTCCAGGCAGGAATACTGGAGTGGGTTGCCATTTCGTCCTCAAGGGGTTCTTCCTGACCCAGGGATCGAACGGGAGTCTCCTGTATTTCCTGCATTGGCAGGCAGATTATTTACCACTGAGCCACCTGGGAAGCCCAGAGGGGAGGGGTAGTTCCAGACAGCACCTGTGAGAACACTGCGGAAGCAGCTCCAAAGAGAACTGCTTAGAAGTGGTAACTGCAGGTCGGTCCTACAGCCTTACTGGAGCAAAGAGCTGGAGGGTGCCTGGGGTGATCCCGCTGCCCAGGGATGGGGCCTGCCGGGCCCACTCAGCTTTATCCTGTGGGATTGTTGTTAAGGGAGAGCCACGGCAGATTTCCTGTTCAGCTCAGTTGCTCAGTTGTGTCCGACTCTTTGCGACCCCATGAACCGCAGCACGCCAGGCCTCCCTGTCCATCACCAGCTCCCAGAGTTCACTCAGACCCACATCCATCGAGTCAGTGATGCCATCCAGCCATCTCATCCTGGGTCGTCCCCTTCTCCTCCTGCCCCCAATCCCTCCCGGCATCAGAGTCTTTTCCAATGAGTCAACTCTTCTCATGAGGTGGCCAAAGTACTGGAGTTTCAGCTTTAGCATCATTCCTTCCAAAGAAATCCCAGGGCTGATCTCCTTCAGAATGGATTGGTTGGATCTCCTTGCAGTCCAAGGGACTCTCAAGAGTCTCTCCAACACCACAGTTCAAAAGCATCAATTCTTTGGTGCTCAGCCTTCTTCACAGTCCAACTCTCACATCCATACATGACCACAGGAAAAAACCATAGCCTTGACTAGATGGACCTTTGTTGGCAAAGTAATGTCTCTGCTTTTGAATATACTATCTAGCTTGGTCATAACTTTTCTTCCAAGGAGTAAGCGTCTTTTAATTTCATGGCTGCAGTCACCATCTGCAGTGATTTTGGAGCCCAGAAAAATAAAGTCTGACACTGTTTCTACTGTTTCCCATCTATTTCCCATGAAGTGATGGGACCGGATGCCATGATCTTTGTTTTCTGAATGTTGAGCTTTAAGCCATCTTTTTCACTCTCTTCTTTCACTTTATCAAGAGGCTTTTTAGTTCCTCTTCACTTTCTGCCATAAGGGTGGTGTCATCTGCATATCTGAGGTTATTGATATTTCTCCCGGCAATCTTGATTCCAGCTTGTGCTTCTTCGAGTCCAGCGTTTCTAATGATGTACTCTGCATAGAAGTTAAATAAGCAGGGTGACAATATACAGCCTTGACGTACTCCTTTTCCTATTTGGAACCAGTCTGTTGTTCCATGTCCAGTTCTAACTGTTGCTTCCTGACCTGCATACAGGTTTCTCAAGAGGCAGGTCAGGTGGTCTGGTATTCCCATCTGTTGAAGAATTTTCCACAGTTGATTGTGATCCACACGGTCAAAGGCTTTGGCATAGTCAATCAAGCAGAAATAGATGTTTTTCGGGAACTCTCTTGCTTTTTCCATGATCCAGTGGATGTTGGCAATTTGATTTCTGGTTCCTCTGCCTTTTCTAAAACTAGCTCGAACATCAGGAAGTTCATGGTTCACGTATTGCTGAAGCCTGGCTTGGAGAATTTTGAGCATTACTTTGCTAGCATGTGAGATGAGTGCAGTTGTGCGGTAGTTTGAGCATTCTTTGGCATTGCCTTTCTTTGGGATTGGAATGAAAACTGACATTTTCCAGTCCGGTGGCCACTGCCAAGTTTTGCATAGGTACCTGGAATGTCAGGTCCATGAATCAAGGCAAATTGGAAGTGGTCAAACAAGAGATGGCAAGAGTGAATGTCGACATTCTAGGAATCAGTGAACTAAAATGGACTGGATTGGGTGAATTTAACTCAGATGACCATTATATCTACTACTGCGGGCAGGAATCCCTCAGAAGAAATGGAGTAGCCATCATGGTCAACAAAACAGTCCGAAATGCAGTACTTGGATGCAATCTCAAAAACGACAGAATGTTCGTCTCCAAGGCAAACCATTCAATATCACAGTTATCCAAGTCTATGCCCCAACGAGTAATGCTGAAGAAGCTGAAGTTGAACGGCTTTATGAAGACCTACAAGACCTTTTAGAACTAACACCCAAAAAAGATGTCCTTTTCATTATAGGGAACTGGAATGCAAAAGTAGGAAGTCAAGAAACACCTGGAGTAACAGGCAAATTTGGCCTTGGAATGTGGAATGAATCAGGGCAAAGACTAATAGAGTTTTGCCAAGAAAATGCACTGGTCATAGCAAACAGCCTCTTCCAACAACACAAGAGAAGACTCTACACATGGACATCACCAGATGGTCAACACCGAAGTCAGATTGATTATATTATTTGCAGCCAAAGATGGAGAAGCTCTATACAGTCAACAAAAACAAGACCAGGAGCTGACTGTGGCTCAGATCACAAACTCCTTATTACCAAATTCAGATTTCCTGTTAGATGATGTGATTCCTTCATTCTTGACTACCGAGTCCCTGATGTGGACCAGGCTTTGCGATCAGTCCTGAGGAGGACCACCGTGGGTTTTAACACCTAGCTCATAAGAGCGCTTTGAGATTTCCAGGCAGTTCATATGGATGCCTCACCCCAGGCTGCTCCATGGGCTTGGCACTGCTGAGGCTGAAGACTCACAGGGAGGTTACTTGGATCAGTGGGGGGCAGGCTGTGGGAGGAGAGGGGTCAGCGGCAGGAGTTGGTCGTGAAATGGTAGGTAGACCAAGGCATCTTCCTCGTCTCCTGAATGTCCTGCTGGAACATCTCAGAGTGGACTGAAGGAGAGGCAGGCATCTAAAGAACTGGGGACCGAGTTTCCATTTGGGGATGTTGAGCTTGAGATGTCTGCAGGCCATCTGAGGGGAGATACGGGGAGTGTGGGCTGAACTGGGCTGGAGATGTGGGCGTTGCTGGCATGAGCGTGTGAAGCGAGGTGTGGTCTGGGGATAAGGGTGCCCTGCGAGGGGCAGCTACGGGGAGATAAGAGGAACAGCAACATCTGTGTGCTGGGGAAAGGAGGCTCAGAGTGGGAGAGAGAAGCCAGAGGGGGGCGGCCATCAGCAGGCGTTCCAAATGCACCAGGGAGGCCAGGTAAGAGAAGGGCACGGGAAAGGGGTCCCGGGCTGCTCGGGTCCTCGGTGAGGCAGCTTCAGCGGAGGGGCTTTAGCCGGATGGCAAACTGGGGGAACGTGAGGGGTGACTGGTGAAGAGGGAGTGGAGGTGATGTGGCCTCAGGCTGGAAAGATGGGGGCTTTCAAGCTTGTTCCAGGCAAAGGAGTCAGCGGGAGTAAGAGGCAGAGTGTGCAGGCAGGAGGCCCTCGCTGCGAGCCCAAAGTCTCGGATGAGCCTGAGAAACAAAGCTCGTGGGAGTGGCGGTTAGCACTCAGCTGATGGAGCGCCCACGTGACTTGGCCGTGCTTACGGTCTGACCTCTACTTGGAAAGCTATTTGAATGTGGCTGTAAGCGCCAGTATTTATTATCTGAACTTACTTAGACCTTTAAGGAATTCCAGTTATTAGTTGATAATTGCTGGTTTGGTGGAACATGGAATTACCTCTTTTCTCTGTGAAACAAATACCACAGATTACAAACATTTTGGTTCTAGGTAGGTAGTTATGTACTGTAGGTAACAAGCAACTTCATCTTAATAGCATTTTAGGATAACAGTATGCCCTGTGTTACAAAATAATGGTGCAGTTGCCATTTAGTGAGGAGAGAGAAGATCTTTGGATGGAGTTTGCCCAGTGTCTCCTACAGAAAAGAAGACTTTTCTCTCCTGCTTGAATTTTTAAAAGTGTGTTTGCACAACCACTTGAGTGTGTCTGGACTCCAGGGCATGCTGTGAGGCCCTGGAGGGCGCTTGGGAAAGTACAGTTAGTCTGTCAAGCAGTCCTGCCCTTCTGAATGCTGCCTGTAGGTTAGCCAGTGTGCGTGACTCTCCCAGAACTGTGAAATTCCAGATGTTGAAGCTGGATTTAGAAAAGGCAGAGGAACCAGAGATCAAATTGCCAACATCCGTTGATTCATCAAAAAAGCAAGGGAGTTCCAGAAAAACATCTGCTTTATTGACTACGCCAAAGCCTTTGACTGTGTGGATCACAACAAACTGTGGAAAATTCTTAAAGAGATGGGACTACCATTAGACCACCTTATCTGCCTCCTGAGAAGTCTGTATGGAGGTCAAAAAACAACAGTTACAATCGGACATGGAACAACAGACTGGTTCCAAATTGGGAAAGGAGTATGTCAAGGCTGTATATTGTCACCCTGCTTATTCAACTTATATGTGTTGAATATAATTAAATAGAGCTCATTTACAAAGTAACCTCAAAAATATTACCCAGAGACAAAGACATACCAAGACATTTTTAGACAGACAGTGCAAGATCTAGCTTCATTTTCGAAGTTTAGTCATGAATTAGGTATTACAATATAAAATTTACTAGTTTATAAAAAAACAGTTGAAATAAAAATTTTAAAGGCTTTTTTCCCCCTTTCCCCTCAGTCTCAGGAGTTAGAGATGGTCTAGGTAAGTGTTCCTGAGAGCCCTGGTCTCAAGGCACAGGGAAAGAAAATCAAGTTCTAACACAGTGGCGGCAGGTCTAAACCAAATGGTGGCCAGACAAAGCAAAATGGCCATCAAAAATCACAACACAGAACAGAGTTAAAGCACACATATATAAACCGGGCAGTCCTCCTCAGATGCTCCCTTGAATATACGAACACAGTCTCTCAGAAAGCCTCCTATATAGAGAGACACAGAGCTGCAGATCCAAGTACTAACAGAGTAAAGGAAAATATCTCAGGTCTTCAAAGATTTCAAAGGGAGGGAAAGGAGCCAGGTTGAAAGAAGAAGGGGGAGGAGGCGGGAGAGGGGGGCAAAAGGGGTGGCCTTACAGACGTCTCCTGCCACCTGCAGATACCCAGGCGTTATGGGAGTACCCGGGACCTCCAGAGAAGGGAGGACTGGAACTCGGCCCTACCAGAAATAATTCGAGTTCTCTGCCAAGAGGAGGTGATCAGTCTCCAATCGTCAGCTCAGGCTGAGGGCCCTTCAACCAGATTCCTGCGTCCAGGACGGGGGACTAGAAAAACAGGGAAGGATACGAAGGGTTAAGGAGAGGGGAGAGAGAGGGAAGGGAAGAGAGGTCAATAAAGTCTCTTGTTCCTTACCGGCCAGGGCACTCTGGCCAGTTGTCTGCGTCAGGAGGAGACCAGGGACAAAAGGGTCCCAGTTGCGGCCTCTGGGTCTGGTCCATTGGCAGGCAAGCTGGCCCCTGAGTACCCTGAGTGGTCAGGATGTCAGTCTCAGTGAAGAAGAGTCCCCACCAGAGTTGCCATTTGTTGCAGGAAGGCGGATCCCTTCCAGGACCTGAAACTGGGCCCTTGTCTAACACTCGGAAATGAATTGTCCGAGGAGACACATGTGCTGACAAAGCAAGAGATTTTATTGGGAAAGGGCACCCGGGTGGAGAGCAGTAGGGTAAGGGAACCCAGGAGAACTGCTCTGCCGTGTGGCTCGAAGTCTTGGGTTTTATGGTGATGGGAATTAGTTTCCGGGTGGTCTTTGACCATCATTCTAATTCAGAGTCTTTCCTGGTGGCGCACGCATCGCTCAGCCAAGATGGATGCTAGCAAGAGTGATTCTGGGAAGTGGACGGACACGTGGGGTCTCCTTTTGACCTTTCCCGAACTCTTCCGGTTGGTGGTGGCTTATTAGTTCCGTTTTCCTTACCAGGATCTCCTGTCATAAAACAACTCATGCAGATGGTTGCTATGGTGCCTGGCCAGGGTGGGCGGTTTTAGTCAGTGTGCTTCCCCCAACATATGCAGAGCACATCATGTGAAATGCCAGGCTGGATGAAGCACAAGCTGGAATCAAGATTGCCGGGAGAAATATCAATAACCTCAGATATGCAGAAGACACCACCCTTATGGCAGAAAGTGAAGAGGAACTAAAGAGCCTCTTGATGAAAGTGAAAGAGGAGAGTGAAAAAGCTGGCTTAAAACTCAGCATTCAGAAAAGTGAAGATCATGGCATCCAGTCTCATCACTTCGTGGCAAATAGATGGGGAAACAATGGAAACAGTGACACTTGCTCCTTGGAAGAAAAGCTGTGACCAACCTAGACAGCATATTAAAAAACAGAGACATTACTTTGCCAGCAAAGGTTTGTCTAGTCAAAGCTGTAGTTTTTCCAGTGGTCATGTATGGATGTGAGAGTTGGACTATAAAGAAAGCTGAGCACCAAATAATTGATGGTTTTGAACTGTGGTGTTGGAGAAGACTCTTGAGAGTCCCTTGGACTGTAAGGAGATACAACCAGTCCATCCTAAAGGAAATCAGTCCTGAATATTCCTTGGAAGGACTGATGGTGAAAGTGAAGCTCCAATACTTTGACCACCTGATGCAAAGAACTGACTCATTTGAAAAGACCCTGATGCTGGGAAAGATTGAGGGCAGGAGGAGAAGGGGACGATGGCAGAGGATGAGATGGTTTGATGGTATCACCGACTCAATGGAAATGAGTTTGAGCACGCTTTGAGAGTTGGTGATAGACAGGGAAGCCTGGCATGCTGCAGTCCATGGATCCGCAAAGAATTGGACACGACTGAGCGACTGAACTGAACTGTGACTGTCCCAGTATATAGGACCGCCAGCAAACCCAGGAGTGGCTGTGACCTGTGGTGCACCTGCGGTCTGCTTCGGTCCCAGTGAGATGAATGGGTGTACAACAGAGGGGAAAGTTTTAGATTAAGGAAACTTTTACAGGAAGTGGCACTTACATTTCTCAGCGCATCGGCTCACTTACGGTTTCACTTCCTTTGTCTTACTCCTGTAAATAATCTACCGGTTCCACAACCCGGGGAACCTGAAACCAGCAGTCCAGGGTTAAAACATACTGCTCAGTTGATTTTGCTTTTGTCACGAGAGGAAGTTGGCCAATAATTTATGTTCAGGACAATTAGGGAAGTGTGGTCAGTGGCATAATTCACAGGTAGAAATAGCCATGTTGCCCAGTAGGAGAGAAGTTATCCGCAATTTTTTTTATACTGTATTTATTAAATTTTGGTAGTGCTGGTCTCTGTTGCTGCACTTGGGACTTTTCTGTGGTTGCAGCAAGCGGAGGCTGTCTCCAGTTGCGTGAGAAGGCGTCTCATTGCCATGGGTTCCCTCTAGGGCGCTTGCGCTTCAGTAGTTGCAGCGCACGGGCTGCGTACTTCCTTGCTTCTAGGGAAGTGGATCTTCCCGGGCCAGGGATTGAACGCATGTCTCCTGCACTGGCAGGCAGATTCTTTACCACTGAGCCGCCAGGGAAGCCCTACCCGTAAGTTTTTAATTATCAGTGATTACTAAAGTTGTTATCAGTAAGACAAGAGAGCTACTTCTTGGAGTGTGCAGTGTTCTCAACAACATTCTAACGCTGTTCATCCCTGACTACATTTTGCCCTTCTCTAAAGTCAGAAGCTGTTACTAATACAGGGCACCCCCAGGCGAGTTTCTAAGCAACCCTTAGGAAGAACTGGCTGGTCCAGGTGTGGTGAGTGGTGGGACAAAGCTGATGACACCGTGTTCTCTTGCCCTGCAGTTGCAGCCAGTGATCAAAGCTTTCTTGTGCGGCTCCATCAGTGGGACCTGCTCTACCGTCCTCTTCCAACCCCTGGATCTCCTCAAAACCCGCCTGCAGACCCTCCAACCCTCGGCCCATGGGTAAGGCCTGCTGCCCACCCGCCCACCCCCATTTCACTGAGGAGCTGGTTTCAGCGGGAGCATCCTTTCTGTGTTCAGTCACCTTCCATTCTGTGGGGTGATCAAAGAGAAACACAGACCAGGCCCAGCTCTCCTGTGTTTTGTGTATACTCTTTTGTGTTTGACGTCTCTCTTAATTAAACGGGGTCCTTTGCTCAGTTGCTTCCTGGCATCTGCCTTGGTGACGTTCGCATTCTACTGTGCTGGTCTGTAATGTCATGACTGTGCTGCCTGGCGCAAGCAAGGGGTGGTTTTCTGGAAATAAGGGAAGTATTGAGTGCCTCTTGTGAGCCCCCTTGTTGGACTCAGCACTGTGGGAAGTGTGTGAAATGTATGGAAAATGAGGAGTTATCCCATTGCTTGCAGCCTGAATGAACCAAGAATCACTGACCTGCCACACTGTGAGTGCATAGGAACTCAGGGTAACTCCCCGATGCCTAGCAGAGATCGTGAAGTGTTGTAGAAAAGAGGCCACACAGAGAAGTCTTTGAGCGGGGAGTCCTTTCACAAGGACGTAGTCTCAGTGATTTTTCCTTCCTTCTCTCTATCGGGTCTGCCTTCAGGTCCAGACGTGTTGGCATGTTGGCTCTGCTCCTGACTGTGGTTCGCACGGAGAGTCTGCTGGGCCTCTGGAAAGGGATGTCTCCCGTAAGCTGCCTTTTGGGTCTTGCACCCCTTTCTTTACTCACCAGCCATTTCTTATCCATCTCACACATCCTTGCTTTTAAGAGTGCATGCGGGTTGGAGACTGAGCAGGCCTCTGTTGTCCCCCTGCCCATCACTTTCCCTGGCTTCCGCTTGAGGGCCCTGGGGGACGTCGCCCGTGTGTGCCCTGGGCACGGCTTCTTAGCAGCATCAAGTCCTAGAGCAGAGGCATCCGGTGCCCCACCTGTCAGCAGATCTTCCCCCCCACTCCCCGCCCCTTCCTCCCATGCCTCCTACCTGCATTTCCCTACCTGGAAGACTTTTTCTGGCCTTCAGAAGTCATTTTGCTGGAAAAGCCAGGGAATTCACTCTCACCCTAACCTCAAAGCAGCTCTTAACCAGTGAAAGATGAGACCTGATGTTTAGAACCCCCATCCCTCCTCAGGTGGCAGGGTAACCGAGGCGTGTCCACACCGATTCCCAGAGTTCCCCAGAGGGACTCCATTGCCCATGGTGAACACTGATGAGACGATATGCCCTTTATCGGCTACCTTCTCTCCTGTCTCATGTCCCCACTCTCCCATTGATGTTCCCTCCACACCTTAAATCAACTCCTCGCGTGCCAATCCTGGGTCTCCTTTGGGGAAATCCACCCGTGGTGGTCTTTGATCGCTGTTCCCTCTCCGACTTTTCCTGCAGTCCATCGTGAGGTGTGTCCCTGGCGTTGGCATCTACTTTGGCACCCTCTACTCTCTGAAGCAGTACTTCCTGCGAGGCCATCCCCCCACCGCCCTGGAGTCAGTCATACTGGGGGCGGGCTCCCGCTCGGTTGCAGGGGTCTGCATGTCACCCATCACTGTGATCAAGACACGGTACGAGGTGAGTTGGACAGCCTCACGGCCTGGGAGAGGGCAGACAGACGCACTAGACTTCTTGAGTCAAGTGCCCACTGATGCCACCTCCTGCGTTATGACCCGACACAGAGGTCAGTGTGCTCGGAGAACCCATCTGTGTAGTCAGGCCAAGCACGTGGGAACCAGGGCCCCGGCCATGCAGCCTGAGGATAGCTCGGTTCAGTGCGCAGCCCCAGGGCCCCTGAGGCAGCCACGGGTTCTGTGCTTCCTTCGCAGAGTGGGCGGTATGGCTACCAGAGCATCTACGCCGCCTTGAGGAGCATCTGTCACAGCGAAGGGTTCCGGGGCCTCTTCAGTGGCCTGACAGCAACACTGCTGCGCGATGCCCCCTTTTCCGGAATCTACCTCATGTTTTACAGCCAGACCAAAAACGTTGTGCTTCACAGTACGGGTAAGGGAAGGTGTGGTGGGAAGAGAGATCCCTCAAGGGATCACATCCTCAGCGCTTTCTCTGAGATAGGACACTATTTGTTGTTCTTAGCAGCTCTGGATTCTTAGCCTAGTTTTAAAAACTGAGCCATATCTGCACTGTGTCAGGCGTGGGGCCCCATGCTGGGATGCAGTTACAGTCCCTGCCCTTTTGAGTTTATAGCTTCTTAAGGAAGAGTACTGATAGTATGTAATTCCTGAGTCGGGGGTGGGGGTGGGGGTGGAATAAACCACGTTTTGCGTAGGCCGTGCAATAATACTTCCCACATTTGCCTGATCTTCAGATTTCTGGGTCCTACCCAAGGAGTCTTAAATCAGAAGCTTTGGGGTAAGAACTGGGAAACTGTATTTTTCAAGAAGCACTTATGATTCTTAACAGACACATTTGGGAAACCTAGTGGGTTCAGACCTAGAAGAAAAATTTTATTTTCATTTACCTGCTATGCTCTCAGTTAACGACGAGAGCCCTCTGTTTGGATGGAGAGAAGGCTGCCAAACCTCCCGCATTCTAGCAGGCCCACCCTACTAGTAAGCTCGTGTTGCAAGACTTGGGAAAAATCAACAATCAGTAAATGTTCGCCCAGGCAGAGTCACACACTGATAGTCACACACACACACCCTGTAGAGTGAACCAGCGTTCGGTCAGGTGTCTGTGGATAATCTGAGCAAGGAATTGCGGCCGAGGTCATTTAATTGGGAAAGCCAGAAAGCCACCCTCATGACCATGTTGTCAGTTGGGGTGCTGTAGGAGATTTGCTGCTTCGCCCCAAGTACCAGGAATTGTGACATTGCAGGTCACAGCCTTACTTTGCAGTAGAAGGTTAAGGCAATAAGGGAGCTTGGATATATGTTTTTAACTTCTTCATTCATCCTAAAAAATTTTTTTTTAATTTGGTATTTAGAAATCATTCTACGCTTAACAAAAAAGCCACAAGAATAGTACATATAACTCCATAGCCCTGTATTATTCTCTTTCTATATGTATAATTATTTTCTCCAAACCATTTAGGAGTAAGTTGTAGGCATGATGCAACTCTTTACTCTTAAATACATCAGTGTGTATTTCCTGAGCATAAGAGCATTCTTAATAACCATCTTATATTTAGGAAATTTTACATAGATACACTTCTTGCATCTATAGTCCAATCTATACTCTTAATTTCTCCAATTTTTTCAATAATGTATTTTGTGGCCATTTTTATTTTTTATTTTCAAGTGTATAAGCCAGTTATATAACCTCAGCCTGGGTTTATCCGGTGATTCTTTGCAGCTAGGTTCATTTATGCTCTACCTTTTCAGCAAAAGAAGCATGTAACAGTTGTGTCTTCATTGTGTGATGTCAGGAAGCTCATGTCACCTTTTGACCTGCTGTGGGTGATATTAACTCTTTATTGCTTGGATAAAAAGAATGTCTCCAGTGAAAACTCAGTTGTTTGTTCTTTTGTCATTTCTAAGTATCTCTGTGGGGTGATACTTTGAATCTATGTAAAACGTCCTGTTATTTCATCCATATATTTTAGCATCAGTTAATGACTTTTGCCTGAATTATTATGCTGATGATTGTAAAAAGGTAAACTTTTAGTTCCATTTTTCTGTTTACATTGATTAGTTTAGATTTGGAATTCCTAGCTTTGTTTGAATACCTAGACCCTTCTGGCTTTCAGGAAGAATTAGTGGCAACTTGGCACTGATATTTATCTGGTAGACATGAGATTTATTTATAACCAAAGACTGCCTTTGTCCTCTTTCAGACCAGTTGGATGCAGTCCTTGTTCCCGTTGTGAATTTCAGCTGTGGGATATTTGCTGGGATTCTGGCCTCGCTGGTAACTCAACCTGCAGATGTGATCAAAACTCACATGCAGCTCTCCCCAGTGAAATTTCGGTGGATTGGCCAGTCAGTCACGCTCATTTTCAAAGTAAGGCTTTAGGGAATTCCCTAGTGGTCCAGTGGTTAGGACTACGCAGTTTTACTGCAGGGGACATGGGTTTGATCCCTGGTCAGTGAACTAAGATCTCCCATGCCTTGTGGCACAACAGCAACAAAAAAGTAAGGCTTTAGAATACATATTGGTTTGTATTGTTGTTAAAGCTCTCTCTCTTTCTAAGGCAGTAGCTGTCCTTTACTGGTAAATCACCTGGGGAGCTTTTCAAAATCCCCATTCCCAGAGCATAACTTGAGCTCTCTGGAAGACATGAAACCCTGGCATCAGTATTTTAAGTTCCTTAGTGATTCCAATGTGTTGCCAAGGTTGAGAATCACTGCTAAGAAACTATGGTTGTGGGGGTCTTTTTGTTTTCTGGGTTTTGTTTGTTTAGGGAGGGGGTGCCCAAATTAGGACAACCTGTGATATTTGTTAAACGTGCATATTGCTGGGCTCTACCCCAGACCTCCTGAGTCAGGAGTTCTGGGAGGACTCATTAACCTAATCAAGGACCTGCTGCTGCTGCTGCTGCTGCTAAGTTGCTTCAGTTGTGTCCGACTCTGTGCGACCCCATGGACAGAAGCCCACCAGGCTCCTCTGTCCACGGGATTCTCCAGGCAAGAATACTGGAGTGGGTTGCCATTTCCTTCTCTGAATCAAGGACCTAGGAGGAAATGTAGTCAGAAAACCCACAGGCACATTGTTTTGTTTCTAGGAGTTTGTGCTAATACAAATGTGCAGATGTGTTGAAGATAAAAGGTAAAGTAGATGTCAGGTACACTAAAATGCTGTTTAAAAGCCACTGAGTTGGCCCTTTGGGAACATGTTTGATTATCAGATATTCTCTTTCAAGGTAAATCTGTCACCTAGATCTTTAGATTTTTCTGTGGCTTCTTCGTTTTTCCTCGTAGCAGAGGAAACATGTTAGCATCTGCCAACACTTACCCTAGATGGAAGCAGTGTTTGTGAATCTGATCATATTTCTCACACTGTGTAGGTTGCGTGCTTTCTTATTCGTGATACCTGAAGCCATGAAGTTTGAAAAGAGAGTCTCCATATATCTTCCGTGTGAAAATGGAAGGACTGATAACAGTAGGGAAGAACAATCCAGATGATGAGGTGTTTCGTCTTTAATTCTTATTTAGGGCCACCAAGAACATCTAGTGAGTTTAAAAAATAAAAAGGGTTCTCCCTCCAGGCAGACGGATTGCCAAGAAGGTACCTTTTCCTTCAGCCTGGAGTTGGGGCCCAGGGCTTGGCAGAGACACTTTGGTCTGCATTTCAGCTGCTGCTCGGGCCTTCTGGCTTCTGTGGACTGTACAAGTTGCACACTATATAGAGTAAGCCTCCAGCAGATTTTCATCTGAGAAATAAAGTCCCCTGGATAGAGCACGCCTAAAACATACAAAGCTTAGCAACAAAGCAAACATTTTTTTTTTTCAGTTCATCCCTTTGGACCCAGTATTCATAGTTTTAATGGTGTTTGTAAAAGTCTATAACGTTAAGACTTAAGAATGGAGTAACGCAGAGGGACATCCTCACTCTGATGGCAGGTGTGTAACTGTATTGCTGCTTTAATTCCAGTGTTTGGGCTTCCATTTTCCCTCCTAGGACTATGGGCTGCGTGGCTTCTTCCAAGGCAGCGTCCCCCGGGCCCTCCGCAGAACCCTGGTGGCAGCCATGGCGTGGACAGTCTACGAAGAGATGATGGCCAAGATGGGCCTGAAGTCCTGACCCAGCGGGGACCGGGCAAAGACGGGACCTGTTGCCCTGCTTGGTTTCTGCCAAGGGCCGCTTCATCTCACCACGCTGGAGTCGGATGAAGTCCTAGCAGGAGAGCCTGGCAGACACATCGCCTTCAGTTACTCAGTTCAAGAAGAGAATAGGTGGGCCCAACTGAAATAGGTGGACCCGACTTAAGCCTTCTGAACCTCCCAGAAGAGGAGTCCCTGATAGAGCACGGTGGGGAGTCAGGAAAAGGGTCTGCCTACCTTACAAGGCCATGTGAAAGGGCATTTCCAGAGAGTGCTGTCGGTGGTCCCGCTCAGCCACCCACTACACCATGCCACCTCCTTGGATCTGCTCCTGGGCAAGAAATCACAACCCTAGAGATGCTGTGAGCTGTCCCTCGTGTCTGAGGAGTTCCAGCAGCGAGACTGGATCTGCCAAGCGAGGAGTCACACTCATCAGGCTGAAGTCTCCCTCTGAGGTGATGTTAGAATGAAGAAGAAAAGATGTCATGACTTAACTGATTCCTTGTTAATTTCTAAGAGGCTCCGGGGAAGCAGGGAAGGGAAGTAGCTTCCTAGCCTCTAAGTGTCCAAGTAATACTTTTTGGTCTCGGCCCGTGCACGGTTTCAACTCCCAAGTTGATCTGGCATTTTTCTGCAGCTAAAGTTGGGATAAATAAAGTGGAGCACTTTATCATTGGAAAACCTCAAGTGCCATGAGTCCATCCTACAGTGACAAAATAAGGTGGCTAACACTTGATCTGTATAGGTCCTCAAGCTTAAAATTGTTTAAAATAGCTTTATTTTATATGTTATATGATCTGCCCATTCCAAATACACAATTCTGTGATTTTTTAAAGTAACTTTACTGTCTGGTGCCGCCATCAGCATAAATCAGTTTTAGAACACATTCACACCTCCAGTAAGAGCTCTCATTTACGATGAACCCTCATTCCAAGCCCAGCAGCCACTGATCTGCTTTCTGTCCATAAATCTGCCTTTTCTATGCACCTCCTATAAGGGGACTAATACAGTGTAGTCTCGTGAAGTCTCATATGTAGTCTCTTGTGTCTGGCTGCTTTCACTTAGCATAACATTTTGGAAGTTCATCTATGATGTGGCATCTTCAATACCTTATTCTTTTTTATGGCCAAATATTGTGTGCCTATTTTATTTATCCACTCATCAGTTGATGAATGTGAATTGTGAACACTTTTTGGCACTTAGGAATAACGCTACTATGAACATTCCTGTATGAATCATTTATGTGGATATATATTTTCATTTCCCTCGTGTACATGCCTCGGAGTGGTGTTACTGGTGGTAATACTCTTATGGTTTCTGGTGGTTACTGGCAGTTCTTGGCTTTCATCACTCCAGTCTCTGTCTGTCTTCACAGTGCTTTCTCCCCCATGTATCTTTCTGTCTGGATTTCCGAGTTTAAGATTATACTTTATATTTTAAGGTTAGAATGCCCTGTGTACAGTTATACTATGTGGAGGAGTACAAGAGAGGAAAAGTGGGATCCTAGTCTCGTGGAACCTAAGCCACTAGTGCTTGGCTGCTGTGTGTGAGGCTGTGTGCTGGGGCAAGCGGGAAGCACTTGCAGCTGGCAGCGGTGGACTTGGGGCAGGAATGCAGGGCGGGCAGCTTAACCCAGATGATGGATGGGGCGTCTGCTGCCTGAGGACTGACAGCCTCTGAGGCAAGATGCTCAGGGTTCTTGGCCTCTTCAGTCTTCTGTGACCACCTGCACCTTGGGCTCTGGGAGCCTGGAGCCAGTGAGGGCCCTGCCAGGGACTCGGGAGGGAAGGAGCAGAGATGAGGCCCAGAGGTGCAGGCTTCATCCAGTACAAATTTGCTCATCTTACACACACTGATGAATTTCAGCTACCAGAGTCCCATTCCCCACTCCTCATTTTTTCTTTTGGGGGCATATCATCTTAAAATTTGGAGAAATCATCTCATTTTCTCTAAAAGTGGGGTAAAACTGAAATTCACCTTTACGAAATCTGACTCTAAGAGTGAAGGCTCCTGGCCTGGGGTCTGCATATCCCAGGCTCCAAGAATTTTTTCCTCTCCCACTGTCTCCCACAAGTATTGACATTCAGGCAGGAAGTGGGTAGTGAGCTTCAGCTGACTTTGGAAGCACTGCCCAGTGCCCACCCCCCCTCCTTTTTTTTTTTTAATTAAAAAATTGTTAACTGCCCAGAGTTTAAGCAAATTATTTTGGGGCGGGGCTTTGTGGGAATAAACAGTCATCTGGCAGCTAGAGATAAGGCCTAGTAAGGCAGGAGGCAAAAAGGACTGAAGCCAAGCTTTCAAGCTGTGTTATACTGTTTCCAAGAGTATATTATGAAATAGCTCAATCAATCAAAAAAGTAAATAGTACACTGCCCCTCACTCAACATCATTGAAATGGAACAGTCATCAGAGTTTACTCACTGCTGCGTGTCTCTCCTCTCTCCCCACTACTTCCTTTATTGTGCAATGAAGCTTTTAAAAGCAGATCCCAGACATCATACCGTTTTACCCTTCCACATTTCAATATGCATCTCTAAAAATCAAGGACATTTTTCTTCAGTAAGTACCATGTTATTACCCCACCAGAAAAACAGTTAACAGGTTTTTTTTTTGCTTATCATTCGGTACCCAGCCCGTATTCAGTTTCTCTGATGGGCTCCAAAATGATTGTTTACAGTTGGTTTAATTGAGTCACGATTCAGATAAGTCCTGAGATTCTTTCACCAACTGTTTGAAAGGGTAAGTAATTTGGGGGCAGACCATGGTTTAAATGAGTCATCACTTCCTGAGAACCCCATCAAGTCAGGGAACAGAGGAACAGCAGGAAGAGGGCGGTAAGTGCTCCCCAAGGCAGTGCTCCTTTCACACCCCTCAGGCTGAACAGTGCATTTCCGACATCTTATTTATTGCATTCAAATTACTAGTTTTTGTCACCAGGTCCTCTAAAAAACTAGTTTTTGTCACCAAGTCCTCTGAAAAAGCTGGCTCGATCCCATAATCTGTAGGTGTTTTTTCAGTTTCCAAGTTTTCCCCTGCTCCTTGGGGACTGGCTTAGGTAGCTGATAGACGCTCTAAGATGGGTGGTTCTCAAACTTGGCTGCAGGTTGGAATCACCTGGGAAGCTTTAAAAACCACTAGTACCTGGGTCGGCCACCCAGAGGGTCTAGTGTAATCAGGTTATGTTGTGGCCTGGGCATGAGTAGTGTCAAAAGTCCCCCTAACGATTCTAACGTGCTGCCAAGGCAGAGAACCATGTAGAAGCCTTGCGGGGCGGGCACCACTCCGCTTTCCCATCCCAGGCTCTAGGGGTTAAACCGTAGACGAGCTCTTGTGGGCGGAGCGTGGCCCTGGATCGGGGGCGGGGCCCGGGCCGAAGCGGAGAAGGCGGGAGCTTCCAGGCCGCGCTGGTCGGGCTCGCTGGGCGAGCCGAAACGCCTCCAGTTTTCAAAACAAAGAGGAGAAGCGGGAGGCGTGTGTGGCGCGCAGGGTTCAGATAGGTCTCTTCTGCCCGGGCGCTTCAGCATCGCTGGGGGACAATGGAGGGGAGCCTGGGAAGCGGCCGGCTCTCGAGGTCAGACGGTCAGCCGGCGCCTCCGAAGATCTCGCCGGCCACAGAGGAGCTGCAGAGCCGCTTGCAGGAGACCCTGGACTTGCTTTCCTCGCAGGAGCTGCGCAGCTTCCGCGACCACCTTAAGAAAGTGGAGCCGCGCGTGAGCCAGCTGAAGCTGGAGCTGGAGGGCAAAACCCCGTCGGGGCTGGCCAAGCTTCTTGCCAAGCACTACTACCCGCCGGCCGTCGCCAACGGCGTCCTTGTCCAGGTGCTGCGGCTGCTACCCCGCGCAGACCTGCTGCCGCGCTGGCAGAGCGCCCCCACCGACTGCCCTGGTGAGTGCGCGGGGATTCCCGGAGGAGGGGGTGCTCGGGACCGCGGGGTTTGGCCCCCGCCGCCCGGGGATTCCCGGACTGGGGCAGGGGCGGGGGTGGGGTGGGTACTGACCTAGGGAGGGGGAGACTGGCGAGCGGAGGGCCCTAGGTGAGGGCCGGCTTTGGCCCTGGAGCCCAGGTGAGCGGCGGGGGACCGAGTATCAGTGAGGGGCGTTGGGGGAGGCAGAGCAAGAAGGACGAGGGCCTCGAGGAACGGAGAGAACCCGCGGCGGAGGCTGGGAGCCCGGGAGTCAGCGGGAAGAAGAGAGATCGTTCCCAGGCACGGAATCCAAGTGACCAGTCCAAAGCAGCCATCAGGGTTTACCATTCTGGGACGGCCTGAGATCTCCAGATTGACTCAGCAAGACTGAGGTGCATTTTGAACAGTTACCTCCGGGTGGTTATGATGGAGAATGTTTTTAGATGATTCAATGAGAAACTCAGTGTTGGAATACACCGTTAGAACATTTGCCATAAATCTGGGAAGATGTGATTTAGGAGCAAGAAACGTAACAAGCTAGGGGAGGTTAGCGTTTCCCCTGCTAAATTTAATAAATGTATGTGTGTATAATATATGAGGCAGTTTGTATATACCTATGTAGAGAGATAGAGAGAGAGAGTGAGAAAGAGAAGGAGAAAGAGAAAGCAGCACTTAGCTTGGACGTGTTGAGGTAGACACCAAAATATACTATGGCTGGGCTTATGATCTGATTAAGTTTCCAAGTATGTTCCTTTGCTGACATTTGAGTTTGTAATGGGTGACCCCGGTAAACCACCGCAAAACATGGCCTGTGGGTAGATACTGGCCCGGGGAAGCCTTTGATTCTCCCTTGATTGCATCTGCACAGCACTTACACTGTCTCTCCATGCATAGTTATCATGCTTTAGACTGAATCTCTTGCACTTGGTAAAGTGGGTTTTTTTGTTTTTTTGGTTTTTCAGAACCAACCACACAGTATCATGACTACACACTGTAGATGCCCCCAAAATACTTGAATGCTAAGTTTGTTTAATTAAAACATCAAATAGGGTCTTTAACTTCATTTGTCTCTTTATCAAAGTCTTGGTCTCCTTTTCTGGAGGTTCATGTGCAGTAATGTTCATTGGTCCTTATCCTTTCCATCTCTGGCCTGCGTCTCCCAGCCCCTGAATCTGACTGAGGCCTAGAGGAGTTCTGTTAAGTTTCCATTCTCATGAGTTTGGGAGAGGGTTTTCATGATCCTGGAAACCTGTATCTGAAACGAGATTGAAACCTGCTGGGCCCCAAAACGAAAGAGGCAACTGGTTTTCTTGGGAGTTGCTTTCTGTTAACAGGAACCACTACAGATCATAATTAAAGAGAAAAGTGAAAAAAAAAATGCTCTTTTCTGTTTTGTCTTTTCACAAAAATTCATTCAGTGATTCCACGAAAGAGTCTAAAGAGAAGCTATGACTGTGTGGATGGTGAATTGGTAAGTATCTGGACTTTTATTCTAACACTGCACGTTAGTCGGCTTCCCTGCCGGCTCAGTGGTAAAGAATCCGTCTGCAGTGCAGAATATGCAAGAGACGTGGGTTAGATCCTCGAGTGGGGAAGATCACCTGGAGTACGAAATGGCAACCCGCTCCAGTATTCTGGCCTGGAGAATCCCCATGGACAGCGGAGTCTGACAGGCTACAGTTCATGGGCTTGCAGAGAGTTGGACATGACTGATCTCAGCTTAGCACACGCACACACTTTAGTCAGTTCAGATAGTATTTAGACAGCATTTGAATGGTTTTTGTGCTGCTTCTGTTGGGCTGAAAATGAACATCTTTGTGGTTGTCTCAAGTGGTCACATCTTTCTGCTTTCTGTTATAAATAGAAAAAGCAAAATATTAGCCAGTTAAAACCATTTTGCATGCATTAACCAAATTAGGTAAGTATGGTTAGTATCTCCATTTTACAAATCAGGGCACCGCAGGTTGTATGGCCTTGCGCAACTACATAAATTGCTGGCTTCTGACTCTTCTCTGTTTGTTTTATTATGAACATTTAAAACATAAGCTAAGTGAAAGTGAAGTCGCTTAGTTGTGTCCAACTCTTTGGGACCCCATGGACTGTAGCCTACCAGGCTCCTCCCACCATGGGATTCTCCAGGCAAGAGTACTGGAGTGGGTTGCCATTTCCTTCTCCAGGGGATCTTCCCAACCCAGGGATCGAACCCTGGTCTCCAGCATTCCAGGCAGATGCTTTAACCTCTGAGCCACCAGGGAACATTTAAAACATACGCTAAAGTCGAAGAGAAACATGAATCCCCAAACTCCAGCCCCACCTACCTAGAGCCCTACTTCAACAATTAGCAATGTAGCCAATCTTGTTTCATTTGCTCCCTCAACGCTGTTATTTTAAAGCAACCCTCTCCCACACCCGGATATCTTATCACTTTCATACATACAGTACTTGAGTATGTATTTAGCAAGCCTAGAAACAAATTCCTTAGTCTTGGTAGAGATGCAGTTAGCCTACTGATGTCCTTGGCTGCTTCCTGTGCCTTGTACAGTTGGATTGTTTGAGCTAGGCTCCGATTCAAACACAAATACATTTGAAAGTCTGTCTTTTAACACTCTTAATTTATGATACCTTTCCTTTTAACCTCTTCTCTTGTTTGTTGACGAAGCCAGGTTATTTGTCCTTTAGAATATCCCACCTTCTGGATTTCCATAACTGCATTTTCCTTACACCGTGTACTTATGTCATTTACCATTTCCCACTTTCCTTCAACGGGTAGTTATGGCTATGTATAGGAATTTAGAGATGAGATGGGCCTGTTGGTCCAAGTTTGACAAAGGTATTTGAAAGAATTATAAAGGAAGTCATGACGAGAGAGGAAGTCAGTGTTAAACTCATTTCACATATTAAGGCACATTTGGATTCAGTTTGGTTTTAACATTGTTTCTTGGCTTTCCTTGCAAGCAGTACCGTTATGACCTAAGTGGCAAGCGGAAGGCCTTCCTCATGTGTGTGAAGAAGAACAGGCCAGGAGCTCACCAGGATGTCCTACTGATGAAGAATTGGCTTAACGAGTGCAAGTTCGAAGAGACATTGTGCATCGATCCTGACAAAATGGTACCAAGTTAAAAGTGAAAATTTGTAGCTTGGGACTTTCCTGGTGGTCCAGTGGTTAAGACTCTGTGCTTCCGCTGCAGGGGGCTCGGGTTCGATCCCTGGTCACGTAACTAAAATCCCACATGTCCTGTGACATAGCCAAAAAAAAAAAAAAAAAGGAAAACTTGTAGCTTGGATATTATAATCTTCCTTTCTTCTTTAAAAAAATTGAGTTTTATTACCTGGGAACCAGGGCGCGCTGAGCGATGGACCTGAATGTCCTCATGAAATTCTAACCGAGCTTCCCTGATGGATATAGGAGCTTTTGTCATGTTCAGTTCAGTCGCTCAGTCGTGTCCAACTCTTTGCGACCCCATGGACTGCAGCACGCTAGGCTTCCCTGTCCATCACCAACTCCCGGAGCTTGCTCAAACTCATGTCCATTGAGTTGGTGATGCCATCCTACCATCTCATGCTCTGTTGTCCCCTTCTCCTCCTGCCTTCAATCTTTCCCAGCATCAGGGTCTTTTCCAATGAGTTGGCTCTTCGCATCAGGTGGCCAAAGTATTGGAATTTCAGCTTCAGCATCATTCCTTCCAAGGAATATTCAAGATTGATTTCCTTTAGGATTGACTGGTTTGATCTCCTTGCCATCCGAAGGACTCACAAGAGTCTTCTCCAACACCACAGTTCAAAAGCATCAATTCTTCCCCGCTCAGCTTTCTTTATAGTCCAACTCTCACATCCGTACATGGCTACTGGAAAAAACAGCTTTGACTAGATGGACTTTTGTTGGCAAAGTAAATGTCTCTGCTTTTTAATATGCTGTCTAGGTTGGTCATAACTTTTCTTCCAAGGATCAAGTGTCTTTTAATTTCATGGCTGTAGTCACCATCCACAGTGATTTTGGAGTCCAAGAAAATAAAGTCTGTCACTGTTTCCATTGTTTCCCCACCTATTTGCCATAAACTGATGGGACCGGATGCCATGATCTCCATTTTTTGAATGTTGAGTTTTAAGCCAGCTTTTTCATTCTCCTTTTTCACTTTCATCAAGAGGCTGTTTAGTTTTTCTTCACTTTCTACCATAAGGTGGTGTCATCTGCGTATCTGAGGTTATTGATATTTCTCCTGGCAATCTTGATTCCAGCTTGTGCTTCATCTAGCCTGGCATTTCACACGATGTACTCTGCATATAAATTAAATAAGTAGGATGACAATATACAGCTTTGATGTACTCCTTTCCCAATTTGGAACCAGTCTGCTATTCCATGTGTGGTTCAAACTGTTGCTTCTTGACCTGCATATAGATTTCTCAGGAGGCATGTAAGGTGGTCTGGTAGTCTCATCTCTTTAAGAATTTTTCCACAGTTTGTTGTGATCCACACAGTCAAAGGCTTTGGCATAGTCAATAAAGCAGATGTTTTTCTGGAACTCTCTTGCTTTTTTGATGATCCAACAGATGTTGGCAATTTGATATCTGGTTCCTCTGCCTTTTCTAAATCCAGCTTGAACATCTGGAAGTTTTCAGTTCACATACTGTTGAAGCCTGGCTTGAAGGATTTTGAGCATTACTTTGCTAGCCTGTGAGATGAGTGCAATTGTGCAGTATTTTGAACATTTTTTGGCATTGACTTTCTTTGGGATTAGAATGAAAACTGACCTTTTCCAGTCCTGTGGCCACTGCTGAGTTTTCCAAATTTGCTCACATATTGAGTGCAGCACTTTCACAGCATCATCTTTTAGGATTTGGAATAGCTCAACTGGAATTCCATCACCTCTACTAGCTTTTTTCGTAGTAATGCTTCTTAAGGCCCACTTGACTTCACATTCCAGGAGGTCTGGCTCTAGTTGAGTGATCACACCATTGTGATTAACTGGGTCATGAAGATCTTTTTTGTACAGTTCTTCTGTGTATTCTTGCCACCTCCTCTTAATATCTTCTGCTTCTTTTAGGTCCATACCGTTTCTGTCCTTTATTGTGCCCATCTTTGCATGAAATATTCCCTTAGTGTCTCTAATTTTCTTGAAGAGATCTTTAGTCTTTCCCATTCTGTTGTTTTCCTCTGTTTCTCTGTATTGATCACTGAGGAAGGCTTTCTTATCTCTCCTTGCATTTCTTTGGAAGTCTGCATTGAGCAGATATGGAGAGGGATTACTTAGAGCCCTGGGCAAAACTGCATTGTGATTTAACTAGATGACGGTGAAGAAGATGAAGGGGAAGAGGGGCGGTGGATGGGTGGGAGCTTCATTGTGACCTCTCTGACCCCAGCTGAGTCCAGGTCTAGCCCTGCCCATGTTTTGGATTAATAACAGAGGAGAGTCCTTCATAGACCCCAGGAGTCATTGGTAGTGAATATGAAGGAACAGCATGGCAGGAGGGCTAGGAAAACAGCGCACGCCAACAGAGGTGAGTCCTGTCTCTTACCAGTTGTTAGTCTAATCCTCAACTGGGGGTGACTTTGTCCCCCGTGGGGGCTACTTCTGACACTGTCTGGAGACATTTTTGGGCTTCCCAGGTAGCATAGCAATAAAGAACCCACCTGCCAATGCAGGAGACACAAGAGACGTGGGTTCGATCCCTGGGTCATGAAGATCCCCTGGAAAAGGAAATGGCAACCCACTCCGGTATTCTTGCCTGGAGAGTTCCATTGACAGAGGAGCTTGGCGGACCGCAGTCCATGGGGTCACAAAGAGTCGGACATGACTCGGCGTGCACTCCTGCCAGTGCACAGAGACATTTTTGTTTTTCATCATTGGAGGGTGCTCTTGGCATTAGTGTAGATGCCAAGGTAGAACCAAGGTGTGGCTGAACATATGACGATGCACAGGACAGCCCCCAAGGCAAGGAGTTACCTGACACAAAATGTCAGTAGTGGGGTAATTGTCTAGAAATTCTGCCTTAAATTAATGGACGGCTTTCTTCTCTCTAAAATGGGGAGGTTATAGTAATTTATTATGTAGGGCTGGGGTGAGGATGAAATGAGCTGCTCTTTGTAAAAGTTCTCAGGATAATAGCTGGCCTATAATAAGTACTCGATAAATTTAGATTTTGTTTCGAAGTTAAAAGCAAACTCCTTCATGTTTTCCATGGATTGTACCAGAATTTCTTCTGTGTTATGTGATTTTTTTTTTTTTAATCCATCTTTTCCTTTTAAGTGACAGATAATTGCCAGTGTTTTTCTGGTTTATTCTCCCAAAGGTCCAGAAGTGACTTCTTTCTCTACATCCTGTCAACATTTATTTGTAAATAATTAGCAATCTTCCTGGTAAAATTATTTCACTTCTTCATTTTCTTGACTGTCGTAGCATGGTTGAACATCTTTTGGTCATTATTTTCCCTTCTGCGAATTACCTGTTTATATCCTTTGCCCTTTTTTCTTACCGGATTTTCTTTTCTTATTCTGTAGTTCTTTTCCCTGAATTTTAGACAGAACAGACTGCACATATTTTTCTCCTGCCTTGTTACTTGCCTTTTGACTTTTTGTTGTCTCAAGTCACGTGGAAGTTTTTGCTGTAAACTTGTCAGTCTTTCTGTTTGTCAGCTTCTTGGTTTTTCTGTCTTGATTAAGCCCCATGATTTCCCAGCGTAAAATATATTGTTTATTTTGGCTGCCCTGGGTCTTCGTTGCTGTGCGGGCTCTCTCGAGCTGCAGTGAGCGGGGCTACTTTCAGTTGCAGGGCTTGGTCTTCTCACTGCTGTGGCTCCTCCTGTTGCAGAACACAGGCTCTGGGGCGTGCGGGTTTCGGGGGCTGGGCTCCCGGGCTCTGGAGCACAGGCTCAGTAGTTGTGACAGATGGGCGTAGTTGCTCCTTGGCATGTGGGTTCCCGGATCAGGTGTCAGACCCTGATCCCTTGCATTGGCAGACAGATTCTTTACCACTGAGCCAAAAGGGAAGCCCCCCAGTTAAAATTTTTTTCAATTATTTTTCTTTTTTTTAAAATTTATTTTAATTGTAGGCTAATTACTTTACAATATTGTATTGGTTTTGCCATACATCAACATGAATCCGCCACGGGTGTACACGTGTTCCCCATCCTGAACCCCCTCCCTCCTCCCACCCCGTACCATCCCTCTGGGTCATCCCAGTGCACCAGCCCCAAGCATCCTGTATCCTGCATCGAACCTGGACTGGCAATTCGTTTCTTACATGATAGTATACATGTTTCAATGCCATTCTCCCAAATCATCCCACCCTCTCCCTCTCCTACAGAGTCCAAAAGACTGTTCTATACATCTGTGTCTCTTTTGGTGTCTCGCATACAGTGTTATCGTTACCATCTTTCTAAATTCCATATATATGTGTTAGTATACTGTATTGGTGTTTTTCTTTCTGGCTTACTTCACTCTGTATAATAGGCTCCAGTTTCATACACCTCATCTATAATATCTTTATAGTTAAGGTTAGCCTTCTGTTCACGGAAACAGTGAGGTGGGAGGCCTAACGTTATTTCCAAGCCAGTTCTCATTTGTTGGTGGTACATCCTTTCCCCACATATGTGAAATTCCATTCTTGTCATATATTAAATCCCTGTATGTGTATTTGGATTGATTTCTGAATTCTAAAATATCTATTCATGTATTTGTTTATATTTAACGCTGGTATATCCGTATTTTGTTCACCATGATTTTATAGTGCATTTGGACAGCTGAGATGATCTATCTCCCGTTCATTGTTTTTTTTTGTTTTTATTTGTTTGCCTTTGTTTTTTACTTCTGAATGTGCTTTGCTATTCTTGAGTACCTTGCTATTCCTGAGCATCTATTTTCTGTGACCTTGAGAACCATCTAGTTTCACAGAAATCCTTTGAGGTTTTAACTCATATGACATTGACTAGAGATTAATTTGGAGTTAATTGACAAATTAATAGCATTGAGTCATCTCGATCAGGAACTTCAGGCTGTCAGAGTTTATGTTGCCTCTTCACTGAAGATTTTTTAAATAATTTTCTTCACTTAGATAATGTTCATTTCTTGTTAGGTTTATCCCTAGGTAATGTTCTCCTTTTGTTATGACCTTCAAAGGATCCCTTTTCCATTATCCAGTTTAAATGTTTTATTCCTGGGTAATTAGGGAATGTCTGTGGGGGGGTGCACAGAGTTGGACATGACTGAAGCGACCTAGCAGCAGCAGCAGATCTTTGTAAATTAAGTTTGTATCTGATCAACTTGCAGATCTCTACTTTTAGTAGGTTTTTATTGAATATATTTCTGGCAGGTCATATTTTCTGTAAGTAATGAGGCTTTGTTTCCAGTATCTGTAGTTCATTTAATTTTTGCTGTACTGTATTGAAATGGTCAGGATCTTTGGTACTACATGGTGAGAGCAGCCATTCCTGTCTTGCTTGTCTTTATAGGGGAATTGATTCTGCTGATGCCTCTTGATAGATTCTGGCAAGTGGATATGATTGGGTAGACTCTCCATTCCTTGCCATTTCTAGCTTACTGAGGGTATTAATTTTATAAAATAGTTTTTATATTAAAATAAGTTAAACACATGTACACCCATGGCTGATTCATGTCAGTGTATGGCAAAAACCACTACAATACTGTAAAGTAACTAGCCTCCAATTAAAATAAATAAATTAATTTAAAAATAAATAAATAAAATAAGTTGATAATGTGGCATTTAAATACATTAGTTCTTTGGGGAAGTATAGTTTTGTTATATTTTATGGTAGAGAATCAGAAGTGCCATAATTTTGTCAAACAAGAACCACCATTGGTAAAAGAATAAATCATACGAAGTCTGAAAGCAACCAAAAGGGAAGTGATAAGCCATATTGACACTTCGAGAGATGTAGGTATTTTCACATTTGTCATCTCATTTATTCACCTTGTAAAGAAGCCATTTCTTGGATTTCTGGTTTTTTCTACGTCCAGTTCTTTTTTAATATGTTATCCTATTTTACAGGACTTACTTGAAAAAATAACATCTTTTCGTGATGAGCTAAATGAAATTAAAGATAACATTGGATGTTGCCTCGTTACTCTTATGTCCCATGGAGAAGAAGGTTTTATCAAAATGAAAGATGGTGAAAAAGTCAGCCTGGAAGATATTTTTGAAATGTTTAACAATAAAAATTGTCCAGCACTTCAAGAGAAACCAAAAATCTTTATAATCCAGGCCTGCAGAGGAGGTAAGTGGAGATGTCTTTGTATCATTCTCTTTCCAGGAAATTCTCATGTTGATGATTGAGGAAAGAAAAGTGAGTTTAAAAAAATTATTTTTTAATAATTATATCAAATTATATAACTGAAGATACATCAGACCCTTAGCTGATGTATCTTACGTTATATAGCATACTAGGGACTTTGAGCTGGGAGAAAGGGATGGAGTGACAGCTTACCTGGGTTAGGATGGTTAATTTAGGCTGAAGAAGGTCTAAGTCATTAAAATCATAAGGTGGATCTGAGAACCTCAAATTCTGGGGGAGAGGTGGACAATTTTCTGGGGGATGTCCCATCATTCATGTGATTCTAGATGGCTTGTGGGAGTAATTTTTGATTTATGTAACTTTGGTTTTAATTATTTCTCTTGTGGAGATACAAGCTTCTTGTGACTTTTATTAAAGGTTATTCATGTCAATGGTATATTATTGTAGTTTGTATTTTCATTCCTCAAAAAACAGAGAGAAGAGACAGTGGTGTTGAAACAGATGATGAACCCATGGACTTAGATGATGGATCAGAGAAGAAGAGGCTGCCTACATTCAGTGACTATTTCATCATATATCCCACCCAAGCAGGTAAGATAGGCTTGAAGATACACATTCATCCAGAGGGTTTAGGTTATTCCTACTGATTTTTGAAAATCCTTTTTTTTTTTTTTTTTTGCCTCTCTGTAAAGCTTGTGGGATGTTAGTTCCTTGACCCTGGACTGAACCTGGGCTCTTGGCAGTGGAAATGCAGTCTTAACCACTGGACCACCAGGGCATTCCCAGAAATCTTTCTTAAAAAAATTATCTGTGCTTTATAGATCGATGTGCATGGGAGAAATTTTCATTATCCCATCCATCTCCCTTCAGAAACTATTCCACTGTCAGAGATGACAGGTTTGCATCTGACTGTTTATCTCTCCCAGGAAGACACCATCCTCTTAGCAGAGTATCACATATGAAATAAGATCATTGGCTTTCATGTGAGAAAAATCTTGACCCAAAGCCAACTCTGCTGTCTTTGAGACCTTTATATTTTCTAGCCTCTAGATATGTCAGTTTCTTTATGCAAAATAAGAATGATAAAGTTTACTTATGTCATTGGGATGTTTATAAATTAAATTATGAATGCAGGTGTTGTGCTTATTGTAATAACTGACATAATAAGTTAAAATTAATCTTACTACTAATATGATGTTGATTACATTATTATCTTTATTATTAATACTAATAAAAATCCAAAAGAGTGTTGTGTGCTGAAGGAGTGGACTTTATTTAGTCATGGAAGGGAAATAGGAAAATGTAGAGAAGATAGAAGTCAAGGGCATATATTTAGCTGTTTTTCTACTGACTTTATTAAAAAAGGATTAAAATAGCTTATGTATGTATATACGCGTGTGTGTGTGTGTATATATATATATAAAACATATAACATATACAGATGTACATATATATATATGTATAATTCAAGATAAAATGTTAGTGAAGCAATGGAAGCAAAGGAAAATAAGGACAGAAATGTAAAATGAAAATGTCCCCATTAAAGTTAGATGTAACTTTATTCACCCAAGAGAGATGAAAGCATATGTCCTGATAGATACTTGCGCGTGAATGTCACAGCAGCTTTATTTGAAATAGTCAGACTGGAACCAATCCAAAGGACCAGCAGGTGAAAGAATAAACAAAGCGTGGTAAATCATACGTGAAGTACTACTCAGCAATAAAAGCAGTGAGTTCCTAACACATGCTAGAGCGTAGATGAAGGTCAAAGTTTTCCTGATGCCTGAAGGAAGCCGGGCAGAATAAAGCAGGTAGCTCTGTGGTTCCATGAATATAAAATTCCCCAACGTACAAACTAGTCTATCAGACAGCAAACCAGTACTACTTGCAGATGGGGATGAAGAGGTAGAGAAGGACTACCAGGGCCGTGAGAGCGTTGGAGGGGGAGGACTGGATTCATTATGTTGGTTTTAAGTATACACATGTCAAAGCTTACTAAACCATTTGCTTAAAATAGGTATGGATGATATAAGTGGTCAATTATACTTTCATGAAGCTGAAAATTTTAAAGTTATGTGTAAGGCAAGCAGGTGTGACCCAAATAGCTGTAACCCATTCTCACTCCTGCTCTTTAACATGGCATTGGGTAGTCCTAGCTAAGGCATTAAGAACAGAAACAGAAGGATCAGTATTCTAGAAATCAATAGTTTTGAATACAGTAACAATAATCACGTAGGACATAAAAGAGAAAAGAAAAAAGATACCATATGACTTTGTCTTGCTTTAGTGAATGATGTTTAGGAATGCCTAACAAGAGACGAGCAAGACTTCATTAGGGAAAATGAGAGAACATTCTAGAAAGACATAAAGGAAGACCTGAATCAGTGGTGGGACGTACCATGCTCATGGTTGAAAATTGTAGTACAATGGAAATGACTGGGTTTTTTTCCCCCCAAATTAGTTTGCAAATTGAATTCTAAAGTGTTTTTTCATGGAATTTGACAAACTAATCACAGAATTTTTATGGAACAGTTAAGGGTCAAGACAATGTAACTTGGCCTCCAATTTTGTTGAATGAATGAATTTTGTGACTGTGTGCTGGCTATTTATGTTGAAGACTAGAGATTTGGTATCAAACAAAAGAATCTGCCTCCAGGGAGCTTACAAAAAATCTCTGCCTCCAGGGAGCTTACATTCTGGGGAGGGAGACAGAAAATAAACACGTACAGAAAGTGGGCACTGGGTTGCTTTATGATTCCACTTCTATGAAGTGCAAAAGCAGGCGAAACTAGTCAATGGTGGGAGGTGGAAGTCAGGGTGCTACTCATTGTCAGGGTGTGGTGTGTGGAGTGTTATGGCCACAGCAGCAAAAGGGTACTTGTGAAGTGCCGGTATCGTCGTGTTTCTTGATGAGGGGGCCACGTCTGGGACTGTGTTCATCTGATGAAAATTCATTGAGTTATTATGTACCCAGAGGGCTTCCCTTGTAGCTCAGTCAGTAAAGAATCTGCCTGCAGCACAGGAGACCAGGCTCAATTCCTGGGCGGGGAAGATCCCCTGCAGAAGGAAATGGCAACCCACTCCAGTATGCTTCACGCACTTTTCTGAATGATGTTTACCCTTCAGTGAAATAAATGCCGGAAACAAAATATGTTAGATGGTGATAAGCGCTGTGAAGAAAAATAATGCAGGAGCAAGGAGAGGGAGTATTGAGGGGCAGGATGGAGGTTGTAGTTTTTCAGAGAGTGATGTGTAGAGATGTTCCCGTTGAGAAGCTGATTATTGCGTAGAGTTGAAGGCCGTGAGAGCGTGAGCTATGCAGATTCTTGAGAAAGCGTGTCTTCTAAGATAAGGACACCTAGTAGCGAGCAATGACCTAGCAACCACTGAGATACTGTGTTAGCGTGTTGTGTTATCATGGTGGATATGTCAATCTCTTCTGTAGTTCCGTTCTCTATTTCTGTTTTCTTTGTCTTGAGGCAACTTTAGTCGAGGGATAAGATTTTAGAATTGTTATACTGGACTTCCCTGGTGGCGCAGTGGTTAAGAGTCTGCCTGCCAACACAGGGGATGTGGGTTCGATTCCTACTCCAGGATGATTCCACATGCTGCAGACCAGCTAAGGCTGAGCGCCGCAAGAACCGAGCCCGTGCTCAGCAGTAAGAGAAGCCACGCGATGAGACGCGATACATAGCAACAAAGACCCACCACATCTAACATAAATTAAAAAAAAAAAAAAAATTTAGAATTGTTATACTTTGTGGTGACATAGATATTATAATCTTTGTTTAGTGAACCTTCTACCCCCAATAATGCTTTTTTATGGTATTAGTTTTTCTCTGATATTAATATAGGTACTATAGAATATATTATTCTGGTTCTATATTTGCCTGGTATATCTCCTTCAGACCTTTTCTATTAACCTGTTTAGGTCTTTATGTTTTAGGTGGTCTTTTAAAGAGAATATAGCTGGATTTTGTTTTTTAATCCAATCTGATATCACTTTTTCCTGGTGAGTTAAGACGAGTTATCTTTATTGTCACCATTGATACATTTACACTTTTACCATTATACCTGGTGCTATTTATTTGCTTTATTCCCCCTCCTTTATTGCTTTTCTTTTAAAAAATTGAAGTGTAGTTGGTATATACAGTAGTATGGTAGTTTTATTGCTCTTGTTTTTGACTGATTATGAGTTTGATTTGTTACTATTACATTTTATCTCTCTACTGACTTGGAAGGTATGAATTTCACATCTCTTTTTCTCAAGGCTCCCCTTGAAATGTTATATGTGTGCACTTAACCTAAAGTTTATCAAAAGCTTATTCTTACTTCCTGACGATACACAGAACAACCTTAGAATGCTAATTCTTTCATGTTTGTATCTTTATTTATATGAAATTACTTACGTATTCTTACATTCCTTTCATCCTAATTTTCTTCTAAATGAAGACATTAACCCAACACATTTTCATCAGATGGGTTGGCAGGTACTAGGGTGACAGGCACTGTGCTGCTGCTGAGTCGCTTCAGTCGTGTCTGACTCTGCGACCCCATAGACAGCAGCCCACCAAGCTCTGCCATCCCTGGGATCTCCAGGCAAGAACAGTGGAGGGGGTTGCCGTTTCTTTCTCCACTATATGTTTGCTTATTTACCGCTGTGTTTACCACTTCCTTTGTTCTCTAGTCTCTCCTGGATCTCAGACCATATTCTTTCTTCATGAAGTATGTTCTTTAGAAACTCATTTAAGGGAGGTTTATAGGTGGTAAAATCACTTTACACCCAAATCTGGCTGATCACGTAACCGTGTCTTTGCTGATCCTCCTTGTGATTCATTCATTTCTTTAAGCATTTCGTGCAGTTGTTTCATATTTTGTATCTTATACTTCCAATATCTAAAGTCTTTGGGAATCTCTCTTACGGTGGTTTCTGTTGCCTGTCACTCTTGGGGGTTTGTTTCTTTGTGTGTGTGAACTCCTAGCTCATTTGTTGAATCTTAATCTCTTACTCCCGGAGACATAAATCTGGCATCGTTGCCTTTAGAGAGCATCATCACCCATGTGGGCCTCTGTGAGAATCTTAAATTTATCTCCCTCTGCCCCAGGCACATCTTTCAGGTTTGACACTTCTCCTTAGGCACAGCACGACTCTGGTGTTCCTGTTCACTTTCTCCTCCTAGTTCAAGTTTCAGCTTCTTCGTTTGGAGAAATGGTTTGCCTTGGGGATTTCCATTCGTTTCTGTTAGCCCAGAATAGCATTTAGCTTTTTTGCTTTAATCAAGAATTAAGTTTTATAACTGGAGGAATATTTAAAGTGCCCAAAGGCTTCCCTGGTGGCTCCGATGGTAAAGAATCTGCCTGCAATGCGAAAGTCCCCGGTTCAATCCATGGGTTGGGAAGATCCCCTGGAAAAGGGAATGGTTACCCACTTCAGTATTCTTGCCTGGAGAATTCCATGGACAAAGGAGCCTGGCCATTTACAGTCCATGGGGTCACAAAGAGTCGGACACAACTGAGTGACTAACATACTTTCCAAGTGCTCAAAGTGGAAAAACTTGGAATATGTAGTAAGATGAATCTTTTGGGTCACCCCTTTTTTTAAAAAATTTCATGATCCCATTTCTTTTTATCTTTTTATTTTGGCCATGGTGTGCGGCATGTGGGATCTTAGTTCCCTGATCAGGAATCAAACTCGTGCCCCCTGCAGTGGAAGCTCAGAGTCCTTATCACTGGACCACCAAGGAGTTGCCTTGGGTCACCCATTTTTACCCGATGGAAGGAGGCGGTACCAAATATGTCTGGGGTTGTGAGGCAACGAGTACGTCCATATACCATTGATGAGAGCAAGTTATATTGCCTCTTTGGAGATTAATGTGTGATACCAAGAAAATTAAGAATATATTTATAACCAGCGGTTTCAATTCTGGGCATACACCCTAGTGTTGTAGTCTCTAAATCAGGGGGCCACAGTGAAGTCTCACAGCTATACTTAACTCTGTGAACCACCAGCTCAGATAAGTTACGATTCCAAAAATTAGATGGTGCTCTGTTTTTTTTTGATATCATATTTTAGGGGTACCTAGTTTTGAAGGGTTGCTGAGCTAAAGAGCAAGCACCATTATGGTGTCCTAAGGGGAGGAGTCATGCAGTGCCCAACAGGGACACACAGCCCGGTAGCAACTGTGGTTATTTAAGAATGAAGGACCTCCCTGGTGGTCCAGTGGTTAGGACTCCGTGCTCTCACTGCTGAGGGCACAGGTTCAGTCCCTGGTTTGGGGACTAAGATCCCACAAGCCCAGTGGTATGATCAAAACTAAATAAATAAATAAAAATATTGTTCTTTCTATTTGTATGGGCCCTTTTTTGACCACCTGTTCACGTGCCTGTTGGCCATTCACGTATCTCCTGTTGCCCAGTATTGCCCTGGGTTGTTTGTTTTCTTATTAAGTTACGTATATTCTGAATACTAGTCCTTTCTCTGATACAAGAAACAAATATTTTCTCCCACTCTGTGACTGGCTTTTCATTTTCTTAAAAGCAAAAGTTTTGTAAGCATTCAGTGGTGGTTCAGTAGTAGAATCCTCGCCTGCTGCAAAGCAAGCATTTTATGTTTTTAGTCCAGTTTATCAACTTTTTTCTTTTATGGTTTATGCCTTTTGTGTTGTAAGAAACCTTTGCATACCCTGAAGTTGCAAACATGTCCTGTGTTTTTTTGTGTTCCAACCCAGGTTTACTATGACAGAGTGCCATTTTCACATTCCTTCCACACTATACAGACATATTTTGTGTTTTTCAATCTAATAATAAGCATAATTTCAGTAGTCAAACCCTTGAATACCCCCAAATAAATTCCATATGGATATATTTAGGGTTAGCTTAAAATGCTAGAGCAAAAGTCAGCAATGAAAAAGTGGAAAGGGGATGTGTGCGTGCGTGCTAAGTCACTCAGTTGTGTCCAGCTCTCTTTGACGCATGGGCTGTAGCCCCCCAGGTTCCTCTGTCTGTGGGATTCTCCAGGCAAGAACACTGAAGTGGGTTGCCACACCCCCCTCCAGGGGATCTTCCCAACCCAGGCACTGAGCCTGCATCTCTATGTCTCTTGCATTGGCAGGCGTTCTTTACCACCAGCGCCACCTGGGAAGCCCAGAAAGGGGGTAAATAAAGCAAATATGACGAAAACTGATAACTCTAGAATCTGAGGGATGATTATTCAAGGGGGGTCATTCAACTTTGGTTTTTTGTGTATATTTGAAAACTTTGGAGCTAGATAAAAAATGCATATTTAAAAGTTTCCTCTTGAGAGGTTGTGTGCATTTGGTCACACACGTCTTCTGTCTCTGCTTAGTTGCTCAGGTGTGTCCAGCTCTTTGCGACCCCATAGACTTGAGCCCATCAGACTCCTCTGTCCGTGGGGATTCTCCATCTTAATGCAGTGTTTCTTTTTTAAAGTTTTTATTGAAGTATATTCGATTTACAGTGTAGTGTTAGCCTCAGGTGTACAGCAAAGTGGTTCGTATATATTCTTTTTGGAGGCTTCCTTGGTGGCTCATATGGGGAAGGATCCACCTGCAATGAGGGAGACCTGGGTTCGATCCCTGGGTTGGGAAGAACCCCTGGAGGAGGGCATGGCAACCCACTCCAGTATTCTGGCCTGGAAAATCCCTGTGGACAGAAGAGCCTGGCGATCTACAGTCCATGGGGTCATAAAGAATCGGGCACAACGGAGCGACTAAGCACACACATATTTTCTTTTTTAGATTCTTTTCCGTAATGCCGGTATTTCTGTATTATCAGTTCAAAGCCATTTTCTAGGTTTTAACTATGGAGTAAAGAACAAGTTTGCTGCAGGTAGAGGGGGGAAATGGATAAAGTATTGTTTTTTTTTTCCCTTGATAGATCATGTCGCTTTACGGGATCCCCGCACCGGCTCTGTGATGATCAAGGAGATGACCGAAGTCTTTAAGCAGTATGGGAATAAGTGGCACCTCGCTGACTTCTTTACCATAGTAAGTAAATCCCAAGTGAACACATGCTCCATCCACTCTAAAGCGAATGCGCTTGATGAGAACATCTTCGTGAGAAGATTGCCTTCAGCCATGAAAGCATGAGGGAGGTTCAGAAGTGGCCTGTAAACAGTGGGCGGGTGAGTTGAGAGGGCTGTGGCGGAAGTCATGGCTGAGCCAGGCGCCAGTGGAGAAGGGACAGTGACACTTCATTCAGTAGAACACGAGTGAGTTGGCTATCAGTGAGCTTGGAAGTTCTGCCCGCACTGTGGTCCTGCCAGCCTGGTTTATCTCCCCCAGGAGGAGGGGAGAACCAGAGGGCTTCTTTGAGGACCAACACTATCTTACATTTGTCTGCCCAGCGTGTAGCCAATTCTGAATGTTCAATGAATGAATGCGGGGCCAGGAATTATAGCAGATTTATGTACACACTGTCGTTTGGAGGAGGGCCTGATGATAGTGGTTTACCATATCAGGATTAAAGAGTTATTTTCTTCTTAATCTGGGAGTTTTATCTCTGAAGAGAGCTAACTGGAAAAGGTTGTAAATGAGCGCAGTAACAGCAGTACTAGCACCTCCTAAACAGCTCACTCTGTGCCAGTTACTGTTCCTTGCAATTGACAAATATTAGTACATTAAGTTTTTCAACAACCCTCTGGCAGGTGCTTTGATTCCCATCCCCTGTTACAAATGCAGAGCTAGGAAAGTGGCGGCCTCGGCTTCCTAGTCCAGACAAAGTGCTTTTAGAGCTCATGCCTTAATCACAGTCACGCAGTATTACTCCTTAGGAGCTTCCCAGGCGGTTGGTGGTAAAGAATCCACCTGCCAATGCAGGAGACGCAGGAGAGGAAGGTTCGATCCCCGGGTCAGGAAGATCCCCTGGAGAAGGAAATGGCAACCCACTCCAGTATTCTTGTCTGGGAAATTCCAGGGACAGAGAAGCCTGGAGGGCTATGGTCCGCAGGGTCGCAAAGAGTCAGACACAACTTAGTTACTAAATGAACAAACTTACTTCTTACCTCCCAAGGTATGGTAACAATTTTTATTTCTTTAAAAAAATATAATGTTAATGCTTTACATATGATGCTTAAGAGCTTTCAGAATTCTTTTTCACCTCATTTTGAGGTAAGCTTTCGGTGAGGGGGGAATGTTCAGTTCAGTTTAGTTCAGTTGCTCAGTCATGTCCGACTCTTTGCGACCCCATGAATCGCAGCACACCAGGTCTCCCTGTCCATCACCATCTCCCGGAGTTCACTCAGACTCACGTCCATCGAGTCTGTGATGCCATCCATCCATCTCATCCTCTGTTGTCCCCTTCTCCTCCTGCCCCCAATCCCTCCCAGCATCAGAGTCTTTTCCAATGAGTCAACTCTCCGCATGAGGTGTCCGAAGTACTGGAGCTTCAGCTTTAGCATCATTCCTTCCAAAGAAATCCCAGGGCTGGTCTCCTTCAGAATGGACTGGTTGGATCTCCTTGCAGTCCAAGGGACTCTCAAGAGTCTTCTCCAACACCACAGTTCAAAAGCATCAATTCTTCGGCGCTCAGCCTTCTTCACAGTCCAACTCTCACATCCATACATGACCACAGGAAAAACCATAGCCTTGACTAGACGGACCTTTGTTGGCAAAGTAATGTCTCTGCTTTTGAATATACTATCTAGGTTGGTATTTTCTTCCAAGGAGTAAGCGTCTTTTAATTTCATGGCTGCAGTCACCATCTGCAGTGATTTTGGAGCCCCCAAAAATAAAGTCTGACACTGTTTCTACTGTTTCCCCATCTATTTCCCATGAAGTGATGGGACTGGATGCCATGATCTTTGTTTTCTGAATGTTGAGCTTTAAGCCAACTTTTTCACTCTCCTCTTTCACTTTCATCAAGAGAATTTTTAGCTCCTCTTCACTTTCTGCCATAAGGGTGGTGTCATCTGCATATCTGAGGTTACTGAGATTTCTCCCGGCAATCTTGATTCCAGCTTGTGTTTCTTCCAGTCCAGCGTTTCTCATGATGTACTCTGCATATAAATTAAATAAGCAGGGTGACAATATACAGCCTTGACGCACTCCTTTTCCTATTTGGAACATTAAAGGGAAGAAATACGATTTTGACAGTCATTCCAACCATATTCCCAAATCTCTTATATTATTCCATTTCTCTCTTTAAGAAAATAGTTTCTTGTCAGCATCTCAAGAATATAATAATAAAGACAGATTTAGCCTAAGTAGAAATCCATTTTAGGATTAGGCTAACTGAAAAATTGTTTTGCCAAATGGTGTTCATTAAGTCTTTTTTGAACAGCATTCATTTTTTAATTGAAAGCTGACTTTTTTAATTGAATGAAAGATTCTTTAAATTCTATAGTGCTTTACAGTTTTCAAATGTTTTACACACGTCTTCATTTCCATAACTTTTCATTTCATACACGTCTTCAATTCCAGAACTCTTTTTTGCCCCAGCCCTATCTTGCCCCTCCCCACTTTCCTGTCCCCACTGGTAACCACTAGTTGATTCTCTACAGCTGTGAGTCTGCTTCCAGCCACTCGGCATGCAGGCTCTTAGTTCCCCAACTAGGGATTGAACCCATGTCCTCTGTAGTGAAAGCACGGAGTCTTACCCTCTGGACTGCCAGGGAATTCCCTCTTTCTTTTTTTTTTTTTTTAATTCACCAGTTCGTTGTACTTTTTAGATTTCACTTCAAAGTGGTGATATACAGTATTTATCTTTTTTTGTCTGCATTTATTTCACTTAGCATAATACCCTCCAAGTTTATTCATGTTGCTGCAAAAGGCAAAGTTTCCCTTTTTTATGGCTGAGTAGTATTTCTGTCTCTGTGTGTGTGTATGCATCTGCGTGCGTGTGTACATACCTCGTCTTCTTTATCCATTCATCTGATGATAGACATTTAGATTGCTTCCATACCTTGGCAATTGTAAATAATGTTGCTATGAACATTGGGGTGCATATATCTTTTCAAATTAGTGTTTTTGCTTTTATCAGATATATACCCAGAAGTGGAATTGCTGGGTCATATGGTATGAACACTTTTCATTTTTAAAGTCCTTGCTGAGTAGACACTGGCAAGAAAGTCCAAAAACGAAAGTGAAGTGACATTGCATTAAAGGCCCTTACAGCTTCACGAGGCAGCAGATGATAGGTGAGCCTACAGCCAGCCCTGGAATTCACAGTTATTGAATACTTTGGACATCACATAACCCAATCCTTTCAGTGTACCATAAGTTACCAAGGCTCAGAGAAGGTTACTGTCTTGCACAATGTTACCAGGGGCAAGCTGAGACTGGAACCCAGGTCTGTGCACACTTGGGCTTCCTAGGTGGCGCTAGTGGTAAAGAACCCAGCTGCCAACACAGAGGACGTGAGAGGCAAGGGTTCAAACCTTGGGTCGGGAAGATCCCCTGGAGAAGGGCTTGGCAACCCATTCCGGTATTCTTGCCTGGAGAATCCCATGGACAGAGGAGCCTGGCGGGCTGCAGTCCATGGAGCTGCAAAGCGTGGCACACGACTGAAGCAACTTAGCACGCTGCGCACACTTCACTTCACTTTCCAGCCACAGTGCCGCCTTCGGTGGGATGTGGGTGACCTTTGCTTTTCCTGGTGCAGTCAGAGAACTCTGCCTTCACCTTCTGTGGGGTTTACTAAGAGGCTTTTGAGGGGTTTGCAGTTCATTTGGACGGTTTGTTCTTTTATCTTACAGGTGAATAACCGAGTGGTGCACCGTGACTTTAGTCTGTATAACAAACCAGTAAAAATATCGCTGGTAATGGAGTCGACTTTAACAAAGTTTGTATACTTTTGACACAAGGATGATTCAAAACACAAGGACTGCTTTGCAACACAGTTTCTAAAGAGCCCTGAGCGTCTGTAGCATTGCACTAATGGTTACCATTTTGCATTATTCTTGGCACTCATGTTTCTTCCGTTTGTTTTGTATATATATGTATATAATTTTTCTAAGATTTAAGTCTGCTTACTTGATACTTGTGAGTCTTCTTTTCTTTTTTATAAGATCGCTGTTTTCTGAAAAAAAAAACAAACAAAAAAAAACACTTTCCTGAACTGTTATCAAAACATGGGCATCCAACTCCATTTGTGTGCTGTTTTTATCCCGCGTTTCTCTTGGTGATTACCCCACCCTCGGCACCCTCAGTTTGGTGCTGGTGTTACGGCTTATTTTCTTGGTTTAGTCAAGAATTGCTGGGTGTGGTCTTGTCCTCTTATTTCCCCAGACTGTTGTCTGTAGCCAGTCTGATCTCTTGGAATCCGCAAGCCATTCTCGGGTCTTAACCTGGGTCACTCTGGGCCCTGATGCCCTCGTGTGTTTACTGTGCTCCTGCTTCCCGCCTTCCTCCTTGCTCCTTATATCTTTGAGCTGCTGTTTTCTTCACTTGGAACCCTCTATTCCACCCCACATAGGTAAGTCCTTGCCATCCTTTAGAATTTGGTTCAAGCATCACTTACACAGGGAAGCTTTCCGTAGCTCCCATGCTAGGTCAGCCTCTTCTAAGTGCTCAGAGACTCTCTGCTTCTCTTCTGTAGCATTGAAATGACTCTCTAGTGCCTCCTTTCTCTCTCTCTCTCCAGTTTAGTCATGAGCTCCAAGAGGCAGAGGCTGCGTGTCTCATTCATGGCTGTATCCTAGCTTCCGTCCGTGTCTTAGGACACAGAGAGGCCATGCAGTGAACGTTTTAGTGAGTGACTGACCCCTGTGTTTTAATTATTTTACCCATTCCGCAGACCTGGCCTCTTGCCTATCTAGCCACCTGCCATTCATCCCCACACACATGCATGTCTCATGGCTGCTTTTACTCACCAAGTTGGAAGTTAACCTGAGTTTCCCTGAAATCCTTTCATACAACCCATCCCATTGTTCATAATCCTTTGACTCCCCACTGCCTGCAGGATATACCCCCTAAGTCCCCTGGGAGAATATTGCACGTCTTTCTCTGTCAGGCTCAATCTTCACTACTCATGTCCTGCCTGTCTGCCCTGGTAATTCACCCTCCCTTAATAATCCTGTCTCACAGAATTGGGCTTGTGAATTAGTGGATGTGGATGAACTCTCCTGGGTATGCCATCGTATTGGAGTTCAGTCCCTCCTTTCGGTCTGAAATGCCCTTCCTTTCTGTGCGCGTCCCTTCTACTGTGTATTCTTCAGAAGCAACTTGGGTCCCATCCCACAGTAAAGAAAACTGTATGTATACTAATGTTTTTAGAGTAACAAACTGTGGACTGAGCATGAATTTTTGTATGCAAACTTTTGTTGTAACTGTGGACTGCTTCTGGACCTCGGTTTCCTCATCTGTATGAAAGGAGGTTTGGCTCAGCAGACCCTGAGAACTCAGGTCCCTGGTCTTCAGTGAACTTGGACTGCTTCGTGAACTTGCGTCTGAACACCCTGCAGGTGGGACTGTTGCCGAACGTAAGGGTTCAAGCTGGCAGTTGCATAAGACCGCTGGGCCTATGTGAGGATGCAGGTGGTTAGTGAGAATCCTCTGAAGATTGAGAGCCAAATGAACTGAAGCAATCTGGAATCTCCAGGCCTATCTCCATTTCAGAGATCATTGTGTCCATTTTAGGTAATGTGATTTCTAAAGTGTAAACATATGTGATTTAATTTTTAAGCATTTGCATTCTGATACTTGATATGTAGCTTTGGTTTTGTATAGAGCATTAAAATGTCTCCGGTTCATAAAACATGACCATCTGGTGAGCCTTCTCTATTCACTTGGGTTTTGGAGGACTTCTAGGCACAGAGCCTTGTTTCAGGGAGGCAGCATCAGCTGAAATATCCACAGCTGTTATTTTCTGGGAGAGGTTAGGTTGTTCAGAATCACAGTTAGCATGTAGTGAAGCTGGGATTTCAATGCGTGAATAATATAAGAGATGAAATGCCAAATGACAGAAAAGTTTCAAGACAGAATGTTTTTGATGGATGGAAGGGACCATTCCATTACCACTGAATTGATGGAATGAGGGCTTTGGGACAACAGAGGGAAAAGTTATTTTGGAACCCTGCTCAGACCACTACAGGCAAGTTAGGGTCATGGAGAGAACCGTAGGACAGCTAGGTACCAGACAAACAGGAAAGGAGGAATTCTGGTTACAAAGGTAAGTGGCCTAAGATGAACTTGATGCCTGGGGCCAGCTAACTACCCCATAATTCTCTCAGCTTCAAATCAGTACAGAATCTTCTAGCCATCCAATGTCATGTGAAATATAACCATCCCCCTGCCCCCCCACCAAATAGTCACTGGCACAATTTTATATTTGAAAAAAAACCTGAAGCCCAGTTTTTATTATTTTTTAAATACAGACCCAAGGAACCAAAGTTTGCCAAAAAAAAAAAAGGCTGAGATTTTTATTTTAAATGTGTATGAATAAAAAATAGTGGAGAAACTTGAGCAGAGGACCAGGAGGCTGAGGTGGAAAGGAGGACACTTGGCTGGGGAGTTACCACAGTTTGACAAGTGCACCCTAGGCTGAGGGCTCCTCACTCTGGCTTACTATCACTATAGTTCGTTTTCACCTTTGAAGATAACTCACTTATCTTAGACCACTTCTCAAGGACAGAGTTGTTTTGTGGGAAAAAAAAGTATTTTGTGGAGAAACCTAATTACAGCACAATTTTCCAGTTGTTAGAATGGAAGTATTTTGGAGATTCTATGGTGCACTGGGGAGGGAGCTGAGATCGTCTGGGAGTGTCCCAGAAGACCCTCCAGGAAAGTCCTGCAGTGACTGAAAACTGTCCCTAAAAGCCAGCCTTTCAAGTTTCCCCCCTTTTTGTCTACAGATACAAGCACCAGTTTCTAAGGATGCTTAAAGCCACAATTAAGTTTATTCCTTTGCTTGTATGCCAGCTCTTCATTTAAATGCTGCGTTTGTTTTATATCAATTTAAAAACCTCTGTTCCTCAAAGAAAATTTCAAAAAATACTCAAGAGGCCAAGAACCTACCCACTACTCTACTTGTATATCCGTAGTTCCCACCCTGGGTGCACGTTAAAATTATCTAAATTCTTTCTGTTTAGCGTTGGGCATATGTTTAAAACCTCTCCAAGCGATTCCAAGTGCAACCAGACTTCAAACCTACTGTATAATTAACAATCTAGCTACTGGTTATTTCTTTACAGTCGTTTAATACCTAGGGCTTCAAATTTTCAAAATGATCGCCCTCATTCTGTAACTCCTTTTTGAACCATAGAATGTATTTTAATTCTTTCTAATGGCTGCATGGTATTGGGGGGAAAATATATTAATTGCTATCACAATTTTTTTTTCTACGAAAAAAATTCTCATGCGTTCCATCCGTGTAGTCTTCATTTTATTTTTTAAACGGGAAACTTCCCATTAACAGAACTCTTTAAAAATCTGAATTAGACACTGCTAATTTATCCTCCAAAAACCGCAAAGTAACTTCTCCAGTTTTTGTTCATCCAACAGAGGTTTGTTCAGTGCTTTCCCACGAAAGAAAAATGCAGTTTAAATAAGGAACCCGCTCAAGCGCATGGGTACAGAAAGCTGGGTGAGAGCACCAATCCCAGAGGGCAGAGCGCCAATCCCTTGCCGGCCTTTCCGGACCGCAACGCTCTTCGAAACCTCAGTGTCGCAATCAACCCTCCAACTTCCGCCATTCGCTAGGGTCCGCGCTAGCCCCGTAGTCCGTCTTCCGGAGGAAGGCCCGCCCCCAGGATGCACGCCTTCATCGCGCTTCCGCTGAGCTTTCGTTGTTATTGGCTGGATGCGGACTATATAAGGACGTCATTTCCGCCCGCCCGTCCTTTCGGCGCTACCCGGAGAGGGGTCCATACGGCGTTGTCTTGAGTGAGTTGCTTTTGGGGTACTAGTGGCTCCCAGGGTCAAGAGGACAAGCTTCCTGTTCAAACGAGGTGTGGGGAGGACCTGGGGTGAAAGTTTGCAGACCGAGTGCATTAGTCTCTGATAGGCGCTCTACCGCCCAGACTGGCGGCCTACACGTGACCGGGCCCGGGCCGGGACGTTCCCACTAGGCCTCGGGAGCGGGCAGAGGTTGCGCTCCCGCCGCGGAGGCCCCGGGCCGGGGTGCGGGTGCCCGGGGCTGCAGAGAGAACACCCTACGCTGCGCGCTAGTTTTGACTCAAATCCCGACGCTCGGTTGTTGAATCCCGAGGTTTATGCTCCAGTTTTCTCCATCTACTTGAGTTGGTCTCTTCCTGGTGCGTGGTGTTAAGGTTCTTGACGAGGTTTTTATTACCGGAAAGATCAAACTTCACGTTTCTCTTCTCTCAGTTCAAAATAACTTGGACAAGGAATGTAAAAAAATGTCATAACAGGCTAAGGTGTAGAGAGAAAGAAATTTGGTAACGAACAGACGCGAAAGTGCACTCGGGGAAGAAGGCAGGTGAGGAGCGCACCGAGAGCTTTTCAGACACACACGCACACCCCATTTCACTTTGGTTTCTCCAGTGGGTGGTTTCTATGGGAGGTTTCTTGAGTAGGGGCGAAGTACACTTTGTTGACATTGGATGGGATCTTGATTGCACCTGGTTCTGGAAGGCACCGCACATGCTAAGAGCCATTTTCCTCCAAGAGCGCCCTTCCCAGAGGTTGAAAAGCAGTCACCTGCAGCTAGTATGCTCCTCCAGGCCCTGTGGATTTGTGGGCAGGGGATCCTATTCAGGTGTGAGGAGCTTTAGTCAAAATCTATGTAAACGCCATACTTGACACTTCATGGTCACATTAAGTGCAGAAAAAAGGGGGTGGGAGTTGCTTGATTATCTGCGTTTGAGATTATCCTTGATCTGGCCTTGTTTTTCTCATTTTAAGGAAAACTATTAATTTTAGAAGGAATGCTGAAGGTACCACCTTCAATCTGCTTGAAAATAGGCCTATTTACATCACCGTTGGTCACCTCCTGAATATTCTCAGACATGGCTGCTGTTTCACATCTAACTCCTCTGTACCTTGAGTATTAAAAAGTCTCACTGTTTTCCATTTAGTTACCTGGGTTTTTTGTCTGTCTGCACACCACTCTTTCAGCAGGATTTGATTTTCCAAGGTGTTGCATAGGTCTGTTAATGTTCTGTCCTATCCACTAGACTGACCCCGCTGCCTGACACTGTAAGAGGTGTGGTCTGTGGTTGAGATTTAAACATCAAGTCACCTGACTCCAAAGAGTAGAATGTACCATCCCGTTTGAGTCCCTGGAGTTTAAAGGACTTTGGATAACTATTGTTTTTCAGATTCCCATCGTAACTTAAAGGGAAGCTTTCACAATGTCCGGAGCCCTTGATGTCCTGCAAATGAAGGAGGAGGATGTCCTCAAATTCCTTGCAGCAGGAACCCACTTAGGTGGCACCAACCTTGACTTCCAAATGGAACAGTACATCTACAAAAGGAAAAGTGATGGTCAGTCATTGCTTTAGTACTCTTTGCTTGGTCATTCCAGCTATAAGAACAAGTTTTGACACTACTATTCTGGTACTGAGTTAAAGTGCTTTGTGAAATGTGAGCCTTAGAGGGCTCTCACTAAGTAACTGAGGAAAGTTGATCTTTAGATTGGTAAGAAGCTTTAAAAGTATTAAGTGTTCTGGTTGTTTTTAAAGGAACAATTCTGGACTCCAGTGGAAGAGTAGAAACTGGTAGGTTATGTGTCGTGGGTTGGGCCTTGAATAAGCACAATGTAAAGATAAGGAGAAAGTTTAATAGCTTGAAGTGAAGTCGCTCAGTCATGTCCGACTCTCTGCAACCCCATGGACTGTAGCCTATCATACTTCTCCATCCATGGGATTTTCCAGGCAAGAGTACTGGAGTGGGTTACCATTTTCTTCTCCAGAAGATCTTCCCAACCCAGGGACTGAACCTGGGTCTCCCGCATTGCAGGCGGATGCTTTACCACAGCCTAGTTTCTAATAATTTATCTCCTAGAGTGCCTTATAATTTGTAGCTACCAATACGGGTTTGTAAAGCTGATTCCTGAATTGGGAACAAGCATTTTGGTTTTCATTTATGTATCAGGAAAAGTAAGGTAGCTTTTGATGAGACTGGAATGCATTAAGTTGTTCAGCTGAGATAGAAGCACGGAAGGATTTACACCTGTTGAGTGGCGAGGTTTAAGGGAGTTCGAGGTAAATAATGGTAGGCCGCAAATAAGAGCTTCTTGGATTCTGCATGGAAGGCTTGAGAGTGGTTAACACAGGAGGATAGGAAATGAAAAGATGCATTTTGCACATTATTAAAGCTCAGAGTGGAGGCCAGTCTTGGCCAATGAACTGCTGAGTGTCGGAAGTGTGCTATATTAATGGCAGGATTTTCGCTAACACCAGTAGAGCTTGCCTCTATGACTGGAGTTTGATAGTACTCGCTGCCACATGACTTCATGTTTTTAGAAGAATATTACCTTATAAAGCTGGGTTCGCTCTCAAGAAAACCTTGTGTCCCCTAGGCATCTACATCATAAACCTGAAGAGGACCTGGGAGAAGCTGCTGTTGGCCGCTCGGGCCATTGTCGCCATTGAGAACCCGGCGGACGTCAGTGTCATCTCCTCCAGGAACACTGGCCAGGTTTGTGGCTCAGTATGCTTGGCTTTTGCTGCAAAGCCTACCAGTGTTTTGAGATGCATAGAAAAGCAGTAACAAACCCCAGAATTTATTTAAAAAACACTTGAAACTGGGCTGAGACCGAGGAATTCCCAAAATTAAAGATTGTCGCCATATTTATCACTTCACATCTGACACTGTTAAAATTCGTGTTGTATCATTGTGTATTTTCTTGAGCCGCTGAATTTCAGGAAAGGGAAAAGTGGCTCACTGCCATTTTCAGCAGTGAGCTTTGAAGGTTTAAAATGAAATATTGGACTTGCCTGGTGGTCCAGTGGTGAGAATCTGCCTGGTAATGCAGGGGACATGGCTTCAATCCTTGGTCTTGGAAGATTCCACATGCCCCAGGGCAGTAAGCCCACGCACCACCAAGTACTGAAGCCCCCACCCTCTAGGGTCTCTGCTCTGCAGCAGGCGAAGCCACCACAAATAGAGAAAGCCCACGCACACCAAGGGAGACACTGCACCCAAAATTTAATTACATTCAGGTTTTGTTTCTTTAAAAAAAACTGAAATACTGAGTTAAAAAGTTAGAACTAAATGCCAGTTTTTCAGGAAGGGCTTCTGTTGATAGGATACCACCACACACTGTCACATCAGCAAGAGTAAGACTATTTGCCAGATTAAGTGAGTAAAAATAGCTTCATTAACACTGTCTTTTTTCCGCTCCATTTTTTGAAGCTTGCTCTAGGGCACCACTCCGTTCCCACTGATACCTGCAGTCTTTTCTCCACACCCCGTCCAGTGGTGCTTGTGCACATTTTGATGATGGCCATCTTGAATAGAACCAGCTTCTCAGTATGAGGGGAGTTTACTAGTTGCTATTGGCAAGCTGAAATTCTGCCCTAAATTTATTTTCAGTTACCCACCTCAGACATTTGCTGATGGCAGGTGTCTATTTACATCCCTGCAGGCTCTTGAAGGCTTAGTGCCCATGGCCATGGTTTGAAAGTTGCTATTGTTGGAAACGGCCACAAGGTGGCAGGGTTTCTCTGCTCAAGTTGGTTTACTGGAGGCAGCCACAGCCTTACTGTAACTCCTATTCCTGGGTTCAGCGTTAAAAGTGAAAGATGCCAGAAGAAACGCTCAAAAGCTTGTCTGTTGTTACTTTTATTTTTATTGGAGTCGGGTGGATTTACACTTTGGTGTTGGGTGTAGGTGTACAGCAGCATCTTGTCCAGTAACCATATATGCTTGCCTCTGCAGTTCTCTTCCCATATAGGGGATAAGAGCGTTGGGTAGAGCTCCTGTGCTGTTCAGGAGGTTGTTGACGAATTTAGCATGTGATTCCACCTGTAAGTCATATAATGGCCTTTTGAGTCTCTGACTCAGTTTACTTAGTATGATCCTTACTAGTTTCATCCCTGCTTGCTGCCAACGGCATTTATCGAACTCGCCTTTTCTGGCTGTGTAATATTCCGTTGTCCCTAGCTACCGTTTTTTCTTTACCGATTCTTGTGTGGATGGGCATATTGGCTTCTTGCCTCTTTGGGCTCCATGTGTCTTTGTGAATTCTGGTTTCTTCCTGGTAGACACCCAAGAGTGGGTAGCTCCGTTTGTATATTATTAAAGAACCCCATTGTGGCTGTTTCCAATTTACATTCCCACCGGTAGAATAGAATGAGTATTTTCTTCACACCCTGTCCAGCGTTTATTGTTGGTAGATGTTTTAGTGATGGCTGTTCTGACTGGTGCTGTCTTGATTCCTTGGCTTCCCTGGTGGCTCAGATGATAAAGAATCTTCATGCAGTGTAGCATACTCGGGTTAAATCCCTGGGTGGGGAAGATCTGAAGAAGGGTATGGCTCCCTACTCCAGTATTTTTGGCCTGGAGAATTCTATGGACAGTGGAGCCTGGTGGGCTACAGGCCATGCGGTCCCAAAGAATCAGACACAACTGAGTGACTTAAAAGGTGTTTTGGGCTGATGCTTCAGTGTAGTTTTGATTTGCACATCTCTAGAAATGAGCATACCGAGCCGCTTTCCGTGTGCTGCTTCTGAATGCAGTGTGAGGGAGATTTACCCATCAAAATTGGCATTCTGCATGATTCCTCCTCCGGCCTATTAATTGCCCCAGGCATTTCCTGATGACGTGTCATTTACAGCCCTGAAGGCACTGTGACTGTTAAGCACCTGGGGCCCTGGTTTGTGGGTTACTGTTGCCCAACACGGCCACAAGGTGACAGGATTTCTACTGTTCCCGGGTTGAAAATGAAACTGGTAGTTGCCAGAATGAGCACCCAAAGCCTTATGTCTTTATTTTTCTAACGTAATTTTTATTCTTTATTGGAATAAAGTTTTTCTTAGTAACTTTTTATTTAAATGTTTTTTACCTTATTTTTAAAACAAAAATAGTGATCAGTGATAAGAGGTGCTATTCACAAAGAGGATAGACATCAGAAACTATTAGAAGCCTAACAACAAAGAAAGCAAAACTAAAAAAAAAAGGGGGGGATAAACATATAGTGAAACATTAACATTTCTCTGAGAATATTTTATCAAGTGCAGAAAAAAACAATTGGAGCAACTTGAATTATGTCATTAATGAGAATAGATTTATATTATAGTAATTTTATATCCTAAGATTTATTTAAAATTTTGTATTTTGCATGTTGCTATCAGATATCCACAGAACATTTGGAAAAACTGGCTAAAAGATAAACATTACTAAGTTTCAGAAGTAGAATTTATTTTTGTGTTTCAGTTATTCATATATACATTTTTTCAAATTGTTTTCCATAATAGGTTATTAGAAGATACTGACTTGAGTTCTCTGTGCTATACAGTAAGCCTTTGTTGCTTCTTGCATATCTATTTTCTAAGTCAAGTGGAATCAAAATGTCATACGTTTTAGTTAAATTCATAAGTCTTCTAAAATATATATGTTATGCATATTATTTATATTATACAAAAGCTTTACTACTATGTTTCATAAATGCTTGAGAAAGATCATTAAGCTAAAAAGAGATGGAGAAATTGGAAGGGAGCACTGAATATGAAATGGAAAAAGTGAAACAAACTGGATAATAGTAAGAGATCCTTACATATAGTCCAGTTGTTTTTAAACATTAGAAACATATCTGGAGCACTGGCAAACAAAAAGCAATACCTGGGCATTTGTACTCAAAATAATTCTGATTTGCATCTGGATTTTAAGAAGTGATTACAGGTTTTTCCATCAAATGGTAGTTTTGGTGGTATAGAATTCTGTTATTTTTCTGTTGGCTAGTCATGATAGAATGGTATTGAGTAATAGCTACATAATTGCAGTAGTGAAAGATGTTTATCAGTTTTCACAATCAAAAAAGATAATTACAATTATAAGCCATAATGGGAATACGATTAACTTAATATAAAATGATTACATGCAGTTTTGGGGGGGTTCAAGCAGAGTGATGTGGTAAGTGGAAGTGGGTTCATGCGTGTGTTTTCATCCAGCTGGCCGATCTGTGTCTTCTGGTGCATTTAATCCATTTACATTTCAGGTAATGTATGATCCTGTTACTGTTTGAATTGTTTCCGGTTTATTTTCTGTAGTTCTTTCCTTCTCCTGTTTCCTGTCTGGAGAAGTTCCTTTAGCATTTGTTGTAAAGCTGGTTTGGAGGTGCTGAATTCACTTTAACTTTCTGCTTGTCTGGAGAGCTTTTGGTTTCTCTATCAAATCTGAGGGAGAGTCTTGCTGGGTAGAGTATTCTTGGTTGTAGGTTCTTCCCTTTCGTCACTTCAGATATGTCATGCCGTTCCCTGCTGGCTTGCCGTCTCTGCTGAGAAATCAGGTGGTGGTCTGGTGGGAGTTCCCTTGCCACGTTGGTGGTGGTTTTTCCCCTTGTTGATTTTATCTTCTCTGTGTTTAAGGTTTGCCAGTTTGATTACTGTGTGTCCTTGCGTGTTCCTCCTTGGGTTTATCCTACCTGGGACTCTGCTTCCTGGGTTTGACTGACTATTTACTTTTCCATTTTAGGGAAGTTTTCAGCTATTGTCTCTTGAAATATTTCCTCAGGTCCTTTCTCTCTTCTTCGGGGCCTCTGTAATGGGAAGTTGGTGTGTTTAATGTTGGCCCATAGGTCGCTTAGGCTGTCTTCCTTTCTGTGCAGCCTTTTTTCCTCCCGCATTCTGTTCTGTGGCAGTGATCTCCCCTGACCCCTTCTTTCGCCTCTGCTGCTGATTACTGCCAGTGTATTTGTCTGTCTGTATTAGGTCTTTGGTAAACAGTTCTTGCATCTTTTTAACATTTGCTTCCATTCTTTCCCAAGATCCTGCATCTGCACTATCGTTTTGAATTCTTTTTCTGGAAAGTTGCCTGTCTCCGGTTCGTGTACTTGTTTTTCTGGGGCTTTATGCTGTCTCTTCATCTGGGACATAGCCTGCTTTTCCATGCTGACTGACTTTCTGTAATGTGGTTTGTTTTCGTCACTGTGGGCCTGTGCTTGATTCTCTGTCTGGCCTCTGATGGAGGAGGCTGTGACTTCTGTAGACTTGTGGTGGCAGGGCTCTGGTCAGTAAAGTTTTAATCCAGTTATCTGCTGATGGGGTCTCCCAGGGATTGCGCTCCCTCCCTGGTAGTTTTTTGGCCTGAGAACACCCAGCCTTGGGTTGCAGACTCTGGTCAGGTTAGTGGCAACCTCCGAGAGGCTTTACATCAAAAAAGGACCTTGCCAGGCTGGTGCCCCCATCCCTGTGAGCCTCTGTGGGCCCACACCTCCACAGGAGGCCCTCCAATGAGGGCCGGCAGTTCTGGTTCCGTCTGCTGTGGGGTCGCTGCACCTCTCCCCTGAGTCATAGTGCACGCAAGGTTTTGTTTCTGCCCTCCAAGACTGTGGGAGTCCTAGAATCAAACCCCACTGGTCTGCAAGGTCAGAGGCCCTGGGGGTTGCCCGTCCCTTTGTTGGATACCCAGCTGGGAAGCCAGATGTGAGGTTCAGAACCTTTGCAACAGTGGGAGAACTTTGGTATTAATTGTTCTCTAGTCTGAGTCACCCACCCAGCTGGTGTGGGGTTTGGTTTTATCGTGATTGTGCCCCTCCTACCATCTACCATCTCGCTGCGGCTTCTTTGTCTTTGGATGTGGGGTATCTTTTTGGTGGGTTCCAGCATCCTCCTGTTGCTGGTTCCGCAACAGCTAGTTGTGTGCTCTTGCAAGAGGAGGTGAGTGCACGTCTTTCTACTCCGCTGTCTTGAACCATGAGGTCAAGTTGATTGGCAATGCAGTGTTTGTTGTAGGTGTTGTATTAGTGTGACTCTGTTAATCCCAAACTCCTAATTGTCCTTTCCCCGATGGTAAGCATAAGTTTGGCTTTTAGTTCTGCGAGGGAGTTTGTCCCTGCTACCAACTTTGTGACTCCACCTATAAGTCATTGTAACAGCAGGATGAGCACAGCCCTTCGCAGGCAGCTATTGGTGGGTACCTCGGGCCCCGCCCACAAGCAGCTGTCAATGGGGGACCATTAGGGAAGCAGTTCAGCCAAGGGTCAGTAGTGTGGTCATTGTGTGGACCATGAGGCAGATTCAGGCCTTGTTATAGAGCCCCTCTGACTCACCCAGCCTTGGGCCGGCAAGTGAGCGGGAGGGCCCAGGGGACAGACTGGGGACTACATCCTGCAGGGCTCCAGAGCCTTCACTAAGGCCCTCCACCAGCTTTGGGCCTGGCCCTGAGGCAGCGGTGACCTCTCCCTCCTGCCTGTTTCTGTGACCTAACGGCAGTGGCCCCTGCCTGGGCTGCGGTCTGTGGCACCTAGACCTCCCTCAGCTTTGGCGTGGCCTGAGGACACCGAGGGCCAGTTGGATCAGGTGCCTGGCTCCCTCAGGGATGGCAGCTGGGGGATGTGGAGACCTGGCCCTGAGGGAGCTGCCAGCTGGGATCTGCCGCCTCTTAGCCAGGGCTGGGGCCTGGCCCTTTCTTGTCAAGACAAAGAATAACGCTCATTTGGTAAAGATTTACAGGAACATTGTTAGCTGAACGAGACCAGACCTCAAAAACAAAGGATCTGACATCAAGAAGTTTGCAACAACTAACCACACCCCTCCCTCACTTTTGCTTTTGCTGAAAGCCTTCAGTAACTTTAGGTGTTCTCAGGGCATGCGCCATCCATCTCCTTGTATGAACCTATAATAAACCTTTCTCTGTTCCAAACTAATGATTAGTATGAGTGGTCTCACTTGGTGTCGGGCGAACAGGCTTGTGATTCAGTAACAAGATGATGTTGGCCTTTGGTGTCTGATTCGTTCATTTAGTATGATCCTCACTAGGTTCATCCAGGCTTGCTGCCAGTGGCATTTATTAAAATCTCGTTTCTGGCTGAGCAGTAAATATTCCATTGTCCCTGGCTGCCATTTCTTTCTCCGTTCCCGTTCTGCTGTGGGTGGCATTTCGGCTGCTTCCCTCTTGCGGCTTGTGTAAATAGCACCGCAGTGAACTCGGGGGTGCATGTGTCTTTGAATTCTGGTTTCTTTCTGGTAAGACACCCAGGAGTGGGGTGGCAGGGTCTTAGGGCAGCTCTGTTTCTGCTTTACTAAGGAACCCTTGGTTTACAATCCCACAAACTTGAATCCACACCCTGTCCAGCATTTGTTGTTTCTAGATGTAGGTGCTGGCCATTCTGACTGGTACTAACCCATTTCTCAGTGTCGCTTTGATTTGCATGTCTCTACAAATTAGCAGTGTTGAGCCTCTTTTTGTGTGTTTATTTTAAACACAGTGTGAGCGAGATTAAACTGTTGAAGTTGGCTTCCTGAGACTCTGCTGCTTTTTTTCCCCAACTACTCACCCCAGACATTTCCTGATGGCAGGTGTCATTTACAGCCCTGCAGGGCCTGTGAATACTAAGTACCCAGGGCCTGGTTTCAAGGTTGCTATTGGCCTGAAATGGCCACATGGGGGCAGGATTTTGTGAAAGTGCCAGAAGCAGCACTCCAAATCTCCTTTCACACTACAGCTTGTTTTTTATTTTCTAAGTTTTTGTTTGTAATGCTTGTGTGTTCATTTGCTTGGTTGCATTGCCCTGGTTCTCAGTTGCAATCCCCAGGGTCTTTGCCCCTTGTGGCACCGTGGGGTATCTTAGATGTAGCATGTGGGACCCAGTCCCTTGACCAGGGAGGTTTCTGAGTTTCATTTTTATTGGAATAAAGTTGGTTTCCAACGCTGTGCTTGTTGTAGGTGTACAAGGTCGTGTCCAGTTATGTGTGTGTCACCATCTTCAGACCTGTTTCCATGGGATTAACATATGTACTGATTTACATGAAACCGGTAGGCACTGAGGCCGGCTGTTTAGCCTGGGGAGCCCTCCCTGTGCTGCACGGTAGGTCTCGTTGCCTATCAGTTTTGTATACATTGGTGTGTATGTGTTAACCCCAAACTGGCTTTGGTCCTAGGCCTCGGCTGCAGATCCAGTCCCCCTGGGTTGCGGCAGCCTGGTGGTGTCTGCCGCTGGGCTCAGGAGGCCAAGGTTGCCCTGGAGCTAGTGAGTGAAGGCAGAGGCTGCCCTGGCGACCGCACCTCTTCTCTGCCGCTGAGCAGCAGCACTCGTCTGCAGCGGGGCTGCGCTCCTGCCCCTTGAGAGTGTGTTTTGCCCCCACCCCCACCAGTCTTCTGGCCTGGTAGCCTCTGAGGCAGCACTCGGCCCTCGCCTGGCCTAGCGGACACACGCCTCGGGCTGCAGTGTGCAGCGCGGCGGCACAGGCTGTCCGTGCGGGTCTCTGTCCTGCCAGCACAAACCAGTCATCTTTGTACTGAGCTTCGGAACCTCCCTTTTTGTTCCAGTTAATATCCCTGCCAGTGAGGGAATGTTCCAGGGTAGCGGGAAACGTTTCCTCTTTTTCAGCTACCTCCCAAGAGGACTACTGGGAGTCTGCCCCACCTCCTCTTTTTTGCCTCCTTCAGCCCTGTTCTGTGGAGCTCTTGCCTGCCCTTTGAGTTGTTCCTAGGTGTTGTATGTGCAAATGCACATTTATACATACATACAAACACATAACAGTGTTGGTGGAAGGGGGTGAATTCTTCTCAGTTCTCATTTTACTCAATTGTCCTGATTAGGCCTCCTTGCAAGAGGTGTTTTAACTGGGCTTTATTCTCCTTGTGGCTGGCTTAATCACTTGAATTCTTTGGTGAGACACATGGTTGATGGTTTTAATTACTGCTGTAGAATGAGCCCAGTGACCAGTCTGTGCTTCATCAGGGAAAATTTACTACCTAGATTACAGAAGTGCTCTGCTGGTGAGGTTCTACATGGTATGTTTGCATCTTTTGTCATTTTTTTAGTCTTAGGAGGAACTTGGACATACAGGAGTCACTAGCCCGTTACTCGTAAGTGGTACTTGAACCAGGCTGATTTGCCTTGGAACCAGCAGAAGTGAGGGTGTAGTGAGCATCAGCTAACCCAAGGGAAGAGCATCCCCAGCAGAGGGCCTGGGTGTGGGATCATGCTTAGCGTGTTTTTGTTCTGATTCTCTGTTTACAGGCAATAAGTAGAAGATGGAGAGCAATCTGCCTACAATGCAGGAGGCCCGGGGTTGATCCCTGGGTCAGGAAGATCCCCGGGAGAAGGGGATGGCAACTCACGCAGTATTCTTGCCTGGAGAATGCCACAGACAGGAGCATAACAGGCTATAGGCCATAGGGTTGCAAAGAGGCACAACACTTTGACTTTTCATAGGACGATAAAATGCTAGCTGTTTTGAGGAAGGCTTTGGGGGAGTTTCCTGCTAGATAGCTTGCTTGGTGACATTGCGAAACTTGGCGGTGGTCCGTATATCATTGCAGGGCTCCTGCGGCACCGTCTCTGGGACACTTGCTAACCCTTTGTTGCTGCTTCCAGCGAGCTGTGCTGAAGTTTGCTGCTGCCACTGGAGCCACTCCTATCGCTGGCCGCTTCACTCCGGGAACCTTCACTAACCAGATCCAGGCCGCCTTCAGGGAGCCGAGGCTTCTGGTGGTCACCGATCCCAGGGCTGACCACCAGCCCCTCACGGAAGCCTCCTACGTTAACCTGCCAACCATTGCCCTGTGCAACACGGACTCTCCTCTGCGCTACGTGGACATCGCCATCCCGTGCAACAACAAGGTAACCATCCATGACTGAACTGGCGCTGGACCGTCTGTGTCCCACCCGCGGGCCGCCTTCCTCTGCACATTGTTAGAGCTTGGAGTTGAGGCCACTGGCCGGTGAACTCACAAGTGTAGGTAGTGTGCTACACGAGGGGCAAGTTTTTCGCTAACACCACAAGGGTCTCTGGCCCAATGAGTGGAGTTGGATAGTAATACTTGCTACAAAAGTATGATTTTAAGGAGAGATGAAAATATTTTTAAAATAGCCTGTTTTTTTTCTCTTCAATATTCCTAACTCTTTTCTTAATCATGTATCGTGCTCTGAGATCCTAAAAAGGTGGGTTACCTGTGGTTCAAATTGGTGTTTGTCACTGATCTCAAACCTGGCTACGCATAAGAACGGGGCAGAGGTTTTCTTTTATTTCTACCAGTATTCAGGCACTGACCCCATTTTGTTCGGTAGAGTGGAGTCTTAATTAAACACCATGATTTCGTTGGCAGACAAGATTAAGAACCAGAGATAGAGAACAATCTTGGTGCAATCTTTGGGTTTTGCTTTAATTGGAGTACAGTTTTAAGTGTTGTATTGGTTTCTGCTGTACTAAACACTTTCAAATTAACAGTCTGCTGACATGGTACCAAGGGACCTAGACGATGAGGGGACAGGTCGGGTGGAGTGGGGGTGCGTATTACTGTTTGGGGGTTGCCGAGGGTCGCTTGAACCTGGTGCTCTTGCAGGGGGCGCACTCAGTGGGCCTGATGTGGTGGATGCTCGCCCGGGAAGTCCTGCGCATGCGCGGCACCATCTCCCGAGAACACCCGTGGGAGGTCATGCCGGACCTCTACTTCTACAGGGACCCCGAGGAGGTGAGCTCCGTCCACAGAGGCGTGTTGGCACTCACATAAGTACATACTGGGTACTTCTTACTGCCAAGAACAGAAATTAATCTGTCAATGCATATAAACTAAAAACTATTTTCCTAAACTAGATTGAAAAGGAAGAGCAGGCAGCAGCCGAGAAGGCTGTGACCAAGGAGGAGTTTCAGGGCGAATGGACCGCTCCAGCTCCAGAGTTCACGGCTGCCCAGCCTGAGGTGGCAGACTGGTCTGAAGGTGTGCAGGTGCCTTCCGTGCCCATTCAGCAGTTCCCCACTGGTACGTATCAGGATCCAAGGGCATCCAGCTGGTGGTTTAGAACTGCTCTTCTCAGTCTGACATATCTGTAGGAATAAAAGCAGATTGGTGCAGTGGGGTTACAAAAGTAACTGGGGATGTGGCTGATGGCCTTCTTGTATTTTCTCAACAGAAGACTGGAGTGCTCAGCCTTCCACTGAAGACTGGTCTGCAGCCCCCACTGCCCAGGCCACGGAATGGGTAGGAACCACCACCGAGTGGTCGTAAGCTCTTCTTCCAAACACTTGTAGAACTTGCACCAAAATGGAAATCTGGTTGATGGAAATAAACTGTTTCTAAAAATTGTGTTCATTTATTTCCGTCTATGGGACAGACACCTGGTATGAAAGCCTTGCCCAGCCTAGTGTGTGGCTTTGGGGGCAAGAGATGTTTCTGGGCCTAGGTGTCCTCAGCAGAGGATAATATTCACGGGGCTGATTCAGAGCAGCTGGTCCCAAGGCTGGGCATGAGGCCAGTGCTCATTCTATCCCTTTGTCGTTCCTTGGCATATAATTTTAAAATAGTTTCAAATATGTCATGCATGTAGTTGATCTAATAGACATACCTTTGTATTCTTGGAGAACGAAGGTCAAGTTAAAGCCCTCTGAAGCCAACTGAATAGGTTACCAAGTAGAAGGTGTCGAGATTGGGAAACTGGATTCTCACTGCTGGTTCCTGAAGTCCTGAGCTCTGCTCCTGTCATCCTCTGAAAAAGGTAAAAGTGATTGAATCAATCAAAATGCTGCCGTTTGCTTTGAGCAGCGTATAAATGGCATGTTTGCTGCGGCTCTCTTGTTTCCATGTTTTGGCCATTACCAGCAGTGCTGCTCTGAGCACTGTTTACAGATCCTGGTGCACCACCAAAAAAGTCCTCTGAGAGCAGCCACAGGCTTTAGCACTTGCTATAGAAAGCACTGTCCTTCCTTCACAGCTTGAAACTGCTGCCTCAGAAATGCAGGGTTTGATTTGGCCTCCCCTTCCCACTGCCCTTCTGTGTCTGCTAAGGCCAGCACCACACGGTCCGTCCTCTTTACCAGGGTTTCTACTCCACTACTGCACCAGGTAGGGCAGCCCTCTTTCCTACTGTCTAGATTATTAACTGCTGAGTCCTCTGTTATCAGACGCATTTTACCCTAGAGCAGCCGCATCAGTCGCCCAGTGGGACTGCATTGACTCTAATCTAGCACAGAATTGCTTCACAGCATTGAGTTTTTCAGTATTATCTTTTTCAAAGAGGTTTGTATATCTTTGGTAAATATATTCCTACATTCTTGGGGATGTTTTCAATTAGTCTTTCACAGTTAGGGATTCTATTAGATCCCTAATTTAAATAACACAGACAAGCAGTGGTGAGTGGCACTGTGGCTGTGGTGGTTCTGACCCTGCCCGAGCAAGCCACACTTTTTGCACAAGGCAAGGGCTATATTACCAGATTATATCCATGAAAAATATGTTGCAAAGCTGCATACCAAACAGCCCATTTGCTAATGGAGAACCCTCTGAACACCTACCTGTGCTGAGTGCAGCGGGCTTCGCTTAGGAATAACCTGAGAGTTACCCTGTTCTGCCTCTCAAGGTAATTCAGCAATTAACAAATCTAGCACACCGTTCTTCATTGTATCAGCAGTGAGGATGGAAACATGAAGGTTTGTCTAAAATGCCAGTGTCAGGCTACAGGAGGGAGAGAGAGACTCATTTGGGAGAATCAAGAGTCTAAAAAATCCTCTCAGGGAGGAATCTCGCCAACTTGAGCTGGGAGAAGTTCTGGGGACTTGGGACCCTTCATCAGAGGACATGGAGTCCCTTGGAGCATAGGTTGTCTGAAGTAGACACATCCTCTGTCCAGCAGTTCTCGACTTCTGAAAATGGATTGGGGACCAGGAAAGACAGCCTGTTACCATGAAGACGTGTATCCCACTTTGTGCCCATGTCTGCCCTCGCTGGCAGACAGCGGCCTGGGGCACACTCCCTGCCCCGTGTCCAGGCTGCATGCATACCAGTGCAGACAGCCCTCACTGCCGAAGTGGCACTGCCATGCCCCAGCTGGGAGTCCTCTGCTGCCTTCTCAGCACCCTGGTCTCTGCATCTCTTTCTACCAATACCTAATGCCAACCCAAGGATTGTGCACAAGGGCTTCAAGCTGGTGTGATACTTGTTTCAAAATCACTTTGGGGAGATTGTTTGTATTAGTGTTTTCATAGAGAAATCTATTGTAGATAGGTTTTGAAACAATGTCTAAAGGTTAATATTGTAATAATTGCTTTTGTAATTTAGAAATAAAACATAGCTTACTATAACACAAAGGGCAGAAGAAAAAGACTGTTGGAGAGGAAATTGAACTGGAAGAACACATGAATTGATTCAGAGGGACAGAACTTCGGAATGAGCAGTTAAAATATACACAAACATCTAGTTGGAATTAATACATGGAGGAGGAAAGTCAGCATCAAAGAGAAAGGCTTGCGTATTCCGTATAAGTTCACAAATTGAGAAATTCCAGTGTGTGCCAAATGTAATCAATTTGTTTTTAAAACCTACCCTCACTGTTGACTCATGGAAATAGCCAAACACAAAGTGTTCTAGAACATCACCAAGGAGAAAAAGGACTGGCTGTTTGGTGTCAACAGTGACAGCTAGAACACAACAGAATGAGAAGAAGAAATGGGCAATACAGTTCAGTTATCCAAGAGTTAGGACACTAGCTTTCTTTGAAAAACCAAGGTAAATAGAAACCTCATGCCAGAAGGAAGCTGCTGTCACCAGTGTCCACTCACCCTTCCTTCCTAACAGGTGCCTGGACTGTGCGCTGGGTGTAAGCTGAGAAACTGTTAGATATAATTAATATCTGAGGCATCAGTTTCTCAGCAAAGTCCTGTGAGAAAAAGCAACTTGAGGTAAATCTAGGCAGCCTGTAGCAGAAGTGGAAGAACAGAGTTCTGCTATTCCAAGAGGACATTCTGTCTGAGCTGCAGTGCACTCAGGCAGACGTTTATGTATGACCACGCAGCTATGGGCTGTGCATCTGAAGAGGCAGGCTGAAAGAACACGTTATCCTTGAAAAGCGAACAGAAAAGGGTTGGGTAGGATTAAAGGTGTTTTGCAAATGTACTATGAAGATTTTGGTAACCATACCTTCTATCAAGAACTGTCCACTGGCTGGTCAGCCAACTTTGTGCGTGCTCAGTTGTGTCCAGCTCCCGTGGACAGTAGCCCTCTAGGCTCCTCTGGCTGTGGGATTTTGCAGGCAAGAGTACTGGTGGGTTGCCATGCCTTCCTCCAGGGGATCTTCCTGACACAGAAATTGAACCTGTGCCTGGTATTTCCTGTATTGGCAGGTGGAGTCTTTAGCACTAGCGCCACCTGGGAAGCTAAATTGGTACATCATGGCATTATTTAGTAACCATCCCTAACACCCTCTTAAAGTGAAAAGAAAGTGAAAGTCAGTCATGTCTAACTATTTGCAACCCCATGGACTATGGAGTCCATGGAATTCTTAAGGCCAGAATACTGGAGTAGGTAGCTTCTCCCTTCTCCAGGGGGTCAAAAAGAGTTCAGATCATAAGTAGGATCTGAACAGTGGTGGCAATGAACTAGTTCACCACAGAGAAGTTTGCAGAAACACACTTTGGATTACTGTAGGGTAAGTCAGGAGTTTAGGATTAACATACACAAGCCTGGCATGCTACAGTCCATGGGGTGCAAAGAGTTGGACGTAATTTAGCAACTGAACAAAAACATTGAATACATATGAAGTTGATAATAACCTGTGTACTGCATAGGGAACTTGACTCAACATTCAACCTGTGTGGGGAGGGAACCTGAGGAGGAAGTGATAATATGTATAAATGCAAGATGGTGTACATATACAACCAACACCATAAAGTGACAACTCCATTTAAAATAAGGAAATAGTAATGAGACAAGGTTTGGGGTCTTGCCTTTCTGCCTAGGAACTGGTCTCTAGAGTAACCAGCTGAGGCTAGGAAGAAATCCTGCCCCCTTGTGGCTGTTTTGGGTAGCAGCGACTTAAAAACCCGTACCCTGGACACTTAATAATCACAGGGCCTCCAGGGCTGTAAATGACACCTGCCCTTTTGATCAGAAAAGTGGAAAAAGAAAAAATTCAAATGGGGCACAGTGTCAGGAAGTCAGTTTTAACAGGGAAGTTCCCCTCTCACTTTTTGCTGCGGCTGCTAAGTCACTTCAGTCCTGTCCGATTCTCTGTGATCCCATAGATGGCAGACCACCAGGCTCCCCCATCCCTGGGATTCTCCAGGCAAGAACACTGAAGTGGGTCGCCATTTCCTTCTCTAATGCATGAAAGTAAAAAGTGAAAGTGAAGTCGCTCAGTTGTGTCCAACTCTTCATGACCCCATGGACTGCAGCCCACCAGGCTCCTCTGTCCATGGGATTTTCCAGGCAAGAGAACTGGAGTGGGGTGCCATCTCACTTTTTAATTTTTATCAAACTATTTTGTATTGGGATATAGCTGATTAACAATGTTACAGTTTCAGGTAAAAGGTGAAGGGACTCAGCCATATGTATACACGTGTGTCCATTCTCCCACAAACTCCATTCAGGCTGCAATATAACCCTGAACAGAGTTCCCTGAGCTATACAGTACCTCCTTGTTGGTTATCCATTTCAAATACAGCAATGTATACATGGCCATTCCAAACTGTAACTATCCCTTACCCCCAATCTTCCCCCTCGCAACCATGAGTTCATTTTCTATCCCTGCTTTTAGAAGCAGCATATGAAAAAGGGCTCCACATCAGTAATAATATATTAATATCAGGGTCATGCAAATCAAAACTGCAACCAGGAATCACCTTGCCAGTTAGAAGGGCCATCATCAGCCTGTCTACAAACAGGACTTCCCTGGTGGTGCAGTAGATAAGGATCCACCTGCCAGTACAGGGGACACGGTATCGATTCCTAGTCCATGAAGATCTATACACTACAGAGCCAACTAATCCTGTACACCACAGCTGAGCCTGCGCTCTAGAGCTTGCAAGCCACACCTACTGAGGCCCGAGGGCCTGTGTGCCACAAGAGAAGTCACAGCAATGAGAAGCCGTGCTCCACAACTAGAGGGCAGCCCCCACTCTGCACCTAGAGCAAAGCCCGTGCACAGCAGTGAAGACCCAGCACAGTCAAAAGAAGCCTGCAAGCAATGAATGCTAGAGAGGACATGGGGAAAAGGAAGGCCACGCTGTTTCTGTGAATGTAAACTGTTGACAGTCCACGGAGAACACACTAGAGCTCTAGAAACAGAGCCACCCTGTGATCTATCCATTCCAGTCTTGGGTGTCTACAGGAAGAAAACCAGAATTCAAAAAGACACATGCAACTCACCACTCAGCGCAGCACTAATTTACACAAGGCAAAAGAGGGAAGCAACCACCGTGTCCACAAACAGAAGAATGGTACCTAGACATAACGGAATATTGCTCAGGCAGAAAGGAGAGTGAAATAATGCCCCTGGCAGCACCCTGGATGCATCTAGAGAGGATCACAGTAAGTGAACTGAGGCAAAAAGAAAGACCAGTATCATCAGATACCATTTATAAGTGAGATCTGATCATTGGCTAATGAGCAGTAATGAACTGCTTTACCAAGGAGAAACTCACTTGCAGAATTAAAGCACAAACTTCTGGTTATCCTAGGGGAAAGAATAAATCAGGAGTCTGGGTGTAACATACACGAATACATAAAAAATTGATAAAAAGGACCCCCTGTAGAGCATAGGGAACTACACTCAATAGTTTGTAATAACCTATAAGGGAGAAAATCAGGAAAGGAACAGAAATTTATGTATAACTGAGTGACTGCTATATACCTGAATCTAAATTGATACTGAAACTCTCTCAATGAAAAAACAAAAATTTGCTGGAGGATACTGACTAGAAAGCTAAAGCAAAGGTTCTTGAGGGGAATAGACCCCCTACAGGAAAAAAGTCCCTAGTACGTTTCCCTTTTTTTTTTTTTTTTTTTTTTGTAGCTTTTTCCTTTTGATCAACCTCTGCCCCTCCCTAGCAGGACAGCTAAAATCTGGGTAGAATCCAGGGGCTGTTCCAAGTTGAAGAACTAGTCTGAAGCAATTTAACTAAAATCACTTGTAACCCCACTTGTACACATTGGCAATCGTCTCAGAGAAAGAATTGTTTCCTGTGCTTGTCCTCACAGGTGTAAGGACTGTCTAGCTAGTTATTCCAGTTAATTGGTGTAAGGACTTGAGATTGTGTAAAGACAAAGGACCGACCACAGTGGACAGCTTATGGTGGGCATACAATTTGTTTTCTTTTGTTCTCTTCCTTCTCAAGGAACAGGAACAATGCTGCTAGAGTTTGCATTTCACACCCCCAAATTCCTCTTTTGGTCCCTTTTGTGAGCTCAGAGATCCAATAAAACTGAAGAAGGGCATCTGTCTGGATAACTGTACCTTAAATACTACCAAATACCTTCAAACACCAAAGAAATCTCAAGTCCAAGTCATCATTAGAAAAAAGACATTGCAAGACCAAGTCGCTTTGTGGCATACTTAATATTCAAAGGAAAAAATAACTTGTAACTTGAAGGAATTGGGTAGCAAATTCTTCTGTCATCTGGAAACAGGCCTGGGACAGGTAGTTAAGGCAGTTGGTCTGGGGCCATGTATGGGGGATTTCAAGTGGCCATCACAACCAGGCCTTCATGATTTTATCTTATTTTTATGCATTTGTCTACTTTAACTGTGGGTTTAAGAAACTGCCTTGTCCCTCCGTGGTGACCAGTTCTTAGGAGTAGAAGGCACAGCCCTTGTCTGTCCAGGTCTTTGCTGGAAAAGCTTTTGGTAAAAGTGGACATGTCTAGCTAATACCAGACTGACCTTGAGAAACCTTGCCTAGGAGTTGGGTTTGGGGGCTTAGGACATCTCAGGGCCCTCAGAGGCTCATGTCATCCCTTCATTCCAAGTCACTGAGGTCACACGGTTTTCTGGCCGTAAGCACACAGCCTGTGGGCAAGGCCTGGCTGGGCAGTGGGCAAGGCCTTTTGAGCACTTCCCCTCAGCCAGTGGTGCAGAGAGCTCATGTTGGGTGAAAGCAGTGAGCTGCTTGTGGGCAGCTGTTTACAGGACACCACCATCAGCAGACAGTCCACCTGCCTGTCCCTTTAGCAAAGCTCTACAGGAACTTTCAAGTCGGGAATCCCCATGCTCTGCTCATCTCCAGCCCAAGCACACCTTTCGAATCTTAATCTCACAACACCTGGCCTAAGAAATCAAGAAGTAAGCAGATCTCTGCCAGCCTCCCCTTCAGTAATCTGAACGAAGTATGTGAGTAAGATAACACCTACAGGTGGGATTCCCTGGCAGTCCAGTGGTGAGGACTCTGCTCTCACTCCAAGGACCCAGGGTCACATCCCTGGTCAGGGAACTGAGATTCTGCCAAGATGGCTAATACGTGGTCATCTAATAAGGGCATTCCTCTCTCACTGGGGATCACAATGCGGCTCAGCTTTGGGTACTGCCAAGTGGGCTACAGGTACAGAAATCTTCCCTGTACAGAGGGGTGCAGTCTCTAGTTACAGGAGTCAGTCTGAGAAAGCCAGCTGACTGGTCATGTGCATAACCCCCCATGTGAGGTGACAGCAAAGGAAACCGCCTGTCCTGGGAGTGGCTCCTGGACTGAGTTGGGGGCCCTTCCAGGTCTTCGACAGGCCAGACCGAGTCCCAGGACTGCAGCAATGACACGGGGTTTCTAAATGACGCCTGTATGGAGAGGCACTCCCGAGTCCCAGTGTTGGGAACTGGGGCTGGATGGGAACAGAAGTGGTAGTTATAGTGGCCAGAGCAGCTCGGACCGCCGGCTCAGCTGGAGGAGTGCAAGTTTGGAGCAACGAATCCTCACTCCTTCCCTTCCGTATTCTCCCTGATGTCACAGCTCAGGCACTTACACATAGAGTTCACCTCTAACCATTAAAAGGATGCGTTTTTGCCTTGGTGTCAACCAACCAGGAGGACAGTGGAATTGAAACTCAGTTACTATTGTGACATACAACAATTTGAGATTATCAAAAGAAATGATGTAATTTACCAGGATAAAACTTGATTTGGAGGTAAATGGAGAAACAGTACCAAACAAAATGAAACGAAAAATCCAAAGGACAGACGGAATCCTAAAGAAACCCTCAAGTTTGGTCCCAGGGTTTTGCATATCCCAGTGACAAACACGGCGCACAGGGCCCCAAGGCAATCCTGCCTAAACCCCCGTGCAGATCCTAACGGACGCTCTGGCCACGCATGGGTGCAATAAAATATCATCTTCCTCTCACAGTTTAGGAATAGCTGAAGCATTCACCATGTTTAAAGCCAGAAATTCAAGACAGATAAAACACAAATGCTAGCATCCAAAGAAATGAAAGGACTGGCTCACAGACTGGGTAAAAGTCCAGCAACCCTTCCCCGTCTCCAACAGGGCTCCCCAACTTGACTATTCCAGAGAAAATGCCCGAAACAGTAAATACAGTTCCCAGCTGTAAGCACTGGAGCCACTTACCCTATTGAGTTGAGTCCGTTTAGCTTCTGGATGTCAGTTCCTTGCTCCAGTTGCCAAGTGCTGGGGCAGCCAGTGCTGCTTTCAGGAATTTTGAAGGGAAGATCCTCAGGACAAGTGGTTCCTGCAGCTGCTAGGGCCTTACCTGAAAATCCCCAACCAGGGCCAGCTAGTCACCAGCTGGTTCCAAGGACAGGCCATAAGTTGAGAGACAGGCTGTCAGGGCAAGGAATGGCGACTTTAGTAGGAAAGCCAGCACCCCACGAAGATGGTGGACTTGTGTCCTGAGCTGGAACTCAGGCTTCCTTTAACTGACAGGGAATGAATAAACGTTTCTTGGTTCCTGTCAGCCTTCACAGAGGGTGTGTTACTTTCTTCCCGCCTGCAGTCATTCATAGACGGATCTGGTCAAGACGATTCCAGTGTACTAAACAAAGGTATTTTAGCTTAATGCTTGTTACCTGGGAGGCAGGGCTCCCAGAGAAGGGCCAGATGTCCCAGCTTATAGGCAACATCTGTTTCCCAATTAACTTGTATAGAATACAAAGGTTTCTCCCTGTTACACAGGAACTGGGGAAGGAAGGACGCTGCAACTGTGGATGTGTGAATAGAACTGTTGAAATGTGTCCAGTGGGCCAGTGCTGCTCAGGTGCGTCCGACTCTGCGAACCTGTGGATTTAGCCTGCCAGGCTCCTCTGTCCATGGGATTTTCCAGGCAAGAACACTGGAGTGCATTGCCATTTCCTCCTCAAGGACAGAGGGACTTGCCAAGTTGGAGATTCCCACCCTGCACTCACAAATATTACCAGGACTATTTCCAAGAGATTCTCCAAGTGAGTCTGAGGCAAGGGATCTCTGTAAAAGTTTTTGGGAAACACTTCTTTAGAAACCCTAGTGAGGTTCCTCCAGGCTTGCTGTCTAGAGTGACAAGGTCAGGAAAAGAAATGGGGGTGGGAACTGGAGAGAACAAAGGGATTTGAGTATGGCATGTAAGTCAACTGTTGCTCTGTAACAACCTATCTCAAATCAACAACACATTTGATTTGGTTCTTTTCATAGGCTCAGCCAACCTGGGATGAATTTACTCACGCGTCTGGGGTCGGGGCCCGTGGGCCAAATGATTCAAGGTGGCCTCTCAGCCGCACTTTGAGGGTTCTGGGCCACAGTCATCTGTCAGAACAGCCAGGGTTTGTGCACACCCAGGCAGGTTCCGGGAGTAACAAACGATTCTCAAGTTTCCTCTTGCAACACTTTAGGTATCTTATTGGCCAAAATAAACCTATCCAAGCCCAGCCTCCTCAGGAGGTGAGAGTTCCCCGAGAGTGTGGATACAGGAAGGCATGGGCAAACATAGGCCCTGAAGTCTACCTCATGGAGGAATGAGAAGAAGCAAAAGGCAACTCATATAAAGTAAAAATAAATAGGTTCCCAGGACCTGGTGAGGCAGGGGATCTCGGCCCTGCCTTCAGGAGAAAAGAGGGCGGCCAAGGCACCTGGATAGCTCCTCTGGAGTGAGTGAGTGAGTGAGTGAGTGGAAAAAGAGCTATGGGAGCCTTTAGGCTGGAAGCCCCCTGCCCCACTCCTCCAGAACCTCTAAAACTGGAGCCTGTGCTCAAAAAGATCTGGGAAGAGCCAGAGTAAGACGGGGCACTGGGTCCAGTCCAGGATCCCTCGCGGCTCCCGCGGGCACAGGGCTGATGCGGCAGGGGTCTCCCGGCTCTCAGCAGGCGCGGCCCCGGGCTTGGGGGCCAGCTGAGACCCCTGTCGGCCCGCCTCTCCCAGGGACGGTGCAGGGGCCTCGGTCTCCAGCACACACCAGACCTGCTCTTCGCTGGGGGGCCGCCCTTGTCCCGCTGCTGGCAGATGGCAGGGCGGGTGCCCAGGGGCTCCCTGGCTGTTGCTCATCGCCTGGCCTTGGCCCCTCTGTGGCTGGCAGGCTGGCAGACTCTGGGTTGGATTCCCCGACTTCAGGTCCTGGCACTGGTGGGAGGGTGTCGCCAGGCTCCTTGGCATTGGGCCCCAACTCCTGGTTCCATTGGCCTCAGCTCCCTACCCTGGACTCAGGCAGATCCTCTCTGGTAACTGTCTGAAACTCCAACGGCCCCAGCCAACGCCCAACGGCCCCAGCAAGTCAAAAATCGCCCCAGCCAATCACCAAGGGCCCCAGCCAACCCCTAACAGCTCCAGCCAATCCCCAACGGCCCCAGCCAACGCCCAGCGGCCCCAGCCAATCCCTAAGGGCCCCACCCAACACCTACCCCCCCCAACCAATGGCTCCAGCCAATCCCCAATGGCCCCAGCCAACCCCAACGACCTTAGCCAATCCTCAACGGCCCCAGCAAGTCAACAACATCCCCAGCCAATCAACAAGGGCCCCAGCCAATCAACAAGGGCCCCAGCCTATCTCCATAGGCTCCAGCCAAACCCTAAGGCCTACATCCAGCCCCCGGAGGCCCCCAGTGACTCTGGATTTGGGCTTTAATCTTCTCCCCCTGGTGGGGTGGGTGCTGACACTGAGTGGGCTGCCTAGAGGAGGCAGCGTTTGGGGGCCTGGAGACTGACAAAAGAAGATGGCCTTCAGGGTGTCCTACGCTGAGGATGAGGGCGGCATGATGTCCTGGAGAGCTGCCTGGAGAATGTCCTGACTTTGAAAGCCTTTCTGGTTGCCTACTGTGCTGCTGGACCTTGGCAGGAGAGGAAAGGGCAGAGAGAGACACCTCTGGATAAAAAGTATAGAGGCAACATCGTGAGGCCTTCATGGCCGGAAGAAGAGAGCTGAGGGTTGCCATCAGGCGTGTGGTGCGGAGGGACGTTCTGGGGACACTGGGGGCAAAGACAAAATTCCCAGGCAAGTCAGGGGCTGGAAGCTGGCCGGAGATTGTGTGAGTGACCTAGGTGGGGGCAGGGGGAACACCACCTGGGCTAGGGATGGCTCTTAGGGTGGAGAATGGCTGACTTTTTTTTAAAGCTATAAACAAGTATGAATATATGTGACAGACTAGTCATTCCGATGGGGGAGGGACTGGAAAGACACCCTTGTACTTGGCTGTTCCCCTGCCCTTAACTGAGATGGAGAGGCAGGGGTGCAGGAAGTCGGGGTGTGCTGCGGAGAAGGGGTGTGACCAGGCCAACTGGAGAGATGAATTGTTTGTGAACAGATAATCTGGGCCCAGCCAAGATTCACAGGGAGAGGTGTGCTGTGTGGACAGGGCATCAGAGAGGGGCTGGGTTCATTGACATAAATATGGAGCCAGGCAACTGGATGAGATCTGAGAGGAGTGAGTTCCCAGGGCCAGGTAAAGGGGGAGAAACTGGGTAGGAGTCTCAGGAGGTCAGGGGAGGGAAAATGAAGAAAATCCAAGGTATAGTTGTCTTAAAGGCTGATGAAAAAAAAATCAGATTTGGAACAAACATTTGGCAACATTCATGGAAATTAAATGTGATTACGTTTTTCTGGTACCTACCAGGAAATAGGAGGCATGTGACGGCAGAGGTGGAGCGGTGGGCAGCAGGCTATTCCCACTGGTGATAGGAGTGTGTGGTGCAGACTTTAAAGTCATCTCACTTAAAGCCTGCTAATTAGCACCATGAGAAAGAAATTCTGAAAGCCCTTGATAACCTATTTCTTCCCACTATTCCCGACTGCTGCTATACAGCCCTCCAGCTCCAGCTGGCACTGGGTAAAGCATTATTGCAGCATTGTTTATAACAGAGGAACTTGGGGAGGACCCTTCATGTCCATCCATAGGACAAAGGCAGAATCATACATGATACCTGCCTGTAATGACACAGGACATCCAGCAGTTAAAAGGAATTCACTCACCCGTACATCTGTATAGGTCCTGAAAACACTGCTGACAAAGCTGAAAGTGCGTGAGTATATTCATCCCGACCCCTATTAGGAGGAAATACCTCGTGTATTAACAAATAAGCATACAGATCTAAAAGTGTAAGGAACAGATTGGAGGTCTGCCCTGTAGCAGTTAGAATTAAGAAGGACCCCAGGGTTTGGAGTGGTATTAAAGAGAACTTGAATTTGGAGTTTTGCTTTTTTTTTTTTTTTTTTTTTTAAGGCAAATGTAAAGTTATTAGTATAATTTAAAGTGATAAAGCTGAAAGTGTTTTTTTAAGTACTTAATGAATAGAGGCCTAAGCCTCCCTACTCCACTGTTTAGAAAGTACACGATTCAACCCTCCCTCGTTTTTCCCTTTGTCTTTAGCTCACTGTGGGGACGCAGCTGAGACACAGGGCCTCCATGGGCACTCTTCTCTGACCTCGAGTACCACCCGCCCAAGAAAACGCTCCACTGCTTTTCAGACCTCCCCTCAGCCCTGCTGTTTCTGGGGACCCTAAGCAGAGAGTGGGAGGGTCCCTGGTGTCATTTGGAAACGGCTGCTGGGGGCAGGGTTCGCTTCCTGGCGGGGGGGGTCGGGGGGGGGGCTGTAACTCAGCCTTTTGGATGGACCTAGTACATGGGTAGGAAGCCAAGGTGAAACTCGAGTGGCCCAGCCCTCCAGGGCGGGCACGGCCAGCTTGCCTCCCTGGTGCTGGGCTCTGTAAGAAGGCACGCTGCCTGCCTCGCCCCAGTGAACCTCTCCGGCCAACTGCCCAAGCTCTCAGGCCCAGATGGTCAGACTCTCAGGCGGGCTGAGGTAGGACTCACGGGGATTTGGGAACTTCGGGGCCTTTCTGCTCTGCTTGGATTTACTGTGTTTTAAGAGGCTTTTTTTATTGCCCTTTTAAAATGTAAGTTTTCCTCCTGGCAATGACTTGCGAGCAATATGGCAGCTCCTCTAGCCCACGCCTGCTTTCTGGAATCCGTGTTGGAGCAGTATGGTGGCAGCAGTGGCTCCCTCTCCAGTCCAGTCGCTGCAGTGGGGGGTGGGCTCCTTGATGACAGCCCCTCTGTCCACATGGGAACCCCCAGGGACCACTGCAAAAGGCTGAGTGTTTTATGTTCTATATCCAGGAAAAAAGGGATAGACGGGAGAGTTTCATGATTATAAACTGACCCTAGAACTTCCCTCCTGTCCTTCCAGAGCCTAGCCTGCACCCCCCAGCTCGTTCTTTCCCTTGCCTGGTTCTCTGGTTGGACTCCACACTCAAGGAAGCAGAAAGTCCAGGCTTGATATCAGAGGCCCCCACGCTGGAAGAGGCGTCTACTGTCTCTGGTTGCCCTCTGCTCACCAACAGGCCTTTGGGAGGGAGTGTGCACGTGTTTGTCTAAACGTGTGTATGTGTGTTTGTTGGAGCAGCTGCCCTGGTGAGGCCGGTGTGCCCAGCAGGAAAGAAAAAAAAAAAAAAAAGGAAAAGGACCTCCGATTAGCTGAGGGGCCGAGGATCCCAGATCTGGATGTAACAGGAACCCCCGGAGGGGAAGTTTATCAAAATATGAAAAAACTTTAACCAGTGGTAATAAAAGATCTCACTGGCAAATAGAGATCACTTAAACAAAGAAATTCACAATTACCAAAAACAGTTCAGTATTTTAAGAAAACTTTGTTCTCTTAGAGAGCCAGATTCAAGTTTTAAACCAATTACCTTTCATATTCATTTTCTTAATGAAATTAAATCCTATCTCAGCCAATCCTGAACATGCACAAAGCTCAGTGTTCTTCCCCTACAAACCTTCCACAATTTTCTACCTAGCCTAGAGTCGCTCAGTCATGTCCGACTCTGCGACCCGTGGACTGTAGCCCACCAGGCCCCTCTGTCCATGGCATTCTCCAGGCAAGAATACTGGAGTGGGTTGCCATTTCCTTCTCCAGGGAATCTTCCCAACCCAGGGATCGAACCCAGGTCTCCTGCATTGCAAGCAGACGCTCTAACCTCTGAGCCACCAGGAAAGCCTGCATCCATATTAATCTGTCCTGCACTTTCATTCAGAAACAACCAGCTCAAGGACATCGTCCCCTTTAACAAAACGCATTTTCATTCCTCATACCTTAGCCTGGCACTGGGCACTCCAGCAGAGGCACCTGTGGGAACACTTTCGTCTCCATCCAAAGGGGGAAGGCAGAATCACAGATAAAACCTGTATGTGATGACACAGGACATCCAGCCGTTAAAAGGAATTCACATACCCCTACATCTGAATAGATCCTAAAGACGCTGCTGAAAAAACTGGAAGCATATGAGTATAATCATACTGATCCCTCCCAATACCTCACATGTACTAAGGAATAAGCATACAAACCTCACAGGAATGAAAATGGGAGGTCTGCTCTGTGGCATTTACTACCTAGAAGGACTTGATCTGGGCCCTGGAATTGGGAATGGTGATAAAGAGGACTTGAAGTTTAAAAAAAAGAAAAAAAAAGACGAATGTAAAGTTAATGGTATTATTAAATGATATAACTGAAAGTAAACCAATTTTTTTCCTAAGAGATATGATGAATAATGGCCTAAGCCTTTTTACTCCACTGTTTAGAAAGTATATTCTTTTACCCTCTCTTCTATTTTCCTGTGCCTTTATCTTGTGGATAATTGCAAATTCATACCAATCAGGTATTGTTAACAACAAGCAGAAATGATAAGTTCTGAAATATTTGCAAGCTGGAACTCCTTGCAGCAAAAAGAAAATCCATAAACTATTTTTCATGCTTATTAAATGAGGGTGGGTGTATTTTAGATCATCTGCTAACTTCTGGATTTCTGGGTTTTGTAATTATTTTTGTTAACATAATAAAGACTTTGGTTCTGGCGTGACTAAAATGCGCTAGTTAGGATTTTGCTCTGAATTTTCAGGCTGGAATCTGCATTGTATAATCAAAGGCAAATTTTTCACCTAAAGCAGTGTTGAAATGCAGAGAAGGCAATGGCACCCCACTCCAGTACCCTTGCCTGGAAAATCCCATGGATGAAGGAGCCTGGAAGGCCGCAGTCCATGGGGTCGCTGAGGGTCGGACAGGACTGAGCGACTTCACTTTCATGCATTGGAGAAGGAAATGGCAACCCACTCCAGTGTTCTTGCCTGGAGAATCCCAGGGACGGGGGAGCCTGGTGGGCTGCCGTCTATGGGGTCGCACAGAGTCGGACATGACTGAAGCGACTTAGCAGCAGCAGCAGCAGCAGTGTTGAAATGTGTTGACTAATAAAGATATCCCTCAGTTGGAATTAGCCACATTTTCTTAATCCCTTGACTCAGTATTTACAAGTTTCTTCAGCAAAGCTGTCCCTCTCCTTAGCAGGGGAGGAAAAGATGAGCCTGAACTCAAATCTAACAGCGTCTGGTAAAGCAGCTCAAACAAAGGATAGTATTTCTTCAAAAGCTTTTGCTTCTGTTTAAAGATATGAGATTTTACTCCATAATACATGGGAGTAAAATTGACACTGCACGCAAATGCATCATTTTTTCCTGAAACCCCAAATACCCCTGGAGTGCTCTTATGTTCCACCTCAATAGACACAACGTGAACATATTTCAGAAACTGTGTGTGGAATCCTAATGCGAGTGTGCTCAGTGTGTCTGACTCCTGTGACCCCGTGGACTGTACCCGCCAGGCTCCTCTGTCCATGGGATGCTCCAGGCAAGAACACTGCCTGGAGCTGCCATGGCCTCCTCCAGGGGATCTTCCCAACCCAAGGATCAAACGCGTGTCTCCTGCACTGGCAGGCGGATTCTTTACCACTGAGCTGCCTGGGAAGCAGTCCCCACTGTAGAGAGCGCTCAACATTTCCCTCATGGGGTGAGCATGCCTTTACTGACACAAGGAAGTAAAGGCTTTAACTGACAGGAAGCCCCACTATTTAATATCCGCCCAAAGTAGGGCCATAATTTAACTTCAGGAAAACCAAAGTCATCATTTTTGGTCTGCCGTCCTAAGTCCCTTCAGTCGGGTCCAACTCCTTGCGACCCCATGGACTGTAGCCCTCCAGGCTCCTCTGTCCATGGGCTTCTCCAGGCGTGAATACTGGAATGGGTTGCCATCTCCTCCTTCAGGGGATCTTCCTGACCTAGGGATCGAACCCACATCTCCTGCGTCTCCTGCATTGGCAGCTGGATTCTTTACCACTCAGCTACCTGGGAAGTCCCACAGAATCCTAATGTTGTTTGAGAATTTACAAAACAGAGCTTAAACATTTTATTTAAAATTGGGGATAGAAGAAACTGTCTTTTTATGTAGCTTTACCTTAAACAATCCTTAATAGAGGGAGAGTTCTGCTTTTTTCTCCAGCTTCACTGAATTTGCAGACAAGATGAGCTGGTGAATTTGAAACAGAAGCAAAATCTTATGACAAATTATATTTTCAAAATCAAGTACCGGCTGAGCTGTTTCCTACTGCCAATTTGAATTACTGAATATCAACAACAATCACAAATGAATCATCTTGTTAGCTATGGAATTACTGTTAAATTGTTAGACATGGTAACAGCATTGTGGGCAATTTAAAAAGTCATAATTTGTTAGAGAGAGACAGTAAATTGTACAGATTTGTGGGTGAAATAATGGTTGAGATTTGATATTGAAACTTCTAACCCATCCTCAGTAAAAAAAAAAAAGAAAAGAAAAGAAAAAAGTGAATGTGGGTGGGGGAGAGGGTGAGTGAGGATTAGGTATAAATGAAACAGAGGCTCATGTCAACAGTTACTGAAATGAGGTAAAAAAATGAGGATGCCCCCCAATTTTGTGTGTATTTAAAAGTCTTTATAATAAAGATAAATTAACAAGTTATGTTGAACATGGTACTTCACTAAAATTTACTAAGAAAAAATAGATTTAACCAATATCAAATACTTAAATAAAAATACTGACCATAAAATGTAGCTTGCACAGCAGGTTTCTAAAATACTTTGTTTTCAACCAAAGTATTTGTTGGAGCTTGGTTTTCAGTCTTGTGTGTATCTTTTTAAGTCAACCATTGCAGTTAAATAATATTCAAAATGTTAATAATTTGGGAAGAGATTAGAATCCCATGTCATAAAATGATTATGACTGTGATTTGCTCTGCTCAAATCTGTACAAAGGCTGATGACACTTGTCATCAGAATGCAAAATCACACTTTGTGATTAACAAAGACACTGCAGATGCAGAGAGAGGCAGCAAGTTCCTTATTTGCAAGGCTGGAGGCTCTGCCTTTCAGTGTTCAGTTCTTCCAGTTGCTGGTTCCAGGAGACCAAGTCTGCAGCCTCACATGGGAGGACTTAACTGCTTTACTTGATCCCTGGATTTAGATATGTACTTCTTTGTAATCTCTGACTGGCCAAGCATAAAGTTTTTTTTCTTTAATAATCAAAGAGAATGTTACATATTATGCAATGTAGTTTATGTATACACCAAATATAATTTTATAGTATTTGTACAAATAGGTAAAATCTGTTTATATTATTTTTAAAAAGAGTATTTCTTGAAGCAAATAACAGTTGAGTGGCCGAATTAACCCTTTCATACAGAGATGTCCCGGGTTTCAGCAAATGTTAATGGACTTGTTGGAGCAGAAGCTGCTCTTAGGAACAAGGCATCTGATTTGACAGCAAACACTTGGCTAAACCATGCCAAACTTCAGGATGACCTGGGGCTAGGCTGGGGAAATGTGACTTCTCATACAAGGTAGACACAGACCCCAAGTTCGATGAGGGCCCCGTTAGGTGAAGGAAAAAAGGGCATGGCTCACAGGAAGACTGTCCTGTGGTCTAGCCTTAGATTGGGTCCCACCAGGAGCAGACCCAGGCACAAGGACTCCCAAGTAAGTTACCAGGGAGGTGAAGGCAGGAAGCCCCCACATGTAGGGAAGGGACATGGGGCTGCAGCCACTGGGGACTTGGAGGCAGCACAGAACACAGAGTATCTTGGGACTCCCTGGTGCTTCAGTGGCTGAGACTCTCAATGCAAGGGGCCCAGGTTCAATACCTGGTCACGGAACTAGATCTCACATGCTGCAACTAAGAGTTCTCCTGCCACAACTAAAAACAGCACAAAACAAAACAACTAATCCCACATGCCACGACTAAGACTCGGTGAAGCAAATAAGATAAAAAATAGAGCACAGTGTCTCAAAGAAGGATGATGGGGTGGGGAGAATTAACATGTTTCTTGGGTTTAATGATAATTGTGATTTGCTGAAACTTCAAACACTGAAGTTTCTGGTGCTCCATCCTTGGAGGGTTTTCAGTTCAGTTGCTCAGTTGTGTCCAACTCTTTGCCACCTCATGAATTGCAGCACGCCAGGCCTCCCTGTCCATTACCAACTCCTGGAGTTCACCCAAACTCTTGTCCATCAAGTCGGTGATGCCATCCAGCCATCTCATCCTCTGTCGTCCCGTTCTCCTCCTGCCCCCAATCCCTCCCAGCATCAGAGTCTTTTCCAATGAGTCAACTCTTTGCATGAGGTGACCAAAGTATTGGAGTTTCAGCTTTAGCATCAGTCCTTCCAAAGAACACCCAGGGCTGATCTCCTTTAGAATGGACTGGTTGGATCTCCATGCAGTCCAAGGGACTCTCAAGAGTCTTCTCCAACACCACAGTTCAAAAGCATCAATTCTTCGGTGCTCAGCTTTCTTCACAGTCCAACTCTCACATCCATACATGACCACAGGAAAAACCATTGCCTTGACTAGACGGACCTTTGTTGGCAAAGTAATGTCTCTGCTTTTCAATATGGTCATAAGTTTCCTTCCAAATCTGCAGTGATTTTGGAGCCCAAAAAAAAAAAGTCTAACACTGTTTCCCCATCTATTTCCTATGAAGTGATGGGACCAGATGCCATGATCTTCGTTTTCTGAATGTTGACCTTTAAGCCAACTTTTTTGCTTTCCTCTTTCACTTTCATCAAGAGGCTTTTAGTTCCTCTTCACTTTCTGCCATAAGGGTGGTGTCATCTGCATATCTGAGGTTATTGAGATTTCTCCCAGCCATCTTGATTCCAACTTGTGCTTCTTCCAGTCCAGCGTTTCTCATGATGTGCTCTGCATAGAAGTTAAATAAGCGGGGTGACAATATACAGCCTTGACATACTCCTTTTCCTATTTGGAACCAGTCTGTTGTTCCATGTCCAGTTCTAACTGTTGCTTCCTGACCTGCATACAGGTTTCTCAAGAGGCAGGTCAGGGGGTCTGGTATTCCCATCTCTTTCAGAATTTTTCACAGTTTATTGTGATCCACACAGTCAAAGGTTTTGGCATAGTCAATAAAGCAGAAATAGATGTTTTTCTGGAACTCTCTTGCTTTTTCCATGATCCAGTGGATGTTGGCAATTTGATCTCTGGTTCCTCTGCCTTTTCTAAAACCAGCTTGGGCATCTGGAAGTTTATGGTTCACGTATTGCTGAAGCCTGGCTTGGAGAACTTTAAGCATTACTTTGCTAGTGTGTAAGATGAGTGCAATTGTGCGGTAGTTTGAGCATTCTTTGGCATTGCCTTTCTTTGAGATTGGAATGAAAACTGACCTTTTCCAGTCCTGCGGCCACTGTTGAGTTTTCCAAATTTGCTGGCATATTGAGTGCAGCATTTTCACAGCATCATCTTTTAGGATTTGAAACAGCTCAACTGGAATTCCATCACCTCCACTAGCTTTGCTTGTAGTGATGCTTTCTAAGGCCCACTTGACTTCACATTCCAGGATGTGTTTTAATGGAGTTCAAATTCATTTATAAAAGTGATTAGGGATATTTAGTTTGATTTATGAAGTAGTTTTTCAAAGGCTCAACCTTTCCTAAAATCTGATGCTTAGCAGCAAATTTTGAATAAAAAATAAGCACATTTAGAAGGGCAGTCACCTGGGACTTGCCTGGTGATCCAGTGGCCAAGACTCCACGTTCCCAGTGCAGGGGGCCTGCGTTCAATCCCTGGTCGGGGAACTAGATCCACATGCCGCAACCAAGAAGTCATGGGCTACAACTAAAGATCCTGCATAGCGCAACTAAGACTTGACGCAGTCAAAAAAATAAATATTGGGGGAAAAGGGGGCTGTCGTATGATGTGAGCTGAGCATCACTTCACGGTGTGCTCTGTGATTGCATGTCCAGTAGCCGCGCCTGTCAAGCTCCCTCCATTCTAGGATGCGTTTCCTTCTTAACATTCTTTTGAAGTAGACGCTGTTGCTTTCTCACATCCACAAAGATATTTCTCACGTCCAGAAAAGATTTCTCTCTTTTCTTTGTGGGGGGGGGGTAGTGTGGGAGGGTCACTGACATCATCACCGAGTTCACAGCGGCATGTAAATGCTTGTACAACTTTTGTGCAAGCTATATGTTCGTCACCAACTCTCTGGAGAAACTGAGATTCAACACAGTTTTCTATTAAACCGTGGCTTTCATCTATTTGAGCTGTTGGTCATCAAAAACTTTATTGCAAAATGCAAAAACCACTGCCAAATAATTAAACAGTTGTAGCTTTATATCATACAAAGAAATTTAAAAAGCACTGCAGCAAAAACCATCAGACTGCTCTTTGTCACTGCGCATCTGGCTGGTACTCAAGTCCCCAGCAGAGGCAGCAGCTTGGGGTACTTCTCTCACCAGCTGAGACAAGGAGGAATTGACTGGCCCCAGCTGGTGTCCCAGCTCACTATAATTTTAGCAAGCGTCCTGAATGCTGTTCTCAACAGGGAGGCATTAGTTAAGCTGCTGTGTTTGAAAAGAGAGCTGGTTATCTGGGGTCATCTTTCAGACTTTAGCACGTCTAAGTGAGAGTCTCTTTCACTGCACGCCTGTCTCACACCCCAGCAGAATAGGTCATGGCAGAAGCAGACGTACATGGCAGAGGCCTACCGAACTCGTCCTAGCTTATTCCAAGGTGGTGATTAAAGAGAATACTTTATGGCAAAACAGAAAATGCAGACAAATGATAAACCAGAGGGGACACAGGGAAAACTAGGCCTGCCCAGGCCCATGGCGGTGTGAGTTCTCCTGTTAGGCATGTCACCCAGCTCGAGCTGCCTGTTAACCTTGGTGGAAGGAGGAAGCTGCTTTGGCTAACATCTCACCATTTCTGGGCTTCCCTTGTGGCTCAGCTGGTAAAGAATCCGCCTGCAATGTGGGAGACCTGCGTTCAGTCTCTGTGTTGGGAAGATCTCCTGGAGAAGGGAAAGGCTACCCACTCCACCATTCTGGCCTGGAGAATTCCATGAACTGTATAGTCTACAGGGTCACAAAGAGTCGGAAACGACTAAGCTACTTTCACTTTCACCATTTCTGCCAGGCTGCAGTCTGGAAGAATCCCATTCCCAAGCCAGTAAGTGTAGGCACTTCTTATTCCATACATTATATCACCGTCCTCCTAGCAGTGATGACTTCCCGCTGTTTCCACTGACTTGGCCTGGCCGCGTCCCTTGTACACAGCCAGGCAGACCCAACCTATTACAGACATGTTCCCAAGATCAATGAGAACTGATCCTGAAGCAAGGGAGCTGACCAGAACCTCTGAAGACAGACTTCTGAGGCACTTCCCTGGCCGCCCAGTGATGAGGAATCTGCCTTCGAATGTAGAGGACACTGGTTCAAGCCCTGGAATGGGAACTAGGATCCCCCATGCTGCAGGGCAACTGAGCCTGCCCACCGCGACAAAAGATGCCACAGTGAAGGTCTCACATGCCCCATCTAAGACCCGACACAGCCAAAGCGAAATAAATATTCTAAAAGACAGACTTTTGATTAAAAGGACATTTGATTCTTTTCAGGGGTGAACTATTTTAGAAGAGAGAAAATGCAGAGTGAAGTTAGTCAGAAAGAGAAAAGCAAATACTGTCTATTAATGCATATATGTGGAATCTAGAAAACCGGTACAGATGAACCCATCTGAAAGGCAGAAATAGAGACACAGATGCAGAGAAGAGCTGCACGGGCACCAAGCAGGGGACCGGAGCGAGGAGCGAGCTGGGCGGTTGGGACTGACGTGTGTGTATGCTACTTTCTGTTTTTTGTGTTTTTCATACTGTCGCTCTAGGAGGAAACCCGGGGCTCTTCAGAGCCACTGCAGAGCTTCCACAGACAATACACACTTTTCTAGTAAGGGAAAGACACTCTTCTGGTGGCACACCTCGGTCATTTTATATCAGAACTTCTTGAGCATCTCGGTTCAAGGAGTTTTTAGGGTTTCTATAATTTTTTTTCACAGCACCCATAGGCCAAAAGAAGTCCCTAACAGTCCTTTTCATGGGGCAGTTAGACCCAAATAACTTCATTAGAATTTATGTTCTCAAAACTAAGCAGTAATTTGAAGACACACAAAAACTGAAAAAAAACCAGGAATTCCCAGGGATTAGGACTCCACGCTTTCACTGCTTGAGCCTGAGTTCAATCCCTGGTCAAGGAACTAAGATCTCATAAGCTAGGGTGAAGCCAAAAAAAAAAAAAAAAAATTAAAAAGAGAAGGAACAAAAAACCAGTAATTTTAAAAATATATTTATTCTTAAGAAACTACAAGTCCCCACTAACGGGGCTGCATGCAGGGGTTGAATTGTGACAATACCATTCTCAGGTCCTGTTCCTCATAATTCTCTTGAAATACTTGCTTTTTATCAAGCGAACATCTAAAAATCCACCCTTATAAAGAATATGATATCATCTAATACAACACAGTACAGGGCATTTCCTGGCAGTCCAGCAGTTAGGGCTCCACGTTTCCTGCAGTAGGTGAGGATTCCACCTCTGGTCAGGGGACCAGAATCCCGCAAGCCTCTCAGTGCAGCCAAGATACCAAGCTTTATGTACTATTGAGATGGTGAATTATCTCAAGCTGTTGGTCCATGGATGTCGGACAGAGGTCCAGTATTGTTGAGTTTTTCTTGACATTTTAAATATTCCATGACACCCTGAGAGCCTGCTGTGCATAGAAGGGATTCCTGCAGCGTTTGGAAACCATGGGTTTTATATATAGAAGTGCTGTGTGACATGTTATCTGGGACCCTGCAGTGACCTGTTATAGCTTGTGATTTTAACCAGAATCCTGTCCAGTCAGTTTAGTTAGAAATCCCCTCCTTATCCCTGATGGTAGTTTTCCATCCATCAACTCCTCCAATCTGCTTCTTTGGTATTAATCCCCACTTGTCCATATTGTATTTGGAGTTGAGACTGGTTTATACTGTGGTCTCTTTTCTCTTACTGCGATAGTTCCTGAGTAAATTCTGGTTTTAACACTTTAATTACTATTTAGCTTGGATTTTCTTTAACACATCGCAACTATACATTCTTATTCTGAATCTCTCCTTTTGCTAGAATCCTTGCTTATTGCTACCCTGTGTCCACTCTTTCCTTTTCTAATGGTAATATTACAAGGGGTAATACACTCAATCCATGCTTTGGGTCCAGAAAGTTGAACAGAAGAAGTGTGTTTGCTAAAGAGTGACTTTTAACACAGCAACTTGGATGAAATCCAGTCCTTTAAGCAGAGAACATAATGTCCATATAGGTCACTACTAGCCAGAACACAGTCGTGACTGAGTCCAAGAGGAGAAAGAGAGAGAGAGAGATGTTGGGTGTGGAGCTTGGGAACACACAGAGGCTTTGTCTCAATGGCTGGTAGCTCGGTGGGTGTCGTAGTCCTCTGATTACTACTGAAAGTTGGGGACAGCTCAAAATTGGTAAGGTCCAGGTCCAAGTCTCGAAGGAGACAGATTTGCTCTGAAAGTGAGGATTGAAGGTCAAACGAAGAGACACTTCAGTCTGTTTCTCTCTGATCTGATCAATTCATTATTATTAACCCTGCAATAATTTAATGGTTTTACAGTTATTTATAAAGGCCATTTTTTCATATTTCCACAGGAAAAATAGCATTGCCATTAATCTGAATGTCTGTCTCTAGCCTATCTTTTACAACACATACTTTGGGACATAATTTTATCAGGTACACAACTGTCTAATTGTGGAGGTGACTTCATGCACATTTAACCTGCTAGGAAGAATATGGAGACATTCGCTAGTGGCTCAGAGTTTAAAGTGTCTGCCTGGAATGAGGGAGACCCGGGTTCGTTCCCCGGGTCAGGAAGATCCCCTGGAGAAGGAAATGGCAACCCACTCCAGTATTCTTGCCTGGAGAATCCCATGGAAGGAGGAGCCTGGTAGGCTACAGTCCATGGGGTCGCAAAGAGTCGGACACGACTGAGCGACTTCACTCTCTTTCACTTTCTTCTCTCATCGGTGTCTTTCCTAAGGTAAATTTTTCTACAGAGATTCCCTCACTTTGTATTAACATTGAGTAATGGCCAACACAATATTCGCTATATCCTCTTAACTCCTTTAATCTGACTCTATGTGCTGATATCAAATAGTATTATGTTTCATTGCTAATCATTATGAATTTATTTTTAGAGTGATGAAAATGCTACATAATTAGTGACAGTGCTTTCACATCCCTGTGATTATACTCAGTTCCGTTCAGTTGCTCAGTCGTGTCTGACTCTTTGCAACCCCATGGACTGCACCATACCAGGCTTCCCTGTCCATCACCAAATTCCAGAGCTTGCTCAAACTCATGTCCATCAAGTCGGTGATGCCATCCAACCATCTCACCCTCTGTCATCCCCTTCTCCACCGCCTTCAAGCTTTCCCAGCATCAGGGTCTTTTCCAGTGAGTCAGTTCTTTGCATCAGGTGGCCAAAGTACTGAAGTTTCAACTTCACCATCAGTCCTTTAAATGAATATTCAGGACTGATTTCCTTTAGGATTGACTGGTTGGATCTCTTTGCAGTCCAAGGGACTCTCAAGAGTCTTCTCCAAAACCACAGTTCAAAAAGCATCAATTCTTCAGTGCTCAGCTTCCTTTATAGTCCAAATTTCACATCCATACATGACTGGAAAAAACACAGCTTTGACTAGATAGACCTTTGTTGGCAAAGTAATGTCTCTGCTTTTTATATGCTGTCTAGGTTGGTCATTTTTCAGGATTTGAAACAGCTCAACTGGAATTCCATCACCTCCACTAGCTTTGTTCATAGTGATTCCAAGATGTCTGGCTCTAGATTAGTGATCACATCATCATGATTATCTGGGTCGTTAAGATCTTTTTTGTACAGTTCTTCCATGTATTCTTGCCACCTCTTCTTAATATCTTCTGCTTCTGTTAGGTCCAGACCATTTCTGTCCTTTATTGAGCCCATCTTTGCATGAAATGTTCCCTTGGTATCTCTAATTTTCTTGAAGAGATCTCTAGTCTTTCCCATTCTATTGTTTTCCTCTATTTCTTTGCATTGATCGCTGAAGAAGGCTTTCTTATCTCTTCTTGCTATTCTTTGGAACTCTGCATTCAGATGCTTATATCTTTCCTTTCCTCGTTTGCTTTTCGCCTCTCTTCTTTTCACAGCTATTTGTAAGGCCTCCCCAGACAGCCATTTTGCTTTTTGCATTTCTTTTCCATGGGGATGGTCTTGATCCCTATCTCCTGTACAATGTCACAAACCTCATTCCATTGTTCATCAGGTGCTCTATCTATCAGATCTAGGCCCTTAAATCTATTTCTCACTTCCACTGTATAAAACTCAGCAGTGGCCACAGAACTTTGAGATTCATTCCAATCTCAAAGAAAGGCAATGCCAAAGAATGCTCAAATTACCGCACAACTGCACTCATCTCACATGCTAGTAAAGTAATGCTCAAAATTCTCCAAGCCAGGCTTCAGCAATACATGAACCGTGAACTCCCTGATGTTCAAGCTGGTTTTAGAAAAGGCAGAGGAACCAGAGATCAAATTGCCAACATCCACTGGATCATGGAAAAGCAAGAGAGTTCCAGAAAACATCTATTTCTGCTTTATTGACTATGCCAAAGCCTTTGACTGTGTGGATCACAATAAACTGTGAAAAATTCTGAAAGAGATGGGAATACCAGACCACCTAACCTGCCTCTTGAGAAATCTGTATGCAGGTCAGGAAGCAACAGTTCGAACTGGACATGGAACAACAGACTGGTTCCAAATAGGAAAAGGAGTACGTCAAGGCTGTATATTGTCACCCTGCTTATTTAACTTATATGCAGAGTACATCATGAGAAACGCTGGGCTGGAAGAAACACAAGCTGGAATCAAGATTGCCGGGAGAAATATCAATAACCTCAGATATGCAGATGACACCACCCTTATGGCAGAAAGTGAAGAAGAGCTAAAAAGCCTCTCGATGAAAGTGAAAGAGGAAAGCAAAAAAGTTGGCTTAAAGCTCAACATTCAGAAAACTAAGATCATGGCATCTGGTCCCATCACTTCATGGGAAATAGATGGGGAAACAGTGGAAACAGTATCAGACTTTATTTTTGGGGGCTCTAAAATCACTGCAGATGGTGACTGCAGCCATGAAATTAAAAGACGCTTACTCCTTGGAAGAAAAGTTATGACCAACCTAGATAGCATATTCAAAAGCAGAGACATTACTTTGCCAACAAAGGTCCATCTAGTCAAGGCTATGGTTTTTCCTGTGGTCATGTATGGATGTGAGAGTTGGACTGTGAAGAAGGCTAAGCACTGAAGAATTGATGCTTTTGACCTGTGGTGTTGGAGAAGACTCTTGAGAGTCCCTTGGACTGCAAGGAGATCCAACCAGTCCATTCTGAAGGAGATCAGCCCTGGGATTTCTTTGGAAGGACTGATGCTAAAGCTGAAACTCCAATACTTTGGCCACCTCATGCAAAGAGTCGACTCACTGGAAAAGACTCTGATGGTGGGAGGGATTGGGGGCAGGAGGAGAAGGGGACGACAGAGGATGAGATGGCTGGATGGCATCACTGACTCGATGGATGTGAGTCTGAGTGAACTCCAGGAGCTGGTGATGGACAGGGAGGCCTGGCGTGCTGCGATTCATGGGGTCGCAAAGAGTCGGACACGACTGAGCGACTGAACTGAAACTGAACTAGGTTGGTCATAGCTTTTCTTCCAAGGAGCAAGTGTCTTTTAATTTCATGGTTGCAGTCACCATCTGCAGTGACTTTAGAGCCCAAGAAAACAATATCTCTCACTGTTTCATTGTTTCCCCATCTATTTGCCATGAAGCGATGTGACCAGATGCCATGATCTTAATTTTTTGAATGTTGAGTTTTAAGCCAGCTTTTTCACTCTCCTCTTTCACTTTCATCAAGAGGCTCTTTAGTTCTTCTTTGCTTTCTGCCATAAGGGTGGTGTCATCTGCATGTCTGAGATTGTTGATATTTCTCCTGGCAATCTTGATTCCAGCTTGTGCTTCATCCAACCCGGCATTTCTCATGATGTACTCGGCATAGAAGTTAAATAAGCAGGGTGACAATATACAGCCTTGACGGACTCCTTTCCCAATCTGGAACCAGTCTGTTGTTTCATGTCCAGTTCTAACTGTTGCATCTTGACCTGCATACAGATTTCTCAGGAGGCAGGTAAGGTAATCTGATATTCCTTTTTCTTTCAGAATTTCCCACAGTTTGTTGTGATCCACAGTCAAAGGCTTTGGCATAGTCAATAAAACAGAAATAGATGTTTTTCTGGAACTCTTGCTTTTTCTATGATCCAATGTATGTTGGCAATTTGATCTCTGGTTCCTCTGCCTTTGCTAAATCGAGCTTGAACATCTGGAAGTGCTCGGTTCACATACTGTTAAAGCCTCGTTTGGAGAATTTTGAGCATTACTTTGCTAACGTGTGGGATGAGTGTAGTTGTGCGGTAGGTAGTTTGAGCATTCTTCAGCATTGCCTTTCTTTGGGACTAGTATGAAAACGGACCTTTTCCAGTCCTGTGGCCACTGCTGAGTTTTCCAAATTTGCTGGCATATTGAGTGCAGCACTTTCACAGCATCACCTTTCAGGATTTGAAATAGCGTAACTGGAATTCCATCACCTCCACTACCTTTGTTCGTAGTGACGCTTCCTACGGCCCACTTGACTTCACACTCCAGGATGTCTGGCTCTAGGTGAGTGATCACACCATCGTGGTTATCTGGGTCATTAAGATCTTTTCTGTATAGTTCTTCCGTGTATTTTGCCACCTCTTCTTAATATCTTCTGCTTCTGCTAGGTCCATACCGTTTCTGTCTGTTATGCCCATCTTTGCGTGAAATGTTCCTTTGCTTTCTCTGATTTTCTTGAAGAGATCTCCAGTCTTTCCCATTGTATTGTTTTCCTCTACTTCTTTCCATTGATCCCTGAAGAAGGCTTTCTTATCTCTCCTTGCTATTCTTTGGAACTCTGCATTCAGATGGGTATACCTTTCTTTTTATCTTTTGCCTTTAGGTTCTCTTCTTCTCTCAGCTATTTGTAAGACCTCCTCAGATAACCATTTTGCCTTTTTGCATTTCTTTTTCTTGGGGATGGTCTTGATCACTGCTTCCTGTACAATGTCACAAACTTCCGTCCATAGTTCTTCAGGCACCCTATCAGATCTAATCCCTTGAATCTATGTGTCACTTCCACTGTATAACTGTAAGGGGTTTGATTTAGGTCATACCTCAATGGTCTAGTGGTTTTCCCTACTTTCTTCAGTTTAAGTCTGAATTTTGCAATAAGGAGTTCATGATCTGAGCCACAGTTAGCTCCTGGTGTTGTTTTTGCTGACTGTATAGAGCTTCTCCATCTTTGGCTACAAAAAATATAATGGATCTGCTTTTGATACTGACCACCTGGTGATGTCCACGTGTAGAGTGATTATATTAAATATTACATGTCTTCAAATTTTACACTTTAAAATCATGACTATTATAGTATGTAAATTATGTTGTTGTCGTTAAGTTGCTGAGTCATGCCTGACTCTTTGTAACCTGCCAAGCTCTTCTGTCCGTGTAATTTCCCAGGCAAGAATACTGGAGCGGGTTGCCATGCCCACCTCCAGAGGATATTTACAACCCAGGGATCGAACCCAGGTCTTCTGCATTGCAGGCAGACCCTTTATTAGTGAGCCACCATATCCCAATAAGAACAATAATTGTTTTTCGTTTTCATTAAAAGTGACAGTTAACTATACAAGCTTATTTATCTACTTTTATCCAAAAATTTTTACTAAAATTATAGTACAGTATTTTTTAAAAGGTAAAGAATGATTTTTTTTTTTTTTTAGTTTTCACAGGGGCAGTAGAGAATTTTTAAAAAGGTTTTAACCCATTAAACAAAAGATGGGTGAATATAACACAATTTGGGAAAGTAGAAGCGAGTGGAGGGCGGTAACTGACTTGGCTGTCCGGAGAAGTTCCGTTGTAAGAGCTGGCAGGGGCCATGCCGGAAAAAGGCAAGTCACAATCATGTGTCGAAACCTCACTCATCTCCAGGCTTGGGGTGGCAGGCAGAGCAGAAAGTGTGGCAAGGTGTGGGGAAGGCACACATTCTGAACAGATTTCCAGGTTTACTGCACCGACCTGCCCTGGTTCTGGGAAGTTTATTATGGAGAAATTTCCAGATTCAGAAGCTGGGGAGGGCAGGGTGATGGACAGGGCTTAAAAAGGGAACATCTACATAACTCATCTGGGCCCCTTGCCCATCCTGATCACAGAATATCAGTGGTAAGATACTTCAACTCCCCCACCTTCCCTACCCTGCCAGCCTGGAAGATAGATTGCTCTTTGCTGAAGAGACAGAATGACCAAATGGGAAAGCCTTCAGCTACTTGGATTCTGAGGTCTGCCCATGCAAGGGCCAGCCTGTCTGCCCATTCCAGCGCTTGTACCTGGAGTCAGAGACCTGTGACCATCCCAGTGCTCAGAGCCCATGCTCTCAACCACCTCCCTCTACCTGGCCCTCGAACCCGCCCCCTGCCGCACTGGCAGAGCCCTGCCTGGCCTCATAGCAGGAGTCAGTCAGCATGCATTTGTAGCTCCTTACTCAGAGACACGTGTTTAACTAGCCCTGAGGCTAGTGTGCAATGAGATTTCTATGGATGTCTGTACTCCAACAGGTTGCTTTTTCAAGGTTCCCTGGATGATTCTTTTTTGCATACAACAGACAAGAGCCTAAAAGGAAACTTGATGGCAATGTTGGCCTTGATACCTCACCATCACACGTCAAGCAGGGAGCCCTGGGAATTTAAGAGGCAAGGCTGCTGTTGGTTGGATTAGTTTCAGAAGTGATCTTTCCTCTTTCAAATCATTTGTGTGTAGTTCTATGTACATAAAACGAACTTTTGCAAAAGAACAGGCTTATAGGAACCATGAAATTTAACAGAGGCACAGAGCTATAGGACTCAATGGTGTGACCCACGAGTTATAGGAGAATGAAAAGAAAATGCAAATGTCTAAGACTGAAGTCGATATTACCATGTTAGTTGCAAAAATTCATCAGTTACAGAAATCAGTTACCAAAAGAGATGATCTTTTTCAAAAGTCTGCATAAATTTGAATGCAGGTAATTGTTACAGAATCTTCCAAGTCCAAGCTCAGCTGTGACTAGACCAAGGTGCTCTTGTTAAGTTTAGTGTATGAGGGCATTGTGTGTAAGTGTTATCTTGGGCCTGAGTGGGTAGGTGTGTTAGGGACGGCAACCTGTATGTGTATTTAATCTGCATAGAGTATGGAAACAGAAGCCTAAAAATAGAGAAGTACCAGCATAACTCCAGCTCCTTTTGGGGTTGGGGGGTTTGGCTTGTGGTGTGTGGTGTGGTGTATAGCACGGTGGGGTGACATGCTGGCGCAATGGAAGGGTGTGTGGCGTGGTTGGACCTGGTGTGTGGTTTGATGGGGTACAGCTGGTGTGGAGTGAGCCTTAGTGAGGCATGGGGTGTTGATGACATGGGAGGTGGAAGACCAGAGTTAGTGCGTGTGTGGGGATAGCGTGTAATGCGGTGTGTGTATGTGAGGAGTGATACGGTTGTGGCTGAGCTTAGCTTTTGTTTAGATTTTCTTTTGCCCTTTGTTTTGCCCTTTGTTTTTGTCTTTGTTAGGCCTTTGTTTTGCCTTTGTTTCATTCTTTGTTTAAACTTGCTTTGGCTTTTGTTGGGTCTTTCTTTAGCCTTTTGTTTAAACTTTGTGTGGCCTTTTTGTAGTCTTTGTGTAGCTTTTGTTTTTAAGTGGATCTTGGCTGAGAACCCATCAAAAACACCTTGTGTAATGAAAAACCCGGATATATAATCTGCCCCTATATATTCTGCATGCATTGAGGGGGCCCCCACCCAACCCCAGGACCTGGTGCAGACGTGGAACCTGTTTCAAACAGCTGCTGCTTGAAGGTAAGGGGTTCCACGGGTCTTCCTCTCGCTGCTTGCTGTGCTGCACTTTCTGGTGGCGGGCACACGTTTCTGTACGGGTCAGTTTCACTATATCCGAAGGGAAACGGGGTAATAATAGCAGCCAAGGTCGGGAGGACACAGAACGGAGGAAAGAAGCACAGAGGACCCCAAGGGGATTCCGCTGTGGGCCGTGGGCCTTCCTGGAAGGTTCTGGCTAGTGTTTGGGATTGTCTGAGACTCGGGAGAGTCTCCAAACCTTAACCCAGGCTCTCCTGGGTGTAAAGCCCCATGTTACTGGGGCTACATCAACAGCATTCATTGGCTTCTTTTTTTTTCCCAGTTCTTTTATTGCTTGTCATAATTTGAAAATGAGTTTCTCTTCTTACTTAGGATCAGCCTCTTTCCTCATACAGCCGGGTTTACGTGTGGGGAATACTTGTGGAACAACAAAGCCCACATCTTGTTAGAATTTTGCTCCCTGTAGACTAGCAACTTTCAGTGAAAAGATGCTAATGCTTTGTCTCATACAGAATCTCCTAAAAATAACCATTTTCAGTGTTGTGGTTGATAGAAAAAGGAATGAAAAGATTTTGTGTGTCTGGGGAATAAAACTGTTCAACTTGGCTAGCATACTAGGGGGAAATGGGGGAAAGAATTTTGAATGCTCTGTGAGTAAGACTGGGAGGCAGAGAACAGACTGCCACCAGATAGGCAGCTATGCCATTTCGTGTTCATTTAGAAAAACAGGAGAATGCCTTGGTGCGTGCATTTTAGAAACTGTTTCAGATTTACAAAAAAAAAAAAAAAAAAACTTCCAACAGTAGGAAGATTTCAGATGCACCCCCATCACTTGAATGTTGACACTGCGTCATATTTGCTTTACCACCCTCTCTCTGTATACGCACTTATATATTTTTTCTAAGCCTTTTGAGATTAAATTACAGATGTGATCCAAAGCAGAAAATGACACTGAGGAAATGCTCTCATCTAATCAACAGACATCTAGATTTCACCAACCATCCATGGAGTCGATCGAGGATCAGCCATCACCTTTAGTTACCATGTCTCTTTAATCTCCCTTAATCTGGAAGGGTCCTCGGACAGTTATTCTCTCATGATCTCTACAGTTCTGAAGAGCACTGGCCTGTTATTTTGTTAAATGTCCTCAGTTTGGATTTGGTCTGATGTCTTCTCATGATTAGGTTCATAATTAGGCAGTTTTGTAGGGATAGGCTTGTATTTTAGATCATACATATCCAAATTCATACTTGAATTGTACACACTTTTCATTTGAGGTCTTATTCATCTAGTGGTACCCAGGATTTTAAATGAGCACCTAAAATCTTACAAGAAAATACAAAAAACTAAAAACCCAGAGCTTTCATATGCAATTCTCAAGTATTCAACCGAAGCATGTAAGTGCTGTCCTTGAACTATAAATGGTAATTTCAATGATATGTACAAGAACTTGATAGGCATGTAGTGAAGTATTTATCAAGTTTCTTTTGTGTGTTGGATTCAAGCCTACTGCTCTGAGTATTCATTTCACCAATGTGACCCTTCTTTTCTAAGCAAAATCATCTGCTGAAAACAGATTCAATAAAGTATTGTCCTGAGGAGCAAGTCCAGGTTCCCTGGCCTTTAGCATGTTGACAGGGTGCCTGGTAGAGAAAGAACTTTCATCTTGTTTGTAAGTGGGAAAACTTTTGTTTGGAAGTATTTGGCAGTTATCATTTCAGAGTTTCCCAACAAATGTCCTTTGTTTGGGGAGTATTACTAAACTGGATTCTTTAGATATGCAGATGAAAATCATCCGCAACCCCCCCCCCCCCAGAGAAAACTTTGTAGTCATCATAAATCTGAGTATGGGGCAATTGATTAACTTGATTACAATCTCTTTGGCCAAGTGAATATATTATGGCTTTAACAGAACTGTTCCCTGGATTTGGTAGATACTTTCAAGTCTGGGGTTCTGCACGTGGTGCTATTTAATGTTGAGGAACGAAGCTTTGGAGAAATGTATATTACCGATTTACCTATTACAACTGGTTTATCTGGGCCACCAAAGTCACCCTGGAGTTTGAGGAAGTGTTTTGACTTAAAGGATTACGTGTTTCCATGATGAACATTTTCCTGTATCTTCCAATCCTGTAAGTTTATTGTGTGCTGAACACTGTCGTAGCGTGATAGTAGGTGGCAGAGGTTCTGGATTAAGCTAAATTACTGGAGGATCACCTTGGTCCTGTCCAGGTTTGGTTTTAGGCCTTGTTAGGGCTTATTTATCTTTGCCCTTTCTCCTAGGCATGCCCCCTGCCCTCAGGTGAGATCTTTCTGGGGCTTCAACTGAAAGTCTAGGGTGTTCACCAAAGTCTTGCAATTACCCCAGTAATGTGTAAGCCCTGATGTTTCTACTTAGTTATCAGCCTCTTTGTAACTGCTGTTGTTTTTTCCTCCTTGGCTTCCCACAGTTTCACCCTGCAAATGCACAGCATTGGAACTGGCCAACGATCTGAGAAAAGTTATATGTATCTTCTTAGCAGGTCCCTACTCTCTGCGGCTTGCATCTCAACCCCCTTCTGGGTCCCTGCAGTCTCAGTGACCCCTGGCTCTGATCTCTGTCTCTTCTCCATGCTCAGCCTCTTTTACCCCGTAGGACACTTCGAAAACTATCTTTCGGCAGAAAACCAGGGGAAATCTTCTCTTGCTTCCTTTCTCTCAGGGATCAGAGCCCTGCAATATCTGCTCTCCAGTGCCTGCAAACAATTCTTCTGCATATTTTGTTCAGCTTTTGTGGTTGTTTTCAGTGGGAATGTAAGTTCAATTCTTGTTAATAGATCATGATTAATTTTCTAAGTAAGAAAGCTTGTAGAGTCATGGATTTCAATCATTCTGTCAAGTAGTTGGGAAAAGAGGACCATTCTAGTGATCTTCATCTGATTTGACAGAAAAGTCTTACAAAGATTTATACAGTTAGACGGAAGTTGCAATTACATCATTATCACTAGAAAAAGTATCAACTAAGACAACCAGCCAGAATTACAGATTTTTTTTCTGGAGGTTATTTTTGTGATTAGAATCTTCACAATTTTATAAGACCCCTTTGAACACTTCCAAGATCTGACATGTATTAAGAACAGGACAAATGACATAAATCTCTGTAGTGCAATGAGAAAACTACATTGAAATTTTCTAGAAGTTCTCAGTTTGCTACCTTGTCAAAGGATATTTCATTGAGTTTACAATGCAAAAACCACGTCTCTTTCCAGAGCTGTAAGGGAGGAGGACATTCCTTCAAATCTTTTCTCGAGGTGCTTTACTTAATTATGAAGATTTGCATTTTTAGAGCAGGACTCTGGGATTTTATTAGCATTATAAGCAAAAATCAGGTTTGTAGAGCTCAGATTTACTGAGAGAAATGACTATTTTTTACCTAGTGATGGTGAATTACCTGGATATATGGCATTTTCCCTCTCTGATGATAAGGTGGACTTTAAAAAGTTTGCATGCAATTTTGTCATTATATCCCCTCCTAGCCCATCCTCCATCTGACAGACAGTATCTAGATGAAATACCATGATCCTTCCTGGGGCTGTGTGTGTGAAGCTCTGTGATTAAGACACTTAACTACAACTTCAGTCATCAAAACACGGAATTAACCAGAATACATTCTACTGCTTCATTTTTTAGGGAAAAAAGAAGCAAATGATACCAAGAGAAGCCCATAACAGAGATCTATTCACCAGATGTGCACGGATGAAAATACAGGTACAAATGAATCTCCTACACTCTTTTGGATCAGCAACTAAATTACGGTAGAATGATTACTAGTATTCAGAATGTCAGAGTGGAATGTAGAATCAGCAAAAGGTGGAGCAATCAAACTTTCAGTAAGAGTTACACACTTTAGAAAACGATTCCAGGTGTCTTACAGTATTCTAGGCTTGGGGAATAGAAACATGAAAAGACACTTCCCTGTATCAGTCAGAGGCACTATGACCCAAGCCACCATTTGTTCACCTCTGACAAACCCACGTGCCACAGTGCATAGTGAAGTGGGAAGAGAGGCTTCATCCCCTGCAGCCTCAGACTCGCCTCGGGAGATTCTGTCCATCTCATTGTCTTAACTGAATCCAGCCAGTCTTCTGAGAACAATGCCTCATCTGTCAGCCTGTCAAGTGAGGGCCATTTTACACTCCAAGAAGCTCCAGATTTGAGAGCAAGGCAGCATCCTCCCCAGGCCGCATTCAGGCCACGGCTCCTTCACCCTCTCGTCATTTCTCCATAACCTGAAGCCGAGCTGCGTTCCCTGCGTCAGTCCTCATCTGACTTCCCAGTCACTCCTCGTCTTTCACTGATAGTCTTGTTACCAGATAGATTTGTTACCAGTACCAGTATACTCCCCCCACCTCCCTCTCCATTTCAGTTGCACCCACTTAGATGACAGTGTCTGTGTGAATAAACTCTTCACCACTCCAGTGAATTATCCACTCTGCCGCATCCATCCACCGCTATGCTGGAACTTAGCGATACTCGAAACTGTCCTCTCTCAATCAAATCGTGCAAACGTCTGGCTAGCATCTGATTCACAGCCTTCCTTTCTTTCAACTTGATTTGTTAAGTGCCCCACTATAGCTATTCTTTCATCAGGTGCTTCGGATCGACTTGCCCCTTCATCTCCCCATCCATTTATGAATCCATTTGCTTACCCCTCCGTCGATGCATTCACCCATCCGTTCAACACTCACTCATTTCTGCCTTTCTCTCTATTATGAATGGACTCTAGGGTTTATCACTTCCATTGTTCCTCTGCACATTCTCTAGCAAACCCCAGCCCTGGATGCACCCATGCGTCTTCTCTGTGTCTCCACCCGGGCTGCTGAGAACATTTGGAGAAAAACACAAGGAGGCTTGGTACCGCTACTAATTAATGGTCAGTGACCTCGGCTGGGCCATCAGTGTATCTTGTTTCAACCACTCCGTGGAGACAGTTCCTGTTAAATGCACCAAATCTCTCCCTCTCACTTATGCTCATGTACTCTCTATAGCCTTCTATCTCACCACGTCTCAGAATCACTCTGCATACAGCTCTGACCACTCCCTCTGTTTAAACACTCCTTCCCCTGGCTCCTGGGACACCGCATGCTCTGGGCTCCCTCCTTCCTCTCTGACTCTTCTCTTTTTCCTTCGTCAATCACTTTGCCCCTCCACCTGACCTGCAAGTGTGGGAGTGCCCCGCACATGGCCGTGCTCGCCTCCCAGCCCACCATCTGCCACCTGGGCAAGCCTATCCATCCCGTGGCTTCAGTCACCACCTGCACGCTAGCAACTTTCAAGCTTCATCTCCTGCCCAGATTTCTCTGAACTCTCCACTTGACGTTGCCGTCTAGATGGCCCTCAAACACTTCAACGTGAAGGCATCTAGAACTGAACTCATGATTTAGCCTCTCTTCTCAAACCTCCTCCTCCAGTAGGGGCTTCTACCACTGACCTAGCCTCTCAAACTATATACCTCGAAGTTACCCTCGACGGCTCTTGCTTCCTGTGGAATAGGTGAATGAATTCAATAAAATATGGTAAATACAAATTGCAAAAGGGAACAAAGATAAGTGGCCTTTCATCAGGCTGAGGAAGCCCACAAGTATCACTGCTACTGGATGACTCAGGTGGTGACCTTGGACACAAAATTTGGGAAAAGGTGTGGTTGACAATTGGCTTATTTCTAGCCTGGTCTTTTGGTCTCCCTGAGACTGATGCCCTTTGAAAACCCAAGGCAGAACCCAAAGCATGTTAAACATTCTGAGTGGAGCGATAAATCCGTCAGTCAGCTAATTTAGGTTCTCTTCTTCAGCACCTCCACCACCCCACTATGACCATAGGCCAAAGCAACATTTAGGGTTTTAGATAAGACAGTGCATATCTGGAAGACTGGTTTCCTTGTCCATCATCCTGGAAGGAATTACAAGAGAGAGGATTTGTGTTACCTATGTTTGTGTACGTTCAGAACCCCATCATTTTCACAAAGAAAGAGAAACATCTTTATTTTTATCACAAACATTGGATTAAGACAGACAATTTTTCACATCTTGAAAAAATGAAATAACAATAATATAACCATTTTATGCTAAAGCCTTAATTCTTAAAATAGCCTTGCTGGGAATCTGACAAAAGCGCTTGAGTCCTACATGACCTCCCAGGGGTCACTTGTAATTCCGTCCCAGTTAGTACTCATTCTTTGAGCAGAAGCAGCAGCGGCAGAATCCTGAGGATTCAGACGGAAACCCTTCCCTCACAGAGTCCAAGCAGAGGTCCAGACACACAGCCACACTGTTATAACAGTGTGACGTGCTCACCAACAGAAGTGCACACACATGACCTCCCAGAGGAGAGAGGACCCTTTGCTGGGCTGAGACCTTAGCTGGGTTGTTTGGTTCTTTTCAACTTTCCCTTACGGTACTTGTTGACAATCGGCCTCGTGCTGTTATTTAGCCTTAGATGGAGTTTACCACCCACTTTGGGCTGCATTCCCAAGCAACCCGACTCAGGGAAGACCCATAGTGGCCTCACAGTCCACCGGCTGGGCCTCGATCAGAAGGCACTGCCCCATTGGAAATGCACCCAGCGGTCCCAGGTCGCCGGCAGGAGGGTGGTCCCCTGCTGACCCCACCCCTGGCCCCGCCAGCCCACCCCGACCAACCAACCTCACAGGTTGTCCAGAGTGAATAGGAGTTTACTACACAGCCACCATGGGGTAAATGCATTCCAGGAAAAGGAAACAGTTTGTTCAAAGGCACATCTTTTGATCATAGGATGACGTTTCTGACCTACAGAAGTGTGTGGGTTTGGGGAGGCGAGAGAAGGGGGAAAGGTGGAGAGGGGCCAGATGATGAAGAATCTTATGCACCATATTAACTAAGGAGCAAGGACTTTGCTCTGTAACTGGGAAGAGTCTCTGGTTTTGAGTAAGGGAATGGCTAAATGAGGAGATAGGCTTACGCTTTTGATTGCTTCTCCTGGACTTGCTTGCCCTCTTCTATAGAAAAGCATGAGATTATTCATTCACATTCAATTCCAGTGTAAATTCACACAATTAAAACAATGTACTCTGTAATTTTAGATGTTAAAAAAAAATGAACATTGTGTTTCTAAAATAACTTTCAGAAACTTACTGTACTTCTTACACGTTTATTTAGCTCCACTATAATAAGGAAGGTTTTGACTCCTAAAACATTTGCTAAACATATAATCTTTTAAAAACTTTTTATTTTATATTGGAATGTTGCCCATTAACAGTGCTGCGATAGTTTCAGTTGCCCAGCAGAGCCACTCAGCCATACATATCCATGTAGCCTTTCTCCCTCAAACTGCTAAATATATTATCTTTGTGCTATTATCTATCTAGCTGGGATTAGGCAGACTTTGCTCAATCAGAAAGGGCTTTTGCATGAATCTGTGAGATAGTTGTCTGTGGGTAGTGTGGTCCTTGGGCCACTTTAATTTGTCTTTATCACTTGGAAACAAAGTAAAGCAGTGAGGGCTTTGTCTTCCAAAATGAGTTGTCAGCTTCAAGACATCAGCATCCTCTTACTACTGTGAATGTTATCAAGCCTCAGCAGCTCTGCAAATCAGTGTCGGATTTTGGCAGGATGTTGCTCTTTGCGGAAAAGCACTCCGATTCAAAATAAATATCTGTATGAAGGTTCCATTACTGGGGCATTGGTTTCCCAACAAAAATCTATTGTTCAACATTCGCTGTACTAATTAATAAACATTTTGGTTGCTAAGGCGACAAATGAATAAGCAAGGACAAATGGATACAGCCATCCTTAGAAACAGCCTTTAGTAGTTACAAGCAAAGTTCTTTTCCCTCATTGTATTTTTGCTGCTCTGGACAAACATGGAAGGCACCGTCTTTTACTATGTAAAGCTGCTCTCAGAGGCAAGCATTAGCCCCTGACCTGAGAATTAGCAAGGTTTGACACCACCCTTATGGCAGAAAGTGAAGAGGAGCTAAAAATCCTCTCGATGAAAGGGAAAGAGGAGAGTGAAAAAGTTGGCTTAAAGCTCAACAGTCAGAAAACGAAGATCATGGCATCCGGTCCCATCACTTCATGGGAAATAGATGGGGAAACAGTGGAAACAGTGTCAGACATTATTTTTGAGGCTCCAAAATCACTGCAGATGGTGACTACAGCCATGAAATTAAAAGACGCTTACTCCTTGGAAGAAAAGTTATGACCAACCTAGATAGTATATTCAAAAGCAGAGACATTACTTTGCTGACTAAGGTCCGTCTAGTCAAGGCTATGGTTTTTCCTGTGGTCATGTATGGATGTGAGAGTTGGACTGTGAAGAAGACTGAGCGCTGAAGAATTGATGCTTTTGAACTGTGGTGTTGGAGAAGACTCTTGAGAGTCCCTTGGACTGCAAGGAGATCCCACCAATCCATTCTGAAGGAGATCAGCTCTGGGATTTCTTTGGAAGGAATGATGCTAAAGCTGAAACTCCAGTACTTTGGCCACCTCATGCATAGAGTTGACTCATTGGAAAAGACTCTGATGCTGGGAGGGATTGGGGGCAGGAGAAGAAGGGGATGACAGAGGATGAGATGGCTGTATGGCACCACGGACTCGATGGATGTGAGTCTGAGTGAACTCCGGGAGATGGCGATGAACAGGGAGGCCTGGCGTGCTGCGATTCATGGGGTCGCAGAGAGTCGGATACGACTGAGCGACTGAACTGAACTGAAGAAACATTCAAGATGTCTAAGGGAGGTGGTGAATGTGGAATGAATTTGCTGCTCAGAGGTCATGGTCTTCACAGCAGAGGATTTGAGGCTGAGCAGTCTGCAGAAGGCTATGGTAAGTCTAGGTGAAAGAAGCTCAGAACTGCTGTGGAACTTTCGAAGTCGCAGCTTTAATCCCGGAAACAGCTCCTGGACAAAGCACCCAGGTGCATTCCTCTCTTAAGGAAGGAAGGAAGCCTGGGCTCTGGCAGCCTGGGACAGTACCTTGACCACGGAAGGTGCCAGCCCCTGTGCCCCTCCCCATGCTCTGATTGACTGCCTTCCCCTCTTCCTTCCACAGCGTCATCCTCCAATCCCATTTTTGGGCCAATCACAAGGGGTGTGAATTGACATTCCCTTGCTGTTACTGTCTCTTTCCTAGAGTCCTTCAGAGTTAAACATATTTGTATATGATTACTGGCTTTTAATGGCACCCCACTTCAGTACTCTTGCCTGGAAAATCCCATGGACGGAGGAGCCTGGTAGGCTGCAGTCCATGGGGTCGCTAAGAGTCGGACACGACTGAGTGACTTCACTTTCACTTTTCACTTTCATGCACTGGAGAAGGAAATGGCAACCCACTCCAGTGTTCTTTCCTGGAGAATCCCAGGGATGGGGGAGCCTGGTGGGCTGCCGTCTATGGGGTCGCACAGAGTTAGACACGACTGAAGCGACTTAGCAGCAGCAGTAGCAACTGGCTTTTAAAGAATCTTCTCTTTCTATTTTTTGCCTGTTGAAAAAAAATTGTAGTTTGTTTTTTCTTAAACATTCTGATTATTAAAACTACAGTTTTATGTGTTTGTATATTTTCTTCTCTCCTGGCATAGGTTTTTAAACTTGTAAGTACACAGTATATTTTATTCTATAAAAATCATAATCTTTGACTTGCTTCCCTCCTCTTCACGTCTGCTATGTTAGAAACTGTATGCTGTGAAGATTAGCGGTAGAGATTAGTCTACTTTGGCTGGGATCTTAGGGCTCCTAAGTTCTAGTTCTGTGTCTTCCAGTGAGTTATTTGACTTCTCTGTACCTTGGCTTGCTCATTTGCAAAGTGGGGCTATTCTGAGGTCATGAGGATTGAGTTAAACACATAAAGCCCTTTTAAATAGTACCTGACTTCCATCGCATGTGTTTGCTATCATTTTTCTTGTTGGGATCTTTCGTTTACTTCCATTTTGTCTTCCTTTGGAATAGTTTAAAAAATGCCCCCTCTGGTATGAACCATGTGTCTATACATAGGTGAGTCTGCTTCCAGGTGCTCTATTCTGTACCACTGATCTGTTGGTCTATTCCCAAACCACTACCCTACTGTTTTAATTAGTATATTTTACGATTTGTGCTAATAGTTGGTAGGGCAAGACCCTGTTCCCATTCAAAATTGTCTGGGCGCATCCTGGGCCTTTATAACAACCATAAAGTCATCTTATTAATTCCATGAAAGTCTGCTGTTTATTGGAATTGCATTGAGTTTATACATTTATTAGGAGATATTCAGCACACTTATTTCTACTGCAGCCTTGCAAATTCCTTCATGGAAGCCTTGCATTTCTTTTATCAGATATACATCTACCAGAAGGTGTCCTGTGGTTTTGTAGTCAGTGTGAGTGGCTCCTTTTATTTTACATTTTCAAACTGGCTCTTCCTGACCTATAGAAAGGATTTTGATTTTGGTGTATTCCCAGGTGGCTCAGTGGTAAAGAATCCTCCTGCCAAGCAGGAGATGCAGGTTTGGTCCCTGGGTCAGGAAGATCCCCTGGAGAAAGAAATGGCAACCCACTCCAGTAGTCTTGCCTGGAGAATCCCATGGACAGAGGTACCTGGTGGGCTATAGTCCATAGTGGTCCCAAAGAGTTGGACACGACTCAGTGAGACGGAACAGCAGCAGCTGCATATAGATCCTGGGTCCAGAAGTCTCACTGGACTTTCAGTTCTAACAATTGGTGGAGTCACACAGTTTTTTATTTTTTATTTTGTACTAGTTAGGATTTCAGGTGTTGAATAGTAACGCTGACAGCATCCTCCTTGGGGTGTCTGATTTGTATGAAAGTGTTTCTAAGATTTCACCAGCAGTAAGCTGTTCTGTGGATATTTTAGTAGCTAGCCCATTATAACGTTAAGGACTTCCTGTTCCCTTTCCACTAAGGATATTTATCCAGAATGGATACTGAATTTTCCCCCCACAAGGATTTACACATTCTAATTTCTGCTTGACTTCTAGGTATCTGAGGATTCTTGCTGCTATTGTGAATGAAATGTTTCCCAGTTTTTCTCCCCTTTCTTATACTCCCTTTCTCCCAGGGTGTTTTGTGTTCCATTGGCTATAAATCTCATCCAGCATCAAATACTCTTAAATTTATTTCTCATCCTTTCTCTGTCTCTCAAGATCTGACCCATGTGGCCAAATTACTTTCTTTCGTAGCTGCTTGGAGGCTTCTTAAGTTTCTTCAACTTAACATGCCTCAGACTAAATTTCTGACTATTCCCTTTCCTCATCCCTAAACTTTAGCAAAATGATTCATCACCTAACTTTATATTTCTTGGAGAAATCCTGTTCATCCCTCCTGTCTATGTTCAGTTTATCTGCATGTCCTGTTCATTGCTGGGCTTCCTTTTCTGCTCAGTCTCTACTCCTACCTTTAGCAATTTTGAGGAGTTGAGAGGACGCCTAGATCAGGATAGGAGGCTGCTGAGTTGGGGTCCTGATGGCCAGTGGCTTTGGTGGGTCAAGTATCCAGCAGCAACATGTGTCATTCATGGCAAGGGGCTAGATGAGACCACACCAGGTTCCTAAGACAGAGTCCAGGAGGGGCGGACACCACAAGGACCAGCCACCCCTTTCCTCATTGCCCCAAGGGCTCTCAGCTTCCCCATACTCTTATCTACCTTGAGGAGGAATACAGGGAGGCGAGGAATAGTCCTGATAAGGAGCTGAACTTTGACTACTTATTAGCAAGAGACAATTCATGCCAGAAATAATCGAGGCAGTATGAGTTCAGAGGTTCTCATTCCCTCTCCCTATCCTTTCTCGTAGTATTGTGTCACTTGTACAAACATAGAGCAATGAAAAAGTCATATACATATATAGGTACAACTGAGCTTACTTTTAATACATCTGAAACTTCTTGCTTTATTAACTTAAATTACCAAGTATATATTAAACTTTCTTCTCCTTAATCCATGTAACATATTAAGAGGTCTTGGGACTGATAATTTTCCTCCTTTAGAGTTTTGATATCTGAAGCCAGAATATTGTTCCCTCAGAGGGCTCAGGCCCTGGGTAGTCAGGGTAAAGGCTGCCTCCTGTCCTTCCCACGTTGAGTTCTCTAATCACAAGACAAGGGCAGGCCCTTGCTCACGGTGCTGAGGGATCTGATTGACAAGAATTGGAGAAGTGTCTTGTTTTCCAAATACTAACCTGCACCCCGCCGTTCACTCGGTAGCACCTGTACCATTTCCATGTCTGACTTCCTGTGATCCTATGGACATATAGCATGGCAACTTACTCCTTGCACTGTCTTTCTTTCCAGAGGACCATCCACAGCTAAGGGCCACATACTGCTTTGGTTAAACAATTACCCACACCCCAACTGCCTTTTTAAAAAGATGTTAGGAAGGATGAACAGAAGGAAGAAAATCCATTTTATGTTCATGATTCTCATTTTCACCTGCAGTGTCTTAGGGAAGAGTGAAAGTGTGCTTAAAGATCCCCAGGACACTGGTGGGAACACGGATATGTGAGTGCCATCTCTGCGTGCTAAGTCACTTCAGTCCTGCCCAACTCTGCGGCCCCATGGACTGTGTAACCCACCAGGCTTCTCTGTCCATGGGATTAAAAAAAAGGCGTAATAGGCTCACAATTGGTCAGAATAACCATCATTAAAAACTACATATAATAAATGCTGGAGAGGGTGTGGAGAAAAGGAAACCCTCTTTCTCTGTTAGTGGGAATGTAACATGGTGCAGCCACTATGGAAAACAGCATGGAGGTTCCTCAGAAAACTAAGAATAACCATATGATCCAGCGGTTCCACTCTTAGGCATCAGTCAGTTCAGTCGCTCAGTCGTGTCTGACTCTTTGTGACTCCGTAGACTGCAGCATGCCAGGCCTCCCTGTCCATCACCAACACCCGGAGTTTATTCAAACTCATGTCCATTGAGTCGGTGATGCCATCCAGCCATCTCATCCTCTGTCATCCCCTTCTCTTCCCACCTTCAATCTTTCCCAGCATCAGAGTCTTTTCCAATGAGTCAGTTCTTCACGTCAGGTGGCCAAAGTATTGGAGTTCCAGCTTCAGCATCAGTCCTTTCGATGAATATGCAGGACTGATTTCCTTTAGGATTGACTGGTTGGATATTCTTGCAGTCCAAGGGACTCTCAAGAGTCTTCCCTAACACCACGGTTCAAAAGCATCAATTCTTCAGCGCTCAGCCAAAAATAGGCATATACCCAGACAAAACTATAATTCAAAAAGATACATGCATCCCAATGTTCACAGCAGCACTATTTACAATAGCCAGGACATGGAGAAAACCTAAATGTCCATCAACAGATGAATGGATAAAGAAGATTTGGTCGTATATACAATGGACTATTACTCAGCCATAAAAAATAATGAAATAATGCTATTTGCAGCAACACAGATGAACCTAGAGATTATCAAACTAAGCAAAGCAAGTCAGAAAGAGAAGACAAGTACCATGTCATCTTCCTTGTATGTGGAATCTAAAATAGGACACAAAGGAACTCATCTATGAAATAGACATAGAGAACCAATTTGTGGTTGCCAAGGGGGAGAGGGGATAGGGGAAGGAGGGTTGGGAGTTTGGGATTAGCAGATGCAAACTATGGTATATAGGACAGATAAACAAGAAGGCCCTATTGTATAGTGCAGGAAGCTATATTCAATTCCCTATGATAAACCACAATGGAAAAGAAGGTGAAAAAGAATATATAACTGAGTCACTTCACTGTATAGAGTAAATAATTAACACAACATTGTAAATCAACTATACTTCAACAGCATTTTTTAAAAAAGAAGGAAAAGCAAAAGAGTAGTAAGTTCACAGTGTCTTTTATTGTTTCCTAAAGAGCCCAGTTCTATAATTTTCAAGATCAGTTGGGAAAGTCCCTTCCTGTGTTGCCTTTTTCACTGGGCTGTCTGAATCAGCGCAGGGGTCCCCGAGGGGCACAGGGACCACAGAAGAGCATCTGGGGGCAGGCAGTGGCAGTCTGAGGGCCCCTGCAGAAGCCGTGAGAGGTGCCCCCTGTTCACGCTCTTGACACTCAGCATCTACGGAACACCTGCTCCGAACAAGGCACCTAACGAGGGCACCCTTCCAGGTTCCAGATGCTCCCCTAGAATTATGCACAACATTCAGGGCTGGCTTCCCTGGGCGCTCAGACAGTAAAGCATCTGCCTGCAATGCGGCAGACCCAGGTTTGATCCCTGGAGAGGGAAATGGCAACCCCCTCCAGTAATCTTGCCTGGAAAATCCCATGGACGGAGGTGGGCTACAGTCCATGGGGTCGCAGAGTCGGATATGACTGAGCGACTTCACTTTTCACTTACAGGGCTAGGGCACAAGAGAGGGAGTAGTGATGGCTTCTCCTTGGGAGGAAAGGAAGGTTCTGGAAAACCTCCTTGGGAAGTGACTTGGCTTTGGGCTGAGCCCCAAGGTCTTAGAAGCATTTGCTCTGTTAATTGTTGGGTGGGAAGGAAGTATGGGAAGGAGCCCTAAGGCTCAAGGTCCAAAGGCTTGAAATAATGCTGCCCCCTGGGGTCCAGGAAGAGCTGGGATGGGCTGAATGCCCTCACCAGGGGAGAGTCCCTCACTGAATAAAAGCCTTATTATGGAAGGAAAAGGTCAAGCATCCATAGACTTCTGCCTCCGTCCTTGGCCAGAATGTGGTCACATAGGAAGTTATGTATATTTAACAGGGCATATCAGCAAGGTTTTTTATAGAAGGGCAGTGCAGATATCGGGTAGTCAGTAGTCATACTGGACATTATGAGTTTTCTATCATTTTTATTGTTATCATTACTATGCAACTTTGGAGAGTTTATGTAACTTCTTCAGGCCTCAGTTTCCTCATCTCTAACAGGCAGACAGTGGAGACTACCTGGAAGGTTATACTGGGAATTGGAAATGACAGATCGCTCCTCGGCCTTTTGGCTAAGAGCAAGTGTAGAAACGACAGCATCTGGAGCATAGTAGGTGCTCAAGAAACAGTGAGAGGAGGTTCTTGTTCTCCCTGTGGTTCCTTTCCTTCACTTTTTCTCCTTCTTCAAATACCTGCCTCACTTTCCCCTCCTTTTTAGTTTTAGAGTATATGGAGACATCTGGAAAGCCTGGAAGAAATGATAATTTTACAGTTTCAAATTCAGTCATTTTTTGTCTTCATCCTGTCAGACAGTTCATGCTTTCTCTGTGATTAGGTGGTATGGTTTGTGAAAACACATGTAGTGTTTTAATGATCTGCTTTTAGTCACAGAAGTAAATGAAGATGTCTTTACTTTATTAAGCATTTAATTAATGCTTGAATTAAATGTCGTGTGAGATGCATAAAGAAGGTGCCTGAAGAGGTCAGTGGAATTAGACACGTCATTTGAATGAATTCTTAGTGAAAGGAAAATGGAACTTATGAAGCAAGTTACTTATATTTGGTAGTACTAGGTTCTTATCCTATTTATTTTATTTAATTCTATCAAAGGCCCTCTGAGCTAAATATTATTTGTTATTTCTATTATGGACTGACTGCTTGTGTCTCCCACAATTCATATTTTGAAATCTAACCCCCAATGTGATGGTAGTTGGAGGTCGGCCCTTAGGGAAGTTATAAGGGTGGAGACCTCACGGATGGAATTAGTGCCCTTATTACAAAGACCCCAGAGACTCTCTTATTCTTCCCACCATCTGGGAGCCAGGAAGTGGGCTCTTGCAAGACCCAGAATCTGCCAGCACCTTCATCTCAGACTCTCCAGCCTCTAGTCTATGAGAGATAAATCTATACTGTTTATAAGCTGCTCAGTTTATGATATTTTTGTTGTAACACCCAAATTGAGTAAGACACACTTTTTAAGGTGAAAGAACTGAGTGTACTAAGTCAGAATTTTATTTCACCACATGTGGCTGAAGCAGTGGTTTAAACAAGGTGGAAGTTGGTTTGTCTCTCGCATAAAAGGTGATCAGTACCCAGGGGTCCAGGGCTAGAATGACTCTCATCAGTGATTCGGGCTCCTCCAGCTTTATGCTCCACCAAGGGGCTCTATCAGCAAGGTTGAGCTATGAGCCAAAAATAAATTGCTAGATTGTAGTCTGTGCGCAGAATAAGTTGCTAGACTGTAGCTTGTTCACATTCCTATCTTCCCTATATAATTCCAAATTGTTTTTGGAAATGCACAGTCTTTCAAAGCACACCTGTAACATTTAAAAATGTTGACTGTGAACAACACATGAACTCTACCAAGTTCAACTCTCTGCCTAGAATGCCTTAAAGCCAGAAGTCACTGTAATAAAAATAGCGTCATACACTTTGAAATTCTACAACAGGTTTTAAAAAATAATTGATGAATCAAAGAAGAACTCATTCATATTCAAAGTGAAGAGAAAATGAAAAATTTATGTTAATATTGTGGTATGCAGCTGAAGTTGTATGCAAATATTATATTATAAATGCACATGTGAGAAAAAGCACAAGAATATAAATCTAAAGAAAACTGAAAAAAAAAGAAATAATAAATGCACTCAGAAATTAATGGACTAGAAAAAAAGAGCAAAGACAAGCAAGAAAACCAAGAGTTTGTTTTTTTAAAAAGTCACAAAGGGGATAAGTTCTGCCAAGATTAATCAAGAAAATGAGAGAATATGCAAATATATGTTATCAACCATAAAGGGGACTGTGACTATAAAGTTATTACAGATTTTAAAAGGGATAAGAAAATGCCACAAGTACTATTATGTCTGTATCAATGAAACTTAAAAAATGACTGAGTTTTCAAGCATATAATTTGAAAAGTATATAAGGTATGGTATGACTTTTTTTCAGAGAAGGCAATGGCACCCTACTCCAGTACTCTTGCCTGGAAAATCCCGTGACTTTTTTATTAACTATATATTTACATGTAAAATTCTCAAGGCAAAAAAATGTTCAAATATTTTATAAGTGGTTAACTATGAGATAGTAATTCAGGAATTTTCATTATTTTCCTTTATCCAGGCTTTCTAAGTCTCAACAGTGAATATAGGTCTTAAAACCACCTAAAGGCTGGAGGGAGAGGGACTGACGGGAGTTTACATTCCAGCCTGGGCTCCGGCAGGGGGCTGTGATGTCTCCAAACTCCACCCTCTGCCTTTCTTCAGGGAGCTGTTTCCCCAGCTTCTGGTGTTTGTCACCCTGGGACATAGGCCCATGCATCTCTGTGCCCGCATCCCATCCTTGGGCCCACCTCTGGGCCCTCACAGTCCAAGCTGGTCTCATTGCCTGGACACCTGCTCCCCCTGGAGGAGGGCTGAGCACAGGGAGCTCAGATGTGCACCGGAAGCTGGAGTTACAGGGACCTAGGTTCAAACCCCCATCTGCCTCTCACTGACTTTTTGCACTTAGTCATCTTCCTTAGCCTACCTCATCTTTAGTTTGCTGATGATTACGCAATATTAGAAAAATGAGATAAAGAATATGCAGCAACCACCATAGAACAGGGTCTCAGGAAGTGTGAATTTGCTCCTCTACCATTAGTTATTTGCCCGTGCGTGTGTACTTAGTCCCGTCTGACTCTTTGTGACCCCATGGACTAGTAATAGCCCTCCAGGTTCCTCTGTCCATGGATTGTCCAGGCAAGAATACTAGAGTGGGTTGCCATTTCCTCCTCCAGGGGATCTTCCCAACCCAGGGGTTGAAGCTGCGTCTCCTGCATTGGCAGACAAATTCTTTACTACAGAGCCACCCAGCCCTATTTGCCTGCAGTTACAACTAAGAGGGCGTCAGAGGATGAGATGGCTGGACGGCATCACCGATGCAATGAACATGAACTTGGGCAAACTCTGGGAGATGGTGAGCGACAGGGAGGCCTGGCGTGCTGCAGTCTATGGGGTCACAAACAGCTGGACAAGACTGGGTGACTGAACAACAGCAACAAAACTAACTTACTCGGAAGCCTGGTGTGGTGGGAAAGGATGGCTTGTGTGTGTGTGTTGTTGCTATGGGTCAGCACATGGATCTTAGCATTCTTAAGCCGGGGCATGGCGTGGGCAGAGTTGGAGGAGTATACGTAACCAATTAACCATGTACCCCAACCAAATGCAGTGTTTCTGCTTCCACAGGCAATAGTAGCCAGAGACTTTCCACCAACTGAAAACGTTTTACTAAAGGAAGGTGGGAAGTGCTGTGTTAAAGCGGGGTGAATTTTCAGCTGGTTCTCTAGAATGTCAGGGTTCCAGGGAAGAGAACTGCTTTCCCCTTTAGGAACACACTCGATGGGTAACAAGCGGTGAGGCTGCCCCCTGCTGGACATGGTGAGTAAGGAGGAGAGTAGGGAGAGTTGTCAGGGAATAATTTGAGAACTCTCCGGGTAGGAGTCTAGATGGGCATAGTGTGGGCCCAGGCATCCTGTCAGGTGGGTGGGAATCGAGAATTTAGTCAGAGCAGGAATTTAGAGGCCCAGGAGACTTAAAATCTCCCTCCAACACCGGGGGAAAGATGACCCGAGCAGGCTAGAGGAACTGGTGATGTCTGAAGTGCCTGTGAAAAGCTGGGTAGCATTGTCTGTGAGCTGGGAGCCTAAAGAGGGTTTCAGTCCATCATTTCCCAGGGGAGCAGAGACCTGAGCTGGACTTTGCCTGTGTGTAGGGTTTGGTAGGGCTTTGGAAGATCATCAGGGTTGTAATTACAGTGAGTCAAACTCTAAAAATCAACTTCAGTGTCTCACTGGTCTAAAAATGCTTGTTTGTACAAAGCAGTTTTTTGGATACTGATGACCCATTTCCTCCTCCTGCAAATTTGGAGATTTCCAAGAGGCTCCTCCCACCTCCCTGCTGCTCCTGAGGCTCCTTCTTTCTCAGACCCTCTTCCTGGGGTTTGAAGGTAGGCCCACTGCTGCTCCTGGGAGCCTCGCTTGGCCTGGCTCCTCACTCAGCTCACACCTACCACACCCACTCCCAAGGTGGTGCCTCTTCCGTGAGGTGAAGGACCCTCGAGATGAAAGCTCTAGCTCCTGAGTTTCAGGTGTCCATTTCCACGCAGATGTTGTAAACACACTTCAACTTAACAATAACCCAGACCAATGAGATGGTCTCTCCCTCTCCTCTATTTAGACTTCGGATCAGCTGATGGCACGACCCACAAGGGCTAGAGCCTTCACAGTGACGGGTAACTCTGCTACCTCATCACCCGTGTCCCGACACCACCACCTCTCCCATGCTGCAATTCACCTTTCTGTATCTTTGCTTAGGAATCAACCGTTCCCATCCTTCCACAAACCCTTATCTCTGACTGTCCACATCTCAGGGCCAGATGAAAGGTTTCCACTTATATTCTACCTGCTCCCCCAGCTGACAGGTGGCCCCGCTCTTGTGGACTCTCCGTGCCATTGCTCAGCACATTCTCGTGTTCCAGAGCATGCCGTCCTTGAGTTGCACTTACTGACATCTATGCAACGTTCCTCGTGTACACTGTGAGCTCGCCGTCAGCAGGATGTTTATCTGATCCAGAGATGTGTACATATTTGGGCTCAATAGATGGGTTTTGTTACTCATGAGCATGCCATGTGCATCCTTGCCTATCTTCCCAGCTGGTGGATACATTTCTTGAGGACAGGACTCAGTGTGACTCAGCTTTGTGTTTTTTACAGAGGCTGTGTCTGGCACAACTGGAACATATAATAAATGCTGAATTGGATGCCTGAAGCAACCCCATTAATCATTTAGTATTTGTTGTGCCTTGAAGAATTCTAACGTTAAAAGTTTTGGACAAAGCAGATGAGCCTATGAGAGATACTGGGATGGAAGTGCTAGAGATGGTGGAGGGAATCTAAGAGAATGTCAGTGACCGGACAGGGAAGTGTTTACATGGAAAGAGAGCTCAGACAAGAAGACGGCTGGTCTGGCAGCACGGAGGTCTTTATGGACAGCACTTCTTTTTGGGCAAATAGGAACAGAAGCCAGACAAAAGCGCATGGATGGGGAGGAGATGTGGGAATAGAGAAAAAACAGCATTTATTGATAACTTCTCTATAGAAATGAGGAGTTACAGAGATGGAGACATGAAATGAGGTTCAGAGAAGATTCTCTTCCAAAATGGGATATTCATGACTACGACTAAGAACTTCTGAAGTGAGGAAGACTTTCCTAAGTAAAATATAAAACCCCAAGTAAGAAACTGCATTGTGTGTGTGCACGCTCAGTTGTGTCCGACTCTCGGCAACCCTGTGGACTGTAGCCCACCAGGCTCCTCTGTCCATGGAATTCTCCGGGCAGGAATACTGGAGTGGGTAGCCATTCCCTTGTCTAGCAGATCTTCCTGATCCAGGGTCTGAACCTGGGCCTCCTGAACTGGCAGGCAGATTCTTTACCACTGACCTCCCTGGGAAGTAGGAAACTTAATTACCTAAAAATTAATAATTTGGGGGACTTCCCTAGTAGTCCAGTGGTTAAGAATCCACTTGCCAATGCAGGGGACCAGGGCTTGTTCCTTGGTTGGGGAACTAAGATCCCACATGTCTCAGGGCAACTAAGCCTGTGTGCCACAACGAGGGAGAAGCCCACGTTGCTGCGTCGAAAGATCCTGTACATTGCAATTAAGACCTGATACAGCCACTCATTTTTAAAAAGATTAATTATTTTTGACATGATAAAAGATGGTGAAACATCAGGAAAGAACAGTTGCAACGTATATAACAGGTATAACACAAAATTTGGACTCTACAAGGTCTACGAGGTGAAAAGGACATATTTTCTTTTTATAACTACACTCAACTTGCCCCTCAGCCCTCACTTCTAACTACAGCAGAAGGCAACCCCATCAAAAAACAACAAAAATTACACACTATAAATCAACTATACTTGAATAAAAAACAAAAGAAACCAAAAACAGAAATCAAAATATTCCTTCAAAGTAACTTAGTTGTTTTTTTAACATATTCATCCTTAAAACCTAGACCAGGACTTCCCCGGTCCAGTGGCTAAGATTCTGGGCCTCCAATGCAGGGGGCCCAGGTTCAATTCCTGGCTGAGGAACTAGATCCTACATACCCTAATGAAGATCTCGCACGTCGCAGCTAAGACCTGGCACAGGCAAATAAACAACAGCAATAAAACCCAACCCGGATTATCTGCTCTGTCTTCAAAGAATTCAACACTTTTTCACAGTTTCCTTGATCTTTGTACTTTTTTCTGTTGGTTGATATCATCCTGTCTTGCAATGACATATTGCATGCCTGTGTGTGCAACTTGACCTTGAGTCTGCTGACAGCAAGAACATGCCCAGTGTCCAGTATCTATGCACATTTCCTGTGCTTATCTGCAGGCTCTCGTTGGTTACCAGTCATTTAAGTCCCCTGTGTGCTTCAGTGTTTTGCAGTGATAGGACTATTTCTGCATGTGGCACATTTCTCGAAGGATGTTATAGTGATTAAGACTTTACCCACCCTTTCAGAAGTTTTCCAAGAATCAAAATTCCCTAGTTTCTTGTCTTCCTCCTCTTACTCTTCCTTTTTAACTTAGGTGGTGGTTTAGTTGCTGAGTCGTGTCCAACTCTTGCGACCCCGTGGACAGTAGCCCGCCAAGCTCCTCTGTCCATGGGATTTCCCAGAAGAATATTGGAAGGGGTTGCCATTTGCTTCTCCAGGGGGTCTTCCTGACCCAGGGATCAGATCTGGGTTGCCTGTGTTGCAGGCAGTCTTTACTGTCTGAGTCACCAGGGAAGCCCCCTTTTAACTTAGGTAAGCAGTAAAATGCACAAAAATGAAGTGCAGAGCTCACTGAACTTTTAAATACATATACACCTGTGTAGTCATCTCCCCAGAGAAGGCAGTGGCACCCCACTCCAGTGTTCTTGCCTGGAAAATCCCATGGATGGAGGAGCCCGGTGGGCTGCAGTCCATGGGGTCGCTAAGAGTCAGACACAACTGAGCGACTTCACTTTCACTTCTCAGTTTCATGTATTGGAGAAGGAAATGGCAAGCCCCTCCAGTGTTCTTACCTGGAGAATCCCAGGGATGGGGGAGCCTGGTGGGCTGCCGTCTCTGGGGTCGCAGAGTTGGACACGACTGAAGCAACTTAGCAGCAGCAGCAGCAGCAGCAGCAGTAGCAGCAGCAGTCATCTCCCAGATCAAGATCCAGAACATTTTCTGCTCCAGCGGGCTCCCTCCTGCCTCTTCTCAGACCCCACCTTCTCCAAATACAGCTATGATTTGATTTCTAGCACCATGCTCTTGACTGGTTTTACCTGTTTTTGAACCTCATATAAATTGAATCATGGTTTATACTTCTTTGGATCTGACTTCTTTTGTCCAACATCATGTCTGTGAGATTCAAACATGTTGATGTGTGTCTATAGCCTGATGTTTCTCTGGTGTAGCATATTATGGGATGAATAGCAATTATGTTTTTAATAACAAATCTTCCTTGATTCTTTAGAGAAATAGTCACTCCTATATCTTCAACATTATTTTGCCATAGATGTATTTGGCTTTATAATATTATTTTCCTGTCCTAAATGAGTGGCTAACACATAAGAGAAAAGAGAGTCCATTTTCAGAAAACATGATTTTAAAATACACAAATAGAAATTAACAAACTCTTCCCTTATACCGCCTGCTGCTGCTGCTAAGTTGCCTTAGTCGTGTCCGACTCTGTGTGACCCCATGGACAGCAACCCACCAGGCTCCTCTGTCCATGGGATTCTCCAAGCAAGAACACTGGAGTGGGTTGCCATGTCCTTCTCCTGCCTAGGTATAAACTATTGGGCGTAAGGTAGGCTACAAGGATGTATTGCGCAACATAGGGGATACCGCCAAAATTCTGTAAATGGAATGCAACCTTTAAAAACCATATAAATATATATATTTTTAATTTTGGATGGGATGTATTGGAAGGTTGGGATTGACATTTATATATATACTATAACATAGATACACTATTGATTCCTATAAAACAGGAAACTAATGATAACTTGGAACTCAAGGAAGGAACACAAGGAACTCTGCTCAATGGTCTGCAGTGACCTAACTGGGAAAGGAATCCAAAAAAGGGGATACATGTATATGTATAGCTGATTCACTTTGCTGTACAATAGAAACTAATACAACACTGGAAAGCAACTATACTCACAATTTTTAAATTAATTTTATTTTAAAAAGGGCAGTTTATTCAGTAGCGCCTTTCTATAGAGCTGGGCAGGAAACTGACCTAGATTCAGGATGGAAGACAGCCCTGGATGTGAGCTGGGACCAGCGAGTGGCCCGGGGTGGGCTCCTGGAGTAGACACCTCCTTGCTGATGGGCTGTTTTACGTCTCCCCACTCCCCCTGCCCCCATCCCTGTTTTTTCCAGTGAGATGAGTCAGAAAGCGGTTAAGGAGGGCCCCAGACTCTCCAAGAACCAGAAGTTCTCCGAGCACTTCAGCATACATTGCTGCCCGCCGTTCACCTTCCTCAACTCCAAACGCGAGATCGTGGACCGCAAGTACAGCATCTGTAAAAGTGGCTGCTTCTACCAGAAGAAAGAGGAGGACTGGATCTGCTGCGCTTGCCAGAAGACCAGGTGAGTGGTCGTGCTGCCGCCCGGCGCCTGGGCTGGGCGTTGGCTTCTGTCTCCGGCTCCGAGTTCCCCCTTCCTGCTCTGCTCTGGGCCGGGGCTCTCTGCAACCTGCGCTTTCCCCAGCCCGCTGGCAGGCGGCTCCCCGTTAGGCTCTGCCGCTGGAAGGTACTGGAGGGAGACTGGAAGGCGGGAGGGGGCGCAGGGCTGCCTCCCTGTTCCAGCTCCGGTCAGCATCACGCAGGCAGCAGAGGAGAGCCACTGCCCCAGCCTGCAGCTTCTTTTGGCCCTCTCAGAACCAGCCGCCGCGCACCGTCCCCTCAGAGGCCCAAGCGCCAGCCAGCTGCACCCCCCGCGGTGGTCAGAGCGCCAGCCAAGCCACGGTCCCCTCCGAGGCCCGAACGCCAGCCACGCCCCCGCCCAGAAGCCCGACCTCCACCGGCCAAGCAGCGGCCCCCTCAGAAGGCCAAGCAGCAGCCGCGCAGCAGCCCCCAGAGAGGGCCAGGCACCAGCCGTGGGGGGTCCCCCGTCAAAGCTTCTAGGTTCTGGTAACACCATCTCTTCCCTTTTGCTCCCCCCAGCCCTCAGGTTAGTAGCTGCTTCCTGTGTTTACTACCAATGCGTTATCTCAATGGTCCTCCTTCATTCAGCCTTACAAACTGTCCTCGGTTCCCTGCATTAAATCCCCTCATTTGAAACTCCTAGTGTGGCTCCCGTTTTGCTCAAAGATGCTGTTGGCGCAGTACTTCAGGTGGCAGCATGGGCTGCTTCCTTTGTCTAACAGGGCTGGAAATGATTAACGTATAAAGTCAGAGTGTGAACCGCAGTGCGAGCCTCGGTTCCTGTGCCTCAGAGAGAAGGAATGGAGGCTCTTAGGGGTGTCTGTGTGTGTGCTAAAGGAGAGGGTCAGCCAGATCATTCAACCCTCCTCCCAACACACTTCATCTGATGTTAATCTCAATGGCAAGACAGTCATTCGTTCAACAAGCCTGATTGCATATGTATAGAGTTCCACATACTATGTTGGGGATGGGGATGCAGCCGGAACAACCAGGGTGACTCAGCGGGACCAAATGAGAGAACAGTTATCCTCAGCGTAGGGTTAAATGCTCTAGTACTCACATAATCAGCATGTGCATTGGGCGATGGGAACCTGGATAATGGCTCCCTGTTTGGGGCTTCAAAGAGGTTAGGTTAGAATAAGTAGAGGATAAGAGGGAGATGGAGAAGAGGGCGACAGGATGAGACGGTTGGATGGTGTCACCGATTCAATGGACATGAACTTGGGCAAACTCTGGGAGATGGTGAGGGACAGGGAAGCCTGGCATGTTGCAGTCCATGGGGTCCCGAAGAGTTGGACACAGCTTGGTGGCTGAACAACCAAAGGGGGTGATGCTTGTCGACGGAATAGGTGAACTGGAGAGCACGTGCTCTTCAGCTCCATCTTAGGCAGGTCAGCCTTTTTTTTTTTTTTTAATGGCTTTTTCTGATCAGTTTTAGGTTCATAGTAAAATGGAACAGAAGGTTAGAGATTTCCCATATACTCTGCCCACACGCATGGCAAGCCAATTCTTTGAATGTTTGAAAATGAACCTGTTTTATAAGTTAACCGTGGGTATTAATTGTATTTGAGATTCTCATATATGCTTTGATGCTCAGAGACTACATAGAGTATAATAGTGTGTGGATGTCTCATGATGTTTTCAGATTTAGTACATAGAAGAATCAAGTGGGGAATGTTAAAATGCTCGCAAAGAATCTAATTCTTTGAGTCACTGCTGAGGTCAGGGGAGCTGCATTTTCAACAAGTAACCACCCCATCCCCAGCACAGATGAGGTGAGATTAATTTGTGAAGAGAAATAACAGATTGGTAAGTGACTGGTAAGTCACTAGAAGTATAATAGGAAGTTGTATACCAGGTAATATGGTTGTTAACTTATGCCTTCCAAAGGGGCCTGAGTACTAAGGTCCTATGACAGGTAAGTTTTGAAGAGGGCATATGTAGAAGAGGTTGGGAAATGTGGCGGAGAAGGCAATGGCACCCCACTCCAGTACTCTTGCCTGGAAAATCCCATGGATGGAGGAGCCTGGGAGGCTGCAGTCCATGGGGTCGATAAGAGTCGGACACGACTGAGCGACTTCCCTTTCACTTTTCACTTTCATGCATTGGAGAAGGAAATGGCAATCCACCCCAGTGTTCTTGCCTGGAGAATCCCAGGGATGGGGGAGCCTGGTGGGCTGCTGTCTATGGGGTCGCGCAGAGTCAGACATGACTAAAGCAACTTAGCAGCAGCAGCAGGAAATGTGGAGAGCAGAGGAAACTAATTGTATATGGCAAGGCATCCATAGTGGTGGTTTCAAGCCTACCATCCCCAGTGAGTTGCATGATGGCTGTTGGGTGGCTGGGAATTGAACCAGGACATCAGGAGGAGGAAGACAATGAAAGCCAATCTCCTCTGAGACACAGATGTGTCTGGATTTAGCCTCGCTGGTTTTACTTAGTTAAATATTTTAGTGGTGGCGTATTTTGACTCCCCCAGTTAGCTGTTCTCAGTGGTTATCAGAGAAGACACCTCTATAGGCTATTACCTCCTCAGTTGTTGGCCCTTCCCTGGGACCAGGGGACCTGACAGGCTTCAATCATAATGTCCAGTGACATCCCAGACTCATCTGAACCCTTCCTGTGGTACTCATGCTCCCTTCTCAGGTTCCCAAAGGTCCTAAGGCAATGCAATAGGGTTACTACTTCACCGTACTATGCAAAATGCATACAATACTCTACTGACACTGACTGTCCTAAATCAAAGGGTAGGAGGAAGGTTAATGGGAAAAAATTCACTCCGAAGCAGAGCTACTAAATTCCATGTGAAGAAAAGGTCACAAAAAGCTTTCCTGAAACTGACTTACTTTTAGAAATGGTGCCATTCTTGAGATCTGACCTTTAGAGGTTATACAATTTTGACAAAGGCCTTTTGGGTCTTTAGTAATTCTCACTCTTCCTCTTATCAACAACCTCAGCAAATAACACCGCAGCCCCTCTAGTCACTCCCACTGGAAACCCAAGCGCCAGTCTGACTTCCAACCTCTCACCACACACAGAGGCTTGCCAATTTTACTTTCTGGATTTTTTTTTTTTTAACCATAACTTAAAGTACATTTAGAGTTGATGTGAAGGGATGCAGAAGTGAGACTGAGCCTAGAAACAAAGGGGATTTAGAGGTGGTGGGGAGAGTAAGGCTCCTTCGTGGTGTGTACGGAGGGATGGGCCGCTGGTGGGAGCAGGAGAAGCTTTGGAAAGCAGAGAGACCCATTAATGGGCTAAGATGAAGGCAAGTCATACTCTGAGGAGGAGAGAATCAGAGGTTGGGAAGGTTAGGGTAGGTTAGGAATACCAGAGACACAGGCTGTGAGGCTGTGCTGAGGGCTTGCTGAGCTCTGCTGGATGGAGCTGCGTCTGGACCATCTGTTCGTATGGAGTTTATTCTCCAGTGACGGAAACAAAGAGCCAGTTCTGAAATCACCAGTGGACTCATCCAGCTCATCAACAGCCTGCTTTTCTACGCTGTTAGGGTGCCAACAGCAGCTGTTCTTAAACTTCACCAGGTGCCTCTGGCTTTTCCTTCTCTCTCCATCAGACTCCTTTTTTAAATCCTGGTAGTTTGATTTTAAAATGTTTTAAGTGTTCATTATTTATTCATTTAAGTGCTCTAGTTTATTTAAACTAAAAAAAAAAGTCAAAACAGTTTACCCACTTCTCCTCCCTACTCTCTGCCTCTATGCTCTCTCTGAGCTTGTTTTCATTTGGTTGTTTGCTTTTTTAGATTCCACATGTAGAAGAGATCCTATGATGCTCATCTTTCTATGACTTCTGTTTCTCAGCATAATGCCCTCCAGGTCCTTCCATGTCGCTACAAATGGAAAGATTCCGTACCTTTTTCTGGGTTAATAATAGGCCATTGCATATACATATATATGCAAGGTGTTACGGAAAAACTTTTTGCTTTTTGGCCGTATCTTGGCTATTCATAAATAACGCTGCAGTGAACATAAGGGTTCATTTTCTTGTTGTTTAGTCACTAAGTCGTGTCCCACTCTTTGCAATCCCTTGGACTGTAGCCCACCAGGCTGCTCTGTCCATGGGATTTCCTAGGCAAGAATACTGGAGTGGGTTGCCATTCCCTGCTCCAGGGGATCTTCCTGATCCAGGGATCAAACCTGCGTCTTCTGCATTGGTGGGCGGATTCTTTACTACTGAGCCACCAGGGAAGCCCTTTATAATTTTATCCATTCTAATATAAGAGTTGTGGTACCTCACTGTAGTTTTAATTTTGCTTTTCCTATTGATTAATGATGGTTTTTAAATGAACTTGTATATCATCCACCAAAGACATTTATCGGTGAAGTGTGTACTCGATCTTCTGCTCACTTAAAAAGCAAATTATTTTATTATTGTGTCTTAATATTGTATTATTGTATACCATATTATTGTAAAATAATATAATTATTTTATATATATCAGATATATAAAAATATATATCTGGATACAAGCCCTTTGTTAAATATATGTTTTGCAAATATTTCCTCATTTTCTTAACAGTGTCTCTGTGAAGGGCCAAAGTTTTAAACCTTGGCTAAATCCAACTTATTAATTTATTATTTTTATAGATCTTTTTTTTTTTTGTATTCTATGTGTGCTTTTTGTATTGTGTGTAAGAGTGCTTTGCCTAACCAAAGGTCACAAAGATTTTCTCCTGTATTTTCTTTTCAAAATTTAAAAATTTAACTTTTACGTTACTGTCCATTTGGGGTTAATTTTTTGTAAATGGTATGAGATATGGATTGAGGTTCAAGTTTTTTTACATACAGATATTCAATTGTTCCAGCCTCATTTGCTGAAAAGATTCTCCACTGAATAACTTTTGCAATTCTGTCAAAAATCAGTTGGTCATGTGTGAGTTTATTTCTGGACTTCCTATTCTGTTTCATTAATTTATGTGTCTTTTCTTTAACAAGCTTCATTAACTATAGCCTTGTAGTAAGTGTTAAAATCAGTTTAGGATAAACTCTCCAACACTCTTTTTCATCTTTGAAATTGTTTTTGGCTGTTCTCATTCTTCCACTTTTCCATAGGAATTTTAGTATCAGTGTGTGATTTTCTACAGTACATCCTGCTAGAACCGAATGGGATAGTGTTAAGTTTGTAAGTCTGCTTGGGGAGAGCAGTGCATGGCCTATCTCCCCATTCATTCAGCTCTTTTTTGCTCTGTGGTTTGCAGCATACAGGTCTTACACATACTGTTTGCTTTACACTTAGGCATTTCATGCTCTTATGTACTATTAAAATGGTTCTTTTTCAGTTTCAATTGTTCATTGCCAATGTATAGACATATAAGATTTTTTATACTGATCCTATATCCTGTGATGTTGCTAAACTCACTTATTCTTGTTTATTTGGGGGAGGGTAGACTCTGGAATTTTCTACATTGATAGTCATGTTATCTGTAAAAAGAGAGAGTTTTATTTTTTCCTTTTTGCTCTCTATGCCTCGTTTCTGTATGTGGTTTATCCTGCTATTTCACCTAGAACATTTTATTTTTAGAAAAATATTTTAATAAGATTAAGCCCTTGCCAAATGGTCTTTCTGAATAATTAAAAGGGATTAGATCCCAAAGGCCTGGGCCCAACCAGATATTGGACTTGGGTTGAGTTGTAGGTTCATACCTGTTTTTACCTCAAATTCTTATTTCAGGATGTGGCTTGTCTTTCCTCATAGCTCATTGATTGACATCCTCTAGCATCAAACTAGAGAATGGGCATGAATATGCTTTGCATTTACAGAATCAAAGAGGTTCCTGTTACCAGTAGAATTCTTAACTTGGGCAATTGCCCAGGATCACCAGGTACTGACACCACCTTGATGCTTATGAGAGATGAAGCTCTCGGGGTTGCATTTACTTGATGGACTTAATTCTAACCTACATTTAGGGCCAGCTCTTAAGGAGAACTAAGACCCCGAAGAACAGTCCTGTGAGGGTTGACTATGTGTAGGCCAGAACTCACGCCTCTTCTTTCCCCAGCCCCACAGGGCCTCGAGCCGTTTGTTTCCTCTGCTCTGCCACGTGGAAGGTCTTTACAATTTTCACCCTTCAGAGCTAGGCTCCAAGATGATGATTAGGACATGTTATACAGCTTTGGTTTTTGCTTAATAGTGACCAGTTATTTTCCTATTTTGGATTGGCCAATGGCCAGATGCAGCCAACGGGGATGATATGCAGAGTATGTCACGTAGCCAGAGGACCCCTGTGTCTGCAGTCATCATTGCTATCAGTGGGAAGGAGCCTGGGAATGGCCCTTAGACCAAGCCTTCTCACTGAGCAGAGGCCAACTCCAGTGTGAGCTCAGCTGGTACATTTGACACCCCAGGGTCCATCTCCCTTGGTGGAGGGTGCAGGAGTCACGGGAGCAGGGACTCTTTTTTTTTCTTTTTGTTTTAAATATTTATTTATTTATTTATTTGGCTGTATCAGGTCTTAATCGTGACACATGGGATTTTTAGCTGTGGCATGTGGGATCTAGTTCCCTGACCAGGGATTGAACCCAGTCCCCCTGCATTAGGAACACAGAGTCTTAGCCACTGGACCCCCAGGGAAGTTCTGGGGACTCTATCTTATACTCACAACCCCAGGGCCCGACTCAGGGCTTGACTGAACAGACCTATCAATACACCTAGCAGTCAGTCCAGCCCGATGGAAAGGTCAAACCCTAGCATCAGATTTGAGCTAAGCGCAGCTGTCTATCCAAGTCACTTATTCTCTTAAAGCTGTGTTTTTCCCATCTGTGTCATGTGGCTATTGTCTACCTTATCTGTGATCATGATAAAATGCTTAGTTCATCATCTTCTACTACTAGTAAGTGGCTCTTATTAGAACTTTTATTTAATAGATACACTGTGTCACTCAATCCTAACTACTGGCAAATCCTCCCCCACTTGGTTGCTTCCCTTGGTTGAGAAGGAACTCAGGGGCTGCTGCTGCACAGGTTGGATACAGGGGAGCCTGTGACATAACCAGGTGCTCAGAGTATCTAAGATGCTAAGTGGTCTCTGTGCTGCGGTAACTGCAGAGGTGGTACCCAGGCTATGTGAGCACCCACACGAGTGTCAGCATCCAGGGTTTTATATTCAGCAGGATCTATAGGATGTTCTAATGTGAACAGGCTGGCCCATGTCTGGAAGGCATGGAAAAGATCCAGAAAACAGATTCTCTTCCTAAATGTCAAGAGACGTGTTCCAGCCTATCAGGCTACAGTTCACTAGGCAAGTTTCAACAAAGTATTTCTTCATTGTTTTTCCTGGTGTCCTGGATCCTTTCCAATGGGCACTAGCACTTGCCCTATAATCTGGGGTTTGGGAGAATGCTGTTGTTAACACTTTATTTTTATTTTGAATTTTTCAAAGTCCCCAAATTATAGGAAAAGCTGTGATCCTCATAAGGTTAATCTCTGGTGGAAAAATGCATATTCCTGATGCACTTGTCTTATTTTTTTTTAAGTTTATTTTTTCAATTAAGAACTTTGATGATATTTTGAAACTATTTGACAGGACCTTATTTTGAAGGTAGCCACATAGATTTCTGCAGTCTAAATAATTTAATCTCTCAGCTGGAGAATAAACTTTTAAGCAATAGTATTTTGGGATCACATATTTATAATGATCACATATTTATAAGGAAATAACTGGGTGTTATCTCCTTCTTGAAAAGTCTATTCTGCATCAAAATAGGAACACATCAATATGGTCACAACTTTATAATGTGCATACACACCCCATGTGTATTTGTGTATATGTTCATGTGTGCATGTCTATAGGCAGTAAAACTAGCTTTTTCTAGGAGTGGTGGTATTTTGATTTTGTGTTTTTCTGTATTTCAGTTGGAGAAGGAAATGGCAACCCACTCCAGTATTCTTGCTTGGAGAATCCCATGGACGGAGGAGCCTGGTGGGCTACAGTCCATGGGGTCGCAAAGAGTCAGACACGACTTCACTTTCACTTTCTTTCATTTTCACTTTTCTGTATTTAAAAATATTTGCAATGATTAACAGCGAAACAATAATCACTGGATATAAAGACAGAAGAGTTTTTAATGAACATCTTTCCCAGGCTTGGGCACAAAATATAAAATATTATAAAATAAAAAATATTGGCCAGATACTTCCAGAAGTGAGAAATTAAAGAGAGATTTTTAAGGCTGAGTTTACCAGATGTGATCACCTCAAAGGTAGTCTATAAATCTACAATTCTAGTAACCGAGCCCTGAGAAAGGACACATCCCTCAGCGATGCTGAGGGCTCTTCTGTTTTTTTTTTTGTTAACCAGATTGAAAAGGAGGACCAAGCCGACCCCTCGGAAGAAGTGATGGAGGACTTTCAGGTGAACGGTTGGCCTCAGCTCCTGGACTCACTGCTTCTCGACGCACGTGCCCTGGGACAGGTCACCCGGCTTTGAATATGATGCAGGGGCCGCCACCTGCTGATGTGGCCACAGCCGATGCCCACAGTCCCCGTGGGGCGGGCGCCGCCGGGCAGCCTGCCTGGAGGTGAGAGGGGACACCTCTGTGCATTAGGCTCCAGGTGGTGGGTCCCCACAGCACCCTTTGGTCTCAGCTACAGTCCTGTCCCCTGGAGGATGTATACAGGCCTCCAGGATCTCTGGAGCAGGACGGCCCCACTGCCAGCCCATATGTTGTCCTCCAACCTCAAGACCCCTCCGTGCCTGGCGTCTTGTTGCCTAGGCTGACTTGTAATCCTGGCCTCCTCCTTTGTCATCAGTCCTCTGCCTGGGCTCCTCTGTCCCCCTGCGCCGTTTGGTCTCCGTCTGACCTCCTTAATCAGTCCCTGTGCTAGCTCACAGTCAGAGGCCCAGTTGGCTTCAAAGAACTACAAGTTCTTTTGTAGTAAGACATTAGGCTGCCAAATGGTCCGGAGATGCACGGAGATTCCCTGGGAGGGTAGGAGCTGTCTAGTGGCCAGAGGAGGCCAATGTGCCGGGTCAGAAGCTGGAGAAAAGTCTGAGGAAGGCACTCCCTCCCACCCTCAGGCCCCTGTCTCCAGCTTCACACAGCGATCTGTGGGTGTCTTCTCCCGACCCACCCTGGGTGACAGCAAATACTCTCAGGCAACCGTCTAAGTCCAAGCCCTCTGGACAGTCTCAACTCCAGCACTATCTGCTCTGTAAAATGTGTAACCCTGTGCAAGTAATCTGGGCTCAGTATCTTGCCCGCCTCCCCTCCCCTGAAGGCTCAGAGACAAGGCTGCTAAGTCGGCCCCTTGGGAGGCAGCGAAGCTATTTTCCCCCCTCCCCACCTCAGGACACAGGCAGACCCCAGGCCACCTTCGCAGGGCCAGAAAGGGTGCTCAGAGAGTTGCTGTTCTCAGGCCATGGAGTCCCAAATTCCTGGGGGAGGGCTGAGACCTGCCCCCCCTACCCCCACCCCCGCTCTCCGTGCCTGGACCCCTTTATATACTATAGAGGGATCAGGAAAGCTAGGAGAGGAATTTGGCCTTTGGGAGAGGAGAATCAAGCCAGGGGAGGGGTGAGCTGGGGCAGCTGAGCTGTCCAAGACTTCCCTCCCTGTGTGTGAACCCACTCCGTGGGGTGTGGAGGTCTGGAGCCAGTTATCACGGAGCAGGGTTGGGGTTGACTTCTCATCTCTTCGTTTTGATTTGCTCCCTCTATCTGTAGCCCTAGGCTCTTGAAAAGGACTTTTTGATCTTGAGGATGGGCTCTTGATCAGGGCCATAGGAACTTACTCCCTCACTCCACTCTGGTTCTACTACACACCCCATACATATGCACATGTGGGGGGCAGTGCCCCCAGTAAAACAGAGGACCCTCAGATCACCTGGTGCTCCTGCGGATTGGTGTGTGTGTCTCTGTGTGTGTGTGTTTAGAAACTTGGCTTTGGGAGAATATCTCTGGGCTTGTCTTCGCTCCCAGGCACAAATACTGGAGAGCCCCTCTGAGTTCTGTGTCGATCCCACGACCCTGGAGGACCCTGACCGCTGAAGCTGATCATGAGAGAAGACCACGGTCCCTTCAGGGCCGACCGTGATGTAGGATTCCACTGTGAAACCCAGCAGCGGCCTTGTAGGAGCACCCCTCCTTGGGCTAGTTTCCTTACCCAGCTCAGAGAGGAGGGGTGGGAGGAGAGAGTTGAGGGCATCCATCTCTCTTCAGGCTCGAGTGGGGTCCATTCCAGAAGGCTATTCCAACTTCTTTCTGCCAGTGTGACTACTGGTTTCTAAAGCCGGGGTTGAAGGGTGGAGGATACAGGGAACAGATCCTCCTCCCAGTCCTCCACTCCTCCCTTCTACTCATGAGGCTGGAGGAGGGGAGGCGGAGCCAGGCCCCAACCCCAAAGGGTACAGAGCCTGTTGTTCTTCCAGACTTGGTCCACTTTGCTTGCGACTCAGAAGCCCTTTCACTACCCAGCAGGATCACACTGTCTTGCCTCTTTCTGGTGTCTGCTTTTGTACGTGTAAGTGATATGTTGTCCTATCTGTTAGTGCCTGTGCCAACCTCAGGGCTCCGTTCTTACTGTTCATTCTGCCTGTGATGTTCTGGCCCAAGATCTTTGCACTAATGCCTTCAACTCCAATACCATGTCAGAGAGGCTTCCCTGGGAAGTCAGTGTGGTTTCCATAGTTATGCTCTATCGCATCGCTCTAGCAGTGATCACCTTCTTGAACCATCTTGTTCATATATTTACTTGTTTATTGCTTGGGACCCCATCTCCTCCTAATGTAAACTCCACAACTGCCAATACTTGTTTACTGCCACATTCTAAGTCCCCAACACTAGTAAGAACTCAATAAATGCTTGTTGACTGAATGGGTGTTTGTTTGTTATTCTTAAAAAGTTCAGAGAGAGAAGTCAAAGGTGTCTACTGTGTTCAGCAGCAAGGAACCTTCTAGGGTGTGACTCTGTAGGGAGTCCTCTGTGAGAGTCCATGGGAGGTGAGGACAGAAATTGGGGAAGGAAGATGCGACTCCCTCAACTCAGCCCCACCAGGAAGGGAGGCAGAGGAGGGGCCATAGCAGGGGTGTTCCATGAAGCCAGCTGACACCTGGCATGTTGAATGCTGCTGGGAAGGAGGCAGCGGAGTGGGTGTGAGGAGGAGGAGGAGATAACTGGGGGAGTCAGGAACTGAGCAAACTCTGGGAGACAGGGAAGCCTAGCATGCTGTAGTCCATGGGGTTGCAGAGCCAGACACAACCTAGCGACTGAATGACAGGACGTGAGGAGGCTGGCGAGAGGAAGCCAGGGCACAGGCGGGGGCATCAGGCGCAGGAAGGGGTTCCTTCTCATCAGAGAAAAGGAAGGAGAGCATAGGTTCTGGCGGGTTTGCAGGGTCAGTGACGGGAGCCTGAGGCAATTCCTGCCCATGGCTTTGATTTTCTACTGGAGTAGGAGGGAAAGTGCCCTGTTCACAAATGGGGGTGATGGTGGTGCTGTTAGGGGTCAGAGATATGAGGAGAGTGGAGAGGATTATAAAGAAATCACTTTATCTAAGGTCTTTGAAATCTTCTTAAACCTTTCTCCAGATGAATTTCCTTAATTAAGTTATAGTTCAAGGCAATATCTTGACACTAAATTGTTGTCTATAATGTCACATTTAAATGTGAAATCTAAGATCTAAATCTGAGACTCATGTGGTCTCAGGAGGAAGATGGAAGAGTTGGAGAGGAAAGGCAGAGTTTAATCTTCCCAAAGAATATAGAATCACAGGGAAGCTTTCACTATGGGAAGCTGCAAAAATGCTGACGCATCACAGTGAGATGGGGCTGTGCTATGGGGCAGTAAATTGCTGAGTGTCCATCTAGGTTGCTGTTCAGACACCAGAGAAATGTGAAAACTTATTCTCCCAGGAGAGCTTCTTGCCTGACTCCATAGCACATATGTCAGCCCCATTAATAACATCATAACGGGTACTTACTATCTCTACTGAAATAAAATGAAGTATTTTTAACAGACAAAGATGATGCTGTTGGCCCCAAAGTGGGGCGTTTTATTTCCAATTCGGTGAGACTTTGCCTGCTTATTCTTCTTATTTGTAACACAGGTACACACTTGCAAGAATGCTGGGTAAGGATAGTGATAAATTTTTTTTGTTGAGTATCAATTATATATCTATCTGGGGCCACATAGAGTTTTATGTTTGTAAATAGGAGAAGTTGGTTATGGCCTCCATGGCCATTGAATCATGACCTTGACCTTATTGCTATTATGTCGCAAAATGGAAGTTGCCAAACTGAGCTTGGTGAAACCCTGGGGTACTTGGAGATGCCACCGTATGAGATAAGCGGGAAGTAGAACCAATATGGGTCCAGGCCACCTCCATGTCAACTAAAGCAGCTTTTAGGGTCTATGTCGATTTCTAATTTTATATAGATAAAGGGTCCCACTAGGGTAAAAGAGTCAAACAATCTCTACTTTCATAGCTAAAGCAGAAAAAAAAATTTTTTGGCCTTGCCATGGGGCTTACAGGATCTGAGTTCCCTGACCAGGGATTGAACCTATGCCCGGGAAGTGAAAGTGCCAAGTCCTAACCACTGGACCAGCAGGGAATTCTCAAATATTGACAGAATACTTATGTTAGTAATTTTCAAGTGATTTCTTGAAGAGTGTGTTCTTTGGCAATGACATTATAGATTTAGGTTCAGTTGATGGGTAAGGGTATTTCAATGACTGCTTATTTCCTCTAAGGCAACATTCATCTACCACCGAGTTGAGTGTTTTGACTTTTGATCAAGGTTTAGCCAACATTGGATGAGCAAAAGAACATAGATTAGCCAATAGTTCTGATAATTATTTTCCTTTTAAGCAAATTGATATAAAAGTTTTATATTCAACATGGATCATACTCAAACTCATCTCTGTTGCACAAGATACATTAACTGTATAAACTATATTAATAGTACATAAAACAGGTTTGAGGAGAGTGGAGGAGATGAAAGGGGACAGCTCAAGGGGTGGTCTTCATAACAAATCAAATATCTATCCGATTTGAGTCATTTGGTTCAAAAAGATCTCTTAACGATAAAACTAAGTTCTGAGCTGTGCTCAATCTCTAAGTCATGTCCGACTCTCTTTGACCCCTTGGACTGTAGCCCATCAGGCTCCTCTGTCCATGGAGTTTTCCAGGCAAGAATACTGGAGTGGGTTGCCATTTCCTCCTCCAGGGGACTTTTCCCAACCCAGGGATCAAACCCACATTTGCTGTCTCCCCTCCATTGACAGGTGGGCTCTTTACCACTGAGCCGTCTGGGAAGCCTGAGCTCTAAGACTGTTCACAGTGGATTTTGAAGCACCCCAACATATCCCGAGGCTGGAATCCTGGGGGAGCAGGTGGTAATATCAGGAGAAGCTCCTTTCTAGAACCCTAGGCTGCATGTATTCTGTAGCGAGAGAAAGACAGATAACCTCAAGTAAGGAGAGTCAAGAAGGAGGGTGCTGTCTCAAGGCCAGAGGCTCTAGGTTTCTAAACTTTCCTACAGCAAAGAGATATAAGCTCGCTAGGAAGAAAGACTGGGGATGTGTGGGTCCATGTTTGAGAAGGTGGCTGATGGCAACGTTAGTCATTTATGTGTTGAGTTAATGGCGAACTCCTGGTGAAGATGGGAAGTTATTGGCACCGGCATTAGCTAAGCCACCCCTCCCTGGAGAAAGTTAAGAGCTCTTGGGGCCATTCTTTGTCAGTGAAGCCACACCAGGGCCAATATTAGTTGCAGATATTTTATCAGATCCTGAAAATAGTTCCTTGGCTCAGGAGGTTGTCCAAGTGTAGCCCCTTGTTGACCACCAAGTAAGTCTGTTTGATTAGTGATAAAGTGGAGAAATCCCCATTGTGTTCACCATTAAGGAGGGCTGGGTAGTCTGTCATTCAGAGAGTGTGGGATTCAATAGACATTCTATTGAATAGGCAGTTTTTCATCAAGTCATGTTTACAAATCAAAAGCAAAGCTTTTCCTGATACCTGATAGGTACCTTTACCCAGGTGGTAGCCCATTCACAACTAATTCACTTGTAGGCATGCCTCTTCCATAGCAAGAAGCAAGTGAAGGTCACAGTGGGGTCAAGTGCCCTAGTACTGCTAGGGAGTGTGCTCAGGGAGCCTGAGCTCCCAGGATGTCTCACTGATGGGAGTTACTTAGTGATCTTCCTGGATTTGGTTAATTTCTGAGACCTCTGAAGTACATCCATCTTTGGCTTTGCTATCTGCAATTCCTGTCTCCACAAGGCAGCATCTCTTTTCTCTCCAGGAAGAAATCTTGATGCATCAGGAATAAAAATTCTGGTTTCTTGGGCTTTTTTTTTTCACCACATGGTGATCTAACAGATTTTTACATAATCTATCTTCACTATAATTCATCTTCTGTTTCTTGAATTCTCTGTGAACATCCCCTTCTGCAGCTGACAGCTTCTGTTCTTTCTCTTCTGGCTTATAAGCTTTGTGAGTCAGACCTTTTAACAGAATCTTAGTTTTCTGCTGATGGAGATCATTAAGGACCTCTTCTGCCAGCTGCAAGATTTTGCATTTATTTTCAACCAGAGCTTTGCCTGCAAGCAATGAAAAAGAAAATCATTTTCCAACTCTTTTTCTTCTAGCTGATGCCTCGCTGACACTTCATTATTTGGCTTGGAATGTAAATAGTGTCTGTTTTCTTCAACTCTTGTTAATGTGGATTTTCTACTTTCCTTTTTTTTTTTTTACAATGGTAATCTGCCAACCAAATCTTTATTTTTAAAATTATCCCGTTCATTTCCTTCCCTATGATTTTTCTCCTCTGATCTTTCATGACTAGGTTTGAGCTGCAGAGCATATTTATTGAGAACTTCAACGCCATTATTTTTCTAAGTCACAGCTTCTTCCTGAGATGTGAAATCTGACTTGATTTGCTCACCAGTCCCCATGGCCAGGGCTGGGAGGGTAGGAACAGCAAGGGGCAGAAGGGGATCACCCTGCCCCCTCCAATGGCTGCCTTTCCTTCTAGCTCCTGTCTTCCTTTCATCTCTTTCCCATCCTCATCTGTTTTTCTACAGTTTAAATTCACAGAAGATCTTGGTGCTTAGATTTCTAGCAGAGCTACTAACAGTTTTGACACATTTTTATTGCTTTGGGTTTCACAATGTCTTCCCGGCCTTCTCCAGATGCTCTTCTCAGTTGTTCATGGAGATTCTACCCAAACCAGCACGTTGATTTGCGCAGGTCTCCACCCTCAGGTGACCAAGAGTGATGCCGAGAGGGGTGCGGACTCACACCCAGGCTCCAGGCCTCTCCAGTCCCTATCCTCCACTTCCCTAACTGGCCTTGCCAAGGTGCCATCATGCCAGGCTCTCGAGTCACGACGGTTGTTTCACTACTGAATCTGCCTCCTTAACTTGCTTTCACCCACGGTTTTAATTTGCTGCTACCTGCATCTTCTCAAGTCTCCAAAGGTCCTCCAAATACCTGAATCCGCCTCCTCAGATGACAACTCCCTTTTCTTCTGGTGTACGCTTCCCTTCAGTGAGCTCTTGAAGTCCTAGTAAGAGAATGTCTGGAGTCCAAAGGGAGAGCTGGGAGCATCTAGCACCAAACTGGTGTGTGTGTGTGCGTGCATGCGTGCGTGCGTGTGTGTGCATGTGTGTGTCAGAGACAGATAGGGAGACAGAGACAGAGTCTTTCCTTTTTATGGCCTCTTTCCTTCTGCTGCTTCGGGTGCTCTGGGGAGGCTGGCTCCCTTCCTCCCATCCCCTGACTCCCTGTCACCCCTGTGCTGAAAATCATGTGCAGATGGTGGGAGGTACAGGGTTCCCCGGCAAGGGTAAACCCACTGGTGTTTCTTGCCCACACAGAAGGAGGTTTGGTTGGCACGTCATTCCGATTCCCTCTCTCTTTTGACTTGTGAAACTCATGTTGCTGTGAAAATGGAGAAGCTTTAGTGTGCATATATCATCCAACAAAGTTTCCTAAAGCTGCTTCTTAAAGCAGCTCTGTTTTTTGACCACTTCTAACCCCTACTGGGATAAAGCTGATTTAGAACAGTATTATACAGTGACTTTCTCCTACAGGGAATTCATTATGCCAATGAAGTTGTTTAAACAAAGACACTGTTTACATGGGGGGCAAATCAGCAGGGTGTGTGTGTGTGTTTTCCCTTGCTAAATGGAGAGCTCATTTTGCCTCAAAATCTCAGCCCCCATTAAAACATTTTAGAGGACTACCTGACTTTTGCTCTCCACCCATAATTTTTAGGAGCCCTCCTTTCACATACGACCCTTGAGCAGTAAGCACTTTTATATTTATACCTAAGAGATCAAAACAAAAGGGTCTGTCCTCAAGTTCACGGATAAGTCTGCTCATCCCCAGAGTCATCGGCCAACAAGGTCAATATTTGCTGACTGAGTAAATAATGAAAATATATTGAAAAAATTATTTAGAGGCTTACTGAGTAGTATGTAAGTAAAGACTCAGAAATGAAAATGCCAACCAGCAGGCAGAGGGCCCAGATGACAACCTGAGATGCTCAAGGTCACAAAGCTCTTTCAGAGACTGGCAGAGCACACCTAACAGCGCACGGCCATCTCCCCTCATCCTCCAGCTCGTTTACTCAGGGATTACAGCTGTGACTTTGACAAATAGGCGATTATTTTCCATGCCCTGGCCCTTGTGAGGAATAAGGCATTTTACTGGAGGGGCTGTAGCCAGAGACTCTATGCCACAGAAAGACCAAATATGAACTCATGTTATCAGTTCAGAGTAAAAGAAATGGGCAGAGTCTTTCCTCTGTTGCAGGGCCTTCTGTCTCCATTAGAGTATCTAAAAGGAGATAATGATGTCAGACCCCACATACGGATCCTTGCCACTGTTCCACAGAGTAACTCTCACAATCAAGGTACCTGATTTCACTTAAGCTATGGCTTTCAGAAAATAAGAATCTACTGAACTAAAATTCTTCGGTTTTTCAAATCATTTTTCCTCTGCCCTGAGCAATATACCTATGAATATTTCTATTTAGGCTTTATCCACAATGAATATAAAGTAAGATTTCATTTGAATATGTTAACCTTTCAGTATAATATATATGTGGATTTAAAAAAATTATCTGATTTCTAAACATATATTCAGTTTCTTGATATTTCTTATCTTGCCATCTACACCTTTACTTTGCAAAATTTTAATACCTTCACATAAGAGCAAATATAGTAAATTGGTAAGTTTTTCAATTGCTGGCATTGAAAGTAGAGGCTCAAGGAAAGTTTCAGGAAAATGGACAAAAATCCTGGATTCTGGAAAGGGCTTTTATAACAAAAATGGACTCAGACATGTCTTGTTTCTCATCAGCTGTACGACTTGGGTTAAGTCATTCAACTCACCAGTGTCGTGGTTTATTTGTGAACGGGAAAGGATGATGCCTACCTTTCCTTCACTTTCTCACAGGGCTACTGTGCAGAGTGAAGAAGATGAACTTTTTGAATCTAAAAGATTTGGCACACTAAGATGGAAATAAATTTTTGGAGGGGCTACTTTCAGAGGCTAGTTGACAGAGGTCGGCTTATCACTTTTCATTCATCTAGAACGCCAGGAACTTGACTGCTATGATGACTGCTGTGATCAGAGTCTAGCCAGTCTGTTTATTGATACAGAACAAGGCCTGGAACTGTACTGGGATGAGAAGAGGATATGTTGGTCCCCTACTCTGGACCTAGACATGTCTAGGGCTGAGCAAAGTGAACAAAGTTCCCTGAGGTAGGGCAGGCTGTCGGAACAGGAAATACATGGCTAACCAAAGCACTTTGCCTTGCCAAGTGGTATTTACAATCCTAGAATGAGGCGAAAGGGCACTGAACAAAGGAAAGGCCCAATAATGTGGCCAGAAGGCGTGAGGCTCTAGAATTTGCCCAGCTTCAGACACCTACCCATCCTTTCAGTCAAGGAACAGTATCTATTTGTGAAGAAGGTGGGGAGGTCAGTTGCACAGACGCAACCACTGGGAAAATGGAGTTCTCATCTGACAGGTTTTTTTTTTCCCCCCTCCCTCAACAGCATTTTGAAAATACTGTCCTGTGGTCTGTTGACCTCTATAATTGCCAATGAGAAATATGCGGTCCTTCCATTGTAAGTAAATTGTATTTTTTTCTTTGGTTACTTTTAAAGATTTTTCTCTTTGTCTTCACTATAATGTCACTAAGTATGGATTTATTTTTATTTATTTTGCTCAGGACTCAAGTTTCTCTCAATCTGAAGACATGTATCTTTCTTCAGGGATGTGTAATAAAACCACAAGATATTGTTGTACAACCACGGTAAAGGCAAAAAGAAAAATTATCAGTTGTTGGCCAGGATGTGGGAAAAATTCAAGCCACCATTGAGAATTTATAAATTATCACAACACTTCTGGGGTGCAATCTGGGGGTACCAGCAAAATAAGATTCTGTATAGCCTATGATCAAGTGATTATGATATTAGGCACCAATCCTGAGAAAACTTTCATTCATAGAAAAAGGAGATACAGGTACATCTGTTCAGTGAAGCATTGCTTGCCATTGGGGGGCGGGGAGAGAAAGAAATTAATCAAAATGTCCATCAATAGGAGAATCAATAATGTAATAGCCAATAAGTAAATCCTGGACAGCAGTTAAATGAATCAGGTATTCTCACACCAGGTAGATAAATTTGGAAGACAAAATGAGGAATATAAAAAATAGATGGTAAATGGAGTGATGCCTTATGTATAGATTTTAACCACCCACAAAGCAATAATTGTCCGATATGCAGAAACAGTAAGACCTCTCACTCTCTAGACTGCAACAGAATTTTTTAAAAAAGAGAGAGAGAGAGACAACAGAAAAGGCAATCCAAGAAACATCTATCCTCATGGAAACCAAAAAGAAGGTTTGAAATAATTCCTGGCTTGAAGAAATAACAGAAATTAAAGGCTGCATAGAAGTGGTCAATAGTACTAGCCAGACACAAATGTGCTTGGGGAGGTAAGGGAGACAAATGACCAGCCTGGGGTCTCTCCAGGCTTAAAAGTCTTAGAAAACAAAGATACTTGTTTGGAGTCCATTTTTTAAAATCTGAGTTGAACTGTGGTTTCTGACAGGGGAAAAGGGGAAGCGTTAGAATATACTCCTCCCTCCCAAGCTTCCCTTGGTGACAGGCAGGAAGGCACAGTAGAAGATAATGGAACGTAGTAGAATGTGGAGGGATGTAAAATGGGCAGCATTAAGTGGAGGGAAGCTCAGAGCAAGGAGGGCGAGGGTACGTGGGCCTGCATGGCGCTGGGGGCTGGGACGGCCAAGCATGAATGCCTGAGGTACCAACAAGGCCACAGACCCATGTCCCTGAGTGGGCACGGCCAGGCGGAGCCAGGCGTGAGGGGCACGTGAGGAGCTGGGGGAGCGATGCCAGGGGACGTCCTGCTTGAGGCGGGGGCTGGGTGAGAGGGAGTGCCGGGAGCCGGGAGGAAGCATGCGAGACTCAGATGGGCTTAGCTCAGGACGCCATCCTCCCGGAGAGTGGAAGTCGGCCAAGTACTCTCCCGAGGCAGCTGGAAGGACAGAGTGCCCTGGCTTCCTCACGTAGGGAGGTCCCTTCTCGGTGAAAGTGGTGATGTTAATAACAGGCAGGGAGTCGAATGACACAGAGCTTTCAGATAGAAATGCTTCCTGCCTACATTCAGGTGCTAAATGACCAACCAAATGAGAACCTCTAATGAACAGTTTCCAACGATGAGAAGGCCGAGTCATTACACTCCTGGGAGTAACGCCCGGGTGCCGTGACAGACGCCAGAAAGAGCACATTAGTGGGCCAGCCCCACTCAGACCCGGGGAGGAAACTTCATGTTCTCTTAGCTCGTTGCAGATCTTGCAAAGCCAGACCCCATGCTCCAAGCTTGCTGGGTTCTACCCTCCATGTCATCCAGGAGATACAACAGGGTTACTACAGAATGTGACACTGAGCAGAGAGCATGGTGTGTATTAATTCATGTAAGAAACTGTATATCAGCACAGAAATGTTAATAACTAGAAATGACTGGATTCTCTATGTTGTCTGTTGTGGACACAAAGGCCACTGGGAGGTGGATCAAAAATATCTGGAAATTACTTGAAACTGATGAATAACTAAACAGAATTATAACTAAAATGTACCATAATCCAACTGTATTTTTTTGTCTTTTAACGATTGGTTCTGCGGCGCCCTGTGCAGTGAACATTACAAAAATCACACGAAGCTCCAAAAGCTACTCTAGGTAAATTTCTTGAGTGGGAATTCTCAACTGTAATGTTTGGCATATTATTCTAATAGTTCTGTATGTTAACTGATTTTGTTTTGACATTTTGACTGGTTTTGGGAAGACTGTGGTGTGTATCTGGAATTGTCTTGAGACATGCTTAAACTGTGATTCTCTGGGTGGAAAGTCCTGGTTGATAGTGTTTGCCAGTTTCCATGCTGTAAATACTTCCATTATGGCTGACTGCAGGCTACAGATGCGGTATCACTGAGTGCAGAATTGGGAAGAGGTGCACGACGTTGATCCTTGTGAGTTGGTATAGGACACTGTATATACTTGTGGCCCTGTGTAAAACTACAATTTTTTACTAAAAATATTGCCCCATAAATATACAAAGGCATTAGTGAAAGGAAAAATAAATTCCAACTGGGAGCTCAAACAGAGAAAACTGGCGGAGGATTTTTTGAAAAACTTTGTCTATAGTCTACATTTTATTATTATCTTTTATTAAGCATCTATGTGTCACCCTGAATGTTCTGAACTCTTAGTTTCTTTGGTGTTCCCCTGGATAGAGGCTAGGGTTCCCTCTCCTTTCAGATATTGGTGCTAAGACGATGCTGACCGAAGAATCGATGGGACCTACTCACCGTGAAGCCATTTTCAGGAGGGCCGAGCTGATGGTGGAGGCAGAAGAGAAGACACAGAGCCTCCTGAGTTTGGGGAGGCGATGCTGATATTTAGACGTATGGTTTGGTATGATCATGTATTACTTTAAAAAAATTAATGCTCATGAAAACAAGAAAAACCAGTTGTTCAAAAATTGAAAAACAATGGAATAATAAACTCTTCTATTAGAGTAAGCCAAGAAGAAATTTATTAAACTTGAGATGAATCGGAAATTTCAATAAGAATCCACGGACATGTTTTTAAAGGAGGCTTTATCTGTTCTGTCCCTGCAGCGATTTATGCCATTGGATATTTTTGCTGCCATCTGTCAAACTCCAGTCAGAAAGTAGGACAAGCTTATTTGTAGAATAGTGCTTATGGTTTCTAAAACTATTCTCCAATGAGAGGGACAGATGCCCTTGGGGGATAGTTGACTCCATATTTCTGGGCAGGGGGAAAATTGAGGATTCGTTTGTAAATTCTAGATGTTGAAAGAAAGCAAGGTTTCATCCACCTGCGGGGAGGGAGGTGGGAGGGGGGTTCAGGATTGGGAACTCACGTACACCCATGGCGGATTCATGTTGATATATGGCAAAACAAATACAGTACTGTAAAGTAAAATAAAGTAAAATTTAAAAAAAAAGGAAGAAAGCAAGGTTGCATCTGTAGCAACATGGGCGGACCTGGAGACTGTCATCCTGAGTGAAGTAAGCCAGAGAAGCAGAAATAGCGTATGACGCCCCTCATGAGTGAAATCTAAAAAGCAGTGACACAAATGAGCCTACAAAGCCGAAAGAGACTCCCAGACTTAGACAATGAACTTATTCTCTAAGTTTGGCGGGGGTAGGAGGAAGGACGGGGGGAAGGGCTAGTTGGGGAGTTTGGGATGGACATGTACACACTTCTGTATGCAAAATGGATAACCAACAAGGCCCTACTGTACAACACATGGAACTCTGCTCAATGTTATACGGCACCTGGATAGGAGAGGAGTTTGGAGGAGAAATGGATACATGCATATGTATGGCTGAGTCCCTTCACTGCTCACCTGAAACTATCACAGCATTGTTAATCAGCTATACCCCGAGTGAAAATAAAAAGTTTAAATTTTAAAAAAAGAAAGCAAGGTTGCCTTAAGGTATCAGAGTCATAAATCCATAATGGTTCAAAAGAGAAGATAAAACAGAGCTGCCTGAAAAAAATACAGCCAGTCTCTGAAATTGTTTACTGAAAAGGCTGTGTGTATGTGTATGTGTGTGTGTATGTGTGTGTGTGTGTGTGTGTGTAATCGCTCAGTTGTGGACAACTGTCTGCAACCCCATGGACTGCAGCCCACCAGGCTCCTCTGTCCATAGGATTCACCAGGCAAGAATACTGGAGTGGGTTGCCATGCCCTTCTCCAGACTGAAAAGGCTATATGTTGATTAATAAAAATTATGTGAGGCCTACACACAAGCAACAGTCTGAAAATGCAAGAGACTGTCTTTTCCTATAAGGAGATGTACTCGTAACAGGACATACTCATGAGACAATAGCAATATTCAAGATCTCTGTGACATGTGGTTTATTTGATAGAAAAGTGAATTGGAGGGAATCAGGATTTTTCATGATGCCAGGGGTGGCTTTTAAAGAGTAGTTTCTCTTATCTTTCCAGCAATAAATTACAGTCTTTCCTAAGTACTGCCCACTGTGGTTGCATAGTGGAGAGAGGCACCCCTGAAAACTGCTGGGTTTTTAGTCAAGTAGTCAACACACATGCGCTGTACATGTCATATACGTCATGCTGCTTATGGCCATTTGGGCATCACAGGTGGCACAGTGGTGCAGAACCCACCTGCCAGTGCAGGAAACACAGGAGATGCAGGTTCAATCCCTGGGTCAGCAAGACCCTCTGGAGGAGGGTATGGCACCCCACTCCTGTATTCTTGCCTGGAGAATCCCACAGACAGAGGAGCCTGGCGGGCTACAGTCCACGGGGTCACAAAGAGTCGGGCATGACTGAGCACATGTGTGCGCATGCTCACACTCACACACACATACACACACACGTGACCATTTATCCAACAATGCTTTGCTTCGCACAGGCAGGGGCTCTACATCCTATTTCTACATTATTTTTACCGCCCTGTGACTGGTTGCCTCAGGTGGCAAGTCAGAACCAGCTTCTCTTCCTGCAGTAACCCTCACCATGTCTCACTAGAAGAGGAGAAAATCTCATAGATGTCAGAAAAATGTTAAGTGGACCCTGAAGAATAGACAACTCTGAATCGGCAATATCAAATAGAAAGAAAGCATGCTGGTAAAGGGTATCAATGCTAGTTTTAAAGTAAGGGGAGAAAAATAAAGGGAAAATGTGCCCTAGAAATGTAAATTTTAAGTGAGCTTCTCTTTCTAAGGAGACTTTAAAATTAAGGGAGTATAGAAGATAAGGGACAGAAGGTAGAATGACAAGGGATAAGCTTGGTCATGAATAGATGGAGAGAAATGCCTGCACTAACCCCAACCAAGAGCACAAAAATCAAGTGGAAAGCAGATCACTACAGTGTCAACTGATGTCTATAAGAACTAAATGTATGATAAAACAAATGAGAAAAAGGTCGTTCAGACATGAATTGGTGCTTCTGAGAACATCTGGTTCTGTGCAAAATCGGTATCTTAGGCATAGACTGTGCTTTACAGAAAATCGGAAGGAACCCACCTAGCAACAGGTTTATCATCAACAAAGGAGAGCAGGGTGTCAACCATGCGAGGAGGAGGTCATACCCTCTCCCCAGAGGAGGTGCTGTGGGGGTGTGAGGGGGGCTGCTTTGAGCAAGAAGTCAGTGGGCGGCATCAGGAAGTAACGGGCGGAAATTGGAGGCTTTGGGCTTTGTTTCAATGTGTAAGTCCAAGGATGGGTGTTTGTGAGCCTCTGAGCACCGTCCATGGTCTGTGTCAATCACGCAGGGCTGTGTCCATCACACAGGCCTGGCAGCTTAGTCTCCTCTGCTCTCCCATGGGTGTCCCTGTGAGAACTCACACCAGGGGCTGGGTTCACAGGGAGACAGCCCGCTGCTCTAAGCAAGCTGCCCTTGTTCCTAGCGTCTCTGAAGGAAACATGAGGCTCCTGAAGACAGGGTGAAAGGGAAGCCTGTCGCCACGTGAGCGTGGTCCCCGTCTTGGCTCTTCAAGTCTCTGAACATGATTTAAGGGATACGGCTCTGGCCCTGCTGAGCCTCTATGGTCTGGATCTAGTAAAAATAATCCAGAAGGCTCTACCTCTAGACCTTCGCAGAGCAGAAGAGACGGGCGTCCTTGCAGATGGGAATGTCGGCATGAAGAGAAGGCAGATTTAACGGGAATTGCTGAGGAAGCCTGGGGGGCCAACCCCACTGTGATCACTCAGGAAATTCCAGGTATTTTGTTGGGACTTGAAGTTTGTTTTGGGAGCCTTAATATACGTTATCCCATTTCTATAATCACAGGCCGCTGAGGTCATAGTCAGAATAACATTTCAGATACAAATTCTCTCAAATCTGCGCCTTACACTCCGATTTCCCTTGCTCTGACAGAATGGATTTTTATCTTGTAGTCTTTTTTTTTTTTCCTGATGTTGCCCTGCTTCTTCTTGGTTTTTGCCATCACCATCTGAACTTTGTGTGGCCCAACCCAGCTTTCCCCGAGGTCCTGGGCAGTGGCTTCTTCCTGATGCTGAGAGGCGGTCTGCTCCTGGCTTTGTTCCCCTACCTAAATTCTATTACCCACGGGGCTTCATGCCACACTCCCGAGATACAAACACACCACGCTGGTCCTCTCTCACCATGCAGTCCGTCTCTTCTCTGTGCTCTCATAAACCAGTGGGCATTTCACCCCAACTAATTCTTCACTAACATTATTTTTACACAAAATGGATCCCACAGTTTCTTATTAAGAGCCAGTGACATTTTTGAGTCAGAAATGTCCTCATGCATAGGTGTCATTTGCTATAAGACGGTGAAGGTTGTGAAACCACTCCCTTTGTTCAGCCCTGTAGAGCAAGTACAACTTTAGACTTCATATAGTCCAACATGCCTAATTTACAGGTGAAAAGCTGCATCCCTGAGGGGTACACGATCTGCCCCAAGTTTCTCAGAGGAGCTGTGCTGAAGCGACACACCCAGGCTCATTGTTCAAAACACTTTCCATCATTAAGAGCACAGTTTAGTAAGCGATGTCAGTTCTGGAGGCTGTGAGGAGAGAGAGAAGTGGGGAAGAGACTGGCAGGAAAAACATATAGGAGGATGTTTAAAAGTCCAAAAATAGTTGATGAAGGAATAGACTGTAATGTCAAAGGAGTAGAAATTCTTCTTTTAGATAAACTGCCTCACCAGCAAATGACCCAGAGACCCACCCACCTGCCCATCCCTAATACTTCCCAGGAACCTAGACCCTCCTAGGTGAGGTAACACCGTGTACGGTCAGATGGAGGCAGGAAATTTGGCCCCGAGTGATTCAGCTTGGATGGGGTTTAAGAGGCATGTAGAGGGAAAGCAGGTCATAAGGCCACTTCCGTGGAATCAGGACTTCCTCGCAAAGTCTGGACAAAGTTCACTGTACCCAGGAACTCAGCCTGTGGTGAAGTCCCAGAAGAGGATTCAATATACGGTGGAAATACTGCAAGCCCAGTAATAAAAGGAGTGCAGATGCAATCACCCACAGCTTCTGCACCCACATTAGCGGCACTGCTGATGCAGAGGATGTGGAGACAGGAAGGCGGGGGCAGTCCCCGAGTAGGGTGGTGCGCCCACTAGAGTCGTTCCCAGCGTCTTGGCGGTCCTTTACCACACGGGGACCAGCTCACCACACACCGGACGTTATTAAGCGTCTAATCACAACCAACCATGCTTCCAAGTATGGTTTGTGGAACAAACCGAATTGTTCACATGCCCGACCCAGCCACTCACCCATTAGCACAGATCATATAAACACGATTTCCCTCCTTCCACTGACATGTGTTAAAGGTTTACTCAGCTATATCCTGTTGGTTATTCCATAAGATACCATGTTATCATATTTATTCATCATATAGCAATTTAAGATAGTATTTTAGATGAGGAAGAAACAAAGTTGAGAGACTTACCCCAAAGTGATACAGCTGATATTTAGAGGATCTGAGATTCTGATGCCCATGCAAACCCTCTTTTCCTGGTAAATCTCAATAACTGACAATGCTTGGTGCCCCCTGCATGGCTGGGAGGCCTTAGGGGTGTCTTTCCTCAGGATGGGTGATTCCTGCTATTGCTGCCCTCTCTCCCCCATGTGAGTGGCCAGCAAGCTCCTACGTGCTATCTAGCCACTGATGGCCACTGGAGGTGAATCACGGAAGTTGTAGGGTAGTGGGATGACTTGGTTACTCCTCCACACTTCAGATCCAGGTGGGCCAAGACAGAGAGCCACATCGCACAGAGGGGAATGCCTATATTGGGCAAAGCCTGGTGCTCAGCTTTTGCTGGCCAGGCTCCTGGTTTGCACTGGATCCTGATGCTTCCAAGATGTGCTTGATCATCCTTCTCATTCATATGAATAAAAAACAGTCATCATTTACTGAATGCTTATCATGGGCTAGACACTGAACTAAGCCCTTTAGGTATATTTAATCCTCATGATGCTCTGAATTACATAGCTTTATTATCCAAGTTTTGTAAGAGAAGAAATCTATCAGCCCAGAAACATGAATAAGTTGTTCAAGATTCCATAACTAGTCAGGAGTGAAGCTGGGATATGGGCCCTGCAGCTTGGATCCTGGCTTTGTTGACTTCCACACAGACCTGCCATTCCCCAGGGCTCTTGATTTTGCCATTGGATCGACTCCAGACACTGGCCACAGCTCCTCTTCTTGGTTTCAAATCAGTGACTCACAGACAACATGGGCTCCTCAGTCTCCAGTTATGGTTCTGTGTTTTGAACTGGTGATGTCCTTCAACTGGACACCTCCTGGCCACGAAGGTTCCTGAGGCTCAATGGACACATTGCCCAAGTGTTGTGGGCTTCACCCTTCGGTTAATAAACTAACCTCTCCCTCCAGCTGAGACTTATTCCAACGTCAAAAAAGAGGACTAATTAATTTAAAGCCAGGCATGCCCTGAATTGCTATTTGCTGCAAGGATCTCTGTCTAGTCTATTTCCCATTTGCCAAAAGACTTTCCAAAAAGAAAATACAGGTTTATTGTGCTTTGTGTCAATGGCATGTATTATTTAGACTGCACTAGGCTGGCACCCAGTACTCTTGCTGGAATATCCCACGGACGGAGGAGCCTGGTAGGCTGCAGTCCGTGGGGTCGCGAAGAGTCGGACACGACTGAGGAACTTCACTTTTGCTTTTCACTTTCATGCATTGGAGAAGGAAATGGCAACCCACTCCTGTGTTCTTGCCTGGAGAATCCCAGGGACGGGGGACCCTGGTGGACTGCTGTCTTTGGGGTCACACAGAGTTGGACACGACTGAAGTGACTTAGCAGCAGCAGCAGCAAGCTGAATTAACAAACACTGATTAATGGATCAAAGACAATCAAAATTTGGGCCTTGGCTCAGGGGACAATCCTGGGAAGGCGTGTGGATTGGCTGGATACCTCTCCCTCACATAAGTATTTAATACCTAGGATGACAGATACTCTGCCATAGTCAGAGCAGGGCTCTGCCACGTCCTTTCCGGTCAAGTGGAAGGAGGAAAGAGCATGGGAGAATGTAAAGGAAGGCTTTCATGGACCATGAGTAGTACACACAACTTCTGTTCACATTCTCTTGGCTGAAATTCAAACTGCAAGGGAGGCTGGGGAGTACGATCCAGTTATGTGCCCAGGAAGAAGTAAAACAGGTTTTGCTGAACAATGAACGGTTCCTGCTATTCTACTTCTGATAAGTAATAGTTTACACACTCATATTTGACTTTGTTCAGTTTGTTCTTTTGCATTTTCTTGATGTCAGTTTTATATAGTAATAGTTTTCTACTTCATTGTGTTTTTTCTTAAGTCTTCTATGGAAAGTGGCAGAAAGTTAAAAAAAATGAATGTAATAGAATGTAGATCGATTAAGTTTGAACACACCCTCTCACCATACACAAAAATAAACTCAAAATGGCTTTAAGACTTAAACATAAGACATGACAGACACCATAAAACTCCTAGAAGAGATCATAGGCAAAACATTCTCTGATGTAAATCATACCAGTGCTTTCTTAGGTCAGTCTCCCAAGGCAATAGAAGTAAAGACAAAAATAAACAAATGGGACCTGATCAAACTTACAAGCTTTTCCCTAGCAAAGGAAACCATAGAAACACAAAACTGAAAAGACAACCGACAGAATGAAAAGATATTTGCAAACAAGGCAACCAAAAAGGGCTTCATTTCCAAAATATACAGACAGATCATTTAACTCAACAACAAAAAATAAGCAACCCAGTTGAAAAATGGACTGACCGCCAGAATAGACATCTCTCCAAAGAAGAAATACAAGTGGCCAAAAGGCACATGGAAAGATCCTCCACGTCACTAATTATTAGAGAAATGCAAATCAGAACCACAATGAGGTACCGCCTCACACTGGTCAGAAGAGCCTTCGTTAAAAATGTCTACACATAACAAATACTGGAGAGGATGCAGAACAAAGCAAACCTTCCTGCACTGTTGGTTGGAAGGTAACTTGGTGCAGCCACCAAGGAAAAAGCATGGAAGGTCCTCAGAAAGCTAAAAATAGAACTATCACATGAGCCAGCAATCCCACTCCTGGGCATATATCCAAATGAAACTCTAATTCCGAAAGGTCCCTGCACCCCTATGTTCATAGCGGCATGGTTCACAATAGCCAAGACACGGAAACCACCTCAATGTCCACTGACAGATGAGTGGGTATGAAGATGCGCTGCATACATACGGTGGAAGGCCGCTCAGCCAGAAAGAGAAGGTCACACCATTTGCAACGGATGCAACTGGTGATGATCACACTGAGTGAAGTAACTCAGGAAGAGAATGACAAAAACCATCTGATATCACTTCTACGTGGAATCTAAGACAGGACACGAATGAGCCTACCTATAAAACAGAAACACTCGTGGAGAAATAGACACAACTGTGGTTGCCAAGAGGGAGGTGGCTGGGGGGGCTGGGGTGGGAGGTTGGGGTTAGGAGATGCAAGCTTTTATATACAGAAAGGATCAACAGCAAAGTCCTACTGTATAGCAGAGGACTACATTCAGTATCCTATGACAAACCATAATGGAAAACAATGTATACAAAATAATGCATGTATTTGTATAACTGAACCCCTTTGCTCTACGGCAGAAATTAATACAACATTGCAAGTCAACTATGTTTCAATAATAATATATATATAAATGAATGTAGAGTATAAAATATTTCTATCTCTTCTACACACAGATGGAAAAGAAAAGCGGAAAACAGCAAGCTTTTGCTCTTGTTTTTGTTCTTGAGGAAAGGCCTACATTTGGGTAACATTTGCCAAGGTTTTACAGCTCTCAGGTTATACACTGAACATGGTTCTCTTCTATATGGATATTCCTGTAATTGTAATACAGGTGACCTGATTCCCAACTTGTGATTATGCATATTATAGATCTATGACTGAGGAATTTCAATCCATCCATCTTCATCTGGAATTCTAGTTACAGTTTTCTCCATGAAGACAGGCAAGTAAAAATCACCATATTTATAAACATTCTGTATAAAAAGAAGACTAAATGCATGGTCTTGGAGACATGTTTATTATTCATCACTAATTAATATATTCTATTCTGCCTTCAGACTTGAATTTTATTATTAAGCTGTCCCATTAATTACTGGGAATTCACATAAGGGAATAATATACAATACTAGGGAAATGAGTGAAAGCTTTGTTCATTATTATTAAATAATCTCCAAGACATCTAAAGGAAGAGGTCAAGGTCCAGGGAAACTGAGATGATAGAGAAGCCTAGTTTAAAGAGCAAGTCCTGGTTTTTATTGGGAACAATTCCTGCTCATTTTTAGATCCAAGGGAATGGTAATACTGGTAAATGTGGATCACTTATACCTCCTTCCCACAGATAAATCAATACTTTTGCAGGAGCCTCATAATCAGGTTTCCACTTAGAAATCTGTGGGAAAGAAAGGATCACAGTAAAACTATTTGAAAAAATAACAGTGCCTGGAATTCCAGTATGAAGTTGTTTGTGTGAAACAGTAAGCAATCTTATTCTCTTGTCTCTCCTAAGAGCCGGGGATTATTCACATTGTGTGCTTGATTACTGGACCAACTCAGCCAGAAAATAGCCACTGAAGAGCGTGTACTGGATTGAAGATCATCAATAGCCTAAGTGATCACTGAAACAACTGGAGAGGCTGTCTTCTTGTTTTACGGCAGAGAATGACTCAGAGTGATACTGTGATTATAATGGAAAAGGCACAATATTAGAGGTCAGCTCTATCTGTGGGGATCAGGGCACCAGTTCTATCTATGTTCTGAGCTCAGGATATTTGCTCTGTCTCTCAGCATGGCTGTGAGGATCCTATCAAATGTGGTATCAGTTCAGTCGCTCAGTCGTGTCCGACTCTTTGTGACCCCAATGAATCGCAGCATGCCAGGCCTCCCTGTCCATCACCAACTCCCAGAGTTCACTCAGACTCACGTCCATCGAGTCCGTGATGCCATCCAGCCATCTCATCCTGGGTCGTCCCCTTCTCCTCCTGCCCCCAATCCCTCCCAGCATCAGAGTCTTTTCCAATGAGTCAACTCTTCGCATGAGGTGGCCAAAGTACTGGAGTTTCAGCTTTAGCATCATTCCTTCCAAAGAAATCCCAGGGCTGATCTCCTTCAGAATGGACTGGTTGGATCTCCTTGCAGTCCAAGGGACTCTCAAGAGTCTTCTCCAACACCACAGTTCAAAAGCATCAATTCTTCAGCACTCAGCTTTCTTCACAGTCCAACTCTCACATCCATACATGACCACAGGAAAAACCATAGCCTTGGCTAGACGGACCTTAGTCGGCAAAGAAATGTCTCTGCTTTTGAATATACTATCTAGCTTGGTCATAACTTTTCTTCCAAGGAGTAAGTGTCTTTTAATTTCATGGCTGCAATCACCATCTGCAGTGATTTTGGAGCCCCCCAAAATAAAGTCTGACACTGTTTCCACTGTTTCCCCATCTATTTCCCATGAAGTGATGGGATGCCATGATCTTCGTTTTCTGAATGTTGAGCTTTAAGCCAACTTTTTCACTCTCCTCTTTCATCAAGAGGCTTTTTAGTTCCTCTTCACTTTCTGCCATAAGGGTGGTGTCATCTGCATATCTGAGGTTATTGATATTTCTCCTGGCAATCTTGATTCCAGTTTGTGCTTCTTTCAGCCCAGCATTTCTCATGATGTACTCTGCATAGAAGTTAAATAAGCAGGGTGACAATATACAGCCTTGACGTACTCCTTTTCCTATTTGGAACCAGTCTGTTGTTCCATGTCCAGTTCTAACTGTTGCTTCCTGACCTGCATACAGGTTTCTCAAGAGGCAGGTCAGGTGGTCTGGTATTCCCATCTCTTTCAGAATTTTCCACAGTCAAAGGCTTTGGCATAGTCAATAAAGCAGAAATAGATGTTTTTCTGGAACTCTCTTGCTTTTTCCATGATCCAGCGGATGTTGGCAATTTGATCTCTGGTTCCTTTGCCTTTTCTAAAACCAGCTTGATCATCAGGAAGTTCATGGTTCACGTATTGCTGAAGCCTGGCTTGGAGAATTTGAGCATTACTTTACCAGCAAGTGAGATGAGTGCAGTCGTGCGGTAGTTTGAGCATTCTTTTGCATTGCCTTTCTTTGGGATTGGAATGAAAACGGACCTTTCCCAGTCCCGCGGCCACTGCTGAGTTTTCCAAATGCGCTGGCGTATTGAGTGCAGCTCTTTCACAGCACCACCGAATGTGGTATAAGCGTAGGTAAAGGCAACATCAGTGGAGTGGAACATTTCTAATAGTACAACTGCTTTAATTTAGTTTTTTAAAATTTTTGGCTGTATCCCACATAATGTGGGACCTTAGCTTCCTGAGAGGGGAGTGAACCCACACCCTCTGCATTGAAAGGCGGAGTCTGACCCACTGGACCACTGGGGAAGTCCCTCATGTTTTTTTTTTAAGTTCCTTGAAATCAAGTGTTTTAGTGTATTAGTCAGAGTTCACTAGAGAAACAGAGCCGATAGACAGCGTGTGTATACATATGTGCACACATAATTGGCTCTTCTGATTATAGACGCTGAGATCTGCAGCTGCAAGCTGACACCCAAGCTTGCTGATGGTGTAACTAGTCTGAGACGGTAGGCCTGACAACCGCGAGAACTAACATTTTCAGTTTCAACCCCAGAGTGGCCAGGTTCAAGATTCAGGAAGAGCTGATGTTTCAGTTCCACCCCAAAGGCAGGAAAAACTGACTCCCCAGTTCAACAGTCAGGCAGGACGAGTTCCTTCTTGCTTGAGACACTATCAGCCTTTTTGTTCTATCCAGGTCTGCAGCTGATTGCAAGAGGTCCACCCACTTGAGGGAGGGAAATCTACTTTACTCAGGCTACTGATTCAAACATAGATCTCATCCAAAACACACTCACAGAAATATCCCAAATAACGTACGACCAAATATCTGGGCATCCCGTCTCTCAGCCACGCTGACACACAAAATTAATCAGCACATCGGGTTACGTCTTATTTAAAATGACCTAGTTGCAAAGGTCGGTAATGACGCGTTAGACAATAATAGTTTTAAAGATCCTCAGTTCTAAAAGAAAGAGAGTTATTTCATTTCCCCTAGAATTTGTTTTTCAAATCAATAGCCATTAGAGGGAGCTCTGGTTGCAGCTTAGAAACAAAATTGTCCTCCATGAATTGATGTTAACGGGAAAGTTTCTAGGTTTTAATGGAGACACAGAGAATATATATCTTAAAAAGAAAAAAAAAAAAAAAACACCGAAATCAAGAGATCCTTTAGCACCACCATTTTGTATTTCTGAACTGAGTGAGCCCAGACATGCTTCACGGAGCACAAGAGCTGAAATGATACAAACGCAAAGCTGGGTGGAATGGGGCAGGCTCTGGGCTTGAGTTCTAGCCATGCCTGGAAGTGACTGAATGGCCTTGGGTCACTTGCTTTCCATCTCTCCTGGCCTATTGTCTCTCCCCAGCAATGAAGGTGGCAGAGATTAGAGTGTAATACACATTGGTATCTGTGGATGGGAGAATCCTGGAGAGTTAAAGGTTTTTTCCTTTCCCCCAAAGATAACCTTGAAAATGTTATGTTCTCAAAAACTGTTGGTTTGAATTGTCTTAAGCATATTCTCAGTCACATGGATGATACCCTCAACATTCGACCCAGCTTCTGCCGTACAGTCTATGAGCTCTGTTGACATTCAGTGGGTACCGAGCGATCCCTGTCTTGAAACGACAGCATTGAACTTTTAATGGGTTGCTAGGCCTCTTTGGGATGACTTTAAGTTGGTGTTGTCAAAATGACAACAGCTGACTTATAATTACCATTGTACTCGTAAAGACAAATTTTCTCTTCAGCAACGATAATATCAAAATTGAAATAGTCTATGACAAATCAATTGAAAGCATTGTCATAGAATAAGGTTTTAGAGTTGTAAGTCATTTTGCAAACTGAAAAGGCACCCTCCTACACTGTTGGTGGGAATGTAAATTGGTGCAGCCATTATGGAGAACAGTATGTTGGTTCCTTAAGAAACTAAAGACACAGTTGTCACACAACCTTACAGTCCCACTCCAGAGTGTATAACGAGAGAAGACTATCATTCAAAAGGCCACATGCACCCCAGCACTCACAGCGGCACTATTTATGAGTCAAGACATGGAAGCCAGCGAAACGTCCATCCACAGATGAATGGATACCCAAGATGTGTACACACACACACACACACACACACACACACACACACACTAAATGGAATATTACTCTGCCATAAAAAGAATGAAAATGGAGGTACTTTATACTGGGGAACACAACTATATTTTTTCTTGATGGACTTTTTCGATACACTGGGAGGAACTCATGCCTTCACATCACTGCTTCTCAAAACCCTGAGAGTGATGGAGAAAGAAGGAACAAGAGAGTCAGGTAGGGAAGAGGAGAACCGAGGTGAGGACCCGGGAGTGTGGGCACCCTGAAGTGAAGAGAAACACAGGATACCGAAACTCCCCTCGTCTTCACTCCACATGTTCATTAACGCTGGCAGACAGCGTGACCAAGGGCAAGTTTCTGAGTGTCTGGTGTAGCACAGAGGGTGGGTTTCATGTATTAAACCCATAGCCACAAAGCCTTTGACTTCACAGTTTTGCAGAGCTATGGGATCCTTTGCTCTCCCCTACTGTTACCTGCTGCGGATAAACAGGGACTGAAGCATGAGTGGCCTTTGGTGTGCTTCTTTTTTGGGCGTAAGCCTGTTCAGCCACAGTTTGATGGTTATTATTAATGCATTTCATCTAATCTAAGATTCCTTCAACTGTAAGTCATATCAATATTTTACGTGCCACCAAAAAAAAAAGAAAACCACTGCCTAGTACACTGGGTCACAGCCTTAGCAATGCATGGACAGGGCATGCCAGCTTCCTGGTGCTTTGAAATGCCTTTCATCTCTTCTGAGGGACTTGGCAATCTCTCCTGCCTGCGGTCGCGTTGTGCTGGTGGGTGATAAGCCATCCTTGTGCATTTATCTCAGTAACAAAATGTACCTCCATTTCTTCTACCCGCAAGTTTCTAAAGCACTTGGTTATTGCTTTGAAAGAAATATGAGATTGCAATTATTCCTTTAACAAAAATACCGGCTTCATTAATATAAAATATATACTCCACTGCTCCGTTTTCATGCCTTTCTGCAAACACAATGACTTTTTTGTTTGCCAAATTACAGTGAAATCTTTCTGAAGATATTTGCAATAACAACTTCAGCATTTGTGGGTCTGACAGATGCGTATAACTCAGCAGAAGTGACAACACTGGGAACAGCCCTGGCCAAGTTTGTTCACAATAACTGTGATGGTTCTAGCTGCCAGACCATGAATTCTGAGAGACATCCTGATTTCACAAATGAGAAACTATGGAGGGGGGAAAAAAAAAGCATGTTTTAGAGACAAACACCTTGGATCTGCTTCACTGTAACAGCTATGCTTTTCCTCCTTGAGCACGTGCTATCGCAGCTCTGCCTCCCACACACAGCCCTCTCATCCGGCCAGTGTGCCTGCACCCCAGAGACTGAACCATCGGGGGATGGTTCCGGGGCAGCCTCCTGCCCTTAGCAGCAGGATCACCGGCCTGAACACACATCCCACCATCACTGACTTTCATGGTGGGTATAAAGAGCTGTCTTACTCCAGGCACACAGATCAGCAAGAAAAAGAATCCCCCTTGTGGAGGTTTAAGAAAAGGAGGGTTATTTGTGAGGCCTTAACAGGCAACTGAATAGACTTCCAAGGGCTGAAAATAAAGTCAGCCAGGCTCACGGGACAGAGTCTGTTGAGTCAGAACCCAGGGTCTCTGACTCTTCGGCCCTAAGACTCTCCCGCTTCTGCTCCTGTATGATTCCTCTGCATCAGAGATTCTCAACGAATACTGGAAAGACTGGCTCAGACTCACCCCGGCAGCAGGATGGGCCCGACTCTCCATGCCCCAGGGTCTAGTTGCAGGGTCTGGCTTTTGTAACTGACATTCTCAAAAGAGAAACCTACCAGCCTCAGCCCAGTCCACAGATTCGCTCTTCCTGCATCTTTCCCCACAGCGGGGTCAGATGGCCACCTTTGCTCAGCTGTGGTCAACCTCAGGCTATCCCTTCAGTAGGAACTGTGGGTGGGCTCACTTCTCTCCGTCACCAAATGGGGAGGGCAGAGAAGTAACAGCTAGCTGACCCAGTACAGGATTCATGCAGCTTTTTAATCCTCATCAGAACCCCTGAGAGATGTTGCGTGGGCCTGCCTCAGTGTTCTGTTAAGTCATCTCAAGGCAAAACTCACCTTCTGCAGGAGCCTGACTGAGGTGATGAGGCCGTGTCTGGCTGAGCTGCTACGACAAAGGAAGAGCAGAAGGGACGTGGGTCTGATTATATTTCTGTTTTCAATGATGCCACTTTTTGTTTGATGTAAACTTGCATAGACCTATTAAGCATGGATGCTTTCCCTATGAACCAAACAGGCATCTGAGGTTGCAGCCCATCCCACCTGCCAGAGCCCCCATAGGGGATTCCGTGATTCCCAGAGGTGATAAACAGTGGCAAAGTAAGAGCGGGATGGATGTGGGGAGTGGAGAGGTGCTTCCATGGAAACGTAGGTGGGCAGGCGTACTCTACTGCAGAATGTTTCCTTTAAGAACTTACCACAGGGCTGTTTGCTTTGGGGCCGTGCCATGAGGCCTGTGGGATCTTAGCCCCCTGACCAGGAATCGAACCTGCAGCCCCCGCAGTGGGAACATGGAGTTTTAATCTCTAGGCCCACCGGGAAGTCCTCCTTTCTTTCTATCACAGAAAGAAGTGACGTGTTAGTCGTCTAGTCGTGTCCGACTCTGTGACCCCATTGACTGTGGCCCACCAGAGCCTCTGTCCATGGGATTCTCCAGGCAAGAACACTGGAGTGAGGAGCCATTCCCTTCTCCAGGGGATCTTCCCGACCCAGGGATCGAACCTGGGTTTCCTGCACTACGGACAGACTCTTTCCCGTCTGAGCCATCAGGGAAGCCCTCCTATCACAGAGTTTCTCCAAATAAGCACATTTATAGAGTGAGTCCTGCCACAGGCTGATTGCAGCTTCCTCCCAGCACTGACAGCGCCTGAGGGCAGGTGTCCTTGTAGAGTAAATAGGACACCGGCATCACAGACAGAAGTCACCTCTATCCTAGACCAACGGTATGACCTTGGTTAGTGTTCTGGATGAATCCGCACTTACAACCCCCTCTCCACAAAATGTAGGGAGATGGTGGCTTTCTGCCTAGCTGGCAAGATCCCTGCTTACAAAGAATGCTGTGTTGGGGAAACGAAGGTCCTCACGCTATTACCAGCGCTATTTAAATGTGCTTGGCAGAGAGCCTTGCCTGTTATAGGATTTCTGCCGTGGTGCCCAAGGCATTCTCTGCCCAAAGACTGTGGTACCGACAGTACATTTTGCTGCTGGCAGAGGCGGGAGAAACCAAGCAGGCTCTCTTTGGCCCCAAAGACCTACCAGACAGCCCCGGGTATCCTGCAGATGCTCACTCTACAGAAGCACCTCATCCAGAGTCAGCTTTCAGATGGCCACCAGCTGGGCCAGTGTGATCAGAAGTGGAGGGACAGTCAACCTTGGATGTGCTTCCTACAGCCCCACTATGAGTTTCTGGGTCCACAGGGACCCAGGGTGGCCTGCTGTGGGCAGATTCCTCCTAGCTGGGCCACTGGATACGAGTCTTCCAACAGTTAGTGGCTGAGCTCACGAAAGGAAGCAAGTGACGGGGTTTATCATCAGCTTCTCCTTCCAGTGGCAGAGAATTCTCAGGTCAGGCCCCTTCTGGCCCTGTAAGGATGTTTCTCCAAGCAGATGGGGAAATATCCTTACATTGGTTTAGAGGATGCTGTGAGGTTGGTCGGTCCCTCACGCATCCTCACTTATTCCTGTGAACCTCACCTTGTTCACAAAGAAGATCTGAGGGCAGTTAGAGAAATATGAGCAATGCAAAAGAATAAAAATTAAAAAAGGAAATAAAGAATGAAATGAAAGAGACTCAGAGCAAAGGAAGAGGACAGTGGGGAAAATGTAAAGGCTGATGGGACAATGCCAGGGCTCAGTGTGCTTTCTAGCTGGGCTGGTTCTCTCTTCTCTCTCATTTTCAGGCCTCCTGACCCTCCTTCTCTGCAGGGGTAGGCTGACTGCTGCTCGCCACCCACCAGAAGCTGCTTTAGATAAACTTCAGTAAGAAAGGAGTCAGGGGTTAACCCCAGTCCAGAAGCCCAGAGTCCTACTGGGCTCCCCGGTGAGGAGAGAAGGGGAGGGTTGGTCCCAGACAATCTGCTCCCACAGCTCTGCAGCGTCACATCGGGTCCCTTCTCTAACAAGGCTCTGCTGCTCTGACACTCATTAGGGAGGAAATCACTAATTCTCCAGTCGCGTCCAACTCTGCGACCCCAGAGACTGTAGCACACCAGGCTTCCCTGTCCTTCACCATCTCCCGGAGCTTGCTCAAACTCATGTCCATTGAGTCGGTGATGCCATCCAACCATCTCGTCCTCTGTCATCCCTCCCAACCCATCTGGCCGCATCGAGAAAAGATGCACTCTTCGCAGGAGCAGATCGTGCGAAGCCAGGTTCACAGAACTGGCAAGAGTTGGAAACTAATTTAATACTACTCATAATTCACTTTCACTCATTCAGGAAACAACTGGTGTTGAAAAAAAGAGTAATAAAGAAGAAGACATCTATCTGATGAGTCTGCCCTGTTTCTTGGCCAACTCTCTCATCATCTGCTCTTCCTGTGGAATTGCCTTGTTCGCCTGGTGGTGATGGAAAGTTTCCACAAAGCGGAATGACAGGTCTGGAAGTACTGGAGGGCAGGGTTAGGGCTGAACACCCTTTTCTGAAGATGAATGGTCTGTGCAAACACAGAAACAGAACCAATTCTGTGTTAGAGGCTGAATCAGAGCGGCCTGGGTTATCCTATATCTTTAAAGAAGTGGTTGGGACTTAGGAAAGTGCATCAAGAAACAGATAAGGCTGATTTATAATAAGCATTAATCTTTTCCCCTATGAGATGCTCAGTTTAAGAATGCTGAGTGGGAATTATTCTGTTGGGAAGATTAAACAGTTTCCCTATAATCTCATTTGCACTATTCTAGTGCTCAGCAAACTGTTTCTTCACATAAAGGCATTTCCTGGATTCTGTCTGTGGGGGAGGGAGGGTGGATAAAAAAAATCCATGGCCCTCCCCTTGAGGGAAACTTCTTGGGCTACTTTTAAATTATCTTTAGTAGGCTCAAATGAGTATGCTTGCTCACTCTGCTTTGAAAGATGATGGGTAAATGAGGGCCTCTTCCTGGGTCTAGGAGGAAAACCAGGTCAATTTGAGCTGCACAAATCAATAGGGGAAGGAAAGTGAGCAGACTTCCTGTGTGTGTGTGTGTGCACGTGTGAGTGTGAGGTTCACTACCATGTGGAGGCCCTCAGTGACCATTTGCTGAATGACTGAACACTGTGGTTGGACAGGAATTTTTGCATCTCCAGGAGAACATATGGTTCTCATAGGAGGTTTGTGTGGTGACAGCGTCTGCAAAGAAGTGGGAAGATGGATCTAGACAGCGGCCCAGGTGGTCTAGCAGTTCAGGGCCAAGGGGCTCAGAGAAGATCCCAGAGCCAAGGCCAAGCAGAGGAGGGGGAATGGCTTGGAGTCTAACTGCCCTGACGTGGGATCCCAGCTTTGTTCCTCATGAGCTGTGTGACCTGATCACCTGGTCTTTCTGAAAAGGAGGTTGGTGACATGTGGACTCCCTGGAGGAGGAGGTTCTGTGTGCTTCTGGCTCCTAAACAGGGGTCTTCAATGGGTAGCAGAGTCCAGGCCTCCCTTGGCTCAAACAGAAGGAATTCGGGGCCAGGTGTCTGCTGATGGGGGCAGAAGCGGCCCACATGTTGTGAGCTGGCCCAGCTTCCCATAAGGAAGGAAGTCATGCCCCTAGACGGATGAACACTATCCAAAGGGCCGTCAGCTTCTTAGGCAGCTGGAGGCCTGGGGTTTGCAGGAGGTTTGAGTGGGGCCAGGTGGAGAAGGAAGGATGCTGGCAAGCGCTGCTTGGAAAAGTCTTAAATTCTACAAGGAAACATTTGTTTCCCTGGCTTTCTCCAGAGCCCAAGTCAGCAAAAGGAAAACATGGTTTATTCTGACTCAAAATACGAAGTCACTCTACACCCCTTCCTCTCCTCAGCTCCAGCATCATCTACCCAGTCACCAAAGCCCATCACCTCCACTTCCCAGAGCCTGCTGGAACCAGCCGCTTCTCTGCTCTTGTACCATTGCAGCTACTTCCTGTCTGCCTCCTCAGTACATGGTCTGCATGGAACAGTCTCCATGCACAGGAACCCGACTTATCTTTTTAAGAAACCTCTCCCCTGCTTAAGTGGTTTCATGATTCCCCATCATTTGTAGAATTCTGACCTGAATGAATGGACCCTGCATCCTGTCCAGACACTCGATCCCCTTCATTGAGCAAACAGTTCCAGAAACAGAGACGATACCCTCTTCCCGTGGAGTTTTATAATAAAACCAGGTGTCTCCCTTCATGTTACAAATAAGGGCCTCCACTGAAAGCTTCCTATAGCCAAGGCATCCACACGCAGAGCTCTATGCCTCATCTTAGATCATCCTCACTACAGCCCTGAACTTCAGGGGCGTCTGCTGCTTCCATTTACAGATGGACACGCACAGGAAAGTTACATAACGTCACCCAGATCAGCTCACTGCTTGGCGATTGCATCAGGATCAAACCAGCCAGCCTGACTCCACAGAGGGATGCGGCATGTTCCCTCCTGCGTCCTAAATGGACCACCTTTGATGGTTGGGCCCTAAGCGTGTGTTTGAGTGACACATTAACCAGTTTGTCTCCTGAAGCAACCCTGGGAGGAGGGAAGTCTGGGAATATTATCTTCACTTTTCAGAAAGGCAAAGTGAACTCGAATACAATCTGAATAGCAACCGTGACAATGGCAATAGGTCATTTCGCCAAGCAGCTGACACACGCTGCAGAGCATGCTGGCCTTGCCAGGAGAACAGTGTCCACGGACGGTATGTGTGGCGGTGCGGACGGTCACACGGGCACTTACCCAGGAGAGGAGTCTGGCCAGATCCCAGGGAGCGCCGTCCAGGGGCAGAAGATGCGGGCAGAGAGGACTCGGAGACCACAGTTCTTACTCCCAGAGGTGACCTGTGGGGACGAGGAGGGGATGAAATAACAAGGGCTGCCTGGCCACAGTGCCTGTACCAAGTGCCATGCAGACAAGCCCAGCGCCTCCCAGACGGCCCTCACTGTCAGGCGCAGTTCTCACATTTGGCTCGGGTTGTTGGTCCTCCTGCTTAGCGTCAGCAGTGTAAACCTGGGGAATCACCACCTGCATATTGGGCTGTGGGGACCAACATCTTTCCTCTTCCTTGGGGGACTTCTACACTGAGAGATTCCTTTAATGCTTGCTCTCAGGACCCTCTCATGGGCTTCCCTGGTAGCTCAGCCAGTAAAGAATCCACCTGCAATGCGAGAGACCCTGGTTTGATTCCTGGGTTGGGAAGTTCCCTCGGAGGAGTGATAGGCTATCCACTCCAGTATTCTTGGGCTTCCCTGGTGACTCAGACAGTAAAGAATCCACCTGCAGTGTGGGAGACCTGGGTTTGATCCCTGGGTTGGGAAGATCCCCTGGAGAAGGGAATGGCTACCCATTCCAGTGTTACTGCCTGGAGAGTTCCATGGACAGAGGAGCCTGGCAGGCTATAGTCCATGGGGTTGCAAAGAATCGGACATGACTGAGCAACTTTCACTTCACTTCTTTACTCAGGACCCCTTTATTCTCTCATGAGTTATTAAGGAACCCCCCAAAGAAACTGTTGATATGGGCTATTTTGACTGATATTTACCATATTAGAAATGAATAGCAAGACATTACAAATATGTATTAATTCACTGAAAATAAACCAACCCCTTACATGTTAACATGAATGCCATCTTTTTATAATAAATACCTGTATTTCCCAAAACAAAAACTATGTGACTAAGAAGGTAGGCTCTTTTATATTTGTGATCCACTGTTGGGGCTGAGATAACAGAGCTTGGTTTTAATGAGTCACGATTTTTGCAGGAATTCTACTGGAAGCATTTTGGACCCCCTTTCTTCTCAGCATTTAGATTACATTTAGATACAATTTAATGGATTACTTTGGATGCTCAATGCCAGCATCTACACTTCCAATTAACGAAGTGTCAACTCTGCAGTTCCTGCAAGGTAACAGAGTTACCTCCCCAAATGTGCTTGGGCCTGTTGTAATTAATAATGTGACCTTCTGCAACTGGAACTGAAAGCTTCTGGAGCAGGGAAATTGTTCACCTGAGTTCCACGGAGGATGGCCGGAGCTGGGTGTGAGCTGCAGCATCTGTCAGTAGCAAGGTGAAAAGTCAGAGCACCTAAGAGAGGCGTGAGAGGGAGAAGGAGAAAGCAAGGAAATCCGTAAATCAGGAGTGATGCTTAGGTTTCAGGAAGCTCATGAACATACCCAATGACAAGATAAATGTGATGGTGGGCTCTGGAATGTGCTTTTAGGAAGTCTCTTCTTTTTTTAAAAAAACTTTTTATTTTATATTGGAGTAGAGCCGATTAACAATGTTGTGATAGTTTCAGGAGCACAGCAGAGCAACTCCAAATTCTCCTTCCATCCAGGCTGCCCACATAACATTGAGCAGAGTCCCCTGTGCTATAGTGTAGGTCCTGGTTGGTTATCTATTTTAAATATAGCAGTGTGTACATGTCCACCCCCAACTCCCTCACTATCCCTTCCCTCATCTCTTCAGACCATTATTCTGCCAGCCTGGAGTCCTTCCCTAAGCTGCCCAGCCGCCACGCACTGAGGGATTCAGTCCCCTGTTGAGGCTGATCTAGGCCACAGAGCTGCGCTCCACCGACTACTGGCAGGCCAGGGTGCCTATGTCCTGTGCCCCTGCCACTGTTCTTCCCCCATGGAGTTCCCTGAACATGCACAGTTTTCCTCGCTCATCTTTTTTTAAAAAATGTTTCTTAAATTATTTTTAATTGCAGTAAAATACATACACATAAAATTTCCATCTTAACTATTTTTAAGCGGCATCAAGTACATTCATACTGTTATACAACCATCACGGCCTCCATCCATCTTCAAAACTCATTCCATCGTGCAAATCTGAAACTCTGCACCTATTAGGCTCTAACTACCTTTCCCCCTCTCCAGCAGTCCTTGACTCTCACCTCTCTGCTTCCTCTCCCTATGAACCTCCCTGTTCCAGGTTCTTCATAAAAGTGGAACCGTACAGTATTCATCCTTTTGTGAATGGCTTATTTCACTCAACATAGCGTCCTCACGGTTCATCCACGCTGTGGCGCATGTCAGAATTTCCTTTCTTGTTAAGGCTGAATAATATACCGCTGTGTATATATACATATATGCCACACTTTGTTTATCCATTCATCTGTCAGTAGACACTAGGGTTTGCTTTTTCCTTTTGACTATTGTGCAAAATGTTGCTGTTAACCTAGGTGTACAAATATCTCTTTGAGTCTTTGCTTTCAATAAGTGGAATTGCTGGAAAATATGTTAACTCTGTTTTTAATCTTTTAGGAGCCGTTGCAGTGTTTTTCAAAGCACTGCAATATTTTACATTCCCAACAGCAGTGCACAAGGGTTCCAGTTTCCCCACATCCTTGGAGAAGGAAATGACAATCCACTCCAGCACTCTTGCTGGAAAATCCCATGGACGGAGGAGCTTGATAGGCTACAGTCCATGGGGTCGCAAAGAGTCGGACATGACTGAGCAACTTCACTTTTGCCAACACTTACTATTTTCTGTTTTTTTTTTTTTTGATATGATAGAAAGTAGCCATCCTAATGGGCTCTCACTCATGACTGATTCTTCCATAACAGGACATGATACAGTGCTTGGCCCAAGGGACGACCACAATGAGCGGCTTTTAAATGGAATGCCCTTTGGTTTCAACAACACATTGAACCAAATCTCTCTCACCAAAGCCATCTGTCACTGCACAGTGGTGGCGTTTATCAGCAATGAGAGACCTTTATGCCAGAAGACAATACCTCCCAACACATCCTGTTCATACATGGTAAGATTTGACATTGTAAAAGTATATGTCTTTCCCAAGACAATCTGTAAAATCATGTTAGAATGTGATATCACAATATAAAATCCATCTAAAAAATAAGCTTATGAGAACAGACACAAAAATCCTGAAAAGGAAGAGTGGAGGGCACAGGGAAATTATATTTTGCAGTTACTGAAACACAAGAACACGGCATGCACGGGAATCGGAGGGTCACTGCCCGCTGGGTGTGATGCAGAGATTTCCGTTCAGCTCTCCTCCTTGCTTGTGGCCTGAGAGTTCCTATCACGATTGCAAACCATAGCACTGCCCTGGGGGCAGCCTCATTCTTTCAGCTTAGTCACTACTTTCTGCTCCCAGCTCTAGTTCTAGCTCTGAGGCTAGTGCCCTTTCTCTAGGAAGGAGGGTTCCTTGAAGATTTCCCCTACTTCCTGCAAGCACAGCAATCACCAAAGTAAGTTTCCTTCAGGATCTAGGTGTTCTGGAGCAAATAGGGGGCGGGGATCAGCAAAGAAGTATACCATTGTGCTAAAAATAGATTCTCTTGAGGAATTCAGATAATACTTTGAAAGTTGTAACTATCTTGCTCCAGTGGAACCAGGGAGGCAGGCCTAACAGCTAGGCAGTGGCAGTGTCCTGACCAGACTTCAAGGCCCTAAGTGACCAGGGAATCCCACCTCCAGATGCTAAGATGTCGCATTGCCTTTGAACAGTGGTTTGTGATTTGATGACAGGTGTTTTGAGAGCTAGGAATAAGGAATAACTTTCCTCATTGGCCCCTCTCTCTACCTTTTCATTTCTGCTACCAGCTCTTCTTTTATAAGAAAGGCACCTTCTAGGCATCCAGATAAGCCAGAATTCCTGTGTTGTGCTTACTGAAAGATAACTTTTTTCTTTCCTCCACCTCCAGCTTTATGAGATATAATTTACATATAACACTGTTTAAGTTTGAGGTGTACAAAGTGTTATGAAATCTAAGTATTTCTAATGCTGGACAATGGGGAGCAGGAACAACCAGACAGAATCCTGCTGTTGCCTAGACCCTCATGTTCCCCCCTCTGTCAACAGTGAGCCACTTAGGCATATGGGAAAAAACCCAAGAGCTGTTCCTCCCCCAGAGCCAGTGATCAGGACACCAGGATTCTGGTCCAGCTCATCCTGCAAATATCACTTTTGAACGTCTGAGGAATTTACTGCCCAACCCAGCTCTTAAAGCACCTGGATCTTAGAGGTGACTTCATCACAGTGATTAGAGAGAGACTGTAAAGACTAAATGGCTGCTTCAGAAATATTCAAATGGAAAGCAGTAGTAGCAGCAGCATCAAAGATAACCTAAGATACACAGAACTTGGTGTTAACACAGTGGAACAGCTGTATAATCTGCCTAGCTGCAGAGCCTGGATTCGTAAATAAACCTAAATGACTGTGTGAGGAAGTATATGACAACACATACTTCTCTCAAAGTGTGACCCACAGAAAACATCCTTCAAAATATGGCGTAAATGTTTCGTGTTTAAATCGGTCTTGAAAATTCTATCTCTTAAGTCTACTTTCTTGGGAAGTTACAAGGGATATTAATTTATTAAACACTGTGGTAGATCCCTCACCAGGTAAGCCATGTAAGCCACAGTTTCCCACATTCATTGACCACGGAGCTTATTTTCAGCATCACCGACTGACGCCAATAGGAGCACATTTTGGGAACGCTGACCTGGACTTTTACACTTTGGAAGGACCGTCAGAATACTAAGAGCTCAGTGGAGACGTGAACAAACGGGGAGCATCCACACAAGGGATAAGAAGAGCTGGAGCAGAGCAGACAGTCTGGCAGGTAAGCTTAGAGAAGAAGGAGATGCCATTTGGAAAGGCTTGAGCAGCTGGCTGAAGGACTAGACTTTCATGAGGAAGCTGTGTGTCATGTTCCTCAATGGGCCTCCTCCTGATAGACCCGTGAGAAGCTCACAGGCTGCCCCGTGGCCCTAGGTGAGCACCCCAGAGTCCCGCGGCTATTCCTCAGTCCCAGGCAGGAGAAGACTATCAAGCTGGGTCTGCGTTGCTTCCAGCGCTTGCTCAGACCAGCAGTTCTCAAATGTCAGCCTGCATTACAGGAACCCGCAGAGCTTGCTGAAGCAAATGTTGCTGGGCTCTGCTCGGTGTTTCTGATTCAGCAGTCTCAGAGGGGCCTAAGAACCTGCATTTCTAACAAGTGTAAGGCGATGCCAATCTGCTGATCCGAAGCCCACCCTCCAGGCAGTCCTGCAGGAAGACTTTTATCCCTGACTCTCAGCCCACCAACGGTTTCTGCCCTGGTGGCTTACAGAGGACACCGATGACTGGGGGCATTTTAAACAGAGCTTGAGAGACAGATGGCTGCACTCGTCAATGGCTCACTCATCATGTTCTCCACAGAAACAGGAAGTGGCTTGGTACTTGGGCCAGGTCAAGGCTTGCAAACTCAACCCCTATAGGTGTCCGGGTGGCCAGTGAAGACGAGTGAAGCCAGCTGGAGAGCCTAAGCTGAGACTCAGCTCATGTCAGGTGGTGCCATGCTACAGGGTGGGGCCCATGGTGCCAAGTACGTATCAGGGTTACCTTTCCATAGTTGAAGAAACAGGCTCAGCGAGGAGAGAGAGTGGGTTCAAGGTGACTCAGCTAGGTGTGAAAGAGCCCAGGGTCCAATTTAGAGGGGTCTGCAGCCATGAAATTAAAAGACGCTTACTCCTTGGAAGAAAAGTCATGACCAACCTAGATAGTATATTCAAAAGCAGAGACATCACTTTGCTGACTAAGGTCCGTCTAGTCAAGGCTATGGTTTTTCCTGTGGTCATGTATGGATATGAGAGTTGGACTGTGAAGAAGGCTGAGCGCCAAAGAATTGATGCGTTTGAACTGTGGTGTTGGAGAAGACTCTTGGGAGTCCCTTGGACTGCAAGGAGATCCAACCAGTCCATTCTGAAGGAGATCAGCCCTGGGATTTCTTTGGAAGGAATGATGATAAAGCTGAGACTCCAGTGCTTTGGCCACCTCATGCGAAGAGTTGACTCATTGGAAAAGACTCTGATGCTAGGAGGGATTGGGGGCAGGAGGAGAAGGGGACGACCCAGGATGAGATGGCTGGATGGCACCACTGACTCGATGGACGTGAGTCTGAGTGAACTCCGGGAGTTGGTGATGGACAGGGAGGCCTGGCGTGCTGCAATTCATGGGGTCGCAAAGAGTTGGACATGACTGAGCAACTGAACTGAACTGAATTGAATTCCAAAACCTTTGCTCTTTCCCCTACACAACGTTGTCTCTGAGTGCCTTCCCCCTGCAGGTCATGACACAGACAGTTAGGGAGAGTCTGTGGACTGGGGAGGAGTGAGGATGTGTGCAGAGCCCTTCTGGAGATCCGGAGATTTTCTGTTTGCTATTTTTTCCTGTTGCTATTCTGAGGCAGAGTCACAGGCACAGAGCAGACTCCCATGAAGGACGCCTGGGTTTGCTAAATGCTCTTGGCTATGCTCCAGCAGGTTTAATCCTCCTGCTTCCCTAGGACCAGCTTTCCACCCCGGCTCCTTGCCTCGGAGTTCATCAAGCCTTAATTGGAAACAGAAATGCAGTCCCTTTCCTGAGTCACAGGATGACAACAAACCAAGATAAATTAGAGTGAGCTTGCATGATCTTGAGCTGCTTCTGCTAATGAAGCAAATGCAATTTAAAGAGATGGTCCCTGTCACGGTCTGCAGCACACAGGATGAGGGGGCCGGCTTTTACATTTGTGGCAGCACCAAGCTCCCCAGCTTCCTCATCAATCCTTTTTAACATTTGACTAGTCATAATAGCTGTCACACCAAATATCTCCCATATAACATCACAGAGAATATAAGGAAGCATTAGCAAGTACATCCTCACAAATTCAACCCACTTATAATGTAGGTTGCTAAATAAAGTTTGACAGAAAGATCAAACTTGATTATAAAAGCCCAGACTCATTTTAGACCATGCTTTGCCCCAGTGCTCATCATACTCTTGACATATTAAGGGCTATGGGATGAGGTGAATTTCATTTCTCTTCCATGCATTGCTACCAAATTGGGTAGAGGTGAGAGATGAAGAAGAGTAGGGAAAGACATAGATGGAGAATTAATAGAATTATTGGAATTAATAAGTGAATTTTTAGAATTAGTAAATGAATTCTAAAAGTCTGTGAGCTACAAGGGCAGTGCATAAATACCTACTGTATTTCTTTATAGAAACATTATAGAAAATAAAGTTTAAATTTTACTTTACAAGTACAATTGCATAAAGTGTATCAAAGATTTAGGAATAAATATAATGAACTAGGTTCAAGACTTCCACAGTCTTGAACTAAAATTCAGCATAGGAGACTTTAAAGGATACCTTTAAAAAAAAAATAGAGAGGGAATATACCATGTTCATGAAACAGAGCACTCAATATTGTGAAAATGTCAGTTCTCCCCCAAACAGATGTTTAGATTCAATACAGAGTCAGATCTCAGAAAGCTGTTCTGTGGGGAGAAACTGACAAGGAGATATTAAGGAAGTGGAAAAGTGTAAGAACAGCCAAGCCAGTATTGGAGAACAAAGCTGGAGGGTGTTGAGACGACTTAAAACTGCATGAGTGAATGCGGGTTTGGGTAAACAGATCAATGGAATAGAGTGGAGAGTCTGGCAACAGATCCGCTTCCAGGCTCTATCAGACTCTCGCAAAGGTAATGCTGTGTACAGTTTGGGGAGCAGGGTCTCTCCAATAAATGGTGTAAGATCCCCTGTCCCTCACTATTCACAAAACCCAACTCCAGATAGATTACTGATTTAAATGTGAATATGAAGCCATTAAAGCTTCTCGCAGATAGCATAGGAAAACATACGTTCACGACTTTCAAGTACGCAAAGATTTCTTCAAAGGGTAACAGGAAGCATGAGTGCTTAAGGGGAAAATTGATAAGCTGGCGTTCAGAAAAGCTAAGAACTTTTAGAGAAAGACCCTTCTCTAATCTTCCCTCCTTATTAAAAGAGGAGAAAAAAAGAGAAAAATTTAAAACTTTTAGTCATCAAAACCCCATTAAGGAAGTGAAAAAGTCCCGACAGTGCTGGAGAAAACGTTTGCAGTCCATATATTGCTAATATAAAAAACTTTCACAAATCAGTGAAAAGGGTAACTCAGTAGAAAGATGGGCACTTTTCATATGTAAAATATATGAAATATGCAGGGAAATGCAAATTAATCATCAGGGAAATGCAAAGTAAAACCATAAGAAGAATCCAAACGTTGACCCAGTAATTCCACTATTAGGTATATATACATTCCACAGAAGTACTCTCTTCTTCCTAGCATCTTCCCCCACATTTTCCAGCTTCTTTTCCTGATTCCTCTGGCCCAAGAGACAGACCTGCCTGTGACTTGGGCTGCCTTCTGAGCAAACCAGTGAGGGAAAAGAGAGAGGGGGGAAAAAAAAAACTACATCGTCCCACCCCCAGATTCTCTGTCTAAGGAGACAGATATTCCCTCGGGGTAGGAAGTGGGAGAGAGTAAAAACAACACAGGACTTCCCCTTGCAGCGGCAGGGCGTGTGGCAACTACCAAATGCACAGTGATGGGCTGACATACAGGTGTAGCACAGGCCAGGACAAAAATAAAATCTGTAACTGAGACTGAAATGTCTTTGCTGCTTCCTGACAAGAAAAGTGGGAGGTGATGATGAGAGCACTGGATTGAAACTCTGGACTCTCTGATTCTAGTGTTGGCTCCTGGCAACACAGGGGAAGTTGAAAACAGGTGACTCACAGGTGTCTCCAGGGGTCTAATGGAGATCCAACCAGTCAATCTTAAGGAAAATCAACCCTGAATAATTGTTAGGTAGGTAGAATAGGGAAAAGGAGTCCAAAATGGCGGTGGCTAAAAGACAAGGAAGGGAAAAGCCCACGAAAATAGAACAAAAGAAGGTCCGAGGACCAGAGTGAAGACTTCAGGCAGAAGAAACAGCACTCCTGGCTAAGCCCAGTTCTCACAGGGCAGGCCCAGGGGGAGGAAAACATATAAGAGGAGGAGCCAAAGCGCTCGCTCTCTCTCTTCCTCTCCTGCATGCGTGTGCTCTTTCTCTCTCTCTCCCCCCCTCTCCCACATGCTCCTCCACTCTCTTCAAGTCTTTGGGTTGGCATGCCCTCACGCTTCAAGGATGGATTCTCCTGCTATCTTCTAAATAAAATAGAGCTGTAACACTGATTTGCCTAAGAGCATTAACACGGTTTGTCCAAGACCCGAGAGCTGTGACGTGCCGAGGACTTTAATGTCCGTCACTCCAAATCTCTGTTGTGACGAGACAAAGAACCGAGGAGCACACACTCGCATGACATAATCACTGGAAGGACTGATGCTGCAGAAGCTCCAGTATTTTGATGTGAACAGCCGACTCACTGGAAAAGTCCCTGATGCTGGGAAAGAGTGAGGGCAGAGGAGAAGAGGGTATCAGAAGATGAGATGGCTGGATGGCATCACCGATGCAATGGACATGAACTTGGGCAAATCTCGGAGGATGGTGAGCGACAGGGAGGCCTGGTGTGCTGCAGTTCATGGGGTTGCAGAGTTAGACACACCTGGGCGACTGATAATAACAACAACCAAGGGTCTAAGAGTCAGGAGAACAGGCCAGACATCTGTTCTTTCTTCTGTTCATTCATTCAACACATGCCTATTGGGTGACCCATGTTGCCTGGAACTAAGCTATTGACTGAAGTGCACACTGACTCATTATTCTAATTCCTTAAATTTACACACTCTGGTCCCAGCCTGGGAGCAATGGCTGACCTTGTCACCCCTGCCTGAGTGTCCTAAGACTGAGGAATTGGCACTGGGACCGAAACACCAAACCCAACACTTGGCAGCAAGGGAAAGAGCTACATTTGGGACAACCTTCTTCAGGGGGAGCTAGCCACTTAGCTGTGTGACCCCAGGTAAGGCACTTCATCTCTCTGAATCTTTCTTATCTACAAAATGGTGTAAACCCAGTGAATTCCTCAGAGGGTTACTCAGAGATTAAGTAAGTCTCTAAAGTAAGTGCCTTGCATAACTGAATCTTTATTCAACAAAAGTGATGCTTCCCGTTTCGCCCCTCCCTCCCCTCCCGAAGTCTCTCATCCCCTCTGGCCATCTCCCTGTCTCTGGAGGACATGCCCTTCTCCCCAGCGGGGCTGCCTCCGTCTCCAGGAAACAGCAAAAAGCAGGCAGCTCATTCCCTGCACCATCAGCCCTGTCTGGTAAGGACTTTATGAAATTTAACAATGAAGAAATGTCATAAACGCGTGCCTCAAGGGGCTCTAAGGCAGCACTCCTCCAACTTTAATGTCTGCTCAGACGGCTGCGGAACTTGTCAACTCCGGGTGCGACCCCACTGCTCTAGCGTGGGGCCTGGGGTCTGCATTTTCACCAGGTGGGGCTGCCGCCGCTGGTTACGGATCACACTCCAGATGGTCCCTCTAAGATGAGGCACACAGACCCAGACCTCCATACCAAACACTGTCCGTGTCCCCTTCCCACTCTAGCGTCTCCTGCTCACCCCTTCGGAAGGAAAGCTCTCAGGATGGTCCCTTCTCTTCCCGGGCCACCCTTGGCACAGGTCACCACTGGTTCTTCTCTGGGTTGTGGGCACCGGGGAGGGAGAGGACCCATCACCCTGACGAGCATCCCTCCAGTAGCCTCTGCAAGACTTCTGCTGGGGAGCACGGGCAGCTGAGCCCTGAGCCCCGCCTCAGTGAGCTGTCCCGTCCACCACCACCCTGGACGCAGAGCAGAGGAGCTCAGCCTCCGTGAAAAGTGCGGAGTTCCCTTACCTCCCTGATCATTTAGCTTTCCAAGCTAGCTCTATCACATAGTGACTATGCGATGTTACAATGTTACCCCACTTCTCTGAACCTGAAGATCCTTATCTGTAAAAACAGGACAAAACTACACACACAGGTTCATAGGAACACTCTTTTACAATATCTAATAGGCCACCTAAGTGTCCACTGATAGATGAATGGATAAGCAAAATGTGATATGTATATGCATATAAAGCTGGCCCTTGAACAACATGGGTTTGAACTGCACAGGGTCACTCCTACACGGGTTTCTATCAGCAACGGGTATGACAGTATTACATGATCTGTGGTGGGTTGAATCCGCAGATGCGGCCCTGTGGAGATGGAGGAAACTTGGTTAAGATCAACTATAAGTTACAGGCATGTTTTCTTACCTGCTTTTCACTCCTACTGACAGCCTCATGCTTAGAACTTCTTTATAGATCTAGGAAAAGAACCATACAAAAGTCAGGTACCATGAAGGGCTTGTATATCTTGTTTCAAATTCTGAGTTGGATATGAAATTCCCAGTATAAACAAGCCACACTCTTAAATGGGAAATGAACCACTGAACATCAGACCTAGGGACAAAGACTCTAAAGCAACTTTAATCAGCCACCAAGGACTAAAACTGTCACCACTCAGCAGCCATTTATACACCCATTAATCCTGCCTGGATGACTAGTGAGTTAAACCATGAGTAGCTTAGGGGCTGAATGGCAGCCAAATACCCAAGTGATATACTTGTTAGAGGCTCCAAAATTACCAACCAACTCTAATGCACAGAAGCAGGTAAACTTCCTCTTGGCTGACTTTGGCTGGAGTGACATGCCAAGACCTAAAGAGTGTATGCTTTGAAATAAGGTTCACTTGGACTTAAATGGAATTTTTCTACTCCCCTATCTGTGTCAAAATGGACAAGTTGCTTAACTTTGTTGGGTTGAGTTTCCTTAAGGGTAAACTAGAGATAATCTTTGCATCTATATTTGTGTATAAAGTGTGTAGCAGATTTCCAAAGGCAGGGAACATGCTGAATAAACCAACGATGAATCTCAAGATCTACAGGGTAGGTCATCAAACTGGGGACCCAGGACAACCCATGTAGTCCTAGTAGCAGTCAGGAGTACCTGGTGGGTACTCGCGATCTGGGAGCTACTGCTGATGCTGTGTGGGCTGAAGTGAAGATGATTCAGAAGTAGGGGAAAGATGGATGGAGATGAATCGAATCTTTTCTGAAAATTGGCTTCCTTGGGCAGTCCTCCTCAATAGGCTGGGGCACAGCACCCTCCAAGGCCTTGAACCTCCTCCTTGCAAAGACCTTTCTGTACTGCTTCACTGCCACAGTTACATTTTAAACGGCCACATTGATTTTTTTCCCTTCCTTTTACCAGCAAAATCCTCCCGGCTCTGTTGACAGAGCAAAGCACATGCTCCGTTTCTTTCGAGCTCTCTTCAAGGGCAGGCCACTGTGTCCGCTCTTTACACCTGGGTTTGTGGAGAAAGCAAGCAGGGGATGCTGTAGGATCTCTGTAGATCACCAGTCCATACCTGGGCAGTGTGGGCAAACCAGGATGGTGCCACACAGGGACAGCTGGAGATGACTTGGGGTCAGGACTTGGGAAAGTGTGTAGGCTCTTTTTTAATATACTTTTTCACGGTAAAGCAAGGGGGTTGATGGGATTCCAGAGTTCGGGCTCCCTTGTCTTTTCCCTTCAGATAGGCATTGGGTTTCCATATTCATTGCTGCCAGCTCTTGCTGACACAAGGCCCAGGATGCTACAGGCCAACTCCTCACCTAGCTCAGAGCTTGGACTCAGCCACAGCCCAGACGTGTAGGAGGTGGCAGCATGGCCATGTTGAGAGGACTGATCCTGGTGGTCTGGCTGGATCCTCCCTCTGCCTGTGTGCTAGAAACACCTGCCCATTGGATAACGCCCACTGGGAGTGATGGAGAGGGGTCCTCCAGTGCCTTTATAGCCACAGAGCTTCCCAGAGACACAGGACTAATACACATGGTGACTCTGTATCTATAAAGAGATTACTATGAGGAACTGGCTCAGGTCATTATAACCAATGATGAATCTCAAGATCTACAGGTAGGTTATCATACTGGAGCCCCAGGACAGCCAGTGTAGTTCTGGTAACAGTCGGGAGGCCTGAGAAACACAAGAACCATCCCAAGACTGGTGGGCTCGAAGCCCAAGAGGTTTCCATTGTGTCCAAAAGCAGAAAAGGCTGACATCCCAGCTTGAAGGCAGTCAAGAAGGAAAAGTTCTCTCTTACTCATGAATGGCCAATCTTTTTTCCATTCATGTTTCAGCTGATTGGTTGAAGTCCACCCACATTAGAGAGGGCAATCTGCATTATTCAGTGTACTGATTCAAATGTTAATCTCATCCAAAGACACCTTCACAGAAACACCCAGAATAATGTTTGACCAAATATCTGGGCACCCTGTAGCCTAGTCAAGCTGACACAGAAAATTAACCATCACATTAAACAATTCATGTCTGTCACGACTGTGACATCCTGAAACACTGTCCATCTACCAGTCTGGCTACAGAAATATCAACCCATTTCCTTTCATATCCAAGGAAATAAGACTGAAGCCAGGGGGAAGAAGCAGCTTCCACTTGAACCCTATCTCATGAAAGTTTAGGATTTACCATTTTCTTGGCATAACACAGAGCATGGCATGCTGAAAAGAGCTCAGATTTACGGTGACACAACACAGGTTCAAATCCTGGCCCTTACTGGCTGTATCGCTGTGTGTAAATGACTTAACGTTTCTGGATCTCGGTTTTCTCATCTGTAAAGCAGGATGACAAGACCTCGCATATTGTTCTGTACACAATGAGATGAGGCGAAAAGAGTGTTTGGAAGATGATCAACCAGGCCAGCACCTTCCTAACATGACACTGAACCGGGGGAAAATGCCAGTGTGAGACCAGAGCACAGAGGACATGTTGATTTACCTTCAACTTACCTACTATACGGGAGACACTAAAGAAATATTGAATAAATAAATGTAAACACAAATTTTAGGCCCCACCAACTGTGAGCTTTTAAATAGCACATACCAAATTTTGTCTTCTTATGTTTAACATAATGCTGTGTTCATATATTAAGTTTTCAAAAATGTATTAGGATAGGTTATTAAAGTTTGAAATTCAAAAAATGAAGTTTGTTCATAAGCAGTTGAAGTCTGGGAGACTGCTTTATAAAAATGTGACACTGTTAGATATTCATTTTTTTTGTGTCACTCCCCTTAGTGTGTCAGAGATTAAAATCACATTTAATAGCATTCTGTTATGTTTACACCGTCATCTAGCCACATTTTCAGTTCAATAATCTACCCACTACTGAAGCCATTACTTCTTACTTGGGGGAAGAGAATAATTCTCTTTCACTCAAAGAGGGCACGTTGGTCTCGTTTCCTCCCTCAAATATCACCTATAAAGTAATTTCTGAGTTTCTATTTTTCAGTTTAATGTGACCTTTCTCTGTACTGAATAAAAATGTGTTCATCAACTCATCTCAGTGAATCTTCTTTCTGAAAATGAATTCCATGGCTGTATGCGGAGACTTCCTTGTTATGTTAACAAAAGGGAAAAGGCTGAGTCACCAGGCTTATGATTCATTGACGTATCAGGACAGTGAGTCAGCTGGGCTCTGACTGGAGACTGTCAGCAGGATGAGGAAGCCAGGTAAGACCTGGGCCCCTCCCACTGTCAACATGGCAAAAGGGAGCAGGTCGGCAGTGACCAAATGTTCGAACATACATTTCTCCAAAAATTGTATATAAGTGGCCAATAAGCATGTGGAAAGATGCTCAATATAATTAGTTGTTGGGGAAATTCAAATCAAAATCCCAATGAGATGCTGCTTCACACTCACTAGCATGGTTAGTTACAATCAAAAAGTCAGATAAGAGCAAGTTTTGACAAGGATGCGGAGAAATTGTAACACTCATATATTGCTGGGGTGAATGTGAAATGGTAAGCCATCTTGGAAATCGTTTGGCAGTTCCTCAGATAGTTAAATACGGAGTTCAAATATGACCCAGCAAACCCATGCCTAGATATCTACCTAAGGGAACTGAAAATAGACATCCACATTAACCCTGGTGTCTGAATGTTCACAGCAGCATTATTCATAATAGACAAAACATAGAAATAATCAAATGTCCACCAACTGATGAGTGGATAAGTAAAAGGTGATATCCACATGATGGTATATTACACAGCAATAAAAAGATATGAAATACTGATATGTGCTACAACATCACAAATCTTACAAACATTACAAGAAGTGAAATAAGCCAGTCACAAAGGGCTAGAGGTTATATAATCACATTTACGTGAAACACCCAGAACAGGCAAATTCATAGAGACAGAAGGTAGATCAGCAGTTGCCCAAGGCTGAGGGGGATGAGAAGTCACGAAAACTCTTGTTCACAAAGTCTGTACGTGAACGTTTATAACAGAATTTTTTCTTTTCTGGCTGTGCTGCACAGCTTATGGGATCCTAATTCCCGGACTAGGGATTGAACCCGTGCCCTCGGTGGTGAAGGCGCAGAGCCCTAATCACTGGACAGTCAAGGAATTCCCTTCAACTTTATTCTGAACTGACCCAAACTGGAAACAACACGAGGAATGAATAAGCAAACTGTGGTACAGCCCTGCACAGGAATACTAGACAGCAACACAAAGAAAAGAATGTTAACACATCCAACAGCAAGGATGCATCTGAGATTCATTAAGCTGAGTGAAAGAAGCCAGACGCAAAGACTACACACTGTATAAGTCCATTTCCATGACATTCTGGGACAGGCAAGAAACCACAGGAACAAAACACAGATCAGGGGTTGCTAGGAGCTGGGAGCAGGGGGAGAAGTTAACCATAAAAGGACACAAAGGAATTTTTTAATTGTTCTGTATGTTGACTGCAGTGACGGGCACAGGTATTTGTTATGTCTTTGTCAAGTATGGATCTGTCAAAAGTCACAGGATTATACACTAAATAGGGTGACTTCACCAGCATGTAAACTTTTTCTCAATAAAAACATTTTTTAATTGTTTTAAAAAACTACTAACCATGCCAGATTAAAAAAGGGATCCTTGCTTTTGTTTACCATTCTGTTGAAAATGTTTGCCAAATATGGAAAAACATGACAACATACCTATAGTAGCATATCAGGTAATCAAATGATTATACAACTACTGTATTTAAAAATTCTTACATATTAGGGATACAAAGATGGAAAAAAAATTAACCAAAATGCCAACAGTAGTCATTTATTACTGTTGGGGTGGGGGAGCCACGGATGGTTTTTCTCATTTTTCTAGTTTTTAAGTTATAGTTGATATGTATTATCTTTCTGTAAAGAAAATCACATATTATGTTTACGAAAAGGATATGTAGGAGTCGGGATAACCCTTCCCAAATAGAAACATGTGCTCAGAGTATATATACGTTGGTCTAAAACAGATGTTTATTAAATAAGTCATTATTCTTTGTGGCTTAGGTTTACTTTTCTGCAAAATGAGAGGAATTTGATATTTTTGCTATTGCTCTCATCGAAGGCAAAATAAACAAACAGCAGCTAATTCAGAGTGGGTGGAAAGGGGAGTTTGTAAAAAAAAGAAGCATTCATTTGCACATCTGATTTAATTCACATTCTCAATGAAATATTTTCTAGTTTCATGGTTCGCTTTCCAGTAAAACAGTGGAGCTCTCCAATTACTAAGCAACGTGTTGATATGAGCCACACTCTCTCACTCATCAAGCCTATGACAATACGCCCAATAAAAGAAAATCTGCCAGCCCAGTTCTGTTTCCATAGCACTGACTGACACTAAGCTCTTTGTGACCAGATTTATAAAGCGGCCTCTTACTATCAGAGACCGCACTGATACCACCAGGTCCTGAAGGAAAGTGGATCCTAACTCTCCCGCCTAACCTCACAGGGCCCCCAACCCTGCTGCACCACATACAGGATTAGAGGATGGTTTGAGGTGACCAAGAAACAAGGACACCCTGAGTGTTTTTGAAAGACAATTTTCTTTGAGCCAATATGTGCTTTACGACCCACTGAGGGAGAGACTGGAGGACTGCTGTAATATAAATTGTCAGGAGGTCGCAGGGCTATGAAATCAGATAGATCTGAGGTTATTCTGGCTTCTACTTCAAATTGGCGGCAACACACAATTTTTTAAACTTCTTTGACCCCTGATATTCTTGTAGGTAGCAAGGGAGACAATAAGACCTAGCTTTGAAAATTATGAGGATTAAATGGGGGCAAAAGAAAAGTACCTAATATACAACAGGCACTTAATAAAAAGTTATTTCTTTTCCATGGAGGCCCAGGATGTTCTCTGAAATATCATAAGGAAGTCTAGCCAATTGTTCTAGAGAAAACAATTAGAGTGTCTGTGTTTGTGCATGTGTGTGTGGGTCTCTGTGTATGTGTGTGCCTGTGTGGGTCTATGTGTGGGTCTGTGTGCTAGGAGTAGGATCAGAAAGAACATGTACAATGATGTGATATATAATTAGAGGTGGCAGCTGAAAGCTACAAGACCTGGGAGAGAGGTTTTTAGACTCCTGGTATAAAGGTTCTAAAGAGGGGAGAAACAATTAGGCAACCCATTTGAAAAGCTTGGCCATAGTATCATAGTGTATTCTCATTCAAAGACATTTTCTTTTTTCAATGTTTAGCTGCACAGCACCATGTGGGATCTTGGTTCCCCAACCAGGGATCAAACCCATACTTCCCGCATTGAAGGCAGAGTCTTAACCACTGGGCTGTCAGAGAAGTCCTGAAATGTATTTTCAAGTTAACTGTATCCAATTTTCTTATGGTTTTTTTTTTTTTAAGCAAAATAACAACAATAAAACACACCAAGAAAAAATAAGAGAAAATCAAGGAATTTCTCAAGGTCTCACAACCTGTGGGAAGCAGAAAGGAGATTAGAACATTCCAAGTCCCCTTCTGCTGTGAGGTAGGGCCCTTCTTTGAAATGCCTGAGTGCGTGGGCCTGTGCTAGATGCTGGGTGAACAAGGTGTATGCCCACCCGTCAGTGCAGTGCCAGGGAGCAGAGGACAGGAAGATGGGCAGAGGGGACCTCAAGCTGGAAGGTGGTACAAGCACAACTGCCAATCCGTTAGGAGGAGGGACGAAGTCCACACGCACACATTTGTGTACAGATGTTTGTGTCACCTTGGGTTGCAGTAGATTGCTATTTGTCACGGAGGGTTCCATTGAAAAGACGTCTAGTCTGCTCAACAAGGAGAATATGAGTCTCAAAGAAGTCCCTGAAGAAGGTGAGGGATGACGCTCGATGGAAACTAAAAGAAAGACATCTGAGAGGATTACAAGCATCCTGGAAGGGTTTATCAGGCCGTGGGGCCTGAGGAAACTCACTCAACAACCCTTTCCTCACTTTCGTTTCGGATTGTGTTATCCTCGCCAGCACAAGACTAGAACTGAGGTCATGGGCATGGCAATGGATAAATGATTTAGAAATGCTAGTTGCACATCCGGGACTCAAAGTCCTAACCCAGCTTCTTCCCTCTCCTGGGGAAATTCTAAGTCTTCTTAAGGAAGATATCTGGGTGTTTCAGGTAGAGTTTGAAATCAGTGTCTCTGCTGCACTGAGTATTAGGTGTCTCATTCCTAAAAGGATGAAACTAACAGACAGGGCTTCACAGCGGCCTGAGATCTTGGACTTGGAGCTGTGCACAGGCTCACAGTGGGACTCTCGGTTGTCTCTTGCAGAAGAGGTTTCGGATGTTCTCTAAGCAAAAAGAAGAATAAACTGGATATGTGATAGATCGCTGGAAGTGCTCGCCACAGCCTCTTTTTGTTTTCCCCATGGTACACAGTGAAGCTACATTCCCCAGACTCCCGTGCAATTAGGCATGGTCACACAACTAGCAGCCCACTCCAGTATTCTTGCCCTGGAAATCCCATGGACAGAGGAGCCTGGTGGGCTATAGTCCGTGGGGTTGCAAAGGAGTCGGATACAACTTACTGACTAAACGGCAATATGTACATTATGGTGTAATGTACAATTATGTACGGACAGAATGTATATTATGTACATAATGGAGAAGGGTCTGGGGATCTGCCTGATGGTGGAGCTGCATGACGCAAAGATCATGAATCAATAAAACACCAAATGATATGAGCAAGAAGTTATCTTGTACTGCGTTGCACTGCTAAGATTTGGCGGTTTAGCTGTTACAGCATTTAGCCTGCCCTACTTATTTCATCAGTCATAAATTGTACATACTTCCATACTTTAATACTTCATCTAGATCTGATGAAGCACAGTCGTATGAGAGTGCTAAAAGAGGCTTATCGACATGCTCACAGTCACGCAGCTAGTGTAACGGTGACAATCCAAGTCTCTTCAGTTCTGGATCAGAAGTGGCAACAGGTCACTGACTCACTCACAGCTCACGGTCACATTAGCTATGGAATGTTATGCTCAGTATTTTGAGTACTATCTGTCTGAATTCTGTGACTGAGGCAGGGATCAAAGCTTGAGCATCAGCTGGACTGGGGAGTGGTGGAGAGGAGGCAGAGCACTGAGAGCCCTTCTGTGTTTAGAAAAGGGGAAGGTTCTACTTTGCAGAATTGAGCTCAACTTCAAGTTCCGTCAGAGTACAGACGAGAGAGGCCTCAGCCTGCCGCATTAGTGTGTGTGCCTGTCAAACTGCCTTTGGACGTCAGATCTCCCATCTGTACCATGGTGTCCGGTTGCCAGGGTTACAGTGCTCTCCTTGAACAGAAAATCAAATAGTTTCCTAAAACCCAGAGGTAAAGGTTATAGTGGGTAGAACATGCTTCCTTTCTGGTATATAAAGGGAAAACTGTGCGCAGGGGAAGCAAGCACTTCCGATTCCTCCATTGAGGCCAAGCTGGTAAAGATGATCTGGGCAGAAACTTCACAGCTGAGCTATATATTGAATACAAGGGAGCATCTTGACAGTGCAACATAAAACCCATAGTTGGACACTGGAAAGGAAAGCTGAAAAACTACACAAGATCCCATGTCTTTGAGGGAACATGGTCCCTCATGAATTACCCCACCTTCTCTACTCAGCTAACTCGTTTACTCTCCCAACTTTTAGAGTGAATTAAGTACATGCGAGGAATAAAAGGGGCTTCCCAGGTGGTGCGAGCGGTAAAGAACTTGCCTGCCAGTGCAGGAGACACAAGAGACACGGGTTTGATCTCTGGGTTGGGAAGATCCCCTGGAGGAGGGCATGGCAACGCAATTCAGTATTCTTGCCTGGAGAATCCCACGGACAGAGGAGCCTGGCGGGCCCATGGGGTCACAGAGTCAGACACGACTGAAGCGACTGAACGCGCATGCACAGGAGGAATAAAGACTCTACAAATGTAACAGTGGATCACTGGGAGAAGGACACTTCCCAGATCCCATATGTAACTGAAACAAGGGTTTGATTTCTGTCTTTTCAGGGCCCAGACAAACGCAGGAGTAAGGGGGTGAAGGGCAGGAGGATGTTCTCTGAGCAGGATAGCTCAGAGTTACAGCACATGGTTGCAGAGACAGCACCACTGTCAGAAGGCTGGAGGGGAACAGACTGTTCAAAGGCTTAGAGAAAGGGGAAGGGAGCTCTCAGCTGTTCTGTGCTTGTTGCTTTTTATTATTTTTATTGTCATTTTTACTAGTGTTGATGCTTCTAATAATTTTGATACTACTTCTAACTCTACTAGCACTTATGACCACTAGTTCTTCTGAAATAATTTCCAATGAAAGTATTATCAGTGTGATATACGCAAGTATAACTGCACAGGTCAGTTCAGTCGCTCAGTCGTGTCCGACTCTCTGTGACCCCATGAATCGCAGCATGCCAGGCCTCCCTGTCCATCACCAACTCCTGGAGTTCACTCAAACTCATGTCCATTGAGTCCGTGATGCCATCCAGCCATCTCATCCTCTGTCGGCCCCTTCTCCTCCTGCCCCCAATCCCTCCTAGCATCAGGGTCTTTTCCAATGAGTCAACTCTTTGCATGAGGTGGCCAAAGTAATGGAGTTTCAGCTTTAGCATCAGTCCTTCCAAAGAAATCCCAGGGCTGATCTCCTTCAGAATGGACTGGTTGGATCTCCTTGCAGTCCAAGGGACTCTCAAGCGTCTTCTCCAACACCACAGGTCAAAAGCATCAATTCTTTGGCGCTCGGCCTTCTTCACAGTCCAACTCTCACATCCATACATGACCACAGGAAAAACCATAGCCTTGACTAGACGGACCTTTGTTGGCAAAGTAATATCTCTGCTTTTCAATATGCTATCTAAGTTGGTCATAACTTTACTTACAAGGAATAAGCGTCTTTTAATTTCATGGCTGCAGTGATTTTGGAGCCCCCCAAAATAAAGTCTGACACTGTTTCCACTGTTTCCCCATCTATTTCCCATGAAGTGATGGGACCAGATGCCATGATCTTTGTTTTCTGAACGTTGAGCTTTAAGCCAGCTTTTTCGCTCTCCTCTTTCACTTTCATCAAGAGGCTTTTTAGTTCCTCTTCACTTTCTGCCATAAGGGTGGTGTCATCTGCATATCTGAGGTTATTGATATTTCTCCCAGCAATCTTGATTCCAGCTTGTGCTTCCTCCAGTCCAGCGTTTCTCATGATGTACTCTGCATAGAAGTTAAATAAGCAGGGTGACAATATACAGCCTTGACGTACTCCTTTTCCTATTTGGAACCAGTCTGTTGTTCCATGTCCAGTTCTAACTGTTGCTTCCTGACCTGCATACAGGTTTCTCAAGAGGCAGGTTAAGTGGTCTGGTATTCCCATCTCTTTCAGAATTTTCCACAGTTTATTGTGATCCACACAGTCAAAGGCTTTGGCATAGTCAATCAAGCAGAAAGAGATGTTTTTCTGGAACTCTCTTGCTTTTTCCATGATGCAGCAGATGTTGGCAATTTGATCTCTGGCTCCTCTGCCTTTTCTAAAACCAGCTTGAACATCTGGAAGTTCACGGTTCACGCATTGCTGAAGCCTGGCTTGGAGAATTTTGAGCATTACTTTACTAGCGTGTGAGATGAGTGCAATCGTATAGGAACATATAAAATGAAGTTTCCTTCTACATACTTTGATACCCAAAAACTACTCAGCAGCAACCAATCTAAAGCATTTCTTGTGTTACTTCAGAAATATTCTATGTTTATATAAAGGTATACAAATATATTTGGACATGTGGGATATAATACATACTGTTTCTCAACAATTATTTTTAATATCACTTAACACTGTGTCTTGGATATGTTTCCTTGTTAGCACCTGTTGTTGTCTAGTCACTAAGTTGTGTCTGACTCTTTGTGACCCCCACTAGGCTCCTCTGTCCATGGCTTCTTCAGGCAAGAATACTGGAGTGGGTTGCCATTTTCTCTTTCACAGAATCTTCCCGACCCAGGGGTTAAACGCATGTCTCTTGCGTCTCCTGCATTGGCAGGCAGGCTCTTTACCTCTGAGCCATCAGGAAGCCGGTTAGCACCTGTAGGGCTATATATATATATATATGAGATACAAATTCGGCAACATGGTTCAGTAAAAAGAGTATGAGGCACAACTAAGGATGAAAGGATTTGACTAAAAGGTAACAATAGCTTCAGTCTTTACAATAGCAGAAGCTTTGCAACAACCCGAACATCTATTAAAATGAAATGTCACTGTAGTGTCACAGAAAAATATATAGCAAAATGGCACATCTTGCTTGATGTGAAATTTTAATTACAGGACACAAAAAGGTCCTTTGACCAGATTTGGGGTGATTTTTCTTTCTCATGCTCTATATTTGTGCTTGATTCTTTTACTATAATAACTTACTCAAGCTTCATGTCTTAAAGATTCTTATCACATTGAGGATGTATAATAAACATACTTTAAATTCTTATTCTCTGTGGTTCTTTGATTTGGCCTAGCTCAGTATAGTTCATTCAGTCTGTTTTCTTGAAGAGCACTTATATTCCTTAGATGTGGGGTTATTTTGTTTTATGAATTAACTTGGCTTGACCCAGTAAGAAAAATAAACCAAGCCTAAAAACTTAACTTGAGCAACTCTTAAACAACTTCATTAGGTGAGTTAAGAATATTGTAAAGTAAAAAAAAAAAGAAAGAAGGTGGGAACATCTCACGATGGAGAGAGGGAAGGAGCGGGTGCTGCAATCTGGGTTTGACTAACCGTTGTGAGTGACCTTCCCGGCTTTTTCAGCTGACCATCGCCCTTGGCTAACCTGATGGCTCAGATGGTAAAGAATCCGCCTGCAACATGGGAGACCTGCATTCGATCCCCAGTTTGGGAAGACCCCCTGGAGAGGGAATGGCTACCCACTCCAGTATTCTGGCCTGGAGAATTCCATGGACAGAGAAGCCTGGCAGGCTACAGTCCATGGGGTCGCAAAGAGTCACACATGACTGAGCGACTAAGCACAGCACCCTCATGGTACCTTTCCCCGGGAGCTTTCACTCTCTCTTCTAAGAGGTTCAGCTGCTACATCAGGGATGAAGGAACAGTGAGTGGGGGATGCTTAGAGGCTTACCAATCTGCTGGCCACCATTACCATCACCTCCCTCACCTCTAGCTAGGTGTAGCACTGGGGTGATCTTTGTCATGTGTAAATGAGATCTTTATCTCCCGGACTTGAAATCCAAGCCCAGCTTACCGCTGTGCTGGACTCAAAGGCAAAGTCTCTCTCATGATGTGCAAGGCCCTGCATGATCGGACTCCTGCCTTATCTCTTTCCTTCCAATCTCTAGGAATGTCAAGGGGAAGCCAGAAGACAAGACAACTTATTAAGATGATGCACAGAAGGCAGTGTTCTGGTGAAGAGGGGAAAATGGAAGGGTGGAGAGCGGCTCTGGAGAGGATGAAAGGGATCCCACATGATATTCCCTGGAAGTTAAGCGGCACAGGCCAGTGGGGCTGGTGGTTACGTTGGGAAGCGAGAGCTTTCCTGAGGAGCCATGTCTCTGCTTGCCTCGGGGATTCGAGGTCATCTAGTGTGAGGAGAGGAGGTGGGCAGCGAGGGGGGCACGGCTGTTGACCCTCCTTCCATGGACACTCTTCTCTCAAACCTTCCACCCCGCAGGGCTCGGAAAATGCCTAAATAAAGTGAGGGGGTATTTTCATTCCCTCTAGGGCTGGCACCTTGAGAACCCTGCTTCATCCAAAGGAAGCATTTTAGTCTGTAAGTGGAGCAAACTCATAACATCCCTGAAGCCTCAATCAAGGTCCTCTTGAGCATCAAGGTCCATGATTTTAAACAATTCATTTATAATTTGAACATTTCCCAAGCAATCCATGCAGAATTCTACTTTTTAAAAAAAATAAGAACAGAATGTAGTTTTTTCTGCTTAAGATGTATGAGTGTACATGTGTGTGAGCATAAAGAGGTGAGCTGGGGTTCTGCCTGCTCCCCTTCCTGTCCTTATCTCGGTAGCATCTAGATACAACAGAAAATAGCAATAGAATCTCTGATACAGTCCAACTTCACTGCTTGGACAGGAAGCCCAGTCCTAAGGCTTCAGTCCAAGTTCATGTAGGGACTAGAGTTTTGAATCTCCTTAATACCCAGTCCAGGGCTCCATCAGGCTCCCTACCCTGCCTCCCATATGGCCTCTGGTACACTCACAAGTATATGGTTAAGCAGATCCAAAGCATATTAGATTTGGGGAACATCACATGGAGTGGTGGGGTTAGAAAGTGCAATAGAACAGATTGGGTTCAGGAGTGTGGTACATGTCAACAGAAAAAAAGAAATGGAGCAAATATTAAACCCAAAATGCATTTTCTGTTGACTTAAAAAAAAAATTCAAATCTTCCAAATACTTATGTTTAGGGATGAGCAAGTGTTAAGGCCACCATTTTATCAACTCATTAATCAAGAGGAAAGGCCTCTCATTCTCATAGATGTTAAGGATGAATTATTCCTAAAGCATGCAGGCCACGGATGACAGGTACTCCATCAGCCTAAAGTATTTTTGGAAGCAGGGGAAGTCAGTGAAAACTGACCTGGTTACTAGAGTCAGCTGGAATGCAAAGCTATTTTGATGGCTACCTCAGGAAGCAGCAGCTACTGAAGAAATCACTGTCCTATCTGTTAAAATAATCTAATTAGATACTGGCTGTTTGAGCTTCTTTAAAGTCTTCACAGAATAGGAGACTGAAGATCTTATTAAAGCTGTTCTGAGAACAAGGCTAACTTTCCTTTGAAATTTAAAGCACAAACCAAGTAGTCCACGCAGTGAGTTCTTGGGACATTCTCTTATTGTGACTCCATGCTTTCGAATTTCCAAGTTTGGGCTCTACACCCACCACTTCTGATGTGTCTGCATTTCATCCTAAATACTGACTGACATTTATTATCAAAAGTGAATCTTTACAGGAAACGATCGCTGGGGGGGTGTGGCGTTAGGGCTCTGGATACTCGACTGCTCCCGACTGAGCCTGACTGACCCGGAGAGCTGGTCGCTAAGATGGTCACTAAGTCTTGTTCCACACTTAAGCCACTGTGTCTATCGACCAGTACCCAGTTAGCGTCATCTTCTGTCTCTTCTCTTATATAAATTTAAATCCAAGTTCTCGAGTCTGTCGTCTTCTCGCTCAAAGCCCATTTACCCTCTATATTTTCAGATAAATTTTAGAAGCAAACCAACCTGATGATAAAATATTTCAAAATGAGAACATCCATGCTCCCTCTGAGTTTTCAGTACTTACTGAAAATACGACAAGTTGAGCAAGTCTCCTGCGACTGCTGCTGCTGCTGCTAAGTTGCTTCAGTCGTGCCCGACTCTGTGCGACCCCATAGACGGCCGCCCACCAGGCTCCCCCGTCCCTGGGATTCTCCAGGCAAGAACACTGGAGTGGGTTGCCATTTCCTTCTCCAATGCACGAAAGTGAAAGTGAAGTCGCTCAGTTGTGTCCGACCCTCAGCGACCCCATGGACTACAGCCTACCAGGCTCCTCTAACCATGGGATTTTCTAGGCAAGAGTACTGGAGTGGGGTGCCATTGCCTTCTCTGCCCCTGCAACTAAACTAGACCATTTTTCAGACAGTCACGGCTTTTCCTCTAAATTATTTACATCGATAGAAAAATCACTGGTGTGTGATCCAGATTCTTCTAGCAATGATTCATCATGAACGAACTTTAGTTAACAGATTAAATGCCACACTACCTTTGGAAAATTAGGACATTCAATCCAGATTCTACTTAGACTTTTAATGCAAGAACTAGAACAACCTTTTCTTCCACTGTCAGAGTTTTTGTTCAAAAACACTATGGTTACCAAAGGCAGAATCTGAGGATATCTTTGCTAGTGATCAGAGTATCGGTTCAGTTCAGTTCAGTCACTCAGTCATGTCTGACTCTTTGCGACCCCATGAACTGCAGCACGCCAGGCCTCCCTGTCCATCACCATCTCCCAGAGTTCACTCAAACTTGCGTCCATCGAGGCAGTGATGCCTTCCAGCCATCTCATCCTCTGTCATCCCCTTCCCCTGACCCTAATCCCTCCCAGCATCAGAGTCTTTTCCAATGAGTCAACTCTTCGCATGAGGTGGCCAAAGTATTGGAGTTTCAGCTTTAGCATCATTCCTTCCAAAGAACACCCAGGGCTGATCTCCTTTAGAATGGACTGGGTGGATCTCCTTGCAGTCCAAGGGACTCTCAAGAGTCTTCTCCAACACCACAGTTCAAAAGCATCAATTCTTTAGCGCTCAGCTTTCTTCACAGTCCAACTCTCACATCCTTACATGACCACTGGAAAAACCGTAGCCTTAAGGCAATGGCAACCCACTCCAGTACTCTTGCCTGGAAAATCCCATGGACGGAGGAGCCTGGTAGGCTACAGTCTATGGGGTCACAAAGAGTCGGACACGACTGAGTGACTTCACTTTCACTTTTCATGACTAGATGGACCTTTCTTGGCAAAGTAATGTCTCTGCTTTTCAATATGCTATCTAGGTTGGTCATAACTTTCCTTCCAAGGAGTAAGCGTCTTTTAATTTCATGGCTGCAGTCAACATCTGCAGTGATTCTGGAGCCCCCCAAAATAAAGTCTGACACTGTTTGCACTGTTTCCCCATCTATTTCCCATGAAGTGATGGGACCAGATGCCATGATCTTCGTTTTCTGAATGTTGAGCTTTAAGCCAACTTTTTCACTCTCCTCTTTCACTTTCATCAAGAGGCTTTTTAGTTCCTCTTCACTTTCTGCCATAAGGGTGTTGTCATATGCATATCTGAGGTTATTGAAATTAAATAACCAGGGTGACAATACTGACATACTCTTTTTCCTATTTGGAACCAGTCTGTTGTTCCATGTCCAGTTCTAACTGTTGCTTCCTGACCTGCATATAGGTTTCTCAAGAGGCAGGTCAGGTGGTCTGGTATTCCCATCTCTTTCAGAATTTTCCACAGTTTATTGTGATCCACACAGTCAAAGGCTTTGGCATAGTCAATCAAGCAGAAATAGATGTTTTTCTGGAACTCTCTTGCTTTTTCCATGATCCAGCAGATGTTGGCAATTTGATCTCTGGTTCCTCTGCCTTTTCTAAAACCAGCTTGAACATCTGGAAGCTCATAGTCCACGTACTGCTAAGGCCTGGCTTGGAGAATTTTGAGCATTACTTTACTATCGTGTGAGATGAGTGCAATTGTGTGGTAGTTTGAGCATTCTTTGGCATTGTCTTTCTTTGGGTTGGAATGGAAACTGACATTTTGTGGCCACTGCTGAGTTTTCCAAATTTGCTGGCATATTGAGTGCAGCACTTTCACAGCATCATCTTTCAGGATTTGAAACAGCTCAACTGGAATTCCATCACCTCCACTAGCTTTGTTCATAGTGATGCTTTCTAAGGCCCAATTGACTGCACATTCCAGGATGTCTGGCTCTAGGTGAGTGATCACACCATCGTGATTATCTGTGTCATGAAGTTCTTTTTTGTACAGTTCTTCTGTGTATTCTTGCCACCTCTTCTTAATATCTTCTGCTTCTATTAGGTCCATACCATCTCTGTCCTTTAACGAGCCCATCTTTGCATTAAATATTCCCTTGGTATCTCTAATTTTCTTGAAGTGATCTCTAGTCTTTCCCATTCTGTTGTTTTCCTCTGTTTCTTTGCATTGATCGCTAAGGAAGGCTTTCTTATCTCTCCTTGCTATTCTTTGGAACTCTGCATTCAGATGCTTATATCTTTCCTCATCTCCTTTGCTTTCATTTCTCTTCTTTTCATAGCTATTTGTAAGGCCTCTTGAGACAGCCATTTTGCTTTTTTGCATTTCTTTTCCATGGGGATGGTCTTGATCCCTGTCTCCTGTACAATGTCACGAACCTCCGTCCATACTTCATCAGGCACTCTATCTATCAGATCTAGGCCTTTAAATCTATTTCTCACTTCCACTGTATAATCATAAGGGATTTGATTTAGGTTATACCTGAATTGTCTAGTGGTTTTCCCCACTTTCTTCAATTTAAGTCTGAATTTGGCAATAAGGAGTTCATGATCTGAGCCATAGTCAGCTCCTGGTCTTGTTTTTGTTAACTGTACAGAGCTTCTCCATTTTGGCTGCAAAGAATATAGTCAATCTGACTTCAGTGTTGACCATCTGGTGATGTCCATGTGTAGAGTGTTCTCTTATGTTGTTGGAAGAGGTGTTTGCTATGACCAGTGCATTTTCTTGGAAAACTCTATTAGTCTTTGCCCTGCTTCATTCCGCATTCCAAGGCCAAATTTGCGTGTTTCCTGACTTCCTACTTTTGCATTCCAGTCCCCTATAATGAAAGGACATCTTTTTTTGGGTCTTAGTTCTTAAAGGTCTTGTAGGTCTTCATAGAACCGTTCAGTTTCAGCTTCTTCTGTTACTAGTTGGGGCATAAACTTGGATTACTGTGATATTGAATAGTTTGCCTTGGAAATGAACAAAGATCATTCTGTCATTTTTGAGATTCCATCCAAGTACTGCATTTTGGACTCTTTTGTTGACCATGATGGCTACTCCATTTCTTCTGAGGGATTCCTGCCCGCAGTAGTAGATATAATGGTCATCTGAGTTAAATTCACCCATTCCGGTCCATTTTAGTTCGCTGATTCCTAGAATGTCGACGTTCACTCTTGCCATCTCCTGTTTGACCACTTCCAATTTGCCTTGATTCATGGAGCTAACGTTCCAGGTTCCTATGCAAGACTGTTCTTTACAGCATCGGACCTTGCTTCTATCACTGAAAGAGGAACTCCCCAGGTCAGTAGGTGCCCAATATGCTACTGGAGATCAGTGGAGAAATAACTCCGGAAAGAATGAAGGGATGGAGCCAAAGCAAAAACAATACCCAGTTGTGGATGATCAGAGTATACAGACCGTCAAACTAGAGGATAAGGCACTACCAACTCTAATGGGTGTTTGTGACACAATGATTCCAGATTAGGAATTTTCAGTTCTGGTCACAGTGCCTAAGGAATTCAGACCAGACTTCCACCAAGAACACTTAGAAAAATATAAGAAAGCATTTTTAAAGAATCTGTTTGGAGGCATCAGAGAATTAAGGAGATAGTGAAAAACATGAAGAGCTGTAGGTCCAGGAACTAGGAAGAGAACAGAACACAGAGAAATGAGCCCAGCATTTGGAGCCACTTTTTGTAGGGTAAGCACATGGGAGGAGAGCCTGTTAGTAATTTTTCAACTGATTACAATGGGTTAGAACTGTTCACCCAATGTCCTTCTCACTCAATCCATTTCTGATACCTTTGGAGACTTTCCTGTCCATCCCATGTACAACTAGTGGGGGATTTTAATCATGACTTGTTGGGAAGATCCCCTGGAGAAGGAAATGGCAACCCACTCCAGTATTCTTGCCTGGAGAATCCCATGGAGGGAAGAGCCTGGTAGGCTATAGTCCACAGGGTTCCAAAGAGTCGGACAAGACTGAGCTACTTCACTTCCAATCAGCCAGGCATATGACCTAAGCTGTGGGCAATCATATAATATGCCACCCAGGAGAATGTCATTAAGATAAATAATACAGATGAGAACTGAAATTTGAAGAGGCCCATCCAACCATTAGAAGTAGCTGGGAGAAGGGTTATAGGAAAGAAGTCAGTCCGCCAACATGTGATCAGTAAGTTTAAGAGTGGGTGGTGCCGTGGAACCCAAGAGAAGGGAGTGCTTCCTGAAAACCAGGGAGGTCAACTACGCCAGAGGCTACTGGGAGGTCAGGGTGATGACAAAAAACGTATCCATTATGCATGGCTTTTTGGAGGTTGTTGGTGACTTTTGGCAATGGAAATTTCAGGAAAGTGGTAGGGGCAGAGCCAGATTGGGGTGGGAAGGAAAGAAACCAGGTAGTGAAGAAATGCAAACACCGAGTAGACAATTATTCTGTGGTTTGGCTTTGAAGGGGGTAGAAAATGTAGCCACACCTGGAAGGAGATAAGGAGTCAAAGGAGTGTTTGTTTTGCTTCAGGTGAAAGACCTTCGGGCATGCTTGTGTGATCTCTCTGAAGTCAAACTGATTTCTATCAAACATGAAACCACCTTTTGTCTTAGTTTGAAGTTCTTTATTTTGTTCCCTACAACCAACTTCTTGATATCAGATGTTGACAATAAATAAGCCTGGAAGCCCTGCATTTGGACATAGATATTTGAAAACTTCAGCTTCCCTGATAGCTCAGTTGGTAAAGAATCTGCCTGCAATGCAGGAGACTCCAGTTCAATTCCTGGGTTGGGAAGATCTGCTGGAGAAGGGTAGGCTACCCACTCCAGTATTCTTGGGTTTCCCTTGTGGCTCAGGTGGTAAAGCATCTGCCTACAATGTGGGAGACCAGGGTTCGATCCCTGGGTTGGGAAGATCTCCTGGAGAAGGGAAAGGCTACCCACTCCAGTATTCTGGCCTGGAGAGTTCCATGAGAACTTTAGAACTGTCATGAAATGGACCCTAGGTCTTCTAGCCCAGTCACAATGCGCCTTGCTAGGTTTCTGCACTTGGGTAATGACAGAATCTCCTCCCTGAAGGCTAGCAAAGCCAGACACAGAACTTCCACTTCACTGTTGAATGCGATGGTTTGCGGGACTCAGATTCACTCTCAGAGCTGTCAGAATTACACAGAGAGAAACAGTTTGAAAGTCTCTGTTCCCAGTCTCTGGAGAGTATGATATGCGTGAGCCTGTTCTTTAGACCACGGCCATCTTTGCAATATTGATAACAGTGAGTCTCTGGACTATATATCTGGAGGTTGGACCTTGTAATCAGGCAATATCTCTGATGTACATTATGAACCCTTAACTGGCCAATCATTTCGAATCCTCAGCTAACATGTCTATTTGAGGGAGGGAATAGTTCAACATTTAATATTCTTATCTCTTAATTAAACAACTGGCCCAGTGAGGTTATTTCAGCTTTAAGCTCCAACTCAGAATCTAGACTAAGTTGTGGGGAAAGCAGTCAGTATATGAGGCTTATTTCGGAGCCCTTTTAGTGGGGAAGTGCCAAAAAAAAGAGAAAGATTTGTGAGCAAGAAAACAAAACTAAAACTAAAGGGTAAATTAAGATGAAGCAACCAAAGCATTTAAAACTTCTTAAAAACTTCTATTAATAGAGAGAAGCTGGATGAGTATCTCAAGGAATGAGCCAACATCAGATTCTGCCTGCTGCTGCTGCTGCTAAGTCACTTCAGTCGTGTCCGACTCTGTGTGACCCCATAGACGGCAGCCCACCAGGCTCCCCCGTCCCTGGGATTCTCCAGGCAAGAACACTGGAGTGGGTTGCCATTTCCCTCTCCAATGCATGAAAGTGAAAAGTGAAAGGAAGTCACTCAGGCGTGTCCAACTCTTCGCGACCCCATGGACCGCAGCCTACCAGGCTCCTCTGTCCATGGGATTTTCCAGGCAAAAGTACTGGAGTGGGGTGCCATCGCCTTCTCCAAGATTCTGCCTACATGGTTGAATATATTATTAATATAAAGACTTTATTCTCAAAAGCAAAGTTGAAAACTTTGTTCCCAAGTTCCGGTCGTGGTCTGCAAACTTTTCCACAGATACAAGATTACCTGAAATAGATTGGTGCTGTCACCCCAGGCAAGCCACCTGACGCAAGCATAGCTGAAAGTGAGTGTTAGTCGCTCCAGTCGTGCCTGGCTCTGTGACCCTGTGGACTGTAGCCCGCCAGGCGCCTCTGTCCATGGAATTCTCCAGGCAGGAATACTGGAGTGGGTTGCCATTTCTTCACCCAGGGATCAAGCCCTCATCTCTCAGGTTTCCTGCATTGGCAGGCTGGCTTCTTTACCACTAGCACCAACTGGGAAGTCCCTAAGTATAGCTAAGAACCTACTAAAATAAGCAATATTTTCAAGAGAATATTAAACATCTGGCTCAAGACGTAAAAACCTATGAAACTACCAGACGGAGATTTCTGAGAGTGCTAGGCTACTGACAACATTTGGCATGAAGGCTCGGCGGGTGGGGGGCAGGGACTAACTCTATATTTGAGCAAGGTGTCTTTTTTGAAAAAAAATTCAGCTTATTAGGACTTCCTATTTTCTTTTGAATTATCTAGGTTGTTGCATTTTTCCTCAAAAATTTCCTCTCAAAAGAAAGATGGGAATAAACTTGCATGGGTACACACATACACTGTAGATAAATTTCTTTTCAAGAGATCAATAATGTAATTTTTGCAGTTTTTTTTTTTAAATACTGCAAGTCTGATGAAAGACTGGGGAACATTAAGTTGATAACACTGGACCCATTTCACCATGGAAACAGCAGTGATCTGTCTTTACCAGGATAGGTTCCTGTTTAGAGAATGGTCCTGACTTCTCTGCCAGCGCCAGTACCCACTACCCATGGACTCACTGCGTGCCTTAAGACTCATCAAATATCCCTCACCACATAGCTTCTATCTGAGCAGCCCATTTCACAGCATAGAAACTGTGACACTTCACTCTCACCTCTGGAATTCTCTGGACTCATCATCTACTTTATCACTAAGAAGAAGTTGGCCCCTTACATTGGTTGTGTTGCTAACTGGGAAACCTGTATGGGTCGGGGTGCTTCTTTCAGAATGTGTTATATATTCTCAACCTACAACTGAGACACATAACTTGAGGACAAAGTAACAAAGTAACTAAGTTACACTTAGTAACTTGCTGCAGAGTTTTTGCTTCCCATTTCAGAACTTTGGGTTCTGTTGATCTAGGTCTTCATTCTCAAGGGAGGGAGGTGCTTACCAGGGGACACACAATGGCCCCGTTAAATCTGAAACACAGGCCATCCCCTGATCAGGTTGGTTCCTCACACTGTTGAAACAACAGGCAAAACAGTCATTGAAATGGGGCTGGTAACTGTCTGGGGTGATTGGTTCTGATGAGTGAGAGGAGCCTGGGTTTCTGATACGAAATGTTTGAAAGCAGTTTCCTGCTGAGGTTACTTTAGGGATGGCCTTACCATCTCCCTGTTTGGTTTCTCGGGTTTTCTATCACTGGCGTAGAATCTCCTGCGTTAAATTTTCTGTTTCAAAAATTTAGGGTGGCTCCTCAGGAACTTGACTGATATACTTCTTGGTGTCAGGAGTGGTCCCAGGAAAATTCCCTCAAGATGAGATTCTACAGATTGAGTTCTTATCCCTTTGAGCACAATTTCAGGGTTGTCTTACTTTACAGACAAAAAATGAATCGGCATCTTGCCTTCTTCCCCTGAGTATCTGGGCTCCTGGCCATCCAGGAGAACCTCGAGTCCTGGCCAGCCTGACCTGCACCAGGTATAGCCATGTGACAAAGTTCTGCCAACGGAATATAAATGGAAGTAGCATGTGGAACTTCCTGGAGCCATTCTTAAAGGGAGCAACTTCCACTTCCCTTCCCCTTTTCTCCTTTCTGATGAAGGGAATGTAGATATGAAGACATCTTGGGTTATCCATTAACAACAGAAGTAAGAACCTGGAGAAGCCTTGGTCTCTGATAAATTTAAAGAACTTTCTTACCATCCCGAACATTGGCTAGAACCAGTGACAGGGTCAGTGATCCCAGGGAGACCAGAGGCTCTTGCCCAGATACAAGCAAGATCTGATACCTTAACTGGGGTGTATAAGGATGCAGAGGATGCAAAGAGGCCTCTCCTCTCCCACAGAAGGTAGATTCCCAAGTTTCCCCACGTGTTCATTTGCCAGGTTGAGAAAAAGGAGATAGAAGGGAGGAACTTCCATGATAGAGAATCTTCAAATTCTTCAAATATCTGCCCCCAAAGCTTCAGGGATCCAAAGGAAGAGCTTTAAATCAGAAGAGACTGAGAAACCATCCACTGGAGCATTTAAGGTTTGTTAGTTTGGTTGGTTGGTTTTCCTTACAACTCAGTGGGTGGGGACTTAAGGACGTTAGATCAGTCATGGGAAATAAGAATCAGCATCTTCTTTGAACATGTAGAATATAGTAGGTGTGATTGATTATATTCTTTGCAGCCAAAGATGGAGAAGCTCTATACAGTCAACAAAAACAAGACTGGGAGCTGACTGTGGCTCAGATCATGAACTCCTTATTGCCAAATTCAGACTTAAATTGAAGAAAGTAGGGAAAACTGCTAGACCATTCAGGTATGACCGAAACCAAATCCCTTATGATTATACAGTGGAAGTGAGAAATAGATTTAAGGGCCTAGATCTGATAGATAGAGTGCCTGATGACCTATGGATGGAGGTTCGTGACATTGTACAGGAGACAGGGATCAAGACCATCCCCATGGAAAAGAAATGCAAAAAAGCAAAATGGCTGTCTGGGGAGGCCTTACAAATAGCTGTGAAAAGAAGAGAGGCGAAAAGCAAAGGAGACGAGGAAAGATATAAGCATCTGAATGCAGAGTTCCAAAGAATAGCAAGAAGAGATAAAAAAAGCCTTCTTCAGTGATCAATGCAAAGAAATAGAGGAAAACAACAGAACGGGAAAGACTAGAGATCTCTTCAAGAAAATTAGAGATACCAAGGGAACATTTCATGCAAATATGGGCTTGATAAAGGACAGAAATGGTCTGGACCTAACAGAAGCAGAAGATATTAAGAAGAGGTGGCAAGAATACACGGAAGAACTGTACAAAAGAGATCTTCATGACCCAGATAATCATGATGATGTGATCACTAAACTAGAGCCGGACATCTTGGAATGTGAAGTCAAGTGGGCCTTAGAAAGCATCACTACTAACAAAGCTAGTGGAGGTGATGGAATTCCAGTTGAGCTGTTTCAAATCCTGAAAGATGATGCTGTGAAAGTGCTGCACTCAATATGCCAGCAAATTTGGAAAACTCAGCAGTGCCCACAGGACTGGAAAATGTCAGTTTTTACTCCAATCCCAAAGAAAGGCAATGCAAAAGAATGGTCAAACTACTGCACAATTGCACTCATCTCACACGCTAGTAAAGTAATGCTCAAAATTCTCCAAGCCAGACTTCAGCAATACGTGAACCGTGAACTTCCAGATGTTCAAGCTGGTTTTAGAAAAGGCAGAGGAACCAGAGATCAAATTGCCAACATCTGCTGGATCATGGAAAAAGCAAGAGAGTTCCAGAAAAACATCTATTTCCGCTTTATTGACTATGCCAAAGCCTTTGACTGTGTGGATCACAAGAAACTGTGGAAAATTCTGAAATGGGAATACCAGACCACCTAACCTGCCTCTTGAGAAATCTGTCTGCAGGTCAGGAAGCAACAGTTAGAACTGGACATGGAACAACAGACTGGTTCCAAATAGGAAAAGGAGTACGTCAAGACTGTATATTGTCACCCGGCTTATTTAACTTCTATGCAGAATACATCATAAGAAACTCTGGGCTGGAAGAAGCACAAGCTGGAATCAAGATTGCCAGGAGAAATATCAATAACCTTAGATATGCAGATGACACCACCCTTATGGCAGAAAGTGAAGAGGAGCTAAAAGCCTCTTGATGAAAGTGAAAGAGGAGAGCGAAAAGTTGGCTTAAAGCTCAACATTCAGAAAACAAAGATCATGGCATCTGGTCCCATCACTTCATGGGAAATAGATGGGGAAACAGTGGAAACAGTGTCAGACTTCATTTTTTTGGGCTCCCAAATCACTGCAGATGGTGACTGCAGCCATGAAATTAAAAGACGCTTACTCCTTGGAAGAAAAGTTATGACCAACCTAGATAGCATATTCAAAAGCAGAGACATTACTTTGCCAACTAAGGTCCATCTAGTCAAGGCTATGGTTTTTCCTGTGGTCATGTATGGATGTGAGAGTTGGACTGTGAAGAAGGCTGAGCGCCAAAGAATTGATGCTTTTGAACTGTGGTGCTGGAGAAGACTCTTGAGGGTCCCTTGGACTGCAAGGAGATCCAACCAGTCCATTCTAAAGGAGATCAACCCTGGGATTTCTTTGGAAGGAATGATGCTAAAGCTGAAGCTCCAGTACTTTGGCCACCTCATGCGAAGAGTTGACTCATTGGAAAAGACTCTGATGCTGGGAGGGATTGGGGGCAGGAGAAGGGGACGACTGAGTATGAGATGGCTGGATGGCATCACTGACTTGATGGACGTGAGTCTGAGTGAACTCCGGGAGTTGGTGATGGACAGGGAGGCCTGGCATGCTGCAATTCATAGGGTCGCAAAGAGTCGGACATGACTGAGCGACTGAACTGAACTGAACATCTGATTGAACTGAGTTTCACATGGCTAGCCTGGTAAAATGCTGGAATCATTGTTAGGGAAGAGCTATACATGCTGAAATCAGAAAATCCACAGATGATAGGATGGTTAAAGCCATCAGGTAGACTATGGTTGTCATTGGCTTTATCAGGAAATTCCATGTTGCAAGAAAAAACCCTCAATGATGAAACAACAGAGAATCTGATGAGCTTTACACATAGAAGAATAATTCAGATACCCTGCAGGGAGCTCTGCCAATACCAGGGCAAGAGAACATCTGTAAGCCAGTTGCAGAAACTTCAGAAAATCCAGTCCCCAGTAAAAACAAGACCTTACACCTTGGTGACTAAAGTCAGTCTTCCCCACTGGAGGCCACGTTCCAGCAACGACACCTGCTTTTGTTGGTCACTGTGTGCCCAGTGCCCAGAACAGGGCCTGACACCTAATAGTTGTTCAATAAATATTTGATAAATATATGAATAGAAAACTTTTTTTTTATTTTTAAAACTTTATACCATAAGGAGATGGTGCATTTCTGTTCAGAAGGAAAAGATTCTTAAAATTTTCAAAAATATGAATTATAGTACTTTAAAAAATTCTCTACTGAGAGACTTCCCTGGTGTCCAGTGGCTAAGACTCCAAGCTCCCAAAGAAGGAAGCCTGGGTTCAATCCCTGGTCAGGGAGCTAGATCCCACAGGCTGCAACTAAGACCTGGTACAGCCAAATAAACAGGTAAAAATATTTTTAAAATTCCCTGCTGATATCCCCAAGTGAAAATACTGGAAGACAATGCAACAAAAGCTACATATGTTGGAGGAAGAAAGCTCGGGCTTAAGAGGGGCTCTGGGGCTTCCCAGGTTGGCATCAAGAGCTGGGGGCCCATGACTGCGCCAGAGGTGAGATGGGGGAGCCAGAGGCAAGGAAGACACTGTGGTCTTGTATTGGCTTATATTTTCTCCCACTTATTTGGAGTGGTTACTAGAGACAAAATACTGTTCTGGGCATTTTATTTCTGCGTCTCCTTTAATCCTCATAGCAATCCTATTAGGTAGAAAGATTCCTATTTAGCATGATCAGAGAGGGAAAATGATTTATGCAGAGTCACACAGCTGGAGGTAGAGGGAGACCTGGACCGAGCCTGTTTCACCCACAGCTTGGCTTTTCACCTCCAGCCTTGCGTGGAACACCTGCTCTGGGAGCGCCTCTCCGCTCACTGGTGACCTCTGTTCCTCACTTATCCCTGGACCCCTCTTCTCAAGGCCAGCTCAGAGCAATGAGAAGCTTTCAGCCTTCCTTTTCATCAACCCCAGCTCTGTCTTCAGAAAAAGCTTGGATGCCAGTGCCTCCAATAGCTCTCCTTGATCACCCCTAACCGTGCTCTGGCACTGCCTGGTCGCAAATGTAACACTTCATTCCGTTGGGTGGTTATTTCACTAACATATCTTTACCCACTAACGTGAAGACTATATTTGTTTCCACTCTCCATTGTCATGCTAGTGTCTAGAACAGCACCTGGCATGCAGCAAGCCTCGATAGATATTTGCTGAATGAATAAAGGAATGCTTTGCGTGCAAGAATCTGCTTAGGGGTCATTTCTGCGGTCCCTTTATTGACTGACGTCCCTAGCACACTGCTCTAGGACATCCCTGTGTGCCTTGTCATGTGGGTCTCTGCTGTTTGGAGACCTGGGCTACACAAAAGGGAATCAGGGCATAATGTTGATTGAATTCTTTTTTAAAATGCTGTCTACCATCAATTTTTCTTCTGAGGTTCTGATATAGTTACTCTAGTCTAAGGAGTCTAAGGATGATGCATTATTAATAAAATTTCTTAAGACACAGAGAAAAATGAAATCATTCCTTATTAACATTGAATTGCTGAAGTGAAATATGGAAAGTTTCATTATTAAACATAGATCTTTGGAGATTAGTTTCTACTTTATAATCTAGTAGAATGGTTTACAAACTTTATGCATTCTCTGTCAATAACTCAGTCTTGGGAATATAACATATTTGTGCTTTAAAAGACTCACACTCCTATAAATTTGATCAACTATAAACACCTTAAACTTTTAATGTTCAAAACAAATACATTGCAAACCATATATCTAATAAAGGAATTATATCCAGAATATAAAAAGAACTCCTGCACTCAACATTTAAAAGAAAAAAAGATACCCCATTTCAAAAATGGGCAAAGTAACTATTCAAGATAGCCAAGAAATGGAAGCAACCTAAATGTGCATAGACAGATGAATGGATAAAGAGGATGTGCTGTATTAGACGCACAGTGGGATATTACCCAGCCATCGAAGGAATGAAATGATGCCGTTTGCAGCAATGTGGATGGACCTAGAGATGATCACACTAAGCGAAGTAAGTCATAAAGAGAGAGAGACAAATATATCACATCACTTATCTGTGGCATCAGAAATACAACACAAAGGAACCTATCTACGAAACAGACTCGCAGACACAGAGACCAGACTTGTGGTTCCTAAGGGGAAGTGGCAGAGGAAAGGCCTGGGGTGGTTGGGGGTGGGGGTTGGGATCAGCAGGTGCAAACTAGGATAGATAGGGTGGATAAACAACAGGGCCCTACTGTATATCACAGGGAGTGTATTCAATATTCTGTGATACACCGTAATGAAAAAGAATATATACATGTATAACTCAGTCCCTTCTCTGTGCAGTGAAAAGGAACACAACATTGTAAATCAACTATACTTCAATAAAATTCTTTAAGTGGGCGAAGCATTTGAACAGATATTTCTTTAAAAAAAAAGCTATAAAAATGGCCAATAAGCACATGAAAAGATGTTCAACATTATTAACCATCAGGAAAATGAAATAAAAACGACAGTGAGAGACTCTCTTCGTACACACTTGGATGGCTATAACCAAAAAGACAGATAATAATGAGTGTTGGTGACAATGTGAAGAAACTGGGCCCATCATACACTGTTGGTGGGAATGTAACATGGTGCCCGACAACTGCAGGCAATAGTCTGGCAGTTCCTCAAAGAGTTAAACAGTGATCATATTTTCTAGCAATTTCACTCCCAGATATATACTCAAGAGAAATGAAAACATGTGACCACATAAAACCTTTTACAGGATGCTCCTAGCAGTATTAGTCGCAATAGTAACAAAGTGGGAACAACCCAGTGTCCATCAGCTGACGAATGAATACGTGCAACGGGGTTCTGCGTCCATGCCATGGAACACCACTCAGCACGGGAAAGGAATGGAGGGCTGAAACAGGCCACGAAGTGAAAGAACCCTGAAAGCATGATGCTCAGTGAGGCCGCCAAGATCCATCTGTATTGATAGTGTAGGATCCCATTTATATGAAATGTCCAGAAGAGACGGAGCTGTAGTGACAGAAAGTATATTAGTGGCTGTTGGGGGCTGGGACTGGGGAGAATTAGGAGTGACTTCCAGTGGGTGTGGCACCATGGAAACTAGGGCAGTTCCCAGAAATCCATACAGAGGAGGGTGGGCAGGGGTCCCAGACAAGAGAGTTTCTGTCACACCGTCACATATAACAATTTCTTATTTTTAGCTTTATTACATTTATTACTATGTTTAGTCATCAACAAAATCTAATTCTTTATGACTGTTACAATCATAGGTAACACTTATTGGCTTCTTACTATGTTCTGGGAGTACCTCTTCATAGCTAATAGCATAGACTCTGGGGCAACATAAACTGGGTTAACACCCAGCCCCATCACTTTCTATGTGACCCTCTGCAAGTTTTGTAAGCTGGGATGAATTATCCAAACCTACCCTAGCTGTTTCTTCAGTTGTAAAATGGGAATAGTAATAGCACTGATGTCTTAGGACTGTTGTGTTGGTGTGTGATAAGTGTTAACTATTTTTCTTTGTTAATTGTTAACAGATTTTAGTCTTGCTTAGTTTTGATTCCCTAGCCCCTGGGGAAACCAGCGCACAACCTAATTCATCAGTTATATCTTATTATTTTCAGTTAAAAATTGATAGGCTTTATTTTCTTTATAGCATGATAGTCTTAAAGAAAAATTTAATAGTAAGTATAGAGTTTCCCTGCTTATTTAACTTCTATGCAGAGTCCATCATGAGAAACGCTAGACTGGAAGAAGCACAAGCTGGAATCAAGATTGCTGGGAGAAATATCAATAACCTTAGATATGCAGATGACACCACCCTTATGGCAGAAAGTGAAGAGGAGCTAAAAAGCCTCTTGATGAAAGTGAAGGTGGAGAGTGAAAAAGTTGGCTTAAAGCTCAACATTCAGAAAATGAAGATCATGGCATCCGGTCCCATCACTTCATGGGAAATAGATGGGGAAACAGTGGAAACAGTGTCAGACTTTATTTTTGGGGGCTCCCAAATCACTGCAGATGGTGACTGCAGCCATGAAATTAAAAGACACTTACTCCTTGGAAGAAAAGTTATGACCAACCTAGATAGCATATTCAAAAGCAGAGACATTACCTTGCCAACAAAAGTCCGTCTAGTCAAGGCTATGGTTTTTCCAGTGGTCTTGTATGGATGTGAGAGTTGGACTGTGAAGAAACCTGAGTGCCGAAGAATTGATGCTTTTGAACTGTGGAGTTGGAGAACTCTTGAGAGTCCCTTGGACTGCAAGGAGTTCCAACCAGTCCATTCTAAAGGAGATCAGCCCTGAGTGTTCTTTGGAAGGAATGATGCTAAAGCTGAAACTCCAATACTTTGGCCACCTCATGCGAAGAGTTGACTCATTGGAAAAGACTCTGATGCTGGGAGGGATTGGGGGCAGGAGGAGAAGGGGACGACAGAGGATGAGATGGCTGGATGGCATCACTGACTCAATGGACATGAGTTTGGGTGAACTCCGGGAGTTGGTGATGGACAGTGAGGCCTGGCGTGCTGTGATTCATGGGGTCGCAAAGAGTTGGACACGACTGAGCGACTGAACTGAACTGTTAGAGTTTCCATACCTGTCCCTCCCTCCAACAAACAAGTTTTTCCCTTTAATAAAGATCTTCCATTAGTGTGGTGCATCTGATACAGTTGATGAGCCTATACTAATAAATTATTCACTGAAGTCCACTGTTTATATTAGAATTCACTTTTAATATGATAGAATTATGGGTTTTGACAAATGTATAATGCCAGACATCCACCTTTACAATATCATATAGAACAGTTTCACTGCCCTAAAAGTCTCCCATGCTTCATCCAGTCATCCCTTCCTCCACACCAGATCCACTAGCAACCACTGATCTTTTTACTGTCTCCAGAGTCTTGCCTCTTCCGGGATGTTGGCACAGAGTGGGAATCATTCTGTACTTCAATGTTTTCAGATTGTCTTCTTTCACTTTCACTTAGTAGTAACCATTCAACTTTCCTCCGTGTCTTTTTGTGCTTTGATAGTGCATTTCCTTTTGCCATTGAATAATACTCTATTTTTTTGGATGTACTAGTTTGTCCATTCTCCTAAAAAAGTGCATCTTGGTTGTTTCCCAGTTTTGGCAATTACAGATAAATCTACTATACACCTTCATGTACAAGTGATTGTGTGTACATACATTTTCAGCTTATTTAGGTAAATGCCAAGGAACATGACTGCTGGGTTGAATGGTAACTGAATTCTGCTTAGAGAATGCACCAGTCATAGCAAATACCCTTTTTCAACAACACAGGAAATGACTTTACACATGGACATCACCAAATGGTCAATACTGCAGACAAAGATGGAGAAGCTGTACACAGTCAGCAAAAACAAGAGCTGGAGCTGACTGTGGCTCAGATCATCAGCTTCTCATAGCAAAATTCAGGCTTAAACTAAAGAAAGTGTAGGACACCACTAGGCCAGCCAGGTACCACTTAAATCAAATGCCCTATGAATGTGCTGCAGAGGAGACAGACTGAAGGGATTAGATCCAGTGAACAGTGTGCCTGAGGAGGTACGGGTGGCGGTCTGTAATACTGTACAGGAAGCAGAGAACAAGACCATCTCAAAGGAAAAGAAAAGCAGAAGGCAAAGTGGTTGTTTGAGGAGGCCTTACAAAAAGCTGAAGAAAGAAGAGAAGTGAAAAGCAAGGGAGAAAAGAAGGGTGCATCCAACTAAAGGCAGAGTTCCAGAGAACAGGAAGGAGAGATGAGACGGCCTTCTTCAAGGAACAGTGCATAAAACTGGAAGGAAACAACAGAAGGGGAAAGACTAGAGGTCTCTTCAGGAAAACTGGAAATATCACAGGAATATGTCACCCAAAGATGGGCCTGATAAAGTACAGAAACGGTAGAGACCTAGCAGACGCAGAGGAGATCAAGAAGAGATGGAAAGAGTACATGGGAGAGCTGTGCAAAAAGACCTTAATGAACTGGATAAGCACGATGGTGTGGTCAGTCACCCAGAGCCAGACCTTCTGGAGTGTGCAGTCAGGTGGGCCTTAGGAAGCCCTGCTGTCAATAAAGCTAGTGGATGGGATGGAATTCCAGTGGAGATATTCAAAACCCTAAAGGATGATGCTATCAAATGTTGCACTCAATATGTCAGCAAATCTGGAAGACCCAGCAGTGGCCACAGGACCGGAAAAAGTCAATCCTCATCCCAATTCCCAAGAAGGTTAGTACTAAAGACCGTGCAAACCATCGGACAATTGCACTCATCTCCCATGCTAGTAAGGTCGTGCTTAAAATCTTGCACGCTAGGCTTCAGCATTATGAAAACCAAGAACTTCCAGAAGTTCCAGCTGGGTTTAGAAAAGGCAGAGGAACCAGAGATCAAACTGCCAGCATTCACTGGATCCTAGAGAAAGCAAGGGAATTTCAGAAAAAGATGGCATCTACCTCTGCTTCATCAGCCGCACTAAAACTTTTGACTATGTGGATCATAACAAACTGTGAAAAGCTCTTAAAGAGATGGGAATACCAGACCATCTTACTTGTCTCTTGAGAAACCTGCGGGTCAAGAAGCAGCAGTTAGAATCCTGTATGAAACATTGACTGGTTCAGGACTGAGAAAGGAGGACGACAGGGCTGTCTGCTGCCACCCTGTTTATTTAACCTACACGCTGAGCACATCGCGGGAAATGCTGGGCTGGCTGAGTTACAAGCTGGAACCAAGATAGGTGGGAGAAACATCAGCAGCCTCAGATATGTGGATGATACCACTAATGGCACAAAGCGAAGAGGAACTAAAGAGCCTCTTAATGAGGGCGAAGGAGGAGACTGAAAGAGCCGGCTTAAAACTAAATATTAAAAAAAAACTAAGATCGTGGCATCTGGCCCCATTACTTCATGGCAAACAGAAGGGGAAAATTTGGAAGTAGTGACAGATTTCCTCTTCTTGGGCTCTAAAGTCACTGTGGATGGTGATTGCAGCCATGAAATCAGAAGACGGTTGCTTTTTGGCAGGAAAGCAGACAAACCTAGACAGTGTGTTGAAAAACAGAGACATTACTCTGCCAATAAAGATTCATATAGTCAAGGCTATGATCTTCCCAGTGGTCACGTACGGTTGTGAGAGCTGGACCGAAAAGAAGGCAGAGCACCAAAGAACTGATGCCTTCAAACTGTGGTGCTAGAGTAGACTCCTGAGAGTACCTTGGACAGCAAGGAGATCAAACCTGTCAGTCTTAAGGAAAACCAACCCTGAATACTCATTGGAAGGACTGACGCTGCAGCTGAAGCTCCAGTATTTTGGTCACCTGATGAGAAAAGCTGACTCATGGAAAAGTCCCTGATGCTTGGAAAGATTGAGGGCAGAAAGAGAAGAGGGCATCAGAGGATGAGATGGCTGGATGGCATCACCGATGCAATGGACATGAACTTGGGCAGACTTTGGGAGACGGTGAGGGACAGGGAGGCCTGGTGTGCTGCAGTCCATGGGGTCACAAAGAGGTGGACACGAGTGGGCGACTGAACAACAACATGGTAAGAATCCGTTTAGTTTTCTAAGAAACTGCCAAACTGCCTTCCACAGTGGCTGTACTAGTTTGTATTTCTACCAGTGATGAATGAGAGTTCCTTTTGGTCCGCATCCTTACCACCATTTGGTGTTGTCAGTGGTTTGGATTTTGGCCATTCTAATGTGTGTGTAGTGGTACGTAATTATAGTCTTAATTTGCAATTCTCTGATGATATATAAAATTGAATATCTTTTCATGTGCTTATTTGTCAGCTGTGTGTCTTCTCTGGTGAGGTGTCTGTTCGGATTTCTTGCCCAGTTTTGAATTGGGTTGTTCATTTTTTTTTTTTTTTAATTGTTGAGTCTTAAGAATTTCTGTATTTGGATATCAGTCCTCATTAGACATGTGTTTTGCAAAGACTTCCACCCTGCCTCTGGTTTGTGTTTTCATTCTCTTAATATATTTGTTTTGTCAAATTCTTTAACATCTTCTTTAACCCTGATGTAATCCTCCTGTTCTTTTTCAGATTTGTTTCGTGTATTCTACCTTTGCGAGTTAAATGTTCACTAACAATTTTTTTTATTTGCTTTTGTTTGAACATGAAAATACGCATCTTCTGTAGTTTCTTCTTGGTGCATGTTGGCTGAATTCCATATTTTTTTCATAAATAGGGTTTTTAAAATAATGATGCAAAGTGATAGATACAGGGGAATTTTAAAAATAGTAAAATAAGAGAACAAATAAAAGGAAGATACGGGCTACATGATGAAAAGTTATCCAACTTCCCTGATAGGGAATGTCTACTTCCAGATATGATGCAGTGACTTGCGACAGACTGATGCTCTCCTAGGACTGACCGGAGAGGCCAGGGAAAATAAAAAATTTCTTCTGTTTGGAGACCACAGAGCACAGCTGAGCAAACAGAATGGCTCTGGGCTGGATTTTGGAGGAACAGAACGGCGGATTGCTGAGCAGACGTTCCAGAACTGTCCTGCCTTCAGGGAACTTGCCAGCTCTTGGCACTGACCGAGGCAGAAGGAAAAGAAAGCTAGAGAGTCATTGTTTTTTAATTGATTTTTGTTGGAGTATAATTGACTTACACTGTTGTGTTAGTTTCTGCTGTACAGCAAAGTGAATCCGTTACACATGAACATATATTCACTCTGTTTTAGATTCTTTTCCCATATAGGTCATTACAGAGTACTGAGTAGAGTTCCCTGTGCTATCCAGTAAGTTCTTACTCGTTATGAGTTTTATATACAGTAATGTGTATATGTAAATCTCAATCTCCCAGTTTTTCCCTCCTCCCCACCCCCTTTAGAGAACCATGGTTAACAGAGAATCAAGCAGAAATTCTAACACTGTCACAGACATGGGGAGGAGAAGCGGGGTGTGGGGGTGCCTAAACTGGCCCAAGACCCCGGTGAGAGAAGCCAGTACTTAGAAGTGAGTCTGATGCTCTCAGCTTTCCTGGAGGCATTTGTCAAATTCCTAAACTTGCAAGGAAGAAAGACACTGCAAAGAAAGAAAAAGGGCAAAGCAGCATCTTCTGCACTTCTGTAGTACTAAGAAAATTAAAAACTGAAGTTAGAATGAATCCTGAGAGAGAAGGCCAACTGACAACCCAGGAGCTCAATCAGAAACCCCAAAGGACCACACAGCAGAAGCGGGGGGGGGACCAGAGGTGGGCGAACTCATGCCCAAAGTGCAACCGAACCTTGAACTGCTCATTCCCTGCCTGGATTAAGGTGATCCATCACTTCACGATCTGCTTACCAGAGGAGATGTTGAGGGTTCTTAGAGAGAGAGATCATCATTCAGCGTATCTACAGTCTGACACAATACACAGCGCTCAACAAGAGACGATAAAGCCTTCCTAAGAAACTGGACTGGGAGAGAAACACGCAATAGCGGATTCACGGATGTGATGTCACTAGAGCTGTCAGAGAGGGACATTAACATCTGCATAAATAAACAGTATGTGCAGGAAGAGACAATGCCACAGAGAACTGGAATATATAAACAACAGTCAAATAGTAATGCTGGAATTAAAAATTACTGCAATTGCCCCCTGGCCCAAGAATTCTATTCCTAAATATATGTAGAGCAGAAATTTGTTCACATAGTCACTAAAGATCTGTATAAGAATATGTTTATAAGCTTTAGTTCATAATAGTCCCAAACTGGAAACCACCCAAGTGTCCACAATAGTGAGTGATAGATAAGCCATGTTACCGCAGTATGATGGACCACTACTCAGCAGTGTAAAGGGAAGGACTATTGAAACACCCCAAACTAAACCTTTCTTTCCACATGCCCTCGTATTCTCTACAAAGGTGCCCCTTCCCCCTTTTTTGGTCAGAGCAAAACTCATGTAGTCAATCTTGGCTACTTTGGTTCTTGCACAAATAGCAAATAAAGTTGACTCCGCGTTCACAACATGCTTTTTTCAAAGTATTAGTTTCTTTCATGACTGCCAGCCCTACCACACCTATATAAACCCTCACCATTTCTCTCTAGAGCCTTCAGGTGGGCTGTAGGCACCAGTGCTTGCTTCTCTTCCACCCCTAGATGTGGGCCTTCTGAAATGTGCATCTCGTCATTTACCCCACCCACTCACGACCTACCAGTGATGATAGGATTGTATCCTGACTTACAAGGCTCCACAGCATCTCTCTTCTCCCCCTGCCAAGCTTCAGATACACAGGCCTCCGTACCCCCAAACTTGGCTCTCAGGAATTGTCTTTGCTCTCTATGACCTTCTTCTCAGAATTGTTCTTGGTGAGAGTCTCCTCACCTGGAGATCCCCAGGAGGTTAATCCTCAATCTGGGGGCCCAACGATTGATATGGGTCTACGAAACAATGTCTCCTTGCCTTAAGGTGGGGCAATGCTGGGGTGAGATACACACCCCAGAGCTGTGGATCAGGCTGGACTTTACCTGGGATCACGTCCCTGCTCAGCCACTTCCCCTGCCTCTTGTTTCCCTCCATCCCCCCTCTTCTAAGATCAGTCCCCCAGTAAACCACATGCATCAAATACCTATCACCGACTCTGCTTCTAGTTAGCCTAACCTAAGCCACAGGGCTACCGCAGAAGAAAGGATAGTGATGTGGCTAAAGAAAAGGCTTCAACAGCCAACTTCCTGTCCCATATGAGTGGACGTTGCCCGTGCCATGCAAAGTGTCCAGTTGGAGCTCACAGGTTTTGGAAATCCCAAAACCCAAATCTGCAACAAGTCTACTAGTTAATTAACAACTTTAAAAAAGAAATCAGCGTATGATAAGTAAGGGATAGACTCTCGGAAGTCACTGCAGTCAGGACAAAAGCCTTGGCAAACTGTTTATTTGGAGAGTTAACACTTCCAGAAACTAAGCCAAAAGAGAGAATACCAGGATTAAAGGTTCATAAATCTAAGAGCAGACGTTCTACCGAAAGGGTAAGGAGCAGTTTTTAAAAAGAGCCTCCTTTGAGTAAGTCTACATTGAAAGTGGCTTAATGGAAAAATTCTAGGGAAAAAGGCCAAATGTTCCCAAGATGAGAGGCATACAGCCTTGTCTAGATCCCATCCCTGGGGAGTGGGGGTTTTACCTCTCAGGCCACTGCTTGGTGAGGAAGTTTCCACCAGCTGAGGCTAATGTGGGGAGCTCACCCATGTAAGCCAGTGGCTGCAGCCCTGCAGTCACTGGTGATAGGGGTGCCAGGTGGAAAAGGGAATTCAGGAGGCCAGTCACAGGGCCCACCATACCTGCCTCCATTAGAATCTGTTCAGACACTGGGACAGGCTTCCCAGGTGGCTCAGTGTAGAGTCAGTTTGTCAAACAGGAGATGCGGGTTCAGTCCCTGGGTCAGGAAGATGCCCTGGAGAACGAAACGGTAACCCACTCCAGTATTCTTGCCTGGAGAATCCCATGGACAGAGGAGCCGGGTGGACTACACTCCGTGGAGTTGCAAAAGATTCAGACATGACTTGGTGAATAAATGACAGCAACAAAAAACAAGATAGTGGGACATGACTCTCTGGGGAAAGCAACGTCTTGCACGTCGCTAAAAAATAAAGTAAATCAAGCAGGTCATCCAGGACCCCTGTCCTTGACCTCTCAGTGGGGTAGAGGTGGGAGATGAAGATGCGTTTGAAGACTTTTCCTTACAAATATCCAATTCTTCCTTCTTGGGTTTCCCATGACCAGATTTGTTCCCCATCACCCTGTAACTGGGGCTATCATAAACTCCTTACTCTTCTCACTCGAAGTATTAATCCAGAGTAAGTTCAGCTTCTCACTCAAGCATATTCAGAGAAGTGTCTCCAGGTGAAGCTGGCTGTCCTCCCATGCTCATCTCACGACCTTCTCAGCCACATGACATACACTATCCCAGAGGTCTGCTATAAATCACAGCTTCCTGGTGATTCACATATCAGCTCCTTCACTCTCTTTCTTACAGTTTAATTTTGTTTGAATCCAAGTAATAGACTTAACACAGATTTAAAGGTCAGAGCCCCCAGAAGAGAGTCTTCCAGTCTCTTCCCAAGATGTACAGGTTTGACACCAGAGCTCCCATACCAGACAGGAACTCAGTCCAAGAAGCGTCATCACCCAGAGTGCAAGCCTGACTCCTCTGTGCAACATCTCCCCCCATCCTCCGTGGTGCAGCCCTCCAGAAGTAAATCTTCCTCCCTCTGCTAGCAGGTCCCTGGGCTGCCTGGGGTAAGGGGGCTGATTTGCGGTAGTGGGTTCTATCAGCTTCACATTCAAACTAGCATCAAATCCTTGCCAGCTTTACCCTACAGATCCCCCCTCCTCGCTTAGAGGTAACTGGTGTCCCTAATTCCTGCATCATCCCTGGATTCTGTGCTGGCAGTACACTTATTTCTTGTGACCGTCATTATTGGCAGTACCAGGTTTAAGATTTACCTGGTTAGCTAAGGCAGTAACCAGGTTACCATTTCATTTTCAGCCTTTCAAACTTCATAGAAATTTGCGTAATCTCTGGTTTTATTTGACCTAACTCCTGTTGTCTTTGTTCCTCTCAACTGATAGCCTTTTTATTCTTTAACTCTTACTTGAATGGAAATAGATATGATCCTACTTCCAACTAGGTTACTTTCTAATTCTGAAGTGTAATCCCATGGATAACCATTAGGGGGTGCAAAAATTTTAATGTAAGGTCCTCCTAAAGGCTACTTTCTCAGACCTTTTTCATTTAATAAGCAAAAGTGGACTTTTTCTTACGATTCTTAGAAAAAACTTTTCAAACCACTACACATGTAAATATTTTTTGTCGGATTACCAAATGCAAACAAAGAAAGAAAAACTAGTAATTAGACTACCAGTCCATGTTTCAACGTCAAACTTATTCACTCATCCATTCAGCAAATATTTATTAAGCACCTACTACATACCAGGCCCTGAACCAGATATTGGGAATTGAGCAATGAACCTGTATTCATACATGCCTCAACTTGCTTTCTCTCTTTCATATTGCTTACCTACAAGAATTCTTCAGTCATTCACAGACTTCTTACAGATGACATCAGAATATTTTAGGAGAAATTCTAAGGATCAGAGAAGAAGCATCTTTCTTAGCTAGGTATCAAATGAACTAACAGGTACCTTTAAAAAGGTCATAAGGAGAAGATTTAGAACTTTAGAAACATCAGAAGATGTTTTTTGGACAAAATTCAATACTTTTCCTACTCTAGATACATTGGGTAAAAATTTGAAGATGCCTCCATTTTTTTCTCCACTCTCTTCTGGTGACACATCCATCCACCCTTTAATTGTTTCAAAGATCAATCGTATCTGGGGCTCACTCTACTCCCCATCTTAGGAGGAGACAAATAAAAAGTTCCTTTACCACAAAGCATCACGTGCATGAGCTAGTCAGCGTTTCTCCCCCAAGACAATCTGCATCCCTCTTTTGTGTCCAGGATCACTGATGGTGACGATATCTTATTTCAGGTTCTCTTTATATTTGAGGCTTTGTATACTCTCTAAAAGGGGCTTTCCTAGTGGCTCAGATGGTAAAGAATCCGCCTGCAATGTGGGAAACCTGGGTTTGATCCCTGGGTTGGGAAGATCCCCTGGAGAAGGGAACGGCAACCCACTGCAGTACTCTTCATGGAGAATCCCCATGGACAGAGGAGCCTCGTGGGCTACAGTCCATGGGGTTGCAAAGAGTCAGATATGACTGAGTGACTAAGCACAGCTTTGAAATACCTCTAAAGGGGTATTTCAAAGCAGCAAGCCAGCAAGAATTTTATGTGATGGTGCAAGAACATGGCATTTATTCATTATTTCTCTGCCTTTGTCCTAACATAAAACTAATCTCAGGGTGGGAGGTAGGAGGGAGGTTCAAGAGGGAGGGGACATGTATGCCTATGGCTGTTTCATGTTGATGTATGGCAGAAACCAATACAATATTGTAAAGCAATTATCTTCCAATTAAAAACAAATTAAAAAAATAAGCAGAAATCACAATTGTGCATAGCTTCAAATCAATCATACTATTGAAATTGGGAAAAAAAAAAATAATCTCAAGGAAACAGACCAACCTATGCATTGCTGTATCCTGCTCTTCTGTTGAGAATTTGCCATCTCATATGTTCCCAGAATTAGGAAAGTCTTAGCCTATGGCAAATGGTCCAGAAGCACTCTGGGCCTGACCAGGAAGGGCTGTGCTGGGATCCCAGACACACGCTCATTTTCCTATTGGCTTTGGTGGGAAATAGGGTAATGTTTCTTATTAATTCTACCACTGGGAAGAAACTGATTAACTTTCTTAGTTCCAATGATAAATTAACTATAAATAAATAGATAAATGATCAGATGCTAGTGCTGGAATCAGCAAATGTGACTGGGGACTGGAGCTGTGCTGGGATCTTGGACGGCAACACTGTGGCAGTGATGGAGGAGCAGTTCCCAGAAACAGGGACGTGTTCTCAGAACGAGCATGCTCCGAAAACCAGGTGATAAGTTTCCACTGTGGCAAAGTTCACTGTCCCTTTTTATTGGGAAATTAATTCTGGCTTTTGAATACAGAGCTATTTTAGGCATAACTAATATGGAAAAAACTTTGAACTTTTTTCCAATTCAATAGAAATAGGCCAAACTTTTCAAGAATCAGTACAAATTTAAAATTATTTAAAATTACACTGGGAAATATTTGGAATCATCCTATATAGCACACTACAAAAAGGTAAAATACCATCAAATATCACTGATTCCAGCAAACCTCAAAAATCAGTCTTTCATCTGGCAAAAACGAAACCTTGTACAATTCCTGGTGAAAGGCACACTTCCTCTGACCCCATTTAATATCTTGTTTCCAAACCCCTTACATTCTCCACTTTGATATCTGAGGACTAGTGGCAGCTAGAACTGAAGGTCAGTTTTAATTGCCCCATCTATAGAAAGAAGGGTGATCTCTAGAGAGGCACAGGGCTGCATGTATCTGAATTTAGCACCTTTAAGTTATCAGGGCCCAACAGGCAGATCCTGCATCTGGCAGGGGAAAGATTTTCAAGTAGGAAATTGAATTGAGTTCTTACAGTCTTTAAGAACTCTAACACTTTGAGAGAGACATGAACGTATCTGCGGCTGCTTTGTTTGAAGGAATTGGCTCGTGCTTTGTTTTTAAGAAAAGATTCATCCTTTAATTAACAAATGTTTAAAGGAATTTTAAACCATTTTAACTTCACATTCAAAGGGAAATTAAAGTGATTTAATTCATATACCCAAAGATTAGAGCTAGATTTTATTTCTCAAAGATTGTTGCATAATACTTAACCTAGAAATTTCTTTGAGGCTCAACATCCATCTCAAGTATGCAGCTGGATGAATGTGTGCGTGTGTGTGTGTGTGTATATATATATATATATATCTGTGTATGTATATATATTAATATATATCCATGTGTATGTATGTATATATAGACATATATATATGTATCAGTGATCTTCCTGACCAAGGGATCAAACCCTAATCTCCTGAATTGCAGTCAGACTCTTTATCATATGAGCCACCAGGAAGCCCATGTATCAGTGTGTGTGTGTGCATATATGTGCGTATGTGTGTATATATGTATCTCCACGTGGCACTACCCAGATCAAACTCTATATCATCTCCAACAACACAGAAGACCTCTTCATGTTCCTATATGGTCCCATGTCTACCCATGATCCCAGAAGTAACTATTATCCAATCTCTATGCCCATCTGAATTTCATTCAAATGCTAAAATTCAGTCTATCTCCTTTTATGTCTGGCTTCTTTCACTCAGTACTGTTTCTCTGAGATTCATCAGTATTGTGTCATGTAGCAGTGGTGCGTTTGTTCTCATTACTCGCTATGATTTCATTGTATAAAAAGACCACAACTTCATTACCCCTCCATCGTCTTTGGTAGACGTATGTACTCCTTCATTTTAGACACGCACTAGCAGTGAACTTGCGGAGTCAGTGGGTAGGTAGCCAGTTAGCTTGACTAGGTAATGCTGATTAGCTAGCCACCCAGTATGATTGCACCAGACACACTGCAGCAAGAAAGGAGAGTTCTGATGGTCTCACATTCTTAACAGCTCTTGGTTATAATCAGTCTCTTTCACTTTTGCTATTCCTGGGCTTGCTCATTCTGAGCATTTGGAAACAAAGCATCCTTAAATGGCAAACAGTCAGATAAACCACGGTAGTGCCCAACCACGGAATACTACGTGGTGGTCAAACGGACAAACAGAGCGATGTCTTACTGTGGTTTTACTTCATATTTCTCTGAATCCAACTGATGGTATTATTCTTTCCCCATGCTCCCATAGTTATACAAAAGTCTCAGAGGGCTACAAGTCAAAGATAATGCAAATCTCAACTACATCATAGCCGCAATATACAGAACACAACAGAAAATTTTGAGACACACAAAAAGCCATGAAAATGTAAGCAATAACCAGGAGGGAAAAAGTCAATAGAAACACACCCATACCAACTATATATCCTGGAATTAACTGACAAGGATTTTTAAAGTTTATATTAAAAAATTCAGGGATATAAAGAAAAAGAGAATGAGTAAACAGATGGGAGACTTAGTAAAGAAATGGAAATTTCTTTGAAGAAGAACTAAATAGAAATTCAAGAACTGAAAAATAAAATATTTAAAATTAAAAATTCACTAGGTGGGCTTATCATCGAGTGGACACTGGAAGAGAAACGATTGGCGAACTTGGAAATAGATCAATAGACGCTATGCAAATTGAACAGAAAGAAAAGATATTTTAAAAAGAAATAATCTTTAGCAACTTAAGAGACAACATCCAGTGGTCTGATATATAGCTAACTGGAATCCTAGAAAGATAGCAAGGAGATTGGGCAGAAAAAAAAAATGCTTGAAAAATTTCTAATTTTGATTAAAAAAATCATTTCAGAGATTCAAGAAGCTCAACAAATCCAAGAAGGTTACACACAAAGAAAATCACACCCAGACACATCATATTCAAATTGATAAAAAAAAAAGACTAAATTTTGAAAGACGCAGAGGGAAAGCACACATTATATGTATGGAATAATGATAAGAATCTCTACTTATTTCTTATTCAACACAAAGACAATGTAATAGCATCTTTAAACTACTGAAAGAACAAAATGCTCAACTTGAAACTATACATCTGGCATAAGGACCTTTAAAAAATGAAGTACAAACCTTTCAGATCAACAAACGCGAAGGGAATTTATTGCCAGCAGACTTGCACTAAAGGGAGGCCTTCAGACAGAAGGGAAAAAATTAAATAATACCAAAGAGAAGCCTCGATTTACATAAAGGAACAAAGATTGCTAGAAATGGTAAATATGTGGGTAAATAGAATTTTTTCTCAATCATAATATGAAAAAGAAAAGAATCATAATAACGTCTTGCAGGGTATACAGCTGATGTAGAAATAAAGGGTGACTGGAAGGGGGGGTCAATGAAAACATTTTGTTGTAAAATTCTTAGATTGGATGTGAAGAATTATAATATTAAAGCAAGATATACTATGAATGGGACTTCCAGAGGCTCAGGGGTAAAAACAAAAACAAACCCACCTGCAATGCAGGAGACAGGGGTTCAGTCCCTCAGTTGGGAAGCCCCTGGAGGAGGGCATGGCAACCCACTCCAGTGTTCTTGCCTAGGAAATTCCATGGACAGAGGGCCTGGTGGGTTAGTCCATGGGGTTGCAGAGGGTTAGACATGACCAAACAACAACAATAATACTGTTAAGTAGCTACAGATATGCAAACAGCAACCAAAAGAAAGGCAAAGTCTCTATATTCATATTAAAGTAGATTTCAAAACAAGAGTGATATTTCAGTTTATAAAGGGCATAACAATCCTAAATCATTATGCATCTATTAAAAGCAATTTGAAATACACGAAACAAAAAAATTGAAATGAACAAGTCTGTAATGATAGTTGTAGATTTGACTCCTGTCTAGGTATTGTTAGAACAATTAAAGTAAAAAGTAGCATACAGAGAACCTGCAATACTCTCAAATAATTTAGCAAACTTGGTATTTAGAGAAAACTTCACCTAACAATTAAAGAATACACCACCCTTCAAAGGGCACAGGGATCATTCACTAAGATACACCACTTGCTGGGCCCAGGAAAAGTCTCAATAAATTTAAAGCGATTGAATTCACATAGAATATGTTCTCTGACCACAATGGCATTAAATTAAAAATTGGTTAAAAAAAAAAAAGTGACAAGTAGCCAAGTATTTGGAAATTAAACAACACATTTTCATATGATCCATATGTGTGCATGCTAAGTCACTTCAGTCGTGCCCGACTCTGTGTGAGCCCATGGACTGTAGCCCCCCAGGTTCCTCTGTCCCAGGGGATTTCCCAGGCAAGACTACTGGAGTGGGTTGCCGTGCCTTCCTCTAGGGGATCTTTCCAACCCAGGGATCAAACCCATATCTCTAAGGTCTTCTGCACTGGCAGGCACGTTCTTTACCACTAGCACCACCTGGGAAGCCCATATGATCCACAGGTCAAAGAAATAATCTAAAGGGAAATTGTGAAAGAGTTGAACTAATGACAATTTTAACAACTGTATCAGATAAACAGCAAGGATTTACTGTATAGCACTGTATAACTCTATTCAATATCTGGTAATAAACTATCATGGAAAAGACAACCTAGATGTCCATCAGCAGATGAATGGATAAGAAAGCTGTGGTACATATACACAATGGAGTATTACTCAGCCATTAAAAAGAATGCATTTGAATCAGTTCTAATGAGGTGGATGAAACTGGAGCCGATTATACAGAGTGAAGTAAGCCAGAAAGAAAAACACCAATACAGGATACTAATTCCATACAGGATATGGAATTTAGAAAGATGGTAACGATAACCCTGTATGCGAGACAGCAAAAGAGACACAGATGTATAGAACAGTCTTTTGGAATCTGTGGGAGAGGGCGAGGGTGGGATGATTTGGGAGAATGGCATTGAAACATGTATAATATCATATAAGAAATGAATTGCCAGTCTAGGTTTGATGCAGGGTGCAGGATGCTTGGGGCTGGTGCACTGGGATGACCCGGAAGGATGGTGTTGCGGGGGAGGTGGGAGGGGGGTTCGGGATTGGGAACACGTGTACACCTGTGGTGGATTCATGTTGATGTGTGGCAAAACCAATACAATATTTAAAGTAAAAAAAAAAATAATAAAAAAGAAAATAAATATATACACATGTCTATATAACTGAATCACTTTGCTGTACCCATGAAACTAATACAATATTGCAAATAGACTATACTTCAAAAACAAAACAAAACAAAATCCTGCAATATATCAGCTGAAGAAGTCCTTAGACGGGAACTTATAGCTTGAAATGCTTATATAAAGGAAAGTGAAAGTTGCTCAGTCGTGTCTAACTCTTTGCAACCCCATGGACTATGGAGTCCATGGAATTCTCCAAGCCAGAATACTAGAGGGGGAGCCTTTCCCTTCTCCAGGGGATCTTCCCAACCCAGGGATTGAATCCAGGTCTCTCACATTGCGAGTGGATTCTTTACCAGCTGAGCCACAAGGGAAGCCCAAGAATACCAGAGTGGGTAACCTATTCCTTCTCCAGTGGATCTTCCTGACCCAGGAATCCAACGGGCTCTCTTGCACTGCAGGCGGATTCTTTACCAACTGAGCTATCAGGGAGGCCCCAGAATGTTATAAAATCAAGCATGCATATTCCTTCCTGGCTGGAGTCAGGGGCTACTCTCAGCTCCAGGGGCCACCCCACATTTCTTGTCACATGGCCCTCTGTGTCTTCAACAGGAATCTCCCTCCAGTTGAATCCCCATCATGCTTTGATTCCTTCTGACTTCTCAAACTCCTATCTCTAGATTCAGACTTGAAGGGCTCATGTGATTAGGTCAGGCCCACCTGGAAAATCTTCCCTTCTTAAAGACACATAAATATGACTGAGCTGGGGAGTGAAATCCATCCTATTCACAGTCCTGGGGATTATAAAGGTTATGCACACTAGGCAGCAGGAAGCTTGGGCCCATCTTCAAATTCTACCCACTGCAATCTCCACATCTGTATGTAATCTTGGGCTTCCCTGGTGGCTCAGATGGTAAAGAATCCGCCTGCAAGGGGGGAGAACTTAGTTCGATCCTGGGTTAGGAAGATCCCCTGGAGAAGGAAAAGGCTACCCACTCCAGTATTCTTGCTGGGAGAAATCCATGGACAGAGAAACCTGGCATAATTTAGACAGGTAGATAGGCACACAGAGTGTTTATTTCTGCAGCATGTCCACGTTCAAATATGGGTCTACTAGAAACGACCAAATTCCCAATTTTAGGCCAGGCATCCTGTGGTATGTTAGGTGACAGAAGACTGTCGTTTCCCTGAGACACATTTCCTTATGTTCTGTGACATCCTTGCTCACTTGCCACCTCTAATGTCACTGTCCGTGGAAAACACAACATGGAAGGATGCATGCGCAGGGACAATAGGAATTGCAAAACGAGAATTACTATAAGGATCAGGTTGAAAAGGAGGAAGACGGGGTTTTATTATTGTGTTGTTGTTGCAGGTGAGAAACAACAGACATCTTAAGATAAATAAATGGGCCTCTATTGTCTTTATCCTTTTGGGACTTCTGCCCACAACAGGCAAAATTTTCAAAATAATTGGGAGGAACTGGAATGAATTTGGCAAACACATGCCATCTGTTGAAGCCAGACTCCCAGGTCATTCCAAGGCTGTGTGAAGCTGCTTACAGAGGCAGGATTGCTGGGGGGGCGCGTTCACAAGAAGGGCTGGAGGGGTCACCTCTCCAGGGGTCCCTCTAATGCAGCTCTGTTTCCCCGTGCCTGTTTTGTTCATCTCTGCTTCACTGATTGTGAGTGACAGCTGGAGTGAGCACAAAATCCTTCTCTTTCCTCTTTTGGGTCCACTGTCCAAATTCCTTTCTCCTCTGGCTTCCAGGCCTGGGTCCTAGCAGCTGACTGATCCTTCCAGGCTTTAGGCAACCTTCCTTCACACTTCAGGCAGTGGGCTTTATTCCGCCCGCTTCACCCAACAGGCCTCCCCATTGGAGGGCGAGTGGGGGAGCGATGCCCGAAGCTCGCCTTCACGCTTCACAGAGTTTGGTAAATGAGTTTTTCTTCCAAGTGGGAAAAACACTGGGATAAAGGGACTATGTTTGTTTGAAGCTTGTAATTCAGACATCCATCTTCTTGGTGAATTTGTGTTCTAAATTTTCTCAGAAACAACAGAATAAACTAAACTTCTTAGGAGATCCCCAGACTGCTTTCAAACAGCACAAGCTGGGAAACCAAGGTTCTGTGATGTTTACTCCTCATAGCAACCTGACAGCTCCTGCTCCCCACGGTTCCCCAATTAATCCGATAATGCTTATGGCTCTTTTTCCCATTTCATAAGAATAGTTTTAAGCCGAAAAACAAAAAACAACCTCTCTCCCTGTTCTTCCTACACGTCAGAAAGGGCTCTGAGAAGCAAAATCAATTTTCCTGCTCTGACATCTCAAGTACTTGAAATAAATGTGAGTGGGGTGAGAAGATCTTAATGAAACTGAAAGGCATAGAGTTTTTGTTTTGTTTTAATTTTTTCCACTCCAGAGTCTGGTTGCTGGCTTTCAATCAACACTGTTCTGCAGCTGTTCACAAATGTAGGCAGTGTGTTTAGGTCCACCACAATTGGGGTATTTTGTTTGAAAACTTCCTGGAATCTCCATTAATCTTCACAGTAAGTCTCTGGGGCAAATGCAACATCTCTGAACCTGAGGTTCTCCAGGTTGGTGACTTACCCCATTTTTACAAATGAGAAGCAAGCCAGTAGAAGGGCCAGAACATAATTACTGAAAAACAAAAATTCTCCAAAATCAGAAGACTTATGACATTTCCTCGAGAACATAAGAGAAAAAAGATGCAAAGACAGTTTGATGTTTAAGTATAAGATGGAAAAGCTTTCTTTCCATTTGTTCAAAATGAAATGAAAAGACAGAATATGTCTTTATTGCATCCAGTCTAGAAAACAGTTCAGTAGTTTCTTCAAATATTAACCATATGCTTACCATACAACCCAACCAATCCTGGATGTTTACCCAAAATAAACAAAAGCATATGTCCACAGAGGGGGTTGAAGATGAAGTGGCTTTATTTGTAAGAGCCACAGACTGGAAACAGTCCAAATGTCCAGCAACAAGTGAATGAATAAGCCAACTGTGGTTCATAATACAATGGAAAGCTACTCAGCAATTAAAAGAAGATGGACAACTGGCATACACGATGACATGGATGAGTGAAAAAAAAAGGATGCATGCTTAGTGAAAGAAACCAAACAAAAAATACAGACTGAATGATACCATTTTTATGAAATATAAACTAATCTATACTGCAAATGACTTCTTGCTGGGGGAAGAAGTACGAGTTACCAGGTTCAAGGGAACTTTGGGGACAGTTATCTTGATTGTGATGAGTGTTTTATGAATGTTATCAAGTGGTACATTTTAAATTTATGTCCTTCATTGTATCAACTATACCTCAATAAAGCCATAAAAACATAACAAGGATTCTTTTCTTCAATTTGAAATGAAAAGAAAAAAAAAGAATATACCTGTGCGCTCAAGAATTCTGAGATAATTATGAAGCTTGTAATGAACAGCAGCATGCACTCTCTTCATCTGAATATTTGGAGCTGGTTAGAAAAATAATTTCCACTGTTTAGGCTCTCAGATAACACTTAATTATCCGATTGGATGGTATTGAGCTGGGAATGATTTTTATGGCTTTTCATACTATGGTTTCTCATGGATGGTGTGCTTAAAGAATAGGAGGTATCTTTCCATTCCTGCTACATATCTTGCTGACTTGGTCCATGGAACAGGATTTGTCAACATTTCTTCTGCTCAGGAAGAGCTGGGGAAAAGCTTTTGCTCTTACCCCCTCTCCATAACAGGAGAAGTAACTTATCTCACGGATGAGATGAAAAGAAGTGTCCCTCTCTCTGACCAGCATGGAGGCAGGCTATTTTCTTCCCTTTCCCTCTCCTAGGTGCTAAGTACACCTAGGAGGTGGGGCCTCTTGTCCATTTGACTTGATGCAGCTTAAGATACACTCAGATCCTTCATCCACGTGACTGGAGGAGTCACCTCTGAAGTCAGAACTCCCCCACTGTGTGGTGGCAAGGTCTAGATTTGAGTTGGGTTGGAAAGAGGTCACTGACAGCTGAGTTTTGCCTCAGGTCTGACTCATATTCTATAATCTGGCTAATAATAAAGTGGATATTATGATTCAAGTCCAACTTCTAAATTGGTTCAGAATCATAGAGGAGGGAGCTGTGATTAAACAGATGATGGGACCCTACTCGGAGAAGGCAATGGCACCCCACTCTTGCCTGGAAAATCCCATGGGCGGAGGAGCCTGGTAGGCTGCCGTCCACAGGGTCGCTGAGGGTCGGACACGACTGAGCAACTTGACTTTACTAGATGGCGCTCTCCTATAGATAACATAAAAAGCAAGACTTCCAGTTACAAATGTGTAATGGGGATGTCATGTACAGCATCATGACTCCAGTAAACAATACTGGATATTTGAAAGCTGCTAAAAGCATAGATTTTAGAAGCTGTCATCACAAGAAAAAGAATTTGTAACTATGTATACGTGCTGAGCAAGGGAGCACAAAAATTGGTAGCTACATATGGTGAAGGATATGTGACTATTTTGCGATATATACAAATATTGAATTGTTATGTTGTATCCATGAAGCTAACGTAATGCTCTATGTCAGTTATATCTCAGTTTTTAAAAAGAATTTAAAAAGAGCCACTAAAAAAAGTAAGGGAAGACACAGGTGAATTTTTTGTCACATACCTAAGTTAAAGTTTCTCTCATCTGGCATTTTGAAATGACAATTATTAAAAGCATTATACATTTAAATCAATAGATATAAGGAAGAGATTAATCACACTTCTAAGCTTAGAATGTCAATGCTGCTTGTGGGTATGCTGTAAAATTTTAATATGTGAAGGTATTTTTTTTGCCATTCAGTTGCTAAATTGTCTAAGAATAATCTGGAAGAAGGAGTTGATGGTTTGGGGGAAGCATTCTTACATAATATTTAAATGATTAAACAACTTATTAGATGATTTGCTTCCCCTGAATTCTTTATGATTTCAGTTCTTTAAAATGGAAAAACCCAAGGTCCAAAAAAACAGGGAGGGTCTCTCCAGGTGCAGTGGGGAGGGATTCCAAATTCTTGGGTTGGACAGGTGCCATCAAAATGTGTTACAATGCGATAGTCTATACTTCATGCTTTCCTGTATACTTCTAGTAAAACTGCTGTCCTAGAGCAGAGGGCCTGAAGAGGTTATTGGACTTACTCAAAAGCAACAGAGTTAGGATAACAGAGCCTCCATAAGAAAAATGAGGTTAAGTTAGGTGCCTTTTCTTAAAGAGAGAAAGCTAGAGCCAGCCAAGGTTTGATCCCAGCTGTGTCTGAGTCCAGAACCACTCTCTTTAACCACTGCTTTAAAGGATCTCCATTCTGAGGAAGAGTTTGCCATTACCAACCCTAAGTAGGTCAATACATGCAAGCATTTGTTTCTTAGAGCTCTTTGTGAGCCTGGCCACCTATGACAGTCTTTGGTCCTTTTCTTTTTTATTTTTTTAATTTTTATTTTTACTTTATTTTACTTTACAATACTGTATTGGTTTTGCCATACATTAACATGAATCCACCGCGGGTGTACATGTGTTCCCAAACATGAACCCCTCTCCCACCTCCCTCCCCATAACATCTCTCTGGGTCATCACCTTTTCTTTTAGGAGCAATTCGTAGGGCCAAAGCCCTTCTAGTCTTCTAGGTACTATACTTATCTCAGGCATACCTGATAATTCAAGAAAGACTCCACGAGGCTTGCATTTTGATTCTTAGTGTAACTGATGGCTGCTGCTCCCGTGTCCATTTGCCATGGGTACCCAGCCTTTGGTCTCACCCTAGACCAATCTTGCAAGAGTATCTGTTTGTTTGTATTATTTCCAATACCAAATCTCATCCACAAATGTAGATTTAACTAAAGATTTTGTGAGAGAGGCAGAAGGGTATAGTTTATGTTGCACAACAGATGGCGTTTCACTCCAAAACTCCAGGGTATCTCTTAATTCTCTCTTGGACTTGCAGCCACCTGCCTTCCAGGCTTCTTATCATCTCTTCTTGGTTCATTTGTGGAGCAATTTAGCTCTCTCCATGTTTCCATATCCAAGTTTACACATCTCCCCAAAACCACTGAGAGTACTGTCAAGTGGATCAAATGCTACTGTTTCTGAGTATAAGGATTTTGTTTGAACTGAGCCAAGCAAGTTATTCTTAATGAACAGCAAACCATTTTAAAGACAGTGAGATATTGTAAATATTTAATGTAGGAAGAAGCAAGGTAACAGAACCAGTTAAAACCCATCTTGTTCAGGAGAGATGGTTAGGTTTTCTCAAGAGTCACTCCTGAAGTCTTTACAAAGAATAAGCCTTTTGTTCTCATGGAAACATTGGTTCCTGAAGAGACTTCCTCACCTGAAAAACGAGGAGGCTGAAGAAGATGTTCTTTGACAAATCATTCATCTGCATGAGGTATGATAGGGACCAATGGAGTTGAAATTCTCGTGTTCAGTCCCAGAAACCTAGTGGGAGAGTCAGTAATTCCCGAAGAGAGGACTCAAACTTGGTACAAACTTAGGTATAAAAGCCAATATCACATTTGCTTCCAAAATAGTTTTTAAGCAGCTAAGATTTTATGTTCAGCAAGGCAGAACAATGATACTGATAATGTGATAGAGTCAGAGAACTCCATCCACGTGGACACACATTCTGGTGTCTTTTGTATTTATCAGTACTGTCTCCTGCCCTGCTGATGTGGAAAAGGATAGTGCGCCTTTTGTGAGGCTTTGCACCACACTACAGAGAGTACAGTAGCCTCTTAATACCCTGCTATCTCCCTTTATGGTCTCTCCCAGACTCCAAGTTCCTCATCCACTTTTCTTTCTAGCCTGAGTGAATTACAGAGGAGGCTTAGTGCTCTGATTGTAATGATTCAAGATTTGGTGTTCCTATTTGCTTCCAGCCATTCTAGGTCCATATGTTGACCATTTTCTTCTCCCAACCAGTGAAGATTCTTGGCTTGAGCTATATAAGTAAGAACAAGCCCTCCCCACTCTGACCCAGGAAAAGAACCTGAGAATCTGCATTGCTCACAAACTCCAATAGCTGATTTTTATGCAAATTAAAATGTGATAACTCCTCTGATATAGAAAACTATTGTAGATGGAAGCTAACAGAATGTATTGGGAAGAGTGCCGGGGTGGTGTTGGTATGTGTGGGTCAGTGGTGGTTTGACAGCTAGGATGCCTTTTCAGAACTGAGAAAGTTAGTCATCAGTTTTTGGTGGTTCTTCCAGCACATTTGTATCCCTTGTCGCCACTCTTCAGCCTCAGGTTTGGGTCGACGCAGGTTTGACTGTCTGCAAAGCAAGACCAGCTAAAGTCTGTTACTGCCCCCTTGCCTCCCTCTTGGCCCTAGACCCGGAGCTGCTGAGATGAGCTGGTTCACAGCCCTTTGAGAGAAGTGATGACACGTTTGTATTAACTTCTATCCATCTGTCTCCAGACACAGTCTGGGTGGCCTCATTTAAGTAGAGGCTGCAGACTGGTGGCCTCCTAATTATCTCCTGCATCTGTGTGTGTGGTCTTGGCAGCTGTTCTGGGGTCACGGGGTGGCCACAAGGCCCTCACAGGTTCCCTGCCCATCTGTCAGCCTCTCTATCCCTACTCGACAGAGGAACCCAGCTGTAGCCAGAGCACAGAGGTCAGAGCTTGAATTGGCCTCTGTGAGCGCCACAATCACAGCCAGAAATGGATAACAGCATCTTGAGTGAGTGTGCCTGGCTTTGCTTAGGCTCCCTATCTAGGAATCCTGAAAGCTCTTCCCTGGGAAGAAGAGAGAGGATGGGGAGACAGCTAATGAACTCTCCAAAGTAGAGTAAAGCCAGACTTTGAGTGGTGTGGCTCCTGGGGTCTGAGTCAATGAAAACGCAGACTAGACTTGGCAGCTATGGGGGAGGGGGCTTTAACTTCTGTTCCAAGGATATCTCCTGTCTTGTTAACTTTGTATAACAACCTCTTTTCAAGTTGAAGTGCGGGATGGTTTTCATCTTGTGGTAAACTCCCCTTGGAGCAAATTCTGCACTGGCTGGCCTCCTACTGGCGGGGGCTGGGGTGGGGGGTTGTGGTGGGTAGGGGGGTTTGGGGGCTGGCGTTTGTCCTCAGGAAAGAGGAAAAGTATGCTCACTTTAGGGAACAAGGTCGGGCTCTGTGACCACAATCATTCCCAAGATCTTAGACTCAAATATAAGCTTCTCTGATTCCTACTAATAGGATTCATGAAAGACTGATGGATGTAGCGGGGAGGGAAGGGGAAAACAGAGGGCTTAGGCTCCTGGCCAGCAGAGGGGTGAAAAGTGCTAGAAAACTCTCCGTAGTAAGAGCGGCATTGTGCTCTCAAACATGGGCTCACGTGTCTCGAGCTGGCTTTCCTAGAACAGAGCCTGGGAGAGACTCAAGGTTATAGGATTATTGGGACATTAAGGGAATGTTCTTCAAGAAAAACCTGTAAGTGTGGGAGGGAGCTCGGAAAGGGAAGGAGAAAGAGGTGAGTAAGGATGATGTCTTGGCCTGATCGATAGCAAGAAACACCCCCAATGCCCCGGATTTGACTTCATTCCCTGAAGGTGCTCAACCTCTGCCTGACCTCAGCTCCACAACCCTCACTGGGTGTGGAGGTGGGCGAGCCCTGGAGATGGACCAGGCCCGTCTTGAAGGGCTCGCGGTGGTCATCAGTGCATGTCGGCAAGCGTGTATCTATGTTATCACGCTTTTCGCTATCATGGTACTACTTCCATCCCTTGTCCCAGGAAGTGAGCTATTTCTAATCAATCCGCCTTTGCTCTTCGGCACACCAATTTACAAATACATTCCACACCTAGTTTTCTAATGGTTCTCAAATCATTTCCCCCTCACCCCCCAGTTTTGTTCTGGGCTACAATGATGAGTCATGACTCCCATTAAAAAGAACTATAAGCTTTTTCCATTTAAATATCTTCTTATATTTATAGGTGAGTTCTTTTGATGTTTTAAAAATGATTAACACAGTAAGGTTTTTGCTTTTGTAACTGAAGGTTAACTTCACTTCAATTAAGATGATAAAATCAATGTGTTTATGTCATAATTCAGAACATGATAGTAAAATTAATTTTACTTTAAAATTAAAGCTGAAAGCTTTAAATGTCATCTAACTTTTTTATATATATGTTTAAGTGTATGTATAAAGATATATTATAATTAATGAACATAGGAAGTTTATGGATAAGGAAGAAGAGAGAATTAGGAGTTTAAAGCTGATGTTTGGTGTATTCAGTTGGGTCTTACTAAGAGGTGGTAAAGAGTTGTTCTCCACATATTGTATGACCTGCCCAGAAAACACAGGTTCCTCACCTTCTCAAAAAAAAAAAAAAAAAATAAGACCCTCACTTGAGAGCTGAATAACTCCGGGTGTTGGTGATGATACCTGTCAAGCTCTGTACTTATTTTATAAGCAAACAATAAAAGTTCCTTGCTTCTAAAAGAACTAGAGCTTCCAGATTTCCTTCTGCTATGTCTGTTTGAAACTCTTTTATTGTCATTCTGGTTAATAAAGGAGCTAGGCTACAAGCATTTTTTATCCTCAGGACCCTGTGCTCCTACCATAATCAAGTGGCCAGTCTCTTGCAATAACTCTTTTTAACATTATGCCTACTTAACGAGTTGGATTGGAAGGCCCTGGGAGATTTGTTAAGGCTCTCCGTGGCCAGAATATGTTCTTCCCTTCAGGGCACTAATTTGGCCTTATCTGTATAAAACAGTCACGTGTACATGTGTTTTACCCGTGAAAGTACTCTATCGTCCTCCGCTCTTGTTCATCACTGGAGCAAAGTAGAGTCATTTCGTTCTGCCACCAACAAGTTGATTCTCTGCCATCCTCTCATTTTGCCTGAAGGTCTGTTATAAGCTACAGATTAGAAACTGCTAAGTCGCTTCAGTCGTGTCCGACTCTGTGTGCCCCCATAGATGGCAGCCCACCAGGCTCCCCCGTCCCCGGGATTCTCCAGGCAAGAACACTGGAGTGGGTTGCCATTTCCTTCTCCAATGCATGACAGTGAAAAGTGAAAGTGAAGTCGCTCAGTCGTGTCTGACCCTCAGCGACCCCATGGACTGCAGCCCACCAGGCTCCTCCTTCCATGGGATTTTCCAGGCAAGAGTACTGGAGTGGGTTGCCATTGCCTTCTCTGAGATTAGAAACTAGGTCTTCCTAAAGTAACAACAAAAAAGGACAGGCTAGAAGCACCGGTAGGAATGACCAAACCAAATATGATAATCAGATAACTATCGATACTTCCAGGGACCTGCTCACGGCCACAGGTCTCCCAGAGAAGCTAAGCGCGCTCCTGTGAGCGGACCTGTCGGACCATGTCGGGACATCAGGCAGAGCTTCCAGGACTCCTGAAACCCAGGATTAGACAACATTACGAGAGCAGACGGCTGAGCCCTAGTTTGAGGAAACAAAATCTGATTATGTGGACAGATGAAACAGATGACAGAAGTACTATTGCATTTGTTTCTAATGTTCTATTTTTGAGGTGCATAAAAAGAAGCCCCTTTTCTGTATTCTTACTATGCCTTTAACCTTCAAACTAGCTGGCTGGAGCTGTGCAAACTGGAATGAAACTGAGTGACGTCTTATCCCAACTGTCTCCTCAGAATTCACGAGAGACATTCTAAGGGAAATCTTAACACAAGTACAAGCTAAACAATCAGACAAGACTGTAAGATGATGATGGTGCTGGTAACTGGAATGCAGATGAATGGTTTTATAATGGGCTATGCTTAGTGCTAATAATAGCACCTGGCTTTACCAGTGTTCTTGTGAGGATAAGACCACTAAACTGAAAAGGGTTTAGTATAGTACTTGGCCTGAAGCAATTGCTCAATAAATGTTATTTCTTAAGGTTATTATCACTGATACAATTGCTTAATCCTCATGGTAACTCTGTGAGAAAGGAGTGTAAAATTGAGGTGAAAACCAGCCAATGGGAGTAAAAAGGGATGTTCCCTCCATAAGCATGCATAGCTGCTGGTCCTATCTCAGTCACGAGCTGCTTCTAGACCACATAGGGGATAGGTGCCCTTAGTGCTTAGGCAGGCCACAGCAGGCACAACTGTACCAGTGTTTGTGTTCCTAGCTTAGAAGCTGACATTGGGTAAAAGTCTGATGCAAGAGCAAGTCTTGTGGGTATTGTAGAGAAGAGCATTCCAGGCAGAGGGAGCAGCATGGGCAAAGGCCTCAGACAGGAGCGTGCCTGGAGAGGCCGAGAAGTGGCCAGGAGGCCAGGTTGGTAAGGGCGCTTGGGTGAGGGGCAGGGGAGGTGGTGCTGAGAGCCCGAGTCATAGGGTGTCCTGACCATTTGGCTCCCTCGGTCCTGGTGGGGGTCTTTGGCTTTTACCCCGAGTAAGACGAGAGCCACCGGAGGTTTTGATCAGAGGGGTGTGAGTGTGAAGTCGCTCAGGCGTGTCCGACTCTTTGCGACCCCGTGGACTGTAGCCTACCAGTCTCCTCCGTCCATGGGATTTTCCAGGCAAGAGTACTAGAGTGGGTTGCCATTTCCTCCTCCAGGGAATCTTCCCGACCCAGGGATCGAACCTGGGTCTCCTGCACCGTAGGCAGACACTTTACCATCTGGATCAGAGGGGTGAGTAACACTAGAAGCTATTGTGGTAATGGCTCATTTTGTAATAAGGGGTCAGTATAGAAGCAGAGAGACCAGTTAGGAGGTTGGTGCAAAAGCCATCTCGAAGTTATAGGCACAGGATACAGCAACGAATAAAGCCAGGCCAGCCTTCATGTCTGGAGAGATGGACAGTAAGACAAAGGAGCAGGCTGAAATATAGCATATCATGAAGACGAGTACATAGAGGGTGACGGAAGGTGTCTGCCTCCAGCTGAGTTAGAACAGTGGCAGGTCAATGCTCCTGCTATTAACTACCAAAACAGCCAGAAATGAACGCTAGAAACATGTTTTTAGACACAATCAAAATAGCGGGCAGAATCCTGTAGCTGCAATCACAGAGATATATTCGTCAGCTGCTTTTATCCTTGGATATTGGCCAAAGTGTCAGACAAGAGGTTCCATTAAAATATAAGCCAGATCACATCATTACTTTGGCTTCACACGAAATGATATGCATCTCATTTCATGTAAAGCCAACATCTTTTCAATAACTACAGAGACTTTTGATGAAGGAGAAAGAGGAGAGTGAAAAACCTGGATTAAAACCCAACATTCAAAAACTAAGATTATGGCACCCCGTCCCATCACTTCATGGCAAATAGATGGGAAAACAATGGAAACAGTGAGACTTTATTTCCTTGGGCTCCAAAATCACTGCAGATGGTGACTGGAGCTATGAAATTAAAAGATGCTTGCTCCTTGGAAGAAAAGCTATGGCAAACCTAGACAGCATATTAAAAGCAGAGACATCACATTGCCGACAAAGGTCCATATAGTCAAAACTATGGTTTTTCCAGTAGTCATGTATGGATGTGAGAGTTGGACCATAAAGAAGATGAAGAAGTGAAAAGTGAGTCGCTCAGTCGTGTCTAACTCTGCGACCCCATGGACTATACAGTTCAAGGAATTCTCTAGGCCAGAATACTGCTGTGGGTAGCCTTTTCCTTCTCTAGGAGATCTTCCCAACCCAGGGATCAAACCCAGTCTCCCACACTGCAGGTGGATTCTTTATCAGCTGAGCCACAAGGGAAGCCCAAAGATGGCTAAGTGATGAAGACTTAATGCTTTCAAACTGTGGTGTTGGAGAACTTTTGAGAGTCCCTCAGACTGCAAAGAGATCAAACCAGTTAATCCTAAAGGAAATCGATACTGAATATTCACTGGAAGGACTGATGCTGAAGCTGAAGCTCCAGTACTTTGGCCACCTGATGCGAAGACCCTGATGCTGGGAAAGATTGAAGGCAGGAGGAGGAGGGGACGACAGAGGATGAGAAGGTTGGATGGCATCACCGACCTGATGGACATGAGTTTGAGCAAGCTCTGAGAGTCGGTGATGGACAGGGAAGCCTGGCGTGCTGCAGTCCATGGGGTCACAAAGAGTCGGACACCACTGGGCCACTGAACAGCAACAACAGACCCTTCAGCTGGACCTCCTTATTAGCTCTCTAGCCCTTTCCCAGTATGATTTCCCTTTGCTCCTTCTGCTTCAGCCACCCTCAACATTTTGCTGCTCCTCAAAGCTGCGAAGCCATGGATGACTCAAGGCCTTTGCATGCTGTGCATTTCATTTTAAAATAAATTTTTATAGTATAGTTGTTTTACAATGCTGTATTAGTTCTGCTGTACAGCAAAGTAAATCAATTGTATGTACACATATCCCCTCTTATGCTACGCATTTTAGCTGGAATGCACCTCTTCCAGTGATGAGCACCCCCATCTCCCCATCCTCCTTTACTCAATCCTATCTTTTCAATGATTCCTTCCCTGATACACTATTCAAAAATTACAGCAACATTCCCAGAGTTCCTTATACCCTTTCCTTGCTTTTTCCTCCAGATCATTAATCACCATAGTCTTTATTACATACTTACTGGTGTTGACGACTCTTCCCTCCCCCTCCATACAAGGCAAGCTAAAGAGGGAATTTACTTTTATGTTTTGTTCACATTACTTAAAACAGGGACTGGCCCATTGTAGCGCCATGATAAATATATGTTGAAAATAAGTGGATGACTGAATAAATGAATGACCCACATTCCTGATAAGTTTCAATACTTATCTGAACAACACTGATTAGTTTCAACCATATAGAGTTAAAAACTTGAAATTGAGGGGATGACAGAAGTTGATGCAAAACTCTCCTTTCTAGGAAGCTCAGAGTTATGGGAGAAGGTTCCAGCAAGCCTCACTAATAATCTCTTAAAATTTACAGTGAAAGCCTGAAGACATGGATGATCTGTTGGAAAGTCAGCAATAACCTTTGCCTGATATAGATCAACCCAAGAAGACTCAGGAGGAAAAGGATGCAGTCAGGCTATTTTTTTCCGACTTGTTTTCCAAAGGAGAACTCGATCTAACTTTAGCGTCAGAGAAAGTCTCTTACCCTGGGATGAAATAATCTGCAGAAAGAAGTCTCGGTAAACAACCTCTCAGGAGTCATTTGCACACATGTGGAAAAACAAAAAAGTGATGGAAAAGTGATGGAAAATGTAAAATCTCAGTCTCATCAAATAGTCCACAAGGCTTTTGAATTCCTTTGTCATTCATCTCTTTTCCCACGTGGTCTGTCCACCTAAAAGTAGGGTATCTATCGTCAGTCCTAAATCACACCCCCCCATTGGATATAGTATTTCATCAACATACACTAAGTGTTCACTGAATTTTAGTTGAATGAGGCTAAATGTATAGCACAGAGAACAAACGCATGTATCCATGGTGATACTCACAATATTTAACAATACACACGGCTCAGAAAGAACAACTCCCATGAACACCATACAGCTATGCCAGAGGATATTGACTGAAAGATACCCGTACATTCATCACCCCCCTCTCCCACCCCCAACACAGATTCAAACATCACTGTACGAGACGCTGTATCTAATCGTGACGATGTCTCTGACCCTTTGGTCTTCAGCCTTTCTCATTTCCTAATGTATTCATTCACTTAGAGAAAGTAAACTGAGTCACCTAAAAAGACCTACCTTTCTAGGATATAGGCTTAACGTTTTGCTGACTTTTGAGTGCAAATTTTTCATCACCAGATATTAATTGTTTAGCACAACATATCCACATTCTAGGCCAATAAACCGATGGTGACGTGCATGCTTACCTAATCTGATCTTTTTATTATCTTAGTAAAAGTAATTTCTCATACATGTAACTTACTAATAATTTCTACTTTTATTATTCAAAGAGCTCTTATAAGTACAAGTGTCTCTTCAATGATATAAAACTTCCTTTCCTTCAAGATCAAATGTAAAACTTTAATTAAAATACTCAAGGCAATAAAGTCAAATTCTAATCCCTTTATGTAGTCAACGAGATGGAATTGAAAGAGAGAAGAGTAGTGGATTTTTTCAATGGTCCATTCAATCTTTTAAAAATTTTCATTATCTTCCAAAAAGTAAGTTATCTGACATAATATGTTTCTTATTTATAGGAGGCAAAATTTTCCGATGAAATTGTTGTTCTTCACTCAATCAGTATTAAAATAATCAGCTACAGGGAATGCTACGTCTACAAAATAAATGCCTGCTATTGGACACATATCTTCTTTTTGCAGATTGCTTCTGTGCAATTTTCCTTTATGTATGTCTATCTGATCTCAGTATTATGGAAGCAGAGACAGTTTTTTACTTTTACTGACTACGAATATACCAGCAGCAAAGCAACCGCGTAGATGTACAATTCAGCATCTGTTCTACAATATTTTAACACACACATCCCCAATTTCCTTCCCTACATCATAAAAAGTTGTTTGACCCAGCTGTCATGAAAAGTGCTAAAGTTCATTTGAAACTATACATAAACACACACACACACACACACACACAATGGTAGGTTTTTCTCCATCGCCACAATTATGCTATTACTCATGTGTCCTGTGAATAATAAATCAAACAATCATAAGTTTCTCTTCTTGCATAAAGTTGCCAGTTCTCTCCTTTATAAGATAAGATTTTTTAAAACTAATATGGCTATGAAAAAGTATAGCTAACAGAAGAACCATTATCCTGAAGATGACTTACTAGAGACAATAAAACAAAACTCAAAAAACTGTCATGCTTTATGGAACAAAAGGAGAAAGCTAGCCTCATGAAATGGAGATAACTGTAGCTTCTTCATGAACACATAATGGAGTATTTGCCAAATGCATGCCAAGTTGCTTCATTTGTGTCCAACCCTTCGTGACCCCATGGACTGTAGCCTGCCAGGCTCCTCTGTCAACGGGATTCTCCAGGCAAGAATGCTGGAGTGGATTCAGGGGATCTTCCTGTTCCAGGGACTGAACTTGTGTCTTTTATGTCTCCGGCATTGATAAGTGAGTTCTTTACCTCCAGCACCACCTGGGAAGCCCGTTTGCCACAAAAGACTCACTAAATAAATATTTGTCAATTTAACAGTTAAAGAAAAAATTTCTGAAATTACCCCAGGACATGCATCTCAACATCAAACACATCCTGGTAAATTTTTTTTTTTTTTTTTTTGGTATTTAAAGAATGAAAGGTAGATAGATAGATAAATAAATGAAAAAAAGAGGAAGAAAGTTTTAAAGCACTGAGTAAAGGAAAAATAGTAGGAACAGATATCAGAGTAGGCTCAGATTTCTCTGGAAATACCAAATTCCAAAGGACAATGACGAAACCTCTAAAGAATTTAGGGAAAAGTTGTTTAGGGAAAACTTCCCCCAAATGTGTATCCTGCCAAACTTTTATGTATAACAGCAATAGAAAAATATTACATGCATTCTATTCTTAAAATCATCTTGAAATATTACATAAATATTTTATACCAGCAGTCTTCAGTATAAGGTACACTTACAGAATATACTAAATTTTTTCAAGGAGATGAATGGGCACAGATGGTTTTGTGGGAATCAATTCCTAGAATCTGAACATATGTATTGCTTTTCAAAACTAGGTCACTTGGTTCTTCTTTCTAAACTCCCATTTAATAATCATTCCTTTCCTACTTGACAAAAGTAAGATCAATCTTTCACCCGCCCAGGAAATTACCATTCTACATGAGTGCCTTTCGTGTAAATATCTCTGGAACAATTTAGAGTAATAGTATCAGGACTGAGAAAGTGAATGACTCTGAAGACTTAGCAAAAAACACTTTTGCAGATAAGGGAGGTAGCATCTGTTGTTTCTAAAAAACTGAATGTTAAGCTGCTGGATCATTTAAAAAATTGTTTCATACCAGTGAATGTGATTTTTGGCTTCTAACGCTGGAGTCTAAAGAACTGAGTAGCATTGTTATAGAAAAGACTTTCTATTCCTATCTACTCAAACATTAGTTTGCATTTCCTTGAGTTTTATATAAAGGTACTCTTTTCAGTCCAGCTTCTTTCACTCAGCATAATACCTCTGAAACTGGTGTGTGCTGTTGCTTGTATCAAGTCATTCCTTTTCATTAATGAATGGTCTTCAATTATGTATGGATATGCTACAGTTTCCTTATCCACTCAGCTACTGATGTACATTTAGGTTGTTCTTGGCTATTACAAATAAAGTTGCTATGACCATTTGTGTACAAGTCTTTGTATGAACACATGTTCTAATAAGTATATAATAGGTAATAATGATTTTCTTTTGCATGAATATCTAGGAGCAGAATGAATAGGTCACATGGTAGGTGTATATTTAATGTTTTAAGAAGCTGATGAACTATTTTCCAAAGAGGCTGTGCCATTTTATATTCTACCAACATTGTGAATTCCAATGAGAATTCCAGTTCTGCCACGTTCTCATCAATATACTGTAAACAGAAGCTAAAGCAGTGCTTAGAGAAAATTTTATAGCTTAAATGCCTACTCTAGAAAAAGAAGGTTCTAAAATCAATAATCTACCCTTCCAACGTAAGAAACTAGAAGCCAAAGAGAAAGTCATATCCACAGCGAGCAGAAGGGAGGTAATAAAGAGCAGAAACCAGTGAAATTAAAAATAGAAATACAGTAGGAAAAAATTCAATAAAATCAATGGCTGGTACTTGAAAAGCATTAATAAAATCAATAAATCAGATGTACTACGGGGAAGAAGGGTACAAATTAACAAGATAAGGGAAAAAGAGAGAGGCCATCACTACAGATCTGACAGACACTAAATAGACAGTAAATTCATCCATGATAAAGATAATTAGATAATAAGGGAGTGAAAAATAAAATGAATATGACAAAAACAGTGTCCACAAATTTGACAATTTAGATGAAATGGATCAATTCCTTGAAAGACATAAAGTTCAACATTTGCTCAAGAAGTGTAGATAATTTGAATATTGCTATTCTTTAAAGAGATTGAATTCATGGCTATTGTTTTAAAGCAATAAAGAAGACTCCAGGCCTAGAAGAGTTCACTGGCAAATTCTATCAAACATTTAAGGAAGAAATAACACTGTTTCTACACAATTAGTTTACAAAAGTAATGAAACACTTCTCAAAGACATGAGAAAACATCATTATCATTCATGAATGCAGATACGCCACCAAACCTAAATTAGCAAGCGAAATCCAGCTATATATAAAAAGGATAACACATCACAACCAAGTGGAATATATCATGGGAATGCAAGGTTGGCTAAACATTTTAAGATTAACCAATATAATTTACCATAATAATAGACTAAACAGAAAACTAATATGATCATTTCAGCAGATGTAGAAGAAGAATTTGATGCTTCCATCTCAATAATACCCAGCAGTGGCCTCAGGTCAATATACTTCTTAGAGCAAAAAGACCCAATCATCTGGCTGATATTTACATGGCCAGAGGTGAGTTGTGTTTGGTTATGTGTTCTAAGCAACAAGTACTGCATGGGTATAAGGATATCACCCAGGTAATAATCTTTCCAAATAAAGCTCCTTGAGCCCTCTGTTACAGATGGAGGCAAGGAGAGGAAGAAGTGGGACAGCATTTTACAAAGATCCAAGTGTTAGACAAAAAAAAAAGAGAGAGAGAGAGAGAGAGAGGAAAAGACTGGAATACCTCAGGGGCCTTCAAACTTTTGATAATACATTAATGAGATTTATCAAACCCATTTTGTGACTTAAGTCTTTCTGCTGAGAAGTTGAACAATACTTGTTTAGACTTCCTCTTCTGTTACGAGACTGTTACAAGAGGGCGTTCATAGGTTCCAAACACTTGCCTTGGTGAAATCCTTCTCTTTTCTTTGGAATGTTTTCCCCTCTGGCTTCAGGACTACATGCTCTTATTCTGGCCTTTGAGAATAGTAGCAGAGTGTCTTCCAGTAATACCTGAAGAAGGGCTCACAGTGGATCTGTTCTAATAATATGAAGTGAAGTCGCTCAGTCGTGTCTGACCCTTTGCAACCCCATGGACTGCAGCCCACCAGGCTCCTCCATCCGTGGGATTTTCCAGGCAAGAGTACTGGAGTGGGTTGCCATTGCCTTCTCCAGGGGATCTTCCTGACCCAGGGTCTGAATCCAGGTCTCCCACATTGCATGCAGACGCTTTACCATCTGAGCCACCAGGGAAGTTCCCCATTCTAATAATAATGGCTTGCAATTAACTGTAGTCTGTCTTTCCATTCACGTACTCATGACTTCCACCAAAATGGGAGCCCAGCCTGGTACTCTGTGACAACCTAGAGGGGTGGGATGGTGGGTAGGAGGGAGGCTTAAGAGGGAAGGGACACACACACACACACACACACACACACACACACACGTATGGCTGACTCAGATTGTTGTACAGCAGCAACCCACACCACATTGTAAAGCAATTAATCTCTGATTTAAAAACAATAAAGTTGCTATGGTCCACAGGGCCCTAAGACTCTTAATTCCTTCTCTTGTGATTCTGCCCCTTGCTCTCTAAGCTCCAGTCACAATTTCAGTTTCTCAAATTCATGCACGCATGCTTAGTCGCTCAGTTGTGTCCAACTCTTTGTAGTCCCATGGACTGCAGGCAGCTAGGCTCCTCTGTCCATGGGGATTCTCCAGGCAAGAATACTGGAGTGGGTTGCCATGTCTGCCTCCAGGGGATCATCCCAACCCAGGGATCGAACCAGGTCTCCCACATTGCAGGTGGATTCTCTACCATCTGAGCTACCAGGGAGGCCCAAGAGTACTGGAATGGGTAGCCTGTCCCTTCTCCAGGGGATCTTCCCAATCCAGGAATCGAGCCAGGGTCTCTTGCATTATAGGCGGATTCTTTACCAGCTGAGCTACCACGAATTCACAAATCCTTCATAAAACTTATGACTTTAGACACGTTGTTCCCTCTATTTGAAATGTTCTTCTACTCACTCACTACCTGGTTAACCCCTGTTCATACTTCAATTCAGCTTAAATCCCTTTCTTAGAGATATCTGTTCTGAAAACATTCCACTCCATCTAGGAATTATTCTCCATTACACTTTCTCTTAACACCGCATACTATTTCTTTATTGCTTACAGCATGATTTGTTGTTTCGTATCCACTTGTGTTCTTTTCCTTGGCCTCCTACTCCTGCTGGGTTGTAAATTCTGTGAAGGCAGGAAAAATATTTCATATGCTATACTTCCTATACTATTGTGTCTCCAATGCATAAACAATTCCTACCACATAGTAAATGCTCAGTAAATCTGCACTGAATACATTTGAATAAACTATCACTATCCTTCTGGACTCTAATATTTGATCCAAAGTGAGTGAACACCCCAGTTTTTAAGCCATCTCAAAATATATTACTATAATTAATTTTTAATAGCATAGCTTACCTATTAAAATTACATGGCATTACTAGAATGCTAATAAAAATATTGTTGCCTAAAAGAACAACACACAATTTTGAATCTGAAGGTAGATGGAAGCATTAGAGACTCAAGCAGCGTTACCACCTGTTTCATCCAGCATTATCACCATGGGCTGCAATCACATGTGGTCAGATAGCTTAGAATAAAAACAGTTCTATAACAATTCCCAATGAATCCCTTTTTTTTTTTTGCACTTTCCCCAAATGTTTCTTCATAAATGCTTGTGAAACGGAAAATAATTAATAATTTTTATTTTTTTTTGGTGGACTAATATGTGCTTGACTCAGTAATAATGATCAGCAAAGGGAATCCAAGAAGTGTGTAATAGGGACTGTCTCCTCGGTCACTAAATAGAGGATCATATATTTGTGTTCATTTGTTATCTCAGCATTTTCCATTTGGAATAGCATCCCAAAGCTAGGGTAACAAGGTTGAAATAACCAGTCTAACCTTGTATGGCAGCCCAGTCACACATCTCTACCTTCCATTTTTTAGTTGCTAGACATCTATTCTGTCTAGCTACAGTGTGACAATGATTTTTTTAAAAAATAATAATGTTGGCCACTTTTCTCCTAGCCTAATGCTTTAATTAATTTGTTGCCAGGCATAGCAAATACTATTTCAATGCTCTAAGACATCCACAATAGGGACAGAAATCTCTAAGAGACTCGGACTTTGTGAGCTAAATGGGATTTCATTTGAGATCAGCCTAAACTGTAATGACAGCATTATAACTTCAATATAAAGATATATAAGAATTTGATAAATAATTTTGGGAACATTTGTTCATAATTTTAAATTAGAATGGGTCCAGGAACTCTGAGAATCAAGTTATCCTAGCTAAAATGTATAGAAGAGTCTTTTTCTCTTCTTTTAAGAAACCAGTGGCATAATAAATATTTCCAGCATCCAAAGCATCTTCCTGAACAATAAAAAGTAAAGAAACAGGGAAATGAATTAAGTTCCTCTCCAGACCACTGGGGAATCAAGAAGAGGTCTGGCACAAGACCACAAGTAGAAAAAAAAACATCAAAAACCTGCATGATGCTCATAGAACTGGACTCATAGACTCATAGAACTGGAAAAATTAGCAACCATGGCTAAGAATGATATGGCCACAGGTGGAAAAGGTAGTCATGAAAAGGCATCTGGTCACAGGGAGGATCAGAGTGATACAGTACAATTCTATGCCTGGGGGAGGGGGGTGAGCTTCTGCACGGGGCCCCTACATGAGAGGTGAGTTCTGTAAGCTTTCACCCAGAAATTCTAGTGGCTCCATCAGTCAGTCAGTTCAGTTGCTCAGTCGTGTCCAACCTTTGTGACCCCATGAACTGCAGCACGCCAGGCCTCCCTGTCCTCACCAACTTCTGGAGTCTATCCAAACTCCTGTCCATTGAGCTGATGATGCCATCCAACCATCTCATCCTCTGTCATCCCCTTCTCCTCCTGCCCTCAATCTTTCCCAGCATCAGGGTCTTTTCAAATGAGTCAGCTCTTCACATACACATACATAGATAGATAAAATACATTTTCACATATTGAGGTATGGGGAAGTCATAGTGACCTATACATAAGTTGAATTTTTAGCTAACTAAAACAACCTATTGGTGACCTGTCAAATATACATTGTACATCTTCTTTCATTGTTAAGAAGAGGGCAATCTGACCAGAATTAAAGAATGTCCATATTGAAAATAAAGGTTTTAAATGCCTCCTTTCTTGGGATGACAATGCGGATACTCCTTCAGTGATAAGACCCCCTTTCCAGGTGCCAAGTTCACAGTGACTCACTGTGTACAGGCTGCCTTCTGGGCTATACAAAGTCTATTAGCTTCAGTAAACTTCTGCTGTTCCTATTATAGATTGTTTATTGATTATTTCCATTGACTATACATACATATATATTTATATATGTGTGTATATACACACATAGATATACACATTGTCAGCTATGTATTTATACATACATATATATATGATATTGTGTACATATATGGAGAGAGAGGGAGAGAAAGGGAAGTGTTTTCTGTTATTTAAACACTGTTTCCATGTATAATATCATGTAAGAAATGAATCGCCAGTCCAGGTTCAATGCAGGATACTGGATGCTTGGGGCTGGTGCACTGGGATGACCCAGAGGGATGGTATGGGGAGGGAGGAGGGAGGGGGGTTCAGGATGGGGAACATGGGTACACCCGTGGCGGATTCATGTTGATGTATGGCAAAACCAATACAATATTGTAAAGTAATTAGCCTCCAATTAAAATAAATAAAAATTTTTTAAAAAAACACTGTTTCCTCATGTTTCAAATAATCTTCAGAGTGTTGGGAAAGAGGTTTGTAGTACCTGACAATAATCATGAAAATCATTGTTTTCTCTTTCATTCTCTCCTTTACTAGAGTAACATCAGATTTATTCACTTATTAACATAGCACCATTCTGCCCACACCCCTAATCCCTGAGTCTCTCTATTTTCAGATCCAGCTCCCTAAGTGGAGTTCTAGAAATAACTGTAGTTATAGTTGTTGTAAATTATACAGTTGAGTTGGAGAAGGAAATAGCAACCCACTCCAGTACTCTTGCCTGGGAAATCCCATGGACAGAGGAGCCTGGTAGGCTGCCATGTATGGGGTCGCATAGAATCGGACACAACTGAAGCGACTTAGCAGCAGCAGCAGCAGCAGCATACAGTTGAGTCATATCACTTCCAACAAATGACACTGAGGAATGGTTAGAGTTCCTTATGCTCATTCTTGGGGGAAAGAAAGCCATGCATTAGGCTGGCATAGTTGGTTTTGGGGTTGCCTGCCCCAGATCCTGTTTGTGGAGAAAGTGGCCCCATCTCCCAGCTGCTGTGAATGTTGGCCGCAAGAAGAAGTGCTTTTGGCCAAAGGGACCTTGCTTTGGAATTTCCTGGAAGGCTGAGTTCTCTTCTCTCTCTAGGGATAGGCACCATTTCCTTACCATTGATGGGTGGTTAAATGAAGCTGTTGAAACTAGGGAAGACAGCTGAGCAGGAGGATATAGGAACTATCAAAAAGAGGATATTTCTTTCCCAGAGATCACGCTTCATGGCTTAACTGCCATGAAGTTAAGCATGAAATGTAATATTTACACCAACCCCACCCTCCGCCATGGGGAGAGGGCATGCAGCTGGCTAAGCAGGAAGCACAAAATTTAAAAGCTAAAAGAAAACCCTGAATGGCAAGAAAAGCCATTTCTGGGGGAAATAAATAGCCAGCAGCCAGAACTTTGGAGACAGCACTGAAGGATGCAATCCTCCTTAGGAAGAGCAAGGATGAAGACTCGGAGCTTAAAAATGCACTTGGAACAACTGTCGAAGCAGAACTAAAATTAGCTGCAATCGGTGATAAGAACCTTTACAGGAAAATGACAGCAATAAAAAGTAACAATAGCTACTGCTGATGGAGCACCTGCCAAGGGTGGGGCTCAGTGCCAGGGTCTTTACATTTATTTGTCATAATCCCTGCAACAAAATCTGTGAGACTGGAATAAGTCCAACACCCATCTCCGCACAATGCTTTGTTGCCTCTTTTTCCATTACAAACTCACAGTAGGAAAGAATAGCCTGGAACAGGCAGGAAAAGAGAAATGGAACCCTTGGTGTAATAGGGGAGAACAAATCTAACTCTATACTGCATGTTTTTCTTTAACCCTTGTATTACAAAAATGTTGCCTATAGCCTGAAATGTGCAGGACAGCCCAGCTCTCAAGGCTCTGACCTTTAAAGGTATAACACTTTCCCATTAATATAGAGATAAAAAGTTGCAAAACAGAGAATAACACTTGTCTTGTTGGAGGTTTACAGCAATGTTGTGATGGGACCTACATGGGTAGCCGCAAGAGCAAAGGATTCCTATACCAGAAGTTTGCAGGAACCAATCACACCACTCCCCTTTTGGTATAAAAGAAGCCTGAATTCGAACTCAGGGAAAATGGTTCATTGGGACACTAGTCTACAATCTTCTTAGCTGGCTAGCTTTCTGAATAAAGTTGCTAATCCTTACCCCAACAACTCATCTCTCAATTTATTTCTCCTTAGCACACAGCACAGTGCCTGGCGCATAGTAGTCACTCAATAAATATTTGTGGCATGAATGGAAGAACAGAAATTTACATGCCAAAATTTTAACAAAGGTTAATTTGTGAGGGTGGGACCAGGAGATGCATTTTCCTTTTTGTCTTCCCAAGATTTCTGAATTAAATTTATAGTCTCATAAATTGGAAAATTAAGAGTATATTTTAATATAACTATGTAATGTTTAAATATTTTGAAAATCATGATCAATTTAATTCTTAAATGAAGAGGGCTTTTTTCCTGTATATAGAAAACCTTATTTAAATTTCCCATAGATCACTTTAGGCTGTAATTTATTGGTACACATAAATTCAAGGTTGCATAAATGCCTCTTAGAAATTGACTGCATTTCAGCATCTGCAGAATGCTACTGTGAAGGTGGCTCTGAATCCCAAATAGAGAGAAGGCTGCTGCAGCTTTTCACTGGGGAAGGGAGCTGCTGTTTAGGGCACCTCTTCTGTTCTCTGAAAAGGGAACTTCTTTCATCTACACCCATACAGATGTCTTAAAAAAAAGAAAGAAAGAAAGAAAAGAGTCCTAAACATGTTCCTTAAATCACAGGCCTGTGCTTCATGATGGGGAATGGAAAATTTTTGCCTCTACCTTTTCTAGGTTCTTCTGGCTGGTCTAAGAATTAAATCGACACAAGATAGACTAACAGGAGAAAATAAAATTTAGCTACACACTTACAGAGACCCCACAAGAAAAAAAAAAAAAGGACAAGTCAGTTAATTGAGACTTACATGCCATCTGGGAGAAAAAGAGGGGATAGGGGCTTGGACTTCAAAGGGGAGGAAGGCAGTTCTACATGGAGATGGAAAAACAAATGTTTGGTAAACAAATGTTTGCTGCGCTATACAGAGAGGACTCAGAGAGGACTTAGGCCTCCACACCCTGTTACACTGCCCCTACCACACCTAAGTCCACATTCTTTGTAGATTTCTCTGGTTACAGTGCCTTCCTGGACCAGACCCTTTATCTAAATTCTTTCAGGTAGTTAAGGACAGGGGGCGGGGGCGGGAGGGCGGGGGGCAGTAAAAAGAAAGACTTCCTGTGTTTTCTGTTTCCTAAAAACAATCACCCTAGAATAATCTTCATGCCAAAGACACATTTTGGGCTTCCCCTACTCATGACTCAGGTGGTAGAGAATCATCTGCAATGCAGAAGACCTGGGTTCCATCCCTGCGTCAGGAAGATCCCCAGAGAAGGCAATGGCTACCCACTCCAGTATTCTTGCCTGGAGAGTTCCATGGACAGAGGAGCCTGGCGGGCTACAGTCCATGGGGTCTCCAAGAGTCGGACATGACTGAGTGACTGACACTTTCACTACATTCGTAATAGCCAGCAGGGAACAAAGGAAACCCCAGCAAATGCAATGGCGGTCATATACAAACATTAGGACACTAAGAAATCTATTTAACATATGCTTCCATGTTATGACTTAGTTTCTGGAATTATGCCCTAAAATTCTATCCTTAGGCAGGATAACAAAAATCCTCAGGAACGTCAGTTTCTTTCCCGCAGTGAACCATTTTCTGACAAGTAATCTGGTTCTCTGTTAGCTGACCTTGACCCAGAAACTGTCTGAACTGCACTCTTATTTTACAGATGAAGAAATTGAGGCTCAGAGAACTCGAGCCATCTGCCAAGGAGCACAGCTAGTTGAAAGCAAGTCTGAAATAGACAGCAGGTCTCCTGACTGTCTGAAGATATTTCTGTGGTACCCACTGCAGAAGAGTTTTCCAAGTCACTCCACACTCCCCTCTCATCCAGGTCCTCTTCATTCACACCCACCATTACCACTCGCTTGCTAGGTTCTTCCTTGCTGGGCCTCCTGGGGAATGGTTCCTGCCTCTTAACTCCCTCTGTTGGTTCAGTTCAGTTCAGTTCAGTTGTGTTCAACTCTTTGCGACCTGGTGGATAGCAACGCGCCAGGCTTCTCTGTCCATCACCAACTCCCGGAGCTTGCTCAAACTCATGTCCATCAAGTCAGTGATGCCATCCAACCATCTCATTCTCTGAAGTCCCTTTCTCTTCCTGCCTTCAATTTTTCCCAGCATCGGGGTCTTTTCTAATGAGTCAGTTCTTCAATCAGATGGCCAAAGTATTGGAGCTTCAGCTTCAGCATCAATCCTTCCAATGAATATTCAGGACTGTTTTCCTTTAGGATTGACTGGTTGGATCTCTTTGCAGTCCAAGGAACTCTCAAAAGTCTTCTCCTACACCACAGTTTAAAAGCATCAATTCTTTGGCGCTCAGCTTTCTTTATGGTCCAACTCACACCCATACATGACTACTGGAAAAACAATTGTCTCTGCTTTTTAATATGCTGTCTAGGTTTGTCATAGCTTTTCTTCCAAGGAGCAAATATCTTTTAAATTTCATGGCTGCAGTCACCATCTGCAGTGATTTTGGAGCCCAAGAAAATAAGTCTCTCACTGTTTCCATTTTTTCCCTGTCTATTGGCCATGAAGTGATGAGACCAGATGCCATGATTTTAATTTTTTGAATGTTGAGTTTTAAGCCAGCTTTTCCACTCTCCTCTTTCACTTTCATCAAGAGGCTCTTCAGCTCTTCTTTGGTTTCTGCCATAAGGTGGTGTCATCTGCATATCTGAGGTTATTGATATTTCTCCCGGCAATCTTGATTCCAGCTTGTGCTTTATCTAGCCTGGCATTCCGCATGATGTACTCTGCATCTAAGGTAAATAAGCAGGGTGACAATATACAGCCTTGAAGTACTCCTTTCCCAGTTTGGAACCAGTCTGTTGTTCCATGTTCAGTTCTAACTGTTGCTTCTTGACCTGCATACAGATTTCTCAGGAGGCAGGTAAGGTGGTTTGGTATTCCCATCTCTTAAAGAATTTTCCACAGTTCCAACTTGTGGATCACACTTGTGATCCACAGTCAAAGGCTTTAGTGTAGTCAATGAAGCAGAAGTTTTTCTGGAACTATCTTGCTTTTTCTGTGATCCAACAGATGTTGGCAAATTGACCTCTGGTTCTTTCGCCTTTTCTAAATCCAGCTTAAATATCTGGAAGTTCTCGGTTCACGTACTGTTGAAACCTCACTTGGAGAATCTTGGCATTACTTTGCAATAATGTGAAATGAGTGCAACTGTGCATTAGTTTGAGCATTCTTTGGCATTGCCTTTCTTTGGGATTGGAATGAAAACTGACCTTTTCCAGTCCTGTGGCCACTGCTGAGTTTTCCAAATTTGCTGGCATATTGTGTGCAGCACCTTCACTGCATCATCTTTTAGGACTTGAAATAGCTCGGTTGGAAATCTATCACCTTCCCAAGCTTTGTTCGTAGTGATGCTTCCTAAGGCCCACTTGACTTCACACTCTAGGATGTCTGGATCTAGGCGAGTGATCACACCACGATGGTTATCTGAGTCGTGAAGATTTTTTTTTGTATAGTTCTTCTGTGCACTCTTGCCACCTCTTAATGTCTTCTGCTTCTGTTAGGTCCATACTGTTTCTGTCCTTTATTGTGCTCATCTGTGCATGAAATGTTCCCTTGGTGTCTCTAATTTTCCTGAAGAAAGAAAAGCCCTGCTGGTTGCTGATTACGTATGTGGTTAAACCACATGATCCTATTTGTGACTTACAAAAATGTCAATTTCAGTTGACTTAACTTAATACAGGAAAGCCCTGCATGAACACTTTTGAAGACACTCAACACTGTTGAGTTATAACTGCGTGAAATCTGGAAGCAAGCTTGTCTTCCTGGAGTTGTACTTTCGTTTATGGAGAACATGATTGGAAAGCAATAGTGTAATGTTGTACGCTCTCAAGTATACATGTGACTGTGAGGGTATGTGTGGGAATGTGTGTAAACACATATGTCTTAATACCTGCTCATGTGATTTTCACTGACTACCCTTTAATATGAGGACATATTTGGTTCTAATTTAAAAAGCTAAGGACCTAGATGTTGCACTCTCAGCAGACATGGAGGGCTCCTGTTCACAGCTCTGCCCTCAGTGGGCAGATTCCAGCAAGGACCACACTATTCAGAAGCCCTGAAGTGGACCTGGCAGTATTGGTCTGCCATAGGCTTGGTTCCCAGCCAAGGGAACAGCTAATCTCCAGAACAGAGGAGCAGCACATCTGTGTGCTTCAGAGGAAGCTTTGGCCCAGTCAACGCAGAAGGTCTCAAAGTGAGGCTGGAGCAATTTGCAATTAGTTCTCATTTGCATTTTTCTGACTAACAGCTATTTAGAGAAGAACTTTAGATATACTGGCTGATGATTCTGGGAGCTGGGCTTGCTTTTAGCCACAGAAGGCGGAAGGGATTTCAGCAGCCTTATCAACTTAAATACTAAGGGAAAACACATAAAAAGCAGCTATTCCACCTCCTTGTTAATGATGGTGTATCTGTTCACAGGACTGTTTACTATGGCAGCCTCTGGATTCCTCTACACTATCTGGGTGATCTTATACAATGCACTCAACCTTTCTAAATTTCAGGCTCCTTATCTGTAAAATGGGATAATAATGTGTTCCTTATAGAATTATTGTGAGGACTACCTGAGATAATGTTTACTTTCTAATCGGGAAAGCAGACAACAAGAAATGATTCTACCAGTAAGTGGTAAGTCGTTGTGATGCTGAGGAAAAGGAAATACTCAAGGTACCAGAGAAGAGGGATCAGGGTTGGTTGGGAGCACCAGAGGAGGTTTCACATGTTAGGGAGGAGGTATTGAAGAATGAGGTATTGAACACAAGAGAAGACTCTACACATGGACATCACCAGATGGTCAACACCGAAATCAGATTGATTCTATTCTTTGCAGCCAAAGATGGAAGCTCTATACAGTCAGTAAAAATAAGACTGGGAGCTGACTGTGGCTCAGATCATGAGCTCCTTATTACCAAATTCAGACTCAAATTGAAGAAAGTAGGGAAAACCACTAGACCATTCAGGTATGACCTAAATCAAATCCCTTATGATTATACAGTGGAAGTGAGAAATAGATTTAAGGGCCTAGATCTGATAGATAGAGTGCCTGATGAACTATGGAATGAGGTTCATGACATTGTACAGGAGACAGGGAGACCATCCCCATGAAAAAGAAATGCAAAAAAAGCAAAATGGCTATCTGCGGAGGCCTTACAAATAGCTGTGAAAAGAAGAGAAGTGAAAAGCAAAGGAGAAAAGGAAAGATATAACCATCTGAATGCAGAATTCCAAAGAATAGCAAGAAGAGGTAAGAAAGCCTTCCTCAGAGATCAGTGCAAAGAAATAGAAGAAAACAACAGAATGGGAAAGGCTAGAGATCTCTTTAAGAAAATTAGAGATACCAAGGGAACATTTCATGCAAAGATGGGCTCGATAAAGGACAGAGATGGTATGGACCTAACAGAAGCAGAAGATATTAAGAAGAGGTGGCAAGAATACATGGAAGAACTGTACAAAAGAGATCTTCACGACCAAGATAATCACGATGGTGTGATCACTCATCTAGAGCCAGACATCCTGGAATGTGAAGTCAAGTGGGCCTTAGAAAGCATCACTACGAACAAAGCTAGTAGAGGTGATGGAATTCCAAGTGATCTATTTCAGATCCTGAAAGATGATGCTGTAAAAGTGCTGCACTCAATATGCCAGCAAATTTGGAAAACCCAGCATGGCCCCAGGACTGGAAAAGGTCAGTTTTCATTCCAATCCCAAAGAAACGCAATGCCAAAGAATGCTCAAACTACTGCACAATTACACTCATCTCACTTGCTAGTAAAGTAATGCTCAAAATTCTCCAAGCCAGGCTTCAGCAATACATGAACCGTGAACTCCCTGATGTTCAAGCTGGTTTTAGAAAAGGCAGAGGAACCAGAGATCAAATGGCCAACATCCACTGGATCATGCAAAAAGCAAGAGAGTTCCAGAAAAAACATCTATTTCCGCTTTATTGACTATGCCAAAGCCTTTGACTGTGTGGATCACAATAAACTGTGGAAAATTCTGAGAGAGATGGGAATACCAGACCATCCGACCTGCCTCTTGAGAAATCTGTATGCAGGTCAGGAAGCAACAGTTAGAACTGGACATGGAACAACAGACTGGTTCCAAATAGGAAAAGGAGTACGTCAAGGCTGTATATTGTCACCCTGCTTATTTAACTTCTATGCAGAGTACATCATGAGAAACGCTGGGTTGGAAGAAACACAAGCTGGAATCAAGATTGCTGGAATCAAGATGAAAGTGAAAGAGGAGAGCGAAAAGTTGGCTTAAAGCTCAACATTCAGAAAGCAAAGATCATGGCATCTGGTCCCATCACTTCATGGGAAATAGATGGGGAAACAGTGGAAACAGTGTCAGACTTTATTTTTGGGGGCTCCCAAATCACTGCAGATGGTGAGTGCAGCCATGAAATTAAAAGACGCTTACTCCTTGGAAGAAAAGTTATGACCAACCTAGATAGCATATTCAAAAGCAGACACATTACTTTGCCGACTAAGGTCTGTCTAGTCAAGGCTATGGTTTTTCCTGAGGTCATGTACGGATGTGAGAGTTGGACTATGAAGAAGGCTGAGCGCCAAAGAATTGATGCTTTTGAACTGTGGTGTTGGAGAAGACTCTTGAGAGTCCCTTGGAGAGCCAACCAGTCCATTCTAAAGGAGATTAGCCCTGGGTGTTCTTTGGAAGGAATGATGCTAAAGCTGAAACTCCAGTACTTTGGCCACCTCATGCGAAGAGGTGACTCACTGGAAAAGACCCTGATGCTGGGAGGTATTGGGGGCAGGAGGAAAAGGGGACGACTGAGGATGAGATGGCTGGATGGCATCACCGACTTGATGGATGTGAGTTCGAGTGAACTCCGGGAGACGGTGATGGACAAGGAGGCCTGGCGTGCTGCGATTCATGGGGTCGCAAAGAGTCGGACAAGACTGGGCGACTGAACTGAATTGATTGAAGAATGAGGTCATTATTAGGTCATTATTATATCTAGTTAGGAAAACACGAAATAAGCATCCTGAGATTACTATACAAGTTTAGGTCTGGAATGCACGGTCTGGGGTAAGAACCAGTGGCTATCAATAGATATTTTCTTATTCTCTTAGTGTTTCTAAATGTGCTAGATTGAGCAAAATAAAGGAACTGAATAAATTAGAAGCAGGCTCTTACATCTGGTGCAGGGTTCTCAACTGTGGCCCTATTGACATTGCGGGTGGGATATGCATTTGTTGTGGGGGGCCTGCCCTGTGCTTTTGTTCGTTTAATTGGAAGATAATTACTTTACAATATTGTGATGGTTTTTGCCATCCATCAACATGTGCCTTTGTAGAATGTTTAGCAGCAGCCCTGGCATCTACTCACCGCCACTCTGCCTCCCCAGTCATGACATCCCCACACGTCTCCAGATACTGCCAAATGTCCCTGGTGAACAAAATCACCCCAGTTGAGAATTTCTGTTCTAGTAAATTCATCTGAGAATTACATAGCATTTGGAGTAGATAAATTATTACAAATACCGGCTCCCCACCCCCCGCCTTTAAGGACAGGGGAGAATATATGAAAACAAAAACAAAGTCAGCCTGAGCCTTGATCAGAGTCTGGGCGGGTCATCTGGGCAGAGGAATTCTGCCCAAGATCTGACTGCACTGTCCTGCTGCCAGTGTCAAGCTGGAGCTAGCTTGCCCAGAAGCCCAACCCTGGGTGGCTCCAGTAAGGCTGGTCAAAAGACGGACCCTGGAACTTCCCTGGTGGTCCAGAGGCTAAGACTCCACCCACCCAGTGCAGGGGGTGCGGGTTCAATCCCTGTTCAAACAACTGGATCCTACACGCCACAACTAAAGACGTCACATGCTGCAACTAAGACTCAGAGCAGCCAAATTAAAATTAAAATTAAAATTAAAAAATAAGAGGGACCTGCATGAAGTCTAGGAGGCAGGGGAAGCGCTGGCCATTACTCTCAGGACTTTGGTGTCTGATCTGGTGATGGACAGTTGCACTGCTGACTCCAGCTAATTCTCATTCTCCTCTACTCCTTGCGTAGCTCTTCGCAACAGCAGGTCCTGCTGACCGCCAGCAACGCCAGCTCTCCACCAGAAACGTGACCGCAGAGTGCAGAGATGGGAGCCTCACAGTGACAGCTTTCCGTGACAGCTCTGTTTGGGTGACTCACTGGGGGTTCTCGGCTTCTCAGAGTTCCCTGCAGGCTTGGACTTGTCCACCCATGATCCCTCCTCCAGAACCTCACTTCCCCATGTCCTCCCACAAGTGGATAACACGCAATTTCTATCATGGCTTCCCTGGTGATTCAGACAGTAAAGAATCTGCCTGCAATGTAGGAGAGCGGGGTTCGATCCCTGGGTCGGGAAGATCCCCTGGAGAAGGGAATGGCTACCCACGCCAGTATTCTTTCCTGGAGAATTCCATGGACAGAGGAGCCTGGAGGGCTACAGTCCATGGGGTCGCAAAGAGCGACTAACACAATTTCTATCATAAATCCAGCCCCTTATTCTATAACACTCAGAGTAGCTGAGTGACTGACCCTTGATAACATCTCTCCATTCTTAAGGTCTTCCTCAGCACTGGAGTTTCAGAAGCCACTGACATCTAAGCCACTGTTAGTCACGTTCACCCTAGGAAGGAACCTCAGGACATGAATCATCACCCAGAACGGAGGCGGAGAGAAGCAGGACAAGGAGTCAACTTCCTTCCTAATTCAATGGGTCCTAATAAATTTATCTTTACTATGCCTGTTCCAGGAGCTCAATTTGTTTTGTCTGCACTGGAATATTGTAGGCTAGAAGAAAATTAACTCATTGTAGGCTGAAAGAAGAAGGCTATCCTGTGAGCATCCTCGAGGTTAGGATTTGAGCTGAGGTCATACGTTCAGGCTGGTGGGTACAGTCCACGGGGTCGCACGGAGTCGGACATGACCACGCAACTCACACACACAAGTTCAGCAGAGCAGGGCCTCCACATTGACTGGAAGTAGTGACCACAGGGCACCCTTGACGTTCCCTGTGCTTTACTTCAGTTTCCCCAGGAGCAGACCCAGAGACAAGGATATAAGACAACATAAGAGATGTTGCCAGGAGACCCTGAGCAAGATGTGGGGAAGTGAGGCAGGACAGCCAGCTAATAAAAGGTTTGTTATCCAGCTGATGAGCACGTGGGTTACTGCAACTCAGTTCCACTGCGGGGTGGGGGGTGCAGGGGGGCTCTGGAAACCAGGATAGAATGCACTGAGTTATCCCACCTGGGGTTGCTGACTCCTGGGAAGGAATTCTTGACATATTCTTCTGACCTGCCCTGCACATAGGCAGAAGACCTTAGCTACTAGAAGTGCAGATGCTGGCAGCTGGCCATTGGCCAGCGTGCACTAAAATGGTGAAGCCCAAGGGAATACTCAGAGAGGCACTGACAGCATCTGTTACTCCCTGCAACACCAGATTCTGTGCTTAAGACTCAATACTCAGATGGAAGCCAGATTTTAGAAAAGACGAGCAGCAAAAAATTGAGAAGGGTGTGTCCTGGGTCTTGCCTCTGGTCTCAAGAAGAGGCTGATAGTAGTGTCTTTGAATCTTAAGTCCTGCAAAAGTCTGGAGTCTTCTCTCTTCATATTCACGGTCAGTTTAGAACAATCTGGAACATATTCCATTTATTTGCCTGGCTCATTTATTTCCTATGCCTCCTCCTGTTTTTCCACCATTTTCAGACATGAGAGTCCTCATATTTCCTCTTTCATTGGCTCCACTAAACCAAATAGAGGAAAGGGGTCCAAGTTTGTTATTGGAAACTTCCCAAGGTGACATCTGACCAGTGGTGCCCTTTGTACACAGAATTAAGCTTCTTAGGGAAACGGATCCCACAACCTTCTGATCTACAGGAGGGCCTGCCTCAACATGTATGATGTGCAAAAGGGAACTCCATAGAGATACGGTGCCCTGCGTCCCTCCTCCATGCTGTGAGCTGACCATCTGGCAGAGAGGCCATAGAGACTGCAAGGGAATCACTGCACAGTCTTCTCCTGCAGGAAGTGCCTTTTGCCTTTGAGGGTCGTTCATGCTAAATGGTTGAGATGGACCAGGGCACAGCTCTGGAGAGTCGACTGTTGACTCTGGCACCTGAGGATTTGCTCAGGTAGAGCCTTTCATGGAGGAGGGTCTTGGAGGTTCCTGTGTGGCCCAGGGTCACTCCAGAGCAGAACAATGTAGAAAGGGATCCACAGGGGGAACTGAACTAAGAATGAAATCTACCTACAGCTGCAGTGTCGCTTCCATAGAATTCAAAGGAGAGCGAGGGAGGTATGGAAGAAGGGAGAAGGGAGAAGAAAAGAGGAAGAAAGAAAGATGGAGCGAGGAATGATGGTGTTTCCTGCTGCCCAGCCCATGAGACGGCATCCCTAAAGCTTAGGGAGGTCAAGTGACTTTCTTAAGGTGACTGAACTCATGAGTGAAAAAACTCAGATTCAAACCTGCTCCAAGTTACTCCCAAACCAATACGTGCTCCACTTTGCTACTTGGCTGGCAGCTGGGTGGGGTGCAGCGCTAACAGGGGTGAGGAAAACCCTATAAATGTGGCTACCCAAGGGTCACTCACTACCTATTCATTCACGTTATTAACAATAACTGAGAAATAAATAACATTTGAGTAATTCTGCACGCTATAATACTCTGCATGCCACTTAATCTTCAGAACAAGTCTGACAGCATATTAGAGAATGACTTGGGGAGCTTTTAAACATATGAACACTGGCTGGCCCCACCTGAAATTATATTAGACTTGCCTCGGGTTGAAACAGTGCATTAATATATTTTTAAAAGTCACCAGATACTTGTAATGACCAATCAGGGTAAAGAACAGTGGTTTCTGGACTCTAACGTGCATCAGAATGCCCTGGATGGTTGATTAAACAGATTTCTGACGTCACTCTCAGAATTTATGATTCACTGAGGTAGGGACTACAGTTTCACATTTCAAACAAATCCCCAAGCAACACGGACACTGCTGGTCTGGGGACCTCCCTTTGAGGACCACTGATTTAGGACAAGGGCTTCCCAGGTGGCTCAGTGGTAAAGAATGTGTCTGCCAGTGTGAGAGACACGGAAGATGCTGGTTCGATCCCTGGGTTTTGGAAGATTACCTGGAGCAGGAAACAGCAGCCTACCCCAGTATCCTTGCCTGGAGAATCCCATGGACAGAGGAGCCTGGCAGGCTACAGTCCATGGGGTTATAGCGTCAGATGTGACTGAGCATGCATGATTTAGAACAACACTGAGGATGGTGTTAGAGTGATTTCCGCTTTTCACATTAATCAACTGAGGGCTGGTGATGACCAGGCCAGAACCTGCCCTCAGCTCCGTGACCCACATTCTTAAAATCTAGGCCCCATTTGCCTCATCTTGTACACAAGTTGACCAAGCCTGACTTTACCAAACGTTTCACTGTAGATGAACCCCAGCATTGTATAAAAGTCTGGCTGGTGGGCTGCATTAAATCAGTTCCAAATTCTTGCATGCTAGCTGTTAAGAAGCAGTATTAGAGATTACAAAGCTAATTTAGCTTCATTAATCAACATAGCACTAATTGCTCCGGTCTTCTTAATGAAGGGCAGCTAATGCATGCAAGAACACTTGATCGAAGACAGCTTCCAAGCGCCTCCTCCAGGGCCTGTGCTCAGAGACCAAACTCTTCTGCATAAATGTTCTCTCCTGAATGGACTCAGCAACCTGTACTGCTCGCCTCGGCAGCTAGAACATCCCCTTAGAAAGTAAAACTCCTGTTCCAGGTATTCCCTGGGGCAAGCTTCAGGTGTCTCAGGAATGGATGACTTTGGCCTGTGTGGCACTCAGGATGGTCTCCCAGGTTGATTTAAATCCTTTGCAAATATCAGGAGGTACAGCCAAAGAGAACCATAAGCAAAAGGATTATAAATTCAGTTTTCTCCAGCACTTTTTGTTGCCATCAAAGTGAATTTCACAACCTCAAGAATTCAAGTGACTGCACTTTTAACTTGAATCAATTTCAAGAGACTTCCCTGTTGGCCTGGGAATAGTGGCTAAGACTTCAGGCTCCCAGTACAGGGGGCCTGAACTCAATCCCTGCTCAGGGAACTAGATCCCACATACTGCAACTAAGACTTTGCATGCTGCAAATAAAGATCCTGCATGCTGCAAATGAGATAGAAGATCCATGAGCCCCAATTAACACCCAGAGTAGCCAAGTAAACAATAAATGAAAAAATATTTAAAAAAATAAAAGCTATCAGAGGAAAAAGACACTATCATACGACAAAGAAATGAGAATGAGATTATCAGTAACACTAGAGTTCAGCAATGTGCTGAAGAAAAATAATTTTTAAAATTTTTAATTTTTCTATTTAGCATCTAATGTAGACTGAGGGCCTCCAACATTCTTGGAGAAGGCCAGCCTTCTGTTTATATGCTCTCCTTCCCACAACCTTCCTCCATGCAGGCTTTCTTTCTCCTTAAATAGTGGTCTTCTCATTGAGAAAAAGGGGATAGAGCTGAGAAATGCCTTGATAAGATTATTCCCTGACACTACTCTCTCCCTTCCATTTCTTCTGGCTCCATGATTTTTTTTTTTTTTTTTTTTTGAGAGCCATACAATGGAGAAGCTGAGAATAAACACAGGAAATGGTCTTGCGAAGGTTCTCTAAAAGCAGAGCCTGAGATGGATTGCTAACCAGATGACTGAGGGAACTCTTTCAATTCAGCTCAGAGAAAAGAAAATCAGAGAAAAGGGAAAGAAACGAACCAAAGTGTGAGTTCAGCTGAAGTCTCACCTCAGCCTGATTCCACGAGGAGCTCCAGAGTGTGAGTTATATCAGGGTGTTCCTTTCTTGAGGCAAGGGGGCAGCCTTCTGTACCGTATATGATCCGTCAGAGATGGACTGTGGGTCACTGATGAGAAGGGCAGAATATCCCAGGCATTTCCAAAGAGTGGCCCCCAGCAGACCAAGGGCAAGTCTTAGAATAAAGGGATAGTTGTCTAATACTCACAGAAGCTGGGGACAGATAAATGGGATCTGGGCACCAACGGCACCTACTGCAGGAGCCCGGCAGAGTCAAGGAGCCTCCTCCTCACATGTGTGCGTAGAAAGTGCAGCTGAGAGGTAAGTGATGCTCTCCTTCTTCAGGACTTGCTGGAGCCCTGGGACGGCTTTTCCTCTCTCTGTACTCATACCTCTGCTGCAGCCCTTGGGTGTGTTTGCACATTTTATGGTCAGCGCCTGTTTCCACATTGAGAGCAAGAGCTCCTTGTGAGCTGGGACCCTGACCCACCCATCTTGTATCCTGAGAACCAGGGCAGCGCCAGGCACAGGCAGGAAACCCCTAGTTTGTTAACGGCACAACTCAAAGATTTCCTGCCCCGCCTCTTAATTAATACCTCTCAGTTCAGTTCCGTCAAGCCCATTTTCAATGAAATGGACAACAATCAAGACCTTAAGAATGCCCATCTCTGGAGCCTGGGAAGTGTCTCAGCGTAATTGCAATTTTGTTGATATAAAATAAAGACAGATGGTCTCTGTAAATAGATGACAATGCACAGAGGGTTTAGTCATTCTTGAACTCACTTTGGTCCAAAGAAAGACCCACTAATGATTCTGTAAAGCTAGAGACAACTACCTGTAAACAAGAAGGAGTGTGTACCACTCTCCCAGGTATTAACTGCCACATTCAGAGACAGTATTTTGCATAACAGAGGTAGTTGTAAGGAATAAAGGCAGGACAATTTAGGAAGAGAAGCTCATTATGCAAAGCTAGTAACCTGTAAGTAGGCGTCCCCCAGTCATCATCATGATGAGTAGAAATTTTTTTTCAAATATATTACAAAACAATATCCTCTAGTTAAACTAAAGCTCTTTCCATTTATTAGCACGAAAAAGATCACTGCAATACAATATTCATAAGCAAAAAATAACTTGTACAAAAGTGATACAAATATTATTTCCAAAGAAAAGGTTGTATCATGATGGCAGACTGAATATATGGATTTGCCTAAAATCCCCTAAGCTACACAAAAATAACAAAATCAAGTTCTTGATGCTGAACAAGAAATGCTCCATCTAGACACAGTGTTTCTAAAAAGATTATGTGAATGCTGGAGGGGGTTCTCTCATTATTGGAGCCACTCAGCCATTGTGTTCTCTTCTAAGATATACGGTTAGTTGAAGCTGGGCGATGTGCCTGAACCTAGTACCATTTTTGTGGCCTCGGATGTCTCCACTGAAAGGTGAGTCCCCTGGACCAAAGGCAGATCCTCTTGTCCCCCCCTGACCAGGTGCCACAGCATCCTGAATAGGCAGAACGCTGTGCTGGAGGGAAAACTCTCCCCAGCATTCACGGCTAAAAGCGCTCTTTCAGTAGGTCTCCACTCTCACCCCGGATTCCTGGACTCCATTCCCATTTTGGTTCTGGTGGCAAGTTGTGGGAGGGAGTTTGGAGGGATTTATGGAGAACTGCGGAGGGATAGTATGGGCATGGGGCTGGGGAACTCTGAACCCTGCAATAAGCCATGGAGGGGTGATTCCTAGATTTTTGGTTGTTACGATCCCTGGGGTTCTAACCGAAGGACTGGTCCTGGGAAGAAAGCATGTATTTGCATCACTTCCCTCAGTATAGCCAGGGCCTGATGTGGGTGGTGTGCGGCATCAATCGCTATTCCAGAGTCTGCTGCAGAGCTTTGGAATTAGTGAAAAAAAAACCTCCTGGATCCTGGCAATCTGTCTAGTTGTGGTATGTTACAGGGAATATGTGAAAGGTTGAGTCTGAAATTGCATGCTAGCTGTCATTTTACACCAGAAACTAACTTTTAGTGGAACATGATTAACGTGCCTGCTCCCACCTGCAGCTTCTCATGACTAAGCCACTTGCATGCCTTCCTATCTGATATCTTTCTTCCATATACTTATGAAACATGAACAGTGCTCATCAACATTTTTTGGTTTGCTTTCAAAATGGTTTTCCATAGGAGTTACTTTACCACACAAGAAAAATCTAAATGACTTGAAAAATACTTCTAATATTAATTTTTCTAGTTAATTTCAAATTTCCCCCTGATTTTACCAATTTTAGAAATTGAGCTCTAATTTACATATAGTAAAATGCACAGTATTAAGTGGACAGTTTGATTAGATGGTAAATCGTCTGCCTGCAACGCAGGAGACCTGGGTTTGATTCCTGGGTCGGGAAGATCCCCTGGAGAAGGAAATGGCAATCCACTCCAGCGCTCTTGCATGGAAAATCCCATGGACGGAGGAGCCTGATAGGCTGCAGTCCATGGGGTCGCAAAGAGTCGGACATGACTGAGCGACTTCACTTTTCACTTTCTTTTGATTAGTTTCAACATATTAATATCAACCTAGGAAGTTTCCTCATGCCCCTCCCACACATTCCTCAAATCCTCCTTCTCCACAGGCAACCACAGTTCTCATTACTTTCACCACAGACTACCTTGGTCTTGAACTTCATATAAATGGATTCTATTTTGTGTCTAGTTTTTCTCATTTAACACAATTCACTGAGATTTATCCTTGGTTCTGCATGTATCATTAGCACATCCTTTTTATTGCTGGGTGGTATTCTATTGTATGAAAATCCCTGTCCTTTTGAGCATAAGCATTTCTGTTTTTCTTGAATAAATATTTAGGCATGGAATTGTTGGATAATAGAACCAGTGCATGGAAATTACTTCTTGCTCCAAACGAAAGATGGTGTCATTGACAGTTGTAACAATACCTGATATTGAAAGCCACATGTTACAGAAACCTTACTTAGCCTCTCCTCATAACTGAGTTTAACCATGGGCAGGAACCAAAATGAACAATAGCCAGCACATCCCTGTTCAACAGCAATAGTAGCTATTTAAGGAGAGCAATCAGAAATAGCCAACTGCCACCTCTAGACAGAGATTCCCTGGCGTTGGTATGCTTTTAGAACATGAAGAATTAGAAAAGAGGACTGAGAGAGTAAGGCTTACTCTAGGCTACTAAAATTGGCATTCTGGATGAAACAATTTCATGTGCCGGTGTAGCTCTCTGCTGGATGGGTTAGGGAATTTCCCGTGGTCCAGCCTGCCTCAGCCGTAGGTGCGGTGGGGCTAGATCACAAGGACTCTCATTTGTCAAGCCAAACAAGCTGAATTTCAAGTTGAAGGCAACAGAAAACCATTGATGGCTCATAGGCTAGAAAGTTAGCGTTTCAAATTTAGGTTACAGAATTATCCTTCTTCTCCTGGTATGGACAACAGATTTACAAAGACACGCACTTGGAGGCAAGGAGACTAGCTGAGAAGATGAGGGTGGCTATTATCTACAGGAGAGCCAGGAGTGTCTGAAACCAAGGCAGATGTAGTGAAGATGCGGAGGAGAAGACCAAAGCTCCCCTGAAAACTGGGCTGCCAAGGCTGAGAAAAAAAAGGCGGTAAGAACGACACTCGACTTCTGACTTGGAAGTGCCATTTGCTGCTTCCCAAAACAAGAGAGGAGGAGGACTTCTGGAGTGACGGAGCGTAGATATGAGTTGAGTTTGCACGTGTTGAGTTGGATATGAGCCCTGTGGGACATCCAAGCAGAAGTAGCCAGGAGACAGTTAATACTCGGGTCTTTGTGTGAGTAGCAGACCAGGCCTCATGGGTGTGCGACCTCTACAGTCACACAGGGACCCAAGCGCTGAAGAATCCCTTGCTGGGCTTAATGCTGTGCTGCCACCATCTTAAAATTCATGATTTCAAAGCAAGGGACCAACATTGATAATTTGCACTGGGTCCCACCAATTCTGTAGCTGGTCCTACTGAGTAAACGATCCATTCTGGAGATGAGTTCGTGAGTAACTACCATATATAGCCGATGGAGTAAAGAAGAGGGGCCACAGGAATTTACACAGGAAGAAAGTGTGGAGTGAGAAGAGAAGAATCTAGGGGTATCCTCTGAAGAAAGAAGCATTTAAAGGATGGATGAAAAAACTTCACAAAGGAGATGGAAAGAGGCATCCAGAATTACTGGAGGAAAAAGAAGCCGTAGATCCCATGGACACAGCATCTAGCAAGGGTAGATCACAAGGACTCTCACTTGTCAAGCTAAACAAGCTGAATTTCAAGTTGAAGGCAACAGAAAACCATCGATGGCTCAATGTATAGGTACATTCCAGAATCCAGAGAAAATTATCAACAGCTTTTTACTTTTTCTGAATGCTATATACTGGTCTGTATGGAGACCTCTGTCAACCATGTGTGAATCCCTTTTCTCTGTTTTTCCTCCCTCTCCTCACCCCAGGACCCACCTGCCTCTTCTACACCTTTGCACTTCCTCCAGGGAGCTTGACTGTGAAGCAGACACATGAGGTTCTGGAACTGGGACAGCAGGTCTTGATGACGGAAACCTAGGGTGGTGGGGGAGTGAGAGGCAGGAATGAAGGGGAAATTATAGCCCTAGGACATTTAGATTCTCGAGACTTGTATATGATGCATTTTTTACTCAGGTCAAAAACAACTGATACCTGGAATTGACATCTAATCATGTTCCATCATAGCTAATATTGGTTCAGTGCTTATTACATGCTGGCCACTCATCTAAAATCTTTACATGCATTATTGCATTTAGCTCTCATTCACATAGGGGAGGTACTATTAGACCCCAAGTAAACCACTCTGAATCACAAAAAAGTGATGACTTCCAAACTCTTTCTGAAACCAGTATGGCTCAGATACAACAACCTCACAAAGAGCACACGCAAAAAGGAAGGAAGGAAGAAAGGTGGGAGGAAGGGAAGAAGGGACAGACCAATCTCACTTACAGTGGCAAAATATTACAGGCAGGAAAAAATACAAGAATCCTTATTATCACTGTAGTTATACAACAAATACATGTAATATAACTAATACCCAATACAATTAGACAAGAGAAAGAACAAGAGATATAAATATCAGGACATCAAAAAGGAAATAATTTATTATGTGTCAATGATATAATCTTGTATCTGAAAGTTTAAGAGAACCCATTGTATTTTATAACGCAATAATAATTTTTTTTTCCTGGAAGGCATTTTTTTTTTCTAATCTACATTTCTCTTCACTTTCCTTCATTTAAGCTTTACAGTCACAGTGGTTTTATATTGTTGCATTTGGATCTTCTGAGCTAGGTGGTGAAAAACACCAGTGAGTTCTCAGAGGAAGAGCTGCATGGCAGAAACACTGGTGAATATTCTCAGAGGTGGGTTCCTCGGGCCTGAGGTTAACTGAGCCACCCTTCCCTTTTCAAACTGCTTCTGTGATTGATGGATATTTCAGATTTATCTGCATATTAGTAAAATACAGTGTTGCCAGCTGTGTCCCTTTCTATAACCAGAGCAAGCAATACATCTTCTCTGTTATGAGAGGGGGAAAAAGAGAGAGAAACATATAATAGCTTCCTTTGCTGTGATTTGGGTGGTAATGTCAACTCCCTAATACATTAAACTGTAAAGATTTCGAAGGCAGTATGCATCTCAGCTGGGAAATCTAAAGTCGGAATAAACAGAAGGAGTGTGGGATGGAAAGGAAGCAAATAACCATGCAGAGTATTTTCGACTCTCAAGAAAAATTTTTTTGAAAGTAAGCTTTGCCACAACAGGAACTATTAGAGTTATTCCAAACACCCATTAAACGTATCATCGACCTGTCTGAACAAAGCTGAGATTGCTTCCAGGAAGCAGTAATATTTCCAGAAAATAAAAAGGTGAATATTCTTTTTGCCAGTTGATGCTAATATCAAGAAATAGCAATACGAACTAATTACAAACAAAAAGAAAAGGTCATAAGGAAGATGGAAGGTATCTGGGTGCGAGTGTACTTTCCTAGTTCCTCTGCTCGTTGGCTTCATGAACCTAGAAAAGTTCAACTTCTCTGAGCTTTGACCTTTTAAAATGAAATTACTATGTATAATGTAATGATAGAATACTATGAAAGCAAAAAAGCAAATGAAACAAAAGGCTATATACAGTACACTTCTTTGTGTGAGAGAAATAATGAAATAAGACACTATATATACACCTGTTTATTGTTGCAAAATGAAACACAAGAAAGATAAACCAAAAATGAATGTGATAGCTTACCTAAAGGAGATGTGTGGAAATAGGGTGGGAGGCTTGGGGCACATGAACTGACACTCCTCTGAGTTTCTGGTTTTATATAGTTTTGAATTTTGGAACTATGGTCATGTTTTATATAAACAAAATCAAAACAAAAACAAAAAAAACTAACAAGGATGAGAACGGAAGCCCTAATTGAAATATAAGCAAAACCAAATATATTTAACTGTACTTCAAATATTAATAACATAACCAATCTAAAAAGGAAAATAAAAAGAACTCATGTAACTTTGAACACAGTATTTTGACAATACTTCCTTAGACTAAACTAAAAGAGAACTTTAAACAAATATTGAGCTGTAGTCAATAGAACGCCACCCCCCACAGTGGGGTGTGTTAGCAATTCTAAAACAGCTCTTCATACATTCTAAGATTGAGAAAATAAGTAAATATATTAAGGATGGGGGAGCTAAAATCAAATCTGTGGTTTTGGATTGCAATTGAAAATACCAGCATAAACTCATGGTTTCTAGCATAGTAGTAGATAGATGTGTGTATATATATGTGTTTATACATATATTTCCCAGTTCTGTGCACTGGGAGTCTAGAACCACATTACAACAAGAGCAGTGAGTATATCCGATGCCCAGGTTTTAGATTCTAAATATCATCCTCTAATAAAAGAAACCAGAACTCCTTGGAGAAATGGCTGATTCCATGACTGGCACTAGGAGAGTACAAAATGAGCCTTGAACATTATGTTGTGCCAGAAAGCAAGAAAGTGCTCGAAGACTGATAGTCATGCTGAAATTACAGAAGAGCTAACTCTAAGGTGTGCACCCGGTCAAATACGGGACCGTTTGAGGACCAAATAGAATAATAACAGTACGTAATGGATTGGAACACACTGAATTAGAAAAGAATCTGTGACTCCACATGATAGCCAAAATAGAGACATGAGGAGAAATCTCTTGTTTACCAGTGTATGCTGGCTCTCAGATGTAGAAGGAATAATCAAATTGGGGGCAGGGGAAATACCATTTTGCAACCTCAGTGTAATAATGGATTCACGTAAGAATCACTAATGAATACAAACATTATTCAGAGGAAAGTTCCTGGGAAACAGGATATTCAAACGGTTTCAAATTATCTCCCTGCAAACTACTCAGTTGCAAAGGGAGAAAATTATCTTTAGAATGGGGGATAGACAGAAGCTACTTTTGCTTAAGGAAGCACCTTGATCAAATAGCATGTGTAAAGGAGAAGCATTAAGAAAGAAAGGCTGGCTATCTTATTTAACACACAAGATTATAATACAGACCTCTATCACTGCAATAAGAGAGAGAGAGGGATATGAGATGTAAACATTTTTCTGAAAAGATTAAACTCTGTATGTTGATGATATGACTATGAGCCTAGAAATTCAAGAGAATCAAATGAAAAACTGTTTTAACCACTAAAAGAATTCAATAATGTAGCCTGAAACAATCCACAATCTAACAATTTAATCACTTTCTACGTATCAGAAAATGTAATAAAGAGATTGATTCACAAGGAAATAAAAACTATAACAAACACAAATGACACTTAGAATATGTGCAAGACTCATATGGAGAAAACTAGTCAATTATTCAGAAAGACACAGCCCATCAGGACGCTGATGGGACAACTCAATAATGTAGAGCTAACTAAACTAATCCATGATTTAATTCATTGCAAAGCAAAATCAATGTTAGTCAAAATCCTCAAAGTATTTATTTTAATTTTCCAAGTTTATCAGATGACAAAATTAGCAAAAGTTACCTACATATTTTTGGACAGCTTTATTGCTATGAAATTTACAAACATAAATTTTACCTATTAAAAGCATACATTTCAGGAGGTTTTCGGTAAATTTACTGAGCTAGGAAACCATGGGACTATAAACTGGTGCATTTTTAGATGGCACTTTGGCAGCATCTATCAAAATTTTAACGTGGGGTATTCTTTGGGACTTCCCAGGTGGTACTAGCCCTAGAGAACCCGCCTGTCAATGCAGGAGACATAAGATGCAGTTTCCATCCCTGGGTGGGGAAGATCCCCTGGAGGAGGAAATGGCAACCCCCTCCAGTATTCTTGCCTGGAGAATCCCATGGACAGAGGAGCCTGGCAGGCTACAGTCCACAGGGTCATGAAAGAGCTGGCCACGCAGAGTTGGCCGCGACTGAGTGACTGAGCATACAGCACACAGGCATTCTTTACTGAACAATCCGGCAACTGGGAAAACAGAGAAATGCTCTCACTCACGCACAAGGGTATGTGTACAAGGACGCTAATTGTAAGTTTGGTTCAGTAAACTGTAAGCAAATTAAATGCCCACAAAAAGGGAAAAATTATTCAGAAAATTGAACACAATCTTTCAAAAAAGAGGACATTTAAAATAAATAAGTGAATGAATCTATGAAATAGCACACAAGTCTTAAAAGTAGGGAAGAGATAGTAGATGGAAGGTATAGACAGGTAGACAGATAGATGGGGGATGTGCTTATTGTCTTCTCTTCGTTTAACATGATTATTATCCTTGTAATTTTAGAAATATAAGCAACTACCCAGGAAGATGAATGATGCAAATAATGAACTTTTTTCCTGATGACTTATTTGGCCAAGGTTTCTATATTTTGAGATCCTTTGTTCGGAAAACTAATTCTTTATAAATATCTGGACTTCATTAACCCCAAGAAGACCAGGATCTTCTTGTCCTTAACAACCTAGAAACAGAAAGAATATATCATGATTATTTTTACCTTAAATGAAATCAAGACACTCTGTACTCTGCATGAGCAATGCTGGAAGAAAGCCGATGCTATCATGTGTCTCTTTGGAGGTTTGCATAGGTGTGTCTTTGTATGTGTCTGGGGTTTTCTTTGTGTGCCTATGAGTGTCTGTGTGTGTTTTAAAGAGGTGCTGGCTCTCACTAGTCCAGGAATTGTACCCTCCTCTGCTCTCATCTCTTTCTGGTCCCCTGTCTCATATGCTGCATTGGCATATGAATGTATTTGTTCTGGTCAACCAAGTCTGTCCAAATGGCAACATTGATTGTTTTGAGCAGACATGTCAAACTCTATCAGGGGCAAGGGAGAAAGTCTGCTTTAAGACCATACCAGGCTAGTCTCTGTTCAAAATACTTCATTCCCCTTACAAATCAGAAAAACAAGCTTTGTCAGATAATAGATCTCACTTAGAGGTTCAATAAATATGGCTGCTAAAACCATATGAGGGGATACTGTTCAGCATAAAATGGACCCATCTTCTAATACCGGCTGCCTCATGAATCAACCTAAAATAAATTCTGTTCAGTGAAAGAAAGCAAATAGAAAAGACCACATATTCTGTTCCCATTTACATGAAATGTTCAGAAATGACTTTATGGAGACAGAAAGCAGATTAGTATTGCTAGAGGCTAGGTTGCAAGAATAGGTTTGCAAATGAGCAGGACAGACTTCTGGGGTGATAGGAATATTTTAAGATTATGGTGATGTTTGCACAACTCTGTAAATTTATTAAAAATCACTGTATGCAAATTATACCTCCGTAAAGCTGTTAAAAATATTAATACAATATTGAAAAGACCAAATAATCAGACTGTCCTATATTCACATTGCTAGGGTCTGTATAGTGCTAGATGCCTCATTGAAGTCTAAGACTAAATTACAACTATATTCACCCAATGAGAGTTGCTTCTCATTTGATGGTTTACTCATTTCCACAGGCATGTGGGAGCACTCACCAGGTAGAAATCCTTCCCTTTACACACTCCCTCCTCCAGTCCCGTATACTCACCAATCCATACACAACAAAATAACTGGAAACAAAGCTCCAACCATTAATATCAATTATACAAAGAGGTTTGGACAAGGAAGGCAAAAACATGATTAAGAAGAATCTGTTCACATTATTACTGGACAAACAGCCAGCCCAGTTAGAACCATTTAACTTCTACTTTTTTGTTGTTGTTGGTTTTTGAGTGACAAGCAGGAACATCTACAAAACTAAGGACAAAATAGTTTGCAAAAGAAAGAAGGAGAAAGTGTATGGGTGATCGTAAGAGACCCCACATCCCTGATCACAGAGGCGGAGCTGTGGCCCACGGTGAGCTAATCTGTTATCGTTTGGGCACACTCATTGGTGTAGGGGTAGCAATGTAACCAAGCTGTTTCTGCAAAATCTTTTTGACTCCAGCTAGAGGGAAATTGTTTTTTCTCCTGTGATAACAGAGTGTTGGGCTGAGAGCCTGTAGGGACCAGGTCTACAGTGAGAGAGACGGAAACTAACACAACGGCAGAAGGACAGGCAAGAGCCAGAGGGGGAGCCGATGGGACTGTACCCTCACCTCCACCCGCTCCTAAAGCTAGCTCCAATCTCACTTCTCTGAGAGTTTGCTTACATTCCCAGTTATCTTTAAACTACTCTGAGTTGGAGTTCCATCAGTTGCAACCAGAACCTTTTCTAACAGAAACTCACTTTGGAAAAAAAAGGCAAAGAGACCTGGGACTCGATGAAACAGAAATTAAAGAGACACAACACTTCAAATAAACAATAAAGCCACAGAATGGGATGTACAGGTGATTGGAATAAAATAAAAGGAGGGCAGAGAAACTTTAAACTGTCTCAAAACTAAAACTCCAACACAGAAGCAGCAAGAAGTAGAATTGACAGCACAGGAAATTATATCAAGGGCGTGGAGTACAGGCTTGATGGTGAAAATCACAGAGCATTCGGAAGGAAGGGGTGAAGAAAGCAAACTTGCTGAGATAAAAGGACAGTCTGTGCCTGCAGAGGAAACGGATCTATAGGCTCCAAGAGAAGAAGGGAGAGCAAGCTTGGAGCCATCACCAACCTTTATATGCTGGCCTGGGTACCTTTACAGAGGACAATGAACTACAGCAGCCTCAGAGGAGAACAACAACACGTGCAGAGGGCAGAAGAGACGAGAGAAGGTGACCAAGAATTCTACAGCGAGTGCCAGCCACACACCAAGACGCTATACTGGAATTTAAAATGGCACAGCGAGTGTTGAGCACACCCCCTATTTTTTGTGTGTCTTGTATTTCTGACTTGTTAAGTTATGATATATTTGAAGGTAGATGCACACCATGTGGTTGAAACCTAGCACTACTTGAGTCACCAGTACTGGAATGTCCTCGGGTATGTAAATGGATTCAGAGATCTCTGCTGAAAAGAAACAAGTGAGAGTCAGGCAAATGTGTATGGATGTGAGTCAAAAATAATCTAAACCTCAAATTTAGAGTGAGACAAATGTGAAGAACAAAGAAATTCCAAAGGCATTAGGTCACAGGATTTGCCAACTGATCTATCTCTGCTCAGGGGCTATTCAAGGACCTGATCTAGGCAATCCTCTCAAGTGAAAGAATTAAAGACTTAAAGCCCTATTCCAATTCAAATGTATCCTTTGCTGTCTGTCTGTTGTGGTCTGATAGTTTTAGGACACACAACTGAAGATTGAAATGGGCCCTCAGTGGCTTCCTAGAGGAAAAATTATAGGATCCAGCGATGTCTGGGTGCCAAGATCAGATTGGAAAAGATCGTGGAACTTCAACCAAAGGACTACTCTCTGTCTTGAAAAACGGGAAGGGGAAACAATGGAAACAGTGAGAGATTTTATTTTCTTGGGCTCCAAAACCACTGCAGGTGGTGACTGCAGTTGTGAAATTAAAAGAAGCTTGCTACTTGGAAGAAAAGTTATGACAAACTTAGACAGTATATTAAAGAGCAGGGACATCACTTTGCTGACAAAGGTCCATCTAGTCAAAGCTATGGCTTTTCCAGTAGTCGTGTGTAGATGTGAGAGTTGGATCATAAAGAAAGCTGAGCGCCAAAAAAATGATGCTTTTGAACTGTAGTGTTGGAGAAGACTCTTGAGAGTCCCTTGGACTGCAAGGAGATCCAACCAGTCCATCCTAAAGGAGATCAGTCCTGAATATTCATTGGAAAGACTGATGCTGAAGCAGAAGCTCTAATACTTTGGCCACCTGATGTGAATAACTAACTCATTGGAAAAGACCCTGACGCTGGGAAACATTGAAGGCAAGAAAAGAAGGGGACGACAGAGGATGAGGTGGTTGGATGTCATCACTGACTTGATGGACATAAGTTTGAGCAGGCTCGGGGAGTTGGTGATGGACAGGGAGGCCTGGTGTGCTGCAGTCCATGGGATTGCAAAAAGTTGGACATGACTGAGCAACTGAACTGAGGAAAGAAACAGTAGGTGAGGTTGTATTATGATTCCAATAAATGTGTTGGTGCCCCCAAAGCCTGGCTGTCCACAGAGTTCCATTTTATATATTTAAGGCTGACTGGGAAGAAAACAGGAAATCTGTGACTCCACTCTGACCAAGGTCATCCACTAAAGAAGACCCGAGGAAGATGTGACCAGATATGACAGGAAACCTAAAATCAATGCTCCCTAACTAAAGAATTTGCTTCAAGATACAACCCAGCCGTCTCAGAGGATGAGGGAGAAAGGAAAGAAAGCAGCAAATGGGTAAGAACTCACAAATGGAGAAGCTGGACATTAAAGGGCACAGGGGTTCTTGGCTCCATTTGAATATTATATAAAAATAGATATCTATGTATGATAGACATATTAATGCACAAAGATATAATTATATATCAATATATAATTCAATATACACATCATAGTCTAGAGTCACATTGATTATAAACATAATATATGTGTATAGTTCTTAAGTAAAAAGATGAATAAAATGAAAAATAATTTATCTTTAAGACAGAAACATAGCTCCGAGGATACTGGCAACTCATGGTAAACAGACAAAGGTGGGAAGAAGAGCAAGTTGCTAATTTTCCCATCTTAATTGTGAGGCAACAGAAATGTCTTGGTTTCTGAAATTGCTCCATTGGTGTTGGTGCTGAGGTTTTTGACTTGAATAACCAAACTCCAGTCTAGTAATATCAAAGGCTCTCGTGAAACGCCAGTTGGAGTACACCATTGCCACTTTTCTGGAGAGAAAAATGACATAATGTAACAAAGGCCTGAAATGCCTTCATAACCTTTGACTCAGGAATTTTACCTTTTGGAATCTACTCTACGGTAATCAGATGTACAAACGACAATTTGTGTACAGTCCCGATCCTGTACCATCAGGAGGGTGGCAATGTAAGTCCCAGTTCAAACAAGACAACTTCTGAGAATGAAAGGCAGAGCTATTAATAATACACCAGGACCATAGGTGCCAACGGGCTCGGTGCCAAAAAAACCAGCACGTATTATGAGACCATAAAAATGTATTATGTTTATAATTAGAAAAAGAGGGATACTTTAAAATCTGCTAAATTGTAAGAGAAAACAAAAAGGTAGTGAACAGGAGTTGTGAAGGCTTCCAGCCCACACAGGCTGAGACGCTGCCATTCTAGCATCGAAGGGACAGAGTAGCTTGGAAGACAGCGCGCCTGGCTCCCTCTCACGACCCTTCTTGCCCACAGTCTGCTGTTGGACATGACCCTTTGATGACTCTCTGCTGTACACCTAGGAGTTTTCTTAACTTTTAAGTCATTGGAGCAATCTAACACTATCTTAACTACATAATTTTTCAAACATCCAATAAAAGAAAAGTTACTCAATAATAGGAAGCCACTGACACACGTCTGTTAATGCAGCAAGAAATGACCACACACATAGAAGCTGCTGTAGAGTTTTGTCCCAGGTGTCATGGAGACTCAGAGGGTTGTCTCATTTGGCCAATCTTCCCTGAAAAAGACAAGATGAAGAAGGCTATCCACGAGGAGGAAGAGAGACTGAGGCAGAAGCTTAAAGGAAGACTTCATGTTCATGGACAGCAAGGAATCTTAGTGCAGCTGGTATATGAGATATGAGTTGAGAACCCAAAGGGAAGATTCCAGGAAGGGAAGATTGAGAAGGGAGCGTAGGTCCTTCCACTCCTCTATCTCCCATGATAACTCACAGAGCTCAAGGTTGGTACCTGAAAAATCATCTCTGATTGTGTTGGGGTTGTAAGTGCTTTGCAGCGGTGAGAACTCATTCGATCTCCATATTGATGGCTTTCTTGAGCATCGATAACAATACAAGACGTACAACTGCTCCAAGTCTCCTTTGTCCTAACTCTAATGTGCGCAGGTTATGAAAACCCTGTTGGTGTTTGTAGCTGCTAGGAGACTGGGGTGGCTGCTCTCTCAACTGCCATTGTCTATCCAAAGAGAAGCAGAATTAGTGGAATTAGCAAGTCTCTTACAAATGGGAGCTCTTCCAACTCTGCTCAGTATGTGCAGACACAGTGGGCCTAATCTATAAGAGTAGCCTCAACAGCAGGAGGGCTGTCCAAGATCTCTGAGTTCAGCACTTAGAAGATAATCTCATTGTGGGTGGTGGTGTCAGACAAAGGAGCTCAAGCGCGACATGATTAAAGGGTATCTTGTAGCTGATATGCAGATCCAAGGCTGACTTGCCTTCTCTCCCGGAAACCCTCTTATCATCAGAACATGGAAGGAGCATAACTCATGGGCATCACCATAAGCCAATTTTACTTTCTTTCCCACTGTTTCTTTAAAGTTTGCTCCATGGGAGAAATTCTCCACCCTGAGATAAAAACTAACTCAGAATGCGCCCTCTTGCCACAACTACTGAAGCCTGCAGGCCCTAGAGTCTGTGCTTTGAAATAGGAGAAGCCACCGAAGAAAGAAGCCTGAGCCCCCAACCAGAGAGGGCCCCTAGCTCACCGCAGCTAGAGAAAAAGCCCGCATAGTGACGGAGACCTAGCACAGCCAAAACTAATCAAGAAACATTTAAAAAAGCTAACTCAGAAAATTACTTTCGGGCCACTCATAGATGATAAAAGATCCTATGAACATTTAACGGTTCTATGAGGAGCTACAAGACCTTTTAGAACTAACACCCAAAAAAGATGTCCTTTTCATTATAGGGGACTGGAATGCAAAAGGAGGAAGTCAAGAAACACCTGGAGTAACAGGCAAATTTGGCCTTGGAGTATGGAATGAAGCAGGGCAAAGGCTAATAGAGTTTTGGCAAGAGAACACACAGGTCATAGCAAACACCCTCTTCCAACAACACAAGAGAAGACTACACATGGACATCACCAGATGGTCAACATCGAAATCAGATTGATTATATTCTTTGCAGCCAAAGATGGAGAAGCACTATACAGTCAACAAAAACAAGACTGGGAGCTGACGGGCTCAGATCATGAACTCCTTATTGCCAAATTCAGACTTAAATTGAAGAAAGTGGGGAAAACCATTAGACCATTCAGGTATGACCTAAATCAAATCCCTTATGATTATACAGTGGAAGTGAGAAATAGATTTAAGGGACTAGATCTCATAGATAGAGTGCCTGATGAAGTATGGACGGAGGTTCGTGACATTGTACAGGAGACAGGGATCAAGACCACCCCCATGGAAAAGAAATGCAAAAAAGCAAAATGGCTGTCTGAGGAGGCCTTACAAATAGCTGTGAAAAGAAAAGAAGCTAAAAGCAAAGGAGAAAAGGAAAGATATAAGCATCTGAATGCAGAGTTACAAAGAATAGCAAGGAGAGATAAGAAAGCCTTCCTCAGAGATCAGTGCAAAGAAATAGAGGAAAACAACAGAATGGGAAAGACTAGAGATCTCTTCAAGAAAATTAGAGATACCAAGGGAACATTTCATGCAAAGATGGGCTCGATAAAGAACAGAGATGCTATGGACCTAACAGAAGCAGAAGATATTAAGCAGAGGTGGCAAGAATACACAGAAGAACTGTACAAAAAAGATCTTCACAGCCCAGATAATCACGATGGTGTGATCACTCACCTAGAGCCAGACATCCTGGAATGTGAAGTCAAGCGGGCCTTAGAAAGCATCACTATGAACAAAGCTAGTGGAGGTGATGGAATTCCAGGTGAGCTATTTCAGATCCTGAAAGATGACACTGTGGAAGTGCTATATTCCATATGCCAGCAAATTTGGAAAACTCAGCAGTGGCCACAGGACTGGAAAAGGTCAGTTTTCATTCCAATCCCAAAGAAAGGCAATGCCAAAGAATGCTCAAACTACCGCACAATTGCACTCATCTCACATGCTAGTAAGGTAATGCCCAAATTCTCCAAGCCAGGCTTCGGCAATATATGAACTGTGAACTTCCAGATGTTCAAGCTGGTTTTAGAAAATGCAGAGGAACCAGAGATCAAATGGCCAATATCCGCTGGATCATGCAAAAAGCAAGAGAGTTCCAGAAAAACATCTATTTCTGCTTGATTGACTATGCCAAAGCCTTTGACTATGTGGATCACAATAAACTGTGGAAAATTCTGAAAGACATGGGAATACCAGACCACCTGACCTGCCTCTTGAGAAACCTGTATGCAGGTCAGGAAGCAATAGTTCGAACTGGACATGAAACAACAGACTGGTTCCAAATAGGAAAAGGAGTACGTCAAGGCTGAATATTGTCACCCTGCTTAATTAATTTCTATGCAGAGTACATCATGAGAAACGCTGGACTGGGAGAAGCACAAGCTGGAATCAGGATTGCCAGGAGAAATATCAATAACCTCAGATATGCAGATAACACCACCCTTATGGCAGAAAGTGAAGAGGAACTAAAAGCCTCTTGATGAAACTGAGAGTGAAAAAGTTGGCTTAAAGCTGAACATTCAGAAAGTGAAGATCATGGCATCTGGTCCCATCACTTCATGGGAAATAGATAGGGAAACAGTGGAAACAGTGTCAGACTTTATTTTGGGGGGCTCCAAAATCACTGCAGATGGTGATTGTGGCCATGAAATTAAGAGAAGGAAGGAAAGTTATGACCAACCTAGATAGCATACTAAAAAGCAGAGATATTATTTTGCCAGCAAAGGTCCAGTCAAGGCTATGGTTTTTCCTGAGGTATGTATGGATGTGAGAGTTGTACTGTGAAGAAAGCTGAGCGCCAAAGAATTGATGCTTTTGAACTGTGGTGTTGGAGAAGACTCTTGGGAGTCCCTTGGACTGAAAGGTGGTCCAACCAGTCCATCCTAAAGGAGATCAGTTCTGATGTTCACTGGAAGGAATAATGCTGAAGCTGAAACTCCAATACTTTGGCCATTTCATGCGAAGAGTTGACTCACTGGAAAGGACCCTGATGCTGAGAGGGATCAGGGGCAGGAGGAGAAGGGGACGACAGAGGATGAGATGGCTGGATGGCATCACTGACTCAATGGACATGAGTTTGAGTGAACTCCAGGAGTTGGTGATGGACAGGGAGGCCTGGCATGCTGCGATTCATGGGGTCGCAAAGAGTCAGACATGATTGAGAGACTGAACTCACTGAACTGAACTGATGAACATTTAAAAATAAAACAGAATCTCAATTTAGAAATTAAAATTCTCTTCCCATGTAATCATCCAGATTCCAGACTTGATTTAAAGTGAAATCTTGTGGACTCTCCTAATGAGGACCTTCTGCAATTGTTCCCTTCTATCTCTCCTTCTGCCCAGTAATCTGATTTCTGACCTATTGCATTTCCTTTGCCCTGACAAATTGCATTCACAGCCTGATTACTAAGCAGCCACTTCAACCTGTCAGACAGCAGCCAGCCAGGCCTGTGTCTCATCCTTTGCTTTTTTGGGGTCAAACACAGTCCATTTTTTGTCTCTCTAACAGTAGGTAACCCAGTGCTGTTGGAGAGTCCAGTGAAATTCTCTCTCTTGATTTGAGATTAAGAGGGACATAACCTCTGCACCTGACCCTTGCTCATACTCAACCCAACTCCCTGCAAATAAGTTCTATCTAAAATAAGCTTCTTCTGATGTCCAGAAACTCAATCCTTTTATACTCTCTGTGTCTATGAGGAGATGAAGAGTCAGGTGTTAATAATGGGTTTTTATTTATTTCCTTTGAAAATGTTCCTTTTGGCTTCACACCTCACTTAAGTACCTCACTATTTCAACGTGGTCGAAGGACCTGGAGGCATCAGCATCCCCTGGGAGCTTGTTAGTAACATAGACGCTCAGGCCCCACCCCACATCTACAAAATCAAAATCTGAATTTTAGCAAGATTTCCAGGTGATTTTGTGTGCACATTAAATTCTGAAAAGTGTTGCATTTTTTCAAGTTTCTTGGTGTCTCAAAATTTCCTACTTAATTTCTTGTTACCACATGTATAGATCAATATTATACTGTAGTTGTGTGGGTTCTAGTTTCAGAAAGGAGAAGGGCCCGTGTCTGTACTTTTCAAGTCTACATCTCAAGCTGCTTAAAGCACTAACTTAAATGTCTTTCTGTCAAATTCAGATGTCTCTCTGTTACTTCAAATTCAACATAACCAGTGTCATCATTTTCCTCCTCTTGACTTATCTTACCTATAAACCTTAAGGTTTTTTAAGACCCGATAAAGATCAAGCTCCTCCATGACTTGTTTTCTTGATCATTATAGCCCACACACTGATCACGGAGCCAATCTCAACTCACATACCATGTCATCCTTCAGCACTTATTATGTCCTGCTATTTTTCATTTATCTTATACTGTCCTGAACTGAATTTTTCATTCATTCAATAATATTTATCACACAATAACTATGTGCTTATCAATGTTCCAGGGGTTGGGGACGCAGTAAAGAACAAAACAGATTAATTTTCTGACCTCATGAAACTCATACTCTTGGGGGAGAAAGAGACAAAAAAAAAAAGAACAGATAAAATATATAATCTCATATCATAGCAATGACTATCAAATTGAAATAATCAGTCCCAACCTCTCCCTTGCAGCTCATGTATTCAACTCTCTGCTCAATATCTTTACTTGGATATATAAAATGCACCTGAAGTTTAACATAGCCCAAACTGAACCTTTGATTTTCCCTCAAACACCCTCTTTTTCCATCTCAGCAAATAGCATCCCCACCCCCATAGTCTTCCCTTTTTCTCACACCTGACTTCCGCTGCATCAGCAGAGCCTGGTATAACTCTGTTTCTAAAATACTGCCACGTCTCTCCGCCTCCTCTGCTACAGCTCTGCCCAGATCACCAACAGCTTACTTGGACCACTGCTTCCAGTTCCATCCCCCTACCACAGTACAGTAAGTGCTCCACATGGCAACCTGAGTAATGCACCCTTTTAGACAGTAAATCTGAGCATCCCTAATTCAAAACCCTCCAGTGGTTTCCACTGCTGTAAGAAGTAAATCCAGAAACCCTACAGGCTCTGGAATCCTTGCTATTGCTCTGACTTCAACCGCCTCACTCTCTCATTCCTGTCCCACCCTAGCCACTTCGGTCCACTTTATGTTCTTTGAACTGCACAGTAGGCTCCCTCCTCGAGCTCTCTGCAATTGCTGGGACCATTTCCCCTCTCTCCCCGGCCGCAGGTTGCCTTCTCACTTCCTTCTGAACTCTCTCCACTCAAATACCACCTCCTCAGAGAGGTCTTTCCTGACTGATCTATTGAACAAAGCACTCTCTCATCTTCTCCTTTACTTCATGACATTTACCTGTAAACACTTCACCCTCATACACATTTGTAGATTCATCTGTTTACTGTCTGACTCTTAACTAATATGTAATTACCCTAAAATGCAATATCTATGTAGAGCAAGAACTTTTTTCATGTCCAGCATCTAGATCCATGTCCAGAGAGAGCAGACATTCAATACGTAGTTGTTGAGTGAATGCACAGCAACTGAAGTATCTAAGGTTGCAAAATTTTACTTGGTTTAACAACAGCCCAAATTGTCCCTGCAATTATGTCACTGCCGCTAACTTGCATTTAAAAATACATCCTTAAATAGAATTACAGCTGGGAATTGACCCTCATCTGTCACAGCAGGAGAGTGTCATGCCTGTGAATACCATCTAGCACACGTGTGGCAATAGAAGAAAAATGTGAGAACTGTTGCTCTAAAACACAGTCTGCAGCCTCACTGTGCAGAAATATTTTTCTGGAGACATTTGGTGACAAGGTGTGGGGCACAGCCCCAGAAAGCTGTCCACTGACCTTTGAGAAGGTAAGATGGTATTGCTGCCTATATTCCATGAGGAATGTACATGCGAGCACTTTATGGGCAGCAGAGCAAATATATGCACATGTTTGACAGCGATGTCCTTTCTATATGGCACTAGTTGTTAACCTTGACCGCATCTGAGATCCACACAGGAGCTTTTTTAAAATAGAACTGTATAGCCACTTCCCCAGAGATTCTGACTTCATTGTTCTGGGGGCACTCAAGCATTGGTAAAGCTAACCTGGTGATTTTGATGTTCAGCTAGGTGATCAATTGCTGGTATATAATCCAGTGGGGCCAGGGTAACACTGAACAAATGGACGTTCTGGGCAGAGGCAATTACAAGGCACTTAGAGATAAGACCTCAGTCCCTCTTGAAGGACTCACAGCCCTGGAGAGGGCGTCACAGTTGCAAGATCACATCCCAGTTAGAATATAATGTGAATACTGGTGTTTGATGATGACTCTAGAGGTGTGGAAAACTCAGGAAGGCTCAAGAATGAATGAAAAGATTTGAGGAGTTTGGGATACAAAATATGTGAGGCAAAGTCAAAAATTATATTCATTTGGCCTGGGAAAGTACAGTCAGTAGAAGTGCAGTTCAGTTCAGTCGCTCAGTTGTGTCTGACTCTTTGTGACTCCATGGACTGCAGCACACCAGGCCTTCCTGTCCATCACCAACTCCCGGAGTTTACTCAAACTCATGTCCATTGAGTCGGTGATGCCATCTAACCATCTCATCCTCTGTCGTCCCCTTCTCCTCCTGCCTTCAATCTTTCCCAGCATCAGGGTCTTTTCAAATGAGTCCGTTCTTTGCAACAGGTGGCCAAAGTATTGGAATTTCAGCTTCAGCATCAGTCCTTCCAATGAATATGCAGGACAGATTTCCTTTAGGATGGACTGGTTTGATCTCCTTGCTGTCCAAGGGACTCTCAAGAATCTTGTCCAACAACACAGTTCAAAAGCATCAATTCTTTGGCACTCAGCTTTATTTACAGTCCAACTCTCACATCCATACATGACTACTGGAAAAACCATAGCTTTGACTAGATGGACGTTTGCTGGCAAAGTAACGTCTCTGCTTTTTAATATGCTGTCTAGGTTGGTCATAACTTTTCTTCCAAGGAGCAAGCTTCTTTTAATTTCATGGCTGTAGTTACCATCTGCTGTGATTTTGGAGCCCCAAAAAATAAAGTCTCTCACTGTTTCCCCATCTATTTTCCATGAAGTGATGGGACCAGATGCTGTGATCTTAGTCTTCTGAAGAAGGTAGAAGAGTTAGTAGTAAAATTTCTGACTTTCTTCAAGTGAATATATATGTCCCACATGAAGAAAAACCTGGTATGCGAAAAATTCAAATGTGTGAAATAGACGCAGGAGGGGGTGATTATTTATACCTGAACTACATTCACAAATTCATGCAGATTAGTGACAGGTTTACATATAATTTCCCATGGGGTGGATACTGTTCTAAGTTCTGTGTGAAGCTGTGCATATATTGACTCATTTAGCCTTTATACTAATCCTATGAAATTGATATAAATATTATTCTTGTTTTAGAGTAAGAATTTAGGGCACTCAAAGGTTAAGTTACTTGCCTTTGTTACCATATAGATCTGGAATTTAAATCTAACTACGCTAGTTGCAAAATGCCGGGCTGGATGAAGCACAAGCTGGAATCAAGATTGCCGGGAGAAATATCAGTAACCTCAGATACACAGATGACACCACCCTTATGGCAGAAATCGAAGAACTAAAGAGCCTCTTGATGAAAGTGAAAGAGGAGAGCGAAAACGCTGGCTTAGATTTAATATTCAAAAAACTAAGATCATGGCATCTGGTCCCATCACTTCATGGAAAATAGATGGGGAAACAATGGAAACAGTGGGAAACTTTATTTTCTTGGGCTCCAAAATCACTGCAGATGGTGACTGGAGCTATGAAGTTAAAAGACGCTTGCTCCTTGGAAGAAAAGTTATGACCAACCTAGACAGCATATTAAAAGGCAGAGACATTACTTTGCCAACAAACGTCCATCTAGTCAAAGCTATGGTTTTTCCAGTAGTCATGTACGGATGTAAGAGTAGGACCATAAGACGGCTGAATGCCGAAGAATTGATGCTTCTGAATTGTGGTGTTGGAGAAGACTCTTGAGAGTTCCTTGGACAGCAAGGAGATCAAACCAGTCCATCCTAAAGGAGATCAACCCTGAATATTCATTGGAAGGACTGATGCTGAAGCTGAAACTCCAATACTTTGGCCACCTGATTCAAAGAGCCAACTCACTAGAAAACACCCTGATGCTGGGAAAGACTGAAGGCAGGAGGAGAAGGGGATGACAGAGAATGAGATGGTTGGATGGTATCACTGACTCAATGGACATGAGTTGGAGCAAACTCTAGGAGATGGTGATGGACAGGGAAGCCTGGCGTGCTGCACTCCATGGGGTCACAAAGAGCTGGGCATGACTGAGTGACTGAACAACATTGGTTGCAAAGTCCATTCTCTTAACCATTCCTTTGTACTGTACACATATGAATATGTATGAATATATGTGTGTGCATGTATGCATATATATGTACATGTTACACATACTGTGCATGAGCACATGTGTGTCTAACATACTAGATAGGTAGATATGTACTATTGTGTGTGACTACACACACAATGTGTATATATGTATACATATAAACAATATATACATGTATAGCTTGTTACAATGAACATATATACACATTTTGCTTTACAAAAATATGCAGCTTCCTTTAAATAATATACATATTTATATGATAATTTATAATATTGGAGCTTATAAATGAGAAAGCAAGAAATTTAAAGAGAAAAACATTTCTGTTACCGTGTGATAACCCATCACAAATCCCTTGCGGTGACAGTTTTTTGAGACAGATTAACAGGAAGGCACAAGTGGTTCACTGAAAGATCTCATATTTGTTCTGGGTCATTTTAGCATGTGATGAATAAATACAGTGAAAAATGTATTCTTTGGGGATTTTGCTGCTGGACAAGAAACAAAAATAGGTCTGCCTTTTGAATATCAGGGCTGCAGTTCAGTGACTGAATGACTCATTGTGCTTCTAATTGGCTAACTGGCCTTAGGGGGTTGGGGTGGCGCTGGGGAGGCCGGTAGGTTCCTGCCTGCACAATAGGACCATTAAAAACTTGCGTGAGTTTGGGTTTGTTTTCTTTTGCTCCGACTGTTGTTTTTTTTAATGAATTAGGCAAGATGCTTAACGGATTGTCCAGTAAAGTAGCTGAAATAACATTTTCACAAATGCCATCTAAAATTTTCCTGGAAATAAGGCCTGGAATTATTGCAAGATCTGTTTAACAATGAGGTAATGAAAGTGAACATGTTCTTCTATTTCCTATTGATTTACTTGAGAGAAAATTTAGAAACTTTACTCTGTTGGACTGAAATTCTTTCATCTTTTTTGTATTTATAATTTGGTAATGATAATGAGACCTTAACTGAAGGGTTCATCCTAAATAAACTCAACATAATCTTTTGGTCGATTTAATTAAATGGTACTGGGTTTAAAGCGAAGTTAGTAATGATGAAGAAACAGAAATTGAGGAAGAGAAGTGAAAGTCTCAGAAGCTTGAGAAGAATTGTGAAATAAAATTCATATTTATGGCAACACAAGAAAAATTTAAACATAAAAATTCTTCTCTGCCCATTGCCCTCCCCTATCCCCACACAGTACATCACATGTTCACATTATGCATGGACCACTCCAGCCCCACCAGCAGGAATACTTGCTCAACCATAAATGGCAACATTCTCCCAGCACCAACAAGACAACTCCATAAAAGATAACATTCCTTCTAGATGTTGATGCTCCAGTCTGGATGAAAGAAATTGTCAATAAGACGTCATCTAATGTACAGCCCTCTGTCTCAAAAAACTTACATAAACTGTGTCTTGACTTCTAATGGGTGGAACAGAGCTTTCTGAGACGCTCTTCCTGGGTTATAATCCTCAAATTTGGCTTGAATAAATTTTCCCACTCTTTCTTAGATGGGCTGATTACTTTTTGTTGACAGGACAGATAAGTAGGAAGGATGACACCTGCTCCACTGGCCTTAGTTTTCTCTGTATTGAACTCGTAGATAGGGAAATAACTGAGCAGTAAAGACGAGACAGAGACACTTCACAGAATATTGATGATCAAACTCTTCTTGTAAAAGGACAGTCGCTTAACTTGGTTAAAACCTATTGAAGACCAAATTAGCCTTTTTTTTTTTTTTTTAAAAAAAAAGAAGCCCTGCAGAGTCATTCTTTCTCTAGGCTGACGTTTCCTTCGTCTAGAAGGGTGCATACTATGAATGTAAATGAACATGTTGGACTTAGTTATGAAGCGATTCCAGCCCCCTCTGTTAGCTGGATTTCCTGGGGACTGTGTTGACCATTCTCCTCCCGTGCCCGTCCAGTCTCCCCTGTGATTAGGGCTGCTGGAAGGCAGGGCACATGTGTGCGTGCAGCCTGCACCCTGCCTAGTCTTGGCTAAAGTTTCTGTTCAAAACCTCTCCCTGTTTTCTTTCCCTGGTGAGAGGGATATAACTCTAGGGCCCCTGCTTTTAACCTTCTTGACAGAGACCTAGAGCAGGTACAGCTCCTGGCACTACTCACGTCTTCTCGACAGAGGCAAACTTCCAAACAGGAGGTACCATTCGATCACATCAGTCCCGGGAGAGAAACAGTGGCCATCAATAGGAGGAAAGGGCTGACACTTCTCAAAGGCACGAAACTTGTCTGCTCATCTTTACATTTCCAGAGCCACCAACGGTGCCTTCTAGTCATAGGTGTGCAGCAAACACTGGTTGCTCTGAACTTGGGCTCCTCTCCCCCTCTCGATTTCATCTTCAGGATCAGTGGCCAATTGTGAGTTTCTTTATGAAGCTACCATTAAAAAAATACTTTATTCCAATGCCTAGCACGTGATTTAATACAGGTTAGCTTAGCAAAATTTCCAAAATGTAGATGTCTTAACTGCAAAAAAAATTTTTTTAGATGGTATGCTATGTAATTCAGGATATAAAGTATGATAAGAAATAAATGAGTTTAAAAATTATATAATTAGTTTGAAACTAGCAGGGAGCTTCCCTGGCGGACAGTGGTAAAAAAATCCACCTCCCAATGCAGGAGTCATGAGTTTGATCCCTGATCTGAGAAGCTCCCACATGCCTCAGAGCAACTAAGCTCGTGCCCCACAGCTACTGAGCCTGGGCTCTAAAGCCATGTGCCTCAACTACTGAAGCCCGTGCCTCCTAGAGCCCGCGCTCTGCAACAAGAGAAGCCACCTCAACGAGAAGCCTGTGCATTGCAACTAGAGAAAAGCCTCCAACAGCAACAAAGACCCAATACAGCCAAAATAAATAAAGAAATACATAGCATGTAAAAATAAAAACTAGCAGTTATCAAAATGCCTTTCAGTAGTTGAATGCATAAGTAAATTGTGATATATTCCTGTCATGGAGTATTACATAGCAACAAGAATAAACAGTCTGCAGCTACACATAAAAATATGAGTGGCTATCACAAAGATAATAGAGAGTGAAGCCAAATACAAGTGGAGTATTTATAGAAAGTAAAAAACAGGCTAAATTAATGTACGCTATTAGAAGTCATAATAATAGTTACCCTAGAGGCAGTGATTTTCAACAGGGTATAATTTGACCCACAAGGGATATCGGCAATGTCTGGAAAGACACTTTTGGGTGTCTTACTGGGAAGGAGGGTTGCTACTCGCAGCTAGTGGCTAGAGCCCAGGGGGGTGGCTAAACATCCTGGGATGCACAGGACAGCTCCCCACAGCAAGAACTGTCCAGCCTGAAACCTCAGTAATACTGAGGTTGAGAAGCCCTACCAACCATAGGGATAGTGGTAACATTCTGGGTTTTGATCTGCATGCTGTTCACACAAATGTGCGCAATTGGAAAACTCATCAAGTTACACACACATGGTATGTGTACTGGTCTACAGGTATACTGTCTCTTAACAAAAAGCTTAAAAAGTGTTAAAAAGCTACCTAAGATTTAGAAAAACTTGAGTTAACAAGAATACATGCTAGGACTCAATTGATCCTAGGACTCTACTAAATCTAGATTTAGCAGAAAACAGAAAAAAATCACTGACACTTTACAGAAAACCTTAAATTTTAATGATAAAACAGTGTGACTATTTCACTCATCAAATCTTGTACTAAACATCAAGATTTAGAATGTACTCTAAAATGGCAACCGCAACTTCAAAAAAAAAGCATCATGCAGTAATAAAAAATGCATGAATGTTTTATTTACCAGAAAATCCTGGTGATCTGCAGATAGGAATCTGGCCAAGTCACTTAGAATCAGGATTTGTATTGTCAGCACCTGCAGAGACCAAAGGAGAAAACAGCTTCTTAAAGAATGCCTCCGTGCCCCTTGCTGGGACTTTCTCTGCAGCTTGCATGTATGCAGACTCTCCTGCTGGTGATAGTTGGTTTGCAAACTGGGCCCTGCATACAAAGAGCAAGGAGGGACTGAAAAAAGAGGAGGACCATTCTAGATAAGTAGTTGGCAGGTTTAACGAGCAAGGGAACTTACAGAGGAGGCTTGTCTTGGCAGCTCAAGACGAGTAGATCTCAGATCTCATCTGCTTGCCAGAATGTTAAAAGTTTATATAGGAGCCTTAACTGGGCTCAATCATGTCAACTATCCAGATGGTCTCAACACCTTATGCTCTTAAGGCTGTATCCTTGAAACAGCTCCTGGTGTGGGAATGCTGGGCAGAACAAACATTCCAAGGTCAGGCCCAACTTGAGGCTCAGCGCCACATCCTCTTGTTGGCCTTCTCCAACAAGGATGGGGTCTTTTGCTCCTTGAAATTTACAAAGTTTTTCACAGCATGAATTTTCCTCGACATGGTATTTTGAATGAGAAAGTCTATTTTGGTCATTTTTGTCCACATTTCACATTTGTGTGTTGGGTGTGTCTTTTTAATTCAATGGCCTCCAATCAAGGGAGGCCTCATGGCAGAATGTAGGTCCCCAGACTGTGGACCCCAATCCAGAAGGAAGGAGGTATTGGGAGGAGTTGGTGATGGACAGGGAGGCCTGGCGTGCTGCGATTCATGGGGTCACAAAGAGTCGGACACGACTGAGCGACTGAACTGAACTGAACTGAAGTGTACTTTTGGAGAAGGCAATGGCATCCCACTCCAGTACTCTTGCCTGGAAAATCCCATGGACAGAGGAGCCTGGTGGGCTGCAGTCCATGGGGTCGCACAGAGTTGGACACAACTGAGTGACTTCACTTTCACTTTTCACTTTCATGCATTGGAGAAGGAAATGGCAACCCCCTCCAGTGTTCTTGCCTGGAGAATCCCAGGGACAGGGGAGCCTGGTGGGCTGCTGTCTATGGGGTTGCACAGAGTCAGACACAACTGAAGTGACTTAGCAGCAGCAAGTGTACTTTGCACAGGAAAAGGACATGAAAATTGTGGCCAGATGATGGACACATGGATGGAGATTATTTATAAAATGGCCATAATGATTTCCCTCCCTATATCGAGGCCTCCATGTGATGTGACTTGATAGCTATTTCTACACGGAGATGAAGTTGATTTCTTCACTGCTCTAAATCTGGACTAGACTTGAGACTTATTTTGACAACTAGAATGTGGTGGGGAGCCTGAGGCCATCCCAGATGAGAACCTAGTCTTCAAGAGGCCCTGCATGCTACTGGTCACTTTTCTGGAACCATACCGCTGCCATGTGAATAAGCCTGGGCTAGTTTGCTGGATGATGAGAGGCCACATGGACTAGACACAAGTCATCCCCAGTGAGGCCATCCTGGCCCAGCCAGGCCTGGCTCATCCAGGGGCTGCCCATTCATGTACAGAGTGAGTCCAGTCAAGACCAGAAAAACCATGTAGCTGAGCCCAGCTCACATTGTTGTTCAATCACCAAGTCGTGTCTGACTCTTGTGATCCCATGAACTACAGCAAGCCAGGCTTCCCTGTCCTTCACTATCTCCTAAAGCTTGCTCCAACTCCTCCATTGAGTCAGTGATGCCATCCAACCATCTCATCCTCTGTCGCCCCCTTCTCCTCCTTCCCTGAATCTTTCCCAGAAACCCTGATGGGGTTTTTCCAATGAGTTGGCTCTTCACATCAGGTGGCCACAGTATTGGAGCTTTAGCACCAGTCCTTCCAATGAATATTCAGACTTGATTTCTTTTAGGGTTGACTGGCATGCTGCAGTCCATGGGGTCACCAAGAGTCGGACATGACTGAGCAACTGAACTGAACTGAGGGTTGACTGGTTTGATCTCTTTGCTGTTCAAGGGACTCTGAAGAGTCTTATCCAGCACCAAAGTTCAAAAGCATCAATTCTTTGGTGCTCAGCCTTCTTTATGGTCCAACTCTCACATCTGTACATGACTACTGGAAAAACCATAGCTTTGACTATATGGACTTTTCTCGGAAAAGTGATGTCTCTGCTTTTAATACGCTGTCTAGGTTTGTCATAGCTTTCCTTCCAAGGAGCTCACAATGGCAGCCCACAGAATCATGAACTAAATAATTTGGAATGATTTCTTAAGCAGCACATGCCTTTGTTCTCAGAAAGATGGCTGTAAGCAGCTCTGGCATGTATTCTATCCATGTCAGGTCTGGTTTTATTAATAGTCCCTCTTTTTCAATAGTGGAGTGAAAGTCCCTCAACTGAATATCAGTGATCTTGCTTGGGTAATTAGCTCTACCACTGTGGCCAGGGGTGAAACACGTGGGGGCCATACCCAGGTCCTTCCTAGAGGACTGTGAGGAAGTGACAGTTGGCAAAACATAAAAAATAATAATGTTCAGTGCATGATATGTTCTGTATCTCCCTGCCTCTAATGTGAGAATTTGGCTGCTGTGATGTTTCCAATTGATTGATCATTCATTGCTTTGTAGATTCTGCCATCATCACGGCACCAGAGCAAATTCCCTCATTACTTTATTCTACCTGCATGGTTTGAAACACAGAAGACCATGAGGAAAAAAGTCCATTAAGAGCAAATTTTGTATTTTGGATGCTTTAGTATTTGTATTTCTGGATATCTTATCTCCTACCATATATTAGCCCTGAAACATACCAGAGCTCTTCATGATTTCTCCCCAGAGTAAAGGAGGGATGTGTTGGCCAATATTTTGCCCTCACATGTTATGGAATGAGATGCATCCATTTTTATATAAAGAAGGACACCAAGCAAAATGTGAAGAAAGAAATATTGCTAATCCTTGAATAAGTGTAGAAAGAATCAACAGATAATGGCCCAAAGAACACTAGTTCCTTTAATCGTATTTAATAAGCCATGTCTTCAAGCATTTTGATTTTCTCTAGCTGACTTGCAGATGTGCTTGACTTGAATTCATTCACCTTCAAAAATAATGAAGATTAGGAGGTGGACATGGTATGTGAGTGGAAAATCCAATGGACAGAACTAGCAGGATTTAATAATTTTTCAGCAGAGGAAGACTCTTTGGGTTCCTGCTAAAACACTGGTCTTATGATGGGTAATTCACCAGATCATCCTCGTGAGTAAACCATTCAGGAATGAACCATACTATATTCACAGGGTGGGCTAGTCTGCAACTGTTAAAGTAGCGTTTCTAAGGAATATTACTTGACATGGATAAGTGTACATTTAATTCTTTGCCAAGTGAAAAATATTTCTAGATGTATATCATATGTATGTATATGTATATGAAACAAAATATGACCACTGGAGTTTCTAAAGACAGATAATTTGAGCACATTTCTCCCTTTAATGCCTCTTTATGTTTTACAGCCTCCCAATGTTATGAAGTGTTACTTTTGTAATTATGAAATATAAAAATGAAAATGGAAAATATGTCAATTAACTATTGTAGTACTACATAGAAAATCATGCTGTCAAAATATTTGCAACCAGAATAAAACAGTTCTCTAGCTCCGCAAGATGTGTCCCTCTTGTATGAATTTTGAAATCAGCATTGCAGTCTGATGGCGATATTCTGTGGACTGCCAGATCTAAGTGAAACTAAATAATTACTGACATCTACAGAATGTCCCCTATATGGCAGACCTTGTTCTGAATAGTTCACATGCTGAAACCCACGTGATACTCATAACATCCTATGAGGTAGTTACTATTATTACCACTTTATACATGAGAAAACTGAAGCACAGAGATTTCAGTTAAGATGCGTGAAGTCAGGCTCCAGAGTTCTTGCTCATGACTATTGTACCGTTCTCTCCTGTCTTGCGAGAGAGGACATCCCGGGCACTACTCATCTTGAAAAGGAAGGGCTTCTCAGAGAGAAAAGCAGACCTGTGAGTGCAGAGGTCAAGTAGTCATAAGAAGGCCTTGAACTCCTTCCCTTTGTCTATTCAAAGAGAAGTTCATCTTGACTTTTAAGGACAGCTGAAGAGGGATGTGGAAGAGACTCCAGCACAACCTCTGCCTTCTAGGATCCCATTTGTAACAGTTGAGATACAGTGTGTGTGTTAGTCGCTCAGTCATGTCTGACTCTTTGCAACTCCATGGACTGCAGCCCGCCAGGCTCCTCTGTCCATGGAATCCTCCAGGCAAGAATACTGGAGTGGGTGGCTATTTCCTTCTCCAGGGGATCTTCCCGACTCAGGGAGCAAAGCCAGGTATCCTGCATGGTGGGCAGATTCTTTACCATGTGAGCCACTAGGGAAGAACATACAGTACAAGCGTCCAGACTGATATCATGAGACTCTATATCACAAGACTTTCTATCCCATAGAATACTGGTTATATACTAAAAGACACTGTGCTTTGGTAAACTTGAGAATCAGTGGATGAGGAAAAGCTAGAGGTCTGCTATAGGACTTCTCAGAGCCTTTGTTATGCTCATGATATGTTTTAGTATCTATGGAGTATGTATAGTATACACCATTTTCCAACTTTGTTCAACCACAAAGCATCTTTCTCGTGGAACATCCTCTAAAAGTTCCCCAAGTTAATATTCTGCGGAACAAAATTTGGGAAACATGGGTCTCAAATAATAGTACTCTGTTTATTATGATTTCCATTTCCCTCTGATCTTTAATTTTTTTTTTAATCTTATCTCAAGTGTCCTCTGGAGATAAGGAAAGGATTTGTATCCCTGTTTGGATATGTTTACTAGAGGAAAAGTGGCAATCTATTGAAGACAACATGATAGATAGAGCCACGAGCACCTACAGGAAATAACCTTTGGTGACAGAATAAAATGATGTCTAAATGTCACCCAGTCCTCCAGGATCTCTCTCTCTCCTTGTATAGCAAACCCTGGGAGCCTTTTTGTTAATGAAGCAGTGTTTCCTTCCAGTAATATTAATTGAACTTGGTTCACTGAATTGTAGGACTTCCTTATTGCTACACGCAGTTACAATATGGAAGAGCTCATCATTAGAGATTTAAGTCAAAAGACTTGATGGCCAAGTATTCTTTATCCATTCCTCTGTTGATGGACATTTAGGTTGCTTCCATGTCCTGGCTATTGAAAATACTGTTGCAATAAACATTGGGATGCACGTATCTTTTGGAATTATGTTTTCTTCCAGGTATATGCTGAAGAGTGGGATTGTTATATCACATATTACCTGCATGTGTAGCTTTTAAGAAAACGCTGTACTGTTCTCTGTAGTGGCTGTACCAATCCACATTCCCACCAACAGTATAAGAGGGTTCCCTTTTCTCCACACCTTCTCCAGCATTTATTGCTCATAAGTTTATTGAAAATGGCTATTCTGACTGATGTGTTGTAAAGCAACTATGCTGCGGCTAAGTCACTTCAGTTGTGTCCAACTCTGTGCGACCCCATAAATGGCAGCCCACCAGGCTCCTCCGTCCCTGGGATTCTCCAGGCAAGAACACTGGAGTAGGTTGCCATTTCCTTCTCCAATGCATGAAAGTGAAAAGTCAAAGTGAAGTCGCTCAGTCGTGTCTGACTCTTAGCAACCCCATGGACTGCAGCCTACCAGACTCCTCTGTCCATGGGATTTTCCAGGCAAGAGTACTGGAGTGGGGTGCCATTGCCTTCTCCAAAGCAACTATACTGCAATAAAAAATTTTAAAGACATGATAGCCATTACATAGGACTAATACTACATTCTCATTTATCATATGGCAAAGAAATAAGAGAACTTCAAATAACTCAAAAGTCAGTGTGGACAGCCCTTCCCAGAGCCTGTTTCCTGCTCATCTGAAAAAATGTTGTAGAGTCTGTAGTGTTTCAGTTTTAAGGCCATGCATGGAAAGATGTTGATAATTCACGTTAGAAGAGGACTGCCAGGTAAATTACAACTAGCAGCATCACTGTTATTAGCTGATAAATATTCAAAAATGATTTTATAATTGCCTTAAAATTGCAATAGTGGTTTATTTTCAGAATAGTGGAGACAGAACAAAAATAGCAAAGGGAAAGCATAGAAAAATCACTAAAATAACTGCCAGATGAGCTTAGTGAGTTAGGTCATCCTCGATCATCCAGCCATCAGTCAACCTACTTCCTGAATGGACTCAGCAATACAAGTTGAGCAAGCCCAATTCAAAGAACCACTCAGCCCACCCATAGAATGATGAGCTAAATAAATGCTTACTGTTTTAAGTTGCTAAATTCTGAGATGATTTTTTTTTTAAATTTTAAAATCTTTAATTCTTACATGCATTCCCAAACATGAACCCCCTCCCACCTCCCTCCCTGTAACATCTCTCTGGGTCATCCCCATGCACCAGCCCCAAGCATGCTGTATCCTGCGTCAGACATAGACTGGAGATTTAATTCTTACATGATAGTATACATGTTAGAATGCCATTCTCCCAAATCATCCCACCCTCTCCCTCTCCCTCTGAGTCCAAAAGTCCGTTATACACATCTGTGTCTTTTTTCCTGTCTTGCATACAGGGTCGTCATTGCCATCTTCCTAAATTCCATATATATGTGTTAGTATACTGTATTGGTGTTTTTCTTTCTGGCTTACTTCACTCTGTATAATCGGCTCCAGTTTCATCCATCTCATCAGAACTGATTCAAATGAATTCTTTTTAACGGCTGAGTAATACTCCATTGTGTATATGTACCACAGCTTTCTTATCCATTCATCTGCTGATGGACATCTAGGTTGTTTCCATGTCCTGGCTATTATAAACAGTGCTGCGATGAACATTGGGGTACATGTGTCTCTTTCAATTCTGGTTTCCTCGGTGTGTATGCCCAGCAGTGGGATTGCTGGGTCATAAGGTAGTTCTATTTGCAATTTTTAAAGGAATCTCCACACTGTTCTCCATAGTGGCTGTACTAGTTTGCATTCCCACCAACAGTGTAGGAGGGTTCCCTTTTCTCCACACCCTCTCCAGCATTTATTGCTTGCAGATTTTTGGATCGCAGACATTCTGACTGGTGTGAAGTGGTACCTCACTGTGGTTTTGATTTGCATTTCTCTAATAATGAGTGATGTTGAGCATCTTTTCATGTGTTTGTTAGCCATCCGTATGTCTTCTTTGGAGAAATGTCTATTTAGTTCTTTGGCCCATTTTTTGATTGGGTCGTTTATTTTTCTGGAATTGAGCTGCATAAGTTGCTTGTATATTTTTGAGATTAGTTGTTTGTGAGTTGCTTCATTTGCTATTATTTTCTCCCATTCAGAAGGCTGTCTTTTCACCTTGCTTATGTTTTCCTTTGTTGTGCAGAAGCTTTTAATTTTAATTAGATCCCATTTGTTTATTTTTGCTTTTATTTCCAGAATTCTGGGAGGTGGATCATAGAGGATCCTGCTGTGATTTATGTCTGAGAGTGTTTTGCCTATGTTCTCCTCTAGGAGTTTTATAGTTTCTGATCTTACATTTAGATCTTTAATCCATTTTGAGTTTATTTTTGTGTGCAGTGTTAGAAAATGATCTAGTTTCATTCTTTTACAAGTGGTTGACCAGTTTTCCCAGCACCACTTGTTAAAGAGATTGTCTTTACTCCATTGTATATTCTTGCCTCCTTTGTCAAAGATAAGGTGTCCATATGTGTGTGGATTTATCTCTGGGCTTTCTATTTTGTTCCATTGATCTATATGTCTGTCTTTGTGCCAGTACCATACTGTCTTGATGACTGTGGCTTTGTAGTAGAGCCTGAAGTCAGGCAAGTTGATTCCTCCAGTTCCATTCTTCTTTCTCAAGATTGCTTTTGGCTATTCGAGGTTTTTGTATTTCCATACAAATCTTGAAATTATTTGTTCTAGTTCTGTGAAAAATGTGGCTGATAGCTTGATAGGGATTGCATTGAATTTGTAAATTGCTTTGGGTAGTATACTCATTTTCACTATATTGATTCTTCCGATCCATGAACATGGTATATTTCTCCATCTATTAGTGTCCTCTTTGATTTCTTTCATCAGTGTTTTATAGTTTTCTATATATAGGTCTTTAGTTTCTTTAGGTAGATATATTCCTAAGTATTTTATTCTTTTCGTTGCAATGGTGAATGGAATTGTTTCCTTAATTTCTTTTCTACTTTCTCATTATTCGTGTATAGGAATACAAGGGATTTCTGTGTGTTGATTTTATATCCTGCAACTTTACTATATTCATTGATGAGCTCTAGTAATTTTCTGGTGGAGTTTTTAGGGTTTTCCATGTAGAGGATCATGTCATCTGCAAACAGTGAGAGTTTTACTTCTTCTTTTCCAATTTGGATTCCTTTTATTTCTTTTTCTGCTCTGATTGCTGTGGCCAAAACTTCCAGAACTATGTTGAATAGTAGCGGTGAAAGTGGACACCCTTGTCTTGTTCCTGACTTTAGGGGAAATGCTTTCAATTTTTCACCATTGAGGATAATGTTTGCTGTGGGTTTGACATGTTGAGGTATGTTCCTTCTATTCCTGCTTTCTGGAGAGTTTTTATCATAAATGGATGTTGAATTTTGTCAAAGGCCTTCTCTGCATCTATTGAGATAATCATATGGTTTTTATTTTTCAATTTGTTAATGTGGTGAATTACATTGATTGATTTGCGGATATTGAAGAATCCTTGCATCCCTGGGATAAAGCCCACTTGGTCATGGTGTATGATCTTTTTAATGTGTTGTTGGATTCTGATTGCTAGAATTTTGTTGAGGATTTTTGCATCTATGTTCATCAGTGATATTGGCCTGTAGTTTTCTTTTTTTGTGACATCTTTGTCAGGTTTTGGTATTAGGGTGATGGTGGCCTCATAGAATGAGTTTGGAAGTTTACCTTCCTCTGCAATTTTCTGGAAGAGTTTGAGTAGGATAGGTGTTAGCTCTTCTCGAAATTTTTGGTAGAATTCAGCTGTGAAGCCATCTGGACCTGGGCTTTTGTTTGCTGGAAGATTTCTGATTACAGTTTCAATTTCCGTGCTTGTGATGGGTCTGTTAAGATTTTCTATTTCTTCCTGGTTCAGTTTTGGAAAATTGTGCTTTTCTAAGAATTTGTCCATTTCTTCCACGTTGTCCATTTTATTGGCATACAACTGCTGACAGTAGTCTCTTATGATCCTTTGTATTTCTGTGTTGTCTGTTGTGATCTCTCCATTTTCATTTCTAATTTTATTGATTTGATTTTGCTCTCTTTGCTTCTTGATGAGTCTGGCTAATGGTTTGTCAATTTTATTTATCCTTTCAAAGAACCAGCTTTTGGCTTTGTTGATTTTTGCTATGGTCTCTTTTGTTTCTTTTGCATTTATTTCTGCCCTAATTTTTAAGATTTCTTTCCTTCTACTAACTCTAGGGTTCTCCAATTCTTCCTTTTCTAGTTGCTTTAGTTGTAGAGTTAGGTTATTTATTTGACTTTTTTCTTGTTTCTTGAGGTATGCCTGTATTGCTATGAACTTTCCTCTTAGCACTGCTTTTATAGTGTCCCACAGGTTTTGGGTTGTTGTGTTTTCATTTTCATTAGTTTCTACGCATATTTTGATTTCTTTTTTGATTTCTTCTGTGATTTGTTGGTTATTCAGAAGTGTGTTGTTCAACCTCCATATGTTGGAATTTTTAATAGTTTTTCTCCTGTAATTGAGATCTAATCTTAATGCATTATGGTCAGAAAAGATGCTTGGAATGATTTCGATTTTTTTGAATTTATCAAGTTTAGATTTATGGCCCAGGATGTGATCTATCCTGGAGAAGGTTCCATGAGCACTTGAAAAAAAGGTGAAATTCATTGTTTTGGGGTGAAATGTCCTATAGATATCAATTAGGTCTAACTGATCTAATGTATCATTTAAAGTTTGCATTTCTTTGTTAATTTTCTGTTTAGTTGATCTGTCCATCGGTGTGAGTGGGGTATTAAAGTCTCCCACTATTATTGTGTTATTGTTGATTTCCCTTTCATACTTGTTAGCATTTGTCTTACATATTGCAGTGCTCCTATATTGGGTACATATATATTTATAATTGTTATATCTTCTTCTTGGATTGTTCCTTTGATCATTATGTAGTGGCCTTCTTTGTCTCTTTTCACAGCCTTTGTTTTAAAGTCTATTTTATCGGATATGAGTATTGCCACTCCTGCTTTCTTTTGGTCTCTATTTGCGCGGTATATCTTTTTCCAGCCCTTCACTTTCAGTCTGTATGTGTCCCTTGTTTTGAGGTGGGTCTCTTGTAGGCAGCATATAGAGGGGTCTTGTTTTGTATCCATTCGGCCAGTCTTTGTCTTTTGGTTGGGGCGTTCAACCCATTTACATTTAAGGTAATTATTGATAAGTATGATCCTGTTACCATTTACTTTATTGTTTTCCTGTCTAGAGAATATCCTTTAGAATTTGTTGGAGAGCTGGTTTGGTGGTGCTGAATTCTCTCAGCTTTTGCTTGTCTGTAAAGCTTTTGATTTCTCCTTCGTATTTGAATGAGATCCTTGCTGGGTACAGTAATCTGGGCTGTAGGTTATTATCTTTCATCACTTTAAGTATGTCTTGCCATTCCCTCCTGGCCTGAAGAGTTTCTATTGAAAGATCAGCTGTTATCCTTATGGGAATCCCCTTGTGTGTTATTTGTTGTTTTTCCCTTGCTGCTTTTAATATTTGTTCTTTGTGTTTGATCTTTGTTAATTTGATTAATATGTGTCTTGGGGTGTTTTGCCTTGGGTTTATCCTATTTGGAACTCTCTGTGTTTCTTGGACTTGGGTGATTATTTCCTTCCCCATTTTAGGGAAGTTTTCAACTATTATCTCCTCAAGGATTTTCTCATGATCTTTCTTTCTGTCTTCTTCTTCTGGGACTCCTATAATTCGAATGTTGGAGTGTTTCATATTGTCCTGGAGGTCTCTGAGATTGTCCTCATTTCTTTTAATTCGTTTTTGTTGTTTCCTCTCTGATTCATTTATTTCTACCATTCTATCTTCTATTTCACTAATCCTATCTTCTGCCTCCGTTATTCTACTATTTGTTGCCTCCAGAGTGTTTCTGATCTCATTTATTGCATTATTCATTATATTTTGACTCTTTTTTATTTCTTCTAGGTCCTTGTTAAACCTTTCTTGCATCTTCTCAATCCTTGTCTCTAGGCTATTTATCTGTGATTCCATTTTGATTTCAAGATTTTGGATCATTTTCACTATCAATATTCGGAATTCCTTCTCCGGTAGATTCCCTACTTCTTCCTCTTTTGTTTGGTTTGGTGGGCAACTCTCCTGTTCCTTTACCTGCTGAGTATTCCTCTGTCTCTTCATCTTGGTTATATTGCTGAGTTTGGGGTGGCCTTTTTATATTCTGGTAATTTGTGGAGTTCTCTTTATTATGGAGCTTCCTCACTTTGGGTGGGGTTCTATCAGTGGCTTGTCAAGGTTTCCTGGTTAGGGAGGCTTGTGTTGGAGTTTTGGTGGGTGGAGCTGGGTTTCTTCTCTCTGGAGTGCAGCGGAATGACCCGTAATGGGTTATGAGACATCAAAGGTTTTGGGATAATTTTGAGCTGCCTGTATATTGAAGCTCAGGGGAGTGTTCCTGTGTTGCTGGAGAATTTGCGTGGTATGTCTTGTTTTGGAACTTGTTGGCCCTTGGGTGGAGCTTGGTTTCGGTGTAGGTATGAAGGCATTTGATGAGCTCCTATTGCTTAATGTTCCCTGAATTCAAGAGTTCTCTAATGTTTTCAGGCTTTGGATTTAAGCCTCCTGCTTCTGGTTTTCAGTTTTATTTTTACAGTAGCCTCTAGACTTCTCCATCTATACAGCACCAATGATAAAACATCTAGGTTAAAGATGTAAAGTTTCTCCACATTGAGGGACACTCAGAGAGGTTCACTGAGTTACAAGGAGAAGAGAAGATGGAGGGGGTAGTTAGAGGTAACTGGAATGAGATGCGGTGAGATCAAAAGAGGAGAGAGCAACCTAGCCAGTAGTCACTTCCTTATGTGCGCTCTATAGTCTGGACCGCTCAGAGGTATTTACAGAGTTATACAGGGAAGAGGAGAGGGAGGAAGTAGACAGAGGTGACCAGGAGGATAAGAGAGAGGAATGAGTAGGAGAGAGACAAATCCTGCCAGTACCCAGCTGAGATGATTTGTTATACAACAACTAACTAATCAGTATTTGTGGCATGGTGAGGATCTGGGGTCTTTCCCTTGATGACTGAACCCCACTCTGGCTCTTAAGGTCATCACTGATCTTCTGAATTTCAGACAAATCCTGCATCAGGTCCTGCGGCAAACCACCTCATATCCGCTGCAGCAGTATTGTCCAGTCCCTCCCAGCAGTGGCCTCTACAAGCTTGCTAGCTCTCAACTCCTGCTACCTTCCATACTCTTTCACAGGGAGAATATAGAGATCTATGAATTCCTTCTCTCCTGGATAAGAGCCAAGGGAGGACCAGGGTGCCACCTCCTGCTCTTTCTCACCTTCAGTCTGCCACAGCTCCATTTCTATTTGGCAGCAGCTGCTCTGTGTTGCCAGATGAGATCCGAGTGAGGCTGTCTCTTTCTAGAATTCCAGATGGGGCTGTGGAAATAAGTTGAGACCATGTAAATAAGAATCCACCATCACCAGTGTTTGGTAGAATCAAGGCAGGCTAGAGTATAGAAAAGCTTCATGCTAAAAGCAAAAAAAGGAAAGCTTTAAGAATGTGCTGACTGAAGGTTTTACTGGCATAGGAAATCTGGCTGCAGGCTAACTAGAAGTGGGAACACGATGTGGTTGGTTTGGAAAGCATATTTGGCTTTCTCTGGTTGGTCCTCGGTTGGAAGCTTGAGCAAAAAATAGAAAAGGTGGCAATTATCAGTTTAGTGCTAATTGTTCTATGCCATTTGCTATAGAGTTTGTGTTTTCATTCCCCAAACTGGCTGCTGCAGGGTTATAAGTCAATATTCTACTGTCCTATTTACTGCACCAGTCATTATCCATTTGTCTATTCAGCCTCTCAGTCCCCCTTTTGGTTGTCCTTTCACTCGCATGATGTTCAGACCAATTTCAGGAAAGGCTGCGTATCCAGAGGGTCACTGTTTGGCAATTGTTCGATTGTCTCCACGGTCAACTGTATTGTAAGATCATCCTGACCTTTTTGTTGTTGTAGCATCGTGATTTGCTGGCAAGAGAGCAATTTATCCAGTTATGATCCTGGATAAAATGCCTTAGGCCAGTATCATGATCTCTGACAAAGACAAGAATAATTAACAGTCCCTATAAGATAAGATGTCTTAGAACCAAGAACCCAACTGCCCAACCTAGGCCAAGTGAATGAATCCCACTGGCCATGAAAAAAGCCAGTAGTTTTTTTCTGAAGGCACTGTATCGCCTGTTCTGCTTTGCCTGTTTCATTAATCTAAGTAGAGCAAGAAGTGTTAGCAATGGCACAGATGCCTCCGTGACTAGCCAACAAGAAATCTAGAGCTGTGCAACTGTTCATCACTAACTTGTGCCAATGAGTTAAGATCAGTCTGTATTTCATTTAGGATGGAGATGGTGATGCTAATAACTTCTGCCAAAGTTAATAAGCTTCTTCGAGTACTTTCTACTTGAATGATTCACACCATTGGGAACACTGCTCTGATTGTTCACATAAACAATTAGTCAGTAATCTCCCCAGTTGGAATGCTTGAATCATCAAGGGTAGGCTCATTTGGGAACCTGCATCTGAGCTGGAATTTTCTAAGTTGGTGATATATCGAATTAGGGTCTTCCTGTATAGACAAGTCCTGAAGAGCTTGAGGTATTAGTCTGGGGAAAACAAGATCAGAATCCTGGTTGCAAGGGAAGTGGTACCCAGTAGGGGGCACGTGGAAATCCAGGAGAAAAGCAGCTGTTGGCAACAGGAGATCAGTGACTGAGTTACAGGTTTAGATCTCTGTGAATCTCTTCCAGGTGACAAATAGCTGGCTCATCATTCCATAAAGGTTGCTGAATGCAAATGTAGAACCAACTGTAATAACTGGTTCTTTTTCTTCAAGAGAGAACACTACCAAATTCACATGTTGATTTATTTAAGTTCATTTCATTATGTAGATGCAAAGGCCATTGGCCATGATTCCCTATGATCTGGCTCGATGAGACTGGAATTGTCCAGAGGTTTTTATCATGATGATCATGGTGATGGATGAAATATACAGCAGCCAGTAAGATTCAGGTTAGTGGTGACTATCCGGGTGTTAGAAAGTGTGCTTTGATCTACAAATTGTAATAAAGAGGAGAGAAAAGGGGCCAGGAGGGATGGACAACAACCAGGTAGAAAATGAGAAGACTAAACAAATAGATGAATAACAAGATAGGAATTAGTCTGGAGTCTTAGCACCATACCCTGGGCAGAAGCTGTCTACTATCCTAAGTCATCCGCATATTCCAAAGGTCCTACGTCAACTGTTTACTTCCAAAGGTTGGCTGTGAGTAGAGGATTTCTGAGAATCCTAAAGGTAAGGTCCCTTATTAGAACAGGCTGCCAGCTTGTCAGCTATCTGGAATTCTGAATTAAGGCTGACTTCTTGGAGTTTCACTGCTGTATTTGTTGTTACAGTACCTGATGAGGTCCTTTCCAGTGAAGCTCAAGAGTAGGTTTTCTCTGATGTCTCTCCTAATACATGAAATCTCCTGGTTTCAGATCATGAGGAGGCTGAGGCTGTGTAGGAAGATGTTGCAGGAAGGTAGGTTTAACGTGTTGATGATAAGATTGAGTGCATGAGTCCCTTGCAACATTTTGCCACCTCTGCGCTAGCAGGGTCAGCAATTTCGAAAGGCATGGGTCTTCCAGTTACCAGATCATAGGGGGATAACTGGTGTGTCCCCGAGGGAGTAGATTGTATGGCCATAATCTCTTACAGTTTCATATTTTCTCTGTGTGCATGACTAAATTATCATCTACTTGAATTTTATTGAGAATGCTTTGGGTATGGCTCTTTTGAAATGGCAACCCACTCCAGTATTCTTGCCTGGAAAATCCCATGGATGGAGGAGCCTGGTAGGCTACAGTCCATGGGGTCAAAAAGAGTCAGACACGACTGAGCGACTTCACTTTCTTTTGACTTTTGAGTTTATTGTCAACAGAGGGACTCTGCAAATCCTTTTCTGCATTAGTTCATTCAGGTTTTGCCATCCAGGATCGAGCATATGAGATTTAAACCAACATGTGTACAAGTTAGCATAGTTCAAGTAACCCTGAGACATACGTATCCAAAGGCAGTCTAAATTCTACAAATAGCAGCTGGCCTTGTCTGGATTAGGGAAATTCTGAATTATAACTGTTAATTCAGCTCAGGTCCAAGGCATACCTGACTCATGGGAGGGATGAAGCTTTAGAAGCAATAGGTATACGGGGTTTTAGGAGAGTTGCTAGGAAAAGGGAGGGGGTCTGGACAAGGGAATGAAGAGGGAGGAGAAGGATAAGGGGGAGGCGGGAGAGCTGGATACCAGGAAGCAACTGGAGGACAGAGTGGGAGATTTTATTCAGGAAACAAATCTAGTTTGTTGTTGATTAAGTTTGTCAAATTGCTTTTAGCTTTGGTCAAAGCATCTTTCAGTGAGGCAACTTTTGGATCAGAATTTCATTTGGAGGCCTCTGCATGAAAAAATACTGCCCATTAAAACTGAGAAATCCTAGTCCTTTATTTTCTAAGATGTCTCTCAAATGAACAATTTTGTTCAAGCCAAGTGTTCCCAGGGTGGCTACTGAAAATGTAAATCATCATGAAGTCACGCTACTTAGAACAATAGGTACAAAAATTAGGACTGTAACAAGAGTTCAGCAGAAAGGAGGAGCGTCTTCTGGAGGAGGGGGAGAGGACTGCGACTTAAATGATCCTTTGAGAGCAGCAACAGTGAGTCCAAGCGGTGCGTGTGCACCTGTTAGACCCCCCACCCCAACCCCCGCCTGACGGTTGGCTGCCTTTGACCACAGGTGGAAAACCAGAGAGAACATTCTCTTGGGATAAATGCCAAGCTCACAGAACAAGCAAATGCTCTAGAAGAGGAATCCAACTAGTTTTGTTTGTAACTTGGCAAAATTTGTTTAACTGGACTCTGGTTTGCTGAGAACCACAAATTTAAGTTTACAGGCCCTATGTGTGTGTTCTACACTGTGATTCTTCTTCATATTCTTGGGACACTTTAGGACGACACAATGCAAAATAGAACCACCAAAGAGAGCGACATGGGTTGGAAAAGAATGACCTGATTCCACCAAGGAAGGCAAACAAATGGGGACCACTAACAAAACCTAGGCACCAATGAACTCAACAGAGATGGCAGGATTCAGACACAGGGCTGTCTTGCAATTGGTGAGAACATGACAAGCCACAAGCAACCCCTGTGGGTATTGAGCCTAGCTGAAGGTTGGGGTCTGTACTGATGAGCAATGCAGAATGCCTGGGTGGGAGCTTTAGGAAAACTGTGGAAATAAACGAAGACCACCAAATGAGAACAAATAGAAGTTTTTTATTTAGAGCTTGTGGTTGGGAGAAATTTAAAGACAAATAGGGGACTAGGAAAGCTTTATAATGAGAAAACGGGAAGTCTTCAGTCTGATTAGTGGCTGTTGGCATGGGGACGCTGAAAGTGGGTTAACTAAGAGCAGGGCAGCCTGTATGATTCGTTTGGGTGCATATTTGGGTTTCTCTCTGGAAAAGGAAATGGCAACCCACTCTAGTACTCTTGCCTGGATAATCCCATGGATGGAGGAGCATTGTAGGCTACAGTCCATGGGGTGGCAAAGAGTCGGACACAACTGAGCGACTTCACTTTAATTGGAAAGGTCAGTTTTCATTCCAGTCCCAAGAAAGGCAATGCCAAAGAATGTTCAAACTACTGCACAATTACACTCATCTCATATGCTAGCAAAGTAATGCTCAAAATTCTCCAAACTAGTCTTTAACAGCACGTGAACTGAGAAATCCCAGATGTTCAAGCTGGATTTAGAAAGGTAAAGGACCCAGAGATAAAATTGCCAACATCCTTCAGATCATAGAAAAAGCAAGAGAATTCTAGAAAAACTTCTGCTCCTGCTTCATTGACTATGCTAAAGCCTTTGTGTGGATCACAACAAACTGGAAAATTCTTCAAGAGGTGGGAATACCAGACCACCTTTCCTCCCTCCTGAGAAATCTGTATCCAGATCAAGAAGCAACAGTTAGAGGTGGACATGGGACAACAGACTGGTTCCAAAGTGGGAAAGGAGTACATCAAGGCTGTATATTGTCACCCTGCTTATTTACCTTAGATGCAGAGTACATCATATGAATTGCTGGGCTGAATGAAGCACAAACTGGAGTCAAAATTGCTGGGGAAAATATCAATAATCTCAGATATGCAGATGACACACCCTTAGGGCAGAGAGTAAGGAGGAACTAAAGAACCTCTTGATGAAACTGAAAGAGGAGAGTGAAAAAGCTGGCTTAAAATTCAACATTCAAAAAGCTAAGATCATGGCATCTGGTCCCATAACTTCATGGTAAATAGATGGGGAAACAGTGGAAACAGTGAGAGACTTTATTTTCTTGGGCTCCAAAATCACTGCAGATGGTGACTGCAGCCATGAAATTAAAAGACGCCTGCTCCTTGGAAAAAAGTTATGACAAATATATACAGCATATTAAAAAGCAGAGACATCACTTTGTTGACAAAGGTCCATCTAGTCAAAGCTATGGTTTTTCCAGTAGTCATGTGTGGATGTGAGAGTTGGACTATAAGCAAAGCTGAGCACCAAAGAATTGATGCTTTTGAACTGTGGTGTTGGAGAAAACTCTTGAGAGTCCCTTGGACTGCAAGGAGATCCAACCAGTCCATCCTAAAGGAAATCAATCCCAAATATTCATTGGAAGGACTGATGCTGAAGCTGAAGTTCCAGTACTTTGGCCGCCTGATGTGAAGAACTGACTCAGTGGAAAAGACCCTGATGCTGGGAAAGATTGAGGGCAGGAGGAGAAGGGGATGACAGAGGATGAAATGGTTGGGTGGCATCACCAACTTGATGGACATGAGTCTGAGCTCGTTCCGGGAGTTGGTGATGGACAAGGAGGCCTGGCGTGCTGCAGTCCGTAGGGTCACAAAGAGTCGGCCATGACTGAGTGACTGAACTGAACTAATTGGAAACAGGGGCTAAAAAATAAGAAAGCTGGTAGCCATGGATGAAGCTCACTGAGGACTGACTGCTACCGAAGTCGTGGTCTGTCTTCCCGTGCTGGTTGCTGGAGAAGTCAGGGGTCAGAGTCCTGTTATCATATACGGTTTGGCGGTTGTCCATTTGTATTCAGTTCTCAGGGGTTCAGCTCTACTAGCTTCTGGATGCAGCAGGGTCCATCTCAAATGCGCTTTCATTTCCATTTTCTCACCACCCTCCCACATTTCTGAAAGGACCAAGAAAAGATTCAGCCTGAGATCCTTGGGAGAGTCAAACAGTGTTTTTCCAGGGTATTCACATTCCTTCCAAATTACTCTCTTCCCCTTCTGCAAGAGAGAGTGCTGCTTTTTTCCCTCTCTTCCTACAGAGTAGGAGCTCCCCTACGTTAAGTCCTCTCTTCCCTCGCCCTTAGAAATGTTTCTGTTCCTAGGAGGATCCACGCTTCTGTCTCCTGGAGCCAGAAGCCTCTGGGCTCTTTCTTAAAGGTGGTGGTGATGCTGGTGGAAGGGGGAGTGCTGAGACCAGAAACACCTTCCAGCACAGCAATCAGCCTACAGATTCTTCACTTCTGGAAGGAACTTTAAAATACGTGAAAATTCAGGTCACCTGATTAACATACATCGGTATGAATATTCAGCATGCATAGAAGTCTCTGAACAGTTTTGAATTGTGAATGTAGTGTAAATTTTCCCTGGCATCTTTGTTCATTCAGTACATATTTATCCAGCACTTTCCTTGTGTTCCGCTCTGTCTAGAGCACTTGGAGTTATTTGAGAACAAAGCAAAGAGCTCTGTCCTCCTATAGCTTACATTCCAGAAGGGGAAGGCAAACGATAAACAGGAAACAGAAAAAGTGAGTTAATAGTGTGTTAAAGGGTGACAAGTCCTATGGAATAAAGAAAATGCAGAGCAGGGTAGGGAGGATCAGGCAGAGGGAAAGAGGGCGGCTTCATCTATGTCCTTTTCTTTGGTAATGCCTGCCTTTGCCATGTCAATAGCAACCTTATTGCTAAGTCTCAGTGAATAAGATCAAGACAATTAAACCAACCCTCAGGGTTTGAGCATTGTTATGAAGGAGATGCACGCTCACACAGAGAGGGCCCAGGCTAAATTTGTGGGTATTACTGCTAATTTTATTAATCCTTAGCTTAGCTGCAGGCTGAGTCAGCTGCCAAGGATCTGAACTGATTTGGGATTCAGAGAAACAGTGTATCTGATTTGGCTATAGAAGTTATAACCAACTCTGGGCTTCCTCTTAGGGATCCAATTTATAGTAAGAAAAATCCTAACAGGAGAGAATCACAAATCAAGACTTTGTAACTCAGTAATCATCATATATGCCTGTAAAATAATACTGTTATTATCAGTACCTATCAGCAGCATCAGGATCCCTTATTAGATGCCCTAGTCAGTGAATGACAAATTTTCTATTATTACATCTACATTGTCCTTCTAAGATGGAATCAACTTGACTACAGAAAGCAGCAAAGCTTTTTAAAAGCTGTTGTTTAGTAGCAAACAAATAGCTGTATAATAAAACATTAACTGTTCCAAAAAAAAAGGAAATAGTTCTAAAAAAAGAAAAAACTGTACTAGAAACAAATTCTTTTCTCTGCATTTCTATTTCTATTTAGTCCAGTATGGAGATGTTTCATAACTCAAGATATACATTTAGCCATATGTTTTTTTATTTTTCTAATTCATCACTGAAGAACAGAAAATTCAATATTTCCAGTTTGAAGTTTTTCACCTGCCTTGAGTTGCTGAAAGATGTGAGTGTATCCTTAGCCCAGCCAGGTCCATCTTATTCCCTCATTCAACAAACAAACTAGATGTGCCGCACGGTACTCTCCTCTCTTGGTATCTCAGGGTGGGCCTGTTGAGGGCTGGTCCCGTGTGGCTTGGTTTGTGTAAGCTTCTGTGTGAATATAAGTTTTCACTTCTCTAGGATAAATGCCCAAGGTGAAGGTACTGGGTTCTATGATAGGTCTGATTTTAGGTTCGTTTTTTCTTTGATAGGCAAGATGTAGATTTATTAATATAGCATGATTGTGAGAGAGGCAAGCCAGCAGGCAAGGGGGGCTCTGTCCCAAGATTAAGTTGGCTGTGTGTGTGCACGGGTGCTTAGTCAGGTCTGACTCTCTGTGACTCCATGGACTGATGCCCACCTGGCTCCTCTGTCCACGGGATTTCCCAGGCAAGAATACTAGAGTGGGTTGCCATTTCCTCCTCCACTGATTTTAGTTTTAAAACAAATAGCCGAACTCTTTTCCAGAGTGGTTGTACCATTTTACATTCCAACCAGCAGTGCCTAAGTGATACGATTTCTCTGTCTTTTCCCCCAGCATTAGGTGTCACTGTTTTTTAATCTTACCCATTCTGATAGGTGGGGCTTCTCTCATCGCTCAGTTGGTAAAGAATCCGCCTGCAATGTGGGAGACTCTGATTTGATTCCTGGGTTGGGAAGATCTGCTGGAGAAGGGATAGGCTACCCACTCCAGTATTCTTGGGCTTCCCTTTTGGCGCAGCTGGTAAAGAATTCACCTGCAATGTGGGAGACCTGGGTTCGATCCCTGGGTTGGGAAGATCCCCTGGAGAAGGGAAAGGCTGCCCACTCCGGTATTCTGGCCTGGAGAATTCCATGGACTATGCAGAGTCGGACACGACTGAGTAACTTTCACTTTCACTATTCTGATAGGTATGTAGTGATATCTTATACAGCTCTACTTTACAGTTTCCTAATTGCTAATGATGTCGAGCATCTCTTCATGTGCATATTTGCCAACTACATATACTAATATCTTGATGTCTTTTGCCCATTTTAAAATTGGATTATTTGCGGGTTTATATTGCCAAATGTTGAGAGCTCTTTACATATTCTAGATACAAGTCCTTTGTCAAATGTTATGTGTCAAATGTTCCAGGTGCCCAGAGGAAGCAAAGATGTGACATGGTCCCAATCTCAATGTATCTCCAGTCTAGTTGGGAAGAGCTGAGTGCCGAAGAATTGATGCTTTTGAACTGTGGTGTTGGAGAAGACTCTTGAGAGTCCCTTGGACTGCAAGGAGATCCAACCCGTCCATCCTAAAGGAGATCAGCCCTGGGATTTCTTTGGAAGGGATGATGCTAAAGCTGAAACTCCAGTACTTTGGCCACCTCATGCGAAGAGCTGACTCATTAGAAAAGACTCTGATGCTGGGAGGAATTGGGGGCAGGAGAAGGGGACGACAGAGGGTGAGATGGCTGGCATCACTGACTCGATGGACGTGAGTCTGGGTGAACTCCGGGAGTTGGTGATGGACAGGGAGGCCTGGCGTGCTGTGATTCATGGGGTCGTAAAGAGTTGGACACGACTGAGCGACTGAACTGAACTGAACTGAATATTACCTAACAAGGTCTAAGTGGCATTAAAGAGGGAGAGATACATTTTTTGGAAAATCAGATAGCATGCTTTGGCTGATAGGGAAGTAGTAGGTGAAGGGTTCTCCATTTCTACGCCAGAGAATGCCACAAAACAGCACAGAAATTTCCCTTACAAGCTAATTTTTACCCAGCTTAATAATTATAATTTTTAGATAACTAACATATATTAAATCTCATCATGTGCAATTTTATATACACTGTGTCAATTAATAACAATCTTATATCAATTAATAACAATTAAGGGCACTGGAGAGGATTACACTCTACTCTACAGGTAGAAATCTGGGATTCAGCAGTTAAGTAACTTGCCCAAGCTCACAGACAGCAAATGGTAAGGTCAGACTGGCACCCTGGACTTGGGATTCTTTTAATTCTACCCAGAATCTTCCTGAGATATGTCCTTTCCTGCCAGTATAAACTCATCAATCTTATGGCTAAGAAATGGACTGTCTGATTCACATTTTAAAAGAAGATGCAACACATTTCCTTTGCACAAAACTCAACGAGCTCTTCTTGATAAAGGAAGGATCCATTAAAACTCTTACAGTGGTCAAGATCATGCAGAAAATGGAAAAGCAAGCATGGCTGCTGAGCCGTGAGGGGCAAAAGAAGAGATAGACATTGGTGGAAAGTTTGCTGGTAAAAGTTTTGCTGGATGACAGCTCAGGATGGACTCATCAAGGAGGTAGCATTTCAGGTCATCTTGTTATCAGTTCATTGTTAGCCAAATCATCTTCAAATGCCAAACCTTTCCTGGGGAGTGCTTTTAAAAGATCAACAAGAGCTCTGCTCTGGTGAAGAACTAAAGCCATGCCTGTTTCTGACCTGAAAGTGAAGCGTTAGTTGCTCAGTCCTGTCCGACTCTTCGCCTCTCCACGGACTGTAGTCCACCAGGCTCCTCTGCCGATGGAACTCTCCAGGCAAGAATACTGGAGTGGGTTGCTCTTCCCTTTTCCAGGGGATATTCCTGACCCAGGGATCGAACCTGGGTCTCCTGGAATTGTGAGCAGATTGCTTCCCTTGTGGCTCAGCTGGTAAAGAATCCGCCTGCAATGTGGGAGACCTGGGTTTGATCCCTGGGTTGGAAAGATCTCCTGGAGAAGGGAAAGGCTACCCACTCCAGTATCCTAGCCTGGAGAATTCCATGGACGGTACAGTCCATGGAGTCACAAAGAGTCGGACACGACTGAGCAACTTTCACTATTTACCGTCTGAGCCACCAGGGAAGCCCCAAAGGGCAACAGATAGGGAACTGGGGCTCTTTCTCACTCATAATGTCTCTGGATATCCATCCGTACTTTCTTCCTGTTTTATTTGTGACCTTACCCAAATCACTGAACTATTCCATACTTATTTATCTTTCTTTTAAAATGTTTATAACTTAGGGAAGAGGTTAGGACCTTGATTCTGAAACAGTCTGTAAAGAGGTGGATTTACATATTAGGTCAGTTTTGCAAACACTTGTATGACGTCAAATAACCTTTGAAGCCAGCCCCCATTCTGTCATGACACGGCCACTGGCAGGCCATATGTGGAGAGTAATGCTTTCACATTCTACATGCTAAACTTTACCCTGCTGGCCTGGGATCCAGCTGCAGAAGCAGAGGTCTTCACAATGTCTGCACATAAATGAAGATGAGTATTAACATGTGGCTGACCAGTGACCAGTCATGAACCACCTGCAAACATACCAGCAAATTTACTCCCAACACAATGTCCATCTCATTGTCTCTGCCAACAGTCAGAATCCCCCAGGCAAACAAGCAGAATATCCAAGTCCCAGACTATTCAAGGGGTAAAGCATGACTGAAACAGGGCAAATGAGTCTTCGTGGGTGGTTTAATGTGCACTCTGGGAAAGAAAAGACTGCCTCCTTCTTGAATTCTGACCACTGAGAAGAAAAGACTGAAGCTGTCCAGGGCCACCATGGAGTAAGTCAGCTTAAAAATGAAGCCCACAGTGGGAAGCAGAGAGAAAAGGAGGAGGGAGAGAGGAATTAAGAGTAGGGGCTGAGATTCCAGTTCTACTTCTGACATCACTTGAGAGCTCCTGAATTCATCTTCACCTGTAGTTAGACCTACCATTTTATACAACAAAAGGCAAAAATAAGAACATTAGAGAAATTCATTTGGTTGTAGATTCTCTCTAGGAGGGTACTCAGGAAGGAGACAGCAATGGCTGCCGCCAGGAAGAGAAATTGAGAGGCTGGGGGATAAGGGTGACAGAGAGATCACCCTTGTTAACTTTGTATTCATTTGCACCATTAAATTTTCGTACCACTGCCAACGCTAATTAAGAACAGATACGTAAAATTAAAATTGAATGTAAATAAAACAGAAACAAAACACAAACTTTCTTTCACTTTACTAGTTTGTGGGTAAATAAAATCGGTTTGAGAGAGGAAACCAGATCTTTAGAGAAAACAACTCTACCTTCCAAGTTCCCTTCTTACAGGTGTTTTGGGGGGGCTGCTGCACACAGGTCAGCAAATGAGCCGTCCGTTTCTACTGCGCAAATTTACACAGAGAGAACAGGCTCAATCCATGGTCCTGAGAAAAGATTCCCAAGGTTTTAGGAATCACCCATGTAGCTTTATTCTACTTTGTCAGAATAAAGGTCTTTCGCTGCGACTTCCGTCCTGCAGCGAAAATTCATAATGTGCCGAGTTGTTGGCGCTGAGGCAGTCCGTCTTAGAAAGATTCCGGGTCCTGTGCCCTAATGGATGCAAAAGCAACGAAGCCCTGGCCTGGAGGGGAACCTTTCAACTCCCAGTCTTTCTTCCAGCATCTGGAACTCCAGGCAGGAGCCCAAATGCAGTCCTCACTGGCAGCAATCGGGCTTTGGGGCATTTGGGAACGCAAAAGGCTTGGCTCAGAGTGCCAAGCGTCAGACCAGTCAATGCGTGTTGAACGAAGGAGCGTCGCTAGCGCAGTAAATTCAGGAAAAAACGAAAGGAACCCAGACCAGGGGATGGGTCACCACGGTGACTTTCAATACCCGGGCCCTGTGAAGTGAGGAAGAGCTGTCTTTGGGGACCCGCCGGCTGGGAAGGGAGGGCGCCCACACTCTGGAAGCCACGCCGGGCCGGGATTCAGGTGACCAGTCACTCGGAGGTCAGGGAGGGTCTGGTCGCCCGGGCTGTAGGGGCAGGAAAACTCTTACTTCACGGTTGGGAATGACCTGGGGTCTGTCTGGGAACTCTGTGGCCGAGGCCCCAACACCGCACTGAGCTGGCGAGCGAGGGGCACGCGGCTCCGACCCCAGCGCTACCCGAGCCCCGCCTCCTGCTGCGCCCCGCCCCGCCCCTCCGGCGCGTGCCGCCTGCGTGCCGGGAGGAGGGCCTGAGCAGCCCGCTGGGCAGGCACCCCGGCCCCGGCGCAGGCGCGAGCACGCGCCCCCTCCCGCCTGGTGCCCCGCACGCGCCCCCGCTCCCGGCGCCTCTGATTGGCTATCGGCCCGGCCAGCAGGTGTCGGCTGGGGCTGCGGCCCCGCTGGCCCTCGCTGCCTGCGGCGCGGGCGCCTCCCTCGCACCCGCTACCGCCGCTGCGCTCACGCCTCCCGCCCCTGCTCTGGGCTCCTGCTGCGGCTGCGGTTCTGGCGGCCGAGCCCCCGCGGCGGCGCTGCAGCTCAGATCTGCCACGCCAACAGACCCGCGCCCCTGCCGTGCTGCTCGCAGCGTCCTAATCCACGCGGTGCGCTGCGGCAGGTGCCCCAGGCATCCCAAAGCGCCGTGGCCTGAGCCCGGAGGCCATCGATGACCCCGGTCACGTACCTACTCTAGCCCGGCCACCCCGTGTGAGTACCGTCCCCTCCTCTCTGGCAGCTTTGCACCATTCTGCTCCTTATGTTGCCGCAACTTCGGGGGTGGGTGTATGGAGGTGTTTCTCATGTCCCCGTAGTACACCCCGTGGGTGTCCTGAGCCAGGGCCCCCGGGCACGGCCAGTCAACCTCTGCGGAGGGGCATGGGGGGCCATCAAACTTGCTAGGGGGTCGTCACAGAATCGGGACCACCTTTTTCCTGCTGCCGGGTCGGAGCTCAGCTCTGCATTTCCTTCGAGGTTTGCGATTCCACTGGCCACGTAGCTCTTGGGCTGCGGTTCACCGCTCACCCACTACGCTCCTTAAACCATCAGGTAAGCGCCGGGAGCAGCCCAGCGTGGCCGACTTGATTCTTCCCACTCTTAATTTCTGTAAAATGGGACTAATCGGGGACTTGCTCAAGGTCATGGCCAGTGCACAGTCTAAGAACCGGAGTCGATAGGAGTCTGGCAGGGTTCTCGGACTGCTTGGGGAGGGTTGGCTGTTGCAGGTCTGGGGGTGCTCACTTCAGCTTCACTCCCCACCCCCTTCTCCTTCCTGCTCCCTCCCCTCCAACTCCGCTGCTTTTGGAGAAGTCAGGAGCCAATTCTAAGGTATCCTTTAGAGGTTAGGAGGTAGCCGAGGAGGGCCTATGGGGAGTGCAGAGCGGTCCCGTGTTGGAAACCCAGGGACCTGCAGCATTAGCAGCATCCCCTCTGTTCCCCGTAACTTAATTTACTTACGACCCCCGACCCCGCAGTAGCGGAATTTGCTGGGTGCCTGAAAATTCCCCTGCTAGGGTCAGCCGTGTTCCGTTTCCTTCTCCCAAATAAACCCTATCCCCAGGGTAAGTATCTAAGAGACTCGAACTGCACACACCAGTCTGGGTCCCGGGACTTCCTAACAGAAGCTGCAGGCTCTGTGCTGGGCTCCCATCTGCTCTTAGAAAATGCTTTACGTCTGGATTATTTCTGCTCGCTTCAGTCCCTACCCCTTGATCTGGATGTTTCCCACTTTGCCAGGGGAAGGCGGAGCCTAGTCTCAGAACGTATGTAAATATCGCTACACAGCTCTGGTGGGGCTGTGTGGGCGGTTCTCAGAGCTTTGGGTCCGGGAGAGGGTCACCCCTTCTCTGTTGACATTATTACCCTGTCCCTCCAACTCAGTCTCCCTTGCCCCATCTCAGGGATAAGATGACCACGTAGGTAGCTTTGTGATATCTGACAAACATCTTGGAGCCTCAACTTTTAAAATCTATACAATGGAATAACTCTGCCCCCCACTTCCCAAAGCCGCTGGGGTTCAGGGTACCTGATAGATCTGAGAATAAAAGACAGTCCAAGAGGGTCTGAGCTGTAGATGGAAATGGGGGTGATTTAAATACATTTCCCAGCGACTTTGGGACTGTATTCATAGGTCTAAAAATCCTTGTTTCCTAACAAATTCAGTTTAAGACTTTGAAAATACTACTTTCCATCTTCCTGTCGCTAATTCCCCCTCTTGCCTCATTAGCCAACCTCCATCACCCCTCCCTCCCCAACCCCATCCACCATGTCTGTGGTTTGTCTCTATGGGCTGAAAGCTGGCTGCCCTCTGTGGGTCTGGGGGATGTGTCTGGAGTCGGGAGTTGAGCCTGGGGTGGGGCGAAGCATGTGTGTGAGGGCGGGGGGCTGTTTCTGTGGAGATGGTGTGTATCTCTGTGGCAGGAGTCTCTTCGTGGTCTAGGTGTTGTGTGTGGAGGCGGAGGGGGAATGGTCTGCTCCAGGATCTGAAAAAGTCAACTGTTAACCACCCTCAGCAATTTAAGCTAACAGTGGTATTGATTGTGTCCTGTCTCCTTCCTCCCTGTCCAGAGGGACAGAAGGAGAGCTCGTCTGAGGCCATGGCCCTTACAGCAATTCATACACAGACTGAAGCGCCTCGTGGAGAACTAGGCATGCCCCTCATTTTGCCTTCCTGGTTATTATTGTGTTTGTCTCAAAGGCAAGGTAGGGAGAGTGGACTGAATCGTCAGACCTTTCCGGGATACTATCATCTCAGAAAACTGCACAGATCTGAAGATTTTCACAAACTGAACACACCTGTGTAACAAGTGCCCAGAGTAAGACCTAGAATATTCCCAGCTTCCAGATTATCCCCTGCAGAAACTATCAGTCCCCTTCCCCTGAAGGTAAACCACCATCCTGCTTAGGTTTGTCGGATCAGTTTTGTTTTTTATTCCTATTATTATCATTTTAGTTGCAAAGCCGTCATTTTAGTTTCAAAACCGCTCAATGGTTTTCACCTCCTTTTTTTTTTTAATGTATGCAAACCAAAGGTAATTATACCTAAGCTAGTCCAAAAAACTCGAAGGAAGAATTTGGTCTTAAGATCTGGGTGGAATCTGATCTGGTTGTCCCCGGACAATCTGATTATCAGTTCTTGGGTGATGTAACAAACCCAACCCCAACCCCACATATAACAGTGCTGATGCTGAGGACGGTTTATTCACAGAGCGTATTTGACTAATGCAAATCCAAAATAGTGATAATAAAATATGAATGAAGAAAAGATATGAGTGAATTCATTTGACATATGAAAATAGAAGTATTTTGAATTCCTCAAAGTTAAAATTTGGTGAATGAATCAGGAGCTGTTTGTGCTGTTGCCGCATGGTGGCGCCACATTGGCGGGGTAACTGACATACCCGCCATCCTTTCCGAAATCCTCGCGAAGGAGTCCCAGGAATAAAATTCCTCAGGATCTCCAAAAGTGACTTACAAACACTGTGGTTTTTCCTCTGTCTGGCAGACAGGCCTCCTCTCTGGTGCCTGTTACTAAGTCTTTGAGTAGACGCCTTCCCAGCTTTTGAGAAGGGTAACTTGTGGGTTAGAGGCAGCTATGTGTTGGAAGTGAGTGGACCTGAGACACTGTTGCCTTCTCTTTAGTACTATGAAGCTGCAGTATGTCCTTGGAATTCTAAAGGGGTCAATCAGAAAGCTAACTTAGGTGCGTTGTGATCCTTTTGGTCTCATTTCACCCCAGAATTCTTCCAAGGGTGTGAGATAAGGAGTTCTTTAACTTGAGTCAGATAGCTCTCTTGACAGAGCACTGTCTATGGTGAGCTCGGAAGAATCAATAGGCCTGAATGTAACCAAACTGCTGCTAGAAAAAGTGCCCTGTGTTCCACAGGGAGGGGTCAAGTCACAGGGGAACCCCCTGGGGCTGGGCGCGTTGGGTCCAGCTGCAGAGAGGGCTAGGGGCACCCGTTTAGCACCCTCCTCCCATCCACTGCCTTTTCACCATCAGTGTGACTGAGACTCTACTCAGAAGACCTTGTTCATGGGATGCCTGCTGTGCCTTTGATTGCTGAGATGTGGAGTGTTTGCGTATGCTGGACACTGTGTATGTATTCACTTACTGTCCCAAACAGGAGGAGAGTGATGTTCCCATTTTATTGCGAAGACTCTTCAGCCTTCACACTGTGTGAGCCAGAGTGAGGACTGAGAGCCAGTCTCTCAGACAGCTTCCCTCACTGAGTTGTACCCTCTGCAGGGTGAGAGGAGTCTTGCATAATTCTCCTGCCCTCTCTGGCCCCTGGTATAGCAGGTTGTAACTTCTTGTTAGAGCTTCTTGTAGTAGCTTCTTGAATCCAAGTATGGGATTGCCATAAATAGAAACTTCTCTGCTGAGTGAGGGGGAAATCCACACAGTGAAGGATGGGGATTTGGAGCTGAGTCCATACAGCCTGTAACACTGAGGCTTAGTGTGTGCCTGTCAGAATGTGTAGTCTTATTTTGTGTTTAAAATTTTATGTACACGGAAATAAGACTCACAGATGTAAAAACCCAAACTTACAGTTACCAAAAGGGAAACTGCGAGGGAAGATAAATTAGGAATTTAGGATTAACAGATACATACTACTGTATATAAAATAGATAAATAGCAAGGACCTACTACTGTATAGCCCAGGGAACTATATTCAATACCTGTCATAACCTGTAATGGAAAAGAATCTGAAAAGGAATATATATATATATATGTCTGTGTGTATGAATATATATATGTATGAATATATATATATATATATTTGACTTTCCTGGTGGCTCAGATGGTAAAGCATCTGTCTACAATGTGGGAGACCTGGGTTCGAGCCCTAGGTTGGGAAGATCCCCTAGAGAAGGAAATGGCAATCCATTCCAGTATTATTGCCTGGAAAATCCCATGGACAGAGGAGCCTGGTAGGTTACAGTCTATGGGGTCACAAAGAGTCAGACACGACTGAGAGACTTCACTTCACTTCACTTTCATATTTGTGTGTGTGTATATGTCTGTATAACTGAATCACTCTGCTATACACCTGAAATGAATACAACAGTGTAAATCTATTATACTTCATTTATTAAAAAAAAAAGATGCTCTCAGAAGAACTCCATGTTTACCTGGAGGATTGAAGGTGGAAGGGAGAAATGCATAGAGGACTATTTGTGTCCATCCTTTAATAAAATGATGTATTAAAAATTAAAACAATTAACAGGGACTCTCTTGGTGGTCCAGTGGTTAAGACCCCGTGCTCCCAATGCAGCAGTCCTGGATTCGATCCCTGGTCAGGGAACTAGATCCTACATGCCACAGCTAAAGACCCTGCATGCCACAATTAAAGATCCCATGTGCCAAAGCTAAGACCTGGTGCAGCCAAATAAATAAAAATAAATATAAAAAGCCACAAATATACATTATAAAAAATTATAGGTTTCCTTGGTGGCTCAGTGGTAAAGAATCTGCCTGTCAATACAGGAGACACAGGTTCAATCGCTGATCCCAGAAGCTCCCACATGCCACAGAGCAACTAAGCCCGTGCCCCACACCTACTGAACCTGTGCTCTAGAGCCTTGTGCCGCGACTACTGAAGCCCGTGCCCCCTAGAGCCCGCGCCCTGCAACAAGAGAAGCCACCTCAACAAGAAGCCTGCGCGCCACACCTAGCGACTAGCCCCTGCTTACCACAACTTGAGAAATTCCCTTTTGCTAGTGTCAAAAGTATTGCAGGGAACATTCTTGATAGGCTCTTGTAGAAATGTACAGGAGTGTGTCTAAGGTGTATATCCCTAGGAGCTGAGTAGCTGGGTGATAGGATATCCTTGCATAACCTTCTGGCTGCTACTTCAGCCCTTCGAGGTTTTGTAAGTTGCCCTTCAGAGCTGCTGTATCACACTCCCACCAACACTGTCCTGGAGCTCTTTGTATGCCTGTATCTTTGGCTATGCCTGACATTAATTAGATGTTTTAATTCTGGTTAATTTGATAAGCATGCAATGTATTTCACTGCTTTTCTTTTGCATTTCCCTTAGAGAGCTCTTAAAAATGTTTTGATTCCCAAGTTTCTTTTCTATGCATCACCATTTTTTAGTAAATATAACTTTTAGATCTTAAAACTCATTTGATGGTTATATTTCTCTACTGTGTGAGGCAGGGATCTAATGTTTTCCATGTTGAAAACCATTACCACATGATCACTGAATATTTAGCTATTTTCTCATTTATTTTGTTGCCATCTCTGCCATATACCAATTTTGTTGTGTTTTGTTTTTTTTTCAGATCTTTTTCTTAACTCTGTTCTATTAATCTTTCTGTGATTCCTGAGCTAATATCACTTTCATTTAATTATTAAAGTTTTACAACATATCTTCCCTTCTTAGCCTTTTTCTTCAAAATTGTCTTGGCTATTCTTGATCCTCTAGGCTTCAGATGACTTTTAGGATCTATCCTAAATATCACTTCCTATGAAAAATACTATTATCACAATTTGGTAAAATAGAAAATGAAAGCGTGTTCTCTTGTTTCTTTTTCTTCAAATATAGTGCTAATCAAGCTATTTTATTTCTCATTATTTAGTCTGAAATTTTGGTCCCCATCTTAAGTGGGTTTACTCCAAGTAACTCCTCTGTGGTACCAAAGATCCTTGAATAATAAGGATCAGATAAATATAATTCTTTTAAACACAAATGAGAATATTTTTAACTCAACAAAATGTGAGCAGCATTGATGTCAATGATTATTCTTCTGTGTCATTATTTTTATCCTCTTAATAATCCATTTCATCTGTGTACTGTAATTTAGTCAACATTCTTTTAAAACATTAAGCACTTTATGCTTTTTAATTATAGCCTAATCTTTGCATGCATTTTTGTTTTCTTAGGATGAATCATTTTGTCAAAATTTACTTACTTTTCTTTAGATATTTGATACATACTGCCAAATGACCCTCCAGGAAAGTATATAAACTTGTGTTGCTACTGGTAGTGTCTGAGTGGGCCAGATCCCCAGGCCTTGTTAGTGAGAGATGTAATTATTCATCAGCTTTGTTAATTTTATAGGCAAAGGGAAAAAAAGAATCTTATTTTTACTTTGCTTTTCTTTTCTAGTGGGACAGAATATACTTCCATGTTTATTCATAGCCCACTTTGCTATAGAATTTTCCATAAGGGTGGTTTCTTTTACTCTCTGTGAAAGAATCTCGCATTATCTCTTAAAGTGTTTTTGAGAGAACAATCGGATTGTTTTATACAGATTATGTTCATATTTTTTAACTATTAAACATCATTCCACCATCTGAAAATACCGTATTTTACAAATCTGTCTCCTCCATGGTGAATTTTAGCTTGTTTCTGTATTTCTTCGTGTACAGTAAATATCTTTGAAATGTACTCATGCGCACCGAAGAAATTGAGAATGTATGCCCAAAAGTAGAGCTGAAGGGTCATTATCGATAATATATATGTAATATACGTATATTACATATTTATATATAAACTTGACTATCTGCCGCCAAATTGCTCCCCAAATGGTTCTACTCACTTAAACATCCCTAGCAGTGCGTATGATAGCATCTGTCACTTTAAGGAAATAATAATACTACTAGAGAAGTAGGAACAAAGATGCTAAACTGGAAAGTATGTGTTTGTAGTGTATATAGATACCAAGTTCATTTAGAAATCTCAGGGTTCTTTTTTACCTTTTCATTGAGAATCCTGCATCACATAAATGATTAAGTATCTAAGTCATAAACATCATGTAAATATTTACTTGGCTTAGGAGACAAGTTTAAAAGGTGAGTGGTTTTTGCAGTTCCATTATTCGGGGCAGTCTACAAAACGGGGCGAGCGTTTGACAACCAGAAAAGCAGCTCCGTCCAGCTCTTGGCCTCTCCCCACAGGGCAGGCGCTCTAGCCTTCATCTCCTCTTTAAAAAGACCTTGGTTGGTAAGCCTGAGATAATAATGTACCATTAACACCATGTTGCTAATGACCTTATGTGATCGGTTACTAGTGACCGTAAGACCAGAACAGCCTGAAACCACCAGGCGGTTCTTGAGGAAAAGGCTCAAAGACAGATTTATTTGGGGACGGGCTGGTTACTTTACTGCCGGAGACCTCGCTCACTTCAGACTTAACTCTGAGAATCGATTCTGCGTTTGTGTAGAGAGAGTCAAAAGAGGTTGATGAAACTGCCTAAAATAAATGCTGTTTGAAAACCGCTTTGGGGTTGTATTCAACCGTGTGTTATTTGCCGCCATTACCTTCCCTAGGTAAATATGAGTTAAATTTTTTGGTGTATGTTTATATATCATCAGCTGAGAAAAGAAACCCACTCCATGGAAAGTCCTTTTGTGGCTATGATTTACAGCGTAATGCCACTGATGTCACAGATATGTGATCTGCAGCTGGGATGCACAAATCCATCCTGTGGGCTGACAGTTTAATCTCACTGAGCAGACACTTGGGAGAAGAACTCAAGAAGGTGAGAGGGGGGAAGGCGGTTGCCTACAAGACAGAGGTCATGGCCCCCTCTAGATCCATGTTCCTAGGATCTAGTGTGGCTGTTTGCCAAAGTCTCCAAATAATCCCACACTGACTCACAGCTCAGATGATTGTTATCCTATATAGTTCTCCCTTTTTGGTATGAAATTTAACTACCAAAAGTATAGTGGGTCATTTCCTAGGCTTGGAAGCCTGGATATTCCTGGAAAAAAGAAAAATGACCCAAGCCCCTTTACATAATTTTTTTTTTTTCCTGAAGATAGTCCAATCTGTATAAACAGTGCTTCCAGCCCCAAAGCTCTTCCTAACCTCCCTGTGAAAACCTTTGTCTCAATCATCATTTTACTTTTATCTGCGTAGCTCAGCCTCTGAGAATCTGGCAGGTTCTGTTTTTGTGTTTGTATTATATAAATGTGGTTTTGTTGTTTTGCTTTCTTTGAAAAGCAATTTATTGATCATTAGGGACTTTGATTTACTAGAATGACATGTAAGCAGAGTATTTGAGATTCATCTCTTTCTTTTATGGCTAATTAGAAGAAGAGTTTTAAATGCTGTTTTAATGGAATCCTTGTTGATAACCTACTAGAAATCCGTCAGTGGGTCTTTCAGCTCCACCCACGGTTCAGTGAAGGTTGGGTGCCTCTCCCAGGACGGCAGATCTTGCAGTCTGGGTGCGTGCCACCCCCACCCCCCCCATCCTCTGCGCTCCCAGATCTGAATCCTTCCTCCCACAGCTTCCAGGTACCTGAGGCTTCTTCTTTCCACTGCCACCACCCCTGCTTTATGCCTCAGTTCCCCTCCCCTCAGACTGGTGCTGGTGGTGGATGCTGAAGTAATGCTAATATTTCCCCTTCTCTTCCATAAATGATCCAAAAGCAATAACGAAAATGAGAGAACCAAACATCACTTTTGGCAAATTTGGGAGATGGTTGGAAGATGGAAGAGGTGCCAGAAGAAGTGAGATCAAGTTGGGGTGCATGGGGAGGAGGCATGGAGATGTGCCTTGCACGTTGTCAAGAACACTTCTCAGGAAGGCGGGGGCTCTCCTGGGGCACCACTCTCAAGTGCCTTCTAAGCCCCCGTGGGGTGATGCCACCTGGTCCATCTCACCAGGGTTGTTACAGGCTCTTTTCAGACTTTACAAAGAAGGAACTTCTCACCTGTGTCATTATTTTTCATTTTATTTATTCTCTGTCTCATCCTTATTACCTTCCTTATACTTTCTTTGCTTCATTCTTTTTCTCATCTCTTAAATGTACATGATTACTCATTTAATTCCAGCTTTTCTTCTTTTACATGTATGCGTTTAGCACAATCAATTTCCAAGTATTGCTTTAGCCATATTTGTATTCCACATGTTCTCATATGCAGTGTTTTATTACTGTTCACACATAGATTTTTAACATTTTCACGATGATCTTTTTCTTTGGGTTATGACTTATTTGTAAGCTTTTATTTCAACTTATCTTTTAATTTCCAGAACCTGTAAGCATTATTTTTTAATTCTATCTTTATTCTAGTTTAACATTTTTAATAATATCTACTTTAATTTTCTATTTTAGATAACATTTTAAATTTTTTTCTATTTTTTATTTAAAATTTTTTTCTAGTTTAAATATTTTCTGTTTTAATAATGATTAGAGGATATGATCTATGTGATTCCAATTCTTTGAAATTTGTTGAGACTTGTTTCGTGGCCTGGTACATAGTTTTCACAAGTGTTCTAGATTTCCATGAAGTTATTGGTTTGCAGTAATCCATATATTTTCATTAGCTTAAACTAGTTAATTATGGTATTCAAATCTTCCATCTTCATTACTCATTTTTTTGAAGTTTGATTAGTCAGTTACTGAGGGAGAAATACAGAGAAATTTTCAGTTTAATCTTATGCTTTTTCAGTTTTTGCTTTGTATTTTTTGAAGTATTATGTTATTAGATGCATTATAGTTTAACTTTTTCCTGGTCAGTCACGCATATGTCATTATGAAACAACCCTCTTAATCTCTAGCAATGTTCTTGTTTCTAGATCTGAAAAGAACAAATATCATATAATATCACTTATATGTGGAATCCAAAAAAAATGAAACAAATGAACTTATTTCAAGAACAGAAATAGACTCATAGACATAGAAAACAAATTTATGGTGACCAAGGGGGATACTTGCGGGGGGTGGGGGGGATGAATTAGGACCTTCGGGATTAACAGATACACACTACCAAAATAACAAGATCTACTGTATATCACAGGGAACTATACTCAGTATCTTGTAATAAACCAGAACCTGAAAAAATATATACGTGTGTGTGTGTGAAACTGAATCACTTTCCTCTTTACCTGGAACCCTGTAAATCAACTATACTTCAATAAAAAATAAATCATTAAAAATAGACCCGTTTCTAATAGAGCTATACCAACATTCTTTTACTTAGTACTTGCCTTTCTTATCATTTTCTTATCCTTTCACCATCAACAGTTCTATACATTTTTATGTCAGTTATATAAACAGAAACAGTTATAAAGAGCATAAAGCAATACAGTTTGCTTTATTTTTCCAATCTCTAAGTTTTAACGTGAAAGTTATGTTCATTTACAATGCTACTATTAATATATTTGGATTTACCATTTTACTTTGTTCTCTTGATTGCTTTCATTGTCCCACTTTCAATATACTTGGTTATTTTATCTAATTGCTTCTTGTATTAATTTAGATTCTCTTTCCTACCCCACATCACATTTCCCTCATCTCCATAGTCAAAAGCTTTACACTATTTCTATTTACTTGTATTTATTATATGGTAATTTTAGCATATATATTTACCTTAACAAAATACAAACTGAATCAGTCATTCTGTCCTCCTGAGCAATTCAAGGACTTTCTCCTTAAAACTCTGATCACTCTGCAAAACTTATATGTTAACACTGTCTGGTGTTTTAGTCAGCCTTTTTAAAAACTCCATCTTTATTTTTTCCACAATGTAAGCAACTTGTTGACAGTATAATTCCACTTGTCTTCCAGTTTTCATTGGTTCATTTTAAGAATTTATCTAGCGATCTGATTATTGCTATTTTGCACTAATCTATCTTTTCATTATGGGTGGTTCGAGTTCCTTTTCTGTGTATTCGTTGTTCTGAGTTTCATGCTTCTTTTTAATTATCTCCCTCAGGATTTTCTGGACTTCATTCATGTGAGAATTGATGTCTAGTTCATGTTCTGGAAAGTTCTCAGTCATTATTTCTTTGAATATTGCTTTTCCTCATTCTCTGCTCCTGGAACTCTAATTAGATATGCGGAATCTTTCTCCTGCATCACCTCTGTCCTTTAATCTCTGTTCCATGTTTTTCTTTCTTTCTCAGTGCTGCATTTGAGTTATTTCAGCCCTGTCCACCAGTTCACCTCTCTTCTCTGTTCTGAGGCACAGACACAATTTTAACATAAAGTGGTGCCCCCATTGAGACTTTTCAGTGGTAGGCCTGTTGGCATCTGCCAATTTTGCCATTCACATGGCCTCACTATTTTGTTGTTGTTCTTCACCTAGATGCCTGAAAACGTGTTTCAGGAGCCTTAATATTATTAACCTTAAACGTAGTCATTTTATTTCTGGGAATCTAGCTGAAGGGGGAAAAATCCTTAATGTGGAAAACCCTTTATGCACAAAGATGTTTATCGTCGTTTTCTATGAGGTAGTCTAGAATTGAAATTAACCCAGAGGTTCACCACTAGGAACAGGTCAACAGGTATATCCACTTGATACAATATAATGGAGCCATTAGGAGTGAGACTTGAAAGTCATCTTGCTAACATGAAAAAAAAAAAATACTGGAGATTAAAGAGTTTAGCGGAAATGGACGTATAGCATACTTCTCTGTATAATAAGAGATAAATGACAACAGACCTTACAAAGAGGGGGGGAAATGAGACTTAAATGAACCAGTGGGTTAGCACTGGTTGTACTTGTTTGATGATGTCAGGTGATTAATTTTTTCTATGATATTATCAGATCTTTCAAATGTCCATAAATGGGAATTTGAGGTACTGAAAACAAAACAAAAGCTCTAGAGGAAAAAGAATGAGGTGGGCAGACAGCGGTTAGAGGTTCTTACTGATGAGTGCCTGACTGGGCCCTTCAGTAAGTGTTTTGCAGAATCGAGGGTCCAGAAGCAAGAGACGGTAAAGAGATGGCTCAGGAAAAGGGCCCTGCCAGACCAGGTTGAAGGGGTACAAGTTGTTGGAGACCCCATGTCCCATCCCTGGCTGTGGAAATTTAGAGCAGGGCCACATGCTTTATTTCTGGTTTCTCCTTTGGCATTTCTCTGGGTCCATATCGGCACCAAGCAGTGCTTGCTGACTTTAGAATCAGTGGGCAGAGACTATAGCAAATTCCACTGGCCACATTTTAGGGTATTTCCACTATACTTTTAGTGCATTACCTTTGGATTTTTGAGAAAAAAATGAAGACAGTTTGGCTGGGAGGATGTGGAGAAAAGGGGACCCTCTTATACTGTTGGTGGGAATGTAAATTGGTGCATCCACTATGAAGAACAGCATGGAGGTTTCTCAAAATACTAGAGTTGGCATATGATCCAGCAACCCCACGCCTGGGCGAATATCCGGACAGAACTGTAACTCAGAAAGATACACGCACCTCTCTGTTTGAATCAGCACTAATTACAATGGCCAGGACATAGAAACAACCTAAAAGACAAATACCATATCACTTATATGAGGAATCTAAAATATGACACAAATAAATTTATCTATGAAACAGACTCATAGACATGGAGAATAGATTTGTGACTGCCAAGGGGGAGATGGGTAGAGGAGCGAAGGACTGGAAGTTTGTGACTGGCAAATGCAAACTAGGATGCATAGAATGGACAAACAAGGTCCTACTACATATGCTGCTGCTGCTAAGTCGCTTCAGTCACGTCCGACTCTCTGCGACCCCATAGACGGCAGCCCACCAGGCTCCCCCATCCCTGGGATTCTCCAGGCAAGAACACTGGAGTGGGTTGCCATTTCCTTCTCTAGTGCATGAAAGTGAAAAGGGAAAGTCAAGTCCCTCAGTCGTGTCTGACTCTTAGTGACCCCATGGACGGCAGCCTACCAGGCTCCTCCATCCATGGGATTTTCCAGGCAAGAGTACTGGAGTGGGGTGCCATTGCCTTCTCCAACTACATATACAGGGAATTATATTCACTATCCTGTGATAAACCATAATGGAAAAGAATATGAAAAAGAAGGTATGTATAACTAAGTCACTTTGCTATACAACAGAAATTAATACAACATTGTAAATCAACTATATTTCAATAAAAATTTTAAAAATGAAGACAATTCATTTTCCATTTCTATTCAATTTGAATTAAATACCCATGGGCATTACTACTCAGTGCTCAACTACCTTCCCTGACATCCTGCTCAATCGCTGAACCACTTTACTTAAAATAAAGCAGTAGCGTCTGGGTTATCTTCTGCTTTAGAGTTCTGTAATCTTGTCTATAGATTTCTAAAACACACCTTTAATTATCTTTGAAGTATCCAACTTTAATTAAAAAGAAGTATATGTGTCTGAACCTCCTGTAGATGGGAAGACATATTACTGAAGTATAGCTGGGTTGGTGAAACTCACCATGGAGCAGGCTAATGTTAAAGATCATTAAACAATTTCCCTCCTGCCATGGTGTTGAATTGTAGATTTCTTTTCCTTCTGCTTTTTAAAAAAATTTTTTTGCCTAGAGCAACTTTGCTCTCCTCTTTTTTAATCTATCCAATAGGACATTATCTAGGATCAAATCTCTTTTTAATGTTATTGCTTGTTTATCTTTGACTATAACCACAGTTTGAAAGGCCTACTAGCTGAGCACAATATTTCATTGTAAGTGTTTCTGTTTGAAACTATTTTCATTTTGAAAAATGTACACTGCAGTCCAGTTCAAACATTTATTTCAACTTTCACTATCTTGAGGCTTCAAAAAAGAAGAAAGAAACCTATTTATTCCACTTGGGCCCTGGGTCATTGCAGACACCACAGCATCCAAAAAGATCAGATCAGAGAGGTGTTTTGAAGACCATCTAGTTCAGAGGTAGAAAGCTGGTGGACCAAAAGTCATCGGTAGGTCTTCCCTCGAGCTCACCAGGTGATGTGGTACACCAGGGAGATGAGTGGGTTCCATGGATGTAAGTCCATGGCCAAGCTTCATATGCTGTAAATGAGTTTCTTGGTCAATCACAACATGCTGGGGGGGGGTGGAGCTGTGACCCCCAAGTATTCTGCAAGTGATGGGTAAAGGTTCAGGCAGAGATTGGAAGTACGTACATATGTAGTCCAGGAAGGACTCACTGCCCAGTCCATGACGAAAGGCCTACTGTAATCACTGCCAGCCGGCGGTTGGCTGGATTCCTCCCCTCCACATCCAGGGGCGGGGCTCAGCACTGGTTTGCTGTCAGGAAGATGTGTCCCCAGACATTGGCGACAGGCAGATTAGGCCTGCAAAGAGGAAGTCTGTGCAACTGTACCCACGGGTAGCCACATTGTTGGACCCTCCTGCCACGTTCATGGCGTACAAGGACTCACTGAATAAACACAGGGGAATAGCCTTCCTTACCTGACGACTGAGAACTTCTGCAGAGGTATTCAAATGACATCACACTCGGGTCCTCAGAAAGGTCTCCACACCCCCCTTCCTCAGACCTCCTTGTCACTGATCTCCCAATTCTGTTCTCTCCTATGCTGCCATTCTGTTGGTTACTGTCCGTGAGTTGATGTCAGGCCCATTCTTCCAGATGTCTCATGGTCCAGACAAAGTGGAAGATCAAGACATGGCTTGAAATCCTGTCCACCAGCGGGATGATCCTCACTGCTATCTTTCAGAGCCACCGAGAGTGGGGCTGTAACACCACAGCTGTCCACTTCCGGTTGGTGTCAGTGATGCTTTACAGAATCATGCACGAATCTAGACTGAGGCTTTTCCTCTTATGTTGGTTGATCATCAAGAACTTCCTGTGAGGATGTACGTATGGACTGAGAGAGCGGCAACAAAGCAGCAGACACAGGAGATGGGGAGAAGTCTGAGTTACCCGCTCATGCAACTTAAACCTTCTGGAACTGACTGGGCCTGATTTCTTATATAGCATTTCCACTTGACAGTGGGTCCATACTGTTCATGCAGAGCCTAACAAGAGGCTCAAAGCTAGCTTCTCCTGGGCACATGGTCACTTGATGTCCTGTAGTTAGGCACTCAATACCAGGGCCCGGTAGCCCCCAGGAGCTAATTCTCAAACGGAGACCAGTTACCTGTGGAGGAGGGAGGCGCTCTGCTCTGACACCCTTGAGAGCCTTTGTGGTGCTCCTCCTCGAGCTTCCCTGAGGCCCTGGATGGCATCTCTGTTTGCTGTAGGCACTTGGATGCCATCGGATCTGCTGGGTCCTGCATAAACCAAGAGACAGCCTCTGGCAGTACTGCCTGGCCTTGCGGCAGAGCTGTCTCTTGCTCTGGGCCCCTCTTGAAACTGGATGATGACAGAAAATGGCTGAGAGCTGCATACACGTATGTTTCCACGTGTCAGCTTCAAAACCCAAATTCTTTTAAGATGTTATCTCCATTTCTTTGTCTTTCTTTCGCATATTGAGGCCATTGTTCATTCATGTATAGACTATATCTTTGAGTTTCAAAGTCCTTTATTGAGTTTTAGACACTGAGTAAGCATTTTGGATAATCTTAATCTGGCACAAAATAGCTGGCACTTACTAGCGCCACTTGTGGCAGGACCTGGTGAGATTTGGCAAGGGTTCTTTTTCATAGGCTGCTCTCAAATCAATCTGAATGTTGAGTTTTAAGCCAACTAAGATCATGGCTTCTGGTCCTGTCACTTCATGGCAAATAGATGGGAAAAAGTGGATACAGTGGCAGATTTTATTTTCTTGGGCTCCAAAACCACTGCAGATGGTGAATGCAGCCACAAAATTAAAAGATGCTTGCTTCTTGGAAGAAAAGCTATGACAAACCTAGACAGTATATTTATAAGCAGCGACATTACTTTGCCAACAAAGGTCCTTATAGTCAAAGCAATGGTTTTTTCCAGTAGTCATGTATGGAGGTAAGAGCTGGACCATAAAAAAGGCTGAACGCTGAAGAAGTGATGCTTTCAAATTGTGCTGGAGAAGACTCTTTGGTCTCTAAGGAGATCAAACCAGTCAGTCCTAAAGAAAATCAACCCTAAATATTCATTGGAAAGATTGATGCTGAAGCTCCAAAACTTTGGCCTCCTGATAGAAGGAGGTAAAGACCCTGATGCTGGGAAAGATCGAGGGCAGGAGGAGAAGGGGGTGACAGAGGATGAGATGGTTAGACAGCACCACCGACTAAATGGACATGAGTTTGAGCAAATTCCGGGAGACAGTGAAAGGCAGGGAGGCCTGGTGTGCTGCAGTTCACGGGGTCACAAAGAGTCAGACATGGCTTAGCAACTGAACAGCAACAGATCAATCAACAAACCAATGCCATCAACTCATGAGTAACCACTGAGCGTGCCACTTGTGACAAAGGACAGAGAAGACTGGTCTCCCTTTAGGTAGTTATAGTCCAGCTGCCCGATGAACCCCCATGGCAGGGCCCAGCCTAGAAAGGCTGTGTGTACTTGTCTTTATTGCCTAGAACAGTAGAGCCTGCCCCTTCTGCCAGATGCCATCTTGGGAAGGAGGGAGAGGGAAGGAGCTGCCCACTGGGAGTTGAACATTGACCTGCCTGAATATTTTCCGAGAGGAAAAAGTTTAACCTAGGAGTAAATAGGCAGCTTTGAGTCATCGTCTCTGTTTTCTTCTCAACTTTGAGCTCCCACCTAGAGCACGACAGTGGCCTCAGCTGCCTGCCTCTGTGCCTGTCCACGTCCACCCCAGCTTCCCATCCTAAGTGACCCTGCTGCTGCTGCTTAGCCACTTCAGTCGTGTCCGACTCCGTGTGACTCCATGGACTGTAGCCCGCCAGGCTCCTCTGTCCATGGGATTCTCCAGGCAAAAGTACTGCAGTGGGTTGCCATGCTTTCCTCCAGGTGAGCTTCCTGCTCCAGGGATCAAACTGGGTCTCCTGCACTGCAGACAGATTCTTTACTGCTGAGCCCAAATGGTGGATCTCAGGTTGCTCACTTATTTAGGACTCTGCAGTGACCCCCAGGGCCCTCAGGAGAAGTTGACGCTCTTTAACACGGCTTCACAGATGCCACCTGCAGCCCTGCAGCAGACATGCTGAACCAATGCAAGCATGTCGCCAAGGGAAGCCTCCCTCAGCCTGGATACCTACCAACCCTTGCCCGTCCTGGCCAGGGCCCAGACAAGACCAACGCCAGAAGTCTCTTCATGTCTGGCTCCTGCCCTCTCTCTTCCCCAATCTTGGGGCAATGGCTCCCGGCTTATTCCTGAGGTAGCCCTCACCACTTTGTGTCTGGTTGTCCTTTATCTCTAGTTGTCCCAGCCTCTACTCAGTGAAGGTGTACACAGTGCTCAACCCATGTCCTGAGATTAAGTTCCAGTGTAACCCTCTGAGGTTTGCCTACTACAGACCCAGGCTCTGCAGCTGTTATTTGCTTTCACTGTAATTGTGCTGTTTAGATATAAATTGATACTTCTAAGTAAGTACTTGATAATAATTTGCTCTCTTTAGAAGGTAAATATTCTCCTTTTCTCACCTACTATAAATTTTGTCTCAATCCCTTTGTTTTGAGAATAGTACATTTTAGCGTACTGTGTGATCACAAATTTGGAATTGATGAAGTCTGAATTAGTGAAGCTTTAATGTCCATTTTTTCAGTCTTATGTGCTCAAGTTTGAAATGCAGCCAGTCGCCAACTCCTATCTTGACACACTTTTATTACAGTCAGAAGAAATCTACCAGATTTTATATAACAGAGGAAGCAGAGAGCATCATTATCTAGTTGAAACTGAAAAGGAAATTCTTAGTGGGCTGAAGAGCTGTGTATTTTTATCAAGTGTTCATTAGCTGTCCTCTGTGCAGGGGATCAACATGAAAATACCCAAAGGATGGGAAGCAGACAGACCAAAAAGTCCAAAAGGCAAGAGAGGCATCACAGGGCTGCCACTGTGACCAAAGGCTCAGGAAACAAAAGTAGGGGATGGTAGGCACTGCTCTAACTCAAGATGGCAGAGAAATGCACTGAGCTCTTCTACAGACCTATCAGTTTGGTCATTGCAGATGAGGACAGAAAAATGCAATCGAGGTATATAAACCAGGTCATTTTATTTGCCAATAACATGTAATGTGAATATGTGTCTATATTCGCCAGAGTTTCCAGAAAAGCAGAACCAATAGGATGTGTGTGTGTGTGTGTGTGTGTGTGTGTGTACATATGTATCACATAAAAAATTTATTAAAAGAAATTGGATCACATGATTATATAGGCTCACAAATCCAAAGATAGGGAGCTGGAGACCCAGGAGAGGCAGTGATTTAGTTTCCATCTGAGCCCGAAGCCTGAGAACCAATGGTGTAATTTCAGTGTGGAGGCAATAGTGAAGCCCGCCTTGTGAACTCGCGGAGCATACCTGGGCTACTGGGAAGCACACAGGAAGAACTGGCCGCTGTGCAGCTTTCACTTTAGATCAGGTTTTCTCAGCCTTGGCATTATTGACATTTTGGAATAGATAATTCTCTGTTGCCGAGAGCTGTCCTGTGCATTATTGGATGTTTAGTAGCAACCCCTGGCCACTACCCACTAGATGCCAGTAGCATACTCCCATTAGAAACAACTAAAAATCTGCCCAGACCTTGCTGATTATCTCCTGGGAGGCAGTTATAGGGTACTCAGTTGAGAACCGCTGATTTAGATTTCCATTTTATGTCCCCTTCTCTCCTGCTAACTCCATCCACTCTGTGCTCAGCAGCTGGTAGGTATGTGTGTATCCATCTAATACCATCTGAAACATCTCCCAATACCTGCTGTTAGCAGAGGCTATCAAAGTAGCTCCCGCACTTTTACCATACTTACCTCTGAAGAAGTTTCCATCAAGATCCAATAGGTAGAAAACACCATCAAATCTCAAATGGAGGAGGATAATGAGATCTTCCAACCTCCCACTAATTTTCAACTTCTAGAACTGCTCTCATTTGCCAAAAATAAAATTATAATGTTAATTCTGTTTGATGGGGAAGGAAGTTTTGCCTAAAATAGCATCAACTTGGAGCCTCCATGAGGTATCAGGAGGGTCAATGGTTCAGATGGATCTCGTCAGGCTTGTGGGAGCTGGTGCCTGGCAGTCTCAGAGTGATGGCATTCAGACTACAGGAAGTCATGGGTTCCCTCTTACACTGTTGGTGGGAAAGTAAACTGGTACAGCCACTATGGAGAACAGTACGCAGGTTCCTTAGAAAGCTAAACTTAGAGCTACCATATGATCCGGCAGTCCCATTCCTGGGAATCCAGAGAAAGCCATAATTTGAAAAGATACATGTTGATTTGTGTATATTGATCTTGTATCTTGCAAGTGTGCGGATCTCAGTTTTTTGGTTTTAGTTGGTTTTGTGTATGTGTATTCCTCTGAATTTTCAATATGGAACTATGTTTTCTCTGAATAGTTATGGTCCCAATCTCCTTCCTAATTTAGATGCTTTTTAGTTCTTTTTCTTGCCTAATTGACCTGGCTAGAACCTCTAGTACTATACTGAATAGAAGTGGTAAGAGTGACAATCTTGTATTCATGACATTTGAGGGGAAAGCTTCTATTCATTCACATTAAGTGTGATGCTGGCTGTGAGTTTTTTGCAGACAGCCTTAATCCAAGAAAGTTCCCTTCTATGAAGCAACTGGCAAGGGATTAATCTCCAAAATATACAGACAGCTCATGCGGTTCAATATTAAAAAAGAAACAATCCAATCAAAAAAACGGGTGGAAGATCTACATAGACATTTCTCCAAGGACATGCAGATGGCTACGAAGCACAGGGAAAGATGCTCAACATCTCTAATTCTTAGAGAAATGCACATCAAAACTACAGTGTATTACCTCACACCAGTCAGAACAGCCATCATCTAAAAATCTATGAACAATAAACAGTGAAGGGGATGCAGGGAAAAGGGAACCTTCCCATACAGTTGGTGGGAATATAGGTTGATGCAGACACTGTGAAGGGCATATGGAGGCACCCTAGAAAACTAAACACAGAACTACCATATGATCCAGCAACCCCACTCCTAGGCGTATATCTAGAGAAAACCAGGATTCAAAAAGATACATGTACCCCAGTGTTCACTGCAGCACTGTTTACAACAGCCAGGTCATAGCAATCTAAATGTCCGTCGATGGAGGGGTGAACAAAGAAGATGTGGTAATATATGCAATGAAATATTACTCACCTATAAAAAAGAATGAAATAACGCCATGTGCAGCAACATGGATGAACCTAGAGACTGTCATACTGAGTGAAGTAAGTCAGACAGGGAGAGCCAAATATCACATGAGGTAGGTTATATGTGGAATCTAGGATAATGGTGCAAATGAGCTTATTTACAGAACAGAAATAAGAGTCACAGCTGGAGAAAACATACATATGGTTACCAAGGGGAAGCGGGGATGGAGGAATAAACTGGGAGACTGGGAGTTACATATACACACTACTATACATAAAATAGGTAGCTAACAACATGCCATGTGTCACAGGGAACTCTACTCAATACTCCGTAATGACCTATATAGGAAAATAATCTAAAAAAGAATGGATATAGGTGTATGTATAACTGATTCACCTTGCTCTACAGCAGAAACACAACATTGTAACTCATCTATTTTCCAATAAAACTTAATTTAAAAAAGAAAGCTCCCTTCTATTCCTGTATCAGAAGGGGTATTGGATATTATCAAATACTTTTCTGTATTTATTAAGAAGATTATGGGATCTTTGCCCTTTATACTCTATTAACATGCTACATTACATTGATTGATTTTCACATGTTCAACCAACCTTGCATTTGTGCTATAAACCCTTCTTTGTTATGGTGTACCTAATCCTTTTTGGTAGGTGCTGGATCTTGTTTGCTAATATGTTGTTGAGGATTTTTTCATCTGTATTCATAAGGGATATTGGTTTATAGGTTTATTTTATTGTGATATCCTTGTTTGCTTTTTGTATCAGGATAATACTGGCTTCTTAAGATGGATTAAGAAGTATTTCCTCCTATTCTACTTTTGGGGAAGGGTTGGTGTTAATTTTTCTTTTTTTAATGTTTGATTTTCTTTGTGGACACTTGTATTATTAATTCAGTCTCTTTACTAGGTATAGATCTATACATAATTTCTATTTCTTCTTGAGTCAGTTTTGGTGAGCTGTCTAGAATTTTTTTTTTTCATTTCATCTAGGTTATCTAAATTTCTGGCATACAACTGTTCACAGTATTCCTTTCTAATTCCTTTCTAATCCTTCTTATTTTTGTAAGGTCAGTATTGATGGCCCTCTTTCATTCTTGGTTTTAGTAATTTGAATCTTATGTTTTTTTTCTTGATCAGTCTTGCCAAAGATTTGTCAATTTTGTTGATCTTTTCAAAGAGCTGACTTTGGATTTTATTTTCTCTGTATTGTTTTTCTATTCCATTGGTTTCCTCTCTGGTCTTTATTATTTACTTCCTTCTGCTTACTTGGGTTCAGTTTGCTTTTCTTTTTTAAAAAGCTTTTAAGGTGGAAGATGAGGTTATAGATTTGTCATGGTTGCTTTTTAATATAGGTGTTTATATCTAGAATTTACCCTTAAGCACTACTTTAGCTGCATTCCATAAGTTTTGGTATATGTGTTTTCATTTATCTCAAGGTATTTTCTTATTTCTCTTGACCCCTTGATTATTTATTTTTGTACATTGTTTAATTTCCATATACATGTGAATATACCAAATTTCTGTTATTAATTTCTAATTTCCTTCCATTGTAATTAGAGAATATATTTCATATTATTCAATTCCTTTAAATGTATTGAGATTTATTTTACAGCCTAATGTATGGTCTATCTGGAGAATATTCCACGTGTACTTAAGAATGAATGTTCTGCCGTCATGTAGAGTGTTCTGTAGATGTCTGTAAGAGCTACGTAGATTATAATATGGGTTAACTTTTCTATGTCCTTGCTGATGTTTTGCTAATTGCTCTATTATTGAAGGTTGATATGGAAATCTCTAATATTGCTGAATTGTCCATTTCTTTTTTTTAATTCTGTCAGTCTTTGCTGAATAGACTTCCTTTAGTATTTCTTGTAAAGCAGGTCAGTTGGTGGTAAGATCTCTCCATTTTTGCTCATCTGGAATGTCTTGTCTTAATTTATCCTTAATTTTTGAAGGATACTTTTCTGGATACAGAATTCTTGGATAATAATCCTTTTCTTTCAGTTCTTTGAATATATCACCTCTCTGCCTTTTGACCTCAGTGATTCCTGATAAGAAGTCAGCAGTTGATCTTACTGAAGATCCTTGGTGTGTGATGAATCATTTTCCTCTTGTTACCATCAAGATTCTGCATTTTATTTGACTTTTGGTTGACTATGATATGTCTAGATGTGCATTCTTTGAATTTTTCCTGCGTAGCATTTGTTGGAGTTTCCCAGCTGGCTCGGTGGTAAAGAATCCACCTGCTAGTGCAGGAGGCACAGCTTTGACCCCTGGGTCGGAGGAAAAGGAGATGGCCACCCACTCCGGCATTCTTGCCTGAGAAACCCCATAGACAGAGGAACCTGACAGGCTATAGTGTACGGAGCTGCAAGAGAGTCCGACATGACTTAGCAACTAAACAACAATGAAGAGTTTGTGGAGCGTCCTGAATTAGAAGACGAACAGCACTTTTCATCACATTTGGAAAGTTATCTACCATAATTTATTCGCTATTTGTCTATTCCTTTTTCTCCCTCCTGTTAATATCATTCCCAGGAGAGAGATGAAACACCCCTGGTCCAATCAACTACGCCCTGTTGGTGTGACCGTGTCTTCCCTGGGCCTTTCCTGTGTACAGGTAAAGAATGAGTCCCAGAGAGGGGGCTACTCGTGGCAGGGACAACACCCTCGAAGGTGAAGGGATGAAAGTGAGTTCCACAGCCCAAGCGCCACTTACTGCACTGAAGTTGCAATGCAAGTACATCTCAGACCACTTGTGCTTTTCGTTCTTTCCTTCCCAGGCCAAGTTCTTTCCTTTTCTTTGTGTTTTACCACCTGATAACAGGAGTCTTAAATGGGACAGCCCGAACATTTTGATTCCTTTGTGGAAGTAAGAAATTTCTCTTCAGCTCTAGTCAAGATCCAGTGATGGTCAAAGAGGGTAGCCCCAGCAGTATTTACCCTATGTGGTTTTTAGGACTTTGGATATTCCAGGTTAATCTCTTTGCCTCTCTGCGTGTATCAGGTGCATCACACACACACACACACACACACACAGAGTTCGAGGCCCCTTTCTAGAATGTCACTTGTGTAGACACTGACCCTCCGTGATGAACCTCCCTTTGTGTCTGTATTCCATATCCTTGGAATGTCTGTTTTGTTTTGTTTTCCACTTGAGGTTTGTGCTACCTACTTTCCTATAGAATTATCTGGATCCTCCCTCTAGCTGTTCTGTTCAGGAACCGTGTAGACAATTCTACCATTATTTTGGTTTTCTATGTGTAAAACTGTATCCATCTGCTTTCCTTTTTAAGTCCTCAGCTTCTTCCAAAGCTCATATACCTCTGTACTTTCCTATGATAATTGCATTTTAAAAACCCCAGCTAAATCAATTCAGTAATTATATTCCAGTAGCTACTGTCGTTTGTCATCATGGGATGGACTTACAGCAATAATTCTCAAATACTCATTTCTTTGGATGTGAAGAGGCAGCTGTTATTAAAGAAAGAGATATCTGCAGACACATGCATTTGATAAATACAGAGTTAAACACGGACTGGCTTTTCAGTGACAGACTTCATAGAGGCTCTGATAAGCTTATATGCACTGTGCCTCCCCAAGAGGGCAATACAGTGTGAGGTACTCCTCTCTAGTTTTATTTCATCTCTGAGCTCTCCTTTCTCAGAACACTCAGAACAGGAACAGTGACCTGAGAAATACATGTTAGGGAAATGGTGATGTAATTAAATCTTAGAAGTTTATTAATTTTCTCATTACTAACTTTTAAAATGTATTCTCTCTGCTACCTTCATATTTGAGTATAAACCAGAGAAATCCAGGAGTGGGAGGACCAGGTCTGAAAGTCAGAGCATCTGAACCAGTTTTGTGTCTGAGAAATCATTTCCCTCTGGGCTTACACTCTCCCATCTATAAATGAAAGAGTCAAACCTATGTGACCTCTGACTCATGGACACTGAGGCTTTTCCAGCCCTACTGATGTTCTTTCTCCTATGATGCAGGAAATCTAATTGTGTTTACTGTAAAAAAGGGAAGACGCTTTTACTATTTCCCCCAAAGGGTTTCTCATTATTCTCTGTCTTATCCATTTACAGCTACTTTGTTTATTTCTCTACAGAAACCATTTATGCCTCTTGAGTCCTGATCACTTAGATTTGATATGATCAAAGCTGCCACTTCTGTCTTGTCCAAACTGGGCATCTTAGAATCTCACTTTGAATTCTCAGAACCCAAAAGCCGGTGAAGTGAAGGGGACAGACTTATCACCTTCTGGGAGACTCCAAAGTGCCGTTATCACCTTTAATGAGGTGTTTTAAAGGGAGAAGTCAGTCTGCATTTTCCCTGTGCTTCCTGATGTGTTTCTTCCTGCTCATCGGAAGACTAGAAGATGGCAGCTAAGAAGCCTCCCCTTTCTTGAGCAGCCCAGCGGTGGGGTTTTATTCCTGATTCACTTCCTCAGACCAGCAGGTGCTCCAGGCTCTCTTCCCACCCACATGTGATTATCCCTGGCCAGATCTTCTCTCTCCTTCACAGAGGGCCCATTTTGTTCTGTATTGTTTTATCACATTCATTCTTAAAAATAAATACATGTATTCTTGGTTTTCTGTGCTTTTGAACTTTATGTAAAGATGAGTCATACAGTTTGCATGCTGTACGTGCGTATACATGTGGCTTGTCGGTCTCAGCAGCACGTTTTATTAGAGATTCATGGATGTGGAATATACCTTTCAGTTCAGTTCAGTTGCTCAGTCGTGTCCGACTCTTTGCGACCCCATGAATTGCAGCACGCCAGGCCTCCCTGTCCATCACCAGCTCCCGGAGTTCACTCAGACTCGCGTCCATCGAGTCAGTGATGCCATCCAGCCATCTCATCCTTGGTCGTCCCCTTCTCCCCCGCCCCCATATACCTTTCGGATGTTTTCACTGCAGTGCAGTATTCCATTGGTATGAAACAAGCATCTACACTATTTGTTTATCCTTCTTCCTGTTTATGATTGTTTGAGGTGGTTTACAGGTTTTACATATTTATATTTTTTGCTCTTTTGAATGTTACTGTTACTAATGTTCTTCTGTTAGGAGGAGCTATGTGAAATAGGAGTTTTTATAGGTTCCCTTTTATTTCATATGATTCAACCCAATTCCTGTCTGTTGGTGCATATTTGCAAGATGATGTCTGAGAAGTATACCTACAGAAATGCTGAGGTACATGCATCTGCAATTTTGAAAATGAGGCCTAATTGTGTTACAAAGAGACTGTACCAGTTTGTACTCACTGTATCAAAATTGTCCCACCTCCTGGCAACACTAGATAAAGACAGTTTTGGTGTGTATGAAATATGGTTTTAACTGCAATTCTATAACCACCAATGAAATCAGCATCTTTGTATATATGTATCTGCCATGTCTGTTTCTTCTTCTGTATAAAAATGTGGAAGTGACTTCAGAACTGGATAAGGGTAGAGCATGGTAGAGTTTTGAGCTGCATGTTAGAAAAAGTCTAGGTTTCCCTTAGGAGCCTGTTAGTAGAAAGAAAGAAAGAAAGAAAGTGAAGTAGCTCAGCTGTGTCCGACTCTTTGTGACCCCATGGACTGTAGCCTACCAGGCTCTTCCCTCCATGGGATTCTCCAGGCAAGAGTACTGGAGTGGTTTGCCATTTCCTTCTCCAGGGGATCTTCCCAACCCAGGGATCAAACCCGGGTCTCCCACATTGCAGGCAGACGCTTTAACCTCTGACCCAGCAGCTCACAATTGACCTGCTGTTAGTAGAAATATGAATGTTAAAGGCGATTATAGTGAGGACTTAGGAAGAAAAGAGGAGAAGTGGAGAGAAAGCGTCTCTTATACTAGAGAACGCATATATCATCATGAACAAAAAGTTGATAGAAATATGAATGTTAGCGGTGTCTGCTGAGCTTTCAGAAAGTAATGAGAAATATATAATTGGAAACTGAAGGAAAGGCATTCTTGGTTATAAAGTGGCAGAGAATTTTGTCTAATAGTGTTCCAGTGTTTTATGTAAAGTAGAACGTGTCAGTGACTATGGACTCGGATAGTTACCTGAGAATTCTAAAATAAGTATTAAAGACTGGTTTATGCTTGCTGCTAGAATGAGATGTGAGAGGAGAGTGGTAAATTGAAGACAGAATTGTTCCACAAAAGGAACCAGAACTTGCAGATTTGGAAAATTCTCAGTATACCCATACTGCAAAAATGAGAAAGTCTGTCTATAGAGAGCAAGCAGGGTGTGACTGGACAACCACTTGCTTATGAGATTAGACTGTGGCTCACAGATCCAGTTATGATGGCAGCAGAAACCGGAAACAGAGACTCTGTTACCCAGGACAGATCTGTAGAGGGTCCTCCTGTCTGATGGCTTGGCCCCCTGAGAACTGCATGGGAAGCTGACAATGTTTTGGAGAATTTACATCAACAGGAAGCACTGCCAGCTTAAACTAAATAGAGACAGGATAACTGAGGGAAGGCTGCTGGACTTCTGAGAGGCTACAGGATGGGCCAGCAGAGCTATCTGGCTACCAACATGCATCATCCATCAGGAAAAGGGAAGAATGATCCTGAAGACAAAACAGAGGTCTGCAGGGGCGTCACTGCCACCATGGCCTGGGGAGGGCGCTGTCCCTCCTCAGTTCCTGAGAGTGGGCCACGCTGCTGCGGCTACACCCAGGGCCGAGGGGGTGAGCCCCAGCCCTGCTGCACTCGGAGGATAGAGCACACAGCCAAAGAGAGCTATCCTTGAGCCTTAAACAAACGAAACAGAAGGAGACTCATAAATATAGGGAACAAACTGGTGGTTGCTGAAGGAGAGGGGTTGGAGATAACAGGTGAATCGGCTTAACCTCCAATTATAAAATAAAGAAGTCACGGGAATGTAAAGTACACATAGGGATAAAGATATTAAAAATAAACAAATAATAGATCAGGCATGAAAAAAGGACACATGGGGAATATAGTCAATAATACTGTAACAACTTTGGATGGTAACCGGACTTCTTGTGGTGATTATTTCATAATGTATAAAAATATCGAATCACTGTGTGGTACAGCTGAAACTAATATAGTATAGTATGTCAAATATAACTTAATAATAATAATAAAAAAAACCTAATGGAATTTGCCCTGCTTTCAGACTTGCTTGAGATCTAAGCCTTCTTTCTCCTTTCTAGCCTCTCCCCGCTAGAATGGACTCTTTCTCCAATGCCCGCCCCACTACTCTGCTCTGATAGCAGATAACTTGTGTGCTTCCACAGGTTCACAAGGGGGAAGGATTTTTGCCTCAGGATGAATCACCTATACCTAATGGAGATGGGTAATGAGATGAGATTTTGGACTTTGAGTTGATGCTGGAATAGGTTAAGACTTTTGTGGCTGTTGGGATGAAGTGATTGTAATGTACAAGTGAGAAGGACGTGGTATCTGGGGGAGGGGGTGCAAAGGGTGAAGAGTTGCAAGCCAAGACAAATTCATATGTTGGAGTGAGTCCTAACCTGAACATCTCAGATTTTTACTGTATTTGGAGACAGAATATCTAAAGTGGCAGTTAAGTTAAAATGATGGTATTAGAGTGGACCCTAATCCAATGCAACTGGTAATCCTTATAAGAAGGAAAAATTAAGACATAGGTGTGCACAGAGGGAACTCCATGGGAAGAAACAGGCAGAAGATGACCATCTGTAAATCACGGAGATGGACTTCAGGAGAAGTCAACCCTGCCAACACCCTGATCTCAGACTTCTAGCCTTTAAGACTGGGAGAAAATACATTTCTGTTATCTAAGCCACCTCATCTGTGATGCTCTGTTACTAGACAACCGTTACACCTACGTGTATACCAATACCACTCAGTTTTGATGAATGTAGCTTTATAATAAAGACATTCAGTGCTGAGCAGAGGTGGTAAGAGTGGGCATTCTTGCCTTTTTCCTGATCTTAGGGGGAAACAGCCAGTCTTTCATCACTGAATTTGATGCTAATTCTAGGTTTTTGTTGTTTTTATTTTTTTAATGCCTTTTATATGATGGAGGGAATATTCTCTAGTCTTAGTTTTCAGAGGGTTTCTGTCATGAATGGGCACTGAAGTTTGTCAAATGCTTCTTCTGTATTTTTTGAAATGATCGGGTAATTTTTCCCTTTTATTCTACTAATGTAGTGGGTTACTCTGATTGATTTTTGAATGCTGAACCACCTTACATTGCTTAGATAAAACTCACTTGGTTATGGTATGGAATAATGCTTTTGAAATCTTGCTGCATTGGTTCCACAGATATTTTTGTGGAGAATGTTTGAATTTATGTTTGTGATGCCCTTCAATGCTGGGCACTTTTCTGGAATTATTTATTTAATTTTACCATTGGGTGCAACCATTCACTAAAAATTATTATTTTTTAAAATGTGGTTTCCCATAACTTTTAGGTATGCACCTCTGGGGAGGTGTTTCTTTGAAATATATTTTCTGGTGCTAAGAAAATGTCTAAAAGTATTATTTTACTTTTTTTTTTTTTCCAGAAGAGAGTTTGCCAGTTTCTAGTTTGTATTTTAGTCATGTGATAAAAGCTTCAGGAGATATAGAGGATATTTTTTAAAGTATGATTTTTATCTTGCAACTATGTGTAATATTTATAATTTGAGACTTCAAATCACAGAACTTGAGAAGTTTTGGATATTGTGTTTTGGCGTTTTGCAGAAATTTACAGCAGATCTCATGTACACCTCATTTTATTGAAAAGAATAATTTATCGTTTTTTTTTTCCTAATTTAAGAACTGGGATAAATAACAGTGTTGATGATCAGTTACCGTCTCTTTTTCTCTGCAGCCTTGCTGAAGTTGTCTCTAAATATTTGCTGAGTATGGGAGCAGAGCAGGAAACCACCTTATATAAACACTGTTGAATTCTGTTTAATAACAACATTGGTTGATTTTATCCATGGAGAACTTTTTTCTTGCCCTCAATTTGTGGTCTCTCCTTTGATTTCTCAGGTCTTGTCTTGTCATCTGTGTTTGGTGTTAAATCATGGGGAGGAAGCTGGACCTGTCTGGTCTGACCGACGATGAAACAGAGCATGTTCTCCAGGTGGTCCAGCGAGACTTCAATCTCCGAAAAAAAGAGGAAGAGCGTCTTAGGTGAGATGCTATTTTGCACCTGGGTACATTGAACCATGTGTGGACAAGTGAAACAGGCTTCCTGAGGTTCCTTGCTGTCAGTCCTGTGTCCAAAGTGTTTATATCATGTAAACACATGTAAAAAGAATGTCCTTCCCTCTGTAGTCAGGCTGACTAGCCTCACTGCTGAGCATCACAATGTCAGCTCGGAAATGTGACTGTTCACACTGGCAGTCAACATTGTTGTCTGGCTGTTCACCTGGTACGTTAGCTGTACATTAGCTGTACGTTAGCTGTACATTAGCTGTAGAATGGGTGGAGTTTGTGATGACAGTAGCTGCTTTGAGCTTGCTCCTGGCTTTTATTTTCTTGTCCAGGTACTCTTGAAAAATAACCAAAGTGCTATATAAATGGGAGAATTAGACTCATAGCTGTACACTCTTCTGTTAGAGCTCTCAGCTACCATGGCACAGAAAGAAAGCTCTGAAGACCTGGTTCAAGGAGAGTGATCTCCACACTGGGATGGGAATACCTGGCTCACCCTTGCCCCCTCATTTTATAGAAGGGAAAACTGACACCCAGAGAGGGGGTCCTCTGACTCCTCTGCAGTTGATATTTTCTCGTGGGATGTTCTTGGAAGTACTGTGCTGCCTAAATTTGGAAGAAGTCAGAGTGATGGAAATGCGGTCATGTGCTGGAGTTTGTGTGTTAGAACCTGATGGCAAGCCCTCATGAGCTCCTGTCCTCCATAAACCTGTTTTTATGTTTGAATTTTTTTAAGGTTTCTTTTTTTTTTTTTTGATGTGGATCATTTTTTTAAAGTTTTTATTGAATTTATTACAATATTATTTCTGTTTTATGTTTTGGGTTGTTTTTTTTTTTTTTGGCTGCAAGGCATGTGGGATCTTAGTTCCCCAACCAGGGATCACACTCGTATGCCCTGCATTAGAAGGTGAAATCTTCAATACTGGCCCACCAGGTAGAGCCCCACAAACCCCTTATCTCTCAGGATCTCACAGGTTTGTCACGGTACTATCTCCTTCCTTGGCCATTGAGCCCAAAACCTGTCTTTATAATTCCTCCCTAACTTGGTTCTCATGCAGGCTGGGGCCAGACCTTGTTATTTCTGCCTCCTCAGCATTTCTCCCGACCCCTTTCCAATCCAGCTTTCACGACTCTTCATCCCAGTTTTTGCAGTAACTTTCTCTATGATCCTCTCTCTACTTCTCCAGGCTGGTGCCCCATTACAGTTCGAATCATGCCCTTTCCCACTCTGCTTTAAATTGACGTGGGTTGTTTCCTTTTGCCCTTGGAGTTTCTCAGTCTTTCTGTTTCTGTAGAAGAGTAACCCCCATTTCTTGTAAGCACCCTCGTGCAAGTAACTTTATTTCTACCATGTTTTCTTTCCCATATTGTATCTATTCAATAGGTGCTTGTTAGACGGAAGACAAGAAATATGTTAAATAGTCAGTTGATTTAAAACCCATGTGCCACAGAAACAGACTATGAATCAATGGAATTCTGAGACTAGAGAGCCAAGAAATAAACCCACAGACCTCTGGTTAACTAATCTTTAACAAAGGAAGCAAGAATATACAATGGGAAAAAGACAGTCTCTTCAGCAAGTAGAGTTGGGAAAGTTGGGTAGCCACATATAAACTGAAATTAGAACATACCCTCACACTATACACAAAATAAATTCAAAGTGACTTAAAGACTTAAATATAAGATATGGTACATAAGATTCCTAGAAGAGATCATATGCAAAACATTCTCTGACATAAATCATACCACTGTTTTCTTAGGTCAGTCTCCCAAGGCAATAGAAATAAAAACACAAATAAACAAATGGGACCTAACCAAACTTACAAGCTTTTCCACAGCAAAGGAAACCATAAACAAAATGAAGACAACCTACAGAATAGGAGAAAATATTTGCCAGTGATGTGACTGACAGGTGTATACTTCCAAAATATACAAATAGCTCATACAACTCAACAACAACAACAAAAAAAAACAACTCAATTGAAAAATGAGCAGAAGGCATTAATAGACATTTCTCCAAAGAAATAATATAAATGGCCAATAGGCACTTGAAAAGATGCTCAACACTGCTAATTATTAGAGAAATGCAAATCAAAACTACAGTGTGTATCACCTCACACTCGTCAGAATGACCATCACTAGAAAGTCTACAGATAACAAATGCTGGAGAGGATGTGGAAGAAAGGGACCTCTCTTGCACTGTTGGGGAATGTAAGTTGCTCAAGCCACTGTGGAGAGTAGTATTCTCAGAAAACTAAGAATAGAATTACCGTATGTCCAGCAATCCCACTCCTGGAATATATCCAGACAAAACTCAATCCAAAATGATACAAGCACCTCTGTGTTCCTAGCAATACTATTCAAAATAGCCAAAATATGCAAACAAGTGGAATCTCTATTGACAGATGAGTGGATAAATGCAATGTGGTACATATATATAATGTAATATTTTAAAAAATGAAAGAATGCCATTTGCAACCACATGGATGCAACTGGAAATTATCATACTAATTGAAGGAAGTCAGAAAGACAAATACCATATGACATCACTTGTATGTGGAATCAAAAATATGAGACAAATGAGCCTGTCTACAAAACAGAAACAGACTCTCAAACTTTCACAAGAACAGACTTGTGGTTGCCCGAGGGGGAGGGGAGTTGGGTGGGATGGGAGGTTGGGGTTAGCAGGTATAAACTCTTGTATGTGGAATGGATAAACAAGGTCCTACTATATAGCACAGAGAATTATATTCAATATACTATGATAAACCATAATGGAAAAGAATACTTAAAAAGGAAGATGTATGTGTGTGTGTGTGTGTGTGTATAACTGAGTCACTTTGCTATGCAGCAGAAATTAATGCAACATTATAAATCAACTATACTTAAAAAATCCCATGTGCCAGGCACTGTTCTAGCTGTTGGGTACATTAATAGTGACCCAAACAAGCCTTCACCCCATGGAGTTTATATTTCAGAGTATACTACCCATACTATAGCCATCAACCACATATGGCTTTGTGCACTTATAATGGGGCGAGTCTGAATTGACATGCACTATAACTGTAACATACACACCAGATCTCCAAATTTTAGTACCAAAAAAATGTAAGCTATCTCATTAATAATTTTCATATTGACTACATTTTGAAACACCAAATTTTGGATACATGAGGTTAAAGAAGAAACATTAAAATTAATTTTCCCTGCTTATGTTTACTTCTTTTTTAGTTTGGGTACTAGAAAATTTGAAATTAAACATGTCTCACATTATATTTCAATTGGCTAGTGCTGCCCTAGAGGGAGGGCAGAGAGAGAAGATGTGAATAAATAAAAATATACTTGTATGTATTAGGTGATAAGAGCCACGAAAAAGAATGAAGCGGAGAAATGGGGGCAGAGACTGGCCGGGGATGGGCAGGGGCCTCTCTGTGCATGGGCTGCTCAGGGAAGACCTCTGTGGTCTTGAAGGGGGCGAGGGAGGGAGCTGGGCTGCTCTCTGGGGTGACATCAAACAGGGGGAGGCAACAACAGACGTCAGCTTCTGATTCCGGAATGCGCCTTTGTGTTTCCAGAGAAGCTGGAAGGGAGGGAGCCGGGGAGAGAGCAGTGGTGGAACAAAGTCCAAGCAGTATCCTGAGTTTGAACCACACGTGGGAAATCCAGGCTCAGAAGCACTGCAGTGGGCAAGCCTTTCCTTGCCTCTCTGCATTGCCTGGGTTTAGGAGACGTGGAAGAGTCTTGGAAGCTATGATACAGAAGGTGTTTTTGAAATCTTTCATTTTTGCGGCAATGAGCATAGCATTCAGAATAGAATATTTTTCTTCTAAGGTTTCAAATTGAATTGTGTTTCTTTTCTCGTGGACAGCTGTTCTTTACTTACCCAGTTTCTCTGGTTAGCTTTTTGTGAGGGTAGGTCTCAGGGGTAGAGGCCACACAGTGTTTCTAATGATCTGTTCTTCAGTGCTGACATAAAGTGTGGTGAATATATAGGTGGTGAAAGTGTGAATTAAATGCCCTCAGAACACAAGATGGTGAGACAGAGCAGGCAGGGCTGAAGAGTTCAACACCATTAGGTCACTGAAATACGCTCAGGGAAAGATAGCTGGAAGGAATGGGGCAGTCTGGGCGCACTGCAGTTTCCTTTATTATTATCCATCATTGTTTCGTTATTATTGATTCCTCATAGAAGTTCCCGTGAGGAGGGTCCCCATGTACATGAAGGCACCAAAGCACAGAGAGGTTACAGAGCTTCCTCAGAATCACACAGTTATCTGGGATAGAGCCAGGAGTCTGTTTCCCACTTTCTCTGAATTATATAGATTGGATCAAGCCTTTTCAAAACTGTTCTTCGGTGCAGATAGGAGACTCCCGTCTCCCACTCTCCACCATACCCTCTAATGAGCAGTCACACCACCAGTGGGTGTATCAGCTCCTGCGTATATACACAGTCAGGGGTCTTCCTATATAACGTGACTCCGTGGGCCCTGTATCACTGAAACCATATGCTTGAAGCACTGGGGATGTGGTGTATCGAACGTTTAAACCCATTAAAGACTGTATGTATAGTAGGACAATTTGGGGGAAGACAGAGGACTGGGCAGGCCTGAGAACTGCGGACGTGCAGCAGCAGACAGGGGACAGGGCACTTACGTACAACTTGAATACAGTGTTGATTTCCTTTTCCAGGACACACCATAGTATTAAAGCTATGGATAGAGCACATGAGGGAACAAAAGACAGGTTGACCCTGCTCCTTCCTCCAGGTGCTTGGGGTCTAGATGAATCAGGTAAATGTGTCAAAAACACACACTATACTTGATTCATTTTATTCCTTGTCTTTCGTCAGATGATTTCATGCAAATAGTAAAAACCAAAATGGGAAAGAACACTTTGAGATGAAAAGCGCCAGTCCTCTGCTCCGTGTTTAATCAGTTTTGTCCTTAATCCTGTAAGGCCTTAAATTTAAATCTGTAAAGTTAAAACATGTGGGTATGTTGCTATTTTTTGATGTATCAATTTTAGGTAGTCTTTCATTTCTCTGCTCTGAATAGTGGGGACTTTGCTTACTTACTTAGAGTACTTTACCTTTGGTTTCTTGCTTGTTATCTGTGGTTTGGTTTTCTATTGGTCATCTTTCAAACAAATAGTACACAGAAACCCTGTCTTGTTCCATGCGTGTTCACCCTCCTTCCTTGGTCTGGCAGCACGAGTATTCATATGATGTTCCTACCTCTGTCAACCACCCCTTCCACTTTCTTCATCTCACATCTGTCCACGCGGTACCTTTATTCTTATGTATTCAAGGTTGAGGCCATTCAGGTGCTGTTCTGCAAACATCAATTTGAGCCTTTCTTGTTTTATTCAGAGGTTGACATTACTGTTGAAAATCAATAGTCATTATGATTGAAAATGGTGTTCGCTGCTTCCTCTTTCAGAACTTCACTGAAATCTGTAGGTGGCTGATTGGTCTCCTCCTTTTCTGTTTACTTTTATGAATCAATTACATTTGTATTTCCTTGCTGTCATTTTAAATAAGTCTTGGGAAGGCGGAAAGACCACCATGTGTTAAGTCTGCCATCTGGAACTCACTGGCCACAGCAACTTCCTTGCTGGTCAGGGCCACAGAGGAGCCTGGGGAGGTGCAGACATAAAGGGCACTCCCTGTGTGCAGCGTGTACCCAGAGCATGCTCTGGGGTCACACAGACGTGGACCTTAAAGGTCCTCCTACCACTGTTTACCTCATTGTTAGCTGGAGGGAGCCTGACCTCCAAAACACTGGGTGGAGGGGAGTTTCTGATGACCAGCAGGGAACTTTGTGCTGCAAAGAAACTTTTGGTGAGATAAGTCACTGAGGCCTTGGGGTTTATTTGTTATAGCCGCATAGCCTAGTATGACTTTGACTAATACAGTTTCTGGGAGCTGAAAGGGACCTTGACTTTATGCCCCGACCCTTGAGACTTTACAGCTGTAGAAGGAGGCCCGTGAGGTGAACACGCTGTTAATGGGTAGATCCTGGCCTGGACCCTCAGCTCCTGGTCTTCTGCCATCTCATTAGTATAAGACACCTGTGGAATCTCCTGACTTACAGTAGGATCATAATTTATATTCTGTGATTTTATATTGTCAGGCATGTTTACAAAGTGGCTTTAAAAATGAGTGTTAATTGCATGGCACTCTGGTGTTCAGACTGAGATGTTTATGAGATAGCCACAGCGTTTAAAATTTCTCACTTAAAATGTGCTGGCCAGAAGCTAGTTAGCATCTGGATAACTTCCAAGGATCTGCTGCTGCTCTAATGGACTTGGTCTGTGGGGAAGCAGGGGTTAGATTTGATGAAATGGTTTCCCGTAATGCGACTGGCCGTTAATTGTCAGGGTTTGCTGAACTGAGAGTGTGCTTCTGCCTGCCAAGGACTGCCGGGCTCAGGCAAGGCCAGGCCGGGGGAAGGAAGGGAGGGGAGGATGGAGCGTGAGTGGCAGGGCACTTCCCGTCCAGTCTTTCTCTGAGAGGCTCAGTGCCTGCAGCCCAGCAGCTACGGTATGTAAACTCCTCCTCCTTTGGCCTGTGTTAAGAAGAGGATTGATGCACTCGGAGACCTGTTTCTGTCACTCACTTGCTGACACAGCCTGCACCCTCCCTGCACCTCAGTGACAGGGTGTGAGGGCAATCATCCATCCCCCAAGAGTCAGATCTAAGTGTTGTGAGAAAGCAGCTAAAAGCTGCCAGGGCGTGTGGAAGGCCCACTGCAGGAAAGCAGAGCATCTCCCTCAATTAGAAAAGCTTTGTGTTTCTAGTCTGTTATACAGAAACCCCTTTAAGGTTCAATTACGATTTTATTCAATAGAAAGAACACAGAGCTTTTAATGAAATGAGTTAGTGATCTTTCTTCATTCAAAATTCATTTTAAACAAATTAAAATTTTATCACACGAATTTAATTTTTCAAGAAGTTTCATTTTCAAAAAGTAAACCCCCCTCGCTCTCAGGGTCCCTAGTCTGGACATTTAAATTTATGGAATGAATTAACAAACACTCCTGGTCATGTCCTTCTTTGAAGCTGGAGGTCAGACTGCCTCGTCTTCGCTCAGTTGGAATGCACAGGCCCCGTGGTTTATGAAATAACTCTGCATTCCCAGAGTGCATCTGTCCTGCACTTCCTCACTGCCCCGTGTAGCCCCTGAGATGCTGCAGGAATGCTGTGGCAGTCACCTGTCCAGGTGATGCATCTGCTGTCTCAGAGAGGGGCTGCTGCAAGGCAGGATTCCTTCCTCTGCACTGCCGGATCAGGTTGACTGGCCAGTCACCTGGCAGGGCTCCGAAATGACAGAGCCGAAAGCACTCTGTGGTGGAGTGGAAGGTCAGACACAGCTCTGTTTGAGTCACCTTTTGACGGGGAAGGCCCAGCACCTCAGAGACACCGGGAGCGGTCTTGAAGGCTTGTGGAGGGCAGGTGTGGGGACCTCAGGAGTGGGACATGAGTAGAGTAAAGAGTATCAATCTCAAAGCTATAAGGGACTGCACAGATTTTTTAAATCGCCTTTTTACTTAGCAATGATACTTTTAATAATGAAAAGGTCACATGTATTAAATCAAAGCTATTGGATATCCATTCATTTGCTTCAAAATCATATACTGAATGTCAGAAGCCTCCTGGGGAAATGTGAGGGGGATGAAAGGGGAGGGGAGGGAGAGAAAGGTTCACAAAATTAGTAAGTGCCTTAACCCCTGAGGAAAAGTCCAGAAGGTGAACTAAGTCTGATATGAATAATTAGGATGCTAGGCAGACTGAGAAAAACAGACCCATGGGAATACTTTCATCTTGGAGGTGGGGGTAGGAGAAAGGAAGGGCGTCCTGAAGGAGAGGTGCATTTGATTTGATCCTGGCAGACAGACAGGATTTTTAAAGTGGATTGAGACAAAGGTCTGGGCAGCAGGGAGCATCCTGTGTGTTACTCACTCTGTCATGTCTGACTCTCTGCGACCCCACGGACTGTAGCCCTCCAGGCTCCTCTGTCCATGGGGTTCTCCAGGCAAGGATACTGGAGTGGGTTGCCAGACCCCCCTCCAGGGGATCTTCCTGACCCAGGTCTCCCGCATTGCAGCAGATTCTTTGCCATCTGAGCCTATTCCCTTTGCCAGGGATGCCATCAGGATGGAAAAAATGACATATTTCCTCAACCCAATCAGGAGCTGTGGTGGGGGGCAGTGGGCGAAGTGACTGCTTTGCCAACAGTTCTTTCTGCACCACAGCTAATCATGTGGAATAGTGTGTGGTGTTCCAGGAATATGACCTCTTCTCACTCCCAGCAAACTCTGGGAGAAGCACTACGTCTACCCATTTCCAAAATGAGTGTCTAAAAAGAAATTAAAAGCTGGCCCAGGTTGTACACAGTGAAAGGTAGAATCAAACCTAGACAGTGCCTCCCCAGAACTAGGACAGCACACTGCCTTGGTACTGAAAAGAAGGTGACCCAGGCGCTACGGGGACAGAAGGGGTGAGATTAGGGCTGCCTTAGAAAATCTGGTACCTGTACTTCCTAGAACCTGGGGTAACATTCCCAGGGATGGGAACCTAGTAGGGTTTAAGTCAGGATATGGGGAAGTGTAGCTGGGGCATTACACTAGTTACTAGCCACTTAATGTTTTGGCTTATCCAAATGTTAAGTATAGTCTAGATGTGAAAGACACTCTGGATTTCAAAGCTCTAGTTTGAAAAAGAATGTAAACTGTCTCATTAATAATTTTATATTGAAAACACATTGAAATGAAACTAAAATTACATTTTAAGTAAAATGTTTTGTTGTTACTCAGTCATTAAGTCATGTCCGACTCTTTGCAACCCCATGGACTGCAGTATGCCAGGCTTCCCTGTCTATTGCAGTTTGCTCAAATTCAGGTCCATTGAATCAGTGATGTTATCCAACCATGTCGTTCTCTGCCACTCTCTTCTCCTTTTGCTTTCGCTCTTTCCTAGCATCAGGGTCTTTTCCAATGAGTCAGCTCTTTGCATCAGGTAGCCAAAGTATTGGAGCTTCAGCATCAGTCCTTCCAATGAATATTCAGGATTGATTTCCTTTAAGATTGTCTGGTTTGATCTCCTGGCTGTCCAAGGGACTCTCAAGAGTTTTCTCCAGCACCACAGTTTGAAAGCATCGGTTCTTCAGCACTCAGCCTACTTTATGGTCTAGCTCTTGCATCAGTACATGACTACTGGAAAAACCATAGCTTTGATTATATGGACCTTTGTTAGCAAAGTGATGTCGCTGCCTTTTTTTTTCCCCAAACTTTAAAGTTTTTGTCTCTCCTCTTTAATATGTTATCTGCTGCTGCTGCTAAGTCGCTTCAGTTGTGTTCGACTCTATGCAACCCCATACATGGCAGCCCACCAGGCTCCTCTGTCCATGGGATTCTCCAGTCAAGAACACTGGAGTGGGTTGCCATTTCCTTCTCCAATGCATGAAAGTGAAAAGTGAAAGTGAAGTTGCTAAGTCATGTCTGACTCTTAGCAACCTTGTGGACTGCAGCCCACCAGGCTCCTCCATCCATGGGATTTTCCAGGCAAGAGTACTGGAGTGGGGTACCATTGCCTTCTCCGAATATGTTGTCTAGGTTTATCATAGCTTTCCTTCCAAGGAGCAAGCGCCTTTTAATTTCATGGCTGCAGTCACCATCTGCAGTGATTTTGCAGCCCAAGTCAGATGTATAATAAAATTAAGTTCACCTGTTTCTTTTCTACTTTTAAAACTATGACTACTAGAAGACCATATATATATATTATATGAGAGAGAGAGAGAGAGAGAGAGAGAGAGAGACAGAGCTCACATTGTATTTTTATTGGCCAACACCAGTTTGGGAATGCTGTGTTAAGCAATTTGGAATTTATAGGAGTAGAAAGTAAGCTTTCTTCCCCGATTTTGTTTAAGGCTAGTCCTTCTCTATACGAGGCTTATAGGTATCTGAAAGGTCCAGTGGAAGTCTTCACTACCTCACTGTGCACTGGCCTTTGCTGTGGAGAACTGTCATATCTGCCATGTGAAGGTGATCTCAGAATGATTGCCTGGTATTGGCTTTATTGTGCAGTTTGAAAGGACAGCACATTATGATCATGCCATACTCACCACGGAGAGTTTGCACATCTCAGGAGAGAATAAATCCTTTGATATTTCTTTGGAATTAATGGTTGACGAAGTAAGTCTATGTCAAGACTTTTGAAATAATGAAGTGGCCTTAGGACAGCCTCATATTCATGATTCATATAATGTCTCTGGCACCATAAAACCGTAAGTTATCACATATTTGCCTGTGGGGGCCTGCTTTTAAGAATGGCCAAGAGAGTTCAAGGATCTTAAATTCGCTAGATGCTGCAGATGTGCTTATAACATAGAAAAAGAATCATACTGATGCTCTTTTTAATTTGTCACCCTTCAAGATGTACAGTTACTAATCTGTCAGTTCTGGATACTTCCTCCCTATAATCCCATGTTCTTTAATAACAATATTCTAGACTGCTTTTGTAGCTCAAAGTTCCTGCTATTATTTACTTTTCCACTCCCAACGTTAGAGGCTCAACGCTGCTGGGCTCTGATAAAGCTTTTGTGGTGCGAATTCCTGGCTGGACTTTCATTCCTCAGATCTCTGGCTCCAGAAAGCATTTGTCTGGCATTTGGTGTGCACAGAATTCAGGACTTGGAAGCGAGTAAGAAGGAATGTGTCCGCAGCTATTGTGAAGGCAGCTTCCTTCAGCCGCGGGAATTCAGGCATAGCCACAAACAGTTAGCCAGAAATGGCCTGAAATGCAGAGTTGGTGAACACAAATGGGCTGTATGGGAATCAGGGTTTCACCTTCACCCTGTGCTCTTGGAATGACAGCATCCTTGAACCCCTGACCTTCTACAGTTCCTGAAAACAGGCCCCTGCCTTGGGGGCCTTGTCCCTCGCCTTCATCTCCTTACTCAGCCCCTGAAGAAAATATGCTATATACAAATCCTCCTGTACTGTTGGGAGCAATGTTAGGTTGGTGCAGCTACTATGGAAAACAGTATGGAGGTTCCTCAGAAAACTGAAAGTAGAATTACCGTATGATCCAGCAACCCCACTCCTGGGCGTATACCCAGACGAAACTGTAATTCAAAGAGATACATGCACCCCCCTATATTCATGGCAGCACTATTCACAATAGCCAAGACACGGAAGCCACCTAAATGTCCATCAGCATATGAACAGATAAAGGAGATGTGATACGAGTCTACAATGGAATGATCATCATATTAAGCGAAGTAAGACGCAGGAAAACACAGGTATCATATGATACCGCTTACATGTGGAATCTAAAATATGACACAAATGAGCTTACCCACAGAACAGAAACACTCCTGGATAGAGAGAGCAGATTTGTGGTTGTCAAGGGATTGGGAGGTTGGGGTTAGCAGACGCAAACTATTATATATAGAATGGATAAACAGCAAGGTCCTCCTGTATAGCACAGGGAACCATATTCAATATCCTGTGATAAACTATAGTGGAAACGAGTATTAAAAAAGAGTATATATGTATATGCCTCTGTGTGTGTGTGTGTGTGTGTGTGTGTGTGTGTGTATTCGAATCACTTTACTGTTCAGCAGAAATTAACACAACATTGTAAATCAACTATACTTCCAAAAAATAAATGTCAGTGAAGATAGAGGGAAAAAAGAAAGTAGGCCCATCTCCTGGACCAGTTTCTAAGCTGATATCATTGTGAAGGAAATTTGTGAACCACTCTCTCTCTCAGAATAACTCTTAATGAGTGCCTTCTTTGAGATGGGAGATTTCTGCTCCAGCCTTGAGATCCCTTTGCTGGATATCTGACTGATGCCTTAAATTCCCAGAGGAGCTGGGCCTCAGAGGAAGTCCTGCAGTTCACCCCCTGCTGGCCTGACTCATGGGCTCCTATCGTGCATCAGCTATGCGTGTGTGGGGACCTAGGACCCAAGCCTCCTTCTCTGACTGATTCTTATCCCCTAGGCCTGAGGCTACTCAGAGTACCTGGTTCCTATATATCTAGCCGGATCCTGGGTTTCCAGGTGTGGTGATCTTAGGAGGTGGCGTGATCTGTGATTCCAGCCACTTCTGGAGTTAATACTAGAATGATGTATCGCTGGCCTCCGTCAGGTTGCCCCCAAAGTTCCTGTGTGTGTGGTCAGCCCCCGTATCTGTGACAGTTATCCATAGTCAGCTCCCACCTTGCCCTGCTCAGCTTACCTTTTCCATCTTCCTGGCTAAGCACCTCACACCCACCAGGGTCCATTCCCTGCACAGCCTGGGCTGTGATTTTGCCCCATTCCATGTCAGGTATGCACATGCCCGGAGCCTGGGCTTCCTCACTCCCCAAGGTGGCCTAGTTGGAGGGACTTGGCTTTGTGTTGCCTCCCAGAGCCTACCTGCATGTTCCCCTGCCCCACTGCCCTCCTCCCCAGAGCTGGAGCCTACCTGGGCGCTCCTGCCAGATGCCCTCCCGTGGCTGTGGGCTGTCTGCCTCCCTGCGCTACATCTTTGAGTCCCGTCTCTGCAGGTCCTGGGCTTTCTCTTCTTCTTCCTCTTCCTGACCCAGGGATCGAACCCAAGTCTTCTTAGTTGGCAGGTGTATTCTTTACCAGCTGAGCCACAAGGGAAGCCCATATCTGCCTGGAATGCTGCTGCTGCTGCTAAGTCGCTTCAGTTGTGTCTGACTCTGTGTGACCCCATAGATGGCAGCCCATCAGGCTCCCCCGTCCCTGGGATTCTCCAGGCAAGAACACTGGAGTGGGTTGCCATTTCCTTCTCCAGTGCATGACAGTGAAGAGTGAAAGTGAAGTCGCTCAGTTGTGTCTGACTCTTAGCGACCCCATGGCTGCAGCCCACCAGGCTCCTCCGTCCATGGGATTTTCCAGGCAAGAGCACTGGAGTGGGGTGCCATTGCCTGGAATGTGGGGAGGTGAAATGAACTAGCAGATGGGAAGCCCCGTGGACAGCCCCGGGGAGCATGGTAAAGACTCATGAGAACTCAGGGTGAGGTCTGTCCGTGCCTTATTCTAGGCTGGTGTATCTGGTTCATCAATTAAATAAAGTTCTCTTTAAACATTCATATCTATTTAGTAATTTCAAATGGTTTTTATGGTTTAGCTTTTCCTAAAGCAAGAGACTTTCCCCTTGTTTTGCTATTAGATGATTTTCTACAGGCAGAATAGAAATGCTTGTGTTTGTTTTGTAGCTAATGCTTAATTATTTAGAACTTTGATGTCTCTCTCCATTTGTACATTCACTTGTGTGTTGACCTGCTGTGCCAGAGAAGACTCTCGGCTGACAGGATGGTTTTGTTTTGTTTTTTCTTTAGACTCAGAAACTCTGATGCCTTTTCTTTGGGATGGTGGTTCTGTGTATTTCTGTTTCCCCGCAGGCTTTCTGGTTTCTTTCTGATTATAGAAACAAAGCATTTCTGTATGAAGTAGAAAACGGGCCAGTGGGCAGATGAGTGAGTTTTGCGAAAGTCACACTTTTCTGCTTTGACAGAATAAACACAAAGGGGAAACTTTTAAATAGAGGTGGAAGTTCTGAATATACACAGCCACCCTAGCAGGACTAACTGGCCTTAGGTGCAACCACTCAGAGTGTTTGCTTTCTCCTGGAGGCATGTTTCTGCCATGGAAGTGGTTTCCAAAGTCTTGCGTGTCACAGACCCATAGTATGGCGGGCCTCCCTCCCAGGCTGCTGCTTCGTGAATCACACAGGCCAGTCCCCACCCCTGAGCCCCTTCACTCTGCTCTAATCTGCCATGAAAGGCTGTAGTGCTGCTGATGTGCTCACAGTATCACCCGACACAGAGGAGATTCTGCTGAACTGCTGTTGTTATTGAGAATGGCGGAGGATGCCTCTGGTCAGAAAAACTTGATCTGTTCTTCATGCCTGCCCTTTAACTATGGGAACCCTGTCCTAGAACTGACAGTATCAAACTTTGAAATTGAGAAAGAATATCCCAAGATAGATGATGGAATTTTAGAGCTAAAGTGAAACTTAAAAATCAGTCCTGAATTCAAGTATAACCTGCTTGTTTTATCAACAAAGCATTAAGTCTCCAGGAGTTAAGCATGTTATGTAAAGCAACACAGCAAATGAACACTGGCAGTCTCATCCTGTTTCCTCAATCGTGGCAGTGTGTCTCTTGTTTAGGTTTTGTTTTCCAGTGTAGTTAAATATTCAGTTAAATGTCAGGAGATCTACACCTTCCCTCCCCTCCATAATTAGTTTCACAGGAATATTTAAACTCACTGCATTGCTTAAATGCAACTCATCATCATTTAAAATAAGCCAGATGACATGATATTATACATTGAAAATCCAAAAGAGGCTACCAGAAAACTACTAGAGCTCATCAGTGAATTCAGTTAAGTTGCAGGATACAAAACTAATACACAAAAATCTCTTGCATTTCTATACAATAACAACAAAAGACCAGAAAGAGGAATTAAGGAAGCAATCACATTTATCATCACCTAGAAAAAGAATACCTAGGAATACACCTACCTAAGGAGACAGTGGACTTGTCCTCTGAAAATTGTAAGACACGGATGAAAGAAATTGAAGATGACACAGAGGGAAAGATATACCACGTTCTTGGATTAGAAGAATCACGACTGTCAAAATGACTATACTACCCAAGGAAACCTACAGATTCTTTGTAATTCCTATTAAATTATGAATGGCATTTTTCACAGAACTAGTACAAAAAAATTTTTAAATTTGTATGGAAACACAAAAGACCCTGAATAGCCAAAGCAATCCTGAGAAAGAATCAGGAATCAGTTGTAGGAATCAGGGCCCCTGACTTTAGGATATACTGCAAAACTCCAATCATCGAAACACTATGGTACTGGCGCAGAAACAGAAATATACATCAGTGGAACAGGATACAAAGCCCAGAACTAAAACCAATGTACCTATGGTCAGTTAATCTACAACAAAGGGGGCAAGAATATACAGTGGAGAAAAGACACTCTCTTCAATAAATGGTGCCGGGAAAACTGAACAGGTACATGTAAAAGAATGAAATTAGAACGTTCTCTAACATCAGACACAGAAATAAACTCAAAATGGGCTAAAGATTTAAACGTAAGGCTAGAATCTATAAAACTCTTAGAGGAATACAGGCAGAACACCAACAAACTGCAGCATCTGTTTGGGCCTACCTGCCCGGGTAATGAATAAAAACAAGAATAAACAAACAGGACCTCATTAAACTCAAAAAACTTTTGCACAGCAAAGAAAATAATAAACTGAAAAGACAACTCACAGAATGGGAGAAAATATTTGTAAGTGAAGCAACTGACAAGGGATTAATCTTCAAAATATATAAGCAGCTTATGCAGCTCAATATAAACAGAAAACCAGCCTAGTCAAAAATGGGCTGAAGATCTAAATAGGTTTTTCTCCAAAGATGACATACAGATGACCAAAAAAAAAAAAAAAAAAAGCACATGAAAAGATGCTCAATATCACTAATTATTAGAGAAATGCAAATCAAAATTACAATGAGGTATCAATTCATACTAGTCAGAGCGGCCACCATCAAAGTCTACAAACGATAAATGCTGGAGAGGGTGTGGAGAAAAGGTGGTGGGAATGTAAACGGTTATAGCCACAGTGGAGAACACTATAGAGCTTCCCTAAAAAACTGAATCTAGAACTGCCATATGATCCAACAATCCCACTCTTGGGCATACATCTAGAGGAAACCAAAATTCAAAAAGATTAAGACGTCAGCACTTTGCACAAGGCCAAAGAGCAAAATGTAAAGGAGAAACTAGTCTTGCAGTTCCTTCTGTCAAATTTTCTTGACTTCCACCATTAAGAAGGAACAGTGTAGCTTAAGGGATCAACATATAATTTGAAAAGGTCATCACAGATCAGACTGTTCTTTGTTCTTGCCCTTTCCTTTTGCCGGTCACTGCTCGGCATGACAACATGGCTGGGTTCTGGTCCACTCATCCTGAAGCTTCCTTTTTCAGCCACAGTTTAAATCCGGTGCATGAACCTATCCACTCCCCTAATAACAACAGTCTGACTCTGGTGTGTTAGTCTTCCATAGACAGAGCTGCCTTCAGCATTCTTGGGGCAAGATGCTTGCTTGCCAGGACCACAGAAAGGGTGTTGCTTATGACTGGAATATTATCCCTATTGGAAAACAATCTTCTTTTCTTACAAGTCAGGGTCTTAGACATTCTCTCTTCACCAGGGTTTCTAGTCAGGGATTCAATGCATTTTGCTCACATCTTTGTCTCCAAACTTTCAAGAAGGAAGGGTGTGTGAACATCCAGAGTGCCTTTTCTGTGCCAGGCATCCCCTTGACAACATCTCAGGCCAGGGGGAAGCCCCTGGCCTGGGGTTCAGACACACTCCTACTCTTTATCCTCAGAGACACACCTGTCTCTGTGATGTGGGCCACTTGGTGCTTCTGTGTTCCAGGCCTGCCAACAATCAGAGGAATCGGAGGTGCACAAGAACCAGGGAAAGAAGGATGGGAAGCAAAACAGAAAAGTACCCTGGCAGTTTAGTGTGAGAGGTGCTGTTATGAGGGAAATGCAGCCTTACAAAACCGTGTGCATGTGTGCATCCAGTAGACAGGTTTTTATAGAGCAAACTGGCATTCTGTGTACATAGTTCCCTCCTGCTTAATATTATATTAAGCAGTGTCCTGTGTCATTATATAAGGCTATTTTATACCATGAAGAGAAAGTCACTTAGTCATGTCCGTTTCTTTGCAATCCCATGGACTGTAGCCCACCAGGCTCCTCTGTCCATGGAATTCTCCAGGCAGGAATACTGGAGTGGGTAGCCATTCCCTTCTCCAGGGGATCTTCCTAACTCAGGGATCGAACCCAGGTCTCCCACACTGCAGGCGGATTCTTTGTCATCTGAGCCACCAGGGAAGCCCAACTATATTGTAATATCACATCATTTCATATCACATCATGTAAAATCATATGAATGTGTCTTAATCTAGTTAACCATGCCTTGATTACTGGATATTTGGGTTTATGATTTTTATAATATAAAGAATGGCACAGGGAGCATCTCTGTATTTTGTGAAATTTTGTCATCTTCTCCAGTCTTTCGGAGAAGACAACGGCACCCCATTCCAGTACTCTTGCCTGGAAAATCCCATGGACGGAGGAGCCTGGTAGACTGCAGTCCATGGGGTTGTTAAGAGTCGGATACGACTGAGTGACTTCACTTTCACTTTCATGCATTGGAGAAGGGAATGGCAACCCACTCCAGTGTTCTTGCCTGGAGAATCCCAGGGACGGGGGAGCCTGGTGGGCTGCCGTCTATGGGGTCTCACAGAGTAGGACACGACTGAAGCGACTTAGCAGCAGCAACAGCATCCAGTCTTTTTATCCTTAAAACCTATCCCTAAAAATAGGATGGCCAACTTAAATATGTGAAATAAAACCTTCCCAGGCCACTGAGCCACACCACCGAGCTGGTTTCCAGAGGGTCGTGCCAGTTTTGCTTGCTCACTGTGGTACGATTCATGTTTGTTCCTGAAATTTGTGGACAGCATCCAAGTGAATGCGCCCCATGTGGAGTTCTTTATGGCAAGCACTGTTTGGCAAAGGACCTCTGTTTATAGTCAGTTAAGCAAATAGACAGCTGAGTTCCACGTCAGACCTAACAATGTTAACAGCCCAATGGACTTAGTACCTCTCTGGTGCTTTCAGAATAGGAAACCTGTGTTAAGTACTGGTCAGAGTAACAGAAGAGAGCCACATCACTCGAGTTTCCTTTGAATTCACTGTGTGTCAGGACTGAAAGGCAGAAGGGACCACCACGGACCTTCTAAGAAACAATGAGCCCTTGAGACTTGGTGCCAGAATAAAAAGTGTGCTCTCTGAACCCTGCTGAAAGCCTCACGTGTTACATATCTCCTAGGAATTAGTGTTGTTCATTTCAGGCCCGACATGCCAGATGTCTGGATTTTATAGAAACAGGAATTAGATAATTTGTTTTGTATCTTAGGTATATCAATTTAATCAACAAAGACAAATCATCTTTTGAAAATTAAATGAGGTGCTTGTTTGCTCTGGAGCAGGTTTCCTGCTGTGGATACGGTGATGGAGCTGCTGTGAACAGACTTTTTGTTCTAATGACCTTGACTCTTGCGTTCTAGGAGGTATCTAGGGCACCCTTGACTGAGAATGTGTTTAAAGATAATGCTTTAGGAATATGGATGGGATTTATTCAGATTTGGATGACATAAACTTATTAAACTTGGGACATAATTGTTTGATGGCTGACCACAATATATGACATCCTCCTTTGTTCTACATTTTTTAATAAATCCTGTCCTTCTGTTTAATATTATAAAAGTTTTGCAGTGGCCCCATCCAGGGAGGAAAAACAAACGGAAATACCTCATCATGGTTTCATGTCCCTTTCACCCGGGGGAGGTCCTGTTCTTGGAGCAGGTCTTTAGGGTTGGAGTGGAAGTGGGCATCCTTTCAGTGTGGGAGGAAGCCCTCAGCTAAGGATGGCTGCCCTGGGGGTGGGCTCTGGCCAGCATGACCCTGTGTGTTGCGAGGCTTCTGCCTGGTGCTCGAAGTCCAGTAGCTGGTCCCCTGGCTCCTTTCCTTAAGTTGCCCGGTAGAAGACCATTGCCCTCTGAGATCTGTGCATTCCCCTGGAATTACCTCTTAATTAACTTTTCTGGTGCTTAATCATCATAAGCCCTATTTAATATCTAGGCAGTGTAGGGAAGGGCCAGATGGGATTTCTTTTATTAGCAATAAGATAAGGTCCCCCGGAGCCTGTTAAATCAATTCTCATTAGACATTGATTCATAGGGCCAAGAGTTTACCCGCTCGCTCTTGTTGTGGCAATGCAGTTTAGTATTTATATGGGCTTTGTAGAGACACTCAAATGTGATGGATCCTGGTCGTTTCAGTATGTCTAAATTTGTGAATCTTTATAGCAACAGTGTGTGTTTGTCGTATTCATGGGCTTTGGGGAAAAGAAAGTGAAAGTTGCTCAGTCATGTCCGATTATTTGCAACCCCATGGACTATATAGTCCATGAAATTCTCCAGGAAAAGAGAACCAGTATCATTTGGGACAAAAACCAGAACTCATCTGACTCATACTCCTGTTCCAAATAATCCCACAAAACCAAATCAAAACAAATTGGGAATAGGAATTTGAAAGTCCCCTGTAACATGCTTTGGAACTATTAAAAATCTTGCTCCAATAGGCTCATATATTCCTGGGTTGGAGCATAAATTATTTCCTTTATGGAGAGCAACATGGGCGTAACTCTCATCATTACAACTGTATATAGTTCGTGACCTAGTGATTTCATTTCTAAGAATTATCCTAGAGATATACTTCATACATGTTTGAAGTGACGTATGTTTGGGGTTATAACTGTAACATTGCTTAAAATATACACCAATAAGTTACTGAGAAAACAAATCATGGTATATCCAGACAATGGAATGCTGGTAGTTATTTCTTTAAAAAAAGACTGAGGAAGCATTTATACTAATGTACAAAGATCTCCAAGATACATTAAGTAAAAAATAAGCCTCAGGAAAATGGAAATAATACAATTTCAATACAATAATACAATTTAAAAGGGACAAAAAATTTTTTAAAAGCAAAAAATAGAATAGAGACAGAGAGAAATAGGGAAAGAAGGGAAAGGGAGGAGAAGGGAAGGAGAGATACTCTGTATATGTATGAAATATCTTTGGAAGGATACAGAACTTTGAGAGGATGGGAATTGGGTAGCAAAAATCAAAATTAAGAGTAAATTTTTCTATATTTTCTAACTTTTGAACCATGTCAATATAAAACCTAGTGAGACATTTTTAAGTGGATCCTAAAAACCGTTCATAAATATCATAATTGCTTGTTTGATGCTGCTGAATGAATACTGAGGGTTCATCAAAAGTATATTTCTTTTTCCCGACACTCGAAAATAATGTGGTTGTACATATATGTGAATGAAATATTATTTATGAGTTTCTACTTTTTCTTCTAACCAGGGCACTGAGAGAAACACTTATTTTTGTATTTATTGTCTATCATTATGTAACCCTGAAACTTTAAACACATAGTAGACTTAATTAATATTTTGCTGGAAATTAATTCTTCTGCTTTTATGGTGTTCATTAAATATTGGCATTTGTATGAGCTCCATAAAATGTTGACTGGAACACCTGGAAGAGTGATTGAGGGGGTCTGGACAAGCCTCCTTCCTATCCAGGAAGGAGGAGCTCAGAGAAGTTAAAGGATGTGGGTAAGGTCTGCAGCTAGGCAGGGATCACTGGTGGTTTATATGTTTTCATTGGCTACCTTAAGAATATGTCTTTGGCTCAAGAAATCACAAGTATCCATATGCATTTAGCCTCCTTCCAAATGCCTGTTGAAATAATAGCTATTCCATCAACAAACCTGAAACTCGGGGACGGGGGGCACATTCCACTCTCAAACCAAAGGACCTCTCTGACATGCAAGAACTCAAAATTACTTAAAATTGTTCAGACAATTAAGAAACTCATCAAACCCCAGATTAAGGGAAAATGAAATATAAAATAAATGGTGAGTAATTAAATCTTTAAAATTTGAGTTAATGTTAAAAAATTGTTCTTATGATTGTACAACTTAATGTGACATAAGAAATAATTCTTCAGCAAGAAAAAAGTATATAAAGCATTAATAATCAGAATATAAAGGTTATGATTGTTTTACTTGATGGGGGAAAAAAAGAAGCGAGAAAGTCACATGGACATATCTTTAGATTCTGTTTTTTTCTTTATGGGGATAGGGAGAGGAATATTAAATGGTTTAAAAATATGCAAGTCATTGCTTGAAAGTTTTAAGAGACTACATATTACTTCTGGATGACCACAGAAAGAGGAAAATAAAATCAAAGGAAGTTTTGATCCCTAAAGAAAAAGATATTGGGGTGGAGGGGTAGGAGGGACAATGGAGCAGCAAGAAGCACAAGATAAAACGACACAAGAAGATCAAATTTATTATCCCAGTCAATGTGAATTTGTTAAACTCATTGAAACGTAAAGACCCTCAAATTTAATAATAATAAAAAAGTTAAGTGCAATCACCTTGAGAATATAGCTGACCAGCACTTTGCTTTCAGCCTTATGAGATCCTGAGCAGAGGCCTCAGCTAAAACCCTCAGTTCCTGACCCACAGAAACTGAGATAATAAATTTAGCAGCAAAGCAGTGTTGTTACTAAGGTTAAAGAATAGGTTAGAGGCAACATTGGAAGAGATGAAAAGCTCCAATCAAGATGTTCATGAAGCCCAGCATTCCCAAGCAGGACACCAAAAATAAATCTATACCTAGGCTCATTTAGGGAAGCTGCAGACCAGCAAAAAACGAACAGAAGATCTCAAAAGTAGCCAGAGATAAAAGGTATACTTCAGAAGACTAACAACCAAAAATGATACCTTACATGTGCAGAGAGCTATTTCAATATAAAATTGGCAGGTTTTGGTGAGAGGTCACGGAGGAAACTTTTCAAGAGTAACTATCAAGTTCCCTGAATGCACACAATACCTTCACTGAGAAAGGGAATAAAGAAAGTCAGGTTTGTAGGGAGACATTCATGAATTTGCTTTTGGATGAGTTTGAGATGCTTTGAGACATTCAAAAGAAGATACAGTTCCTTTCTGTCTGTCTATCTTGTCTAAAAACATATGACTGGACTTCCCCGGTGGCTCAGTGGTTAAGACTCTGCCTGCCAATGTGGAGGACGTGGGTTCGATCCCTGGTCTAGGAAGACTCCCCAGGCCATGGGGCAACTAGGCCCAGGCACCACGACTGCTGAGCCCATACTCCAGAGCCCATGGGCTGCAGCTCCTGAGCCTGTGCACCCTACAGCCCACGCCCTGCACCAAGAGAAGCCGCCATAATGAGAAGTCCTCACACCACAAACAGAGTGGCCCCACTCACTGCAACCAGAGAAAGCCCGCATGCAGCGACGAAGATCCAGCACAGCCAAAAATGAAACGAATAATAAATGTGGAAATAAACTTAAAATAACAAATGAAGAAGGACTTAGCCAAATGTCTTTGACTTTTTCTCCCAGTGCTCTTTAGCCACCTATTTCATTAGCTGTCTTTCTAGAATGTTAGCAGGCACTGGTTTCAAGCTTTATATTTAAACAGAATCCACCTTCTTCTCTCATTTGAAAAGTGGAGTCATTTAACCTGATTCACAGCTTTTGATGCCTGTCCTCAGAGACTACTAACAGTGGTTGCTTTGCAAGTTCTTTCTGGACCCTGGGATGTGATTTGCCTCCTGAAGGTGGGCAACTTGAGGTCAGTGTAAATAAGGCACCTGTGTCTTTTTTTTTTTTTTCATTTTAACTAATTTTGTCTCTTGTCTGGGGTTCCAGTTTCTTATTTTAACTGGAAAATAGTATCTTCAGTGGAGAAGATGGAAGAAAAAAAGACATTGAAGAGCTCTGAATTTCCCACTAGCATCTGCTAAATAGCAATATACCATCTGCTCCAAGAAATACCACATTTTGTTTCTTATTTCTATTGCCCTGGAACATAATTTTAGACACCATTTCTTTTGAATGTCTTAGCTCATTCTGAACTTTTCTATAAATATTCTTATAATCCTTGGCCATTAAAAACCTTTTAGTATATACTTTTCAAAAATATGGGGTTTTTCACTTTTAGCTTGTGCTTTTAAAAATATGACCTCATTAGCATATAACACTTTGCCCGTGGCCGATTTTCCATGTTTGTTTGTTTGTGTGAATGAGTTCAGTTCAGTCGCTTAGTCATGACCAACTCTTTGCAATCCCATGGACTGCAACACGCCAGGCTTCCCTGTCCATCACCAATGCTTGGAGCTTATTCAAACTCAGGTCGATTGAGTCGGTGATGCCATCCAACCATCTCATCCTCTGTCATCCCCTTCTCCTCCTGCCTTCAATCTTTTCCAGCATCAGGGTCTTTCCCAACGAGTCAGTTCTTCACATCAGGTGGCCAAAGTATTGGAGCTTCAGCTTCAGCATCAGTCCTTCTAATGAATATTCAGGACTGATTTCCTTTAGGATGGACTGGTTTGATCTCCTTGCAGTCCAAGGGACTCTCAAGAGTCTTCTCCAACACCACAGTTCAAAAGCATCAATTCTTCAGTGCTCAGCTTTCTTTATGATCCAACTCTTATGTCTTACTCTTACATCCATACATGACTATTGGAAAAACCACAGCTTTAACTAGATGGACCTTTGGTGGGTGGGTGGGTAGGTGGCTGTGTGTGTGTGTGAATGAGTAGATGAAAGAATGAACCAGAGAATTTTTCATATAGCCACACTGGTTAAGATTTCTTCCCCTTTCTTCATGGGCTTGACCTTTTGATAATACACATTTTTCCACAGTGTTTTAGGAAAAGCACAGTTTCGTGAGGTCCTTTTATGCATTTAACTATTCCCAGATTTTCATTTCTTTGGGCTTCCCTGGCGGCTCAGATGGTAAAGAGTCTGCATGCAATGCAGGAGACCTGGGTTCAGTCCTTAGGTTGGGAAGATCTCCTGGAGAAGAGACCAGCCACCACTCCAGTGTTCTTGCCTGGAGAATTCCATGGACAGAGGAGCTGGCAGGTTACAGTCCATGGAGTCTCAAAGAGTTGGACACGACTAAGCAGCTGTCACTTTCACTTTTCATTTCTTCACTGTTATGAATTCCAGGATGACACAATTATTTGATTTCACCTCTCTGTCACTTCAGTACCATGGCTGGTTTCAGCTGGGACACCTAGGCTTCTTATCCCTATTTGGTCTTTCATCCTGAGCTTCTTTACAGTGGGGGAGTCTCTGGATTTTAAGGAAAGCATGAGCAGAAGCTGCAAGAGCTCTTGAAATAAACGATCAGGGTTAGAATAATAGACCCCCCCCAACTCTTTTTTTAGTTTAATTTTTTAATTGAAGTACAGTTGACTTACAGTGTTGTGTTAGTTTCTGGTGTATAGCAAAGCGATTCAGTTATATACATATGTGTCTACATACATGTATATTATTTTTCATATTCTTTTCCATTATGGTTTATTACAGGATACTGAGTATAGTTCCCTGTGCTCTATAGTAGGGCCTTGTTGTTTATTTTATATATAGTAGTTTTTATCTGTTAATTCCAAATTGCTAATTTATCCCCCCTCTACCTGCTTTTCCCTTTGGAAGCATAACTTTGTTTTTAGAGTCTGAGTCTGTTTCTGTTTTATAAATATATATCTTTTTTTAGACTTCCCTTATAAGTGATGTCATATGATATTTGTCTTTCTCTGATTTGCTTCACTTAGTATGATAATCTCTATGTCTATCTATGTTGTTGCAAAAGGTATTATTTCATTCTTTTTATGGCTGAGTAGTATTCCATTGTGTCTGTGGTGTGTACACACACACACACACACACACACACACCCCGTATCTTCTTTATCCAGCCATCTGGAGATGGACACTTAGGTTGCCTCCACGTTTTGGCCATTGTGAATTGTGCTGCTGTGAGCACTGGGGTGCATGCCTCTTTTCAAATTAGAGTTTTCTCCTGATATGTGTCCAGGAGTGGAATTGCTGAATTACATGCTAACTCCAGTAGACTCAACTCTTAATGAAAGTACATGCAGAAGACTGGTGGCCATACTTAATTTACCATATATGCCGTTTATCATCCATTTTCACTTATTTTCTTAGTAGCTGTTGATTATATTGGGCTAAATGACATAAATCTAAAATGAGTAAAAGCAGTGGAGTCATCAAAATCTTGCCATTTCATTAGACCATTGCCAATTATACCTTTAGTTTTCAGGTTTAGTGCTCTTAGCAGAAATCCTCCTTCTGGAAGTGCTTTAGCATAGAGAGACTGGTTATTAATGATAACCTTTTAATGCACTTTGGAAATATTGATTGAGGAACAGTGGCCATATGGGTCTCCTTTCTTCAGGTGACAGAAGAACAAGGTAGTTTTGTCACAGATAGCCCCATTTAATCTGCCAGTGGTTTAGATTTATATCCCTGATCTAAAGCTCTTTTAATAACTTTAAAAACTTGATGTGATTTCCGTGTGCATGTGTGCTAAGTTGCTGCAGTCGTGTCTGACTCTGTATGACCCCCACGGACTGTAGCCTGCCAGGCTCCTCTGTCCATGGGATTCTCCAGGCAATAATACTGGAGTGGGTTGCCATTTCCTGCTCCAGGGGATCTTCCCGACCCAGGGATCAAACCCGGGTCTCATATGTCTCCTGCAGGTTCTTTACCACTAGCACCACCCGGGAAGTCCAGTGTATTAAAACTCCAGCCCCCTCATCTTAGCTCTATGGATGACCTAGAACAGTACTCTTGAGTCCCAGTGGAACATTAAAATCACCTAGAGAGCTTTGCAAAAACCACACTGTCCCAAGATTGTCGTGTGATTGGTCGGGGGAAGGGAGGGAAGTTGGTGGATGGTCAGTCTGTTCAGTGTTCCTCTCCTGCCTCCACTCTTTCCTGCACCCCCGATCTTGTTACCAAAAGTTCATCATGTCAAAAGTGGGGATCGGTTCTCACTGAGCGCTTATTCCTGCGACCCTCTTGTAAAAGGCATGAACCCTGATAATAAAGCAATTATTTCATGTTACTTAGGGAGGCCAAGTTTAGTGATAGCATTTCCTTTATTTCCCTAATCATATGTAGTTCATTAAGTGGTTGACTTGCTTTCCTTCCTTCATCCACCAAACAGAATTTTTAAGAAATCCATCCAGCTTTGCAGAGGAGCGATAGCTTATGTCTCAGTGTATGTACTGGCACCGCACACACTTGTGTTTCTTTTGGCAAAATTATCACTTAAAAAAATTGAGTATTCTCGGGTACCATGTGGTGGTTTAGCCATAACAGGTTGCTAGCGAGGGAATCAAGACAGAGGCTGACGTTGCCTTACATGTGAGCTTACATAAGTCACATTCGTCAGCACTGGTTTCAAACAATTGCATTTCTTAGGAAGCCAGTGGTGGATTGTATCTTCCTCCTGGAAAACGATGCCTTCCCCCTTGTGAAGGGTGGGCTGAGCAGGCAGGAACCTCCTGGGGAGGAGAGGTGTCACTTTGATTGTTGCTGTGCTTTTAATGTCATGCTGAGTGCAATCTCTCATCCACAGCAGTTTCCCCTTCTCATTCAAATCCAAGCATACAAACATTTCCCTAACTACTGTTTCAGACCATAATGTTTATCTGGCAGACCTGTGCAAGTTGAATTCTGGAAGGAAACCTAGCTTTAAGAAAAAAAAAAACCTTAGAACATTGTGTTCAGGACTGAAATCAAGGATCTAGTTTCCCACATGTGTTGTTTTCCCGACAGTTTTTCTCAAGGTTTTTTTTTTTTTTCCCCCTGTAGAACCTAGAATGGTTCTTGTAGGTAGAGGGGAAATGATACTAGGAGACCCAAAGAGTAAAGGAATCCACACACATCTCCCTGACAGTAACTGTTCTATTCATGTACACTTCAGTCTCACTCCAGGAAGGATTTGAAGTGGTTTACGGATGTCACCGCAGTCCCTCCAGAAGAGCTGGCAAAGGGAAATAACAGTGGAAATGCAAGAGGGGGTCAGCTGACATTCCTCTCAAGGGAGTCACTGGAGATTCCTGCCTCTCCAGCCCATTTTCCTCTGGGCTTCTGGGAGTCCAGGCAGGAAAGGAAAGTGTTGCATCTGGACAGTTGAGGGTCCAAGGGTCAGACACTGGCACAGGAGGACAAGACCAGCCACAACGCCCTCGTTTCCTGGCCTCACTCTCTGGAGGATTAGAGGTGGGCTTTGAATGAATCCCCCCATTTCTAGCAGAGATGTGTAGTGTCAGAGGGTCACGAAGCTATATCTTTCAGTCCTATTGCATCATGCCTAGGTTCTGAATCAGCTCCTTCAGTCAGGCACACTTTCCTATTCTGCTGGGAGATACTTAATTCTCCTTATAGCAGTCAGCCGCATGTCTTGTAGTAGACCTGTTAGATCAGAAAGTGGGGCATTAAAAGGAACTAAAGGCAAACGTTTCAGATAGGCCCAAGGCATAAGGGCATTGGGATGGAGTATCAGGGTTTAGATGTTCATTGTGTGATTCTGCTGCATGAACGGAGAATGCAGACTTTCTTGGAAGACTTCATGAGGCTAGTTATGATCAGGGTAGTAGAACACGCCCATGACGTCTAAGCTCCTTATTCATTGGGGTTCAAACTCTCGACTCACCATTTTTTAGTTATATGGCCTTAAACATGGAGAAGGCAATGTCACCCCACTCCAGTACTCTTGCCTGGAAAATCCCATGGACGGAGGAGCCTGGTGGGCTGTAGTCCATGGGGTCGCTAAGAGTCGGACATGACTGAGCGACTTCACTTTCACTTTTCACTTTCATGCATTGGAGAAGGAAATAGCAACCCACTCCAGTGTTCTTGCCTGAAGAATCCCAGGGACAGAGGAGCCTGATGGGCTGCAGTCTCTGGGGTCGCACAGAGTCGGACACGACTGAAGCGACTTAGCAGCAGCAGCATGGCCTTAAACAAGTAACTTCATTTCTCAGAGCCTCAGTTTACCCATCTGTAAGATGGCTGTAATAATGCCAGTCTCAGAGTGGTTATGAGAGTCAAGCAGGACTGTGCACGTGAAACCTCTAGGAATCACTGACATGTGGTCATCCCTGGTTAATGCCAATGGTTACTGTGTATAAAATCCTGAACCTCTGGTGGTTGTTGTCACTCTGTAAACCTTCATTTTCATTGTTTAAGGAACTGACTAGTAAAAGGAATAAAATTGCCTGTCAATCTGCTGGAAAACAGAGGTGGGAAGAACCCAGAAACACTAATTGTGTTTGTGTTCTCTGAGTGAGAGCTTTTTCACTTGTTCAGTGAAGGGATGGGAATGGAGCACCTGTAAAGCCCTTTCTAACGTGGGGGAAGGGATGCTGTGTGCTTATCAGGAGACACATCTTCTCTAAGAAGAGCCTCAGCTGCCCTCCAAAAGGAGGGGTTAGGGGGTCAGATGCAGGTACCTCTGCAGGAGACACTGTCCCAGAGCACTCCCCTACCCAGGACATCCCCGTCCCAGGAGGAGGGGCCAAAAGCATTCCTAAGTCTTGGATCACGCCTCATGCTTTAAAACCCTAAAATTGTTGACTGTGGCCGTGACTTAGACTCACTGTGTAGGAAGATGGAAGAGTGTCTGCCAGCCATTTCTGGCTAAGATGCTCAGTTACAGAAGCCAAAATCATTTGCCTTAGAAACAACTTCTGTGTTAGAATGGTAGAATTATGGAGGATTGATTTTTTTCAATTTAGTTTCATATTATAAAGTTATACTTCAGTCTTCTAAGAGGACATATGCATAAGATGAGCCAAGGTAGATTAATACACTTATGTGCAAATACTTAGATAATCCCTTATAGAAAGAGACCTCATAGCACCTCAGTGCCATACAAATGTGAACAGAAAAAGCACATACTTTGTGTCAGAAAAGGCCTGGATTTGAACTCACCTGCAGCACACTCTCAGCAGCCAGTGCCCGGGCATGTCACTCCTGAGAACCTCAGTCTCCTTATCTGTTAAACGCGTGGTATGTGCCTGATTCGCCAGTTGTGCAGACTAAATGAGACCACACATATGAACTGCCTGGCAATGTCAGTTTTCACCCCCTCTCTCCAGCAGGGTTGGGAAAGGTGCAGGGGTGGCTTGATGGGAGGGGTGAGCCTTGGGCAATTCATCAAGACTGCTGAGGAAGTATGAGAGTGGAAAATGGGGGGAGAATTTTCACTTCATTTTCAGTTAGGCATGTCAGGTCTCTTTTTATCCATCCACCTTGTTTATTCATAAATGTGTGCATTAATTCATTCATCCAGCCATTTTTTCTATTGAGTATCTTGCACTGTGCAAGATACTGTTGAGACAGAGATGAATGAAACAGCTGGGGGTTTTGGGGGAACTTTTTGGAATTAAATTGATTACATGAATGCAGAGATGGCACCTTGCTTCCTTAAGCACTATCTTGTGTGTTGGTGTTTAGGTATAAAAACATGACAACATTAAAAACATAAAGCTTAGCTGTAGAATCAAAGATACTAGAAGTTTGGTGTTCTACATATGTCCATAATTTTGTGTGTGTGTGTGTGTGTGTGTGTGTGTGTGTGTGTGTGTGTGTGTGTGTGTATAAAAGACCTTGGTGCTGGGAAAGAGGGCAGGAGGAGGGATTGACAGAGATATTAGATGGTTGGATAACATCACCGATGCAATGGACATGAGTTTGAGCAAACTCCAGGAGATACTGAAGAACAGAGGAGCCTGACACACTGCAGTTTATGGGATAGCAAAGAGTCAGACACGACTTAGTGACTGAACAACAAATATTAAAAGTACTGTTTTCCCACGTGATCTCATCTGTTCATCGTTAACTGCTTATTTTACCAATCAATCCTCATATTGTGTACTGGAAACCTACATCTTCATATTATTTACTAGAAATATACATCTTCAAAGATCAGTTATTTTATGTTTAAGATTGAGACTAAGTCCAGAAAGTCTGTATGTCTAGGCAATTACATGCTATTGCTAATTTTAAAATGTGGTTTTAAAATACTTTACTATCTTCCATCTGGAGCAGTATGTGGTGCTGAGCAGCTCTCATTGTTATAGATTTCTTCTTTAGCTGTGCATTTAAATTCCTTTCTTGTGCCAGAGCCTGACATTTCACCCGAGTGTGCCACCTGGCACGTTCAAAATGACAAAATACTCATTTTCATCCTCCTATAGCTGGCTTCTCCCTGATGAATTTGTAGCTCTTAACTACCATTATGAACAACTTGGGTTCTGTTCTGTTCATTTCACTTTAGAGAAAAAACTTAAAAAACAAACAAAACAAAACAACTGTTTCCAGAGTATTTTAAGTAGTATGAAGAGTTTTTCAGTGGTATACATAAGATGGCTGCAGGTGGTTTAGTTGCTAAGTTGTGTCCAGCTCTTTGTGACCCCATGGACTATAGCCCACCAGGCTCCTCCGTCCATGGCAATTCCCAGGCAAAAATACTGGAGTGGCTTGCCATTTCCTTCTCCAGAGGATATTCCTGACCCAGGGATTGAACTCACATCTCCTGCATTGGCAGGCAGATTTTTTTTTTTTTTTAACCACTGAACCACCATAGCTGCTAAGAAATTGCTGGTGTGAATTCCAGATGAAACAGTAAAAGATCTTACACAGTGGACCATTTAACAAAGACTGTGCAGCATGGGGCTCCTCACAGCTGCATTTGTGATTCTAGCTTGAAAGTGAGAGGAGACAACTTCTTTATTCTCTGAGTCTTTTCTGTTATTAACAACTATTGAGTTGTAGATAATTCAAAGTCTTCGGCTCCCCACTTTAAAACTGGATGCAGGTTGAATTTTGCTCATGGCAAAGTGTTGTTTGGATGTGAAACTAATGACAGGATTACTCTGAGGCATGCCTGGGGTGCTGCTTACGAAACCCTTGCCTCAGGGCAAGGCTGCAGGTAAAAAACATCATCCAGAAGAGCTGTTTTTTCAAGAAATTGTCATGAAACTGGTCCAAGAATAACTTGGAATTGTGTACTGCTTTGGAGGATACTTTAGACTGCTGTAGACGTTCATCATAGTTTTTATGGGAGATGACAATGTGTGAATAAGCTTTTCTTATAATCTTCATTTACTCTGTATATATCTGATCAGTGTAACTGCTTGGAGAATCATGCCAAGAATGAGTATTTTCAAGTCATTTTGATACAGAGATATTTTTAGTTTTGCAAAAAGAGGACTGGTATACTTACTAGATGTGGTAATAAAAAGTCAGTTTGCAAACTCACAATGTTTTAATACCATATCCTTTGAGACACTCTAGCTTTATAATAAAACTCATATTTTCAGCTACTTTGAGGTACAGGGTAACAATTTGGTATTTTAAATACGAGTTTAGTGGAAATCATTCTTCATAATATTTTCTTCATGTTTTCCCATAAGTCCCTCAAGTGAACACGTTGCATATTAAATTTTGTTCTTTTGAATTTATTAGTATTATGACTCAATTGGATTTAACACTGTTTCTATACATAGTTTGGATCCCAGAAGCCTCTCAGTTCAGTTCAGTTTAGTCGCTCAGTCACGTCCGACTCTTTGAGACCTCATGGATGGCAGCATGCCAGGCCATCCCTGTCCATCACCAGCTCCCGGAGTTTACCCAAATGCATGTCCATTGAGTTGGTGATGCCATCCAACCATCTCATCCTCTGTCATCCCCTTCTCCACCTGCCTTCAATCTTTTCCAGCATCACGGTCTTTTCCAATGAGTCAGCTCTTCACATCAGGTGGCCAAAGAATTGGAGTTTCAGCTTCAACATCAGTCCTTCCAATCAGACCCAGGACTGATCTCCTTTAGGATAGACTGGTTGGATCTCCTTGCAGTCCAAGGCACTCTCAAGAGTCTTCAACACCACAGTTCAAAAGCATCAATTCTTCGGTGCTCAGCTTTCTTTATAGTCCAACACTCACACCCATACATGACTACTGGAAAAACCATAGCGTTGACTAGATGGACCTTTGTTGGCAAAGTAATGTCTCTGCTTTTTAATATGCTGTCTAGGTTGGTCATAACTTTCCTTCCAAAGAGTAAGCGTCTTTTAATTTCATGGCTGCAGTCACCATCTGCAGTGATTTTGAGCCCCCAAAATAAAGTCTGACACTGTTTCCACTGTTTCCCCATCTATTTGCCATGAAGTGATGAGACTGGATGCCATGATCTTCGTTTTCTGAATGTTGAGCTTTAAGCCAACTTTTTCACTCTCCTCTTTCACTTTCAGCAAGAGGCTCTTTAGTTCTTCTTTGCTTTCTGCCACAAAGATGGTAACAGTCTGCATATCTGAGGTTATTGATATTTCTCCCAGCAATCTTGATTCCAGCTTGTGCTTCTTCCAGCCCAGTGTTTCTCATGATATACTCTGCATATAAGTTAAATAAGCAGGGTGACAATATACAGCCTTGACGGACTCCTTTTCCTATTTGGAACCAGTCTGTTGTTCCATGTCCAGTTCTAACTGTTGCTTCCTGACCTGCAGACAGATTTCTCAAGAGGCAGGCCAGGTGGTCTGGTATTCCCACCTCTTTCAGAATTTTCCACAGTTTATTATGATCCACACAGTCAAAGGCTTGGCATAGTCAATATAGCAGAAATAGATGTTTTTCTGGAACTCTCTTGCTTTTCCGATGATCCAGTGGATGTTGGCGATTTGATCTCTGGTTTCTCTGCCTTTTCTAAAGCCAGCTTGAACATCTGGAAGTTCACGGTTCATGTACTGCTGAAGCCTGGCTTGGAGAATTTTGAGCATTACTTTGCTAGCGTGTGAGATGAGGGCAATTGTGTCATAGTTTGAGCATTCTTTGGCATTGCCTTTCTTTGGGATTGGAATGAACTTATTTTGAAAGAATTCTTATACATTCCTTAAGACCATTTTATAAATGCCACATAACTCTGAATTGCATTAAAGTACATAAAACATTTTATGAACTAAATGTGATTTCTGTTCATTTAAACTTTGCAATTTTCCCATTTGGAGCACTTAATGATTTGCTATTTTGTCTCCTCCTCCCTTTTCCCTGAATCAACTTTTTGTTTACTTAATTATAGCAGTTAAGAATGGTTTTAGAATCTCAACTGTTTATTCTTCCTAGTAGATATGTATATCAGCCAGGGTCAAGTGGAGAAACAGTAACAATACGGGATAAATCTTTATCGCAAAGACCTAGAACATGATTGTAAGAGCTGGATAGGCAAGTCCAAAACCCCAATGGTGGATCATCATGAAGGGCAGGCTGAAACCCTCAGGCCTGAGCCGAACCTCCTGTCCACAGGCAGAATTTCTCCTTTCTCAGGGAAGCTTCAGTTCTGCTGCTAAGGCCTTTCAACTGATTGAATTAAGTCCACCCCAGATTATCTAAGATAATCTCCCTTACTTAAAGTCAACTGATTACTGAACTTACATCTACAAAATACCTTCACAGTGACAGCTAGGTTAATGTTTGAATAACTAGAGACTGTTGCCTCACCAAGTTGACATGTAATTAACATGGACCATCATAACATGTGAAAACAAAACATTTCAAATTCAAGCAGACTGATACAGATTTAAGTGCTATTGTATTTCGTTGATATCAGTCGAATCCAGTTTTGTTCCTTCAGTGTTGCAGTGAAATGCACCCTTGTAAAAGTAAAAATTCAAGTCGCTTCTGTGTTGGCTGAGAGAATAGGGCAGTAGAGAGGTGACACGGGTGGTTGTCACAGAGACGTCTGCCCTGCAGACACAGCAGGCAGGCAGTTGGACAATTACAGGATTTCAAGGTACGCTCACCCCAGTGTGCTCTGTCTCCTCTCTGGCTCCTGAGAACTAGCCTTTCTGAAGAACTCTAATAAGAGGGCTTTCCTTGGCTGTTCAGAGTGTGTCTGTTGCTGACTGACTGTCCAAGACAACCAGGCTTAAGCCTAGAAGCTTTGGAAACTAGGGGAAGGCACTCTGAGTTTTAGCAAGAATACTTGTGAAGTTACCCAGAAAAGGGGGAATACAGGTACTGGGCTTTTGAAAACACTGAAAGACTACTAAATTTGTTTTCTTCTGCTCTACCTCTCTCCCTGGATAAGAAAATGGTGACCCACTCCAGTATTCTTGCCTGGGAAATCCCATGGACAGAGGAGCCCGGCGGGCTGCAGCCCACAGGGTTGCAAAGAGTCAGGTTGCAAAGAGTCAGACATGACTGAGTGACTGAGCATGCTCTAACTCTCAGAAAAAAAGTTTCTTGAAGACACAGACTCTACATTCTTGGAGCATGTGAATTGTACAGGCGTCACTTTGGATCCCACCAGGAAATAAACAGTGCGCTCAAATTAGGGCAGTTTGAGGAAGGGTTAACAAAAAGGCCTATTTATAAAGGACTGAGCTCTAGGGAAACCCCAATGACATTATATAGTACCCAGTCACCATTGTGGGTGGGCCCCAGTCTGGGATTAAGGGAGGATAGAGACCAGAAGTCTGAAGGCAAGCCTGGGATGACGGGATACCCTCACAGGTACTGTGACTACTGGTTAGGCGATGAAACCAGTCCTCAGGAGAAGGAGCTGGGGGGACAGCAATGTCCTGACCCTGAAAATACACCTCCCTGTCTCCCTCTGTCCCCTGCGCGGGTTCCCCAACCACTGAACCCATCAAAAGTCACAGGGCCACGGAGTCTTCTAATGTGGTCCCTCCACATTAGTTACCTGGTGGTTACAGTGAAGGGTAGGTCCGCAGGGGCAATCCCTCCGTTAATGTTATAAACAGCTTCAAGTGCATGAACTTGAACTAGAGGCATAATTTCTCTGAGGCTCAGTTTTCTCATTTTAAAAGAGGTCATCAATAAATTAGCTGGCAACAGTTAGTACAAAGGACAGAGACTACTATGCAGTTTATGCCAATAAAATGGACAACGAAGAAATGGACAAATCTTAGAAAGTACAATTTTCCAAAACTGAACCAGGAAGAAATAGAAAATCTTAACACCCATCACAAGCATAATTGTTGTAATCAGAAATCTTCACATGCCAGGTAGGGAAAGCTGATAAAAATTTCAAAAGCTAACATTTTAAACTGTTTTAGAGTAACTATAGCATCTTACATATAGTAATATTTATATATACTGTTTACTTTAACCTGGGCTTCCCTGGTGGCTCAGACAGTGAAGAATCTGCCTGCAATGCAGAACACCTGGGTCTGACCTAAACTCTGATAAGACAAAACTCCCATCTCCTCTAGGTGCTCCTAATGACCATACATTTTCACTTTTCCCTACCTATCTGCCTGAATAAAAAAGAACATTGGTAAACTACCCCGATTTGAATTCCTTTCCCTGCCTCCCTACCTCATGGTGGAGAATTTAGAGATGAAGAAAATCGCTCCCAAATTTGGCATCAGTGGGGAGAAACTGAGACTAACGCACGTTATCTGACTTTGCTGTTGCCACCTTTGAAGTGATTTCATAAAACTGTGAGTATTAGGCAGGCAATAATAGCATTGGGATATCAGAAATGTGCCCAAAATTAATGAAACAATTCCATTCACCATTCAACGAAAGAGAGGATATATAAAACTATAAACACTGATGAAAGATCAAAGAGGACACTAATAGATGGAGAAATGAGTTTTCAAGATTTTGTAGGAAGTTCAAAACCTCGAATAGCCAAAAGCAATCTTGAGAAAGAAGAATGGAACTGGAGGAATCAACTTGCCTGACTTCAGGCTCTACTACAAAGCCACAGTCATCAAGACAGTATGGTACTGTCTGCAAGGATGAAGAATATACAATGGAGTGAATTTTAACAAGGTCGGAGGTTCTTGCAAAGAATTTATCATATTACGGATTAAAGATCTAAATGTAAGATCAGAAACTATAAAACTCAGACATAAATCACAGCAGGATCCTCTATGATCCACCTCCCAGAATTCTGGAAATAAAAGCAACAAATGGGGTCTAATTAAAATTAAAAGCTTCTGCACAACAAAATTGCTAATCTCCTACAAGCAATTAATCACCTCAGAAGGACCCAATATCAAAGAACTGCATTTCTGGGACTATGCTCAACATCGTTCACACCAGTATCTCATGTCTGCAACATAAAGCAAGACTTAATGACTCACAAGACAGTTTGAAATAAATATGGATTTGCAAATAGAACTACCTTATGACCCAGCAATCCCAATCTATTACACAAACGAATTGAAAGAGGTAGTAATTTTGGCACTGTTTAGGACATGGAGATGTCCATCAGCAGATGGGATAAGAAATGTGGTACCACTGTATTACTCAGCATTTGAATCAGTTCTGATGAGATGGATGAAACTGGAGCCGATTATGTGAAGTAAGGAAAGAAAACACCAATACAGCACCATATTGGCAGGAAAGAGACACAATGATTCTAACATGTATACTATCATGTAAAATTGAATCGCCAGTCTATGTCTTGCAGCATGCTTGGGGGAAAAGAAAATTTAAAAATAAAACATAAAATAAAAGTATCAAACCTGAATCAGATTTTTGTTATTCTGATATTTTAGTTTTGAATATCCTGTCTACTTTTTGGACATAGGCATGTGTTCTGATTACCCTTTCACGGAAGAAATTGAAGCTCACCTGAATGGATTAGGAAACAGAGATGTGTGTTGTGCAGACCTCAGGACTTGTCACTAGCCTTCCAGTTACTTCTCTTTCCTCCCCTGTTTTTCCTTCAGAAATGGCAGAATGGTATATTTAAAACGGATAAGCAACAAGGACATATTGTATAGCACAGGGAATTCTGCTCATTGTTGTGGGGCAGCCTAGATAGGAGGGCAGTTTGCAGGAGAATGGATCCATGTCTAGGTATATGACTGAGTCGCTCTGCTGTCCATCTGAAACTATCACAGCACTGCTAATTGGCTATATTCCAATATGAAATAAAAGGTTAAAAAAAAAAACAGAAAGTAGGAAAAGAAATGGAAGAATGGACCCTTCCCTTCACAGCAGCACTAGAGCTCTATTCCACTGGTGAGACACCTCTTTTGAACCAGAAGAAAAAAGTTCAGGCTCTGCAAGTCTTGATTTTATCTCCCATTTCAACTAAGGAGTAACATGATTCTGTTGGACTGTCTTGAGATTTTGAAAGTAAAGATAATCAAATGCATGCGTGTGTGTGTGTGTGTGTGTGTGTGATTTTTGTGTTGGTTTTAGAAGTTCTGGAGGGAGTATTGCTAAATATTGAGAATGGTTATCTCTAGGTTTGATTTTGCCTAGATAAGGGTGCTGATGTAAAGGCACTGAACAGGCAGCATTTCACTCTGATACGATGTTATAAGTGGATGATGTGCTCTGTGGCTTTGGGGGTGCCTGCTCTGTGAGGTTTGGCTGAAGTCTCACAGCAGTCTGTCTTATCTGCCTGCCATTAGGTGGCCTTGGGGCTTTGCAAAGTGAGCTGCAGCCCTCTCTGACTAAATAGATCTTGTCTCTCTTAGGTTGTAAAAATTACTGTGGACTCTGTGTTCCACCTAGAATTTATGATTTCTCTATGCTATATGTTTGTGTTGACATAAATAGTCTTCCCAGAAATTTGGCACAAGCCTGGCCATGTGCTGATTCTTAGAGATCACCAAGAAATCAATTCCAGCTCCAGCATCACATCACTGTATTTGTGTTTAGCCTCTAATCTTTAAGTGGGTACTCCATAATCTTGTCAAAGGCATTAATCTGAAAGAAAAAAAACGCTTTATAGCTTTGTGTTTTATTGAACTCTATTGATTTTTTAAAAATGTTACCAGAATCCTCACATATGTTACCTAAATCTCCAGCCTCTTTTATGTCCTAAGTTGCCGCATTTTGGGCTTCCCTGGTGGCTCAGCTGGTAAAGAATCCTCCTGCTATGTGGGAGACCTGGGTTCAGTCCCTGGGTTGGGAAGATTCCCTGAAGAAGGGAATGGCTACCCATTCCAGTATTCTGGCCTGGAGAATTCCATGGACTATATAGTCCATAGTGTTGCAAAGAGTCGGACGCGACTGAGCGACTTTCACTTTCACTTTGTAGCATTTCCCCACTTTTGACATGATGTTTGATGCCGGAGCTGCTTATTATCCCCATTTTTTAAAAAAGGTGTAAAATAGGAGGAAATTACACAGGGGGAGAGAAAGGTTCTTCATAGAACTGGCCTATGGGTTCATTTGACATTAGTGTTGACTGCTGTACGAAAACAAACTCAGTAGCTATCCAATACTTAAAGTCTAAATTTTTCATATACCGTTTGTGGTGAACTCAACCCAGATTTTTGATGAGTTTGTCTCTTTGGGGATTTGCAGGATTTAGTAATTAATACTAAGTAACTAGCTTGCCCAATATGGTCAGATGAACAACCTTTTGCCGCACATTCTACTGGAAGATGAAGGCAACATTGGATTTCATGGCATTTAATAGGTAATTTTTAAATGGCAAGTAAGTGGGCAATTGATTATATTTTTTCCAGTGAACACAACCACCACTAAAATACTTTGTCTTCTCTAATTAGCATTAGTGCCATATTTTCATAATGAAAATCAATGTCAGTGGTGAAAAGGATTTTCACAAGATCTGTAAAGCTTTTGGTGGATGAAGATCACTGTGGCTGGTGCTGAGGAAACAAAAGTAAACAAAGATCCTCCGATTAAAAATAAAATTAAAAAAAGATGTAGTCTTAATTTCCAGTATTTTGACTAAATCACGGATACATTTTCTAGAAAAATAAGAGACAAAAACATTTGACAGAAGAGACAAATAACTTCAAAGCTGTAAACAGTGTTCAACTCACCACACACAAAATAAATCTAAGCTGTCTGTGAAGTCACTCAGTCGTGTCCAGCTCTTTGTGACCCCATGGACTGTAGCCTACGAGGCTCCTCTGTCCATGGGAAATATAAGTTAAAACAGAAAAAAAAAAAAGTGAACACAGGAGTTCACAGTCCAGTGGGAAGGCAAAAATCAGGCAAAGCAGCACAGAAGGAAGTGTAAAATTCCAACTGTGGCACAGGTTATGGAGGAGAAAGGTCATTATGCTGCTTAAGACCAGTTCTCTAGAAAGCAGAGCCCAAGGCAGGGATTTCAGTGCCCATGATTTGTTGGGGGGAAGGGGTGCTCTTGGAAGAAGCCGATGTCCAGCTCAGGCTGAGGCATGGAAGAGTGAGGACTCAGCTGGACTGGGTGTCAGCCTGATCCCATGGGGGCTCTGGGGCATGAGTCGTACCAGAGTTGCCTCACTTTAAGGCACAAGGCTGGCATCTTGCAATCTCCTCGACCTCATGCTAGTCAGATATGAACCAGGGTCTGACCTGTGTTCAGTGAGTATGGCTCCTGGGCAAAGGGACTTCTGTAAGGCCAAGGGCAATGTTCCAGAGAAGAAAGGCAGTAACTAGAATGAGTACGTTGAGTCATGGGCGGGGGGCTGGGGGCACTACAGATTCTGAGAGAACATATGTTCTTCTTTGTTCAGAACCCACTGGTGGCCTCCCATTGCAAGCAGAAAATCTCCTGACAAAGACTCTCAAGGCCCGTGGGCGCTGGTGCCCGCTCTGACCTCACCTCATGAATGTCCTTGAGTCAATACTTGTTGTTCGACATGATACTCACTGTTAACCTAGTTAACCTGGCTCTGGCTGGCTTTTTGGTTATCCTTTTTTAAAAAATTAATTTATTTATTTTAATTGGAAGCTAATTACAATATTGTGGTGATTTTTGCCATACATTGACATGAATCAGCCACAGGTGTTGAAACAGCAATGTATATTTGGGGCATTACTTTGCACTTCATTACTGTGTATTGAGGCTCCCAGGTGGGTGGTCATACATTTTTATTTCAAAGACTATAAGTGCCCTAGAATTTTAAGTTAAAACTTTTAATATACAATATGGCTTTTCTGGCTCCAGAAAAATCTCTTCTCCTAAACCAAACATGATCACGTTACTATCTCCGTTTGAAATCAGCCCATGATTGAGGCTAGAAAAATAGAGAATCTTTAAGGTCAAATTCTGTGTATACACATGGTGGGGGGGCCGTGGGAAGGGGTATCTTAGTTCCCCAACCAGGGAGTGAACCTGGGCCTCCCACAGTGAAAGTGTCGAGTCCTAACCCCTGGACCTTCGGGGAGTTTCCTCAAAACTTGCTTTTGATTTCACACAAAACGATGACTGGATACCGTGGGATTCCTCTCCTGGGACCTAACTTCTGCCTTTGTTTGTCTCTAACATTCTGCTGTCTTGGCTGTTTTCAGAACCTTTCCCAACATTCATACTTTATCATTTGGTATCAGGTTTTTTCCTCCTTGCATCCTTCACTTTTCTGAGTTCTATTTTTAGTTTCCATAATCAAGGGAGGTTTGGGGAACCTGGTTCTTTGTCAAAATAAGATGCTGCCTCCTAGCTGTTTCTGTTGTTGGGGTCAGGGTGCAGAGAGGCCTCTCCTGATGACACTGTGATCTGATCCTCTCTTTGAGATGTTTTGAATCATTTTCAGGAACAGCCCAGAGGCTAGGTCTGAAACACTGCCAAGTTCCTGAAGAGACGATTTTATCTGACTATCTTTCCTCAGTCACAGGAATGTATATTGCTTACAAGACATACATCTAATGACTGATTTGACACTGGAGGCCACCACGTATCAGCAAATGGATGTGTTCTACTTGTGGGACCCAGTATCTGCCAGCCAGGGGCTGGGGTAGAAGACTTTGGCACATATGAGGAGCTTGGGGAAAATATACCTAGGTTGACTAAAAGTAGCTAGGGTGGAGAACACAAGGATTAAAAAAACACATGATTATAATTACATACTTTAGTTAACTCATCTATCAACTAGGGGCCAGACCTATCTTTGGAGAGTGTTAAATGAAAGGTTGCGTATAAAATGCTTAACAGAACGACAGGCTTAATGGCATCAGAACACTACTTAGTAAAGTTACATACAGCACAGGGTGAAAGTAATCAGTTCTGTAGAGAGTAGTGTGGACAAGAGTATCTGAGAAAACTTAGTAGGTTGGTCTTGAGAATTGAACCAGATTTTGTGGGTCTGTCACGTCCATCACTATCTGTCTTGGCAGCAACACCCATGCCTGTTGGTGGTGTCATATATGTTTGTGTAGGACGAGAAAGTGGACCCTGGACCCTATAGATAGGCTTGGGGCTTCCCAGATGACTCAGTGGGTAAAGAATCTGCCTGCAGTGCGGGAGATGCAAGTTTGATCCCTGGGTTGGGAAGGCCCCCCTGGAAGAGAGCATGGCAGCCCATTCTAGTTTTCCTGCCTGGAGAATCCCATGGACAGAAGAGCCTGGTGGGCTACAGTCCCTGGGGTTGCCAAGAGCCAGACACGACTGAACAACTGAGCTCACAGATAGGTTTGATCCCCTAATATTGCTTGACATTGTTGTGAATCGAATGGTCAGGTTTATTACCAAAGGAAAGTATGAAAGGAGCCACTTACAGCTTCAGTTAAGCACTATTTACAAACACTCGATGGCCTCTATTGTGTTAAACAACAATAATTGCTAACGATCGCATTTCAGAAGTCCAGGGACTGCCAAGTCTCTTGGGAATGACACAAAATATTTTCATGAAAATTTAGTAATTTTATTATTCATCTTTAAAACTATATATTTTAAAGAAAGAGAGGTGTCTTTTTAGGATCTGCTCTAGAGACTACATTTTTCCAGTTTTTCAGTAACTTCAGCTCCACTTTCTTGTTGCTTAAATGATGATCCTAATGACTAGACCTTGTTTCCTCTGAAAATGGAATCTTAAAACCATTTCCTAGCTTTTGAAGGAAAAATATAAAGTGGTATTTTGGCAAAAACTCCTCAGGATTACTTACCCAGTAATGTCAAACTCATAGTTCCATTTTCCATAAGTTTGAGTCGTCTAGAGTAGTATGGAAGAGCACTTATTGTGATGATGAATGGGTAGCAAGTGTTTAACCAAAGATTAGAAATATTTAAAATCTAAAGCAATCATAGAAACTTGTTTCTTCAGCAATCCTTTTGAAATTTTACTTCAGACAAGGCTTAATCCATAACCAAATAACATTGCTAAATATAAACCTGAAATACAGGTTTCTGATATTTGAAAAGGTGGGCCTGGATTACATTTCAGTCTTCCCATGATCCGGTTTCTTTATCCCTCCCAGTGCCCATGCAGTATATGGTGCCCTTAGCTAAACATCGTCAGGAAAATGTGAAATAGTCCTGCAATAGAAGAAAATCTAAAACAAAGAAAAGGTAGTATTGGTTTCCTTGGTCAAAAATGCCTCCTTCGGCATATGTGTATATGTGTACAGTCTTCTTTGCTGTATAACATGGATTTTAATCCTAAAGTTTAAGTAATATGAGTTACTGATTAGGAATATTTTCCGTCACAAATTATTCAGTTTATAATGCTTGACTATTTTGACTCTACTAATTTTAGTTCCTGAGGCCTCTCCTGCTATGATCACCATGACGCTTGACTTATTCCAATTATCTATTTATTCAACAAATAGCCAACAGCCTGCTACTGGACTCTGTAGGAGGGCTGGGCCCTGCCCTTCTGGAGGTTATGTTCTAGTGGGGCAGACAATTAGCAAGTAAACACAGGAATAGATACGTAAAGTCATTTGTTACAGATTGTGATAAAGGGTGCGAGAGAAAGAAATAGAGCTCCCTAATGGACATGAATGAGGACACGTTCTTTACAAAATGTTTGAGGACAGAACCTTTATGTCCCTTGATTCCCCAATATAAACAACCTATGAGAAATTTAATTTAGAATTAGGTGCCAGGAAACGCTGCCTTCTGGTATGTCTATGATGTAAGGCCACATCCTGTGACCAAAGAAACGTTGAAAAGCTGAAACATGGCTGAACGCTTTCAGAGTGTCTTGTTATTCATTCTGATGGTTCTAGTCATCATGGCCCAGTAGGTGACACAGTCAGATTGCTAGGTGGCAGACCTTTTCCCAGTTCTAAGTGCAGGGCTGCCCTCTAGTGGACTCTGAGTAAATGTCGCTGCTGCTGCTGCTGCTGCTGCTGCTGCTACTGCTGAGTCGCTTCAGTCTGTCCAACTCTGGCAGCCCACCAGGCTCCCCCGTCCCTGGGATTCTCCAGGCAAGAACACTGGAATGGGTTACCATTTCCTTCTCCAAAGCATGAAAGTAAAAAGTGAAAGGGAAGTCGCTCAGTTGTGTCCGACCCTCAGCGACCCCATGGACTGCAGCCTACCAGGCTCCTCCATCCATGGGATTTTCCAGGCAAGAGTACTGGAGTGGGGTGCCATCTTTGAGGATAATAGGTTATAAAATACAAACCTTGCAGCCAAATGGCAAACTGTATGAAGACTGGTCTGTCTAAGCTTCAGTCTCAGCAAGCTTCTAAAGACAAACTCCTATAACCAGTTGTCCTCAGGATATATGTCCCTGTTACATTGAGGCTTAGGTTTTAGAACCAGATGGAAACTTAGTTCTCTGCTCCTACTTCCCATTTCTAGAGGAAAAAACTCAGAATTCAGAGAGGTAAGATGACTTGGTCACTGTCCCAAGGTGAATGAGAAATGAACTGTAAACGTGATTCTTTCTCTGTAAATCTCTTGTTTACTGATAAAATTTATCGAACTATTTTTGCTATCTTCCTACCTCTCTCCCCTTCACTCACTTTTCCCTAGGCACCTTGTTCTCTTGTTGTTCCTCCAGCACACCGGGCAAGGCTTCCCACACTCAGATCAGGCACTGGTGCTCCCTCTGCCTGCCATGTTCCTCCCTGTACTGCCTTCAAGTCGTTGCTCGGATGTCACCTTCTCACTCTGACCACCTATTTAATACACAGGCTCCCACCAGCACCCCTGGTCTACTTTTTTCCCATAGTAATTATCACCATCTGTCTATAACTTATGTATTCATCATGTAATATAAGGAACGTAAGTGCCTGGCAGCGGAAATCTTTGTCTCCTTTGCTCTTCTGTCACGTGGACATAGTCCACGTGCCTAGGATAGTGTGAGGCACACAAAAGGGGCTTAGTAAACGTGTGCCAGGTCAACCTTCCAAAGTGAATGTCACCTAATGGAAGGGCCACTCGCTCCAGCAGGGAAGTTCAGCTCTACACGGCGGCTGGGAGAAGCTGAGCAAATTTTCTATGCCTCACGAAAGACCAGGCCATTGTTGCCTAACCGCAGCTACCACCCACCGTTGCCATCACGGTTAGCCCAAGAGACCAGTTTAGACCTTCTGATTCTCTCTCCCCAAAGAGGTCTCCAGGACCCATCCCATCAAGCCTCTTATCATCCTGCATCTGCCTCATGGTCATGTCCATGTTCATGTGCAAAGCCTCCTCGGTCTGTGGAATCTCCCCCATGCAGTGCAGTGCAGTCTCTTTTCTGCCTCCGCCTCTACCACCCCAGCCCTGCCCCCATCATCAGCAGAGCCAGCCTGTCCCTCAGCCTCTGAAAGCTGCCATGGCTCTTGCCCTGAAGTCTGCCCCTCCCCCAGAGACCCCGCTACCCCAGAGCTTTTTTCACACTGTGGCTGTTGCTTCCCTTCCCCATTGTAATTCTGGGACTGCTCCAGACCAGAACCTTGGGTCCTTTGAAGCACTTCCATGTGAATGTAATACCCACCACCCATCCTTGTTCCAGCCATCTATCAGCAGTATGCCAGTCCCCCTCATTCTCACTACCTTTTATTACCTGGACATCCGTCTTAGTCTCACTCAATACTCCCGTGACCCTTCTACTTCTCTTTGCTGATTTCAGCTCCCCTTCAGTGACCCAGACAGCATCTTAGTCTCTCAGTTCTCTGCCTTCCATTCATCTTCCCGTCCCTGGCCCTTCTCTAGTCCTCATCATCCTCATCATTGCCCAGACTTTGAACTCTTGACCTCAAGCATCCTAGTCTCCAATCACTGCTTTCTGTCTTGTCGTGACCCCTTGTCCATAATTCTTCATCCCTGGCATCTAGTGACTTTTGTTTTTTCACTGTTGAGGCCCCCTCCTGTCCTGACTTCACCTTTACTTAGCTTGGACTCCATGAGTCAGTCCTTTTCTTTGCATTCACCTTCAGCTCTTTTGCTCTTGTTCCTTCACCTGTTCTCACCTGGGAGATTCCAGTCTCCCTCTGAACCTCCCCTTGCACCTGAGCAGCTGGGAGTGGGTGGCGGGAAAGGCGCCACGATGCTCTCGTTCTTCCATCACTTTCCTAGCCAGTCTCCACTCTCCACGATGCCCATTATTCTTGCCTCGTCCTCACTCTACAGCCCTCTTCACCCATCACCTCCTCACTCTCAGCTAATTAAACCTTTTCTTTTTTGGTCTGATGACAAACATTATTTATGTATTTTGAACTAAGAAATAAAGTTGATGTTTTATTAATAGAGGAGCCCCATCCTCCCAGACATAGTTGCTTCTGCTGCTGCTGCTGCTGCTGCTGCTGCTGCTGAGTCGCTTCAGTCGTGTCTGACTCTGTGCGACCCCATAGACGGCAGCCCACCAGGCTCCCCCGTCCCTGGGATTCTCCAGGCAAGAACACTGGAGTGGCTTGCCATTTCCTTCTCCAGTGCATGAAAGTGAAAAGTGAAAGTGAAGTCGCTCAGTCGTGTCCGACTCTTAGCGACCCCATGGACTGCAGCCTACCAGGCTCCTCCGCCCATGGGATTTTTCAGGCAAGAGTACTGGAGTGGGGTGCCATTGCCTTCTCCCCAGACATGGTTACTTATTAATAATGAACCAATAATTGAAATTTCAACTGGAAGTAAATTGGCCGTAAAAGTCAGCCAGCCACCACTCAAAGTTTTCCTCCTTTACTGATTGTTTTAATAGAGAAATTAAGGCTAAGTCACATTAGTCTAATCTTTGCCCCTCTTTGGAGATGAGCAACTTCCACTTTAAAGAGAGTAAGGGCTACTTGCTAGCTAAAGAAAAACACTTAACATTTTGATCTCTGTTATTCTAATGGCTTTTTAAAATTAAGTCTTTTTTTAATCCAGTAAGAAAACAGAAACAATTGAGAGCAAACGACTTCCTCTTTCCACCAAATCTGCTCTGTCTTCCCACTAAGAGCAGATGAGCAGACAGTGAGTATGGGGGGACAATAAAGCATCTGTAGGCAGATGCAGTTACCCCAGCATTTCAGGGCACGAGAGGGGTGGGTGCAACAGGCCTGGCCCTTTGGGTTATAAGATTTTTATTCCACTTAGTGCTAATTAACTTAGTCTTCAAAGACTGTCAACCTTCCAGTTACTCCCTTTACCATGATTTCAGTTAAATTATGACATCATCTTGGGTACTGGGAAAAGTGGACAGCTGCATGTAAAAAAAGAATAAAATTAGAACATTCTTTAACATCAGACACCAAAATAAACTCAAAATGGATTAAAGACCTAAATGTAAGATCTGATACTATAAAACTCTCAGAGTAAAACATAAGCAGAATACTCTGACATAAATTGCAGCAATATCTTTTTCGATCCATCTCCTAAAGTAATGGAACTGAAGACAAAAATAAACAAATAAGACCCAATTAAACTCAAAAGCCTTTGCACAGCAAAGGAAACCATAGACAAAATGAAAAGACAACCTACAGAATGAGAGAAAATATTTGCAAATGATGAGACTGACAAGGGATTAATTTTCAAAGTTTGCAAACAGCTCATGCAACTCAATATAAAAAAAAAAACCCAATCAAAAAAAAAAAAAGAAAACAAGCTGAAGAACTAAATAGACATTTCAACAAAGAAGACATACAGATGGTCAAGAGCACATGCAAAGATGCTCAACATTGCTATTAGAGAAATGCAAATGAAAACTTCCATGAAATATCACTTAACATCAGTCAGAATGGCCAGCATCGAAAGTATAATAAATGCTGGAGAGGATGTGGAGAAGAGGGAATCCGCCTACATTGCTGGTGGGGATGTAAATTGGTACAGCCACTATGAAGAATGGTATGGAGTTTCTTAAGAAGAATTGAACTAGCGTATGGCTGAGCAATCTCACTTCTGTACATAAACTGATACGTGCATCCTAATGTTCACTGCAATAGTCAAGACATGGAAGCAGTCTTAAATGTCCATCAACAGATTGAATAAAGATGTGGTGCATATATACAATGGAATATTATTCAGCCATTAAAAAGAAGGAAAGCGCCATGGATGGACTGAGAGATTATCCTACTAAGAGAAGTGAGTCAGAGAAAAATGAATGTCTGGTGACATAGGACAGGACATTCTGCTTATACGCAGAATCTAAAAAAAAAAAAAAAAGTGATACAAATGAGGTTATTTACAAAACAGAGACAGACTCACAGACTTAGGAAACAAACTTATGGTGACCAAAGGGGAAAGGCAGAAGGGATAAATTGGGAATTTGGGGTTGACATATATACACTACTTTATTTAAAGTAGATAACCAACAAGGACCTACTGTATAGCACGGGGAACTCTGCTCACTATTCTGTAACAATCTGAAAACCAGTAGATGTGTGTATATGCATAACTGAAGCACTTTGCTGTACTCCTGAAACTAATACAATATTGTTTATCAATTGTACTCCAATATAAAATAATAATGACATAATTTTGAATCCTGAATCTGCCTGCTTTTAACTTAATAATTGAAAAGATGATTTTGAGTAATAACTTAAAGCATAAACACTTCTTTTATATCAGTGTTTTTAACAAAGTATAAATTTAACTGACTTGACTTCAAGTATAAACAACGTGGAATGTCAAAGACACAGAATTTTAAAAAGCAAAAAGAACTTACAGGTGTAAACTTATAAATGTTATAAATAAGTGTGTACCACTTGCTTACTGCAATCTGAAATATTATCACCCATAACGATGATTCTGAGTGTTTCCAAGTAAGTTGCTATTGACATTTCCCTGTAGAAGCTATGCCACAAACAACATCTGCGCATCCCAGAAAAGGCTCCTTCCTTCCCAGGGCATGGCTGACTTGTGTCTTAAGTTCCAAAGTCAGAGAGTCAAGTAGAAAGCCCGTGCAGATGGCCCCTGGATCTCGCCAATCATGCATGAAACTGGACCCAAGGCCGTGTCACTGGCCCCCAGGGCAGTCTCAGTGTGCCCTTACACACTCTCACCCTGGAGATACCTGTGGGACTTGACTTGATGGTTTGCGTGTTGCTTTCTTCTCCTTCCTTAATGTTTTGTGAGTCTTCATTTTGTGAGGTGAAAACCAGATTATAAACCAAGAAACTGATAAGACCGTCATACTGTCTCCCTCGTGTGGCCGGTCACCCCCACAGATGGCCGTGCGCAGGCCGCAGCCGTGATGGGAGGTATCCTGCGCGGTTTTCCAGGTAGACATGATATACGCTGGTTCATTTTTTCTAACAGTGCTCTAGGTTAGAAACATGGAAGGTTACCTTCTCCTTCCTCCTACCCTGGTTCTGAACGTCTGGGACACATGAGAAGCTTCTGCATTTCGGTCATGTTTTCCGTAAATTTCTTGTAGGAGCGTTTCCCAAAGTACATAGCGTGTGGACTGTGTCTGGTAGTCCAGATGAATGTGGGTGGTGCGGGACTAAACACTGTTTCTATTAATAGTTATGTTTTTGTTTTAATGTATATTATAAAAAAATTAAAATACATATCTAGTCCAGGATTTCATGGATATGAAGGCTGAGAATTAGTCAAAATGATGGTATTTAAGATTTTGTAGGTGAGGTGCTTAAAAGAAAAATATTAAATAGATAGTAATAAGGTTGATACAGACTTTTGGTAAGAATTGTGAAAGTGCTTGCCTGTAGACTCACAATGAGAAAGTGATGTATGCTTAATGGACAGAGGCCTTCAGACACAGTTTCTTAAATGGTAAAGGATGTGGAAACTCTTTGAGACAGTTCCATAAAACAATAATAACTTGGCATAATCCCATACTGAGAGATTTTCTTCTCACTCAAGTTTCTCCCTCTGGAAAAGTGCAGCTGCCAGTGATATTATCCACTTAGAGTGGAGGTTACTTTGCTTTTCTTACTGGGTTCTTGTCTCATAAAGAAATGGTAGGAAACATTGAGTGCTTTCACATTCAGAGTGAGAGAATAACCTCATGATAACTACAGCTGAAGTCAGTCATTTAACAAACACTGCTCAACACCTTCTTGTGGCAGGCTCTGGGCCAGGTGCTGGGTTTAGGAGTGAGAAGGCCAGACATCATAAGATTTTAAGGCTGGAGGTGACTTATCATATCAGCATATCTGAAAGATCATCCTGGCTGTCCCCATGACAGGCAGCAGAGCTGGCGTAGACTGACAAGAGGTGACTGCAGTAGGTGACTTGGACCAGCATGTTGGCTGTGGCAATGGAGAGAAATGAGCAGATTCAAGAGGTATTCCAGGGCAGATCCAAAAGGCGATAGTGACTGATTGGACATCATGGATCAGAGAAAGAGGAGTTGGGGAGAACGCTAGGTTTTTGGCTTCGGGAGTCCCATGGCAGGTGATCCCAGGTCCTCGGAGCTCACACAGCACGCGCTGCTGGGGGTGCAGTAATAAACCATCTAGGAAATCCTGCAGCCTGTGGCTAGTGTACGTGTTCCTCCTCACAGGGACAAATGGCACCTTATTCTTCTGGCATGAGGCCAAGCATGTCAAAGGCATTTGATCAGTGTTGACAAAAGCTGAGAATCTGCAGCATGGAAACACAAGGGTGGTTGACCTACGGCGGAGAGTGCTCCCCTCTGCCCATTTCAAATTTCATTTTAAGGAGATGATTTTGAAACTGGACTCCATTATTACCCTACCACTCTAAGGGCCTATAAGCAAAAGCAACAGAAGCCATACCCTTCTGCCTCAGGGACATAAGAATGTGCTTCATGACAGGCAGAGATGAGACCAGGTGAGCGGAAGGAGAGAGAGAAAGAGAGAGAGAGAGAGAGAGAGAGAGAGAGAGAGAGAGAGAGAGAGTGTGTGTGTGTGTGTGTGTGTGTGTATGTGTTAGTCACTCGGTCATGTCCAACTCTGCGACCCCATGGACTGTATGTAGCCTGCCAGGCTCCTCTGCCCGTGGGATTCTCCAGGCAAGAATGCTGTAGTGAGTTGCCATTTCCTTCTCCAGATCATCCTTACCCAGCAGCTGAACCCCTGTCTTCTGAGTTGCAGGCAGACTCTTAACCATCTGAGCCACCAGGGAAGCCCACAGAGGGAAATTAAAGCCATTCCAGGCCATATATTAAAGCCAATCAATAGCCATAAACTATTAGAAGAAATATCTATATTTACATGTATATATGTATTTATATCCATATATCAATGCAAGCTCAGTCAGTTGTGTCCAACTCTTTGTGACCTTATGGACTGTAGCCTGCCAGGCTCCTCTGTCCATGGAATTTTCCAGGCAAGAATACTGAAATGGGTTGCCATTCCCTTCTCCAGGGGATCTTCCTGACCCAAGGATTGAACCCAGGTCTCCTCCACTGCAGGCAGATTTTTACCACCTGAGCCACCAGGGAAGACCTTTAGATAGGTATTTCTTTCATGAGCACCATGAAACTAAACTCTAGCAATTACTAGCTGATAAAATGTCACCTCTGTTTTTCAGTTAATCCATGTAAGTCATCCAGCTGACTTACTTAACTGATACATAGTCAGTTCGGGCAGGTAAATGGCATTTGGAAGCTAAAGAAGGTGCAGCAAGAGTAGAATCAGAAAGAGGATGACAAACTGGAACAAGGCAGAGAAGGTGAGAAAGAAACAACATTCAAAGTAACAGTGGAGAACAACCCATTCGGAAGAAATAAGGCAGCAACCTGTCCCCGCATGTTTGTCTTGCTCTGCGTGGAAGCTGGTGATCTCTCTCTTGAGTGGCAGCCCGTGAGGCGCCTTCAAGAACTGTGCGGAGTGTGGACATCTCCAGGTGACAGCGGGACCAAAGGAAGAAAACAGGCTTATGAGTGAGAACCTCCTGGGGCATCCCCAGAAATGATAGGGTCACTGAAGACCTGCTTGTGCACAGGTTGAAACTCTGGACTCAGGGTTTCACTGATTCAGAACAGCTTTAGAGCTGGAGACCAGGCTTAAGAGATTGGTCTGCTTGAAGCATTGACTATTTAACACACTGACTTACAATGATCGCTGTGGAGAAAGCATGGCGGCCTGGCTTTCCTAATGCACTTTTCTCCATTCTAACACTGTTTGGAGATTCTATACCTTTGTGGCTTGCTCTTACATGCTCTTCCTCCTCACATCTTTGGCACACCCTGATGTGAATGAAGATGCCTCCTCCACCAAGACAGTTCAGTTCAGTCGCTCAGTCATGTCCAACTCTTTGCGACCCCATGAACTGCAGCACGTCAGGCCTCCCTGTCCATCACCAACTCCCAGAGTTTACTCAAACTCATGTCCATCGAGTCGGTGATGCCATCCAGCCATCTCATCCTCGGTCGTCCCCTTCTCCTCCTGCCCCCAATCCCTCCCAGCATCAGGGTCTTTTCCAATGAATCAACTCTTCGCATGAGGTGGCCAAAGTATTGGAGTTTCAGCTTCAGCATCAGTCCTTCCAATGAACACCTAGGACTGATCTCCTTTAGGATGGACTGGTTGGATCGCCTTGCAGTCCAAGAGACTCTCAAGAGTCTTCTCCAACACCACAGTTCAAAAGTATCAATTCTTCAGTGCTCAGCTTTCTTTATAGTCCAGCTCTCACATCCATACATGACCACTGCCTTGACTAGATGGACCTTTGTTGGCAAAGTAATGTCTCTGCTTTTGAATATGCTACCTAGGTTGGTCATAACTTTTCTTCCAAGGAGTAAGCATCCTTTAGTTTCATGGCTGCAGTCGCCATCTGCTGTGATTTTGGAGCCCACCAAGACAGGACCGCACTAGTTTAGTACTGAGAATCTTGTATTCTTCTGTTTCTGAGAAGCTCACACCTCTGGCCACGTGGTACAATTCATACTGCTCTTCTGACCCTCCACCACAACTAAGGCTTGAAGGGGTTTAAACTTGAATAATTCGCCCAGGGCCAGGTAACTGCGGCATAGCTGATGCAGCTGAAGTCTGACTGTGACGTCTATGAACTCCCTCCTCTTCCCATCTGCCATCTTTCCCTTTGGACATGTTTTATTATCATGCAAAAATTCCCAGACAATGTCAGAGAGCTTACACCTGTCCTAGAGCTCTGCCTCTTGAAACCCCTTAGGTGTCCATGAGCATGATTCAGCTCAGTGGATTTCAGAGCAGGCGTGTCTGGCTCTGAGTTCCTAAACTTTCTCTTCTCTTCTGAACTCTTAAAGTACTATCCTCTTTAACCTTTACCTGAGGGTCTGACACTAACCAAAGGAACCATCGAAATGTTAAAAAGTGTCTATTTGATAGAACTTTGAGCTGCAAAGCAGGAGCCTTGCCAGAAAGAAATCTGCAATGCCCCGGAAGGGTTTGCACCCTCTGTGCATAATGCTGGGACAAGATGAAAGGGGTCTGTGCTATAGGGCAATGGTCTGCAACCTTTTTTGGCACCAGGACCAGTTTCACGGAAGACAATTTTTCCATGACCGGGGGTGGGGGAGATGGTTTCAGGCTCAATAAATGTAATGTGCTTGAGTCATCCTGAAACCATCTCCCCCACTTTACTCCTAATCTAATGCCACCGCTGATCTGACAGCAAGTACCAGTTTGCAGCCTGGAGGCAGGGGACCCCTGCTGGAGGGTCAGAGCTCCACTGTGGGCTATCCGCCTTGTGCTGGGCTCAAGCCAGGTCATCCACATCCTGCTTCTTCCTACTCCCCCTCTTGTTTTGGGTCTTCCCAGTTCATCTGCTCCTGTACATCGCAGGCTCCTTCTTACTAAGGCACCTCTGTGACCCATAGTACCTGACACGGTGCTATGAGAAAGTCAGTACCATGTCAATACTTATTCAATGCATGAAATAACACTTGTTTATATCTGAGACCTCATTTGATCATCAGGTGTTATTTCTATAATTAAGCATGTTTATTCTCTGGCCTCATTGGCCAGTACACCCTCTCTTTGCTCATGGCTCCAATGTCAAAGCAGATGCATGAAATTAATAAGTCAGAACAATCATGGTTTTCAAAATGATACAGATGAGAGTATTAAAATGTAGAAAACAGGCTTCATAGGCAAGCGATTTGAAACAATATGATTTGACTTCATGGGCATCAAAATGAAATATTTTGTGATGGGAGCATAGCAGTGTAGCTCCTCATGCCTAAGGGCCCAGGTTTGAGCATGCCGCTTGTGTTGGACACATGTCGTGCTCATCTGCTGAGTATCTACCATATTTTGCAACACAGTATGTGTAATATCATGCAATACTTTGCAAATCTCCTTTGCAGTTGAGTCTATAGTGGTGAAACAAACCAAATACACTAAAATATAATGCACATACATATTTATAATTAGAAATTGTGAAACGTCTGTCAAGGAGAAAAGTGCTATGCGAGAGAATTACAATAAGACTTAGCTCACTCTGAAGGATAAGGGAAGGCCTTCAGTGGGGAAATGGCGAAGAGTGAATGGACTTGGGCTGAGTGAACACTGGCTAGAGGAGCTTTCAGGATGAGAGATCATATGGAAAAGCCTCAGAAAAGGCAAGACCAAGGCATTTTCAAAGAAAAGCCAGAAATTGAACAGGTGGTATGTTTAGAGCATCAGGGGAGGGGGTGTGTTTGGAGGCACACAGGCCATGTGGGCTCCTAGTATATCTTGAGAAAAACTGAAATCTGTGAACATATGTTAAGCAGGTGGGTGACCCAATCAGATTTTCATTTTTAAAGGGTCCTCCTTTGCTGTAGTTTAGAGATGGAAGTCGGGAAGATTAGAAAGTGTCTTCAGTTCAGAAAGAAGCTGTTGCCCTGGTCCCAGGGGAGATGAGACTGGATTGGACTGGGCGTGGGTGGTGACGGCAAAGATGGAGACAAGAAGATAGATGTCAGATTATTTTCTGCTTAGGATCACAAATGTATAGAACCTGGGCTGACTGCTACGTAAGGAGGAGCCAGATCAAGAAGATCTCTGTGGCTTTAGCAGCTGGGAAAGATGGAGGAGACCTTCACTGAGATCAGCAAGCCTGGCGTGAGAGCAGCTTTGCAGGGACAGAGCAACAATCTGAAATAGGTTAAATCTGAGGCCCCCATGAGATGACATCCACGAATTCGCCTGAGGGAGATGTGACTGAGCACCCACCCTTCCTAGGTTTCCTGTTAAACATGAATCACCTACCCCATCAGTTTCAAGACTAACAGGGTGACCCCAGAGTGCTGCACATGTGCAGCAGGCACTGTCTAGCATCTGCAGTCACTGTGGGTTCTATCTGAGTCATGAGAACAGCTGTGTGGTCGAGTGGAAAATCACCACGGTGGTCTCCCTTACGTATGAGTGGAGTGGGGAATGTGTACATGGGACAGCCAGTTTCTCCTCTGCGTGTGTGTACAGCCTCAGCACATGTTTCAGGAAAATCTGTTTGCTTTGGAGAAATAACTCATATTGGTGTACCCTTCTGGGTCACTTGGAGACAGCGGCAGCCTCTATTTTTGGCAGAATTCTGTCTCAAGCTAATGCATCCAGCCATGGAGAAAGCAGTTTCAAAACAGACCTGATCAGCTGTCAGGGGACAATTCATCTTGAGATAATAGCCCTGAGGCCTTGGCCAGCCAGCGTTCCTCTATGAGCTGCTGAGCAGGCTGTCCTCTGATTCTGCATTTGTTTACATGTTTCAAAAACATTCATAGAGAGCCATTTTTAAAACAGGGGACCCTCAAGGGAGGCAAGGGATAGAGAGGCAAAGGTACAGGAATCCTCCCAGCCTAGCCTAGGTGTCCTGTTCCCTTTAGTGCTCCTGACCTGGGTTCAAACCCTCTCTCAATCCCTCATTGACTCTGAGACGAGAGAAGGTTAAGTTCAACCTGCACGGACCTTGATTTCTCCTTCTGCTCATGATGGTAAGGTGCATAGGAAGCCTAACATGACTCCTTGCCATAGGAGGACAGGTTCTCCAGAGGAACAGGACCAGAATGATGTGTAGTGTGCGTGTTGTGTGTGTGTGTGTGTGTGTGTGTAGAGAAAGAGAGATTTTAAGGAAGAGACTCACATAACTATAGGGGCTTGGTAAATAGAAAATCTGCAGGGCGGGCTGCAGATTTGGAATGTGAAGTCAAGTGGGCCTTAGAAAGCATCACTACAAACAAAGCTAGTGGAGGTGATGGAATTCCAGTTGAGCTGTTTCAAATCCTGAAAGATGATGCTGTGAAAGTGCTGCACTCAATATGTCAGCAAATTTGGAAAACTCAGCAGTGGCCACAGGACTGGAAAAGGTCAGTTTTCATTCCAATTCCAAAGAAAGGCAATGCCAAAGAATGCTCAAACTACTGCACAATTGCACTCATCTCACTTGCTAGTAAAGTAATGCTCAAAATTCCCCAAGCCAGGCTTCAGCAATACGTGAACCGTGAACTCCCTGATGTTCAAGCTGGTTTTCGAAAAGGCAGAGGAACCAGAGGCCAAATTGTCAACATCCACTGGATCATGGAAAAAGCAAGAGAGTTCCAGAAAAACATCTATTTCTGCTTTATCGACTATGCCAAGCCTTTGACTGTGTGGATCACAATAAACTGTGGAAAATTCTGAAAGAGATGGGAATACCAGACCACCTGGCCTGCCTCTTGAGAAACCTATATGCAGGTCAGGAAGCAACAGTTAGAACTGGACATGGAACAACAGACTGGTTCCAAATAGGAAAAGGAGTCCGTCAAGGCTGTATATTGTCACCCTGCTTATTTAACTTCTATGCAGAGTACATCATGAGAAACGCTGGACTGGAAGAAACACAAGCTGGAATCAAGATTGATGGGAGATATATCAATAACCTCAGCTATGCAGATGACACCACCCTTATGGCAGAAAGTGAAGAGGAACTAAAAGCCTCTTGATGAAAGTGAAAGAGGAGAGTGAAAAAGTTGGCTTAAAGCTCAACATTCAGAAAATGAAGATCATGGCATCCGGTCCCATCACTTCAATGGGAAATAGATGGGGAAACAGTGGAAACAGTGTCAGACTTTATTTTGGGGGGCTCCAAAATCACTGCAGATGGTGACTGCAGCCATGAAATTAAAAGACGCTTACTCCTGGGAAGAAAAGTTATGACCAACCTAGATAGTATATTCAAAAGCAGAGACCTTTGCTGACTAAGGTCTGTCTAGTCAAGGCTATGGTTTTTCCAGTAGTCGTGTATGGATGTGAGAGTTGGACTGTGAAGAAGGCTGAGCACTGAAGAATTGATGCTTTTGAACTGTGGTGTTGGAGAAGACTCTTGAGAGTCCCTTGGACTGCAAGGAGATCCAACCAGTCCATTCTGAAGGAGATCAACCCTGGGATTTCTTTGGAAGGACTGATGCTAAAGCTGAAACTCCACTACTTTGGCCACCTCATTTGAAGAGTTGATTCATTGGAAAAGACTCTGATGGTGGGAGGGATTGGGGGCAGGAGGAGAAGGGGACGACTGAGGATGAGATGGCTGGATGGCATCACTGACTCAATGGACGTGAGTCTGAGTGAACTCCAGGAGATGGTGATGGACAGGGAGGCCTGGTGTGCTGCGATTCATGGGGTCGCAAAGAGTCGGACGCAACTGAGCGACTGAACTGAACTGAGCTGAGCTGCAGCATCGGCTGGCAGGCTGGAGACCCAGGGAAGCGTCACAGCTCAACTCCAAAGGCAGTCTACTAGCAGAACCCCCTCTCCTTCATGGAAGGTCAGTCTTTTTGTTAAAAAATCCAACTGATTAATGTAGACACACTTATTATACATAAAACAGATAATCAACAAGGACCTACTGATTGGCACAGGGAACTCTATTCAATACTCTGTAATATATAAGGGAATGAAATAGAAGGGAAAAGAATCTGAAGAATAGATATATGTATATGAATAACTGAATCACTTTGCTGGACAACTGAAACTAACACAACATTTTAAATCAACTATACCCCAATGTAAAATAAAAATTAAAAATAAACCCAACTAATTGGATGAGGCCTACTCCCCCTACACTATGGAATCTACATTACCTAAAGGCTACTGATTCAGATGTTCTAAAAAGTACTTTGATAGTGACATCAAGATGTGTTTTACCAAGTATCTGGGTACCCTGTGACCCAGCAAGTTGCCATCTAAGATTAACCATCACACAGGTCCTCAAAAATGCCATTTTAGACTTTTCCAGCTCGCCTTGCTGTTTCACCCTCAGAAGGGCCTTCACGTAGAGCTCTCTTGCTCCCTATTAAATACCTCATGACTCTCTCCTTTTATGTCTGAATCACCTTGCATTTAGGATATTATATGGCACCAGGTAGCATCTCCATGTATGCGTAATAAAGGGCCATATAAATTATGTAAGATTCATTTACAAAAGCAAAGGATGGAAATGTCAACAGGGGAGAGCTTATTCGGTAAATTTAGACATAGGCCTCAGGACACACGTTTTATCCTATTACTGAAACAGAAATGTGTATCTGAAGGCTCTGCAGGCCATGAAACTAACACTGTCCTTCTTTCCCAAGTGGTCTTTTGTGTGTTCAATTTCAGACCCTGCTCTCTGGCTTAGCCAGGCTTTGAGTCCCCACTTCGGCCCCAGTTTTCTCTGTAGATAAACAGGGGAGTGCAGTAGGAAGGGGGGTTAGGTAGGGAATGGACTGTCGCTGTGACTCCAGAATGAAGAGACGGCTCAGGCACAAAGGCGCATGGGTTGGAAGCAGAGCTGGGAAGAGAGCTCTTCAGCGGTGTTGGTAATTACAGCCAGACCCTGCAGGACAGCTGACATCACAGCTCTCCACGCGGACGCTCAACCTCAGGAGGTCTGACAGTTCCACAGCCAGAAAACACTCTTATTCCAATCAACACCCGCCCCCCGCAGTATTATTAAGGGAGTGAGCAGTGGAGAGAATTTCAGATTCTCTGTGGTCGGTTTTGCCTCTCATCTTCTCATTTCCCTGTGCTCAGAGAGGAGCTGGCGGCCTGCAGGGATGCAGACGTGGGCAGATGTTTCCAGCGGAGACTCCGCCCAGTCAGTCTGCTTCCTGAGCCTTTTCTGTCTCCTTGCTGGAAGCTCCTGCTGCCTGCCCTGGTCCCAGGACTGGGAGTGGGGTGGCAGGACTCACTGTAGGGAAGCCAAGGGGATGGAAGGGTGGGATGGAAGGGGAAGAAATAGCAACACAGGGGCTCCTTGCTGGGGTGAGGCTTCCAGCAGGGTCACGAGCTGTGGTGTCACGCAGATGGGAGCTCAGAGCTGCACAGCCCCCGTGTGGAGCCAGCTGGACCCTTGTCCTGTGCAAGGTCACCACGGTGGAGGATGGCCCAGGGCTTCCTGAGTAGCCCTGCTGAGACACAACCTGAGATGGGCTTCCAGGGGACATAGGTCTTCTGGATCGACAGGACTGTCTCCTGAGATCAAAAATCCTTCACATGACCGGAGATGCCATGTCCTAGAAAAACTGCCTTTCTCAGGTGTCCCATTAAGAGGTCATACTGATGCTACAAATATCATTACAGTGATTTTAAAAAATGGCAAGTGATTTTATCACATGCCCATGATGTACAGGTGCTATGAATGTGTATTTCTAGACCTTGCAATAATTCTGTGAGGTGGACATTATTGGCCCCACGTTACAGAGGAGTAAAACTGAGGTCAGAAAGCTGAAATACTGGCTCAGGATTCTCTCCTGGGCTTCCTGATGCCAGGCCTGTGCTCTTCACACGGCACTTTCTCAATAAAGATGATTCTCGTTTCTTCATCTAAGGGAGGATGAGTATAGGAAAGGGAACATTATCCTGGAAACTAGGAAGCAAAGGAGAAGAGTCCTGGGAAGATTGCCAGCCATTTAAGGGCAAACCAGTCAAGGGAGCTGTATGTCCAGGCAGGGAAAGGCACAGTGTTGGTTGTTTTGAAGAACAGACATGGGGGTTTCTGGGAATTCTGCTGGACGGCAAGGCCAAGGGAAAAAAGGAGTGCAAAGACGTGAGGAGTTTGGCCACCAGGGACTCACGGGAAGCTGGCCTCAGGAAGTGGCTGCCAAGGTGATGGTGGAAATACCTCTGGCACCCAGTGCCTGGAGGGGAGGAGAATCAGGGCAGAGGAACCCTGGCCACCCTGCACATTCTAGAAGGAGTGAGTCAGAGAGGTGACAAGTAACAATGACCAGTGACAGACCCCAGAGGCCCATGAAGTGATGGTCCTGATAGACAGGCCGCCATGCTTCCCTCTGGTTCCAGGCGGAGGACAGAGCAGCCCCTTGTGAACGGTGAGCTAGGAGGTATCAGAGGCTCTTGCAAACAAAGCTGCCCATCTGTCTGGGTCACTTTTAGACCATCCTCACAGCCAGCCCCACGCGGTGGTGGGTTTGGCCTGTTTCTACATACAACACTGAGCTTTGTCTTGGGTCCCCAGCCCAGTGGGGTGACTTCAAGCTGACATCCTTCCCCTGGGCCTGCCACCACCTTGGCGATGCGTGGTCTTTGCTCTGGACTTGCGTCATCCTGCTTTCCTTTTCCTTCTGACCCGCCCAGAGTCCTGCCACTCTCAGCCTCATCACTCAGCCTCCCCTCCCTGTTCTTACTTGGCCCTCACTCTGCTTGACACCTGGCCCTGCCCTCCTTTCTCAGAGTCAGGTCAATCTGTCTATAAGGGAAAAACCCAAAAGACCAATAGATACACAGTGCTGAAACAGGGTGTTTCTTTCTCACATAGAAGAAATGCAGGGGTGGGATCAGAACCAGTGTGGTGGCCCCCCCCCACATCATGAGGACCCAGGAGCCTTTGTTTTTGATCCACATAGGTTCCCACGGTCAAATCACAGATGGAGTTGGCGGCTAGAGCTTATGCCGCCATGAACACAGAGTGAGATGGGGAGGAATCGCAGAAAACCACAGAGACCCCTCCTGGCTGAGTGAGCTCCTCTGAGCGCCCTGTGTACCACATGTCCTTCCAGTTTTATCTCATGGGCCAGAACTTAGTCACACAGCCCCATGTAGCCGCCAGGGGTGCTGGGAAGCCCGGTCTTGATTCTAGGAGGCAGTGGCTCAGCTCAAAGCCAGTGTTCGGTCAGCGAGGAAGGACAGAAGAGTGGTTATCTTCCCTTACCTCCTTCTGTCCCTCCTTCTCTGCAATTCCACACTTGCTATCAATCATGGTTTGGGTTTGTTTGTTTTTTTTTTTTTTTCTGGGTTTAGTGTCTTAGACTTCTGAGAATGGGAGAAAATTAACACATGTCTGACCTTAATGTAGCCCCAAGATCATAGCCAGGCCGTGAGCTTACCCCCTCCTCCTGCTCCTTGCAGAGACAGTGTCACCCCCACCGTGTGTGCCCAGGCCTCCTGTGATTACGCTCAGGGGAGGCAAAGCGCCGCAGCAGCTGAAGGCGGTTGCAGTTTCTGTCTAGAGTGCTCTCCCTTTTTTGTTTAATGAACCAACCTTTACTGACAGAACTAAAAGCAAGAAAGTAGACATTCTGGGGCATGGGGAAGATAAACAATCCCCACTCCAATGTTAGAGCGCTTTTAGGCAAAAAAACAATTAAATACATAAAATGAGAACTCTCAAAAGCTACAGCCTTAAGGCATCCTCGTGCAGCGACTTAAAATCTAAGTAAAGGGAACCATCTGAAAAATAAAACCTCAGGCTAGTTCCTAACATGTAAAGATATAAAAGTGGTTTTTTATTTCCATAAACTTACTTCACATTCAGATGTATAAATACTTACTTATGAAGCCCGTGAGTTAATGAAATGAAGCCATATTAATGAGTGAAACTATCTGAAATCAGGACTTATAGATGTGGTCTAGTAATGATGTTACCAGCCTCTTTACTTTGTATATATTTTCTCATACATATTTCATGACATGGTGAGATCTGGAGGTACATGGATTAGCACTTCCACATGGTCACCCCATTTCCGGTCTGTCTCACTTCAGTTACGCTCCTCTGTCCAGTGTACACAGCAGGCGCAGCTATCTTGTGAATCTGCCCAGCACACAATGGTCAGTGAGCCTGGATAGGTCAGGTTAACCTACTAATGGCTTCAAAAATATCAAAATATAGTACATACTGTTACCAAACATGGAATTCAACAACTTACCACTCAAAAGCCAGGAAAGAGCCCAAGTTGTTGGAAAGGGAAGTTTGCTTTCTTTTGGAGGCCAGCGAACGGGTTGGCGGGGGGGTTGGGCCAGGGTGCAGACTCAAGCGGCAGCTTATGCCGTGGCTACAGGCTGGTCATCATGTACTTAATGTCCTCCACCTGGTGGGGGTTTCAGTATCCACAGTACAGCTCAAAGGATATGACTTAGATACACATCTATAGCCTTTGAGAAGGAACTAAAGGTTCCTAACTTTGCTTAATGACTAAACTATTAGTATTGAATCTTGACTGCTTTGCTTTGGTTTTGCATTTTCTCACTTCTCTGATTAAACTTATTCTTTGGCTTAAGTTTTTCCATAGACAAAAAGCAAACAGAGAACATGGAGGGGAAGGACCATAGGGTCCCGCTCCATTTCAAACCCACCTTTTCTTTGATACTCCTCAGTCTTGAGGAGGGACAGGTGCAGAACCAGAAAGGGAATAAAGTGTTGGACAGAGAGGGTAATCATAAACTTTGCAGAGGAACTTGGTGTTCGTTCCATGACTGTTCCAAGTTTTCCCCAAATCTTTGAGGGAATAGGGCAACAATTGCTGTGGATCCTTCCTGCCAAAGTGGGGCATAGTCCTGCCTAATTTGGGGAATGGACACAGAGTTGGAAATAATCTTGAGTTTCAAGCTTAGCATCAGTATTTTGTATTATGAAAACACCTCTCTCTCTGATTACTTTGTCATAGTACCTGGATAAACATGTGAAAATTGGTAGACATATTACAATGAGGATAACAATCAAGATGCAGTTTTGGATTATTCTCTGAATGTGTTATTTCCCCCAGAATGGTTAAAGCAGATAAACAATTTATGTTTCAGTTCAGTTCAGTTGCTCAGTCGTGTCCGACTCTTTGCGACCCCATGAATCACAGCATGCCAGGCCTACCTGTCCCTCACAACTCCCGGAGTTCACTCAGACTCACATCCATCGAGTTGGTGATGCCTTCCAGCCATCTCATCCTCTGTTGTCCCCTTCTCCTCCTGCCCCCAATCCCTCCCAGCATCAGGGACTTTTCCAATGAGTCAACTCTTCGCATGAGGTGGCCAAAGTAGTGGAGTTTCAGCTTCAGCATCAATCCTTCCAATGAACACCCAGAACTGATCTCCTTTAGAATGGACTGGTTGGATCTCCTTGCAGTCCAAGGGACTCTCAAGAGTCTTCTCCAACACCACAGTTCAAAAGCATCAATTCTTCAGTGCTCAGCCTTCTTCACAGTCCAACTCTCACATCCATACATGACCACAGGAAAAACCATAGCCTTGACTAGACAGACCTTTGTTGGCAAAGTAATGTCTCTGCTTTTCAATATGCTGTTTAGGTTGGTCATAACTTTTCTTCCAAGGAGTAAGTGTCTTTTAATTTCATGGCTGCAGTCACCATCTGCAGTGATTTTGGAGCCCAGAAAAATAAAGTCTGACACTGTTTCCACTGTTTCCCCATCTATTTCCCATGAAGTGATGGGACCGGATGCCATGATCTTCGTTTTCTGAATGTTGAGCTTTAAGCCAACTTGCTCACTCTTCTTTCACTTTCATCAAGAGGCTTTTAGTTCCTCTTCACTTTCTGCCATAAGGGTGGTGTCATCTGCATATCTGAGGTGATTGATATTTCTCCTGGCAATCTTGATTCCAGCTTGTGCTTCTTCCAGCCCAGCGTTTCTCATGATGTACTCTGCATATAAGTTAAATAAGCAGGGTGACAATATACAGCTTTGACGTACTCCTTTTCCTATTTGGAACCAGTCTGTTGTTCCATGTCCAGTTCGAACTGTTGCTTCCTGACCTGCATATAGGTTTCTCAAGAGGCAGGTCAGGTGGTCTGGTATTCCCATGTCTTTCAGAACTTTCCACAGTTTATTGTGATCCACACAGTCAAAGGCTTTGGCATAGTCAATAAAGCAGAAATAGATGTTTTTCTAATAGGCCACAAACAGCCTGTTTTGGTTAGCCTAAATGTCACATTAAATCATATATAAGCCAGGATGACTTCCCCGTGCCTCAATATGTGAAAATTTATTTCATCATTTTCCCCTTTTAATAGCACACCTTTCCATAGAAAGCACTGATAATCAATATATTTTTTCAACATGGCCAGAGTGCTTCAGTTGCCTGCTCTGGGTCTTTCATGTCCCTCGGTGCTAGGCTTACTGTTTGTTTATATTATGTATTGACTTGGTTATTCACACTGGGAGAAAACTGATCAGATGTAACAAACCAGTACAGAGGTATGCTGATGGGGAAACATTTGATAGCCTATACGTTTTATCAATTATACCCCATTGTCACACACACGTTGTACATGTGTTTCAAGCATCAGACTTAAAGCCAACAGTGCCACACATCATAAGTGGCTAAGTTATACTCCATGACAGCTTCACAATTTGCAACTAGAAATACGACTGACAACATCATACCAGAACATAGTCTAACTTTAGAAACACCGTAGAACTTCTAGAACATTTATATTAATGCTATTTACCCATACAATAAAACTTAAGAATGTTTATCATTTGACTATGTTTTCCATATAATTCAATATACCAAATAATCCTCATTCATTTAGAAAACCTTTGTTCTCTTAACAGAGAGAAACCCAAACTCAGTCTTATATCAATTTAGTAATAGCAAAATTGATTTGTCTAATTAAATTCAATCTATCTTTACCTTAAAGTGCAAAGTTCTTTTCTCAGTTTCTTTTTTTATATATAAATCTTTTATCGCTTTCTCCATATTAACTTGTCCCTTTTTTCTCATCCGGAACCAGCTGAAGCTAAAATTATTGTTTATTCCTTAGCAAAAATACGTTAGTTTTTTTATACCTTCTCTCACCAACACATAGCCTACTTGCTTTACACACTAAAATGCTTCCCTTATCATTTTTACATATTACAATTTTTAACCTTTAAAATATCTTAACAAAACCAAGAAACAAGTCATTGAACTATGTGTTATATCGGCATTCTCTGATAGGCAAAGTTAAGAACATACTCCATAACCTATAACATACATTTTTCTCATAACACAATTTCTCAATGTGGTATAAAATGTGGGTATATTACCCAGACATCTTTCAAAGTTCTACTAATTAACCCAAGACTGAAGTCTTGGGAAGAGTGGGCTGTGTCTGTTATCTCAAGCACATGTTAAGAGTTAACGTCAAACATTCTCCTAGCCATATTTTTGTTCTCTCGGGTCAGAATTCTGAAAACAATATTTTATCAAACTAGCTGTCTCTAACTACATATGCAAAAAGAACCAGTTTGGGAGTTTCAAAAGAGTTTTATCTTAACCAGTTTTCTCTGGAGTCTGAAGAATACTGCTGGCCACCCAATGTTTTTATTTGTTTGCTTGTTTTAAATCTTTCTTTTTCGTAGTCATAGTTGTGTAGGTAAACTTTTCTTAATGAATTGAACCTGAATTTCCCAGTTTACAAAAGGGAACGAGAATACTAATCACACAAATGGAATACACACACACACACACACCAGAAGACAGGACTGTCGTAAATCCCCCCAAACAATGACCAACATGGAGTCCCAAATAAACACTTCCCCAACACAAAGGGTCCTCTAGGTAGACATGTCAGAACTGACTCACAAAAACACCCAGATAGCATCTCATAGTCACAAACCAGGGGTAGACACAAGTCAGAACCAATGGGCAAAAGGCCCAAATAGCAACCCGTCCTCACAATGGCCCTCAACATCAAAAGCATGTCAGAACCAATGGCAGAAACGCTCAAAGGACACTCAGTGCTCATAAACAGGCTTCAACATCAGACACACGTCGGAACCAGTTGGCAGAAAGCCCAAATAGCACTTCATGCTCAAAAAAGAAGTTAGCCAGGGGGACACCGGTGGACTTACTTGGTCTTGGAGCTCGTCAGCTCGTCCAGAGGCGTCTTTCCGTCCCTCCAAGGATAAGCTCACATGCCATTGGCATTCAGTGTCCAGCATAGAAGAAACAGGGAGAATCCCTGAATTGGTTTCAGCCGCTGCTGGGAATGTCCCTCTAAATCCTTCTCCTGGGGTCAGCGAACCACGAGCAGGGGGCTTCTCACGGCGATCCCAGGACATCATGATGGCAGCAACTCTACTAAGGAAAACTCCCGGGAGCCAGATATCACGAGAGCGTAGCCTCACTTTGGGAGCCAAACTCTGTTAGCAAAAGTGGGCCCAGGTGGCTCTAAAGCCAATAAAGAGGCAAGTTTGGTGGAAAGGAGAGCTTGCTTTATTTTCTATTATTTATTTTGTATTAATATCTAGAACATTGTCTCTCAGCCTCCCTGATTCTCAGCCCTTGCACCACCATTCTTCCTGGGCTACAGCTTGAGAGAAGTCATTCATAGCTATTAATCGGAGGGTCTTCTGTTTCATGCACTAAGGCTGATTCGAGGAGGTGGAAAGTATGATTACCCTCCCTACTTTCCTGAGTTGTGTAGATAATGAGTGAAAAACTGGCTCTGTGAAGACGCAGGAGGGTCCTGCCGCAAGTCATCATGAGGTTTAGGAGGGCAGACACAGCTGGGGCTGTTTGGAGGTGAGGGGACGATCCTGGAATGTAAGTGAGCTGGGTCAGTAAGCAGCTTCAGGTGGGGATGTTTCTCCCAGACATTTCCCATCTGATCTGACAAGCCTACCACCATGGAGGTGAGACCCTCTTGCAAGCTGGATGCCCTTTGGCTTTCCTTTTTCACATGCTCCCAGCCAGCCTGGGTTTGTAATGAAACTCTGATATGCTGTGATATTGACGTGAGTCCAGAGCGTGAAGGTCTCAGCTTCTCTGGTGACCTGGCCATTCTTCTTTTTGAGAAAAGAATTATAATGCCCCCAGGGTGCCTTCGTTTATTTTTCAATAACTCTATCTGCTCAAGGTCAGGACGGATGTGTCTGATTTCACCATCTTCCCTCCAGATTGCAAATGAAAGTCTGTAAGCGTCTTCCATAGTCTATTTTGAAACTAGGGGGATGTGGGAATTCCCTCATTTTATGAAACATAGAGCTTACTGTCTGTTTCCATTCTTTTAACTTACGTTAGTGGATTCCACAGAGATGGTTTATATAAATGTACATTCATTTTACATTTTTTTCTGAATTGTGATGGTAAATTCCTTCATAGATTATAGGCTAAAGATGTTAAATATAAACTATGACTCTTTTCAGTAACCCCACATTTTTCAATATCATTATTTTTTTTTAATATGGTGATGGTAACCAGCAAAAATGTGTCAAGATACAGGAAGGTTTTAACCATCCCAACCCTCACCTCCTTGGGAAACAAAAAATAATTAAAAATCATTAGTTCTTTTTAAAAGTGACTGGAGACATTAATCTTTTGTCTAAACCATTTCAGTCAAATTATCTAGTTTCCTGACCTGGTGCGGGCTAGCTGATTTCTGACAAATGACCTTTATTCAAATATTCCGGAAGATGGGACTTCCTTGGGGTCCAGTGGCTAAGACTCTGCCCTTCCAAATGCAGGAGGCCGGGTTCGATCCCTGGTCAGGAAACTAGATCCTACATGCCACAACTAAAGATATTGAATGCTGCAATTAAAAAAAAAGAAAGAAAGAAAGAACCTGAGAGCTGCAGCTAAAACCAGGTGCAACCAAATAAATAAATATTTAAAAAAAAAAAAAAAGAAGAAGAAGATCCAGTGGAGAAGTGGGAGCCTTTTCTAAGCACCTGCTGTGGGGCAGAAGCTTAGCTGGTTTGAACTGAAATAATACCAGACTTCTGTGGAGTCACATTTACTTTTTAGGCACCTACTGGTCAACTCAGTTACATTTTTCTCATTAACTTCTGCAACAGACATTTCAGGATACTGCTGCTATCCTTCTTTGACAAAGAAGAAAGAAAGAAAGAGGTTTAGAAGAGCTGAGTATCTTGTAGCCATTAGGAAAAGAGGCAACACACCTCAGCACCCCCAACAGCCACCGTTTACTAAGCTGCCTGCAGAAATTCAGGTTGATGGGGCTCCCACAACTCCTTACAGACAATGCTTATATGAAACCTGATGCTCTGGTTTATGGGGCTAAAGGGACCATTGAAAGTTCTGGTTTAAAATGGTCTGCTTCCTTGCAGAGCTGGTAATCACCATGTACCTGGTGTGTGTCTATTAACTCTACCGTCCAGAGGGAATCTTTTAAGTGTTTATTTTCTGTACTGCGATATGCTGAACTCTATTAACCTTGAATGAATTTTGATAACACCGTCAGGGGGCAGCAGAATGATTCTGCCTGAAATTACACAGTGAGAGGGAGATTACCCATGACATATTAAAAGCAAAACATACTTTTAAATGACCATGACTGTTATTATCCTATCAATTGGGTTCACCCTCTGGAGCCTGGCTCTTAAAAGCATTTATGACATTACTGGCAGAGGTACTCAGTGACTGATTCACTGCTTCACCTCCTGTTCACTCTGCAGCCCATGACAGCGACTCCTGCCCCCCCACCCCCGCCCCCCCCCCCCACCCCCCGCAGTGGAACTGCTTTTGTCGGGGCCCCCCTTGACCTCCATGTTCCCAGATCCGGTGGACCCTCCTCTACCCTCATGGCAGACACAGCCAGTCATTCCCTCTCTGAAACATCTTCCTTTGGTGTCTTTCTCAGTCTCTTTGTCTGGCTTCACCTTGTCAATGTTTCAGCCTGAATTTAAACATTTGGGGTATCCCTGGCTTGTTTCTAGGCCCTCTTGTTTTCTGCTTGATGCCCTGTCTCCCGTAGGGTGGCTCATCCATTCCCGTATTTATGGAGATGTGTGTGAAGATGATTCCCAAACTTACACAGCTGGCCCAGATCCATCCTCTGAGATGCACAAATACCTATCAGTTGTCCACGTGGCAAATCCCCTTAAATGCCTCACAGTTTTCACTAAAACATGCTTCCATCATCGTCATCTCCCCTTGATCCATAAGTGGCTTCACTTGCTGCAAAAGCTGGAAAGCTGAGACTGGTTCTTGGTTCATCCTTTCCCTCCACCTCTGTATCGGATCCTTCAGCACGTGTGCCAAGCCTCTGCCCAACCCTCTCTGTCTCCTATCCTGGCCCAGACCTCACCCATCTACCTAGATGACTGCACTGCCCTCCAGGCTTCCTCGCACGGCTGTCGAAAAGTCCACCTTAGGATAACAGAAGCTGCTCTTACAATGAAGAGTGGATCCTGCTCTGTTCCTGCTCACCGCCCTCATTAACCTCCCACTGCACGCAGGATAAAATCCAGACACTCTTCCAGGGGCTGTGTCTTATCTTCCCTCCCCTTTCTCCAACATTAAGCTCTTTCCTCTGCTGTTTTTTTCTCTTGGATTAGCCCCTTCTCAACTAAAATGTCACCTCCCCAGAGAGGACGTCTGTCAGCACCCAGTCTAAAGTAGGTTGCCATGTCGTCCTCAGTCCTGCCTATTCTGTTATTGAATATCTTACAACTTATAATTGTTTTATATTTTCTTTAGTTTTTAATCATTTGAATCCCTACTTTGATACATGTTTCATGAAAGGGAGCGACCTATGTCTTTTTATCCCTAGTGCCTAGAACAGTACTATGGGCTTCCTGGTGGCTGCGCCATAAAGAATCTGCTTGCAATGCAGGAGTCACGGGAGATGCAGGTCCAATCCCTGGGTCAGGAAGATCCCCTGGGATAAGGGCACGGCAACCCACTCCAGAATTCTCACCTGGACAGAGGAGCCTGGCAGGCTCGAGTCCACAGGGTCACAAAGAGTCGGAAACAGCTGAAGTGACTTGGCCTGCACACATCAGGATAGTATTATAGCTACTCAGTGAGTGTGAATTGAGTGGATAGTTGGCAATCTAGATAATAGTGCCTGTAACATGGAGACTTGTGGCTATGGGCAGAATTACTGTCTTTCTGATAGCAAACAAGTGACGCATATGCCCTCACTTCTCCCTGCTATGCCCACGGTAGATGCTGCTAAGTTATGACACTCTAGCCCCACTGAGCCTGCATGCAGTCTCAGCATGTGGTGAGAGTCAGAAATGGCATGGCAGTGGGTCCAGAAACCGTGAAATGTTGACAGCTTTTCATATATCCGTCCCAGAGTGATGTATTAAGAAGAGGCTAGGTACTTCCCTGGCAGTCCTGTGGTTAAGACTCCACGTTTTCACTGCAGGGGATGCGGGTTTGATTCCTAGTTGGGGAACTAAGATCTCAGATGCTAAAAAGTAAAACAAACAAAAAAACCCGAAACCACAGTTAAGATACTACTTCACACGCACACTCAGCGCTCAAGCAACAAACACACATTGAGCCTTCCTGCCCAGATACTGTCACCATGCCTTCTTCACACAGAAGCAAGTGTGAGCAAATGTTACGTGCACTGAGACTACTGCTGATCCAAATGAATAAGCACTATTTGCTTACTGTCGCTTTTCTCATTTGAAATATCTGGCAACTCCATGAAGTAGGAATTACTGTTGCTGCTCAGAAGGTAGAGGCTCAGAAACGTTGGAAGGGTCTTTGGTAGTAACTGAGCTCAGCTCTGCACCCTTGCCTGTGACGAAACCCATCACTGTTTCCAGCGTGGCTGACCATTTGGGAGCCTGCTCCCTCCCAGGACATCTCGGTGCAGATACCTGGTCTTGTGATTCTTGGTTGATCCTGCAGTCAGTCACTGTAGGTTATCCCATACAATTCTCTTTAAGGACTTCTGCCAGGAGGTCCTATAGGGTAGTAGAATCTGAGAAGGGAGAGGTGATCCAGAAGAAGGGCATCCTTATTTCCTCCTCCAAGTCTGTGATTAAAAATCCTCGATTTGCTTAGGGACAAACTTTGGAGGAGTTGGTAAATTTTATTATTAGACTCTCAGTGATTTTCTTAAAATGCCATTGGTATTTTGTATATTAGGAATCAAAACTCATAAAGCTCAAGTGATCTTGTGCGTTGAGTTCACAGTTTTTCCCTTTTTTTTTTTTTTTTTGATCCCCAAAGACTTTCTTTCCTGGATGTTTTATCACATTTAATTTAGTGTCTTTGAAATGTCAATAGAAGAAAGTCAGTTGCTGAGGCTGTTCCTATATTGTTTACAGTGTTGATAACTTAGCTCATCTTCTGTTTTAAATCTGAGGGACCGGATAACAATATCATCATGCCTTAAGGAAAAACCTTCCGTCCTGTTTCCCTGTAAATATTGTATTCAGCCAACTATGCATGCTAAGTCATTTCAGTCATGTCCGACTCTTTTATGAGCCCATGGACTGTAGCCCACCAGGCTCCTCTGTCCTTGGGATTTTCCAGGCAAGACTATTGGACTGGGTTGCCATGCCCTCCTCCAGGGGATCTTTCCAACTCAGGGCTTGAACCGAGGTCCCCTGCATCTCCTGCATTGGCAGGAGAATGCTTTACCGCTGAGCCACCTGGGAAGCCCCCATTCAGCCAAGTATACTTATATAATATTTTACCCTGTAGAATCAGCAGCAGGCCTTATGTAGTCTCTCTCCCCTTCCAGTGCTCAAGCTACAAATGGGTATTGGACATTGCAATGCAGAGTAGTAAGCCTGTGCATGTACTGGCAGCTGTGTAAGCCAGCCCAGGGCACCTGAAAGCTAAAGCTGTAAATACTCTTTGAATTTTCATGGAATGATGTTTACGGTGTTTTGTTGTCAAGTGAAAAATTAGATTATAAAACCATACGTAGATTTCCAATTCTAGTAGCAGCCTGCGATGAGCTAGCGCAGCCCTTCTTTGTACTAAAAACACCTGAAAATCCTAATATAAAAAAGGGAAAATACTTGCAAATCATATATCTGATAAGGGACTTGTATCCAGGATATATAAAGAACTCTTATAACACAGCAATGAAAAAGACAAATATTCTAATTTTAAAATGGGTGAAAGATTTGAATGGACTTTTCTCCAAAGAATATATGCAAGTGGCCAGTAAGTACATGAAAAGATGCTTAATATTATTCCTCATTGGGGAAATACAAATCAGAAGCACAGATACCACTTCAAACCTCCTGGGATGGCTGTCATAAAAAAGGCAGACAGTAACAAGTGTTGATGAGGATGCAGAAAAATCAGAACCCTCATGGGTTGCCAGTAGGATGTAAGGAGGAGCAGCCAAACGACCAAACTGTCTGGTGGTTTCTTGAAAGTTTAATCATTTAACATTACCATTTGACCCAGTAATTGTACTCCTGGGGTTGAAAATATATGTCCACACAAAAACTTGCCCATGAATGTTGATAGCAGCATTATTCAAAATAGGCAAAAAGTAGAAACAACCCCAATGTTTATTAGTCGATGAACAGATAAGTAAAATATGGTATATCTGTAAGTAGAATATTCCTTGACAGTAAAAAGGAATGAAATTCTGATACACACTATAACATGGATGAACTTTGAACACATATGGTATGATTCCATTTATATGAAATAGCCAGAATAGGCAAATTTGTAGAAATAGAAAGTAGATAAGTGGTTGGTAGAGGGTGGGAGAAGTAATAAGCAAGACGTAAAATTTAGAAGCCATAGAAGAAAAGACTGCCAGATTTAACTACAGAAAAAGTAAACGCTTCTAAATGATGAGACACACCATATGAAAAGTTGAAAAAACAATTGCAAAATGAAGGAAAATATTTGCTACATACACCATATTTCAGGAGGCGCTAGTAATAGAGAACCTGCCTGCCACTGCAGATATAAGAGACACGGGTTTGATCCCTGGGTCAGGAATATCCCCTGGACGAGGAAATGGCAATCCACTCCAGTATTCTTGCCTGGAGAATCCCATAGACAGAGGAGCTTGAAGGGCTATAGTCTGTGGGGTTGCAAGAGTCAGACATGACTGAAGCAACTTAGCATGATGTACTTACATCATAGATTCATCTGGGATGAACTGTGTGATCACAAAATGGGTATGGAAAAATATAATTATGTTCTGTTCCTGCCTGTGGTGTCCATCTTTGAACAGAAAAAAAAACAAATTCAAAACCTTTCAAGTCAGAATAACTTGGTTACTTCCGGTCAGGTTTATCCTGGGTATCTCAGTGTGTTTGGGGGATTCCTTATCTTTCAGGGTTCTCCTTTGCTTCTCAGAGTATAGAGAAAACAGTGTGTGCAGCTTTGCAATGCTGCACGCACTGACCAGTTGTGTGCCCAGAGGACCCATGAGCTCTTTGGAAAAAGGGAGTTAACGTTTATCGAGCTCTCGAGTCACCAGTGTTTAGGATTAGCCCATCACCCAGAGAATCTTTATTGACTTACATTGATTTGAAAGCTTTTAAAATCCTCGGTGCTTGTTTTCCAGGGATATTGAGGGCCAGGATTGCATTTATCATATTCCCAGCAGGGCTGTTGTGAGGATTAATGTTTTAACATAAATGATCTTCTGCTCCTTTAAAAAGGCATTAATTAAGCTAAAGGGTTCTTTTTTAATGTGCTTAGTTTTATAATAACTTATATTTCAATCTGGTGTCTGAAATATAAGTAGTAAGATTTTGTGCTTTCTTATAGAAAATATGACACGTAGAAGAACACACAATTAACCCACCATTAGGGTTCCTCTCTGGATAGTATGTCAAGCCATTGGACTTCCTGAGTTGTACAGTTTTACAGGAAGATCCTACGTGGTTGCTTGGCAGACAGGGGGCCAGGGTGGGGTGCTTTGGGGAGGGAGCCCCTGAGCTGATTGCTGTCTTTCTTCTCCTCATTCCCCCTCCCCGCCCCCTGCCCTCCGGGCCCCAGCGAGATGAAGCAGAGGCTGGATGAGGAAGGCAGCAAGTGCAGCATCCTCTCCAGGCACCAGAAGTTCCTGGAGCACTGCTGTATACGCTGCTGCTCGCCCTTCACCTTCCTCGTCAACACCAAGCGCCGGTGTGGGGACTGCAAGTTCAACGTCTGCAAGAGTTGCTGCTCCTACCAGAAGCACGAGAAGGTGTGGGTCTGCTGTGTCTGCCAGCAGGCGAGGTGAGTGGCCGAGTGCACCCTCAGGGTCTCAGCTCACGGTGGCACCGTCTTCCTTCAGCCAAGCGGGGCCACCAGTGGTTGAGTGGTCGGCATTTTTTTTTTTTTTAAGGAAAGGGAGGGTTACTGAGGAGTTTTCTACATTTGGTGTGTCTGATGCAGATAGAACACACCCAAACTTCTTTAATCAGAGCATGAAGGAAGATGATGTTAGGGAGAAGTTGGGAACTGTGCTGGGTTAATCTTGTGATGATGTCTTGTGGGGATATCTCCAGAAGTCTTGGGATGAATATTGTCCCAAATCAAAAAAGATGGAAAAGTTGAGCTCATTTCCTATTTTTCCATATTATTTAAGTCCATCACTGGAACCAGTCCAGGAAAGAAGTCCAAGATCCATGGGACAGGTTTTGCTTCTTGAAATTTTTCTAAGGCTCAATTTGATAGAGAAGTCAGAGTGCCTCAGGTGTATATGGCCTGTGGGCTGACAGTCTTTTACATTTTGACGGTTTCCCTAGAAAAGTTTATTTATGTATCAGCCATTCCAGTACTCTTGCCTGGAAAATCCCATGGACGGAGGAGCCTGGTGGGCTGCAGTCCATGGGGTCACTAAGAGTCGGACACGACTGAGCGACTTCACTTTCACTTTTCACTTTCATGCATTGGAGAAGGAAATGGTAACCCACTCCAGTGTTCTTGCCTGGAGAATCCCAGGGACAGGGGAGCCTGGTGGGCTGATGTCTATGGGTTGCACAGAGTCGGACACAATTGAAGTGACTTAACAGTAACAGTAGTAGTTAACAAGCTGTATAACCCCTCAGCCTGATACAGGATGCACTGCCAAATTCATCACGGGAAACACTTAGGAATATTTTGATTTGAATCAAATGTGAAAAATTTCAGGTAAATGACAGTTTTTAAAATCTGCCCAGTTTCTTGAAACAAAAGCAGTTATTTTACAATGGACTGTTTAGACTTTAAATGCCTGGCAAAAGCCAGCGTCTTGCCGGGAGATGGTGTCTGGGGTCACTTTGTGCTCCATCTGCTTTGACCATCAGCTTCTCTGCCTCTCATGCAATCTGAAATTCATGTCTTGGTTTAGAAATGATTTACTTAGGGTATTACTGGGATATTCTTTCAGCATATTCATAATCAAGCAATTGGATTTTAAAACACTGTATATGTCAAATTACGTGATGAACACCTGTATTTATATTGTGTGAAATCCCAATAAAACAGTGGATAGCAGCTCTGTGAAGCTGTGGCGATGACCACTTTTCAGACCCACAGTTTACTCTCCATTGCCCTTGACATACTTTTTCTTTCCTGTGTAAATTAAGCCCATTTGGGGTGCACTGGTTTGATTTCTAGCTGTTTATCCAGTAGCTACCATAGGCATATGGTTCTTGAGATACTACGGAACCATGAATAATTATAATAGTAAAAAGCCCTGCGCTCAGAAAATTAAAGCACGAGGAGTGGAGAGTAGGCCTTTGTGTGGTGCTATTAACCGACTGCATGAGAAGCGAGCCGCTCCAGCGTCCTTGCCTGGAGAATCCCAGGGACGGGGGAGCCTGGTGGGCTGCCGTCTCTGGGGTCACATAGAGTCAGACACGACTGAAGTGACTTAGCAGCAGTACCAGCAGCAGCATGAGAAGCGAATGGCTGTATCAAGCACCCCGGGCCTGTCCATGGTGTGGTTCTACAGGTGTGACTCGAATTAAAATGTACGTTAGTTTAAAATGTTTAGCTTTGGGAGATTAATAACAATGAATGATGGATTACTTATTTTAGAAGTTATATAGCTAATAGTGTCAGGCGAGTGTATGCTCCTCTGTTCTGTCTCATCACAACAAAGATTTTGAGTGGCGGACGTTAAAGCCCTCGGCGTGTCACAGCTCTCGGGTCTCGAACGGACCGTGTTATGGCTCTTAGACAAATCAGTGTTGCAGCTCCATGTTACAGCTCTATTTTATTTAGATAAAAACAGGAAAATCCATCCTCATCCTCGAGGCGTGAGGGCATGTCGATCCAAAGACGCGAAGAGAGGAGAGCCCCAGCGTGCGGGGGTGGGAGTGGGGGGGACAGGGAGAGGGGGAGAGAGCCCTCTGACTCCTCTTTTTATATGTCCCCCTCCCCACCCCCGGGCCTGCCCTATGTAAACTGGGTTAGCCAGGAATGTTGTCTGTCTTTTCCATATTCTAACTACCTAACAATAGGATACTATGGAATCATTCTCTTTGTCATTTTCTAATTACGTATAAATCTCCCTTCCTGACTATTTACTGCAGAGATGCAGTCAAACGTTATAAATAAGGACATATAGTGGTTGCATTTAAGATCCTCTGCAGGGCCTAGAAGCACAGGACTGCCGTTATCATTTGGTGTCGAATTGATTCAGGAATCTCTTTCCTACTTTCCTTGGAAACAAGCTGGCCTCTTAGTTCTTTGCTTCGTTATAAAAAACGCTCCCTCTGATTTTTGTTGTTTTGTGCTATTACCTTTAATGCAGACCAACTGGGGAGATTGTTTTCAGGGAATGAGAGAGAAAAATTACCATTGGAACTGAAATCAAAACATATGTCCTTATTACCCGTGTGGCATTGGCTTTGGTTTTTCTGAGACAGTTTAAGCCTTCATTTCTTTTCCCCGTCTGTCAAATACCCTTTACTTCTATCTGATCACTTAATGTTTGATGTTCACACAATCCACATGATTCATAAATTAGCATGCTGCCCTTTTAGTATAAACTCCACAGTATGTTTTAGAGATATCCCAGTGGGTTTGCAATATCCCTACAGGAGATAAGATATTAAAAAATTACCACTATGAGATGAGGACATTCGCAGGTTAACAATTATATGGAGAAATGTTGAACCTCACTAGAAAGCAAGGGAATAGACATTTACACTTCAAGTAGCTTTTTTTCTTATTAAATTAATGTTTGTTTTTCTGCATTCTCCTCAGTGTTGACAAGGGTAGATTGAAACAGGCACTCTCATCCATCGCTGCTGAAGTCAAAATGGGCATAACCTTTTACCAACATATATCAATAGCCATTAGCATGTTCAAGTCCTTTTACCCTGTAATTTCTAAAACCTTTACCTAAAGAGGCAATGGAATATTTTTAATACAGAACATTTTTCAGTGAAAAATGAGACATCCTGGATTACTAATAATCTACATGTCCAACAATAGAACAGAAGAAGTAAATTAGGACACATTCTACTTGACAGAACATGAGGAGACATTTAAAATCATGTGCGTTAGCATGGGTAAATTCTTATATTAAAAATTATCTATGCGGCGGTTTCTTAGTGAAAGAAGTATTTCCCTTTTTTGAATGGAGAGCATTTATCCTGTATGTACACTTTGTGGAGTATTTGCGACATAGGCACCTGAGTGCAATGGAATAATTATCTGTGTTGGCAGCACTGTGTGCCAATGTTATGTAGTTCATTTTGAATAAGGAGCTCTTGCAATGTTATTACACGCTATGTTGCAGCAAGTCAAAGAAAGTGACTGCGTACTTGGAAAATCCCATCTTAGCCAGGGCTGTTCAGTGGAAAAGTTTTACAATTGACACAGCTCTTGACTAGACTGAAAAAATTAAAGGAAAAAAAAATTGAGGAGTGTTGGTGATTAAGTTCCATTTATGTACCGTGAGAGACAAGTCTACCCTTTGAGATTTCAGAATAAATCTCATCTTGAGGAAACGCAAAAGGCACATGGAGTGGTATTATGCAAAATAACTGGCCTGAAGTCTTCAAAATGTTGATGTCATGAAAGAAAAAAGAAACTGAGGAAATGTTCAAAGACTAACAAGAAATGAAAACCAAGTGGCATGCCTAACCCTTGATCAACTTTTGAGATGAGGAACGTGGCTATGGAGGACACTGGGACAGTTGACACCGTTTGGATGGTGGTGGAATAGTATTGAGTTCATTTTAAACTTCCTGAAATTGATCACTTTACCTGGTTATGTAAGACAGCGTCTCCTTGTTCCTGGAAATGTACACAGACACATAGAGTATTTTGCATTTATTTCTTCCATAAACGCTTACTGGGTTCAGCCCACACAGGAGGCCTGTGCTGAAGCAATCAGCTCTTTACCATCCATCACTGATTTTCTGGAGCACTGTTTGTTCACCTGTCCACTTTCGATGTTTGTCGTACAATTTTTTGGTACAAGTTCTTGGTATGCCTTTTGTTTGTAACGTCCCTTTTTTCTTTTCTTCCTGAAGCCTCCTTGCATAAGTTGCAGGACAGTTATTATGGGGAAGAGGCCAGCCTGAAATTTTGATCTTTTGGCATTTTTTTTCCTTTGTTTGTTTTTGACTGCAGCTTGCAGGATCTCAAGTTTCTTGACCAGGGATTAAACCCGGGCCATGATAGGGTAATGAACGTACTGAATCTTAGCCAGAAATTTTTATCTTTCTGAAATTTCTCTGATAAGCAAGCAGAGGCACTGGTTCTTTCCATCAGCAAGCACCCAGGCCTGTGTTACTGGCCAAGGTTAAAGAGTCACACAGATCTCAGTACTACTTGAGCAGCTGTGAGTGGACAGTGCTCTGCTGGAGGCCATGAGGTCCTCCAAGGGGGACTGTGGTTAGAGCAACAGCAGGACGGGTATCCCAAAGGAAGGGTTGCCTGAGCTGGGTTTTCATGGGGTAGGAGTTTGGCAGGGGAGGACAAGGAAGCAAAGGCAGGCTGGACAAAGGAAAGGGTGAGCAGTGGGCAGACGGGAAAGCTTGGGCAAGGTAAGGCTGAATCTAGGCTGCAGGCAGTAGAGAGTGGATTTCCAGAAAAGAACGTTAATTAGATGCCAGCACTCTCCCCTGTATGGTCCTGCGAGGTGAATAGCACCTCCTGTTAAAGTTGTAGATGCTGAGCTTACCAAGGCATCTTACTGTTCCAATAGGGGTGGGAGCAGGATCCAGAACCAAATCTTTGACTCCAGGGTATGCATTCTTTACAGGACTATGTCCCCCCAACCATGAGGGAAGAAGGAACCTTGCTCTTTTTATTTTTAAAGCACAGATATGCATACAGTACATACGCAAGCCCCGGAAGAGCCTGCATGCTCCTTCAGTCGTGTCTGACTCTTTACAACCCCATGGACCCATCCTCTGTTCACGGGATTTTTCAGACAAGAATACTGGAGCGGGTCACCATTTCCTCTTTCAGGGGATCTTCCCTACCCAGGGATCTATCTTCCCCACCTACTCCTGCATCTCCTGCATTGGCAGATGGATTCTTTAGCACTGAGCTACCTGGAAAGCCCAGGATAAGCCTAGTGGTTAAACACTGGAAGTTCCCTCAGAACAGTCCACAGAAAGTCAGTTTGAGAAATGAAAAGAAGGGTCTGATAGTGCAGCATAAGAGAGGGACAGACAGTGAGGAACATCTGTTTCACTTGGTAGAGACCTGACAAAACGTAAGCTCTTCGAAAGATCCTGGAAAATTAAGCCCTAAAACTTGGACAAAGCAGTATTCAGTATGAAGACAGTTACGTTTAGCAGGAACCAATATAGCAGATGATGCTGTATTCATTTCTGAAGACTACAAACAGCTCTTAAAATCAAGACCAAAAGCGACTGCTGCTAAATTTCTTGACTTCTCATTTGAGAGCAGGAACAAGTGGCCTAAGGAAGGCAAACTAATTCAGCATCGCCTGATGGGAGGGCCAACGCATTTACCATATAAATGGGCTGCTTCGCCCTGGAATGTATAAGCTGAACTGTCAGAAGGATTCTTAGGAATCCCGCCTGAGGTGTGAATTGCTCTCGGAATCACTGTAAAAGCATCAGAGAATATTATGGTCTCTGTAATTCAATGGCAGCCCTGTCAGGGGAGTATTTAGGAATTCACTGGTAAGGAAAGAACTGGAGAGGCTTATAGTTTACACCCCTAGAAGTAGGATGTGAGACAATTAAAAAAAGAGGATTTCTTTTTTTTTCCTAAAGAATTGTTCTGGGGGCAGCATCCCCCAGTTCCCCAATTAAGTAGCTTCCAAAGCCTCATCAGAATTAAACCCCATAAAGACATCTGCATTTTCTGGGACTGTGTCCTTCAGGTGTTTTGCTTAACCTCTAAACTGAGATTCTTCAAGAGACATCTAGGAATGAATGGCCTTGTACACTGAGGAAGTGTAACGAATTCTAAATAAACTGAATACCTTTAAGAAATCTTTGTCAGCTGTGCCTTTTAGTTACAATCTTAAAGCGCTAACAGTTTTGCATTGCTTCTAATCAATTCAGCTCTTATGTCTTAACTTTTGGGAAAAGACTATACCATTCAGTAGGTAGCCTATGTCACGGTCATTAGGTCATTATCAAATGGAAGTAATTTGTTTCTCACCTTTTAAAAATGCCCTGTGTATTAAATTGTGTCCTGTATGTTTAAAAATTGCCTTCAGCACAAAACGAAATTTGTTGTATATTCTCATATAAATACAGTGTGTGTATAGTAGGTTTATTTATTTAGAATTTATGTCCCCATCAATTTACAATTCTGTTAGCTTGCCAGAAAGAAAAAAGGAAGGCTTCATTTAAGCAGGGATTTGAAAGAAGGATGGAATTTGGCAGAGAGGAAGGGTAAAGCACTGAAGGGTCGTGAAACAGTATGTCTTTGGGGACAGCAGAACAGGTATGGCTGAGGCAGGAAGGGCATTATTTTGGTCAAGTAGGGTAGTCGGTGGTTGATGCTGGGAATCTGAATGTGTAAAGCAACAGAGTGTGAAATGATAAAAAGTGTGCGGAGGTATGAGGGTGTACGTGTCTCCTGAAGAGGTAAAACTGATCCCCTCTCACCTCACTTCCAAGGTTTCAGCGGGAAGGAATTGTCAGGCAAGTGGATGCTCCTCGGTTCTTTGTCTCGTCACAATGAAGATTTGGAGTGACGGACATTAAAGCCCTCGGCGTGTCACAGCTCTCGGGTCTTGGACAGACCGTGTTATAGCTCTCAGGTCTCGAACGGACCGTGTTATAGCTCGTAGACAAATTAGTGTTACAGCTCTATTTTATGGGGGGAGGGTAGAGAGAGCAAGCCCTTTGGCTCCTCCTCTTTTTATATGTTTTTTTCTTCTCCCGGGCCTGCCCTATGCAAATTGGGCTTAGTCAGGAGTGCTGTTCTCCCTGAAGTCCCCACTCAGGTCCTCGGACCTTCCTTTGACCTTCCTCTGTTCTCTTTTCGCGGGCTTTTCCCTTCCTTGTCTTTTAGCCACCGCCATTTTGGACTCCTTTTCCCTATTCTACCTACCGAACAGAATCAAAAACTGCTTGGAGAGAACTTTACAAATTTGCTCAGAGAAGTCAGTAAGATTCTTCCTTCCTGAATCGCCTATGGCTTAAAATAAGGGAAGCATAATTTCTATAGCGAAAGCAAACAAACAAAATAGAACAGAATGGCAACTTCCTGCCACGTGATGGAACTGGGGCAAGGGGTGTCTCCGTTGACTTTGTAAGTGTCCAGAAAACACGTGCACAAAGATACAGCAGCTTTCTTTGTAATGCCTCCAAACTAGAAACCACCCCAAAGTCTATCAGCAGAGAATGAATATAAAAATTGTGATGTAGTCATATAATAAAATACTACACAGCAATGAAGAAGAGGAGCCTATTGATACCTGCAGCACCATGGGTGAACACCATGTGATGTTGAGCCAAGGAAGACAGATACAGGTGGCACGCACTGGATGATCCCATTCATGGAGAGTTCTGAAATGGTCAGACTGACCTATGATGGTGATGGGGGCAGGAGGGGTTGCTGAATGGGAGCCATCCAGAGTGATTATTAATCACCCAGCAAGCCATCTGGAGTGATTATTAATACAATGCTCTGTGTTAACTAAGTGGTCTTATGCGTGTACACACATGTAAACATTCTCTGTGACACTTAAGATCAGTGCACTTTACAACAAGTAAGCCATGCTGCCTAAAATAATTTTTAAAATTTATTGGCACATTTACACTGGCTCTGGCACTTAACAGCTGTGTGGCTATCAGCCAGGTGCTATTAGCATCTTTGAGCATCATTTTCCTCATCTGAAAAATGGGAATTTATGACACTGGGCAGGTTGCTAAAGGATTAGAGAGAAGAAGATTTGTGCCCACCATGGTGCCTGTCCCATGGTTAGGAAACTTTAAATTGTTTTCCCTATAACCATCTGCAGCCCACAGCCCCTAGCTCTAATGGCTCCGGCTCTGGTGGTTCAGCGGGGAAGCCATGCTGAGCCCCGGCGGGTGTGCCAGAGAACGGCGCCTCCTGTGACGAGGCCATCACTTCTCACCACACTCATAAAAGTATTCCAGCTACACTTTTTATTGCAGGAGAGGATTTTTGTAAGCATGAGTGGAGAAAATTAGAAGCTGCTGGATAAGGCTTGTGGGTAGTACTCAAGGGAAATAAAAACCAAATAAATTCACTGGCTGATTTTGAGGAGAAAAGGTCGTTCTCTGAGAATATTGCCAGACGATGTCCTTGAAGCCCCGAAAAATAAACACACGACTTGGAAACCCAAATACATTCAGATCCACACCAGGACACATAAAAATCAAACTTTTCAAAACTAAAGAAAAAATTTAAGATCTTGAAAGCAGCCAGACATAATATATTTTTTATAAGGGAAGATCGATTCAGGTGACAACAGATTTCTCAATGGAAACCATGGAGGTCAGAAATTTTTAAAATAAAAATTAAAAAGGTCCAATCAAACCAGGGTGTCCACCACGACTCAGAAGGGATGAATGTGTTTCCCCAGTTACCTGAACTGGGCGTCCCAGGTGGTGCTAGTGGTAAAGAGCCTGCCTGCCAATGTATGAGGCTTAAGAGACACAGGTTCCATCATCCTTGGGTCGGGAAGATCCCCTGAGGTCACAGCAACCCACTCCAGTATTCTTGCCTGGAGAGTCCCACGGACAGAGGAGCCTGGAGGGCTATAGTCCATGGGGCTGCAAACAGTTGGACATCTTAGCGCACACACAGAGTCACCTGAACTGCCCTTAACTTAGCGACCACCTTTACGCAGAGTTAACCACTTGCTTTTCACTGAGTGGAGGCCACCTTTCGAGGGATGAGAACTACGTGGCCGGGGGGATTTCATGCCCTGGGCAGGCCCTCCCCAGCCCCGGAGGGGATATAGCTCAACCCACAGTATGGTCCCACTCACCAGGCCCTGGGACAGGAAAAGAAGCTGCAGGGCCCGCCTAGAGGGTTATCAGGGCAGGGCCTGCTGCTCTGTGGGCCAGGGGCTGGGAGATGGCAGTGGAAATTGAATCCCCTGGCCACCCAGAAGCCTGTCCCCTGCCTTACGCTCAGGATCTCTGGTGTTATGGAAAGAATGCCAGCCCTAGGGCTTCCCTGTTGGTCTTCCCAGTGGCTAAGACTCCTCGCTCCCAATGCAGGGGCCTGGGTTCGATCCCTGGTCAGGGAACTCAACCCTACATGCCACAACGAAGAGTCTGAATGTCACAACACAACTAAAGATCTCACATGCCACCAGGGAGGCTCACGTGCCACAACTAAGACCCAACACAGCCAAACAAATAAATAAAATATATGTTTTTAAATGCCATCGTGCACGCCTGACTGAAACTCTGGCTTGGCCCCTTCTTAGCTCTCCATTCCCTGGTCTGTTATCCATCAAATCAAGCTTTTGCGGGTGTAGGGAAGTGCTGGGAGTAATAGACAAGGCAGCCCTATGCCCCCTGCAGTGGACCCCCAGTGAATGTTCCCAAGGCCAGGTTCAGAGAAGCGATGTGGACAGCTGTGGCCCCTGGGAGCCTCAATCCAAAAGGAAGAATGTAGCAGGGTGGGCTCTGAGGCTGGTTGACATTCAGAGGCCCCCCTACAGTGGGGACCAGGGAGCCAGCCCCAGTCCCCCAGCCAGGGATGAAACTGGGGGCTATTAGGGAAATCATAAGGGGCCTCAGAGCTTAATCAACAAGATCTCTTCATATCATTGCCACGTGGGTGAAAATAGAACCACAGTGACTAGGGCTGGACACGCACAGAGATGTGACCGTGGGGAGAGGGGCCACGGGAAGGTAGCAGGGCGAGTGACCCAGCATGGCTGTGATCGGGGCGGGGGACGTGGACAAGTTGGCTTGGGATCTGATGTTGGCTCCACCTGCCCATGGACAAGGCTCCAAAGCCTCGCTTTCCTCCTGGGTCAGATGAGCGTAACATAGTGCCAGCCTCACAGCCCCGTGGACAGGACTCACTGAGAGGCATCTGCCAGCAGCCAGCCAGAGTAAGTCCCAGTAGGTGTTAGCTCTGATTACAGTGGTTATTGCTGCCATCACTGGGGAACAGGCCAGGCAAGTAGATCATAGAACTGAGAGTACATAGGTTTCAAGAAGGGAGGGTGTAGGGACTTCCCTGGTGCTCCGAATCCGTGTCTCCAATGTAGGGGGCCCAGGTTCAATCCCTGGTCAGGGAACTAGATCCCACATGCTGCAGCTAAGACCTGGTGCAGCCAAATAAATAAATAAATACTCTTTTTTTTTAAAGGGAGGGTGTCATGACACACTAGGTTTTGGTTCTGTTGTGGAGAGTGTTTGTCCAGCATGAATGTGTCAGGTTAAAAGGATGAGGCAAGAGCACTGGCTAGGGGTCAGTAGTATCCTGGTAAGTTTTTGACAGGTGGCTCTCCAGGGATAAAAAGAAAAAGAGCTTGATTTGTAGCACTTGTCAATTCCCATAGTGTAAATATCCCCACCATATGTGTCGTTGAGCTACCAGATTATCGCTGAATGCTTAGTGAGGGAGAGGTGCCCACAGTCAGCTGCCCCCAGCTGGAACAAGCCTGCCCAGCATAGCACTGGCTGGAGTGTAGAAGGGTGTCTCCAAGAACAACAGGAAGAGGCCCCTGCCCTGTAGGAGCTCAGAGTCCAACACAGAAGACAGGAAGGTCCCAACCATAACCGTACAGAGTTGGGACTGGGGCTGAGAGAGCACCCAGAGGCAGTGCGTGGCCCTGAGGTGGGAGCCGGGGGACCAGAGGGCATCCTGTGGCTCATCCTGTGGCTGAGAGCATCTCGATGCCTGAACCCAAACTAGAGTCTAGGTCATCAAGAAGGATGCAGCCAGGCTTATTAAATTTAAGAAGCATTTTTTGCTTGTTTTAACCTCTCAGCCACCCATGAGGTATGTGGAGCCAATATTCCAATTTCATAGCTGAAGAAACTAATGTTTACAGAAGTTGTTACGACATCGTCCTTTTTCTCTGGAAGCTCAGTGAAAGCCATCTTTGAGCTTAGTAGCTTTCTGTGCAGGTTCTTAAGACTCGGAGATGCTCCTGGGCCTGAGACTGGGTGTATTCACATAGCAGGAAAATTTTGGTCTTCGTTATCCTAGTACATGCGTGCTTAGTTGCTCAGTTGTGTCCGACTCTTTGCGACCTCATGGACTGCAGCCCGCTAGGTTCCTCTGCCCTGGAGATTCTCTGGCAAGAATACTAGAGTGGGTAACCATTCCCTTCTCCAGGGGATCTTCCTGACCCAGGGATCAAACCCAGGTCCTCTGCATTGCAGGCCAATTCTTTATCATCTGAACCACCAGGGAAGCCGTTTGATATACTAGGAGTATGCCAAAATACTAGATGTGGTTATTAGACTTGTTTGTGACTAAAAAAAAAAAAAAAAAAATCAACTCTAACAAGAGCTAAAGACAAACAAACTAAAAGGAGTTGTGAGACAGAATTTTTATGAGTCTCAGGAATGTATGTAATCATAAAGCTTTTATACCTTAGTTCCAAAGGAAATGCTTCTCTCTTTGTTGGATGTTTCTGGGCTTATTGTATTATAGAGGCCTTGGCAGCATTTATGCAGACTTGCACTTGCTTTGCTAAAAACCACTTTCTCTCAATTTCTATTTTCCTCTCTAAAATTACATTCAGGATCTTCAGTCCAAGGAGTGTGTGAGAGCCTGTGAATCTGTTTCCACGGGACAAGGTCAAGGAAAGTCACTTCCGACACTGTATGCACCTCTGATGATAATATTAAAGTGCTCTCTCCACGCTTTTATTTTTGACCTTGGGACAATCTCTCTCTCTCTCTCGGCTTTATTAATAACTACCTCGTATGGTGTTACTGGATGCTGAAAAACGTGCCCTGAATGTTGTTGCATTCAAAACTTCATCAAGAAAAATCAATATACTCAGCTTTATTTCTAATCAGACTGTTTTCTTGCTTGGCAAGCTTTGAAACCTTGTGCAAAATCCCTGACCTTTTCTGGGCCCCTCCTGAGAGGTTGACAGGGATTCAGGACCTCTGCAACACTTCCTCAGAGTGCCCAGGGGTGGGCCAGTGAGGAGCTGACCAGATGCTCAGTGCTGAAATTTGCTAGTGTAGTGAAGGACGGTGATTCAGGCAGCGTCTTGAGCCTGGACTCAGACAGCAGTATAACTCCCCAAGATGGTTGGGGGAAAGAGGAATCTGCCTTTGCATATGACAAGTCCATACCTGGGTGGGGCATGAGGCTGAAGGTGGTGGAGCGAGCCCATTCTTCTTACAGACCAGCCAGAATTGTCCTGTCACCATATCTGCTGAAGAGGGGTTTCTAGTCTCCAAGAGCAAGCCATCTATAAGTATTACAGTGTAGGCTTTCAAGTTTAGGAGATGAAAATCTAACTCAGCTGACCAGCTTCATTCATTTTTAACTCATCATCTACCAAACCTGCCAGCGTACACACTTCTCTGCCCAGAGCCATTTCAGAAATGAAAGGCCACAGGGTGACATCTATGTGGCACCTACGCCATCCACTGCTTTGTGGCAGCGTCCCACCTCCCTTATGCAGGCTTCCTGTCTGATGTCTGTGGAGGACATGCAGTGTTGAGTTGTATTCTAGCATGGCGGGTCTCTGGAGGTTTACATAGGTGCCATGTCAATGCTCAGACACTCAGGTGGAGAAGAGACAAGCCTTCTGGAAGCACTAAAGAGGGCTCCTCTTTTTCCTTTCAGTCATGGCTTCCCAGGTGTGAAGCTCAGGTAAGCTAGTGGGCTCCCAGGTAAGCTAGTACGCGTGGCACCTGCCCTGTGGAGTCGGGTGGACCTTCACTGGAGCTGATCCAGTCGAAGGTCCCCTCTGTGTTCACCTCCCCTTTGCAGCTCTGGAGCCTTCATCCAGGTCTTGGTGAGGCCCTCCAGCCAGGTCTCCAAGGGCTCTCCCCAACTGGGCCAATGAAGGGGACAGCCACCAACAAGAGGCCAGGTTAGAGGAGGGTCTGTCTATTAAGGTGAGACCCCGGAGTTCAGGCTTCCCAGTCCAGATGCTTCATTGTGGTAAAATCTTTCCTTCCGGTGCAAGCACTTTTTTTTGTTTGTTTGTTTTTGACTGTGCTGGGTCTTCATCGAGCACGTGGGTTTTCTCTAGTTGTGGTGTATGCGGTTCTCACTGTGGTACATGGGCTTCTCTGCTTACAATGTACAGGCTTAGTTACCCTGCAGCATGTGGGATCTTAGTTCCCCCACCAGGGATCGAACTCATGTCTCTTGTGTTGGAAAGCAGATTCTTAATCACTGGACCACCACGGAAGCCCCCCCAACCCATTTTAGAGGGAAAGAATATAGTATTTCTCGGCAACTGTGGTTTTCATAGCCATGTGACAATTCAAGGACAGCCCAGGCCTCCCCATGTTTGATTTAAGTCACTAGGAGTGTATTTTCGCAGACAGTCGCTAAGTGTGTTCTTAGTGAGCATGTATTTTCTCTGAAATAATAGACAGGGATGGTTTAATGAGTATTAGCATCATGGTGCGGGGCATTTCGGTCGTCACTTCTAATTCTCACATCCAACAACACGCTTGATCTACAAATTAGACTGCAGGATTCTGAGCGGCACCGAGGGCTGAGTAGAGCAGAGGGAGTTCAGACAAGATGAAGGCTCTGCTTGATTGTTTCTCCTCTTCCCGGAAGCTCCCAGAAGGAAGATTGCATGCTGACATTGCCCAGGGAACGCTGTACCTTCCAGTCTCACCCTGGTAACAGGCCAAGGATTGAATTTGCCTGGAAAGAGATGGCGTTGCACAGAGACACAGTCAAATGCATTTGCAAAGCTATCAGTGGCTCATCTGAGACTCTGTAGGCCTTGACGTGGACTCTGTTCTTGCCATGTCTCTTGTGCCCTGTTCACGCTGCCTCCCCCACCTGCTACTCTCTGCTGTTCTCAGGACGTGGCACGGCCACAGACGGCCGCACAGAGGGGCCAGGGGCGCCAGGTCTCCTTTCCTTGAAGTTTTGAAACTACCGCTAACGCTTCTGCTGTTGCAGTTGTTGTCTTTATTGATTTATTTACGTATTGTTATTGAACCCCTGATAACCGATTTACAATACTGTGTTAATTTCAGGTGTACCACAAAGTGATTCGGTCATACATATACGTATGCAGTGTTCAGATTCTCTTCCATTATACATTATTACAAGATGCTGAATAAAGTTCCCTGTGCTATACAGTAGGTCCTTGTTGTTTATCTATTTTATAGATAGTAACGTGTATCTTTTTACCACATGAGCCACCAGGGAAGCTCCTATATATATATATATACACACATGTATTTGTTGTTGCTTAGTCACTCAGTCATGTTCAACTTTTTTGCGACCCAATGGACTGTAGCCCACCGGGCTCCTCCGTCCAAAGGATTGTCCAGGCAAGAAAACTGGAGTGGGTAGCCATTTCCTTCTCCAGGGGATCTTCCAGACCCAGGGATCGAACAGTGTCTCCTGCGTTGGCAGGCAGATTCTTTATCACTGAGCCACCAGGGAAGCCCACATACACAGGTATGTGTGTGTGTATTCAAAGTAAAAAATCACACACACACACACATATACAATGTTTCGGGGCTTCCTAGGTGGTGCAGTGGACTTGCCAGTGCAGAAGATACAGGAGATGTGGGTTCAGTCCCGGAGTCAGGGAGACCCCTTGGAACAGGAAATGGCAGCCCACTCCAGTATTGTTGCCTGGAGAATCCCATGGACAGAGGAGCCTGGCGGGCTACAGTCCATGGGGTCACAAAGGGTCAGACGCGGCTGAGCAAGCATGCATGGTGTTATCTTTTAATCTCCAAATCCTAAATCATCTCTCCCCCACCTCCCCTTTGGTAACCAGAAGTTTGTTTTCTAAGTCTGTTTCTGTTTTACAAATAAGTTCATAGTATCATTTCTTAGATTCCACATGCGAGTGATATCATATGATGCTTGTCTTTCTCTGTCTGACTCACCCCTCTTAGATGATCACCTCTAGGTCCCTCCATGTTGCTGCAAATGCTCATGGCCACTAACTGTTGATTCAGAGACCCTGAATGGGGCCTTTGCTGCCCATCCATGTTCAGCACTCCCAAAGCCTCCAAAAGTGTCCTCCCCACTAGAGGCTTTGCACCCCTCCTGGGCTCTCCTTTGTCTCCCCCTTGATCACAGCCAGCTTCCAGGAAAGACTGTGAAAGGAGTTCACCACGTGCCATCTGGGGTGGGCATAGCTCCTGACCCCTCTCCCAGGGGAGTTTTATTTACATAGGTAAGTCCTTACGGCAGCTCAGACGTTCTACCCTGGGATGCTTCCAGCAGCGCCTGCGGCAGTCCTGGATCTGTCTTGTCACATGTGGCTCAGGCTGGTCACCCAGAACCCCAAGAAGGACTGGAGAAGAGAAGTGAAAGTCATAACCCACTTCCTGAGCAGGAGGCATGTTGTCTGCCTTAAATTCACAAATCCCCAGAAGCCTCCAAGGCAAGCCTTAGCCTCAGTTTCCAGGGTAGGAGGGACTTCCCTTGTGGCTAAGACTCCACGCTCCCAACACAGGGGGCTCAGGTTCAATCCTTGGTCAGGGAAATAGATCTTACGTGCTAACTAAGAGTGTATATGCTGCAACTAAAGATCTCTCATGCCAAAATGAAGATAGAAGGTCCCAGGTGCTGCAGCTGACACTTGGCATAGCCAAGGAAATAATGAAAATAAAGATCCTTTTTTAAAGAAGTCTACACAGGGTAGGAGATGGGCTGAGAGACCTGCTCAAAGTCATGTGATTGACAAGGCACTGAGCCTGGATTGGGAACCCAGCTTATTTTATTTTGAAGCCCAGCATCTTTCCACTGTCCCACTCTGCTTACCTGGGAGCAGAGGACACCACCTCCAGCTCCCAGAGGCAAGTCTGGGCATCTAAGGATGCGCCGGCAGGAAGCTTAGTCTGCTTAACGGGCTTCGTGTCCCAGGAGGTCCGGGCCCCTTGATGCATCGGCTTTGTAGTTAGTGATGACTCCCCAGCATGGAATGGAGTCCTGAGCCTGGGCCCTCTGGCCCTCCCGGGGGACAGTGGAAGCAAGTCTGCGGTTCCTCGCTGGCAGCTCCTGCCCAGGCTGGGGATAACACTGCTGTTGCTCCCTCCCTTGCTGTCACAACACTGATTTAATGCAGGCGAGATGCCCTGAGCTTAGCACAGGTTGCTTCTCTCCTAATCTGTCTTCTCAGCTTGGCCATAACAGCATTGCGTGCGTGTGAGCTCAGTCACTTCAGTTGTGCCCTATGGACTGCAGCCCGCCAGGCTCCTCTGTCCATGGGATTCTCCAGGCAAGAATACTGGAGTGGGTTGCTGTGCTCTCTCCCATCCCTTCTTGACCCAGGAATCGAACCCACGCCTCTTACGTCTCTTGCATTGGCAGGAGGGTTCTTTACCACTAGCGCCACCTGGGAAGCCCAACGACATTGCAGGTGAACGCAAAACCAGCGCAGTAATTTGCTTTGAACTCCTAATTATCCAGAAGCAACCCATCCATGTTTTCTTTTGCTCTTAAGATAAAGACAGAACCAAGCATCCCACAGAGGCCCACAGGGTTGGTGCCACCTGCCCTCCCACCTCCCACCTCCTTCCCTCCCTCTCTCTTCGTAATGGGGGTCTCGCCCCACCTGGAATGCTGCCCTCCTATTCTGCTTCCAGACCTCCCCTCACAGTCCACAGATGGTCGTCAAGAAGCGTTTGTGTTGTTGATATTCCTGTCCCATCCATGCCCTTCCCTGTCCTGCTCACGCGTTCTAGGCTCTATTGTTTGTTTGTTTTGACTATGCTGGGTCTTCACTGCTGCCTGAACACTTTTGTCTCGAGCTGTAGTAAGCGGGGGCTACTCTTCATTACGGCGCGTGGGCCTCTCATTGCGGTGGCTTCTCTTGTTGCGGGGCACGGGCTCTAGGCTCACAGGCTCAGCAGTTGGTGGCTGCCAGGCTTCGTTGCTCTGCTGCATGTGAGATCTTCCTGGACTAGGGATTGAACTCATGTTCTCTGCATTGGCAGGTGGGTTCTTCACTACTGGACCACCAGGGAAATCTGTAGGCTCTTGTTTGGATGCTTTCCCCACTGGAATATAAGCTCCCTCTCTGTTTGGCACACCATATTGTCCACAGTTTCTGGCACATAATAGGTGCTCAACAAATACGTCTTTCGTGGCTGATTAAATGTTCTAATTCTTACAACGAAACTAGGAGATAAGACTCCCCCTTTTGCAGGTGAATAAATGGAGACTTGGAGAGGTGGTATTGGAACTAGGTCTCAGTCCTTCCATCTCTAAAGCTGGTGTTTTTTACCCAGTGACAACCCCATGTCCCGGCTCCTCTGTCCCCCACTGGCCTGCCCATCTCGGCTCTGTATTAAGGCTGTCAGCGCCTCTCCTTGGAGGCACGTGGATATGTGTCGCTGGGGTGCTGGCTTGTCCAGACGTCTGCCTTCCCAAGTGACTGAGTGCCTCTAGGGACAGGAGCCTCGTGCTGCGTCACTTCCTCCCCCAGCACCGGTCACTGTACCTGCCCAGTACATTGTGGATTCTCAGTAGGGGGCTGGGAATCCCATTCCCTTCTGTGTCAGCCATGGGTCACAACCCAACCCAACTCGGCTTCAAGAAAAGGGAATGCATCTGCTATGTAATCAGAGATGTTCAAGGGTAATGTGGCTTCAGGCGCTGCTGGATCCAGAGTCTAAACTGTGCCTTCGGGACTGTCTCTTTCCTTTCCGTCGCTTTCTGCTGGTGGGCTGCAGATTCGCATTTGTCACAATCGCAAGGTGACACCTGGAACTCTAATCCTCTCGTCTCTCAGTCACACATCCTTAGAAATCACCCATCTTGCAAGTGTTGAACAAAGTCCTAGGCATGGCTCGCACTGGCCTGAGGTGTGTTCACCTGTCCCTCCCCGATCTAATCACTGTGGCTGAGGCAGGGGAAGACACCTGATTCAAGCCAGACCCACTCCTGGGGCCAAGGTCAACTCCATGAAAAGGAGTGGGGAGAGGCAGCTCCCCAAATATTTGGGGTACTGTTTTATCAGGAAGAGGATGAATGGATGCCAGACTCTGAAAGGGAGATTTCCACTACGGGCTCTTTTCATGATTTCCCAAACTGACCTCGCACCTCCTCCAAACTGGAGTAGTCCTCACAGGGATAGAGCCTGACTCCTCCTTCCTCACATCCCTTCTGGGATGACGTCACCAGGCCTGGAGCTGTAAACAGAGCTTGGCATCCTCATTCTCTGTGCAGAGAGGGTGAGCTAGCTTCTAGCTGCTGCCTACACAGGCTGTGCTGCTCTGAGGCATCCCAGCACCCAGTGGGGATTGTTTTCCCCAGCACAGAGCCAGACTTTCAGGTACCCAGATCCAGAAATCAGGCCCTGATGAGAGGAGTGGGACCCTGGGGGACCTCCTGATCCTCTGCCCTCAGACTGAGAGAATCCAGCCTTGCTCTGGAGTCAGCTGGAGAAGAGAATTCCCTAAAGACCCCGATAGAGTTTCTCTGGGGAGCGTGGGGAGGTTTTCAAGAGCTGTGTAGGCAGGAGCTGTGTGTACAGTCCAGCCACTGATCAAGTTGCCCCCCCAACACACACCTCTCCTCTCTTCCTTGTTCTCTCTCTCCCCATTCCCTTTTCCTCATATGCACTTGCAGTACGCTCTTGAATTCTTCACAGGCCCTCCTCCTCTTTCCCCGCCCTCTTCTCTCCCCACCTTCCTTCTCTCACACACAGAAGTGACATCCACCGTGCCTCTCCCTGGGCCTCTGACATGCACGCTTTCCCCCTTCTCTCTCACACACAGGGGCTGTACAACACAGCACCCCACCCCTCTCCGCCTTCCCAGTCCCCCAACACACACACACAGACTCCAACCCTTGGACAACATCTGTGATCACTGACCCTTCAAAGGTTGGCCTCCACATGTTGTATCCATGTATCCTTTGGATACACCCCACATGGCAGTCAAACCCTAAATGCATGTCCCAGCTTGAAGGTTGGGCTCATGTTCCCATGGAGCGCCTCAGGTAAGAAAACTAATATCAGAGAAGGGACATGATCTGAGCCTGGTCACACGGCCACTGCGTGACAGAGGGGAACAGGGAACCTCGCTCTCTGGACCTCAAGGCTGGTGTCTTTCCCATGTCTCTCTTCTGACTTAAGATGTGCCTCTCAGGCCTGAATCCGCCCAGGAATGAGGGGGACTCTGCTAGTGGTAAAGAACTCACCTCTCAATGCAGGAGATGTAAGAGACGAGGGTTTGACCCCTGGGCTGGGAAGATCCCCTGGAGGAGGGCATGCTAACCCTCGCCAGTATTTTTGCCTGGAGAATCCCATGGACAGAGAAGCCTGGCGGGTGACAGTTCATGAGGTCACAGAGTCCCACACAACTGAAGCATCTTAGCGAGCAGGCAATGTGAGGATGGAGTCACATTGAGCTCATGACAAAGAGAGCATGACAAACCAGTGGGAAGGTCTCTGCAAGTGCCTCTGACCCTGTAAGTCCCGCTCCCCTCCAACAAAATCCTCAAAAAGTGCCCAGCAGAAGCAAAGAGTGTACCGAGTCTGCGTGACCTCTGGCCACAGGGCTGGCCAGCCCAGCCCAGAATTTCAGTGTGATTTCACGGCAAGAACTGAATAGAGGGCTGTCTGGACCGGCCTGAGGTGAGCTGCTGGGTGTAGGCAGCCTGGGAAGTGGGGTGCAGCCCAGCAGATTCTCCCAGAGCCCCCACCTCAGTGCAGTCGGGCTGAGAGAACAGGGCAGAAGCCATCAATATATTTGAAAGGTAAAAGCTCTCTTTGCCAGGCAAAGCGACAACTGTGAGAAAAACCCGGGCGCTCTGGGAGGCGGCATCTGTGCGGCTTGGCAAGGCCCCCTGTGCACTGTTTGGGTAGAGCAAGGCACTCCAGCCATCGTCCTGACTCCCTGTTTTCCGCATGACTGTGACTTGGAGTCAGTGGCCCTGCCAGAACGCGGAGAAAAGGCTCATCTGTTGCCATGGAGGCTCCCAGCTTCTCCAGAGGCTGGGCCTTGAGTCACTGCCTCTGCAAACAGATCCCACAAGCACCACCAAAATAAGCCAGTGGAAAAGGGAAATTATTTTTCTGTATAAGAGCTAGCATTGAAAGTGAAAGTGAAGTCGCTCAGTCATGTCCGATTCTTTGTGACCCCATGCACTACAGCCTACCACGCTCCTCCCTCCGTGGGATTTTCCAGGCAAGAGTACTGGAGTGGGGTGCCACTGCTTTCTCCAGAGGACCTTCCCAACCCAGGGATCAAATCTGGATCTCCCGCATGGTAGGCAGATGCTTTACCATCTGAACCACTAGGGAAGCATTATTGAGAGCTTATTCTTTCTTTAAAGATTTTTTAAAACTTTTTTTTTGTATTGGTGTATAGCCAGTTAACAATGTTATAGTTTCAGGAGGACAGTGAAGGGACTCAGCCATACATACACATGTGTTCATTCTCCCCCAAACTCCCCTCACATCCAGGTGCCACATAACATTGAGCAGAGTTCCATGTGCTGTACAGTAGGTCACTGTTGGTTATCCATTTTAAATAAAGCAGTGTGTACAGGCAAGCATAAGTTCCTTCTCTAAGTCTGTGAGTCTCTTTCTGTTATATTCGTTTATTTGTATCATTTTTTAAAAGATTTTTTTTAATGTGGACCATTTTTTAAAGTGTTTATTGAATTTGTTACAGTATTGTCTCTCTTCCACATCCTTACTTTTTGGCCACGAGACATGTGGCATCCAAGCCCCCAACCAGGGATCAAACCTGCACCCTCTGCACTGGAAGGCAAAGTCCCACCCCCTGGACTGCCAGGGACATCTCCAGAGAGCTTATTCTGTACTGAATTACTGTGCTGAGCACTCAGTTCTCCTTATAACTCCATAAGGCAGATATATTGCACCCATTTTACAGATGTAGAAACAGGGAAAGAGAGGTCAGGGAACTTAGCCAGCACTTGCTAGGAAGTGGAGGAGTCAGGAGTTAAACCAGGCAGGCTGGCTCCACAGGCTGGCTCTGTACTATGATGCTCTCAAGGAACTCAAAAATCTGGTGCATTCTGGGGTGCTTAGTTGAATCCTGGTCAGTGGTTTCAGTTTTGAGGAGCATTTTGTTGAAAGCCCCCTCAAAAGGCAATTTAGGAAATGTATTCACAGCATCTCTGGAGAGATATTTTTGGCTCTTTGCAGATGGAGGAGCTCTGAAGTCCACCATGGTGGATGATGCTAAAATAAAATATCCCCCTCCCCACACCTACACATGCAAGATCTTTGGCCAGGCTCCCACCCTGGAGATGGGGATTGGTAGCAACTGCGCATAATTTCCACTCCTGAAGAATACATCTTGCAGCGTGGCGCCCAGAGCCTCCTGAGTATCCCTGTCAAGAGAAATTTGCAGAGGCCTGGGCACACCACAGAACCCCCGGGGATGTCCCTTCTGCTCACACTGGGACACCGGAAAGGGGATTAGGGATGCTATCAACAGCATCAACAGTGCGGGTGATGCGGACCTTGTCCAAGAGGAGCTTGACACCTCGAGGAGAAGGGAAATGTGACTGGAGGAACTCAGCCACAATTGTGAGAGAACCCTGCGGTTCCTATCTGCTCTCATCTCTCCCAGCAGCCCTGCCAACTCTGATCTGAGCTCATGATGGTGCTCCCTTCAAGTCGGAGCTCCTCGCACTTTCAACCCCCAACTGACCAGTCTCAACAACTGGCTTGCATCTGGCCCCGTGGGAAACCACTGTATGATTTCAACTTACTTTTCAAGTCAAAGGACAACAGCAGCCTTTTTTTTTTTTTTAGATTTACATTTGAATTAACTTGAAGTACATTAACTTCTTTGATTTGCTGAATGTAAATGAGTTTCCATTTTTGTAAGAGGTGGCCATTGATTTTTGCACGAAAAAGAGTGGGTGAGGCTTGTGCCTTTTCAAAGTCTGCATTTATGCGCCCCACGTATGTGGAGAGAACCCATTTCTGATGCAGTTCGTTCCAGGAGAGTGTAAACAGAATTTTGTGCACCTGCATTTGTCTGGAAGGAAGACACACTTCCAGAGGCTGCAGTTATTTGGCAGTGGGCAAAACAGAACCAGTTTCTTCCCTTCCTCAGCACCCTTGGTTTATCTGTAGATCCTTTGCTAAGTAAGTGCTTTATCAAGAATGGTGCGCTGTAAGCAGAGTGCCCTGCGTCCTCATGAATATTCTGGAGCATGCACTCACACACACAGATGGGAGCTGGTATGATGACTTGCCCAATAGTCTGCCTACTGCTTCACGGTAAGCGGGTAGCACATCATTCAAAATCCTGCCTAGACCCATTAGGAGGAAGATTCCCCAGTTTTTTCCTAACAAATACTCTGCTCCCTTCATATGTGTGTGTGTGTGTGTGTGTGTGTGTGTGTCTGTGTATGAAGGCCATTCTCTGCCACAATGATGTGAAAGCAAATTAGGAAATGTTTTAAATGCCAATCAATTAGGCACAGGTAAAATATGCCTGCTAAGTTGCTTCAGTCGTGTCCAGCTCTGTGCGACCCTATGGACAGTAGCCCGGCAGGCTTCTCTGTCCATGGGGATTCTCCAGGCAAGAATACTGGAGGTATTTCCATGCCCTCCTCCAGGGGATCTCCTGACCCAGGGATCGAACCCAGGTCTCCTGCACTGGCAAGCAGGTTTCTTTACCACTAGCGCCACCTGGAAAGCCCCAAATAAAATAGAGCGAAAGTGAAAGTGACCCCATGGATACACAGTCCATGGAATTCTCCAGGCCAGAATACTGGAGTGGGTAGCCGTTCCCTTCTCCAGGGGATCTTCCCAGCCCAGGGATCGAACCCAGGTCTCCCACATTGCAGGTGGATTCTTTACCACCTGAGCCACAAGGGCAGCCCAAGAATACTGGAGTGGGTCACCTATCCCTTCTCCAGCGGATCTTCCCAGCCCAGGAATCGAACCAGGGTCTCCTGTATTGCAGGCGGTTTCTTTACCAACTGAGCTATCAGGGAAGCCCAAATAAAATATAGTACACCCCGAAACAGGAATAAGGAGGCTTTATGTTTATGATATGGGATGATCACCAGATGTGTTCCTCTGGAACAGTGCAAAGGGGTACTATACTACCATTTGTACAGAGAAAAAGCAGAGGTGAGTATTTTAGGGAGTACTGTCTTGTGTGTGCCTAGGTGACAAGAAACTGATAGCATTGTCTGCCCCTGAACTGGATGGATGGTGATCATGGGTGAGCAGGAGATACATTTTAAACTCTGTGAGACATCTATTAAATTTTTTACTTCAGGAAAATTAACAAGCAAAAAACAAGAGCGCATATTGGCTTCACTGTTGACCAGCTATCTAGCCTTCGTTTTCGCAAAAGAATACTTGTCTCATCATTTAATTTTGAGGACTAAAAAGACCTGGCCCCATGCCAGGTGTGCGGTAGGCTCTCAACAAGTGACGGATCCTGGCAAGTGCAAGGCAGCCCCAGCAACTACAATCTACTGTAAACACACAGTGACGTTTTGCATTATCTTTAACCAGCCACTTAATATAACAAAGTCCTCGCCTCTTCATTTTCATAGTAGTACATTGTATGTTCATTATAGCTAAGTCCAGAATTGGTTAATACAAACAGTAAGCAGATAGATCATCTTCTTGTCCCAACAACCACCTTTGAACTTAAAGACACCTCACTATATGGCATAATGTCACATATGTGGTAAGTCGCTCAGTCGTGTCCTGCTCTTTGTGACCCCATGGCCTGTAGCCCGCCAAGCTCCTCTGCCCACAGGGATTCTCCAGGCAAGAATACTGGAGTGGGTTGCCAGGCCCTCCTCCAAGGGATCTTCCTGACCCAGGAATCGAACCCAAGTCTCTTGCATCTCCTGCATTGACAGGCAGATTATTTACCACTAGCATCACCTAGGAAGCCCAAAAGAAATGTCATTTCTTTTTTTGGCTTATTCATCAGTTTGAGTAATAGCAACATTTATGTTAACAATAAGCCAAAAAGGAAATTACACACTTTTTTTAAATACAAATCTGAAGATGTTATCAGAGCAAAGCTGGCATACTTCCGTGTGTCAGGATGTGGGAGGTGAAGCGAGACCCAGTGCAACTATGCGTCCCTGAAAGTTTGGCTGAAGGAAGCTGTGATCATTTGTATTCTGAGGGTGCAGGAGGTGAGATGCAGAAAGATAAACGTGTCTCCCAGACCACACATAGAGTGATGTGACTGGGGCAGGAATCCACGTGTGCTGACTGCCTTTTCTCTGCTGTCTTGGTTCCTAGTTCACGCAAAGCAGCACGGGACGGATGTGAAATTTCCCTTCTCGGCCCGCATGGTTCACAGTGCAGATTTCTGTAGCTAGAGCCAGAGCAGTGGCTCCTCAAATAAATGCAGTTAAATTCTCTTACTTCAGGTTGATTCTGACAAGTGAAAGATGTCTAAGTCCCAATCAGCTTTACAATTAAGAGAGCAAAAGAAAAGCCGCATTCCAATGACATTTATTCCTGCCTCCAAACAGCCAACGCTAAAAGAAACCATTTCGTTCTCCATCCCCCAGGCTTAATAACTGCCTGGTTGAGTATCATTCCAACTCGCTGAACCAGAGAGGAATGAATCAAGCGTAAGGGTGGAGCCGAGAGCCACGGAGATGCCAGAGAGATGGAAGAGTGCAGGGCCAGGTCAGTGCCAGGGGCGTCGAGTCTGAGGAGAGCTTCCTGAGGGACAGGTAGGGACAGACAGTTGGGAGGCCAGAGTGGCTGCAAAGAAGAGCCGCTGTGCCCAAGACCTATGAACGATAGCTGGAAAGTCCTGGAGCAACTGAGCCTGCCCTGACACATCTGCCTCCAGACCGTCTCAGAAGCGTCTTCTTATTTAGACCTTCCTGGGCTTCCCTGGTTCGGGTGGTACAGAATCCACCTGCAATATAAGAGACCCGGGTTGGATCCCTGGGTCGGGAAGATCCCCTGGAGAAGGGAATGACTCCAGTATTCTTGCCTGGAGAATTCCATGGACAGAGGAGCCTGGCGAGCTACATTCCATGGGGTTCCAAAGAGTTGGACATGACTAAGCAACTAACACTTACTTTCTTGGGTGATGGGGCTTCATTGGTTTTTATCCCTAATTACTAATGCAGGACCCTAGCCTCCTCCAAAACTCCTCTCCCCACCCCACACCTATGGATTCATGGGAATCTCTTAAGGGCACAAGTCTCAACAACTAGCCCGTGACATCCATGGGTGTTTTTCCACTTTCTGCCCAGCGGGTCCTCATCCTTAGTGTATTCTGGGTGCTGTATTCATCACCACACTCCCCTGGGTACCACCACTGTACTCTCCAGGCACCACCCTCTCCTCCTGGGGTCATCTGTATGTGGGGACACAGCTGTGTCCCCTCCTGGCACTCATCTGCCACCACAGAACCTACTGTCAAAGTGCCAGCATGGAGCTGCCCTCTCAGGGCCGAGTTAGGGTGCGGCAAGCAAGGCATTCACCTTGGGTGCAAAATTTAAGGGCGTGATCAAAGCCAAGTAATTAAGGTAAATATTTAAATAACAGTATGTTTAAAAAGCAAAATTAATGCAAAAGTTCATAAAGAATAAAATATAAGTGTTTACACTGAAGTATCGTTGATATATAATGTGATAGAAGTTACAGGTGTACCATATACTCATTCACAGTTTTTAAAGGTTATATTCCATTTATAGTGGTTATAAAATATTTGCTGTCGAAATGCAAAAATTCTGACTAAAGACAGGGTCTATTAATAGTGAATGCCTCTGACTGGAGACTGAGACAAAAGGAAATAATTCTCCCCCTATGTAATATTCTTGTGTATTTTAATGATAATTTTTCTGGCATATTAAAATATCTGAAAAAATAGTGAAAAGCTGAAAAGCATGTATGTTACACTCACAGTGTTATTGTAAGTTTATATATTTTATTTAAATAACAAGCACAACTATTTATAATTTTACTTTCCTGGCCTTAATGGAAGAAGCACTCTCACTAATAATATTTTCAAGGTACCACCTCACAGCAGTCGAATGGCCATTGTTTAAAAGTCTAGAGGACTTGTCTGGTGGTACAGTGGACTAGAATCTGCCTGCTCATGCAGGGGCATATGGGTTCAATCCCTGGTTCAGGAAGCTTCCTCATGCCATGGGGCAACTGCGCCTGTATACCACTTACTGAGCCTGAGGGCCACAGCTACGAAAGCTTGTAGGCCTAGAGCCATGCTCCGAAACGAGAGAAGCCAGTGCATCAGGAAGCCCACGCGTTACAGCAGAGTCGCCCCTGCTCGCCGCAACTAGACAAAGCCCTCAAGCAGCAACAGAGACCCAGTGCACAAAAAGACAAACGAGTAAACAAAAAACAAAAAAAAAGGCTGCAGTTAACAAATGCCGGAGAGGGTGTGGAGAAAAGGGAACCCTCCTACACCGTTGTTGGGAATATGAGTTGGTGCAGCCAATGAGGAAAACAGTATGGACGTTCCTCAGAAATCGAAAAATAGAATTACCATATGATCCAGCAATCCCACTCCTGGGCACATATTTAGACAAAACTATAAATCAAAACAATACATGCACCCCTACGTTCATAGCAGCACTATTCCCAATAGTCAAGACATGAAACCAGCCTTCATGTCCATCGACTGAGGCATGGATGAGGAAGATGTGGTACAAATGCGCAGTGGAATACTATTCTGCCTTAAGAAAGAATGAGACAATGCCATTTGCAGCGACATGGATGCAACTATAGATTACGATGCTAAATGAGGTAAGTCAGAAAGAGAAAGACAGCGCTTCCTCGGTGGCTCATTGGTGAAGAATTCTTGTCTGCCAATGCAGGAGACACAGGTTTGATCCCTGATCCGGGAAGATCCCACATGCCGAGGAGCAACCAAGCCCGTGCCCCGTAACTATTGAGCCTCTGGCTCTAGAGCCTGGGAGCTGCAGCTACTGAAGGCTGAGCCTCCTGGAGCCTGTGCTCCACAACAAGGGGAGCCCCTGCAATGAGAAGCCCGTGAACCACACCTACAGAGCAGCCCCTGATCACCACAGCTAGACTCAGCACAGCCACAAATAAACAAATACAAAAAAAAAAAAATAGAGACAAATACCATGTGATATCACCTACACGTGGGACCTAAAATACGACACAAGTGAATGCATTTACAAAACAGAAACAGACTCACGGAGACTTGTGGCCGCTAAAGGGAAAGCACTGGGGGAGGGATGGAGTGGGATATTGGGGTTATCAGATGTAAGCTTTTGTGTATAGAATGGATAAAGAGCAAGGCCCTGCTTCAAAGCACAGAGAACTATATTCAATATCTTATGATAAGCCATAATGGGAAAGAATATTTTTAAAAAAGAATGTATATAAATGGATCACTGAATTACTTTGCAGAAACTAACACAACATTGTAAGTCAACTATACTTCAATAAAAAATATTAAAACTGAAAAGAAAATCTTCAAAATCCACCCCTTTATTCTCTCCTTCAGCCCATTTCCTTGTCCATCTCCTGTTAGCCACTGTGCGACCTGGAGGAGTTGTGCAGAGCGGGCCCAGGAGCAGCTGTGGGGGCGTCACACACAGACACGCTCCCTCACTGCTCTCCCAGGCTTTCCCTGCTGCTGTCTGTCGCCTCCAGCTCCCCACCCTTAGCAGGACACTTCACGTTAATGGCAACTGGCACGTATCAACTGAGCATGACACTTGCAGCCTCCTGGCCATGACTGTCTGCAGATTCCCAGTGACACGCTCAGGGTTCCCAGTGTGAGGGCCGTTCTCCACCGAGTCTCTCAGCGTCTCTTGACTTCTTGAAACTGATTGCTCTGACTCCGTGCTCAAGGGCCTTCGTGCTGTCAGGGCTGAAGGAGTCTTATTTTCCAAACACCTGCCTGTCATTCTGTTGTTTTCCCCACGGCTCGGAATCAGTAATATCATCCTGTGTTCTTTACCACAGGCCAGATCTATCCTCAGGCTCAGTGACTCTCAACGTGTGGACCTCGGAACAGCAGCCTCACATCACCTGCACGTCGTCAGGGATGCTCATAGTGGGGGCCCCCCCAGACCAAACAAATCAGAACCTCTGAAGTCAGGCCCAGCAAGCTAGGTTTTAAGTTTAAGAACTGCTAATGGTTAAGAACCACCCTAACCTCTAAGTCTAACCTTTTGCTTAAGATGAAATGTAAAAATTGAACACATTTCCTAACAAATATACTTTTACTCTTTATCTATTGATTATACTCATATCCTGCCCCCCCCCCAAAAAAATGCAGAGGGCTTAAAAGAAAATAATAATATTGATGATAATAAAAAAAAAATAGCACATCCTGAAGATTTACACTGGGCAGGATACTGTGCTGGGTGCCTCCCATGTATTATATCATTTAATCTTTAGAAAAATCTGATGAAATATTTATTATCTCCTCTGCATCTGGGAGGGAAGAAAAACTTCTGTTAGGTAAAATAGCCAAGGATCAGATTTAGGGGAGAAAAAAGGTTTGCTTGTTCAGTGCGGGTTTTTGTTTGGCTTTTCTAGTAATTTGAGTGATCATACTTTGAATTTATTTTAGGGACATTGTATCCCAGGAGTTTACTTAGAAATCATGATTCCTAAGAGTTGAGTCTCACTCAGCAGAGGAGAGGGGCTTCCCCACAGGAGACCCGGGTTTGATCCCTGGGTTGAGAATATCACCCGGAGAAGGGGAACGGCCGCCCTCTCCAGTATTCTTGCCTAGAGAATCCTACGGACCAAGGAGCCTGGCGGTCTACAGTTCATGGGGACGTAAAGAGTTGGACATGACTGAGCGACACACACGCAGCAGAGGAGGTCCGAGTGATTCTGGCGGCAAGACTTTCTCTTGTCCTTTCCTCAAGTGCTCCCTGGGGGCAGCTGCCATCAGCAGGGTGGCAGACCTGGCCGCAAAGTTCTGGGCTCCCCGGGCCTCCACGGGCAGGAGTAAGAGTGCACACTGTCACGCAGGGACGTCTGTCCCTGGACAGCTGCAGTCTTAGAAGACATGTGACAAGCCGCCGAGGTCCACGTTGATGTCAGTTACTGGTCCTGATCCTATATTGTGGTCTATATAGGAGGAGGGCTGGCTCTTTGATTTTTACTTTCTTAGAGTTTTCTCTAATGGTCTTTTTATAACAGAACTTAGTTTAATGACTATTTCCTCACTCCCTGAAAGGAGTGAAGGAAGTGGGAGGAAGAGGGAAATGGTGCATCAGTGTCTCTGCCTCGGGCAGCATCTCTGCAGCAGCCGCATCTCCTTTGTGGTCCCACCTCCTGGCTCCAGGATGCTCCTCCCAGCAATCCCACCTCTTCCCTGGCCCTTCTGGCCCTGGGGTGGTGGCAGCTTCGCCGCTGCTAGCCTCTGGCATGCCTCACCATCCTCTCTTGGGAGTCTCAGTGGTTTCGTCATCTATGTAATCAATTGCCTGTATTAGAGTCTGTCTGTTTGAAAGACCTAGAGTTTTCTCTCTTTTATGTCCATTCAGTGTGTTGTTGGTGCTGAATCTTCTCAGTCTGTATTCTGTGAGGCACAGCTCACAGATCATGGTTGTGCCTACAGTTTTTAGGAGAGATGCTTTGTTATCCACACATCATCAGGGTCCTCTTGAGTTGGTAATGGGTTTTAATTGCTGTGCTTCTTAATTCTTACCCACAAAGTAATGTTAGTTCATCATTATCAATTTAGACTGTTATAGTTTGTTTGGGCAACTTTGCTTTATATAATGATTTGAACTTGGCTCATCAGTATTTCTGGCGTTTTATTTATTTCTGTAGTGAAAGCACTTGAAATTGGGAGTACCATTGTAATTATTCTATTCCTCTTCCAAACTTTTTATCACCCAGTTCAGTTCTTTTCCCTTGGAAAGCAGGAAAAGCAAGTGGAAGTGGTAGTCACTCAGTCATGTCTGACTCTTTGAGATCCCATTGACTGTAACCCACCAGGTTCCTCTGTCCATGGAATTCTCCAGGCAAGAATACTGGGGTGGGTTGCCTTGCCTTCCTCCAGGGGATCTTCCCAACTCCGGGATCAAACCTGGGTCTCTTGCATTGCAGGTGGATTCTTTACTGTCTGAACCACCAGGGAAGCTCAGGAAAATAGGAAGGAGGGAGGCAAGTCAGCTGTTGAGAGAGACAGCTTGTCCTACCTAAGTGGATTGTGGTCAAGAGTAACAACAAAACAAAAACCATATGTGGACTCAGAAAACGCCCAGCTAATTTCACTGGGCCAGTGCTTATTAAGCTTTGGTGGACCTAGTAACCACCTGGGAATCTTGCTAAAGTGCCGTTTGATTCCAGAGGGCTGGGAGTGCCATTTTTATCGAGGCTCCGTACGGTGCCCACACAGCTGGTCTGAGGACTGCGCAGGAGGTAGGGGGATCCATAGACCCTCCCCCATCGGTGTGCACGGCACCTGCCCAGCCGGACCTGAAGGCCAGGGCGGCCTGGCTTCATCACCCGCAGCAGGATCCCAGCAGTTCTGGCGTAGGCAGTTCCTTCCTCTTCACAATCCTGTTATTTTGTCTAATGAGCTGAAATCAGTCTGGCATTCCTGGGGTTGTAATTTCAGTGCTGCTCTTGTGATGTAATTTCCAGTCTGTCTTCTGACGAGAATGCACCATGCGTATAAGTTTATTCATGTCACAGAAAAAAATTAGCAAACTGCTTATGCAAACAAGTGACTTGAAGTGTTTAGTATCCACAGAATGATAAGTAGGTTGTTTTGTGGTGGGGGGGGGGGGAATGATAATGATTTTACATTTCTGTCTGAATTCTTGATCCCTGGGGCTTCCTATTTGCTTAAACTTTGAAGCAAAAGCCATCATTTGCAGTAAGAATGCTAACTAGAGGTTCTGGAAGGAAAATAAGCCAAGCAGATGTCAAGGCTCTGACCCAATAATGAGGTCTACAGTCTATTCCCGGATTTGCTCTTAGTTCAGTCAGTGACTAGCAAGTTACTTGTTTCCATTTTCTCTGTAAAATAGAGATAGTGATTATTTATACCTCCCTTAACCCCAAGTTTTGGTTTCAGTGCTGCCTGTGGACCAAAGACTACCAAATCCATTGTTCTAGTCCAGATTCCCATCTACAGACCAGCACACCCAGTGAACACCAGGCACTGCCACCTGGGGATGGGGGCACCCCACATATAGGTGTCCCGACTGAACTCACCATCTTCCCCCAAACCTGACCCTCTTCCTGCATCCTGGGTGACCATCATTTTACAGACAAACCAACTGCAGTTCCAAGGACTAAATGTCATCAATTCTCACTATGTTGTGATTGGTGAATTTTGAAGGCTTGGCTGTTGACATTTTTAAAGCTTTAGTGTTGAGAGGGGAGAAGGCAATGGCAACCCACTCCAGTACTCTTGCCTGGAAAATCCCATGGACAGAGGAGCCTGGTAGGCTGCAGTCCATGGGGTCGGTAAGAGTCGGGCACGACTGAGCGACTTCACTTTCACTTTTCACTTTCATGCATTGGAGAAAGAAATGGCAACCCAGTCCAGTATTCTTGCCTGGAGAATCCCAGGGACAGAGGAGCCTAGTGGGCTGCCGTCTATGGGGTCGCACAGAGTAGGACACGACTAAAGTGACTTAGCAGCAGCAGCAGTGTTGAGAGAAATTATCAGGGTTAGATTGTGAAACTGCCCAGGACTAAGAACTTTTGTATGGTCATCCTTAGGGACAAATTGGGATCATTTAAAAAATAAGCCAGGGAAATAAGCAGGGTCCCTCTGTACAGTTCCAGCTTGGAAAGTTTTTCACCACAAGTCTCATCATCAGCACTATGGCTCCCTGTCCTTCCTAAGGCACCTCTCCTGTGTTTACTGCAGTGAGAAGGGGCAGTTTGGGGGTCATTAAAGGAAATGCCTGGTATATCTGGAAAAGATGAAAACTCCAATTCAAAAAGATACATGCAGCCCAGTGTTCATAGCAGCCCTATCCACAATAGGCAAGACATGGAAGCAACCTAAATGCCCATCAACAGATGTACGGATAAAAAAGATGTGGTCTGTGTCGGAAGGTGTGGAACAATGGAATCCTGCTTAGTCATAAAAAAGAACGAAGCAAGTCCATCAGGAGCAACATGCATGGACCTAGAGATTATCATACGAGGTGAAGTAAGTCAGGCAGAGCAAGACAACTATCACATGATATAGCTTACGTGTGGAATCTAAAATGTGATACAAAAGAACTTATTTACAAAACAGAAACAGACTCATAGAAAGCAAACTTACGGCTACCAAAGGGGAAAGGAGAGGGAGCGGACTATATTAGGAATTTGGGATTAACAGATACTCACTAATACACATAAAACAGATAACAAGGATCTACTGTATAGCACAGGGAACTGCTCTGAATATTTTGTAATAAATCATAGTGAACAAGAATCTTAAAAATAATATACATATATATTTATATGTGTGCATGTGTTTACCACTGAAACGCTTTGCTGTACATCTGAAACTAACACACTGTTATTCATCAACTATACGTCAGTGTTTTAAGTCCAGAAAATAACGCCTGAGCCATAAAGCAGGACAGACTCTGTTCTCACACCTCTGCGGGAATGACACAGAACCCAGTGCCTGTCAGCCATTCTGGAGATGCCTGTGGCTTGCCTCTTGGTCCCATGGCATGGTGCCTCTGGCACTCACTGAAGAGTCTAGTCTGACGGCACTGCTGGGTACGAGCTTCATCGGTTTTGTCGCTTCCCACACCTGGCAGCATATGGCAGCCTCGTGCCTGCACGCAGAGCACTCATAAGCAGTGAGGAATGAAAGAACAAGTGAGTGGACACATGAAGGAACTCGTGCACAGACGCGTCTTGTCCCAGTGGGACCTGACACCGGGCTCTTCCCTTCTCATCTGCGCTTGCCTGAAGCTGCCTCTGTTCAGGAGGCAGCTGGAGATGTGAGAGTGGGCTGGGACCCTGCAGCACTCAGCCGGTCCATCCTGGGTGTGGGTGTCCCCACAGCCTTCTCCCCATGCCTCTGCCCCATGAACCGTGCGTATCCTGTGAGTTTCCTCTGAGCCGTGAATTTTAAAATAAGTGAAATAAAAGCAGTAATAGCAAATGAAGGTAATCATGACTGAGCATTCCCTGGGGCTTCCAGAGAAGCTCTCCACATTAACTCGAAGTCAAAACATAATCTAAAATGCATCGGTTCTATGGAAAAGCTTTCTCGTCTCCAAATGAGGCTGTAGGTTTGCTGGTCATTCTCTAAGGATTCAGTACCTCTCATCCTCCCACCTTCCAGCAGCCCAGGCAGTGCCCTGATTGCCCTCTCTGACTTGAGCAAGCAAGCAGAGGCATTCCAGTTTCTGTCTCATCAAAGTGTTTCTAAATGCTATACAGTTTTGGTATAACCAGGGAACGGAGAGCTCATCCTATGATGCACTTGAAGTACAGTAAATCCCCTATGTAAGAACAAGTTCCATTCTGAGAGTGTGATCGTAAGTCCAGTTTGCTCCAACAAAGTTAGCCTAGGTACAGCTAACACAATTGGCTCTAATAGTACTGTACTGTAATAGGTTTATAATACTTTTCACACAAGGGACTTCCCTGCTGGGCCAATGGTTAAGAATCTGCCTTGCAATGCAGGGCACTCAGGTTTGATCCCTGGTCTGGGGACTAAGATCCCATGTGCCATGAAGCAACAAAGCCTGCATGCCACAACCACTGAGCCTGTGCACCACAACTAGAGAGTCTATGCACTGCAATGAGAGATCTTCCAGGATGCGATGAAGACCTCACTTGCTGCAACTAAGTCCCAATGCAGCCAAATACATTTTTAATCAAAAAAGAAAAAAACTACTTTTAATACAAATAATGCATTTAAAAAAATAAGCACAGAAAGTATTGTTAGTATTACCATATAGGGCATCGCCAACTCAACGGACATGAGTTTGTGCAAACTCTGGGAGATAGTGAAGGACAGGGAAGCCTGGCACACTGCAGTCCATGGGGTCACAAAGAGTCAAACACAACTGAATGACAACAACCACCTTGAAAAGTACAGTAGTACAGGACAACAGCTGGCAGTCAGGGGCTGGCATCCAGCAAACAGGCAAGAAGTTACTGACTGGAGTAGGGAGAGGTGGGAGATGGTGGAGCTGAAGGATCCCATGAGGCTTAGGGGATTAAGTAATTTGCTTATAACCAATGGGCAATAAATGTCAGGGTCTGGGCCAATAGCGCCCATGAAGATTTCATAGTGATTCAAGGGAAGTTTTTGGCACGGTGCCCAACATAGAGCAAGCTCTCACATAATGGTGTTCATTTTGTTAATAGTAATGATACTGATGATATAGTGCAGTTTTATGTAAAAGGATGACACCTTTGGTACATTCTGCCATTTACAGCTGCCTCCCTCCCTCAGGGAAGACGAGCCTCTGTTTGCTATCTTGTCTACCAAGCCAGAGTGGAGGCGATGATGCTTGTTCTCTGCCCTTTTGTCTTGCTTCCTGTGCTTTACTTGGGGTTCAGACATGGGCTTTTCCATGGAAAAACTGGCCACTCCTTCGGGGGTTTCTTGGGGTTCACACCTCACCCCAATTTGAAGACTTCAGAATCTCACACTGCAGATGAAGAGTGACATTGGTACAAGCTTTCTGAAAGACCGACATGTTTGAACCCAGCAATTCTACTTCGAGAACCCACAACTGTAGATATGTTGATCATTTAGCTGCCAACATATGCATCACAGAATTGCTGTTGATAGCAAATGAAACGGGCAAATTCAATGTCTAGAGACAAGAGACTAGTGACTTAAAACCTGCTATGTTCATACTGTGGTGAATTCTGGGGCTACTAAAAATGCTGTGGGGAAGACTCTTCAATAACATTAAAGTCCATCAGGAATATTAAGTGGAAAAATAGATTTGAAACTGTCCCTCCGTCACAGGATTTTATTGAGTGTCTATTATGTACTCTGCAGTGGGAAAAAAGCCCATTTTCCATGAGCGTATGTTCTGCTGGAAATAGAAAATAGATAATGAACAATTTTATAATTATTAATTAGCATATTAATATACTGATTGTCTTATAAATAATAATTATCCCTGGTGGCTCAGAGGTTAAAGCATCTGCCTCCAATGCGGGAGACCTGGGTTCAATCCCTGGGTCAGGAAGATCCCCTGGAATGGCAACCCACTCCAGTATTCTTGCCTGGAGAATCCCATGGACGGAGGAGCCCGGTAGGCTACAGTCCACAGGGTCGCAAAGAGTCGGACACGACTGAGCGACTTCACCTTCAAACATCAGGTACAGAGACGCACCCTAGAAATTTGGGGAGAGAAAATGGGAGGAAGAGGATAGACGTGTTGACACGGTGGTGGTGGTTTTTAGGGGGGTCTGGGAGGGCCTCCCAAGGAGGGGACATTGGTGCAGAGAGCTCCGAGTTTGTGGAGCTGGCAGGCTTGGCTCTGGGGTACATGCATGGTGTCTGGAAGGCCGGCAGGTGGGGCTCCCCCAGTGCTGAACAAGGAGGGCTTTACTGCCAGGTGGTAACCCCCTCAAGCAGATTGTTCCGTTTTATTAGAGAACCGCTTTCCATTTTTGACTAGAGCCAAGCGTCTTTGGACCAAGTGTCAGTCTGGGAACAAGGATGGAGGCCCAGAGCCCTCACCATCAACACAGCGACTAGACTAGCTTTGTGAGAGCTGTCTCATCATCCAGTCCTGCTCTCTGCACCAACCAACTTTGTTTTTTCTCTGAGTCAGCTAGCTTCTTTTTAGTTTTATTCACTAGTTGATTGTCTTTTTTTTTGCTTCCACCTGTAAGTGATACCATACAGCATTTGTCTTTCTCTGTCTGACTCGTTTCCCTCAGCATGGTGCCCTCCCAGGCCACCCATACTGCTGTGTGCATGTGGGTTCAGTCACTCAGTCTTGTCTGACGCTTTGTGACCATATAAACTGTAGTCTGCCGGGCTCCTCTGTCCATGGGATTCCCCAAGCAAGAATACTGGAGTGGGTCGCCATGCCCTCCTCCAGGGGATCTTCCTGACCCAGGGATCGAACTCGCGTCTCTTATGTCTCCTGTACTGGCAGGCCATATTGTGCAGATTCCATTCTTTTGTACCAATGAGTATTCACCAATCAACATTAAATCTGACCTCGCGGTCTGTGAGTCCCAGTCCTTCTGACTGTTATGCAGGACAACATTCTCTGTTCCCTTTATGCTATCGCTCACTTAGAACTTTCCAGAAATCTGTCAGAATCTCTGATTCTCCTCCATGCTCCACTCTTCATTTCTACAAATCTCTTTCCCTTTGGACATCTTCTCACATTTCACTGGCATCTGGGGAAGAAGGGCAGCTAAACAGTGCTTGTTCCTCCACTGAATTAGAAGCATTTATATTCATCTTGCTTCTCTGAGCTTTTAAAATGAGTTTATGCATTATTTCCATTCATAATAAGAAAAATAACAAAAGCTATTCTTAAAATGGGAGGGGTTCAGCAACTTGTTCTCGTCAGGCAATAAAGAGAAGAATCGCGTCAGCTTTTTATACCAAGTGTGATAGCTCTGACCAGGAAACCTCTTTCCCGCGGTGCTTCAGGCTGAATGAGTAAGAGGCTGCAGAATTTTGCCATAGAGCCCAGGGTCTCACTTGCGCTCTTTTATCTTCCCAAGCTGAACTAGAAATGTTGTTAATGCAGTAAGAATACCAAATATAAAGCCTGCTAGCTACTAAACAGATGTGTCAGCCAGTGGCTTCAAATAGCAAGTATTTATCAGCTTGCTGTTCGGATGGACTCAGACGCACGGTTCTCCTGCTTGTCTTACTTAGACTCACTCATGCATCTCCAGTCAGCTGGTAGTCAGTGGCCTCGCTCTCCTGTCCAGGCTATTGGCTGGGGCAAGAAGGGTGATCAGGCCGAGTGTCTCTCGTCATCCCAAGGGCTATTTTGGGCTTGTTCACATGGCAGTGAGTTGCAGGGCGGTCCAGGAGCAGCAAGAGAGGAAGCTGGCAGGCTCTGGACTTGCACAGCATCACTTCCACCAGTCTCTGTGGTCAGAGCAAGTCACTGGGCCAGCCCAGATCCATGGAGCAGAGAAAAAAGCTCTGTCTTGACGGAAGGAGCTTGCAAAGTATTGTGGCAGCTTTTGCAATTCCTTGTTTCCTAATTCTCTCCTTTAATTCTGATTTTCTGTGTTATCCTCAGGGTTCTCAGGACCCAGTCTCTGGAATGGTTCTACAATAACGTGAAGAGTCGCTTCAAACGCTTTGGCAGCGCCAAGGTCTTGAAGAACTTGTACAGGAAACACCGGCTGGAGAGCGGAGTCTGCTTTGACATCGTGGGTATGCTGGCTGCCTGCCATCCTAGGGGTCCTTGGGGGGCTGGTGGGATAGAAGGAGGCCTGGCTTGGAGGCCCCATACACTATGACCTACTCACTTGGGACACAGAAAGTGGCTTAAATACCTGACTCTAATAAGGAGCGGAAATACAAGGGCATATACCAAAGATTCTAAGTTTTTAAAAAATATTCATTTACTATAAAAAAAAAAATGTATTTGTTTGACTGAGTCGGTCTTGGTTGTGGCATGCTCTCAGCCCTCGCGCTCCGGAGCACATGGACGCATAGTTCAGGCACATGGTGTTCATTCCCCAGCCAGGTATTGAACCCATGTACCCTGCACTGGAAGGTGGATTCTTTTTTTAATTAATTAGTTAATTTTAATTGGAGGCTACTTTACAGTATTGTGATGGTTTGGAAGGCTGATTCTTAATCACTGGACCACCTGAGAAGTCCCATAATTTCTAAGTTTTAAGTCCTGTGATTCTGGCATCTCCACTGGGCTGGCTATGTGAGCAGCTGGGAGGACCGAAGTGTTTCTGCACACTGTGGACATTTTCATTCCAAATCCCTAGGAATGAAAGATCCCTGACCATTTTCCCCTAAAGATTAAAACACTGGAAAGTCATCTTTGTTTGGTCATGTAGACTAGGTCTGTTCCCTAGCAGAGGATATGTGCCCCGCCCGCTTCCATCCTACCCCAAAATTTTGTACCAACCAGACCCAGAATTTGATGTCATGGGACAGTCAGAAAAGTCTCAGCTTCCTCCCAGGAAGGAGGAACACCTTGGAAGGAAGGATAAATAGGATAAACAGACAGATAGGATTTATTTACTCCTAATAGACCAGCCAGTGGAAAGAAATGGTTATCAGAATATGAACAGCATGTCTTCCCCACAGAAGGCTGTTTTTTCTGTCTTGAAGCAGATTTTTCCATAACTTTGCTGACACAGGTAAACGCTTTTTATCTGTGAGAAAGAGGGAAGAAAAATACCATCTCATTTGGAGCTTTTTCATCATCGTTATTTTACATTGCTGTGCTGTCAATAAAGACTTTGGTTGTGTCTTATCTAAAAATATGCCAGCCACTGAGATGAGCGGGAAATAGAGTGGAAGCATTAAACACGGAGAATCATTAGGGCCTTTGTGGTAGCTGTTACTGTGTCGTTCAAACCACTCAGGAAGCCTGTAGCTGAGAGAGCAGGGCTGAAGACTTCCACATATTATTTTTCATCTTCTCTTTGCTGATTTTTCTAAAAACATTTCTCAAGGAACAAAGACCAAAAGAAAAGAAACGAAGCTTAAAAGTAATCATGTTAACAGTAGGGTTTCAGCCCAAAGAGATATGTCAAGAAAGTTCCAGAGTTGCACTGGCTCATCATTTGCATCCCATTTTTCTTTCTTGTTCATCCTCAGTTCTGCTTCGTGTTCTGTCTTACATGTCACCACATTCAAATCTCAAGGGTGTTCTCTACTGCTTCGTGCAAAATGAGCAGGAGGGGTGGAGCCAACACATTTGGAGAATCCTATAAACAGAGCACAATTGCGATCTTGTCCTGCTTCTCCCTTGGGCCCCACAGATGGAGCTGGGGGACGCGAATTCCAAGTGGGCCAGCCAGAGGCTTTGAAATGTTCAAGTGTTATTTTCAAAGGCAAATCATTTGCTGGGAATAACTCTGCCACTATTGAAGCAAGTTTAGGTCCTGAAGCCTCTGTGATTCGCCACTTCTTTCATCTGGGCCTTAATCACCCCACTTACCACATTGCATTCGGGGATGGTTTACAAAGCTGCTCTCCTGCTGGACCTGGCAGAGGCTATAGCTTCCTTTATCTCTGTGTTTCAAAAGTGTGGTCCAGTGGCTGATACCTTTTAGGTCCTCAGTATTGCACAATTCAGGCTTAAAAGCACTTTGTAGGTACCAGGACATTTCATAGAAGTACTGGAATCAGTTACTTTGATTTGATCTGTATCTCCATTTAAACTAAGATCTCCTTCTGATCAATAAGAAGACAAGCAGGCAGGAGATAGTTTACGAGATGGTACTCAAATCTGTAAAGTCGTGATCATAAAACGGTGAGGTTGGTTCTACCTACCACCTAGAAAATTGAGTTGCATATACCTCAAGTTTGGAGAAATCTCCCAGTGTGTGAGTGGCTTCCTGGTTATATTAGATGACTGTGGAGTCATCAGCATCAGCTCCTACCTACCACCCAACACCTTAATGTGCTCGTCATCTGCCATCCTCAAGCCTGACTACACTTTAGAATCACCTCGGGAACTGAAAAAGAAACTGGCAGCACCAGAGTCATTTTCCACCCCCAGCCAATTACTTCCAAATCTCTGGAGGTGGGCCCAGTACAGATACTTTTTAAAAAGCTCTCCAGGTTATTTTAAGATGCAGCCAAGCCTTGAGAACCTCAGTTGGAGGTTCTGAATAAGATGGTTCCATCTGCAGCTCCACCTGAGGGTCTCTAGAATATTGACTGTCAAAACATAATCTACAGGGTGTAAGACCGGTGCTCTGTTCCAGGACTCTCAGCAGAAAATTCCTTTTATCTATGGAACGGCTCCACTGCATGGACCAGTATAGTTTGCCATAAAAGCAATCAGTCCATTGAAAATTCATTGAGTTCACAGAATCTTGCAGATCACCCATCACATGCACCCTTGCATGACCAACTGTCCCAAGCCCTGGTGACCAGATTAGGCCTAAATGATGACCCATTTGTTTTATCAGATAAATCCTAGATGTATTCATACCTTCAGTAAACATTTTTAGAAGGCCGCAAGGCATGTGGGACCTAGTTCTCTGACCAGGGATGAAACCTGTGTCTTCTACATTGAAAGCATGGAGTCTTAATCATCGGACCTAAAGGGAAGTCCAGTAAACATTTAGTGAGTGCCTGGTTAAAAACCTGGGGGTGACAAGATGGGCAAAACCTGGCCGTCTCAGAGCCAACTTTGCAGTAGAGAAGTCAGAGAAATAAGTAAATAGATTTATAAAAAATATAATGTCCAATGGGAATGCATGCTCAATGTGATTTACCTGATAGATTGAGCATGACTTTTTCTAAAGTTTTATTTTCATGTGAACCATTTTTAAAGTCTTTATTGAATTTGTTAAAATACTGTTTCTGTTGTAATGTTTTGGTTTTTTGGCCATGAGGCATGCGAGGTCTTAGCTCCCCAAACAGGGATCAAACCCGCACCCCCTGCATTGGAAGACAGTCTAACCCACTGGGCCGCCAGGGAGGTCCCTCAGCATGATATCTTTAACATTTATTCTTGAGAGTTCCCCAGTGCATACTCTCACTGCCAAGGAGATCATCCATGCCTAAGATCCTGCATGCTGTGCAACCAAAAGGGGGAAAAAAACAAAAACACCTATTGTAAGATGAAAGTAGCCCTTATGAATATACTCAATCCCTAGACAATTTGATAAACATATATGTTTACTGAGTTGTTGTAGTTTAGTTGCTAAGTTGTGTCTGACTCTTTTGCGGCCCCATGGACTATAGCTCACCACGCTCTTCTGTCTGTGGAATTTCCCAGGCAAGAATACTGGAGTGGGTTGCTATTTCCTCCTCCAGAGGATCTTCTTGATCCAGGAATCAAACCCATGTCTCCTGCGTCTCCTGCACGGGCAGGCAGATTCTTTACCACTGAGCCACCAGGGAAGCTCGTTTATTTAGTTTTAGATAAAATGGGGAAAACAAATCCTACTTCTATTTATTAGTATGATATATCTATTTTTGATATGATTCTGGGAAGGGTCTATGACATCCTTTACCAGGGATTTGACAGACAAACACTGACTCTTAAAAACACTGAGCTGTGTGGAGTCGGAGGTTCCTCCAGCTCATGAAAGCTCTGACTTGGTGTCTGGCTGCTGAGTTCAGGTTCCAGAACAGTTCAGTCGCTTTGTGCCCTTGGAAAAATCCCATCATTCTAAACGATACACAGACGCTCCCACCTATGAATGTAAAGGGACCCAGGGAGAGTCATTGTGCGAGAAAGTTTATGATAATGCAAACCCAGAGCCTGTCCTGGTCGGCGCAGTTTCCCAAGGATGTTCTCAGATCGCCCCCTTCCTCACACTCCCCACCGCCCTCCGTGTTGTCTCAGGACACAGCCTCGCCACCTCCTTCACGGGGCAGACCGTGTACCAGTACACCTCCACATCTAGTCTCTGTCACTTTCCACGAAGGGCTCAAGGTCACTCAGCCCTTCCATCTTGCCTTTCAGCCTCTCTCTTAACTGGTTCCTCCCTGTTGATCTGAGATCACGCCATTCTCTCCTGTCTCCTACGCCCTTCCTGGACGGCACATTCTCCTCTGCTTCTGCCCTGCCACCCTCTTTCTCATCACAGGGACACTCCATAGCACGGGCTGCACTCCCCACTTCCTCTCTAGACACCCACCCTCTCCCGCTTCCAAGCAGTCCTCACACAGCAGCCGGCGTGCACCTTTACAAGCATACACCTGACCAGATCATCCCTCTGCAGCCTTTACTGGCTTCAAGTGGCTTCTAGTTGGGACAAAGATCAGAACACTGATGTTGGCACCATGACCTGCATGGTCTGCCCCTAGCCCATCTCACCCAGCCTGCCACACAGCCTCTGCTTCAGCTCTTCAGGTGCACCCTGCTGTCCCCACCGCCTGTCCCCATACGAGCTGTTTGCTCTGCCCTGGAGCTCCTCCCCCCCTCACACCCCTTTGACCGGTCAGTCTTCCCTGCTGAACACTTGCCCTATTGTGTGAACCACCCAGTCATAGCATTCAACATATCTATAGCTTTATGTCTGTTTATATAAATCTTTGGTTATTGAATTCTCATGCGCTACTGGTCAGGGCAGCGAAGTTTTCTGGCTTTGCTCACCAGTCACGCTAACATCCAGCCCAGGGACAAGCATCTCCTGGGTCCCCATGGAACATTTGCTTGATGAATGAATGAACGCTGGGTAGGTCCCCATGGAACATTTGCTTGATGAATGGATGGACGCTGGATACAGCCAAGCCAAAGTGAGATATCTGCACTTCGCTGTGTAGTCTGAGAACTGAGGTGGTGACTTGTCCTAAAGGCTTATTTTATGAATGAGGAGATAGAGACACGGGAAGATAAAGTCACTTCCTGTGGTCACAGAGCTAGAATAAGTGACTTCGGCTCTTTTGAAAGGCTGGTCAAAAAACACAAACACAGACAATGGTGCGTGGTCGGACAGAGTCACTGGCAGGCCACACACTAATGCCCTGTCCCACAGAGATCACGTCCCACTGCCCCCGCGGCTGGAACCTATGCCAGTCACCCTCAGAGTTCCCACACCAGAGCCCCGTGCAGCCCGTCCAGGGAAGCACAGGCTGTATTATTCGTATCAAAGATCCACTGCTTAGTTTGACTTGGAATCAATAGCATTTCCCCCTTGTGAGCTAAGACATGTAGACACACATTTATTCTCTTGCTTCTATCAGTGTTTTCCTCCAGCATCCAATTCAAGAATTTTTTTTGAGCTCCTGCTATCTCCATGCTGTCGAGGGCACTGGGGATACAATACAGTAATTTTAAAAGGAAAGAGCCATGACACAGACCTCACACCTTCAAACGTCTCATTTGATGAGTTAATATGTGAATACAGATGGTAAATCCCCAACTGAAAAAGGGCTTAGCCAACTGCACTTTCCAGCCTGGAACTAAGACACTAGAGTGTGCATTCAACAGACAGAAGACCAGAGAAGAGGCAGTGGGCCTTAAAAGAGCAAATGCTGAGGCTTACTTTGTTTTGCTCTGGGTTTCTTTCCCCTGACTGCTAATGAGAGTTAACTCACTGGCTAAAGGCAACCGTGTGGATTGATGCCATGGACAGTAGCTAAAGACCAGGCATTCAGTGTCTCCTCACGCATCACGAGGAGAATTCTGTCATTATCACAGTTTTTCTAGTAAGGAGACCAAGTGTTTGAGTGGTTAAGTAACTTGATCAAGGTTACGCAACTAGCCCCTTGCAGATCCAGGAAATGACCTCGTATCTCTCAGACTTCAATCTTTCGTTCCATGTCTGATTCCACACTGCCTCCAAAGAAGGCTCTGGAAGAAAGTTGGGGGGTGGAAGCGATGCTACATGAGGAATTAATATGAGGAAGAAAAAAATGTGACTGGTCAAAATCTATAGCTTATTGTGGAACCCAGTAATTTCCTAAATGTATTGCCTAAAAACCCAGGGATTCCCTAAGCCTATCTGCGAGGCAAGCAATCACAGTGGGTGGTGGTGGTCTGCCGATGCAGTGGCACAGTGCTCCAGGCCCACTGGACACCTTGGGTAATCTCATATCCTCTCTCTCTTTCTCTCTCAGGAGGAAACTTTTTTGAGGCAAACCTGGAGAACGAAGGAAGTGTTTCAGGCAGTGACTCGACATTTTATAGGCAGTCAGAAGGTAAGGCTGCTCATGGGTTTACGCCTAATGGGAGGTTGGAGGACTGGAAACGCCTTCAGATCGTCAGGTCCCTCATTGCATTGGGACCACTGATGGAACTCTGTTATTGTGTGTGAGCATCTCCCTGGGTCTTCTTTTATTGCCATCCGTGTGAATCCATCATCAAATAGTTGAATATATCTAAGATGTAACCTAGAGAAGTGCATTCCCTACCAGCCTCAAGATACTTAATGATCAACTAGTGTGTGTTTCTGGCTTCCCCGGTGGCCCAGACAGTAAAGAATCTGCCTGCAATGCAAGAGACCTGAGTTCAGGCCCTGGGTCGGGAAGATCCCATCAAAAAGGGAGTGGCAACCCACCCCAATATTCTTGCCTGGAGAATTCCATGAACAGAAGAGGTTGGCTGGCTACAGTCTGTGGGGGTTGCAAAGAGTTGGACATGACTGAGCAACCTTCACTTCACTTTTAGAGTGTGTGTTTTTCTGGAGTTAGAATATAACAATCAACAAACTCACTTGTGTGATTCATATTGAAATATTCTTAGAAAGAATGTACCATTTATGGATTGACTTTAACTTTTTATACCAATATAATCGTTCCCTTAGAACAGAGATTAAAAGCAACACCAACTTCTAATTACAAATAAAACCTCCTCCAACACTGCAGCCGCTTCCCAGAAGTGCTGGGTGTTGGGAACCGGTGCCTCCTAGTCCCCCTGGTTCTGTGGTGTGCCCCTCACAGCTTCTGCTCTCACCCTATTCTCTCCCTGAGCACCTTCTCATGAAAGTCTGGTCCTCTCTCATCCTTCCTGCTTGAATCTTCTCCCTGGGTTGACACGTGACCGTGGCGCACCTCTGTCTGAATGCCTAACTCTCACTTCAGCCCGAGTTCTAGACTCAGAGTTCTGATGCTTGACCATCAGGAGCTGTAACTCCTCCAGGGATCCTGAATAGCTGTAGACCCTCAGCGTATCCTAATCAAGCTCCTCAGCCAGTTAAGTCCACCATCAAGACTTAACCTTTCCCTCAATCCCTGTCCCCACTTCCACCCAGTCACCCAAGTTCTGTTTGCAATCCTGTTCTTTTCTTTCTGTTCCAAGGTCTAGGGCCTGAGCCCCTTCCTGCCCTCAACATTCGTATATAAATATTAATTTCAGTGACCATTTAAATCAGCCAGGGTTCTCCAGAGTAACAGAACCAATAGGATATGAATACGTACCACACACGCACACATACAAAGACGCTCATTTCAAGGACTTGGGTCACACAGTTGTGGGGCCTGGCAAGCCCCAAATCTATAGAATAGGTCAGCAGCCCAGAAACTGTATTAGGAGTTAATCCTCAAGTCTTAAGGCAGGATTTCTTCTCTGGGAAGCCTCTGTTTTTGCTCTTAAGGCCTTCCAAGTGATGGGATGGGGCCTACTGATATTTTCAAGGGTGATATCCTTTACCTAAAGTCAACTACTGTGACCACAATGTGAACCACACCTACAGAAATCGTCATAGCAACACCTGGGTTAGTGTTTGATTAAACAGCTGGTGTAAATGGCATCCCACTCCAGTGTTCTTGCCTGGAGAATCCCAGGGACGGGGGAGTCTGGTGGCCTGCCGTCTGTGGGGTTGCAGAGTCAGACACGACTGAAGCGACTTAGCAGCAGCAGCAGCTATAGCTTTACCAAGTTGACACACAGAAGTAACCATCCCTCGGCCTAACTGGTCCTCTAAACTTCGGCCACTCTGCCTCTGCCCTCTTACCCTCCCTCTGCCCTCTTACCCTCCCTCCACACCCCACCACTTATCTCTGAAACTGACGCAAACCTTCACTTTCGGACCAAGCATCTTCAGTGCTCCACTCCACCTCTTGCCAAAATCTTAAATGTGGCCTCCAGAGCCTAACATCTCCACGCTCCTTCCTTCCAGGGCTCTATGGAAGCTGGTGACTGTCCCCATTATAGGATCTCCACGCCCTTCTTAGCTCTTACATATGTGTCTGATCGGAGAGTGTGGACTCAGCTGGTGTTTACTGGGGCATCACTGGGGCCCTCCGAGCCTAGAGCTGGGGAGGTCATGGTGCACTTTGAATCAACAAGAATTTGTAGGGCACCACTTCTGTGAAAAATGCATTGCCTGGTATCTTAAAGAAGAGAGATGGGAGATATGGTGTCTGTCTCCAGGGAGCCCTGAGTGTGGTGACAACTTAACTTTAATACTCTTCTGATAGAAACACTGGGGAAACCGCATCCTCACTCAACCACACTTGAGGGGTGCTGAACCCTAGGCGTGTCTCTGTCAGGACTCACAGCCAGCTTGCAATGTCCTCATCAGCTGCCTGGCTAGACGGCTTTGACTTTAACTGGATTGGTTTGGGCTTCCCAGGTGGTGCTAGTGGTTAAGAACCTGCCTGCTAACCCAGGAGACATAAGAGATGCTGGTTCGATCCCTGGGTCAGGAAGATGCCCAGGAGTTTAAGGGAACGGCAACCCACTCCAGTACTCTTGCCTGGAGAATCCCACGGACAGAGGAGCCTGGCGGGCTATAGTCTATGGGGTCGCAAAAAGTTGGACACGACTGAAGTGACTTAGTATGCATAGCATATATGTTCGGGTTGGTTTGGGAGATTTATTATGTTTGCCAAATGCCACTTTCTGTCCACATGTGTGTCTTCAGGAGCCTAAGAAGCTTGAATTAAGTATTTTAATTTCAGTTCAGTTCAGTTCATTTCAGTCGCTCAGTCATGTCTGACTCTTTGCGACCCCATGAATCGCAGCACGCCAGGCCTCCCTGTCCATCACCAACTCCCGGAGTTCACTCAGACTCCCATCCATTGAGTCAGTGATGCCATCCAGCCATCTCATCCTCGGTCGTCCCCTTCTCCTCCTGCCCACAATCCCTCCCAGCATCAGGGTCTTTTCCAATGAGTCAACTCCTCAAATGAGGTGGCCAAAGTACTAGAGTTTCAGCTTTAGCATCATTCCTTCCAAAGAAATCCCAGGGCTGATCTCCTTCAGAATGGACTGTTTGGATCTCCTTGCAGTCCAAGGGACTGTCAAGAGTCTTCTCCAACACCACAGTTCAAAAGCATCAATTCTTCAGCGCTCAGTCTTCTTCACAGCCCAACTCTCACATCCATACATGACCACAGGAAAAACCATAGCCTTGACTAGACGGACCTTAGTTGGCAAAGTAATGTCTCTGCTTTTGAATATACTGTCTAGGTTGGTCATAACTTTTCTTCCAAGGAGTAAGCGTCTTTTAATTTCATGGCTGCAGTCACCATCTGCAGTGATTTTGGAGCCCCCCAAAATAAAGTCTGACACTGTTTCCACTGTTTCCCCATCTATTTCCCATGGAGTGATGGGACCGGATGCCATGATCTTCGTTTTCTGAATGTTGAGCTTTAAGCCAACTTTTTCACTCTCCTCTTTCACTTTCATCAAGAGGCTTATTAGTTCCTCTTCACTTTCTGCCATAAGGGTGGTGTCATCTGCATATCTGAGGTTATTGATATTTCTCCCAGCAATCTTGATTCCAGCTTGTGTTTCTTCCAGTCCAGCATTTCTCATGATGTACTCTGCATAGAAGTTAAATAAGCAGGGTGACAATACACAGCCTTGGCGTACTCCTTTTCCTATTTGGAACCAGTCTGTTGTTCCATGTCCAGTTCTAACTGTTGCTTCCTGACCTGCATACAGATTTCTCAAGAGGCAGGTCAGGTGGTCTGGTATTCCCATCTCTCTCAGAATTTTCCACAGTTTATTGTGATCCACACAGTCAAAGGCTTTGGCATAGTCAATAAAGCAGAAATAGATCTTTTCTGGAACTCTCTTGCTTTTTCCATGATCCAGCTTAGGGACTGATTAACTAATGAATTGATATATTTACACCTTATCTCATTCTACAAAGCATCCGAGGCAGCTTTCAGGAGATTTGCACGTGTTCAATAATGCCTGACTAGCAGATTATAGATGGAAACAGGAGGTTGAGAAGGGGAAGAGGAGACGTAGGCAACCAGCCCCTGCAGACCTCTGATCTTATGCCTGGTGTGAGTTGGGCTTCTGGGGTGAACTAAGAGGAATGATAGAAATTCTCACTTTCAAGTAAGAGGTAAAAATCTAGTACCTCCAGGAAGCAGAACGCTTCCAAGAACTTGACTCCAGAGAGAATTCTGTCCCCTGGGGAAGTCCTTTGGTGTAAGGACACTTCCTCCTGTCTGTTGCCATATGCAAAAAATACATTCACTAGATATATGATAGCTTTATTTTTAAAAATCATGTTAGTTTGTATTTATCTCACTTTTGCGGTTAAAAATCACGGGATTTGGAGACGGAGAGTCCTGAATTCGAGTCTCAGCTCTAACAGTGTTATGTGGCAGCCTGGATGGTCTGCGTGTGGCTGAGTCCCCTCGCTGTTCATCTGCAACACTACGTTGTTAAACCGAGATGCTTGGTCTGTGGCCCAGCAGGTGGTCGAGCTGGGCAAGGTGGGCCAACGCTATTGCTAGTATGGGCTTAGAATCTAAAAAATTCTTTTGTGGATTTTGTATTTGCATTAAACCATGAGCACCGCCCTTATAAGATTTCAGTTTTCCTGCCTATCATTACAAATGATACAGTACATGCACAAAACAAAGCATAATCTTCATCGGAGAAGGTAGGTGAAGAACTGCTGTGTTAATCCCTTTGTCCGTCGTCTTTAAGCCTCTTTGTGTGTTTGGAGCTGTCCTTAGTGCCAGGGCACAAGAGGACTATGGCCTAGCCTCGTGCTAGTCAGCTCATGACTTTGACACAAGGACCTTTCACTTGTCCTTGCCTTTTAGAAGTGGTCTCTGCTCTGTTTCCTGTCCAGGACACAGCATGATGGACACATTGGCTGTCGCCCTACGGGTGGCTGAAGAGGCCATCGAGGAAGCCATCTCCAAAGCAGAAGCCTATGGGGACAGCCTGGTATGCCCCCACCCCCCACAGTGTCTGTCTGGAAGGTGGTGTGGGTGGTGTCCTGGCTGCCGAGAGAAAGCGCAGCTTGTGGGGACGCCATCGTCATGTAACCATCCTTGAACTGAGCCCATCCTCCCCCTGCATTTGCGGTCAGGACTCCCAAGAAATCGATTGCCAAGTCCCCCCAACACACCCACAGCTCACAACCTTCTCTTCTTCCCTCTGCAGGACAAGCAGAATGAGGCCAGTTACCTGCGGGACCACAAGGAAGAGCTGACTGAGGAGCTGGCCACAACCATCCTGCAGAAGGTAGGTGCGCCCTGGCAACCACACGGCTGCAACGGGCCACGCTGGTCCAGACCAGGGCCTTCGGTGGGCGGAAGAGCCGCGGAGGGTACCGCTGCTGTCTTGGGCACCATTTGTCTTGTTCCTTCTCACTCTTGCCATTGTACTTTGGGGCTAAGGCAGGGGGGTTGCATTGCACTGAGACAAATAAGCAGTGTGAACTTGCTTGCCCTTAGGGATTGAGCTAGGGATTGAGGGGTGAGGAGCCAGGAACCTGGCCCAGAGATCTCTGTACAAATGGACTTATTAAACCCAAGTGGCCGTGCCCAGCATAGCAAGCGGTGCAGACAAACTGAAGCCTTCCTTCATGACACGTGGTATCTGCCCCCACCTTAGGGCTTTCAGACTCTTCCTAAAGTCAGGGTGTACAGCCGGAGACTCTGGGCTTGAGATCCAGCTCCACTGTTGATGAGCTGTGTGTCCTTAACTGATGACCTCTGAGATAAACTGCATCTGTAAATTAGGGGGAACTATAGTAGGTTCGGAGAAGGCGGTGGCACCCCACTCCAGTACTCTTGCCTGGAAAATCCCATGGACGGAGGAGCCTGGTAGGCTGCAGTCCATGGGGTCGCTAAGAGTCAGACATGACTGAGCGACTTCACTTTCACTTTTCACTTTCATGCATTGGAGAAGGAAATGGCAACCCACTCCAGTGTTCTTGCCTGGAGAATCCCAGGGACGGGGGAGCCTAGTGGGCTGCCATCTGTGGGGGTCGCACAGAGTCGGACACGACTGAAGTGATTTAGCAGCAGCAGCAGCATAGTAGGTAGCTCTTAGAGTTCTTCTGACAATTAAATGATGTAAAGCATATATGGTGTCAAACACAGAGCATATATGACGTCAAGCGACCCCATGGACTGCAGCCTGCCAGTCTCCTCTGTCCATGGAACTCTCTAGGCAAGAACATTGGAGTGGGTTTCTATTTCCCTCTCCAGCGGATCTTCCTGACCCAGGGACTGAACCTGCCCTCCTGCACTGCAGGCAGATTCTTTACCATCTGAGCCACCAGGGAAGGCCTTGTACTACATGGTGTCGAGCACAGAGACTGGCACACAGTAGGCCCTTAACAGAAAAGGCTGCCAGCATCATAAGAGGACTGCTTCCAAACTGTAAAGTGCTGTAGAATGTTCAAAGCTTTGGTTGTGCTGTTTTATCACAAGGTGGGTCTGAAACTGGCTGGTATTCCGTTGAAGCTAAGCTTTTCCGTGGCTAAAAATTTCCCAAAGATGATCCCCGTTACACCACATAGCGCTGGAAGTCTCTCCAATAATGTGTCCCCTTTGTCACCTGCCTCCTCCCCAGATCATAAGGAAACAGAAGAGCAAAAGTGAGCAGCGCGTGGAAGACGAGCCGGAGTGGCCGCAGCCCCAGAGCTGCGGTGCAGAGGCAGCTGACACGGGGACCACAGCCGCCCCGCGGGGCCCCCAAGCTTCCGCCACCTTCTGGGTGAGCCCCTATGCCGCCCCGGCCTACCCCTACAGGGACCCTGCTGTGTGAGGCTCAGAACCATTCTCCCTGTAGAAACGGGGCCGCCACGCCTAACATCTGTAGTCAGCACATGTGCCCGCCAGGCAGCAAGGGGTGGGGGCCAGGAGGCCTGTTCTCTTACACATGGAGGTGGGTTTTTACACAGAGACCAGTTTAGGAAAAATAACACTGTCAGCAAGCTTTTTACAGTTCATTCTGAAAAGAGCTGCACTGAGTCCCGTGGAAAGAATGGCTTTCCTAGGGCCGTGTGTGTTCTCATAACCTGAGTACTTGCTGTAGGGAAACCGAGCACTGTGAGAGAGTGACCGCTGCCTTCTGAGGCCACAGCGGCCCGTGGATGGGGCATCGGAATGTGGGCAGACCTTTTTGTTCCTTCTCCCCAGTCACGGAGCACAGCGTCTGTCCAGTGACCCAAGGGTCCGGGCCTGTTGCGGCTGGGGAGGGTCACTGAGCCCGTAAAGTCCTTTGGTGTGTGTTCCTCCTTCCCCAGCGAGGGCGCATGTTGGGTAGAGGATAGAGGCTGGGTCCTGGGTGTGGAGATTCAGCAAGAAAAGGAGCAGGGCTGGCTGGCAGGACTTGTGTTCCGTCAGCTGCAGGGACCCAAGTCATAGCATGGGGGAGAGGACCGGGCAACACACAGAGGCAACTTAAAACTGGAAAGGCAGGATAAAGGAGAATGAGATCATGCCATCTGCAGCAGTGGGGATGGTGTGTGTGTGGGGGGGGGGGGGGGGGGGGGCCGGTGGGCAGAGGCTGGGGGCTGAAGGATGACCCTTTTGTGGCATCTTGAGGAGGGACCCTGAGCTGCAGACACGGAGGGCCCTGAGCCACTGGCCTCCTGGCAGTGCTCCCACCTGAACCACTGGCCTCCTGGCAGTGCTCCCACCTGAACCACTGGCCTCCTGGTAGTGCTCCCTCCTGTGTCCTCAGGCCTCCTGAGCCCCAGGCCTCCTGAGCCCCTGGCCTCCTGGCAGTGCTTCCACCTGAGCCACTGGCCTCCTGAGCCCCTGGCTTCCTGGCAGTGCTCCCTCCTGTGTCCTCAGTCCTCCACAGATGTGGATACTCTGGCTCCGGGGGTAACTATGCAGAACCCCGTAACACTGTAGGACTCCGTCCTCAGGCTTAACTGCAAAACCCAAACTTAATCCATCTCCAGTCAGACAGGACTTCTTATCTGTTCTCTTGAAAGAAAATTCAGTGTGATCGTCCCTCTTTTTAATTTCCTCTCTGATTGTGTGGCTCTCCGCTGGGAAGGGGGTCAGTGCAGTCTTGATTTTCAAAGCCTAAAGATGCAATATCCTAACAGGCACCAGGGCAGGGGTTATCATTCATTTAGCGCCTGTCTCCTTGGGCGCGCGTCTGTATTCATATGGTGACCCTAACGATAACAATGAAGAGGGCAGAGGCTGGGCATGCGGTGTGCCCAGCGACTGAGCTGTGTCTCTGTCTGACTTTCTCTGTCTCTTCTCCATCCTTTTCTATTTTCTTCACCCATTTCTCTTTGTGGTTTTGTCATTTTCCCCCCTTACATTTTGCTCTGTCCTTTAAATGACTATAGTATAGACCTGAAGATTTTTCATTACTGTTATAATTATTGGATTGAATTTAATGGATGTGCCTGACCCCAGAAATACAAAGCAAAGCTATGTCTCAGCTGTTATTCATTTGAACACTGTCGTTGACCCCTTTGCCCACAAACCCTTGATACTAAAAACTTTCACTCTCTGTTCATCCCTGATATGGGCTCCTTGAAAACAGAGACTATTTGAAGCCCCAGGGAGTCTGCCCTGTTGGTAATGATGATAATCACTGCAGTCATAGCAACCATATACCATCGCAAGAGACATAAGGAAGGCAGGATGCTGCTGCCCACACGGGGGACCAGTGACTGCAGAGGAAGCTTTAACAAAAGTAACTCATAATCACCCCATGAGTTTTGTCTAAAGCTTCAGAACCAGCTGGATTGGATGGCACGTCCTGCTGGGTTGAGGCTTGTTAGCCAGGAGTGCGTTGTCCCCAGGCTTTCAGGAAAGGGTGTCAGGTGCAGCACCAAGAGGGCAGAGCAGAGCATCACCCTGGAGCCAGACAGACCCAAGGTCAAGCCCTGCCTCTGCCCCTCACCGACCATTTGTGTGGGCAAGTTGGTCCAAGCTGCCGCAGGTCACTCGTGTGTCCCCAGTCAGACAGAGTGAGGGAATGGAGTTGTCCTGGCTCAGTGGCAGAGCTTAATAAATGCTGCTATTGTGACTGATACTTACTGAGTGCACTCTGTGTGCTTGGCATCGCACTGATCCCTGAGGCTTAGAATGAAAGTGAAAGTGTTATCGCTCAGTCGTGTCCAACTCTGTGTGACCCCATGGACTGTAGCCCACCGGGCTCCTCTGTCCATGGAATTCTCCAGGTAAGAATACAGGAGTGGGTTGCCATTTCCTCCTCCAGGGGATCTTCCCGATCCAGGGATCAAACCCAAGTCTCCAGCACTGCAGGCGAATTATTTACCTTCTGAGCCACCAGGGACGCCCAGGAGGAGGAGCTGGCATGGACCCCTTGCCCAACATACTACACTTTCATGCCCCAAGCGTTAAGAGGTGGGGCCCATTTGAAATTCTCAGTCCATCTTTGCAAGGGCTTGCTGTCATGATAACACTCCTGGACCTGTGGACTCCACCCACCATGCAGACACTATAACTCAGGCTGGCCCTTGCTGACATCACCAGCCTTGTTTCTTCCATGGACCCTAGGGTGGGCAAGAGGAAGGAAAACAGACGCCGTGAGTGGGAGTGAAAGGATGGGCACAGAGTGCCCAGCCAGGATAACAGAGCAAATAAATTAACTGAGTGATCCCATCACTTTCATCTAAGAGCAAGGAGGTTGAACCAACTGGCAAGTAAAAGTGTCGTGGTGGCGCCATCTTCTGGGCCATATGTTTATTGCAATGAACTTGTGGCAAAACTGGGTCTAGGTCTCAAAACTGGGGCTTTTCCACCCTGGCTGGAGACAGCAGACCAGCAGTGTCCTGAGATGTGCTGGAGGCAGCTCTCTAGGGATTTTCGTGACTGTCAGGGTGTAGTTTTTTCCCCCTAGTGTGAAACAGTGGCTTGCCTGAAATAGATTATGAAAGCCTGGCATCCTTAACTCATGAAAAACATAGATCTCATCTTCCCTCTTGGGACCAGAGAAAGACTTTTCCTGTTTTGATCTTGGCTTTTATAAGTAAGGGAGCATTTTTGTCCTATAGAAGTGGAACCCCGCCACCTCTTACAGACACACACATACAGAAATAAAACATTGTTTGAGCCACTGCAAAATGAAATGCTATCATTTCCTCTCTCTTTTAAACATGTATGTTGTGATTTATAGTGTGAAGTTTGAAGATAGGAAAATAGAGGCCACGGTGTAGAAAACAGCTCAGGGGAGGCTGCAGGAATACTGCACCTGGCAACAGGCCATCAGCTCCTTAGAGTCAGACCGTGTTCAGTTCAGTTCAGTTCAGTCGCTCAGTCGTGTCTGACTCTGCAACCCCATGAATTGCAGCACGCCAGACCTCCCTGTCCATCACAAACTCCCGGAGTTCACTCAAATTTGCTTCCTGACCTGCATATAGGTTTCTCAAGAGGCAGGTCAGGTGGTCTGGTATTCCCATCTCGCTCAGAATTTTCCACAGTTTATTGTGATCCACACAGTCAAAGGCTTTGGCATAGTCAATAAAGCAGAAATAGATGTTTTCTGGAACTCTCTTGCTTTTTCCATGATCCAGTGGATGTTGGCAATTTGATCTCTGGTTCCTCTGCCTTTTCTAAAACCAGCTTGAACATCTGGAAGTTCATGGTTCACATATTGTTGAAGCCTGACTTGGAGAATTCTGAGCATTACTTTACTAGGGTGTGAGATGAGTGGAATTGTGCAGTAGTTTGAGCATTCTTTGGCATTACCTTTCTTTGGGATTGGAATGAAAACGGACCTTTTCCAGTCCTGTGGCCACTGCTGAGTTTTCCAAATTTGCTGGCATATTGAGTGCAGCACTTTCACAGCATCATCTTTCAGGATCTGAAACAGCTCCACTGGAATTCCATCACCTCCACTAGCTTTGTTTGTAGTAATGCTTTCTTAGGCCCACTTGACTTCACATTCCAGGATGTCTGGCTCTAGGTGAGTGATCACACCATCATGATTATCTGGGTCGTGAAGATTTTTTTTGTACAGTTCTTCTGTGTATTCTTGCCACTTCTTCTTAATATCTTCTGCTTCTGTTAGGTCCATACCATTTCTGTCCTTTATCGAGCCCATCTTTGCATGACATAGTCCCTTGGTATCTCTACTTTTCTTCAAGAGATCTCTAGTCTTTCCCATTCTGTTGTTTTCCTCTATTTCTTTGCATTGATCGCTGAGGAAGGCTTTCTTATCTCTTCTTGCTATTCTTCAAACCGTGTTATAATCCTACAAATCCGGTCACAAACGTGGGACTGAGGGTCACACCCAGAAGGCCACCTTCAAGGCGCTCACAGTCCATGGAAAAGATGACAAGTTGGAATATGACTGGAGCAGAGACAGGAAAATCTGTGTGATTACGCGGAAGAGGGGCGGGGGGTCTTGCCAGTCCAAGGTGGGAGGCATATCAAAGGTATGTCCCACTGGGACCTCCCTGGTCGTCCAGTGGCTAAGACTCCACGCTCCCAGTGCAGGGTACATGGGTTCAATCGCTGGCCAGGGATTTAGATCCTACGTGCCCCAACTAAGACACGGCACAGCCAGATTTTAAAAAGAAGGGTGTATCCCCCTGAATAGATGGCAGTTTGACACGGAAGGATTTTTTTGCTTCATTTTTACTAACTTCACCTGTCAACAGACTGTCAGCCTTGATCTCTCCTCTGTGACCGCCCCTCATCATCTGTCAGGGATTTCCCAAAATTATAGATGGCTCCCTGAATACCCAACCCCAAGAAAACCTTTGTTGTTGTCAAGTATCAGAGCAGTTCAGGGCACTAGAGACAGGATCAGTGCTTGCCATGCCCTCGGAATGACGGAACTGACGCTGGGCCAAAAAACCACCTGATGAGTGTTAGCCTGGCTCTCCTCCAAGTAAGACCTCACCCTCCCTGATATAAGTGAGGATGACAGTGGGCTTCTTCTTTGTTTCCCTTGCTCCCCAGTGTCATCCAAGAAGTTAGTAAGATCATCGCCATCAACAGGTGCTTCCAAAAACCTACCCCGGAGCCTACGTCAAGTCATTCGCTCCACAGTAAACATTCACTGATTCCCAGTTCTATACCAGTTACTGTGCCAGGAGCTATCACCATTAACTGTCCTTTAACTACCTTCAGTTGCTTGCAGTCTAGTGGGGACACCAGCAGAAAATCAGATGTTGCAATATAGTGTCATATAACACAGTATTAAAGCAGCAGGGCTCTCAGCCCAGCTTGAGGAACGGGGTTTCAAACCACAGGCCATGGCCTGTTTGAACTCATTGCACACAGAATCTTATCCAGTCAATAAGAGGGGGAAACTGAGTGCACACAGAATCTTATCCGGTCAGTAAGAGGAGGAGAGCTCCTCCACGCCTGGGCTGCATTAACCTGTGACTGCTGCATAGAACAGCAGGCCTGGAGGCCCGTGGCACTCTCTTCTGTAATCAAAGAGGAGTCAGGTTGTGACCCTTGGCGCACAGCTTGAAAGGCTCTGTATTTGTTCGGCAAATGCCTCTTCCTCCTGGATCAGCCTCAGGGTCTCATGAGGAGAAGTAAAAGAGGCTTCCTACGACTCTTTCTGGGCCAGAGCTGGCTGCAACACCCTCTCCAGCAGAGTGCAGATGTGCAGTATCTGAGGGCTGTGGGCCCCAGGCTGGCCTGTGATTATGGGGATACTGGGCCCGTCCTCAGCCCTCTTTTCTCAGACTGTTAGCCATCCTTCTGGGTGAGGCTACAGAGTGCACTGTCCTCTCCCCAAACCCTAGTCATGATGCTGTTTTTTCACCCAGATATCACCTGCAGCTGGTGTTTGCTATTCTCCTCTGTTATTCTCAAACGGCTTTTTAAAGCTCCCACTTAGTATACGTTTACTGTGCGCAGAGCAAAACTCTGTGTGTGTGTGTGTGCGTGTGTGTGTGTGTGTGCGCGCGCGCGTGCACTTAATTGCTCACTTAGTTGTATTCAACTCTTTGCAACCCCGTGGACTGCAGCCCACCAGGCTCCTCTGTCCATGGTATCTTCCAGGCAAGAATACTGGGGTGGGCTGCCATTCCCTTATCCAGGGGATCCTCCCAACGCAAAGATCAAATTCGCGTCTCCTACACTGGCAGGTGGATTCTTGACCACTGCACCACCTGGGGAGCTAGAGCCAAGATTAGGTTTCTGCTTCTCAGGAAATTAAGTCACTCAGTCAAGGTGTGGCGCCAGAAGTAATCTCGGATCCCAGGTACAGATGAGTCCCGAGGCCAGCCTCAGCTGCCTGGGGGCCCTGCCCACAACTCTCCAAATACACTCCCCGTTTGTCCCCTACTCTCAGCGTCTGTGGTGGGAGAGGAGGAAAGCCCATTCGTTTCTCCCGAGGAGAGGAGGCAGTGGGCCTGTTAGTGTTGCTGTTGGCCAGCAGGTGGCGCCAAACTGCCTAAGGCCGGAGTCAGAACACTTTGCTTCATACCACAGTCAGAGATGCTTTCTGTGGCGTGGCCCTTTCCTTCCTCCGTTTCACCCATATAAAAAGAGCAAAGTAAATCCCCAAGAGAAGAGAATTCTCTCATTAAATGACAATGGAAAACACTGGTCTCTTTCTGTTTGATGAAATTCCCTGTATAGAACATCTGAGCTACAAATTCTCAAAGTTACGTTTGTAACATACAGAAATGATACAGTTCTAACGTGTTTCTTGCCAGTCATTTGTACCACTTGTCCTTAGGTCAGAGTTCATTTTAACTAAACGGGAATGTGTTGCAAAGTCTCTGGGGTTGCGGACTGGCCCTCTTGGCTCGCTTACCTGTCACCGCACTTACACTGTACTACAAATTTCTGCATGCACTGCTGCGACGCTCAGGTTTGAAGGTCTCCGAAGGGAAAATGCTTTTATTTTCATCACACACAATTGGCCCTGAGAAATCTCAGCTGGAAGAACGACTGGGTAGGTAGGAGCCTTGTAAGAACCAGCTCTGTCGGATTTCATCTCTGATGCTTTCCGGGAGGCCTGACCACTTGCAGTGGAATAAACGGGGAACCATCTGTGCCATTATATGGCGTGATGTAGCGTCCCTGGTGGCCGAGACGGTCAAGAATCTGTCTGCAATGCAGGAGACCTGGGTTCAATCCCTGGGTCAGAAAGATCCCCTTGAGAAGGACCTGGCTACCCACTCCAGTATTCTTGCCTGGAGAATTCCATGGACAGAGAAGCCTGGCAGGCTACAGTCTATGGGATTGTAGACAGACACAACAGCAGCTAATACTTTCACAGCAGGATGTACTGATGTGAAGCTTCTGAACCTCAAGATGAGAAAAGCCATTACCATCAGCTGCGTCATCTCCATGCGGTGGGGTGCCTACAGATCGGAAGGCAGTCCCCCTGGGAACTGTGCCTGATGAGGTCACCCCTTCCCCTCTTTTCTCTGCACAGCGGTCGCAGTCTGCATTCTCACTCAGCAGAGAAGATGCCCCAAGGACCCCTTCGCTGGAGGCTGCATCAAGGCAGCCGAGGGAGCAGCAGCCGAGGGAGGAGGAGGCGTTGCCCAGCTGGAAGAGCGTGGACAGGCTGGACCAGACAAGTAACTGTTCTGCGGGGTTCAGAAATGCTGTTGGGAGGCTGCTTGGCTGTCGTGAGGTTGCTCAGCCCCTCCTACCATCAGTCTGAGTGGGGATGTGCCCATCTGGGACGGCGGGGCCACCAAGGTCTCTCACACAGCACACTGTATATAAGGCGGGCATGCTTCCCATGTGGGCAGTTTGCTTGCTGAGACCTGTGAGGCAGGGGGCAGGTGGTTCAGAGCCCACCTAGCTGCACAGCCCCACTTCAGCTGCCTGTTCTGTGTGGACTAGGAGCAGATGTCTTATGATATGCAGGCCAGGAGCACCAGGGCTTCCCAGACAGCTCAGTTGGTAAAGAATCCGCCTGCAAGGCAGGAGACCCCAGTTCAATTCCTGGGTCGGGAAGATCCCCTGGAGTTGGGATAGGCTACCCACTCCAGTATTCTTGGATTTACCTGGTGGCTCAGCTGGAAAAGAATCCACCTGCAATGTGGGAAACCTGGGTACGATCCCTGGGTTGGGAAGATCCCCTGGAGAAGGGAAAGGCTACCCACTCCAGTATTCTGGCCTGGAGAATTCCATGGACTGTATAGTCCATGGGGTCACAATGAGTCGGACATGACTGAGACACTTTCACTTTCCCAGGGACACGAATCCAACCTAGCATTCATTTCAGCGTCCAAGATACCACAGCTAATATGGCCCCCAGGCCCAAGCGTCAGGACTCTTCAATTACTCATGTTAACAAGTGTCTCCACAGCAAACAAATAACAAAGAAAGAGCATTTCAAAATTTAGACTAAGAAACTGACAAACTTAGGAGGTTTCATAAGCACTTCTAGCAGACAGTCCATTTCGCAAAACAGTTCCTGCTGGCTTATGAGCATTCCAAATAAATTTGTAAAGGATCTTGGTTTTCAAAACATGTTTTGTGCATAAATTTCTCTAAACTAAGGCACCTATGTGTAATTTTATCATTGCATTAAAACACAAAATTTAGCTCAACAACACCACACGCAAAAAAAGATTTCACCCGCAGCTCAAAACGCCATGCACCTCTCAGGATGAAGACTTAAAGAACAGAAAGCACTTGCGTAGAAAACAGCTGGTTTTTCTGAGGACCACTCGGCCCTTGACATGCTAAGCTGTCCAGACTAACCCCAGAGGTCTTCAAAGATGTCTGATCTGTTTCGCAGGAAGCAGATTACTCCTTGGGGGCACTGCTCCATCCCAGCAGAGCAGAAATGTACCACAGAGGAGGCACAGAGGTCATCCCAGAAGGTTAATGTCCCTGGACTATTTTCAGAGGTTCTGTTTATGCCTCAGGGAAAGGGCCGGCTCTGGAGCCTGTTGGTCCACGGCTGAGGTCAACTGTAGGGACGCTGAGTAAACCCACCTTCAGTCTTCAGACTTGACAGTGCCTTCGACAAATTCATATCCCCCCAGACACATTCTCACTTCCCAGACCTTGACTGAGCACCTGCCGCATACACACCACGTGTGCTCAGTGTGGGGAAAGAAAGATCCGAGGGCAGCCCCTGCTCTTGAGTTTCTCAGTGTGAGCTGGAGACGGGTTTACTCAGCCCACAGCATCCCTACAGCCTTCCCAGCCTCTGCTCTTTCCTCCGCACGAGCTGGCTTTGGGACAGTGCAGGATGACTGAGACCCAGCCCCTGCCACAGGGCCCCGTCACCAGGGAGGAGCCCTGTGCGTGGTCAGCCAGAAGCCAGGATGGATACTGGAGTGAACCGGAAAGGCTGTCACAGCAACTCAGGGAAGGAGGAGCCCACTCTGGGTGGGGAGACCAGAAAGAGCTCTAGGAAGAGGGGCGCAGAGGAGGAGGGCTGTCTGAGGGGCCCCTCGCTCTGAGGTGCTGACAGTCCTTCTCTGGCTTTTCTCTCCCTCCTGCCCGCAGCTGTGGCCCCAGTTCTGCAGAGCCCTGATGGGAACTGGATGGCCCTGAAGGATGGGGCTCTGCCCCCAACCCGCCTGCTGCCCAAACCTAAGAGCGGCACATTTCAGGCCCTGGAGGCGGCCTCCAGCGTGGCATCTGCCTACGATGATCTGGGCTCTGACAGCGAGGAGGACTTTGACTGGAGGGAGGCCTTGAGCACGCTGTGCCTGCAGCCCCGGGCTCTGCCCGGGGAACCCCAGACTCAGCCCGCACAGGCTCCGGGCTCAGAGCAAGGCCCCTCTGCCTCCTCTGGGCCCTCGCCCAACCCCGAGGCTATGTGGTCTGACTCGGAGACCTCCTCGGTGGGCTCATCCCGGGAAGCTGGGCACCGGGCCAGGCTGTCCTGGTTGCAGAGGAAGGCCCCCCGGAACCCCGCAGCCGAGAAGATGCGCCTACAGGGAGAGCTGGATGTGAACTTCAACCTTCAGGCAGCTGGCAGGGAGACCTCAGACAGCAGCGAGCCTGAGGAGGCCCCCCACGCTGCAGATCGGAGGGCCAGAAGGTGGAGGAGGGCCCGGGGGGGCTCCGAGGAGCTAAGCAAGGAATTGCCTGCCCCCAGTGGCCATCCTCTGGAGCTGGACACACATCAGGTAATAAAGCAGGGTGCACATAAGCACCCACTCATTTTTAAGTAAGCTGTGCCCCTCTCCAAGCAAGAGTGGCATGGAGAGTCCTGGATTCTGAATCCACAGACCCAACTTCTTATCTTGGTTTTGCCGCTGACACAGGTCACAACTCTTGGAGGCATACCCTCCTCTCTGGAGATGAGAGCTTAGAGTTCAAAGTGGGCTTGCAAAGTGTGGCCCACAGACCAGCCGCAACCATAGCACCTAGGAACTTATTAGAAATGCACATCCTTGGGCCCTGCCCCAGAGCTGCTGAATCCAACATTCTGGGGATGGAGCCCAAGCTGTCTTGGTGATTCTGCTGTGTGTTAAAGTCTGAGGGCCCCTGGCATGGAGTTAAGGGGATGGGATCTAGAATCAGCCTGCCTGTGTTCAAATCCAGCCGTGTGACTTTGGACAAGGCATCTTCTTCGGTCTCAGTTTCCTCATCTGTCAAATGGGGATATTACAACCCACTTCAGAGAATGGCTGTGATGAGTGGATACGTTTGTAAAGAGCTGAGCTCTCTCCTAGAACACAAACAAGGGCACAGTCAGTGTTGTTTTGATTGCATAACTGAGGGTGCAGTTTACTAACATTCTGTGATTCTTGGTTCCCATCATAAGCCATCTCGAGAGTCCTCAGTGCCTCCTCCCTCATGGTTTAGCTCATGAACCCCCTTAGAGAATCTGATTAAAGCTACAGAGTCTCTCTCTAGAAAAACGCTCCTCTTTGCACACACACTCTCTCTCTCTTTTTTTACTTACAGTGTCAGGCAGTTCGTGGACCCACATCCAGATTAACTTGCTATTCTCTGGAGACACCCCGCTCATCCCCAGCTCTGGGTCTAAGATCATGCTGTGACCTTGCCCTCACCTCTCCCTGGCCATCCATGGTGATCTCTTCCACAGGGATCACCGTGGACTGAGTATTAAACTCTGTGATGCCAACGGAGGCCTCCCCATAGCCATGTTTTCTAAAGTGACACAGGTGAAGCCTGGAAAGTTCACGTGCCCTTTTGAGCCGTTTGGAGCCGCGAGCCTATGAGAGGTCTGTCCGGCTGCCTCTGTCTTCTGTAGGCACAGCATCACTGCCACTCACATAACTACCAACGCGGTGTTTTAGGCCCCTAGGGAAACCACACCCACTTTCTGAACATCATTGCGTCTCCAATAGTACCCAGCTACCGTATCTTGCATTCTCAGTTGGGGTTCCACAAAAAGCAGGTCTAGGGTTAAAAATCTGGTTGTAGATTTTGAGAGAAGCAATCCCAGGAAACCCAAGAGTGAAACCAAGAAATGAGAAAGGCCGGTGAAGATACAACATAGGCCACTGGGGCCCCATCCCACCAGGGACCTGCTGAGAAGCCACGTGGGTCACAGCTCAGAATTCTGCCTCCAGAAGATGGGCAGCAGTTGCCCAGTCTCCTATCTCCCACCGGTAGAGACAGGCCCCACCCAGGGTGGGCCTAAACGTCATACACAGGTTTGCATGAATGGTGCCTGAGAAATCCCTCAGATGGAGAGAGAGATTGGATCTGAGGTGGAAAACCATCAGTGGGTCAGAAATTGTCCCCCATAGCTGTGGGCAACTCATGTAGGTCCAAGGGGATACAGCCCTGGACATCACCAGCATCTGCTACAGTAAATGTATTAGCTTCTATAAATGTGTCAGCCAGGTCCCTGATCCCGGGGCCCCCATTAAGGTAGTCGTGACCTCAGAGGTCTTCAGGTCACAGAATTTAGCATCAGTGCTGCCTGATCTCCTAATATATTACTTAGAAATTTGGTCCAGGCTCTCACTTTCTCCCCTGTGAAATAAGATCATTACAAATCTGCCATGTGAGTTTGTCATGATCATAAATGAAAAATTTATAAAATTCTGTTCAACTATGATTCAGTATCATCTAGCTCAAGTCGAGACAGTTTTCCAGGGACTCTGGGTGACTTGCCTCAAGGGATATTCTTGGAGGTTGTCTGCGAGATTGAAATGCAGGTATAAAACGCAGCCTATCCATCACCTCTAGGTGCCTGAAGTTCCCTATTTATTCTAAGGTGACTTGTAAGTTGTCTTCTGCTGATAAGTCTTAGGAGGCATCAACAGGGAGAAGGCGAGGGCCCGCTGAAAGGACGCAGGACCGACGCTCTCTGCCTCCCTGGCAGTGTCCTCTCCTCCCCACTAGGTGGCGATGGCATTGAACTTCTGGGGACTTCAAAACCCTGGCCCTCCTCTGTCCTCCCTTCTGTTTAATTTACTAAGGCAGTTCGCCCCTTAAAAAAGAAAAGGTATATAAATGTATATTTTTTAACTATTTGTGTACTTATAAGGGCTTCCCAGACGGCATAGTGATAAAGAACCCTCCTGCTGATGCCAGAGACACACGAGACGCAGGTTCAATCCATGAGTTGGGGAGGTCCCTGGAGGAGGGCGTGGCAACCCACTCCAGTATTCTTGCCTGGAGAATCCCCACGGACAGAGGAGCCTGGCGGGCTACAGTCCATGGGGTCGCAGAGTCAGACACGACTGAAGTGACTTAGTACGCACGTACGCACGCATACTTATAAGTATATGTATATATGCAAATATATAAATAACATAGACGTTATTAAAACATACAGATATAGGCGGGCTTCCCTGGCAGCTCAGTCAGGAAAGAATCTGCCTGCAGTGCAGGAGACCTGAGTTCGATCCCTGGGTTGGGAGGATCCCCTGGAGAAGGAAATGGCAACCCACTCCAGTATTCTTGCCTGGAAGATACCATGGACAGAGGAGTGTGGCGGGCTATAGCACATGGGGTTCCAAGAGTGGGACACAGCTTAGTGACTAAACCACCACCACAGATATAGTCTGCCTTGACCACAACCCTACATCCCTGCTCTCTCCCACCAAATGGCTACAGTTGTTTTTGTGCATCATATATGTATAGCACATTTAGAAATATTATTCTGTAAATGTATCTGTGTTTCAGCAAAATCGGCATCCTACTCCCTCTATTCTTCCACCGCTTCTTCCTAACAGTAAGCGATGGAGAGGTAGGAGCACACAGATCTCTGCATCCCAGTGGTCCCCAGCGGGGAGTGCGGGAGTGGGAGCAATTTGTCCAGGATGCAAGCAATATGGGGGCATTGCCTGATGGGAATTTTAAAACAATAATAAATCAAATCCAAGTCAGTCTTTTTGTTATCACCTTGCACTGCTGCTGCTGCTGCTGCTGCTAAGTCGCTTCAGTCGTGTCCGACTCTGTGCGACCCCATAGACGGCAGCCCGCCAGGCTTCCCTGTCCCTGGGATTCTTCAGGCAAGAACACTGGAGTGGGTTGCCATTTCCTTCTCCAATGCATGAAAGTGAAAAGTGAAAGTGAAGTCGCTCAGTCGTGTCTGACTCTTAGCGACCCCATGGACTGCAGCCCACCAGGCTCCTCCGTCCATGGGATTTTCCAGGCCAGAGGACTGGAGTGGGGTGCCATTGCCTTCTCCGATCACCTTGCACCAGGCACAGATACTTGTAAGTCATGCTGATGACAAAAGAGCTTTACCAGTGTTGCTCCAAACATCCCACCCAACCCCCCCAGTTCCCCAGGGTTCCAAGGCAGGGAGGAATCCACAATCAATAGTTCCTATAATGATGGACATTCAAGACTGTTTCAGTGTTTGGTGTTTTAAACACTACCGCAGAGAGCACCAGTGTGCAAACCTCTTTATACAAGTACAGGAGTAGACTTGCTGACTTGAGGGAGAAATGGATCTTTAATTTTAATGAGTACTCCCCAAATTAAACTCTCCAAACTTCCCAGCAGTCTGCAGAGCCACACACTGTGGCGCACATTTTTCTCATACTGTCAATAATACTTGGTGTTGTCAGTCTGTTACATTGTTGCCAACTTTATGTGAGGAAAAAAATGTATTTCTTTTTAGTTGACATAGTTACTACTGAAATTGAATATTTTTTCCTATATTTACAGCTATTTGCATTTTTTTTCTTCTGTGAAAGACACATTTATATGTTTCTTCTATTACTTTGTCAGACTTTTTCTTCTTGATTTTTAGAAATTAGTTTTATTTTCTAAAGCACTGTAGATCTTTGTTCTTTGATGGTTACACACTGAAAATACTCTCCCCTTGTCTATCACTTTCACCTTAACTTTAAGTATATTTTACATGCAAAACATTTTGTTACTAATAACTTATCGGTTATTTTCATTTCCTTTAAATTTTGTGTCTTGTTTGAGAAAGTTTTAAATCGCCAAGGTTTCAAGAATGTTTTCCTGTTTTTTTTCTAATACTTTATAGTTTTGAATTTTACATTTAGCTCTTTAGTCCATCTGTACTTTACTTTGGGGGATAATGGGAGGTGAGAAGTGTTTCTCTGGTGGCTCAGTGGTGAAGAGTCTGCCTGCAAGGCAGGAGACTCAAGAAACGTGCATTTGATCCCCGGGTTGGGAAGATTCCAACATGGAAGTGTCATGTTGGAATGTCACAACATGTCAACCCACTCCAGTGTTTTTGCCTGAAAAATCCCAGAGGAGCCTGGCAGGCTATAGTCCAAAGGGTCGCAAAAGAGTCGGACACAACTTAGCAACTAAGCACAGCGTGCACACAGCATGAGGTAAGATCTAACGTTGTTGTCATCAGATCATTATTGGATAATTAAGCTTATATCTGCAGGAAACTATGAGCAGTTTTCTGAGTCATGGAAGTCATATTAGAATCATAAATCCATTCCTTAAAAGATGCTGCTCCTGGAGCTGAGATCCCAGAGAAATTTATCCCATGGGTCCTTATGGAGAGAACACAGAATAAATACAGCACCCTCCCCATAAACTGCTTCAAATGAACACACACTTTGGAGGCTGCTTCTCACGGTGTCACTCAGTGTGGGCCAGTACATCTCTCTAGGGACAGCTCAGTCAGCTCAGGTCTATGAGGGGCCAGAATAACCTGACTTCTACTGGTCCGAGCTGCTCCTGGATCGTGTTGGGGGATCTGTAAAGGAGTGAATGGCTGCCTCCCCCGAGCCCTGGTTCATGAGTGCTGTACAGCTCTGAATTCAAAGAGAGGCACTCTGAGACATCTTGCAAGACCACGCATGTTGGCTGTGGAGTGACAGCACCCCCCACACCTGTGAACAATGAGCCACCTGTCAGATCCACCTACCTCTGAGGTGTGTTAAGAGAACACTCCCAAGCAAGCCCTTCGGTCTAATTCAAACTGTATCTGAATTTCCTCCAATACACAGACTAAAGGATGAGAGTCCCCACTTCTCCACCCCAATTCTTCACCGTTGATTTTCATAGCTTGTTAGCATGGAACCTTCCTTTACATGAAAACTTAAAGAGCTGCTCTGAGACAAGGCTGCCGGTTCCTCATGCCTCTCACTCCCACCTCCACAGCAGCCTCCGCAAGTACAGATCGTAACTTGGAAACAGTTCAGAGCACTGTATGATCAAATACCCCCTGCAAAGAAGAAAAATCTTAGACAAAGATCTGTCAAGTGATTCCCCTTGTTAGTGAGAATTTCTGGGTGCCTCCATGACTAGGTGGTTGCAGAGAACAAGTCTAGAAAGCAATGAGATATTTATTGTATATAATGATTTTTCTTTAACATTCTTGTGTCACAGGCCCTGATGAATTATTAAGTTTCCTCCTCAGTGGGGAAGAGAAATGTGCATGAACACAAGTGCTCAAAGCTTTACATTTTTAACCAGGACTCTGTTGGATATTAAGGAAATGACAACCCACTGCAGTATTCTTGCCTGGAGAATCCCATGGACAGAGGAGCCTGGTGGGCTACAGTCCATGGGGTCGCAAAGAGTTGGACACAACTGAAGGGACTTAGGATGGACGGACCAAAAATGATGACTTTTGTTTTGCTGTAGTTAAATTATGGCCCTACTTTGGGTGGATATTAAATAGCGGGGCTCCCTGTCAGTTAAAGCCTTTACTTCCTTGTGGCAGTAAAGGCGTGCTCACCCCATGAGGGAAATGTTGAGCGCTCTCTAGAGTGGGGACTGCTTCCCAGGTGGCTCAGTGGTAAAAATCTGCTTGCCAGTGCAGGAGACACAAGTTCTATCCCTGGGTCGGGAAGATCCCCTGGAGGAGGGCATGGCAACCCACTCCAGTGTTCTTGCCTAGAGAATCCCATGGACAGAGGAGCCTGGAGGGCTACAGTCTATGGGGTCCCAAAGAGTCAGACGTGATGAGTGACTAAGCATCAACAATACAGCGGGGGCTGGAACCCAGCCCACTCACAGCAGGCAGCAGGTCCTTGGCAATGAAAAGACGGGGATCGGGAACAGCCCTCAGCCCCACTGTCCCCACCCCTGGCCTGAAGTTCAGCACATGGTTCTTTAGGAGCCTCTTTCGTGCCCCTTCTAAGATCCTGACCCTCATGCTGGCACTACTAACCAGGTACTGAATCGCTATCAAAATCCAAGGATCATGTGACTGAATCTACACCCAGTTCCAATGCTGAGTCAGAGAGAGAGAGAAAAAGATGAAGTTCACTGTTAATGCTGCTTCCTTCCTAAAAGATGTTTCCACAAAGTGACAGGCCAATGTAGTCAGTATGAAAATAACTGTGACTTACATGCCTATTCCTCATATAAACACTGACCTGAGAAGTCCAGGCTAATGGTTTTCTGGGTATTTTGTACGGATTGCCATAATTCCAGGGAGCAAATGGCTGCTATTTCAACAAATGGCGTAGTTAATTCTGCCAGACAGGAGATTCCAGAGGGAAAGCAGACCAGGGGCATGGCCCACCCATCAGAGGGATTTGGGCACTGGAAGAGGGATCCGGGTCCCAGATTTCATTGAGGTTTCCTGGTGCCTCTGACGGTAAAGAATCCGCCTGTAATGCAGGAGACTCGGGTTCAATCCCTGCATCTGAAAACTCTCCTGGAGGAGGAAATGATGACTCACTCCAGTATTCTTGCCTGGAGAATTCCATGGACAGAGGAGCCTGATGGGCTACAGTCCATGGGGTCACAGAGACAGACACGACTGGATGACTAATACTTTCATTTTTCTTGTTTATTTTTAAGTCAATTTTATAATAAGAAGGACTCAGCTTGGGAATCACACCAGGACAACCGACCTGTAACTATAAAAGTTAAAATTGAGCCTTCCAGCTGACATCCAGGTGCTGAGCTCACATAACCCCTTCACCAGACTGGTCCCCAAGGCCCGGGCCGCCCTGTGTGGCTCCACTGGCCCAACTCAGACCCTTGCATGGGGAGGAGTGCTCCTCGAGGCAGGCAGATGTATTTCAGTATTAAGTCTGATAAAATTCCAGGTTCTACCTTCCCATTTCCACCCTCTTAAGCTGACCAAGGATTTGACGTATATTTTTGTAGGTATGACTGTTCTTATCACACCAGTTATTTTTAAAAATGCCTTATTCACCAGAGTACAGCATGTGAATAAATCTACTTTGGGCTTAACATCAATACATCGGGAGAGGATAAACCTCCACCTTAAGGCACCAGAGACAGTGCTTTCCCAGACCCGCAGAAGAAACGGGACATAGGTGGAGTCGGCCAGCCCCAGGCTCTTTCTGCTGTTCTCGAACTTGGGATCACTGTGTATGCCAAGGAATTTGCACGTAGAACCACGGCCATTTGCTGTGTAAAGAGTCTCTAGGGTTAGTTAGCCTGTTGGGGCTTTCCTCTGTAGTTGACCGAAATAATATCTAAAAGCAAGCTGCCGAAATTCTGACTTTTAGGTCAGGGGCTGACGAGGGCCACCAGGACACCCGGGTATCTTCAGTGAAGGCTGATGTGTGGACATGTGACATCTGAGAGTAATCCTTTAGCGGGGCTCCTTTGAAGAAGAGGGAGGAGACCCAGAGGCTCCCACCGCCCCACCTCGAGTGACTGACAGTTGAAAGGCAAGCTCTGGGAAAGTGATGCTAGGACTGGGGTTGTCCAGCCTGGAAGACATTGACTTTCCTCCCTTAAAACGTGCGGGGAATCTGGATGATGATGGTGATGAGGCTGAGGTGGAGAAAAACTGCTTTGAACTAAGGCAGGCAGGATTCCAAGGTCTATAAAGACAGACCACTAGGCTGACTGAAGGAAAGGGGACTGAGAAAATCTGAGAGTACCCATCGCCAGAGTGCCGCTAGAAAAAGGATCTCCTCACCCCTTTATAATTTCCCCTTATGAAACAAGAGGTTAAATCCCTTGCATCTCGGGTTCTTCCCCTGCTCTGTGGTTCTGCAATCTGGTCTCCCTCCAAGGAGTGTGGGTTAGTGTGGAGCTTCTAGCTTTATCCTGGAAGAATGCAAAGAGCTTGGCCTTTAGGGTCAGGCCGTCTTCAGCTCAGCCACGCTCTAGCCACGTGACCTTGGACAGGCTACTCATGTTAGCGTCCTCAGGGATACAGAGGGAATGACTGGGCCTCTGGAATGAGCTTCTGTGAGTGCAGCACCCGGAGCAGTGTTCACCCACGCCACACGGCCGTGCTCAGCCACAGGAACCCTCCAGTTCCTTCCTCCACCCCTCGCGTCCCCATCGCCTCCATTTATGTCCACCTCTGTGTTTCTCGATCTTGGGAATTCATGGATTACCCAAGAATTGTCAGAGGGTATCCGGTTTGAGGATGGCTGCATTAAAACTTAAATACTGTGAATGTAAGAGACCTGTTAGCGCCACCAGAAGCATAAATCAAAGGAATGGCAATCCCCTGGCAGCACTCGGTGGCAAGGTGGTTAGCCCGGTAACCCACAATGTGCTTTTTTTAGGGTATCAATGAAACAAAAACAAAAATTTAAAGATTAGTATAAAGAATTTGCAGACCACAGAGAACCTCTTGGAAAAGAAGGTATGCTAGTCTATCTTAATGAGTATTCTGTCATCAGGTATTTTAAATTTTACCATACAATTGTACTCATTTCACATGCTAGCAAGGTAATGCTCAAAATCTTTCAAGCTGGGCTTAGCACAGGCACCGAGAACTTCTAGACGAACAAGCTGGGTTTGGAAGAGACAGAGATCAAATTGCAAACATTCATTGGATAATAGAAAAAGCAAGAGAGTTCCAGAGAAACATCTACTTCTGCTTCATTGACTACACTTTGACTGTGTGGATCACAACAAGCTGTGGAGAATTCTTAAAGAGATGAGAGTACCAGCCCATCTTCCCTGTCTCCTGAGAAGCCTGTATGCAGGTCAAGAAGCAAGAGTTAGAACCAGACATAGAACAACTGACTCATTCAAAATTGGGAAAGGAGTACAACAAGGCTGTATATTGTCACCCTGCTTATTTAACTTGTATGCAGAGAACATTATGAGAAATGCCAGGCTGGATGAATCACAAGCTGGAATCAAGATTTCCAGGAGAAATATCAATAATCTCAGATATGAAGATGATACCATCTAATGGCAGAAAGTGAAGGGGAACTAAAGAGCCTCTTGATGAGGGTGAAAGAGGAGAATGAAAAGATGGCTTGAAACTCAACATTCAAAACACTAAGATCATGGCATCTGGTCCCATCACTTCACAGCAAATAGAAGGGGAAAATATGGAAGCAATGACAGATTTTATTTTCTTGGGCTCCAAAATCACTGGGGACAGTGACTGTAGCCACAAAATTAAAAGACGCTTGCTCCTTGGAAGAAAAGCTATGACCAACCTAGACAGCATATTAAAAAGCAGAGACATCACTTTGCCAACAAAGTTCCATACAGTCAAAGCTATGATTTTCCCAGTAGTCATGTACGAAGGTGAGATTTGGACCAAAAAGAGGGCTGAGTGCTGAAGAACTGATGCTTTTGAATTGTGGTACTGAACAAGACTCTCGAGACTCCCTTGGACTGCAAGGCAATCAAACCAGTGATCAAATATTAAAGGAAATCAACCCCAAATATTTATTGGAAGGACTGATGCTGAAGCTGAAGCTCTGGTACTTTGGCCATTTAATATGAAGAGCCAACTCACTGGAAAAGACCCTGATGCAGGGGAAGACTGATGGCAAAAGGAAAAGGGGGTGGCAGAGGATTAGATAACATCACCAACTCCATGAACATAAATTTGAGCCAACTCCGGGAGATAGTGGAGGACAAAGGAACCTGGCTACAGTCCATGAGGTCGAAAAGAGTCAGACACAACTTAGCAACTGAACAGCAATAACATCATCCTTATTTAGCCAGAATCTCCACATTAGGCGGAGAAGGCAATGGCACCCTACTCCAGTACTCTTGCCTGGAAATCCCATGGACGGAGGAGCCTGATGGGTTGCAGTCTGTGGGGTCATGAAGAGTCAGACACGACTGAGCGACTTCACTTTCACTTTTCACTTTCATGCATTGGAGAAAGAAATGGCAACCCACTCCAGTGTTCTTGCCTGGAGAGTCCCAGGGATGGGGGAGCCTGGTGGGCTACAGAGCATGAGGTCACAAAGCGTCAGACACGACTGAGCATGTACGCATGCACTCCATACACTAAATATAAGTGTGCAAAGAAAAGGCAGCTTTTTCCCTTAAATTTCCTCATCAGTCTCCCCACTCTGAAGAGCCAGGAACGTAAAACCAGCCAATCCAACAGACGCTTAGCTGCTTGCAACTTTCTGTTTAAAGCTGTATTTTTAAAGTAAATAACCAGTCATCCAACCCCTCCACTTTCTCCACCTTCACCATCTTGGGTTGTGAGGGGCCTTCTGGTGTCCTCTGAGAGCCGAGCAGTGTTCCTGGTCATTGCAGATCTCTCAGTGATGGGGCCCCTGTTCATCAAGTCATCCCCTGCACTGCCCCCCCTCCCCCGCAGCCCGGGCATCCCGCCAGTGTCTAAGGCTCCGCCCCTTGTGTGCTCAGTTAGAACCCTGGATCTCTCCCTCAGACCCCACCTCGGCTCTCACTTTCACCCACTTCCAACCCTGTCATGCAGCTCCTGGTCAGCTACCTCATTTCTACTCTAGGGAGCTCCTGGGTGCTCACCTTCCAGGAACACCCAAGATCTTCCATGAGCCAGCTTCTGAGTACCCTTGGTGCCACCCAGCAGCCTGGGGAGACCCAAGAGCCCGGAGATACTTGACAGGTAAAGCTCACTCCTTAGACGCCTGCTGTGCTGTGCTAGGTCGCTTCATTTGTGTCCAACTCTGTGAGCCCATGGAGTGTAGCCTGCCAGGCTCCTCTGTCCATGGGATTCTCCAGGCAAGAATACTGGAGTGGGTTGCCATGCCCTCCTCCAGGGGATCTTCCCAACCCGGGGATCAAACCCTCATCTCTTACATCTCCTGCACTGGCAGGTGGGTTCTTTACCACTAGCTCTACCTGGCAGACGCTTGCTCCTCTGCAGTCTGACCCAGGCCTGTTTTCTCCACACCCCAAAGCTCCCCATGCTCTCCACCTCTGAGCCTTATTCCTCTAACTGTGCCAAGCAGCTTCATGCACCTTGGGTCTTAACCGTCCTGCTGCTTCCTCACCAACAATGCCTATCCCATGTCAACATATTAAAATGCTCCTCATCTCTCAAGAACCTGCTCAGAGACCATTCTTCCCGTGGAGCTCCCCCCAAGTCCTAAGACCATAGGATTCCTCCTTCTCAAGCATTCTGGGGGCATCAGCCACCTCTCATGAAGTCCTCACCATTGATTCTTACTCAGGGCCAGAAAAAAAAATCATCATCCAAGGGACACTGTTTATCAGTCCGGTGATTTTTTTTTTCCACTTCTATCATCTGTCTGGACTTCCCTGGCAGCTCAGAGGTTAAAGTGTCTGCCTGGAATGCAGGAGACCAGGGTTTGATCCCTGGGTCGGGAAGATCCCCTGGAGAAGGAAATGGCAACCTACACCAGTACTCTTGCCTGGAGAATCCCATGGAGGGAGGAGCCTGGTAGGCTACAGTCCATGAGGTCGCTAAGAGTCGGACACGACTGAGTGACTTCACTTCACTTCAACTGTCTCCTTTTAATTGCCTTTATATAAACAGCTCCCTTAAGCATTTGTCCAATTATAAACTGAATCAAGCAAATTTGATACATGAATTTCATAAAGAATCTGCCACACCTTTTTAGCAGAACAGGATGGTCTAGATTCTTGTTGCGAAATGTTGTGTGATGAAGCCATTCCTGTCAAATGATGAACTGAATGAAAATACCATCTTTTCTCTTATCCTGATAGATACATTGTTTACGCATTGATTCTTTGTTTACTCATCGATTCTTTATTTACTTATTGATTCTTGGGTTTGAGAAAATTCACTTAGGACACTGTCATCTGAAGACTCTTAGTCTGAGATTTCACTTAGACAACCAATTTCTTCCATCATCGTTAGAGCCTGTGGAGCTGCTCTCCAACTTCATCTTATGAGTCATCTAATAATTGTGAAATGTTGTTCTCTCAGTTTTTTTCCTTTGCCATTATGAAAAATTTTGAATTCCCAACTGTATACAGTGAGCTAAAAGCAGACTCAAAATGGTGATGATTTATTTCCATGTTGAATCATCCTTCTAAGTAATACCATTTTTCTCTTTTGTTATTCTAGTCTCTTTTTAAGCAAAATTGATGAGTAATGATGAAAGATAATTCCCGGGATGATAAAACAGCAAAATATTTCCAAAGATAAGTAAAATGAGATCATGAAAATCTCATCATGTGTCTTAGATTGATAAAAGGGTCCAATGAACCCAGATAATAATTGCAAGATGGAAGGAGTTTTGTTTACAGAATTAGTACATTTTCTCTTTGTTCTTGGGGAGTTCTTCAATAAAGAATAAAAGTCATGAAACACCAAGCCTTTTAAACAGATAAAACAACTCAAAGAGGAAATTCAAAAGCTAATATTGTGTGCAGTGGACCCTGATGGTATGCTGGGGGTTATCTTGTTAAAATTCCATACACGTCTGTCCAACATGAGGTGAAGAATAGAGTGAGACTTAACGATTTCCATGTCTTCCTGGAGTTTCCCAGGCCCGGTCAGGGCTCTGCTCACGGAGGGAGCTCTAGGAGATGGTAGGAGCCAGAGATGTAATTGTGTGACTATCAAGGGAAGGTGGCATAGTATTCCTTACGTGTGCACAAGAACTTCACACCATCTCAAAATCTTTGTGATCTGTCCTGAATACGGTTCTTTCCTCTCTCCCTTTTAGCTGGGTAACTGCTGCACTTTGAATCTCAACTCAAACGCCACTTCCACGAGCCAGCTTTCCCTAACTCCCAGCTTCTCTGCACTTAGCAGGGTTTTAGTGTCTCTTCCACTGGGAGCTGGTGGAGGTTTGCTCAGACTTGCATCCTCAGTACCAGCACAGTGTTGCCCCTAGTAGCCACTGGATAAGTATTCTGCAAATGAAAAACACTGAATTCACTTTTCTGACTACAGATGCTCACCTGCCTAGAGTTTTTTTTTTTTTTAATTGAAGGATAATTGCTTTACAGTATTGCATTGGTTCTGCCTAAAGTTTTAACAAAGTGTTAAGATGCATATGTTTGAGAAAGTAAGAATAAAAAGTAAGAGCTCATCCATAGGGAAAGCAGATCAAGCAAGAGCTTCACTTTCCTGGTTTAGTTTACCTTCATTTTCATTGACCTTTGGTGGTTTAGTCGCTAAATCATGTCTGACTCTTGCAACCCCATGGACTGGAGCCCACAAGGCTCCTCTGTTCATGGGATTTCCCAGGCAAGAATACTGGAGTGGGTTGTCATTTCTTTCTCCTGGGGATCTTCCCAACTCAGGGACTGAACCCACGTTTCCTATGTCTCCCGCCTTGCAGGCAGATTCTTTATCCGCTGAGCCATCAGGGAGGCCTGATGTAAAGGACTGACCTTTACCCGGAGATTATCGGGAACAATATGGCTATAGAAAAAGGGTCTTCAGCTCGTGATTCTGGCTTTCCTTCAGGTGCCGGGTGATTTACCAGAGATTGACATCAGCAGTGAGGCTCGGCATCCCCGGGCCGACACAGACACCACAGAAGAGAAACGGAGGAACAGGCTGTATGAGCTAGCAAGGAAAATGAGTGAGAAGGAGACTTCTTCTGGGGAGGATCAGGAATCCGAGCCCAAGACTGAGTCTGAGAACCAGAAGGAAAGTCTGTCCTCTGAAGACAACAGCCAGAGTGTCCAGGAAGAGCTGAAGAAGGTAAGGGCTGCGCAGTCACAGCACATGGCCCAGTCTCTGCCTGGTCTCTTGCCGCTGGGGTGAGGCTCTGTATTTGTGCTGAGATTTGCTGAGAACCCAAAGAGCACTCTCTAAAATGCCCATCCCTGTGCACTTGGGAGAGCCCAGGAAAACTTGACTTGATTAATGCAGAGTTATTCAATCAGGAAAACAGCCCCGCGTGTCCTTGGATATCTCCCAAGACCTCTCATATCCCATCTTTCATCAAGACAGCCCTTGCTGTCTTTCGAGTCTGTAATGTAGCACCCACAGTCTCTCTTACTGGTAAGAGCCGTGTTATTTCACACCACCCTCCCCCCAAGGAATGTTTCCTGTGGAATGAGGGCATCTAGCCAGCCCTCTTTTACCAGTGCTAAAGCTTCATGTCATAGTATAAAGTCTTTGCACTGAAAGTTGCCTTCTAGGTCACTATCTCTGTAGTTTTCAGATCTGGGCTTGACTTACTTAGAACCTTTCCCAAACAAACCTTATATGGAACCCCAGGGTTCTAATCAGATACAAACACTGCTGCTCCGAGGGGTCCCCAAAACCCCAGTCACTTTGATCTTCAGTCCCACAGTCCTCTCTTCCTTCCAAGCCCAAGTAGGCCACCGAGTTCCAAGGGACATGGTGTGAAAACCACAGAAAATAGACCCTACCTCTGGCAGAAGGGGATCCCAGCCTCTCTCCCACCATCCTCCATGACATGCCTGGGTTCCCCCCACAGCTCCTCCCGTCGCCCACCCTAGACTTGACCCCTGCTGCCTCCAGTGGCAGGGGAGAAGCCAGCATTTGTTCAGCGTCTCCTATGTGTCTGGTGCATTGCGTGTGTTAGTTCATTTAATGTAAAACCTTTGCGGCAGACACAGCCCGGTGCTGCAGAGGGAGAAATTGAGACTAGTGAAGGTCCTCACTCGAGGCCCACAGCTAGTGAGTCTTGGAGCCTCAAGTCACAGGCTCCTTCCTTCATAAGCTGCTGCTTCTGAAACTCAGATTAGATCTTGTCTGGTAATATCTCGAATTCTTTGTACTTAGGATCCATTTTTACCCTGTTCTGAGAGTAGGCTCTCTAAGCTAATGACTGCCGGTAACCCATATATATAGTCCATGAGCCCCCTTCATCTGCTCAGCAGCCAAGCTGGGGTGCTAAGCAGGGGGCTGGCCAGCCCAGGAGGGACCACCACAGAGCAGTCTGCACCGTCCTTCGTGGCTGAGCCCCTGAACTTTCCAACACCTCACACTCTGCCTTTCACTCATGCCCAGCCCATCCTCCATAACCACTGAATCCTCCCTCATAAACCAGCCAGTTCCTGTGCCTGGGGATGGCGTATCCGTCTTTCCCCTGGCCTCTCTGTGGGTGGAGAGCAGATTCTGGCCTTCACAAGCAGCCCTTCCCTGGGATGTGGGCTCCAATCCCTTGCCTCCTCTACGGTTATGAGCTTTGATCCTCTCTGTTGCTTGAACCGATGCCCCATTACAGTCACATTTTGTCTGCTAGGGCTGAGAGTCAGATGGCAACTGAAGCATAGTGTGTTATTTCTTACGATGACTCCACATCCTACTGACTTTGCTGCCTCATGGCCCCAACTCACGCTGTACCAGTGGGGTGCTGGGCTGGGATGAGTACGGAACATTCAGCCCCCATTCAACTGCGAGCCTCACCTTCTGGAGGCACAGCCACCCATCTGTATTGGGCTCTTCTGGGCGGAATGTGAATAGGAAACAGAGGAAAGTCCTGGGCACTTTGACCCTTCCTGCCTCCACCTTGCCCTGTGCCCTCGCTGAGTAGGAAATTAGGGGTGTCGCTTTTATCCAAACTCCCAAATGGTTCAGTTTCCCAAAGTTAAAGTCTTTCCCACCACCAACCACGAATCAGTGTATATAAAAACACAGATAGCAAACCAAAAGAGAAAATTAATATATCTTTCTCCATCAAGAATTAAAGGAAAACAGAAATAGAGGTTCATCTATGGAAGGTTGTTTAGAATCAGAAGGGTGTAGAGAGAGGCTTCAGGGTTAGACAGCATGTGAAACGCAACCATGCAGCTTTCAAACCCTGGACTTTGATTCTACGTCTAGGCCTTTTCTTGTCTACTCACTACACCTGCCTCCTAGCTGCCCTCTGTGGCCCCTCCAGTCCTTTCTCCACTCAGCGGCTGGAGCTGCCCTGTGGCCCTTGAACTTGCTCCCAGCATGTCAACAAGCCCATGTGTTTTTATATCTATCCCTAGGACCCTGTCAAATGCATGTTGGCCTCATTTGTACAATGGGTATAACCATGCCCCCTTATAGAGTTGAGACAACTGAATTTTACAGCATAGGGGCAAGACAAAGCCAGAGCCCAGCAAACAGGAATAACCTCAGAGCCCCTTTAACAACCTCAAGGAAAAGAAACTTCACTGCTGTGAAATGACACCCCTGTGCTAGCACTGAAGGAAGAGCTTAGTGCCTGTTTCCCATCCGTGCGTGCTGTGTCAAGCCAGAGGTCTCTAACCACATGCGGTGCTTTGTCTTGCTCTGAAGAATGGGATGGGGAAATACTGCATCAGAACCTCCCAGGCTCCCACCTTCAGGATCAGAGTAAATATGGCTTCCCTTGTAATACGACCACAGCTGGTCTGCGCAGTGCACATATGCAGACGCACACACAGCTTGGTTGGGGAGTGGATCTGGGATAGAGAAACTGTTCCAGAAGCTGTTAGTGCTCGCCTCATCTCTTTCTCGTGCTGCTGCGCACTGGCCCACGGTCCACCTGCGTGGGGGTCCCTGACACAGCAGGAGCGCCCCTTCCTGTGCAGAAGGCAGGCTGGGAGCGTCTAGACTCTAGACACTGGTCTAGAAGCACAGTCAAGGCCATGCTCCCCTCCCCGAAAAGAGCCCTATCCAGTGACTGACAGAGTATAGATCCTCCAGCTCCTTCGCCTCCACTGGGGCAATGACCCTGGGATGTATGCTGCCCACTAATGCCTGACTTCCCCAGTAGATCTTGCTCTGGGCACCTGCAGTGAGGACCAGCTCAAGCGGGCTGTCTTCCCTTCCCTCCCTCTCTTCTCCACTCCTCCACTTGCTCCTGGGTCCCCTTCTCAAATAAACTCCAAGCACTCAAAGCCATGTCTTGGGATCTGCTTCTGGGGAAACCAGACTGAGACAGTAACCAAACCAGAGAGCACATGGAGCCCCCAGGTCACAAACACTCCCTGCAGTGTGTGTGACTGAGCGGTGGGGAAATCTAAAAGCCTAGCTGATGGCTAGCAGCCTCTGCCTGATCCAGAGCATCCCTCACACAGACAGAGCCTCATCCAGACTTCACGTCCCTCCTGCCTCTACTGCGGATTCTGCAATATGGGGTCCATAGCAGAATAATGTGCATATTCCCATCAACACAGGGACGTCAGCGGCAGGTCAGTGTCCTTAGTATGACAACCCATGTAGCAATTAGGGCTTCACAGTCTTGTCCAGCAGCAGAGGAACCATTTTAGAAATAGGCTTTTTCTGGACGGGAGTCAGCCCTTGGCTGTAGACAGAACTGGTCCCTACAAATGATTCAGTTTGGCTGGGTGTTCCACGCCTGAGGATGAGTTAAGGATGATCACTGCCATCTGAGTTTTAACTACCTGAAGAACCAGCTTATAAAGCTTGGGGTTAGTCCAGACACCTGGACTCCTAGGGGGTTATATTTTTAACTGAAGCCATCTTGGTTCCATTGAACCTCAGTGGTCAACCTTCCATACCTTGGGATCCTTCAAGCCCAGGAATGAGCATTTGCTCTCCTCCACCACTAGGCAGGTAACCGTGGTTATGGGAGAAAGGGCTGGTTAAAGTGCTTCCTAGAACCATCTGCCTCTAGATATGTAGGTGCTACGTTCCTGAGGGCAGGATGCAAAGAAGGACCAGGAACTCCTGGCCGGAGTTTGGAGGCTACCTGCTGGGGCTGGATCTCCCACAAACCCCTTATCTCCCAGGCTTAGAGCAGAGACCCCCAAGGTCCCTTCTGGCTCCAAAGAGTCATGGCTCTAGACATGTCATGAATTAAATACATTTTTGTTTCCTGAAATGAGCATCATTTATGACACTATTTATATGATAGAAGATGTCCTGTGTGTCAAACTTTTGGAAAATGAGTGTTGAAGACCCAGATTAGTAACTTCTTGCATTATAGTCAAATCCATACACGCAATGTCTTAAAGGCATTATTTAAATGTCTTTGTTTATTAATTATCACAGGTAACTGAATCATTGTGTTTTATTTTCACAAGGGAGTCACAGACCAGCAGGTATCTCCCCTATCCACAGGTTCATGAAATAGTTCTCATCAAAGTACTGAGCAAAAAGTAATAAGTGCCTTTCTCTGCAAATAAGAGATAAATCTGTACATCTTCTCACAGCCACTCCTCCTTGATTATATCAAGTCACATAGAAACACAGTCGTGGTCAGTGGTCAAGCAAACAGATTGACTGTTGTCTAAGAAAGCCCAGAGCTGAAGGTCTCTGCAGCTTAACGTGTTGTGAAACACTTGTGGCTATCACAGTGTTGACATAAAGTCAAGAACTGTCCACACATGTCTCATCCTTGTAAAACGGCTCACCATCCACATGAGGGTTCAGTGTCTCTCACTCGAGGTAGCATGATTTGAGAAGCATGTCTCCGTCTTTAGTTGGTGCTAATTTGAATGTAAGGTTCAATCCTAACTTGCATCTTACAAGCTGCACTGATCTCAGTAGGCCTTATGCCTGTTGAGGAATCAACACCTCTTTTCTAAGATTCTATTAAACAACTGGCTGTAGGGAAAAATAGAAGCTTTACCACTTAGAGCTACAGCTTTTATCCACAGTGCTTGAACAGATGAAGTTTCATCTCACTGGGTTGTCACTGGCCTCCTTCATCCCCACACTCTTGTCCTCCGTGTTTGGGGTAGGGGACTTTGAGGTTGGGAAGAGAGTTCTGGGTTCTCTCCTGGATCATGAGGACTTCAGCAGAACATCTTCCTTTCTAGGCAAAAGATGAGCTAAGCCCTTGAGAATTAATAGTCTCATAATGCTAGTAGATAAAAGGGCAGTCTACATAAGCAGACAATTGACCAAAAACAAAAAAGATTAAGGTAAATGACCAATAAGCATATGAAAAAATATTCAATTTTCATTATATCTCAACTGTATTCAATGCAACACCCAGCCCAGAACTTGGCATATGCTCTGTACATGCATTCATGTTTCCCATTCAGCAGAAGCACACTGAGGCAATGGGAAGGCAGCCACGAACAGGGCAAAGTTTAGCATTTGTTCAGACAAGCAATAAAAATGCAAATTGAAATAATGAAATGCCACTTGCCTAACAAATTAGTGATTAAAAAGGACGATAAGTTATGTTGGTAAGAGTTCAGAGGACCTGGCAGTCTAATGCACAGAAAGTAGCGCATATTAGCACGGCTGACTTGGTAACTCAAAGCAATCAAAGTGTGCTTACCCTTTGATCCAGCAAATAGACTTTCGATCATTTATCCTAAGGAATAACTAGACAAGCAGCCAAGGGTATATCACAGTGCAGTTCATTGAGTGTTATACTTTTATATCAGGAAAACTCTGGAGCAACCTAAGTGTCCAACAATAGGGAGTTTTGGAAAAATGGAGGGGATGAGGTCCAGAACTCAGGCGGGGTGTCAGCATTGGAACAGCAAAGTCAGAATGGTCCAGATATAAGTAAGTGGGTAAATTTGATGTTTAGGAAGATGAACAAAATTTGTTTTATGTTCTAAGCCTCCCCAAACCCCTTGCCCCACTTATTGAAGCAACATACATAGTAAAGCCAACCCACTGACACCGGGTTGTGAAAGAAAGTGTTTATTGCAGAGCTCTAAGCAAGAGTGGGGATGGCTAATGCTCAAAAGGCGGGAACTCCCGCTGGCTTTCAGGGAAAGGTTTTCAAAGACAAGGTGAGGGAGAGGGTTGCAGGGTGCATGATTGGCTCATATACGTTCTTCTGATTGGTTGTTGGTGAGGTAATCGGGAATCAACATCATCAACCCTCTGACTCCATCCTGTCTGGGGCCTTCATGATGGTGGTCAGCACGCAGAAAACATGGTCCACCTGATGGGGGTTTCAGTGTCTGCAAAACAGCTCAAAGGACATGGCTCAGAAAATTATCTATAGCCCTTGAGAGGAACCAAAGGTCTTTGACTTTGTTTAATGGCTAAACTATTATTTTGTCTTGCTTGACTGTTTTCCTTTGTTTCTGCATTTTCTCACTTCTAAATGTATTAAATTTACTCTTTAGAACTCAGGTTTGGCTTAGGAAGGCAAGTTTGCCTTCTGAAAGTGAGGTGATGGTGAAATTGGATTGTCAGGATTGTGGAGAGGGTTTGAAATAGCTGTTGCATAGAATGGGAGAAAACTGTGTGGAGAAATATAAAGGATCCCCAGGGTAAAATCAGAGATCAAAATCATTTACCGGAGTTACAAAGAACCTGTAAAAGAAAACAGCAACTCTGTGCTCTAAATATAAAATAGACAAACAATTCAGACCTATGATATAGCACAAGGAACTATATTCAATATCTTGTAATAACCTATAATGAAAAAGAACCCAAGAAAGGATAGATAGATATGTTTAACTGAAGCACTGTGCTGTATACCTGAAACTCACACAACATTGTAAATCAACTTCAATTTAAAAAAATAGAATATAGCAAATTTGATGCAAATGAATGCAAAACAAAAATTCATCTTATTCAAAGAAAAGGTTCTAGTAGGAGCAGGTCTATTCATGAATCCAGATCATTCAGCACAATATACAGCACAGCTCAAGGGATTCTGGGGTTTCCATGAGAACTCCCCATTTCATAACTAAGATTTACAGATATGAATCTCAAACTAGATTGGAGGGGTGGGGAGATAAAACAGAAATTCCCTGGTGGCTCAATGGTAAAGAATCCGCCTGCCAATGCAGGAGACATAGGTTTAATCCCTGGGTTAGGAAGATCCCCTGGAGAAGGAAATGGCAACCCACTCCAGTATTCTTGCTTGGAAATCCTCCTGGACAGAGGAGCCGGGGGGGCTACAGCCTATGGAGTCACAAAAGAATTGGACATGACTTAGCAACTAAACAACAATCCATCCATAATAGGAAAAAAAAATGAAGTTAAAACTTCACAAGAAAACTGCAGATCTCTAAGAAACCTACCAGTTTGCTGGTAGGAAAGACCATGCAAAGAAGAATTCTTCCAAAATGAGGATAGACATTTAGTGTAATTCAAATAAAAATCTGAACCAGAAGTTTTTAAACTTTTCAAAAGGATTCATAAAATCATCTGATAAAATAAAGAATAATTTAGAAATTTTTAGAAAAATAAAGAGGACCTATTACGATAGTACATTTTGTTTTAAAGGTAGAGTAATTAAACTTATGAGATATTAGTAGAGGATGCAATGAACTAGTTCAGAAGTATGGTCTAGAATATTCTTAATTTAACTCATGATTTATCTCCTACTTACCACCCACCCACCTCTTACCCCTGGTCAGGCAGAGATCAATTTTTAATAAATGTGTTGAGACATATGTGCACTTGTTCTTTGGGAGGACGTGATGTGGCAGGAGAGGAAGGTCCTTAGTGTTCACCCAAACGAAGGAATGAATGGCCATCCCTGGTTGGCAGGCCCAGCATTGTGTACAGGAGACACCAACGGAAAAGGTGCCAACTTCCCGTGAGAAGCGGTAGCACAAGTTCTAGAGTTTGAATCCCTATTCATTTACCATTTGTTCAACAAATAATTGTTGAACTATTCTAAGAGCTAGAATAATACAGTAGGGACTGGCGAGGAAAGGTCCCTGCTCTGGTGGAATTTCCCTGCTGTTGAGGGGTGACAGCTGAGAAGTATGTAAACACACACAGCGGATGTTGTGCACAGTTACCGGTGCCCAAGAGAAGATTCAGCAGGACAGTCGTGAATAGAGCTGGGAGGAGGATGTGTCCTCGAAGGTCCTGACTTTTCTGACTGACTGTGCTTTCCACTGAAACCCAAAGGACAAGAAGAAAAACGTCAGGCAAAGATCTAAAGGAAAGGCTTTCCAGGCAAATACGTGCAAGGCCTTAAGGTGGAAATGACCTTGACAAGTTCAAGGAACCGCCTAAAGATGAAGAGTAGCTGGGGCAACGTAGCCAAGGAAAGAGATGAGGAGAAGGTAGGGGCCAGAGCAAACCAGCCACGTGGGCCGTGCAGAGGATATCGGCTTCTGTTCTGCGTGAGACAGGAAGAACCTGGAAAGATTTCAGCAGGAGGATCCTATCATTTATGAAGATCCCCTTGGTTGCCAGGTGCCACCTCCTTCCCAAGTGAACGTGGAAGGTGGTTTCCTGTGTCACCAGGCTACTTCAGAGCCAAGCACGCGCCCTGGCAGAACCCTGTTTACCGATAGCCACGGGGAAGTGTTTCCAGTGAGTATCAGGAACTGATTTTCTGAAGAACAGCCAGAGGGCAAAAAGTGAAAGAGATCGACGACCAGGGGTACCACAGTCAGGGAGGGAGTCCTGCTGCTGAAGACTTGCCCCGGGCAGGTTTGGTCAAAGGCAGTGGCCCCAGCGTTCCCTTCCTCTCTCATCGTCACCAGGTCCTGGAGCAGCCATGCTCAGGTGCCTACATCAGACTACAGGGACTCCACCCAGGAAGGGAGAGAAAATAACTTGGAGAGACATACAGACCAGTGGGTTTAGCTCCATAACTAAACTAAATGTGCAAATAACAGACTTTTAAAAATTCATTTCAATCATCACCACCAAAAATAATCTTACTTTTTTCACATATAACTTTGACCATCAAAATCTAGATGATTTCAGAACCCAAACACCCCTAGAGGTCCATTCTCTAATCTCTGTTACATTTCATGTCGAAGTTGATTACACATGCTAATTTATTAGGTCCGTGCTCCAATTTCTTTCCACAATTCTGTGTCACCTTCTTTCATCAAGTCACTCTCTGGGGACGTGAGTCTGTTCATGGAGAATATATTTTGACGGGTGGTAGAGGCATCGCCAGAGCGCCTTATGTTTCATGAGAACTGAAACATATTTGCACTGAATTTTTCTAACAGATTTCTGTCATCTATTTAGGATGACATATGGAGTTTCTTTTCTTACCTTTGAGGAAGAAAAAAAATACATGAAATCAGGGCATTTGGACAAATTTCCTTGCTTGCTCTGGTGGTTTGATAGGAGCATTTCAGAGAGCCAAGGCAGCACCTGTGACGTGGGACAGAACAGTAATGAGCAGGCTGCGAAGTCTGGATCACATTTGGAGCAGGTTTCCTCAGACACCACATTCTCGTTCACTCTGGTTGCCCTGGAGGCTCCACCTCAGGTAGGTTCAGCAAGGCTCAGAGCAGGAGCTGGTCCCTCGGGAGATCTCAGGTTTGGGTGTGTGGCTTGCTCACTGGTGTACAAATCAACATGGGCTTCCCTGTGGCTCAGCTGGTAAAGAATCTGCCTGCAGTGTGGGACACCTGGGTCTGATCCCTGGATTGGGAAGATCCCTGGAGAAGGGAAAGGCTACCCACTCCAGTATTCTGGCCTGGAGAAACTCCATGGACTGTATAGTCCATGGTGTCGCAAAGAGTCAGACACCACTGAGCGACTATCACTTTCATTTTTTTCCTGATGGTGCTAGTGGTAAAGAACCTCAGGTTCGATCCCTGGGTCAGGAAGATCCTCTGGAGGAAGGCATGACAATCCACTCCAGTATGCTTGCCTGGAGAATCCCATGGATAGAGGAGCCTGGTGGGCTACAATAGGATCACAAAGAGTTGGACACAACTGAAGCAACTTAGCACACAGCACATACAAATCGACAAGCTCATTCTGATTGGTGTCACTTGGTGGAGGCTGCAGGCCAGTCTCTCTGTTGTTCATGGATTTCATTATTCAGTTAGATTCTGTTCTTCCGTCACTTTCTGCAGTCTGTTACGTCCCGGGAATTATGCTGGTGGAGGAGGTGGTGTGGCTGGTGGGAAGGAGCGTGGGCTTCAGAGACCAGAGTCTCTGGGCTCCAGTCCCAGCCATGCGTCTTCTTCCCTGAGCCGCGGTTTCTTCCTCTCTCGAGATGGGATGAAAACAAACTCCACGTAAGGTTGTTGTGAGGGTTACATGAAACCTTGAACAATCTGGGGTCAGACCCGGCACAGCAGGGACGTACATTAACGCTGAGCTGGCATCCTTCCTTCATTCTCGCTTCCCCTCAAAGGGCTTTCTCAGGAGCAAGATACCCCAGGAGAGAAGGTGAGGTCCTGTATGCATTTTACGCAACCTGAACACTGAAGACTTTTCTCCTCTGCCTGTAATTCCTTCATGGGAGCCAACATGTCTTTAGAAGGTTCTGTTAAAGCTTTTTTCTGTTATTTGAGATGTCCACAGTCCCCTGCTCGCCCCTTAAAGAACATCCATTTGTCACAGGGCTGAAAGGAAAACTGGAGAGCCCCGCCTGTGTACCCTGTTCTTGTTTTTACTAAAGCCAACTACGAAGACTGTTCCCCTACCCCAAAAACCTGCACAGAAGTCTTGACATCAGAATTACTGGATTCAGGGACTTCCCTCTGGTGGTTCAGTGGTTAAGACTCTACACTTCCAATGTAGGGGCTGTGGGTTTGATCCCTGGCCAGGGAACTAGGATCCTGCATGCCCTACAGGCAAAGAGAAAAATAGCTAGATTCAAAATATAGACTGAATCAGTGATTTGGGAGTTATTCCAGTTTGACACCTGGCAATCACTCTGTCTCCTGGGCTGTGAGAAAGGAGCTTTGGAATATTATGTTTTTTTCCTTATTTCAAAAGTCTAATGAGATTTTCTCTCTCTCGATGTTTAAATCTCCTTGAATGGCATGAGTTTCTTCCAGACCCCTCAGCTGGAAAGCGCAGTAGCATCTCGCCCTGTCCCTGTTCGCTCCATGGCCACAGCGTTCTTCCCGTTCTCCTGACAGAACAGCGTACCTTTCATCCATTTTTTCCCACGGCAGCTGCCCCACCTCAGCCCTTGCGACCTGGGAGTCAAGCTGCAGCAATCATGTCCTACGCTCATCTCTGCCTCTGATTCTCCCAGGCCCTAAGTCTGTCCTTCCTTTAGCAATCAGAATTACCTTCCTAAAGCCTCAGCCTCTCAAGTTGGCATGTTAAAAACTTAGGCTCTGAAATGGGGCAGACCTGGGTGTGGGTCTTGGCTCCTTCAGGGCAAACCACGTCACCTCTCTAAGCACAGTTCCTCATCTGTAAGACAGAGTAGTCATAGTTCCTACATCATAGGGAGGTTCCTAGATTAAATGAGGCTCTCAGAGCCTGGTACGCAGTAAGCACTCAGTAAATGACAGCTCTTCATTCTTCAGTTCTGATGCAAAGAGCTGACTCATTGGAAAAGGGCCTGATGCTGGGAACGATAGAAGGCAGGAGGAGAAGGGGATGACAGAGGACAAGATGGTTAGATGGCATCACCACCTCAATGGATGAGTTTGAGTGAACTCCAGGAGATGGTGAAGGACAGGGAAGCCTGGCGTGCTGCAGTCCACAGGGTCGCAGAGTCGGACACGACTGAGAGACTAAACAACAAAAATGACAGCTCTGGATAACAGCAGCGGAAACCTGCGACGGTGCCGAATCACCAGCTGTTCAAGATGCAAACCGCTGAGCCTGGCCTTCAGGGTGCTGTGGGACCAGGCCTCCCTCTCTTTTCCCATCAGTCATCCTCTGCACACCCTGGACTGCAGTGCCATTCCCGGTGCGCGTCATGCCGCCTCATCTCCAAGGTCTTTCCTCCCTTCAGCCGGAAGTATCCTGCTCATCTTTCTAGTGCTTCCAGACACACTCCAAAGACACATGCTAACGGAACCTGCTTGTCTCTCTACAGGTCTCAGCCTGTGGCTCCCAGGGTAGAATAGGACTTATCTCCTGCTGTCTGCTGGGGGTCTTCCTACCCATCTCCTGTCTCTGCCCCCCTGAGGACAGGGGCCATGCTTACTCAACTCTGCATCCCCTGCAGGGCCCAGGGCAGTGCCTGGCAGAGAGCAGATGCCTCCTGAAGGCCTGAATTAAATTAGTGATGATAGGAAACAGCAGATGATGTTTGAGTGCCTGGCTTGTTCAGTTGCCCAGCTAGGCCATGGCGTACCTGGTTTTTCTTGCCTGTCAGCACACATGGTTCCGTGTGCTCACTACCAGGAAACAGAGGGTCCTGCGCACGTGTGTGTGTCAGTGGCAGGTTGCCTCCTGTTGCTTCTTAGGACAGACTGTTCTGTATTCTGATATTACGTCTTCCACTTCCAGGTGTTACGGTATCTCTTCTTTATGAAATTATGCTGAGGGCAGACAATGCTACAGCATGGCAGCTTTTTAAAGAAATATTCTTACTCAGCAAGAGAAAAAAATTGGGAAACAGCAGCAAAGCATAACTTTTTTTTGGTAAAAAAAAGTTTTAAAAAGCATTTTTTCGAAACACCAAGTAAAGGTTTCTGTGGTGGTCCAGTGCTTAAGAATCTGCATGCTAGTGCGGGAGGCACCAGTTTGATGCCTGGTTGGGAAGATGCCAGGTGCTGCGGGGCAACTAAGCCCGTGTGCCACAACCACTGAGCCTGTGCTCTAGAGCCTGGGAGCCACAGCAAAAGAAGCCAGCACAATGGGCAGCCAACACTCTACAACTAAAGAGTAGCCCCCGCTCGCCACAGCTAGAGAAAGCCCGTGCACCAACGAAGACCCAGCACAGCTAAAATAAGCAAATAAATAATGTTTAAAGGTATTGAGAAAAAAAGAAGACAAGTAAGCAAGGAAAGTTGTTTCAAGAACACAGTACATAATAAAAGGTGTCTAAGCCACTAGCCCTTACCAGTCATGTGCCCACCTTGAGCCAGCAGGGCACGGGGGAGAGGTTTGAGTAGATGTGGACAGCTCTGTGTTCGGACTGATTCCATCTTCTGGAAAACCCCTTGAGCTGGATGGTGTTATCTCCATTTCACAGCTGAGGCTCAGAGAGATTATATCCCCGAAGTCATACAGCGTAACCTGAATTTCCTAAGCCTCATGGCCTGGTGTGTACACAGTGAGGAGGTCACCTTAGGATCCATCTCCACTAGGAAACCACAAGACCAGCGCACCCACTCATTCCCACTATCTCTCTCCATTAGGTGCGGGAATCTAGGGCGAGGGTCTCCCACGTGTTCATGATCCTCCTCTAGGGGCCCGCCTGCTCAGGGCCTTCACCAGGCTGTTGCTGCCCACATCCACCCCAGGAACCGGCCCTGCTAGACGCCTCCACAGAGGCTCCAGATCAGCAGGACCAGAGCCAGCTGATGACTTCTGTGGGCCTGAGCACTTCTGCCTTTGTGAACACTTTCCTCCACAAAAAAAACATTGAAAACCATATTTTACAACTATGTTGGTATAAAGATCAATACTATGTATTACGTATGCTGGGCTGGATGAATCACAAACTGGAATCAATATTGCCAGGAGAAATATTAATAACCTCAGATATATAGATGATACCACCATTATGGCAGAAAGCTAAGAGGAATTAAAGAGCCTCTTGATGAAGGTGAAAGAAGAGAGTGAAAAAGCTGACTTAAAACTCAACATTCAAAAAACGAAGATCATGGCATCCAGTCTCATCACTTCATGGCAAATAGATGGGGAAACAATGGAAACAGTGACAGACTTTATTTTCTGGGGCTCCAAAATCACTGCAGATGGTGATTGCAGCCATGAAATTAAAAGACGCTTGCTCCTCAGAAGAAAAGCTATGACAAACCTAGATAGCATATTAAAAAGCAAAAACATTGCTTTGCCAACAAAGGGCCATCTAGTCAAAGCTATGGTTTTTCCAGTGGTCATGTACAGATGTGAGAGCTGGACAATAAAAAACACTTAGCACTGAAGAGTTGATACCTTCAAACTGTGGTGTTGGAGAAAATGCTTGAGAGTCCCTTGGGCAGCAAGGAGATCAAACCAGTCAATCCTAAAAGAAATCAACCCTGAATATTCACTGGAAGGGAAGGATTGATGCTGAAGCTGAAGCCCCAATACTTTGGCCACCTGATACAAAGAACTGACTTCACTGGAAAAGACCCTGATGCTGGGCAAGATCGAAGGCAGGAAAAGAAGGGGACTACAGAGGAAGAGATGGTTGGATGGCATCACCGACTCGATGGATATGAGTTTGAGCAAAGTCCAGGAGATGTGAAGGACAGGAAAGCCTGGCATGCTGTAGTCACCATGGGGTCGCAAGGAATCAGACACGACTGAGCAACTGAACAACAACAAAATGTATTTAAGACACATGCTGAGACCTAAGAATTCATTTTTCCTTCCAATTTTCAAAGAAGGTAAAACATTTTCATGCGCCCCCTAAAAGAATGATGGGCCCTAAGTGCCACACCTGCTGAGCCCAATGGATAAAGGAGGCCTGTTGCAAGACCTTGCTGATGTGTCATGGATCCATGGACCTCAAAGCATTTTGCCCGCTTTTAAATCTCCCAAAAACCCTAATATCAATGCCCCTTCAGCTTCTACGTGTTTAGGGCTTATTATAGGTGTCAGATGGTTTTTCCAGTGGTCATGTATGGATGTGAGAGTTTGACTGTGAAGAAGGCTGAGCAATGAAGAATTGATGCTTTTGAACTGTGGTGTTGGAGAAAACTCTTGAGTCCCTTGGACTGCAGGGAGATCCAACCAGTCCATTCTGAAGGAGATCAGCCCTGGGATGTCTTTGGAAGGATTGATCTTAAAGCTGAAACTCCAGTACTATGGCCACCTCATGCGAAGAGTTGACTCATTGGAAAAGACTCTGATGCTGGGAGGGATTGGGGGCAGGAGGAGAAGGGGATGACAGAGGATGAGATGGCTGGATGGCATCACCGACTCGATGGATGTGAGTCTGAGTGAACTCCGGGAGTTGGTGATGGACAGGGAGGCCTGGCGTGCTGTGATTCACGGGTGGCAAAGAGTCGGACACAACTGAGCGACTGAACTGAACTGATAGATGTCAGAACCATCCCTGAAGTGAAACTAAGAAATTCCCTCTTCTGCCCCAGAAATCTGAACATATCATTTAATCCTCAAAGCATTTTTTCCCCACATTGTATTAAGCGCTGTCATATCAAGGCTTACATCAGGTCACATGAATAGATGCCCCAGGCCTTTGTCACTATCCCAGTTCACCACACAGCCAGACACTGGATCTGATTTGGTGCAGCTGAGACTGGCAGACACACGTGCACGCACACACCCAAGGGTGGAGCTGGACCTGGGATTAGCCCTCCGACATTCCACCCTATTCTCTATTAAGCCAGGCACCTAAGGAGCCCCTGCTGCCCACACGTTCACAAGCTTGGGCCACTCTGGCAAGGAGCATGCATGCTTATCCCAGCTTGGAATGAGTCTGTAGTTCTTTGTCCAACACAAAGCTTTGAAATGAATGACGATACTGGAACATTCTCAGGAGAATTTGCAAGGGTTGCAAATAAGCAGGGATATCTAGTGTTTAGGATGGAGATATTTTCTTCTTTTGAATTCTAAAGACTCAGAATCTCCGCCTGGTGACACTTTACATGCTGCGAGTCTTTGGAAAACTGTTTATAAGGAAGAGTGAAGGGAGGGAGAATTTGTTCCAGAAACATGTTTTTATAGGAAGAAAAAGGGCATGAGCTTCAGCATCAGCCCTTCCAGTGAATATTCAGGGTTGATTTCCTTTAGGATTGAGTGGTTTGCTCCCCTCGCACTCCAAGAGTCTTCTCTGACAAAACGAGGTCCACTGGAGAAGTGGAATGGCAAACTACTTCAGTATTCTTGCCTTGAGAACCCCATGAACAGTATGAAAAGGCAAAAATCAGTTTGTGGGTAGTGAGACAAAAAGTAAAGGCAGAGTCTGCTCTGCCCTGCGGTCCTCAGAGAGAAGAGAAAAGATCCAGGTGGGATTTAAGACTGGGTCCTGACATGGTCTTCTTCCTCCAGTCCATTGACATGGCCACTGGGGCGGGCTCCCACCTCAGAGTGGTATATCGGCTCCTTAAAGGTCTGAACTGGTCCTGTTGTTGGTTACGGTCAAGCAGGAAGCTGAGTCTTTGTTGAGATGGACACTTGTTTCATTGCCTCATTGGTGAGTGATGGAGGAAACACTGGAGGTTTCTCATCACCTTCTGTACCCCAAGCATCGACTATTGGTTATACTCTGGTGATTGTGAAGTTGATATTATGGATTCAGTGTTCCACAAAGGGCTGTGACACAAACCGGACCCTAGAGGTGGACACCCAGGCTCTCAGTGGTGACCGCATGTGGTCAAGAGACTGGGGAGTGTCGGTGCCTCACAAGAAATACATATCTGCCAGGTCAACACCTGAAAGCCCCTGTTGCACCCTGGAAAAGCAGGATTGGCTACCTGGAGCATTTGAAAGGAATCGTGCATCTACCTGGCACTTAGTAAATTTGTTGTTTGTGTTTCTTTGATCGCCAGAAGGTTGAATTTGGTTACGACTCTCCCACACTGGCCGTTTTCATTCTGCCATCTGTGGGGCCCTTGGCCATGAGTGTCTTTGAGTCCAGCCTTCCTGTTCTGCAGTGGCCCCTATTCTGTCAGCTGATTTTCTCACACTCTCCCCTCTCCCTTATCTGATACCATGGACCTGTCACATTTGATCCATCTTACAATGAAAGTGCGGAGTAGTGTCAGCTGCCATCGTAGAAAGCCCTCTCTGGCTCTGGGATCATGCTCTGTTTGTGCCATTCGGCTCGTGTCTCTGGGGCTGTAAGCAATAAAGCAGGAAGGCTGCTTTAGATTTTCATTTCTCCCCCATACAGGGCTCCCTGCCAGCACCTCTGAATCCTCACCAGCTTTTTCATCTGAACAAAACCCTGTCCGGCGCTAAATATAGCTTTATTTCACACAATTGTAGACGGTGCTTTTCGACTTTTAAATCTAGACTGAGCAGGGAACAGGACATTTACATAACAAGACAGTGTGAGCCTTGTGACAAATCTCTTCTTGGGCTAGTGAGTTAACTAAGGAATGAGGAGGCTGGGTGCCCTGCTCCTAGCACACAGCTAATTAAATCCCGCTTATCTTCACTCCCAGTAGTTGCCCTGTGCTCACGTCTAAGCAAGTCAGAAACACTCCTGTAGAACAGGCAAGAAACATCCGATTTCCTAGAGATGGGATCAATTCCCTCCAAGTGCTCATGGGTTCCAGTTTGTGTTTCCCAGTAGAGAGCTGAACTGGGACACCAACCAACCAGAGTGATCTTGTCCAGTTTCCATGTAATTTTTTTCTTTCAGTCCCTTCCCGAGCTGGAGGCTAGTTGCCTTCTGAATGGGACCACAGACCTTGTGAGCGAAACTCTGGTGCTCTCCACAGACCAACTGCCAGTGACTGCTCACTCTCAATTAATGACAAACCTAAATACTTTCAGGGGGTCAGGAAAGTATGTCACCGTGTTAAGTCACCTGGGTGGAGCTGAAGGCACCCCATGGGGGCAGGGACTTCACCGACTGTTCAGTGCTTCTTCCCAGCACCTGGGGTAGAGTCAGCACATCACCAACCCCCAATAAAAGATGTAGACGAGTTAGTGGCAGGGACTGCAGAGAACTGGGAGGTGCAAATCTCACAGAAAGCGTTCTCATCAGGGGAAAAAAAAAACAAACCCACATGCCTCTAGGCACTATTTGGCTTCCAGCTGGCAACTCCTATGATTGAATAAACAAGGCTATTTATGGATGGAAAGGAAAAATGCCTACCACGCAACCCTGATGTCCAGCTCATCACTTTGATATTGTGTATTCTGTGGGTGTCAAGACACAGATAACTCTGTTTAAGCACCTCTTATGTCCTTCTCATTTAGGTCCTTGGCCCTTTAATGACCCAGGACCAATGGGAGGTGTGTGTTAATGTTCCTACTTGCCCTTCCATCATGCTACCATCTAACCTCTTCTCTTCTGAATCCCTTAGTTACATGTCTTTCTTCTCAAAAGATGTACAGAGGCACCTCTTCCACCAAATAAAGAGCAAGCTTTCTAAATACAAGCTTTATCTATTCAGAGAAGGGTAACAAGTCTGTTTTCATATGTACAGTGTTGCCTTTTCTAAAATGGACTTCAGCAAACAATGGTGGTTACTTCATGCCAAAACAGTGTGGGTCCAGGTCATCTCTAAAACATTGAGTTACAGGATTCTGGATAATGGAGTACAGCCTTTGCAAGTCTTTCCTAAGGTGAAAAGTTGGCTTGGTCTCCCTCGGACCCTACCCTTCGTCTGGCGGATCTGCGTTGCCTTCCCTCCCTCTCATTTTCCTGATAACTCAGACTGATTGTTTGGTATGTAATGAAGTCCCTTGAACCAAAAGAAGCATAACTCTTGGATGAGTCAAGCAGCTATTATAGAACAGACTGACTGGAGAGCTGCCCTCTGAGCACATGTGCCTTAACCCTAGGGTGGCTGATAGATGCCAGGGTGAGACTCTAGTATGAGACCATGTGCCAGAGCCCAGAGCCAGCTTCTAGACTGTGAACTCAGCCACAGACTTGTCACTTAGACACTTTGATTTCCTAGCGAAGTTGCAGAACCACTGAAAACCTCCTTTAGTGAGATAAAACCTGTAGTAGAATTTACTTGGAAAAACAAACTTTGCAAGATCAAGCCAGAGCTATCATTAATATTTGGTCCAGATATATGAATCAGATAGATACCTTGAGAGGTACCAAAGGCATTAATACATTCCAGGCTTTCCTGGAAATGGGCAGTATTTGAATTTCCAGTTTGCAAACCCTGTGATAGGCTAAGTGAAACTGATTATAGATGGACACCATAACTGCCAAGCCACATTGATCTCCTTCTTATTTCTTGGTGCTATATGTTCAGATGAACTCAAAGATGCAGATGATTCTCTGTGGCTGAAGCACCTCCACTCCATCAAAGACCTTGGCCCAGATCTGGACTGATTATAACTTTGAGTCATGAATACAAAAACTAGAAGTGAATTGTGTCAGTCAGAAATGTGTTCAACCATAAATAATGGAAAATCTGGCCCACAAGGGTTCCACCAGGCAGGGAATTATTTTTCTCATGCATTTTCAGAGGCAGGGAGAGTCACAGCAGTACAGCGGATCCAGGGTCTATGTGGGCCAGGCTCTTTCAGTCTTTCTGATCCACCTGACTCAGCATTTTGATATCATCCTCACTCATGTTGACTTCCTAACTGCACACTTATGATCAAGGCAGGGGCAGGAAAGCATCTGCATCTGTTCACCTGATTAGGAAAACAAAAGCTTTGCTAGAAACCCCAATGGGCTTTCCCTGCAGGCTCACTGGGCAGAACCATGTCACATGACTGCCCTTGGCTGCAGGGGAGGCTGGGAAATGGAGTGTATTTCTTGTTCAGCCTCAGTGGTGAAGGAAGGCAAGGAGGAATGGGCTTGAGAATAGATGTGGGTGAGCTAACAACACAGTGGCTACCAAGCGGCCGCAGAGAAACTCTTTCCGATCCTCTCAGTGAACAGATGACACAGCTGAGTTCCAGAAATGGGAAGTAGCCTGACCAAGGTCCCATCTCTGGATGAGACTGCAGCCAGACCTAGAGCCCAGGCCTCCTCACTCCCTGTCCACAAAGCGACCCATTGGACTACATCATGAATGTAGTTTGACACAGTCTGTGACTGAAGGTCTGCTGAGGAAAGAGAATATTATCCAGAAAATGAGGTGATGAATATGAAACTATCAGCAGTGGGCAAAGGACCTAGTAACTTCCACTTGGGCTCCCCTTCCTCTCTCCCTAAGAATCTGAAATAATTCACTGTGAGCCACAGAAGCTCAGCCAAGTCACATCAGGCCTCCTCTCAGTCCCCTCAGACTGGATAGATATTTTAGAGATCCTCATTCCTTCAGCGCATTGATGTTGGTGTGTGTTATGACAGAATCAGTCTCATGATGAGCACCATGATGATGCAGAATTTCCATGTCATTGTTAATGTTGCTCTTGTCTTCTGTCCCCTTCTGTTATTGGACCAAACAGAAGTATTCTGCTGTTTCTCTCTGCAACATCTCCACAGAAGTCCTGAAAGTCATCAACGCCACGGAGGAGTTGATCGCTGAGTCTGCAGGGCCCTGGGAGTTCCCGCCTGTCCCTCCTGATGGAGAGAAGGGGACATTTCCTCTTGGGACAGACCAAGCGAGACTGGATGAGCAGCTGACTTCCCTGGAGGAAAATGTAAGGCAATGTGGATGTGCTCTGCTTAGGGCACACATGTGTGAAGGAGGAGCTGATGACGTAACTCACTGCAGAGGCCAAGGACACAGACACACCACTGCCGTAGCATATATATTCTCAGAAGGGTCTTAGACTGGGTTCCCCGCAAGCAGACCCCGAGATGAGGATTCCTATGCAACTGATTTATTAGGGAAGTGCTCCCAGGGAAGACTTATTTATAAGGGACTAGAGAGAGGGAAGAAATCAAGCAAAGCTATGACTTTAGCGAGTAAGCCCAAACCTGGGAGTGTGAGTTGCATCTCAGAGTTGTCCTGACCTAAGGCAAAGAAACCCGCCCTTCCTACAACCAGCAGGCACCTCAGTCTCTCTGCATGCAGGCAAACTGTCTGCTTCCCTGGTGACTCAGACAGTAAAGAATCTTCCTGCAATGCGGGAGACCAGGTTCGATCCCTGGGTCAAGAAGATCCCCTGGAGAAGGGCATGGCAACCCACTCCAGTATTCTTGCCTGGAGAATCCCATGGACAGCAGAGCCTGGCCGGCTACCGTCCAAAGGGCCCCAAAGAGTAGGACACGACTGAGTGACGAACACTTTCACTTTCAAAGTAGCTCAAAGGTAGTCTTCTGCAGAGGTTTGAGTTATTAGAACAAAAAAAGCACACCCCAGCTTGAGAGTGGGGAGGGCAGTGAGCAGAAATTATATAACGGATCCGTGGGGATCCATGTGGAATGTTGCCAGTGCCACTGCAGAGAGTAACAGTGGTTGCCAACAGGGCTTAGGTTACTGCAACTGGTCTGCTGTGCTTCACAGATAGGTCTCCTTGTAATGGATTTTTCTGTCCTTCCATTACCATCACAATTGGCATAGTCCCAATATCAAAGCCAGTCAGGTGATTCTATCTTTCCACCCACAGAATCAACCCTAATTTGGAGATGCTGTAATGAATGGCATTCTCAGAAACCAGAAAATGTTATTAGAAAGATTTTTTGCCAGAAGTTGAAACAACAAATCTAAATGACTCAAAGTTAAAAAAATAAAAACCAGATTAGTTTTACTTGAAAAGTGGAAGACTCTCTCCCTTTGGATTCCCATAAAACCTACGCATGTGTCTGCCTCACTTCATGGCCCTTTCAGTTCACTCATATATCTTCCATTAGATCAGCACCAATGACATTCTGGGTCAGATAATTCTTTGTTGTGGGGGCTGTCCTGTGCATTGTAGGATAGGATGTTTGGCAGTATCCAATGGTCTCTGCCCATCCAATGCTGGAAGCTGCACCCTCCGAGATTTGACAGTCGAAAGTGTCTCCAGCCATTGTCAAATCTTAGCGGGGGCATGAGAGAAGACTATGGCACGGTCATGCCCAAGTTGGAAACCAGATATATAAATTCCCACAGAACTGGACCTGCTGCCTTACCTATCAGTAGCCCTCGCCCTTGGTCCTGCGCCTGACACAGAGGAGGTGCCCGAGAAATGCTTATCTGATCCATGATTGCATGCATGCCTGTGGGCTCATTCACTTCAGTCGTGTCCAACTCTTGGCAACCCTATGGACTGTGGCCCACCAGGCTCCTCTATCCATGGGATGCTCCAGGCAAGAATACTGGAGTGGGTTGCCAAGCCCTTCTCCAGGGGATCTTCCCAACCCAGGGATCAAACCTGAGGCTCTTATGTTTCCTGCATTGGCCCCTCCCATGGTCTCTTTACCACCAGCGCCACCTGGGAAGCCCAATACATGACTACATCAGATGAATATGGTACATTTTTAAAAGCACTGTTTTACTTCTAATGTGCAGGTCTCTGTTCTTTAAACATGCCTGTAACAATGCTTTCAGGTGCTGTTCATCCTCAAGTAGCCCTAATCCTGCACACACAGAGTTGAAAAGATTAAAGATGTGGTTAACCAGGAAGGGATGAATTTTCTTTTTACAAAGTATGGTGTCAAAAAACTTACAATGCATGAAATAATCCAGATTTAAATGACAACGGCCAGTCCCCATGGCACACTGAAAACAAAGACAGCATGCCTTGTTCTTTTCCTCTAAGGAGTGTATTGAAAAATACAATGGCCTTGGCAGAGTTTTCATATGTAAGATCCTTTTATTGTACATCATGTTTCTTTTTGTGGGTGCATTAACACTTTGAGTCCAAAACTCATCCTCTTAGCCACTGATTCAGGATGTCAGAAAGGCCAACAGTGGAAGGCTGGGGGTTACAGCTCCCTGCTCCCTGTACGGACCCTCTAAGATGCCTCTCTTGTTCACAAAGAGTTAACTGCCTACTTCTGCCTCCTTCCCTACCCCGTCCAGCTTTTCAAATTTCACCTCTAAAGAGATTACTACATCTGTGTTCCTTTGAATTCTGTGGGTCTTTGAGTCATGGAAGGGATGATTTTTTTCTTTATCTCTTCAGTTCCCCAGATCACAGAGCTGTGGGCAGGTCGCTTGCTCTGCTGTTTCCAGGATGGAATTCAGTCGAGCAGCAGGAGAAGGGCAGAGCTGATTCTTAAGCTGGCCTCTGGGTGCAGCTGATTTAATTAAGCCAGGGCTTCTGTCTGTCTGTGTTCTAAAGAGCGCTCCTGCTCTCATCCTCTGCTGCCTTTCTCCTTTGTGCCAAGGAGCCCAGGGACCAGCAGAAATAGAAACGGCCACACTTGGTCTGCTTTCTGAACACTGGCCTCTGCAGACCAAGACTCTGAGATAAAAGAGAAGATTTGCAAGAGAATGTCCACCTTTATGTAGACTTAGGAAGATTTCAGAGCTACGTAAAATGGAATATGTCACATCCACATGTGAAATCTGTTTCATGAACTGCCTTGTTAATCCACTTAATTGGGGGAAGTAGGGCATGGGCTCATTGGAAAAGACCCTGATGCTGGGAAAGATTAAAGGCAAAAGGAGACGGGGGTGGCAAAGTATGAGATGGTTAGCTGGCATCGCCAACTCAATGGACATGAGACTGAGCAAACTCCAGGAGGTAGTGAAAGACAGGGGAGCCTAGCGTGCTTCAGCCTATGAAGTTGCAAAGAGCTGGACATGACTGAACAACAACACATAGATTTTAGAATTTCCTTTGTCTCTTAACTTTGACACTTCTAACCTGCTGCCTGGTTCTAAAGTCAGCTCTGTCTCACCTAAAGGTGGGCGGAACCTCAGACCAATGCCAGCCTTCCCTGCACACACACAGCGGAGACTCAGTTTCTCAGATTGAATGCCTGGGGACCTCTGAAGCACAGGGTCCTACTGTACCAGTAGGGCTCTGGCTGGGAGAGGAGTTTCAGGAAGAGAGTATTGACTCAGGTCTGGGTAAGGTTAAGAGATGCTACAGTGCCCAGAGAGTAGCAGTAGGAGGAAGCAGCCACCACCCCCAGGCCATTATAGCCCCGGGAGAGCTGGAGCCTGGAAGAGCACCCCCTAGTGGGGGCTATTGCCATGGACTCCAGGAAGGAAAGGGGCTGGGGAGGCTCCAACTTCTTTCTCCTCCTGCCTTTGATCTTCTCATTGGCGAAACCCATCCCTGCCAGCAAGGGATCCTTGATGGTAAAGTTTGTATCAGTCAGCCTCACAGAGAACAGAACAGAGCAGAGAAGAATGGAAAATGGATCTAGGGATCAACAGAGAATAACCAGCTTGACCATTCTCAAACCTGTGGTGTGAATGGGGGAACCCACCATGGCCACCTTGTGGGATTATGCAGGGCTGTGAGGGGGCAGGGTGAGTGGGCTCCCTCACCATTACACCCCCATCTAAAGATCTTCCTCTGACAGAGACCACCGGGGGTACCCCATAATTCCCAGCCACAGACCCAGTGGAGGAACAGCCTCAACTTCCTTTTCAGTTCAGTTCAGTCGCTCAGTCATGTCGGGCTCTTTGTGACTCCACGGACTGCAGCATGCCAGACTTCCTTGTCCATCAGCAACTCCCAGAGCTTGCTCAAACTCATGTCCATTGAGTCGGTGATGCCATCTTCTGTTGTCCCCTTCTCCTCCTGCCTTCAATCTTTCCCAGAATCAGGGTCTTTTCCAATGAAGTCAGTTCTTTGCATCAGATGGCCAAAGTATTGGAGCTTCAGCTTCAGCCTCAGTCCTTCTAGTGACTATTCAGGGTTGATTTCCTTTAGGATTGACTGGCTTGATCTCCTGGCTGTCCAAAGGACTCTCAAGAGTCTCCTCCAACACCACAGTTCAAAAGCATCAATTCTTCTGTGCTCAGCTTTCTTTATAGTCCAACTCTCACATCCATACATGACTACTGGAAAAACCATAGCCTTGACTAGATGGACTTTTGTTGACAAAGTAATGTCTCTGCTTTTTAATATGCTGTCTAGGTTGGGCATAGCTTTTCTTCCAAGGAGCACCCATCTTTTAATTTCATGGCTACAGTAACCATCTGCAGTGATTTTGGAGCCCAAGAAAATAGTCTGTCATTGTTTCCAGTGTTTCCCCATCTATTTGGCATGACGTGATGGGACTGGGTGCCATGATCTTAGTTTTTTACTTCTGCTCTAAAACTTTTGGCAATACCAAATACTCTGTAGTATGCAATTAGTGGTAGCAGGCTCAGTGGGGCAGCCATGGGGTACTCCACTCTGCCCCACAATCTAAGACCAGGCAGAGGAGGTTGATCTTCCTTCTCAAAGCCCTTGAACAGCCCCCACAGCACAGGTGAGGCAGACCTTCTAGAAGTGATCATAGCTCTCTGCTCTCAGAGAACAAGAAAAGAAATCCTATCTGCTACTGTTTAACCTTAGTCCCCTAACATGTATTTCATGGAAGCCAAGTCCAACAAGATGCTCTAAGGTCAAACAGACTTGAGAAACCCATAAACTCTTTCTAGGAAAATTGAGATACATGTTAGCACATTAAAGACTCTGAGAAGTTCTACAATAAGAAATCTGTTTAACGTTCTATATCCTAGGTGCTTTGACCATAATGTCCTTCCTTAATGAAACACTTATTCTTGTCCATTGAACGGTTTAAGAAAGGCTTGTTGAACCAGGAGCCAGTCAGTGGGGTCACAGGCATCAGTGACTAGCGTTTGGAGGGGATGTAGATTGCTCAGATGTGGTAACCATATTTCTTGCCAAAAGTGCACCATAATTAAGCAAGCAATACCAAGTTAACAGTTTTCAAATGGGTTATTTTTAAGAGTAGAATAACATTTTCATTATATAGCATGCTAATTTTTGTTATTTCAGCCTGGCCACAGAGCCAGTATCATGTCTGTCTGTAACCACAGTGACCCTAGTGCCATTAGGCCAAAGTTTGAACTGCAAATCGTCATAACATTCCAATAGAGATTAAGTATCATGGTAATCATAGATTCCCCAGTGGCACAGTCGTCAAGAATCCACCTGCAATGCAGGAGATGTGGGAAGCAGGGGATCGATCCCTGGGTTGGGAAGATCCCCTAGAGGAGGAAATGGCAACCCACTCCAGTATCCTTGCCTGGGAAATCCCAAGGACAGCGGAGCCTGGTGGCTTCCAGTTCATGGGGTCCCAAAGAGCTGGACATGACTGAGCACACCGTTGTAGGGCAGGGTGGATAAAGGCATGAAATCTGGCACCAGCCCCCTGGCTCAATAAATACCTGTGATGATCGTCATCACCATCATGACCATCGTCTCCCTCCTCTAATCCTTCAGGTGCTTGTAAGTCAGTGCCAAACCGCGGAACCTCCCCACCCCACTAGTGCCGGGAAAGCAGGCTCTCAGGGAACACAGAGTAAAAGATGAACATCCTGGCCTTGCTGTGGACTTGGAGCAATTTCATATTGCTTTGTCTTGGCAGAGAAAATACGGAATGTTGGTGGATGACTATGTTGGCGAGAGAACAACAAGATGCTATTGAGTTTGATATGGCCATAGGGTATGACGACATTTAGTTTTCCATGTTTCTGGAAATATCAAGGTTATGAGACCTTATGTCAAGTCATGTTTAACCACTGAGACACTGAAATTCTTCATTTTATTTAAATCATAATTACAAATTTTGGTTCATTGTGAAAAGCTCTCAGTTTATGTTTTAAATGGTCATATCAAAATAAACTCACCGTATTGGGTGTGGGTACCAAAAATATAATATCCAAACTCAAACTGTCGTTGCCTTCTCTTTGATCTTTCTCCTCTCTCCCCCTCCCTCCTCCTCCTCTTCCTCTTCTCCTCCTTCTTTCCTCTCTCTCTGTCTGTAATTTTTCAAGCTCACAGCTTTTTCTCCCCTCAAATAGCTTTGAAATATTCATCATTTTCTTCTTCGGACAAAAATAAAGTTTTTCTTATTTTGAAGATGAAGAACATATGGCCGTATTAAACTGTGAAGATCTCTTGGAAACAGAAGTTCTCTAATACTCGTGTGATAAAGAAATATCACACGAAGGGAACACTGCAGTAGGGCGGTGGCCAGCAGACATTCGGTGTATGACCCCGGTGTGAGCGGGGAATCACCCGGAGTGACGCCAGACGGTCACCGCTGGAAGCTCCCACAGCCCAGCTAGTTGTGTCTGGCGGTGCACAGTCAAATTTGCTTTCATCACACCTGCACTTGCTTTCGTTCCACACTGAAAAGTTTTGTCAAGTTGCCAGTTTTCACACAGATGTACGAATCATGCCAAGGAATTGACTGAGCTGGACTATCTCAGGGCTCTTTGCCCTCCTCGTCAACACTCAGCATCACTGAGTGCAAGTGATCCCCGTGCACGGCTCTCGGATTGCCTAACTCTGTTATATTTTTACCTCAAGTTAAAAGAACCGTTAAAGACGGGGCGGTGCATATCATTCAGATCAACTCAAAATGACTGTGATTACATGTTTGAAGTGAAGTGAAGTGAAGTTGCTCAGTCGTGTCCGACTCTTTGCGACCCCATGGACAGTAGCCTACCAGGCTCTGCCATCCGTGGGATTTTCCAGGCAAGAGTACTGGAGTGGGCTGCCATTTCCTTCTCCATGTTTAGAGCTTTATATGCATTGATTAAACCTCATGAATCTCTCTTTAATTAATTACCTTCTCTAGATACATCTGGTTCCTGTGTTGTCCGTTGTTTCATCACCTTGTTAAGTAGGCTGAAGGGGCATTTGTTTCATTCACCCTGTCCGGCATCCCTTGGCCTGAATTATTCCAACGATTTCTTTTCCGTTTGCCTATGTTTTTGTTTTTTGGCCTCGCCACGTGGTATGCAGGATCCAGGATCTTAGACCCCTGGCCCAGAATCAATCCCATGCCCACTGCAGCGGAAGCTTGGAGTCTTTGCCCACTTTTATGAGAATCACGTTATAAACTCATAAGCCAAAGTAATTTTTCCTTTAATTTTCCCTCAAATTACTTTATCTTATTTTCTCTTTAATTTTCAGTGTAAGTGAAAGTGGAAATCACTCAGTCGTGTTCGACTCTTTGTGACCTCATGGACTATACAATCCATGGAATTCTCCAGGCCAGAATACTGGAGTGGGCAGCCTTTCCCTTCTCCAGGGGATCTTCCCAACCCAGAGATCAAACCCAGGTCTCCGGCACTGCAGGCGGATTCGCTACCAGCTGTCTTACATTAAACAGATTGTACATGCTTCTCAACATCATACTATTTTCTCAGAAATAGAGTATTACAAATTTCAGGTTCCTTTTCATTCCCTTAACCTGATTCAACCAGGCTAATAGTACCTGTTCAGAGAGGATTCACTCAAAATTTGTGGTTGTTTTAAATTAATTTCACCTCTTTTGTGTTCTCTGAATTTTTCCCAATTACTAAATTGGGAAAACTAAATTACTAAAATGAACCAAAATTTTTATTGGGAAAACTGCATCATGAGTTTTTCTCCTTGTTTCCTCTGTCTTGATACTATGGTTGTTACAGTTGCTGGACAAATTCACCATTTATGTAGCTTATATCATGTATTTTTATACAATTTTATCATATTTTTAGAATTTGCAAACTATTTTTTCTTGCAGGAAAGGTTGGGGGAAGAGGAGGTGTGGCTGACAGTGAGGGGGTGGCAAGACCTTATGTTACCACTTACGTGTAAAGAATGTTTATAAATGGGGGATTCCCTGTCTCTTTTTCCCAACGTTGAGTCTAATTCTTTCTCACTCCCCTGAATTGTAGCATCCCCTGAAAGGGCCCCACCAGTCCCGGGCCCACAGGCCTGAGCTCAAAGGCCATGCCTCCTCTGCAGGTGTACCTGGCTGCAGGCACTGTGTACGGACTTGAAGGCCAGCTGAGCGAGCTAGAGGATGCCGCCCGGTGCATCCACAGCGGCACGGATGAGACCGAGCTGGCGGACCTGGAGGACCAAGTGGCCACGGCAGCGGCCCAGGTCCATCACGCCGAGATCCAGGTAAGAGCTCTCCTCTGCACCAAAAAGAGGCAAAAAGAGGGCGTGCCTCATCTCCCACAAGAGTCATCTCTAAGCCTTTGTATCTGTCCGTTCCTGCCATCTCCAGCAGACTTCGTGGACATGGTCCTCTCAAAGTGAAGTGAAAGTGAAGCCACTCAGTCATGTCCAACTCTTTGCGACCCCACGGCCTGTAGCCTACCCAGCTCCTCTGTCCATAGGATCTTCCAGGCAATAGTTTTGGAGTGGATTGCCATTTCCCTCTCCAGGGGATCTTCCCAACCCAGGGATCGAACCAGGGTCTCCCGCATTGTAGACAGGTGCTTTACCGTCTGAGCCACCAGGGAAGCCCTCGCAGGATGGTCCTCCCAGGATGCCACCAAATCCTCCTTTTCAAAGAACAGCCCTCCTCTCCCTGAATTATAGCCTTGATAATATTTGTCTTCCAAACCTATGCCGTCTTCCTCTTTGACAAATCCTCTGACCCTTGCTATAGAGGCTCCCACCCCACCCCAAGACCAGCCTCCCTAACCTTTATCACACTATTGATTACCTATTTAATGCCAGTGTTCCCCACGATAGACTGAAAGTTTCCTGAGAACAAGACTCTGGCTATCTAGCTTAACACCATAAGTCTAGTGCCTAACATGGGTTTGGGGCCCAATAACATTGAGAGGAATAAATGAATTAAAAATGAAGTGTAGAATTCTTAGACCAGTATTTTGCATGATTTTCAATGTGGCTGTTTTAGAACTAACTACTATATTATCTGTAACTTTCTGAAGATGCTTGTTTGCAGTTTTCATGGATAGCCTCTTGGCCTCTGATTCTGGATCAGAATCAACTGTGGACTAAGTAACTGATTCTCAGACTGGGGTCTGTGAACCTATGCATATTCCGGGACCCACAAAAAATGCTGGTCTCTGCAGCATAAGCTCAGTGTAGATCCCTGGTTCACTGATATTTCTGTAGACCCTGCATCTCAAAACTTGCATCCTTTGGAGAATGGGCATCAGTAGAAACCATCTCTGGACAGAGATGATAACAGTCTTGGGTGATAATTATTTTTAAATAAACATTTCTATTTTAAAGAGTCAAAAATCACAACTGCTGATACCATTAAGCACTCTTGAGAATGGGAGGGTACCAGTTCTGTGCTAGGAATGGCCTGGGAATGGGCTCATCACATATGACCCTGTTGACTGTTTATTACCTCAAACAAAAATCATTTCCCACAAATGCCCCTCAACATTTAATCAATTTATAGTCAGTGTGATATAAAATAGAATCAAATCATTTGTTTTCTGGGGGTGTATTTTGCAGCAAATATTTCTCAAATGGCTTGGCAGGAAGTAATATTGTTTATGGATGACTGGGAGGGTTTTATTGGATAATTAGTTATTTGTGCTTCCAAATTTTTCTAGGCTTAAATTACTGGAGCCATGTTTTATGGCAGAAAATCCTGGCATCCAAAATATCTATTTTCCATGTGTTTGAATGTGCCTTGTTGTTGTTTAGCAGCTCAGTTGTGTCTGACTCTTTGCAACCCCATGGATTATAGCCTGCCAGGCTCCTCTGTCCCTGGGGCTTTCCAGGCAAGAATACTGGAGTGGGTAGCCATTTCCTTCTCCAGGGGATCTTCCCAAACTCAGGGATTAAACCCAGGTCTCCCGCATTGCAGGCAGACGCTTTAACCTCTGAGCCACCAGGGAAGCCGGCCTAGAGGGTAGATATGCTGAATTATGTTCTTAGATTAGGTCAGATTCCGGGGACGCTTTCACCTTGGAGTTTACCTTTGGGACAGGCTTGACTGGTGCTCAAGGAGACTGCAGGACCATCCACGGGGCAGCGTGCTAAGAACAGCTGGCCACTGTGTCCTGCAGGGTCACCTCTGTAAGCATTCCTGGGAAAAGTCTCTCTTAACTCTTAATACCAGGAAAAGCTGTTCTCCTAAATACTTGGTCTTTATCTGTGAATACAGAGTCCTACACTGATCTTTTTGCTTTGGCTCCCAGAAAACTCAGAACTGAAATGGTCATCCCCTTCTGTTAAGAGTGAGGTTAAGGGTCCCTGGATATTCAGTCTTAGGAATTAATGGAACACAACTAGACAGAAAATGATAGATAGATAGGCAGATAGATAGATAGATAAAATGCAGGCAAAACCAACCCTCAGCTATCTCATTTCCTCTTTCTTCATCCTTTGCCCATGGACTAAAGCAGGAAAAATTAACCCTTCTTATTCCAGAGCCTGGCAGTCAGCAAATCAGGAGATCAGCAACTTGCTGTCTTCAAGGGGAGGAGCCCTCTGAGCAGAGCCCTCTGAGCAAATCTCTCCATCAAAACCACTTCCAGGAGAGAGTGTGGGCGTCTCACTCACCAGTTGCTAATGACTGACAAGTTTATTAGCAATCTATTTGTCTCTAAACCAAGGGAATGCCCTCCTCAGTGTGAAATTTGAGGAATCAGAATAGGAAGGCATCTGGGGGGCAGGGAGGGACAAGGGCTGCACAGTGGCCCCTGATGGGGACTGGCTGCTGGGCAGCTTCACTAGTGCTCTTTGACCAGCTGCCACCGTGCTGGCCTTTAGCTGCCTCCTCCTCCTTCTCTGAGTAAGACTGCCGGGATAGGGGAAGCATCTCCCATATCTGCCGCCCTTTCAGACCTTCTCTCTGCATTTCCTAGAGCAGCTTTCCCCATAGGCTTCATCCAAAGAAGCCCTCCGTAAATGATGACGGAATTAGAATTTGTCTTGCGCAGCATGAAATAGCTTAGGGACAGGGGAGGCAATGGACTTTCCAGGTGGCTCAGATAGTAGAATCTGCTTGCAATGCAAGACTCCCAGGTTCAGTCCCTGGGTTAGGAAGATCCCCTGGAGAAGGAAATGGCAACCCACTCCAATATTCTTTTTTTCCCTAATTTATTTATTTATTTACATTGGAGGATAATTGCTTTACAGTACTGTGGTGGTTTTTGCCATACAATGACATGAATCAGCCACGGGTGCACATGTGTCCCCCCATCCTGAACTCCCCTCTCACCTTCCTCCTCAGCCCATCCCCCAGGGTTGTCCCAGAGCACTGGCTTTGAGCACTCTGCTTCATGCATCGAACTTGCACTGGTCATCTATTTCCCATGTGGTGACATACATGTTTCAATGCTGTTCTCAAATCATCCCACCCTCGCCTTCCCCAAAAGAGTCCAACGGTCTGTTCTTTACATCTGTGTCTCTTTTGCTGCCTCGCATATAGGATCATCGTTACCGTCTTTCTAAATTCCATACATATGCATTAATATACTATACTGGTGTTTTTTCTTCTGGCTTACTTCACTCTGTATAATAGGCTCCAGTTTCATCCACCTCATAAGAACTGACTCAAATGCATTCTTTTTTATGGCTGAGTAATATTCCATTGTGTATAGGTACCACAGCTTTCTTATCCATTCATCTGCCGATGGACATCTAGGTTTCTTCCATGTCCTAGCTATCACTCCAGTACTCTTGCCTGGAGAATTCTATGGACAGAGGAGCCTGGCCAGGTACAGTCCATGGGGTCACAGAGAGTTGGACACGACTAAGCAACTGACAGGGAAGGCAGTGAAGACGTCGGGGTGGAAGGCCGACACATTGGGCTGGGCCTGCTTTCAGGTCTCCGGTCTGATGCCCCAGCACACTCAGGCTGCGCCATAGCCTCCTCCCTCAGGTCTGCCGGCCTGCTCCTGCCTCCTCCAGTGTCCCCCATGCCAGGTCTTGGCGAGAGGGCTCTGAGGATGGGGCAGCATGGTGCGGGCGTGGGCACTGGCATTAATTCTGAGCGCTGCTGTGAGATGTTGGGTGTGTCACTCATCCCTCTGAGCCACAGTTTCCTCGTCTGTAAAACCAAGAGGACGGTACCTGCATCACAGGATTATGACCGAAGCATGAGTGAGTTCACATATTTAAAGCACTCGGCATGGTGATGGCACACAGTGATGCCCTTTTCTAAGAGCAGGGACCATGTCTTCTTCACCCCTGGGGACATGGACGGACGGGGATTCTTTCCTAGCACTGAGTGGACTCTTGTTCTCTGTATCTACCTTAAGACAAATTGTTGGAGAAGAAATCTGAGCTCCTTCTCACCTTCCGATGTTATAGTGAAAGAAACCGGTGCCCAGAGACTGGAGGGAGTTTCTCAAAGCCACTTGGCCTCTTCATAGAGGAAACGGACTTGAATCAGGTGCTGCTGGGCCTCCACCTAAGACCTGGCACTGTGATTTTGAACTCGGAGTCATGGAAGAAGGAAGGTGGATCTCCAGCTCCTACTTGCCTTTCGAAACTCACAGCGTGTTGCCTCCCAGGGAAGCCCTCCTTGACCGCACCCCCACCCCTATGCTGAGCCCGGTGGCCCTGGGCCAGGGTTCCCATCATGCCCCAGGCTTCCATTTATCCCTCAGGGACCTCTGACAGGGGTGACATGCTCTAGAGCTAACAACTGGAAAATTGAATTTACAAAGAGGGATCCGTGGTTTATTTTCTTCACTACAGTACCAGGTAGAGACGTGCCTGGTAGAAGCTGAATGAATGAATGAATGAGCACATATCAAAGCAGATTTGTTTTCTATAGGTTCATAACACTTCTAATAAAGATTCTCTCCTCCTGGACACTGTGCCTACTGATTCTGTCTTTCTGTTGCATTAAGATTTCTGATATTGAGAGCCGGATTTCAGCCCTGACCAATGCAGGGTTGAACATAGCACCCTGTGGGCGCCTCACCAGAAAACGAAACCAGAAGCAAAGGAACCAGGTGAGTTTGTCCCTCGCTCCATCTGCTGGAATACCGCATGACCTGGAAAACGCAGAAGATAAAACACCTGTGGCTTCACAAAGGCGTACTGATGCCTGTGTTCTGTTTATAGGTACAAACCATAGACACATCGAGGCAGCAGAGGAGGAAACTGCCTGCTCCGCCAGTGAAAGGTATGCTTACATCAGAACACAGAGCCACCCAAGAATCAAGCCTGACTCATTCACTTAGAGTAACTCAGAGACCTGAGTTTGAGGACCAGATCTAATGAGGTGTTTTCACCCTGAATTAGCCTTGTGGAGAGTCTGTCTTGATCTGGATTCCTCCAAGAGGCAGACCCTGGGACAAGGATGTGATGTGGGAGGTAACTCCAAGAAACACGGATATGGGAAGAGAGAAATGATTCAGGGAAGGAAATTAAGCCAATACAGTGTACTTTGATTACTATTAATAGTTTGCTTCTTTGTACAAATGATGCTAAACCCTGATGGGGACTTCTGGGAGACAGTATTAACTGTATCTTATACTTTCCTGCCCAAAGAATTAGGAAGATGAGGTTTTTCAACTCTCATCTTTGCTTGAAGGTTATTTTAGGCAGGGACATTGACTCCCTGGTACTTCTGACCATCACTCATGGGCTAAGAGAGAGTGGTGGTGCCTGCAGCAGGATGCTGTCAGAGTGGGCTGGGATGGTGACCATCAGGGAGATGTGAGCACACACCGAAAGCATCTAACTCAGGGCATCTAACCCAACTTAGAGGGATTCCAGTAATGCCAGTCCCATCACCCTTATCTACTGGTCGTTTTCAACCATCTCCCTGGATTCAGAAGCCACAGAGTGGGGATGCCAAACTAAAAATTTAGACCTACAAAGTAAAAGAGTGGAAAGTCGGTGGATACATGTTTGAGTCCTGGCTCTACCCTTCATTGTTTAACAAACATTTACTGAATGCCTACTTTATATTCCACGGAGCCCCAAACAATTAAAATGTACTGCAGATCCATTAGCTCTTACTTTGAAAGCCTTGAGTCTATATGTGTTTCAGAATCATTTGGACATTAGAAAGGTAATGCGGTCTGTGTGCTGTGTGCTTCCTGACAGCCCCCTCCCCGTGGTGTCGCGTAGCGTCTGATAGACACATCAGTAGCCCTGCAGCCAAGTATGAGAATGCTCATGCTCTGTGGGCGGGACAAGGACCTGAAACGGCCACTTCTCAGCTTACGTCAGGTTTTGCCATTAGGCAGTTTTGACTCCAAAGTGATAAAGATTTGCCTTTTTTTTTTTTTTTTTTGAGCCTTTTATATTTCAGAATTGCAAATAAGAGTTAGTAGACTGTATTGGATTATCTCCAAGCTACCTTTTTGCCAGAAAGCCACCAATGAATGATGCCTTGGTTTATTTGATCTACCCCAAAATAAATAAACAGAACAAAATGTTTCCACAGTCAGACCTATGGACCCAGAATGAGATGCCAAGTCTAGAACAAAAATCTGGTAGACTGGACAGCTGCTCCTTCTTCCTTAACCATCAGTCCAGCTTCCAGATGATACTTATTCCTATGTGTTTCCTTTTAGCTGAAAAAATTGAGGCGTCTTCAACAACCACCATTAAAACATTTAACCGCAACTTCATTCTCCAAGACTCCTCAACAAACGGGACTAAAGAAAGGAATAGCACCCCCAAGGATTTGATAGTAAGTCATCTCTGTCTTAATGCCAGTTACTTTCACTATTGATGGCACCTCCATTCTGCAGCCATTCTTTCTATAGATGCCCAGTCAGAACTTCCTGCATGATCTCATGGTCTGTTGGTTAAATGACAGGGTTCCTTATATCGCTAAACTCCTGGGTATGTGAATACATTCTCTCAGCTATATCTCCAGCTCCTTTTCGGAACCAGGTTTAATATAAGAGAAATAAAAACATGTAGACAAAATGTAAGGTCTGATTGAGCTGTACAAGTTTTCATTCTGCTTTTGGTTCATATTCACTCTTCCTTAAATTTCTCGTTAGCCATTAAATACTTGTGTTCCTACAAAAAAGTCAGCAGCTGCCCATAAATGTGGCAAAGGAAGGGATAATAGATACTTTGCATAAACCTGGAGATCATGTAAGAGGGCTAAGGGATTATACCAACACGCGCTTCAGAATTTTGCAAATGCTCGATGCTGCTTACGTGGGAGGTAAAGATCCGGCTGAACTGTCCCTGGGATACTGATGATGCTGAGGGGGCAGAAGATGGCTGGTGACAAGACTGAAGCACAGGCAAACCTATTCGGTCGCCTTTTATGCATCACCCGTTGCTCCCTTCCCTTCCATCCACCCCGCCCCCCCCCCCCCCGGCACTGTCCCTGTGTCGTGAGCACACGGACACCAGGAAATGGCACAGTGGAGGGCGTGCTCTTTTGAATAACAAGTTACTGCATCTCTTAGGCACCAGATGGCAACTGCGCTGCCCACTGCCTTCACTGCACTGGCGAGCCATTACCCCGACCTTCCGAAGTCCAATTACCTGGCTCCTGGCCATTACTGCAAAGACCTAAAAAGATGCATTATTACTCGAAAAGGGCAGACCACTAGGGCCAGGGGAGGAATCTGTTATAAATAAGACAGTTAAAAATAAATTACCTTAGGGGAAAGTCAGAGGTGGGGAAGAGGGATAAATTAGGAGTTTGAGATTAACATATACACACTAGTTTATATAAAAATAGACAACCAAGAGGGACCTGCTGTAGAGCACAGGGAGCCGAACTCAGCCTATAAGGGGAAAGAACCTGAAATATATATACATACATGCACCTGGGCTGCCGAGGCGGTGCTAGTGGTAAAGAACCCACCTGCCAACGCAGGAGACATGACTTGGGTTCAATCCCTGGGTCAGGAAGATCCCCTGGAGGAGGGTATGGCAACCCACTCCAATATTCTTGCCTGGAGAATCCCATGGACAGAGGAGCGTGGCGAGCTACAATCCATAGGGTCGCAGAGAGTCAGACACGACTGGAGCGACTGAGCCCGAAGCTCGCCTGTATGCCTGAATCACTTTGCTCTACACCTGAAACTAACACAACATTGTAAATCAACTATAGTTCAATAAAACAAAAAATAAAGAGAATAAAGCTCCAGGTCCCCCTCTCTTAAAATTATTTTAAAAATAAAACAATAAATAAATTACCGTCCATAGATAAGTGGTTGCCAGGGGCTCAGAGAAGGCAATGGCACCCCACTCCAGTACTCTTGCTTGGAAAATCCCATGGACAGAGGAGCCTGGTAGGCTGCAGTCCATGGGGTTGCAAAGAGTCGGATACAACTGAGTGACTTCACTTTCACTTTTCACTTTCATGCATTGGAGAAGGAAATGGCACCCCACTCCAGTACTCTTGCCTGGAAAATCCCATGGACAGAGGAGCCTGGTAGGCTGCAGTCCATGGGGTCGCTAAGAGTCAGATACGACTGAGTGGCTTCACTTTCACGCACTTGAGAAGGAAATGGCAACCCACTCCCGTGTTCTTGCCTGGAGGATCCCAGGGGCGGGGGAGCCTGTTGGGCTGCCGTCTATGGGGTCACACAGAGTCGGACACGACTGAAGTGACTTAGCAGCAGCAGCAGCAGCAGCAGCAGCTGGGGCTCTGAGGAGGGAGCATAGAAAGAAATGCTTAAGGATAAGAGGTTTTACTGTAGAGTGAGGGTATGTTTTGAAACTTGACTGAGCTGGTGGCTATGTAACATTGAGAATGTCCTAAATGCCCCTGAATTGTTAATTTTTAAATGGTTAATTTTATGTTTGCGAATTTCACCTCAATAAATTATTTTTTTTAATTAATTAACTTTAAATAACACAGAAAGGTTGAAAATGAAAGGATAGACAATATTTGCTAAATAAATGGAAACAAAAAAGAAAGGGCAGGAATGCTACTTTCAAACGAAGTAGTATCCAAGGCAGGAAGCACACAGAAGAAACAGGGAGGGAGCATGTTTAGACATTGATAAAATAAAGGAAATCACGAGCCTTTCTTGAACTGGCAAACAATGCAATTTAATGTGCCATGGTTAGTGACTTTAAAATTCTCTTATCAGCCCTTGGAAGCCCAGTACACCAGAAATATGTACAAATTAGATAATTTGGAATAGTGTAATTATTAATCTTTAATTAATAAATATGTCTAAAAAACATACCTAACTTTATACTTAACAGAGCTTTCACTTTCTTTACAAACATCAATGGGCCATTTATAAAAACTGATTTTATACCGACTACAAAGAAAGCCTCAATAAATTCCCACAGGTAGAAAGTATAAAACTACCCTCTGTGACCCCAATCCTCAAAATAATCTCACACGTTCTGAAACTGTTAAAACCCCAACAACCAAAGCCTGATGGGGCTGGTAAATGTGTACACATCTCCATGCTTACTTACACACACAGACACATACAAATCACACACCAGTAGTGCTTCTTCAGAGAGGGGAGGCATGCTAAATAAAATATTAGCAAATTAAATGCAGGGGTACTTTAAATAATAAATTACCAGATAAATTTTACAGGAATGCAACGAGACCTTTAATACTGAGATAATGACTAAAAATCCCACAAAAAATTCGTTTCTTTCTAAATTAATTTATAGTTTAATCCAATTCTCATAAAATTCTTAGTGAGATTTTCTTGGAACTAAAGTTCATCTAGGAATAAATATGAATGAATAGACAAGGGCAATTTGCAACGTTAAAATGGTTTTTCTGCCAGATTTTTAAATAAATTAAAAACTGTAAAGAAACTGATGATTAATGAAATAGACTAGAAAGCTCAGAAATAGATACAGGCACATATGAAAATCTGTTTTATGATTTTTTTAAACCTTAGGAACCAGTAGAGAAGGTATAGATAATTTAAAAAAAACAAAAAACAAAAAACTGTGCTTGGCAAATTAGCCAATGGGATGTAGTCGGAAGGGAACCAGTTTGTCTTATTCCATATACCAAAATGAATTTCAGATAGATTAAGAAGTACATGTAAGAAATGCATCACTTTTTGAGTACTGTGAACTGTTCCACTGGGCAATGGGCATGCATACCTTTCATGACATAAAAAAGCAGCCGACGTTGCTGATGGCCTCGCCTTGCTTTCACCAAGTGGCTGATTGCATCTGCTCATTTTCTCACCTCAGGAGCCCACCCTGGAGTCTGCTGTGATGTATTAGCACCATGGAACTCCACTGCCAGTGACCCACTGCCTCCGGCCGTACACGACAGTGCCTTGACCCAACAGCCATCTAATTACTGTACGGATTTCCACCTGAGGAGAGGGCCTGGGGAGGCCGCAGCGCACCCCTGCACAGGGCTGTCCTGATACCTCAGCCAGAAAGCAGACCCAGACGTCAGCACCAAGGTCTTGCCTACTCTCTGCCTTAGGCTCCCAGGGGAACCCAAGACAGAAAATCAAGACGCTGGCTTCCAGCAGCAGAGCTCCCTGTTCTCAAGATGCATCCTTTCCCTGTTCACTTTGCTACTGTGTGTTGTCTTTAAGACTTTATTTTATTTTTACCCTTTTGATTCAACTAGAATTACATGTCAACAATTTGTCCCAAAATACAGTGCTGGGGTCAGGGGATAGCGAAGGGAAGGGTATTAACATTTAAGTCATCAGTTCTTATTCATCTCTCACAGGCATGTCTGTCCCACAAATGCTTAGGAGAAAAGTGAAATGCCCCTGTAGTGAGCACTAGGGACTGTCTAACTTGGGGAGCCCTCAACTGTCAAAGTCTCCCTCTAGCTGCCTCATTCCTGCTGGCTTCTCACCCACCACACCACCAGTTCCTCCCATCACTTTACAGTCGGGAGCCACAGGACAGAAAGCTCTCACTCACCCGTGCCATGCCCAGGTCTGTCTGAAACAATGTCTCATCAAGAGTTCAGGGCTCTTCCTTGGACTTGCTGAGAGTCTCCCCGCTCTGAAGGAGAGAGGAGCCTGAGAAAGCCCACCATTGGCTTAACTTTAGTGCATTGTCCAGAATCAGTAAGATGTGGTTTAGCAATGACCACGTCTAAATGAGGTTTTAGGTAACTGGATGATTGCAGAATACAACCACACAAGGAAATGCTGTACTCCAAAATTTACCTCCCAGTAAATATTCAGCTGAAGTAGTTAGATGACCCTAAAGATAAAAATGGTTAAGGAACACCCTGAGAAAACTTGCATGTCTGAATAAAGCAAGGACAAGCTATGAATTCAACAGACGCAAGAGTTGAAGCTAACTCCCCTTGTGTGGTCTCAAACGCATGACTGTTCAGAGTGTGTTTAAAAAGCTAATGGAACTGGAATTTCACTCAATTAATTGAGTATTAGCAACTTTTAAAAAATTTTCTCCTTGTATATTTGAATCCGAGGAAGAAGGTATAAGATGGGAAGTAAAGGAATAGCATGACTGATGTTTATGAAGGGACCGCTCTGAAGGAGGTGATAGACTTCTCATTCTAATCCTTATAGCAACCCTATTCAGTGGGTATCCCCATTTTTCAGATGAGGAGACTGAGGGCCAGAGTGATTAATTTGCCAAAATCAGACCTTTAAGCTAAGTATAATTTGAACGCCTGACAAAACCTCATTCTGTGTTGTTTTCAACTTCTATGTTCTTTTGCTGCGGTGCACATTTCCAGACCTGACTTGCTGCTGAAATGTGTGTTATGATCCATTCCTGATGGGGGTCTACCTATCTTCCAGTAATACTCCTTGCTGATGCTGTGTATGTGTTATCCAACAGAAATGAGTCCTTTGAAATAAAGTAAATCTTTGGCTTTTTGTTCTGTTGGTGTGGTTAAAAGCAAACAAATACACAATTTTAAAACACAACAAAAAAGATCTGAGTTCCAAATAGAGTGTTTTCTTTAAGAGGCATGAAAAGCAACTACTGTTGTGTTACAGTGTTAAAATATTCAGTTTTCCTTGACAAAAATGTGTACTGTGTAAGCCTTGCAAAAAAAAAAAAGAAGAAGAAGAAGAAGCCTGCTCTATGGCATTTGAATTTTTATAAAGGTTTCCTTGTGCCAAATAAGTGCAAAGATTTAATTTACTATTAAAATCCATAAGCATATGTTATAGTTCCAGAAGAATTATTTTGTCATCAAGTGATTTTGATCTTCAGTGTCAATATTTATATTTAGATTAATTTTTATAAATGAAAATATTTTAAAGGTTTAAGAAAATCAGGCCAATAGGACCATATCTTTGATGACTTCTGAAAGTATGCTTGCCTTCATGTTATATGCACATTGCCAAGAAATACTGTCAAGAAAAATGATAAAGAAGTAAAAGTCATTTATGAAAATAATGTTTGTGGGTGTGTGATTTTTGTTTGGTTTTGTTTGGGTTTTGGTGTTTTGGGTTACAGAAGGCTGGGAATGAAGAAGGGGTAGGGAAGTCAACGGCAAGTCATTGGCAGGGCCAAGATTCAAAGCCATGGTTGCCCCATACCCCATGTTCCTTCTGGTTATACCACTCACCTCTCCACTGCTTGTCTTCCTGAGAACAGACTTGCCCAGGACCACCTCTACTGAGGGGTCACTCAAGTAAGACTAGCAGTTCTCAAAGCAGGAGGAGGGGCAGTGTGATTCTTGTGCCCCAGGGGACATTGTCACAACTTATTGGGGGCAGGACATGCACACAGTAAACAGCGGTCAGGGATGCTGCTAAACACCCTCCGGCGCACAGGATCGGAGCTCCCCAAACAAAGAGTCATCCAAGTCAAGAGGCCAGTGGTGCCGCGTCTGAGAACCCTGGGTTAGACCCTGGAGGGAAGCCTGGACGCCTGTGGAAAAGCCGCTCCCACCTCCACGGGGACTGTGTGGCTGGGTGGGAAGCAGGGCAGGACTCTCTCAGAGCCTTTCACAGGCTCAGAGGCAGCTGTTGGTCCTCTGAGGCTGGCCTGCGCACACGCTGGCCTCCCCTATCCCCGGATGGGCGTAGGAGCCCACAACAAAACTGCAATGAATGAGGGGATAAAACAGCAGCAAAGAGCAGATGGACCTAGAGACGGTCGCACTGAGTGAAGTAAATCAGACAAAGAGACACAAATGTCATATGATGTCACTTACACGTGGAGTCCAAAGAAAATGATGCAAATCAGCTAAGCAACGAAACAGATTCACAGACATAGAAGCCAAATTTATGGTTACCGAGGGGGAAGGTGGGGAGGGATACATTAGGAGTTTGGGATTAACAGATGCAAATCACTGTACATAAAATAAACAACAAGGACTTGTTGTATAGCACAGGGAACTATACTCAATATCTTGCAATAATCTATAATGGAAAAGGATCTGAAGCTACTCACCTGACACTAACATAATACTGCAAATCAACTATGGTTTAAACAAAAAGCAGCAGCTGAGAGCCTTCTCTGCCCGAGAGGCTGACACAACAGTATTCAAGCTTGAGTGGGCATCACAATCCCCTGCAAAAACACAGATTCAGGGAATAAATCCAGTCACCTCCCATCCTCAGTTTAACTTCCTCTATGCTCCCACGGACAGCAAGGACATCAAACCAGTCAATCCTAAAGGAAATCAACCCTGAATACGTGTTGGAAGGACTGATGCTGAAGCTGAAACTCCAGTATTTTGGTCATCTGATGTGAACAGATGACTCACTGGAAAAGTCCCTGATGCTGGGAAGGATTGGGGGCAGACGGAGAGGAGGGCATCAGAGGATGGGATGGCTGGATGCCATCACTGATGCAATGGACATGGACTTGGGCAAACATCAGGAAAAGGTGAGCAACAGGGAGGGCTGGCATGCTGTAGTCCATGGGGTCGCAAAGAATGGACACGACTAGGTGAGTGAACAACAACAACGACGCTCCCATTAATGTGCCTGGCACAATATTTGCTAAACATTCACAACAAGTTAACACTTAGGTTGGTGGGGCATTTCAGATGGGGCCGGCAGGGAGAACAACACCAGGAGACCCTCTGAGATATTCTCTGGGCAGCATTTCCAGACCAAAATTCCTGACTTCTCTACACTGCCTCCCATCCCCAACCACATTCCCATAGGACAGCAAGACATGGAAACAGCTAAGAGGGTTCAGACACACTCCTGTTACCCAAGCATTTGGCTACCCTAACCCAGAAGCCCAGAAAATTTGTATTGAGCAGCCAATGTGTGTTGATTCTCCAAGTATTCAAGAGAACCAGTTTGAATCAACAATTTGATAGGCAACTAAACTTATAGAAAATTTACGGCTCTTCTTGTATCCAGGATAAATACGAACAGAGTAAAGATAGTATTTTCCCCTAAGAAAGAAGACCTTGATTTGCCATGCCGGAAAAAAAGAAAAAAGTGACCCAGTATTCATAGTATTTGAAGGCTGCCAGAAAACACAGCTCCACTCTCTGACATCCCACAAACCAGCCCGGTGACCTATCACCTCATCTGTAAAATGGAGTTAAAACAGCTTCCTCGTGGCATTGTTAAAAGGTTCAGTGAAGGGCTTCCCCGGTGGTCCAGTGGTTCAGAATCCACCTGGCAACACTGGTTTGATCCCTGCTCCAGGAAGATCCCGCGTGCCATGGAGCAACTAAGCCGGCTATGCACCACAACCGCTGAGCCCACGCCCACAGCCCGTGCTCCGCAACAAGCAAAACCACCGCAGTGAGAAGCCCGTGCACCGCAGCAAAGAATAGCCCCCTCTCACTGCACCTAGAGAAGGCTGGTGTGCGGCCACGAAGACCCACCAAGACAAATAAGTAAACAGATATTTTTTAAAAGATAAAAGGTCCAATGAAGTAACACACAAGGAAATTCTCAGCAGAATGCTTGGTAACTATAGGTCCTCAATGTCCTCCTTTTTCTCTTGGAATACGAAATACATTTGCATATCAGCACCAATGCTTTATTTTGCAAAATTCTGTGCCTCAATTTCTCTACTCATCGTAGAAGAGATTATTTTTCTGCAAATATTCACTCCCTTATCCCCCTAACTCTGGGAGGAGTGCACTGCCTCACCCCACTGGAGCTGGGCTTGGCCACGTCACTTGCCTTCTGGTTGGTGGAGCACACTTCTCCGTCTCTGGCTGCTATAACAAAAATACCGAAGACTGGGAAGTTCATAAACAACAGAAATGTATTTCCCACAGCTCTGGAGGCCGAGAGTCCAAGATCAGAGTGCCAGCATATTTGGTTGTGGGGAAAGGCTGCCGCAGACTTCTCATGTGTCCTCACATGGAGAGGGTTCTCACTGGAGCCTCCTTTAAAAGGGCACTAATCCCAGCCAAAAGAGTGGAGCCGAGCTAATTACCTCCCAGAGGCCTTACCTCCTCATATCACATCTCAGGGGTTAGGTTTCAACATGTGAATTTTGAGAGGACACAAACATCCAGACAATAGCATTATTGAACCCTTGGTTTGGACTTGGTCATGTGACTTGCTTTGGCTTATGAGATGTTATTAATAGAAGAAGAGCTACATAAGGGACTTGAAATATGTTTATGGAGTTGGGTTGGTCCATTTATATTCGCCATTCACTATGAGAACATGACATGGAACAACAGACTGGTTCCAAATAGGAAAAGGAGTATGTCAAGGCTGTATATTGTCACATTGCTTATTTAACTTATATGCAGAGTACATAATGAGAAACGTTGGGCTGGAAGAAGCACAAGCCAGAATCAAGATTGCCGGGAGAAATATCAATAACCTCAGATATGCAGATGACACCACCCTTATGGCAGAAAGTGATGAGGAACTAAAAAGCCTCTTGATGAAAGTGAAAGAGGAGAGTGAAAAAGTTGGCTTACAGCTCAATATTCAGAAAACTAAGATCATGGCATCTGGTCCCATCACTTCATAGGAAATAGATGGGGAAACAGTGGAAACAGTGTCAGACTTTATTTTTTGGGGCTCCAAAATCACGGCAGATGGTGATTGCAGCCATGAAATTAAAAGACGCTTACTCCTTGGAAGAAAAGTTATGACCAACCTAGATAGCATATTGAAAAGCAGAGACATTACTTTGCCAACAGAGGTCTGTCTAGTCAAGGCTATGGTTTTTCCAGTGGTCATGTATAGATGTGAGAGTTGGACTGTGAAGAAAGCTGAGCACTGAAGAATTGATGCTTTTGAACTGTGGTGTTGGAGAAGACTCTTGAGAGTGCCTTGGACTGCAAGGAGATCCAACCAGTCCATCCTAAAGGAGATCAGTCCTGGGTGTTCATTGGAAGGACTGATGCTGAAGCTGAAACTCCAGTACTTTGGCCACCTCATGTGAAGAGTTGACTCATTGGAAAAGACCCTGATGCTGGGAGGGATTGAGGGCAGGAGGAGAAGGGGATGACAGAGGATGAGATGGCTGGATGGCATCACTGACTCGATGGACGTGAGTCTGAGTGAACTTCGGGAATTGGTGATGGACAGGGAGGCCTGGCGTGCTGCGATTCACGGGGTCGCAAAGAGTCGGACACGACTAAGCAACTGAACTGAACTGAACTGAACTGAACTGAATGAGAACAAGCCATAGGCAGCCCACTGACCCGAGGAACAGATTCAGATCCAACCTTTAGCCAAGCCTATTGAGCCCAGGAGGTCATCAAAGCCACCCCAGCCAACATGTAGACATAAGAACAAGAATAAATCATTGCTCCTTTAAAGCACTGAGCTTGGGAGTTGTTTATTATGGAGTAATAGCTAACTGATACACTATGTGAAAAGTTAGTTTTATAACCTTAGGTTAATCCTTGTGTTAGTGATGAAATGAAGACGAGTGGATATCAAAAGTAAAATCACAGGCCAATATAAAGGGTATATAAGCAACTACTGAACTACTTGTCTTTGACATTTTGTTAAATATGGAACTTCTGTTACATTTTTGAAGTATCTTTCTGTGTACATGTTGATCTTTCACAAAGGGTCCTCTAATTCCTTGAAATTTTTGACAAAACTTTAAAGTACAGGAGGCACTAGGTACATTCCTTTAAAAATAAGTTTTCAAATGACAGCCACTTTATTTTCTCCCAGGGGAAGTATTTCCCATACAAAATTTGCATTTTACAGAACAGTAGGTTTCGTGAGCCTTCTGTCACTGCAATTGAGTTGTAATTATGATAATGTGCAGGTAAATGGTGTTGCATTTTAAAGAGCTTTCAAGAGACTGGAAAAACTTTAATATGCACTTCAAACATTGAAAATCCCAAAGAAGTTATTCAGAAGGATCAGGTTTGGTAGAATCAGGTCCTGAAATACAGAAAAATATGTTTTATATCAAAGTTATCATGTTTGATAAAGATAAAAGATTAAAGGCAGTGCTTCTCAAACTTTAATGTGCAAATTCTGATTCAGCAGGCCTGGCGGGACCCATGATGCTACATTTCTAATAAGCTCCTGAGTAATGCTGCTGCTGCTGGTCATACTTTGAGTTACTTCAGCTTCAGCACCAGTCCTTCAGATGAATATTCAGGGTTGATTTCCTTTAGGATTAATTGGTTTGATCTCCTTGCAGTCCAAAGGACTCTCAAAAATCTTCTCCAGCACCACAATTCAAAAGCATCAATTCTTCAGCACTCAGCCTTCTTTATAGACCAGCTCTCACGTCCATACATAACTACTGGAAAAACCGTAGTTTTGACTATACAGACCTTTGTCAGCAAAGTGATGTCTCCGCTTTTTGATATGCTGTCTAGGTTTGTCATAGCTTTTCTTCCAAAGAGCAAGCGTCTTTTAAAAATTCCATGGCTGCAGTCACTGTCCACAGTGATTCTAGAGTCCAAGAAAAGAAAACCTGTCACTGATTCCACCTTTTCTCCATATATTTGCCGCGAAGTGATGGGAATGGATGCCATGATCTTAGTTTTTGAATGTTGAGTTTTAAGTCAGCTTTTTCACTCTCCTCTTTCACCCTCATCAAGAGACTCTTTAGTTCCTCTTCACTTTCTGCCATTAGAGTGGTATTATCTGCATATCTGAGGTTGTTGATATTTCTCCCAGAAATCTTGATTCTAGCTTGTGATTCATCTAGCCTGGCATTTTGCATGATGTACTCTGCATGTAAGTTAAATAAGCAAGGTGGCGATATACAGCCTTGATGTACTCCTTCCCAATTTTGAACCAGTCAGTTGTTTCATATTCAGTTCTAACTGTTGCTTCTTGACCTTCATACAGGTCGCTCAGGAGACAGGTAAGGTGGTCTGGTATTCCCATCTCTTTAAGAATTTTCCACAGTTTGTTATGATCCACACAGTCAAAGGCTTTATTTAGGGTAGTCAGTGAAGCAGAAGTAAACGTTTTTCTGGAATCCCCTTGTTTTTCCCATGATCCAGCAAAAGTTGGCAGTTTGATCCCTGGTTCTTCTGACTTTTCTAAACCCAGTTTGTACATGTGGAAGTTCTCCGTTCACATTCTTTGGCATTGCCCTTCTTTGAGACTGGAATGAAAAGTGACCTTTTTCAGTCCTGTGGCCACACTTTGAGTAGCATTGCTCAACAGAGTCCCTCAGAGAGTGCCCTGCAGGGTTGAGGTCCAGGTCCCCACAGTGGTAACCTGTTCATTGATGCTTTCTTGTGACTTTTTCTCCCTTCACGCTCTCACTTTCTCCCTCCCTCAGCATATACCCTGGGGTCACCTCCCAGATTAACTACTCAATGCAGAATCTCCCTTGAGGAAGCCTCAAACTAAGACATTCCCTGCACTGCATATACATATGTGATTATCTTTCTCCTGCACTGACCTGAAAGCCCCTTGAGGAAGTGGGTTCTGTTCATAATCACACAGAGCTTGGCACAGAGCCAGTGCTTGAAACAAATTTGGTTCGCCTATTGTGGCCACGGTGGTCCTGCCTCCAGTCTGTGGTTGAGCCAATCGACTCAACTGAAGATGGTGCCCCACAGGCACCTTCATGCCCATCTAAGGCTGGGGGTGAGCATCCTTCCGACACTGAAGTGTACAGAAGGGATCTCAACACCAAGATGGAGGAGCAAGAGGCTCCCCCTAACCTCTGCTTCACTCGCCTCCCTTTTCTAAAGACTGTGGAGCAACTTCAGGGGGCAGTGAAACGGCCCAGGCTGCCCAGAATCCAAAAGCACAAGCTCCTGCATCCACAGATGCTCACAATCTGCAGGCCCCAGTGAGACACCAGTAACTCTGAGTTGGCCTCTTAAAGCACTGTCTCTAAGCTGGTCAAGAGCTGCCACAGAGTTCTTGGGTGCCATCACTCACTCCTTCCTGCCATCAATGATGAGGCAGGGAAGACATTGAAAAGACATTTTTTTCACTGACTTCTGAACAAAACCCCTGTTCCCAGCCATGACTCATCTTTTCTCTGAGTGGATGTCTCTCCTTCATCCTTTGCCCATAAAAAAACAGAACTTGGGGAGAATTCTAACGTTAGAAAGCAGTTTCCAAAGTGGGGTACAGATTGCACAAGGGGTACAGGAGATGGCACACTGGAGTCAGGTGAAAGAACATATTCATCCTTGAGCTCAATTTTTATGTGGAAGTTTTACCAATGTTAAATACATGGATAGATGCAAGTGCATGTAATAATTTATAAATGAACATACATACTTCGGGGACGCACTGTCAAACAGTTTTTACTGATGGGATGTGTGGCCCAAAAAGTTTGGAGACCACCCACTAGTTAGAAAACCTTTGTGCAGTTTGCGGGATCTTACTTACCCAACCAGGGATCGAACCTGTGCCCCCTACATTGGGAGCGTAGAATCTTAAACACTGGACTGCCAGGGAAGTCCCCCTTGTAAACTTCTGATGACTCAAATTTCCCTTCCAACCGGGGAAATCACCAGTCCCCTGTCAAGGACAGTGCTATGCTCAAAATGCAACCCAGTGCTTAAAGAGCAGCTGAAAGAAGGGCAGAGGGGAGGGGGTAATACAGACAACCCCAGTCTATGGGTTGAGTCCTGGGATGAGTGCTGTTCCATCCCTCTGGGGAAAAGCTTTCTGTCTGTCTCATCTGTTTCCTTTGCTCTCCCCAGCCAAGGAAGAAAATGTCAATTCACTATCCGGCCATCTTAACTGAACTTCCTGGAGACACTGGATTACTGTTGCCTGAAAACAACCCAGTGGGCAGCCTTGAGGAAGTGGGATTTCCAGTCACATATCCCTGGGGCTCTTTGAAGTGGACAAAGTTAAATCTCTGCTTGGAGGGCCAGGTGAGCTGGGATGGAGCCAGATGGACCAGGTAACAGCCCCCTCCTCTACGCAGCCCTGCCTTGCTTTATATCATAGTGCCCAGAGCCAGCCAGCCAGGCAAGGGCAGCAGAGTTTACAAGTCCAGCAACCTGAGCGCCTCCAGGAAGTCTGCTTGTGCATGAAACATCCTCTGCCCACCTGCCTACTCTCAAGATCTTCCATGAGTCCAGGAGACGCTGTCCTCTGCTGTCATTGGAGCAATCTGGGGAGTATGCCTTTGGCGACTCTTACACAGTACCACCAAGTTTGCAAGTTCTCAGCTTTGTACTTGCTCGGGGCAGACAGGGCTGGGCGCCTGGGGATCGTCTCCTCCATGTGCTATGTATCAAAAAGACAAGAAGCAACGCTGGCCCAGAGACAGGATGCGCCCCAACCATGAGGTGCTGGGTGCCAAGGTGACAGGGTGAAACGGTATGTAACTGCTGTCCTCATTCACTGAGCAATGTGGTAATTACCTAACTGAAGATGAAAGGGCTATCTGCAGGCAGTGGTGGTGGTCAGTGTTTTCTATCGCACTGCTACCTTCAAAATGCCCTTTCCTGCTTCCTGGTAATGACAATAATTTGCACTTTCAAACCTGTCCCTTCTGATTTATTCTTCCCTGTTATTTCATTCATTTCGTAACAAACCCACTGGGAAGTCAGAAAAAAAAAAAAAAAAGATTTTTTTATCTTTAAAAGGGAAAATCTGGACAAGTATTCTTTGTCCTGATAAATGCAGACCATGTGTCATGAATGCTCTGCCGCTGAAAACAGACTGTGAATCAGCGCTTCCACCCTGTTTGTAATTTGGGTCTTTGTAGAACCATCCTGGCAATGAATGAGTTCCTGTCATCGGTCTGGCAGAACTGAGGTTCTTCTTTGTCTTTAAATGACACTGTTATTGTTTTCTCTGTGCCCAGTAGCAATTCTTCTTAGTGACCCTGGTCTGTTGAAACGCTGACTGTCTGTGGTACAACAGCTCTGCTGATGCCACTTGGCCAGATGTCAGCTTGGTGCCCATCGACTGTTAAACTGTCTGATGACAAAGGAATAAGTTACCACTTCTTGATTTGAGGCAGTTATGATTCTGCTCCCCTGGCCTCCACTCTGTCTTTGATTGCAGGGGAAAATGGTTGTCTTGGCTAATGTTAAAAGACAGATCTAAGTGTGGTTGGAAAGTCTGTTCCAGGCATTGTCAGAGTTGGACTGTAATAGTGCATAACTCTGGACCACAGCGCCTGGTAGGGCCCTATTTACCCTCTGTGGCTCACAAACCACTCAAGCTAGGACCCTTGTCAACTCTGCATCTTCCCACATTACATTCAATCCTCTGAAATGCCTCCCTCTGACTTTGAAAACCCTCACCTATCCTTTGAGAAGGCTCGGTTCAAAAGTCCTCTCTGATGGGTCCTGACCCCTCCCCAGCCCAGGAGAAGCCTAGTGTAGCCCAGATGTTTGGAGGTAAGACTAAGCTCCATGCCAGGAAAAATTTATGTTCCAGTCGATACTGCTTCAAACCCCCAATTTTATTTCCCTTAAAGCCCAAACTCTTTCCCAAAAGCCTGTGAAATTGGCCTTATGGAGATCAAAATGGTCTTGCATCCCTGTTGCAGCCTCTGTTTTTTCCTTAATTTGTTTATTTTTAATTAGAGGACAATTGCTTTACAATACTGTGTTGGTTTCTGCCATACATCAATATGAATCAGCCATAGGTATACATATGTCCCCTCTCTCTTGAACCTCCCTCACATCTCCATCAATAGATGAATGGATAAAGAAATTGTGGTACATATACACAATGGAATATTACTCAGCAATGAAAAGGAACACATTTGAGACAATTCTAACGAGGAGGATAAACCCAGAGCATTTTGTACAGAGTGAAGAAGTCAGAAAGAGAAAAGAAGCCTCTGTTTTATACTGCGTTGACCCAGAAGGGAAATGTAACCCCCCCCCCCCCAACCATTCACACTTGAAACAACAGCAAAAACAAAGAGATCAACCAGCCCTGTAGTAGACCTCGCTGAAGGACAAGGACAGGGGATGGGGGAGAAGTCAGGGGCCAGGGGCACACAGTATATCACTTCATACGTGGCAATCTAATTCAGACGCTCCTGTTCCTCAAAAGCCTTTTTTCCAACTAATAGCAGTCTCTCCACATGGCACCAGTCTCCTACTGTGCCCTGACTTCTTGTCTTTGACTAGAGAATTGCTTGGCCAACTCTTAGGGCCTCTCTGATGCCTTGGCCGCACTGAAAACTCAGGGTTTCAGTGTCCTAAGTTCTGACCAAGGAACTCACCCAGAGACCATTCTCTACCTGCACAGAGCATGGGACTCACTGTTCGGTATCATTTCCCTCCTAGTTACAGGATCCACTCCTTCATCTGTATACAGAGCATTCTGCGTGCTTCCCTAAGGTCATCCCACTCAGATATACATCACTTATCTGCATGTCTGGATTGATGTGGTGCATTTTGTCTTTAAACCATGATTTGTGGTGAGACACTGAAAAGTTCAGGTGGGAAGTGACCTGAGCAGATCTGTGAGTTTAATAGCTTTTTTTTTTAGTGTAAGGAATATATTGTATAGGGCAAGGAGATTATAGACAGACAAATTAGGAGACTTCCTACAGAGTTCAGGAAGGAACCAAGACAGATTAGATTAAGACAGTGAGGGAGAAGTTTTTGGAAGCAAAAACGGGATTTATGAATTGGCTGGATATGGGTAGTGAAACAGATGGAAGTGTGAACAATGCACGCGGACCTCTGGCTGGAAGAGTAAGTTCTATTCATTGAGCTGAGGATGGGGAAGGAAGGCTCCTTTGTGGATATGTTTGATGACAGATGTTGGCCAAGTGGTGAGGTCTGAGAGGTGAGTGGAGCCACAACTGGAGAGCTCAGGCTGGTAGAGATCAGAGAGCCGTTGAGACCTTAATGGAGCTGGAAGCCGTCATCCCTTGTGGATGGGTTAGGACTGAGGGAACTGGCCCTGTGGAATTGGACTGGCAGAGGAAGAGCAGTCAGAAAGGTGGAAGGAAACTCCTGACCCAGGAAATAAGGACATCAAAAAGGAAGATGTGAGTTTGTGGCTACTGAGCAGTCAAGTATTATGAAGGCTGGAAAACATCAGCTCCCTGATTGTGTGTCTGAATTCCACCAACCAATATAGAAATGGAAGCGCAAGGTTGAGCAGAATCCTGATTCAAGGATCAAGTCAAGTCACCTTGAGTTTAAGGTGCTTCTGGGGCATCCTGATGGAGATATCCGTGTGAAGATTATAAACACACATCCCTCCCTGAATTCAGCAACATGCCAGGCTGATAATGTGGCACTAGACAGGTGAAAAGAAAAGATACAGTCCTGCCCTCTGGAAGCTTGCAGTCTAGGAAGGGAAATGAGACACAGAATTAATGACGTTGGTGGGCCCTTTAGAGGAGGATGCACAGTCAGAAGTGGGCAGAGTTGTACTGCCCAGAGACAGGAGGGAGAGGGGTCAAAGCTGTGTCTGCAACATCTCAGATCCATGGGTCTGGCTTGGTCTGCATTCTTTCTTTTTTGTTCTCTCGAAGCTCCTTCATGGTGCCTTTTGTCCCTTTATTTTGACTGAATGATGCATGTGGGGTTTGGAAAACCTGTTCCTGCAGCAAAAGAACTTGTATTCCCCATGATCTTGAGCCTCTGTATTATACCCTGAGGCTCTGAACTACATGGGGGAAAGGAGACTCAGAGACCCCTGAGGTGCCTTTTTAAGAATACACACGCCATATATCTGGAGAAGACTCTAATTTGAAAATATATATGCACCCCAATGTTCATAGCAGTACTATTCACAATAGCCAAGGCATGGGAGCAACCTAAATGTCCCCAGACAGAGAGACGAATAAACAAAATATGCTACAGATATACAATACTACTCAGCCACTAAAAAGAATGAAATAGTACCATTTGCAGCAAAAGGGATGTACCTAGAGATGATGATACTAAGTCAGACAGAGAGAGACTATTTTCATATGATATCACTTACACGTGGAATCTAAAAGAAATGATGCAAATCAACTTATTTACAAAATAGAGATAGACTCACAGAAAACAACATCATGGTTACCAAAGAGGAAAGGAGGAGAGGGATAAATTAGCAGGAGTATGGGATTATACTAGTATATATAATCTAGTTAACCGACAAGGACCTACTGTATAGCACAGGGAACTATACTCAATTTCTTATAATAATATATAAGGGAGAAGAATCTGAAAAAGAATATATATATTGTACACACACATATATGTGTGTGTGAATCACTTTGAATCACTGAATTACTTTGTTGTACACCTGAATCTAACATAGCATTGTAAATCAACTGTACTTCAATTAAAAAAAGTGAAGAATACATATGCCAATCCCCACTCCCCTTACAAAATCCAAATATTTCACAAAATTCTAGTCCCTAATCAAAATTCTAGCCCCACTGTGGCCCAAGACACTAGACGATGCTCAAAGCAGGTGTTCCTGCGTCGGGAGGCCAACTCAGAGACCAAGCAGAGTGGAGAGAAGGGAAGGAGTGGCGAGGTCCCCAGGTTTCCCGCCAAGGCCGCTGGGTCAGTGGCAGTTTCAGGAGCTGAAAATGTGGGAATCGATTTGGGGAGTTTGCCCACATGTTCACATGAACTGATTTTGCAGTCTCTGCATTTTGCAGTCAGCCACCATGAAAGACATCTGAAATGATCATCCCGAGTAACTGAGAGAGGTCCTTCATGGACTGCTTGAGCCACTTCCTCCACTGTTTAAACTGAGCATTCTAGCTCTGCAACATGGTGACTGAGTTTATGGCTAACAATGTCTAATATTTCCACAACATCCTAGCCCAGGCATGAAGACAAATCTCATCCCATCTGTTTTTCCTGCTAATGGGTCAGTGATGTCCCTACAGCTAATTATAGCAATTACATACAAAATAACATGTTTACTTTGGAAAGCCAGACTTAGTGTTTGCGACTGGGTATCTCTGACAGATGCACAGCTGTTTCTAAGAGGGTGAAGGTCTTCACTCTTTTTCATCTGTAAGCAAAAGCCACATGGAACCCCTTTTGTCAATTACCAGGAAAAAAAATGCTATTGAGGATGCTGTCTGTTACACTGCCTGGGGTCCTTTATTTATTTTGGAATTACACTCCAAGAAACAATGACACTGCCCTCCCAACTCATTGCTTCACTGACAGCTCTGCAAATGCTCAAGTTTCTGTAAAAAAGAATTATTATTAAAGATGCCTAATATTCAAAGTGAATTGAGGTGAGCTGAACTTGAGTAGATTTTATTTCATTTAATCTGTTTCCTCACCCCCTCTCCATGTCCTATCCACTTCTCAAAGCTGAATGGCTTTGTTTACATAACTGTCCATGTTTGCTTCCCTTCTTTACAGATGCTTTTGATGCAGAATAACTTCCTCTCCATGTCTGTTTTTCTTGAGCTCAAGGGGAAGTTCTAATGCATTCCCTCCTTGCCAGTTGCTTATGATAACCAGTGTAACCTAAGTGGAGGGGATCTGAGATCCTCCCTGGTCACATGACTGTTTGGAAATAGTCAGCTCGTCTACTTCAGTTCTGTCCCCTCATCCTGACACCATGATGCCACTGAATGCAGCTAGAAGGTTGCCAGTCTACTGGGCTCAGCTGTCCTCAGCGGGTGACAACCACCCATAACCCAGCCTTTGGGATGCACACTCCCTTTCCTTGACTCCCAACATACCATCTCCTGATTTTTCCTCTTATCTTAATAAACACACTGACACAGTTTGAGCAAAGAAGGAGTCAGCAAAGCAGTTGAAAATAGCATAATGATATGGAAGAAAAGCAAGAGACGATGAAGTCTTAGCAGCCAAGAGAAGAAAAGAGTAGTTCATGCTGTCAAATGCTGCAAAGAGGACCAAGTCAGAAACAGTGAGACAGCACTGGGTTGGCAATATGGGGTCAAGCACACTTGGGCATGGATGATCTCAGCATAGCAGTGGAGATGGAAGCCTGTACGGAGGAGTTAAGGAGAGATGAATCATGAACAAGCAGAGGCAGTGACCTTAGACAACTCTTTGGAAGAGGAGAGAAATGGGTCCTGGCAAGAAAAGAACATGTGCCAAAGGAATTTTTGTTTTCGTCTATTAAGACGTATGATTCTAGAGCATATTTGCATCCTGGTGGAACTAAGTCTATAGAGAGAGACATTATAGATGCAAGAGGGAGAGGTGGATACTTCTAGGAGCAACATCCTTGAAAGTGCAAAAGAGGAAAACAGGGATGCTCAACCAGTGTAACAAGCTGGCAAGGCAAAGAGCACAGGGACAAATGCAGTGAGATTTGGAGATTTGGTGGCTGGAGTTTGTTTCCATATGATTGCTTCTATAGTCTTAGTAAAATACAAGCAAGGTCGTCAGCTGCAGACAGACACGTTACCATCTGGGCCACCAGGGAAGCACGAAAAGGAACATGGGGGAAGGAATTTAGGTTTGAGAAGACCGATGTATGAAATCATCACTGGAGAGAGTGAGAAAGAGGAAAACATCTGAGTAAGTGCCGTAAGAACTGTGACGCTGAATGCCCATTTGGGACTTGTGGTCCAGAATTTAAAATGAGGCTAAGGAAAATACAGTACTGTGTGGAAAGCACTTAGCCCTAACCTGGTACATACTGCACACTTAGTAGGCGCAAGCTATTACTATATTGCCACATGAATATTTCTTTTCTCTTTGCTTAGATGAGGTACAATCCTATCAAAAAAGAAAAAGGAATAAAGAAAGAAACTGAATCTTGGCTGAGATTGTTTCACCAGCCTTGTAAATTCACTAAAGAAAGAAAACGTTTCCAATAAAGGTGATTAAGCTCAAAAGTCTTGAAACCCTAGACCTGAGAAACTGACAAAATATGAACAGCATGATATCAATTAAATAAGATTTTATAAGGACATGGTGCCACAGGTTGATATCTCAGTGTAGCTGTTACCAGAGCTTTAGGGAGCCCCGTGACATAAGGACATGGTTGTTCTAGGATTACATACCATGATGGGCAGATTATGATATGGGAATATTGAATATTAAAAAAATATAATGGCTCAGTTAAAAGAGTAATACAATCGATTAAGTTGCCCTCATATTAAAGTGAACTAAGAAAAGAATTCATGCAAGCTATTATTACAGTGAAAGCATCAGCATAAATTTGAGACTTGGAAAGGTCACTGGTCTATCCTTGAAAGAAGAAGCAATAACCTGTGTTATGCCACTTCCAGAAATTGTATGAGCTCATATAACATGCAGCCTTAACTCCCACGCTGTGGTCCTGGCTTTCCCCTCATTAAGTGGCAGGAGGGGGCAGTGTCTTTGGAGAACAGAGCCAGGTAATCAACTAAAATCTTTTTTGTTTGTTTCATCTTCACATGACCATTGAGCTCATGTCCTTTCTTTGGTCAATGTATTGAGAAAGGGAGAGATCAGTCTCTTCACAGTGTGGTAGTTCAGATCGGGCCTGTACCCACAAGTTAAAGCTCAATGAAATGATACCGTGCACCTTTCCAAAGAGGCTCTTTTAAAGCTAGCTGACTTACCACTATGGTGTCCATTTTTCTTTCCCATGCTGTTAAGGGGTTTCATCTCCTCTGAGAGACAGGAAGTCTCCATCAATTCTATTTGAGTATCACCAGATCTCCAATCCCCTTCTCCATGTCCCAAGGTCCCTCTGACCCTACTGACTAAAAGGCAACTCTTGGGAATGGTCTTGGTTGAGTCTGTTTTGTAAGTCTGTCATTTCGATTTGTTAATGACTTGAGGTATGGAGAATTCCTCAGCTCCTGGCTGGTGAACATTTCTCTGTGCTCCTACAGGATGCCAAAACTCTCTATTTAGAAAGGTTTGTATATTAAATTCTGAAGTATATTATTAAAATATACTTACTTATGATTGGTCATCTTGGCATATCTGGATTAATACTATTCTTTTGGGTATAGTGCTGACTTGATTTGATATTTTATTTACTACGTTGACAATGAATCAGTGAAACTTTTTTTACTTGTTTTTATCCTATTTTTCTACCACTATTTTATTGAGATATAATTCACATCCCATACAAGTTACCCATCATCATAATCAGTTGGGCGCTGAAGAACGGATGCTTTTGATCTGTGGTGCTGGAGAAGACTCGAGAGTCCCTTAGACGACAAGAAGATCAAACCAGTCAATTCTAAAGGAAATCAACCCTGAATATTCATTGGAAGGACTGATGCTGAAGCTCCAATACTTTGGCCACCTGATTCAAAGAGCCGATTCATTGTAAAACACTCTAATTCTGGGAAAGATTAAGGGTAGGAAGAGAAGGCAGGCAGCAGAGGATGAGATGGTTGGATAGCATCACTGACTCAATGGATAGGAGTTTGAGCAAACTCCGGGAGACAGTGAAAGACAAGGAAACCGGGTGCGCTGCAGTCCATGGGTTGCAGAGTCAGACACGACTCAGTGACCAAACAACAATAATCAATTTTAGAAGATTCTAGTTAACTCAGAAAAGGAACTACATATTCAGTAGCTGCAACTACCCATTTCCCCTCAAACACATCCCCAGTCCTAGGCAACAACTAATCCACTTTCTGTCTCCATAGCTTGGCCAATGTTAGATAATTCACCTAAGAGGGGTCACACAGGAAGTGGTCTTCTGTGACTGGCTTCTTTCATTTGGCCTCATGTTTTCAAAGTTCATCCATACTGTAGCATGTATCATTCCTTTTTTGGATGAATATATTCCATTTATGGATATAGCAAATGTTGCTTATTCATTCATCAGTTGATGGACATTTGGGTGTCCTGGGGGTTTTAACACAATTGGTATGCTTTGCACTGGGTACAAAGTTTTACATGTTATCTATTGTGCCAATATTATAATTATAATAATATATTATAATATCTATACTAAATGCATCTATATCTTAATTTTTGTTTACCGTACATATGTTTCTGAAACAAATGTTACTGTATTCCATTATGACTGCAAGTTCGTCAATTTCTCAATATTTTTCTTTTTTTTGCCTCATATGCATTTTGCCAAGTTGTAAGGAATATAAAAGCTTGTGACTCATATTCTTGGTCCAATATAACTATGATCCAGATAAACCATTCTTCTTTGTCCTGCTTAATGTAATTCTTGAATTCATTTTTCCCAATAGTAATATTGTTATACGCTGCTTTTCAACTAGCAGTTGCTTGCAATAACTTTTTCGGTCTCTGTCATTCGACCTTAAATGTATCATAAGTAGCAACTAGGTAAACTTTTGCAACCATTCTTAGTTAACAGAAAAATATAACATTCATGCTTGTGATTGCCGGTAATTATTTACTTTTATCATCTTTATTATGATTTAGTCTTTTAAATTTACTATATGATTTCTTGCTGCTCTTTTCTACATTTTCTTACCTTTTGTTGGATTGAAAAAAGCATGACATTTCTATTCTTCTAAAAGTCACCCATAAAATATTTCACCCTCATTACACACCAATGTGATTTAGACATAACCATAATCTTTACTGATTTCCCTCTGTACCTGAGCTCTTTTATTTATATCTTTCTCTTCTTTGAGTTTTAATATTTCTGGAGTGTGTCATCAATACTGTCCAGGGGAGTAAACTTTCTGAGTTTTTAAACATTTTGAAAAACGCCTGTCTTCTTCTTGCATATTATTTTGCCAAAATATAGGATTTCAGGCCCATAATATCAGAATTTTAAAGATGTTTCATAATCTTTAATAATCCAGTGACGCTAGTGTTTCAGCATTTCCTTCATTAACTGATTTTTCATGTCTAATCTGTTGATGACATACACGTATTGTTCAGTGCTGAATTCATTCTTCCCCAAAACACGTATTTTCTGACATTATTAGGGATCTTTTAATAGTGAAGATAACAAGCTAGCCATTTTGAGCGAATTACTATTCCCTTCTCTTTAATGATAGCATAGCCCTTGATTATTACTATTAATTTCAATGATCTATCATTCAAGTTCCCACGGCAGGTTAAGCAGGTTTCTGGAGATGTGATTTTATTTCTGGCCTATGCAAATACTCATAATAGTGAGTTCTGCTCTAACACAAACCTACTATCTTCAGTGACAAAAAAAAGAATTAGATGTCTTAACTGATAATGTTTTCAAGCATTTCCTTTGTATCACACATTGCTAATATAACAATCGAGTGTTCACGATAATAAGCTGAGGTTGTAAAGTGACTTTTTCTGACCTAGACACTAGGTCTAGGTCCTCCTACATAAGGAGTCCCACATCTCTCAAGAACCGGCCTGGATTAGGATTCTTGTTGAGTCGCCAGGAACAGCTGGTGGGAGGGGTGACCTCAGCGATGCTGAATTCAGAGCACAGCAACTGAGACAGATGGTGAGCTACACTCACGGAAGCAGAAAACCTGAGCGCCGTATCATCACGAGGCCGCTGCAATCAGTGACCTCTGGATGGACAAGGACCCGAGGTCCTCACCTGTTAGCATCTCTTCATGACTGGCTGACGTTAGAAGCGGCTGCATAAAATCCACCATTGTCTTCCTGGTAGGCAGACTACTGGGGATCCTGTCCACCACCTCACAGTGTCCCCTTTATGAGAGTCCACGAAAAGCACCGCCTGTGGCTCAGAGCCAGACAAAGTCATTCCTCCTGCACAGCTGGTATGGTTTCATCCTGTAGGCGTACGGATTTTCTAGCTGATTTTCTCTTTGTCTTAACCATTAGGAAGTTAAAAGCCAGATCTGAGGTTTCTCACTAGCTTTGGGGGCTTTTAATTCTCAACTAGTCTAACATTTTTTTTAAAAAAATCTTCCCTGATTCCTTTAGTCACTACTACTGTTTTCTGCAATTGATCTAAACTCCCTTTGGAAATAAGGCAGAAACTAATCACCTTAAACTAGGCTGACGTTGTTTAGAGATATTAATAAAAATAATAGATTTTAAGTGCTTTAATTTGTCCCTTTTATAACTTTACATATAGGTCAAATCCTTTCACTCTAAACCAGTGCTGTCCAATAGAAATAGTATGTGAGCCGTATATAGTATTACATTTTCTAATAGCCACATTCTAAAAAGAAACAGGTGAAACTGAGACAGTTTAAGTCTTCCAAATGTGTACTTTAGAGAGCGAGAGCACATCACAATTTGCAGTAGCTACACTGCAAGGGTTCAATAGCCACATGTGGTTAGTGGTTCCTGTATTGGACGGGTCAGGTCTAAAATCAAAGTCAGAATGATGACTAGAGTCAGAATCGTGACTATCATCACGATTGTATTTGACCTGTTTTCATAGTTGGCTTTGATTTCTGACCTCCTGGGGATCTCTGATATAAACAGTAGGTCCAAGAAAGTATGTGCTCTCCTGACACAGGTAATGACCATGAATACCCCAAGATTTCTGGATCTTTTTTAACTTCTCTATGTTTGTTTTTTTTTTTTCCTTGACTGAACCACTTTTGGCTCCTTCTAAGAAAAAACATAATATAAAATGGTTTGAGATGTCTAGTAACAGAAATGGTTATACATTTTGTTTATTCTTAAAGTTCATCCAAATAAGTATTAAAAATTACTTTAAAGCACACTGATAAAGGTTCAAAACTAGAAAGCCACTGTAGGAATAATCAACAAATGAACAACAAAAAATGTTTGCTTCTCCTTGTTTTTGAACCAGTTTTAACACTTTACACTTTAGTTTGGATAATAAAAGTGTCATTCATTTAAGTCAGGACTAAACGCCCCAAAATGTAGTTCAGATTTCTGAGAGTGGCCAATTTGATTCTTCAGGCAAATAATGTAACCCATGAAAGCCTCCATTTCTACATGAGTATAACCAGAGGAATAACTATATTATGGAGAAGGCAATGGCAACCCACTCCAGTACTCTTGCCTGGAAAATCCCATGGACAGAGGTGTCTGGTAGGCTGCAGTCCATGGGGTCGCTAAGAGTCGGACATGACTGAGTGACTTCACTTTCACTTTTCACTTTCATGCATTGGAGAAGGAAATGGCAACCCACTTCAGTGTTCTTCCCTGGAGAATCCCAGGGATGGGGGAGCCTGGTGGGCTGCCATCTCTGGGATCGCACAGAGTCCAACATGACTGAAGCAACTTAGCAGCAGCAGCAGCAACTATTTTATAGAATGGCTATGAAGATTAATATACTGTGTATAAACCTCACAACAGGCAAACAGTATGTACTCAATAAATTATCCACTCACTACTATTTTTTATGATAGTAAACTATCCACTTACTATTATCATAGTTAACCACAAAAGATTATTAAATCCATGTTCCAAAACTGGGGTCTGCAGATTGTCCATCCACAGCTAAAACTGTGGAGAGTAGATTCCTAAAACCAGAGGGAAAATAAGACTCCACCTACATTTTCACTAATCTCTAAACAAAAGTTAGCCTTTGTTTCATTATGAATGCTGGCAACATCAACGTAGTATCTGAAGGATCTGTAACTCTGCACTAGCAGAAGTCACTGTTTTCATATTACATTTCTGATGCCTACAGACATCTCAAAATATTTGTCACCTTTTCGAAATTCCAGGCTTTGTGAGATCTGCTGCTAGATCTTCTCAATTAAGGCATTAGTAAAGAAGCAATACTATGTTATCAACCTATTGGTTTTAATTTCAATACATTATTTCCTTTGTAATCCAACATTTTTTATTTCACGCACTTAAAAGGATTATTCTGAGAATGGGTCCGTAGGTTTCACAAGACTGCCATGGCACAAAACAAAGTTAAGAATCCCTGACTTTCAGTCTATCTCTTTGCTTCCAGAAGGCCAACCAAGTTTTACAATCAAGCACCTGACTGGGTGAGCCCATTCCCATAGTCTCAGGTTTGTTTTCTGTTTATAGCTTGATAGGAAGATATTACTGTTCTGGTGTCTGACTCTGTCAATTAACCTTCGTGTTCAAGGTTCTGTGTTAAGCTGACAGGTTGATTTTCTGGTGCATTCGGTCGACTTGGGGAATATATGTGACTCCCACTGGATGCCAGGCCTTCAATGAAGCTGGGCAGTGGTTTTGAAGCGCGGTTCCAGATCAGTAGAATTAGCGTATCCTGGCAGCTTGTTAGATACGCAAATTCTCGGGTCACTCCCCAGACGTCCTAAAACTGAAGCTGCGGGGTGTCTATCAGTCTGTATTTTAAGCCCTGGGGGAGATGTACGCTAGAGTTTGAGAACCACCGTGGTAGACACTCGGAGGACAGCACAATCCTGGGTAGGAGGCCCCCACCTCGACCCTTGGTAGGAACTAACAGGGTTCCTACAACCGGACGGGGCAGGAGATGGGGAAGGGAGGTAATGAGCGAAAGCCGGGACTTTGGGCCTTGTTCGGCTCCTGTACCCCGATTTTACTTAGATTACCCAGGGCCTCGAGGGTGACTGATGGGAGATTATCCGCCTCCCCTCCCCTGGCCCCGCCAGCACCGACCCCTCCGGGCTGCCACCCTACGGCTAGAAAAGACGAGTCAAGGGAGAGTGTGCGAGAGAGCGGAGAGGACAGCTCTAGACAAGAGGGTTCTAGCCAGACAGATCGGCAGCTCGCTAAACCCTTCCCTGCCCAAGCCACCCGGTGCTGGGGGGCGCACACCCTGCTGGGAATTGAGGTCCCGGAAGCCCACCCATTCCAGGCTTTCCGGACTGTCTTGCCTCGAGAAAACTACAAGTCCCAGAGTGCTCGGCGCGGGCGGGTCACGTGGGAGGGGCGGCGGGCGCGGCTAAATAGTCTCCGTCGGCCATTTTGTGGGAGAAGCTGCAGCGCCGCCTCTTCTTTCGCGTCTTCGCATCCGTTGCCGCCGCCTCTTCCTCCGCCTCCTCCTTCGCCTCTTCCTGCCTCCTCCCGGCTTCCGCCGCCGCCGCCGCCGCTCAAGCCGCATCCCAGCCCCGGGGCCAAGCGTCTCCGTATTTATTTCCGTTTTTTCGCCACTACAGCCTCCTGACACGGTGATCCGGGCGGGCCCCGCAGGAATTTTATCCCCACACCGGCCTCACACTAGTATCGCATGTCCACTATCCAGAACCTCCAATCTTTCGGTAAGAGCGGGTCGCCCCGCCGCCTCCTCCCGCCCGCCGCGTCCTCCGTGCGCCTCTCGGCTGTCCAGCCGCCGCTGCCCGCCCCCGGCGGGGCCGCTCCCCCGCTCCCCGCCTCGCAGGGCCCCCGGTCGCCCTCCCCGCACCCCGAGTGGGGCTTTGTCTCGGCGCCCAGAAGATGGCGACTGGGCCCCGGGCGACCCCCTCCCTGAAGACGGCCCCCGGAGCCCCGGCCGCGGACCCTGTGCCGCCCGCTGCCCGCTCCTGGCCCGGCCTGCGCCTCGCTTCTGCCTCCTGCCACCTCTGCGACCCTGTGCCGCCCCCAGACCTGCCCTGCTGCTGGCCAGGGGGACGCCGGCCCGGGCCGGGGTGTCGGCGTCCATTAGCGGTCGGGGCTGTTGTGTGAGCGGCTCTCGGGGGCATTTAGTAGAAGACGCGGCCGATCAGGCCTCTGATCTGTTACAGGGTAGTGGTCCAGTTCTCTTCGTGTAGCACTCTTGATTGAGATATGTGCATCTTTTCCCAGGCAGAGTTACTGTTAAATGACTAGGAAGTATCTGTGAATCTTTCTGTTGTCATCAGAATGTAATCGAGATGACGCACATTTTTTATAGTGGCTATAAAATTAAGGTCTTAAAATCTCAGGATTATGTTCAACGATAACATTATCCACCTGTAAGCGTTTTTCTCTTCCGGTATTGGTGGGCATACCTGTTTAAAAATCTCGTTTTGTGAGAGTACCTTAGCGGTTTCAGCAATGACCTACGCTTATGACTGCCCCCTCCCCCCGCCCCGCATCCCCACCTGCAGAAAAAAAGCAGAGGCACTAGAACCTTCTTTGCTGAGTGTCTAGATTGTAGCGAACCATATATCTGGAAATTACTAACTAAAAGATATTTTCCTGCTTTGGATTTTTCTGTATTCCCTTTGCAGACCCCTTTGCTGATGCAACTAAGGGTGACGACTTACTCCCGGCAGGGACTGAGGATTACATTCATATAAGAATCCAGCAACGGAACGGCAGGAAGACGCTGACCACTGTCCAGGGCATTGCGGATGATTATGACAAAAAGAAACTTGTGAAAGCTTTCAAAAAGGTAAAGGTGTTAGGAAGAAGAGATTAAAATGTAGTTATTGAAGCACACCTCTAAGTAGGATTATGGTCCACACCTTTACTTGACTGTCAGTGTGGATGAAAATGATTTGACCCAAGGAAACTGTTCATACTGTTAATTAACATCTAGGTAATCTTAGGGTGGAAATAAAATATCACTGTTATCTGATTCAGTTATGTTGAATCTACTTCTTCAGAAATTTGCCTGTAATGGTACTGTGATTGAACATCCGGAATACGGAGAGGTTATTCAGCTTCAAGGTGACCAAAGGAAAAACATTTGCCAGTTTCTCTTGGAGGTGAGTGATTGGGTGCTTTCTGTACAGACTTGAGATTGCTTCTGACATTGTATTTAAGGGTGACATGGATTATAACTTTATTCTCTGTAGTAAAAAATCATGTGGATGAAGCACATTAATTCTGCTTATTTTGAAGACAGGAGTACTGGTTTTTTTTGTCATTAGAATGACCTGGTCATTCCTGGGTCCACTGAGGATGTTTTGTGGCATGTCATGATATTCAAATGTGTGTTCAGTTTTTATTAACAGTTCATGCCACAAATAATAGTGTTGCAATGACCTGTTAACAATGATACTTTTTAATGACTGCTCTGTCTTCTTAGGAATGAATTTATATGTTAGTGATGCTGCTAAATTTTATTTTGCAGGTTGGCATTGTCAAGGAGGAACAGCTTAAGGTTCATGGATTCTAAAATGAACCTAAACACGTGGAGGATTTCTTGAATAATTTTGTTCTCTGACCCAGTTTGGCTGCCTTGTGAAATGATTCTCTGCAGTAAATGGACTTTTCATTTATTTAATCATTCAAGCTTCCATTCACATCTGCATGATTACAGAAAACATGGGGTATGTAGGCTAGTAACACATAAGAAAATTGCAGTAAGATGGTAATGAAACCCCGTATTCATCTTAACATGTTTCCAATGGAAAAGATTTTGTTTTGAGTGTTTATTTGTCTATTCAGTTTATTACTTTTCACTTGATTAAATTTTTTGTTGTATTAAACCATGTATGTTGCAGCTTAACAATAAAAAAAATATCTATGAGTCCTTTTGTGGTCAGTTAGGCTCCCACATCCATGCAAGTAATGTACACCTATAGTTTGTCTTTCATAATTGGCGTTCTCATTTTGTTTATTCTTTCTGATTAATTTCAGATGCTTTTAAAGCTAGAGGAGAACCTTTGTTATATGTAATTTTTGTTCTTTACTAACTGACTTAAGAATAAGAGAAGAAACAATATAAGCTCAGTCAAAACCAAGAATTTATCAGAAAGTACTGTTAAATTGTTGAGAAGAAACATAGTTTGAACTTTATTGGCACATAGAATTCTTTTGGTTCTTTTATTGGTTATATTACTGGGATGCCAACATAAGTCTGTTAACTGCCAGACAATAAAGTAGGTTCCTGACATAAATTTAGTCAGAGGTGCTGCCTTGCAAGTGTGGGTGGGTGGGTGGTGCTACTGCTCTACAGATGGAAGAAAGACATTGTTTGGGGTTGGGGTTAACTTGCCTAGAGTGCCAGAAAGTGACAGTTGGGGTGGCAGCCAAGGGCTTCCAACCAGAGAAGTCATATTCTTTCACTAAATCCTGGTTTGGTATTTGTTTCACCAGAAGGAAGAACCATAGGTGACGGTGCATGGGGACTGGGAGTAGTGTGAGAAATTAGAGAGTTAACGGTTGTTACTTAGGAGGTTGCTGCTGCTTATCCTCTTTGAGTTCCAGAATTCTGCTTTTTTATTGAGCCGCCATCATTTGCTCAATTATACGAGGCGTACCTTGTGGCTCAGATGGTAAAGAATCCACCTGCAATGCAGGAGACCCGGCTTCAATCCCTGGGTTGTGAAGATTCCCTGGAGAAGGGAATGGCTACCCACTCCAGTATTCTTGCCTGGAGAATTCAACAGACAGACAGCCTAGCAGGCAGTCCAGAGAGTCGCAAAGAGTTGGAAGGACTGAGCAACTAACACTTTCACAAGTTGTGTCCTTAAAACCATTTAGCCCAGACAGAAAAATGCATCTACAGTAGTCACCCCTTTATCCAAGGAGTATCTATTCCAAGACCCTGAGTGGATATCTGAAACTGCAGACAGTATCAAACCCGGTAAACAGCATATACTATGTGAGTATGCTGGAGAAAGGGAGGAATCTGGTCTTGCCCAGACGGAGCAGGTTGAGATTCCATCTCCTGCTGCCCAGAATGGTGCCCAGTATTAAACCTATGAGTTGTTTATCCCTAGAATTTTCCATCTAATTTTGTTTTGGACCACAGGTAACAAAGTGCAGAAAGAGAAATCTCAGATAAGGAGGGAACTGTTGGATGGACGCATGCTTTTAAGCTACATGCAGTGGGATAATGATGTGGAAGATGTCACTACATTCCATTCCCGCTGAATTCTTGCTCCTGTTTTGATGGTACTGCTTTTGGAAAATAAAATCAGCCCCCACAGTTTACCTCTGGAGGATACTTGATAGGTTTTGTGACTTTCTCACCCCATCCTACCTCTAAGCAGGAGAGACTGGGAATATTGAGAAGTAAGTACACCAGGAAACGGTGCCAAACTTGGTAAGCTCATTCCTGAAAAACAGCAATTTGACCAGGAAGGTCAGAGGCATGGGAGAATCTTCTAATTTGAGAAATCTTCGCTTTTCTACCTGTAACATTTATAACCATTCCATCTCACATTGAGATGTGCTGGGGAAACAGAAAATACAGTAGACACATTAACACATTGAAGCATCGCTTCATCTAGGGAGGTCTGAGGCGGTGCAGGGAAAAGAACTGTCTGTTGAGATTGAACAGGAACACAGGCGGATCAGGGAAAGCTTATTAAACTGTTTGCCCAGAAATAAGCTCTTGGCCTGATCCTCTGGCCTGTGAGCCCCAGATACATGCTTGCACTTGTCACCTATAGGGCAGTCCTCATCCTTAGAGCAAGAACAGTATCGTGTACCCTTGTCTTTGAGCAATACAATAGAATAGCTACACGTCTACAATTTTACTGAAAGCAGTCAAAGTCGCCTGAAGTGGGGAAGCTGTCTGACAGGGAGCCTTAGAGATACCTAAGAGCAAAGCTCGGTGTTCTTGTCTGCTTCAGGGGCTGCAACACTTGTCTGCAAAAGTGACGAGGTGGTATTGTGGAACAGGTGGGAGAGTGCATCCTACAGACGTGGCTATGCAGCTAAAATACCAAGCCAAGTGACATCTCCTTGTGCCTCTGTGGGAAGGTTGTGATCTGTAGATTTTTAGTGGTCTGTACTTTGAACTATCGAGAATAGAGGACTAATAGATTTGTTCCTGAACCTCTACGCTCGGTAGAGGTTTCGGTGAAGCCAATGGGAAATTGACCTTTGGTTGATTGAGGCACAGCCTGAGTAGACTGCTGCTATAGCAACAATGCCCTCTGCCCTTCGATCCTGGCCCCACAGGAGGCAGAGGAAAACCTGGGGGTTGGGGGTGCCCCCTTCCTGTTCAGGAACTCAAGAGCTGTTTGTTCTCTGAACCACCCTAGAAAGAGGGTGGCTCTCAACTTAGGGAAGGAACAGTCCTAGTCCCGATCAGATACACTTAACCAAAATAACTTGAGACGCACAGAATGGTAACAGCCGTCTGTGTGCCTTCTGTCGCCAGCTGGGCTCCAGCGAAAGGAATGGGCAGTTAGGGCTTAGGCAGAATCAAGCTCATTAGATTGCCTACACAGACTTGTTCAGTGGGCCTGTGAGGTTTCCCCACACCAAGCAGAATTGGGCGTGGGAAGGAAATGGGGCAGGCAAGGCCCTGCTGTATCTAAAACCTAAGAAAATTCTCACTCACGGTGGACAGCAACCAGCTGCCCTTGCTTGACAAGCCACATTGTGCCTGTCTGGGATCACGGGGGCCAAGTGAATCGGCTAGTGAGTCAAGCAGGAGTAAACCCATGTAAAGGTGCCTTCAGTACTGATGGCTCCTTTCACATGGCTACATGGGCATTTAACTCCCTTTTCATCTGGATAGTGGAAGCTTGGAAAAAGAAAAGCCCTAAGCCGGAGGAAGGCCGTATTTCTTCACTCCTGGAAAACCATTCATGGGGGCACGAGTGCCAGCAGAGGAGGGAACACCACGCCGTCCCTGGATGTTCCCAATCCAGGCATGTTGTGTCAGATGACAGGTGGCCTGTGGGATTCTCTGGTCTACTGTTTAGTCACTTAAGTCATCCAACTCTTGTGACCCCATGGTCTGTAGCCTGCCGGGCTCCTTTGAGTGGTTTGCCATTTCCTTCTCCAGGAGCTCTTCCTGACCCAGGGATCAAACCCACGTCTCCTGCATCTCCTGCATTGGCAGGCAGGTTCTTTACCACTGAGCCACAAGGGAAGCCCTCTCTGTCTCTGTGGAGAACTTAAAGGGCAGTTTAAACTGGGCATTGGCAGTGAGGATGCCAGTGTGAGGTGGCCTGTTAGCTCATCAGCCTGATTTTGAATCTAGCAGGGGGAGCAGTAGATCTGTCAGTGAACTGAGGGCAGGATCTGAATCGTGGTGCTTTCATCTCAAACCAGTGAACAACCTGCAGACTTCTTTTCATGCAAAAAACAATTACATAGAGATAAACACCATTCAGTGCACAAAGGGGAAAGTGAAAGTGAAGTCGCTCAGTCGTGTCCAACTTTGTGACCCAGGCAAGAGTGCTGGAGTGGGTTGCCATTTCCTTCTCCAGAGGATCTTCCCGACCCAGGAATTGAACCTGAGTCTCCTGCACTGAAGGCAGACACTTTACCATCTGAGCCACCAGGGAAGCCTTGCACAAAGGGGACTAAAGTTCAAAGCTAAATTCCCCTCCTAGAAATCTAAGTAATCTTGGTCCTCTAAGCTGGGCTTCTGCTGCAGCCCTCCGCTCTAGCCTGGAGGGTCTCTGGGCCTACAGGATGGTCCGGAAGGAAGCTAGCTGTAACCACTATGTTTGTCTCCACGTGTCTTTCATCCATCATCAGGACCCCAGGCCCACCTCCTCAGTTACTGGGCAAGGAACCGCATACAGTCTGGAGAGTGGAGATACATCAGAAAGTACTTTAATCCACATCACCCATGACAGATTCCATGGGGAAAACATCACCAAGGATTTAAAGAATGGTATAATCTCTTGAGGGATTCTGGGTTGATTCCCCCGGAGGAGGAAATGGCAACCCACTCAAGCATTCTTGCCTGGGAAATCCCATGGACCGAGCAGCCTGGCGGGTTACAGTCCCTGGGGTCGCAGAGAGTCAAGCTGAATGCAACTGAGCACACACCTAACGCTTGAAGCAGGGAAAGGGCCATCCACTCCCTGGCCACTGACATCTACTCCAAGTGCCCAGCTGCTATTAACTTGTTAAAATGCAGAAAACATTAACCTGGTACTCAGAGCCACGAGAACCACTAGCAGCCTACTCGATGGATTAAGACTGTTGAAATGAAACACCATAGGGCACCAAGGGAATGATTTTACGTAAGTAAGGACATGGAGCAACAGACTGGTTCCAAACTGGGAAAGGAGTACGTCAAGGCTGTATGCTGTCACCCTGCTTATTTAACTGCTATGCAGAGTACATCATGAGAAATGCTGGGCTGGAAGAAGCCCAAACTGGAATCAAGATTGCCGGGAAAAATATCAATAACCTCAGACATGCAGATGACACCACACTTACAGCAGAAAGCGAAGAAGAGCTAAAAAGCCTCTTGATGAAAGTGAAAGAGGAGAGTGAAAACGTTGGCTTAAAGCTCAACATGCAGAAAACAAAGATCACGGCATCCGGTCCCATCACTTCATGGCAAATAGATGGGGAAACAGTGACAGACTTTATTTTGAGGGGCCTCCAAAATCACTGCAGATGGTGACTGCAGCCATGAAATTACTTGCCCCTTGGAAGAAAAGCTATGACCAACTTAGCATGTTAAAAAGCAGAGACATTACTTTGCCAACAAAGGTCTGTCTAGTCAAAGCTTTGGTTTTTCCTGTAGTCATGTATGGATGTAAGAGGTGGACTATAAAGAAAGCTGAGTGCTGACGAATTGATGCTTTTGAACTGTGGTGTTGGAGAAGACTTGAGAGTCCCTTGGACTGCAAGATCAAACTAGTCCATCCTAAAGGAAATCAGTCCTGAATATTCACTGGAAAGACTGATGCTGAAGCTGAAACTCCAATACTTTGGCCACCTGATGCAAAGAACTGACTCATTGGGAAGGACCCTGATGCTGGGAAAGATTGAAGGCAGGAGAAGAAGGGGACAACAGAGGATGAGATAGTTGGATGGCATCACCGATGGACATGAGTTTGGGTAAACTCTGGGAGTTGGTGATGGACAGGGAGGCCTGACGTGCTGCAGTCCATAGGGTCACAAAGAGTTGGACACAACTGAGTGACTGAACTGAACTGAACTTCCTCTTTCAAGAGGAAGATGGTAAGAGCAAGTATGCAGTCCTTTACCACCCCCTTGTGGCCACTTAAAAAACTTGTTTACTCTTGACGGTTTGTAAATTACAGAAGATTTAAGTTGTTGCAGGCATCACTAAAGCATCAGCTGATAGGTTTAATTTTGTCATCCCTCAAATGTTATGCAAAAATTGATCTAGCCAACAATCTTTTATCATTGCAATCCATAGAAATATATTTTGGTTTGCTTTTACCTGGGAGAGATAAGAAAATGCTTTCATAGTCTTGCCCTGGGGATGTATAAAGCCACCTCACCTATTATCTATCCCAGTGTTAATAGAAGGAATTTAATTCAAATGTAAACAGAGACATCTGTTTATAGCCTCCAGAGAATGGATGATTAAGCTAGAAAACAACCAAGGCTTCTGCTAAATTGTCACCTGTTGGGAAACAATCTGGAGTTTTACACACACAAGAGACTGACCCAGACTTGCTCGTGAGCACGCAGGAGTCTCCAGCAGAGGCGTGGGTCCGCGGTGGCCTGCTGCAGGGTCGGGGGCACTGAGTGCAGTGCCTGCGTGGGACCTTTTGAAGGAGGTCGCCATTCTCTTCATCACCTCCACCACAGTTTGGCCTCAGGTCAAACAACAGGGAGGAAACATAGTCTTGCCCATCAACAGAAAATCAGATTAAAGATTTACTGAGCATGGCCCCAACCATCAGAACAAGACCCAGTTTCCCCCTCAGTCAGTCTCTCCCATCAGGAAGCTTCCATAAGCCTCTTATCCTTCTCCATCAGAGGGCAGACAGAATGAAAACCACAATCACAGAAAACTAACCAACCTGATCACATGGACCACAGCCTTGTCTAGCTCAATGTAACTCTGAGCCATGCCATATAGGGCCACCCAAGATGGACGGGTTGTGGTGGAGAGTTCTGACAAAACTGGAGAAGGGAATGGCAAACCACTTCAGTATTCTTGCCTTGAGAACCCCACTAACAGTATGAAAAGGCAAAAAGATAGGATACTGAAAGAGGAACTCCCCAGGTGGGTAGGTGCCCAATATGCTACTGGAGATCAGTGGAGAAAGAAGAGACGGAGCCAAAGCAGAAGCAACACCCAGTTATGGATGTGACTGGTGATGGAAGTAAAGTCTAATGCTGTAAACACCAATACTGCATAGGAACCTGGAATGCTAGGTCCATGAATCAAGGCAAATTGGAAGTGGTCAAACAGGAGATGGCAAGAGTGAAGTGAAGCTAAGTGAAGTTGCTCAGTCGTGTCCAACTCTTTGCGATCCCATCGACTGTAGCCTACCAGGCTCCTTCGTCCATGGAATTTTCCAGGCAAGAGTACTGGAGTGGGTTGCCATTTTCCTTCTCCAGGGTTAGGTCCATGAGTCAAGGCAAATTGGAAGTGGTCAAACAGGAGATGGCAAGAGTGAACATCGACATTTTAGGAATCAGTGAACTAAAATGGACTGGAAGGGGTGAATTTAACTCAGATGACCATTACATCTACTTCACACAAACACACACACCATAAATACATAGTGCCCTCAGTTTAAACCTCTGTCTTGGACCAACACACAGGTGAGTGTGACTCTCTGGCCACTGGAGTCACACCCACTTAGAGGGTCTCTTGAACACTAGCAACCTTTCTCTGGGAAAAGTAGTGACTGGGCTCCCTTAAAGCCCTGACATCCTCAATGATGCCACTGCCTTAGGCCTAAAGAACCCAGAACACGACTCACTTGGTAGATCAGCCATCAGTAATATGCTCGCTTGGAGAGCCTCTGGCAGATCTCACCTCCACAAGCGAGGGAAGCCTAATGGGAGCTCATTGGCAGCCTGGAATTTGTTCAGGGATTTGATTCTAGGTGAGTTGAGGATGGCATCACAAGAGGGCATCTGACCAGAGAATCTCCCCAGGGAGGTGTTGGGAGGTATAACTTCAGAAAATGTACCATCTCTAACAAAAAACCCTTCGGCACTTCTACATTTTAACCAAGCATTGTCCCTCATTCTCTCACTTCCCTTGCAACAAAAGTGAAAAATGGCCAACCTCTTTTCAACACTTGTAACCTAGAGTTCTGAGTACCTTCTGTACATCCGCTCATGTAATTCCCACAGACTTCATGACGCAGCATAGCTTCCCTGGCTTACCATTATAATTATCTCCTCGCAAATACCCTTGTATACTTTGATCTTGTCTCCTGCCTTTGTACTCATTTGTCAAAATGCAACCCTTATTAAACTCCCCTCCTGGCTCCGTACCTACACAGGACAGCTGGGGGCGGTGGGAGGGAAACAGTGGTTCCGCGCCCTTTCCCTTCATCCGCACCCTCCATCTTACACAGCTGAAGGCTTTGCCTCGTCCTTCACTGAGGTGTCTGAAGCTCCTGCATTTTTCCATCTTCAAATTTTCTCATCTAAGGCAATGGTGTATACTCTCTGTCTTCTTTTCTGTTTATAATGGATGAAGGGTACTTGCTCCCATTAAAACTAAGCCCTCAATTTGCATCCTCTTCTCAATGAATTATCACTGTCATTACCCTCCTTTTTCTGAATCATCAATTTCTCCCTCCCTACTTGATCCTTTTCTCTCTCTCTCTCTCTTTTTTTTTTTTTTGCTTTTAAAACAAAACGTTTATTTTTAATTGGAGGATAATTGCTTTAAAATATTGTGTTAGTTTCTGCCACACATCAACATGAATCAGCCACAGGCATATGTATGTCCCCTCTCTCTTGAACCTCCCTCCCACCTCCCACCCCATCCCACATCATACAGCAAACTCCCACTGGCTATTTTATACATGGCAATTAAATTTCCATGCTGCTGTCTCAGTTTACCCCACTGTCTCCTTCCCCAACTGTGTTCACAAGTCTGCTCTCTGTCTGCCTCTCTATCCCTGCCCTGCAAATATGTTCATCAGTGCCATGTTTCCAGATTCCACCGAGATGCGTTAATACGTGATATTTGTTTTCCTCTTTCTGACTTACTTCATTCTGTATAGTAGGCTCTAGATTCATCCACCTCATTAGAACTGACTCAAATGTGTCCCTTTTAATGCCTGAGTAATATTCCATTGTAAATATGTACCACCCAACTGTATCCTTTTCATCAGATACAAATATCCCCTAATATTTCCCATCTTTCAAATGCAGGCATACCTCCAGAGATATTGTGGTTCTGTTCCAGCCCACAGCAATAAAGTGAATACTGTAATAAAGAGAGCATCACCATGCAGCCACTATGAAAAACAGTATGGAGGTTCCTCAAAAAGCTAAAACTAGGGTTGCCATATGATCCAGCAATCCCACTCTGGGGCAAATATCCAGACAAAACTAATTCAAAAAGATACACGCACCTCTAAGTTCATAGCAGCACTATTTACAACAGCCAAGACATGGAAACAACCCACACATCCATCAGCAGATAAGTGGATAAAGATGTGATGGTTAACATACACAATGGAATATTAGCTGGTTATAAAAGGAATGAAATAATGCCATTTTCAGCAACATGGATGGAGATGATCATACTAAGTGAAGTCAGAGAAAAACACCATTTGATATCACTTATACATGGAATCTAAAATACAATGCAGATAAATCTATTTATGAAACAGAAACAGACTCACAGAATTTTTGGATCTGTCCCCAAAAGCAAAGGCAACAAAATTGAATATAAACAAGTGGGACTACACCAAATTAAAAAGCTTCTGTGCAGAAAAGAAAGCCATCTACAAAATGAAAAGGCAACCTACTGAGTGAGAGAAGATATCTGCAAATCATATATCAAATAAGGAGTTAACATCCAAAATATGTTAAGAATTTAAACCACTTAATAGCAAAAGCAAACAATGGAATTTGTGAAATGGGCAGAGGATCCAGATATTTTCCCATAGACACAGAGATGGTCAACAGACACATGCAAAGATGTTTAGCACCACTAATTATCAGGGAAATGCAAATCAAAATCACAGTGGGATATCACCTCATACCTGTTAGAATGGCTATTATCATAAAGACAAGAAATAACAGTGTTGGAGAGGGTATGGAGAAAAGGGAACCCTCATACACTGTGGGAATGTAAATTTGTACAGGCACTAGGGAAAACAGTATGCAGTTTCCTCAAAAAATTAAAAATAGAGCTACCATTCAATCTAGCCATTTCACTCCTGGATATTTATCCAAAGAAAATGAAAATACTAATTTGAAAAGATATATGCACACCTATGTTTGCTGCAGCTTAGTTTACAACAGCCAAGATATGGAAGCACTCTAAGTGTTCGTCAATAGATGAACGAACAAAGCTGCTGCTTTTTAGTCGCTAAGTCGAGTCCGACTCTTTGCAACCTCATGGACTGTCGCCTGCCAGGCTCCTCTGTCCGTGGGATTTCCCAAGCAAGAATACTGCAGCGGGTTGCCCTTTCCTTCTCCAGACAGCGTAAAGAAGATGTGATAAATATGTATACGATGGCATCCTCCGCAAGCTACATCCCTGTCACTCCATGCGTCACTCTCCTCAACTAGTGTATTTGGAGACAATCAGGTGTTAATGTAATTCTCTGAAGACAGCGCTGCTTTTCACTTTCTAATTCTCTGTTACAGTGTGGCAGGGATAACCCTTTGTAAAGTTGGAAAAGAATAGTAGCTGCAGTACCTGCATTTGGCCAATAGATGACGCTATTGGCCTATTTAAATCCAGCCCTTGCAGCCCCTGGAGAAGGGCATGGCCACCCACTCCAGGATTCTTGCCTAGAGAATCTCATGGACAGGGGAACCTGGTGGGCAACAGCCCATGGAATCGCAAAGAGTGGGACATGACTGACACGACTCAGCACACGTAGCACGCATCAGTGGTAGTGTCAGCTGCTCAGTCGTGTCTGACTCTGTGTAACCCCACGGACTATAGCCCACCAGGCTCCCTGGTCTGTGGGATTTCCCAGGCAAGAATCCTGGAGTGGGTGGCCATGCCCTTCTCCAGGGGATCTTCCTGACCTAGGGATGGAACCTGGGTTTCCTGCATTGCAGGTGGATTCTTCACCATCTAACACAAGGGAATCCCTTTGCTTGTCTTTGAGTTTGTTTTAGAGAAAAGACCTGAAAGTCAGAAGAAATGGAGAGGTTATACAAAACTGGCTAAACTCTCAAATGCTCCAGGCACTCAAGGGGGAAAAAAAAAAACACTTTGGTTTAAAAACTACAGGAAAATATCCCTCCTGGGACTGACTCCCCTTTGTCGTGATGTCTACGTGACCTGCTCGGCCATTCACTGGAGATGCCTCCCTTGGCACAGTCACCTGGCTGGCTTGTTTTGGACTGCAGATGAGCAGGCCTCCTGGAACTCACTTTCAAGGATTAAAAAAGAGGCTTTAGTTGGGAATAATTTCCCACCAGAGTGAAATTGAACATAGGAGTCATGATTTCTGAGGGAGATGTATCCTCCTTGGAGCAAGCGTAAATCACTATAACTTTCTGGAATGAAACGCGAATGAATTTCATTTTAACAAAATTACATGTTGAGGGCTTTAAATTGTTCAGATCTTCCACCTTCAGGTACTTTTTTAAAGGAAATCACCAGAGGGAAGTGTTAGGAACAATGGAAAGGTTTTGGTCGTGTTTTAAAAAGGTGATATGGCAATGGGCCCATGAGCCCCGTAAGTGCCCCCACATTTGTGGATCTAGCCATTTCTTATCCCCATGAGATCTCTGAAAGCCACGTACCTAAAGCACAAGGCACATGTAATTACTGCTTGGTCCCTGCACCCAGGCCTGCATCTCCCCTTGTAGGTCTCCAGGGAGCCTGGCTCTTAGTTCCTAGCCCCAATTTCCTTCTCTCAGGTCCAACTTCTGAATGAAGAACAGAGGGGCACATGAGACGAAGAGATGGCCAGGTGCCCCCAAGACCAGTTTTCTCTGATTGAGATGAAACCGCTGGGGAGAGAGGCCGTGCTCAAAGGCATCACCTTTTAACAGCCATGTTTGGTACCATGGAATGTCACCCTCCACCCAACCACCAAAAAAACATCACTAGGCTAGAGCAGAGGCTGAGTCCCCCTGAAACACATGCACTGAAGCCTCGGGCCCTCACCTGTCCAGGCCTCCTCTAGGCCCCTGAGCCCAGATCTGCATGTGTGTGCTTAATTTTTCCTGTCTCGAAGAATGTCTCTAAACCTGTACAAGCATCGGGTCCCTGCAGACTGGGGATGTTCCTGCTCTGAGAAACGTGAGTTGGGAAACTGGGAAATGATCAAGCAGTGAGTATCAGGCACTGTGGCTTTCTGAAAGGAGTCAGGTTAGCAGTCCTGAGAGGGGCAGGAGCAACGGGCAAGCAAAGCTTTGTCTGCACAGAAATGATGAGTCTCATTAGGCAGGGGGGCTACAGGGAAGGTGAACATGTCTCCCGGGGTTGTGACAGGGAGCAAATGAGTAAATGAGATGATTCCATAAAGGTCCGCGCATGTGCTCTGCAGAGTTGATGGCTGCTGAACTTCACTATTTTTATCACCAGTGTAATCATGGATTATTTGCATCATTACAATGCCATGGTGAAGGCCTGCTAACTCCATTTGTTGGGGTCCCTGAAGCTTCCGTGGGTCCGGTTTCAGTCACTTCTAAGTCCTGGTACAATGAAGGTTTCTTTTTCTAATTTCCATTAAAGTCTGTCTCCTTCATTGCTCTATCGTATTCTCACAATAAACTCCCACCTTTCCGAGGACAAGGACTAACTGGCAGGCGTCATCTCACTGGTGCCTCCAGCAAGGTAAGGCAGGTGAGCTGAGCCCCATTTCACAGGTGAGGAGACTGTGGCTCCAGGAGCTGCTGGGCCTCACGGAGAGTTCCAGAGCCAGTGTGACCAGAACAACCCTTGACCTAAAAGGTGCCTTTCTGAGGGTCCAGCGACCTTTCTGAGCAGTTAGTTCAGCTTGGCAGTGGGCCTAACAACCACCCAGCAGTTGGAATGGCATCTCTGTGGCGCCTTCCATACCGGGTTCCACGTACCTATCAAAGTGCCTTTCCTTCTTTCTTGATTTTGTTTCCCAATGAGGTAGCCCCTCCTGCTGGTCCTCTTACTAAGTCAACTTTAGGGGGTTTGTGAGACCTGGACCAGTCCACACTGTCTCTGCTCTGCATGGAAACCCAAAGCCACCGAACTGGGTGCACCCCCTCCTCTCTGTGCCCACACCCGCAGCAGGGGTGTTATCTGGATAAGTGCTTCTTGATACCCAAGAGAGGCAGGTCTGGCCCCAAGAAACCCCTTCCATCTGGTCTTTCAAAGATGGCTGTTTGAGGGGCCCAGGACAGGGAGTCTGCAAGGCATGGGGACAAATTTGATTATAAACCTGGGAACTATTTTGCATTTGCTACCCCAGACTCTGTCCACGCTGGTTCTCTGTGTTTTCGTTACCATATTTTCAACATCTTTTCATCCCCTTTGCAAGAGAAAAAGAAAGGTGTCCCACAGAAGTGCAGGGGAAACTGATTACACACAAGCCCAGGAGGGAGGTTCATTATTACCTGCCTGCACTAACGACCCAAGAGGAAACAGGCAGCCCCATCTACAGTGGACTTTTACCTTTAATTAAACTTTAATTCACTCATGCCTTGTCCTTGGGGCCACATGCTGCTGGGAATCAATGCCAAGTAAACTGGACTCAGGCCAGGGCCTCCTGGAAGAACACCCAGAGGCATCACTGAGTAAAAATAGCTTTTCCTGACTATCAAATCCAATGATCTACTCTGGGGGCCAAAGAGAACTCTTCCAAAGGAAGCCCCTGGAGCTGCCTACGGACAGATGCTTTCAGTAAACAACCCTACCCCGACACACACACACACACACACACACACTTGAACAAACGGCTTATGCAGTTACCCATTTAAATTCATCTCATCTCTGGTGGGAGCCATTGTTAATACCTTGCATCTATACAGATTTCCTTCACAGTGGGATTATGCTGTGCATACTGTCTTGGAATCTGATCTTTTTAACTTCATAGCATATCGTGACCATTTCCCTATGCCATTAGACATTAAGATGTGATTGGTTACAGTCACAGTGTACTTTCCATAGATGCCAGCACCAGCATATTATATATCCCATCCCACGTGCTCCTTCTACAGTGTGACACTGACATGACTCTATCAAGAGGTGGGGCCTGTGTTTCCTTCTTCTCAACCCCACCAGGCTTTTGTAATCGCTGTGTAAGTAGAATGTGTCATAGATGACGCTGTGTGATTTGCACAGCAGGTCATAAAATGCAATATGGCTGCTGCCTGGCTCTCCTCCTTTCTTTTCAACCTTGGAACCAAGACTCCACATTGTGAGGAAGTCCAAGCTGCATGGAAAAACCACACGTGACTGTTCCAGCTGACATACCCACTTGGGCTCTAGCTGATTATCAGCATCCGCCAATGTGAGAGCAAACAGAACTTCGTATCATTCCAGCCTTTAAGTTATCCAGCTGAGGGCCCAGACATGGACACGGAGCAGAGATGAGCCGTCTCCACTCTGTCCACAAAAAACCATGAGTGATGATAAAGGATATGGTTAGATAACTAAATACTGTTGTGTTGCATGAATACACAATAATTCCCCTTTTTTGGGCTCCTGATTGTCTCCAATTTTTTGTTGTTGTTATAAATAACACTGAAATGGGTCTCCATATAGCTGATTTTTTGCCTAATTAATCATCTAGTACCTTAAAAATAAATTTAGAGACGTGCAATAACCAGGTCAAAAGCTATGATCATTTCACCAGGAAGCAATGACTGAGTCAGTTTACTCTCCCACCAGCTGTACACGAGAATATGTGAGAGCAGGCAGTGAGTTATTCTTAGTCACCATCCTCTGGCAACTTCACATTTCTTTTCCTCAGACTGACATCCCCAACCTCTGTTGGTCACATTTTTAAGTCTATAATTCTGGGGTTCAGAAACAAATTACTGGATGCCATCTTGGGAGTTGCTCAAGTCCAGGAGTGGATGGGAACTGCTGGTGGTGGGAACCTGGGGGCCAGCAGCTTTGCTCAGAACAAAGGGTCCCAGGGGCTGTCAAGGCTGATCACACTACAGACCAGAGGCTTTTTCTGCCCAGATGAAGCATGAATTGTATTGCAGTTAGTCCCAGCTTGAGGCAAGAGGGCTGGCCTTTTGTACCCATGTCAATCACTCATTGGCTGTGGGCTGCCCTGGGCAGGCTGGGGGTATAATAGCACAGGCCAGACAGCTCCTGTCTGCCAGAGCGACTCTCTGAAGGGAGCAGTTGTGAACAATTAATCATCAACACTCCCAGCTTCTGGGGTTGTGTCTAGTGGCTAGGTGGAGGCATCTGGGTGTGACCGGGACAATGTCCACTACAGAGAGGATGATGCTGACTACAGTTTTCATTATGAAAAGCGTCATGCCTATCTATGCGTTGGACAGTACATTTTATTCAATTAGTATTTAATTATTCAATTAGTTAAATGATAAGGCCGAAGAGCAAAATAATATCAAGATTAATATAATATGGGGAGACAAATTAAAACCATCTTTAAGCCTTTTGTAGGACCTTGGTGATTCTTTTAGAGAACATAATAAGAAAATTAAATCCACATTGTTAAGCTGAGTCTTTCTCAGCAATGCCCAGGGTAGTGAGGCAATCTAAGGGAATGAGGTTGAATACTGTAAATTGTGCTTGGTAGCTGAAGAGTGACACATTTACCAGGAAATCTTTGCTTCCTAAAAATGGAATGTCAGGACAATCACAGCCATTAAGCTCATAAGAGAACAAAATGGGAGTTGAAAATTCCAAATCTAATTTGTCAGTAATGGACAAAAGATTATGTCCTTTGGGACAGCCATTGCAGATAAACAACGAGCACTATTGGTCCAAATCTTATGCTTTCTTCAATTTAAATTGACTTTGCTCATTAGGAATCACAGTCCCATTGACTGCAAAAACTTTACAAGCATTAAGGAGATGTTGAACCATTAACTTCTTACTTAGAAAGACAACTCAAAGCCTTGGGAGCCCAGAGTGAGCAGTCCTACTGTGGTCAGGGCAGAGGGTTGGAGGTCTGCACCACTGTGAGAAATGACCCAGCTCGGTTTTGTGTCCAGGAGCTGAAACAAACACACACCCATGTCCCCTATGCACACAGAGCTCTCTGTCTTCTTCAACATGACTTTAGTATTCCATCATATGCATTAGTATAACTGCTATGCCAGGAGGGTTCTCAGGAAAGGAACATGAAAGTTCATTCATTACATGAACCTCTCAAAAGACACAGCAATGCCTCTATAAGAACCATCAACAGACCGCTTACTCCCTAAGATTCTTTGAATCTCTCACCTCAAAGTCCTCACCTTACTGTTGCCACCAATTCTAAACCATTAGTCATGTGTGAAACAGATCTCCAGTCCAGCTTCGATGCATGAGACAGGGTGCTCAGGGCTGGTGCACTGGGATGACCCTGAGGGTAGATGGGGAGGGAGGTAGGAGGGGGTTCAGGTTGGGGAACACATGTACACCCGTGGCTGACTCATGTCAATATTTATGTGACAAAACTTCACAATATTGTAAATTAATTAGTCTCCAATTAAAATAAATAAATTAAAAAAATAAACCATTAGTCATGATTTTTACCCAATCCTGATCAAGCATCACACTTGAAGACCCGCTTTGATTAAACTTTCAGTTCTCATTGAGATCCAGCTTTGCCTTTGCCCCTTGGAGTCAGAGCTAAAGTCCCGTTGCAGTGGGGCTGGTGTTCTCCCTTCCACAGTGAGCAATCAGTTTAGCACTGTCTTAGCAACAGGCTGTGCTGGCGATATTTGGGGAGCTTGCATCTGATGGCTTTTAATCACTACAGCTTTTCTCAGGCGTAAATCTATTCTTTGCTTGTCTCTCATCTTCCGTCTCTTACTCCCATTTCTTCCCCTGACCTTAGTATTGTGGCATTTTCTATTTTACTCTAAGTCCCCTCAACGAAAACAACACAGAGAGTAAAATTTATTTACTTTTAAATAAATTTTAAAAGTAGAGGACAGAGAAAGACAAATGTCATATGCTAGCATTCAGATGTGGAATTTAATTTTTTTTTAATTACATAAGGCAACTTATTTACCAAACAGAAACAGACTCACAGATTTTGAAAACAAACTGATGATTACCAAAGGGAAAACATGGAGAGAGGTATAAATTAGGAGTCTGGGACTAACACACACACACGACTAGACAGCATAGAAAGAGATAGTCAGCAAGGACCTACTGTACAGCACAGGGCACTCTACTCAATATTCTGTAGGAATCTACATGGGAGAAGAATTCAAAAGGGGTGAACATGTGCATCTGTGTAACTGAATCGCTATGCTGCTCACTGAGACTGACGCAGCACGGTAAATCAACGACATGCTCCAACACACCTTTTAAATGGAGATCAAACCTATAGAGATTTTGTAAATTTTAAACCAAAAAAATAATAATAGGTAGAAAAATTATAGAAGTGAGTCATTCTGCATCTAGCATTAAAGTTCTGAAATATATAAAACAAAGATGGTAGCTATACATGGGCAAATGGACAAACCCACAGTCTCTATGACAAAATTTAAAATATCAGAAATTGACAGAGTAGACACAAATGAAGAATATAGAATATCTGAATAACAATGAATAATATACAGTAAATATTATAACCTCAAAACAAGCAATACATTGCCTCCCCTTGCTTCACTTTCCACTCTTGGCCTCCGTGGCCCCTGCCTCTGATTCCTCACATGCCACTGGCACCTCTTTCTCAGTCCTTTGCCTGTTCCTCCACCTCCCAGATTTACCACGTGTGTGTCCCACGGCTTACTCCCTGGGCTCTTCTTCCCTCCAGCCACACTCGTTCCCTAAGCACCCGTATCTAGTCTCTCGGCTGTAAATACCAATCACCTACTGACAGTTCCGAGGGCTTCCCTGGTGGCTCAGACCCTAAGGAGTCTGCCTGCAATGCGGGAGACCTGGGTTCACTCCCTGAGTAGGGAAGCTCCCCTGGAGAAGGAAATGGCAACCCACTCCAGTATTCTTGCCCAGAGAATTCCATGGACAGAGGAGCCTGGTAGGCTATGGTCCACGGGGTCATGAGGAGTCAGACACGACTGAGCGACTAACACTTTCACTTTCACTTCACTGAGAGTTCCTAAATTTATATCTCATTCCCAGCCCTCTCTCCCAAATCCCATATTCATGGATCCGATTAGCTACTCAAAACATCTCAAATTTAGCATTTCAGAAATTGAGTTCCGGATCTCCAGCTCCCAACTCGATCCATCTACAGTCTTCCGCATCTCAGTGAATGGCAGCTCTAGAAAGCCACTCAAGCCGAAACCCTGGCACAGTCCTGGACTTCTCTCTGCGATTCTCTAGCACCAAACTGTCAGGAAACCCCATTGACTCTACTTCCAAAACATATTCTCAATCCAACTAGTTCTCTTCATCTCTACTGCTGCCACCCTGATCCAAGCCACCATCGTTTCTCATCTGAACAATAACAATAACCTCCTAACCACCTCCTGGCCTCCACTCTTGTTCCCCTACAGTCAAATCTACATAAAGTAATCAATGTCACTTCTGAAAAACTGAGATTGTGGCATCTTTCTATCCAAACCCACTTCACTAAAGGTCCAAGTCCTGCAAAGCCCTACAAAGCCTTTCAGGAAGTGTGCACACCCACACACACACACATACATGCACACCTCCTCTACCCTCACGCTTCAAGTGGGCCTTGACCACCCTACATTAGATTGTGATCTGTGCCCCGACCCTGTATTCCCCATCCTACTATTTTGGAAACTATTGGTCACTTTCCATAGCACACGTAATATGACTTTATAACTTGTTTATTCTACGTGAGTATTGCTTATCACTTGTGTCTTCTCACTTAAATGAAAGCTCCACAAGGGTAAGGCTCTTTATTTTGTTCACTGATAACATCCTAAGAATCTGAAACAGTGAGTGGCCGCTTAGGCTCTCACTAAATATTTGCTGAGTGAATATGCACTTTTTTCCTGCTAGGATGAAACATTCCCAAATTTTGACCATTAGGTCACAGAGGGAATGTTGACAAATTTCAAAAAGTGGAAATTATAATGACCAAAGTGCAATATAATCATAGGTTATTAACTAAATAGTGCTTTAAAAATCTTTCCCCTTGGATATTTTACAATACTTCTGATGTCTTTTTTTCTTTTTCCTTTCTCTCTCCCTACTTTAGCTGCCTTGTGACCTCCTAACAAATTTGTGACTCCCCAAGGATACTCTGTGTTTTGTTCTACCAACAGCCACTCGCACCCTAATACAGACCATAGCCTGTTCATGGACTCATCAGCTCAATGATCAAGGAAATTGCCGAGGAGGTGATGCACAGGTTCTGCACACAGACAGTGAGTATTTTGATACAATCTAAGATGTGATGCAATCTCAAAAACGACAGAATGATCTCTGTTCGTTTCCAAGGCAAACCATTCAATATCACAGTAATCCAAGTCTATGCCCCAACCAGTAACGCTGAAGAAGCTGAAGTTGAATGGTTCTATGAAGACCTATAAGACCTTTTAGAACTAACATCCAAAAAAGATGTCCTTTTCATTATAGGAGACTGGAATGCAAAAGTAGGAAGTCAAGAAACACCTGGAGTATCAGGTAAATTTGGCCTTGGAATGAGGAATGAAGCAGGGCAAAGACTAATAGAGTTTTGCCAAGAAAATGCACTGGTCATAGCAAACACCCTCTTCCAACAACACAAGAGAAGACTCTACACATGGACATCACCAGATGGTCAACACCGAAATCAGATTGATTCTATTCTTTGCAGCCAAAGATGGAGAAGCTCTATACAGTCAACAAAAACAAGACCAGGAGCTGACTGTGGCTCAGATCATGAACTCCTTATTACCAAATTCAGACTTAAATTGAAGAAAGTAGGGAAAACCGCTAGACCATTCAGGAATGACCTAAATCAAATCCCTTGTGATTATACAGTAGAAGTGAGAAAAAGGTTTAAGGGACTAGATCTGAAAGATAGAATGCCTGATGAACTATGGAATGAGGTTCGTGACATTGTACAGGAGACAGGGATCAAGACCATCCCCATGCAAAAATGCAAAATGGCTGTCTGGGGAGGCCTTACAAACAGCTGTGAAAAGAAGAGAGACAAAAAAAAAAAAAGAGAGAGAAAAGGAAAGATATAAGCATCTGAATGCAGAGTTCCAAAGAATAGCAAGAAGACATAAGAAAGCCTTCTTGAGCGATCAGTGCAAAGAAATAGAGGAAAACAACAGAATGGGAAAGAGTAGAGATCTCTTCAAGAAAATTAGAGATACTAAGGGAACATTTCATGCAAAGATGGGCTCGATAAAGGACAGAAATGGTATGGACCTAACAGAAGCAGAAGATATTAAGAAGAGGTGGCAAGAATACACAGTAGAACTGTACAAAAAAGATCTTCACGACCCAGATAATCACGATGGTGTGATCACTCATCTACAGCCAGACATCCTGGAATGTGAAGTCAAGTGGGCCTTAGAAAGCATCACTACGAACAAAGCTAATGAAGGTGATGGAATTCCAGTTGAGCTTTTTCAAATCCTGAAAGATGATGCTATGAAAGTGCTGCACTCAATATGCTAGCAAATTTGGAAAACTCAGCAGTGGCCACAGAACTGGAAAAGGTCAGTTTTCATTCCAATCCCAAAGAAAGGCAATGCCAAAGAATACTCAAACTACAGCACAATTGCACTCGTCTCACATGCTAGTAAAGTAATGCTCAAAATTCTCCTAGCCAGGCTTCAGCAATACGTGAACCATGAACTTCCTGATGTTCAAGCTGGTTTTAGAAAAGGCAGAGGAATCAGAGATCAAATTGCCAACATCCACTGGATCATTGAAAAAGCAAGAGAGTTTCAGAAAAACATCTATTTCTGCTTTATTGACTATGCCAAAGCCTTTGACTGTGTGGATCACAATAAACTGTGGAAGGTTCTAAAAGAGATGGGAATACCAGACCACCTGACTTGCCTCTTGAGAAATCTGTATGCAGGTCAGGAAGCAACAGTTCGAACTGGACATGGAACAACAGACTGGTTCCAAATAGGAAAAGGAGTACGCCAAGGCTGTATATTGTCACCCTGCCTATTTAACTGCTATGCAGAGTACATCATGAGAAACACTGGACTGGAAGAAACACAAGCTGGAATCAAGATTGCCGGGAGAAATATCAATAACCTCAGATATACAGATGACACCACCCTTATGGCAAAAAGTGAAGAGGAGCTAAAAGCCTCTTGATGAAAGTGAAAGAGGAGAGTGAAAAAGTTGGCTTAAAGCTCAACATTCAGAAAACGAAGATCATGGCATCTGGTCCCATCACTTCATGGGAAATAGATGGGAAACAGTGGAAACAGTGTCAGACTTTATATTTTTGGGCTCCAAAATCACTGCAGATGGTGATTGCAGCCATGAAATTAAAAGACGCTTACTCCTTGGAAGAAAAATTATGACCAATCTAGATAGCATATTGAAAAGCAGAGACATTACTTTGCCGACTAAGGTCCGTCTAGTCAAGGCTATGGTTTTTCCTGTGGTCATGTATGGATGTGAGAGTTGGACTGTGAAGAAGGCTAAGTGCCAAAGAATTGATGCTTTTGAACTGTGGTGTTGGAGAAGACTCCTGAGAGTCCCTTGGACTGCAAGGAGATCCAACCAGTCCATTCTGAAGGAGATTAGCCCTGGGATTTCTTTGGAAGGAATGATGCTAAAGCTGAAACTCCAGTACTTTGGCCACCTCATGTGAAGAGTTGACTCATTGGAAAAGACTCTGATGCTGGGAGGAATTGTGGGCAGGAGGAGAAGGGGACGACAGAGGATGAGATGGCTGGATGGCATCACTGACTCAATGCACATGAGTCTGAGTGAACTCTGGGAGCTGGTGATGGACAAGGAGGCCTGGTGTGCTGCGATTCATGGGGTCGCAAAGAGTCGGACACGACTGAGAGACTGAACTGAACTGAACTGAAGATGTGATGTTTCCTGCAGCAGGGAGTCAGGCAAAGAGCCCACACCTGGAGACTGGACTGGGCTTTTCACAATGGCCCATGAGCACTGGCCCATCTCTGTGTAAGATGGTTATGTGGTCCCTGTGTCTCCAAGAGCAGCTGTGAGCATGGGACTTCCAATCCTCATCATGTTCTCATTCATTTCACTTTACTGAATACACTTTTAAAATTAAAGTATAACATACATTAAGAGAAATGTACGAATCATAAAACAGATAGCTCTGCCATGGACCAAGTTGTAGTCTCACAGAAAATTCATATCTTGAATCCCTAATTTCCAATGTGACTGTATTTGGACATAGGGCCTATGAGGAGATGATAAAGGTTCAATGAAGTCATAAGGGTGGGGCCCTAATCCTATAGGACTGGCATCCTTATAAGAAGGGGAAGACCTGGGCATCTATCCAGAGGGAATGAGTGAAAGTTGCTCAATTGTGTCTGACTCTTGGTGACCTCATGGACTACACAGTCCATGGAATTCTCTAGGCTAGAATACTGGAGTGGGTAGCCGTTCCCTTCTCCAGGGGATCTTCTGAACCCAGGGATTGAACCTAGGTTTCCCACATTGTAGGTGGATTCTTTACCAGTTGAGCTCCCAGGGAAGCCCTGGGCATGTATCCGGAGAAAACCATCATCTAAAAGGATACATGCTCCCCAGTAGTCACTGAAGCACTGTTTACAATAGTCAAGACAGGGAAGCAACCTGAATGTCCGTTGACAGGAGGAACGGATAAAGAAGATGTGGTACACATATACAATGAAATATTACTCAGCCACAAGCAAGAATGGAATCCCATCTGCAGCAACACGGACGGACCCAGAGGTTATCATACTAAATGAAGTAAGTCAGACAGAGAAAGACAAATATATGATATTACTTGTATGCGGAATCTTAAAAAAAATGGTACCAATGAAATTATTTACAAAACAGAAATTGAGTCACAGATGTAGAAAACAAACTTATGGTTACCAGGGAGTACGGGGGAAGGAATAAACTGGGAGATTGGCACTGACATATACACACTATTAGACATAAAATAGATAACTAATAAGGACCCAGAAGGGCTTCCCAGGCGGCGCTAGTGGTAAAGAACCCACCGATGTAGGAGACATAAGAGATGTGGGTTTGATCCCTTGGTTGGGAAGATCTCCTGGAGGAGGGCATGGCAACCCACTCCAGTATACTTGCCTGGAGAATCCCATGGACCGAGGAACCTGGTGGGCTACCATCCATAGACTCACAAACAGTTGAACATGACTGAAGCAACTCAGCACGCATGCAAGCAAGGATCCAGAAGCCTTCATTATCTCCCCTCCCAATCCTCTTCCTTCCAAAAGTTAGCCAATATACTAATGTCTAACATCATAGATCAGTTTTGCCTATTTGGGGTTTTTAAATAAACAGAACCATATAGGGATTAAAGTCCATTTTTCTAAATAATTCCTACTCTAAGTACCAAAAAAAAAAAAAGGGAAACTATAAATTATTATATTAGAAAGAAAAGCGCACACACACACATTAGGATTAGCAACAGAGAAACAATTATAAACATGGAAGAGTTTTCTTTTTTAATGTATTCTTCTTTATAATTTTATTTATTTATTTATTGTCTGTGCTGGGTCTCCGTTTCTGCGAGGGCTTTTCCCTAGCTGCAGAGAGCGGGCCTTTCATCTGGGTGGCTTCCCTCCTTGTAGAGCAAGGGCTCTAGGGCATGTGGGTTTCACATGGACTCAGGAGTTGCAGTTTCCAGGCTCTGGAGCACAGGCTCAATAGTTATGGCTCACAGCTTAGCTGCTCTGTGGCCTATGGGATCTTCCCAGATCAGAGATTGAACCTGTGTCTCCTGTATAGACAGGCAGATTCTTTATCACCGAGCCACCAAGGAAACCCTTTTGAAGAGTTTCCTAAAGGATGCATCAATGATGTGAAACTTCATGTGAATAAATAAGGAAAACTAGAGCACATGAATAGTTTATAGGGCAGTATGGATGATAAACGGGCTCCCCTCCACCCCGGTGGTTCAGTAGTAAAGAACCTGCCAGTACAGGAGACCAGGGTTTGATCCCTGGGTTGGAAAGATCCCCTGGAGAAGGAAATGGCAACTCACTCCAGTATTCTTGCCTGGAAAATCCCATGGACAGAGAAGCCTGGAGGGCTACAGCCCACGGGGTCACAAAAGTGTCAGACATGACTTAACAACTAAACAACAACAATATAGATGATAACAGTGATTTAAGAAAAAATGAAACAACCTGAAAAGAAAAAGCAGTCAAAGATCTACCCTAAACAAGGCAATTGGGGCTAAATAATTAAACAGAACCAGCGAATTTTCATATTACATAAATTATTCTACAGCACAGAAAAAGATGGACATCTCTGCATTTATGAACCTTGCATAAATCTGATACCAAATCAGTGAATTAGAAGGAGATGGGTTGATTTTACTTAGGAATATGGATGAAAAAGTATCCTAATAAAATAGTAGCAAATTAAACTCAGCAGTGGATTGAAAGGATAATATATTGTGGGTTTATTCTAGAAATAGATGATTGAACAGTAAGATATCTATTACTGCAATTCAGTACAGAGATTAAAGGGGGGAAATATCATTACCTCACTATATGCTGACAAAATTCAATACTATTCTTACATTAATTTTTTAAAAAGCATCTCCTAGCAAAACAGATATTAAAGGAAACTTCCTTAACTTGATGATGGATATCTTCCAGACATTTGCAGCCAGCCAAAAAAGGGAGGAGGAGTCAGCCACAGCTGAATGCAAAGAAGAAGGATTTTTGGTTTTTATTTTTAAATTTTAAGTTAAATTATTTATTAGTAGATAATGTCTCATGCTTAAAATTCAAAAGGCATTAGAGGGTATAGAGTCAAAACTTCTCTCCCAGCCCATTCTCCAGTCACCCATTTACCCTCTCTATTAGTACATTCTTGGTTATCTTTCCAGAGATATCTTTCTGTGCATTTGCAAAAAAAAAAAAAAGTGTAAGTACTTTTTATACATTGACAGAAAACACCAGTTCTCTTTAGCAGTATATAGATGGTTTCATATAAATACATAAAATGCTTCTTCACGCTTTTTTTCTGACTAAAAAATCTTTTTTTTTAATTTTTATTTTTACTTTATTTTGCTTTACAATACTGTATTGGTTTTGCCATACATTGACATGAATCAGCCACGGGTGTACATGAGTTCCCAATCCTGAACCCCTCTCCCACCTCCCACCCCATATCATCTCTCTGGATCATCCCCATGCACCAGCCCCAAGCATCCTGTACCTTGGGTAAATATATCTTAAATGTGTTCAACTAGCACTCTGCTGAGAAATAGCTAGGTTGTTCCAAACCTTTGCGATGACAAACATGCTGTGGTTAATAAGCTTTGTAAGTGTGTCATTTTGTACAGGTGTGAATGTGTGTGTAGGGCTGTGTACTAAAAAATTTGCCTCTGTCCAAAGAGATGGTGTGGCTTTTGCCTTCAGCTTCTGGAGGGTTTGGGATGTGTGAGAGGTGAGACGTTTCATGGTAAGTTAGGAGAAGGAGAAGTGGAAGATCGCAAGCTCCCTCTTCAGACAAGTTTACATCAGGAAGCAACACATACAGAAGCGGAGGATCTTGAATCCTTTCATCTCTCAGGAATCCCTGGTTCCGCCCAGGAGCATGAGTGCCCGGTTCTGAAGATGACACTCTACTGCCCCATGACTCTATCACGTCCTGTTCAGCTTTGCTCTTGATGCGGCCACCATTTGTCTCCACTTCCTCAACCCCTGCGCATCTCTTGCCTCAAACACCTCTGAGAATACTCTCCCCACTTCCTTGCCTTTAACCCCCTGGTGTCTACCAGGGTGCGCCCCGCCATAACTTTTTATTCTCTCACAATCCATGGTAGGGTTATTTTTTTCTCCCCATCCTCTTAACAAAAAAATTCTGCTCTGTTCTTGGTGGGAATATAATGTGGGACAATCTCTATGGGGCCATCTTATTCATCTTGACCAAATTTGCAAATGCACAAAAGTCCCAGAAATTCTACTTACAGGGTCTTATATTTGTGAGTAGTTTAGGGCCAACTACAAGCTTACAGGATATAGTCTCCACAAAGACCATCCTCTCTTCTGACACCAACTGCAAGTTCAGAGGTTTCCCAAACCACCAGGGAGCTTGATAATTGACTAGAAAGACTCACAGAATTCATTGAAAGTCATTATGCACATGGTTACAGTTTACTGCAGTGAAAGGATGCGGATTAAGATGAGCCAAAGGAAGAGAAGCATAGGGCAGAGCCCAGGAGGGCTACAGACATGAGCTTCCACCATCCTATCCCGCCTGGAGTTAGGGCACGCTCCCCTCCGAACATCGCTGTGTGACAATACACTTGAAGTATCATCAACTAGGGAAGCCCACTGTTCAAAGTTCTTGTTAGTTTACACAGGCATGCTTGATTGTGTCATAGCCTGTATGGTTGAACTTAGTCCCCAGGTCAACTGGTAATGCAAGACCCATAAGGTTAGTCTTTCTGGCGTGGCCAGCCCTACCCTAGGACTGTTGGATGTGGCCAGCCTCCACTCTAAACAAAGACGTTCCTACTACTGAAGCCCACACGCCTAGAGCCCACGCGCCGCAACAAGAGAGACCAGCACAGTGAGAAGGCCACATGCCGCCTCTAGAGAGTAGCTCCCACTCACTGCAACTACAGAAAGCATGTACGCAACAGCAAAGACCCAGTGCAGTCAAAATAAATACATAAGTTTTTTTTAAAAAAGATAAGTCTGCAACAAGAACACTTTGATAAAAATATATTTAAGGCTCACACATGTATGTTGGGAGACTTTATCCTTTGCAGTTATTTAATCTTAAGATGAAAAAGAATAGGTGTTAACTTAGAAATGTGTGAAGGGTAGACAGTTTTACAATATTCTCTGGGCACAAGAGCTAAAGGAAAGCTTCAGCAGAAGTCTGGTAATGTGGACACCAGCTAAAGAAAATAGAGATTTTAATGATTTCATGGGGGTGGAGGTGGTGGTGGGGTGGATGCTAGGTTGGAGAGCTTGATTCATCTGAGTGGGAAACGGCAGAACCAGAATTCTTGGACTCGCCAGCTATTGGGGATGGGGCAGGGAGGTTTCGCAGCAGATGAGGAATCTTCATGCTCTTCCTTTGAAATCTCACTTGTCTCTCTTGAGAGTGTGTTCCTTTCCTTCCTTCTCTTTCTCTTTGGGTCTCCATCCACCACCCTGGTTCTTCCCATTTCTTTATGTCTTAACCCTATCCTTCTCCCTTCAGATTTGCTTCTCTTCCTTTTGACCCCCCTCACACTGCTCCCACGCTGGTTCATTCCAGCGGCTGAACTAGCAATAGTGCCAAACAAATGACTGTGTTCTTCTGTCAACGGCACATGCTAGAGTCTCAGGTTCCTAATCCTTACTTCTGAAAATTGAGTGAGATGTACTTTCTCTCTCTTTCAAAAATGTAATCTGTCTACCATTTACTTCTGAAAGGTCCACGCTTGCTTTATTCCCTGTGGATCAGAAGCTCTTGAGGAGGTAGGAGAAAGCTTCTCATCCTCATCTATAGTATATAAAATGATACGCTTTTCCTTTGGGAACAATGTCTTCCTTTCTCATGGACCTGTGAACACAGTAGTTCCAATAGAGTTCCTCCTTAGTGCGTGACAAACTTAAGGGCTCCCATCCCTTCTTTCCGCTGCTTTTCCTTCTTTCCTCCACATTCCATGGGTGTTACTAGAGACTTTTATCTCTGGTTTTTGCACTTCCAGATTCTCCCTTCACAGTTTCTGCTGTCCAGCCACCACTTTCTGGGGCTCTTACTGCCATGGCTATGCAGCTGGCCTAGAGGGTCAGGGAGGTTCCTGATCCCTGAGAGTAATTCCCTTCCCCTTGACATAGATGTTCAGTGAGTTGTTCAGTCTGAAAAAGTCAAGAAGCCCATGCAGTCATGTTTCCAGAAACTTACTATGAAGAGACCTATAGAATGTCATTGTCTACAGATCTTTCGCACCTTTAATAATCTATCACATGGAGCCAACCAGGTTGGAAGGTGGTTTTCATCTCAGTTCAGCAAATACCAGTGAGGCTCTGGGCCAGCTGTTTAATTTTACTGGGCCCCAGCTGGAAAGATAATGTCTGAAGAAGCTTCCCACTCCAGAATTTATGACTTCATCAAGTCCTTTGGTTAGCTGGCATCACAAAAAATAAAGAATATCTTGCCAACCAGACCTTGTCTGCCTCTCCTCCTCTGTCTAGTTCCTAAATGTAACCCAGCACTGGCACAAGGTAGGAACTCCCCAGGTTGCTATGTGCCCAATATGCTACTGGAGATCAGTAGAGAAATAACTCCAGAAAGAATGAAGGGATGGAGCCAAAGCAAAAAAAAAAAAAAACCCAAAAACAAAAAACAAATACCCACTTGTGGATGGGACTGGTGATAGAAGCAAGGTCTGATGCTGTAAAGAGGAATATTGCATAGGAACCTGGAATGTTAGGTCCATGAATCAAGGCAAATTGTAAGTGGTCAAACAGGAGATGGCAAGAGTGAACATTGACATTCTAGGAATCAGCAAACTAACATGGACTGAAATGGGTGAATTTAACTCAGATGACCATTATATCTATTACTGTGGGCAAGAATCCCTTAGAAGAAATGGAGTAGCCATCATAGTCAACAAAAGAGTCCAAAATGCAGTACTTGGATGCAATCTCAAAAATGACAAAATAATTTCTGTTCATTTCCAAGGCTAACAATTCAATATCACAGTAATCCAAGTCTATGCCCTGACCAGTAATGCTGAAGAAGCTGAAGTTGAATGGTTCTATGAAGACCTACAAGACTTTCTAGAACTAACATCCCCAAAAGATGTCCTTTTCATTATAGCGGACTGGAATGCAAAAGTAGGAAGTCAAGAAACACCTGGAGTATCAGGCAAATTTGGCCTTGGAATGAGGAATGAAGCAGGGCAAAGACTAATAGAGTTCTGCCAAAAGAATGCACTGGTTATAGCAAACACCCTGTTCCAACAACACAAGAGAAGACTCTACACATGGACATCACCAGATGGTCAACACCGAAATCAGATTGATTATATTTTTTGCAGCCAAAGATGAAGAAGCTCTACACAGTCAGCAAAACAAGACCGGGAGCTGACTGTGGCTCAGATCATGAACTCCTTACTGCCAAATTCAGACTTAAATGAAGAAAGTAGGGAAAACCACTAGACCATTCAGGTATGACCTAAATCAAATCCCTTATGATTATACAGTGGAAGTGAGAAAAAGATTTAAGGGACTAGATCTGATAGATAGAGTGCCTGATGAACTATGGATGGAGGTTCGTGACATTGTACAAGAGACAGGGATCAAGACCATCCCCATGGAAAAAAAGTGCAAAAAAGCAAAATGGCTGTCTGGGGAGGCCTTACAAACATCTGTGAAAAGAAGAGAAGTGAAAAGCAAAGGAGAGAAGGAAAGATATAAGCATCTGAATGCAGAGTTCCAAAGAATAGCAAGGAGAGATAAGAAAGCCTTCCTCAGCGATCAGTGCAAAGAAATAGAGGAAAACAACAGAATGGGAAAGAGTAGAGATCTCTTCAAGAAAATTAGAGATATCAAGGGAACATTTCATGCAAAGATGGGCTTGATTAAGGACAGAAATGGTCTGGACCTAACAGAAGCAGAAGATATTAAGAAGAGGTGGCAAGAATACACAGTAGAACTGTACAAAAAAGATCTTCACGACCCAGATAATCACAATGGTGTGATCACTCACCTAGAGCCAGATATCTTGGAGTGTGAAGTCAATTGGGCCTTAGGAAGGATCACTATGAACAAAGCTAATGGAAGTGATGGAATTCCAGTTGAGCTATTTCAAATCCTGAAAGATGATGCTGTGAAAGTGCTGCACTCAATATGCTAGCAAATTTGGAAAACTCAGCAGTGGCCACAGGACTGGAAAAGGTCAGTTTTCATTCCAATCCTAAAGAAAGGCAATGCCAAGGAATGCTCAAACTACCGCACAATTGCACTCATCTCACACACTAGTAAACTAATGCTCAAAATTCTCCAAGCCAGGCTTCAGCAATACATGAACTGTGAACTTCCAGATGTTCAAGCTGGTTTTAGAAAAGGCAGGGGAATCAGAGATCAAATTGCCAACATCCGCTGGATCATCAAAAAAGCAAGAGAGTTCCAAAAAAAATCTACTTTTGCTTTATTGACTATGCCAAAGCCTTTGACTGTGTGGATCACAATAAACTGGAAAATTCTGAAGGAGATGGGAATACCAGACCACCTGACTTGCATCTTGAGAAACCTATATGCAGGTCAGGAAGCAACAGTTAGAACTGGACATGGAACAACAGACTGGTTCCAAGTAGGAAAAGGAGTACGTCAAGGCTGTATATTGTCACCCTGCTTATTTAACTTATACGCAGAGTACATCATGAGAAACGCTGGGCTGGAAGAAGCCCAAGCTGGAATCAAGATTGCTGGGAGAAATATCAATAACCTCAGGTATACAGATGACACCACCTTTATGGCAAAAAGTGAAGAAGAACTAAAAAGCCTCTTGATGAAAGTGAAAGAGGAGAGTGAAAAAGTTGGCTTAAAGCTCAACATTCAGAAAACTAAGATCACGGCATCCGGTCCCATCACTTCATGGGAAACAGTGAAAACAGTGGCTATTTTCTTGGGCTCCAAAATCACTGCTGATAGTGATTGCAGCTGTGAAATTAAAAGACATTTACTCCTTGGAAGGAAAGTTATGACCAACCTAGACAGCATATTAGAAAGCAGAGACTTCACTTTGTCAACAAACGTCTGTCTAGTCAAGGCTAAGGTTTTTCCAGTAGTCAAGTATGAATGATGAGAGTTGGACTAAAAAGAAAGCTGAGTGCCGAGGAATTGATGCTTTTGAACTGTGGTGCTGGAGAAGAGTCTTGAGAGTCCCTTGGACTGCATGTAGATCCAACCAGTTCATCCTAAAGAAGATCAGTCCTGGGTGTTCACCGGAAGGACTGATGTTGAAGCTGAAACTCGAATACTTTGAACACCTGATGCAAAGAGCTGACTCATCTGAAAAGTCCCTGATGCTGGGGAAGACTCAGGGCAGGAAGAGAGGGGACAACAGAGGATGAGATGGTTGGATGGCATCACCCACTCAATGGACATGGGTTTGGGTAAACTCCGGCAGTTGGTGTTGGACAGGGAGGACTGGCGTGCTGCGGTTCGTGGGGTCACAAAGAGTCGGACATGACTGAGGCACTGAACTGAACTGAACTGAGGCAATGAATACAAGGTGATGTTTGAATGGATTAATAAAAGAACACACAGGATTTTAACAGACTATCTGGAGCTTGCTTTGTTGTGGATGTGGTAAACGATGCGATGGTCACAGAGTTATAAGGACTGGGCTTCTCTCACTTCCTCTACCACCCCATCTCCACCTCAGCCTCCTCTACCTGCTAGACTTCATGCTTGGGAATGAATCCTTAGAGCCCTGCGGAAAGTGTTTAACAAGACTGGATAAAACACCTTGTACTTAATAACAAGGTAGGCTGCCCGCAAATTGCATCCTGTCTTTACCAATATTTGTAATTGACTTTTAGGTAAAGCTGCAGCTAAACTTACCATTAGCTCTGGGAGAGGGATCTATTATCAAGTGTAAGATACAGAACATTTGGCTTGAAGTCAGCATCTTTCCCTTCTAAAAGTGGCAGCAAATATAAGACACTTAAAATCTGAGGCCCATGCCTCTAAGAAGGAAAGAGAAGTTGTCATTACGGCAAATTTGTTGATTTTTAATGTAATGACAGAATTACTTCTTTAAAAAATGTTATTAAAGCAATGGTATGAATTACTATTGATGATGTCAATGAATTAGGACATTCTATTAATTTTCTGCAAAAGTCACTTCACTGCACTAAGATAAAATTTATTTTATTGGACCATGTCAGCTACATACCTCAGTAGATTTTCTTTTTGCCTTAGCTCCTTTTAAACTAATATTCACTTTAATAAAATGAAGATTAAATACAATTAAATTATTTTTGGAACAATACACAAAGGAAAAATATTGGATGTTTTTGCAGAGGGAAAAGGCAGAGAAAAGGCAGACTTTTGAGAGAAAAGGCAGACTTTTTACTGTACCATTTGAATTTTGAACATGTGAAAACACTTTCTACTGTAAAAAAAATGATTAAAAGAATAATACAGACACATAATTTAAAAATAAATAGTGTTAAAAGAAAGTTCTCTGCCCCACTGATCTCCACCCCCACCCTCACTCTGTGCTTCCTCAGAAGCGTCTACTTTCCCACTCTTTCAGCTGCTTCTTCTCATACTGGGTCTCACATTTCTAAGAAGGATGTTCTTGTTGCCCCTTCTAGGTCTATCTGTGTTAGAGCATGTCAGTTAATTTCCAGCTATGGTATTTGAGAGTTTCATGCTGTTCATGTCATGGCCACCTGCTTCCTCTTCTTCATCTTTGCAATACGGTTAAATCACAACTTTTTTGGTGGAACAAATAGCCAATGTAAGTATTATTCACTGGTGAGCCAAGTGGCTTTATGATTTGCTTCCTTCTCTTTACAGTATTTTATTTTCCCCCAGTTTTTGTTTGTTTCATTTTCTATGGTTTTTTTTTTCAAGCGATCTAAAAGATCACAAGTCTAACAATAATTTGCCCAAATGCCCAAATGCATCAGATTTCCCCTAAAATTTTTTTTTATTCTGCCTATCTTGAAGGTGATCAAAGATGGTTATCAGCTACAGTAACCAAGGTGATTCACTCTCTTCCTGAAAGCCTTCTTTGCTCACAGTGACTTTTCACCAAGACTCTGTTAACCAACACAGTCTTACTTGGAGAAAGGTAAATTAAATTCTGTTTCCTCAAGGGACACACCCCGCCTCTCCAGGGGCTGCCAAAGCACCCTGGATGCTTTCACCTTGAACTGCCTCTCCTGCTTCACAAGGTAAGTGGGGCTCAAGGTGCAAATAGGCTTCATTCACAGCAGAACGCATTTGGATATAAGCTGGCTTCATCAGTAGTTGAGTATTTCTTTTGGTGCCCAGTATCATGGCGAATGCAAAGGATCACACATTCCCCAGTGGCAAAAACTTTGCCACAAGACTCATTAGCACAGGGGTAAAACAGTTAGTGGTACAAAACTTTTTTCCCTTTTCCTTCTTGGTTGATAATCCTTTTGCACCTAAAATGGAGGAATCTTTGTCAAATCCTTTTTATTATTTTCTTCTTTTTACTCTTACCCTATGTGACAGATATAACATTAACATCTTACTGCCTGATCCAAGTATTTTCATAATTTTTTGGATAAAGTTTACTCTCTGCTTGACCTTTAACAAGTTAGTTTACCATGTTGTGCTTCAGCTTCTTCATATGTAAAATGGGAATAATAATAAAACATAACTTTGTTGGGAGCATTAAACATGAAGGTCAATGTGAAGAATTTAGCTTATTTCCTAACACTTTGTAAAGAGTCAATAGAAATTAGCTATTGTTTGTATATTGGAAATGATTTTTACCATCATCACCATTTTATTTGATCATAGAAGGGAATCTTAAAGCATAATTTCACCATCTTCTGGTACTGAGTGTTATTATTAAGAAGCCTAATATCTCTATCTGATTTTCATTCCTTTGTAAGTGAACTGTTCTCTTTCTCCCTTTCTCTCTCTCCAATCTTCTTGTCATCATCAATGTTTTGAAATTAACATGACTTCTTTGCCTGTTTTTTCATCCATCGTGCTTGGCACTTAATTTAGCATTTCAATCTGGATATTATTTTTCTCCAATTCTGAGGGTTTTCTTGTATTACTTCTTTAATAATCTCTCCCCCTCCATTTTCTCTGCTCTACTTTTGGAACTTTTATTGAATGCTGTACTTCCAGAATTGATCCTCTTTTTCTTATAATTTCTCTCCCATTTTATCTTTTTATAATACATGTATATATTAATCCTAAGATATTTCCCCATGTTTATTTTCCAAACAGTCAACTGGACTCTTCCCTTCATCTTCTGTCATATTTTAAATGCCCAACAGAACGTTCCATGCACTCTAAATGTTCCTGTTTCATTGTGTTTCCTTTCTTCTTACTGGTACAGTATCTTCAAGTCTCTCAGAAGTTTCATGATTCTGGGGTTTGCTGTTTATCTTTTCTTTTGCTACTCTAGGTCCACTGTCTTATTTGTTCTCTGAGTTCCTTTTTCTGCCCTGTTTTTGTTATTGCTGTTGTTCTGTTTTCTCTCCCTCTATCATTCATGTTGGCAGCTTTGTTCTGTCTTGGCTATTGGTTCATACTTAAGATTCACCATTCAGCCCAGAGCAGAGATCTTCAGTCACCACCAGGCACCAAATAAGTCATCTAAGCCAGTCTCCTAGAATCCGGACAGTTTCTAGAAGAACCTCAAAACACCCAGCTATAATCTGTGATGAAGCTGTAAAATGCTCTGGCCATAAGAAAAATGAACCAGCCTGAACCTTTTCAGATGGCTCCTCCAGATAAGGCTCTTTCTACAAAACACCCCCAAACACTCCTTTATGACCTCCAAGTAAAGTCCATGTCAAAGCCCCGAGGAGAAATATGATCACCACTGGCCATCTTTTCTTGAACTTCTCTACATCCTAGTGCAGTTTTCCTTCCTAAATATACATCACAATTTACTCCAATTTTTCGTTTAAAAAATTACGGTTCACTAAACTCAAAAATAGTAAAGCAAGTGAAGACATGCTTTCTGCAGAGAAAAAGACTTTAAATACTAAGTTAAAAAAAAAAAAGACAGAAATAGTAAATTCTTGGCAAAATCCGAAATTTTTTCAAAACTACATTCTGATTTTTTTGTCTTTTGTGTTTTGTTTTTTTTTTTTAACTGCATCATGCAGCTTGCAGGATCTTAGCTCCCTGACCAGGAATTGAACCTATGCCCTCTACAGAGAACATGCAGAGTCCTAACCACGGGACTGCCAGGGAATTTCCAATATTCCATTTTTTAAATTTATTTTTTATTTTTAATTTATTTTTAATTGGAGGATAATTGCTTTACAATGTTGTGTTGGTTTCTGCTATATAAACAGGGAGGCCTGGCGTGCTGCGATTCATGGGGTCACAGAGTCAGACATGACTGAGCGACTGAACTGAACTGAACTGAACTGATACAACAACATGAATCAGCTATAAGTATACATATAACCCCTCCCCCTGGAGCCTCCCTCCCACCCATCACAGAGCACTGAGCTGAGCTCCCCCTATTACACAGCAGCTTCCCACTAGTTATCTATCTTTACATATGGTAGTCTAAATATGTACTACTACTCTCCCAATGCATCCCACCCTCTCATTCCCTCACTGTATCCATAGGTCCATTCTCCACATCTGTGTCTCTATTCCTGCCCTGCAAATAGGTTCATCATACCATTTTTCTAGATTCCATACATATGCATAAATGTATGATATTTATTTTTCTCTTTCTGACTTATTTCACTCTGTATGACAGACTCTAGGTCCATTCACCTCACTACAACTGATTCAGTTCCATTCGTTTTTATGGCTAATACTCCACTGTATATTTGAACCACAACTTCTTTATCCATTCATCTGTTGATGGACATCTAGGTTCTGTCCATGTCCTGGCTATTATAAATACTGCTGCAATGAACCTTGGGGTACATGTGTATTTTTCAATTATGGTTTTCTCATCCCATTTTTATAAGAAATGATTAAATGCAGTTGTCACTGGAGGGAGGATTACTTTCCATCATATATCCTTTTGCAAGACTTCTGTGTGAGTGACAAGGGTGTCTATTTATTTAAATCGGCTGCCAGAGACCCCACAACGGAGCAAAAACTGAGGGTATGGGTGCTGTGGGGCTGAACAAGTTGGGATGTCCACGCAGCAGAAGGTGGAAGTAGCTCGTCTGAGCACCATCACGGGCAGAGTGGGCAGGAGATGCCAGCCCCACAGGGCACAGCCCCAGTGCAATGTCATAGCATAGAACCTCCTCCGTGGGGCTCCCTGGGCCAGAACAAACCACATCTGGGTGCAGCGACCTCTCCCTTGGCTGCAGTTGGCTTACAGTGTAGGAGCCACTTTTGATTTCATTGTAGAATGGAAGGTGTGGGAAGTAGAAATCGAAGCGGTGACAGGAAGCCCCACGGGACACTGGTTACACTGTGCGTGCAGCACGCTTCCAGGGGAAGCAGGGGCAGCAATTTTCCCATGAGGGCTGACAGTTGTCTTTGTAGAGAGGCAGGTCCAAGGCAGCCCTCTGTGCCCACTCTGGTCCAGCTGCTGGATCCAGGCCCCAGGTTGAGGAAGCGTCATAGAGGCAAGTGTCCTGTATGAGGGGGCGCTTGCCATCTCTCCATGGTGGCTCAAGTGACTCTGTCAGGGCAGGACATGTCCTTGTGGGCTTCCTGGAGCAGCCAGAACTCATCTTCCATGAATGGCAGTGTCCATGCAGCTTGTCCTCAGAGCCTGGACCTGCCTTCTGGTGCATTGTCTTCCATAGGAATCCCAGCAGGACCCTGCAGGGCCTTTCCTGGGGACACACTCCCCCAACCATGTCCCCTGCCTCTTATTTGCAGAGGCTTTGACCTCGAATTCCAAAGAGCAATTTTAATTTTAAATTAAAATTAATTTCTCAGAGAAGTTAGAAAATGCAGAAATAAAGGAAAACAGTCAATCAAGCAAAATAATAGTAGTTTAGCCATAAAACAAACTCAAGGACTTTTTATTCCTCCTCAAGGCCTTTAGATAATATTCTGACCTATATCCTTCCATTGTTTTGCAGATATAAAAACCCCTACCAGGTGGAAGAAGCTAACTGCATGCTGGCTATCAGTAGGTAGACACCAGACTAGTTGGAACCAGGTTGATAACTGAGATTCCCAAAACATCATGCCATTATCGCACTACCAACCAATCAGAAGGATGTGCCCAAGCTGATCATGCACCTTGCAACTCACTTTGTCTTTAAAAAACCTTGCCCGAAAGCCACTAGAGAGTTCAGATCTTTTGAGCAAGAGCTGCACATTCTCCTTGCTTGGCCCCCTGTCCGGTACTTTGCAATAAGTTTCCCCACAACCCCACATCAGTAGACTGGCTTTGCTGTACGTCACGTGAACTGGCCCAAGTTTGGTTCTGTAACACACGCAGACACTGAGAAGGTCAGCCCTTGCCTGTAAAGTCTGTAGCTGAGTGCCCCACATCACAGACAGCAAGACTAAAAGGAGTTAATAGCCGTGTTGCCAGTGCCAGGCCGTCTATCCCTGGATCCTGCAACCAATAACATGATGCTGTCAAGTCCTCTAAAACCCCAGCAGGTGGAGGGTCTCTGGATACAAAATTTATTTTTAATCTTCTACCTTTTCAAAAAAAATTATTTAAAATGTGAGCAACCTAATAGAAAAAAATGAATAAATTATATGTATGCCCAGTTCGCCAAAACTAAAATTGCAATGGTTGATAAAATATGAAAAGATACTAAAAATACTACCAATGTTTGGATATGGTTACAACATTTTATCTTTGCTTTAAAAATAAAGGGTAGAAAACTTTTAATTTCCCCATATCTCATGTTTTCATCCATTTCGCAAAAGCCAGGAAATACCTTTGCTTGGCTCATCATATTTTTTCTTATATCAGAAGAGCAATTTCTGGCTTTACAATTTCAAAATAAAAACTAACTTAAAGAAAAAAGATCCAAAACATATTCATTTATTTAGTCCTACTGCTTGTCTTCTTTGATTCCCATTATCCATAGTCTGATTTATTTTGGTATTGAGTTCATGCTAATTTCTGTGGCTGTCACTATAATTACTGATGCCATCTAAACTGTGATGGCTTTAGAGCTTGACATTTGTATATTTAAAAACAACATAAAACTTCACAATTAAAACTAAGAATTAAATTTAGTTTAATTAACTAAATTTTAACATCAAAATTAAAATTTTAAGTTAAGAGTATAGCTTAGCAGACCACTACTTCCTGACTTTGCTCCAGAATCATTTTTAAATTACATTATTCAAATGAATGCATTTAGCTCTCTTGTCTAAAAATAACAATAGGAGGCAGAAGAATTTTAAAATAGAGAACCTGAGAAAGGCTTTGATGAAATGTGGTTCATTCACCTCTGAATTTTGTCTCCTTCAGGCCATCAGCTGGAGCCCAAAGAATCTATCAAAGTTCTCTCATCAACATGTAACATAACCAGCACCTCGATCATATCCAAAAACTCATCTGAGCTATTTTAAGACCTTTTTAGGTCTTGAACATTTTTACTTTTGAAAGCCCCATCTGTATTCTTATCAAATCTTTTAAACTGCACCCATATCTTAAATATTTATTGAATATATACATTGTCCTTGGCATTACTCTTGATTTACGTTAGTGAACAAAACTAAAATTCCTCCTTTGGAGAGCCTATATCCTACAGTATTTATATACAGTTGACTCCTGAATAACATGGGGGTTAAGGACGCCAACCCCCACACAGTCAAAAATCTGCATATAACTTTTGATCCCCCAAAACTTAACTTCTAATAGCCTACTGTTGACCACAAGCCTTACCAATAACACAAACAGTTGATTAACACACATTTGTGTATTATATGTATTATATACTATATTCTTACAATAAAGTAAACTGGAGAAAAGAAAACTTTATTAACAAATTCTGGAGAGCATTTGGAGGAAAGGGTACCCTCATACACTTGTTGGTGGCAATGTAAACTGGTAACAGCCACTATGGAGAACAGTAAGGAGGTTCCTTTTAAAACTAAGAATAGAGCTACCATCCGATCCAGTAATTACACTCCTGGGCCATGGGCATATGTCTGGAAAAGGTGAAAACTCTAATTTAAAAAGATATCTGTACCCCAATGTTCATCACAGTTCCTAGCTGAGGAACTGGAGGCATGGAAAGGGTGTCATCTGCCCAAAGTCACACAAGTAGGAAATAGCAATGCCTGAATCAGTATCGCCTAGTTCCTCTGCCTGTAAGAGACAAAAGAGAAGATGACTTGCAGGACATGAAGCCTTTCTCTTTTCTGCCTGTACCAACACTTATGGTAACACTAATGAAAGAGGAGAGAAAAGAAAGGGGAAAAGCAAGACTCTCCCTGCCCAGTTCAAGGCCAGTAGCTAGCAGTTCTCTTTATCCTTCGGGTGCGTTTCTACCCAGCACAGTGCTATAAAGAAACGGAAGAAACAGAGGATGGCCCCTAGCCTTTAAAAACTTGAGATTTCAATACTCGTTACTGTCTGCATTATGATCAAGTGGGATAAAGCATTTTCTCAAGCAGTGCTTTTCCAATGGAATTTGTTTTGTTTCCAAATGAACATCTAATGCGATTAAAGAATGGAAGTTATTAAACACAGATAAACCTTACCCAGGCAATGATTTTCATTATTGTGCTTGAAACAAATATAAACGTAGCCAATTCACTTGAGATGTTGCCTCACGCCAAACTCAGCTATTAAAAATCTACAGAACATCCGTGACTCAGCTCCTCCATTCATAGTGTGTGTTGTTCATTTCTGGCTTTATATTTAATGTGTCACCAAGAAGGGCAAACAAGACCCAGCAGCCCATGAGCATGCATTAGCACACACACACCCATCACCTAGAGTAAGAAGCCACACTTGGGAGCCTGTACGTACCGTGCCATTTCTTTTATATGAAGTTCAAAACCATGCAAAGCGTATTCATGATGACAGACATCGGAACAGTGATGACCCCTGGGAGGAGGTATGATGAAACATTCTGGAGTGATGACTATGTTCTATATCTTGAACTGTGTGGTGTTTACACATTCCAAATTCATTGAACTAAACATTTAAGACTTGTGTATTTTACTGTATATGAAGTGTACTTCAGTAAGCTCATTTTACTCTCCTCCCTCACTAGAAATCACTAATCAGGCAGAACAGTTTCACCATAATGGGGTCAGACAAACTAGGAATTACCTTTATCACACATTAGGGGGCTCTTGGCCAAATCATTGTATCTCTCTAAGCTGTAATGTTTATAAAAAGAGACTAGTCAAAAAAAAAGAGACTAGTCATAGTACCTACCCTTGGGTGTTCCTGCCTATGCCTCTGTTAGCCCTAGACACAAACTCTAGATTTATATTCATGAATTCATATATTACATGTGTATTATAATATATTATAATATTACTGTGCTGTTCTCAGTCACTCATCATATCCAACTCTTTGCAATCCCAAGGACTGTAGCCTGCCAGGCTCCTCTGTCCATGGGGATTCTCTAGGCAAGAATACTGGAGTGGGTTGCCATGCCCTCCTCCAGGGGATCTTCCCAACCCAGAGATTGAACCCAGGTCTCCTGCATTGCAGGCAGATTCTTTACCATCTGAGCCACCCATAGATATTTTCTATATTTATATGTGTGTTTATTTTTTTTGAACTGAACATGTCTTCATTTTTTTTAATTTAAATTTTATTTTTTTACTTTACAATACTGTATTGGTTTTGCCATACATTGACATGAATCCACCACAGGTGTACATGAGTTCCCAACCCTGAACCCCCCTCCCACCACTCTCCCCATATCATCTCTCTGGGTCATCCCAGTGCACCAGCCCCAAGCATCCTGTATCCTGTATCGAACCTAGACTAGCGATTCGTTTCTTACATGATAGTATACATGTTTCAATGCCATTCTCCCAAATCATCCCACCCTCTCCCTCTCCCTCTCCCACAGAGTCCAAACGTCTGTTCTTTACATCTGTGTCTCTTTTGCTGTCTCGCATACAGGGTTATCATTACCATCTTTCTAAATTCCATATATATAGAGGGTGTGGAGAAAAGGGAACCCTCTTACACTGTTGGTGGGAATGCAAACTAGTACAGACACTATGGAGAACAGTGTGGAGATTCCTTAAAAAACTACAAATAGAACTGCCTTATGACTCAGCAATCCCACTGCTGGGCACACACACCAAGGAAACCAGAATTGAAAGAGGCACATGTACCCCAATGTTCGTCGCAGCACTGTTTATAATAGCCAGGACATGGAAGCAACCTAGATGTCTGTCAGCAGATGAATGGATAAGAAAGCTGTGGTACATATATACAATGGAGTATTACTCAGCCATTAAAAGGAATACATTTGAATCAGTTCTAATGAGGTGGATGAAACTGGAGCTGATTATACAGAGTGAAGTAAGCCCGAAAGAAAAACACCAATATATGTGTTTAAATATACATATTTATACAATAATTTTTTAAATGATTTCCTCCATCCTTTCTTATAATTTTATTTACTTTTGGCTATGCTGGCTCTTCATTGCCGATGAACAAGGGCTACCTTCTCATTGCGGTGCATGGGCTTCTTAGTGCAGTGGCTTCCCTTGTACAGCACAGGTTCGAGGTGCAAGGGCATCAGCAGTTGTGGCACACGGGCTCGGTAGTTGCAGTCCCTGGGCTCTAGAGCACAAGTGCAATAGTTGTGGCAAATGGGCTCAGCTGCTCTACAGCACGTGGGATCCTCTTGGACCAGGGATCGAACCCGTGTCTCCTGCATTGCAAGGGGGATTCTTTACCACTGAGTCACCAGGGAAGCCCCTAAGCAACAATCTTGACAGCCCATCATTATGGGAGACAGAATCATTAGCATCCATAACCCGTTCACAGTTCCTAAAGGCATGAAGGATTGTGTCTTCCAACAATCCCACAAGGACTGTTTGAGCAGCTCAAGAAGGTAGACACATGGATTTCCAGGCTTGGAAGTTGACCCTGTAGAAGTTATGGAGATAAACGTGAAAGAAGTAGGGACTGAGGGGAAGCCTGCGTGTCCAGTCAAGCCCAGGTGAGTGTGTTTGGTTGGGTAGGTTGCATGCTGCATGACGCCAAGGCTGACGTCCATGTGAATGCCATCCCATGCAGCTGTGTTGGGCAGGACCATTGTGAAAGGCACCATCAGAAGCCTGAGGTCTCACCAGCTGAACATTCCACCTTCTCAAGTTTTTCTATTTTTGCAGCAGAATCTCACTTCGGATGCCTCAGCTCTTCACCTGGTGATTTCTCAAAGAAGCAAAACCCTTCACCGCAATGGGACTTGGTTCTGTCCCTATCTGAGTGCCCTGTCCCATTCAACTCCATCCAGGAATAGCCCAGGAAAACATAAACCTGGCTGAGATCCTGGACACCCACACTGGTAGAAACCCTATGATTGTACCTGAGGAGGTGGGAACTCCTGAGCTGAGTCATGTTAGCAACACACATCCCCATCATATCTATAGTACCAGTAACACTGATAAAACTTTTAGCTGTGCTTATTTGGGCCTCTGATATAGCAAAATATTCGGAGAGTGCCCAGAAAGGTCAGGGACACAGGGCTGCAGACTTAGCATATAAGAATTAATCAATCATTTGCATTCTTCAAATTTGTAAAACCTCAGGGAAAGAAAATCTTTTGCAGAACATTTTTGCAAATTTCCCCATTCCCTCACTACCCAAAGAGGCTAGAAAGATGTTAAAAAATGGTGAACCAAAACTAAAAAACAAAACTATTTTCTCCAAAAGGGCAATAATGAGTTTTACTGTCTCCCCTTAATGTTACAGCCCTTGAGTACATTCAAGGGCTTAGAGCACCCCCTGGAGAGTTATTCTGGGGGGTGCAAGATGAGGAAGCCAGGCCTTGAGGAGCAAGCAGAAGAGATTACTTTATTCTTCCATTAAAATCTGTTTTCTTCCTTACAGAAATATGTTCATTTTAGAAAGAGAGAAAATAATCATTGACAGAAATGAATTCAATGGGGCAATTCATCCATTCCACTCTTTTTAGTTGGTCCTTTGGTTTTTGTTTTCTGGCCATGTCACTCAGCTTGGAGGATCTTAGTTCCCCAAACAGGGACTGAATCTGGGCCACAAGGATGAAAGTGTCGAGTCCTAACCACGGAACCATCATGGAATTCCCAATTTCTCTTATTCTTTTATTTTTCTTTTCCTTTATTCAGTTCAGTTCATTCGCTCAGTCATGTCCGACTCTTTGCAGCCCCATGGATTGCAGCACACCAGGCTTCCCTGTCTGTCACCAACTCCCTGAATGTACTCAAACTCATGTCCATTGAGTCGGTGATGCCATCCAACCATCTCATCCACTGTCGTCCCCTTCTCCTCCTGCCTTCAATCTTTCCCAGCATCAGGGTCTTTTCCAATGAGTCAGTTCTTCTAATCAGGTGGCTGATGTATTGGAGTTTCAGCTTCAGCATCAGTCCGTCCAATGAATATTCAGGACTGATTTCCTTTAGGATGGACGGTTAGATCTCCTTGCAGTCCAAGGGACTCTCAAGGTCTTCTCCAACACCACAGTTCAAAAGCATCAATTCTTCGGTGCTCAGCTTTCTTTATAGTCCAACTCTCGCATCCATACATGACTGCTGGAAAAACAATAGCCTTGACTAGATGGACCTATGTTGGTAGTTTCTCTGCTTTTTAATATATGGTCTAGGTTTGTCATAGCCTTTCTTCCAAGGAGCAAGTGTCTTTTAATTTCATGGCTGCAGTCACCATCTGCAGTGATTTTGGAGACCCAAAAATAAAGTCTCTCACTGTTTCCATTGTTTCCCCATCTATTTACCATGAAGTGATGGGATTGGATGCCATGATCTTAGTTTTCTGAATGTTGAGTTTTAAAGCCAACTTTTTCACTCTCCTCTTTCACTTTCATCAAGAGGCTCTTTAGTTCTTTCTTGCTTTTTGCCATAAGTGTGGTGTCATCTGCGTATCTGAGGTTATTGATATTTCTCCCAAGCAATCTTGATTCCAGCTTGTGCTTCATCCAGCCCGGCATTTCACATAATGTACTCAAATTTTCATAAACCTCCACATGGATCCCAGACTCACCCTGGGAACTGGACTAATAGTTTCTTGGGAATATGTGGATATGGGGCTAACGGGGAAAATTCTTACTTGACAGGTTCTGCTTTTGTATTTTTAAAGGGCATGTGCTAGAGTATACGTGTGTATACATTTCATGGTTATTATTATTTTGGGGACTATTTCATGAAATCAAGTGAGACCAGATCTCTCCGTAGAAATGTTTATTTCAGTCACCTTTCAGTTGCCTTAAAAAATTCATTTACCAAGTGATAAACTATCCAAACGTATATTATAAGAAGAGAAAGAAACACCAGACCCCCCCTTCCTAGCTCTCTCTCTCTCTCTCTCATCCTTGCAGGGAAGGCCATGAGAGGACACAGAGAGAAGGTGCCCGTCTGTAGGCCAGGAAGAGGGTTCTCACCAGAAACTAACTCTGACAGCACCTTGATCTTGGACTTCTTGTCTCCAAAACTGTGAGAAAATAAATTCCTGTTGTTTAAACCACCCAACTCGGGGCTTTCCTGGTGGTCCAGTGGTTAAGACTCCATGCTTCCATTGCAAGAGTCACAAGTTCATTCCCTGGTTGGGGAACTAAGATCCCACATGCCATGTAGCCAAAAAAAAAAAACCAGAATGTGCTTAGGTTTGATCCATGGTTCAGGAGGATCCCCTGTAGAAGGACATGGCTACCCACTCTGGTATTCTTGCCTGGAGAATCCCATGGACAGAGGAGGATGGCAGACCACAGTCCATGGAGTCGCAAAGAGTCAGACGCAACTGAGTGATTAAACACGACAACAAGCCATCCAGTGTGTCATATTTTGTTACGGCAACCTGAGTAAACTAATACAATGGATAAATCGCAGCAAAGGCGGGAGATGGGAGAGGGGATCAGAGTGACTGCATTTTATAGAATGAGTACTCTTCGGGAGTAAAATAAAGATACAGATTATCTTCATCAAGCATATATTTTACATAGCAGAGCATACATGTTAAAGACAAAAGAGGAGAAGGAAATGGCAACCCACTCCAGTGTTCTTGCCTGGAGAATCCCAGGGACGGGGGAGCCTGGTGGGCTGCCGTCTATGGGGTCGCACAGATTCAGACACAACTGAAGCGACTTAGCAGCAGCAGCAGCAGCAGCAGCATTGGGAGCATGGAATCTTAACCACTGGATCACCAGAGAAGGCCCAAGAAAGACATTTTGATATCAGCTCTCAACTTGTTGGCCAAGTGGGTTGGACAAACCATTTTGTCTTTCCCAGACTGCTATTTTCCTCTATAAAATATAAATAATACTGTCCACCTCTCTGAGCTTATGCAAGATGAAGTATAATAGATGTAAAATTGCTCTTAAATTATGGAAATCAAGTTTCTGATAGTAACGGTAATGTGGTTCATTACAGTTCTTGATCTTGCCATGTGAGCAGGTGTGTGTCTCCCTGGGCATAACTAATGATGCCTTGGTTGACAACTAGAGGCTTCAATAACTGTTTCCCTTTAGAGTGCAAACTGTTCACAATTGTTTTTCTGTTAGCTTTGCTCTTGATTGCAAACACTTTTGTAACATCAAAGAGTAGAGACGTATCCCAGGTAGCCTAAGTTAAACAGGTTTACAGTGATGGGAAATCTAAGAACAAATTTTCTAAAGACTTATGATCACTTTTATGTTATGTTACAATTTTGGTGGGGTCACCATGGGCAAGATTGAGTAAGATGAAGCTCCCTATATCCCAGGGATGCCAAACTTTGATTTTTTTAAAAATAATGAACTGAAAGGGAAACAATCCAACTGTATATATATGTACATATAAACATTTAATTGGTCACAATGATATGATTCACAGTAGCCTGTTAATTATTCAATACATGGATTGTTGGTTAAAGTATAAAAGCATGTTTAATAAATATTTTTAGCAGTTCGACTCTAAAAAAAAAAAAAAAAAAAGACAAAAGAGTAACTAAAAGGAAGGAAAGAATATTTTCCCTCTGATCTCAACACTTCTGACCCCAAATGTGTGCAGGTTTTTTCTCAACACTAATTCTTTGTGTTGTCTGGATGTCCCAGAATTCAATGACGATACTAACTGCCTGGAGTTCGTGCAGGCTATATAGGTTAAGGGCTCAGTTCTTCAAGACTGCCTCTGCTTCAGATGCCAATCACGGTCTCAGGTTGACACGCAAAGATCTCTGATTTACTTGGCTACTAATGGGGGTTCCCACAACCTTCTCCTCAGGTTTAATAATTTGCTATAGGGAAACACATTTATCAATTTATTATGAAGGATATAATAATGGATACAGATGAACAGTCAGATAAGTAAGTACATAAGGTGAGAACCAGAAATGTTCCAGGGGCAGTGGAATTGGGATGAGCCACCCTCTTGGCACACGGATATGTTTCCCAACTCACTCCTTTTTAATTAATTTTGGCTGTGCTGGGTCTTTGCTGCTGTGTGGGCCTTTCTCTAGTTATGGCAAGTTGGGGCTACTCTAGTTGCGATGTGTGGATCCTGGACCGGGGTCAAACCTGTGTCTCCTACAGTGGCAGGTGGATTCTTTACCAATGAGCCACCAGAGAAGTCCCTATGATTGATGATTAATCAATCTGCAGTCCCTCTCCTCCCAGGAGGATGGCAGGGGCTGAAAGTTCCAAGCTTCTAGTCAAGTTTGACCTTCCTGGTGACCAGCCACCCATGAGTCTAGCAAGACTTGTCTCATTAGCACAAAAGATGTTTCTATCACCTAGGAACTTCCAAGGGATTTAGGAACTCTGTGTCAGGAACCAAGAGCAGGGACCAAATATATATTTCTTACTACGTCACAGTAACCAACAGAAGAATAAAAATAGAATGTATATATTCAAAACTGGTGAATGGAAAACAAGGGAATAAAGAAAACTCAATTTGGAAAGGCAGGAAAGAGGGGAAAAAGAAGCAAAGACAAAGAGATAAAGCACAGAAAATGAAGATCAGTAAATAAGATGATAGAAAATAAACAAACATGAATCAGCAGTTACAAATTTACCTTAAACATGGAGTGGTTTTAAAAAGCACATAAAACCTGCATCCCAGCAGAATCCAGATAAGATGGCTTAGGGACAAACCACGTAGGGAGGTGGAATTCAGGAAATAAATAGGCAAGAAAAACAGAGAGAAGCTGCTGCTACTCTCAGGAGGAATAAGTTTTGTCAGACCCCAGAGTATGCTTGAACCCCAAGGCGAGATCTCCATCAGCCATGGAGGAACATGGCTTCCACCAGATAATGTAGCTTAGATGGAGGAGGGCAGACCAAGAAATATTTGACCTCTTTCTTCTCCATTCTACAACTCCTGCCTCCCACTGGTGACCTAACCACAAGGCAGCTGGCAAGAGAGCTTGGCTGATGCAGTCTGTGGGCCAGAGCAGGGAAGAGAAAGCGGGGAACGTATCTGGAGTCGGGGCAAATGGCATGGCAATCTTCATACTGGATAGGAAGGACTTTAAGACAGTAAACATTATTAGGGATAAAGAGGAATTTTGCTTAATGGTAACAGGAACAAGTCACTTGGAAGATATAACAATCCTGTAGCTGTATGAAACTAACAGCATAGGCTTCTCATATAAAAATAAAACACCACAGGGGTTATAAGGAGATAACAGCAAATATACTCTCATGTGGGAGGTTTTAAAATATCTCTCCCAGAAAGTGACAGACCCAACAGACGACACTTTTCTAAGTCTATAGAAAATCTGAACAACACAAAAAGCTTCATATAATGGATGTATATCATCTTCTACTCCCAATAATTTAAAACATACAGTGTTACTGAAAATCTTACAAATGTCCTTCAGCTGGTGAATGGATAAACAGACTGTGGAATATCCATACAATGAAATACAATCCGGCAATAAAAATGCATGAATTATTGACACATGCAACCATGTGGATGAACCTCAAATGCATTATGCGACATAAAAGTAGTCGGACTTAACAAATCACATAGTTTATGATTTTATTTACATGACATTCTGCTGCTGCTGCTGCTAAGTCGCTTCAGTCGCGTCCGACTCTGTGAGACCCCACAGACGGCAGCCCACCAGGCTCCACCGTCCTTGGGATTCTCCAGGCAAGAACACTGGAGTGGGTTGCCATTTCCTTCTCCACTGCATGAAAGTGAAAAGTGAAAGTGAAGTTCTTAGAGAAAGCAAAATGAAAGGAGCAGAAGACAGATTAGAGATTGCCAGGTGCTGTGGCGGTGAGGGAAGAGGTTGGCTACAAAAGAGCAGTAGAGGTTGCTAGAATGGCTCTGGTTCTATTGTGGTAGGCATCACTGGACTCTGCTCACTTGCTAAAACTTAAAAACTATACTCCAAAACCAGGAACATTATGCATATAAACATTTTCCAACTGAATCCTAAAAGCATTAGTCTATTCATGCTAAGTTGCTTCAGTCATGTCTGACTCTTTGCAACCCTATGGACTGTAGTCTGCCAGGATCCTCTGTCCATGGAACTCTCCAAGCAAGAATATTGGAGTGGATTGCCATGCTCTGCTCCAGGGGATCTACCTGACCCAGGGATCAAACTTGCGTCTCTTATGTCTCCTGCATTGGCAGGCAGGTTCTTTACACTAGTGCCATTGGGAGTCCGATAAATTATCTACACTTTTGACAAAGTACGTGATCACAAAGGCAATATTAAAACTATCATACACACTAAATTCACTAACTACAGTATAATATAAACTCTAAAGCAATTATAAAAATTTTGCTCCCAGGGAATTTGGGGGAGAATGGATACATGTATATGTATGGCTGAGTCCCTTTGCTGTTCACCTGGAACTATCACAGCATTGTTAAGCTGCTATACCCCAGTACAAAATAAAAAGTTTAAAAAAAGAAAAATTTTGCTCCCAAACCTCATACTTTTGGAAACTAAGAAAAGACATTTTTAAAAAATCAATGGATCAAAGAATATCATAATATAAATCACAAAATATTTAGCGCTGAATAATAACAAAAATGTTCTTTATGAAAACTTGTGGAACGTAGCTGAAGTGGCATTTGTAGTAAAGAGCGTAGCCTTGGAATGTAATCACAGATATATTTATATAGAAGACAGGAATTTTACAAAATAATAAGCTAACTATTTTGCTCAAGAAGTTAAAAAGGATAACAAAAATTTTTAAGTAGAAAGGAGGAATTCTTTTTTTAAAAATTAGCTGTAACTGTAAATAAAGGCACCTTGTACAGAAGACTGTTAATAAAATAACAATAGAACTGTGGCTATAGCCAAACAAGAAAACTATGAGAATAATGTAGGAGCCAATCAAGCAGGGAAAAAGATAATTTAAAGCTGGTCAAGCGAAGAAGCACAATGAGCAGACTCATGACTTAATGAGCTAATAAAGAAGTACATACAACACAAGTCTGATTTTTAAAACATTTTAAAAATGCATTTCAACGTAAAGATTTCTTTGCAATTCTATGTGCTTCATTTATACATTAAAAAAAAAAAAAACGATTCTGAGAATGTCCATCAGCTTCACCAGACTGCAAAAAGCATCCATGATCGCAAAAAAAAAAAAAAAGTGAAAACTAAGTAAGATGGCTAAGAGGGGCAGGTGGGGCAGATCCTTGGAGGCTGGGAAAAAGTCTGAACCAGTGATAAGAGAGATGGAATGAGAGGGTGAAGGACAGGAGTGAACTCAGTCCCCCAGGTGTCACTCATTTCCTGCCCAGACCCAGCACCTCGAACAGTGCTTGGAACATGAGGCCACTAAGTCAAATTTTTTAAATGAATGGAAAATGGAAGTGGCGTGGAGGCAATTGTGAGGTGGAATATACTGGGCTGGTCCACTGAGTGGGCTTATGAGTGTAGAAGAAAGAAGGGTCAAAGGCGTAGAAGGTGTTGCACGAAAGCTGGGGCATTCAGTGAGGTCTGGCACTGGAGTAGGTGTAGCAGGTTGGAGACTAGCAGTGAGCTACCACAGGGGAAGGATTTATTCATCTTCTGAGCCTCCACATCACCTGGAATCACGCACTGATCTTAAGTTTTAATTTCACCCATCTGGTTCTAAATTGCTTTTCTCCTTTACAAATGAGACTCTAGAGCCATTGTCCCAAAGCACATTTGTCAATCTTCCTGAATGTCTTCCACAAAAGCATGTTGGAACGAAGTTTTTCTAGCCCAGAACACTTAATGCAAGGCATGACTTGCCCTATATGATACCACCCAGGCAAGTCTTGGATCCGGGACCAGAATCATAAAATTTAAGAAGAGGCAATTGGCTTTCATAATGGTTAATTTTGTGTGTTAGCTTGACTGGATCTTCAAATGCTCAGCTGGTTAAACAAATACTGGCAGAATGGGGACAGTGTACTTTCTGCATGACTGTCTTAGAGCTGGGACATTAGTCTTCTCCTATCTTCAGACATGGACTCAAACTGAAACATTGAAATTACACCATCAGCTCTCCTGGTTCTCAGGCCTTCAGCCTCAGACTAGAAGTACAGCATTGGTTCTCCTGGGTTTCTAACTTGTCAAAAACAGCAGATCCTGGGACCTCTCAGCCTTCCTAACCACATGAGCCAATTCCTCACAATAACTCCAACTATATATATATATGCTCTAAATCATCCACATAAAAATGTTACATACCATAAGTTCAGAGAAAAACTCTGAACTTTAATTCATTAGAGCAGCAAAAGAACATTAAGAAACATGAGGTGATGCATTGCAGTGGGATTTAAGTTTGGTTCAAACAGTGAAGGTGAGGACTGCTTTAGAAGAGAGCAGGAATTAAGGTCATCTGGGGCATATGCCCACACACACCTGTTCCACTTCCTCCTTAACCATTCTTCATGACCTCTGGCAATTTGGCTTCCACCGTGAGGCTCCATTATTAAACCTTTACTCCTGGTCATCTCTAGTCTCTCCAAACTCCAACCATTCCCATCCACTAATGATGTATATCTCTAGCCTTAAGCTTTCAAAAATAATGGAATCATAGACAGATGATAACTACTGTCCCCACTTCACAAGTTAAAAACAACAACAACACCAACAACCTGAGGATCCAGGAAGTCTAGAGATGTGTTCAGGGTCATGTACCTGCTGGTAATTAGAGCTGAGACTAAGAAGTCAGGTTTCCTAAATATTAGTTTAACATTCCTTTGGATAACCCAGTTGTCCCTCTGGTCTATGAGCAACTATGAACTATCTCCAATTAGATATGCTTTGTTCAACTCAAAGACTTCAAGCTGCAACATGCAGTCAGAAAGACAGCAGTAGCTTGTAAAAATGCTGAGTCTTCAATGGAAAACTGGGGAAAAGTATGTGTCATATAAGACAGTCAAAGGGTTAATATCCTCCATTTGTAAGACAGCATTCTGTCCATTCTGTCCATTATATTTATTGAGAATTTACTAGCTGCTTGACTGTGGTAGACACTAAGAATATCATGGTGAGTAAAAATAGCATGGTTTTTACTTGCATGGGATTTACCATCAAGTTGGCAGAGACAGACTCATCAGAAATCATTGTTGCGGAAGACAGTCACATGCAGCTTCCTGCCTCCTGCCTGGAAGGGTTGCCCTGGGCCTGGAACACTTCCTTACAAAGAGAGAAAAAGCCCTACAGCCTGTACCAGTCATACTTCTTTGTTTTGGAACATCTTCCCCTGTTCCAGGTTTGATGTGTACTTTTTTGTTCTGCTTGGGCATCTGGCTCATTGGCCCTCAGGCATGTCCCCACCTTTTTGAATTTCAAACCCATGTGCGGGAGAGGGTGTCCTTCACCTGCAGCAGAAAAGGGGTCCATGCACCATCTCCCTGTCTTACTCTGGGCTGTGGAGTGAGACCCGCTGACCACAGAGGATGGATGCCGGCTGTTAAAGCTGCTCTTGTTCTGTCTCTTTACGGGGGGAAAGCATTGTTCCATCCAGAGCCTGTGTAAGTTCTCTCTTTCTTGGCGACCCTGACACCTGCAAACCATGCAGTGGGTTGACACCCTGGTACTGCTGCTCCTGGTGGGAGGCAACAGGTGTCACTTGCTCCACAACTGCCATAATGAAACCACAGCTGAAGGAAAGAAAAGCCCACTGAGGGAGCATGTAACTGAAGGGTGGATGCGACTGAGCTGAGAATGGTAGTATAAACCAGAACTAGTTAGGGAAAAATAAAAGAAGAGGCAGACACTACCCTGTTCCTTAGGCAAAGGCAAAGGAAATTATGTGCAACTGGCCTATGGCAGGAGGAAATATATTCGAAAAACTGGAGATTTCCCTGGTGGGCCAATGGCTAAGACTCCACATTCCCAATGCAAGGGGTCCAGGTTCAATCCCTGGGCAGGGAACTAGATCCCACATGCCACAACTAAGCGTTTGCACACTGCAACTAAAGATCCCGTATGCCACAACTAAGACCCCGTCCAGCCACATTAACAAATTTAAAGAAAGCTGGTGTGCCCTTGGGGCATAAAGTAAGAAGAAGAATGAGACTAGAAGAGGCAGAGAAAGGAAGGCTGGGACCAGACAGAGCAGGACCTTTTAGGTTATATTGAGGATTTGAGTCTGTATTGGTTGAGAAATGGCTGGCACACAAGTGTCTGTTAAGGGCGGGGCTGACACAGTGAGATTTGTCTTTTGAAAAGAGGAGGGTGGCAGCGATGGGAAAATGGATCGGAAAGGAAGAAAGTGAGACCACTGCCCATGTTCAGGAGAGAGACAAGGGTAGCTTAGGCCAGTGGTTCTCAAACTGAGAAATTTTACCCCTTAGAAAACACTTGGCAATGTCTGGAGACATTTTTGGTTGTTCCACTATGTGTGGATGGATGTCACTGGCATTTAGTGGGTAAAGATCAGGGATGTTACTAAATTATGATACACAGAACTGACTCCACAACAAAGGATTATCTGGCCTGAAATACAAATAGTGCCAAAGACCGGGAAACCCTTGCTCAGACTGTGGTGGTGGTGAAGATAGAGTACATATTGCAGAGATAATTAAGAGGTTAATATACACAGTAATTAGTGGCTGATTATGAGGAATGAGGGAAAGATTATCTAAGATAACCCTCAGGTTGCTGGCTTGCCCAAGTGGATGAGCAGGAGTGGCATCCACTGAAATAAGAAAATTTTGGAGGTGGTGATGATCTGGTAGGAGAAGATAAGGAATTCAGCTTGAAGCCTCATAAACTGAGATGCCTTAAAAAGACATCCAAAGAAGTCAAACAGCCAGTTCTCTAAGTCTACAGCTCAAGGTGGGAATCCTGAGCAGAAGACATGTATTGGAGGGGCTTTTGTGAATAGAAGAGAAGGTGTGGGCATGGATGAGATTACCTAAGAAGGGAGTACAGAGTGAGGAGGAAAGAGGGCCCAGGACTACTTGTTGAGAAATTCCTGGGAGAAGAGCACAAACTAGCAAAAACTTTGAGGAGGTGGGAACAAAACCAGGGCATGTCACATCCCAGAAGCTTCAAAAAGGCCTGTTTTCCCCACAGCTTCTCCAACATGGAGTGTCACTGATCTTTTTTGGTGGTGGTGTTATATTCATTAGTTTGTTGTATTTTTAGATTTTATATATAAGTGATATCAACAGTACTTTGTTTCTCTCGGACTTATTTCACTAACCACAATGCTCTCCAAGTCCATCCATTTGCTGCAAATGGCAAAATTTTGTTCTTTTTATGGGTAATACTATACACACACCCATACACATCACCGTTTCCTTAACCATCCATCTGCCGATGGACACGGAGGTAGCTTCCATATCTTGGTTATTATAAGTGGTGCTGCTATGAACATTGGGGTGCATGTATCCTTTCCAACTTAGGGAAACTGCTGGATCTTATGGTAGCTTTATTTTTAGCTTTTATGAAGAACCTCCATACTGTTTTCCACAGTAGCTGCACCAGTTTACATTCCTATCAACCATGTATGAGGGTTCCCTTTTCTCCACATCCTCACCAACATTTGTTTTTGTGCTCTTGTTGATGAAAGTCATCCACAGATAGTTTTAGCTTTGCTATTACTTGGCTTAAAAAGTCTAATTTAAAGATATCAAAGTTTTAGGCCCAGGAAACTCTTCTCAGCTGCTGGGAAACCCTAGGGGATGTTAAGGTCAGTTATTCATCCCTGTGAGCCAGTGCTGACCTCAGGTCTAGGGGCAGCGTCAGCAGCTGTTTGTGGGTTTATGACCCCCTGGGTGCAGAGAGTCCTTCATCTTTCAGTCCTAAGCCTTGTGTTTCATTGACACACAGCTTTCAATGAAAAGAAGCCTTGCAATTCAGCAAGTATTCACTGAATGCCCCACTCTAGACTCTGTTCAAATCCTGTTCAACAGTCCATGTCCATCAGACTTAGGTGAATGACTGGTGTCCTTGCATGCTCTGTGTGTGTGTGCACCCACATACACACACCCAGCTTGGGACCCTCATCTTTGGGCTCAAAAGTCTCAAAAAACAGGGGTACTGTTCTCTGAAGGCCCTTTTCTCTCATGAAGGGTTTGGCCCTACCTGCATAGGACAGAAAACTAGTGGCGCACAGGACCTAGCTCTCAAGGACACTGTCGAGGTCTCAGCAATTCCTTTCAAAAATTCAGAAGCCACAAAGAGGGATGATTCAACAGAAGCCTGCTTATTAAGCATCTTGCTGGGATCATTCCAAGAGTCCTTGGGGGTCACTCAGAGGGGCCACAAGGCTACCTGCTGGTGCATTAAAAACAGACTCCTGGGGCATGTGAATGGCTGCATCTTTGTCACTTTTCCTATTTGGCCTCTTCTAAGAAGTGCTTGGACTGAATTTTGGCCTACAAAATGCAGTGAGGGAGAGCATTGCTCAGTAACTAGTGAGAATGTCCCTGGGCATAGTGAAGGCAGTTCTGCTAAACTAAGAGGGAAGGACTCTGATTACTTTGCTCTCCTGGTCCAAGTCACCCAGGGGCCAGTCTGCTTACCTGTCTCACCCCCACCATTACAGGTGTTTACAGGTGTCCTCGACGTCGCGGAAAGATGACGCACACCCACAGAGTGCCTAGTCTCTGCCCTGCCCTGACCCCACTTCCCCTCTACTGAGGCTTGGGGTAATAGTGAAAGAAACTAACAGATAAGTCAAAAGGCTCTTGGCCTTGACATCAAAGAGGGCAGCACGTAGAAGACATCACCCTCGCCCCACTTTTCCCAGGTAGGCCCGGGCGGGATCGCTAGTGAAGAGCCAAGGCCCCGCTGCGGTTCCCAAACCTCCCCGCCCCCACTCCGCATGATAGTGAACTAGAAGAGGGAAGGTGAAGAGGTGCTTGGCCAGGACCAGGGGGCGGGCCTAGGACACGGAAGCCCCGCCCCGCCCCGCCCTCGCCCCGCCTCCGCAGCAGCCCCTGGCGCTCTGGCTGCCGACTAGCACTGCAGCAGCGCCAGTCGCCTTCCTCCGGTCGTCCACGCACAGGTGAGGAGAGGACCCCGCGTCTGAGCCGCTGCAGGAGTGGGAAGCTTCGTGGGGCTGAAATCTGGAAGGGAAGGAAACGGAATCGAAATCCTCAGGGGGCCGGAGGGAGGGACAGAAGTACGCGTGCCCCACGTCCTCGGGCCGTGGGGAGGTGATCCATGCGGCCCCCGGAGAGGTGGACGCATCTTTAACCGAGCGCTTCTTCGAGTCCAAAGGAGAGCCGGGAGCTTGTATGCCTTGACTGTTGTGGGGATTCAGTCCAGAGTGGGGCCTCCTAGATCCTGGGGCGCTGGATGCCGGGGACCCGACATCCTCTTGCAATGGTCTCCAGCCAGCAGCGACAGATACTCGTCCTGGATCTTGAAAGGGCGACCTCGGGCTCGCAAGCCGCGAACACACAAAGAAACCTCCCTTGCTGGCGTGCTTTGAAAAACAGCCCTGCCTCAGACTGTGAATGTTGATAATAGGTTGAAGATTTGTTCTGCCCCAGGAGGTGTGTACAGGTGGGAAAATCTGCAGAAGAAGCTCGACTTCTTCGAAAATTTTTTGAATTTAAATTTTCAGCAAGTCCATTCTTCCTTTTTGCATGGGGGGAGGTGCGGGCTGGCGAGAGATGACTCTAGAATATAAGCCCAGCCTTGGGTCTGCCTGGGAAGTTCTAGGTTCATCTGACCCCCAGAAGGCTTTCCTTTGGAAAAAGTGAAGTGGGTTTGTGCTTTAACGCGGTGCAAGTTTTCGGAACTTCTTAAGTCAGGGACCAAGTTCGCGCAGTCATTCTATGTTCTCTCACCTGCAGCTGGAAGGAGAGATGTTCACGGTGCTGACCCGCCAACCTTGTGAACAAGCAGGTCAGTATCACTCAGCAGGCAGCGGGTATGATTTTGTCGCATCACGCAAGAATCCCAGCTTCAGCCCACAGGCTCTTTCATCCACGTCCCCGGCAAATGACGGTTTAACTTCTTTGGTGGAAGACTTAGTCTCCACCGGGCTTTTACCACCGGCATTCCACAGATAAAAGTAATTCTTTTCGTCAAAGCGACACAAAACCAGACTAGCATGCTTGTTTCGCTTAAATGGTTTTTCCGGTTTGCATAATCCATTAATTTGGCCCTTGTGGTTTCCCTTACCCAGCTGTGTGTAAGGTCTGCTTTAGAATATTGTTGATTTTGTGATGAACTGTAAAGTACTTGGAGCTTGCCTCTCTTTCCATCCAAGTTACTGCTGGCCTGGCGCCTACAGCATCCCTTCCCCCTCCGCCTGCCTCCCGCCCCCCCCCCCGCCCCCGCCCCCGTGGTCAGCGTTGTTACCACCTTTTACTGCAGGCACATGGGTAGAATTTGCACACACACGCACACACACATACACACACACTTCTGAGCTTGTCCTGCCTGCCTCTGGAGCACATTTTGCAGTTGCTCTGTGTGGAAGCCTAGAAGGCTCTGGCCTCTCCACTCTTGGGAGGCACCTGGTAATTACAGTGTTTGTCCAGCCCTAATGACAGCACAGCTCTAGGCTGCAGTTCCCTAAATGAATGAGACCTGGTCTAGTCCACTTTGGTCTACGATAGGCTTTTCTGCTGGAGCAAGGGTTTGCTTAAAGTAATCACAGCTTTTTACCTGAAAACTGCTGAAGCACAGAAGACTGAGGAGGTTAGGCTCGTGGCTGTGGTCAGGAGACTGCTTACGTATCACCCCCAGTTCGGCCCCACGGGCAGATGTTCTTTAGCGGTGCCCCTAAATTGGTATTCAAAACACTTTGATAGTTTAACACATATACTGTAACATCACACATGCAGACTAACTTGTTACATTCCTTCCAAAGGACAAGTTTAACTTGGTAGATTAAACTCCTACCTTGTCTTGTATATAACTGACCTGGCATACACACTGTTTAACAGTTGATGCAAAAATTTGCCTCTGTGGATGAAACGGTTTCTGTCTGGGTCACATCCTTTGATCTGGAATCACAGAAAAGTGAGCCAAGACCCCTTCAGAGGCTCTGAAGGTTAACTCCACAGTAGCTGGCCTCCCTCCAGGTGCTGTGACAAACAATTCCGCAGTGAGTAACTTGGTGTACAAGTCATTTAACACACTTGGGACCAGTTCTGTAGAATAAATTCCCAGAAGTGGGATTGTGAGGCAGATGGTATACACACTTGCAATTTTGATACATGCTGACAAATTCCCCTCCAGTTCACTCCCAGTGACAAGGTAGGAAAATTAAGGCACCTTGGGCATCAGGATGTGTCTGCGGCAGTATTGATACTGCAGGGGAATCAGGTGAGGTAGTTAAGAGGTGGCTCTTCTGAGATATTGAGACCCACTGCATGACTGACCTCCCCAAGTAATGAGCACTGTGATGCGACTGGATATTGAGGCTGAATCTAACTCTATATGGTAGTAAATACATGCTCTTTTTTTTCTTCCAAGAAAATATCTCCTAGAAATAATGTAAACAATAGCTTATGATTATCTAAAAGTAGATGTTCCAGAATAGGACAGGTTGTACCCCATTGCTGTTCAACAGAACTTTCTGTGATGGTAGAAATGTTCTATAATTACACTGTCCAATATGGTAGCCACTTTTGACTATTGAACACTTAGAAAGTGGCTAGTGCAACTGAAACTGAATTTTTAAATTTTATTTACTTTTAATTAATTTAGATACTCAATTGGTGAGACATATTTGGATTCTCTGAATTCATTGCTCTTCCTGTTATGCTAGTGTTTATCATAGTTCAGCCATTTGAGTCTCACCACCTATGTTTATGCTATAATAGTTCTACCAAGACTATTATTTAGTCAATATTTTACTTTAATGTCTTTATATCTTTAAAAAAATTAGGTATAAGTTATATATATAGTGATAGGTAGTGGTGGTGGTTTAGTCGCTCAGTCGTGTCCGACTCTTTGCAACCACACGGACTGTAGCCCACCAGGCTCCTCTGTCCATGGGATTTCCCAGGCAAGAATACTGGGGTGGGTTGCCATGCCCTCCTCCAGGGGATCTTGGGACCCAGGGATCGAACTCGGGTCTCCACATTGCAGGTGGATTCTTTATGCTGGTAAATGCAGGAGACCCACGTTTGATTCCTGGGTCAGGAAGATCCCCTGGAAAAGGGATAGGTTACCCACACCAGTATTCCTGGGCTTCCCTTGTGGCTCAGACGGTAAAGAATCTGCCTGCAATGTGGGAGACCTGGGTCTGACACGATTGAGTGACTTTCACTTCTTTCATATATAGTGAAATGGATAGATCTTAAGTTGTGTCCCTAAATTTGGTATTCTCGCCTTCTGGAAGGATTATGTTTTTAGCAAATAGACAATTTATAAGAATATTTTTTAAGGGAAATTGTATCTAAAGGAGCTGGTTTGCTGTGATTTTCAGTTTTTTTCCAAAGGACCTTGGAAAGTTTGATAAATTTTGAAAAATGCATAAACTCATATACCCCACAATCCTATTTAGATATAAGAGCATTTTCACTTCCCTAGAAAGTGCCTGCCCTAAACCCCTGTGCAATCACTGTTCTGATTTCTATCACCTGCTTGTTTTAGAGCTTAACATAAATGGAATCATTTCAGAAAGTTTCTTTCCTTCTTTTCTTTTTTTAAAAATAAACATATTTGCTACTTTATTTATGAAATTTTCATTAGCCCGCACTGGTATGTTAAGACCCAAGTAAATATTTGCTCATAATCCTCTGGTTAGGAAATATTAGCTTAAATTTAATAAGTAGAAATAGTCCATTATGATATATTATATATAATCATATATTACATATAATTATCTTTACTTAGAGGCTATATATTTAGTTGACAACTCATATGCTACATTTTTTTCTTTTGCATTTACATGTTATGATTAAAATATAAAATATAAACCCCAGAGATTACATGACCCCTTTGGGAGGGAACATGCGGATTAGGGTCTACTTACTCTTCATCTGTAAAGATGTCTATGTCTTTACTATAGACACAGGGAAAATGACTGAGATTGAATTCTTACTGGGCACCCACACATCTTCGGAATTCAGACACATTACCATTTGTTTGACAATGTCACCACGTACTAAACTTTATAATCATTGATTGTATCTGAAATACAATAGGAATTTCTTATTTATCTGAGGTTATTTTTAAATGGAATATTATATCACCTGCTTTAATAGAAAACTCATAATTTTCAAGTGTACATTGAAATAAATGTTGCTGGAAATCATCTCAGGGACAACCAGTAATATGCATAACACACTTTGGGAAATACCAGAGAGCTAGCATATGCACACCCTCCTTGCAAATGCTGTTTTAGTCCACTCTTTGGAGGAAAGATACTCAAATGGGTATTTGAGCCCAGTTGTAGTTCTAAATGTTTGGGTCTCAAAAAAGCCAGAGGAAGTGACTTATGCATGCAGCTAAGCACCCAATTAAGCACCCAATTCACAGATTCTACAAAGAAGGGCAGGGCCCTGCTCCTGATTCCCCCTCACGTGTCTTCTGGGTTTCCTCATTTTAGGCCTCAAGGTCCTCTCCCGAACTCCAGCCATCATCGCCTTGGTGGTCTTGTTTTTGAGCATTGTGGTGCTTATGGCTATCACACTCATCCAGACACACCAGAAAGAGGTCCTCTTTCCAGGACCAAAGGTAGGTGTGAAGGGGTTGGCACTGAAAGGAAGAAATGGGCTCTGGCATCAATGACTCTCAAGCTATGAGTTAGAAGAGAAGAAAATTCTTGCCCTTCCTCACCTCCAGCTGGAGCCAGGGAAAGGTGGGGTAAGGCCCAGGGAGAAAGACTGGACATGCTAGGTTTGTGCTGTTTGAGGTGACAGATTGATAGTGGTGACACCTTCTCCTAGGATGATGTGGTCTTGCTTTGACTCCTGACTGTTGGAACCAAAGCCAGACTTTGTCACCAAGAATTATGGATGGCTACCAAAGATTTACCAGCTTGTCAGTCTCCCCAGATGACCCGACCCTGCTCGTGAGCGGAGACCAGGAGACTCAGGCTCTTCTTCTGGCCTAGCCTGGGTAAACAAAGCCAAGGACCTGAAAAGTCTCCTTGATCTGTGCTGTGCTACCTCTCTTGAGTCTAGAAGTATGCCATGATCCCTCTGACTCCTCCCCCAACTGAAATTACTCAGGACCTTATGCTAAGTTCCAGAGACCTCTGTCAGCCCTCGATAAAACCATCCCTGAATGGATGGACTCTGGGAGACAGAACTGTACACAGCCTCTCCCTTGGCTGTAAGGGTGACAGGAGGTGATCCCCTGAGGGACTGTCAAGTGAAAGGTGAAGAGAATCAGTGAGTCCTTCAATTATTCTGAGTATAAGTCAGCAAACTTCCTCCATAAAGAGCCAGATAGTACATATTTTAGGTTTTGAGAACCATTTATAGTCTCTATTGCATATCTTTTCTTTTTCTCTCCTTATGACTCTTTAAAGCTATGAAAACCACTCTTAGATGGAGGGCCATAGGAACCATATTATTTGAATCTCATTTAGAATTTATCTTTGACCTTGGGTCTTTTCTATATCTTCCTGCTGTTAGGGATTGTTCATAGGCTATATTTGATATAGAGGTTTTTAAAAGATAAAAAGAACCATTTTTGCCTTGACTCTGTGGTTGAGTTTGATCTACCATCCAGAGTCCACTTTGCTAAAGGATTAGAGGAAAATCTGTTTCTTTCTTTCTGTCTGTCTGCCTTTAAATTAATTAATTAAATTTTTTCTGGCTGCAAAAAGAAGCTTGTGGGATCTTAATTCCCCAACTAGGGATCCAACCCAGGGCCCCAGCAGTAAGAATGCTGAGTCCTAACCACTGGACTGCCAGAGAATTTCCTAAAATCTTTCCTAGATAATAGAACTTTGTTCTTTTATATTTTACTTAAGAATCACATCCTCCCATGAATAACATGAATAAAAAAGAAAAAGAAAAGCCTCATGCAGCTGTCCTGTGGTGAGAGGAAAACAAATTATCTGGCTGTCCAAAGACATTAGCTAAGGCCTAGAGAAGCTGTTTTCCCAAGCTCCAGGCACTGCCTTCTTCTATAAACTGTATAAAATCAGGAGTGCAACTAGAGGAAATACCATCTCCTTACTCTTTGTAAATTGCTAGTCAGTTGAGTGAGCATTTTTCCCTGAATTATCTCACTGAAATCTTGTGCCAACTATGGAAGATGGTCAAGCCCTGTCACCACCATTTTGCAAGTGAGGAAACATAGGTTTGCTCAGTGGATGAGCAACATTCCTTTGCCCACCACCAGGGCTCTCTTCATTTACTTCCGACTGTTCCTTGATCCTAAGTTCTGAACAGGGAGCCCAGAAGAAGATACTGTCCTCTGATAGGAAAACATATCCGCCTTTGCACAGGAGGGGAGGAGCAGAGGACGGGCACAGAGACAGGAAGGTGCTGAATTGCAGGAGCAACTTGGGGGGCAAGTAACCATTCTCAGACCCTAGTGCCACCCTGTGCGTGCGTGATCAGTTGCTTCAGTCGTGTCTGACTCTGCAACCCTATGGGCCATACCCCACCAGGCTCCTCTGTCCATGGGATTTCCCAGGCAAGAATACTGGAGAGGGGTTCCATTTCCTCCTTCAGGGGATCTTCCCAACCCAGAGATTGAACCCATGTCTCTTACATCTCCTGCATTGGCAGGCAGGTTCTTTACCACGAACGCCACCTGGGAAGCCCAGTACCACCCTTAGACCCCATAAATCAAAGGAACCAGCTCTAGCTGCACTCTGGGTACACCTCTCCACGGGACAAGGGAATGTGCCCACCAAGAGCCATGCTTCCCCTTCTAGAACATGCTTAGGACCCCAGAACCCAGGGTCTGTGTGGGCCTTCCTGAGAGCAGACCTCACCACTGATCTGAGGGGTGGCAAAGGGGCAGCTGCTTGCAGGGAGACTAGATAGAGCGTGGGCATGGTCTACAGTCTGAGCTAGCCCACCTTCTACAGTCAATGTACAGGTGCATGAGGCTGTTCACACTGTGGATTTGCCTGTGGACGAGAAGAAGACAGGTGGCGGGGTAGGGGAGGGGGCAGGACAGGGCAGAAGTCTTCCTTTATAAAAAAGTGTCCCTTGGGCCCTTCAAATGTGAGGGATAGGCTGGTTAAGACAGTTGTTTGGGGAGATGAGAGGTCAGTTCAAACTGGAGGGACATGGAGAAATTAGAAGACCTGAAGAGTAAACTGAGTAGAGAAAAGTGGGTCCCCAAGCAGTGTGGAGGGTGCTATTGAAGGAGACCATGTTTAGTTCCACTGTTCAGAGGGGTTTCCCTAGTCAAAGGTGCCTGTGCGAGATAGTCATCTGGGGGTGATCCCAGGAAGCACTGTGCAGCGTGGAAGTGAGACAGAAGGGAAGGGGCTTCTGTCCCAGTGGAGGGGCTGATACCCAGCAGGTTACCACTGTGGGCAGCTGGGACTGCCCTGGGAGCCAGTGCAGAACTCACCTCAGGGATGAAATCTGTCACGGGCATACAGAACACCTGGCTCGGTCATCCGAGTCCAGGGCGTATTTACACACCAGCTTCCATTAGTCATCGGTTGAGGGCTGCTCCCTGGGGGACATAAGCCCTTTAGTATTTCTGGCATATTGTGCGCTTAGGTTGGCTGGGCCAATGGAGACAGCCTTCAGGCAGGTAGAAAGTGCATACATAAGTGGACATCACAGGGGTGAGGGAACCCTGTGACTGTCACCCCGTAGGTAGACTATTTTCATTCCAACTTTGAAAACGAGAAAACAGAGGAACAGAAAGGGCAAACAGCTTCCTGCGATTATACAGATTAGAAATAACATAATTGGCATAGAAGGAAGAAAAAAAGCAGAGAACAAAGGCCTTAGGCAAGAGTTTGGAAGGATCGGTATGTATATCCTCATTAGCAGACACAGCTCAGAGAGGGGATTTTTAATTTCTTCAGCCCCCGCTGTAGGAGAATGAGTTCTATGACATCGGAATATTGGCTCAGGGGCTCATCCTGTTTCCCTGAGAGAGTTAGGTGTGAGAAAAGACAGATGTTGTGGCCAGCTGAAGTGGAGTGGAATGACAGCTTGGAAGGGGGCCCTTCACATGCAGCTTTTCTCAGGCTGTCCAGAGACCTGTCCTTCTGTTGTGCAATGTATGCTGGGGGTGGGAAGGGCAGTGTGGAGGTGGAGGCAGTGAATATTAAAAAAAAAGAAAAAATATATAAATTTTTCATTGTCTGTGTTTTCATACCTTGCCTCATCTTGCCTTTGTGTGCAGCTGGTGGTTCTGAGGGGCCAGCTCCATGGTGGTCTGCCTATATAGGGGGCCCTGGAATGTTCCTCAAGACCCATATGAGAGGTCAAGATATCTGGCTATTAAATCCAATGTTGGCCCACCTGACCTTATTTTATCTAAGTGTTCCATTCAGTTCAGTTCAGTTGCTCAGTCATGTCCAACTCTTTGTGACCCCATGGACTGCAGCACGCCAGCCCTCCCTATCCATCACCAACTCCCAGAGTTCACCCAAACTCATGTCCATTGAGTCAGTGATGCCATCCAACCATCTCCTCCTCTGTCGTCCCCTTCTCCTCCTGCCTTCAATCTTTCCCAGCATCAGGGTCTTTTCAAATGAGTCATCTCTTTGCATCAGGTGGCCAAAGTATTGGAGTTTCAGCTTCAATATCAGTCCTTCCAATGAACACTCAGGACTGATCTCATACAGTGGAACTATTAAAATTTAGGCAGTGATGGAAATATCCCCAGTCCCTTTATCACTGTTACTGGTTTGACCTGCTCTATCAGCTTGAAGAGTAAACATGACAACGTTGCCTTTGTTTTCCACCTACCCTGGCGCTTTATTATCATTAAGTCTGATATCTGCCTCTTGAGGCTTTACCCTCCCATCACAGTTGCTGAGAAGCCCTGAAGCCTCTCAATCCCATCTGATCAATATCCCAGTGCCACTGCCACTGCCGCTTGCACCCACATGGTGTCACTGTTGAAGAAGGGCATGCAGAGTCCCAGGTTTCAGGGACACTGCTTTTCTGCCATGACCTGCTCAGGTCACATTAGAGCCCAGGTTGGGTCACACAACTCTCCAAAGCACAACAACTGGACTGGGCTGTGTTAAAACCATCTCTTTCTAACCCTCATCCATTCTCAGTCATCAGCCTGGGTATCAGGTGCCCTGTGGCCCACCCTGGTTTACCTCTTGGAAAACAAGAGTTGGGTAATTGGTTTATTCCTTTCTAGAAAGCCCTGGCTCCTTATACACATTGGTCATTCTCCTCTCCACCCAGATCTGCACACCACTTAACTAAGAGTTTGCTTTCAAGGGTCTTTTGTCTGAACAAAGTCTACCATACCATACCAGGCACCTTCTTACTAATCAGTCACCCTGTTAAGACTTGTTTTTCTTCAACAAATATCATATATTAATGCATCTCTATGGAACCTAGAAAGATGGTACTGCTGAACCTATCTGCAAGGCAGCAGTGGAGACACGGACAAAGAGAACAGATTTGTGAGCACAGAGTGGGAAGGAGAGGGTGGGACGAATGGAGAGAGTAGCAAGGAAACATACATATTACCATAGGTAAAGTAGAGAGCCAGCGGGAATTGGCCGTATGACTCAGGGAACTCAAACTTGGGCTCTGTGACAACCTAGAGAGGTGGGATGGGGTGGGAGGTGGGAATGAGGTTCAAGAGGGATAGGGCATATACATACGTACGGGTGATTCATGCTGACGTATGGCAGAAACCAATACAATATTGTAAAGCAATTATCCTTCAATTAAAAAGACATTTTTAAAAAGACTTGTTTTTCTTAGAACTCAGGGAAAGTATAGGTGCTATGGGTACAGGTTTGAGAGTCAGACCCCAGCTTGATCCCAAGTCTGTGACCTTGACTAATTATTTACCTCTGTGAGCCTCAGTCTTCCCATCTGTCAAGTGGGGATGATGATAACACCTGCTTTATAAATGCGACACTAAGGCCCTTTCTGCACTGCCTGACATATTATAAGGGTTCAGCAAATGCTTATTACTATCCCTATTCTATTATAGTAAGAGTAATGATGATGATGATGATAAACACATCTAAGAAAGCTGATCATGTGATCTTTGCTTTTGCTTTTCCTAGAAGCTCACACAGTCCATGACCATGGGTGAATATGGAAGACTGTTTCTTTTTGGTTGACCCACTGAGTGTGTCTTCAGTTCTGCATCAGGCCAATTTTTTTCTTTTTCTGACGGTGCACTAAACAGAGGGTGACTTGCTGCTTTTCACCCAAACATCACCCACTTTATTGAACTGAATGAAATTCATTCTCCTCTTACACCTTCCTTCATGGAACCATATTGAGTTGCACTGATTTAGGCAAATGAACTCTGAAAACTGGTTAAAGACCAATTTTTCCACTTTTGAAAATGACAGTGAAAGATGGTGGGGTGGGGGTGGATTGTGTTAGTGAGAAGTAGCCCTGGGCCTCACGGCTGCTGTCAGTACATCAGCAGGTGCACAAGGGGCCGCCATCTCTCCTGCAAATCTCAGAGCAAAGTCGCTGGAGGCACCCACTGTGGTGAAAGCTAAATCCCATTTTTCTGCAGTTACAGATCAAAGTGGACATTCTTCTTTCTTTCTGATCTTGGCCCAGGAACCCTAAGCGTTCTTCATGAAGGGTTGGAATAAAGAAGATTTGGGGGTAGACAGTGTGGTATTCTCTGGAGTGGTTGCCTTCTTATGCTCGCTCTCCTATCAGTGCCTGGCCTGGAGGGGCCGGTGGAGGGGTAGTGAGCAGGCTGGCAGCAAAGGGAGGGAAAGCAAGCACTGACATGGAGGCTCAGACCTCTGCAGTGCCTGATTTCCTTCAGTTCCAACCTGTGCTTTAATCTCATGGGGAGCCTCTGCCTGGAACAGATTGTGAACAATGCCTCCCTTGTTTGCCATCGAGAGGTGTCATGTCAGGATCCCAAGCAATACGCGTCATCAGACTGAAGAGCCAAGTTGAAGAGGCTGTTCAAGTTCAAATACCAGTGTACACAGGGTGTTCTAAGTCTTAATAGAATGGAGGAGCTGGAGTAACACTTTTTTATTTGCTCCTATTTCAAATGAAGCAGGTGCTCATGGCAGAGTTTAGAATCAGGGGATTGGTTAAATGAATTACTGTACATCTCACAGTCAATGTGATGAATGTCTTAAAAATCATGATGTCAGTATTTTTACTGATAGGGAGAGATGTTCTTGATATACTGTTTTAGTAAGAAAAGAGCATTGGAGAAGCTTCTGTGTAGCATAGTCCTGTGTTGATTTAAAAACATACGAAACATAAGTGTATATGTAGTTGTATGCACAGAAGACCATTGGAAAAGATATATAACAAGGTGTTAAAACAGTAGTTGGGTTTGAAGAGTGTTATTCACTTTTCTTTCCTCTTTTTCTTGCTTTGTAATTTTATTTATTTTTCTTACTGGTTTTTCTATGTAGCCTGTATTTATTGAACAGCCAGTAAGCATCAGGCAGATGGTCTCCTATTTACTTCCGAAAGGAAGTTGTCTGAAAATGATGGAATCCAGAGAGGTTAGGTCTCTTACACAATATTGGAAAAGTAGGAATCCATCCGATTTGACCGGCCTCCAGAACCCAACGTCATCTTCCTTTCTGAGACAAGCTAGGCTAACTCAGTGGCAGAGGAATTGGGGAAAAGCTGCCACCCAGAAGCCGCTGATGCCCTGGGCTGACTCCCCCCCCCAGCCAGGTACTGACCTAGGTCCGCATAACTCATTCCTGTGCCCCTTGGCTGCTATGGCATGCTCTGTCCTGGGCAGGTCCGGTCCAGGGCCTGGGCTGGGCCACGCCTTCAGGCAAAGCTCTCTGGTAACTGCCCCAAGCTGGGTGAGATGGCTGGCAATACCCTCCTGTCCATTCTTCCACACATGAGTCACCAAAGTGAGATGATATATCAACAATCTTTCGTATTTTGTTTTTTCCTTCTTAAGTACTTCCTACCATGGTTTCCTATTGGTTGCTTATTCCCAGGCGGATAGTCCTGGAAGTTTGGAGAAGAAATGGTAGCAGGTGACTGACAATTCATTTTCCTCCTGAGACCCAGGTGGCTTCTGACCTCCCCCACCTCCACCCTGCGGAAGCTGGATGAAGAGAAATCAGGAGATTGTCTTTGCATGCACAATCCTTGGGGTACTCATCTTTAATCTTGGATGCATATTGGAGTCACCACGGGAGCTTTAAGAACTGTTTGTGCCTGGGTCGATTGACAGAGATTCTGATTTAATAAGTCTCGGGTGTAGCCTTGGCATTGGGAGCTTCAAAAGCTCCCTAAGTGATTCCACTGTGAACCAAGGCTGAGAACTGTGGCCTAGAACACCTGACCCACCTCCGCCCCACCCCTCCCTCCAGTCTACAGAAACGAAGTTGGTTTGGAGAAAATAGTTTTTTCTTCTTGGTCAGGTTCTATAAAAAGGAAGCGGTGTGAGTTAAACTCTTGGGATGACTCAGGGTTCTCAGTGGTTCTCTGGGAAAAGGGGTCCTCAGAGAGGCTGAGCCTGTAATTAACTCTCTGTCCCCCCTTTTATTCAGTATGGAATTGTACTTGATGCCGGGTCTTCCAGAACCACAATCTACGTGTATCAATGGCCAGCAGAGAAGGCAAATAATACTGGAGTGGTCAGTCAGACCTTCAAATGCAATGTGAAAGGTAAGGCCCACGGGAAGAAGGGAGAGTCCTAATGTCCTTTGGAGGCCTGCAGAAGTCCTGAAATACTGCCTGGAGGCGAGGAGTGAGCACTGGGCTGGGTGTCAGGGAAATATGAGACCTCTTGTTAGCGCTGCTACTCTTCAGTACAGTGACCTTAGGCTAGCCCCTTCCCTTCTCTGGATTTCAGATTTCTCATCTGTAAAAGGGGAGGCAGGGATGTCAAGAACTGTGAATGGTGTGGTTCGGACGCTGGTGAAAGACCCAAAACTCCTGTCAGAAACACAGGAGAGTTTATTGCTCACACAAATGCCCAAGGATCAGCGTTTTCTTGTCCTGGTTCTCTGAGCCCCAGTTTGCACAGGGTGATGTGTAGAGAGCACCAGATGGTACCTGCTTGCACAGTGGGTTGTATTACCAAAAAGGAACCCTGAGATTAGAGAACCTGAAAGATTTATAATGGGAGGGAAACACTATCTGTATCTTCTTAGCCTGTTCATTATGCAAATATCCCTGAACAGATAGTCCAGAACAAGAGCAGGGAGTGCCTCTGCTCATAAGACATGCAGAAATGTGAGAAACTCATGGAAAATTATACTCCAATAGGAAAGTTATACTCCAGTTGGCTGTGTATGGTGGGAGGGGAGGGTAAAAAGAGAGAGAGATGGACCATCTGTAAAGAAACTGGCTTGTGTGGCTCTGTTCCAGTAAAGCTTTCTTTATGGACCCTGAAATTCTGAATTTCCAATAATTCTCAAATGTCACAAAATATTATTAAAAAAATGTTCAACACCATCTAAAAATAATGCACGAGTATCTCAGTTCATAGGCTGTATAAAAGAACGTGGTGAACTGTATATGGCTAGGGAGCTGCCAACTCTGAAACAGAACATTATCAATGTCTTTAATGACCCTCCACGCACTTCCTGCTTCCTCCACAATATATCCTGAATGTTATGTTGACTATTGACTTGTTCTTTTTTATAGTTTTGTCCTTATGCATTTAGTTTTTCCTGGTTTTGGAAATGGAATCAAGCGCATATTTATACAATCGGAAGCAAACCTTTATTCTGTAATTTGCTTTGTTCACTACCACTTGGTTTTTAAAATCCATCTCTGTTTGTATGAGTACCTGGTTCATTTTTCCCTGTTGAGGGATATTTGTATTTCCCTGGTTACTAATAAGGTTAAGTATCTTTTTATATATTTATGACTATTTCTGTTTCTGTGAAATGCCTATTCATGTCTTTTGCTCATTTTTCTACTGAATTGCTTGACATTTTCCTATTGAGTTGTGGAATTCTTTGTCTTTATTCCAAATATGAATGCTCTGCTATATTATTATTATATTGTTGCTAATATCTCTCACAGTTTACAGTTTGTCTTTTTAGTTTTTCATGATGTCTTTTGACGAATAAAAGTTCTCAGTTTTTACGAAGGTACAGCTATCAGTCTTCTCCCTTTTCGTTTGCTCTTTTGTATGTTTTATTTAACAAATCCTTCCCTAACTTGAAGTCATAAAGATATTTTTCTGTCGAAAGTTTTGGACTTCCCTGGCAGTCCAGGGGTTAAGTCTCCACACTTCCACTGCAGGGGTCACAGGTTCAGGCCCTGTGGCACAATCAAAACAAAAAGGTGTCATAATAAATTTGCCTTTTACAATTAAGTCTTTAGGCCACAGAATCAAGCCCAGTTAGTGGGTGTATATGTATGTACCACCCTCTTTAGAGCACTATGACTTTGGACTTGGTCTGGATCTTCCCAATGAGTGTACAGCATAGGTTATAGGGATACCTTCAGCCCAGAGGATGAGTTAGACTCTGGGCCAGTCACCCCAAGCAACTTCCTTCATTTCCCTCAATAAGCTGCTCAAATAGAATACTCTCTTGCAGATTGTGGTATAGAAAATGTTGGGAAGCAGAATTAGCCTTTCCCGTAGAGAGACCAGGAGTTGTCTCTGGATAACCAGGGTGCATTCTGATCATCTGCCCTTCCATGGAGGGCAGCCAGGAGCTTGCTGACCCTGGGACATAGGTGTCACAGTTAGGGTCTTAAGAAGCAGATGCGCAGACAGAGGCTGGGGTGCAAGGGAGTGATGAGTGATCCATACCCGTGGAAAGGAGGCAGAAAGAGGAGGACTGCATAGAAAGAGAAGTCAGACTGCAACTCAGGCGTAGCAGAGCTCCGGCCGATTAGAGGTGTCCTGCACTGGCTATAAATGGTCAGAAATGACTGGATGGTGATTCCTCCTGTCACTGTTAGTTATTGGATGTTGCCAGCTTGGGAGGAAAGTATTGACCAAGACAGTTTTCTGCAGCTGAAGAAAACCCCGAGGGATCTAACCTCTAGACACTAAGCCTTATTTGAAGGGGCATCTGTGCGGCACTTCTCTCGGCTCCTCACAATAGGGAACTTCCATGTCGTCTGAGCACTGCTTGCATCGTTACCTGCAGTTCACCAGCAGCAGCAGCCTTTCTGAAATTCAGCCAGAGATCCCATCTCTGTTCTCCTAACTTCTGAGCTACTTCTTCACTCTGAAGCATGAAACAGGATGCTTTTTTAGGAAAGACAGACCAGCCACTCCAAGCAGAGATGATAATGTAGGATAGTGATTAAAACATCACCCTCACCCCTACTACAAAAGCTCTGGAACCTTATCTGAGCTCTCTGCATCTTGACTCCCTTATCGCTAAAATAAAAAGCATAACAGTAATACCCACCCCACAGAAATGATTTGGATTAAATGACATAATATGTATAAAGCAGGTCCACGGGATTTTTCAGGCAAGAATACTGGAATGGGTTGCCATTTCTTCCTTCAGGGGATCTTCCCGAGAGCCTGGCAGGCTACAGTCGATGAGGTCACAAACAGTCAGACACAACATAGCAACTGAGCACCAGCACATATAAAGCAGGTAGCAAAGCCCTGGCATACAGCAGGCACTCAATAATTGTTAGCTGTTAACTACGTGGCACCACACTTTAGAATTCTCAGTGGATATTCTTGCTAAAAGGCTGTTCTAACATAGCTGTCAGATCTGCCTCTAGCCCTGGGAGGACAGTTCAGTGAAGTCAGTCGTGATGGCCTCAAACTGTAGGAAGAGGTGGCACTTTCGTGGGGAGAGACCCAGGCAGTCTCTCAGGGGCACGGGCCCTTGGCCCACCCTGGATGTGATTTAGGGGAGGGGCAGGGTCATGGAGCCCACACCACATCCATAAATGGATCTTCTCTCTTTGATCACAGTAGCCTCAGGGATCCATATATATACTTGGAATGACCAGAAGACCACAAACTACAGCTCAAATAACAGAGCTGAAGTTTGGCAAGTGTCATCCACTGGAAGACAAGTAGCTTCGCCAAGCATGCTCTGGGTTTCCAGTTTCTCGGCTGCAGATTTCCCCAGGACCCCCTGCCTTGGCCAGTGTGAGGGAGTGGTGAATGTGTGCTTGCCTAATGGTGTTTCCTGAACACCCAGGGCCTTAGAAATACCTTTCTCAGGGCATTCGTGGTGGGCGTCCATCCTCAGGTGCTGCTGTTTTCTGTGAGCTCAGTGGGTGCTGCCTTAGCTCCTGCGCGCCATGCCAGTGTCTGTTACTCTGGCTGCTTATTTTTAAGCCATCCTCTGAGGGTCACTGGTTCCTTGCCTGTCCCTCATCTCTGTGCAGGATGCACTGCTCAGGCTTCCTGCTGCCTACTCTCAGAGGTGACAGTCATGTTTTCCCTTTACCCCAGCAGTTAAAAATGTTTTTCAACTCCACTGAGACTAGACTTAACCATCTCCATTGAAATACCTTAAAAAGTTGCTCTAGGAACTTTTTGGGATCACATGTACACCCGTGGTGTATTCATGTCAATGTATGGCAAAACCAATACAGTATTGTAAAGTAAAATAAAGTAAAAATAAAAATTAAAAAACAACAACAACAACAACAAAAAAAAGTTGCTCTAGGGACCAGGTCGCTACAGTGTTGAAAACCATCTTTTGTTCAGAACATGTCTTTTGCTCCTGTCCCACCTCAAGTAAGTCTTATGCCAGCGTCTAGCCCTCTCCTCTCAGATTGGAATCGCAGTTTTAGCTCTTTCGTTGGAGCGCCCCAGTATTCCATGAGCCTGTGAACCCAATCTCCTTTTCCCTCTGGGAGGCTTAAGGGAACCTTATGAAAATAGGTCCCTGAGGGACATGCTCAAATACCCCACATTTCAACATGCTAGCAAGGCTCCTAACCAGTTCCTGCCCAGAGATCAGCTCTTGCAGAAATATATTTTGTTTGCTCTAGATTGAACTACACAATCCCCTTCCTATAGTGTGGTGGGCTTGATTGATTGATTCATATATTTAATAAATATTTACTTGGGTACTTGCTATTTGCCAATAACTGTTCTTGACACTGGGAATTCTAAAATAACCAAAATGTACAAAGTCTCTACTGTTACAGAACTTACAGTCTAATGAAGGAGAGACAGCAAATAAGTGGGTATATGATGTCAGTCAGAAATGCTGTGAAGAGAAAGTAAGCCAGCTAGGTGGATAGAGAGTAATCACGCGATTTCATGGGAGAGCAAAGAAGGTGACAGCTAAGCAGAGAGCAAAGTGAGATGAGGGGGTGAGCCATGCATATGTTTGAGGGAAGAACGTGCTAGCAGAGGGCATGGCAAGAGAAAAGACCACGGGTGGCAGCGGCTCAGCATTTTCTAGGAAAAGCAAAGGGGCCAGTGTGACTGGAACAAAACGAGTAAGAGGCTCAAGTGAGAAACGAGGCCGGAGCTGTCACAGAGGCCAACTCAGGGAGGACCTTGAGCTGCAGTAAGGGGTTTGACTTCTACGCAAATGAATTTTGTTCAAAGTATATTGGGAAGCCATTAGGAGATTCTGACCAGGGAGCTAACATGAGATGACATCATTTTAACAGATCGCTCTGTCAACGTAGAACATGTAGTCAAGAGATCAAGATTAGAGGCAGGGAAACCAGGGTTACTAGAGCAGTGCAGGTGGGACGTGATGTTTGGGTGGTCTAGCCTAGACGCGTGCTTCTCAATGCAGGGCAGTTTTGCCCCCCAGGGAACATTTGTGGCTATCTGGGGACATTATTTTTTTAATTATTTTTATTTATTTAATGGATTTATTTGGCTGCACCAGGTCTTAGTTGTGGCACATGGGAATCTTAGTTCCCTGACTAGGGATTGAACCCAGGCCCCCTGCACTGGGAGCATGGAGTCTTAGCAACTGGACCACCAGGGAAGTCCCTCTGGGGACATTTTGGTTTCCACAACTGGAGTTTGTGGTGCTGCTGGCATCTAGTGGTAGAGAACAAGGATGCTGCTAACCATCGCACGACTTACAGAACAGTCCCCACAACAAAGAACGATCCAGTCCAAAAGGTCACTAGTGCGGAGGCTGAGAAACACTGATTGAGAATGGTTCTGGGGAAGGAGTGAGAAGTGCTGAGATTTGAGCAGTATTTTGGAAGTAGAGCCAACAACAATTTACGATCATTTTAATGTATGGCATCCTGGCTGATGGCACCTGAGTGTCAGTTCTGACCTGAGTGACTCTGTGCATGAAGGTACTGCCTCCTGAGAGGGGGCAACACTCAGGGTTGGGGCTATGGCATGGATTAAGGAATCTGGTTTTGAATATATTAAGCTGGAGGTGCCAATAAATCATCGAAGTCAGGGGACAGCAAACTTTTTCTGTAAAGAGCTAGAGGATAAATATTTTTCATTTGTTGGCCACGTGATCTCTGTTGTAACCATTTAACTCTCCTACTTTAGCAGCCATAGACCATCTGGAGACAAATTAGCATGTATGTGTTTCAAGAAGACTTGATGTATGGACACTTATATATGCCTAACAGGATATACCCTAAGGACAAAAAGAACTTCAAAAAATCTAAATTGTTTTTAATAATCCTACAACTGGTGGTAGTGCTGGTATTGTCATTGTCATACGGAGACTGTTGCATGTGGATTGTGAAATAAAGCAAATAAGTTATTAAGTTGGAGGGGCTGAGGAACAGGATTTTTAGCATAGGAAAAGGAAGATAAAGATACCAGATCAGTGAATTCAAGGGAAAAATTGAAGTTCTGAATTAGAAATACCACTAAGAATTCATGACGTTTTCTCCTGAAATAAAGTTTTCTCTAGGTCTGTCTTCTGGAAAGGCTTGCAATGAGCAACTTGACTTCTAAATTTTGGATACTAGATACTATTACTCAATAAAAGAAATCAGGATTTCTTGGAGAAATGGCAGATTCCAGATCTGGGGCAGGAAGTATATAGTTCACTGATACATCTCATCATATCAGAAAGCAGAAAAGTTCTTAAAGGTTTCTGGGATCATGTCAAAAGGACTCAGCTGCCAAACTGAATAAAGCACCACTGGATAAAAACGGGCCATCAATAAGAATAATAACTGCAATATTACATATCAAACATATCTGTAGATTCATAAGCCCTTAAAGATATTAAACAAACAAATAAAATCCCTCATTGGTTAAGTTAAGAATATACTGGAGATGCTATTATATATATATATTTATATATATATATATAGCACATATATAAATTTTAAAAATTTATTTGGTCATGTGGCATGTGGGATATTAGTTCCCCAACCAGGGATTGAACTTCCGCCCCCTACATTGGAAGCGTGGAGTCTACCACTGGACTGCCAGGGAAGTCTACAATCAATATTTTTTAAGCTGGTAAATAAAGGGAAAGAATCAAGCACATATCTATCCAGCCTTCCCTGTACAAACTGTATTATAGGATAACCAAGTAGTTAATGATGGGGAAGTTTTCTTCTTTTAAAAGCATTTTAGATGAAAAGTGAAACAAGAATGACGGAAATAAAATATCACCATTTCACAAACCCTAATAGGCTAATGGATCTAAGCAATGATCATTGATGCCTATTAACAGCACAAAGAGAGAAAACAACCAGATGCTTCTGCCTCTTATTAGAAATGCACATCCCTACAAATTACTCTTTCTGAAAAGTTCAGACCTGAATCTGATTAAGCCTCTGTGTTCAGTTACCAATTTATAGAAAACACTGAAACCAAATAACATATTAAATGAACCATGGAGATGCGGTCAGCAAATTCTAGACTTTAGGAAACTATAGGACAAATGAAATTGCAAGGGAAAAAGTGTTTAATTACAAAGAAAAATTTGAAAGAGAGGGCAGAATCTATATATTAAAGGAGACTTAATAGACATGGCAACCAATTATAATCGATGGGATTTATTTGGGCCCTAGTTCAAACAAATTAGAGGTAGAGGGAGAGAAAAAATATGAATATGCAGGAAATGTTAATCTTAATTAGATATTTAATTATATTAAGTGATTATTTTTTAAACTTTTAGATAGACTAATGAGACTATGGTTATGTTTCTTTAAAAGATCTCTTATCTTTTAATGATACATTCTGAAATATTTATAGAATGAAATGACACCATGTCTGCAGTTTGCTTCATGCGGAGAGACTGGGAGCGTGCAGATGGGGCAAGATTGATCACTGTTAAAACTGCAAGATGGGTGCATGGGTTTGTTGTACTCTTCTCTCTACTTTTATTTATATTTGAAATTTCTGTAAGGACAACCTTTTTTCAAAGCAGGTCTCAGCTCATTTTTTTTTCACTTTTGTAATTCTTTCCTTCTACATTTTGGGAATTGACTCATCTGTGTGGCCACATGGAACTTAGCACATACACTGTTTTCAATCCCCTACAAAAACCCATTAATTTCCAGAGCTGATTTGCTTTATTTAAAAGTTGTATGGCTCTTGTTGGTTCCTGGGAATGCTAAGAAGTGATGAATGCTTGCTCTTCAGGCTCTGGGATCTCCAACTATGCGGAAAACCCCCAAGATGCCCCCAAAGCCTTTGAGGATTGCATGCAAAAAGTCAAGGGGCACATTCCAGTCCGTCTCCATGGATCCACCTGCGTTTACCTGGGGGCCACAGCTGGGATGCGATTACTGAGGTAAGAGCTGGAATGGCACAGAGGAGCCCATTGGACCAACACAGCCAGGAATGTGTTGAATCTTTCCAAGAATATAACTGTATTTCTGGGAAAGAATCCCATATTCTGCCATAAATTTAGGCTTTAAAAGTTGGGAAACTTTTAGTTTTAATACTCAGAAAGAAACACTTCCATATTTGATTCCCTTCCCCATGGTGATTTTATTCAGAACTCTGAAAAAAAAGGAAAGTAACATGAAATCTAGTCATGGGATGTACCTCTAGTTTTCTTGAAAAGTAGAAACTGTTTTTGACCACCAAGGATTTCCCTGGTGGCTCAGTGGTAAAGAATCGGCCTGCCAGTGCAGGAGACCCAGGTTTGATCCCTGATCTGGGGAGGTCCCCTGGAGAAGGGCATAGCAACCCCCTCCAGTACTCCTGCCTGGGAAACTCCATGGACAGAGGAGCATGGCAGGCTACAGTCCATTGGATCATAAAAGAGTTGAACACAACTGAGCGACTAAATAACAATTTTAATACCCGTGCATTTAGTTCCACTAAATGTAAGCCACTATACTACTAAGCTATTTAGTTTCTATCCACATACAAAATGTCACCAAAATATCTACTTTCAAATAATGGGAATTCTGCTCCTCGCCCCAAAGCCTTTGGAGTTACTATAAAAAGTAAACATCTCCTTTCATTCAATTAAGCTGTTCCTTCTAAATTTTCAGCCATGACTTTTAGCCCCATTGTATTGTTTTTGAATGTCCTTTCTCATTTTTTTTTCTCCATGAAAATATTTCCTTGACCTTGAAATAAAAGAAAAACAGTTTTTAAAAAACCCATCAAACTTAAAACTACTGAAATTAAAGGGCAGATGCTGCCCTAAACTTTGAAAATAAGGCTTTCTCCCCAAAAGATGACACTCATTTGGTTGCAAAGTCACTTTGTCTATGATCCTAGGAATGCAAAATTACATGTATTTTCTTCACCACATGCAGAAACTTCAAAGGAACAAACAGAGTCACTTTCAGATGATAATCAAAAAGATCATGAAGCACTTTCAGTTGGATTGAGCCTTTTTCTTGTAGTTTTTCTCTCATTTTTTTTCTATTCCTATGTCCTGGTTGACCAAGTAGAATGTGGAAGGAAGTCAGGTTTCTTTCCTTACTCTTGGATTCTGCAGTATGTTTTCAAGATTACTGTGTTTACCTGAAATTGAAATGATATAAAAATCCCTTCCTTCTGTCTTTTCTTTCTAATGGAAGCAAAGAACTCAACTTTGTCAACTTTGTCTTGGTTGCTTTTTTCTCCCAGTCATCTCAGTGAGAAATCATTCAAAGGCTCTGTAATTTATAGCCATGAAAAAAAAAAAAAAACATGGAATAGAAAGTTTGCCACTTAGCGAGAAGGTGAATGTTACGCTTGAACTGACGCTTCTTTGTGAACTCTTTCACAACTTCCTGATGGTGATCCATTTCTTCTGAGGAACTAGTTGATATTTTACTTGCTAGAAAAGTCAAATATAGAAAAAACAATAATTTGAGTCCCTGGGATGGGAACTAATAAAACTAGGAAAATTATTCATTATTTTCCAAGCGGTGATAAATTGCTACTGAACTGGAATGAACTTCAGCTTGCGGCACTGCTCTTTCTTCTTCAGCCAAGAGTAAGCCAGTGTACCCCGACTTTCTTTAACCCACTGATGAAAGGGAAAAGAGTGTCCCAAGTGAGCCTTCTTCCATAAAATGGCACAGATGAATGATACAAATACACTATGTCATGGGTGACATGAATGCTATGTCACCACTCCTCCGTGGGTCAGCACACTAAAGGATTTCAATTCAGGGGCAGCCATGATGGCCATCATATCCCCTCATGCCAAAGCCCTCCCAAAGAGCAAAGCAGGGACAGCGAAAAACCCCTCTTCCTTTCCACCTCCCTCCTAAGCTCCCCATCCTTCTGGCCTGATGAGGGTTTCTTTGTATAGTGCCCCAAGCGAATACTTACGCTACTCCTATGCCTTCACTAATCTCCTTTCCTCTGCTGATCTGAGACAGAGCAACAGTGATTGAGTAGGAGGCCCTTCAGCTGGTTGCTAGACAGCAGAATAGGAACAGGTAAGGGAGGAGAGAACAAGTGATATTTTTACTGGTAGCTATTTCCCTGCTTGGCAGTTTGACAGGTAACCAGTGCAGGCTGACTTCATGGTTGCCTGGGAAGCTTCAATTTGCAGAGGGGGGTTCCTGTGTCTTACCTACATCTGGAAAACGGTCCCTGCCTGCGGGAGTGGGGAGGTTATTTTAAGACTGTTGTCTGGGCACTCAGCCTTTTGTGTTCTGTGCCTTGCATAGGTTGCAAAACGAAACAGCAGCTAATGAAATCCTTGAGAGCATTGAAAACTACTTCGAGTCTCAGCCCTTTGATTTTAGGGATGCTCAAATCATTTCTGGGCAAGAGGAAGGGATATATGGATGGATTACAGCCAACTATTTAATGGGAAATTTCCTGCAGGTGTGTGAAAACAAATGCATGGTTTTTAATCTCGCTGTTTATTCTGTCCCCTGGGGTTGGTAGCTTAAGCAGAGGTGCATGCTGACAGGGCCATCTGTCCTGCATCATTTCTTTAGGGAAACAGCCGTGATACAAGAAAAGACATGTATAGCTGCGACAAAGCATTGGATCCTAAATAAGACAAATGCATGGGGGAGGGGGAATATCATTTTACCAACCAACAAGAAAGGTGAGGGGGGAGGGAGGATCTAAATCTTGCAGTAGGCCATGAGTCTTTTGAAATACAACTAGAGAATGACCCTCCCAAGAAGTCCTGTAGCCGTCAGGAATTTACAGAGCCCTCAGGCAGCCTTCTTCCCACTCACTCTGTGTCCTCAGGTCTCCTCACACTCCGCTTTCCACACTCCCTGCTCCTTTGGGGCAGAGGAAAGCTGACGCAGAAAAATAATCACTGTGTCACAGAGGGTGTAAACTGAGGATGCCTACCATGTCCAGCCCAAGACCTGTTTTCTTCTCCCTTGAATATATTTTTAGAAGTTAATTAATTTAGTTAATATTTTGGAAAATTCACATAGAAATCCATGATTCTAGCTTCTTCTGGACTCCCTCACTCCCTAACAGTTGGAAGAGCCAGTCACAGCAGACTCACATTCCTGCATGCCAGCAACCAACTGGAACAGAGTCTATCTCTCGTGCATTCCCCAGATGGCCACAGTCCTCACCATTCCCTGTTGTGCACACCTAATCTACTCACTCATTCATGTTGCCTGTCCAGTCCCTGAAAGCATTTGAGTTCACCACCCGTGAAACAAAGGAGAGGTCTGGCCCTGAATGCACCCCATGTCATACTTCTTAGCAATAAGAGATGGATCCTGGGTGATGAACGCTGGCCAATCAGAGATGGCACCTTTGGTCTTTTTTCTTGCTTCTTTTTCCAACTGTGTAGAAGAGCCTATGGCATATGTGGGTGCATCCGAGTGGAAAGGAGACCACAGGTGCCCTGGATTTGGGTGGTGCCTCCACCCAAATATCCTTCGCAGCAGAAGAGAAGGTGGGGCTGAACACCAGTGACATCATGAAGGTGACCCTGTATGGCTATGAATACACGCTCTACACACACAGCTTCCAGTGCTACGGGCGGAACGAGGCTGAGAAGAGGTTTCTGGCAACCCTCCTTCAGGTACCTGAGCCAGGGAGCAACAGGTGTTCCCTTGGGGGTCTTGGCTGAGGGGAAGATGCCTTGCCTTCTGGGGTCTGTCCTTTCCATTCCAGTTAGAAGGTGGATGGAAACAGCAGCATTTTCCTGTTAACTTGTAGGGGTCCAAGCACTTTCTTTCTCTCTCTCTCTCTGATACGTTGACCATTTCCAGTGTATCTGAGTCAGAAGTCCAGGGTAATTCCAGAGCCCCAGAGGTTTTATAAATGATTCAGGACTTGGAATCCCTTTATGGACACAAACTGCTTTAAACTAGTAGCTAAAGAAGCTGGAGATTGCAGAGACTCCCCTGAGTGCAGACAAAATAATAAACCTGGTCACAGGAGAAATACTTGCTGACAACAGAGAGGGTAGAGGACCTCCCCAGGCTCAGGCTTCTTTTAGATGAGCCTGTATTAGGCAGATTTAATGCACTTTATATGGTGGGATCTTAGAGCAACCGAATTCCATCACATTGATCAGTAATTTTTACGGTAACTGAGTATGATGGCTACTTCAGACATCAGTTAGGCTGTCACTAATATAAAGTTGACATGAGTACTGTTTGTGGCAGCGAGAGCACTAGCACCATGGATGTGCCCGTGGGCCCCAAACTCCAGTGGTCAGGGGACACCCATCTCATCCATGGCTGAAAAGGGAAGATGAAGATGAAAGGAGAATGAAGGGAAGGAATCTTGACCTCCTGTAGGGGCATGAGGCCAACCGGAGGCCACAGATCCGAGGAGACCCAGGGCAGGGCACAGGGGCTGAGTCAGCCTCTGAATGTAGTGGACACAGCATCAGTAGCAGCTTACTCTGGTCATGAGGAAGGAAGCAGTATTTCCCAGCTACTAGCTGTAGAAAAATTGGGTTGGTTTACAAAGAGTCATCACTGGAACTCACATCTTCAGATCCCTGCATTTACTGAGTATTGATGCAGGGTGGATTGTGAGAATTCACCCTCCAGGTCTGGCCCTCTTCCCAAAACTCCTCTTTCAGCCTCACAGGAAAGGCTGGAGCCCCAGCACACATGTATGCCACATGTATTTTGGGGAGGGGCTGGGCACTCCTGGGAAAGACAGAGCAGGGGCCCTGCAGGCAGCCCTGAGCTACTTCTCCATGGCTCAGGAGACTCAGTGCCCAGGCCAAACCAAACCCTGCAGGGAGCTTAGTCAACCCTCTCTAACTGGGCTCCTCTTTTCTCTCTCCTTTTATTTCTAGCAATAGTTAAGGCCCCTTCCTCCAGCTCTGGCCCTAGAAGGGGTGCAGGGTAGGGCAGGGAGGGCAGGGCTCCTCTTAACTTCAGATGGGAGAAGGGAAGCAGGGGAAATCACCCTTTTCCCAGGGTAAATCCAGGTTTGAGAAGCTAACCTCTTAAATTTGGCTGGCCATGAGGGCGTGTGTATGTATATCTGTGCACACACTCCTACAGGATTTATTAAAGAATGACTGTCTATGTATCCAACAGTCTACAGTAGAGAAGTGAATATTCCACCTGGGTGAGGTTTCATTTGAACTTGAGAATGCAGGTCTCAAGGTGTAAGCCCAGGTCTGGGGGCGGAGGTGGGACACCCCTGCCTCTCACTGTATATAGTCAACTCACAGGGACAGAGGGCATCTTCAACTTGTCTGATAACATGTGGCTGCCTGAGAGAGTGGCTTTGCCCTCTGAGCCTTCTGACTCATATGTGGGGAAGGATCCTGGTGTGATGAGGATCACCCACAAATGCATGTCCCGACCTGCCTAGCCAATACTTTCATGTTCCAAAGATGTGTTGCCAAGCCCCAACTTAAAGCTTCCCAAAGCTTATTGCATTATGAACGCTGCCTGAGTAATTGCTTCCAGTCCAGGTCTCAGTTCCTGGACTGAAATATAAATGGCTACAGAGTGTGGTGAGTATGACACCTAGATATATGAAAAAGTCAAAGTGTTAGTCAGTTGTGTCCAACTCTTTGCAACCCCCATGGACTGTAGCCTGCCAGACTCCTCTGCCCATGGAATTCTCCAGGCAAGTATATTGGAGTAGGTTGCCATTTCCTACTCCAGGGGGTCTTTCTGATCCAGGGATTGAACTCAGGTCTCATGCATTGCAGGCAGATTCTTTACCATCTGAGCTACCAATATATACTTTGCAAATTATTTTCTTAATTAAGGGGTCTCCAGTGACCCCAAGACTCAAGTCTCACTCTGATAGCATGTTAGACATTAGGGACATGCATTCACTTTCTCTCCCTTGTTAAGTAAGATTTTTTTCTTCTGATTTTAAAGTAACACATATTCAGTGGAGGGAAAAAAGAAAACAGACATAAAGAATATAAATAATAAATTTAAAAAAACTTGGAATTACCATCAACAATATATTATTGCATTTTATTCCAGTTTTTTTTTAATGCAAGAATATGTGTATTTACAAATTTGGCTTCATACGGTATATATACGGGCTTGCCAAGCGGTGCTAGTGGTAAAGAACCCGCCTGCCAATGCAAGAGACATAAGAGACACAGGTTTGATCTCTGGGTTGGGAAGATCCCCTGGAGGAGGAAATGACAACCCATTGCAGTATTCTTGCCTGGGAAATCCCATGAGTGGAGGAGCCAGGCCAGCTACAGTCCATGGGGGTTGCAAAGGGGCGAACACGACTGAGCGACTGAGCACAAGCACGGGCAGTATTCCAAATACATTATTTAACGAGAAAAACTACGTTGGTCATGTAGTTACAAAGGAAAGTGCATGACCCTTTCATGCTAATGCCCTGCAAAGACTAAATTCAGGGAAGATTTATTAAATGTTGAGGGACTAAGTAACTTGGCACATTGGCAAGTTTTATTTCAGGAATGCTGTAACAAATAATTCATGATCCAAAAAGAGAACTGAATTAATCTTTACCAAGCTTCTTCTGGCCAAAAAATAATTTATATTATTTTGCTTCTTCTCCAAGCCAGGCCAGAAATGACTTATTTTCATTATTAAAAAAAGTCTAAGTCAGATTTGGAGGGGGAAACTAAATGATTAGTTGTTGATTTGATTTTTTTTTCTTTCAGTGATTATTTCAGCCATAGGGTGACCATGACGTAATATGTTACAAATTAGACATAACAACTTTTGAACACCATAGATTTTTTCACACCACTGAAGCAGAAGGGGCCCATTTGCTGCCTCCACAGTCATAGTAAGATCTTTCTGTAGGACACTCATATCAGCTGAGTGTTGGACTTCTGTAGGATTCTGCACAGAATCCTTTCATTGAAAGATTACATTATTTTGATGTGTACCTCACGTTCCTCAGCAGTAAAATAAGAGAGCTGAGCTAAGTGTTTTCTGGGCCAAGATTTTACTGTAGAGGATAAAATACACTTTAGTAGCTTCAAAATTACACAGAGTTCAAATCCAGTTCCTTGGAAAAGAGAGCCCATAAATTGAACCAAACACATTTTGGAATTTAGCATTAAATAAAGGGAACATTCTTCACCATAGATAGAAGACTGGATAATCATCTGGAGAAAGTAAAAATCAAATCCCTTCCACCATCTTAATACCAAATAAATTACAAACAGATCGAAGATTTCTATGTAACAGGGTATTTATTACATCATTGTTTCGTAATGGCACGTGATTGGAAACCAGCTAAATTTTCCTCTAGATGGGATTCCCTAAATAAAGCACAGTTTATTTGTACAGTGGAGTTCTATGTAGCCAGCATGAAAGAAGCTAGTGTAAAAAGAAGAGGTCACTCTTACATGGACAATGAAAGGAAAATCTCAAAGATAAATTCTTAAGTAAGAAATGCAAGGGACAGAACAGTGTGTATAGAGCACTACCATTTATGATTTAAAATTTAAAGAAAGAAAAAGAGGGGAAAAGAAAATGTAATTGCACATGCATAGAAGAAGTATACACAGAATCTGTCAGAATACACTGTAACTGGCAATAGTGGTTACTTCCAGGGAGGGAACCTGGGTGGATAAAGTGGGTGGGAATGAGCCTTGACTTTCACAATACATTTATTTGTGCCTTTTTAATTGTTATTTTTAGATGGATAGATAACATGCTCTTCAAAATGTTCAATTAACCTAAACATATCTTGCTTTCTCATCAAAACGGAGTTCATAAACCCTGCTTCATGGAGCTGTGCTAAGTGCCGGAGCAGAGCCTGGTATCGTGCCTGGTGCAGGGTGACAATCCCCCCTCCCCAAGTAGAGTTATCTAGACAACCTGGGACTTCCCTTCCACCGGATGCACTTTTTCCATTTCTCTGTTGGCACTGGAGGGGAACAACAGTGAGGACTTGCAAAAGGAAAGTACTTGGACCTCCACAAGAGTGATTGCTAACACCTTACTCTTGTACCTATAGGATTATACCACTGAAACCACGTTCACCAACCCTTGTTACCCTCAGAATTACATCACTACCTTCACTGAGGCACAGGTGTTTGGCAGCCTGTGTACAGAGGACCTGAGACCTGAAAGATATAATCCCAACAACATCATCACTTTTGAAGGAACTGGGGACCCATCACTGTGTAGAGAAAAGGTGGCTTCCCTATTTAACTTCAGTGCTTGCCATGATCACGAAGCTTGTTCCTTTGATGGGGTGTATCAGCCAAGAGTTAAAGGGTCATTCGTGGTAAGAGCAAAACAACAGAGATTCCTTTTCCCCCTACTGATTATTTCTCACCTTCCTGTTTTTCCTCTGCTGAGGTGTTTCCCACTTTATTATTCCCTGCCCTGAAACCTCCATTATATCGCATTCTGAGAAATGATTTCCTTCTGTACGACTTCCTTACAGGCTTTTGCAGGATTCTACTACACAGCCAATGCTTTCAACCTTTCAGGTAGCTTTTCTCTGCACACCTTCAACTTGAGCACCTGGAATTTCTGCTCAAAGAATTGGAATCAGGTCAGTATTTAAAGAAAAAGGATCCATATTGGTACAAAGCAGTAGAGCAGAGTAGATTTCATTTGCGCCTCTGTGTGTGTGTGTACGTGTGTGTATGTATGTTCTGAATTTGACTTTTATGCTGTTCTCCTTCACCACATCTGTAAGATGGGAGTAATAAGGAACCCTACTTCACAGCTGTGTTGTGGATTATATGTTCTATTCATGGCCACAATGTTTATAACAGTGTCTGGCATGTAACAAGCACTCTATAAACTTAAGATTGCTCTTCCATGAAATTGCATGCGTGCTAAGTCACTTCAGTCCAACTCTTTGCGACCCTATGAACTGTAGCCTACCAGGCTCCTCTGTCCATGGGATTCTCCAGGCAAGAATACTGGAGTGGGATGCCATTTCCTTCTCCAGGGGATCTTCCCAACCCAGGGATCGAACCTGCATCTGTTATGTCTCCTGCGTTGGCAGGCGGGTTCTTTACCACTTGGTTATGTTGTAAAGGGATTTTTTTAAAATATAGGAGATGTGGTGTATACATACAATGGAATATCACTCAGCCATTAAGAAGAATGAAATTGTGCCATTTGCAGCAACATGAGTGGACCTATTATGCTTAGTGAAATAAGTCAGATGGAGGAAGACAGATACTGTATTTTATCACGTATATGTGGAGTCTAAAAAATGAAACAAATGAACATAAAACATAGATTTTTTGGTCATTGTATTATTTTATAGTAATTTTAATGATTAAATTCTCTGGGTGATAAGATTCTTTAAAATATGACTGCTGACCTAAGCTGTTCTGAAATGCGCGTTTTCAAACCTGACTCCTCCCTGTTTTGAACTTGCCTTCAGCTCCCAGTGCTGCTGCCCCAGTTTGATGAGCAGTATGCACGCTCCTACTGCTTCTCAGCCCACTATATCTACCATTTGCTTGTAAGTGGATACAAATTCACCGAGGAGAACTGGCCCCAAATACATTTTAAAAAGGAAGTAAGTCAAAGCACAAATTGTTTTCCTCTTCTTCCTCTCAAAAATAGATGTTTGTTTGTATGTGTGTGAAAGAAATGTAGGAGATAAGTGGGAATTGGGGATTTAAACTTGCTGAATGGGAGCCAGTGCGGCTTGATCCCTGGTGAGCTTATAAGAGATAATGGAGAATTTAGAGGAAGTGGTCATCAGAAACCTTCTGTGTGAGCTGAGGAAGCCAAGAACTGTGGACTGTAAGCTCTGTGGGGGCAGGACTAGCTTGATCATCCTCACATTCCTAGCACTCACACAAGGCTGAGAACATAGAAGGCTCTTGGTAAATACTGTTGCGTGCATCCATAAATATGTTAAAGAACTGAGGCTTTTTATCCTGACAAGAAGCTTCAAATACAATAATTTTGTTAAGAGGATAGTAACTAACTGATCTCCATTTTACACAGATGTCAGAGGGAGATCTATTCTTTAGAGCACAGGGATTAAGTCAGCAGTGTTAAGTAAGAATTTGATCTTGGAATGAGTCTGAGGTCACTGTGTTCACTTTCAAGTGTCCAGAATGGTCTGACGCTGAAATGACAGCTGACTGGCGAGGCGCCTCTGTACTTTGCTTTCAGGACTCAGCCTTGCTGTTGTGTTGATCCAGCACTCTGTTCCCCAGGTTCTTGGAGGGTTTTCTCATTTCAGGAATAGCAGATGTAAAGCCTGAAGTATGTCTGGAGTCAGTCTGTTCAATATGAGCTTCAGCAGTAATTAGATTAAAGCAAGCAATATCCAGTATTAGGCTTGTGACTGTTTTACATAGATAAAATTGAGTCAGCCATAAAAAAATAAGGATGTCTGGAGACAGATAAGGACTGCTGGTGGCATGTACTCTCCAAGCTTTGTTTCTAATTAATCTAATTACCAGGAAGGCACATTATGATTTTCCATTAAATACCAATTTGGGGAGGGGGGGTACATAATTCTAGGTTTCAAGTTCCTTTCTTTTATTTATAAAGAATTTAGTATCAGTCAAATCAGTATTCAAATGTGAGGATATAAAAAGACTTCAGGAGATTTGCCAAAGATTTATATCTAAAATATGTGCGGGATTTCCTTGGTGGCTCAGTAGACGAGAATCCACCTGCCCCTGCAGGGGACATGGGTTCAATCCCTGGTCTGGGAAGATTCCACAGGCCAGGGAGCACTAAGTCCATGCACCACAACTACTAAGCCTGTGCACCTTCAAGTCTGTGCTCCGCAACAAGAGAAGACGCCGCAGTGAGAGAGAGAGGATGGAAGATTACAAATGTGAAACATTTACATATTTCCAAAATGACCTAAAACCATGCAAACAAAAATTGATGGAACTACCAGATGGAACTGACACAGTCTGCTTCCCACTTAGACTGACCTTCTTTTCCTAGAAACTGGTCCTGGGTTTGGTAAAACATGCATCACCTGTTTCTTTAGCTATAGACTCTTCTGTACCCAGGGATCGAAAAACTTCCACTGCTGTTAACTGTGCCCTCTTCACTCTGGCTGTGATGAGGCTGTGAGGATTCATTCTCTGCGGTGTTGGAGGTTGGGCACTCAAGCCTTTGTGGTCATGATGACCAGGGTTCTAGCCCAGCCTCTGCAGTTTTTGAACGTAGGCAAGTCCATTGACCTCCTTAGGCCACAGTTCCTGGGGGTATCTCAGGGGGGTGACCATGGTGTGTCCTGGGGATATAATCTGTGCCTCAAGCCCAGCCCTGAGAACTGAGCCATCTCCTCTACTCCACAGGTGGGGAACAGCAGCATAGCCTGGTCTCTCGGCTACATGCTTAGCCTGACCAACCAGATCCCAGCCGAAAGCCTGCTCATCCGCCTGCCCATCAAGCCATCTGCCTTCATGGGCACCCTCGCCTTCTTTGCAGCAGTGGCCTTGCTGTGTCTGACATATCTCATATACTTGTGTGTGTTGTCCAGGAATCAGAGGCGGTCCCAGCATGCCTTGGACAACATGGTGGACTCTGAGTGAGCCTCACAGAGTGGTTCCTAGAGCCTGAGAGCTGCCCGTAACCAGCTTGGGGGGCACCAGACAATGCAAGCAAAATGTCCATCTTCGGGAAACACAGCTAAAGTCCAATGTCTAGGTCCTGTGCCTCTCAGATACTGACTTATGTCAAAGCACCTCTTGCGAAGTCCCTCAACTGTTCAGTGCACATTCCTCTGCCAGAGACCCTGCCACCCACTAGCTGACCTATTGGGGAACAGAGGAGAGACGGGCCATCAAGGTCAGCCTCCTTATTCCAAGTGTCCCACAGGAAGAGTAAGTTGAGAAGATGACAGATGAATGTGGAAGAGTTGACCTCAGGGCTCAGTTTGCATTTTCCCTCCTTCAAAAATGCCATAGTCTTCCCAGTAGGGTTGGAAATTGGCAGGTGTCTAGTAAGCATCTGGTCCAATTAAATATCTCATTTTATGCTTCCTCTCATTGGTCCTTAACTAAGAATTTCCTTAACAACCATTAATAACATTGAGCTCCCTTAGCTTAGTAGAATATTGTATCTGGGGGAAAATCCTCCTTCACCCCCAAAGACAGTGGCCACAGCAAAGCTTCTGTCATGCAGGCAGAACCTGAAGGGCACAGGCACACAGAACATCTACCAGAACACTACAGGCCATTCCTGAAGTAGGATTCCCTCTCAGGGCTCTGGTCATTAGATCACCACCCGTGTGTGTATCATCCTCGTCGCCTCCCCTTCCCATTGCTGTGTGCCCTTGTCAAAGGTTTATTCCTAGCAAGGCTATCATGCTCCAGATCATTCTGCCTTTGCTAGGCTTTTGCTTAGGGTCGTCTTTCCATCATTAGCACCCTGCGTATATTTCACCCACCATTCCCACAGGTCCACCTGACGCTGTCACAGGTCATCCTCTTCTCCGATTTGCTTACCAATCACTTTCCTAGATGGTAGGCCTTTGTGCAGTAGCCATAGTTCCTGACTTTGAGCGGGGAAAGGAAGCTGCAGGGATATTTAACTCCAAAGTGGGAGGGGATTCTAGCAAGTCCAATGGCTACAAAGTAAAAATCCACATTCTCTCAGATTATAGCTTGTTCACTGAGTACAGAATAAAGGAGACTTATTTTATTGTGACTTGCGGTGTGTGTGTGTTTCTGCGCATATGGTACTCTTTCTCTTGAGGACCCAAGGTGGCATCTATGAAAAGAAGCTAAACAACTAAAACAAGTTTATTGAGCAAACTTTCCTAGTGTATTAAGAAAGTCATACATCAATATCACTTTTATTCTGGAGAGCTCAAAGTGTTTTACTTTAACAAACCTTCAGTTCCTTGAGATAACTGAGTCCAACATTTCCTTACCTTATCTGACACTGCAAAGCTTCTGTGAGGCTACAACCTGCCACTCACATCTTGATTCCCAACCAGAAAGGCTGCTCCCATCCCAAAGTGCACCACTGTTCACAGTTTTCCCTGCCTAGACTGTGGGTTATCCTCCCACTCATCCAAACCACCGTATTTCTCAAGGTGCAATCCCAGCTCTACTTCTTTCACAGAGCATTCCTTGCACACACTCATGCACGTGTGCACACACACATCATGATCTCTCTCTTGGATTACTTTTTAAAAACTACATAAATTCTCATATTGTTGCTAATCATGCAACTGGACTACAAAATTCTAATCTAATCTCAACTCACAATTTCCATGACTTCTTTAAAGGCAGAGTGTTCTCTCCAGGCTTCCCTGATAGTTTAGTTAGCAAAGAATCCACCTGCAATGCAGGAGACCCCACTTCAGTTCCTGGGTCGGGAAGACCCACTGGAGAAGGGATAGGCTACCCACTCCACTATTCCTGGGCTTTCCTGGTGACTCTAATGGTAAAGAATCCTCCTGCAACACAGGAGATCTGGGTTCAATCCTTGGATTGGGAAGATCCCCTGGAGAAGGGAAAGGCTCCCCACTCCAGTATTCTAGCCTGGAGAATTCCATGGACTGCATAGTCCATGAGGTCACAGAGAGTTGGACACAAGTGAGCAACTTTCACTTTCATTTTCCCCAGGAAAGAAAGTCATATTCAAAGCATTAGGAGGATTTGGGTAGAAATCCTCCTTAGGGCAGAAAAGGCCATAGGGCAGCCCCTAGGAACTAAGAGTGGCCCCTGGCGGACAGTCAGCATGGAGCAAGGACCTCAGTCCTACAACTGCAAGGAGTTGAATTCAGCCACCAACCTAAGTGACCTTGGAGGCAGATCTCCTCAGAGCCTCCAATCATTTCAGCCTTGTGAGTCTCTAAGCAGAGAACCCACCCAGACTTCTGACCTCCAGAATTGTGAGGTCAGAAATGGGTGTTGTTATAAGGCACTGAGTTTGTGGCCACCTGTTACACAGCCATAAAAAATTAACACGACTACAGAACTCCAAGCCCGTAAGCTCCGAACAGGGCAAGTGCTTACATGTGAAATATGTACTGATGATAAGTCACTAACTATGATTAGGTGTCACAAATTATGCCTACTCCTTTTAATAACGATGTAAGAAAAACATGGGCTCAAAGGTAAAATACCACACCAGCAAGTGTTCTTGCCTGGAGAATCCCAGGGACGGGGGAGCCTAGTGGGCTGCCGTCTCTGGGGTCGCACAGAGTCAGACACGACTGAAGCGACTTAGCAGCAGCAGCAGCAGCATTACCAGCTAGTAAGAAGTTTTGGAGATGGAGATTGTGAGTTGAGAGTCTGGTTAAGTCTAAAATACATTTGGAAAAAACAAATTAAAAAAAAAAATGGGGCATTCCCTGCATGCCCAGTGGTTAGGACTCCACACTTTGACTATAAGGAAACTATATTATGTCCATCATATTTCCCTTCACAAAGTCAATATCATGACAGTTAGACATCTGACTTTAGAATTTTGTAGTCCAACATACCCATTCATATATAGTTGTGTGATTTATGACAGAGGTATCTCATCAGAGCGGTAGTGAAAAATGTGGGACAATTGGATTTCCACATGGAGAAATAAAGGAAATTCAACCCTTCCTCTAATATTTTCAAAAATCATTCCCAGGGACTTTCCTCGTGGTCCAGGGGGTAAGACTCTGCCTTGCAAAGCAGGGAACATGGGTTCAATCCCTGGTTGGGGAACTGAGATGCCAGATGCTGCAGAGCAAGTCAGCCGACGCACCACAACTAGTGGGCCTGTGAGCCTCAACAAAAGATCCTGCATCATACAACGAAGATCCTGTGTGCCAAAACTAAGATCTGATGCAGCCAAAGAAACAAATAAGGATTTAAAAAATATCATCCCCAGGTAGTAAGTGTGAAAGATAAACCTACAAAGGTTTTAGAATAGAATGTAGGGTACAAAATGCAAGATCTTGAATAAGGAAAGGGTTTCTTAAACACTACACAAAAAGCATTAACCATAAAGGAATACTGGATATGATGGATCACATTAGATTAATGTGATTAATTAATCTACTTGCCAAAAGCATTAAGAATGAAAAAACAAGACTTAGCATGGGAAGAGGTATCTGCAAAGTATATAGCTGATTAATTGTATGAAGAACCACAAATCAGTGAGAAGGCAGATGACCCAGTTTTTCTCAGTGGGCAAAAGGTTTGAAAAGAAGTTTTACAAAAGAAGAAATCTAAATGTCCAATAAATATAAAAAGGTGCTCAATTTCATTAAACAGGTCAGGGCAATGCAAATTAAAACTATAAGATAGCACAATATACCCATTATTCTGGCAAATTTCAAAGTCTGACAGTACCAAGTGTTAATGAAAGTATAGAAAAATGGAATTCTCATTCACTTCTGGTGGGAAGGAAAGTTAGTGCAACCACTCTGGGAACCTGTGCTATTATCTAATAACGCTGAAGTCATGCATATCAGATGGCCAGAAAATTCCAGGCCAAAGTATATATCTTTGAGATATGTGTTCTAATGTATATCAGGATACATGCTTAGGAATGTTCTTACCAGCAACCAAGACTCCCATCTCATAAAACGGAAGAATAAATAGTAACATGTTGGTACTAGAAAATACCATACAGCATTAAAACAAAAGAACTACAAATATATACTCAATATGGATGGATCTTACAAACTTACAAACCTAATGTTGAAGTTAAAAAACAAGTCATTAGGTAGGTAGGTAGAATAATTCCATTAATATAAAGCTCAAAAACAGGTAAAACTAAACAAAGAAAGTAAAATTGGTACTTTTTGTATGGAAAGAGATAAACAGGTATTTCAGTCTGCTAGGGCTGCCACTGGAGAAGGCAATGGCACCCCACTCTAGTACTGTTGCCTGGAAAATCCCATGGACAGAGGAGCCTGGTAGGCTGCAGTCTATGGGGTTGCAAAGAGTTGGACACAACTGAGCGACTTCACTTTCACTTTTCACTTTCATGCATTGGAGAAGGAAATGGCAACTCACTCCAGTGTTCTTGCCTGGAGAATCCCAGGGACGACGGAGCCTGGTGGGCTGCCCTATATGGGGTAGCAGAGTCACACGACTGAAACGACTTAGCAGCAGCAGCAGCAGGGCTGCCATAATAAACTATCACAGACTGGGTGGCTTAAATAACAGAAGTTTATTTTCTCACTCTTCTGGAAGCTAAGAAGTCTGAGATTAAGGTGCTGGTCAGTTCAGTGCCTCGTGAGAGCTCTCTGCTTTGTATATGGCTACCCTCTCACTGACCTTTCCTCTGTGCTTATGCAAAAAGGGAGAGTGAGCTCTCTGTTTTTATAATCATCTCATCATGATTAGTGAACCCCCCTCATAATCTCATCTAACCCTAATTACCTCCCAAAGGTCCCATACCCAAACACTACCACACTGGGGGTTATGGTTTCAACATATGACTATTGGGGGCATACAAGCAGACAGTCCATAAAAACAGGACTTATGGAGTGACAGTTCAGTTCAGTTCAGTCACTCAGTCGTGTCTGACTCTTTGCGACCCCATGGACTGCAGCATGCCAGGCTTCCCTGTCCATCAGTGACTCCCAGCATCTGCTCAAACTCATGTCCATCTAGTCAGTGATGCCACCCAATCATCTCCGCCTCTGTCGTCCCCTTCTCCTCCTGCCTTCTATCTTGCTCGGCATCAGGGTCTTTTCAAATGAGTCAGTTCTTCGCATCCTGTGGTCAAAGTATTGGAGTTTCAGCTTCAACATCAGTCCTTCCAATGAATATTCAAGACTGATCTCCTTTAGAATGGGACTGGTTGGATCTCCCTGCAGTCCAAGGGACTCTCAAGAGTCTTCTCCAACACCACAGTTCAAAAGCATCAATTCTTCGGTGCTTTCTTTATAGTTCAACTCTCACATCCATATATGACTACTGGAAAAACTATATGTTTGACTAGACGGGCCTTTGTTGGCAAAGTAATGTCTCTGCTTTTAATATGCTATCTAGGTTGGTCATAGCTTTTCTTCCAAGGAGCAAGTGTTTTTTAATTTCATGGCTGTAGTCACCATCTACAGTGATTTTTGAGCCTCCAAAAATAAAGTCTCTCACTTTTTCCATTGTTCCCCCATCTATTTGTCATGAAGAGATGGGACCAGATGCCATGATCTTAGTTTTCTGAATGTTGAGCTTTAAGCCAACTTTTTCACTCTCCTCTTTCACTTTCATCAAGAGGCTCTTTAGTTCTTCTTTGCTTTCTACCATAAGGGTGGTGTCATCTTCATATCTGAGGTTATTGATATTTCTCCCAGCAATCTTGATTCCAGCTTGTGCTTCATCCAAGCCAGCATTTCACATGATGTACTCTGCATATAAGTTAAATAAGCAGGGTGACAATATGCAGCCTTGACGTACTCCTTTCCCCATTTGGAAGCAGTCTGTTGTTCCATGCCTGACAGTGAGGTTCTACAAATGGGTAGTAGTTACAGGTATTCCCTTTTTCAACCATTTATACACTTTCTGTATGTCCTACATGACATTTAAAAATAAAATTATAGATCTGAGCTAACTCAGGATGTGCAACCTCCATGATGTTCATAAACTCTTTCAATCTCTTTGACCATTAGATTTTCTCATGTATAAAATGGAGATAATATCTACCTCCTGTTACAAATTTTAAAAAGAGAAAATGTAGCACTCAGCTAGTACCTGGCACAGAGTATAGCCAATGAATAAAAGTATAAAAAAGTATTTCCTTCACCTATTTATTCACTCATTATACATTTACCAAGGGCTTCCCAGGTGACTCAGTGGTAAAAGAATGCACCTGCCAATGCAGGAGATGCAGGAGGCTCAGGAGAGATCGGTTTGATCCCTGGGTCGGAAAAATCCCCTGGAGAAGAAAATGGCAACTTACTCCAGTATTCTTGCCTGGAGAACCCCACAGATAGAGAAGCGTGACAGGCTACAGTCCAGTGGGTCACAAAGAGTCAGATATGACTAAGCACGCATGCACTAACATTTTCTATCAGGTGCTAAATCTCTCACTGGGCTGAAAGACTAAGGTTGGAAGAGAAAAGAACCAACTTTCCTCTTGAAACATGTGAGACACTAACACCCCCTACTGGAGCTATGGAGAAAACTCTTCCTGGTTATGCACTTTTTTCCTCTTTAATTAAAGATGCTTAAAAAAAACAGAATTCAAAAATATTTTTAATTTTATAACATAATGAGACAATTGGAAATTTAAACATTTGGTAATATCAAGGAATTTCTGTTAATTTTTGTTTAGGTGAAATAATGGTATTGTGCATTTCTTTTTCAAGAATAATCCTTACTGTTTACCTACCACTTATGAAAATAAAAACAAAAATAAACAAATGGGACCTAATCAAACTTAAAATCTTTTGCACCACAAAGGAAACCATAAACAAATGAAAAGACAACCCTCAGAATTGGAGAAAATATTTGCCAATGAAACAATTGACAAGAGATTTATATACAAACAGGTCAATATCAAAAAAATAAACAACACGATTTAAAAATGGGCAAAAGACTTAAATAGACATTTCACCAAAGAAGATGTACAGACGGCCAACAAACACTAGAAAAGATACTCAACATCACTATTACCAAAGTGCAAATGAAAACTACGATGAAAAAAGAAACTGCGATGAAGTATCACCTCACACCAGTCAGCATGGCCATCATCAAAACAATCTACAAGCAATAAATGCTGGAGAGGGTGTGAAGAAAAGGGAACCCTCTTGCACTGTTGGGAATGTAAACTGATAAAGCCACTATGGAAAAGGGTATGGAGGTTCCTTAAAAAATTAAAAATATGACCCAGCAATCACACTCCTGGACTATACCTAGGGAAAACCATAATTCGAGAGACACATGTACTCCGGTGTTCACTGCAGCACGATTTACAATAGCAAGGACTCATGTCAAGCAAGGACTCATGTCAAGCAACCTAAATGTCCACTGACAGAGGCAAATGGATAAAGAAGATGCAGTACACATATAAAATAGAATATTACTCTGCCATAAAAAGGGATGAAATAGTGCCATTTGCAGAGATATGGAAGGACCTAGAGATTGTCATGGACTTCGCAGGTGGCGCTAGTAATAACCTGCCTGCCAGTGTAGGAGACGTGAGACTCAAATTCTATCCCTAAGTGGGGAAGATCCCCTGGAGGAGGGCATGGCAACCTACTCCTGGACAATCTTGCCTGGACAAGCCCCAAGCTCCACAGAGGAGCTTGGCAAGCTACAGTCCATAGGGTCACACAAAATCAGACATGACTGAAACGACTTAGCACGTACCCAGAGATTGTCAAAAAGAGTGAAGTCAGAAAAAGAAAAACAAATATCCTATAATATCACTTACATGTGGAATATAGAAAAATGATACAGATAAACTTATTTGCAAAGCAGAAAGAGAGTCACAGATGTAGAGAACAAATGTACAGTTATCAAGGGGGAAGAGGAGTTGGAGGAATTGGGAGATTGAGATCGACATATATACACTTCTACGTACGCGATAGATACTCAGTGAGAACCTCCATAGCACAGGGAACTCTGCTCAATAATCTGTGGTGACCTAAATGGGAAGGAAATCTTAAAAAGAGAGAATATATGTATACATATAGCTGATTCACTTTGGTGTACAGCAGAAACTAACACAACATTATAAAACATTATAAAACAGCTATACTCCAATAAAAATTGAAAGAAAAAAGAATCTTTACCATTTAGAAACTTTAAACTATTTCAGATGAACTGATATGTCTATTATAGCAATTAGGATTTAACCCATGAAATAGAACAAGTAGGAGATACACTGATACACACAATTTCAATTTCACGAGGAATTGCTTTTGTTAGTAACTGATGTGATTGTAGAGGCTATCGAGGCAAGTCTGAAACCCACAGGACAGCCTCAGCTAGATTACCTAGGATAATTCCCCATACTTAAAAACAACTGATTATGGTTTTAGTCACTTTAGATTGATAAATAACACAGGACTGTAGCCTAGCCACGGTGACACGTAAAACTGACCACATTTGTGAATTGATTCAAAATAACATAGAAGGGAGAATGCAGATGGAATAGGACAGGCCCATGGTGGGTTTCTGAGTGATTTAGTATATTTTAAAACTCTCTTATTGTAGAAAATTGTGACGTACACAGAGCAGACAGAACTATAGCAAACGGGTACATGGAGGTTTGCTATAGTTCTGTCTGCTCTGTGTACGTCACAATTTTCTACAATAAGAGACTTTTAAAATATACTTTAAATCACTCAGAAACCCACGGCTTTATATTTGGTATTTTTATTTCTGGATATTTTTCTCTATATTTTTCACATAGTTAAGATCATACTGGAGTTACAACTTTATATCTACTTCTTTTATAGCATGTCATTACTTATTTCATTAGCACTTTCATACCTCATTAAAAATTCTTCCCAAATATTAAACAAAAGGATTAATAATTCAGGCACTGACATCACACAAACCTGGTTTGAATCCCGGTTTTTCTACTCACTGCTGAGTGACCCTGGCCTACACTTCTTAGGCGCTCTCTATACCTCAGTTTCTTTTAATATAGTCATCCGTTTGTTCAACTAATACTGTGAGTATCCTCTGAACCAGATCCTATTCTTTTTTTCTTTTTTAAGGATAATTGCTTTATAGAATTTGTTGTTTTGAACCAGATCCTGTTCTTGATGCTGTGGCTACACAAATTAAAAAAAACAGACAAAGTCTCTGCTCTCATGGAACTAACATTACTGGAGGAAACAGACATTAAGTACATATTGTGCAGGGGATTACAACTAATCCAGAGAAAAATGAGGCATAGTAAAGGGGATAGGGAGTGCAGGGATTGCTACTTCACACAAGTCAGGAAAATCTTGTCTGATGAGGTGACATTTGAACAAAGACTTGAAGGAAGTGAAGGAGTCAGCCGTTTGAAATTATTTGGTAGAAGAGCATGCTAAGCAAAGGAAATAGCATATGCAAGTAGGAGCGCATTCAAGGTACAGAAAGAGGCCAGAGTGACTGGAGGAGAACGAACAACTAGAAGATGTCGGAAATGGGGTCAGAGTTAACAGGAAACAGTCTGTGCAAAACAGAGTCATGAAGTGGTTTTAAACAAAGGAGGGACATTTGGCCTCTGGTTTAGAGGGTTTACTCTCTAGCTGCAGTGATAAAAATAAAGCGAAAGGGGCAAGGGGAGAAACAGGAAAATCAACTGGTAGTCAATTAGAAACATACCGACAAAAATTGCTAGTGGCAAGAACCAGGCTGGTAGTGCTAGAGACTCTGAGCAATAGTCAGAGCCCCAAGATTTGCTGTTGTATTTATTAACATGTGGGGTGAGAGAGAGGAGGAGCCTAGGATTATTCTAAAATTTTAGCCTGCTGCTGCTGCTGCTGCTAAGTCGCTTCAGTTGTGTCTGACTCTGTGCGACCCCACAGATGGCAGCTCACTGGGCACCTCCGTCCCTGGGATTCTCCAGGCAAGAATACTGGAGTGGCTTGCCATTTCCTTCTCCAAAACTTTAGCCTAAGCAACTAGAAATATGGGGTTGCCATTAACTGAGCAGTGAATGCATCAGAGAGAGTTAACTCAGCATTGTACCAGCACAAATCCACAAGTATGGAAAAGAGGAGAAAAGAAAACAGCAACAACAGCTTTGGCACCTGAATAGCTGATGGCCCAGGGTTAATGGCTTAGCTATCCAAGAAAGCCTAATCCTAACTCAGTAAGGAAACTGAGAATCAATGTGTTTAAACAGTAGCATCTTTAAAAAGTTCAGGAGTTCATGGTATCATGTACAGCTGGAAGCTGAGTTCGTGGGTATAAAATAAAGATGGTTAAAAGGTTAAAACAGTTTAAAGCTGTTTAAGAATGTAGCTCCCTAATCCCTTCTCCTATTCTGCTAAAAATGATTATCTCTCCCCAACACAGGCAGAGGGCTGGACAGCACAAGTCACAGCTGAAGTTGGAGGTATCATACCCAGAACAGCAGGATTTAGAGAACCAGACAGAGCACACACACTGTTTAGATCTTAAGTCCATCCCTTGGGTTCTGTGTAACTCTCCCTCCAGACAGGACTTTGGAAAAGTTTTCCATTATGGGAAACCCAAACAGCCCAGGAAAAAGGACACAATGTGCTGACATTTGGAGTTCCCCAGTCAGATCACTCTATAGTGAAACTTGAGTCAAGAACTTAGAACTTACATCAGCTTTTCATCCTATTCACCAACATCCATGCTCAAAAATGAGATGATAAACAAGGATTGCCAAGTATCTAGGCAGAGCCTCATTGTGCTTTTACTGGAGTGTCAGGAAGGAATGCAATTAGATGTTGGTGTTCTATCAGACATCTTTACCCAGAGTCTGTCTTATTTCTACCTCCCCACTATCTTTTCTCCTTTGCCCTATTCTTTCCTAAAAAAAAAAAAAGAAAGAAAAGGAAAACAAAGTAATATTCCAAGAGGCCCCTGGTTTTGTTGCTTTGTTCTTATCCACCTAAAACTCACCGCTGAATCATCTTAGAACCTGACCTTTCTTCAGGATGAAAGTCTCATTGCCTTTCTCTGGATTTCAGAAACCTAGTAAAAATACACTGTATGGAGTGATGTGGGCCCCATCAAGCAGTCCTGATGGTGTGTAAATTGGTGTCAACTTTCTGGAAAATTATTGGTAATGTGCTGTAAGATTTTGAATGAGCAATCCAACAATCTAATTTCTAGGAATTTATAGTAAGGAAAAATTGTAATGTGAATACTATTAGTAGTAATACAAACTGAAGTGCTTATGAATATACTGATACAATGTCTAAAACTTGCTTCAGAATAATCATATGTAGTGGGTATATTTATATTTTCTCATATGAAAGCCACTGTATAATAGTCCCATTATAGTGTGCTATAAATATATAATACACACTGGATTTTGAAGACTTAATGCCAAAAAGAAAAAGTAAAATATGTCATTAATAACTTGAATATGGGACATCTATTAAAATAATATATTGGATATACTGAAAAAAAGAAAATGTATCATTAAAATTAATTTCACCTATTTCTTTTCTCTTTGTGAAATGAATGACTAGAGAACTTTACATCACATTTAAGTAACATTTTTAATTATAAAGGTGGCTTGTGTTAATATTTGTGGTTTACATTATGTTTCTATTGGACAGCACTGGTATAGAGTCTATAAACCATCAGTCTGACATATCTGCAGGCTTCACATTCTTCGGATTCAACCAATCTCAGATCAAAAATATTCAGGGAAAACGAAGTTCTAGAAAGTTCCAAAAGGAAAAAACTTGAATTTGCCATATGCTATAAACTATTTAGAGCAGTTGACCCAGTTGACTCTTCAACAACACTACGGTTAAGGGTGCCAACTCTCTCAACAACAAAAATGGAAAGAGTTGGCCCTTCATATCCATGAGTTTTCTATATTCAAGGTCACCAGTTATAGATTCAACCAACTGCGGATCATGTAGTATTGTAGTATTTACTATTAAAAAAAATCTGAATATAAGTGGACGCTTGCAGTTCAAACCCAGGTCAACTGTATTTACAACTATTTATATAGCTTTTATATTGTATTATGTATTATGAGTAATCTAGGGATAACTTAAAGTATACATACAGGAAGATGTGTGTAGGTTACATGTAAATAGTAAGTCGTTTTATATAACGTACTTGAGCCTTTGCGGATTTTGGTATCTATGGAGATCCTGGAACCAATCCTCCATGGATACCAAGGGATGACTCTATTCCTATCAATAAAACAAAATTTTGCATTAAACATGAATATGTTTGAATGATTGACTATAAATGGGTAATTATTGAAATTAGGTTATGGGTTCAGTTCAGTTCAGTCACTCAGTTGTGTCCAACTCTTTGCGACCCCATGAATCGCAGCACACCAGGCCTCCCTGTCCATCACCAACTCCCACAGTTCACTCAGACTCACGTCCATTGAGTCAGTGATGCCACCCAGCCATCTCATCCTCTGTCGTCCCCTTCTCCTCTTGCCCCCAATCCCTCCCAGCATCAGAGTCTTTTCCAATGAGTCAACTCTTCACATGAGGTGGCCAAAGTACTGGAATTTCAGCTTTAGTATCATTCCCTCCAAAGAAATCCCAGGGCTGATCTTCAGAATGGACTGGTTGGATCTCTTTGCAGTCCAAGGGACTCTCAAGAGTCTTCTCCAACACCACAGTTCAAAAGCATCAATTCTTCAGCGCTCAGCCTTCTTCACAGCCCAACTCTCACATCCATACATGACCACAGGAAAAACCATAGCCCTGACTAGACGGACCTTTGTTGGCAAAGTAATGTCTCTGCTTTTCAATATGCTGTCTAGGTTGGTCATAACTTTTCTTCCAAGGAGTAAGCGTCTTTTAATTTCATGCCTGCGATCACCATCTGCAGTGATTTTGGAGCCCCCCAAAATAAAGTCTGACACTGTTTCCACTGTTTCCCATCTATTTCCCATGAAGTGATGGGACCAGATGCCATGATCTTCGTTTTTTGAATGTTGAGCTTTAAGCCAACTTTTTCACTCTCCTCTTTCACTTTCATCAAGAGGCTTTTTAGTTCCTCTTCACTGTCTGCCATAAGGGTGGTAGGAATTCATTATATCACATTCTCTACTTTTGTAATTTTCCATAAAAAATGTTTTAAATATATGAATAAAGCTGTTTTCAAGAACGTGTTCATTCCTGTTTATACAACAGTAAAAAGTGAGAAAAAATGTCTAGTACTTATAACAGTAAGATCAGTTCAGTCACTCAGTCGTGTCCAACACTTTGCAATCCCATGGACTGAAGCACTCCAGGCTTCCCTGTCATTCACCATCTCCCAGAGCTTGCTCAGACTCATGTCCATTGAGTCGGTAATGCCATCCAACCATCTCATTCTCTGTCATCCCCTTATCCTCCTGACTTGAATCTTTCCCAGCATCAGTGTCTTTTCCAGTGAGTCAACTCTTCTCATGAGGTGGCCAAAGTATTGGAGTTTCAGCTTCAGCATCAGTCCATCCAATGAATATTTGGGACTGATTTCCTTTAGGATGGACTGGTTGGATCTCCTTGCTGCCCAAGGGACTCTCAAGAGTCTTCTCCAACACCACAGTTCAAAACCATCAATTCTTCAGCACTCAGCTTTCTTTACAGTCTAACTCTCACATCCATACATGACTACTGGAAAAACCAAAGCTTTGACTAGACAGACCTTTGCTGGCAAAGTAATATGCTTTCTAGGTTTGTCATAGCTAGGAGCAAGTATCTTTTAATTTCATGGCTGCAGTCACCATCTGCAGTGATTTTGGAGCCCAAGAAAATGAAGTCTGTCACTATTTCCATTGTTTCTCCATCTATTTCCCATGAAGTGATGGGACTGGATGCCATGATCTTAGTTTTCTGAATGTTGAGTTTTAAGCCACCTTTTTTACTCTCCTTTTTCACTTTCACTAAGAGACACTTTGGAAACAGTGTCAGACTTTATTTTGGGGGGCTCCAAAATCACTGCAGATGGTGACTGCAGCCATGAAATTAAAAAGATGCTTACTCCTTGGAAGGAAAGTTATGACCAACCTAGATAGCATATTGAAAAGCAGAGACATTGCTTTGCCAACAAAGGCCCGTCTAGTCAGGGCTATGGTGAGTCTGAGTGAACTCTGGGAGTTGGTGATGGACAGGGAGGCCTGGCGTGCTGCGATTTATGGGGTCACAAAGAGTCAGACATGACTGAGCGACTGAACTGAACTGAACTGAATGCACACTTCAGTTCTTCATAACAATAAAGGAATGGTTAAATTAATTATGTTCACTCATGTGCTGCATGCAATCACTAAATAGTAAAAGTAATATCTAACATTTGAATTCTAATTATATTCCCAGCTTTGTGCTAAACAAATTATATCATTATATCATTTCACAGTCACAATAGTCATGTAGTCACAATAAGGTAGACAAACTTCATACTCTCTGACCTCTTTCCTTCACCCCAGATTTATATATCTAATAGCCTGCCAAGTGACATCTATTAGCTGGAATATAAGGGTAAAGAACAAAACAAATCAACAGGAAGAAGTGAACTGGAAGAAACAGAAACTCTCTACAGAAGAGAAAAAAACTTTTTAAAAAGAAAGTCTTGATTAATTAAATTAGTTAAATCTATAGGCCCATATCACTGATGAACATGGATGCAAGAATCCTCAACAAAATTCTAGCAAACGGAATTCAACAACATATTAAAAAGCTCATACTCCATGATCAAGCTCAGTTTATTCCAGGGATACAAAGATTCTTCAATATATGCAAATCAACCACTGTGATACAACATATTAACAAACTGAAAGATAAAAACCATATGATCATCTCAACAGATGCAGAAAAAGCCTTTGACAAAATTCAGCACCCATTTATGATTAAACCTCTTCAAAAAAATGGGCATAGAAGGGATTTACCTCAACATAGTAAAGGCCATATATAATAAACCCACAGCAAACATTATTCTCAATGGTGAAAAACTGAAAGCATTCCCCCTAAGATCAGGAACAAGACAAGGGTGTCTACTCTCAACACTGTTATTCAATGCAGTTTTGGAAGTCCTAGCTATAGCAATCAGATAAGAAAAAGAAATGAAAGGAATCCAAATTGGAAAAGAAGAAGCAAAACACTCACTGTTTGCAGATGACATGATATTTCACATAGAAAACCCTAAAGATACTACCAGAAAATTATTAGAGCTAGTCAGTAAATTTAGCAAAGTCACAGGATACAAAATCAATACACAGAAATCACTTGCATTCCTATATACTAACAATGAAAAATGAGAAAGAGAAATTAAGGAATCAATCCTTTATTACTGCAACAAGAAGAATAAAATATCTAGGAATAAACCTACATAAGGAGACAAAAGAACTGTATACAGAAAATTATAAGACACTGAGGAAAGAAAGCAAAGATGACATAAACAGATGGAGAGATATTTCATGTTTCTGGGTAGGAAGAATCAATATTGTGAAAATGACTATACTACCAAATGCAATCTACAGATTCAATGCGATCCCTATCAAATTACCAATGGCATTTTTCACAGAACTAGAACAAAAAAATTTCACAATTCATATGGAAATACAAAAGACTCCAAATAGCCAAAGCAGTCTTGAGAAAGAAGACTGGAGCTGGAGGAATCAACCTTCCTGACTTCAGACTATACTACAAAGCTACAGTCATCAAGACAGTATGGTACTGGCACAAAAACAGAAATATAGACCAATGGAACAAGACAGAAAGCCCAGAGATAAACCTATGCACCCCTAGATACCTTGTTTTGACAAAGGAGGCAAGAATATACAATGGGGCAAGGACAGTCTTTTCAATAAGTGCTGCTGGGAAAACTGGACAGCTACATGTAAAAGCATGAAATTACACACTTCCTAACACCATACACGAAGAGAAATTCAAAATCAATTAAAGACCTAAATGTAAGACCAGAAGCTATAAAAACTCTTAGAGGAAAACATAGGTAGAACACTCAATGACATAAAGCAAGATCCTCTATGACCCACCTCCTAGAGTAATGGAAATAAAAACAAAAGTATACAAATGGGACCTGTCTGATTAAACTTAAACACTTTTGCATAGCAAAGCAAACTATAAGCAAAGTGAAAAGTCAATCCTCAGAATGGGAGAAAATAATAGCAAATGAAACAACTGACAGAGGATTAATTTCCAAAATATACTGTCAATGGACATCTCAGACATCTATTGTTCATCTGTCAATAGACATCTAGCTTGCTTCCATGTTCTAGCTATTGTAAATAGTGCTGCAATGAACATTGTGGTACATGTGTCTGTTTCAATTTTGGTTTCCTCAGGGTATATGCCTAGGAGTGGGATTGCTGGCTCATATGGTGGTTTTATTCCTAGTTTTTTAAGAAATCTCCGTACTGTCTTCCATAATGGCTGTTCCATTTATTGAGCTTATACTACTCAATACCAGAAAAACAAACAATCCAATCAAAAAGTGTGGAAAACATGCAGATGGCTAACAAACACATGAAAAGATGCTCAACACTGCTCATTATTAGAGAAATGCAAATCAAAACTACAATGAGATATCACCTCACACCAATCAGAATGGCCATCATCAGAAAGTCTACAAACAAAAACTGCTGGAGAGGGTGTGAAGAAGAGGGAGCCCTCGTGCACTATTGGTGGGAACGTAAATTGATACAGTCATTATGGAAGACAGTATAGAGATTCCTTAAAAAAGTAGGAATAAAACCACCATATGACCCAGCAATCCCACTCCTAGGCATATATCCTGAGGAAGCCAAACTGAAAAAGACACATGTATCCCAATGTTCATTGCAGCACTATTTACAATAGCTAGAACATGGAAGCAACCTAGATGTCCATTGACAGAAGGATGGATAAAGAAGTTGCGGTACATATACACAATGGAAAATTACTCAGCCATAAAAAGAAATGCATCTGAGTCAGTTCTAATGAGGTGGATGAACCCAGAGCCTATTATACAGAATGAAGTCAGTCAGAAAGAAAAAGATAAATATCGAATACTAACACACATATACAGAATCTAGAAAGATGGTACCAAAGAATTTATTTGCAGGGCAGCAATGGAGAAACAGACATAAACAGACCTATGGACACAGGGAGAGGGGAGGAGAGGGTAAGATGTATGGAGAGAGTAACATGGAAACTTACATTACCATATATAAAATAGATAGCCAATGGGAACTTGCTGTATGTCTCAGGGAACTCAAACAGGGGGTCTGAATCAACCTAGAGGGTGGGATGGGGAGAGAGATGGGAGGGAAGTCCCGGCGGGGGGGCATATATGTATACCTATGGCTCATTCATGTTGAGGTTTGACAGAAAATAACAAAATTCTGTAAAGCAACTATCCTTCAATTAAAAAATAAATAATTTTTAAAAGGAAGTTCTGATTAATATTCAAGAGAGATAATAGAAGATATTGCTTCGATGAGACAACAACACTTTTTTTTTTAATGCAGGCGGGATTAAGAAGAAATAACTTGAAAATTAATAACCTAATAGCAGACATTAAAAACTAGAAGGGTTAGAAGATGACACTTCATCAAACCCTCAGAAAGTAGTGAAAAGACAAAGGTATGGGCTCACACCAGTCAGAATCAGTTCAGTTCAGTTGCTTAGTCGTGTCCGACTCTTTGCGACCCCATGAACCGCAACACGCCAGGCCTCCCTGTCCATCACCATACATCAGAGTTTACCCAAACTCATATTCATTGAGTTGGTGATGCCATCTAACCATCTCATCCTCTATCGTCCCCTTCTCCTCCTGCCTTCAATCTTTCCCAACATCAGGGTCTTTTCAAATGAGTCAGCTCTTCGCATCAGGTGGCCAAAATATTGGAGTTTCAGCTTCAACATCAGTCCTTCCAATGAATACCCAGGACTGATCCCCTTTAGGATGGACTGGTTGGATCTCCTTGCAGTCCAAGGGAGTCTCAAGAGTCTTCTCCAACGCCACAGATCAAAAGCATCAATTCTTCGGCACTCAGCTTTTTTTATAATCCAACTCTCACATCCATACCTGACTACTGGAAAACCATAGCCTTGACTAGAAAGACCTTTGTTGACAAAGTAATGTCTCTGCTTTTCAATACGCTGTCTAGGTTGGTCATAACTTTCCTTCCAAGGAGTAAGTAAGCATCTTATAATTTCATGGCTGCAATCACCATCTGCAGTGATTTGGGGGCCCCCAAAATAAAGTCAGCCACTGTTTCCACTGTTCCCATCCAATTGCCATGAAGTGATGGGACCAGATGCCATGATCTTAGTTTTTTGAATGTTGAGCTTTAAACCAACTTTTTGACTCTCCTCTTTCACTTTCATCAAGAGGCTTTTTAGTTCGTCTTCACTTTCTGCCACAAGGGTGGTGTCATCTGCGTATCTGAGGTTATTGATATTTCTCCCAGCAATCTTAATTCCAGCTTGTGCCTCATCCAGCCCAGCGTTTCTCATGATGTACTCTGCTTATAAGTTAAATAAGTAGGGTGACAATATACAGCCTTGCCGTACTCCTTTTCCTATTTGGAACTAGTCTGTTGTTCCATGTCCAGTTCTAACTGTTGCTTCCCGACCTGCATACAAGTTTCTCAAGAGGCAGGTCAGGTGGTTTGGAATTCCTATCTCTTTCAGAATTTTCCACAGTTTATTATGATCCACACAGTCAAAATTATCATCATTAAAACCTCTACAAATAACAAATGCTGGAGATGATGTAGAACAAAGGGAATCCTCCTACACTGTTGGTGGGAATGTAACTTTGTAAAGTCACTATGAAAAACAGTATATAGGTTCCTCAGAAAACCAAAAACAGAATTAGCATATGATCCAGCCATCCCATTCCTGGGCATATATCCAAACAAAACTCTAAGCCAAAAAGATAACATGCACCCACATGTTCACAGTAGCACTATTCACTATAGCCAAAACATGGAAACAATCTATATGCTCATGGAGAGATGAAGGGATAGAGAAGATGTGGTACATGTATACAATGGAACACTACTCAGCCGTAAAAAGAACAAAGTAATCCCATTTGCAGCAAATGGATGCAACTAAAGATTACCATACTAAGTGAAGCAAGCCATACAGAGAAAGACAAATATCATATGATATCACTTATTTATGGACTCTAAAAATATGACACAAAGGAACCTGTCTATGAAACAGAAACAGACTCATGGACGTAGACAATAGACTTGTGGTTGCCAAGGGGATGGGAGTTGGGGGTGACGGAGTGGGAGGTTGGGGTTAGCAGATGTAAGCAATTATATACACAATGGATAAACAAAAAGGTCCTACTGTATAGCACAGAGAATTATATTCAATATCCTATGATAAACCATAATGGAAAAGAATATTTTAAGAAGAATGTACATGTATGTGTAACAAAACCACTTTGCTGTACAGCAGAAATCAACACAACATTGTAAATCAAACTATATTTCAATTAAAAAAAAAAGAGGGGGGAGACAAAGGAATGAGGAAAAGGAAAAGATTTTAAAGTCAAAAGAATTCTAAAACCAGTCCTCAAAGGTCCCCATTTGCATAACACAAAATCAAGGAAGACTTCCTACTAGTCTGCTAATCCTCCCATCCAGCGTCCAGCAAGAATCTGATCTCTTTTTTATTTACCGGAAGACAAGGAAGCCCACAGCTCTTAGAACATTCACCTGCCACACGCTTAAATATTGAATACATTATTACAGAGACTAACTGAAGATGGATTCTGTGATAGATTAAGGACTTTATCTATACAAACGGGTTGGCAAAGGATGGTCAATTCTAGCTACTGCCTGTTTTGGTAAATAAAGTTTATTGGAGCAGAGCCACATCCATTCATTTTTGTGTTATCTGTGGCTGCTTTTCCACTAAAACAAATGAGATCAATAATTGTGGCTGAGATTCTATGGCCATAAAATCCAATACATTTACTATAACGCCCTTTACAAAAAAAAAGTTTGCTGATTTCTCATATAGAGTATTCCTTTTAGACCTAACAGTCCTTGGAAGTTGATGTTTTTCATCCTTATTTTACCATGAGGGAAGCTGAGGTTTAGAGAAGGCAAATGGCATGCCCAGATTTGCCGGGGGCCAGCGTGAGGAACTCCGCCCATGGCAAAGGTCATGAAGAAGGAGGCCTGGCATATGCAAAGGTGTGATCAAGCCTCAGGAAACCCCCTGTTCCTGAGCACCTACCCCCAAAACCGGAGTACTTTACGGGGAGCTCTCCCCCATAACCATTCCTCTCAGAGAAGGAGTTAACTTGCAGCTCCAAGTTAATAAAAATTCCTGGGCGTGACAAGAGTGTTTCAACTTATGAACTCTGAAGGTTCTCTGGCCTGCCAGATCAGGCTCGTCCAGCCACATGTGATTGTTTACAGCCTCCCAACCTTGAGAGGCACGAGATGCTTTAAAACTTTCTAAATACAGACTCTTTTGAGAAGTTAGAAAATTACTATAGTATAGTGGGTTGATTAGAAATTATATTGGTAAAGGGTTTTTTCATTTGTCCTGACAATAATCACTGCTAATTACCTGCCCTGGGTGTGACAAGGATGTCTCAGGTCAAACCTCTCTACTGACAGACTAGCTTGTGTGACAACCTCTCAACCATAAACAGCACAGAGAGTTTGGAGTATTAGCGTAGGGCTTTTTTCATTGATGAGTCAATGATTGCCATCAGGCCTCCATATCCTTAGGCACCTGGGAATATATTAATCAATATATTTGGAATATAGAAAAGGAAATATAGTAGTTTTTTGATGTTAGCAATACTAGACTTTTTGAGTTAATGAATTTTCTCTTTTGTTATAGATCACTGTACTTTGTTATAAATCACTATAAATCACTATGCTATGTAAAAATGTAATTTTATCACTATCTTAAGACAAAATAGATCTTAAGGGGAACATTGGTGAAGGGTTTACATTTGTTGAGCCAATATTTGCTGCTAAATCTCCATATTCCTGCCCTTATAATGAATATAACTAGCATATAGGAAAATAAGTATTAACCTTTAAGATTAATCATGTTAAACCTTAGGTTAAGTAAATTCCTTTCTTGATTGTAACTCACTACACCCTCACCCTATAGGAATGCAACTTTATTTGGAGGGTGGCGCCTGATTTAAGAAAAAATCACCCCTGGAAAAATAAGTTTTCTGGTTAACTGACCCGTATCAGAAAGGGCCATAAAATGTCAGCAGACCTCATGGCTAGAAGATGATGTAAAAACCCATAAGACCTTTGTATAATTTTATATGAAGCACCTGATTGTGACAAGGGTCAGGTCTGCTGACCCCCGCGTGACTCTGTATTCATCCCTATGTATAACAAAAAGGTACATAAACAAACCTGAAAGATAAAGAAATTGGATCAGTTTCTGGAAAGACTGATGCCCCCGTGTCATTTCTTTCTCGCTCCCCGTTTTCCTGGTTGAATTCCCATCTGGTACGAGGGTACGCACCAAGCCTACTGACTTTGCCGGGGCTTCTAAGATAGGACCAGGGAGGCCTCAGTGCCTCCTCTCCCTCGGGAGAATGGAAAGACGCCTGTGGCCTTCGTAGGTGGTGATTACTATTCCACGTAAACCAGTTATTCAGCCTCCTTTTCTCCATTAATTCTCCTACTACACCATCTGTTTCTAATCTCCCTCTATATCTGTAATTAAATAAGTTTTTTCCAGGACGCCGATTTCGTCCCCACCTTCGAATTACCCTGGATCGACCTGGGCTGGACCCGGGCACAGATTCAGATAGTAAGTATTGGGAACATGATAAAACTGTCTTTTGACAATCACATACTGTCTCCTATTGGAGTAATTTCCCCACCTAATGGGACATTTGTCTCATAAGAAATCAATGAGAGGACACAGTAGGTCACAGAACTCCGATATTGAGGTATCAAGTGAGGTGAAGTTGCTCAGTCGTGTCCAACTCTTTGCAACCCCATGGACTGTAGCCTACCAGGCTCCTCTGTCCATGGGATTTTCCAGGCAATAGTCCTGGATTGGATTGCCATTTCCTTCTCCAAGGGATCTTTCCAACCCAGGGATCAAACCCAGGTCTCCCGCATTGTAGACAGACACTTTACCATCTGAGCCACCAGGGAAGTCTATTGAGGTATCAAGCCAGCCAAGATAACATGAGTATTCTTGCTGGAGCTGAAGGCCATCCCATGTGCATCTGTCCTTTTACTTTTTCAGAAGTGACCCTGTCCACTGATGTAGGAGCACCAGCCTTGTTCTAGTATTCCAACCAACCCTCTACTTTTGTTGTTTTTCAATCACTAAGTCATGTCCGACTCTTTGTGACCCCATGGACTACAGCACGCCAGGCTTCCTGGTCCTTCACAATCTCCCAGTTTGCTCAAATTCTTGTCCATTGAGTCAGTGATGCTAACTATCTCATCATCTGTGGCCTATTTCTTCTTCTGCCCTCAATCTTTCCCTGCATCAGAACCTTTTCCAATGAGTCGGCTCTTCACATCAGGTTGCCAAATATTTGAGCTTAAACTTCAGCATCAATCCTTCCAATGAATATTCAGGGTTGATTTTCTTTAGAATTGCCTGGTTTGATCGCCTTACTGTCCAAGGGACTTTCAAGAGTATTCTCCAACACCACAATTCAAAAGCATGAATTCTTTAGTGCCCAGCTTTCTTTATGGTCCAACTCTCACATCCATACATGACTACTGGAAAAACCATAGCTTTGATTATATGGACTTTTGTTGGTAAAGTGACATCTCTGCTTTTTAATATGCTGTCTAGGTTTGTTATAGATTTTCTTCCAAGGAGCAAGCATCTTTTAATTTCATGGCTGCAGTCACCATCTGCAGTGATTTTGGAGCCCAAGAAAATAAAGTCTGTCACTGTTTCCATTGTTTCCCCATCTATTTGCCATGAAGTGATAGGACCAGATGCCATGATCTTCATTTTTTGAACGTTGAGTTTTAAGCCAGCTTTTTCATTCTCCTCTTTCACTTTTATCAAGAGGCTCTTAAGCTCTTCTTCACTTTATCCCATAAGGGTGGTGTCATCTTCGTATCTGAGGTTATTGATATTTCTCCCGGCAATCTTGATTCCAGCTTGTGCTTCATTCAGCCCAGCATTTTGCATGATGTACTCTGCATATAAGTTAAATAAGCAGGGTAATAAAATATAGCCTGACATACTTCTTTCCCAATTTGTAACCAGTTCATTGTTCCATGTCCAGTTCTAATTGTTGCTTCTTGACCTGCATACAGATTTCTCAGGAGGCAGGTAAGGTGGTCTGGTATTCCCATCTCTTGAAGAATTTTCCAGTCTGTTGTGATCTGCACACTCAAAGGCTTTAGCGTAGTCAATGAAGCAGATGTTTTTCTGAAATTCTCTTGCTTTTTCAATGATCCAGCGGATGTTGGCAATTTGATCTCTGGTTTCTCTGCCTTTTCTAAATCCAGCTTGAACATCTCAAAGTTCTCAGTTTACATGGTATTGAAGCCTTGCTTTGAGAATTTTGAGCATTACTTGCTAGCGTGTGGGATGAGTGCAATTGTGCGGTAGTTTGAACATTCTTTGGCATTGCTTTTCTTTGAATGAAAACTGACCTTTTCCAGTGCTGTGGCCACTGCTGAGCCTTCCAAATTTACTGGCATATTGAGTGCAGCATTTTAACAGCATCATCTTTTAGGATTTAAAATAGCTCAGCTGGTGTTCCATCACCTCTACGAGGTTTGTTGGTAGTGATGCATCCTAAGGCCCATTTGACTTCACATTCTAGGATATCTGGCTCTAGGTTAGTGATCACACCATGTGGTTATCTGGGTCATATTTGTATAGTTCTTCTGTGTATGCTTGTCACCTCTTCTTAGTATCTTCTGCTTCTGTTAGGTCCATACCATTTCTGTCCTTTATTGTGCCCATTTTTGCATGAAATGTTCCCTTGGTATATGTAATTTTCTTGAAGAGATCTCTAGTCTTTCTTATTCTATTGCTTTCCTCTATTTCTTTGCAAATGGGTCTCACTTGGGTGCTTATGGGTAAGCTCCTGCACACTAAGAGAAAAGTTATATAACCTAAAGCTGTCAAACAACTTGTTAAATAACACAGGACACAGGGACGGATCACCACTGTAAAAAACTCAACACTATCCATTGCAGTCCTGCTTCTGGTTTCCATTTGGCCTGCTCTCCTTTTCTGGAAGCATACTTTTGCTTTTTTTAAACTAAAACTCTGGCTGTTTAAAACTGTGCTGTCTGTTGATTGAATCATTTTCTTTGGGAGCACAAGAACAAAAGTATTGCCATTTTGCTGGTAACACTACTTCCTCCGGTACAAGTACAAACTCCATTTGCACTGGAAATTCATTTTAACACAATTTTTTTTCTCCTGGTTGTGCCATGCAGCTTGTGAGATCTTAGATCCCTGACCAGGGATTGAACTCAGCCACAGTAGGGAAAGTGCTGAGTCCTAACCACTAGACCACAGGGAATTTCCTAAAACGATCTTATAAAACAGATAGCAAATCTCAGAAACATGCTCAGCAGACACATTTGCCCTGAGGCAAGTTCCAAGTACCCATGTAGTTCAGCAACTCAGAAAACATTCCAGCCACCGTCAGTGCCCATAAAGCAGAAGTAAATGTTTTTCTGGCACTCTCTTGCTTTTTTGATGTGTGAATCATAACAAACTGTGGAAAATTCTTCAAGAGATGGGAATACCATAGCAGTTTACCTGCCTCCTGAGAAATCTGTATGCAGGTCAAGAAGCAACAATTAGAACTGGACGTGGAACAACAGACTGTTTTTAAATCGGGAAAGGAATACGTCAAGGCTGTATACTGTCACCCTGCTTACTTAACTTATATGTAGAGTACATCATGCAAAATGCTGGGCTGGATGAAACACAAACTGGAATCAACATTGCAGGAGAAATATCAATAACCTCAGACATGCAGATGACACCACCCTTATGGCAGAAAGTGAAGAAGAACTAAAGAGCCTCTTGATGAAAGTGAAAGAGGAGAGTGAAAAAGTTGGCTTAAAATTCAACATTCAGAAAACTAAGATCATGGCATCTGGTCCCATTACTTCATGGCAAATAGATGAGGAAACAGAAGAAACAGACTTTATTTTCTTGGGCTCCAAAATCACTGCAGATGGTGACTGCAGCCATGAAATTAAAAGACACTTGCTCCTCAGAAGAAAAGTTATGACCAACCTAGATAGCATATTAAAAAGCAGAGATATTACTTTGCCAACAAAAATATGTCTAGTCAAAGCTCTGTTTTTTCTAGTAGTCATGTATGGATGTGAGAGTTGGACTAAAAAGAAAGCTGACTGCTGAAGAATTAATGTTTTTGAACTATGGTGTTGGAGAAGACTCTTGAGAGTTCCTTGGACAGTAAGGAGATCCAACCAGTCCATCCTAAAGGAAATCAGTTCTGAATAATCACTGGACGGACTGATACTGAAGCTGAAACTCCAATACTTTGGCCACCTGATTCGAAGAGCTGACTCATTTGAAAAGACCCTGATGCTGGGCAAGATTGAAGTCAGGAGAAGGGGATGACAGAGGATGAGACAGTTGGATGGCATCACCGACTCAACAGACATGAATTTGAGTAAACTCTGGGAGTTGGTGATGGACAGGGAGGCCTGGTGTGCTTCAGTCCATGGAGTCGCAGAGTCGGACGTGACTGAGCAACCGAACTGAACTGGTCAGTGTAAATACAGGTCAAAGTCATTCAAGACCTTATGCATATTAGGTGTCCTGAGGAATACCCGTTAGGGGCAGCCGAAGCTCTTGCTTCCTTCCAGAATGCCTCTGACAGATTCTGATCCTTTCCACCCCCAGGTGGGACATGGACAAGTATAAGAAAAAGTGAAAGTTAGTCGCAAAGTCGTGTCCGACTCTTTGCAGTTCCATGAACTGCAGCCTGTCCTGCTTCTCTGTCCGTGGAATTCTCTAGGCAAGAGTACTGGAGTGGGTTGCCATTTCCTTCTCCAGGGGATCTTCCTGGCCTGGGGATGGAACCCAGATCTCCTGCATTGCAGGCAGATTCTTTACCAGCTGAGCCACTAGGAAAGCCCATAGACAGGTATAGTGGCTAAAATAGTGACCATAATGAAGAAGGTTATTAATGCTGGCATAGGAAACAATGGCAACTAATTCAATCTCAGACCCGTTCCCCCTCTTCCTGAAAATCAAAGGATGGAACTGAAAGTTCCAACCCTCTAATCACAGAGTTGGTTCTCCAGGCAACCGGCCCCCATACTACTTTTAAAAGTCACCTTATTAACATAACAAATACAGCTGAGTTAAATTAAAAAAAAAAAAAGACACCTTTGTCACTCTCAACATTTAGGAAATTCTAAGTTTTAGCCATCTGAATGACCAAATAAATATTTTCCTTATAAATCTCAATGTCCCACTTCTCTTCCTCCTCCCAGTATTCACTCCATTCATTCAAGGATGCCTGCATCAAACCGAGGTGAGATGTGAAGTGCTTTGAGAATGCTTTTAGTGGTACATGACTTAGTGGTACAGTCACCAAATTGGTGACTGACTCTGCTGCACAGGACCAAATAACAGTTGAGTCCAGCTCCTGAAGCTTAGAAGCCAAGAACAAATTCTTCCAGCTGGCCACTCATGACATCACCCTCTGATCATCAAAACCCCACAGTAACTCCTTTGCTAAACCCCAGGCTGCTATTCTCTACAAGAAGCATTAGGTTGGGAGATTCTGTCATGTCAATAACCTCTACAAAGTCAATTAGATATTAACAAAGCTCCACTTACCTTCCTTACTCTGGTGAAAACAGCACACAAAGAGGGGGAGATTTTCTTTGGAAGAGATTCTGATCACACTCAAGAATTCAGCTGCTTTTACCTGCTCCGGGAGCTTGTTCTGGATTTGAAGGCTTATTAGTTTATCGGTTCATTCTGTATTTATTCACTTATTCCCAGAGCACTGTGCAGTACATAGCTAATGTTCTCTTTCAATACTGGGTCTAATCCTGTAATACAATGTGAGAGTGCATATTTAATCGTGATGTTAGTGAGCCTTCTATGCGACAGAATATTCTATCTCCCACAGAAAGTGAGTTCAATGGTCTACTTCAGATCATGACACCTTTTGTCAACAACTTCTAATACTCAGGGGCAACAAAAGCCTCCAGCTTTGCTGTGGCCTTACTATGTTCTGATATGTTTCCCCAAGTATAGATCTGATATGTTTCCCAAGTATTTTTTTTGAAATTTATTTTACTGTAGTTGATTTAGTGTTAATTTCTGCTGCACAGCAAAGCAATTCAGTTACACACGTGTGTGTGTGCATGTGTGTATGTGTAATAATAAGGTCCTACTGTAGAGCACAGGGAACTATATTTAATATCCTATGGCAAACTATAATGAAAAAGAATACATATATTTTTTTCAATATCCTGTGGTAAACTATGACACATATATAAACTATACTAAAATATAGTATAAATAAAAGAATATATATATCATTATAGATTATAGCTTACCACAGGATATTGAACGTAGTTCCCTGTGCTATACAGTAGGTGCTTATTATTTATCCATTCTATGCATAATAGTTTGCAAATGCCAATCCCCTTGATCAATCACCATATTTTCCCAAGTAATTTCTTGACACTGGACCAGTCTGTATTGGCACAGAAACCAATACTACCTCCTTGGTTGTTAAACAGAACAGACAGACCAAAAATACTCCATCCAGACATTTGGAGTATTGGAGGAACTTGTAGTACTAAAATACAAAACGAAACTGGGCATTACATCCCAAGAGTCCTGACCCACTTCAGAGCCTGTTGGCTTCTTTGTGAACAGGAAGTCAGAAGTGAAGAACCACTGGGTAAGTAAGTAAGCTTCATCTGATACTACTTAGGTTCTTGTGATTAATAGGCCAATGTCCTCCTCATGATGGACATTTTATTCATCCATGGATGTGTAATTTCCTGTGGTTTGTGAGTTTACCTCCTGCTTTGCAACAGAAAAGATTTAAAACTTCCCCATGGATGAAACCCTCAGGAAATCTTCCTGTATATCATCAACATTTCTCTTAATTAAAAATTAGCTGTTTCAGAAAGTAAAATCTACATGACTATTCATTGTGCAGGAAAATCAGATACAAGTAAATAGGAAAACAGTACTTCTGCCAATGAATGCCACATCTGTGAAGAGTCATGTTAACTTTCTTCTTTAAGTGACTACTGCTTTCTTACTCATTGAGAAACTTTGTTGTCTAAAATCAAAGCATCTGGAAAATCTTGTGCTTTATATTTTATCAGTACGAATGAAACCATTTCAATTTACTTTCCAGGGATAAAGCTTCAGAAAGGGTGTTTCTGGACAACAGTTTAATAAAAACAGGATCATGAATCTGTTTTGTTGTCTTAGGGCTGATGTTTTCACTTTAGAAAATTCTGCTCTGCTTTGTCAAAGCAATATTTCATTTGTACTTCAACTAAACTTCATGTCCCCACAATCCTATAACCCTACCTCATTCTTTGTTCAGTTATAAGTCCCATAACATCTCTGGTGTGCAGTGTCCTTCACTGTAATTTTATCAAGAGATCTGGCTTTGCTGTACTACAGGTTTATTCCTGGTGGTCTTAGATTGATGGGGCTTGGACCCTGTCTTGTTCAGCTTCCAGGGTTCAAACACGAAAAAATTTTAAACAGTTGTGTGAATGAAAAATGCTGCCATATCAGTAACAAAGGATGTTGCAGCCATCAATTACTGTAACTACCCCAACTATGCACCCAGAGGGGAATCACAACGGAAAAAAGAACAGCATATTGTTTCTAGACAGCCCTAGAAGGACTACAGCTATAATACACTGTAGCTATAATAGCTAAATTACTGCTCAGTCATGTCCAACTCTTTGCGGTCCCATGGACTTGCAGCCCACCAGGTTCCTCTACCCACACAATTTTCCAGGTAAGAATACTAGACAGGGGTGCCATTCCCTTCTCCAGAGGATCTTTCCAACCCAAGGATCGAACCCGGTCTCCCACATTGCAGGCAGATTCTCCATGGTCTGAGACACGATGGGAGCCCATTATCAAAGAGATAATTTCAAAGAGCCCACACTCTTGCATTTTCCCACACATAAAAAAGCACTAAATTCATTAACTTCACAGGTGTTTTTACAAAACTCCTGTGTATCCTGGCTCCTCCCTTACCTCTTCAGTAGTCCCTCAGAGAGATCTGAGAGGCTATCTTCCAATCTTAAGTCCTCAGAAAAGACACCAAATACAACATAATTCTCAACTGTTAGGTGGTATAGTTTTTTCACTTGACTGTAATATGCATTTTTCATCCCTAAATATAATATGCCAGGTAAGCATACTGTCTACCATGCCAGTTTCATTATAATTGGGATGAGTTCATATCCCAGAAAAGGTACAGGAACAAGGTGGTCACGGTACTCGGTGGCTTTCACTTCACTTCTTGGAACAGGCTTAGATTTTCTTTTTCTCTTTTTAGTCCCAAACACTTCCTGTTCTAAACTGATGCTGGTAGACAGCTCTGGCCACGTTGACATTCGCGGGTATTGTGGAAACTGGGGGGGCAGGGGGGGGACACGCTGCTGCCCACCCCCGCAATCCGTGGCCTGGATCCAGGACCAGCGTAACCCTCTGCTCTCAGCCTCAAACTGAAACCCGAAGAAGGGCGCCGCCTCGCCTTTAACATTCACTTCTTGTCACAAATAGGCACTAGGGCGCGCGGCTTAAAAGGAAACAGTTTCCAAGACACTTCACGCTCACTAAACACCTGGCCTCTACCATGCAGTCACCAGGTTTCTCGCTGGCGCCGGCTTTCATTCTCCTTTCCTCTCAGTGATTGGACGAGTAGGAACGGCGTGCGGCAGGGGCGTGGCCCCGCAGGGAGAGGCTGAGAAAACTACCGTATGGGGCCAGGACACCATCTTGGATCCTGGCATCGTCCTCGAGTTGCCCTTCCTCCTGGTGATTGGACGAGCCGGTTAGGTGTCCCGGAAGGGACGTAACCAGCCAACCAGACCTGGGAGCATGCGTTTTCTTTTCCCTTGTTTCAAGGGTGTAACTGTATGAAATGCCCTTGCTCATTCCTGGACGAACCTGATGTCGCGAGACAGAAAAGGCTTGCTTGGAGAGTTATCTTGCATTTTAATGGAGCTTTGAAAAACCTGAAAACTGCCTGGGGCTGCTGGGGAAGGCGTCTTAAAATGCTTCAAGGAAGCGTTGTCATTTTTCAAAGCGAAGGATGGGGAGCACATTCTAGGAAGAGGAGGCTGATTACATGAAAAGTCCCGAAACTTGTACCTATTGCGATATTAGGGATAAAGGAGGCAGAATGCCCAGACAGGAAATAACCTAGAAAGGGGTTGGGATTAGGCTATGGAGGCCTTGAATTGCCAGGGAGTTAGGACCTTATTCTGTAGATTGGGTCAGCGGTCCCCAGTCTTTTTGGCACCAGGGACCAGTTTCGGGGAAGATAACTGCTCCCCTCCTGCTGTGGGTCTTGGTTACAGGGAATTGGAGACCCCAGAATTATGTGGTGAAAAATGGACTTATGGAGTACTTCAAACAAGTGTGACATAATCATTTAGTGAACTCTAGAAAAATAACTGGGGAATCCCAAAGTCTTTCCCAAAGTATTCAGTGAACGATTTGGGGAGCTTGTTTATTAAATGCAAATTTTTGCTCCTCTGCAGATCTGCTGATGAAGATTCTCTGGTTGTGGAGCTAGGAAACGTGTTTGGGGGAAAGAAATGCACAAATAAAGGCAGAGATTTGAATGTTCACAAGCTGAACACACTCGTGTAACCAACACCCAGATGAAGAAACGCACCAGCAGCTCAAAAACTCCGCTTCCCCCTCCAAGCCACTACTTCCTGCACCAGGGGTAAAAGTGACTACTAACGTAGTTTGCCTGATTTGAATTTTCTATAAATGAAATTACAGAGCATATACTTGAGACCTATGAAACAACTGGCCTGTATTTTTAAATGTCAGTAATATGAAGGACAAGGGTAGGTTTATTACAGATTTTAAAAGACCAGACATAACTAAATGCAGGTTGTAACCCTTCACAAGATCATAGGCCCGGAAGGCTTTTTTCATTTGCTGGGAATAACATAAATGGAACAATTGCTAATAGTTAAATAAGGAGTGCAAATTAATAAATTACGTGGGAATTCCCTGGTGATCCAATGGTGAGGATTCTGGGCTTTCACTCTAGGTCAAGAGTCTGGACCCTTGGTCTGAGAACTAGGATCCTGCAAGGCTTGAGGCACAGCCAAAATCATACATATATACATACATGTGTATATATAAGTGTGTGTGTATATACATATGCATACACATGTATATGTGACTATTATACAGATATATGACTATTATTAACTTACTGAATTTGAGTATTGTACTGATTATGTAAAGTCATGCCCTTGTTTCTAGGAAACATCACATTTAAGTGTAAAGGAACATCATGTCTGCAGTTTCCTCGCAAATGGATCAAAAAAATTATTAAGCAATAGGAAAATGTTAACATTTGGGAACTCGAAGTGAAAACGGGAATTACTTATACTTGTTTTGTAACTTTTCTGTAAAGTTTGAATTCTTTTAAGAAGAAAGGTTAATAAAATTAATGGGGTCACTTACGGAGAGAAAAAAATTGTACTAAGACATCAGCAACATTTAGACGAGTAGTGAAGAAAAGATGGAAGAATGTTAAAAGATGAAGTCAAAAGGACTGCAAACAGTCACAAAAGAAAGCACAGTTTCTGTGCCCTTCTGCACCTTGAAGTCTTAAGAGACAGCTGCTCACGCGCGGTGTCGACTAAGCCAAGCCCACGAAACCCAACCGCGAAAGCATAGCAGAGCTCCAGCAGACTCCGCCATGTTTTCCCGGTGAGCATGTGTGCGCATACGTGCGTACGTCCCAACCAATCGGTGCCCACGTCGGCGACCCTTTCACTACCGGGGCGGGGCGGCCTTCTACACAGGCGCAGGGTTGGGCGGGCCTTCTTCCTTCTCGCCGAACGCCGCCAACATGGTGAGTATCGCCGGCGCGGGCTCCATGTCTGACCGCTATGCCGCTCCAGCTTTGCCTGGGCTGGGGGTTGGAGGCGAGCAGCGGCGCTCAGTGGATCTTAGGTATAGTGCAGTGAGGTTCCCCGGGTGGGCAAGACACAGGAGTTGGGAGCTTTCAGGATGCGCGTCCGCGGAGCGCGTGGAGGGCCCGGCAGGCCGGGCGCTCGCTGGGCCACGCGTGCGCGCTCTGGCCGCCTCCGCTGTCTCGTTGCGGCGGCCGGTCGCCTAGCCCGCCCGCCGGGGCCGAAGCAGGACAGGGCATGGTGGTCTGGCCGTGCTGGCTTCTTAGACGGGGAGGCCAGCGGGAGACTGACTTGCTACCGTTTCCTCTGTGGATTTCGTCCATCCTGGTTGTTCCATGGCACTTCGGCGTGTTCTCCTCAACATTCTTTTTTCCTGTTTTTAGCCGCACTATGTTTAAATTGCAAAGACTGGCAAACTGGATCGTATTTTTAATCAGTCTCGCTGTTCTCTCCCCCCGCCTCCCAATTTTAGGTGTTCAGGCGCTTCGTAGAGGTTGGCCGGGTGGCCTACGTCTCCTTTGGGCCTCATGCCGGGAAGCTGGTCGCGATTGTAGATGTTATTGATCAGAACAGGGTAAGTGTAAGGAAAAGTGTCACGGCTTTACGTGGCAGTGTAGACGACAATGGTAATGGTTTCAGCGGCCCTCTTAAGATAGGAGTACTATGGGTGGTAGTTTTACTTAAACAGCCACCGCAAATAGGGGTTACATAGCAGAGGCTTGAATTGACCTGTTACTACTGGGTTTGAGTAATACTTCTAACTAGGCAGTTTTAAACTAAAGGTGGGCTAAAACATGGGCGAGATGTAAATCATTTATTATGTTCAAAGCGAGTTTGGAACAAAGCCATAGAAAGCCTTTTCTTTCACATAGAAAGCCCTTGTTTCCTATTGTCACTATTTGAGCACCACAAACTAAGGGATTGAGCAGATAGTTTTTGGGAAATGGAAGTATTAAAGACAAAACTATGTGTTGGGTTCTATGCTTAACTATCACTGCTAACTCTTTTTAACCTTTAAGAAAGCATTTAAATATAAGAATTTGATGATTCTGAAAAGACTAATATTATGTAGGATATCTGCATTTTGAATGCTGTTACATTTTTATACTGAGATCCTTGATCTTATGTCTTCTAGGCTTTGGTGGATGGACCTTGCACTCAAGTAAGGAGACAAGCTATGCCTTTCAAATGCATGCAGCTCACTGACTTCATCCTCAAGTTCCCACACAGGTCACTATCAAACTATCACCCTTCCCATAGTTTTGTTAATACTAGTAAAAGTTTGCTTAATTTCATTTAAAAATGTTGTTGGTTATTTCGTTTTTCTCTTAAGAATATAGTAAGCAGTGTGAAAGTGAGAGCCATTTAGAAGAGAAAGTTGCATTGTAAAAGTAGACAGACATTTACTTCTAAAATGCCCTGGGATCCGGTGGTTCTCTGGCTTTCCCTTTGTCCAGATTTCCCATTCTTTTTCTCTTGTACCCCTTTCTTTCAGGATTTGCACAACAAAGAACTTTCTGTATGTGTAGTTTCCTGAACATGTGTTAATCAATTTTAGCTTTAGAACAAAAAAAATACTATCATTAGTTGAACTTTTCATATGTGTCAGCTAATATTTAACATAACATCTCTCCTTATGACAGCCACCAGAGAGGTTCTCTTCCTGGCTATTCATGAGCAATTAAGGCAACCATTCTGTGATTCTTGGCATGATGTAGGTTACAGAAGTTAAAAACTGATGTTGCTGTGTGGTGACAATTGTTTGCAATGTAACCTGTGCTATGACTGGTTTACTTTCTAAGCATACTGGATTTTGATGTTTGAAACAAATACCAAAGTGGTTACAATTCCATTTTATGGCATTTGAACGCAAATCTTCAGGCATTACTGTACAGAATGAAACAAGGCACAAGGGACAACTACGTTATGGCTCAGACGGTAAAGCGTCTGTCTACAATGCGGGAGACCTGGGTTTGATCCCTGGGTCAGGAAGATGCCCTGGAGAAGGAAATGGCAACCCACTCCAGTACTATTGCCTGGAAAATCCCATGGACAGAGGAGCCAGTTAGGCTACAGTCCATGAGGTCGCAAAGAGTCGGACACTACTGAGCAACTTCACTTCACTTCATGTTATTCTTTATGAAAACGAAATTGCTTTCTGCTGCTGCTGCTGCTAAGTCGCTTCAGTTGTGTCCAACTCTGTGCGACCCCAGAGATGGATGGCAGCCCACCAGGCTCCTCCGTCCCTGGGATTCTCCAGGCAAGAACACTGGAGTGGGTTGCCATTTCCTTCTCCAGTGAAAGTGAAGTTGTTCAGTCATGTCTGACTCTTCGCAACCCCATGGACTGCAGCCTACCAGGCTTCTCCGCTCATGGGATTTTCCAGGCAAGAGTACTGGAGTGGGTTGCCATTGCCTTCTCCAATTGCTTTCTACTCATCCACTATTTGGGTGATATATGCACATTATTGGAGGTGATTTTTAAGCCCAGAAAGTGGAGTGGTTCACATATTTTTTTTTTTTAATTGTGTTTTGAGGATGTAAGACATCTTGGCTTAGTGGACACTGTTGGAACAAGTAGAACATTGTGCCTCGTGCTGTTTTCTGTGGAGACACTACAACTGGCAGTAGAAAAAACAAGGGTTCTTGTGGCATTTTTCTTGTGCTTTTTTAACTTGTGCTTTTTCAGAGGATGAAAAGCTGTCCTTGAATCTGTGTGACCTCAGAGCTGATTTCTTAAATCCTTGTTCTTGGCTCTTTCCAGTGCCCGCCAGAAGTATGTCCGGAAAGCCTGGGAGAAGGCAGATATCAATGCAAAGTGGGCAGCCACAAGGTGGGCCAAGAAGATTGAAGCCAGAGAAAAGGTAATCATTTGAGTTATTTGAAGTTGGACATGTTCTGATTTTGGGGAATTAGAAGGTGGTTTGACAGAGCTGTTTTTTTTTTTTTTTTTTTTTCAATAACACAGAAAGCCAAGATGACAGATTTTGATCGTTACAAAGTCATGAAGGCAAGGAAAATGGTAAGTTTTTGTGATGGTTGTATTCCAGCCCTGAATTTATTTGTCTGGTAATTATGTTTGCCTAAGTTTCTAGACCACAAAGTTAACATCATAGAAGTCTTAGATGTTATAAGTGTGGTCTCCTGTACCTGTCTACATATCCATACATATAGGATGGGTCAGAGTTTTGTGTGCATATATAATGAACATTTTTATTGAAATTTTTCAGAGGAACAGACTAATCAAGATTGAAGTTAAGAAACTTCAAAAGGCAGCTCTCCTGAAAGCTTCTCCCAAGAAAGCCCTTGCTGCTAAGGGGGCAGCTGCAGTAGCTGCTGCTGCTGCCAAGGTTCCAGCAAAAAAGATGACCACTGAGGGTAAGAAGGCTCCAGCCCAGAAGGTTCCTGCCCAGAAAGCTGGAGGCCAGAAGGCAGCACCTCCTCCTAAAACTCAGAAGGGTCAGAAAGCTCCATCCCAGAAAGCACCTGCTCCAAAGGCATCTGGCAAGAAAGCATGAGTGCATAAGAGGCTATTCGAATCAGAATAAAAGTTCTTTTTGACGTGCTGGCAAATTATTTAATCTGTGGATTAAAGTCTTTTTGTCTGGGCTGGGTTTATGAGGCAGATTGATGGTACGATTGTTACTGTCCTCATTGGAGAAGGAATTCTGAGTCCCACTCTGTCCAGACTCAGATACTATCAAGTCATCACACAAAGTCCTAAGTAATGTTCTTGAGGGAAATCATGATAATTAGACCACTGGGTTAATTTTCTTTCCTTGTACAAATACACATCTCATAAATAACTAAAATCCCAGATGCTTCTGATGCTCAAGAGTAAATTTTCTTACAAAAATACACTGTAGGTAAACAAATACTACATTTTGATAGGTTGGTTACTTAGTTACCAGTTCCCAGTCATTTCTCATTTTTGTTTAGTGGCATTAATAGGCAAGTGATACAGTGTAATAGTTGCTCTGATAGAGGAAATACAGGCAATTTTGGGTTACTTGTCCTAACAAGGACAAGGGGGGTTGTCTAAAGTGGAATCTTCAGCTTCCACCCAGAATATGGTGTGGGGGAAGGGAGGTATGAATCTCAGGCATGTAGAAGACTTGCCAGAGACCACAGGACTGGGAAGCCAGGTGTTGGCTCTGTGGTGGGAGGATAGTGTGTAGAAAGCCATAGAGTGCTTTTTAAATAGAGTGATGTCTAAAATTTACATTGTGTCCTGTTGAACGAACTGAAACATGGGACAGGAAGAGTTGGGAAGGTCAGGTGGTTTCAAGTTTGGCAGTACTCTTTAAAGGTCCAAAGCCCAAAGTAGCACTGGTGAAATTGTATTGAGGTTCATGAGCTGCATCTTCCTAGTATTCCTAGAACTGCATATTCTAGTTAGCATTCATGATGATAAAAATTTCTGAATGCCTTTTTGTCTGAAATCTTCCCTAATAGCTCAGTTGGTAAAGAATCCATCTGCAGTGCAGGAGACTCTAGTTCGATCCTGGGTTGGGAAGATCTGCTGGAGAAGGAATAGGCTACCCACTCCAGTGTTGTGGCCTGGAGAATTCCAAGGGTTGTATGGTCCATGGACATGTATATTTGGGGCTTCCTGGTGTCTCAGTTGGTAAAATGTCTGCCTGCAGTGCAGGAGACCCAGGTTCAATCCTGGCCCGGGAAGATCCCTGGAGAAGGAAATGGCAACCCACTCCAGCATTCTTGCCTGGAAAATCCCATGGTTGGAGGAGCCTGATAGGTTACAGTCCACGGGGTCACAAAGAGTGGGACACAGCTAAGCAACATCACTTTCAGTTTTCACTTTGCTTGTCTTAAAGTAGTTATTTCCCCCTTAAGAATTTTTACTTAGAGCACATCAGATAGAAACTGCCCAGGTGAGCCACAGACCACACAGGTGAACGGGTGTGTGCATCGTCATTCACCTGAGTCATGTCTGACTGTGTGATCCCATGGACTGTAACCTGCCAGGCTTCTCTGTCCATGGGATTCTCCAAGGCACGAATACTGGAGTGGGTTCCCATACCCTCTTTCAGGGGATCCTAACTGACCCAGGGATTGAACCCATGGTGTCTTCTGCCTCTTCTGCATTGCAGTTGGATTCTTTACAGCTGAGCCACGAGGGAAGCCCCAGACGGGTTTGCCTTGACTTCAAATGCCGATTGCAAGGCTCTCAGGCCTCTTGCACTTCTCAGGGTGCAGTTGTGATTGGAGTTCCCATGACTGCCTCCTTTGTTAATAGAACTAAGGCATGTTGCAGGCTTCCCAGGTGGCTCAGTGTTAAAGACTCTGCCTGCCAAGCAGGAGGCTATCCCTGCAGGTTCTATCCTTGGTTCCAGAAGATCTGGAGAAGGAACTCAGGAACATTTGTTATAGGCCTGTCACAAAAGGTAACTCGGAACAGCCAAATGGAAATGCATGAGTTAAGGTATGAGGGAAGGGGCACACAACTTACACACCCTGTCTAGCTTGCTACCCTCCCAGCACCTTTATGTTCATCCTGGGAACTGCCTTCCCTTTCTAGAGTTTTTATGAAATTTCATTAGGTAGGCATGTTTGATTGAATCATTGGCTATTGGTGATTAGTTAGATCCCCAGCTCTTCTGCTCCAGGCAGGTTGGGAGGTGGTGGTGGTGGTGACCAGGTCACCCACGATGGATGACTATGAAGTTGTGGTTCCTCTGCTGAGTAGCACCCCCTCCCTCCCCGCCCCATCCCCATCTTGAAGTTAGGAGACCCTAGCCACCGGTCATCTCAGTCAAAAAGGACAGTCCTACCACCCTGGAGACTCCCCAAGAATTTAGAAGCTTCTTGTGTCAAGAACTGGATGCGAATACCAAATACGTATTTCTTAAGTCATAGTATTACACCCTGTGTATCTGTGATAATTTGCAGTTTATGAATTGAGTCAGTTAATCTGTTGAATTTATGAGTTTGAAACTATTTCCATTCTCAATTGAGAAACTGAGGAAGAGTTTAGTAATTTGCCAAGGCCATACAGTGAAGACAATTCGAACCTAGTCAGATCTCAGATTTCATGATTTTAGGTCACAGTCCAGGCCATCAGCCACTAAACAGGGGAGACAGGCTATACTCATGAGGTTAAGTTGCTGCTAGCAAGTGTGGGGCTTCCCTGGTGGCTCAGACGGTAAGAATCCGCCTGCAGCGTAGAAGATTGTGTGCTCGATCCTTGGATTAGGAAGATCCCCTGGAGGAAGGCGAGGCAACCCACTCCAGTATTCTTGCCTGGAGAATCCGCATGGACAGAGGAGCCTGGCGGGCTACAGGCCGTGGGGTACCAAAGAGTTGGACAAGACTGAGAAGGCGATGGCACCCCACTCCAGTACTCTTGCCTGGAGAGTCCCATGGACGGAGAAGCCTGGTGGGCTGCAGTCCATGGGGTCACGGAGGGTCGGACACGACTGAGCGACTTCCCTTTCACTTTTCACTTTCATGCATTGGAGAGGGAAATGGCAACCCACTCCAGTGTTCTTGCCTGGAGAATCCCAGGGACGGGGGAGCCTGGTGGGCTGCCGTCTCTAGGGTCGCACAGAGTCGGACACGACTGAAGCGACTTAGCAACAGCAGCAGAGCGACTGAGCACACACAGCAAGTGTTAGCGCCATAACTTAAAGCATCACAAGTATAATGTAGAATCTCTGTCCTTGACGAAGTGTCAACTTGGCGTAAGCAGCCACAGATACCAGCTAATGCGCGCCCAGTCATCCGGTATCTGGCTTGCGGGGGAACCATGGAGAAAGGCCAGCCTCCGCGCTTCCTAGAGAGGCACCGAGAGCGCCAGTTGGGAGCGCTTCCGCCTTAGCTACGTTGGGTGCTGGCACTCGCGCTCGCCGAGTTGCCGGGAATTCCGCGATCCTGTTCCCGGGTGGCGCAGTCCTCCTCATCCTGACGCTTGCCGAGCAGAGGCCTCTAAAGCTCCGCGAGCCTGAGCACAGCCCTCTGCTGGAGAGGAGCAATCGATCTTTCTGCCCTGAAGGGCCGGCCCGACCTCCTTCCTCTGACTCGCGGTACTCAGGGTAGGGACCGGTCACGTTTGGAGTCACCTGTTTCCCAGGGTGGAGTGTTCAGATCCGGATGCGGGCTTCGGTTCTCAGCGCCCAACTAGGAAGTTGTTTGTTTTACCCTTTCCTCCCGGGGCCAGAACTCCGCTTGCATTTTGTTCTGCAGCCCTTGCAGAGATCCAGAGGCCTGTATTACCCTACTTTCTCTGCAAAAGCTTGTTTGGGATCTTTGCCAGCCATGGTCAATAGAAGCATTCAGTGCAGACTACGTAGTAATGCATTCAAAGTGGGCCAGGGATTTTCTTAAAAGTCAGATGTTCTGCAGTCCTTGACTCTTGCTTCAGAGATTCTTTCTAGGAATTTCTGTCCTCATCAGGCAAATTTGTAGAGTGTACAAAGGAGCAGTGGCAGCGCGCAGTGCATCGCTGTCGGGGGTGCAATGAGAACATCCAGAGTGTTCTGAGAATATCTTTCCTAGGGTAGTGGTGAGGAGACTGAGGGAGGAAGAGGTGGCAAGTGTGAGAAACAAGATAGGGGTAGTTTCACTGTGGTTCTTCCCCCTTTTAGCTCTCCAGGTTTTTGCTTTTCCAAACAGAAAGGGCAGTGCACGAAGCCAGGAGTCATCAGCCATTCTCCAGACATTGTCCCAGGTGAGCTGAGTTTTTTTTCCAGCTTTCCACATTCAGAACAGATATGAAAGGGCATTACAGGACATGCCTTGGCCAGTCCTGTGCTTAGCTTTGCATCCATCAAAGAGTATGGCAAAGGAGTTTGTTAGGGGAGTTAATGAGGGAGAGTAGAATAAATTTGGAAGGATCAGGTGTGAAAAGAGGGAAGCACCAGCCTAGAAATTCTAGAAAGTGAGAATCTACATCCAGGCAGACCGCGAGGACGGTGCACAGATGAACAGGTTTGGCCTGACCAGGGGGCTCATTAGAAAGGCAGAACCTCATCTACTGAACCAGAGTCTACATTTGTACAGTATCTGGGGAATTAATGGGCAAGTTAAAATTTGGGGAGCACTAGTCTGTGTGGCAATACACAGAGGAAGGCCACCTCCTGAGATTAAACAGGCATGCCCACAGGAGGAGTTTGCTCTGCAGACCACAGAGTCAGGGTGCAATGAAACCCAAATTGGGAGCATTGGAGGGTGTGGATTGATGAGAGAGGTGAATTCTTGGACGAGTGCTGAGTTTGGCACTGAAGCCAGTGCCTCTAAGTCCACTGCAAAAACTGCAGCTTAATCTGTGTTGAAAGGCTGTATTCATTGTTGGCACAAATTCATGCATCATTAAAGGACATTTTCCCTCTCAAGTTTTCTTACTGATGGAGGATGATTTCAGTGAATTTCTCTCCAGAGTCCTAGACCATGCAATGAGAAAGCTGGTGTGTCATGTAATGGATGTATCATAAAATGAGAAAGCTCCATCCCAGAAACTTAAGAGCAGTGTGTATTTGGCTCATTTTTCTGGACCTTGGACCATCCACTTCTGTTTCAGCACTTAAGCCAACATCAGTTCCATGTTAGGAAAAATTTTAACATCTTTGGGGTCAGTCTTTTCTCTCCAGGGGCTTTGCCTAAAGTATGGTAGTCATGGGGGATTATGTTCCACTAAGAAACCCCCCAACTGAGGAATTCCCTGGCAGTCCAGTGGTTAAGACTCTGGGCCTCCACTGCAGTGGGTGTGGGTTTAATCCCTGGTCAGGGAACTAAGATCCTCCATGCTCTGTGGTGGGGCCAAACAAACCCCAAGTGACAGTGGCTTAAACAGGGAAAAAGCCTCTCTCTCACACCAGAGGAGTCTGGGAGAGGCAGTCTAGGGCGAGTGTGATGGCTCCACTACCATCACACATCCAGGTTCTTTCTATCTTTCTGCTCCACCATCCTAGCACTGGCTCTCCTGCCCAAGGTTGCTTCACAGTCTAAGGCGGCTGCTTGATCTCCAGCATTCATCTGCATTCCACCTAGAAGAGGAGATGCTAAAAATGCAAACCTCTCAGCTGTTCTCTTTTAGAAACCTCTTAGAAGTGAGATAGATGGATGGATAGATATATTAATAACTGTCAGTCTTTGCTACAATCTCTTATGAGAAACATTTGCTATTTGGAATCATCTAGGAAGTTCCCCCAATCTCATCTGTTGTTGTAATAAGTGCTGAGATTTATATATTATCATGTGCCAGGTGATGTTTGCTTTACACGTACTAATTCATTCCATCCTTACAAGAGCCTCATCAGCTTGGTATTGCTAGTATCAGAGTTTTTTAGATGAAGAAGTTGAGGCACAAAAACTTAAGTGTCTCATCTAAGTTCGTACAGCTAATGGCTATAGTGGTGGAATTTGAACCTAGGGAGTATGACTGTAGAGCTGGGCTTGTCAACCTTAGCACTGTTGATGTTTCGGGCCAGGTAATCCTTTGTTGTGGGGGACCCTCCTGTGTACTGTAGGCTGTTAAGTAACATGCATCCGTGGCCTCTAACCACTAGGTGCCAGTAGCATCACCACCCCCCGGAGGTTGTGGCAACGAAAACGAAAACAAAAACTGGCTCCAGACATCGCCACATATTCCCTGCTGGGCACAATTGCCCCCCACTGAGAACCACAGCTCTAAAGTCTCTGCTGTTTGCCATGAAATCTGTGCTGCCTCCAAAACCTACTTCCCATGTAGGGGAATCAGCAGCCCCACTGATTCTTTAAAAATGTATCTGTCTTATTTTGGCTTTGCTGGGTCTTCTCTGCTGCACACAGGCTCTCCCTAGTTGCAGGGGCGGGGGCTGCTCTCTGGTGGTGTGGGCTCCTAATTGTCGTGGCTTCTCTTGTTGCAGGCCACTGGCTCTAGAGCGCAGGCTCAGTAGTTGTGGTGTATGGGGTTAGTTCCCCCACGCCATGTGAAATCTTTCTGGACCAGGGCTTGAATCCCAGTCCTCTGCATTAGCAGGCAGAGTCTTAACCACTGGACCATGAGGGAAGTCCCCTGTTAATTTAATAATGGAGAGGGAGGAAGTGTCAGCAAAGGAATGAAGCAGAATGATGAGAGATGGAGCTGGATGTTGAGAATCTGCATATTGAAGAGAACAGAACAAAGGGTACATAAGTAATTAGAGAGGTGTGGAGGGTGGAAGCCCTAATGTGAGGGAAGATGGTCAGGGCTGTGCTCTCAACTGCTGACTCTCGAGGAAGTAGAGGCAGAGTATTAACATTCAGGGTCACAGTGTCTGTTCTCCACTGTTCAGTAAGGGAGCCACTAGCTACAGGTGCCTATTTAGATTAAAATGAATTAAAATTAGAAATCCAGTTCATCAGTCACACTAGTCAACTTTAGATTTCCCGGTCAAGGTGTTATCTGATTTCTTCACTGTATAGTTATTATTTTTCCCTCTGCAACTGATTGGGAATCATTTAAAATCATGCAGATACCCTGCTCATCAACATTTCCTCCTAGATTTTGCACCTAGCAGTGGTTCTTGTCTAAATGGGTCTTTACAGTGATGGCTACAAGTCCTCTGCTTCTTCTTTGGTGGCTCTTTTTTCCAGGACACGCCCTCCCTGAAGTTCAGGCCCCTCCCTTTGCCTCCAGCTAGGGCTTGAGAAGAAGCCTATTGTTTCAGGAGCCAGTGACCTTTGAGGACGTGGCTGTGTCCTTCACCCAGAACCAATGGGCCAGCCTGGTCTCTGCTCAGAGGGCTCTGTACAGGGAGGTGATGCTGGAGAATTACACAAACATAACTTCCTTGGGTGAGTCCTGCTTCCTTCCTAAAACTCAGCTGCTGCCCTTGGGGGCTCCTGGCTTCCTCTATAATGTATCTGGGATCTCTAATACTACCAGAATTGATGCTCCATGAGCTGAGCTCCCCCATCCTCAGTTGCAGGAGTAACTAACTACTGGAGAAAGATCTGGGTTCAGTTCAGTTTTAAACAAGACTTCCCCGAAATTCCGTGGCAGTCCAGTGGTTAGGACTCCACACTGCCAAGGGTGCGGGTTCAATCCTTGATTGGGGAACTTAGATCGCACAGGTTGAGCAGTGTGGCCGAAGTGACAGTGAAGTCGCTCAGTCGTGTCCCACTCTTTGTGACCCCATGGACTGCAGCCTACCATGCTCCTCCGTCCATGGGATTTTCCAGGCACGAGCGCTGGCGTGGGCGCCACTGCCTTCCAGGCTCCCTTCTTTCCCCGGGAATTCTCCTGGGAGGGGCTTTGCCCGGGGGTCAGAGCGCTGAGAAGGCTCCATACTCCTCCCTCCACTCTTTCAGCCCCCTGGTGGGGACTGTGGCCCCGTCTTCTCTGTGCGAGTCTCCCAAGGCCTTCTGTACCCACTTCCAGTGACAACGTGGACTGCCTGTGCTCTCAGAACCGGAGTAAGCTTCCTAGGCAAAACAGTTTGAGCCCTCCTTTCATCCCGCGAGTCTCTCCACACTGGCCTCCCTTCGTCTCCTGGGACGTCACTGCTTTTTCCACCTGGCAAAGCAGAGGGTAGACTGAGAGGGGTCCGAGGAGACTGTCCTCAACTTTCTATTCCTTTTCTGTGTCCTTCAACAGCATTTCCATTCCCCAAATCAGATCTGATCTTCTGGCTGGAGCGAGGGGAAGAACCAGGGCGCCTGGATCCCTGGACACTGGTTGGGAGAGAGCACCCGAGAGGCACCTGCAGAGGTGAGCAGGAGGACCTGCCATTCTCTTCTCCGTAGAGCTTCAGCCCCAAACTGGAAAAGACTAGTCCAGACCTTTCATTTTCTGTCATTCTTCTTTGTAAAGCTAAAGGATTTCAAACCTTTAGTAGTGCAGATAGACTTCTGTTGATTAACTTAAGAATACATACAAAACAGAGAACTTGTTTCTGTAAGGACATTTTGTATGTGTTTGTGTGTGTGTGTGTCAGAGAGAAACTGTCGCAGAAGAATGGACTTTTTATAAATTCCTAAACGCTGAAGTAGGAAATAGCTTTTGAAAGAAACCCTGTTTATTTTGGGGAGTGTTTTTCTACTTTTGTTAAAACAAATGCCGTTGGCATCTTGATAGAGATCGCGTTGACTCTCTAGATGACTTTCGGCAGTATTGACTTTTTTTTTTTTTTAAGATTGATCTATTTATGGCTGTGCAGGGGCTTCCTTGATGTGTTCAGGTTTTCTCTGTTACAATGAGCAGAGGCTACTCCTCCTTGTGGCACAAGGCTTTTCTGTTGCAGTGGCTTCTCTTGTCGCGGAGCACAGGGACTGGAGCACAGGCTTAGTCGTTGTGGCTTACAGGCTTAGTTGCCCCGAGGCATGTGAGCTCTTCCGGGAACAGGGATTGAACCCATGTTCCTGGCATTGGCAGGTGGATTCTTAACCAGTGGACTGCCAGGGAAGTCCAGTGCTGACATTTAAACAGTGTTAGTTCTCCCAGCTCATGAACATGGAATATTTCCCATTTATTTCTGTCTTCTTTGGTCGTTTTCATCCATGTCTTGTAGTTTTCAGAGTAGAGATCTTTCAACCCCTCGGTTAAATTTACTCCTAAGTATTTTAGTGTTTTCAATGCTGTTATAAATGGGATCAATTTCTTTATTTCTCAGAAAACTCATTGTTAGTGTATAGAAAGTATTCAGATTTCTATATGTGAATTGTATATCCTGCAGCTTTACTGAATTCACTGATTAGATTTAACTGTTCTTTTTGTTGAGTCTGAATGATTTTCTATATTTTAAATCTTGTTATCTGCAAATAGAACAAATTGTATTTCTTCCTTCCCAATTCTGGTACCTTTTCTTTCATTCTTTTTTCTTTATTTTTTGTCTGTTTGCTTTATGTAGGATTTTCAGCACTGTGTTACATTGGAGTGGTGAGAGCGGACGCTCTTGTACCTAATCTTAGAGGAAAAACTTTTAACCTTTCACTCTTGAGTATGACGTTAGCTGTGGGCGTTTCATTTATGGCCTTTTTTATGTTGACATATGTTCCTTCCCTGTGGCAGTGGTTTAGTTGCTAAGTCATGTCCAACTCTTGTGAGCCCCTGGACAATAGCCTGCCTGGCTCCTCTGTCCATGAGATTCTCCAGGATTAGAATACTGGAATGGGTTGCCATTTCCTTCTCCAGGGGATCTTCTCAACCTCAGAATCAAACTAGTAACTCCTGCATTGCAGACAGATTTACCAACTGAGCTACAAGGGAAACCCATGTTCCTTCTCTACCTAATTTGTTAAGAGTTTTTATGGTGAATGAATGTTGAATTTTGTGAAATTCTTTTCCTTTACCTATTGAAAGTGAAAGTCACTCAGTTATGTCAACTCTTTGCAACCCCATGGACTATACAGTCCATGAAATTCTCCAGGCCAGAGTACTGGAGTGGGTAGCCTTTCCCTTCTCCAGGGGATCTTCCCAGCCCAGGGATCGAACCCAGGTCTCCTGCATTGCAGGAGGATTCTTTACCAGCTGAGCCACAAGGGAATTCCCGGAGTGGGAAGCCCACAGGGGAAAAATACTGGAGTGGGTAGCCTATCTCTTCTCCAGCGGATCTTCCTGACCCAGGAATCGAACTGGGGTCTCTTGCATTGCAGGCACATTCTTTACCAACTGACCTTTCAGGGTAGCCTTTAACTATTGAGATGGTCATATGATTCTTTTCTTTCATTCTATTCATGTGAAGTTTCATGTCAATTGATTTGTGGAAAGCATGTTTATTTATTGGGAATGAGTGGTTTGCTTTTATGTCTTTTGGCTGAGGGATCTTCATTCCTCAGCCAGGGAATAGAAGAACCCCTGCCCTGCTGCAGTGGAAGCACAGAGTCCTAACCACTGGGCTGTCAGGGAATTGAAGTTAAATGTAAAGAACTATCCACAGATTAGGTGGATAGTCTTTCTCATTCAGTTGCCCCTGTTCTTAAACTCCCTCAATCCCTAATGCTATTCAGAACCTCTGTAAACCAAGTGCCCCTTTCTGACTCACCCCAATTCTGTCTTCATCTAGTGCCTTTAGATTGACTCCAACACTTGAGCCCACCTTGATGTAAAAAGCTTTCCCAGGGGCCCACCTGCAGTTGTCAGTGTCTCGCTTTGCCACAGCTGCACATTGTCCATTTAGCCTGTCAACAGCTTTGGCCAGTAGGACTTTCCTGGAGCGATGGAAATGTTGCGTATCTGCACTGTCCAATATGGGAGCCATTAGCCACATGAGCATTTGAAATGTTGGTGATACAACTGAGGAACTGACTTTTTAACTTTGTTCCATTTTAATTAAATAGCCACATGTGGTTGATGGCCCTAATCAGACAATGCAGCCTATAACAATTTTAAACACAGCCTCCAGCTGCCTTTTAGTTTCTAGATCAGTGGCTGTCAAACCCTAGTGTGCGTCAGAAACACTTGCAGCGCTTGTTAAACACAGACTGCTGGACGCCACCTCCAGAAATTCTAGTTTGGTAAACTGGGGTAGGGCCTGGGAACCTGCATTTCTAACGAGTTCCCAGACCATGATGGTCCTGGGACCACACTTTGAAGACCTCTGTTCTTGAGACTCTTGAACTGTGTTTTTAAAATTCTGGGTTGCAACTCCTTAGTGCGTTGTGCTCATCATTTAAAAATTAGACTAGATTGGGCTAGACTTAAATAAAATAGACCAAACTAGTATAAAATCCGTCATATATTCGTCATTCTTATTAAGGGTCGTGTTCTTCAAAACTCTTGTTTCCATGGGATCTAAACGGTGAGTCAAGGTCAGAAGCACTTAAGAAACACTAAGCTAGCAGTTTCACGTGGCAAATCCTTGGTGCCTGGAAAGGCAAACATGACTTCTCTGTTGTGGCGCCACCAGTAAGAGTGTGGGTCCCCTTTCCCCACCAGTGGCCGCCTGCAGTCTTAGAAGGGTCTGAACCAGCCATGTCTTTTTTCCTTCCACAGTTAAGTCTCTCTCCCACTGGACAGCACACGGGTTTCGCAATTACAGTCCTTTTATGAACCCCTCACAATCTGCAGTGTTACACACCATCCTTTCCCCAGTCAGGCTTGCAATATAAAACATTTCTTTAAACATTACAGGATATTCTAAAGCATTCGAACAGTTTCTTGCCTTGACGGGGGCCTTGAGTTCCACCGTTGCAAACAGCATCTTCCAGCCCTCTGGATGCTGTGTGCTGTGAGAGCTGCTTACCCAGCTCTTTTTGCTCCAGTTTAAAGATCTTCTTCAACCTCAGCTCCATCTGCTTTCTTTTCTTTTGGCCACGCATTGTGATTTGTGGGATCTTAGTTCTTGATCAGGGATTGAACCCAGGGCCACAGAAATGAGAATGCTAAGTCCTCATCACTGGATTGCCAGGTCATTCCCTCCCTCTGCTTTTTTAATTGCTTCCCATTCAGCATTTTCTCCACCCTATTCCTGTTTTTTCTTCTTCCATTTGTCTCCACTAATAGTTTTTGCTGTCTGTACTGATTTTGTTGTCCTAATGGCATTGCTTGCTTTCTCTACCTCCAATATTTTTACTTTTCCTTCAGGGTATCATCAGGAGGCTATGTCTCTCTCCAAAAGTACACATGTCCTGGTCATGGCATTAATAGTTCTGCTTAATCCCTTTCTCCTTTCAGCTTAACTAGGTGACTGTTATGTTTTCTTTTATTTCTTTTTTTGGATACCTTTATCATTATATAATACCCTTTCTTTTGTTACAGTCTTTGTTTTAAACTGTATTGTGTCTGGTATGAGTATTGCTACTCCAGCTTTCTTTTTATTTCCATTCCCATGGAATATCTTTTTCCATCCCTTCACTTTCAGTGTTTGTGTGTCTTTATTACTTATTTAAAATTTTTATTTCATATTAGAATACAGTTGATTAACAGTGTTGTGTTTCAGATGTACAGCAGAGTGATTCAGTGATATCATGTAATGTTTTCATCATGCTAGGTCGTGAAACCAAGACTGAGAATGGAGGGCAGACTGCAGAGCTGAGCATTTCGAAGGGACCAGAGTCTCACAAGTTGATAACGGAGGTGCTGCTGGTGGATGTTCCCAGGCATCCTTTCTTTGAGAACAGCTTAGAGAAGCTGCAGCTGTTTGACCCAGGGAATAAAAAACACTCAAAGAATGGCAATTTCACAGATTTGCCAGTCCAGGATCATCCATCCTCCACTGTTGAAAGAGAAGAGATAGCCAGACAATTGCAAGGAAGCTGTGGTATCTGCATGCATCTCATTACTAAGCAGGGCCTCCCTAGAGAACAGGTATTTTATAATTGTGGTGAGTGTGGCAGATATTTCAACCAACATTCAGACCTTCACCAGCATCAGAGAATTCACATGGACAAGAAGCCCTACAAATGCAAAGAATGTGGCAAAGCCTTCAGGTATAACTCAAAACTGTCACGGCACCAGAAGATCCACACTGGGGAGAAACCGTACCCTTGCCAGGAATGTGGACAAGCCTTCAGTCGAAACTTGCACCTCCTTCAGCATCAGAAACTCCACGGGGGAGAGAAGCCCTACGAATGTAAGGACTGTGGGAAAACCTTCAGCTACAACTCAAAACTTATCCGGCATCAGCGAATCCACACTGGGGAGAAACCCTTTAAGTGTAAGGAATGTGGGAAGGCTTTTGGGTGTAACTATGACCGCGTCATCCATGAGCGAATTCACACTGGGGAGAAGCCATACGAATGTAAGGAGTGTGGGAAAAGCTTCAGTTCAAATTCAGTCCTGATTCAGCATCAGAGGATCCACACCGGGGAGAAACCTTACAAATGTAAGGAGTGCAGCAAGGCTTCCCACCGAAGTTCGCTGTTTCTCCAGCACCAGAGGTTCCACACTGGGGAAAAGCTCTATAAATGTAACGAATGTTGGAAAACTTTCAGTTGTAGCTCACGCTTTATAGTACATCAGAGAATCCACACTGGGGAGAAACCTTATGAATGCCAGGAGTGTGGGAAGGCGTTTAGTCAGAAAATCACCCTGGTTCAGCGCCAGCGAGTTCACACTGGGGAGAAACCTTATGAGTGTAAAGTGTGTGGGAAATCCTTCAGATGGAGCACAAGTTTCATTCACCATCAGAAACTGCACACCAGGAAGAAACCTGACCAAGTTACAAGGCCATCCCCGGTGAAGCCCTGCCGCCCCACTTCAGTCCTATCCCCTGTCTCCCCAACATGCACCACCTGCCCCAGCCACGCCAGGGGCTCCCCTGTCTTGTCCACGGGCACCGCTGCTTCCTCCTTCTGTGCCTCTCTTCCTGTTGCTCTTGTTAACTTGTTAACAAGATGTTACTTAATACTCGTTAACCTTTCTCCTGCTTCATTTTTTTACTCGAAGGCCAAACTTGCCTGCTACTCCATTTATCTCTTGACTTCTGATTTTTGTATTCCAGTCCCCTATGATGAAAAGGATGTCTTTTTTTGGTGTTAGTTCTACAATGTCTTGTAGGTCATAGAACCGTTCAACTTCAGCTTCTTTGGCATTAGTGGTTGGGGCACAGACTTGGATTACTGTGATATTGAATGGTTTGCCTTGGAAACGAACAGAGATCATTCTGTCATTTCTGAGATACATCCAAGTACTGCATTTCTTGTTGACTCTGAGGACTACTCCATTTCTTCTAAGGGATTCTTGCCCATAGTAGTAGATATAATGGTCATCCGAGTTAAATTCACCCATTCCAGTCCATTTTAGTTCACTGATTCCTAAAATGTTGATGTCCATTCTTGCCATCTCCAGTTCGATCACTTCCAGTTTACCTTGATTCATGGTGGCTCTGACAGTAAAGTGTCTGACTGCAATGTGGAAGACCTGGGTTCAATCCCTGGGTCAGGAAGATCCCCTGGAAAAGGAAATGGCCACCCACTCCAGTACTCTTGCCTGGAAAAGTCCATGGATGGAGAAGCCTGGTAGGCTATAGTCCATGAGGTTACAAAGGGGCAGACACGACTGAGTGACTTCACTTTCACTTTTTCTTTCATGGACCTAACATTCCAGGTTCCTGTGCAATATTGTTCTTTACAGCATCAGACTTTACTTCCCTCAGCAGTCACATCCACAACTGGGTGTTGTTTTTGCTTTGGCTCCATCCCTTCATTCTTTCTGGAGTTATTTTCCACTAATCTCCAGTAGTGTACTGGGCACCTACCGACCTGGGGAGTTCATCTTTCAGTGTCCTATCTTTTTGCCTTTTCATACTGTTCATGGGGTTCTCAAGGTAAGAATATGAAGTGGCTTGCCATTCCTTTCTCCAGTGGACCACGTTTTGTCAGACCTCTCCACCATGACGTCTTGGGTGGCGCTATACAGCATGGCTCATAGTTTCACTGAGTTAGACAAGGCTGTGATTCATGTGATCAGTCTGGTTAGTTTTCTGTAATTGTGGTTTCCATTCTGTCTGCCCGCTGATGGAGAAGTGTAAGAGGCTTATGGGAGCTTCCTGATGGGAGAGACTGGCTGTGCCAGAATCTGGGTCTTGTTCTGATGGGCGGGGCCATGCTCAGTAAATCTTTAATCCAATTTTTTGTTGATGGGTGAGGCTATGTTCCCTCCCTGTTGTTTGGCCTGAGGCCAAACTATGGTAGGGGGTAATACAGTAATGGCGACCTCCTTCAAAATGACTTATTCCAGCCCTGATGTATTCAGTGCCTCTGACCCAGCAGTAGGCCACCATCGACCCACGTCTCCACCACAGATTCCTGGACACTCACAGGCAAGTCTGGCTCAGTCTCTAGTGGGGTTGCTGCCCTATCTCCTGGCTCCTGGTGTGCACAAGGTTTTGTTTGTTCCCACCAAGAGTCTGTTTCCCCAGTCCTGTGGAAGTTCTGTAATCAAATCCCACTGGCCTCCAAGGTCAAATTCCCTGGGGGTTCTTAGTCCCTTTGCCGCATCCCCAGGTTAGGGAATCTGTGGTGGGTCCTAGAACTTTGGTAACAATGTGAAAACTTCTTTGGTGTAATTGTTCTGTTCCACAGAGAACATGATTTTCAGAAGATCCATGTAACTGCTTGAGGTGGAAGCATCTACCAGTAAAATTTTCTGGGAGCTAGAAATCCACATCAGTTTCTACAGAGGAAGTCTACCAACAGGCAGGCCACCTCTGCCAATGGTTCACTCCTGTCTTTTAGATTTTGGAAGTCACCTTGGGGACACTAGATGAGTAGAGCATGAATCTAGGAGGGACAGGAGGAGGACTGCAAATAACATGACATCAGGCACTTCAGATGATTGTTGGGGAAATACAGGAGGACTGAGCAGTGCAGCAGAGGCAGTGGGCTGTGGAGCCAGGCAGATTACAAAAGGGAGCTGGGCTGGAGCAATGTGCAGCAGATGCTTAACTGCAAGAGAATCTGAGTATACAGTGTATGAAAGGCCCCCATCATAGGGCTTCCTAGGTGGCAATAGTGGTAAAGAATCTGCCTACCAATTCAGGAGACATAAGAGACATGGGTTTGATCCCTGGGTCGGGAAGATTCTCTGGAGGAGGAAACGGCAGCCCACTCTAGTATTCTTGCCTGGAGAATCCTGTGGACAGAGGAACCTGGCGGGCTACAGTCCAAGGGTCGCAAAGAGTCAGACATGACTGAGCAACTGAGCACAAAAGGTCCCATCATGTGGCATTTGAAACAGCAGAGGAGGAGTCCCTGATACTGCAATACCTGTGGTCACAGAAGAGAAGCCATTCCTGGTTCAGTTTCTATTCAGGGCCTCTGTCATGTAGTTATATTAACTACAAGATGCCTTTTTAATTAAACCTGTCTGGATAGTGATGCTGAATTTCTCCAAGATGGGCCTGGAACACACATACAGTCATATGGTGGGAAAGGGCTCTAAGAATAAATGCTAATCGCTGTTTCCCTAAACTGTGCCACAGGTTGGAGTCCCAGCAGGACTTGTATCTCTAAAAACAACATAGTTACAAAACAGAACAGACTCTCAAGGACTTATTTTGTGCCAGGCACCACTGTAAATACTCTGACAATCTGAATTCATTTAATTATTGTCCTTCATTTATTATTAATAGCCCTTTGTGGGGGGGTACCCCCATATAACAGACAATGAAACAGGCAAAGCAACTTGCTGCTGATCCCCCAGTTATTAAGTGGTACAGCCAGGTTTCTGGAACTAGCTAGTTGATGCTCTCAACCCATACACATTTGGCCACAGAAATGGCGGGCACTGTTCTTCCCATTTCCAATTCTCCCACAGTGGTGTGGACACAGGACCCAGGTCACCTTGGGCACATTTGAAGCAATGTATGTACCTCAGTTACCTTGAATGGCAATCACAATTGGCATAGACCAGGGACCCCAGGGTAGTCCTCAGGACTGAAACCATTCAGCAGTTTGAACCGGATTCCCAGGCAGATCAGTGGTGAAGAATCAGCCTGCAAATGCAGGAGATGCGGGTTTGATCCCTGGGTGTGAAAGATCCCCCTTGAGGAGGAAATGGCTACTCACTTCAGTATTCTTGCCTGGAGAATCCCATGGACAGAGGGGCCTGGTGGACTGGTACACCGTTGTCCAAACAGGAGTGGGTCTAGTTCTATCCTAAAACGTTCCCCACACACCTAGGTCCTAGGAAGGGAGAGGGCTTGAAAAAGGTAGATAGAAACCATGGTTTTCCTAAGGGCTGCCCGGCCTAGGACACAAGCACGATCCCTGGCGTGGGCCTCTGAGAGATGACACAGCAGGAGTCACTCTCCCCAAACTGCGCAGCCCAGACTCCAGATGACCCACGGAGAAAACGAGGCAAACAGCTGATGAAGCTGTCCGTTAACTGCGGCCCCACCTGCGCCCAGAGGCCAAGATCTGAATAGATTAAGGCGTCAACAGTACCGCGACACGCCGCCCCTAGTCGGCTCAGCGGTTGGAGCACAAGGGTGGAGGGACCAGCCCCTAGCCCTGCGTAACGGCGCCCACTAGTGACGTCACGGGCAAGTGCCGGCCAGAAGCCCGCCCCTGTGGGTCACGTGAGGTCGCGCCGCCTGGACCACCGAAATGCGCTGCCAAGAAGTGCGCTGGGCGCCAGTGCTCGTTTCTGTGTGGGCTGTGAGAGTGCTTTTTGGGGTTCGGAGGGGAAGAGGGTAGGTTCTGGCGAGTTTTTCCTGCCAGTCTCGTCCGGCGCCGGCTTCCTCGTTTTCCTTAGCGCCTCGTCAGCACGCTGCCCCTGAACTCCCTTCTCTCTGACCGGATGCCCCGGCGTCTCGGCCTCACAGAAGCCGCAGAGATGGCTGCGGAGCCTCCTAGAGTCCCGGTCCAGACCTTTGCCACCGAGGCGTGATCCTCTTTGTTTAAAAGAAGTTGGCCCAACAGATCCCCGTGGCCGGTACTGAAGTATCTGATGTTTGGGGTCTCCTGCTTGCTTGGGTGGAGAGCCTCTTAGGGTCTCCCGTCCCCTGATAGCTCTTGTGACCCTGAATATTTTACTCAAGCCACCCTTGTTTCCTCTCCGTAGGCACTTTTGGGAGTCAATGACGTGGTCCCCATAAGCACTTTATTAGGTTTCTAAGTTGTTCAGACTCAGCACTGTAGGGGCCTAGTTCCATGTGTGTCTCGGTCCGCTCGGTGTGAATGGTCCCAGGAGCGCTCTTGGGCAGAAGAGACAGGTGGTGGATTGTCCCGAATACCAGCTAGACCAATTCATGAGGAGGTGGGGGCCATCAGACCCTGTACTCCTGCCAATGCTGGAAATGAGATGGAAGACTGTGGGCGGTTGTTGGTGATATAGAAAAGGGACCGTTGCGCTCATGGCTCTTCTTCTCTTAGCTTTTAAGGTTCTTGCTTTTCCAAAGCGGGAGGAGTGCACAGAGCCAGGGGACATCAGCCATGCTCCAAACCACTTGGCCTCAGGTGAGCCTACCTTCATTTCAGTCTTAAAAGTCACATTAGCTATCAGGTCATTAGGAAGGGACCGAAAAGGCCTAACTTGGCGAGGCTTTGGTTTCCCTCTTGAGTCCATCCCCAGGGCTAAGGTTGTAAATACATGGTGGAGGAGGTAAGAGTCTTGTGTGTAGAGTGAAAAGTTTGGATATATAGGTTTTAAGTAGAAAAGGGGGGACCCGTGTCAAGAAATTTCCCCAGAACATGAAAATCGAGATCATTTGAGATATTCTACAAATAAAAGTTGTTTGCATAAATATAGAAAACAGCTTTGCCTAAAGGGAAGCATGTTGGGGGTGGAGGATAAATTAGGAATATGGGATTAGCAAAAAATAAAATTAGGTTGCTAGGTGAGAAACGGCTTGAGAAAAATTCTCAGTTGAAGAGATTGCTCCACAAATAGTAGGTGTATCCCAGAGAGGCCTGCATTGTTCTTTGCATATGTGCTTTCAGACTAGGCACGTAGTGCTGAATAATGCAGACAAGTTCTCCTTTCTCATGGAGGGTACTTTACCAAAAACAAGTAAGTTGATATCATAAGTACCTGTTGCTCAAGTACAGTGCTTCCTAGCAGTGAGGTCCACAGATGGGCAGCATCAGGATCACTTGGGTGCGTATTAAAATTGCAGATTGCTAGGTGCCACCCTAGATCAGTAATCATACTGGGGAGGAGGGTAGGTCGAGTCAGGAATCTTGTAGCAAGTTCTGTGGGTGATTCTTATGCATCCTCTCAAATTTGAGAAGCCTCAAAGAAGCTCCCTTTGAAGCTGGTCGTCAGGGAATGCCTCATGGAGGTGGTCACATGAGCTTGAGACCTCATGAAAGAAGTAAAAATAGGCTGGAGAACTACTGGAGAGAGAGCCAAAGCTGAACTTTCCAGGGAGTATAGCAAATGTGTCAGCCCTGAGGTAGGGGAGAAAGCTGGGTGTATTCTAGACAGAGGTTAGAGGAAGTAGTTCATTGTGAGGTGGGACAATTCGGCACGTGTTTTGGAGGTCACTGTGAAGATTCTGGTTTCACTTCTGAGTTCAGTAGGAAGACCCTAAACGATTTTAAGCAGGGCATGTGAAAGGGATGGATTTACATATCAAAACGATTTTTGGCCCATAGTGGTGAGTTCGATGCAAGAGTGTGAGTCAATTAGGAGGTTGTTGCAGTCCAGGTAAGAGGTTAAGTATTGCCTCCCTGCTCTCTCATCTTTCTTTTTTTTAGTAGACTCTTTTTTTTTCCAGTGAGAAATTTTAGGTTCATTGCATAATTGCACAAAAACACTAGAGTTCCCAAATGCTTTCTGCCCCCATACGTCGATAGCCCATTATCAGAGTGGTACATGAATTCAACTGATGAACCTACACTGACATAGTCACCCAGAGTCCATAGCTTGCACTAGGGTTCATTCTTGGGGTTGTACATTCTGTGGTTACATGTGTATAAATGATGTGTATTTACTATTATCATATCATATAGTGTCTTTTCACAGGCTCTAAAAATCCTGTGTCCTGCCCTCCCTTCCTGGCAACCGTTGATCTTTTTGCTTTTTCCACAATTCTGTGTAGTTGGCATCCTACCTTTTCATGTTGGTTTCACTCACTCAGTAGTATTCATTTCAGGTTCCTGTGTGACTTCATGGCTTGATAGCTTGTTTTCTTTTTAGCGCTCTATAATACTCCATTGATTGTACCACAATTTATTCACCTACTGAAGGACCATTTGTTTGCTTCCAAGTTTTGGCAGTTGTGAATGAAGCTGCTATAAACGTCTTTGTGCTTGTTTTTGTGGGGCCATAAGTTTTTAGCTCATTGGGAAGATACGAAGGAGTATGATTGATGGATCATATGGTTAGAATTTGTTTATTCTAGTTTTGTAAGGAGCTGTTAAACTGTCTTCCAAAGTGTTTGTATTTTCACCAGCAGTGAATGAGAGTTCGTGTTGCTCCACATCCTCACCAGTGTTTAGTGGTGGTAGTGTTTCAGATTTTGGTCATTCTAGTAGGTTTGTTGGGATATCTCATTGTTTTAATTTGCATTTTCCTGAACACATAAGTTGTAGAGTATCTTTTAGTACACTTGTTTGCCATCTGTATAACCTCTTTGGTGACATTTCTGTTCGGGTCTTTTGCGCACTTTTTCATTGGGTTCATTTTCCTGTTGAGTTTTTAGAGTTCTTTGTGTATTTGGGATAATAGTCCTTTATTATGTACGTCTCTTTAAATGTTTTCTCACTATCTGTGACTCGTATTCTCATTTCCTTGAAGTATTGTCCTTTTAAGGTAGTGTTTAATTCCCCCTCATCTTTTCTTTCAAAAATGTATTTCCTTCAAAACCTTCTCAGCTCTATAATGTGTTACTTTTTTTTCAGATGACTTTAAATGAACCTCAACTGCTGCATAAATCTCATTGATTTTTTTTTTTTTTTTGGTGAAGAAGTTGATTTTGTTGGAATTATAGGCAAAATTTGGGATTGACTTCTTTACAAGTTTGATTCTTCCCATTTAGAAACACTGTATATTATAATTTATTCAGTTCCTCTTTTTTTAATAGACGTTTAGTTTTCTTCATCTTGGTTTTTGTTGGGTCTGTTCTTAGCTCTTTTCATATGAATGGCATCTTATTTTCTCCCGTTTTGTTTTTTGACTATTTACGGTGATACAACTAATCATTTTGGTTCGTTTATCCTATATCTAGGTAACTTAATGAATTATTCTGTCAGTTTTAAATGTTTTTCATTGTCTTGGGTCTTGGATATTTTTTAAAAAGATAGCTATTTCATCTGCAAGCAAAGATATTTATGTTGCTTTCCTATATTTATGTGCCTTCTCCAGTCTTTTTAAAAAATTTATTTATTTTTAATTGAAGGATAATTGCTTTACAGTATTGCATTGGTTTCTGCCAAACGTCAACATGAGTCAGCCATAGGTTTACCCATGTTCCCTCCCACTTGACCATCCCTCCCACCTCCCTCCTCATCCCACCCCTCTAGGTTGTTACAGAGCCGCAGTTTGAGTTCTCTGAGTCATACAGCAAATTCCCGTTGGCTATATGTTTTACTTATGGTAGTGTATGTTTCCATATTACTCCCTCCATACCTCCTAATCTCTCCTCCTCTCCTACCCCCAGCCATGTCCATAAGTCTGTTCTCAAAGTCTGTGTCTCCACTGCTTCTCTGCAGATAGTTTCATCAGTACCATCTTTCTAGATTCCATTTTTAAGCATTAGTATATGGTAATTGTTTCTCTCTTTTTGCCTTACTTCACTCTGTATAGTAGGTCTAGGTTTATCCACCTCATTAGGACTGACTCAGATGTGTTCCTATTTATGACTGAGTAATAAACCACTGTATATATGTAGCACAGCTTCTTTATACATTCATCTGTCAGTGGACATCTAGATTACTTCCATGTCCTAGCTATCGTAAATAGAGCTGCAACGAACATTGGGTTACATGTGTCTTTTTCAGTTTTGGTTTCCTCAGGATATATGCTTAGTATTGGTATTGCTGGGTCATATGATAATTTTATTTCTAGTTTTGTGAGGAATCTTCATACTGTTCTCCATAGTGGCTGTATCAATTTGCATTCCCACCAACAGTGCAAGAGGGTTCCCTTTTCTCCACACCCTTTCCAGCATTTATTGTCTGTTGATTTTTTTATGATAACCATTCTGACCGGTGTGAAATGAGATCTTGTAGTTTTGATTTGCATTTCTCTAATGCAGTGAGCAATGTTGAGCACCTTTCATGTGTTTATTAGCCGTCTTTATATCTTCTTTGGAGAAATGTCTGTTTAGGTCTTTTGCTCATGTTTTCACAGAGTTGTTTGTTTTTCTGGTATTGAGTGGTATAAGCTGCTTGTATATTTTGGAAATTAATCCTTTGTCAGTTGTTGCATTTGCTGTTTTTTTCCCCCCCATTTTGAGGGTTGTTTCTTCACCGTGTTTATAGTTTCCTTTGCTGTGCAAAAGCTTTTAATTAGGTCCCACTTGTTTGTTTTTATTTCCATTACTCTAGGAGATGGGTCATAGAGGATTTTGCTGTGGTTTATGTCATAGAGTGTCCTGTCTATGTTTTCCTCCAGGAGTTTTATAGTTTCTAGTCTTACATTTAGGTCTTTAATCCATTTTGAGTTTATCTTTGTGTATGGCGTTAGGAAGTGTTCTAGTTTCATTCTTTTACACATAGCTGTCCAGTTTTCCCAGCAGCACTTATTGAAAAGACTGTCTTTGCCCCATTGTATATTCTTGCTTCCTTTGTCAAAAATAAGGTATCCATAGGTGCATAGGTTTATCTCTGGGATTTCTATCTTGTTCCATTGGTCTATATTTCTGTTTTTTGTGCCAGTACCATACTGTTCTGATGACTATAGCTTTGTAGTATAGTCTGAAGTGAGGAAGGTTGATTCCTCCAGTTCCATTCTTCCTCCAAATTGCTTTGGCTATTCGGAATCATTTGTGTTTCTTTATGAATTGTGAGATATTTTGTTCTAGTGGGGAAAATGCCATTTATAATTTGATAGGGATTGCTTTGCATCTGTGGGTTACATCTGGTAGTATAATCATTTTCACAATATTGATTCTTTCAACCCAGGAGCATGGAATATCTCTCCATCTGTTTATGTCATCTTTGATTTCTTTCCTCAGTGTCTTACAGTTTTCTTTATACAGCTCTTTTGTCTCCTTAGGTAGGTTTGCCCCTATGTATTTATTCTTTTTATTGCAATGGTAAATGGGATTGATTCTTTAATTTCTCTTTCTAATATTTCTTTGTTAGTATGTAGAAATGCAAGTGATTTCTGTGTATTGATTTTATATCCTACCACTTTATTAAGTTCACTGATAGTATCTTTAGGGTTTTCTATGTATAGTATCATGTCATCTGCAAACAGAGTTTTACTTCTTCTTTTCCAATCTGGATTCCTTTTATTTCTTTTTCTTCTCTGATTGCCATAGCTAGCACTTCCAAAACTATGTTGAGTAATAGTGATGAGAGTGGGCACCCTTGTTTTGTTCCTGATCTTAGGGGGCATGCTTTCATTTTTTCACCATTGAGAAGAATGTTTGCTGTGGGTTTATCATACATGGGCTTTATGTTCAGATAGGTTCCTTCTATGCCCATTTTTTGAAGAGTTTTTTTTTTTTTATCATAAATGGGTGTTGAATTTTGTTGAGAGCTTTTTCTGCATCTATTGAGATTATCTTAAGGTTTTTATCTTTCAATTTGTTAATATGGTGTATCACATTGATTGATTTGCATATATTAAAGAACCCTTGTATCCCTGGGATAAACCTGACTTGATCATGGTGTATGATCTTTTTAATGCATTGTTGAATTCTGTTTGCTAGAATTTGCATCTATGTTCATCAGTGATATTGGCCTATAATTTTCCTTTTTGGGGTTTTCTTTGTCTGGTTTTTGGTATCAGGGTGAGGGTGAACTCGTAGAATGAGTTTGGAAGTGTTCCTTCCTCTGCAATTTTTGGAGGAGTTTTAGAAGGTTAGGGATTAGTTCTTCTTTAAATGTTCGATAGAATTCACCTGTGAAGCCATCTGGCCCTGGGCTTTTGTTTTGGGGGAGATTTTTTATTACAGTTTCTATTTTAGTGCTTGTAATTGGCTTATTCATAATTTCTACTTCTTCCTGGTTAAGTCTTCGAGAGTGAACTTTTCTAACCATCTATCCATTTCTTCCAGGTTGTCCATTTTATTGGCATATGCAGTGAAGCTAAGTGAAAGTCTCTCAGTCATGTCGAATCTTTGCGATGTCATGGACTATACAGTCCATGGAACTCTCCAGGCCAGAATATTGGAGTGGGTAGCCTTTCCCTTCTCCAGGCGATCTTCCCAACCCAGGGACTGAACCCAGGTCTCCCACATTGCAGGTGGATTCTTTACCATCTGAGCCACAAGGGAAGCCCTTATTGGCATATAGTTGCTCGTAATAGTCTCTTATGATCCTTTGTGTGTCTGTGTTGTCTGTTGTAACCTCTACTTTTTTCATTTCTAATTTTGTTGATTTGATTCTTCTGCCTTTTATTCTTGATGAGTCTGGCTAATGGTTTGTTAGTTTTGCTTATTTTCTCAAAGAACCAGCTTTTAGTTTGATTAATCTTTACTATTACTTCCTTCATTTCTTTATTTATTTCTGTTCCAATCATAAAGATCATAAAATCATAAAGATTTCTTTCCTTCTCCTAACTTTGGGTTTGTTGTTGTTGTTGTTGTTCTTTTTCCAGTTGTTTTAGGTGTAAAGTTAGGTTGTCCACTCGATGTTTTACTGTTTCTTGAGGTAGGATTGTATTGCTATAAAAGTCCCTCTTAGAACTGCTTTTGCTGTATCCCATAGGTTTTGAGTTGTTGTGTTTTCATTGTCATTTGTTTCTAGGAATTTTTTGATTTCTTCAGTAACCTGTTTGTTATATAGAAGCTTATTGTTTAATCTCCATGTTTGTGTTTTTCTTTACAGGTTTTTTCCCCTGTAATTAATATCTAGTCTCATAGAGTTTGGTCAGAAAAGATGCTTGATATGATTTCAATTTTTCGAATTTACTGAGGTTTGATCTGGAACCCAAGATGTGGTCTCTCTTGGGGAATGTTCCATGTACACTTCAGAAGAAAGTGTATTCTTTGCATTTGGGTGGAAAGTTCTGAAGATATCAATTAGGTTCATTTAGTCTAATATTTCATTTAAGGTTTGTGTTTCCTTATTTTCTGTTTTGATGATCTGTCCATTGGTGTAAGAGGGTGTTAAAGTCCCCTACTATTATTGTGCTGCTATCAATTTCCTTTTTATGTCTGTTAGTATTTGCCTTATGTATTGAGGTGCTCCTGTGTTGGGTTCAGTTCAGTTCAGTTCCTAGTTGTGTCCAGCATTTGCCGCCCCATGGACTGCAGCTCGCCAGGCTTTCTTGTCAATCAAAAACTCCTGGAGCTTACTAGAACTCATGTCTGTTGAGTCAGTGATGCCATCCAACCATCTCATCCTCTCTTGTTCCCTTCTTCTCCTGCCTTCAATCTTTCCCAGCATCAGGATCTTTTCCAGTGAGGCAGTTCTTTGCATCAGGTGGCCAGAGTATTGGAGTTTCAGCTTCAGCATCAGTCCGTCCAATGAATATTCAGGACTGGTCCAACGCTTACCTCCATACATGACAACAGGATACATGACAACTGGAAAAACCATAGCTTTGACTAGATGGACCTTTGTCAGCAAAGTAATGTCTCTGCTTTTTAATATGCTGTTTAGGTTGGTCATAGCTTTTCTTTCAAGGAGCAAGTATCTTCTAATTTCATGGCTGCAGTCATCATCTGCAGTGATTTTGGAGCCTCCCAAAATAAAGTCTGTCACTGTTTTCATTGTTTCCCCATCTATTTGCCATCAAGTGATGGGACTGGATGCCATGATCTTAGTTTTCTGAATGTTGAGTTTTAAGCCAGCTTTTTCACACTGCTCTTTCACTTTCATCAAGAGGTTTCATCTTTAGTTCCTCTTCACTTTCTGCCATAAGGGTGGTGTCATCTTTGTATTTGAGGTTATTGATATTTCTCCCAGCAGTCTTGATTCAACCTTGTGCTTCATCCAGCCCAGCATTTTGCATGATGTACTCTGCATATAGATAAGCAGGGTAACAATATACAGCTTTACATATTCCTTTCCCAATTTGGAACCATCTGATGTTCCATGTTCAGTTCTAACTGTTGCTTCTTGACCTGTACACAGATTTCTCAGGAGGCAGGTAAACTGGTATGGTATTCCCATCTCTTTAAGAATTTTCCAGTTTGTTGTGATCCACACAGTCAAAGGCTTTGACACAGTCAATAAAGCAGAAGTAGATTTTTTCTGGAACTTTCTTGCTTTTTCAAGAGTGAAAAAAAGTGGTTTTCCCTACTTTCTTCAATTTAAGCCTGAATTTTGCAATAAGGAGTTCATGATCTTGGCCACAGTCAGCTCCCGGTCTTGTTTTTGCTGACTGTATACAGTTTCTCCATCTTTGGCTGCAAAGAACATAATCAGTCTGATTTCAGTATTGACCATCTGGTGATGTCCATGTGCAGAGTCTTATCTTGTGTTATTGGAAGAGGGTGTTTTCTATGACCAGTGTGTTCTCTTGGCAAAACTCTGTTGGCCTTTGCCTTGCTTCATTTTCTACCCCAAGGTCAAAGTTGCCTGTTCCTCCTGGTATCTCTTGACTTCCTACATTTGCATTCTAGTCCCCTGTGATGAGGAGAACAACTTTTTTTGGTGTTACCTCTGGAAGGTCTTGTAGGTCTTCACAGAACCATTCAGCTTCTTCGGCATTAGTGGTTGGGGCACAGACTTGGATAACTGTGATATTGAATGGTTTGCCTTGGAAACAAACAGAGATCATTCTGTTGTTCTTGAGACTGCAGCCAAGTACTGTATTTCAGACTCTCTTGTTGACTATGAGGGGTACTCCATTTCTTCTAAGGGATTCTTGCCCACAGTAGTAGTTATAATGGTCATCTGAATTAAGTTCGCCCATTCCAGTCCATTTCAGTTCACTGATTCCTAAAATGTTGATCTTCACTCTTGCCTTCTCCTGTTTGACTACTTCCAGTTTACCTTGATTCATGGACCTAACATTCCAGGTTCCTGTGGAATACTGTTTCTTTCTTTTTTTTTTTTTTTTTTGGAATACTGTTTCTTTACAGCACCAGACTTTACTTCCATCACCAGTTACATCCACAACTGGGTGTTGTTTTTACTTTGATTCTATCTCTTCATTCTTTCTGGAGTTATTTCTCCACTGTTCTCCAGTAGCATATTGGGCACCATATTGGGGAGTTCATCTTTCAGTGTCCTATCTTTTCGCTTTTTCAAATGTTCATGAGGTTCTCAAGGCAAGAATATATGAAGTGGTTTGCCGTTCCCTTCTCCAGTGGACCACGTTTTGTCAGAACTCTCCACCATGACCCATCCGTCTTGGGTAGCCCTACATGTCATGGCTCATAGTTCCATTGAATTAGACAAGGCTGTGATCCATGTGATCAGTTTGATTAGTTTTCTGTGATTGTAGTTTTCATTCTGTCTGCCCTCTGATGTGGCATCCTGTGCCCATCACTTCATGGCAAATAGATGGGGAAACAATGGAAACAGTGAGAGGTTTTATTTTTTTCCGCTCTAGAATCACTGCAGATGGTGACTACAGCCATGCAATGAAAAGATGCTCGCTCCTTGGAAGAAAAGCTGTGACCAATCTAGACAGCATATTAAAAAGCAGAGACATTACGTTGCCAGCAAAGGTCCATCTAGTCAAAGCTATGGTTTTCCTGGTAGTCATGTATGGATGAGAGAGTTGGACCGTGAAGAAAGCTGAGCGCCGAAGAAGTGATGCTTTCAAACAGTGGTGGTGGTGGTGTAGTCGCTAAGTCATGTCCAACTCTTGCTATCCGTGGACTGTAGCCTGCCAGGCTCCGCTGTCCATGGGATTCTCCAGGCAAGAATACTGGAGAAGGTTGCCATTTCCTTCTCCAGGGGATCTTTCAGACCCAGGAACTGTGGTATTGGAGAAGACACTTGAGAGTGTCTTGGACTGCAAGGAGATCAAACCAGCCAATCCTAAAGGAAATCTTTCCTGATTATTCATTGGAAGGACTGATGCTGAAGATGAAGCTCCAATCCTTTAGCCACCTGACGCGAAGAACTGACTCATTGAAGAGACCCTGATGCTGGGAAAGATTGAAGGCAAGAGGAGAAGGGGAAGACAGAGGATGAGAAGATTGGATGGCATCACTGACTTGATGGACATGAGTTTGAGTAAGCTCTGGGAGTTGGTGATGGACAGGGAAGCCTGGCGTGCTGCTGTCCATGGAGTTGCAAAGAGTCAGACAGGACTGAGACTGAACTGAACTGCCCTCTGATGGATAAGTATAAGAGGCTTATGGAAGATTCATGGGAGAAACTGACTGAGTGGGAAACTGGGTCTTGCTCTGATGGGCCGGGCCCTGCCCAGCAAATCTTCAATCCAATTTTATGTTCCTGAGCAGTGCTGTGTTCCCTCCCTGTTGTTTCACCTGAGGCCAAACTATGATGGAAGTAATGAAGATAATGGGGAGCTCCTTCAGAAGGTCTTGTGCAGGCATACTCAGTGCTCCCAGGCATGCAGTGGGCCACCACTGACCCATGCGTCTGCTGGAGACCCCTGTACACGCATGGGCAAGACACTCATGTTGGGTGCATAGATACTTACAATCTTTATGTCTTCTTGGATTGATCCCTTGATCATTATGTAGTGTCCTTCTTTACCTCTTGTAGTATTCTTTATTTTAATGTCTGTTTTGTCTGACATTGAGAATCACTACTCCAGCTTTTTTGATTTCCATTTGTATGGAGTATCTTTTTTCATCGTTTTACTTTCAGTCTATATGTATCTCTAGTCTGAAGTGGGTCTGTTGTAGACAGCATATATATGGATCTTGTTTTTGTTTCCATTCAGCCAGTCTGTATCTTTTGGTTGGAGTGTTTAATCCATTACATTTAAAAGTAATTATTGATGTATATGTTCCTATTGACATTTTTAAAATGTGAATTAAGACATTTAATTGTTTTGGGTTTGTTTTCATAAGTCTTTCCTTTCTCTTGTGTTTATTGCTTATATATGTCCCTTTAATATTTTTTGTAAAGCTGGTTTGGTGAAGCTAAATTCTCTTAACTTTTGCTTGTCTGTAAAGCATTTGATTTCTGCATTGATTTAGAATGAGATCCTTGCTGGGTAGAGCAATTTTGGTTGTAAACATTTTCTTTCAGTACTTCAAATGTATCCTGCCATCCCCTTTGGCCTGCGAGTTTCCGCTGAAAGATCTCTGTTAATTGTATGAGTTTTCCCTTATATGTTACTTATCGCTTTTCCCTTGCTGCTGTTAATATTCTTTCTTTGTGTTTATCTTTGTCAGCTTGATTAGTATGTGTCTCAACGTGTTTCTCCTTTGGTTTATCCTATATGGGCCTCTCTACATTTCTTGGCTTGATTAACTATTTCCTTTCCTATACTGGGGAAGTTTTCAACTATAATGTCTTCAAAATTTTTCTCAGTGTCTTTCTTTTTCTCTTCTTCCTCTGGGACCCCTATAACTTGAATGTTGATGCATTTAATGTTGTCTCAGAGGTCTCAGGCTATCCTCAATTCTTTTCATTCTTTTTCTTTTATTCTGCTTTTCAGCAGTTACTTCCACCATTCTATCTTCCAGCTCACTTATTTGTTCTTCTGCTTCCATTAATCTACTATTGGTTCCTTCTAGAGTATTTTTAAGTTAAGTAATTGTGTTATTCATCTCTGTTTGTTTATTCTTTATTTCTTCTGTGTCCTTTTTACTTGTGTTAATTGTATTGATTGCTTCTTGCATTTTCTTCATTCTGTTTTCTAGGTTTTTGAACATCTTTGTTATCATTCTGAATTCTTTTTCAGGTAGTTTGCCCATTTCCTCTTTGTTTAGTTGGTCTTGTGTGTTTCTAGTTTGTTCCTTCATTTGTGCAGTACTTCTCTGCCTTTTCATTTTTTTTTTTTTTACCTTACTGTGTTTGAGGTCTCCTTTTCTTAGGCTTTGAGGTCAAATTCCTTCTTCCTTTTGGTTTCTGCCCTTGGTGGGCAAGGTTGGTCCAGTGGTTTGTGTACGCTTCTGTTGGGTGTGACTTGTGCTTGTGCTTTGGTGGTAGGAGGTAAGTTTTTTTTTTCCTCTGGTGGGCAGGGCTGTATGAGGTTGTAATCTTGTCTGCTGGTGACTGGGTTTGTGTTTTTGTCTTGTTTGTTTGGGTGAGGCATCCTGCACTGGCTATTGGCAGTTGGGTGATGCTGGGTCTTGTATACAGGTGGAGGCCTTTGTGGGAGTTCTCTAATTAATACTCCTTGGGGTTAGGAGTTTTCTGGCAGTCTAGAGTCTTGTTGTCAGTGCTCCCACTTCAAAGGCTCAGGGCCAGATCTCTGACCTGGGAACTGAAATTCCACAGGTGGTTTGTTTTGGTGTTAAAGGGTATTAAAACAAGTGCACTAAAACAAGAGACAAAGTGCAAACCCCAGACAAATGGCAAATACAAAATCAGGCAAATGATAACCACAGTAATGGAATACATACACACACAGTGGTGGTGGTGGTGTAGTCGCTAAGTTGTGTCCGATTCTTGCGAGCCCATGGACTGTAGCCCACCAGGCTCCTGTCCATGGGGATTCTCCAGGCAAGAATATTGGAGTGGGTTGCCATTTCCTTCACCAACACACACACATATACACCCATAAACAAAACCAAAGCAGTCCAAAAAAAGAGAAAGAAGATATTCATCCATCAAGCAAAGGAGAGCAAAAATGATATCAACCAGTTAAAAACAAAACTAACTAAAGCATAAACTGGAAAGGAAAAACAAAGCAATGTACCAACTGGGGAAAAATGCAACAAAAACAAAACAGACTAATAAACATGGTGAGAAAAAGAGAGAAAAGGAAGAAAAGACTAGAAAAGCAAAGTTAAATAGAGGTAGCTAAAGGAGATTGATATATATTAAAGAATAACAGCAGGAAAGGAGTAAGAAAAGCAGACAAAAATATGTAGAAAATAATAATAAATTAAAAAAAATTTTTTAAGGGGAAAACCCCCTCAAAACTGCAAAAGGGCAACATAAAGTCAGGTGTATTTAAAGGAAATAAATTATCAAAAGCATGAATAAATTTAATAGTACTAATAAAATCAAAAACTGTAGCAACAGAGGAAAAGAAAAAAAAATCCAGAAGCAACTACCATATAAATTAAAATATAAGAATAATAAATTTTTTCTTTGATCTCAACTATCAGTGTCCTTTCCCTTGCTGTGAGTCACAATCCATCTCCTTTCCCTAGTATGCCCGCCAATACTGGGCTGGTCTCTGAATCTGTTGTGGGGGCAGCTCAGACTCTAATCTGGTCCTCCTCCAGCGTGTTCTTGCCTCCAGTGTCCGAAACTGCCAATGCTAGTGTGTTTTCTTTTGCGGGACCTCTCATTGACCTTTTATATAGTCCATAGACACAAAATCTGCCTAGTTGATAATGTGGATTTAATCTGCAGCTTGTACCACTGGTGGGGAGGTTTTGGGTTCTTTTTCTTAGCCACACTGCCCCTGGGTTTCAGTTGTGGTTTTGTCACCACCTCTGCGTGAGTCATCCACAGGGGTTTGCTCCCGAGGCTGCCCTGGAGGAACTGGATCTGCCCCGGGGAGGACTGGGTGTGTAGGTGGTGTAGCTGCTTGGATCACTGGCGCCCTGGCAGTCTCAGGTACTCAGGGGAGCCACTGTCTAGGGCAGCAGGAAGGATGGTGCTCTTAAGGTTTTTCTAGCCTCTGGCTGCTCTGTCCCAGTGGGGTTCGCGTGAGGAGATGGCAAGAGAGCATGCATCACAGGGACCCTGGCAGTCCCGGATACGCAGGGGTGCCGGCGGCAGTTGTCACAGGAGGCATGGTGCTAGTAAGACTTTTTCTAGCTTCTCCAGCTCTACCCCAGTGAGGACTGAGCATGTAGGTGGCACAGCTGCTTGCTTAGATCGTGGGAATTTTGTCAGCGCCGCATATTCAGGGACACCAGCGGCCTCAGACAAAGGAGCTATGGTCCTATTAGAGTCTCCTAGCCTCTGGCAGCTGGTGATCACGGGCCTCTGGCTGGTTCTTCTCTTGCTTGGCCCGTTGAGACACTTACAGGACCTTTGGGTTAGGGTCCTTCTCTGATTCTGGCATGTCAGGCACTCACAGGATCCACCAGTTGGGGTTCATTTTTGTTTCTCAGTGCATCAGGCACTTAAAGGGCCACCCTGGCTGGGGTCCTTCTCTGTTGTTTGGTACATCAGGTACCAAAGGGCCACGCTGGTGGGATTCTTCTCTGTTGCTCAGAGCATCAGGTGCTTAGAGGGCCACCCTTTCTGGGGTCTTTCATCTGTCCAGTGTTGAATGTGTGGGGAGAGAGAGGCTATAGAGACGGCTCCACCCCGTGTGTGACTCAGCAGTATCACCCTGCCTCCATGTTTGCCTGGCTTTCTTTCACATGCGTTTCCCACTATAGTCTCCTCCCTCATGTCCACTCCAGCCATCTCCCTGCAGTCAGTAGTAGACCCTGCCCTGGAATTGCTCTGAAATCACTAAGCTTCAGCTCCCAGCTGCTATGCTTTCTAGGGGAATTCTGTCCCTGTCCAAGGAGAAACTCCAGAAAGAATGAAGAGTCTGAGCCAAAGCGAAAACAACGCCCAGTTGTGGAAGTGACTGGTGGTAGAAGTAAAATCTGAATCTGTAAAGAAACAGTATTCCATAGGAACCTGGAATGTTAGGTCCATGAATCAAGGTAAACTGGAAGTAGTCAGACAGGAGAAGGCAAGAGTGAAGATCAACATTTTAGGAATCAGTGAACTGAAATGGACTGGGCGAACTTAATTCAGATGACCATTATAACTACTACTGTGGGCAAGAATCCCTTAGAAGAAATGGAGTACCCCTCATAGTCAACAAGAGAGTCTGAAATGCAGTACTTGGCTGCAGTCTCAAGAACAACAGAATGATCTCTGTTTGTTTCCAAGGCAAACCATTCAATATCACAGTTATCCAAGTCTGTGCCCCAACCACTAATGCCGAAGAAGCTGAATGGTTCTGTGAAGACCTACAAGACCTTCCAGAAGTAACACCAAAAAAAGTTGTTCTCTTCATCACAGGGGACTAGAATGCAAATGTAGGAAGTCAAGAGATACCAGGAGGAACAGGCAACTTTGACCTTGGGGTAGAAAATGAAGCAAGGCAAAGGCCAACAGAGTTTTGCCAAGAGAACACACTGGTCATAGAAAACACCCTCTTCCAATAACACAAGATAAGACTCTGCACATGGACATCACCAGATGGTCAAAACTGAAATCAGACTGATTATGTTCTTTGCAGCCAAAGATGGAGAAACTGTATACAGTCAGCAAAAACAAGACCGGGAGCTGACTGTGGCCAAGATCATGAGCTCCTTATTGCGTCACTACAAACAAAGCTAGTGGAGGTGATGGAATTCCAGTGGAGCTATTTCAAATCCTAAAAGATGATGCTGTGAAAGTGCTGCACTCAATATGCCAGCATATTTGGAAAACTCAGCAGTGGCCACAGGACTGGAAAAGGTCAGTTTTCATTCCAATCCCAAAGAAAGGCAATGCCAAAGAATGTTCAAACTACCACATAAGTGCACTCATCTCACATGTTAGCAAAGTAATGCTCAAAATTCTCCAAGCTAGGCTTCATCAGTACGTGAACTGTGAATTTCCAGATTTTCAAGCTGGATTTACAAAAGGCAGAGAAACCAGAGATAATTGCCAGCATCCAGTGGATCACTGAAAAAGCAAGAGAGTTCCAGAAAAAATCTACTTCTGCTTTATTGACTGTGTCAAAGCCTTTGACTGTGTGGATCACAACAAACTGGAAAATTCTTAAAGAGATGGGAATACCATACCAGTTTACCTGCCTCCTGAGAAATCTGTGTACAGGTCAAGAAGCAACAGAACTGAACATGGAACATCAGATGGTTCCAAATTGGGAAAGGAATACGTAAAGCTGTATATTGTCACCCTGCTTATTTATATGCAGAGTACATCATGCAAAATGCTGGGCTGGATGAAGCACAAGGTTGAATCAAGATTGCCGGGAGAAATATCAATAACCTCAGATACAAAGATGACACCACCCTTATGGCAGAAAGCGAAGAAGAACTAGAGATGAATCCTCTTAATGAAAGTGAAAGAGCAGTGTGAAAAAGCTGGCTTAAAACTCAACATTCAGAAAAGTAAGACGATGGCATCTGGTCCCGTCAGTTCAGTCACTCAGTCATGTCCGACTCTTTGTGACCCCATGAATCTCAGCACTCCAGGCCTCCCTGTCCGTCACCAACTCCCAGAGTTCACCCAGACTCATGTGCATCGAGTCCGTGATGCCATCAAGCCATCTCATTCTCTGTCATCCCTGTTTCCTCCTGCCCCCAATCCCTCCCAGCATCAGGGTCTTTTCCAGTGAGTCAACTCTTCGCATGAGGTGGCCAAAGTACTGGAGTTTCAGCCTCAGCATCAGTCCTTCCAATGAATACCCAGGACTGGTCTCCTTTAGAGTGGACTGGTTGGATCTCCTTGCAGTCCAAGGGACTCTCAAGAGTCTTCTCCAAAACCACAGTTCAAAGGCATCAATTCTTCGGCGCTCAGCTTCTTTCACAGTCCAACTCTCACAACCATACATGACCACTGGAAAACCATAGCCTTGACTAGACGGACCTTTGTTGCCAAAGTAATATCTCTGCTTTTGAATATGCTATCTAGGTTGGTCATATCTTTTCTTCCAAGTAGTAAGCGTCTTTTAATTTCATGGCTGCAATCACCATCTGCAGTGATTTTGGACCCCTCCGCCCAAAATAAAGTCGGACACTGTTTCCACTGTTTCCCCATCTATTTCCCATGAAGTGATGGCACCGGATGCCATGATCTTCTTTTTCTGAATGTTGAGCTTTAAGCCAACTTTTTCACTCTCCTCTTTCACTTTCATCAAGAGGCTCTTTAGCTCCTCTTCACTTTCTACCATAAGGGTGGTATCATCTGCATAGCTGAGGTTATTGATATTTCTCCTGGCAATCTTGATTCCAGCTTGTGCTTCTTCCAGCCCAGAGTTTCTCATGATGTACTCTGCATATAAGTTAAATAAGCAGGGTGACAATATACAGCCTTAACGTACTCCTTTTCCTGTTTGGAACCAGTCTGTTGTTCCATGTCCAGTTCGAACTGTTGCTTCCTGACCTGCATATAGGTTTCTCAAGAGGCAGGTCAGGTGGTCTGTATTCCCATCTCTTTCAGAATTTTCCACAGTTTATTGTGATCCACACAGTCAAAGGCATTGGCATAGTCAATAAAGCAAAAATGGATGTTTTTCTGGCACTCTCTTCCTTTTTTGATGATCCAGCGGATGTTGGCAATTTGCTCTCTGGTTCCTCTGCCTTTCCTAAAACCAGCTTGAACATCTAGAAGTTCATGGTTCCTGTATTGCTGAAGCCTGGCTTGGAGAATTTTGAGCATTAGTTTACTACGATGTGAGATGAGTGCAATTGTGCGATAGTTTGAGCATTCTTTGTCATTGCCTTTCTTTGGAATTGGAATGAAAACTGACCTTTTCCAGTCCTGTGGCCACTGCTGAGTTTTCCAAATATGCTGGCATATTGAGTGCAGCACTTTCACAGCATCATCTTTTAGGATTTGAAATAGCTCCACTGGAATTCCATCACCTCCACTAGCTTTGTTTGTAGTGATGCTTTCTAAGGCCCACTTGACTTCACATTCCAGGATGTCTGGCTCTAGGTGAGCGATCACACCATCATGATTATCTGGGTCTTGAAGATCTTTTTTGTACAGTTCCCATCACTTCATGGCAAATAGATGGGGAAACAATGGAAACAGTGATAGACTTTATTTTGGGGGGCTCCAAAATCACTGCAGATGATGACTGCTGCCATGAAATTAAAAGACACTTGCTGCTTGAAAGAGAAGCTATGACCAATCTAGACAGCATATTAAAAAGCAGAGACATTACTTTGCTGACAAAGGTCCGTCTAGTCAAAGCTATTTTTCCAGTTGTCGTGTATGGAGGTGAGAGTTGGACCATAAAGAAAGATGAGCGCCAAAGAATTGATGCTTTTGAACTGTGGTGTTGGAGAAGACTCTTGAGCGTCCCTTGGACTTCAAGCAGATCCAACCAGTCCATCCTAAAGGAAATCAGTCCTGAATGTTCATTTGAAGGACTGATGCTCAAGCTGAGGCTGCAATACTTTGGCCACCTGATGGGAAGAACTGACCCATTGGAAAAGACCCTGATGCTGGGAAAGATTGAAGGCAGGAGGAGAAGGGGACAACAGAGAACGAGATGGTTGGATGGCTCACCAACTTGATGGATATGAGTTTGAGTAAGCTCCGGGAGTTGGTGATGGATGGGGAAGCATGGCGTGCTGCAGTCCATGGGGTCGCAAAAATTTGGATTAACTGAGCCACTGAAGTTACACAGCATCCCTGTTCAGGGTACATATGGCTGCAGCAAGGATTGTCCGTGTGATTCGCATTCCATTCAGATAATCACAGATCAGTTGCCTCACTGTCCCATCAGCCTCAAATGTTTCTCCTCTGTCCCAAATGGTTGCCTCAATGTGGGATCTCACCTTTCCTTCAGTTCACCTCCAGGTGCAGTCCTCATCACACTCCTCTTTTTCCCCCTACTTCTTTTGTCCTACAGAGTTTGCATGGTTTTATATATACTTTTCTGGTGATCGGGTACTCCTGCTCGCTCTCAGCTGGTGTTCTGCAAGATCATCTGTGTCTGAAGTTATATTCCTGATGAATCCATGGAGAGAGAAGTACACCTTGTCCATTTATGCCTCCACCATCTTGGATTTCCTGAACGTTGCTATTTTTAGTTTTTTAAGGAACCTCTGTACTTTTCTCCACAAAGTCTGTATCAGTTTACTTTCCCATCAGCAGTATAGGGAGGTTCTCTTTTCACCACACCCTCTCCAGCATTTATTGTTGGTAGATTTTTAGATGATGGCTCCTCGGATCATTGTGATACCTCATTGTAGTTTTGAGTTGCATCTTTTCGTGTGCTTCTTGGCCATGTGTATGTCTTCCTTGGAGATGTCTGTTTAGATCTTCTGCTCATTTGTTTTTTTAATATTGAATACAAGTGCTGTTTGTAAATTTGGGAGATTAATCCCTTATTGGTAATATTACTTGCAGATATTTTCTCCCACTCTGGGTTTTTCTGTGCAAAGGCTTTTGAGTGTAATTAGGCCTCATTTTCTTCTTTCCATTACTCTGGGAGAATTGAAAAAGATATTGCTGCAATTTATTTCAGAGTGTTCTGCCTATATTTTCCTCTAAGAGTTTTATAGTATCTGGTCTTACATTTAATTAATCTATTTTGAGTTTCTTTTTGTAGATGGTGTTAAAGTTCTAATTTCATTGTTTTAAATGTGTAGCTGTAGTGGGACTATTTCAAAGGAGTGGCTTCTCTGCATGTAGTGGAAGCTGGTGGAGAAGGCTAGAGAGAAACTAGGGCGGGGAACATATGTGGTTGTACATGTGTATTTTCGCTGAGCAGAGATGGGGAGAGTAGTTGGTGTACAGAGAATAAGGTGACAGGTTATGGGTACCTCAGACTTCCCTGGTAACTCAGCTGGTAAAGAATCTGCCTGCAATGCAGGAGACCCTGGTTCGATCCTGGGTCAGGAAGATCTGATGGAGAAAGAACAGACTACCCCCTCCAGTATTCTTGGGCTTCCCTGGGGGCTCAGATGGTAAACAATCCACCTCCAGTGCAGGAGACCTGGCCTTGATCTCTGGGTTGGGAAGATCCCCTGGAGAAAGGAATGGCTATGACTCCAGTATTCTGGCTTGGAGAATTCCGTGGACAGAGGAGCCTGGCAGGCTACAGTCCATGGGGTTGCAAAGACACAACTGAGCAGCTTTTACTATGGTGTGTCAGGGTGGCCGATGCTAGAGAGGCAGCTCCGTGGAGACAGGAACCTAAGAGGTTGACACAGTTACAGCCTGGAGAGCCCCTGCTGCCGGGTGGTGAGGTTTGGAGCCACAGAGCTGAGCAGGTAGGACAGCCTTGGTGATCCACGTTTGAAGGTGGAAACCAGTGCTCTTGTCCGTAGAACAGACCTTCCACGGGGCTCAGAGTCACAGACCTTGGCAGGTCCATTTCTTCCCTGAAGCTCACACTGGCCCCCTCCGGCCCTCACTCAGAGCCTGAGCAGGAACCTGTTGTTTCAGGAGCCAGTGACCTTTGAGGACGTGGCCGTGTACTTCACCCAGAACCAATGGGCCAGCCTGGACTCTGCACAGAGGGCCCTGTACAGGGAGGTGATGCTGGAGAATTACGCAAACGTGGCTTCCCTCGGTAAGGTCTCTCAGTGGCCCTCTGATAGCTGATATCTTCCTCAGATGTCTTGGGAGTTCTAGTAGTCCTTAGGGTTCTGTGGAGATGCTGGGTGGGGAAATCCCAGGTTCCCCTTGGCTTTGAAGTTAGACTTTATTCCTTCCCAGGGAAGAGTGTGGTTTTGGACCCTGAGGGAAAGGACTCTTGGGGTGCCCCCAGGTGACCTCAATTCTTCTGTCCTTGCAATGTTGTGGATGTGGGCCCTCTCCTGTGTGCAGGAGCCTCCCAGGATATGGGTACATTCATCCTTCCTGAGGGGATGTCCTTTCTTCTGAGTCAGGGCGAACTTGCACTTTCTCCCTGGGGAGAATCACTGTCTCCCTGATCTTGCCATGGAGTGCAGTTTGGACCCCTTCCTCAGAACCCCTGTGTGGCTCATTGGTCCCCCAGGCAGTCCCCTTTTCCCCCCAGCTCAACTCGCCTGCCTTGGGGTGGGCAGAGGGATCTCAGTAACAGCTCTGGATGTCTCTCCTCAACTTGTCTGTCTCTCTTTCTTGTTGGAGTAGTGTCTCCATTCCCCAGACCTGATCTGATCTCCCAGCTGGAGAGAGGGGAAGCTCCATGGGACCCCGATCCCTGGGAAACAGAGGATTTGAGAGGCATCTGTCCAGGTGAGTAAGGGGACTTAGCACCTTCTGGTTTCGCCTTCCTGGTTTACTGGAAATGTTTCTTCTGCATTTGAGAGCAAAGCTCCCTGTAGCTGACCCTCTGACCTGTATTGAGTTCCTGTCCCAAACCTGTAAGGACAGTTTTCATGGCAGGGTTTCAGCCATACTTTATAAGAAGGTGTGATTCTGTGCATCAAACTGATTGATTTGTACCACAGCTATGATTTTATTTTCCTTTTTAGTGTTTATATCATTTTTAGTATTTTAAAGTTCCTGATGCCATAATGTTGTGGTTTACAAGGAATTTGTTTTAAATGGGGCCATAGAGGAAAGGGCAAGAATACTGCCCCATTTCCACACCGAACACACACACCCACTTACCCTAAAATTTCCTGGAATCTTTGCTGATGAGTTAGTCCTGGGAGGCTGTAATTATTTGGGTTTTCTTTACTCATTCCCAGGTGGCTCAGATGGTAAAGAATCTGCCTGCAATGTGGGAGACCTAGGTTTAATCCCTTGGTTGGGAAGATCCCCTGGAGAAGGAAATGGCAACCCACTCCAGTATTCTTGCCTGAAAAGTCTCATGGATGGAGGAGCCTGGCAGGCTACAGTCCGTGTGGTCGCAGAGTCGGATGTGACTGAGAGAATTCACTTTTCTTTTCTTTAGGAAGAAACTTTCCAGGCCTCACTTCTCACACATATTGTGATACTGTAAAAAGTGGTTTCTTTAGCAGTAAAACCACGGTGGCCTACAGTTCTCCAATCAACTTGTATTCCCACTGACTTTCTGAAATAAATAATCTTTTATCCTAGAATATTATATGAAATATTTAAAAGTAGAATTGTCAGGCTGTTATTTAGAATTCAAAATTGGGGGTGGTTTCCTGGCTTCAGGTGGGGCATTGGGATCCATCGTTTCTCTGTTTGTGTTTCTGGGCTTCTCAGCTGCTCCCCTTCATCTCACCGATGTCTTTTCCCTCCTTGGGGGGGTCTCCCTCTCTTTCTTTTGAAGCCTGTTTGCATTTCGTGCTGGTCCATCTTACCTCACCCATTCTTTTTTTGCTCTTTTTTTCCCCTCTTGCTTCCTTTCCTTCCCACTCTTGAAGCTCTCACTTGCCCACCTCACCTGCCCTGGTTCATTGCCCAGCCCTTCCTTATAAGAGGCACTTCCTGGACTGCAGTGTCATCGCTTGTCCAGTTTATGCTGTTGTTTTTCTTTTTCTCTCTCATCCTCCTTTATGGAAGCTCATAACCATCTCATGGGTGTATTTTAAAAAATCACATCCTACAAGAGAAAACCAGGACTGCTGGATCCTGTTTCCCTTCCAGTTCAGTAACGAGGAAACTTGTGGTTTCTTTGGTCAGGTGGTGAGAGGGGCATCAAGACAGAAGAGCCAGCGGTAGAGCAGCAAGCCTCCGAGGGCACAGAGGCCCACGGCAGGCCCGTGGGAGGGCTTCTCACGAACGGGTCTCAGCACTTGGATTTTGAAAGCAAGGCAGTGTGGCAGACTATCAATCTGAACCCAAATCTGATTCTTCGAGGTGGCATGAAGTTCTACAAATGCAAAGAATGTGGGAAGATCTTCCGATATAACTCACAGCTCCTTCGGCATCAGAGTAGGCACACTGGGGAAAAGCCCTTCAAGTGCAAGGAGTGTGGCAAAGCTTTCAAGTCCAGCCAGAACTGTATCATACATGAGAAAAATCACATTGGCAAAGGACCCTATGAATGTAAGGAGTGTGGCAAAGGTCTGAGTTCCAAAACTGCCTTGACCCAGCATCAGAGGATCCACACTGGGGAGAAGCTCTATAAATGTAAGGAGTGTGGCAAAGGTCTGAGTTCCAACACTGCCTTGACCCAGCACCAGAGGTTACACACTGGGGAGAAGCTCTATAAGTGTAAGGAGTGTGGGAAGGCGTTCACCCAGAAGATCACTTCCATTCAGCATCAGAGAGTTCACACCGGAGAGAAGCCCTATGAGTGTAAGGTGTGTCGAAAAGCCTTCAAGTGGTATCCCAGCTTTCTTCAGCATCAGAAAAGGCACCGTGTGGAGAAGCCCATCAAGGCTTTCGGGCCGCCCCTGCTGCGTCCCCAGGGCCCCTCTGCATCCTTGGCTCCCGGGTGTCTCCCGGGCCCGGGCTCTGGTCCTGCTGTGGCCGTGGCCTTGCCACACGCCGTCCTCATTCCTGCCTCCGGGCCCGTGTTCATGCTGCTGCCCGCCTCCGGGGTTCTTTCTTCCCCTGTCCAAGTAGTTCGTGTCTTCCAGGGTCTTCCTCCTGCTGGGAAGCCGTCCCCAGTTATTCTGACCCCTTCTCCTCACCCCCCGTGACCTCTCTCTTGGCACTTCTCTGGCTGTTACAGCGGATCTAACCTACCTTCAGCTTGATCTGTAGCTTTTACACTGTACCTGTGTTCCAGCTATTTGAGCATAAACCCCATTGTAATCGAGATACACTTAAAGACTGTGTTATATACAATATATTCGCTTCTGGGTAGAAAATGGAAACACTTGACTTTCGTATTGGTCCCTTTCAGACTTGAACAGTAATGACCGTATCTGCATCATGGGGCTGCTTGTGGGTGAAGTGCTGGTAGGACGCTGTGGTGAATTAGGGATGTTTCAGAGAAGATATCCCCATGTCAGGCCCCTGTGATGTGAGAGAAGCTGCCTGGGAGATACGGGAGGCATGTGAGATCTGTCAGAGTTTAGAACTGGCCTGAGTTTCCAACCAGGGCCTTTAGAAATGAATGCAGGTGGTTCAATGGTTGAAGGTTCATGGTTTCTTCATGCAGTTGAAGTTGGGTTGCCTTTGACACAGACCACTGAGGATCTCATACGTCTCTGAAAAAAATCATGTAAAATAACCAGTTAAAAAACATGTATTGGGCCTCATGGGTGGCTCAGGGATAAAGAATTCACCCCCAGTGCAAGAGAAATGGGTTCAGTCCCTGGTCCAGGAGATCCCACATGCTGTGGAGGAAGTGAGCCCCTGTGTCGCAGCTACTGAGCCCACCTGCCTCAGCTACTGAAGCCTGAGAGCCCTGGAGCCTATGCTCTGCGACAAGCCACTGCCGCAAGAAGCCTGTGTACTGCAACTAGAGAGTGGCCCTTAATTGCTGCAGGTGGAGAACAGCCTGTGCAGTAAAGAAGACCCAGCACAGTCAAAAAAAGGAATACGTGTACACAGTGATCGGAATTATTTATCTGATTGATAGCAGTCATGTCTTGAAACATGAAAGGTGTGTGTTCTTTAAATCTTTAGTTTTGCTCTTGATATGCAGTTGTTTCCTTTTAACTTTGGTTTCCTAAGCACACATACAGCAAAGCATTCATCTTTGCTCCACCCATTGTGTACATTTTTCCTGGTGGGCGTTCTCGTTTGCTGTTGGCAAGCGTTGGTTTCTGCATTTCCTTTTCTCCAGATAGCATAAATTATGAGTTTGGCAAATTACTAAAGAAATAGGAGCAGATGATTGGGGGAAATCTGAACATGCCTGTGTAATGTTTTTAAATTTTTATTTATTTATTTTTGTTGGCACTGGGTCTTCATTGCTGCACTGGGCTTTCTCTGCTTGTGGTGTGTGGGCTTCTCATTGCAGTGGCTTCTCTTGTTGTGGAGCACGGGCTCTAAGGTGTGTGAGCTCAGTAGTTGTGGCATGTAGCCGTAGTTGCCCCATATTATGTGAAATCTTCCCAGACCTGGGAGCAAACCTGCAGTCCACCAGGCTCCTCTGTCCTCCACTGTCTTCTGGAGTTAGCTCAAATTCTTATCCATTGATCAGTGAGGCTCTTTAACCATCTAATCCTCCACCTTCTCCTTCTGCCTTCAGTCTTTCCTAGCATCAGGGTGTTTTCCAGTGAGTCAGCTTAGTATCAGGTAGCTGAATTATTGGAGCTTCAGCTTCAGCATCAGTCCCTCCAGTGAGCACTCAGGGTTGAGATCCTTTAGATGGACTGGTCTGATCTCCTTGCAGGTCAAGGGACTCTGAAGAGGTTGTGACAGGTTAGTGAAGGAGAACTTTGGATTGTTCTTGCTTTTGACTTTAGATGAGGTCTTTTATAACTATGCAAAGGACTATGTGAAGTAATTCCTGGGAAAAGAACTGAGTTATGCATTACAGGCATACCTTATTTTATCGCACCTCATTATATCTGTTTTGCATATACTGTGTTTTTTACAAATTGAAGGTTGTGACAACACTGCATTATCGGAAAATGGCTAAGATATTTTAGCAATAAATAATTTTTAATTAATGCTGTTCCTCCTTTTTTTTTTGGACATAATACTATTACACACTTCACAGATTGTAAACAACTTTCATATGCACTGGGAAACCAAAAAATTCACGTGACTTGCTTTCTTGCTGTATTTGCTTTATCATGGTCCTCTGGAACCAAACCCACAATATCTCCAACATGTGCCTTCCTAGCACTGTTGTGCTGTGCTTAGTCACTCAGTCGTGTCCGACTCTTTGCGACCTCATGGAATGTAGCCTGCCAGGCTCCTCTGTCCATGGGGATTCTCCAAGCAAGAACACTGGAATGGGTTGCCATGTGCTCCTCCAGGGGATCTTCCCAACTCAGGGATCAAACCTGAGTCTCCCACATTGCAGGCTGATTCTTTACCATCTGAGCAACCAGGGAGCCCAAGAATACTGGAGTAGGTAGCCTTTCCCTTCTGCAGGGGATCTTCCTGACCCAGGAATTGAACTGGGGTCTCCTGCATTGCAAGCGGATTCTTTCTCAGCTGAGCTACCGTGGAAGCTGGAAAAGTATTAGCACAAATTTAAAGTAAATCCTTAAATGTTTGTGGAAGGGGCCATACGTTTTTTTAAAGTTGTTTTTCTGTCTACATGTTTCTCCATTGCAATTAGTGCTTCTTAAACTTTACCATGTGTCTCAATAACCTGGTATAGAAAGAGTAATTTTCTGGCCTAACTCTCAGAGATTGTGATTTTTAAAACAATGTTTTATGAGAGTATAGTTGATTTACAATGTTGTGTTAGTTTATGCTCTACAACAAAGTGTCTGATTGTGGATATCCATGGTGATGCCCAGACCTTTAGTGTGGACCATGCTTTGAGAAAGCTGCCTTGAGCAGAAGATGTCTGGTGGTGTACATTGATAAAGGGCTTGCCCTGTTAACTCAGTGGTCTTCAGGAAAGAGACCTCTAAAAATAGTTTGGGTGGTGTCACTTTAGAAGGAGAGAGAAAAGCAAGTGGAATTGGTCCATAGGGAAGAAAAGGGAAGGGGAAAGAGATCTGATGTGGCCTGTGGAGAGTCCTTGAGTTCTCAACTGCCAGGAGGTGGACAGTGGCTACTTTTTGCTGTTTTTGTGGCTTATTTGCATGTTGACTGAAAGAGTGAGAAAATATTTTTTCTTATATAAAGTTAATACACTTTAACAACAGCTCTTGGGTTGAAGAGAACACAAAGTGGATGCTGCAGATGAGTGGAACTGAACAACAGAAGGATGCGATGTAGCAAGGTCTGTGGCATGTGACAGAAGGTGGGCTTGGCATAAGGTTTGTAGTCTTGGATGCATTCTTTGTGTGAAAAGTCACTCGGTCGTGTTCTGACTCTGCAGCCCCATGAACTGTAGCCCGCCAGGTTCCTCTGTCCATGGGATTTTCCACCAAGAATACTGGAGTGGGTTGCCATTTCCTTGTCCAGGGGATCTTCCTGACCCAGGGATTGAATCCAGGTCTCCTGCATTGCAGGCAGATTCTTTACCACCGATCCACCTGGGAAATTTGAAAGCTTTCAGTTCAGAGTTGGGGATGGTGGTAGTTGTGGGAACCAAAATAATTACCCCAAAACTAAAATATAGACCTTTTCCCCCAGTAAACTTAGCAGGAATAAGATATAACGGACTTTGTTAAAGATGGCCATTGAATATACCATTCACACCCTCCTGAAACCCCATTGAGAAAGAGATTAAAAATTAAGAGGCATAAACTCAGAAAGACAGTGAAAATAAGCTAATTATAACATTTTGGAAACTCGAAATTAGGTGAAGGAGTTATGACTGAGTACAGCTAAGAAAAGTAAATCCTAAACCATGTTGCGGGAAGCTGGGCAGCGCCTCCATGTGGCAGAAAAGGTTAAGAAAGATTCAGGTAACTTTTGAAAGTGTGCTGGCAATTCAGGAGACCTGGGTTGGATCCCAGGGTGGGGAAGATCCCCTGGAGAAGGGAATGGCTACCGACTCCAGTGTTCTTGCCTGGACATCCTATGGACAGAGGAGCCTGGCAGACTATACAGTTCATGGGGTCACAAAGAATTGGACATGACTTTGCGACTAACATTTTCTCCTTTCTGGAAGTGTAGGTGATGCTGGTGGGGTGAAGAACAGGAAAATCAACTAAAAGTCTTTAAGAAACACTGAGATTCCATGTCACTTCCCCACCCCTCTCTCCTTGGGAGCAGTGTAGCAGGAATTTTTGGTGTCAGGGCACAACAATAAATGTTAAGTCCTTCCCCCTGCAACCAAAACCTGCTCATCTCTTGAGGACGCTGCTTCCCAGCACCATCCCTCACATCACATATTCTGGATCCTCTTTCTCTGTGAAAGTTTCAGGCCATTCTTCACCTCTTGCTTTTCCCCCAAACCCCCACCTTTGATTCCTGTCATCAGGCTGGAACCTCTGGGTCACATGCCCTTTGTTCCTTGAAGATGTTAGCTCATCACCTGCTGTCCCTCTGCTCAACAATGATCTTGTCTTAATTCTTGGTGTTTTCAGTGGATGAGCCTTCAACAGCTCACCTCTCATTTTCTTTCTTACCCTTGCATTTTACCTGAACCACTCCTTTGATCATGTCCTAGACCTCTTCATGATATGAAACTTCACCCCTCTGTAACCTCAGCACTTTAAATATCTTGCTCTGTGACCTGTCTTTCTAATTTCTTCCTTTTAGAATCCTGATGCTAACAGTCCCTCAGCTCCCACTGTTCACCCCTTTCACTGCTCTTCACTTCCTTCGTGCCTGTTCTTTCTTTATCGTGCTTAAAGTCCATGGTCAATTATGAGAACAGTTCCTCTACATTCTCCTTTAATGGCCTTGCCCTTTTCTGGCTTTGGTATATACTCAGTTGGCAGGACCCCATCTCTGACTAAATGCAGTTCTTTGCCTTCTTTGTGCCAGCATCCATGCTACCAAAAGTGGTCAGGGAAAAGCACATTGTCATGTGGAATTATCCTGCCTGAGGTTCATGATAAGTAACTTCAAGTAGGCCCTTAATGCCTCCTGCATCATCCTGTATCTCCAGGGTTCCCTTCATTTTCCTGGACTGCTGCTCAGTACCTCCTCTCACAAACCTCCCAGGACCTCTTGCCCGGTCGTCACCAGCCTCAGCGGATAGATTCTGCTCTCTGCTGGGATAACTGAGCTCCAGAGAGTGGCTGTGCCTTCAGCCCTGGTGCCAGAATGAGGAGACACAGGTGGGGCCCTCCCTCATCTCTTCCCCTTTCCAACTTGCAACACCTGACCTCCTCCCACCCAGTTCTCATCTTGTCCTAAGGCAGCTCTGTCACGTTCAGCAACCCACTTCTACTTCCTAATTCTTGGTCAGTGTGCAGTTGCAGACAACAGAATCTTTTTGGGTTTTTTCTTTTTTTGGCCACACCATGTGGCTTATAGGATCTTAGTTCCCCAGCCAGGAATTGAACCTGGGCCCACAGCAGTGCAAGTGCAAAGTCCTGTCCACTGGACCATCAGCCAATTCCCCAGAATCTATTTTAACATGTTTAAGCAGAAAGGGATTTGCTACAAACCACTAGGTAGCTTACAGAATTCCCAAAAAGGAACCAAGCTGGGCTCTCACATAGGCAGATGCCCAGAAAAGGGACCAAGGACAGCTCCAAGAGGCTCCAGTGGATACCCAGCAGCTACTGGTGCCTGCTGCTAGACTGGCACCCTCACCTCACTGAAGAGAGGGGCTAGACTTCCAGGAGGCTTGCTACATGTTCCGAGAAAAACCAAGTGCATCCACATCCATTTGAGAAGGATCCTGACTATATGGTCTCATGACCTTTATTTCCATCTTCCAAGTTGTACCTGCTCAGTGGGAATTGGCTGTATGTGTACATCTAAGGAGCAAGGGCTTCTGGGAAATAGTTTTTGAATTCTGCCTCAGAAAGTGAGATTTGTAAGGTGGAGCAGTCCTAAAAAAAAGGGAAAGGATTTTCAAAACAGTTTGGGCAGCTTTTATAAAATATCAAGTATTCATTTCAGGCGTAGAAAATGACCAAAATCTCTGAAGAATACACTATATCCATGGGTAGGGAAGGTCAATATCCAGATTTCAATTTTTGCCAAGTGAATTTTTATGTTAAAAGTAATTTGAATCAAATTTACAAGGGAAGTCGTCTGTGTGTGCATGCACATGTGTACGTGTGGAGCCTCACAAATTGATTCTAGAATTTATAGAGCAAAGGACAAGAATAGCTAAGACATTTTTGAAGAAGTTGGCTGATTTTCTGCTACCAGATAATAAATGTATTGATAATGAAAAACAACAAAACAAAAGCAAAACCAAAGCCGACCTAAACTTAACATACACTGTAATATGATTTATGTGAGTTAAAACATCAGTTATCTTCCCTGGTGGCTCAGAGGTTAAAGCGTCTGCAATAGAGTGTTTAGAAATAGACACATTTTATACACAGTTATACAGATTTATGGGGAAGGCAATGGCAACCCACTCCAGTACTCTTGCCTGGAAAATCCCATGGACGAAGGAGCCTGGTAAGAGTCAGGCACGACTAAGCGACTTTACTTTCACTTTTCACTTTAATGCACTGGAGAAGGAATTGGCAACCCACTCCAGTGTTCTTGCTGGAGAATCCCAGGGACGGGGGAGCCTAGTGGGCTGCTGTCTATGGGGTCGCACAGAGTCGGACACGACTAAAGTGACTTAGCAGCAGCAGCATACACGTTTATACAAAGTACAGGATTAAAAAAAAAAAGTACAGGATTATAGAGAAAATATAGAGTGATCAGCATCAGTGGCACAGGCTGAGAAAATATACTTCCTCTCCTCCTCTTCCTCCTCTATTCTCCTCTTCTTTCATTCTGTCCCACATTCCAGGAACCCAGTCTCAAATGCTGCCCCTCAGTGGCCCAACACTCCCCACCTTTGCCCTGTTTGTTTTCTGAAAGCAATAGTAGATATTTTTTTTCTAAAATATCTTGAATTAAAGATTCTCAAAGTGCTTTACAAAATGTGGTCTTTTTACACCTCTATAAGTAGATCAGTACAAAAAGCTTATTTTATGGCTGTCCAGAAAGAAGTTATATCATTTGCTTTAAGGTAAAAATCATATTGTCTTATTAATTTTTTTAAGATTTGTTTATAGCTGTGCTAGTATGGATGTGAGAATTGGACTGTGAAAAGTTGAGCACCGAAGAATTGATGCTTTTGAACTGTGGTGTTGGAGAAGACTCTTGAGAGTCCCTTGGACTGCAAGGAGATCCATCCAGTCCATTCTAAAGGAGATCGGTCCTGGGTGTTCTTTGGAAGGAATGATGCTAAAGCGGAAACTCCAGTACTTTGGCCACCTCATGCGAAGAGTTGACTCATTGGAAAAGACTCTGATGCTGGGAGGGATTGGGGGCAGGAGGAGAAGGGGACGACCGAGGATAAGATGGCTGGATGGCATCACCGACTCGATGGACGTGAGTTTGAATGAACTCTGGGAGTTGGTGATTGACAGGGAGGCCTGGCATGCTGCAATTCATGGGGTCACAAAGAGTCGGACACGACTGAACGACTGAACTGAACTGAGGTCTTCATTGCTGTACTCTGGCTTTTCTCTAGTTGCAGCGAGTGGAGGCTACTCTGTTGTGGCGCACAGGCTTCTCAGTGCAGCGGCCTCACTGGGGTGGAGCAGGGGCTGTAGGCTCTCAGGCTTCAGTAGCTGCAGCTCGCAGGCTCTAGAGCATTGGCTCTGTAACTGTGACGTGGGGGCTTGGTTGCCATGCGGCATCTATGATCTTCCCAGAGCAGGGATCAAATCTGTGTCCTCTTCATTAGTAGGTAGATGCTTAACCATTGCACCACCAGGGAAGGCCCCAAGTCATATTATCTTAAAAGCTACCTAATATATAAAAGAATAACAGTGAACTTCCTGATGTTCAAGCTAGTTTTCGAAAAGGCAGAGGAACCAGAGATCAAATTGCCAACATCCACTGGATCATGGAAAAAGCAAGAGAGCTCCAGAAAAGCATCTATTTCTGCTTTATTGACTATGCCAAAGCCTTTGACTGTGTGGATCACAATAAACTAGAAAATTCTGAAAGAGATGGGAATACAGACCACCTGACCTGCCTCTTGAGAAATCTGTATGCAGGTCAGGAAGCAACAGTTAGAACTGGACATGGAACAACAGACTGGTTCCAAATAGGAAAAGGAGTACGTCAAGGCTGTATATTGTCACCCTGCTTATTTAACTTATATGCAGAGTACATCATGAGAAACGCTGGACTGGAAGAAACACAAGCTGGAATCAAGATTGCCAGGAGAAATATCAATAACCTCAGATATGCAGATGACACCACCGTTATGGCAGAAAGTGAAGAGGAACTAAAAAGCCTCTTGATGAAAGTGAAAGAGGAGAGTGAAAAAGTTGCCTTAAAGCTCAACATTCAGAAAACAAAGATTATGACATCCGGTCCCATCACTCCATGGGAAATAGATGGGGAAACAGTGGAAACAGTGTCCAACTTTATTTTTTTGGGCTCCAAAATCACTGCAGATGGTGATTGCATTCATAAAATTAAAAGATGCTTACTCCTGGGAAGAAAAGTTATGAACAACCTAGATAGCATATTCAAAAGCAGAGACATTACTTTGCCAACAAAGGTCTGTCTAGTCAAGGCTATGGTTTTTCCAGTGGTCGTGTATGGATGTGAGAGTTGGACTGTGAAGAAAGCTGAGCGCCGAAGAATTGATGCTTTTGAACTGTGGTGTTGGAGAAGACTCTTGAGAGTCCCTTGGACTGCAAGGAGATCCATCCAGTCCATTCTGAAGGAGATCAACCCTGGGATTTCTTTGGAAGGAATGATGCTAAAGCTGAAGCTCCAGTACTTTGGCCACCTCATGCGAAGAGTTGACTCATTGGAAAAGACTTTGATGCTGGGAGGGATTGGGGGCAGGAGAAAAAGAGAACAACCGAGGATGAGATGGCTGTATGGCATCACTGACTCGATGAACGCGAGTCTCAGTGAACTCCAGGAGTTGGTGATGAACAGGGAGGCCTGGCGTGCTGTGATTCATGGGGTCGCAGAGAATCGGACACGACTGAGCAACTGAACTAACTGAACTGATCTTGCTTAAAGAAAATATTTTGAAACTTCTATTACACGAAGCCCAGTTGTAGGGCTGGCTCATCTATTTCTCATAAATGAATCAGTAATGATTGTTATTTCTATCAATTGTTCTCATTTACAGTGTGTGTTATTTGCTCAGTCCTGTTGACTGTTTGTGACCCCACAGGGTGTAACCTGCCAGACTCCTCCGTCCTTGAGATTTTCCAGGCAAGAATACTGGAGTGGGTTTCCATTTCCTTCCCCAGGGGATCTTCCTGACCCAGGGATTGAACCCAGGTCTCCTGCTTTGCAGGCAAACTCTTTAGCGTCTGAGCCACCAGGACTGTTACAGGAAATTTCAGTTGGCCACAATTTTCAATTTACCTCATTACCACATTCTTAAGGACACCTTGAATTGTTTTAGTCATGACCTGTGGCTTATGGGATTTAGTTTCCAAACCTGGGATCGAACCCAGGCCCCTAGCAGTGGAAGTGGAGAGTCCTAACCACTGGACCACCAGGGAATTCCCCTTGGATTTTAATAATGATAAAAACATCTACTTTACTGGCGCTGTTTACCATTTAACATTTAAGCACAATGCACTGAAAGTTAGATTTTTCTGTATCAGGTTTGTATTTTTAAAAACTCCAGAAATGGTAAATGACCTTGCTTCAAGACAGTGACTAGAGACAGAACTGAAGTTTATCAATGCCCACTTTCAGCTGTAATCTTTACTTTGTAAGAAAAGCAGTCTCAGGTATAGCTGTTCTCAGTGTATCAAATAAATACATGGGATAGATGAATTTTTTCCTTGCCCTTGTTTTGCCAGCAATCTTAGCAGTTTACTTATAATTTGTTCTTCAGTGACTATTAGCAAATTGGTTATCTAAGGAATGAGTGAAGTTCATTAGATTCTGTCAGTAAAAGTGCAAATAATGAGTCTCAAATGTATAGGCAGCAAAAATGTGAAGCCAAATTGTGTCTGTTTCTAAGAAGGAGGTTTTCTTCATAGCCACTGTTCTGGGAACAGGGCAGTTTTCTTGTACCTTTTCAGCTCTCTCATTTTCCATAAACAAGACGCCTAATTATTTTTTTTTAATGTTTATTTGACTGCATTCTGTCTTAGTTGAGGCATACTACATCAATCTTCATTGCTTCAAGTGGGATCTTTCACTGTCGTGCACAGAATCTCTACTTGCAGCTGGAGAGCTTAGTTACTCTGAGTCATGTGGGATCACAGCTCCCCAACCAGGGACTGAACCTGTGAACCATTGCAAGACAGATTCTTTACCACTGGACCAGCAGGCAAGTCCTGATGCCTAATTATTTTATGAGCAGTTAAGAAGAGGTGCCTACATTATCTCCACTTTTAATGTCTTGACCATATAAAGTGGCTTTTAATTTTTTTTCTTCTAATTAGAAATACATGCTTTGGAGCAAAAATCTTGCCTAGAAAAATACCTAGGCCTGAATTTCACCACTTTTACTGCTTTGGTGAATTACAGACACGCACACAGTGAATGTGCATGCATCCATGAATTACAGGCATGCATACTCTGTCACAGAGCTCTTTTCAGTTAGCAGGAAACAATGTGTGTGTCCTAGAAACAAATGATCTGTAATATCATGTTCAACAGCTGCGTGATACTGCACTGCACGGATTTCTCTTGTTCCTGGTACTAATATCTTACTATTGAATGTTTAGGATATTTCCATTTTGAATCTCTCTAAATACTTAGATGAACACCTAGTACATATGTGATTGACACAGTTATGATTTATTATTTTTTACCTCATTCCATTTAAAAGGAGTGGAATATTTCTGTTAAACTAAAGGCCTCTTTGATACCCAGCCCAAGCTTGTCCTGCTCACTGCACAACAGGCCAGTAAATTAGGAGATGAGTTGTTGGGGCAAGGAATAATGACTTTAACTGGAAAGGCAGCAGGCCAGGAAGATGGTAGACTAGTGTCTCGTTGCAAAGAACCCTCTTCCTTCCGTCAGAATTTGGGCCTCTGTTACACAGGGAAGGGGGAGGGCTCACTGCAATGCCAATGGGCCAGGGGGACCCGGCCCTATTACACCTTTTGTTCTTCTGTTTCACTCTTATTTTCCCAGAGCTACTCTATAAATAATAAATGACATTGCTTTTCACGTTGAAAAAGTCAGCATCAGTGCTGCTGTCCGAGAGACGCTGGAGGCAGTCATGCCGTGTGCAGCCTTGTGCGGGTTCTCTGTTTGTCTCTGTGGGTTATTAGTCTCTCCCCTGTCACTCAGCAACATGTTCCCTCATGACCATTGTGCTTGAGGTATATTACTAGAGGATTCAGGAAAGTAAGGGAGTAAACCAAAAAGAGAAATATTTAGAGCTCAGGAAATGGAGGATCCAGTATTCACAGAGTAGTGAAGGGATGGGAAAAGAGTTGTACACATGTCCTAGGCAACAGCCCATTTGAATTGAGTAGGACGATGAAATACTGTGGGGGTTAGGCCTCCAGGAAAAAAGGACAATAATATACTAATTCCAGGCACATCATTATGCACTGTCAGAACACCAAAGATAAAAGGACCTAAGCGCTTCTGCGGGTGTGTGGGAGTGGGGAACAGGTCACATGCATCAAGGCAGTGGGGTCGGAGTGGCACGAGACGGCTCAGCGGCATCATGGGGTGCTCCCAGAGAGTGGGCGGCACCTGAAAAGTTCTGAAGAAAATTATTTGCAACCTGGAATTCCATCCCTAGCCAAACTGTCCATCAAAAGTAAATTAATGCAAGTAGAATGCTAAGTGCTAACTATAAATGTACTGAGAGTACTGAAACTAAATCACTTTCTGACCATTATAATCAAGGTTGGTTCAGGTAAGAATCAATGGGTGCTCAGTCTAGGGGGAAATTTAATGAGGATCAGAATATTTGTATAGTCTTCAGTGTTTCCCCATGGAAGCTTATTAGTTGCAAGAGAAATCACAAAGTATCTACAAATTGTACAGCACCTTGACTGTATTAACAAAATTAACACCACCAAAGAGGGGCATTTGGAGACTGTGTCCTTCATACGTGATGGCCTGAGAAAAGCACATCGCTTGTGGGTATCCTAGTAAGGGATGATCATCTCGAATCTAATCACGGGGAATCACCAGGCAAGCCCAGTGTGCTGTATTTCTATTCAAAAAGGTGATTCCGTGTTCTTTTAAAAATGTGTCATAAAAGACAAAGGCTGAGAAGGTATTCCAGGTTAAGTGTGACTGTAGAGATATGAAGCTAAATGCAGTACCTGAGTGGATGGTCTATTGAAGGAAAAATAAACTGCTATAAAGGAGATTATTGCAACATTAAAATATAGACAATAGATTAGACACAAATTGGATCAATATTAAATTTACTAAAGGCTAACAGTATTGTTATTATGTAAGAATATTCTAAGGAAATATACACACAAATATTTATGGATAAAGGGCCATGATGTATGAACATTACTTTTTAAAATTATTTAATTGGAGGCTAATTACTTTACAACATTGTAGTGGTTTTTGCCATACACTGACATGAATCAGCCATGGGTGTACATGTGTCCCCCATCCTGAACCCCCTCCCACCTCCCTCCCCATCCCATCCCTTTGGGTTGCCCCAGTGCACTGGCTTTGAGTGCCCAGTTTCATGCATCAAACTTGGACTGGTGATCAATTTCACATGTGGTAATATACATGTCTCAATGTTATTCTCTCAAATCATCCCACCCTTGCCTTCTCCCAGAAGGCAAAAGTTTGTTATTTATATCTGTGTCTCTTTTGCTGTCTCACATATAGGGTCATCGTTACTATCTTTCTAAATTCCATATATATGCATTAATATACTGTATTGGTCTTTTTCCTTCTGAATTACTTCACTCTGTATAACAGGCTCCAGTTTCATCCACCTCATTAGAACTGATTCAAATGTGTTCTTTTTAATAGCTGAGTAATATTCCATTGTGTATATGTACCACAGCTTTCTTATCCATTTGTCTGCCGATGGACATGTAGGTTGCTTCCATGTCCCAGCTATTGTAAACAGTGCTGCGATGAACACTCGGGTACATGTGTCTCTTTCAATTCTGGTTTCCTTGGTGTATATGCGCAGCAGTGGGATTTCTGGGTCATATGGCAGTTCTATTTCCAGTTTTTAAGGAATCTCCACACTGTATGAACATTACTCTTAAATATTTCAGAGAAAATGATCATCTCCCTCCATCCATCCATGAGAGAGAAAGAGGAGACAGAAAAAGAAAAAGCAGATATTCAAGAGTATGGAACAAAATGCTAGTAACAGGTGAATGTGCATGAAAGGTAACACAAGTTTCATGTAACTATTCTTAGAACTATTCTATAAGTTGGAAATATAAAAAAAGTAATATAAACATGTTTTCAGACATCCAAGGACCAAATAGTTTAACTATCATGTTAAAAGATGTGCTTCAGAAAAATAAGGAAGCAATGTAGAAAAAAGCTACAGATGATCTAGGAAATTGGAAATCCAGCACAGGAGAAGGAGAAAAGGAAGCCCCAGGAAGGCAACAGCAATCAGTCCAGATTGGAACAGAAGGATGAAGCATGGCGGGAGAGAGATCTGAAAGAAAAAACAAAAACAAATGGGACTGATAGATTACTTGAGATTACTTGGAAGTGTTTGAGTGTTCAGAAAATTATTGTTTCTCAAATCTGTAGGAAAATTTGGAAAAAAAATAAGGGGCAATACAAAACAAAGCAAATTTCAAAAGAAAAAAAAAAATCCAGGCAACTATGAAGTACAGGAAAAGCCAAAAATTTAAGAAAGAAAGAAAAGGTAATCATAAAACACACCATGACTTACCAGGTATTTAGTCATGATAAGTACACATTGCATTTTTATAATCAAAATTTGTGATATATTGGGAGAGTGATAGAGTATAGTGAGATGTAAAAAATTACATCCTCAATGATCACCATCAGAACTCAACAGATTATAAGACAACCCTGTGAAGAGCAATGTAAACGTACGTGGCAGCTGCTGTTGTTTGCCCACAAAACAGCCAATCCATTTGTTCCTCCTGGATTTTGCTCAGCATTTCCCTCCTTCCACTGGCCACGTGTAGCAGGGGCATCCCCAGAGGGGAAATGCTGCTTGGTCCAAGTTGATCATGCTGGGCCTATACCCCTCTTTTTACCAGCCAGGGCATGGCGGTGTGCTGTAGTTCTAGCTGATGACACACTAGGGAGGGCTTTTCAGGGGTTTCAAGGAGTACATTTTACAATCTTAACGAAAGACACACATAGCAAGTGGCCTTTAGGCACTGTCATTTCTGGATGTGGTGTTCAGAGCTCCTGAGGCATCGTGTGAGCCCCATTCACAGCACCTTCTCTGTGGTGCTCCTCATCAGGAGAAGCTGTGCTGTGGAAGACAGCACAACTGTCTTCCTTCTGGGTTTCCGTCCCAACCAGAAAAGCACAAAGCCTACACTGCATCTTCTCTCCGTCTAGTTAATGCCCTCCTCATTTGACTTTCTACCCACTTTGAAACCCAGGTACGTTATGGAGACATTGACAAACAAGCTGGCAGAGACCTTCAGGGAACACCAGCCGACCCAAATTGAAAAGGCTGTTTTTTAGACTCGATACCATTCAATGCAGGAGGGCCCCCAAGTGGTATATTAATAGCAAATGCCTATTTTAAAAGAATTTTTTTAGCTTCAAAGAGATTTTTATAATGATAAGATAATTATATCACTGCTGTGCTGTGCTGTGTTCAACTCTTTGCAGCCCCAAGGACTGTAGCCCACCAGGCTCCTCTGTCCATGGAATTCTCCAGGCAAGAATACTGGAGTGGGTTGCCATTTCCTCCTCTGGGAGTCTTCCCAATCCAGAGATCTAACCCGAGTCTCTTGAGTCTCCTGTGGTGCAGGTGGGTTCTTTATCACCAAGCCTCCTGGGAAACCCATCTGTATCATTAGTAGTTCCTTTTAATTTCTTGGGCAAAATTTAGTGGGTGAAGAATCAAGATAAACTTATATTTCCCCTTGGAGGTACTTCACATGGGTAAATGAGGCCACATATTTGAAGGTTAAGGCCTGGCTCTCAGCAAAGAGCCCATGGATGGGTCTGTCTAGCAAGGCCATTGCTGGTATACAGACAACTGGAGGTCCATGAAGTGAAGTGAAGAAGTGAAGTAAAGTTGCTCAGTCGTGTCCGACTCTTTGCAACCCCATGGACTGTAGCCTACCATGCTCCTTCGTCTGTGGGATTCTCCAGGCAAGAGTACTGGAGTGGGTTGCCATTTCCTTCTCCAGTGGATCTTCCCAACTCAGGGATCGAACCCGGGTCTCCCGCATTGCAGGCAGATGCTTTACCATCTGAGCCACCAGGGAAGGTCCATAGCTTAGGTTAAATATGCTCATTGGTCCATCTTATTGGGAGAATATCAGTTCAGTTCAGTTGCTCAGTCGTGTCTCTTTGTGACGCCATGGACTGCAGCACACCAGGCCTCCCTGTCCATCACCAACTCCCGGAGTTTACACAAACTAATGTCCATTGAGTTAGTGATGCCATCCAACCATCTCATCCTGTCGTCCCCTTCTCCTCCTGCCTTCAATCTTTCCCAGCATCAGGGTCTTTTCAAATGAGTCAGTTCTTCCCATCAGGTGGTCAAAATATTGCAGTTTCAGCTTCAGCATCAGTCCTCCCGATGAATGTTCAGGACTGATTTCATTTAGGATGGACTGGTTGGATATCCCTGCTGTCCAAGGGACTCTCAAGAATTTGCTCCAACACCACAGTTCAAAAACATCAATTCTTTGGTGCTCAGCTTTCTATATAGTCCAGCTCTCACATCCATACATGACTACTGGAAAAGCCATAGCTTTGACTATATGGACCTTGTCGGCAAAGTGATGTCTCTGCTTTTTAATACACTGTATAGGTTTGTCATAGTTTTTCTTCCAAGGAGCAAGTATCTTTTAATTTCATGGCTGCAGTTACTATCTGCAATGATTCTGGAGCCCAAGAAAATAAAGTCTGTCACTGTTTGCATTTTTTGCCCATTTATTTGCCATGAAGTGATCTGTGGTAGTTAAGTTCCATAAAGTCACTGTGAACACTGAATTAGCAAATATAGAAGAACCCTTTCTCTCAGGGGAAATATAGGAGTAGGTTTCTGTGAGACTCTGGCTATAGTTTCGTCAGCTAATAAAAACATGACCTTATTTTATGTGTGTTTTATTTTAAAGACAAGTTATTTAATATACATCATTGATTCATTAGCACTGAACTCATGGCCAACAGTATCATAACTCATGCCTGAATGAAGTTTATCTAACAGATGTATTTTCTCCATAAGGCGCATCACAGCCTTCTTCCTTTTAAGAACACTGGATTGCATTTCAGGACATAACTCCGGAGCCATCCTAAGTGGTGAAATTACTAACAAAAAGTGGTACAAAAGTGTGAACAGAGTGACATTAAATAGACTACAGAAAGGGCATTTGTGTATAGCCTGAAGGATGAATCAAGAAGGCAGAGTCCCCTTGATCAGCCTCATGTAGGAATATGCAGGGTGGGTGACTCAAGGCTTTTGCCATTCTTCACACGTCTGTGAATGACCACAAAAACACTGAGGGTATTGATTTTGGGGTTACTAGTCAATTTTGTGAGTACAGAGATCCACAAATAGAGAACCTGTGAATATTAAGGATTGGCTGCATGCATCTCTTAAATATAAGAATTATTTTAAAAACATAGCTTCAATTACCATTTTTGCTCCTAGATTCCTTAACATTATGGACTAGCCATCAAAATTCACATTTTCCCAACTGTCTTATTAAAGCATCATTATGAATCTGTGGATTTAATCATAGCTGGCATGTTTGAATTCATTTGCAAAGATTATCATGATTCATTTTATTATTTATCCTCAATATTATTACCCATGCTCAGACTGTCCTGTCTTTGGCCACTGGGAGTTCTGTTTGTCCAGGCAGCACTGGTTCCTTTTCATGAGAAACGGTCTGTAGAGACCCTGCTCCGGGTGCTCACTGCTGTCAGCACTGTCAGTTTCCAGTGGACAGAACTGGGAAACACAGGAAGTACCTGTCTGTCTGTGTATCTCTCTACCTATCTAGCTAGTTGTCTAATCAGTCATGAAATACATCATGATTTGAACCTATGCTTCCTTTTAAGGTTCTGGATTATATGATTTTTACTCAGTTCTTCTAATACTTGTATTTCCTCTTCCCACACCCAGAATCTTTGTTCTCAGAAACATGAATGATAAAATATCATGTAATTTTTCAGTAGTTTTATCTGACATTGCATTACCCATATGACAGGTCTAAAATAGCAGAACCAGAGTAATATCATTACTGAAATCAGTTACTCTGTTGCTGTTTTTTAAAATTGGAGGATAACTGCTTTACAATATTGTGTTGGTCTCTGCCGTACATGAACATGAATCAGCCACAGGTGTACACATGTCCCCTCTTTCTTGAACCTTCCTCCCACCTCCCACTCCATCCCATCCTTCTAGGTTGTCACAGAGCGCCTGATGTGAGCTCCCTGCATCGTACCCCAAATTCCCACGGGCTCCGTTTTACATATGGTCATGTATATGTTTCCATGCTGCTCTCTCAACTCGTCCCTCTCCTTCCCGCACCATGTCCACATTCTGTTCTCTGTCTGTGTCTCCACTGCTGGCCTGCAAATAGGCTCATCAGTACCATCTACAGTCCTTTCCCACTGGGGGAGTGCATCCCACTGGGGGAGCACAAATTCTTATAGCTTCTCTTTGTGTAGTTTTGCTACCAAAATGGATACACAGTTAGGTTCATTTATTTATTTTTTTATATTTTGGGATTAATATTTTAAAATTTAATGTTGTCTTAATAGATGTAAAAGAATTTTATCCTATAGAGAATCCTTAAAACCTATTTGTGGTTTATTTGTCCACGAAAAAAATAGAATTATATCTGTATATCTTTATATCCTTTATTCTAGAAATAGTAGTATACACATTTTTCTGCACTTAAGAAAAACCACTTTAACAATGTATCTTGGAAATTACTCCATAGTAGATGGAGATACTCATAATTACAATATAGTTATATACTACTCTGTCATAAGGATATGCATAATTTATTCAACCAGTCCCAGATTGTGGCATTTTAGTTGTTTTCTCTCTTAGCTATTATAGAGTGTCCTTATACACCTCTCTCTTTTTAAAGAAAGATTTATCTATTTATGACTGCAATGTGATTTTTAAAGATTCATTTATTTACGGCTGTGCTGGGTCTTTGTTGCTGCGCGTGGGCTTTCTCTAGTTGCAGTGAGCAGAGGCTACTCTTTAGTTATGGTGTCCAGACTTCTCATTGCAGTGGTTTCTCCTGTTGCAGAGCATGGGCTCTAGGGACCGTGGGCTTCAGTAATTGCAGCTCACGGCTCTAGAGCACTGGTTCAGTAGCTGTGATACACAGGCTTAGATGTCCCTTGGCATGTGGGATCCTCCTGGACTAGGGATCAAACCCATGTCACCTGCATTGGTAGGCAGATGCTTTACCTCTGAGCCACCAGGGAAGCTCCATATATCTCTTTTATATTTGCCAGTATATATTTGAAATAGATTACAAGAAGTATGATTACTGAATCAAAGGGTAAAAGAATATATAATTTTGCTAAATATCTTCAGGAGAAGGCAATGGCACCCCACTCCAGTACTCTTTGCCTGGAAAATCCCATGGATGGAGAAGCCTGGTAGGCTACAGTCCATGGGGTCGCTGAGGGTCAGACACGACTGAGCGACTTCACTGACTTTTCACTTTCGTGCATTGGAGAAGGAAATGGCAACCCATTCCAGTGTTCTTGCCTGGAGAATCCCAGGGACTGGGGAGCCTGGTGGGCTGCCATCTATGGGGTCGCACAGAGTCGGACACGACTGAAGTGACTTAGCAACTTAGCAAATATCTTCAAATTCTCTTCCGTACAGGTTATTCTATTTGCATTCCTTCTGTGTGCAGCCTGTGTGTTCAGTCACTTTGTCTCCGACTCTTTGCCACCCTAGGGACCGTAGTCCACCAGGTTGAGTCTCTGGGATTCTCCAGGCAAAAACACTGGCATGGGCTGCCATGCCCTCCTCCAGGGGATCTTCCTGACCCAGGAATCAAACTGGTGTCTCCTGCATTGCAGGCAGATTCCTTACCCACTGAATCACCTGGGAAACCCCTGTATTCCTTCTAGCAATATGTAAGGTACTGGTTCTTCCAAAGCCTCATCAACAGAGTGTACTGTTGAACTTTTTGAGTTTTGCTCATCTTTTGGAGAAGTGAGAAACTGTATCTCAGTATAATTTGCATTTCTGTTATTATTCCCCAACTTTTTGGAGGAAAATACAATGTATTGGTAACATATAAAATAATATATTTCATAGAAACCCTAATCTCCTTCTTTCTTAAAAAGTTAATGTAGCTGCACCAAATCAACATTTCCAGCTGGGGTGACTGGTGGGGACTGAGTCCAGCTGTCCACGTTAGATGGGCGTGTGGTTCCTGGTTTAATACAAACTCCACTCTGCCCTCACTGGATTATAGAACCTACCTTTCCCTGTCAGTGTTCGATCTGCAGCCCATCCCTTGACTTGAAAAGTAGGTCTAACAGCTATCTGTTGCCAGAAAATGCAGCACCACGAGCATCACAGTCACAGAACCGCGGTGGCCTCTATCACACTGAGCGTTTGTTGCCCTGCCTCTGGGGTGGCTGTGCTGACGGTAGCTGGGCTCACTCACATGTCTGAGGCTTTGGTTAGTTGTCAGCTGATGTAGATGAGCTTTGACTGGTTATAGAGCCACACACAGAGTGTGATCCCGTACATGTGAAGCGTAGCGTGTACTGGGTGGTGCGCTCTTTGTCCAGATGCCACTCATGCAGGAGCCCTCACTGCTAGGTTTATGGGGGGCTGCGTCCCCCTTAGAGCCACGTGCCTCGTCCCCTGACGACCCACCCCCAGCGCTCTAGCCTCAGACGTCTGCTCGCGGTCAGTAAGGACTTTTGCTTCTACCAGGTCCTTTGGCTCTGTCAGAGACGGGAACGTGTTCTCGTCCGCTGAACCATGTGGTAGGGCAGAGGGATGGCAGTAGCAATGCTGAGCTGACGAGAAGGCTGAGCTCCTGGGGAGAGGGATTCCTGTCAGCTGACCGCGTCTGGACTCAGACTGCAGCTCTTCCCTGGGTCTCCAGCCTGCGGGCCCGCCCTGCAGATTCTGGACTTTCCAAGCCTCCACAATTGCACGAACCAATTTCTTTCTTTTTTATTATTGGAATGTAATTGCTTTACAATGTTAATGTTGTGTTAGTTCCTGCTGAACAATGACGTGAATCAGCCATATGTATACATACATCCCTCCCCACCACCCACATCCCACCCCTTTAGGGCATCACAGAGCACTGAGCTGAGCTTCCTGTGCTTTATATTAATAGCAAGCTCCCACTAGCTATTTATTTTACACATGGTAGTGTATATATATGTCAATCCTAATCTCTCAATTCATCTCAGCCACCCGCGCCCCGTGTCCAAGTGTCTGTTCTCTACGTCTGCATCTCTATTCCTGCCTTGAAAATAAGGTAATCTGTACCATGTTTTTAGATTCCACATAAAAGCAATAATATGCAATATTTGTTTTTCTCTTTCTGACTTACTTCACTCTGTATGACTGACCCTAGGTTCATCCACACATCTACAAATGACCTTATTTCATTCCTTTCAGTGGCTGTGTAATATTCCATTGGCTTCCCTGGTAGCTCAGCTGGTAAAGAATCTGCCTGCAGTGTGGGACATCTGGGTTCAATCCCTGGGTTGGGAAGACCCCTGGAGAAGGGAACAGCTACCCACTCCAGTATTCTGGCCTGGAGAATTCCACAGACTGTACAGTCCATGGGGCTGCAAAGAATCACACATGACTGAGCAACTTTCACACACACACACGCATGAGTTTCTTTAAAACTTTTTCAAGGTGTAGTTTTATTTACTCTTGGCTGCACTGCCCTCTGTTGCTAGCTGTGGCTAACAGGGGCTACTATTTGTTGCGGTGAGGGGGCTCTCACTGCTGTGGCTTCTCTTGTGGAGCACGGGCTCCAGGTGTGAGGACGGACTTCTGAAACGGTGGTGCACAGGCTTAGTTGCTCTGCAGCATGCAAAATGTTCCCAGACCAGGGACTGAACCTGTGTCCCCTGGATTGGCAGGCACATTGTTATACACTGGGCCACTGGGGAAGTCCCTGCATGAGCTAATTTCTTAGTCTCTCTGTACACACACACCCTGATGGTTCTGTTTCTCTAATACAGAATGTTAGTGAAGGAAGGGCTTCAGCCTGCATTGTTGCTTGTTTCCTTCTAAGGCCGTTTAAGAACAAATATGCTTCACCATGGTGAGAATTCATTTCCTTCAGTTTTACACAAACAGATGACTATTCCTCACATAAACAAAATGCTGCCTTCATTTCTTGTCTATTGTAACTCTATTCTTAGGATTCCATCCCTTCTCATTCCGTGTTGCACTCTGGAGATTTCTGGAATTAACTGACAATGTGTGGTCTCAGCGCCAGATAAGTGTTCTGTAATCCCTAGGTTTTTCTCCTGGTGGGTTGAATGGGGTGGTGAGAGAGTAGGATTGATGTAAAAGAGGTCTTTTCACCCTGCCACAAACCTTTAGAGGCTCTTTGTAGTTATACCCCTCAAAGATTTAGACCTTCCCTAAGCTCTGTTTATTTTCAGAAACTGTCCTGGGTTCCAAGGCAGGTTCCATTCAGGCCAAACCCAATACAAAGGATGGTGCAGTCATAAGACTACATTGAACCATTTTGTCTCATTGAACTTACTAGAATTTGGTTACTTATTTTTGGCTGTGTGGCATGTAGGATCTTAGTTCCCTTTCAAGGATTGAACCCACCCCCTGTGCATTGGAAACCCAGAGTTTTAACCACTGGACCACCAGGGAAATCCCATTGAACCTAGGAGGATTTATACTCAAGTCTCTGAGTCTTAAAATTGGGAGGCTCTGGGTGTCTTGGATATTCCGAGTTTTGTACAAATGGCACCACTGACACACGGGCCTCCAGGATCCCTGAGCACACACGAGAAAGATCTCAGTAGCCAGACTCGGAAAAGGAGAGGACGAGAGGGCACAGCAGGCAAGCTAGACTCTGCGTTCAGCGGCACAGGCTGGGCTGCTCCTCCTCCTATCGCATTATTCTGCAGATATTCCACAGAATGTTTGTTCTAAACGTCCTCTGATTTGGTAGAGGCATCTTGGCATCACGGGGAACTGGCATCTGGGAAGTACTGAAGGTGCTTTGCAGTGGGGGCTGATTTCTTAAATGCTCATAAATTCTGCATGCTGTGCATACAACCAAACACATCACAAGCACACGCTCTGAAAACCCTCTTATGAATTCTTTTCAATCTGTGCCTGTGCAGAGAACACAGGCGTCATCTGAAAAATAATCACATGGCCTCCCAAACCCACAGTGGGATGAACGAGGGACTGAATGGGCTTGACTCCTCATATCTGGAACCTCAATCCCCAGGTTCCAACATTAAAACTCACTAGTGGCGGTGGAACCCACTCCAGTGTTCTTGCCTGGAGAATCCCAGGGATGGCGGAGCCTGGTGGGCAGCCGGCTCTGAGGTTGCACAGAGTCGGACACAACTGAAGTGACTTAGCAGCAGCAGCAGCAGTGGGGGTGGAGGGATGAAGGGAAGAAGGGGAAAGACTGATGTGAAGAAGGTGAGGAAATATATCTACCACAGCATAGAGGTTTTTGAGTCAAATATATCTGGGTTCAAATCCAATTCCTACTGCTTACCAGCTGCATGACCAGAGGCAAGTCACCCAAAGCCCTGAGCCTTAGCTCCCTTACGTGTACAAAGAGGGTAAGAGCTAACTACCTTGGAGAGTTGCTGGCAGGCTAAGATCATGATTGTGAAGAACACGGCACACAGTGGGTCTTCAGGAATGCTAGCTTCCTGACAGCTTTTCTTAGATGAGCGCTCGGAGAAGTCAGTGCCAGACTCAGGCCTGACTTGGCTTCCCCTTTGACAAGCAGTTATGGCAGGTGTGGATGTGTGTCCACCCAGGTGGGGTGTGTTTGAGGAAACGTGGTTTGAGGTGAGATGAGATTATCCCAGCAGAAAATACCTTTGTCTACAGAGAGGACATAATTTTCAGAAGATCCATTTAATTGCATGAAGTGGAAGCACCTGTAAGTACAATTTTCTGGGGGCTATAAAACCACATCAGTTTCTAAAGACAAAGTCTACCTACAGGTAGGTCTCCTGTGCAAATTATTCACACTTGTCTTTGGGGGCCGTGTGCCAGGAGCCAGAGTGAGGAACTCTGCCCATGGCAAAGGTCATGAGGAAGGAGGCTTGGCATACGCAAAGGCGTGATCAAGCCTCAGGAAACCCCGTTCCCGAGCATCTAACCCCAAAACCAGAGTCTGTTTTATGCTCTCACCTACACCTCTGACTTTACGGGGGCTCTCCCCCATAACCGTTTCTCTCGGAGAAGGAGTAAACGCGCAGCTCCAAGGCAATAAAAATTCCTGGGCGTGACAAGAGTGTTTCAGCTTACGGACTCCTCTGAAGGTTATCTAGCCCGCCTGTATAGGTCGTCCGGCCACATGTGATTGTTTACAGCCTCCCAATCTGAGAGGCACGAGATGTTTTAGACTTACTAAAGGCAAATTCTTTTGGGGAGTTAGAAATTATTAGTATAATGGGTTGGTTAGGAATTATATTGGTGAAGGGTTTTTCATTTGTTGTGTCAATAATTGCTGCTAATTCCCTGCTCTGGGTGGACAAGGATGTCTCAGGTCAAACCTCTCTGCTGACAGACTAGCTTGTGTGACAGGATTATCCATATTCCTGCCACTATGCACATGATTGTTTACTACCTCTTAACCATAAACAACACAGAGAGTTTTGGAGTATTTTGAGAGTCTTAATTAGCATAGGGCTTTTTCTTCTTATTGAGTCAATGATTGCCATCAGGCCTCCATATCCTTAGGCACCTGGGAATATATTAATCAATGTATTTGGAATATAGCAAAGGAAATATAGTAGTTTGATGTTAGCAATACTAGACTTTTTGAGTTAATGAATTTTCTCTTTTGTAATAGACCACTGTACTTTGTTATAAATCACTGTGTCCTTGCTATGTAAAAATGTAACTTTATCATATCTTAAGACTAAATAGATCTTAAGGGGAGCATTGGTGAAAGGATTTTCATTTGTTGGGCTGATGTTTACTGCTAAATCTCCATGTTCCCTACCCTTATAATGAATATGACTAGCATATAGGAAGAATTAAGTATTAACCTTTAAGCATATAGGAGAAATAAGTATTAACCTTTAAGATGAATCATGTTAACCTTGGGTTAAATAAATTCCTTTCTTGATTGTAACTCACTACACCCTCACCCTATAGGAATGTAACTTTATTTGGAGGGTGGTGCCTGGTTTAAGAAAAAACACCCTTGGAAAAAATAAGTTTTTTGGTTATCAGAAAGAAAGGATCATAAAATGTCAGCAGGTCTCACTCATGGCCACAAGATGATGTACCTTTTTTATACATTTATGTGAAGCACCTGATTTTGATAAAGGTCAGGACTGCTGACTCCCGTGTGACTCTGTATTCATCCCTATGTGTAACAAAAGGTATATAAAAGCAAACCCAAGCATAAAGACATCGGATCAGTTTCCGGAAAGACTGATTCCCCCATGTCGCTTCTTTCTTGCTCCCGTTTTTCTGGCTGAATTCCCATCTGGAGCATGGATGCTATTCCACGTAATCCAAGTTATTCAGCCTCTTTTTCTCCACTGATCTTCCTACTACACTATCCATTTCTAATCTCTCTATATCTGTGATTAAATATGCATTTTTCCAAAGACGCCGACCCCGTCCCCACCTTTGAATCACCCTGGATCCACCAGGTCTGGACCCCGGCAGCTGTGGAATTTAGAAGATCTTGGAAGACGCTGTTGGGATAGTAGATGAGTAGAGCATGAATCCAGGCGGGACAGGAGGAGGACTGCAAATACCATGATATTAGGCAGTTCAGACAATTGCTGGGGAAACACAGGAGGACTGAGGAGTGCAGTAGAGGCAGTGGGCTGTGGAGGCAGGGAATTCTCTGTAATGTTTCCATGGTATTTAAAATGCTTTTCAGCTCCCAGGAGAAACTGTACAGATGTTGGTTAATAAGCTTTTCTAGCTCCGTGGGCTCTTATTACATCTAAACTTCTTTAGGTTCAGTATTCTCACTTGTAAAATGGGGAATGTAACTACCTACGTAAAAAATGAAGATGAAAAGCAATGATGCTTATAAAGCCTTAGCACACCTTCTAGCACATATTAAGGTCTCATAAATCTTAGTTAGGATACAAAGACCTTTTAAAGTGACTAGTGTAACATAACAATGAATATGAATTGACTGCAACAAATTTATACATTTTAAAAGATATTAGTTTTTCCTTTTGGATTGCTGTTGCTATCTAGCTGTTTCTGTTTGGTTTCAGTATTTATTTATATGTGTAATTACAAAAGGGAGCTGGGCTGGAGCAATGTGAAGCAGATGCTTAACTGCAGGAGAATTTGAGTATACAGTGTGTGAAAGGCCCCCCTCATAGGGCTTCCTAGGTGGCAGTAGTGGTAAAGAATCTGCCTGCCAGTGCAGGAGACATAAGAGACATGGGTTTGATCCCTGCGTTGGGAAGATTCCCTGGAGGAGGAAATGGCAACCCACTCCAGTACTCTTGCCTGGAAAATCCCATGGACAGAGGAGACTGGCCGGCTACAGTCCATGGGGTCGCAAAGAGTCAGACATGACTGAGTAACTGACCACTAAAGGTTCCATCATAGGGCATTTGAAACAGCAAAGGAAAAGTCCCTGGATAGCACAGTACCTGCGGCCACAGGAGAGAAGCCATTCCTGGTTCAGTTACTATCCTGGACCCCTGTCATATAGTCGCACGAAGTGAAGATGCCTTTGTAATGAAAACCTTTCTGGATAGAGGTGCTGAATTTCTCAAGTTGGGCCTGGAACACACATACAGGTATACGGTGGGAAAGGGCTCTAAGAATAAATGCTAATAGCTGTTTTCCTAAACTGTCACAGGTTGGAGCCCCAGCAGGGCTTGTATCTCTAAAAACAACAGTTACAAAACAGAACAGACTCACAAGCACTTATTTCGTGCCAGACACCACCATAAACACTGTGCCAATCTGTGAATTCATTTAATTATTAAACTTCAACAGCCCTTTGTTGTGGTTACCACCATCATACCCATATAACAGACAATGAAACAGGCAAAGCAACTTGCTGCTGATCCCCAGTTAATGAGTGGTTCAGCCAGGTTTCTGGAACGAGCTAGTTGACGCTCTCAACCCGTACACATTTGGCCACTGAAATGGTGGGCACTACTCTTCCCATTTCCAGTTCTCCCACAGCGGTGTAGACACAGGGCCCAGGCCGCGTGGGCACATCTGGAGCAATGTACCTGTTATCTGGAATGGCAACCATAAGTAGTGTACACCTCCTGGGAAATCCTCAGGACTGGAACCATTCAGCTGCTTGCACCGGATTCCCAGGTGGACCAGTGGTGAGTTATTCTGCAAATGCAGGAGACACGGGTTCGATCCCTGGGTCTGGATGATCCCCCGGAGGAGGAAATGGCTACTCACTCCAGTATTCTTACCTGGAAAATTCCATGGACAGAGGAGCCATGGGGTCGCAGAGCCGGACACTACTGAAGCGACTTAGCACACAGCACATACCTGGGCCCAGAGGCCGAGATCTGAGTAGATTAAGGGGTGCCACGACATCCAACCTCTAGTCAGCTCAGCGGCTGGAACACAAGCGCGGAGGGACCAGCCCCTAGTACTGTGTTACCGCGCCCACCAATGACGTCACGGGCAAGCGCCTGTCCGAAGCCCAACCCCTTCGGGTTACGTGAGGTCGCGCCGCCGGAACCACCGAGATGGGCGGCCTAGAGGGATTGTGAACACCTGCGCTCGGTTCTGCATGATCTTTGAGAGAACCGCTTCTAGGGGTTATGAGGGAAAGAGGGTAAATTCTGGCTAGCTCTTCTTGCCAGTCCCGTTACGCGCCGGCTCCCTCGTTTTCCTTAGCGCCTCGTCAGCACTCTGCCCCTGAACTCGCCTCCCTCTGACCGGATGCCTCGGCGTCTCGGCCTCACAGAAGCCGCCGAGGTGGCTGCGGCGCCTCTAGAGTCCTGGTCTAGTCCCTTGCCCACCGAGGCGTGATCCTTTTTTTGTCTAAAAGAAGTTGGCCCAACAGCCCCCTGTGGCCGGTACTGAAGTTTCTGATGTTTGGGGTCTCCTGCTTGCTTGGGTGGAGAGCCTCTTGGGGTCTCCCGTCACCTGATGGCTAATGTGACCATGAATATTTCACTCAGTCCAAATCCAGCCACCTTTGTCTCCTCTCCGTAGGCACTTTTGGGAGTCAATGACGTGGTCCCCATAAGCACTTTTTTAGGTTTCTAAGTTTGCTCAGACCCAGCACTGTAGGCCGAATTCGTCATGTGTGTATCGGTCCGCTGGGTGTGAATGGTCCCAGGAGGGCTCTAGGGCAGAGGAGGCAGGTGGTGGATTGTCCCGAATACCAGCTACACCAATTCATGAGGAGGTGGGGGCCATCAGCCAGTGGAGGGATGATAGAGACTCCTGCCAATGCTGGAAATGAGATGGAAGACTGGGTGGTTGTGGGTGATGGTACAGAAAAGGGACCGTTGCGCTCATGGCTCTTCTTCTCTTAGCTTTTAAGGTTCTTGCTTTTCCAAAGCGGGAGGAGTGCACAGAGCCAGGGGACATCAGCCATGCTCCAAACCACTTGGCCTCAGGTGAGCCTACCTTCATTTCAGTCTTAAAAGTCACATTAGCTATCAGGTCATTAGGAAGGGACCGAAAAGGCCTAACTTGGCGAGGCTTTGGTTTCCCTCTTGAGTCCATCCCCAGGGCTAAGGTTGTAAATACGTGGTGGGGGAGGTAAGAGTCTTGTGTGTAGAGTGAAGAGTTTGGATATATAGGGTTAAGTAGAAAAGAGGGGACCCACGTCAAGAAATTCCCTCAGAATGTGAAAATCCAGACCATGTTGTACAAATAAAAATTGTTTGCTCAGATATAGAAAACAACCTTATCTAGAGGGAAACATGTTGGGGGTGGGGGATAAATTAGAAATACGGGATTAGCAACAACAACAAAAAATAAGGTTGCTAGGTGAGAAACCGCTTGAGAAAAATTCTTAATTGAAGAGATTGCTCCTCAAATAGTAGGTGTATCCCAGAGAGGCCTGCATTGTTCTTTGCATATGTGCTTTCAGACTAGGCACGTAGTGCTGAATAATACAGACAAGTTCTCCTTTCTCATGGAGGGTACTTTACCAAAAACAAGTAAGTTGATATCATAAGTACCTGTTGCTCAAGTACAGTGCTTCCTAGCAGTGAGGTCCACAGATGGGCAGCATCAGGATCACTTGGGTGCTTATTAAAATTGCAGATTGCTAGGTGCCACCCTAGATCAGTAATCATACTGGGGAGGAGGGTAGGTCGGGTCAGGAATCTTGTAGCAAGTTCTGTGGGCGATTCTTATGCATCCTCTCAAATTTGAGAAGCCTCAAAGAAGCTCCCTTTGAAGCTGGTCGTCAGGGAATCCCTCATGGAGGTGGTCACATGAGCTTGAGACCTCAAGGATGAGGAAGAAATAGGCTGGAGAACTACTGGAGAGAGAGCCAAAGCCGAGCTTTCCAGAGAGTATAGCAAATGTGTCAGCCCTGAGGTAGGGGAGAAAGCTGGGTGTATTCTAGAGACAAGTAAAGGGTAGAGGAACTAGTTTATTGTGAAGTGGGACAACTCGGCCCAACTAGTGTCTCAGAGGCCACTGTGAAGCCTCTGGTTTCACTTCTGAGTTCAGTAGGAAGATGCTGAAGGATTTTAAGCAGAGCATGTGAAAGGAATGAATTTATATATTAAAAAGATTTTTGGCCCATAGTGGTGAGTTAGTTGCAAAAGAATGTGAGTCATTTTGGAGGATATTACAGTCCAGGTAAGAGATTAAGTATTGCTCTCTCAGCTCCCTCCCTTTCTTTTCTTAGTTCAGTTCAGTTCAGTCGCTCAGTCATGTCCGACTCTTTGCGACCCCATGAATCGCAGCACGCCAGGCCTCCTTGTCCATCACCATCTCCCGGAGTTCACTCAGACTCACGTCCATCGAGTCAGTGATGCCATCCAGCCATCTCATCCTTGGTTGTCCCCTTCTCCTCCTGCCCCCAATCCCTCCCAGCATCAGAGTCTTTTCCAATGAGTCAGCATTTCACATGAGGTGGCCAAAATACTGGAGCTTCAGCTTTAGCATCATTCCTTCCAAAGAAATCCCAGGGTTGATCTCCTTCAGAATGGACTGGTTGGATCTCCTTGCAGTCCAAGGGACTCTCAAGAGTCTTCTCCAACACCACAGTTCAAAAGCATCAATTCTTCGGCGCTCAGCTTTCTTCACAGTCCAACTCACATCTATACATGACCACAGGAAAAACCATAACCTTGACTAGACAGACCTTAGTCGGCAAAGTAATGTCTCTGCTTTTGAATATGCTATCTAGGTTGGTCACAACTTTTCTTCCAAGTAGTAAGCGTCTTTTAATTTCATGGCTGCAGTCACCATCTGCAGTGATTTTGGAGCCCCCCAAAATAAAGTCTGACACTGTTTCCACTGTTTCCCCATCTATTTCCCATTAAGTGATGGTACCAGATGCCATGATCTTCATTTTCTGAATGTTGAGCTTTAAGCCAACTTTTTCACTCTCTTCTTTCACTTTCATCAAGAGGCTTTTTAGTTCCTCTTCACTTTCTGCCATAAGGGTGGTGTCATCTGCATATCTGAGGTTATTGATATTTCTCCCAGCAATCTTGATTCCAGCTTGTGTTTCTTCCAGTCCAGCGTTTCTCATGATGTACTCTGCATATAAGTTAAATAAGCAGGGTGACAATATACAGCCTTGCCATACTCCTTTTCCTATTTGGAACCAGTCTGTTGTTCCATGTCCAGTTCTAACTGCTGCTTCCTGACCTGCATACACAGATTTCTCAAAAGGCAGGTTAGGTGGTCTGGTATTCCCATCTCTTTCAGAATTTTCCACAGTTTATTGTGATCCACACAGTCAAAGGCGTTGGCATAGTCAATAAAGCAGAAATAGATGCTTTTCTGGAGCTCTCTTGCTTTTTCCATGATCCAGCGATGTTGGCAGTTTGATCTCTGGTTCCTCTGCCTTTTCTAAAACCAGCTTGAACATCAGGGAGTTCACGGTTCACGTATTGATGAAGCCTGGCTTGGAGAATTGTGAGCATGACTTTACTAGCATGTGAGATGAGTGCAATTGTGCGGTAGTTTGAGCATTCTTTGGCATTGCCTTTCTTTGGGATTAGAATGAAAACTGACCCTTTCCAGCCCTGTGGCCACTGCTGAGTTTTCCAAATCTGCTGGCATATTGAGTGCGCACTTTCACAGCATCATCTTTCAGGATTTGAAACAGCTCAACTGGAATTCCATCACCTCCACTAGCTTTGTTCGTAGTGATGCTTTCTAAGGCCCACTTGACTTCACATTCCAAGATGTCTGGCTCTAGATTAATGATCACATCATCATGATTATCTGGGTTGTGAAGATTTTTTTTGTACAGTTCTTCCATGTATTCTTGCCACCTCTTCTTAATATCTTCTGCTTCTGTTAGGTCCATACCATTTCTGTCCTTTATCAAGCCCATTTTGCATGAAATGTTCCCTTGGTATCTCTAATTTTCTTAAAGAGATCTCTACTCTTTCCCATTCTGTTGTTTTCCTCTATTTCTTTGCATTGATCGCTGAAGAAGGTTTTCTTATCTCTTCTTGCTATTCTTTGGAACTCTGCATTCAGATGCTTATTTCTTTCCTCTTCTCCTTTGCTTTTTGCGTCTCTTCTTTTCACAGCTATTTGTAAGGCCTCCCCAGAGCGCCATTTTGCTTTTTTGCATTTCTTTTCCATGGGGATGGTCTTGATCCCTGTCTCTTGTACAATGTCATGAACCTCATTCCATAGTTCATCAGGCACTCTATCAGATCTAGTTCCTTAAATCTATTTCTCACTTCCACTGTATAATCATAGGGGATTTGATTTAGGTCATACATGAATGGTCTAGCGGTTTTCCCTATTTTCTTCAATTTGAGTCTGAATCTGGTAATAAGGAGTTCATGATCTGAGCCACAGTCAGCTCCTGGTCTCGTTTTTGTTGACTGTATAGAGAGCTTCTCCATCTCTGGCTGCAAAGAATATAATCAATCTGACTTCGGTGTTGACCATCTGGTGATGTCCATGTGTAGAGTCTTCTCTTGTGTTGTTGGAAGAGGGTGTTTGCTATGACCAGTGCATTTTCTTGGCAAAACTCTATTAGTCTTTGCCCTGCTTCATTCAGCATTCCAAGGCCAAATTTGCCTGTTACTCCAGGTGTTTCTTGACTTCCTCCTTTTGCATTCCAGTTTCCTATAATGAAAAGGACATCTTTTTTGGGTGTTGGTTCTAAAAGGTCTTGTAGGTCTTCATAAAACGGTTCAACTTCAGTTTCTTCAGCATTACTGGTTGGGGCATAGACTTGGATAACTAGGTTCATAGCATAATTAAACAGATAGCACAGAGTCCCTGTATGCTTTCTGGCCCCATACATGCAGAGCCCATTATCAGAGTGATACATTTTTTCAATTGATGAACCTACATTGGCACATCATAGTAACCCAGAGTAAATAGCTTGCACTAGGGTTCACTCTCAGTGTTGTACATTCTGTGGGTTACACATGTATAATGACACATATTTACTATTATCATATCATACAGCGTCCTGCCCTCTTTTCCTGGCAACTGTCGATCTTTTTGCTTTTTCCACAATTCTGTGTAGTTGGTATCCTCCCTTTTCATGCTGGTTTCATTCGCTTAGTAGTATTCATTTCAGGTTCCTGTGTGACTTTTCATGGCTTGATAGCTTTTTAAAGTGCTGTATAATATTCCATTGATTGTACCACAGTTTATTCACCTACTGAAGGACCATTTGGTTGCTTCCAAGGTAATTATGAATAAAACTACTGTGAGCATCCTTGGGCTTGTTTCTGTGTGAACATAAGTTTGTAGCTCATTGGGAAGATACCAAGGAGTATGATTGCTGGATCATATGGTTGGAATGTGTTTATTGTAGTTTTGTAAGGAGCTGTTAAACTGTCTTCCAAAGTGACTGCACCAGTTTGTGTTTTCACCAGCTGTGAATGAGAGTTCGTGTTGCTCCACATCCTCACTCGTGTTTGGTGGTGACAGTGTTTCGAATTTTGGTCATTCTACTAGGTGTGTTGTGGAATCTCATTGTGTTCACTTGCATTTCCCTGAACATATATGCTGTAGAGTATCTTTTTGTGTACCTGTTTGCTGTCTGTACAGCTTCTTTGGTGACATTTCTGTTCGGGTCTTTTGCCCATTTTTAATCAGGTTCTTCGTTTTTCTGTTGAGTTTTTAGAGTTCTTTGTGTACTTTGGATAATAGTCCTTTATTATGTATTTCTTTTTATATTTTTTCTCACTATCTCTGGCTTATATTCTCATTTCCTCAAAGTATTGTTCTTTTCAGGTAGAGTTCAGTTCCCTCCCATCTTTTCTTTCAAAAATGTATTTCCTTCAAAACCTTCTCAGGTAGTCTCTCACACTTACTTTTCTCAGATGACTTTAAATGAGCCCCAGCATCTGCATTCATCCCATTGATTTTTTTTTGGTGGAGAAGTTGATTTTATTGGAATCATAGGCAAAACTGGGGATAAGTGCTTCTTTACAAGTTTGATTCTTCCCGTTTAGAAGCACTGTATATTCTAATTTATTCAGTTCTGTTTTATTTATTTTAATAGTCATTTCGTTTTCTTCATCTTGGTTTTGCAGGGTTTTTTGGGTCTCCTCTTAGCTATTTTCATATGAATGGCATCTTATTTTCTCCCATTTTGTCTTTTAATCGTTCATAGTAATATTTAGTAAAGCTAATCATTTTGGTTCATGTATCCTATATCTAGCTAACTGAATGAATTATCTTGTCAGTTTTAAATGTTCTTCATTTCTTTTCTTGGATCTTGGATATTTTTTAGGCAGCTAGCCATTTCATCTGCAAGCAAAGATATTTATGTTACTTCATTAGCTATATTTATGCTGCTTTTCCAGTCTTTTACCGAAAGTAGAACCTCAGTGCATGGTAAATTATCAACCATCAGCTTTAATGGATGTGCCCTGGCATTTCACTGTGAAAGTGGTATTTACTGTTCTTTTCTGACCTTCTTCATAAGTGTAAAAATTCTATTTGTGATTGAACATTTTTGAAATTAATTCTTCCCCCAAATTCATATTAATCACCTTGGATCTGCCAGACATTAGGAAAAGCTACTACTAGCTTTTACCTATTGCCAGCCACTAGGGAAAGCTACTAGGAAAACCTACTATGCACCAGGAAAGCAATAATGAAGAAAGCAGAATCCTTGCCTCGTGGTTTACAGTCTGGTGAGAGGGAGATACATGATAAAAGTGTAATTTGTCAGATGATGAAAAATACGGTGGAGGAAAATACGGTGGAGGAACACAGGGAGCATCCACAGGAGGAAGAAAATTATATCAACAGCCTAACTATCTTAAAATAGTGAGTTCCCCTTTATTTAAAAAAACATGTTTTACTTAGTTTTGGTCACACTGGGTCTTTGTTGTCACCGTGCTTTCTAGTTGTGAGCGGGACCACTCTCTCATTGCAGTTTGAGGGCTTCTATGTTGCAGTGGCCTCTCTTTTCGTGGAGCACGGTCTCTAGGCACGCAGGCTGCAGTAGCTGCGGCACATGGGCTTAGGCACTCCACGGCATGTGGAATCTTCCCAGACCAGGGATCGAACCAGTGTCCCCTGTATTGCAAGGCAGATTCTTAAAAACTACACCACCAGGGAAGCCCAAGTTCCCCTTTATAATGGGCATTTTTTTGGACTCGTGATACCTGGGAATATTTGAAAGCAGGTGGGAAGAACAGCGTGTCAAGGAAGATGGTACTGGGTGGGGAAGACTGTGCGAGCAGCTCTGGGGATGTGAGGGAGTGAGACTTGACTTGAGGGAAGCACAGTGAACTTCGGTTTTCCTACCAGGCTATGGCCGCTGTCCTCAGAATCCCTTAATGCCTTGTTGCTGAATCGGTGATTACTCACAGGACATCATGGTTCTATTTGATGTTTGGATTTGGGGCTCAAGTATTCCAGGGGCCCTGTGGACTTTGTCAGTGCCCAGTTTAAGGGTCAGCTCTCCTTTGAGAAGTTTCTAAATTTGTTCTTTTATGTTCTTTTTCTTTCACTCTCTCCTTTTGAATTCCCTAGTTCTGGTTTGGAAAGGACCCCCTCGTAAGGGCCCGAGTGTAAAGTGAGGAGAGTAGCTAGGAGCAGTTACCAGCATTTGTCCTGGCGATGTGTTTCTTCCCCGCTTCCTCCAGCAGCCATCGTGAGAGTGTTCCCTTCTCCCTGTCCCCGGTGCCATCTCCAGTGCACAGGCTGCTCTGGGGGCTGCTGGGAGAGATTGGGACACTCAGAGAATTAGGGGCTTAGCTGAGCCCCAGTGGGTAGGTGTTTTCATTTTCATTGGCTGAAAAGAACACTGATTGCATAGGGTAGTGAGACTCCCAGGAAGCGGAATCATCTGTGGGGTCATCAAGGTGAGAAAGTGCAGAAATCAGGAAACCCCTTCCAGGTTGGGATCCCAGGCTGCATGTGGTGCCTGCATCGTGTGGTCTGTCCATAGAAGCAAAGACGGTAGCCAGTGGATGCCGTTAGAGACTGTTCTTGTGTCTCAGAAGATGCAGAGGCTCTGGCTTCTAGGAGGATGTGCTGTTCTGAAATAGCTGACCCCTCAGTCCAGATTGGGGGAGGGGCCCGGTATGGCCTGGAGGTAGCCTGATAAAGATGGATTGACTGTTGATTTTGGAAGTTGTGGTGTGAAAAGATCTTCTCCAGACAGGGGCGACTCCAGGAGGTTCAGGGGTTGGCTGTGTGTGTGGAGAAGTTCATGAGCTCTGTGTCGGAGGCAGCTCACTGTGTGGGAGGAGCCCAGGTTTGCTGTTTAACAAGTTTGGGTTGAAGTCCCAGCTCTGTCACTTCCTGGCTGTGTGATTTTGGACAAAGTAGTGAATTTTTCTGAAGTTTAGTTTCATTCTTTGAAAAATGGGGGTAAATAACTCTGACTTCACATTGTGTTGTAAAGAGTAAATGACAGACAAGATTTAGCAGTACCACCTAAGAGCCTGGTGCCTAGGGTCTAGTCTATGAATATGAGTTTACATCACTCGTGGGATGATGGAGGTGGCCCGGGGAGACAGAGAGGGTGAACTTTCGCAAGTGGGATGAAGCTCACGATGCAGGGCAGGGGATGTGCCCATGCCTGGGCACAGCACACAGCCAGCCTTCTTTGAAGATGTGTGGTTCAGAGAAGAGGCCAGAATAGGCAGGCTGCAGGTTTCCTTCAGGAGAGCTGGCTTTCTAATATGGTAAGAAGGAATGAAAAGAAATTTGTGAAATATTGGGAGTGTTTTTAAAAAAATTCTTATTTCATATTGTAGTATAGTTGATTAACAATGTGTTAGTTTCCAGTATACAGCACAGCAATTCAGTTACACATATTCAAGCATCTATTCTTTTTCAAATTCTTTTCCTGTCTAGGTTGTTGCAGAATATACTGCAGAGTTCCCTGTGCCGTGTGGTGGGCCTTTGTCAGTGGTCTCTTTTAAACATAGTAGTGTACACATGTCAGTCCCAAACTCCCAGTCTCTCCCTCCCCACTGACCTTCCCCTCTGGTAACCATGAATTCATTCTCCAAGTCTGTGAGTCTGTTTCTGTTTAGTTCTTTTGTATCTTTTTTTTTTTTTTTTAAGATTCCATATACAAGCTACATCGTATGATTGTCTCTCTCTCCATCTGACTTACTTAACTCAATATGACTATCTCTAGGTCCATCCATGTTACTGCAGATGGCAGAATCTTATTCTCTTTTTATGGCCAAGTATATTCCATTGTGGGCTTCCCAGGTGGCTCAGTGCAGGAGACGCAGGAGAACCCCCTGGAGGAGAAAATAGCAACCACTCCAGTACTCTTGCCTGGTAAATCCCAGGGACAGAGGAGCCTGGTGGGCTACAGCCCTTGAGGTCACAAGAGAGTCAGACACGACTGAATTGCTAAGCATCAGCAACAATATTCCATTGTATATGTGGACCACATCTTCCTTATCCACTCCTCCATCGACGGACATTCTAGGCTGCTTCCATGTCCTGGCTATTGTAAACAGCGCTGCACCACAGTGAGCGTTGGGGTACATGTGTCTGAATTATGGTTTTCTCTGGATATATGCCCAGCGGTGGGATTGCTAAATCATTTGGTAGCTCTGTTTTTAGCTTTTTAAGGAATCTCTGTACTCTTCTCCTGGAGAAGGCAATGGCACCCCACTCCAGTACTCTTGCCTGGAAAATCCCATGGATGGAGGAGCCTGGTGGGCTGCAGTCCATGGGGTCGCTGAGAGTTGGACACGACTCACTCAGTGACTTCACTTTCACTTTTCACTTTCATGCATTGGAGAAGGAAGTGGCAACCCACTCCAGTGTTCTTGCCTGGAGAATCCCAGGGACTGGGGAGCCTGGTGGGCTGCCGTCTGTGGGGTCGCACAGAGTCGGACATGACTGAAGCGACTTAGCAGCAGCAGTACTCTTCTCCACAGAGGCTGTGCCAGTGGACATTCCCATCAACAGTGTAGGGAGGCTCACTTTTCTCCACACCCTCTCCAGCACTTATTGTTTGTAGATTTTTAGGTGATGGCTGTTCTGAACAGTGTGATACCTCATTGGAGTTTTGACTTGCATTTCTCTAATAGTCTCTCTAAAGATGCTGAGCATCTTTTCACATGCCTCTTGGCCATATGTATGTCTTTTTTGGAGAAATGTCTGTTTGGATCTTCTGTCCATTTTTGATTGGATTTTTTTTTAAAATATTGACTGCATAAGCTATTTGTAAATTTGAAAGATTAATCCTTTGTCAGTCGTATTGTTTACAGATATTTTCTCTTACTTTGGGTTGTTGCTCTGCAAAGGCTTTTGAGTGTAATTAGGTTCCATTTGTTTATTTTTGTTTTTCTTTTCATTACTCTGGGAGACGAACTGAAAAAGATATTCCTGTGATTTATGTCAAAAAGTGTTCTGGCTGTGTGTTCCTCTAAGAGTTTTATAGTATCCTGTCTTACATTTAGATCTTTAATCTATTTTGATTTTGTTGTTATATATCATGTTAAAGAATTTTCTGATTTCTTTTTTTTTTTAACATGTAGCTGTACTGGGGCTATTTCTAAGGAGTGGCCTCTCTGTGTAGTGGAAGCTGGTGGGGAAGGCCAAGGAGAAACTGGAGCAGGGAATAGTGCGGCGGTGTACATGTACTTTGGCTGAGAGGAGACGGGGAGAGTAGTTGGTGTACAGAGATAAGGTGACAGGTTGTGGGTACCTCAGGTCTGTGGGTCCTAGAGAGGCAGCTCCATGGAGACAGGAACATAAGAGGTTAACACAGTTACAGCCTGGAGGGCCCCAGACGCCAGGCGGTGAGGGTGGGATGACAGTTTGGAGCCGCAGAGCTGAGCAAGTGGGATAGCCTTGGTGTTCCACATTTGAAGGTGGGAGCCCTGGCAGAGGGCTGGGATACTGAGTGCTCTTGTCCGTAGAACAGACCTTCCACGGGGCTCAGAGTCACAGACCTTGGCAGGTCCATTTCTTCCCTGAAGCTCACACTGGCCCCCTCCGGCCCTCACTCAGAGCCTGAGCAGGAACCTGTTGTTTCAGGAGCCAGTGACCTTTGAGGACGTGGCCGTGTACTTCACCCAGAACCAATGGGCCAGCCTGGACTCTGCACAGAGGGCCCTGTACAGGGAGGTGATGCTGGAGAATTACGCAAACGTGGCTTCCCTCGGTAAGGTCTCTCAGTGGCCCTCTGATAGCTGATGTCTTCCTCAGATGTCTTGGGAGTTCTAGTAGTCCTTAGGGTTCTGTGGAGATGCTGGGTGGGGAAATCCCAGGTTCCCCTTGGCTTTGAAGTTAGACTTTATTCCTTCCCAGGGAAGAGTGTGGTTTTGGACCCTGAGGGAAAGGACTCTTGGGGTGCCCCCAGGTGACCTCAATTCTTCTGTCCTTGCAATGTTGTGGATGTGGGCCCTCTCCTGTGTGCAGGAGCCTCCCAGGATATCGGTACATTCATCCTTCCTGAGGGGATGTCCTTTCTTCTGAGTCAGGGCGAACTTGCACTTTCTCCCTGGGGAGAATCACTGTCTCCCTGATCTTGCCATGGAGTGCAGTTTGGACCCCTTCCTCAGAACCCCTGTGTGGCTCATTGGTCCCCCAGGCAGTCCCCTTCTCCCCCCAGCTCAACTCGCCTGCCTTGGGGTGGGCAGAGGGATCTCAGTAACAGCTCTGGATGTCTCTCCTCAACTTGTCTGTCTCTCTTTCTTGTTGGAGTAGTGTCTCCATTCCCCAGACCTGATCTGATCTCCCAGCTGGAGAGAGGGGAAGCTCCATGGGACCCCGATCCCTGGGAAACAGAGGATTTGAGAGGCATCTGTCCAGGTGAGTAAGGGGACTTAGCACCTTCTGGTTTTGCGTTCCTGGTTTACTGGAAATATTTCTTCTGCAGTGGAGAGCAAAGCTCCCTGTAGCTGACTCGGTACACTCGCTGACCTGTACTGAGTTCCTATCCCGAACCTATAAGGACAGTTTTCATGGCAGGGTGGTAGGGTTTCAGCCATACTTTAAGGAAAGTGTGATTCTGTGCATCAGACTGATTGATTTGTACCATATCTATGATTTTATTTGCCTTTTTAATATTTATATAATTTTTAGTATTTTAAAGTTTCATAATGTTGTGGTTTACAAGGAATTTGTTTTAAATGGGGCCATAGAGGAAAGGGCAAGAATATTCCTCCAATACCACACTCTCAAGATACCCACCCATCCTAAAATTTCCAGTCTGCTTACCAGTCAGTCCTGGAAGGTTTTAATTACTTGGGTTTTCTTTACTTTAGGAAGGAACTTTTCAGGGCTCACTTCTCATACATACTGTAATGTTGTAAAAAGTGATTCCTTTAGTGGTAACAGCACAGTGGCTTACAGTTCTCCGGTCACCTTATGCTCCCTCTGACTTCCTAAAAGAAAGAGTCTTTTATCCCAGAATATTATGTGAAATATTTAAAGTAGAATTATCTGGTTGTTATGTAGAATTCAGAGTTGGGGGTGGTTTCCTGGCTTCAGGTGGGGCATTGGGGTCCATCGTTTCACTGTGTATTTCCGGGCTGCTAGCTGCTCCCCTTCATCTCACCGATGTCTTTTCCCTCCTTGGGGGGTCTCCCTCTCTCTCTTTTGAAGCCTGTTTGCATTTTGTGCTGGTCCATCTTACCTCACCCATCCTTTTTTTGCTCTTTTTTCTCCTCTTGCTTCCTTTCCTTCCCACTCTTGAAGCTCTCACTTGCCCACCCCACCTGCCCTGGTTCATTGCCCAGCCCTTCCTTATAAGAGGCACTTCCTGGACTGCAGTGTCATCACTTGTCCAGTTTATGCTGTTGTTTTTCTTTTTCTCTCTCATCCTCCTTTATGGAAGCTCATAACCATCTCATGGGTGTATTTTTAAAAAATCACATCCTACAAGAGAAAACCAGGACTGCTGGATCCTGTTTCCCTTCCAGTTCAGTAACGAGGAAACTTGTGGTTTCTTTGGTCAGGTGGTGAGAGGGGCATCAAGACAGAAGAGCCAGCGGTAGAGCAGCAAGCCTCCGAGGGCACAGAGGCCCACGGCAGGCCCGTGGGAGGGCTTCTCACGAACGGGTCTCAGCACTTGGATTTTGAAAGCAAGGCAGTGTGGCAGACTATCAATCTGAACCCAAATCTGATACTTCGAGGTGGCATGAAGTTCTACAAATGCAAAGAATGTGGGAAGATCTTCCGATATAACTCAAAGCTCCTTCGGCATCAGAGGAGCCACACTGGGGAAAAGCCCTTCAAGTGCAAGGAGTGTGGCAAAGCTTTCAAGTCCAGCTACGACTGTATCGTACACGAGAAAAATCACATTGGTCAAGGACCCTATGAATGTAAGGAGTGTGGCAAAGGTCTGAGTTCCAACACTGCCTTGACCCAGCATCAGAGGATCCACACGGGGGAGAAGCCATACGCATGTAAGGAGTGTGGCAAGGCTTTCCGCCGGAGCGCCGCCTACCTGCAGCACCAGAGGCTGCACACTGGGGAGAAGCTCTATAAATGTAAGGAGTGTTGGAAAGGTTTTGGGTGTAGGTCACTTTTTATTGTCCACCAGCGCATCCACACTGGGGAGAAACCCTACCAGTGTAAGGAGTGTGGGAAGGCATTCAGCCAGAAGATTGCCTCCATTCAGCATCAGAGAGTTCACACCGGAGAGAAGCCCTATGAGTGTAAGGTGTGTGGGAAAGCCTTCAAGTGGTACAGCAGCTTTGTTCAGCATCAGAAAGTGCACCCCGTGGAGAAGAAGCTCAGCAAGGCTTTCGGGCCGCCCCTGCTGCGTCCCCAGGGCCCCTCTGCATCCTTGGCTCCCGGGTATCTCCCGGGCCCGGGCTCTGGTCCTGCTGTGGCCATGGCCTTGCCACATGCCATCCTCATTCCTGCCTCTGGGCCCGTGTTCATGCTGCTGCCCGCCTCCGGGGTTCTTTCTTCCCCTGTCCAAGTAGTTCGTGTCTTCCAGGGTCTTCCTCCTGCTGGGAAGCCGTCCCCAGTTATTCTGACCCCTTCTCCTCACCCCCCGTGACCTCTCTCTTGGCACTTCTCTGGCTGTTACAGCGGATCTAACCTACCTTCAGCTTGATCTGTAGCTTTTACACTGTACCTGTGTTCCAGCTATTTGAGCATAAACCCCATTGTAATTCAGATATATTTAAAGATATATTTACCTGTGCTTATATAATATATTCTGTTTTCTTTTGGGTAGATAATGGAAACACTTCTGTATTGGTTCCTTTCAGACTTGAACAGTAACGACTGTATCTGCATCATGGGGCTGCTGGTTTGGGAAGTGCTGGTAGGACGCGGTGGAGAATTAGGCACCTTTGAGATAGGACATCCGCATATAAGGCCCCTGTGATGTAACAGAAGCTGCCTGGGAGAAACAGGCATGTAAGAGCTGTCAAAGTTTAGAAGTGGCATACAGGACAGAAGCTTACAACCAGGGCCTTTAAAAATAAATGCAGGTGGTTCAGTGGCTGAAGGTGTGTGTTCATGCAGGTGAAGTTGGGTTGTCCTTGACATGGATCATTGAGGATCTTGTACATCTCTGCTAAAAATCATGTGAAATAGCCAGGTAGAAAACATACGTGTGGCTTCCCTGGTGGCTCAGTGGTAAGGAATCCCCCTGCCAATGCAGGAGACATGGGTTTGATCCCTGCTCTGGGAAGATCCCATATGCCGTGGGACAACTAAGCCCATGTGTGACAACTGCTGAGCCTGCGCTCTAGAGCCTGGGAGCCGCAACTGCTGAAGCCTGCAAGCCCTAGAGCCTGTGCTCTGCAGCAGGAGAAGCCCACTTCTCACTGCAGGGAGAAGCCCATGTCCTGCGGCCAGAGAGGAGCCCCCACTTGCTGCAGCTAGAGAAGAGCCCGTGCAGCAGTGAAGACCCAGCACAGTAAAAAATAAGTAAATAATAACTAAAAAAGTGTTAAAATAATTTAAAAAATGATAGCAATCATTTATATGATTGAGAGCAATCAGGTCTTGAAACATGAGATTGTTTATCTTTAGTTTTGCTCTTGAGACCTGGCTGTTTATTTCTTTCTTTTTTTTTCTTTTAAGCAAATGAACTTTTAAAAAATTTATTTGGCTGTTCCAGGTCTTAGTTGCCCCATGGTATGTGGGATCTTAGTTCCATGACCAGAGATCGAACCCAGGCTCCCTTACATTGGGAGCTCGGAGTCTCAGCCACTGGATCACTTTGGAAAGTCCCTGGTTGTTTCTTTTTAACTTTGGTTTCTTTAGTACGTGTGCACCAAGACATTCATCTTTGCTCCATCCGTTTATAAATTTTTCTTAGTGGGCATTTTGGCTTCCTATTTGCAAGTGGCATTGGTTTCTGCACTTTTCTCCAGATAGCATAAATTATAAATATGAGTTTGGCAAATTACTAAAGAAATAGGAGCAGGTGATCTGGGGGAAATCTGAATATGCCTATAGAATTTTTAAAAAAATAATTTTTATATATTTATTTTGGTTTGCATTGGGTCTTTGTTGCTACACATGGGCTTTCTCTAGTTGTGTGTGGGCTCTTCACTGCAGTGGTTTTTCTTGTTGCAGAACATGGGCTCTAGGGTGCCTTGACTCAGCATTTGTGGCACATGGCCTTAGTTGCCCCATGGTATGTAGAATCCTCCCAGGCCAGGCATCAAACCTGTAACCCACCAGGCTCCTCTATCCCCCACTGTTTCAATACATACTAGCTCAATACATGTCCATTGATCAGTGATACTATCTAAACATTTCATTGTCTGCTGTCCCCTTTTCATTTTGCCTTCAGTCTTTCCCAGCGTCAAGGTCTTTGCCAGTGAGTCAGCTATTCGCATCAGGTGGCCAAAGTATTGGAGTTTCAGCTTCAACATTAGTCCTTCCAATTAATATTCAGGGCTGATTTGATCACATTGCAGTCCAAGGGACTCTCAAGAGGTTGTGACAGGTTAGTGAAGTACAATTTTGGATTGGTCTTGCTTTTGACCCATGAGGTCTTTTATAACTATGCAAAGGACTATGTGAAGTAATTTCTGGGAAAAGAACTTGAGTTATGCATTATAGACACAGCTTATTTTATTGTGCTTCATTGTATCTGTTTTGCAGATACTGTATTTTTTACAAATTGAAAGTTTGTGGCAGCACTGCATTATTATATTATGGCTAAGATATTTTAGCAATAAAGTATTTTTTAATTAAGGTTTTTCCTTTTTTTTCCCCTGACATGATACTGTTAGACGCTTCATACACTTTAGTGTAAACAACCTTTATATGCACTGGGAAATAAGAAAATTCATGTGACTTGCTTTCTTGCTGTATATGCTTTATCATGGTGGTCTGGAACCCAACCCACAGTATCACCAAGGTTTGCCTTTATTAATACAAATTTAAAGTAAATCCTTATTGCCAAATTCAGACTTAAATGGAAGAAAGTAGGGAAAACCACTAGACCATTCAGGTATGACCTAAATCAAATTCCTTATGATTGTACAGTGGAAGTGAGAAATAGAGTTAAGGGACTAGATCTGATAGAGTGCCTGATGAACTATGGACGGAGGTTCATGACATTGTACAAGAGACAGGAATCAAGACCATCCCCATGGAAAAAAAATGCAAAAAAGCAAAATGGCGGTCTGGGGAGGCCTTACAAATAGCTGTGAAAAGAAGAGACGTGAAAAGCAAAGGAGAAGAGGAAAGAAAGAAGCATCTGAATGCAGAGTTCCAAAGAATAGCAAGAAGAGATAAGAAAGCCTTCCTCAGTGATCAATGCAAAGAAATAGAGGAAAACAACAGAATGGGAAAGACTAGAGATCTCTTCAAGAAAATTAGAGATACCAAGGAAACATTTCATGCAAAGATGGGCTTGATAAAGGACAGAAATGGTATGGACCTAACAGAAGCAGAAGATATCAAGAAGAGGTGGCAAGAATACACAGAAGAACTGTACAAAAAAGATCTTAACGGCCCAGATAATCATGATGGTGTGATCTAGAGCCAGACATCCTGGAATGTGAAGTCAAGTAGGCCTTAGAAAGCATCACTACGAACAAAGCTAGTGGAGGTGATAGAATTCCAGTTGAGCTGTTTCAAATCCTGAAAGGTGATGCTGTGAAAGTGCTGCACTCAATATGCTAGCAAATTTGGAAAACTCAGCAGTAGCCACGGAGCTGGAAAAGGTCAGTTTTCATTCCAATTCCAAAGAAAGGCAATGCGAAAGAATGCTCAAACTACTGCACGATTGCACTCATCTCACACACTAGTAAAGTAATGCTCAAAATTCTCCAAGCCAGACTTCAGCAATACGTGAACCGTGAACTTCCAGATGTTCAACCTAGTTTTAGAAAAGGCAGAGGAACCAGAGATCAAATTGCCAACATCCGCTGGATCATGGAAAAAACAAGAGAGTTCCAGAAAAACGTCTATTTCTGGTTTATTGACTATGCCAAAGCCTTTGACTGTGTGGATAACAATAAACAATAAATTCTGAAAGAGATGGAAATACCAGACCACCTGACCTACCTCTTGAGAAATTTGTATGCAGATCAGGAAGCAAAGTTCGAACTGGACATGGAACAACAGACTGTTTCCAAATAGGAAAAGGAGTACGTCAAGGCTGTATATTGTCACCCTGCTTATTTAACTTATATGCAGAGTACATCCTGAGAAATGCTGGGCTGGATGAAGCACAAGCTGGAATCAAGATAGCTGGGAGAAATATGAATAACTTCAGATATGCAGATGACACCACCCTTATGGCAGAAAGTGAAGACGAACTAAAAAGCCTCTTGATGAAAGTAAAAGAGGAGAGTGAAAAAGTTGGCTTAAAGCTCAACATTCAGAAAACGAAGATCATGGCATCCGGTTCCATCACTTCATGGGAAATAGATGGGGAAACAGTGGAAACAGTGTCAGACTATTTTTTTGGGCTCCAAAATCACTGCAGATGGTGAATGCAGCCATGAAATTAAAAGGCGCTTACTCCTTGGAAAGAAAGTTATGACCAACCTAGATAGCATATTCAAAAGCAGAGACATTACTTTGCCAACAAAGGTCCGGCTCGTCAAGGTTATCGTTTTTCCAGTGGTCACTTATGGATGTGAGAGTTGGACTGTGAAGAAGGCTGAGCACCGAAGAATTGATGCTTTTGAACTGTGGTGTTGGAGAAGACTCTTGAGAGTCCCTTGGACTGCAAGGAGATCCAACCAGTCCATTCTAAAGGAGATGGGTCCTGGGTGTTCTTTGGAAGGAATGATTCTAAAGCTGAAACTCCAGTACTTTGGCCACCTCATGTGAAATGTTGACTCATTGGAAAAGACTCTGATGCTGTGAGGGATTGGGGTCAGGAGGAGAAGGGGACAGCCAAGGATGAGATGGCTGGATGGCATCACCAGACTCGATGGACATGAGTTTGAGTGAACTCTGGGAGTTGCTGATGGACAGGGAGGCCTGGCGTGCTGCGATTCATGGGGTCGCAAAGAATCGGACATGACTGAGCGACTGAAGTGAACTGAACTGAAAGTAAATCCTTAAATGTTCATGGATGGGGCCATACAGTTTTTAAAAGTTGCTTTTTTCTGTCTGCATGCTTCTACCTTGCAATTAGTGCTTCTTAAGTTTTGCCATGTGTCTGAAGAACCTGGTGTAAAATCAGTAATTTTTTGGCCTAACTCTCAGAGATTGATTTAAAAAAAAGTTTTTATTGGAATATAATTGATTTACAATGTTGTGTTAGTTTATGCTCTACAGGAAAGTCTGATTGTGGATGTCCATGGTGATGCCCAGACCTTTAGTATGGACCACTCTTTGAGAGAGCTGCCTTGAGGAGATATCTGGGGGCATACGTTGATAAAAGGCTTGCCCTATTTCTCAGTGGTCTTCAGGAAAGAGACCTCTACAAGTAGTTTGAGTGGTGTCAGTTTAGCAGGAGAGAAAAAAGCAAGTGGAATTGGTCCAAAGGGAAGAAAAGGGAAGGGGAAAGAGATCTGATGTGGCCTGTGGAGTCCTTGAGTTCTCCACCACCAGGAAGTTCCTGAGATGGACAGTGGCTGTTTTTTGCTGTTTTTGTTGTTTACTTGCATGTTGGCTGAAAGTGAGAACATTTTTTTCTTACATAAATTAATACACTTTAAAATAGCTCCTAGGTTAAAGAGAGCACGAAGTGCTGCAGATTGTTTAGAAATGAACAAGAGAAGTCAGGAGACATAGCAGGGTCTATGCAATGTGGCAGAAGGTGGAACAAAGAGCAAGGTTTACAGTCTTGGATGCATTCTTTAGAAATCTAGTTTGAAGGCTTGCAGTTCAGAAAATTTGGGCTGGTGGTAGTGGTGGGAGCCAAAAAAATTAACCAGGAACTAAAACCAAACAAATAGACCCCTCCTCCTCCAGTAAACTTGGTGGAAATAAGATGCACAATGTAGTTTTGTAAAGATGGTGGTTGAACATGTTGACATCCACACCCTCCTGAAACCTAAATGAAACCCTCCTGAAAAATAAATGAAAAATTAAAAGACATAAACTCAGGATACTGAAAATAAGCTGATGATAACACTTTGGAAGCTTGAAATTAGATGAAAGAGTTGTGACTTGGAGCAGAGCTGAGGCAAGTAAATCCTAAACCACATTGCAGGGAGCTGAGCAGCGCCCTCATGTGGCAGAAAAGCTAGGAAAGATTCAGGTAACTTCTGAAAGTGTATGGGGATGCTAATGGGGCAAAGAACAGGAAAATTGGCTTTAAGTCTTTAAGAAAGACTTAGATGCTGGGTCACTTCCCCACCTTTCTCTCCTCGCTAGCAGTGTAGCAGGAATTTTGGGTGTCAGGGAACCACACTGAATGTTAAGTCCTTCCTGCTCTGATCAAAACCTGCTCATCTCTTGAGGATGCTGCTTCCCCAGCACCATCCCTCACATCACATATTCTGGGTCCTCTTTCTCTATGCCAGTTTCAGGCCATTCTTTAGCTCTCAGTTAGCCCCCAAACCACCTCCACCTTTGAGTCCTGTCATCAGGCTGGAACCTCTGGGTCACATGCCCTTTGTTCCTTGAAGATGTTAGCTCATCACCTGCTGTCCCTCTGCTCAACATTGATCTTGTCCTAATTCTTGGTGTTTTCAGTGGATGAGCCTTCCAACAGCTCACCTCATTTTCTTTCTTACCCTTGCATTTTACCTGAACCATTCCTTGATCATATCCTAGACCTTGCCATTTTAAAACTTCACCCCTCTGTAACCTCAGCACTTTAAATATCTTGCTCTGTGACCTGTCTTTCCAATTTCTTCCTTTTAGAATCCTGATGCTAACAGTCCCTCAGCTCCCACTGTTCACCCCTTTCACTGCTCTTCACTTCCTTCGTGCCTGTTCTTTCTTTATCATGCTTAAAGTCCATGGTCAATTATGAGAACAGTTCCTCTACATTCTCCTTTAATGGCCTTGCCCTTTTCTGGCTTTGGTATATACTCAGTTGGCAGGACCCCATCTCTGACTAAATGCAGTTCTTTGCCTTCTTTGTGCCAGCATCCATGCTACCAAAAGTGGTCAGGGAAAAGCACATTGTCATGTGGAATTATCCTGCCTGAGGTTCATGATAAGTAACTTCAAGTAGGCCCTTAATGCCTCCTGCATCATCCTGTATCTCCAGGGTTCCCTTCATTTTCCTGGACTGCTGCTCGGTACCTCCTCTCACAAACCTCCCAGGACCTCTTGCCTGGTCGTCACCAGCCTCAGCGGATAGATTCTGCTCTCTGCTGGGATAACTGAGCTCCAGGGAGTGGCTGTGCCTTCAGCCCTGGTGCCAGAATGAGGAGACACAGGTGGGGCCCTCCCTCATCTCTTCCCCTTTCCAACTTGCAACATCTGACCTCCTCCCACCCAGTTCTCATCTTGTCCTAAGGCAGCTCTGTCACGTTCAGCAACCCACTTCTACTTCCTAATTCTTGGTCAGTGTGCAGTTGCAGACAACAGAATCTTTTTGGGGCTTTTTTTTGGCCACACCATGTGGCTTATAGGATCTTAGTTCCCCAGCCAGGAATTGAACCTGGGCCCGCAGCAGTGCAAGTGCAAAGTCCTGTCCACTGGACCATCAGCCAATTCCCCAGAATCTATTTTAACATGTTTAAGCAGAAAGGGATTTACTACAAACCACTAGGTAGCTTACAGAATTCCCAAAAAGGAACCAAGCTGGGCTCTCACATAGGCAGATGCCCAGAAAAGGGACCAAGGACAGCTCCAAGAGGCTCCAGTGGATACCCAGCAGCTGCTGGTGCCTGCTGCTAGACTGGCACCCTCACTGCGAGGGGCTAGACCTCCAGGAGGCTTGCTACATGTTCCGAGAAAAACCAAGTGCATCCACATCCATTTGAGAAGGATCCTGACTATATGGTCTCATGACCTTTATTTCCATCTTCCAAGAAGTTGTAGCCGCTCAGTGGGAATTGGCTGTATGTGTACATCTAAGGAGCAAGGACTCCAGGGAAATAATTTTTGGATTCATTCTCAGAAAGTGAGATTTATAATGTGGAGGAGTCCTGAAAAGGAGCAAGGATTTTCAAAATATTTTGGGCAGCTATAAAATATCAAATACTCTTTACCGGCATAGAAAATGACCGAAATCTCTGATGAATGCACTATATTCATGGGTAGGGAAGGTAAATATCCAGATTTTAATTTTTACCAAATGAATTTCTATGTTAAAAGCAATTTCAATCAAAATTACTAGAGGAGGGGGTTGTTTGTGTGTGTGCATGTGCACACATCTGCAGCCTTACAGATTATTCTAGAATTCATACAGAAGAGCAAAGGACAAAGAATAACCAAGCCATTTTTGAAGAAGATGGGAGATTTTGTGCTACAAGATAGATATTAAATATATTGATAATCAAAAGCAAAAACAAAACCGCACGCCACAACCTAAGATACACTGTAATATGGTTTATATGAGTTAAAACAACAATAGAGTGCTTAGAAATAGATACATTTTATACAAGTAGTGAAAGTCACTCAGTTGTGTCTGACTCTTCGTGACTCCATGGACTCTACGGTCCATGGAATTCTCCAGGCCAGAATACTGGAGTGGGTAGCCTTTCCCTTCTCCAGCGGATCTTCCTGACCAAGAAATCGAACCGGGATCTCCTGCACTGCAGGTGGATTCTGTACCAACTGAGCTATGAGGGAAGCCCTAGTTATACACATTTATACAAAGTGCAGAATTATAGAGAAATTACTTTTAGAGCAATCCGCATCAGTGGTGCAACCTGAGAAAATATACTGTTCCTCTCTCCTTCCTCTATGCTCCTCTTACTAATACTACTTCTCTCATTCTGTCCCATATTCCAGGAACCCAGTCCCAAATGTTGACCCTTCATGGTCCAGCACTCCAAGCTTCTGCTCTACTTGTTTTCTGAAAACAATAGTGGACTTTGATTTCAAAAATATCTTGAATTAATGATTCTCAAAGTACTTTATGAAATGTGGTCTTTTAAAACCCCTGGCTGTCCAGAAAGAAGTCATGATTTGCTTTAACCTAAGAATCATATTGTTTTAAGATTTACTTTCTTGTTCTTAGCTGTGCTGGGTCTTTGTTGCTGTGTTCAGACTTTTGTCTGGTTACAGCAAGCCGGGGTTACTCTTTGTTGCAGTGCGTGGGTTCATTGCATTGCGGCAACCTCATTGGGGTGGAGCAGGGACTATAGGCTCTCCAACTTCAGTAGCTGCAGCTCGCAGGCTCTAGAGCGCTGGCTCTGTAACTGTGACGTGGGGGCTTGGTTGCCATGCGACATGTGGGATCTTCCCAGGGCAGGGATCAAACCTGTGTCCTCTTCATTAGCAGGTGGATTTTTAACCACTGCGCCACCAGGGAAGCCCCCAAATCATATTGTGTTAAAAGCTAAATAATATATTTTAAAAATGTATTGCTTAAAGAAAACATTTTGATACTTTTATTACATGAAGCCCAATTATAAAACAGGCTCTTGTAGTTCTCATAAATGATTCAGTAATGATTGTTATTTCTACCAGTCTCCTCACTAGTTACAATAGATTTGTGCTGTTAAAGGAAATTTCAGTTGGTCACAATTTTCATCTTACACCTTTGCCACCTTCTTAGTTCAGTTCAGTCACTCAGTCATATCCAACTCTTTGCGACCCCATGGACTGCAGCACGCCAGGCTTCCCTGTCCATCACCAACTCCCGGAGATTGCTCAAATTCATGTCTGTCGAGTTGGTGATGCCATCCAGCCATCTCATCTTCTGTTGTCACCTTCTCCTCCTGCCTTCAATCTTTCCCAGCATCAGGGTCTTTTCCAGTGAGTCAGCTCTTCGCATGAGGTGGCCAAAGTATTGGAGTTTCAGCTTCAGCATTGGTCTTTCCAATGAATATTCAGGACTAATGTCCTTTAGGATTGACTGGTTTGATCTCCTTGCAGTCCAGGGGACTCTCAAGAGTCTTCTCCAACATCACAGTTCAAAAGCATCAATTCTCTGATGCTCAACTTTCTTTATAGTCCAACTCTCACATCCATACATGACTACTGGAAAAATCATAGCTCTGACTAGATGGACCTTTGATGGCAAAATAATGTCACTAGTTTTTAATGTGCTGTCTAGGTTGGTCATAGCTTTTCTTCCAAGAAGCAAGTGTCTTTTGATTTCATGGCTGCAGTCACCTGCAGTGATTTTGGAGCCCACAAAAATAAAGTCTGTCACTGTTTCCATTGTTTGCCCATCTATTTGCCATGAAGTGATGGGACCAGATGCCGTGATCTTAGTTTTTTGAATGTTGAGTTTTAAGTCAGCTTTTTCACTCTCCTCTTTCACTTTCATCAAGAGGCTCTTCAGTTCTTAGCTTTCTGCCATAAGGGTAGTGTCATCTGCATATCTGAGGCTACTGATATTTCTCCTGGCAATCTTGATACCTTTCCCAGTTTTGAATCAGTCCGTTGTTCCATGTCTGGTTCTAACTGTTACTTCTTGACCTGCATACAGATTTCTCATGAGGCAGGTCAGATGGTCTGGTATTCCCATCTCTATAAAAATTATCCAAAGTTTGTTGTGATCCACACAGTCAAAGGCTTTGGCATAGTCAATAAACCAGAAATAGACGTTTTTCTGGAACTCTCGTGCTTTTTCTGTCATCCATTGGATGTTGCCAATTTGATCTTTGGTTCCTCTGCTTTTTCTAAGTCCAGCTTGAACATCTGGAAGTTCTTGGTTCACGTGCAGCTGAAGCCTGGCTTGGAGAATTTCGAGCATTACTTCGCCAGCGTGTGAGATGAGTGCAGTTGTGTGGTAGTTTGCACATTCTTTGTATTGCCTTTCTTTGGGTTTGGAATGAAAACTGACCTTTTCCAGTCCTGAGGCCACTGCTGAGTTTTCCAAATCTGCTGGCATATTGAGTGCAGCACTTTAACAGCATCATCTTTTAGGATTTGAAATAGCTCAGCTGGAATTCCATCACCTCCACTAGTTTTGTTCGTGGTGATGCTTCCTAAGGCCCGCTTGACTTCACATTCCACGAGGTCTGGCTCTAGGTGAATAATCACACCATTGTGGTTATTTAGGTCGTGAAGATCTTTTTTGTACAGTTCTTCTGTGTATCTTGCCACCTCTTCTTAATATCTTCTGCTTCTGTTAGGACCATTTCTGTCCTTTATTGTGCTCATCTTTGCATGAAATGTTCCTTTGGTATCTCTGCTTTTCTTGAAGAGATCTCTAGTCTTTCCCATTCTATTGTTTTCCTCTATTTCTTTGCATTGATCACTCAGGAAGGCTTTCTTATCTCTCCTGCTATTTTTTGGAACTCTGCATTCAGATGGATATATCTTTCCTTTTCTCCTTTGCCTTTAGCTTCTGTTCCTTTCTTAGCTATTTGTAAGGCCTCCTCAGACAACCATTTTGCCTTTTTGCATTTCTTTTTCTTGGGGATGGTCTTGATCACTGCCTCCTATACGGTGTCACGGACCTCCTTCCATAGTTCTTCAGGCACTCTGTCTATCAGATCTAGTCCCTTAAATCTATTTCTCACTTCCACTGTATAATCATAAGGGATTTAATTTAGGTCATACCTGAATGGTTTAGTGGTTTTCCCTACTTTCTTCAAGAACACCTTTAAGTTTTCCTTTTCTACTGCAGGGGGCCCAGGTGTTTTGTTTTTGTTTTTGTTTTTTTTTTGAAAAAAAACAAAAACAAAAAACCTCAAGAGCACCTTTAATTTTTTTTGGCTGTAACACTTGGCTTGTGGGATCTTAGTTCTCCAACCAGGGCTTGGTCCTGGGCCCCTTGCAGTGGGAGTTGGGATTCCTAACCTCTGGACCATCAGGGGATTCCCCTTGAATTTTAATAATGATAAACATATCTACTTTCCTGGTGCTATTTACCATGTAATATTTAAGCACAATGCACTGAAAGCTAGATTTCTCTATCTCAGGTTTGTATAAAAAGAAACTCCAGAGATGGTAAGTAACCTTGCTTAAGGACACAGTGACAAGAGACAGAACTGAAGTATTTTTTTTTAGATTTGAGTTCTTTATTGTTTCTAATTAACTTATTTACGTTGGAGGATAATTACTTTACAGTACTGTGGTGGTGTTTGCCATACATTGACATGAGTCAGCCACGGGTGCACACGTGTGCCCCCATCGTGGACCCCTCTCCCACCTTCCTCCTCACCCCATCCCCCAGGGCTATCCCAGAGCACTGGCTTTGAGTGTCCTGCTTCATGCATCAAACTTGCACTGGTCATCTATTTTACATATGGTAATATACATGTTTCAATGCTATTCTCTCAAGTCATCCCACCCCTGCCTTCTCCCACAGAGTCTGTTCTTTACATCTGTGTCTCTTTTGCTCTCTTGCATATAGGGTCATCATTACCATCTTTCTAAATTCCATGTATATGCATTAATATACTATATTGGTGTTTCTCTTTCTGACATACTTCATTCTGTATAATAGGCTCCAGTTTCATCCACCTCATTAGAACTGACTCAAATGCATTCCTTATTATAGCTGAGTAATATTCCATTGTCTATATGTACCACAGCTTCCTTATGCATTCATCTGATGATGGACAGCTAGGTTGCTTCCATGTCCTAGTTGCTGTAAACACTGCTGTAAAAACATATTGGGGTATATGTGTCTCTTTCAGTTCTGGTTTCCTTGGTAGAACTGAAGTATTTCAATGCCCACTTTCAGCTCTAATTTTTACTTTCTAAGAAAACAGTCTCCATTATAGCAGGCATTTTCAGTGTATCAAATAATTACTTATATGGGATAGGTGAATTTTTTTCTTGCCCTTGTTTTGCATGCAGTCTTAACAGCTTAGTTGTTAAGTGACTACTAGCAAATTGGTTAACTATGGAAGGAATGACGTTCATTCAGTTCAGTTAAGTTCAGTCACTCAGTCGTGGCCGACTCTTTGTGACCGCATGAATCGCAGCACACCAGGTCTCCCTGTCCATCCCCAACTCCCACAGTTCACTCAGACTCAGTCCATCGAGTCAGTGATGCCATCCAGCCATCTCATCCTCTGTCGTCCCCTTCTCCTCCTGCCCCCAATCCCTCCCAGCATCAGAGTCTTTTCCAATGAGTCAACTCTTTGCATGAGGTGGCCAAAGTACTGGAGTTTCAGCTTTAGCATCATTCCTTCCAAAGAAATCCCAGGGCTGATCTCCTTCAGAATGGACTGGTTGGGTCTCCTTGCAGTCCAAGGGACTCTCAAGAGTCTTCTCCAACACCACAGTTCAAAAGCATCAATTCTTCGGTGCTCAGCCTTCTTCACAGTCCAACTCTCACATCCATACATGACCACAGGAAAAACCATAGCCTTGACTAGACGGACCTTAGTCGGCAAAGTAATGTCTCTGCTTTTGAATATACTATCTAGGTTGGTCATAACTTTTCTTCCAAGGAGTAAGCGTCTTTTAATTTCATGGCTGCAGTCACCATCTGCAGTGATTTTGGAGCCCCCCAAAATAAAGTCTGACACTGTTTCCACTGTTTCCCATCTATTTCCCATGAAGTGATGGGACTGGATGCTATGATCTTCGTTTTCTGAATATTGAGCTTTAAGCCAACTTTTTCACTCTCCTCTTTCACTTTCATCAAGAGGCTTTTAGTTCATCTTCACTTTCTGCCATAAGGGTGGTGTCATCTGCATATCTGAGGTTATTGATATTTCTCCCGGCAACCTTGATTCCAGCTTGTGTTTCTTCCAGTCCAGCGTTTCTCATGATGTACTCTGCATATAAGTTAAATAAGCAGGGTGACAATATACAGCCTTGACGTACTCCTTTTCCGATTTGGAACCAGTCTGTTGTTCCATGTCCAGTTCTAACTGCTGCTTCCTGACCTGCATACAGATTTTTCAAGAGGCAGGTTAGGTGGTCTGGTATTCCCATGTCTTTCAGAATTTTCCACAGTTTATTGTGATCTACACAGTCAAAGGCTTTGGCATAGTCAATAGATTGTATCAATAAAAGTGCAAAGTAAGAGTCTCAAATGTATAGGCAACAAAAATGTCTAGCCAAATTGTATCTATTCCTGAGAAGGAGGGTCTTTTTATAGCACTGTTGTGCTGGGATCAGGGCAATTTTCTTGTACTTTCTCAGCACTCTCATTTCTATAAACAAGATGCCTAATTATTGTATAAGTAATTAAGAAGAGGTATCTATATTATTTCCACTTTCAGTCTCTTGACCATATAGTGGCTTTTAAACTTCTCAAGTTTCTTTTTTTCTAATTAGAAATACATGCTTTGGAGCAAAAATCTTACCTGGAAGTACCTAGGCCTGAATTTCACCACTTTTAACACTTTGGTGGCACACCAACACACAAAGTGAGTGTGCAGCATCCATGAATTATGGTTGCATGCACTCTGTCATAAACGTTGTCTAGTGAGCAGAACACCGTGTGCCTGTCCTAGTCGGCAAACCATCCGTAATATCATGTTTAGTAGCTACATAAAGTTGCACTGCATGGATTTCTCTTCTTCCTGGAACCAATCTCTTATTATTGAACATTTAGGATATTTCCATTTTGAACCTCCTTAAATACTTTGATGAATATCTAGTACATACATGATTGACACAGTTATGTTTTTTTTTTTTTAGTTCATTTCTACAGTTTTCTTTAAATAAAAGAAATGGAATATTTCTGTTAAACTCAGGGCCCCTTTGATACCCAGCTCAAGCTTATCCTGCTCCCTGCAGGACAGGCCAATAAATTGAAAGATGAGTTGTTGGGGCAAGGAATAATGACTTTAACTGGAAAGGCAGCAGGCCAGGAAGATGGTAGACTAGTGTCTCGTTGCAAAGAACCCTCTTCCTTCCGTCAGAATTTGGGCTTCTGTTACACAGGGAAGGGGGAGGGCTCACTGCAATGCCAATGGGCCAGGGGGACCCAGCCCTATTACACCTTTTGTTCTTCTGTTTCACTCTTGTTTTCCCAGAGCTACTCTATAAATAATAAATGACACTGCTTTTCACATTGAAAAAGCCAGCATCGGTGCTGCTGTCCGAGGGACGCTGGAGGCAGTCATGCCGTGTGCAGCCTTGTGCGGGTTCTCTGTTTGTCTCTGTGGGTTATTAGTCTCTCCCCTGTCACTCAGCAACATGTTCCCTCATGACCATTGTGCTTGAGGTATATTACTAGAGGATTCAGGAAAGTAAGGGAGTAAACCAAAAAGAGAAATATTCAGAGCTCAGGAAATGGAGGATCCAGTATTCACAGAGTAGTGAAGGGATGGGAAGAGAGTTGTACACCTGTCCTAGGCAATAGCCCATTTGAATTGAGTAGGGCGATGAAATACTGTGGGGGTTAGGCCTCCAGGAAAAAAGGACAATGTTCTAATTCTAGGCACATCATTATGCACTGTCAGAACACCAAGGATAAAAGGACCTAAGCGCTTCTGCAGGTGTGTGGGAGTGGGGAACAGGTCACATGCATCAAGGAAGTGGGGTTGGAGTGGCACAAGACGGCTCAGCGGCATCATGGGGTGCTCCCAGAGAGTGGGCGGCGCCTGAAAAGTTCCGAAGAAAATTATTTGCAAACTTGAATTTAATTCCTAGGCAAAGTGTTAGTCACTCAGTAGTGTCTGACACTTTGCGACCCCATGGACTGTAGCTCACCAGGCTCCTCTGTCCATGGGATTTTCCAGGCAAGAATACTGGAGTGGGTTGCCATGCTCTCCTCTAGGGAATTTTCCCAACCCAGGGATCGAGCTCAGGTCTCCTGCATTTTAGGCGGATTCTTTACTATCTGAGTAGCCAAACTATCCACCAAGTAGAATTAATGCAAGTTGATTCTACATTATTGCAAGTAGAATGCCAAGTGCTAACTATCAATGTACTGAGAGTGCTGGAACTAGAAAAATCATCACTTTGTGACCATTATAATAAAGATTGGTTCAGATAAGAGTTATCAGTGGATGCTCAGTATAGGGAGAAATTTAATGAGAATTAGAATGTTTGTATAACCTTCAGTGTCTACCTGTGGAAAGCTTATTAGTAGCAAGAATAATCACAAACTCTTCAAATTGTACAGCATCTTGACTGAGTTATCAAACTTAACACCAGCAAAGAGGGACATTTGGAGACTGTGTCCTTCATACGTGATGGCTTGAGAAAAGCACATCACTTGTGGGTATCCTAATAAGGGATGATCATCCCGAATCTAATCACGGGGAATCACCAGGCAAGCCCAGTGTGCTGTATTTCTATTCAAAAAGGTGATTCCGTGTTCTTTTAAAAATGTGTCATAAAAGACAAAGGCTGAGAAGGTATTCCAGGTTAAGTGTGACTGTAGAGATAGGATGCTAAGTGCAGTGCCTGAGTGGATGGTTGAAGGAAAAATAAACTGCTATAAAGGACATTTGGGCTGACATTCAACATTAAAATATAGACAATAAATTAGGTAAAAATTGGATAAAAATTAGTTTTAAATTGGTATTAAATTTACTAAAGATAATAGTATTATCATTACATAAGAGAACATTCTAAGGAAATATACACATTGAAGTTTTTATGGATAAAGGACCATGATGTATGCAAATTACTCTTGAACATTTCAGAAAAAAATGATCATCGGTCTCCTTCCATCTATCCCTCCATCCATCCATGAGAGAATAAGAGAAGGAGAGAAAGAAAAAGGAAATACTAAAGAAAATGGAGCAAAGTGTTAGTAATAGGAGAATGTGGGTAAGAGATAACATGACCTTCATGGAATTAGTCTTAGTCTTAGAACTATTCTACAGGTTTGAAATTTTAAAGTAGTATAAAATGTATTTTCAGACATCTAAGGACTAAGTAATTTAATCACTGTGTTACAAGAATATGTGTGCTTCAGAAAAAGGAGGATGTTACTTAGAAAAAAATACAGATGATCTGGGAAATTGGAAGTCCAGCACAGGAGAAGAAGAAAGGAAGCTTCAAGATGGCAACAGTAACCAGTCCAGATTGAAGTAGAAGGATAGAGATCTGAAAAAACAAAAACGAAACTGATAGATTACCTGAACTGTGACTGTTCAGAAAAAAATATTGTTTCACAGATCTGGGGCAGAATTTGGAAACGATATGAAGGGGCAGTACAAAACAAAGCAAATTACAAAAGAAAAATCTAGGCAACTCTGAGGTACAGGAAAATAAAAAAGGTGAATAAGAAACATGTAATCATAAAACATACCTTGGCTTATCAAGTAACTATTTACAACCATGATAAGCAAGCACTACATATTTTACAACCAACATTTGTGATATATTGGGAGAATGATGGAGTATGCTGTTGCTGCTGCTAAGTCACTTCAGTTGTGTCCGACGCTGTGACTCCATAGACAGCAGCCCACCAGGCTCCTCTGTCCCTGGGATTCTCCCGGCAAGAACACTGGAGTTGAGATGTAAAAAATTACATCCTTAATGATCACAACCCGAAAATAGATTCTATCTAAAATTAATAACTCTGTGAAGAGCAATATAAACATGTGGCAGCTACTATCGACTGCCTACAGAACAGCCAGTCTTTTTCTTCCTTCTACCCAGTTTTCAGCATTCCCTCCTTCCACTGTCCATGTGTAGCAGGGGCACCTCCAAGGGGTAAACCCTGCTTGGTCCAAGTTGATCATGCTGGGCCTATACCCCTCTTTTTTCCAGCCAGGGCATGGCGGTGTGCTGTAGTTCTAGCTGATGACACACTAGGGTGACCTTCTCAGGGGTTTCAAGGAGTACATTTTTTCACTCTTAACAAAAGACACATAGCAAATGAATCTTTCATCCATATGTTACTGTGAATGGAGTTTATGTTATTTTGGCCTTCTTGCATATGTTTATGAATGTGTATGATTTTTAAATGTATGTACGTGTGTGTGTGTGTACATGTATTCATACACAATTTTTTAAACCCCCAATGGGATCCTTCAAGAGACTAGTCCTCAAGCTTGAACATGCTTAAGAATGATCCAGAGAACTCCATAAACACAGAGTACCTGATGCCCTCCACAGAAATTGCCACACTTCAGGGCCTACAGCTCAGTCCTTCCAGGAACCAGTGGACAAACTCACTTGCAGTCCTGCCACCTCAGACCCTCTGAATACCCCCGATTCACATCTGCATCCCTCCCATTTCTCTGTCCAATTCTAAAAGCACAACTGTCTTCCTTCTAGGTTCCCCTCCCAACCAGAAAAACACAAAGCCTGCATTGCATCTTCTTCCCAGTCTAGTTAATGTCCTTAAGAAATTTGTTTCTAATAGCAAATGCCTGGTTTTATTTTTAAAATTTTTTGGCTTCAAAGAGATCTTTATAATGATAATTATATCCTGTGCTCTGCTGTGCTCAGTCGTGTCTGACTCTTTGCAACCCCATGGACTGTGGCCCACCAGGCTCTTCTGGCCATGGGATTCCCCAGGCAAGAATACTGAAGTGGGTTGCCATTTCCTCCTCCAGGGGATCTTCCTGATCCTGGAGTCTCCTGAGTGTCCTGCCTTGCAGGTGGATTCTTTACCACTGAGCCACCTGGGAAGCCCAGTTATATCGCTAGTAATCTCTTAATTTCTTGAGAGTTAAGCCCTGACTCTCAGCAAGATCCCATGGATGGATCTGACTGGCAAGGCCATTGCTGGGAAATAGACAACTGGAGGTCCATAGCTTGGTATTAAACATGCTCGTTGGTGCATCTTCATTATGAGAATGTAGCAAACGCCTATTTTTAGATATTGTTTTCATGCTAGACTCTGGTTTACAGTTCCTTTTTTGTTTGTTTTTTTTTTTTTTTAAAAAAAAACACAAACCCTTATTAACTGCCCCCATCAGTTCAGTTCAGTCGCTCAGTCGTGGCCGACTCTTTGCGACCCCATGAATCGCATCACGCCAGGCCTCCCTATCCATCACCAACTCCTGGAGTTCACTCAGACTCAGTCCATTGAGTCAGTGATGCCATCCAGCCATCTCATCCTCTGTCGTCCCCTTCTCCTCCTGCCCCCAATCTCTCCCAGCATCAGAGTCTTTTCCAATGAGTCACCTCTTTGCATGAGGTGGCCAAAATACTGGAGCTTCAGCTTTAGCATCATTCCTTCCAAAGAAATCCCAGGGCTGATCTCCTTCAGAATGGACTGGTTGGATCTCCTTGCAGTCCAAGGGACTCTCAAGAGTCTTCTCCACCACCACAGTTCAAAAGCATCAATTCTTTGGCGCTCAGCTTTCTTCACAGTCCAACTCTCACATCCATACATAACCACAGGAAAAACCATAGCCTTGACTAGACAGACCTTAGTTGGCAAAGTAATGTCTCTGCTTTTGAATATGCTATCTAGGTTGGTCATAACTTTTCTTCCAAGGAGTAAGTGTCTTTTAATTTCATGGCTCCAGTCACCATCTGCAGTGATTTTGGAGCCCCCCAAAATAAAGTCTGACACTGTTTCCACTGTTTCCCCATCTATTTCCCATGAAGTGATGGGACCGGATGCCATGATCTTCGTTTTCTGAATGCTGAGCTTTAAGCCAACGTTTTCATTCTCCTCTTTCACTTTCATTTTTTTTAGTTCCTCTTCGCTTTCTGCCATAAGGGTGGTGTCATCTGCATATCTGAGGTTATTGATATTTCTCCCAGCAGTCTTGATTCCAGCTTGTGCTTCTTCCAGCCCAGCATTTCTCATGATGTACTCTGCATAGAAGTTAAATAAGCAGGGTGACAATATACAGCCTTGACGTACTCCTTTTCCTATTTGGAACCAGTCTGTTGTTCCATGTCCAGTTCTAACTGCTGCTTCCTGACCTGCATACAGAGAGAAATCCAGATTTTACTTTCTGAAATATCTGGCTACTCTCCTGGGAGAGGAAAAGAATTGTCATCACTCTTTGATGATTGACATTAGTAGAATCAAAAAACAAAACAAAAATCCAAATCACAAGCCACTTTGTTAGTCACACAGCCACATCCCCCATATGATAGGTGCTGCAATAAACTCTGGTAAGTCATCAGATGAACCTTTGTGGAATGTCTTCTGCCTTGTCCTTGACTGATTTACCATGTTCTTTACAACAAATATTCTACCTTAAAAATTGCATGCTCATTCTGTTTGACTCTGTACCTACCCCCAAACCCAGGTCTGTTACAGAGACGTTGAGAAACAAGCTGGCAGAGATCTCCAGGGAACACCAGCAAACCCGAATTGAATATGATTGTTTCAATTGATGTTTCATATGATGTCTCTGCTTTTTCTGAGACAAACCTCAATACCTTTCGATGCAGGGGGAGCCCCCAGGGGTTCTGGCCTCCTTTCTGCTCCTGCAGCTGGGCTGGGGAACAGGAGAGGACCAGTGTCTGCTTTAAGCATGTCCCTGGAGGTTTCCTCTCCTCCTTATGAGGTCACAAGTAAGAGTGCTGTAGGAGTGCTGATCCTGTGGGGCTGCAGGTGGCCCTGCTCCAAGTGTCTCCAGCACCCTCTTCTTCCTGCCAGGATTCCTGTCACTGGTCCCGGAGTCTAATGTGAGCTTTATCTCCTGGGCCGTCAAAGGCCCTATTTGTGGAAATGAGCCTCTGGCGGGATGGCCAGAAGATGCCGCCAGCCAGGATCTAGTGTCCTAACGTTCACAGAGGCCCTTCTTGGACTCACACCTTGCTCCATTTCCCTCATCTCAAAGGACAAGCCCCTCCAGCATCCTCCGACCCTCTGCCTCCCTAGGAGTTTGGTCAGGAAGTTTGTTCTGTGTGGGGCTAGGGCCATGTCTTAATTTATTCGGGACTCTGGGGCTGATGAGTTGGTTTGTTTTGTGCTAATAAAAGGGTAGTTAATTAAAAAAATGTTTTCTTGTAAAATGTCCCCCAGTCTTGATATGTATGGTTACTTCCTCTGGGTAGTGACTTGTTCTTCTCTTCTCTGTATCCTTAAAGTTTGTCAAGAGACTTGATTAGGTTCTGACAAAACCATGTGATGGTGGTGCAGTATCTCTCAGGAGGCTTCAATGCTGAGATAGCTTCCTATCAGGGCTTCCCCAGTGGCCCCGTGGCAAAGAATCTGCCTGCGGTGCAGAAGATGTGGGTTCAGTTTCTGGGTGGGGAAGATTCCCTGGAGGAGGGCATGGCAACCCACTCCAGTAGTCTTGCTTGAAGAATTCCATGGGCAGAGGAGCCTGGTGGACTACACTCCATATGGTCACAAAGAGTTAGACATGACTGAAGTGACTTAGCATGCACATATGCACCTTCCTATTAACAATGCTAAGTTTGATCACTTGGTTAAAGTGGTGATCGCTAGATCTTTCCATTGTAAAGGTACCTTTTTGAAATCACTATGTAATTTAATGTCATGATACTTGAACATCATGCTAATTTTTTATTCCCAAACAACCTTTTGTCTAATTGTTTTAGAATCCACTAATGACTTTTTTCCCTAATAGTTCATTGGAGATTGCAGGAGGGTATTTTTCCAGTTCTGTTATTTCTTCTACATAGTTTAGCCAGTGTAAAGACGATCTTTTTAGGGAATTCTCCGGTGATCCAGTGGTTAGGACATTGTGCTTTCACAGCCATGGCCTGGGTTCAATCCCTGTTAGAGAACTAAGATCCTGCAAGTGTGTAGCACAGCCAAAAAATAATAACAATGATAATCTTTTTATCCCTTTTTACTCTAAATATTGCTGTGGACTCATGCTTTTCTATAATTATATTTCTTCCTCTTATTATTCTTAAATTATCTCCGATTAGTCCTTGATCATTTTTGTATTTTCTGGCTGATAATTCCCATCCCCAGCCCTGAAATAAACCATTTCTCCAAGGAGCCCTGGTTTGGGGAATAGTTTTTAGAAACTGCGAGCTGGGAGCTGGGTGTCTCAAGTTAGCTTAAGCATGAATTGTCCAAGGCTGAGGTTGATACATTTAGTCTAGTTCATGGCTGTGGGGCTGTTGGACCTTTTTCTGGCTTTCCAACTCTCTCTTCATGCAGAAACCCAACCTGAATGATAAGGTAGATTTCTGTAATCTCGGTGCTGAAAGATGGTGATCAACAGTCATCAGCTGTTGGTTCTCATTTGAACTTGTAGCCATTGTGGTGGTTTTTTGGTTTGTTTGTTTGTTTTTTAGTATAAGAAAAGAGTAAATAATCTACGGTTGACTGACATGTCTAATGCATACAGCTCTCCCGTTTCAAATAACTGACAGAGTGCCTGACACATTGAAGGCTTATGCTTTTTGAAGAAATAAATTACAAAAGCATCTTTGTGTAAGTAGTTATTGCCTTTATCATAATTCATGCTCTAACTTAATGTCACCAGAAGACTAAGCATTAAATATATAGGGATTCATGAACTATAAATTGTAAAACAGCCCTCACTACATACTAAAATACGGACAATATCTATGGATCCTAGTTTGTTTATAAATTGAACAGGCTGCTCCCACAATGGTAGGATTACTTTAAGGACAGGCAGAAAAGATGTTCTTAAAACATTGACCAAATGTACATTTGTAGATGGGCCTTCCTGGTGGCTCAGATGGCAAAGAATCTGCCTGCAGTGCAGAAGACCCGGGTTCCGTCCTGGGCTGGGAAGATCCCCTGGAGGAGGGAATGGCAGCCCACTCCAGCATTCTTACCTGTAATGCCAGGAACAGAGGGGCCTGGCAGGCCACAGTCCGTGGGGTCTCAAAGAGTTGGATCTGACTGAGCAACTCACACTTTCACTTTCACATAGATAAGTGCTTGTTATTAGCAAAAGGCAAATGAACAGCATCAGGAGTGGCCTGATTAGTCTTTCCTTATTGATGAGGAAGCGGCAAAATTAGGACTGTTTACAGCTTTATCTTATTTGTGCCTAGATTTTAAGCAAGTGATATTTCTATGAAAAACTGGTGATATTTCTAAGAAAATGTGGTGTGAGAAAGCACAATGTTAGTCATGGAAATAAAGGGAATAAAATGAAATCCTGAGTCATTTTCGGTCCTCTAGCTGGGTGTACATAGACCCAAAAACCAGTTCAATCTGGTTATATTGGGATCAACTGAGACTTCTAACTTTTCTGGTACGAGAATGATCCAGAGAAGGGATGAGCCTGGTTCAGATCTCCACCCTCATTTTTCTCCCATTTGAAAAAAGATTTATCAGCTATGTGTTAACAGTTTGCATATTTTGTTTATCATCCTCTCTCTCTCCATATGTACCCTATGCACACACATACATAAATGTATATACATGTGTATGTATGTGTGTGTGTGTATATATATATAAATACATATATATTTTTTTTCTGAATCATTTGAGAGTAGTTGCATGCCTCATGTCCCTTCACTCTTAAACACTTTCATGGATATATCCAAGAGCAAATATATTTTCTTCTGTAATGTCAACACAGTTGTCAGATTCAGGAAATTTAACATTGATCCAATACTATTTTCTAATTTATAGTCTGCATCCCAATATTGCCAGGTATCCCATTAATGTTGTTCATAGCTATTTTTATTCTAAGCCAGGATGACACATTGTGTTTAGTTTTCATGTCTCTCTGTGGTCCTGTAATTTGGAACAGTTCCTCAGCCTTTTTTTTTTTTTTCTCTTTTGTGACTTTACCTTATGTAAATTTGGTTTCTATAATGTTTCCTCGTTATTAGATTCAGATTATACGTTTTGGCCAAGAATATCCTAGAAGTGATATTACGTCCTTCTCAGTGTAATTGTGGGTTGACTTCACTGTGCATGCTGTGGACGTTGATCATTTGGTGAAGGTGGTGTCCATCAGCTTTTTCCACCATTAAATTCCTGTTTTTCCTTTTGTAGTTTAGTAAGTACTTTTGCAGATGTTCAGGGTTTATGTAAATACCCTTTTCCTTTTTTGTTTGTATCATCTCCCTGATTTTTAATCTCTCTATGTGAATGATCTGTGGAACAAAAGACAGAACATGAATCAAGTTTTATAATTCTATTGAATTCTCCTTGGCAGGTGAAATGGCTGCAGAATGCCAGCAGACTTCAGACTATTAATTCAGTAGACTGACAAAAATGCCGGTCAGGTGAAAGCCGTCAAGTATTTTCAAACAGAGCTATAAACAACCCCAGGGGAAGAAAGAATAAGTTCAGGTTGAGACTAGAGCTCCTAAGTCTTCAGGTCACAATTGTCCTGCTACTCAGAGCCAGGCAAACTTCAGCCAAGATGACCCTCTAGGTGATCCCACAGTATTCGTAGGACTGGGAAGACCCTCCGTCTCTCTGCTGAGTTGCTATTTATTTTCAAAATGTACTTAGCTTCCAAGGCTCAAGTTCTTTCCTGAGGAGAAGCTTCACCTCTTCATGAAGACCCTTTAGACCTGTGAGGGGTGTGTGCAGGTCACCTCTACCCTGACACCCTCCAATACTTGGCTTGAAGGGCAGAGAGGTACCCTGCCTTCACTGGACTTCCGGGTTTGGGCTTTTCTGGCTTCACCATATTCACTTCATTGATATGGTGCCTTTTGGCCTCTCCAATGAGAACTTTTATTTTATATTCATTGGTCATGGATCCTTGACATACCTCCTAAGAAAAAAAATGATAATTCAGAATGAAGATCCCTAGTTGGGTGATTTGTTAGTGATAAACTGATGCTGGATTTTCCTAAGTATCCATGACCCCAGGATGGAATTATTCTCATGGCTACATAACAGTACAGTTATTTTCATTCACTTCTTCACTGGCAAGGAAAACTAATGCCTTATGGGCTTATATGGAGATTCATATACAAAGAGAATATTCATAGCATTAGTCATGAAGAAAACCGATAGCCAGAGTTCTTTAAGCTAAAAAACAACTGTTATGATGGCGAGAGACTGAAACCTACTTTTATTGGAATATAACTAGTATACCCTAAAATGTGCTTATCTGGGGCATTTGATGAGTTTTGGCAATTATGTGAATACACCTGTGTATCCTCAGCAAGACAAGATGTAGAACATCTCAGTCATCTCCGAACGTTGCCTCCTGCCCCCTTCCAGTCAACACCTACCACCCAGAAGTGGGTATATTCTAATTTCCATCACATCTCTCCTGGCAAGGCATTCTAACCACTATTTTAACTAGCTTCTCAAATGGTTGGTTTTGCCTGTCTTTAATCTTCATGTAAAGAGAACCATACTGTTTGGGGATTTTCTTTTTTTTGGCCGTACCACAAGGCGTGTGGGATATTAGTTCACCAACCAGGGACTGAACCCCAATCCTCTGCAGTGGAAGTGCAGAGTCCTCACCACTGGGCCACCAGGAAAGTACCCTGTATGTACTCTTTTGGGGTCTAGTTTCTTAACATTGTCTGTGAGACTCATCCATTTGTTTGTTTGTTTTTAAAAATTGCTGTGTAATATTCTCCAACATTATGTTAAAGCAAATTCCAAATACATCATTCCATTCATAAATACCTCGGTAGGTAACTTTAAATGATAGGTAGTTTTACAAACCCTAAATTATCACATCTAGAAGAAGTCAGCACAGATGCTCTGACATACTTCTGAACCTCTGTCTGAGGCGGTGGGGAATGTTGAGGACTGTGATTCAGGCTGGATCGGGAACACAGGGAGTTGGGGGGTGGGCCTTGCTCAGGGCAGAGGGGTGTGGAGTGGAAGGAAAGCATTCATGAGCCTTTAGTGAGGTCTGGGGAAGAAAAAGGCACAAGGAATGAGGGGGTGATGTCATCCCATGGTCCAGTTTGGGTCACGAACACTGCAGGCTCTGGGCTTGCTAAATGTACATGGAATCAATGAGTGACAACGTCAGTGACCTGGGATGGCCAAATATCCTGTTTTCTGCTCATTCTGCCTTTTAGTCTTGGGTTCTTTGCCTCTACACCATATACCTTAAGAAACATTTATTCTCCTTATGTGTGTTTATTATGCTTAAAGATTCAACGAGCCTGCCTTCAGACACACAGCATCTCTCAACCCCAAATACCTTTTCTTCTCTTTGTTTAGAATGGGTCTTTATTCATATACCCACCCCCTCTTCTTGCAGGGATTTGATTTTGGCCAGAAGAGGTTGGTCCCGTTCCCGGGTTATTGTGAATCTGCCTGCATACTCTCTTTTCATTAAAAACCATGCTCTCCCATTTTAATTTTCTATTCCAAAAATGGTGTGCATTGGTCCAATCCAACATGCAAATCAGTGACAGCACATTTCATGTTTTTGGTCTATTTCCCTGCGCCTAGCTCTCTCTCTGCAGCCCTCCTGCTGTTTTCCTGCCTGTGTGTTCTTTTATCCTGTTGATAGCTTTCATTTTGGTCTTCCCTTCGCATCTGGCCCTTCCAGCTGGGCTGCGGTTCTGCAGTTCTGCACTGTGGTTGGACCGTTCAGCGATGGGACTCTTTCCAGTCCCCGCCAAATGCCGTCTCTTTCTGTAGCAGGAAGATGAGCTTAGGATGTCTTTCTTATGGTACCCTGGATGATGTATTTTGCTCTGGGTGCAAAAGCCCATACCAACTTAAAATGGCTTGATTTTCTGTTGTTGTTATTTGAGATATACAGTTGAAAAGACAGGATTCCTGTCTTTAGGAAATATAATATCATGAAAATATCAACATATAATTATATGTAAAATATATAATGGAGAATAGAGGGCATGAATGTGGTATATGTAGAAAAACGAGTAATTCAGCCTACCTACTCCTTGCGGGGTGAGGTAACATGCATCACTATGCTCTCAGCTAGGTATTTTTAAATTTCTTCTAAAGGAAGAAATGTACACCTTTAAAGGACTCCTTTAAAGGTGTACATTCATGGAGCTCCTTTAGAGATCGAGTGCAGGTTCTATCCCTGGCTTGGGAAGATACCCTGGAGGAGGAAATGGCAACCCACTCCAGTATTCTTGCCTGGGAAATCCCATGGACAGAGGAGCCTGGCGGGCTACAGTCCCTGGGGTCGCAAAGAGTCGGACAGGACTTAGTGAGTCAACAACAACAGGCTGTTCTGCAGGAACAAGCAGCCCACCCTCTTTCAGTGGCTTAAGACAGTAAAGGTTAATTTTTTTTGCTCATATTCAAGTCCATGGTGGGTTGCTCTGAGACTGTTCTGCATCACTGTTTCCATGACAGTACTCTGGTGACAGAGTATTCGCCACCTGGCACGTTGCTGATCACTCTATCAGAAGGAAAAAAGAGCACAGTAAAACTTGCACAAGCTCTTGAAGCTTTACTTACATGCAAATGGACTTACTTCTGCTCTTTTTATTGGCCCACAGGGCAAGAATATATGATCTTATAATCCAGCAGTTAATTTATCCAGGACAGAATCTGGACTTACACCAGATCTTATGGTTCTAATGCTTTATCTCTTATAACATAGCTGTCCCAAATGATACTTAACATAGCATTGTTTCATTGACTTACTCTTTCCATAGTTTTTGGTTTTGAGGCTGGAATATTCCCTTATTTGTATTTCATCAGTGTGGGCCAGATACCTCACATACAAAGAATTTATTTAGGGACTTCCGTGGTGGTCCAGTGATAAAGAATCCACCTTCCAATGCAGGGGATGCAGGTTTCAAGCCCTGATTGGGGAACAAGTATCTCACATGCTGTGGGGCAGCTAAACCTAGGCACCGCAACTACTGAGCCAACACAGCCATAAATAAATAAATAAACAAACCTTAAAGCAATACGATTCCAACTTTAAAAAGGAATTTATCTCTTTAGCATACCTGTTTATTTATATACAGATATATATATTAAATTTCTCCCTTTCCAATTTAAAAGCTCTGTTGGAAATGAATTTTCATTAAAGTGATACAAAATCAGAAAATAAAATATGCTTCAACACATTTTCCAAAATAATCAACACAAACCCAATGTGAGAATCAAACAATTAATACCTTTAGAATTAGCCCCAGATTATTAAAATGCAATTATACTTGGAAAAGTAACCCAGCAGGGGGGCCACATTTATTTATTTTTTCTCATTTTCACAGTAAATTTTCTCAGTGTGCAGGGATGCTGCCTCCACACTCTCCTCCTGATAGCTGAACAATACCCAGGATTCAAGGATAAGATGATTTACAACTTCCTATATTGATTTCAAAGAAACCAATCAGATACCAATCAAATACAGTCAAATACAGCTTGCAGGGGTGTTTTATGTGGCTCACAGGGTTTACAATTAAACATAGTTAGCTGCCAATACTTAAAAGTCTGACATACAGGTTTGAATTTGCAGCCTTTTTTGGAAAACTGGAAGAGCTGGTGACTCTGGTGCTATTCCCCTGTGGCAGCACTTGGCGGAGCAGCGGCTGCCCCTTAAGGAAAGCCACGTGCCCTATCATTGGACATGTCCCTTCCGCAGCATGCAATCCCCCACCCGCCCCTGCCCAGAGCCTCGTCACTCCTTTGAGATTCCCAAGTGAAGACAAAGAGGAACTGAGGCCTTTCTCAACATCCTTCGCGCCCCGATTCTCTGCAGCCCTCCCAGCCCCAGCTGTCAGAACTCTCTTGATGCACTGAGCTACCCTGTAGGCGGTGGTGGTTGTTCAGGCACTCAGTCGTATCTGACTCTTTGTGATCCCATGGACTGCAGCATTCCAGGCCTCCCTGTCATTCGCTGTCTCTCAGAGTTTGCTCAAACTCGTGTCCATTGAGTCGTAGGGGAGTCATTGCTCGGTAGGGGAGCCTCCCTAAGAGCTGCCTGCAGGGCTGAGAGCCAGATGCCAGAGCAGCAGGCACCCGTGGACTCAGCCCTGGGCAGTGTGCGCACATTCCCTTGGCTCCTGTCACGGACCTCGGGCGATGCCTGGTTCCTCCGGTCTTGGGGCCCTGGCTTGCCTTTCTGCTTCTGCTCTTGATGAGGGACAATCCACCCCTCGTTTGGCTCCACAAGCTGCGCGGGCTCTTAGAGATGGCTGCAACCTTCCCTCAGCTCATAGCCTGGCCACTTCCTCTGGCTCCGTCCACCCCTTGGGCTCCCAAGTGGGCTTGGCACTGCTGAAAACATTCATTGGCCTAAACTTTGTTATCTGTTTGCATTGAAAATGTCTGAAATGGTATCTTAGCTTCAGGAAGCTGAATGAATAACTGACCAATGGGACAGAATAGAGTCTGACCCACTCATAGTCCCCTGATTTATGACAAAGGTGACCCTGCGATACAGTGGGAACAAAATGGCCTATTTTTTTTTGTTTTTATTTATTTATTTGACTGCACCGGGTCTTAGTTGCAGCATATGGGATATAGTTCCCTGACCAGGGATCGAACCCCAGGCCCCCTGCATTGGGAGCGTGGAGTCTTAGCCACTGGACCACCAGGGAAGTCCCCCAAAATGGTCTTTTTAATAAAAGTCTTGGGTCAACTGCATAGCTACTTGGGGAGAGAGTCTAGCTTTACCCCTGCCTCATATATACACAAAATGCAGGTGGATTTCAGATCCAGAATAGAAAGGCTTCTGGAAGATTGCAGAGAACATCCTCACGACCCATTTGTTTATTCCGTTCCGTTTTTTCAGCCATTCAACACAAAGAGGGATTGAGAACTTACTGTACTCTGGACTCTGTGCTGAGCAGCAGGGACACAGAATAAAGACGAGTCCCCTCTCTGAAAGTGCACACAGTTTCGTCGCATGAAAAGAAACGGAGGATGCCAACGAAGCCCGACAGGAGCCGGAACAGCGTGCTGTGTGAGCCAGAGATGGAGTACCTAGTCCAGCCCAGGGGAGTGAGGAGGAGGGCCTTCCTGGAGGGGGTGGTGGGTGTATGAGGGAGGGCTTAGCCAGGAGGAATGAGGCAAAGAGATGCCAGGCTGGGAACCCAGCATATACAAAGGCAAGGAAAAACGGGGCATAAGGATTGCCACCTGTTTCTTCAAAACATGTAGAAATTTGCTTGGCTTGTTTGTTGGATTCTTGCAGAGAAACATCACGTTTATCTGAGCAGCACATTCACCATGACAGACGTGATGCGTTGTTGAGGCTGGGTCTCATCCTGGTTACACAGGGGGGCAGGCGGATTTGGAGAACGTGGGTGACTTACCGAGTCCACCTAGGTGGAGACGGTGAAATTAGAATTCAGGTATTTGGATGCTTACTTTTATACTCTCTGCCACACCAGGTGACTGCCGGTTCAGCTCCAGCCAAGCCTTCAGGAAGCCAGAGTTCCGTGGGCTTTATGAGCAAGAGGAAAGATGCTCTGGGCAGTCTTGGGCTGGGTTTAGAATTAGGCAGTTAGTGCCTTCAGGCTTCCCAGCATGGTTAAAGCTGAGGAATTGTCACAGGGCAGGATATATGAACAGGTTCACAGAGGACCAGGGCCACAGGCGTCCTGAGTCCGAAGTGTCCATTTCCCACGTGATGGCTCAGGGTAGGCAGGCAGCCCTGGAAGAAAATGCACACTCGGCGCCATCCCCAAACCTGCCACTAGGTGGCGCCCAGCTGCAGGCACAAACGGGCAACTAGCCGGTGGCTACACCGGCACAGAGGGCACACGAATGTAGTGGGATCTCTGACCGAAACGTGAAAGTGTGAAGCGGAAGGGGAGAACTGGACACGTGAAAGATGATGACATCTATGTGCGGTCCTTCCAGGATCTGCTATTCGGCCTCATGAGATCTGAATGCCCTGAGACTAACAAGGAAACCCTGCCCTGCCTGCATTTACCTGAGGGAGGGGGCACACAGCTGGGTTTGGACTCTGGAGAGCTCGTGGCAACCCCCCCCGCCACACACACACACAAGTGTAAAGACAGCCCTGTGCCTGCAAGACCTCAAATGAGCATGGTGCGATCACCAAGGAGTGTCTCTAGGTTTCCTGATGGTGAAATGGATGGCCTCATCAGACCTCCTCTCCTTTTCTGATGTTCCTGGCTTGCCAAGCATCGGGCAATCCATGTGGATGACAAGCAAGGCTCTTGGCACTTTGAAACCTGTTTTCTCCTCTGTGATGTGGGCATGATTACAGCTTGAGCCTCCTGGAGCATCACGTGAAATAATAGAACCAAGGGCACTTTGGCCGTAAGTGCTTACTGCGGCTCTACCTATGGTCCCAAGTCTCCTGTTTCGCCCATTCACTCCTCTTCCTCCTCTCGGATAACATCAGTCATGTGCCGGACACAATGCTGAATGTTTCATCATTCGGAAACCTCCACACAGTACTTCTAGACTCCCAGCCGGCTAGTTAGTAGCAGAAGGAGGCTTCGATCCCAGGCTGTGGCTTCAAGACTTAGCACTCCCCAATATCTGAGATGGCGTCTTCCAATCAAAGAGATATTGCTTCAGTGGGAGACAATGTGTCTTATTGTCCACATTTTCATTTATCAGCAGATGGAGGTGGCAAAGTCCTTTCCCTTCTGTGTCTATACAGCTGCAGCCTCAAGGCTCCTCCTTGGGCTCAGTGGTACTTCAGTCACATCTGCTTCTCTCCTGGGGTGGAGTGGAAGAGAGGAGGGTGGCGGGAGGTCTGGAAAGGCAGGATGGAGAGCCCTGCTCTGGCTATGTCCTGCTGCAGGGAGAGTGGATGAGGGGAGGGGTCTCCCCACCCCAGGTACCACTTGGCTTCCTTAGGGACAATGACATTTCCAGGTATGTTCTCAGTGACCTGTTTAGATCCTGTTGACTGGAGGCATGCTGAGAACAGAGAATTTGAAGATACAGGACATTCTTCCTGAGGCTGACGGCCTCCTCACCACCTCGGAGTTGTTACCTCCTGCTTTGGTGCTTTGGTGTCTGGGAGCCTCCCAGGTCCCAGGGCTTCATCTAGGAGATGAGAGAGTGTTTGCACCAGCTGAGTATTGGACCAGGTACCTTTTCAGCTGTTTCGTAATTTCATGGAGGGATGCCTGTGTTAATAAAGTACCTGGTCAGCATCTGAATTTTAAATTCATTAAGAAAGAGTGAGGGGTGTGAGGGGTATTAGTCGCTCAGTCATGTCTGACTCTTTGCAACTCCATGGACTGTAGCCTGCCAGGCCCCTCTGTCTATGGGATTTCCCAGGCAAGAATACTGGGGTGGGTTCCCATTCCCTTCTCCAGGGCATCTTTCCAACTCAGGGATCAAACCGGGGATCAATCTGCATTGCAGGCAGATTTCTTTACAGTCTGAGCTACCAGGGAAGCCCAAGGAGGGGGAGGGGATGTGTTTTGTAAGCGTCTCAAGTTATGGCAGCAGAGTTGAAGGATGGACGGTAGGCAACAGGACTGAAAGGGTGCTGGGATTCAATGACCCAATCACATTCATTTGTTTTCATTAAGGTGTAAATGACTGATATGTTATACAACAATCCTTAGATTTTACCCAGGGACTATGAACAAGGCCTCTCTCAGCCACGTTCTCCAGACGGCACTTCCAGAAGTTAACACAAGGAGCTGCACCGCTGTGGGAGATTTCTAGCCCAGCTCCCTGCCGTGTACTCTAGTAACCCAGCCTCCTTCTGGGAGGAGGTGGCTTGAGAGGGTCAGCCAGGCCCAGGGTGGGCCTGGAACCCTGGCTCAGGGACCCCTCCCTCGAGTGGCTGTTCCCCCTGGGGCCCCACGGGCACCTCTGGCCAAGTGGTACCGAAAAGTTGGCTCCTCTCCCTGTCACCCGGGAAACCTGGCAAGGGAGTGGACCGGGAAGAAAACCTCCTACCAGGCCAACTCCAAAGGCCAATATTTAGTCCGTGGTCAGGTCCCAAGTCCCAGTTTCCAATTCAGCAAGTCGGCCCCTGAGCATAAGGGCAGTGACATCCAGGTGCCAAGAGGTAGGGAATCAACCAAATATTTTCTAAGGGCTTTCCAGATGGACTCTAGGCAGGAAGATGAGCCAGTGGTCAGGTGACTGCATGGTGATGTTGCTGGCAGAGGGAGGCAAGGGTGGGCAGTGCGGTGGAACTCAGAGCAGCGGGCACCCCGCCTGAGCAGTTGGGGGAGGAGACATGGAAGAACTATCTTGAGAAGGTTGATGCTTGGTGACGAGTTCAAGTTAGGCAGGTGATGAAGGCTAGAAGGGGTTCCAGACAGAGGAGCTGCTTATGCAAACCCAGGGGAGCCCTGGGCTCAGCAAACAGCCCTGCCTTTGAGAGAAGCAGCCCCGTGGTGAGGTGGAGCCTGAGAGGTGAGTGAGCCACTTTAGGGACATTCAGGAAAGGAAGGAAAGCCCACACAGCATCTGAAGTCAGCAGCACCAGGGACTTGCCTGGTGCCCCGGTGGTTACGACTCCGTGCTTCCAATGCAGGCGGCACAGGCTCAATCCCTGATTCGGAAACGAGGACCCCACATGCCTCGAGGTGTGGTTCCTCCCACCCCAGACCGAGTCAACAGCACAGACAGAAAACCAAACGCTGTCCAGAGCATCTTGTCCAGTCCCTGTGACCTGGGGGAGCAGGCAGGCCGGAGGGCATGGGGCGCAGCTAGGCTGCCTGGGGCGGCGGGGCAGAGGTCCTTTCACGCTCCACTAAACATGAATCACTCGTGGGGTCCTTGCCACGCCTGGCTCCTTCTAAAGGTCACTGATCCGGAGTGTCCGGCACTGTGATCTGTAGCCGCAGCCAAGTGGGATGTCTCTGGTCAGGGGTCATCTTGGTGTGATGTTTACAGAGTCGGTTCCTCTGTATGTGTGTGTGTGTGTGTGTGTGTGTGTGTGTGTGAGGTCACAGCTCCTCTGTGTGTGTGTGTGTGTGTGTGTGTGTGTGTGTGAGGAGGTCACAGCTCCTCTGTGTGTGTGTGTGTGTGTGTGTGTGTGTGTGTGAGGAGGTCACAGCCCAAGACAGCCATGGCAGGAGGAGAAAGGCAGGACTGTCAGAAGATTCCAGGGTGGCCAGGATGCTCCGTGCTCTCCCAAGCCCCCCAGAGCCCCGGCAGTGGGGGGAGGGGATTAAGGATACCTCCCCTCCACCACCAGCCTTACAGCAGAAATAGCCTCCCTGAGTCCCGGCCACTCCCAGCCTGGCTCCATGGGCCTCATGGGCAGGGCTTCCTCCTTGCTGGTCTGGTCTGGTGTGGATAACGCAGGTCCGGTTACATCATTCCATCTTTCCCGAGAAGGGGCATTCCGGCAGTGACGGGCACAGCATACAGGTCAGGGAAGGGGCAGCGCTGTCAAATGCTGATACTGAACAAGCCAGTTGCATCCACTGGGCAAATCACTCAACTTCTTGGAATCTGTACTTTATAGGGGCAACATCTCCACCTTGCAGGGTTAGGGATTGAATGAGACGATGTGTATAATGCTCAGGCGCAGGCCCAGTGGAGTCCTTCCAGGCACGATCTGGCACCTCACAGAGGACCATTCTCCAGCCATCTTGGGCCAGGTGGTCAGAAAGTCTCCAGTGGCTGGCAGAAGGCTGCCTCTACCTTAGGGTCCCCAGGCTTGGCCGGCTTCCCGGGTGCCCTGCTGCTCATGGCCTGCAGGGGGCAGCAACAGGACGCGCAGCCGAGTTCAGGCCTCTTCCCCACCAGGCAGTGTTTTCCTTGCTGTCTGGAATAGAAAGTTCTCCAATTGCATCAGTGAATGCAGCTTGGGTCGATTTGTTTTTAAATGGGTGACGTTTGAGATTCCTTTGTGAAAGCCGTTCACATCTGGCATCCAAAGAAAATCATCAGTCTAGACTCTCAGGCTGATAGCAGCTTGTATGACATTTGGGCCTGTTTTCCAGTAAAAGTGCCGGCCTGCTCCCAACCCCAGCCCCTGCCCACGCTCCTGCCTTCTCTTCTTGTGACCTTTTATCTCAGCGGGAGCCCTGACTAGAAAGAGGGTTCTGGAAATGTGGTGTGTTTCTCATTAAGTTTCTGCGTCCAAAAAAAAAAAAAATTTCACGTGATGCAAAGCTCTTTTCCCCCTCATTCTCTCTTTACCCCTATGTATCTCCAATAACTCCTGCTGCTTAGGTTTTATTTACTTTTAGATGGCTGAAGATGGAAATTTTGTTGATACCAAGAGTTAAAAAAAAATCTGTCTCTCAGATATTGGTGATATGCTTGGGTCCCTTTTCCTCGCTCAGCCTGGAGGTGGTCACAGAATTCCAAACAGAATTAATCCTCTCGAGGGCCTGACAATCTCCATGGCCTTTTTTCCAAACCTGAACATTTCTTTCTTGAAAACCTGAGACTTTAACCTGGGAGACTGTATGGGATGAGCAGGCCCAGGGTTCTGAGGGGCCCTTAAGGAACCTCTGGTGGCTCAGATGGTAAAGAATCCACCTACAGTGTGGGAGACCTGTGTTCGGTCCCTGGGTTGGAAAGATACCCTGGAGGAGGGCATGGCAACCCACTCTAGTATTCTTGCCTGGAGAATCCCCGTGGACAGAGGAGCCTGGCGGGCTACAGTCCAAGGAGTCGCAAAGAGTCAGGCATGACCAAGAGACGAAGCACAGCACAGGGCACAAGGAGCCTCTGGGGCTGGAGGGAGTCTCCCTCCTCTCAGAAGGTCACTGCGGTGAGCCAGGCCCCCCCTTCCCTGCATATGTTGAGAGGCCTCCATCTGAGCCCAGCAGTCTGTGGCAGCAGAATTGAGACAGAGGGGAACAGACAGAGAGGGGAGGCCACAGGTCCTGATGATTCCAGGTCCCCTATATCTTCTCCAGGGACCAGTGGGCCTACATTTTCCCTGGAGGCAGCCTCTGTGAAAGCTGAAGCCAAGGTCAGATTGTGTAAACTGGCGTGTCTCAGAAATAGGCTCACAGTGTGGGACTCGCCTGGCGGCCCAGTGGTTAGGACTTCATGTTTCCACTGCCAGGGGCCAGGGTTTGAGCCCTCATCAGGGAACTAAAATCCCACAAGCCTAGAGGGGAGGACAAAAAAAAAAAAAAAAAAAAGGCTCAAAAATAAGCTTCGTTCCTAAAGCAGAGGCCTGTGAGAGCAGGGATTGGGTCACCCCTGTGCAGGTAAGCAGTCCAGACGTGAAGGTGCGAACCCGGGGTCTCTCCTCAGCTGGTCTCTGCACTCTGAGCCACTGGGATGCCTCCTCCCTCGGCCCCTCACCTTGACCTCGGCGGTGGGAGGGACTGGCCTTCCATCTTCCCTCGAAGAGCAACAGGGGCCCGGAACTCATGAGTCAGCATCATCCTCTGCCTTAGGGTTGCCCCTTCACTGTGCTCCCTCGGAGGCAGACCCCAGAGGGGCAGGCTGACGGTCGTCTCCATGCCTGGCTCTCGGCTGACTTCTCCGCTTTCCTTCTCCTCCTGGGGCAGCCTGGCACCCTCTGTTGTCAGCAGTCGGAGAAGCCTTCAGCATCCAGCTCTACCTGTATGAGATTTGCCTCTGAACCGCTGGGCAGAAACAAGAAGTGGTAGTCTGACTGCCACTAGCTCCCCAGGGGACCTCAGGCAAGTCCCTTCCATCCTCTAGCTGGTCCTTGTCCTTGCCATCTGGGGCTGGATCTGATGTTTGCTAAGCTCCCAGTTCCTAGAGCCGTGGAGGGGTCAGTGCACGACTGCCCACAGTGGCCTGTTTTTCTCAGGAAAGCTCAATGGGCCCACAGCCAAGCCCATCACTTCCATACCGTCTGGGGCTACTTTTGCAAGCCAACAACAGAACTGAGTCGTTGTGACAGAGGCCGCATGGCCCTCTAAGCCTAAGATATTTACTATCTGGCTCTTTACAGAAAGAATTCGCCAGCTTCTGGTCTATGGCTTCAATTTTATCTTATTTTCCCTAGGGTGAGGCAGAGTTGTTCCCAAAGGCATAGTCCTTTTGTTTTGTGGTGATGGGTCATTTGAATGAGGCAGAAGAAGCTCTTCCGGGATCCTGGCCAGAGAGCAGGTGAAGGAATCAGTATTAGGCCAGGCTGCTGTAACAGATACGCACAGGCTAGGCGGCTTTGACAACAGATATTTATCTTTTCACAGTTCTGGAGGCTGGAAGGCCAAGGTCAAGATGCTCACAAATTCAGTTTCTGAGGCCTATCCTGTTGGCTTGGAGGCTACTGTCTCGCTATGTCCTCCTCACATGGCCCTTCCTTGGAGCGTGGGCACAGAGGGTAGAGGAGGGGGTCTGGTGTCTCTTATAAGTTCACTAATCCTCTTGGATCAAGGCTGTAGTCTTATGACCTCCTTTAACCTTAATTACCTGTATATAGGCCGCATCTCCAAACCACAATCACACTGGGGTTGGGACTTGGACATATGAATTCTAGGGAGACACAGTTCAGTCTATAACAATTCTAACCCTTTGCTCAGGAGACTTTCTAATTATGCCTCCCTGCCAGATGGGGAGCCCACAGCTGTGGAGGGTCAGATGCTGGCTCTGGGTCTTCAGTTGGATTTTCTAGAAGCAGACCTTGAGATGAAGACTTAGGTGCTGGTGATGCGCTGAAGACGGGCTCGCTGGCGTCAAGTCAGGGAGTCTGAAGGGGCAGGGCGAGAGTTCAGGCGTAGGCCCACAGCAGGTGGCTTCATCCTGCAGGGAGCGGTGCTGTGGGTTCCCTCCTGGAGTCTGGAACACTGGCACCCAGCAGTCATTGGCTCAAGGCTGCCTTGGGGGATGTCACCTCCCAGGCATTTCCAGTCTCTACAGGTGCGGGCAAAGCAGCTCTAGTCGCCTGAAGGCGGTCCTTGATGGGAGGTGCAGGCATCAGAAGTAGGGGGTTGTGCAGCAGCTGCAAAAGGGACTGGAGGGGGTCTGGGCAGAGTATTGCCTGTGCGGTTACACCCTACAAGGAGAAGTCTGAGACAACAACAAAATATTTATCCAAGAGTGCAAGGCTCAGTCTGGGAGGAAGGATCTATGCCTTTGGATTCTCACATTCCCAGCCCTGGCACACAGTAGGTGTTCAGTTAGGCCTCAGGGCTGCCTGCAGAAGAGTTGGAGTGATGGGTGATGGGCTGGGTCAGGCGTGGAGGGTCACGGCTCTCCTCACCGCTAGGGCCCCTGCCCTGAGCCTGACAGTCCAGAAAAGCTTAGGGATTGACCGGTCACCAAAACAAAGGGCTTTGGTGAACATGGGCCTCAAAGACTTCCTTCACAACACAGGGTAGGGACTTCCCTCGGGGCCTAGTGGTTAAGGTGTCCGGCTTCCACTGCAGAGGTTCAATTCCTAGTCAGGGAACTAAGATCTTGCATGCTGCGTGATGTAGCTAAAACACATGCATGCGTACACACACACATGCACACACACACGCGCACGCACACACACACGCACACTCACACACACACACACACACACACACACACACAGCACAAGGGAGTAGTCCTTTCCCAGGGGTGGTGTGAGGGGAGGGCCATGGAAGCGTTGGGCAGGGTGGGTGGGAACATGCTAATCACAGGTAACCTGAGTAGGATTTTGTTTCTAACTTTTTTTTTTTCAATCCACTTCAGAACAAATAGAATGGTGGCTGATTTCACATGTTTTTTGGTTAGTTTTATCACATAGCCTTAATTTTTTTTCCTTGGGGAGTATTGAACTGAAAAACTATTAGAAATAATGAGAGTTCAGTAAGGCAGCCAGTCACAATATAAATGTGCAAAAATCAATAGCTTTCCTATTTCCCACAGTAACCGCTTAGAAAAAAAATAATGGAAAAGAAAGATCTCGCTCACAATAGAAACAAAAAATATTCATCACCTCGAAGCAAACTTGTAGGAGAAGACACACATCCTGAGCCTTCGTCTCTCTGCCCCAGCCACCCCACCGTGGTGGGAGAGACAATCGTTATATAACTATGAGCTCAGTTTCCTGGCCCTTACCCCTCAGAGCATAGCGGGTCAGCGTTTCCTTGGCTGTCTTGGTGGGAGGTTTTTGTCTCTTTGGAGGCATTTTGAAGATATAAGCTCATGACAGCTTCTCTGGGCAGCTGCCCAAGGGCGGCTGGGCCTGCTGGTTGGCTGTTGTGGTCACCGTGTGTGGTCACCCGAGCCCAGGGCCTGGCCTGGACCAGGGACCCATTGGAGGGATGCTGTCTCCTGGAGAGCCGGTTGACTTAGGAACAGGGCTGACCACTACTCCCACTCGGGGAGGTCTCAGTGATCAAGCTGGCTGCGCCACCAGAGGTGCGGGGCACAAAAGTGATCATTGGAAGGAGTCCTTCCTGTAACCAGACTGGTGTCTTGTCTGGGATGGAGCGAGGTCAAGGAAGAAACCCCAGGAACATTCTAAGCCAATTTCTGACTTGGGTGGAAGTGTTACATACACTGTTGTTGTTGCTTATTCGGTAAGTTGGGTCCGACTCTTTGCTACCCCATGGACTTTAGCCCGCCAGGCTCCTCCGTCCATGGGATTTTCCAGGCAAGAATACTGGAATGTGTTGTCAATTTCTGCCTCCAGGGGATCCTCCCAACCTAGGGATCGAACCCTTGTCTCTTGCATTGGCAGGCAGATTCTTTACCACTGAGCCACCAGGGAAGCCAGTTACATACATCAGTCAGACTGATTTTCCCTTGTAACGGGTAGAAAGCCTAGCTTAACCTGCTCTTTCCTCACCATGTGCCAAAAGGATATGAATCAAAGCAAGAGGATTCTGCCCAGACCCCCCCTGGTACAGGGTAGACATCTTGACTGCCCACTACAAGCCCTTACGGCTGCCCAAGGAGCCTGCTTTGCCCATTCTTATGGTGGGTCAGCAGTGAAGGGTACCAAGCCCCTCCAAGGAGCAGCCTGACACAGCAGCAGAAAGAGAGGTGGGACAGCACCTCAGCTGTCTTGCCCCTTGGGCAGGATGGCCCTGAAGTGTGTATCCCACAGAGCCGCCCACAGTGCCTGAATGGGACTGAGCTCAAGTTGGCCTTTAGCAGTTACCTGCTCAGTTATGTATATTCTTTTCCTGTCTTACTTCCCCAGTCTCCTAGTGATATGTTCTGGGATGACTGTGAAATAAACTCTTTGCATATGCATCCTTTTAGAAGGTGCCTCAACTAAAACAGAGAGAGAGAGATTGATTTAGCCTCGTATAACTGGAGCCCAGGCATAGATTTGGCTTCAGGTAGGGTAGGATCCAGAGGCTCAGTTAGAACTTGCTCTCTCTCCTCCCATTACTTGGTTCTGCTTGCTTTCCAGGCAGAATTTCTCAACATGCCGGTTCCCAGAAGGCTTATATTCTCCCAACTAAACCACTCTAGCAAAAAGAAGAAACTCCAAGCAAATCTTATTTTTCTTTACTTATTTATTTAATTTGGCTGAGCTGGGTCTTAGATAGCAGGTGGGATCTTTGATCTTCACTGTGACATGTGGGCTCTTTAGTTGGGGCATGTGAGATCTAGTTCCCCAAACAGGGATGGAACCCAGGCTCCCTGCGTTCCGAGTGGGGACCGCCAGGCAAGTCCCCCAAGCAAATCTCAGAACTAAGACCCACTGGTCTGGCTTGCAGTCTCTGAGCCAGCACTGAGGCCAGGCAGATGGAATGGCCTGATTGCCCAGTCCCGAGTCAGCTGCCTGTGGCTATCCACTCCCCTTCTTCTCCCAACCACAGCACCTCATACACTGGAGCGATCAGAAGCAGGGACCAGGGACTTGTGTTTTGGAAGTAAACGAGGGCAGACACTTACCTGTGTCAACCTGCCGATGTCTGTTTGTAGGAGGGAGAAGCCTTGAATGTACCTGTCCCTCTATAGGAGACTTGCTAATTACCATCAGACAGTACCGGTGACCCGTTTTCAGAGAATCTGTGGTAAGCCAGGCCACCATTTTCCTCAAAGTTATGAGAGAGAAAGAAAAGAACATCACATCCGAAATACTGCATCTGCTTTTCATACTCATGATTCCTGTGGACGAAACCAGTCTTTGATGGGAAAATAGAAGGTGAGAAGAGGGCTCATATCTGGAGATTAGCTACCGTGTGCTAGGCAATATCTTAGCCCTGTGTGGTTGGGATTCATTTAACATGAACCCCATCTGCTCCTCTTACTGACGGACAGACACAGAAATGAGGAGATGTTAAGTCAGGTGCCAAGAAATCAAGATAGAAATTCTGAGCCTGGACTGTTTTCACCCCTCGGTCCTGGTATTGTCACTATTTTAGATACTTTCTCTCAGAGAATGGGCTTCCCAGGTGGTGCTAGTGGTAAAGAACCTGCCTGCCAATGCAGGAGACCTGGGTTCGATCCCTGGGTTGGGAAGATCCCCTGGAGGAGGGCACAGCAAGCCACTCCAGTGTTCTTGCCTGGAGAATCCCGTTGACAGAGGAGCATGGTAGACGACAGTCCATGCATGGGGTTGCAAAGAGTCAGACTGAACTGAAGTAGCGTAGCATGCTTGCACCCTTGGAGAATGGTGTCAGGAGAGGGGTGTGTGCTCTTCTGGTTCTGTGGTTAAGATAACCCATCTTCCCGTGCGTCCAAGTACCTTGATATTGGAAAGGAGATACTTTAGGCGAGTCGGGCACAGTTATATACACATAGTGTAAGAATCACAAGCAAACCATCAGTGCCCATGAAATGACAGGGAGCTTAATGGCAAAGAACTCGTCGTGCGTTCAGACCAGGCTGGAGAAGCTGATCTCTGTAGTTCACAGTGCAGGCAGGAAGAACCAGACAGCTGGTCTCCCAAGAGCAAGGACTCTGCCTGCCTGTATTATGACTTTGGGCCCAGCACCCAGCCTGCCACACAGTAGGTGCTCAGCACTCACCTGGTGGATGAATGAACAAATGGGTGCATGTTGGTGGCTTAAAAAAAAAATGTTACTTTCCAAATGTCTTTCCATGCCGACAAAGAAATCATTTCTACTGGCTGCGTAATAGTTCCTAACAGGTCCATTTAACACTTGATTGAACTGACTGTTCAAAAGTGTTTGATATATTTAACCATTGAATTCCCTGTTTTTGAACAGTTGGATAGTTTATATCTTTGTTTTTGTTTATTTGTTCAGTTGTGTCCATCATTGTTGTGACCCCCAGGGAGCCCGCCAGGCTCCCCTGTCCATGAGATCTTCCCAGGCAAGAATACTGGAGTGGGTTGCCATTTCCTTCTCCAGGGTATCTTCCTAGCCCAGGGATTGATCACATGTCCCCCTTGTTAGCAGGCTGATTCTTTACCACTGAGTCACCAGGGAAGCCCAGTTAGTATCTTGGGAGGATATTAAACAATACTATGAGTGAACATCCTTGCACTTAAATTTTTGCAATTTTTCAAATAATTTTCCTAAGATACATGCAGAAAAGAATTACTTGGCTAAATAGCATGCATGTTTAAAGGATTCTCCATCCCCCCTTTATTTTTGGATACACATAGCCAAATAGATATCCATATATAACAAGAAAAATGTAATTTACTTTAAAAACAAAACAGATTTGTCCTTGACGCAGTCTTGGTCTAGACATAGCACACATTAGCACTCTGAAGCTAATTAGTTCATTTTTATGGATTCTTGTTTAAGAGAAGTGAGGCCCTGGATGAGGCTGGAAAATCCTCTGCTTGCTGTTTATTCCTGCCATCCAGTCCTGTGAATCTCTGTTGACTCTCTGGAGGGGATGAGTGCCTTGTCTTTGGGCTGTGACGCCGTGTCTTATGGAGCTCACATCTTCCTTTGCTTCCTCTCCACCCCATCACCTCATTAGTGCCTCGCACAGGATCCAGATTCCAAAAATACTTGTGGAATTAAGCGTTGGCAAGAGGGTGGGAAATCCAGACTTGCACACACTGTTGGTGGGAGTATTAACTGGTACAGCCACTTTGGAGGCAGTTTGGCAGCATCTGTTAACACGTAAAATGTGCATACCCTGTGATTCAGCAATTACAGTTCTCCACATCTTCTCAAGAGAAACAGTTGCACGTGTGCAGATGTTCACTGCAGCACTGATCCTGAGTGCAAAACCAAAAGCAACTCAAATGTCCATCAATAGGGGAATGCGATTTAAAACATTTCTGTCCTGTGCAGTAGTTCAAGAGAGTGAAACAGATCAGCACCTGAAAAGTGGATCCTGTGAGCCAAATCCAGGCCAGCAGACACATTCTATTCACGTTGCACAATATTTTTGCTCCATACAATCTGCAACTGTTTTAGTAGAGTCTATTCTTGTTATCTGTGGTAGTTAGGTTCCATAAAGTCACTGTGAACACTGAATGAGGGAATATAGAACAGTTACTCTCAGGGAAAATGCAGGAGTAGGTTTCAGTTTTGTCCACCAGCAAATTCATAGCTTTGTTTTGTGTGTGCTTTGTTTAGAGATACAATATTTAATATGCATTATTGACTCATTAATACTGAACTCACAGCCAACGGTATCATAACTCACGCCTGAACAAAGTTTATCTAACAGATGTATTTTCTCCATAAGGTGCATCACAGCCTTCTTGTTCTTAGGAACACTAGATTGCACTTCAGGACATAATTCCAGAGCCATCCTAATCAGTGAAATTACCAACAAAACGTGGCACAAAGTGTGAACAGAGTGACATTAAATAGATCACAGAAACGGCATTTGTGTATAGTCTGGAGAATGAATCAAGAAGGCAGAGTCCACTTGATCAGCCTCATGTAGGAATATGCAGGGTGGGTGACTCAAGGCTTTTGCCATTCTTCACATATCTGTGAATGACCACAAAAACACTGAGGGTATTGATTTTGGGGTTACTAGTAAATTTTAGTGAGTACAGAGATCCACAAATAGAGAACCTGTGAATATTAAGGATTGGCTGTATGCATCTCTAAAATATAAGACCTCTTTTAAAAACATAACCTCAATTACCATCTTTCTCTTAGATTCCTTAACATTATGGACTAGCCATCAAAATTCACATTTTCCCAATTGTCTTATTAAAGCATCATTATGAATCCGTGGATTTAATCATAGCTGACATATTTGAATTCATTTGCAAATATTATTATGGTTCATTTTATTATTTATCTTTAATATTATTATTACCCATGCTCAGATTGTCCCATCTTTGGCCAGTGGGACTTTTTTCAAGCTGGCATAACCTAGGCTTTGATAATTTTCTTTCTGATATAATTTGGTATTTAGGATCCTCTTACTTATTTCCTGTTCCAGATCCACCATTAGCTATTTCTCCATGCAGCACTGGTTCCTTTCGTGAGCAATGGTCCATGGAGACCCTGATATGCGTGCTATGGGTGCTCACTGCTATCAGCACTGTCAGTTTCAACTGGGAAACACAGGAAGTACCTGTCTGTCTGTGTATCTGTCCACCTATCTCATCAATCATGAAATACATGATGAATTTGAACCTATGCTTCCTTTCAGTTTCTGGATTATATGGCTTTTACTCAGTTCTTCTAATAGTTGTATTTCCTTCTTCCCACACCCAGAATCTGTGTTCTCAAAAACAACATGAATGAGAAAATATCATATGATTATTCAATAGTTTTATCTGACTTTGCATTACCCATATGACAGGTCTAAAATAGCAGAACCAGAGTAATATCATTACTGAAATCAGTTACTCTGTTGCTGTTTTTTAAAATTTATGTTTCATTGGTGGAAAATTGCTTTACAATATTGTGTTGGTCTCTGCCGTACATGAACATGAATCAGCCACAGGTGTACATATGTCCCCTCTCTCTTGAAGCTTCCTCCCACCTCCCACCTCCCACCTCCCACCTCCCACCTCCCACTCCATCCCATCCTTCTAGGTTGTCACAGAGCGCCTGATGTGAGCTCCCTGCATCGTACCCCAAATTCCCACGGGCTCCGTTTTACATATGGTCATGTATATGTTTCCATGCTGCTCTCTCAACTCGTCCCTCTCCTTCCCCCACTGTGTCCACAATTCTGTTCTCCGTCTGTGTCTCCACTGCTGGCCTGCAAATAGGCTCATCAGTACCATCTACAGTCCTTTCTGTACTTAGGATGCATCCCACTGGGAGTGTGCAGTCAAGTGCTCATAGCTTATCTCTGTGTAGTTTTGCTACCAAAATGGATACACCGTTAGGTTCAATTATTTCATTTTTTATATTTTGGGATTCACATTTTAAAATTTAATGTTGTCTTAATAGATGTAAAAGAATTACACAGCATCAAAGACATATCTAAAAAGCAAAATATGTGTAAGTAAATCTAGCTTCCATCTATCCCTGTCTCATTTACTCTATACCTTTCTTTATCCTAGAGAGAACCCTAAAACCCTTTTTTGTGGTTTATTTGTCCATGGAAAAATAGAATTAAATCAGAATATATTTATATCTGTATATTTCTTCCTTTATTATTTATATCTATATATCTCTTCCTTTATTATAGAAATAGTAGAATATGGCATTTTTCTGCACTTAAAAATCACTTTAACAACGTATCTTGGAAATTACTCCATAGTAGGAGATATAGACGTTCCTCATTATTACAATATAGTTATATATTACTCTATTACTCTATCATAAGGATGTATATAATGTATTCAACCAGTTCCAGACTGTGGCATTTTAGTTGTTTTCCGTCTCAGCTATTATAATTTGTGTCCTTGGACATCTCTCTCTCTCTTTTTAATATTTATTTACAACTGCACTGGGATTTTTTTTAAGATTTATGTATTTGGGCTTCACTGCTTCCTTGTTGCTGCACAGGGGCTTTCTCTAGCTGCGGTGAGCAGGGGCTGCTCTCTAGTTCCGGCATGCAGACGCCTCGTTGCCGTGGTTTCCCTTGCTGCAGAGCACGTGCTCTAGGGTGCACGGGCTTCGGTGGTTGCGGCTCCCAGCTCTAGAACGCTGGCTCAGTAGCTGTGGCACATAAGCTTAGCTGTCCTGCGGCATGTGCGATCCTCCCAGACCAGGGATTGAACCTGCGTCCCCAGTGTTGGTAGGTGGATTCTTTACCACCGAGCCACCAGGGAAGCCCCACGTGTCATTTTTTTATAGTTTTGCCAGTATATATTTGAAATAGATTCCAAGAATTATGACTATTAGATCAAAGAGTAAATGAATATGTAATCTCGCTAAATATCTTCAAATTTTCTTCCGTAGGGGTCCTTCCATTTACATTCCTTCCAGCGATATGTAAAGGTGCTGGTTCTTCCAAAGCCTCATCAACAGAGTGTACTGTTGAACTTTTAGAGTTTTGCTCATCTTTTGGAGAGGTGAGAAACTGTGTCTCAGCATAATTTGCATTTCTGTTATTATTGCCCAACTTTTTGGAGGAAAATACAATGTATTGGTATCATATAAAATAATACATTTCATAGAAACCTGAATCTCTTTTAAAAAGTTAATGTAGCTACACCAATCAACATTTCCAGCTGGGGTGACTGGCGGGGACTGAGTCCAGCTGTCCACGTTAGATGGGCGTGTGGTTCCTGGTTTAATACAAACTCCACTCTGCCCTCACTGGATTATAGAACCTGCCTATCCCTGTCAGTGTTCGATCTGCAGCCCATCCCTTGACTTGAAAAGTAGGTCTAACAGCTATCTGTTGCCAGAAATGCGGCATCACGAGCATCATAGTCACAACAGCGGTGGCCTCTATCACACTGAGCGTTTGTTGCCCTGCCTCTGGGGTGGCTGGCTGGGTGGCTGTGCTGATGTTAGCTGGGCTCACTCACATGTCTGAGGGTTTGGTTAGCTGTCAGCTGATGTAGATGAGCTTTGACTGGTTATAGAGCCACACACAGAGTGTGATCCCGTACATGTGAAGCATAGCTGTGTACTGGGTGGTGCGCTCTTTGTCCAGATGCCACTCATGCAGGAGCCCTCACTGCTAGGTTTATGGGGGGCTGCGTCCCCCTTAGAGCCACGTGCCTCGTCCCCTGACGACCACCCCCAGTGCTCTAGCCTCAGACGTCTGCTCGCGGTCAGTAAGGACTTTTGCTTCTACCAGGTCCTTTGGCTCTGTCAGAGACGGGAACGTGGTCTCGTCCGCTGAACCATGTGGTAGGGCAGAAGGACGGCAGTAGCAATGCTGAGCTGACGAGAAGGCTGAGCTCCCGGGGAGAGGGATTCCTGTCAGCTGACCGCGTCTGGACTCAGACTGCAGCTCTTCCCTGGGTCTCCAGCCTGCGGGCCTGCCCTGCAGATTCTGGACTTTCCAAGCCTCCACAATTGCACGAACCAATTTCTTTCTTTTTTTATTATGGGAATATAATTGCTTTACAACGTCGTGTTAGTTTCTGCTGTACAATGACATGAATCAGCCGTCAGTTCAGTTCAGTCGCTCAGTCGTCTTCGACTCTTTGTGACCCCATGAATCGCAGCACGCCAGGCCTCCCTGTCCATCACCATCTCCCAGAGTTCACTCAGACTCACGTCCATTGAGTCAGTGATGCCATCCAGCCATCTCATCCTCTGTTGTCCCCTTCTCCTCCTGCCCCCAATCCCTCCCAGCATCAGAGTCTTTTCCAATGAGTCAACTCTTCGCATGAGGTGGCCAAAGTACTGGAGCTTCAGCTTTAGCATCATTCCTTCCAAAGAAATCCCAGGGCTGATCTCCTTCAGAATGGACTGGTTGGATCTCCTTGCAGTCCAAGGGACTCTCAAGAGTCTTCTCCACCACCACAGTTCAAAAGCATCAATTCTTCGGCGCTCAGCCTTCTTCACAGTCCAACTCTCACATCCATACATGACCACAGGAAAAACCATAGCCTTGACTAGACGGATCTTAGTCGGCAAAGTAATGTCTCTGCTTTTGAATATACTATCTAGGTTGGTCATAACTGTTCTTCCCAGGAGTAAGCGTCTTTTAATTTCATGGCTGCAGTCACCATCTGCAGTGATTTTGGAGCCCCCAAAAATAAAGTCTGACACTGTTTCCACTGTTTCCCCATCTATTTCCCATGAAGTGATGGGACCAGATGCCATGATCTTCGTTTTCTGAATGTTGAGGTTTAAGCCAACTTCTTCACTCTCCTCTTTCACTTTCATCAAGAGGCTTTTTAGCTGCATGTATACATATTTCCCTTCCCTCTTGGACTCCCCTCCCAACCCCTCTCCCAACCCTCATCCCATCCCTCTGGTCACAGAGCACCAAGCAGAGCGCCCCGTGCTTTATAGCAGGTTCCCACTAGCTGTTCATTTCACATGTGTCAACCCTAATTCCGCAATTCGTCTCGCTCTCCCCTTCCCCATCTGTGCCCACCTGTCTGTTCTCTATGTCTGCATCTCTATTCTTGCCTTAGAAGTGGGTTCAGCTGTACCATTTTTCTCAGTTCCATATATATGCATTAATATGTGATGTTTGTTTTTCTCTTTCTGACTTACTTCATTCTGTGTGACAGACTCTAGGTCCATCCATGTGTCTACAAATGACCCTATTTCATTCCTTTTAGTGGCTGAGTAATATTCCACTGTACATATTAATATATGCATGATCTCATTTCTTAAGTCTGTCTCTCTACACACACACACACACACACACACACACACACACCCTGCTGCTTCTGTTTCTCTGACTAATGCAGAATGTTAGCAGCGGAAGGGCTTCAGCCTGGGTTGTTGCTTGTTTCCTTTTAAGGCAGCTTAAGAACAAATAAAGTTCCCCACAGTGAGACTTCATTTCCTTCAGTTTTATATGAACAGATGACTATTCCTCACATAAACAAAACGCTGCCTTCATTTCTTGTCTATTATAATTCTATTCTTAGGATTCCATCCCTTCTTGTTCCGTGTTGCACTCTGGAGATTTTTGGAATTAACTGACAATGTGGGGTCTCAGCACAGTGTTCTTCAACTCCCAGGTTTTTCTCCTGGTGGGTTGAATGGGGTAGTGAGAGAGTAGGACAGAGGTAAAATAAGTCTTTTCACCCTGCCACAAACCTTTAGAGGCTCTTTGTAGTTATACCCCTCAAAGATTTAGACCTTCCCTAAGCTCTGTTTATTTTCAGAAACTGTCCTGGGTTCCAAGGCAGGTTCCATTCAGGCCAAACCCAATAAAAGGGATGGTGCAGTCATAAGAATACATTGAGCCATTTTGTCTCATTGAACTTACTAGAATTTAGCTATTTATTTTTGGCTGTGCAGCATGTTCCCTTTCAGGGATTGAACCCACCCCCCTTGAGCATTGGAAGCCCGGAGTCTTAACCACTGGACCACCAAGGAAATTGCCACGAACTTACCAGAATTTATACTCAAGTCTCTGAGTCTCAAAATTGGGAGGCTCTGTGTGTCTTGGATATTCTGAATTTTGTACCAATGGCACCACTGACACATGGGCCTGACTCATCCTCCAGGATCCCTGAGCGCACACGAGAAAGATCTCAGTAGCTAGACTCGGAAAAGGAGAGGACGAGAGGGCCCAGCAGGCAAGCTAGACTCTGCGTCCAGCGCCACAGGCTGGGCTGCTCCTCCTCCTATCGCATTATTCTGCAGATATTCCACAGAGTGTTTGTTCTAAACGTCCTCTGATTTGGCAGAGGCATCTTGGCATCACGGGGAACTGGCATCTGGGAGAAGCATTGAAGGTGCTTTGCAGTGGGGGCTGATTTCTTAAATGCTCATAAATTCTGCACGCTGTGCATAGAACCAAACACATCACAAACACACGCTCTGAAAACCCTCTTATGAATTCTTTTCAGTCTGTGCCTCTGCAGAGAACACGGGTGTCATCTGAAAAAGAAATAATCACATGATCTCCCATACCCACAGTGGGATGAACGAGGGACTGATGGGCTTGACTCTCTCATTTGGGTCTCAACCCTGGATTCCAACATTAAAAGCCCACTAGTCGGGGGAAGAGTGGAGGGATGAGGAGAAGGAGAGAGAAGGAGAGAAAAAAGAGAAAGCCAGTCACCAGCGGAACAACAGCTCTTCTCTGGGGAAAGAGACTGATGTGAGGAAGGTGGGAATAAGAGCCACCACAGCATAGAAGTTTTTGAGTCAAACATACCTGGGTTCAAATCCAAGCCTTACTGCTTGCCACCTGTGTTACCAGAGGCAAGTCACCCTGAGCCTTAGCGTCCTTACTCATACAAAGAAGGTAATAGCCAACTACCTTGGAGACTTATTGGCAGGCTAAGATCATGATTACAAAGGACACAGCACACAGTAGGTCTTCATGAATGTCAGCTGTTTCTTTTATTTTTATCACATGCCTGATTGTGGCCCTGTGAGGAAGGCCCCTGGGCACATCTCTGCCTTCTTGGAGGGCTGTGGAGAAGAGAGACAGAGGGAGGAGTCCCTGTGATGAGTCAGTGGAGGGTGGAAAGTGGAATTCTTGGCTCCTGGTTGAGGAAGTGAAGTGAAGTGAAATTCGCTCAGTCATGTCTGACTCTGCAAGTCCTATACACTCCATGGAATTCTCCAGGCTAGAACAGTCCTGCAGGGTGATTCTTTACCAGCTGAACCACAAGGGAAGCCCAAGAATATTGGAGTGGGTAGCCTATCCCTTCTCCAGTGGCTCTTCCCGACCCAGAGTCGAACCAGGGTCTCCTGGATTGTGGGTGGATTCTTTACCAACTGAGCTATTGAGGAGGCTCAGTCTAATTAAATGGCCTGATTCTTGATAAGCCATTGCCTGAATGGTTGGAGGAACTAGATGAGCCCTGGGGACAGGTGTGGGTTCTGTTCTCTGACCCATGGCCACCTTGCCTGGGGGAAGCAGCTGAGCACAGGGAATATCCTGGTTTATCCCGTTGTTCAGTCGCTCAGTCATGTTGACTCTTTGCGACCACACAGACTGCAGCACGCCAGGCTTCCCTGTCCTTCACATCTCCTGGAGCTTGCTCAAACTCATGTCTATTGAGTCAGTGATGCCATCCAACCATCTCATCTTCTGTCATCCCCTTCTCCTGCCTTCAACCTTTCCCAGCATCAGGGTCTTCTCTAATGAATCAGCTCTTTGCCTCTACTTGCCTGGACTGTGAGTCTCTCTGGACAGAGTCCTCAGAGGGGCTTCCTGTGTCTCTCCCACGTCCTCTGCAGAACAGGCACTGACCCCTGAGAGGCTGTGGCTCTGCTTAGAGCAACTTCTCTGGCCTCCATAGGACACATTTCTCTTATATTATTCAGGTTTGCGTGTGTGTCTTAATATAGATTAATAGGAGGTCTGCAAGGTGAAAAACTCCAAAAGAAAAATGAATCAAACAATCACTCCACAAAGAGACCTCTCCTCTGCCCCTACCCATCTCTTCTTTCTTTTGATAAACTCGACGTTAACCCCAGCTGTTGCATCATGGGAAAATCTTGGCCCTTCCATACTATCCATGAAGGTTAGATCAGGGTCATTTTTCCTCAAAGGGTGAAGTTATATGAAAGAACTGGGTTACCCAAAGTGAGATAGCAGCATGGTACTGGCAAAGTAGGGGCTTTGAGTACAGTTGGCCTGAGTTTGTGTCCTGACCTGTGACTCTGGGGCTGTGTGACCTTGTGACCTGGAGGAAATTACTCACCTGCCTTGAGCCCTAGTTTCTTCATATGTGTAAAAGACCTCGGTTTGCTTACTTTAAAAAAAAAAAACTTTTTTATTTTTAAACAGCTTTATTGAGATATAATTTAGATACCATAAAGTTCATCTATTTAATGCACACAATTCAGTTGTTTTAAGTATATTTAAGAGTTGTACAATCATCATAATATTATAATTTTAGAACATTTTCACCATCTCTCAAAGAAAAGACTGGTTAACAGTCATTCCCCATTCCTACCCTCCCCTATTCCCTGGCTCTAGGCAACCACTAGAGTCACAATCATTTTCTGTCTCATTGTCTATTCTGGACATGTCATATAAACGGAATCATAGACTATGTGGTCTTTTCATTTAGCATAAAGTTTTCAGGTTTCGTCCCTGCTGTAGTGTGTATCAGTACTTTATTCCTTTTCTTTGTTGAGTAGCATTCCATTGTATGGATATACCATATTTTATTTAGTCATTCATGAGTTGGTGGGCATTTAGGTTGGTTTCACTTTATTCCTGTCTTTTTGAATTGAAGTATAGTTGATTTACAACATTCTGTTTCAAGTGTATAGCAAAGTGATTTGGATATATATATATGAAAGATGGGCACAATAAAGGACAGAAATGGTGTGGACCTAACAGAAGCAGAAGATATTAAGAATACACAGAACTATACAAAAAAGATCTTCATGACCCAGATAATCACAATGGTGTGATCACTCGCCTAGAGCCAGACATCCTGGAATGTGAAGTCAAGTGGGCCTTAGGAAGCATCACTATGAACAAAGTTAGTGGAGGTGATGGAATTCCAGGTAAACTCTTTCAAATCCTAAAAGATGATGCTGTGAAAGTGCTGGACTCAATACGCCAGCAAATTTGGAAAACTCAGCAGTGGCCACAGGACTGGAAAAGGTCAGTTTTCATTCCAATCCCAAAGAAAGGCAATGTCAAAGAATGTTCAAACTACCGCACAATTGCGCTCATCTCACACACAAGCAAAGAAATGCTCAAAAGTCTCCAATATAGGCTTCAACAGTACGTGAACTGTGAACTTCCAAATGTTCAAGCTGGATTTAGAATAGGGAGAGGAACCAGAGATCAAATTGCCAACATCCGCTGGATCATCAAAAAAGCAAGAGAGTTCCAGAAAAACATCTACTTCTGTTTTATTGACTATGCCAAAGCCTTTGACTGTGTGGATCACGATAAACTGGAAAATTCTTAAAGAGATGGGAATATCAGACCACCTTACCTGCCTCCTGAGAAATCTGTATGCAGGTCAAGAAGCAACAGTTAGAACTGGACATAGAACAACAGACTGGTTGCAAATGGGAAAAGGGGTACGTCAAGGCTGTATATTGTCACCCTGCTTATTTAACTTCTATGCAGAGTACATCAGGAGAAATGCTGGCCTGGATGAAGCACAAGCTGGAATCAAGATTGCTGGGAGAAATATCAATAACCTCAGATAAGCAGATGACACCAAACTTATGGCAGAAAGCAAAGAAGAACTAAAGAGCCTCTTGAAAGTAAAAGAGGAGAGTGAAAAAGTTGGCTTAAAACTCAACATTCAGAAAACGAAGATCATGGCATCCTGTCCCATCACTTCATGGCAAATAGATGGGGAAACAGTGGAAACAGTGACAGACTTTGTTTTTTGGGGCTGCAAAGTCACTGTAGATGGTGACTGCAGCCATGAAATTAAAAGATGCTTGCTCCTTGGAAGAAAATTTATGACCAACCTAGATAGCTTATTAAAAAGCAGAGACATTATTTGCCAACAAAGGTCCATCTAGTCAAAGCTATGGTTTTTTCTTTGGTCATGTATGGATGTGAGAGTTGGATTATAAAGAAAGCTGAGTGCTAAAGAATTGATGCTTTTGAACTGTGGTGTTGGTGAAGACTCTTGAGAGTCCCTTGGACTGCAAGGAGATCAAACCAGTCCATCCTAAAGAAAATCAGTCCTGAATATTCATTGGAAGGACTGATGCTGAAGATGAAACTCCAATACTTTGGCCACCTGATGGGAAGAACTGACTCATTGGAAAAACTCTGATGCTGGGAGGGATTGGGGGCAGGAGGAGAAGGGGACGACAGAGGATGAGATGGTTGGATGGCATCACTGACTCGATGGACATGAGTTTGAGTGAACTCCAGGAGTTGGTGATGGACAGGGAGGGGCATGGTGATAGGGAGGGGCGTGCTGCAGTCCATGGTGTCACAAATAGTCAGACATGACTGAGCGACTGAACTGAACTGATGTGTGTTTGTGTATATATGTTTTCATATTCCTTTCCATTACAGGTTATTATAAGATGCTGAATATAGTTCCCTGTGCTATACAGTAATCTTTTCTACTTTTCCATTTTATATATAGTAGTGTATATCTGTTGGTTTGCTTACTTTTTGTATATGCCTCACTTTTTGCAATATTTGTGTTCTGTTCAAAACTGGAATTGTGATTTTAGAAAGTAAATAAGAACTGAACATCAAATTTTTAAATGATCATTTATAATCATGCCTTGGATTATATTCCCCTCTGGATCATGTCAGGGTATCAGGAAAAAGGGCAAAAATTCCCCAAGGTTTTATTATACTGGGCGGGATTGAGATGAAGTGAAGATTTTGAAGAAAACAAGATAAATGAATGTCTCATTTTTGATGTCAAGAATCAGAGTACTGAAGGAATAAAGATCCTAAAATAGCTAAAAATAGTTACCATGTGATCCACCAATCCTAATTACTCCTGGGCATATATTTGGAGAAAACTTTAATTCAAAAAGATACATGTACCTCATTGTTCATAGCAGCATTATTCACGTTAGCCAAGACATGGAAGCAACCCATATGTCCGTCAACAGATGAATGGATAAAGAAGACGTGGTATACATACCATGAAATACTACTTAGCCATAAAAAAAGAATGAAATAATGCCATTTACAGCAACGTGGATGGACCTAGAGATGATGAGATCAAGCAAAGTTAAGTCAGAAAAGGAAAGACAATTACCATATGATTTCACTGATATGTGGAATCTAAAATGTGACACAAAATGCACCTATCTACAAAACGGAAACAGACTCACAGACGCAGAGAACAGACTTGTGGTTGTCAAGGGGGAGTGTGCTGGGGGAGGGGTGGGTTGGGAGTTTGGGATTAGTATATGCAAACTATTATATACGGAATGGATAAACAACGAGGTCCTACTGTATAGGGGACTATACACACTATACACACTGCACAGGGAACTATGTTCACTATCCTGTGATGAACCACAATGGAGAAGAACATGCGTAACTGAATCACTTTGATGTACACCAGCAACTAACACATTATAAATCAACTATATTTCAATTTGAGCTTCCCAGGTGGCGCTAGTGGTAAGGAACCCACCTGCCAGTGCAAGATGGGGATTTGATCTCTGGGTTAGGAAGATCCACTGGAAGAGGGCATGACAACCCACTCCAGTATTCTGGCAGGGGGAATCCCAAGGACAGAGGGGCCTGGCAGCCTACAGTCCACAGAGCCGCAAAGAGTCAGACATGACTGAAGTGACTTAGCATACAGGCATACTTAAATTTTTTTTAAAAAGACCCCATGCCATGTTGAGCGTGCAGCATCATAGATCATTCTCAGCAATCTTGCAAATCCTAATTGAATGCAAACGTGTTCTTCTGCTTTTGCCCTCCTCAGAAAGAGCAGCAGTGGAGGCCACTAGTGGCCAAGTACCTCACTCTGCCTTCAGCTAGAGTTTCATGCAGCAAGGCCATTGTCCCTGCACTGGAGGCATTGAGGCTGTGGAGGCATTGAGGCTGTGGAGAGCCTGCAATTGGAGAAGTCCTCCCCTGATGGGTGGGATCATGGCGGGGTCGGGGGAGGTTCACAGCATTCCCTGTTGGGTGATGTCTCCTGACCACCTGCTTCTGCTGTAAGAGCCTGGGGGATGGGCTGTTACTGGGAGTGGGAGGGTGTTGAACCTGAACTCTGATGAACTTCTGCTGATATCCTGCGTGGTCAGGAGCATGGGGACTCTGAGGTTAGCAGATATCAGTGACCTCGAAAGGGTCCCAATATCCCCGTACAGAGCTCAGTGTGCACGATACAGCTAAACCTAGGGAAGGGAGAAGGTGGAGCTTTCTGGATTCCAGGTGGCTTGTCAAAGCCTTCCTCAAAAAGGCTTCACTGACTGTTGGTGAGGGGTTTCTGACCCCAGAGGAGGTGCCTGGTGCTCCTGCCTATAGCTCCTTAACCCGCGGGCCTTTTTGGGACATCTGTCAAGAAGAGCACGTAATAAATAGAGAAGGACTTTGTGAAACAATGCCCTTTAAGAAACTTCAAGCTGTTGTAAGAATGACTATCATTACATTGCTCTTTGAGCATCTTTATTCATCTCCAGTAGAGTATATAGAGAAATCTCCCCCTGACAGTTGGATGTAAGTTCTTGTCACTGTTCCAAGGAGAAAATTCTCCCAGGAATGTAGTTTATGGAATCTTTCCCTAATGAGGTGGTTTTCCTGCAGGTGTTTATTGGTGAAGCCCTCCAGAGCAATATTATTCCCAAGACACTGTAATGTGGATAATATCAAACCTCTTATTCCCTTTCAAGAGGTAAACAATCTTGCTAGTTTGCTTGCTGCGGGCTGTACGTGATGCTTTATCATCTTTACTAAGCAATGTGAGTTTAGGAAAAGATGAGATTTCTGTTTCTGGCAAAATGGAAGATTAGAAGTTCTAAAACCCTTCTCTTATGAAACAACTGAAAATACTAGATAAAAATGCTTATGTAAGAAACATGATTTTACATGCAGGGATGACCTTGTAGGAAAATGAAGGACATCATCAGAGACCAGGGACAAAGTGGGTGTGTGTGTGGGGCAGGGTGTTGAGTGATAGTTGACATTGCTGGCTGCCCAGAGGCCCCTGCAGCCACAGACAGGAGGTAGATGAGACTTCAGGCCTGGAAAGAGTCAGAGGGTCTTCTCTCCACTCAATACAGAGTTCAGGTTCACAAAGGGCTACACTTTAAAATAAAATTATTTGTCTGTACTGAGTCTTAGCTTGAATTGAAGCTCATGGGACCTTTAGTTGTGGCATGCAAATTCTTAGCTGTGGCACATGGGATCTAGTTCTCCAACCAGGGATTGAACCTGGGCCCCCTGCTTTGGGAGTGTGGAGTCTTAGCCACCGGACCACCAGGGAAGTATCTGGGCTACACTTTTAGTAAAAAAGTAAACCAGGAAAAACCCTCCTTGCCAAGGGAAAATGCAAGGAAACGCATCTGTCTCAGCATCGTCTTGACTCTGAGTAAGAGGAGAAAATTACCCTCTGGCAATCTATGGACCTAGGCTGGCCCTTGGGAGGGGTTGGTTATTTGAAAGATTTGAAATAAATGAGCTGAGAATTTTAATCTAATATGGGCCCAGGATGGCCTTCCCTCCCAATACATTGAAGAAGCAAATGGAGATCCTTTCTAAACTCAGAGAAGTCCCTCTGATGGAATTCTAATGATTAAGGGCTCACACACACATATATTATAAAACTTAGCAGGAAACAAGGCAGCTTGAGACAGTCAGTAGACACCACTGTCCAGGAAAACCTCTTCTTTTTCTCTGTACGGTTAGCGCTCCCAGTATTTCACTTCTGGTTGTCAAATGTGGTTTCCCCGCCTCTACTTAGCAATTCTCTGACACTACTTGGGTGTCCTACAGTTTAACTCAATTCTAACCCTATTACTTGGAGACAGCATCAGATCCCACAAGGGAAGGGCTCAGTCCCACAAGATTGGCCCCACTTCAGCTGCCAAACACAAGTGCAGGCTGTCCCCTGTGCTTCCGACAGTCGGACTATGAATTGGAGGTTCCCACAACCCCTTCCTTGGCTTCAGTAAAGTGTTAGAGCAGCTGAGGAGAACTCAGAACAGGCTACTCACGCCATCACTGGTTTATTACCAGAGAACAGGACTCAGCAACAGCAAGGGAAGGGATGCGTAGGGTCAAGTGTATGGAGAGGGGTGTGGTATATACATGCCCTCTCCAGGGCCACCACCTTGCAGAACCTCCACGTGTTCACCATCCCAGAAGCTCTCCTGCTCCTTTGGTGAGGGTTTTCTTTTCTTTCTTTCTTTTTGAATCATTCATTTATCTTTGGCTGTGCTGGGCCTTTGTTGCTGTGTGGGCTTTCTCTAGTTGTGGTGAGCAGGGGCTACTCTTTGTTGCGCCTAGTGAGCGCCTCCTTGTGGTGGCTTCTCTTCCTGCGGAGCGCCGGCTCTGGGGTGCATGGGCTTCCGCAGTTGTGGTGCGTGGGCTTAGCTGCTCCGTGCCACGTGGGACCTTCTCAGACCAGGGGTCAAACCTGGATCTCCTGCCTGGGCAGGCAGATTCTTTACCACTGAGCCATCAGGGAAGCCCTCATGAGGGTTTTCTATTGAGGCCTCATTGCATAGTCACGATTGACTGAATCATGGCCGTTGGCGACCAATCCAATTCTTCTCCCCTCCCTGGAGGTTGGAGGTCAGGAGGGGAGGAGAGGGGATATAAATGAAAGTGCCAACCTTTTGGTCTCCTGGTTCCTCTGGCACCCTGCTCCCATCCTCTGGGCTTTCTAAAAGTCATTCTATTAGCATAAACTTGGGTTGAAAGGGACTTGTTAACAACAAAAGATACTAGAAGCTAATTCTTATCACTGAGGACATTCAAAGGGTTTTAGGAATTCTGTGCTAGGAAGGGATAAAAGCTAAATGTGTTTCTTTTTTTTTTTTAATTTTTATTTTTACTTTATTTTACTTTACAATACTGTATTGGTTTTGCCATACACTGACATGAATCCACCATGGGTGTACATGAGATCCCAAACATGAACCCCCCTCCCTAAATGTGTTTCTTATAAATCACAATATCATCATACTATACTTTAGAAAAAGATGCAGTAAAACTTCAGAGATCAGAATTATCAGATCCATACTGAATACGAAATAAATATTCCCACGGCTTTAAAACATTTTTATTCATTTATTTGGCCACGTGCAGCTTGTGGGATTTTAGTTCCCCAAAAGCGGAGGTAGTGAAAGTGTTAGTTGCTCAGTTGTGTCCAACTCTTTTTGACCCCATGGACCATAGCCCTAGAGGCTCCTCTGTCTGAGGGATTTCCCAGATGAGAATACTGGAGTGGGTTGCAATTTTCTCCTCCAGAGGATCTTCCCAACCCAGGGATCAAACCTGGGTCCCTTGCATTGCAGGTAGATTCTTTACCATCCGAACCATCATCTACCTTTAGTTCCTCATCGAGGGATCAAACCTGTGCCCCTGCAGCAGAGGCACGATGTATGTCTTGGGCCTTTATCTAATTCAAGTTGGCAATGGAATGGAGCAAGAATCTGGAGTTTCTCACCCCAAAGCGCCACAGCCACGGCTTATCTCGGTGTACTCAGTTCTTGCAGAGGAGTATTAAGCGTAGAATTTAAAGAAGCCTAACCCAGACTTGGTGACCCAGTCTTTCCTTTTGACGGGCAGGAGTGTTTACCTCTGTGAAAGTAGCCACGGGAATCCTGGACTGGGGTACAGCCTTGAGAGCCCACAGCCTGAGAAGAGTAAATTGTAAATTGGTGGATGGATTTGCTCTGCCTGTGATTCAGAAAGCCTTTGCTCCACTTCTGGGTGCCTCAGCATTTGCCTGGAGCAAATCATTAATCAGCTCGATCACCTTAATTAAAGCTCTCCAATATTTCATTGGAGATTAATATCTATTTGCAAAGAACTGAATTTTCAACAGTTAGGTGCAATGAGCTCCAACTCTGAGTCACAGACCCTCTAAATTTCATCAGCACCTCTGGGGCAGAGCAATGCAGGGGATGACTTTGAAGGTCTCATGGGGCACTTTACCTACATGGAATAATTATTTCTACTCTCCACCATCTCTACCACTCACCTTCTACTACTCTTACTATTGTTGCTATGCACCAGCCCCAGTACAAACTTCTTTTTTTGTGCATTATCTCATTTAATCTTCCAAACCATGCAACAAGGTAAGACTTATTATCCCTATTTCTCAAATGAAACAGTTGAAATTTCAAAAGGTTAAACAACGTGTCCAGCAGCAGAGCTGGTGAATATCATAGCTGGATTTGAATATAGTTTGAGTCAATGTCTTTTGTAAGGCCTCCCCAGAGAGCCCTTTTGCTTTTTTGCATTTCTTTTCCATGGGGATGGTCTTGATCCCTGTCTCCTATACAGTGTCACGAACCTCAGTCCATAGTTCATCAGGCACTCTATCAGATCTAGACCCTTAAATCTATTTCTCACTTCCACTGTATAATCATAAGGGATTTGATTTAGGTCATACATGAATGGTCTAGTGGTTTTCCCTACTTTCTTCAATTTAAGTCTGAATTTGGTAATAAGGAGTTCATGATCTGAGCCACAGTCAATTCCTGGTCTTGTTTTTGTTGATTGTATGGAGCTTCTCCATCTTTGGCTGCAAAGAATATAATCAATCTGATTTCGGTGTCGACCATCTGGTGATGTCCATGTGTAGAGTCTTCTCTTGTGTTGTTGGAAGAGGGTGTTTGCTATGACCAGTGCATTTTCTTGGCAAAACTCTATTAGTCTTTGCCCTGCTTCATTCCTCATTCCAAGGCCAAATTTGCCTGGTACTCCAGGCGCTTCTTGACTTCCTACTTTTGCATTCCAGTCCCCTATAATGAAAAGGACATCTTTTTTGGGTGTTAGTTTTAAAAGATCTTGTAGGTCTTCATAAAACCGTTCAACTTCAGTTTCTTCAGCGTTACTGGTTGGGGCATAGACTTGGATTACTGTGATATTGAATGGTTTGCTTGGAGATGAACAGAGATCATTCTGTCGTTTTCGAGATTGCATCCAAGTACTGCATTTTGGACTCTTTTGTTGACTATGATGGCTACTCCATTTCTTCTGAGGGATTCCTGCCCGCAGTAGTAGATGTAACGGTCATCTGGGTTAAATTCACCCATTCCAGTCCATTTTAGTTCGCTGATTCCTAGAATGTTGACGTTCACTCTTGCCATCTCTTGTTTGACCACTCCCAATTTGCTTGATTCATGGACCTGACATTCCAGGTTCCTATGCAATATTGCTCTTTACAGAATTGGACCTTACTTCTATCACCAATCACATCCACAGCTGGGTATTGTTTTTGCTTTGGCTCCATCCCTTCATTCTTTCTGGAGTTATTTCTCCACTGATCTCCAGTAGCATACTGGGCACCTACTGACCTGGGGAATTTCTCTTTCGGTATCCTATCATTTTGCTTTTTCATACTGTTCATGGGATTCTCAAGGCAAGAATACTGAAGTGGCTTGCCATTCCCTTCTCCAGTGGAACACATTCTGTCAGGCCTCTCCACCATGACTGCTTTGGGTTGCCCCGCAGGCATGGCTTGGTTTCATTGAGTTAGACAAGGCTGTGGTCCTAGTGTGATTAGATTGACTAGTTTTCCGTGAGTATGGTTTCAGTGTGTCTGCCCTCTGTGGTGTTGGAGAAGACTCTTGAGGGTCCCTTGGACTGCAAGGGGATCCAACCAGTCCATTCTGAAGGAGATCAGCCCTGGGATTTCTTTGGAAGGAATGATGCTAAAGCTGAAACTCCAGGACTTTGGCCACCTCATGCGAAGAGTTGACTCATTGGAAAAGACTCTGATGCTGAGAGAGATTAGGGGCAGGAGGAGAAGGGGACGACCCAGGATGAGATGGCTGGATGGCATCACGAATTCGATGGACGTGAGTCTGAGTGAACTCCGGGAGATGGTGATAGACAGGGAGGCCTGGCGTGCTGCGATTCATAGGGTCGCAAAGAGTCGGACATGACTGAGCGACTGAACTGAACTGAACTGAACTGAGTCAATGTCTTTAACCAAGATGCGAAGATTTAATTATGTTTCTCTCATGTTTGGGACCCCATGACATTCCCAATCCTCGACTTGGTAAAGGGATTATATCTGTTAGAGTGCTTTCTGCAGCAAATACTTTAATCAGGTCTCCATCTAACTTAAGTCATCAGGAAATATGTTGTCTCACACTCTCGGACAATAATCCAGAGGAGGTGGGTATCAGAGAGGAAGGTAGGTATCATCATGGTGGCTCTGGTACCGTGTCTCTGAGATAACTCTGGCTAGATCTTTCTCTATGTGGGCTTCATCCTCAGATGGGCTTCCTTCATGGTGCTAATGTAGTTGCAGCTGCTCCAGGCTTTCCTTCTGTATTCCAGAGGAGGAGAAGGAATGAACTATTCTTTAGAGAGAGGAAGGCTGTGATGTGCACAGTTTCTGGTGTCCTCTCACCTCTTTTTTTATGGGCTCAGCTGACCTTAAAGATATGACCATTATTATGTCTCCAGCCTGGGCCTCTCCTCTTACCCTAGCACTGCCATGGCTCACCACCCAGGCCTTTGTCCTTGTCTTTTGGGGCCTAACAGGTTACCAACTAAAGCTAACTAAGTAGCTGGCCTGGTGTGTGCTATGCTACAGTGGGAGAAACGGATCTGTGAGCTACTCTTCTATCTTAACATGGAAATTCTATATTTTTAACTTGAAATGGATCTATGGGTAGACACTTGATACTGTGGCAGCGGGTGAATTATATTCAGAAAAAGATCCTTATGATGTTTGTCATTCCAAAAAATGTTTCTGGATGACTGAAAAAAACTCAGTAGGTTTGTAGTAAGAACACTGGACTAGAGTTCAAAAGAATAAACAAAATTCTACCTGTGAGGGACTTAGCCAGAGCCTGGCAGGTAGTTGTTGCTGAATAAACAGTATCCACCATTGGCACCATTACCACCATCATTACCTCCACACTGGTGTGTTTATCAATGGTCTTGGACAATTTCCTTGAGTTTCAATTTCTGAATCAAAGAGTATGACTGCTCTTACCTACAAAGTGGAAATTGTACCATCTTCTTGCTTCTTGCCCCTTGTTGGTTATTTTGTGCCTCACGTGTAAAAAGGCGGTGGATGTGCTCTGTCAACAGTAACACATTCTTCAAATGGGTGGTAGTAGCTGGGGGTTGCACCAGTGCCTCGCTTTGAAGAATGAATTAATATTTTCAGGAAATGTTCATTGAGCATCCACTATTGCAGAGCCCAGTGTTAGAGGTCAGCGTGGAGCTCGCAGTCTAGGGACAATGGATGTGATCAGGGATGTGCAATAAGTGTTATTAGATATGCCAGCCCAGCACTCTGTGGAGCTCGGTGGAGGGCAGCAAAGGCAGTGAGTGGGACCGAGGAAGGTGTCCCGAGGCCAGGACATCGGAGCTGAGTCTGAGGGGGAGAGGGAGCTAACCAGGAGGAGGTGGGCAGAGGCAGTGGGAACAGTCAGGGAGACGATGACGAGCATCCCAGAACCGGACCATGTTCCTCCTGGCTGGGGTGTGGCACTGGGCGCCCTGGAGGGCAGGGAGAGGTGGGCGGTGGCAGGCCCCACAGGGCCTTGTATACCATGCTGAGGACTGGGGACTTACCCAACAGCAAGCCCTTAGTGGTGGCATGGAAACCCACAATCGACGTAGCTGCTTTGTGGAAAATGGATTGAAGAGGGAGAGACTGGAGCCCTGAGACCAAGGAGAAGGCTGTGAGGTAATTCAGCCAACAGTCATGAGGAAGGGGAAGAGAGATGGAGATATTTGGGTTTGATTTTGGAAATCAAATCAACAGGGCTTAGTGACCAACTGGACAGTGGGGTGACGGAGAGGGACCCCAGGGTGTCATCAGGTCTCGGGTTTGGGTGAGTGCCTGGAGTCAGAGAGACAGGTAAGGCAGGAGAAAGAACCAACTCCATGATGCTGAACACATAACAGGGGTCTGATGGATCTAGATGCCACTCAGGAAAACCTCCCAAGGATGGCTTTCATGAAAATCTGGATTTGAGGCTGAAGCATCACCGTTGCTCAGAATCTCTGTGCTCCTCTCTGCGTCCTTGGTGAAGACAGCTTGGCAAACAGGACGCAGCAGAGGCTCACACGGGTGCCAAGTGGACGAGTCCACAGATGCTGATAATTGGTATTCTGTCAACTGAGACCGGCAGCAGGAGGGCCTTTGTGTTTTGTGGCATTTGCTCGGGGTGACTCAGAGCGATTCGAATGTCTCTCTGCTGCTTGCCGATGCAGCTGCGTGGTAGTGCATTCCTTTGTCTTGTCCAAATATTAATAAATATTTTTGCATTGAGCTGCTGGGAGCCTTTCTTGAAGGTCTAAGGCTTTGAGCAGGCTCCGGCTGAGGGAGACTTGATCTCTGCCGGGGAAGAAGCTGTGTCTCTGTGCTGCACACCAAGCCCCTCGGCAGAGGGTTTCAGAGCTCGGCTGGTGAAATGAGAGGCCTCTCATGGTTCTTCCAGAGGTGGGGCATCTCCCAAGACGCCTGGCTGCGGTACCAGGTGTGGGGGCCAGCGCCTCTGACTCCCACCAGAGCTGAGCCGGGAAAGACCGAACTGTTGATGCATGCACCTGAGGTGGAGCTGGGCATCATCCCTGGGAGCTCCGTTTGCTCCCACCTCCCCAGACCACTCACTGCTTTGGATTGTGGACAAAGGTCCTGGATGGAGGGACGGAAAGCCACGAAGAGGGTGTGTTGGTCCAGGTGCCAGGCTAGCTGTGAGCTTTTGCTCATCTTTAATGTTCAAAATGGCCCCATGAGGGAGACTTTCATTCCACTTAGAGACGAGGATCTGGAAATCGACAGATGCTAAGACCCTGTCTAGGACTCCATAGTGAGTCCGGAGCTGTGATCTCCCCGCAGGGCTCTCTGATATTAAAGCCCATGCTCTTTTCTCAATCAGATGCAAAGAAGAGAGGACAAGATCCACAGGCAACTATAGCGTCAGTGAGGATTCCTTGTGTAAAATGGATACAGCATCTCAAAGTTCCGCTCTATTGCCAGGGAATAATAAGCAAGATTCAAACTGCTGAACCAATGGAAACTGTGAAAGCTAAGGGCAGAGTTGGGCTCCAAATAACCTCAAAGTACTAATAAAAGGCCAGATCTAACAAGATGATATAGCACAAGTGTTATACATTAGATTCTTGAAAGTACCATGGACTAGACCAGCTGATGCATTGTATAGGCACTTTACACATAAAATCTCATTTAATGAGCACTGCTACCCAATGAGGGGCTTCCCAGCTGGTTCAGTGGTAAAGAATCTGCCTGCCAATGCTGGAGACTCGGGTTAGATCCCTGGGTTGGGAAGATGCTCTGGTGGAGGAAATGGCAACCCACTCCAGTGTTCTTGCCTGGAAAATCCCATGGACAGAGGAGCCTGGCAGGCTGCAATCCATGGGGTCGCAAAAAGCTGGACACGACTTAATGACTGAGCATGCTTGCACACATCCAATGAAGTAGACACTGTTATACCATTTATAGTTAAAACAAAAACAAAAACAACCCAGGTGTAGAGAGGGTAAGTAATTGACTAAGGTCACACTACTAAGAAGAGCTGACTCATCTGAAAAGACCCAGATGTTGGGAAAGATTGAAGGCAGGAGGAGAAGGGGACGACGGAGGATGAGATGGTTAGATGGCATCACCGACTAAATGGACATGAGTTTGGGTAAACTCTGGGAGCTGGTGATGGACAGGGAGGCCTGGTGTGCTGTGGTTCATGGGGTCACAAAGAGTCGGACACAACTGAGCGACAGAACTGAACTGATATTAAGTAAACGGTGGATCCAATCTGACCCAGGACCCAGGTAGTCTGATCCGAAATCCCATCCCCTTGACTACTATGAACTGTTACCTTCCCATTGCAGCCAGCTCAAAACTTGCTTGGGTAGAACAGTTAGATGGGCTCCCATTACCATCAAGGAGGAAACAAGGATGCTCAACGTTGCTACTGTTACTTAACAACTTACAAAATAGAGGAAATAGAGCAAAGGATTAAACAGAATTAAGGCTGACCTCATCACTACAGATGATATTATTGTCACCTGTTAAAAGAAAAACCCAACAGACTCAACTGAAAAACCATTTAGGATAATATAAGATTATAGTATGAGGGTCATATTTAAAAATAGCAGAATTGATTATTTTTCTGTGTCAGCAATAATCATTTGTAGATTTTACTTTAAAAATCCCATTCAAAATAGGAATACAGATCTAAAAATCTTAGGGATAAACTCAACCAAGAAAAACGCAGAAACAATATATAAACAGAGGACAAAAGTTTTATTCAGAGACATTAAAGCATGAATAATTTAAGAGGCATGCCAACTTAAGAGTGGGAAGACCCGATAATTATGGATGTCAGTAATTCCCATAATAATTGCTGAGTTGCAATTCTGTTAATTCTATGTCAGTATGTTTTTTTTAATTGATATAATACTTATGCATGGGATGACAGTAATTTCCAAATTAATGGTTTCATACACCTCTTTTAAATATATATATGTATATACACACATATATATGTATTTTCCCCTTTGGCCACACTCTGTACATTGTGGGATCTTATTTCCCTGACCAGGGATTGAACCCAGGCCCATGGCAGTCAAAGCGCTGAGTCCTAACCACCGAACCACCAGAGGATTCCCTATATTTTTAATATAGATCTTTTAAGAGAGTTAATATGTGTTCTTGATTAAAAAATCAAATTGTACAGAAAGGTTTATAAACTGTTTCTTACTTCATCCTTCCCACCGACCCCCACTCTTCTGAGATGAATCTTATTAATATGTTTAGCTATTTCTTTTGAAAGTTACTTCATATTTTAAAATAGATACTGATCAATTTTGGACATTCATTATTGACCTCCTGACACATGAGGACTTAGCTGCCTTCCACTATCTCTCCATCTCTCTCCAATGGCCTAATATAATTATATCACTCTTTATGGTTTCTATGGGTTACGTTGATCACTTTTGGAAATATGCTTACACTTTTTTTTCGGCTGCATCACTCAGCGGTGGGATCTCAGTTCCCTGACCATGGATTGAACCTGGGCCAATCAGCGTCGAAAGGACTAACCACTAGACCACCAGGGAACTCCCCAAACTGTTTCTTGTTAGGTCAGTAATAGTGTCTTCTGCCTCCTCATTTGGTGACATGAAGGTGTTGACATCCCTACAGATCTCCTACCCCGTTTCCACTCCATTATCTGTTCTTAAATGTCTACATCATCAAGGTGGAAGATGTGTATGTTGTATTCTTTCACCCTGAGTCTTCTTGCTTGACTCTAGGTATATTTTTTTAAGTGGAAAATCATTAAACAGAGATTGCACTGTTGTGACTACATAAACACTGTTCCCTGCAGAGACAACTAGTGTGTTGTGATCACAGCACCTTTCTTGAACAGGCTGCTTTTATGTTTTCCTAGAGTTAAAAAGATCTTTTCTTTTGTTTTTAAATTACTTGCCTTTAGTCCAAATTCTGGGCGGTATACGATCTCTTAAATCGCACCTCCAGACTCCAGCCTTCCAACCTCTGTTGCTGTCTGAGCTGCTTGCCCATCTCTCTGACTTCCCCTCACCCTTTCTGCTCTGTTTTGTGGGGGCCATGTCCCCTCCCTTACTTGGGGGGTTAACATCTTAGTGAATTCCTAAGAGAGAACAGATGGGAAGTAAATTTTCTCACTTTCACATAACTAAAAAATGACTCTTCATTCTAATTCCTAATGGCTTTAACTCTCATTGATTAATCATTGTCTGAATCATTTCATTTAGGGCTGCAAACTGGTTATTTTTAAATGCTTTCACTCCTTCTACGTCTTTTAGCTGGCATTCTTTTGTAAAGAGGATTTTTTTTAAAACAAATCATCATTAGGTGTAAACTGCTACTCCTGAAAAGCAGAGGGTTGCTTAATTCTTCTCTTTTAACAACGTTCAGAATAAGGAGTTGGTGAAAGAATCACAGGCCAGGTCTTTTTTTCAGCTGTTTTGTTTTTAAATGTCAGTTGAATGCATTATATTTGTGAAAGTGAAAGTGTTACTCACTCAGTCATGTCCTACTCTTTGTGACCCTATGGACTGTAGCTTACGAGGCTCCTCTGTCCATGGGATTCTCCAGGCAAGAATACTGGAGTGGGTAGCTATTCTCTTCTCCAGGGACCCGCCTGACCCAGGGAGTGAACCCATGTCTCCTGCATTGCAGGCAGATTCTTTACCATCAGAGCCACCACGAAAGCAACATAAAGCAGAAAAACACCTGGCTACCCTTCCATGTGGCTGATGCAGAAGCATCCACTGTGACATCTGGATTCCTTCCTGTCTGAGAATGAGAAGGACATGGAGAGTCCTGCGCTGACAGATTCAAATCCCAAGCCTCTGCTTCAGGACAGGTAGAGAAAGGGAACAGATCTCACCTCCTGGGAAAGCTTCCCGCCCCTCCTGTGGCATCTCACAAAGAATACCCTGAACACCAGCTCGGCCCACTGTCATATGAGCATTTTACAATTTCATGCTCCAGATGTTTTTAGCATAATTGCTCTGCCCAGCAAAGCTGTGTCTACCTTAGCAAAGGTGTCCTCCTCCCCAAACTCCCCTCCCCTCCCCAGCCCTGTCCTCACATGGGGGCTTGAATTAAAGGGGAAAAAAAATATCCCTAATGATTCTCCAGTTCTATTTGGTTAATCTGTTGTGTTGCAGTGAATACCCCTGGGTTTGGAGTTCATTGGAGCTTTGCAGTAAAAGGAGAAAAGGAGGACATTTAAACTGTTTTGGAATCCTCTTGTCTCTTCAAGCAAAGATTGTAATTTCTGGTTCAAAGGAACTCTGGCACAGACAATCTGCCTTATTTTGATTGTCCCAGGAGAAAAAATATAACCACCATCCAAAGTGGCCTCCTTTCCTGGTGTGTGTATACATTTGCCTACCTCTCCTTGGCTGTAGATTTCATTTCTCTCTCAACACAGCTGTGGGCCCTCTGCTGTTCCGGACCCTGGGCTAGACACAAAGAGTGTGGCCACATCTCGGGGTGGACAGTGATTTCATACTCTCCCCCGAGAGACTTTCTTTAGGCAAGGCAAATTGCTCACAAAGGGTTTTCTCATCAGGAAAACGACAGGGTGCAGCTTGGCAGAAGTCCTGTGTGGCAGTGTCCTGCACAGTGTGGGCATCCAACAGGCGGTCGATAAACTCACCCCCGTCTCCCACAGTGGCAATCCCCCAAGTCTCTGGACCTGCAGTTCTGTGCCTCCATCTGTAAAATGGCGGGGATCAAGGGCAGTGCTTCCTGGGGAAGCAGATGGGAATTCCCTAGACTCACAGGCAGGAACTTCAGCTGTGCTGCTCATGAATGGGAAGAATCCGGGGAAGACTTCACCCAGAGGCCTAGCTCAGGGAATGAGGCCACCGGAATAGCGGAGCTTATTACTCCCATGATTCCCACTGGCTTTGCCATTTTTTCCTTTCAAAATGAAGCTACATTTGTGCATTTCCCCCTAATAGTAAAAGAATATGAAAAATTCAAACACTACAGAGAAAGTCCTTCTATCCCATGGAGAGAAATACTATTAATAGCTGGATAGATAGTCGTAGAGACCTAAAAACATGGAAAATATAGAAATGTAACTGAAGTTCTATTACATATATGTAATCTCTGATTCTGTTCTCTCTTGAAACATATGTATTTATGTCTGTGTGACCCTGTGTCACCAGCCTCTTCCCAGGTCGGCCTGTATTTACATGGAATTCTGTTGTCTGGAATTCTGGACCCCCTTTTCCCTCCTAGCTGGTCTAAGGACCTGACGCCACACACCTTCGGACTGCTTGGGGCATTCTTGCCAACTTCTCATCCTAACAAGTTTTCCCAGGAAGGAGGGCTGGAATGAGTCTGTCTCTGCGGTCGCATGTTTTCCTCTCCATGAGTACTGACCACAGTGATATAGGTGTTGTTTGTTTACTTGCTAAGTCGTGTCTGACTCTTTGCAACCCCCTGGGCTGTAGCCCTCCAGGCTCCTCTGTCCACAGGATTTTCCAGGCAAGAATGCTGGAGTGGGTTGCCATACCCCAAATTAGGAGAGCACCCATATCTTGTGTTTTGAGCCTCCCACTATCCATGAAATACTTCCTCTGCTGTCCACTCCCAGAGAAGGCAAGTCTGCAAAGCTTTAAACCAGATCTCTGCTCTTCTGCTCAGGCTTCGTTTGTTTTTTTTTTTCTTCCTCGTTTCATTTTTGATTGGAGTATAACAGAGACGCAGGAAAGTGCACACATCTGATATTTACAAAAACACATAAATGATATTGGAACCACCGGTATATCCACTGCCCAGGTGGAGGCGCTAGTCATAGCAGCCTCCTGGGTGCTGTCTCCTCTTGGCCTCTTTTCCCACTGGCTACATGGGAGAATCTCTTGTGGCTGCCTGTGGGGCCAACAGTACCAGGAAGCGCATAGCTGGGCCAGGGTATTTCTTACACCAGGGGTCACTTCCTTACCACCCCGACCCTCACCCCTGACCTTCTCCAAAGAAGTCACCACCCTCGAAGAACCAGCCAGCTTCTTAGTTCTTCCCATCTCCATTTTCCTGCATCTCCACTTCGGCCTGGACCCAGGTCCACACCTGAGCTCCCAGCAGCACCACCCCACCCTCTGAAGCCCCAGTATAGTCCAGAAAGGGTTAAACTCAGGCGAGCACCAGCTCCACGCAGTTAATCCCGGATTCTCGGCACTGATCTCCGCGTCTGTCATTTGCATTTCTCTCTTTTGTGCGGCTTTTCTTCCTCCCCGTCTGCGGCCCGGGCGCCCGCATTAGCATACGGAGCCCGGCGCGGGCTGCAGGGACCCCGCTGCGCGCCAGCCTGTGCGATCTGCAGGCGCCATCAATTTTTCAGCACTTTTCTCATTTCTCATTACAGTCAGGCCCATGCGGCTCCCCACTCAACACTCTCCTCGGCCGTCCTGCCGGCGAGCTGGCCAGCTCGCCGGGGGCTGTCACGTCCCTTCCTTGCACGCCCTCGCTTGTTGGGGCTCCCGCCGTAATTAATCACAGTATTAATCCTGGCCAAGCTTGTCTTCCTGAATAATTGTGTCAACGCGCTCGGGTGTCTGGGCCCAACAAAAATGCGACCAACTTTGAGCACTGGACCGTATTCCTGCGCCCAGGACCGCCGCGATGGCCTGAACTCCTTGCTTACCCCTTGGCGCACGCACACACGTGCACGCGCGCCGGCTTGTAGGGCACTTCCAGGCACAGGCTCTGCCCTGAGCGGGAGCCACTAGCGAGGAGCAGAATGGTGGAGCCCAGGGGAAACCGCGTTTCTTCTCAAAGTAGGCCGTATTGTAGGAAAAAATGGGGCGCAGGAGGATGGTCAAGTCTCGGGTTTCTCTGAGTGCCTAGACAGTCGCCAAGGCAGGGTCCTTGGCTTTGGGCAGGAAAGCGTTCAAGAGCAAGTGCTAGCAAAGTATAACAGGTTTATTTAGAGAGAGACACTGGCAGAGTGTGGGTCCTCTCGGAAGGCAGGAGCGGCCCGGGAGATACACGCTCCACAAGACAGAGTTCGCACTGTCTGAAAGGTGAGAACAGGCCCTGCGGTGTGGGGGTGGTTAACTTTTAGGGGCTGGATAATTTCATAGGCTAAGGAATGGGAGGAATGTTCTGGCTGTCTTGCAGAAGCAGAGGGGATTCTAAGAGTTGGGCTGGAGCCCACTTTCGGGCTTTTATGGTTGGCCTTGGGTCTGTCGTGGCGCCCAGGGATGTGCCATTTAGTGTATGCTAATATAATACAGTGAGCACATAATAAGGCTCAAAGTCTCCCAGAAGTCAAGTCTTCTGCCGTCTTGGGCCTAGTAGGTCCTAACTGGTTTCTGTTGTATCTGGTCTTTAATGGTTGTGCCCTGCCCCCTTCCTTCCTGTCTCAGAAGCATGGCCATACCATGGAGTTATCTTTAGGTACCAAAGCGGATGGTTGTCATAGCGATGTGTGCATTATTAAGAGAGTGTTGTTCATCCCAGCAGCTAATCTTATAATGAAGCTGCCTCATTATCAGGTTGAGGCAAAATAGGCTTTTCTCTCCTTTTTGCTGGGGTGGGGGCGCTGGGGGCCAGCGGGGTCCCCAGGTTCAGCTCCATGCTGGATCACGGAGTCCCAGCATGCATCTTTGTTTGATTGCCCTGTCCTTCTGCCCTGCTCTTCTCGGGTACATATGCGGGATGCCGGGACTAGGCAGGGCTCCTGGAACCTTTGGCTAGGGCTCGTCCCATCACCAGTGCCTGCTATAGTTCGTGAAGCGCTCAAGAACAGCTGAGAACTGTGTTGGCCCAGGCACCTGGAGCCTGCGTGAATTGAAATTCCAGAGTGGCCTGCAAACAACTGATTGCTCTGCTGTTCTTCTGCACCTGTTTCTCTTGCCGTCACAGCCCCAGGAAACCAACCTAAAGGACCAGCTAGTGCTTTTTGTATCACCGCCACCGTTTAGTGGGGACTTCTTTACTTCCCAGTGGTCACTGCAATTTTGTAAATTTTTAGGATTCATTAGAAGTCCACCATCTCCTCAAGTTTGGGTGCCTGATGACTTTTTCCTTTATAACCAGATGTCAGTTAATTTTAAATCATTTTGGAATTGTTTGCCTTTGCTTTGCTTTCTTTGTCTCTGTTTTTTTTTTTTTTTTTTTGGTAGATTGTTACAGAGGTCTGTTGGGTTCGAGTTTAGATTTCACGCTACTTGTGAATCTCAGTTTCCCTTTTCTTTTATAATTATGCTGCTTTTAATTTTGCTCACCACCTAGGTTAGGGGATCATTTTCTACAAAGGAAAAGGAGCAAGCGAACAAAGAAAGCTGCTGCCAAGTACACCATCCAGTGAGGTGGTTGTCATGGATCTAAGAGGGGAGCGCGGAAAGGAAGCGGCTTGCCCCTTCCTTTACTTGGTGTCCTGTCATGGTGAGCAGAGTTGCTGCTCTCCCAGGGACAGCCCTCGGGATGCCCAGGTGCCCTCAGCACTGCCTGTCTCCAGTCCACCAGTTCTTTCAGAGCCTTCAGCAGCCTGCCCTGTAGCCCTGCGAGGCTAGCATTTTCTGGTAGGTTTTTTCAGAGCACAGTCCACTGACTTGAGGATCACTGGGGGTCTGATTAGAAACGCAGGTCCTAGAGTTCCCTGACCAACTGGAATTGCCATTTTCAACAAGTTCCTTGAGTAAATATGATGCCCATAGATTGTTTTTTATGAGCCTCTGTTCAATTTAACAGTGAGTTTCCTTTTTCTTTGCCTCCTTTTAAAAGTAATAGAGGGAGATGGTGAAGCTCTTTCAATGAAAAGGAGAAATAATCCTGAGTTGCCAGGCTCCCTCCTCAGGAACTCCTAACATTTTCAGTTTTTAAAAATACTTCTTTTAAGAGACATTCTTTACATATTGTTATATCGTTGTTGTTGTTTAGTAGATAAGTCGTGTCCGACTCTCTGCGACCTCACAGACTGTACCCACCAGGCTCCTCTGTCCATGGGATTTCCCAGGCGAAAATACTGGAGTGGTTACCATGTCCTCCTTCAGGGGATCATCCCAACCCAGGGACTGAACCCATGTCCCCTGCATTGATAGCAGAATTCTTTACCACTGATCCAGGAGGGAAGCAGTGAATACTTATATACACTGCTTTAAAATCCATAATACGTTGTTCTGTCACTTGCTTGCTTCCCCATGCAATGTATCTTGGTTATGATTTTGTATCAACATATTGAGATCTTCCTCATTAAAAAAAATGGTGGTACAGTACATTTTGTATGGGACATTTTATGGGTTTTGGTGCTATTTCAAAACCAGAGTTAGAAATGGTTCTTAGAGAGAGTTTGAGCTGATACTTAAAAGTGGCAGCCACAAGCCACCTACTGAGCCCCGTGCTGGGAGGCAAGGTCAGGGCACTTGGGGAAGCGGCAGAGGGCTGTTTCCTTCTGACCAGAGGATTCTCCTTTCTGAGACAGTCAAAAACGTGGGCCTCTCGGTGATTCTGTGGGTGTCAGAAGCCATTTCTATCAGGACCTCTTTTTCTCCTGAGAGCTGATGGCATGGTTGTCTCCTGGGTTTGGACACATACCTGGGCCAGCCATGCCCTCACTGGACCTGGATGAGGCGGCGCCTTGGTGGGTGTGCAGTCAGATGCCACGCGAACAGAAGGTGTCTTTCCCAGCAGCGCGCCACCGTGGGGGTGGGGACAAAAAAGCAGAAACAGTGGTTCTTGGGCAGCTGCCAGTCACAGCAGTCATTGTACAGAAAGGCTGATGAGAAGGAAAGCCAGTGTCTCCCAAATTATAGTCAAACCTGAACTCGGTGTGAGCAGAGGGGCTGGGCAGCCCTTCTCAAAGTGCAGAAACCCTGGTGTCGGGAAATGAGGAAGCCAGTCCGGAAGGTGGGGGCACAGGAAAGATCTGGAGGAAATGAAGGACTCTCCTCCAGTCACTTGGGGAAGAAACAGTGGGATTTCACATTAGGACTGCATTGTACTAGGGATTATTTTTAATGTGTCTCATAAAGGTGGAAAAGAAAAGAAGTGAAGAGAGTGTTAGTCACTCAGTCGTGTCTGATTCATTGTGACCCCATGCCCACCAGGCTCCTCTGTCCATGGAATTCTCCAGACAGAAATACTGGAGTGGTTTGCCATTCCCTTCTCCAGGGGATCTTCCTGACCCAGGGATCGAACTCGGGTCTCCTGAGTTGCACGTGGATTCTTTACCATCTGAGCTACCTGGGAAGCCCGTAAAGGTGGAAGGATGATATTAAAACAATAGAAATGGATATTTGTATTTTTAGTTCCCTCATTTTTACCACAGTGGTCCCCCCTCTCCCCTCAAACCTTCCAAGGATTTTAGGGGACCAGCCTGAAATAATTGTTTCAGGGACAGAAGTGACAAGCAGAAAGCAGAATGTAGCCTGCCAGTTTCTTCCTGACTTTGGGCTCCACAGACCGGGGTCCTCGGGGGATGGAGGGGACTTGGGCATAGACAAAATGCTGAGGGGACATAGCATGAGGTAGGGGGATGTTTGAGGGGAGATGGCTTCTCCCTGGGTGGGGATAAAGGGATCCAGAAGCAAAGTGATGAAACGGTGGACTCTGGTGGTCCTAGAGAGAGGAACCCCAGCTCTGGTTTCTTGGTGTAGCATCAGGGAAGCAGCCGAAGCCAACACCAGTTGATGAGACCTGAGAGGAGGCTTCTGTGTTCTTCCCTGGGTGGAGCCTTGGGGAGGTGGGAATGGCTGTATGGAGTGTTTCAGAGGATTCTGTAACCCCCGTGTGGCCTGGCACAGAATCAGAAAAGAGGGCCTGAGGGAGCCAGAGAACAGAACACGGGGCAGCTCAGCCACAGCTCCGTGACCTGGTGGCCGGGATGTTGGGGTGGGGATGTCCCTGCTGACCCCTCAGGGGGCAAGTGACGGGCCCATCGGTTAAACCGTATCCATCCGTCTGTCCTTGCTGTGCCTTCACCCTGCAGAAATCCCCAGGGACCTGGACTTAAACCACGTTAGTGTGTTTCTCTGGAAACAGATCCCGAGACAAGGATTCACCTGTGCGTGCATGCTCAGTCGCTTCAGTCGTGTCTGACTCTGTGCGACCCCAGGGACTGTAGCCCGCCAGGCTCCTCTGTCCATGGGATTCTCCAGGCAAGAGTACTGGAGTGGGTTGCCATGACCTCTTCTAGGGGATCTTCCCGACCCAGGGATGGAACTCAAGTCTCTCGGGGCTCCTGCGTTACAGGTGGATTCTTTACTGCCTGAGCCATCAGGGAGTGTAAGTAGTTTATTTGGGAGGAGATTCCAGGAAGTAGAAGTGAGGGGGTGGAAGGAGTGAGTCAGGGAAGGAGGAGAAGCCAATGGAAGGGGCAGTGATGAGCAGGTTAGCCCTGCAGGAGCTGGGGCTCAGTTTCTCTGGGGACCCTGCGATGGTCGGGTCTCAAAGTTGTCTTCCTAGATGACCTGGAGGCCAGGGCGCTCCCCCCAACCCCCCCCCACCCCACCCCCGCTGAAGCAGCAGAACAGAGAGGTGTTGCTGCTCCTGCTCGACTTGGGCGCTGGCAGCATATGCGGACCCTTGTGGACGTGTCGTCCGCCACTGAGCTAAAACCGCGTGTCTGGGGAGACGTCCTGTGGGGCATCTCGAGTGCCCCCTCTGCAGCCTGGGGAGCACAGGGGCCAGCAGTTGCCTGAGTTTGGGTCACCATCGCCCTGGTGGACTGAACTGGAGAGAGACATTAAGTTGGGTACTAGAAAACTCAAGAAAATTATATCTGTTAGATATGTATGTTAGTAGATTGAGATTTTATATCTGCTTTTATATGAAATACAGGGTTAATGTCAGTCTAGTATAATGGAAAGAAAATAAATTTTAGAGTCAGATCAGCAGTGGATTTGAATTCAGGTCCTGTCACTTAGTGGCTGGATAACTGTCAGTTGGTTCTGTTACCGTTCTAACCTTCATTCCTGCATGTGTCAAACCAGGAATGAGGACACTTAGCTTGAAGGTTTTGAGGGGATTAACAGTGGCTCATGTGAAAGCCCCAGTGATTGGTTTTCAATAGGTATCATTTTACTAAAGCTCAGTTTTACATGAAAGTAATTTACAGGTTTACATTTTATTAAATCTCCTTTACCTGCCGTTTTTCTCCTAGAATCTTGTTATTGAAAAAGTTCTTAGCAAAGCGATTCTTTCTGGGTTCTGTTGTAAACAGTTTAAAGGAGTGAACCCCAGTGTCATTGTCCTCATGGCCCTGGAGTCTGGCACAGTCATCCCAGGGAAGCAGGACACTTGGAGAGTGGCCATTGTATCCTTTCTGTCCAAGTATGGCGCACGTTACGCTTGGCCTTGCTTTCCCGGGTGACATTTGGGTATTAAGCATTTGACCTGGGTATTTGGTTTTGGCTTGGAAGCCGTGTAGCAGAGGAGTTCCCTTCCTTTCTTCTTTCCAGCATCTCTCCCCACAAGCCGATAAAGCCTGAATGTTCCGTATTCACTGTTGCAAGTGGTGAGACATGCATCTGTATTAGCAAAAGCCGAATCGACTGCAGCTGGATGGAGCTGTGATCAAGGCGAAAAAAAATGGGCAGTGAGGTGGCTGCACTTCCTGGTGTACAGCCCTCGTTAAAAACTGGCTGACTCCGTGGAAAGACTCTTGCAGACAGAATGTCTGCCGTCCTCAGAAGGGCTGCCCTGGGAGTGCGCTGTAGCCCTTGTGCTGAAAGCAGGGGTCCCCCATCCCCCATGATGCCCAGCATGGTGAGCCTTTGCGCCCTTGAGTGGCACTCACTTTGGGGCCACCTTGATTAACACCATAAATATCTGGGCACACTCAGAACTCTTGGTAGCCCCTCCTCAGCCACAGTGGAAGCCTCAGGCTTGCTTCTGTGAAGTCCCAGGAGTTCAGTTCCTGAATCTGGCAGGGCGTCACTTCCAGCTCCTCTTTTGAATTCATTCGCTTTCATCTGATGTCCTCAGGTTCCATTCCAGCTGGAGTCTGCCTCCCTGCTCAGTCCTTTGGCAGAATGTTGACTTGGTTTTTCTGCTTTCTTTTCAGCCCCGGATGCTTCCTCTTAGCTCCGCTACCCGGGCTTCTTGCTCTTCTTGCTCTCGCTCTGTGAATCACCGTGTGTATTAGTCAGTTTTTATTGCAATAGTGCGGCATAACAAAGAGCACACATTTATTACTTCTGCTTATTGATCTGTGGGACCTCGAAGGTGGCTGTGGGTCTCCATGGGGCTCCTTCACCTAGTATCAGTGGCTATTGGGAGCATGCCCTTCCCGTGGCAGGTGGCAGAGGCTCAGGGGGCCAAGTTTGATGAAGTAAGTGCATCTGGAAGCCACTGCTCACCACACCTCCGCTGACATTCCACCAAGCAAAGCAAGTCGTACAGCTGAGATCCCTGGGGGTGGATGGAGGTGTGCAGCCCTCCTTGTGTAGTGGGGGACCCTGCAGAGTCATATGGCAGAGGATGTGGGTGCGCAGTGCTGTGTGGGGTTGCAGAGGAGTAGGAAACAACAATCCAGTTTATCACCTTGTGCCAGGCAGCCCTGGGCCATCTGCTAGAGCCGAACATCTGACTTCCAAGGAGATTCATGCCCCTTTGGTGGCAAGTTGTCTTTCTGTGAATTACCAAAAGATGCCCCTTGTGGGCAGATGGTCAATCAAAGGTACTCCTTCCTGTGGGATGATACAGCCCTAGTCTGGGGGGTTGGCTTGCTAAGTGGAGGATGGGCTGGAATCCAGTCGCCACTCGCTCCTTGGGCAGGCACCCTGGAGCCAGGTCACCCTGCAGGTCTGTGCCTTGTGACCCTGGGCATAGCCAGGGGGTGGCTCACAGGACCTGAGGACACACTTTTGTCACAACTGAGTTCAAGCTACGCAGGTTGGTGCGGTCTGGGGGTAGTTTTCTGTAGCTGTCAATCCAAGCCAAAAAAGTGACAGAGAGAGAGAGAGAGAGAGAGAGAGAGAGTGAGTGTGTGTGTGTGTGTATGTGTGTCTCTCTGTGTGTGTGTCTGTGTGTGTGTTTTCCCCTTTTTTGACCCTACCTTCAGAAAACACATGAAGCCTTTTCTTTCCCAGAAATAGCCTTGCCAGCCAACCACATAGGCCAAACCCAGTGTAAAAGGGACAATATGGTTGCAGAACATTCTTAATTGTAGAGTAGCCCATCTGTCTTTGAAGAAAGGCCTTCTTCTTCTTTCCCTGGGAATGACCGCATAACCTACAATTACCCTCACATTCCAAAGGCAGAGGCCACGTCACACTCTCTGGACAACAGTGATAACCAGTTCTGACAGTACAGTCTCCCAAGCGCTGAGGTCCACCTTAACCAGCCCTGCAGTGCAAGTGAAGTGGGGGGTGTCCTCCAGGATTCGTGGGGGCCAGGGGTATGCACACACCATGCCCACCTTCATACTTCCTGATGACCAGAAACAACACCTAATGATTGGAACTCCAGTGTGGAGGGAGACTCAGGCTTTGGCAGATGGCATTATCAGTCTGCCTCCTTAAACTGCCTGACACCCTCATCCTCACCCATTGTGGGTGGGGTATTGTCTCCACTCCTTAACTTTGGGCTTGGCCATATGACCTCTTTGGGCTGGTGGTCTATTGACAGAAATGAGTGAGTACCACTTCTAAGCCCAGGCCTGGAGTGGTCTCAGACGCGTCATCAGATCTTTCTCTTATGCTCAGTGAAGACCTTCTCGGTATCTGCATCTCACCGAGTCTGGGCCCTGGAATGAACACGTGTGGAGCAGAGATGGGCCAAACCTCAGGGAGGGCCAAAGCTTGGGGCAGAAACACTCAGCCAAGCCCAGCCTGGATCTGCCAACCCCAGATGACCTGGGGACCCACTGAAGCATGAGCGGAAATGCGTGATTATTGCTAAGACCTGAGGTGGTTTGCTGTCTAGCATTATTGCGGCAACCGTTCACGGATTCGCTTGTTTCCTAATCGAATGCCACAGTATATTGACCTTGGACACCGGATGTGGCTGGGACACAGGAAGCACCCCAGCGGAAAGGCCACTCTCTTTTTTGACTTGAGGGCTGAGATCTGCCTGAAGGAGAAAGTGTGTGACTCAATTAAGATACAATTAAGATCCTCCTCCGTGGCCTCCCTTTTATCTGCTGCCCTCATTATCCTGCTGCCTTTTCTTCTCACCGTGGGAATGGTGCTGCCGTTGCATGCTGATGAGTTTGTCTGTGGCCCAACTTCTGAACTAGAGACATCTGGGTAATTAATTTGGATTTAAGCTCCTCCAGCCAGCCCTTGATAGAACCACAACTGAGTGCACTGGAAGGCCTTGATTTCTCCTGGGCATTTTTTGGGTACTTAGAGGTCAAGAGTCATTTGATACCTGTCTATCTACAGTCAGTCTCAAAGTGAGTTTTGAAAAATGTATGAAAACGTACAGTTGTTTCAAGTGACTTAGCTTCCTCCTGGGAAACTCCCCTACTGCCACCCCCATCCCCCAACATGCTCTGAAGTGTTTTGCATTTCCTCTTTGTATTTTGGTTACCAAGCAAGTCTCCCTCACGAATGTATGAAATATTTGCTTGGCACAAGGCTTGACTGGAGCCCAAGCAGAATATGGACACCTTGACACAAGGCCCCTATTGAAAGAAGGTGATAAGCAGATAGACGTGAAGGCATAACTCCAAAACACAAGGGGAGATGAGCTCAAGAGGGAATAGTCCCGTTTTGCATGTTATTGTTTCTGAATATTCAGTGTACTTTCCGACTTTTCATATTTCTTCACCTTCTCTCTATCAGCTTTGAATCTTCTCTAAGGCCAAGTCCTCTAGATTTCATCAGGGTTAAATGAAGCCTCTCCTGCTGGAAATCTTGTACTTACTGCAGTGGCTTTCAAAATGTTTGCTGTGTCCCATAGTAAGAAATCAATTTTGCATCAGTTCCTAACACACACACATAGACACACACACACACACACACACACACACACACACACACACACACACACACGGCCTTTGTATGAGTTTAAAGTTTCACACTTTGTCTTAACCTGGGTTCCCCCAAAAGTAGACCTCAAGATAAGGGCTCCTGTGCAGGTGGTTTATGTGGGAGGTGATGCCAGGAAAGACCAGCAGGGGAGTGGGGAGGTGGCCAGGGAAAGGAAGAGGGACGTTTGAGAATGTATTATCAACAGGTGCTTAATCTCACTCAGGCTCTCTGGCAACAGTTTTTGTGGGAGCCATCGTCAAGTTGGCCCCCAGTGATCCTGGCCTCCCAAGTTCATGTCCCCTGGGTAACCCCCTCCCACAGTGAGCTATGCATGTGGCCCATGTGTCCAGAAAGACATGGCAGAAAGGAGTGATGCCATCCATGATGGGCAACCTCCGAGATGGCCTCAGTTATCTCCACCTCCTGAGTCCATGCCCTGTGGAAGTCCCTTTCCTGGAGGAGGGCCGCTTGTAACCAGGAAGAAGTAACTCTGTTCTAACCAAAAGAATATAACAAAGGTGGTAGTTCTCACTTCCAAGATTAGGTCTCAGAATGCCTCTGGCTCTCCCCTTGCTTGTACCCTCTTGCTCTTTTCTCCACTGGCTCTGAGAACAAACCAGCCCCTGTGCTGTGAGCTACCCTGTGGAGAGACCCACGTGGTGAGGACTAGTGTCTCCAGAAAACAGCCCCCAAGGCCCTGTGATCTGCCACTAGCCATGCAGGGGAACCTGGAAGGGGATCCTTCCCCAGTCGAGCCTTGCGATGACTTCAGCCCTGGCTGCAGCCTTGAGAGAGACTCCGAGTCAGAGACACCAAAAGCTACCCCCTTCCCCCCACTAAGCTGTTCCCAGATTCCTGACCCATAGAAACTGTGACTTAAGACATTTTTAAGCTGATAAATCTTGGCGTCATTAGTTATGCAGCTGTAGATGATTAACACAGCATCTGATTTTTGAGGCAGTCTGTTATTTCATAACAGACTTTCCTGTTTATGCTTTGGTCTCTCTTGGATTACAGCCCTGGGGAAAGCTAGCCACAGGTTGTGAGGACACTCAAGAAGCCACATGGGCAAATGTGTGAGATGATGGACTGAGGCCTCCTGCCAATGGCCAGATATTCGGATGAGCCACCTTGGAAGCAGATCATGCAGCCCCAGTCAAGCCTGGGACTGACCGCAGCCCCAGCCGACATCTTGCTTACAAGCTCATGAGTAACCTGGAGCCAGACCAGCCAATCTCAAGCTGCTAAGTTTTGGGAGTAAGTTCTTATGTGCTCAAAGATAATGACTACAGTATAGAACAAGTGACTCAGGGCCTCTTCTGCCCAAATGAGAGATGCCCATCTGCCAGTGGATGCGGGCCGCTTCCCAGGGGTGTCGATTCACCCCCCTGAGGTGTTTACTGCAGAGGAAGCCTGCAGGTATAGAGGTGCAGGTTCTGGCAGTTGGAAGTCAAGCCTGTGTGTACCCAAAGGTAGAGGTGAGGAGATAGGAGTCGGGCTTCCCAGAGCCTGCCACCTCTCAAACTCAATTGAAATCTCGTGTCTATTACTTCCATTCCCCCAGGCAAGCTTGGAGCCCCTGCTTTCTTTTTAGAGCCTGGTTTCTGCAGGATGTTGTCCCTGGTAAAGGGAAGAGAAGTCAAGCATCTCTTTCTATAATAGTCCTTTCCTGGGTGCTCCTTTTGATGGGCATTGGTGTTTCTTTTTTAAAAAACAAAAAATTATTTTTATTTCCTTCTTTTGTTGTGCCAGGTCTTAATTGTAGCACACGGGATCTAGTTCCTCGACCAGGGATAGAACCCAGGCCCCCAGCATTGGGAGCGCAGAGTCTTAGCTACCAGGGAAGTCGCAGTGATGGTGTTTCTTGGGCTGACTCTGACTGGTTAGTGATGCTGTCTGTGACCCAAGTCCAAAGGCGAGGCTTGCTTGTGGGGCTTTAGGTCTGGAGACTAAACCCTGATGGAGACTGACCGCTCCACACCCCACGCAGCTTTCACTGTGGAGCCTACCTCTTAGCCTCCTGCCACCTGCCCTCCCCTGCCTGGCATGCAGCCCAGAAAGACAAGTCCAGTCCAGTCTGTGATGTCTCCTTGACCTGTGGGGGACTTAACAGCACCATCCTCAGTGGACAGGCTGTCTCGGGTGCTCCCCTTCTGCCCTGCGCCACCTCTCTAGGCGTGTCCCTGCTAACATAGGCACAGCTCATGCGTGGGACTTGAGGGGCCAGACTTGTAGGAACCCTCTTGTAGGAATCCCAGATCCTCTTCTTGAAGCCTTCTTCCTTGGCTTTGAGGAGAGGTCAGAGGCAAGAATCACACTCATATCCAGCATGGCCTTCCAGTTGGCTGCACCGTGGGCCCCAGCTTCTGTTTCTGGAGGAACAGTCTTGCCCAGCACTCGGTCATATAATAAAACCCCTTTCTCAGTGCTGATGCAACGCATCCTCCACGAATCCTCACTTTCCTCCTCCTCAGTGTCAGGGATGGGACATGCACCAGTGTGGTTGCCAGAGGACGTGGGTTTAATGCAAAAACGGGGCTCGTGGAGGGAGGGACAGGAAAGAACAGGCGCATTCCTGCTGCTAGTGCAGTTTGGCATGGAGTGGGTGCTCAGAGAGCAGGCTCGGGAAGCAGGTATATAGAGAAACAGAGGTCGGTGTCAGTCTCTGGTGCTGTGGGGGACACGGAGTGGTGGCCTGGCCTGGTCTTCAGTGGCTGCCCCCACGAGCCAGGGGCTTCCCCTTCCCGGGCACCAGGCACTGCCATCCTGCTTGCCTCTTTTCTGTGAAATGTGGGCAGACGGAAGGCCCTCGCCACGCGCCCTCCCTTCCAGAGGCTGCCTCGGCTTCCTCTCCTTCTCTTTCTTCCATCCATATATTTCTGTATCTACTACAAAGGTCAGAAAAACAAATCAATGAGAAGAAGGACCCAATAATCTTGAGACCTAGTTCGGGGATGGGAGGTGGGGCGGGAAGCCGCTCAATAAAATGAAAGAGAATTTAAAAATTCTCTGAACCAGGCACAGCATGGGGTCCCGATCAAAGGGCCAGGCAGCTTCAGCTTCCTGTGTGCAGGAGCTGGATGCTCTGAGCTGAGGGAGAGACGGCCCCGGGCCTTGGCCCCTTTTCCCCACCCGCCCAGCACGCACACACGCACACGTGTGCACACGGGCACCTACACTTCTTGGAATACCACATGACTGCTAAAGAACATCTGAGCGTGGATTTCTGGAGTCTGAGAGGCAGAGGGGAGAAGGCATCGGGAGCCCACTGAAATCCCCATGAAAGTGTGAAAGTGTTAGTTGCTCAGTGGTGTCCAAGTCTTTGTGACCTCATGGACTGTAGCCTGCCAGACTCCTCTGTCCATGGGATTCTCCAGGCAAGAATACTGGAGTGGATTGCCATGGCCTCTTCCAGGAGATCTTCCTGACCCAGGGACTGAACCCGAGTCTCCTGCGTTGCAAGCAGGTTCTTTACCCTCTGAGCCGTCAGGGGAGCCCTAAATCCCCATAGTGGCCCCATTTTCCAAGGCTGTCTCCTTGGAAAATGCTAGATGAGTCAGACACCCTCTGAGGACCAGACAATTGTATTAAGGATGTTCCAAGTCCCTCCTGGCTTTTTTCTGAAATGACCTTGGAAAAAGGTGAGAAAATTAAAAACCATTATCTGCAAAGAGCTGAATCAGCTTTTTAAAGCCCCTTCCTGTGAGTGGTAGCTCTTCCGTGAAGTCCTTCCTAATACCTACCACCCCCTCGTCCCCAACCCTGGGCTTGATTGAACGTTTTCCCCTTGAAGCACCCACTGTACACCAGTACTCTCCCGCCAGAGTGGGAAGCATCTGCTTCCATCTCTATCATTCTTCATCACTAGTCTGTCCCATTCTGTTCTAAGGGGACCAGTGATAAAGCAGATCACGGACAGGCTGGACATCACTCCTTATTGGCAAGTGACCTTGGACAAGTGAGGTAGCTTCAGTTTCCTCATCTATAAATTGGAGGTGATAAATGTAATTCTTCTTTTGAACAGTGGCTCTTCAAATATTTTAGGGTAGGTTTCCTCCTCCAGGCTCTGCTATAATATTTTTGCATTTCTTCGCTATGTTATGTAGCTTCCAAAAATCCAAAAATGTTTTGAGCAAGAATAGCATTGTCAGCATCAGGCTAGAGAGTCTGCCCTGCAGGGAACCGCACGCGGAGGTATGATCTGGCATATTTGCTGTCACGTGGCTCATCGTTTGATACGATGCTTACCGTGCATCCGTGTAGAAAGCATGAAGACGTCCCTATGCACGTAGGTGAAGGCAACGTGTGTGCATGTCCGTATTTGAAGGCATGTGTGTATATGAACATCTGTGTTTCTTTATGAGTGCATGTGATTATCCTCCCGATTCTTTCCAAAGAGTTTTGAGGTGGTTTGAAGATGAAAACAGACTAGGAAATGAATCATTGGCTAATAAAATGGAATAAAGATTACGGAAAGGATCCGGAAGTAGGTACTTTAAAATGTCTGAGCTGAACAGATTAAACACGTGCAGGAGGTTTGGCTCTTTTTTGAAAGTTAAGGCTCTAAAACAAAGCTTTATGGTTACTTTTTTTTTTTTTGGCAAAAACGGTTTTATTTCCTGACTGCTTCCCACTTGTATTAAGTCAGAGTAATGGCAGCTAGATCCAGGGAGATGAGAAATTTCAGTAGGCTTAGGGACGCGACTGAGCGGCTGAACTGAACTGACTGAGGAGCTGGCAGTCAGCGTATTGATTTGTGTCTTTTTTCACCTACTTTTCTTTGTTTTTTTTGTTTTTTTTCTGTTTTTGTAACAACAACAACAAAAATCCTACATTTTTAAGCCAGTGTCCACATTATACCATACACAAAATTGTGAGAGGGATAGACTTTACTCTTTCTATAAACTGAAGCCCCAGAGGATTATGCCCATTGTATAGATACACTGCAATTTATTTATCCTCTCTGTTATTGGTGGACATTAAAGCTGTTCCCCTGGATGGCAAAGAATCTGCCCATGATGTGGGAGACCCAGGTTCAATCCCTGGGTCAGGAAGATCCCTTGGAGAAGGGAATGGCAGCCCACTCCAGTATTCTTGCCTGGAGAATCCTGTGGACAGAGGCGCCTGGAGGGTGACAGTCATGAGGTCTCAAAGAGTCAAGCGCCACTGAGCATCGCACACACAAAGCTGTTTCCACTTGGGACTTTTATAAATAAAGCTGCTATGAATATTCTTGTACAGGTCTTGTGGATTTATGTTTTCATTTCTCTTGAGTAAATGAATACCAAGGGGTGAGATCGCTAGTTCATGGAAGAGGCGAGTGTTGCAGTCCCACTAGAAAGCCAAGCAGTCTTCCACAGTGGCTTTCCTAGCTTACGCTCCTTTGCTGTGGTGTCCGGGAGTTCCAGTTCCCACTCATCCTCACTGACACTGGTGTCGTCCGCGTTTGTTTGTAGCTGTTCTAGTGAGTCTATAGAGGTCTTGCATTGTGGTTCTGATTTTCCTTCCCTCGACAATCAGTGACTCTGAACACTTTTTCAATATTGATGTGGCCATTGGAATATCTTCCTCAGCGCCCAAAGGAATGAGCTTCTGCTGTTCACAACAACGGACTAATTTCAAACACATCATGTTAGTTGAAGAAGCCAGACAAAAACGAGAACTTACTATATGATTTTGTGTCCTGTAACTTGACTGAATTCAACGATTAGTTCTTAATTTCTTGGTCTAGTCAGGGTTTTCTCTACAGAGCGTCATAGTATCTGTGAACAGTATCTGTACTTCTTCTTTTTCAATTTGGGTGCCTTGGACTAATATTCCTTTTTCTTGCCTAATTATTGTGGTTGGGACTGATCTCGGGTGGCCTCAGCTTGAAGCAGGGTTTCGGTTCCTAGCCAGAGATTAAGGTTGGGCCACAGCAGAGAGTGCTGAATCCCAGCTTCTAGACCATTGGTCAGTGACAAGGCCCTGGCCCTTTGGCTTTGTAGAAAAGAATTCCCACAAAGAAAGTAGTGAAACGAAATGTTTCTTAGAAGGAAAAGAATACAGTATGTGGATAGACACAGGGGTGGACTCAGAGAGTTGCACCTTTGTGATATTAAATAGTTTAACAGAATGTTTCTTGTGGGTGTCCTTTGGCCAATCATTGTGATTTAGCTGGTTAGGAATCTGTATTTGGTATATCTTGGGGTCCTCCGATATGTGCATGCGCATCTCTCAGCCAAGTTGGATTCTAGTGAAGAGGCCTGTGGGAAGGTTGATATCATTCCACTTTTGACCTCCAAGGGTCTTATTAGTCAGGAAGGTCTTCTTGACCTTGGGAATGGGGAATATGTGGTCTTTTATCTCCGTTCTGGGCAGGCTCGGCCTCTCCTATTACTCTGTAATCTTCATCTTGGAGGATGGGTCCACAGGGAACAGGCTCCAGCTGTTAATCCTGGAGCCCGTCTACCTCCTGTCTCAGGACTTCCAATACTGTGTCGAATGAGGATGGTGAGCGTGGCATCCTTGTTTTGCTTTGGCCTGAGAGGAGAAGCTTTCGGCTTTTCCGCATGGAGAATGACTTTAGTTACTGGCTTGCCATGTGTGGCCTTCATTATGTTGCAGTGTGTTTCCTCTGTACTGCTCTATTGAGAGTTTTTAATCATAAATGAAAGTTGAATTTTGTCAAGTGCGTTTTGTACTTTTCTGTATCTATTGAGATGATCATATGACTTTTATCCTTTTGTTCATGTGGTGCATCACACTGACTTGCAGAATATGAACCATCCTTGCGTCTCTGGAATACATCCCCTTGGTAATGGTGTATGATAAGAAGGAATATTTTTTGTCATTTTGTAAAAACTCATCCTTCAAGTCTGCAAAGGCATTGTGGTGAACATCATGTCCTGGAAAACTTTTCATGAGCAAAGTCTGCCTGGGTACTTGTTGAAATAGCAGTTTACGATCATTTTGGCAGAGAGACATCTCTTCGTAAAGACAGAAGCCCAACTTGGAAACATATTTTTGCTTGCTCATTCATTCCTGCTCCTCTCTTCTATCCGTCCATCCATCCGTCCCCCATGCAACCAATATTTTCTGTATACTTAGACTGATGGACACTGTGCTCTGGGCTGGCTTCCGGAGATCAATTGGTGTTTTTTTTCCTTCTAACCTGGGGATGCAGTGGCATTTTTATTTGTATGCTCCTGCCTCTGACTCTCCAGGACTCTGACCCAGGGTATGAAAAATACCCTTGCTTTCCTGGCCGAAGAGCACAGCTCTGCCTTTGGAAGTACACATGAGCTGAGGAAAACTCTGTAAGGCAGTGTTTTCTCAGCTTCACACTATCAGCTCCTCTCTGTCCGTGGTTAAGGAGTCTTGCTGGCTTCGGCTCACTTGTGTTGCAGCCCTGTCTGCTCTTTGGCACCAGAGGACTCCTGGTGGATCGGGGGTAAAACATACCCCCCCGCCCCCCTAATTTAGACTTGATTAGAGAATGATCTTGCATTCTGAAATAGAAAAAAAAGAAGATGGGGTAATAACCAAAGTAATGATCTCTTCCATTTGTATAGCTCTTACCCACTTCTGACTATTTTTAATTTTTCTATCACGGACCAATAGGAAGGTAGGGGGTAGATATTGCTATTATCGTTTTTTTATTGTGGTAAAGACCATATAACATAAGTATATCCTCTTCACAGAGTTTTAAGTATACAGGATAATATTGTCAACTGTGGACAAAATGCTGTGTAGAATTTCTCTAGACCTTTTCACTCTATACCACTGAGCGGCTCCCCACGCCCCTCTCCCCACAGTCTGTCAAGCACATTCTACTTTGTGTTTCTATGAGTTTGACTGCTTTCAGTTCAGTTCAGTCACTCAGTCGTGTCCGACTCCTTGCGACCCCATGAAACGCAGCACACCAGGCCTCCCTGTCCATCACGAACCCCCGGAGTTCACTCAGACTCACATCCATCGAGTCCGTGATGCCATCCAGCCATCTCATCCTGGGTCGTCCCCTTCTCCTCCTGCCCCCAATACCTCCCAGCATCAGAGTCTTTTCCAATGAGTCAACTCTTCGCATGAGGTGGCCCAAGTACTGAAGTTTCAGCTTTAGCATCATTCCTTCCAAAGAAATCCCAAGGCTGATCTCCTTCAGAATGGACTGGTTGGATCTCCTTGCAGTCCAAGGGACTCTCAAGAGTCTTCTCTAACACCACAGTTCAAAAGCATCAATTCTTCAGCACTCAGCCTTCTTCACAGTCCAACTCTCACATCCATACATGACCACAAGAAGAACCATAGCCTTGACTAGACGGACCTTAGTCGGCAAAGTAATGTCTCTGCTTTTGAATATACTATCTAGGTTGGTCATAACTTTTCTTCCAAGGAGTAAGTGTCTTTTAATTTCATGGCTGCAGTCATCATCTGCAGTGATTCTGGAGCCCCCCAAAATAAAGTCTGACACTGTTTCCACTGTTTCCCCATCTATTTCCCATGAAGTGATGGGACCAGATGCCATGATCTTCATTTTCTGAATGTTGAGCTTTAAGCCAACTTTTTCACTCTCCTCTTTCACTTTCATCAAGAGGCTTTTTAGTCCGTCTTCACTTTCTGCCATAAGGGTGATGTCATCTGCATATCTGAGGTTATTGATATTTCTCCTGGCAATCTTGATTCCAGCTTGTGTTTCTTCCAGTCCAGCGTTTCTCATGATGTACTCTGCATAGAAGTTAAATAAGCAGGGTGACAATATACAGCCTTGCCGTACTCCTTTTCCTATTTGGAACCAGTCTGTTGTTCCATGTCCAGTTCTAACTGTTGCTTCCTGGCCTGTATACAGATTTCTCAAGAGGCAGGTCAGGTGGTCTGGTATTCCCATCTCTCTCAGAATTTTCCACAGTTTATTGTGATCCACACAAAGGCTTTGGCATAGTCAATAAAGCAGAAATAGATGTTTTTCTGGAACTCTCTTGCTTTTCCATGATCCAGCAGATGTTGGCAATTTGATTTCTGGTTCCTCTGCCTTTTCTAAAACCAGCTTGAACATCAGGAAGTTCACGGTTCACATATTGCTGAACCTGGCTTGGAGAATTTTGAGCATTACTTTACTAGCATGTGAGATGAGTGCAATTGTGCGGTTGTTTGAGCATTCTTTGGCATTGCCTTTCTTAGGGACTGGAATGAAAACTGACCTTGTCCAGTCCTGTGGCTACTGCTGAGTTTTCCAAATTTGCTGGCATATTGAGTGCAGCACTTTCACAGCATCATCTTTCAGGATTTGAAATAGCTCAACTGGAATTCCATCACCTCTACTAGCTTTGTTCATAGTGATGCTTTCTAAGGCCCACTTGACTTCACATTCCAGGGTATCTGGCTCTAGGTGAGTGATCACACCATTGTGATTATCTGGGTCGTGAAGATCTTTTTTGTACAGTTCTTCTGTGTACTCTTGCCATCTCTTCTTAATATCTTCTGCTTCTGTTAGGTCCATACCATTTCTGTCCTTTATTGAGCCCATGTTTGCATGAAATGTTCCCTTGGTGTCTCTAATTTTCTTGAAGAGATCTCTAGTTTTTCCCATTCTGTTATTTTCCTCTATTTCTTTGCATTGATCGCGGAAGAAGGCTTTCTTATCTCTTCTTGCTATTCTTTGGAACTCTGCATTCAGATGCTTATATCTTTCCTTTTCTCCTTTGTTTTTCGTGTCTCTTCCTGTCACAGCTATTTGTAAGGCCTCCCAGACAGCCATTTTGCTTTTTTGCATTTCTTTTCCATGGGGATGGTCTTGATCCCTGTTTCTTGTACAGTGCCACGAACCTCCATCCATAGTTCATCAGACACTCTATCTATCAGATCTAGTCCCTTAAATCTATTTCTCACTTTCACTGTATAATCATAAGGGATTTGATTTAGGTCATACCTGAATGGTCTAGCGGTTTTCCCTACTTTCTTCAATTTAAGTCTGAATTTGGTAATAAGGAGTTCATGATCTGAGCCACAGTCAATTCCTGGTCTTGTTTTTGTTGACTGTATAGAGCTTCTCCATCTTTGGCTGCAAAGAATATAATCAATCTGATTTCGGTGTCGACCATCTGGTGATGTCCATGTGTAGAGTCTTGTCTTGTGTTGTTGGAAGAGGGTGTTTGCTATGACCAGTGCATTTTCTTGGCAAAACTCTATTAGTCTTTGCCCTGCTTCATTCCTCATTCCAAGGCCAAATTTGCCTGTTACTCCAGGTGCTTCTTGACTTCCTACTTTTGCATTCCAGCCCCCTATAATGAAAAGGACATCTTTTTTGGGTGTTAGTTCTAAAAGGTCTTCTAGGTCTTCATAGAACCGTTCAACTTCAGCTTCTTCAGCATTACTGATTGGGGCATAGACTTGGATTACTGTGATATTGAATGGTTTGCCTTGGAAATGAACAGAGATCATTCTGTCGTTTTTGAGATTGCATCCAAGTACTGCATTTCAGACTCTCTTGTTGACCATGATGGCTACTCCATTTCTTCTGAGGGATTCCTGCCCGCAGTAGTAGATGTAACGGTCATCTGAGTTAATTCACCCATTCCAGTCCATTTTAGTTTGCTGATTCCTAGAATGTCAACGTTCACTCTTGCCATCTCTTGTTTGATCACTTCCAATTTGCCTTGATTCATAGACCTGACATTCCAGGTTCCTATGCAACATTGCTCTTTACAGCATCGGACCTTGCTTCTATCACCAGTCACATCCACAACTGGGTGTTGTTTTTGCTTTGGCTCCATCCCTTCATTCTTTCTGGAGTTATTTCTCCACTGATCTCCAGTAGCGTGTTGGGCACCTACTGACCTGTGGAGTATCCTATCATTTTGCCTTTTCATACTGTTCATGGGGTTCTCAAGGCAGGAATACTGAAGTGGTTTGCCATCCCCTTCTCCAGTGCACCACAGTCTGTCAGGCCTCTCCACCGTGGCCCGCCTGTCTTGGGTTGCCCTGCGGACATGGCTTAGTTTCACTGAGTTAGACAAGGCTGTGGTCCTAGTGTGATTAGATTGACTAGTTTTCTGTGAGTATGGTTTCAGTGTGTCTGCCCTCTGATGCCCTCTTGCAACACCTACCATCTTACTTGGGTTTCTCTTACTTTGGGCCTGGGGTATCTCTTCACTATTAGATACCTCCTATAATCAGATTCATGCATCTGTCCTTTGGTGACTGGATTGATTTTTGCGGTTGAATAATTTTCCACTGTGTGCAGTTGCCACATTTTCTTTATTCATTCTACTGCTGGACCGTTTAGGTAGTTCCCATCATTTGATTATTGTGAATAGGGCTGCAATAAACATAGGAGTCCAGATAGCTTTTTGAGATCCTGATTTCAGTTCTCTTGGATAAATACACAGAAGAGGGATTGCTGGATTATATGTGGTAGTTCTAAGTTTTTTGAGGAACTTCTGTAATAGGGGTGGAGTGGGCACAGGCCCATTAACACCTGGCTGGTACCACTTCACCAGCAGTCAGATTGCTGTGACCCATTTGCTCAGCCTGAGGAGCCTGAGGTCTGCTGGGTGCTGGGCGCCTGGCTGCCTCAGTGATGATGGCCAGATGGGGTCTGGGGGCCTGGCTCTGAGGGCGTCTTGGGCTGAGATTTGCCTCCTCAGCTGGGCTGGGCACTGGCAGGAGGACCCAGCCTGGGGGCTGGACCAGCACTCCTGGGCAGGGTGACTGGCCTGTGTGAGGACCCCTCCTCTAAGCCAAGGCCTGGGCCTGGGAGGGTGAAAGTTGAGTCTTGGGACCTTGAACCAGTGAAATGAGAGGTAATGATGTCATTTTGCTTCCAGATTTGTTAAGTGTTAAAAGTCGCAAGGAGGAATGGAGACAAAATTCATTGCCTCCGTTTGCCTTATTTGTATACTCCTCAAGGCCATGACCTTTAAGAATATTACAACATTAGATAAAAAGTTGCAGAACAGAGAATAACAGTTGTTTTTATGGAAGCTGAAGATTACAGGAACATTGTGAACAAAAGGTTCCACACTAAGAAGTTTGTGACAACTAACCATGTCCCTCCCTCACGTATAAAAGGGCTTTGCTGAAAGCCTTCAGAGTTCAGAGGTTTTAAGGCATGAGCCACCCATCTCCTTGCATGGCCCCACAGCAAACCTTTCTCTGCTTCAAACTGCGACATTTCACTATTGTTCGGTCTCCGCGCGCTTCGGACACGTAGGCTTGCATTCAGTCACACTTCAATGTTGTTTCCCATAGTGGTTGCACCACTTAGGAAAGTGAAAAGTGAAAAAGTCGCTCAGTCATGTCCAACTCTTTGGGACCCCATGGACTATATAGTCCATGGAATTCTCCAGGCCAGAATACTGGAGTGGGTAGCCGTTCCCTTCTCCAGGGGATCTTCCCAACCCAGGGATTGAACCCAGGTCTCCCACATTGCAGGCAGATTCTTTACCAGCTGAGCCACCAGGGAAACCCAGAGGTAGATATTCTTAATCTGTCTCCTAAATGGTTTACTCCTAGTGCACACAGGAAATCTCAATTCATTGACCAGGTAGATACAACTTCCTTGCTAACTTCTGACATTTATGGAGCCTCAACAGATGGAGTTAGCCAAGCAGTCCCAGAGTTCTCTAGGGATGGGGACATTCCCATTAACTCTTAGCATCCTTGTTCACCAGCACTTCCAACCAGCTCTTCTGGGAGCTGGAAATTTAGGGAAATGGTAGGCAGTCAGTGGCCCTCTCACCGACAGGAGGGAGAGGAGGAAAAAAAGGCCCAGAGAGATAGAGTGACTCAATTAATTCTCCTGGCTGGGCCAAGAATAGATGGCAGGGCCAATAATAGAATTTTTACGTGGTCAGATATCAAGAGATTTGTCTCATAGCAACTGACCTCTTGTTGCCGTGTGGGATTCTTATTTCAAAATAAAGATTTCAGTCATTTCCTATTAATCTTTTTATTATTTATCATGTAGCAATGGAGTTTCCAGAAATGAGATGATATCATGTGAGTCAAAGAGGACCAGGCTTGAAGAGAAGTGGAAAAATGATTCCTGGTTTGCTGTATGATTTTAATACCAGATTGACATGAAGCAGGTGTTTTCAAAGAAGGGCCATGGCTATAGGTGGAAAGTGGGAGTGTGGGGGGCTAGTGAGGACCTCCTGCCACTCAGACTGAGAGAGCAATTGGAGACCTGGGTGGGCTAGAGCTGACGAGAGGCAGCATAAAACCGGATGGTGCTTGGATGTAAAAAGCCGGCTGAAGACTTCCCTGGTGGTCCAGCGGTTAGGAATCTGCCTGCCAATGCAGGGGACATGGGTTTGATCCCTGGTCTAGGAAGATCCCTTGTAGCATGGAGCAGCTGAGCCTGTGTGCTGCAGTTACTGAGCCTGTACGCTCTAGAGCCCGTGCTCTGAGCAAGAGGAGCCAGCACATTGAGAAACCCACACACTGCAGCTGGGGAGTAGCCCCCCTTCACCGTCACTGGAGAAAGCCCTCGTGTAGCAACAAAGACCCAGCACAGCCAAAAAAAAAATAACATTTACATATATAAAAAATCAGGCTGATGTTCACTATAGCAGGAAAGGACTTGAATGGGACAGTGAGGGAGACTGGAAACTTGGCTTGGAATAAAGGCTTGACTTGGAAGGTGAATTGACAGGCATCTGTCTAGAATAAAAACAGAGAGAGGACATTTGAAAGACTCCTAAGTCTTAAGGCAGAGAGAAACACTCTATGCTGAAGGATCTAACACAGTGCTTGCTGTGTAGTAGGCCTTCAACATATATTGGCTCCTTCAACATCAAAAGATGTTGCATAGTAAAAATCAAATGAATCCAGATAACCTCAGGGCAATTCTAGGCGAACATCTGTATAGTAAGTAGAAGGATCTTTGCAATAAGGATGCTAATGGCCTCTTCATTATAAAAATCGTGGTCACCCTTGTAAAAGCAGGGGTGCAAAGACCCAGAGTTCCTTTCCAATCCTGAAGGACAGTCATGTTGAATGGAGACAAGCCACCTTAGCTGAGGCTGTTCTCAGTCAGTTGGTTCCCAGCTGACCTGGCAGCTGTCTGCAGAGACGTGAATGAGGTGAGACTAGAAGAACCATCATCTGAGACCAGTTCAAATCGTTAAAGAATCATGGGCCTTTTAAGTTGTTACATTTTTGATGATTCGTTACATAGCAAAAGTTAACAGATAAAATCTGTAGACTGTACAAAGCCAGGAGTAAACACTGCTGGAAAATATGCACTTTGGGTGACTGTGACTTGTTGCTGTAGGTTCACCAGTTGCAATGACCATATCACTTTGGTAGACGATGTTAATAATGGGAGAGTCTCTGCATGCATAGGGGCAGGGAGTATATGGGAAATTGCCGTACCTTCCTCTCAGTTTTGGTGTAAACGTATAGCCGCTCTAAAAGAAAGATCTTTTATTTTTTTAAATTAAAAGATATAAAGAGTTGATTAGGGAGATGACCAGTGGAATTTCCAGAATCTAGTGTAGCTGCCATGGAGGCTCCGTATGACCCTTTGTGGCAGAGGGAATGCTTTGTGCTCTGTAAACCCTCTCATTTTCCTCCTGGCCATACCGGAGTACTAAGTCTCCCAGACTCCTTCCAAATGTAATGTGAGCAGAAGTGATGAGTCTCGTTTCTGCACTGGAGTCACTGAAGGTTCAGTGTACTTTCCTCAGAGTCTTTCTTTACTTCATTTGCCAGCTGGATGAAACCAGGGTGACATCAAAGACCATGAGATGGAGTCAGACTGCTTTGAACAGGATGCCTCAGCGGTATCCAACTTTGATGTAAGTCATTTTATGTTTTTTGAAGCTACTGAGATTTGGAATTGTTTGTTACAGCAGCTGGCATCGTTCACCCTGACTAGTACCTGGTCAGAGACAAGGCACAGTTAATGCTTTAGTGCTCTGACGAAATTTATTTTCAAGAGATTAATTATATTATCCATTGTAAATACTACAATATAAATTCAAATTAGGTACTACATCCACATGGTTCAAAATTAAAAAGATATAATAAGGTTTGGAATGAAAAAAAAATCTTTTCCTCTATTCTCTAGCCATTGAATATTCTTTCAAGGCAGTGTTAGATAGTTCCTATGTTTCCTTCAGAACTATTTTGTGCGTGGGCAAATAAGTGAATATATGTATTCCAAATGTCTAGTACATACATGTATGTTACAAATGGTAGCATATTTTGCATCTTGTTGTTTCCTTACTTTAAAAAATTTAACACAATTTTGGAGAACTTTCCTTATAGTACACAAGCAGCTTCTTTTTTCCCCAACATTGATGGACATATTATAATTAATTTAAGTTGATCACCATTTTGTCAAATGCTGCAATGACCCCATCCTTATACATATGCCATTGCTCACAGAAGTGTGAATTTACCTTAAAGAAAAATGAATTGGAATGAAATAGCATTATGCATTTGTATTGCTGCAGGAGGTTTCCAAGTTTCCTTCGCAGAGATTTTATAGTTTATGCCTCTATCAGCAATATATGAAATGCCTATTTTTCGACATTGTTTCCAATACAGTATGATAATCAATGTTTTGATCTTTGATGAGCTGATAACTTTTCTATTGTGAGTACATTCTGAATCTTTTCATGTGTTTAAGAGTTACTGGTTTTGTTTTGGTGAACTGTCTCTGTCATTTCTGCATTTTCATATGCTATTGGGTCGTTGGTGTTTTTCCATTACTTTGAGTTGTTGGAATAGATTACATTCATGTTGAGAAGAAGAGGGAATCTGTCTTTACTGCCCTCAACTGAGCATATAACTCAGAGCGCTCAAACAGGAAAGTAGCCATTGACAATCCATCTGGTCACAAGGAGAACAAAGGAAACTATCTTTGTTCAAGGTCATATCCGTAGAACCTACCATAAGGGCTGGCACACAAGAAGTGCTTAATAAATATTTACTGAATTTCTAATTAACAAATGAATGATTGCCAAATGCTGGAGCTTGTTTTATTTTTCTGACACTGAATTCCTTCCAGAACTTGGTTTCTGCTTCTGCAGATGGTTCCATGGCAGGGTCTTGGGTGTGTAAAATAGGCATTAAGTATTCTTCTGTTACATCAGCTGGAGGAGAATGCCAGGGGATGCTTAAGGAAGAGCCAAAGACCCTCCCCACAATCCCAGGGCTTTGGGATTCCATGTAGAGGTAAATGATGATGTGCATGGTGTCCAAGATGCAGCCTCTCAATTCCCACTTGATCCTTCATATTACTGTAGCAGAACGGAGTGAAACAGGAGGTACAGGCAAACTTTATCCCCCAAGCCTGTTCTCCTGTGAATGCCAGTGCCTTTTTTCTCTCCCCCGATGTCAAAATCACTTCTTAGGAAAGGTTTTGCTGTTGGTAACCTTGGTTTGGGTTTCTCCAGCAGCTGACTCTGAGATAAGGATTCATATATAAGCTATTTATTTGGAAAGTGAGATGGGCAAGAGGGAAAGTGAGTCAAAGAAAGGGAGGAAGCCAACATAGAGTGTGCCACACTGCAGCTACTGCTGTGGGAAACGGGCTCTTCAAGAAGCCACAGTAGACACATCTCTACCCACGGGGTGAGAAAGCCAAGGTGTCCATAACATAACTCCAGCCAGTCATCTCTTTTGACCTACTGTGGAGTTTGCAAAGTAGGGGCAAAACCAGGGCAAGGAAGGTCCTCTAGCAAAGAGATGCCAGCCTTGGCAATGGAGAGACAGGCCAGTGGGTGATCCAGGTTTTGGGGTTAGGGCACTGATATCTACTCCAACCATTTCTACTGTAGCCTTGTGTCCAATGGGACCCACCCCATTCCTGTAACTCATATTCCTCCCAACAGCCAGAGTGACCTTTGTAAAATGGAAATCTGATCCATTCGCTTTTCTGTACGTAAGATAAAGCACCAGCCTCTTAGCAAGGCTCACAAGCTCCGGGGTGCTCCAGCTCTCCAGGCTGGTGGCTCACAAGTGCCCCCTAGGCCTGCAGGTTTCAAACCCGATGCTCCTGTGGCCCCCATTCACCTCTTCACTGCCCTTAGCTGCCTGACATTGTTTCCTGTTGCGCTGGCCTGTCTGGTACTCATCCGTCCACCTGTGATTCTCTGACCACTTCGTCTGGTCTCTGGGTCACTCCAGCTGCTGTGAGCACCACTAGGGCCAGGAAGGCCCACGTGGCTTCTGTATGTGCAGCCTCGACAGCTGGTGTGCTACTGGCCCTCAAGTGCTGCCTGTAGAATGGACACACGGTTTACATGATGGAAAGAAAAGCATCCGGAGCAGGTAAGAGAAGATTTTGAGGGAAAGGGAAGAAATAGGTATTTACTAAGCATCTACTCTTACCAAACCATACTTGAGTCTGCTTGCTAACATGTGCTAAAGCCAATCTACGGATACTGAGTTGCAGTGAAGGAAAGTGCGACGTTTATTGCAGGGTGCCAAGCAAGGAGTCCAGGCAGCTAGTGTTCAAAAGACCAAACTCCCTGAAGGCTTTCAGGGAAAGGCTTTTATTATTATTTTTTACTTTATTTTACTTTACAATACTATATTGGTTTTGCCATACATCAACATGAATCAGCCACGGGTGTACATGTGTTCCCAATCCTGAACCCCGCTCCCACCTCCCTCCCCATACCATCTCTGTGGGTCATCCCAGTGCACCAGCCCCAAGCATCCTGTATCCTGTATCAAACCTAGACTGGCAATTTGTTTCTTATATATTATACATGTTTCAATGCCATTCTCCCAAATCATCCCACCCTCTCCCTCTCCGACAGAGTCCAAAAGACTGTTCTATATATCTGTGTCTCTTTTGCTGTCTTGCATACAGGGTTATCATTACCATCTTTCTAAATTCCATATATATGTGTTAGTATACTGTATTGGTGTTTTTCTTTCTGGCTTACTTCACTCTGTATAATTGGCTCCAGTTTCATCCACCTCATTAGAACTGATTCAAATGTATTCTTTTTAATGGCTGAGTAATACTCCATTGTGTATATGTGCCACAGCTTTCTTATCCATTCATCTGCTGATGTACACCTAGGTTGCTTCCATGTCCTGGCTATTATAAATAGTGCTGTGATGAACATTGGGGTACACATGTCTCTTCAATTCTGGTTTCCTCGGTGTGTATGCCCAGCAGTGGGATTGCTGGGTCATAAGGTAGTTCAATTTCCAGTTTTTTAAGGAGGTGCCATGCTGTTCTCCATAGTGGCTGTACTAGTTTGCATTCCCACCAACAATGTAAGAGGGTTCCCTTTTCTCCACACCCTCTCCAGCATTTATTGCTTGTAGACTTTTGGATCGCAGCCATTCTGACTGCTGTGAAATGGTACCTCATTGTGGTTTTGATTTGCATTTCTCTGATAATGAGTGATGTTGAGCATCTTTTCATGTATTTGTTAGCCATCTGTATGTCTTCTTTGGACAAATGTCTATTTAATTCTTTGGCCCATTTAGGGAAAGGGTTTTAAAGACAGGGCGAGGGAGGAGGGTTGCAGGGTGTGTAATCAGCTCATGGATGTTCTTCTGATTGGTTGGTTGTAAGGTAATTGGGAGTCACCCATCATTAACCTTCTGGTTCCAACCAGTTGGGATCTGTGTGTGTGTGGGCAGCATACAGTTCACTTCTTCCACCTGGTGGGGGTTTCAATGTCTGCAAAACAGCTCAAAGGACATGGCTGAGAATATTATCTGTAGTCCTTGAGGAGGACCTAAAGGTCCTTGCCTTTATTCAGTGGCTCAGATCAGTTCAACTCAGTTCAGTTCAGTTCAGTTCAGCTCAGCTCAGTTCAGTTCAGTTCAGTTCAGCTCAGTCACTCAGTCGTGTCCGACTCTTTGTGACCCTGTGAATCGCAGCACTCCAGGCCTCCCTGTCCATCACCAACTCCCGGAGTTCACTCAAACTCATATCCATCGAGTCCATGATGTCATCCAGCCATCTCATCCTCTGTCGCCCTTCTCCTCCTGCCCCCAATCCCTCCCAGCATCAGGGTCTTTTCCAATGAGTCAACTCTTCCCATGAGGTGTCCAAAGTACTGAAGTTTCAGCTTTAGCATCAGTCCTTCCAATGAACACCCAGGGCTGATCTCCTTCAGAATGGACTGGTTGGATATCCTTACAGTCCAAGGGACTCTCAAGAGTCTTCTCCAACACCACAGTTCAAAAGCATCAATTCTTCGGTGCTCAGCTTTCTTCACAGTCCAACTCTCACATCCATACATGACTACTCGAAAACCATAGCCTTGACTAGATGGACCTTAGTTGGCAAAGTAATGTCTCTGCTTTTCAATATGCTATCTAGGTTGGTCATAACTTTCCTTCCAAGGAGTAAGCGTCTTTTAATTTCATGGCTGCAGTCACCATCTGCAGTGATTTTGAAGCCCAAAGTAATCAAGTCTGACACTGTTTCCCCATCTATTTCCTATGAAGTGATGGGACCAGATGCCATGATTTTAGTTTTCTTAGTTTTCTGAATGTTGAGCTTTAAGCCAACTGTTTCACTTTCCTCTTTCACTTTCATCAAGAGCCTCTTTAGTTCCTCTTCACTTTCTGCCATAAGGGTGGTGTCATCTGCATATCTGAGGTTATTGATATTTCTCCCGGCAATCTTGATTCCAGCTTATGCTTTATCCAGTCCAGCATTTCTCCTGATGTACTCTGCATAGAAGTTAAATAAGCAGGGTGACAATATACAGCCTTGATGTATTCCATTTTCCTATTTGGAACCAGTCCAGTTTAATGGCTAAAGTATTATTTTGTCTTGCTTGACTGTTTTCCTTGCATTGTGCATTGTCTCACTTCTGATTAAATTTACTCTTTGGAACTCAAGGAAGGCCTAGGAGGTTAAAGTTTTCTGTAGACAAGAGGCAGGTGGAGGACACGTGGAGTGAATCTGTACTGGGAAAAACCTAAAGGGAACAAATAGGTGTCTGCTAGAAGGCGATGGCACCCCACTCCAGTACTTTTGCCTGGAAAATCCCATGGATGGAGGAGCCTGGTAGGCTGCAGTCCATGGGGTCGCTAAGAGTCAGACATGACTGAGCGACTTCGCTTTAGGCAACTCCAGGGAACAGGGAGCTTTGTCATCATTATTTTGTTTAATCCTCATGGTGATCCTCTTAGGATTCGCCTTAGAAAAGCGAGACAGGTTAGACAAAGAGGAGTTAAATGACGCTTCCAGAGTCATACAGATGTTGAGCGTTGTGGCCATTTGCAGATGTTGACCTCATTCATGTGAAAACCCATGATCTTTTTCAAGACACCAGTTTGCTTGCGATTGTCCACGCTCTTTGTATGCCATCAGGTCAGTCCAGTAGGTGGGAACCTTTACTTCTTTCAGTTGGGATGCGCATCCCCTCTTTGGGGCAGTGATACCACACGAAGATAAGGGCAGAGGAAGCACTGGAAGCCTTGCCGTGACCTGACCCCCTTTCCTTGCCTCTTCCCTGGAGTTGCCTACAATGCCTAGAGCCTCTCATAGTTCCAAACATCAGCATTTCTGTTATCACACATTATCAGCATCAGGTCTCACTGAGACAGAGTGCTTATTGGAATTTTCCAGAAGCCTGCTTATCAAGCTTCCCATGCCAGAGAGGTCCCAGCTCTCTGGAAACAAACCCCTTTGCATCAGCCTGAGATGGAATTAAGCTCCCGTAGGATCCTGTGCAGCCTTGAAGAACCAGTCACAGTTGGTTCCACGTTGAGTTTCCTTGGGCTTTATTTTCTTTTTCCTCCAAGTCTTGTGGCTGTTGCATTAGGCACCAGTTCCACAAGTTGCTTAGAAACTGCTTTGTGTCAGCAGGCTCATCCAGGTCCCTGTGTGCAGGCAGCATGATAAGCACCATGATTTGTTCTTTAAATACAGACGTATAATTAAGAAAAACATTCTGATGGCTGCAAAGTCCGGCTAGCAGTGAACAGGCAGCGAGACGGGCCTCCAGGTGGAACAGAACTGGGGATTTCAATGAGATGCCCATTCACTCCTGTCTCTGTAAACTTAGGGTGAGTGCCAATTTTAGGAGACTCACTTTTTTTTTTCTCAGCTCAGTTCTTCTCTGGCTCTGCCCACTCCTTCAGAACTAAAGATGTTACTTTAGGGGCAGAAACTTCAACTCCAGGTCTTACTATTCTGAATGTGGCAAAAGATGAAAAAAGAACATGCAAATGGCCGTGGACTTCTGCTGTGCTTGTCGGTCCTGCCTCCATTTCCCCTTCTTCTGTGAACACCACTTTGATTTTGCCTTGATACCACCACTCCCCTGCTCAAGGTGACAAGGCTCGTGAGGCTGATTCCACCCAGCTGCCAGGGGCAGACACAGGACTCAGGCTTGGCCTGGGGGGATAGTTCAGGACCACGAAAGGACCCTGGGAGCATCAGTCCCGGGACTCGGATGAAAATCTGGCAAGGTGCGTTTTCTTCCCGCTGAAATCACAAGCCTGCTAGGGTAGACACGCAGTTCTCTTGGCGGTCCTTGTGGTCCTCATGTGGGGAAGACCCACTGGGAATGCAGCCAAAATAGAGAGGATGATGCTAAGCGATGGAAGTCACGTTGTTGGAGCTCCTGGATCCAGCCTTTTCAGTGGAGTGACTCTGTTTCTTCTCTCCTCCTCTGTTTTTGCTTTACCCACTTTGACTTGGGCTTTTGTCATCGGCGGCCAAAATAGTCCTGGGAAGCAACTGTGCCAGTCCCTTCCTCCTTCTCAAAGATCTGCTTCCCACCTTCTCAACAGAGCCAGGACAGAGGACTCTGCCTTATGCGGAGTCCCACTAAGGTCCTGGTACCTATAGGTGCCATAATCTCTTCTCCATGTGGACAGTGGGTGAAGGGGACTTGGCTGTATGCTCGGGAGCCTGGACCAAGGCAAAGAAGCCTTGAAACTGTCTTTGAAGTCAGTAGAAATGTGTGTTAATAATACATGCCAGGATGTGGTGGCTGCAGAGAGACCTCAGATAAGGGCTGTTGACCCCAGGAACTTTGGGGTTTTTTTAATTATTTATTTTTAATGGAAGGATATTTGCTTTATAAAATTGGTTTGATTTCTGCCATATAGCAACATGAATTAGCCATAGGTGTATATATGTCCCCTCCCTCTTGAACCTCCCTTCCACGAACTTTGGTTTTGGGAAAGGGTCACAGATGCATGTGCCGGTAAAGCTGAAGACAGGCCCTGCGGGGAGACATAGACAGTCAGGGTTGTAGGAGCTCATGAAGGGTAGAGAGGCTGGTAGAGAGGCAGGCTTCTTAACGCTGTTGGGTCCAGCGCTGAGAGTGGTCTGTGGAGGGGAAGGCAGAAGGACAGGGTCAGCAAAACTCAGAGAGCCTCCATTTCTGGGTGAGAGGGCCCTCCTGTGGGCTTCCAGTCCCCCTCGTTTTCACACTCCTTTTTTCTCTGTCCCCTCCCAAACTCACAGAGCAGGGCAGAGGTGGGGAGGGTGTTTCGGTGGGAATCCTTTTGTCTGCTCCTCCACCTCCGGGCGTCCAGCACAGGCTGAGTGGGCTTTGAATTACATCAGGGCGGAAGTAGGTTAGACTGAAGGAAGAACCACGCAGGACTCCTGGAGGGTGCCTCGGTTGCCAAGGCAACGTGCTGACTCTTTCCCTGGAGGAATTTTAAAATAGGTCACACGCTCCTTTTTATGGGCGATTGGGAGTCCTGCCAGGAACGGTGATGGGACCCGGTAAAAGACTCAGCTTGAGAGGTCAAATTCTGTCAAATCACAGATTTAATTTGTAGAAATCTGTACAAAAGGACCACCCTGTCTTATTGGCAGGGCTGTTCTCACGGGGGACCCGTTTGCACAGCCTGGGAATGAGATGTGGTGGTGCCAAGAGCCTGTGTGGTGATGGTTTCTTTATGCCCCTCTAGGGGTTTAAGCACCTGGTTGTCACCTGGGAGCACCTACCCTTCCTTCACAGCTGACACAGGTGCCTCTTCATGTCTTTCCTTCCAGCACTGGAGCGGAGTTGCCTTAAACATCCCTCCTCACTGCTTCCTCGGAACTTTGGATCCAGATTGGACTCTCTGATTGGCCTCCTACTAACCAGGAGATGCAGTCAAGATACGGAAATTTTGGAGTCTTGGTTCTTAATCTGTAAAAATTAGGGAGCAGTTCACCTACCTGGACATACTGGGCAGAGGAGGAGATGAAATAGTGCTGAGAAATGGCCCGGCCCGGTATCTGGCACAGTGGAGATATGCAGACCATGTGTAGATGTGTAGTATCGGCTTCCTTTTGATGTGTTTTCATCTCTTTTAGAGGGAATTACTGAGTTTAGGGCAAGCACACCTCTTGGTCCCAACTCTCGTGTCCCTTAGGCAGAGATGTCTTCTCTGAAGCCCCACTTCATGCAAATCTCACCTCATGCTATCTCCTGGCCTCCTTTATTCTCCTTTCTAATTTGTGCTTACTTGTGTATGATTATTTGATGAACATTTGCCCCTGCGGTAGGAATTGGAAGGCAGGGACCTTGTCTGCTGTGTTCTCCACTGTATCCCCAGTGCCTGGCATCCGGTGAAGATTTAGTAAATATTTGTTGAATGAACAAATGAATGATCAAAAAGGCTGCTCAGTAGTTGCATATGTCTTTGCTTAATAAGACACAGGGGAAAGGAAGACATCTTTCTCTAGTAAATGTAATTTCTCTGGGAGGAAAAATCTTTGCAAACATGAGCTCATGTGATGTAGAGAAATAATTAAATGGGCCCTTGGTGGTGAAAAAGTGAGTAACTCCTAGAGATGCATGATCTGGTTGAATTTTGCTTTCATTTGCTCTGGTTTTAACGCAGCAGCCTTCGCAGTCTGCATCTGTTACTTCCACATGCTGAATTCCATGGACTGGATCACATCTGTGTTACTTTAGGTTCTTGGCAGAGGTATTTCAGCTCAAAACCCATCAGATACCTGTCTGTATGTTTCTCTCTTCCTTTCTACAGACTGTGGGTAGTGTTATCCCCTGGGCCGTCTTGCTTATGCTTCCTTGGGGCTGGGCACAGTAACAGCTGTCTCCCAGCCTCAATGCATGCACATGCTTGTAGGCATGTGTCAGGCACCACCAGGCAGACAGGGCTGGGAGGGCCATCTCCAGGAAAGCAAAGAAGACACTCTGCTGAAAATGAGGGCTGAAGCTGGAGTCAGGTGGATCAAGAAGAATAACACACAGTTGGTCATTGAAGGGTCCTTCTGCCATTGAGTAGGTGAAAAATGAAGCAGAAGAAGTCCGAGGAGAGCAAGAAGAGATGAGAGAATCAGGGATGCAGGATGGGGAAAGACGGTGACGCTGGTCTCTATGCTGTGCCATGTAGAGGCTCAGGGTAAGCGGGCTCTCCAACTAGTTCTTGTGGCTTTCTTTACCATTCTGACTGGAGATAAGCTTCTTCATCTCCACAAGCCCCATCAAAGTTATCTTTTTAATAGCAGGACTGAAGCAGGGGTTCCTGGCAAAGTTTTGCAGGGTGAATGACATCTAGGAACTCTCTCAGAATCCCTTCAGTAATGGAGAAAGAGATAGAGTCCGAGATGCATTATGGTCTACTCTCCTCTTCCATAGGGAGATGCTGAGTTGGAAAGAGGTTGCCCAGATAAAGAGTATTTCCCAGCCCAGCCTGTACTCATTTGTAGTCATGTGACTTGCTCTCACCAATAGAATATGAGAGGAAGTGATATGTGTTGCTGCTGGGCCAAGGCTTTTAATAAAAGCAGCATGGGCGCACAGTGCCCCCTCCACACTTGTTCCCTTTCTGCCAGTTGGATGTGTGTGATGCTGAGGCCTCAGGGAATGCGGCAGGTGGAAAAGTTCCTGGTGTCTGAATGACCACAGAGAGGGGAGCCACCGGCAGACTCGAACGCCCTTCTGGGTATGTGAGCAAGACAGACTTTTACTGTATCAGAACATTACACGTATGGCTCTCTTTATCACAGCCTCTGAATTTACACCGAGAAACAGAATACTCCCAGTCTGAGCCAGAGGAGTGGCAGGGCAGAGAAGATGGTCAAAGATGGTCCCCGAATCTGTGTGCATAGATTCTGGCACACTCTTGTTCACGACCAGACTCAGCAGCTGAACCTCCAAAAACATCCAAATAATCTTTAGTTGGGCTCAGTGTGGTCATCCTTTTTGAGTAGGTGATCCAGTCATGGTTCAAAAGTAGAACCATTCAAAAGTAGAATGCTATGGAAAGACACGTAGTGCTGCATCTCAGCTTTGCCCTATTTATCCTACATCTGTGCCTCGTTTAACACACAAAGGGGTCGCTATTTTCGTTAGCTTCTTTTGTAGTCTAGAGTTTATATAAACATAAATTTTATTTATATTTATATGAATAAGTACATTTAGTATATAAGTATAAGCATGTATATGCAGATTGCTTCATTTTATCTTCTTTGTTTAACAATAAGCCTAAGACACCTTTTCATATCAATACATGACTTCTTCAATTTTTTCAGAGCTACGTAGTATTCCATCAAATGACTTTGTCATAATTATAACCTGTTCCTTCTGGATGGATGCTTGAGTTGTTTCCACACTTCTTGTTACGGACAGTGAACAAAGAGTAATCTTTTCTCAAGTGCAGGAATCTCAGTAGGACACATGTCTAAACATGGGATGATTTGGTCAGGATGTAAAATGCGTTTGTCATTTCCATGGCTATCTGCTCCTGCAGATATTTGAATCTGGTTCCTGGGAAGGTTCAGTGCACATTCACGCTAGTGCTTGGTATATAATTTTTCCAGAGGTTGCCGCCACCAGGCGAAGCACTCAGTTAAATAGAGAGCCTGTGAGCAGAGCTCAGTGTCGGTTGCAGTATCTTAGAATGCCTCAAGGTAGGAGCGCTGGTCTTTCCAGATCCCTCAAGTCTCTGCAACCAAACGTGGGGTGTCTCTGCTCTGTTCTCTTGTAACGCAGTATGCCTGAGAGCTGTGAGAGCTGAGTTGTCGTTCCCCGTGGGAACAGAGGCTTTCTGACTGACATGGATGGGTAGTGACTCTCAAGGGAAGTGATGTATATGGCAGAGCCTCAGAAACTGTACGCTTCAGAGCTGGGGCTCTAGACTCAGATCATTTGGGCTTGGATTTCTGGCTTCATCTTTTCTTAACTTTGTGACCCTGGGCAGCTGTTTAGTCCCTTGGAAAGACCTTAGTTTCCTCAGCTGTAAGATGGGAGAGGTGATGAAACAGTTGTTATGGGGATTATAAAAGACAATATAAATGAAACATTTATCACAGTGAATGGCACGAAGTACTCCAGGTAAATGGAAGTGTTCATCGATCTGTACGAGTCAGCAAGCGTTATTGGCTCTCCTAATTGTAACTCTCTTCATGCAGGCTGTGGTTCAGTGATATTCATGGTACACCTGAAACTTCCTGCTGTTTGTCGCAATTACTCCTCTGATTCATTCTTCTTGATGACAGACTGATCTGGGACAACATTGGTGTATTTCACGTGAAGGCTTTTGGTTCAAGAGTTATCAGCTCAGATGTGAAATAAACTCAGAACCCAAAAGAATGATACATTCATAAGCCAATGCTCCCTCCCTCTTTTAAGCTATCTTTCAGTTTGGCCACGTGATGTTTATGCTGCGTCAGTGCAGAGGAAACCTGAGAGCAAGGCAGGTTCAACCACACCTGCTGCTTTAAACAGATGGACTTTATGGATTGATGTCCGCAGTGGATGATCTGGCTGCCACGGCGTTTTCACATAGTAGCTGTAATGACGTAATTGAAGATCATGTTTTCTTTCTCCCAATCAACATTTTTTAAACTATTTTGAAAATTGAAATATAGCTAATTTGCAGTGTTTTAGTTACAGGTGTACAGCAGAGTGATTCAGTTATATATGTATCTCTCTATATATTGCTTTTCAGATTCTTTTCCGTTATAGGTTATTACAGTATACTGAATATAGTTCCCTGTGCTATACATTAGATCCTTGTCACTCATCTATTTTATATATAGTAGTATGTATCTGTTAATCTCAAACTCCTAATTTATCTCCCCCAAACCCACTGTTCTCTTGGGTAAGAGATCCAACCAATCCATTCTGAAGGAGATCAGCCCTGGGATTTCTTTGGAAGGAATGATGCTGAAGCTGAAACTCCAGTACTTTGGCCACCTCATGCGAGGAGTTGACTCATTGGAAAAGACTCTGATGCTGGGAGGGATTGGGGGCAGGAGGAGAAGGGGACGACCGAGGATGGGATGGCTGGATGGCATCACGGACTTGATGGACATGAGTCTGAGTGAACTCCGGGAGTTGGTGATGGACAGGGGGGCCTGGCGTGCTGTGATTCCTGGGGTCGCAAAGAGTCGGACACGACTGAGTGACTGAACTGAACTGAACTATAAGTTTGTTCTCTATGTCTATGAATCTGTTTCTGTTTTGTAAATAAGTTTATTTGTATCATCTTTTTAGGTTCCACATATATATGATATCATACGATATTTATCTGTCTCTGTCTGACTTACTTAGTATGGTCATCCCTAGGTTCCATCCGTGTTGCTGCAAATGGCGTTATTTCATTCTTTTTTATGGCTGAGCAGTATTCCATTGTCTATATATACTGCATCTTCTTTATCTGTTCATCTGTTGATGGACATTTTGGTGACTTCCATGTCTTGGCAACTGTGAGTTGTTTGGCAGTGAATGTTGGGGTGCAGATAGAAGATCATCTTTTTATACTGAGGCTTTAGCAGTGTGCTTGAAGGATAGTATTCAATAAACGTTTACTGAATAAATGAATGAGTGAATGAGCCAATGGAGAAAGACCGTTGATGAATAAGAAATAGGATACAGAAGTAAATTCATGCTTTTTAAGTTTCAATTTTCATTCTACTCTTGGTTCTATTAATATTTCATGGGTCATTATTTTCTCTGGTCAAGAGTTTTATTCAGTAACCACTATGGAGAGAGAGCTTGCTGTGTGAAGACCTAGTGCTTGAGGCTTGTGGGCCTATAAGGGTCATCAATTCTCTGTGTCATTTATTAAATTTTAAATTAGACAGTGTTTTCACCTGGCATGAATTGAGATGTCCCCAGTTATTTGACTCTAATGACTTTGCACCAGAATTCTTACTAGCTTTGGAAAATGTAGCTTTGAATATCTTCTGCCTATTATGATTCAGGTATGAAAATCGTCACCAAGTATAAATGAGAACGGAACACAAAATTTGAGCAATAATAAGCTGGGCCTGAATCTAACCTCAAGCATCCCACTGCTGTCAAGCACCCCACATGATGACTGGGGAGGGGACAGACAGGGCACCTGTGAACAAGCCTGATGCTCCAAGAGCTCTTCCAGTTCCAGTGGCCTCTGACCTCCCCCTAAGCCCTAGCCCCACTTCCTGCTATTACGTTGTCAACAGCTAAATGCAGCCCCGCTCAGTCCTTTTGAAGGCAGTGACCCGCTCACCTTTGCATAGGAGACATGAGTGTGTTCTCAGCTTCCAGCTGCTTGCTGCCCTCGGCCACCCAGCAGGACATGGTAAATTGAATCTGAGCATGTGTGTTCTAGCATGACCTTCTGCAGCTGTGGCCTGAAGTGAGCACCCTGCCTTCATTGTCCAAAGCTATGAAGTTTTCTGTTTAAATGCTACTTGTAAGTATAGAGTTTTATTTGTTTATTTTTATTATGTATTTGTTTATTCTTATTGTTCTTAGGCCAAGAAACATGTAAAACCAACATGTTTTATTTACAAAAATCCTGATTTAGGGTAAAGATGTACAGTTAAAGACACCCCTCCCCCCACTGCCTTGAGCAGCGGGCATTTTTTCATAACAGTAGGGAAAGGGGCAGGTGGAAGGTGCTACAGAGTTCTCCCAACACCCACATGCACATGTCCCCACTGAGCAGGGCAGTGAGCAGCTGTCTCTCAGAGCATTGCCTGGGCCAGCCACCGTGCTGTGTACTCAATAGAAACTTAGTTCTTACAAGAGCCTTTTTATAAATGAAGAAGTCAAGGCTCAGAGACACTGACTCAACATAGACCTCCCAGTGGTGAGTGACAGGGGGTCTTATCATTCCTTCATGGGGTCTGTCACCCAGTGCAGAGACTCAGCCTGTGGGCAGATCTGGCTTTGCTTTGTATATGGTGCTTAAAAAGAATCCAAGTTAATTTGCTTCATTTACAAGCCAGGACATTTCACATAAAAAGGGTGTCTCTTGAAGAACATCTGGCCACAGTAGACTGCACACCTGTGTGATAGAATTGCCTGAGTGGTAACTTCTCCCGTGTAGGGGGACCCTTCCCTGGAACCCGGCAGCCCCCATTTGGCCCACTTTGTTCATGGATATCCTCTGCCTGGCCCCTCGGCCATTAAGAGTTTCACACCCTTGTTCTAGGTTTCTCTGTGAGTAATGGAAGGTGTGTTGTATGGGGTGGTCAAGGTGGAGGAGAAGGTAGGGGGTTGGGGGATGAAGGGTGATGAGGCAGGAGACTATTCTAGAGTGTTCTGCAGCCAGCTCAACAACTCTAAGCTGTGTTAAGTACTTTGAGTCTGGACAGCTTAGGGTCAAATAGAAGGGGTGCACTAGTTCATCTCTGATTTTCCTTCTGGTTCTGAGCTTCTTGTTAGGTCTTGTGTGCACGTGCTCCGTTGCGCCTGACCCTTGTGACCTCCACGGACTGTGGCCTCCAGGCTCCTGTCTTCATGGGATTTCCCAGGCAAGAATGCTGGAGTGAGTTGCCATTTCCTTTCCCGGGGAATCTTCCCGCCCCAGGGATTGAACCTGCGCCTCCTGTGGCTTCTACATTGGCAGAAGGATTCTTTACCACTGATCCTCCTGGGAAGCCCTGTGCCTCTCCCGTAAAACAATATACTTTCCTTATTGCGAATGAGTTTGTCATAATTCTCTGTTTTCAACTGTGAAAGAGAACGAAGTCAAGGGCTTTATGAAGAAAGAAAGAATTTCACTTTCATCCAACTTATTTCAACATCTCAGGGCCCTGTTGACTAACTGGGTCACATTAGAAAATGAACGGTCTTCTTAGAATTTGCTGCTGTGAAGGCAGTTTTAGATGGTCAGACACTAGGACACTTGTGTGCGTGTTTTATTTTACTTAAAAAATATTGATTTGCCTGCTCCGGGTCTTAGTTGTGGCATGTGGGATCTTTAGTTGGGGCAGGCAAACTCTTAGTTGTGGGATGTGGGATCTAGTTGCCTGGTCAGGGATCAAACTTGGGCACCCTGCATTGGGAATGTGTGGAGTCTTAGCCACTGGACCACCAGGGAAATCCCCTTGTGCACGTTTAGCGAATAGATATACCTTAGGATTCCGCCAGACATGTTTCTCCTGCCGCGTGGTGGCAAGAACTTTGTACAGTACACCAGCTATCCTCTTCCTTTCCCTTAGACTCCAGATCCTGCCATCTTCTGCTTGCTATGAGCGAATCAGCCCCTCTTTTGATCCTTACACAAAGCCCAAAGAGCATATTGTGGAGCACTTGGCTGAAAAGGAGGGCTTCTCTGTTGACTAGATACAGGAAGGCCATAGTAAAATTTTGGTGTATGGCTGTATAGCACCTAATACAGTAGGTGTGTATAGCGGTTGCTGAATTCATGAGCCTGAACAGGTTAGATATGTTTTTCGACTAAGCCCCCTCAGTTATGTCAATGTGCGTTGCTCTTACATCCGTTGTCTACTTCTACTTCTTATCCTGAACTGTCTGCTTAATTCCTTTCCTTTTCTGCAGTCCAAGCAAGGGTCTTTATCTTCACCCCTATTGATCGTTTTCCTGTTAGGCTTGTTGTATTTCCAGTTATTTGGCTACTGACTCTTCTACTTTATCCTTGTTGACCCTGTCACCTTCACATTCTCCACAGTCTCCCTCAGGCTGTCCCTCACTCTGTCCTCATCCAAGGCATCGGTTCAGTTCTTAACTGGAAGTGAAGGCAAGAGTCTCTGTGAGAAATCACAGAACTGGTGCTGCCACGTCCTTTTCTCTTGGAGTTGTTGGAAAGCAAAGAATAGAGAATGGCTCGAACTAGATCACAGAAAGGAGGGTTTATCTTGGCACTGTGGGAGATGGTGTGTGCTTTGATTTCTCTCTGCCGTTTGGGTCCTCTGGTTTCTGGCTTCTGCTGTTACAGTTGCCAGCCCTGCAGGCTTGGGGTTCTGCCCATTCACCAAGGTTCAGTGAGCATCATGGCTGCCTTCAAGAGGCTCCCTCAGACCCAGGGACCACTTGTCCTCCCAGCTCAGCTCCCTAGGTTCGTGTCCCCTTGGAATTGAGCCATTTTGGTATAAGTATCCATATCTGTTTCGACCGTCTGTGACCAAAGGCACAATCTTCTAGTGGGCTGCCTATTCAGGACTGTGAGTCGAAGAGTTTCTCCATGTTGTGGTATAATAGAGAAGAAAATGATTACACTTACCTAGGTTTCCTTCAAAGGCCAAAAATGCTTCTGTAGTCAAAAGGGCATTCATGGGATAGATTTTGGAGACATCAACATTTTTAAGGTTTTACAGCCTTTTGGGTAGGCCTATTCCCTTTTGTGGAGAAGGCGATGGCACCCCGATCTGGTACTCTTGCCTGGAAAATCCCATGGACGGAGGAGCCTGGTGGGCTGCAGTCCATGGGGTCACTGAGAGTCAGACACAACTGAGTGACTTCACTTTCACTTTTCACTCTCATGCATTGGAGAAGGAAATGGTAACCCACTCCAGTGTTCTTGCCTGGAGAATCCCAGGGACGGGGGAGCCTAGTGGGCTTCCGTCTATGGGGTCGCACAGAGTCGGACACAACTGAAGTGACTTAGCAGAGACTCCCTTTTGGGTAACCCTACTTCCTACTTCCTCAGAAGACAGAGCATCGTTCATTCAGATGTCTGTTGGAAGCCTACTTTTATTGGGAAGGCATTTGTTCATTACTGGGGGAATACCAACAATTTGCTATTGTCCCATTCTGATCTTAATTAGAGTATTAATCAGCTACACTCTACACAATTTTGGCTAAAAAAATCACCATGCAATATACTAAAATTCCTAGGAACAGAGCCAATTTAGTTTGTATTAGATTTTTGCCCCAGGTTAGCATTAGGGACTCATTGCACTTCTCATGAAGCTATTATTATTATAAATGTGCATATTGTGCAAATTAAAATCATATTTCATTTGGAGAAAAATCTCTCTGCTCAAGTCCTAGTGACTGTGTCTTTGTTCCTAAGGGAATTCGGTGCTCATGGTGCCTCTCATGGTAGATCTAGCAAGGAATTGCCTCTGGGACACTCAGCCACTTACCACTTCTGGAAGGATATAGTTTACCCACTGCTGCAAAAGGCTGCACTGAAGGCTCAGAGGAAGAACAGATGATGGCCATCACTGTGTCTTTGTTCAAGGAGCTTTTTGCACCCACAGTGATGTGTGACAAATATTATGATGGGAAAGTACAGGAAGTGCCAAGGTTGTTATGGGCTGTCCCTGTTTGTCAAGCCTACAAGTCATCCCTGCTGGGCCCCTTATGTACAGAGGCTTCTGCCCTGCTCACCCTCTGTTGCACAAATCCTCTTATCTTCCTTCCCTCCACCTACGTCGTTGTAGTGACGTCATGAAGTCGCTCAGTTGTGTCTGACTCTTTGCGACCCCATGGACTGTAGCCTATCAGGCTCCTCCCTCCATGGGATTCTCCAGACAAGAGTACTGGCGTGGGTTGCCATTTGCCCAAGTATCTAGTGATTTCCTGTCACTAGCACAAGTACAGCCAAGGCCCCAGGCTCTACCAGGGAGTCTGAAGGGTCAAGTGACCTTATATTTCAATCTAGACATGGACTGTAAAGACATATCAGCCCCACCCATGAGCAAAATCCTGTGCCAGGTTGACTGAAGGAAGGGGCGAGGTAACTCAACCTCTCCAGGCCTCAATTTTCCCCATGTGAAGTGAGAAGACATTGATTTAGCCTGGACTCAAACCCCACTCTGGCCTTCCAGCTGTGGCCCTTGGGCCCAGCTCCTGTGGCTCTATGCCTCACACCCTCTCTCTGGGCTCCGAGCAGCAGGTGGGAACAGAGGAGCACATGGAAGTTACACACAAGGAGCCACGTGGAAGTGATTCTTCAGAACTTTGATTTAGACTCTTTTTCCAATCTTCATGTTTTTGGCAGCACAGTTTAGTGGTTCTGGACAGTGGCTTTGGAGCCAGATAGCTGTGTTGAATCTTAGCTCTGCTAATCAGTAGCAGTGGGGGTAACTTATTTCATGACCTGGGTGCTGATTTCATAGAGATGTTCAGATTGCAGAAGCTCATGGAGCTGTGTGCTGAAGTTGTGGGCATTTTCTCCATCTATGTCACACGCTTAGAAGGGTGTCTTCTTTTTATTAGTACCTGGAAATTAGCAAACTTCCTGGGAAAACTCCAGACTTTCCAAAGCTATGGAATTGGCAGTGTCGAAGCCAGATCTCCAAGGGGTAAAGAGCTTGCCAGCTTGTCTGGATTATAGGTAAAATAAGTAGAAAATCACGCTAAGCTATAGATGTGATATGATGAGAGGACTGGGCTGACACAGAAAGTCCCAGAGAAGAGAGGGATCTAGAGGCCCGGGAGGGGTGAGCCTCTTTGGCTGAGTGGTAGGGGTGGGAGCCCTTCGTGGCTGCTCCATCCCCTTTTAGAATACGGTGCACATCTGTAGAACTCTGGAATACAGCACCCATCCTGGAACGTGTGCAGAATGCATCCCGCATCTCAGTGCCCGTTGCCTGAGGCAGCAGTGTGCGTTAGATGATGGACACCCATCTCCTTTTTCTGGAGAAACTTAGTGAGCTTTGAGTCCATTTTTATTTCTTTTGTGCAGTTGGGCTCCTCTGTTTTATCATTCTTCTTCCTATAGAGGAGACAATTGCCGTGAGTCTTCAGGATACATCAGGAGACATCAGTCAGGTGAGGGAGTTAAAGCCCAGGCCCCAGGAGACTGACTTTTGATTTTCCTCTCCTCCTTTCTACCTTTGTAGTTCTCTGAGGACTGAGAGACTTCTGAGATCTGTATATAGAAGAGAATAAAACTATTATGTGGGAATGGATTAGAATGAAGATTGGGGTTTACATTTTAATCTTACAGACCATCTTTCTGAATCTTGTTGAGGATTTCAGCATAGAGTCCCAGAGCGATTCAAGGGCCATGGATGGGAGTGAGGGAATTCCAGAGACCTGGAGGAGAATAGTGTGCTCCAGCACTTACTCACCTGCTGCCTATATTAGAAGTCTCTGGTACAAGTGTTTCCTTTGTGTTAGTGACTCTCTAAGGAGCAATATCGAATTTCTGAAAGCCTATGAAGATATGCCAGAGCCCTCTTTCTGTCAGGGTGAAGAATTCTATCTGATGGAGCACCTGTTTGTAGGTCTGAGACTTTTCCTCTCTTTGTTTTCAGCTGAAGACTCAGTTCAGTTCAGTCCAGTCATTCAGTCACGTCCAACTCTTTGCGACCCCGTGGACTGCAGCTGAAGACTACCAATTGACATATCAAAGAAGGAGCATATTCAGAAAACCTTTCTATGAGTTTTTCAAAGAAGGAAAATTGGAAATATTTGTATCTGCTTGAAAGGCAAATATCTTGTACTTCCAGTTCCAAATGAGGTGGAGTAGATGCATTTCTTCTTACTCTTCCTACTTAATAGAAAAACTGGACATTATAAACAGAAGATTCTGGAAGATAGGAAGAAGAGAATCAGCCAGAAGCTTCAGAGCCTGTGGGACCGCACAGTTGTTAGTTCCCTGGTCTTTCGTTTTGCCTCCTTATATCCCAGACTGGATACAACCCGGTCCACCTTTCCAGAAGCTGGCAATCCGGAAATGTTGATGGGTAAAGGCAAAACTAGGGCAAGAAAAACCTCTCTTTAGCCAAAGGACCGCGAAAGTTACCGCTTGGAAGGATAGAAAAATGATTTGATGCTTCTTACAGATTATTATCGCATCCAGTTAAACTAGACATACATTTTCCTTATCCCCATCAGCAGTGGCTGAGTGGGGAGCTGAGACCCCACTCAGAGTAGCTCACCTAATACTCTCACCACTCTTATTCAGCACAGCAGTTGAAGGTTATAGTGCAATAGGCAAGAAAAGGAAGTAAAAGGTATACAGATTAGAAAAGAATAAAGGTATTCATAGTGGACATGATAACCCATATGGAAAATCCCCATAAATCTACCAAAAAACTTCTAGAACTAATACATGAGCTGAATAAATTTGCAGGATAAAAGATCAACATGAAAAAGAAAATTGTATTTCTATACACTAGCAATGTATGCATGGAAATTGAAATAATAAACATACCATTTATGATCACTTAAACATATTTAGTTATAAATCCAGCAGAACTCATACAGAAATCGTATGTTGAAAACTGCAAAATTTTAATGAGAGAAATTGAAGATCTGAGTAAGTGGAGAGATATATGTACCATGTTCATGGATTGAAAGACTGGACAGAAAATTAATTTCTCCCTAAATTTATCTATGTGTAAGTCAACATGATTCCTGTTTAAATCCCAGCAAGATTTTTTGAGGAAATAGACAAGCTTACTCTAAAATTTTTAGGGAAAGACAATGAAATAAGAATAGCTAAAGAAATCTTAAAAAAGTGAGAGGAATCAATCCACCTGATTTTAAGACACAATATGGCTAAACTACAACATTTTTAGAAGAAGATGAAGGAGAAACCTCGGAGGTCTCCCAATGCCCCCTGGCCCACCGTGAGAGGGTGCAGTGGGGTCCCCTGGCCTTGCAGGCTACCATTGAAATACCACTATTCTGATAATTTTTTCACTGACCCGGTGAGACAGGGAGGGGGTGGTGAGTCCCGAGGGCTCTAAGCAACAAGTGGGAAGCTATGACAAACCTAGAGAGTGTGTTAAAAAGCAAAGACATCATTTCGCTGACAAAGGTCCCTGTAGTCAAAAGTCCCTGTGGTCTTTCCAGCAGTCATGTACTGATATGAGAGCTGGACAATAAACAAGGCAGAGCGCTGAAGAATGGATGCTTTTGAACTGCGGTGTGGGAGAACACTCTTGAGAGTCTCTTGGAAAACAAGGAAATCAAACCACTCAATCTTAAAGGAAATCAACCCTGAGTACTCTTTGGAAGGACTGGAGCTGAAGCTGGAGCTCCAATACTTTGGCCATGTGTTGTGAACAGCTAACTCACTGGAAAAGACCCTGATGCTGGGAAAGGGTGAAGGCAGAAGAAGAGGGTGATAGAAGATGAGATGGTTGGATGGCATCACTGATTCAATGGGCATGAACTTAGGCAAACTCCGAGAGATGGTGAGGGACAGGGAAGCCTGGCACCCTGCAGTCCTTGGGGTTGCGAAGTGTCAGACATGATTTGGAGATGGAACAACATAGGAGAAAATATCTGCGACCTGGAGCTGAGTGAAAAGTTCTTAGACAAAATACCCAATATGTGATTCACAAAAGAAAAAAGCTGATAAATTTGACTTCATAAAAATTTAAGCTTTTGCTCTGAAAAAGACCCTGTTAAGAGGATGAAAAGACAAGTTGTATACTTGGAGAAAAGTTTTGCAAATAATATATATGACAAAGGATATGAATCAAGGATATAAAAGAAGTCTCAACACTCAATGGCAAAATCACAATCCAGTTAGAAAATGGGCAAAAAACATGAAGAGATATTTTACTAAAAGATATATACAGATGGAGTATAGACACCTGAAAAGATATTCAATATCACTAGCTGCTAGGGAAATGCAAATTAAGACCACGAAGAGATAGCACTGTCTTATTGTTGAATAGCTAGAATAAAAAATAGTGACTCTACCAAACACTGACAGGGATGCAGAGAATCTGGTTCTTGCATAAATTACTGGTGGGAATTTAAAATTCCCACTCCGGAAAGTGGTTTGGCAGTTTCTTACAAATGAAATATATACTTATATAACAACCCAGCAACCATATTCCTGACCATTTACCCAAGAGAACTGAATCTTATGTCCATACAAAAACCATAATGTGAATGTTTAGGGCAGCTTTTTTGTTAACAGCCCAAAATAGGAACCAAAATATTTTTCAAGTGAGTGAATGGCCAAACAAACTGGGGTACATCCATATCATGGAATGAGTGTTTAGTCACTCAACTGTGTCTGACTGTTTGCGACCCCATGGACTGTATCCTGCCAGGTTCCTCCGTCCATGGGATTCTCCAGGCAAGAATACTGGAGTGGGTAGCCATTGCCTTCTCCAGGGGATCTTTCAGACCCGGGGATCCAACCTGGGTCTCCTGCATCACTACCCATCAGTAGAAAGGCACAAACACTTGATATAACTTGGGTGGATCTCAGAGGCACTGTGCTGAATGAAAAAAGCCAATCTCAAAAGGTCATATACTGCATGATTCCATTTATATAACATTTTTGACATGCCAAAATTATAGGTAATGGAAAATGGATTAGTGTTTGCCAGGAGTTAGGGATGAGTGGGAGGAGGTCAGTACAATCACGAAGGATTAGCATGAGGGAGTTTTTTGTGATGACAGTAATTTTGTGCTTTGAGTGTAGTGGTGGTTACAGATATTCATGCATGTGATAAAATGACATAGAGCTATATACACACGTACCAATGTCAGCTTCCTGGCTTTGGTATTGTACTATAGTTACAAAGAGCAAGTAACTATTGGGGGAAACTGGAAGGATTCACAAGATCTGTTTCTGCAAGTTCCTGTGAATCTTTAATTATTTCAAAATACAAAGTTAAAAGAAGGATAAAAACCGAAAGAAGCTGAAAACCTTATATGTTTGTATTGATGCAGTTGCTTCAAATTTAGGCTTACAAAGCAAACCTCAATGATCTGACATCTGTATCTCTTTTTCCTCACACTGAATAGCCTTATTCTCAATGACACCATCACAAGTACACATTTTTTAAAAATAGTACACATATAACAAACTCTTGGATAATAATACCAACACTCCCATCAATGTGACTACCGAAAACAAGAATTTTGAATTTCCATCTTCAAGGTGTGTCTTTCTAGGGATGTACAGATACTTATTTTCAAATCTCTTAGAATACTTTGCCTTGGGACTAGGCTGTCAAAGGATATATACATCTATGTTCACTTGCTTAACTTTGTTTTTTATTTTAGGCATTGCATTTTAAAAATTTAATTTCATTTTGAATATATGTAAATTATGTGCATCATTTCAGGTAAAGTCATCAAAACTGGGTATATTCAGAGAAGCCTGGATTTTATCCTGTTTCCCTCTTTTTATAGGTAACCATTAAAAAATTGTATGGTTCGTTCTTCTGTTTTAAAATATGTATTTGCATATACATGCATATCTTCATATCTGCCCCTTTGAAGAGTTGTATACAAACTCCACCACATCGAAATCTTTACTTAGCTATTTTTCCTGGTGGCTACTTCCTGACACAATACTTATTTTGACAGATGTACAGCACTCCAATGTGTAGATATACTATTCTTGATTCAATCATTTTCTACTCAGGGGCATTTAAATTTTTTCTAGTTTTCTACTGTTACAGATAACATGGCAGCAAACAGTCATATGAACATATCATTCCTTATTTTGCCACTGTGTCTCTGGGATAAATTTGTGGAAGTGCGATTGCTGGGCCAAATCATAATTTTTGTAGACGCACAGATTGAACACTGAAGTGGAAAGCAGAATTTCATTTCTGGGAGGACGGCCGTGAATTTTGACCTCTAGGTTCTTCCTCAGGGTAGTGGGATGCTCCACCGTGGGGATGGGACCTGCTCTCCTCTTCAGCCCCATTGAAGTTCTAGCACTTTATCCATCTCTCTCTCTCTCTCTCTCTCTCTCTCTCTCTCTCTCTCTCTCTCTCTCTCTCTCTCGGCCACGCCATGCACCTTGAGAGATCTTAGTTCTCTGACCAGGGATTGAATTGAACCTCTGCAGTGGTAGCCTGGAGTCTTAACCAGTGGACCAACACAAGGAATTTCCCATTATCCATCTCTTGATGTAACAAGACTCTTGTGTGTCCCAGGCATCATGCTCATTCAATCCCTACATCCTAGGAAGAGAAGATTACTAGGAAAGCTGAGAAAACTGAGATTCAAGAAAGCTCTCAAAATGCAATAGCTGATAAGTGGTGGAGCCAGCTTCAAATATTGGTCAGTAGAATATTCTGCAGGATGATGGGGTAAAGATGTTTCCTAGTACTTTTCTCCATATATTATCCAATTTCTCCAATTATTATCAACAGAGAAAACAAGAAATAGGGAATTATGAAGCATTTGGAACCCAGAAAAATGATTCATGGCTTTGCCAAGAGGATGAAGCTCAAAACTGAGTGGCTGCAAAGTGTGTGTGAGCATTTGGGTGAGTGTGCATTTGAGTCTGCACATAGCCCTGCTTCTTGCTTTTGTCATGCAGAATACAGGAAAGACTCAGATATGCATAGCCTAGGAGCCTCAAAATGCTCGATGAGGGGACTTCTCTGGCGGTCTAGTAGTACAGACTCTGGTTTTCCACTGCGTAGGTTCAATCCCTGATTGAACAGGGATCCCCCAAGTAGTGCCGTGTGGTCCCCCCCATCCCCTCAAAATGCTGGGTGAGGTGGGACACTGGAGACAGTGCTTATTTGAAAGTTGATGTAAGAAGCACTCATCCCATTTCTGCAAGGGACCTAGAATTTAATCTTCAGAGAAACTGAATCAGAGGGGATAAGATGCAGGGCTGGGAAAGATAGCTGTGTCTTGATTTGCCTTAACAGGAAATCAGTAGGTGATATGTAAAATTGATAAATCTGGAGAGAACAGCAAATGTGTATCATTTGGAGGCATAGCAGTAAAAAATAACCCAAGATGTTAAAAATGATTACTTAAACAGAAATAATGGAGAAGGCAATGGCACCCCACTCCAGTACTCTTGCCTGGAAAATCCCATGCATGGAGGAGCCTGCTAGGCTACAGTCCATGGGGTTGCGAAGACTGACTGAGCGACTTGACTTTCACTTTTCACTTTCCTGCACTGGAGAAGGAAATGGCAACCCACTCCAGTATTCTTGCCTGGAGAATCCCAGGGACGGGGGAGCCTGGTGGGCTGCCATCTATGGGGTCGCACAGAGTCGGACACGACTGAAGTGACTTAGCAGCAGCAAACAGAAATAAAAATATAAATGATAAAATGGGAGATAGATGAAATGAGTGGCCAAATGTCAATAATCATTGAAACTGTATATAACAAGTACTTGGAGATTCATCATACCATGCTCTCTATTTTTGTGTGAAGTGAAGTGAAGTGAAGTCGCTCAGTCGTGTCTGACTCTTTGTGACCCCATGGACTGTAGCCTACCAGGCTCCTCTGTCCGTGGGATTTTCCAGGCAATAGTACTGAAGTGGATTGCCATCTCCTTCTCCAATGTTTGAAAATTTCTCTAATCAAAAATTATAAAACCAAGGGCCACTTTTAATTATTATTATTAAAGTACCACTTGACTATTTTTCCTCTTTTTTATTTTTTAAATTATGAAAGTATGATAACACATTTACAGGAGACTTGGAAAATATAGAACAAAGTTACATGTAGTTATACTATATATTACAATTATTTTTATGTCGATAAATTAAGATTTTTAGTTGAAGTTTCAATATCAAACTCTCAAAAATTAATAGAATGAGTATACAGAAAAGTAAAAGGAGATAGTAGACCTGGAAACCACTATGAACCAATTCAGCATAATTAAGATTTATACAATTTTCCCACAACAGTAGGGTACAAATTCTATTCAAGTTCCTTTAGACTGTAAACTAGGAGACATTGGAACATATCCAGGGCATAAAGCAAGGTGCAAAAATTTCATGGTCTAAAGGAATTGAAATCTTAGAAAATCTGTTTTCTTATTGTATTGTTGTAGCCACGCATTCCAGGAAACAAACTCACTCAGAAGGACAATGCAGATAGTGGAGTGCAGTTTATTACACCTGCAGAGTCAAGGCAGAGTCTCCTCTTAGCCAAGGACCCCAACCAGTTTTTGTGAAAACCTTATATGCTCTAAGTGTATAAGGTTCCCTGAAACTAGTCTGAACAAAGGCAAAAGAAAGATACAATCAAAGTTAATCCGTGATCATGTGCCTTAAGCCTAGGTAGTTAACAGTGAACAATTATCAGTAGGCCTGTGGTCATACCAATAAGCATAATAGAATGTATGATTCTATTCGGTTACACAGATAATTAGAGTATTCTTCTAGGCGATGGAGAGCCCTGGAGCTCTTCCTTCCAGGGCCTGGTTTTCCAGTTGGTATGTTGTTTCCATAGATACTGGGCATATAGCTCAAAGTCCATAGTCCAGCCCAAGATGGAGTCCTGCTTTCAAGATAGAGCCTGTTCTGTTTCCTCCTTCAGTATAATTATGTTAGAAATTAATATCAAAAGATATTTGAAAATAACCCACACATTTTCAAGTGCAGTGTGACGTTTACCAAGAGAAATCTTTGACTTAGCCATTGAAAGCCTCAATAAAGTCAGAAGATTGAAAAAAACAGAGGGAAGCGCCACTTGAATTTTATATACATATATACATGCATACATACATACATGAACTTATATACATATATGTGGCTTCCCCAGTGGCCCAGCAGGTAAAGAACCTGCCTCCCATGCAGGAGACGTAGGTTTGCATCCTGGGTTGGGAAGATACCCTGGAGGAAGACATGGCAACCCACTCCAGTATTCTTGCCTGGAAAATCCCATGGACAGAGGAGCCTGGTGGAATGGTCTGTGGGGTCACAGAGAGTTGGACATTACTGAGGTGGCTGAGTGCTCATACATACCTACCTATATATGTTTATTTATTTGTTTGACTGCACCGAGTCTTAGGCATGTGGAATCTTAGGGATATGGAATCTTTAGTTGCAGCATTCAGGTTGGTTTGTTTGTTTTTAAAGCTGTGGCATATGAGATCTAGTTCCCTGACTAGGAATTGAAACTGGCCTCCTGCGTTGGGAGCAGAGTCTCAGCCACTGGACCACCAGGAAAGTCCTACCACTTGATTTTTGAAGCTGTTTACCAGGAATACCCTGCTGGCAAAACAACAAACCTGGTTTGTTCACTCCTGAGTCTATGGTCTCAAGCAATTAGGACCACAGTGGACGTCCTGGCGGAAGCCCTGGTATCTGGGGTAAAAACTGGAGACTTTGGGAAAGTTGTCCAGCCTCCCTGGGCTTCAGACTCCTCACTTGTACACTGAGGAGATTGAACCAACTCCAGAGTCTGTCATATTAGGATTTAGAAGGGTGGGAGCAGACTGTGGGAATGCAGTGGGACAAGGTGGGTTGGAGGGGAGTGTATTAAGATTCCTATGAGAAAGTGAGGATTAAAAAGAAAATGAAGATTCACTGCTGTCAGGGAATTTTAAATTAAGGGTTGCTTCCACTTTTCCTTATTTTCTTCTCCAATGCTTTGTAATCCTCTTCAGCCAATTTAGGAAATGCCTCTCTGTGCTCGGGGAGGATTACATTTCAATAGAAGCAATATTTGATTATATGGAGGAGCTTAGCAGGGGCCAGTGAATACGACTGTTGACGGTGACTAATGAAAGAACGGGGACGAGCGTGGTGGGGCTGCGCTCACAGCCTTAGTTACATCGAAGGGTCCAATTTGGTCTGCTGAACAAACATATTTATGGAGGTTTATTGAACACAAAATTAATTTCTGAGACATTAATCTAAAGAGAACTCGACTGACAGCAACAGTGGTGGTGTTTAATGGAAGACAGAGTGAACAAATGAGCCAGGCCTGCCACAGCACTTCCTTTTGTTGAGAAAATATGAGTATCCCCAGGGCTTTCATCAACTCTAATCCCTTCTTTTGAACTATACGGCCTCCAAACAGACCAAGTGAGCAAAACAGCATCCTGAAGAAGGCACAATCTAAGAGAAAAACGTCCTGAAGTCGCCATGATTTCAGGAGGAGATGCCATCTGCTGTGGACGCACCTTCCCTTCAGCTTTTGTTTTCTTTGTGTATGTGCTTGGGGAGGGGTTTGTTTTACATGAGACTGTAACCTGCCTTGTTACTGTGTGGTCCACAGGCCAACATTAGCAGCATCCCCTGAGAGTTGTTAGAAATGCAGACTCTCAGGCACAGCCTGATACCTGCTGAATTTGAATCTACATTTTAACCAGATTCTGGAGGATTTGTAAGCACATTAGAGCTTGAGAGGGCTTTCCTGGTGGCTCAGACAGTAAAGAATCTGCCTGTAATGTGGGAGACCCGGGTTCAATCCCAGGGTGGGGAAGATCCCCTGGAGGAGGAAATGGCCACCCACTCCAGTATTCTTGCCTGGAGATTCCCATGGACAGAGGAGCCTGGCAGGGCTACAGTCCATGGGATCGCAAGAGTCGGACATGACTGAGCGACTGCACACACATGAGGGCCTGAGAAGCTCTGTTTCCTCAAGTTCTCGCCTTTATGAGGGAAAAGTATGAGCAATCTAATCTTGAATAGTCCAGAAAACTGAGGACGGTTGGAATTTCTGCCCCCCACCCCCTGCCCTCCAAATTATAAAACTAAAGATGGATGCAGAAAATTTGAAACAAAACAGAAAAGTACAAAGGAAAAGATAGTCATCTGTAATCTTGTGAACGTAACTACAATGAACATTTTAGAATGTGTCCCTCCTACCTTTGTTCTAAGCATGCTCTGTGTCTTTTTAAATACAAAAGGTAATTCCTCCTTCAGTCAGTCAGTCATTCCGTTGAGCACTTGGGAGGTACTGGGTGCTGAGGATACAGTGATGAATAAGACTGATAAGTTTCTTGGGGAAACCGATGTGTAACCTTATGAGACTTAACCAGTTCTTTACTGTGGAGGGGCCCTCCAGTCTCTGATTCCCCTTGCCCAGTCTCAGTTTTTGTTCCTCTATATCTCTCTGGAGCTAACACTCTGGAGACCGTAATGTTCTCTTCCAAATCTGCCCTAATTGGTGGTGTTCCCCTCATCTAGAGACTACTCCCTCTAATTCACCCTTCCTTGAGGTCTTGTTAATTATTAGGTGAGCTAACATTTATTGAGTGCTTACAGTATGCTAGGCACTGTATTAAGCGCTTTGCATGTATCATCTCCTATCCTTGCAACAAGTCTATTTGGTAGATAAATCATCCTCATCTTATATTTCAGAGAGTTGCCCAAGGTCACTTAGGCAGTCAGTAACTGGCAATCACATCCCAGGGCTAGCATTGATTTGATATACTGGTTCATGCTGGAGTGTTAATGGGTAATAAGTAGCATGTGTCTAATCTGTGCATTTAATAGGGAACTGCTAGGGAACAGACAAGACACCTTAACACAAAAGAAGGAACCTCTGATCTTAAAGTCTTAGGAAGAGAGGAAGATCAAGCTGGGAGGAGGAAATTAGAAGAGGATCTTCTGTGTATACCCCACTTTACATCACTCAATTTGTTAGTGATCTTGTTACTTTGTGTGGTTAAACAGGAAAAGAAACCAAAAAGAAATTTCAGTTGGTGACTCTATAAGCCCTTTTAGAAATTCGACCTCCTACAACATTGTCTATTTTAAATCCCTAGCCAGGCAATTGTTGACCCAGAAGCCTCCTCCTCATTTTTTAAAAAATATAAATATAGTTGCTTTGCTACAAGGCAAATTTCTCTGGTAGCTCAGTTGGTAAAGAATCTGCCCTGCAGTGCAGAAGACCCAGGTTCAATCCCTGGATTGGGAAGATCCCCTGGAGAAGGAAATGGCAACCCACTCCAGTGTTCTCGCCTGGAGAATTCCATGAACAAAGGAGCTTGGTGGACTACAGTCCATGGGGTCGCAAGAGTTGGACACAACTGAGCCACTAAACCACCTCCATAGTTGATCTGCAATGTTGTGTTAGTTTTAGGTGTACAGCAAAGTGAATTTTATATTTATATATATATACATAAATATATATAAATTTTGTTCCTTCGTATTTCTCTTTCCTTCTTTCCCTTTCTTTTTCTCTTCCTTCCTCCCTCTCATCCTTCCTTCCTTCCACTCATTCTTCAAGACTCAACCTGGGGACTTCCTGCTCCTTGAAGTCTTCTGTGCATTACGAAGCCTGAGCTGTCTCATCTCTTCTGCCTTCCCGCTGTGTGGTTATAGGACTCTGAGTATGTGACTGGTCTCTCTAAGCCCCTCATCTGTGAGATGGGGGGTAATTCTAGGGTCTGCATTGTAGGATTGTGGTGGAAGGCTGTAGGAGATATGTTTAGCTTCACGACCAGCATATGGCAAATACTAATGGTAATTATTGCTTTTCATACTACAGCATTTAATCTTTTTATTTGCATGTCTGTTCTCCCCCTCCTTTGGGGCTTCCCTTGTGGTTCAGCTGATAAAGAATCCGCCTGCAATGTGGGAGACCTGGGTTCGATCCCTGGGTTGGGGAGATCCCCTGGAGAAGGGAAAGGCTACCCACTCTAGTTTTCTGGCCTGGAGAGTTCCGTGGACTGTATAGTCCATGGGGTCGCAATGAGTCGGACACGACTGAGTGACTTTCACTTCACTTCACTTGTCTTCTCCCCCTTTGACTTCTGGAGTGCAAAGTCAGCATCTTATTCATTTTTATATATCTTGGCGAAGAAAGATGGATCCAAAAGTGTTCAGTGAAAGTACTAGTAGAAAAAAAAGAGTCAGGCCTCATATTAGACAAGAAATTAAGACAAGATTTCATTTATGGTGATATCTCATGCCCTGGGGAGGAGACACTTAGAGCTGATGGTCGGTACGAATAAACATTTTACATGTTTTCAAAGTATCGATAAAAGTCCTGAGTCGGTAAATATCCAGTGATCTTGCCTCTCGCTTTGTATTTGTTGCCATAGCAAATGGTTTGGTTATTCTTCAGTGTCAGGTTTTGTAGTTACAGGTTTAAGGAGAACTTGTTATTGGTTTAGGGGAGATTCATGCTGATCAGTGAGTTGGAAAATACCTATAAAATGTTAAAATGTACAAAGATCCAGTAGTAGCAGATATTAGAAGAAAAAACCTTTAGAACAAAATGATAATATGGTGATAGAAAAAGTGTGTGTGTGTGTGTGTGTGTTTATACACACAAATAACCTTATCAAGTCATGTTGACATAGATTTGGGTGTAGGCTCATCTTGATTTTTACTGCAGGTGAAGTGAGTGGACCCTGGTACTTTGGGGTTGAATCTGTTCCAAAGGACTTTCTATCTGATACAAGGGATTTAAATTAGTTATAAACAAGGATTTCTTGAGACTGTCTTAAGTTGTTACCTGCTTCCCAGGTTACAGAGGAAAGTCTAGGGGTAACCTTTCCTTGGGTTTATTTTTTTTTAATATGGGTTAGTTTGTTATAATAAAAATTTCTGGTTAATGAATTTCTCGGGGAATTTTATGCAGAAAAAGAAAAAATGTGAACAGAATATAACTACATATAAATTCCACAGATGTCTTAGGTTATTATTAACAAAGGAAGACTGTGTTTCTCAAAGGACTAAAAATGACCTAGGACAGTGTTAGACCTCTAAAGATTAAATAATAGCAATAGTTACTATAATTATAATGTTGAATTTCTCCTAGAGGCTCAATAATAATTGTTTCCCAGCTTCTGGTTGAACTCTCTGGCCTCCTCTGACTGACAGCTGAGTTTGAAATGGAGAACTCTCCTTCCAGATGGCCACTCTGATATAGCATCTGCAGCCTCCGAAGTTTGGGGTCATGCCTATTGCCCCAGCGTCCTGTTTAAGAAGGAAGTATTCTTGGCTTGCAGCTAGGTTGCATGCTTAAGCTTTGTTTCCTTTTAATTTGTTTTTCCTTTCAGCACAGCATTATTTCTTTTGTTGGCTGCAATCCCGAATGACCAATGGGACACAAATTATATTCTGAGTATGTTCTGAGTAAAGAACCCACTTATTAATGCAGGAGACACAGGTTTGATTCCTGGGTTGGGAAGATCCCCCGGAGAAAGAAATGGCAACCCACTCCAATACTCTTGCTTGGGAAATCCCATGGATAGAGGGGTTTGACAGAGTCCATGGGGTTGCAAAGAGTCAAATGCGACTTAGTGACTAAACAACATGTTACCATGGCAGCCCCCTTTTCAATCAGTTTAACCAAGATTCCCAGAACTCCTCTATGAACAAAAAGGTACCTTAGACAAGTGGCCACACACACAGTCGGACCATCAGTGTCCTCTCTGAGATTTGTTCTGATCTAGTCTGAAGAGGAATGCCTTTATCCACTTGTCAATCATCATTCATCCATCCATCATTCATTCATGAAATGAACATTAAATATGTACTAAATGTCAGGCACCTTTGTAGGTTTTAAGGATATGAATGAGTTTCTGTTTTCAGAAAGTCCATACGTAAACAGGGAGAAAGACCCTTAGAAACTAGGGTGACTAGTACACTGTTAGGGGTGTGTACGTACGAGAGGCCTTAGTGTTATAATCTTTAAAGATTTCTTGGAAGGTAACTAATCTGCTGGAGCTCTTGGGTGGAATCAAGAACTCTGAACTTGTCCCATTTGCTCAGTGGCAAATCACTGGGTGAGTGGGGGTAAGCAAAGAGGACAAATAGAAATATTTTCAGTTGAATACACCTGACATTCTCAGGTGTAGAATGTGTAATCAGAGAATTTTATAGGTGGTGCTCTTTGAAAATGATGTGATGTGGTGGTAGACTACTGTATAGTGAGCAGAACTTGTGAATATTTCAGGTATTTTTATCTGCAGTTTTTATCTTGTGACTCTTGGAGCAATGGTTAGGCAACAACTTATCTTTGTCCATGACACACCAGCCTTACTCACTGGGGTCAACCTTCAGAAGGGATATTCCAGACCTTGACCTTGTGGGGCTGGTGAGAGACTGGGATGGGAATAGGCCTTAAAGGTGGCTGAAGAAATAAGCTTTGGAACATCCCTGACCTGGGTTTTATTCCTAGGTCTTCTACTTAACTTGACCATGTTTCTTAACATTCTAAGTTTCAGTTTTCTTTATTTGTAAAATAGAATAAAATCTGTTTCATATGTTTGTATTTGAGAATGAAATAAGGTGATGCAGTTTCGACCGAATTCTCTGGGTTGAGGATTCATGTGAAATCACTTATTAGAGAAGAGACTTAGGAAAAAGATTGTTTTTATGTAAGAAGAGAGGCAGTTATATATATTTATTTTCCTCAGTGCCTCACTGATTTGAAATTCCATCCTTTAAATATATAACTAACCCTTTATTTTGTTTCCATTCATCATTGTTTTAATAACTGTAGATTTATATAGTACATTTAATATGATGGAATTAATCCCCTTCATTATTGTCATTTTGGGACTATTCTGGCTATGCCTACATCTTTGTTTTTCCAGATGAACTTTATAATCATTTTTGTCAAGTTTCTAGAAAAGTTATCTAGGAATTTTTATTGAGCATTAGTTCAATTATAGATATAGAAAAGTGACATTTAAAAATTTTTAATCTTCCTGTAGAAGAACATAACATCCCTCTCCATATTCCTGTGTGTTTTTTTTTAAGATCCTTTAGTACAATTTTATAGTTTTAATCTGGTATGTCATGTACTGGTTTTTTGGATTTACTCATATGTACCTTACATTAATGTGATGGGATCTGTTTTTGTATTGTGATTTCTAAGTGAATTTTTTTCTTGGTGAAAAAGAAGCCTACCGATTTTCTGCACTTATTTTATAGTTGATCGCTTTATTGAATTTGCTTATTATTTCCAAAAGTTTTTCAATTGATTTTCTTGTGTTTTTGAGGAATGCAATGACAATTATACAAATAGTGGGAAAGGTGTTTTCTCATTTAGAATATTAATGCTTTTTTTATTGTTTAGTATCTTTATCTGTTTGAGACCTTTTATCAGATACTTGTTTCAGTATTAAGCAGGATATAAGTTATTGGCTTTGTGTATGTATATGTCATTAATTCTATTGAATTTCTAAAAAAATCTGGATGTTGTGCTTTTTGGAAACCTCTCATGATTATCACATGATTTCCTCTGATTCATTAATATGAAGAGATACAATATTAGATTTCCTAATTTTGCATTGTGCTTACCTTCCTAGAATAAATCCCACTTGAATTATTTTCTAAATTATCCTAGGAGTCTATTGCTATTATATTCTGACTTTTCATATATATATTCATAAATCCTGGAGTGATTTTTTTAATATCATGGACGAATTCTGGTATCAGCACTATGTCAGTGTCTTTAGCAGAATGAAGATGTCTTCTTCCTTTCCTTTTTCTCTGCTATGTCCTATATAGCATGTGCTGTGTGTCTGCTCAGTTGCTCAGTGGTGTCTGACTCTGTGTGACCCCGCGGACTGTAGCCCGCCAGGCTCCTCTGTCCATGGGATTCTCCAGGCAAGAATACCGGGGTAGATTGCCATTTCCTTCTCCAGGGGATCTTCCCGACCCAGGGATCAAATCTGGGTGTTTCGTGTCTCCTGGACTATAGGTGGATTCTTTACCCACTGAGCCACTGGGGAAGGTCCCCCCACCCTGCCCCACTCCAAACAGCATATGAGGTTTGATTTTGAAATAACTTATTCCTGAAACAGTTTAAAACTGTCACTTTCTTGTGGAGTAGTTTCTGACAATTTCCCCAGTTTGATCTGTGGAGATAGGAGAAAGTGAATTATTTTCAGCTTCTCTTATCAAAGGGAGTCGTCTGTGAACACTTTAGCTATTAACTGAACCTAGAATTGGCTTTTCTGGGAGGCGATTTCCTTTTCTTATGAGAGGGCACCCAGGGGCATCTACAGCTGTATTAGCTGCCTCCCAGGTTTGGGGGATGGGAACTTAGTGTACCAACTTGAGGACTTGGTCACCACCCGCCTCTGCCTCCTCCAGGGCGAAACTTCATTGAGAAGAAGAAAAAAAACAAGGAGAGGGCTGGCTGCTTAAATCCTGTCCCTACTTTGCCCTCCGTGTCCCCTCCCTCTAAGGGCCTTGTCACTGGGTATGTAAAAATCGATATTAACCAAATGTTTTCAAATGCCTCTTAAACATCCCCACAGGCCCAATTCTCCCAGTCTCTTTGCCCTTCAAATGTCCTTCCCTTTGGTGTTCTTCATTTTGTTAATGGCACCTCCACCCACTCCGTTTCTCAAAGCGAGAACTTGAGCTTAGCTCTCTCATTTGCTACACGGACAGTATCTCTCAGATTCATCTCTTTCTCTCTCATCATTGCTGCCTCTCTCCAGGTCCTTGAAGCTGGTCACTTCACTATAGCATTAACCTTTTCATCAGCCTCTTATTGCGGTCTTTTCCCCTGGTGTGCTCCCATTCATCAAATCTCCTCCCATTCTGCCAGAGTGATCTTTTAAAAAATGATTTTGATTGTTTATCAAAGTACTATATATATATGTTTAGTTGAAAATATAAAATACAAGTCTGCACTTACTAGTCTGCATTTTTTTAAATCAAAAAAACTTTGAACCCAAACCACAGTGAGATAGCCTGTCGCACCTGTTAGAATGGCTATTATCAAAACGACAACTAACAAGTGTTGGTGAGGACGTTTCCCTGTTGTTGTACCTCCAGAGAGATTTGACCTTGACCCACACAAATTGGTTGAAATGTGTGTCTTCTTTAATGGCACTGTGTAGCTTTCAAAATATACTCTGAGCTTCTTTAATGATCAACTCTGCCTGTAGCTTTTCCCTCAAGGTCTGCACCCTTCCTTTGCTTTTCCATAATGTCTTTGTTTTTGCTTTTTTCGAAAATATCTCTTCATTTGGCTGTGTCGGGTCTTCGTAGCGGCCTGCGGGATCTTTCACTGCAGAACGCGGACTCTCTGACTGCGACATGTGGGCTTGAGCTTAGTTGCTCCACAGCCCGCGGGATCTTAGTTCCTGGACAGAGGATCAATCCACATCCTCTGCATTGCAAGGCAGGCTCTTAACCCCCGGACCACCAGAGACACTTCCTCCGATGGGTGCTTTGAGTGCCTCTCTCAACGCTGGTTACACTGCATGGGTTCCACTCATGCGTACTCTTTTCACGGAGCTCCCTGAGGGCGGGGACTGGCTTCTGTTAGCTTTTCATCCAGAAACATTAGAGGAACTCGATGCTTGTTGAATAGATGTAAACAAAGCGACTGTAACCTTTCTTTCTTAGGCTTGTCACCTCAAAGTATGGTTTGTTAAAGAACTGCTCCTAGTAGAATTCACTAAAAGAGGGGAAAGCAGGACAGGAAGGGGACAGAAGTGCGGCAAGAGTATAATTTAAGGCAAAATTAATTAATCACAGCCTCTGCCCATTCCTTTAGGCGAACCCTGGAGGGCTAATGTTCCTCAGAGTTTGTCCAAACTTGAGGCAAGAGAGTTGGGTTTTTATAATCCAACGGGCTAAGGTCTGTCCTGGGATGAGGCAACCAACCACCCTGGTTGATTAAGGACTATCCTGGTTTTAGCATGAAAAGTCTCATTCCCAGGAATGAGGATAGTTGGCAGCACTAATAGACGCTTCCAGCTCTCTCTGCTTGCAGCAAGAGTGACTCCAGTAATCCAAAGGAGGTCCTTGGAAGAGTCACTGTCGTTTGAGGCAGTGGTGGGCAGAATGATGCCCCTCCCTGCAAGGTGTCCACATCCTAATCCCCAGAACCTATGACTACTTTATCTCAGATGACAAAAAGGGACGTTACAGATGTGATTAAATTAAGGATCTTGAGCTGGAGAAATTATGCTGGATTATCCAAGTGGGCCCAGTACAACTACCAGGATTCTTGGAAGTGGAAGAGGGAGGCGGGAGAGTCAGAGGAGATGTGATAACAGAAATGAGATCAGAACAGTGCCGTTGCTGGCTTTGCAGGTAGAGCCGCAAGCCAAGGAATGCGGTCAGCCTCTGGAAGCTGGAAGGGCAGATGGATTCTCTTCTAGCATCTCCCAAAGGACTATAACCATGTGACGCTGATTTTAGCCCCATGAGACCTATTTCGCATTTCTGATTTCTGGAACTGCAAGATAATAAGTATATGATGTTTTTGTCTTGTGTGTTTACTTTTGGCTGTGCTGCGTCTTTGTTACTCTGTGGGATTTCTCTAGGTGCAGAGTGGGGAGGGTATTCTCTGGCTGCGAGCTTGTGCTTCTCATTGAGGTGGTTTCTCTTACTGTGGTGTGGGCTCTTGGGTGCTCCGGCTTCAGTGGCTGTGGCTCCCAGGCTCTAGACCACAGGTCCAATAGTCGTGGCACACGGGCTTAGTTGTTCTGTGGTGTGTGGGAATCTTCCCAGACCAAGGATCAAACCTGTGTCTTCTGCACTGGGGGGCGGATTCTTTACCACTGAGCCATCAGGGAAGCCCAGCACATGAGGTCTCAGGTCACTAAGTCTGTGGCAATTTGTTATAGAAGCGACAGGAAACTAACACAAAGGCAAAGGCTTACTGAACAAGGGAGAAGGGGTACCCCAGTGATACCTACTCCCTGTAATAAGGCATTAGGGTAACAGGTAATGAATTAGTATCAAGCTGGGGAAGTATGGCATAATGATTAAGCTAGGGGTTCTGGAATTTGCTAATCATTGATTATATCTTGGCTTTGGGCACTTTTTAGTTTTAACATAAGTCATTCTGAACCTCAGTGCCTCATCCGTAAAATGAGAATGATAGCAAAACCTAAGAGCTGTTCTAAGGGTTAAATTAAATGAATATGGGAAGTGCCTGATATGCAGAAAAATCTCAATGTAGGTATTGCTGGTAGCATAGGGGGATCCCACTCAGCTGTGAAAGTCTAGAGACAGCACAAGGTAGAAATCAAGCTTGGTGAACATGAGGGATTAGAATCACTTAACCTGCCCAGAGGGTACCAGGGTTTGTGTTTATATACAGTATGTACATATGAGAGCTCTATTTGTCACCACAGTGGGAATTATATCATGCTGAGTCCAAGTGTAAAGCATGTCACTGTATTTTAAATTACTTGCAAGTGGGAGGGAGTTGTTGAATATTGTACATCAGGCTCCTTTGTATGTGTATTATCACTTTTCAATTCATGGTTTGTTTTTTCAAAGGATGACTTTCACCTTCTTTCTTGCTGTTTTCCTGAGGTCTGTGTTAAGCCCATTATACTTGGATCAGTCTTTCTTCCCAAGGTTATCTGGGGGGTATTTTCCCAAGCCCTTTGATATGCTAAGCAGCCATAATTCAGTTCAGTTCAGTTCAGTTCAGTTGCTCAGTAGTGTCCGACTCTTTGTGACCCCATGAACCGAAGCATGCCAGGCCTCCCTGTCCATCACCAACTCCCAGAGTCTACCCAAACTCACGTCTATTGAGTTGGTCATGCCATCCAACCATCTCATCCTCTGTCGTCCCCTTCTCCTCCTGCCTTCAATCTTTCCCAGCATCAGGGTCTTTTCCAATGAGTCAGCTCTTCGCATCAGGTGGCCAAAGTATTGGAGTTTCAGCTTCAACATCACTCCTTCCAATGAACACCCAGGATTGATCCCCTTTAGGATGGACTCGTTGGATCTCCTTGCAGTCCAAGGGACTCTCAAGAGTCTTCTCCAACACCACAGTTCAAAAGCATCAATTCTTCGGCACTCAGCTTTCTTTATAGTCCAACTCTCACATCCATACATGACCATTGGAAAAACCATAGCCTTGACTAGATGGACCTTTGTTGACAAAGTAATGTCTCTGCTTCTAATATGCTGTCTAGGTTGGTCATAACTTTCCTTCCAAGTAGTAAGCGTCTTTTAATTTCATGGCTGCAGTCACCATCTGCAGTGATTTTGGAGCCCCCCAAAAAGAAGTCAGCCACTGTTTCCACTGTTTCCCCATCTATTTCCCATGAAGTGATGGGACCGGATGCCATGATCTTAGCTTTCTGAATGTTGAGTGTTAAGCCAACTTTTTCACTCTTCTCTTTCACTTTCATCAAGAGGCTCTTTAGTTCTTCTTCATTTTCTGCCATAAGGGTGGTGTCAGCTGCATATCTCAGGTTATTGATATTTCTCCCAGCAATCTTAATTCCAGCTTGTGTTTCTTCCAGACCAGCGTCTCTCGTGATGTACTCTGCATAGAAGTTAAATAAGCAGGGTGACAATATACAGCCTTTATGTACTCCTTTTCCTATTTGGAACCAGTCTGTTGTTCCATGTCCAGTTCTAACTGTTGCTTCCTGACCTGCATACAGATTTCTCAAGAGGCAGGTCAAGTGGTCTGGTATTCCCGTCTCTTTCAGAATTTTCCACAATTTATTGTGATCCACACAGTCAAAGGCTTTGGCATAGTCAACAAAGCAGAAATAGATGTTTTTCTGGAACTCTCTTGCTTTTTCCATGATCCAGAGGATATTGGCAATTTGATCTCTGGTTCCTCTGCCTTTTCTAAATCCAGCTTGAACATCTGGAAATTCACGGTTCACGTATTGCTGAAGCCTGGCTTGGAGAATTTTGAGCATTACTTTGGTAGTGTGTGAGATGTGTGCAATTGTGCAGTAGTTTGAGCATTCTTTTGCATTGCCTTTCTTTGGGATTGGAATGAGAACTGACCTTTTCCAGTCCTGTGGCATAATTGGGGAGAGTTTAATAAACAGCCATCAAGTTGCTATTAAAAGTGCGAGGACTGGCATAACTAGTGATTTTGTAGTGGTGAGTGAAGTTCAGTTGTAACTATGAAGTTACTCAGTGTGTCAGATCAGGGTCAGCTCTATCTAGAGACTTACAGACTCTCTCTGTTATCTGGGTGCCTGCTGTTCAGGGTGAGTGTTACCTTTTTTAAAAAAAATTCATTTCCATTTGAGAACAACGACTAAAACTCAAATCAGCTAATGTGGAGGCTTCTAAAGAGCCCTTCAAGGAGACCAAAGCAGTTGATTATAGGAAGGAGGTGGGAACCATCCAGAAGCGGTATGTTTGTGGTCTGCCTTGTCCTTCCCCTCTCCCCGAGAGACATAACGCAGAGCTGCTGGGCATCCTAGCAGGGTTTCTTCTGCATTCCAGGGCTGTCACTGGTTTGGTCTGAATCTGTTTCGTATGTGGTGCATTTTCTCCCTGGGTGCAATGGTGACAGAGAAGGGGTGGAGCTGGGTGCGGGGCAGGAGGTTTGTCACCCTGGGGGTGGGGTGGGGGGCCCCGATGCTCGGGGTAGAAGGGAGTGGGTGTCGGAGAGCCTGCTTTGCTCTGAGGCTGCGCCAGCTCCTGGACAGGCTGAAAACCCTCTCTGAGGAGAACCGGTTAAAGCAACCACCAAAGACATCAATCAAACCTTATGAGGTGATCTTGCAGCCAAAGGGAAACTGTCTAGATGGAGGAAGGAGGTGGGCAGCAGTGGAAAGATCAACCCGCTGCTCCTTCCCCAGAGCCTCGGGGGTACAGCCCTCCAGCCACACTGTCCCCCCTCCATCTGGCTGCCCTGGAGCCTGGCACCCCCCAACATCCCCACCGCCTCCACCCCTCGCCTTGTTCCCCAGATGAACTGCCCTGTCTGTGCCTGGCCTTAGGTGGAGACCTCAGGGATAGAGCTGTGTTTGTCTCCGCTGTGTGTTGAACTTGGCAGGTGCCTACATATCTCCATCCAAGTCAAACCACCACCTTTCAGAAGAGAGGGCTGGCCCAGAATCCACAGCTCAGGGCGGGCCCCGGGACCAACCACTGATGGTTGGAAGCAAACATTGTCCTCCTCCCATGCCAGCCTGCTGCTGGTGATGCCTGGGAAGGGAAAAAATAGGCACTCAGGGCTGGAAGGCACAGGAGGGGGCTGGAGGCACCGGGGGAGGCTGGACGGCTGTGGGCAATAGGAATGAGGGCGGCCACCAGTCCAGAGATTCTCCAGCCCCCGAGAGCTGGCTGTTGCCTTGGAGGAACAAGCGGTTGTTGACCACGTGGATGCCGCCTGGGTGAACACCTGAGTGTGCAGAAGCAGCTGGATGATAAGTTCCTGTTGCTTAGGAACCAGATGTCCTACCAGAAAGCTTGGGAAAGATGAGGAGTCCGTTTAGGAGGTGCCTCTTCCTCTTCTCTCACTTCCCCCAGCCCTCGTGGAGCCTGTTGCTCCCGCAGAGAGAGGCTGCCCACCAGGGACCAGGAAGGACATCCTGCAGATCAGAGAGGGCAGAGAGACCTCCAGCGCCAGGTTCTCATTTGAAAATCAGAGCCAGATGGTGAGGTCCCTCCTCCATTTTGCCAGTGGCCGTGGCTTCCAGGCAGTTCAGAGATGTCTAGACACCATCTCCATCGCATACTAGCTACATGACTTGGGCAGACGACCTGGCCTCTCTGTACAGCACAGGGAACTAGTCTCAAGATTTTGTAATAAGTTATCCCTGGGTCAGGAAGATCCCCTGGAAAAGGGAATGGCAACCTACTCCAGTATTCTTTCCTGGAAAAGTGTGTGGACAGAGAAGCCTGGTGGGCTACAGTCCATGGGGTCACGAAGAGTCGGACATGACTGAGCGACTAAGTTTACCGTAAGGAAAAAGAGCCTGAAAAATATATTTATGTTAAGAAAACTCAAAACCTAAGTGTCTATCAGTTGATCAATGGGTAAAGAAGATGTGAGATATATATACAGTGGAATATTACTCAGTTATAAGAATGAAATCTTGCTATTTACAACAACATGGGTGGATCTGGAGGGCATGTTGCTGAGTGAAGTAAATCAGGCAGAGAAAGACAAAGGCTGTTTGATACCACTTATATGTGAAATCTTGAACAAATAAGTGCACGGAGACGGAGAACGGATTGTTGGCTGCCTGAGGTGGGAGTGTGGGCAGGCGAAATGGGTGAAGGAAGTCAAAAGGTGCAAGCACCCAATTATAAGATGCATCCTGGGCATGAAATGTATAGCATGGTGACTCCAGGGACTAATACTGTACTGCATATTTGAAAGTTTGCTGAGGGAGTAGATATTAAAAGTTCTCATCACACACAAAAGTGTTGCCATCACAAGAAGAAATTTCTTTATAACTCTGTGTGGGGATGGATATTAACTAATTAGACTTATGGTGGGTATTTTGTGATAGATACAAATATTGAATAATTATGTTGTACACCTGAAACTAATATGTTTTATGTCAACTGTACCTCAAAAAAAACCCAAAAACAACCTGAAGAAGTTACATGGAAAAAATCAGAACTTCATTAAATCTTTGAACATTTATTTTATTGGTTACTATTTTTGATAATAGTTTTGGTGCTTGTGTGCTTAGTCTCTTGGTCTAGTCTGACTCTTTGTGACCCCGTGGACTGCAGCCCTCCAGGCTCCTCTGTCCATGGGGATTCTCCAGGCAAGAATACTGGAGTGGGGTACCATGCCCTCCTCCAGGGGGTCTTCCCGACCCAGGGACTGAACCCGGGTCTCCTGCATTGCAGGCAGATTCTTTACCATCTGAACCACCAGGGACTTAAGCAGGTCTTGTTTGCAGCAAGGAGTTGGGTAGCACTGCAGACTGGCTCTGTTGTATGGGGCTCCCGGTGTGTGTCTGTTGGCTGACATGTTTAAGAGCAGAGATGAGCCTGGGGCTGAGCCTGTGAGACAGAGAAAGAGGGCTGGTCTCAGGTCTCCTGTCCCTGTAGGCCAAGCCACCTAACGGGATACAGAGCATCCACCTACCCCGCTGAGATCTGCAGTACTCATAAGGGTTTGGATTGTCCTGGAGCTCAAAGAAAAGTGTGCCCTGCCTCTCAGGAGGTGCAGAATCCTACAGGGACTGGCACTGACACAGTAGCCAGGGTGGCAGCTAATTTCTAGGACATTCAAAACGATAATACTTTTAGATTATCGTTGACCTTGAGCTGTAGGAGGCAAGGTTAACATTATTGGGGATGAGCCTAACAGTGCATCAGCCAGCCCCCATGGTTCAGTGATGGCCTCGACGGGAATTATGAGAGAGCACCCATTTTGAATATTTTCACCCTGACATACCTCCTTGCGTAGGTGTATTAATGGAGAAAGAGAGACAGAGGGAGAGAGGGAGAGGAAGCCGGCCAGAGAGAGGAAGACTCGTCTTCTTTTTAAGAGAGGATCAATAATTAAGGATCAATACTTTGTGCAGTGAACCTGCTGGTCACAGGCTTCTGGTTTGCAGCAGTAGCTGCTACTTACTGAGGCTGCTTCCCCAGGGGAACGCAGGAAGCTGTCACGCCGTGCCAGCTCAACTGGGCCTCTGGAGTGCCCTTGCGTTGGGCGGCATTCGATAACTCATCACTGACAAAAGAGCTGCCAGACAGATGTAGGCAGACTTTTTTTTTTTTTTTTTTGAAACATACTGTATCACATTGCCTTGGACAAACTGAGCTTGTCCTTAATTTGACTGCTCATCCCACCCACCCCCACCCCCCACCCCCTGCCGCCCCAAGCCACTTCTTGGAGGATATAAGCATGGGATGTATTAACATAGAAATGTAGACAATAAGGTCGTGGAGAACCTGTTTTTCTGGAAGGTCTCTATTGCGAAAGTCTGTGGTGTGGCAATCCAACCCTTGGATGGCACTGAAAGCCCACAGAAGCAGAGCGGGTGCTTGTCCCTTGTCAGCCCCCGCCTCTCCCTGCAGCCCAGAGTCCTCAGTGTCCTCTTCGCTATGGGTTAGTAGCCAGTTTCTCTTCAGTCTTTTCAAGGCTGGGGAGCTTCCTACTGTAAAACCAGCCCTGCCCCTCTTATTTATTTTTTTTAAGTGCAATAAAAGTTTGCCTGCTTTTTTTTAAAGCCCTGTCGATTTTATAATTAAAAAAAAAGACACCTGCCAGTGTTTTATTTCGTGTTTCTTGGATCTAGGGATGGTGAATGGTTCTTTTCACACGCTTACAATAGATATTCATTGTGCTATGCTGTAATTCTGTCTTTCCTCGCTCGTTATTTCTATTGGTGTGATATTGTTTTTAGTTATTTTTTTTTAATCGAAGTATAGTTGATTTACAATGTTATGTTAGTTTCAGGTGTATAGCAAAGTGACTCAGTTATATATATATATTCTTTTTTAGACTCTTTTCCATTATAGGTTATTACGAGATATTGAGTATAGTTCCCTGTGCTATATGGTAGGTCCTTGTTGGTTTTCTCTTTTATATATAGTAGTGTGTATTCCTTGGTGGCTCAGATTGTAAAGAGTCTGCCTGCAATGCAGGAGACCTGGGTTCAGTCCCTAGGTGGGGAAGATCCCCTAGACAAGGAAATGGCAACCCACTCCAGTATTTATGCCTGGAGAATTCCATGGACAGAGGAGCCTGGTGGGCTACAGTCCATGGGGTTGCACAGAGTCGGACACAACCGAGCAACTAACATGTAACAGTGTGTATCTGTTAATCTCAGTCTCATAAATTTATCCCTCCCCCCTTTCTTTTTGGTAACTGCCGGGAGCCAGTGTGAGGAATCCCGCCCGTGACAAGGTCATGAGGAAGGAAGCTGACATACGCAAGGCGTGCTCAGACTTCAGGGGCCCCTCTGGAAATTCCTAAGCATGTACCCCAACAAAAATCTGCCGGGTTTTGTGCTCTGCTTTTCTACTCTTCTGACATTTTCTGGAAAAAGTCAATTCAGGGCTTTAGTCTTCTGCATTTGAAAGAGTGTTTCAATCCAAATACCCCTCTGATGGCTTTCTAGCCTGCCTGCAGGACTCGTACAGCTGCGCGTGTGATTGTTTGAGGCCTCCTGACCGCAGGAGGCACAGGAAGCTTAAAACATCCTAGGAACGTAGGGGCTTCCGAGGAGCCAAAATCTTTAGAATAGGACTGATTAAAGGTTTCATTTGTTGAGTCAATGCTTGCTGCCAAATTTTCATATCCTTTATTTTTAGATATAGTTGGTATATAGAAAAACAAGTAGTAGACCTGGTATTAGCAACATTAGATCTTTGAGTTAAGTACCTTCTTTGTTATAACCCACTGCACCTTTGTTCTATAGAGATGTAACTTTAATGCTTTAAGGAGATGCAGATTAAAGAAAAACACTTCAGGGGAAACAAAATTAACATTCATTAAGGAAGAGAGCCAAAAAGTTAACAAGCCTCTTGGCCAGAAGATAATGTAAATCACCTGAGACCTTTTGTATAGAAAATGATATACAGAAAGAGTCTGGGCTGCAAACGCTACATAATTTTGTGTTACCCATTGATCTCCATGTTTTTATCAAAAGTATAAAAGGCCTTCTGAACAATAAAGGATGGGGCCAGCTTCTCGGACCAGTTTCTTGGACCAGCTTCTCAGACCAGTTTCTCGAACTAGTCTCCCGGCCTGGTTTCTTGGGACTCTGGCTCCCCCCGTGTCTTTCTCTCTCTTTCTTCTCTCCCTTTCCCTCTCTCTGCGCTTTACTTTAATTTCAGGCTGAATCTCCACCTGGGGCGCGGAGGCTTGCCAGGTCTACTTACTTGCCCGGGCTGTTAAGACCCGCGCGACAGGGAGCTTAAGGCGAGGCACCCTTAGATATTCAAGCGGGCGCCGGTGGCCCAGCGTAGATGGTGCAAATTCCTTGTCTGGAATTTTATTGGTCTTCCGCGTAAACCAAGCTATTCAGCCCTCTTCCTCCACTTAATCTTCCTACTACGCTATAGTTTCTTAATCTAATCTACCACAGGTTTGTTTTCTATGTCTGTGAGTCTCTGTTTTGTAAATACAAAGTTCATTTGTATCATTTTTTAAATATCCCACATATAAGTGGTATCATATGATGTTTGTCTTTCTCTGACTTAACTTCACTTAGTCGGATCATCTCTAGCTCTATCCATGCTGCTGCAAATGGCATTATTTTGTTCTTTTTTATGGCTATTTCTGTTGCATGTGTGTGTGTGTATATATACCACATCTTTTTTATCCATTCATTTACCAATGGAGATTTAGGTTGTTTCCATTGATGGAAAAGAGTGGGATTGCTGGGTGATATTGTCTTAAAAAGTTAACTTCAAAGAACTCTCTATGACTTAAAGCAATAGCCTTTATTTTTTTTTTAATTTTTTTTTTTTTTTTTACAAGTCACTCGTCCATCCCCACCCACAGGGAGGAACCTCCACAATAAAGAGGAACTACAAACTTCCAGCATACAGAAATGCCACTCCAAACACAGCAATCTAAACAAGATGAAAAGGCATGGAAATACTCGGCAGGTAAAGGAACATGATAAAACCCCACCAAACCAAACCAAAGAATAGGAAATAGGGAGACTACCTGAAAAAGAATTCAGAATAATGATAGTAAAAACGATCCAAAATCTTGAAAAGAAGATGGAGTTACAGATAAATAGTCTGGAGACCAAACATGATGAGATACAAGAAAAGTTTAGCAAGGACCTAGAAGAAATAAAAAAGAGTCAATCAGTAATGAGTAATGCAATAAATGAGATCAAAAGCACTCTGGAGGGAACCAACAGTAGAATAACCCAAGGCAGAAATAGGATAAGTGAGGTAGAAGATAGAATGGTGGAAATAAATGAAGCAGAGGGGAAAAAGAAAAAAAGAATTAGGACTATCTCAGACACCTCTGGTACAATGTTAAACACCCCAACATTTAAATCAAAGGAGTCCCAGAGGAAGAAGACAAAAAGAAAGGCCATGAAAAAAATACTTGAGGAGATAAGAGTTGAAAACATCCCTAAAATGGAGAAGGAAATAGTCACCCAAGTCCAAGAAACCCACAGAGTCCCAAACAGGATAAACCCAAGACGAAACAGCCCAAGACACACATTAATCAAATTAATGAAGATCAAACACAAAGAGCAAATATTAACAGCAGCAAAGGAAAAACAACAAATAACACACAAGGGGATCCCATAAGGATAACAGCTTATCTTTCAATAGAAACTCTTCAGGCCAGAAGGGAATGGCAAGACATACTTATGAAAGGTGGTTGTTGAATTGTGACGCCGGGATTCTTGGCCCCTGGAGGAGAAGAATTCAATCCGGGGCCAGAGACGAGGCTTGATCACTCAGAGCTTTTGTGTAATAAAGTTTTATTAAAGTATAAAGGAGATAGAGAAAGCTTCTGACATAGGCATCCGAAGGGGGCAGAAAGAGTACCCCAGCAATAGCCTTTATATTTTCATAGTTATTTTTAATATTTCTTTCCTAAGTTATAATTTGCCTTTTTGCTATTGTTGATTTTGATGGAAAGATTTATTTTTTAATTGAAGGGTAATTGCTTTACAGAGTTGTTTTCTGTCAAACCTCAACATGAATCAGCCATAGGTATACAGGTATCCCCTCCCTCTTGAACTTCCCTCCCACCTCCCTCGTCACCCCACCCCCCTAGGTTGATACAGAGCCTGATGGAAAGATATTTTTAATTTTATGGACTTGTATCTTTCTCTCTGAAATCTTTTATCCATAGAAACACCTTCATTCTAGAAAAAGCTATCACTTACATTTTAGTCTATATTTTTACATTCTTTAAAAGTATTTAGCCCATGTTTAACACAGATGAATCTTTTGTTTATTGTGAAGTCTGAATGAAATCTAACTCCACCCCCCCCCTTCAGAAATGGCCATTCTCCCCAGTACCATTTGCTCAATAATCCCTGTTTCCTTCTTCGTTTATGAGCCCTGTAATCTGTGCACAGCTGTGCATTTGCACAGGTCCTGATAACTCTGGACCTAGTTTTCTTGGAACAGCTTTCATCATTATAAATTTCTTCCCAGTATCGAACAGAAATCCGCCACTCTTTTACTTTTTGAGCCTTCTGTCCCTGTAGTCCCCACAGTCAGAACTGTGTCGAGCAGCTCCGTGGGAAGATGGCTCACCGTCAGAGCGCCTTGCTGCCAAGCGTACTTCGCTTTCGCTGTCTTCTTAGTGAGAGGAGTCATCCTCTATGTCACGGTGTAGCCGCTGAGGGAGTTATCTTGGTACCTCTGCGGGCAACTTTCTCAAAAAGGCTGGTATAAGGAGAGTGGCCTCCACTGTCAAGGGAAAAGCGTTTTTCAAAGTGTGTTGCTTCTTGAAGGCTTGAAAAGCAATTGGCATTACCCATGGGGAGTTGGATGGGTAGGTAGTAGTTCTGAGTTGTCAAGGGGATCGGGATATGCCACCCTAAATATACCCCTTTGGCATAAAAACTATTTTGAGTTCAAGGCATTTGATTACCTAAAACCCTCTATCTGTCTAAAAGCAGAGCCTCCCCCACAAACTCAATGGTCAGCCATACCCTCCCCAGGAACAACTCTAATCTCAAGAGACAAGAAGTTGGCACCATGTTCCATCAGACCTTGTCACAAAATTATCATATTCCTATCTGTTCTCCTAAGGGTCCATTTATCTTTCTAAAAAGTCATTTGTTTTTCCATTAGTGCCCTTCTGCCCTCCTCATCTCCTGTTAAGATGTTACATAAGGCCCAGTTCTAACCATGAGTCACTCTTCCCCCCGCCCCCGTGAGTCACGTTTTGTCCCCCTGTGAACTCCTGTGTACAGCCATGAATAAATACCTGTCTTTTTCCTTGCTAATCTGTCTTTTGTCAGTTTAACTTGCACATCCCCAAGGACTAAACATAAGAGGGTAGAGAAAAAGTTTTGTTTCTCCCTGATAATCTGTAACGTGGCAGGTGCTAGAAAGAGAAACGCCCTGGGCACCTTTTAGGCCAGTTTGCCCATTTCCACCTTGTGGAAGAGACTCAGGTGTGAATGTGCGCTAGCAGAGCTACCACGTTGGTGCCTGAGGGATAGATCGCACAGGATCGCACAGGATCGATCCCTGGGCATGAGCATGCGAGGGAAAGTGTGGGTCCAGCAGCCACAGTCTGATGTGAGAAGCTGTATTTGTCCCAGGATCCCGGGATCCTGGTTCTCTCCTGAATTACTGTACAAGGCGAGGCTGCTTCCTTAGTGACTAAGTAACCTCCTGGGAGTTTTGGGCAATACAGTTTGGGTGGATGGCAAGCCTCAAGAGGGATATACTCAGCCAACTGTTAATGAGGCTTCTGTGTACTCAAGTAGGTAATTAGGGAAAGTAAAGAGGTTCGGCATGCATTTGTGGAGTGGCTCAAACCAGTTAAACCATCAAAACAGGTTGTATTAAATTAAACCAGCTAAACTAGATAGTTGCTGGCTATCCCTTCCAAATCTTGTTGGGAATATTACTATTTTTATAAAATAATCCTTAAAATAACTTCCCGAAAAGTTCCATGGTTCTCTACTGACGTGCGTGTGTGCTTCTGTCCGGTCGTGTCTGTCTCTTTGTGACCCCATGGACCGTAACCCCCCAGGCTCCTCTGTCTACAGGCTTTTCCAGGTAAGAACACTGGAGTGGATTGCCATTTCCTCCTCCAGGGAGTCTTCCTGACCTAAGGATCAAACCCGCGTCTCTTGCGTCTCCTGCATTGGCAGGCGGATTCTTTACCACTACACTACCTGGGAAGCTCTATGATAGGAAATAACCTATTATAAATATCCCTTGAGAGGACACTGATTAAATAAGTGTGAAAGTGAAAGTCGCTCAGTCATGTCCAACTCTTTGCGACCCCATGGACTATACAGTCCATGGAATTCTCCAGGCCAGAATACTGGAGTGAGTAGCCTTTCCCTTCTCCAGGGGATCTTCCCAACCCAGGGATTGAACCCAGGTCTCCCACATTGCAGGCGGATTCTTTACCAGCTGAGCCACCAGGGAAGCCCAAGAATACTGGAGTGGGTAGCCTATCCCTTCTCCAGCGGATCTTCCTGACCCAGGAATCAAACTGGGGACTCCTGGATTGTAGGCGGATTCTTTCCCAGCTGAGCCACAGGGGAAGCCCAATTAAATAAAGCATGGCGCATATATTCAACAGAATACTTTGTGGCTCTGTGATTAGAAAAATACAGGCGAGGAAGTACTTCTCATAGTGATATGGAAAGAGCACTACCAAAATACAACATTAGGGAAAAAACCCAGGAGCAGAAAACGTGTACTTCATGCTGCATTTTGGCAACAAAAAAGGGGATGATGAATTTGCCTTTGTTTATATTCAGTATTTGTATCCAAAGTATCCAGTTGTAGGAGGAAAAGGCTACCCTTTATTCATTTCTAGGCTTTCTGATTTTTGAACTATATAAATGTATTGCTTAGTTAGGATATGAAATGCTGTGATTTTTTTTTTTTAAGTTGAAAATTCTACTCCTGTTTGTCTTGGCCGGGTAATATGCCTGCCTCTGGCCCAGTCATTATGTCTAGGGTGAGGTACTGTTTTTGGCAACCTTCACTAGAGTGAGGTTGGAGGAACGTTTCCCAGAAGAGAAGTGCTGTTCTGAGCAGATGTAAATACAGTGTTGGTTATAGCCAGAGCGCAGGGTCAGGTGAACCCCAGAGGCAAGGGCTCAGGTTCCCGCGAGGACTCTGGGCCCTGAGGGTCTCTGGAGCCCCAGGTGAGGCCCGGTCTCGGTGCTGCCAGGCTCGCCCACTGCTCTCCCCACCCCTCACCTGCTCGGCCCTCCAGAACTAAAGGGTCACTGTCAGAAGCTCCTTCTTTGCTCGGATGGGGTAGCTCCCTAAAGGGATATTTGGAGGTATAAGGAGTCTCTTCCTGCTGTGGGCATCCTTATCCCCAAGTCCTTCTGTTTTACTGGTGTAATCAATCCTACTATGTGGCCCAACCACACACTCCTAGCAACTTCTCTGTAATCCTTTCAGTCTAGCTTGGTAGGTCCTTGCCCTCATCCTCTACTTTCCCATTGAGGACAGTCTTGCCCTCTTCTTCACAGCAAGCCTGTCACAAGCAGAACAGGAGATGGATTTGTTTGTTTGCACATGTTTGATTGGGAGAGAGTTCTCGGAACAAGGGCCTCCTTTGTGGCTCAGATGGTAAAGAATCTGCCTGCAAATCGGGAGACCTGGATTCAATCCCTGGGCCGGCAAGATCCCTTGGAGAAGGGAATGTCTACTCACTCCAGTATTCTTGCCTAGAGAATTCCATGGGCCGAGGAGCCAGGCAGGCTTTCCATCCTGGCGGGCTTACCAACTTGGGTGGTGAGCACTGATACTAATACTAATACTAATACATGACTGAGCACTAATACTTTCACTTTCTCAGGACAAAGGAAGGGAAGGAAGTATGATGAGTCTTTGACTGATGGCTTATGGGGCCTGGCCATGCTTTACCTCCTGGCAAGATGGCTGCTGTGCAGTTGGTCAGGGACAGTTTTGCAGAGAAGGGCCCTCGGGCATCACTTGCAGTGGTAAGGAGATAGGTGGGGGCCTGGGCAGGACAGCCACAGTGTCCAGTACTGCTTTGGGTAGGTATCTTTAGGGGAACACTCTTTTCTGAGCACTTTAAAATGATGTTTACTTAATTGCTGTTTCTTCTATCCTCCCCTTATTTGCCTCCCACCCAGACCAATGTGGTATTTCAAAGGGGATCCCAAACATCATTTTGTCCGTAAATACTAATATGTATAGATTGAACATTTAAAAGTACTTTTCATAATCGTAATAACATGGCACCTAATAGAGCAGTATTTTCTTAATGTTATTTTGTACCAAGTCTGTGTTTAGATCCCCTGAAGGTCTCAGATATACCCTTTTAGATGTTTTTGTTGAAAGCAGCATTCAGACAAGGACCCCACGTCGTATTTGGCTGACCATCCATCTCTAGTACCCTTCTCTCCTCTTTCTTATGCCTTTTATTTGTTGGACAAGTCCGGGTATCTGGCTGGGAGGATGTCCACATTCTGCTCTGAGCATCACATCTGTGCTGTGCTGTTCAGCATGTTCCTCTATCCTCTGTTCTTCCGGTAAGCTGGCAGATGAGGGGCATTCGGGGTGCTCACTGCTACTGAGTTATTGTTACCTCTAGGCTTTTCTAGTGGACTGTGGTAGGAAGCAGACATTTAGAAAAATAATTTATTTTTAATTGGAGGATAATTGCTTTACAATATTGTGTTGGTTTCTGCCACCCGTTACTATGAATCAGCCATAGGTATACATATGTTTCCTCCCTCATGAACTTCCCTCCCACCTCCCACCCCATCCCATCACTCTCGGTGGTCACAGGGCCCTGGTTTGAGCGCCATGCATCGTACAGCAAATTCCCATTGGCTACCTGTTTTATATATGGTAATATATGTGGGGAGCAGACATATTTTTAGAAAGAGAAATCATCCGTGTATACTGTCATTTCCCATTTAAATTTAAGATTATATGGTTTATGATTCAGTTTAAAAATTTCATAGTTGTCTCTTTTTTCTTTTGCTGAAAATCGTTAGTCTTAACAAGAATTACATAACTACTCATCCTCTTCCTGTCCTTATCTATCCATCTCTTTGTGGATTGAATGATTGATATAGACATGTTTTGTTATGAATAGCTTATCAGTACTATTTCAACCGCTGTGGGAGGGCCTCCTCCAGCCTTGCCCAGTGCCTGACACACAGTGGGCATTTAGCCAGCAGGTGAACGGTCCAGGTCCTCATCTAAAGGCTGAGAGGTCTGGGCACTGGGTTTGGGATGCTGGCGCGATCCCTGACTGTACACATGGCCTGGGACGATTGCCTCATGTTGCCGAGCTTCTGTCTGTCCATCTGTCATGTGGATACCGAGTCCTGCAGGGTCAGGTGAGACAATGTAAGAACCTTTGTACAGATAGGAACCTGTTCACAGAGCAGCAATAGAGACGCAGACATAGAGAACAGACTTATGGACAGGGACTGGGGAGGGGAGGGAGAGGGCGAGATGAATGGAGAGAGTAGCTGGAAGCATATACATTCACTTATGTAAATATCTTTGTAAATAACTTACATATTGTAAATATGTAAATAACTTATGCAAATAGATTGTATTTATTATGTAACTTACGTAAGTGGGAATTTGCTGTTTGACTCAGGGAACTCAGACTGGGCCTCTGTAATAACCTAGAGGGGTGTGAATGGGCAGGAGGTGGGAGGGAGACTCAAGAGGGAGGGGACATATATACCTATGGTTAATTCATGTTGATGTATGACAGAAATCAAACCAATATTGTAAAGCAATCATCAATCAATTAAAAATAAATTAAAAAGCACCTAGAGAGCAAAGGCAGTAGCCCCTAGAGGCCTGTGAAAAAGTTCCAAGGGGTACTGAGCATGGGCTGTTTTAAGGGAATTCTTGTCTAAATCCTTAATCCCCATACACCCCAGTTTGATTTGAATGAGAATACATTTAAATTTTTATATTAAAAAAGGGCAAAGGGCGTACCCCTCACTTACCCCTAATCTGACTAAGATATTAATACGTTGCTGCAAGGTGTGAAAACCTCAGGGAGAATGGAGAAAAATAAGAGAAGGAGCCTTTACGCAGAGGTCCCCAAACTTTCGGTATCAGGGACCAGTTTCGTGGAAGACAGTTTTTCCACGGACGGGGGAGGGAGTGGTTTTCGGGATGATTCAAACACATTGCATTTGTTGTTCACCTCATTCCTAATCTTATGCCACCACCGATCTGACAGGAGGTACTGGTCTGCGACCCGGAGGTTGGGGACCCCTGCTTTATTGCCTAAGATTCCATTAACTCCTGAGCTCTCTTGTCTCCCCATCTTCTACATTTTGTGTTTAGAGGACAAATGGTCTAAGAAACAGTGTTTTGGCCATGTTAGGATGTTCTAAATAGCCTCCGTAAGGGGAGTCAAGATAATTTTGCTTCTTGAAGGAGAGTCCAATGACAGCAAAGCAAAAAGAGCATCAGTCAGAAACACTGAATTCTAAAGAAGAAAGGGCTCAGATTTTTAAAATGTATTTAAATGTAAGCAATACTTTCCAACTACACTCAGTGCTAAAGCCAGGTCAGGTCTTCAGCTGAAGGATATAGCACCATACCACAGCCCAAGCAGTAACTTAGTGACAATGATTCATTTAAATATAGCTGAAAGGCTTGATAAGACATACAAGATACATCAGATAAACCCACAGATAAAAACTTTAGGCAACTTGTTTTGGATGTAATGTATGCTATTCAGTAAGGTATTTTAAAATTCTTTTTATGAAATCACATCATGAAATAATCCAAAGATAGTTAATGCCCATTTTATTTTACCATATAAAATATTTAATCTTTTCTACCTCCTATTAACAAGAATAATGTTATTCTAGTTTCTGGACTGATTAATTTTCAGCAGAATGTACCTTTGTCTTTCATTAAATGCATATGAAAAGCTAGGTCATATTTCAAGTCATTAGAAGATGCCTTTCCAATTATATTTAACTTTTTATGTTTAAAAATTATCAAAATTTGTAATATGTATATATTTTTTGCAGTTTTGGTTCATTGTGTGACAGTTCGATCCAGAAATATTTTTTAAGACATGAAGAGCCTTATATTCACAGGAATAAAATGCATTTTAATGTATTACAATATATAATGTACCTTTAATGTGTAAGAAAAGTTATGACCAACCTAGATAGCATATTCAAAAGCAGAGACATTACTTTGCAGACTAAGGTCTGTCTAGTCAAGGCTATGGTTTTTCCAGTGGTCATGTATGGATGTGAGAGTTGGACTGTGGAGAAGGATGAGTGCCAAAGAATTGATGCTTTTGAACTGTGGTGTTGGAGAAGACTCTTGAGAGTCCCTTGGACTGCAAGGAGATCCAACGAGTCCATTCTGAAGGAGATCAGCCCTGGGATTTCTTTGGAAGGAATGATGCTAAAGCTGAAGCTCCAGTACTTGGGCCACCTCATGCGAAGAATTGACTCATTGGAAAAGATTCAGGCTGGGAGGGACTGGGGGCAGGAGGAGAAGGGAACAACCGAGGATGAGATGGCTGGATGGCATCACTGACTCGACGGACGTGACTCTGAGTGAACTCCAGGAGTTCGTGATGGACAGGGAGGCCTGGCGTGCTGTGATTCATGGGGTCGAAAAGAGTCGGACACGACTGAGTGACTGAACTGAACTGAACTGAACGGAACTTAATGTGTAATGGCAATTCCCTGGTAGCTCAAACAGTAAAGAGTCTGAGTGCAATGAGGCAGACCCAGGTTCGATCCCTGGGTTGGGAAGATCCCCTGGAGAAAGGAATGGCAACCCACTCCAGTATTCTCGCCTGGAAAATCCCATGGACGGAGAAGCCTGGCAGCCTACAGTCGATAGGGTCACAAAGAGTTGGACACGACTGAGAGACTTCACTCTCTTTCTTTAATGTATAATAGGGTGATCAATAAGAAATTCTCAAATTTTAAAAGTACGTTAAATTATGTTAAAGGTTTTTGAAGGAATAGCACAAAATATGAATTCCAGGAGAAAAATGAAAGATGTAAAATTTCTCAACAGTGAAGAAGAGATCATTCATATATTTTAAATTGGGTGGTAGTGAGCATGAAATGATCATGAGCCCAGGTTCCCTTTAATATTTTCAAAGACTGATAGTTTTGTGTTTAAATGTCAATCTTCGCTGCAGAGAGAAAATGATATCCCTTGCAGTCACTAAACTTAGGGTGAAACTTTAGATGTGAACTTAAAAATATGCAGTGGGGTACTTAGTTTTTCAAAATTCTTTTTGAGACATGCATGTAAGCAAAGTGATGACCAGGGAACTCTAGGAAGGTCACTGCTGCAAAGAAACAGGCTGTGCTATCTTCTCCCTCGTGGTTCTGCCCAGCGTACCTTCCCAGTCCATGGCCAACTTGACCATGGGATTCATCTGCCTGAGTAACTTTAGGCCAACCTGCCCGCAGAATTGCTCTTTTCAGCCAACTGCCAGTTGAAAGTGATAGTAATAATAAACAATGCATTAGTTAGCTATATCCACAATCACTTTATGAAAAAACTAACCAGAAAAACCTCGGTGGCACACATCAATAAATATTTCAGCTCACAAATGTATGGTTTGGCTGGGCAGGTCTGCGGATCTCGCCCAAGCTCTGTTCCTATCAGCTGGGCTCACTCGAGCATCTGCAGTCACTGGGGTGGCTTGTCTCTCCTCCACATGATTGCTCATCTTCCAGCAGCTTCAGTTTAGTTCAGTTCAGTCGCTCAGTCGTGTCTGACCCTTTGTGACCCCATGAATCGCAGCGCGGGCTTATTTTCATGGTAGGTAGGCAGGGTGCTCAGAGGAAGAGGAAAGCATTCACTCAGCACTGGCATGCCGTCACTTTCCCCAAACCCTACTGACCAAAGCAACTAAAGAGAAGGGGAGGGAAGGGGAGGCGGAGAGGGCACTTCTTTCTTCCCAGTAAGTAAAAATCTTCCCTTAATTCAGATTGGACCAACTTAGGTCATATCGGCCTGCCTTATCCAATAACACTACCACGGGAAGGTTAAATGCTGATTAGCTGAGACCTGTGAATAAATCACTGGCAGGGGAAGTGGGGCAAATTATAATCGGCTGAGACTAATCAAGGTCTCCCTCTGGAGTGAGAGTCAGCTTTTCAAACCTCACTGCCACTACTCAATGGGCCAGGAGTGGAATGGAATTTGGGTGGTCAGCCGCTATGTCTACTGCCTATGTGCCATTATTGCCTTCACATTGCAGATCAAGAAACTAAATTTTAGAGAAGAGAAAGAGAGGGAGTGTGGGGTCGTGTAAAGACTTTTCCGCGGCTAGCAAACAACTGAACTCAGGACACAGCCCTCCCACTGGCTCATGGGGAGACTGAGAGCCTCACTTTCCAGCGCTGGTCTTCCATCCCTACCCTGCTTTTAGGTAGTTTATCTCCATGCTTCTTTCTGGGGTTAAGTTCTGTGATGGAGACTCTGTGGCTTATTCACACTCACAAGGCCAGTAAGCAGAAGGGTCCTAAACCTGAATTTGGTCACATGGGCACACCTAGCTCAACGGAGGCCTGGGAAATTTCATCTCTAGGTGGGGCTAAAGTTTGGGGTGATTTTTGTTCCAAAAGGTTTAATGAATGTTGAGTAACAGCACTGTGACCCAGAGTCCTTGTAAATTTACCAGCTTTACTTTCAATAACATAATGCGTTGTAGCCCATCTGAACAGTTAAAATATTAACACTTTTATTGACTCATATGCTTTTCACAGATGCAATTAAAATAGTTTTATTATTCCTAAATACAACAAGTAGAGGATTAATAGTTAAAAATTTTGCTAGAAGTATCTTCATTCTTACTAATTCATTTTAATCTATAGCTCTTCCTCAGCTAAAATTGGACAATGATGCTGAGGTTTATCTCCTCAGGAGTGGACTGAAATGGGTGATAGAAATGAGTCAGTGCTCAACGTTGGGTTTTAAAGCTCATGACAGAGGCAGTAACTTTGAGAGATAAAAGACTTAAAATTTTAGACCCCTGGGATACCAGAAGCCCAACATTTATGCTCTTAACAAGAGTTTCTGAAGGAGAGTATGGTGATGAAAGAACTTGTTTTCCTACCCAAAAGGAAATAAGATCTGTAGGCTGGATCCTACTGGATCTGACTCCAGCTCAAGAGTCAGAGAGCTGGAGAGGAAAGATTACAGAAAAGTGCTGGGGTGGGTTTTTGAGCAGGGCTCCCCATCATTTCCCACAAACTCAGACAGATCCTAGTCTGGGGATGGTTATCAGAAAGGTGGTGGAGCCAGGTCACCCAGTTTGCATCCCAATTTTGCCGTTTTCTGCCTTCTGATTTAGGAACTGGCAACCCACTCCAGTGTTCTTGCCTGGAGAATCCCAGGGACGGGGGAGCCTGGTGGGCTGCCATCTATGGGGTTGCACAGAGTCGGACATGACTGAAGCGACACAGCAGCAGCAGCAGCAGCAGCCTTCTGATTTGGGCAGCTTCTCTCTGTGTCTGAATTTCCTTTTTCTTTAAGACAGAGATAGTAATAATATCTCCTGTGTATTGTTATTGTTGGGATTCAATGAATAGAAGCATATACAGTTTTTATAGCAGAGCCTGGTACATGATAAGCACCCTGTAAGTCTTGTTGTTATCCATATCTGAGAGGAAAGGGAGCAGTATAGACTTTCATTTTGTTTTTAATTTTTGAAAGCTTCAGTTACAGCATTTCTTCCACCTTTTTTCAGTCACATGTGATTCAGATGTTTTACACTTGAGAATTTAAAATATTTTATGAAATAAATATTCAAAGTGTATAAAACTCTTTAATTACATAAATAGGTACCGAGGATGCAGAACTTTTTTTATAGACATTGAGTGTACTACAAGAGATTCAGAATCTGTAAGTCATGTTTGATGATATACATTGTAGAAATTCTAGATATAATTTCAAAAAGATTAAGTGAATTAGCATTCAAAGATGCATACGATTCTTATAAAAGCAGTCTTGGCATACCTGTCATCTGGTAGTAACAACATTTCCAAGTTGATAAGCATGGCATCCATCCATCTGTGGATACTTGCAGGCCCATTGTAAAGAAACTATTCCTCAATAAAATTTGCTAGAAACACACTTTAAGGGGGAAGATTTCCATAAGCACAGAAAGAATGAATCTAACCAATTTGAAAAGAATTAGCTTTATGCTGTCTTGAAATTACAATAGCAATTGAGTCCAGTATCCGTTTGACTAGGAAGAAGGTCGTTTTCTTCATCATCATTCCCTTCCTCCATATTCCACGTGCTCGTGTGCACACACAAACATACATCCCACATCCCAGTAGGAAGCACAGCTTTCCCCCTAATCATCTTCTGTCAGGTTGCCATAGCAACCCTTGTAGCCAAGTTTCCAGCTGAACAAGTTTCACAAGACACCAGAATATTTTCCTGCACTGCTCTCACTGGAAGAGCAGAGTCTGAATTGGGCTTAGCTGGCTCAGAGTGGCCTGAGATGAGGACAGTGGGAAAAGACCCTGAAAATACACACACCACACCAGTTCTAGGTGGAGGCTTAGTGGAGGAGGACTGCCAGTGTGTTTGGGGTGACTTAGCAGCAAACGGTCAGATTACACATGGGATCCTCTCTGCAGGATTCTGGGTCCCGGGAGGTAAGGACGTCTTCATAAAGAGGCTCATCGGCTGGTGCCCAAGAGCCTGCCTGCAAACCCATGCTCTCTTTCTGCCTTATGACTAGCAGGATTTGAGCTGGACAGAAAGTTCCATCTCTTCTCTTTCTCAAGAAATCAAAACAAAAAACTCCTAAAAAATTCATGGTTAAATGTCAGCCAATGTTTCTTATTGGCCTATTTGCTGCCAGTTGCCTGCTGGTGATTTAAACCAGTAGTCAGTTCCTCAGCTGCCACTGCAGTCATTCTGTGAACAGAACCCCAAGTGTGGGGACTGGGCATGAGGTCCAGAATAAGGTGAAAGGAGAAGAGTTCACTCGAGAGAGCATGCCTGTTATAGCCCCCTGATGCCAGAAACCTATTTAAGCCCTGTTTAGGGACAGATAGCATCGTCTAAGAAGATACAAGATCGCATGATAAGGAAAGCTTTTCAAGCTTCACAAGGTCTTTTCCCTCGACAGTATTTCATTGGAAACATGTTTACAAGGATAGGGAAGATCTTCTTGTATCTGTCTGATGGAGGAACGGTGTAAACCTTGTGATAAAGCCTAAGTGACATTACAGGAAAATTTATACCTTTTATCAGAAAGCTAAAAGAGATTAAAAAGAAATGAACTAAGCTTTCTATTCAAGGGGCTAGAAAAAAATAGCAAGATAAACCCAAAGTTCTTAAGAAATAGGATTCAAATCTTGGCTCTGCTCTTCATACTGGCTAAGAGACTTTGAGGAGAGTTAATTCACCTCCTTCAACTTCAGTGTTTTCAATTGTAAAATGGACATAAAAATAAAAATCTATCTTCTTAAGTTATTGTAAGGATCAGATAATATATAATTGAAGTGCTTTGTTAATGATATATTATTATGAAGGATTTTTTGTTAACATGGAAAGGCATAGTATGTACACATAATCTCATTTTTGTAGAAAGAAAACAGTGTAGATAGAAAAATCTGTACAGATGGCTACTAATATGTTAAAACTGATATCTATGTCAGTGTGCTTAACTTTTAAAAAATTATCACACCTATTCCAAGACTTTCCCCCCCAAATTTTGCCCTCAAATGAAATTTTAATATCACAGATATAGTGTATGTCTAGCTAGTTATGCATCGTACAACTATCTGTACTTTATATATGTAAAGAGTAAGTTTTTCTCCCTGCTAGGACCAACTTTTGACCCCATCCCCACTGAGTGTGCCCAGTCTACGAATAGTAGAAATATAGCAGATATCTGTTTGTGTTTCTTTTGTATTTTCTCGTACTTCCCGCCTTATTTCATGCTCTTCTGATTCCTTTCCTTCTTCTAATTAACATGCATTCCTTCTGTAATTTAAAATAGCATAGTGGTTACAAAAAATAAATATGGGTGATAATGTACTAGATACTGCAAGACCTCTTCTTTATGTATTAAAAGTCAATACAGAGGCTTCTCTGGTGGTCCAGTGAAGACTTCGTGCTTCCAACGCAGGTGATACGGGTTCAATTCCTTGTTAGGGAACAAAGATGAAAGTAAAATTTTAAAAAGTCAATACAGCTTAAAAGGTCAGAGTATCCTGAAATCAAACTGCATGAATTTGAATCCTCTCACCATCCCACATTTGCGTGACCTAGAGTGTGTTGCTTACCTTCTCGAAGCTTTAGCTAACTCATTTTCAAACAGGATATCTGCAGTGTATTTCCATAAAGTGGCTCATACTAAATCCTCATGCCAAGTTAGTGGTGCTGACATATTTACAAGACCGAAAATGCATGTAACTGGGGCCTCATAGATAAAATGCCTTCTGCTCTAACGAGGAGCATTTTCGACCCCATAGAAAAAAAGGAGAATTGTCCGTCATGACCCTTCTGCATCAAACTGTGTGGGTGTTTGTTTGCCGACTGCTCTTCCATCTTCCCTCAGCCTTAATTAAAAACCTAATTTCTCTATTACCTTAACAATGAGTGGGACAACAACTGATTTGTCTCACCAGATTAATTCTCCTTCTGGGAACTTGGGAGAACATTATTCATCAGAGCAGCAGACAGGGATTTTAAAATGGAAGCATCTTTCCAATACATATGCCAAGTTCAAAAAAGATGGGACTAATATTTCAACATTTGGAGGCATCTTGGAGATTCATTCACTATCATGTCCCCAGCAATGCTGGTGCTTAGAAGACCCTTGGTATTGCTGAATAGATGGCTGGAATTAGTATTGCCCAGATCTCACTCTTCACGAGTTTTAGCTGCTGCTTTGTTGTTCAGTCGCTAAGTTCTGTCCGACTCTTTGCAACCCATGCACAGCTGGCTTCCATGTCCTTCACTGTCTCCCAAAGTTTGCTCAGACTTATGTCTCTTGACGTTGCTCCTTTCTCCTCTTGCCCTCAATCTTTCCCGGCATCAGCGTCTTTCCTAGTGATTCAGCTCTTCGCATCAGGTTGCCAAAGTATTGGAGCTACAGCTTCAGCAACAATCCTTCCAATGAATATTCAGGGTCAGTTTCCTTTAGGATTGACTGGTTTGATCTCTGTGCTGTCCAGGGCTTCCCTAGTGGCTCAGATGGTAAAGAATCCGCCGGCAATGCCAGAGACCTGGGTTCAATCCCTGGGTTGGGAAGATCCCCTGGAGAAGGGAACAGCTATCCATTTCAGTATCCTGGCTTGGAGAATTCTGTGGACAAAGGAGTCTGGCAGCTACAGTCCATGGGGTCGCAAAGTTAGACACTACTGAGCGATGTTCACTCTGTCACTCTGTCGAGGGACTTTCAAGAGTCTTCTCCAGCACCACAATTCAAACGCGTCAATTCTTTGGTGCTCAACCTTATTTATGGTCCAACTCTCACAGGTATATATGACTACTGGAAAAACCATAGCTTTGACTAGACGGACCTTTGTTGGCAAAGTGATATCTCTGCTTTTTAATATACTGCCTGTGTTTGTCATAGCTTTCTTCCCAAGGAGCACTTGTCTTTCAATTTCATGGCTGCAGTCACCATCTCCAGTGATTTTGGAGCCCACAAAAAGAAAATCTGCCACTGTTTCCATTGTTACCCCATCTATTTGCCATGAAGTGATGGGATGCCATGATCTTAGTGTTTTGAATGTTAGGCTTTAAAATAGCTTTTTCACTCTCTTCTTTCACCCTCATCTAAAGACTATTTAATTCCTCTTCACTTTCTGCCACTAGAGTGGTATCATCTACATAGCTGAGGTTGTTGATATTTCTCCCAGCAGTCTTGATTCCAGCTGTGACTCATCCAGCCTGATATTTTACATGATATACTCTGCATATAAGTTAAACAGGATAACAATATATACAGCCTTGTCTTACTCCTTTCCCAATTTTGAACCAGTCATTTGCTCCATGTAAGGTTCTAACTATTGCTTCTTGACCCACATGTAGGTTTCTCAGGAGACAAGTAAGATGGTCTGGTATTCTTATCTCTTTAAGAATTTCCCACAGTTTGTTATGATTCACACAGTCAAAAGGCTTTTGCATAGTCAATGGAGCAGAAGTGCATGTTTTCCTGGAATTCCCTTGCTTTCTCTATGATCCAACAAATGTTGGCAATTTCATCTCTGGTTCCTCTGCCTTTTCTAAATCTGGCTTGTACATTTGACAGTTCTTGGTTTGCATACTGTTGAAGCCTAGCTTGAAGGATTTTTAGTATAACCTTTAGTTCAGTTCAGTTCAGTTCAGTCACTCAGTCGCGTCCGACTGTTTGCGACCCCATGAATTGCAGCATGCCAGGCCTCCCTGTCCAGCACCAACTCCCGGAGTTCACTCAGACTCATGTCCATCGAGTCCATGATGCCATCCAGCCATCTCATCCTGGTCGTCCCCTTCTTCTCCTGCCCCCAGTCCCTCCCAGCATCAGAGTCTTTTCCAATGAGTCAACTCTTCGCATGAGGTGGCCAAAGTATTGGAGTTTCAGTGTTAGCATCATTCCTTCCAAAGAAATCCCAGGGTTGATCTCCTTCAGAACGGACTGGTTGGATCTCCTTGCAGCATGCAAGATGAGTGCAACTGTACGGTAGTTAGAACATTCTTTGGCATTGCCCTTTTTTGGGATTGGAATGAAAACTGACCTTTTCCAGTCTTGTGGCTGTTGTTGAGTTTTCCAGATTTGCTGATGTATTGAGTGCAGCGCTTTCACAGCATCATCTTTTAGGATTTGAAATAGTTCAGCTGATACCCTGTCACCTCCGCTAGCTTTGTTCATAGTGATGCTTCCTAAGGCCCACTTGACTTCACACTCTAGGATGTCCAGCTCTAGGTGAGTGACCACATCATGGTCATCCAGGTCATTAAGACATTTTCTGTATATTCTTCTGTGTATTCTCGCCACCTCTTCTTAACATCTTCTGCTTCTGTTAGGTCCATAGGTCTGTTTCTGTCCTTTATTGTGCCTGTCTTTGCATGAAATGTTCCTTTGATCTCTCAAGCTGTGTAAGCTGTTGCTTACACAAAGTATTTACAGGCTGTTGCAAGAATTTAATTTGTTTAGATATCCCATTAGAAGTTTTATGTATTTTCTCTTGTTGGCAATTAAGAAAAAACAGGTTTATCTTCTTACGCACAGTCAAAATGAACAAACTCCTTTAACATCATTTTATTTGCCAGTGGTGAAATATTTCCAAAGAATGAAAAATGTATTTCCCACATAGTCTCTGAAGCTGCTTTTTTTCTCAGGAAATATGGCTGTGTCACGGGATATAACAGTACCATAGGTATAAACATGTTTGAGAAGGTCAACACACTGAATATTTTAAATTTTAAGGTAAATATTTTGATAGTTTAGAGAACTCCCTCACAAATTCTTTTATAATTAATTTTTTTAAGAATCAAGAAAATTTACCCAACGTCAAAGTCGTGCCCAGAGCGAGAAAGGGTGAGAAATATCTTTTCCAAGATAGTTTTAACATCTCACAATTTCATCTTCCTGTCTCATTTTGCATATCCTAAAGTGTATTCCAAAGAATTACTGAATAAAAATGAAGTAAAATTACACATTATCAATGAAGAAAAATTTGCAACTTGAGAATCAGCACCAGCCTGATTTCTATCATTAGCCAAAACCTTCAGAGAAGGAAAGAGGGACAGGGAAGCGGGAGGGGGAGAGCTGACTGCCTCCTTCGCTGTGTGTCATCTCCGATGGGTAGGATTCAGTAAGTCTTACATTTTTGTGACTAGATTTTTCTGAGCTGAAAATCGCTGGTGCCAGCTATGTTTGGGCCTTTGCTTCAGGCAGTCTTAGGGTGTGAGTTAGGAACTATTTCCAATCCTAATGGGATAATTTAGCACCCAGTCTCCTAAACCTCGTGCTCTGCAGCTCTGTGTTGAAGAGCTGTAGACTTTCAGAGCTGGGAGGTAAACAAAAGCCAAATTAGAAAAATCTCTCAAGAGATCCTCTAGTCCAGGTTATTAAATCTCTTTTATTTCATTTCCTTGTTTATTTCTTTTATTTTTGGCTGTGTGCGATCTTAGTTGGGGTGTGCGGCATCTTTCATTGTGACATGCAGGCTCTAGAGGGTGTGGGCTTAGCAGTTGTGGTGCAAGGGCTTCATTGCCCCGTGCCGTGTGGGATCTTAGTTCCCCGCCCAGGGATCAAACTGGCATCCCCTGCATTGGAAGGTGGATTCCTAACCGCTGGACCACCAGGTAAGGTCCAATTAAACCTCTTTTTAAGCAGCAGAACTTGTTCTAATGGAAGTTTATCTGGAAGTTAATCCCTTCTCTTATTGCCACCTTTTCTTACTCTCTCACTGTGTTTCTTTAGATATTCCCTGAACACACAATCTTCCCCCAGGTATTCCTGCCAGGGTCAGCTTTCGGCAAAAGCCAAAGCAAGACATCCACTTTGAGTAGAGCCAGCCAGTGTCTGAAATTAAGGTCTAGTGTTGAGGAAAGGGAATTGACAAGAGCCAGGGCCCTCTATGTGCCTGGTGGGGAGGAGGAAGGGCCCTAGGGTGAAGGGCTGCTCAGAACTGAACTCAGTGCTAACCTTGTGATGGAAGTATTCTCAGGAAACAAAGGCAGAAAGCTAGCTAGGGCCTGGCAGTCAAGGTTTTGGTTAGAGGAGGGTTGGGGTTTGTAGACCTTGGGGAACAAAACTAATTCCTGATGCTGCCAGCTGTGGTGTGAGTTTCTCATGTGCCCCACGTTGGTGAGGGCTCATCTGTAGCTGGTGATGAGACCTCCTGGCCTGTTGTCAAACAGAGCTGGAAATAGTGGCATCAAAGCACCCCTGGATCCTAGCTTCTCCAGAGGGCTGTAGCTGAACAGATAGGTTTTCTTGGATGGGAAGTGGGGATGAGCGAGAGAGTAGGATTGTGGGTTTGAGTCAAGAACAGAGGATCTAAGGGGTTGTGAAGACGGTGAGACAACTTTACCTGTTGAGTTGGACTTTGTGATCTTATTAAGGGCAAGTCATTCCTCTGTGGACTCTGGAAACCTCTTTTTACACAGGTTAATATTGAAATATTTTACAACCAGTCAGACGCAGGTACTGAGGGATCAATACAGCCCTTCTTAAGGCTCTTCTACAAGGCCCCAGTCCTGCTCAGGTCAGATGGGTTCAGTTTTCAAAGCTAGGTCAGCATCATTCATGAGCAGTGGGAAAAGACTTCAGGTGGGTTAAAGCTTTTTCCGGACACAGGATGTTGCCCAGGTTACTTGGGGTTGTTGCCCTCTTTCTGAGTATCTCCACTGAGATCTAGAGGATAGAGCATGACAAAAGGGAGGAGGAAGCTCTAGCTCGAAATCCCCAGCAGACGTTATGAGATTCAGGTTCCTGAAATCCCTTTAGGCATCAGTTTTCTTGCTTGATGTGTGTGTGTGTGTGTGCGCACACGTGTGTGTGTGTTTGCGCACGTGTGCGTGTGTGTGTATGTACATAAGAGAGACAGAAACAGAGAGTGATGGTGGTCCCTTCACAATCTGTCGATGATACCTACTGCTGTCCTTTGCAGGGCATTTACTGTGGGCTGGACACTGTCTGCGGAGAAGGCAATGGCACCCCATTCCAGTACTCTTGCCTGGAAAATCCCATGCATGGAGGAGCCTGCTAGGCTGCAGTCCATGGGGTCGCTAGGAGTTGGACACGGCTGAATGACTTCAGTTTCACTTTTCACTGTCATGCACTGGAGAAGGAAATGGCAACCCACTCAGTGTTCTTGCCTGGAGAATCCCAGGGACTGGGGAGCCTGGTGGGCTGCCGTCTATGGGGTCGCACAGAGTCGGACACGACTGAAGCGACTTAGCAGCAGCAGGACAGTCTCTGAAGAGCTTTTCTTGCATTATAATCCTCATAACAGTCCTATGTGGTAGATATTATTTGCATTTTACACCCATGAGAACTGAAGCTCACCTAGAGCAAGATAGAACTGAAGTCTGAGCCTGGATCTATTTGATGTCAGGTTCTGAGCATTTAACTGCCAAAGCACATGGACCTACAGCATGCTGTGTTCCTGCAACACTCTCAGGGCCTCAAATTCAAGGCCTCATACAACGTGCAACCCATCTGCCTCTCTTCAAGGATAAGCAAAGTGCCAAATTATAAGCCAGTATAACAGAGCCAATATAAGAGGAAATGATTGTATTTTGAAAGGATTCATCCGTTCATGAAGTAATTCCCACAGCAGGAGCTCTCCTTGGGTACTAAGTTAGTTCAGAATTTGATGTGCTTGTCCTGTTTCCATGGAGTTGTATTTATACCATCCTATTACTCATTTGGGGCTTCCCTGGTGGTTCAGCAGTAAAGAATCTGCCTATGATGGAGGAGACACAGGTTTGGTCCCTGAGTCAGGAAGATCCCCTGGAGAAGGAAATGGCAACCCACTCCAGTATTCTTGCCTGGGAAATCCCATGGACAGAGGAGCCTGGTGGGCTACAGTCCATAGGGTCACGAAAGAGTTGGACATGACTGAGCGGCTAAATAACACCACCACCATTACTCATTCAAAGCAGTAGGATGGTTTATATTTATGGATCCTTTCTGAGAAGTGTAGAATACTTCACCATTTCTCCCCACACCCCTTCTATGCAAGGGTTACAACTTGTATTTCACTAATGGGAGGAAGAAAGGCGCAGAGAAAGGGAAGGATCAGACGAAGGGTGCTGAATGGCGACGGATCTGGGCCTGCACTCCTGAACACAGACCCCGCATCCCTGCCCAACACAGACTCCTGCCCAAGCATCCGTGAGTGCTGCTTGGTGCCTTCACAAACCTACACCTTGCGGAGGAAGACTCTTCATTTGAAAAAGTTCCTGGAGAGTCTGCACAGTAAATGTGCAGCAGCTGCCTGGTCCTGTTAAACTCCCTGAACAGTGATTTTTCTAGTACCCAAGGGCATTTGTTTCTTACCTATTTCCGCACAGCCTTTCACCTATTTGCATTGCCATGGAGCCTTGATAAGAGGCGAGAATATAGCATGCTTGTAGGTGGCCCCTTAGTAGTTTCCATGCCTACCTGCAGGAAAAAGTGAACTTTTAGGTGCCAGTGGTGAATCAGCCAGGCTTCTTAACATGTCCACCCATGGCCTGGAAAATCTCAGAGCCCTACCTGGTGCTTGGAATTCTCCTGAAGCTTTGAGAGTGCTTCCCCATCAGTGCCCATGTGCTCATGGGCCCCTTCCAGGGGCCAGTTACCATCCTCACCTGCACTTGCAGTCTGGGAAACCATTGCTGCCAACAGCAGGAAGAGCTCAGTGTAAATTCATCTGCTTACAAGTGTGTATGTCTCTCATTCACGAAGGCTTGGTAGCATCCTCACTGAATAGGAAAGTAGATCGGGGTAGGGGCACCTTCCCTGCTGTGAAATGAATATGTTCAGGCACCAGCCCAGGTTATAGTGGGTGCTGTCATTATTCTAACAAAAGCTTCTTGTTGTTCAGTTGCTCAGACATGACTGACTCTTTGCAACCCCATGAACTGCAGCACACCAGGCTTCCCTGTCCTTCACTGTCTTCCTGAGTTTGCTCAAACTCAAGTTCATTGAGTCGGTGATGCTACCTAACCATCTCATCCTCTGTCACCCGCTTCTCCTTTTGCCCTCAGTCTTCCCCAGCATTAGGATCTGTTCCAGTGAGTCAGCTCTTTGCATCAGGTGGCCAAAGTATTGGAGCTTCAGCTTCATCATCAGTGCTTCCAATGAAGGTTGATTTCCTTTAGGACTGACTGGTTTGACCTCCTTGCAGTCCAAGGGACTCTCAAGAGTCTTCTCCAGCACCACAGTTCAAAAGCATCAATTCTTTGGTGCTCAGCCTTCTGTATGGTCCAGCTCTCACATCCATACATGATCAGCTTCTTGATCAGCAAATCAGGATGCTTCCATTGATTGATGGACCTTGACTTTCATTAAGGCTGAATGTAATGAATGTTCATGTGTAGAATGTCTTGGTGTGTTTTTGAACTATGAACAGATAGTTCAAAATGAATAGATTTAATTTTTTTTAATTGGAGGATAATTGCTTTACAATGTTTGTGTTGGTTTCTGCCATACAGTATGAATCAGCCATAAGTATATGTCTTGCTGTTTTATAGAATTACTCACAAAGTCACAGTTCACAGACTTTATTATGCATTTTATTTCTGTACATTTCTATATAGCCAACCTCATTCCACAGTGGAACTGAGTTGACATACAATAGAAGCAGATAAAATAAAATGGTAAAATATAGCTTAAAATTAAAATGCAGGTCCAGAGAAGTATAAACAGTGAATTCCTTTGTTTATTCTTCTTTTCCTTTCCTATTTCTTGGATCTCCAAAAGAGGTTTGCTTTTTTGTTGTTGTTGTTTTTTTTTAAACAATCAGCTACTCAGGACCTAAATAAATAGGCAGGTAAAAAGGTAAATAATTCCTAATAGTAAATCAGCATATGCAGGCTATGAGTCTCTCTAGGTATGTGCTGGGATTACAGCTCAGTCTTGGCTCTGAATGAAAAGGGAAAGGAGTCATGAAAAGGAATGAGATAATGCCATTTGCAGCAACATGGATGGACCCAGAGATGGTCAGAGTGAGTGAAGTAAGTCAGACAAAGACACATATCATATGCTATCACTTATATGTGGAATCTAAAAAGAAATGATACAAATGAACTTATTTACAAAACAGAAAAAGACTCACAGACTTAGAGAACAAAGTTGTAGTTGCCAGGGGTAAGGATGTGGGGGGAAGGGATAGTTAGGGCGTTTGGGATGGACATGCGCACACTGCTGTATATTTAAAATGGATAAGCAACAAGGATGTACTGTATAGCACAGGGAACTCTGTTCAATGTTATCTGGCAGCCTGGATGAGAGGGGAGTTTTGGGGAGAATGGATGCATGTATATGCAGGACTGAGTGCCTTTGCTGTCCGCCTGAAACTGCCACAACATTGTTAACCGCCTATACTTCAATATAAAATTAAAAGTTTAAAAAAAAACAAGAAGGGGAAAGGAGTCAGTGAATATATTCCTCATCAGCAGAGAAAACACCTATCTGTTCCTCAGGAGAAGTAAAGGTTTTAGTACTTGACTCCAAGAAATGCCTCGGGTGCAAGATTCCAGAGGGGCCCTGCCCTCTTGGGTGGACAGTAGCTTCTCAGAGCATTCTTTGGAGGCAAATGGGAGGTGAGGGCAAGACCAGCCTCTGGTGGCCTGGCTTCACTCACAGATGCCAGGAACCCTGAAGACATCCTGGCTGGCCTCCTTGTAATGTTTGTCTCTTGCTCTGAAGCGCCCTGGGTCAGGCAGCAGGGGGCACTTGGAGGCCGTGCTCCCTGAGAAGGGCCCGGTGGGCAGGTTTCTGAGCAAGGCGGCCCCCAGCATGGGCTGCTGCGTGCTCGTTTTCAAATGTTGAAATGCCTCTGAAACAAGAATGGTGGCTGGGTCTCCAGAACCAACACAGAAGCTGGGAGAGAACCCTGGAACAGGGAAGGTGGTGGGGTCCCCCCTTGGGAGCAGTGATGGGCTGGGGGCTTCCACCTGCACGTCTTCTCTCCCACGTTGCCTTGGGTGGACGATTGCCTTCTGGGTTGGTCTTCCACAGGGCAGGACGCAGCATGGCCAAGGGAAGTCCCCCATTGCCGTCGGGACAGAGGAGGCAACTCGTGCAGGTGGGCTGGCAGTCTTCCTCCCCTGTCCCACCCTGAGGGGCAGGCTTGCCTCGGGGTGAGCCCAGAGCGCTCCCCAGGGGCTCTGCCCTAGGAGGAGCTTGCCATCCCCAAGCAAGGGGACAGGTCTGGCTGTCAGCTGAATGCCGAGGAGACTGGGGAGGGTGGGAGTGGAGTGAGACCTCTCAGGGAGAATTCTAAGACATCCAAGGGGTGCATGTGCTCTTAAGCAGCCCAACAAATGGAGCAACCTGTGTGGGAGGAGCAGAACCACCGGAACAAATAGATCAAGAAGTTTAAATAAGCAGAATAAATATCCTCGGGGAGCTCAGGAAGCAGGAATAAATGTTTATGAAGAAAACTAATTAGAGATAATAGGTATGAAAAGTAGAATTAAAACAGAGCACCCAGTGTGTGGGTTGAAGAACTCGGAGGAGTCAGCTTGAGAGTGCTTGTGGAGAGGGATGTTTGGGTCCTCCTTCCAGGAGGCATCAGAGAGGTAAAGAGGTGGAAAGAATGGCTGGAAACGACGTGGAGGCTAGAGTTAGAAGGGTTGCTGTTTCTTTATCCATAAAGGTCACAAAGAGGGGAGTGAGTAAATGGAGGAGAGAAAATAAATGTTTGAAGAACTAATGACTGAAGATTTTATGAGATGATTAAATGCTCTGATTTGACGGATGCCTGGAATACCAAACAGGATAGGTTCACACACACACACACAGAGGATAGGTTCACACACAGACACACAGACACACAGACACACACACAGAGGATAGGTTCACACACACACACACAGACACACAGACACACAGAGGATAGGTTCACACACACACACGCACACACACAGGATAGGTTCACACACACACGCACACACACAGAGGATAGGTTCATACACACAGACACACACACACATACACACTATTGTTGTTCAGTCGTAAAGTAGTGTCTGTTTGTAGCCCCACAGACTGCAGCACGCCAGCCTGCCTTGTCCTTCACTGTCTCCCAGAGTTTGCTCAAAGTCCTGTCCACTGGAGTCAGTAATGCCGTCCAGCCATGTAATAAATACATCAGAGCTCGAGGGAAGCATCCAGAGACAGAAGGCAGACCCCTACAAGAGAGTCCAGTCCACCGCCTCGTGGGAGGTTGGGAGATGATGGTGGGATGTCTGCAGAGCATGCAAGGAATCTTCCTACCTGAAATTTTGTGCCTTTCTAAGTTATTTAAATGTGAATAGGAAAAAAAAGGCATCCTGAGAGCTGGTCATTGTTGAGGAGGAGTTACGGTTGGTAGCGGTTGAGAAAGTCAGCTCTGCCTTGGGTGACTTATGAGGGGTTGGGAGTGGGGAGTGGCTGTGGGCCAAGGCTGAACTCATGAGTTCCAATAAAAGAACGTCCATGTCCACCTGTGTGTCCATCCTTCATCTGAATAAGACAGAGCCTGCACCATCGCACACACACGCTGCACAGAGTCCCTTTTAGAAGGAGTTGCCAGGAGAGGGAAGGAGAAGTCGGGGCAATAAGGACGAACACATAACCGAGTCCAGTTAATTATCACCTCGGTGAGTAACAGCTTGAAGTGCATAGCCATCAGCTGCAGGACTGAAGTGCCAGGCCCTCTCAGCATTGCAGGGCATTGGTGGGGTGCAGAGCAGGGAGAGAGGAGAGGGGGTGGGAGAGCGTCAGGCGGGGGACACACGTGGGCATGGATGTTCTATTTTTCAGAACTCAGGAGTTCAGCATTGGTCAGTGGCCGCTTCCCACTGCCCAGCCCTTCACAGAGGCGCCAGAGGCGGAGGAGGTTTTCTTTTTTTAAAATTGAAGTATAGTTCTTTTTCAACTTTGTGTTAGTTTCTGCGGTGTAGCAAAGCGACTCGGTTATACAGATATGTGTTCTTTTTCATATTTTTTCATCATGGTTTCTCACAGGATACTGAATATAATTCCCTGTGCTACATAGTAGGACCTTGTTGTTCATCCACCGTGTGTATAATAGTTTGCATCTGCTGACCCCAAACCCCCAATCCATCCCTCTACCTCCCTCCCCGCCCCCGGCAACCGCAGATCAGCTCTGTGTCTGTGAGCCTGTTTCTGTTTCATAGCTAAGTTCATCTGCGTCATGTTTTAGACTCCACATATAACTGATACCATATGGAGAAGGCAATGGCGCTCCACTCCAGTCCTCTTGCCTGGAAAATCCCATGGGCAGAGGAGCCTGGTGGGCTGCAGTCCATGGGGTCGCTAAGAGTCGGGCACGACTGAGCAACTTCGCTTTGACTTTTCACTTTCGTGCACTGGAGAAGGAATTGGCAACCCACTCCAGTGTTCTTGCCTGGAGAATCCCAGGGATGGGGGAGCCTGGTGGGCTGCCGTCTATGGGGTCGCACAGCGTTGGACACGACTGAAGCGACTTAGCAGCATATGGTGTCTGGCTTTCTCTTTCTGACTTGCTTCACTTATATGATAGTCTCGATTCATCCTTTTTTATGACCGAGTAATATTCCATTGCTCGTATGCCACGTCGTCGGTATCCTTTCATCTGTCAGTGGACATTTAGGTCGCTTCCATGACTTGTCTGCTATAAATAGCGCTGCTATGAACATCGCCTACATCGTGAAAGTGAAAGTCGTTCAGTCGTGTCTGACTCTTTGTGACAGACTGGGTAGCCTTTCCTTTCTCCAGGGGATCTTCCCAACCCAGGGATTGAACCTAGGTCTCCCGCATTGCAGGCGGATTCTTTACCGACTGAGCCACAAGGGAAACCCCATAGAGTACATACGTCTTTTCAAATTAGAGTTTTGATTGAATCTATGCCTAAGAGTGGGATTGCTTGATCATACGGCAATTCTAGTTTTAATTTTTAAGGGAACTTCTTCACTGTTCTCTATAGTGGCTGTGTCAGTTTACAGTCTTACCAACAGGATAGAAGGGGTTCCTTTCAGAGACGTTTTTCTCAGTGAGTACCAACCAAATGTCAAACGTCCTTATCCTTCTCAGAAATAACAGTCTGTGAATTTTGTCCTTTTTTTTTTTTTTTGGAAGGAGAGATATGGACCATTTTGTAAAAGTCTCTACTAAATGTGTTACAGGGTTGTGTCTATTTTATGTTTTGTTTTTTTGGCCACGAGGCCAGTGTGGGATCTTAGTTCCCTTGACCAGAACCAGGGGGGGAAGCACCACCCCACCCCACATGCCCTGCATTGGAAGGCGAAGTCCTAACTGCTAAACCACCAGGAAAGTCTCTCTGCCTTTTTAGAAGATATTGGTTTATTTGGCTGCACCAGGTCTTCCTTGTGGCACACGGGCCCTAGTTTCCTGGCCAGGCGTTGGACCTGGGCCTCCTGCATTGGGAGCATAGAGTCTCAGCCACTGGACTGCCAGGGAAGCCCCTGAATTTTGTTCTCTAAAAAAAGAAAAACTCTGGGACAAGTCCGTTTCAGGATTTAGGACTGGGAAGGTCTCTTTTCTGAGAAAGTGGATTGAGCTGCCCAGGTGAGACCTTGCCACCCCCTTGTGTCCTTGGCCTTACTTGCCAGGATGCCTCAGGCTCAGTTGTCTGGCCCTGGTGCAGTCCCTCGCCCTGGCTTCGTTTTTCTGTGTGATGACTTTCCCTCTCGCCCTCCCCGTCACGTCCCTTCTCTTCACCAGTCCTTCTCTTCTGTTTATTACTGGACTTCATTTGTAGACGCTGATTTTGGACACTGCGTTCGTGGCCTTTTTGCAAGCAGTCGCGCTGTGCTGGGGTCTGTGTGGGCCTGCAGTCAGGTGGGGAGGAGCTGGGCCAGGGAGCAGCCCCTGCCCTGGCTCTGTGCGCTTGGACTAGTTGGTTCTCTTCTCTGCTGTAGGTTCCTCATCTGCAGATGGTGAGCGCTAATGATTCTCACCCCAGGACTAGTGGGGAATAGCGATCACGCAGGGAAAGGGCTCTCACGGAGCTTGGCACGCATGAAGTGCTCAATGAATCTTAGCGTTGTGGTCAACACTCTTTTTCGTTCCTGTCACGTCTTTTATTTTTCCCTGGAACGACACAGCAGTCCTCAGTTACGACCATGTGAATTACAGACTAGTGGCCACCAAATGGCTTGCTGTTGGACTTTTCTCTGAAAGATAGAAAGTGGTCTGGTCCATATTTTAGAGAAATGTGTGTGTAGGTATGTGTGTCTCCGTGTGTGTGTGTGTGTATATATATGAAAGTGAAAGTGTTAGTCGCTCAGTTGTGTCCATCTCTTTGCAACTGTATGGACTGCGGCACACCAGGCTTCCCTGTCCTCTGTCTCCCAGAGTGAGACAAACTGATACAGTGCTCAAACTCAAGTCCATCGAGTAGGTGATGCCATCCAACCATCTCATATATATGTGTGTATATATAGATAGATTCAGACAGAGATAGAGACAGAGAGAGAGACAGTAATGTGAGCCCCACAATGGTTGCCTGTGATCGATGCTTTGGCTTGGAGTCATCAACAGATTGAGCCTGCAGTTGGTGCTGTGGCCGTGTGTGAGGCCCCAGACACTGCCCGCTTTCCCAGTGTGTTAATGGGTGCTCTGTGAGGGACCTCTCTCCAGCATCCCCAAGCCTGCTCCCTCTCACTAGCACGATCTGGCTTTAGGCCCCTTTCTCCTACGCCTCGAACATCCCTCTTGTGATTCCTCTTGTAATGAACAGGAAGGACTTTGAGCTTGAAGAAGGGATATTAAACAACCTACTGTAACTCCCCTTGGCTTCTGTGTGGCCCCTCCCTCATTGCCTGCCTGCCGTGGACCACCCAGCCAAGCCCAGATCTGGCCATGCTTCTTAAGTTCAGATTCCTCACCGCACATCCCCCCAGCCCCCACTGTGGATCTCTGGGGGCGTGAGAGCGGATCCTGGGCTGGCCAAGGGTGAGTGCCCAGGCCCTCGGGAGGGGATCCCATGGAGGGTGGGCTGCAGAGCTGAGCACAGACACAAGTTAAAAGGTGAGAGAGTAGTGCATCAGGCTGTGAAGGCAAAGGACTGCCCAGCAAATGCTCCCTGTCCACCGGCCAAGTGGAGTTTGCTCAAACATATGGAGGCTCCAGTTCGCTGCACAGCCAGCTTCCTGGCCAGAAACTGCCGGAGAGTGGAGCCAGGCTCACTTCCAGATGGGACCAGCGCAGCTACCATATCTCGGCTTGAATGTGCCACAGGTGTTTCAGAGCCTGACATGTGCCTCCCATCCTCCCTGCCCAGCAGGTGCTGGTGGCAGCTGGTGACCCACTCTCCCCTGGTTTTCCCTGGAGCAGGGGTCCAGCCCTTCTTGAGAGGGGAGTCTTTGTTTATGGTAAACAGAATCTTTGTTGTAATTTTTGGGAAGCCAGGCCTCATAATTCCATCACCTAGAATGGTGTCTGGCAGGTAGCTCAGTCATATGAGTTGAATGAAGGGGGAGCGCTTTACAGAACGCTGGATGTCTTTTCCATGCCCAGCAAGTCTCTTCTCTGTGGAGGTCTGAGAAGGAACATTTGCATGTCCCAGCCACTGGTGGCTGTGGTTCGCCCCTCCCCTAGTTGCTATAAGGGCTGCTATGGCTCACAGAAGCCCCCCTTCTCTGGAGAACTGCCTTCAGAGCCCGCCTTGCCCGGAAGGTATGAACACCCCATCCAAGGCAGTCCCTGAAGACTGACTGACAAGGGGTACGGAGCCCTCAGTTGCTTTAGGGGGTGACTCTGGAGTAGAACTGCTTCAGAGCACACTTCCGGCCTCCTCACCCCACCGGGCTCAGGATAAACTCAAGAGAGACCAGATGCGTCAGCTCCTCCCCATCCTTGTCCTGCGTCCCTCTCTTCTCTGCAGGGAATCACTGCCTCAGGCTCTGCTTCCAGGGAGACTCACCTAAGACATCCCCCAAGAGACTTCACTCCTGCTCTGAGCTCGGACTGTTGAATTTGAAAGGGACTTTAGAGCTAAAACACTTCCGTTTGGAGGGCAAGGAAACCCAGGCGTAGGGTTGAGACAGGACACCTGGGCAGGCTCAGAGGACAGGTCACTCTGGCTGCTTAACTTGGTAGCTGCCTGAGGGTGCATAAACCATATACTGTGGTGCTTTGGGGGGGTTCCCGCAATCCCTGATCTGACCTCATCCCCCTTGTCCCCCAAGGTCACCAGGTCAGGGAAGCCCCGATACCTGTACCAAGACAGCTCGAGGGCCTCTGTTCACAGGAAGGGGACACTGTCCTACCTCTGCCTAGAGAAGGGCTGCTGCCTTTTCCTTCACAACTGCATGGAAGGGGCCAGCTCCTCCATCCCAGGACGCTCAGAGCTCACTTGTGTGAAATGAACTCTCTTTCTTGGGAAGTGAAACAGCAATTTTCTTTTTTCTCTGCGTAGTTCGCCATCTCTTTCTCATCTTCATTGCAGTTTTCCCTAACTACCATGTGTGCTTTTATTGAACGTTCTTTCGAGTCCATTGTAGCAAGTAGGCGTGACACACATAAGTGCTTAGGCATTTGATTTCCTGCTGAAGATCTCCAAAGCAGTTGGAATAACTAAGTGGAAAGGAGAGTAGATGGAGGGAGTATCTTTTGACTTTTCTTCTGAGGAAGCAATGATGTTCACAGCCCAGGATTCTTCTCATTCCCCTGCTTATCCTTGGGCTCCTCCAGAAATGTCTCTAAAAATCAGAGGCAGTTATTGCCCTTGGAGGGGTTCCAAACCCAGATCTGGGTGACTCTTGGCTTGCATTATCAAATCCATCTATCTCCTTGGATCAGATTAACTGAACACTTGCTGGGTCTCTGGGCGAGTGAAGCTCAGAGATCAGGAGAGTCCTGGGCTTCTGCACTGCCTTCCCAGGTGACTCAGCAGTAAAGAATCCACCTGCAATGCAGGAGACCTGGGTTTGATCCCCGGGTCAGGAAGATCCGCTGGAGGAGGGCATGGCAACCCACTCCAGTATTCTTGCCTGGAGAATCCCATGGACAGAGGAGCCTGGAGGGCTGTAGTCCATGGGATTGCAAAGAGCCAGACACGGCTGAGCATGAGTGCGTGGACTTCTACATTGGCTGAACACGCTTACTGACCTCGGCTGATGGACACTCCTCCCAACCCCAAGGTTACTGGGCTAGAGCACTGTGTGAAAGGATGTCTGACTGCACTGGGCTGCTTCCGTCATGGAAGGAGCTGCATTTTGTCCACACTGGTCTTGACTCTTGCCTTCCCTGCACTCACGCTTCTGCCAAAACTACCACCCCTGGACTTAAAACATGCTTTATAAACCGTCACGTTTCCCAAGCTGTCACTGAGCGTGGTAACTCAGATCCACTTGTCAGACTGCAGGACCTTTGGGAAAAAGGAATTAGGGAATTTTCAAGGGAAGTGGGGCCTTGGAAATCTCCCAGCTGGGGGCCCAGAGAGGGTGAGAGATTTGTTTGAGGTCACAGAGCTGTGCGAGCAAGAACACCTGGGAGGGGGCCCTATATTTTGGTGCTCTTTCCATCTAACTCAGGAAATCGTAAGCAAACCCAGAGTCTGGGTCCTGGGATATTCTGACTCTTAGAGCAGAAACTCCGTTAGTGGACTGGCGTCCTCACTAGCTATCACCGGACTGATCCTCACTTGATCAATATTATGAAATAGGCTGGTGAGTCTCATCTGGGACCAGGTGGCTTTTGTCATCCCAAACCACTGGGATTAAGACTGGGGAAGTGTGGGATTTCCATAAAAATTGGGCATCTGTTTCCAACAAAAGGGCATCTGTCTGTCTGAAAGATAAAACTCATAGATGCCCACTCTATCGGTCTGTGTGAAGTCCCACATGCTTATTTACACCGCTGCAGGAGCTGTGAGCTTCCCTGACACTGGGAAGGCCACACTGCCCTTTCTAGTGCCCCGGAGACCCCCGGGCTTGCTTTTACACACAGGGGCCCAGAAAGCTCAGCCAACACACAGTGGTCATTGTCAGGCTGCCTAGGGAAAGGGCAGGAGCTGGTGGTGGAACAGTCTTACAGACATGCTAAGTAGCTTCTGTTGTGTCCGAAATCTGTGACTCAATGGACTGTAGCCCGCCAGGCTCCTCTGTCCATGGGATTCTCCAGGCAAGAATACTGGAGTGGGTTGCCATGCCCTCCTCCAAGGGATCTTTCCCACTCAGGGATTGAACCTGAGTCTCCTGTGTCTTCTGCATTGGCAGGCAGATTCTTTACCACTAGCACCACCTGGAAAACCCCAGAACAATCGAATCTCCTGTAATACATCATTTTACCCCAAATGGAAAGATTTAAGCAGCTTTTTGTTTTAACTACATGACCCATTAAAAGAAAACGCATAGTCTGATGTCCTCTTTGATTGAGACGGAGTGCTTCATTGGTACTTGACACACCTGTCTTCTCAAGAGGAGACTCTTGAGAGGCCCTTGGACTGCAAAGAGCTCCACCCAGGCCATCCTGAAGGAGATCGGTCCTGGGTGTTCATTGGAAGGACTGATGCTGAAGCTGAAACTCCAGTACTTTGGCCACCTGATGCGAAGAGCTGACTCATTTGAAAAGACCCTGATGCTGGGAAAGATTGAGGGCAGGAGGAGAAGGGGATGACAGAGGATGAGATGGTTGGATGGCATCACCAACTCAACGGACATGGGTTTGGGTGGACTCCGGCAGGTGGTGGTGGACAGGGAGGCCTAGCATGCTGCGATTCATAGGGTCACAGAGTCGGACATGACTGAGCGACTGAACTGAACCGACACCCGTCAAAACTGTGAAGGGGAGGAGTTGAGCCTGGCACCTGGGGAATAGGGCCTGAGCACTCCCTGCCAACTGTTGCCCACCCCAGGGAGCCTGAGGGTTTTGAGGGCACTGCCTGATTTGAGGGGGTGGCATTTACCTGGTCACATCCTGGGGGAAGGACTGGGCATGACAGCAGGTATAAGCATCTGTGCTTTCTTGGAGCTCTGCTCAGCTGGACCTTTGCATGGGTGGGGGTTGAGCATGGTATCTTGGATCTAGAAATCACAGAATCAGGGAATCTTGGGACAGTTGGGGCCTTGGAAATCTCCCAGCTAGGGGTCGAGAGGGGGTGAGAGATTTGTGTGAAGTCACACAGCTGTGAGAGGAAGAGCGACTGGGGCACTTACCCTTTTTGGTGCCACTTTTGTGTTTTAGTCCTCTTTCCGTTAACTCAGGGGGTGGCCTTTTATGGAGATGCACTGTTCCTGAAGGTGGTGTGGCCCGCCTCTGGGAGCCCCAGCACCCTGCTCCCATTAGCCCTATGGCTCCTTACAGCAGGCGCTTGTTACTCTCAACCTAAGGACTTTCTCTGGCTGCAGGGCAATGCAAGACCAGTACACAGGGCACCAGGGAGTTAACCACCCCAGGGCAGCCTTCGGCCAATGAAAGATGGGGATCGCTGTATACATACCTCATCTCTTTACCCTTTGGACCAACCACTTCTTCACTCTTATCCTCAAAAAGTGCTCCCAGAACTAGCAGCCTCAGCATCACCTGGGAACTTGATAGAAATGTAAACTCTCAGCCCCACCCACTTCAGACCTACTGAATCAGAAACCCTGAAGGTGGGCCCAGCTCACTGTTCTCATAGGCCTTCTAGGTGATTCTGGTAATGCTTAAGTTTGAGAATCTCTTCTACACAGCCTCTTAGAGTGCTTCCCCAGAGCCCTAGTTGCTCTGGGGTAACCTGCTCATTATTGCACCCCGCTTGGTCTCTCTTTGCTTCTCTGCCCCTCCCCACGCCTCTGCCGATGCTTTCTGAGATCATCTCCCAAAGAAAGTACTTGCACTTGAGTCCCTGTTCCCCTGCTTCCAGGGGGACCCAGTTAAAACAGGTGGTACAAAGGGCCGCAAACACCCCTTAGGTTCCTTTTCTCTTTCTTACAATCTCAGTTGGTTCTGGACACAATGTGAGGTGATGCAAAGCTTGTGATAAGTCCCGTCCATCTGCCAACAGGGAACCTGGTGCTTCCTACCAGGTGCCAATCAGCACCAATGTGCAGCCCCAGCACTCTGAAAAATGTACACGTCACCCAACCTCAGGAATCACTTCCTTTGTAAAAGAGCAACTAAGAGCTGCATTTTCAGCTTTGGAGCTCTAATCCAGTGGAGGAGCAGAGTCAGCCACCACAAAACACTGACTGTAAGCTGCACACTGGCTGCCCTGCAGGCACTGTTCTTTCTTAAAACACAGCCTTGCTGGAATTTCCCCCTCATGGTCCTTCGTGAATCAGGCATACTCTCCCATGTACCTGACAGCTTGGTGGGCAGGAATGGAGCCTCTCAAAGGCCAGGATGAGTCTAGCTGGACTGGGGGCAGGGGGCCTGGGTGGGGTCTCCTGAGGAGGAGGGTTTCTGCTGCTGCACAGCTGAGGTCCTGGGGCTTGGTGGGCCTGGGTACAAATAAGATGCTTACTGCCTTGATTTATTGAGTACCAGTAGGGGAGGAGATGCTTTCCCGTGGTATTGCTGATTGTCACAACAGCCTTGCAAGGTGCCAGTGACTCACCCGGTGATGGCTGGGTATCAGGGATTTCCAGGCTCTAACCCTGCCACTTGTAAACGCTCACCATTTGCTTCCCTGGTGGCTCAGTGGTAAAGAAGTGAAGTGAAGTCGCTTAGTCATGTCTGACTCTTTGCGATCCCATGTAGCCTGCCAGGCTCCTCCGTCCATGATATTTTCCAGGCAAGAATACTGGAATGGGTTGCCATTTCCTTCTCCAGGGGATCTTCCTGACCCAGGGATCGAACCTGGGTCTCCCGCACTGCAGGCAGACGCTTTCCTGTCTGAGCCGCCAGGGAAGCCCATCGGCGGTAAAGAATCTGGTTGCAGTGCAAGAGATTGCCTGCAATGCAGGAGACCCAGGCTTGATCCCTGGGCCAGGAAGATCCCTTGAAGAAGAAAATGGCTGCAGTCTCCTTGCCTGGGAAATACAATGGACAGAGGAGCCTGGTGGGCTGCAGTCTGGGGTCACGAGTGTCGGATGTGACTTGGTGACTAAACCACCGCCACCATTTGCCACCCCTGCCCCTGCTGCATGCCAGCTGTTTATGTGTTGCTGTTTAGTCGCTGAGTCGGGTCTGATTCTTTGTGACCCCCTGGACTGCAGCGCACCAGGCGTCCCTGTCCTTCGCCGTCTCATGGAGCTTGCTCAAACTCATGTCCATTGAGTCAGTGATGCCATCCAACCGTCCCATCCTCTGTCGTCCCCTTTTCCTCCTGCCCTCGGTCTTTCCCAGCATCAGGGTTTTTTTCCAGTGAGTCAACTCTTTGCATCAGGAGGCCAAATTATTGGAGCTTCTGCTTTAGCATCAGTCCTTCCAGTGAATATTCAGAGTTGATTTCCTTTAGGATGGACTGGTTTGATTTCCTTGCAGTCCAAGGGACTCTCAGGAGTCTTCTCCAGCACCACAGCTCCCTCTGTATCTGTATCATGTCTAATATTGACCAATCTCATGGTGGTTGCCAGCCTGTTCTCACAGTGAGAACAGTGAAGCAGATATTAACCTCATTGTTAATGGTTACTATAGATCCAAGTGGATATTTCTGTTTTGTCAAGTCAATAATGGCAAGGAAGACATTTTAAAGGAAATAAACTAATACTAATTGCTTCCAAATATGATCAGTAAAGCAGTTCTTTCTAAGAAAATACATATTTTATAATCTTGGCTTTTTTTTTTAATTGCTTGTTTGAGGTCTATTTTATGTATCATGAAACTCACCCATTTCAAGGGTACAATTCAGTGTTTTTTAGGAAATTTACAGGCTTGTGCAACTGTTACCTTTAAGCAGTTTTATAACATTTTCATCTCCCAATAAGCTCTCTTGTGCCAACTTACTGTTAATCTTCATCCCCACCCCAGCCCCAGGCAACAAGTAGTTTACTTTCTTTCTCTATAAATTTGAATGTTGGCCATTTTAAGATGCAATATTTCTCAGCTCCTGTATTCTCCTTTGCCCAACTGGAGACTCGACAAGAGGTAGCATGATCATGGGATGATGGAAAAAGTGTGGACCAGGAGCCACGAGATCAGCTCAGCTGGGACACTCACCCGTTATCTTCGAGGGGTGGGTGAGTCCTCTTGGGGCTTAGTTTCTTCATCAATAAAGCTAGCATTACAATAGCTTTGCAAAATTGCTGAGAGATAACTGGTGTGAAAATACCCTGTGAACTTAGTAGGTGGCATCATCCTGACTCAGAGGTGAGGAAAAGGAAGCTTAACTAGAAAGGGATGGGGCTGGAGTCTACGCACAGTGTTTCTGGTCCTGAAGCTCAGGTGTTTCTTAGTTCTCTGAGGTGGACAGAAGAACATAATTCTCTGCTGGGCTTATATATTGTTGACCTTCATTTTGAACCAAAATTCTGCTCCCTGTGGTCCCCTAGCAGCTTTCCCCAGCAGGCCCCACTGGAGGCACAGCCAGGCAGTGAGAAGCAGGAGTCTCTTCCAGATGCTCAGCTCTGATGTCTGTGGCTTCCCTGCATGCCCAGGTGAGCAACTGTGGACCGGGCATCTAGGTTACCCCTCCTCCAGCACGCACCTTCCCATCACTCAGTCCTTCCACCCCAGACTTGTTCATGCACCTGCTCTTCATCAGGGTGGGATCCTCTCCAGCTCTGTTAGCCAATCACTCTGCACTCACCTTCCGTGAATGCTGGGTCACTCCCATCAGAGGCCGGGCCCACTTTCTCCAACCCTGACCTTGGGGACCAGATACTAAAGTCATCCTGCCATTAGTCATTTGCCAGAGAGTCATTTGTCCTGAGCACAAAGGAGCCAGCCACAGCTCCAGCCATGTCTGGGACTTAGAACCTCCACAGTCAATACTCAGCTCAGCATATATACTGAAATGGTTAGCTGCAAAAAGCCCCAGGCCCCTCCCTGAGATTCTGCACTTGCCTCATCAGGTAGGAGGCACCGAGCGGGGAGCTGGGGTCTGCCCTTGATTCCATGATGAAGGCAGCACAAGGGCCCCTGTAGGTCCTCTCTGCTCCGCCAGGGAGTTTACCCTTTTGCAAAATAAGTTTGGTCTGGTAAGTGTTCTAAGTTATTTTCTGCAGCCTTGTCCTTCCACCTCTCCACCCAGCACATACCATGTTCTGGGTTTATTCCCTTTATATATTTGGGTTTTATGTAAGATTTTATTCCAAAACGAATTCCACTGCTGAAAAGAATGGAAAAACACTGGGTTGGTTGCCTCCAGCTCTAGCAAATAATTTAAGACGTTGTAAAAAATGTCTTTCAAAAGCAAGCGGGCTCCCTATGATTGATACAAAATAGCACTTGGTTGACAAGCTTTCTACAGCTTTTTTTTAAAAAGAGTCTTCCTTTTAGGATTTCACTGACAGGTGAGCTTTCAGAAATTTTATTCGGAGCAACAGATAAAGTAACAAACGCCTCGGACATCTGTGCAGCACTCTTAGCCTTCACGCTGGTTATTCTGTTTCGTTCCCAGCTGTCTCCTGCATGTAGATCACTGAGGGGCGCTCAATAAGCAGAGGGTCTCGAGAGAGCCTGAGGAATGGGCATAACACAAAAAAGCAGAAGGTGCCTCCGTAAAGGTGCACCAACATTTCAGGCAGGGACCCAACTCTTCATACACTTTCAGTCAAAGGTGGGTGCAGGGTCCCCTTAGTGACTTTCCTCTGTGTGTGTGTGTGTGTGTGTGTGTGTGTGTGTGAGAGAGAGAGAGAGAGAGAGAGAGAGAGAGAAGGCTTGGGAAGGAGGCAGAGAGAGAGCAAGGTACAGATAAAGGTCCAGAGAGAAAAATGTCCATAAAGAGATACAGTTACATAGAAACAAACACACAAAGACAGACAGAAACCAAAGTGGGGGACAGGAGGATAGATGTGGGTACAGGGGAGATGGGGAAATAGGAAGTCCCAGAGAAACAGAAAGTGATGGGGTCAGTTGAAACATTTGTTGAATACAGCTTAAAAGGGACTTGGAAGAGTTCAGACACTTGTTAGCAGAACCATCAGTGGATTGTATGTAGGCAATTTGAATTAAGAAACTATTAAAAATTAATTGGACAGTTGGAGACATTTGAACAATAACTTAGTGTTTTATGATATTAACTTGACATTTGATCATTTTTGAGTGTGTTAATGGGATCAGAGTTGTGGTTTTTACAGAGTGCTTGTCATCTGGAGACATCTGAAATATTTATGAGTCGAGTGATTCAGTGTCTGAGCCTGCTTCAAGATAGTGTGGGGGGAGCGGTGGGAGGGGACGTCCACGATTGTTTCCATAGGTTATTTTTTAAACTTTATTGGTAATTCGAAGATAACTGCTTTACAGTATTGTGTTGGTTTCTGCCATATATCAACATGAGTCAGCCGCAGGTGTTTGTATTGTTGAAGATGGGTGATGGGAACACAGAGGTTCCTGATTCTGCTACTTCTGTGTGTTTGAGTTTTTCCATAGTATGAAGTTAAAAATATATTTGTTGAATGCTTGTCCTGGGTCAGGCATTGTGTGGGGAAAGAGAGAGGCAGTGAACAAAACAAAGACAGATGTGGAGATGGAGAGGAGGAGGGAAGGCAGAGGCAGACAGAAACCCAGAGAGGCAAAGGAAAGACAGAGAGGAGGGGGTGCATGCTCCAGGCCAACATGCAAAGAGCAGGCTTCACCCCAGTGGCGCTGACATGTTGACGAATGCCCCAGGGTTCCTCGGGCCCTCCCAGGCTTGGGTGTAAACTCAGATCATATGGACAGTAATCATTCCACCCATCGCCAGCCGATGATTCCTGGCAAAACCTCCTGTACAGGTGTCCCAGGAGCCCTCTGGAAGCTCAAACCCAAGTCCACTCAGCAACCACACTGTGTCCCCAGTTCTCCCACCTCTTTTGCTGTCCCTTGGCTTAGATTGTTGCCTCTGTTAGGCCAGAACCAGGAAATATTTGCAATAACTTATTGCTGTTTACTTTACTTCCTCACCTCCCCCTCTTTGTTCTATTAAGAAAAAAATTAGCTTCCAACCCAGGCAAGATGGTTGTTTGGGACACTAGTCCACCATCTCCTTGGTCTGCTGGCTTTCCAAATGAAGAGACTCTTCCTTGTCCCACCCCAACACTCTCTAGCCTGGTTGGCCTGTTGTGTGGCAGGCATTAAGAGCTTGGCCTGGGGAGTATGGGCACCTCCCTCCACCCTTCTGTCTCCCTGGGCACTGCGGCCTGTCCTGGGCCCTGCCATGCCTACTGGATGTTGCTTCTTCTGCCAGGTTGTGGTTACCCACACATGGAGCTGCTGGCTTGACCAAAGAAAATGCTCGAGCCCTTTGTGTGACCAAGTACTCCATGCAGGAGAGGAAGGCATCTCTCCACTCTGGCTCACAGGAGGCAGAGGAGAGGCGGAACCAGGCTGCTCTCTCTCCCTCAAGGCTCAGATTCTTCACACCACACCCCTTCCCATGTCCCTTCCTAATGCCCTGTCCTCCAGTGATGCAGAAATGATTTCTGAAGCCATTCTCCTAGCATGCAGATACGTGCAAAGGGTGCCCTGGTGTAAAGGCACATGTTTCGTCTTTTAGGTGTGGGTGACTCCTCTTCTTCCGGGGGCGGGGATGCTGGCCATGACTAAGGAGCACCTGCACGGCACGGGGTGCTAAGCCCTTCACTTGTGGGGTCGCTCAGTAGGCACTCTTTCCCCAAGCCTGACCCTCTCCTCTTTCTTCCCACCAGGAAGATCTCTTCTCAGAAAAGCAGGCAGGTCTTCTGGCTGGCTTATCCCAGTGGAATTTGCATTCTAAACCTCTGGGCTTTTGAATGGGGCTTGGGAGCATGTTTAGGGCTGAGGTCAAGAAACCAGACTGAGGGGTAGATGGAAGGCACCTAAAGGCTGATTAAGCATTGTGCTAGGTGTTTTCATATCCTATGAGATGGATATTATTATTTTAATAGTAATCATGTGTTCAGTTCAGTTGCTCAGTTGTGTCCAACTCTGCGACCCCATGGACTGTAGCTCACCAGGCCTCCGTGTCCATCACCAACTCCCAGAGTTCACTCAAACTCATGTCCATTGAGTCAGTGATACCATCCAACCATCTCATCCTCTGTTGTTCCCTTCTCCTCCCACCTTCAGTCTTTCCCAGCATCAGGATCTTTTCAACTAAGTCAGCTCTTCCCATCAGGTGGCCAAAGTATTGGAGTTTCAGCTTCAACATCAGTCCTTCCAATGAATATTCAGGACTCATGTCCTTTAGGATTGACTGGTTGGATCTCCTTGCAGTCCAGGGGACTCTCAAGAGTCTCCTCCAACACCACAGTTCAAACCCATCAGTTCTTCAGTGCTCAACTTTCTTTATAGTCCAACTCTCACATCCATATATGACTACTGGAAAAACCATACCTTTGACTAGACAGACCTTTGTTGGCAAAGTAATGTCTCTGCTTTTGAATATGCTGTCTAGATTGGTCATAACTTTGCTTCCAAGGAGCAAGTGTCTTTTAATTTCATGGCTACAGTCACCATCTGCAGTGATTTGGAGCCCCCAAAATAAAGTCTCTCATTGTTTCCTCATCTATTTGCCATGAAGGGATGGGACCAGATGCCATCATCTTAGTTTTTTGAATGTTGAGCTTTAAACCAAATTTTTGACTCTCCTCTTTCACTTTCATCAAGAGGCTCTTTAGTTCCTCTTCTCTTTCTGCCATGGGATGGTGTCATCTGCATGTCTGAGGTTATTGACATTTCTCCCGGCGATCTTGTGTACTATTATTATAATAGCAACTAGCACTTATTGAGCATTTACTATGCACCAAGTGTTGTGATATGTGCCCTACACATACTGTCTACACATTTAATTTTCACAATAATCCAGTGAGGTAGGTTGCTTTGTTCCTCCCATCTTATCAATGAGAAAGCTTTGGGGAGAGTAATGGGTGCAAATCCCACTGTATCAATGCTTGACCTTGTCTTGCTGGTGTCGTCTGACCTGCATGTTGAAGTAGGGAATGCTTGGCTATCGTGGCTCAAAGACTGTGTGTGCTGTACCTGTATAACCTTGAGAAACCTGTTATGATGAGATGCTGATGCTACTCTTATTCTCTAAGACAATGACTGACTCTGAAACAGAAAAAGAAGAGGCAGCAAAAAGGCTTTCCCTATCGTAGGCAGAGCATGTCAGCTCCATTTGAGATGCTCAGACCACCTCCTACCCCCCGCACCCCGCCGCCCACCAGAGACAAGCAAATGCCTCATCCTTCTCATTGCTTAATCAAACTGGGATCCCATCACCCTGTTGAGCCAGATGGTTTCTGAAAATATCAAATGGGGCTTTGTGTCGCTCAGCTCTGCCAGCATTAAGATAGATGGGGCCACCATTAGCCACAGGTGTGGAGCTGGCTTGTGAGAAGCAGCCCCTTACACTGCCGTCCTTCTCATCCAGGCTTTGTAGGTTGAGGCTGACCTTCCTGTTGCACTCCACCCTGAAGTCAGTACTGGTTCCTCTGTCAAATCTCTCCTCTGTTGAAGAGAATTTCCAGATGCATGGACAAGGCTTCTAGCCTAGCAGTCCCTTCCAGACGTAGAAATCTGATCTCTCATCTCCTCTCTTCATTGCTCCGGTCAAATCAGGAAGAAGTACAGGGTGTTATTAGAGACTCTTAAGGTCTCCTGGAGCTTGGCTACTCGAAGTGTGTAAAGTGTGTTCCATGGACCAGTGGTGTCAGCATTCCTTGTTTGACCTCCAGAACTTCAGGCCCAGCCCTCATCTGCTGAACTTCGGACTTAGATTTTTAACAAGATCCCAGGATATTAGAGTTTGGGAAGGACTGCAAAACTGGTGGTTCTCAAACTTGGCTGCACACCGGGGGAATTTCCCAAAATACCCGTTCCCACTTCCCACAGCTTGGTCGGGAGGTGGTTCAGGTAAGGCGTTATTAAGAGGTCCTCAGGTGATCTCAATGTCCCCCTGGGGCTGGGAACCCCTGCCTTAGAGAACTGGGTGATGCCCACTCCTCATTCTGTGAATGGAAATGAGAGGAGTGGCCCCCTTGCCAGAGTTCTAGCACACGGGCGCTGAGACGGCACCCCTTGCAGGACTCTGACTTAAGCCCATCTCCTCCTCCTCCTCCTCGCTTCCAGCCTGGAATGTGCAAACAACCTTCTCTTTTGCCACAGACAAAGGGGGCCTCTATGGCATCATTTTCTGGAAAGGTGGGAGGTGGGGAGCAGCTAGGGTGCTTGCCTTTGCCACAGAGAAAAAGGAGGACTTCTTCCTGCAGGATGGGAAAGCAGAGAAGGGCTTTAGGCTTGGGCTGTTGCATCTTCTTGCTCCTATTGGGAAAACAGAAGTCCCGTTGGGCAGAGCTCGGGGAGCGGGTGCTCAGGGCCCTCCTGGCGTCCCCCCAGCTGGTGAACTGCTGCCCTGACTAGTGAATTGCAGGAGTGATGGGCCCTCGCTGCCCCCTGCGCCCTCCACCCTGGCCCTGCCTGTTCCTGGCACTCCTGCTGGACTGAGAATCCCTCACTGCCCAGGCCCTGAGTCTCAGCGGTTTCCTCCGCACAGCTATTTTGGGAACAGGAACTCAGACATTTGGGTGGAAGAGGACAAGCCAAGGGCCTGGAGGCAGGCCGGCCGAAGGGAGGGCCGGCAGCTCAGAGCAGAGGCAGCCCCCACGGGCCTCCTCCGCACACAGGCCTGGTCATGTGGCCCCAGGGGCTGCTGCTTGAAAGAGCCCCCATTGTCCACGCTTCATATTTCAGAGAACCAGACTCAAGGAGGCAAGGCCTGACTGTTTATTTGTTTTAAAAGCAAGAGGGGGCTCCAGCCAGCTTGCATTTTCAGCTCCAGAAGAGGGGTGTGCACAGGCACGCAAGCCAGACTGACTTCTCCACGTTTGTTTTTCTAACATTGGAAACCGTGTGGTTGGGAGAAAATTCCTGTCACGTGCAGGGGCCTGCTTTCCCCGGGAAGTGTCCAGCGACTGCTGTGTCAACACTGCCACGCTTGGCACATTGCCCTCCCAAGGGGCTGATGTGATGTGTCAAGGGGAAGATGCAACCCAGCCCCTCTGGGGGGCTCGTGCGTGGTTCAAGGGGAGGGTGGGCATTCGAGTGGGCAAGGGATTCCCACGATGACTCGGTTGTCACCCCTCCAGAGGCCATCGCTGCCTCCCTCGGGTTCCCTGTTCCCAGGCAGGGCTGTGTTAGTGTGTGCAGCTACTGACCGTCCTGCTCTTACAGTGCCTGGTCGGGGGGCGGTTATGGGCGGGGGATGAGGCCAGGGGTTGAGCATGGTTCTCGGCTTCTCTAATTAACCGTGTCCGGGAGGGCCCTGGCGTAGGAAGAAAGGGCTTTGGCATCTCAGAGATCAGATGGAAGTGCCCATGCTGGTACATGCCAGCTGTTTTTCTAGCACTTCCTCTTCGTGGTGACCTTCCAAGGAGGGGTGCTGAGGATGGTGCAGGCACTGACCGTGAGGTGAGCATCACGGCTGCTCACTGGGTGCCCATTCCTTTCGCCGGTTTGTCCTTGGAGGCCCGCTGGGTGGTTTCAACTGTCTCTTCAGCCATAGTCTGAGGCCACGTGTGCTCCCTTTGCTTTCAGGAGACGGAGGACAGCCACCCATTCAACAGCGAATGTTTCGGATAGCGGACTGCATAGTCCAAACAGCCCTCTAGACCCCAAGTACAGCCAAGGAAGCTTTTCTTTTCCTGCATGGAATAATAAACTCCAGGTCCCCTGGATGGCAGGAAACTGCATCCAGTTCAGCATCGTGATTCCAGGCATTCCTGGGGGTCAGTGCAGGATCTATAGCTTACAGTGTGTGCCGAGTGCAGCCCAGAATGACAGGGTGGGACTTTGTGCCCCTCCTCCTGGTTCTCCTAAACTGCTGGGCTTTGGGAGCAGTCCGTGAGTGAGTGATGATCTGCGGTGACCTGCGTGGGTGCGGAGGGAGCACCCCCGGCTTTGGCTGCTGCCTGGGGCGGGTGGGTCGGGGGGAGTCTTCCCCCATGCGAGGAGAGGGGACGCTGACAGCCTAGCTGAGGCATGCTGGTCATGTCATTCATTCTCTGGGGGTGGCCTGTGGGTGGTCTGATCTCCAAAAGGCTCCCCTGGAACCAAATCAGTCATGCCTCCCTTTGACCCTCAGTACATAAACTGTTTCCTCCCATCTGGTGTGTCACCTTGAATTACCTCCTTCACCTGGCAGTTCCCAAGGCAGCGTGTGGCTCTTTCCATGGTGGTGCATCGTTGGAAACATTGGAGCCTCCTCACAAGGCCATGGCCACAGAGAATGCTGTCCACCTCCCCGCTTTCCTCTGTACCAGCTCCCCTTACACCCTGCTGGCTCCAGCGAGGTATCTGGGTAAAATTGCCACCTTGGGGAATCCCTAGAAGGAAAGCAAAAGGTCTTGCTTCCCTCTCTCAGCTCTCCCCAGACCTCCTGAAGAGCCTGCTTCTGTTTCTCTCTCCGAGGATGATGGTGGTGAAGGATGATGGTCAAGAAGGTGATGATGAGGATAGTGGTGGTGATGATGTGTGTGTGTGTGTGTGCAGTGAAACACGTGGCTTCTCATTCTCATCCTTAAGCTCTGCTCTCCTCCAGTCAGGCAGAAGGAAAATCTGATTTTTGCCCCCTGACACCCGTTTGCATCCATCTGTCCAGTCTCCATCTCAGAGTCGTGTTCTTGTTTGGAGCTTCTAGCCAGGGAGTGCCGCTGCTCATATACCCTTGACTGGAGACCGATTCTCTTCTACCTGGGAAGGTCGTCCTCTTTGACTAAGCACACAGCTTCAGGAGGGAGGCACATGGAGCAGTGAGGGAGGAAGGGGACACGCCCCTAGCCAGCCAGAGGGCCCCCGCATCCTTAGAGCTGTGTCCTTTAGGGTCCGGGGTTCTGTTGCCAGTGCTGGAGGCATCTGTGCCTCAAAGGATGATTTTGACTTTAGTTCCCAGTTGGTGGAGAGTCCCAACAAGAAGCCACAGGGGATCAAAAAAGGGCACATTTAATTAATATGTCATGTATCAACCTGCCACAGATATGTAATTTTTGAGTTAACCAGTTTCAACTCCCCTCTCAAGCTGTCCGCTAGCCACTGGCAGTCATCTCGCAGTTTGACTTTGGACACTTCACTTCAGATCTCAGGGTCTCAATTTCCCAAGGCTGGATCATCTCTCAGGCCCCTTCCAGCTCGAAACTTCTAACACACTCGTGTTTGGGATTCTGCACAAGCCTCTAGGTGCTGAGCCCTGACGTCCATGTGAAATACACTGAGTCCTCATCAGACTCCAATTTTCTCTAGGAATGGACGGGGGGTCTGTTATAGATTCATATAATCCACTGATAATCCAAAACCCCACGTTAGCCTCCGGTTTTGATCTTATGCATTAGAACTGCGAACAAGCTGCAAAATTGACCAATTTGAATTCTACCTGTCCCTTCCCCTTCTATCCTCTCAAAGACATTCTAATTTGATCTGTAATGTGGCCAAAGGGCAGACAGTAGAAGGGAGGAGAAGCCAGAGGCATGGAAAATCCCCAAACTGGATCATCCACCCCCTGGATAATGGGCAGTGACCTGAGCAGAATGCTCAATGAGCACTCATTTCCCCCCCAAGCCAGCCCCTGTCCCCACGCTGTAATCTCCATGGCAAAATGCATTAAATTGTTGAGCTCCTTAGACAAATTCTACCATTTCTCACCCAGTTCACAGGCAGGCTAGATTTTTGAAACTGAGAAGCTAGTTAATTGTCATTTGGACGTAGCAGAATTTCAAGTACCTTACTAAGGGAATTTCCTAACGGTCCAGTGGTTTGGGACTCCGTGCTTCCACTGCCTTGGGCCCGGGTTCGAACCCTGCTTGGGGATCTAAGATCCTGCAAGCTGTGGAGTGTAGCAAAAACAAAAACCTTACCAAAATGCCAGTCTTGGGTGGGTGGGGGGCAAGGACTCAGTGGCTCAGTAGTACAGAATACAACTGCCAGTGCAGGAGACGACCCAGGTTCAATCCCTGAGTCAGGAAGATCCCCTGGAGAAGGAAATGGCAACCCACTCCAGTATTCTTGCCTGGGAAATCCCATGGACAGAGGAGCCTGGAGGGCTATGGTCCTTGGGGTCGCAAAAAGTTAGACACGACTGAACAGCAGCAACAGCATCCCATTTTCCATTTTTGAGGGGGAAAATCTGATTGGTTCTTGGCCAGCCAGTGGATAAGCTATCTTTGGACCAGACGAATGGATGCTCATTGCATGCTCTATCTGCAGTCCCTGCCTCTAAGAGACTGACCTATGTACTCTAAAACTCTGACCAAAGGTACTTGGACCAGGAGTGGACATCTGAGCTGGTTAGTGCTTGTATTAAAAAAGCTTCAGGGCTCTATGGTGAGAGGCTAGATCAGTCATGTGGCCAGGTCCTTCCCCACCATGGGCCCTGTGGCCTGCGTGAGGACTGCATGAGTCTCTGAAGTCCTTCAGGCGCCAGTGTCCCATGTCTTTCCTAAGCTTAGAGCCTCCTGTAGTCTCCCAGATCAGATCTCAGCAGGGATGAAGATTCACCGAGACAGAGTGCCCACCTTGGGGTAAACTGGTAGCCAAGAGCCACTAAGCCAGTATTGAGATGGTAGAGAGGGCTGGGAGTTGACGGTAAATCACAAGAGTCAGTGGCCGGGACTACGTCAATTGTGACTCTAGGAAGGGATGGACAACCAAAAAGTAGAGCTGAGAAGTGTCCCTTAGCATCACTTAGTGTCCTGGCTGGGTTGGCTACCTGGATGCTTCTGGTATACAGAGTTGTGTGGCCCCATCTCAACCATCTGATTTTGCTTGGGGCTGGGGAACTTCCAGGGAAGAAGACGCAAGTCCTGCCCACAGATGGAGTTAGGCAGCGCCCCACTGCCAGATGCCCTTTACCTGCAGGTGCACCCAGCTCTCAGCTGCTGTGAGTGTGGGCTGTTGATGGCTCACTGTCTTTTTCCTTCTCCAGAGGATTGCCCTTGGCTGAGCCTGAGGTTACACATCTTATCTCGAGAGGGAGCCTGTAACCAACTGATACATGGGGACAGAAGGTCAGCTCCTGGCTTTAAAGTGGGACTAAAGTTATGCTGCAGTTTAGCCTTGGGAACAGCCCAGGAGATCAAGCTGAGGCTTGTCTCCAGCGGGGACCACACCCAAACTTAGCTTCCTCCTTGCTTCCTCCTGCTCCCTCCATCATCCTTCTCCCAAGACTTACCTTCAGTAAATCATCTGCCTTTTGCATTTCTATTTCAGGTTCTGCATCTAGAGATCACACCTAAATGACACTTTGCTGATTAACACTTGCATCTTAGAAATTTTGTGGGGCCCACCTTTTCATATCTGTTTCTTTCATGACTTTGGGATCTTTCATCCTAACAAGGCAATTCCAATATGGTGAATTTATTAAGACTCTTAAGGAATAATGGAACCACTACTGAACTGGATAAACTCATTTAGAGCAGAAAGATTTGGGGGGGGGGGCAGAAAGATTTTTGGAGGGGCGGTGTTAAAGAAGATTTTAATTTGCTATCCACTGATAAATATTTGTATTGTAACAATTGAGCTAGGGAGAAAAAAAGACTGTATTTGTCTTATTTTGAATTACTTCCCTAACACACAAATTAATAGAAATTGCTTAAAGACTATGGTATAGGAATTTCTATCCTAGACTTTTCCTTTATTGTTTCCCTTTTAGCTCATGTCCCATTTCATCCTCCTCCTCCTCCTCCTCTTTTTCCCTTCTCTCCTTCACATTCACTGTTACTTTCTTGCTCTGATACTCATCTCAAATTTTCAGCTCCTGGAGTCATTACAATGTGTATATCTTCTCAGAGGAGCTCTGTATCACTTCTCATCCTTCAAAAAAATGATCTCAACCTCTATCTTCTTAAGAAAGAAGCCCCCCCTTCCTGCTTCACCCCACCATGTTGCTGAAAAGGCACTTGCAAATTATACTTCATCAAACACTTTCTAGACCTGTGGCAAACTTTTCTTTTTGAAATCCTAGAGCAAGCCTTGGAGTATCTCCCAGAACAATAAAAGCTTATTAAGTATCTGGTGAATTATAATCGCTGGAGGCTGTGAAAAATAATAACTTATTTGGTGATCACATAATGTTTCTATTTTTTCACTATAGATTACTAGAGCCACAACTTTTCAGCTTTTTCCAGCATACTTAATTTGAGCTATCAAAGCTCCTTATCCTCACTTTCTTATTCTTTCTTTCTGTCTGTCTTTGCAAGAAAAATAACAAGAAAAGGGGAATTAAATTGAGTCTTTTCATCTCATCTTATTATCAAGATTCTGTTCTACAAATTGAACATGAAATGATATCCAAAGGTGGCTTGAAGTTAGTAGGACCAGCAGGGTTCCTAGAGTCCAATTTCATCCTTTGATATAACTCTCAGGAGATTTTTTTTTTTTTTTAAAGACAAAGCAAACTTGGAGAGCCAACTTCATCTGAATCAATCATAAAAGATAAGTAAGAAAGTCTGGGTAATGCAGAGGAGGATCAGACCTCTCACTGTATCCAACAGTTTGCGAAAGTCAGAGAGAGTGGATAGGCCCAGGTTGTCATTACTGGATTTCAGCTCTTGAGTAACCAGCCCTGTCCTTCCTTTCCACGCTTATGTCCCATTATTTTCTCCTTCTCTCGTGTTGACTCACATTCTTCCCTTTTCTCTCTCAATGTATATGCACATATCTGCACACTCACACACACATGTATACAGTTTAGAGAACAGTCCTACAAATTAGGACCATATCTACATCATGAGTGTTAAGATTCAGAGTCTGTCATTAACCTTGTTTATTTCAGGGATCAGCTGAAGTTCACTAAAATTCCTAAGATATTTTCCTAGCTGATGGTGAAGGCTAGAGTTGCCAGTTAAAATATTAAAATAGAGGATGCCCAGTTAAATTTGAATTTTTTAAATAAGCAATGACTAATGACACCTCCTTATACTAAAAAAATTGTTATTTCTCTGAAATTCAGCTTAACCTGAGCATCTGTAGTTTTATTTTGTTATATCTGGCAATGCTAAAGGAGGCCTCAGGGGAGGGATGCAGATGAGAGCAGTGATGTTTGGGGGAGAGGCTGAACCCAACTGGAGGCCTGGAGGTGAGAGAGTCTGTTGATGTGGCTCACAAAATCAGCTTTCTGGGGCTGGTGTGGACAGGCAGAGATGAGATGGAAAGGGTCAAGTGGCAAACATCCAGCAGAGGGCATCTTGGTGGCTCCGGGCATTCAGGTGATGTGGGTCTACTGTGCCGCAGGCTCTGACACTGGGAGCTCGCACTTCACTCTCGTATGCCTGTCTGGGGGGGTTCCCTCTGCCCTGGGAGACTGTCAGTGTGTGAGCTTGGGCAGATGGACTGCCATCCCTACTGAGAGGCAGACACCCGCTCTGTGGTCAGTTTTTTCCTGGGTTTGTCTTTCTTTCTTCTTCCCAACTGCAAGCGAGAGCAAGTTCAAGGAACCCTCCCAGCCTATGTACTGGGGTTCTCCAAAGAAACAGAACCAACAGGATCTATATCTGTCTATATGATTGTTTCATATTTGTTGTTGTTCAGTTGCTCAATCATGCCTGATTCTCTGCAACCCCATGGACCGTAGCACACCAGGCTTCTCTGTCCATCACCATCTCCTGGAGCTTGCTCAGACTCATGTCCATTGAGTTGGTATACCATCCGACCATCTCATCTTCTGTTGTCCTCTTCTCCTCCTGCCTTCAATCTTTCCCAGCATCAGGGTCTTTTCTAATGATTGTTTTATATATGTATATGTATAAAGCAACGGTCAGTGGCATTCCAATTTTCATATATGTATATAAAACATATATATGTAGACACACATACAGAATTCCTTATTGCTCAGGGGAGGTCAGTCTTTTGTTCAACTCAGATCTTCAGCTAATTGGATGAGGCCCACCCACATTTTGGAGGCCAATCTGCTTTACTCAACCAACCAATAAAAATGTTACTCTCATCCAAAAACACCCTCACAGGGACATCCAGAATAATGCCTGACCAACCGTCTGGGTACCACAGCCCAGCCAGGTTGAGGCATATAGCCATCACAGACTGTTTTTAGTGTGGTTGTTGACCAGAGTCACAGAGGTCATCTGTTACCTCCTGGGTGCAGTGGAACAACCAAGGCTGGGCTCTTCTGTGCAGTTCTGGGGCTAAAGCAAGAGCATAGTATTCCCCTGGCCCTGGCTTCTTCCTGTCTCTTTCCTAGGAACCTGCCAAAGGTGTAGGCAGGTGGTCAAAGATTAGAGGATTTTGAATGTTGGTCCTCTCACCCTCAATCTTCAGCTGCTTGGAGGCATTTAGAAAAAGAGGCTACCGCAATCAAGAAACCATTTACCTGAAATGATTGTTATGAGTTCTTGATTATGGAAGACATTAGAAGGCAGTATCATAGTTTGCTAGTGTATGACATTTTTGTGCATGCTGACAATACTGCTATTAATACATAGCCATCAAGCCTAGGAGTTTTTCAGACTCTCATGAGGTTAATTCCTAGAAGGCCTGCTCACATAATAACTAAACGCAACCGATGAGTGTCTTTGGAAAAACAGTGATGCTTCTCAGGCAGATATGAATGGGTCCTGATACTCAGGAACAATTCAGATTCCTTTGTATTAGAAAGAATATTCAGTTTACATTATGAAGCAATTTCAGGTTTCACACAATTAACTTATTGCCCTGACAATGTTCAGCGGTATTTCGATTTTCCTATTAGGTGTTTCTCCTCTAGGTATATTGCTACATCAAAGCTTTTTAGCATTACATTGGTGAGAGTGAAAATAAAAATTATGGTCTCATCCTTAGATAAAAGCTAGTGATCAGGGCTGCCTGTAATGGTCCAGTTGTCCCAGGAGTTACAGACATTTTTAATTACTGAGATGAAAGCAGATGTTTGCATGTAATTCCTAGGAAACCACACTGTGATTCTCCTGTTTTGTGGCAAGAACTTCTTCCAGTCTTTCCACAGTTGATGATTGGTTTACCTCATAGTTAGTTAATACAGTTTCCAAAAGATGGTACCACCCCTGAGTCCTAGATGGCAGAGTGTCCATAAAGTATTGGAAAATCCCAACATCCAAATGAAGAACTCAGAGTATCATTTCTTGAGTTTGTGTTTTCCTGTGATAATCTTCTGTTGATAAGCTTAGCAAAGTCACATTTTACAAAAGTTTTAATTCCCCAACAAGATCAACAGGAATTTATTGACTTTCAGTAGAGATAATGCTTAAATGTCTCGGCTAAATTGTATTTTCAGTCTCCATAGGGTCTTACCTCACCCAGCGGCTGAGTGCTGAAATAATGCACGGGTGGCTAGTTCAAGGACATCTTGTTTGATTAAACGTTCACTCAATCTCTTATGCAAAACAAGAGCTCCATTTATAGATTTCAAGGGAATTGGTAAAATCATTATCGAAGGCTCTAATCAGTGGATTGACATGTTTTGGAAAGGTCTTTCTCACTGTGGTGTGGAAAAACATTTAGAGGGATAAAGATCAGCAGCAGGAAGACCAGTTGGGGGTTGTGCTGCTGTCCTCTAGAAGTGTCTGAACTGGACCAGGGGTGGTAAGGTTGCTGAGGAGCCTTAAGTCTAGCCTCACACGGTGGTGCTCATGAGTCCAGCCTCACAGATCTCCTGTGATGGGAACATAATTGACCACGGGCTCTGCGCCCGTGCTGAGCAGTCCAACAGCATGCTTGTGTCAAAGCCGTGCTTCCTGGGGACTGCTCTCCACCAGTTATGGAGGACGCCAGTGATACAGATTCAGGCATATTCCCAGGAGACGATGGACTCTGATGGCTGGGTTTGGCTCCAGAGCTCCCGGATGGCTTTGTGGAGACTTCCTTACGCTGCACAGCAGTAAGGACACGCCTGCCCAGCCTTCCTCCCCTCCTGCCTGCCCAGGGTCACACTGCATTGTGAGCTGATGGATCGTCCCGCCTTGCTGGCACCCTCCCCATGCTTTCTTACGGGCATTTCCCTAATCAGAATCCTTGCATGTTTACACACGCTTGGTGTCTGCTTCTTGGAGAACCTGGACTAACACAGGAGAGAGTGTCAAATTTTAAAAAATGTTAGATATCTGAAAAATAGACTTGACAAAGGAACGAGGGAGAAAGAAGAGTTTTCGATGCCTCCTGGTCTTCTGACCAGCAGTGGAGGAAGCACTGCCAGAGCTAGAGAACCTGAAATGAGGCGTGGGTTTAGAGTTGAGATTTGCTTTATTTAAAAAAAAAAATGTATTAAGCGTATAGTTGATTTTACAGTGCTGCGCTGGTTTCAAGTGTACAGCAAAGTGATTGTTATACATACACATATATTCATTCATTTTCAGATTCTTTCCTCATATATGTTATCACAGAATATTGAGTAGAGTTCCCTGTGCTATACAGTAGGTCCTTGTTGGTTATCTATCTGCTTATATAGAATAGTGTGTGTATGTTAATCCCAAAGTCCTCATTTGTCCCTCCACATTCCCCCTTTGGTAACCAAGTAAGTTTGTCATTGATATCTGTGAGTTTGTTTCTGTTTTGCAAATAAGGTCATTTGTATCATTAAGAAAAAATTAGATTCCATATGAGTGGGGTCATTTGATACTTATCTGTCTTTTGCTTCTCTTAGTATAATCTCTGGGTCCATCCATGTTGCTACAGATGGCATTCTTTCATTCTTTGGTATGGCTGAGTAATATTCCACGAATATATTTACCATTTCTTCTTTATTCATTCTGCTGATGGACGTTTAGGTCTTGGCTATCGTAACCAGTGCTGCAGTGAACACTGGGGTGCGTGTATATTTTCTTTTTAAAAAAATGTTATTGGAGTATGCTGCTAAGTCACTTCAGTTGTGTTCGATGCTGTGTGACCCTGTAGACAGCAGCCCACCAGGCTCCCCCGTCCCTGGGATTCTCCAGGCAAGAACACTGGAGTGGGTTGCCATTTCCTTCTCCAGTGCATGAAAGTGAAAAGTGAAAGTGAAGTCGCTCAGCCATGTCCGACTCTTAGCGACCCCATGGACCACAGCTTACCAGGCTCCTCCATCCATGGGATTCTCCAGGCAAGAGTACTGGAGTGGGGTGTCATTGCCTTCTCCATTATTGGAGTATAGTGATTTATAGTATGTTACTTTCAGGTGTGTAACAGAATGAACCAGTTATAAATACACATACAGCCACTCTTTTTATTTTCCCACATAGGCCACTACAGAGCATCAAGTAGAGTTCCCTGTGCTATGCCTTAGGCTGTCATTAGTTATCTACTTTATAAATTCATAGTAGTGTGTATATGTCAATCCCAAACTCTCAATTTATCTCTCCCCCCACCCCTTATCTCATGGCAACCACAAGTGTACTTTCTATATCTGAAACTCTATTTCTGTTTTGTAGATAAGTTCATCTGTACCCTTAAAAAATAAAGAGAGATTCCACATATCAGTTCAGTCACTTAGTCATGTCTGACTCTCTGCGACCCCATGAACCATAGCATGCCAGGCCTCTCTATCCATCACCAACTCCTGGAGTTTACTCAAACTCATGTCCCTCGAGTCAGTGATGCCATCCAACCATCTCATCCTCTGTCGTCCCCTTCTCCTCCCACCCTCAATCATCTTTCCTAGCATCAGGGTCTTTTCAAATGAGTCAGTTCTTTTTATCAAGTGGCCAAAGTACTGGAGCTTCAACTTCAACATCAGTCCTTCCACTGAATATTCAGGACTGATCTCCTTTAGGATGGACTGGTTGGATCTCCTTGCAGTCCAAGGGACTCTCAAGAGTCTTCTCCAACACCACAGTTCGTTTAGCATGGATCAAATCTTTGCCTTACCACCCGCAGTCTTTGTGACCTTGGACAGGTTGCTTCACTTCTCCATACCTCATTTTCTCCTGTGAAAGAGTGATGCCAAAAATTTCCATCTCCTAGGGATCAGTCTTGACAGTGACTGGCACATGGTCTGGGCTCAGTATCTAAGTGATTTCTAAGCCTGGAGTTTGTATTTATTTATTTATTTATTTATTTTTGGTCATACCATGCAGCTTTTGGGATCTTAGTTCCCCAACCAGATATTGAATCCAAGCCCTTGGCAGTGAGAGTGAGAAGTCTTGATCACTGGACCACCAGGGAGGTCCCCAAGCCTGGAGTTTTTTATCTGCCTGGGTCCTTAACTGCATAGCGAGGGTGTTGGCCTAGAGGACCCTGTCAGATTCTGCTGCCTAACTCATATGCAAGGACCCTTCCTCAGCACACTCTGCACTGCCACCCTAAAGCCCATGGCTTCTTCCTCCATGCCCCGCAGTGCGCTGGGGCCCCTCTGTGGGCTTCTCATGCTTGCTTTGCTCTTTTACTCGATCGTGCACAAATCTCTCTAATCCACTGGATTGGAAGCTATTGGGGGGCAGGGAATATGCCGCAGTCTGCCTTGTAACCCAACAGTGAGCAGCATAGTTCTTAGCAGGAGCACAAAGGTGCTTGTAATAAATTAAAGTTGGCCTCTGGAGAATGATGGTGGCAAAACTGAGAGTTATTATAGTAATATTTGGGTTGAATTGTGTCTTCTATCAGTCACCATGCTTAAGTACTTTTTATGTATCATCTCACCTAACTCCTATCAGCCATAAAGATAGGCATTATTATTCCCATTGTGTAGATGGAGAAAGAGAGTGAGAGGTTTAGTAGTGAGTTGCAGTACTGGGGTAGACACCCAGTTCACTTGGCTTCCAAAGATACTAAATTGCCAGAGTCTTTGAGGCTCTTTCTTCCTCAGACCCTTGTAGGCTAATATGTGCTGCAGTCCACTTCCTCCTTTAGTGACCCCAAAGCCACCAAGTTGTCCCCTCCCTGCCAGTAGCACTCCTTCCCATCCATCCCGTGCAACTGTGGTTGTCATTCCAGGCTGCTCCCCCCGCCCCCAACCCACACACACCCAGCAGCATCCCAGCACTAGCCCTCACCATCCCCATCAGCTCCTTCTGCTGCCCAGGAACCTTGCCAACTGGATGCCTCAGTGCATCCAAAGGTGTCAGTTACTCCAAAGGTTATTTGTCCAGGACAGCATTCTCACTTAGGCTGTTGATGCCTGGAACCCAACATGGGAGAACTTTGAGTCCAAGACAGGTTAGGCTGGAGAGGAGAGGTAAATGGGGAGCAGCAGCACCTTCTGGTCCTTCTTGAAGCAGATCTCAGACACCATTCCTTAGGGAGAAGCGTCCTTTTCTTATTAGAGAGAGCTGGAAGTGAGGCATGAGACTGTTTGTATTATGCTTACTCCTGGGGGGATCTGTTAATAGAATCATAAATCTGTGAAGGCCTCAGAGCTTCTCAATTCACTGATCAGGCAACTGAACCCCAGCAAGGTTAGTCACAATGAGACATCCAAAGTGGCCGAGTCAGGACCAGGAGGAAAGTACCATAGGGAAGGCACTTCGTCATTAGAGCTGGGCTCCCTCCCTCCCCTTCTCTTTCCTGTCACCCACTTGCTTCTCGCCTTTGCTAAGCGGGAGGCTAAATCAGAGCCATAGTTCTGAGAGGTCAGGTTCCAGAGTGGGCCGGTGCTGAGGTCACCCAGCCGTGCAGTGAATCACTCTGGATGGAAGGTCACCTTAAGCTCGTCCTCCTGTGGTCAGCTCCATGGGGTGCAGCCTTTGTCAGCAGCTGTGGAGAAACCTGACTGATCCTGTCTCAAGATGAAAACCCCTCCTATGAGCTTCAACTTTTTTTTTTTTTAACTTACCTTTGGCAATCTTGCTGTGCTGCAACCAGGACAACCCCGTGGGCTGCCCTGGGAGATGCAGAAGGCCTTTACTGGGACTATTTAACTCCAAGTTTGGGGGAAAATGGGCTTATTGGAGAAAGCCATTCCCCGGTGTCCCAGTGGTAAAGAACCTGCCTGTAATACCAGAGACCTGGGTTTGATCCCTGGGTTGGGAAGATCCCCTGGAGAAGGAAATGACAACCCACTCCAGTATTCTTGCCTGGGAAATCCCATGGACAGAGGAGCCTGGTGGACTACAATCTATGGGGTTGCACAGAGTAGGACACAACTGAAATGACTGAGCAGTAGAAACCTCCAGGAAGGCAGCCATTTTTAAGAAAATTATAAATGGCCAAAATGGACTAAAAAAGCATAGGATCTATCTAAACTAATAATTATGGAAAACTCTAAAAGTTATCCAAGAATTACCTGAAAGAAAACCACCAGTTCCTAGCAGGAATATGACTGAATAACTTTTTTTAGAAACGCATTATTCTTTTGTTATATATAAATTATTGCAGAACTAAAAAGTGGGAAAAGAGCCTCCAATTCATTTCACAAGAGAAGCATAACCCTGATTACCATTCAAAAAAGAAAATTACAGGCCAATCTCATTTATGAGCATAGATGTAAAAATTCTTAAAAAATGATTACAGCAAATGAAAAATATAGTGAAAAGAATATGTCAAGGGTTCTCGGAATTCAAGGATGCTTTGAAATCAGATAAACAATAAATAGAATTCACCAGTGGATCACAGAGTTAATGAAATTTATATCTATTTCTGATGTTTGACTAGGAGGAGAATGATATTTATTTGAGGTGCTGGTTATTCCCAGTTTTTGTTCTCACAGTTTTTTTTTTCTCTCCCTCTCTCTTCCCTTTTTTTTTTTTACCCCACCTGAGGCTGTTGTTCTGAGGTTGACTTCTACAGACTGCATCCGCTGGGTCATCTGTGTTTGGCTGTTGGATGTGGGCAGAAGCCTGGAAGAGAAAGAGGGGTCGGATAATTATTCTCTGCATTCCTCCCCAGCTCCTGGAGTCTCAGGGACGGTGGTGTTCCTTTGTGGCTGCAGCGATATTTTTCCCTGCCCTTTTCTCTTCAGGCCTACGGGTGGTAATGGATTTCCACTGTTGCTAGGTCCTGGGTGCCTCAGCATCTTTTGTCTGTCCCCTCAACCCAGCCCACGCTGCTATACTTAGTGTCCTCGTTCACGTCTGTTTAGTTAAATTCCTTTCAGAGTGCCATCTGCTTCCTGCCAGGTCTTGACTAATTTAGCATGATGAATAATATTTATTGTAAACCAATAAGCAGCATCATATTTATTAGTGTAATTACATTATTTGGTAGTGCAATAACAGGGGGGAAGCTCTTAATTTTCTTTTTAGACAGTTTTTGGGTCAATGAGAAAATTGAATTTGAAATCACAGATGGTAGAAATAAGCAATAATAAAATACAGAGTATCAAAATTAATGGAAGGTAGTCAAAGCTGGTTTCCCTGGGAAATAAAGCCATAAACATATATATTAGAAACTATAAAAGAAAAAAATTTTTAAATGCGTTCAGGAGGTTAGGAAAAACCATCAAGGGTAATAAATGGAGTCCTGGAATTAATAAATTACAAAGCAGAAAAAGAGGAATCAGTAAATTAAAAATCTGGTTTTAATTTCTTTAACAAAACCACTTATATTAGAAATAAAATTGAAAATTAAAATGGAGAATTATACAGTGTTCTTGGGGCTTCCCTGATGGCTCAGATGGTAAAGACTTGCAGGGTTGGGGGGGATAGAACCTAGGTCTCCCTGGGTCTAGAGGATCCTCTGGGGGAGAAAATGGCAACCCCCTCCAGTATTCTTTTTTTTAATTATTTTTTTTAATTTTTACTTTATTTTACTTTACAATACTGTATTGGTTTTGCCATACATTGACATGAATCCACCACGGGTGTACATGAGTTCCCAAACATGAACCCCCTCCCACCTCCCACCCCATATCATCTCTCTGGATCATCCCCGTGCACCAGCCCCAAGCATCCTGTATCCTGCATCAATCCCATGGACAGAGGAGCCTGGCAGGCTACAGTCCATGGGGTAGCAGAGTCAGACACAACTGAGAAACTAACATATGAATAGATGATATTAAAAGGAGTTTCAAGAAATGATTGGCAAACCTACATGGATGAAGTGATTAATTGTTTAGAAAATATAGAAATCACCAAAAGTTACTTCAGAAGAGACAAGAATTCTAAACAGGCCAATAATCAGAGAAGAAGTTGAAAATGCATCATTCTCTAATCACCAGGCCCAGATGGTTTCTCAGGTAAATAATTTCAAACGTTCAAGGAACAGAGAAATCCAACACAGAAACTGTCTCCAAGCACGTGGTAAAAAAGGAAGCCAAGAGTAATAGCGGCACTCAGTTCAGAGCGGAGAAGACCTCCAGGCTCACTTGTGAATATTGATGTAAAAATTGTAAGACAGATCAGTAACTAGAACTTGGCACTGTGTTAGCAAAATTTTGAACCATGGCTCAGCAAAATTCAGGTTCAATAAAGTCAAAGGTGGTTCAGAATTATGAAATCCTCGGTACAGTTCACCCCAATCAAAGGAGAAAAGCTGTATATTCATTTCATGGATTTAAAAAGTCATTTGAAAAAAGATAAAATAGAAATATGTAGATATCGTCTCCAAATGCTTAAGTTATCTCCATCAAAACGCCAGGTTCATAATGAAGTATTTAACAGCAATATTGCCATTAAAACAAGTGACAAAATGTACCTTCTGAATAACAGGGGGGAAGCTCTTAATTTTCTTTTTAGACAGTTTTTGGGTCAATGAAAAAATTGAATTTGAAATCACAGATGGTAGAAATAAGCAATAATAAAATACAGAGTATCAAAATTAATGGAAGGTAGTCAAAGCTGAGCATTTGGGTTTTCTGGAAGTTTTAGCCTTTACAAATAAAGTGGTTTAAAAGTAAGGGATTAAAATAATGGATGGGTGGTGGGAAGCAACATTATGATTATGTCCTGATACCATGATTATAAACCTTGAATAACCCAGAAAAAAAACCTGAAAAACTATTAGAGACAATAAGAAGATTCAGTAAAGTAGTTAGAAATTTAATATATGAAGTCAACAGGCTTTGTTTACACAAACAGTAGATGTAATATAAAAGAAAATGTCTCATTAATAAGGGCAACAAAGATGAAATATTAATGTGTCAGGAATAAAACCTCTGCAAGACGCTGGTGTTCAAAGAGCCCAGTCTGATGTCCTCACATGGAACATGACACAGGAAAGGAAGGGCCCTTTTCCTCCTCTCTTGTGCATGAAAAATCAACTGTCCTGGTGTGTCTGCGACTCATTTATCAATAAACCCCTCCTGAAGACGTGAAATGTCCTGATTTTGGCAATGGAGGTAAAGGAAAATGGAGGAAAAAAATACAAAAGCCATGTGGCAACCCCCAAAATAGGGACTGAAACCAACACTAATTAGTGCCAAATGGATACATATTTCTGAATTTGCTGTTGCTATTTTTCTCCCTAAACGCTTGTGTTGGCAGCCATGATTTGCTGAATCCATAGTGACGTAAAATATATTATTGCAACCCTCCAGATGGTGGGACTTTGTGCAATGTTTGGGCATTGTAATTGTGGGTGTTAACAGTTTGTCTTTAATTTGTTTGTGGATTATCTCTTGGGCTTGTATGGAGATAGTGCTGGTTTTATTTTAAACAGCTTTATAGAGAGTAATAATTCACATACCACTAAACTGACCTGTGCATGCGCGTACAATTAGTGCATTTTGGTATATTCATAGTTGGGCATCCGTCACCACAGTCTCGTTTTGGAAACTTATTATCAACCCTTACTCATTAGCAGTCACTTTCCCACCCCAAACCCCTAACAAACTCATGCACTCTAGGCAACCACTAATCCACTTTCTGTGTCTATAGATTTGTCCCTTCTGGATATTTCATTTAAATTGAATCATACACTGTGTGGTCTTTTGTGATTTCCTTCTTTCATTTCACATAATATTTCCAAAGTTCATTCATTTTCTAGCATTTATCAATACGTCATTTCTTTTTATACTGAATAACGTTCCACTCTATGGATATGTGACATTTTATTTAGGCACTCATTAGTTGATGTTGATTAGTGTTGTTTCTACTTTTCAGCCATTATTAGTAATGCTGCTGTGAATGCTGCTGTTTGTGTACAGAATTTTGTGTGGACGTATGGTTTTCATTTCCCTTGTGTGTAGATTTCATTTCACCTGCGAGTGGAGATTTTAGAGATCTCTAAATATGGTATCATGTCATCTGCAAATGGTGACAGTTTTATTTCTTCCCATCCAATTTGGATGACTTTTTTTTTCTTGTCTGATTTCTATGGTTAGGACTTCCAACACTGTGTTAAATATAATTATATTTATTTTTGACTGTGCTACGCCAGCTTTTTTTCTAGTTGTGTCAGGTGGGGGCTGCTCTCTGGTCGAGGTGTGCAGGCTTCTCATTGCGGTGACTTCTCTTGTTGCCGGGCACGGGCTCTAGATGGCACAGGCTTAATAGTTGTGGTACCCAGGCTTTGTTGTCCGGCGGCATGTGAGATCTTTGTGGACCAGAGAGGGAACTCGTGTCTCCTGAATTGGCAGGTGGATCCTTTACGACTGAGCCAACAGGGAAGCCCTGTGTTAAATATAAGTGGTGCGAGTGGACATCTTTGTCTTATTGCTGCTTTTAGAGGAAAACCTTTCATTTTCTTCACCTTTAAGTATGATGTTAGCTGGGTTTGTCATAAATGGCCTTTATTATGTTGAAATGTTCCCAGTATACCAACTTTTTAAAAAGTTTTTTTAAATCATAAATCGACGTTGAATTTTATCAAAAGCTTTTTCTGCATCTATTGAGATGATCATTTGATATTCATTCTTCATTTTGTTAATGTGGTTTATCACATTGATTGCTTTGTGGATATTGAACCATCAATTTTTTCCCACTTGATTGTCTGTGAAATTGAATGAAGCTTCATTTCTTGATTCAGAGGTTGCAGTGAAAATGTTCTGTGGGGGGACAAAAGGGGAAATTTTGATAACAGATATATTGGCCCCTTACACTATAATGTGGATTCTGTCAGGTCCTATTGACATACTTTCTATAGTGTATCGAGTGATACATCTTATTGCAAAAAAGAACAATGACAACGACTTACAGAAATTAGCTTTCAGCTTTTCATAAATGTGTGGTACAACTTGTGTTCCAAAGCTCGCTATGGGATCAGGCTGAAGCTGACTCAGCTGAGACCCCATGTTTTTAGCTCCTCCCCCTTCTCTTCCCTCCTCCTCCCCTTTCCCAGTTGTGTCCGATTCTTTGTGACCCCATGGATTATAGCCCGCCAGGCTCCTGTCCATGGGATTCTCCAGGGAAGAATACTAGAGTGGGTTGCCATTTCCTTCCCCAGGGGATCCTTTCAACCCAGGGATCGAACCCACATCTCTTGTGTCTCCTGCACTGGCAGGTGGGTTCTTTACCTCTAGTGCCTATTCCTCAATAAATTAATTGGTCAAGAATACCCAGCTTCAGGTTCTGTTTCTCAGTATCCTGACCACAGATAGACCCAGAGGGAGATTTCATCCAAAGAGTATGTGACAAGTGGAGCAAGAGTCGGGGCACATGTTGGTTTCCAGATTTGTCCTTTTTGTCCCAACACAGTCATCTTGGTTGGGTCATACTCTGGAGAAGTGTAAATGTTAATGGACCTAAGATCTGAATGTTTAAAGTCCAGGCCGCTTCCATCATGGAGTGCCCTTATCTCAGTAAGACACTGAAGTGGAAGCATCCTCACCCTCCTGGACCACTGTCACCTGGGTGGAGCCCAGGGATGCAGGCTTAGCAGAATAGGGGTCTCTGCAGATCCCCTGGCTTCAGCAAGCAGTGACAGTAAGTCTCAGGATTTGGGGAGAACAGTGGAGGCTGGGTCCAGAGCTACGCAGAACTGGCAGCCAGGTTGGGATCTTGTCCTAGTCACTGTTGTTAACAAGCAGTGAGTGGGGCCCCTGGGACATCATGAAGAGTCGAGGTGGCAGTAATGGGAAGAAGCTGCAATCGTGTTGATGGCTGCACAGCAATGGCTGGCTTCTTCTGACTCCATGGGGCATGATGGAGCTTCTGCTTCATTGCTGAGGAGCGAGAATCACCAGGAATGAAGGAGGCACCCCTAAAACGTTTTGCATAGACTCATTCAACAAATACTATAAAGCCGGCCCTATGTCTGGCATAGTTGTCTATTAACTTGGCTCATGGTTACTGGAAACAGGCTGTGTAGCAAAAGTTCACCTTCAGGAAGGTAACTGGGAGTAGTCTCAGAAGTAACGTCGGTGGGGGAGTTATGGAAGCAAAGCTGGGCAGAGGGAGGTGAACGGTGATGCTGTCAGTCATAGGTCCCAGCAGTTTCGCAGGGAGCTCTGCGATGAAATGGCCCTTTGGAGTTATTCCAGGTTGGGACAATGCCTTTATACCCTCAAACCTACAGGTCATTGATGTGGGCTACCTCTGTGGAGGAGATTAACCCTGAAAGAGGCATTCCCCTTGGCTGAAGGCTATCCCTAGAGAAGGGCTGATCTGGAAGCCAACTCTCTGAGCAGACGGAGTTGTGAGCACCCTGATCCTGAACTTATGGTCTGGGCAGCAGACTGTGTAACTTGGTACATAGACCCCAGAGGTCCAACAGTGATCAAGAGAAAAACCCCTGCTTCATGGACGTTGTATTCTAATGGAGGGAGACCGATCATAAACACACAGAATGAACGTGGGAATCATGTTTCAGTGATCATCACTGGATGGGCAAGTTCATGAGTGATTTTCCTTTCTGCCATTCCTTTTTATGTGTACTCCCTAAGCATTCAATAATGAGTATGTATTACTTGGATAATTAAAGTATAAACATTATTTTAAAAATCTTTTGGGAGGATGTATGGGTAAGAGTAGTTAAGATTAATTTTGATTGTATAGACTTAGCAGGGTAAACTTCACAGCTATTTAAAGGTAAGGTGCAAGACTGGGCAGGCAGAAGAGTGGAGCCAAACAAAACCTTCGGAAAGGGACCATGCCTGATGTAACACTTTGGTCTGTGATGCAAATGACGTCAACCTCTCTGAGGTTCAGTTCCCAGATCTGCAGAGTGTTGTGAAGTTCAAAGCAAGTGATGTCTGCTGTGTGTCAAAGGACTTGGTACAATTCAGAGCAGAAAACAAGTGCTGATCAGTGGTGGTTGGTGGGGGGCAAGGGGATGATTACTATTAGTGAAATTACTAATACTCATTCTTGGTGGTTAAAGATTTTATGTGAAAAAGAGAAAGTACCTGTATTCCAGGTAAATTAAAGAATTACATGTAAAAAAACTGTCACTGCAATCCAAATGAATTTAATAATTTTGGAAAATCTATACATTGATAGTTCAGTGTCCCCAAATCAAAAATGCTAAAATTATAGCTTTCAAAGAAATTTAACCAAAAAATAAATGTTAAGAAATGGAATTTGGGCATCATTAGAAGTCTTCTCACGAAGGCCAGATTTTTCCCTTGCAGAATCAATTTGCTTTCCTCCGCTCTGATAGCAGCAGGGCCTGTGCCTCTTGTTTGGAAATTCTTCCTAAATGTCTGTTTAGAATTCTGCAGTTGCAGCCTGCCATTTCCCTCCACCTCTGCCTCATACTTTATATCACCCAAAGCTCCCCTAATAGGAGCCATCTCTAGAGACATTATCTGACCTCCTCTACCCCACATCTAATAACTCGGAGAGTTTTCAGATGTTTAAAGTGTCAGACACACCATTATCCAAGGAACTATTTTACCTAGCAATTTACCAAGTTTCACAAAACCATTTTCCCAAACACTGACAGTACTTTGTGAAGGATAAGGAAGATAAGTATAGAAAATTGCAGGGATGAACCAAACATCCCATGATTTCACAGATGGATCATTACCAGACCCTCGTGAAATCTTGTTTATCTTGTTAAAGATAAATGAGTTAGAGATGGGCAAAATGGTTTTGATAAAATAACTGTATTTGGCATATGTTTACTGTGACCTTCAAAAGCACTTGGAATATCTCGTATCTTTTAGTTTCCTGATTTTCACTAGTTCCTCATGAGTAAGCCAACTCTGACACATTTCTTTTTGTATATTATTTATTTATTGTCATTTGCTTTTAATTATGATATTTGTATATTTTAGAGAATTATGAAAATAGAGAAACATAAAAAGAGGGAAAATGTTAATGTACTCTTGGAACACACACAACAATTACTAAGTTTTAGGATATTTCTTTTACCTTTTTGAATCATATACACAGATATAATGCAAAATTGGGATTATACTCTATGTTTAAGGAGGTAATTCTCCTTTTAAAATTTTCCATAGTTTAACAACAGTCAACTTATTTCCTTAAATCATATTATTTCCTTAAGTTATAGTCTACTTAATTCGTTAAATCATGTTCAGAAACCTAATTTTTAGAGATTATCGAGCATCTCGTATATTGAATTTTTGTAATTTATTCAGTTGATTTTTAATTTTTGGACATGTAGTTTGCTTTCAGTTTTTCACTATTATAAGTACCTTCCTTATAGATACCTATCAATACATCTCTTTTTTGTTGGATTTCTTATTATTTTACCAATGTAAATTCCTAGAAATGGAGTTACTAGCCAGAAGGCATGAATATTTTTAAGGTTTTTCTTAAGTTAACTTACTCTTTATGTCTCAGTGTCCATGTTATAACTTGAAATAGTAACAAGACCAACCTTGCATGACTGTTGAGAGGATTAAGTGAGATGATTTATTGCGAGATTTTAGCAAACTCGGCAGTAGTACACAGAATACTAGCGCCTAGTACTGTCATCATTCCATCCCACCCCGTTCCGGTCCGCCCCAGTTGGTTCCTAGGCAGGCTAATTAGCTGATCCTATTCCAAGCTTGCTGAATACAAAGAAAGAACTTTAATAAGTTCCTGGGTAGCTGGCAGCTCCTGGGACTTAAAGCTAGCATCTCATTCCCCTGGGAGGTCATCACTGCTTTTGCTCCATTTCCCTACCTGAGGTTTTTTTGCTACAGGGATTTGTATGGGCTGAAACAGAGCCATCTGAGGGAGTGGTCAAAAGCTCACCTATTTTCTGACTTTCCAAGCCCAGCGATTCAGTCCAGCTCTGAGAAGTCTGATCCCAAGGTTTTACTTCTCTGTGGAATCAGGAAGAGTGACTAACGAAGATGGTTTCTTATTTTTAAGGGAAAAATCCAACTTCCTGAAAATACTCCTAGAATATATATCTACCCCCCGCAGACACACACATGTATGCTCCATGTACAGCACAGTCAAGATTAACATCCAGTTTTCAGGAGATGCTTCCGGGGGCTACGGCCAGCTCAGCCAAGTTCACTCCTGGTGGCTGCTGAGTCCGTCTGGGGGAGATGAGGAAACAAAGCCAGTAGCCGCTTGATGAATCCCTCTCAAGGCTGTCTTTGGGATCAGAGCTCTCTGACCATAAACTGTCTAAGGGATAATGAATTTCAAGTCACAAACTGAAGCAAAATGTAAGAAAATTCAAATCAGTTAAGTACAACTGAAGAACCAGCATGCTGAGGGAGCGCAGTGGCTCGCAAGGACAATCTCATTTCATCTTTAATTTGCATATGGTAAAGATTGATTTTCTACAGCTAATCCAAATTTATGACACATCAGGTGATATTTAAAGCACTCAATGGAGCATTTGATAGCCAAACATTTTTCCTGATTAGTACCCACTTGACCTGGTGACCCAGGGATGAATGCTGATCACCCATCCCCCCTCCTAAATGGAATCACTGCCAAGCAGTCAGCAGATAAACAGCCAGACCGCAGTCAGAGTGTCCAGCCATTTAAAAGTCTGGTGTTCTCAAAGGCTGGGGGTGGGGTGGGGGCTGGTGGGTTTGTCTTTTCAAAATTACACGAGTCAGGGATTTTATGGCTTTCACACCCCTAGCCTCATTTATGTAGATTATACTCGCAGAGCATTCATAATATGCCATCTTTCTTACACATAATCTCAACAGTCTTGATGGACAGGGATTCCTAATCTCAATTGACAGATGGCAAAGCTGAACCTCAGAGAAGTTAGGTAATTTCCCCAATCACCTAGCTAGCAAGTGGCGGGGCCAGGATTGAAGCTCAGTTCTGGTGAGCCCAAAGCTTAGTCTTTCCAGTTCAGCACTGTTCACTAAAGATTCAGAGTTCACTGCCTTGGCTGGTAGCTGGATTTGAGCAGAAACTATCAGGAGCCTAAGTTAAGGCATGGGGGAGGGAGCAGCCAGACAGGCCAGAGGTATCTGCATAAATCTGTGAGCCAGATATCAGGAGATTTTGATCATGGTTTTGATTCTATATATTGTTTCTTCATACCATCCATCCAGGGAGCTGTGGAGAGGGTAACCCTGGTTAAAGAGCTTGTTTTAACCACCCAGCATGAATAGTTCCATCATTCCAGCATTTGTGAACCTGTCACCAAAGGGGCTTCCCCAGAAATAAACTTACCCAACCCTTAGTTTTATATCAGCAAAGATGATTTCTTCCACTAAGGTGGAATTGGACTCGTTTGTTGCTCTGCTGGTCTCCCAGAGGACACTATCCAGGCAGCTACTCAATGAGGCTGCTCGGTGGGGCTGGACGATCCAACACAACTCCCTCACGTGTCAGATTAATGGTTCTGGCTCTTGACTGGGCCTCACTCACCGCAGGTTTTTCATCCTCCAGACAGCTTGCTTGAGCTTCTTCACTCAGTGCTCTCAGGGTTTCAAGAGGGTCCACGCTTGGACCTCCAGTATCATCACTTGTACTGCAATCTACTGTTAAAAGCAAGATACAAAGTACCCAGATTCAAAAGAGGCAGAGAAAAAGACTCCATCTCTTGATGGGGGAGCATAGGGGCATGCTAACAGAAGTGGGAGAAATCTGTGACCAGTTTTTACAACCTCTCCCAATGAGAAAATAACCCCACCTAGATAAGGAGGATGTTCTTCTCCAGTGCTCATGAAACGTGGACATGTACATGAATCGCCTGGGGGTCTTTTAACAATGTAGATTCTGACTTACTGGGTCTGGTGTGGCAGCTTTTTGTTGTTCAGTTGCTAAGTTGTGTCCAACTCTTTGTGACCCCATGGACTGCAGCACACCAGGCTTCCCTGTCCTTCACTGTCTCCCAGAGTTTGCCCAAATTCATGTCCATTGAATTGATGATGCCATCCAACCATCTCGTCCTCTGTTGCCCCCTTCTCTTCCTGCCTTCAATCTTGCCCAGCATCAGGGTCTTTTCCAGTGAAGTCAGTTCTTTGCATCAGGTGGCCAAAGTATTGGAGCTTCAGCTTCAGCACCAGTCCTTCCAATGAATATTTAAGGTTGATTTCCTTTAGGATTGACTGGTTTGCTCTCCTTGCAGTCCAAGGAACTCTCAAGAGTCTTCTCTAGAACCACAGTTTGAAAGCATCAATTCCTTGGTGCTCAGCCTTTTTTATGGTCCAACTCTCACATCTGTACATGACTTTTGGGAAAACCATAGCTTCAACCATATGAACCTTTGTCGGCACAGTGGTATCTTTGCTTTTTTAATATGCTGTCTAGGTTTGTCATAGCTTTCCTTCCAAGTAGCAAGCATCTTTTAATTTCTTGGCTGCAATCACTGTCCAGAGTGATTTTGGAGTCCAAGAAAATAAAACCTGTCACTGCTTCCACTTTTTCGCCTTCTATTTGCCATGTAGTGATGGCACCAGATGCCATGATCTTAGTTTTTTGAATGTTGAGTTTTAAGCCAGCGTTTTGACTCTCCTCTTTCACCTTCATCAAGAGGCTCTTTAGTTCCTCTTTGCTTTCTGCCATTAGGGTGGTATCATCTGCATATCTGAGGTTGTTGATACATCTCCGTGGTGTGGGGGCCTGAGTTTTCATCCTTCTAATAAGATCTCTGGGGATGCTGCTGCCACCGGGCCGCAGAACATACTGAGAGCAGCCAGTTTCTAATAATGATGTGGAATAGCATTCCCTCCCTTTTTTCTGCTATCACTGGCCTGCTGATAATGTGCTGGTTCTTCTAAGGGTAGAAAGCCCCCGCTCTGTGCCTTTTGTTTGGAATATGAAGGCAGTGACAGTGTCTGTGGCCATGTCTGTGTATTACGTGCATGGTTTTGTGATCACATCAGGAAGGATCACCAAATGGTAATATTAAAATGTTCACTTTGTGAAAAATGCCATCAATCTCTTTGATAGGATTTTTTAACGGTTTTAGTTTTATATTTCACGTATTATGAGAAAAGATTGCTTTGACTAGATAGATGGTTTTTGAGTCCAGAATGGTTAAAACTTGTCTGATTGTATTCAATTCCAATTTTCTGGCGTAATAACTTCTTTCCCTACAGGGACTGTGCTTAAGACTGTCTCAGGCAGGGCTCCCAGGCTCCGGGACAGATGCTAGGGTACCAGAAACCTGGGTAAAGCCTGGGACTCTGGTCACTAGTAGCCCACACAGAGTATGTGTTCTCTTTCCAACATAAACTAATGGTACAGTTTTTGCTGTGCTCATTGCTTCCATCATGTCTAACTGTTTGCAACCCCATGGACTGTAGCCCACCAGGCTCCTCTGTCCATGGGATTCTCCAGGCAAGAATCCTGGAGTGGGTTGCCATTTCCTTCTCCAGGGGATCCTGCCAACCCAGGGATCAAACCCTCATTCTCTCTGACTCCTACACTGCAGGTGGATTCTTTACCTGCTGAGCCACATGAGTGCAGTTTGTATACAATAAAATGACTTCGGATATTGTGCTCATTTTTCGGCTAATATGTGAGCAATCAGGCATTTATGAACAAGGGTGATCAGTCATTCTGTTTGTTTCTTTGTTTTTAATGGCACCAAGCCATTTTATTTTTGTCCTTACAAATGTTGGTGAGCTGGGGGAAACTAAGGCAGTGCATAGAGGTCTTCTTGGATAGGGAAGTGCTCCAAAATGAAAAAAAAAAAAAAAAAAGGTAAGAAGCACAGACATAGATAATTAGCCACAAATGTACGTATGTTTCTCTTTGGATTAAAATAAATCAAAATTAGGCATCAGGTCAACACCTAGAGACAGTTGCTTATTTTTTAAATAAATGTTTGAGAAATGGTTGCCCAGTTTCTTTTCAAAATGGATAGTTGAAAGCACAGGTCAGTTAGACAAGGAGGAGAAACTGTAAATTACTGTTCTGGCTGTAAATTAGTAGCATGTCAGTGTTCAGAGGGACCTCAGAGAGCAATTAATTCAAGTCTGTTATTTTACAAATGGGAAAACTGAGGCTTATGAGCAAACTTCTTCAAAGCTTGCTCCCAGTCAATCTAATTTGCTCTCTTAGCACACAGTCGCTTCAGTTACATCTGACTCTTTGCAACCCTATGAACCTTAGACCACCAGGCTCCTCCTCCCATGGGTTTCTCAGGCAAAAATTCTGGAGTAGGTTGCCATTTCCTCCTTGAGGGGAACTTCCTGACTCAGGGATCAAACCAGTGTCTCTTAAGTCTTGTGCACTGACAGGTGGGTTCTTTACCACTAGCGCCACCTGGAAGCCCAATTCAGTTCAGTCACTCAGTCGTGTCCGACTCTTTGCGACCCCATGAATCGCAGCACGCCAGGCCTCCCTGTCCATCACCAACTCCTGGAGTCTACCCAAACTCATGTCCATCGAGTTGATGATGCCATCCAGCCATCTCATCCTCTGTCGTCCCCTTCTCCTCCTGCCCTCAATCCCTCCCAGAATCAGGGTCTTTTCCAATGAGTCAACTCTTCACATGAGGTGGCCAAAGTATTGGAGTTTCAGCTTCAGCATCAGTCCTTCCAGTGAACACCCAGGACTGATCTCCTTTAGGATGGACTGGTTGGATCTCCTTGCAGTCCAAGGGACTTTCAAGAGTCTTCTCCAACACCACAGTTCAAAAGCATCAATTCTTTGGCGCTCAGCTTTCTTCACAGTCCAACTCTCACCTCCATACATGACCACTGGAAAAACCAGAGCCTTGACTAGATGGACCTTTGTTGGCAAAGTAATGTCTCTGCTTTTGAATATACTATCTAGGTTGGTCATAACTTTCCTTCCAAGGAGTAAGCGTCTTTTAATTTCATGGCTGCAATCACCATCTGCAGTGATTTTGGAGCCCCCAAAATAAAGTCAGCCACTGTTTCTACTGTTTCCACTCTTTCCCCATCTATTTCCCATGAAGTGATGGGACCAGATGCCATTGATCTTCATTTTCTGAATGTTGAGCTTTAAGCCAACTTTTTCACTCTCCTCTTTCACTTTCATCTATAGACTCAAAAAAAAGTGGAGGCAATTTGACCTTCTGAAGTTGCTGTCATGCTATTTGCCCTGGGTCTAAGATTTCTTGTTCCCTCATTGGAAACCTCTTGTCCTGCATTTGAGATTTTCCAAATCATTCGTTCAAAACCATGAATCTGATAACAGTCCTGTTTTTCCCTTATGGTCTCTTCCATCATTCTATCATGAAAGTTTCTCATTTCACACTATAACATTTTCCTTAAAGTCACCCTGACAAACGAGGGAAATAAAACCCCTCCGAGGGTGATTTTCCATCAACCTCTCTCTGTCCTGTGCTTTGTTAAAGACAGAAAGGACAATAAGAATCCTATATAGCCAAACCCCCCACAGGCTTTCCAGAATTATACACTGAATTGGCTTCCTCTGTAAGGATCCATTAGGGTTTGCTGGAGGAGGTAGGGGAAGAAATTCCATGTATAATGCTGGACTTTTTTCCGTATACCAGCCTATTTCATCACCATAACAACTTCCACTGTTTTCCCAAGGATAAAATGGAAGCTCAGAGAAGTTTAACTTCACTGGCCCAAGATTTCACAGTAAGTAGAAATACCTGGCTTCGAACTCAGATCTCCAAACCCTTTGACCTTCATTGTATACCTGTAGTTCTCAAATGCTTGCCCAGGTTGTGTGAGAGTCATTATAGAGATTTTTAAATACAAATTCTCAGGATTCACCCTCTAGTATGATCTCATAAATCTAGGTCGGGATCTGGAAATCCAGAAATCTGGGTTGAGTCCTAGAAATACATAATTTCTGTTTTATTTCTGTGTCTATATCTGTGTCAGCATCTATCGGTTAGCATTTGACACATAATAACTTGCCTCAAATTTAAAAGTTTAATGCAAACTTTTATTTAGGTAGTGATTCTTTTGAAAAGTATGTATTTGTTTATGTAATTTTATTGGAGTCTACTTGATTTTTAATGTTTTGTTAGTTTCAGGTGTACAGCAAAGTGATTCTGTTGTTCACACACATGTATTCATTCTTTTTCAGGGTTATACCCATTTAGGTTGTTACAGAATATTGCATAGAGTTTCCTGTCCTACACAGTAGTATAGTAGGTCCTCACTGGCTATCTGTTTTATATATAGTAGAGTGTGTATATGAATCCCAAGCTTCTGATTTATTCCCACCACACACTCTTTGGTAACCATAAATTTGTTTTCAAAATCTGGAAGTCTGTTTTTGTTTTGCAGCTAAATCCATCTTTATGATTCTTTAAACTGATTTTCTGTGTGAGTGGTATCATACGGTATTTGTCTTTGTCTGACTCACTTCAGTCACTCGGCCCATGTTGCTGCAAGTGGCACAATTCCATTCTTTTGTGTGGCTGAGTAATGTTCCGTTGTATATGTGCACCACATCTTCTTTATCTGTTCATCTGCTAACGGGCATGTAGGTTGCAGCCGTGTCTTAACTATTGTAAACAGTGCTGCAGTGAATATTGGGGTGCACCTCTCTTTTCAAATTTTGGTTTTCTCCAGGTGTATGCCCAGTAGTGGGATTGTTGGATCATATGGTGATTCTATTTTTAGCTTTTTAAGGAACCCCAGTACTGTTCTCCACAGTGACGGCACCAATTTACAGTCTCAGCAACAGTGTAGGAGGGGTCTCTTTTCTCACACCTTCTCCAGCATTTATTGTTTGCCTTTCTGAAACTGGTGTTAGGTGATATGGGTTGTCTTTTTTGTTTTATTTATGGTTTCCTGTGCTATACAAAAGCTTTTAAGTTTTTTAGGTTTTAAATAGGTTCGCTTTGTTTATTTTTGGCTTTGTTTTCATTACTGTAGAAAATGGATCAAAAAAACCTTGCTGAGATTTTTGTCAAAGAGTGTTCTGCTTATGTTTTCCTCCAAGAGTTTTATAGTGTCTGGCCTCACATTTAGGTTTTGATCCATTTTGAGTTTATTTTGGTGTATGGTGTTAGAGGATGTTTTCATGCCATTCGTATACATGTAACTGTTCAATAGCTCATGATCCAGTGAGTGGGGAATTTGGCCTGGCCTCTGCTGGGTGGCTCTTCTGCTGGTCTTACTGGGCTACAGTGTCAAGAGTTTCAAGAGCATCAGGAGAGGACAGACCCAAGGCACAAGCAGTCTTCAAGCTTCTGTCATATTTGTGTCCCATTTCTGCTGTCCCGTTGGCCATTGCAAGTCAAGTGGCCAAAGCCAGGGACTAACCCAGAAGGTGCTACACAGGGGCATGGATACAAGGAGAACAATTACTGTGACCATTTTTGTAACCCATCTATTTGCCGAAGAGGAAGAAAGAAATAGAGATGTTTATTGAACACAATTGGAGATAAAAGCTCAAATGGTATTTAAAGGTATGAAAATATTTCTGTGCTTCATTTAGCCCCCTCCATCATAATCCTCTTCTCCAGGGGTGACTACTTTTAGCTGTTTTCACCTGGTGGTGTATAACTTTTTATTGTTAATTCAACAATTTAAAAAATTATTATGGTTTTATAGGTAGACAACTTAATGAATTGTTCAAAAAAATTCATTACAAACAACAGAAGCCCCCTTCTCATTTTGCTCTCCTTGGAGTTAACTGCTTTCAGTTCTTTTAGCTGATTCTTTTGGTAGTTACCTCCGTATACTAAGTTACACATCACACACACACACATGCTTCTCACCTTTTTGGTGTTTATCATCCTCTCACTTCAGAAGATGCAGGTCTGGTTCTCTTTTATCTCCTCTCTGCCAGGGATGGGGGAGCCTGGTGGGCTGCCGTCTATGGGGCCGCACAGAGTCGGACACGACTGATGCGACTCAGCAGCAGCAGCAGCAGCAGTAGCAGCAGCTTATCAAACCACACACTCAGTGCTCCTCAATGTTAAGACAGAAAGAACCAAGGTCTAAGATGCAGCACTTCCATCAGACATCCAAGCATGCTGTTCATTTTTTAAAGTGGCTATCATTTATTTATTAATTAGCATTTATTTATTGGCTACACTGGGTCTTAGTTGCAACATGTGAGATCTAGTTCCCCAACCAGGAATCAAACCCAGGCCCCCTGCATTGGGAGCATACTTACCTACTGGACCATCAGGGAAGTCCCTGTTCATTTATCTTGGTGATAATGGAAGACCCAGACCCAGTCATGGAGTAAGGCATTCCTAGTATAATTTAAAAAAAAATTATTGAACATCAGGTAGGTGTTGTGAAGATATGAAATGTCCCAAGCTGTGGTTCCTCGCCTAGAATTTGTGTCCAGTGTAGTAAGGGGTATTCATGCAATATGGAGGGAGGAACAAAGGGCTGGAGAAATGCATTGGAGGGAGGCATCCCTTCTAGCTGACTTAACTGTGGAAGGTGTGGAGAAGGTAGTGTCTCAACTGGGTTTGTTGAGTGTCAGTTAGGAAGCATGTGTCAGTTAGGAAGCTTACATTACTTGAAACCAAAAACATACCCAACATAAACAGCAGGGTAATTTATTGATTCAAGTAACAGAAGTCTGAGTTGGAGCAGCCCTCAAGGTTGATGGATCTGGTGGCTCAGTATCTCACTAAGGAATATCCTCTGCTCCTCACACGGCCTTCCAAGGTGCTGTCTTTGTTCTAAAGCTGGTTGGTTGGATGGCTGACAGCAGCAGGGCGTGCCTTTGCTTCCCCTTTTGTGTCTAGGGGCAGAGAGAGTGCTTCTGCTCCAGCTTTCTCCCAAGCAAGAGGCCTCCATTTCCATCACGTGGATGGCTTAGGTCACATGTCCGCTGCTGGACCAGTGACTGTGGTCAAACAACATAGTGTCCTGGCTGGTCTGAGTCAGCCAGGATCCACCCCTGGCGCTTAGTGGGAGGAGTCTATTCCTAGAGTGAAAATATAACGGAAGAAAATTTAGGATTCTGATAGAAATTTCAGGGTGGAAAATGGATGCTGGGGTGGCAAGCAGGAATAGCCACTGTAGCAGAAAATGCCATTTTAAAGAAGATGTCAGTAGGGACAGAGGCCTGAGGCTGAGCAGTCTAGTCTTAGTTCGGGGAGTGGTGGGTGAGTATTCAGTATGACTGCATAAAGGAGGAGTGGAACCCTGTGCCTGCCTTTACCTGGACTATGAGTTACCTCTACGTCTTCGATCTCCTCTTCCTCAAGGAAAACAGCCCTCTTGAGGCCTGTGTATCCCAGTAAGTCTCCTGCACAGACTTCAGGGGATCTATAAACCTCATGAAATTATGTACAAAGATGTGTGTGCACATATTTCTGGGGCAAGACAGCTTAAATTTACTCAGATTTTGTAAGTGGCGCATGATTCTGAGTAGGTTAAAACCATAAACTCAACTAAGGTCACTCATGACGAGGATCAGTGCAGAAGACTGGTAGCCTGTGCCCTTCTTCCTGATCTTCCACTCTGATTTACCCTGATCCCTGCCCACGTGTATCCTGGACTCAAGTGCACGCCTTTTCCAATCTACTTCTATGACGTTCCACGGACTTGACCTTGTATGGACCCAATCCTTCCACATTAGCTTATTTTTTAAACAAATGAAGAAAAGGACAGCTGGTTAATAAATGGAATTGGGATATCTAGCTAAACATTTTGAAAAGATAGCCCTCATAATTTCTAAGCAAAAAAATAGATTCCATATGGTGTAAGGGAATAAATGTAAAATATGTCAGCAAGAATATACTAGAAGATGTTATACTTGAATAATGACATCATTTTAAAGTATGAAAGGAATTTCTAAATATCAGCTCAAGGACAGTTATCTTAAAAAATTATCTTAAAAATCTCTGGACGTCAAAAAATAACAAAAGATTAAAAGGCAAGTAAACTAATAAAAACACATGAAACATGTGTGACCCAGGAGTAATATAATTAATCTATATTAAGAAGCCTTGTAAGTCAGTAACAAAAGAGGAATTCTCCAAAAAACAAATGGGCCACAGACATGAAGTTAAACAAAAGATGAATCACAAAGTGCTAATAAAAATGGGGAACGCTTCCATTTTACTTATGATAGAAGAAGTAAAATGAAGACAATGAGATTTTTCTTAAAACCCTAACAATCAGTAAAGGAAAGCTATAAAGAAATGAACCCAAGAATACCTGCTTGATGAGCTTAAACTAGTACCACATTTTTCGAGAGGGGACTTGATGGTTTTTAGTTAGTAACAAAAATCCTAAAAATGTGTGTTTTGATTTAGCAATATCACTTTTGGAAAATTAGTCTAATGGAATAATCATTCACATAAGCACAGTTGTGAGTCCAAGGATATTTAGTTTGTTTTGTTTTTTAGAATTTTCATTGAAGTATAGTTGCTTTAGAATGTTGTGCTAATTTCTGCTGTTCAGCGAAGTGAATCAGTTATATGTAAACATATATCCCCTCTTTTTAAGATTCACTTCGTTTAGGTCACTACAGAGCACCGAGTAGAGTTCCCTGTGCTATGCAGTAGGTTCTCATTAGTTACCTATTTAGAATGCGTTTTTTAACCAATGGAGAATGGGAACATTCCACTGTTTAATAATAGGATATTGGTTCAAAAAATCACAGTGTAATTTTACATTAGAACATTGTGGCTATTACAAATAATTTTGGAGAACTATATCTGTAGACATGGAAATATGCCAATAATATATTAATAAGTGAAGAATGTGGGTTATGAAATAGAAAGTATCATGATTTTGCTCTTACGATATGTGTGTATGTACAGACACACAGAAAATGATTATCTGAGCAGCACTGTCCAATAGAAATACACTGCTGCTGCTGCTAAGTCGCTTCAGTCGTGTCTGACTCTGTGCAACCCCATAGATGGCAGCCCACCAGGCTCCCCCTGTCCCTGGGATTCTCCAGGCAAGAACACTGGAGTGGGCTGCCATTTCCTTCTCCAGTGCATGAAAGTGAAAAGTGAAAGTGAAGTCGCTCAGTCGTGTCTGACTCTTTGCAACCCCATGGACTGCAGCTCACCAGGCTCCTCTGTCCATGGGATTTTCCAGGCAAGAGTACTGGAGTGGGGTGCCATCGCCTTCTCCGAGAAATGCAATGCAAGCCCTATGTTTTCTAGTAGTCGCATTAAAGAAGAAAGTGAAAAGAAATTCATGTAACTGATAATATATTTTGTTTAACCAATATATCAGCAACACTGTAATTTCGACATGTAATCAATATAAAAATTATGAAGACATTTACCTCTCCTGGTGTGTGTGTGAAATCTATAAATCTGATGTGTGTTTTCACCTTAAGCACGTCTCAGTTCAGTCTGGCCACATGTCGAGTGTTCAGTTGCCACCTGGGCCTAACGGCTACCAAATCTGGGCAACACAAATTTGAATCCTATTCACCAGGTTTTAATAGCAGTTGAAACAGCTGGTGTCCTGTATGTTCTTTCTGTGATTGTGCTTTCTGGAATAATCATATATTCCTTTTTATTTCATACAAAAAAAATGAAGAAAGTTTTCTATTTGCTGAGAGAAGGGGGTAAAAAGAATAATTTTAATATGAGCTCAGGTAGAAGCAGGAGAGAGAATCAAGCACACTGACCACGTACACCCAGAGAACAGAACAGAATTTCTGAGCTCTTCGTAGATAAACTCCTGGGACACCAACCCAAGAGGATGCTTAGCTATTTTAAGAAACACTGGAATTTTGTTCAAGTGAAAATACTGATTAAAAAATTAGCTATCACCTGGGTTTTGGAAATCAGATAATCCTTTTTTTAGAGATATTCCAAGTAATTCTATGGGGGTATGATGAGAAAAACATTTAAAGCTTTTCTTCATGTGGATATTAATCTTAAATGAAAAATGTTTAGGAGAATCCTGCAATATACTCTCCAATTAAGCCAGATCGGTGGGTGGAAATGTTCCAGCAGAGATAACATAAAAATAGAATCGTCATTCCATCACAATTTAAATTATTCAAATATCTTCACATCAAGTAGAATTTAAGTGCATAGATAGAAATAACTTATTCTCGTCATTAGGACACGTAAGTAACAGAGGTAGTGATACTCAAGCAAGAGGAGCCACGTGAAGGAAAAGGTCAGGTGCAGAACTAACAACTTTCTCGTAAGGAAGCTTATTTTATCAAATTTTAACCCACCAGTTAATTTTACTTCACTCCCCCACTGAACTGTAAGTTCCACGTCTTATTTGCCGGTGTTTCCTCCAGCTTAGCACAGAGCCTGGGGTGTGGTCAGTGTTTGATACTAATTTTATTAACAAGCACTGTTTAGTGAGTTTCTGTTATATGTCAGACCCTGTTTTTCTTGGGATACATCAGGGAAGAAACCAGACAAAAATCCCTACTCTAATGGGACTTCCATGCTAGAGAGGGGAAACAGACAGTAAACAATAAACATTAAATATGCAAATTGTATAATACGGTATCAGTGGGAAGCACAGTGGAAAGAACAGAGGAGAGTCCGCACACATGTTCATGTCAGCACTAGTCGCAATAATCAAGAGGTGGAAACAGCCCGAGTGTCATTGATAAATGACTACGCAAACAAGATGTGGTAGATACAGACGACGAAATATCATTCAGACCCAAAAGGTGAGGATGTTCTGACACCTGCTACAGCATGGATGTCATGAAAAGTGAAAGTGATAGCCTCTCAGTCACATCAGACTCTCTTCATCCCCATGGGCTATATAGTCCACGTAATTCTGCAGGCCAGAATACTGGTGTGGATAGCCTTTCCCTTCTCCAGAGGATCTTCCCAACCCAGAGATCGAACCCTGCTCTCCTGCATTACAGGCAGATTCTTTACCAGCTGAGCCACAAGGGAAGCCGAAGAATACTGGAGTGGGGAGCCTATCCCATCTCCAGGGGGTCTTCCTGACACCGGAATCAAACGGGGGTCTCCTGCATTGCAGGCGGATTCTTTACCAACTGAGCTATCAGGGAAAAGCCATGGATGTCATATATCATCCATAAGGATGATCCTTAAAGACCTTATGTTAAATGAAATAAGTCAGATACAGAAGGACAGATACTGTATGACTGCACTCGTATGCTGTATCTAAAATAGTCAAATTTGTAGAAACGGAAATAAAATGCAGCTTACCAGAGGCTGAGGGAAGGAGGGAGTGGGAAGTGGTTTAAAGGGTAGAGTTTTAGTTTTGCAATGAAAAAGTTGTGGAGTTTGGATGCGCAATATGTTAGATACACATTACTGAATTGTATACTTACTTAGAAATAGTTGCAGTGTTAAATCTTATGTTCTGCATTTAAATGAAAGCCCAGATGACCAGTTAGGCGTGACACTATTGGGTGATTGATGTAAAAGGACAGTCTTTAAGGCTGTTCTCCACCTTCACATTTTTGCTGTCAAAAAATATATTCCATGGGAGGACTTTATTTTTGTCCCTGTAACACACTTTTCCAATTTTAGGTTAAGCAATCAAGGTAATTTATATTAAATATTCTACAAACCTTGCCAGTAGATAATAGATGTTCAACTCTTAAGAAATGCCAACTGGAGTTGTTCTGTCTGAAGATTGACTCAAATGCCATTCCAAATCTTACAGAAAGTGAAATGCCACTCTGGTGTTTCTAAAAGACCCAGAGGTCACATCTAAGGGCGCACTTCTCACATTGACTTCCTGCCTCTACTGGACTAGCTCTACTTCCTGCTCTTCTTCTGAGCTGTGTCTGCTGTCCCCAGCCTACCTCAATGAACTGTCTTCAGTACTCATCCATTTAGACACTGACACAAGGCCTCTTCGGGTGTAATACAGCTTGCTGCTAGTGGGAGAGACCGCAGGACAATATGGCAGTCAACGCAGGCCATGGAGAAGTGAATTCTGTATTCCACGCTTCCCAAAACAGTAGTACCAAGCACCCCCAGGGGCTGCAGCAAACTCACATCTGTGCTGTAGGCTTGCCTACATTTTCAAAAGAAACAAAGCAATATTCAAAATCTGTTGAGCCCTGCACAAGCTACCAGCTCAAAGTAGTTCCCTGTTTCAACAGTAGATTGTGCTACATTCCTTTCAATGATATCTTATCTTTGTGAATCTTGGATGTTCAGGGTTGATGAGATTAAAAAAAGCAAGTGCCTTGTGGAAATCAACATGGAACAGGAGACACTACTATGTTTGGATATATTAAGCTGTTTGGGTTTAATAAAACAATGATTACATTTCCTTTGTCCCTTGGTGGGGGTGGGGGGGGGGGCAGCAGAAAAAATTTTAGGGAGACTAAGGGTACTGTGAGCCAAGAAAGTTTGGGAACTGATGTAGTAGTTAACACTGTTGAAAAATATCACTGAGCCATTTCTGCCATCGTAAGTGCCAGCTGCTGGCCATACTCTGTTCTGGGCTCCGTCTCTATTTCTAGCTCCTGTGGGTTTCCAGCATGGGTCACTTCAGCCTTCTTTTTTGTTTTGGTACCCCCTCCCAGACCATGTCCTCAGGGTATTCCCTTCCATCCTTCAACAGCCTGTCAAGGTATTTCCTGCATAAAGACAGTTTCCTCCTTAAAAGAAATTCTTTTCCCAGCAGAGTAAAAAAAATTTTTTTTTTCTTCTTCTGGTATTAATTGTTGCAATATGAGAGAAGAGACCCTGCACCGTGAGGGCATTCGGGAATAGGGAGATAAACGGGCAACTCAGAAGCACAAAAGGGCAACTCAGAAGTGTGATGGGTGATTAAAAGGAGCAAAAAGCATCTAAGCAAAGTTTGCCTACTTCATTGCACCCTGACCACAGACTGTGTCACCAGATGCATTTAAACCTGCCCAGGGTCCAAACACAGAACATACAACACAAATATAATCTCCTCCCTGACTCTACAAACTTTAAACTTTGCCTAACTTCAAAAGGCAGGATTTTATAGTGTCTTGATGCGTTATTCCCTCCTGTAGTTAAATATACTGGTATAAGCTCTGGGGCTTCCCTGGTGGCTCAGATGGTAAAGAACCTGCCTGCAATGCAGGAGACCCAGGTTTGGTCCCTGGGTTGGGAAGATCCCTCTGAGTAGGAAATGGCAACCCACTTCAGTATTCTTGCCTGGAGAATTCCATGGACAGAGGAGCCTGGTAGGCTACAGTCCATGGGGTCGCAAAGAATCGGACACAACTGAGTGACTAACACTTTCAAGCTGTGGGAGCAAAACCTGGTAATTTCATCTGGTGGGTATGTCTGTTTTCTGAATTTCTCCAGAATTAGTGAAATTTTTCTTAGTCTCCATCTTTGGTCCTGAACATCCACACCAACCGTTTCTTTCCTTGCTTTGTCCTCTATTCCATTCTTATTCAAGAAGAATATCCTATACTTTTGCTAACTTGTGTCAGGTAGGGGATGGTGGTGGAGAAAACCTAATCTTTCATGAGAAATACGTGACCTGACATTTGTGAAGGCTCTGCCTTCATGCCTTTGCCTTTGCTATGAAGTCCGATTAAGGAAAATATCCGTATTCTCCTCACCTCCACCTTGGTGCAACGGTATTCTCTTCCATATCCATCACTGTCTAATGGTTCACAGGATCATGAAGACATGAAACTATTCCTTGTTGTAGTAGAAGTCTCTCCCAAGTGGGTGTTTTTTTTTTTTTTTTGTAGTTACTATGAAACATCTCTGGCCATAAGTCTCCTTTAAAATGGGTTTTCACCTTCTGCTCTGTGTTGCAAGAACCACCTTTTCCCTGGATTGGTTGCATTAATTTGTGTTAATCCCCATTAATAGGACCTCTGCACTGCTTACAACACTCTGAGAAGGCTATTTACATAAAGCCTGAGGCATACATGTGATGAGTGAGGAGGAATCTGGCATTTTTGAGGCTTCAGATGGGAGTGCCTGCTTGGAATTATTTCTTGTTCGTCCATCTGAAGAACCCAAGATCTCCTGAAATTTTAGATGTGGAGACTATGTTTCATTTTCTGATATCTGCAGAGATCTCAAGAGAGCATTTATTTTTTATTTTTTTTATTTTTATTTATTAAAAAATTTTTTTTTCTTTTTACTTTTTTTTACTTTAAAATACTGTATTGGTTTTGGCATACATTGACATGAATCCGCCACGGGTGTACATGAGCTCCCAAACATGAGAGCATTTTTGAAACTGAATTCTGTTCCAGGCACTGGACTACAGCCTTATTGCAGCTGGTCCCCAAATATGGCGACCATCAAGCCCTTTCCATCCTGTAGGCACATGTACCATCAAGCCCTTTCCATCCTGTAGGCACATGTACCATGGAGCCCTTTCCATGCTGTAGGCACATGTACCATCAAGCCCTTTCCATCCTGTAGGCACGTGTTGTTCCTCCCTGGATGAGATGGGCCCATTCCCCCTCCCACTAAACCTGTACTGGCCCTTTGAGTTGCTGTGACCAACACAATGTAATGGAAATGACCCTGTGCCAGTGATAGACCTAACTTTTAGGAAGTCTGGCAGTTTTTGCTTCTCTCTCGGGAGCCAGCTGCCAAATAGGAAGTCCATCTGCTCCGAGATTGCTATGTGGAAAGAAAGCCCAGGTTTCCAAAGGGTGAGGGGAGGGGCAGAGAGAGAGAAAGAGCACTCGCTAGCTAGCTGGCTGCTGGATTGTCCGCAGCTGTTCCAGCCACTGTGGGGTGTGAGACATGGGCGTGAAAGAGCCATTTTGGATGTTTCAGCCGCATGGACATGACCTGGAACAGAAGAGCCACCCAACTGAGCCCCGCTTAGGTTGCAGAATCGTGAGAAATCACAAACAGTTTTTTTAAAGTCACTCAGTTTTGAGAAGGTGTGCTGTGTAGTAGCAGATAATGGAAACAGTGCCCAGTATTATTTCATGTAATCAATATAACAACCAATCCTGTGAGGTACGGTTTGCTTCCTCTCTTTTACAAATGAGGGGACTGAGGTTTTGAGAGTTATGTAACCTCCCCATGTCACACAGCTAGTAAATGACCGAGCTGGCACAGGATCTCAGGCTTGTTTGATTCCAGAGGCTCACATTTAACCGAAATGCCTCTCCACGGAAAATGAAAAGTCCCATGTATGTGGTATACGATAGGGGTGTTCTCTGTTCAAAGGAAATCTGTTAAAATGCTTGGATTAACAGATGCTCATAGCTCCTGACTACCGCTTCCCTTCATGTTTCCCTAAAAGAACCCCCATCGTCGGGCTTTTTATGAAGATGGATGGCAGCCGCGTGAGCCGTGTCTGGGGTGGCAGCTGCTGACAGGGATGCGGAAGACAAGAGGGCAGCTGGGGAAGGAAGTGGCATTTGTTGAATAGCTACCATGTGCTGCCTGCTGCCCATGACTGCCTGATCTAATCCTCAGGCAACCTGATAAGGATGGCACAGCCATCTCTGCTCTACAGATGAGAAAACTGAGGGGCAGAGAGGCGAGGGAACTTGCCCAAAGGAACCTGGATAGAAACATCAAACACAGGATTTGCCTGCACATCTGTCCAGCTCCAGAGTCTGAAGTCTTTCTGATCTAATTAAAACTAAAGACCCAGGCTTATCTCGTATGTACAACTTCAAGATTTTTAATGTTGGAGCTGAGAGATTTTCCAGTTTTTACGATTTATTTTTCAGTGTCCTGCTTTTGCTGAAGCCAGAAGCCAACTCAGAGGGTAAAAACAGAGGAAAAGCAATGGCGCATTTCAAAGAAAGATGAATGAGAATTAATTGAAATACCAAGCCATTCAGGAAAGCAAAACAAAACAGAAAAACCTCTTGGTGCAGCCTCCCAAGATAACCAAGTGCAGCTCAGGAGTGCTGAGCTGGGGCTGACACTAGGCAGCTGGACAGATGTGGCAGTGAGGTCCGGGGACTTGGGCACACACGTTTCTCTCTACAAAATGTCAACCTGAAAAAGTCCAACCTGGAACTTGAGAGTTATGTTTTATTCGGTGAGAACTTTTAGGACTTCAAGCCTGGAAACAGCATTTCAAGTGACCCCGAGGGAATTACTCTGAGGAGGCAGGGGCTGGGGGTGGGGTGAGGAGTCAGGTTATATAGTAGTTTGTAACACATGGCAGGTAGTCTCAATATCAAAAGTATTTTTGTGAATTAAAGAAAACCAGGTATCTCAAGTTGAGGAATTTAGCACTTTTCTATGTATGGGAAGGTGCAAGATCCTGGGCTCACTGAAATCATTCCTTTCATGTGCATCTCAGCTGTCCTGGGCCAGCATCCTGCACTTCCCCTCAGTGCTCACCTTAGGGAGTGGCTGCAGCCCAGTGGCTTCTGGATGGCAGGTATTGTTCTTCCTGGTTGCCCTGGGGGGCTGGAATCACTGATGACTGTGACCTCCTCATTTATTGATATGGCAGGAAATACTCCATTTCTCAAAAACATCTTTAGCAGAGACTGCTCACTGCTGTGGTGGGTTTCTAAGGAACTTTTAAATACTTTATGAAGTCAAAACCACCTCTGAAATTTTCCCCGTACACTTATGGCCCCTTCAAAGTATAGCCACAAAGATTCCAGTGTCCCCCAGAGCATCCATCGCCCTGTGGAGTCACCTGGAGTTTCTGCCCACTTACAGGAAGGTTGTCACTGCATCTTGGGACTTTGTCTGCTTTTGTGGAGGTTCTCTCTCTCTCTCTCCACCCCCCCTCCCTATCAGACCAGGTACTGTCCTAGCTTTGCTAGCTACCCCTATCAGCAAGCCAGGTACTGTCCTAGTCCTTTGGGGTTTCCTAGTTACTTAGGAGTCAGCCGGGATAGCAAGCTAGTGCTCTCTCTGTTTCTCTCTGTCTCTCTCTCTCTCTCAGAATAGGGGCTGTGGAGTCAGCCGGGATAGCCAGCTAGTGCTCTCTCTGTCTCTCTCTCTCAGAACAGGGACTGTGGAGTCAGCCGGGATAGCCAGCTAGTGCTCTCTCTGTCTCTCTCTCTCAGAACAGGGGCTGTGGGGATCAGCTGAGTGGTGTTTGTGTTCTGCACAGTCTGCCCTGTCTGTTCCTGCCTTCCTTTTCCTCCCGCCTGAGATCTCAGCACTCAGGCATCCATGGAATGCTCCCCCTTACTCAAAGGTGTGGAGGTTCTGGAGACCTGGCTGCCTTGGTGGCCTTGCCTTGGGAGGAAAAGCAAGACCAGCCACCCAAGGGCCATGTCTGACCCTGGTGCTCTGCGCGCCTCTCTCTGGTCTCTGGTTTCCTCTCGCTACGACCAGGAGGCTGCAGCAGGTCTCCTGATGGGCTGTCTCTCCTCTGACATGCTAAGAGCAGAGTCTTTTTTCCCATCAGCAGATTCCCACGATGGGGAGGACCATCTCCCCCTCCAGCTCTTAAAGGCTCAGCCCTGCCATGTTTATGTGGGGAGCCAACCACAGGGTCCTCCTGAGAGGAGCGGTGTATGGGCGTGTCTGTGAGCCTACCTGAACTTTGTTCCCATACCCAGGACCCTGTTGCTGTTTACGCATCACGAAGTAAGCAGGCACACATATGAGGCTTAATAATTAGATACGTGGCTGGCCCCCTCTTTCTTGCCAACTAATTGCAGCGTTTGGTTCTTCCCCAGAATCACTCTCCTGTTAAAAAGTAGAGGAAAGGAAAGGAAGACCTTATCAACCCACCCACATGTTCTGGTCAAGCTGCTTCGAGAAGCAGCAAATTGAAAGTCTCACTTTATAACTTTGTTGAAAGCAGAGGAGCAAGAAGCACTCGATTGGCGCCCCTCTCCCTACCTCATAAGTGTTTCTGGAAGCTTTAGACAACTGGAGCTTATGAGAAACTGACTGAAAATATTTTTGGAGCTATGAAGTCATCTGTCATACCACCGGGAGGATTGGATCTGGGGCTTCCGGCTCCGTGGCCATATATAATACCGTATCTTGCTTGCTGCTCGGCACCCTGAGCTGTTAGAGCGTGTTTACTGTCCTCTCCACAGCTGCCTGAAAATGATCTATGGAACTGTCTGAAGAGGTTCTTTGCTCATCATTGCAAAGCAAAGCTCAGGCTACAGCTGAGCAGGCAGACACACATTCTCAGGTTTAAAAAGATAATGAAGGGAAGAGAGACAACATAGGGTCAAGCATTGGGAAAGTGACTTGAACAAGTCACACAATCTTTCTGAGCCTCAGATTTCTTGTATGAAAAATGGGAACAGGAATGTATATATATATATATATACATATATACATTTGCCTTGCCTATCTCACGAAGTTGTTATTTTCAGGTTCAAATAAGGTAGACAAGAGCAATATATGGGTTTTGAATTGCTAGAGAAATGAGACGCTGAATTCTCAGGATGAACATGGAGAAGAGCCTATCTTGATTGGGTCAGCTCAGAGTTACTCTTTTAAAGACCCCGGTGTTTATGATCTTTCCCAAGGTGTAGGTTGATTTTATTGTCTTCTTCTGTAAGGAGAGAAAATGCATCCCTAGGAAGGCTCTTAAAATTCTCTGCCCTAGGTCTGAGAGAGACACAGCAGGGAAACATCTGGAAGCCCTGGCTGCTTTAGGGGGGTCCCCAGATGCAGTTTTGGTCATTTTATCTCTGTTCAGGAGGAAGACTCTCATGTACAAGTGTCTCATCTCATTCTCAAAGTCGTTCTTCCTCTATGCCAATATATAATAGGTGCTTGTAGAGGTAGAGCAGAATACCTGGCCTAGAACCCGTTTAAATATCTTAGGATCTGGAAAGGACTAGTCTCTTGGGTCTGGAGGTGATAGTGGAAAAAAAAAAAAAAAAGAAAGTATTGGTTGCTCAGTTATGTTCAACCCTTGGTGACCCCATGGACTATAGTCCGCCAGGCTCCTCTGTCCATGGCATTCTCCAGGCAGTAATACTGGGGTGGGTAGCCATTCCTTTCTCCAGGGGATCTTCCTGGCCCAGGAATCGAATCTAGGTTTCTTGCATTGCAGGCTGATTCTTTACTGTCTGAGCCACCAGGGAATAGCTCCAATCATGGAATCTAGAAGCCTGCAGAAGGTGAGAAGGCAAACAGATCTCATTCTTCTGTGAATTGTACCCCAAACCTATTTCATCCAAAGGTGAGGAAATGAGACAAAAGGCAGATGAGTCCATGCATAAATATTGCTAAAACTCTTGTTTCCAAAACACATTCTTTAAAAAAAAAAAAAATTGAGAAATAGAGGCAAAAGATCTAACGGCTGGGGCCTTTCTTTTTTTTTTTTAATTGGAGTGACATTGCACAGATAGTCCTACGGTAGACAACAAGGAGGGGACACAGCCCTGGATGGCAAAGGAAGAAAACCAAGCCACTGGGTCTCCTCCCACTTCCAGTCCTCATCATATTTTTGGAAATATGCAGTGTAGTCAAATGTCCCATTCTTATAAAGATCTGAGCCTTGAAATCTTTGACTTTATTCACAGCTGGACTTGGGTCTAGGGTGACCATTGCTTAAGTGATTCCACACCTTGGGGAGCCCAAGTTGGGGCTTTCATGTTCAAAGGACATGGTCCATTGAAGACTTGGAATACGGACTTGCTCTGATCTTCATAGTTTTCAGTTTTCACGGCCAAAGCAAGGCTTACTTTTAAAATGTGACTGTGTTATCTTCCTTTCTTCCCCCACCACTCATATTATCAACTGTTCGAGGACAGAAGAAGACGCCGCATAGGCATGGAGCTGTGGCCACACTGAGAGTTTACCTCTTGGGCTTTCATGATTTTCTTCCCAACAGGCAAACATCTCGTAAGACACACTTTCGTTAAGAGAAACAAACCATGTCGGCTGAACCTTTCAACCGTGCTCTGACAGTTGGACTTGAGATAAACGAGAAAAAACTTTTCAAATCTGTATTCAGCCAGCATAGTCTGAAATTTCCAATTTGCAAAAATTCAGAGAAGGATGCAAATTCTTTCCTTTTATTGAGAGAATAATGATGTTATTAACCACTCTCCAAGCTCAAGACATCAAGATGGGCTAGTTTAGTTCAGCCCAAGAATCAGTTCTAATATTTGAAGGGGTCAAATTGGACAAGAATGGGCTTCCCTGGCGGTCAGTGGTTGAATCTGCCTTGCAATGCAGGAGACACATGTTCAATTCCTGGTCGGGGAAGTGGGATCCCACATGTGGTGGAACAACTAAGCCTGTGGACCACAATTAGAGAGCTTATGCACCACAGGTAGAGAGTCCATTTGCCGCAACAAAAGATCCGGCATGGCAACTGAGACCCCACACAACCAAAAATAAATTAATAAATAAATATTTTAAAAAATCATGTAAGAAGTATTTCTGCATCACTGATAAATAGCATAACAACACAGGGTAGGGGGAAGGTGCAGATGTAAACTACAGTTAAGAAATTACTGGAATCAGTGCTACTTGTTACTTTGTGATAAGACCAGGCATGTAAGGTGGGTGCTAAGAAAATATCATTGGTGTGGGGGCAGGCCAGGAGGTCCTGGGGAGGCATAACTAGTACAGAAGTTCACTCCCCAAGGAAGGGGAGAAGTGCTTCTTGTGGAAGAAAATGTGACAGAGATACGAAAAGATTAAACTCTAATTGAGCACCCACCGTGAGCTGAATGTTGTGCTAGGCATGTAGCATATATGATTTCTCAGTTAGACATCCCATCTATGAACTAAGTAATGTTATTCCCAAGAAATGGAAACTATTAATAACTTAGAGAAGGAAAAGACTGTTAGAGCTGAGTGTCCTCAGGCTCAATGGCCTGGAGCTCAGGCTGGAGTCACCAGCCAGGAAGGTTTACAGGACCCTACCTTACTCTGGGAGACAGCACACACCTGGCAGCCTTTGCCTACCCAGATCAAGAATGCTGCTTCAACTTGGAGAGTGAGCAGCTTCCTGTCAGCGTGAAGCAGCATGCGCCTCGTGCGAACAGCTGGCATAACTGGCCCGACTGGACTGGACTGGGAGCTGCCTGCTTCCAGGCCCTTGAGGGGAACTCACCTTGCTGCTTGTCTCCCTGCCTGGCTCGGCTCTGCAGTGTTGAAACACTTGGGATTCAGCTCTGCTCTGCCTCCAGCCTAGCCAGGCTCTGAGCTCATCTCCCAAAGCCCACACCTTTCCATACCCTCAAAAGTAGCCTAGCGTGTTTGCCTTAAGGACTGCTTCTTCCCTTTCCCTGTATTGTCTCACATTTCAGGGTAACCCTTCTGTCCGCTCCCAACAAATAGGGCCTCTCACCCGAGGGCAGCAGTATCTCCTGGGGCTTATTGGCCTGCTTATAGATATCCTGGCTTCCTGCCTGCTGTAAGTTGGGCTGAGAAGACACCACTGAGTGTGATCAGGAACCAGTGAAGTGGAGGAGAAAGGGACGGGATTCAAAGGGAAACCGCAGACAGCGAGAAAGGCCAGGTAGGGGATTTAGATATTCAGCAGGAGGATTTTATTAAAGATGTGATGGTGTTCGTATTTCACGATTGGGCTGGAAGCGAGAAGAGATTGCAAGTGTGAGAATGGTGAAGCAAGTTACATAGCAACCCAAGAATGCCACCATGGGGGTCAGAACTAAGGTTTTTCTGTTCTGTTTTAAATTAATCCAGATACCTTCAACTCCACCCAACTCACACCAGTTTGTGGATTCCAACTGATTTTATTTAAACAGTCACCAGATCTCTTGGATTCACAGCCAACAACTCCCAAATGATAGGTAGCCTCCTTCCTTTGTCTGTGGAGTTAATTTGGTGTGATAGAAGGAATAATTCAAGAAGAATTCTTTGCACTGCTGGAATTTGTGTGCTGTTCTTTTTAAATTTTTAATTGAAGTATAGTTAATTCATAATATAGTGGTAGTTTCAAATGTATAGCACAGTGGTTCATATATATATGTACGTGTGTGTGAATATATATATGTATATGTGTGTATATATACATATTATATATATAATATGTATATATATGGCTTCCCCTGTGGCTCAGACAGTAAAGAATTTGCCTGCAATGTAGGAGACCTGGGTTCGATTCCTGTGTCAGGAAGATTCCCTGGAAAAGGAAATGGCTATCCACTCCAGTATCCTTGTCTGGAGAATTCCATGGACAGAGGAACCTTGGGGGCTACAGTCCACGGGGTTTCAGAGAGTCAGACACGACTGAACACACACACTCACACACACTCACACACACACACACACACACACACACACACACACACATAATTAGCCTTCAGATTCTCTTGCCTTATAGGTTATTACAAAATGTTGAATATAGTTTGCTATACTATACTTGTCATATATACAGTCCTTGTTAGTTGTCTGTTTTATGTATAGTAGTTTATATATGTTAATCTCAACCTCCTAATTTATCCCTCCCCTCATCTTTCCCCTTTGGTACACATAAGTTTGTTTTCTGTGTCTGTGAGCCTCTTTTTGTTTTGGAATTAAGTTCATTGGTACCACTTTTTTAGATTCCGCGTATAAGTTATATTGTATGATACTTGTCTTTCTCTGTCTGGCTATCTTCACTTAGTCTGATCATCTCTAGGTCCACTCACGCTGCAAATGGCATCATTTCATTCTTCTTTATGGCTGAGAAGTATTCCATTGTGTATGTACACGCCGTCTACTTTATCCATTCATCAGCTGATGGCCATATAGATTGCTTCCATGTCTTGGCTATTGTAAATAGTGCTGCAGTGAAAATTGGGATGCGTGTATCTGTTTGAATTATTTTCTTTTCCCAGATATATGCCCAGGAGTAGAATTTCTAGATCATTTCGTAGTTCTATTTTTAGTTTTTAAAGGAACCTTCATTTCTGTTCTCCATTATAGCTGCATCAGTTTACATTCCCAACAGTGCAAGAGGGCTCCCTTTTCTCCACACCCTCTCCAGCATTGTTTGTAGACTTTTTGATGATGGCCATTCAGACTAGTGTGAGGTGATATCTCATTGTAGTTTTGATGTTCAGTTCACTTCAGTCACTCAGTCGTGTCCAACTCTTTGCAACCCCATGAGCTGCAGCACACCGTGATGCCTCCCTGTCCATCACCAACTCCCCGAGTCCACCCAAACCCATGTCCATCTAGTCGATGATGCCATCCAGCCATCTCATCCTCTGCCGCCCCCTTCTCCTCCTGCCCTCAGTCTTGCATTTCTCTAAAAATTAGCGGTGATGAACATCTTTTCATGTGCCTGTTGACCATCTGTGTGTCTTCTTTGGAGAAATGTCTATTTAGATCTTCTGCCCATTTTTTGATTTGTTTGATTTGATTTGAATTGTTTTTTTATATGAATTGTTTATATATCTTAGAGATTAATCTCTTGTCAGTTGCATCATTTGCAAATATTTTTCCCATTCTGTGGATTGTCTTTTCATTTTGTTTACAGTTTCCTTTGCTGTGCAAAAGTGTTTAAGCTTAATTAGGTCATATTTGTTGACTTTGTCTTTATTTACATTACTCTAGGAGACAGATCCAAAATGATATTGCTGTAATATATGTCAAAGAGTGTCATGCCTATCTTTTCCTCTAGGAGTTTTATAGTATCTGATCTTACATTTAGGTCTTTAGTCCATTTTGAGTTTATTTTTGGTATGATGTTAAAGAATGCTCTGATTTCCTTTTTTTTTTTCATGTAGCTATCCAGTTTTTACAGCACCACTTATTGAAGAGACTGTCTTTTTTCCACTGTATAGTCTTGCCTCCTTTGTTTTAGATCAATTGATCACAGGTCTGCAGGTTTGTTTCTGGGCTTTCTATCCTGTTCTGAGCTATATTTCTATGTTTGTGTCAGTACCTTACAGTTTTGATTAGTATAGCTTTGTAGTATAGTCTGGAGTCAGGGAGCCTGATTCCTCCAACTTCCTTTTTCTTTCTTAAGATTGCTTTGGCTGTTTGGGGTCTTTCATGTTTCCATACAAATTTTTTAAAATGTTTGTTCTACTTCTGTGAAACATATCATTGGTAATTTGATAGCGATTGCATTGAATCTGTAGATAGCCTGGGGTAGGAGAGCCATTTGGGCAATATTGATTCTTTGAATCCAAGAACACAGTATGCCTTGCCATCTGTTTGTATCTTCTTCAGTTTCTCTCATCAGCATCTTATAGTTTGGAATACAGGTCTTTTTCCTCCTTGGGTAGGTTTCTTCTTGGGTATTTTATTCTTTTTGATGTGATGGTGAATGAGATTGTTTTCTTAATTTCTCTTTCTTATCTTTTATTGTCAGAGAACTAAGGTTTTCTTACAAGGAGTTGAGAGATAGAGGTGGAAGCAGAAATCTCAGAAGTAGCACATAGCACATGGCTTTTGATTGTGTAATAAGGAAAAAGGGATTTATCATAGTAATACACTTTATTAAAACATTTCAAATCTTCAGAAAGAAACAATTTGGTGTAAAATCTCCTCCCCCTTCAGGCAAGGCTTCACTCAAGTTATCTCAGACACAACTTTTTATTCGTAATGTTCTCCCAACTCTCTAGAGGGCTTCAGTGTCTCACAGCCACAGACTGCAGATGTTCTGACGTTCTCCTGGCCCAGTGGAAGCATGTTAACTTTCTCTTGGCTACAGTGTGGCTGCAGGAGGCCTAGAGATCATTTTGATAGGGCTCTACAGGCCAGTGGAAGTTATAGATCCCCACCATCACAACTCTTGGGCAGTTTATAGCCATTGGCTAACCAACAGAGAGTTATAAAACCCCAGCCCCCTTATTGCCAGGTGGGGCAAATTCTGTGTTTCAGTTCACTTTCCAGATCAAAGATCAGGGGATCAGATTAGAGTGAACTCCAGCTGAGACCCCATCTCAGATTAGTTCTCCCCCTTCTTCCTTCACTCTCCTTTTCTTGAGGGCTTTCCCCCAAAAAGTAACTTGTGCAAGAATCCCCATCTCAGGCTCTGCTTCTAGGGAACTGGAATTAAGACACCTGGGGTTTCAAAGGGGTTAATTCATGAGAACCGAATCCACACTGTAGGTTGAAGTAAGTATAGTTTACTAAACAGAAAACATAACTATAACAACCCGTGCTTGTTGAAATCCACCGAGATTGTGGAATTGTTTGTTACATAGCAATATTGCAATATAAGGCTACCTATTAAGGCAACCTCTCCAAGCTTTGGTTATTTTCCATCTGTAAGGTGGTAACAGCAGTACCTGTTTCTAACAGATGCTGGTTCCTTGGAGCTCCTGGATCCATGAGTTTCAAAGGAAATAACTTTTGTAAAAATGCTAAGCACAGTGCCTAGCGCAATGCCCAACAGTACATGCTTCATAAATGGTGGCTTTATCAGCATCAGTAGCACTAATACAAAATTTACCCATTGGGTCATCTAAAATGACTGTGGTTTACACACTCTACAGTGAGTTCTGGATTAACCTGTGGTCATGGTTTCATAAAGCTAGAGCTCGCATGATACCCAAATCAAGTGGGCTCAGATCATATTGCTCTCTGAGCTGACAACATTTTAACTTGAATTTCTTTTAGTATATCAAGTGAAGACTGTGTGAATTGCAGGTGCTAAAATCCATTACCAAATCGCTCGGTCTGAGATCTGTGGGCCAAGGGAATACACTACCACAATCCCTACACATCATTAAAGAGCTGGTTTTCTCAAGAACATCAAGTGAGAAGAGTAAGTTAATGAGAGCAATAATAGGCTTCCAGATGAAAATTCAAGTTTTGAGAATTAGGTCATCCTAAATGGAACTCAGAAGCCTGGGCCTAAAAATAGACTAATTCTCTGCGGGGTAAGACATGAAGTTTTGGGGCCTGTGTGAGACAGAAAGTTAGAAGTGAGACCCTTGCATAAAGTCAGGATCCTCAGATATCCCACACTTACTGAAATGATTTGATGGTTAATTTTATGTGTCAGCTTGGCTGGGTCACAGTGCCAAGATATGCAGTCAAATATGATTCTGGATGTGTCTGTGAAGATGCTTTTTGAATGAGATCAACATTTAAAGCAGTGGATATTGAATAAAGAATAATATGAGTGAGCCTTGTCCAATCAGTTGATGACCTTAATTTAAGGACAAAGGTCGATCTCTGTAAGCAAGAGGGAATTCTACCAGCAGGTCACCTTTGGACTTGAACTTGAACTTGAACTTGAACTGTCCCTGGGTCCCTGGGTCTGCCATTCTGCCCTGCAGATTCTGGGCTTCCCAAGCTTCCATAATCACATGAACCAACTTCTTAAAATAAATCTCTGTCTACATATATACACGGTCTGTTGGTTCTGCTTCTCTGGAGAACCCTAATACGAACTGAACTAGAAAGTCTACTTAGCACCAAAGGAAAGTGACCAACAAGCTTAAAGGTTAAAGTGAAACTTGTTTAGTCATGTCTGACTCTTTGTGACCCCATGGACTGTATAGTCCATGGAATTCTCCAGGCCAGAATACTGGAGCGGATAGCCGTTCCCTTCTCCAGGGCATCTTTCCAACCCAGGGATCGAACCTGGGTATCCCACATTACAGGAGGATTCTTTACCAGCTGAGTCACAAGGGAAGCCTACCAACAAGCTTAAATCTCTCTCAGCTCTCCTCTGAATGGAAAATAGTCTCCTTGGGGGAATTTGCATCCCTGGGGTTTCTACATATAAGGTCCAGGTTCAAATTTATCCCAGAAGACTCCAATCAAGAAATTAATAAAAAGTGATCCTTGGTAGGAAACATCTCTGAGACATCTGGAAAGAAGCAAAACTAAAATCCTTTTGGAGAGATTCCTGCTACCCCAACTTAAAGCCTTACAGGACACCCACAGATGTAGCCCACACAGTATGAACTCATAATTTCAAATTATAAAACAAGCACTCAAAAAAATCTCCATGAGCCATAGTCAGGAGAATCAACCAACAGCAGATTTGGTCTCTTAAAAACTTCAGATAATAAAAGCATCAAATTTAGATTATAAAATAAATATGTTTAAAAGAATTAATAGAGTATTCAGTTCAGTCCAGTCGCTCAGTAGTGTCTGACTCTTTGCGACCCCATGAACCACAGCATGCCAGGCCTCCCTGTCCATCACCAACTCCCGGAGTCCACCCAAAGTGAAAGAAAGTGAAGTTACTCAGTTGTTTCCGACTCTTTGCGACCCCATGGACTCTAGCCTACCAGGCCCCTTTGTCCATGGGATTCTCCAGGCAAGAATACTGGAGTGGGTTGCCGTTTCCTTCTCCAGGGGATCTTCCCGACCCAGGGATTGAACCCGGGTTTCCCACATTGGAGGCAGATGCTTTAACCTCTGAGCCACCAGGGAAGCCCATGTCCATGTCCATTGAGTCGATGATGAGATAGTATTATTATACTGTTAACTTACTGTAAAGTTTCAGTTCAGTTCAATTGCTCAGTCGTGTCCAACTCTTTGCAACCCCATGGACTGCAGCATGCCAGGCTTCCCTGTCCATCACCAGCTCCCGGAGCTTGCTCAAACTCATGTCCTTCGAGTCGGTGATGCCATCCATCCACCTCATCTTCTGTCATCCCCTTCTCCTCCTGCCTTCAACATTTCCCAGCATCAGGGTCTTTTCCAATGAGTCAGGTCTTCGCATCAGACAGAGGGCAGACAGAATGAAAACCACAGTCACCGTAAAGTGTGGGGCAGTTATTTAATCTCTATGGTTGAGTTTCATAATCTGTCAGTGGATCCCTGAAATCTGCATTTTTACCAGATTCCAAAGAGTTCTGGCTTCCCAGGTGGCTCAGTGGCACAGCGTCTGCCTGTCAAGCAGGAAACACAGGTTTGATCTCTGGGTTGGTAAGATCCCCTGGAGAAGGAAATGTCAACCCACACTAATATTCTTGCCTGGACAATCCCATGGACAGAGAAGCCTGGCAGGCTATAGTTCATGGGGTCACAAAAAGTCAGACACGACTTAGCAACTAAACCACCACCACCAAAAAGTTCTAATGCATATTCTTTCTTGAGACTCGCTACCCTAGTCACACTGGATCAGGAACTTCATAGGACATCACATATTCTCCTGCCTTCAGGAAGGAGGGTCATCCTTTCCATTGCCACTCTCCTCTTACCAGGTACAACAGGTAGGAACACCTTCCCCTGAGTAGAAGTAGCAAGAGACTCAGTGTGATGCTTTTACTGTTTGCTTAATGCCACCAGGAGAGATGCCATTAGGTTTGATGAGGAACCTTGGTTACCAGCCATCTGTGCTTGAGGATAAGCAAAGCAAAGGTGAGCTACTGGATCAAGGGCACAAGTGGCTTGGGCACAAGTGGCCTAGACCCAAGCTCCAGGAAGAGTAGCAGTTAATCACCACTGCTGTTTAGTACAACAGGGTTCTGTTGCCATAGTAGGGTGCCTGGAGCTGCAAGAAGGGGACCAGTTGAGGTACAAGTATGAGGACTGTGCACACATGCTCAGTTGCTTCAGTCGCGTCTGACTCTGTGACCCTATGGGCTGTAGCCCGCCAGGTTCCCCTGCCCATGGGATTTCTCGGGCAAGAATACTGGAGTGGGTTACCATGCCCTCCTTCAGGGGATCTTCCCAACCTAGGGATTGAACCCGTGTCTCTTGCATCTCCTGCATTGCAGACGAATTCTTTCAGTTCAGTTCAGTCAGTCATATCCGACTCTTTGCGACGCCATGGACTGTAGCGAATTCTTTACTGCTGAGCTACTGGGGAAGCCTGAGGACAGTATGGCAAGAGGAAAATGGTCATTACTGAAAGTCCCATGTACGTCCTAACCCTTCAACAAAGGATGGAGAAGAAATGGAAGAGGAAACACCAAGGTGTTCAGGCTAGAAATAACCTGGTTACTTCTCTTAGGGAGGATGATGGGAATCCTGTCTCCACGTGGGCATAGTTCAAAGCCCATGTGGATGGGTTCATTTGGCTTGTCGGGGGGAATGGGAAGGGTTTTCCGAGAAGGTGGGTCTGATGATGAACTCCCCAGGAATTATAGCAAGAAAGTCAAATATGAGTTGAAGGAAGACAGAAGCAGCTGCGAGAGATGGGTGGGTCGGGGAGCTTGGGAGGCACAGATTTTCCCACATTCTCAGTTAACACCTGTGTGGCGATATTGGAGCCTCACAACACACACAGTATGGCCCAGAGGTGAACAAGTGACAGAATAATGAGGAAATCACACCCTGGGAAACAAAGTACAAAGAGGGTGAGCAATTCAGCTGGGGCCCCGGCTAATCCACACACCCAAGGGAATCAGGGAGTCCCTCCCCCAGAAGTGGGTGGTGTGTCTACCTAATGAAAGGAATTCTGTCCTCAGGATACTGGAGACACAGATTATGAGCAGAAGAACAGGTAGCAGGAACTGATCGTCCCACCTGCTTTTACACGTTGACAACTATTTCTCCTCCCTTTCCTTTGTCCCATTAGTGGTACACAATCTGCTCTGGGACGGGGGTACACTGCCCACCTCCAGGATGGAAAGCAAGTGTCTCATCGCTTGCTGGCAGAGTTTGAAGAGCAAGCCCTCCCTGCCCTGAAGGAAAGGGGAACCAGTTTTTTGCTTGCTAAATGTTTGCGCTCCAGATTTTAATGAGCCAACCTTTCATTGTGAAAGAAAAGAAAATAGGGCTTTTGTATGGAAGAAGCAAGAGCGTAGGTCAGAACCCAAAGGAACGCTGTGGGAATAGGAGCAGCAGGTGATCCTGGACGGGGTCTTGAAGCTTCAGGATACAGCCTCTGAACACCCAGAGGAGAAATGGGAGGGAGCTGAAGACCCTCAGTTTGTGATGGTGGTCAGTGATGACCTCTTTACTTTGGAGACATTCCAGAATTAGCCCGACAATCCCCAGACACTAGTTTGATATGAGAAGACACCCCGTTAGCCATTCCAGGGTATGACTGCTATGACTATGACACCAGGGCAGACAGTGTGCTCTTTCATAGCAGTTTGCTGATGACATCCGCTTTCGACAGAGGCTTGTCTAGAGGAATGCGTCACACAGACGACAGACATGAAACCCACTTGTAACTTTACCTCTTTAAAGGAAGCAGCACAGCAGAGTAGCATCGAACCCCACAAAACAAGCACCACCGCATTGAGCCCCACCAGTACGCAGACCACCTCAGGCCCGTCGCAGTTGCTGTTCCCTTTATGAAGCGTGCTTGATTCCTGCCCTCGTTGCCTTCCACTGTCTGCTGAAATCTCAGCTCCTTAAAGAGGTCTTGCTGGACCCCTCTCAGTTGTTTCTAACTCTACCCGCATTCTCTTCGTAGCCTGCATTATTTCCGGTGTTATTCTGGATACTTGTTTATTCTGTGTGTCTCCTTCTAGGAGGTTAGCTTCAAGAGGGCAGAGAATTTGCTATACCTGGCACATGGCAAACATAGTCGATTTTCGGTGAATGAATGGTCCATCAAGATAGAAAAATTTAGCCCCTCCATAAATACTAGAGTTAAAACATACGTGTATTTCAGAGTGGTTTATTTCAAGTCAGTGAGGTATCATCCCAGGCAACAGGACCCTCGGCGAGCTAAGGGAAACCAGATTTTCCCACTGCACCAGTCTTCTTTTAGAAAAGGAAAAGTGGTCTGGGAGCCTGAATTACCTGTTGGATTACCCGGTCAATTGAACTGTCAGCCATTACTTTCTCTTTGTGTGGTTGTCAGAGCTCAAGAACATAAATCAGCTGGTGCCTGTCACTGTTCCACAGCAAGGAAATAGGGTTTGTCTTGTTACGTCTATTCTTTGCTTCCTTGTTTTCTTGCTCTATTCCAGTCTTCAGATTTCAGTGTAATTTTATTTGCTTCTTTAAACCTGAAGAAATAAAAGGGTGATGTAAAATATACTTAGTGCAAAAAAGTATACAATAAAGAGTAAATTTCTCTTGACCTGAAGGCACTTGATCTTCCTCATCAGAGACATACACTGGCATCTCATTGCGGTTGCAGTTTCCACTGCCCTCATTGCAATGAAATTAATCACTTTTTCATGTTTTTTTGGCCATTTGGCTATCCTCTTCTCTAAATGACTTGCTCAAGTCCATTGCCTGTTTTTTGTAGGTTTTTTGTCTTTTTCTTATTCATTTATAGTACTTTATATTCCAGATACAAGTCCTCTGTCAGTTATATGTGTTCCGAATGGGTTTTCTCCCACTTAGCAGCTTACATTTCCATATCTTTGAAGATAATTTCATGTTTTTAAAGGTGATTTTTATAAATGAAAGTTCTTAATTTTGAGTCCTGTTTAGTCATCTTTTCTTTTATTGTCAGTGTGTGTTTTTTTTTAATGCCTTGTTTAACCCAAGAAATGCAAAAAGTTCACAAGAAAAGGGTGAGTGGAAAGACCAAAGAGGCACAGACTTTCCCACAACTCGGTTTTGAGTCTTGAAACTTAAGTTTGAAATAAGTATACATCTGTGAAAATGTCACCATAACCACTACCAAAAATGTAACCTTCACCTCTAAAAATGTCCTACTACTTTTTGTGATAAGAACATTTAACATAAGATCTACCTTCTTAACAAATATCTATTTCATTCATTACTGTGTGTTTATTATTTCCTTTCTCCACAATAATGAAGATATTTTCCTATGTTACCTTCTAAAGAATTTATTGTTTTGGCTTTCATATTTAGGTTTAAATCCATCTGGAACTGATTTTTATGTAAAGCATGAAGTAGGGATCCACCTCATTGTTCTTATAGGTATCTCGTTGTCCCTGTGGACTTCCCTGGGGTCTCAGATGGTAAAGAATCCACCTGCAATGCCGGAGACCTGGGTTTAATCCATGGGTTGGGAAGATCCCTTGGAGGAGGGAATGGCAACCCACTCCAGTATTCTTGCCTGGAGAATCCACATGGACAGAGGAGCCTGGAGGGCTACAGTCCATGGGGTCGCAAAGAGTCAGACATCACTGAGCAACTAAGCACAGCACACATCTCACTGTCCCAGTACCATTTACTCAAAAGTCATTTTACTAATTCCCTGCAGTGCCATCTCTGTCATAAATCAAGTATGCGTACATATATAGGTTTGTTTCCTGGTTCTCTCAATGGTGTTTTTGTGTCTGGGAGTTGGCGATGGACAGGGAGGCCTGGCGTGCTGCAGTCCATGGGGTCGCAAAGAGTCAGACACAACTGAGCGACTGAATTGAACCGAACTGGTGTTTTTGTCTAGCTCTTTACCTTCGTTGTCTATACCTCAATAATTAGAGCTTTATAATAATTCTTGTCATCTGGCAGAGGAAATCATCCTGATTTATTTATTTTTTTCTTCAAGAGTGGCTTGGTTCTTCTTTGCTCTTTGCATTTCAATAGAAATTCTAGAAAGAACTTACTGATTTTCTTGGAAAGAAAAGCCATTCATATTTTGTTTGGTATATGAACTCAAAAAGAATTTATGGCTGTTATGATCCTGAGTCTTCTAATCTGTGAACATGGTATGCCTGTCTTATGCATATGTGTATATTGCATATGCCTATATGTGTTAATACATACATGCCTCTCGTGTGAATTATCTATTCTGTACATTACAGAATGGAAGGAAGAGCTATAGAATGAGATTTCAGAGAGGACAGGCACTAGGACACTCCAGGGGCCTGGGGAGCAGGAAGTAATATCTTAGTTTTTACATGACTCCGTTCAGAAGTTGAATTCCAAGGAGCAATATCTCATTTATGCCAAGTGTCTGTCTATCTCTTGGCCAGGAGCAGGTAGGGCATACTGGCTTCTCAAAAGCAAGTTCAGAAGTTTTTATCAAAAGATTTGGGAATAGATGCTGGGAAGACAAAAATAACTGATGTCTACTACAGATACACAAAGGGAAATACAGCAGGAGGGACACGGGAGCATGGAAGCGGACGAGAAAGAAAGGAAAGAGGAAAGAAGTGGAACAGGAGAGGTGGGTGGTTTGCACCAGTGTGAGCCATTTGAAATGGCCGAATATGTCAAAAATCAAGAAAAATAACTGAAGCTTTTCCCCTGCCCAAGGACAGTCTATGACTTTTGTGAGTCTCCATGGACTCCTTCCCCCAGTAAAAAATGTTAAAAATTATATTTTGTGACAGTGCTGGTATAAAGACAAATATAATACAAGCTGGATTTTTATTATATCTTTTGTGTGTGTGTGTGTGTGACTGCCAGTTACACACAGTTTTAATTTCATAGCTTAACAATTAAGGGTCATACACTGAAGTCAATACGTATACCTGGCATTTCAGTCTAAGCTATTCCATGTACATAGCTGAAATCAGTCACAAAGTATGGCCTAACAAATGCTAGGGGAAATTTTTTAAAGTCGTTTTTACAAGTATTAAACTTACCTTGCACACTGAAGTCCTCATACATACAGGGCAAAGTCAGAGCTTTTATATTCGAGTTTATTCTTCATTTAACTTTCAAACGCTACTATAGTTGAATATTAAAAGAAAAGCAAGTAGTGAGCATATTATGATTATAGTCCTTCACTCAGTCACTACTGCAAATAAAACACCAGCAGTGAGTGTTATTCACAGGCCCTGCTAAGAGGTCTGACACTGAACACCACCCCGAGGATGATTTTCATCATCCCCATATGCATCTCCATTGTAATGGCGCCATCTTTCCTGATTTGGATCAAAGTCCACTAATTCTGCCTGGTCCATTTCATCAGTCTCTTCTACTTCCTTCCTCTCAGGCAGAAGTTTTTCCAGCAAAGAGAGTTTATCAGGAGCGAGAAAGCCATTCTCAGGAAAGTTTACCTTAAATTCAATGATTAGGCGACCCTTTTCATATGGCGTATGGTAAATTGGCATGCCTTCATTTAGCACACACTTGATATCTCCATGTTTGACAATCTGACCTGGATGAGAAGTGATGACTATGGTTCGGTTGTCAAGGGTAGATATTGGCTTCTGGAAGCCACACAATGCCTCAACCAGCTATATGTCCATACGCATGAAAAGGTCTTCTCCTCGTCGAGTAAAAACAGCATGGTCCTTCTGATCTAAAGCAATGATAATATCTCCTGGCTCCAGTCCTGGTTCTTGGTCTCCTTCACCATGGAATGTTACCTTCTGGCCATCTTTCATGCCTTTGTCAATATGAACTTCTAGAATTTTCTTTTCTCGAACTACCTTCCTTCCGTTGCAGCTTTTACATCTATCTTTAGGACTGATCCGCTCCCCATGGCCCTGGCACTCCATGCAGACAGACTGAATTTGCCAAACCATTCCAGGTCCTATCTGATGAATTCTTATTTGCATTCCAGGACCTCAGCAATTGGGACAGCATTCTACTGCTCCTTTCTTACCACCTCGGCCTTCACATCTGTCACAAATCACATTCTTTTGCAGAGCTAGTTTTCTTGTTGCACCATTATATAAATCTTCTAAAGTTACTGTAAGTTGATGCACAACGTTTTCACCTCTCCTCTCTGCATCCTGCCTTCTCCTCTTAAAAACATACCAAAGATGTCCATGAGGGAGCCAGAACCGCCACCTGCTCCACCTTCTTTAATTGCCTGTTCTCCTCCTTTGTCATATAATTCTCTTTTCTTTGCATCAGAGAGCACTTCGTAAGCTTGAGAAATCTGTTTAAACTTCTCGCCTTCATTTGGATTCTTATCAGGGTGGTACTTCAAGGCCAGTTTCCTGTAAGCCTTTTTCAGTTCTTCTTGGGTGGCATTGGGTTTGACCCCCAAAACATCATAGTAAGTGGTTTCTTTCACCATTTTCTACAGCCGGTGAGCAGGCCGATGATGCCGGTGTTGGGGAGCGGGAAGGAGCACGTTGCTGTGCGCAGCTCGGGCAGCCGCTGCTCTTCCGCCTTTCACCGAGCGTTCTGGAAAGTTCCTATTATATCTTTTTAATGATTATGTCCATCCCTCTTTCTAATCTTAAAACATTTTCATAGGCCCCAGACAGTGGCATAATGTATGAGTCAACTCGGCCTCTGCCCTTTTCTCCTCCTCTTCCTCGCCACTCTTTCCCAAGATGAAGCTTGCATTGCGCTTACCATTTCTGTGCAGGTTGATCCAAGCACCTGGGGCACTTTGTCCCAGGATTCTCCCTGACTGCAAGAAGAAAGGCTAAAATTGCTGGGGATTTGACATCCTTATGCAGCAGCTCTTAACCAATAAGCTGGTGGCTCAGACGGTAAAGAATCTGCCTGCAATGCAGGAGACCTGGGTTTGATCCCTGGGTCGGGAAGATCCCCTAGAGAAGGGAACGGTTACCCACTCCAGTATTCTTGCATGGAGAATCCCCAATGGACAGAGGAGCCTGGTGGGTTAGCGTCCATGGGATCACATAGAGTTGGACACGACGGAGCGACTGATACTTTCACTTACTTAACCAATAAATAATGGGAGGTGATATGTAAATACCCCAGCACTTTACCCATCAGGCTGGAAACTCAGAGGCACTGACGACCTAAGCAAGATTAAGCTCTGGTCTCCCACAGTGGCTGCCTGTTTGAATATGGGCCTTTTATTGGTTGCTTGTTACCAGAGCTTCCTGGCATGTGCTCCTAAATAAAACATTCACACTCAAATTTTTGTCTCAGGGTCTGCTGTTGAGAGAACCCAAATTGAGACACTCCTCTTCAGGGTACCTTATACTTGGGGACAAAACTCACTAACCTGCCAGCCTTGCCACAAAATGGAAAGGGATGGTGCTTTCACTCCACAGAGCGGGGAAGAACAAAGACCCACCAATTGTTTTCTTCAGCGCTACCGACTTGAGGGGGGAGGCCTTAAATATTTTCCTGGTTGGCTGTAGTGAGGATATTATTCCAGATGTTTTCTTGGTCATCAGATTGTCTTAGCCCAGGCATTTTCTCTTGTTTCAATTTCATATAAAACCTTTAGCGTTGGCCAGAGAATGATGGAGCATTTAATTCAATCAAAGCCTGGTGAAATCTTTCTTCCTAGTGCTTGGCTGACTGAATCACTTAGTTTATATAAACCAGCAACAGCAGGGCAAAGTACTTTGATGGTATGAAGGGTTATGGAAAGGCTAATTCATATTAACCATGTGAGTTATGTTTTCATTTACTTTAATGTGGTGGATTTGGCCACAGGGCAGGAGGCCTCATGACTGCCCCTCAGAAAGAAATTTTAAAGGAATGTGTGTTTTTGGAAAATCACTTTTCTGTAACACATCCAGAGTTCTTTTAAAGATGCTTTAGCTTGCAAAACTTCCACTGTAGAGCCATTATTTACGTTATGAGCCAAGCAGAGAATTTGGGAAACTTTGAAAGAGAGGAATCTAGAAGAATTCGTACACATTTTCCTAGCATATCCACTAGTGGAACAAATGTGCTTGATTCTTTATTTAAAATAACTCTTACGGTTTCCCCCACATTTGGCACATCTACCGTCTTCCTCTCCAGTGTCCCTAAGGAGTCAGGTCACACACGTGATGATTTACAGCATGAGCGTCAAACTCAGAAAGACCCAGGTTTGAATCCTGAGTTTATATCACTTTTATGTGACCTTGGACTAGTCTCTATACCCTAGAGACTATATATATCCTGATTTGAAGAGTAGAAATAATTATACCCACTCCGTAGGCTGATGAGCTTGTGTGCGTGCTAAGTCGCTTCAGTCATGTCTGACTCTGTGACCCTATGGACCGTAGCCTGCCAGGCTCCTCTGTCCATGGGATTCTTCAGGCAAGAATACTGGAGTGGGTTGCTGTGCCCTCCTCCAGGGGAACTTCCTGACCCAGGAATCGAACCTGCATCTCTAATATCTCCTGCATTGGTAGGCAGATTCATTACTGCCACTGCCACCTGGGAAGCCCATGAAAGTGCTTCAGTTCAGTTCAGTTCAGTCTTTCAGTTGTGTCCGACTCTTTGCAACCCCATGAATCGCAGCACGCCAGGCCTCCCTGTCCATCACCAACTCCCGGAGTTCACCCAGACTCACATCCATCAAGTCAGTGATGCCATCCAGCCATCTCATCCTCGGTCGTCCCCTTCTTCTCCTGCCCCCAATCCCTCCCAGCATCAGAATCTTTTCCAATGAGTCAACTCTTCGCATGAGGTGGCCCAAGTACTGGAGCTTCAGCTTTAGCATCATTCCTTCCAAAGAAATCCCAGGGCTGATCTCCTTCAGAATGGACTGGTTGGATCTCCTTGCAGTCCAAGGGACTCTCAAGAGTCTTCTCCAACACCACAGTTCAAACGCATCAATTCTTTGGCGCTCAGCTTTCTTCACAGTCCAACTCTCACATCCATACATGACCACAGGAAAAACCATAGCCTTGACTAGATGGACCTTAGTCGGCAAAGTAATGTCTCTGCTTTTGAATATACTGTCTAGGTTGGTCATAACTTTTCTTCCAAGGAGTAAGCGTCTTTTAATTTCATGACTGCAGTCACCATCTGCAGTGATTCTGGAGCCCCAAAAAATAAAGTCTGACACTGTTTCCACTGTTTCCCCATCTATTTCCCATGAAGTGATCGGGCCAGATGCCATGATCTTCGTTTTCTGAATGCTAAACTTTAAGCCAACATTTTCGCTCTCCTCTTTCACTTTCATCAAGAGGCTTTTTAGTTCCTCTTCACTTTCTGCCATAAGGGTGGTGTCAACTGCATATCTGAGGTTGTTGATATTTCTCCCGGCAATCTTGATTCCAGCTTGTGTTTCTTCCAGCCCAGCGTTTCTCATGATGTACTCGGCATATAAGTTAAATAAGCAGGGTGACAATATACAGCCTTGACGTACTCCTTTTCTTGTTTGGAACCAGTCTGTTGTTCCATGTCCAGTTCGAACTGTTGCTTCTTGACCTGCATACAGATTTCTCAAGAGGCAGGTTAGGTGGTCTGGTATTCCCATCTCTCTCAGAATTTTCCACAGTTCATTGTGATCCACACAGTCAAAGGCTTTGGCATAGTCAATAAAGCAGAAATAGATGTTTTTCTGGAACTCTCTTGCTTTTTCATTGATCCAGCGAATGTTGGCAATTTGATCTCTGGTTCCTCTGCCTTTTCTAAAACCAGCTTGAACATCAGGGAGTTCACGGTTCACGTATTGCTGAAGTCTGGCTTGGAGAATTTTGAGCATGACTTTACTAGCGTGTGAGATGAGTGCAATTGTGTGGTAGTTTGAACATTCTTTGGCATTGCCTTTCTTTGGAATTGGAATGAAAACTGACCTTTTCCAGTCCTGTGGCCACTGCTGAGTTTTCCAAACTTGCTGGCGTGTTGAGTGCAGCACTTTCACAGCATCATCTTTCAGGATTTGAAACAGCTCCACTGGAATTCCATCACCTCCACTAGCTTTGTTCATAGTGATGCTTTCTAAGGCCCACTTGACTTCACATTCCAAGATGTCTGGCTCTAGATTAGTGATTACATCATCATGATTATCTGGGTCATGAAGATCTTTTTGTACAGTTCTTCCATGTATTCTTGCCACCTCTTCTTAATATCTTCTGCTTCTGTTAGGTCCATACCATTTCTGTCCTTTATCAAGCCCATCTTTGCATGAAATGTTCCCTTGGTATCTCTAATTTTCTTGAAGAGATCTCTAGTCTTTCCCAATCTGTTGTTTTCCTCTATTTCTTTGCATTGATCGCTGAAGAAGGCTTTCTTATCTCTTCTTGCTATTCTTTGGAATTCTGCATTCAGATGCTTTTATCTTTCCTTTTCTCCTTGGCTTTTCACCTCTCTTCTTTTCACAGCTATTTGTAAGGCCTCCTCAGACAGCCATTTTGCTTTTTTGTATTTCTTTTCCATGGGGATGGTCTTGATCCCTGTCTCCTGTGCAGTGTCACAAACCTCATTCCATAGTTCATCAGGCACTCTATCTACAGATCTAGACCCTTAAATCTATTTCTCACTTCCACTGTATAATCATAAGGGATTTGATTTAGGTCATACCTGAATGGTCTAGCGGTTTTCCCTACTTTCTTCAGTTTAAGTCTGAATTTGGTAATAAGGAGTTCATGATCTGAGCCACAGTCAGCTCCCGGTCTTGTTTTTGTTGACTGTATAGAGCTTCTCCATCTTTGGCTGCAAAGAATATAATCAATCTGATTTTGGTGTTAACCATCCGGTGATGTCCATGTGTAGAGTCTTCTCTTGTGTTGTTGGAAGAGGGTGTTTACTATGACCAGTGCATTTTCTTGGCAAAACTCTATTAGTCTTTGCCCTGCTTCATTCCGCATTCCAAGGCCAAATTTGCCTGTTACTCCAGGTGTTTCTTGACTTCCTACTTTTGCATTCCAGTCCCCTATAATGAAAATGACATCTTTTTTGGGTGTTAGTTCTAAAAGGTCTTGTAGGTCTTCATAAAACTGTTCAGCTTCAGTTTCTTCAGTGTTACTGGTTGGGGCATAGACTTGGATAACTGTGATATTGAATGGTTTGCCTTGGAGATGAACAGAGATCATTCTGTCGTTTTTGAGAATGTGGTCCACTGAAGAAGAGAATGGCAAGCCACTTCAGTATTCTTGCCTTGAGAACCCCATTAACAGTATGAAAAGGCAAAATGATAGGATACCAAAGAGGAACTCCCCAGGTCAGTAGGTGCCCAATATGCTACTGGAGATCAGTGGAGAAATAACTCCAGAAAAAATGAAGGGATGGAGCCAAAGCAAAAACAATACCCAATTGTGGATGTGACTGGTGATAGAAACAAGATCCGATGCTGTAAAGAGCAATATTGCATAGGAACCTGGAATGTCAGGTCCATGAATCAAGGCAAATTGGAAGTGGTCAAACAAGAGATGGCAAGGGCGAACGTCGACATTCTAGGGATCAGCAAACTAAAATGGACTGGAATGGGTGAATTTAACTCAGATGACCGTTACATCTACTACTGCGGGCAGCAATCCCTCGGAAGAAATGGAGAAGCCATCATGGTCAACAAAAGAGTCCAAAATGCAGTACTTGGATGAAAGTGCTTAGCAGGTATTAAATACTTGATGTACTAAATATGATTATCTTTTGTTTCTTGTTTTTATCCAATGTTTCCTTAGATCATTTACAATGTTCTCAGTGAGTACAAAGCTGCTTCCACTCAAGGCGAGGGTACTCCTCTATAGACGACCGACTGGTATAAGGTCTGAAGGTGTAAGATCTTGCCCACATGTAAACTCCTCCCAGAAGCCTGATTCATTACCCACCCATCAGACACTCTTTGGGATGGTATGACTAGGGTGGGACTTGATCAGGGCAGAAGCTATGGTCTCTGAAAGGCCAGTGAAGGGATGAAAACTGATATCCCAGGTGGGATTTGAAGTTTGGCCTCAACTTTCTCACGTTACTGAAAGCAAGGAAATTAGGTGAGAGATTAATTAGAGATCTGAAGTACTGAGAGGCAGGGAAAGTAAACTTCACTTGTGGACAGGGACCCCCAAGTACACAAAATAGGGCGCGTGAGGCAAAGGCAAGCATAGCCTGTGTTCAGAGCCGTCCAGCAGTAGGATGATTGTTCAGGTGACTGTGAACTTCGGCGTCCTGAAGAGCCAACCCAGCTGACCCAGAAGCTGAAAGCAATCATCATAAAAATAGCGACACATGCTACTGGTCCTTTGTTGTGTGGTTTGCAGAGCATGTTGCTATCCCTTGCTTCCGTACCTGGTAGAGCGCTCGCTGGAAGCTGTTGTGGTCACAAATATCCACACTTGTTTCCTAGGCAGAGATGCCAAGGTAGCGCTGGCAGCTGGGAGCAAGAAAACCTGGGAGGAGGTCTCCACCCCAGCCGTCCTGTTTCTTAGCTAAGTGACAAGCGCCAGCCACACAGCCAACTGATTTCCCTGTGAAGCAGGCATGTAATAATGTCCATCACAGAGCTGTTGGAAGAATCAGTTGAGATAGGGTATGTGAGATGCTTCATAAACTTCAGAGGGCTGTGTAAATAATCTGTTATTTCATTGATGGTGCTTAATCCAGGGCCTTGCGTGTAACAAGGTCTTAATATTGAAGTCTCTCCAGAGACAATGAAACACGAGAGTGTGGAATTTCAAAGCCAGATCCCTCATATAAAAATTACAAAGAAGGGAATTCCCTGGTGCTCCAGTGGTTAGGATTCTGTGCTTTCACTGCTGAGGGCTCAGGTTCAATTCCAGGTTGGGGAACTAAGATCCCAAATGCCACTTGGTGTGGTAAAAAAAAAAATTATTAAGAGATTTGTCAAGAACTGGTTTCTTGATAACTCCTGCGTCCTCTTTCACCCACCATGCAACTATATTTTGTATAGAAAATACAGAAAATAGCAGAGAGTAAGGAGAGAGAATTTTGAAGGGGTGTGTGTGTTTGTTTATTTTTGGAGAAAGCTGTTGCCGTAACATGAGATGTCTCACTCCACTTGAGGCAGAAATGGTAGGAAGTGCTACCTTCGCCTCAGATTTAGTGAGGGGGGTTTCCATGGGGCCGCTCAGAAAGCTGTGCCGTGTGTGGCCTGTGTTGGGAAATGTGGAAGGAGAGATCAGCATCTTACCGCAGAGCTGGCAGAGACAAAGTGGTTCAGGGAGGCAAAACTGAGGAGACAGAGTCGGGTGGAGGAGGACCCTGCAGGAGGGGAAGAGTGGGGTGTGCTTGGGTTCCTCTCAGGAGAAGCCCCCGGAGCTAGGATGGAGGGCTGTATCTCTCAGGGCTGTGGAAAGAGCCTCAGCTGACTTTCGGAAGAGAGAAACATCTGTTTGGAGGAAGGCAACTCCCAGTGAAGGGGCTAGCAGGGAACCTCCAAGGAGCCCACAAGAGCTCTCTGAGAAAAATGATCAGCTTCAAGCATCTGCCAGAGCAGAGAAGACAGATCTGGTCCTGTTGGCAAGCAAGCAGGATTTCCTCTGCCCCTACTCCCCTGCTCTCCCACTGCTGACTGTTAAACCGAGAGCGTGAAGCCATGCACGACCCCCTTCTGAGTGGGAGCCCAGAGCACACAGGATGATGCGGCCCTGGCCCTAAGGGATCGCTTCCATTAGCAAGTACTAGCAGAGTCCTGGGATCCGACTGCCATTCACAGAGGTCTTCCCTAGGCTGCACCTCTCAGAGTGACCTGAATAAGCATCAGCTGACGGCTCACCTCTACCTTCTACCCCATGGGCACAGGAAAGTCTCAGCCCAGCAACGTGGCCACGGGTCCCAGGGCAAAGAGAATTCATTGACAGGGTGCAGCCGCCGTAGAAGAGCCCAGGAAATGTTCTCCTTCGATCATGGGAACTGTAGCGTGAATCTCAGCTCACAACATGAGCTGCTGGGCTTATACTGTTTGGCATTTTGTGGACTGGTGGTTAAAATCCTGGCCAGATTGTTTTGGGATGCAGCCATATCTGCTCTGGGTAGACGACACCCCTGAAAGGCCCGAAAGAGCAAGTCTTTTAAGAACGTAGAAGAATTAGGAAAACAAGGTGTGAGTGACTCAGGGGGCCTCCTGCAGTGTCCTCTCACCTTTAACAACGGCTTCCCATGTGGGTTCACTGATAAGAGTCAGCTCAAGGAAGATGGTGAGCCTTAAATAATGCCATTTTGGCCCCTAGTCCCAATTACATCCCAGCAGCTTCCAAAGCGAAAGAAAGGCTGATGGCTGGAGGCAGTGTTCCTCCCACTCTACCGTCATCCTGGAACTATGATCTTGGAGGCAAACAGTCTCATTACTACTGGGAAGACCCACCTGGCTACCATGTACCCCATGCATACATTTGCGTGTCTAACATCAGCCTTTCCCCGTTAGTACGCTCCACGAGGGCATGGGCTGCGCCCATTAAGTTTCTCACGTTCCTGAGTATACGAACCTGTCTCAACCTGATTCAGCGTTTGTTGAATCAATGTGCGTACGTGCGTGCTAAGTCACTTCAGTTGTGTCCAACTCTCTGTGATCAGCTGCTGGATTTAAAGCAGATAGGTGAATGAAGAATCTCGCAGAGAGCTTAAGTCCTGGATTCCTAAAAGGTCTGGCTTGTATCGCCACTTGTCTTGAGTTACCTTCCTGGGAAGCAGAGCGTGAAATAGTGATCAAGGGCATGTGGCTGGTTGAGAGGATTCTGCCAGGGGAAGGGAGAGAGGGAGCCAGACAGAGCGAGTGGGTGGGCTGCTGCAGGCTGCTGTACCTGGATCCCTGGGTAAGCTCTAGAACAGGAGCTGCACGACAGACCTGTCTCACCTGGAGATAAGGGACCAGCTTTTCGTACCCCATGCCAGCAGGTAACGGGCTTGCCCACTGTCCCCGTGGGGAGGTGTAACTCCTGAGAGAATCATTTGGCCAGAGGAAACAGCTGCAATTCTTTAACAGCCAACAGTGACAGCCACTGGGAGGTGGGTGCACCAGCCAGTCTCCATCCTACCGCCCCACGCTCACTCACCCCCTTCAGTGGGCATGCCTGAGCAGGTGGGTCCCAAGGTTTGAATTCTCAGAATACGAGAAAACTGTGCTTTGGTCTGCTAGCCTAAGCCGCATTCGCAGCCGGAGGGGTATCTGGTGCTTTCCCAGTGATCACAAAAGGGATGCTTTGTTTTCCGTTTGGCTGCCAGTCCTTTTGAACACAGAGGACTCTGTCCAAGCCCCTGAGGGGAGATGCGGGGAGCTGGAGGATTACCAAAACCTTATCCTCCTTCCCGGCCAGACACGGCCCATGTGGAAAGCAAGAGGCATGTGATGCAGAGAAGGGTCAAAGTGACTTACAGGCTCAGCTAAGAGATGCCAGAAGCAAACGGGCGTCAGCTCCCAGCGTCTGTGCTGAAACCCTCCCCTGGCTTGGAACAGCACTCAGATCAAAATCCAAACTCCATGTGGCCAACCCTGCCTCGTCTGCTCCCTGCCCGCTTCTCCCGTCTCATCTCCTCCAGTTTATCCACAATCACGCCCCGGCAGCCCAGCATCTCGTCTGTTCCACAAAGGGGCAAATCTCATCACTGCCTCGGGGTCTCAGTGCTTGGTCTTCCCCTCCACGTGGAATGCTTTTCTCCGTGAACCTCTCCCCAGACAGGCCATTGTTGATCGCTGTCCAAGGTGGTCCATACCCGTAACCTATCATCACCTGACCCACCACTTCCTAGCGTTTCTCATCTTCATTTATTATCATATATATCATTTGTTTGTTGCTTTCTCCCCTCCGCATCCTCTCTCCAAAATGCAAGCTCCATGGGAACAAAGATCTTGACTAGCTTACTCATGCACGGCTCACTCTAACGCCAGCAACTACATATAGGAAAGTCAGGGAAGGGAGCTATTATGAGAGAAAAGTAGGAAGAGATCATGCATTATATTTGGTAGAAGTTGAGTCTGAAGTTCCAGTGAAATATGTGGATGGAAATGCCCAGGAGACAGCTGGAGATGCCTGGCTAGACCCAGGGGAGAGTTTGAGCCTGGGATATATGTTTCGAAGTCCTTCCCATAAAGCTAATAGCTAAAGTCCTGGGTGTGGATGAGAAGATAGCTCAGAGCAGAGCCTTAGGCAACACCTACCTTCTGGAGATTCGCTTTACCGCTGCCTAGAATGTTCTTCCACCTGCCATTAAGCATCCCTATCTCAACACTAAAGTTGCAGTTGAGAATTCCTTCCCCCCTTTCCCCATTGTTTGTAGTCCCTGCCCTGCTGCAAAGGCAGTACAGCCACCCAGCCCCTCTGGAAGCTGCCCTCTCCTTCCTGGGAGCCTGCAGGAGGCTCTCAGGCCAGGCCAGCCTCTCGGTGCTGTGCATATGGAAGTTCAATTATGGTCCCTGGGAGGCCTATCTGTGGGGGTGGGGGCAGAATACACAGTGGAGACTGGTGCACCGGATACGAGCCTGGATCAAAGAGGAACCCAGAGTTTGTGAAGTCCTTTCATCCTTCCTGATGAAAGGTGATACATGAAGGCAAAATTATCATGATTATTTTACCGGGTTCCAATTGGAGGTGGGCTGGAGCTCCCCAGCCTGGACAATAGCAAGCAGCCTGTGGGAATGTCTCCATGATACACACAGGCTGTACACAATCCAGTGTGTGTGTGTGTGTGTGTGTGTTCATCAGTCATATCACCTAAGCACAGTTTATGGGCGAGGAAGCCCTAAAGAGAATCACAAACTTGAATTCCCCTAGCCCTATAGATACAGACATACCATCAAATATACATATTTTATAAATGTGTATTGAAAAAGCCATAAAGAGGGAATGCGGGGTCGGGGCAGGGGGCAGTAAAGGAAACAGTAAGGACGTTTGGATTTGTCAGCATCTCTCCAGAGAGAGCCCTGAGGATATCCCATTCTTAGAATAAAGCTTTCATTTCACAGTGCATCAGTGAGAAAATTAACAAGCTCCCTCCATCCTGTTCCATAATTCATTCTCTTTGTTTTAGATATTGAGCTGAGATGGTGACTTAAAGCCACGCGAAATAGCTTTTAAATACAGACCTGGGCCTGGCAGTTTTGCCTTGCTGGTGATGGAAAGCCCGCTAGGCCCATCATTAGCTGGGACGGACATCGTGTCACTTCGTCATTCAAATTTCTTTTCCATTTAACGCCGTGTCCTTCACCCGGCGCTGGCTGAGGCACTGCAGAGGATGTGGTTTCCGGGCTGAACATTTCTCTCCTGCCATCCCAGTATTACTGTTGTGGCTGGATTTAGAGGTCCTTAGCTTGAAGCCAGGATAAGATAACAGCAATGTATGTGAGCTGGGGAGTGAGAGCTTTTTCAGGCGCTGTGTTTACCTGACCTTGCCCTCTGCTTTGCCTTCCTCAGGGAGACGCTGACTGCTGTTTTCGGCAGCTCTGCGTGTCTGGGGAAAGTAGACGGCCGCAGGAAGGTGACAGCTGAGGCAGGGCTCTCACAGCAGGCCCCGCAGGGCAGGTCATGTGCTGGGCTGACAGTCCGGTTGATGCTGCCTTGGGATTGCGGCCTTGCATGAATCTGGGTGCTGACATCCTGGTGACAGCAGCCGAAGGAAAGTGAGCCAGAGATCAGGGATGGGAGACCTTGAAATGACTCCCCTAAATGAGGGTTGATCTCTTTTATGGTATCACACCCCCAAGGCACCCGGATGCTGAGGTGTCAAGAGGTGGACTGGGTACCTTGCTAGGGGGTCTGTGGTAGCAATAGTACTGTAGAGTTGGCCTGGTGGCTTCATCATCACTGGGCTTTGTCTCGCTGGGTCTGGATATCCATTAGTCTAGATACCATTTTCACTGCTTGGTTTCTTATTCCAGCAGAAATAGAGGGCTTTCTCCCCGCCATCATGTGGGAAAGATAAAATGCAGAGGCAGTGCCTCTCAAAGGCCGTATCAGATTCTTGAAGAGAGTATAACAGGTTTAAGTGGGTCAGATGCCATGACTCAACAGCTTCTCCTTGATCCTTTAATCTCACATCTGAAGCCCAAGACCTAGCCAGCTTACCTGGGGCAGCACCCCCATGGTACCAGCAGGGCTTGTCTTCTGGGAGGTTGAATAATCCCCCTGCTGTGCCTTCCACACTTGGTTTGAGCGTCTGACCACAGTTTATTAAGTGTGAGTGATTGTTTTAATGTCAAGCAAAGTCAGGCCAGGGAAATTCTGTCCTCTGGGAAGAGAGCCACAGTGACCAGGCCACCACAGAAGCCCACGAATGCCAAGAACCCTCAGGATGAAAGGGTCACCCTAAGTGAGTTGGAAGGAATGGAGAGAAAGAACACTGCAGTCCCTGGACTAAGAAGAGTAGGAGTGAGTTTCACCTCCAGTTCTAGCAACTGCTACACACACAGACACACACACACACACACACACACACACGCACACACACGCACACACACACGCACGCGCGTGCGCACATGCACGAATACACACATACAGTCCCTTCCAAAAATGCCATGGCTTCAAAGAAGAGACAGCTGCACCCCTGGCCCCTCATTCATCACCTGCTTGCTGGCCTCAGCCTGATAAGACAAATCCAGATCAAATTACCTGGCAGCTGGGAGAGCTAGGCGATAAGGAAATGCAAACTCAGTAGGAGTTCAGTAGAGTAGCAAAGATCAAATTGTGCATTAAATTTTCCAGGAACTAAAACCCTGTTCCCTCTGCAAAACCTAGGGGAGGCACCTCGAATCACTCAGCACCAAATAGGGTTCCTTGGAGAAAAACAATGCCCTTAGCTTCCACTAAAGAAATTAAGGAAACAAAACACCGAGGGGCCAGCCCATTCCCACTGGGCCAGAAGATAAGAGAATAAACACAAAAGGCAGAGATGAACACGATAAAGGAGGTGAGTGGCCAATGGCCAAAGAAACTTAGAGCAACAGAAAGAACACTGAACTGAGCAAGAGACTCGGGTTCTTGTCCTAGCTTGCTCTCTCTTTCTCTTGCTTTGAAAATGCACTCAAACCCATCAGAGATTTAGTATTTTTTGTAAATTGATGGAGTGGAGAGCTCTTCCAGTTGAGATCCCTCTGACTTGGCTTACCCTTTCAACTAGGGCATTTTCTCTGTTAACTCTCCATTTTTTACTACAAAATACTCCAGTGAAGTGTTAGTCACTCAGTCATGTCTGACTCTTTGCAACCCCATGGACTGTAGTCTTTCAGGCTCCTCTGTCCGTGGGCATTCTCCAGGCAAGAATATGCAGTGGATTGCCATTCCCTTCTTCAGGGGATCTTCCCAACCCACGGATCGAACCCGGGTCTCCTGCACTACAGGCAAATTCTTTACTATCCAAGCTAGCAGGGAAGCTCCAGAACACTCCAGAGGTACTGTCAAAGCTTTAACTTTCTTCATCCAAAACCACCAGTTTTCTTTGGGACGTAGCATCCAGACCTGAGCTCTCTAAAGAGCAGTGATTTCAGGAAATTTTCAAGGGTGATGGAACTATTCTGTATATCTTTTGTGGTAGTGGTTACACAAGTCCGCGCACATGTTAAAGATCATAGAACTGTATTGCAAAAGTGAATTTCTGGTGTGTCAATTTAAAATATATAAAGGAAAATCATCAGTGATCCTCAAACATTAGAGCAGACTAAATTCCTAATGAGATGAGCTCTCCTCTTTTACCAAAAAGCAAAAACAGAAGCATGCAGGTGTGGTAGAGTGGGCCCATCTGTGGGAGGAATTGCATGGCTTGAATTCCTCACCCTTTCCTGTAGCCACACACTTTGCCATGGCCTCTGATGACCTCCCACTTTGTCTGCACCCAGCCATGTGACTTACTTTGTCCAATGGGATGTTAGCAGAGGTGACTAACGGACGCTTGACAGAGCACCTGAGTTTCCATTTGCATTTCTGCTCCTGCCTTTTGTCACCACTGTGACAACGTGTCCAGCCTGCTTGGGTTCTGTGATGCCTCCAGCTCCTTCCTGACTCACCACCTCCATATATGCTCTCCCTTCTGCCCACATGAGTTCTCTCCCACTCCTGTTCTTCATTCAGGGCACAGCTTCAATGCCACTCCTCCAGGGAAATCTTCACGGATTTCTCATTCCAAAGTAGATAACCCCACTTTTTCTTCTTATGGCATCCTGGTTTTTTCTAATCTTCAAAGCCATGATGGTAATTGGTAATAATTTGTAATTATTTTTTGCCTCCTTACTCTCTGAAATCCCCACCAGACTCTAAGGAACCAATTCTGTCTAGCATGGCACAAGGCATACTGTAATCGTTTTTGTGTGTTCTCAGTCATGTCTGACTCTTTGCAACCCCATGGGCTGTAGCCCACCAGGCTCCTCTGCATGGGATTCTCCAGGCAAGAATACTGGAGTGGGGTGCCATTTCCTACTCCAGGGGATGTTCCCAGCCCAGAGATCGAACTGGCATCTCTCTCTTTTAAAAAAAATTATTTTAATTGGAAGCTAATTACTTTACAATATTTTGGTGGTTTTGCCATACATTGACATGAATCAGCCACGGGTGTACATACGCTCCCATCCTGAATGCCCCCCACCCCCTCCCTCTGGCTTGTCCCAGTGCACCAGCTTTGAGTGCCCTGCTTCATGCACTGAACTTGGACTGGTCATCTGTTTCACATATGGTAATATACATGTTTCAGTGCTATTCTCTCAAATCATCCCACCCTCGCCTTTTCCCACAGAATCCAAAAGTCTTTGCTTTATATCTGTGTCTCTTTTACTGTCTTGCATATAGGATTGTCGTTAACATCTTTCTAAATTCCATATATATGCATTAATATGCTGCTGCTGCTGCTAAGTCGCTTCAGTCGTGTCCGACTCTGAGCGACCCCATAGACGGCAGCCCACCAGGCTCCCCCGTCCCTGGGATTCTCAAGGCAAGAACATGGGAGTGGGTTGCCATTGCCTTCTCCAATTAATATGCTATATTGGTGTTTTTCTTTCTGACTTACTTCATTCTGTATAATAGGCTCCACTTTCATCCACCTCATTAGAACTGACTCAAATGCATTCTTTTCTATAACCAAGTAATACTCCATTGTGTATATACGCCACAGCTTTCTTATCCATTCATCTGCTGATGGCCATCTGGGTTGCTTCCATGTCCTGGCTATTGTAAACAGTTTGCAGTGAACATTGGGGTGCACGTGTCTCTTTCAGTTCTGGTTTCCTCGGTGTGTACGCCCAGCAGGGGGATTGCTGGGTCATATGGCAGTTCTATTTGCAGTTTTTTAAGGAATCTCCACACTGTTCTCCATGGTGGCTGTACTAGTTTGCCTTCCCACCAATAGTGTAAGAGGAGAACTGGCGTCTCTTGCTTCTCCTGCTTTGGCAGGTGGATTCTTTACCACTGCCTCACCTTGGAAGCATGATTTGTTTAATAATTATTTACTGAATAAATAAGTGAGGTTTGGAAACATGGCGGAGGAAGAGCAAGACAGACCTTGGTTAGGGGATAACGCCCTGGTCCTGCACGGGCACTTGGGATGCAGGATATGTGCGGCTAGTTCATGTGCTGTCCCACTGACAGTCACTGTCTTTATCCAACTCAAGGATGGGTCTGGGCCAAGTGGTCATGGTACAGCTACAGAATACAGGGCGCATACTCCTAGAAAGCCACAAGAGGCTAAAAATGTTAGGCTTTGAATGTTAAATCATTCATAAAGCATGACCTGAAACCCTCCTTGTGCCCAACCTTATCTACTAGAATATGCTTTCTCTCTCCCTTCCTTGAACCCAGCTCTCCCCATCCACAGCTGGGCTGTTAAGGAGAAAGTTCCACTGAGAATGCCCATGTAACTGGAGTCCTTCTTGCCTGGTTTTGGCTCCAGCTTCCAGGCTCCTAGCCCTTGCCTCTATCTGTGATTTTGGCTCTCTCTTCCTGTCTCTGGGACTTGTGCCCACACTAAGAAGCCTCACCTTGAACTTAACCATTCCCTGAGGTCACCTTTGGCCTGGTCTCCCGGGTGAAGCTGGCTGGGGCTGCCAGCGTGGTTTACCGAGTGTTCGGAGGCTCGGGCTGAGCTCTGGCCAGTGTGGTTCACGTCCATCACTGCTCCTGCCGGGCCGTCTGCACCAGTGGTTCTGGCCCAAAGTGGTACCACCCTGCCTTCTGTCCATTTCCTCTGGTGCTCCTCACACTTCTTCCCTCCTTATCCTTCATTAAAAAAAAAAAAAAAAAAAGGAAAGTAAAAATCAGTGGGAAACCTTAAGCTTCCTACTATATAGGTTTGTTTGTTTCATTCATTTTATGCATTTACCTGGAGATAGGAATGGCTTAGAAGCCTGGATCTTCCTCTCTCCATTGATCCTAAGCCCTGGATCTCAAATCCTCTTCAGTTTGGGCTTGAAAGACCTGGAAGACAAGAGGACAATCTGCGTGACTTAGACTTAATGAAATTGAAGTAATGAAACACCGAACACTGGCAAAGCCACATTTTGTGGTCAGAGAAAAACTCTAAGAGCCCAAAGGGCATTCGATAGTGGGAGACCTCCAGTGACCACAGGGGGAAGGGCACGAGTGGTCAAAATCCGTTTGGCAGCCAAGAGACTTCAAAACAATCCTCTTCCTGCTAGGAACCCTCGGCCTGCTCACCTCTGCAGGGCTGAACACAGGCCCAGGAAGACCTCAAAGACGTTTTTGCAAAAGAAAGAAGTAACACAGAGCCCATACATTTCGGGAGAAAAGAGTTCCTCCTGGTTTGTCAACATTCCACAGATCTATGCAGTCACACTTAGGTACCAAAATAGCAGAGCAATGGAAATGGAAGTGCTGAATTGTAACCAAGACAGAAAGCCTCCATGCTTTAAATACTGGACACTGAACAACTTCCGCCTGTAATTCCTCAGCTCAGATACGAGGAAATGGTCAATCCGGTGTGGGTGTGTTGGGACAGATGTGGAAGCAGGGTCTTCACTTTGAGGAAGTGAGAGGAACACAGAACCAGGGCAGCGGAGGAGGAGGAGGTCCCAGAGCAGACCTTGGCTTCCCTCGAAAACAGAAGCAGCTTCTCCTTAAGAAAAGGGGCGAGGAGGAGCCACTCAGTTAAGAGGAGGACACTAGTTTAGGAGCCACTTAACTCCCGGGGGGGTTAGTCTACATATATTTTGTCATTTGCCTACATCTGTTTATGTATTTTTTATAAGTACTTTTCAGAAAGTACTTGATTAAATTATTTAGCCCTGGCTGCCCTGGGTCTTCCCGGCTGTACCCGGGCTTTCTCTAGTGGTGGTGAGCAAGGGTGTACTCTTCATGGCGGCGGCTGCTCTGTTGCAGAGCATGGTCTCCAGGCTGAGAGGGCTTCTGTAGTTGTGGTGCGGGGGCCCAGTTGCCCCACTACATGTGCGATCTTCCTGGATCAGGGATCAAACCCATGTGTCTGGCAGGTGAATTCTTAACCTGTGAACCAGGGAAGTCCCTATTTATGTATTTTAATTACCGCATAATAGTGAACTTTATTTGTGCCTCTCAAATAGAACTTTAAAAAATATTAAAATAGAGTTGATTTACAATGTTGTGTTTGTTTCAGGTGTAGAGCAAAGTGATTCAGTTATACATTATACGTCTATTCTTTTTCACAGTCTTTTCCTTTATATAATAGGTTATTACAAGATAGTGAATATAGTTCCCTGTGCTATACAGTAGGCCCTTGATGATTATCTGTTTTATATACTGTAGTGTATATATATTAATCTCAACCTCTTAATTTATCCCACCCCACCTCACCTCTCCCCTTTGGGATCTATAAGTTTGTTTTCCGTTTCTATGAGTCTCTGTCTTGTAAATAAGTTCATTTGTATAATGAACTTGCGTGCTCAGTCATGTCTGACACTTGGCAACCCCAGGGACTGTAGCCTGCCAGGCTCCTCTGTCTGTGGGATTTCCCAGGCAAGAATACTGGAGTAGGTTACCATTTCCTTCTCCAGGGGATCTACCTGATTCAGGGATTAAAATTGTATCCCTTGCACTGTAGGTGGATTCTTCACCTCTTGAGCTATTAGGAATTCCCAGATTCTATATATGAGTGATATCACATCATATTTGTCTTTGTCTGGCTTACTTCACTTACTATGATAATCTCCAGGTTGATCTATGTTGCTGCAAATGGCATTATTTCATTCTTTTTGATGGCTAAGTAATATTCCATTGTAGATAGATATATGTGTGTGTGTGTGTATCTACATCACATATTCTTAATTTATTTATCTGTCAATGGACATTTCGGTTACTTCCATATCTTGGCTATTGTAAATACTGCTACAATGAGCATTGGAGCACATGTATCATTTCAAATTATAATTTTCTCCAGATATATGCCCAGGGGTGAGATTGTAGGATCATACAGTAACTCCATTTTAGTTTTTTAAGGAAATGGCAACCCACTCCAGTGTTCTTGCCTGGAGAATCCCAGGGACAGCGGAGCCTGGAGGGCTGCCGTCTATGGGGTCTCACAGAGTTGGACATGACTGAAGTGACGTAGCAGCAGCAGCATATAGTTCCCTAAGGTGGCTGTATTGATTTACATCCCTACCAACAGTATAGGAGAGTTCCTTTTTCTCTACACATTCTCCAGCATTTATTTGTAGACTTTTTGATGACGGCAAGTCTGACCAGTATGAGGCGAATACCTCATTCTAGCTTTGATTTGCATCCCTCTGAAATTAGCAGTGTTGAACATCTTTTCATGTGCCTATTGGCTATGTATATGTCTTCTTCAGAAATCTTCTGCCTATTTTTTGATTGGGTTGTTTGTTTCTTTGTTATTGAGTTGCTTGAGCTGTTTGTATATTTTGGAGGTTAAACCCTTGTCAGTTGCATTGTTTGCAAATATTACATAGAATTTTTGAAGATGATTTTTAAAATTCATTTATTTTTAATTGAAGGATAATTGCAGTATTGTGTTGGTCTCTGCCATGCATCAACACGAATCAGCCATAGGTATAGTATGTCCCCTCCCTCTTGAGCCTCTCTCCCACCTCCCACCCCACTTCACCCCTCTAGGCTGTCACAGAGCCCTGGTTTGAGTTCCCTGCATCATAGAGCAAATTCCCACTGGCTCCCTATTTTATGTATGTTAGTGTATATGTTTCCATGCTACTCTCTCCATTCATCCCATCCTCTGCTCCTTACCCCATGATGATGCTTCAGTGACTTCTGATCAGTGGTTCCATGTATAGGAAGTTCAAGCACAGTGGATGGGCAGTTCAGAGAGATACTCTGGGAGTGAGTAGTGTCTCACACCATCCCTGATACCCTCTCAGGGAAGCAGCCACCTTCCAGACTGCACCTGCGGAGGGCCGACTGCTCAGAGTACTGAGTATCACAAGCAGGATTATTCACTGAAAAGGCTAGTTGGACTTTCGGTCACAAGCGGTGCTAAGATTAGGGCCCTGTGCCAGGGTGAAGTATGGCCAGAGTGCCAGGCATTCGTCTGGAGGGCAAGGTCTCTGGAGGCCATTCCAGGGGGCAGAGCCAGAGCCCTTGCTCAGTGAGGGGTCTCCTGAGCCCTGGTAGGGACTTGGCTTCCCTTTTCCCCATTCTGCTTGTGTCTTCCCTCCCCTCCCCCTGCCTCCCCCAGTCACCCGCATCTAGAAAAGCGCTCTCCTTGTTTTATCTGGCAGAACCTCGGGACAATCACTGGACCGAGTTCAACTGGCCAGGAAACCAAAGCCCACAGAAAAATGCCTCATGACTCCTGCCAACCCCCTGGCTCCCTCCAGGCCCAGTGCCGGACAAACAGCCCCTCCAGCCTTTGGATTGGGGAGGGGAAGGACATTCTGTATGTGGAAGCCACAGAATGGAAGTTATGTACTTTTCGGGGGCCTGTATCAGCCAGCTCAGGGCTGCTCCCATTGTGTGGCTCATGAAAGGGTTTTCACCTCCCAGGCTGGAAGGGAGTTGGTCTGTCTGCAACAAAGGCGTTTGCCTCTGTGGCTTTTGAAAAAAGAATGTGTGTGCTTGTCCAAACAGAACTTTCCTGCGTACTTGGAAGAGGGGGGCCGTCCGCCTGCCAGAAAGGAGCAAGGCTCAGTCTGGTTCAAAAGAGGAGAATTCCACCGCACAAGCCCATCAGCCACTGCCCAGCACAGCCTTCCTCTCTCACAAAGACAGTTGCTCACTGTTGCACAGCTGGCCTCCCCAGCAGTTTCCCATCGTCTCCATTTCTCTCAGTCTGGAAGCTGGGGGAGCCGATGAAGCCACTGAGGAGTGAGTGTTTTCCTGACCTGAAATCAGGAGATAAAACTTCTCCACGGTGGACGGGAGCATCTGGGCTCAGGGAATTGTGAGTACTGTGTTGGTAAACACTCTGGTGCTGCTCTTAAAATCGTTTTCTTCTCCAGTGTGGGCTGCTGTTATCCCCGTGATAATGGAAAAACTGAGACGTGGAAATTACTTGCCCCAGGACCTGGGGCAGGGCCCTGGAAACCTGCTGGTGGATTCATCAGTGGATTGTGACAGCGTGGCCCTGCTCCAGAAGTTTGCTCTGGATTCAACCTCCTGCTTAGCCCCTGGAGCCAAGTCCAGGGCCCAGATCAGGGATGACTGTAGGAGTGCCAATCTCAGTATGATAAACAGCACCAGTTTCTTCTGCAAAAGTGATCTGACTTGGGAGTTATTGGCAAGCATTCCCTTCCAGTGCCTGGTAGCCCATTCCCTTGGGGACTCCAGATTCCCAACGGAGTCCTTGAAAGTGAAAGTGTTAGTCACTCAGTCGTGTCTGACTCTTTGTGACCCTGTGGATATACAGGCCATGGAATTCTCCAGACCAGAATACTGGACTGGGTAGCCATTCCCTTCTGCAGGGGATCTTCCCAACCCAGGGATTGAACCCAATTCTCCCTCATTGCAGGCAAATTCTTTTCCAGCTAAGCCACCAGGGAAGCCCAAGAACACTGGAGTGGGTAGCCTATCCCTTCTCCAGGGGATCTTCGCAACCCAGGAGTCAAATCAGGGTCTCCTTCATTGCTGCTGCTGCTGCTAAGTCACTTCAGTTGTGTCCGACTCTGTGCGACCCTATAGACGGCAGCCCACCAGGCTCCCCCGTCCCTGGGATTCTTCAGGCAAGAACACTGGAGTGGGTGCCATCACCTTCTCCAATGCATGAAAGTGAAAAGTGAAAGTGAAGTCGCTCGGTCGTGTCCGACTCTTCGTGACCCCATGGACTGCAGCCCACCAGGCTCCTCCGTCCATGGGATTTTCCAGGCAAGAGCACTGGAGTGGGGTGCCATTGCCTTCTCCGCTCCTTCATTGCGGGTGGATTCTTTACCAGTTGATCTACAAGGGAAGCCCAAGTCCTCAAGGATCTGCCTGAATTTCTGGAGACTCCAGCCAAAGTCTTAGCAGGACGGACGACAGTTTTGGATCTAGTTCCCAAAACTATAGTTGTGAGTTCCAGGACAGTAAGTATTTCTTAGTGCAAATGTGTTAAAGAAGATTATTCAGAGTCCCATGGACAGAGAAGAGATCAAACTAGTCAATCCTAAAGGAAATCAACCCTGAATATTCATTGGAAGGACTGATGCTGAAGCTGAAACTCCAATATTTTGGCCACCTGATGTGAAGAGCCGACTCATTGGAAAATATCCTGATGCCGCGAAGGATTGAGGGCAAGAGGAGCAGGGGAAGACAAAGGATGAGATGGTTGGATGGCATCACTGATTCAATGGACATAAATTTGAGCAAACTCCTGGAGATGGTGAGGAACCAGGAAGCCTGGTGTGTTACAGTTCATGGGGTCACAAAGAGACGTGACTGAACAACTGGACAACAACAGCAAGTGCAGCTAGGAATTCTGTTAATCAAGTTAAGCAAACTTGTGTAGATATAGCAGGGAATTTTTAAACAAAGCATGCAGGCTTACAAGTCATTTATTGGTATCAGTAACTTACATTTGTGAATGCATGTGCTTTGCTTTGTTTATAAGAATGTGGCTGACTCCTGACTGCTCTGAGGACAAGTGTGTAACATAAGCACCTGGTTCAATGCCACTATTTCATTCCAAGCAGGACTCTGTCGTGGCTCTAGAGGTTAAAAATCAAAGCATGGTTATAGTGATAAATATGGACTCTAGATGGTGTGTTGAAAAGCAGAGAAATCACTCTGCCAAAAAGAGTGCATATAGTCCAGGCCATGGTGTTGTATGGTTGTGAGAGCTGGACCTTAAAGAAAGCACAGAGCCAAAGAATTGATGCCCTTAAACTGTGGTGCTGGAGAAGACTCTTGAGAGTCCCTTGGACAGCAAGGAGATCAAGTCAGTCAATCCTAAAGGAAATCAACCCTGAATATTCATTGGAAGGATTGATGCTAAAGCTGAAGCTCCAGTATTTTGGAGCTTCACTGGACTCATTGGAAAAGTCCCTGATGCTGGGAAAGATTGAGGGCAGAAGGAGAAGAGAGCATTAGAGGATGAGATGGCTGGATGGCATCACTGATGCAATGGACATGAGCTTGGGCAAACCTCAGGAGATGGTGAGGGACAGGGAGGCCTGGTGTGTTGCTGTCCATGGGGTTGCTAAGAATCGGACACAAGTGGGCGACTGAATAGCAACGACATGGACAGTAAATGAAACTTAAGGACAAGTCCTGAGTTATACCTGCTGATCTCAAGGTGGTTCAGCTGCTGGGAGTCCCCAGTGGTTTATCACGGGTCTGGGGTAAAAACTTAAAGTCAACGGTAAGAACCTACAAGTAGGGCCAGATGATGATTCAAGAAAAGTATATAAAGTTGAAGAAACTTTATTTATTTTGTAAGGATGTGAGCTAAGAAGTTGCCATGGCGTGGTGTGTTTCCTCGTATAATGCAGTTGGAAATATACAGGAACATTCCTGTAGAAGTATTACTGTCAGAAATGATTAAACCTGGATTTAATCAAGCATCTGGACATAACTACCAGTTTACAGGAAATTCAAGAGATGGATGAACATACTAAACAACATTTGGGACTTCCCAGGTGACTCAGAGGTAAAGAGCCTGCCTGCCGATGCAGAAGACGTGGAGTCAGTCCCTGGGTTGGGAAGATCCCCTGGAGGAGGAAATGGCAACCCATTCCAATATTCTTGCCTGGAAAATCCCATGGACAGAGAAGCCTAGTGGGCTGCAGTCCATGGGGTCGCAAAGACTCCAACACAACCGAGGGACCGAGCACAGATGAATGAAATGACATTAATAAAGAAGAAAGAGGCCCAATTTTTTGTTTAAAAATGGGAAATTCTATGGGACAAAGGAGTGGATTTTTCCAACCTATAAATGACATTCAGAACATGAGAGATGAGAAACTTCAATAGCTTAACAGAAACTTAAGAAACATATTTATGATCCAGCAATTCTGCTTCTGGGTGTATATCTGGAGAAAACTCTAATTAGAAAAGATACATGCACCTCAGTGTTCATAACAGCGCTATACACAATAGCCAAGACATGGAGAAAACCTACGTGTCCATCGACAGAGGAATGGATAAAAAAGTGGTCCATGGAATATTAGTCATAAAAAACAGAATGAAATAGTGCCACTTGCAGCGACATGGATAGAGCTAGAGATTATTGCTAAGTGAGATAAATCAGACAGAGAAAGACAGATGTCATATGATATCAATTATGGGTGAGATCTAAAACACGACACGAATGGGCTTATTTATAAACAGAAAGGAAGGGCCGCAGGAGCTGCAGCTCACCAGCACGGGAATCTGGAAGGCTTGCTGCTGCCTTTCTTTGCGATGGGAGCAGTGGGTGTGCGAAACAGCAGTGTGAGCACGAAGACCAAGGCAGATGAGGGCTGCTGGCTCCTGAGACACTGGGCCATCCGCTTCCGAAGGTGGCCCGAAAGGCTGATCTCTGCTGAAGGACTGAAATCACGAATCGAGAGTCATTGGTGTCCCTGCCCACATTCCTGTCCTACTTCTCACCCACCCTTCCACTTATCCTCAGACATACGTCGAACACCCAACACAGTGTTTCCTGGGAAAACAGAAGGAAGAAGGCACATGCCCTGCTTTTAAGGAGCAGACACCCCAATACACAGAGAATGGGAGAGTTAGCTAAATAATCCCAACCCCTGAGCATCCTTGCCCACTGAAACCCACCGATCTTCCAGAGCAGATTAATGGTAACTCCTGGTGATCGCGTGGAGACGGGAGGATGGAAGGGTCATTGACCACAGCAGCTGCTTGGGAATGCTGGCCAGGCTGTCCCTCTCAGTGCTGCTTCTGACCCTTAAGCCAGAGTCAGAGCAACCAGACCAGGGTCCCTGGTCTGTGCTGCCGGGCACTCCAGCCTGGGTGGCTGATCCAGGCATGCGTGCGCGTGAGCTTCTTGGCTAGAGGCACTGCTTTGCTGGACTTTAGCCTCCAGTCCTGGGGCCGTGTCATCTGGAAAAACCTCCAGGGGGCACGCAGCACAGGCATGCTGGCAGCAGCTGTCCCTTGTGACGTTGCTCCATACTCCTGGTTGGCGGAGTGCCTTTGAAAATGGATTCATGTTGGCTCCCGGGAATAACCATTTCAAACCTCCTAACTCTGGCCTACTTTCCTGACCGGGGCACAGACCCGGGTAAACTCCATCCTTCCGTTTGCTGCACTTCCAAGAACTTGCGATCACTTGCAGCCCAGCTTAGCACTGTCTCTACGACACGTTCTCTGTAATTGGTTTATTTGAAGTGCTCCAAGCGATTGTTTGGTCTAATTGCAAAGGATATTTGAAAGAGGATAAGTCTCTGGTGAAAGAAAAGCCTTGGTTAGAGAATATGTTTCGTTCAGAAACAATCTTGTTCCTGCAAAGCGTGCACAGTACCTCCACCTTCTCATCCAATCGCTCCAAACAGAGCTCACCCCTGTCAGACTGATGGCTTTCAGACTGGTCTCCTGGGTCTCTGCACACATGCTTGAAGGGCCAACACTGGCCCTGAAGAGAGTAGAGTGGCAAGAGGACATTTGAGCTTGCAGAGTCCCACAGCCCACCTTCACCTAAAAGAACTCCCTTTTCTTCTGCTACGACTAAGACCAAAAAATATTTTTTTCCTTGTCTAACAATACGAAGTTCAGTAGGTAAATATTCTAACTCATTGTTGACTTACATACAGCCTTTGCTAAAAGGCCTAAAAAAGGTTTCCGTAAGATGTCTGAACATGCCGCCTGCGTTTTTGTTTAATCTATTTGTTTTGTTAGCAAACCTTTCCTCTATAGCTCTCAAGAAGACAAACCAGCCCAGTCCTGTGTGACTTTGTGCAGTCCTCTGCATAATTACAGAACTGGGGAATTTAAAGATGATTACATTTTCTGTAGTCCATCTTTATCCCCAAGTGGATGTTCAGTACCACCGATCAGGCCGCTTTCCATTACGGCATGCCCTGGTGGCTCACCGTGCCTGCCCAGGTCAAGGATAGACCGCAAGAAGCCACCTGCACACAGCAGGGGCTACAGGGAAAATAGTCTCTCAATGGCATGAAACCTGACCTGTTTTCTACTGGAAGTCCAGGTGGATAAATCGAGGTGGGCTCAAGTATGCCCCTCTTCCACTTCCTACTGGAACAACTCCCACAGCAAAAGGGCCACACGACATTTGAGAGTGACAGGGACAGTGGCCACACCACTGATCATGAAGGAAACCCTGGGGCAGCAAGGAGAACTGATCGCTGCCTTCTTGTCACCATTTCCCATCAGAGCGATGGCAGAGTTACTGCCTCATAACTGCACGTTTCAGAGCCGATAAACTGTGGTTGCTGCCGTCTCTTTCTGTGGATTCTTTGAGACTTGAGGCGAATGCCTTGAATGGAGGAGAGGACGCGGTGTAGGGATACGGACACGGCATTCTTTTCCAATTGTATGTACTTATGTTAGGCAGTGCTGAGTCTTCGTTGCTGTGTGGGTTTTTCTCTAGTCGCCATGAGCAGGGACTACTCTCCAGTTGCCGTGTGAGGGTTCCTCATTGCGACGGCTTCTCTTGTTGCAGAGGGCTCTAGGGTGCCCGGGCTTCTGTAGTTGTGGCACCTGGGCTCAATAGCTGTGGGGCATGGGCTTAGTTGCGCCACGGCATGTGGGATCTTCCCAGATCGGGGATTGAACCTGTGTCTCCTGCATTGGCAGGCAGATTCTTTACCATTGAGCCACCAGGGAAGCCCCAGAAATGACATTCTGATAACTGTGGTATTCCCAGTGAGGAATCAGACAGCCTTATCTTCTGGCTCACAGCTGGGGACAGAGCTCTGTTTTAAGTCAACAGATGTTTAGGGAGCACAGACTTCAGGCCAAGTCCTGTCCTCACTGAGCTTGCAGTCTGCTCATAGAGCCGGTCCTATTCAGCAAGCTATACAATATAAAACACAAGGAAGCTGTTAATGCCGTGGGGGGAAATGATCCATGCATTAGACGAGTGCTGAGGATGGCACCCCACCCTGCGTCTAGACTGGAGGGTGTGAACCAGCCGCTGTACCCCTACATTTGACTTGCAGCACAGGTATGGAGAATGAAATGGCAGCCCACTCCAGTATTCTTGCCTGGAGAGTCCCATGGACAGAGGAGCCTGGCGGGCTACAGTCCGTGAGGTCACATAGAGTCGGACACGACTGAGCGACTGCACACACATGTGCACACAAGGCTGGTAATACTTCAGCCCCTTCCAGGTAATTAACAGCCATGCAGGACGGAAGATATGGCCCAGTGGACATTGGAGGGACCCATACAGACCAGCCAGATAGGGGATTACCAGCTCCAGGAAGTGTAGACAAGATGAATACCACTGTTAGAAGAAAGGACAGTGTCAGTGGCCTGATTTTGAGACTGAATAAACACTTAATTCCAAAATATCTTTCTGATTTGTCTTTTTTGAAGTAAAAGATTTGTCCTGTAAGACATATTCAAAAGCAGAGACATTACTTTGCTGACTAAGGTCTGTCTAGTCAAGGCTATGGTTTTTCCAGTGGTCATGTATGGATGTGAGAGTTGGACTGTGAAGGCTGAGCACCAAAGAATTGATGCTTTTGAACTGTGGTGTTGGAGAAGACTCTTGAGAGTCCCTTGGACTGCAAGGAGATCCAACCAGTCCATTCTGAAGGAGATCAGCCCTGGGATTTCTTTGGAAGGAATGATGCTAAAGCTGAAGCTCCAGTACTTTGGCCACCTCATGCAAAGAGTTGACTCATTGGAAAAGGCTCTGATGCTGGGAGGGATTGGGGGCAGGAGGAGAAGGGGACGACCGAGGATGAGATGGCTGGATGGCATCCCTGACTCGATGGACGTGAGTCTGAGTGAACTCTGGGAGTTGGTGATGGACAGGGAGGCCTGGCGTGCTGCGATTCATGGGGTCGCAAAGAGTCGGACACGACTGAGCGACTGAACTGAACTGAACTGAACTGAAGGGTTATTAGCATATTGGATCGATCGTGGGCTAAGGGAACACTATCATGCCTAGATGTACAGAGCCGGCTGGGCTGGTAGGAGTGTCGCTCAGCCACTCCCACTCCTCCCCTTCCCAACCTCATCCTGAACTTTAGGTCATTGATTCCTCCATTTTCTTGCTAAATCATCCTTTTCCTGCATATCCTTCTCAGTCAGCTTAAGGATTAGGTGCTCCGTCCCCGGCAGTTTACTATAAAATTACAGAGAGATTTTTTTTTAAATTTGCTGTAAAATATTTTATTCAAAGTTTTATATGAAAAACAGAAGATAGACTTGTGTCATATTGTATAATGCACTAAAAAGACGTGTATGGTTGTAGTTTCTAATTTCTCCACAAAATTAACCAGCCATGATGGAGTTAAGAGTTTGAAAGCTTATACTAAAATGGACTTTAAAACTTGCAAACAAAAATCTGTACATCAGGGGTATTCCAGAAACAGGAAACGAATCTAGGCATGTGGGAAGTGAAGTCTTTAGGAGTCATGAATATCTTCTTTAAAAATTTAGTTTATTGACGTGTAGTTGATTTACAGTGTTGTGTTAATTTCTGCTGTATAGCAAAGTGAGTCCATTATACATATATATACATTCTTTTTCATATTCTTTTCCATTATGGTTTATTACAAAATATTGAATATAGTTCCGTGTGCTGTACAGTAGGACCTTGTTATTCTGCATATAATAGTTTGCATCTGCTAATCCCAAACTCTCAGTCCGTCCCCCCATCACCAACCTCTCCCCACTGTAGGAGTCAGGGATATCCTCTATCTTATCTCTCTCCATATCTTAGGGACTGTGTTTCATCTCTGCTTCTACCCATCTTCTCCCTCTTCTCTCTGCACCTCAGCTTCTTTTACCAACAGATTAACTTTCTCATGGCCCCCAAATATCCACTCTAGCCCTAAGTCTGTTGGAACTCCCTAGCACCCAGCACGCATAAACAGTGTTCACCCCTCCATGTCTTTTGGTCCACATCCCCAGAGTAGAGGCTTTGATGACTCAGCTGCGTGGGTCGATGGTGAACCTGGAGTCAGGCCTCAGTAGGGTCAGGTGCCCTTATTGGCCTCCCGCCGACAGCTCAGACAGGGAGGCTAAGATCCCATGACCCAGCGCACTCCATAGCGCATACTATGTATGAGTCAGCCCAGTAACACATAACAACGTCACATAGACTCAGTGGCTTGAACGTCTAAAATCTGGTTTCTTACAGTTTTGGAGACTAGACGCCCAGGCCTGCAGGTTTGTTTCCCTGAAGCCTCTCCCCTTGGCTTGCACTTGGCTGCCTTCTCACCGTGTTCTCACGCGGTCGTCCCTCTGTCTGTGTCCCAGTCCCCTCTTGCTGTGAGGACACCAGTTACATTGGCTTAGGGCCCGCCCTGATGGTCCACACTGTAATTTAATTACCTATTTAAAGGCCCCATGCCCAAACAGAGTCCCATTCTCCTTGCATTGGCTGGTAGGAAGACCAGAGGGAGATTTTGTCCTGTTTTCCCTTATTTCCCCTTCAGTGCCCATTTTCTTCACATCTTTGATGCCCTGTACTGTAGGTATTCGTGTACACCACAGCAAATCTATTGGTTTTTTTCCTTTATTTTTCTTTTGAATGAGAAAAGTGGATGCATTTGCACTCTCCCGCTTCATCTTGAGGCTATAATGGACTGTTCTTTGCAGGCAAGAACATCCCAACCTCCTGAGCTTCTCTTGGTTTTTCTATCTTAGAGTTTCTCCAAGAGCCACCAGAGTTTATGCAGTCCACGTAAGCACAGCCCAGATAGGGTGGGGGGCATGGGTAGACATTCCCAGGAGAAACCTTTAATCAAAGGAGGGTGGGAATTGGTACAAAAATGTCCCAACACCCTGTTGGTCAAGTGGCCAGTTCTAAGGTGCATTCTTCATGATTCTATAGATGGTCCCCAGAAAGACTGCTCCAAGTACCCATGAAATAACCAGTTTTCATTTGCTTCAGTCCCTCATCTTTAAAATATATATATATGTTTTGGCTGTGCTGGGTCTTGGTTGCTGCTTGGGCTTTTCTCTAGTTGCGGCTGGTTCAGCCTTCTCATCTAAGTGGCTTCTCCTGTTGCAGAGCATGACCTGTAAGGTGTGTGGGCTTCAGTATTTGTGACACGTGGGCCCAGTAGTTGTGGCGCACAGGCTTAGTTGTTCCACTGTGTGTGGAATCTTCCCGGACCTGGGATCAAACCCATGTCTCCTGCACTGGGAAGCAGATTCTTTTCCACTGAGCTACCAAGGAAGTCCTAGTCCCTTATCTTTTTCTTCCTCATGTCTCAGCCTCCCTGTTTCTTTCTACTTCCTGAAACCACCTTTTGAAAGCTGCTAGTATGTAAGTCAAGGCTGTGGTTTTTCCTGCGGTCATGTATGGATGTGAGAGTTGAACTGTGAAGAAAGCTGAGCGCCGAAGAATTGATGCTTTTGAACTGTGGTGTTGGAGAAGACTCTTGAGAGTCCCTTGGACTGCAAGGAGATCCAACCAGTCCATTCTGAAGGAAATCAGCCCTGGGATTTCTTTGGAAGGAATGATGCTAAAGCTGAAACTCCAGTACTTTGGGCACCTCATGCGAAGAGTTGACTCATTGGAAAAGACTCTGATGCTGGGAGGGATTGGGGGCAGGAGGAGAAGGGGACGACCGAGGATGAGATGGCTGGATGGCATCCCTGACTCGATGGACGTGAGTCTGAGTGAACTCCGGGAGTTGGTGATGGACAGGGAGGCCTGGCGTGCTGCGATTCATGGGGTCGCAAAGAGTCGGACACGACTGAGCGACTGAACTGAACTGAGCATGTAACACTTTGTGTCAGACTTTGTTCTTCGGAGAACCCAAACTCAGAGATAAATAAATTAACCATCACCACTACCACCACCACCCCCACCGACCCGGGCTTTTTAACCCCGATTTTCGAATATGCTAAATGAAACAACCTTATGCAAAAACAACAAAAAAAAGAAATGTAAATTCAATGTGCTTGGCTGTGAAAATGGCATCAAGATTGTCCAAGCAGGTCCCTATGCCAGGCACTGGGTCCGTGCTCTTTCAGCAGTGAGGGGCCTGATGAGATCCTGGAGTGAGGCCAGATAGTCACAGGGGACAGTGGTCACAATGCTGCCGGCCAGGTGCACAACCAAACGAAAACCGCTGAGGGTGGGTCTCCTCCTCAACTGCAGGCCTGCGGACATGTGTATATGTGTGCACTGCGCCGTTATACTGAGGAGAATTACATCAGAGTAAATGGAAAGCAAACAACTAAACTTGAAAGAAATAACTGCGCTTCTTATTTTCACATCTAGCCATTTGGTGCAAATGTCTGGTGCAATGTTAACACTCTCCCTTCCTTTTCTATCAAGGAAATGTCCAGTGTTTGTTCCCAGTGGTGTGAGGCACTTCCTGTTGTGGTTTGTGAGCTGTACATACCAACCTGATGGTTTGCTTCAGTGAACACTGCCCTTTGCACCAGGGCAAAGGCTTGGACGGTAAAGAATCTGCCTGCAATGCAGGAGACATGGGTTTAATCACTGGGTTGGAAAGATCCTCTGGAGGAGGGCAAGGCAACCCACTCCAGTATTCTTGCCTGGAGAATCCCATGAACAGAGGAGCCTGGAGGGCTACATCAATGGGGTCACAAAGAGTTGAGCATCTAACAGAGAGTCCATGGGGTCAGAATGACTGAGCATCTAACACTCTGCGCCAGGCAGCAGCAGTCATGCCCTATAGGATGCGATGGGATGGGTGCCTGGTGACCTGGGAGTGGTGTCTCCCTGTTCTGAGACCATCCCCAAAACCTGTGCTTGGTTTAATCCATGGACCCTTGAGCCTCAGAGAATTCAGTCAACACCCGAGGCCCACTCACCCCAGCACGTCTGGTACCGTAGCTCCCTGCTCCTCAGGCAGAAAGCGCAAGTGGCTGCTAATAGGAGTGGGTCCTGAGAAGGGCCAGAGCCAGAATTCTTCTCTAGGTTCCATAGCCACGGCACCTTTCCACATGAACAGATCACAGATTAAACGAGGCCAGTGGAGTTTGGCGCCACGTCTTCTCTTTACCAAAAAACAACAAAGGGAGGTTGAAACGGAGGAAGAGAGGAAGGAGCTGGTTCAGGAAGAACCATGGGCCTCGGGCAGGGATGCTGTGAGGCAGGAAGGAAAGTTCTTCCAGCAGAGAGCTGGCCTCCGTCCAGCTCAGTGTCCTCACCTGTCACCGCAGGGCTTGTACCAGCTCCTCAAAGTCCTGGCCCACAGGAGATGCTCCAGGCTTTAACATGTGCGTGCTGGCATGCTAAGTCGCTTTGGTCATGTTCGACTCTTCAACCCCATGGACTGTAGCTGGCAGGCTCCTCTGTTGGTGGGATTCTCCAGGCAAGAATACCAGAGTGTGTGGCCATGCCTTCCTCCAGGGGATCTTCCTGACCTAGGGATCAAACCTGTGTCTCTTATGTCTCCTGTATCAGCAGGTGGGTTCTTTACCACCTGGGAAACCTTCGACATGTAGAGTTAGCCAAATCCATGGTCTCTGGAGGGTCCGAGTTTTTTTACCATCGCAATGCTGGGTCCCACAGCTGCACTCCCCAGGACTCTGAGAGGTGAGGAGGAGGAGTGGGTGTTGCAGGGCTCACTGGGAAGGTCCCATCCTGGTGGCTCTGCCTGGTAGGCTTCCCCCGGATTCTCTTAGGGGCTGTCTGTCTTAACAGGCTCCCAGGGAAGTCTTGCCCCGAAGAGATCCAAAACAAGCATTGTAAAAATAGAGCCAAGGCTGTTCGCCACAGTGATTACAGAGGAATTGTTTCAATCCACCAAAGACAGGGCTTTCCACGCCTCCTGCTGAGGCTCTGGCTTTGGTGGAAGGAGAGGAGACCCCGCTCCTCTGCCTTTGTTCCCACCTGTGGCTAAAGCCATGTGAGGCCCCATAAGGGACCCTCGAACAGACTCTGAGTCACAGCCATTTGCCTGACTGACATGGCCACACACCCCAAGATGAAGTTCTGGAGTAGGGGGTCTCAGCTCCAGGAAGGCCGATGGTGGTGGCTTGAGGGCTGGAGAATCCACAGCAGAAGTACCTGGAACAGCTTGAGGGCAGGGTTTAGGGGGTGGGGCTTGGTTCTGGGTGGAGAGGCGCCTCCCAGGGAAGGAAGAGACCCAGTACTCTTGGGTCACTGCAGACACAAAAGGGAGGTGTTGAGAGCTAAGCAGCTACCATTGGTCATGCCTTGACCTTAACAAAGCTGGTCACCATTCTGAGCCCCAGAGATCTCTCCCAAAGTAGAAGGAACAGCGATGGGTCACATAGCTGCTCAGGAGCCTGCTTGTACTGAGGAGGGCAGGTGCCCAGGAAACACACACACACACACACACTCTGGCTCGCTCTCTCTTCCACCCTGCAAAGAGTGGCCAGCAGAGGTCAACCCTGGCCAGCAGAGGTCAACCCTGACCACACAGACAGGGAAGGAGGAGCCTGGGTAGAGAGAGAATAGGTCCACAGGGAGGCTGCTCGGCCCAACAGGGAAGAACAGATTTTTGAAGATGTGAACCAACCACTCTCAAATGTCTGCTGTAGTGGGAGGGCTTGAAGCTCGAGTAATCTAAAAACCAAGTGGATAATCTAACAACAACTCAGCTATTCATATTGGAATTGCAAATTCAAATGCATGCACTGCCTTTCTCTGTTCCTCTGTCCCCCTAAATTCCCTCCTTATCCTAGCACCGCCTCCACTACTGTCAGAGGCCACCAAATGCCTCCAAGGGTATTCAGATAACAGGCCGGTCCCCATCAAATTCCAAGAAATGTCATCATCTAGAACTGAGTTTTCCTCCGCTGCCAACATAAACTATAAAACCCACCCTTCATCCCACCTCAGACGCTTACACCTGTCAGTCCGTCTGCCTGGGAGATTCTCCCCTCGGAGAGCCTTGTTCCTTCTCGTTATTCAGGTCACAAAGTATCAGCTCCTCAGAGAAGCCTTTCCTGACTAGCCAGTCTAATACAGCCTCTCATCAGCCCCCGAGATCTGGCCACTCTCTGTCCCTTTATCTGTTTTCTTCGTAGCATCTGCAACTATAAGAAATCCTTTTTTGTTTTGTTCTTTCTGTTTACTTGTATATGTCTGTGTCCCCCATTTAGAATGCAACCTCCAGATACATCCTTTTATTCTAGACTTGTTTTCCTTCTAGCCCATTCATTCATACACCCATTCACTGAACAAATATGGATTGTGTTCCAGACCCCATTTTGTTTATCTGAACAGACAAGGTCAAATCCACGATCCTTTGTAAAACAAGTCTCTCTCAGCAGACTTAATCACTGCCATTTTGAATACGTGATCCACTGTGGGACATCGTCCTTAAAATTTCTGAGAGCCCTTCTGTCTGGCTGAGTGGACTTACCAGGAATATCTTAATTCTTTCAGTGTTTCATAATCACATCCTTGATTTGATCTGACCTTGAGGTGGTGTATTAATTTGATCATCTTTTCCTTTCTCAAGGGCCTAGAGAATTTTAATTTTTCCAAGTCAAGCCTTTCTATATTCCCTCTAAAATGGACTTCCAGACCGGCCAGTTCTCTTTTGAGTCCATTTCTTTCTTGGGGTAACTTAACCATGTGTAGCCACTAAGAACCAGTGGACACTTTGAACATTCTGCCTAGAGCTCCTTTTGGGCTTGCCCCAAACCTCACCTGCAACATCTTCTATCTTCCAACTTAGCACAGGCATTTATCCATTATTTATCCATTATTCTCCCCATAATGGGCACCCTACTAAGCCCTTGGCATAGTGTCTGAGTCTCCTTGGGATCCAGAACAAATTATCACAAAGTGATGGTTTCAACGACAGAATGTTCTCCTCTCACAATAGAGGAGGCCAGAGGTCCAAGATGAGGGTGTTGTTGGGGCAAGCTCCCTCTGAAGGCTCTGGGGAGGATCCTCCCGCGATTCTTTCAGCTTCTGATGGTTCTTGGCATTCCTTTGCTCGTGGCAGTATAATTCCAGTCACTGCCTCTGTCTTCACACGGCCATCTCTCTCTGCATCCTGTCCTCTTCTTGTAAGCCTATCCGTCATTGGATTTAGGGTCCACCTGAATCCCATGTTTCATGTTGAGTGTTAGTTAATTGCTTCTGCGAAGGTCCTGTGTCCAAGCTGAGATTAGTTACATCCTGAGGGTCCCAGTGGACATGAATTAGGGAGGGACAGTGCTCAACCCTCTACACATGGGGGTTATTACACATCATTATTTTTTCATTAGTAGGAAAGCTGAGATCGGAAAGGAGATACACTACTTGCCCTGGCACTCAGCGGCCCACGGGCAGTGCTAAGTTGTGGACTCAGCTCAGTCTGACACCATTCCTTGCGTTCTCTACTAAGTAGCAATCTCCTTCTAGAAGATCAATCCACAAACTCAAGCGAGAAAGTTATGGTATCAGTAGTCACGTTAGCCCCAGACTGTACATACTACTGAGGCAAAAGATCAGAATGGGGCTGTGAATTTGTTTTTCCTTTCAGATGGGATATTAGTTCTAAGAGGATAATGAGCTCATCATTGTTTTGGGCACAGTCATGCCAGGTACTGTAGTTCTGTCCAAGCAGGACAAAACCACCCAACCATCACACAAAAGCAGGGTGCCAGGGACCGCTTTCCTCTGGGATCCCAGTCCTAACTGGCCCCCTGCCTTTAAGCAAGCCACTTTGCTGGGCCTCTCTGGCACAAGAGCCTAGCCTTCACTGCTGGTGTTTTTCAAATGTATACAACCCCCTTGTCCAGTTACAGGAAAGTGTCCTTGCCCGTGTATGTTAATATTTGCTGGAGTGTGGGCAGGGTAGTACTGAGAATGTGCTAACCATTGACTTTTCACCCCGAAGTTAATAGTTAACGTCTCCTTGTTTGACTCTGTGGCTTGTTAGCTTCGGTCAGAAAGAAAAATTGTGAAGCACCAAATGGAACAGCTGTAACTTCCTTTACTTTTACTTGGTACGGTTAATTTCTGTTAAATTAGTTCAGGAGAGCTTTTCAAAATTATGCTATTTCCAAATAATATAACATACCACTATGCTGTTTACCATATAAATCTCAGAACAGGTGTTATGTGTTCAAAATAGAAGACTTTTCTTTATATGCTTGTGGTGTTTTGAAAGGTCAGAGACATCTCTTGCAGCGATATAGAAAAAAATTTTTTTGAAACTAATTTCAGTCATTCTTTGTAGGTAGCTCAGTGAAGAAGAGGTCTGTGGCTGTGCTGTGTGCTGGGAGTGCTGTGAGCCTTGGGGTCGCACGCACTTTGGTTTATATTCTTGTTCTGTGACCCGCTGGTCATATAGCACTGGGTGGGTCACATAACCTCTGAATCTCATGCTCCTCTGTGTGCACCTCCAAATAGTCACTTTGTAAACGTACTAGGACCTTTAAAGGAACCTATGCAAAAACCTGATACGGAGCAAATCAGCAGATGTAACTCACCCTTCTTCCTCTTTCGGCTTTCTTGTTGCGTCAGGAGCCACCATTTCTGTAGGAGTTTGGGATTAACAGGTACACTCATGCCTGTGTGCGTGCTGAGTCACTCAGTCATGTCTGACTCTTTGCGACCCTGTGGACTCTAGCCCGCAAGGCTCCTCTGTCCATGGGATTTTGTAGGCAAGAATACTGAAGTGGGTTGGCATGCCCTCCTCCAGGGGATCTTCCCAACCCAGGGATCAAACCCAGGGCTCTTACATCTCCTGAGTTGACAGGTGGGTTCTTTACCATTAGCACCACCTGGGAAGCCCAACGGATACACGTGACTATATATATACAATAGGTGAGCAGCAGGGGCTACTGTGTGGCACAGGGAGCTCTTAACCTATAATGGAAAAGAATCTGGAAAAGAACACGTATCTATGTGTGTAACTGAATATATGTGTATCACTGAATCACTTTGCTGTATACTTGAAGCTAGCACAACATTGTAAATGAACTCAACTTCAATTAAAAAAATTAAAATTGAAGGGAAAGATTCACCATTTTGAAAATGTGGTTAGGACTTTAAAATCTCTAAAATTGAATTCCCTTCTCTCCCAAGTCTACTAGCAAAATGGAAAAGGCCTGTCTATTTCTCTCATTCCTGTTTGGCCTCAGGGCAACATTCTGGAGCAAATCCAAGCCACGTGGACTCTTTCTTCCCCACTCAGGAAAGTGTCTGCGTCTGAATCTCTAAATTGAATCCGGTATCTGCCACACCGATGGGTTTTACCCCCTGTGCTCCTGGAACGAAAGAACACAGTGAAACTGGCCGCAGGCTCGCTGGCTAAACCCCTCGTTAGAACTGGAGGGAGTTTTGTGGTGGCAGTAACGAGCGCCCACAGCCGGCTCTGGTGCCCAGCCCAGATAATGTGTTTACTGTTCGATGCTGTGGGCACACTTCCTGTTGGCCCGGCAGAGCGGTGACAGATGCCCACGGTGGTGCACCAGGATTTGGTCTGCCAGCGGAGCTTGTGGAGAAGGGATTAGACTGTGGAGGGAGAGCCGTCATGGGGCGAGGCACTGTGGATGAGGTCGCTGTGCACAGAGTCCCAAGTGCTGCTGCTGGGGCAGAAGGGACAGGTCACCTTGGCCGGCCTCACCAGTCCCAACAGCAGACATGTAACAAGCCCTCGTGGGCTCTCCCACGTGCCAGCTGCTGGGCCTCCAGCTGGAGGAGTGACGAGAAACTGGAATCAGCGCCTCCCAGAAGGTTTCTACTTAGCGCAGGACACAGCCTGGAAACCATTCAATGCAGCACGGCAGAGCAGAGGCCGCTCTTGTCCACGGAAGCAGAAGCGCATGGTCAAGAGCAGGGCTTCTCTGGATGAACCTCAACCCTGTTATACAGAGGGAAGTCAGTCAGAAAGAGAAAAACAAATATCACGTATTAACGCACATCTATGGAATCTAGAAAGATGGCTCTGATGATCCTGTTCGCTGGGCAGCATGGAGACCACAGACATAGAGAACAGACTTTCGGACATGGGGTGGAGGGGTCAGACGGAGAGGGTGAGACAAACGGAGAAAGCGTGGAACCATATGCGCTAACATATACCAGATAGAGAGCCAGTGGGAATTTGCTGTGCGATTCGGGGACCTCAAATCGGGGCTCTGTGACAACAGAGGGGTGACATGGGGTGGGAAGTGGAGGGAGACTCAAGAGCGAGGGGACTTATGCATACCTATGGCTGATCCATGTTGATGTATGGCAGAAATCAACACAATATTGCAATTATCCTTCAATTAAAAATAAATTAAGAAAAAAAAAAAAAAGAGCATGGCCTCTGGAGCCTGGCAGCCTGGATCCAAATCCTGCCAGGACCACTTCCTAGTCGTGTGACCTTGGACAACTTATCTGACCTTACAGAGCCTCAGTGGCGTGCATCTGTAAAATGAGGACAATAAGAGTACCTACTTCGTGGGATTGTTAGAGGATTAAAAGAGTATTTTTAGAGTGTTTGGCACATCACGTAAGCACTTTGGTGTTAACTTGGCTATAATCCTCAGGGAATCCACGGTCATTATAGGCTGAGACAGAAACCACTCTTTCCAAGCTGAAAATCAAGGCAGAGCTTTCACAATTTATAAGCATATATTCTCGAAAAGTCCTACAGAAGGTGGAAGCGTTAAAGTGTGTTTGTATTTGACAGATCACCTTTCACAGATGGAATCCAAGTGCTTAATAATAGCACAGCGTCTGTTTTGCCCTTGATTCTTTCTAGCAAAGACTCTTCCATCTTCGGGAGAGCTAGATGCACCTGCGGATCTGCAGCATACCTCCCTAGTTATAAGTAAGAATCATGTAAGAAAGAACTGTGTGTGGTGATTCTTGGCAACAAAACTGGGAGACTCAGTGTTGCAGAGAGAGTCCACATGGGCAGAAACCAGTGCCCTTCCAGGCTGGCATTCTCAGCTTCCAGGTAGCCAGCTTCCTGTCCTAAAGTTCCCCTGCTTCCAACTCTAGACTGTACATTTCTGCTTCAATCCTGTCCTTCACTTTGTGACCCCATGGACTGTATCCCTCCAGGCTTCTCTGTCCATGGGATTCTCCAAGCAAGAATACTTGAGCGGGTTGCCATGCCCTCCTCCAAGGGATCTTCCTGACCCAGGGATCAAATCTGCATCTCATTATATCTCCCGCATTGACAGGCAGGTTCTTTACCTGGGAAGCCCCACTCTACCCATATCCAACTCCACACCAGCATGGAGCACGCCCTGAGCATGTATATGTAGACGTATGTGAGCATGCACATATGCTTGTGGGTGTGCACACACACACACACGTATGCCAGGGTTATCCGTCTAAACTCTCCTGGCTCTAGGAAATGACATTGTTTCTGACTAGATTTAAACAGCACCCCCAGGAATACATCCATTGGGGCCCTGAGGTCTAGACCCGATGGTCCACTGCCTGCACACACTGACCATGTCAGCATGTCCTCATTTCCAGCCCAGCACCCTCCTACCTGACCAGGAGACAGAATTCCCCCCAGGCTCCGCAGGTCGCAGCCTGTAGTTTCCCTCTGCCTCCATACTGGAAATCCAATCAGAGCAGTTCCAAGCCCTGGGACCTCAGCCAGGGTGGATAGCCAGGCAGCCCTGGGCACCTGGCCGGGTGTGGCACATCACTCTGCCCCTCTGCAGCCCAGCATGCATCCTTAGTCCCCGCATGCACCCGTTTTCCCCCAGATTCATTTACAAACAGCACTTTCCCCCTCCAGGGAGGCATCCCATGGTGTGCAGTGACGGAGGTGCGGACCTTGAGTCCAAGGCTATTCTAGTTGTCACTCCTCGGGGAGGTCCCATAGCATCTGGGGCCTGATTTTTTTCCAGCACGTGTTAAGTGTCCTAGAAAGTTGTATGGGAAGAAACACTGTAAATTTTTACAGAAAACAGTCCTTCTTTGCCCTCTCTATTTCTCAACCTCCTCCCTTTCCACCCTTGCCCCTCATAATACCCTCTCTGTGTCGGAAACCATTTTCATGAATTGTCGATTCCTCTGGCCACATTTGTGGTTACTGATCCCTCTGGGATAGATTGACGTGAACAGTTCAAGGTGGAGAGGATGAGGGCCGTGAGCTCCTCAAGAGCAGGACTGTGTGCTGACCACCGCCACCCCGACTCCCAGTCCCTAGCCCAGTGCCTGGTTGAGTGAACGAATGAGCAAATGAATGAATGGAAGATGGGTTTGCTGCTTAGCATGGGAAAGGCATCCCATGCTAACCAGACCGAAGACTGTTTGGTCACATGACTGCAGGATCCCACGGAGGTGAGCTCCATCACAAAGACTGGCAGAGAAGTGTGATGCAGAAGGGCCCTGCTTCTGCCCTGCTCATTCTGACCCTCACTGCATTCCCCCCGAGCCAGGACTCTTTCCCTGAGTCCACCATCTATCATGGAAGCCAGATGCTTCCATCAGAACATGATGGTTATATTCACCCACCTACTCCCCATCATTGAGTCCGAGTAGCCCGGCACACCAGAACTTCTCTCTCTCAGCTGCTACCACTATCTTAGCCATCATCATCTCTTGTCTTGTTCATTATATGGTTCTAACCTCTCAACCCCCTCCCCACTTGTTCAACCAGAGTAATCATTTTGTGGTGGAAGCGGGTCATGCCTGCTCCTTGCTGAGAATCCTTCAGTGACTTCCCATTACACTTAGAACTTAAGATAACATTTTGAGGATAAAATAAAAACTCCTTAGTACAATGTCTAAGTTAGAGTAATGCTTAACTGCCATAATAAGTGGAACAAAAGATTATGTAACAGTTGAAACACAAGAGAAATTTACATCACGGCACCGGAACAGTCCATGGGAATGGCCCTAGTCAGCCAGCAGCTATCCCCCCAGGATTTAGGGACCAAAGTTTCTTCTGGTTTGCACTCCAGCATCTTCCTGTCATAGAGATCTGCTTCTAGCTGGAAGGGTGGAAAGGAGGGCATATGGAGAAGAAGGTGGACCTGCTTCAAAGTCTTGGCCTAGAGTTAATGTGCATCACTCTCATTTATAGTCCTGTTGTTGTTGTGTAGTTGCTAAGTTGTGTCCTACTCTTTGAGATGCCATGGACTGTAGCCCTCCAGGCTCCCCTGTCCCTGGGGATTCTCCAGGCAAGAATATGGGAGTGGGGTGCCATGCCCTCCTCCAGGGGATCTTCCCAGCCCAATGATCGAACTTATGTCTCCTGCTTTGCAGGCAGATTCTTTACCACCGAGCCACCAGGGAAGCTCTTATAGTCACATGGCCACATCTCTTATAGTCACATGGGAATCCAGTGGTGTCTGGACTGGACTTTTCCTAGGAACAAGTGTGTACTCTGGAAGCATGGTCTTTGGTGGGAGCTGGCCATCTCTAAGTGTGGGGCACACAGGGCCACGAATGCCCTGGTCTGCTTTTCCGACTGCGTTTGAGGCCGCCAGCATGCCTCGCAGTCAGTGGCTGCTCTTTTCCTTTGTCATGGACCCCCGTCTCTAGGTCCCTCAAAGCTCTGCCCCCATGACACCCTCTTTGCAGTTTCTTGAGCACACCATCTTCTTCCTGCCTTAGGGTCTTCATACATCCTGATCTATTGCAGAGTTCTCCTCTTCCTTCTACATCCACCCTTCTGATTTTGCTGAACAAACTCTTCACAATTCCTTTAGTTTCAATGTAAATATATCTTCTTCAGAGAGGCATTTTCTGACCTCCTCCACATACAAACTTATATCTGTCTAAAATAGTGTTTCATGGGCCATATTCTTTTTCTTTCTAAAGCACATGTAGCTAAGACTTTCTTTGTGTGGAGCTTCATTAATGCTTATTTTCTCCTGTGGGACTCCCTCAGAGTAAGAACCTGTTCGATTTGTTCATCAGTTAGGTTATGCTTGGGTCATGTTCCCAAGACCCAAGTCCCTGCGATAACTGTTGAATGAATGGATGTATGAATGAGTGAGTACATTGCCTTGTTTTCAGAAATACGAAATTAAAATAATTAAGTTCAAAAGACGGGGTAGAGACTTTCCTGGGGGGCCAGTAGCTAAGATTCAGCACTTCCAATGCAGGGGGCCCAGATTTGATCCCTGGCCAGGGAACTAGATCCCACATGCTGCAACCAAGCCCTGGTGCAGCAGAAGATATAATACATATTATTAATAAAAAAAAAAAAAAAAGAAGGCAGAGTAATCATGTATTTGTTTAGCATTGATCATATACCATCCCTTAGCTAATCTGAAATCCTTACTCACGTTATCTAATTTCATCCTCAGACCAACTTTTAAAGATAAGTGTCTCTAACTAATTTCTCTATGAAGAATCTGAAGCTCATAGTTCCTAAGCGTTTTGCTGCAGTTCCAATAGCCAACATGTGGTAAAGGCTGAGTTCCTGCCCACACTACCAGGTCTTAAAGCAGAAGGCTCTCTAGGGTTTTAGAGAGAGTGCCTGGAAGAAAAATTTGACCAGTAGGAAGTTCAGATCAAGCACACTGCTCTAGGCCCTGAGCTCCTAGCCCACTTCCTGACCTCTCAGCTCTGTTTTCTTTCTTTCTGTGTAGACAGGTGCTGTAATGTGAGTTTCTTTTTTCTCTTCATATTTAAATATGTTCTAGTCAAATTTAAGTATTTCTATATTCCCACCCCCTCACCCACAAAAACTCTCCCATCCATATCTTTCATATTCCAGGAAGTACACGTTCTAACAGGATCTTTTTCTATGAAGTGTGACCATTCAGAAAAGCAACTGATAAACAAGTACAGGCTTAGCCACTGAGGCCTGAGGGCTAGGAGGCCAAACAAATCCGATTCTCTATCAAGATTTCCCTGGAGCCCTAGGGTTAGTGAAGAAAAGAGGCACTGACTCAGGGGCAGAAAAATATTACCAAACCACAGAGAGAAGGACCTGCGGCCTACGAGCAGTATTTTAGTCTGAGTCTTTACCAGGTGGCTCAGCAATGAAGAACCCACCTGCCAATGGAGGAGACTCGGGTTCGATCCCTAGGTCGGGGAGACCCCCTGGAGGAGGGCATGGCAACCCACTCCAGTATTCTTGCCTGGAGAATCCCAGGGACAGAGGAGCCTGGCGGGCAGACACAGCTGAATGACTAAACCCTCTCGCTTCCTGCTGGCAACTTGAGCTCCAGGTTCTGCAGCCTTGAGTTGGTAGAGGTAGCTGCAGAGATTTACTCCTCTCATCCTTTGTTCTTCGTCTTCGTTTTTTTCCCATTATTTTCTCTTCCATAGCATTTATTCATGCTCTATTTATGGGACAGGTTGCATTTTCCCCCTTGTGTTGTTCTTAGCAGACACTGGCAATCTGCATTGCAAAGGGTTAGGGAATCATACCTGCAGTTTCTGGCAATTGCATTCTGGGAGCTGACGCTCTTATTTTCAGAAATGTTCACATAGGCAAGCTCTGCTCTTGGTTATCTCCCAGCATCACTTTCCTCCTTTTTTTTCTTTTAGTCCATTAAGAAGCTAAAATCAGTGGCTTGCGATGAAATGCCAGCCTCAAGAAGCAAGGTGTATTCCCTTAGAAAAGACAGCTGAAAATCAGGGACCCTGTTGCAGGCTTCTGCTGGTACCTAGCAATGCTCCTTTGATTGCATTCTACAGATATTGCCTGAACATGTAGGCATGGAGACACAGGGGCATAATACCACTCAAGAAGTCACACTTCTATGACTTTACCCCATATGCCAACCGTGGTAGGATGTGGTAGATGTCAGAATTCATTTGTTAGTCCACAAACAGGCGTTGAATTCCCTGTGGTGTGCCTAAAACCTCTCTGGGTGCTAGAATTCGACACTCAGTTTTACCTGGATCCCACTAAATGGTCTAGATACCGTGCTTCTCTTACGAATCTCTGTTCCATGTCCTGGCTGTTGTAAATAGTGCTGCAGTGAACCTTGGGGTACATGTGTTTTTTAGAACTGTGGCTGATTTGGGTTGTTGTATGGCAGAAACTGGACACAACATTGTAAAGCAGTTACCCTACAATTAAAAAATCAGCTAAAAATAAAGAATCTCTAGGCCGTACAGAAGAAAGGCGTATAGGACTCATGAGCTTGGCACTGGTACCCAATCCTGCTCGTGCTTACAGTGGGACAGAGTACTTTTGATTGCCATGATTCAGAAATCTGTATGCACAGGCCATATGTCAAATGTCCGACCGACCTCTTAGGTCCAGTTCAGTTCAGTTCAGTCGCTCAGTCATGTCGGTCCAAGTTCCCTTAATTTCCTCTCCCATAACCTGCCCAATGAGGAGTTTTGAAAGGATAAAGTAACAAAGACACAGGTGTACCCAGATCACAGCCAGGCAAAGAGCCTACAACAGGCCCTGAGAGTTTTCAAACTGATTTTTTTTTTTTTTTGCTGTGAAATATAGTTTACTACTAGGTTAAAAGGCAGAGGAACCAGAGGTCAAATTGCCAACATTTGTTGGATCATAGAGAAAGCAAGGAAATTGCAGAGAAACATCTATTTCAGCTTCATTGACTGTGAGAAAGCCTGTGAGTGTATGGATCACAAGAAACTGGAAAATTCTTAAATAGATGGGAATAAGATCACCTCACCTGTCTCCTGAGAAACCTATATGCGGGCCAAGAAGCAACAGTTAGAATTTTACATGGAACAATGGACTGCTTCCAAATTGGGAAAGGAGTATGACAAGGCTGTATACTGCCATCCTGCTTATTTAACTTCTGTGCAGAGTACATCATGCAAAATTCGGGCTGGATGAGTCACAAGCTGGAACCAAGATTGCCAGGAGAAATATCAACAACCTCAGATACACAGATGGTACCACTCTAATGGCAGAAAGTGAAGAGGACATAAAGCGCCTCTTGAGGGTGAAAGAAGAGTGAAAAAGCTGGCTTAAAACCCAGCATTCAAAACCCTAAGGTCATGGCATCTGGACCCATCACTTCATGACAAATAGATGGGGAAAAATGGAAACAGTGACAGGTATTTTTTTCTTGGGCTCCAAAATCACTGTGGATGGTGCCTGCAGCCATGAAATTAAAAGACACTTGCTCCTTGGAAAGAAAGCCATGACAAACCTAGACAGCATATTAAAAAGCAGAGACATCACTTTGCTGACAAAAGGTTGTATCATCAAAGCTATGGTTTTTCCGGTAGTCATGTACAGATGTGAGAGGTGGACCATATAGAAGGCTGAGTGCTGGAGAAGTGATGCTTTCTAATTGGAGTGCTGGAGAAGACTCTTGAGAGTCCCTTGGGCTGCAAGGAGATCAAACCAATCAATCCTAAAGGAAATCAACCCTGAATATTCATTGGAAGGACTGATGCTAAAGCTCCAGTACTTTGGCCACCTGATGTGAAGAGTCGACTCATTGGAAAAGACCCTGATGCTGGGTAAGATTGAAGGCAAAAGGAAAAGGGGGCAGCAGAGGGTGAGATGGTTAGCTAACATCACCACCTTAATGGACATGGATTTGTGCAAACTCCAAGATTTGGTGAAGGACAAGGGAGCCTGGTGTGTTGTAGTCCATGGGGTTGCAGAGTCGGACATGACTTAGCGACGGAGTGACAACAACTGCAAGATTAAATAGAATCTAGAAAAGGAAAGGAGGGCACACACAAATGGAGTAGCTGAGGAGAGCGTAAGGAAGGATGAATTTCGAGGATATGGACAGGATTAGGAAGCCAGCAAGGGCTGGTTGAGGCTAGCACCCATGGGGGCCTTTGCATCCCTAGTCCTGAGGTGGGGCAGGGAAGGGTGGCCTGCATGAGAGACATAGCCTTGGACCAGGAGTGCGGTCCTCGGATGCACCCTCCCTTCATCTTCCTGTGCCTCCCACACAACACTGAACAGAAGATGGGGTGACAGAGATCCTGTTCTCAGGGTTGGGCTGCTGGGAAGGGCAGTGAGACACACACGCTGATAAACAGCACCGTCACGGAAGACGCTTGCCTTGCTGGAGTTCTTGCAGCCTGCCTGGCTCTGTGCGAGGCACCAGAAAATGCATTTCCTCATTTTATTCTCTGATCCAATGCTTGAGTCCCGTGGGCTTCTCCTCACAGCTCATGAGTAAGGATCAGCTCTTATAAGTCTTGGAGCTCCAGAGCAAAGTGTTATGTCCATGGATGTACTTGTGTGTGCTAAGTCACTTCAGTCGTGTCTGATTCTTGGTGATTCTATAGACTGCAGCCCACCCGGCTCCTCTGTCTATGGGATTCTCCAGGCAAGAATGCTGGAGTAGGTTGCCATGCCCTCCTCCATGCGATCCTCCTGACCCAGGGATCAAACCCACGTTGCCTGCGGCTCCTGCATTGCGGGTGAATTCTTAACAGTGAGCCACCAGGGAGGCCCCATGTCCATGGGAGGTGGGAATGCATATTCTTGTGCAGCTGTTTGAAAGATAAAGGTGCCTCTGAACAGAATATGGGATGTGGGGGGATGGTATTAACCAAATGGCTCTCTTCATGTCACTGACACAGCCCCTGGCCTGGAGTCCTGAATTCGAGGCTCCAGTTCTGCCCCTAACAAATTAGACAACTTTCAGCCAATTATTTCCCTGACTCTGTGGGTTTATGAGATGCCTCTCATCTCCTTGCCCACTTACAGGAACACAACAATTCCACGCCCAGCAGTTCAGTTATGTGAACAGTGAGTGAGTGGAAGTGAATTAGTGTCGCCTCCCAGTCTGGAGTTTTCAAAATTATCACACTGTCACAAGAATAAAATTAGTCAATGCCCAAGTGAGCCGTTAAATTAACACCCCATGAGCTTACACTCTTCACTTGATGCATGAGACAGTTTACAATTTTGAACACCATTCTTGGGGAGGGAAACTAAAGCAGGGCTTGTCTGGAACTTTCTAGATTGCTTTCTGGGGTCACCTGATTGGTGCACATACTCTGATGTCTCTCACACATTGCTCCGTTCACTGACCCTGTTGTCAGGCTTAGTAACTCGTGGTGAAAGTGAAGGTGACTTTCTATAACTGGAATTCCACGCCTATGTGGTATGAGAATTTGGTGACCCAGTTAGAATGAGGTTGCCCCTTGCACTGGGTCTTTGAAGCAGTGAAAGACTGGAACTCAAATTCAGGGAAAGAGAGCTCACACACTCCAGGGGACTGCCAGCCTCGCAGTTCTCACAACTCCTGTTAAATGACCAAAATCATCTTCCTTCACCCAAAGGCTTGTTCTGATGGGCAGTGTGTACAGCGGGTAACAGCTGCCCAGGAGGTGGCTCAGGAGCTGAACTAGGTGTCCAGAGCACCGCTCCTGACCTTCTCTCGATCTAGCCCATGGGATGGGAAGGTCACCCCTAGCTTAAAAACCTGTATGTGTTCAAACATCATATGGTATCACTTACATGTGGAATCTAAAGAAATGGTACTTATTTACAAAACAGAAATAGATTCACAGACATAGAAGACAAACAATGGCTTCCAAAGGGAATGGTTAGGGGTGTGGGGGAGCAGAAGAGAAGAATTAAGAGCTGAGTATTAACTTCCACCCCCCAAAAAAACCAAAGGCTATTTCCCATTGTGCTTCAGTAGGAGCCTGACATCCTGTTTCTTAGCCGAACTTGCTCAGCCCTGCCTTCCACTGTCTTGCTGTGAGCTGAACATATGACCTTGGCCCTGACAGCTCTCCCCTGCCCTGCTCAGTGTCACAAGAACCCATCATGCAATCGATGGGTAAGTAGGATTTGTCCCCTCTTTGCTCTGCTTTGAGGCATGTCTCTGCATCAACTGCATCTCCTCCACGGCTCCACTCACATCTTTGCTTTGGCCACACCTCCCCAACCCTTGTTCCTCCAGCCCCTGGGGTGAGAGCGGCTTCCCTCTGCACATGGTCCTTGGGTGGCCTCAGTGTCTGCCTCGTGTCCTCTCAGCTTTTCCCTTCGCTCTAGTCCCTGCACCAAACTCCTGCCACAGGACCTGTCTTCCTGGCTGGACCCTTCTGATACACTGGCCTTCTTTTTATTTCTTGAATGGCCATGCTCCTCGCTCCTTCTATTGTCCCCTGCAAAGATCCAAATTCACTCCACTTTTCATCAAGACCATCCCTCCTTTCTCAAGCCTGGCCAGCCCAGAGCTGCCTCTGCTTCAGATTCCTGGAGACGGGTTTCTTTCCCAAGCAGGCAAGGCCCTGGAGCTTGAGCCCAAGGTTACAGGGAACCAGCTGACATCTACCTTCCTGAATTCTGAAAAAGCCCAGAGACACCAGCACTTGCGTGAAAGGTCACTGCTCATTTTAATCAGCGCGCGTTGATCTGCATGGCTAGGCTGTGGCCTTCGGTCAGGATTTCCTGTGCGGCAGCTTTTCTCTCCTCTTGGATAATAGTGATATTTGCTGCAAGCATCTAATAGAGCCTGAAATTACCCCGGCAAGTTGTTTATCCTCCAGAGTGGCACTAGGCTCCGTGTGCTGTTTGTCCAGTGCTGTCATTGTGTTTTTATTAAGTTAGCCCTTGCACTTCCAGAGTGTGCTATAGGCTCTGTGAATATTTTATTAGCCTTCGTAATTAGCTGTTACATTTCACACGCCTGCTGGGAAGTGGGTCGGTGTGGCAGTCCCCGGTTCCTCAGGGGTGGAGGGGAGCCACCCAGAGATGGGAAAGTGGAAGCTGGGGCCGAGGGGACAGCGCCTTCTGCCAGTGAGAGGCAGGAACTTTGTTGGATGGAGATGATGGGGATCCGATGGTCCAAACAGTGAGCAGTGAGAATAACTCTCCATCACCTGTGAAACAGGGGGTGCTGCCTTGACAGGACTATGTTGGCAACTGAGAAAATACAGCAAAGACGCATGGTACCCAGACGCTTCAGCATACAGCAGGCACTGACAGCCCCAGTTCCCTCTGCTCCACCCCCCACTCTCTGCCCCTCTCATTACTACCCTGAGGAAGCTTGATTTAATCTCGCTTGGAGTGGGCTGTGGAAAGGGGATGCCAAAATAGCCTGCTTCTGTGATGTGTGTGTTCTGAAAATGAGACATGAAAAATCCCTTGTTTTTTTTCAGTATTTATGTATTTATTTATTTGGCTGCTCCAGGGCTTAGTTGGGGCATGCAGGGTCTTTACGTGAGGCATACAGACACTTAGTTGCAGCATGCGGGGGCTAGTTCCCTAACCAGGAATTGAACCCGGGCCCCCTGCATCAGGAACACTGAGGCTTAGCCACTGGACCATCAGGGAAGTCCTAGGAAAATCTCTTATTGAAGAGGATTGATATTTTCTTCATGGTCAAGTAAATGCTAGGTTTTAAACATAGGATTAAAAAAAAATCATATAGAGCTATTAAATTGTTGGTTGTGATATTTAAATCCTTTTTACATTGCTTATTTCTAGGTCTTTGATATACCAAATAATGACAGAGATGTAATAAAATTTACTCTCATTGTGATTTTTTTAAGTTTTCCCTATATTTCTAGGCATTTTTGTTCTATGTATTTTCAACTTTCTTTTTAAATACTTCATTTTTATGAACAAACAGAAGTCTAACAATGTAAATAATTTTACATCTAAATTATTATATTCATAATTATGCTGAATCTAATGTTATCTTAAATGTTCTAATTCAACCTAAAATCACAAATTTGAAAGAAATATTTAATGCACATTTTATCTAATTTTATTGTTGAGTTCCAATAAAACTTTATTTACAAAGACAAGTAGTGAACCAGACAGATAGACAGACAGATAGATAATTAGAGATAGAGATATATACATGGATATATATAAACAGAAAATGTTAATACACATTTTAAATTTGAATTCAAGGTTTTCAATTATAATTAGCTAAATCCTTATATATACCTAAAATACCAAATATAAAATGATTCCCTGTTAACAAAAAAAAATCAGTAGAATGATTTTTATTTCTTATACCTTTGTATCCTTAATTCTAAATCTTACTGTGGTTTAAAGATGCCTACCTGTTAAAGAAGTTAAATTCTGCTCCAGGTAATTTCTTATTAGAGATTTCTTATTAGAGATTTTTTGCTAGGACATGATACCCGGAGCCACAAAACCCAGAGCAATCCCTCTCCACCTGCCATACAGAATCCTGCTTTATTGGTTTGAACCATGTGCGATTGGCAAGGTGTCAAAGATATTTGGATATTAGTACAACTTAATGAAAACATTTATACTGTGGGCTTCAAAACACAAGCAGCATCGTTATAGCTCTTGTTACCTAATTCTCCAGGTCACACTCTTGGTTTGAGTGTGAGTGATCTTGAGCCATCTTTAGAAAGTCACTTTTTAGGAGGTCATTGGACTTTCGATATCCCCTCACCAAGGGTCAAACGATACCTTCTAACTTCAGCGTATGCGCAATTTCTGTATTCTTTATTGGTACAGTAAATGAGCCAACAATAACCAACATGATAGCAGTGAGTAATGGGGTTCAACAGACAATGTGTTCTGTCCTGCTCACTCTCACATCAGGGTTTCGTCCAGAGATATTCTTCCTCTCCAGAGGTTATGGCTTCAGTCTTCCCTGGCTGCTGTCCACGCCTGACTGCCAGCCTCCTGGGGAGGGTTGGGAGAAGAGCATCCTGGAGCGCTTGCCCTGCTCAGCACACGCACTCTCCCTGAATTCCCCTACCATCCTTGACTGTGTCTTGTGTCCTCTGCATTCTGAGTCCTTCTCAGTCACCCTACACAGGAGGAGGCAGATTCCCTCTGAGGGGGAGGTTCCCTGGCACTGGCCTGCAGAAAAGTATAGCAAAGGTGCAGCCATCCTTAACTGGCTCCCTGGCCCCCTCTAGGGCCGCCCTGCCCTTTGCTGTCCTTGGTGCTTTGAAAAAACAAAAATGTATTTTAGCGCGTGGGAGCTTCACTGTGGCGTGTGGAGTCTTTAGTTGCAGCGTGTGGGCTTTAGTTCCCTGATCAGGAATCGAACCCCGGCCGCTTGCATCGGGGGCGCGGAGTCTGAGCCAGTGGAACACCAGGGAAGTCCCTGCCGTTGGTGCTTTTGAGTCCTGGCTCTGTAGAATGAATTGGCTCTCCCATGCTTCACCCACATTTTGGTTTCCAAGCCTCTATTGCAGTCCTTTCATCGGTTGGTGTTTCCTCCCCTGTTTCTTTGACCTTGTGGGGTTTTTTTTTCTTCCCTTTTTTAAATTCATTCGCTCTTCTTTGTAACTCTCTCTTCAGATCATTGATCTCATTTCCCTTCTCTTTTTAAAAATTAGTCTTTATTGGAGCGTGGTTGATTTACAATGTTATGTTAGTTTCAGGTATATAGCAAAGTGGATCAGTTATGCACAAACATGTATCCACCCTTTTTCAGGTTATTTTCCCATGCAGGTCATTACAGAGCACTGAGTAGAATTCCCTGTGCTATCCAGTAGGCCCTTATTACTTATCTATTTTATATAAAGTGGTGTATATGTCAGTCCAGTCTCCCAGGTGACCACCCTGCTTCTCCCTCGGTAACCATAAGTTTGTTTTCTACATCTGTGACTTTATTTCTGTTTTGTGAATAGATTCATTTGTACCATTTTTTAAAGATTCCACTCACTTGAGTTTCTTTAATGGTTTCCACCATGAATTCTTCTCTTTTTTTAATATAAATTTATTTATTTTAATTGGAGGCTAATTACTTTACAATATTGTATTGGTTTTGCCATACATCAACATGAATCCGCCACGGGTGTACACGTGTTCCTCATCCTGAACCCCCTCCCACCTCCCTCCCCGTACCATCCCTCTGGGTCATCCCAGTGCACCAGCCCCAAGCATCCTGTATCAAACCTGGACTGGCAATTCGTTTCATATATGATATTATACATGTTTCAATGCCATTCTCGCAAATTCATCTCACCCTCGCCCTCTACCACAGAGTCCAAAAGACTGTTCTATACATCTGTGTCTCTTTTGTTGTCTCGCATACAGGGTTATCATTACCATCTTTCTAAATTCCGTATATGTGCGTTAGTATACTGTATTGGTGTTTTTCTTTCTGGCTTACTTCACTCTGTATAATCATGAATTTTTCTTAGATAGGATACTGAAAGAGCTTCCCACACGACATGGTAGATGATTGGAAAGAGACTCATACTAACATGCAACTTGTCAACTTATCTGAGTTACCTGCATGACAGCAAACATCTGGCCAGAGCCTCGGCCGAGAATCCAGGCTGGTGAGCCCCCTGTTCATCCGGGTCTCCCTGCGGTACTCGACAGCTGGTGTACACTGAAGTCGCAGCTCCTGACATCATACCTGTGTTCACACCTCTGTAGGTCTGAAACTTCAGCTGCCTCGGCTTACACCTCCTCCCCACCCCTCTTCTAATCTTCTCCTTAAAGGCCTGGCTCAGACTATACCTTCAGCGAGCCCCTTTTCTCTTCCCCTTATTGAGATCAGCCTCTTGCTGGTCCCCCTCCCCTCGCTGCACCCCGCGCTGTGATTAGTGCTGCCTCCACCTCCTTGCTGGACTGGGACTGTCTCCTCTGGGCAGGAAGCACGGCCCAGCCGAAACGCACACCCACTAGCTGGTGCCTGACAAAGCCGGGCTTGCTTCATAGGTTGGCCTTTATCTCCCTTTGTTTCCTGAGCAGGTTTCTAGTATGGGTCTTGGCCCTGTTCTCCAGAGCATAAGGGACACAGGGACATTCAGTCATCTGGCCGTGAAAACTGCTGAGGAATGCCGCCCCACCCTGCAGGGGCCTCCAGCATCCCACAGAGCCAGGGGCCCCCAGGTCTCAGACATTGGGGGTCTGGAGGCCCACAGACTCATATTATTGGCCTGTAAAAACCAGACTGGGTCTCCTGTACCAGCTCAATGAGTCCACAGTGCAAAGCTCACCTCTTGCCCACCGTCCCTCAGAGATCATGAGAAAAGCAAGGGCTGAGGTGATGCAGCAGAAAGAGAAGGGCCACACCTTTGACTAATAATAAACTCAGTTAGATAATCAATTCCAAAAAAATTATATAAACACTGCCCTGCCCCACTTGGCCTCTCCCATGAATATTACAATAGAGCTTTACAAAGTATCTAAGAAATGTTCCCCAGTCCCCGGAAAAATCTCGTTAAGTATATAATCTCATTTGATGCCAGGAGGATGGGTTCTGGAAAACTTTTAGGGCTTGTCTCTCTTGGGGAGGGACTCTCGCAGAAGAACTCTGTGGAGTCTCACGACTTTGGGGATGCCTGAGCTTGTGCTTCATGATTTAGATCCAGTAACCAATCCCCGAGGCAGGTATTACCATCCCCACTTGACAGATAAAGAACCGGAGACTCAGGGAGGGCAGGTGTTGCCTCCCAGGGACTGAGGGTTGGCGTTCAGAACCTGGGGCTCCCTATTCTGGGCTGTTTCTACCATCCCGGGCTGCTTCCCTGACGAGTGAAAAGAAGAGGAGGGAGAGGCCAGAGACTCTGATTCTGCCCTCCCTACCCTTCTTTCTGGTGGTTCTGAATTTCCAGAACACATGGATTGCGACATGCACCCCCAGGGTGCTTCACCACTTCACTGGTTTCTCATCTGCAGACCATTGGATTAGAGGCGCTGTTAGACCTTGGACAGTCCTACCCAGGGAAGAAAATTGAAGGCCGCTGCCCACTGTATGACATGGCTCCACCGAACTTGTCTCAGTCCTCAGCTTCAAAAATTAAAATCTTCTGGGGTGTGCTCAGAGCAGGGGGCCTGAAGAAATGGCTCGTCTGTTTATAACACACCCGACAGGAATCTGGGTTCACTGTAACAAGGGGCATAAAACGTGTGGCCTTCCTATGAACAGAAACCCAACACGTGTAAAAAAAAAAAAAAAAAAATTAAAATCTTCTAATCTGAGACTTAGCTTTTGACCTCTAACAAGGAGAGTAAATAAGCAAACCCAGACAAAACAAGCGGTGCAGAGAGTCTCGGAAGCCCAGTCTAGCATTTCAGCAATTAGGGGTACTTGTCCATAAAGCACTTAAAAATCCATTTAGACCATCCAAGTCGGTTCAAGCTCTTTAATCTTGGATAAAGTAAACAAGACTGTTTTTAAGTTGGTTGGGTTTTTTTTTTTTTTTTTCCTATTTTAAAGCAAGCATATTGGGAGAGAAAAAATCAGACATTCAAGGCCAGACCTTTGGACCTCAGTAATGTATAACAGCTGCAGAGGCTGGTCAGACCTTTTGGTGATATTTTCAGGCCGCCAATGCCAGCTCACCCTCTCGTAGACTGAAAAACAACACATCTCCTTGAAGTACACATCTCTTTTCATTTGTGGCTTTTCATTAAGGGCAGGGCCCAGACATTATTCTGTACCCCACAAAGTGTACCTCAGCCCGTGGGGTCTCAGCAAATGCTCGCTCCCAGGCTGACCGCTGGAAGGAGTGGAGGCTGTGCCGTCGTTGTTCATCGCTGGCCGTGGATGGATCTCACCACAGCCTGTCGGCAGCCCACTCTCCGGCTGGACCAGCCCCCTTCCGATTTCGAACAGCCTCAAGCGGCTCTGTGCCCCTTGTTTGGCACTCTTTGCTTCTGCTGGAGCGCCCTGCCAGCCTCCTGCCCCCACCCCGCCTCACTCAGCTGAAGGAACACCCCAGAGGAGCTTGTCCTGATCTCCTTGGGACTTCCCGGCTTTATTTTCCGGCTCCCGGTCTCTTGGCAGGGAGTTCAGTGCTGATCTGTTCCACGTCTGTTTTCCCCGGCAGGCTCCATGAGAGCAGGGACAGCATGCGCTTTGTTTGCCGCTGTAACCCCCGTGCCCAGCACAGGGCCCGCTGGCGTGGGGCTGAGGGAAGGAGAACATCTTAGATATCAAGAGCACCGTCCGGGTGTGTGTGCTTAGTCCCGCCTGACTCTTTGCGACCCTGTGGACTGTAGCCCGCTAGACTCCTCCCTCCATGGGATTCTCCAGGCAAGAATACAGGAGGGGGTTGTCATTTCCTTCTCCAGAGGGATTTTCCCAACCCAGGGATCGAACCCACGTCTCCTGTATTGCAGGCAGGTCCTTTTCCGCTGAGACATCAGGGAAGCCCATTAAGAGCACCAGCTCCACGAATCTCAACCTCTTCTCCTTTCCAGTCAAAGGTCTTCAATCATACCCTTTAACCCACGTGGCTCGATCAACTGATCAGTCAGCCAAGGCCGCAGACCTCCCAAATGAGAGGGTGTGGCTCCCCGGGGCTGCGGGAGAAGCCTGGTGCCCTAGTGCCCGGAACAAGCTGCACCTATGAGATGGTTCCCCAGAGCAGGGGGTGGGATGTAGCCAGAGGGTAGAAAGCCACACCCGTGGCCACTTGGAGAAGTTGTTGGCAGTCACACCTTCCCTCCTCTGGATTCTTGTTGGACTGTAAACATGCCCCAGGAACGTCCCAGCCAGAGGATGAGACTCTGTCTACTGGCTTTCATGCTCCGTGGGCTGGTGGTGGCTCCTGGGCTGTTTCCTCTTCTCACTTCCAGGCTGTGCTTGTGTGAGGCCCCCTGCTTCGGAGGGAGCTAGCTCTGTGGCAGGGAAGCAGGAAGATTCGCCTCTAGTTTGAGGTAGACGTCGCCACGAGTTTCCATCAGAGCTGTGGGTGGAAATGTAGGTGGGCTGAGAGGATGTGTCGTGGGGTACCACAGGCATCAACCACCACCCTGTTGCTCTGCGTCTGCCATTCCCCTGCAGGCTCGCTGCCTACAGATGGGTCCTCCAGAAGATTGATTAATGAGTCTAGCACAAAGGACCCTGGCTTGGAAGGTACTGCCTTTCTTGGGGCTTTGAGAAAAGGTCATCTTCCTTCTGACCTCGGTCTTTGTCATATCCCCCTCCTGCAGAGCGCTGCCATGTGATGGAGGTGAGTTGTCAAGCTCACTCGGCCCCAGGAGTAGAAGAGAGCTGCTGTGTAAGAGAGCATTTCCGGCAACCCTCCTAGGAAAGCTCCACTGCTCCCCTCCCCGGGCTGGGTCACACCTGACCCTGGGTCAGGACACGTGCAGGCTGAGCTCAGTGTCCCTGTGCTGCCCTGACTGGCGAGCTTGTCCCGTGTGTCTCCGTGTGTTCACAAGGCCACCCCTCGTGTGCACCTTTAGCATCACAATGTGTCTCATTTCTGCACCTAAGATCAGGACACAGGGGTTCTCTGCAAACCTTTGTGGAGGCAAAGGAGAGACAGCGGGTGGGGAGGAGGAGGGAAGCCCGTTGCTAGGAGACGAAATGAAATGATTCACTTGTGTCCCAGTTGCCAGAGTTAAGTCATCTGACCATGCGGGGAATTCCCAGAACTAACCATTTAAAGCAATACTTGGCTGGAGTCTATTGCAAAATACAGTCCTGACTTAGGCACTTGATTTTGCCTCTATTAGTTTTTTGAGAAAGAGATACTCCAACAGCCAGTGACTCAGACCTCCAGGTGACTTGGCTGTGGTTTCTTATGAGTCAGACTTACCCGACAGTCGAGGACAGAGGTGAACAGGAAACAGGCCAAGAAAAGCCAGAGAAGCAGGGTCAAAACAGACGTCGAGGAGGCTTCCGGCAGCTCTCCCGGGCTGGAGGGCACACAGGGAGCCCCTAGACACTCACGGACCAGGAGGTGTGGCTGTGACCCCTTCGGCCGGAAGATTCCTCTCAGGTAGCTGCCCAGGAGGACGGTTATAAAGGTCCTGGGGTTATGCCCACTTCCGGTGGGCTGCTTCCCGTTTATTTGTCCAGGTAAAGAGAAAAAAACATGACATGAGCCCCGATAGCTTCATAATCTCTGGATTCTCCCTCCTACTCCTGTGCCCTTTCTCTTGATGATCCTGATATTTGCCGAATGTGAACCGGTTGACATCACTGTGTGAAGGGAGAGAAAGAAAAAGTCGGCCCAAGTGCAAGGGCACAAAGACAAAGGGCAACTTTGAACAGAAGAAGCTGCCATAAGGCTGGTCCCCTGCTCACTGGGCCCCCAGCAGCCGTCTGGGCTCGTGTGAGCTGTAGCCGCCAGATGTACACCGTCTAACGCAAGCGGGAGAGCAGAAACCTAAGGGACTCTGATGACATGTATTGCTGAATGTTGTGCATAGGAAGTAACACATTACCTTTGTAATTCTGTACACAGGGTACAAAGCAATTTCCCCACATACCTTGTAGTCTAACAAGCCTGAAGTTACTACTGTTTAAGATGCAGAGACTGAGACACAGAGAGGTTAAGTGACATGCCCTCATTCACACAGCTATCACCAGGTGGATCCTGGCATTGAACTCAGGTTGTCTGGGCCCATCACAAGAACTGTTCTCTGGACCCTGCCGCAGATTCCCACCAGCTACCCTATGGACTGTAGCCCACCAGGCTCCCTCTGTCCATGGGATTTCCCAGGCAAGAATACTGGAGTGGGTTGCCATGCCCGCCTCCAGGGGATCTTCCTGACCTAGGGATCCAACCTGCATCTCTTACGTCTCCTATATTGGCAGGTGGATTCTTTACCAATAGCGTCACCTGGGATGCCGTTTACCTGCAATAGCCTCCCTTACCTCACCTCGGCCTCCTGAGCGCTGGTGTTTATACCTGAATCCCAGCACATCCATGGTGGTAGCAGGTAATATGAAACTTGGAGAAACACCCTTTGCAGCCACTAAGAGAGCCTGGTTCTGATAATTCTGTTAACATCTAGAGCAAAGAGAGTGAACATGTTAAGTGAATATATAAAAGACTCTAGAAAGAACTTTGGAGTGGGTGAGCATGACTTAAAGTTCATGGAGCACATAGTACTAAAATTGGGAGAAGACAGCTTAACAAGGGAGATGGGGGCTCTTTCCAGGCTAGGAAGAAACCAGGACCAAAGATGCAAGGATCCAGGAACCAGGAAGCCCGAAGACATCTTAACAAAAAGCTCCATGTGCTGCGCTGGGTACGCGGCGCCTGGCCTCCCAGTCCTGGAGAGTGTGGGTACCGTGGGGCATGGAAGGAGGACAGAGTGCTCAGGACCCGGTGCCCCAGGTGGGACCGCCCCTGCTCACACAGGACTGTTCTGGAGAAGAGAAGGCCCCATGTGCTCCAAGGCCACTGCAGAGGCGGTGTGAAGGTGTGCCGCTGGGGTCAGCAGCGCTCTCCCTAGATGCTGGGCCAGTCAGCAGAGGGAAGAGCGTAAGTATGAGGTGTCTTAGAGCCTGGGACACTGAGCAGGGCCCTGGCTCCACACAGGCGAGTGCCAACGCCTCTCGAATGTCTTATTTTCAGCCCAGACCTCACTTCCTAGTTTAGGCTTACTAATTGACATCATGCACTTAGATATGTCATCGAAATCTCAAACTTAATTGATTTAGAATGGAACTCGTAACCCGTTTGTCTCAAATTGCTGACTCAAACCAGACTCGGAACATTATCCCTGGGTTTCTCTCTCCTCCTGGCTCCCACACGGAGTCCATGACCTTGTCCTATTGCGCTCCCAAATCTATTTGTTTCTTTCCACCTCCAAGGCCACATCCGTGGTCCAAGCTCCTACTCGGATCATCGACGCCTCACAGAGCAGCTGGCACGACCCTGAGGCCAGAGTGCCCTCTGTCCCTGCGTATTTTGTTGCCTCCGCCACAGGGAAGTGAGTAGGGAAGACCAGGACTGGACAGGCAAACAGTCTGATCGGTGGATGTTGCCTTTGGGATAAACCATTCCCAAAGAAGCCTTCATGGCTCCTGCATCTCAAGAGTGACCCTGGAGGGGAAGGGCAGTTAGGGAGTTGGGGATGGACATGTACACACTGCTATATTTAAAATGGAGAACCAGCAAGGACCTACTGTGCAGCACAGGGAGCTCTGCTCCTTGTTATGTGGCAGCTTGGAGGGGAGTTTGGGGGAGAATGGATACATATATATGTATGGCTGAGTCCCTTTGCTGTCTACCTGAAACCGTCTCAACATTGTTGATCAACTAAATTACTTTGTCGTGTCTGACTCTGTGCGACCCCATGGACTGTACCCCACCAGGCCCCTCTATCCGTGGCATTCTCCAGGCAAGAATGCTGGAGTGGGTTACCATGCCCTCCTGCAGGGGATCTTCCCGACCCAGGGATTAAACCCATGTCTCTTATGTCTCCTGCATTGGCAGATGGGTTCTTAACCACTAGTGCCACCTGATCAGCTAAATTCCAATATAAAATAAACAGTTAAAAAAAAAAAAAAAAGTGACCCTGGAAAGCCAGGGGATAGAGAGAGGATTTGGGCTTCTAAGTGAGAAAGCTGTCCTTTAATTCCCAGCTCTGCCCCTCACGAGGGGTGGCCTTGTGCAGTCTACCCAACTCTCTGAGTCTCTGGTGCCACTAAGAACAGGGGTCCTGGTGTCCACTTCATGGGGATTTTGTGGAGATTAAGTAAAATCACAGAAAGAAAGCCCATCATTCAAGGGTCAGCACGTGGAAGATCCCTGTCGGGAGGCTTGGTATTTCTAACATCCTGCCCACTGGGTTCTCAGGCCCCGGAGAGGAGACACTATAATTAGGCTATTCTGCTGTGGAATTCCTCAGCGCCTCGTGCCTCTCTTTTTTCCTTCCATTGTCTCTCCCTTCCTTTCCCACCCACGGTTTGAAGCTGACTGTTCTGTCTGCAGGAAGTGTGTTAAATGAGACAATGTTTGTGTTCACGCCTCATTCCAGGGCTTTGCTAGCATGCTCTCCTCTTCTGGTCCTTGGGGAGTATCAGAAATGTGGTCAGGTGCGCCTGCTGACCGTGTTACAGGCACAGCTCACACAGTTGTTAGAAGATAAATTTCATTGGCAGAAAACAGCATGAGTGGTATATTCAAATGCGCATGGATTTCAGAGGTGCAAGTCTGGGTCCACTTCCCAGCAATGTTACTGCCTGCGAGCTCTGACCATGTTCTGTACCATCATCTAGTGTCCTCATCCAGAAGACTTTCAGGATTCTTATTAGAATAACGAGAGAGAGGTTTTGAAATACTGCAAGGTCAGTCAACGTTGAAAATGCTTGATAAATGAGCATCTAACCTAGCACTTGGCATTGGAAACACCTAGCCCACAGGTCCAATCTAGCCCACCATTAATTCTTTAAAAATTAAATTGTATATATGTATTTTTGTCTGTGCTGGGTCTGTGTTGCTTTTTGAGGGCTTTCTCTGGCTGCAGCCAGCGGGGGCTGCTGTCTTGCGGGGGTGCACAGGCTTCTCATCGCGGTGGCTTCTCTGGTTGCGGAGCATGGGCTCTAGGTGCTCGGGCTTCAGTAGTTGCAGCACGCAGGCTCAATAGTTGTGGCTTGCAGACTCGAGAGCACAAGCTCAGTAGTTGTGGTACACGGGCTCCGTCGCTCCACGGCATGCGGAACCTTCCCAGCCAAGGGATCCAACCCGTGACCCCTGCATTGGCAGGTAGATTCTTACCCACTGCTCCACTAGGGAGGTCCTACCTGTTTTTATGAATAAAGTTTTATTAGGACACAGATACACCCATGCATTTACATATTCTCCGTTGGCTGCTTTCATGCCATAGCAGCAGAGTTCAGTGGCTGCACCTTCCTGTCAATTCCTTTGTTTTCATCTAGAGGCTAGAGGGCTGTTGTAGACCCAGGGCATTATAGCCATGATGGTTATGGGGTACCACCAGCAGCTGCTTATTTAATGTATCAGTTGGGATTAAATTCTGCTACATTAAAAAAATTATAATGGCTTAAACATGGTAGAAGTTGATTTATCTCTCATATAAAAGTCTGAAGATAGGCAATCCAGGGCTGTTTGAACCTAGATTCAAAAGACTCATGGACCTGGGCTCTCTTAACCTTGCCACTTTCCCTACAAGGAGACCTTCTTTCTCACAGTCCAAGATGGTGGCCAAAATTCCAGCCATCACATTCTCATTCCAAGTAGCTGGACAAAGAACAGAAGAAAGGAAAAGGAGCAAAGTGTATGCAACCATTCTTTTTAAGGACAGTTCCCAGCAGCTACCCCTGGACACAGTTGCTCTGGTTGGTCACACAGGCACGTTTAGTTGTAAGGGAGGTTGGGAGGTGGAACATTGATCCATGTGGCTGTATGGCCAGATGAAAACTGAGGGGTTCTTTTTGCTAAGGAGAATGGAGAGAACAGATACTGGAGGAAAACAAGTGGATGTGAGTCCCTTAGGATAGCTTGAGCTGTAAATAGCCAAAGCCCAGTCTTCAGTGGTTGAAGCTGCTAAGACTTTAATTCTTTAATTGTCAAGAAATCCAGAGGTAGCTAGTTTTCGGTTTGCCCCAGTAGTTCACCATGTCACGAAGCACCCACGAAGCCAGATTCTGCCTCTGCAGTGTGCTGGGTTTACTTCCCCTGGCTTTACTACCCACCAGGCCCAATAACTGAGAAGAGCAGAGGGCAGACCACCTCTGGATTTGTTCTTCTGGTGACCAGTCGGCTGCTGCAGATCCTTTATACCCAGCCCCAAAGATAGGAGGGGAGAGCTGGTGGAGAGGGCTTCCTTCCTGTGGCGGAGTTCTTGTATTGGGTTGGCCAAAAAGTTCATTCCATCAGATGTTATGGAAAAACCTGAAGGAACTTTTGGGGGCCATCTAGTATTTCACCAGAAGTTCCTAGAAGCTTCCCCTGCCATCTCCTTTGTCCTGGTTTTCAGGCCCACCTGATTGGTCACCAGCAGAATGAAACAGGATTGCCGTGATTGGATCACATGACTTGCTATCTGAACAAAATTAGGGCCCCGCTGGCAGGGAAGAAAAAGGAAACGAGTTGCGAGTGGAAATGCATTAGATCAACCCACTATTGGAGCTTTCCAGGTAGCTCAGTGGTGAAGAATCTGCCTGCCAATGCAGGAGACACAGGTTCCATCCCTGGGTCAGGAAGATCACCTGTAGAAGGAAATGGCAACCCACTCTAGTTTTCTTGCCTGGAGAGTCCCATGGCCAGAGCCTGGCAGGCTACAGTCCATGGGTTTGCAAAGAGTCGGACACGATGAGCAGCTAAACCACAGCTACAACCCTTTATTATCTGCAAGAGAGTGAAATATTAATTGTTTCCCCCTGCCTCTAGAAACATAATAGTTCAGTTATTCCTGGCTAAAAGGCAAGGAGTAAATTGAATTTGGATCATATTCTCAAGCTTCTTAGAGCAGCTACTTATTATCAATACGTTCTGTATCGTTACAAAATCTGGAATTAGAGGTGAAATCCGCTCCATAAATCTTTAGGTTTCAGCTTTCAGCTCAGGATGCTGCAGAGTGCTGCCTCCCCAGTGCTCAGAGCTATTTTCAGGTGGATGTTCTGGACAGAAAAGCGGCTTCCTAAAAATAATCTTGCAGTGGCAATCCTACATCTCCCAGAATTGATGCACCTTATCTTGTTGATTGGGTCTGCAGTCTTAAGGCAAGGCCATCCTCCCTAACCGGACCGCTGGTGGTAATGAGATTAAATTCCTCTCCCCTGAAAATGGTGCTCATCTTCCAGCAGGGCCCCAGCCGTGCTTTGCAATGCTACCCATCAAGCCCGATCACTGAGAGGAGCAATGGGCAGGCCACCTCTGGATTTGCAATGGAGAGCCAGAGGCTGAACATGAGGCCAGTGGGCTCACTCAGATTTTATCCAGCTCCTTCCCCCAGTGAAAAGAAAATGGAAAGTGATGCTCCTTTATTAAAGTATGATTGAGGCACAGTAAACAGCATGTATCAAAAAGGCAGGTTGATACATTCTGATACCTAGATCCTGCACTGAAACCATCCCACAATCAAGACAGTGAATGTGGCAACCACTCCTGGAAGTTCCCTGCTGACCCCCATCACCTCTTCTCCCACATCTCTACACTCCCTCCCTGAGCAAGCTCTCACTGAAGATAAGGTTGCATTTTCTAGAGTTTTACACGAATGGAATTTATATATATTCTTCTTTGACTTGTTTCTCTCAGCATAATTATTCTAGAATTTCTTGTTGTTGTATAAATAGTTCATTCCTTTTGATTGCTGAATAGTGTTCCATTGTGTGGATATGCCACAACTTGTTTATCCATTTACCAGTTAATAGACGTTTGAGTTTTTTCCAGGATTTGACTATTACAAATAAAGGACACATTCATGTACAAGGTTTTGTATGAATATACACTTCTTTTCTCTTGGATAAATGCCTAGAAATGGAGTAGCCCAACTGTATTCAAAAGGGATTGGACCACTTAACATATCCAACAGCAGGGTCCGAGTTCCTTCACACCCTCACCAACACTTCATAGGGTAGGTTTATTTAATTGGATGCGTTTTAATAGATGTGTACTTATATGTCATTATGGTTTCATTTGAATATCCGTAGTGACTAATGATGCTGAGAATCCTCTGAGGTGCTCATTTGAGATTGATGTATCTGTCTTTCATGAAGTCCCTATTTAGATCAACCTGGGTCTCTTGCATTGCAGGCAGATTCTTTGCTGTCTAAGCCACCAGGGAAGCCCAATTCAGATCTGTTACCCACTTTAATATCTTTTACCCACTTTGTCTTCTTATTAAATTATGACTTATACATATATATGGCATATAGGTTACTTATTAGAAAAAATGTTTTGCAGGTACTTTATATCAGTCTTTGGATTGTATTTTTATTCTTCCAATAGTGTCCTTCTAAGAGAAGAAATTTTTGATTTAGATGTTAATTTTATTAAATTTTATTTTTTAGCGTCATATCTAAGACATATCTAACTCACGATCAAAAAATAGTTGATGTTTTCTTCTAGAACTTTAATATTTTTAAGTTTTGCATTTATATCTATCATCCATTCATATTTGTATGAAAGGAGGTATGGATTCAGGTTCATCATTTGTGTGTGTGTGTGTGTGTGTGTGTGTGTGTGTTTTCCAATTGTTAAGTACCTTCCATTGAAAAGACTAACCTTTCTCCACACTGCATGTAACTTGAGTTAAAAATCCGTGATCCACATATGTTTGGGTCAGTTTCTGGGCTCTCTCTTCTGTTTCGTTGATTTATTTGTCTAATTTGAGACCAGTACCACATTATCTTGATAACTAGCTCTATTAAGTCTTGAAGTCTGGTAGTGCTTACCACCTTTGTGCTGTTGTTTAGTTGCTAAGGCATGTCCAACTCTTTTGCAATCCCATGGACTGTAGCCTGCCAGGCTCCTCTATCCATGGGATCTCCCAGGCAACAATATGGAAGTGGGATGCCATTTTCTTCGTCAGGGGATTTTCCCTGCCCGGGGATCAAACCCACGTTTCCTACACTGGCAGGCAGGTTCTTTACCATTGAGCCTCCAGGAAAGCACATCTATTTTGTTCTTTTCCAAAGATTTTTTGGCTATTCTAGGTTTTCTGCATTTCCACAAGAATTTTGAATCAGGATGTCATTTTCTATAAAAAGTCTGCTAGCATATTGATAGAGATTATGTTAAATCTGTAGATCAGTCTAGGAATAATATTAATCTTGACAATGTGGAGTCTTCCAACCCATGAATAAAGTTCAGCTCTCCATTTATTTGGAAATTCTTTGATTTCTTTAGCAATGTTATTTATAGTTTTCAGCATACGGACCTTTCATATCTTTTGTCAGAGTTGTCCCTAAGTATGTTGTACTTTTTGGTGCTGTTGTACATGGCATTTTTGCTTCAGTTTCCAATTATTTGTTGCTAGTATATAGATTTACAGTTGATTTTTTACTTTGATGTTATACAGTGCAAATTTGCTAAATCCATTTACTAGTTCAAGTAGCTTTTTCTTGCATTGTTTTGGGTAACCTATGGAGACAATCATATCATTATGAGTAAAGATAATTTCTTTTTTCGTTCCAATTTTTATCTCTTTTCTTCCTCCTTTTTGCATTTTTACATTGACTGAGACCTCTAGTACAGTGTTGAGTAAAAGTTGTGAGAGCAGGTTTTCTTGCCTGCTCAGACGTCTCTAGCTCTTTTCCAGCCCTGGATGCTCACTTTAGCTCTTGTCTTTCCTATCGTAACCCCTCCTTTGTCATTGTCCATCTCCTGGTATTTGATTTGACTCTACCCATGACCTGTTGTGGTGGTGGTGGTGGTGCAGTCCATTTAGCTGACTCACTTTCTCACTTCCATGCATGGCTGACAGTGTTCTTGCCCCTGGTGGGGCTGTCGCTGTTGCCCACCTGAAGTGACTCAGCTGACCTAGTTTAGCTGCTAAGGCTGATTGTCCCCAGGCAACCAAAGGGATTTCCCAGGCAAAAACACGGGAGTGGGTTGCCATTTCCTTCCTCAGGGGGATCTTCCTGAGATTGAACCCACGTCACCTACATTGCAGGTGACATCCGGCATTGATGTGTTCTATCCAGTCCTGATTTCTTTCCTAGGTAGAGCTTGACTCTCTACACTCCCTGCTTAAGTTAGTGTTCCCATCCGGACTGTCTTCCATATATCTTTGTTTTTCCGGCATCCCAGACCTGATGTCTCAGAGAGAAGAGACCTGGTATAAACAGAGAGGGCCTCCAACAACTAAAAGTTTCCACGGCCACTTTACAGGTTTTCCAAAAGCTGGGTGGGGATATTCTTTGACAGGTCCTCCGAGAGCAAGGTGTAAAGTGAGAGCACGCCCCAAGGCTGGTGTTTGTAGTTCAACTCACTCGTTCCTTGTGAAAGAGAAACGAGCCATGAGACTGCTTTTGGCCGGAGGCCAGAGCAAAGGGAAGAGCGTAGATGGTAGAAATAGAACCGCGTGAGGCTGGCACCTGTTGTAGTTGGATCCCCCCAGAGATGAGAGTCTGGCATGGGAGTAGGGGCTTGTGTGTGCGTGCGTGTGTGTGTGTGCATGTACTCAGTCACGTCCAGCTGTTTGTGACCCTGTGGACTGTAGCCCACCAGGCTCCTCTGTCCATGGGATTCTCCAGGCAAGAATGCTGGAGGGGGTTGCCGTTTCCTTCTCCAGGGGATCTTCCTCACCCAGGGACCAAACCCAAGAATCTTATGGCTCCTGCATTGGCAGGTGGATTGCTTACCAAGGCATCACCTGGGAAGCCCAGAGTGGAAGGACTGCCTCAGAAAAGGACATAGGCTCGAATCGACCCGCTCGTTTCAGTAATCATCAGCGAAGGACTGTGGTGGAGAAGCGAGCTCCCAGGAACTCCCAGCCTTTCCTTCTGTCAGGCCTCGTGGGCTCCAGCAGCCCTAGGAGCCCTCCAGAAGAACGCTGGGGGCGCTGGCTGTTGGCCGTGCGAATACGAGGCAGACGGGGAGCACACGAGGGTGGTGGACAGGAGTTCAGGGTGTGTGGACCGAGCATTGACGTGGTCCACGTGCACTTATTTCAGCAGAGGACGCAGGTTCAGACTTACGGACGGTCTCCCCTGACCAAGCACAGATGCTGGGGACACAAGCTCCTCACCTTGGGCTCTTTCCCCCAGCCCTGGTGTGGATGTTGTAAGCGAGCTCAGCGCCTGCCTCTGTTACATTCCAGCACTCAGCCTCTGCTCTGGTTTGTGTGTTCCCCCAGTCTTCATCAGAGTGTGTTTACAGGTGTGACCTCACTGTCAGCAAATCAGCTTCAGACCCTGAACCCGCAGCCCCAGAAAAGCTCGGCAGGCCTCCTCTGTGTTGCTGCCACCGCTGAGGACTTCCTTAGGGTCCTACTGCCTCTGGAGTCTGCTTGAAATATTTCCACCTTCATCAGTTTGGATGGCGAGCCCAGATCCTTTGCCCATTTCCACAAAGAGCCCACTGATACTCAGGGCTCAGCTGGGGTTCGGCCGACCTAGCTGATGCTATGGTGCAGAGCGCAGCCCATTAGCATCCGGCCACTTCCTTTTCTTCTTTCTCTGCTTCCCTCTGGGGATGACGGTTAAGTCCTCTCTTGGGCCTTGCACCGCATGTCCTGAGGCTTAAGCTCGCCCCTGGGCTCCCAACACTACTCCAGTGGCCCATCAGGATAGCTCTTCCACATAAATATGATGCTCCTGCTAGGAGAATTATGGGCAATATCAAGCTCCCTTCCACAAGCCTGCTTTTTAAACAGATTCCTTTTTTCTCCTTTGTGTGTCTTTGCGGTTCAGTCACTCAGTCATGTCTGACTCTTTGCAACCCCACGAACTGCAGCACGCCAGGCTTCCCTGTCCTTCACTGTCTCCCTGAATTTGCTCAAACTCATGTCCACTGAGTCAGTGATGCCCTCCAACCATCTCATCCTCTGTCTCCCCCTTCTCCTTCTGCCTTCAGTCTTTCCCAGCAACAGGGTTTTTTTCCAATGAGTCAGCTCTTCGCATCAGGGTGGCCAAAGTATTGGAGCTTCAGCTGCAGCATCAGCCCTTGCGATGAATATTCAGGGTCGATTTCCTTTAGGATTGACTAGTTTGATCTCCATTGTGTTATCTTACCCTGTAGGTTCTTGCCCCATCAACATTATGTATGAATGTGTTTATTTACTTACTAACGTATCTTTATTTCTCTGTCATTGTTCTAGATGTGTCTCTTATAAATCACTTATGTTTGGATTCAATGTGGGTTCTTTGCTTTTATTTGTTATTGTATTTGTTATGAAGATGGACATTGTGGGTCTTATTTCTTTCATCTTAGTTTATGCAATCCATTTGGCATTTTTAGGCCTCTTGGCTTTTTTTCTTCCTGTGTGCATGCATGCTAAGTCGCTTCAGTCATGTTGGACTCTGTGCGACCCCATGGACTGTAGCCCTCCAGGCTCCTCTCTGTCCATAGGGATTCTCCAGGCAAGAATACTGGAGTGGGTTGCCCTGCCCTCCTCCAGGGGATCTTCCCGACCCAGGGATCAAACCCGCATCTCTTAGGTCTCTTGCATTGGGAAGCCCTTTTTTCCTTCCAACCTTTGGCCAAATGTTTTGTGTATTTGTTCTTTTTACCCAAGTGATTTGAAAAGCTGTGAATTCTGGTTTTACTGAGTTAATGGTTATCGTTATATTTCAAAAAGTGATCGCTCCTATGTCCTTACATCAGTGTCAAGAATGCTACCAGCCCTGATGACCCTCTCCAGGGAAAGTGACAGACCTAATACCCTTGCCTATGCGAAGAGCTGACTCATTGGAAAAGACTCTGATGCTGGGAGGGATTGGGGGCAGGAGGAGAAGGGGACGACAGAGGATGAGATGGCTGGATGGCATCACTGACTCGATGGACGTGAGTCTGAGTGAACTCCAGGAGTTGGTGATGGACAGGGAGGCCTGGCATACTGCAATTCATGGGTTCGCAAAGAGTCCAACACGACTGAGCAACTGAACTGAACTGATCCTTCCCACTCATGTCCACCTCCCAATTCCCAAGATTTTTTGATACAATTTTAGCTTTCAAATCCAAGCTAATGATACTATTTAATTATCAATCTTTTTCTTTTTACAATTATTTTCATATTTGCATAGCTTCCTTGCAAAATTAAATATTGATTTAATTGTATTTAATGTTGTATTTAAAAACAATAATTTAGCTTTCTTCTATTAAGCAAGCTTCTTTTTAAAATTTATGTTTATTTTTGGCTGCACTGGGTCTTTGTTGCTGCACGTGGGCTTTCTCTAGGTGCAGTGAGCACCTCTCTTGTGATGTGTGGGTTTCTCATTGCAGCGGCTTCTCTTGTTGTGGCGCACAGGCTTAGTTGCTCTGCAGCATAAGGGATCTTTCCAGACCTGGGACTGAACTCGTGTCCCCCGCATTGGTAGGCAGATTCTTAACCACTGGACTACCAAGGAAGTCCCACAAGCTTTTTCTTTTTTTCCATTATAGGCTATTACAAGATATTGAATATAGTTCCCTATGCTCTACTGTGTTGCTTATCTATTTTCTATAGAGTAATGTGTATCTGCTAATCCCAAACTCCTAATTTATCCCTCTCCCCCTTTGGTATCCATAAGTTTCTTTTCTTTGTTTGTAAGTCTATTTCTGTCTTATAAATAAATTCATTTGAATCATTTTCTTTTAGATCCCACATATAAGTGACATCATATGATACTTGTCTTTGATTTACTTCACTTAGTATGATCATATCCAGGTCCATCCATGTTGCTGCAAATGGCATTATTTCATTCTTTTCATGGTTGAATAATGATATATAAAATATTTGGACATGACTTAGCGACTGAGCAACAACCACCACACCTTTTAACTCTGTCAGTGTTCACCCCATGTCTTTTGTGTTTATTTTCTCATGCTTGAGTTCTGTATTATGATTTGCTTCTAAAATCACTGGACTACTTTTTTGAGAAAACAGAACGAAGAAAAAGAAGTGAGTTGCATCCCTCCTGAGACCTTGTCTGTGTGGGAATTCCTCTTCCCTTTGCCTTGCCCCCAGAATTGTGTAACTGCCACCTGTCACATTACTTCATTTGCTTCTGATCAAAAAAGCGAACGGAAATGAGTCGTCAATGTGATCGTTTTGTTTTTGCTGCATGGTTCCTTGTAAGATTATTTTTCTTACTCTTAAATCTTTTTAAAAAATGTTCCAAGATATTTCTAAGTGTGTATTGCTTCTTTATATTAATTTCTCTGACACTTGGTAAGCTCTTTTATTCTGAAGATTCTAGTCTTTCCAGCTCAGGAAAATAGCTTTTATTATACATCCTGAATCAATTTTTCATGACATTTATCTTTTTGCTCACCATCTCAATCTTTCTACAGGAAATCTTTTTACCTTTCTGAGTAATCAGATGATTTATCAAACCATCTTTCAGAATCAATGAGTCTCTTTTCTGCCTTATCCACTACGCTGTTCATGCTATCTGGGATGGCTTTCTAAGGAACTCGTGTTTTTCATCAGAAAGTAATCTATCCTGATTTCAGGTTTCCCAGCTTTCCACAGTGCAGTGTCCTCTTGACTCTTACTGAGAATACAAATTAGAGGGTTTATCTCCTGGAGAGGCTGTTCTCAGGCTGTCCTCAAGGCTGTGACTTGTCTGCACGTCTGTGTCTCTAGCCCCTGCAGGAGGTCTGGAGATGCTTGTGTAAGTCGTGGCTGCCACTGCCCAGGAAATGGGGAAGGCCAATTGTGAAGCTTCTCTTCACAATACCCAGCAACCCCAAGTTTCCCAGCGTCCTCCAGTCTCCTCTTAGGATCACTAGAACCTAGGCAATCCTGTTTACTTAACTCTGCCGATCAAAGCACACGAGGGCAGGTGGTGCACACCACAGCCACTCGCTTTGGGTGATGAGCACTGGTAGTTTACTCAGTCATTCATTCATTCAGTAAATATTCATTGAGCACCTCTTTGTACCAGGTCTGGTTCTACACACTGAAAATATGATGGCAAAATTGGTTTTCTGCCCACAGTGCTTTTATTAGAGTAGGGTGGTAGACTGTACAAGAAATATAATAGTATAATATATATTTAATATATAAATATGTATAAATATATATAAATATATATTTATACATAAACATATATAATATATATTTCTATTTCTTAGTGGCTCAGACAGTAACAAATCTGCCTGCAATGCAGAAGACCTGAGTTTGATCCCTGGGTTGGGAAGATCCCCTGGAGAAAGGCATCTTCTGCCCTGCTCCAGGGCAACCTGCTCCAGTCGTCTTGCCTGGAGAATCCACATGGACAGAGGAGCCTGGCAGGCTACAGTCCATGGGCTCACAAAGAGTTGGACACTACTGAGTGACTAACACTAACACTTAACTATAAATGTATATAAATAAATATACATATATAAATATATAATGTATATTTTTATAATATATTAGCTATATATTAATAAAATATAAATTATATGTATTATATAAACTAAATAAATTATAGCATTCTAATATTTATTAATTTATATGACTATATTTATGAAAATATAAATAAAACAATAAAATAGCAAAGAATTATAAATACTATGAAAAAAGAAATCCAAGAGTAAACATCTTGAGAAAGAAAAAGTACTGTTTTAGTGAGGATGATCTGGAAAGATCATCCTTGAGCAGCAACTGGAATAAAGTGAGGAAGCGAGTCCAGAGGATGTCTGGGGGAGTGGTCCAGGTGGCTGCTGCTGCTGCTAAGTTGCTTCAGTCATGTCCGACTCTGTGCGACCCCATAGACGGCAGCCCACCAGGCTCCCCTGGCCCTGGGATTCTCCAGGCAAGAACACTGGAGTGGGTTGCCATTTCCTTCTCCAATGCAGGAAAGTGAAAAGTGAAAGTGAAGTCGTGTCCGACTCCTAGCGATCCCGTGGACTGCAGCCTACCAGGCTCCTCCATCCATGGGACCTTCCCGGCAAGAGTACTGGAGTGGGTTGCCATTGCCTTCTCCGGGTCCAGGTGGAGGGGACAGCAGGTGCAAAGGCCCTGAGGCAGGAGGCCCATGGGGCTTCCTAGAGGAAAACAAAGAGACCAGTGTGGCCGAGACTGCATGTGGGAACGCAGCAGGGCAGGGACGAGCGGTGCGGTCAGCGTGCTGCGTGGTGCTTGCTCTATTAGACAGTCCTGCATGCATCTGGACCATACTTGGGCTTCTCGTGAGACAGCTGCATCCTTCAAGATGCGCGGCATATCTCTTGACCAATCAGGGGCATTTGTTGCTGTTCAGTCACTCAGTTGTGCCTGACTCTTTGCAGCCCCATGGACTGCAGCACACCAGGCTTCCCTGTCCTTCACCATCTCCTGGGATTTGTTCAGACTCATGTCTATTGAGTCAATGATGTCATCCAACTATCTCATCCTTTGTCATCCCCTTCTCCTTCTGCCCTCAGTCTTTCCCAGCATCAGGGTCTTTTCCGGTGAGTCAGCTCTTCACATCAGGTGGCCAAAGTATTGGAGCTTCAGCATCAGTCCTTCCAACATGCCTTCTAGGAAATCGCATCTCAGCAGCCCGGCCCCAGCATGTGGGGTTGGAATTACTCCTGCTGAGCTACAAGCCAGTGATAAATCCTCTGGCTCCCAAAGGGCTTCCTGGCCCCCATGTCAGCCTTCCACTCATAGCATTGTGTTGGGCCAGCCGCCCACCTTCTGTTGTCCATAGCCTCATGCTGAGCTTCAGCCTTCTTGGCCTGAGCCCTGAAACTGCTCAGGGCCCACCACCCCCTTGTGGGCCCACATGATCCTGTGCATTGTGGCTGCAGCAGGGGCTAGGTAGCCTGGTTAGTGGACTCATCTCCCCGTTGCACCCTCTCCAGCTTAGAGCACCACCTACGGCCTCTGCTGCTCTGGACTCTTCTAAGGGCTACCAGAGTCTGGGTCATCCCGGTAGTCCTCTGATCTAGAGTCCTGTCCTTCACCACAGCCCTCATTCTCCCATTCTTCCCCTGCCTTCTCTGTCTCCCTTAAGCCTGTGTTTCTGAGGTCTCATTGTGTCCCACTCCAAGCCCGTCTGTGTTTTTACAACCCACCCCTCACCCTGCTGTGCATCCAGGCTGGGTGATAAAAGGGGACAAAATCACATCCAGATCTTTTATAAGCAAAGAAACTTGTAATTAGGTGGAAACATAAGGTTATTTTTTCAAAGACATGTTACTAAGATTGGGCAGTCATGTGCCTCCCTCTGTCCCAGGAGACCCAGCCACTGAATGAAACCTTTCTTAAAGGTCTGGGTCTTTCTGAAAGTTTGGTTTATGTAATTCATAAACGTAACCCTAACCTTGAAATTTTATAACTCCAATATTTGCTTGAGACTACTGTTGACAAGCACATCTTTACTCAGACTAAATAGATGGATAAATAGCTATTGATTTCCATCAAGATAGATTTATGTCAAGAAATTTTTCCTTTGTACTCATTTTGCCAAAATCTATATGGATTTCTCGTCAAAATCTTTTGACCAGTCGTGCTAAATGTTAAACTCTTTTCCAAACCACCTGGCATTTTATCAAATGAGCAATACCTGAATGAGTTATAGGGTCAACATATCACAAAAATTATCTTCTACAGTAATACAGAGTTTTCTCTTACATGTCATTTTTAAGAAGACAAGGTATTTCTGTGGCTTATGAATAAACTGAATTGCTAAAACGTTTGTTACTTGCCACTCACCTGCACCTATACAGGCACCTGTCAACCAGCACAGTCTATACTGTCAAGCCACACAGTTAGCGGTATTAATTGATCATTCCGTAGGCTGTGTCTTGGAGAAGCTAAGCCCAATGTAATGTGAGAGCAGGATGGCAGGTGGCTCAGGCACATCGAGCTGGCTTGAGCTTGTTGACCTCGTTGACCTCAGTAGAGGTCTGATATAGCCAGTAGTAGTAACACAACGGGTGCTACAGAAGACTCTTGACAGTCCCTTGGACAGTAGGGAGATCAAACCAGTCAATCCGAAAAGAAATCAACCCTGAAAATTCATTGGAAGGACTGATGCTGGAGCTGAAGCTCCAGTATTTTGGTCATCTGATGCGAACTGACTCATTGGAAAAGACCCTGATGCTGGAAAAGATTGAGGGCAGGAGAAGGGGGTGGCAGAGGATGAGATGGTGGGATAACATCATTGACTCAATGGACATGAGTGAGCAAACTCAGGGACATAGTGAAGGACAGGGAAGCCTGGCGTACTGCATTCCATGGCGTTTCAAAGAGTTGGAGCTGACTTAGCAACTGAACAACACCAACAGTGCAATGCATTTGCAGAGACTCAGAAGTACCTTTAAGGCTATTTTGACTTTATATCACCTTCCAGAAAGGATGATCTTCATAATAAGTCCAGTTGGCTTGAACTGATTCAACAATGATTGCTGTGTGTGGAAGAAAAATAGTCAAACCGAACACCCCCAGGAAGGCTGGACATTCGTGCCTTGTCTTTGGAGCCAGCCCACAGTGGATTGTGAAAATTTAATCTTTGATAATTGTGAACAGTAGCTGTTTCAACCAGTTAACTTTCGAAGATGAATTGACTCAGGATGTTCTAAAATTCATGACATAAGCAGTAATTTCTCAAAGCTTTTTCTTGGCAGTAGGAGGAGCACAAATTATTAATGTCCAACTTAAGGAGCAGCCGTTCACAGGCTACAGATTCCATGTGTGAAATTTAAATCTCTGAGCAGCGACTGCTGGCGCTGGGAAAAGTGCGCCTTCGGTAATCCCACAAGTCCAGCTGTCCCCGTCTTATTTACAGCAGGGACTGTGAGAAACTCTAACATGGCATCTGTTTTGTCCCCCTGAGGGCAATGTAAGCAAAGTAGGGATCCCAACACCAGCAATTACATCTCAGTGGCACAAGCCTGCGTGTGTGCATGCTCAAGCGTGCAGTCGTGTCCGATTCTTTGTGACCCCATGGACTGTAGCCCGCCAGGCTCCTTTGTCCATGGGATTCTCCAGGCAAAAATACTGGAGTGGATTGCCATACCCTCCTCCAGACGATCTTTCTGACCCAGGGATTGAACCCACGTTTCTTAGGTCTCCTGCATTGGAGTTCTTTACTCCAACGTGGGTTCTTTACCACTAGCGCCACCTGGGAAGCCAAATATATGTCCACACCCTGCTCCTCCCGGCTGCATACGTATGCTCCGGGGTCATACATATGCTCTGGGATGGCTGTCCTTTCCTCTTGTCTGGTCCCTTTGTTGATGCTCACTGATCAGGAAGTCACTTAAGGGTGGCGCCACCAATTCCTTCCTTCTGGCAGGACCCAGTTGTCTTAATTTGATTCCCCCCAGATTCCAGCAAAATCCTACATGCCCATTTAGGTATCTTGTCCACTTTTCTATAACAACAACTATTTCTTATTGATATAAAACACACACACATATCTACTCTGGCTAATGATCCCTTTTGTGTTCAATATATTGCAAATATTTCTTCTGCCTGTAATTTTTGCCATCTAATTTTGTTTATGGTATTTTTTATTGTTCAGAAAGTTTCCATTTTTATCAGATGAAATTTCTTAATTTCCCATCACTGTGGCTCTTTGGAGTTTGTTTCTTGCTTATGAAGGCCTTCATCCAACCACTGTTTTTTCTGAAGATGAATGGACCTGTGCCTTATTCTAATACCATTACGTTTCTGTTGCTAAGATTTAAGTTCTTAATCCTCTTCACTTATGTTTCTGTGCATGGTGTGGTGTTGGAGTGTAATATTGTTTCATTCCAACACCTTTACTGAATGGTCCAGTCTTTTCTCCACTTTTCAGCAAACGTTGTCACAGAAAGATTCAAATATGAGTAGACACTACACACAGTGAGTCCCTGAATGTAGACTGTAGTCCCTTGCAGACTATTCTGAAAATGCACTCCCTATACAAAGCTAAATATATTGATATGTAACAAAGTTTATGTAGTTATTTCTTTACCTGTTTCCCACCTTGTTCCAGAAAGGATTGTGTGCAGGGTTTGCATTAGAAGTGGCCAGTGCAGTAGAGTGCTAGCTGGGCTTAGCTTGCATTACCTCAGTCCCTCAACTGAACTCTTGTGTGTCAGGTCCTGCCTTGGGGGGACTTGACCTGGACAGGCTCTCATTGCAGGGCTCTCTGCTTGGCTCCCTGGAGTATGCAGTGAGAGCATGGAAAAAGTCACAGGAAAAGAGTGAAAATATGTCCTTGACTGTCATTGGGTGAAGCAAGTAGGGGGAGGAGAGAGGGGCCCAGCAGTTTCCTTTTCATTTTGCCACATGGGGCTTTAAGGAGGCAGAAAAGCTCAGAGCATGTCACACGGATCCAGGAGGCAGAAAAGAAAAAGAGCACAGAGTGAGGCAGAGCCCCTCCCAACCGAGGGCAGAGAACAGCCCGGGAATGCCTTCCTGCCCGGGGGCTAGCTGCACCTGCTATATTTGGGGTCAGTCTCCTGGAGGCAGTGCCTCTGCAGGATTCACCCAGGGAATTCCTGGGAATTTCCACCCACTTCCTCTCCTCCAAATGGCTGCAAGAGGCTTTTCACTCTGATGGCATCTGTGTTTGCATTTGGGTTTAGGATAGTTAAGTTACCCAGGCTTCTTGGAGAATCCACAGCCATCAGCATCTTTTTAGGAATGCAAGTGAAATTTCCTTGTATGTGCTATTTGTGTGTGTGTGTGTGCTGTTTTATTGTTGTATTTTAAAAAAATAACCATGTTGAAGATTTGAGAGCCATGACTCAGTACTAACTGCAGATATATAAGGAAAGGAGAAATAGTCTCGCAGACAAATGCGTGTAATTGATGAGACTGGTTGTGCTTCCGTGAAAATGTGTCCTGTAGGGCCCCAAGGGGGAGGGAGCAAACATCTTCCAATTCACATCAGGAGGAGGAGAGAGGTGAGGTCAGGAAGGGGGCTCTGGAGAGGTGATCTGGTCATGGTTCTCACTTCCGCTGTCCCTGCCAGGGAGGTGCTCACCCTCCATTTCCTGCTTGAGCAAACCCTTTCCTGGTAAATTTCACCCTTTGTTGCAAGACTGCCTAGCAGACCTCATCTGCACTCTGCCATAGCCCTTGGAACATCTGAACCCATCACAGAGCCCCCACTCTCCAAGCCTACAAGACAGAGAGAGGTGATCATGAGGTGAAGGGACATCGCCCTGACCCCTTGCTTCCAGGACCCCTCTGGCATCAATGGAGGGAGCCTGAGCTGTGAGACAGACACAGATCAGGAGCTCCGCAGGGGAGTCAGTGATATGGGTGGAAGGGAGGGGCCCAGGAGACGGCTGTTTCATGACCAGGCTGGGTAGGGCTCTGCATTAAAGGTCACAAAAGTTAACAACAATACATAAGTGTGAGATCCTAACGCTGTGCAGAAACTCTGTAAATTCCACAGCAGCCCCCTGAAGTTTGTAATATTGCCTCCATTTTACAGATGATGAAACTGGGGTGCAGAGAAGCTCAGAGGCTAAGTTTTGAATTCAGATCCACATCCTCCCTCCACAAGTTCCTCCCACTCTACTGCGCACACGGACTGCAGTGTTAGATTTCAGAGCGGCGGTTCTCAGCCTTGCCCGTGCTCCCGCATTGTCTGCATTCCAAGGCTAGCCCATCAGAAACTCCCCAGATTTCACACGAGGATTCCTCCCCCGAGAGGCCAAGAGGGAGCCGTGTCCCCACCTCTGCACCCCTCTGCAGGGAGGCCCACCTGTCAGAGTTAGGAGGGGATGCATGCCTCGTTGAAGCTCCCCTGAAATTCTCAACTGTCCTCCAAGCCACTTGAGAAGCACTGATTCAGTTAAGCCAGTAGCCAGGGTGGCATAATTTCTACCTACATAACTGCCATTTCCCTTCCCAGGGACAATTTTGGATTAACACCAGGCCCTCCCCTCTGCAAACTTTTATTCCTTGATTCCTTTTAATGTGGAATTTTATCAAAGGACTACACTTTTCATTTAGTACACCAGGATCCAGGGCCAGTGGAGGTATAGACGGTGGGATAAGAGGAGACAGGGGGGCTCTGGGGTCACTCGGGGACAGAAAGGGAAGCATTTAAAGACTGGAAAAGGTGTGAACTGGGTTGGGGAGAGGCTCTGCCTCAGTGACGAGAGGACAGAAGGACCCGCAGCAGATGGTGATGGTGATCCAGTCATGGCTCATCTGTCTGCCCTGGAGGATTCCTGCAGCCACCGGATCACCATGCTGCTGATGGCTCCATGCTGCTGACGGCTTCCGGTGCCTCTCGGCCTGAGGGCACCCTCTGTCCACGGGCATAGGCTGACTCCAGAGATCAGGCAGGAAGGAACTGGGGAGTAGAAAATACCCCAGAAAGTCTCTCAGCCCGGGAGGGATGGGAGCTAGTGAACAGAAACCTCAGTGTTCTCTGCCTCAGTGAGAAATTCTGAGGTGTGTTCTGTACTGGTTCCCAGAGGTCCCAACGTGATTGAGTCCCACTCACTCACAGAGGCGACGTGTAGTCAACACCTCCTGAATTGTCTTCTTTTCCTTCTCTGTCTCACTTCCCTCATCGCTCTTTCCTGCTTCCGGGGATCCCTGCCCACATAAGCCACCAGCACCCAGGTTTTTGCCTTGGGATCCGATCTGGGGAGACCCAAATGATGACAGGCATGTGTGTCAACATTTTCAGTCCAGGCCCTCTCTCAAGCTTCCATTCCACACACCAGGTACCCCCACGACACCCCATCACACCCCGACCAGACTCCACATCTTACTGTAGGAACGAACTTCTCCTTCTCCATCTGCCAAGTCAAATAAATGGCATGGAGGGTCTTTTCTAGACTATCACCTCGTCCTGAGTGCTTAACTCCAGTGACCCAGTTTGGATAAAATGAAAACCAGAATCGGGCCTTTTACTCATGTATTGAAGGAGAAAGAGCTTTCCTTTCCAGCTGCAAGAAATGCTGGCTGCCTTTTGTAGATATAAAGGCGGGTCCTGCTAAGAATGATGCCACTGGGGCCCCACTGTTATGTGTGGGTGTCACCTCTTCATGGGCACCAGCCACTCACCACTGCATCTCTGCCTAGGGGCTTTCTCAAAAATCTCCGCAGGCTACGTTCCCTGAGTGCCAGAGAATTAATGCTTCCTCCAAAGACAGTGGAATTGTGCCCTCGCCCCGCCCCTCGAGCAGGATAGCACTGAAGTGTGTGCCCCCTACGGTTCCAGACAGATGCCCTCAGGGAGAGCGGTTCCAGGCCCCACCCTGGTCTTGCTGTCCTCGCTTCTCTGCTCGCTTCCCCACGCCCCTACTGGTACTCCCTGCACTTCCCAAATGGCATTCAGATCCCTGCCTTGGGGTCTGCTTTCGGAGAGCCCAGATTAAAAGGTGACAACTCCAAAAATAGACATATAATGACAGAGTGGGGGAAAACTTATTCTTCATCATCCTTTGAACTCTCCATCAAGCGGTGCCTGGGGCGATGTGTAGTTTTATATTTTATGTTTTGCTTAAACAAATCTAATTTTGCGTGTGCGTCCGTTGTAACACTGAGTCTAATAGATATAGCTTAAGTCCTACAACAGCCAGTGAACATTCCAGATCTTTCACAATGCAGTTTTAGGTTCTGCAGCGTTCTCTCCAGCCCCCAGTCACAAAAGTCCTTTTTGTCCTTGCGAAAGCTAAAGCCATCCCCACCAGCTCGGCGCACCACTCCCTCCCCTGTTTGACCAAACACCGGCCATCCTGCAGGGCTCTGTTCTGAAGCCTCCTTTGTCCCTCTTGCTGCTCTAAAGTCTCCTCCACTTTTCTGTGTAGGATATTCTTCCTCCTTCATGACCCTTTCCGTGTCCCTCTCACATTTGTAACAGGAAGAAATATCTGCTCACTCAGTTACCAGCTGTGTTAGACAGAGGCTTTGGGGGGCTGCTCTGCCTTTGTTTCTTGGTTTGGGTACCAGTTCCTCACCTGTGTTCACTTTGTGAACCTTACAGTAGGCTTCCAAGGTGTACACTCTCTGCCTGTATGCTGTATGTCAACAAGAGAGTGTGTATAAAGATAAAATATCAAAAGTCCAAAGTCCTTCTGGCAAAGGGAAAGCTTTTTTCTGCCAAGGACTAGGATACATTTCTTTGTACAACTTTGGGGTTAGGAGATGGGTGACTGGTTCGCCTTGAAAGAGGAAGAAGAGTGCTGGTGCTTCCTTGAGTGGAGAGGCCATGGTGAGGAGGAGAGATGGAAGGCTGGCTGGGGAGCAGCTCTAACCCCACGATGTCACTGCTACCCAGCAACTCCAGATCTCAATGCATTACCTGAGCTGGAGGGTGCAGGAGTGGGTATTTTGGGGGGCTGTGATTCATGGGGTCGCAAAGAGTCGGACACGACTGAGCGACTGAACTGTACCTGTAAAGTGGCTGTAAACTGTAACTGCAAACTGTAAAGTGTAAAGTTCCAGGTGTCTACTGACGGGATGAAATGTGATGGGCACTCATGGTTCAGGAGCTGGCAGTAAAGAGATCCGAGAGAGAGTGAATTCTAGATTGAGCGTTCGTCACTGGGAGGGTGCCGACTGTATGCGGCCACGAATTTGGGTGTAGAAGCAAGTTTGGTTCCTACCACTGGGGCCTGGGCATAATACAGTTGTCTCAGTAGGCCTTTTCTCCTTTATTGTTCTACCAGTTTCTTGAGGTTGAAGGCAGCAACTGGATGTATAGATCACTGGATGGATGGATGTTTGGAGTATGGATAGATGGAAAGATGGATGGGCAGATAGATCAGTTATCCTTGTAATGCCCTCTATTTCCTCAATTCTCAGCATGAAGAAGATACTCAATAAATTTCTCTTTGCATGAATTAATGGAAAATTGAAAAAGATGTGGGACTTGGGATTTCTTGGATAACCCAGAGCTCTTCGCAGGTGGCGTTGGTGGTAAAGAATCTGCCTGCCAATGCAGAAGACGCAGGTTTGATCCCTGGGTGGGGAAGATCCCCAAAGGAGGGCAGGACAACCCACTCCAGTATTCTTGCCTGGGAAATCCCGTGGACAGAGGAGCCTGGAGGGCTACCGTCCATGGGGTTGCAGGCTACAACTTAGCAACTTAGCATGCACACTCCTACTGTAGAAGCAGATGAACAGTACATATGAAGAACGCATTCTCCAGTTGAGAGCTAGGTTAAAATCTCAGTTTTACCACTTAGCACTATTTATGCAACCATGGACAAGTCGCACCTTCTTTGGACTTCGGTTTCCTTATCTACAGAAAAGATGCCTGAGGAAAGACATACACTTATTAACTGTCAAGTGCTTTTTCAGCTTTCTTTGTTGGGAGGGTCATTTTCAGGACTTCCATTCTCAGATGACACAGCTAACCTGAATGGTATAAATTCTCTGTCCTTGAATGCCTCTCCCATCTGTTTGTTGGCTCTGGCGTAGCTGTAACCTTCATCAAGAGTGTCAACGTGCAAATGGTCATAGATTTAAATGCATGTGGAGGGGTAAGTGATTCAGGACACCCTCAGTTCCTACAAAGAGAACAGGCTTTCTTTGGTGGGAGGACGCTGGGATTTTCAGTGGGGTAGAGAGCGGACACAGGAAAGGGACGGGAGCCTCCAGTGGCTTTGTGTCAGACCCGCCAAAAAGGACACTCGTGCCTCCTTTGTTGAACTGTCACTGCTGCAGGTGGTTGTCGTGTGTGTTCCTGTCTCCTTGAAGTGGGCAGGTGTTACCTGAACTTTGGAGAGGAATACACTAGGTGGCTCAATGGGTAAGGAATCTGCCTGCAATGCAGGAGACTCAGGAGACGTGGGTTTGATCCCTGGGTCGGAAAGATCCCCTGGAGTAGGACGTGGCAACTCACTCCAGTATTCTTGCCTGGAGAATTCCATGGACAGGGGAGCCTCGTGGGCTGCAGTCCACTGGGTCACAAAGAATCGGACACGACTGAAACAACTGAACATGTACACACCCCAGGTGTGAAACGTGTCTTCTCAGAAGTAACCCTGCAAGAAGCATACCTGGGCCCCTCCTCTGAGCACCCCACTACTGAGGGCGGGTGTGATGTTTGCCAGATGTACCCCCTCAGCATCTCTGCAGTAGCCGCCCCCCTCCCCAGTAGCAGGCCATTACATTACCCTGCACATCAGGCCTCCTAACGTGGCCGTGGGTAAGAGTTCCCTAGCAGTTTTGTCGAAAGGCAGATCCTGGTTCAGAGGGTTGGGGCAGGGCCTGAGATCAGGCATTTCTGACAAGCTCCCCAGAGACTGATGAGACTGCTGGGTCATGGCCCCGACTTTGGTGATCAAGGCTACAGATCCTTGTTAAATTAATGAAAGAATATGTGACGAGCATAATTTATCAGATTTCTGTTGTGTCCATCATCAGCCCCAGGTCTTTCCTCTGCTAGGAGACTCTTACCTGTCTGCCCCTCCCAGGAAATTGCCGTTGTTACTTACAGCCAGCTGTCCGACCGGAAGCCAGGATCTGTGTCTTCAGCCTCGTGGTCCCATCTCTGCTTCTGGGCAGCAGTGGCCTGCCCCTGGCTCCCCCCACCCCCCGGCCTGTGCCCCATAACTCACCAGGTAGCATTTGATGTGAAGATGAAAGGCCCGGCACACCTGGGTGACGGCCCCACTCCTCCAGCTCCACTTCCTCAACATCAATCACTCCCACCCTCTCATCGATCCAGATTAAAAGCCAGGCTTTCAAACCCAGCTCTCACTGCAACAAATTCTGGTTCACAGCTGACCCCGTGGCCAGCTCTGCTGTCCCAAGGAAAGGTGGTAGGACCAGCCCAGTGGTCACTTCTTCCCTCTGGGGGCCACTCAGTGTCTAGGCGACTGGCGTTCCCTTCCTGAGACCCCTGGCGCTGCATGGGGTGTGTCTGGGAATGGGAGGGGGAGGACCCTGTGTGTCCTCAGGTGTGCTGGGCAGCCCACTGCCTGCCTGCCAGGTGGTCGGTCTCAGGGCGGCCTCCTGGCACACGTTCTGTTCCCAGTCCCTGGGAGATGGGATTTGTTACCTGTGAGTCGTGCTGTGCTGAGCTTAGTCGCTCAGTCATGTCCTAGTCTTTGCGACCCCATGGGCTGGGGTTTTACCTTCCAAGTTCCCTCTGCTGCATTCTCCTGGGTATGGGGAGTGCTCTCTTTCTGGAAGACTTTGGTGCCCTCTGAACACAACTGAGAATTCCTGAGGACATTTGGAATCAGCAATTCGACTCATATTTATTGGGCATCTAATAACTCGTTTGAAAAGACCCTGATGCTGGAAAAGATTGAAGGGGAAAGGAGAAGCGGGTGGCAGAGGATGAGACCGTCAGACAGCATCACAACTCAGTGGACATGAATTTGGGCAAGTTATGGGAGACAGTGAAAGACAGGGGAAGCCTGATGGGCTACAGTCCAGGGGGTCACAAAGAGTCAGACACAGCTTAGCAGCTGGACAACAACACAAGTCCCAAGGACAGCCACACTGCTGAGGTGACGTGGCCAACGACACAGGCGCCCCTGTGGTCCTAGAGCAGATGTTCTCCTGGGCCAGGAGAGGAAACAAACAAGTCAGTAAATAATCAATATATTTTCAGATAGTGACAGAGCTGCAGAGACAAACAAGGAGACGCAACACAGGGACTTCAGGGGGTCAGGAGACACCTTCACAAAGAGGTGACCTTTGAATCAGTACCCAAACAATGAGGAGCCAGCCACGCGGAGCCCTGGATGCAAAACAGAGCGTGTCACCAACCAAGGGAAGGAAGAGGCAGGAAGACACTTTGAATCCTCCAGGATGAGAGAGAAGAACAGGAGGGTTGGAGCATGGGAGTGAGGGAGGTGGGTCTGAAGAGGCAGGAACAACACATCAAGTAGGACCTTGTGGTCTTCTCTAATGCAGTGAGAATCCCCAGGGGTATTTAGGTTGGGAGAAACATGATGGGACTTAATGTTTTAAAGAACACACTGGTTGCCTTGTGCAGAAAGAACAGAGCCGGTGGGGCACAAAAACCAATCAGAGGGCCATTCCCAGGAGATCTGATGGTGGCTTGAAAAAAGGGCAGTGGCTGGAGTTAGAAATGTAGACAAAGAACCTCACTGAAACCTCCACTGGGTGGCAGCTTTACCACCCTACCCCCTACAAACTCTGCAAAGATGCCCAAGTGCGGGAAGTTATCGGCCCTAGTCCCAGGCACCCTAGAAGCTGGAAGCTCCTCCTGGCACTCTGGCTCCATGAGACTGTCCCCCACCATCTGAGTGCAAAAATTCCAACCTCTGGCCATAAGGCACCTTTCTACTGACTTCTGCTACTTAGATCAGGAACAGCCAATAAATAAGCCTCAATGTGCTTTATTTGTGGGACTTCCCTGGTAACTCAGACGGTAAAGAATCCGCCTGCAGTGCAGGAGATGCGGGTTCAGTCCCTGGGTGGGAGATCCCCTGGAGAAGGGAATGGCTACCCAGCCCAGTATTCTTGGCTAGAGAATTCCATGGACAGAGGAGCCAGGTGGGCTTCAGTCCATGGGGTCGCAGAATCGGACACACCTGAGCAACTAGCACTTTCATTTTCACTAAATATTTTGTCTCCATCTTCAACTGCCTAAAGTGTGTAGCTGAATGGGAGCCTGCTACTTCCTAAAATGTATTCAGTCCAGTGTTTCAGGTCTGGACCCTCAAGGTGAAGTTTCTGAGTGGAGAGCTGCTTGACTGTCTTTATCCCTTTATTGCGCCGTGTGACCGAAACCAGTGTTTGCTGACAGCACGTCATCTGTGTCCCTGCCCTTTGTGACCACTGGGCTCAGCGATGCCACTGTCATTTACAGAGACCAAACCCCACTCCAGGTTTCTCTGGGTGAGGTATTCATCATGAATGTAAGAAAGTTGTAAGGGAGTGGGCCTGGGACCGCTTGTATTCCTGCATTCTCTGATAGCTTTTTCTCTTGCTACTTCAGGATGAATTCTAAAGGGCCAGGGAGATAACAGAAACTCTAAAACAGAATTGTTGCGCCCACACAAGGGGGAGTTTTTGTGGCTGTTTAGTCACTCAGTCATGTCAGACACTTTGCGACCACGTGGACCATAGCCCTCTAAGCTCCTCTGTCCGTGGGATTTCCCAGGCAAGAATACTAGAATGGGTTCCTCCTCCAGGTGATCTTCCCAACCCAGGAATTCAACCCTTGTCTCCCGCTCTGCAGGCAGATTCTTTACTCCTCAGCCACTGGGGAAGCCCAGCAAGGGGGAATGGAAGTGTTTCAAGCTATGGAAGCCTTATCTGAACTGTAGTTAACTCACTTGAATGTTGATAAAGGAACTAGTGAGAAAGATGGGATTTCCTGGAATTCTTGACAATCTTCCTCTATTGTATAGACTGTTAGTTCTGGGAGGAACGAACAAGCTTGCTTCTTTCATTTCAAGGAAGAGGAAACAGAAGCCCAGGGAGAGAAAGGAGCGTGCACAAAGTGAAACAAATTGGTGTCTGTCTCGGCCAAGTGTACTCCCTGAAGCAGAACCTGGGGCCTGGGCTTGCTTGGCAGCTGCATGATTTGGGAGATTGGTCCTAAGGAACAGGAGTGGAGTGCCGGGAAAAGGGAAGGCGAGAAGGAAAGGACGTCAGCTTCTGTCCCTAGTGGTCAAGGCTTTCACCGTGGGAGGCTCACTCCCTGTACTCCTGGCTGTGGGCAGCAGAGCAGCTGACCCAGGACAGGCAGGTGGGATGGACCCATTGCTGTCCTGATGGTGAGGTGCCCCAGCGTTTCTGACTATCACTGACCGATGAGGAAGCCGTGGCCACTGGCCGTGAGCATAGGGTGAAAGGCAGCTTAGAATATGGAATTCAAATGCACAAGTATTAATGCTTGTTGTGAAATACTGCTTTTCAAATAGGACTGCCAGAATTCCAGACTATGGAAAGACAGAATACGCATGTAACAATACACGAGAAAGTCAAAATGGACAGTTTCAGCCCTCACTCACTCAGTATCTCACATATACAGCTACTCACCGCTGCTCACTTGCTGGGCACACTGCCCAGGGTTAACACTTCACATGCCAAGACAGAGCAATCCTTTTTTGTTCTTTCTCTCTCTGTCTTATTTTTTAAAAAACGATTCGAATGCCCTGGAGCTGCTAGTTTTTTCTTTATTTTGGCTGTGCTGGGTCTTATTTGCTGCATGCGGGCCTTCTCCAGTTGCAGCGAGTGGGGGCTATGCTCTAGCTGTGGTGTGCAGGCTTCTCGTTATTGTGGAGCGGAGACTCTAGAGCATAGGGTCAGCAGTCTCGGTCCAGAGGCTCAGTTACTCGGCAGCATGTGGAATCTTCCATTCAACCTGTGTCCCCTGTATTGGCAAGCAGATGCTCAACCATTGGACCACCAGGGAAGTCCCTTTGTCATTCTTTTCACTGATCACTCAGGGTACGGGGCCGATAGCCCAAGTGAGCCGCAGCAGAGTTCCGCAAGCCCTCCAACTTTCTCAGCTCCTAGCCCTCCTCATTGGGTTAAGGATCCTCTCTCACCGTCACCTTGGGAAACGTCTACACAGAATAAACAAAAATGAAACTCCCTTAGAGAAGTCACAAGCCTTTCCCTCAAACACCCACATTTTTATCATGATTGGGTGACATTCTTAAACACTCAGAATTTATCATCTTCAACTCACGGTTGTATCATAGGAATATCTGTAAACTTTTTAGGGATGAGCAGTGTCCTTTTGTTTCACAGCTAATGGAGACTTCACTTTTGTCAACCAGAGGGCACAGCTGACCTTATCCACTCTTCTCATTTTTCACCTGTCTCAAGACCTAAAATAACAACAGCCAGCTTAAACTACTCCATCTTCTGCCAGCTTCGACCATGAGAAAGTTTCTTTCTGTTTCTGAACTAAACCCTTTGACCTGGTTCTAACTCTTGGGGCTACACAGGAAAACCCCAGCCCTTTGGTAGCCTTTTTCATGTCTGATGGCAACTGCTGTGTTCTTTTGTTATTCTAGACTTACTTTCTTCTAAAGACACAATAACCTACCACGGTACCAACCTCTCCTTGAAATTCAATGCTAGAATTGTCTCAAAGAAATAGACGGTTTAATGAAGGTGATCTTAAATATATTATATCATAAATATGAATTCAGAGAGGACTTCCTATGTCCTTATTCCACCGCTACACTCCAATGCAAATGGAGACGTGGGATATCATTTTGATGACATTGTGTGGTTAGGTGTCTGTGGAGCTGGTTTATAGTTCATGGTCCTTTATGGTACAGTTTTGAATAATGCAGCTAATCCTAAAATGTTATTAAAACATCAGATTAGCCTCTGGGACAGTACAAGGTGACCTGGTCAGTTGTAGCACAGAATCCTGAATGCATAAAAATAAATAATTAAAAAAGATCCAAGGATCTATATCAAACTCTCCTCTTTCTTTTAGGAGGTGTCAAATTCACATATTTATTTATTGACCTGAGCCTTGCCCAGTTATAAGAAAATGTTTTGCAGCAACTTACATAAATATATACATGATTTCAAATCACGTCAGTGAGACAAAGGGAGAAATCAGAAGTACCCGCAGGTGGGTCAGTGCACACAGTGAGAGTCCAAAGGTCCATTGCAGCTGATAGACCCTATGCAAATTGCATGGATTGGGATCCAGATATCTGAGGTCAAAGGAAAACTGAACTAAATTGAAGATAGTGTTGTTATAAAGGAAGTGGACAGATTTGAGTTATGAACTTGAGGGAAAGCCAGTGAGACCTGCCAATGAATTGTGTGCAGGGTATGAGGGAAAAAGAAGAACTGAAATTAACCACGTTCTTGGCATCATAAACCCCATGGAGGGTGGTGACATGGAGTACCATGGAGAGAGATAGAATAGAATAATTATATACATAGTTGTAGAAATCCCAGTAGGGCACTATGGATAGAGAAGGAAACCTAGGAAACTTCAGGAGGCCTTTGTAAGTCAATGATAGCTCAAGAAAGCTATTGGAACATTATTCAATGAAGCAGTCTTGCTTAATTATAAAACTATAAACAAAACCACAAGATATGCCCGGGCCACTAGATGGAGGAAAAGTCACCACCCTTCTACTAATATGATAATCCTAGTTTGACCTCATGAAAGTGAAAAGTGAAGTCACTCAATCGTGTCTGACTCTTTGTGACCCCATGGACTGTATAGCCTACCAGGCTCCTCCGTCCATGGGATTTTCCAGGCAAGAGTACTGGAGTGGGTTGCCATTTCCTTCTCCAGGGTATCTTCCCTACCCAGGGATCGAACCCAGGTCTATTTCCTGCCTAGTATAAAGCAGGAGCTAGTGAAGGCGGTGCTAATGCTGTGTGCCTTAGTGTCTGCATCTATCTCTACCTGAAGAAGGCGGTCTTTTCCCCTCCCCTTTTCCCGTTATAAATTGTAGCCCACTCAGTCTTCAGGGCAGAGCTGCCTTGCCTGCCCATTTGCATCTCTTACAAGCACCCTCTGTTAACAAATCTACTTCTTGCCTATCACCTTGCCTCTTGCTGAATCCCTTCTGCTCTGAGACACAAAGAACCTGAGCCTCAGTAAGTCCAGACATCAGGTGAGTGATTCTAATTAAAGATTGTGGGTTCAAGTCGCAAACTGGGTTTTGGCTGGGTTTGAGTCCTAGCCATGTGGGTTTGAGTCCCAGCCATGTGGGTTTGAGTCCCAAGCAGGGTTTTGGCCGGGTTTGAGTCCCAGCCACATGGGTTTGAGTCCCAAACTGGGTTGTGGCTGGGTTTGAGTCCCAGCATGTGGGTTCAAGTCTCAATCTGAGGTAAATGGTCTCACCATGGCTATGACTTAGAGGGGACAGTTGTGAGTAGGATTGGGGGGGGGGGGCTCACCTCTGGTTGTCTTTGAACACGTGAAGTTTGAGATGTCTAATAGACAAGGATGTGAAGGTGCTGAGGTGATGGTTGAGTATATGAGTCTAAAACTCAGAGGAAATATCAGGTCTGTTGATTAAAATGTGCATGTTGTCAACACATGCATTTTATTTGCATGCTTGAAGCTGGAGGAGACCACCAATAGAGAGGGATCAAAGAAACAGCCTTGGTCACTCCAACTTTTAGAGATCAGGAAAGAAGCTGGCAGCCAATTAAGGAGACTGGGAAAGTGTGGGTGGGAGAATAAGAAAAGAGAGTGTTATCTCAGTATCAGAAGTCCACTGTCAGACAGGGGAGCAGTGAATTGGATCAGGTGCCACCAAGAGGTTGGGTGAGGACAGAAAATTGACCTTCAGTTTGGCAAGATGTAGGTCAAAGGCAGCCTTAGTAAAAGTGCTGTTGGTGAGGGCAGATGACACTAAAATGTGGCTGGAGCGACTGAGGTAAAAATGGGAGGCAAGGAATTTGAAAGATTTGTTTATACTCAAATATTTCAGTGACTTTAGCTGTGACTGGGAACAGAGAGATAGGAAAGCTGAAAAAACATGCCAGATCAAGAGGGTTTTATTCAAGGAGGGAGATTTTAAGATAGAATACATGTGATGCCTAATTGAAAGGGAGAGAGTGTCAGCGCAGGACAGAAAGGGGATAATCCCAGTATGCAAATCCTCGAGTTTAGAGGGAGGTGTGAAAGGGAAAGTTGCTCAGTTGCATCCGACTCTTTGCAACCCCATGGACTGACCGTACAGTCCATGGAATTCTCCAGGCCAGAATACTGGAGTGGGTAGCCTATCCTTCTCCAGTGGATCTTCCCAACCCAGGAATCGAACTGGAGTCCCCTGCATTGCAGGTGGGTTCTTTACCAACTGAGCTATCAGCAAAACCCCAGAGAGGGATGGGATGCAAGGTTAAATTCAGGACTTAGAAAGGGACACAAGTTTTCCGACATCACAATGAGGTACAAATACAGACCATATGGGAGACCAAAAGGTGGAAAGACAAGGTCCTCTAGCGCTAATTAAAGCTTTTCTCTATGAAGTCGGAATTGAGGTTCTGCCTGAGGCTTAGGGGTGAATAGCTTCTGGAGTCTCGAGAAGTAAAGCATCTGTTTGTGGGGGTGGAAATGTACCTTTACTGGGGAAGAGTAGTAGAAGTGTCTGGAAGGGTGGCGTGCCCTTGTGAGGTCTAAGGTCATAAATTTAAAGTGATATGATTTTCTCCAGTAATATTGAGCTTCTTGGGCACAAACATAGTGTAAGCAGAAAACTGGGCTTCACCAGATTGTTTTTCCAGGAGTCATTATGAAGGGAGAGAGGGACAAAGAGTTTACAGGGGGTGATCATACCATGCTTTCTGTGTCACCTGAGTGGGTCAGGAGCAAAGGATGGTGACAGAAGGCAAAGACTTAGAAGTTTCAGGAAAGTCAGATATTTTCTGCCATGAGAGAACCAGGACAATGAGACAGAAGGAAAAGTGATGCTGATCAGACAGGGTGTTCACCGTGGAGAATTTGGTCCTGATTCTTTTGTTATAGAATACAAATTCTAGACTAGAAAAAGACCATGTGAGTTGTGTGGCTGAGGTTTAGTGACAAAGAAATCAACAAAATTCACAGCTGTCCGAAAAGGCATGGACTTAATAGAAACAATAAAAATTCAAGATAAAATGCTAAATGATCTCAGCATGGGAGGTTACTGCAGTGGGATGGAAGGGGGATAGCACAGAGACTAGAGAAATAAACATATGCCAAAGTTATGTTCTTATTTGGAAAGAGGATATAAACAGTTATTAACTTTAAATATGGATAGAAAAAAATATGATGGAATATTTTTACTTGCAAAGTAAAGGTAACTACTAGAAGATGAGAAGTAATATATAAGTTCTCAAGTCATTAAATTGGAAAAGGATCAAATAAAATGCAGTCAGTCCACTAAAAACCAGACTCAGGGGGAAAGAGAACACATACAATGTTAAAATATAAAACTAAAATAAGATGGCAGGAAAAAGTTTGTAATTGTGTCTTTCAGATTTTTATCTTGTCCATTTTTTTCCTTGATCAGATTTGCCAGAGGTTGATCATTTTGTTGGTCTTTTCAAGTCTAAGGTTTATTGGTTACTCTTTCATTTTCTAGCCTTTAATTTCTCCTTTTATCTTTATCAAATTCCCTGACTTCTTTAGAACTATCCTGTAGAGCTGTTAGGTAATCTTCTGGGTCGTGTGCTTTGTCATGCTCACTACTGCCTTCACATCAAGTCTAGCTCCCCACGTGGCTGCAAGATGACGACTGCTGACCTTGGAGACGATCTGCTTCCTGTTCATAACCACCAGGAGAAAGTGAAAACATCTGGTGTTTCTTTTTGGCTTCAAAATTTATTTATTTTTATAACTTTTTAATTGAAGTATTGTTGATTTATAGAACTGTGTTAGTTTCAGGCATACAGCACAGTGACTCATATATCTATGTATATATGAAGAAAAGTTATGACCAACCCAGATAGCATATTCAAAAGCAGAGACATTACTTTGCCGACTAAGGTCCATCTAGTCAAGGCTATGGTTTTTCCTGTGGTCATGTATGGATGTGAGAGTTGGACTGTGAAGAAGGCTGAGCACTGAAGAATTGATGTTTTTGAACTGTGGTGTTGGAGAAGACTCTTCAGAGTCCCTTGGACTGCAAGGAGATCCAACCAGTCCATTCTGAAGGAGATCAACCCTGGGATTTCTTTGGAGGGAATGATGCTAAAGCTGAAACTCCAGTACTTTGGCCACCTCACGTGAAGAGTTGACTCACTGGAAAAGATTCTGATGCTGGGAGGGAGTGGGGGCAGGAGGAGAAGGGGATGACAGAGGATGAGATGGCTGGATGGCATCAAGGACTCGATGGACGTGAGTCTGAGTGAACTCCAGGAGTTGGTGATGGACAGGGAGGCCTGGTGTGCTGCGATTCATGGGGTCGCAAAGAGTCGGACACGACTGAGCAACTGAACTGAACTGATACATACATACATAGATATATATACACGAATGTATATTTTTATTTAGTAAAATTAGGGTGAATTTATTGATTTTACAGCTATAAATGATGCCATCCAAAACTGGGATAAATCATTTCATGTGTATATGGAAGTTTCCTTAAAGCAAGGGTGTAACTTATCAAAATCTTGTAGAGATGACATGTATCACCAGCCTGATTGGTTATAAAAATTTACATTATTTAAATGCACTAACTAAGTAAATCTTCCTTCATACCAAGGGTGTGGATATCACTGTATCACAGAAGATGAATGCTGTATAAGAGCTGCATGTGTTTTTTATATATATGTATATATATATATATATATATATACACATATATTTCAGATTATTTTCCCTTATACCTTATTACAAAATATTGAGGATGGTGCCCTATACTATGCAATAAGTCCTTATTGGTTGTATATTTTATATACAGTAGTATGTGTATGTTAATCCCAACCTCCTAATTTATCCCCCTAACACCTTTCCCCTTTGGAAACCATAGGTTTATTTTTTATCTCTGTGAGTCTCTTTCTGTTCTGTAAATAAATTCATTTGTATAATCTTTTTAGATTCCATATACAAACTGTATCATATGATATTTGTCTTCTTCTGTCTGGCTCACTTAATGTGATCATCTCCAGGCTCATTCATGTTGCTGCGAATGGCATTATTTCATTGATTTTATGGCCGAGTAATATTCCACATCTTCCTGATCCATCTGTCTGTGGATGGACATTTAGGTTGCTTCCATGTCTTACCTGTTGTAAATAGTAGTGCGTGTATCTTTTCACAGCATGATTTTCTCCAGATATATGCCCAGGAATGAGATTTCCAGATCACACAGTGGCTCTATTTGTAGTTTTTTCACGAACCTCCATACTGTTCTCCATAGTGGCTGTACCAACGTACATTACCACCAATAGTGTAGGTTCCTTTTTCTCCACACCCTCTCCAATATTTATTATTTATGGACTTTTTGATGATGGCTGTTCTGACTAGTAAGAGATGATACTTCATTGTAATTTTGATTTGCGTTTCTTTAATAGTTAGTCATGCTGTGTATCTTTTCATGTGTTTGGTCATCTGTATATCTTCTTTGGAGAAATGTCTATTTAGCTCTTCTGTCCCTTTTTTTTTTTTTAATTGGGTTGGTTGTTTTTTTGGTATTGAGTTGTATAAGCTGTATATGCTGCTGCTGCTGCTGCTGCTATTAAGTCGCTTCAATTATGTCCAACTCTGTGCAACCCCATGGACAGCAGCCCACCAGGCTCCTCTGCCCACAGAATTCTCCAGGCAGGAATACTGGAGTAGCTTGCCATTTCCTTCTCCTAAGCTGTATATGTTGGAGATTAATCCCTTATCCAAGTTGCATCCTGTGCAAATATTTTCTTCGATTCTCTGGGTTGTCTTTTCATTTTGTTTAGGTTTGCTTTGCTGTGCAAAAGCCTGTAAAGTTTAGTTAGATCTTATTTGGTTTATTTTTGTTCTTATTTCCATTGCTCTGGATGACAGATCCAAAAAGGTATTGCTGTGATTTATATCAAAGTGTCCTGCCTATGTTTTCCTCTAGGAGCTTTATAGTATCTGGTCTTATATTTAGGTCTTTAATCTATTTTGAGTTTATTTTTGTGTATGGTGTTAGAAAATGTTCTAATTTCATTTTTCACATGTAACTTTCCCAGCACCACTTACTGAAGAGACTGTCCTCCATTGTAGAGCCTTGCCTCCTTTGTCATAGATTAATTGCCCATAAGTGTGTATGGATTTTTTTCTGGACTTTGTCTCCTGTTCCACTGATCTATCTGGTTTTGTGCCAGAACCATACTGTTTTGATTACCGTTGCTTTGTAGTGTAGTCTGAAGTCAGGGAACCCAATTCCTCCACCTTCCTTTTTCTTTCTTAAGATTTCTTTGGCTAGTAAGGGTCTTTTGTGTTTCCATACAAATTTAAAAAGAAATTTTTTTGGTTCTAGTTCTGTGAAAAATGCCATTCGTAATTTGATAAATTTCATTTGAATCTGTTGATGACCTTGGGTAGTATAGTCATTTTGACAATAAAATACTTCTTCTAATCTGATTAGACCAACTGGGACCACATGCCCTTCCCTGGATCAATAATAGATGCCAGAGGCTGTATGTACTGCTTGAGATGAATCAACATTCCTCTATGGAATTAGGGGTTGGGAAAACTTGAGCAAAATTGGGGATTTGTTTGAAAAGAGGAAGAAGAGGAATGAATGATAAATAAATAACGAGTATTAGCTGCCACAGTGATTGTAGCAATGGCCACTCACAGACAAAAACAAAAACAAGAAAACTGAACCTCAACGGAGTTAAGTAAATTTCTCAAGGTCACAGAACAGTTACATGATAGAACAGAGGATCCATGTGGGGTCTGTGTCACGGCCCACACGCCACCCTGCCACACGGTGCTGGGTATATTTTGTCATTCAGCAGCACACAGCCACTCAAGTGGTTATCACCTCACTTCTGATTAATATGAACATGCTGATTAGCTAATAAGGCAAAATAGCAAAGAACTTGCTCTGATCGTCTTTCTGTGTAAGCGACTTCTGGTTATCTGTTGTACAGAACACATTATGCTACTTTTCTCTGCCAGCCTTTCCTTTTATGTTAAATATACGATTTTTATCCTCAGAAGGGGGATTATCTCAGAGCAGAATTGGCAAGGTTAAACACTATCTATAAAACACATTCAGCTATGCCTTGAAATGAATTACATAATATATCAGCCATCTACCTAGCTTTCAAAACCCTGCAAATGCATTTCTGTTCGGTATGGGTGAGTATTTTATATTTTGCCTCCCTTCCCGTGAAGGTAAAAATGACCTTGGTTCTTAGGAAGTGAAGATATATTGAACGGGTTAGGATCAACACAGTTCCATTTCATTTAGTCTCCACTAAAATTGCAAGGAGTGAAAATAGAGATTGAATTTATTTTACTATATATTGCCTCATTTGAACTTTAGTAAGGCATTAGCTTCTAAAGAAAACCCTCCCCCTCCCATAATCTCTTATTGATGGCATGTTAAGGAAATTGCCTTGACTTTATTGATTCTGAGCTACGAGGTACAATGTACCTGGCGGTGTGTTAAACTGAGACAAGTGTGCTAGGCTGGCTACAGCTGGAGGATGGAGCTTGCTGACAGCATAGCACTTTGGCCTGCCCCAGCACCCACGGCTCTTCCCCCTTGGAGAGGGGATGATGGAATGCTGGCCCCGTCACAGCCTTCTCTCCACGACCTTGCTGTAAAAGATGGTGCCGGTGCCCTGGGAGTACAGGAGGCTCACGACACAGAGAGGAAACAGCAGGACAAGCCTCCCCACCAGCTGAAGCCCTCTGAGTGTCCAGCAGCTTGGGGGTGGTGGGGCAGGAAGCTCCTTCAGATATCTCCCCAGGTGGCTCAGAAGCCATGTGTCCTGGCCAGGCTGCTTAATTTCTTGGAGCCTCAGAGTCTTCAGCTGTAAAATGGTTGTAGCAGAGTGAAAAAAGTTATTCTGACCTCTCTAGCATCCCTTTTGGGCTTCTGAAGTGGTGGTTGGTGGTAAAGAACCTGGCTGCTAATACAGGAGACGTAAGAGACATGGGTTCAAGCCCTGGGTCGGGAAGATCTTCCAAAGAAGGGCATGACACCCCACTCTAGTATTCTTGCCTGGAGAATCTCAGGGACAGAGGAGCCTGGGGGGTTACAGTCCATGGGGTTGCAAAGTGTAGGACATTATAAGTGACTTAGCACACACAGCATCCCTATTATGTTTTTTTTTTTCCAGGAAACATTGTGATGGGTCACCCTCGGTAGGGAGAGAGAGAACCCCAGAAAGTGGTCTGCGTGGAGATAGTGAGGCAAGGTGGCAGCTAACACACCCTGAACTGAAAGGGCATCAGAGATGTGTGGGGATGGGAGAGAGCTGTGTGAGCAATGGAGATGGGATCTGGAGGGGAAGAGAGCAATGTCAGGGCTGGGCTGGTGAAGACAAGGTGGTTAAGGTCAAGAAAATCTAGTATCATCCTATGCTGTTTGTAATAAAAAGCTTTCTGCCGCTTCCAAACTTGGATAACGTCTGCCACTCAGACGAAAGGTGGTTTAAGGAGAGAGGCCAGGTGTGGGACAAGGAGGAAGGTGAGGCCAGAGCAGAGAGGATGTGGCCCTGGAAGGCAAGTGGGTGTGAAAACGGTGGTTGAGAAGTCACATGAGGGGGCATCATAGACATCTCAGAGTGGGCTGTGTCCTGTCTCAGGGGCAGAACCGTCTCCGTCCAGATGTCAAAGGATAAACAGGACAGCTGATAGCTGTGCTCCATGGGAATGAAACTCCATCCTTGGCTGGGTTACGGTGAGGCTTATGTTTGACGACTACATTTCCTGAGTCTAACTGCCCCCTTCCCTCCTCCCACCTCGCATTCTTTTTGAAGATGGGTCCTACTGACAGTAAGCATTACTCAAGACCTGCCCCAAGCCAGTGAAGTCAAGATGAGCCCCAGGTTTACCGCGGTGGCCGCGGGAGTGAGCCTCCAGCCGCTCTGCCTCATTCCCCAGTTCCCCATTCCGCTCCATTTCTCTTGAACAAACTTCTTATCCATCTATTCCCGCCTCCGCCCCTCTGCTGCCTGACCTCGGCTCTTACTTCAGCCTCCCACCAAAAGATCCTCACTGAGCCTCCCGTTAACACTCACCATTCCCTGTCGCTGACTTGATCCCCAGGACCCACATGCCCTCTTTCGGCCCGACGTCCCTGAGCCAGCAGGCCCCAGGAAGTAGTCAGCATCTGTGTGTACCCATCAGAGAAACCCTATTTTGGTGGCTGATTCCCACCCAGCGCCGCTGGGTCCCAGTGGAGAGTGAGGCCCCAGCGGGCACACCAGCTGCCTCCATGGATGTATGTTCAGAAACGAGAAAGTTTATCTTCAGTTGAGGGTGCCTCGGGGGGGCAGGTCCCAGATGCTCTAGAAAAGCCAGGTGTATCTTTGTCAGCATCCCTTCCCTTTCCACACACAACCATCCTCTCATCACTCTCATTCCCAAGCTTTTAATTCCTTCCCCAGAATCTTCCCCTCGCTTGCTGACCAGTTGACCTAATGGATGAAAGCACCATGGGAGACCCTTCCTCTATAAAGAGGGATTTTTCACTTCTGTAAAAAGGGGCACAGAAAGGGACTGACGGAATGACGTTAGAGAGGATGGGGTAGAGTGTCTGCCGCCAGCAAGGGAATGTTTAGGACTGTGTGTTGAGCGTTAACAATGCAAAGTGACTTTTACCTGCTGACCCTGCCAACCATCCCCAAAAGGAAGAGAAGGATCTCTATCACCTTCTGTGTCCTTGCAGCCCAGCCCAGTGTCACACAGAGCAGAGTGACTGTCCCAGACCATCCCGGGCTCGGGGGGCACGAGCTGCTGAACGAACTTGTCCACCCTGAGCACCCTCAAACCTTGGGCAGGATAAAAGCCTGCCCAAGCGTGAAAGAAGGGCAGTGACCCTTCCCTCTGAACGTGATAATAATTCACTTTCTCAAGACTGAGAGGTCAGAGGGGAATGTAGGCAAAACAAATGAACCTCTTTCTTCTGGTTACTGAACGACTTCCATGCCTAAACTCTGGGTATTGCCCTAACCAAGACTGTCCTTTTTTTCCCATCTTAGCCAAAAGTGGAAGGAGTTGAGGATATGAATGATACGCGTCAGGGAGAAAAGAAACCTGCGAGGGGAGCAGAAAGCCCATGCTCTCTCGCACGTGTTCAGCAAACAGGCATTTATGAATCAACTTCAATTCAAGGTGACACTAGGCATTACATAGGCCAAAGGCCCGCAGTGGAAGTGAGAGCAGCCAGCCGGTGAGGCGGGTAATGAGGGCCGCCATTCCCAGGAGGGCTCACGCCCTTTCTAAGAGCGGCTGCCTCTTCTCAGCACCAGGCAATTATTGCCAAGCAGTTGTGAGAGTCCCCTGTGGCTAGAACTTCTGATTTTTTTTCCCAAGAAAAGCCAGGAACATAAATTTTCATATAGAAATGCCTGTTTTGAAACACTGGAAATTAGAAAATTTCAGACACCATGCCGGTCAATTACAAATGTATCTGCTGGTGGATCCACTGCTGTCGTCCGATGCAGAACGGTGGTTCTCCAGCTTAAGTAAGCATTACAGTCTGTCACAGCACGTGGTGAAACACAGAGCTCGCTGGGCTCCACCACCAGACTCTCTGAGTCAGCAGTTCTGGACCAGAGCCTGAAAGTTGCTTTCCTAACAAGATTCCATGAAATGCTGATGTGCCTGGTCCTGGGACCACACTGTGAGGTCCCCTGCTGTTGTTGGTAACCAGGGTTGCCAGAAGGGGCCTGCCTTCAGGGTGTGTTTTTATTTTAATTTACTTTATTTTTTTAATTTTATTGAAGTGTAGTTGATTTATAATGTGTTGATTTCCTCTGTACTGCAAAGCAAACTCAGTTATACAAATATATATATATACACACATACATATATATATATACATGCATATTTATATTCTTTTTCATTGTGGTTTATCACAGGATACTGAATATAGTTCCCTGTGCTATACTAGAACCTTGTTGTTTATCCCTCCTATATATAATAATAGTTTGTATCTGCTAATTCCGAACTCCTAATCCTTCCCATGGGTTTCCCTGGTGGCTCAGTGGTAAAGAATCTGCCTGCCAAGCAGAAGACTGGGGTCCCCTGGCAGGAGGAAATGGCAACCCACTCCAGTATTCTTACCTGGGAAATCCCATGAACAGAGGCTTCCGTGGGCTACCGTTTCTGGGATCGCAAGAGTAGGATACAACTTAGCAACTAAAAATAACAACAACCCTTCCCATCCCTTCCTGCCCCTCCCCTAGCTGTGAGTCTGTCCTCTATGTCTGTGTGTTTTTGTTTTGTAGATACGTTCATTTGTGGCTTACTTTAGAGTCCACATATAAGTGATATCCCATAGCGTTTGTTTTTCTATTTCTGGCTTGTTTCAGTTAGTCTGATCATCTCTAGGTCCATCCATGTTGCTGCAAATGGCATTATTTCATTCTTTTTTGTGGTTGTGTAGTAGTCCATTGAGTATATAGACTATGTCTTCTTTATCCATTTATCTGTTGATAAACATTCAGGTTATTTCCACATCTTGGCTAATTGAACAGAGCTGCTATGAACATAGGAGTATCTTTTTGGATTATGGTTTTCTCTGGGTATATGCCCAGGAGTGGGGTTGTTGGGTCACATGACAGCTCTGTTTTTCAGTTTTTGAGGAACCTCCATCCTGTTTTCCGTAGCACCTGCACCGATGTACATTCATGGCATATTTTAAAAATAGGAGCACAAGGCTCTAGTTTGGAAGGCCTTTCATTTCCTGATTATATTTTCCTGGCAAAGTCTATGCCTGAAGCATAACTTTGTCTTCCCTTGAGTCTCAAACCAGAAGATGTTCTCCTGTAGAATCTTAAGGGCTATGATGAAACTGCATTTGATCATTATTAATACTAAATAAAATCCAATATAAGTCCTTTTGGTGTCAGGGGTTCTGCAAGGTTGCACTAATTGCCTGGAGCTCAAAACACGTTTTTAACCTCTTCTGCCTTCAGAGAATCAGTTCCAGCTAGACCAGGGGAAATTTAGAAACCAGTGAGGTTCTCATTAGGGCATGAGAGCACATTTCTGGTAACTCAGGAGGGTTTGAAGAAGCAGCACATGTTTATTGCTCCGAGAGGACTGTACTTATCCAGGATTTCCCGTGTGACTTGAGTCTTTTGAAACCCAGCATCACAGAGCTGACCCGATCTTCTGTCCATCACAAGCCCTGACTAGCAGGCGATAGCCCTCCTTCCTCCAGTTTCCACAGAGAGGCGCAGAGATGCCTGAAGACGGAGATTATACAGTGGCCCAGAAAACTTGAGCTGTGGGCATCTGCTGTCCTAAGAGATCTACTGCTGGGGCTCCAAGGTGACAGCCCAGTGCACTTCTCATGATGAGGGACCTCAGAGCTTAATCCCCCAAGTTCCTAATGCCCTCTTTCTCATCCCAATTCCTGTGTGTCTTGTCCTTGGAATCTCTCAATGTGTCTTCACCAGTAAGTCATAAAAATGGAAGGCTGGCAGACAACTCTTAGGACTGCCATGCACATCACTGGCATCTGAAAAAAACCACCCTGTGGGGTGGGATGTCACAGGGCAGGCGAGCATTAGCAACCATAAATATGGTGGCCACAAGGCTGGGCCTCTCAAGAAAGCTCAGACTCAGTTCCTTTAAGTGAAGAGGGTGGTTCCTGGCATGGAACTTCATCTGCCCCAGGAAAAAAGCACGGCCCTGCTGAGATACCACTTTTGGCAGCCTGGCCAGTGCCCAGGCTTCTCAAATCACTCACCATATCTCACCCCTCCACCAGTCCCTCTGGGCTTCGTTAGGTCTTAGCCCCTTTCACATGGGTTCTGGGGGTGGGTGGGTTTGCGCCATTATTTACTGTGCTGAATCCTTCCTGCAAGCTCACTTCCCCTGCCTGAAATCGGGAAGACTGGATTTGTTAGAACTGTTCAGAGACCCGAGCCCCATCTGTAACATGTGTACAGTGATAACTCAGGATTAAATTGGACAGTGGCCTCAAAGTCCTTGGCAAGCCGGACAGCTACATGTCAAAAGACCCATGATGGGTCCACAGTGACCGCCTGTGTCCTTGCCGTGTCACCACACCATGAAAGTCGGTCTCCTCAAAGGGTCTGAGATTGTGGTGCAACCGACTGGTGGTGTTTCATGGGTGCTCATTGCCTCCTGTACAGTGTTATGAGCTCTGGCACCGTAGCCTTTATGTCTCAGTGCAGAGAAGATTTCAGCAAGAGTGAAGTGGCCAGTAAGAAGTGATTTATTAGAATAGGACGCTTGTGAGGTTTATAAGCTGGTGGGTGAGAAATGCCATGCCCTGAGTACTTAGTGGGCTGCAGTTTTATAATCAAAGAAAAAGTAGGGAGGGGAGAAGACCTTCTTTGTCTTTCTTGAGCAGGCATCGTGTTTCTAGCATCAGCTCCTCCCCCGGGTAGGGCAGGGAGCTTTACTTGTCCCTCCCGGTATGGACGGTCCAGGACTGTCGTTGCTGTTAGTCAGGCTCTGAGTCGTGTCGGACTCTTTGCAACCCCATGGACTGCGTCACACCAGGCTTCTCTGTCGTTCACTGTCTCCCAGGGTTTCTCAAATTGAGTCCACTTGAGTGGGTGGACATGGTGAGTGATCTGAGAAGCTATCCAACCATCTCCTCCTCGGTCACTCCTTTCTCTTCCTACCCTCAGTCTTTCCCAGCATCAGGGTCTTTTCCGGTGAGTCGACTCTGCATCAGGCGACCAAAGTACTGGAGCTTCAGTTTCAGCATCGGTCCTTCCAATGAATTTTCAGGGTTGATTTCCTTCAGGATTGACTGGTTTGATCTCCTTGCTTTCCCAGGGACTCTCAACAGTCTTCTCTAGCACTCCAATTCAAGAGCATCAATTCTTCAGTGCTCTGCCTTCTTTACGGTCCAACTCTCACATGACTACTGGAAAACCTATAGGTTTGACTATACTGACCTTTGTCAGCAAAGGGATGTCTCTCCTTTTTAATATGCTGTCAAAGTTTGTCATAGCTTTCCTGCCAAGAGCCGAATGTCTTTAAATTTCATGGCTGCAGGCACCGTCTGCAGTAATTTTGGAGTCCAAGAAAATAAAACCTGTCACTATTTCCACTTTTTCCCCTTCTATTTGCCATGAAATGATAGGACCAGTTGCCATGCTCTTAATTTTTTGAATGTTGAGTTTCAAGTCAGCTTTTTCACTCTTCTCTTTCACCCTCCTCAAGAGGCTCTTTATTTCCTCTTCACTTTCTGCCATTAGAGTGGTATCATCTGCCTGGCTGAGGTTGTTGCTATTTCTCCCAGCAATCTTGGTTCCAGCTTGTGATTCATCCAGCCCAGAATTTTGTATGATGTACTCTGCATATAAGTTAAATAAGTAGGGTGACAATATACAACCTTGACATACTCCTTTCCCAATTTTGAACCAATCCATTGTTCCATGTCCGATTCTAACTGTTGCTTTTTGACCCACATGTTTCTCAGGAGACAGGTAAGGTGGTCTGGTATTCCCATCTCTTTAAGAATTTTCCACAGTTTGTTGTGATCCACACGGTCAGAGGCTTTTGTGTAGTCAATGAACCAGAAATAGATGTTTTTCTGGAATTATCTTGCTTTCTTTATGATCAAATGAATGTTGGAAATTTGATCTCTGATTCCTTTGCCTTTTCTAAACCCAAGCTTGAACATCTGGAAGGCCTCGGTTCATGTACTGCTGCAGACTTGCTTGGAGAATTTTGAGCATTACCTTGCTAGCGTGTGAATTCTTTGGCATTGGAATGAAAATCTTTGGGATTGGAATGAAAACTGACCTTTTCTAGTCCTGGGGCCACTGCTGTGTATGCAGCACTTGAGCAGCAGCATCTTTTAGGATTTGAAATAGCTCAGCTGGAATTCCATCACCTTCACTAGCTTCGTTTGTTGTATTGCTTCCTAAGGCCCCCTCAACTTCACACTCCAGGATCCCTGGCTCTAGGTGAGTGATCACACCATTGTGGTTATCCAGGTCATTAAGACGTTTTTTGCATAGTTCCTGTTTGTATTCTTGCCACCTCTTCTTAATCTCTTCTGCTTCTGTTAGGTCCTTACCATTTCTGTCCTTTATCATGTCCATCCTTGCATGAAATACTCCCTTGATATTCCCAATTTTCTTGAAGAGGTCTCTAGTTTTTCCCATTCTATTGTTTTCCTCTATTTCTTTGCATTGGTTACTTAAGAAGGCTTTCTTTTTTTTTAATCTCTCCTTGCTATTCTCTGCAATTCTGCATTCATTTGGGTATATCTTTGCATTTCTCCCTTGCCGTTCACTTCTCTTCTTTTCTCAGCTATTTGTAAAGCTTCCTCAGACAACCGCTTTGCCTTCTTGCATTTCTTTTTCTTGGGGATGGTTTTGGTCATTGCCTCCTGTACAGTGTTATGAACCTCCATCCATAGTACTTCAGGCACTGTGTCTACCAGATCTAATTCCTTGAATCTATTTGTCACCTCCACTGTATAATCATAAAGGATTTGATTTAGGTCATACCTGAATGGCCTAGTGGCTTTCCCTAATTTCTTCAACTTAAGTCTGAATTCGGCAATAAGGAGCTTATGATCTGAGCTCCAGTCAGCTCCAGGTCTTGTTTTTGCTGACTGTATAGAGCTTCTCCATCTTCGGCTGCAAAGAATATAATCAGATTTCGGTATTGACCGCCTGGTGATATCCATGTTGTAGAGCCAAGAGATCTCTGGAGTAAGAGGCAAGTTTGGCCTTGGAGTACAAAAATGAAACAGGGCAAAGGCTAACAGAGTTTTGCCAAGAGAACACACTGGTTATAGCAAACACCCTCTTTCAACAGCACGAGAGACGACTCTACACAAGGATTGTCATAGCACTTTGGAAAAATACTTTCAGGTCTCAGTACAGTGAGAGTCTTTCATTTTGAATCACCCTTACATAAATTATTGTTTTTTTCTGTACACAGAGCTTGTTTGAGGGGTTATTAACTTGATGACACCACTGGGCAGGTTGTAGGCCTTATTTTCTTCTATTGTTTTATTATTTGGGGGGCGTTGTGCAAAGAACGTGTCTTAGGGGCCAAAGAAGATGTTTTGAGGGTTACTAACTCACTGAGCCCACTGGGCAGGGTGTGGGTCCCATGCCTCTGCTGTCTTATTGTTTGGGGGCCTTCTCATGCTTCTGTTATGTGGTTCTGTTGCTAAGCAAGCCTGCTTGGTGTTGTGGTTAAGCAAACCTGCTTTCTCAAGTAATCATTAACTTACAGGGGTCTCCCAAAGTTTTCTACTTACAATCCCTAGTGAGATTAACTGTTGAATCACCTATTGTGCCCCTTCATTCTGTCCCTATCAATGGGATAGAGCCTTGCTTCTCAAGGTGTGGCAGACAGAACAACAGGCAGGACTTCACCTGGGCACTTCTTAGGTTTGCAGACTCCGGAGCCCCGCCCCTGACCTCTGACTCAGAACCCCCCGGGTCTGAAAAGCTCCATGCGATCCCTGTGCAGGAGAATCGCTGGGGGAGGCCCTTCCCCTTCCTGTCTTCCTCTAGCACGTTCACTGGAATGCTTTAGCACATTGGAATGCTTAGCACATTGGCTGCAAGTTTTACACTTCACTTGTTTGCATCTAAGAAAAGAAAAGAATGGGAGCCTGAAGCCTGCAAGGGACCTGGAGGAGCACAGCTCACAGACAGGGCTTGAGACCAGCTGTGTCACTGACTAGTAAGGGGACCTTAGGCAAGTAGCTTCACCACTCTTTTTTTTTAATTTATTTTTTTTTTGAAGTTTAGTTGATTTACAATGTTGTGTTAATTTTCACTGTACAGCAAAGTGATCAATTATACATAATATATACGTCCTTTTTCATCTTTTCCATTATGGTTCATTACAGGATATTGGCCATAGTTCCCTGTGCTCTGCATTAGGGCCTTGTTGTTTATCTGCTCTATATAGAAAAGCTCACGTCTGCTCACCCCAGCCTCCCGCTCCAACTCTCCCTCAGCCGCCTCCCCCTTGGCAACCGCAGGTCTGTTCTTTATGTCTGAGCTTCACCAATCTTGAGTCTTTATTTTTCCGCAATGAAAAGGATCCTGCTGCAGTAAAAAAAGAGGGACAAGTTGTCTTTTTTCTCTTGCCCGTTCCAGAGTTCTTTCTTACTTCAGCTGTTGCTGCTCACTAGTCGGTAATCAAGACTAACCTGATATGTAAATTACATCCTGTACCTATCACCCTCAAAGTAGCATGAACTACTTCTGCACCTATTATCTTTTAACTCTATGCTACTCACATCCCGTGTTTGGTGCTCGAAATTACAGCACTCTCTTTGCAGACCACCTCTTGAAGTTCTCCTTTTTGTATCACAGAATGGAGACCCCAGTACAAATTCAAATAGGCTACCTGACACCAGCCGATAACTGTTTTTGAAACAATGCAAGAGGAAATGAAGGTCTGTCTAGTCAAAGGTATCATTTTTCTGATAGTCATGTATGGATGTGAGAGCTGGACTATAAAGAAAACTGAGCACTGAAGAATTGATGCTTTTGAACTGTGGTGTTGGAGAAGACTCTTGAGAGTCCCTTGGACTGCAGAGATCCAACCAGTCCAACCTAAAGGAAATATGTCCTGAATATTCATCGGAAGGACTGATGTTGAAGCTGAAACTCCAATACTTTGGCCACCTGATGGGAAGAACTGACTCATTGGAAAAGACCCTGATGCTGGGAAAGATTGAAGGCAGGAGGAGAAGGGGATGACAGAGGATGAGATGGTTGGATGGCATCACTGACTCGATGGACGTGAGTTTGAGCAAGCTCTGGGAGTGATGGACAGGGAAGCCTGGCGTGCTCCAGTCCATGGGGTCACGAAGAGTCAGACACAACTGAGCAGCTGAACTGAAGAGGAAAAAGAATACAAGATCCTTAGGCTTTCGTTCCGCATCACCGACCCCTGACTGTGAGCCCTCATCTATGTAATCCACCAGATTCCTCGTGAAAAAGGGGCGGGGGCACAGTTCTTGAGGCAAGAATACCAGAGTGGGTTACCATGCCCTCCTGCAGGGGATCTTCCCGACCTAGGGATCGAACCCGTGTCTCACGTGTTTTCTGCATTGGCAGATGAGTTCTTTCCCACTCGCGCCAGCAGGGAAGCCCCTTGAGACATGGGAGTACTATGTTCCCCCCTTCCACCCGCTGAGGGTTAAAGCCACCTTTCTATTGCCTCCAAATTCTGTCTCTGTCCTTTTTTATTCAACTTCGGTGAGCAGAGACAGCCAAGATTTTGGCTGCAACAATCCTTTCTGCCTCACAAGGTTGTTGTGAGATGAAGTAGTTAAAACTTCTAATTCCATGCCAAGCACACAGTAGGCATGCAAAAAAAAAAAAAAAAAAAAAGACATACCCAAGGCCTAGCTTAGTGCTTAGCTTGCAGTATTTAGGAAATTTGGTTGAAATGAATTCAGCTGAAGCAGGTTGACTTTTGGCCTCCAAGGAAACAGAATGTCTGCACGAGGGGGAGGGAGTTGCAGAAATGTCCACTTCTTCCCTCTGATGGTTTTCACATCAAATCTTCAGCTATCCACACGTAAAAGTATTTTTCCCTGCCTTTCGAGGGTCAAGAGGCTGGGTGGAGACATAAACGGACAGAGAGCAGGGACAGAGGCCAGGTGGCCTTGGCATTTGGAACTCACAGGCTGACCTCCAGACTTCAAAGCAAGTGTAGCAACCGGGGAGCTGTGCCAAATTCAGCCCTGACTTCTATTTCGTTTGGGCTGGACAGGGTTTAACTTTTTTTTTTTTTTAATTACTTGAAGAGTTTAAAAAATCTGGAGAATTTCAGGGGGAAAAAATCTGATTTTCTGGCTTTTCTTAAAAATACTGGCATCCCGCAACCTCCACTGCCTGGCAACGCTTGGCTGGAGCAGAGATGGCTGCTCCCTGGCAGGGCCGCCCGTCACTGCTTTGTCACAGACCACACCCTCCCCTGCGGTCACGCTTCACCCACACATGTCCTTGTTTGGCCTCAACCATTATCTTCCTGGCCTCTCCTTAACTGATACCTGGAAAAAAACAGAAGACAGTAGGGTATTTGAGAAAGACTTTGACTCTGTAATCCATGGAATGAGGCTTTGAATACACTGAGTCATCCTTTTAAGGGCCAGATCCAGTACCTTAATGTCTCTCACTATGTGAGCCCTTAGTTTATGCCAAGGTCTTTGCATGATTTTATCCTTACCATGGTTCTGTGAAGTGAGTCCCGTTTTTATGGATGAGAAAAGGGGTGTATCTGTGGCCCCAAACCACACAGAGCGCAGAGCCAGGACATAAAGGTGCATCCGGAAGACCCCGTGGTTCCTAAGCCCTTGGCTGTAGGCTCAGCTTCACATAGGTGCACATAGAGGGTTGCAAGGTGTTAAACCAGGTGAGTCAGCTCGGGGGAAGGTAAGAGAATTCTTGGCTTAGCCACAAAGTAACCCTGAACCAAGGCCTTCCATCCCCTCTTCTCAGATCCCTGAACTCCCTAGGCTGCCTCAATAGCACCAACCGTCCCAAGCAACCTGACACACGGACATCCAGGCAGAGAGGCAGTGGTCTCAAACATTGCAGTTAAAATAGAAAAAGACTTTCCTGGCAGCTCAGTTGGAAAAGAATCTTCCTGTCATGCAGGAGACCTGGGTTGGATCCCTGGGTCAGGAAGATCCCCTGGAGAAGGGAATGGCAACCCACTCCAGTATTCTTGGGCTTCCCTTGTGACTCAGTTGGTAAAGAATCTGCCCACAATGCGGGAGACCTGGGTTCGATCCCTGAGTTGGGAAGATCCCCTGGAGGAAAAAGGCATAGCAACCCACTCCAGTATTCTTGCCTGGAGAATCCCCATGGACAGGGGAGTCTGGCAGGCTACAGGCCACGGGGTCACAAACAGTCAGACATGACTGAGCAACTAACACTTTCTTACACTTTTTTTCTTGAAATATCTGACCTTTGCAAAATTTTACAAAAGCATGGGGATGCTTCGTTGGGCCCTCTGGGGACATTGGAAGGGCCCGCGTAAGCAGAGAGAGAGAAAGCTTATGTTTATTTAGCTTCACGGGGATCAGCCCTGCTTCCAGCTGCAGGTGACAGAAAAGCCAGCTCCGATTGGCTACAGAATTCAAGAAACCTCCCCTGCGTGCAAACTGGAAGTCAGAGGTGAGTGGCTTGAGGAGTGGAGACAGCAGTACCTGTGGGGGAGGAGCGGGCCCAGGCTCTGTGTGCCTTTGCTCCCTACCCGCTACAGATCAGCTCCATGCTATGCTTGGACCCCCTCTGTTCTGGAGGTGGCTGTCAGGAGCCATGTGGCTGTCCACCTTCTCTAAGGACTTTCACAGAACCTGCAGCCACCTTCTCCTTGGGTATCACTGGTCCAGAATAGATCACTCACCAGTCCAAAGCGGATCACAGGCGAGGCCACTGGGATTCCTTCTAGTCCAATCTAGTCTGCCCCTGGAGTCGAGTCAAGGCCTTAAATTTGGTTGCTGCTCTTCCAATGGGCTTCTCAGGTGGCGCTAGTGGTAGAGAACCCACCTGCCAATGAAGGGAAACATAAGAGATGCAGGTTCGATCCCTGGGTTAGGAAGATCCCCTGGAGGAGGGCGTGGTAACCCACTCCAGTGTCCTTGCCTTGGAGAATTCCTTGGACAGAGGAGCCTGGTGATCTACAGTCCATAGGGTTGCAAAGAGTCGGACATGACTGAATTGACTTAGCACGCTCCTCCAAGAGGGTAGAGACTTATCTTCATATGATTGCTGAAGTGAAGAGTAGGCCATATCCACTTTCCTTTAAGGATAATGATGCCGGATGACGAGGCACCTGACAAGCTTATTGGGAGAAAACATGCAGTTAGGTTACACCCAGATCAACCTTAGACTAATAGTCAATCAGTAAGCGTTACTAAAGACTTACTCTATGCTTAGCTGAATACCATACCAACAATTCCTTTTATAAAACTGTGGTTGGATGTACATAACACAAGGCTTCCTGGGTGGCTCCGTGGTAAAGAATCTACCAGCAATGCAGGAGAAGCAGGGTCAGGAAGATCCCCTGGAGAAGGGAATGGCAACCCACTCCAGTGTGCTTGCCTGGGAAATCCCACGGACAGAGGAGCCAGGCGTCACAAAAGAGTTGGACACGCCTGAACGGCTAATCCACAACCACCACCGTATATAACACAGAGTTCAGCATTTTCACCACTTGGGAGCGTACAGTTTTGTGGCATTAAGTACAATCATACTACTGTACAACCATCCATCTTCAGAACCTCTTCATCCTCCCCAAGTTCTGCACCCATAAAACAGTGATGTCACTCACTTGAGGTCCCGGGGGTGGTCAGACTCACCAGCTCCCCTCGAGCAGATGTCACTGTTTCCGTTTCACGTCTCACACAATCGGGAAATGAGCACACAGGTGCCATTTCGGTTCATTCCTTCCTTCCTTCAAGCCAGCGAGCCTAAGCGCGCACTCCAGAATAATTGCCTTCTGTTGCTTGCTAGGAACTACAGGGAGACAGGAGAAACATAAAAACGCCTCAGTAACTCCTCAGCTACATTTTTCACAGGGCTGTGGGAGAGCTGGCAACAAGGAGAAAGGATGTATTTTTGAAAGGATAAAGCCCCCTTATTACAGTGTTACAGAAAATTCCCGCTGCTACAGTTTCCTTCAGGAAAACTCCAGGCGCTGCCAGTACCGGTGTAGGTAAAACAATGAAGACATTCTGAAGCCTTGTTTTCAAAGCCAAGAACAAGCTTCAGGAGTGCCAGGAAATGTCACCGTAAAAGTCCGGGGAGATGGAAGCGTCCTGGAGACCACACCGACAGAGCTTTTATCGGCGCGGCTGTGTCCCGCGCACCCTGCCTGGCTCTCCTTGAGGAAGGGGGGGTCTCTTGCAAGGGAAGAGCCTTTTTCTGGTCACTTCTTAGCCGTCAGTGGCTGTGTGACTGTTGGACTAAAAGCGTTCAAAGTCAGGAACTTTCATTCCATTTTCCTGTGTGCGTGAAGCAGAGGCGCCTGTATCCTTCCTTCAGTATTCGCCCAAGAAGACGTGGGTGCTCGGCTGAAGCCAGGGTGCCTTTCTCAGTTTCTGCACTCCTCACGCGTGGAGCCAGATAATTCCTTGTAACCAGGAGCTGCCACCTGCGCTGTAGGAAGGGTAGCAGCACCCCTCACTACTCGATACTGGTGGCAGTGCCCCCCGTCCCACAACTTGTGCTTATCACAACCAAAAACATCTCCAGTGGTTGCCACATGTCCCCTGTGAGCAGGCTTGCCAGCTTTAGGAAAGAGGATGGGAAGAAGGGAGGAAGGAGGGACAAGAGAAGGAAAGAAACAAAAAGGATGCCTAGTTATATGTGAATTTCAGATAAGCAAGGACTCATTTTATTTTAATATTTGGGACATACTTATACTAAAAAGGTATTCAGTAAAATTTTTTACAAATTGGAGTGTAGTCTTTACAACTGGAGCGTAGTTGCTTTATAACGTAGTGTTAGCTTCCGCTGTACAATGAGGTGAATCGGCTATGCATATGCACATAACCCCTCCCTTTTGAGCCCCCTTTCCACTCACCCCACCCCAGCCCTCTAGGTCATCACAGAGCTCCGTCCAAGCTGCGTGCCCGGTGCTGCAGCAGCTTCCCACTAGCTACCCGTTTAGCACATGGTGGCGTATATATGTCCAGGCTACCCTCTCAGTTCATCCGACCCTCTCCTTCCCCCACGGGCTCCACAAGTCTGTTCTCTGTTCCTACCCTGCAACTAGATTCATCTGTACCATTTTTCTGGATTCCGCATGCATGTGTTAATATACGATATTGTTTTTCGCTTTCTGACTTTCTTCACTCTGTGTGACAGACTCTGGGTTTGTCCACATCACTGAAAATGACCCAATTTCTTTCCTTCTTATGAATGAGTAGTATCAATTTCTTTCCTTTTTATGGCCGAGTAATATTCCATTGTATGTATGTACCACAGCTTTATCCACTCACCTGTCGAGGGACTCTTAAGTTGCTTCCGTGTCCTGGCTATTGTAAATAGTGCTGCAGTGAACACTGGGATACATGTGTCTTTACAAAAGTGTTCGTTGTTGATGTGAAGTCCAGACGTAATGGGGAATCCTGGATTTTATCTGGGAACCCTGTGTCGGGGGCAGCATCAGGTCCAGTTGAGAACTACTGCTTAGGGTTTGACCAGGACTGTCCTTTTTATTTTTAATTAGAGGATAATTGCTTTACAATATTGTGGGTTTTTTAAATTTGTTTTTAATTGGAGGATACTTGTTTTACAGTATTGTGTTGGTTTCTGCCATACATCAGCGTGATTCAGCCTCAGGTATACACACGCCCCCTCCCTCCTGAGCCTCCCTCCGGTCTCCCACCGTATCCTCCTCTAGGATGTCGCGGAGCATCAGCCTGGGCTCCCTGTGCCGTACTGCAGGTGTCCACTGACTGTCTATTTCACATACGACAAGTGCCCACTGTCTATTTCATGTGTGTGTCTCTATGCTACTCTCTCCATTTGTCCCATCTTCTCCTCGTCCTGGTTTTCGCACTACAAGTTCAGCATCCCAGGAAACTCCTCAATCCCAGGCAAACTCACCCTGGAAGCTTCAGGCTCCATCTTTTGTGCTGGTTTCGCCTACCAGGCTCCCCAAGCCCCTGGGAGACGCCAGTACTTTCAGTGAATGGAGAGGCTTCACTGCGAGACTGACAGGGCCCTCCATGGGAACTGCTAAATGGTCCTATTTCTGTTGAACGGTTGATTCACAAACACAACCAAAGCATTACCAATAATGGCTTGAGCCAGCCTTCAAAGTGCCCTATTGATTTTGACGACCTCAGAGTAGATTATTCTTCCCAGAAAACAACATCCATATCCCAGACATTTCATCTTAAACAGCCCAGTGCTGGGAACTAATGGGTCTCCCCCACTAGCCAGTGGGACTATAAGTGTGCTTGGTTTTCCTATAAATCCTCAAGATGGAGTTTCTGTGGGTTGTTGTTGCCCTAATTCAGAGTTGTATTGACCTACCTCCCCCGGCGTCCTGGGGGGAATGCTTAGTAACAGCTAAGCAACACAGACTTTTTTTTTCCCTTTCCCCTGTCATTTTATATTGGGCAAGACAGCGAATTGACGCAGGGGGAGGGGAGGAGAGTGTTCCAGAAGATTCTTCTGTACTAATACATTGGTTGCTCTCCATGGTGTTTCTCAGTCCACCGCAGACCCTATAACTCACTCTATAATTTTTTTTTTTTTTTCCCGCAAAACTCCAGACTTAAGACACTATGAAAAGAAAATTCATTTTTGGTTTCTTGAGCCCATCAGATTCCTAGTTGCTGTAATGGGCACCTGACTTCTGTGTTAGTTGGTGGTGCTACGTACCTGCTAAGTCACTTCAGTCATGTCCAACTCTTTGCAACCCTATGGACCATAGCCCGCCAGCTCCTCTGTCCATGGGGATTCTCCAGGCAAGAATAATGGAGTGGGTTGCCATGCTCTCCTCCAGGGGATCTTCCCGACCCAGGGATCGAACCCACATCTCTTAGTCTGTCTGCACTGGCACGCAGGTTCTTTACCACTAGTGGCATCTGGAAGCCCCTTGTTGGTGGTGGCTGGCAGTAAAAATGAAGTGTTCTTTAAGAAATCGAAAATAAGTCCTTTCCCCAAGAATTTAACTGGGAAAGTTCATGTTCGATGGCAGTGACTAACGTGGTAAATGTGCTACTAAGAAGTCTGGGAACAGCTCACAGCTCCCATCAGGACATCTGCACGTAGTCTCGGAGAGGCAGGATGTGGCTTGATGGTACTGAGTTCAGGAGACCCCCTCTGGGGGGTCAGGAGGACCTCTGTGCATAGCTCTGCCTGCTGCTAGCTTGAAGTCAGTCTGTTGCTGTGGACCTTGGCAAACGCTACATATCAGGACTTTTTTTTTTTCCTGAGAGATGTGTTAAACATTTACTAGTTCACCATTGAATTGAAGTATACTTATTATTTTTCTTAAATATTTATTTATCTATTTGGCTGACCACGTCTTATTTGAGGCTCGAGGGCTCCTTGATCTTCATTGCGGCTTGTGGGGCCTTTAGTGGAGGCATGTGAGATCTAGTTCCCTGACCAGGAATTGAACCTGGGCCCTGTGCATTGGGAGCACAGAGTTTTACCCACTGGGCCACTACAGAAGTACCCTGGAGCTATAGTGAATTCCTAGCGCCCAGCCCATTGAGTTTGACCATGTCTGGAGAAGGACATTATAAACAGCCTGGATGTGAACTAGGAGACTTGGCCACTTTCTTATCAGTACGTAGCTGGGGCCTTATCCTTGAAGACATGCATCTCCCCATCCAGGGATTATACTCAGCTTTTGCTTTACAGAGCTTTCTGGATCTTGAGAGTGTGACTAGAAAATTGTAGACGGATAGAAGCAAGCTTTCATAGCTGTATATTAACACTGGGAAAGTAAGTGAATTCTGGCTCTTGCCATGGACGAGCCCTCACCAGCTGAGATGGAGCTAGAGAAGGCTGCAGCCAGGACTGCAGGAATCATGACTGGCTGTGTTGTTACAGGGCTCAGGGGAAGGGGGGAGCCCTGCAAAGCCAGAAACTGCTGCTACCCGAGGAGGCAGCCAGCAGGAAGGTGGCCAAGACAGTCCTCAAGGAGCCATATTGAGGGCTGTATCTTAGGGACTCGGATGGGGTGGCTCAGACCGTAAAAGCATCTGCCTGCAATGTGGGAGACCCGCGTTTGATCCCTGGGTCGGGAAGATCCCCTGGAGAAGGTGATGACACCCCACTCCAGTACTCTTGCCTGGAAAATCCCATGGATGGAGGAGCCTGGTCGGCTCCAGCCCATGGGGTTGCAAAGAGTCGGACACGACTGAGTGACTTCACTTGAACTTTTCAGGAGGGAAACAAGCAGGAGGAGGGGGACTGGACGTTCCTATTTGGGTCTGGAGGCAGGTCAGCTCGCTTGGGCGGGTGAGCACTGGCTAAACCGGATTGGCCTTCAGAAGGCTCCAGTGAAATGATGCATTTGTTGGCCTGGTAGTCTCTGGGCCTCCCCTGTGTGAAAGGATTGTATGTGTATGCTAAGTCACTTCAGTCGGGTCTGACTCTTCGTTACCCTATGGACTGTAGCCCACCAGGCTCCTCTGTCCATGGGATTCTCTAGGCAAGAACACTGTTGTGGGCTGCCATACCCTCCTCCAGAGGATCTTCCTGACCCAGGGATCGAACCCCCATCTCTTATGTCTCCTGTGTTGGCAGGTGGGTTATTTACCACTGGCGCCTCCTGGGAAGCCCTTAGTGAAAGGATTAGCTAAGGGCAGGCCAGCCTCAGGGGTCAGGAAGTGGTTTCTTCTGCCTGAACCACTCTTAGTATGTTTTTACACACACTACAATCTCTTATCCATCAATTATTAAAAAGCTAAGTGACTTTCATCTCCAGCTGTCTTCTCTTCCCATCAGGATATATTTCAGAAGGTGGACAACTTGGGTTTGATTGTTTTACATCCGGGATTCAAACTTTTAGCTCTCAAATCCTTGTTCAGATCCTGAGCATGAGCAGCAGGGCATGAAGCACCGGCCTCCGTAAAGCTGGGGCGGGTGGCAGGGGAAGATAGAACATAGATACATAAGACAAACAGGCAGGTGGGGCCATGCCATCCCACCATCCTCAGGTGACCCGTTTACCTGGGGGCTAAGAACCTCCTGGTAAAGGAATTTGAACAATGCCAGAGTTCTGATACATAAACAAGGCATGTTTTGCGACTTGAAGGTAAGTCCCATAAGGCTTATCCATAGAGGCCAGAGAAGTGCCAAGCACGTTGCAATTATCACACAAAAGAATAATCCCATACACAGCCTTACTGGGACCAGGTATTGTTCTAGGCATCATGCATAAGTCAACTCAAGTTAACCAGTAACAATCTCATAGGGAAGTGTAGCATATGTTTCGGGTGCCACATCAAGGCCCCTTGTCTCACCCCGGATTTCAGTCCACGGTAGTGGGGGGCTTTCTCCTTGGATGAGACCCTTCAGCTGTGTGTCCAGATTTGACCCTCTCTGCCCCTGAGACCCACTGAAGCTGCAGGAGCCAACTCAGCCTTCTGAAGGGCAGGGCAGGGCAGGTGGCCCCTAGTACCTGGCTCCCACTCTGGGCAGGTCTCCAGTGGCGGGGGCGGGGGTGGGGGGCGCGGTTGCAGCTGTGGATAAATGCTCCTGCCCCCACCCCATTAGGAAGGCAGTTCTGGAGGGGTGGGGTGTTCCGCACACCTCTCAGACCCTGATAACATACCCTCGTGTTGGGCCCTCCCTCCTTCCCAGCTCATCTTCCTGCCCCTTCACCCCTGCCTCCTGGATTGTTTTGGATGTTCCGTTGCTCAGTTGTATCTGACTCTTTGCAACCCCATGGACTGCAGCGTGCCAGGCTTCCCTGTCCTTCACCATGGGAAGCTCTCCAATAAGGGGAGACGGGGTTGCTCAAACTCAGGTTCATTGAGTTGATGATGCCATCCAACCATCTCATCCTCTGTCGCCCTCTTCTCCTCCTGCCTTCAGTCTTTCCCGGCATCAGGGTCTTTTCCAATGAATCAGCTCTTGGCATCAGGTGGCCAAAGGTGACTTCCTGGGGTCACTTTCCAAATTAACTACCCACACCTAAGGCCCTGTCTCAACGCTGCTTGCAGGGAGACCCAAACCAAGATAAAGAGATTCCATAGATATGACTATTTTATAGATAATCAGTCCACAATGAATATTTGTTGCTGACTGACTGAATGAATGAACGTGAGGTTGGGAGGGGAGGAGAATGACTTGAGGTGGCTGTGACGGAGGAGTAACTAAACTTGCCAAACCCCCGCCACCACCACCACTAAAATTAGAGCAAGTAGCCTTTGTCACAGGGGGCAGCCCAGGGAGCTGATCCTCTTCTCTCTTCACACAGTCTGGGGCTGCAGGGGCTGGGGTGAGCTGCAGACATCTGCTTCTGAAGTCCTTTCCTGGGCTGTGTAGAGCACTGCTGAAGTGAAGTGAAGTCGCTCAGTCGTGTCCGACTCTTTGCGACCCCATGGGCTGTAGCCTACCAGGCTCCTCTGTCCATGGGATTTTCCAGGCAAGAGTCCTGGAGTGGATTGCCATTTCCTTCTCCAGGGGATCTTCCCAACCCAGGGATCGAATCCAGGTCTCCCGCATTGTAGACAGACGCGTTACCGTCTGAGCCACCAGGGAAGTCCATTCAATACCTTGTAATAACCTGTAATAGAAAAGAATCTGAAAAAGAATAGACACACATATATATGTGTGAGAGTCCCTTGGACAGCAAGAAGATCAAATCAGTCCATCCTAAAGGAAATCAACCCTGATTATTCATTGGAAGAACTGATGGTAAAACCAAAGCGCCAATACTTTGGCCACATGATGCCAAGAGCCGACTCACTGGCAAAGACCCTGATCCTGGGAAAGACTGACGGTGGGAGGAGAAGGGGATGACAGAGGATGAGATGGCTGGGTGGCATCACCAACTCGACAGACATGAGTTTGAGCAAGCTCTGGGAGTTGGTGATGGACAGGGAGGCCTGGCATCCTGCAGTCCATGGGGTCACAAAGAGTCAGATACGACTTAGCGATTAAACAGCAATGTATGTATAACTGAATCACTTTGCTGAACACCTGAAAGTAACACAGGTTGTATAGCAAGTACACTTCAATTTTTTTTAAAAAAATGAGAGGCTTCCTGAGAGTGTCCACTCATCATGAGCCTGGATGGGAGCACTGGAATTTCTACACGTGGCCAGCAGTGCCCACAGCAGGTCCGAGCTTGGCAAAGGATGCTGAGAACCCAGTCACCACCAATATCCCGGTCTGACTCATAAGCCCACTGAACTGTTCTTGGATACTCTCAGGAGAACCTTGAGATGGGGCTTGCAAAAGACTGGAATTCCGGTGAGCAATTTATGTGGCATAATTTCCCCCGTGACTAGTGAGGCATAGGGACAAGCTGGTTACAATGCTCTGAACCCCTCTTTGATGGAGGTATGACTACAGTTTCAGAAGATGGGTGGCCTGAGCTAGAATCTCAGTCTGGCCACCTGCTAGGCATGTGCAGGGACGTTTCTGTAATACATTTGGCTTTTTTGTAAAATTGATATAACATTCATGATTGCCAGGGGATTTGTCATGAGGATTAAATGAGATTCTGCATTTAGAGCACTTAGCACACAGAGCAATCACCTGTTAGAGAATATTTTATCATCGGCACCAATTTCTCCATTTTATCCCCAGTTTTCTCAATTCTCGGCTAAAGCTATGTTAGTGAATTCCGATCATGGTATCTGGCCATCCAGCGTCTCAACTGCCTTTTTAATTTGAGGAGTCCCCTGCTTTGAGCTCTCATTGTCCTGGCTCCCTGGCACCCATAGTAGAGGATGACAAAAACTGGAGTTTCCAGCAGCCTTTGCAGCCAGGGCACAAGCCACCTGCAGGAGCCCCCAGTGCTGTGCCCACACTGGGCCTTGACTCCGGAGCTGGAAGCAGGAATGGTTTAGTTCCTCCTCTCCCTCTCTGCTGCAGGTTGAGGTTTGTGACGCAGAGGTGGCAGCGATGCCACCCAGGGTTCAGTGGGAGCAGCAGGAGTTTCCCCAGCCTCCTTCTGCCCACGTGATTCTGGGTGTTGCTCCAGGCTGCTTATCCCCCAGCTCAGGCATCTGCCTTTCAGCTGATTTTCTAGCTGCTCAGGATTCTTTCCATCAAACTCTCTTCTGCTTCCATTGACGAAGGCTGGCCTCTGATGCACGTGACTTGGAACCATTGCCCCAGCCCGGGCTCACAGTGCCTGTTCCTGTCCATGCCTCATCGAGTCACCCGCAGTCCTGTATTTCTAAACCCGAAGCCAACACAAGCCATACCTCACGAAGCCCTGATGACTTCTTGCTGGTGTTACTGAGACAGTTCTCCTCTCAGCCCAGCCCCCACACTACAGTCGGAGCAGTGCTTGTAGAACACAGATCTGGACCCACCGCCCCTTCCTCACCAGCTCCTCTGAATCTTCCAAGCACTGACGGCACCCAGTACTGTTCTGACCACTTCTCTGTTCCATCTCCTCCCACCACTCACCCTCTACTCTCAATGCCCAGACAGACACAATGCCCCGTGTCCCACCATGTCCCACCAGACACACCGTGTCCCACCACTGTCTCTCAAGGCACCTGCCAAGCACAAAGTGCTACGCATCCTTTGATTGGCCTTGGATTAATTTTATCCTGAGATGATGCTGGAAGAACATGGGTTTGGAATGAAAAGACTTGAGCCCAGATTCCAGCTCCCCGCTTGACTTCTTTCTGCAGCGCCCTCGGTTTTTCATTTACCTTCCACAGATTTTGCCATGTGTCAGCCAAAGCATCTGGCTCCCGGGAGCACACCGCAGGAGCTCAGTAAATGCTAATTCCTTCTCTCCTCCTGGTGCCAAGTCAGCCTGAACCTCTCACCAATTTCTTCTCCAGGGAAAAGGTCTCGTGGGCCCACCAGGCTGGGCTGGCATGTGCAGTGCCTCATTAGGAGATGCAGAGAGCCTGGAAATCCAAAAAGCTGGCACAGAGGACACAGCGGGGCTGCCTCTTCCGAGTCCTTTGCAGTCACACGTGACCATGGAGAACAGCACCGTGAACAGGATGTATGTAACAGTAGCTCAGGTCAAATGCACACACCCTTCCAGAAACGCCCTGAGGCAGCACAGCCTTTGGCAGCCTGCCCCCCCTCACCTCCCCCACCCACGCCAACACACACACTTTTTTTCACTAATCATGGCAATGATTTGTCAAAAAAAAAAAAATCACATAGCAAAAGAAGCCAAAGGAATGTTGGTGCCTGTCCCCAGAGGCCACATATGTCTATTTTTGGTTCCCAGTAAAGCCCAGGACCCTGTAATTACTGTAATAACATGCTCTCTTCGTGAGGACAGATGACACAGTTGACCCCCGGTCCCCATCCATCTGGGCACAGGACGTGTGCCGTGGGTTGTTTTGTCAGCTGTGGACTTGGATTGCTTGTTGGTGCCTTCTCATCTCGTTTGGTCTGGGAGCAGGCATCGGCAGGAAGGTAGGGTAGGATGAGCGTGGGGTCCACTGGACCGCTGAAGAAGGAATGGGCAGATGTGGAGTCTGGGGGCGTCGTGGATGGGCCTTGTATGGAATGTGGCCAAGGAGTCACTTCTGTAAGGACCAGATCCCAACCCCTTTAGTAATCAAACCCCTCACCTTGGTCTTTCCAGCCTGAGACCGGTCGACTCAATTCCGGCTCCCTCCTCAACCACTTCCTAGTCTTGGGAGCTGACTTGACTGCGGGGCCGCCCTCAGGACACTGCCAAGTCCAGCCTGCCGGTCAGATGTCAAATATATACTCTCAGACCAGCCTCCCTGAGCATAGTGAAGCCTGGTTACCCCTCGCTGGGCAGCTGTGGAACACCCTTCCCTGCTGCTCTTGATGAGTGTGGGGTCAGCTGGACCTCTGAGGAAAGTGGCAGAATACGCGTCCCCAAACTCCTCTGGCGCCTGGGTCTTTCTTATCGCTGCATCCTCGGGCATCATCTTCGGCCTCCCCCCACCGCACTTTCTCCTCTCCCCTCTCTCCTGCTTGATTCTTCCTGACGCCCACCGCTGTCTCAAATTATCCTATCTACTTTTTATTATTGAAATATAGTTGATTTACAATGTTTCAGGTGTACAGCAAAGTGATTCCATTTTACATATATATTCATATGTATGTATATATTTCAGATTCTTTTCATTATAGATTATTGCAAGATGTTGAATATGTTTCCCAGTGCCATGTAGTAGGTAGGTCTTTCTTGATCTTTTATGCACAGTAGTGTGTCTGTTAAACCCAAACTCCCAGTTTGGGAATGAACGGTATGGGGACACATAAGGAAGAAACAGTATCAGGTCACCTCAGGGTAAAGCTTTTCTGAACACTCTCCCCTAAAAGCGGATAGCATTGTCCTGCCACCTGGAACCGCCCCTTCCTGCCCACTCCATCGTCACCCCATCATCTGGATGGTCTCTCTGGTTCCAGTCGGCTCCCCTCCCGGTTTGGACTAGGGTTCCTACCACCCAGTGAGCCAGGCTTTCCAATGTTCCATTTCAGTGTTACAGTCCTGTGGTCCCTTGCCTACCCTCCAGTCATTTGTTCTCTAAGCCTTGGTGTCATTTTGCCAGCCCCTGGAAAAGTACAAAGAAATCTCTTACCAAACCTCACCATCCTCACTTGTAAAGTACAGACGATCTCTTAGGCCCCTTCTGGTTACTCTTGTATGCGTGTCTATGTGTGTGTTGTATATAATAAGCGTGTAAAGACAGGTGTGTGCATACGCGTAACAGCCCTCTTTTATGAAAGCCTTCACAACCTACAATTATGTAAACTTTAGTCATGTACATTGTAGCATCCAGTCTTTATGGTAAACTGAATACAGGTGGGCCGTTGTAGCTACTCACATCCTGACCTTCTGACATTGAGGCGGTGATGTCATTGTGACCCCACACTGCGTGCCTGGTATTCAGAGGCACTGGGAGTGTGTGTGCCTCACAGAGAACAGGTAATGGGGTTCTCTTCCCACAAGTTCTCTGAGCCCATATATCCCTGTGGTTAAGAACTCAGGCTCTGCATCAGATCGATCTGAATTTGCATCTTAGCTCGGCTATTCAGTGGCTGTGTACTCTTATTTTCTAATTTGAACGGTGGTTGTTTTACAATTTTGTGTTAGTTTCAGGGGTATGGGAAAGTGGTTCAGTTATGTATATACACATATCCCTTTCAGATTCTTTCCCTTTATAGGTTATTATAAGAGAGCGACTGTAGTTCCCTGGGCTCTACCTTGCCCTTGTTTGTCTATTTTATATACAGTACCATGTTTATGGACTTCCCAGGTGGCTCAGACCATAAAGCGTCTGTCTACAATGCAGGAGACCTGGGTTCGATCCCTGCGTCAGGAAGACTCCCTGGAGAAGGAAATGGCAACCCACTCTAGTACTCTTGCCTAGAAAATCCCATGGACAGAGGAGCCTGGGGTCGCTGGGGTCTCAAAGAGTCAGACACGACTGAGCAACTTCACTTTCACCATGTATATGCTGATCCCAAACTCCTAATTTATCCCTCTGTGCCCCCTTCCCTTTGGTAACCACAAGTTTTTTCCTGTGTCGGAGAGTCTGTTTTGCAGATAAGTTAACTGTGTCATTTTTTATCCTTAAAGAAAAATACTTACTGTTTTTGGCTGTGCAGGGTCTTTGTTGCTGTGCACGGGCTTTCTCTAGTTGCAGCGAGCAGGAGCCACTTTCTAGTTGCAACACTCAGGCCTCTCCTTTGTGGCCTCCTTTATTGTGGAGCATGGGCTCTAGAGCACATGACCTTCACTTAGTTACCCCACGGTGTGTGCGATCTTCCCAGACCAGGGATCGAACCTGTATCCTCTGCGTCAGCAGGCAGATTCTCAGCCACTGGACCACAAGGGAACTCTCAGTCATATTTTAGATTGCACTTGTAAGTGATTCTTATTTGTCTTTCTCTGCCTGACTAACTTCACTCCATATGGTCATCTCTAGATCCGCCCATGTTGCTCCGAATGGCATTATTTCATTCCAGTTTATAGCTGAGTACTAATCCATTGTATACACGGACCATGCCTTCTTTATCCATTCATCTGTCAATGGATGTTTAGGTTGCTTCATGTCCTGGTTATTGTAAATAGTTCTCGAAACACCGAGGTGCATGTGTCTTCTCAAATTATGGTTTTCTCCGGATATAGGCCCAGGAATGGGATTGCAGGGTCATATGGTAGTTCTGTTTCTAGTTTTGTGAGGCACCTCCGTATTGTTTTCCATAGTGGCACACCAGTTTACATTCCCACCAACAGTGTGTAGAGGGTTCCTTTTTCACCATATCTTCTCTACCACTTATTATTTGTAGACGTTTTGATGATGGCTGTTCTGACTGGTGACATCAAGTTACGTAACCTTTCTGAGCCTGGGTCTTATCCTCTGGGACATGAGGAAATTAATAATACATATATATATTCACAATGTGGACTTCCCTGGTGGCTCAGACAATAGAGAATGTCCCTGCAATGCGGGAGACCCGGGTTCGATCCCTGGGTCAGAAAAATCTCCTGGAGAAGGGAATAACTACCCACTCCAGTATTCTTGCCTGGAGAATTCCAGGGACAGAGGAAACCGGCTGGCTACAGTCCATGGGGTCACAGAGTTGAACAGGACTGGGTGACTAACATACATATCACAATGTATTCATGAGAATTAAATGAGTTAGTCCATTGAAGGGCTCAGCACAGACCTGGTACACAGAACCCAGTAAATAATATTACTGTTTAAATTATTATTGATATTAGCACATACTGATTCCCACAAAGTGCTTCTTGCTACATAGGTTCTGAATATTTTTAATTTTTAAAATCCAGTAGCAATCCATCACAGAGAGGGCAATGGCACCCCACGCCAGTACTCTTGCCTGGAAAATCCCATGGACGGAGGAGCCTGGTAGGCTGCAGTCCATGGGGTTGCTAAGAGTCGGACATGACTGAGCGACTTCACTTTCACTTTTCACTTTCATGCATTGGAGAAGGAAATGGCAACCCATTCCAGCGTTCTTGCCTGGAGAATCCCAGGGACTGGGGAGCCTGGTGGGCTGCCATCTATGGAGTCGCACAGAGTCGGACACGACTGAAGCGACTTAGCAGCAGCAGCAGCAGCAGCAATACATCATTCCTAGTGGAAACTATGAATCTGAGCTGAGGTCAGATGAGCAAGATCAGGGAGGACATTGCAGAAGTCTGATGGCAGGAAAGATAGCACCCCGTGAAACGTTTCTGTGGTCTTCCAGATGGTAGTAATGCCTGTGATTCACGCATAACTGACACAGAGAGAATCTTGTGTCGATACACAGAGCTGCCCACAGGAATAGTTGAGAGGTCTCTTTAAAGGAGCGCCAATCCATAAAAGGCCATAAACTGAGAATGAATTATAGCAAGAACCATGGCTTTCAGCAGAGGACGCATTTCCTGCACAGGGCCTGCTGTAAACACTTAGGGTTCACCTGAAAAGCATTAGGCTAAAGTCACCCTCAGCCCAGCCCCTTTGCAGTCAGAGGTTTGGGATGAATCTTCCTCCATGGCCCAGATAACCAGCTGCTGCCTGGGGGAGAACCTCTCCTCAGCCCTGAGTGAATGAAATGTCCGCATGTGAAAGCGTTACCTAGAAGGTTCTTGATGGAACCCACTTCTCCATCCAGCCCACAGAAGAGAAGAGTTTCAGTCCATTGGGCTTGTTTTCTAAGTGACTATTGAGCTTGCACCCCTGTAGCCTGGGGGAGCCTTCTCTGTGAGACATCTGGTCCCTCCTAACCTATTACATCTTTTACATGTAAATGGAAGAGTGAAGGTTTAAACATCTTAGGAGGAAATCCAAAAGGAGACGTAAAGGACCCAAGAAAGCATTCTGACCCAAGACTGGGAGCCCCAAGTCCTGGTCCTGCCTCTTGCCATAGTGATATCCATGACCCACCATCCACCAGCCAGTCAGGGTGAAGCTTAGGGCTAGGGTTTTGAAGCCAAGCTGACCCTCCACCTGTGGGTATGCTCAGAGGGAATGCAAGTTTCCAAGGTAGGGAGGGTGAAATCACCCATAACCCCTTCATACCCTGAGCTTCTGCTTCCCTTCTCTCCCCTGGGCTCCATCTATTAAATGTGGAGCCAGGCAGACCTCTCCTGGTCACACAGTCTCAACAGGAGAGCTGTTACCCCTAAGCAGGCAAAAAATGGTTCTTGAAGAGGGTCTTGAAAAAATTATTAATCTTTAGATATGAAGCACAGATGGCTTCCCAGGTGGCGCTAAAGAACCCGGCTGACTTAAGAGACACAGGCTCCATCCCTGGGTCAGGAAGATCCCCTGGAGGAGGAAATGGTGACCCACTCTAGTATTCTTGCCTGGAGAATTCCATGGACAGAGGAGCCTGGCGGGCTACAGTCCATGGGGTTGCAGAGTCAGACACGACTGAAGCGACCAAGCACACACATAAAGCCCGTTTCTACACGCAGCCTGGAAACAGATATGCAATAAGTAGAATAAATGTTAATACCACACATGCAGCCTGTCTCATTGCTTGGGGTCCCTAAGAGGGTGGATCAAAGAGGCTCTCCCTCTTTGTAAAGCCCCAGGTCTTCTTTAAGAGGTCACCAGACACTCAGACTTTCCAGCCAAGCCTTATCCTTAAGCCATTCCTCTGCTCACTTAAGAAAAAAAAAAAAATGTGCCCAGGTCACTGAGCGCCATGACTTTAGCCTTGAAGCTGTCCACGGCAGCGCCCAGCAGAAGTGTCCACCACCAGACAGACAGGTTAACTCTGAGAAGACACGCCAAGTGCCTTTAGCGTCTAGTGTCTCCCAGGCAATTCCCTGATGGCATCTGCCCACAATGCGGGAGACCCGGGTTCAATCCCTGGGTTGGGAAGATCCCCCTGGAGAAGAAAATGGCAACCCACTCCAGTACTCTTGCCTAGAAAATTCCATGGATGGAGGAGCCTGGTGGGCTACAGTCCATGGGGTCACGAAGAGTCGGACAGGACTTCATGACTCTCCCAGGCAGAAGTCTGTCAAGTCCAGCCAGTTCTGAAGTAGAGCCTTGTACTTGGGGGTAGCCATTTATCATCCAATCCAGGTTACTTCAGAGAGTGAGAGTGGGTGCTGTTAATAAATACACCTGGACCCCGGAGTTCCTGGGACTGCCCCAGGTGGACTAGGGCATCTTACTGAGACATATCAGTGAAGAGAGTCTGCGATTTTCTCTGAATTTTCTCATTCACCCTTCACAGGTGGCCCAGGTTGGCCATTCATGTCAGTTTTGGTTATCATGTTGACCTGGGGTATCCTGGCATTGAGTGAGTGGGACCAGAGCTACTCTGCCTCCAATGTACAAACGAGTCTCAGAAAACAGAAAGTGGCTGGTCCCCAAATGCCAATTACTACTGAGAAATATTGATTGATATGGTGAGGTCAAACCATATCAAGTCAATCCATCAAACCAAGTCAATCCTAAAGGAAATCAGCCCTGAATATTCAATGGAAAGACTGATGCTGAAGCTGAATCTCCAATACTTTGGCCACCTGATGCGAAGAACTGACTGACTGGAAAAGAGCCTGATGCTGGGAAAGATTGAAGGCATGGGGAGAAGGTGATGACAGAGGATGAGATGGTTGGATGGCATCACCCGCTCTATAGACATGAGTTTGAGCAAGCTCTGAGAGTTGGTGATGGACAGGGAAGCTTGGCATGCTGCAGTCCATGGGGTCACAAAGGGTTGGACACAACTGAGTGATTGAACTGGACTGATGGTGGGATGATAATAATTTTAAATTATAATAGAAAACTCAGGATGACAGTCTCAGATGCCTCCAGGGCCAGTGAAGGATTTATGCCCCTTCCTGTGTGTGTGTGTTAGTCGCTTAGTTGTGTCCAACTGTTTGCAACCTCATGGATTGGAGCCTACCAGGCTCCTCTGTCCATGGAATTCTCCAGGCGAGAATACTGGAATGAGTTGCCATTGCCTTCTCCAGGGGATCTTCCTGACGCAGGGATCGAACCTGGGTCTCCTGCATTGCAGGCAGATTCTTTACCATCTGATCTATAGGGAAGTCCCGCTCTAAGAGACACCATCAAATAAGACCGTTCAGGCTCTGAATTTGGCTTTTGGTCTTGAGACTATGGCCTTTTAATAAAATCTCAATGATCAGAAAAGCTGTTTATGATATACTAAGTGAAAACAAAAGACTGCTAATTAGTATGATTTCATTTTACACAGACATATATGTGTATGTGTGTACACACATATACATGTATTATCTCTACACATATATGCAGAGAGGTACTTTTGCATGTCATATACATATATATGTGTGCATGTGCGAAACTTCTGGAAGAGTATGGAACGAGATCGAGGGTAACAAAAGGAGTAGATGACTCAAAGCTTAAGGATTTTCCCCTTTAAGATTTTCTAGAGCTATGGGGAAATCTGGAGCTTTTTAACAGAGATTGGCAACTGCTTAGGACAGAGGTCCCCTAGGAATAGTCTATGAAAAGAAACAGCAGCCACAAGTGTAGGGTCTGTGCCTGTGATTGTCATCACGCCCCAAATGATTTTTCCTAACCCTCAATCAGACTTCTGACAGACGTCAGTCCACACCCCTGGGCATGGCCTCCTGGCCCACAGGAATTGGAGCAATGTTGTGGGTGGTGGGTTGAAGACTGGTGGGGAGCAGGGGCGACCTGGCTGCAAACGAGCAAACCGTTCCCCACCCGCATGCTCTTCTGGCATGCATGGCTTGGGGCACCAGGACAGTCCTTTCTGGGCTCCAAAACAGGAAGAAATTCACTAAACACAACATCACCAGCGCAGGAGTGGAGAAGAGCCAAGAGCCCAGCCCTGTCCTGACCCGGACAGCAGCTGAGTAGTTAAGATCAGGACTAGGCACAGGATTTCCGAGGCAGAGGGAAAGCCCCACCTGCCTCAGGCATCCTCTGATGACTGTGAAATCATCTGAACACAGGCCTGGAGCCCCATTTTACGGATGAAGAAACTGAGGCCCAAGGAGGCTAAGTCCCTCAGTGAGCCCGTGTCAGGTGTCGGGTCTAGACTTGCCAGAGCCATGATCCTTAGCTTCCCATGCTCACCCATCATGGCACACGCCTCCCAGAAGAAGCTCAGATGGTGGTGAGATGGGTGGTGTAGCCATTGCTGCTGGTTCTCCTTGGGGACGATATCCACAGGTGAGTGGGGCTTTGGAAGTCATCCTTCTGAGACAGGATCTAGACTGACCATCCAGTTTATCAGCTGTGCCACTGACCTACACATCAGGCAGAAACTTCCCCCTGCCCGAGGCTACAGGGGTGTGTGTCTAGTGGCTATGCTGATGGTCGCTGTGCTCTCGCATTTCTGAAGCCTGTCCTGGACCACTGGTCTGCCTCTGCTCCAGTCCACTTGGTCTCTCATCATCCGGCAGCCCAGCCTGGGCTTGCTCATAGGACTGGACCGGTTTCCAAGAGAGAAAAATCTACACAGCCTCTTGAGTCCTAGCGCGATGCCACGTCTGCCACTTGCTGTTGGCTAAAACAGGTCATGAGGTCAACCCAGATACAGGAGGTAGGGGGAAAGGCTTCATCTCCTGATGGCAAGAGTTACAGGATCATTGCAAAGAGGCATGTGGTTATAGTGAGAGGAGTGATTGTTAGGGCAAATAATATAGCACAGCCAGCTTAACACCAGCCCAGTTAGTATCCGTGTCATGCTTTCCCAAGACGGTTCTCACCGCTGCCCTCCCCGTCCAGCTCAGGTTGCCACACACAGCCCGACCAGGGAGATGGTGACGGCCGGGCCTCACCCCATTTTCTGCACCCTGTATCTAATTGGCTGCTTCAATTCTTCCAGAAACTTTAGCCCTCTACATACACACCCAACTGATTAGGCTCAGACAACCCACTGCCTCTGCTTTGAAGGACCTGACCTCAGTTGAATCTCAATCTACTGGCTTGGCCGAAAAGTTCATTCCGGTTTTTCCATCAGACGTTAGGGATTAACAGACACAAAAGATAGTATTTTTATTTACTGAACGTAAAATAAATAAGCAATGAGGATTTACTGTATAACACAGGGAGGTATATTCAAAATCTTATAAAACCTATAATGGAATATAATCTGAATATTTATTTATATTGTATTTATAATATGTATAGTGGTGGTGGTTCAGTTGCTAAGTTGTGTCTGACTCTTGCGACCCCACGGACTGTAGCCCACCAGGTTCCTCTGTCCATGGGTTTCTCCAGGCGAGAATACTGGAGTGGGTTGCCATTTCTTTCTCCAACATATGTATATATGTATATATGTATATACATATAGTCTTATGTATATACTCGTGTATATATATATATATATGTATATATATGAGCTTCGATGATGGTTCAGGGAGTAATCTGCCTGCAATGCAGGAGATGCAGGTTTGATCCCTGGGTCGGAAAGATCCCCTGAAGGAGGGCATGGCAACCCACTCCAGTATTCTTGCCTGGAGAATCCCATGGACAGAGGAGCCTGGCAGGCTACAGTCCATAGGGTCACAGAGAGTCAGACATGACTGAGTGACTAACACAGTAAAAGAGAGTAAGGAGGTGCGCGTTGGCTCCCTGGCAGCGTTCACCCAGCACACCCTTCATTGAGATTCAGGAGTTATTTACCGCATTCCCACGGGTGCAGCGCCAGCTGGAGCCAAACTTGGTCATCGTTTCCTCAGCAATTGTGTATTGCATTCTAGCTGATGGTACATACAGCGATATAAATTGTTCACCAATAAACATGTCTCTTAAGAGCCTTATTTATCTTTGGGAAGCTTCATGAAATAATCATACAGATTCATCATGCCGTATTCTGCCCTTAGACTTTATAGGAGATTCCCCATTAACTTTAATGGGAAAGGTTGTTGGATGTCTTCTCCCCCTCCCTTAGCATAGATCAAGGTTAGTGTGTGGCTAATAAAAGACATATTTTTCAAGAGACCTACTGGGTCCTTTCTACCCACCTCCCCAGTGACTGCAAGAATGAGTTCTCCCAGGATGGTTTCTCTTGTTTTGCCTTCTTCACAGTGGAGTGACTTACCCTCCAGTCTTTTGACCTCAAGCCCCACTTCCCAATACCTATTGGCCTCATCCTGGGAAAATCTTCCTGCCTTAAAACTCCAGAATTCTTTGTCTCCTCCACCCAGTGTCTGTCCACCCACTGTTAACCACTGCCAACCTGTTCCCACCATGCTCACCTGAAACCGTGGCTAGCTTTCTTTGCTGTTGGTGTGCCCAGCTACTGGATGACGCTTCACCCTTGGTCTTCCTCCTTTCTGTACTCGTCCAAAGGATCTGATCCTTCAGGCTTCCTCCCTCGGTTGGAAGATGTCACTTTCTACCTTCTCATTTTCCACTGGTTCACTGATCTGTTTTGGAAGTAGCTCTTTTTATTATTATTATTTTGTTTGTCGGTCAGGTCTTAATTGTGGTTTGTGGATGCAGTAGTTGCGACATGTAGCCTTAGTTGCCCTAGGGCATGTGGGATCTTAGTTCCCCAACCAGGGATCGAACCCACATTCCCTGCATTGGAAGGTGGTTTCTTAACCACTAGACCACCAGGGGAGTCCCTGGAATTGGCTCTTATATTAGGGTAAAGGTTAAGCTATTGTACCAAAAAGACTCCTAAGAAACTGTGGCCCAAAAAGGATTGTTTTCTGTCCCAAATAACAGTCCTGGGGAAGTGGCAGGGGGCAGATCTGCTCCCCCAGTCACCTCAGAACCTCAGCGTCCTCCGTCTTATTCCATCACAGTTCTTGGCTCGCGGGCACAGCCAGGTCATCGGCATATCTGACATCAATGTTTGAGCTTGTGGGCTAGGAGAAGAGGGATGTCGTCTCTTGTGACTGGCCACCTCAAGAGGATACTTCTGCTCACCTGCCCACTTCCCATTCTCATCCCAGAGATGCATCGAGCTGCCCCACACCTACTGTGAATTCTGCTACTGTGTGTGAGAATGGGGGACGGTGAACGCTTGTGTGTCTCCAGCGCTCTCCCGTACGTCTGTACATGGTTGCCCCAAATCAAACATGGTTGAAACAAAACGTTTCCTCGGAATAAGATACATGAAAAAGAAAGAAGTATACACCAAAGAGCTGAGCGGTGGTCTCTGCCACCATGCCTCAAATCTTCCTAAACTGAAACACTTTCTTTAAAGTTAACATAGGACATGACCGTCGTAGAAAGAGATCGTCCTTGGCTTCTTTCTCACATACAGCAGACCTGAACCATCAGCAGATACTGTGGATTCTTCTTGGACTGTGCGTTTGGAATCTAATACACCGTCCTTCACCTCCACTACCAATCCAGCCATCAGCTTTCTCCTGGATGATATATAGAGCCTACTAATGATTGGAATTCTGCATTTATACACTCAACATAGCAGCCAGAGTGGTCCTTTTGGAACAAATCAGAACATGTCACATCTCAGCTCAAAATTACCCAGTGAGTCCCATCTCGAATCAGGAGTAAAAGCCAAAATATTTATAGTGACCTACAAGGCCAACATCTGATCTTATCTCTCACCAGCCTGCCCCACCCTTCTGCTGCTGCCCAGACCCTCCAGGTCTGTTTCAGCTTCACTGGCTTCCTTGCTGTTTCTAAAACAGGCCGACCACACCTTGTGTCGGGGCTTTGCACTTGGCTTCCCTCTGCCTGGTATGCCTTTCCCCCAGGTGCACACTGGGCTCCTCCCTCACCTCCTGCAGGACCAATGTCACCTTCTCAGTGAGATTTTCCCCTGACTAACCCACGCAAAATGGCAACACCGTATCCAGTTTTGTGCTGAGAAAAGTTTATCTAGCCCTTTACTGTGGCTTTACCTTTACTTCCCTGGTGGCTCAGAGGGTGAAGCGTCTGCCTGCAATGCTGGAGACCCGGGTTTGATCCCTGGGGTGGGAAGATCCCCTGGAGAAGGAAATGGCAACCCACTCCAGTATTCTTGCCTGGAGAATCCCATGTACGGAGGAGCTGGTCCATGTCCTGCTGGTCCAGGACCCTGCTACAGTCCCTGGGGTCATAAAGAGTTGGACACAACTGAGCGATTTCACTTTCTTTTTTTTTTTTTACAGTGCTTTAGTTTTTGTTTCTTTAGCTCTTATCACTACCTGCTATCTTACCTGTTTACTCGCTTGCTTGTTAATAGTGTGTGTGCCCCAGTAAACTGTGAGTGAGATGAGGGCAGAGGTTACATTTTCACTGTCATGTCTCTACTATCCAGAATACCTTAAGCACTCACTAACTTGGGGGGGAATGAATGGGTAGATAAATGAAATGGCAAAAGATGTAGACAACTCCCACGAGAGAAAGCACATCATAATCAAGCGTATGGGTGAATGTTCCTTCCCACTTGCACTAATTGTCTACATCAGTGCTTACTATCAGGAGAGGGTGGGATGCTGTCCAGACAGCATGGAACAGTGATTCCTTAATTGAAACAATTGGAGGGGTTGACGAGACAGAAAATGTGCCATGCTAGGAGGTTCTGGAAGAGAATCAAATCTGGCAGGTGCCAGGGACAGGCAAGAAGATTCTTCCCAGCTGTAAGAGTCAGTGAAAACAAGGGCTTCCCTGGTGGCTCAGTGGTAAAGAATCTGCCTGTCAGTGCAGGAGACAAGGGTTTGATCCCTGATTGGGGAAGATTCCACATGCAACAAAGCCCATGTGCCACAACTATTGAGCTCTAGAGCCAGGGAACTGCAGCTGCTGGGCCCTCACGCCCTAGAGCCTGCACCCCGCAACGAGAGAAGCTGCCACGATGAGACGCCCGCGCACCGCTGCTAGCGAGCAGGCCCTCGTCATGCAACTAGAGAAAAGCCCTCGCCACAGCAAAGCCCAGCACAGCCAAAAATAAATAAATAAAATCATTCAATAAAAAAAAGAGAGAATCAGTGAAAACAGATTCAGGGTTAAGTTGGGGGCTGTAGGGATGTCTTAGAAGGTTAAGGCCAACAGGGCATGGTGGATTGCTAGAGCTTCTTGGACTGAAGGGTCGCAGAGAGGAAGACAGTAACAACCCAAGAAACGTAACTGAAGCAGATTTAGGGTACTGTAAAAATGAATAACACAAATTTGCATTGCAGTCGCCAGTGTGAGAGAAATTGGAAAGACAGTGGTACCATCACATACGGCTGGTGACATAAATTAGTTCAGTCCTTCTGGAAGATGATATGTATTAAGAAGGAAAAAAAAGTGTATACCTTTCATTCCAGTAGACTCATCTCCTGTATTTTATCCTAAGGAAGAATTTAATAGAAGAAACTAACTATAAATACAAAGACATTCACACAGCAGTCACCATCATAGCCAAACACTGAAAATGATCCAAATGCTCATTAAGAGGGAATGACTAAATAAATGATGGTCTAGTAACTCGGTGGAATATCTGTCGTAAAGCTCTAAAAATTAATTATGAAATCATAGAGCAACGCTAATGATGCTCATGACATAATGTCGAATAAAAACCAAACTACAAGTTGCAGACTGCTGGCTGCAGATCTTTGAAACTGTATGAACCGCATGGCTAGGACTGAAGGAGAATATGCAAAAATAATTGTGTGTACGGGAAGGGGATTTTATTCTTTCTCTAAAGCTGACTTTAATTACTATAATTTGATACCAATAAGCTTTGATAAAAGAAAATCAGTTTTACATTAAAATGGAGGGAAGACACTTCTCTTGGTGGCCAGCCAACTACTCCTGTCCCGTGGAATCCACTAGAGCCAGGCGTCACTGAAGAACATGGGGAGGCAGCCCTTCTGCCCAGAGCACCGTCCAGCCTGGCCACAGTGAGCACTTGACCTGTCTTACCAACTGGGTCTAGGGCAGAGAACCACTGGGATGCTGAGTTTGGATGCCCGCTTGGGGTTCCTGTGGTTGTTCGGCATTTCCTGCCTGTGAACAAGGAGATCTGCTGGAGACATGAACTTCACGAGGATGCTTCCTGCCTTCCGGGCTAAACACTGAGCAGCAGCCCCAGGCTTCAAGGCCAGGGTGGGGAAGACCCAGCCTTCCTGAGTTAGCAGCTGAGTAACCTTCTGCCACCAGAGGAGAGCTGGGGGCTTCTAGCAGTCATTTAATTAGTCTCCGAGCCCACGGGCACCTTGCTCTCAGTTCGACCGTAGTGTAAGAGCCAAAGGGGCGTCCTGTCTGCCTTTTACAACTTGTCTCCTTTAATAGCTCACTTTTCCAGACTCCTCCACACCCCGCGATGAGAGCCACATTGTCTCACAGAGACAACACTCGTCCAGGTCAGATCCATCTGTTGCCTAGACTCTGGGCAAAGCCACACTGACTTCCCTGCTGGCTCAACTGGTAAAGAATCTGCCTGCAACGCGAGAGACCTGGATTTGATCCCTGGTCAAAGATCCGCTGGAGAAGGAAAAGGCTACCCACTCCAGTATTCTAGCCTGGAGAATTCCATGGACTGTATAGTCCATGGAGTCACAAAGAGTCGGACATGACTGAGTGACTTTCTCAGCAGCAGCAGCCATAAAAATAGCTGTCAGCGTTTGCCCAAATCTTCTCCACAGAAAAATACTCTGACCTCCTGCAATCATGCTCACCTGAAAAGCAAAGTGGTGTCCCACGGCTTGAGCCACCTGCAGTTCCTACTAGGTTAATGGTTTTCTGCAACACTGCTGTCTTACCATCCAGCCTTCCATTCTTCCTGTAAACCGAAGCAGAAAGTAATCACGTATCACCATTGCCTGAGCTGCTGTGTTTTCCAAGGCACTGCCTTAAACTCCACCCACCCATTTAATCTTCACAACAGTTCTATGTAGGACATACTGTTATGATCCCCATTTAACAGATGAGAAAACTGAGGCAGAGCCAACTGAGTAACTGGGCCAAGGTCACACTGCAACTGGCAGAACTGGAATTTGCACCACTTGGATTCCCTTCCGGGAACTGCTCACATCACTACTTCTCAGCCTTCCTCCACAGAATTACTGACACTCCAGAGGAAGAGCACAGCTTTCAGGATAGAAGAGCCTCCAGGATTCAGTTTGCCTTCTAAAGTATTTCTGAGTTATTGAGAATTCACTTAAACACAACCATTAAGTCCCACTGATGGTCTGCCTGCTTCAGGGGAGGCTAAACAGCTTCCAGCAATGTCTCAGCTCAGCAAAGTTTTTTGTTAATAATGAGTCTCAAATCTAGCCCCATGCTCTGAGAAGAACGTTTTTTGGGGGGAGGGGGGCGGTTCTCAAACTGAAAGAGAAGTTTGGCTGTGAACATTAAACTTCTTTCTTTTTTATTATCTACGTATTTGGTTGCACCGGGTCTTAGCTGCAGCAGGTGGGATCTGGTTCCCTGGCCAGGGATCGAACCCAGGCCCCCTGCACTGGGAGCCTGGAGTCTTAGCCACTGGACCACCAGGCAAGTCCTTAAACTTCTTTTAAAAAATTAAGACCTTCAGTTTTAATATTTTTATTGGAGTATAGCTGATTTACAGTGTTGTGTTAATTTCTACTCTATGGGAAAGTGATTCAGTTATACACATATGCAGATTTTTAAAAAATATTCTCTTCCACTATCGTTTATCATAGGATATTTCTTACTGGAATACAATTGCTTTACAATGTTCTGTTATATCGTGAAGTGAAGTGAAGTCACTCAGTCGTGTCCGACTCTTTGCGACCCCATGGACAGTAGCCTACCAGGCTCCGCCATCCATGGGCTTTTCCAGGCAAGAATACTAGAGTGGGTTGCCATTTCCTTCTCTAGGGGACCTTCCCAACCCAGGGATCGAACCCGGGTCTCCTACACTGCAGACAGACGCTTTACCGTCTGAGCCACCAGGGAAGCCCCTGTTATATCATAGATATTGCATACAGTTCACTGTGCTATATAGCAGGACTTTGTTGTTTATCCATTCTGTGTGTAAAAACTTCACATCTGCCAACCCCAACCTCCCACTCCATCCCTCCCCCAACCTCCTCCCCCTTGGCACCCGCAAGTCTGTGCTCTATATATGTGAATCTGTTTTTGTTTCATAGATAGGTCATTTGTGTCATGTTTTACATTCTGCATAAAAGTGATAGCATGCGGTATTTCTCTTTCTTTCTCTTTCTGACTTACTTCACTTACTGTGATCATCTCTAGTTGCATCCATGTTGCTGCCAATGGCATTGTTTCATTCTTTTCTACAGCTGAGTATTTTCCAAAGTATGTATGTAACACATCTTCTTTAGCCATTAATTTGCTGGTGGACGTTGAGGTGGCTTCCACATCTTGGGTATTGTGGACACTGCTGCCGTGAACATAGGGGTGCGTGTGTCTTTTTGTATTATAGTTTTGTCTGGGTATGTGCCCAGGTGTGGGATAGCTGGATCGTATGGTTACTCTGTTTTTAGTTTTCTGAGGAACTGTTTTCCATAGAGACTGTACCAACTTACATTTGGGATGGAGTCTTTCCCTTCAGCAGGTGGAAGGGGTATATGAAATTATGGGAGTGATACACGGGTCTCACTTTCACTGTAACTTACACTTATAACCACAGGCTGGTAAGGAAGGAAGAATACCCAGTTTCAGTCCCCAAAAAACAAAACCAATCATAAAATTTCCTGTTCAAAGACCTCTGCTCTTTCCCAGTAACTGGGAGATCAAGCTGTGGTTCTCCCACTTCACACCCAGAGCCCTGTCTGGTCCGACTGCTCCTCCTTCCCCAGCCTCAGCTCATGAGGACTGCACCCCCTCACCACAGGCCACAGTACTCCGTTTAGCCATCACCTCTGTGCTTGTGCCCCCTGCACCCTCACCAGAAAGGCCGCTTTGCCTTTCTCTGGCCTACTACTTATTTTCTAAGACCTATTAAGCTGCTCACTCTAGTACTCTTGCCTGGAGAATCCCATGGATGGAGGAGCCTGGTGGGCTGCAGTCCATGGGGTGGCCAGGAGTCGGACACGACTGAGTGACTTCACTTTCACTTTTCACTTTCATGCATTGGAGAAGGCAATGGCACCCCACTCCAGGACTCTTGCCTGGAGAATCCCAGGGACGGGGGAGCCTGGTGCGCTGCCGTCTACGGGGTCGCAGAGTCGGAAACGACTGAAGCGACTTAGCAGCAGCAGCAGCATTAAGCTGCTACACCTCTCTAGCTCACTTCTCTTATCTCACCTTCTGCTTCCTGCTCCCCAGTTAGTCATCCTTTCCTTTGAGCTCCAGGATACACCGTGTTCAGTTTTGTTTAAACTATCACTGCATGATGTTATAATTGTTGGTTGCCATCCCTGTCTCCCTTACTCTAGCAGGAGCAACCGGAAGACAGCCACGCCTCTCTCATCCTTATCTCTCAGACCCCTTCCTACCTCCTTTCCTCAGGGCTCTTGAGTCAAGCCCTGTAATCATATGGGGAGGAGTCTTAAATCTGTAGGTAACGTAATGAATAAGAGGAAGTTTTTAGAAAGCTAGATGACAGTAGATATTTTTGGAAGGTGAGGCACAAAATGCTGTGTGCTAAGTGACTCAAGGACCAGGGATCCATGAAATGATCTGGAGTGGTGGTACCTGGAATGCAGGGGACTGTCTCTGACTGCTCTGAAATCAAGGCTTCCATTGGCCCTGATTCTTGTGTTCCTACATACAAGGTTGAGTTTGTACTTGTAATCCCTTCCCAAGGAGACTGTAACTGTCACAGTTTCCCTAAATGATCCACAGGGGCAGCCCCCTCTTAGCATAGAGAGTAGTTGTTCATTCAAAAGACTGGGAGAATTGGAAAATATAATTGGCTGGGTTGGGTCCCCCGTGGGTCCCCTGGCCTTGACTGGTCTCTGCTGGTCTCCCCTGGTCTCTGCTGTCCTTGTGCGGCCCTCAGTCCCTGCTCCCGTAGCACTCCACCCCTCTCCCCTCCCTGCACCTCCTCACTCTCCTCTGCAGGATCACTCCCTGGGCCAGCTGGTCTGCCCTCTCTGACCACATGATAAAGGACAGTGTTCACAGCACCTGCAGTTTCGACGATGCAGGTTGCTCTTCTGAGTCATCTGTCCCCGTGTTATCAAACACACCACATTCTGAGAGCTTGCTTCTAAAAGTGTCGCTGGCTATTCACGTTTCTGAAAGGCTCCTCTTGCAGGTTTATTTCAGGATAGACATCTGGCCTTCTGGCAGAAAGGTTCTCTTCATATTTTAATAGGGTTTGACACAGAAGCTTCAAGAAAAGAGATAGGAGTTGGCCTATTCGATCTACCCCAGGATATTTGCCTCTCTTGAAATAATTCATCTCTGGAAAGCAGCCAGGAATATCAGTGGAGACTTGCCCACTTGGATTCCATGGGGCCAAAATGCCTTCATTTCCTGTTTCGGTTTGAGGCTGAGATCACCAGCTTCACTTAAACAGAGGTGAACCATCACGGTCCTTCAGGCAGAAATCCTCCCTTAACTTGGAAGGCAGGAGCCACTTAGGAGTATTTGTGTCTTAAGCACGTCGCCTCCGAGGAATGATCCACAATGTCTTTATGAACCCCTCTCCCCCGCCGTGTTTCTGAGCTTCACTAGGACGTATGTTCTAGCAGTAACTCACTGTAGAACATTCGTGTGTGCTGTTCATGGTTCTTCACGTGCGCTACCCACGTGTGCTGTGAAGGTGTTAGTTACTCAGTCGTGTCTGACTCTTTCAGCCCCAGTGACTGTAGCCCACCAGGCTCCTCTGTCCATGGGATTCTCCAAGCGTGGAGTGAGTAGCCATTCCTCTCTCCATTCCCATCTGCCACATTGCAGGCCGATTCTTTACCGTCTGAGCCACCAGGGAAACCCACCCATAAGTCACAACAAGAGACTACCTCTGTACTCTGTGAATCGGTAGCCACCTGCCACGTGTGCCTATCTAAACTTAAGTGAACTAAGGTTACAAATGCAGATTCTTGTCTTTACTCATCACACATCAAGGGCTCAGTAGCCACACGTGTCTGGTGGCTGCTACGTCAGTGTGTGTCAGAGAAATCTCCTATAATGGCAGAAAGTTCTCGTGGATGTTTCCCAAACTACTCCTCTTTGGACAGAGAGAACCTTTGTGTGCTGTTACATTTCCACAAGTGAGTCCCAGTTTATCATGAAATACATCCTCCAAGTCAGTGAAGACACCAAAGAGCACCCCTCTCTCCCTACAGAGTCGATAGTCATGAACAGCAACTGCGGATTGACTAGGTGCCCGGTACTCTCCTACGCACAGCCCCGTCCCCATGATTCCAAGGTGTGGGCGCGCTTTTACGCGTAATGAGAAATTCTGGTGACGAGAATGTTCTCTCCTTCATTAGTAAGTAATGTGTTGGGAAGAAATGCTTTAATACGCTGCTCAGGGTAAAGGCTGACACTCCAAGCTCATGCCCAAGGAATAAAAGGCATTCATCAAATTACTCTATAACGATTTTTTTCCCCCTTGCTGGAGAGCGGGCAGAGGACAGAAAAAGGCAGCATCAGGAGGGTGGAAGCATGAGGCGCACATGGAGCTCCTCGATCTCTTTATTTTATTTTAATATTTATTTATGTTTTTGGCTACATCAGGTCTTGGTTGAGGCACATGGGATCTTCATTGCAACATGTGAACGTAGTCACCCTGTGGCACGTGGGATCTTACTTCCCTAACTAGGGATTGAACCCGTGTCCCCTGCATTGCAAGGCGAGTTCTTAACCACTGGACCACCAGGGAAGTCCCTCCTCTATCTCTTTAGAAAACCTATGTGATGTAGGAAGGACCCTCACGTACAGGCCTGGGGGCAGCAGTGCAGGGAGACAGGACTTGCAGAGTGGCCTGGGGTCTCCCAGAAAGGAAGCCAGGAAGATAGCAGCTCAGTGCTGGATTCTGCCTCTCGTGGGCTGTGAGAAGTTGCTTAAGCCTCAGTGTTATGACCTGCAGAATGGGGCCAGCGCCAGCTAACACAGACGTTTGCTTGAGGGCAGCACAGAGGAAGAGGGGGGGATCTCCATCAGTGCCATCTCCCAGGCCACCACTGCCCCTGTGGCCTGACTGAGACAGGCACCAACAGAGCTACCTAGGTGGCACTTTCACTCCACACCCAGACTCTACAGAGCTGCCCAGCCTGGGGAGGGGCTTGTCTGTGCCCCTCCAAGAAAGAAAGGATGGTTTCTCCTACCGCCGCACCCATAAGCCTGGGAGTGGCTGGGAAAGGAACCGGGATGAAATCCGCCCGCTTGGGCACTCCCAGCCCCCTGAGCAGAGGAGACGAGCAGCACTCTGAGATGCTTGATGCTCGCGGGAAGCTGGAAGTTTGTCTGGCTTTGCAATTCCGTGTGCCGTGGTGCAGGAGCCCCAGCGCTCCCTGACATATTGGGCTTTAAACCTGTCGCAGTAAATAGTCAGGAATTAATACACCAACTCCCTGAGTCTGGCAGTGCAATTTGCCATCTAAATTGTTACCTTCCACAGAGCGGTACATAAACAAAACGAGCAGGTTGCCGGGACTTTTCAGCAGACCTGGCACTCACCGGGAAATAGGTTCTTCACCAAAAGAAGGGAGGGGAAGGGACGGCAGGAAGTTGGCATCTCCCAGGTTCCTGCTGTCCACCAAGCAGAGGGAAGGTGCCTAGCAGGCTCTGCCTCATTTATCTCTACAGCCACCCTGAGAGGCAGGAATTACTGTTCCCCTCTTGCCAAGGAGGAAAGTGAAGGTCAGAGTCATTTGCTCAAGGTCACAAAACTGGGGGATTAAGGAGTCACCCTCAGCCTGGGTGGTTCTGACCCAAGTGTCACCCTCCTCCAGGGAATCAGATCTTAAAACAGTTCTGAGGAAAGGGTCAACGTGAGGTATGGGAGCTGTTCAGCCTTTAGAGGGATGGTAGACAGAGCTCTGCCCACCCCCAGAGGCAGTCCTCAGACCCTTTCTGTGCGTGCCTCCCCCCAGCAGTGAGTTCCTCTGGTTCCACAGCCGCCGCTCACTTGGGAGGACTGTCTACAGGCTACCGCAGCCCTCTGCCCACAAGAGCAAAAGGTTCTGCGTGCCTGGAAGTTTCTGACCTCCCAGGAGTCCCTTAGCCAAGGACTGACTGACTGGGAACAAGGAAAGCCCATAAACTCTGAGGTGTGACCTTGCAGAGATATGCCTGGGTTCACAGCCCTGCTCCCTCAGCCCTCTCCCTCTGTGAGCACCACCCAAATAAATCCATTTCCCACGATCCCTGTCTCTGAGCCTGCTTCTGAGAACTCACCCTAAGTCAGAGGGTTTCCTCCCTGAAGACAGCTGACTCGGATCTGGGGCAGAGTTGACAGAACGATTCAGGTCTCTCCTCCTTCATTAATAAGTCACTGGGGGCCAGCACTTCTCTATGTCCACCGCAGTGCTTGCACAAGAATCTTTGCCTGTTGATGAGTACACACTGATAAAAACCTGTGCCTTTGGATGTATGATGAGTCATAATTTGAACCAATGTCCATAAATGCAGATTTTTTCTTTTTCATTGAAGTATAGGTGATTTATAATGTGCTAATTTCTGCTGTACAGCAAAGTGACTCAGTTACACATATATATGCGCTTCCCAGGTGGCTCAGTGGATAAAGAATCCACCTGCAGTGCAGTCCTGGAGTCAGGAAGATCCCCTGGAGGAGGGCATGGCAATCCACTCCAGTATCATCGCCTGGAGAATCCTGTGGACAGAGGAGCCTGGTGGGTTACAGTCCATGAGTCGCAGAGTCGGACACGACTGAAGTGACTGAGCACAGCGCATCCATTCTTATTCACATTCTTCTCCATATGGTTTATCACAGGATATTTGGTTCCCTGTGCCATACAGTAGGATCTTGTTGTTTATCGATCCTAATTTGCATCTGGTGATCTCAGATTCCCAGTCCATCCCTTGGCAACAGCAAGTCTGCTCTCTATGTCTGTGAGTCTGTTTCTGTTTTGTAGCAAAGTTCATTTGTGTGATAGTTTAGATTCTACATACAAGTAATAGCATATGGCATTCATCTTTCTCTTTCTGACTTTACTTAGTATGATAATCTCCAGTTCCATCCAGGTTGCTGCAAACGCCATTATTTCACTCTTTTCATGGCCGAGTAATATTCCTCTGTATGTATGTGCGGCATCTTCTTTGCTCATTCCTCCGTCGGTGGACATTTAGTTGTTTCCATGTCTTGGCTGGTGTAAACAGTGCTGCAGTGAACCCGAAGGTGCATGTATCTTTTTGGAATTTTACTTTTGTCTGGCTGTATGCACAGGAGTGGGACTGCTGGGTCATATGGTAATTCTACTTTTAGTTTTTTGAGGAAACGCCATACTGTTTTCCATAGTGGCTATACCAAGTTACATTCCAGCCTACAGTGTAAGAGAGTTCCCTGTGCTCCATACGCTCTCCACCTTTTATCACTGTAGACTTCCTACTGATGGCCATTCTGACCACTGTGAGGGAGTTCCTCATTCTAGGTTTTATCTGCATTTCTCTAATAATTAGCAATATTGAGCATCTTTTCACATGCTTTTGGCCATCTGTATGTCTTCTTTGAAGAAATGTCTGTTTACGTCTTCTGTTCGTTTTTCAATTGAGTTTTTGTGGTTGGTGAGTTGTATTATGAACTGCTTGTTTATTTTGGAAACTAAGCCCTTGTCGGTCACATCTTCGCAAATATTTTCTTTCATTCCTTAGGTTGTCTTTTTGTTTTGTTTATGGTTTCCTTTGCTGTGCAAAAGCTTGTAAGTTTGCTTAGGTCCCATTTGTTTATTTGTGTTTTTATTTCTATTGCCTTGGGAGACTGACCTAAGAAAACATTGGTATGTTTTATGTCAGAGGATGTTGTGCCTATGAGCTCTTCTAGGAGCTATGGTGTCAGAAGTGCAGATTTTTCAAAATAAATTCATTTATTTTTAATTGAAGGATAATTAGTTTACAATATTGTGTTGGTTTCTGCCATATATCAAAAAATATGGAAGACTTCACGAATCTGCGTGTCATCTTTGCACAGGGCCCATGCTGATCTTCTCTGTATCGTTCCAATTTTAGTATATGTGCTGCCAAAGCGAGCACAAAAGTGCACATTTTTAAAACCTCACCCATAAAAGGTGTCCCCTCTTCCCAGAGGGATCTTAACACAACTGGTACGTCCCATTCACCCAGCTTGGGATACAAACCAGTCGTCTCTCTTCTATTCTTTGATCACCCAGCTCCCGCCTTCCCACATCATCTAGAAGAAAATTCCTTCCCTGGACGTTCTCTGTCCCCATCTCCCAGTATCCTTGGGCCTTACAGACTCTTGCCTTGAAATGCCTGGTGGAGAGCGAGCGAGAGTCTGCCCAGTCTTGTTCCTGGTAATCGCGTCTGCGGCTGCCACATGGTATCATCACGGAAGACTGGTCCTGAAGGGGTGGGCAGACTCGGGGTCAGAGCCACTGTGCAGGCTGCCCCCCGGCTCCAGAAACGCAGTGCTCACACACAGCTGTGTGGCCCAAGAATACAAACATGCCGTCTGCAGCTGATTCAGCTGTGCACAGCAGCCTGGCTCACACAAACCTCCCCACAGCTGGGATGCCTCAACTTGGGCTCCAGGGTGGCAGTTCTCTGATGCGCATTCACATATGCTTAGCCTGCTCTGTGTGTGCAGTGGGAGGAACATCCAACCGCAGCTCCCACCCTGCCTTACTACGTCCCCTGCTCCTCAACCCCCGTGAGCCAGGCTCACCAGTTCAGGCCTCCCTTCCTCGTGAGCTCACCTTTGGGCCCCTGGGTGTCCTCTGGTCAAGGAGCTCAGTCAAGATGACCCAACCCCCCAGGAAGTCCTAACCTCTCTGAGCATCAGCAGTCATCTCCCCTTGACTCCCCAGTCACTTAGCTTCCACTTTTCCACCTAGGAAGCCTGTTGTTCAGTCACTCAGTCATGTCCGACTCTTTGCGACCCCATTGACTGCAGCATGTCAGGCTTCCCTGTCCTTCACCACCTCCCGGAGCTTGCTCAAATTTATGTCTATCAAGTCGATAATGCTATCCAACCATCTCACCCTCTGTCATCCCCTTCTCCCCCTTTTCCCTTCAGTTTTTCCAGCATCAGGGTCTTTCCCAATGAGTCAGTTCTTCCCATCATATTGGAGCTTCAGCTTCAGCATCAGTCCTTTCAATGAATATTCAGGACTGATTTCCTTTAGGGTTGACTGATTTCATCTCCTCGCAGTCCAAGGGACTCTCGAGAGTCTTCTCCAACACCACAGTCAGTTCAAAAGCATTAATTCTTCGGCGCTCAGGAAACCTGAGACTGAATTTTGTCTTCCTCAGAATTTGTATGTTGAAATCGTAATCTCTAGTCCCCCACACTTTGACCTTTTTGAGGGATTTTGTTTGTTTCTAAAATATTTATTTATTTGCCTGTGCCTGGTCCTAGGAGAGGCACACAGGATCTTTGATCTTCTTTGCAGCACGTGGGATCTTTAATTGCTGGCATGCAAACACTTATTTGCGACATGTGGGATCTGTCCCCTGTCCAGGGATCAAACCCAGGCCCCCTGCATCGGGAGCTCAGAGTTTTAGCTACTGGACCACCAGGGAAGCCCCAGCTGCGACCTTTTATGGAGATCGGGCCTTGAAAGATGTAATGAAGGTGAAAGTAAGGCATATAGCGGACCCGGCTTTAGCTTGACTGGTGGCATCCTTATAACAGGAAGTGGTTAGACCAGAGACCTGGACAATGAGAAGCCATGTGAGAATGTAGGGAGAGAGTGGCCAACTACAAACGCAGTGAGAGAGAAGGCAACCCAGCTGACACCTTTCTCTTGGACTTTTGGCCTCCAGAATGGTGAGGAAAACTGTGAAATTAATTAATTTATGTTGCTCAGGCCACCCACCCTGCAGTGCTTTGTTAGGGCTGCTCCAGCAGAGGAACAGAAAGCCCTTTGCAAACTTTCCTACCATCTCCCCTCTCTGCCTCCCCAGGGGTTTGGGGAAGGGCCAGCCTTGTTCTGATGCAAAAGGTGGTCACTTTTCCCCTCGGACAACACTGCCTCCTCATTTGACACTTCGTGATGAAGAGGAACCATTCACATGTTCGCAGTGGCTTCCCACATCCCCCAGCCAGAAAAGGAGCTGGCAGCTGCTTGCCTACAACATTTCATTACCGTAATCAAAGCTACGCAGCTGCCCCCACCAGCATCCCACTCCCCAGCTCTGGCCTAAGAGCTTTTGTCTTGTCTTGCGTAGTGAAGCCGCAGCTTGAGTCCCCCTAATGCCCTAGCAGGGTAACGACACTCCTCTCTGCTTTGTTTCACCTTCCAGAATTGGAGAGGGTATCTATAGAATGTTGTTTTCCCCAAAAAATAAAAAAAATTGCTGCCTGGAAGGTAGTCACTGCCCTCATAGACAGAAAAGAACATGCATCTCCTTTCCCTCACGTGCAGAGCTACCTTGAACGCCCCAGCAACTTCCCCCCAGAGGTATCCAAAGACACGCTGGACCCCAGAGACAGGAGCCACGGCTAATTCGGTTCCCTAGGTCACACAGTAAGGGAAGGTGGTGGTGCAGGCAGAGAGAGAGAGGCTGGTGCTTCCTATCCGCTCACAGGGCTGCCGTACACTTTACATTTCCCAAAGGCCATAATTATTTCCTGGAGAAGAAATTCAAATGACCCAGATAGTTAATTCAGTGAGACTGGCCCAAAAAAGTATTTACCTAAAAGGCAGTTTTGTCAAAAAGAACATCACAACATGGCCAGGGTTTGCTGTCCCCTAGATCTTAGGAGTTCCCTCTGCATGGAACACAGAGGAGGCCCAGCAGAAGCCTGTCTCTGACCGCCTCCATCTCCTTTTCTATGTCCATCTCCGACCTCCTAGGACCCCCTTTTCTAGCCTCCAAGGCCCCAGGTTCTCCCCACCCCCACGTCTGAGCCTCAGTCTCACAGTGACCACCCCCTTCTGTTTCCCTGGTACATATACTCGATCCCTCAGTACAGGGAGCTCAGCTCTGAGTCAGGAGGAAACTCACTGGTGAAATTAATTCACCCAGAAACCGCTGTGTGGCCAACCATGTTCAGGGCCCCTGGATGAGGGACAGTTAGATGGGGGCCAGGCTGTCACTGGGCGCGTAGGAAAATGGAGCTGAGGTGCTCCACGAAAGCACAAGAAGGTATCCTGTTTGATGGGGCTTCCCAGGTGGCGCTAGTACATGCCTGCCAATGCAGGAGACATAGGAGATGCAGGTTCGACCCCTGGGTGGGGAAAATCCCCTGGAGGGGAGGGCATGGCAACCCACTTGCCTGGAGAATCCCAGGGACAGAGGAACGTGGCAGGCTACAGTTCATGGGGTCGCAAAGAGGCAGACGTGACTGAGTGACTAACGCACACGCATGCATCCTGTTCGATACCTGAGACTGCATAAGCCTCAGCTTTCTCCTCGACAAAACCAGAATAGCAGGACCTCACTTGCAAGGATATTTTTGTGCTTGCTTGGAAAGGATCAAACTTATGTGGGGATGAAGAAATGGGGTAAAATGTCCAATGAGAGTAAGGCAGGAAGCCGGAGACTGCGGGGGCCCATCTGTAAATTCCATGCGTTTAGTGCTGCATGGAAGACAGTCCTCGGGCCAAACCAGGACTCTTCTCCAGCCTCCTTGGGGTTCCGAGAGTAAGCCCAGCGTCTCTGAGTTTGGTTTGCACCTCCCCACACACTGGAGTGTTACAAGCATAGCTCGGGATCAACAGGACCCCTGGTTTTCGAGTGTCAATCTGGCCTCCCCAGTTGGAACACAAGCCCCTTGTCTGTTACAGGGCATTTCTGTCTGCCCTGCAGACAGGGGCACAGAGCGGCTACAGAGTAGCCCCTCGGTAAATATTTGCAGCTTGTCTGCCGGGAATGAGGTTTGACGTAGGCCAACCACCTCAAGAGACCTCCTGCCACCTCTCGGCCTGTGGCTGCCTCTCAGACCTTGAGGCCACAGACAGGATGTGACTTCTACCAACTGTGGACAGAAGAAGCCTCTCCTTGGTACCCTGAGGGGAGGAGGCGCCAGGCTGGTGTCCCGAGGGCTGCAGGGCCTCATGGAGAGCCCTGTGTACACCGCCCGGGCTCGGAAACCCCCAACCTGGGGGCATGGGGAAGGGTCCAGGGAAAGCTGACTTTCATTGCTGGCCAGAGCACCAGCACCCGAGCTGTTGGCGGCAGGGCCCACGGGAGAAAGGGCGGAAGGGAGGGCAGGAAAGCCCAGCTGAGCCCCGCACTCTGCGGTGACGTGGGGCCCTGGCCACGCCCGGCCACCCGGCTGCTCCCGGCGGGGAACCAGCTTCCTTCTGTGGTCTGACCCTGGCCGCCCGCCAGGACGTCCACAAGAGCCTTGTGATGTGCACTTTTGAAATGTGTCGGTGGCGCGGAATGGCATGTCTGACTGGTGTTTGATGCCCGTCTGCGTTTACGTCTCTTTCCCACGCCCACGGATGCAGACAGGTTGTGTGTGGGAGCCATGCTGTCCGGCGGTCCCGAGCCCTGGCTGTGTGTCTGGACACACTTCCTTTTACCTTCAACCTGCCCTCCATCAGGGGGAGGACAAAGAAGACGAAAGTGGGGGTGGGGTGGGCTATACTTGATATCAGCTGCTGAACTTTGCATGAAGTTATTTTTAACTTCATGACAATTTCCCAAGCTGCTATGGCCCCCATTTTACAGGTGGGGAAACTGAGGTTCAGAGAGGTTACATCTTTGGTACAGAGTAGCACAGCCAGGGCATGGTGGAGCAGAGACTCGACTCCAGCCCGTCTCCCTCAGCAACCAGGCTTTGCCCAGACACGCCACGTCTCTTAGGAGGATGGGTCTTTCTAGAATCTGCCTCCTTAAATGTGGAGGTGGCAGCCGCCACTCCTCACATTTCTACTGCCTGCGCCCGCCTCGCACATGACCACTGGCATCCAGAGTTTGAGAAGAACCGAGATAGGCCAGGTCTGCTCACTCCAAGTTCAGGGTTTGCTTCAAGGGCGTTTGTCTTAATTTGGGTTGTTAGTTCTCACGGTATGTCTGTCAGACTACAGAAATGACTGTGATTACTCTTTTCCCATGATTTTCTTGTTTCTCTACTGGATTATTATTTTTTTCTTTGCTCTGACTCCAAAGCTTATATTTATTTGCTCTTTTAGCAAGAAAAAAAAGAAAGAAAATAATGTGTACATGTCAGTTCTAATCTCCCAGTTCATCACCCCTTCTCCTTCCCTTGCTGTGTCCACAAGTCCATGCTGTACCTCTGAGTCTCTATTCCTGCCCTGCAGATGGGTTCATCAGTACCGTTTTCCCGGATTCCACATACATGCGTTAATACTCGGTATTTGTTTTTCTATTTCTGGCTCACTTCACTCTACATGACAGATGCTAGGTCCATCCACGTCTCCACAAATGATCCAATTTTGTTCTTTTTTCTGTCTGAATAATATCCCATTGTATATATGTACCGCATGTCTTTTATCCATTCATCTGTTGATAAAAATAGATAACTTGCGGGAGCCCTCTGCCCAGTGCAGGGAACTCAGTTCAGGGTCCCGTGATGACCCAAATGAGAAGGATGGGGGCTGCTATTTATCGATTACGGCAGCTCCTGCTCGGCACACACTTTGACTCCAGTAAGGTCCCTGGGCGGTCTCTGGGCAACCCAGACGAGAATGAGGTGTGACGCCTTCCATGGCAGTGACGGAGTCCAGCCTGTTCCCAGCCCTGGGAGAAAACGGCTGTAACTGTACAGACCCTTTCTTGGGGGTGGGCATTCCCCTAAGGATTGGAATCGGAGACCACCTCGGTCACTGGAAGGCCACCCCTAGAAAGCTATAGGCGAGCAGTAGGAGAAGTGGGACAGGATAGGTAAAACAACACGGGGGTGCTGACAGGCAGGGCACTGACGTGGGCACTTGGGGTGCTCTGGGAAACTGTTGACAGGCCTCAGAGTTGTGCCATCCAGGAGATGAGGTGGGTGCAGGATTTATCCACAGTCGTTGGCTCGGTTCTGCTCCCAAAGCCAAATGCACTTGGGGTCAAAGTCCTCAGGCAGAGCCAGGCATGCCTGGGATCAGAACGTGCAGCTGTTGACTGATGAGCGCTGAGGGAGTGTGGGCAGGGGGCCGCCATGGTGGTGCCATGCCAGACACCCAGAATGCAGCCCAGGGCGCTTGGCCTCTCCCCCTCCCCTTCCTTATGGGTTTAGATGGGCACCATGCTATCGGAGGGGCGCTGGGTCACCTGGCCTGTTTGCATACATGCCTTCTTGGGCCAGGGAAGAAGGAATCAGGAGTCACTTCCCAGTTTGGGGAAGCCAGAGGGAGGTATAGATGAGGCCCTTGGGGTCGTCGTCAATCGAAGGGAAAACGAAGGGGACTGACCCAGAGATGCCTCAGTGCACTGGGCGCAGAAGCTAAGACCTTGGAGGACCCCCCGCAGAGTGGGAGGTCTGCAGTGAACGCCTGCAGTGATCCTAGGGGCTGCAGTCTCTTCGTGGGAGTGGGCCACTAGAAGCGGAGATGACCATGAGGCACAATCAGCTGTGGCTTCTCTTGCAAGCTCAGGGAGGCACCGGAGCACGGGAAGGAAGACAGCATCCTTGCAGACTCGGGGCGGGGCGTGGAGGGGACAGTGCTGCGTCACATCCCTTCTCATCACTGGGCAGCGAAGCCACTGCCGATCGTCCTTCTTCCCTCTGTCTCTGTGTCTGTCTGGTTTCTCTCTGCTTCTCCCTGTGGACTTCTGTCCATTGATCCTGTGTGTGTCTGAGATGCTCACCATCACCTCCTGTCTCCACTCTCTCTCTTCCTTCTCTCTCTTCACCTCTCCCTCATCTCCTTAGGAGACCTGGGTACCCCTGCGGGAAGGCTTGGAGTTTCCATGCGGGGAGCTGCATAAAGAACTGGCCTCAGGGCACCAGGCGTACATATCCAAGTGGCATGCTGCCTGTGGAGGCAGTGGACCTGGGCCTGAGAGACCCATCCATTGCCAAAGGTTGCTCCCCGCGTCAGGCACTCAGACACCGGCAGCCTTCCCTTCACGCATCTCCTTTTAGCCATGATCAACATTTCAAAAGCGATTGCACAGGCTTACAGTAGGTTCCTATAATTCACCCAAGGGTTGCGCCTGCCTGCCGCTGGGAGACAAGCCGCATTCTTCTCTCCGAATGAGCTATTTTTAAGACCGCTCTTCCCCCCACCCTCCCTTCCAGTTCCATCGCAGGCCAAGCGCTGAATTAGATTCTTTCTTCATTTTGTAGGCTCCCCCTCTCTGGTATTATATAAAACCATTTCAGCCCTTAAGGAGTTGGCATCTGACATCCACAGCTTCTGGATCCCCAGAACAGAGAAGGGAAGACATAAACAAAAGGGAGGGAAAGAAATGTTCTCTTTCCGCGCCAGCAACAAGAATCGTCAGAGAGTTAAATAGTAACAAAGTATTTGGTGTTAATCTTTAATATTCCCAGGAACTTGTCACCTCCTCCTTCAGTCCCAGAGCTGCCGTGCTCTGAGTGATTCTGGCGCCTCTCACAAGATATCACACCTTCTATTATGCTCTAAAAAAAGTACCCACCAGAGGGGAGTTCGTAGTGATTAGACTGCCAAAAAAAAAGGCAAGGTGCTCATCGCTGTTTACAAAGAAGTAACTGAAAAGGATGAGCCACTGGTTCCTTTACTGTCAGTCTTCTCTATTTTAAGCAGACCCTTCCCTGAGCTCATCCTCTGTTGCGATCGCTCCCCCTTCCTCAGGCTCCAGAGCCGAGGGTGGTGTTTGGCAAATATCTAGGGATGCAGGTGATGTTTAGGGGCACAACTCGGAGTCTGTGCAAGCTGGCAATGACAGAGTCAGGAGAACATAGGTGAACCAAAGCCAAGGGAGCAGATGAGATAAATAGTGTAAGATGATTGTGTAGACAACCAAGGAAACAGGGATGCGACCAAGTTCTCGGGTACTTCTACATTTAATGATGGGCAGAGTAAGAGGATCGGAGAAATGGACCATAAAGTATGGATGTGAGAGTTGGACCATAAAAAAGGCTGAGCACTGAAATTGATGCTTTTGAATTGTGGTGTTGGAGAAGACTTTTGAGAGTCCCTTGGACTGCAAGAAGATGAAACCAGTCATTCCTAAGGGAAATCGGTCCTGAATATACATTGGAAGGACTGATGCTAAAGCTGAAGCTCCAAAACTTCGGCCACCTGATGCAAAGAGCTGACTCATCAGAAAAGACCTTGATGCTGGGAAAGATTCAAGGCAAAAGGAGAAGGGGGTGGCAGAGGAAGAGGTGGTTGGATGGCATCACTGACTCAGTTTGTGCAAACTCTGGGAGTTGGTGATGGACCGGGAAGCCTGGCATGCTGCAGTCCATGGGGTCATAAAGAGCAGGACATGACTGAGGGACTGAACAGGAACAGTAAGAGGATCCCCAAAAAGTAGACTGAAAGCCATTGGAGGGAGCAGGGCCCTCCAGAAGCCAAAAAACACCCTGAAGAGTGCGCCTTCACCAGTGGGGACAGGAGTCCATGAATAAATGCCCCCAACTTCCTCCTCAAGTGGGTGGCATCCCCCTTGCTCACAGAGGCAACCTGCTCAAGTGAACTCACCCTAGATGAGCTTCCTTCCCTCCCCTGTCCCACTTCCCCAAGCCTCTCCTAGCTCGATCCGCTTTGGGGGACCCTCCACTAAGAGAGCCTCTGTGAGCGCCCTGCGGGTGTTACGATGACGCTGTTTCTATGACTCCATGCTTCTGTTCAGGGCAGGCTAATGCCTGAGCCTTCCCACAGGGCTCCAGCTGCAGATCAAGGGATTTATTACGAAACACAGAGGCCTGTATCTCCAGGTCATATCTTCCCCGCTCCTGCCGGCTCTGGCTATGACAGATCAGACTGCTCCCTAAATTTAATGCCCTGCTGAGCTACGACAACCACCACCACCACCAAGAAAAAAAGAAAAAAGGGAAAGGAAGAAAGAAGGAAACTTCACCAGACACTCCTAAGAAAATAAATATAATCTATGTCTCTGATGGCGAGGTCAGGAGATATTTTATTTTCACACATTTATGCTGCACCTTCACAGGCCGAACCCATGAATCCTCAGTCTTTATCTTGAAATATATATTAAACGGGCATTAAACTGAGTGATAGTGATCGCTTCTCACAATAGCCTCAGGTCTCGTTGGGAGGAAGCAGTTGGCAATGCTGGGCCCATGAGGCAGGAAGGCAGCTCTCCCTGGGGGAACTGGGGGCCGTGCCTCTGGTCCTTCTTGGGGCCAGTCCTGCTCATCACCTGCTTGCCTCAACTGAGCCCTTGGAAAATCAAGCCACACAGGGAACCTGGCCTTTCAGGTCTCACTCTACCCAGCATTTATTTATTTTTTAAAAATATTTCTTTTATTTACTGTTTATTTATTTGGCTGCTCCAGGTCTTAGCTGTGGCACACCAGGTCTTTGAGCTTCACGGCAGTGTGGGGGGCCTTGGGGCTTCCCTGGTGGCTCAGTGGTAAAGAATCCTGCCAATTCAGGAGATTCGGGTTCGATCCCTGAGTCAGGAAGATCCCCTGGAGAAGGAAATGGGAACCCACTCCAGTATTCTTGCCTGGGAAATCCCATGGACAGAGGAGCCTGGTGGGCTACAGTCCCTTGGGTCGCAAAGAGACACAACTTACTGACTGAACACAACTAAGCCCCAGCAACAATTGGGATCTGAGCCGCAGCATGCAGGATCTAGTTCCCTGGCCCGGGATCGAACCCTGCCCCCTGCATTGGGAGTGAGGCATCTTAGCCACTGGCCCACCAGGGAAGTCCCTCCCTGGCCTTTAAAGGAAGCACTGTTTCTTGGAACTGTCTTCCTGGGGATAAACAGCACTGAAGCAAGAAGTTGCTTTGAGGTTGAACTTTAGTGTTTTCAGTATTGCTTCAATCCAGATTTGAAAGTTTGGCTTGCCATGTGAAGTCCGTGTCCACATTCTAGAAAGACAAAGCAGGACAGAGAGAATGGTAATGAGCTAAAGAATAACCCTGCTTCATCTCGCTCCCCATTTGTGTCAAGAAAATGTATGGTAATGCTTAACCTTTTTTAGGTCAAGGACACCTGAGGTGCTGAGGAAAGCTCTGGACTTCATCCCCAGAAACATACACATTTACCCAAACATGGGGAGTGCCACCCACCTTTCCACCAGCCCTCAGACGAAGCACCTCTGCTAAACAAGGAAGAGGAAGAAGGGTGGAAATAAGAAGGAACAAGAAGAAGAAAGAAAAAAGGATGAGAAGAAGAAAACGCTTGAATGGCACTTTATAGTTTAAAGTCACCTTCACATATGTTCACTGGTGCACACCACGGGCAATGGCACCCCGCTCCAGTGCTCTTGCCTGGAAAATCCCATGGACGGAGGAGCCTGGTGGGCTGCAGTCCATGGGGTCGCAGAGAGTCGGACATGACTGAGCAACTTCACTTTCACTTTTCACTTTCCTGCACTGGAGAAAGAAATGGCAACCCATTCCAGTGTTCTTGCCTGGAGAATCCCAGGGACAGGGAAGCCTGGTGGGCTGCCGTCTATGGGGTCGCACAGAGTCGGACATGACTGAAGCGACTTAGCAGCAGCAGCAGCAGCAGCAGCAGCAGCACGCCATGGGAGGCCAGGTCATCCGGCCATAGGAAGACATCAGAGGGGCTCCCAACCCCAACCTGGGGATGAAAATGGCTCCAAGGCATCTTGAAAGAGGGGCTTCCAAATTGAGATCCTGAAAGATGAGTGGGAATCCACCAACCAAGAGGGGAAGAGAGAGGATTCAAGGCTGAAAGACGAGCAGGTGGAAAGGTCTTGAGGTAAGGGAAATGGAAAGATAGGGGTGGGTTAGAGTCTATTTAGGCTTTGTTAATGATTAGTGATTGACTGATTAAGGCTGATGAGGGGGGAAAGGAGCATGAAGGCCCTGCTTGGTCAGCCAAGTGGTGGGAAGTCACGGTTGAGGGCAAGAGTACTGCTTGTGCCAACTGGCAGTCAGAAACCTGTAGAATAAATTAATAAAATATTTATGAATTTTACAAATGTGTTGCAACCATAAAATCCTCACCCATAGGCCTGGAAGAGACTTCAGAGAGCATCTCAGCCAGTATCTTCACTGGCACATGTTTCCAGCCACAGGTAATGAGGTTGCAGAGGTAGGGACCAGCCAGGCTATGGAGGGAATCAGCTGAACCAAGAATCTGGAATGCTCATCCTAGCAACGGTGTGCTGGATGGCCTGATGGGAAAAAAAGACTGAAGAAAGATGGCAGCAAGAGTGATTTTCCTTTAAGCCTTGGGCGTCAGAAGAAACTGAGTCCCTCACCGTGGCCTTCAGCAGCTCACATCACCACTGCAGGACTCCCCGTTGCGACCTGTAAGAGGGGAGATCTTGACATTTATCTCAGGTGTGAAATGGGACAGCATCTCAATGCTTGGCACACAGTAGGTGCGTCACAAATGTTGGCTGCTTTGTGACGTCCCCAGTCTGCCTCCCCACCCACTCGACCTCTGCCTTCTGAAGATGCTCTTACCGGAAGCCCAGCTCACGGTTTTCCCGCCTCTCTAAGTCCACCCTCTCCAGTCCTTAGCTCAGAACCCTTCCTCACCTCTTGGCTTCCCTCCATGGGGCCAGTGCGTCCAAGAAGCATATAAATGTGCATGGCCAGGGCTGACGATGCGATTGTCTGACTGGACATTTTCGGTTGACATGTAGAAGCCTGTAAGTATTGCCTCCCATCCCATTTTAAGACAGCGCACTGGCTCAGATATGTTAGGAAGACGCCTCTCATGTATTAATTATGCACCTAGTAATTACACAGGAGGGTTCTGGCAGCATTATAGGAAGGGATGGGCAACTGAGCAGCCGGAGAAAGGAATGATGAGATCGGCTTTTGCCTCGCACTTGAGTCCAGTCTGAATTCCAGAAAAGACTTTCCCCCATCCTCTACCTGCAAGGGATGGGACTGTCCAGCCCCTGGTCTGGTGGGCCAGCTGAACTGCTTATGTGGTGGGGATGGTGTTCGATTACTTCAGTCGTGTCCCACTCTTTGCGACCCCACGGACTGCCAGGTTCCTCTGTCCGTGGGATTCTCCAGGCAAGAATACTGGAGTGGGTTGTTATTCCCTTCTCCAGGAGATCTTCCCAACCTAGAGATCGAACCTGCATCTTTTAAGTTTTCTGCATTGCAAGACATGATCTTTACCACTAGCGCCACCTGTCATAAAGAGCATCTGTGTTCCTGACCCTAGGGCCCACCAACTGTCCAACGCACCCCCTTTTTAAGAACAGCTTCAGGAAGAGCCAAGGGAAGGTCATCCCCACACTCAGTGTCCACTTCCCATCACGGGTGCATTGCTGCACAGAAGAGGAATGGCCATCTGAAAGCTAAGGAAATGTGTGTGCAAATCTATTTTGCACGCACGAGGAAGAGAAAGGCTAGGGAGCTTGGAAACTCAGAGCTTGGGCCCAGGACGACGACCCATTCCGCCTGGCTCACAACCCTAGGAGCCCCTCTCTGGATCCAGGAACCCTGTGTACCCCCCAGAAAACCCTTCAGGCCCCACTCCAGAGGAGCCAGGCCATGCCCTGGGAGACCATTAACCTCTGGAATCAGCAATGATGCCTTCCCAGGAGTGATCAGCAACCAGCAACTGCCAAGGAAAGGCCCCCGGGTCACCTGATGGTGAAAAGCTGACAGCCATCCAAGGACATTCGACGCCACCCCCCGCCCGAGGATTTGGCAACTGCAACCAAGATTCCCGTCTGTGGCCCTGGACCTCCTTGGGGAGGATGAATCTGTAAAAATATATGTGGCTCAAAAATATGTGGTTATTTATTTACAAGGCGGTGCTATTGAATAGCTCATTTATCCTGAGAAAAAAGTAGGCCAACTGAGTGGCTTCAGGCGATTTGAAACAATCTAATGGAATCTTTTAATGTGTTTAATAAGATTTTTAATAATCTAAGGAACACATGTTCATGGTAAGAAGATGAAAAATAAGAACTCTTGCACATAAGTGACACACGGGTCCACAAAGGTACATGCCCAAGAATGTTCTCTGCAGCATTGTTTGAGATAGTAGGGAAACAGAAGCTACTTAAATGTCCAGCAATGTGGAAAGGGTTGAGAAAACAAACGTTCACCTTTGTAGCATGGAGAACGGCTTAGTGCTAGAGTCAGACACAGGACAATATACACGGCACCGAAAAGCTGCTTAAAACTCCATGTATGGAAAAATTACAAAGTTTCATGCATTTACAGAGAAAAAGAGTCTGGAAAGAAACCCACTCAATGGATATGTATTACCCCCAAGGAGGAGTTAGGGAAGGGTGAGAGAAGCGGAGACCTTTGTTTTAACTTATGTACATCTGAATTCTTTGGAAGTCTTACTTTTCTAACTCAAAATAAAGAAAATGAGAAAACCCACATAAATAAAGAAAAACTGTGTATAATACAAACCTAGAAATAACCCTATTTAGTATACATGCCCTCTTCCAGGTTTCACTACACAAATAAGATTGTCTTCATAGCTTAAATTTGCCTTAAAATAATATGCATTACTTTCCAAGTCAATAAGCAAACATTGTGTTTTTAAGGACCGCCTTCTGGTCCACTGCCTCTTTAAACAATTTCTTATTAGTAGGCATTTAGGTTGCTTCTAATTTATTCTTTCTTTCTCTTTCAAACAAAAACAATGCAGTAATGAGCATCCGTAATACTAGATCGTTGCGCATAATCACAGTTATGTCCCTAGAACTAATTCCTAGAAGTAAAATTATTGGGTTAAAGGGTAGGTGTATTTTAAGGTTCTTAACGCTTATGGCAAAATCACCCTCCAGAAAGGTCACAAGGTCTATAATCCCTTATCCACAAAACTCTGAAAACTGAAAATGCTTTAATAAGTTTAACAACTAAACTCATTTGGTGGCAGACCCTGACCGGCATGGACACAAGGCTATTTAAAGCCTTTCATTTATCCCACGAAGTATGAGTATTTATACATTTCATGCAGGCACATAAATGTGTGTATTGCCCTGATTCCTACAGGGAGTGGTATATGAAGTACAATTTATACATCGTGTTGCCTTTCAAAGATCTGGAAAATTCTAAATTCCAACACATTCCTGTCCCCAAGGGTTTCTGGTAATGGATTATGGACGGGTGTTAATTTACGCTCCCCCGGCAATGCTATTTTCTTCATGTGCTCACCAACACTCAATTTTACAAGTTGTTTTCATCTTTGCCAACCTGATTTTTAACAAACATAAATGAGGTAGGGCACTTCTTCCAAGTGACCTGGCCATTTGAACGCCTCCTCACTTAGCCTATAAGCTGCTGTCTATGGCTCTGAGTACATTGGCTCCAGCACCCCTTGGTGAGGCCTTAGGCCTCTGCACCTTAAAAATACAGTGTTTGAGGGACTTCCTTGGTGGTCTGAAATTCCCAAGTGGCACCAGTGATAAAGAACCTGCCTGCCAATGCAGGAGACCTGAGAGACGTGGGATCTGGGTTGGGAAGATCCCCTAGAGGAGGGCATGGCAATCCACCCCAACATTCCTTCCTGGAGGATCCCATGGACTGAGGAGCCTGGTGTGCTGTAGTCCATAGGGATGCAAAGAGTTGGACACAACTGAAGCAAATTTTTTGGGCTCCAAAATCACTGCAGATGGTGATTGCAGCCATGAAATTAAAAGACGCTTACTCCTTGGAAGGAAAGTTATGACCAACCTAGACAGCATATTCAAAAGCAGAGACATTACTTTGCCAACAAAGGTCCGTCTAGTCAAAGCTATGGTTTTTCCAGTGGTCATGTATGGATGTGAGAGTTGGACCATGAAGAAAGCTGAGCGCCGAAGAATTGATGCTTTTGAACTGTGGTGTTGGAGAAGACTCTTGAGAGTCCCTTGGACTGCAAGGAGATCTAACCAGTCCATTCTAAGGGAGATCAGTCCTGGGTGTTCATTGGAAGGACTGATGCTGAGGCTGAAACTCCAGTACTTTGGCCACCTCATGCAAAGAGTTGACTCAATGGAAAAGACCCTGATGCTGGGAGGGATTGGGGGCAGGAGGAGAAGGGGATGACAGAGGATGAGATGGCTGGATGGCATCACTGACTTGATGGACATGAGTTTGGGTAAACTCTGGGAGTTGGTGATGAACGGGGAGGCCTGGCATGCTGTGATTCATGGAGTCGCAAAGAGTCGGACACGACTGAGTGACTGAACTGAACTGAAGCAAATTAGCGCACACACACACACATGGTGGTACAGTGGTTAGGAATCTGCCATGCAATGCAGGGACACAGGTTCTATCCCTGATCAGGGAGAAAAGACCCCACATGGGGCAGAGCAACTAAGTCTGAGAGCCGCAACTAGAGAGCCCATGCGCTGCAACAAAAGATCCTGCAGGCCACAACTAGCACAAATAAATAGAATAATTTAAAAAACTATGTATATAATGTTTGTTTGGTGACTTGGAAAGAAGTGCATGATATATTATTTTAAGGCAAATTTAAGCATCTTATTTGCGTGCTGAAACTTGGAAGAGGACATATGCACTAACCAGGGTTGCTTCTAGGTTTGTGTTATGCATCGTTTTCCTGTGTTTATCCATGCTGCTGACACCTCTCCACACCCTCTCAGGGACCACTGGCCCAAATGCCCCATGTCAGCACTTCCTCTGCCTTTATGGGAATTTCCTCACCCTCAACCTCCTTCCTGGTCTCTGGGTATTACTTCCTGCAGGCAAGAAGGGACACCATTCTTAGCTAACTCATCCAGTCATCAGCTGGAGGAGTGGTCCTACAGCAGAGAAATGCGGCCCCTGGTAACTCCAGGGTTACTCCAGGAAAATCCCTCGTTTCCAGGAGGCCTAGGTCTCTGATGGGGTTGCTGGGTCCCTGTAGATTCTAGTGAAGCCTCACTGTGATCATAACCCATGCCTCTGCCATTGAGGCCAACCCTCCTTACCAGAGTCATTCTGCCCGTGGGGTTATATTCTCTACCACCATCATTTACACCAGTCAAAATGACCTTGAAATTGTACATAGAGCCGTATGTGCTTAGTCACTCAGTCGTGTCCGACTCTTTGCAACCCTGGACTTAGCCCACCAGGCTTCTCTGTCCATGGGATTCTCCAGGCAAGAATACTCGAGTGGGTTGCCACGCCCTCCTCCCGGGTATCTTCCCAACCCAGGGATCGAACCCAGGTCTCCCACGTTGCAGGTGGATTCTTTACCAGCTGAGCCACCAGGGAAGCCGATAGAGCCATTTAGGGAGATTGATCCCAGCACCTGGTATCCTTGGGGTCAAGAAGGCTATAGGCAGCCTGGGAGACTGACTCCAGGGAGTCCTTGGGGGGTGGGGAGTACTGGGAACAAGAGATGCCAGTAGCAACATGATCTCCAGGACCATGGACTGTCACTGTTGCCTTGGGCGTCTCAGAGCTGATGGCTTTGCCTGCCTCACCCATACACCTTCGAAGCTGAGAAACAGCCCCAGGCTGATGCATGCCAATTCCCATCTCTGCCCCCAAGTCCTGAGCCCGTCATGGAATTACCGCAGGCTAGGCTGAGGTATCGGGAACACAAGTGCAGGGGCTGCCACTGGGGATGTGTCCCAGAGGCGCCTCCTGGGCCTGGGGAAGGGCCATCTGAATCCTGATAATGCACATCCCTGAGAACCTGCAGCTGCCACCAGTGTAGACAGGAACAGCAACAACAAAGAGTCTTGATGCAGAGCCTTCCAGAAGACATATGCAATCATCCATGTCCTCAGGACAAACAGTATCTGATCTCCCCAGACCACGGAAGCTGGCTTTGAGAAGTGAACCGACAGGATATGCAGGTATTTCTAAAAACAGCGTATTTTTCATGGCTCTTAATCTGGGGGTACTAACTGGGTTCATACTTTGGTTCTAGCACTCAGCAAAGCTATTTAAATTTCCCATACTTTTCTCATCTGTAGAGTGGAGATGGTTATTAGGGTCAAAAGAGATTGTATGGGTAAGGTTCAGGAAACAGTGCTGACTGTGTAGTGAGCACTCAGTAAATGCAAGCTGCTGCTGTTGTTGTTTTATTATTACTTTGAATGGTTATTAATATTATACTAGATGAAGAATAAACATGCCTTCGATCAGGAGCCCGAAAGCTCACTAGGGGAAGCAGTAGAGAGAACAAGAAACAAAGAAGGGGTCAAGGCTGGAATTCTGATTGCCAGACCACACAGAATCTCTCCCTTCTTCTGGTTAATAAAGTGAATATGAGATGATGCAGAGAAAGAGGCTGAGCCCCAAGATACACAGCAACTCTGGGACTGCAAGGAAACCCACCCCCACCCTCCCGACGCCCCCCACCCCCCACCGCCCAGGACTCTGGAGGGCTGGGCAATGAGCCCTTAACCTGCAGATGCGAAACCCATGCCTGTAGACCCAGGGACATGCTGGTGGCTTAGGGCAAGTCGTTAAGAGGGGAAGAGCATATGCAGAAAGAAAAAGTTTGGAAAGAGAATTTTTGTTTAAAACTGCAAAACTTCAAAGGCACTGAGAAGAAGTCAGAAGACTGAAAGGTGTTAAAGGGGAACAGAGACCTGAGGTGTCTGCCTCTTGCCCTGGGGTGGTCTTAGCACTTTCCCCAAGAGAAAAGCAGAAGCAAAGATGGAGGGCGTCAGTGAGATGTCACCATCTCTATAATTTTTGCTTCTCCATGGCCAGCCCATCCAGGGTTGGGGATGGGAGGGCAAGGGCCTATGGTCTGAAGCTTCCCCGCATCATGGAGAGACAGTCAGGCTGGAACCCTGGCGAGGGGGCTCAGGGAAGAGGGAGGCACAGGTGGTGGGTCTGAAGCAGGAAGGGTACAGGGGTCGTGTAATGAACAAGCATCCACTTGATCAATCTCAGCTGTGCATTCTGTACTCGGGGCGGCAGCTCTGGGCCCTGTGTGGACAGCCTTGCCCTCCACCCACACTCCATGGGAACCAACCACAGAGGCAGAGAAGTGTCTGTGGCCCACTTATTCATACCAGTTTTCAAAGCTGCAGGACTTGACCTGCTGCTCTATAAATGCCAGTTATGCCCACCCTTGGTAAAATCAGTGAGAAACAGAATGCCACAAGAAGGCAGAGGCTCTGGGACTGAAGAAATACCAACAGTGGCTTCAACCCGCCCATTTTAGGAAACAAGAGACCTTCTTGGGGTTAAGGGCATATCATCAAAGAGTTGTGAAGGATTAGCTCAGGCTAACAAAATGCCTTCATGAACTTCCAAGCTAGAGTTCTAAAATAAAATGGCAAAAGGGAAAGGGACCCAAGACATTCCTACTTCTTTTCTGTGCGTATATATGGGGGTATGGGTGTACATGTATGGATGCATGCATATGCAAATACAAAAGATTGAATATTTGCTGAACATTAATTCAGTCTGATGTATCACTATATATGTGAACACAGTATATAGAGAAAAAGGACTGGGAGCAAATATACCCAAAATGTCATTAATGGGATTCTGCAAGGTTGGACTACAGGGAATCCTTTTCTTTTTGTGAATTTCTCAAATTTCCAATGTTCTGAGTTTTGTTTCAGTTTTCTTAGAGAAGATGTTAGATCTCAGTGTCCTGTCTCTCAGGGGGTTCCTTGACCTTGTACAAACATACCCACCTTGTCCCAAGCAACCTCATGTCAACCGTGTGTGAGGAGGCACAGCCGTTGAGTCTGAAAAAGTCCTGCTGTGTCTTTCTCCCATGCTGACTGCTCACAAAACAAAAATGAATTTTTCCATGGTAACCTCCAGCCGCCTCAGTTAGACACAGAGGCCACACTGGCAACTCTTAACTAACTGGCAGCTTCGTGCTCTGCTCCTCTTCGTAGATAGGACTTGAGAGGAAAGTCTGGAACAACAGTCAGCACGCTGTTGGGACTAGGTTGGTTCAAACTGGCCACTGTTATCTGGGTGGTAAGATCAAAGATGACTGCTATCTTTTTTCTTTACACTCTTAGAACATGAATTTTAAAAATTATATATTTGACAGTTTATTTAGCTTTATTTTAGGAGGGAAAAGAGAAGATAAAACTTTGTTGCTTCTCCCTGCCCTCAGGAGAAAAATTCAGTCTCTTTACTCAGTTCATGAGGCCCCATGTGATCTTGTCCCTGACGAGTTAGTGACATTTTAAATGTTTGGTTGAACCATATGACGGTGCAGTTTTTCGTAGTCGAAGATGGTCCGTTATGGGCAACTTTATGTGCTTGAGTTCACTTAGGACCCTCATCCTCAACCAGATGCTGCCCCTTGGCCTGCAAAACCCAACCGCTGTCTACTCCCATCTTTCCCTGCCTCGACTCACCCCTGCTGCCTTACTAAATAACTCCTGCCCTTTCTTCAAGTCTTCCAGTCTGTCATTTCTTCCAAGAAGCTTTGGATTCTGAATTAAGCACCCCTCCTCTGAGCTTCCCAAGCATCCGTCCTCATTCACTCACTCAGTCGCTCAACAAATCATCATTAAGCACCAATTACATGCCCACCGAATTCCAGGCAGTAGGGACATGGTAAAGACAAAGTCAGTGACCCTTAGTCATAGTATACTATAGTCCTGTCGGTTTCTTATTGCTCATCTCCTCCACCAGAGCCCGAATGCTTCCATGTCTGTACACCATGAAACAGCCACGGCTCCACGTACCTGACACATAATAATCACATTCTCATTGAATGAAAAATAAATGGATTGCTCAAATTTATCAAAGTAGCGTATAACCGATCTTATTTCCCTTCTGTTCTAGTTTTTTTTTTTTTTTTTTTAATGTAATTACTCTCACAATTTATCATCTGACGAAAGGAAACAGCTGATAAAAGAAGTCCTCCTTTGTTCTGGACTTCCTGGCCGGGTCTCACAAGTCCTGTTTGCTTTGACTGCCTCTGGAGTGTTTGCCCAGTGAGGTCAGGGAAGGGAAGGGAAGGAGAACACCGCCCGCCTGTTGTTGGAGCCGCAGGAAGCCAGCTGCGGTGAGAGGGGGTGGGGATGCGGGGGCGGAAGGACAAACCCCAGCCTGGGGAGAGTGTGCCCTCCACAGCCATACCAGCTTCAGGACCTGCCCAGCAAAATCTGCCGGTACGTGTTCAGGTCCTAGCATTGAAGGATACTGGAGGCCAGATGGGGAAACTAAGACCCCAAGCAAAGTCAGCACTTGATGAGATCAGAGAGCCCTGTGACAAGGCCAGAGGCTCAAACCCTAACTTGCACGTTTTGGAACAGAGCTGGAGGTAGGGCAGAAAGGTGTCTAAAACTCCTAGTTTCTGGCTGCTGCTCAAACCACATGACTTTGGGTGACCCACCCCCCACCCCTCTTCACTAAGCATCTATTATGCTCCGGCACCTGTCTTGGTAGGCAGTATTGGGAGATGCAAATTCCTGCCCTTAACAGTCCCCCCAGTGGGAGTGCTGTCTGACTGGTGGCGTCCATAAAGTTGTGCAACTCACCTGGGTGACTCAGAACCGGAGGACCTGGAGCCTTGGAAGAGGGAAGCAGCCTCTCCAGCCTGCCCCTCCCCGAAGCGGAGGCTCTGCTCCCTGAGTCCCGCCTCCTCACGGCGAAGCTTTTACTTGGTGGAAGCCTGCAGTAGTCCTGAGAACCCAGACGGCCCAGGAGAGGGGTCAGAAACACCCCAGTTGTTGACCATCTACAGCGGGCCAGGCCCTATGCCAAGGCCTACACACGCAGTGTCCTTTGATCTTCAATACTGTTCTTTACAGATTAAGAGACCGGAGCTTTAAAGAGAGGGTGGAGAGGACTGAGTTCTGAAGTGTCCGCCGTGAGGCCCCCAGCACTGCTTTGCTTCCTTGCATTCATTAAACATTAGCACAGGGCTCCCAAGCATGCCTTCTGTAGCACATGGTCCAGAGCACTTCTGTTTGCCCATACTGGACAGCACAGATTTTAGAGAACACTTCCATCATCTCAGACAGCCCTATTAAACAGCAGTGAACTAAGCAGTGAGCAGCAGGCCGCTCATAAAAGCACTTTTCCACCCCCTGCATCTTCTGCTCTCATCCCTTCCAAAAGTGGCCATGGAGTAGAGGATGTCACAGGAACTCAATAAATATTTCTGAAATAAATGATGAGGATCTGGTCCAAGGAGCAAGAAGGAAGTGGCTGCAGTAGTGAAAGTAAGCCTGATTTAATCAAGAAATGTTCACTACGTGATGGAGAGCTTGGGCAGACTGAAAGGTCCTTCCTTCATCACCCATCCCCACCCATGAAAACACAGAAATGAATGGTGATATAATTTATTGGAGCAATCAAGTCCATACCTACCCATCGCCGCTTCCAATGACTCGTGTCTGCCCATGTGCACTTGCAGTAAAGCTTTTCAACCGGACCAAAGAGTGCTTAGCTCTGAAGCAGGCAAAAGCACCTGCTAAAGTGAGAGCTAGGATCCCGGAGTTCCTGAAACTCAGTTCCTTTATGGTGCTGATGGGGAACCTGGGGCTTGGTCTGTGGTCGCACAGCTAGGCCGAGGCAAGGCTATTCTCCTGCCCACTTGGCACCTGGAATTTAGGCCAGGATGAGAGCAGACACTCCTTGTCAGGACCAAGGAGCAAGGAGCTCAGGTGGCTAAAGAGCCAAGGTTGAGATCAAGAAGATGAAGAGATCAAGGACAAAATAAGACAGTCAGTTGGGGACAACCCCAGAGCAGTAGGGTCGACCAGTGCATGTTAAGAAGGGGATGGCAACTGGAAGGAAGAGCCAAGTCTGGCAGCCTCCCCCGTTGGAGAGGATAATGGGAACAGTCACTTGTGCACACTGCTGATGGGAGTGCATATTGCTCAGAGGATAACTTAACATTGTCTAGTGGTGCTGGTGGTAAAGAACCCACCAGCCAGTGCAGGAGATGTAGGAGATGTGTGTTTGATCCCTGGGTCGGGAAATGGCAACCCACTCCAGCATTCTTGCCTGGAGAATCCCATGGACCCAAGAACCTGGCGGGTTACAGTCCCTGGAGTCTCAAAGAATTGGACATGACTGAAGCAACTTAGCAGCAGAATTTAAAATAAGCATCCTCATGACTCAGAAATCTCACTACTTTTCTAGAGAAATATCTGCACGTGTGCACAGAGACACGTACAAAACTTCATGGCAGTATTTCCTACTATCATGAGAAACTAGCAAAAACGTAAATGTCCAGCCACAGAGACAGATCCATCAAAAGCAGTATATCAAACTAGGAGTAAAACCACCATATGACCCAGCAATCCTACGCCTAGATCTATACCTTGCTGCTGCTGCTGCTGCTGAGTCGCTTCAGTCGTGTCCGACTCTGTGCGACCCCATAGACGGCAGCCCACCAGGCTCCCCCGTCCCTGGGATTCTCCAGGCAAGAACACTGGAGTGGGTTGCCATTTCCTTCTCCAGTGCAGGAAGGTGAAAAGTGAAAGTGAACTTGCTCAGTCCTGTCCAAATCTTAGCGATCCCATGGACTGCAGCCTACTAGGCTCCTCCGTCCATGGGATTTTCCAGGCAAGAGTACTGGAGTGGGGTGCCATTGCCTTCTCCAAGATATATACCCTGAGGAAACCAAAATTGAAAAAGACACATGTATCCCATTGTTCACTGAAGCACTATTTACAATAGCTAGAACATGGAAGGAACCTAGATGTCCATCAACAGATGAATGGATAAAGAAGCTGTGGTACATATACACAATGCAATATTACTCAGCTATAAAAAGGAACACATTTGAGTCAGTTCTGATGAGGTGGATGAACCCGGAACCCATTATACAGAGTGAGGTGAGTCAGAAAGAGAAAGATAAATATCATATTCTAATGCACATATATGGAATCTAGAAAAATGGTGCTCAAGAATTTATTTACAGGGGAGCAATGGAGAAACAGACATAGAGAATAAACTTATGGACATGGGGAGAGGGGAGGAGAGGGTGAGACGTATGGAAAGAGTAACATGGAAACTCACATTACCATATGTAAAATAGACAGCCAATGGGAATTTGCTATATGGCTCAGGAAACTCAAACTGTATCCATCTAGAGGGGTGGGACAGGGAGGGAGGTGGGAGGGAGGTTCAAAAGGGAGGGGATATATGTATACCTATGGCTGATTCATGTTGAGGTTTGACAGAAAACAGCAAAATTCTATAAAGCAACTGCTGCTGCTGCTGCTGCTGCTGCTGCTGCTGCTGCTAAGTCGCTTCAGTCGTGTCCGACTCTGCGACCCCATAGACAGCAGCCTACCAGGCTCCCCCGTCCCTGGGATTCTCCAGGCAAGAACACTGGAGTGGGTTGCCATTTCCTTCTCCAGTGCATGAAAGTGAAAAGTGAAAGTGAAGTCACTCAGTCATGTCTGACTCAGCAACCCCACGGACTGCAGCCCACCAGGCTCCTCTGTCCATGGGATTTTTCAGGCGAGAGCATAAAGCAACTATCCTTCAATAAAAACAAACAAACAAACAAAAAGCAATATATCTACATTGGGGAATACTACAAAGCAATTAAATAGAGCATAGATGATCCATGCAGGGCCACCACATCACACACCATATCTTTGTTTTTTAAAATGTTTTTATTTTGTATTGGGATACAGCTGATTAATAATATTGTGATAGTTTCAGGTGGACAGTGAAGGGACTGAGCTGTCATATATCCAGGTATCCATTCTCCCCCAAACTCCCCTCCCGTCCAGGCTGCCACATAACACTGAGCAGAGTTGCATGCTCTATACAGTAGGTCCTTGTTGGTTATCCATTTTAGATATAGCAGATACACCACATCTTTGAATGAATTAGAAAAAGATAGTCCCCTTTGGGTAGACCAGTCAAAGAAAGGGAGCCCTTCCTTTGTGCTAAGTCAGCAGAGATGGACTGAGTTTCCGCCTCCCTCCTGCCTTCTGGGCTGTGAAACCAAAGAGATGGCTCTGAGTTGAGTCCCTCTAACCTGAAACACCACGTCAAATGGAAAAACAAGTTGTAGCATAGTGTGCCAAAGAGAATGCCTGTGATAAACTTGAACATACATTCTTTATATTTTCTATGAGGACATACATACATACTGAGCATGTCAATGAGCAGAAAAAAAGACTGGGGAGGGCATACATTTTCCTGCAACAACTCTTTACTTCTTCGGTGGGAAGGAGCACAGTGTGTCAGAGTGAACTTTAATCTCATCCAAAGTATTTTGATTTAACGTTTCAAAGGAGAATGCATGTCTCTACTTTTAAACTAAAAAATAAAAAAATGGAAAGTTGGGTTTTTGAGACAGAAGAAGAAATATATGTCCTCCTAGGAGACACCCACACCACCATCACCAGTAGATTTAGAGCATCTTGCTCCATGAGCCAAAAACCCCACACCAGTCTTCTCTAGACCTTGATGCGTGCTCATGTGCTCAGCCACTAAGTCGTGTCCAACTCTTTGCGACCCTCTGGACTGTAGCCCTCCAGACTCCTCTGTCCGTGGGATTTTTTCAGACAAGAATATTGGAGTGGATTGCCATTTTCTCCTCCAGGAGATCTTCCTGACCCAGGGATTGAACCTCAATCTCCTGAGTCTCCTGCATTACAAGGGTATCCTTTTTTGCTAAACCATCGAGGAAGCCTTAGATCTCAATACTGAACTCATTTGAGGGAGTGCAGAGGGACTGAGAGCCCAGATTGGATGAAAGAAGTTTTTAAAAATAAGAGGACGGTAACCCTAGTGAGTCTCTCTCAGTCTCTCTCTCTGAGGTGCGCCTGCAGGCAACCTTAGTGACTTCAGCTGGGCAGAAGTGGGGGAAGGAGGTGGGAGTCTCGCCTTTCTCCATCTTCTAGAGGCGGCCTCTCCCCAAAGCAGGGAGCACCACTGTGCCCTGGTGGAATGTAGCGAGACAGTCAACACACCAACTTGCGCAAGATCAAAAGAGCCCTCAGATGACTTTAGGGGGCTTTATACACTGAAAAGAAGGTGAGGGAAGTTGACTGGTCTTGAAATTGTTTTTTAATGGTTTGATTTCACGGTCTTCTTGTTACTTAAGCATCATTCATCTTCCTTCAAATCTCTAGCCAGGGCTTCACAGGGCTTGGCAGCTCAATTTCCTTTCAGCCTACTGGATGAGACAGAAGGGTCCACCGGTCACTTATCTAAGCAAAGCACATTGGGAGCCATTAGAACTTGCGCCACCCGGCAGACTGTTCTGAACCAGAGAGGAGAAATCAAGGCTGCCTCACCATATGAGACTCAGGTAAGTTGATCCCTTCTTCCCATCCCTCCCTGACTGCCCCAGTGTAGACCAGTTGGAAACATGAGGGAGAGGGAGTCAGGCAAAGGAAGACCATCTTTTCTGTCCACTCAAGTCCTTTGAGCCACATGTCTAGGCAGCAGTGGCAGAGGAGAAATCACGGCATTGCTGGTGTTTCTATCAGGACCCAGCTGTGTTTAATCCTTGAAAGTGGCCAGAAAGTTATGGACTCTGCTAAGATCGGTTAAAGATCAAGAAAAGGAGATATCACAGAGCACAGCAATGAGTAACAAAAAAACTGTCTCATCTTTCTGTGTCTACCACACTGAGTGCTCCCAATGAACCACTTACATTTGGATTCTCTTAGTTGACCTATTTTCCCTAATCCTTTTTGAGTCATTCGAAGCTAATTTTTCTGTATCCTTTTACTGACAAGTAACAAAACCAGAGCTCTCGGTTTCTCTCACTGCTTTGCCTGTATCTCCTTGGCTTATCCTTTTCTACAGCAGACAGACTTTCTCTGGGCAGCTGAGAATTAGGCCACCACCTTCTTCAACTTCAACTCCTTTCTGATCCATAACCCCTGGGACAGGGTCCTTCTCCAACTCCAACCAAAAAAATCTGAGACGGACCCTGATTGGTCTTGTTCGGGTCACATGATCCCCCAGTAAGGGGTCAGAGTCTCGTGACTGTCATACCCCCTCCCAGGTCGTGTGTTTGGATTGGGGCTGTGCAAGTCCCCAGAGTAAGGCTGGGCATGCTGGAAACAAAGAACTGTAGCGGGCTCCCGTGATGCTAAGGGGCATCTGCAGTAAGCACCGCTTCCACTCTTCCGATGTCTTGGAATTCCTGTCTCTCTACTTAGTTTTAGATTTATTTTCTTGTCATTGTTGTTATTCAGTTGCTCAGTCACGTCCAACGCTTTGCGACCCCATGGACTGCAGCACGCCCGGCTTCCCTGTCCTTTGCTATCTCCTGGAGTTTGCTCAAACTCGTGTCCATTGAGTCGGTGATGCCATCCAACCATCTCATCCTCTGCCACCCTCTTCTCCTGCCCTCAATCTTTCCCAGTGAGTCAACTCTTGGCATCAGGTGGCCCAAGTATTGGAACTTCAGATTTATTTCCTTACTTACTTTTGGCTGTGCTGGGTGTTCACTGCTGTGCTTGGGCTTTCTCTTTGTGGCAAGCGGAGGCTACTCTTCCTTGCGGTGTGCGGGCTTCTCATTGCAGTGGCTTCTCTTGTTGTGAAGCACAGGCTCTTGACCCGAGGGCGTCAGTAGTTGCAGCGCGTGGGCTCAGGAGCTGTGGCGCATGGGCTTAGCTGCTCCACAGCATGTGGGCCTTTCCGGGGCCAGGGATCGAACCAGTGTCCCTTGCGTTGTAAGGTAGGTTGTTATTCACTGTACCACCAGAGAAGCCCTCCACTTACTTTTAAAAGATAGTTTAAATCTTATGAGAGTTTTAAAAGCCCCTTCTTGCCTGGAAAATCCCATGGACGGAGGAGCCTGGTAGGCTATAGTCCATGGGGTCACAAAGAGTCGGACACGACTAAGCAACTTCACTTAACAGAATCAGGCAATTATGAAACAAAATAAAAATTAGTGATAGAAATGTCCACATTTTAGCTTCCTCTTCCCTAAAAGTTATAAAGGCCCATTTGTTAAACAAACAAACAAACAAACAAACAAAAAAACTCCCCTTGCCTTTTACCTTGTTCTTTCTTTTGATAATAGGCGGACTCTTAGAAAAGACTAATTCTCTTTTTCAGTGAAATTTTGCAGTTATTCATATTTTAAAATATTTGGAAATTTTAAATTTAAGTCATATTCCAATATCTAACCAGGACAGTAAAAACAATCAATTGCTCTTCAATCCGTCCCATACCCCCCAGAGACCTCTGGTTTGGTCTTTAGTTCAAGGTGTGTGCATGCTCCGTCCCTCAGTCATGTCCGAATCTTTATGACCCCACAGACTTCAGCCAGCCAGCCTCCTCTGTCCATGAGATTTTCCAGGCAAGAGTACTGGAGTGGGTTGCCATTTCCTCCTCGAGTTCATTCAAGGTAGCAAAGATTAACTACTAGAACTTCAGGAACTTTAGAGATGTACAGAATAGCATATTGCTAAACTTCCCCCTTGCTTTTGTAAGACCGATCTCAAAAGCTGTGTTCTCTCTGACTAGCCACCCATTCCAACCTAAGTGGAACTGATCACGTCCACGTATGTTCCCTACCATTGTTCTGAAGTCCACCAGTCATAACAGGAAGACTGTCATGGTAGGGGTAATGGGGCCATGTTTGTTCATCTCTCCCTTCCTTCCAGGCTGTGGGTTGCTTAGGTTTGTGTCTGAATCACCTCTGTGTTCTCTACATGCATCTGAGGGTGTGACACAGTGGTGGTCTCTGGGGTGGATGGATGGAAGGATGGACGGATGGGTGATGGAATTCGTCTTGATGGTGAGAGGGCAGGTGATTCACGAGTATGGGAGCCTAACGATGTGCTAGTTCAGGCCGTTTGGATGTGGCATTTCCATGAGACTTACAATAAGTGAGTAAATGATGATAAGTGAGAAAATAATGTCCCTGACTACAGAGGACCCCATGGTCAGCCTCAGGTAGGTTCTCAAGGAGCCTGAGTCACACATGGGATGCCAGTGTTAGCCCATCTCTGCTTGACTTGGTTGTACAGGGCCCTGCCTCTTCCCTCGGCAGCCATGGACCACACCCCCAGTGCTCACCTGTGAGCTGCCACCAGGCATGACCGCCACTCCCGCCCCCTCCTCTGCCAGAGCAGAGGCTCCTGGAGCTGGCGTGCTGCCCCCGAAGTAGTGCCGAGCCTTGGGGAACGCTGCCCCCCTGTCTCCCGCTGACAGCCAGAGCTCTGCAGAGCCTCAGCGGCGAGAAAGCAAAGCTCCCGAGGCCCCTGCTCCCTGGCAGGCATCCCCGGGGATGCAGGGCAGGCAGAGGATGGTCTCTGGGCTGGCTTCCCTCCCACTTGCTGGTGGCTCTGAGCAGGGGATGGGGAGAGGGTGGTATGCAGTATGCCAGTGTTAGCCCAGGGGAGGGCTCCCGAGACTGCTCTGCCCGCCAGCCCTGCACGGAATCTCCGCCTTGCTTCTCCTGCAAGTTCTCTCAAAGCAGCGTTCCCTCCCCTCTCCCCTGAGGACCCCAGGGCAGGCCGTGTGCAGCCGTGCTGATGCTGTGCCGATTTGCAGCTCCGCTCGGTTGATGTCAGAGGCATGGTTGTGGCTCGCCTAAGTTTTCTCTCCCTGGGCAGCTCATCCCCAGTGCAGATCTTACCTCGCTCCAAGCCTACATCTTCAGGGAGGAGCTGTCCCAGGAGGCCCCGCACAAGCACCCCAAAGTTAGTCTGTCCCAAAGCTCTCTTCCCCCGCCCCTGGTCTTCACGTTCCCTCGGGCAGTGGTGTGTTCCAGCCAGAACCAGGACGGCCACTGGTTCCGTGCACCCAGCCATTCACAGAGCACAGCTGATGCTTTCCCCCCACCCCCAACAAACTTTAAACTTTTTATTTTTTATTGGGGTATAGCCAATTATCAATGGTGTGATAGTTTCAGGTGAATGGTGAAGGGACTCAGACATACGTATACATCTATCCACTCCCCGCAAGACCCCCTCCCATCCAGGCTGCCACATAACATTGTGGTGCTACCTCTTGACCCACTCAGACCCATCCTCGCCTCACTCCCCACTCCCTCCATCCCCATTGCCCTCTTTGTCTACATGGGTCACCTCTTATCTGGCTAGGGAGGCCGCTGCTGGTCTCCCTCACCCACTGGCTCCTGCCTGACTCGATGGCCAGACGTCTACCTGTCGGTGTGCAACATTTTCCCTGGTGATTTTCCAGAAGCGTAGTTTTGATCCTATCACCCTCCTGCTTAAAGTCTCTGGAAGGTTTGCCCGAGTTCTCTGAAAACTCCACAAGTTCCTCTGTGCTGGGTAGAAGGTCTTATTGAAATCTGGTCTCTCCTTTTCTCTCAAGCTCACCTCTGTTCAGTCAAATCCCAGGGAGAAGGGCAGTTAGGCAGAGCAGTCACAGGGAGAGCAATAACTTCTGGGCCCACAGCTGCACCCGTTTTAAAGGTCGTCCAGAAGCAGAGACATTACTTTGCCGACTAAGGTCCCTCTAGTCAAGGCTATGGTTTTTCCTGTGGTCGTGTATGGATGTGAGAGTCGGACTGTGAAGAAGGCTGAGTGCCAAAGAATTGATGCTTTTGAACTGTGGTGTTGGAGAAGACTCTTGAGAGTCCCCTGGACTGCAAGGAGATCCACCCAGTCCATCCTAAAGGAGATCAGCCCTGGGATTTCTTTGGAAGGAATGATGCTAAAGCTGAGACTCCAGTACTTTGGCCACCTCATGCGAAGAGTTGACTCATTGGAAAAAACTCTGATGCTGGGAGGGATTGGGGGCAGGAGAAGGGGACGACCGAGGATGAGATGGCTGGATGGCATCCCTGACTCGATGGACGTGAGTCTGAGTGAACTCCGGGAGTTGGTGATGGACAGGGAGGCCTGGCGTGCTGCGATTCATGGGGTCGCAAAGAGTCAGACATGACTGAGTGACTGAACTGAACTGAACTGAGGCAGATGCTGCCACCTGTGTCAGGGAGGCCAGTCAGAGTGGAAGGCTTCTCGCTGCCACTAGAAAGGGCAAAAGCGTGTGCCCTAAGCCCCTGCTCATACACCCCTCAGGAGAGCACCTTTCAGGATTCCAGGCTCACAGGAAAGTCCTCTCTCTCTCCTCTGCCCAATCTGAGTAATGGAGTAATGATTGATGTTCACTAAGCTCCTACTGTATGATCCAGGTACCAGGCTATGCCCTGTCCCATTTGATCTTCGCAGCACCCCTATAAGGCAGTACAATCATTATCCTCATTTTACAATGGACCTGCTGGAGTCCCAGAAGTCAAGTTGCTTGCTCAAAGTCACACAGACAGAGAGTGGCAGAGCTGGGATATGGAGCCGTGGGTGTGCCCTACACCACCGGGCCAGTGATATGTCTTAGGTTTCAGGATCCAAGGGCTGCACGAGGAGGGCACTCCACAGTGTGGCTCTTATTCTTCTGCGTGTACTTCTAGCACGTGTAAGGAGCAGCTGATTTGGCATCACCTCCGCTTCCCTGGTGGCTCAGATGGTAAAGCATCTGCCTACAGTGTGGGGGACCTGGGTTTGATCCCTGGGTCGGGAATTTCGCCTGGAGAAGGAAATGGCAACCCACTTCAGTACTCTTACCTGGAAAATCCCATGGATGGAGGAGCCTGGTAGGCTACAGTCCATGGGGTCACAAAGAGTCAGACACGACTGAGTGACTTCACTTCACTTCACTACTCCTTTTGAGGATGTAGGCATCCTATTGAAGAGAAAAGATTCAGAAATATCTTGGTGGTGATAAGCTGCAGCTTGGCCCACTAGAAGAACTTGTCTTGACCAAATCTGGGGAGAAAAAGAGGAAGCTCTACTTCTTGTTGTTCAGTTGCTCAGTGGTGTCCGACTCTGCGACCCCATGGACTGCAGCATGCCAGGCTTCCTTGTCCATCACCAAATCCTGGAGCTGGCTCAAACTCATGTCCATCAAGCTGGTGATGTCATCCAACCCTCTCATCCTCTGTCACCCTCTTCTCCTCCTATCCTGAATCTTTCCCAGCATCAGAGTCTTTCCTAATGAATTGGCTCATTGGGTGGCCAAAGTATTGGAGCTTCAGCTTCAGCATCAGTCCTTCCAGTGAACATTCAGGGTTGATTTCTCTTTAGAATTGCTCTGTTTGGTCATTCTGATCTCAGAGGCTGCAGGCAAGGAATCTCAGTTCAGAAAATCACCTCCCACATGCCCAGAAATGAATTCCATTGTGAATGTACGGCCACTGCCAGGGTTCCACCAGGAGCGGGAAAGAGTGTGTTCCACATCTCAGGGATGGCAGCTGAGATGCGGGGTCCTGTGTCTCCCCTTCAATGTGAAGAAAGCCTCGTCATCTCCTCAGGACAATAGGAGGTGGGACCAGAGCCCAAAGGGCGCTGCACAACGAGAGCTGTGGGAGGGTCGAGTAGGCAGCGCTGTGTTAGACGTGAAGACCAGCATGTGGGAGCAGAGATGAGATTTCCTAGACGCAAGCGATGCCTTCAAAAGTGAACCTCTCCAGCTGCCTGTCTCACCCTTGTGGCTCCTCTTTGTCTGCCTGGCTTCAGATTTAAGGTCAGTGGAAACACACAGCACAGGTTATTCAGAAACTACCTCTACGGACGAGGCTGCTTCCTTCACAGTGGACACATGGAATCTGACCCGCGTTCTTCTCCCACCCTGGGCAGCCCAGAGGAGTCGGGATTGAGGACTGGGGCTGTGCAGGAGGGGATCCCGACTGCAGGGCAGTCCGTGCGTGGTGACTATGTGTTCCTCACATCCCAGAGAACGCCTCTTCCTCAAGATTTATGACTTCATTTTGTTGTAATGCTTTCTGCCAAAATTCTAAGAAGCCACAGTGACGGATGGGTAGCACGGAGAGGGGCAGAATGCGCTGGTGGAAACAGCTCAGATGAAGGCTTAAAGGGAAGAAGCCCTTGATCAGCAAGTGTCTGCTGAGCACCTACCCTGTGTGCTGTGCGTGCTAAGTCGCTTCAGTCATGTCTGACTCTTGGCGACCCTATGAACTAGAACCCTCCAGGCTCCTCTGTCTGTGGGATTCTCCAGGAAAGAATACTGGAGTGGGTTTCCATGCTCTCCTGCAAGGGATCTTCCTGACCAAGAATCAAACCCGTGGTTCTTATGTCTTCTGCACTGGCAGGTGGGTTCTTTTCCACCAGCACTACCTGGGAAGCCCTTGCCCTCCTTGCTTATTCCCAGGGAGGCAGAGGTCAGAGCCACAGCCCCTTAAAGGACACTGAAGGCTCTAGCAATGCCTGCCCTCCCTGGAAGGATGAACGTTAGCAGTCCTTCCAAGTGGGGGACAGAGAGTAGCATCTCAGAGGAGCTCCGGTTCATGCCAACCCCTCCCGGACCAGTAGTAAAGCTTCAGAAAAACCAGCCCGTGAGCTAACCCAGGGTGGGGAGAGACCAGGCACAGCCCTTTTATTCTATCCTGTCTAAACCCTGTGTGTCCTCAAGGGTAAGACATGATCCTGACCCTGCTGATGGCTGCCCAACCTTATCCCTCTGACACCAAGGTGTTCTCCCCTTAGGCCACCTGGAAAATGAAAGTTTAGTCACTCGGTCCTTGCGAGCCCATAGACTGTAGCCCACCAGGCTCCTCTGTCCATGGCAAGAACACTAGGGCAGGTTGCCATTCCCTTCTCCGGGTGATCTTCTGACCCAGGGATTGAACCCAGGTCTCCTACACTGCAGTCAGATTCTTTACTGTCTGAGCCACCAGGGAAGCCCTCAGGCCACCTGGAACCTCCTCCAGAACAGCTGAAAAGCCCCGGCTTGAGGAGCTTGGTGTCCACCGCAGGCCCTCCTCCCATTTCCACTTTGTCTACTCCAGTTTCTCCTTTGAAATAAATGTATTCAATCTGAAGGTACAAAATGGATGAAACAGTTGTTTTTAAATGCTGATTTCATGCCCCTCCCAAAGGCACTCTTTTGTTCTCCTGTTTAATTTTTACATCGCATCGGCAATAACAAACTCTAGGGCAGGTGCATCAAAGGAAACTGATAATTGCTAACTGTACATTTTATTTGGTTCATTACTTTGTTAACACCTGATTCTGAAAAATACTCCCTCTGAACCGGCATAAAAATTATTAGCAACAAAGAGATCCTTTTTTGCATAGAAATAGGTTTATTACCTGCCACCTGCAAGTGAGTGTGTGAGATTGGCTTTGTGGCAGCCAGCAACATTCAGCAAGCACCTTTCCACCTGCCTCCAGGTAAACAAACATCTTATCACCCGAGGGTTATAACCTAAGGGTTCTGTTTTGCTTTGCAGAAGTGTACCCATGTTGTACCCTGGGATTCCAGGTGGGTGGGAAATAGTAGAGTCCCAGGGACACGGGGTTCTAAAGTGGGCCTGGGGCATCCCCAAGAAGGCAAGAAGGTATAGGATGTCCTAAGAGCTAGTTGAGGGGGAGCACACTGGGAAACCACCCAATTACTGAGTGTGTGCGATTCATTCTATGTTTAGGCGAGAGTGTTATTTGCTCAGTTGTGTCCGACACTTTAAGATCCTATGGACTGTAGCCTGCCAGGCCCCTCTGTCCGTGGAATTCTCCAGGCAAGAATACTAGAGTGGGTTGCCATTTCCTTCTCCAGGGAATCTTCCCAACCCAGGGATCGAATCTGTATCTTCCCACGTTGCAGGTGGATTCTTTACCGTCTGAGCCACCAGTACTTCCTATGTGCACGGTCAGCAGCAGAATTCCAATGTATGTAAGTAGTGGGTGGTGGATACACCTGGATGCCTCCTAACATCTTTAAATTCCCTTCCTGTGTTTGGGCAAATTCCCTGGCTCATGACCGCACATTCCCACCCCTCCCCTCCTGCCCCCACCAAGGCCTCCTTAAGAGAGAAGCTATTTAGAATGCCTCTTGCTTCTCAGGCTCAGGTAAGAGACAGCCTTCACTGATGGGACACCCGCTGGAGACTTTGATTGGGAAACTAATGTCATAAAGACATGGAACCCATTCTGCTGAGCATAGCAGCCAAGTAGCCAGCTAGCTCCCAGTGACCAAGATTCCAGATCGCATCCGAGCCCCACACTCAGGTACGTGAATGTGATGTTTGTGTCCAGGGCTGTCTTCTATTTGTGATAGAATCTGGTCACTGTTCTTTGCTACTGGGTATTCAGGCTTGTTCCTCTGGACCTCTCAGAATCTCTGGGTTGTTGATATACCTGAACAAATGCATTTTCTGCTGAAACTGGCTCAAATGGGTTTCTGATGTTTGCATCTGGGAACCCATGTACTCATAGCTCTATACACTGCAAATGTCAGATGCCCAAAGGGCATTTGTTGGTTTGTGAAACCTAAAACCCCCAGGAGTCTGTAGTCTCAGATATGGTCAGACAGGGACTAGGACTAGCTGCATAATTTGCAAAAGAAAATAAAACTGCTAGTTGCTCATTCGTGTCCGACTGTGACCCCATGGACGGTAGCCCGCCAGGCTTCTCTGTCCATGGAATTCTCCAGGCAAGAATCCTGGAGTGGGTTGCCATTTCCTACTCTTAGCGATCTTCTTGACCCAAGGATTGAACCCACACCTCTCACATCTCCTGCACTGGCAGGTGACTTCTTTACTGTAGCCACCAGGGAAGCCCAGGTAATTTGAGAGGCCCAGCACAAAATGAAAGTTCAAGACCCTTTTCCAAAGAGTGCTGAGAATTTCAAGACGACAGTGCAAGAGCATGAAGCCAGGTACAGGGTCCTTCTGAGTGCAGAGCTCTTTGTGACGGCACAGACGGCATGCCCACAGTGCTGGCTCTGCTCCAGGACGCCTGTGTCTTTCTCGTCCTCCTGCTTGGTTCTGTCAAGTCCCATCTGACCCGTTGCCTGCCCACGCACTCCAGTGTTACAGAGGGGAAGGCTGGCTTCCCACAGTTAAGAGCCCAGTTGCATCTGCAGCGTGTCCAGGCACGCTCACCACCATTGCGCTGATGGGCCCGGTATGCGGACTGTGGTCTCAGCTCAGGCTCCCAGCCTCTGCAGGGAGGATGGGTGTGCGGGGGGTTTCTAGAGGACATGCTCCCAGGGGAGACCTGTGGGGAAGCAGGGACAGGGAGGAAATGAAGCAGAGGCCCTCGGAGGGGCTCCAGAGCATGAGTGATGCCTCAGAGTTGCCTGCACCTGAGACAGGGAGGCTGGCTTTTCAACACTCCCTGTGTGCACCCCGCAGGCACTGATTAAGGGCCACGCCCCGTGTGGGTGGGCACCTGTCTTCTCAGACTTTCTGTGCACATGGACAACGTGGGCCCCCTAGACTGAGGAACAGCTTCTATAAAAGACACGCAGGGGCGTACTCCTGGAGGTCAACACTGAAGTGAAGAGAGAGGTCCTGGAGTGGTACAGGAAGTCTAGAGCCCTGGATTTAAGAACATTCCAGAGTCCTGACCCTACCTGAAGTGGCCCTGAGAAAATGCTGATGTGAGAAACCCCACATTTCCACTGGGAATGTTCGTGCCGGGGAGTCAGGAAATACCAGGTGATGGGCCAGTGGGGACTAGAAGATCATGCATATTACCCTAACATTTCAAAAATTAATCTTAGCCTACCTAAGTAATGCAAAACTCAGATTCCCTCCTTTGAAATGAATGAATTACATAACAGTGTTTTGTAAGAACTCTGAGAGCTTCTGAGTCTGTCACAGGAAAAATCTTTGCACAGACTCTGCTCCTCTCTTTTGACACCTGCAGTTAGTCATAGGTGACTACTGATTGGTCTTGAGAGGTGCATATCATTAGATTCATTAAGGACAGGGTCCTAGAAGAATAGGATTAATTATTAACAGGGAGATTTATGAATACATTTTAATAACAGCCTTGTTGAAGTACAATTCACATACCATACACTTTCCCTATGTAAAAGGTAGAATTCAGTCACTTTTAGTCTATTTAGTAAAATTGGGCAATGACTGCCACAGTGAACTTTAGAAAGTTTGCATCAAAAAGATAAAACTTCTGTCAAAAAAGAAACCCCAGACCCATTAGTATTCTTTATGCCCAGTTAAGGATTTGGAAATCCTTAGTCCTAAGTGGAGGTGATGGAATTCCAATTGAGCTGTTTCAAATCCTGAAAGATGATGCTGTGAAAGTGCTGCACTCAATAGGCCAGCAAATTTGGAAAACTCAGCAGTGGCCACAGGACTGAAAAAGGTCAGTTTTCATTCCAATTCCAAAGAAAGGCAATGCCAAAGAATGCTCAAACTACTGCACAATTGCACACATCCCACATGCTAGTAAAGTAATGCTCAAGATTCTCCAAGCCAGGCTTCAGCAATATGTGAACCGTGAACTCCCTGATGTTCAGGCTGGTTTTAGAAAAGGCAGAGGAACCAGAGATCAAATTGCCAACATCCACTGGATCATGGAAAAGCAAGAGAGTTCCAGAAAAACATCTATTTCTGCATTATTGACTACGCCAAAGCCTTTGACTGTGTGGATCACAATAAACTGTGGAAAATTCTTCAAGAGATGGGAATACCAGACCACCTGACCTGCCTCTTGAGAAATCTGTATGCAGGTCAGGAAGCAACAGTTCGAACTGGACATGGAACAACAGACTGGTTCCAAATAGGAAAAGGAGTCCGTCAAGGCTGTATATTGTCACCCTGCTTATTTAACTTCTATGCAGAGTACATCATGAGAAACGGACTAGAAGAAACACAAGCTGGAATCAAGATTGCTGGGAGAAATATCAATAACCTCAGATATGCAGATGACACCACCTTTATGGCAGAAAGTGAAGAGGAGCTAAAAAGCCTCTTGATGAAAGTGAAAGAGGAGAGTGAAAAAGTTGGCCTAAAGCTCAACATTCAGAAAACTAAGATCATGGCATCCGGTCCCATCACTTGATGGGAAATAGATGGGGAAACAGTGGAAACAGTGTCAGACATTATTTTTTTGGGCTCCAAAATCATTGCAGATGGTGACTGCAGCCATGAAATTAAAAGACGCTTACTCCTTGGAAGAAAAGTTATGACCAACCTAGACAGCATATTCAAAAGCAGAGACATTAGTTTGCCGACTAAGGTCCGTCTAGTCAAGGCTATGGTTTTTCCTGTGGTCATGTATGGATGTGAGAGTTGGACTGTGAAGAAGGCTGAGCACTGAAGAATTGATGCTTTTGAACTGTTGGAGAAGACTCTTGAGAGTCCCTTGGACTGCAAGGAGATCCAACCAGTCCATTCTGAAGGAGATCAACCCTGGGATTTCTTTGGAAGGAATGATGCTAAAGCTGAAACTCCAGGACTTTGGCCACCTCATGTGAAGAGTTGACTCATTGGAAAAAACTCTGACACTGGGAGGGATTGGGGGCAGGAGGAGAAGGGGACGACAAAGGATGAGATGGCTGGATGGCATCATGGACTCGATGGACGTGAGCCTGAGTGAACTCCGCGAGATGGTGATGAACAGGGAGGCCTGGCGTGCTGTGATTCATGGGGTCGCAAAGAGTCGGACACAACTGAGTGACTGAACTGAACTGAAACAAAAAATGTTTAGGATTGGTGGACCATCCCTCTAGTTCCTAATTTCAGGAAACATCCAGAAAGCCCTCTGGGAAAGCATGGCTCTAGAAAGTCCCCCATTATTTTCATGCTGTTGGGAGAATCATGACTTTGAGTGCCTTTCTTTCTTCTTTTTTTTTTTTTTTAATATTTATTTATTTGGCTGTGCCAGGTCTTAGTTGCTGCACATGGGATCTTCAGCTGTGGCATGTGAACTCCTAATTGGAGAATGTGGGAGCTAGTTCCCTGACCAGGGATCGAACGTGGGCCCTCTGCATTGGGAGTGTGAAGTCTTAGCCACTGGGCTACTAGGGAGGTGCACTTGATTGCCTTTCTGATCGTCAGACTCAGTGACAGGCACATCAACAGAAAAAAAAAAAAAGGAGCGGGGGGGGGGGGGGGGGAAGACTCTATTAACCCAGTCAGGCCATGGCAGTAAGTCAGGCGCAGGTCACAGTCCAAGAGAAATGTGAGCACTTGCATCCCTGGCTATCTCCAGAGCACACGGGGCAGAGGTGTGGCAGTTTCCTTCCTCATCACCAAGGGGACCTCAGGTCACTCCTAATGAGGTCCTGCATCTCCAAATTCCAGCTTGGACAAAACCAGGCAGTGCTTACACAGGAAGCTGGCCATGCTCGCTGAACCAATTTATACACTTCTATTTAAAAGAAAGAAGAAAAGGAAAAAAAAAAAGCCATCTTTTAGGAGAAGCAAAGGGGCAAAGGAGCATCCAGCTAAACATGTTACCAAATCTTTGAGAAATAAACAACAATACTGAGGAATGTGCGTCTGATCAAACATTTTTTTCATCCTTCTGAGACAAAGAATTTATTAAAAATTACCCATAAGCTTATTAGGTCAATTAATCATATACCTGCATGTAACTCTGGTGTAATAAAGATCTTGACTGGAGTGTGGTGTGACCGAGCGAGGTCCACTGAGTAAACACCCACGTGAAGCCCTTTCCCCTGGAACCTGAGAGTCAGGCAGCGAAAAGAAGACGTATTCTGCACATCACATCGGCCCCATTAGGAGGCCCCTGTGATCACATTATGTGCTTTGTCTTCAGAGACTTCCCGGTCTTTTTCACCCATAAGCAGAAAAAGTCGTCTCCATCTCATTACCAGGCTCCCGGGAGCCCGTTCCCTCTGATGTGTCTCCCTCCCTCACTTTGGAGCTCGACTTCCTTGAGATCTCTCATCGTCACCTTTATTATAATGGAGTCTTACAATCCCACAGCTAGTGACACCCAGGGGAGGAGTATTCTGATGAGGAGGGTGGGGGTGCCCGGAGGAGCCATCTGTGATGGAAGCTTCCACAGGGACGACTCGGCAGACAGGCAGGAAGAAGGAAGGACTCGTCGGGGAGATGAGTGTCCCACCACCCGATTGCCCTCCCCTGGTCTCAGGCAAGAAAAAAGACAGCAAGGCCGTGGACAGGATCCGTGAAAGCGGCCCCTGCCTGATTTTAGTGGCAGCAGCCAGTAACATTTGCTTCTCAGGTAGAAGCATCAGAGTTTGGAGTACACAGAGGCAGATGAGTAAACAGAGGTGATGCCTTTTCTTTGTGACATATGTGGGCAGAAGGAGCCCAAAAGGCCCCTGGGAGGAAAGAATGATAGCTGGTTTCCTTTTCTCTCACTGGACAGAGTCTCTGATTCAATGGCAGGACAGTTAACCAGGCCGATGGAACATGATGAGTGTCTTTCGTTCCAAGAAGAGGCTGGCCCTCCGTGGCTGTTACTTAATTAAAAGAAGGTCAAAGATCACGGAGTATGCTTCACCCGCATTTAGGGGACAGAATGGGCCTAGAATATCATAAAAAAGAACAGAAGTGCAAGAGCAATATTTTTAGAAGCAAATCTGAGGGATGCCAAACAAATACAGCAACAAATCAAAAAAGGTCGAATTCTTCTAGTTTGTCTACTTTGGCCAAGACAACAAAATTTAATCAAGTTCATGTGCAGATGCGAATTTTGTGACTTATTTAGCATTCTATAAATAAATATAGATCATGTCTATCTATATTTATATCTATCTATCCAGCTATCTATATGTATCAGGTTTCTATCCATCTATCTGCCTATATTTATAACTGTATCTCCACCTATCTATATATCCACCTGTCTATCTGTCTTTGTATTTTTCTCCCTGAGAGTGAGCAACTATCAAGACAAAAACAAACTGAAAATGCACACTGCAATGTGCTGAGTTGCAGAAGGACCCCACAGATTTATGAAAATGTTTGTGGCACTCTCGATCTTTTTCATTACGTTTTGAGGCTGCAGTGAGAAACTCACCGCACTCTTGAGAGATTGGGTCGAAGTCCACATGAAAAGAGCACACAAGTTCCTTTGCCATTTTGAACAGAACAAAAGGGAAAACATGAAGAGCTGTGAGAAAGGAAGAAAATGTACCCTCTGAGCTGAGATAAACTATGGGCTCAGTAAGGAAAAAAGATACAGGCGGCTATTGCAGATTGAAAGATGCTGCAGCAGGAAGCTCTTCTTCTAATAAGGGAGGTAAAGGCCAAGTTAAGAGGGAAGCCAAGAGACCTGTCGCCTCCCAAGAGGAAACAGGTTGGGTCAGTGAAACACAACACCTCACTCAGAGTAACCTGAGGGCAGTTTCAGTGTCAGGGTGATTCTGGGAGAGGTCGCAGTGCAGGAAAAGCACAATGAAGGTAAAAGGTAAAAGTTGATGACTATCCACTCGGCTAGGGACTTCCCTGGTGGTCCAGTGGCTAAGACTGCACTTCCGAGGCAGAGAGTCTGTGTTCAATCCCTGGTCAGGGAACTAGATCCCACATGCTGTGACTAAATAACCTAACTAAAGATCCCATGCACTATAACTGAGACCTGGTGCAACCAGATAAATAATTTTTTTTCAAAAAAAGTATATCCACTAGGATAAATTCTAGTGGGTTAAAGATGCAAACTAATGATTTTTTTTTTTAAGATTTATTTATTTACGGCTGCCCTGGGTCTTTGTTGCTGCAAGAGGGCTTTCTCTAGTTGCAGCAAGTGCAGGCTGGCTACTTTTTGTTGCAGTGGCGTCTCATTTTGGTGGCTTCTTTTGTTCCAGAGCACAGGCTCTAGGTGCTTGGGCTCAGTAGTTGCAGCATCTGAGCACAGTAGTTGTGGCACATGGGTCTAGTTGCTCTGAGACTTGTGGGATCTTCCTGGTCAGGGATGGAACCCATGTCCTCAGCATTGGCAGGTGGATTCTTAACCAACGGACCACCAGGAAAGCCCCAAGATTTTTTTAAAAGAATTATCAGAAAACATGTAATTCTTCTTCTATGTCTTGGAATGGAGAAAAGCATTTCTCACCATGACTCAAAATTCAGACAGGACAAACGAGAAGATTGATGAATTTGTCTACATAAAAATTAAAACTTCTGAATGGTGCCCCTCCCCCCCCCAAAAAAAATAAAAAAGAGGAGAAGGAAGAGATGGAAAGAAGAAAACACAAAAACAGGGGGAAAAAGACGACTGGAAAAATATTCATATCACAAAGAGCTGATCTTCCTATTACGGAGTGATTTTTGTAGAAATTGAGACTAATGGGCAAAAGATATGACCATCAATTCACAGAAATATAAATAGCTCAAATGTATGACTGTATGTTCAACTTCACTCACAAGTGAAATGCAAATCCAGATGACATTGAGATATTGTTTATACATTTCCAAAATTCTGATGACGGACTGTTCAATTGGTTTCTCCCAGAAGCAGACCCTAAGACAAATATTTTAATGTAGGTAGTTCATTTGGGAGGTGAGGGCAGGAAACACCGGTAGGGAGGTGAGGAGGAAAGAGAAGGATGTTATGAATGGTGTGTCCTAAAGGCAAGCCCGGAGCTCAATTGGAGAACCATGGAGACGGTGCAGAACACTCTCCAGACTTGTCCCCTCTGAATGAGAAGTGAAGTGAAGTGGCAGTCGCTCAGTCGTGTCCGACTCTTTGTGACTCCATGGGCTGTTGGAATTCTCCAGGCCACAATACTGGAGTAGGTAGCCTTTCCCTTCTCCAGGGGATCTTCCCAGCCCAGGGATTGAACCCTGGTCTCCCACATTGCAGGCGGATTCTTTACCAGTTGAGCCACAAGGGAAGCCCAAGAATACTGGAGTGGGTAGCCTCTCCCTTCTCCAGGGGATCTACCCAACCCAGGAATTGAACCGGGGTATAACCCAGGAATTGAACCAGGGTCTCCTGCATTGCAGGTGGATTCTTTACCAACTGAGCTATCAGGGAGGCCCTGAGAATGAGAAGCTGGGGTGTTTATTCATCAACCCCCTGTCACTGGCTGATGACTGGGAAAGGAACTCTCAGGAATTTCTGCCCTGTCCACCCCCCAGGCTTGCACACAGGTCAAGCCTCTTTCCTGAGGCCAGAAAAAAGCCCTGAGGCAGAGTTGCAGCTGCAGGTCTAGAGAAGACCTCCCAGAGGGCATGGGTGGGGCACGGCAGCATCTTTCCCAGACCATCCATCAGTGAAGCTGCCAGGTCACGGGCATTCTCATTGCTGGTGAGAACAGACTAGACACTGTTCCAACACTGGGAGTGCCAGTTAGTTCTTGGAAACCTATCAATATTTAGGCTTCCTAGGTGGCACAGTGATAAAAGAATCCGCCTGCCGATGCAGGAGATGCGGGAGACGCGGGTTCAATCCCTGGGTTGGGAAGAGCCCCTGGAGAAGGAAATGGCAACCCACTCCAGTATTCCAGCCTGGAGAACCCCATGGACAGGGGCAGCCTGCAGGCTATAGTCCTTGGGGTCGCAAGAGTCAGACACGACTGAGCATGCGTGCATGCTCTGCTCTCCTGCTGCATGTACCCTTTGACTCAGCAGCCCCACTTCCAGGAACTTACCCGACAGTTTAGCTTTGCAGCTGTCGTGAAAGACACATGTGTAAGATGATTTCTGCAGCACTATTTGTAATGACAGACTCTTGGACACAATCGAATGTCCATCACTGGGAAGGGGAGAGTTAAAATGCAGCTTTTTTTCCAAGCACAGTTGCTGTACAGTATTATATAAGTTACAGGTGTACAATAGTGATTCACAGTTTTTAAAGGTTATACTCCACTTATAGTAATTATAAAATACTGACTATACTCCCTCTGTTGTACAGCGCATTCTGTAGCTAATTTCATATGTAACAGGTGAACCTCTTAGTCCCCCAACTCTGTGTTGCCCCTCCCCTCTTCCCTCACCCTTCTAGTGACCACTAGTTTCTCCTCTGTATCTGTGAACCTGATTCTTTTTTGTTACATTCACTAGTTTCTCGTCTCTTTTCAGATTCCACATATAAGTGATATCCTACAGTATGTGTCTTTCTGTAGCTTTCAAAACAATTGAGGCAGTTCTCTGAGTAGTGGATGTGGTGACATTTCCAAGATGGATTGTTAAGTGACAAAAGGAAAGTGCAAGAAGATGATATATCTTTTGTGTAAAAAGGGAGATAGAAGACAAATAACACCGACTTGTATCTGTTTATATATGCATAGAGAAACTGGCAGGATTCAGCAGAGATTAATGAGAGAGTTAAGGGACTTTCCTGGTGGTACCATGGTTAAGACTCTGTGCTTCTGCTGCAGGGGGCACAGGTTTGATCCCTGGTCAGGGAACTAAGATCCCACATACTGCCTGGTGTGGCCAAAAATAAATACATTTTTAAAAAGAGAGTTAAGGTGAGGGTTGTGGTGATGGTGACTGGTTGGCAGGGTGAAATATATTTCAAACCCATGCATCTATTATTCAAAAGTTAAATTTAGCAATGCTGATGAACACAGATACCTGAGGGGCATGGAATTATGCGGCACTTTTGCATAATTACGTGTTACGGAGTTCTGATTTGTCTGAATGTGGTGCATGGTGGATGTATTGCTTTGCCATGTGAAAGACAGCAGTGATACAATGACTAGGTGCAAACTGGGGAGACACACAACAGCCAAAGACGCACTCCAGTGGCGACATTGATCAGAGCAGGTGTTGAACTAAAAGGAACAGAAAATGACTGGCTGGCTAAAGCAGAGAAAGAACGTATTTTTTAAAAACCTTTTAATTTTGTACTTGGGTATAGCCGATTGACAGTGTTGTGAGAGTTTCAGGTGGCCAGCAAAGGGTCTCAGCCATACATATACATGTATCCATTCTCCCCCAAACTCCCCTCCCATCCGGGCTGCCACATAACGTGGAGCAGAGTTCCCTGGGCTACACAGTAGGTCACTGTCCGTTAGCCACTCCCTAACTATCCCTTTCTCCCATCCTTTCCCCCAGCAACCATAAATTCATTCTCTAAGTCTGTTAGTCTCTTTCTGTTTTGTAAGTAAGTTCCCCTGTTCCATCTCTAGAAAGAGAACATATATGAAGGCTATTGGATAGTTCTCAATATCACGGAGAAGGCAGAAGCAATAGGTTCAAAATAAAAGCTGAAGCCCAAGGAGGCGGGGAACCATTACTTACAGACCCATCTGATGAGGACACCTGCCACCGCCCCCACTGGACCTGGTTTCCCCTGCTGTCCCTGGGGGGAGCCGGAAGTCAGGCCAGAAAGTTCAGCTGAACCACAAAGACAGGACAGTGTTTAGATGTTATCGTAAGATATGGGGCAGGTCACCAGGCAGAAATGTCAAAGCAGATGACCCAGAACTGGGCCAGGTGAGAACATGAAAGGGATGAGAACTTGAGACTGGAGGTAGATCCTTGGAGAGGAGGCCAGAGGGGCCGGAGTTGCTCCATACCCTAGGGAGAGGCAGAGCGCTCTGGCAGGCAGGTGAGGTGCTACAAAAACCCACGGAGACGTCCACAACAGGGCCACCTTTAATCATTGACAGGACCCGGAGAGCAAAAGCCAGGTGATGACGGTAACCAATCTGTTAAGAAATAGCATATTCCCCTTCGGTGCGAGGAAGGAATCAAGACACCCTCCTCGCCGCCCCAGCTGGGACAAGGAGGAGAATTTTTGCCTTTGACTGAAGATAGAAGAAATTGAGACCATGTTTTGCAACTTAGTGACAAGAAGACTTTGTTAAGATGACAAAGACCAGGAGGGTCATGGGTACTCATTTCATGTGGGATCCAGTGGTAACAGTGGAACCAACCCCATGAAGGAGGCTTTAAGGGGGTGTCGGGGTGGGGTGGACAAAAAAAGTTTGCTTTAAGATTCACCACTGGAGACCCAGTTAAGCTGAGTTGAGTAGAAAGTGGACTTTACTGCTGCAGTCACTAAAATATTTCAGCCTACTGCTTCATGTCATTTGCTCTAGTTTCAGATTCCCAAGCAGAGAATCTGACTGGCTGAGTGCTGGCATCATGCACATGATAGGGCTGCCATGGCTCATGTTGCCCACAACACACTACCTGATGACTGCCCCTGACTGAGGAAAAGGGCGCAGAAAGTGATGGACAAAAATGGACACATATGCACTATGACTGGAGGCTCTGCATTCACTTCTGATGGGTACTAGACCCTGCTGAGCGGGGGTGAGAAGAGAGGATTCCAAGAAGAGTAACATAGACCCTGCCCTCAGTGAAGTGGAGCCCTGCTATTATAGCACCTACAGCCTAAAAGTATCTTTCATCTAAAACTTAATCACTTAAAAAGCTCTTTCATGTCTATTACATTTGCCCTTGACAACAGCACCGTGTTAAAACTCCCCAGTGTTCGCTGTGGTGGCTGGCATGTAGTAGGGATTCGATAAACATTTGCTAAATGGATGGATGAGTAAAGGAATGGATGGGGAAGGAAGAATTAAATCCAAACTGTGGCAAAAGTACAGCCTTTGCGGTCGTCAGTCTGGTTCAGCACTGCCCAGTGGAACTGGTGATGGCTCTTGATCTGTGCTGTGCAATATGGTAGCTGCATATGGCTACTGAGTGCTTGTAATGTGCTAACGAGACTGAGGAATTAAACTTTAATTTAACTTTAATTCACTTAAATCTAAAGAGCCACCCACAGTGAATGGCTACTGCACTGGACAGTACAGAGTTCAAATTCCAGCTCTGTTTTTCCAGCTTATAAACTGAGTACATGGAAGTTACCACTTGGATGACTGACTCTCACCACCACTGTTTTTACTGCCACTATTAAGAGGATGCCAGGACTCAGAGAGGTTGAAAGGTCTGTCCAGGTTGCCGCACTGGTGAACCACAGAGTGGGATTTGCGTCTCCTATTTTCATTCCCGCAGGGCCTTTCTTATTACCAAGGTAAACAAGGGCCTGAATAACCCAGAAGGGCAGGAAGAATCATCTGTCCACTGAAAAATGAGTCCTCTGCATAGGTTTGTAATTAGTATTCACATTCACATAGCTTCCACAGTGGTTAATGAAACATAAATTTGTTTAAAACCATTACTGATATTATATAGCTTTTTATTATTATGTAGATTCTTAATCAACAGATACTAAAAGTACAGTTACTCTCATGTGAGGTATCTTAGAATTCTTTGACACTGAAAAGCCATCCTCATCCTCTTTGTTGAAAATGTCATTAGCACCTGCTTCTTAAAACATAAAGAAAAGAAAGACACGGGATACATACACACAAAAGAATCTAGTGTCTAGAGAAAACAGTGATGCAAGAGACCTCATAAATCAGTATATATTCCAGGTACATTTGCTAGGAAAAAACCACATGAATGGTGGTTTTGACCAAAAGGGGTTTATTTAAACTCAGTTAATAGAAAAGATCAATGTCTAATTCCGGAAAGGATTCTGTAACAATCCGCAACTATGAGTAATACAGCTGAGTTTAGTTTTAAAAAACAAATCACACACATTCAGAATAGGTAAAGCAAAGCTTTAAGGCAGATTCTGTGAAAGATTTCAGAGTTTTAGAAGAGCGGCCCTCAACTGTGTGAATATAACCCAAATGGTGCCTGTGAGGATCTACTGGGATGAGGAAATAAAATCACTGCATTGCCTGCATATACTATATTGACTTTTTATCCTAAAAAAGAAACCAAGCTTCATTGATATTTAATATATGTATGGACAGCAGTACATTATATAATTTAAATAAATAGACATCTAGAAAGCTTATGCCCCCAAATTATTTCCCTAATCAGATGGCATAATTTAAAATACTTAGACATTTTTATTTTAGAAGACAAGCTCAGGCTAACCTGCAGTATGATGTGATTATTAAAAATAAGACAAATATGGAATCATCTTAGCTATATTAGTTAGCTTTTCTCCTTAACAAACTACCCCCAAATGAGTTGGTTTACAACAACCATTTTTAAAAAATTTTAGAACCTGCACAACGTTCCTCATTCTGATGTAAGAATATGGGTTCTGAAAACTAAGTCGTATGAGCAAAGGTTGAAAGAATCGGGATCGTGATGCTACGCAAAGAGAGCTTTCACAGGAAAGAGGAATATATGTGTGAGACACTTACAATCTTGATTTCTTATAGCTTAGATTCTAATACAGTTTATAGTGGAAGGAAAAATATTTTGAATGGATGATCCCTTGAAGCAACAGAATTTAAAGCATGTTTTTCTTTCTCTAATTGATTTTACAAATACAGAACTCTATGATTTCAGAGTGGTCCATTTGTGTGGAATGACACAGTCGGCTAATAGAAAAATTACTGGAAAATCCCAGAGGAGATGGATTTCTTTCATACTTATCAACTTTTCTCATTTTTATGAGAATTGGCTATTTCTTTCTCCTCTTTTTAAGAGAGAAACAATACAGTCTTTGTTTCTATTTCTCCCTCCCCCATTCAAATTCTATAAATGTAAATTTAAAATATGGGCAGATTTGAAAATGGATTATGAAGAAAATGCTTTAGCATAAACAAAAGGAAGATGGAGTAAAACGCATGTCCGTCACTGCATGGGAAATGGTGTGACAAATACCCAGTACTTTTGTCTAGAGAATGGTGGTGACTCAGAGTATCGTGGTCCACCTGAAAGAATGTGAAAAGTGAAATATATTTAAACAAAAACCCATGCAAGTGCTGTGTCCCTTCTGGATATACCTGGAACCATGTTCTGTTTCAATAATTTTATATCCTCTCCTAGAAATAAAATTTCTGCAAAGCTAAATCAAAATGCTATTTAAAAGATCTATGCCTTGTTTAAGAAGCTACTTTATTGTAAGATTTAGAATTAAAATTTAAGATCATCCAATAAAATAAATTTGAATAACCAACAACCTTGAAAATTTATATCAGTGATAACATTTATATATATATATATATTTTTTTTGGCTTTTAAACAAACAACAAACTAAGCCTGCAATGAAAACAGAAATGTCATTTCTTTCGGTAGCATTATTGGGAGAAAACTCAGAAATGACTGTATCCTTACTCAAAGAGAATTTTTTTTTTTTTTTTGGTCAAGTGGTTAAAAAAATCAATCTATATGTTCTCCCACTTTTCTAGGCTTAAAGTTATTTTTTGCTGAATGGTGCAAAAGGGAAAATGGACATTTGCTTCTGGCACTGTGACCTTCTCCAGGCCCTGTCCACACTGCCCTCTCTGATTCAGTGTATTTCTGGAACACACTTCTGATATAACCAGCAACCGTTCTCCACAAACACTCAACTTGACAGCAAATGAGAGTTAAAAAAAAAACAACAGTCTCTCTTTCTCATCAATGAAGAGTGCCACACTACAAACACATTTCCTTTTTTTTTTTTTGGAAGATGATTTTTAAAAAAGAGATTAATTATCTTTAAAAGATGGGGTACAGCTCAACCCTGTTATTTTCCTTCTGGCTATACACATGAATACACTAATTTTTGTTTTGAAACCAATAGAGTTCTTAACTATTATGAACTATTGCTGATTTTTAAAAAGAAATCCATAGCTGGTCCATACATTTTCCAACTAAGACATAGCATCAAACCTCCATAAGTTTAAGAAAGCTATATATACCTGTATACATACACACTTATAAACATACACACTGATCCAACTGCACCCTTACCCACAGATAACTAAACCATTTGAGATTTGTTGGTAGGGGATGGGGAAAAGGGGCTGGGGAGCATTTTTTTTTCCACAATAGGCACGCATAATATTTACCGAATAAGACATTTTGCTCTGTATTTTTTTTAATCGGGGGGGGGGAATCATTTTATTTAGACTTTCTATGGCATGGGTTACTCAGTTCACAGCAGAGGCACCTGCAGCAAATTAATTTCTTGTAGCACATTAATTATCTCATAGCTTCTATTTAGGCTGCAGCTGTTGCTATTATGTTCATAATATTTTTTATCACCACTGTATACAACAGGTTATGGCAATAATAGAAATCTTTAAATTTTTTTTTGCCACTCCCCCCCCCCCACCCCTGTTGTTTCCCTGTTTCTGTGTCAGAAGGGAAGGCTGGAAGAAATTTAGGCAAATTAAGCCCCACAGCACACTATAATTTTCTATTTCTGAACTGATTTGTGAGAGAATGGGTAACTGAAATTAGCAAAGGATCACCCCACACAAAGATGGCGCGTGCAGAATTTGTGAAAGCGAAAAAGAAGACGAAGGAGAAGCAACAGAGGGGCGGAATACCGCAGTGCTGGGGTGGTGAGTGTTTGGATGGGGGCGGGGAAAATGCTGCAGTTTTCATGAAATAATAAGGTGGGGGAAAAAAAGGCATACAAAGAGTAGGTTTTTCATTGTTTGTAAAATATAAACACAGATGAATTCTGTCTTTGGTTTGTTCATGCTTTTCACTCTGCACAGCAGGGATGTTCTTAAGAAGTTGCCCTCTGCGAAATTTCACTAAATGGGAACCGTGGACCCTGCATGATGGGATTATAATCACACCAGCCACTCCTTTTACATAATTTTTTGTTTAAGATCCAGTAAGACTCCCTGTTTTTAATATATATAAAGCGATAGACCTGGATATGTCGATAAACTGAGGGTTTGCGTCCCTGTAGCCTAAGTGCAAGCTAAAACAAAAAACCCGGTGGTATCACATCTACAAATCTCAATGGATTCAAAAACAATATGAAAATTTTTTTAGCTGACAAGAACATGTCTGCTGCCTGCAGTCCCTGCAATAGCTCACCATGTTGCCTACTAACCGAAAGATCAAAAATTATCGATTTCATGGCGCTGCGTGCTCTGGAAAGGAAAAGCTACTTTAAAATTTGCATTGTTTAAGAAATGAGTTAAAAGAAAAGAATTATTTTCTTTTTCCTGAACAGTTTGGAATGTGAAAATGGCATGTTATAATCTTATCCATGATTTACTATAATTCCATTATTTTTAGCAGCTGGAGTCCAGAAATGATTTTTTTCGATGAATTTAGGATTTTGCCGCAGTATACATCTGCAGTCCCAGAATCCTCCGGTAAGTTAATCCTTCTTTCGATGGGAAACGCCTTTAACCTTCTCGTGAATGAAATATCTGCAACCATTTTGAAATTTTTAATAGAGGAGGGTGTGTGTATATGTGTGTGTTTGGGGGGGGGGCAGTTTATGTCTCCAAAGCATGATTTTATAGCAATGCAGCGGTATTTGTCTTAGTTCTTAGAAACACTAAGAAACATACCTTTGTGCTCTTTGAATATCATGGATGATGTCTCCATTACTTCTCCTTACACTTTCTATCTATGGTAGCATTAGAAAGTACTTCCTTAGTATGGTAAAGACTGTTGTGTCAAACTAGTGAAGGCCTGCAGAACACATAACTCCAAGCACGAAAAGTGTGCCTGGCACATCTGAAGCGGCCATGAACATAACCACCACGGCCGCTGCCACGCCACCACCATGACCATCGCCTCCCACCACCTTCACTGCCCCTCCCTCATTCCGCAGTGCACACCAGGCACAAGCTTTCCACAGTGACTTTCTGCCGAATTTGCCCAGTGGGTTCCTAGATGACTTCTGTGTGCGAGAATAGCCAACCATATAGTCTGACATGAGGTATTTACAACTACTTAGCCTGTTCAGCTGGAAAGAAATCAAAAGATAACACTGAACCTTGAGATGATGGATTGCAAATCAAAAGCCCCCATCCATAAAGAGCCCACTTGATGAACTGCTAAATGAAAAGGCTGATTCTAATTTTTGTCCAGTCTTTGCAGGCTGTCTGAAAAGAAAAATTTTTGAGCCAGCCTTCTTAGAGAGTTGGCATTCATTGTTTATAAACGTATGGAGTATTATTTCGTCTTACCTTTCTGCGGGGAGGATTCTTCCCAAGGAGATTCAGATTGTCCAGAAGAGACCACACCCTCGTTTCACTGTTTTCTACTGTTTCTCTTTCTTTTCAAGGAGGGCTTATTAACAATCACAATTATACATTCATTTAGGGGTCCTCATCAAAAGGAGCCAAGCATCCATTTCTTTCTGTCTAAAGGAAGCTCATTGTTTTAGCGTTCAATAAATGTTTAATTAGTGGATCTGATAGATTTAACCATCTTGAAAAGTAAACGGGCCTTCTTGACAATGTTGCCTTGATCATCGTTTCCGTCCGAAGTGCAAAAACAATCTGGGCTTTTATTTCTTCGCCTAAAAGGTGATTCAAAGGCATATATTTTAGTGAAGGGACGCTGTACCTTCCTTCAGCTTCCATGGAGCCACTGCTGGGTGTGCCAACGGTCTGATATCATGACAAGCAATATTTTCTCTGCTAAACCAGCTGGAGACCCTTTTGGTTTCTAGGAACACAGCCTGAAATTTAGGACCATTTGTCCTCTGCAGTTTCACAAAATGGATTAATTTACGTCAAACTCAAGTGGCTGGCTTTGGAAGGAAAATGTGTAAGAAGATAACCAAGTATTTTTAATGAATGTATGACCCAAGTTCAGTTGTTAAACATCATTTTTACAAAATCATTTCACCAACTCCTCAGGTATTTTGATGCTTGTATTTCTTGTTGGTTTAATGATAATATTTGTCTTCACTTCAGAGAAGCTATTCATCTCATATTTTTGGTGAGACAATTGGAACAATTTTTATTGGGGGGGAATAAGCAAATAAAAATTCAGAGCAATTTGTTAAATTCAACTAATTTGTCTGAGTGCTAGTTACCCAGTAGTTCTTCAGTACACTTAAATGTGATGTGAAAATAGCTTGCTGCATTGTTGCAAAATTTTACATTTCCTTTACTAACATGTGTTTGCTTAAAGTATTACTAGGGATTTTAAATATTAATTATAAATTTAGATTAAGACATCTAAATTATAGAGAAATGCTTCAATTATTTTGTCATCTAAAAAGAGAAATACGAATATAGGAGAGTTTTTATCTTTTAGATGTCCTAATGGTGTAAATATTTCTTAATCAGTTTTAATGGTGTGCCTTGTTCAGCAAAACAAAAAGCAAAAACTGAACACAGAAAAAGGAAACCTCTGTTAAAAAATTAATATTTATTAGTCATCTGATTTTACATATATGACTTTAATCAACTGCATATATGAAGATTAAAATTGGGGATCAGTACCTGAAAAATGCCATTGATACTTTTAAGTTTATATTAGAAACACTGCTTTGATAAAGTATCTTTTTCTGCTCAATCAGTTCAAATTATGACCAGATGATTAATCACAACCATCCTCTACTCTTAATTCTACAGAACTACTGGCAAAGACACAAATGAGAAAGTCATTGTAGACAATGGGTCTCACTGAACATCATTTGAGTCTGTGGACTTTTTCCACTGCAGGGGCCCACTACAGCTATGGTGCTAGCCAGCAGTTAACATTATCACTGGTATATAATAAAATATAATTAAGATAGGGGGAAAATTGAATTTTTAAAGAACATGTTGGCCCTGAAGCATTAGCTATACCTAAAACTGCACAAGCTACTCCACAATTGAATGAGAGGGTTTCCTGCCGTACCTATGTATAAAGACCTATTGTTTGCATGCATTAATTACAAAGATAAAAGCCTCAAGATAACTTTCACTGTTGCTTTTTGTACTCTCTCCATTGTTTTGGAGGAAAAATAAGCATCCAACAATAGACTAGAGAAAGTGAATCGATCATAATTGTTTCAGCTTTGACAAACACCAAACCTGCTGATTACAATGGAGACATTTCCAAGGGAAAACAAGACCCAACTTCAGCCTATTCAAACGAATTAAAAAATTTTTTTGAAGAATAGAAAATGAGTTTTAAAAAATTAGAAGCTGCTTAATGGATAGCTCTTTCCATGAACAACGAACTTGGATTTCTCAAAGAAGTAATACCCTAGAAATAAACTTAGAATGAAAGAAAAATCCACCACCACCCCCAATATACTGATACTTAGTAGCAAAGTGGAACCAGTTAAAAATGGAAACTGTAAGAATTAACCTAATTGGCAGGGCTGTGGAGCTAGTCCATGTCTATCAGTCATTTGTTCAGTTAGGGACTCCTAAGGACTTGTTGAATTGCGGGCTAGGCGCCTATCCTAACGAGAGTTCGCAGCCTTCACGAGCGGGGAAAGCCGGCGGCTCGGCCGGGTGCTTCATTCCCAGATTCAAGATGAACAGCCGGTAGGGATGCGAGATCCACGACCTGGACCGTGGGGGGCTCTGAGGTGATGTGCGGCTTGGCTGCGAGCCAAGTCCTGCAGAGAGCTTGGGGCCCAGACTGCAACGGCAGCGGAAGCACGAACGCGCCGGGGTCCCCTGACCGGGAGCAGGGCGGCGGCGGCGTCCGGCAGAGTCCAGAGCGGGTGGGCCCAGACCTCAGCTCCGGCATTGCCGCCGCCACCTCGGCCCTGAACTTTCACCCCCCAGGGACGTGTGCCGCCTGCCCCGCAGGGCCGGGGTCCCGATGCCGCCTCCCGCCGGTAGCCGGCAGCGCGCAGCCAGCCTCGCATCTGTTCTCATGGCCCGGGGCATGCGCGAGGCCGGGGCGTCGGGCTCGGGACAGTGGAGAATACCGGTGTCGCCCTCCCTCCAGCCCACCCCGGCTCGCGGAGACCCGCGCCTCCCTGACTCGGACTACCGCGCCCTGGCGGGCCGCCCTCCAGTCCCGCGCGGCGGGGCAGCGCCGGCCTCAACCTGGGAGAGCGCCCGCAGAGCGCGCGGGCGCCCCGCCCCTGCCCCGGGCTGGCGGACCGCGGCGGCGGCGGCGGCGGCGGCGGGCGGCTCCGCGGCGCGGGGACTACTTTCCGCCGCCCGCCCGCGCCCCGCCCCTTGTCCCCGCGCGGCGGAACGCTCCGCGCTGCGCCGCTGGCGGCAGGATACAGTGAATCCTGCGCGACTTATAAGAGCTCCTTGTGCGGCGCCATTTTAAGCCTCTCGGTCTGTGGCAGCCGCGCTAGCCCGGCCCCGGGAGCGAAGAGAGAGGGGAGGCGGAGACGGAGCAAGGTCCGAGGAGCAGCTCCGGTCCCCGTCGAGCCGCCAACGCAGGCCGAGGACGGTCGGACTCCCGCTGCGGGAGGAGCCTGTTCCCCTGAGGTGCTTGGGCGCTCCTTTCCTTACCCGTCTGGGGCTGCTCCCCTTCCCGCTTCGGAGCCAAACTTCGTCGCGGGCGCGCGGTCCCGGCGGCGGCTGGGAGCCGGACCCGGCGCAGCCCGAGGCCCCGGGGTGGGGAGCGGGGAGGGGCGTGTGGGCTGGGGGCGCCGGGGAGGCGGCAGAGGCGGACCGCGCCCGGGGGGCTGAGGGCGGCGGCCGGGCCCGGTTCCGGTCGCGCGGCTCCTTCGGGAGCCCCGGGGGTGCCGCTTTCGGGGAGGGGGCGCCGCGAGGGCGCGTCCGGGAGGTCGGGTGGCCAGCGGGGTGGGCGGGTGGGTGGAGGGGGCTGTGGTTTCCGTCCCGGGCTCAGGCCGCGGCTGAGTTTGGGGGAGGGACCCTGCGCCTCGGGATGCGCCGGGGCCGGGGTGGGGGGCGGGGTGGGGACGGGGGACTCCGCCTTCCCGGCCTCCGCGGGGAGTTGGGGTGCGGGCGCTGGGCCTGGGACGCCACGTGAGGTCCTATCTTTCGTGCTTAAGGACGAATTTTTTCGAGGGTTAATAAGAGGTTAGTGATTTTTAATGGCCTGCCGGTGTGAGTACGCTCGTTTAAATCGGAGCAACTTTAAACCTTAGAGGATCCAAACTGTTAGTGCAGACGGTGTGATGCGCCAGGAGGATTTGCACAGATAAAAATCCCTATCTTGCACCTACATTTTTTTGTACGGTGCAGGTGAGTGAAAGCGGGCGTGCTAGGGAGGTCCTGGGAAAAATAAGGGCGAGGGCGTCTGGCTTACTGTCTCTTAGCAAGTGACCCACAGGACTCAGATTGCGACTGCTTCGAGAATTGTGTGTTCCTGGAGATTCTTTATTCAAATAGTTTCACGGCAACTAAACTTGATTTTGAGAGCGCTTTCCAGCGGGGTGAATTTTCCCCTCGCTACGAAATGGCCCGCAGGAAATTCAAGCTTTGCAACTTCGTTCCGTGTTTTGTCTGGAGAGAGGACTTGGAACTGAGACTTTCAAAGTTCGCTTTTCACAGCCTCCTTCTGAGTCTACTAAACTTGAAAGCTTTGCCAGTCGGGTGTAGTTGTTTGCTTCGTTTTCTTTTCGGTGGTGGAGGGAGCATTGTCTCCTACTTTGTATCTTCCAGACATCTGTGGTCTCCCCCCACCCCCACTCCGGGTTTGTGAGTGGTGAATGAAGGGAGACTGGTCTGCTGGTATGCAGAGGTCGGCAAAAGGAAATCGAGGAGTGGTTTTAGTGAAACGAGAGCTTTGTGTCGTGAATAGTGGTGGCTTAGACTAGACAGCAGCTTGAAGAGACGGCTCGCCTTTGATAAAGTCTGGGCTGCTGTTTTTCAGATGGCTAAGTTGTAAGTATTTTGTCTGGAACTTGGGAAGCCGTTTCATTCTGTCTCTTGGTGTACATTCAGTACCTTCGGCTATCTTCCTGTTAACGTGTTTCCTTAAGAGATACTGGACATAGCTTGACTCTTTTGTTTGTTAATGTTTCTGTTTAATATCTGCTTAGATTAGTGACAAACTTGTTTGGGAGGCATTTTTTTCGGTCTGAACTAAGGCGGCTGCTACATTTATTTTATTTTTACATTCAAGCGCACGAACCTCTTGAGTTTAAAAAAAGGTGCCATTAATGTTTGCGAATATCTTTTCACGAAATTTGATTAATTTGCGTCCAGTATTCATTACTTTGACCTAGTCTTTGTTCTGAAGGCCATGTACAAGGCCCTAAAGTGATTGCAACAGTAACTTGAAAAACTTCCAGGAGCCTATTCTATAGGATTAAAGGAATGCTGAGGCTATTCAAGTCTGAAGTCCTTGAGGGGGAAATTAAAAAACTGTGCTACAAAGTTTAGTATAGCATGTAACTTAGAGTCCTTGAGGAGTTCTAGGCTTGAGATTTTCCCAGAAGCTAGAGCAGCCATTTAAAATTGCTTTCAAGAAAAACCAAATTTTAAAAGGTGACTTAAAAAAAGTAAAACATTTAGTAGTGTTCAAGTGTCAGTGTCCAGCATTTTTCTTTCGAAACATATCCTTTACCAAGATAATCGTGTAGATGATTATGTAGATTCCAATATTAAAACTGAAATCAGATTGAGCTTCTTACTGTTGCTAATGATAAATGGAATAAAATTATCCATATAAATGAAGTTGTATATTTTTCTTTTCATACACACTTCCCTCCTCCACTCCCCAAATAGGAAGAGAAAACTTGAAGTAGGCTGATTTCTCTAAGAGTGTTTTGAGATTTGGTTCTTGGGAAAGCTATATGCACACAGCCTGTTTCATTGTTGGAAGGAGTGGAAGGAAGAGCATAAGTATTGTTGAAACTAGGGACGTGGAGAATTCAAAAATTTGAATCTCACTCTTTTATACTTTAGCAGTGAAATTAAAATCCCAGAGATAGGTTGTTTGTAGTATCTTTAGCCAAATGAAACTTTTGTGTTACTGAAATGAAACAATACAGCATCCAGTTATAATGAGATTTTGTTTCTCTTTTATGGTTTACTAGTTGCTGATAATAACTGCAGAGGAGTAGGTGGTAAATTTTAAGTATGTACTTTGAGCTTGGTTGGAAGCATGCTTGATTGCCAGCCCAGGGCAGAAAGGATGAATACTTTTAGAGCAGGACAAACTTGTAATAAAAAGTATAACAGCTCTTTCGTGCTGCATGTTGACTTGTGACTTTGGTTGTGAAAACACTAGTTGTATTGACTTAGTTGTATTTTGTATTCTTGTAGCTCTCTTTTTGTTGGGAATAGAGTATCTTTTGTTGAAACAGTTTGAGTAAAAGCATTTTTATATCTTAAAAGTAAGTAGTAAAACAGACTAGTAGCTACTTCTGGTTACTCCAGAGCTTGTATCTTTTGCCTCTTGGACCCTCACTGAGAGAAAACTGAGTTGCAAAATCAGTCTTCATTCTTTTAACAGATTATTGTTTATGTAATACTGTTCTAATTGTGTCTTGATAGATAACTAGGCTAATGGGCTAAAATAAAGATATACTTTGTAAGTTCCAGGAAAGGAAAATATGTGATTTGTATTGCTTGAAAATGAGTAGGAGTTACCTTGTGTAGTTCTTGATCACTTAAACTCTGGAGAAAGTTCTTTATTTCCTCTGTTTACTTAAGAATGCTGCTTTTGTGTTGTATGCAAGTCTGAGCTTGACCAGGTTTGAAATCTAGATACTTCTGTTGAGGCTTGAACCCTGTATCCCTGAAGCATGTATTTAAATCTGCTCCCTAGGGAAAAAGAAGCTCTTATAAAAGAATCGTCATGTTAGGAACCCTTTTTAGAGATTAACTATCTTGCTATTTGTGAGCATCTTTTCTTTTAAAAGATACTATTTTCCAGCCTCAAAGTCTCCTCAAACCTGATGCAGCTGAGTGACAGCATCAGGGCATGTTTTCATTGCATGCTTTGGTCACATTGAGTGCCCTCCAGTGGATATAATCTAATGCTGGTGATTTTTTCCCCCATAAAATTTGTGTGAAATATATTTATGATAGTTTCGATGAGAAAGCGTCAAGAAAACTTTTGAATTCTAGAATAGGGTGTCCATATTATTATTGCTAGTTAAAAGATTGGCTTTAGAACATGTCATCTCAGCCATTATTTGCAGGAGAAAGGTCAAAGTTAAATCAGGAGTTAAATTCTGTCACTTTTTGTAGGAAGTTCTGCTTAAATATAATTATAAACCAAAATCTTAGTCTAAACATCCTGGTATCTGGGCTTCCCTGATGGCCCAGATGGTAAAGAACCCACCTGCGATGCAGGAGGCCCAGGTTCAGTCCTTGGGTTGGAAAGATACCCTGTAGAAGAGAATGGTTATCCACTCCAGTGCTCTCGCCTGGAGAATCCCATGGACAGAGGAGCCTAGCGCGCTACAACCCATAGGGTCAAAAAGAGTCAGACACGACTGAGCGACCGCACTTAAACCTAGATCCTAAAATTAAGCCATATTAATGAGTTCTAGAAATGAAGATTCTCAGATAAAGTTAACAAAAAAGTGAATTATCAATTTGTCTAAAATTTCTTATACAATAAAACTGAAGTAAGTCTTCAACTTGGTTATATTTTCAAGGACTATTATGTCTGTTAAGAACTACTTATCAACAAAGCTGGTTGAGTCAACTTATGTGAACTCCAGAGTATAATGCCTAGTGACTACAGGCATTTGTGTAGAGTATACATTTGTATAGTGCTTTGATGCACTATTCCCATATTTTGACCTTTAAATTCTTCAATAAAAGCTCTTTCTCCGCACTCCTATGTTACAGTTCTTGCTGTTTCTATAGTAGCATTATTTTATGCAAATGCTGATTTCAAATCAGATTCTAATTAATAACTGGAATAAAACCCATTTAAAAATAGCTTTTAGAAGTCAAATGGTCATTTTTATGGAAAATGCTCAGCTTAGAACAAATGTTTTTACCTTTGTATGTTTTCTATAAATAGGTGGTTGAAATGAAGTTTAAAAGTTAATTGATTGAGTAGGGAGGGAAAATGACTGTATCACTTACTGCTCCATTTTGCTCTGAAATTTAGTATAATTTTGTGGAAACATTGATAATGATTTTCGACTATTTAAGAAATGTATTATTGCTTCCCTGGTGGCTCAGAGGTTAAAGCGTCTGCCTCTAATGCTGGAAACCCGGGTTCAATCTCTGCGTCGGGAAGATCCCCTGGAGAAGGAAATGGCAACCCACTCCAGTATTCTTGCCTGGAGAATCCCATGGACAGAGGAGCTTGGTAGGCTACAGTCCACGGGGTCACAAAGAGTCGGACACGACTGAGTGACTTCACTTCACTTTTTAAAAACATAAGGCAAGAATACCTCAGTTGATTTATATCTCAGAATGGGTTGTTATCCTTCATAAAGGATCATGTATGGAATAAGTAATGTCCAAGTCCGTAACTATTACTTTCATAATTTACTGCCTCAAGGTCAAATAGCTTGTGTTCCAGTTTCAAAGATTTTTATGAGAAGAGAGTAGATTTGAAAGTTCTCTTGAAAACTGTGTATATCTTTAAAAAAAAAAATTCTGCCTATTAGGGATCTAATTTATCTCTTGAAATTGGCCACTTGTCTTCATGCAACAATTTGACAAACAATATAGGTGACTAAGATCTCTGTCAGAAACCACATAGGATTGATCTTGCATCCCAGTGGGAGTAGCTACTCAGTATCTCCAAGCAGGTATGGGCTCACGGGGCCCCTGTGAACTACAACGAATTGAGAGAACATATGTCCCATATAAGCCAGTCTCCAGCTGCAGCCACTGTGGAAAGCAGTTCAGGCTTCCACAGCATCTGAATTTCTCCTGTCTTCTAAGAGAAGCAGGGAACCTGGATTAATGTGCGTCTCATGATTTGCACCAGTGGGGCTTGGTGGCTCGGCGGTGAAGAGTCTGCCTGCGGTGCAGGAGCTGCACAAGCTGTGGGTTTGATCCCTGAGTTGGGAAGGTCCCCTGGAGGAAAAAATGGCGACCCACTCCATTATTCCTGCCTGAAGAATCCCATGGACAGAGGAGCCTGGTTGGCTAAAGTCCATAGGCTCACAAAGAGTCGGACACTACTGAAGCAACGTAGCACACACATGATTTGCTCATGTTGGTAGGTGAAATTCATGTTTTAAGACATTTTAACACAAATTAAATACACCTATTGGCAGGATCTGCCAGTTTGTGGCATCTGCAGTAAACCATTTGGAGTACAGTGTTTTTTTTTTTTTTTTTTAAATGATGATTCTATTAAGTGACTGAAGGTAGTACAGTTCTGTATCTATGTCTCTCTATATACATATCGACACAACTGAGTAACATTTTTACTTTCATAACTTAGTAAATAAGATTTGAGAAACCATTAGGTTCATATTTGGTATTTTAGGAATGCCTTGTATCAATGACTATATAAACAGATTAGGAACTTAAAGCAGGTTCATATCATTAACTCTGGGAAACCTGCACTTAAAAAGCTTAAGAATTAAGATGGATTGGATCAAGGAAAAAGAGGAGAAAGAACAAACTTGTTCATCACTTGATCATCTTAAGTATAGTTTTTAAAGTTTTCTTAAAAGAGGTCTTAAAACTTAACATTGAAGGTGCTTAAAATGCTGGACAAATTCTGGCTGTGCATACACAATCATATCAGCCTGAAGTTTTATTGATGTCTTTAAGTCACATCCTGGTTTTCAGCTAAAGTCTGTATTTCTGTGATAATCTATTTATCAGACTAGATTTAAAACTGAAAAGCAAAGTTTAGATAATGAACAATTAACTGAGTGTTGGTTTGGTTTTTTTTTAAAGTAATGGCTTACTCCTATTTGGTCAGAATATATTTTAAAATTTCTTACGAGTATAGTTGCCGTACAATGTTGTGTTAGTGTCTGTTGTACCGTGGAGTCAGTAAGCCACACGTTCACGTATGGCCCCTCTGGTTTTGGATTTCCTTCCCATTTAGGCCACCACAGAGCATTAGGAGCTCCCTGTGCTGTGTAGTCTGTTCTCATTGGTTACCCTTCTATACATAGTAGTAGGATCTATTTTATACATAGTAGGAGAAGGCAGTGGCACCCCACTCCAGTACTCTTGCTTGGAGAATCCCATGGATGGAGGAGCCTGGTGGGCTGCTGTCTATGGGGTTGCACAGAGTTGGACACGACTGAAGCGACTTAGCAGCAGCAGCAGTGCAGTCCCAATCTCCCAATCCATTCCATCCCCTGGTCAGAATAAATTTAGGCAGGCAGTCAAATAGATGTTGGTAAAGTCTTTTGCTGCTAGGGCAAGTTTCTTCATTTGCAGAGTTTGAAAAGTTGTATATTTAGTCTTTAGATTACATGTTTAAGTGGCCTACTATATCTGTACTGAAAATACAAACCATAAGCCAACATTGGTTTTAAAAAGTATCATCTGAAAATAGTGCTGCTGACTGCAATTGTGTTTATATGATATGGTATAGAATGCAAACCAAACTGAGCGGTGGGCTTTTCAGAACACGTTCGTCCCAAGGTGCTCACCCCTTGGCCTGTACCATAATCCCCACTGTAAAGTTTCTCTTGTAGCAGTCCAGAAAATTCCGGCCTCTGATTTCTTTTGAACTTGTTGAAAAGCCCCCAAACCCCCAGATAGTTTGTAAAGCGTGATATATGGATGGATGCTGTTAAGGTGAGGCTGCTTCATAGCAATGCCAATCTGCTCCCCTATTTACTTCCATCTATTTCTTCATTAATATTCCCATTGTTTTGCTTGTAATTTCATAACTCTTATGTTGCTGGACTGATTTTCCTTTTAACTGATTTAACAGGTGTGTTAGTTAAAAAGTCTGGGGGTTGGGGAGATATTTTTAACCTGTTTAATTTGAAGTTCATCAGTCCACATGGCACATAGGTGATAGCTGTAGTAAATGTTCTTTCATGCCGGCAGCTGATCTGACTTGGAAGTAAAAGAGGTGCACGTGCTACAGGGTGGCTGCTAAGTTTCTCTGAACAGGTTTATGATGACTGAAATACTTTTATGTGTTTATACATATTTTATTGTACATTATCTGTATAGAAATGTGGGAAGTTAGATTTACTGCAAACTTTCTTAAATGCAGTTTGAAGATGATCTTAATGATTCTAATTTGCTTCATGGAGGGGTGGCTTTTGTAAAAGCCTCCACTCAACCCTGAAGTATAACTCAGTGGTTTGCAGATAAGGGTGTAGAGAGTGAGTATGTCTTTGGAGTTATCTGTGTATTAGATGAATGACACATGTATACAGGAGGAACATGGGTTTCTTGGGAATATTTCTCAATCCAGTTAACTCTGGATGTTTCTAAGTGGTGTCCTTTCTCTTGTGTAGAAGTACTGAGGTAGACACTTAGAATCTTTCCTGAGCCACTGAAAGAATGTAGCAATGTCAAACATTACTTTATATTCAACAGTTCATTTAGATACAAAGTGGAAGTCGCTCAGTCCTGTCCTACTCTTTTGCGACCCCATGGACTATGCAGTCCATGGAATTCTCCAGGCCAGAATACTGGGTGGGTAGCCTTTCCCTTCTCCAGGGGATCTTCCCAACCCAGGAATTGAACCCAGATTTCCCACATTGCAGGTGGATTCTTTACCAGCTGAGCCACAAGGGAAAGTAGACAATAAATGTTACATAGGGAACATAGTAAGCCGATGTACCATTCTCTAGATTCATTCATAAATTTAGTCTTTCTGGTACTTCACTTTATTTTAAAGTTGTTTCATTTAAAGTTCGTTTGGTTGGAAAAGCCACATGATATGAAATGAGGTGTATATTGTTCTGACTTTTAGTTATAAATGTCCTCAGTGATCCATTTACAAGGTAGAATTCATGTTATATATGATAGTTGTCCTCTAGGTCACTATTTTCTGCCTTAATTCTGCTGTCATTTTTTCATAGGTCCTAAATCAGAGTGCCAGCCAGTCTATTCCCCATAGAATGAAAAGAGGCTAGATTAAGAGATGAGAAATCTGGGAGTCATTCATAAGGCAGAGTAATGATAATTAAAATACTGAAATTAGATATTTTCTTTTGTAAGAATACTTAACATTCTTGAATCATGCTTGAAGAATGTCCTGACTGTATGCTGAAGGGCCTTAGGCTTCTCCTTATTGCCATTATACACCAGATCATATTACATTTCTCTTCAAAGTGCGAAGACAGGAAGGCTGTTTAACCTTTTCTTTGCTCCTCAAACTCACCCCTGTTCCCCCATGAGAAACTAAGCAGGAGTTCCTTCACCTTCTGTTACCCGTCTGCATGGAGGGCCCATCTTCATAGTGAAGCATTATGTTCTAGTCAGAGGCCAGTCCTGGCACATGACTTCTGTAGGACTTAGTTCCTTTAGTCATGCCGCTGTTGTGTGTACTACTCTTATCTTCCCAGATGTGGATCCCATTGCTGATTTGGCTCTCCATTTCCCACATTTCATCATCTCTTGAAATCCGTTCACTGCCCCTCTAGAACTCATAGTCTTTAGCACATCCTTTTTATTGTCAGTCTTTTCTGGGAGTGTTTACTTTTTCTTGCTCCAGCTATAACCTAGCCTCTCCCCATAATGCTACTGACCTTGCAGCTCTCTCAAGTGGTAAATATTTCCTGTTCCTGTGCACCTTTTATTGGTGAACCAGAAGGTGGAGGAAGTGTCCTCTTTGTTCCTCGTTGTTGCTTCTTGACCATTCTTTTCCAAAACTTTCAGCTTTGACTCTCATGCCATCAAATTATTACCACCCGACTTTACAAGCTAATTTTAAAATACTGGGTTGACCAAAAAGTTCATTCAGGTTTTTCTGTAAGATGTGACAGAAAAACTGGAACAAATATTTTGGCCAACCCAGTATATCTGGAAGAACAAAAGCTAAGAAACATTATCCTAGTATGCTATATGAAAACAGAGTTGCATTATTACTGATCAGTAGGGAAAATGTAGGCAAAACTCTCTTACAACAAAACCCATGAACTACAAAATCTTACACAACAGTATTAATAAATTTGATTACATCATATTTAATACATCTTACTCAAAAGAAGCTATAAAGGAAATTTGAAAATAAATTATGGACTGGCATAAAATATTTGTTCTCAAAAATTATCCAGAATATTAGGTTGAACAATACAATACTGTCATTTTTAGAGGTGAGGAAATGGTCACACATTAGCAATCCATTTGGTTAAATCTAACATAAAGAATGGATGTGAGTTTGAGTGAACTCTGGGAGATGGTGATGAACAGGGAGGCCTGGCGTGCTGCAATTCATGGGGTCGCAGAGAGCTGGACATGACTGAGCGACTGAAATGAACTGAACTGCCCTCATTATCTTAGTCCATTACCAGCTTTCCTGGTTCATTCCCCTACTTCCTTGAATACTTGTCTCCTGGCTCACTGTCATCTTTACTTCTGTTATAATTCTTGGTGATACCAATATTTGTGTAGACAAGTGCTACTCAAAATGTCCCATGCTCTGAGAACTGTCACAGTATGAGTTGCAGTAAGTAGTTTGTGCCAGAAAGTAACTCAACTATGTCACTAAGTTCAGTGTTTAGTTCAACTGACTTTTTTTTTTTTTGGTACTGAAATTTTTTTGATGAAAGAAGCAGTATGTTGGCTTGTATAATCTGGCACACGCTCCATAGGGTGTTGTGGTCTGGTACTTTGAGTAACATTGATATAGAGGATGCCTCCAGTATTCTCATCTCTTAGTTCCTTGATTTCCTCTCCTCCAGTAACCTTATTTTTCTGTCTGATTCAGCCACCCCAATTCCAGTAGCTCTTCAGTGACACGATAACTTCACTCTGTCAAAGCTTTTCAGTATCCCTCACCCTCACTTCTGCTCAACTCTCAACAACCTTGTCCCCCCTGACTTCATGCCCAGTGGTCCTTGGCCTCTTAGTTCATCTTTCTTTATGACCATGTCTTTTCCCTCTTAAACCTCGCGATACTTCCTCCCCTGTATGTCTCCCTTGCTTTCTGTTTCACACAGCATGTCGAATCATTGGAAGAGTGCCTGTGTGCTCTCACATCTGTGACTGTGCCACTCACCTTCTGTGTCATTATGACAAACTGTAGTGCTCAGAGATAAGGCCAACCCGCTTCCATGCCCTCTTGCTCTCAAGAATATAACTCTGTCTTTCTACCTTCTCTTGCATCCTTGATTTTTCCTTCTGTGAGTTTGCATGATCTTTGTCCCCATTTTAAAAAATCTTTTCTTCTTGTTTCCCCTTTTCATGCACCCAGTCTGCTTCTCTTTTGAATAAGACACCTTGAAACAATTGCTTGGATACACTCTCACCCCTTTTCAGCTTCTGCCGATGACCACCACATTATAAACCTCTAATCCTCCTCTCACTTAACCTCTCAGTAGCGCTTGGCACAGTTGCTTGAGACATGATTCGCTTGGCTTCTAGGCCACCACATCTGCTAGCAGGTTTTCTCCCTGCTTTACCGGTGGTTCCTCCTTACTCTTCTTTGCTTTTTCTGTTATGTCCTCATGGAATGGCTGAATCTTGAGCACTTGGAACTCTCCTTTTTCATTGTTGAAATACACTCGAGTCTTATAGCTTTAAACATAGTATTTAACCTGTTTGCTGATGGCTTCCAGATTTATATCCTTAGCCTGAGTCATGATAGCCAACGTTTCCCCCAACATTTTGGATGTCTTAAGAAGCATCTCAAATGTAATATATCTAAAACTGAGCTCCCAATTTCTCCTAAAGCTGCTTGTCTTAGTATGTCCTAAATGCACCTGTCTTTTTAGTTACACCAAAAACCTTGCTGTTCTTGACTGTCTTTCTGTCACCGTACCCTGTCTGAAAATTGTCTGTTCTCCTTCTGATATAGATGCAAAATTCAGTCATTTCTTACTATGCCGTTTCATAGCCATGCCATCCTAGGGTTACTGCAGAGGTCTTCTAGCTGGTCTTCCTGCTTACATTTGTTCCCTTTAAATGCAGTCTCAACACAGTGACCAGAATAATCCTTTTAAAGCAATGATCATAGAATTTTTCTGTTCAAAAACCTCCATGGGCTTATGGTCTCATTCTGTAAAAGCACACTCTCCTGTGTGTTTAGACTATTCTCTTTATCACCTAGTTCTTTCCTCCTGTCCCTCATCAAAGAAATAAAACTGAAAGGATTTAAGAAAGGAGAGGAACCAGGAAAATAACTGCAGCAGTCATGCTGGTGACACAGTGGCGGTGGCTTCGGTCAGGGTGTAGCCTGGCACAGAGGAGCCAGAGTGGAGGCCGAGGCTCCGCAAGCCCACTTCTTCCCTGGCTTCCTGTCTCCTTGCTTGCTCATTTTCCTTTAGCCTTCAACACTGTCTAACATAATAGATATTTTACCATTTTTTTCTCCTCTTGTTTTTTCACCTCCTAGAACATAAGCTCTAGAAAGACAGGGATCATTGTCTGTTTCCTCACTTTTTGCTTTCTTCCCAGTGCCTAGAATCATAGTGTACACTAGTTGATTAGTGAATGTGTGTTGAGTGAATGACTTTGAAATCTTTTCAGCTCACTTTGGATCTTTCCCAATAGCACAGAAGTATATTCCATCTTTGCAGAGGTGGTTCCTTCCTGTCATTTATGGCTCCCGTTAGACTGAGTTCTTCCCTGTTCACCCATTTTCACTTTACCATCTTCTTTTACTTGGTTTGTTGCACTTAATCATATTCTGAAGTAACCTGTGTTTACTTGCTGCTTTTCTCCTTTCACGATCTTATTCTGATTTGTTTGCCTGGTACTGAGAATAGTGTGTGGAAGTTCTAGATGCTAATAAGTATTGGTTGAGTAGGTGAATATTCTGGAATTGGATGACTTTTGTTTCTTTGCAGCTAATGCCCCTTTAATTTCTCTGCTCGCTTTCACACTCTGAAAGACATATCCTATGGATATGGTCTTCATTTTTCGTCTCTATTTCAGTTTGTGTTTGGCTTTTATTATCGGTGAACCTCCTTTTGCTGAACTCATCATTGGACCTCCATGTTGACCAATGAAAGGGATACTTTTTACCTTTAGTCTTGCTGGGTCACTTTAGCATTTGGTGCGTTTTTGTTTTTGAACTTGCCTTTGGAATAGCAATGTCCAGTAGAACTTTCTGTGATAATGGAAATGTTCTATATCTGTGAGGTTGATATGGTAGCCACCAGCTACATGTGACTCTTGAGCACTTGAAATGTGGTAATGTGACTGAGCTAAATTTTAATAAAAATTTAAATAGCGGTATGTGACTAATGGCTATTTTTTCTCATATACTCCAAGCTCAGGAAGTATCACAGCCTGATTGCTCGATGCAGAGGCCTAGGAGTCATTTTTTTCCATCCCACCCCCGACCCCCTGTGTCCACATGCTGCTTATCCGCGTCTGTGGCTCTGTCCCTGCTCTGCGGTAGGTCCGTCTGCACCATTTTTCTAGGTGCCATATGTGTGCGTTAAAATACAGCATTTGTTTCTTTCTTCCTGACTTGCTTCACTCTGTATGATAGACTCCTAGGTCCATCCTCTTCTCTACAAATTTCCCAACTTTTTTCATTTTTATGGCTGAGTAATATTCTACTGTATAAATGTACCGCAACTTCTTTATCCGTTCATCTGTCGGTGGACATTTTGGTTGTTTCCGTGTCTTGGCTGTTGTAAACAGAGCTGCAGCGAATGGTGGGGTGCGTGTGTCTTTTTTATTGGAATATAATTGCTTTACAGTGTTGTGTTAGTGTCTCCTGTACAGTGAAGTGAATCAGCTATATGTATGAGTGTATCCCCTCTCTCCCGACTCCCTCAAACCCCTCATCTCATCCTTCTAGGTCATCACAGAGCTAGCATCAGGCCAAGCTTCTTGTGCTTTATAGCAGAGTCCCACTAGCTTGCTATTTTACGGGCTTCCCTGGTGACATAGGAAGAATCTGCTTGCCAATGTAGGAGACGTGAGTTCAATCCCAGTTTGGAAAGATTCCCTGGAGAAGAAAATAGCAACCCAGTCCAGTATTTTTGCCTGGGAAATGCCTTGGACAGAGGAGCCTGGTGAGCTACAGTCCATGGGGTCACAAAGAGACACGGCTTAGCGACTAAACAGCAACATCTGTTTTACAGATGGTGTTGTATATATGTCAGTCCTAACCTCCCAATTTGTCTCACTCTCCCCTTTCATCCCTGTGTTCACACTTCCGTTCTCTTATGTCTGCAGCTCTATTCCTGCCTTGGAAATAGGTTCATCTGTACCTTTTTTGAAGATTACACATTTATGTGTTAATGTACAGTATTGATTTTCTGACTTCACTCTGTATGACAGACTCTAGGTTCATCTCCATCTCTACAAATGACTCTTGCATTCCTTTCAGTGGCTGTGTCATATCCCACTGTATACATGTAACACATCTTTCTCCATTAATCTGTCATTGGCCATTTGGGTTGTTTGCATGTCCTGACTAGTGTAAATAATGCTGCAGTGAACATTGGGGTACATGTGTCTTTTTTCAGGGTATATGCCCAGGAGTGGGATTGTTGGAGCCATGTTGGTCCCATCGTTTAGCTTTTAAAGGAGCCACCATACTGTTCTCCATAGTGCCTGAGTCAGTTTACACTCCCAGCAACGGTGCAGCGCAGTTCCCTTTTCGCCACACCCTCTTCAGTGTTGGTAGACTTTCTGATGATGGCCATTCTGACTGGTGTGAGGTGAATGCCTTCTTGTAGTTTTGATTTGCACTTCTCTAATAATTAGTGATGTCAAGCATCTTTCCATTCACCTCTTGGCCATCTGTATGTCTTCTTTGGAGAAATGTCTATTGAGGTCTTTTGCTCATTTTTTGATTGGTTTTATATATATATATATATGTAGTTTAAAATTTAAAGGCCTTTTTGCTCATTTTTGCCTGTGCTGGGTGTTTGTTGCTGCCTGTGGACTTCTCGTTGCTGCGGTTTCTCTTGCTGGCTCAGCGCGGGCTCTAGGGCACAGAGGCTTCCATAGTCATGGCTCTCAGGCTCTTGAGAACAGGCTGCATAGTTGTAACACATGGGCTTAGTTGCTTCATGGCATATGAGATATTCCTGGGCTAGGGATTGGACACATGTCTCTTGCATTTACAGGCAGATTCTTTACCACTGAGCCACCAAGGAAGCCCTGTTTTTGTTTTTTTTTTAATTGAGCTACATGACCTGTTTGTGTATTTTGGAGATTAAACCCTTGTCAGTTGGCTTTGTAAATATTTTCTTCCTTTCTGAGGATTGTCTTTTCATCCTGTTTGTTAGGAGTCATCTTTAGTTCCTCTCATCTACTGCAGTCAGTCCATCAGTAGAGCCTCTTTTTTCTGTCTCCAAAGTATTTCTCTAATCTAGCTACTGTTTGTGCCCAGTGCTGGTAGCCTAGCCTAAGCCACCATCTGTCACTGGACATTGCTTTACTGGTTTACCTTTATTTTACCCTTTCAGTTTTTTTCATTATAGCCAAGGTCAGTTTTGAAAAACTCAAATAGGACCTTGTTATTCACCTGCTTTATAACCCTTCATGGATTTCCAGTGGCATTTAGAATAAGAAATGCTTTTTTTTTTTTTTTTTAAGGGCTGGAAACCTCTGCGTGGTCAGGCTACTTTCAACCTCATCTCATTGTAATCACTCTTTCCCACTACTATCAAACTACTGTGGTCTTAAAAGACAGTCCTAATGATTCTGGAATTCTGCACGTTGTTTCTGATTTCTGGAAGGTCCCTGCTCTGCTCCTTATGTGCTGGCTCCTTCACATCTTTAGGTCTCAGCTTGCAGGCTCCCTTGAAGGCCGCCACAGAAGCGTGTGGCTGCTCTTCACGCAGGGCCTTCGCTTGTCCTAATGCCGTTTCCACTGCCTTCTCCCACTTGTCGCTTAGCCACACACTCCGTGTAATTGTTTAGTCAGTTGTTGCCTGTGTCTGTCAAGAATGCAAGGACCATGTCTGTTTTATATCACCGCTGTATCCTCAGAATCTTACTCTTCTTGGCATATAGCAGTTGCATAACAAATCTGTTGAATATATGAAATCTCTCCATTCATTGCATTTATGCTGTTGGTATTGCTGTATGCTAGAACTATTGAGTAAATGAAAGAATTATGGAAAAGATTTCTTGTGGGACAGAAAATCTCTTAATGTCACAATTTGGCAAATTGAGAAGACAAAGAACATAACATACCAATTGGGCATTTGTACATAGCTCCAGGTTTTGAGTCACTTACTGGTATGTTTTTGGACCCACAATAGAACAGCAGTTTAGAGTTCCTTGACGTTCTTTGTATTGAGGTGCCAGAGTAACATATTGAAAATAAATGCTTCTTAGCTTATTCTTTTATATAATATTCTCTTCTTTCTAAATGTACAAAAACCTCATAGTTAGGCGACCTAATATTATGGTAAGGCTGTCGGAGGCAGCAGGAGGTCCTTCTGCTTGGGAGAGTGCCATGCTGTTGCTGTGCATGGTGGGGGGCAAAAGTTGGCTAAAGGTTAAGTCAGAATATGTACTGTCTTAATGAACAGATGGTTCTCAAGGAACTGGTTCTAGGGTTACTCTGTGGAGTCAGGTTTGTTTGTTTGTGTTTTTTAGCTTGGGTTACTGTTACGCATAGAGTCGAATCAGTTTGTCTCTGTCTGTAGCCCTTTGCATTGGCAACATACATGGCGCATAAAAAGTGGTGCAGTGCAGCGTCCTCTCCAGCCCAGCTGATAGAAAACCATGGGGGTGGAGTCAGGTAGTCTGTGTTTTCTTTAAAGTTCCAGGTTAGAACCTTTGGGAGGACCAGTTTAAATGGTTCTGCAAGCAAGATTGGAGATCTTTTTGGTTAAAAAAACAATTTTAAAGGGGGAAATTGGATGAAGGCCGTCAAAATTTATAAATAAGTGCTGGGGATGTAATGTATGACATGATTAACTCTGCTGTATGTTACATGTGGAAGTTGTTAAGAGAGTAAATCCTAAGTTCTCATCACCAGAAGAAATTTTTTTCTATTAATTTTGTATCTATATATGAGGTGATGGATGTTTGCTAAATATACTGTAATAATCCTTTCATGATGTATGTAAATGAAATCATACTATGTATCTTACACAGTATGTATCAGTTATATCTCAATAAAACTAGAAGAAAAAAAATTAGAAACTTTGGGAGAAAATATAAAAATAGCTGTTTGAAGGTACCAGAGAATGATCAAAAGAAGACAGAATTTTGAGGAGATGTGACCCATGAAAGAAGGGACACGTTCACTTGGTGACATCCATATTTCTAAGGCTTCCCTAGTGAGAACTATGACCAGTGTTTCTGGTGAGATCGAGAACTCATGTAGTACCAGATGATGGAGCTCAGGGTTGCCAGGATGGCTGGAAATTGAGGGTAGGATAGGTAGATTCAGAGTGAAGGGAGTCCCAGAGGGAAGCTTCAGAATCTGTGTGTAAACTTGTGTGTGTGTGGAGCGGGGGCGATTCCAAGGAACTCATTTTAAAGCAGTACATGGAACACTGAGGTGTATAAGCAGAGATTTCAGCTTCTACCCTCACTGTGAAGAAGAGTTTGGCGTTTGAATCCTACCAAACTAGGGGGTCTTGGTAAACACTTCATGCTTTTCGTTTGAAACCAGACAACAGTCACACTTGAGGAGTAAAGATGTTTCCCAGGATTAAGGTAATTCACCCTAAGTCTAAGGGTAAAATCTGAGGTAGATTGCTTCTAATAATGTGTGAAACCAAGCTCTATAAAATTAAGATGATTTAACTGCCTTAAAGAGTGTTTAAAAGAAGACTCCAGAAACCAGAGTTTCCACAATATATCCAGTATCCAATATCAGATATATAATATACAATCAATAGTTACTAGACATGTGAAAAATTAAGTAAAAAGAAATCACCCACGATCAAGAGGAAAAAAGAATGCTGAAATAAACCAGATGTTAGAATTTGCAGACAAAAATAAGATGAGGAATAAGACCAACATACAATTTGTAATAGCTATAAATGAAATAAAATGTTTTTAAAAAGACTGTCAAACTGGGTTAGAAAAGGACAATATCCAGCTTCATATTCAGTATATGTCGTTCAGTCGCCAAGTCGTGCCTGACTCTTTGTGACCTCATGAACCGCAGCATAGTTCATAGTGAAGGCTTCCCTGTCCTTCTCTTATCTCCCTGAGTTTGTTCAAAGTCATGCCCATTAAGTCAGTGATGCCATCTCACCATCTCATTCTCTGTCGCCCCCTTCTCCTCTTGCCCTCAATCTTTCTCAGAATCAGGGTCCTCTCTGATGGCTTGGTTCTTGCCAAAGTATTGGAGCTTCAGCTTCAGCATCAGTCCGTCCAGTGAATATTCAATATATGAGGCAATTAATTAAAAGAGTCAAAAGGTAAAAGAATTAGCAAAAATATATCAAACAATATATAAAAAACAAAAGTTACAGTATTTGTATCAAGGTCAGTTCGCTATAAGGAATTTATTTGATCTGTGTGCTCTTACAGAATTTGTTATTATGTCCACATTCATTTCTATCTCTGTGGTACATTGTTTAAAAATGCTTTAGGAAACACATTTGGTATGAATATACAGAATACAGTTGACTTCGAAGAACATGGGTTTGAATCACATGCATCAACTTAAAAACTTTTTTCCACCAGTAAGTATAGTGCCTATATTTTGATTTTACAGATTTTTGAATAAAATGTGAGGAAAACTTTCTGTCAGATTAGAGATCACAATATGTGGAATTAAAAAGAAAGACTAGTGTTTGAATCTGTCTCATCCTTGGATGAGTCATTTATCAGTTCCTATGTTTCTGAGGTGTAGAGATAGCAATATTCATATTTTCCATCATGTGGAGATTGGTTCCCTAACCCCCACCTCTTAATGTTTCCAAAAATGTTCATTGAACATTTTCTGAAAGTACCAGGTGCATAACTGTTGAAAAATTAAACTAAATGACATAGAGAGAAAGTTGGAATTATTAAGACAGTAATATTCTTAACATTCTTCTGTATAAAGATATTTATTATAATGAGAAATAAATACACACTATTGGGGGAAAAGTAAATGAAAAATAAATCATTCTGTCTGTGTTGATAGCACTAGAAATTGTTTCTAGAGAGTTAAAAAATAATTCTAGGTAACACATAATTTATGTATTATCATCACATCCTCTTCAGACACTGTCACCACTGGCCAAACATGTGGGTCTAAGTGATACATTAATAATGACCATCATTAATCAATAACAGTGGCTAACATTTTTTACAGGGGGAAGAAAAATGCATGCATATGTTGAACTGTATTTCTGTTTTAGCATGTACCTGAACTTAATGGCCTGCAATGGTTTTTCCAAAACAGATGCTCTTGATATGGCTTTCATATCATTTGGTCCAGTTTCATTTTTTAAAGTAACACTTATTTTTGGAGATACTTTTGGGAAAAAAGTGTGTGACTATTCTTAGTAGCCCACTTAGAAACCCTTTCTGCTGCTGTTCTTCACATTTAGGTTTAATTCGAAAGTAAACTCACTTGCCCTTTGGTTTGTTCTCAGTGAAAGTAAGTAATAAACAGGGGTTGGCCAGTTATTGCCTGCCACCTCACCTGGTTTTCAGGGCCTGCGAACTAAGAATGATTTTTACACTTTTTAATGCCTAAAGGTAATATCTCAGGTGATAATATCTCATGACACATGAAATTTACAAAATTCAAATTTGCACTTTCCATGAATAAAGTTGTATTGGAACCTAGCCTTGCTTGTTAGTGTGCATATTGTCTGTGATTGCTTTCTTACTGCAGTAGCAGAGTTTAATTGTTGCTACAGAGAGCTTCTGGCCTACAGAACTCTAATGTATTCACTGTCTGGCCTTTAACAGAAAGTTTGCTGACTTCTGTTCTAGGTAAGATTCTTCACAAGTGAATCCTTCATGTTCCTAAAAGCATTAAGTCTCTTAGATTATATATAATTGTTGTTGGCTTAGAGCCTCTATTTTACATTTTAGTTGTTACCCTGCCTACTTTTAGAACATTTTTCTTATTTTTAACATTCAGTCCATTAAGAGCGAGCTTGATCTGTGCTAAGCCTTTTAGAAACGTGAGAAACTCATGGTGAAGGCCCTCTCGAAGTTCACTTACTCTTATTTGTTGTTAAAGATCAGTGTGCTGGTATGGTGGGGAAGGGAAACTCTTGTAACAAGTTGGAGAAGAGGAAGGTTATGGGATCATAAAGCAATGCATCAAATTGCTTATGGAAGCCATTGAGTACTTGCCATTAATTCTGCTGGTAGCCTGAATTTAGAGATTAACATCTGGAAATTTTCTTGAAGTAAAATCTCCCATTTTCTTAGTATAATATACTCATGTTTGATGATCCTGCTTTTTTCTTGTCAGCATTTGTTCTAGGCACAGAGTCAAAGTATGGAGTATGTAGTGATGCCGTGGTTACTGTGCAAAGATTGTAGTTCTTTAGTCTTACTTATGATACTTTTATTTAAAATTTGTTAACCCTTGCTCTTAACTGCAGCAGTAATTGTTAATTACTAACTGTTACAACTTTGGGGGTGGGGATGGGATACATGATTTGATTGAAAAGGGATGTGACTGAGCTAAACAGACTTGAATTTGAGGTTTGTTTGTTTTTTCCTTAATAGTTTTATTTATTTATTGGTCTTCCTTGGGTCTTAGTTGAAGTGTGCAGGCTCCAGAATTCAGGCTCAGTAGTTGAGACTCATGGGCTCACTGACTTAGTAGCTTCACAGCATGTGGGATCTTAGTGCCCCAACTAGGGATCGAACCCATGTCCCTTGCCTTGTGTGGCAGATTCTTAACCACTGGACTGCTAGGGAAGGCCCCTGGATTTGAGTTTTAACTGAGCAGCTTACTAGCTATACTCTTATTAACTGCTGCTAGTCATTTTTTTCATCTGATGGTTGGGGGGATGTTACCTACTTTATGCGATTGCTGGGAAGAGTTCCTGGGATGACACTTGTCTCAGAACTGAAGTTGCTAGGCATTTAATTATGCTACCTAATTAAATATTTCTAGGGCAGAGTTAGGTGTTTACCTGATACTATAAGGAAACACACTAAAGCTGTAAAAGATACTTTTAAAGGTAATAAAAATAATTTAATCAGGTATCTGACATTATTTTGTGATTAAGTTGATTTTTGGAGTATCTCCACTTTAGTAGAATAATTGAATGAAAAACTCTTAGATTAAATTACTAAAAATAGAAATTTATTGATAAAATAAAATGACATTTGCCTAAATAATTTTAAAAATTGCTGTAAGTTTGATTTCCTTTGTTTTAGAAAACATTTATTTTTCCTAAGATAAAGTCTTTTTTAAAAAATTAAATTAATTTTTTTATTGAAGGACAATTGCTTTACAGAATTTTGTTTTCTATCGACCTTAACATGAATCAGCCATAGGTACACATATATCCCCTTCGTTTTGAACCTACCTCCCATCTCTCCCCCATCCCACCCCTCTAGGTTGCTACAGAGCCCCTGTTTGCATTTCCTGAGCCATACAGCAAATTCCTGTCAGCTGTCTATCTTACATATGGTAGTGTAAGTTTCCATGTTACTCCTTCCATACATCTCACTCTCTCCTCCCCTCTCCCCATGCCCATAAGTCTATTCTCTGTCTGTTTCTCCACTGCTGCCCTGTAAATAAATTCTTCAGCACCATTGTTCTGGATTCCATATATGTGTGTTAGAATACGATATTTATCTTTCTCTTTATGACTCACTTCACTATAACAGGTTCTAGGTTTATCCACCTCAATAATGTCTTTTTTAAAAAACAGTTTGTGTTTTGTGGTGCTAATGATTGGCTGAGTAGTTTCCACATTTTTTTTTTTGCAGAAAGTCCATTTTATAGATCACTTAGTTTTTATGTTTAGAAACGTATACTTAGTGTTTGGCTAACATAGTGTGCTAAATGATAGCTGTTTTCTTGGACAAATTATCATTTCTAATACCAATATATTATTTCTAAACATTTTCTTTTGCAAGTGTATGTGAGAAGTCTATCTAAAAAAAAAGTATGTAAATAGTTTGTGTATTAGATACATGTTGTATTTTTTCTGTTTTTTTAATGGCTTCATAGTAATCCTCTATCCCTCTCACCTGGATGATTTACGGTAGTCTCCTAACTCTTCTCCCTGCTTTTCTTTTGCCCCTCACGATCTTTTCTTTTCCCTATAGACAGCGCTACTGCTAAGTCACATCAGTCGTGTCCAACTCTGTGCGACCCCATAGACCACAGCCCACCAGGCTCCACCGTCCCTGGGATTCTCCAGGCAAGAGCACTGGAGTGGGTTGCCATTTCCTTCTCCAATACATGAAAGTGAAAAGTGAAAGTGAAGTCGTGTCCTACTCTTAGCGGCCCCATGGACTGCAGCCTACCAGGCTCCTCCGTCCGTGGGATTTTCCGGGCAAGAGTACTGGAGTGGGTCGCCAATGCCTTCTCCGATACGGACGCTAGAGTGAACTTAAAAACATCTGGAATCACAGGTGTTAGTTACTCCATTGGCTTCCCAGTGTACCTTTCATCGATCTGGCCCTGTGATTCCACAGGGTACCTTTCAGTGCTGTTTACTTTTTTTGCACTGGTTTTCTGCACAGGAGTGTTCTGCCCCATCTTCACCTGGCTAGCTCCTCCTGTATTCCTGTCGCTTCCTCTCAGCACTCATTCTTAACTAGTCACCAGCCACTCACTAGTTACTCTATTCTTATCTTGTTTATTTTCTTCACAGCAGTTCTCAGTCTTTAAATTGTTCTGTTTTTATTGCTTAATGCTCCAATAGAATGCAGGCTTTCCTAGACTATGACCTTGACTCTGACTCTTATTCACCGTTATGCAATGCTAGTAACATAAAAGGTACTTAAATATTTGTTCAGTAGATGAATATACATTCTATCCAATGGATACATTATTTACTGTCTTGTTGGTGAGCATTTGGTTAATTTTCAGCTTTATGAATGCTTCACTGTGCAGACCTTTTGGCATGCTTCTGTGAATATTCTGCAGAATACATTTCTGTTATAAAGTGGTATTTTTATGTGAAAGAGTGTTTACACTTATATTTAATGAATAGTGCCAACTTACTGTCCAAAAACCTTGTGGCAGTTTAAATATATCCATATCATCAGTATTATTAATCTTTTTGCTCTTAACAATCTGATAAGCAGAAAAAAATGAATTTAAGCTCTTTTGCATATATTTTTCGCTGTTTATTTTTCCTTCAGTGGTGGTTCCTGCCCTTCCTCTGCTATGTTTACTGATTTCTCCTCAGTTCTCTGTGTGTGCTATGGGTATTAGCCTATAATCACGTTTCACTTACGGTGTTCAATATGTCATTTTTAAAAGTACTTTATGCATGGTTGTTTGTTTTTTTTTGTTTTTGTTTTTTGGCTTGGAATTTTTTAAGTTTTTCACACAAACACATACAAAATCCTGTCTTTACTTTTTGATTTCAGAGTTCAGAGTCATGCTTATATTGGGCTTCTTACCATAGTTTTATTTCCATGTATACCACCCTTCATATGTATACCGTATTTTGTCTCATTGGTTTTTTTTTGGCCTGTAAATATTTGTCTTGTGTAGATTTAATACAGCCAAGTAAGGATTTAAAAATAGTATTTTTTACAAGGAAAAAAAGTCCCTTTCTGCTAGTAGTATTAATCAAATAGTCCAGCTGTCTCCCACAGTTGAAATATTGCCTTTTACATTTATTAAATTGCCACATTATGTCTGGATGTTTTCTGATTACTGTAGTCTCTTAACCATTCCTGCCCCCAATAATATAAATTGTTTAATTGCTGTGGCTGTTGATTTATATTGAGTTTTAGTATCTGATAGAATTGGTTCTTTTTTATCATTTCAGTCTTTTTTAAAATTACCTTCATACTTCCATTTCAGATGAATTTAGGAATCATTTTCACTCCTAAAGAAATCATTATTTTGTTGGAAATACACTGACTTTATGAACTAAGAGAAAACTGGCCTGTTTATACAGTACAAAAAAAATTCTAGTTAGGAATAAGACAGCTTTCCATTTGATTTTTATGTACTTTTTTTGTTTTTTATTGTTGGAATTATGAGTGAACTCTTTCTGTGATATGTTTTTCTGACTATCCTAAATGTATATAGAAAAATAGTTCGTATATAATTTAGTAACTTTTACTAAAAATTTAATTATGTTTTCTGTGCAGCTTATCAGACTCTGAAATTCACTTAAAATGGGTATAAAAGTGTCTCTAGAATGTTAGCAAAGAGTGTCCTTAGTATAAAAAATTATTAGGCAGTCATTTTGTGAACTTTGAGAAACAGAATTTTCAGTTTCAGGATGTAATGCAAACAGATTTTCCCACATACCTACAATCTCTAGCCTTTTAAAATGACTTATAGCCTTGTTTAGCTTTTGTGACAGCTACCTTTGCAGGTAGATGGACATACTTATCTTATCCTTATATTTGAGACTTGAGTTTGTAAAGCTCAGCTGATTTAACAAGAGTTTCTGTAAAATACTCGTATCTCTTTTTGGGTGTTTTTCGGTCACTAAGTCGTGTCTGACTCTTTGCAGCCCCATGAGCTGCAGGAGGCCAGGCTTCCCTGTCCTTCACTATCTTCCTGAGTTTGCTCAAACTCATGTCAGTGATGCCATCCAACCATCTCATCCTCTGTTGCCCCCTTCTTCTCTTGCCCTCTGTCTTTCCCAGCATCAGGGTCTTTCTCAGTGAGTTGGCTTTCCACATCAGGTGGCCAAAGTATTAGAGGTTCAGCTTCAGCACCAGTCCTTCCAATGAGTATTCAGGGTTGATTTGCTTTAGGATTGACTGTTCTCCTTGCAGTCCAAGGGACTCTTCAAGAGTCTTCTCCAGCACCACAGTTCAAAAGCATTAGTTCTTTGGCACTCAGCCTTTTTATGGTCCAGCTCTCACATCCATACATGCCTACTAGAAATAGCTTTGGCTATGGACCTGTGTTGGCAAAGTGATTTCTCTGCTTTTTAATGCACTATGTTTGTCATAGCTTTCCCTCCAAGGAGTGAGTGTCTTTTAATTTCATGGCTGCAGTCACTGTCCACAGTGATATTGGAGCCCAAGAAAATTAGGTCTGACACTGTTTCCTCTTTTTCCCCATCTATTTGCCATGAAGTGACAGGACCAGATGCTGTTATCTTAGTTTTTTGAATTCTGAGTTTCAAGCAGGCTTTTTTCACTCTCCTCTTTCAGCCTCATCAAGAGGCTCTTTAGTTCCTCTTCACTTCCTGCCTTTAAAGTGGTTATCATCTGGATATCTAAGGTTGTTGACATTTATCCCAGCAATCTTGATTCCAGCTTGTGAGTCATCCAGGCAGCATTTCGTATGATGTATTCTGCATATAAGTGAAATAAACAGTGACAGTATACAGCCTTGATGTACTCCTTTCCCAGTCTGTTGTTCCATGTCCAGTTCTAACTGTTGCTTCTTGACTTGCATACAGCTTTCTCAGGAGGCAGGTAAGGTGGTCTGGTATTCCCATCTCTTGAAGAATATTCCAGTTTGTTTTGATCCACCCAGTCAAAGGCTTTAGCATAGTCAATGAAGCAGATTTTTTTTGGGGGGGGGGTATTCTCTTGCTTTTTCCATGATCCATTGGATCATAGAGTTTGATCTCTGGTTCCTCTGCCTTTTCTAAATCCAGCTTGAACATCTGTAAATTCTTAGTTCACATACTGCTGAAGCCTAGCCTGAAGGATTTAGAACATAATCTTGCTAGCATGTGAAATGAGTGCAATTATCCAGTAGTTTGAACATTCTTTGACATTGCTTTCCTTTGGAAACTGGAATGAGAACTGACCTTTCCCAGTTCTGTGACCACTGCTGAGTTGTCCCAATTTGCTGGTATACTGAGTGCAGCACTTTAACAGCATCATCTTTTAGGATTTGAAATAGCTTACCTGGAATTCCATCACCTCCACTAGCTTTCTTCATAGCAATGCTTCATAATGCCCACTTGATTTCACACTCCAGGATGTCTGGCTCCAGGTGAGTCACTGCACCATCCTGATTATCTGGGTCATTAAGAGCTTTTTTGTACAGGTCTTCTGTGTATTCTTGCCACTTCTTCTTAATCTCTTCTACTTCTGTTAGGTCCTCACCGTTTTTGTCCTTTATTGTGCCTATCTTTGGTAATTCCATTTTAATGAATTTTAAAAGGTTAACATACAAAGTTATTCTTTTTAAAAAAAAATGTTTTGGTTTATATTGGAGTACAGCTGATTAACAATGCTGTGATAGTTTCAGGTGAGCAGCAAAAGGACTCAGCCATTCATAAAAGTATCCATTCTCCCCTAAAGTCCCCTCCCATCCAGGCTGCTGCATAACATTGAGCAGAGTTCCCTGTGCTATGCACTAGGTCCTCGTTAGTTATCCATTTTAAATACAGCAGTGTGTACATATCCACCCCAAACTCCCTATCCCTTCCCCCCGGGATCCTTCCCTCTAGTAACCATAAGTTCATTCTCTATGTCTGTGAGACTCTGTTTATAAACAAAGGTAGTCTTATTTTTAAATCATATTTGGAGTTTAAATCATATCATCTGAAATGCTGATGTATAGCTTGCTCTTGTTTTGTTTACTTATTTTTGCCATGTAAAGTGTAGAGAGTAATATAGTAAATACCATGAACTCACTACCCAGATTAACAGATGTAATTTTGCTGTGTTTGATTAAACACACACACACTGCTGATGAGTTGAAGCCATTTTTAATATCCTTTCCTTTCCTATTCCTTTTACCCCTGGGTATTAAGAAAATGGTGTATATTCCTTATACTTTTACTACATAAACAGTTATTTTAACTTGCATAAAATTATACTTGGAAATTATAAAATGTACTATTGTAGATAAAAGCCATTCTGTATGCATTTTGAAATAGCTATATTTTAAAATACCAATCTTGAATGCACACCAGTGTTGGCAGCAGCACTGCGCACAACAGGCAAGACATGGAAGTGTCCACTGACAGATAAGTGGATAAAGACACACACATACACAGTGGGATGCTGCTGCTGCTGCTGCTGCTAAGTTGCTTCAGTCGTGTCTGACTCTGTGCGACCCCATAGCTGGCAGCCCACCAGGCTCCCCCTTCCCTGAGATCCTCCAGGCAAGAACACTGGTTTGGGATGCCATTTCCTTCTCCAGTGCATGAAAGTGAAAAGTGAAAATGAAGTCGCTCAGTTGTGTCCAACTCCTAGCGACCCCATGGACTACTTAACCATAAAAAAGAATGAAATAATGTCATTTGCTGCTACATGGGTAGATTTAGAGATTATCATACTAAGTAAGTTAAAGAAAAATGATTATCATTTATATGTGGAATCTAAAAAAATGATACAAATCAACTTATTTCTAAAACAGAAGCAGACTCACAGGCATAGAAAAGAAAACTGGTTACCAAAGGGGAAGGGGAGAGGGAGGGAATAGTTAGAAATAATGAGATTAACATATATATACACTGCTGTATATAAACTAGATAAACAACAAGAATTTACTGTATAGTACAGTTATATTCAGTATCTTATAACCTATAATGCAAAAGAATCTGAAACTGCATGCCTGAAATGAACATATTTTAAATCAAGTGTAATAAAAAAATTTAAAATTCAAAAAGAGAAATAAAATTGAGATAAAATTAATAAAAATGAAAATAAAAACAAAACTGAAAAAATCAGTCTTTTTGGTAGCTTATATTTTAGTATAAGCTGGAGAAAAAGTTTCTACTTTATGTAGTAATTTGTTCTTAGAGTAGATAAAGTGAAAATTTGTCTTGAAAAACATTTTTTTTTCCCCCTAGAGGATCAGGACTGTATTAGGATTGTGTTACTGACCAAAGATTCTGTGTGAAGTTAGTCATCACTGAGACTAACAACATATACATGTAAAGGATAAAAGCCATAACTGAATTGTTTTAAGTAGTAAATTCATATTCTCAGACACACATAGTTGGTTTAACTTCGTATATCAATGATTATGCCAGTGACTTCTTACACATAACATACACGTGTAGTGTATAAAAATGCAGAAGAACAGAAATAACATACACGTGTGTGCATAAAAATGCAGAAGAACATTAAAGTCTAGCGAGACAAACGGCTACATGTAGGGAGGGAAATGGAGCATTTAATTGTAATCTTCTCAGAATTTAGAACTTGTAGGGCAGGGGGTGGGGTATACATTAGATAGGTGGATGTAGCTATCAAAGTTGTCTGAGAAAGCAGCCAGTGCTTGGTAGGCCCTTGGGGTAAGCTGGTCACTAGTGCAGTGCCTTCTTTGGTGACTATCAGTTTATGCTGCATCAGTATTTTCGAGCTATGTATCAAAACTTTGAAACTTAAAAGTTCTTATTTAATCCAGTAGTTGAAACAATCCTTAGGTGGAAGGGAAATGGAAATAAGAGAATGAATTGATATGCAAAGACATTTTTTTAAACTTTGTTTGAATAGCAAGGTAAATAGGAAACACACACTAAATATTCAAGAATCTGGAGGTGTGGTTATAGTATAGACTTACGATAAAGTATGGATAATATTTAATAAAGAGTCTACAACAAAAGGAACTGACTTTTCTATTTTTGTTAAAAATACCTAATAGTAAATTTAATAGAAAACCAAATATAACAAAATGTCATTATTATAGGAACACCAAAGAAAAATACTATTTGGCTTCCTTGGTGGCTCAGCATGTGCAGTGCAGGAGCCGCACAACTGATCCTTGGGTCGGGAACATCCCCCTGGAGAAGGGAATGGCAGCCCACTCCAGTATTCTTGCCTGGAGAATCCCATGGACAGAGGAGCCTGGTGGGCTACAGTCCATGGGGTCACAAAGAGTTAGACACGACTAAAGTGACTTCGCACACACATGTATTATTTTATGGCTGAGATAGAGAAGACAGGAAAATGATCAGGAATATCCTGATTTCCCTTCGCCACAGTTCAGATTTCTAATAGGGATTTTTTACCGTGACAATAATGTAGGTATTTCAGAGGAAGGAGTGAAAGTCTCACTAAATGTTAGGCTTTTTATTACCCATTTTGAAAAGGCCCCTCCCAGGACACACACATGCGCACACCCCCCCCCCCCCCCCATGGGTGGATGGATGGACACAGACCACCACCCTCTACTTCTGGGAGTAAAAGCAGAAGGGAAACTAGCGTAAGTTGTGATTTAAACATTTTAGCGTTGAATAAAAAGTGCTTAAACAGGAAGATTTGAGGAGACTGTAAATTTTTAAATGGCAGGGTATTGGTGACAGTTAATAAGAATGCATATGTATGTGCTTTTAGATGTACAAAATTAGACTTTACTACAAACTATATTTTAAATCCCCGAAAGTATATGAAAAGCTTATCAACTTTCTTACTAGATTATTGGAGAAGCGAATTGTTAGCATGAACTGCCAGTAATTTAGTATAAATTGATTCTATAATAGATGTTTTATTTTTACGTAGCAAAGTTACTTTAAGTAGTACTCAAACTTTTTGAAATCCAAGGTAATCAAGATAATTTTGTATTCAGATGAAATCTATATTGTGTTAAAATTTCCATTGTAGGTTTTGACCGAGGACCACTTTTTGTACAGAAGGTGAAGTAGAGCCTCCAACCATCATTTTGAAGTGAAGCTTTAAGGCTAATTTTTGTAATGTGATATATAAGAAAATATCCTTGCTTTTTATAGTTTCATGAAGTACTGATGTATGTAATTTGCTTTAAAATCATTCTGTAGGAAGACACCAGTATGGCATGATACTGACAGTCATTAAGTATAGGTGTTGTGTGCAGTATAAAGTTGTGTCCGCCTTAGTGCATATTTGAAAATCTTCATTATAAGGAAAAGAAAAACCTAGCATGTTTAGGTACCCTTGCTAGAAAAACTGAAGGAAAAATTCAATTGAAGTATTGAATCAATAAGTAATTCACTGAATTACTAAGTATTCAATAGTAATACTTTGAATGAGGTATGGTTCAGAATGAACTTTATCCTTAGATTGAAATTACATGTACTAGATATAAGATGAATTTTGAGATGTTCTTTTAAAATGTATCATTAGAAAAAGAGCATATGTTAAGCAAAAAGAGAAGAATTTAAAAAAGGATGCACGCGTCCACTGCACCATTAGACTGGGTAAGTTGGTGATCCCCTGGCACCCTCTTTCTTTGTCAGAGCACTCTTGGTGGTGATAAAGCTGGTAGGAAATGAAGCGTTCTAAATGTAGTCTGTAGTTAGAGGTCACTTGCATCTAGGAACATTTAGTACTTGCTTTTTTTTTTTGAAAAGTATCATACTCCCTTTATCTTGATCGGTACACAGTGGGCTTTTCCCCATTTTCTCATATTTCTTTTTGAAGTGCATGTCAGTTGAAGCCTTGATCCCGAGTTGATTCTCTTGCTTCTTTCCTTATATTCTGTGTATTTTTCCTTTATGCTCTAGGAGTTTTTCACAATTTCAGTTTTTTACTGAACTTAATTCTCTTAAATTTTATATTCGAATATAGCCTATTAACAATGTCGTGACAGTTTCATGTGGACAGCAAAGGGACATGTATCCGTTCTCCCTGAACTTTTCATTCTTACTTATTCTCTTTATGAGGGTAATAAAGTGAAACATTGTTTCCCTCCCCACTTTACCTCAGTTTTAACATTCTGTTTCTCTGGAGTCTTTTTTCCTGAAGTCTTTGCTAAGCCTTAGTTGATGAGGCACTCTAGGCCCTTAATGATTGGCAGGGTGTAGTGAAGGCAAGCCAACCCCTTGGCTGAAAGCTCTGCCTAGAGGAAGAATAAGGAAAGCTTTTTGTTGAGGCAAGATTCTGCCCTAGTTTTCTGGTCAGTATATTCAGTGGTTTAGTAAATGATTCTCAGATTTTAGGTAAATCTAGATTTGTCTGAAGAATAGTGTGTGGGTGAGTTAGTATATACTGCTGCTTATGTCTATACTCATTTTCATTACTACTTTTTGCTTCTCTACTTTCTGACTGACACTTGGCCGCCCACACTAGAGGATTGCCAATTTTTATGTGTGTTGCATAATGTTGTGTAAGTTTGAAAGTGCTAGAAAAAAATTGTATTAAGAAGTCCCCAACATACAAACTTATATATTGTAAGTTTGGAACAAAGACATGAAAATGTCTTTTCCATAATGACACTGTAAATCATGGTCAGGTTACTAGGTCAGCCCACATACATTTTACCCAGTAACATGGCTAATATGTTTTGCTTTTGTATCAAGAAAAAAACACTATAAAATGTTTTTTTTTCTTAATGCCAGATACATCAAAGCACTTCTTAAACTGTGGCAACTGTAGATTTGAGTAGTTGGTTTCTGAGCCCTGTGGCATTGGCCAGAGGAGGAGCTCAGTGTGGAACATATAAGTCCCCTTCCCTAGCTGGAACGGGGTATGGGGAACCCATTTTTTCCAAGGGGTGGGGAAGAAAGGGTTAAATAACCAGTCTCAAAGATAGGCAAAAGATAAGGAGCTAAAATACAGCCATAAGTGGACAAAGAACCTAGGTTTCTTCCGTCATTATATTTCTTACCATGTGGTTTACAGATTGCTTTCTGCATACTAGAGTGTTAATTAAAAATGCAAGTTTCTACACCCCAGTCCTATCCTACTAAATGGAAACATGGAACACATAATCCTGCTTAATACTTGATTTTAAAATATAGGTTTCTTATTGACAGGAATCATTTGTTACATCCTGACCTTCATTTTGCCTTCTAAGTAAACTGTCAATTGTTTCTACTGTGGATGATAAAACAGTTGTATCCACAGCTCTTGTCACCTTTAGGTGTCAAGTGATCTTTGTGGCTATAAAAATCCAGTTTTGGAAGAGCAATTCCAGGATAATCAACACATACTTCTTTACATAGGACAGAAAATAGGACTTTAAAGTACAGTTTCCAACTGCATTAAACACATTTAAACTTCTTTGTACATTGTTTTATGAAAAACACACTTCACGTTTAAATATCTAGTCCACATTGGTAATTTACATCTAATATTTAATTTGTAGTACAAAGTGAACTTGTTAAGGGACAGACTTTGTAATGAAGGAAATTTTGTTAGGAATATCTGGAGACCCTGAGCTCTTAAACTGGTCATTTGCAAATAGCTGCATAATTCAGCATTTTCCTGAATATTACACAAAAAAGCCAAAATGGAGACATAAAATTAGATGCTAAGATTTTTAATATATATGTGAATGATTTTTATATTGATTAAAGTATTCCAGACAGTAATACTTGTATTTATAATAAATCATTGCTATAAATTTGAACTTAGGAAAGTTTTAAAAATGGTGCTTCTAATTTTGCGTTACAGACTAATTGGAAAAGTAATGTTACTTCTTAGTAAACCATCTGAAATCTGTTCTGATCCAGTCACCATACCTGCTTTATGATGATATTTTAGATGGCATTGTAATATCAGAAGACAGTTTTAACAGTTGACTTGTTCAGTGAAATTTGGCGTTTTAAAAATCCCATTGGATGTTTGTTGTCAAAAGAAGACCTATGATTTTTTTAGTGAAAGAAGTTAAAAAGGGAAAGGAGAGGACTTTTGAAACCCAAAGAAGGGTTGATTTTGAATAGCCTTTTTCCCCTGGCTTTATACAAAGAGGTGCTGATTAGAGTTTAAGTGAAAACTTAAAAGTCTGGCAGTGATAGAGCTGTGGTTGAAGTATTTAGAGGAGATCATAAGGTCTGTGTTTCACTGTATCACATGGTAAAAGAGGATTTGGGGCTTTTTGTGGATGTAGTCCGTGATGTTTGACAGACTATCCTAGTGACTTATAAGTATTAAAATCAAAAATTTTAAATACTAATGACTTTGATTAACTCTTTTAGGGTCGCTGAAGTACACCATACTACCTTTTTGAAAATCTTGCGTGGACAATGGCTACCCAAGGTTTGTATTGTAGACTTTAGTTACTGAAATTGAGGCTCTGCTTCGTTGCCATTAACCCAGTCTGGCTCAGATTCCCCTGCTTTCCTCTCTCCCTGCTTACTTGTCAGGCTACCTTTTGCTCCATTTTCTGCCCACTTCTCCTAATGGCTTGATGAAATAGCAAACAAGCCACCAGCAGGAATCTAGTCTGGATGACTGCTTCTGGAGCCTGGATGCAGTACCATTCTTCACTGATTCAGTGAGTAACTGTTAGGTGGTCTCCTAAGAGTATAGATTTTTCATCCCTGAGCTGATCCTGGCCATCATTCTGTTATCCTTCGCTGTCTTTCAGACTTTATTTCTGAAGATTTCAGTGGGTAATATCACAGATTTTTATTTTCAAATTAAGATAACATTTTCCTGGTAGTAATATTGATGGTTTTTTTTTTTTTTTTAATAGCTGATTTGATGGAGCTGGACATGGCCATGGAGCCAGACAGAAAAGCAGCTGTCAGTCACTGGCAGCAGCAGTCTTACCTGGACTCTGGAATCCATTCTGGTGCCACTACCACAGCGCCTTCTCTGAGCGGTAAAGGCAATCCTGAGGAAGAGGATGTGGATACCACCCAAGTCCTGTATGAGTGGGAACAGGGGTTTTCTCAGTCCTTCACTCAAGAACAAGTAGCTGGTAAGAATATTATTACCTACTCAAAGCTAGAGTGCAGTTTTGAGAACTGCATAGTTACTCTTATAAAAGTTAGCATACAACAGCTTAAGTAAAACAGTGTGGTCAAGAAAAGGGAGTGATTGCAGCCTCAGCTTGACTGTTGGGGTGATGCTGAGCTCATGGAGATCTGACTGTCGAATTCACCTTTTCCAGATATCGATGGACAGTATGCAATGACTCGAGCTCAGAGGGTGAGAGCTGCCATGTTCCCTGAGACGCTAGATGAGGGCATGCAGATCCCATCTACACAGTTCGATGCTGCTCATCCCACTAATGTCCAGCGTCTGGCTGAACCATCACAGATGCTGAAACATGCCGTTGTAAACTTAATTAACTACCAAGATGATGCAGAACTTGCCACACGTGCAATCCCTGAATTGACAAAACTGCTGAATGACGAAGACCAGGTAAGTAGAGACATGGCCAACTTTTTAATCTGCTTTGAAGGAAACTCTCAAGGAAGTAGTCTTAAAATGTCTACCTTACATCAGTATTTGAAAATTGAAAACTAATGTTTCTTAATTCCTGTATATTATAGGTGGTGGTTAATAAGGCTGCAGTTATGGTCCATCAGCTTTCTAAAAAGGAAGCTTCCAGACACGCCATCATGCGTTCTCCTCAGATGGTGTCTGCTATTGTACGTACCATGCAGAACACAAATGACGTGGAAACAGCTCGCTGTACTGCTGGGACCTTGCACAATCTTTCCCACCATCGTGAGGGCTTGCTGGCCATCTTTAAATCCGGGGGCATTCCTGCCCTGGTGAAGATGCTTGGGTAAGAAAACATGGTCAGAATGCTCCAAGCTCAGGAGGAGAAGAGTGCAGTCACACCATTTCTGATGAGACTTTTTTCCTTCTTCCCAGTTCACCAGTGGATTCTGTATTGTTTTATGCTATTACAACTCTCCACAACCTTTTACTGCATCAGGAAGGAGCTAAAATGGCAGTGCGTTTAGCTGGCGGGCTGCAGAAAATGGTTGCCTTGCTCAACAAAACAAATGTTAAATTCTTGGCTATTACAACAGACTGTCTTCAGATCTTAGCTTACGGCAATCAGGAAAGCAAGGTAAAAGAATTATTTTGAATGTGGTTGTCATGGAGCCTTGGAGACCCCCAGTGTCATGTCCTTCTATAGATTTTTGCAAATTTATTGTATGCCTTATACTCCGTATGTATCTCAGAGAAGTTGGACATCTCTGTTTAACTGTTTGTGTTGGTGTGTACACTGTACTAGGTGATAGGGACATAGCATGCAAGCTGCTTTTAAAGCTTTCATTGTTGGGTGGAAGAGAGACACTGAAATAATAAGCTAATTTATTTAGTTCAAGTTTTAGGAGGAAGTAGAAGGGCTATATGAGAGCATGTAAATGAACCAGACCCTTTTTTGAGGGTTTATGCATATTTCTTGGAGAAAGTGATGGATGAGTTCACAGCTCTTATGGATAAGAAGGGATTGACTAAGGTGAATGAAGGTTAGGGAGAGGAAATGGCATCTGTGACAGTTCTCCTGAGGGAGGGGAGGACCAGGTGAGGTTTGGAAATTCAAGAAATACAGAGAGTAAGGAAGAGAAAGGGTTTGAGATAAGACTGTTGAGATAGGGCAGATCCTGCAGGGCTTAGTGGAACATGTTAAAAGAATAATGGGAAACAGTTCTTAGCAGAAGCATGCAGTGAAAAGATTTGTCTTTGGAAATCGGGGAAAAGTCAGGAGGTGGGGTATGCAGGGAAGGAAAGGTGGGGATAAATATTTAATGCTGTCTCTTTTTTAGGTGGATATGATGAGGAAAGGCCAAGAGCCAAAGCATATATTAGGAGTTTTCATTAATAAGTGCCCATTCTGGTTCAGATTTCCATGCAGCAAATCAGCCGTGACATAACTTTCGTATCTGGGCATTACTGTTCAAACATGGATTTTGGGGTTTTTTTTTCCTTTTACTATGGTCAGTGTGGGAAGAATAATACTGGGCCAGAATTTATATATTTTGGGGAGGACTGAGGTACATGAATGTGAGTGAAATTTTGTAGAAGCAGAGCTTAAATATGACCCCAGTCTGGAGGTCTAGTTAATGATGACCAGGTATACATTTATGTCACTAAGCTGCTGAAATTCTTATATGATAAAATCAGTTGGTAATAAAGGCTTTTCTCGGGCATTTGATCAAGGTTCCATGATTAACAATACATACACATCTTTCTAGCTCATCATTCTGGCTAGTGGTGGACCTCAAGCTCTAGTGAATATAATGAGGACCTACACTTACGAGAAACTACTGTGGACCACAAGCAGAGTGCTGAAGGTGCTGTCTGTGTGCTCTAGTAACAAGCCGGCTATTGTAGAAGCTGGTAAGTGTACTTGGCTATTCTGGGTTCTCATGCGTGCAGCACATGTAGTTCTCATTAGGTTGCCTTTCTTAGGAAAAGGGTGATCAAACTGACCTTCACAGGCTGAAAGTAGACGGTTGTATTCAGTTTGAAGCCAAAGTTGCATTCAGACAAAGGATGTGTTCTGCTTGCCACGTTCTTTGGTGCTGTTCAAGCCTAGTTCAGGCAGAGATCATATTACCAGAAACGATGGCTGATAATAGGCTTGATAACAGCTATTCCAGAAATACCTGAAATGTTTGTTTAAAAAAAAAATACAGATTTTTAGACTGACTTAATCAGAATTCCTGGAGTATTGAAGTGACAAGAGAGTCAGTAATAGTTGGAAATGCCTGGGACTGGAGGCCTAGGAATCTCGATTATAAGAAGTTTCCCATTGGGGAGGGAGGTGGGAGGGGTTTCAGGATGGGGAGCACATGTACACCCATGGCTGATTCATGTCAGTATATGGCGAAAACCACTACAATATTGTAGTTAATTAGCCTCCAATTAAAATAATTAAAAAAAATTTCCGAGGTTATTCTGATGCTCATTTGTTTATTCTGAAAATATTCAGCCCCTGTGTTTCAAGCTGGTATGCAGTGGGCAACAAAATAGGTATGGTCCCCGTATTTATTCTTACAGGCTGGTGAAGGAGACAGAAATCTGCAAGATGATGGGGTGATTACAAATTGGAATGAGTGTCACGAGAGAAATGAACAGCAAATAGTGATGCAGAGTTAATGGGGCGGGAATGCCCTTCTCTCAGAGGGGGATGTTAAATGAAATCACAGAATGAGAGGGCTTCATCTATATGAGAAGTAAGGATTAAGTGCAAGCCAGATGGTCCTAAAGGTAGGAAAGAAATCGTTGCATTCTAGGTGCTGAAGAGGAAGTCTGTGTAACTAGAACCTAGTGAGTAGTGGGATGAATAGCTCAGGGTGAGGGTGATGGGCCAGAGCCAGGCAGGCTGTGTTGTGCCGGACTTTCTAGGTCCCTGGATGATGTTTATTCATACTTTATTGCAGCTTTGGAAACACAGGTGTTGAATGCTTAGGTCAATTTAAGATGAAGTCCAAATCCTAAAGGGTTCCTAAAGGTTATGCTAAAGAATTCAGTCTTTATCTTGTAATGAGAAGTTGTTGTCGGCTACAGCATCACAGTGAGGTGTTTGGAATATTAATATTAGCATCATGTGACAGTTTGACCAGAGGCAAGCAGACCAGGCTGATGGGATGTGTTATAGGCTTTTAGGAATGAAGTCATTTGATATTAAAAATATGTAGCAAAGGATGAATGTTATTTAGGGAGTTGATATCTGTGAAGTGACTAAAAGGTCAGTAGGTAGCTGGAAATGTTTGCTTCTGGAATGCTAGGGAAGACTGGGTAGGGATAGAGATTAGGGAGTTCCTTTCTTAGTGGATGTGGGTAAGGGCTTTGGGAAGTCATTGGGGTGTCTCAAAGCCATCTTCACCCCAGGCATGCTCAATCAGAATGTGTGTGTGTAAGTCTCTGCAGGCTGTTCGGAAAGGCATCTGGAAGTAAAATCCCCTCTCGTAGAGTTGATGGTTCTAGTAGAGGGAGAGAAGGGAGACAGGAACCAAGTCATTGTGAAACTACTGAGCGTCAGCCCTGAGCACTCTGTTAGCAGCTGGAGCTACTAGGAGGAAGGCACCAGATAGGGAGGGTCTGGTCTGAGTGGTGGGCTCCATTATAGCTGTGAAAAGTGCTGTGAAAGAAAAGTACAAGGTGCGTGAGAATTACAGCAAGTTGACCCAATCTAATTGAGGAAATAAAACAGACCTGAAAAGATAAACAAGGAGACAAGGGTATATCCCGCTGCATTTGGGTAAAGAACCTGCCTGCCAATGCAGGAGGCAAGAGACACAGGTTCGATTCCTGAGTGGAGAAGATCCCCTGAAGAAGGAAATGGCAACCTACTCCAGTATTCTTGCCTGGGGAATTCCATAGATAGAGGAGCCTGGTAGGCTACAGTTGATAGGATTGCAAAGAGACACAACTGAAGTGACTTAGCATGCATAGCATTGCATGGCTGACCTAACTTAATTGAGGAAATAAAACAGATCTGAAAAGATAAACAAGGAGACAAGAGAAAGTATATCCCACTGCATTTAGAAGTGAGAAAGAGATGGTGAGGTTAAGCTAGCCAGTGTGTGGGGAATTGAGCTTCCGTTTAGACTCCTCTGCAGTGTAAATGTCCTTCATTAGGGTCCTGAACAAGAGGAGGTTGTGAATCTTTGAAGAGCATCTTTTGCCTTTAATACAGCCCCCGAGAGTAAGCATTCTGGTGCTGTCTTTTTAGACTGTGTTTCCACCCTGTGAGTTTACATGAACTCCTTCAGGGATTTGCTCGGATGGCACCTTCATAGTCAGGTATCCTGGTTACCCTACTTTAAACTATAGCCCCCTCCTTTGTCTTTGTTGTTTGTACACTTAACACCATTTGACATATAGTTTTAGCTTTCTAATAGTGTATTTGTTTATTTTGTGCTTCCAGCTAGACCACAAGCTCTATGAAGGTATGACTTTTAGACTGTTTGCCTCCCTGACACAGCTCCAGTGCAAAACAGGGCCTGGTATTAAATATTCCTGAAATGACTGGATGAAAGGAAATAAGTAATAGGAGTATTACCTACAGGGAGACTGGAGATAGTGAAGGCTTTTCCACACAGGGAAGAAACAATAGATACATAAAACAAGTTGTCCCTAACTGAGGTGAATTAGAAAAGAGAGGGAAACAGAGCAGCATTCCAGAAAATGAAAGAAAATAAAGGACTTAGATGGAGGGGATAAGCTTTGGCAACAAAGAAGGATATCCTCTGAGACTAAAGTACACACTTAGTACTGATAGGAATTGTGAGCTAATGGCCATCACCTTAGATGTTTTTTAATGTTTTTAGGTGGAATGCAAGCTTTAGGACTTCACCTGACAGATCCAAGTCAGCGCCTTGTTCAGAACTGCCTTTGGACTCTAAGGAATCTTTCAGATGCTGCAACTAAACAGGTACTTTCGGACTCTAAGGAATCTTTCAGATGCTGCAACTAAACAGGTACATTCAGAGTAGATTGGTAAATGTCAAGCTGAATGTGTACTTAGTGTCCGTTTTCATCTCCACAGGAAGGGATGGAAGGTCTTCTTGGGACTCTTGTTCAGCTTCTAGGCTCAGATGATATCAATGTGGTCACCTGTGCAGCTGGAATTCTTTCTAATCTCACTTGCAATAATTATAAGAACAAGATGATGGTGTGCCAAGTGGGTGGCATAGAGGCCCTTGTGCGCACGGTCCTCCGTGCTGGGGACAGGGAAGACATCACTGAGCCTGCCATCTGTGCCCTTCGTCATCTGACCAGCCGGCACCAGGAGGCTGAGATGGCCCAGAACGCTGTTCGCCTTCACTACGGACTACCTGTGGTGGTTAAACTCCTACATCCACCATCCCACTGGCCTCTGATCAAGGTAAACTGTCAAAGTTGAAGGTTGCAGAATTGAAAACAGACAACTTCTGACTATTACTAGCAGCCTGTCTCGGCGCTGGGGGCTGGCTGATGAGGAGCTGCAACCAGGAAATACGGGTGGGATGAGGGTAGGGGTTTAAAGTGTTTGTGTCGTCCGTTTCATCCAGGTGATAGGGATGGATTTAGTGTGGTAGGCGTTTTAGACTAAACATGACTTTGTTGTATGCCAGTTCTCCACTCTTTCTTCTTACCTGCAGGCTACTGTTGGGTTGATTCGAAACCTTGCCCTTTGTCCAGCAAATCACGCGCCTTTGCGTGAGCAGGGTGCCATTCCACGACTAGTTCAGTTGCTGGTTCGTGCACATCAGGATACCCAGCGTCGTACATCTATGGGTGGAACACAGCAGCAGTTTGTGGTAGGTCAATCTTAGTAGTGACCCCTGGCCTTTTAAAAGGAATGCGTAAATCCATAGGCTCCTGAACTACTTTGGTCATTGGCTTCCTCCATTCTCCAGCTTCCTGAAGGGCTGCTTGCTATTGGCTTAAAGAACCACCATGTCTCTGTGGCTGCGGAGAATGAAAGGAGGAATATGGCCCCTGGTGATAGTTCCCTTGACATATCCTTCACATCGCTGCCTCCTCAATCTTACAAAGGGAGTGTGGGGTGTGATTTACTCCTATGGGGTCTCATCTTGTCCATACAAAAGGTTCACCTCTGTCCAAAGTAGCAGAGGCATTAATTTGAATCCAAGTCTGTCTGATTTCGGAGCCTGTTATTCCCCACTGCAGTTCTACCTATAAACATATATTGTTAAAAGTTTATTTTTAATGGGAGTGTAACTTCTGTACCATGTTGTGGTGATTTCCGCTGTCCAGTAGCATGGATCAGCTGTGAGTTTACCTACATCCCCTCCCTCTTGAGCCCCCCCACCCCCACCCCTCAGGCTGAGCTCCCTGGGGTATTCAGGCATCCTCCCACTAGTGAGCTGTTTTACATGTGGTAGCGTATATATGTCAGTGCTACTTTCTCAGTTCATCCCACCTTCTCCTTCCCGTTAGGTCCACCAGTTCTTCTCTACCTCTGTTCTTGCTCTGCAGAGACGTTCATCATGTAGATTCTATATATGCATTAATCTACGATGTTTTTCTCTTTCTGACTTCTTTCACTCTGTATGACAGACCCTAGGTTCATCCACCTCACTACAGCTGATTCAGTTTCGTTCCTTTTCAAGGCTCCTGTTTCACCGTATATGTCTACCACAGCTGTTTTATCCATTCATCTATTGATGGACATCTAGGTTGCTTGCATGTCCAGGCTGTTGTAAATAGTGCTTCTATGAACATTGGGATACAAGTGTCCTTTTGAATTATGGTTTTTTCAGGGTATATGCCCAGTAGTGGGATTCCTGGGTCATAACGGTAGTAATATTCATATTTTTAAAATGAATCTCCATACTCGTCTCCATAATGGTTGTATCAATTTATGTTTCCACAAACTGTGTAGGAAGATTCCGGCATTTATTGTTTGTAGATAACTATAAATATTTAACACATTTTTTACTGTCTTCCAAGAGTGGTTTAAACTATTTCCATGGACTTACAAGAATATCAACAAGAATAAGTCATGGTGTTTCAGGGATCTTTACTTGTAATCTTAGCCTGAAATTTTTGTTTCTAATAGTCTGAAACGTTGATGTCAAGTTTTCAGTCTTAAAAGTAGCTTCATTATTAAGTAAAGATTTATGATTCCCCAGCATGTGTTTTAAGACTCAGAGTCTCTTACTTGATCACGTTAGAGAACAAGACTTTCCAGAATAGATCTTGAGATGTCGCTAGTTGTGATTAGAATGCACTCATAGGGCACTTGGGCTTTCTCCACTCAGTACTTTGGATATCGGCCGGTCTCCATGAGGTAGCTTAACAGAATGCAAAGGGTACCTTTTAAAATCTCTTCTCTGGGAAGAAAGGAGCTTTTGTGTCATAATAAAAGTAAAGTTGGATATAAAAGCTGCAAATTAGCAGTAGCAAAGTTATAACCTTTTTTAAAACTCAGAAAGAGGGAAAGCAGACTGTAGTTATGTTTTGCAAAAGCTAACTTCGTTATCCCATATAGGCTATCAGTTGAAAAGTCTTGGAGGAGGTGAGTGGATTTTCTCCTGCCAACTCAGTAGACTTTTAGCAGTAGGTGGTAAAACTTTGCTAAATTTTCACCAGGTACACATAGGTGTACAAAAATCGAGGGAGCACCTGAAGGGCAACACTGACACAGTGCCTGCACATTTACTCCTTTCTTCCCTCTTCCCAGAGTGCTGGGCGCCTTATTGGGAAGAGTGATCTTTGGGAGTCAGAGGTACATTGAAGCTGTACTTGGCTGTGCAGTTTTGGAGGTGCTGTTTGGAATTAGTGCTGACAAGAGGCCACTTTCACAAAGTGACACTCAATTAGTGGATCCATCTTCATTCCTGAACTTACTTGCAAATTCTGGGGAACTTTGGATTTATAATGTGAATAACTGGTGACTACTACTCAGAACAGAAAGCCTTTCAAGCATATATACTTTAGAGAGCACAATCCCATATTTATTAATGATATTTCTTTTGGTAGGAGGGAGTCCGCATGGAAGAAATAGTTGAAGGTTGTACTGGAGCCCTTCACATCCTAGCTCGGGATGTTCACAACCGAATTGTTATCAGAGGACTAAATACCATTCCATTGTTTGTGCAGGTATGTTAGTTTTAATTGAGGTGTTCTAGATTCTGTGTGTCAGTAAAATTTCAGGATTTTAAAGATAAGCAAAGTATAAGGAAATTAGGGGCCAAAATAGTAATAATATTTCATCTCCTATCACCATTTATAAAATGGCTGTGCTGCTCATGCTTTTTGTCAAGTACAAAACATAGGAAATATGTCATGTCCTTTTAGTTGAATACATTGATGAAAATACCCTTCATTTTTCTCGGGCAGTCTAGAAGGAGAAACACGGGGACTAGAACCTCAAGAGGAGGAGATTTTCCACTCTGCTTTCTGGTGTGCTCAGCTTAGAAGGGATGAAAGCTGGTCTGGGCTGCCGCAGCACAAACCCCTAGTCACCTCTGGGTTTTCCAAATCTTAATTTGAATAATAGGCAGGAAAAGAGGTTTGTAGCTAAAAATGCTCCAGAAAACCATTGCTGCCACGCATCAGACATCAAGAACATAGAGTGAGTGACTTAATGCAGGCTTCCTATTTAATACAAGTGGTACAGACACCACTGACACTGTGAACTGGGACTGTTTATGCCACCGTGGGGTGCTTGCCATGTTTTAACTTTGGATTTGATGAGGTTTCCTGTGTATTTTCTCCTCAGCTGCTTTATTCTCCTATTGAAAATATCCAAAGAGTAGCTGCAGGGGTCCTCTGTGAACTTGCTCAGGACAAGGAAGCTGCAGAAGCTATTGAAGCCGAGGGAGCCACAGCTCCTCTGACAGAACTACTTCATTCTAGGAATGAGGGTGTGGGTAAGTAGGGAAGGAATCAGAGTCTTTAGCTTGGGTACCGCAAAGCCTCAGCTTTGCCTCAAGGACCTTTCTCCTTCCTCTCTCAGCAACATATGCAGCTGCTGTTTTGTTCCGAATGTCTGAGGACAAGCCACAGGATTATAAGAAACGGCTTTCAGTTGAGCTGACCAGTTCTCTCTTCAGAACGGAGCCAATGGCTTGGAATGAGGTAGGCAGTGTGAGCACGTTTATTCGATGGTTCGCTAGAGCACCAAGGCAGTTTGTGGTTTCCTCTCAAACGACTCGGTGCACATTTGTTGGCATTGACTGTGTCCTTGGCTTGAATCTTCATTCTTTACATTATCTTAGCAATTGCTGTAAGGAAAAACTACAGCTTTATGCAGCTTGCTTAGAACAAACAAGTTAGATTTTGTAAGGCAGATAGATGAAAAAGTTAACAGATTGAAAAACACTTTTCAAAAGGTTGTTAGGAAAGGGGCAGTCGATTAAACGCTGTTAGTTGGAGGTCAGTTTATCAGTATTTTTTTAAAAATACTGTTTTCCCCCTACTTCTCTACTTGAATTTCTATTAATTTGTTCAGTAATTTGTCCTTGATACAAATTGAAAGAGTCAAGCCACCCTGAAAGCTGACGCAGTTGTTGCACATGATCATAAGGTAGGTTAGAGAGAGAGAGGCCAGCTGCTAGACAGTGATATCAGCGATGCATTAAGTGCGTGCTAATAGATAGTCTCAGCCGTTCCAACTTGAGCTCTGAACATCCTCACCCAGCCCTTTCTCCAGACCTGTTAATGGCAACTTAGTTCTTGTAGTTGTGCAGGCTCTGGGGATCTTTTCATAACACGTTCTGTCAGCAACTCCTGTTAGGGGTAGAAACAAAACACCTGTTTTGTTTCCTGTTATATTTCTGGCACCTAAAAGTACTTGGTAATACATATTTGCAGAAAGAATAAATTACAAAGTATTCTGTGATTGTGCACATCTGTACTTTGAAGGAGTTCTGCACTTTGTAAGTGATTCTACAATGTTTGAGTCCTTTATTCCTTTTGTAATCTGAAAATAAGTATGTTTTCAAAATATCAGAGAGTATCCTTTGAGTTGAGAATTTCCATTTTGCTTCCTTGCCTGTACCTGTTCATCTAGACTGCTGATCTTGGACTTGATATTGGTGCCCAGGGAGAACCTCTTGGATATCGCCAGGATGGTATGTATCTCATATTTCTTGATTATCTCCAGATCAAGCTAAAGGTCCAGAGCTTTGTCAGAAGAGCTGTTTTGCTTGTCTTGGGAGGACCTGTTGGCAGGAAAGTAGTGGTAGCAATTAAAGGCAGTTCTTAAATTCTAGAGTCAGCAGTAATATCTTCATTGGTGCACAGGGAGTCCTGAGCCACACGCCAGGCAAGCACTGGATCGTGGCAATAAACGTGTGCCGCTGCTGCCAGACTTCTGCAGTGCCGTGTCGCGAGCTGCCTGGCTTCTATTCCATTTTTTGTTCAGAGAACCCTTATAGAGTACCTGTGTCTACAATTCTAGACTCAGATCTGGGATGCGTATTTACGTAGCTTTTCAGAAAACTCTGAAAATCTAAGTAATTCAAATTTGGGTATATAACTGTTTATCTTAAACTTATAATCTTACCTGTTTTTTTCCTAGTTAATAAACACTTAAAGCTCACAAGCTTCTTACTTTGACAGGTATATAAATGTTAAGCCTTTGGATAAAAACATACAAAGGTTTCATAGGAAACTGGCACATTTTCTTAGTACTTCTGTGGGTATTGCCTAGACTTTATAACCAACACATAGCTGTTGCCACTGCTCAGCAGCCGGTCTCTGCCCAGGGAAAGGCCAGACGTCCAGGACTGGAACCTGCGGTCTGCCTTTGGTGGAAACAGACCGTGTGGCTCCTTGTGTGGCCTGACACTGGGAGTGACTCAGCTTAAGAAAGCAAGCAGGTGAAGAGGTTAGAAGGAATGCTTTCTGACATGTTTGCTATCCTGGGATCCCCCTAACTGTGCTCACGTCATGTCTTCACGCTCTCTCCCCCCTCACCCACCGTGTCGTTGCCCCAACTCCCAGATCCCAGCTATCGTTCTTTTCACTCCGGTGGGTACGGCCAGGACGCCTTGGGGATGGACCCCATGATGGAGCATGAGATGGGCGGCCACCACCCCGGTGCTGACTATCCAGTTGACGGGCTGCCAGATCTGGGGCATGCCCAGGACCTCATGGATGGGCTGCCCCCGGGCGACAGCAATCAGCTGGCCTGGTTTGATACTGACCTGTAAATCATCCTTTAGGTAAGAAGTTAAACAAGCCAGTTTGGGTAAAATACTTTTACTCTGCCTACAGAACTTCAGAAAGACTTGGTTGGTAGGGTGGGAGTGGTTTAGGCCTATTTGTAAATCTGCCACAAAAAAAGATACGTACTTTGAAAGATGTCTTGGAACATTTGAATGTTCTCAGATTTCTGGTTGTTAGGTGGTCATGTGTGGAAGTTATTAACTTTAATGTTTTTTGCCACAGCTTTTGCAACTTAATACTCAGATGAGTAACATTTGCTGTTTTAAACATTAATAGCAGCCTTTCTCTCTTTATACAGCTGTATTGTCTGAACTTGCATTGTGATTGGCCTGTAGAGTTGCTGAGAGGGCTCGAGGGGTGGGCTGGTATCTCAGAAAGTGCCTGACACACTAACCAAGCTGAGTTTCCTATGGGAACAATTGAAGTAAACTTTTTGTTCTGGTCCTTTTTGGTCGAGGAGTTACAATACAAATGGATTTTGGGAGTGACTCAAGAAGTGAAGAATGCACAAGAATGGATCACAAGATGGAATTTATCAAACTCTAGCCTTGCTTGTTAAATTTTTTTTTTTTTTAATATCTGTAATGGTACTGACTTTGCTTGCTTTGAAGTAGCTTTTTTTTTTTTTTTTTTTTGCAGTAACTGTTAGTTTTTTAAGTCTCTCGTAGTGTTAAGTTATAGTGAATACTGCTACAGCAATTTCTGATTTTTAAGAATCGAGTAATGGTGTAGAAACACTAATTCATAATCACTCTAATTGTAATCTGATAAAGTGTAACATTGTGTAGCCTTTTTGTATAAAATAGACAAATAGAAATGGTCCAATTAGTTTCCTTTTTAATATGCTTAAAATAAGCAGGTGGATCTATTTCACGTTTTTGATCAAAAACTTTATTTGGGATATGTATGGGTAGGTAAGTCAGTAAGAGGTGTTATTTGGAACCTTGTTTTGGACAGTTTACCAGTTGCCTTTTATCCCAAAGTTGTTGTAACCTGCTGTGATACAATGCTTCAAGAGAAAATTCGGTTATAAAAATGGTTCAGAATTAAACTTTTAATTCATTCGATTGTGTCAGCTTTTTTTCCTTGTCACTAAGCGGTGTGTGAGGGTTATAAGTTTTCCTCAGGATGAAGTTGAACTGAGTAAACCGATAGTGAAATAATTTAAGTTGTAATGATGGAAGAACCTTCCTGCTAATAGATGGAATTGTTTTGTCGAGTTTCTTTACACTTGGTCCTGGGTTAAACTGCACCAAAATGTTTTAGCTTTGCACATTTAGCTGTGTAGGAGGAGAGTCCACCATCTCCAACTGAAGGACTCTGGGCTTACAGCCTATGGCCAAGACTCCTTCAGCCTGACTGCAGGTATGTATATAATTCTGTCCGAGTGACCAGAGGCCTCATGGTTCAAAGGCATCTAGTTCTTTGGCGACACAGAACAAAGTGTGTTAGTTTGTCAGCTGTCTGACTCTTTGTAACCCTGTGGACTGCAGCCCACCAGGCTCCTCTGTCCATAGGGTTCTAAGCTCCAAATAAGCATCCCACCCCCAAACTCCATCAAATGGTCTCATTCCTTTAAGGTAATAATGAAGAATTACCACCTGGATTTGGACTTCAAGCACAGAAGTGTGATTCATTTGGAGCGGGGAATTCCTTCAACTCCACTTTGAACTGATAATTAAGATGGTTTACCTGTCGATGTTTATCTGAACATAATCAGAGCGAACTAGAATGGGCCTTCTTCCATTGCTCTCTGCCAGGTGAGCCTGTCATCCTGGTGGTAGGTCTGACAAGTTTTTAGTTCATCCCTGAGGGCAGAATCAGTATACCTGTTAGAACTTGTGTTTTGGGGCTTTAAAAAGAGTGAAAGTGTTTGTACTGAGAGAGAACTGTTTCTGATTGACTGTGTATTTAAACATGTACTTAGTTTCATGTTGTTGGATGAGGACCCTGTATAAAAGCTTTATAAATTCTTCCCTGTGGTCTAATTGGGATGAGAGGGAAAACATTTGTGTATTTGGTGAAGGGGCAGTTCTGCTCCCAGTGCGTGATGCAGAGAACGGAGGCGGCACGGCAAGAACTGTTAGGTCAGAGTGCAGAGCTTGGTAGTGACCTCAGCTTCTAACAGAAAGAACCACAGCAGGGTGTTCTATTTAAAGAACTTTTTTAAACCAGAAAATATTTCAGAGCTCTGCCTAAAATCATCATAGTTTTGAAGTTCCATGTAAAAACTTAGTATGAAGGTTAATCTGATTCAGCAAAGTAGCTCTGCAGTATACCGAAAAGGACAAAGGGACAGGAAGAGCCAGGACACTTGTGAAAAATGAGATAAGGGGACTTGTTCTATAAGCTGTTAAGGCATGACTGCGAAACTTGAGGTAAAGCTAGAGGTAGCGAACACATTATTGACCGGAGATATAGCAACACATTTTGAGAGAGGGATAGAATTAACGTCACTGTCAGAAACTGTTAGAGCATACAACTTAAGATTGTCACTATTCACATTTTGTTCTGTTCGCTTTTTGTTCCAACTTTGTGTGTATTATAAATATAAAATTTTCAAAATTTTGAGCAATATATACTAGTATCTCAGAAGATGAGAGTTCTTCAGAATATAGTTCTGATTCAGACAATGTAAATATACCAGCAAAAAACCTTAGTGATTGATTCTGATACAGAAAGAAGAAAGAAAAAAGAAAACTCACGATTCTGGAGAATGCTTCTTTGCTTCTGCAGAAAAATGGTTTGAAGACAACATTTCACAAAAATCAGAAAACTAAAGGTGTGTCAGGTGGAACTACTGAATGTAATAACCTTCAAAATGTTAGTGAAACAACAGAATTTTAGCCAGTCAAGAGAAAAATTGCCAGCCATGGGTGGTGTTAGTTGCTGAAAAAAAATCACGTGGTCAGTAATGAGTTAATAGTGCTATTGGCACATGAATAGAAGTGTACACTAAGGGAGCAGAATAAAGGGAACAGAATAAGAGGAAGTGTACACTAAGGGAACAGAATAAGAGGAAGTGTACACTAAGGGAACAGAATAAGAGGAAGACAATAGATGCCTGCAAGGTAGCACAGGAGGTCAGCGTGAAAAAGAGGGACTTTTCAGTAAAGTGTGGAACAGGTAGGCAGCCATTTGGATAAAACTGAAGTTAATACAGGAAAAAAAATCCATTATTAAAGTATAAAAGCCCACAGACGCCCATGTGTCCAGTAACTGCAAGAGAGCAGCCACAACGCAGTGTAACACAACGGTATGGGTGCGTCTCACATTGATACTGAGCAAAAAACAAGTCGCCAAGGCATGCCGTAGGACTGTATAGGTGCAAAAAGGGGGCAACTATCTTAAGCAAACCATCCACAGATGGTAAAATGAAAAATTACCAAAAAAATCAGAATAGTGATTTATTACCTGGAGATGGAGGTGCGTAGGATGTTTGATCCCATTGCAGTGATGACCACTGAGCTGAAAAATAAAGCTTTTTCCATGTTGGAGGAGGTATTTGAGACCTGAGGCTTTGATCTGGAAATTTGACTCCTTGATAGTGAAAGATCTTGAGGTAAATGTGCTCTTGTGTTTTTGTCTTGATTAGTGTAATAAACACAGAAGATCTGCCCCATGCTGCATAGTTTGTACGCCAACAGAAAGCTGAGTTGCGCCACTGCAGGTGTTCTGTTCTAGTAGGTGAGAACCTAACTGCCTTGCTTGAGTGAACACCTGGCAAATGCGATTAGAAAATAATGGCGGCGGGGGTGCGGGGCACTGAAGGTAGTGTTTCCTTTTCTTAGCATCAGATGTGGCGTCCATGCCACCTCCCCATCTGGTGAGGAAGCTAGAGGGTGGGGTGGCAGGCCTCCTCTGCCACCTCAGCATCCCGCCTCTGAGGGGGTGGAGGTCGGGTCACATCAAGACCCCAACTCTGCCCGGGTCCTGGTTCTGGGCTGAGGCTGTTGGGGCCAAAGCCTCCTCATGTTTGGTGAGTCTTGTCCCCCAGCTCCAGAGCTCTCCCCAGGGACCAAGCCTCCCCCTCCCTCCAGTTGCTTCCTGAGGCTCCTGCCTCACTCAGCCTAAAGTCCCCGTATCAGAGAGACTGACTTGTATGTAGTTTTCTGTGGTTTGAGTAAGGAGAAAACAAGGCATTTTGCTTCAGGTGGCGGCAGGAGAGGCCCAGACCTTTGACCAGAGCCTTGGCCAGCAGAGGCCCCACTTTGTGACCTGTGCCACAGGGCTGACAGCTGCCCTGCAACCCCAGAACTGACTTGAGAACCTCATGAGGTGACATGGTGACCTCACAGTAATACCGGAGACATGAACAGCTAGACAAGTACCAAGAACCCTAAGAAGTAAATCCCACTGCTACTGCTTGGCTGCCAGATTCTGCCCAGGAGACCTCCCAGGCCAAAGTCACCCCAAACAGATCTTCCCAGAGGGCCAGCTCACTGGGTGTGTACTCAGACTGTAAGCTGAGGCGAGGTCTCAAAGCTTGGGCCTGCCGTGAGTGGAGAGCAGGCAGCCTGCCGTGGCCTCGCAAGTCATCTCCACGCACGGCGTGCTTCTGCTCCTCCCTGGGGGGCTCAGCCTCTCCTCCCTGAGGGGCTCAGTCAGCTCTTTTCAGAGCCTGGGAAGCCACAAAGGGGTGTGGGCCTCCCATGCAGGGCAGCAAGGGTTACCGTCCTCAACATCCTCCTTGCCCACCCAGACAGTTCATGTCCGCTACCTCAGCTCAGCAGGATTGGGGCTCTTGCTTTCCATAAGGTGCCTTTGTGAGAAGGACATAAAGGATCCCCTAACTCCAGGAGGACAGAAGAGCCTCACGCCAGGGTGCAAAACGTGGCATGGGCTAGCTTCAGCCCCTGACACCCTGGGTTGAGCATCCTTGGTGGACAGAAGCCCTGCTAGGGACTGCCTTCTCACCCTGTGCCTATTCCAATAGGCCTTTCCTCCAAGAAGCAAGGCTGGGGACTCACAGCCATGCGTGGTCCACTTAGCATGGTTTTGGAATGTTAAAGCTTTCCTGTTTCACCTTAAGCAGCAGAGAGTCCCTGCTCAACGCAGAAGCGTAAAGAAGATTCCATTGCTCTGAGATACCTTCTGGGAGGACTCGGCCCAGAACTCCAGGGTGGTTCCCTCAAGATCTGAGTGAAAGGAGAGAACAGATTGCCTGGGCAGACAGAACTGTGCCTGTTGCCTGCACCAGAGGGGCAAAGCAACAGGAGCTGAAGGCCAGGCCTCCATCGACTCCCTCACCCTTGGAGCACAGGCACATCCAGGCAGGCCAGGGCCCCCGGGGTGCACAGCCGGGTGATGGGCATGCTGCCCAGCAGGACTTCTGTGGGGCCTCCTTATGTGGGCACTACGGAGGCTGGAACAAAAGAAACTGCCTGCTCCAGGGTGCAGGTCCCCCTTACACCTCAGCTACTCACAGCTCGGCTCTGGATATCCCACCGGTGGACAAACAGGCTCTGGAGTCCGAGTCCTAAGTTCGACCTGACAGCGGGGCCTTGGGCAAGTAGACTGGCTCTGAGCTTCAGTTTCCTCTGCTATGAGATGGAGATAAGGTGGTGTGCTTGGCAGGTGGTGGGGTTTAAATACGGTAAGTTACATCCATGCCTTTGTGGAGGGGGGCGCAGAGCAGCTGTTCACTGCAAAGCCACAGGGAAGCTGGCACACTGCGGCAGATGAGGCTGTTGGTGACGACAGTGTGGCCGGCTGCCCGTGACACAGTAGATGGGGCCTCCCTGGGGGCTCTGATGGTAAAGAATCCTCCTGCAATGCGGGAGACCTGGGTTCAATCCCTGGGTCGCAATGATCCCTTGGAGAAGGGAATGGCTACCCACTCCAGTCTTCTTGCCTGGAGAATTCCATGTCCGTGTAGCTCCTACCCCTGCGTGCCCTGCCCATCCTGCCTGCATAGGGGCTCTGGCCGAGGACAGAAGCCTGTCAGGGGCGGGGCTCCTCTGTCTGAGAAGCCCGGAGCACTGCTGCAGCTGATCTAGTCTAGCCCTTTCATTCTGCAGTTTGAGGAAACAGACCCCAGAGAGGAGGCCAAGGAATGTTCTCAATTTGCTCACCTGGTTCCAGCCACCCAAGATCCTCACCCCCCACAGTGCCGCGGTCCTAGCACCCCTCCGCAGTGTCGGGGTGTTAAGGGTGTATGTGTGAGGATAAGCTGGAAAGGTTTCGAGGCTGGGAGGTGGTGGTCACTGGTAGAAGGTGGGGGGAAGGAGTCTACCTTGATGCCTTCATCCCACTTAGGTGAGCAGACAGACCTGCAAGGAAGCCAGCATCCCATGAGCATGCTGCATTCCTTTAGGCAAAGTTTTAACTACCTGCTCCTGTGAGTGGAGTCTTTCCCATTTCTCCCCAGGATTCTCAGAATCAGTTCATCCCTGAAATGAAAAAGCCAGGCAGGTAAAATAAAACAAGCTTCCAAAGGCTTGCTCTAGAGGTGTGGCTGGAAGAGCATTCCTGAATCGTCCCGCCTGGTAAACCTCTGGAGGAGACAGAGGCTGGGAGATGCCCGCAGCTTCCCTCCACTTTGATGAGTGCAGGCAGTGCCGGCTTGAGCAGAGGTCTACCTAGCCCACACACGGGGAGAGCATTCTGAGAACATCGAGCAAACCTGGGTTCCCAGATGCAGCCAACAGGCATCGTTCTGAGTGGGTTTTCTAGGGCTGCAGTCAAGAGCACCTCAGCCAGAGGTTCTGGATTCAGTTGACTTTATTGAGTCCACACAGAGCTGTGGGTGACCTGTGGTGTGTGTAGCCAGGGGTGGCGGCAGCAGAGGACTGTGCCGAGTGCCTTCTTGCCTAGTGTCCAGCAGCCTGGAGGATCTCCAGGGCCAAGGACGCCACTGCGCTGTTGGCTGATGACCTGTGAAAAAAAGCAAAGTAAACATTCAGGCATTTCCAGGGTTAAATGCCCCATCTTCTAAAGGGGCTGGCCTCCTTTTCACCTGAGTACCTGATGAACCAGCTATTTCCCAGAGCTCCCCTAAGCATCATTTTGAAAACCACAGACAGGATCCCCAGGCTCAAGGGGTGGGAGGTGAGGACCTGAAAGCCCACAGTCCCACCGTAGCAAGCCCCCTAAGCGACGCCTGCGCTCCTGGCCCTGCCACCACTTGGCGTTGAGCTGCTTTGGACAGATGCACCGATGCTGAGCTGTGAGGGCAAGTCAGGCAGACGGCAGCCAGGGCCTGACAGCCCAGAGCCCACAAGGAGCCTGCCTGGCGCCAGCCTGCAGCTGACTTGTGCCAGCCAGCAGAGATCCCAGACGCTCCATGGTGCCCCTTCCTGGCCACTCAGCCAGCAACTCTGGATTTCTCGTTCTCATAGGTGCGGATGTGCAGTTAAGGCCTTAACGTGGAATCTTTGTTACTGGAGCAAATTGTCTGAGACACACACTTGGGTCTTAACAACTGTCACCAAAGGAGAGAATGGTGCATGGCAGTGCCCCCTGAAGTGTAAAATTAGCTGGTGGCACACCCCTGACGACATGGTAGGCGAGCTGCTGCCTAGGAGTGGGACTGGGGGCTGCAAAGAAGAGGTGGGGTGCAAGGGGATGGGGCCACGTATTCCTGCTCTGCATGTCAGGGGTCTCTCTGGAAGGAAGGAATGCACTTGAACTGCTCTTGGCTCAGGCCAGGCTACTCCAGTGGAGCCATGAGCCCATCCCACCCACCAGAGTGGCACTGGGTGCCAGTGACCAGCAAGGAGACGCACCCACTGTCAGGGCTGAGGACGCTGCCGTCCCTGGGGATGGACCCACCTGGCCCAGGAGCCACTGTCCACACTTTACACTACAGGGGCCGCCAGGCAAGTTGGGCCGCCATAAAGGCCAGCCTGTCCCTCCCAGTTCCCAGAAAGCACAAGGACGAGAGGCGGGGGAGGCCAGGAGGCGCTGCCCCACCCAGCCCAGGGCTGATGCAGCAGTGCTGGTTGGAGCTGAGCCTGCTCCACACAATCACCATCTCTCCAGTACCTCAACCACGTGTTGTTCTCCAATGAATGCAATACTCAAAACACCAGGGAGCAGATTCCATAGACCCTCGTGATTCTGAAGAAAAACTACCAGCAAAGGCTAGGCACCCCTTAGCAGGTGGGGCCTCGGTGGCCCATCCACCAGGACGGAGGGCGCACAGTGGGCAGTGTCAGGTGGGAGGGTGGTGGTCCCTGGTGTGTAGGGGAAACGAGGAGAGGAAAAAGAAATGGGAGCGTGTTTGCCAAGCCTACTCACCCCCCGGCCGGGGCCAGCCCCTCCAGAGCCTGCAGGAGGCTCTCTGCGCTCTTGAGACTCTCCAGGTGCTTCTCGTTGGAGGTGATCTGCAAGGGAGGAGAGGAGAGCAGTCAGCTGCTCCATCCTGACCCACAGGCCTTTTCGCTGGGCATCCTGAGTCTCTGGCTGCCCATGTTACTGGGCAGTGAGCCCCCAGGTGCTGCTGATCACAGAGGCATCCTTGGAGGTGAGCAGGAGGGAGTTCACTGCAGTTGGACAAGTGCCAGGTCAGGATGGGGTGCTTCCTGTCAGCTCCTTAGGAGGCTGTGTATTCTGGGAGCCTGAACCCTTCAGGGAAAGCAAATCATGGGTGAACAAACTTGCCAGCTGTTGGTTCCACGGCCCTGCTGGCCCTTGTGTCCCAAGCCCAACCCAGCCTCTTTCCTACAGCCAGAAGGGCGATTCTGGGTTCCTGTTGATCTCGGGGGGCTGGGAGAAGGAAGAGACACTAACAGCAGGACCAGGGCAACACCCCTGCCCAGGTTCCCTGGGAAATGTGCCCTTGCCAACTTCCTGGAGAGACAGGAGACACACCCTAAACCCTCAGGGCTGGAAGGGACTCAGAGAGGGGCCACCCCAGCCCCGCTCCCAGAGACTTCCTGATCCAGACCCTGGAGTCCGTGTCCTACGGACAGAGAGGGGAAGGCTTTAGGAATGAACCCAGGCTCTAGCATTAGACTTGTTTCTCTTGATTCATCATCCATGTCCTATTTTTATCTATTATTCTTCAAATATTTTCTGGTAAACACTTTGGTGGCACTTTACATTTCAGCAGACTGCAGTTTCCTGTACATTTTCTCGTGCCTCCCTCTCAGTATCCTCACCTCACAAGGTAAGCGTGTACTGTGCTTTATAGATGAGGTAACAGAGGCTTAGTGAGATGAGGGGCCGCGATGGCAGCACACAGGGAGCTGGACCCTAATCCCACCTGAGGCTGGAACCAGGCTGACCTTGGCTGCTCCCATTGTACTTTTGTCTTCCTACCTGATTGTAGCAACCAGGGCTGGAGAATCATCTCTCCATTTCTTAACCAATCACAGATGCGGACAGGAAGGTCACAGGGGTAATTAGACCTTTCTGTGGCCTCTTAGTTGCATGTGAATGAATCTGAGCCTCCGCGGAGATCCTGTCCCACTTCCTGAGTGTGTAGACACCAGCTGTCAGCTCAGCTGCATCAGATGTAATTTCTGCAAAGATTTGCATCGTAAAAGAGCTGCATGCGAATCCGTTCGGAAATTACACCCAGCTTGATGAGTTCAGAAGGCTGCTGTGGGGTTCAGTAGGTCTGAAGCAAGCACAAACTTAGCCGGAAAGGATCTTCAGCAAGGATTCCCATCTAATTTTTCTCAAAGCTGTGCCTCATACGGTTCAGGTGAGCTACATCCAAACCCGCTGCCCTAAACCTGCTGCCCTGATTAACCCTGCCACACGTCATGTGTAAGAGGCTGAGCCCCACTCGCAAAGAAATAGCAAGGGTACGTTCACTCACGAGCGCTACTTGGAAAGTGCAAATAGAAACCTACGGTGGAAATTATGTGATCAAAGGAAGAGGCCAAAATAGCACCATGTGCAGCTGACATAAAGGCAAGAGGATTGAAAACTATGCATTCTGGCTGCTCACCTAAACTCTTACTAGCACGTCAACTGTTATCCCACCTATAAAGATGGGCCGTCAGCCAAATTTTAAATAATATCAGTCAGAGGTTCTAATTCTGGGAAAGACAGAGAAAACACATGCCGCTCTTCCTGTCCATTTAGAACCGGAACAGAATACACAGAGCAGCTCTCTGAGATCACAGAAAAGTTGGCAGCCCTGGCAGTGGGGACTGAGACCAGAGCACCACTGCTTTCCCGCTGGTGCAGCCCACCTTGACCTCAGCACACCCAAACCCCGGAGGTGAGCACTGAGGAGCAGAGGGGAGGGCTGTGGGAGAAGCCAGGCTTCAGGAAGGGGAGAGGAAAGGTCCAAAAGTTCCAAGAGTGCAGATGAAAGCCCCTTTCCCTTCCCTTGGGTCTCTTCCGCCCCAGGCAGCGGGCAGTTCTGCGGTGGCAGCAACGGGAGCCATCATCCAAAACTCCCCTCTGTTCTCCCAGTGTTTGGCCCAGACATGACAAGTGTGAAAGGGAGTAGTCAGTGGCCAGACAGGAAACAAGAGACCCAGGGAACCAGGAAGTATTAGGGAGGTGACAAGGAAGAGCTTGAGAAAGCTGAAGCTCCAATACTTTGGCCATCCGATGCAAAGAGCCAACTTGTTGGAAAAGACCCTGATGCTGGGAAAGATTCAGGGTAGGAGGAGAAGGGGGTGACAGAGGATCAGAGGGTTGGGTGGCATCATCGACTCACTGGACATGAGTTTATTAGGGTTAAGGTGACAGAGGGTTAGGGTTAGGGTAAATAACAAAGATAACTAAAGTATTTCTAGTCATTTGGAAATAAACAACACACTCTTAAATAATCCAAGGATCAAAGAATACATCCCAAGGAAAATTATCAAGTATTCTGAGCTGAAAGATGTCTATACAATGTATCAAAGTTGGGGCGGGGGCGGGGGGAGGTGCAGCTAAAGCAGTGCTTAAAGAGAACTTTATGGTACTAAATACTTAACATAAAAAAAGAAAGGTCTCAAGTCAATAATCCAGGCATTCATGTTAAGAAACTAGAAAAAGAGCAAAATAAACCCAAAGATGGAAGGAAAAAAAGAGCAGAAATCAAGAGTAATGTCGTAAATGCAGGCCCAAATATATCAACATCTATATTAAGTGTAATTTATGAAGTGCTACAAATAAAAGACTAACATTTTTAGACTGGATATAACCAAAATAAAACGTGACCATGTGATGCATACCAACATACCTTAAATACAAGGGCAAAGAACAACTGAAGTTTTAAGAATGAAAAAAGATATGTCACACAAGTTATAACCAAAGAAAGCTGGTGTAGTTATAATAATATCAAAGTTGGCTTTAAGCCAATAATTACAACTAAGAATAAAGAGAGACATGTATTTATAAAAAGATGAACTGATCAGGAAGATATGAGACAAATCCATAATTATGGTGGCATACTTTTCAATCTCTCCCAGTAACACGCACACGGAAATCAGAAGGGATATGGATGTTCTACACGAGATTAACAAACCTGATCTTATAGACATATAAAGAAAAATTCATTTAACAACTGCAGAATATATGTTCTTTTCAAATGTACATGTAAAGTCTTCAAAACATACTTACTGTCATAAAGCACGTTCTGACAAATTTCAAAGGTATAACTAGCAAAATGTCAGGATCTGTACGTTAAAGCCTATAAAATGCCGATAAAACATTTTTTAATGAAATAAATGGATATAATTACTATGTTCATGAATTAGAAGACTCAATATAGTACATATATTGATCTCCCCAAAATACAGGTTTGATGCAATTCCTATCATAATCCCAGCAGGATTTTTTTTACAGACCCACACAAATAATATCAAAGTTTTGACAAGCGTGCAAAGGTAACCTGAATGGGGGAACATTTTTCAGCAAACAGTGCTGGAACAGACGGACTCCTCTGTGTAAAAACCTGGCCCTAAGCACTTATCTTGCACCTCAAACAAAATGCCACTCGAGGGGCTTCCCTGGTTGCCCAGTGGTTAGGGCTCCAAACTCTCACTGCTGAGGGCCTGGGTTCAATCCCTGATCGGAGCTACAGTTCCAGAAGTGGGATGGCATGTCCCAAAAGAGAAATGATTCAAAACGGATCATGGATCTGAATGTAAAATCTAAAACAAACAAACAAAATTTCTTGAAGAAAATATAGGAGAATACATATATGACCTTAGGTTTGCTGATGAGTTTTCAAATACAACACAAAATCACAATCCCAGAAAGAAAAACGCTGACAAATTGGACTTCATCAGTGTTTACAACTTTGCCCTTTATGTATTTACAATGGAATTTTATTTAGCCATGAAAAGAATGAAATACTGCCATTTGCAACGAAATGAATGGACCTGGAGATGGTCTTACTAAGTGAAGTGAGCCAGACAGAGAAAGACAGTATCATATGATGTTGCTTATATGTAGAATCTAGAAAACATGATGTAAATGAAAGAAACTTACATGGTTAGCAAAGGGGATGGGAGGGGTAGGGGGTGGGATAAATTAGGAGTTTGGGATTCGCAGATACAAACTGGTATATAGAGAATGGGTAACCAACTAGGTCCTATTGTATAGGACAGGGAACTATATCCTCAGTATCTTGAAATACACTATAATGGAAAAGAATAAATACAGATTTATACATGTATCACTGAATCACTTTGCTATATATCTGAAACCAACACAATATGGTAAATCAACTATAGTTCAGTTTAAAAAAATTAATAAAAATTTAAAAGCCTCTGCTCTTTGTAGAAGATCGATAAGAGAGTACACGGGCTGTGCTGTGCTCGACTGCTTCACACTGAGACCCATACTCAGTAAGGCGGGGGGGAAGTGATACTTGTCCACGGAGATGCTGAGTTCATGGCTGAGCAGCTGCTAGACAACTTCTCGTGGGTCTGATCACTGCAGTCAAGAGCAAGCAATGCAGTGACTCTAAGAAATCAATAATGCAAGAGGACACCATGAAGAGTGTCAACACGCCTTCCTCCTGTAGTTAGTGTTTTCATTAGAAGGCAGTTAATGCCCATTAGCCAAGACAAGGAAACAATTTCATTTTGCAATAATTTTCCGTAGCAGAGAGTAGATTTTATTTCAAAACATCGAATGGCTGGTGTTCATTCCCTGCAAACAGAGGATGCCTGCCTCACATGTCTCCTGCTGCTAAGATGTCTCACTGGTAGCTGGACAGCTAAAATCCATCAAAGTGGAAACATGAATGTACTGAACACGTGCAGTTCACCTGGCAGACAGGCATCCATTCAAAACATAGGATCTTAAAGGGAAAGATCATAAAAAAGTGGGGAATCTGAGTTCAGAATGAAGATCAACTTGGAAAGACAATTCCCCACATCAGTTTAATTGAGAGTATATAAACAAGCAGATGATGGACTCTGGGTAAACACCCTACTTTATTCAACCTTCTGCTTCAGTCCCTGGAACGTGAGTTGTGTCAGAGAGCATTCGGGAATCACTTGGTGTAACTAGAACACCAAAAGGAGAGGCTTATATCCCACAGAATTATCCCTCATGTTCCCCACCAGGTTCACAAATTGTAAGGTAGGGGCTTTTTTTTTTTTCCTTCTTTTCTTGGCACACTCACCCTCCAGGACAGTGTTTGTGTTGGCCTCCTTTCTGGATTTCAGCTTCCCAAATGCAAACCAACACAAGAAGCCATCTCTGGCCCCGGGTAACGGCAGGAGCCTGAAGTGTGCGGGGCCAGCTGAGGGGACAGTGGCTCACCGGGCCGAGTGGCCACCAGGTGACAAAGCCCGGCCTGCTGACAACCTTCCTCAGCACTGTCCTTTAAAAACGTGGAAGTAAGAACGTACTTCACGCTGTATCCTGGTGATACAGTGTGAACTGACGCTCCTGGACCTGACTCACACGTGCAGCCCGTAAAAGCTCGGGTGCGGCTTCTCTGCCTGGATGTGGTTTTAGGTGTGGAGCCCCGTGGCCGCCAGGGACGCAGGTATGGGCAGGCTGCGGGCCTCCGTTACCAGTGGGAAATAATGCATGTCTGTCTCTCCACTGGGACTGAATGTGTGTGGCAAAGGGAAGCCAAGGTAACCCTATTTTCTTATTGTTGAGTTCCTCTAGACAGGCCCAGGCAACCCAGACAGACTAGAAAAAAACCAGCAGACGGAGCTGACGAGCGCGCGGCCCAGGTGCTCCGCACACTGCACACACAGGAGGGTTATTCTAATTCCGCGGCCTTCAGATCTCACAGGCACGAGCCCAGACAAGCAGCAAACTGCAACTCTACTTCAGAGGGTTTCCATTTCAAACATAAACCTCTCCATCGGCCCCTTTATTCTGCACTTTTAATATATACTTTATCTCCTCTTGGAGCGCGAAGGTTTTTAAGTTACTTCAAAGCCATTTCTGTCCACCCCTTGCGCATCGCAACATGCTACCCCCTGGCCTTCAGATGCCGGGGTGGAGTCTGCGAGGAGCCCCTGGTCAGTGTGGTGCAGTCTGGCAGCCCCTTCCCGCTTTCCACCTGCTGTCGGTCACTCGTTCTCGGTTGCTCCAGACGTTTCTTGACCTGCCCTGCACATCCACGTTTAAAGCAAGACTATGGGAACACTCGCTGCTCCGTTCCTGGGCCCCTGTGTGCCTCGTGTCTTCCGTGAGATGCGGAGGGCACTTGGAGCATAGGGCAGTGATTCTCACACATGGCCTCCGGCTGCCTCGTGGCCTCTGTGTCTTTGCTGGAGTCTGCTCAGAAATGCGACACCATATTCCTCAATGCAAGCAAGTGAGGCTCCTGAGTGGCACTAGTCGTTGGGACGATCTCAGGGAAGTTGAGGGCACTCCTCCTCTGGGATCCATGGGCTCCCCAACCTGGCCTGACACCGCCCTTCTCCCCTCCAGACTCCCGTCTGGACCTGTGGGCCCCTGCTAAGCCCAGAGTCCATGAGGATGGCAGGCTGAGGACTTGCTTTTCTTTTTCACCCCTTAAGACATGACTTTTCTCGAAGAAAATTATCCATACCTACCCCCTTCGTTGTGGACCAGCCAATTCTCTCAGCTCTCTCCAGGGCAGTAAAAATGCCCTTATTGCTGGGAAACTGGTCATAATTACATCAGTTTCTGGCCATTAAATCCAGTAAGTCTAAAATGCTGAACGCAATATAGCTGGTTTGGGAAAACTTTCAGACCCGATTCAACTAACTACAACAGCCTAGGTCCAAAACAAGTGAGGAAAAGCCAGTTTTAATTGGCAAATAGGCCAGATTGTGGACTTCTCGTGGGTAAAAGAATTAACTAAACAGGTTGGCCCAAAGAAAGTTCTGGTGAGACACAGGATCAGGACACACCATTTTCCCCACACGACCCCGGGAGAACAGGTGTCAGAAGCAGGGGCTCTGGGATGTCAGCCACGGGACGTGGCGGGAGTCAGTTCCTCATGAGAGAAAACTCGCCAGGTAGGAACCGTCCTGTGACTGGGTTACGAGGAGTGAGAACGAGGGTCATAAGAAGTGAGCAACCGTTTGAGTAGACACTATTTGTACTTGACCCAAATGAATTGCAGCTGATCCTTAGGAATGTTCCATGGGGTCACACTGAGGGAGTCCATTTGACGATGTAACCCCTGAGTGTACAGTATGGGGTGGTGTGAGTGTGTGCATTAATGGCAGGGCTTTGAGGTGGGGAAGGAGTAGGCAGAAGTGACTTAATGAGGGCCTGTTTCCAGCCCTTTCTCTGAACTTCCTATTGGACAGCAGGGAAAATGGGAGGCGGGGGTGGGGGAGTGTTGCAAAGTGAATGATAGCAAATCAATAAGACTTAATAGGCCCCCCCAAGTTTGCTTCTTCCCCCAATCCTCACTTCACCACGTGAGGACCCAGTCAGCCGCTAAACTGCTCTGTTGTGATCCAGCCATCATAAATAAGAACAATCAGGAAAATGTGCACCCTGGAATGTTAGGTAAGAAAAGCAGAAAATATAGAAAACAATGCGTGGAACGTGACTGCGATTCTACAAAAGGAGCATGGGGCCGTGGTAAGCACGAGGTCTCCAGTGCTACAAACCTCACTCCCAAGGCCCTCAAGTCTGCTGAGGGGTTGGCAGGACGGACAGCACAGTCCGACCTGAGCTGAGCACACAGGAGGCCTCCCGCAGCAGCGACAGGCCCGACGAGCACGGGTGTGATTCTGTGCTCGGCGGACCACGTGTCCTGAGCGCTGCCACGCGCCTAAGCCCTGGTGAGATTCTGGGGACACAGCGGGGTGTGCGTCAAGGCAGAGCTGCCACTACGAAAGAGTAAACAATACCCTTCAGAAACTAAAGCTTGAGTTACCATTTGGTCCTACAGTCCCACCCCGGGCCTATATCCACCCCAGTGTTCACAGCAGCCAAGACACGGAAGCAACCTCCAAGTCCATCAGCAGACGAATGGGCAGAGCAGCTGCGGCGCGTGCAGCGAGTGTTCGTCGTGGAAAGGAGTGAGACGGCGCTATCTGCCGCAACGTGGACGGACCTAGGGTTGATCGCAGAGTGAAGTAAGCCAAATACCGTATGGCGCCACTTACACGTGGAATCTAAAAAACGATACAAATGAACTTACTTATAAAACAGAAACAGATTCACAGACACAGAAAACAAACTCATGCTTACCAAAGGGGAAAGAGCAGGAAGGGATTAATGGGGAATTTAACAGAGAGAGACACGCACTGTTCCATACACGGACAAACAGCAAGGGTCTGCACAGCACAAGGAACTATATTCACTACTGCGTGACGACCAGTGATGGTAAAGGCTGGGAAAGAATAGTATGTGCGTGTGTATATGGGCTTTGCTGACGGCTCAGATGACTACAAAAAAAAAAAAAAAAAAAAAAAAGCTGCCTGCAGTGTGGAAGGTCCAGGCTCGATTCCTGGGTCAGAAAGATCCCCTGGAGAAGTATTCTTGCCTGGAGAATCCCATGGACAGAGAAGCGTGGCAGGCTCCAGTCCATAGGGTCGCACAGAGTTGGACACGACTGAGCAACTAACACTTTGACTTTTCACATACGTGTGTGTGTGTGTGCATGTGTACACATATAACTGAATCGCTTTGCTGTACACCCGAAACACTGTAAATCAAATACACTTCAATGAAAAAAGCAGATAGGACACTCTGAGACCATGGTGGGTATTAAGGAGAGTCAAGAAGGGGAAAGGGAAGAGGAGAAAGTGTGGCAGGGGGTGGCTGGGTGGGCAGGATACAGGAGATAACGCTTGAGGATGCAGCAAGAAGAAAGAGCCAGACACAGTAATCTGGGGACTCGTATTCTGCCAAGGGGCAAGAAGACCAGCCACGCGGGTCCCGAGGTGGGAGGGACCCTGGTAGGGACCTGGAGGCAGAAGAAACAGGGGCCCGCTAGAAACAGGGACCCTCTGGAGGCAGGGAGCTAGTGAGGAGGGGCTGCAAAAACAGTCCAGGTGAAGGCGGTGGGGACCAGTGACCCCACAGACCCTTTTAAGGGAAATGAGAGGGAAGTCTGCACCTTGGACTTCATGCTAGAGAAACAGAGCCCTTGAGACTTCTATCGGAAATAAAGCAATTCATGGCTTCCCTGGCGTTTCAGATGGTAAAGAATCTGCCTGCAATGTGGGAGACCTGGGTTCAATCCCTGGGTTGGGAAGATCCCCTGGAGAAAGAAATGGCACCCCACTCCAGTATTCTTGCCTAGGGAATCCCATGGACAGAGAAGCCTGGCAGGCTACGGTCATAAATAAATATTTAGAAAAAAGAATTCGTTCTTGGGACTTCCCTGGTGGTCCAGTGGTTAAGAATGCACCTGCCAATGCAGAGGACGTGGGTTCGATTCCTGGTCCAGGAAGATCCCACAGGCACTGAGGCAGCCAAGCCGATGTGCCCCGGAGCCCACGCTCCACCAAGAGAGGCCATCGCAATGAGAAGCTCACGCAACGCAACTAGAGAGCAGCCCCCGCCGCTCGCTGCAGCTAGAGAAAGCCCACGCGCAGCCACAAAGACCCAGTGCAGCCAAAAAATAATAAAAATTTTTTTAAAATGAAAGCAATTCAGAGAGTTTTCCAAGAGGAGGACAGGGCAGTCCTGAAGAGCTAGATCTGAAGACGGGGAACATAGTTCAGTTCAGTTCAGTCGCTCAGTCATGTCCGACACTTTGCGACCCCATGAATCGCAGCACACCAGGCCTCCCTGTCCATCACCAACTCCCGGAGTTCACCCAGACTCGCGTCCATCGAGTCAGTGATGCCATCCAGCCATCTCATTCTCTGTCATCCCCTTCTCCTCCTGCCCCGAATCCCTCCCAGCATCAGAGTCTTTTCCAATGAGTCAACTCTTCGCATGAGGTGGCCAAAGTACTGGAGTTTCAGCTTTAGCATCATTCCTTCCAAAGACATCCCAGGGCTGATCTCCCTCAGAATGGACTGGTTGGATCTCCTTGCAGTCCGAGGGACTCTCAAGAGTCTTCTCCAACTACACAGTAATTCTCAGAGCACTGAGGGGGATAAACTACTGTCACTAGCCAGCTTGTGAACAGACTTAGCAGATGAGTGCTTTATTTTTTTGCTAAGTGAGCACTTTTTAAACACAGGTTGAAACTGTCACATAAATACATGACGTCTTTGACCTTTTCCTAAAACACATGTCACAAACGGGTGAGGGCCAGTTGGTCACGCTGGTTGTAAGCTCTGCTTACAGTTACACGCTGTGCTGAGCAGGAACCCCTCGGCTCCCATGAACCCACCGCATGCACAAGGATAAAAGGAGACTTGGGGGTGTCATGGGGTTGGGCTGAGTACCTTGTCCCCCCAGGCCCTCAGGGCAGCTATGAGTGACAGTTCCAGAGGCATCGAGTTGGGGTTTGTGTGGAGGTGGACAGAGGGCCTCAGGGCCCGAGGGGAAGGCAGCCTGGAAGGCAGGTGGCGGGGCGGCGCTCAGGGCTGGGGGCAGAGCAGCAGCTGCAGTCAGCAAGGGTGTGGCCTCGGGGAGCACCCTGCTTTGTGGGGGACTCCGTCACCCCGGCAGCATCCTTGACAGGCGTCAGAACAAGGCAGATGTGGTCAGGCTGAGTTGTGGAGACACCTGAGCTAAGTAAGAGTCCACTTCACTTCCTCTCCTGTGTCCTTGCCCTCCAAAATTTCCCTTCTGCTCTGGGACTCTCTAAGGAAACATCAGGGGCAGCTGAAACTTCCTCACGTGGAGAAAACTGGGAGGAAAATGAAATGGGAAGGAAAATTACAGCACATTTGGCTGACATGACTAAAACCATCAGGCACCAATTAGTCCAAATTTAGGCCAGACACTGACTGGGGGACAGCTGAAAACTCCCCTGTGGTGGTTACATTCGCGGACGGCCGTGATCAAACAGTCCCTTTGGACGCATTCCGCTAATGACCGCTCCGCTGAGATCTCACCCTCCCCTCCGGCAGGCCAGACCGCCGTGGTTCTCTGTGAGGCCTTCTGAGAAAGCTGGCCCCACAAGGTGAGGGGGTGGGGAGGAGAGCTGGTGAAGTTCTAGATTCCCACCTTAGAGAGAGAGGTCAGCTGTCGGCTGAGCCCAAAGCGTCGATTCTACACAGTGGAGTGGTGATAGGAAGGGAGGGTGTGTGTGCGCCTGTGTGTGGTGGTGGTGGGAGGGGAGAGCTTGGAAAGCTCCCAGGACAAGTGCACTGGCCCAAACACTCCCAACTCTGGGCGACCCCATGGGACCACACAGAGCCAGGCGGAGAAGGTACGTGCGGAACAACTTCCAGGACAAGCGTCCAACTTGCCTTGGGATAAAATTAACTGAAGCCGGGTCTCAGAGGCTTCCGGGGCAACATCAAAGAGCCGGGATGTTCCGCTACAAAAGGCTTTGGCAGGCTGACCTCTGGCCGGCGCCGCCCTCATCCTCGTGGGCCCCCAGTGGAGGTGGGAGAGCTGGGGCTGGTGCCAGGGCAGGGTCGGGGTCCTGGACTCCAGGGAGGGCTGACCGCTCATCACGTGGCCTCCTTCTGGGCCTCCCTGGGCTCTTTCACAGGGAGTCAGAGCCTGTGTCCCCGTGAGTCTCCAGTGCGGGGAGGCGGTCCAGAAAAGCCTCCGCCTCTCCCACGCTTCTCTGCAGAGCAGACGGGGGACACAGAAAGGGCCTTGCCGACTCAGGTCCCCGAGCTCTGAGACCGAGAGACCCCCTCCCCCAACCCAGGCGAGCGACCACAGGGCAACTCTCAGGAGCAGGTGGCTGGACACAGGCTGGACCCTTTGTCCCCATTTTGCTTAAGGGCACCGAGGACAAGGTCACGCCTCTCGGAAGCCGAAGAGCATCTCCCAAGAGGAACCCTTTCGGCGCTCTCACATGAGGTAGTCATGAACGTGCTTCAGGGACCCTGGATCAGAGGGAGAAGTATCCTAAGGAGGTTTTCACTGGGCAGAGGCAGGAAGATAAACTGAGACGGAGAAAGGGGAAACCTGCCGTGGAGGGGAGGAGAGGTGCTCGTGCCCCACTAACTGAAGTGCTGTCCCGCCTGCCCCCAAACGCGGCCCTGCGCCCCGGTTGCCTGAACCACTCTCTCCAGAGCCACAGCGATGCCCGCGGGAGGGTGGCGCTGCCTCGGCACCTTCTGAGAGGAGGGTGTGCCAGGCGTGTTAGTGAATGTGTGTGCTCCTGTGTGTGTGTGTGTGTGTGTGTGTGTGTGTGCTCCTGTGTGTGTGTGTGTGTGTGTGTGTGGTGGGGTGGGGGGCGTGCGGGGCAGTTAAGATTTTAAAAACGGATCTTCACTAGTGAGGACCTACTGTATACCACAGGGAACCCTACTCAATGCTCTGTGATTGACCTAAACTGGAAGGAAACCCCCAAAAGAGGGGATACATGTATACTGATTCACTCTGCTATACAGCAGAAAACAACAGAATGGCGTGGAGCAACTACGCTCCAGTAAAAAGTAAAACTATAATAAAAGGTTTTTTTTTTTTAAAAGACAAAACCAAATAAATTAATCTTAGATAGAGTCCCTTATCCTGAACTGGTGAACACAACAGACGGCAAAATGGCGGTGAGTCCATGTACTTAACACCGTCGCTTCTGCGCGACTTTTAGGTCTTAACTTGACAGCAGTGGGTGTGACAAGTCCTTCACCTGCATGACCGTGACGGACTCAGAGCAACAGGGGTCCTGTGGCGCCTCTCATTCCACAGAGGAGGAAACTGCCCATCCAAGAGGCCAGGTGGCTAGCCTCTGTCTACCTGACTCAGAGCCCCTGACTTCAGTCATCAAGAGACGCTGGGGGAGAAAGACAGGGCCAGGTCAGGGCTGTGAGCCGAGTCATCTACAAGATCACCAAAGGCTGGAAAGCAGGAGCCACACAGCCGCTGCTGCGACTGGCTCACCAGCTCCCTGGCGCCGTCCCTTCCTTCACACCAGTGTGTCTACGTGGGGGATGATCTGTCCCCCAGAGGACATCTGGCAACGTTGGGAGACATTTTTGTTGTTGCCCATGGGGGTGGGGGGCTGCTGGGCATCTAGTGGGTAGAGGCCGGAACACAGCGCACAGGACTGCCCTGCCACAAAGAATCATCTGACTCAAATGTCAACAGCACTGGGGCTGAGAAACCCCGGCTTTTGGGTCCTGGCTGAGGTAGCTCATGCTGCCTTCTCATGCTATACTAGGATGCTTGAGGAAATTCAGGAGGTTACTGTGCTTTATTAAAAAACATACAAAACTGGGTCCTGGACCAGCCTTTGTTGCAGTACATGATGCCCATCCTTCTGTGGTATCCAGGTCTGTGGACACCACTGGGATGCATCCCACCCAGGATGCACTTGTGCTGCAGGCCCCTCCCTGCAAGGCTTCCTAATGCAGGGCAGCGCCGGTGGAGCATCCTCGAAGCCCCACATGCCACCATCCCTGAATGTGGCCCCAGGAAGTAAAGAGGTTCCCTGTAGCTGCTGCCAGCCCAGGAGCAAAACCATGTATGCAGCTCACAGAGGCCAGCCCCTCAGCGGCTCTCTGGACCAAACTGATCACCAGTTACACTGATTCATCCACCTAGGGGAGAGGTTTTATATCCAGACCAGGCTGGCACTCGACTGTCATAGGTAGTTCTTTTTTACCCATAAGAACAACGTGAGTGAGAATTTAAGTTAAGCAAGCTTGATCACATTCCTCTGAAATTAGTTCTGTATGATTTTTTGAAAAGTTTGAGATTCTGGAAAAAAAGGTGTGATGGGCATGATGTTTTTACTCTGTATTTAGAGTATCATCACTTGATCCATCATTCCAAGGTGTCACTTAGAAATGGATAAGTCCATCCTCCTCCATTAACTTAACTAATAATTTCAAAGCAAATTCATGAATAAAGACCATGGGCTGTAGGAAGTTTACACGTCACTCAACATGTCCTTCTCCAGAAAATCCTAGGGACTGATGGTCCTTTGCAAGTCTGGTCTTCTAACATCTGGATGAGACAGCTTCAGGAGAACGTAAGCTCCCTTACTTTAAGGCTATTAAGAAGCCACAGTCCGTTTCACTCCATGACAAAAATGGCACCATGATCCATTGTTGCCTTGATGAGATGCTCTGGCTCATGATCATGAAACATGAGTTAAGACAATGGGGATTCTGGGACTGTTTTAAGGAAATGCAACTTTCTGACAAATTCTTTCACAGAATACCTATCTACTGGATCTTCATAGGATTCCTTTAAATAGTACAATCTCCCTGCCTCTTAAAGTTATTCAGATGGGAAGCATTAGATGGTACAGTTTCCTGTAACATTAAATGACTTGATAAATAAAAGTGTGGAGTCAAGTTCTTCAACATAGCTGTAGTTGAAAGGATGTCTGAGAAATTCCTTGACTCTTCAGGGACCCATCTTTTTCCTACCCTCACTACTAGGCGATGACACTACCTCCAGTTTGAAATGTTACGTGTGAAAACTATAGATTTCTCTGAACTCATGGGAATATAAGAAACATTAGAATAAACACACATTCATGCATCACTGTAAGCAGCCCAGGATAATCAGAGACCAGGTTCTTAGCAAACGCAGAGGCCAGAAGGTCATTCAGAGAAAAACTGATCTGTAATACACAAAAAAACTACCTCCTCAAAGAGGTGAGTGTGTGTGTTGGGGGGGGTGGCGGTCAGAGAAAGAGGTGAGGATGAGGCAGTCAGGGGGGGAGAATACAAACCGCAACCAGGAGAGGGTTTGAGGGCCGGGGCTGGACATTCAGGTGAGGTACTCACTGTCCTCATCATATTGCACCCAGCCGAGGGCCCATGACCTGGAGCAAGCCCATGAGGGCGCCACAACCCGACCTGTCCACGCCTCTTCCCACCAAACCCAAAGAGCTGCTCCGCACTTGTGTGAGCTCTTGAGTCCTGGGAGTCAGGAAGTGCAAATACAGATCTTGAGCCCTTTCCCTTCCCTCCACCATCTCTTTTCTAGCTTTTGTTGTTTGTCTCTGTGTATACAGAGATGGAGGAATCAATGCTCTGAAGTTGGTCATGGCAGGCGCGAACACTGAGCATTTACGCCATGCCCAGCACTGCTGTCCTCTGAGCTTAGAAACAAATTAGCTCATTCTATGAATGGAAGGCTATTCAAGCTCCCATTTAATGCACCACGAGATTATGGCACATAAAGCTTATATTTCTGAAGAAGCCATTAAAAACCTTAGAGCACTGAAATTCAAGTCCATAAAAATGACAAAAATTTGAGAATAGAGTACATTTTTGTCTATTTACTCATTTTATATGATTAAAACAACTGCAAAAATTATTGTAATAATTCTTAGTTTGTGGAATAACCATCTTTCTAATTTTTTTAACCATCTATATCACATGCAACTTTTACCTAATTGATACAGGACTTTTACAACTGTTTTTAAAAGTTCTTTTCTACATCCTTTTTCTATATCTTTATCACTTTCATTCTGTCTGCACATATTAATTTTTAACAGCTTTACTGAAGCTTGATTGGCATGATAAACTAAACAGACAGAAGCTGTACAATTTGCCGAACTGTACATATGTATGTGAAAGTGGAAGTGTTAGTTGCCCAGTCGTGTCCGATTCTTTGTGACCCCACGGACTGTAGCCCTCCAGGCTCCTCTGTCCATGGGATTCTCCAGGCAAGAATACTGGAGTGGGTTGCCATGCTCTCCTCCAGGGGATCTTCCCAATCTAGGGATCGAACTTGTATTGGCAGGTGGATTCTTTATGGGAAGCTCCTAATAGTTCTGTGTGGAAATGCCTGAGACATCTGTGCCCTGCGCTGCCCACTAAACTGGCTCAGAGGCCCATACCCACATCCAATGGGCCAAACTAGGGTGAATTAGGTCATCCCACGACCTTCACGAGAAAGACACGGGCCCACGGCACAGCATGTGGCACCTGGTGAATGCCCTGCAAGAAGAACTCATCTCCTACTTCCTATGAAGGCTGTCAGGACAGTGGTGTGACAGAGCCGAGTGCCTGCCCCGCATCTGCTATCTGGCCTTTGCGGTCATGAGGCTGGTGACTCTTCTCCCTTCACCTCCTGCCAGGGCAGAGACAATCTACCGGTTGCAAAAGACAATTTAATAGCTCTTTGTCTGGGGTGACAGTAAAGCACGGGCATGGCTTCTGCCTTTGAAAAGCATTTGTCTTCTTTGACCTGATATTTAGGTGATTTTGAAGCAAACCATTAAGTACATAGAAACAAAACATGAGATCAAAAGATCAAACTTAAAAAGAATGCCTACAAGATCAAAGCCTCCTGTTCATCTTCTCTTGCTGCAGGAGTGTCTAGTGGAGGGAAAAGATGTTTCTTTGGAGAAATACTCTTTTCAAAGAAAGATTAGAAACCGGGTTTAAGCGGATGGCCAAGGGGCGGAGAGAGGAAGGGTGGGGAAGGAGCCAGAACGGCACTGAGAGCAACGCTTCCGGCTACTAGTTTGGACAAGTCGGCGCATCCATCAGTTGTTGGAAAGCTGCTGGCAAACCTGCTCAGAACTGTTGGTAACGTTGGTGGGGTCCGTGGAGACGCCATCTGCCTAGGAAACAAGAGGCTCTGCGGTGTCCTCGGACCAAGATTGACCCAGTTGCTCTGTCAGCAGCCTACAAGCAGAGTAAGTGGGTAGTGAGCTGTCCTTGTTGGCCGTGGGCTTTGCCAAGGCTGTATTCAGGAAGCAACACCAATGCAGAAAGGCCTGAGAACCAGCCCCTTTCCCAGCCCCTGAGTCCAGGATTCCACAATGACAGAACATGTAAAAAGGGCCCAGCTTAGCATCTGGGGGAGAAAGTGAGCCAGAAAAGCTATCTGTGAACAGCAGACCCTCCCGCAGTGGCTGACCATACTGTGTGGATTCCAGCTCACTGAGTAGCTGCATCCTCTCAAATTCCTACAGATGTCTGGTGATGATAAACGTGGAGCAGGCTTGGAATGCTTAACCAACCCCAAGAGAACCCAAGAAGCCCTTCCTACAACTCCAAGGAATCCCTGTGTTCCAAGGACCTGACCGCGAGCCAGCCCTTCACTTCAGGTTCTCAGCTGCATTATCCACCTGGCCCGAGGCAAGGCTCAAAGCTTTGGACTTTTCCCTTGCTTCTGTGGGCCAGCCCAGGTCAAAGCCCCAGCCCCTGCACCTTCCCTTGGCTGACAGGGGAGATCAGGGGGCAGAGAAAGAATAAAGACTTGAGACAAACTCCCTGAAAGGTCAGAGCTGAAGAACACTTTGTCCTCCTTTTTTTAATCCAATCTTGACACAAACTTCACTACATAAAATCAAATTCTGCACGGAAGCCACTGATATGAACAGAATCAAAAGGTAAAAACCGATAAACTGGGAGAAGTTGTGACACCTTTCACAAAGGGTTCCCTTCCCTAATAAAGAGCTCCAAGAAATCAGGAAGAATAGGGTCAACTTCTAAAGAACAGGCAAAGCATATGAAAACGTAGGTCATAAGAAAGCAAACCTACATGGCTTCTGGACAGGAAGCCATGCTTAGTCTCACTTACAGGAAGCAGAATACAAATGAAAACTATGGCAAAAGAGCATTTCCACCCCCTCTGGCAAAGATGAAACAACCGTCGGGGTAGCGGACAAGAAAGGCGGGGTGTGTGGAGTCAACTGCCATTTGTGCAGAATGCGGAGAAGGTGGACAGCCAACACGTTCCTCCAGAGCATCTCTGCAGGGATGGTCAGAACAGTGACTGAGCTGGCTGCCTCCAGAGTGGAGAATTTGGAGATTGGAAACCAGGACTGGAAGAGAATGTTCACTCCATACTCCTTTCATCAACTGACATTTGAACCTGAAATGGCCTCAAAGCTGAACTCGTTTTGCCAATAACTAGGGAAAGAGGGCTTATCTGGGACCTCGTTTTGATGGCTGGACTGACATGCCACACTGAACCAGAGACTGTCTTCAGAGGCCGGTGTGGAACAATTTCCTTTGGAAAGATAACAGGTCGGGGTGTTTGTGAAGGTCTTTCATACACTATCTTCCTGAGTCCTTGAATAACCCTCTAACGTGGGCACTGTTTTCATCTTGGCTTTCTGGAGGCAGCGAGAGCAGCTCAGAAAGGGAAGTTCCCGAGCCTGGATGTGGCCGGAAATCCACATGCGAGCCTCAGGGAAGTTGCATTTCTACCTGTGAGCCTGCCCTAAGTCGTGGGGGAAGCGGACGGGACAATGAGCAGGGGCAGCTGGCAGCCTGAGCTGTGATGAGCAGTGGAGGGCCCCACTCGGGTGTAGCTCCAAGGTCTGTCCAGACCTTCAGCAGAGGAGGCAGGGCCTCGGCAGGACCTGAGGCTGTGGCCTCAGCCATGGTTAACGAGGCAGGGCAGCTGGGCCACATCCAGAGCGGGGGTCCCGAGTGCCCACTCCCAGCAGGGCAGGAGCACAGGTGTGGGGCATGGCTTCCCGCCCAAACCGCAGAGCATCTTCCTTCTGCTCCATGCTGAGGCCCTCTCACCCTCAGGGCCACCGTCTCTCTCCACCCCAGCCCTCCCTGCCTCATGCCTTCAGCCCCTCTGAAGACCTTCACTCTGGGAGGGTCAGGTATCCGGGAGGCAGAGTTCATACTGCTCCCCAGGGATGTTCAGCATCTTTATCCAGCTGCGTCTGTCTAGGGCCTAAGACGGCAAGGCCTGGACTGTATGTCTCTGGGGAAGGGTGCCCCTATTCACTGTTGATGCCAACCACCCACAGAAGCTGGCAGAGGCCAAGGTGCAAGCCGCTCCCTGCACATCCAAGGAGCTCACAGTGGAGCCTGGTCAAAATCTCCAGGGGACACCAAAAGGTCAGGGTGGGGGCTGCACCAGAGGGGAGTGAGGAGGGGAATGAGAGGAGCTGAGGAGGGGAACAGGGAGGGGAGCAGGGAGGGGAGCGGGGAGAGCTGAGGAGGGGAGTGGGGAGGGGAGCCGAGGAGGGGAGTGTGGGGAGCTGAGAAGGGGGGCAGGGAGGGGAGTGAGGAGGGGAGTGAGGAGGGGAGTGAGGGGAGCGGAAGAGGGGAGTGAGGAGGGGAGCGGGGAGGGGAGCTGAGGAGGGTCACTGCCCAGGCGAGGCCGGTAGCTGAGCAAGGCCTAAGGGAGGGGGTTAGGGACCATCAGGTAGGAAGCGAAGGTTCCCGTTTCACTTGGAAGGAAGGAAAGGGGGACTAAGTGGTGAGGAGAGGGCTATGACTCCCTGCTGGCTCGAGAATCAAAATGACGTGAAGAGAAAAGCCAGCTCAGCCTCCTCCACTCTCTGCCCTGCGGTGTGACTGGCTGTGTACATGATGCTTATCTTCCTACTGATTTTTCTCCGTCCAAAATTCAGAAACAAAATAAGATCCCCGGGCTCCCTTGGGGGTGACAGCTGCTTGTGCAATTTCACTCTGCAGAGAACAGGGCACAGAGCTGGGACTGATGCGGGCACAGTTTAGACTCTCCGTTCACCCCTCAGATGCCAAAGCTCTCTGCGGGGTCTGAGCATCTCCACTTAGAGAGCTGGTCTTCAGGCTAGAGATCTGGATCTCGTGAAATCAGAGTTTTTCTCTTAACCAAATCATCCCAGGAAGAGCCTAAAATCTTCGTAAGATAATACTGACATTTGCTGGAGTCCAAATATATGAACAAGGAGCATCATCGGCAAAGTCCTGCACTGGAGCCAAAGTTGTGTTTGCTCATAAAGTTTGGTTCAGTGAATCTTATTATTTATTAGGGCTACATGTGGGAACACTTGAGGGCAGAGAGTGTGAGCCTTGTTTTCTTAAACTGAACTGAACCTTCTTTTGGCACTTGGTCCCATAAGCCTATGTAACGTAAGGTGACTGAGTTGAGGGTCCACTGCCTTCAGGGTGCTTGAGTCTGAAGTGGGTGTGGAAAGACCCATAGGGAACACAGCGAATTCCTCGACAAAGATAAGAATCATACTAAAATCCAGTCTGAGTCTGGTTATTCTTTGCACATAGTTTTGTGGGAAAACTCAACTTCAAGAGATTTCACGAAATGAAAGAAAAAGAAGAAAAGAAACGCAGCGTGTGTGATCATAAACAACCCACCTTTTGGTTTCCTTCCTTCCTAACTGAGCCCCTGGAGAACAGGAGGGGGTTTCTGGCTGGCTGTGCCAGTGGCTTGAGTCTGCTCACCGAGACTTTAGGGCGAGTCTGCTGGGAGCTCCTTGGAAAAGCCCCTTCTCAGAGCCCGAGAAGGACTTGGAGATACCACGGAGGATCGGTACTGCAGAAAATGCTCTCATCTGTTGCTGTTCAGTTGCTGAGCTATGTCTGACTCTTCGAGACCTCGTGGACTGCAACACGTCAGGCCTCCCTGTCCCTCACCATCTCAAACTCATGTCCCTTGCCTTGGTGATGCCATCCAACCATCTCATCCTCTGTCGTCCCCTTCTCCTCCTGCCCTCAATCTTTCCCAGCATCAGGGTCTTTGCCAATGTGTCGGCTCTTCACATCAGGTGACCAAAGTATTGGCACTTCAGCATCAGTCCTTCCAGTGAATATTCAGCTTTGACTTCCTTTAGGATTGACTGGTTTGATCTCCTTGCAGTCCAAGGGACTCTCAAGAGTCTCCTCCAGCACCAGAGTTTGAAAGCATCGACTCTGAGCCCTGCCTTCTTTATGGTCTAACTCTCACACCTGTACGTGACTACTGGAAATACCATAGCTTTGACTATCCGAACCTTAATTGGCAAAGCAATGTCTTTGCTTTTTAACACACTGTCTGCAGCCCAAGAAAGCAGCTCATGGAAGGAGGGCAGCTGCGTGAGGAGTACGCAGAGCCTCAGTACCCCGTGCACCTCTGAGCTCCCTTCCATGAGGCTCAGCACCCCTCCCCCTGCTTACACAGTGTGCTCTGGGTTTTTTGTGATTTGCCAGTAACACAGTTACTAGCGCCTGGCATATGACACTGAGCCTGCTTTGAGGACTTCAACTTGTCATGCCCCCGTGTAACTGTAGTCAGAAAAGTGCCAGCCCTACTCCTTGAACTGCTTGTGGCTGTGTTTACCCGGTTAAGAAGCCTCATCAGAGTAATTGTCTGAATGGCCACCACTGCCAACCTAGTCTTGAAATGTGATGGTCAAACCTGATGAACCTTTGGGTCCCCCTTTGTTCTGGTTCATGGGAGAGCAGGGTCTCCCAAGCTGGGCCCCCATCTGACTGTCAGGGACCCACAGCACCAAGCACCCTGGGCGTGGAGCGGGCTCCGCGTCAGGGAGCACTGCTGTGAGGGCAGGGGCATCAGCAGCCAGGCCGCTTGTAAGGCTCTTGACCTTGCGCTATTCTAGGTGATCACCCACGCATTTACACACGCTTTTAGTTAACCTATTTAAATTGCTTTGCTTCTTTACTGCTGCTGTTATGGCGATTATAAACCACACACTTAAAATGGTCTTAATTTTGTAATAACACCCGTTACCTGAGTGCAAGAACCGTTGAAAAGTCATGGCTACTGCTTACTGAGTCTACTGTTTCAGGTATGTGAGAAGACACAGTAAAATGACTGGAATCAGTGATTAAATCCCCAAGGAATTCTTAGTTAGCTTTTATAATCATCTGTACCTAACACCTACAGCAATGATCATAAATACGGCCACAGAATCCCCGCAGAAATCTAGCATTATTGAAAATGTCTACAAAGTACAGAGTGACTTTGACCTGGTGACTCAACCCTGACAAAAGGCTAAGGCTGGGGTTAACATTTGCAAGCACGGGAGCCTGAGTGCGACCTCTCCAGCCTCTCTCAGAGCCTCAGGCTGACGGGGTGGCGGGGCCCACAGTAGACAGAGGAGGAATCTGGGGGCATGTTTAACCACCTCTCGCCCTTGTTCAGAGGAAACAGAGCTTGGACGGGCAGGCAGAAGCCCAAGGAGGGGAGCGGGTGGGTCTAACGCTTGGGACAGGTCCCTGACCCTCGCCTTCTCCATTAGCGCAACCTCACTGAGTAACCAGACCTGGTACAGTCCCTGCTGTGTGCCAACACAGGGACGACGGCGGTGATGAGGATGGTGGTGGAGTGACCACCACCACAGTGACTGCTGTGCTCACGGCAGAGGTACTCTGTACCAGGCGTGGGAAACGTGTGTACTCACTGCATCGGCCCACAGCCTAACACAGGGCGTGAGCATCACCTCCGTGTAGCAGGTGGGGAGACGGAGGCAGGAGTGCAGTGCTTCCCCCCTGCTGGGAAGTGGAGGGGCTGGGGTGTGAACCCTCACGGTGTGGTTTCGGGTGACACTGCCTCTCTCCTAGGCTTTGCCGTCTTCCCCTGGCTCTCGCCTCTCAACAAGCCCTTCTGCTGGTATTGGTGATAGTGGTATCAGTGACGGATGGGCTTGCACTGGGAAGGGCTGGGGGCGGCCCCAGTAATTGGACCATGAGCTACGGCTGAGGTGCTGAGCGCCTGGGAGGCAACATGATACAAACCGGGTGCCGCCCAGGACTATCTGACCTCCTCGAGGTCATGGCTCCTGTGGGTAAGGGCTGTGGCACATGCAAGCTATTTCTTCATACCTTATCAATACCCTTCTAAGCTCCTGCCTGTCAGCAGGAACCCAGGAACTACAATTCCCAGACTCCCTTCCCAGCTGGTGGTGCATTCGATCTTGCTGGTGAGACCAGTCGGGTAGAAAGAAGTCATGATTCACTGGGAACAGCTCAGGCTAATGCCTGGGGATTAGCATTTGGCAGGTGTGAGGTAGGTGGAGAAGCCTTCATGGTGGAGGTGACACCTGACTGCAGCTTGAAGGGTGAGATGGAGTTTGTGAGCTGGAGAGGAAGCAAAACGGCTCCCTATAGAAAGGACAGCGGAACCAAGGCATGATGGCATGAACGGTGTGGTGAGTCCAGGACCCAGCACGGGTCAGGGTACTGATGGTGGAGTCTACAGAGGGGGTGCTGAGAGGCCTTGGGGGGAGACTGTGGGTGGCCAGCTCTGACAGGCCTCATGCACCGTGCAAAGGAGTGTGCACCTGACTTGTGAGCAGCAGAGAATCACGAGAATTACGGGAAAGGAAGTGACTTCAGGGTAACAGGATCAGCAGCAGTGATGGCAGAAGTCCCACCTTTTGTGAAAATGCGCCGAAATGCGGGGCAGTACACAAATAACACTGCGTATTAAAAAGCAAAGACATTACTTCACTGACAAAGGTCCATATAGTTAAACTATGGTTTTTCCACTAGTCGTGTATGGATGTGAGAGGTGGACCATAAAGAGGGCTGAGTGCTGAAGAATTGATGCTTTTGAATTGTGGTGTTGGAGAAGACTCTTGAGAGTCCCTTGGACTGCAAGGAGCTCAAACCAGTCAATCCTAGAAGAAATCAACCATGAATACTCATTGGAAGGACTGATGCTGAAGCATGAACCTGTACTATGAACTGATGTGCTTTCTCCAATATCTGAGGTGCTTTCTGATGGACCATTCACTGCTGCTTCCCAAAGCAAACTGCCCTGCCAAGCATGGCCTCTCACTGCAAGAGGCTGACAATAGTCAGGCCATGAGAAGCCTTGGATGGCAGAGTGCATGATCATACTGAAAAAGAGCATGAACTTCAGCTCATTATCCCAGATGTGAGGGACAAGAAAGATGCTCTCCTGGCAATGTAATGCCCACGCCTGTAGCAGACACGGGCCAAAGGTCTAAGACAAATCAATACGCTCTCAGTCAACAACTGACTCGGCAGCACTTTGCCTTCTGGGTTTACAGCAGGCAAAAATCTGCCCATCTCTACTTAGGATATCACATCTAACACTGGATTCTGCTAACAGACACCCAAACAGTATCAGACTTTGCACAGCAGCTGGCAATCAGCTTAAAATGCAAGAGATTAAAAAATAATATTTGGTTTAGATGGCTAATACATAAACTCAAACCAGAAAGCTACTGGGATACTTTCAAAATTTAGCTTTTGGGTTTCTGATGGATGAACTATTTCAGTTTTTCTACCAGTAAGGGGCGAGAACAATGGGACTCATAGGACAAAAGTAGTAGTTTTTGCTGCAGCCAGGAAATTAAAACAAGCTTGCTCCTTGGAAGAAACCTATGACAAACCTAGACAGTGTATTAAAAAGCTGTCACTTTGCCGACAAAGGTCCAGATAGTCAAAGCTATGGTTTTTCCAGTAGTCATGTACGAATATGAGAGCTGGACCATAAAGAAGGCTGAATGCTGAAGAACTGATGCTTTTGAACTGTGGTGCTGGAGAGGACACTTGAGAGTCCCTTGGACTGCAAGGAGATCAAACCAGTCAATCCTAAAGGAAATCAAATCTGATTCTGAAGCTGAATCCAATACTTTGGCCACCTGATGCAAAGAGCTGACTCACTGAAAAAGACCCTGATGCTTGGAAAGACTGATGGCAGGAGGAGAAGAGGGAGACAGGGGATGAGACGGTTAGATGGCATCACTGACTTAATGGACATGAGCTTGAACAAATTCTGGGAGATAGTGAAGGATAGGGAAGCCTGGTGTGCTGCAGTCCAAGAGGCTGCAAAGAGTCGGACATGATCTGGCAACTGAACAACAATTCATGCCCACACTGGTCAGTCTCCAGAAGTGAGAGATAATTTCAACGTTATGCCTGGTCCACTCATATTTTCTTGTCTTTAACATAAATAAATTCTCCAGAATTAGTGCTGTTTAGAAATATCTGAATCTTCCTATTCTCATTTTCTCCTCTTAAATTAAAAAAAAAATAAGATTTTGGTCTAGAAATAAGAAATAAAGGTCCCATCTTCCATAGTTATACCCTCTGTCACTGAAGATTCAATCATTTAACAACCAGATTCTTCTTCTCCAAACTGTACATTATAGGAGGGAAATTTTCAGGCATATGGGAGTCCTCTAATCAGAGAGAGTCCAGTGGAAAAAATATTCAAGATATCTCAGAACTGGCAGGGCATGGGAGCCAGAATGCACACCACGGCACCTGCCAAGTGGTGCTTGTCTGGATGTTTGGGTTTGATCTCAGCCTGGGGTGAAACATCAGGTTTGGATCAGTCTGGCTCTTCACAGAATCACCGTGGGGTACAAGGAACCTCCACAATTCAATGAGTGGGTAGGGTCCCACATTTACAAAAATGGCTGCCACGGTTCTCCCTTCTGTATCTACACCCCTGATTATGTGGCCCTGCGGCTCCTCTCAAGAGGTGGAGTCTGTTTTCCATTCGTGACTCCAGACTGGCCCTGTGACTCGCTTTGGCCAATGAGATGTGAAGGAACCCATATTGCACCAGTTCCAAGCGATGGCTTGGAGGGGTTTTGCACACATCCCTTGGCCCTCTAAGAGAGTAAGCCCAGGTGAGCTTGCTGGAGAAAAGGCCGCACGGGGCCGAATGGGCCCAGCTGTCCCAGCCAAGGCCCCAGATATGAGAGTCCATTCAGCGGTGCTGTGGTGCCACCATCCCGACCTGCAGCAGAGCAGGGCGAGGCCAGAGACACCCGAGCCAGGCCAGCGAAGAAATCGCCAGCACCTCCCAGCCTAAAGGGCTGACTTGCAGAGTCATGAGCTGTGGCTATAGCTCTTGCTTTAACTCAGGTTTCGGGGTGACTGATTAATCCAGCCATATTTAACTGATGTAACTGGGAGGGTCTCCTAGTTGGGGAGGCTCTTAGCTTCTGTGAGTCTCTGCTCAGGAAGAATGGTTTCGAGTCATAGTGAATGTATTATTTTTGTGCTGCTTCACTTCCAACCATCATAGCCTGCAACTTTCCCCACACTGCGAATCTGTATTTACTATAATAATTTCTGACGATAAAATATTCCACTGAAGGAGTATATCATTTACCTAATTGTACCCATGTTGATAGGCTTTTAGATTGCTTATAATTTCTGATAATTGGAAATGATTTTATATATAGAACACTTCCCATGTTCCAGATGATTTCTTTAGGGTAGATTCTTAGGAACAGAATTACCAAGTCGAGGTTATTAACAATAATGTGGCCTTGAAACATGCCATCAGATTTTTTCCATGCGGACTGAACCAATTTTCAGTGACGGCAGCAGGGTTTGAGCACCAGGGTCATCACAGGCTTGCCAGCATCGGATTTATTTTTAGGAGGTGCAAATTTAGTAGATCAAAAACTGAAAAAATGGGAGCTTTGGTTACATTGCTTTGACTGGATGAAAGCCTAGGGGCAACCATGGAGCTGTCTGATTTATGTATCACTGGATGAACGAGGCTGCCATCAACCTTTGAAAATGCAGAGAATTAAGGAACAGATAAATGTTACTCAGATATTTATTTCTCGGACATTTACAGCAGCTCTAAATTGTGAAAACTGGTGGGTATTGGCTTTTCTAAATGAATATTTAGAGGAGCAATCTTCATCACTACAGATATAATATTTGCCTACGTATGCATCACTTTCCTACGTATATGTAAATGTATGTTTTTAATGGGCATTATTTAACATAATCATATAGAGTCTAGCAATAACTTTTCACTGATTTCTTTTTTAAAGTTAACCAGTGATTGCAGAACACTCCCCAAATAACAGGAGCACAGGTGGGAGAAGCTTTGTCTTAAACTAAGGATGTCCACACGCAGCCGCCAGATAGCACAGTGAGGCCACATCATTTCCACAGTGCACGCGGAGGGGGACACGAAAGCCGCATGTAGGTCTCGGCTCAGAGAACGCTACAGTGACATCTTCCCAGGCATGATACAAGTGACTCGTGGCTAATAGTACGTAAAACTCTGACATTTATAAAAATAATTAATTTTCTCTTCTTAGAAAACAAATTTGAGATCCAAGGTTACCACCAAGAAACACTGCGTTCACTTTCTTGCATGCTGGCAGGCTCTTGTGCGTGGCAAATTAAGGGGTGGGTTATAGCTAATGCTCCAGGAACTCAGTATAACTTTCAGCTGATCACATCCACACAAGAACAAGGAAATCCCAGAAGATTCTGAGCCTGTGTACATGCCACACCAAGACCAAGTCTATATCAAGACTGGAAGAAAAAGTCAAATACAAAGGTGGTTACAATAGCTAGGACATGGAAGCAACCTAGATGCCCACTGACAGATGAATGGATAAGGAAGTTTTGGTACATATACAAAGCAGAATAATACTCAGCTGTAATAAGGAGCACATCTGAGTCAGTTCTAATGAGGTGGATGAACCTAGAACCTATTATACAGAGTGAAGTAAGTCAGAAAGAGAAAGACAAGTATCATATGTTAACACACATACACGGAATCTAGGAAGATGGTACTGATGATCCTATGTGCAGGGCAGCAAAGGAGACGCCGACATAAAGAACAGACTTTTGGACACAGTCGGGGAAGGAGAGGGTGGGCTGATTTGGGAGAATAGCACCAAAACATACACGTTTCCTTATGCAAAGCAGATAGCTAGTGGGAGTTTGCTGTATGACTCAGGGAACCCGAAGCCAGTGCTGTGTGACAACCTAGAGGGGCAGGATGGGGAGGGGTGTGAGATTCATGCTGACATATGGCAAAAACCATCACAATATTATAAGATAATTATCCTCTAATTAAAAATAAAATTTAAAAATATGCAGGTGGACACCTCCTTGTGTATCTAACAGACGTCTCAGCTTCAACATATTGAACAAGTGAGCACCTCATGTTGCCCTCCAGATTTACCCTAGCTGCAGTCATTTTTGACTCCTTTCTTTTCCTCACACCCCAAATCCAATCTGTTAGGAAATTCATTTCTGTCTCCAAAACATACTGAAAATCTGACCATACTGCATCACCCCGTTGTCACCTCCCTGGGCCACGCCACAGGTGTCTTTGTCCCCGAGTCTGTAATAAGCGACCTGACCTCACCTCCAGTGTTCTCATCATCATCTCTCCTTTGCCCACACTGGCCCTGCTGTTCCTTGAACCTCCTGGTTTTTGAGTGAGTCCAGTATACTCTCATCTCAGGGTCTCTGCACCTGCCATTTCCTCTGCCCAGAGTTCTTCTCCCAGACACTAAGACGGATCACTCCCCCACCTCCTTCAATTCTTTACACAAACGTCACCTTCCCAACTGCAGCGAACCCGCTTCGTACCTTATACTCCCATCCCCTTTTGTTAATTTCCCCCAGCACGGGGTGGTTTCTGCCACACTGTAGAATTCACAGTACACTGTAGAATGTCATGCCCTGGACTTGCTGCTGACTGCCAGCTTCCCTCTGCTACAATGTAAAGTCTGCAAGAGTGCGAATTTATATCCATTCTGTTTCACTGATGCATTTCCAGGTTTTGGAACAAAGTCAAATACACAGTAGATAAAAGTATTTGTTGAATTGACTTATTTTTCTACCCTTTAATTTTAGACCCTGGGATCAGGGATAAGAAAGAGAGGAATTATGAAACCCTCAACTTCAAAAAAGGTCATGTTGATTTGGAGCTGCAAAACAATTAAAGATGGTATTAACAGCACCACAACCCAGGGCTGGGTGTGGAGTGTTCATGCCCTCGGCTGGACTACAGAAAAGCTGGAAACACCAGGATCCTCTGACTGAACATCAGTCCAAGCGAGGTTCTGGCGTTCAGATCTCACAAGACTGACTGAACACGTCCTGGACTGAATATAATCAAATTTTGACCATTTCCTGGATTTTGGGGGGCTTCTGTCTGACCTAGGATGGCAGGGATCTGAAGTCACAATAAGGAAGCAACTGAATCCAGACTGAAAAGGAGGGTCATAGAAGTGTTTGGTGTGATGGCCTCAGGGACTTGTCTAAGGTCACGCCGCCATATGGATGGAACAGGACCCAGGAAGGGTCCGAGAAGGTGGCTGTATTTCACTCCAAAATGAAAAGGCGTGATTTCGGAATCATTGATTGCTCAGGGACTGCATCTGCACTGCTGGCTACCTTCGATAGTTGAGACTGAGCTGAGTGTAATGGGGAGAAATCAATACCTACAGGGACGGTGCCGCTGATGTGCAGAATGTTATATTGAGTAGATTTTTTTCTCTCTCTTAACCGACTGGCATTTTATTTCATTCTCAAGTGAAACGCTATTCAGTCTTTTAAGATGAGGGGAAATGTGCATTTCAACATAATGACAGAACACAGTGGAATGCATCTTTCTCCCAAACCCAAGATACCTCCTAATTAGCTCTGAGTTATCCATCAGGAACTGATGGAACATGTGATCACTAACTTATTAATGGCACAGAGACAGCTGAAAAGATTTGACACCAACCCTAACTTATTTACGTTTTAGCCAGACAACAGCTCAAGCTCTGGCTAGAGTAGTTGATCATGATCTGCAGAAACAGGGGTCCTATCTTTAGAGTGCTTGCAAAGGAATGCGTCTGGGTAAATGCATCTTTACCTGTCTATTAACACAAACGACCTGCATCTTGAGAAATCTGTATGCAGGTCAGGAAGCAGCAGTTAAAGCTGGACATGAACAACAGACTGGTTCCAGCAGGAGTACATCAAGGATGTATATTGTCACCCTGCTTATTTAATTTATATGCAGAGTACATCATGAGAAACGCTGGACTGGAAGATACACAAGCTGGAATCAAGATTGCTGGGAGAAATGTCAATAACCTCAGATATGCAGATGACTCCACCCTTATGGCAGAAAGTGAAGACGAACTGAAAAGCCTCTTGATGAAAGAGAAAGAGGAGAGTGAAAAAGTTGGCTTAAAGCTCAACATTCAGAAAACGAAGATCATGGCATCCGGTCCCATCACTTCATGGGAAATAGACAGGGAAACAGGGGAAATAGATAGGGAAACATTGGAAACAGTGTCAGACTTTATATTTTTGGGGGCTCCAAAATCACTGCAGATGGTGATTGCAGCCATGAAATTAAAAGATGCTTTACTCCTTGGAAGAAAAGTTATGACCAACCTAGATAGTATATTCAAAAGCAGACACATTACTTTGCCGACTAAAGTCCGTCTAGTCAAGGCTATGGTTTTTCCTGTGGTCATGTATGAATGTGAGAGTTGGACTGCGAAGAAGGCTGAGTACCGAAGAATTGATGCTTTCGAACTGTGGTGTTGGAGAAGACTCTTGAGAGTCCCATGGACTGCAAGGAGATCCAACCAGTCCATTCTGAAGGAGATCAGCCCTGGGATTTCTTTGGAAGGAATGATGCTAAACCTGAAACTCCAGTACTGTGGCCACCTCATGCGAAGAGCTGACTCATTGGAAAAGACTCTGATGCTGGGAGGGATTGGGGGCAGGAGAAGAAGGGGACGACAGAGGATGAGATGGCTGGATGGCATCACGGACTCGATGGACGTGAGTCTGAGTGAACTCCGGGAGATGGTGATGGACAGGGAGGCCTGGCGTGCTGCGATTCATGGGGTCGCAAAGCGTCGGACACGACTGAGCGACTGAACTGAACACAAATGAAGAAACGTGAAAAAAACATAAAATCAAGAGATGGGCTGCCATTTAGTAGACATTGTCAGGTATGTTATCACTGAATGATTTCACAGTCAAAATATGTACAAGTACAAAGCATGTCTGTGAAAACTAAGCTTGAATTCACGATGAATGGAACACCACTTGACCAGGGGTACTCTATATCTAAGAGCTACTTGATGCTGATTACCTACAATGAATCTCAGTTTAATAATCGAAAACAATCTTGACCTCTTGATTAACAAGTAGTTTTATAATATTAACACATTAAGATTTTATAATATTAACACAACACCAATATAAATATAATTATAATTAATTATAGTATATTATAATATAATATATAATATCAATATATTATTATTATATTATATATAATTATATATTATATATATTAAGATTTTTATAATAATAACACTATTTAAGATCCACACTGAAGCCCAGGCTTAACCATAATGATGGTCGAGTGGAGGATGTCAGAGTCGCAGCAAGAACAGGAGAAATTCATAATCACTCAAATACGTGGATGAGGAAAGTGGGCATTTCACGTGTTCTCACAAGAAGCTACTTTTATGAACAGAAGTGCTATAAAGAACGCTTGGCTAGTGGAAAAGTGAGCAGACTTATTTTAAGAGTTTGACTATCAGTTTAAAATATGTTTAGCTTTTCTCTCAGAGATAAACAGAGTTTTCTCCAGTTCATGGTTGAGTGGAAATCAAATGGTATTTGAATCAGGGCTCAGCTGTTTCAGCCAGCTAGTAGACAGGGCTTTGCGTGTGTCTCGAATCCATAATAAGAGAGGGAACAGGGAGGCCAGTGGGGGCCATGCTGCCATTGTGGCTTATCAACGTCCGGTGGCCCTCTAAACAACAAATACGAAAGAACAGATGGCTGATGGGACTGACGCGGTGAGGTTGTTCTCTGATAATCAAGTCTGTGGTTGAAAGAGGTTGTTTTATGAAAACTTTCCATGTTGTGATAAGCCACGTACTTTAACTATTTCCAAAGTCCTTGAAATACTTAGAATACTGCTTTGCTGTAATATAGATTTATTCTCTTCCTAATTATTCTCCTAAAAGTTCAGATTCCAAATTGCCAAAATAAAATCCTTACTTAAACTGAAGAATGTCTTTAAACTGAAGTCAAATAATAAAAAGCTATGACTCCAAATAAAAAATTCATGACGAATGTCTGTTGGGGAGTGTGGATAATCTCAAACATTCCAGTGATTTTTGTTAACAAAGCAGCTATCTGTGGCTCTCTCTATGTCAAATTTTAGATAAACAAGTTTATTTAAATATTAAAAAATGTAAATATTTATACCTGATTTTATATAGATGTAAGAGAATTTCATATTAAAGAATTCATTTTCTTTAAATGAAATATACTAGAACAATCTATAGCAAAAGATTAGAAGATAGAATTATGCATTTATGTCAGAAGACCAAAATCAATATCATGCTCATAATTTGCAAAAACAGCAAACATTCAAATACAAACGAGCAAGTGTTATTATTGTTATGTCATAATCTTTAAAAGTGATAGCATCGGCTCTGATAATCATTGTTTGGCTCATAATTGGTTCTGACACTGTCTTCAGGGTTTGAGAGAAAAGATTTTCCTATTCTTTAAAAACATTTAAAGAACTTCCAGTTCAGGAGCCTACAACTGTGATATTTCATTCTGCCTAAATCAAGATTAAATCATTGAAGATGGCATACCAAGAAGTAAAACTCTAGGGAGGCTATTAAAAATTTAGCATTTCTAGTTCATGCTGGAGTGTTAATTCCACTTCCCAAAGAGAACGAGAGAAGTGGTAGTCATTCAAATTAAGATCCTGTGATGGTGGAATTATGCCACCACATTTTATGTTAGAGCACATTTGGAGCAACATGCAAATGTGAGGTAGTGAAGTTAGGGAGGTGTCAGGCTTGATTTCTCCCTAACTTATTTCTTCAAATCCAGACAAGCAACTTCCAGCAATTCACAAACAGAAGCGAGTCTCTGCCCGTGTGTCTAGCAGTGTCCTGGGAGATGCGGGGCTCTCCGGGCAGGGAGCGGCGACGGCCTTCGCGACCACGGCGGCCAAGGCGTCTTTCCTGCCCTGCAGTTTCCACGGACGCGCTTGAGTCTGTAACTCGGGGTCGCCGTGAGTAGCAAGCTCTGCGGCTACACCTGTGCCCTCAGATATGTCGAGCTGGGGAGGGCGGCAGCCTACTGAAGCACCTGGGGCTGAATCTGGGAGCTGCACGGCAGAGGATGCAGTGAAAGGTGGTGGCTGAGAGGTGTTCAAAATCCCCAAGAACCCCCCTCGTCCCTGAACTGGGAAGGGGGATGGGCATCCCGCAGGCACGTCCAGTGGATGCACTGCTCGTATCTGTCACTGAAGAGAGGGACACCTTTGAAGGCCTGGAATACGTGAGTAGGGGTTACCCAGTATGATGTATAAGATCGTAAACAATCTGCCCGGGGTTTTCCTCTTCAAAAGAACACTGACTTGGGGACTTCTCTGGTGGTCCTCTGGACTTCTCCAGAGGCTAAGACACTGCGCTCCCAATGCAAGGGGCCCAGGTTCGATCCCTGGTCCAGGAACTAGGTCCTACATGCCTTAACTAAGAGTTCGAATGCTGCGACTAAAGAGCCCACAATGAAGACGGAAGATTCCGCATGTCGCAGCTAAGATCAGGTGTAGCCAAACACATAAATAAATATCTTTAAAAAAGAGAGAGAACATGGACTTGCTTGCTCAGTAGAAACAGGGACCTTTAACATGGACAAATGTGACGCTTGGATTCTTAGTGTTTAGCAGCAAGCCGCCAAGATCAACCCTGACTGACGTGAGCAGAGAAAGATACTAGGAACTCACAGTCTTGTGGGGAGTTGAAAGCCGTGAGGCGAAGCTTTCAGGGACAAAGCCCATGCCGATTACCACCGCTGCTACAAGGGACCCCAGCCTGCACCAGGGCCGCCGCTGACCGGGAAGGTCGCTAGCCCACAGGCATGACTGGCAGAGCCAGGGAGTCAGTCCCACCCACTGGGAGCCCGTCACTTCTCCACCGAGAGCACACTCGCCACCCCTTGCTTCGCATGTCACTAGCCCCCATGTCACTGTGTGCCATGAGGCAATCTGAGAGGTAGAGCTGAAACCCCTGCCTGCAGCCCAGTTGCAAGGGACTCCAGAACGGAAGTGTAAGCTATCACCACTCGGGGCAGTCTTGGCAGCTTCCCACCAAGAGTTACGAGGTGATGTGTGTGTGCTCAGTTCTGTTTAAACCCGTGACCCCGGGGACTGCAGCCCGCCAGGCTCCTCTGTCCATGGCACTGTCCAGGCAGGAATACTGGAGTGGGGTGCCATGCCCTCCTCCAGGGGCTCTTCCCGGCCCAGAGACTGAACCTGTGTCTCTTACATCTCCTGCGCTGGCAGGTGGGTTCTTTACCACTAGAGCCCCTGGGAAGCCCAGCACTCTCTAATCTGGAGAGGGGTACACAGGCTGGGGCACCAAAACCACAGGGTTGGGCCCCGAGAGGGAAGATTTCCACCTTGGGGAGGGAAACACCAGCCCTCTGTAAAGGTGGGTTCCTTTGTTTCTTTTAAACATATTAATATTTTTCCTGATGATAAAGGTGCCTTGGGAGAGACTTCCATTTCTAACATGAAAGCCTAGGCTGAAAATTCTCACACTATAACAGCCTCAACGTGCTGGTAATATAATCCACATTTTCTTAACTACATAGCGGAACAAGCAAGGAAGTAAGGGAAATTCCCAGTGGGAAAACGCAAGGAAGGAACCGGAACCTGAAGCTGCGGCAGCTGCCTCAGACATGCTCATCTGGGTACCAAGGCTTGAGTTCCCACATCCCTTGTCATACGAGGCCAAGGCCCCACTTTCCGTCCTTGTGTGCTGAGGAAACTCAACCTTACAGTAATCTCATCGTGAACTAAATCTCACTGTACAACAAAGTTCTTGGATTGGCACCAATCTGTAGTCCATGCTTTGAGGAACACTGCATTTAGATTCCATTAAATCAATTACACCTGCTAACTTTTTAAAGATAATTACTAAATAAAACAAACGGAATGTATTTATCTTTCAAACCAGCAGCAGAAAAAGGTGTGTGTGTCACACATGCTTACTTTTCAGTTTATTAGAAGCTAGGAAAAAAGGGAGGGGGAAAGAATCCGAAAACCACAAAATGCTGGGTTGGCTAAAAAGTTCATTCAGGTATTTCTGTAAGATCTTATATGAACTTTTTGGCCAACTCAATAAAATGGTAGAAAAAATTAACTCCAAACATGATTGCAATAAATGCAAATAGAATAAATGGACCAGACAGATATTGCCAGATCAGATAAAATTAACAACAAAATCTAACTTTAAATTATTTACATGAAACTCACCTAAGAGCAGAGAAAGCAGAATAAGGCGGAGACTAAAAGGAAAAATGAAATGACAAGTGGGATGGCCAACACTATGTTTCCACCTGGCCAGATCACAGAAACCCAGATGTTTTGTCAAACACTACTCTCGATGTTTCCGGGAAAGATGAGGTTAATATTTAAATTAGTCGACTGTGAGTAAAGCAGATTACCTTTCAGAATGAGGGCAGGACACATCTCCCCAGCGGAAGTCCTTAGAAGGAAAAGGCTGAGTCCCCCAGAAGAAGAGAGAATTCTGCCAGCAGACTGCCTCTGGACTCAAAATGCAACTTCCCTGGGTCTCCCGCCTCCTTGCCCACTGGACTCACCGCATCTCCAAAACTGCATAAGCCAATCACTAAAAACAAACCTCTCTCTATACACATACTGTTGGTTCTGTACCTCTGGAGAACCCTGACGAATACAATGAGCAAAAGAAGGCTAAAACAGACCTCAAGGTAAAAAGCGTAAGGTCAACATAAGGGTAGGGGAGTAGACGGACAAACTATCAGGTATAAAGTAAGCTAGAAGGCTATATTGTACAACATGGGGAATCTAGCTGATAATTTATAATAACTATACATTGATTATAACCTTTAAAACTGTGAATCACTATATTATATACCTATGCTGTGGGTGCTGTGCTTAGTCGCTCAGTCATGTCCAGCTCTTTGCGACCCCAAGGACTGTAGCCTGCTAGGCTCCTCTGTCCATGGGGATTCTCCAGGCCAGAATACGGGAGTGGGTTGCCATGCCCTCCTCCAGGGGATCTTCCCAACCCAGGGATGAAACCCAGGTCTCCCGCATTGCAGGCGGATTCTTTACCATCTGAGCCCCCAGGGAAGTCTATAACTTATGTAGTATTGTATAGCAACTACAACTTTTTAAAAAAAAGCAGTGAAGATGAGGAAGGCCTGAACATCCTGATAAAAAAAGAGTTCTCTAGGAAATCTGCCAGGAACTTAACAACTGGGATATGCATACCCATGAACACTATGACCCTAAACATACAAAGTAGAAATGATTAAACCATAAGAAGATACTGAAATCTATAATCACAGTGAGAAATGTTTAATGGGAAGTCAAAAACATTGTAATGATGATAAAGACAGGAAAGTAACAGAATTAACAAGATAAACAGTCACTCAGTCATGTCCGACTCTTTGTGACCCCATGGACTGCAGCACACCAGGCTTCCCTGTCCATCACCAACTCCCAGAGCTTGCTCAAACTCATGTCCATTGAGTTGGTGATGCCATCCAACCATCTCATCCTCTGTTGTCCCCTTCTTCTCCCACCTTCAATCTTTTCCAGCATCAGGGTCTTTTCCAGTGAGTCAGTTCTTCACATCAGGTGGCCAAAGTATTGGAGTTTCAGCCTCAGTCCTTCCAATGAATATTCAGGACTGATCTCCTTTAGGATGGACTGGTTGGATCTCCTTACAGTCCAAGGGACTCTCAACAGTCTTCTCCAACACCACAGTTCAAAAGCATCAATTCTTCAGTGCTCAGCTTTCTATATAGCCCAACTCTCACACCCACACATGACCACTGGAAAAACCGTAGCTTTGACTAGATGGGCCTTTGTTGGCAAAGTAATGTATCTGCTTTTTAATATGCTATCTAGGTTGGTCATAGCTTTTCTTTCAAGGAGCAAATATCTTTTAATTTCATGGCTGCAGTCACCATCTGCAGTGATTTTGGACCCAAGAAAATAAAGTTTGTCACTGTTTCCCTTGTTTCCACATCTATTTGCCATGAAGTGATGGGACAGGATGCCATGATCTTCGTTTCTTGAATGTTGAGCTTTAAGCCAGTTTTCACTCTCCTCTTTCACTTTCATCAAGAGGCTCTTCAGTTTCTCTTCACTTTCTGTCATAAGGGTGGTGTCATCTGTGTATCTGAGGTTATTGATATTTATCCTGACAATCTTGATTCCAGCTAGTGCTTCATCCAGCCCAGCATTTCGCATGATGTACTCTGCATATAAGTTAAATAATCAGGGTGACAATATACAGCCTTGATGTACTCCTTTCCCAGTATGGAACCAGTCATTGTTCCATGTCCAGTTCTAACTGCTGCTTCTTGACCTGCATACAGATTTCTATAAAATTCTGTGAAAAGTGAAAGTGAAAGTCGCTCAGTCGTGACTCTTTGCTACCCCACAGACTATACAGTCCATGGAATTCTCTAGGCCAGAATACTGGAGTGGGTAGCCTTTCCCTTCTCCAGGGAAGCTTCCCAACCCAGGGATTGAACTCAGGTCTCTCTCATTGTGGGCGGATTCTTTACCAGCTGAGCCACAAGAGAAGCCCATAAAATTCTGTACCCTATAGGTAAAATGTACAGTTGGTTTTCAAACATGTGGAAAAAAAATTGACCACATATTGGCTACAAAAGTAGTCTCAATGAATAGCTAATGACTATTATCAGCTAGATGGTATTTTCTGACCTATGAAACAATTAAAATAGAAAAAAACAATTTAAAGATACTTTTAAAATGCATAAATTTGGAATACTTAGAACATACTGCTAAATGCCACAAGGGTGATTACAGAGAACACAGAAGTGTATTTAATGGAACACGAAACATATTTAGTGTCAAAAAAGGATAGAAAGACTACATTTGGAATTCACAGATTTTAACTAAAGGACTACTGAAAGGATAATTTACAGTCTTTAGTGCTTTTATTGGCTTCCCTTGTAGCTCAGTTGGTAAGGAATCTGCCTGCAATGCAGGAGACCTGGGTTACATTCCTGGGTTGGGAAGATCCCCTGGAGAAGGAAATGGCAACTCACTCCAGTATTCTTGCCTGGAGAATCCCATGGACAGAGGCGCCCAGGAGGCTACAGTCCATGGGATTGCAAGAGTGGGACATGACTTAGCGGCTAAACCACCACAGTGCTTTTACTAGAAAATAAATTTTAAAATTAATGTGAAAGATGAAATTATAAAGCAAAGCAAGGGGAAGATTATCACAAAAGTGAGGAGAGTGGGACTTCCCCAGTGGTTAAGGATCCCGCTGGCAGTGCAGGGTACCATGGGTTTCATCCCTGGTCAGGGAACTAGGATCCCACATATCATGGAGCAGCTAAGCCCACATTCTGCAACTACTGAAACCCTACACGCCACAACTGCTGAGCCTGCACACCCACCGCAACTAGAGAGTCCACACACCACAACAAAAGATGCCGTATGGTGCAGTGAGGAACCTGTATGTCCCAACTAAGACCCGATGAAGCCAGATAAGCAATTTTTATTTTTTTAGGTGAGGAGAGAGGTTACATTTAGGAAGAGAGCAGAGTGTATTGGGAAGGGTATACGAGGGAATGACAATGTTGGTTTCCTACACTGCATCACAGTTACCCATCTGTTTTGTATTATTACTCTTTAAACCATGCAGTTATTCATATTCCCTTCTGTATAAAAGATATTTTACAATAAAGGAGCTAAGCTAAGAAAACCTTTGAGTTAAAAGGGCAACAGTTACACAAATAATAGCAAACAAAATCCAGCTTCATGCTCTTTATAAGAGACATTTCTAAAACATGGATATGGAAAGGCTGCAGGGAAAATGTGGAAAAAGACCTCCCAGTAAAGTAATAGAGAAATCGAGTAACTAAATTAATTTTAAAAAGTGACCTTAAGATAAAAACAAACAAAAAAAGATGAAAACAATTATTATGGAAAGAAAAAGCTATACAAAATATTAAAGATTTTAAATCACTAATATAACAATTTTAACTTGAGTGCACCAGTAAAATAGTATCAAAACGTAGACAGCAAAATTGACAGAACTACAGGGAGAGAGGTGCAAACTTACAACCTGGCTGATAATCAGGCAGATTTACAAAATTTAAGTAGACAGAATATTTCAACAAAATAATAAGCTCAATTTAATGACTACATATAGCTAAGTCAGTAAAGAATCTACTGCAATGCAGGAGACCTGGGTTTGATTCCTGGGTCGAGAAGATCCTCTGGAGAAGGAAATGGAAACTCACTCTAGTATTCTCACCTGGAGAATCCCATGGACAGAGGAGCCTGGCAGGCTACATAGTCCATGGGGTCTCAAGAGTCAGACACAACACCACCAATGACTACATAGAGAGCTTTACACCCAACAACTGAAAGATGTATATTCTTCTAATGCACACATAAAACATTAGTGGTAACTGTAGCCCGCCAGGCTCCTCTGTCCATGGAATTCTCCAGACAAGAATACTGGTGTGCATTGCCATTCCCTTCTCCAGGGGATCTTCTCAACCCAAGGATCGAACCCAGGTCTCCTGCACTGCAGGCAGATTCTTTACTGTCTGAGCCACCAGGGAAGCCCATTGTGATAATATACTAGGTTATGAAGCAAGTCTCAAAAGATTTCAAGAATCCATACAGGTAAGGTTCTCTGACCACAGTACAATTCAATTAGAAGCCAATAACAATAAAACAACCCAGAGGTCTGGAACCCCAAAACCTCACTTAAAAATAATACATGATAGAAAGAAGGGATAATAATAAAATTGTTCAAAACATGAAGATCCAAGTGATAATAAAATGTTATATATCAAAACTTGCAGAATTGTACAAGCGGCCCTATGAGAGGTATTTATAGCCCTAAATGATTATATTCGAAAAGAAGAAAGGCTGAAAAGTAATGAGCTTATCACACAACTTAATAAATTAGAAAAAGAGGGACTTCCCCAGTGGTCCGTGGCTAAGCCTCAGCACTTCCAATGCAGGGGGCCCAAGTTCGATTACTGGTCGGGAAACTAGATCCCACATGCCGCAGCTAAGAGTTCCCGTGCCGCTACTAAAGACAGTGCATGCCGCAGCTAAGACCTGACACAGTCAAATACATAAAGAAGAAAAATAATAAATCTAAAGAAAATAGAACTGTAGGAGCAAAGATGTGCGAAAAAAACACACATATCCACAAAGTCAAGAGACAGTTCTTAAAGACCAACTGAGTAGACAAACCTCAGGAGAAAATGAGAGAAGACAAAAAACACCATTAGGAATCAAAAGAGGTCCATAATTACAGACACAGCAAAGATGAAAAGCAGTAAGGCACTCAGTGGCTATGCGTCCCATGGGCAAATTATTCAACCTCTATAATGCTTTGGTTTCATCATCTGTAAATTAGCCTTATCTAAAGTACCAATCGCACATGATGGTTGTGAAAATTAAACTGGTTACTGTATGTAAAACGCTTAGATCAGTCCTTGGCAACAAATGTGATCATAACTAATACATCCAGTGCTCACCAAGTGTTAGCAGTTGCTCCCACTGTTGGCACTTATTTGTTATTTTCCTTTAGCCAGTTGGACTATTTTATTAGTACTTTCTAGGAACATCTTTTGATTCTGTTGATCTTATTTAACGGCACTATTTCCTATTTCATTAACTTCTACTCTTATATCTAGCATTTCCCTCCTTCTGCTTTCTGCAGGCTTACTCTGTTATTTTTACAAGCTTCTTTAATTGAACATTTAACACATTTGTTTTCAGTGCTTTTTGCTTTCAAAATTTGTTCTTAATGCTAAAAATGTGCTTCTAGTTAAGGTACCAAAGTGCTGCTTAGGTTAAGCTATATAATTTTATTACTTCAGTTCTACAGTGGTTTTAAAGCAAGCCCAGGAATCCTCTGATAATCCTCCTATCACAAGATGGTGTCTGATTTCCTGCTTCCTTTAGCCTCACTGACTGAACTCACGTGGACAGAAGTCATGGCGAGTGACTCCTAAAGCTAGCTCATAGCAGGTGTGCAGTTACTGCAAAGCCCTACTGAGACGACCATTGTTAGAATCAGCCGCCATCTACGGGGGAAGCCCAAGCTATGTGAAGAGGCTGTGCACAGGTGTTCCAGCTGCTGACAGTGCCTATCCAATGCCAGACACAAGAGCAGGCCTTCAGATGATTCCAGTCCCAGCCTGGGAGATGTGCCAGCTGATGACCCGTGGACAGAGGGGCAGAGACATGTTGACTCTACAGACTCCAAGCCAAACTATAGACTGGTCAACAAAATAAATGTTATATTTTTAAGCCACCAAGTTTCAGTGTGGTTTGCTTTGTGGCAACAGACAACCAGAACTGTTCCATTTTAAATTTTAACATTATGAGATTATTTTACAGCCATGAGTTATTGAAGAATATGTGTTCCATAGTTTCCAAACAAACACAGCACGGCAGCAGTGGCAGCAGTGACAGGATGGGTTATTATTCATTTCTGATTTAATCTGACTGTGGTTAGAAATGTGGTCCAAGAATATAATTTAAATTTGTGAAAAAATTTTGTAATAATCTGTAAGTGTGATTGTCCCATGTGTCCTTGTAAAGAATACATCTTTGTTCAGTGCAAGCTTTCATAAATATCTGTATTTGTGCATATATATTACGAATATATATGTATCACACACATATGTACAAATACACACACACATATATGAAAACACAGATTTAATGGAAATTATATATAAGTCAACATTAGATACATGGTTTTCAAACTTTTTGTTCTCATGACCCCTTACAGTATTTTTAAAAATGGAGACTTTTTGTTTGTGTGGGGTATATTTATTAATGACCAGTGTGTCCTCTTGACAAAACTGTTAGCCTTTGCCCTGCTTCATTTTGTACTCCCAAATTTGCCTGTTACTCCAAGTATCTCTTAACTTTCTACTTTTGCATTCCAATCCCCTATGATGAAAAGGACATCTTTTTTTGTGTGTTAGTTCTAGAAGGTCTTGGAGATCTTCAGAGAACTGTTCAACATCTGTTTCTTTGGCATCAGTGGTTGGGGCATAGACTTGGATTACTGTGATGTTGAATGGTTTGCCTTGGAAACAAATCAAGATCATTCTGTTATTTTTGAGCTTGCACCCAAGTACTGCCACTTTGGACTCTTGTTGACTAGGAGGGCTACTCCATTTCTTGTCAGGGATCTCTCCCCACAGTAGTAGATACAACAGTCATCTGAATTAAATTTGCCCATTCTTGTCCATTTTAGTTCACTGATTTCTAAATGTCCATGGTCCCACTTGCCACCTCCTGCTTGATCACATCCAATTTACCTTGAGTCATGAACCTAATATTTCAGGTGTCTAGGAAATATTCTTTACAGCATCAGACTTTGCTTTCACCACTGGACCCATTCACAACTGGGTGCCATTTCTGCTTTGGTCCAGCCTCTTCATTCTTTCTGGAGGAGATATTTCTCTTCTCTTCCCCAGCAGCATATTACTACCGACATGGGGGGCTCATCTTCTCATGTCGTATCTTTTTTGCCTTTTCATACTGTTCAAGGGGTTCTCAAGGCAAGAATATTGAAGTGGTCTGCCATTCCCTTCTCCAGTGGACCATGTTTTGTAATAAAAAATAGTTACTAATATTTATGATACTGTAAATTAAAGCTGAGACATTTAAAAACATTTTAAAATTCATTAAAAATTATCATTATAAAACCATGCATATTACAAATGTTTTACTTTTAAAAAACGCATTTTTCAAAACAAGAAAGTTTAGGAACAAGAGTGGCACTGCTCTGCACTTTTGAAAATTCTTTAATGTCTGGTGTATAAAAAGACCGTTGGACTTTGATATCTGCTTCTGCATTCAATCTGCTGGGTATATTATTTTGGTCGAAGAACATGAATTAAATTTAGCCTCACACAGACACAAAACTGGAAAATGGAGAAGTATCATAGTTGTCTTTCCAAGGAACCGTCAATATTCTTTTTTAACACCTTCCCAAAAAACAACAGGTGGTAGTTTCTTAAGGATAACTGTGACAAGAAGTGGAAATCATATCAGTAAACTTTTCATATTCTATTACATTGAAACTGTTTGGGTTACCACATACTTTAAATATGTCTTTTACTACATAAAGTTTTGAAATAACGTGTGTTTGTCATCTTGAAGACATTGTTCTACTGAGTTGAAAAGATGTGTCCAAGTGTTGACACATTTCATTATTTAATACCAGGAAAAAGTCTTATCCATGAATACCACAACTGATCTCATCAGAAAAGTCTTCAAGTATTGGGAAGCTATCAAATTCTTCAATGGTGATGCCTCATTTCTAAAATTCTAATTTTTCTTGAAAACTCAATCTGTGACAATAAATATGTCAATGATCTTTTCAAAAGTGACAGACATGGGACTTCCCTGATGGTCCAGTGGTTAGGAATCCACCTGCCAATGCAGAGGACAGGGGTACAATCCCTGGTCCAGGAAGATCCCCCATGCCGTGGGGCACCTAAACCTGTGCACCCCAACTACTGAACCCCATGCACCCTAGACTCCATGCTCCACAATAAGAGAAGCCACTGAAGTGAGAAGCATGCACACCGCAACTGGAGAAAGTCTGTACGCATCACCAAAGACCCAGTACAGCCAAAAACACATAAATATTCAGTCCAGTTCAGCTCTGCTCAGTCATGTCCGACTCTTTGAGACCCCATGAACTGCAGCACGCCAGGCCTCCCGTGTCCATCACCAACTCCTGGAGTTTACACAAACTCATGTCCACTGAGTTGGTGATGCCATCCAACCATCTCATCCACTGTCGTCCCCTTCTCCTCCTGCCCCCAATCCCTCCCAGCATCAGGGTCTTTTCAAATGAGTCAGCTCTTCACATCAGGGGGCTAAAGTACTGGAGTTTCAGCCTCAGCATCAGTCCTTCCAATGAACACTTAGGACTGATCTCCTTTAGGATGGACTGGCTGGATCTCCTTGCAGTCCAAGGGACTCTCAAGAGTCTTCTCCAACACCACAGTTCAAAAGCATCAATTCTTCAGCACTCAACTTTCTTTATAGTCCAACTCTCACATCCATACGTGACCACAGGAAAAACCATAGCCTTGACTAGACGGACCTTTGTTGGCAAAGTAATATCTCTACTTTTGAATATGCTATCTAGGTTGGTCATAACTTTCCTTCCAAGGAATAAGCGTCTTTTAACTTCATGGCTGCAGTCACCATCTGCAGTGGAATTTGGAGCCCCCCAAAATAGTCAGCCACTGTTTCCCCATCTATTTCCCATGAAGTGATGGGACAGGATGCCATGATCTTTGTTTTCTGAATGTTGAGCTTTAAGCCAACTTTTTCACTTTCCTCTTTCACTTTCATCAAGAGGCTCTTTAGTTTCTCTTCACTTTCTGCCATAAGGGTGGTGTCATCTGCATATCTGAGGTGATTGATATTTCTCCTGGCAATCTTGATTCCAACTTGTGCTTCACTCAGCCCAGTGTTTCTCATGATGTACTCTGCAGATAAGTTGAATAAGCAGGATGACAATATAGAGTCTTGACATACTTCTTTCCTGATTTGGAACATACTTCTTTCCCTGTTGCTCCATGTCCAGTTCTAACTGTTGCTTCCTGACCTGCATACAGATTTCTCAAGAGGCAGGTCAGGTGGTCTGTATTCCCATCTCTTTCAGAATTTTCCACAGTTTATTGTGATCCACACAGTCAAAGGCTTTGGCATAGTCAATAAAACAGAAATAGACGTTTTTCTGGTTGGTACCCAAGTATTTTGGTTTTTGCACTGTTGACATTTGCCATCTAATACTGGAATACATTCTTAAATAAATGTGGTTATGTTATACATTACTTTAATATGCATTTCTCACTTTCTTTTTTTTTTTTTTTGCTAATGACATTACTTTCTGTGTATTTTATATTTATTATAGACTACGGAAATGATGTTAGACAAAAAGCATATTTGAGTGATTTTCTTGAGTTCAAAATGGGTCATAAAGCAGAGGCGACTACCTGCAGCATCAACAACACATTTGGACCAGGAACTGCTAAAGAATGTCCAGCGCAGTGGTGGTTCAAGAGACTCTGCACAGGAGGCAAGAGCCCTGAAGATGAGAAGCGTAGTGGCCTGCCACTGGGAGTTGACAACGACAATTAAGAGCCATCATCGGAGCTGATCTTCTTATAACTACATAAGAAGTTGCCGAAGAATGCAACGTCGGCCGTTCTACAGTTGTTTGGCATTTGAAGCAAATTGGAAAGGTGAAAAAGCTTGATAACTGGGTGCCTCCAGAGCTGACCAAAAATGTTAAAAATCATTATTCTGAGGTATCATCTTCTCTCATTCTACACAACAAACCATTTCTTGATCGGATTGTGACATGCAACAAAAAGTGGATTGTATATGACAACCAGAGGTGACCAGCTCAGTAGATGGACTGAGAAGAAACTCTAAAGGACTTCCCAAAGCCAAACTTGCACCAAAAAAGGCCACAGTCACTGTTTGGTGGTCGGCTGCCTATCTGATCCACTACAGCTTTCTGAATCCCAGCAAAACCATTACATCTGAGAAGCGTGCTCAGTAAATCAGTGAGGTGCTCTGAAAACTGCGAGGCCTGCGGCCAGCATTGGTCAACAGGGAGGGCCCAATTCTTCTCCACAACAACGCCCAACCACACGTCGCACAACCAGTGATTCCAAAGTAGAACGCACTGGGCTACAAAGTTTTGCCTCATCAGCCATATTCACCTGACCTCTCGCCAACCAACGACCATTTCTTCAAGCATTTCAACAACTTTTTTGCAGGGAAAACACTTCTATACCCAGCAGGAGGCAGAAAATGTTTTCCCAGAGTTTGTCAAATCCTGAAGCATGGATTTTTACACTTCAAGAATAAACTTATTTCTCATTGGCAAAAATGCGTTGATTGTAATGATTCCTATTTTGGTTAATAAAGATGTGTTTGAGCCTAGTATGATGATTTAAAATTCACAATTCAAAAACCACAATTACTTTTGTACCAACCTAATAAATAAGTAAAAAACTTTAAAATATTAAGAAAAAAGACACGACAAACTTCATTCATTTTGTGAGAAAATGACTGCCAAATGCTCAGGTCTCACCAGTTTGTCAGTAGTTGCTCTTCTGAGTAAAAATGGTGCTTCCAACTTCCGGAATGGCTGTGCGAGGAGCTCCATGGGCCATTCCCAGCAAAACAAGCATAACTGGAAGAAATTATTATTTTAAAGTGTCTAAAATTGTCTTAAGGGATTACAGCAAATGAAGAAACTGTTATTCAAGAAAACCTACTGACATTCAGCAAGAACAGTGAAAGTCTGTGACATTTCAACCATGTGGCATTTCAACTACTCCATCCATCCCTCACCCTTTCTGCTCAGTATCATGGAGACTCTGCTCTAGGCTGGTACATCAAGAATACAGGGCTCTTTTTCACTTTAAGGGCTGTGATACACCCCAACAGGAGCAAGCCACCTGTGCTTCTCATCTTACCCAACTATGTGTTGCAGAGGCTAAATTCCTGGCAAATCAGAGCTGAGAGGTTAGAGGTGCCCTTTCTCCACCCAGCTCCCACTCAGAGAGCAGATGATTTATGTCAGGTCGCTAGGATAACTGGTGCGCCGAAGGCCCTCGCCCCAGTTTGTTCATAAGAGGTTCCATTCCAGAATATGTAAGCTGAGAAGGCCAGGGGCTGTAGTCTCCCACCCAACACTAGCCATAAAACAAGGATGCCGTTCTAAGAGAAACTGGTCACCGTCCCCTCTCCCAGGTCCAGATCCGTAACTTAAGAGAGTTTGCCCAAGAGAAGAGGCAGGATATAAGAACAAAGCACGCCAAAGCTCTTCCCAGATGAACTGACTTTATTTGGAACTGAGAAAGTACAAGGCTGAGGATGCTCTCAAAACCAAATGAGCCTTTGGTAGTGGGCAAGCAAGGGGAGGCAAGTAGCTGTATTGCAGCAACAAGCTAAACTGCAGGCCAGCTTCTTTGCCAGAGAGAATCACGGAAACAGATGGCTCAGAGAAGCCCTCCTAGGCGCAGAACAAATCTCAAGACTAGCCGCAAAAACTCCCCTGCGAAGGGGCCCACATTTACTTGGACTGTTCTGTGGAGCCATTTTTTTCCCCCCAGAGCACCTTGAAAACAGAGACAATAATCAGTTATTAATAAAAGATCATAGCTGGATATTATACCAAAAATGGAGACAGCTTACTGGAAAGATTAGGAAAAGAGAGCCTGCTAAAACCATGATCACCCCAGGGTGATTGTGAAGTGTATCCAAGGCCGCACTCCTGAGAAAGCTTCAAGAAAGGCTTCATACTCTGGAGTTACGAGAAACAGATTCCACTACCATAACTTGCCAATCACTGAACAAATAAGCAAGTGAGTGACAATGACAAGCTCCGAGGGAAGGGGGACCAGTAACCAGAGTTGCTACAATATGTTATCTTAAATGGGGCTTCCGTGGTTTAGACAGTAAAGAATCCGCCTGAAATGCAGGAGACTGAGTTCGATCCATGGGTCGGGAAGATCCGCTGGAGAAGAGAATGGCTACCCACTACAGTATTCTTGCCTGGAGAATTCCATGGACAGAGGAGCCTGGCAGGTACAGTCTGTGGGGTAGCAAAGAGTAGAACACGACTAAGCAACTAACACTTTCACTTATCTTAAATACCAGTTACCAACAAGAAATTATGTATATGGAAACAGAAAAATAAATATGACCCAAACAGGAAGAAAAAGCAGACAACAGAAACCATGACCGGACTCAGAGATTAGATTTAACAGACATAAACTTCAGAGCAGCGTTATAAATATGCTCAAAGATGTTTTAGAAATCATGATTAAAGAAGTAAGGCAAAATGTGATGACAATGTCTCATCAAATAGAGAATATCAAGACGGAGAAATTTTTTAAAAAATAAATTCTGGCGTCGAGAAGTACAAGAGTGATACAGCAAGTTCACTAGAGACCCTCAGCAGTAGATTTCAAAGGGCAGAAAAAAAAGACTCTGTAAACATGAAGTTATATCAATAGAGATTCTACAATCCAAACAACAAAGAGTGAAGGAAAATGAACAGAGGACGTGGTTGTAAGATGCCAGAGTAGGAAGAGCCCGAGTTCGCCTCCTCTCATGGGCACACACAAAATTACAGAACAGAACAATTACAGCACAACTGTCAACAAAAACAGACTGGAACCTGTAAGAAACGCTCTTCCGCAACCACAGATATAAAGAAGGAATCGCGACAAGATGGGCAGGAAGGGAACTGGCGTGGTATAGTCAAGACCCATAACCCTGGGTGGGCGATCCACGAGAGGGAGAATGAGTAATTCCCGCTGCAGAACTTCCCCCCAAGGAGGAAAAGGGCCTGAGTCCCACCGCAGGCTCCCCAGCCCGGGGGTCCCGCATCCGGAGGGCAAGCCCCCAGAATGTTTGGCTCTGAAGGCCAGCTGGACTTACTTTGAGGAGACTCAGAGGGTTGTGAGAAATAAAGACGCCACTATTAAAGAATGCATACAAAATCTCTCATGGCAGAGGCAGCCATATGAAAGGAGATTGTGTTACAACTACCTGCTGATCTTGGAGTGTCTCCTGGAAAAGCAAGGGGCAACCGGAGCTCACCCTGGGACACAGACACTGGTGGCAGCCATTTGGCGAGCTCATTCTACCACACGGGCACTGGTGCTGACAAGTGGCATTTTGGAATCCTCCCTTTAGCTTAGTAGCCTCAGGACCCAGCGCTACTTCCACCCAGTCTGTAGGCACCAGAACCAGTATCTCTCAGGCCAAACAACTAACTGGGTGAAGACAGGGCCCCAGCTCACCAGGAGGCAGCCTGCCTTAAGACACCCTAATTCCTTAGCCATCCCAATGAGAGGGTCCAGGACTGGACCCCACAAACCAGTGCAAGGCACTAGACCCAGGACCCCCAGGACCCTGCAGCCAGAGACTCAAACCCAGCTCCACAGAACATTTCCCACAAAATTAGAACAAATACTGTTAAAATTTCTATGAAAACTCAAATGACCCTAAATAGCTGAAATGAGCTTGAGAAAATAACAGAGCTGGAGGTTTCACACCCTCTGACTTCAGATTATACTACAAAGCTACAGTAATCAAAACAGTATAGTATGGGCACAAAAACAGACACATAGATTAATGAAACAGAATAGAGAGCTCAGAAATAAATCCATATACTTATAGTTAATCTATGGCAAAGGAGGCAAGAATATACAATGGAAAAAAAGACAGTCTCTTCAATAAGTGGTGCTGGGAAAACTAGACAGCTATATATAAAAATGAAATTATAGTATTTTCTAAATACCATACACAAAAATAAACTCAAAATGGATTAAACACCTAAATATAAGTCCCAAACCCATAAAACTCCTAGAAGAAAACATAGGCAGAACACTGACACAAATCAACATTTTTTAAAATCTGTCTCCTAAGGCAAAGGAAACAAGCAAAAATAAATAACTGGGACCTAATTAAGCACAGGATACCGTCAGCAAAGGGAAAAGACAACCTAATACATGGGAGAAAATACTTGCAAATGGTAAGGCCTATAAAAGATTAATATCTAAAACATATAAACAGCTCATACAAGTTAACATAAAAAAAACCAACCCAATTAAAAATGGGCAGAAAATTTGAAAAGACATTTTTCCAAAGAAGACATCCAGATGGCCCATAGGCATATGAGAAGATGCTCAACACCACTAATCATCAGAGAAATGCAAATCAAAACCACCATGATGAATGACTACCATCAAAAAGACCATAAATAACAAATATTGGTAAGGATGAGGAGATAAGGGCACCCTACACACTGCTGGTGGGAATGTAAATTAGTGTAGCCACTGTATAAACAGTATGGAGGTTTCTGAAAACGCTGAAAATAGAACTACCATATGACCCCAGGTAAATGAATAAAGAAGATGTGGTACACACACACACATACACACACACACACACACACACACACAGACACACACACAAAGACACACACACACACACACACACACACACAGGAATACTACTCAGCCATAAAAAATAACCAAAACCTTGACATTTTCAGCAATGTGGATGAACGTGGAGGGTATTAAGCTAAGTGAAATCAATTCAGTTCAGTCACTCAGTCGTGTCCGACTCTTTATGACCCCATGAATCACTGCACGCCAGGCCTTCCTGTCCATCACCAACTCCTGGAGTTCACTCAGACTCATGTCCATCGAGTCAGTGATGCCATCCAACCATCTCATCCCCTGCCGTCCCCTTCTCCTTCTGCCCCCAATCCCTCCCACATCAGTCTTTTCCGATGAGTCAACTCTTTGCGTGAGGTGGCCAAAGTACTAGAGCTTCAGCTTTAGCATCATTCCTTCCAAAGAAATCCCAGGGCTGATCTCCTTCAAAATGAACTGGTTGGATCGTTAGACAAAGACAAATACTATATGGACATGTGGGATCTAAACAATAAAACAAACTAGTGAATATGACAAAAAAGAAAGAGACTCGGATACAGCGAACAAACTAGCGGATATCACTGGAGACAGGGAAGGGGTGAAGGGCAAAAGAGGCGGGAGGGGATCAAGAGATATAAACTACTATGTATAAAAGCAACATGCTACAGGATATACTGGATGGCACAAGGAATACAGCCAATATTTTCACAATAACTATAAACGGAGTATAACCTTTAAAAACTGTGAATCACTATGTGTTGTGCCCCTGAAATATATCGTATATCAACTACACTTCAATTAAGGGAAAAAACCAGAATCAGACTCACAGATACAGAAAGCAAACTAAGGTTACCAAACGGGAGAGGGAGAGGGGGAGAGAGAAATTATGAACGTAAAACAGATGAACAAGAAGCACATAGTGAACAGCTCCGCAAATGATAGTCAGCACCTTCTAATAACATACATAAGTCTACCTAAAACTAACATAATACTGGAAACCAGCTACACTTCAATAAAACAAACAAAAGCTAGAATTGTATGCCTTTTCCCCACAACGCATGTACAAGTTCCATGAAGGCAGGAACCTTTCTTTTTTTGGTTTATCACCAGATGCCAGCATTTACAACAGAATCTTATACAAAAACAGGCAACTCAAATCTTTGTTGAGTAAGTTAACATCTTGGAATATTTCCCTTTTCTTTTGCTCTTTAGCCCATATGTTTTTCTATGAAATTTAAAAAACATACTTTCTAAAAAATTAATACTCCCCTTTAAATATTTGCATGTTTATATGGCTGAATATTTTAATGTATAATAGGCAATTACATCTACTCTCTCAGCAATCCAAACTCACTTCTGATTTTGGAACACTATCATTTCACTTTTTAGCCATCCCCCTAGAGCTAGTGAAAGTCGCTCAGCCATGTCCAACTTTTTACAACCCCATGGACTATAGTCCATGGAATTCTCCAGGGCAGGGTACTGGAGTGGGTAGCCTAACCCTTCTGCAAGGGATCTTCCCAACCAAGGGATTGAACCCAGGCCTCCCGCATTGCAGGCAGATTCTTTACCAGCTGAGCTACCAGGGAAGCCCAGTTAGTTATTTCTGCAGGTAAATAATCTCACACAAAGGATTGGACAGAAGAGACGATGACAGAGCCCAGCTCCAGCCCAGTGTCCCCCCACCCCACCACTGACAAAGACACCGCCACCATTTTTTTTCCTGGTCAAATATACATTCTTCTAAACAAAAAATTACTGATTTTATCACAGTAGGAACCTCAGGAATAAATGGCTGATTCGCAACAGAATTGCAATTCTGATGAAGAAACGTACCAAAATACTCCAGAAGCTGTTCTGATTTATCACGCACTGCCATCTAAACCACAGACTGCGGCTCTGCCACCCAGCTAGAATAACTTCCCGTGATGACAGATGAGAAAAACTTACTTTCTGGTCCTGTGGTTGGGAAAGTTGCTGCCGACTCCTTTCCTTTGATACCTGTTTGCTGTTAACTCACACATGCTGCAGGGAATGAGTCACTGGACCTCCCTTCTCCTGTGGGTGCAGTTTTACTGACCCTTTAACTAATGGGTATATCCTATGCTGATGTCCCAGGGATGGAGGTAAATTATTAATGTGTTTTAAGGCAAAAATGGCTCACAGCTCTTTATCGTCTCTCTTGAGAAAATGCTAATGAAGGAAAACACAGGTGGAAAAAAATAAGACAGGAAAAAACAACCTCTGTTCTTCCATTCCATGAGTGGGTAAGTGGTAATTGGTAGTAGATGGGGTTTTGCTTTCCTGGAGCAGAGACTTGAGAGAGTATTTTAAAAATGTGGGTCTCAAAAAGTAGTTTCAGTTTGTAGTATCAGTTTGATGCTATAATTTAAGAAGTCCACATCTGTTTGAACTGGATTGTTAGGTTAGGTTTCTTTTTTTTTTTTAATGGTTGTTTGCACATTTTCATAAAAATGAATACTTGGGTTTGGTTTTGTATGCTGTAACTATGCATAGTTTTGTCTAGCTTTTAGTTCAAAACTTTATATTATAAATAGTACTGGGAGAAATGCCACAAATGAAGATGTGTTTGTAGCTGCCTAACACTAGTTAGGATACTGTGCTTGATGTTGGTAGAAAGAAAAGTTGAGGAGGGTTTGTGATAGGCCCTGAGGGGCGGAAGGCAATTGGCAATATGGTCTGTAAGGTCAGAAGCAATCTAAAAAAACAACTTGGACACTGTTGATTGACACTGTGTCCAATCACAGCTTTCAAAGAAAACAGGCAGCCTTTGGAATGAAGAGGCCTTAATCAATGATGTCCCTGTAACTGGTAGAAGATGACTGATTCATTTAGAAAACTTAATTCCAAGTGTGTTAATTTTGTTCTAAAAAGAACGATAAAGGGGTCAGTACCACTGGATCTATTAAGATGGATTCTGAGGAATAAAGGATTGTGTCTGAAAAGGTATATTTAGCTGAAACAGCTCTATGAAAATGAGTTTAGATATTCATTGCGTGATTTCTAGAAACAGGTCCCTTTTTAACTTGAACACAATGTTAAAACTAGTTAAAGATGGCCCCAGAGACATTCTTGGGAGGTCTAAGGGCAATAAACATAAAACCTCCATCTCATTATGGATACTCAACAAAAGGCAGCCATTATGACTATGAGATAATCTAGTGCAAAGTCCTATGTAAACTGGGCTGTATGAATCCAGAGGTATCACTATTATTACCCTGATGATGACGATGAATGTGATAATACATGTCAACTGTTGGAATCACAGCACATTTTTATTTTTCAGTAACAAGGAGAGTGGTTGGGTCCCCAGGAGCCTCATGCATCTAGCATAAATTCCTCTGCATCTGTAGAACCAAAGGGATCCCCACTAACCCTGCCCAGCCCCACAACCCAGCCTGGGCACTGCAAATAGCTGTCACCTGCCATGGTCCTGGACCAAAATGCTCCTCAGTTTTGAACAGGCTACTGAATTGGTCCTAAGAAGCCTGTCCTTCAAATAAGGCATTGAGGCTGCTTCAAAACACATTTGGAGATGCAGTAATTTAATGCAATTATATCTTACTGCCATTAAAAAAAAAAAAAAAGCCTGGAAACAGTCCATGAACTTTAACTGCCAGGTCTCACTTCTTCCCTTTAAAATACAGCAAATTTGGACCCTGAGAAGGTTCTTCCTCCCGAGATTTCACATTTCCATGACTACTTCAGGGGGCTTCTTTACAATAAGATGAGAGGTATTAACAGCAGTATTACTGCTACAGGTATTATGCAACAGATAATAACAGAGGTATTAACAGGGTGGTAACAGCCTTCTGGAGAAGGAAATGGCAACCCACTCCAGTATTCTTGCCTGGAAAATCCCATGGATGGAGGAGCCTGATGGGCTACGGTCCATGGGGGTCGCAACAGTTGGACATGCCTTAGCGACTAAACCAACAACGGCCTTGAAAACCCCTTTTCTAGTCTCCTGTGCTTTTACAAATTCAGCATTCGTGTACAGAGAGCTGGGTATAAAATATTTAACAACTCTTGCATATAGAAGCCTAGCTCCCTCACAGCCAGTGAGACCTGCCCCCCCCCCCCCCACTCTAAAAGCTGGGTTGGGGGTGTTGCAGGTAAATTTTCCATGGCATTGCCTTTGCTCTAAGTCCCTTATTTGAATTTTTGTGGACAGGGTTTCTTAAAGTGAGGTCTCTGCTACAACTGGCAACCCACTACAACTGCCTACTGTAAGGTCCTATGTCCCAAGGTACTAGCTACAGACCACCTGCATCAGAACCACTTTGAACTGGATAAAAAGCAGAGCCTGATCACAGACCTAATAAGCCAGAATCTCTGGTAGGGATCAAGAATGTGCATTTCTTCAAGGCTCCTGGGTGATCCTCACAAACACTGAAGTCTGGGAACCACCAGAGAAAGACACGGCAGATGCTTCCATCTGGCCATATCACCCAGGGCTCAGCATACCTGCTGAACTACATTGCAACCATATGAAAACCAGAGTGGAGATTTTTTTACTTCACTCAAAAAGAAACAGAAATCAACGTATACCAAAGACTTACAGGATGACACTTTGAAAATTAAGGTGAAAAGGACACATGGTAGATGGTTATCTATACGACTGGAATAAGGGGAAGAATTCTTAAGCAAGGTTCCAAAGGTACACACCAAAAACAAACAACAGATACTTTCCTGGTTAATGAAGCACATCATAGGAAGAGTTGACAAGCATGACAGGTATAGAGATCATATTTGCCATCTTTAGATCTAAATATCTAGAACACATAAGTGATCTCTGCAAATCAATCAGAAAAGACCAAGGGTGCCAACAGAACAGTGAGCAAAGGACAGGAATAGAAAATTCACAAAAGCACTTGTTTTCAGAGAAACACAAATTAAATTTACATGTCATTACTTGACACCCATTAAAATGGATATAAGTGCCTGGCAAACAGAAAGTTGGGTAAAACCAAATCCTGCAAGGACGTGCAGAAGCCAAGGGTCCTAAAAGACACTGTTGGGGGGAGTTTAACCTGGTGCAGCCACTCTGTCAAATCAAGTCAAACTATCTTTCAGTACATCTTGAAAGATAGCCTGCCCATGCCCTAAGTGTGGTCCTGCAAGTCCATCTGAGATCTATTAATATACTCCAGAGGCAAAGAACTACATGTACATACAGTAACACAAATAATGTTTTATAATGTTGGGGGAAAAAGCATAAAAAAAGAGTACTATCAACAGTACAGTGTCATTTGTCTAAGTTAAAAATATACACAAAAGAGCTGTGTGTGAGTAGAAATTGGAGAAGAGAAAACTAAATCCTGACTTCTAGCTGAATAACAACAAACTACAACAAAACATGGGCCAGGTAAGTCTATCTAAAGAGAGAAACTTTAAATTCAGCTCCAAGACAAAAATGAACATTGCTGTTAATCAGGATTTACGGTACTGACTAAAATACTCTTGTGGTCTCAGCACTCCTGTACTACAGGAAGTTAATCCTTCATCAACTGGCGGGGGGCTGATGCTGGCTGGAATCCTGCAGCCGTGTCCGTGGCCCTGCCTACTCACCACCCACCAGGCAGGGCTGGGAGCAGGTGTGCGAGGATCCCCTGATACCTCTTCCCCAATTTCACTCCCATGAGCACTTGCAGATGTTGTGAAAGGCAGGTATGATGATGTAGGCACTTTGTGTTAGGATTATTTTTACTCAGTCACCAAAAAAGTAACAAGAAAAATAACTGCAATTCCAAGAGAAAATGGACAGACTTCAGAATTTAAAACACAGAAAAATAGGGGGGAAAAGAGAAGATCTGAAAGGTTTCCCCTTTCTGGTGGATGGTGCAGGTTAGTTACGTCCTGGGTCCCTAAGGAGGGGGATACAGCAAAGCCTGAGGCTGCTTCTCTCCAGCTGTTCCACGATCCGGCAGCATGTTGCTTCTTATGCTTCCAGAACGATAGCTATCAGTGTGGGTTTGGCCCCACAGGAAGCCAGGTTGACCAAAGACCTGAGTTCTGAGACTGCAGCTATTTTATCTGGGGCCACAGCATCAGGAAGGCAGCCCTTTCCCTTTCTTTCAATTCAGTGAGCGGGTTCCGAGAACCTCTGGCGCACGTGGCCTGTGCTGGAGACACAAGGGGACACAAAGAAGATGGGGGCATGGCTGCTGGGGAGGCGGTGTCTAGTTAGCATCACTGTATCTCTGTTACTCAACACTCATCAGTTCTCTGCAGAATCAGAAAGCTAAGCTGAGCAACAGGGGGTACCACAGAACATCTTATGAGATCCTTCACCAAATGTAGTGCATTTATGAAGTATCTACTCCATGCACTTTGTGACCCCATGGACTGTATCCCGCCAGGCTCCTCTGTCCATGGAATTCTCTAGACAAGAATACTGGTGTGGGTTGCCGTTTCCTCCTCCAGGGAATCTTCCCAACCCACAGATCAAACCTGGGTCTCCTGCACTAGCAGGCAGATTCTCTACCACTGAGCCACCAGGAAAGCAGACTCCATACACAGAGTTACACAAAGGCATGAGATGTACAGGGTGGATTATTGAGTTTAATAGGAACTCAATAATTGGAGGCAACAGGGCACAGAGAACTACCACCAGGTTAGGTTTAGGGGACCAACCACGCAGTGTGGAGACAGCAGAGGGCTGCTGATGGTTAGTGAGAGAGCAGAAAGGGCCATGGGTCGTGAAGGATGGATGAGACTGGACCAGTGAAAAGAACAACGAGGGAACAGTGTGAGCAAAAGCAAAGGTTTGAGGGACCTCCCTGGTGGTCCAGTGGCTAAAACTCTGTGTTCCCAAAGCAAGGGGCCCGGGTCTGATCACTAGTCAGGGAACTAGATTCCCACATCCACAACTAAAGAATCCACGTGCTACAAGGAGGACTGAAGGTCCTGTATGCTGCAACCAGGACTCAGTGCAGCCAAATAAACAAACATAAGGAAATACATACAAGCAAAGGCTTGAAGTGAAAGGTACCCTCCCTCTCTGGGTAGCATTTTTCTCTTCACTTTCTCAAAAGCAATATAAGGGCCTCTTCCCTCTTTATCCCGTGCACCATGGTCTTAGAGGAGTCACCTTTGGTTTTCCTGTTTTCCAACCAGCATATCATGATAAACTGTGTGTGTTTCCCTTTTGCGTGAAGGAAACCTTGTGCTAAAACTACAGACTGGGAAAACATTAGCACCACGAGAATAAAAACAAACCATCATCCTTCCAAAGGAGGTAATCAGCCAAATGAGATCACCTAATAGCAGGAAGAAAGGGAACGACCAGTAGGGTTTGTTACAGTGGCAAGAATGTCCCTTATTTCTTCACAGCATAAACTACAATCTTCTGATGGCTTAAATGATATGTTTTTCATTAAAATACAGGTTGACACTGTACACTCAGCTGGACCCTGGTGACTGAAAGATGGATATCATGGCAGGATTTTCCCAAGAATGCCCAAGGTAAAACCCTCTTTCCAAAAAGTGACCCTATCCGTTTGTTCACTCAGAAAAATGAGAACAACTAAAAGAAGCTCAGGAGGTCGGGATGTCCTGGGAAGTTGCAAGAATTAAGATGGACTATATGTGGATCAGAGACAGAAAATTTTCAAAAAATATTTACACTTACATATAAATTATTCATTGATTTCTTAAAGGTTAAGAGCTAAACTCCAATTAAATATAAAAAACGAATCAGATTTTATGTTATGTTATGTAAAGCAGACACTTTCAATACAAATACTCATCCATTCAGCAAATTCTAGAATTTATGCCACAGTCTTGGTTACAAATGATTTTGAGAGACACAAACTGCATGTGAGGAGTGGTTCCTGGCACTGAAGGAGGCGTTTTTAATGAAATGACACATTTTATTTTACACAGTGTATATACACATAATTGCCTTGTATACATGCATGTATGTACATATCTATACAGATAAATGTGTATGTTTATATCTGTTGTTCAGTCGCTAAGTTGTGTCCAACTCTTTGTGACCCCATGGGCTGCAGCACGCCAGGTTTCCCTGTCCTTCACCATCTCCTGAAGTTTGCTCAAATTCATGTCCAATATCTTTACATAAGGGCTTTCCAGGTGGCACTAGTGGTAAGAACCTGCCTGCCAATGCAGGAGACATAAGAGATGGGGGTTCTACCCCTGGGTTGGGAAGATTACCCTGGAGGAGGTCATGGCAGCCCACTCCAGTATTCTTGCCTGGAGAATCCCATGGACAGAGGAGCCTGGAGGGCTACAGTCGATAGGTCGCAAAAAGTCGGATACAACTGAAGCGACCTTGGCATGCACGCACAAGCTTATATAGACATATAAAATAATGCTTTTATGTGTGTAATAAAATAAAGCCAAGTCTTTCTCATACTGCAATAAAAATCTCTGTACATAATGACTAGGCTCCCGGACCCCCTCACTAGTTGGGGCTGTCTGCTCTAGCACAGCTGGGGCTCCCCAGTAATAGATTGCTCTGATCTGTGCTCTCCTTCTCTCTGCAGGCAGCAAATTCACAGCATTCGGATCACGGGAGGTACCGTTACACCTCACAAATCAATATGGACAACTCCTCAAATTCGATCCTTGAATACAAGTTTGAAGCTAATTCCTGCAAGAATTTCATTATTAACTGAAGTGCAATTTAGAATCTGTGATTGAAACGCCTGCCGGCTACAATTCCCAATTCTCGTCTTCTACTAGATTACCCTGCATTTGTTAGAGAATGTATTAACCTTAAGTTAAAGAGAGTTCCATTTGTGCGCTTGTATATACACAAGAACATGCATATAGTAGATTACTATATCCTTCCTCCTCTGTTGAAAACAAAAGTAAAAAGAAACATACTAGGCTTCTTCAGGCAAAAGAAGCTCACAGTCAATAGGGTACAAGTTTTGGGGACTCTGGAATAAAAGAAAAGCTCACGGACAATCTGCATTTTGGTGGTCACGTGCAAAATCCATTTGACAAGTTTTAGGCTGTTTTTAACGACATTTCTTCTTTCCTTTCTCCCTAAGTCGCTTCACCCTGACTGGTAGGCTGGACAGTTTATTTCAAGGTCACTTAGACATGGTGACAGCGTCTGATGCTTTGGGAGGGACACAGTGAAGGCCACGGACAGGGGCACTGTGAGCCAGACTAGCACCCAGAGGGACCACCAACCCAGAGGCCATGTCCCCACCCTGCCCAGCTCACCCGATCAACAGCCAGGCCTTTGGAACACAGGGCACATACCCCAGGATGGCAGCACCCATCTACATCCCCCGTAACAGTGCACAAGGGTTCCCTTTAGTCCACATCCTTGCCAGCATTTGATGTCATCTGGATAATAGCTCTCCTAACAAGCATGAGGTGATATTGTGGTTTTGATTTGTATTTTCCTGATGATTAGTGATGCTGAGCATCTTTTTACTATCTTTGGCCATTTGTATATCTTCCTTGGGAAAATATCTAATTGAATCTTTTGATACTTTACTCATTTGTTAATAGGGTTCTTTCTGTTTGTTTGCTGATGAGTTGTATGAGTCCTTTATATATTTGGAACTGTTGTTGCTGTTGTTGTTTAGCCACTTAGTCCTGTTTGTCCCTTTGCAAGCCCATGGACTATAGCCCACCAGGCTCCTCTGTCTGTGGGATTTTCCAGGCAAGAATACTGAAGTGGGTTGCCATTTCTTCCTCTAGGGGATCTTCCCGGACCAGGGATCGAGCCTGCATCTCCTGTGTCTCCTGAATTGTCAGGCAGATTCTTTACCTGCCGAGCCATCATGAAAGCCCAATGTTTTAGGTAAGGGCTCTGAAATGAATGCAGGCTCTTGATCAACTAATTTAGGAATAACTATACAAAACAACCCAGTGTTTGTTAACATTGCATTTATATATCAGGCTCTCTTAGTGTTTTCAAGCATTTGATAAGGTGGACCAGCACAGAAATTTTGCTTTTGGGAGAGTTTATTTATACTTGGTGAAATGAGAATTAATAAAAGAACTTTAGAATTAAATGCCTGGTTTCTAGAAAAGGAAGAAAAAGGGCAAGCTAGCACCTTCCATCTTCATCCTTACATCCTGAGCAACCTGCTAAAAGATGATGACCACAGGGGACTTTGTTCAGACTGGCCTATTTACCTCATTATAACAAGGGCACTTTCTAATCACACCAACAAATTGCTTCAATGACCATTTCTAATTTGCTCTTCCTTTAGATACTTTTCTCACTTTTCTCTGTAAAACTTCTACTTCCTTTCATGCCCATTTGCCCTCATGTTGGCATCACGTCCCCGGCCACCTGCCTTCTCTGTCTACTCCAGCACATCTCCCCTCCAGGACCCACTAAGAGAAGCTGCTTCAGAGTTCCTGATCATTAACATAATTAACACCTTTTCATTGTGGAAGAGACGGGCAGTCACCTTTCAAGTGCAGCAATTATGGAAATAATCACGCAGATGTGTGGCAATTTCATAGTAACTGTGCACCTATGGCATACTGGAGGAGGCTGGGAGGGTTCCAAGCTGCTTGAGTATGCAGTGATGCTAATTAGTGTGATAACTTGTATTTAGACGGCGCCATTCTGCCCCAGCCACCTAAACTGGTGTACAATTATGTACAATTAACAGTCACCTATAAAGAGTGACAACATTCAGAACACAAGAGCCATATTTTCAGAAAGGAACACAGGCAGAGGAAAGCTTGGGGACAGGCTGGCATTTCTTTTCTTGGGGAGAAGACTCCCCTGGAGAGTCAGCAGTGATGGGGCAGACATGAAATTCAGACTTCTCGCTTCTTTCAGTATTTTAGGAGATGAAGATGGCAGAAATGAAGACTTGGCATGTCTAAGCCTGAGGCTGGAAAGGTAGATATGCCAGACGCCAGAACCCTGCAGGAGGCAAAGTGGTCTGGATAATTTGGGATGGTCACTCTAGGAAGATACAACTGAACAGAATACACATGGAATTCGGCAGTAAAAGACAAAGATGCCACAAAAAAAGAAAACTACAGGCCAATATCACTGATGAACATAGATGCAAAAATCCTTAACAAAATTATAGCAAGCAGAATCCAACAACACATTAAAAAGGTCATACACCATGACCAAGTGGACTTTATCCCAGGGATGCAAGGATTCTTCAATATCCGCAAATCAATCAATATAATTCACCACATTAACAAATTGAAAAATAAAAGCCATATTCTCAATAGATGCAGAGAAAGCCTTTGACAAAATTCAACATCCATTTATGATAAAAACTCTCCAGAAAGCAGGAATAGAAGGAACATACCTCAACATAATAAAAGCTATATATGACAAACCCACAGCAAACATTATCCTCAATGGTGAAAAATTGAAAGCATTTCCCTAAAGTCAGGAACAAGACAAGGGTGCCCACTTTCACCACTACTATTTAACATAGCTCTGGAAGTTTTGGCCACAGCAATCAGAGCAGAAAAAGAAATAAAAGGAATCCAAATTAGAAAGTAAGAAGTAAATCTCTCACTGTTTGCAGATGACATGATCCTCTACATAGAAAACCCTAAAGACTCCACCAGAAAATTACTAGAGCTAACCAATGAATATAGTAAAGTTGCAGGATATAAAGTCAACATACAGAAACCCCTTACATTCCTATACACTAATAATGAGAAAGTAGAAAAAGAAATTAAGGAAACAATTCCATTCACCATTGCAACGAAAAGAATAAAATACTTAGGAATATATCTACCTAAAGAAACTAAAGACCTATATATAGAAAACTATAAAACTCTGGTGAAAGAAATCAAAGAGGACACTAATAGATGGAGAAATATACCATGTTCATGGATTGGAAGAATCAATATAGTGAAAATGAGTATACTACCCAAAGCAATCTACAGATTCAATGCAATCCCTATCAAGCTACCAGCCATATTTTTCACAGAGCTAGAACAAATAATTTCACAATTTGTATGGAAATACAAAAAACCTCGAATAGCCAAAGCAATCTTGAGAAAGAAGAATGGAACTGTGCCGGGGGCCAGCGTGAGGAATTCCGCCCATGGCAAAGGTCATGAGGAAGGAGGCTTGGCATACGCAAAGGCGTGATCAAGCCTCAGGAAACCCCCTGTTCCCGAGCATCTAACCCCAAAACCAGAGTCTGTTTTATGCTCTCACCTACACCTCTGACTTTACGGGGGGCTCTCCCCATAACCGTTTCTCTCGGAGAAGGAGTAAACGTGCAGCTCCAAGGCAATAAAAATTCCTGGGTGTGACAAGAGTGTTTCAGCTTACAGACTCCTCTGAGGGTTATCTAGCCCACCTGTATAGGTTCGTCCGGCCACATGTGATTGTTTACAGCCTCCGAATCTGAGAGGCACGAGATGTTTTAGACTTACTAAAGGCAAATTCTTTTGGGGAGTTAGAAATTATTAGTATAGTCGGTTAGGAATTATATTGGTGAAGGGTCTCTTCATTTGTTGTGTCAATAATTGCTGCTAATTCCCTGCTCTGGGTGGGACAAGGATGTCTCAGGTCAAACCTCTCTGCTGACAGACTAGCTTGTGTGACAGGATTATCCTTACTGCCGCCACTAGGCACATGATTGTTTACTACCTCTCAACCATAAACAGCACAGAGAGTTTTGGAGTATTTTGAGAGTCTTAATTAGCATAGGACTTTTTCTTCTTGTTGAGTCAATAATTGCCGCCAGGCCTCTATATCCTTAGGTACCTGGGAATATATTAATCAATGTATTTGGAATATAGCAAAGGAAATATGGTAGTTTTTGATGTTAGAAATACTAGACTTTTTGAGTTAATGGATTTTTTTCTTTTGTAATAGATCACTGTGCTTTGTTAGAAATCACTGTGTCCTTGCTATGTAAAAGTGTAACTTTATCATATCTTAAGACTAAATAGATCTTAAGGGGAGCATTGGTGAAAGGATTTTCATTTGTTGGGCTGATGTTTGCTGCTAAATCTCCATGTTCCCTACCCTTATAATGAATATAACTAACATATAGGAGAAATAAGTATTAACCTTTAAGCATATAGGAAAAATAAGTATTAACCTTTAAGACTAATCATGTTAACCTTGGGTTGAATAAATTCCTTTCTTGATTGTAACTCACTACACCCTCACCCTATAGTAATGCAGCTTTATTTGGAGGATGGTGCCTGGTTTAAGAAAAAACACCCTTGGAAGAAATAAGTTTTTTGGTTATCAGAAAGAAAGGATCATAAAATGTCAGCAGGTCTCACTCATGGCCAGAAGATGATGTAATATCCCTAAGACCTTTTTTTTTTAATACATTTATGTGAAGCACCTGATTTTGACAAGGGTCAGGACTGCTGACCCCCACGTGACTCTGTATTCATCCCTGTGTGTAACAAAAGGTATATAAGCAAACCCCAAAATAAAGAAATCGGATCAGTTTCTGGAAAGACTGATTCCCTCATGTCGCTTCTTTCTTGCTCCCGTTTTTCTGGCTGAATTCCCATCTGGAGCATGCATGCTATTCCACGTAATCCAAGTTATTCAGCCTCCTTTTCTCCACTAATCTTCCTACTACACTATCCATTTCTAATCTCTCTATATCTGTGATTAAATATGTATTTTTCCAAAGACGCCGACTCCGTCCCCCCACCTTCGAATCACCCTAGATCCACCGGGGCTGGACCCCGGCAGAACTGGAGGAATCAACTTGCCTGACTTCAGGCTCTACTACAAAGCCACAGTCATCAAGACAGTATGGTACTGGCACAAAGACAGACATATAGATCAATGGAACAAAATAGAAAGCCCAGAGATAAATCCACACACATATGGACACCTTATCTTCGACAAAGGAGGCAAGAATATACAATGGAGTAAAGACAATCTCTTTAACAAGTGGTGCTGGGAAAACTGGTCAACCACTTGTAAAAGAATGAAACTAGATCACTTTCTAACACCATACACAAAAATAAACTCAAAATGGATTAAAGATCTAAACGTAAGACCAGAAACTATAAAACTCCTAGAGGAGAACATAGGCAAAACACTCTCTGACATAAATCACAGCAGGATCCTCTATGACCCACCTCCCAGAATACTGGTAAAAGCAAAAATAAACAAATGGGACCTAATTAAAATTAAAAGCTTCTGCACAACAAAGGAAACTATAAGCAAGGTGAGAAGACAGCCTTCTGAATGGGAGAAAATAATAGCAAATGAAGCAACTGACAAACAACTCATCTCAAAAATATACAAGCAACTCCTGCAGCTCAACTCCAGAAAAATAAACGACCCAATCAAAAAATGGGCCAAAGAACTAAATAGACATTTCTCCAAAGAAGACATACAGATGGCTAACAAACACATGAAAAGATGCTCAACATCACTCATTATCAGAGAAATGCAAATCAAAACCACAATGAGGTACCATTTCACGCCAGTCAGAATGGCTGTTATCCAAAAGTCTACAAGCAATAAATGCTGTAGAGGGTGTGGAGAAAAGGGAACCCTCTTACACTGTTGGCGGGAATGCAAACTACTATAGCCACTATGGAGAACAGTGTGGAGATTCCTTACAAAACTGGAAATAGAACTGCCTTATGACCCAGCAATCCCACTGCTGGGCGCACACACTGAGGAAACCAGAATTGAAAGAGACACATGGACTCCAATGTTCATTGCAGCACTGTTTATAATAGCCAGGACATGGAAGCAACCTAGATGTCCATCAGCAGATGAATGGGTAAGAAAGCTGTGGTACATATACACAATGGAGTATTACTCAGCCATTAAAAAGAATACATTTGAATCAGTTCTAATGACGTGGATGAAACTGGAGCTGATTATACAGAGTGAAGTAAGCCAGAAAGAAAAACACCAATACAGTATACTAACACATATATATGGAATTTAGAAAGATGGTAACGATAACCCTGTATGCGAGACAGCAAAAGAGACATAGATGTATAGAACAGTCTTTTGGACTCTGTGGGAGAGGGAGAGGGTGGGATGATTTGGGAGAATGGCACTGAAACATGTATAATATGAGAAATGAATCGCCAGTCCAGGTTCGATGCAGGATACAGGATGCTTGGGGCTGGTGCACTGGGATGACCCAGAGGGATGGTATGGGGAGGGAGGTGGGAGGGGGGTTTAGGATTGGGAACACGTGTACACCCATGGCGGATTCATATTGATGTATGGCAAAACCAATACAATGTTGTAAAGCAAAAAAAAAAAAAAAAAAAAAGACAAAGATCCTGTTCCTGCAGAACCAGATGAGAGTTGAGGTTTCACAGCAGCGTATTGTAAAAGGAAGTGTTTACACACTTCACGTCCACAGAGCGATATGGTTTCTGGAGATGGAAAAGCAACTATCAGTGTCACTAAATGATAAACCGTTAGCATCAGCAACAGAGCCGGGCCAGCTCTATTGTCAGACCACAGATAGACAGAGAAGCACATTCACTCTGGCCCCTGTGTCTCCAGAGGGACGCTGGTAAATGAGGCGGCAGACAAAAGAGCCCGGAGAGGTGGAGGGTCTGGAAACTAGCATGCAGCCGTATGAGCAAAGAGGCAGCTCAGAGGAGGAGACATGACATGCTGAGAGAGCGGAGACATTACTGCAGTATACAGAAGTTTCTGCTGTTTTAAGAGGTTGGACGTAGTTTATCTTATTACCAGTTAGATTAGATTCCACTGGTGGAAGTTACAGAGGGGAAGTTACACAGAAGGTATATATGCAAATCCAACATAAAGGCTTGAAAGATGCCAAGCTTCCAAACATGGAATTTACTCAGACAGAAACTGAACAATCCCTTATAGTTTGTGGGTGGAGGAACTGATCGTGGGCAGAGGTGAGGGTAAGGCTGCCTCTGGGGCTCCATCAAGGAGAGCGAGACCTGCAGGGTGGATGGCTAGATGGTGCTGAACAACTGGAAGACCACAGCCATGCTTCTGTGTGGGGGTCAGACACACAATCTTCCTCGGTTCCCTGTTCTTTATTTTATTGCTTTACTTTTTAAAAATTAGCTTAGAGTAAAATGCACTTTTCTGTGACTAGTTCTATGAATTTTGGCATGTAAGTGGCATGTTTACCATCATCACAATCAAGATACAGAGCAAATCCCTCACCAAAAGCAATTTCCTTTTGCCAGCCCTTTTCCCAAACCCTGGTAACCACTGATCGCTTCCCCATAGCTTTGCCACATTGAGGGTGTCAGATAAACAGAATCCTGCTCTGTGGAACCTTTAGACACACTGGCTTCTTTCATTCAGGACAATGCCTCTGAGATGCATCCAAGTGAGAGGTTCTGTGTATCTACAGTTCAAATTCTTAAGCAGACAATGTTGGGGAACATCCATTGCCTATTTTGCCTACTTTGAAATCTCTGGGGTTTTTTCAGGTTTTTCAAAGTTCTTGCCTTAATCTGGGAAGCAGTGAATCCGGTTTAAGAAAATTATAGTGCCTGGTGCCTCTAGTGATCTTTTCTTTCTGAAATCTTTTTCTTTCTGCTGGTGTTCAATTTTAAAGGAAACTGAATTCTAGAAAAATAAAAAACTGTAAAAAAAAAACCCATATGCTACAGATCAGTACATATATATATATATATATATATATACACACACGGATAAGGAAATGAAATTTTCCCTCTACAACTTTTGCCTTTAGAGGAACACACCATTAACAGTTTGATGACCATTCTTTATAGATGCATTCCTAAGCTTATTTAGTCATATATGCTTGATATTTATAAAAATGGGATCTTACTAAAAATACAGTTGTATAATTCAACACCACCAACATCTTTTCCTATCTATAAGTAGTTCCATCTCATTATTTCTATGTACTTCATGGTATTCTATTATACAGATGAGCCAACCATTTTTGAAGTTTTCACTAATGCAATGTAACAATAAACACCTTTGTTTATATATCTTAGGATTTAAAACTGTTTGGATGAAAAAATAAAGCTCTTCATAAGGGTATTTACTGGAAGAACACATTAGATTTGAAAAATGGTATTTCATTAAGGAATAAAATACAGAAACAGAAGATTATTAAAACATAAGCACCAGAATTAAAGTTCTCTACTTGTATGAGCATGAAGATGTTTCAGATTAATATCACCTTAATTAGCCTCCTCGCCACAGACCCAGAGGTTCCTCTTTAGACAGTTAAATGCGCTTCTCCCCTGAAGCTAAGAGCTGCTTCCTGCCACCGATTTTATAATCCTGCTGTCACTGAGCTTTCCGGACTTGGTGGGTTAGAGTCAATGTCAGAGGTTAGACTTTGCCAGCCCAAGGATGCTCAGCATCTCTTGAACCCTTGCGTGCCTATTTCCTCCTTGTTCCATTCAATCAATTTCTGTCTTCTCCTCACATCCCTCCTGGGACTGATTTTGCCTTCCCAAGGAAATCGAACCTATACTGACTTTTAAAAAAATGAGTTTTATGAATTATCGGACAAGTGAACACATCCGGATCTTTCCCAAGGCTAGCCACTGCTCACACAGGACCCCAGTTCCCCAGGGAATGCTTACCTAGGCAGTTTTTATAGGCAAAACCAGTAAGGTGAGGTCTAACTATTTGCCTACTTGGTCCTACAAACCCATCCAAGGAATGAAGGAACCAACTGGGCATGGACCAGCAATGATGCTGTAAGAAGCAGTGGGTCATCAAGGTGAGGGGTGACTGGAGACTTAGAGGCTCAGAGCCAAGTCACAGGCTGGGAGATCCAATTCACCCCTAAGTCATCTAAAACCCCCAAAGAACCCTTCCCCCCCCAGCACTGTGTGGCTTCAAAGGACTTTCATGCCCACAGTTTCACTTGGGCTCCATTACAATCTCAAGGCATTATAGTCTCTACATTCTCAGGAGAGCTAAGCCTACGAAAGCAGTTCAGCCACAGCCATGGAAGTAGCCTGGGCTCCTGAGCTTTTATTAAGCCACGTGTTACGCTCACAGTGCTACAAAGGACACACACACACACACACACACACACACACACACACACACAGTGTTTTCTCTGACACACACACACAGGCTATTACTAAACTCTCTAATGAACTCTTTCAGACACAGCAGCCATTTGTGTGAAAGAAGGGAGCTGCCCCCAGTCTGACTTAGGTAGCTGTTAGTTCTGCAGGTCCGGCCTGCAACCATTCATTAGGGTAAGAAATCTAGCCAGCCTGGACTGTGTCAAGCCACACTGTGTGCCAGGGTGGCAGGGAGATCCTCTGGGCCAATAGTTGAGAAAATGGCACAGCAGTGATGCATGTAAGGGACTCACCAAGGGAGCAGGAACATTTGGGTGAGTCAGTTCAAACTGGGCATCTACTCCAGGGTTGTTGACAGCTAACCTACTCCAATTATCTGAAGAAAATGGAGTGTTCTTGGGATAATAATGGGTGCCATTATAGAATAAAACTCGACTGTTTAATATTAGTTCCTTGCCTTTAGATCCAGAGGAGAAGGTAAAAACGTGGGGAAGAATGTCTACCTGAGGTTATTTCCACGCTCTTGGCTCTCCATATTCCTAACCCAAGGTTAACAAAAGTGTCATTGCATCATCTAGGATGCCTCCGTTTCTCCTTTTTCTATGTTAACTTACACACTTTGCGTAGTTTATAGAATCAAGGTGAAAATGACCCTTTTCTCTGCAACCCACTTTCCTCATCACTAATACCTTTGCCAAACCCAGAGGATCTCTAAAGTTGTTTGAGACAAATTTCTTAGCCCTTGGATTTAATGAGAGTTCCCTAATAATGTAACTGTCTCTAGTTAACTGTCAAATAACTTCAGAGCCTTCTTTAGCACCTTATGATCAGTGAGGATTTGTTAATATGGAATGGGTAGATATATGATTAGAAGGAAACACACCATGGTTATAACCAACAATTTATCTGGGACTATGGTATAATTTTTCTTTCCTCTTAAGCATCTTTCCAAGTTTTCTATAAGCTAAAATAAATAGCTTTTAAAGATAAAGTGAAATGCAAAAATAAATATGCTGCAGCGATACAAGATCATTTCTGTTGCTGTTTAGTCGCTCAGTCTTGTCTGACTCTGTGACTTCATGGACTGCAGCACGCCAGGCTTCCCTGTCCTTCCTTATCTTCCAGAATTTGTTCGAAACTCATGTCCATCGAGTCAGTGATGCCGTCCAACCATCTCAACCTCTGTCACCCCTTCTCCTCCTGCCCTCAATCTTTCCCAGCATCAGCATCTTTCCCAAAGAGGCAGCTGTTTGCATCAGGTGGCCAAAGTATTGGAGCTTCAGCTTCAGCATCAGTCCTTCCAATGAATATTCAGGGTTGACTTCCTTTAGGATTGACTAGTTTCATCTCCCTGCTGTCCAAAGGACTCTCAAGAGTCTTTTCCAGCACCATGGTTTGAAAGCATCAATTCTTTGGCCTTCTATACAGTCAAACTCTCACATCTGTACACTGACTACTAGAAAAACCATAGCTTTGACTATATGGACCTTTGTCAGCAAAGTGAAGCTTCCTCTTTTTAATATGCTGTCCAGGTTTAGATCTTGGGATGCTGGATCTTAAAAGCTCATGAGGCTTTCTTTCTCACCTACTGGAAATCTGAGCTGGACCACTGTATGGCCTGGAGGATGGGGACAATTCCTCTAGGAAGCAGAGATTCTCTGGCAAAGAGGGAAAAAATAAAATGCAAACCAGCAAGCCAACATTTCCATTTCAAAGCTGATCAACTCCAGAAGCACCAATGACAAAGAGTATCTGGGGGCCATATCAACATTTATGAATTATTCCAATCAAATATTCAAGTGGTTTTAGGAAAAATTCTGGATAAGAATCCACTTGATTTCATCATGATTAATAACACTGATACAAAAGGACTGTATAAAGAACTTCCCACCTTTTCAATGTCAGTACTGGTCAGAAGCCAGAACTCTCGGCTGCTCAACGGACCAAACCTACATTGCACTGCTTAGGAGGCCAGATGGTGTAGCAAGCAAGGTAAGAGCAGTTTAAGATCCTTTCTTTAAGAAGGTTGGTACCAATCTTTAAACCAACTTTAATCAATCTTCAAAACCATTTGCTAGTCATCTCCGCTGAAATTTCTGAAACAAATCTTTTTTTTTTTCTTTCTTCAGCAAAGCACTGAAGCACTGAAACCCAGAGGGCAGGCAGATAACATACTTCTGGATGAGTTTCACATGACCGTGATGAATCTAGAGAACACGACAGAGAATCTTTCCTGAAAGTCCCATTGCAGACTGTCTCAGAGTCAGAATAAATGGTGAGCATATCACCTGGAAACGTTTCAGATCAAGTCGCTAAACTGAGTCAAGCAGACAAGTGTGACCCGGAAAATTTCAAACTGCAGACTGGCTGCCAGTGGCATCTATGGAAATTAACGTTATAACAGTACAGCCCGATGGTGCACACAGCAACAGACCTGCATTCAGAGACGGGAACTGGTGATGCACAGTCACCACTCATTTCCATTTGTGACTGTGACAGCTTTCACATCCTTTTCAGCTGAGACACAGTATGAATCATGGAAAAATTAGTGCTGGGAAGTTGGACAGCCAATCAGAATTGGGGGATCTATACCGGGCCTCTAAGGAAAGAGAGTTGAAAACGGCAGATGATTCATACCCACCTTGGCCTGCGTTACTCTCTTTTTCCCTTAATGTCTACTATTTTTTAAATTCTGAAGTTTTTTTAAAAATTATAGTTGCTTTATAATAGTGTGTTAGCTTCTACTGTACAGCAAAGTCAATCAGCTATATACACTCACATATATTCCCCCCACCCCACCTTTTGGGTTTTCTTCCCATTTAGGTCACCACAGAGCTTTGAGTAGAGTTCCCTGCGCTTTCCAGTAAGATCTCATTAGCATTTCACACATAGTATAAAAATCTCAGTCTCTCAGTTCACCCCTCTGTTCCCCCTTGGTATCTGTGCTGTGTCCCCCTTCTCTATGGCTGTGTCCCTACTGCTGCTTGGTAAATAAGATGATCTGTGCCAATGTTTTCAGATGCCACATATGTGCATTAATATACGATATCTGTTTTTCTCTTTCTGACTTACTTCACTCTGTGTGACAGTCTCTAGGTCCAGCCATGTCTCCACAAATGACCCGGTTTTGTTCCTTCTCATGGCTGAGTATCCCACTGTACATATATGCACTGCATCTTCTTTACCCACTTACCCGCTGATGGACATTTAGGTTGTTCCCATACCCTGGCTACTGTAAACAGTGCTGCCAAGAACAGTGGGGTGCATGTGCATTTTTGAATTATGTTCTGCTTCAGGTGTATGCCTAGAAGTGGGATTGAAATTCTGAAATCTTTCATATCTTACCTAACGAAAACTAAGGGTGGGGCCATCTTGCGATTAAATTTTCCTTTTCTTTTTTTTTTTTTTGTCTAAAACAGATCCTATAGTTCCCTTTTATCATCCATGCAGTTTGAACTGAACTGCATCTATTCTTCATCTATTTGCTATATAGGATATATAGACAAGAGTCAGGATGCTGGTTATTCAGGACAGGCGTACCAAGTAAAAAATATGTGTTTGTCTATATTTATTTGTGCTTATATAAATATATGGTCCAAAGAGAAAAACAGCCCATAAAAAATCCCCCAAAGTCATTACGGAGGTATAATAATTCAGAGCTGCAGGAACCAAGGATAGCAAACAGGACACCCGTCCTTTGATCGTAAGTGGCATACCTGGTGGCACCTCAGTGGAGAACAGTAAGAATGCAGGTGGCTGGGCACCATGCCTCGAGAGTGGGATCCACCTGGTCTGGACTGGGGTCTCATTGACTCTAAAGCAGCTAGGCCACAGACTGGCACTTGGGAACCACTGATCTGAGTGAAATACTTAGAGCCAAGTTATTAAAGTTTTCAGGCCTGGCTTTCCCATTTTAATGGCCAGGTGCTATTTATTATAACATAATACGATCCTGAGAGGAGAACAAAAGTCCACAGGATGGGCTGACTGAAGAAAACACACACAAAGCGGCAAAACTGAGAGTAGGAGATGGTCACATTTGCAAAATTGCTTCTTCCCCTCTAGTCGGTTATTAGAAGTGTTGCTATGGTGATGGGAAGAGGGCAGAACTAGAGGTTTGTGAAAGGGGTTGCAAATTGGAGAGGGCTTAACCTACAGAAACCTTTGTTGAAATGATCCCTCTGAATTGGGCTGAGGGGCTCTCCTCTCATTTGGAGGTCTATCAAGTCACTAAACATTCTATCAGCCTCTGCATTTCGTTTCCCCCATCACAGTGGAGGGACCCAAAGCCTTGGCTACAAAGAAACGGTGTCCTATTTGATATCCTAGCTTCCTTCAGTTCTAAAGTCTTGGACTTCCAAGATGACTGGGTTTTGGTTTTTTTTTTTTAATGGGCTGTTTTTCTGTTTGGACTGTATATTTATATAAGCACAAATAAATGCAGACAAACATTCTTTTTTACCTGGTACACCTGCTTTAAGCCTCTTTGGAGGCTTCATGCTTGTCTATAAATACATGTAAGCATGAGCTATGGAGAGCAACACTAACATGGGCTCCGAGAGTGCCTCTCTCTGCTACTCTTCCTCCCTCAACTTCCACACGCTCTCCAAATAGGTGGCAGGAAGTCCCCTTGTGTGGCTACATGCCATTTAAACAAAGAAAGAGTCCTCGGTCTTTGAAGAAAGATATGTGAGATGGATATATTAGTATCAGAATAGATTTGAATTTTGTGTAAGAGAAATAACCACAAATAGTTTCTTTAAAGTTTCATGTTTAACTTCTGTTTTAATTCACCCTTTGAATGAGGAGAGAAGATTTGAATAAAGGGGGAAGTAAACACTGAATGGGGCTCTGGAATGGCACAGCTGTAGGTGAAAGGGATAGTCAAAACGACAGCTCATTTCCTAAGGACAGAGATTTTAAAGCAGGACAAAAATTTATAAAGTTGATAGTGAAGGAGAGAAAGGTCTACAAAGGTAAATTGTTATTTACATGAAACTGATGGTTATACATGTGAGCGAAACAAAACTTTGATAAATTCTAAACTGATTTCTTTAAAGATGTTTTTAACAATGGCACAAGATTCTTTCTTTATAACTGAGTTCTTTGCAAGGCAAGTGGTACAAGTAAGTTACCAAAAAATAGTAGTTAGTATACTTATTAAGAGTGGAGTTTTACTCCCAGCTAATGGAAGTCCAGGACCAGATGGCTTCACAGGTGCATTCTAACAACATTTAGAGAAGAGTTAACACGTCTCCTCCTCAAACTATTGTGTAATATTTGGGAAGAAGGAATGCTTCTGAGCTCATCCTACGAGGCCATCATCACCCAGACACCAAAACCAGACAAAGATATCACAAAAAATAAAATTACAGGCCAAAATCACTGATGAACATAGATGCAAAAATTCTCAAACAAATTTGAGAAAAACAAACTCAACAATACATTAAAAGGATAACACACCATGACCAAGTGGGATTTATTCCAGGGATGCAATACTAGTTCAAAATCTGCAAACTGATCAATGGGAATCCACATTAACAAATCAAAGAATAAAAACCATATGGTCACCTCAACAGATGCAGAAAAAGCATTTGACAAAACTCAACGTCCATTTATGATAAAGACTCTCTACAAAGTGGGTATAGAAGAAACATATGTCAAATTAATACAGGCTATGAATGCTAAGCCCACAGCTAACATCACACTCCACTGCGAGAAACTGAAAGCATTTCCTCCCAGATCAGGAACAAGACAAGGATTCCCACTCTTGTCACTTTTATTCAACACAGAACTGGAAGCCTTAACAATCAGACAAGAAATAAAAAGAATCCAAATTAGAAAGGAAGACGTATAACTGTCCCTACCTGTAGATGATATGAGGGTATATACAGACAACCCTCAAGATCCTACCAGAAAAATACTAGAAGTCATCAGTGAATTCAGCAAAGTTTCAGGGTACAAAATTAATACACATAAATCGGTGGCATTTCTACATTAAAGAGGAGCTATCAAAAAGAGAAATTAACCAAAAAAAATCCCATTTACAACCACATCAAATAGAATACAATACCCATGAATAAATCTAACTAAAGAGGTTAAAGACCTATACTCTGAAAACAGACATTACTGAAAGAAACTGAAAAAGACAAACAGAAGAAAAGGTATGCCACCATCACTGACTGGAAGAATATTGTTGAAATGCCAGTACTATACAAGGTAATTTACAGATTCAGTGGCATCCCCATCAAAGTACCAATGACATTTTCCACAGGACTAGAACAAATAATTCTGAAATACATACGGAAACACAAAAGATCCAGAAGAGCCAAAACAGTCTTGAGAAAGGATAATAAAGCTGGAGGCATCATGCTCCCTGATTTCAAACTACACTACAAAGCTACAGTCATCAAATCAGTATGGCACTGGCACAAAAACAGATATACAGATGATTGGAATATAACAGCTCAGAAATAAGCCTGCACTTACATGGGCAATTAATCTACAACAAAGGAGGCAAGAATATACAATGGGGAAAATACAATCTCTTCAATAAACAGTGCTGAGAAAACTGGACAGCTACATGAGAAGAAGCAAATTAGACTATTTTTTCTGCACTATATACAAAAATAAACTTAAAATGGATTAAAAACTTAAACATAAGTCCTAAAACCACAAAACTTCTAGGAAAAAAAACACAGGCAGTATGCTCTCTGACATTGGTCTTAGCAATATTTTTTAGAAATGTCTCCTTGGGCAAAGGAAACAAAAGCAAAAATAGACAAATAGGATTACGTCAAACTGAAAAGCTTTTGCACAGCAAAGGAAACAATCAGCAAATGAAAAGGCAGCCTAGTGAATGGAGGAAGATATTTGTGAGGAATATATCTGATAGGGAGCTAATATCCAAAATAAAGAAAGAACCCATACTATTCAACACTCCAAAACACTTCCAATAAAAAATGGGCAGATCTGAATTTTAGATCTGAATAGACATTTTTCCAAAAAAGACGTAGATGGCCAGCAGGTACAAGAAAAGATCGACATCATCAGGGAAATGAGAATAAAAACTATGAGATACTACCTCACACCTGTTAGGATGGTTATTATCAAAAAGATAGCCATAACAAGTGCTGACAAGGCTGTGGAGAAAAGAGAACCCTCATGCATTATTGGTGGGAATGTAAATTGGTGCATCCACTATGAAAAACAGTATGGAGATTCCTCAATAAAACTAAAAGCAGAACGACAATACAATCCAGCAATTCCACTACTGGGTCTTTATCCAAAGAAAACCAAAGTACTAATTTCAAAAGACTATGCATCCCTATGTTCACCACCACATTATTTACAACAGCCAAGATACACAAGCACCCTACATGCCTACTGATAAATGAATCAAGAAGATGTGATATGTATACACACACCCACGTGTGCTCACACACAGACATGCAGTGGGATATTACTCAGCTGTAAAGAAGAATGAAATCTTGCCATTTGTGGCAATACATATGAACCGAGAAGCTATCATTCCAACCGAAGTCAGTCAGGCAGAGAAAGAAAAATACCATATGATTTCACCTATATGTAAAATCTAAGGAAAAAATGACTTAGCAAAATAGAAAGAGACTTATAGGTAAACAGAACAAAGAGGTAGTTTCCAGAGGGGAGGGGGGTTTAGGGGGGAGGGTGGTTAGGAATTAAGAGGTACAAACTTTCAGGTGGAAGATAAATGAGTCAGGGGCATGATATGTACAATGAGGGGGAATATGGTCAATTATTACATTATGTCTTTGTAAAAAAATTTTTTTTTTAAGACAGCAAAGAAAACAAAGTAAGAGGGAGTTTTAAATTAGCTGAATTTGAGTTAGGAGCTAAGGCTTGGGGCATAAAATGCTGGTTGCCTTCACAGTAAGATGATCTGAGTGTAAAGAGTCACATTTCATGACCGGGAACATAGTAGGACTGATGTCTTCAGTGACTCCGAATACTTGTCAATCTCTATTTTATTTAATAAATAAATAATTTAACAAAGTTAATAAATTTCTTTTATTTATTAAATAAATATGTAGTTAGATGAGAATACCTTCATCTTCGTATTATCACTAAGTTTAATGGGACTGGAAATTACAAAAATATTTCTTAGTGTTAGCTCATGTTTCTTGGGGACAGGCTAAAACATACAAGAAACAGTATCATAAACTGAAATACTTTTTCCCTTCTGCAAAGAAGTTACAACCACTAATGACACAAAATGTAAGAAAATTACAGCCTGTAGGTATATAAATATACAGGTATATAAGCAAAGGACCATTTTGTTAAGGAGCACTGTGCATAATGCTGGCTACATCTCAGAAGTCAGTGATGACAAACCAGGTGTGTCCTGGAGGCTCAAGGCATCTAAGACTGCTATATGTCACACATGTGAGGACAGAGGGAAGTGAAAGTTGCTCCATGGAATTTTCCAGGCCAGAATACTGGAATGGGTACCCATTCCCTTCTCCAGGGGATCTTCCCAACCCAGGGATTGAACCCAGGTCTCCCACATTGTAGGAAGACTCTCTGCCATGTGAGCCACCAGGGAAGTCCAAGAATACTGGAGTGGGTAGCCTATCCCTTCTCCAGGGGAACTTCCCAATCCAGGAATCAAACTGGGGTCTCCTGCATTGCAGGTGGATTCTTTACCAGCTGAGCTACAGAGCTGCATGGCATACATGTAAGGACAGAAAGAAAGGATGTATTTGGTCTTTGAACAGCACACAACTTTCTTGTCTGAAATTATTTCTCATTTTATATATTTTTAAAATGTCCATTCAAAGCTTCTAAAGCAATATGGGGGGGGGAGGAACCCAAATAAAAAATGCTCTAATTTTTGTAAAGAAGTATTTCACCAGAAAATAGGGGGCGGGGGAAAGGACCCTGTAAGCCTGTTCTAGAACAAGGCAGACAGAGAAAGAGAAAGAGAGAGAGGAAGGCAGAGAGAGAGAAAGGAAGGGGAAGAGAGAGGTAGGGAGGCCAAGGAGGGAAAGAGATGCTATAAGGAGACAAGAGGGAACCACTTCTGCCAGCTGACTGCAGAGCGTTTGCCACAAAAAAGGTGAGCCTGTCCTCCACCCAGACTCCCTCAGCTCTCCAGGGAGGCCAAGCAGGGAAGGTGAGTGGGAGAATCAGGGCTCAGCTCCCTCCCCTGCAACCCACAGAGTACCAGCCTCAGGCACTCCCAGCAGGACCCCAGTACCAGGAAAGCCCCCACAATAAGGAAACTGCCTCTGGAGGAAGATACTTTCTGTCCCAAAGAAAAAGAGCTCTGGGAAAATAACATGCTGTAGGGGTCCTCCTTAAGTTTAAAGAAAGGTCCTCCTTAAAGCTGGCAAGAAAATGCCAGAAAATGAAGGTGAGAGAACTTCAACTCTCTGAAACATTCTCCACTGTTCCTTGGGTTCAGCTGACAGAGCTGTCAGGGGCTTGTCCTATGGATGTGGGTCCCCTGTTGCTTTGGAACAAGTAAGAAGCCACTTCTCACCAGCTCTCAAGAAGGAGTCAATGCACTGAAGGTTTAAGAAGTCAGCTTGCTGGTAGTCAGGTGTGGGGCTGGAGGTGAAACTATTGCACCCCAAAGCCACTTTACAGACGCCTGTGGTCTGCCCCTTCTTTGGCCAGGCTGCTAATTCCCCCAGGTAGGTTTCCAGCGTTGACACTTACAGAGCCTGGCGATGGGTGGGACCAGGCAGGGTGGGGTCTCCAGGCAGACCACTAGAGGGCTTCTTCTAAAGATCTTACTCATTTTATTACATATGAAAAGGTGTCCTGCATTAATTACACCCTGATATGTACTGAACAATAATGGCTAGATAAAGGCTCTCCCACTATTATCAACATTACAGAATTTGAAACAAGGAGAAAATATATTGGTTGAAGAACAATGACCCTTGCTAAAGGATCCTTCAAACTAACTGCTGCTGTTGTTCAGTCGCTAAGTCGTGTCTGACTCTTTGCAACCCCATGGACTGAAGTACGCCAGGCTTCCCTGTCCTACACTGTCTCCTGGAGTTTCCTCAAACTCATGTTCATTGTGTGGATGATGCCATCCAACCATCTAATCCTCTGTTATATTGTGGTTTTTTTTCTTCATCTTTAAATTTCTGATTTTTCAGGTATGTTATGTCCATAATAAAAAATAAAACTGACACTGCTTTGACAGACCCTCTGTATAGGCTGGGGGAGGGGATCAGGAATAAGCATGGCGTTCACCCCGCTCTGTTGTTGGTAGGGCCTGGGTGAAGAAGGGGGCTCCTCACTTTCCCTGTCCCAGGGGGTGGGGATGGGAGAAGGGCTGATATCTGAGGGCAGAGCAACACCAACCACCCTTGCCAGGACAGGAAAAAGTACACACATACACTCACATGCACAGATGCAAGCACATCTGTGCACACGCATGGAACTGTGAGGTCTTGAGAGCCAGAATTCACCATTATCACCACCGACAGCTAAAACTGCACTGCACTTTAGAGTTGACAAGTCCCCCTTCACACGATGTCCTCATTTCATAAAGGTGGAATTATCGAAGCCACTTAGTCTGTCTCAACCCAGAGAGCCAACCCAAATCTGGTTCCTCTCCCGCTGTCTGGGCTCTGGGCCCAGCCTCCCGAGTTTGCCATCCTAAAGGAAACCCTAGGATCTCTAGCAGCTCTGAAAGCCTGATTACTAGGGGTCATGGAGACCCATAGGGAGAACAGGGGAATCTTTCTGTCCAGCCTCATCTCTGAAAACCTGGGGGAAAGCTGATGAGGGCTCACAGTCCCCCACCCTCCCTCCTCTCAGAGGCAGAGAGGTTTCTCAAATGGAACAAAGCAGTTTCTTTGCCCAAGAGAACTTTTATGTTCACCTTCGAAAGAGCATTTCAGCTTTTCCAGAAACAGCCCATCAGAGGAGCACCTTCTTTGAAAGGGAGGAAATAAACAAGAAGAGAGAGAGTGTCTGGGGCCCGGTTTTCCTCCAATAGGATATGAGTGCTTCGAATCAGGGGTACCTGCCCCCAGAATACCAGTTTCTTGCCCCTGACTATATCCAGGGCTGCAGAGTTGGCAGGAGGGCCCACAGGACACATTCTGCTGCTCAGAGATCGAGCTTTGAACATTCTGGCCACGATGGGGAAAGGACCATTATAGCACCCCCAGGATGTATACGGAAATTCCCACATGCTTGAATAAAAACACCAGATCTTGTCTGGCAGAACCAACACAATACTGCAGAGCAATTATCCTTGAATTAAAAATAAATACATTGGAAAAAAAAAAACCCCACCAGATCTTAATTCCTGGATTACATGGGCTCCTCAGGAGTTGGCCTTGCCCGCGAGGAGCTAGCTGCCTTGATCTGAACACGTTCCTCATGAGTTTGGCTATATATTCCCTCTACAGCTCACCTCTCTGTTTAAAACTTGCAGACTGCTGTTAAAATACCAATGCGACCTGATGGAATAATAAATGACCATTATGAATGAAATCCCAGTTGCCTGGACATTAGGAAGCCCTGCAGTGCACAGGGGGACTCCAGGGCAGAGAGACCATGTGCCCTGGAGAAGCTGGGGGGCCCGCGGTCGGCTGGCCTATGTCTCCAAGGGACACTGCCAGGGCTCTATCCAATCCCCTGGGGCGCTTTTCCCAGCTCTGCAGAGCCCCTCTCAGCCCGCACTCCCAGAGAGTGGCGAGTGCCTAGGAGTCACGTCCCACAGGATGGCTCTTGCCAGTGACTGACTGGAGGGCCACGGATGAAAGCCCAGTGCCCCAGTCTCAAATGGGGACCAATTAGGGTGCATAAATAACATCCAGTGTCCCCTGTGAAATGAGGATGGACCACCCCCCCACCAGAGCTCTGCCTGAGGTCCCACTGTTGTCCGCCTTTCTCCCCTTCCCCATCCCAGGTCTCCCAACCCCTTACAGGTTTCTCCAGGAAGCACTCTCAATGAACTCCTTGCACCAGCATCCTCACCTCAAAGCTTGTGAAGGACCCACCCTAAGACAGAGTTCCTGACTGCAAAGGACTAATGCAACAGGGCAACACAACCAACCCCACTCTTCAATTTTTGATTGGGCACCAGTTCAGTTGCCCCTGAGAGCAAACGTGTTCAGTTGCTCAGTCGTGTCTGACTCTTTGTGACCCCATGGACTGTAGCCCGCCAGGCTCCTCCGTCCATGGGATTCTCCAGGCAAGAACACTGGAGTGGGTTGCCACCCCCTCCTGCAGGGGATCTTCCCCACCCAGGGATCCAACCCACACCTCTTACATCTCCCGCACTGGCAGGCAGGTCCTTTATCTCTAGTGCCTTTAGAATAAAGGTGGGAATTATATTTTGAATTTAAAATTCTCTGAGCAGCTAAAGGAAAACAGCTTTGTCGACACAGCAGCTTTGCTTACTAGTGAATTTAATCACATTCAGAGCTCAAGATCCATCTAGTGCGGTTGCCTAATTCTTGTGGGCAGTGGGGCTGGGAACGGCTGCTGTTGTCTCAAAGGTGATTAATATTATTTGCATAAATTTGTAGAGGCACTTATCACAAAGTCTCCACCTAAGCAGTGCATGAAAATCAGCATAATATTAACCAAAAGAGGAAATTAAAAAAGAAAATGTCACCAGAAATTTCAGCTTATCAATCTTCATTCCTCGCCTTTAACACTGTTTCACTGCTGCTTGTATCATATTTGCATAATTAAATTGCTGGGAGCATGTGTTTTAATTTGGATGGAAAGTATATATTATTTCTACTGTGTAAAAATTATTTGATGTTTGGGTGAGTTTTTAATGCTCACTCTTCAAATTACTAAAAGCAGAAAAATAGTTTTGTTCTTCTGTTCTTTTTCTTTTTTCACAACCTATTTGACCATGAGGTATTCAGATACTGCTAGAAAGTTGCAAGTACAGAAGTAAGGCCAAAGGAACGCAAACAGGCCTCAAGGAGGTGATGGAGTATGTGTGTGTGGTGGTCGGGGGACGACAGTGCCTGGGTCAGCCTGTCCATTCCCCAGGCTCTTGTTTTAGTTTTGCCATGAGTCAGCTGCATGACCTTGGAGTAGGGGGTTATTTCTCTCTTTCTCATTCATCCAAGCATCCATTCAAGAAATATCTACGGGGCACTTCCCTGGTGGTCTAGTGGCTGAGAATCCACCTTGCAACGCAGGGGACTCCGGTTCAACCCCTGGTCCAGGAAGATTCCACATGCCATGGGCCAACCTAAGTCTGAGCACTGCAACCACTGAAGGCTTTGTGCCCTAGAGCCCAAGCTCTGAGACAAGAGAAGCCAGCACGAGAAGAAGCCTGACCACCGCAACTACAGAGTGACCCTGCTTCCTGCGACTAGAGAGAGCCTGTGCACAGCAACGAACACCCATCACAGCCAAAAATAAAAATTAAAAAAAAAATCTACTGATGTGTACTCTGAATCAACAAGTGGTTCACTAGATCTACACTGTGATACAGCAGTGACTAGCCACATGTGGCTGTTTAAGTATAAATCTAAATTAAGTAAAATTAAATCACACCTAAAACTCAGTTCCACGAGACACATTTGAGGTGCTCAAGAGCTACGTATGACTAGTGGCTACTGTATTGGGCAGTATAATATAGAGTTTTTCCAACTGCAGATTATTCTACTCGACAATGTCTTTTTATCTCACATGTTCTCTGATTAAAATGATGGGAAAATAAGCCCAAGTTCATAGTGGTAACCACCTGCAGTGCAAGACTGGAGCTTCTGCTGTTTCCTAGTGTTCACTGGAGTCTTTTATAGAACTGGGTGGGTTGAGGGGGAAATGGGAGACAGAGGGACAAGTTTCCCTTCTTGAAGGACATCAGAGCCAGGAGCGGAGACGCCCACGGGTACAGACAGTACACTGCAGATGGGGGCGAGAGGGTGGTTCCCAAGCTGAGGACAGGACCAGTCTCCTCAAATTTCCAGATGGAAGTCTGGCTGCTGAGTCACCCTACGTGGGAACATCCCAGACTGGTGTCGCGAGTGGCATTCCCTTCGGATTAAGAGCCTATCTTTCTCCAGCATGTGAGCCCTTAATTCTCCCGTGAGCGCCATGCTTCTACCTTGAAGACGTTAGGATCCTTCAGCATTGGCAGCTGTTTCAGAATAAGCAGCAGCAGGGGACCGAGGAGGCTGATATGTGACTGCCTTCTGTGACCGGGCCCTGTGACGGGGTGACGGTTTACATTACGTTCAGCAACTGTTCACTCGGCCTTGGCCACGTGACTTGACTTGGCCGACGGGATGTTAGGGCACACGACAGAGGCAGAGGCCGGGAAGGTACTCAGATGGTTGTGTTTGGTCTTTTGCGCTTCTGCCGCTGCCAGGAGGAGGCCTTGTTCAGACCGGTCCACTGGCCGTGAGGAATGGAGCGGGGCTGATCCAAACTGTGGGCTGGGCCAGACCTAGCTGAGTTTCAACCAGATCAGAGAAACCCAGATGACTTGCAATCACGTGGTCAAGAAACAAATGCTTATTGATGCAATGCTATAGAGTTCTGCAGCGGTTTGTTGCATTGTTGCGCTGTGTGGCATTGTCTTAATAGGTGTCTGTTACAGATGGTGACCAGAAGGCTAGGCCTGGTTCAGGAAAAGCACTACAGAGAAAGCACTGTGACTTTGTTTTGAAACTGTACTCTTCGGAGAAGCTGGCCTAGTGGCAACCCTGATGAAAACGGGGGGTAAATATGGATAACCGCAAGTTTACCTCCACCGTGGAAACCTGCCCAGCTCAGCACACCACTCTACAGAGAGAAACCCTGATGCTGGAAACACCTCTAGCACTGTGTCATGACTCTGATCTCACAACTGCACAAAAACACAAGCCTAGGTCATCCTCACTGAGCACACTCCATGCTTCTACCATAGATGCTTTATACCTGAGAGGGCAGGGGAAACTTCGAAGACAACCTCATCCCTCAAATCCCCATTTCCTCTTTTCTCTTGTACCAATGTTACCATCAGACATTCTAGGGATTGCATCACAAGTGCAAAGTCGTGTCTGACCCAGGAGAACAGACATGTGTGAGCCGCAGACATGAGTCACCCTCCTCGCTGGTCCTACATTCCGTGACCTGCTCCCAGCGGGGCAGGCACCCCTCCCACATCTGCCCTCGAACTCAAGGCTACTCTTCCTGAGGGTCATGGGAGGAAGTGGGCTACATCTTCAGGTGGAGGCTAACGGGAAAAGGACAAGACCTAAAGCACCTATAAGATCATCTGAAAGAAGAACATTCCCTAAGCCATTCAGAAACAAGTTTCACTATCTTAAGAGCCCAGAAAGCACAGAAATTGAGCAGATGTGTGAAATCAAGTAGTTTTTGGAGGAAAAATGCAAACTTGGTTTTTAAAATGGATGAAACAGAAGAAACTGCCAGGATGGTTTAATATGTTTTTCCGCCTCCGTTTAGGTTCTTGGTCAGTGCTGAGTACAGGACCGTATGGGGAGCGGATGTTAACCAGGTGAAGGTTCACAGACAAGTTTCCATGTGCATTTTCGTGCATGGGGACAGGCCAGTGCACCCAGTTATATCAGAAACAGCCACAGGGCACTACCATCCAGGGGCAAGGGACAGGCGTGGAGAGGAAAAGGCTGCCCGGGACACTGGCACACCAATCTAAAGCTTCCATTTCGACTTGCTGCTGAGCTGAGGCTTCTAACAGACCTTCCTTGTTTGTGCTGCCATCAAAACTGATTCAGAGGCTCCTGATAATTAGAATGTTGCTACTGTGATTAGAGCTAAAGCCATGTAAGAAATACGCAAGCAGCCTAATAAAGAGGCAGAGGAACAAAAAGCAAACCACCGACAAGCTGTGGTCTTGTTTCAATTTGCATCCTACGAGTTCCGGTCGCACTGTGGTCATCTATAACCGTGAATACGCTTCTGCCACCTTGGAGCCTCTCCCACAGCCAGGAGCTAATTATCTTTTCCTTCCCCACTGGGAACCCCATGAGAAGATTACTGATGGGACGGAAAAGGGAAACGAGGAGCCGCAGCAGGGCTCATGTGCCCTTTTCTTCAGTTTTACCCAGTTTACGTGATAAACAGTGACTCAGACTGCACTTTGGGCATCTTTAGGTTAGCTTATATATGTACATGAATGTAAACATATATATATATATATTTTAGACTTTAAACAATATTGGTTAATGTCCAAGTGTGATACGCTTCTATATACTTTCCCACATGTATTCTTTATTGTAACAGCGCTGCAGCAACTGTTGAGGTTGGTTGGACAAGCTCGGGTAGAGGGTAAACCTTACTTCAAGCAGCTCATCAGAACAATATTAATGCTAAAAGTATCCCTCTTCTTGTTCATGCAAGAGAGCAATGAGAGTGGGGGTGGGGGAAGAACCTGCAGGAATCACAGGAGGGCAGCCCGAGGGGCTTTCCTGTGATTTGGGGAAGCCCAGAGACCCTCAGTGTCCCTACACAAAGCACAGGCCTGACCCAACCATCTCAAGAGGAAGCAAGGAGGGTCCCGTGGGCACCTGTGTCTACAGACAGTAACCCTTCAGCCAGGGCGTGTGTGACCCGGGGCAGCCTCCTCACTCAACCGCCTGGACCCACCTGCTGGAGGCCCCTGCTCCCCGCTGGCCCTGCGGTCTGTGCTCAGGAGCTGCCCTGAGTGGGTTTCGCGCACTTGGCTGCATATGACTTGCACCCCTGCCATATGCTGTCTCACGCTGTAGTTTTCATAACTCAGTTCAAAACTTTCTTCCCCACCAGGCTGTGAGCTCCTTGGGGGTGAGGGGATTTTTTTTTTTTTTTAAATGATGTTTTATTCCTAGTGCCTGGCTCACTCTCTTGCAGACATTCAATTCTCCTCCTCCCTCCCCACTTCACTCCTTCCTCCATGCTTCCGCCCTCCCTCCCTCTTGATCGCTGAGTGTCTGCTATGTACAGTCCACGCACTCTGATAACTGCTAGCAGATGTGAATAGCACAGTTCATCAAAGACCATCCAGTCTATGTGCCAAAACAAAGCACAATCATGCCACGAAATGTTACACTGGGGAAGACCAAGATGCTACCTGATCTTGGTTAGAAAAGACTGCAAACTGAGTCTGCAGAGACAGGAGAGATTTGCCAGGGGAAAAGGCTGCGCATGGGAGCAGGGGCTGGGAGGGGATGCAGCTGCAGGGATAGGGAGCACCTCAAGGGTGAGAAGAGTCTGGCCAGCGAGGAGAGCTATCAGTGTCCGGAAGAGCTGCAGTGAGAGTACAAGGAGGGTTAGGGCAGAAGTCAGAGGGACTTCTCAAGCCAAGTTCAAGACTCCACACAGGTTATCCTGAGCGCACTGGGGACCTGCTTATGGGCTTTCAGCAGGGGACCAAGGTGTTTTCATGAGGCGATCACCCAGTGCTTACCAAGTGGATCATCTGATTCACCGAGGACATGCTTTCACTGGGATGGTCCTTGTCACCTTCAACATGACACGCCACTCAAGTCTGGACGCGGTATGACATCAGGAGTTAATTTTACTGGCCTCTCCAAAGCTCCTGTTGTCTCTTTCTTGTACTTGTCACAAAATTAACACTAGATTCCCTCTTTCACAGCATTAATCCCATCCTTTCTGGCTACTGAAGTCCTTGGTCCTCCTCCTCTCCAGGAGGTGAGCTCTGCAAGCACCCACTCAGCGCTCCTACGAGTGCTCAGAACATGGTGCTGGGGAGAGCAAGTTGTTGTTCTTTAGTCGCTCAGTCGTGTCCGACTCTCCGACTCTTTGAGACCCCGTCGACTGCAGCACGCCAGGCTTCCCAGTCCTTCACCACCTCCCGGAGCTTGCTCAAACTCATATCTATCGAGTCGGTGATGCTATCCAACCATCTCATCCTCTATCATCCCCTTCTCCTCGTTCCCTCCATCTTTCCCAGCATCAGGGCAGGAGGTGCCTCTATACCAGATATGCGGAGGGAGCAAGGGTGCCCCAAATGGGATTAAACTAAGCCTGAATCTTGCCACTGAATGATTTCAAGCTTAGTTTAGTATTTTCAAGCTGATGTTCATTTTCATTGTGGATGACTTTTCATAATAACGGCAAAATGAATAAGGAATAAGTACATTTTCATGTATGCTGTGGCAAATAAATCTCAGGTAAAATATGGCAAGCAGCGATGCTATATCCCTGAGTTCTCTTCTTCTAAAATAATTCACTTAAGAAGACATTTCCCCAGGATTTTGGAGTACACAGCCGTGAACATGACAACAGTGTGAGTCAGCTGCGTGAATCGGGGGCTCTGTCACGTATAGACTCTTGCCTTTTCTGATGAGCTTCCAACTATTCTCATGGCTTAAAAATAACCTATAATACATGAGTCATTACTCAGGATTATCTTCAAAGAATTCCAATTACAGAATTTAGTCACTGGAATCCCCCCCCCTTTTTAGACATAAGAACAAGTATCTAGGCAAAAAAAAAAAATCATAGAATTCACAAGTCAAGATTTATACTTTTTTTTTTAAATAGAACAGGCGCTAAATAAAAGTGCCATTCCCTGCAGCTCTAGCTGAGTTCAAAGGCACACTGTACCAGCTTCAAAGTTTATCCCAGGAATAGATGCAAAGTTACACGTGTTCTAACTAGTGTTCTAACACGTGTTTCAAGTCTTTAGCATGCAAAATGCTTCTTCAGTTTTGGACAAATCATAAAATAAAAATATTTCTAACTGTGCATATTTCTAGTTTAGAGTTCATGGTCTAAGAAAAAGGGAGACCCTAACAGCCTGTACTGGCTTCCCTGGTAGCTCAGATGGTAAAAAGTCCGCCTCTAATGCAGGAGACCCAGGTTTGATCCCTGGGTCAGGAAGATCCCCTGCAGAAGGAAATGGCAACCCACTCCAGTATTCTTGCCTGGAAAATCCCACGGATGGAGGAGCCTGGCAGGCTTGGCGGGCTACAGTCCACGGGGTCGCAAAGAGTTGGACATGACTGAGTGACTAACATACATCCTTTGAAAGCCTATAATGTTGCAGGAAACAACACAGATAGTTTCCCTGGCTCTCAAAACGTCGAGAGGCAGCCAAGCCGCTGCCAACTGATGCTCTGATTCATCTTGCCAACTTCATTCTTCCTCTTCTCTTTCACGCATTTAACACTCATCTAGAAAGGGAAACCCTCCTACACGGTTGGTGGAAATGTAAATTGGTGTAGCTGCTATGCCAAACAGTATGGAGGTTCCTTAAAAACCACATGATCCTGCAACCCCGCTCCTGGGCATGTATACACACACACACACAACAGAAACACACACACACACAATGAACTAATGCCATTTGCAGCAACACGGATGGACCTGGAGATCATCATGCCAAGTGAAGTAATTCAGACAAAGACAAATATCATAAGATACACACAGGCTCTAACAATTCCATGTGCAACTGATACAGACAAACTTATACAAATGATATGACTCAAACTGATTTACAAACCAGAAATAGACTCCCAGACACAGAAAACAAACTTACGGTTACCAAAGGGGACGGGGAGAGCAGGAGGGATAAATCAGGGATTTGGGATTAACAGATACATACTAACACACACACACACACACACACACACACACACACACACACACACACACACACATATATATATAACAGATAAACAAGGGCCTACTGGATAGCACAGGGAACCTTATTCAATATCTTGTAATAACATAGAATGGAAAACAATCTGAAAAAGTGTGTGTGTGTGTGTGTATATATATATATATATATATATATATATAATTGAGTCACTTTACTATACACTAGAAACATTGTAAATCAACTATACGTCAATAAAAACATTAAGAAAACCTCCATCTAAAACTTCCTTCTCTTCCCTATACATGGATCTCCCTTCTCTGCCTCCACGCTCTTGCTCATGCTCTTCCTGTCTCTGGAAGCCCCTCCCTCCATAGCTGCATGTCTACACCATACACGTATGCCTCAGACTCATCTCAGATACCACCTTCTCTAAGCAGTCTAGTATCTCCAAGAAGAAAAGGAGGCCCTTCTCCCAAAGGAATCATCCCAGTGCATACATGTTGCCCTGCTCCTGCCATCTACTCTGGGCTCACTGAGGGCAACACAGATACAAGGTAATCCCTAGTGTAGAGCCTGATTTATAACAGGCATTAGAATCTGTTCCCTACATGAGCAGTACGGTATTAGAAAGTCATGAACAGGCAGATTTGCTGATTCAATAAACTAAATGGATCAAAAGGAGATGAAAGGAAGGAAAAGATGGGGCATGTCTGGGAGACCAGAGGATCTCCGGGGGTCAGGCCATGCCAAAGGCAACAGAAGATGGAAGGCTGAATTCCTACTGAAAGGACCACATACCCGGCCCCCACTCCAACTGTATCATTTATAGAGCCTTGTCTTCTCACCACAACATCCTTCCGTCTCTCTGTCCATACCTAATACAGCTCCTGGAAGGCAGTCACAGGCTCTTGTGACTTGACCAGGGGCAAAAGGAGCATCTGCAGAACAATGCATGCTCAGAAACTGCAGGTCTCTGGGGTCATCCTCAAAGAAGCCTTCGCTATGCAGGTTGGTTCCTGGCAGCCAGCCTCTAAGTCCATTCAGCTTGGGATGATTTAAACCAAACTCTGAGTCTTCTTCAGAGGTCAGCATGGAACTTCCCCGTTTGCCAACAACCAACATTTCTTGAGCGGACAGCTGAGAGGGACCTATAATAGTACTGTAGTAGTAGTAGTTGTAATGATAAAAATCAGCTTCAAAGTCCTGTCCCTCAGGTAGAACTGAAGCCTGCTGCTGCTAAGTTGCTTCAGTCGTGTCCGACTCTGTGCGACCCCATAGAGGGCAGCCCACCAGGCTCCCCCTTCCTGGGGATTCTCCAGGCAAGAACACTGGAGTGGGTTGCCATTTCCTTCTCCAGTACATGAAAAGTGAAAAGTGAAAGTGAAATTGCTCAGTCATGTCTGACTCTTAGCTACCCCATGGACTGCAGCCTACCAGACTCCTCCATCCATGGGATTTTCCAGACAAGAGTACTGGAGTGGGGTGCCACTGCCCTCTTCTAGGAAAGGCAAAAGCAGGTTTCAGAACAGTCAAGCAGGAATGCGGCCTTTTCTATCCTCACCCCATTTATCAAATACAAACATAAAGCCAATTTCCCCTTGGAGCGCTGGGCATGCATACAAGGCACGTAAGTTTTCCCTTAGATGGGGCCTTCTATGGAATGTAGAGCCCAAGGTACCTCATTCCTACTGTCAATGAAACAGAATAATTTTTCTTTATGTAGGTTTTCCTCCATGAAGTAAAGGAAGTATCACCAAGGCGCCCCTGTCAAGGTCATGATACCCTTCTGAAAAATAAGTCCTCGATTATTTTGACCATCATGCCATTATTAATATGGACATAAATTCTCTATGCTATTTCATGAGTATATTTCCAGGCACATGATATATATTTTATAATTTCATATTACATCATGATAAATGTGACTGGTAAGAGTCATTCCTTCACAAACACAGGTCTTGTCCATATTTTATGCAAACTTACTATTCATCATATTTAGTGCCCTCATACTTAATCTAAGAAGATAATGAAAGTGTAAGCTGAAGGATTCATTTTATAAAATTCTAACATAGCTATTTCTCTCCCCCTACAGAGGGGCAGCTTGTCCCTGACCTTCTGTTTCTTCTTTTTAAGTCATGGACCTTTTTAAGACTAAAATAAAAGTTATGGATCCATTCTCCAGAAAAACATCAGAGTTTCCATATAACTAGTTATACTTCACTGCAATTTTGTTTCTTTAAGATGAATACAATGTAGAAATAATTGGTATAAAGAATTATATATTCAGTTGGCCAAGAAACTCATTTGGGTTTTTCTGTAAGATGTTAATAAAAAATAAAAACAAGCTTTTTGGTCAACCCACTTCATTTTTTACATGTTTATTGTGCATATAAACCAAAAAGTAATCCTGTTTCAGAATAAATTCCAGTTTGGAGGTTTACTGTTATAAACAGCTTCTGTGTGTGTGTGTAGTCAGGTTTTAACAGTAATGAAAGCTAAGCCTGCATCAAGCAACTCCAGAACTGTGTAGTATTCTTTTGCAACAAGTTCATGGCTCACTCTTTACTATGGCTTTCAAGAAGTATCTTTGTGTTTGGCAAGGTCTGCATCACTGGAGGTGCCTCTGTTGTCACAGAAAAGATCCAGAAGTTTGAATTTCCAATTTGAATTCTCAAAGGTGTTGTGTACTGTTGCCAGGTGTGTGCGATTTCTTTCTGCAGAGAAGTTAATGAGATTTTGTCCTCTTGGAGACTGAGCTGCAGGGCCTCTTCTTCCAGAGCAGGCAGGTTCGCTAGGTATTTGCCGCCATCCTGCTCTTCCAGGATGAAAGCCCAGTCATGAGAACTCAGGGCTTCTCAGGAGCGTCAGTGACGGCACATGCATGCGTGGGCGTGCTCTCAGTCAGGCACCACTCTTTGTGACTCCATGGACCGGCAAGCGTAGACCTCATAATTAGCTGGTGGGTCCCTGCCAACTAGCGCCTTCCCATCCCCGTCACATTGCTGGGACATCCCCCAACCCCCCTTCCCCGACCTCTTTTAGGCAGCAGTTCGCTCTCCTCTAAAAAGCCTCTTGATGAAAGTGAAAGAGGAGAGTGAAAAAGTTGGCTTAAAGCTCAACATTCAGAAAACGAAGATCATGGCATCTGGTCCCATCACTCCATGGGAAATAGATGGGAAACAGTGGAAACAGTGTCAGACTTTATTTTGGGGGGCTCCAAAATCACTGCAGATGGTGACTGCAGCCATGAAATTAAAAGACGCTTACTCCTTGGAAGAAAAGTTATGACCAACCTAGATAGTATATTCAAAAGCAGACACATTACTTTGCCGACTAAGGTCCGTCTAGTCAAGGCTATGGTTTTTCCTGTGGTCATGTATGGATGTGAGAGTTGGACTGTGAAGAAGGCTGAGCACCAAAGAATTGATGCTTTTGAACTGTGGTGTTGGAGAATACTCTTGAGAGTCCCTTGGACTGCAAGGAGATCCAATCAGTCCATTCTGAAGGAGATCAACCCTGGGATTTCTTTGGAGGGAATGATGCTGAAGCTGAAACTCTAGTACTTTGGCCACCTCATGTGAAGAGTTGACTCATTGGAAAAGACTCTGATGCTGGGAGGGATTGGAGGCAGGAGGAGAAGGAGACGACCGAGGATGGGATGGCTGGATGGCATCACGGACTCTATGGACATGAGTCTGAGTGAACTCCAGGAGATGGTGATGGACAGGGAGGCCTGGCGTGCTGCGATTCATGGGGTCGCAAAGAGTTGGACACGACTGAGCGACTGAACTGAACTGAACTCGCTCTCCTCAGGCTCTCATTCCAGGCTCAGGACTCTCCAGACACAAAGAGGAAGCCAAAAGCACTTAACACCATGGTAAACTGCCCTCCCAGAAAAGCATACTTTTGATGTGCCCAACAGAGCAACTTGGCTCCTCTTTGTTTAACCTCCTCCTTTAGATTAGGTTCCCAGCCTCTGCAGAGCCCCAAAGCCAAACAGGAAGCTGTGTGGCATGGAGGAAGGCAGGTGACTTGACAGGGAATGAGAAAGCTCCTGAGATCAGACAAGGCCCACTCACTTAACAAGGCCTCCTGCCTGTTAGACTGGGGAGCTCTTTGAGGTCAAGACGCAATAAAGCGCTCTTTTATTGTACCTTATTTGCTTTTAACGGAGGGAACCAGAGAGAGCGGGCATATGGTTTTCAAATCTCAAGCAAAACAGATCTGTAGCATCTGCCACCCAATGAGTCAGAACGGTGCCCATGGGCCTCGAGATCTGCCTCCTGCTCTTTCCTCCCTATGCCTTTCTTCAACTGGACTTGCCTTCCAGGCTCGTAGTATCCGGCAGCCTTCTCTGGGCTTAAAGAATCTCGGACACCGTCTGACTTCAACCTCTCCCAGGCCTCCCGTCTCCTGCTTACTCTGTGAAGTTCCAACTGGGGCACCCATTGCTCCTGGACCGCCCCACCTCAGAAGCCTCTTTGGACGTCAGGTTCCCACTGAACAAGCAGGGTCTGGCCTCACTAGGCACTGATCTGCTTTACTGAGTACAAACCAGATAAGGCTCTCAGAGAGCCAATGAAATAGGCACGCGTCTGTACTGATGTATTTGGTTAACAATTTGGAGTCAGAGAGTTAACATGAAGCCAGTCATAACCAGAGTAAAACAACTTTCCATCCTACTTCTGTAGAGTAACACCTACTACATGAATGAAAATAATGCCAGACGAACTCTCAGAGAGTCCCCACCATGGCTCCACCTAAATCTCAGGAGCTTAGCACCCTGGAAGTTCATAATCATCTTCTGTAACAGAGAGCTCAATGCCAGCTTCAAAGGTGGCCTGATGCCTCCAAGGCACATGCGCCTTCCATCTTGTGGCTCAACTGCCTCACAGCCCTGGGTATCCAGCTAACAAAGAGAGCGTGGAAAAGACGCCTCTGTCTCCTAGGCAGCCCCAACTCACAGACCACAAACATGTGCTACCTACACCCCACTGGCTAGAACCTGAGTGCAAGGCACACTGGGATATGTAGTCCAGCTGTGAGGCACGTGAGAGCAAGTCCATGGTGGGCGCCTCAAAGGCACCCCATAACCCTCCTCCTCCCATCAGTCCACAGCGAATGAGCACAGCCTGTGCTGGGGTCACAACCTCATGGGCAGGGGCCTTCTGAGACCAAGAGGACCAATCCCCTTTCACTGAAGGCCTGAGGGACCTGGCAGGGCCTTCTCCTTTCTCAAGCTTTACCGTCAGCCATCTTCACGGTCTGCATCCACCACAAACCAGCCTCTCTGGCCATTTGAGGCATGTGCGTGGAGAATGGTTTTCAGCCAGCTCTCCCATTTATGGGTCATGTTTGTAATTCTCATTTCTGTTCAAGTTTCCTCTTGATTTTACTGTCTAATTACAAACAATGTGTGGTAACAGGCCTCCTGACTGTTAAGACTGGGAGCTCTTTGAGGTCAAGACACAATCTATCGTGTGCTCTTCTATTGAAACTTCATCTGCTTTTAAAAGGAGGGAACCAGAAAGGAGCGTGACAGAGGCCAGCCTGTAAAAGGGTCCTAGAAGCTCAGCAAACAAGGGCCTCACTTTGAGACAGAGAAGTAAAACTCTGCCAGGTTCAGGCCAGCTCACCAAAGAAATTGTGTTTACCGCAGTATAACGTGTTAATCGCAGACACATGCAGTTGCAGGCCAGGGCTACTGTGCTCTCTTGTTCAGGTAAACACTTGCTGTACATTATACTGTGGAAATAAATCCACAATGGCTCGCTGACCCCACCCCTCCCTCATGAATCCCTCACCTCTGGTGATCTGGGTCACCATCTTTCCTTTCCCCCATAGCACCAAGGCTCTGCCACGCTCCTATTACGCTCCACATTCTTCAAGGAGTTGCTCTCAGCTCCCTGTCACCTTGGAAAGCCGCTAGAAAACTCCTATTTCCCCAAGGAACTAACTGTGACAAGGGTAAAGACATCACTTTTCCAAGACTGCACATCTATTAATGAGAGCTCATTTCCCAAAGAAACATCTCTAGTGAAACCCATAGTGGAATTTAGGAAATGATGATGAGTTTCAGGGAGGCCCTGAAGGGCAGAGATATTGTGAGGTGAAAAGGCTTCTTAATACGCTTCAAATACCCCCAAACATGGTAGTTTTTGGACCACCCATATCTATACTACCCCTGGAAGAGAGATCCAGTCCAGTCCTGAGTTGAATCCCCATCTTCAACCCCAAGAATGCCCTCAGGCTTAGCAAAAGTCCTGCAGAACCTGACATCTGCGAACAGCCCAACTATTGTACCCATCTTGAAGATTCAGTGATGTGTGTATGTGTTATCATCTCTACAGATAAACCCTTAATAGAGATATTGAGGGTAGAAAGTCTTCAGGGAAATATTCACAATCAATCAGCACTTCCTTGTTGTAAGAGAGCTGATTGTCAAGACTGTTGTTTGGGAAAAATATTTTAGAAGGTCTCAAATCAAACTGCATAATCAGCACTCATGTTTTATGCAAATTAGAATACATATTCCTACACTGCACCAGAGGACCTACTCATCCCAGCCCTGTCTCTCTTAGGGAAAGCATCTGCCACCCAAAATTTAGAGCAGTAACTCACAGACCATGGAACAGTGTGTTGCCACAGATTAGACTTGTTATAAATTTATAATGATTTCATATAAAAACATTACATTTTAATAGTTTCCAGAAACGACAGGAAAGGGCTGGTATAAATGTTTAACTAGCAGCGTCTCACATTTCACACTTTGTTTACTTCATTACTGGGTATGCTAAAATGAAGCTGCTAGATTAAAAACAAAAATGTCATCAAATTCAAAACAGAAAACTTATGAACAAATACTCTCGGTAAGGCAGATATCAAGCCTGGAGGATCTCTCACAGCCTCTTTTAGATAAACACTTGGATACTGCATTTACTATCTAGTCATTTTTCTATACAGGTACTATTTAAAAATCACTCTTAACCTGGCTCTCAGAATTAGATTTGTGTCCCTACTGAAGGCCACCATGGAGGGGTCCTGTCCCTTGGTGTTCTCTGTGCTGAACTGTTTATGAGTTCTACTGTGATTCTACACATAGTATTTCTATGCTAAAGGAAAGAGGATCATTCTAAACACGTCAGGCCTTGTTAACAGGAGATGAAGCTGTGACAGGCACTGGGGTGTGTCTGACATACAGACCAGGCCTCAAGCTGTCTGGCAGGAATGCATCTGACCTGTTATTGTCAGGTTTGCCCTATTATCTTGATACTCTCTTTTGAATTCTTAGTGATTCTGACCTTTCTTTTCTGATACAATCACTCACCAGAGTCCAAGAACGCAGTGGTATTCCAGACCACAGCAGCGGAAATCATATACTTCTTATTTATTAATTGTAGATGAAACAGATTTAAACCTCCATGCCACACCAGCCAGTGCAAAAGGGCGGTTGTAGGATAATAAGTTTAGCTGGACTCCCCTTTCTGGGATTTTTAACTTTCATAGGTGTTTTTGCAATGTTTGAATGATTATGACTAAAGGTCAGATGTTATTTGTACAATCGGAAAATAAAGATTTAATTTTGCTAGCTATGAAAAAAGAATGTTCCTCTGGTCTAGGTGGTCCACAAGACCCACAGGGTCAGGGTAGAAGGTGACACCAGGCAAAATCCACGAGAACCAAGAGCTTGGGAGTAGCTTCAAGTGGCGAGTACAAGTCCTAAGTAAGGGACAAGCCAGGGGGAGCAAAAAAGAAGCGGGCAGGCTGGGAAGTGGGGCACAAACTAGAATGCTTCCTAATGGCTTTGCCCAATGCCCAGCATAGAGAATGGCGCAAAGCAGGGCTCAGCACCTTTGCTGAACGTGGTCAGGAAATGGGAGTGGCTTGGGAATCAGTCTGCTGCCTGCCAATCCAATGTGCTACCCACTCTCGCCTAGGCTGGCCCCCCAACAGGGGACATGTCAATCTAATTAATGCCCACTTAGTTGAGGCTGCTATAGCAGGTGTCACGGTAGATCCAAAGATAAATATCAATAAAAACCAGAAAGCTGACAGGTAGAGAGTACCTCCCACGTGCTGGGCACTGTTCTGACTACTTTTGCAGCAGTAACTCACCTGATCTTCACAGTAACTCTACACAAGGAGAAAGTATTATTAGAATCCCAAATCATAGATGAAGGCACCAGGACACTGCTGGTTAAGCCACCTGAGGTCACAGGGTTAGTAAGTGGAGCCAGTTTTCAAATGAGCTATTTTGGCTCTGGAGCCCGTGATGTTTGTCATTACACCATACTGCCTCTTACACAATCTCTAGCCACAGGGCCAAATCTACCACGAAGGAGTGGGCTCTGCAGGACAGCTTGTGGCTTGAGTCCGTCCAGGGAGGCACAGGTGCAAAGTTTACAAAAACCATTCATTTACCCAAACACACCACAGGTCCAGTGTAATTCTGGGTGCTAGGGGCTTCCCAGGGGGTGCAGTAGTGAAGAATCTGCCTGCCAGTGCAGGAGATACAAGAGACACGGGTTCAATCCCTGGGTTGGGAAGATCCCCTGGAATACAAAATGGTAACCCAGTATTCTTGCCTGGAGAGTCCCATGGACAGCAGAGCCTGGTGGGCTACAGTCCACAGGGTCAAAAAGAGTCAGACACGACTGATCGTGCACACACACAATGCACCTAGGGACACAGAAAAGGTGTGAAAAGCAGACCGTATAGTCCATATATGTTAGCGGGGGAGACACTCAGTATAAAATAAACAAGCATACAGACAAGGCACTTGAAGACGATGAGTGTAACGGCCAGAAAGCAAGCTGGGTCAGGCGTCAGAGGGCTCAGGGGCATCTTGCTCACTGAGGCTACCCAGGGGAGGCCCCTCTGACCAGGTGATTCCTGAGTCAAGACCTAAAAGGAGGCAGAAGGCCATGTGCGTTTGGGTTGTCTGAAGAATAGCAGGTGCGTCGGGATTGGAAAGAGCAAGAAGAAAAGCAGCCCGGAACGTGCTGAGATGCGTCAGGCGTGGAGCAGCCAGATCTTGGGGGCCTCGCAGGTGAGGGAAAGGCTGGGGTTTTCCTCTGAGATGGGCACTTTTTTTTTTTTTTTTTTTGAGAAAAGGCAATTTTAAGAGAAAAAAATAGAGTTAGAATTTGTGATTGAATTAGAGACTGACATATTCAGGCTACTGATAAAACAGTGAGATCAGTTAGACACTCACATCAGCCACAGATTTATAAAAGGTTTCTGGAGGATTTTGCCAAATCTTCCTTTTTACTTTTTAAAAATGGTGATTAAAATACACATAACATACAATTTACCACCTTAATCATTTAAGGTGTACAATCTCGTCCTTATTTGGAATAAGTATGATACAATAGACACTACTCATGACAGTTAAGATGTTAAGTTAAATCTGGATTCAAATCCTGGATGTCCCATGTACTCAGCTGGCTTCCTGTGCCTGTTTTCTCACCTGGGGAAAATACAGTATGCCTACCTCCCCTCTAACTTTGGCCAGGTCAGCTGAGAAAACACCCAATACAACGCTGGCTTCTGTATCATTATTCAGAGGGTGGTCAAGACAGTAACAAGAGCTTCCCTGGTGGCTCAGATGGTAAAGAATCTGCCTGCAATGCAGGAGACCTGGGTTCAATCCCTGGGTCGAGAAGATCCCCTGGGGAAGGGAATGGTTACCTACTCCCGTATTCTTGCCTGGAGAATTCCATGGACAGAGGAGCCTGGCGGGCTATAGTCCATGGGGTTGCAAAGAGTTGGGCATGACTGACTGACTTTCACTTTCTTCAAGACAGTAACTTTGAAGAAAACTGTCTCCTAGTCTTTGGAGTCACCTAAGAGTGACGCTAACCAGAAGGTCCCACACTTAGCAGCAGTGAGCACTCCAGCTTCACTATGGCTCAGGAGCTCAGGAAGACGTAGCCTGACTCTGGCTGAGGTTTCTGGGCAGTGATGGGCCTCCTGTGGAGGGTGCTGCAGCTGTGGCCCTGACACTAGTCGCCACCCTCAGGCCTTTGTCACGGTGACAGAGGCTGCCAGCCCGTGTGCCACCTCGCAGTGGACTCTGGGAGCCTTGTTGCCCATCCTCAGGATCGGGCCTCAGGATGCCCTGGGGCCACTGATGAGATGATACCAGAGGCTCCAGCTCTCAGTGGCCTCGCAATTAAGCCTAACAAGGAACAAGGAGCTCCTTGGGGGGCACACGGAGGTGCTCACAGTAATTGGCCGTGGGCCTCAGCTTCCCCAGGGGCCGGGGATTATGTGTCAGCGGCAGGGAGGGGCCCAGGAAGGGTCAAGACCTTGAGGGAGGCCAGATGGGAGCAGCTTCATGCATAAGTCATGAGCGGCCCCGCTGACTGCTCCATGCACTCTGGGGCGAGACACAGAGAGGCCGGGCCCTGAGGTGGGGAAGCAGGCAGCAGAGACTGCCCCACCCCACCCAGGGCTGGGAGTCTGCTGGGGCCTGGGCTGCCCCCTCGCATCTGACTGTGGCTGCAGGGACACTGACTTCAGAGCCCCAGGCTCTTGCAGAGGCAGGCAATAAAAACACGGGCATCCTGCAGAGTATGTTCGGATTTGGCTGCCGCTGGAGACCTTGGCAGAAGGTGTGGGTCCCTGACAAGAAGGATGTGCGTTCTCAGACAGACACAGCCTTGACTGAGCAAAGAAGGATGTAAGTGTAGAATATGGTAGGCACGTATGTCTGGGTGCTGGATATTTACAAAGATACTTGCTGTTTCCAAAATATATATTGTGTGTGTGTGCACCTGTAGGTATGTCTTTTATCCACGGCTTTCTCTGGGCTGTGACAAGGGATTCAGTGCACTACGATAAACCTCATGCAAAACGATCCCTGGTAATCCTCATTTAAGGACGGTAACAGGTAAGTCAGCACTCGGCTTTGAGATGTTACAGGATTTGTCCAAGGACACACAGCAGATAATTGTCAGAGTAAGGTCTGAACCTGCTATCTAGGCTCCAGCGTCTTCCCTTAAGCCAGCCACTGGGGTGTGACTGTCTAAAAGGGCTCACTCGACACTCCCCCATCCCCATAGGCCAGTCTCTGCGCCTGAACTGATGGCACAGCAAGACTGCTGAGCCCCTGACCTCTGCCAGACCCCAAGCTGGGCCCTCTGTCCTTGTTACTGCATTACTGATGGGTGAGCAGGCAGATACGGCCATGTTAGCAGATAAAACAACTATCCTACTTTCTGCTAGCCTGTTTCACAGCACTCTTTAACCAGTATTCTCTTCCTGATATTTCCTTCTAGTGCTGCTCAGAGTCTCTTCCCTTGTGAATTCTTTACTAGATAAAACAGTGTTTAGAGACAGAAACCCTAAACAGTTGAGTCAGTTTTGAATGTCATTATCACCTTCAAATATAAGAGAAATTTAAAAGATCTGTCAGCAGGTCTTCCAGAAACTGACAGGCAGGAATTAAGAGTTCCAATCCCCTTCTCAGCAAGCATAACCCAAAGTTCGGAATTGGCACAGACAGACCAGATTCTGAAAAGGGAGTCTCTCAGACTCAAATTGTGTTTATGGTTCTGTTAACTACCCATTCTGGATTTTCAGAAGTCATGTCTAGACCATGTAAGTATCACCTCTAAAACTCCCTGGGGACCACGTTAAAGTGCAAACTCGGATTTAACAGGCACAGGGTGGGGTCTGAGATTCTGCATTTCAAATAAGCTTCCAGGTAATGGAACTGCTGAAGGTCTGGGATCATGTTCTGAGTAGCAATGGGCTGGAGATCCTGTCAACACCACACACCAGCAAGCTATCCCCAAGACGGCACTTCTTGAGTGTTTTCACTAGACACAATTCTGATTCCCAAAGTGCTTTTTCAAAATAAACAAATGGGACCCAATTAAACTTAAAAGCTTTTTGCACAGCAAAGAAAGCCATTGACAAAATAAAAAGACAGCCTACTGTACAGGAGAAAATAGCTGCAGATGACATGACCATAAAGAAGGCAGAGAGCCGAGAATAACTGATGTTTTGAACTGTGGTGCTGGAGGAGACTTGAGAGTCCCTTGAACAGCAAGGAGATCAAACCAGTCCATCCTAAAGGAAATCAGCTCATTGGAAGGACTGACACTGAAGCTTCAAGACTTTGGCCACCTGATTCGAACAGCCAACTCACTGGAAAAGACCCTGATGCTGGGAAAGATTGAGCGCAAGAGGAGAGGAGGGCAACAGAGGATGAGATGGTTGTTGGACAGCATCACTGATTCAATGGATACAAACATGGGCAAACTCCAGGAGATGGTGAGGGACAGGCAGGCCTGGCGTGCCGCAGTCCATGAGGTCACAAAGAGTCAGACATGACTCGGCGACTCAACACATGGACACACATGACCAATAAGGTGTTAATTCTCAAAAATACATGAACGGTTCATACATCTCAACATCCGAAACACAAGCAACCTGGTTTTAAAAATGGGCAGAAGACCTGAATAGACATTTTTCCAAAGAGGACATGCAGATGGCTAAGAGGCACATGAAAAGCAGCTCAAAACCTCCAATTTTCAGGGAAATGCAAACCCAAACAAGGAGATCAAAAAGACCACAAATAACAAATGTTGCTGAGGATACAGAGAAAAGGAAACCTTCATACGCGGTTGGTGAGAATGCAAATTGGTACAGTCACTGTGGAGAACAGTATGGAGTTTTCTCAAAAGAGCTAAAAATAGAACTACCACAGGATCCAGCAATTCTGCTCTGGGGTATATATTTAAAAAAATTCCAAGACACTAATTGGTAAAGACACATGCACCCCATTGTTCACAGCAGCATTATTTACAATTGCCAAGGTATGGAAGCAATCTAAGTGTTCATCAACAGAAAAATGGACAAAGATGTGATACATATACACACACACACACAATGGAATATCACTCAGCTGTAAAAAAAAGAATGAAATTTTGCCATTTGCAACAACATGGATGGATATGTAGGATATTACATTGTGAAATAAGTCAAAGACAAATACTGTATGATACCACTTATATGTGGAATCTAAAAAATACAACAACCTAGTGAATGTAGCAAAAAAGAAACAAGACTCACAGATATAGAGAAAGAAAAGCCGTTGCCAGTGGGGAGAGAGGAGGGGCAGGGGAGTAAGGGGTACATCCCATGATATATAAAACAAGCTACAAGGAGGTGCTTACAACTACAGGGAATATAACCAATACTTTAAAATAACTATAAATGGAGCATAACCTTTAAAATGATGAATCACTATACTGTACACCTGTGCAATACTTATATAACACTGTTTACCAACTACACTTCAGTTTTTAAAAAGTGCCCTCGGCTGAGTCATCTCAGTATCTGTTTTGGAAAATCTGTTTGACTTATATCAGGGCCTGTCACAAGTGAACACATCTTCACTTCACAGCAAACAATAACACTTGCCTCATTTAAGAGAGAAAAGAAGGAAATGAATATACACTTATGCATAGGCCCTAGAAGCAAACTGCTGTCCTTCAAACGTGTGGGGAAACCATCCCCACACTATGGCTGAGTGTCCCATCCTGTCCTCTGTGCCAGGAGGGAGGGTACTGAAGGTGGGTAGATCCTTAGACCTACTACAAACCACTTCCATGAAGAGCTGTGGGGCTTCCTGGACCTGTCCACAATTCTGAACATTTCCCTCACTCTGTGCGCACAAAGTTGGTTTCATAAATAATTCACTTGGCTTTTTGTCAGAGTTTATTCTGTTATTCAATCCCTCTACTGGGTTTTAAAATTTGAAAGTCATGTTTTTGTTTTATGGATGCAATAGTCTTTGAAGTCTTTGTGAGAATAGCAATTAGAATTTTTTTAAAGTCTTCTTTCTTATATATATTTTCCCCTCTGTGGCCACTGGCTCGTCGGATTCACCTGGGGTCATTCTTGAGCCAAAGACTCCCCTCAAGCGTCCAGCGACTCTTATTTGTCTGTCTGTCTTCATAAATGAAGACCTCATGAGTGACTGCTGGGCCCTCAGGAATTTTTAGGAGCTCACTTTGAGTTCCTTGGGAGATCTGCTCCTGAAGGATGCTGTGGAAAGCTGTGGGCAGCCTTGCCCTGGGGTGGGTGAGAGAGACAGGAATGAAAGACGTAACTTGAGAGGAGCATCCAACTCTGGTGGAGGGCAGCCAAAGAGAGAGGCCAGGGCAGTCCAGCCTGGAAGTCTGTTGCTGGTGTGCACACAACACAGAGCAGCCTGGGGAAGATCCTGTGATGAGCAGCTCCGAGTCGGGGCTTGGGTCTGGGCCCTGCCCTTCCTCTGCGCCGCTGCTTTTCCTGAGCCTGGAATTCTCCCAGAGCATCTCCGTATTCCTGCTTCTTTCCCCATGGTGGGCTGTGGTCTCCTAAATTCTGAATACTTTTTCTGTTAATTAACTGTGTCTTCTAGAAACTTCCCAAATTAGGCATCTATTACTGACACCTTACCTTGTTTCCAGGGAGATTGATTGTGTTTTCACTTAATTTTATATTTATTTTGATTATTTCAATGATTTGCAGAGGCAATCAAGGTAAACACATGAATTTTCTCCCTGTTGTAACTTAAAATCTCAGCTTGTTTAGAAATGTATGTCCATATATACGTATGTTTATGTGCATATGTGCACACACACACACACATGTATGTTTAACATCAACTACAGTAATGTATGGGTAAGTTTAAGGATGCCCTTATTTTCTTTTTTACTGTTATGTATTTCCCAAGTCATAGTCCCTTTCTCTGATACTGTAATTTGTTGTAACAGTTTCACATATCATAAAATTCACCATTTTAAAGTGTACAACTCGGTGGTTTCTAGTACAGTCACAAAGGTGTATCAACATCACCATGATTGATTTTAGAACACCTTCATCATTCCCTTTGAAACCCCATATCCATTAGCAGTCACTCTCCATTCTCTGTTCTCTCCTGCCCCTGGCAAACACCAACATTTCTCTCTCTTTGGATTAGTCTATTCTGGTATTCCACAAAAACGGAAATCACACAGTGTGTGGCATTTTCCATCTAACTTCTCTTACTTGGCAAAATGTTTTCAGGGTTCATCTACGTGGTAGTTTGTATTAGTATTTCATTCCTTTTCATGGGTGAATAATATTTCATTGCATGGATCTATCACATTCATTTATCCATTCATCAGCGGATAGACACTCAGGTTGCTCCCACTTTTTGGCTATTACCAACAATGCTGCTATGAACTTCATGTGCAAACTGTGTGTTACTTTTATAATTTGAAAAATACTACTTCAGAAAAATTACAAAGTATCTTTTCAAAACAGTCAATAAGTCAAACCTTTTACTAATGTAGACTGGCTTTGCTCCTATTACTGGAAAGTATTTGGTTTTACTATGGAGAATCCCATGGACAGAGGAGACTGGCAGGCTACAATCCATACGGTCACAGAGAGTTGGATCCTACTGAAGTGACTTAGCATGCACACATACATTTAAAACCTTTCTAATACCTGCAAATGCTTAGATTTAATAAATTTTCTAGAAGTAAGCATACATTCTTGCATTAACTGGTAGTCAACTAATAAATTTAACCTTCATTTCAACATGGTAAGAGTACACTGATGTATGTTAACAACTCCTATGGTATTTCTCATCATTAGATCAGAAGAGCAGGTCTTCCTTTTAAGAATATCATCTTAGAATATATTTCATTCTGTCATGTACAACATCCAGAAAACAATATTTGTGTGCTGAATTAAAAACCTGCCCAAACTGTGAAAAAGAGGGAAAAAAAATCTATTTTGCCGCCCACTCATGGAGTGCAACCTTTAGAAAGGGATTATTTCCATTACATTTTCATCAGGGACTGGCAAAGAAAAGTATATCATGTTATTACGGAGCCTAGAAATGTAATGACTTCCAGGTTGCTAGGCAACACCTCGATGTTAAAGGCCCTAGTATCTGTGATCTCTAGAGACACTCTCAAATTTCATTAAAACCTCATAACCATTATACAGAAAGTCCATGTGGAGTTTATAAACAGACTCAGTTTCTTAACATAATAATGAAGAAATAAATGCAAATGCCAACGGCATCAAAACTTTTCTGGGACTTAAAACCAAATATTTTGGAGGCCCAATTAATGAAACCTACATTGTTTCTTGGGGGTTCACAGAAATAAAGCACTATCAGTTTAGAATGAATGAAGTAGTTCATATTCTGAAAACACTGTGTAGAACTTAGTGACTTTCTTTGAAGAAAGGATAAATATGTTCTGGGTATAAATTAGGAAGGGAGGCAAGGTTAATAGGAAATGAGAGTCCCAATCATTATTTGCCTCTAGCAGGGTCGTGACAGTGGCATGTTTGCAACTGAAATAGGAATGTAAGACGTTACAGGAAATAATTCTCAGGAACACTTTTCATACATTTTCTTCAGCAATGGTGTCGGAAAAAGCTAATCCCTGAAACAGGTAAAGTTGTGACAGGTCTCAGTAACAGTCCCATGTGCGGTCCCTGGGATGCTGGTCTAGGATTTGTGGCTCAGCTCGCTAAGATGCTCATGAGAATTGGTCTCTGCACCCCACACGGGGGGCCACCTAACCTCCTCATCCATCTCCTGAAGTTCTACGTACAATATCTAGTGGAAAGGGACTGTGTGGTTTGGTCAGTCTCACTCATCCATCCCACAAATCAAAACATTGGAAGATCAAAGTACTGACATAGATCAGAAGGGTCATTTACTGTGATGGTTGATTTTAAAGGCAAATTCTTAAGCAGAAACTATGCCAGCATGTGAGATCCTCAGATTTGCTAAGTTAAACTGGTGGTTACAGAGTGGCTTAGGGTTCTTATGACCCAAATTTTTATTTTCAAAACCCAGCCCCCAGGAACTTGGAGTATGGGTATCTTTACTGATAGACTGGTTTAGTGGTTCTCTCTCATGTGTGTGTATACACACACACACACACACACACACACACACTTCATCCAGGCTTAGGCACAATTTTTTATTAGCATATGTGTGATATACGAGTCAACTGCAAAGTGAAAATTCAAATCTTGCAGAAATATATGGGATTTCATTAAATCATTCCTGGCAATGGTGGAAGAACCACATCCAAAGCCTTGGACGAGGGAAGGTCTGAAAGATCAACAAGACTCGGTGGTCACCAGCTAAAGAGAAAAAAGGGCAGGAGCTTCAAAGGGAAATACTTATTTGAATAGCAATGGAAAATAAATGAAGACCTTAACCGGTTGTGTAAAAAAAAATAAAGACACCATTTTATGTTGATGCTGAGAAGGTTAAAAATATGAAGGCTGTTACACCATCATGCAATTCAATAATGTGAAAGATGACACACGAAAATGTCTACAGCTGCTGGTAGAGCCCAACGTGATGGAGTGAAAGGGTCCAGCTACAGGTTCTGGGTGGGTAGCTGAACACTCAGGATAAGACCAACCCTCTGCTGACTCCCATGGGCAGGGAGATGAGGGGTTCCCTCTGTGTCCTGGCTGGAGTCAGGAGAAGACCCAGAGCTCTGAAGGTGCCAGCAAAGCCCCTGCCTCTTGCCCACAGTCTCACCCACTCTGTCCACACCATCTCACCACCCACACTTCATCCTAGTTTACGCTGACCACTAAGTGGAGCCCTGGTCACCCCTCTTGCCCTGACCTCACACTCACAAGGCTCTCCGCAGCCCTTGCTCCAGCTCCCTGCTCACCCCTCCTCTTGACCTCTGCCCACCGTGCCCTTTGGACAGTCACCAGCACCATCTCCTATATCCTCAACCTCTTCCAGGATGTTCCCTTCACTTGCTGGCTCTAAGGAAAACACCGAGCTTCTCCCCCATGACAGTACTTTCCTTGCAGGCATCTCTTGACCGCCAGCCTGGAGATGGCTCCGTGATCCTCCCTGCTGCTTCCTGACCATTTCCCATCCCCGTTTCAGAATTCCCCAGCTTTAAATCTAATGTCACCAGAGCGTGGCACCTGCCACTCTCCCCTGTTGCAGCTCTCTGGAGATCACTCCGTCCCCAGTACCGCGCATGTCACAGTGCTCGGCAACATTTTGTTTGTAAAGAGGGTCCTTCTAGTACCACTCAGGTCTCTGGCTTTCCCTCCCATGACCTGGTTTCCTTCACGTCTCAGGCACTTGCTCGTGTGGTTTTACCTGAGACTTGACCCTTGCAGTTACCTGGCAGTCCTCCAAAATCCACACACAAGCAGCTCGTGCTCTGATCACCACCTTTCACCATTTCTCCCCAAGTCCGAACATCTCTCACTTGGAATCCCAGGCCTGGAGCCCCCACAGCCAGTGAGACATTCCCACTTGGATGTCTGGTAGGCTTCCCAACCATAACACGTCCCAAACTCTGCTCTCGATTTCCCTCCATCCCCTAGATAAGCTCCTCTTGGGTTTTGCTCGTTGAGGTTTTGAGTTAAAGCTAAAACTGAAATCACCTTTGGCTTTTCTCTCTGCCTCACAGCTCATATCCAATCCTCTGCAAATTCTATTGGTTCTACTTTCAAGATTTATCCAAAATATAACTGCCCCAGCCCTGACTAGGATTTCCTGGGGGCCATTAACCCGCTAGCATCTCTCACCCTTCACTTGCTTCAACGACTACTCTTGGGTGTGGCACCCCTCTGCCCCAAATGCTCCGCAGGTCCCTGCTCACTCAGGATCAAGGCTTGAGTGAGAACAGAACTGCCGTACGACCCTGGAATCCCACTCCTGGGCATACATCATGATTTTGCAAGGATAATGTCCCCCCTCCACCAAAGCCCTTCCCATCATCTCCCGCCTGCCTGGTAAATCTATTCCTTGCTCGTTTTGCTTTGGACACACAGCCCGCTTTGGGGCTCCCAGCACACCCTGGGGAGGCTCCTTTGCAGACCTAGTCAATGCTGGCCCCTGTCTAGTGGGTCCTGCTCCACTAGCCCCCTGACTTCCTTTAGGTCATCACTGAGGTGTCATCTCGCTGAGACCTTCCCTCGTCACTCCGACGAGAGCAGCGGGTGTCCCGCTGCACGTTCTTTCCTTCAGTGACCTCCTTCTCAGTGCTTTTATTATCTAAAGTATGGACAGTTTATTCTGCGATTGCAGTTATCGTCTCACTCTCCCCAGTAGCCTCCAGGAGGGCAGTGTTCCCAGTCTGTGTTGGCCACAGTTCTATCCCCAGGACTAGTTGCCGACTGACTGGTCACTCTTAGTGAAGACGTTTCCTATATGGTATTAAAAGGCCATGTAACTCCTTATGAGAATGCCCTCAAAATGTAGTGAAAAGACAAAATCAATTAACTTAAATAAATTTCAGTTTCATTTACTGAGATCAAGCCCCAGTCAAACATTCTGTCATTATTGACCACAGTTGTTAGGTGGCCAGTTTAAGTGAATCTACATGAAGTGGTTAGTTTTCCAGAACTACTTACTCCAGAACAAAAAGGAACTCCTGTGTTGCAAAATCATTTATCTTAAACATAGTCAAATATTTCTGGTGATCAATTTTAAAACACTTGCTTATACAAAACAATAATAGAGTTCATAACTCACCTTTAAATTCAACTTTTCTAACAGCCTGAATTGAAAATACTCTCTCAAAGGAACCCTTCTACACTACTGTTAGGAATGTAAATTGGTATAGCCACTATGAAGAACAGCACGGAGGTTCCTTAAAAAAATAAAAACAGAACTACTGTATGATGCTGTAACCCCACTCCTGGGCATATATCTGAAGAAAAACATGATCTGAAAGGATACACACACCCCAGTGTTCACTGCAGCGCTGTTCACAATAGCTAAGACGTGGGAGCAGCCTAAATGTCCATCGGCAGAGAAATGGGGCATATATGCAGTGGAATATTACTCAGCCATTAAAAAGAACATGGGTGGACCTAGAGAGTGTCATACTGAGTGATATGAGTCAGGGAAGGAGAAATATCACATGACATCCCTTATATGAGGACTCTACAAAGAAACAATACAAAAATGAATTTATTTACAAAATAGAAAGAGACTTATAAAATGAACTTATGATTGCCAGGTGGAAGGGGTAGTTAGGGAGTTTGGGATGGACATGTACACACTGCTGTATTTCAAATGGATAACCAACAGCACATGGAACTCTGCTCAATGTCATGCGGCAGTCTGGATGGGAGGAGAGTTTGGGGGAGAATGAATACCTGGATGTGTACGGCTGAGTCCCTTTGCGGTCCACCTGAAACTGTCACAATATTGTTAATCAGTTGTACCCCAGTACAAAATAAGGAGTTTAAAAAAAGATGATACTCTCTCAGATAAATATTTAAAATATCAACTGAAATTATGGTATCTTCAGTTTTTTCTCTAATTATTTAAAAACTGAAAACCAAAAACCCAATTCTGATTCTTTGTTATGTACAGCTTAACAACTTGAAAACAACCCTTTAGAATAAACGAAGGTATTCCTATGAATCCAACACAGACATTAACCGTTCTTCCACTGGACAGAGTTCATTTATTAAAGTCAGAGGAAGGCACACACAGAAATATCAGGGTGACACCACTTTGTGTGAATAAAGTATACACAGAAACTTGAAAAATATGGTAAAATGACAATTCTGATCATTCTTGATCACGCAGGTGTTCATCATCTTACTCACCCAACTTTTGTGTGGTTTTTATAACAGAAAGGTGAGTAAAAATATCATCCGTGGCAATCGGAACTTGAAAGAGGAGAGGGCCCTTGGAGAAAGAATTTTATTTGACAGAAGAATTTCAGCTGGTGAGCAGAGAGCTGAATCTTCTGATATTTTTTTAAAAAAAAAGTCAAAACAGAAAGAAAGTGATGCTGCCCAGGGCCCACAGACATCAGATGGAGAAAGAAGACAGGAAGGACCCCAGCCGGGTCATGAGGAGCCTCCAAGTGGAAGGGGGCAGTGGATGGGGGCGAGATGAGTGTAGCAAACAGGAGGAAAATGAGACCTGCTCAAAGTGGGTTTTACAGATGCCTTCTCTGTTACTTGCACATCCTCAGGAAACCTACAGCAAAGATCCACACACTTCCTCGGGCTCTTTGAGGTGGATGTGGTTTCACTCACAGAAACGCAGAAGTTTGGGTCCTAAGAATGACTGGCAGTAAATGATGACCTTATTCCACTGGCCGTAAGCTTCCTGAATCTGTGTTGCTCAAAATCTCAGGAAACTAAGGGAAAACTTTTTAGGCAAGATGTTTCTTTGTTGGAAAGATGCAGCTAAGTTAAAGAGTTCTCAATACCTTGTGAGTCTTATGGCAATCATGGGCAGAGATGCTCAACATGAATGGTGTGCATGGATGCAGGGAAAGATCCCTCCTGGAAACTCCCGAGAGAATCCTCTCAGAGCCTCAGGAAAACGTCCTAAGGGATGAGATTTCACAAGAATGGACTACAATGGCTTTTTATGCCTTTGGGCACATAGTGTTTCTCTAAAAATTTTCACAACAATCTCCCCACGTTTTCCTCCTTTAGGAAAATAAGCCAAGAAAAGAAGGATTTACCATGAGAATAATTAGCCAGCAGAGGGAGAGAGAAAGAGGTATCATTTTGCCTTTTGCTCCACCTGAAGGAATAGTTCTTCACTTTTCTAATAGAAATTAGATCCCTTCTGATTCGACATCTACAACTTATCCTGCTACTGAAATAGAAAATGAATGGCTGCAGAATTCCTCCTTTTCTTATTTGGTATCCTTAGAGCTTTGAAAACTCTGTACTTGAAGATACTACTGTTACACTGAATTTTAGCAACACAACGTCTCTGTTCTTATGGTGAAAATGAAAGGGCGAGGGGGCCCACATGAGAATTTGGAAGAGAAATGATGGTGAGCATATAGCAAGATATTCTGAAAGGCACAGGGTAAAGGGTCCCCAAGGAGTGGATATTTGTAATAATCTTTAATGCTAATCCATTCATGACCACACGACTGGATTAGTATGAATGGATTAGTCATTTCCAGTGGTTATGTGTGGATGTGAGAGCTGGACCATAAAGAAGGCTGAGTGCCAAAGAATTGATGCTTTTGAACTGTGGTGCTGAAGAAGACTCTTGAGAGTCCGTTGGACTACAAGGAGATCCAACCAGTCCATCCTAAAGGAAATCAGTCCTGAATATTCATTTGAAGGACTGATGCTGAAGCTGAAACTCCAATACTTTGGCCACCTGATGCACAGAGCTGACTCATTTGAAAAGACCCTGATGCTGGGAAAGATTGAAGGTAGGAGGAGAAGGGGATGACAGAGGATGAGATGGCTGGATGGCATCACCAACTCAATGGACATGAGTTTGAGTGAACTCCGGGAGTTGGTGATGGACAGGGAGGCCTGGCACACTGCAGTCCATGAAGTCGCAGAGAGTTGGACACGACTGAGCAACTGAACTTAATGTTAATCATCTTCAGAGAGTGATCCCAAGTCCCACTCCTCCTACCTCTACTGCACCAGGTAGATGGGTGGGTGGGCAGGTAAATGCAGCCCCAGCATGTTACCATCACCCTGTTGTGGACCATCCTCTTCTTTCATAGAGTAGTCAATAGCATACATTTAAGCCAGTTTTATAGAAGAAGCTTGTGGTGGTTTGTATGTAGTCAACATTTTGAGCATTAGAGTAGGCTAGCTTTAATTAAGAGGCAGGTATTTAATTTGCAATTGTTACATTGAAAAAACTCCCACTGATTATCAAGTTTAGGGGACAGGTAAACTTGGAAGAGATCTGAAGGGTTTCTATCACAGTAAAGCTGGAGTGCAAAGTATAACTATAAAACCACCAAACTTCCTGCTAAATGACAGTTACATAATTAAATCCTTAGGTTTCCTCAACATTTTTTCAATCTTCTAAATACAGACTAATACCCTAGGGCCAAAACATATCTCAATGCCATCACTACAAATTAAACATCCTATTTCTTTCATCTGTTAGTGAAAAGTCTGCTTTTACAAAGTTACTAGTCACAAGACTGGGAGTTTACACAGATATTTCAAGAAAGGGCCTTTTGTGTAACTCATAGGGAAGAAACTGCCATAATATTCCCAAGATAGCTCTCTAGTAACCACAGTGTACCTGTCAGAGACACACTCATTACTGGGCCCTAGAAACAGCAGGGCCAAGTGTATTTGGGGTCACCCTTTCTGAAACCATCCAGGCTCACTCAGGCTTGGGGAAAAGTGGGCACTCCTCAATCGGACTTAAAAGGAGGTGGTCTCACAGAGTAGAACTTTCCATAAGTGATTTACAGATTCAATGCAATCTCTATTAAAATTCCCATGGCATTTTTCACAGATATAAACAATTCTGAAATTTGTATGAAACCACAAAAGACCCCAAGCAGCCACAGCAATCTTGAAAAAGACCAACAAAGCTAGAAGCATCACACTCCCTGGTTTCAAACTGTATTACAAGCATATAGCAATCAAGACAGTACGGTACACGCAGAAAAACACACATTAATGGAACAGAATAGAGAGCCCAGAAATAAACCCAGGCCTACCTGCTGAATTAGTTTTTGACATAGGAGCCAAGAGTATAAGTCCGAGAAAGATCAATCGCTTCAATAAATGGTGCTGGGAAAACTGGACACATATCAAAGAATGAAACTGAACCACTATCTGACACCATACACAAAAATTCACTCAGAATGGACTGAAGACTTGACTGTAAGAGCTAAAACCATAAAACTCTTGGAAGAAAACACAAGCACTAAGTTCCTTGACTCTGGTCTTAGAGAGGATGTTTGGATCTGATATGGAAAGTAAAGGCAACAAAAGCAAACCAAACAAGTGAGACTATGGCAAACGAAAAAGCTTCTGCACAATGAAGGAGCCGTCAACAGAATGAAAGAGCAACCTACCTTGTGGGAAAAAAATGCCTGCAAATCACATGTCTGACAAGGGATTAATATCCAAAATATAGAAAGAATTTATACAAGTGAATAATAAAAAAACGTAACAATGCAGTTACAAATTGAACAATTAAAAAATGGGCAGAAGATCTGAATAGACAGTTTTCCACCGAAGACATACAGATAACCAACAGGTACATGAAAATATACTCACCATTATTAAAAATCAAGGAAATGAGATATCTCAAAACTACAATGAGATATCAACTCACACGTCAGAATGGTTATTATCAAAAAGAAAAATAACAAGTATTGGCAAAGACGTGGAAAATGGGGAACACTAGTGCACTGTTGATGGGAATATAATTTAGTGCAACCATCTTGGGAAACAGTGAGGAAGTTCGTCAAAAATTTAAAAATACAACTTCCTTAGGATTCAGAAATTCTACCTCTGGGTATTCATCCAAAGAAAACAAAAACACTAGTTCAAAAAGATATATACACCGTGTTCACTGCAGCATTATTTACAACAGCCAAGATATGGAGACAATCTAAATGTCCAATAACAGAAGAGGATGTGATGCGTACGCATTACCAATGGAATATTACTGCCATAAAAAAGAATGAAGTCTTGCCATTTGTGACAACATGGATGGACCGACCTTGAGGGAATTACGCTAAATGAAGTAAGTTGAGCATTGAAAGACAAATTCCACATAAGCTCACTTACATGTGGAATCTTAAAAGAAAAAAAGAAAGAAAAGGCCAAACTCATAGAATCAGAGAAGAGGTAAGTGGTGAGGGGTGGGGAGTGGGTCAAAACTGGTGAGGAGATTAAAAGGGACGAATTTCCAGTTATGAAATAAGTAAGTCTTGAGGATGCGATGTACAGCACAGTGGCTATAGTTAACACTATTATGCTGTATATTGGAAAATTGCTAAGACAGTAAACATTGAAAGTTCTACTCACAAGAAAAATGTGTAACTATGTATGCGATACATGTTAACTCTACTTATTATGGTGATCATTTTGTGGTATATACAAGTATCAAATCACTATCTTACATACCTAGAACTAATCTAATGTTATATGTCAGTTTTGCCTCAATTAAGGAAAACAAAAAAAGAAGTGCTCTCGGAAGGAATGTGCACTTAATGTCCTTTAAGGTAGGTCCTTAAGGAGCTTTTCCTTTTTAACTTCTTACAAACAGAAAGCTGCAATTAACAGGCCTCCTTGATCCAATTACTGAATCAGGTAACAAACCTTGACTGGTCCCTGTCTCTCTATCAAATCTAGTTCCTCCAGTCCAAGTAGGAGAGCCTGAGAAGCCGGCCCCCTTAAGATTTAAGGATTTAAGTACAGGAAATCTGTCACATTCCTTCTTTCTCCCAGGTTCCCATCCTCCATGCATCTGCCTATCCAGTCTCACCCACTCCTCAGAAACCTGGAGGCTCTAGAAACCTGGGGACTGAAGTGCCAGGCTGGGGACCAACTGAAGGCCTATCAAGGTACCGCTCAGTCTCATCCGGGCATCTATAAAACACTCAAATGAGCAGGCAATATACAATGAAGAGCAAAAATGAAGACTCGCCCACAACAAAAGTAGAGATTATTTTATAGACATTTCTTATTCAGCTCAGTGGCTGCTTATTAAATTCCAATCGCAGGCCAGGTGCTATGAGAAAGCCTTATTTCACAGTAAACACAATTTGAACTCAATTGAGATGCTACCAGTGTCCTTTGGTTTCAGAGACTAGAGCTTCCTAATTCTAACAACTTGTCCAAACTCCGAATGTCTGGTCCCCTCTGGCCTGTCTTGGTTCTTTCTCATGTCTGTCGGTCTAGCCCTGTGGGTTTCGGGGCCATCATTCAGGATGTGCTTCCTCCTGGTCCACGCATGGATGACCAACACATCCTCCACGCTCAGCTCGAACACCATGTCCTGCTCAACCTCCTCCCACAAGGGGCTGCTTCTGTGGGGCTCTGCTGGCTCCTCCACCACAGCGCCAATCAGATTCTGCTTCACAATGAAGCTCGTGTTTCTGTTTCACTCCAGTTGGAGATCCTTGAGGACAGGCAGCAGAAAGATCATGCTTTACTCTCTTAGTATCCCCAGTGTCCTGCTGGCAAAGAGTAATAACTCTTATTTTCCCATAATGAAGAATGAATCTCTTAGGTGTCTTCCTGATGGAAATTCAGTCAGACTCAGCTTACCGAATGCCCTCAGAGTTCAGACTGGTACTGGGCAGAGCAGTGGCAAAGCAGTCAGCTACTTGGCAAGGGTACAGGTGAGGGTCAGTTGAACTTGGTTGATGCCAGCCCTGCCGATTCCCAGTTGGTGGCCTAGGGAGTGTTATATAAGTTCTCTGAGCCTTAGTTTTAAACCTACAAATGGGAACAATCACTGAAGCTGGTCTCTAGGAGTGTTGTGAAGATTAGATGAAGTGATGCACCAAACGTCCTTATCACAGTTAGAAACATTATCAGCTGACCACTGCAACATGCTGAAGATACAGAAATGAACAGGACCGCACCACTAGCCTGAACAAGGGTAAGGTGTGAAGGTGAGAATAAATAGTAAGTTGAGAGTACAAATCCGCAGCAGCCACGGAGGTGAAGACAGGGAGCAGTGAGAGAGAGAGAGGGCAGGAAGGCTCACATCAGTTGGGGAGTGGGCGCTGGCACCATACACCTCTTTGCATCATCTGCTACTGTTTCTCTCCAAACACACTGAACTCAGTACCAAGTTTAAGCAGAACTGAGCCTCAGGATAGGCAAGCTCAAGACCCAGAATCCCTGACTGTGTGTTCTGCATCACCTGAATCCAACACTGATTGATTCAGGGATAACTTAGAAAGTTTTCAGAAGATGATAAAGCACTTATCACAGACGGCTGGCAAACTTTATATTATGTTTACTAGAACTTTAAAAAAAAGGGATGAGGAGCACCAGAAACTACTTTTAATTTCACATACACAGATAAAGTCACTAGGATTCAACTTTTCTCCCACAAACAAAACCTACCTGGTCCTATAGGGGGCAGGTCAGAAACTATAAGGAAAGCATTTCAGACTGTGAAATTAACTAAAAGATGGTATAGTCTGGTTACTTTGACTAAGTTGGTATCTAATTGTTTTCTGCATGATTTAATTAATCTGGTTTTAGAAAATGATGTAATTTATTTCAGAGATAAGTCCATAATCTCCTATCTGCAAATCTAAAATCTAGAAAGCTCTGAAAATCTTTTTTTTTCGGGGGTAAGTTTTGTTGCTTATAATAGCTAGGACATGGAAACAACCTAGATGTCCATCAGCAGATGAATGGATAAGAAAGCTGTGGTACATATACACAATGGATTATTACTCAGCCGTTAAAAAGAATTCATTTGAATCAGTTCTGATGAGATGGACGAAACTGGAGCCAATTATACAGAGTGAAGTAAGCCAGAAAGAAAAACACCAATACAGTATACTAACACATACATGTGGAGTTTGGGAAGATGGCAATGACGACCCTGTATGCAAGACAGGAAAAAAGACACAGATGTGTATAACGGACTTTTGGACTCAGAGGGAGAGGGAGGGGGTGGGATGATTTGGGAGAATGGCATTCTAACATGTATACTGTCATGTAAGAGTTGAATCGCCAGTCTATGTCTGACGCAGGGTGCAGCATGCTTGGGGCTGGTGCATGGGGATGACCCAGAGAGATGTTGTGGGGAGGGAGGTGGGAGGGGGGTTCATGGTTGGGAAGGCATGTAAGAATTAAAGATTTTAAAATTTAAAAAATAAAAAACTGAAAAAAAAAAAAATAAAATTTTTTAAAAAAACATATTTGGTAGCAAAACCTGACTCCCATGGAATCACGTATAGTTTTTATTTGCCCACTTAGTGTGAATGTTCATACATTTTGAGACAGAAATATTACCACGCTTGACAACAGTACTGTCCTGGTGACCCCTATAGGATCATGCCATATATAGCCTAAGAAACCATGCCAAAAAGATCTGAAAATTATAAATTCCAAGCTAAACCTCATCCTAAGATTTTCAAATAAGAGATGGTGGATCTCCATAAAATTAACTGTATCAGATAGGAGGTCAATATTCCCCAAGCTTTTGTAATTCAACACTAAATACACAATTTTGCCACATCTACGTATCACTCATGTTATTACATTTTCTAGTACTTGATTTCACATTGACATGCCTTTTTTAACTGAATAAAACTATTTTAAAAAAGAAATCTCTCTACTGAAAAAGCTGGTCATCTGAGAGGCTTACTCTGCATTAAAAAAGGAAGATTCAAGAGGTGTTAAAGACATAGTAGTCCCAAACTGAGAGCTTCACCTTTAAATCATCAGAAAGAGCAAAATGAAATGGAAGAGGAAATACCTGCTTACTATGTGATTCAATGTCATCTAGTGCCAGGCTGGATTACCATGCCAAGATCTACTGTGCCCAGAAATATTTATCCTACACGTTGGGAATCTCACCTAAACTGTGTTATGCAGGGAGCCGCTCCACTAGACAGGAAGCACTGCTGGGGTTGGGAGGGCTTACCTACTAAACAAAGGTAAAATGTCACAGCAAGGAGGGTAACTCTATCTCTCCTTTGGTTCTGTCATCCATAACCTGCCATGGAGATTCTGCTCCATCCTGTACTGCAGCTATTTATCAAAAGAACACAAAAACTGTCTTGTGGACAACTCTCTGGAGCATCCACAGCCTCTGCTGCCAAAGGACCCCTCACAATAACTGGATCTAGAAGTGAGCACACACAGACAAGCCAAAGCATGACACAAACTAATGAGACTTCTACTCCTCAACTAACTTCACCAATAGCTACTGTAAACAATGGCCTTCAAAACCAGCAGAACAAGATCTGTTGTAAAAAGAATTCAAAAGGACCTTCAGGTAAACATCAGCTATATACATTTTTAAAAGCAAAACATAAAAGGAGCAAAAGGGAATTTTTTCCATAAAGTACAGTACTGGAAGTTAGAAATACTGTAAGGTTGAAAATCTCCATTTTGCAGCTGTTAAAAAATAATAACCACACATTGATCTAACAAAGTGATCAAAACTAACATCACCAGTAAACGGCAAACAGACATCATGAGCTTCTGGATCTGATGGATTTCTTCTGGGACTTACCTGAATCTAGTTGTCCAGGACACAGCAGAGAGACCTAAATGGAGGGGAAATGCTACAAAATACCTGGCCCATTCTTCAGAAACCTCACGAAAGACAAAGAACGGCTAGAGAACTATCCTGGATTAAGTACATCTGTCAACCAAAATACATGATGCTGGACTGGAATCTATACTGGAAAACAAGCTATACAGGACATTATGGGGACAGCTGACAAAGTTGGAATATGGATGGCAGACCAGTAAAAGATTTGTATCAATGTTAAATTTCCTGACTTTGATAACTATAGTTAAGAGAACATCCATTTCATTAGGAAATACATACTCACATATTAAGGGATAAGCACAAATAATATGTCTAACTCTCATAGTTCAGCAAAAATTCTGTGTGCATACAAATAGATATGTGGAATACGATGAATGTTAACAGTAGGTAACTACAGGGAAAGGTAATCATGAGTTCTTGAAAGGAGGTCAAAAAACCTGACCACTCCCCATCTTCTGGCTACCACTGAGGCCACCCACCCAGTTTCTGTGTGGACTCACCATTCTCCTGAGAATCCTCAACAGAAGCTTCTGGTCCTTTGGGTCCTCTTTGGATGTCAGTAAATCAGCGAAGGTTTCTGCATTTTCAGGAGACAGGCTCTCTGGGTTTTCCCCTCCATACAACTGAACCAGTATAGACAGACACTTGGATGAAACTTCAAAAATTTCAGGGTCCTCGTTAGGAAGCTGAAAAGTAACAAATAGGACTTCATCAGCTTCATTGAAGATGATGTTGGTATTCCTCAAGAACTACAGCTTAAAAGACAGAATGTCAGTCTGAGTACAAACTTTAATTAATTGAATATTCTTATGAATGGATCTTTTTCAAAATGTAAAAAGTAACTCAAACAAGACTAGCAGCACAAAATCAGAAGGAAATCCTACAGTCTTTTCTTTAATCCACAGTGATGAATGACCTGTGACAAGCAAAGGACCAATTACATATTACACACATATTTACATATGCATATGTTCATATAGGTGCGTGTGTGTCTGTGGGTGTGGAAACACTGATTTTTCCAAGGCACAACCCTTACATTCTGTTGACATAGCTTGTTGAGGAAAATCTACTTCCCAGAAGATATTAAGAAACAGTTTGAACTGTTTCCAAATCATTATTGACTAAACAGATGGGAGAGAAAGTATTGTTTCTATATTACAAGGTATATTATGAAATAATAATCACACCATAAGCATTTTGATCTTTGAAAGTTTTATTTCTAATAGCTTTGTTGAGATATAATTTCTAGGTCATACAATTTAGTGATTTCATGTGTATCCATCATTGAATGGTTTTTAGTATATTCAGAGTTGCGCAAACAGCACCAGAACCAATTTTAGAATTTTTTTCATTTTAACTGAAAAAGAAACACTGTATCATCTCCTCCTCCCTACTCAGTCAGTTCTAACCTGCTTTCTTTGGATTGGCCCATTCTAGACATTTCAGATACGTGAAACCATACAAAACACGATCCTCTGTGCCTGGCTTCTTTCTCTCAGCACGTGTTCAGGACTCACCCATGCTGCAGCACGTATCGGCATTTCATTTCCTTTCATCATGCAATGCATATGCCGCATTCTGTTTACCCATTCATCAGCTGATGGACGTTCGCGTTGTTCTCACTTTGACCAGTATGAGGAGTGCTGCTGTGAACAGCGTGTACACATTTTTGTGCACACGGGCTTTGTTTCTCGGGCATATACTTGGAAGTGAAACTGCTGAGTCACACAATAAGTAACTCTGTGTTTAACTTCCCGAGGAATCGCCAGACTGTTTTTCAAAGCCGCCATTAGCACCAGCAAAGCATGAGAGTTTCAGGTTCCCCACATCCTCACCAACACTTGTCATCACCTATCTTCTTAATTACAGACATCCTAGCATGTGTGGAGTGGTCACCCATGGTGGGCTTTCATTTGCATTTCCCTGATGGTTAGTGATGCTGAACATCTTTCCATGTACATTTTGGTCATTTGTATATCTTCTTTGGAGAAATGTTTACTCAGGTCTTTTCTCATTTTTAAAACTAGGCCATTTGTCTTATCATAATTAAGTTTAAGCATACTTTATATTTTTTAAATACAATTCCCTTTATATATTTTAGATATAATTCCCTCAGCAGATACACATTTCAAAACTGTTTTCCCATTCTGTGGATTGTCTTTTCACTTTCTTGACAGTGTTCTTTGAAGCACAAAATATTTTTCATTTTGATAAAGTCCAATTTACCTATTCATTTTATTGCTTGTGATTTTGGTGTCAAACCTAAGAAATCATTGCCTATTTCAAAATCCTGAGATTTTACACTTCTAAGAATTTTTATAGTTTTAGCGCTTACATTTTTCCAAGAACTTTATAGTTTAGCGTTTACATTTAGGTCTTTCCATTTTAATCTTTGCATATAAGTAGAGAACCAACTTCATTCTTTTGCATGTGAATTAATCTTATTTTGAGACATTGGCAGGTTCATATGCCATTATAAGAAATAATACAGAGAGATACCATACACACTTCATCTGACCTCCCCAATGGAAACATCTTGCATAACTCTAGTACAAGATCACAATCAGGAAATTATCCTATACATTAAGACAGCCACTTCTGCGTTTTAAAAATTAATATTTTCAACATATATAGTATGCAACCTTTTACTTTCAACCTGCCTGTATCATTATATTTGAAATGAGATTTTTGTAGACAACATACTGTTGGATCGTGTTTTATTATCCCCTCTAGTCATCTCTATCTTTTAATTGGTGCCTTCAGATATTTACATTTTTAAGATAAATAACATAAAAATGCTAGGGTTTAACTCTAACATACAATTTTATTACTTGTCTTCTATTTATTCCCCATTTACTTTCCTGATCCCTTTTTTTTAACCTTCCTGTGGATTATCTAAACATTTTATGTTTTTGATAAGAATTATTAAATTCTCCCAGTATTAGTTCCTTAGGGCTGACATAAAAAGTACCACAAACTGGGTGGCATAAACAACAGAAATGTATCACCTCACAGCTCTGGAACCTAGAAGCTTAAAAATCAAATAGCAGGACCTTGCTGCCTCTGAAACCCAAAGTAGAATATTCCCTTGCTTCTTTCCGGCATCTGGTGATTTTCTGGAAATCCCAGGCATTCCTTAGCTTGTGGCTGCATAACTCCTCTCTCTGCCTCCGTCATCCCATGGAATTCTGTGAGTTTCTTGTCTTCACATGGTTGTCTTCTAATAAAACGCTAGTCATATTGGAGTAGCGATGCACTCTTACTTGAGTCTGACCTCGTCTGGAATGTCAGTGTTTTCAAACAAGGTTTAATATTCTGACGTGCTGGGAGTTAGGACTTCAACATCTCATTTTTGTGGGGGGACACAATTCAACCTGTTACACTGCCTATCAACTGTGTCTCTTTTGGGCTCAGCTGTTTGTTCACCTTGGTTTCTCTGCTTCAGGCTATCAGGCTTCCCCAAATGTCTGGTGGTCCCTGGCATTCTATTTTATGAATGAAAGAGTGCGCAGATTAGTACAGGCAGATGGCTCCAATTTCCTTTGCATTTGTGTATATCTGTTTCTTCATGCTGCTTTCCTGTGATTTCTTCAAATCTTCTCTGTGATTTCTTCAAACTCTGAAATGCTTCTTTCTAAGTAATGACCCCATCTTAGAAATCACACCAGATAGATGGCTCATCCTCTTCACAGTGCAGACCTTGACATATTAAGCTGGAAGAAAGCTGAGCACAATGAATAAGGGGATGGGCCTGACTGGCCTGCCAGTTCTAAACGCTCATCTTCCCATAGCCGGGTAGGAGTCTGGGGCCTCCAGCAGTTTCCCACTTGAAGTTCACAGATCCACAGCATCTGTTCCTGCCTTCTGGTTAGTTTTCTCCTCTGTATGTTCTGGGTAATAGGTTTCTTCACTAGATTTTGATTCAGTTCCACCTGCTTTCTATCACTGAGTAACTGCATGAGATTTCTTTTCCATTAACAGCTTCTTCTTCTGCTCTCCCGTGATTATAAGATATTTGAGGCTTTCTCTATTTTCACAGCTTTTGAGCAGCCAGTGAGGCAGGCACAGGTATTCATGCTTCTACTTCAATCCACTGCAACATTTCTTCATGTATGAGTTAGTTTAGCTTCACTGTTGAGATGATGGGAGGATGCTTATCATAAGTAGTAACTCCCAACATGGCTTATTTGTTGGATTCTTGTAAAATTGATGTTTGTGTTTGTGTGTGTGTGAGCCCTGCCCTACCACTACAGAAAAGATGGTGACGGTATAAAATCTCCCTGGAATAACAGAATAAGGATATACCCAATTGTCTGAAGAAACAAACTACTAGAAAAATACATGAAACAATGGTTTTTAAGATACCAGACACGAGGCAAGGTAGGACAGTGATGCCAAATAACTGAGGTGAGCTCTACTCCTCTCCCAGGTTAGAGGCTTAAGAGGTCTCCAGGCCTAAGAGAGACAGCAACTGAGGTGGGTACCAGCAGATATTTTAAGCTGAGGAGACAGAGTGAAAAACCAAGCAGCTAGAGTTCATAGGCCAAAGTACTAGAGAGAAGAGAGCACGGGAAAGCTCACACTGAAGAAACTGGTAGCCTGGACGGTATTTTATCTATTAGAGAAAATGAATTTCTGGTTAAAAACCTTTCTAACAAGACAACTATAGGCTTAGATGGCAATGATGGCAAATCCTACCAAAGATTCAAGGAAGATGTAATACCAAGTCTATATACATTTTTTCAGAAAGCTAAAGAAAATGGACAGTTCCAAACTCATTCTGTGTGGGGAGTATTTCAGTTCAGTCGCTCAGTCGTGTCCTACTCTTGCCAGGCTTCCCGGTCCTGCACCAACTCCCGGAACTTTCTCAGGCTCATATCCATCGAGGCATTGATACCATTCAACCATCTCATATTGTCATCCCTTTCTCCTCCCGCATTCAATACTTCCCAGCAGCAGGGTCTTTTCCAAGGAGTCAGTTCTTCACATCAGGTGGCCGAAGTATTGCAGTTTCAGCTTCAACATCAGTCCTTCCAATGGAATATTCAGGACTGATTTCCTTTAGGATGGACTGGTTGGATTTCCTTGCAGGCCAAGGGACTCTCAAGAGTCTTCTCCTATACCACACTTCAAAAGCAACATTTCTCAGCTTTCTTTGTAGCCCAACTCTCACATCCATACGTGACCACTGGAAAAACCATAGCTTTGACTAGACAGACCTTTGTCGGCAAAGAAATGTCTCTGCTTTTTAATACGCTGTCTAGGTTGGCATAGTTTTCCTTCCAAGGAAGCAAGTGTCTTTTAATTTCATGGCTGCAGTCACCATCTGCAGTGATTTTGGAGCCCCCCAAAATAAAGTCTCTCACTGTTTCCATTGTTTCCCCATCTATTTGCCATGAAGTGATGGGACCAGATGCCATGATCTTAGTCTTTTGAATGTTTAGTTTTAAGCCAACTTTTTCACTCTCCTTTTTCACTTTCATCAAGAGGCTGTTTAGTTCTTATTTGCTTTCTGTCATAAGGGTGGTGTCATCTGCGTATCTGAGGTTATTGATATTTCTCCCAGTAATTCTGTTTCCAGCTTGTGCTTTATCGAGCCCGGCATTTCGCATGATGTACTCTGCATATAAGTTAAATAAGCAGGGTGACAATACACAGCCTTGACGTACTCCTTTCTTGATTTGGAACCAGTCTGTTGTTCCATGTCCAGTTCTAACTGTTGCTTCTTGACCTGCATATAGAGTTCTCAGGAGGTAGATAAGGTAGTCTGGTATTCTCATCTCTTTTAAGAATTTTCCACAGTTTGTTGTGGTCCATACAGTCAAAGGCTTTGGCATAGTTAATAAAACAGAAGTAGATGTTTTTCTGGAACTCTCTTGCTTTTTTGATGACCCAGTGGATGTTGGCAATTTGATCTCTGGTTCCTCTGCCTTTTCTAAAACCAGCTTGAACATATGGAAGTCCACAGTTCACATACTGTTGAAGCCTGTCTTGGAGAATTTTGAGTATTACTTTGCTAGCATGTGAGACGAGTGCAATTGTGTGGTAGTTTGAACATTTTCCAGCATTGCCTTTCTTTTGGATTGGAATGAAAACTGACCCTTTCCAGTCCTGTGGCCACTGCTGAGTTTTCCAAATTTGCTGGCATATTGAGTGCAGTGTTTTCATAGCATCATCTTTTAGGATTTGAAATAGCTCAACTGGAATTCCATCACCTCTACTAGCTTTGTTTGTGTGATGCTTCCTAAGGCCCACTTGACTTTGCACTCCAGGATGTCTGGCTCTAGGTGGGTGATCACACCACCATCGTTATCTGGGACAGGAAGATCTTTTTTGTATAGTTCTTCTGTGTATTCTTGCCACCTCTTCTTAATATCTTCTTTTAGGTCCATACGATTTCTGTCCTTTATTGTGCTCATCTTTGTATGAAATGTTGCACTGGTCACTGAGGAAGGCATTATCTCTCCTTGCTATTCTTTGGAACTCTGCATTCAAATGGTTATATCTTTCCTTTTCTCCTTTGCCTTTTGCTTCTTTTCTTTTCTCAACTATTTGTAAGGCCTCCTCAGGCAACCATTTTGCCTTTTTGCATTTCTTTTTTTGGGGGATGATCTTGATCACTGCCTCCTGTACAATGTCACAAATGTCTGTCCATAGTTCTTCAGGCACTCTGTCTATCAGATCTAATCCCTTGAATTTATTTGTCAATGAATATCTACTGTATGATAGTAAGGGATTTGATTTAGGTCATACTGGAATGGTCTAGTGGCCAGTATTACCCTGATGCAACAATCAGACACATTCCAAGAAAAGACACTTTCTGATCAAAGCCCTTATGAATATAGATGCAAAAACATCAAGAAAGTGTTCGCAAACCAAATTCAGCAACATATTAAAGGATTATGCATCATGACCAAGTGGAATTTATCATAGGAATGAAAGGCTAGTTTAGCATCTAAAAATCAATAGATGTTATGTGCAACACGAATAGAATGAAAGACAAAAATTATATGAGCCTTTCAATGGTCACAGAATAAGCATTTGACAAAATTAAAAACCCTTTTAGTATTAAAAAACACTCAACAAATTATAAATAGAAGAGAACTTTCTCGTATTGATAGAGGGTATCTGGGGCAAAATTTACAGCTGACACCACATTTACCATGGTTTAAGATCATGAACAAGACAGACGTCCATTCTTGCCATTTATATTCACCATTATATTGGAAGTTTCAGTTATGGCAATTAAGCAAGGAAAATAAGCAGAAATCACCTAGAAAGGAAAACTCTATTTGCAGATGACATACTATTACATACAGAAAATACTAGCAAATCCACTAAAGAACTATCAAAAATAAACAAGTTCACCAAAGGGGCAGAATACAAGATCAATATTCAAAAATCAATTGTATGCCTGCACACTAGCAATGAAGAATGTAAAAAGGAAACAAAGAAAACAACTGCATTACAATAGCATCAAAAAGAATATTTAAAACTGAAGTTAAAAGAAGTACATGCCTTGAAAGCTGAAACATTCTAGGAAAATGAGAAAGAAGGTACATAAACAGCAAAACATGTCATGTTCAAGGATCAGAAGAGTTAATATTATTAGGTTGTCAATATGCCCCAAACTGATCTGCAGATAAAAAGCATTCAGAGCTGCAGCTGGATTATTCTTGCAGAAATTTGATAAGCTGATCCTAAAATGCATATAGAAATGCAAGAGACTAATAGCCAAAACGATCTTAAAAAAGAATAAATTTGGAAGGCTCACATTTCCCAGTTTCAAATTCTGCTTCAAAGCTACCATAATCCAGTCAACGTAGTACTGGCATCAGTTCAGTTCAGTTCAGTTCAGTCGCTCAGTCGTGTCCGACTCTTTGCAACCCCATGAATTGCAGCACGCCAGGCCTCCCTGTCCATCACCAGCTCCCGGAGTTTACTCAGACTCACATCCATCGAGTCAGTGATGCCATCCAGCCATCTCATCCTCTGTCGTCCCCTTTTCCTCCTGCCCCCAATCCCTCCCAGCATCAGTCTTTTCCAGTGAGTCAACTCTTGGCATGAGGTGGCCAAAGTACTGGAGTTTCAGCTTTAGCATCATTCCTTCCAAAGAAATCCCAGGGCTGATCTCCTTCAGAATGGACTGGTTGGATCTCCTTGCAGTCCAAGGGACTCTCAAGAGTCTTCTCCAACACCACAGTTCAAAAGCATCAATTTTTCGGTGCTCAGCCTTCTTCACAGTCCAACTCTCACATCCATAAATGACCACAGGAAAAACCATAGCCTTGACTAGATGGACCTTTGTTGGCAAAGTAATGTCACTGCTTTTGAATATGCTATCTAGGTTGGTCATAACTTTCCTTCCAAGGAGTAAGTGTCTTTTAATTTCATAAGGATATACAAAAGATCAGTGGAATAGAATTTAGAGTCCCAAATTCAACACTTAACATTTATGGTAAACTGATTTTTGACAAGCATACCAAGACAATTTAATGGGGGGAAAATGGCCTTTTTAAACAAATTGTGCTGAGACAAGTAGGTATCCACACGCAGAAGAATGCAGTTAGACCCATTCCTCACACCTCATCCAATCTAAATATCAGAGCTAAACATACAAACATATGGCATCACCAACTTGATGGACATGAGTTTGAGCAAGTGTTGGGAGTTGGTGATGGACAGGGAAGCCTCGTGGGCTGCAGTCCATAGGGTTGCAAAGAGTTGGACACGACTGAGCGACTGAACTGAAATAAAGCATACAAAACTTTTAGAAGAAAATACAAAAGTAATTACACCTTTGTGACTTTGGGTTAGGCAATGTTTCTTGTGTATGACATCAGAAGCGCAAGAACAACAACAAAATTGATAAACGACTTCATCTCCATATATGAAGAAAGTGAAAAAATCACCCACAGAATAAGGGAAAATTACTGTAAATCTAATACATAATAAGGGATGTGTATACACACAAAATATAAAATATCTTACAACTCCATAATAAAAAGACAAATAACTTAATTTTTTAAAGGGCAAAGAAAAAAAGACATTTTCCCCAAAAAGGTATACAAATGGGCAATAAGCACAAGAAAAGACATTCAACATCATTAGCCATCAGTTCAGTTCAGTTGCTCACTCGTGTCCGACTCTTTGTGACCCCATGAATGGCAGCATGCCAGGCCTCCCTGTCCATCACCATCTCCCGGAGTTCACCCAAACTTACGTCCATTGAGTCGGTGATGCCATCCAGCCATCTCATCCTCTGTCGTCCCCTTTTCCTCCTGCCCTCAGTGGGGAAATGCAAATCAAAACCACCTTGAGATACCACTTCACACCCACTACGATGGCTATAATTAAAAATACAGATAATGCAAGTGTTGGCAAGGGTGTAGGGAAACTAGAACCTTCATACACTGCTGGTGCTAATGGCAGCTTTGGAAAACACTCTATTTTCTCAAAAAGTTAAACACAGGCTGACCTCAGGACTGAGCAGTTCTACTCCTAGACACATACTCAAGAAAAAGAAAGCATATATTGACACGAAAGCGTGCACACAATTGCTAAAATAGCAGCCTTAATTCAAAATTGCCAAAAAGTGGAAACAACCCAAATGTCCATCAATAAATGGATACACAAATACTGTATGTACATCTATACAGTGGAAGACTATTCACCAACACAAAGAAGGAAGTACGCATATTTCAAGCTAGAAACATGAGTGGACCTCAGAAAAACATCATACTCAGAGAAAGGCCACATATTATATAGATCCATGTATAAGAAATAACCAGAACGGGCCAATCTAAAAAAACAGAAAGCAAATCAGTGAGTGACAAGGGTTTGGAGGGGAGAGTATGGGGAATGACTTTTCATGAGTATGAAATTCCTTGCTGGGGTGACAAAGATGTTCTGTCATCAGATAACGGTGATGATGCACAACTGTGAAAATACACTGCACAGCAGTGAATTGTATACTTTAGAGGGGTTAAAGGCATGCGTTATGTCTTGATACATCTTTTTGTAAAAACCAGTAACAACTCTGCACAGTCTTCAAGAATATCAAAGAGCAGGGAATACTTACTTTCCAATTCATCTGCTAAGATCAACATTACCCTGATACCAAAACGAGACAAAAACCATATAAAAAAGTAAACTACAAAACAACAAACCTCATGAACACAGATGCACAAATTCTAAACAAAATTATAGCAACTCCAAGCCAACAAAATAGGGATAATGATAAAATAATACCTCTTGACAAAATGGGGTGTATCCCAGGAATACAGGTCAGTTTAATGCTCCAAAAAATCAGTCAATGTAGCATATCATATGTATTAATTTCCAAGGGTTGCCATCATATTGAAGGACCACAAACTGAGAGAGCTAAAAAAACAAAAACTGATCTTCTTGTGGTTCTGGAAACTAGAAGTCTCATATCAAGGAGGGGACAGAGCAGCGCCTCTTCTGAAGCCTCCAGGCATGACTCCTTCCTGCCTCCTCCAGCCTCTGAGAGCCTCAGATGTGCCTTGCCCTTGGCAGCAGAACTCCAGTCTCTGCTTCTATCATCACATGTATTCCCCCTTGTGTCTCTGGCTGCATATGGCTGGCTTCTTACTGCTGCTGCTAAGTCGCTTCAGTCGTGTCTGACTCTGTGCGACCCCATAGATGGCAGCCCACCAGGCTCCCCAGTCCCTGGGATTCTCCAGGCAAGAACGCTGGAATGGGTTGCCATTTCCTTCTCCAATGCAGGAAAGTGAAAAGTGAAAGTGAAGTTGCTCAGTTGTGTCCAACTCTCCGCGACCCCATGGACTGCAGCCCACCAGGCTCCTCTTCTTACTAGCACACCAGTAGTAGTGGGCTCGGGAGCCCTCACTATTCCAGGATGACCTCATCTCAACCAATTAAGCACATGATCCTACTTCCAACTAAGGTCACATTCTGAGGTACTGGGGGGGTGCGTTTAACACATCTTTTTTAGGGATACAGTTAATCCATAATATCATATTAATAATTTAAAAAGAAAAACCACAATTATCTCAATAGAAAAAGTATTTAACAATATGCAACACCTGTTTCTAACAAAAACTTGGCAAACAAGGAATAGAAGGTGATAAAAACATTCAGAGAGTGAATGCTTCACCCTGATCAGGAAGACAGAGAGGAACATCAGTTCTCACCACTTCCACTCAACAGGGGAGGTTCTGGCCAGTGCAGCTGGGCCAAAATGAATAAACCAACAAATAAATAAATATAAGAAATTCAGATTGGAAAAGAAGACTTAACTGCTTATTTGCAGAAGACATGATTCTCGATGTCGAAAATTCAGTGGAATTCACAAACAACCCACTCGAGTTCAAAAATGAGTTTAAAGGTTACAAGCAAAAACAGTAAATGGAAAAGATAAATGCAACCCGAAACTCATAGCAGCAATATTTGCTATTGCCAAGGTACTAAAGATCCATTCATCAACAGATGAATGGATAAAAAAGATGCACTATATACACACACACACACATATATATATACACACAGATATATACACATACACTCGCCAATGGAACACTACTTGGCCATACAAAGAATGAAATTTGCCATTTGCAGCAACCTGGATGGACTTGGAGGGCATTATGCCAGTGAAATAAGTCAGAGAAAGGAAGTACAGTATGACATCACTTTTACGCAGAATCTTAAAAATACAACAGACTAGTCACTACAACAAAAAGAAGCAGACTCACAAATATGGAGAAAACCAAGTGAAAAAACTAGTGTTTACCAATGGGGAAAGGGTAGGGATGAGAGCCAACACATCAGTGGGAAATTCAGAGGTACAAACTATTCTGTATGAAATAAGTTACAAGGATATATCATACAATGTGGGGAATATAACCAACATTTTACAATAAATATAAATGGAATACAACCTTTAAAAATTATGAATCACTACATTGTATACCTATACTATGATATCAATATAATACTGCATAGCAACTACAATAAAAAAAAATTAAGGGAAACAATCAGATGTGAGTATATTTGCATGTACAGTTATTCACTGCATTGCTGTCACTGAAAAAACTATAAACCACCTAAATGTCCATCAACAAATATAAAAGGTACTCACAAGAAAACAAATAATATCATGTACCATAACATCCAAAAAACTGAAATATTCAGGGATAAGTTTGACTAAAGATGAAAGACCTATACACTTGAAAATACAAAATATTGTTGAGATAAACTAAAGAGGACCCAAATAAGTGAAGGGATACACCACATTCATGAGTGGGAAGGCAATTTTGTTAAAATGCCATTCTCTCCATATTAAGACTAAACGTAATCCCAGTCGAAATCCCAATAGGGTTTTTTTGTTTGTTTGTTTTGGTACAAATCAACAGATTGATTCTAAGCTTCTTTATTATATACATATATATCAGTTGGAACTTTCTCTTCATTCTTGTTTTGTCTTCCCTTTATGGTTTTTAATACTCTCCAACCACGGAAACACTTTCCCCACTTAAGACGTGCAAGCTTGCCTTCCTTGTAAGTGCTCTAGTCTTCCCTTCTTTATCAAAAAAATAATTCATTACTTTGGCTGTGCTGGGTCTGAGTTGTGGAACGTGGGACCTTTTTAGTTTCTGGATATTTTAGTTGTGGGCTTCCCTGGTGGCTCAGATGCTAAAGAATCTGCCTTCAATGCAGGAGACCCAGGTTCGATCCCTGGGTTGGGACGATCCCCTGGATAAGGAAATGACAACTGACTCCAATATGCTTCCCTGGGAAATGCAATGGACAGAGAAGCCTGGCAGGGGTCCACGGATTCACAAAGAGTTGGACACGACTGGGTGACTACCACTGTCCCTCTAGCTGTCGCATGCAGACTCTCAGTTGCAGCATGTGGGGTCCAGTTCCCTAAGCAGGGATGGAACCGAGGCGCCCTGCATTGGAAGTGCGGAGTCTTAGCCACAGGACCACCAAGGAAGTCCCTGATCTACTTTTCCTTCCTTTTCTTCTTCCTTTAAATTCTTAGACAGTATTCTTAAATCGTCATTAATAACACTGTGGTGTTTTTATTACCTATTTTCTCATACTATAATCACTTTTTAAATTGCGATGAAGTCTGTCAAACATAAAGATCTATGGAGTATTGCAAGATAATTACTGATGATCCAACAAATACAGTTTTAAGCTCCTCTGCATACCCTTAGTTCAGTCGCTCAGTCCTGTAAGACTCTTTGCGACCCCATGAATCGCAGCACGCCAGGCCTCCCTGTCCATCACCAACTCCCAGAGTTCACTCAGACTCACATCCATTGAGTCGGTGATGCCATCCAGCCATCTCATCCTCTGTCGTCCCCTTCTCCTCCTGCCCCCAATCCCTCCCAGCATCAGAGTCTTTTCCAATGAGTCAGCTCTTCCCATGAGGTGGCCAAAGTACTGGAGCTTCAGCTTTAGCATCATTCCTTCCAAAGAAATCCCAGGGCTGATCTCCTTCAGAATGGACTGGTTGGATCTCCTTGCAGTCCAAGGGACTCTCAAGAGTCTTCTCCAACACCACAGTTCAAAAGCATCAATTCTTTGGCACTCAGCCTTCTTCACAGTCCAACTCTCACATCCATATACGACCACAGGAAAAACCATACCCTTGACTAGACAGACCTTTGTTGGCAAAGTAATGTCTCTGCTTTTGAATATGCTATCTAGGTTGGTCATAACTTTCCTTCCAAGGAGTAAGCGTCTTTTAATTTCATGGCTGCAGTCACCATCTGCAGTGATTTTGGAGCCCAAAAAAATAAAGTCTGACACTGTTTCCACTGTTTCCCTATCTATTTCCCATGAAGTGATGGGACTGGATGCCATGATCTTCGTTTTCTGAATGTTGAGCTTTAAGCCAACTTTTTCACTCTCCTCTTTCACTATCATCAAGAGGCTTTTAGTTCTTCTTCACTTTCTGCCATAAGGGTGGTGTCATCTGCATATCTGAGGTTATTGATATTTCTCCCGGCAATCTTGATTCCAGCTTGTGTTTCTTCCAGTCCAGCGTTTCTCATGATGTACTCTGCATAGAAGTTAAATAAGCAGGGTGACAATATACAGCCTTGACATACTCCTTTTCCTATTTGGAACCAGTCTGTTGTTCCATGTCCAGTTCTAACTGTTGCTTCCTGACCTGCATACAGGTTTCTCAAGAGGCAGGTCAGGTGGACTGGTATTCCCATCTCTTTCAGAATTTTCCACAGTTCATTGTGATCCACACAGTCAAAGGCTTTGGCATAGTCAATAAAGCAGAAAGAGATGTTTTTCTGGAACTCTCTTGCTTTTTCCATGATCCAGCGGATGTTGGCAATTTCATCTCTGGTTCCTCTGCCTTTTCTAAAACCAGCTTGAACAGCCAGAAGTTCTCGGTTCACGTATTGCTGAAGCCTGGCTAGGAGAATTTTGAGCATGACTTTACTAGCATGTGAGATGAGTGCAACTGTGCGGTAGTTTGAGCATTCTTTGGCACTGCCTTTCTTTGGGGTTGGAATGAAAACTGACCTTTTCCAGTCCTGTGGCCACTGCTGAGTTTTCCAAATTTGCTGGCATATTGAGTGCAGCACTTTCACAGCATCATGTTTCAGGATTTGAAACAGCTCCACTGGAATTCCATCACCTCCACTAGCTTTGTTCATAGTGATGCTTTCTAAGGCCCACTTGACTTCACATTCCAGGATGTCTGGCTCTAGATGAGTGATCACACCATTGTGATTATCCAGGTCATGAAGATCTTTTTTGTACAGTTCTTCTGTGTATTCTTGCCACCTCTTCTTAATATCTTCTGCTTCTGTTAGGTCCAGACCATTTCTGACCTTTATCGAGCCCATCTTTGCATGAAACGTTCCCTTGGTCTCTCTAATTTTCTTGAAGAGATCTCTAGTCTTTCCCATTCTGTCTTCCTCTATTTCTTTGCATTGATTGCTGAAGAAGGCTTTCTTATCTCTTCTTGCTATTCTTTGGAACTCTGCATTCAGATGCTTATATCTTTCCTTTTCTCCTTTGCTTTTCACATCTCTTCTTTTCACAGCTATTTGTAAGGCCTCCCAGACAGCCATTTTGCTTTTTGCATTTCTTTTCCATGGGGATGGTTTTGAGCCCTGTCTCCTGTACAATATCACAAACCTCATTCCATAGTTCATCAGGCACTCTATCAGATCCAGGCCCTTAAATCTATTTCTCACTGCCACTGTATAAGCATAAGGGATTTGATGTAGGTCATACCTGAATGGTCTAGTGGTTTTCCCTACTTTCTTCAATTTGAGTCTGAATTTGGTAATAAGGAGTTCATGATCTGAGCCACAGTCAGCTCCTGGTCTTGTTTTTGCTGACTGTATAGAGCTTCTCCATCTTTGGCTGCAAAGAATATAATCAGTCTGATTTTGGTGTTGACCATCTGGTGATGTCCATGTGTAGAGTCTTCTCTTGTGCTGTTGGAAGAGGGTGTTTGCTATGACCAGTGCATTTTCTTGGCAAAACTCTATTAGTCTTTGCCCTGCTTCATTCCGCATTCCAAGGCCAAATCTGCCTGTTACTCCAGGTGTTCCTTGACTTCCTACTTTTGCATTCCAGTCCCCTATAAGGAAAAGGACATCTTTTTCGGGTATTAGTTCTACAAGGTCTTGTAGGTCTTCATAGAACCATTCAACTTCACAGCATTACTGGTTGGGGCATAGACTTGGATTATGGTGATACTGGATGGTTTGCCTTGGAAACGAACAGAGATCATTCTGTTGTTTTTGAGATTGCATCCAAGTACTGCATTTTGGACTCTTTTGCTTACCATGATTAACTCTCCTCCAAATCCTGATTTATCCAGTATACTGAGTTTATCAGTAACTGTTTTTTAAGTTGCAGGTCTATTGGTAACAATGTCTTGTGTGTGTGTGTGTGTGTGTGTGAAAATGATTATTTAGTTTAACAGATACTTCAAAGTTCATCATTATTTCTCAGACCTTTTATAAAGCACTCCATCATCTTCTGGTTTCTATTAATACTCCTAAATGATACACCGTCAGAATGATTAGAATGTTGCTTGGCAATCTGCCTATTCTCTTTGACTTTTGTAAAAAAAAGTTTTCTTGACTTCGTCATCCATTTAGCTTTGCTCAACGTGCTATTTTGTCTTTTTATTGGATTTTTATATTCTATAATTATGGTTTTATTTTTTGAACTTTTGTTCTTTGAATGTCTCCTAGAGTGTTTTTACAATCCTTGACCCTTGACTGAATTTTTGTTTTTCTAAATTATATTTCTTTTTGATTTTTTAAATTATTGAAAGATTATTATAACACATTTGTGGGAGACTTGGTAAACACAGAACAAAGTTACACATAGTTCCACTATATATTACAATTATTTTTTAAGTAGATAAATTCAGATTTTTATTTGAAGTTTCAGTATCAAACTCTCAAAACTTAATGGACAGAAAAGTAGGACAGAGTAGACCTGAAGAGCAATGAACCAATTCAACATTATTAAGACTTATACAATTTTCACAGGCTTGCCTGGTGGCTCAGATGGTAAAGAATCCACATGCAATGCGAGAGATCTGGGTTTGATCCCTGGGTTGGGAAGATCCCCTGGAGAAGGAAACGGCAACCCACTCCAGTACTCTTGCCTGGAGAATCCCATGGACAGAGGGGCTTGGTGGGCTACAGTCCACGGGGTCACAAAGAGTCGGACACGACTGAGTGACTTCACTTCACATACAATTTTCACAGGCTTGCCTGGTGGCTCAGATGGTAAAGAATCCACATGCAATGCGGGAGACCTGGGTTCGATCCCTGGGTTGGAAAAGATCCCTGGAGGCAGGCATGGCAACTCACTCCAGTATTCTTGCCTGGAGAATCCCCATAGAGAGAGGACTCTGGCGGGCTACAGTCCATGGGGTTGCAAGGAGTCAGACACAGCTGAGTAACTAAGCACAGCACAGCATACAATTTTTACACACCCAGTAGGATACAAATTTTATTCAAACTCTCATATATTATAAACCAGGAGACACTGGAATACAACCAGGGACATAAAACAAGGTGCAAAAATTTCACAGTCTAAAGGAATTGAAATTATACAGTCTGCTCTCTTACCACTGTGGAATTATGGAGAAATCAGTATCAAACAATATTTGAAAGTAACCCACATATTTTCAAGTGCAATGTGACATTTACCAAGACAGATCCTTGACTTGGCCATTAAAAGCCTCAATAAAGTTAGAAAACTGAAAAAACTCAGAGGGTAACTACAGAGAAGAAAGCTTTGAAATGAGCAATTAATATCAAAGACACTTAACCCCATGTATTTAGAAATTAAATGTCTACTTTTAAATGATGGGAGTATCTAAGAAACCATAACAAGGAAAAGTAGAAAATACTGTGTAACATAATAAAAATGAAGAGAGAATTTATCAGAATTTGTTGCATGCTAAAGTTGCTCAAGGCTATGGTTTTTCCAGTGGTCATGTATGGATGTGAGAGTTGGACTATGAAGAAAGCCGAGTGCTGAAGAATTGATGCTTTTGAACTGTGGTGTTGGAAAAGACTCTTGAGAGTCCCTTGGGCTGCAAGGAGATCCAACCAGTCCATTCTGAAGGAGATCAGTTCTGGGTATTCACTGGAACGACTGATGCTAAAGCTGAAACTCCAGTACTTTGGGCACCTCGTGCGAAGAGTTGACTCACTGGAAAAGACTCTGATGCTGGGAGGGATTGGGGGCAGGAGGAGAAGGGGACGACAGAGGATGAGATGGCTGGATGGCATCACCGACTAAACAGACGTGAGTCTGAGTGAACTCTGGGAGTTGGTGAGGGACAGGGAGGCCTGGCATGCTGCGATTCATGGGGTCGCAAAGAGTTGGACGCGACTGAACTGAACTGAAAGTTGCTCAATGTAACCAACTGAAATGTGGAATCTTAAATAAAGATGAAAACAAATAATGGACACTAGCATAAAATTTTGTTAAATTTGAAGAAAATCTGTACTTCAGTTAATACTGTATCACATGCTAATTTTGTTGCTGTTTCACAACATATTTCTTTTATTTTCAGAATTAGAAGTTTCAAGCCTCACTGAAATTTTTTTAAAAATCCTAAAATAATAAGCCTTCTAGACTTTAGCAGTAATACTAGATGCCAGAATAAATGGAATTATATCACAATTTTGAGTGAATACAAATTAGAAATCTAGCATTCTAGTCATACTTAGTTAAACAAGTGGAACCAAAATGTCATAAATTTTTTAGCTGAGCAAAAATTCATAAGTTTTTTTTTTTTGCTTTATTGAAATTCTTTTTTTTTTTAAATTTTTAAAATCTTTAATTCTTACATGCGTTCCCAAACATGAACCCCCCTCCCACCTCCCTCCCCATAACATCTCTCGGGTCATCCCCATGCACCAGCCCCAAGCATGCTGTATCCTGCGTCAGACATAGACTGGCGATTCAATTCTTACATGATAGTATACATGTTAGAATGTCATTCTCCCAAATCATCCCACCCTCTCCCTCTGAGTCCAAAAGTCCATTATACACATCTGTGTCTCTTTCCCTGTCTTGCATACAGGGTCGTCATTGCCATCTTCCTAAATTCCATATATATGTGTTAGTATACTGTATTGGTGTTTTTCTTTCTGGCTTACTTCACTCTGTATAATCGGCTCCAGTTTCATCCATCTCATCAGAACTGATTCAAATGAATTCTTTTTTACGGCTGAGTAATACTCCATTGTGAATATGTACCACAGCTTTCTTATCCATTCATCTGCTGATGGACATCTAGGTTGTTTCCATGTCCTGGCTATTATAAACAGTGCTGCGATGAACATTGGGGTACATGTGTCTCTTTCAATTCTGGTTTCCTCAGTGTGTATGCCCAGAAGTGGGATTGCTGGGTCATAAGGTAGTTCTATTTGCAATTTTTTAAGGAATCTCCACACTATTCTCCATAGTGGCTGTACTAGTTTGCATTCCCACCAACAGTGTAGGAGGGTTCCCTTTTCTCCACACCCTCTCCAGCATTTATTGCTTGCAGATTTTTGGATCGCAGCCATTCTGACTGGTGTGAGGTGGTACCTCATTGTGGTTTTGATTTGCATTTCTCTAATAATGAGTGATGTTGAGCATCTTTTCATGTGTTTGTTAGCCATCCGTATGTCTTCTTTGGAGAAATGTCTATTTAGTTCTTTGGCCCATTTTTTGATTGGGTCGTTTATTTTTCTGGAATTGAGCTGCAGAAGTTGCTTGTATATTTTTGAGATTAGTTGTTTGTCAGTTGCTTCATTTGCTATTATTTTCTCCCCATTCAGAAGGCTGTCTTTTCACCTTGCTTATATTTTCCTTTGTTGTGCAGAAGCTTTTAGTTTTAATTAGATCCCATTTGTTTATTTTTGCTTTTATTTCCAGAATTCTGGGAGGTGGATCATAGAGGATCCTGCTGTGATTTATGTCTGAGAGTGTTTTGCCTATGTTCTCCTCTAGGAGTTTTATAGTTTCTGATCTTACATTTAGATCTTTAATCCATTTTGAGTTTATTTTTGTGTGCGGTGTTATGAAGTGATCTAGTTTCATTCTTTTACAAGTGGTTGACCAGTTTCCCAGCACCACTTGTTAAAGAGATTGTCTTTACTCCATTGTATATTCTTGCCTCCTTTGTCAAAGATAAGTTTTCTAAAATATACATACTATACATATTATTTATATATATGTACACAAAAGGTTTTTTGCTTACTATACTAGATAAAGGCTTGAGAAAGAACAAGTGAAAAAAGAGAAGTTGGAAAACATAAACTAAATCACATCTGAAGACTTGGAGGGAAAAAAAATACCTGGGCATTTTATATTTTTCAGAAAAGTTACAAGATAATTCTAACATGCATCTGAATTTTAAAAAGTGATTACAGGTTCTATTAAATTGTAGTTTCATGTTATAGAATTCTATTATATTCTGGTTGACTGATCATGATGCAATGGTATTAAAATGAATAATCGTTACATAATCACAATAGTAAAAGATGTTTATTAGTTTTCACAATGAATAGCCAGATAAGAAATAAAAGATAATTACAACTGCAAGCCATAATAGGAACATAATTAACCTAACAATATAAAACAATTACATCTAATTTGGGGCGTTAGTAGTGATGTGTTAAGTGGACACACACAGGGCACTTGTTGCAGAGTGCCCTGTGCTATATAGTGTATTCTCATCAATTTTATTTTATACATAGTATCAATGGTGTATATGTGTCAACTCCAGTCTGCCAATTCACTGCCCCCATTCCCTCTCGGTATCCACATACCCGTTCTCTACATCTGTGTTGTCTCTATTTCTGCTCTACAAATAAGATTGTCTATGCATTTTTCTAGATTTCACATATATACATTAATCCTGAGCATATACTGAGAGAAACCATACTTCAAAAAACATACATGCACCTCAATGTTCATAGCAGCGCTATTTATAACAGTCAAGACGTGGAAGCAACCTAAATGTCCATCAGCCGAGGAATGGATAAAGATGCGGTACACACTGCTCAGCCCTAAAAATGAAGGAACTGGTCATCTGTACAGACACGGGTGAACCTAGACACTGTTTATACAAAGTGAAGTAAGTGAAGTAAGTCAGAAAGAGAAAGATAAATATCCCTAAAATTTTAAAGAGGGGCAGTTTCCTGGGTACCCTCTGTAATGACCCTCACTAACTCACAAAAGGCAAATACAAGACTCACTATAACCAATGACAATGGGTGGAGAAGGTAAGAGGGACTAAGGTAGCATATAACAGTTTCTGCAACAGACCATCGTAATTTATTATGACCATCAAATAATGCAGAAAGAGACCTGAATTTTAAAAAATGTTTTATAGAATTACCAGTTTAGAATTCTGCGAAAATGACTGTTTGCTGAATCCAGGATATTGAAAAATACCTGGAGTCCTCTTTATGCTAAAATAATCCCTTTCTGCAAAGCTTGTATTTAAATAGGAGATGTTTGAGGTAGAGAATATACTCCAAAGGAAAAGGCATAGGCGATAATACATTCATCTCTAAAACTGGATTTTATTTGCAATAAATGAACGGATATTTTATAGTAAAATTACCAAGCTAATAAAATTTAAAAACCACTTCCTAACAGTAAAAACTTACCAAACCAGGCAATTTTTACAACTGGAAGAAGAAAATTCTCTGCATAAAACTGGTTAATCATAGTTATGGCTTTATTATCCAGACAATGTGCATAAATTCCACACGGCAAAGTCTCAGCTTCACAAACTAATGGTTCATTTATTCAAAGAGACTGATCCAGAATTAAAATGAGACTGTTGGTCTGAAGTATTACGCTGTAGGATTCTGTTGCCCCTAAAGCAGCTGTCCTGGGAGGCTCTGCCCCTTGCACGTCTGTGATCTATGACGCTGCAGGAGACTCACTCGTTGGCGCTGAAGTGGCATGTTTCCCACCGACAGCGCCATCAGGCCAGCTCACTTTAGAGCTACAGTGAAATTGCTGGAAATACCCTGGGGTCCATTATTTCAGCACATTAATGAGGCTGTTCACAAAGAGAGTTTATTACAGTAAGAGATAGATGTTTATTAGATCAGTGGTACGATTACAGAACATGCTGTATGGGAAGGGCCTCTGGGAGCCATAGGCAGGATAATTTTGCAGGCATTAAACAAAACAAAAAAGCCAAACATTGTTATCAAAACTGTTAACTTCACTGCATCACAGTCATGGCTAAATATCCATACTACTAAATATCAACATTATTTTTCTGTTTCAAAAATGATGTGCAGACAGGCTTTCTGAATTTGTATAAAATCAAAAGTTTTCTTTTTTTGGGGGGGTGGCAAAAATAAAACAAACTCAGAGAGTTTACTGCTCATCTTTTAAATACAGTTCATTTCTAAAGGCACTTGGGAATTACATTTGGAGGTGGTAGCCATGATGGTCTCTCACTGCATGTTAAAACATTACTGAGTAATAAAGATAAGACCACCACCAGTACGGACATGACAGAGAGAGAAAAGAACACAGTGATGGTGACAGTTACTATGTGCCAAGTGCTGTGACAAGAGTTCTTCACACATTGTTCCTTTAGTTTTCCTAAAACCCCATGAGGTGTTAAAATTTCCTCCTTTTTTTTTTTTTTTTTACGGAAATGGAGACTTACTAACTTGCCCAAAGCCTTTCATCTGGTAACCAGTGAAGCCAGGTCAACCACAATTAAATGAATGGGTGTTCAGAGATGATCCAACTGCATCACGGAAATACCAGGTATCTTGCCAAACAGCCTCATGTGCACGTGTGTTCACTGTGTCCAACTCTTTTGGGACCCTATGGACTGTATTCCACCAGGCTCCTTTGTCCATAGAATTTTTCCAGGCAAGAATCCTGGAGTCGGTTGCCATTTCCTCCTCCAGGAGATCTTCCTGACTCAGGGACCTAACCCGGGTCTCCTGCTTCTCCTGCACTGGCGGGCACATTCTTTTCCACTGTGCCACCCCAGACAGCCTCATATGAACTGTCGAATCAGTCAGCTAATACAGTTCTGTTTCTCCCTTTAAGAGATGTAACCATTTCCTTTTTTGTTGCTAGTATCTATTAACACAGAGTTCAGTATCACTAGGCTATTAGCCCCGTGGAAGACAAAGCAATAGTGGTTTCCACAGTTTAAAAATCTAGCATACACTGTAGGAGGCCTAGACATTAAAGACCAACATTGACAAAGTAAAATGCAACCAGTATGACACTGAAGTAGATATAAAGTACATACACGCACGCACGCACGCACGCACGCACGCACGCACGCACGCACGCACACACGTCAAGTTATGTTATCCATAACACCTCTTGACTTTAAATGGAGTTTTCATCATCCCCCCCAAATGTCTTGATCATGACTGTTTCTGTCTGATGAATCAGTGGAGAAAAGCTGTCTTTTCACACTGAAAATGCTAGTTTCTCTGGAGGATCACACAACGCAAAAAGGAAGGCTCTTCTGCCAATCCCTGGGCGGGGTGGGCGGGGTGGGTGGGGGGTTGGCCGTATCAGAACAGCTCTCCTGCTTGGCGGCTACTACTCGCCTTCTTTCCTGTGCTATAAAAGAATCAGTATGGTTCCATCCCCTTTAGTTTTATTAGGAAGATATCCAATTAGGTCAAAGAGATGCTATTTTTCACAGGACATGTTTTCCTACTGTCTCTTAGAACACAAACTACTCCCAATTATGCAATGATTGTGGTTCAAAGAACAAACAGAACCAACTGTATTCAAAGAAATGGTATTTTCATAGGATATATGTAGGTGCTACCCCCACTAACCTAACAATTATATGCCAAAGGTTAAAAAACAAAATCTTAATAGTATGTGATGTTTGAAATCTTTTACAAATATACTACCACACAGATGTCCACCCTACTCCTAACAACAAAATAATAATCCTGCTGCTGCTGCTGCTAAGTCGCTTCAGTCGTGTCTGACTCTGTGCGACCCCATAGAGGGCAGCCCACCAGGCTCCCCCATCCCTGGGATTCTCCAGGCAAGAACACTGGAGTGGGTTGCCATTTCCTTCTCCAATACATTAAAGTGAAAAGTGAAAGTGAAGTTGCTCAGTCGTGTCTGACTCTTTGCGACCCCATGGACTGCAGCCTACCAGGCTCCTCCGTCCATGGGATTTTCCAGGCAAGAGTACTGGAGTGGGGTGCCATGGCCTTCTCCAATAATCCTGACTAAACCAAATACCAAAAGGTAGAAAACAATCAATCATGAAAGTACCAGAAGAAAATACAGATGAATATATTTATATTCTTAGAATGGGAAGACCTTTTAAAAGATGACATAAAATCCAAAACTCATAAAGAAAAACTGATAAAAGTGACTACTAAATGAAAACTACCTTTAGAGCTAAAGTACCAAAAAAATTAGAAATATAGAAAGAAAATAAAAGGTATATTTGTTATGACAAAATAATAAGCATCTTACTAGACAAAGAATTCTTAAAAATCAACAGAAAAGAGTAAGCTAAACAGAAAATAAATCAGCGAAGAATACACTAAAGGAATTTATAGAAAAAGATACACCAGTGGCTAACAAACCCACCAAAGATGTTAAATTACATTAAAAATTAAATAAATACAAAACACCAAAGACATACAAAATGACATCTACAAGAAAAGCAAAATGATGGGATTTCATAAAACTCAGTATCAGCAAGGCTGTGCGGAAATGGGTAGCCTTTCTTTTAGTGAGAATGAAACGGCAGTCTACCTTTTAGGATGGCAATGTGGCAATACATATTAAAATTTTAAATTTACAGCCTTTTCAACTAGTATATTAAACAGGCTTCTCCAGAGAAAGAGCCAACAGGAGATACATAATTATGCAGAAAGAGATTCATTATGAAGGACTGGCTCCCATAGTTATAGAGGCTGAAAAGTTCCATGGATTTGCCATCCAAGAGCTCGAAGCCCAGGAAAGCTGATGGTACAGTTCTTATCCAAATCCAAAGGCCTTGAAATCCCAGGCAGGCAACAGTGCAAACCCTGGTCTGAGCCTGAAGACCCAGGATCCAGGGGTTCCAATGTATGATGGCAGCAGATGGACATCCCAGCTCAAGTGCACAGCAAATGTGCCTTCCTCTGCCTTTTTGTTCTTTGCAGGACATCAAACAGTTGAGTGATGCCTACTTGCATCAGTAAGGACAATCTGCTTTACTGAGTTTACTGTTCAAATGCTAATCTCTTCCAGAAACACCCTCAAAGGCACATTCGAAACAATGTTTCACCTTCTGTCCATAAATCAAGATTATCAAATAATTTTTTTTTAATTTTTCATTCCCACTTTTTGGCATCATGTATGTGAGGTTCCAGCATAAAAAACATATTATTTTATTTTATTATTATTTTACATTTTGGTGCTTTATATTTTCCCAGTGTTAATGCTCAAAGTGTTTTGAACTTGATTTTTAAACAATTACTAGTACAGGAAAAATGAGGTTAGCTATCAAATATTCAATTTGTTTTTCTCTCAGTGATAAATGAAGAGAAACTGATAACTGGGTAACACATTGAATTGTCTGTATTTGCAGTGTTTCTGCATGATGGATTTTGTAATTATCTTGGTCTCCACATTCCAAACAGCTTTGAGGTTTCATTTACATGAAATGTGAGTTTCCTATTTTTGCCTCAAGTTTATCTTTAATTATGTGCGAAACCACACTTATTTAAAAAAAAAAAAGTTATGAGCTGAAAACTTAACCCTTCAATTCACACTGACAGAAAAGAAAGACAGGAAAAGCTCAACCGAACAGTTTACACTCACATTTACTTCTCTGTAAAATGAGCGTTTGTCTACTGCACTTGAAAGCATACAGTCCAACAGGCATGCTCTTGATGACAGACGATAATAGGAAGTGAATTCTACATGGCAAGCCTTTGGTGATGTCCCACTACTGTTCCTGAAGATGGTTCAGCTCCAAGGATAGACAGAAATTATGGAAACCTGACTACTAATGACCCTAGGGAATCCAATCAAAATGAAAATAAAAATAACAAATGGAAGGTACACACACAGGCACACAATCCGCAACAGAACACACTCCTAAGAAGTATGCTGCTGCTGCTGCTAAGTCGCTTCAGTCGTGTCCGACTCTGTGCGACCCCACAGACGGCAGCCCACCAGGCTCCCCCGTCCCTGGGATTCTCCAGACTAGAACACTGGAGTGGGCTGCCATTTCCTTCTCCAATGCATGAAAGTGAAAAGTGAAAGTGAAGTCGCCCAGCCGTGTCCGACTCCCAGCGACCTCATGGACTGCAGCCTACCAGGCTCCTCCGTCCATGGGATTTTCCAGGCAAGAGTACTGCAGTGGGGTGCCATTGCCTTCTCCAAGAAGTATGCTAACAAGTTCAAATCAGTCAAGGCTGATGAGTCTCAATCTCAGTCTCTTACCAGATCATGTAGACATGGCCCCCAAATGAGTCTAAAATTGTTAGGATTCAAGTGAGAAAAAATCCTAACTTTGACCTAAATATGAATACCATTACTTCCTGGCCCAACTGATACCTTACAAGTAGGAACATGGAACTGCATGCAACAAAGATTCCTGGAAAATATTTTTGGAAAAATATTACCTTTTCTGCTATGGATACTAAGTATTTTTCATCATCTCTTGAGTGAATTTTAGAATGATGGAAAGGGCCAGAAGAACTCCTCTGGTCCAACTACTGACTTGTAGGTGACAAATGGTCATTTCAACTCCCTGGTGAATCTTTCAAACAAACTGGATGAAAAAGGTACCTTTACATACTGTGTCAAATGGCTGCGGCGGGCCACTGTATAAGGACATGTTAGAGCCCGTCTGCCCAAAATGTCCTGCTTGGGAAGGGGGACCAGGTAGCATGCTCTTTGACAGTAATTAGAGAGCAGGCCCAGGGGCTGCTGCGCGTGACATGTCTACTCAAAAGGGCATCAAGAATGGATTATTACTCAGCTCTAAAAAAAGAATGAAATATCGCCATTTGTAGCCAACTAGATAGACCCAGAGCTTATCTTACTAAGTGAAGTCAGACAGAGAAAGACAAATATCACAGGTTGTTGCTCATATGTGGAATCTAAGAAAAAGATACAAATGACCTTATTTACAAAGCAGAAATCGATCCACAGACATAGAAAGCAAAGTTACAGTTAGCAAAGGGAAAAGAGGGCGGGGGGAGGGATAAATTAGGAATTTGGAACTAACATGTACATAGTACTAAACAGGTAAACAACAAGGCCCTACAGTAGAGCACAGGGAACTATCCTCAGTACTTTGTAACAACCTGTAGATGAAAAGAATCTGAAAAAGGAATATATATATGTAGATATGAATCACTGTGCTGTACACCTGAAGCTGATACAATGCTGCAAATCAACTGTACTGCAATTAAAAAAGGAACAATATCTTTAAAAAGAATTAACTGATTAGCAAATCATGCTCCCCCCCCAAAATAACCTTTCTGTACATCAAAAAAAAAAAAAACTTCACCTGTTTTCTTCCTAAAAGAAATCACTATTCTTATCATTCACGGATGCAACATAGATGCCAAGACATGTAACTTACTGAGTCTCAAAGTAGAAGAACAGCATTTTAAAATTCAAAACGAACTTTTACGCTCTGTTGAGACATACCTAGCTGCTTATTTTGGAAGACTGAAATACAGTTTATTATAGCACTACAGGATCAATTTATTGCCACAGGAAATCCAACCAAATTGCTCATCCTCTCCACAGAACAGAACAGTATGTTGACCTTTACTGGCAGAATTAAAGAGTGAATCCTGTTGTAGCAGCTACTGTGAGAAACTCAAGAGCTGCAGAGCTGGTGAATATTTATGAAGTTTGCCTACTGAGCTGGCCACTGAAAGAGGATGGAGAGATACCTGCTTCTGAATCATCCAAGAAGCGTGGAGTTACCTGTCATATCTGACTCGGATTTCAAATCCTAAATTTAGGGGGGGGGGAACTCACTGTTTACTAAAAATGATACAGTGTATTAGGAAAAATGCTCAAGATTCTGAAGCTAAAATTACACTCCAGGTACAATTCTCCATCTGATGGAGAGAATGTCAGCTATCTCAAGAGAGGAAAGAGCCAGACCAAGCAGCTCCCTTGTTGAGCTTCCATGCCTCACACCCTACACTCTGGGCAGAGCAAGAAGACCCTTTGGTCCCCACTGGTGCAGTGCGACAGCTCCCTCCAAGGCCACCTTCTGGACACTCTTGAGTGGAGAATGCTTCCAAGGCCGAGGCTGAACGTCTGCTGTTTTGTGCCCCCTCGGAAGGATCATTGTCCCACCTCATTACACTACACCCTTCTGTTTTTTGACTCACATCCTAAACCAAAATTTTAATTAAAAAACTTTTGAGAAATACCCTGTTAAATCTTTGGTATAAATCACCCTACACCCCTTCTTTTGGTGTCTTTTATATATACATACATACATCATGACATAAATCAGCTCGTATTACAATTTTGTTTCATAACTAGGTTTTGGCACTTGTTATATCTTATCCATGTACGCCACAATTATTTATTGAGAGCTTGTGGTGGCCAAGCATTTTGAAAGTGCTGGTAATGAAGCTGGGAAATGACAAGTGACTTCTAGTCAAGGCAGTGTGTAACTTCAAATTTTGCACCAACAACTGCATAAAAAGTGAAAGAAGAAAAAAAAAATTAAGATACAGAGAAATATCTTTGTGGGCCACAAATGAAACAAACACATAGAAGCTTGAGGTTCAAAAGCTCTTAGAAGCAGCAACTAGGAACATCACTATAATTGGGGCCAGAGCCCATGTTGGGGCTAGGACAAAAGTCAGGCCCAGAATGTGAAGCGGAGGCTGGCATTCCCTGTCCACAAAAGGAAGCTGAAATAGCTGTTCCAGCCTTGGGGCTTCCACGAATACATGAAGCTGCTCTAGTGAAAACAGCAGCAACAGAACCTGTGCCAAACCCTCGACAGGCCCGGTGTCTAGATTTGTGATACATCCAGTATCACCATAATACGGGAATTTGGGGACCCAGAGCAGTCAAGGTAACCATAGCAAGAAACCATTAGCACAGAAAATAGAAACAGCAGCCTCATACAGTGCAAATAACTCTACTCTTAATGAGTCTGACTGGGAAGGAAGCCTAAAATGAAGAAGACCAGTGACTACCAGAATTCATTATGGGGAGGGAGGTGGGAGGGGGGTTCATGTTTGGGAATGCATGTAAGAATTAAAGATATTAAAATTTAAAAAAAAACTAATCAAACAAACAAAAAAAAAGAAATGATAATAACAGAGTAACTTCAAAGGGACTTTATTTTTTCAAGCATAATTGGCAGGCAAAAAAAAACTGTACATATTTACAACATATAGTAATCAAGATAAGAAACATATCCACAAAGCTCAAAAGTATCTTTCCACCAATATATCACCATTTTGATTATAATAACTTCATGTACATCTTGACATGAGGTAGTGTTAAACCCTTCAACTTAATTTTCTTCCATAGTTGCCTTGGCTATACTAAGATTCTTTGTATTCCATGAACATTTTAGAACAAAGTAAACAATTTCTACAAAAACAATTCTCCTGAAAAAATTCCCAGAAACACAAAATCTTCTAAGACTGAATCATGAAGAAGCAGAAAATGTAAACAGAACTGTAACTAGCAAGGAGGCTGAATCAGTATTAAGTGTCTGCAGACCACAGCAGAGAGCCGAGACACTCCAGGCGGAAGGGAGGCAGACAGACAAAGCCGGCTCCCTGGCTACACAAAGTCAAAGTGTTAGTTGCTCAATCGTGTCTGACTCTGCGACCCATGGAATATAGCTCACCAGGCTCCTCTGTCCATGGGATTTTTCCAGGCAAGAATAATGGAGTGGGTTGCCATTCCCTCCTCCAGGGGATCTTCCTGACTCAGGGATTGAACCTGGCTTGCCTGCATTGCAGGCAGATTCATTACTGCCTGAGTTACCAGGGTCCTCCGCTACACCTCAAACACCAATTCAGCTGCACATGCCAGATGCCAACTGAGATAATGTGATTTTTAAAGTCTATTTTTCCTTTTATTTATTTATATTTTTGGCCACACCCTGCAGCTTGCAGGATCTTAGTGCCCCAAACACTTCAGGGTTTCACTAATGAATTATGTCAAACATTTTAAAAAGAACTAATACTAATTCTTCTCAAACTTTTCCCAAATTTTAAAGAGAAGGGAACATCTAACATATTCCATGAGTCCAGCATTATCCTAATTCTAAATCCAGAAAAAGACATTATAAAAAATAGAACTACAGATGAATAACCCTGATGATCCCTGATGCAAAACTCTTCAACAAAATTTTGGAAAACCAAACTCATCAGCATATTAAAAGTATCAAATGCCATGAACAAGCGGGCTTTACTCCTGGAACGCAAGGATGGTTAGGTATATGAAAAAAATCAAAATAATACACAGCAATATTACCCAAAGCAATCTACAGATTTGATGCAATCCTTCTCAAAATCCCAATAAAGTTTTTTGCAGAAATAGAAAACCCCATCCAAAAATCCATATGTAACTTCAAATGACCCAAAACAGCCAAACAATCTTGAAAAGGGAGAACACAGCTAGACTTCTAGATTTTGAAATTTACTCCACAATGATCAAACACATGTGGTAACAGCATGAAGAATGACATACAGACCAACAAAATAGAGATTCCAGAAATAAACCCCCATGCTGCTGCTGCTAAGTCGTTTCAGTCGTGTCCGACTCTGTACGACCCCATAGACCGCAGCCCACCAGACTCTGCCGTCCCTGGGATTCTCCAGGCAAGAACACTGGAGTGGGTTGCCATTTCCTTCTCCAATGCATGAAAGTGAAAAGTGAAAGTGAAGTCATTCAGTTGTGTCCGACTCCCAGCGACCCCATGGGCTACAGCCCACCAGGCTCCTCCATCCATGGGATTTTCCAGGCAAGAGTACTAGAGTGGGGTGCCATTGCCTTCTCCGAATAAGCCCCCATTTGTTGAAAAGATTGTTTTTTCCCATTAAATGGTCTTCATACCTTTGTTAAAAATTATTTAACTACATATATGGGGGTTTATTATATATAGTTAAATAATTTTTAACAAGGGTATGAAGACCATTTAATGGGAAAACCCAATCTTTTCAACAAATGGTTCTGAGAAAACTGGATATGCACAGTCAAAAGAATGAAGTTGGACCCTTATCTAACACCACACACAAATATAAACTCAAAGTTAATGAAACACCTAAATGTAAGACCTAAAACTGTAAAATTCTCATAAGAAACACAGGGAAAAAATTCATGATACCAGATTTGGCAATGACTTCTTGGATATGACACAAAACGTACAGGCAACAAATGAGAAATTGGGCAAATCATGAAAATTTATGAAAAGTTTTTAAAACCGTCCATCAAAAGACAGTATCAGCAGAGTAAAAAGGCAATCCACAGAATGTCATAAAGTATTTTCATAACATGTTTGATAATGGATTAACATTCAGAATATACAGGGAATTTCTTATACTCAACAACAAAAAAACAACATAATTAAAAACTGGGCAAAGAACTTGATTAGAATAACCATAGGATCTAGTAATTTCATTTCTGACTATAGTCAAAAAAGTTGGTGCAGAGTCTCCAAAAGATATTTGTACATCCATGTTCGCAGTAGCGTTATTCACGATAGCTAAAACTGGAAAGCCACCCAAGTGTGTCCAGCAACAGATGAATAAGCAAAATGTGGCCTAGACATACAGTAGAATATTATTCAACCTTAAAAAGGGAGGAAATTCTGACGTATGCTAATACTGATGAACCTCAAGGATATTATGACAAAAGAAATAAGCCATTCACAAACTGACAAATGTTATATGACTCTACTTATATGAGGTGATTAAAATAGTCAAAATCAGAGGCAGAAAATAGAATGGTGGTTGATAAGGGCTGTGAGGAGTGGGGATTGGACGGTTATTATTTAGTAGGTAGAATTTAAGTTTAAAAGATGAGAAGAATTACAGAGGTGGTTATGGCTGCACAACATTATGAATGCATTTAATTCCAGTGAACTATACACTTAAAATGATTGAGAGGGTAAATTTTGCTCTTCTTCCTTGCCCCAAATTATATAGTTAGTTATTCCCTCCACAGGCCCCATGGAACTTAGAAGTATAGTACAATATTTTCTACACTGCCCTGATTCAACATTCAAAAAACTATATCATAGCATGCAGTCCCATCACTTAATGAAAGATAAGGAAAAAGTGGAAGCAGGGACAGATTTTATTTTCTTGGGCTCCAAAATCGCCGCAGACGATGACTGTAGCCATGAAATTAAAGGATACTTGCTCTTTGGAAGAAAAGCTATGACAAACATCTGCATACTAAAAAGCAGAGGCATCACTTTGCCAACAAAGGTCTGTATAGTCAAAGCTATGGTTTTTCCAGTAATCATGTGTGAATGTGGGAGCTGGACCTTAAAGAAGGCTGAGCACCAAAGAATTGATGCTTTCAAATTGTGGTATTGGAGAAGACTTTTGAAAGTCCCCTGGACAGCAAGGAGATCAAACCAGTCAATCCTAAAGGAAATCAACCCTGAATATTCATTGGAAGGGCTGATGTTGAAGCTGAAGCTCTAATGCTTTGGCCATCTCATAGGAAAAGACCCTGATGCTGGGAAAGATTGAGGGCAAGGGAAGAGGACGACAGAGGATGAGATGGTTGGATGGCATCGCTGATTCAATGGACGTGAGTTTGAGCAAACTCCAGGAGACAGTGAAGGACAGGGAAGCCTGGCATGCTGCAGTCCACAGGGTCGCGAAGAGTTGGGTATGACTTGGCAAGCGAACAGCAACAACACTGTGTGATACACTGGCATGTTTGCGGCGGCTCCCTGGTCTCATGCAGGAGGCTTATGAAGGGATGTTGAGGATCCTGTATATTATCAACTGCAGAGTATATGCTGGATCTCTGTAACTCAAAAATTTTTTGTCAGGAGGCTACAAGTTTACAAGAAGAACTGCCAGACATTTCACTAAAAAAAAAAAAATTAATCCAGCAAATATTTTAGGAGCTCAATAGTGGAGATATTAGATGAGGACTGCAATCCTACCCAAGCGGCAGAGTCAGTGTTGCAGTGGATGAGAAAGGCATGGCTAATAGGAAAAGGATAAGCCAGGCTAAAGACTGGCAACTTTGGCATAAAATAAAGAAAAATTTAAGACCAGTTATCTCTTATAAATTTGAAAATACCTATGTTAGTATAGGGAAAAGGAACCTGTAGCATATATTTTTAAATAGCACTTAATTACCTATTTACAAAATTCATCCTGGAAGTACCGTCTGGCTTTCTATTTTTTCAAAAAAAATTCAGGTCAAACAATTACTTTTTTTTTCAGGAGACACAGTCAAATTGTTACATCTCTGATTGGCCATATCTTATACTATAGTTACCAACTGAGGGTCCAAAGATCCCCTTGAAATTGTGCATTATGCAGAGAACTTAGAATATAGGTAAGCCTACGCATTTTTCTGGGAAGAGAGTCTAGAGTCATCATATTCTCTAACCAGTTCATACTCAAGACAGACTTAAAATCATCGTCTTATTCTTATAGTTCATTATGATTCCATAGGGTATAGTATAAGTATGGTTTGACAGGTTTCATATTCCCTGAAGGATAAGTATGCTTACGTTCACAGGACCCTATCTGAAAAGAACCTCAAAAGCTAACAAGTTCATTCTCCTTCCTTTAGGCAAAATACCTCTACAACCACCCAAGTCCAGTGAAAACTGAAAGTCTGCTTATTTTTCCCTGTGGGAAAGCAATTCCAACACCTCATTCTGTAAGTTATTACATTTTTTAACAACCATTGTAAAATTTATCTTTGGTCTGTACGTGCTTCAGTTGAGGCCCCCAACAGCTTTATGTCTGTTTTCCTTTACATTATACATAGATATAAATGTGTATTATCTTTTCCAGAGAAGATAAATTGAATGTTTCCCGCAGGCTATTTTTAAAGCTAATGACTTCAGTGATAAATATGTATGTATACAACAGAGTTCACATACCTTGGGTAAATGTTTGGCCAATGTACTAGAACCTAAGTGTGGTATTCCTGGTGGCTCAGACGGTAAAGCGCCTGTCTACAATGCGGGAGACCCAGGTTCGATCCCTGGGTTGGGAAGATCCCCTGGAGAAGGAAATGGCAATCCACTCCAGGACTATTGCCTGGAAAATCCCATGGACAGAGGAGCCTGGTAGGCTACAGCCCATGGGGTCACAAAGAGTCGGACACAACTGAGCGACTTCACTTCAAGTGTGATTAAGTTACTAGTAATAAGAGTTCAGAGTTCCAAAGCCTGGCGAAAATACCTCAGAGGACACATTGCAGCAAGAAGGGACTGTATCCATTTACACTCCCACCAACTGCACAAGAGGGTTCCCTTTCCCCTTCATCCTCTCCAGCATTTACTGTTTACAGATTTTCAGATAATCGCCATGCTGACTGGTATGAGTTATGACTTGCCGTTCCCTAACAATGAGAGATGCTGAGTGTATTTTCATCTGTTTGTTGGCCATCCAGTATGTCTTCTTTGGAGAAATGTCTGTTTAGGTCTTTGCCCATTTTTTGATCTAGTTGTTTGTTTTTCTGATATTGAGCAGTATGGAGATCTCTCAAAAAGTAGGAATAAAACTACCATACAACCCAGCAATCCCACTACTAGGAATATGCCCTAAGAAAACCATAACTGTACCCCAGTGATCACTGCAGCACTATTTACAACAGCCAGGACATGCAAACGACCTGGATGTCCATTGACAGCCGAATGGATAAAGCAGTCGTGGTATATATATACACACACACATATATGTATATGTGTGTGTGTATATATATATGTATACATATATATGATGGAATATTACTCCACCATAAAAAGGAATGAATTTGAGTCAGTTGAACTAAGGTGCATGAACCTAAGACCTCTTACAAAGAGTGAAGTAAGAAAGAGAAAAACAAATATTGTATATTAAGGCATATACATGGAATCTAAAAAAAAAAATGGTACCAATGAATCTACTTGCAGGGCAGAAGCAGAGACACAGACGTAGAGAATGGAACAGTGGGCAAAGCTGGGGGAAGGAAAGGGTGGGAAGAACTGAGACAGGGGCACTGAAACATATACCCACCATGTGTAAAACAGACAGCTACAGGGGAGTCGCTATATGAAACAGGGAGCGCGGCTTCGTGCTCTGTGAGGACCGAGGGCTGTGGCTGGGGAGGGAAGAACGGAGGCTCAGTGAGAGAGGATGTATGTATACTTATGACTGAGTCACGTGGCTGTATGGCAGAAACCGGCACAGCACTGTAAAGCAATTATCCTCCGATTAAAAAAAAATTTTTTTTAATCTTAAAAAACAAATCAACAACAACAACAAAAAGAAGGGGCTCTCCTGTTTTTTTTCTGGCAGCTGTACTGCTGGCCAGAAGTGTGAAATGTGACAGCATCTGACAGTGACCTGACCTCTCCGTGGGCCCACAGTATGGGCCCCTCTGTGGCCCCCATCCTAGCCTGGCCTGTGATCACAAATCCACTGTTCCCCCGCACCCCCCATCCCCAGGGATATCATGCACTGCAGGCTTTCCAGGGCACTGGCATCCCACTTCCCCTGTCTGTCCTCTTCTCTGGGTTTGTCTCCTGTGATCCTCCCTACACACCCTCCAGGCCTCCCACCACCATCAGAACCTTGCTCCCTCTGTGTGTTACCCACTGGCTACGATGCACCTGCACTGTGAAGGGTTGCCTCCTGCTTGCCCAGGGACCGTTAACCAGCTCTGGCTGGGGCAACCCAGCAGATCTGTCCACTGTCCTGGGGGCTGTAGTCACACCATCTCCAATGAGGGCTGATCCACAGCCTGCAGGGAGAGGCCAGTCAGTTCAGTCACTCAGTCACGTCCAGCTCTTTGCAACCCCATGGACTGCAGCACCTCCTTGTCCGTCACCAACTCTCAGAGCTTGCTCACACTCATGTCCATCAAGTTGGTGATGCCATCCAACCATCTCATCCTCTGTCATCCCCTTCTCCTTCTGTCATCAATCTTTCCCAGCATCAGGGTCTTTTCCAGTGAGTCAGTTCTTCGTATCAGGTAGCCAAAGTATTGGAGTTTCAGCTTCAGCATCAGTCCTTCCAATGAATATTCAGGACTGATTTCCTTTAGGATGGACTAGTTGGATCTCCTTGTAGTCCAAGGGACTCTCAAGAGTCTTCTCCAACACCACAGTTCAAAGGCATCAATTCTTCAGTGCTCAGCTTTTTTCACAGTCCAACTCTCACATCCATACATGACTACTGGAAAAAACCATAGCTTTGACCAAACAGAACTTTGTTGACAAAGTAATATCTCTGTTTTTTAATATACTGTCTAGGTTGGTTGTAGCTTTCCTTCTAAGGAGCAAGTGTGTTTTAATTACATGGCTGCAGTCACCACCTGCAGTGATTTTGGAGCCCCAAAATATAAAGTCTCTCACTGTTTCCATTGTTTCCCCATCTATTTGCCATGAAGTGATGGGACCAGATGCCATGATCTTAGTTTTCTGAATGTTGATTTTAAAGCCAAATTTTTCACTCTCGTCTTTAACATTCATCAAGAGGCTCTTTAGTTCTTCTTCGCTTTCTGCCATAAGGGTGGTGTCATCTACGTATCTGCGATTATTGATATTTCTCCTAGCAATCTAGATTCCAGCTTGTAGCTTCATCCAGCCTGGCATTTCGCATAATGTACTCTGCATATGAATTAAATAAACAGGGTGACAATACACAGCCTTGACATACTCCCTTCCCAATTTGGAACCAGTCTGTTGTTCCATGTCCAGTTCTAACTGTTGCTTCTTGACCCTTCAAGTCTGTCCTTCCTTGGGTACTCTCCCTCAGCTTTTGAATAACTTATAAGGTTCTTTGTAAATCTTTCATTTACTCTCCAATTACTGTTTAATGAGTCTTTATATTGAAATTCTCCTGTTTAAATCACTATGTGTTTTTTATCTTTTGGTGGGATTCAGAGAGATACAATCATAAGATCTTTGTGTTCATTGAGAATATTTGTTAACAGTGTATTCTTCATTGTTCTCATTTTTCCTTCTAGTGTGTCTTATGGTTAAAATATGTTTTGTATACAATTCCTACTTATTGATATTCCTCTGATATTTACTGATATTCTCTTAACTAATGCATGGTGAAGTGTTTCCAGAAATTCGAAAGGAGGTACAGTCTCAATTTTCAGGATAGAGAGACAGATATGTTTCTATTAATCTTATTAAAGTTTTCATATCCTCTATGAAAGTGAAAGTGAAGTTGCTCAGTCGTGTCCGATTCTTTGTGACCCCATGGACACCAGGCTCTTCCGTCTGTGGGATTTTCTAGGCAAGAGTACTGGAGTGGGTTGCCATTTCCTTCTCCAAGGATTCTTCTCCACCCAGGGATCGAACCCAGGTCTCCCGCATTGTAGACCAACGCTTTACCATCTGAGCCACCAGGGAAGTCCACCAGGGGTCAATTAACGTTTTCTGTAAAGAGTCAGACAGTAAACATCACAGGCTTATGAGCTACAGAGTCCAGGTTGTAACTCCCCAACTCTACCGTTGAGATGCAAAAGCAGCTGCAGACAACTCATAAATGAACTGTTTGTGTGGCTATATTCAATAGAACTTGACTTACAAAAAGATTAGCCCACACTGCCTCATCTATCAACCCCTGATCTACATTATCATTTTTATCTGCTTGATTCATCAAGCAATGAGAGAGATGGGTTGCTGCTGCTGCTGCTAAGTCGCTTCAGTCATGTTTGACTCTGTGTGACCACATAGATGGCAGCCCACCAGGCTCCCCTCATCCCTGGGATTCTCCAGGCAAGAACACTGGAGTGGCTTGCCATTTCCTTCTCCAATGTGTGAAAGTGAAGTTGCCCAGTCGTGTCCGATTCTTAGCGACCCCATGGACTGCAGCCTACCAGGCTCCTCTGTCCATGGGATTTTCCAGGCAAGAGTACTGGAGTGGGTTGCCATTGCCTTCTCCAAGAGACAGGTTACATCTCTCAATACTACTGTGTTTTAAAAATACTTTACCCTGTATATTCTGGTTCTTCTCCATTTATAGAGTTCTACACTCTGTATTTGACAGAAAAAGTTCATAGTTACAGTTTTCTGTGCATTTTATTCTTTACCATGGTAGAGTGCTTCTCTTCATCCTGATAAAGGTTCCTTTGCTTTGCGTTACACCCTACATCTAATTTAGGAAAACATTTAGAAAGAAAATACCCAATAAGACAATAAAATTAAGACTAAAGATAAGTTTAAGAATAAATCTAATTGGAATAAATTCAACTGTTAAAAGAAAGCAAGTCTAAGAATGTGGCAAAGGTCAAAATCCACCCATAAGAGACATATGTGAAAAAGAGAATCCTAGAAGTTTCCCAGAAATAGATTCTTCATCTGCTTTGAGCTATTTTTATTGTTTAAATCTCATATGCTATTGATGTAAGTATTATCCTACAGATCACATATCGCATCAGTTACATGTAATGAGAATGTTCTGAATCTTTTATACATCCATAAAGTAGCATGATTTGGGTTAGCCTCCCCTCTGTTCACTGGAGTCCCATTTGTATTTCCAAAATATATAAAGAGCTCACACAACTCAATAACAAAACACAACCCAAGCGAAAAATGGGCAGAAGACCTCAATATACATTTCTCCAAAGACATACAGATGGCCAATAGGCACGTGAAAAGATGCTCAACATTGCTAATTATCAGGGAGATGCAAGTCAAACAGATAATGAGATTGATTTGCTCCAAACTCCAAGTCCCCATTAGGTTCTTTTCACATACTATGTACTCTTGTGCAGTCTCTTGGGTGATTTCACTTATTTCATTCTATTTCTATGGAGACAGCAGTCTGCCTGCGCTTCTGCATTTTAGGGGAATCCTGCATGCCAAGTAACTCTAATATATCTTTCTGAAAGATAATTGATCCCCACAGTGGCTTTCTTCTTCCTTCTTGGAATTCACTTATGGATTTTTTTTTAACCTCACACCCATGAAGAATTTGAGACCCAGTCTTACTTAGATATCCACTTAAACAAATCATAAGTCACCTGGGAGTTAAAGCAGAAATTTAGTATTTCTAGGCTAAACACTGTTCTGACATTTCTTTTGGTTCTGGTTTGGAAAGGAAGCAAAATAAAGATATCATGAGACTAACACAATCACACCCTCAGCAATGACCCAAGAGACGCACGAGCAGGTGTGTGAGCTCTTACCAGCGGGATGAGCAGGCTGACGAGGTCTGTGAGAGGCTTGCCAAGCAGCAGCAGGTCTTCCGCGGCCTGAGTGCTCCCTCCTGCGCCGGATTTCTGTGCCTGAACAGGTAGAGGAGAGGGGAAGGGGTCTTGGAGATCAGTCAGCTCGGCTACGGGAGACAAGGGCAACACCTGATGGTGGCCAGGGAGGTCTCTAACCGCAGGCCCCCAGGAGAAGTTATGCGCGGTCACCACGCGGCAAGGAAAGCACACGCTGCCTCCATCTCAGGCCACAGAGCGGGGTGTGGGCGTGATAAACCAACAGCCAGGGCGGCCACTGGCAGGATGATGTTGACCGACCCTGGAGGGCAAGCACTTTTTCTTCTGAACCATCCTGAGACATGGTGAGGTTATCCCCATTTTTCAGGGGAGATAACTGAAGTTCAGAGAGGTTGAGTAGTGTGTCTGAAGTCCCACAGATAACGGATGACTTAGCTGGAGGATGAATCCAGGCTAAATGACTCCAGATAACACAAGCTCGCTTCTTCTGGGCACTTCTATGCACATTTTATGATGCAAACCAAATCCATTCTACTGTGGTTTCCATCTCTATATGCACACATCTGCTTGAATAACATCTAAAATGTTTATCGAATGAATAGGCTTTGGACTGGGGCTTCCCTGGTGACTCAGTAGGAAAGAATCCACCTGCAATGCAGGAGGCGTGGCAGGAGCCGCTGGTTCGACCCCTGGGCTGGGAAGATCCCCAGCAGAAGGAAATGGCAACCCACTCCAACATTCTGGCCTGGGAAATCCCATGGAGAGAGGAACCTGGTGGGCTACAGCCCATGGGGTCGCAGAGTTGGACATGACTGAGTGACTAAGCAACATCAATGAGACTTTGGACTACTGCATGAAGAGGCTCAGATACGGGTCCACAGTGCTTAGGAAGAATGCAAGGAAAGAAGAATTGAGAAAGGAGTGGCTTTAAGGATGTCTTTCCCCAGGAGCTTTATAGAAACTGTCTCATTCTAGAGGAGATTTCTATGAGAGATGAGTAATTTTAAACTGAGAGAAGTTACTGATTACTGTGTTTGCTATAGTACATACACATCTCATTTGTGTATACCCTCTCTGTTTTTAATTTTACTCAGAACAAAACTACTAGGTGATGATCTTTGCCAGAGCCTTTAGAGTAGGCTGTCCCACCTCAGGTCCCTACTCTGGACCCTAGGGCCCCTCTCATAAATGTCAAGGCTCCTTCTGGCTTCCGGCTTGTGGATGGAATCTGGGTTGCCTGCTTTCCTTGGTTCAAAAGGACATTATGGAAAATCAGACATCTGCCTTTTAACAGCTTGCACCTCTCTACAGCCAAGGGGGATGACAGTGATCAGTAGCTCGGAGTTTCGTCTCACCTCTCCCCTTCTCTACCTCAACCCCTGGCCTCTACCAGAAAGGTGGGACTTTCTCCCAGAAAACAGATTTGTAGCACTACCCTAGGTCTGAACCTTTGTGAGGCTTGGCTGTTGATCTTGCCTTCTGAAGCATGATGTAAGGCAGAATACTGACCTTTTCACATTAGCACATTAGCCTTTAGAGAAGATGACTGTCTCTTGGGAAAGATGAGGCAGTCCTGCAGACCAGCACCTAGACAGCGAAGGGCACCGTGCCACCGCTTCCTTTCCAAACACATGTAAGCAAGGAGACACGTCCACAAACACAGGCACACACTGTGGGACTCTCCCCACGCACACGGCCAGTGGCCCTCTAGGCCCTCCACAATCCACAGTCATTTCTTACTGTCACCAAGAAACATCCCAACCCTCCTGCCAGTATTTGGGTACCAACTCCCTGCAGAGATGCCAAAGGCTCCAGAAAGGGATTGCTACAGCTTTACACAGAGGGAGGTGCACATCAGAGATGCACCTGAAATTCAACTCTCCTCCCAAGGTACAGGTCCACAGCAGAAGGTTTGTGTGCTAAGTGCATCACATGCGGGGAGCTGAGCAACAAACCTCAAGGCCCAGCCAGCCTCTCGCAGGGTCTCTCTAGCTCCCCAACAGCACACGCTCGCTGCCAGCCTTTCGATTCCCAGATCCACGGCCTGTGTGTGCATGTTACAGAGGGATCTGTTTTCCTACTATTTATTTACATATTTGGCTATGCTGGGTCTTAGTTGTGGCATGTGGGACCTTTACTTGCAGCGTGTGAACGCTTGGTTGCGGCATGTGGGACCTACTTCCCTGACCAGGGATCGAATCCAGGCCCTCTGCATTGGGAGCGCAAAGTCTTAGCCATTGGACTATCAGAGGAGCCCCCAGAAGTCTAAGTCGCTCAGTCATGTCCGACTCTTTGTGATGCCACGGACTATGGAATTCTCCACAGTGCATGGAATTCTCCAGGCCAGAATACCGGAGTGGTAGCCTTTCCCTTCTCTAGGAGATCTTCCCAACCCAGGGATCGAACCCAGGTCTCCTGCACTGCAGGTGGATTCTTCACCTGCTGAGCCACAAAGCAAGCCCAAGAATACTGGAGAGGGTAGCCTCTCCCTTCTCCAGCGGACCTTCTCGACCTAGGAATCAAACCAGGGTCTCCTGCATTGCAGGCGGATTCTTTACCAACTGAGCTATCAAGGACGCCCAGAGGGCTCTTTTAAGAGCAAGAAGCACCCCGCCTCTGCCACAATGTCGCTGCTGTTCTCCGTGCAGTGCTCTGCCTTTGCCTGTGGTCCCCTGACCCCTGTCCCCAACTCACTGCTCCAGGACCTGCTGGGTGGCAACTGACCCCACTCCTGGCCATCCTGGGTTCTTGGTGCCCCCAGCTGTCACAGCCTGAACAAGAGAAGATGGCAGACTGAGCCAGGTGCTACCAGTAAAACCTATTGCATTTGGTTAAGGACTGGAGGAGGAATATGAAAGAGGGAAATTTTAACAACTCCCAGGTTTCTAGCGTGGCAGGATGAGAGTGGTGGGGCTTGGGTGCAGCAGAATGGTGTGGGAGGTGAGTCCTGAACTCTGCTTTGGACATGCTGAATTTGAGGGGCCCATCGGGCATTCTAGTGGTCCCGTTTAGGAAGCTACTGGATATATATTAAGAAGGGATCTCAGATGAGAGGTTGTAAACATATAAAACGTGGTAATGACAACTCGTGAGCCATACGTAATATTAAATGGGAATATATCAATAGCATTACCTAAAATGAGATGAAGGGATTCAGCTAACTTCTTGGCATTAAAAAAGGCCAGGGAGGATATAAACTTATTACATCTAACATTACTACATGAGTCTAGCACACAGGGGGCAGGTAAGAACCCACCTGCCAATGCAGGAGATGTAAGAGACACGGGCTTGACCCCTGGGTCGGGAAGATCCCCAGGAAGAGACAATGGCAACCCACTCTAGTATTCTTGCCTGGAGAATTTCATGGACAGAGGAGCTTGGTGGGCTACAGTCCATGGTGTTGCAAAGAGTCAGACACAACTGAGCATCAGAGCCACAACAAGGCATTTGTAGAGAACAAGAGACAGTCAGTTCTTCAGGCAATTGCTGTCTGATGTCCTAAGCAGGTTTAATTTAAGCATAACCAGCAGGGGTGTGGCCAGAACAATTCAAGTCAGGCCTCAGTGTGCTTCCCAAACACCATCACTCACATGCTTGCCATGCACAGATGATACAGCTCAGTCCCAGGCTGTAGTACCTCACAATTTCATTAAAAGAATGGCAGGCTTTACTATGGTAAACAGTATGAAGGTTCTTCAAAAAACTAAAAAGAGAGTTGCCACACGATCCAGAAATCCCACTCCTACACATATACCAGACAAAATTATGGATACACACATCCCTATGTTCACAGCAGCACTGTTTACAATAGCCAAGACATGGAAGCAATCCAAGTGACCACCAGCAGACGAATGGTTAAAGAAGATGTGGTGCGTATATACAATGGAATACTACTCAGCCATCAAAATCGCCATCTGCAGCAACCCGAACAGATCTAGAGATGATCATACTGAGTGAAGTCACAGAAAGAAAGATACATATCACGATCTTGTTTGCATTTGAAATATAAACTACAACACAGGTGAACCCATCTGTGAAATAGAAACAGAATCACGGACACAGAGAACAGACCGGTGGTTGCCATGGGGGAGCGTGGGAGCGGTTATGGATTGGGAGTGTGGGGTCAGCAGACGCAAACTATTACATAGAGAATGGGCAAACAGCAAGGCCCGAGTGTATAGCGCAGGGAACCATGTTCAGTATCCAGTGATAAACTGTCACGTAAATATATGCACCTGAGTCACTGTTACACAGCAGAAATTAACACCGTATTATAACTTAACTACACTTTATTTTAAAAAAAAACAATGGTAAGCTTTCCACTGCACCAAAGGCGGAATGTGGAAACTGCGACAGTAGCCATGGAAACAAAGCTGAGGCGGGACTGGGGAAAGGGGGCAGGACCTCATCGCTGGATGGCGGGGTGAGGTCGACAGTGAAGGACACGCACAGCAGGCGCTGGCATCTGCTGAGGAAAGGCCTGGAGTGATAAGGTGCAGGAGCCCCATGGAAAATGCCAAGGTGACTGTTTGGTGTAGGTACAGGAAGCACAAAGGAATGGCAGTCGAGGCTGGAAAATCACCCTGGGGCTGCTCATTCAAGGCCTGGAGTGTCTTGCCAAGAAAATGATCTTGTGATGAGATAAAGAGATATCATCAGTTTTCAAAGGGAGGGAGACACATGCTGAGGACCACGGGCTACAACAGACGAAGGGAGGGAGACACATGCTGAGGACCACGGGCTACAACAGACGAATGGCACTTGCATTCAACCATGAGACAGAAGAGGTGGCCAGAATACAAAGAACTGTACAGAAAAGGTTTTAATGACCCGGATAACCATGACGGGGTGGGCACTCACCTAGAGCCAGACATTCTGGAGCGTGAGGTCAAGTGAGCCGTAGGAAGCATTACTGCGAACAAAGCTAGTGGACGTGATAGAATTCAGCTGAGCTATTTCAAATCCTAAAAGATGATGCTGTGAAAGTGCTGCATTCAATATGCCAGAAAACTTGGAAAACTCAGCAGTGGCCACCACAGGGCTGGAAAAGGTCAGTTTTCATTCCAACCCCAAAGAAAGGCAACACCAAAGACTGTTCAAACTACTGTATAATTGCACTCATTTCACATGCTAGCAAGGTAATGCTCAAAATTCTTCAAGCTAGGCTTCAACAGTATGTGAACCAAGAACTTCCAGATGTACAAGCTGGATTTAGAAAAGGCAGAGGAACCAGAGATCAAACTGCCAACATATATGCTAGATCATAGAAAACTCAAAAATATACAATTCCAGAAAAATAAATGACCCAATGAAAAATGAGCCATTGAACTAAACAGACATTTCTTCAAAGAAGGAAAAGCAAGGGAATTTTTAAAAAAGACATCTCTCTCTCATTCATTGACTATACTAAAGCCTTCGACTGGGTGGATCATAACAATCTGTGGAAAATTCTTGAAGAGATGGGAATTTACCAGACCACCTTACCTATCTCCAGGACACAAGCGTATGCAGGACAAGAAGTAACAATTAGGACTGGACATGGAACAATGGACTGGTTCAAAAGTGGGAAAGAAGTACATCAAGGCTATATAATAAAGTAACTCTGCTTATTTAACTTTTATGCAGAATACATTACGCAAAATGTCAGGTGGGATGAATCCTAAGCTGGAATCAAGAACGCTGGGAGAAATATTAAGAACCTCAGATATGCAGATACCACTCTAATGGCAGAAAGAAAAGAGGAACTAAAGAGCCTCTTGAAGAGGGTGAAAGAGGAGAGTGAAAAGCTGGCTTAAAACTCAACACTAAAAAAGCTAAGATCATGGCATCCAGTCCCATCATTTCTTGACAAATAGATGGGGGAAAAGTGGAAGCAGCGACAAATCTTATTTTCTTGAGTTCTCAAAATCATCGCGGACAGTGACTGCAGCCACAAAATTAAAAGATGCTTGGTCCTTGGAAGAAAAACTATGACAAACCTAGACAGCATATTAAAAAGAAGAGACATCACTTTGCCAACAAAAATTCATATAGTCAAAGCAATGGGTTTTTCCAGAAGTCATGTGCAAATGTGAGAGTTGAACCATAAAGAAGGCAGAGCACTGAAGAACTGAAGCTTTTGAATTGCGGTGCTGGAGAAGACTTTTGAGATGCCCTTGGACAGCAAAGATATCAAACCACTTAATCCTAAAGGAAATCAACCTTAAATAGTCATTGGAAGGACTGATGCTGAAGCTGAAGCTCCAACACTTTGGCCACCTAATGCAAAGAGCTGACTCACTGGAAAAGACCCTGATACTGGGAAAGATTGAGGACAGGAGGAGAAGGGGGTGACAGAGGATGAGATGGCTGGATGGCATCACTGACTCAATAGACATGAGTTTGAGCAAACTCCAGGAGATAATGAAGGGCAGAGAAACCTGGCATGCTGCAGTTCATGTGCTGCAAAGAGATGGACACGACTTAGTGACTGAACAACAAGCAGACAGGGGCAAGCTCATGGGGAAAACAGCAGGGAGAAAGCCGTGGAGGAGTCGAACTGGTAACTTCAAGAGATACTGAAATAGAGGGACTTCCCTGGTGATCCAGTGGTTAAGACTCCATGCAGAGGGCACGGGTTTGATTCTTGGTCAGGAAACTAAGATCCCACAAGCAGCACAGAATGAACAAAAATAAATAAAAATGACTTTCTTAAAGAGAGAGAGATACTGAAATAGGGTAAAGCCCCCATGCCAACAGCCTTCACTTGAGTGTGAGATGAAGGAGGACTCGGGGGCCACATCTCAGTCTTTGGGCAACACTGACACATCTATTAATGGAAAGCAGTTTAACCAACCTCCTCTCAAGTAATGCGTGAAGTTTCTCCCATCAGTCCAGAAATGACAGACAAGGGCGAGATTGGGAAGTCAGGTGACCTGGATTCTGGTGCTGAATATTTTCCTTCCTTAACCCCCAAACTTGGTGAGCTCCCTGCCCCTCTGTTTACTCCGCAGGACCCTGGACATGGTTCAAAGTGATGATTTGCTCCACTATCTGCACGCTGATGGTCTTACCAAAATGAACCTCCCTGACACTCAACAACCTTCCTCTCTTGATGCCTGTGCCAAGATCACAGGGGCCAAGCCCTGGGCTAGGCTCACAAATGCAAAATAAAACCATACATTAATACCTCATAAGCCTGCTAGGAGTTGGTTTACTCCATAAATACAAACTGAGTGCCTTCCCTAGTGTTGGGACACAGACATGAGAACATCACAGCCCCCACGAACCCTCTGTAAACAGGAAGGGCAGCCGAGTGTTGCTTCTTGTTGCTATTAATAACACAGCAACCAATCATGGCTTACTTTCCCTGGGCCAAGTATACATACTTTCAGTTCAGTTTAGTTGCTCAGTCATGTCCGACTCTTTGTGACCCTGACTCTTTGCAGCATACCAGGCTTCCCTGTCCATCACCAACTCCCGGAGACTGCTCAAACTCATGTCCATCGAGTTGTATGATGCCACTCAACCATCTCCTCCTCTGTTGTCCCCTTCTCCTCCTGTCTTCAGTCTTTCCCAGCATCAGGGTCTTTTCCACTGAATCAGTTCTTCACATCAGGTGGCCAAAGTATTGGAGTTTCAGCTTCAGCATCAGTCCTTCCAATGAATATTCAGGACTGATTTCCTTTAGGATGGACTGCTTGGATCTCCTTGCAGTCCAAGGGAGTCTCAAGTTTCTTCGTCGACATCACAGTTCAAAAGTATCAATCTTCGGTGCTCAATTTCTTTATAGTCCAACTCTCACATCCATACATGACTACTGGAAAAACTATAGCTTTGACTAGATGGACCTTTGTCGGCAAAGTAACGTCTCTGCTTTTTAATATGCTGTCTAGGTTGGTCATAGCTTTTCTTCCAAGGAGCAAGCGTCTTTTAATTTCATGGCTGCAGTCACCACCTGCAGTGAATTTGGAGCCCAAGAAAAAAAGTCTCTCACTATTGCCACTGTTTCCCTGCCTATTTGCCATGAAGTGAGGGGACTAGATACCATGATCTTAGTTTTCTGAATGTTGAGTTTGAAGCCAACTTTTCACTCTCCTCTTTCACTTTCATCAAGAGGCTCTTTAGTTCTTCTTCACGTTCTGCCTTAAGGGTGGTGTCATCTGCGTATCTGAGGTTATTGATATTCCTCCTGGCAATAAATACGTCCTTTATATTTACCTATCTTGTGTTCTCTCATTTAAGTCCCTTGCTGAGTGGTTGGCATCATGTCTGCTTTACAGATGAGGAAACTGACACTCAGACAGGTGAAATAACATGCCCAGCATCTCACAGGTCAAAGTGGTGTGGCTAGGATCTGAATCCAAGGTATCCTCACCTGCAAAGCCCATGGGAACCCCCCAACCCCGGTGAGCTGAGCACACATATTTGTCTCTGCTTCTGTATCTTTGGCATAGTACTCCTCAAGGCAAGCTGGGGGCAGAGTCTGGGCTCCTAAGAGACATTCTGATACCTCCCTCCCAACTCCTCACCTCCCCGGCACACATGCCCATGTCATAGCCTTCTCCTCCCTGAAAAGGAGACAGCTGCCTCAAAATCTAAACACTATTATCATTTTAAACACTGACAACAGTCAAGTTCTAGTTTTAAGAGGTTAGTATTAAGAGAAGAAACGGGTTTTGAATGCAGAAGAATCCCAGGTGTGGAAGAGGTGACTTATGCTTCGAACGAACCTACAGCTCAGTGTCTTCCTTCTTGTTGCTATTAATAACACAGCGACCAATCATGGCTTACTTTCCCTGGGCCAAGTATATGTCCTTTCAGTTCAGTTTAGTTGCTTAGTCATGTCCAACTCTTTGTGATGTAGGAGGACGTACCTTTCTTTGATGCCAACTCCATTTCTTTACCCAATTCTTTTCCTAATTCAATTTCAAGGAGTCTACCGCTTTCAGACAGATACCAGGTATCATGGAGATCAAAGTCAGTTGTCAAGGTCAAAAGCAATATGCGGCAGCTATTACAGGGAAAGATTTAGAACAATGACAGCAATAAAACATAGACTGGTGCTAAAAAAAAAAACCAACAACTAGTGAGGTATTGGTATACTAGCAAATTGAAAAAAGAAAATTAGAAAATAATTTGCATTAAGGAGTTTTAAACACCCTTGAATGTCTACCTGATGACATGAAATAAGTGTTTTCTATTGTTCTAGAATATAAAAAAATTTTTTTAAATGTCTGTTCCTTTTTATCCACAATACACAATCTCTTACAGATTGATACCATCAAAGTATCCTCTAAGAGACATCCACACATTGAAGAATTACATAAAGCTACCACTGTGGAAACTGAAATAAGAAATGATGTTCTCTGATGAGACACTCATTAGAAAAAAAGAGGGGAAACTAAGAGAAATCCATAGTTCAGGATTTCTTATCTCTTCTTGCTATTCTTTGGAACTCTGCATTCAGATGCTTATATCTTTCCTTTTCTCCTTGGCTTTTCGCCTCTCTTCTTTTCACAGTGATTTGTAAGGCCTCCCCAGACAGCCATTTTGCTTTTTTGCATTTCTTTTCCATCGGGATGGTCTTGATCCCTGTCTCCTGCACAGTGTCACGAACCTCATTCCATAGTTCATCAGGCGCTCTATCTATCAGATCTAGGCCCTTAAATCTATTTCTCACTGCCACTGTATAATCATAAGGGATTTGATTTAGGTCATACCTGAATGGTCTAGTGGTTTTCCCTACTTTCTTCAATTTGAGTCTGAATTTGGTAATAAGGAGTTCATGATCTGAGCCACAGTCAGCTCCTGGTCTTGTTTTTGTTGACTGTATAGAGCTTCTCCATCTTTGGCTGCAAAGAATATAATCAATTTGATTTCGGTGTTAACCATCTGGTGATGTCCATGTGTAGAGTCTTCTCTTGTGTTGTCGGAAGAGGGTGTTTGCTATGACCAGTGCATTTTCTTGGCAAAACTCTATTAGTCTTTGCCCTGCTTCATTCCACATTCCAAGGCCAAATTTGCCTGTTACTCCAGGTGTTTCCTGACTTCCTACTTTTGCATTCCAGTCCCCTATAATGAAAAGGACATCTTTTTTGGGTGTTAGATCTAAAAGGTCCTGTAGGTCTTCATAGAACCGTTCAACTTCAGTTTCTTCAGCGTTACTGGTTGGGGCATAGACTTGGATAACTGTGATACTGAATGGTTTGCCTTGGAGACGAACAGAGATCATTCTGTCGTTTTTGAGATTGCATCCAAGTACTGCAGTTCGGACTCTTTTGTTGACCATGATAGCTACTCCATTTCTTCTGAGGGATTCCTGCCCGCAGTAGTAGATATAATGGTCATCTGAGTTAACTTCACCCATTCCAGTCCATTTTAGTTTGCTGATTCCTAGAATGTCGACGTCCACCCTTGCCCTCTCTTGTTTGACCACTTCCAATTTGCCTTGATTCATGGACCTGACATTCCAGGTTCCTATGCAATATTGCTCTTTACAGCATCGGATCTTACTTCTATCACCAGTCACATGCACAAATGGGTATTGTTTTTGCTTTGGCTCCATCCCTTCATTCTTTCTGGGGTTATTTCTCTACTGATCTCCAGTAGCATACTGGGCACCTAATAATCTGGGGAGTTCCTCTTTTGGTATCCTATCTTTTTGCCTTTTCATACTGTTCATGGGGTTCTCAAGGCAAGAATACTGAAGTGGCTTGCCATTCCCTTCTCCAGTGGACCACATTCTGTCAGACCTCTCCACCATGACCTGCCCATCTTGCGTTGCCCTGCAGGCATGGCTTGGTTTCACTGGGCTCGATAAAGGACAGAAATGGTCTGGACCTAACAGAAGCAGAAGATATTAAGAAGAGGTGGCAAGAATACACAGAAGAACTGTACAAAAAAGATCTTCATGACCCAGATAATCACGATGATGTGATCATTAATCTAGAGCCAGACATTTTGGAATGTGAAGTCAAGTGGGCCTTAGAAAGCATCACTACGAACAAAGCTAGTGGAGGTGATGGAATTCCAGTTGAGCTGTTTCAAATCCTGAAAGATGATGCTGTGCAAGTGCTGCACTCAATATGCCAGCAGATTTGGAAAACTCAGCAGTGGCCACAGGACTGGAAAAGGTCAGTTTTCATTCCAATCCCAAAGAAAGGCAATGCCAAAGAATGCTCAAACTACTGCACAATTGTACTCATCTCACATGCTAGTAAAGTAATGCTCAAAATTCTCCAAGCCAGGCTTTAGCAATACGTAAACCGTGGACTCCCTGATGTTCAAGCTGGTTTTAGAAAAGGCAGAGGAACCAGAGATCAAATTGCCAACATCCGCTGGATCATGGAAAAAGCAAGAGAGTTCCAGAAAAACATCTATTTCTGTTTTATTGACTATGCCAAAGCCTTTGACTGTGTGGATCACAATAAACTGTGGAAAATTCTGAAAGAGATGGGAATACCAGTCCACCTGACCTGCCTCTTGAGAAATCTGTATGCAGGTCAGGAAGCAACAGTTCAAACTGGACATGGAAAAACAGACTGGTTCCAAATAGGAAAAGGAGTATGTCAAGGCTGTATATTGTCACCCTGCTTCTTTAACTTCTATGCAGAGTACATCATGAGAAACGCTGGGCTGGAAGAAGCACAAGATGGAATCAAGATTGCCGGGAGAAATATCAATAACCTCAGATATGCAGATGACACCACCCTTATGGCAGAAAGTGAAGAGGAGCTAAAAAGCCTCTTGATGAAAGTAAAAGAGGAGAGCAAAAAAGTTGGTTTAAAGCTCAACATTCAGAAAACGAAGATCATGGCATCCAGTCCCATCACTTCATGGGAAATAGATGGGAAACAGTAGAAACAGTGTCAGACTTTATTTTGGGGGGCTCCAAAATCGCTGCAGATGGTGACTGTAGCCATGAAATTAAAAGACGCTTACTCCTTGGAAGAAAAGTGATGACCAACCTAGATAGTATACTCAAATGCAGAGATATTACTTCGCTGACTAAGGTCCGTCTAGTCAAGGCTTTGGTTTTTCCAGTAGTCCTGTATGGAAGTGAGAGTTGGACTATGCAGAAGGCTGAGCGCTGAAGAATTGATGCTTTTGAACTGTGGTGTTGGAGAAGACTCTTGAGAGTCCCTTGGACTGCAAGGAGATCCAACCAGTCCATTCTGAGGGAGATCAACCCTGGGATTTCTTTGGAAGGAATGATGCTAAAGCTGAAGCTCCAGTACTTTGGCCACCTCATGAGAAGAGTTGACTTATTGGAAAAGACTCTGGTGCTGGGAGGGATTGGGGGCAGGAGGAGAAGGGGACGATGGAGGATGAGATGGCTGGATGGCATCACTGACTCGATGGACGTGAGTCTGAGTGAACTCTGGGAGTTGGTGATGGACAGGGAGGCCTGGCGTGCTGCAATTCACGGGGTCGCAAAGAGTCGGACACGACTGAGCGACTGAACTAAACTGAATTATGACTCTCAGCAAGGTATCAGGACGGTCTGCTTCCAACCTCAGCTTCTGCCTCTATCCAGGCCGGTATGCTACCAGTGACACACAGCACTTGCAACTTAACTGGGACTCCAAATACAACAATGAATTCCTATTGGCCGTGTCCTAACATGTGACCTACGTATCAGCTGACTCAGCTGGTTAGATAAAACATGAGAGGAGACAGGCATGTGGTGAGAGCTAACCCCTGGCCCAGAAAGTACCTGATGAACTCATATGCCCTTCCTGTCTCAGACCACAAAGCCAGGTTACAGTCTGGGGCAACCTGACTTTTCCATGGCCACTAAATACACACCTCTAGTCCTCAAAAGCATCCTGCAATTTCACATTATTGCTCATAAAAGGAAGCAAGTGCAGGGTATATGCATGCACATGTGTGTGTATCTATGCACCTATATTCATATTACATGTATGTGCATGTGTGTGCACGCCTGATAACTCAATCCATCACTCCTCACTAGCTAACTTGTACTGCTGGAGGAGGCGGGAGCACCACCTCCGGACAGTGAAGACTGCATAGCGCGTGGCCAACCCCACAGTGAGAATGACCTCTTGAGTTGCTGGCAGTTCCCTAGTAAGTGCTCACTAAGCCTTTGGCCCCTCCTGCTTTCTTTTCATATCCAAATTAGCTGTCTGACATTGGTCACCCAAAGATGACTGTCAAATCATATGCTCTTTCTCAAACCAAAGGACACATTAGAGGATGATGAGGGAAAGAAGAATGATGAGAATGTGGGACGTGGTGCAGGGTTGTTGGAAAGGCGGGGGAAGGGGTCCTCTACCTGCAGAGCCAGCCGCACAACCCCGGAGGTGTAGGTCAGCATGCTGTGCAGAATGTCCAGCAGGGAGGACAGCAAGGCGGCTGCAGTCTCGTTGTTGCTTTTGTTGTCCACATCCAAACACAGCGTGGCAGTTTCAGTGAACAGGCTGCAGACGTGACGGACCAGTCCTGAGTGTAAAATAGGAGAAGGGCAAAGCTGTCATCACAGAACGTAAGAATAACGTGTCACATGAAGCCAACAGAACAGGCACATGTATTCTACATTCTGTAAACTCTGAACAGTCCTTCCACATACCTGGGAAAGGTTTTGAAAATGCAGGTCCCCAGCCCCCACTCCCAGGGAGACTGCCTAGGAGCCTGAGGTTGAGGCCTAGGAATACACTGGCTAAAAAGCACCCCAGGTGATTCTGATGGGAGGGTTCCCCAAATTACGCTTTGAAAAACACTATCCTACATGGACCGGTTTCACAGGGACAGAAGAGTCGCTGACACTGGAGGAAAATGTGCTGAGCGTGAACATTCTGTCCCCAGGTTCTGTTCAAAGGCACAGTGCTTCATGGGATGGCTCGGTGACCACAGGTGAATCCAAGGACCTACCAGGATTGACAAGTAACTGGGTCACCTCAAGAAGATAAAGCAAAGCAGTGCTTTTTCCACATGCATTCTAAAAACTATGAAATGTAACATAATGATTTCAAGCAATGTCAAATTGAGAAATTGCCAGGTTCTATCATTTTGTCTCTGCAAACTTCATATTTACTGTGTGGTTGGTCTTCATCAACTTTCAGTTTGATGTACTTGTTACAACAAATACATTTAAGCTGGTGTTCTGTATTGTTTTGGTTATGTAAAGTTATGCTTTGAATTCCCCAAATGATTCAGATGCAAAAGTGATGAAAAGACAACATGAAATGCCATAAATCGAAATGGTGAGGGGGTCCTTCAGTCTGAAGAGATCATCATCGTCTGAATGTTCCAGAAAAAGTGGATCTTCAAATATAGCTATTCTACACAAGCAAACTGGGAAAAAAACAGGGTAAGGAAATATGACATGTGTTGTAAGCTGGACCTGCAATCCATTTATTTATTGGGCCTGCAATCCATTTGTCCCTAGTTTTCAGATGATCAACTGGACGGAAGCTCTGCCAAGCACAGCCATCCAAGCTCTGCTATCTTTCCCAAACATTGCACACTGTCATTTCCAGTAAACCAATCTGGTTTTCCTAGACAAGTGCAAAGTAATTAGACTACAAAGCAATTAATTCTGTCACTAAAGGCAGAGAGAAACCAAAATTACAGGGCATCAATCAAGGTTGTACTCCTTGTGGTGAAAACTGGCACAATCACAAATTGAAAATAAATATATTTGAAGGGAAAGCAATCTGCTAATGAATTAATAGCAAAATTTCTCTATTGAAAGACAAGGTTTGACAGTACAAGTCACCAAGGACACGTGGTAAAGAAGAGCAACTGTTAAGATATGTGCATCACACTGGCAGGCATTCTCCTGTGAGTTACAAGGCATCGCTCAAGGGCAGGCTATGAATCAGCTCTTGGCGTTTGTGAGCTGCAGGGAGAGTAGAAGGGCTTTAAAAAGAGGTTGCTGGGGTGGGGTGGGGAGAAAGACTGGGGGGAAGGGATAGTTCGGGAGTTTGGGATGGACATGTACCTGCTCCTGTATTTAAAATGGATGACCAAGGAGGACCTACAGTGTAGCACAGGGAGCTCTGCTCACCGTTATGTGGCAGCCTGGATGGGGGCGGGGTTTCGGGGCAGAATGGATCCATGTATAAGTATGGCTGAGTCCCTTCACTGTTCACCAGAAACCATCACACCACTGTTTGTTAATCGGGAGAACTCAGAGAGTAGTATTCGGTAAACACAGGCTGCAGGAGAAGATGTCTTCCTCTGTGGAGTTCACCATCACTTTGTGACACAGCGTGCTGATGATCAGAGGAGCAGGGGGCCCAGCGATGTGAACAGCAGAGAAGGACACAGCCCGTCAGAAGGAGGCACTGACCGCTGGATGCCCATCAGCGTGCTGCTTCGCTCAGACTAAACAGATGATGAACAACGGTGCTCTTCCTCAGTTTCAATCAGTCTTCAAGGAAGAAATGCAAACCATGAATGCAATCAAATCCCTCCTGGGCTGGACGCTCCAGCTTGTTGTGTGAAGGAAAAAAGACAACAGACGCCAAGCTCTGACTACAGACACAGAAGTCACCTCCTGTCGCAGAAGGTGCTCGTATGAGATTAGAAATGAAGTATGACCTAAATCTTTCTTCACAACCGTGATAACGCCAGCACAGCCCGTTGATATGATGTAAGAGGCCTATCTCAGTCAGTGTTCTTCACAGAACTTTCACCGAAGATGAAAACACACATTTTTCTTGTTTAAAATATTATGAAAACAAAGAAAGTCATGAGAAATTTTAGAAAAATGAATCCTTATCACCTTCTTCAATAATTATCAACGGTTTGCCATTGTCTTAAGTCTCCTTGAACCTCTAACAGTGCTTTCCCTACCTTTTTCATGCCATTTATTTGTTGGAGAGATGAGGATATTTCTCCTATGGAGGTTCTTGGAGTGCTGCTCCTGTAACCGTGCATTTCCTATAAACTGGTAATTAGACCCAGACACTAGACTTACTTCCGTTTTGATTATTTTGGCAATAATACTTAGAACTGGGCATTCTGTATTCCATGTAGCATTCCATCTGGAGGGATACACTGTCTGTTCCACCTTCAGTTCAATTCAGTCGCTCAGTCGTGTCCGGCTCATTACGACCCCATGAATCACAGCACGCCAGGCCTCCCTGTCCATCACCAACTCCCGGAGTTCACTCCGACTCATGGCCATCGAGTCCGTGATGCCATCCAGCCATCTCATCCTCTGTCGTCCCCTTCTCCTCCTGCCCCCAATCCCTCCCAGCATTACAGTCTTTTCCAATGAGTCAACTCTTCGCATGACGTGGCCAAAGTACTGGAGTTTCAGCTTCAGTATCAAAAGATTTCCCTCCAAAAGATTTCTTTCTTCCCTCCAAAGAAATCCCAGGGCTGATCTCCTTCAGAATGGGCTGGTTGGATCTCCTTGCAGTCCAAGGGACTCTCAAGAGTCTTCTCCAACACCACAGTTCAAAAGCATCAATTCTTCGGCGCTCAGCTTTCATCACAGTCCAACTCTCACATCCATACATGACCACAGGAAAAAACAGCCTTGACTAGATGAACCTTTGCTGGCAAAGTAATGTCTCTGCTTTTGAATATACTATCTAGGTTGGTCATAACTTTTCTTCCAAGGAGTAAGCGTCTTTTAATTTCATGGCTGCAGTCACCATCTGCAGTGATTTTGCAGCCCCCAAAAATAAAGTCTGACACTGTTTCCACTGTTTCCCCATCTATTTCCCGTGAAGTGATGGGACCAGATGCCATGATCTTCGTTTTCTGAATGTTGAGCTTTAAGCCAACCTTTTCACTCTCCTCTTTCACTTTCATCAAGAGGCTTTTTAGTTCCTGTTCACTTTCTGCCATAAGGGTGGTGTCATCTGCATATCTGAGGTTATTGATATTTCTCCCGGCAATCTTGATTCCAGCTTGTGTTTCTTCCAGTCCAGCGTTTCTCATGATGTACTCTGCATAGAAGTTAAATAAGCAGGGTGACAATATACAGCCTTGACACACTCCTTTTCCTATTTGGAACCAGTCTGTTGTTCCGTGTCCACTTCTAACTGTTGCTTCCTGACCTGCATACAGATTTCTCAAGAGGCAGGTCAGGTGGTCTGGTATTCCCATCTCTTTCAAAATTTTCCACAGTTTATTGTGATCCACATAGTCAAAGGCTTTGGCACAGTCAATAAAGCAGAAGTAGATGTTTTTCTGGAACTCTCTTGCTTTTTCCATGATCCAGCAGATATTGGCAATTTGATCTCTGGTTCCTCTGCCTTTTCTAAAACCAGCTTGAACATCAGGGAGTTCATGGTTCACGTATTGCTGAAGCCTGGCTTGGACAATTTTGAGCATTACTTTACTAGCGTGTGAGATGAGTGCAATTGTGCGGTAGTTTGAGCATTCTTTGGCATTGCCCTTCCTTGGGATTGGAATGAAAACTGACCTTTTCCAGTCCTGTGGCCACTGCTGAGTTTTCCAAATCTGCTGGCATACTGAGTGCAGCACTTTTACGGCATCATCTTTCAGGATTTGAAACAGCTCAACTGGAATTCCACCCTTAACGATGTTAAAATTGACCTATGGGTTCAGGGATTGTTAGCCCAACCTATCCAGTATAAACTTCCCCATCAAACATTATCTACTAATGTCCTGTGTCCAGTCCCATTATTCCGTTAGACACGGCAATACATAATTTTCAAATTCTCTCAGTCCTTCTGTATTTTTTGAGCTGGTTTTCTTCTGTAAAGAACTTTGTCAATGTGGTTTGTAAGGGAAGGGCAAGGTAGATGCTTGATCAATGTCTCTTTGTTATCATCTGCCTGTTTCCAGAAGTGATTTTGTAGTGTTTGGAGGTCCCAAATGTGAGCAAAGTGGCTAGCAATTACTGAAGTTACTAATCAGTTCACTACGGAGAAGGCAATGGCACCCCACTCCAGTCCTCTTACCTGGAAAATCCCATGGACAGAGGAGCCTGGTAGGCTGCAGTCCATGGGGTCACTAAGAGTCGGACACGACTGAGCAACTTCACTTTCACTTTTCCCTTTCATGCTTTGGAGAAGGAAATGGCAACCCACTCCAATGTTCTTGCCTGGAGAATCCCAGGGATGGCGGAGCCTGTTGGGCTGCCATCTATGGGGTCGCACAGAGTGGGACACGACTGAAGCGACTTAGCAGCAGTAGCAGCAGCATGGAGCATATTTGTGAATGTAATAGATTTTTAAATAACATATCTTATGAATATTAATTGATTTCAATCATTATTCTTTTATGGTAAACTTGTTCCATTTTTGGTCACTGAGAGCCCTTTAAAGTGTCCTACCTTCTGCTAAGATACTATGTCCCAAGTTCACCTTATGAATTACTGCCTAAGACTGGGCATTAGCTACTTCTCCAAGGAATCCTGGTTTCTTTTAATGAGAAGGGTATTCAGAGACCATGGTCTGAGCATGAGACACACGCATTGCTACTGGGCTACTGATTAAGTGGACAGAGATAAGTATATACCTTTTAGACAGAGAAAAAATTAATGAGTTCATGCAGATATTTCAACTTTCAGATTCCAGAAATGGACCCTCATCTATGAGGTTAAATGATTTGCAACAAGGGAATTCTTTAGAAAAATGAAATTATTTTCAATGAAAGAGAATAGAAAAACTGATTATCTGTTTGAGAGAAAAAAAGGTGCTTGACCACTATCTCACATAATATTCAAAAATTAATCTCAGGCAAACCTCAAATCTAAACATAAAAGCTAGAATTATAAAAGTTTCAGAAGAAAATGTAAGAGAAGATCTTCGTAACTAAGAGGTAGGCAAGAGTTTTTAGGATTCAAAAAGTCCTTTCATCATTTGAAAGTGGAAAAATTACACTACATCAAAAATTAAAACTTGTGCAAGTTAAGAGACACTATTAAGAAATGCGTGCTACGTCGCTTCAGTTGTGTCCAACTCTTTGCAATGCTATGGACCTTAGCCCACCGGGCTCCTCTGTCCATGAGATCCTCTACACAAGACTACTGGAGTGGGTTGCCCTGCCCTCCTCCAGGGGATCTTCCCAACTCAGGGATGAAACCTGCATTTTCTGTCTTCTGAATTGGGAGGGGGGGTTCTTTACCGCTAGAGTTAGGAAAAAGACAGGCCAAAGACTAGCAGAAAAATTTATAAATTACACATCTAAGAACTTATATTCAGAACATATAAGCAATTCCTAAACTCAACAATAACAAACTGAAATATCCAATTTTTAAAATGGGTAAAAGCCTTGAACACTTAGTTTACAAAAGATAACATCAAAAAGCACATGAAAAGTGTTCAACACCGTTAGCCATCTGGAGAATGAAAATGAAAGTCACAGTGAGATACCACCACACAAACAGAAATAATCAAAATTAAAAAACCCGACAACACCAACTGGTGGTGCAGACGCAGAATGACCAGAACTCACAGGCATGGCTAATGGGAAACAGTTGACAGTTTTTTTAAAAAAACAAATTTTTTTTTTTTACCATATTATCTAGCAATTCTACTCTTAGGGGTTTATCCAAGTAAAATGAAAACATATATTCACAAAAAAGACTCATTAGACCTGTAATCAAAATAGCCCCACATTGGAAATAGCCCAGCTGTCCACCACCAGGAGAACAGATGAACAAACAGAGGTCCATTCATACAACGGAGAACTCCTCAGCAATGCAAAGGAATGAGCCACTGAATCCCACAACATGGCTGAATCTCAAAAAACCAACAGGGCCGAGAGACAGACACCAGAAAAAATGAGGTGCATAAATTCAGTTGTAAGAATACGTTTCAAGAAAAACTCATCTATATTGATTGAAGAGAGAATAGTAGTTGCTTCCGAGGGAAGGGCAGGACAGAACTTTCTAAGGTGACAGAAATGTTCTCTACTTTAATGAGGTGTTGGTTACAGAAATGTATGCATTTCTCAGAAATGCATATATATGATATATATAATATATAAGGTATAAATATAAGATGTTTGTTTCACTGTATACAAACCATATAGTATAATGAAGTCACTCAGTTGTGTCCGACTCTTTACGATCCGGTAGACTGTAGCCTACCAGGCTCCTCTGTCCATGGGATTTTCCAGGCAATAGTCCTGGAGTGGATTGCCATTTCCTTCTCCAGGGGATCTTCCCAACCCAGGGATCGAACCTGGGTCTCCTGCAATGTAGACAGACGCGTTACCGTCTGCGCCACCAGGGAAGTCCCTGACCGTTTTTATAATCTATTTTGAATTGGAGGATAATTGCCTGTATTGGTTTCTGCTGCACAACAGTGTGAGTCAGCTTTAAGTATACATGCATCCGTTCTGTCTTAAGCCTCCCTCTCCCCACCCACATCCCACCCCTCCGGGCCATCACAGAGCACTGGCCTGGGCGCCCCCTCGCGGTCTCCTTTACACATGGCGGTGTGTGTATACATCAAACTCTCTTAGTTCAGCCTCTTCTCTTTCCCCTGCTATGCCCACAGTCCATTCTCTGCATCTGTGTTTCTATTCCTACCCCACAAAAGGCTCGTCAATACCACTCTTCTAGATCCATATACATGCATGGGCTTCCCTCCCTGGTGGCTCAGATGGTAAAGAATCCGCCTCCAATGCGGGAGACCTGGGTTCGATCCCTGGATTGGGAAGATCCCCGGAGAAGGGCCTGGCACCCCACTCCAGTACTCCTGCCTGGAGAATCCCCATGGACAGGGGAGCCAGACAGGCTACAGACCACTAGGTTGCAAAGAGTCAGACAGGACTGAGCGGCAAAGCACACGTATATGTGCATTGATACACAATATCAATATCTTTTTGACTTGCTTCACTCTGTGTAACAGGCTCTAGGTTAAAACAGCTAAAAATAAAATTGATTGGGATAGACTGGGCAGGGTGGAGGAAGTCAAGGGAAGCAGGGGGTGTGGCCTCCACCAGGATGAGAGCAGTGTTTAACTGAGCACCGGCTTTCTGCCTGGCAATGAACCTTTACTGGGCTTTTTACATGTCATATTTCATCTGAATTCTCTAACAGCTCCAGGGGAGCTTATTATCCAGATGCTGTTGTCTCCACTTTGTATAAGGGAAAACAAAACCTCACAGCATTTAAGTAACCAGTTCAAGGTCACCAAGCAAACAGAAATCACCAAGTGATCTGGACCTACATATATTATAACTCTTGAGGTCCACGGACTTTTAGAAATACCATGGAGCCTCTAGGAGCAGCCAGCGGGGAACTGAGACCAGAAAATCAAAGAGGGGGCCTTTGCAATTTGGCCATGACCAAGTACTGGTGTGGTGGGAAACAAGGAGGAGGAGGAAACGTGACTTAACAAGTGTGATTTGTGACTTTGTGGCAACAGTGAGGTGCAGCCAAAAAGCCCTGGAAAGAGAAAAACCAGACTCTCACCGGAAAAAGCGAGCAAGTGAGTTTTCTAGGAACAATAAGTTAGTTTTCAAGATATACTGAGTTTCATCCAGACGCCAGAGTCCAAAGGTAGTTGGAAATGAAAGCATAGAAATCGGGTAGCAGTCAGACTGGATAAAGAGAGGTGGAAGATGACTGGGGAGGGTGGGAAAGTTCCTAAGGGCGAGTGGACCCTAGACAGGAAAGGGATTTATAGGAGAAATGGAGGCAAAGGCGCCAACATAACAGAAGAAGAACCACGATAACATAATGTCACAGGTATCAATGGATGAGTTGCATCAGTCAGAAAAATGGTGCCAAGGGTGTAGAGATGACACAGGTCGAAGCCTGAGAAAAGTTCACCGACTGGCTCGCTTCCAGGTCCCCGATGACTCGCTGGTAAAGTCTGTAGGGTCCTATGCCCTGAAGTCAGTGTGCAAGTTGCCAAAGCTTCCGTGTTACATGTCCCACAAACCACATAGGTTCTGACATTTTGCTTCCATGCTATCCAAAATTTCCCCATAGAGGGAGTTAGGAAATAGAGCTTCTTGGAAGGAAGGGGAGTGTAGACTGGCATTTGCATAATGCTGACCACACCAGTTGCCCAACCACTGCGGGGGCCGAGGAGGGAGCCCCTGAGTCCCCTCGCCTGAGCCACAGGACCCAAGGATAAGACTGTTAGTACAGGCAGAGCGCTGTGAACGACCTCACACAGGACACATTGTCCTAAAGTGAAGGAATACGTCCAAGGAGGTGGTGAAGGGAAGGAAAGGAAGGTGACATTCCCTGTGTCTACACTTTCCTTCTCTCCAGTCAAGAGAAAGACCCCCTACCTCCAAAGAGATGGAAGGAAGTCCCAGGACACTGCCAGAGTTGTGATCTCCCCAGTGAGGTGGGAACCACCATCAGCAGGCACATGGGTTTGACTCTCGTCTACCTCCCTCTGCCCCAAGAAGGCCAAGGACAATACAGCGGAGGCAGAGGCCTGAGCCCCTGGGAGTGGCCTAGCCATGCCTTTTGTTGTTGTCTTGGGAGGAGGTGTCCTCTCCTTTTCACTCAGGCCCCAGAGAGAGTCACACTTATGACAAACCTAGACAGGATACTAAAAAGGAAAGACATCACTTCTCTGACAAAGGTCCATATAGTCAAAGCTATAATTTTTCCAGCAGTCATATAAGGATGTGAGAGTTGGACCATAAAGAAGGCTGAGTGCCAATGAATTGATGCTTTCCAATTGTGGTGCTGGAGAAGACTCTTGAGAGTCCCTTGGACTGCAAGATCAAACCAGTCAATCCTAAAAGAAATCAACCCTGAAAATTCATTGGAAGGACTGATGCTGAAGCTTCAGCACTCTGGCCCACTGGTGCAAAGAACTGACCCATTGGAAAAGACCCTGATGCTGGAAAAGACCCTGATGCTGGGAAAGACAGGGCAAGAGGAGAAAGGGGCAGCAGAAGATGAGATGGTTGGAGGGCATCACTGACTCAATGGACATGAGTCTGAGCAAACTCTGGCAGACAGAAGGACAGGGAAGCCTGGCATGCTGCAGTCCATGGGGTTGCAAAGAGCTGGACAAGACCTAGCAACTAAACAAGAACCACCACCACCTCTGGCTTAGGTCAGCTCTGCTTCAGACCTCCTGGGGCAAATGCACAGCCCCTGCTGTATCCCCTACCATCCCCCTCAGGCTAGATGGCTTCCATCTCCGTGCAAGGAAGAGAAGGTACTCCTGCACAAAGGGGTTAAGATCCAAGAGTGAAATTTCAACACAGAGGCAAATATACAGGGAAAGCCACAGCCAACTCTGTTTCTCGCAGACAACTCTGTTTCTTGCAGTCAGCTCTATTTCTCGAGCCCCAGATGGACCTAGTATGAGGTGAGGCTAAGAGCAAGGTTTCTGTGCCTTGCCTGCCTATCATCTCCATTAGAGATCCAGTACAAAGACACTTAAATAGTGCTCTATCATTTCCCAGATGACATCATAATATTCCATCCCAACATCTCTGAAATAAATAAAAAGTAAGTTAAAAAATGCAATAACTATTTCACATGGATCATAACCAACTCTTCGAAAAAAAAAAATCCAAGAATTATTCTGCATTAAGGCATCTGGTCCCATCACTTCATGGCAAATAGAGGGGGAAACAATGGAAATAGTGACAGACTTTATTTTCCTGGGCTCAAAAATCACTGCAGATGGTGATTGCAGCCATGAAATTAAAAGACAATTGTTCCTTGGAAGAAAAGCTATGACCAACCTAGACAGCATATTAAAAAGCAGAGACAGTACTTTGCCAACAAAGGTCCATCTAGTCAAAGCTATGGTTTTTCTAGTAGTCATGTATGGATGTGAGAATTGGACTATAAAGAAAGCTGAGTGCTGAAGAATTGATGCTTTTGAACTGTGGTGCTGGAGAAGACTCCTGAGAGTCCCTTGGACTCCAAGGAGATCCAACCAGTCCATCCTAAAGGAAATCAGTCCTCAATATTCATTGGAAGGACTGATGCTGAAGCAAATACTTTGGCCACCTGATGTGAAGAACTGACTCATTGGAAAAGATCCTGATGCTGGGAAAGATTGAAGGTGGGAGGAGAAGGGGATGACAGAGGATGAGATGGTTGGATGGCATCACCAACTCGATAGATATGAGTTTCAGCAAGCTCTGGGAGTTGGTGATGGGACAGGGACGCCTGGCGTGCTGCAATCCATGGAGTCACAGATTTGGACACGACTGAGCAACTGAACTGAAGTATAAGCAAATCTCTAAAGGAGCCATCCCCATTAGTTATTTCCAAGTATTTAATGTTCCAGAAATATTAACATGCATGAGCTGCTTCCAACTTTGGTCACTCCAGCCAAGGTCATTTTGTCCTTATTATACTATTACTTTCTCAAAATCTGTTGGAGCAGAGAAAAAATGTGAGAGTACACTTTGAAATACCAAGCTTTTGAAAGTACTTTTCCTTTCTATCATTAATGATTTGAAAACAATGCTCTAAATCCAAGGGTAACCTCCCCAGATAGAGGCTTCCTTGCAGATAATCCCACGTTTACCTCAAACAAACATGTGGTCATTTCCACCAGGGTCCATCAGAGTCAACCTGAATAGACAATCTGGAAGAGGAGTGTAAGAACATCTGTGCAATTCAATGTGGGGAAATGGTTTCGTTTTTCCCAAGTTGACCAATGCTTAACCACCAAAACCACCAGAGTCACACCACGTCAGCTGAATTAAAAGCCGTCTTTTAAACATTGAGGGTGCAAGTGGTGATGTCATTCTGAACACAATGAAGGATAAACAGAGATGTCTGTGGACAGCAGGTTCTAGGCCAAAGTGAAGGAGCTGCCAGCCACACACAGAAACAGCCCCAGAGGATAATACGTCCAAACTTTTCTGAGGTTAAGAATGGCTGAGCCATCTAAGAGCTGGCCTTTGCCTCTGTTATTCTAGTCTGTGAACCTTTGTCCAACGTGCCTACACAGGCTGGCAGAGGGGCTTCCTAAAAGGCCCTGGGTGTCCACACTGTGCCCAAGGCCAGTCCAGCGCCTGGTCCCGGCCTTCATCCCCCTCCTGCGTTGGCCCTCTCAATTCTGACTCCTCTGTCCTGGAGCTTCAGTTCACTTTCTCCTCTGGAGTCCACTCTCCCCTTAAGCCCTCACCCCACACCAGTCACTCCCAAACACTGAGGGCCCCTGAGGGCCTGGCTTTCCCCAGTCAGGAGAGGGACACTGAATACATCTTGCTTCGTGAGGACGACTAGCCAATTCATAACCCTGTGCTCTGAAATTACTGCCTCACTGAACTTGAAACGCAAAGTACCTCACAGGCTGGGACCTTCAAACATGACGGACACTAATGTTTAAATGACATTTTTTCCTCTGAAAACCTGACGGGACTCTGTATTCAGGGCATTCATTCCAAACTACTTTCCTATGAAAACTCTATATATTACAGAGTCTATCTTAAAAACAAAACTCACTCCAATTCCCCTAAATCCACAGTGATTCCTGGATCCCCCTGTGATTAGCAATAGAATCACTTAGTTCCACAGATAAACAAGACTGCACTGAACTGTTCCAAGTTGCTGATTTATTCTGGCCACCTGTCTCATGGGCTACAATGTGCTTTTCTGATTTAAACAGAGACCCTGAATTTCAGCAACAGGTAAACCTATTTTTCTGTGTGGCCAAAAATGAGGGTCTAGTTGCATACTTGAAAGGTAAAAGTTTTGGGCAGAACGAACTCAATTATAAAAACCACTGAAAGGAGAAGTTTAACACACTCAAAGGATTTATGCACCGAAGACACATGAAGAATTTTGATTACTCAGAGACAGCTAAAAGAGTTTAGGATTAATTTAAGCCAAGTACACCTGGAACAATTTCAGAATGTGAGAATATACAGAAGTAGATGCTAATTTCATACCTGAAACATATGATACAATGTCATTTATGACTAATACTAACTTCTATTAACTCAGAGGGGCAGAAAGTTTCCAAGTTTTATCAGGAAATTAATGGGAAAAGAACAATGGATCATTCAGGTGCAAGTCGCAGGAAAGCACTGGAAGAGAGTGGGATGGAGGAGCAGGGAGGGAGTAGGGAGTTCTAAGGTCCTCCTGCAAAGCCTGAGAGCTTTGTCTAATTCAGCTTCAATAACAACACAGCATTTGCAGAAATATGGAGGGGCTTTTATGAGCGGGACCCTTAGCCAGAGATGTGCTCTTGAGGGCCCAGAAGACTCCTTCCCCTGCCATCCATCTCCGAGCTGGTAAGAGTGACATGCATCAGTCACTCAAACACTGGGTCATTTGCAATACTTAGAGCACTTGTGACGTAAATTTCATTGTGCCAGACAATGAGGGGAAAAAACTCAAAGCTCCTTCCCTTCAAGGCCCATTAAAAAGACATCCACATGTGATTTCCGAGTTTACAGCTAGTCCTGCTGCTGCTGCTAAGTCGCTTCAGTCGTGTCCGACTCTGTGCAGCCCCATAGACGGCAGCCCACCAGGCTCCCCCGTCCCTGGGATTCTCCAGGCAAGAACACTGGAGTAGGTTGCCATTTCCTTCTCTAATGCATGAAAGTGAAAAGTGAAAGTGAAGTCACTCAGTCGTGTCCGACCCTTAGCGCCCCCATGGACTGCAGCCTACCAGGCTCCTCTGTCCATGGGATCTTCCAGGCAAGAGTACTGCAGTGGGTTGCCATTGCCTTCTCCTCAGCTAGTCCTAGACTTTTGTATTTCTACAGAGTAGAATTATTTTATCATGCTGTTTATGGAAAATATGACTGACAGTTTTGAAGCTACTAATTTTATGTGGAGATTTAAAGTTCATAATTGTTATCTTCAGAAAATATTATTTGATCTACAGTATGTCCAAATCAATTTAATAAAATCACTTTATAACGGGAAAAAAGATAACCACATGTGAAACACATGAAAGAATAAAACATTAGCTTGTAGCTATCAGTTAGAGAGCAAGTATCAATGGAAGGATGGGGTAAGCATTTACAGGGAAGGAGGGATGGGAAGTGACCTTGGGAAGACAGGAGGGTTTGGACAGGCAGGAGGGAGAAGGTGGACCTCACTAGTTTTAGCCAACAAAGACAAGAAAGACTTCCAGTTGGGATCTGAACATGCTGTAGTCAAGTGATTATATGAAGCTAGAATATAGGACCCTAGATTCTATCCTATAGGCAATCCAAAGCGGCACAGGTTTCTGCCATTGTTATAAAAGCAATATATACTCATTATGGACAAATTAGCATTTTCCTTGTTTTTCTTAAATATTCAAATAATACAACTATATGTATTTGTATCTAAAATGTATGACATAGACGATTAAAACTTCCCAAACATTCCATCTCCTCAAAACTCACGTTTCTTAAGAGCTTGTTATAGAGTCTTTCTAGGCATGTGAAATATACATAAACACGCACATACATACATGCATGGAATAGATTCTGTAGCTTGCTTTGTTTTCACTGAAGAATCTACAAGAGACATCTCCCCACATTATACAAAGTGCTAACCTATTTTATTAAATAGAATATGCAGACAGTGCCTCATTTTTAAAATAAAATTCCATAATAAAGCCAATCCCGAGGAGGAGCTGAGAAGTGTGGCCATTGCCTGGCTGCTGAGCACTCTGCACCAGGTGACTGCGTCCCAGCGCTGTGTTCTTCCCCTGGAGTTCCAGAGGCCGGGCAAGGAAGGAGAGAGCTTCATCTCTCGGGGGAACACACTTTAACATCTGAAACAGGAGAACAGCAGCGGTGATGGGTCATCTCAGGGACCAAGGACGCAGGGCCACAGCGAGAAAGGAAAGGAAAACGATGGGCAGAAAAGAGAAACGGGGAGGAGAACGGCTTCCGGTGCCACCTGTGGGCCGCTGGTTCCAGCTGTTTCTGGGGCCCAGGAATGATTCTGCCTTGAGTTCCATCACTCACCCTCACACCTGCAGACCTCTCACTCTTCCTGTGGCTAATCTGAGTTGTTTCTGATACTCTGTTAAGAGTCCTAACCATCACAGTGACTAAGACTTTTTGTTTTTAAGTCTTCTTTTAATGGGATACATTAGAAGTCTTGCAATTGTCAACCTTCACATTACTCAGTTCAGTCGCTCAGTTGTGTCTGACTCTTTGGACCCCATGGACTGCAGCATGCCAGGCTTCCCTGTCCATCACCAACTCCTGGAGCTTGCTCACTCATGTCCATCGAGTCGGTGATGTCATCCAACCATCTCATCCTCTGTTGTCCCCTTCTCCTCCTGCCTTCAATCCTTCCCAGGATCAGGATCTTTCCCAGTGAGTCAGTTCTTCGCATCAGGTGGTCAAGTATTGGAGTTTCAGCTTCAGCATCAGTCCTTCCAATGAACATTCAGGACTGATTTCCTTTAGGGTGGACTGGTTGGATCTTCTTGCAGTCCAAGGGACTCTCAAGAGTCTTCTCCAACATCACACTCCAAAAGCATCAGTTCTTCAGTGCTCAGCTTTCTTTGTAGTCCAACTCTCACATCCATACATGACTACCAGAAAAATCATAGCTTTGACTGGACGGACTTTTGTCTGCAAAGTAATGTCTCTGTTTTTTAATATGCTCTGTAGGGTTGTCAAAGCTTTTCTTTCAAAAAGCAAGCATCTTTTAATTTCATGGCTGCAGTCATCACTTGCACTTATTTTGGAGACAGAAAATAAAATGTCACTGTTTCCATTGTTTCTCCATCTATTTGCCATGAAGTGACAGGACCAGATGCCATGATCTTCGATTCTGAATGTTGACTTTTAAGCTAGTGTTTTCACTCTCCTCTTTCGCCTTCATCAAGAGGCTTTTTCGTTCCTCTTCACTTTCTGCCATAAGGGTAGTGTCATCTGCATATCTGAGGTTATTGAGATTTCTCCTGGGAATCTTGATTCCAGTTTGTGCTTCACCCAGCCCAGCATTTCACATGATGTATTCTGCATATGAGTTAAATAAACAGGGTGACAATATACAGCCTTGACGTACTCCTTTCCCAATTTGGAACCAGTCCGTTGTTTCATGTCCAGTTCTAACTGCTGCTTCTTGACCTGCATATAGATTTCTCAGGAGGCAGGTGAGGTGGTCTGCCCATCTCTTTCAGAATTTTCCAGTTTATTTTGATCCACACAGTCAAAGGCTTTAGCACAGTCAATAAAGCAGAAGTAGATGTTTTTCTGGAACTCTCTTGCTTTTTCTATGAATTAATTAATGTTGGCAATTTGATCTCTGGTTTTTGATGTTCAAAAACATCTTTTCTTGCCTCCATGCATTATCACTGTCCTGCTTCCCTTTCTTTCAGTTCGTATTTATTTATTTTTATCAGAGTCTCATTGTACTCCCAGGTCATCCTTCTCTCCTCAGAGGCAACTAGCTTTGCTTTGACTTGATCATTTTATTATTTATCTCTGTCTTACTAAATAACACACTTGTATTTTTTTTAATTTTAGACATTATCTGATGACTTCCTGCCATGCAGTGATGAAATAAATGCAGCTGTCTTTCCCCACCCCCACCTCACGGGCACACAATTCCTTCCCCTCATCCCCCTCTATGATTATCTCTCACTTTTTTTTATAAAAAATTATTTATTTATCAGCATGTGGCATCTCTCAGTTGCAGCACGTGGCAATCTAGTTCCCTGACCAGGGATTGAACCCAGGCCGCCTGCATTGGGAGTGCAGAATCTTAGCCACTCGACCACCACAGAAGTCCCTGTCTCTTACTTTTAATCAAACCATGTTCTGTGATTACACTGCTATGACTGTAAACACGATTCCTAACTGGATCATAAAGAAAACTATGATTATTTTTCCTTTTCTGGGCAACATCTGATTTCCCCTGGGGTTAATAAATTAAAAGATTTGACTTCTATTTTGATGGTATTCTGAGAATGTGGAAGGAGAAATAGTACCCCCTCTCCCCAAAGATACCCACGCCCTAATCCCACAAACTGTGAATGTTACCTTATAATGGCAAAAGGGACTATGTAGACATGATTACGTTAAGGATCTCAAGATTGGGGAGATTATCCTGGATTATCCAAGCGGGTCCAACATAATCATAACGGTTTTCATAAGAAGCAGGAGGGAGATGGGAGCTAGTAGTAGGATACGTGATGACAGAAGCAAGAGGCTGGAATGATACAAGGGAGCGGCCGCAAGCCAAGGAATGCAGCAGCTTCCAGCAGCTCTTCAGCTTGGGTTTTCAAGGAGGGGAAACAGAAGCCTCCCGAAGGAGGAGAGCCCTGCCAAGAGATGACTTTAGACTTCTGGCCTCCAGAACTATAAGAGAATACATTTTTGTCTTGTTGTAGGACATAAAATCTGCAGTTTTGTTACTATGGCAACAGGAAACCAATACCCAGAGGGAACAAAAGTTCCTTTCTCTTGGCTTAGTCTCATCTTTACCAAGAAGCCCTCAGCCACTGTGCCTACCAATGAGATGCCCTTTTGAGCTCACATCAACAGACCAAAACCTCAGAGAACCCCATTTGAGAACGTTAGAGATACTCTATATTCCATACATCGTTCTTTGGGGGAAAGCTCATGAATTGGTTCATTTGTGGTTAGTCAAGAATGGAGAGCAAAACTCTTATCATGAAAGTAATAGCAGAAAAAGCACAACTGACTGGAAGCCTGGAGACATGCATCCCGGTCCAGCCCTCCAGAATTTAACAGACTGCGCTCAACCCACTCCTTCTCACAGGGCCTTAATTTCCTTATTAGGAAATGATGACAAGGGGGCACTATGTGACATCTGAAGTTTCTGTTAGCTCTGATACTTTGCAATCATTGGTCACAAATGTAGCAAATGAATACTGTTTTTCTCTAAACCTATTAAAAATCTACATGAAAAATTATTTTCATACATTTCAATAAAGACTCATGATAACAAACTGTGACTATTAGTAAAATAAATAAATTAATACATCAAAACTCTAAACTAACATTTAGGTATTAGAACTAGCTAGAGAAACAATAATAACAGCAAAATCCTATATGGCTCTTAATCATGTGCCAGCAACTATTCTTAGTGCCTTAAACGTTATCTAACCAAAAAGCTCCTTAACAGCCCCATTTCACAGACGATGAAGCTGAGGATGAGAAAGGTTAGGTGCCCCTGCCAAGGCCATCTGGTTCCACAGTCTGCACTACTACCTACTATAAAGGAATGCTATTCTGTAACTGAAATGACTGGAAAGAGAAAAAGAGGAAAATACAACTATTCAGTCTAATAAATGAATGCAAAAAAAAAAAACAAAAACCACCCAGATTTATTTCAAAAGGAACAGATAAGGTTAAGAAAGTTAATGGGGAGGGTTTTACATACCAAGTTGAATCTCTCCCACAGAGAAACAGAAAGGGCTAGAGCATAAGTAAACAAAAAGAAGGGAGAGAAAATCGCCATGGCACCGAGACACTCTGCCTTGAAAATCAATTTGCTTCATTAAAACCTTATTTTGTGAAAGTTATTTCAGCATTTGTATACAGCAGGTCTATTATCCCATGACAGTCTTCCACATCAGTGACAACTTTCCGCATTAGTTAATTAACAGGTGCCACTCACAGAGCCAGCCCATTCTAGCTGACGGTGCCAGAGATGCAGAGCAATATTACGCATTCAGCACCAGTGCTGTCAAGGAAATGACAACAATCAGTAGGGAAAGCATTTCATTTTGCATTTTCTCGTGGAGAAAATAAACATTAGGGAAGAATCTGATATGCAGCTTTTATAGATCATATTTCTGAAAAATCTGAAGTGATGTTGGAAATCAATTCAAGATATAAGAGAACTTGTAAAGACTCAAATATGAATGTAAAAGATGAGGCTGGAAGAAATAACCATAGGAAAAAAAAATATGAGAAAGATGTTAGAAACAGAACACACTACTCATTCTTTACCCCCTTGCACTTGACCTCTTCATGGCTCTTGACACATCTTTTGAAAAAGCTGCCTTCTTCTTGGTTTATAGGACAACCCGCTCTTCTGGGTTTCCTCCCCACCCACTCCTTTTCAGTTTCCTGAAGCATTTTTCTCCTTCTCCCCACAATCAAGGTGTGTACCTATCCAATGAGAAGTCTGTCTTCCCTACTGGCCCATATATTCTCCAAGAGCAGGAAACATTCATTTGGGCTATTCCTCTCTCACTTAAGTCTCACATAGTCCCTGGCTCACACTTGGCACTCAACAAACATGTGTTGAATAACTGACATTACAATAAAATCGAATGATGACGGATTCATTCTAGAAATTCAGAGCTGATCAATCATTAGAAAACCCATTAATAAAAGATGCAGTTAGTAGTGTGGGGGAATAAACAAATACCACCCCAACGAGAACAAGCAGAGGCTATTCAGAAGCTGCTGAAGCAAAGGAGTCAGCAACCATCACTTGCATTTGGCAGAGATGCAAAGACAGGCAGGAGAGAGGGAAAGCTTTATTATTTTTTTAAAGAGTTTCTTTTTTAAAAATTTAAATTGGAGGCTAATTACTTTACAATATTGTGGTGGTTCTGCCATACATTCACATAAATCAGCCATGGGTGTACATGTGTTCCCCATCCTGACCCTCCCTGTCTCATCTCTCAGGGTCATTCCAGTGCACCAGCCCTGAGCGCCCTATTTCATGCATTGAACCTGGACTGGCGATCTACTTCACATATGGTAATATACATGTTTCAGTGCTATTCTCTCAAATCATCCCACCCTCGCCCTCTCCCACAGAGTCCAACAGTCTCTTCTTTACATGTGTCTCTTTTGCTGTCTCACATATAGGGTCATCGTTACCATCTTTCTAAATTCCATATATATGCATTAATATACTGTATTGATGTTTTCCTTTCTGACTTACTTTGCTCTGTATAATAGGCTCCAATTTCATCCACCTCATTAGAACTGATTCAAATGCATTCTTTTTAATGGCTGAGTAATATTCCATTGTGTATATGTACCACGGCTTTCTTATCCATTCGTCTGCTGATGGACATCTAGGTTGCTTCCATGTCCTGGCTATTATAAACAGTGCTGCGATGAACATTGGCGTGCACATGTCTCTTCCAATTCTGGTTTCCTAGATGTGATATCTAGCAGTAGGATTGCTGGGTCATATGGCAGTTCTATTTCCAGCTTTTTCCACTATGGTTCTCCATAGTGGCTGTACTAGTTTGCATTCCCACCAACAGTGTAAGAGGGTTCAAATTTCTCCGCACCCTCTCCAGCATTTATTGTTCGTAGACTTTTTGATAGCAGCCATTCTGACTGGCATGAGATGGTACCTCATTGTGGTTTTAAATTGCATTTCTCTGATAATAAGTGATGTTGAGCATCTTTTCATGTGTTTGTTAGCCATTTGTATGTCTTCTTTGAAGAAATGTCTGTTTAGTTCTTTGGCCCATTTTTTGATTGGGTCACTTATTTTTCTGGAACTGAGCTGTAGGATCTGCTTGTATATTTTTGACATGAACTCTCTGTCAGGGAAAGCTTTATAATGAAAAGACAGGACGGCTTTCTGAGTGCCCTGATTGGAGGTTGTTGGCATGGGGAGGCTGGGGATGGCAAGGTCCCTTGTTATTGTTTGGGGGAGGATATTTGGCTTCCTATGACTGGTCCTGAGTTGGAAGCAGGAGGAAAAATTAACAAAGTCCTGACTGACTTGGGATACAGAGGTGGTGGTTCGGCATTTGGGACTGGATGGTGGAGAGATTGTGAGTCAAAAGTCTATGTTCAGATAGGATCTGATCACTGCCCAGTCAATAGTAGAGATACGTGGATTCAGGTCAGGAACAAGAGGATGCCTACACTCACAATTTTAATTAAAAATTCTGTTGGGAAAAAACAAGGACCTACTGTATAGCACAGGGAACTATATTTAATATCTTGTACCAACTTATAATGGAAAAGAATCTTAAAAAGAATAAATACATATGTATATACACAATATACACACACACAGAGAAAACTGAATCATTTTGCGCTATACCTGAAACTAAGACAAAATTGTATACAAACTATACTTCAATTTAAAAAATAAAAACTCTATTGGATAATCTAGCCAAGGTAACAATAATAATAGTTAATTACTTTGGTAGTTAACAGGCTTCTTTAAAAGCCTGCATAGGGAAGAGACTAATGAGATTTAAAGCCATTCAGTAGGATTCTATATACTGACATAGAAATATGTCTATGGCATATTATATGGAACACCCAGTTAGTAAATAATATAGAATAATCGTATAGATACTATAGGCATTTAAGAGTAATTTTTTCTTGAGCACTTCATAGTTTTCAGCGCAGTGCTACTTTACACACCTCTTACCCAGTCCTCCGTGGCCACCCATCACTTTGCAGAGGCACCCTCACCCTTCACTCCTGCCTCTGAGCGTTGTTCCTACTGTTCTGTCAAGCCCAGGTGGTCCATCCTCATCTATTAAAGCCTCCACTTCTCTCAGCATGCACATCTGCACTCACACTTCCTTCCCCTTTGGGGGCTTCCATTTATGTCAACCCCCCCCAATATCATCTTGTAGTACTACTTAGCTATTTGCATAAGGTGCTTCTCCCCAACTAGACAGCACATTCCTCAAAGAACAATGGAATGAAAAGTACATTTAAAAATACTGGAATAGATATAGTTGAATTGAACAGGGTGCTTTCTGTGCTTAATGTCTACCAGGGCATTGGAAATACAGGTTTTCAGTAAATACTTACTTGTTCAGAAACTGCACAGATAAATGAATATGTAAATTAATTTAGATGAGAGGACAATAAAATCACTAGCGCTTGCGCTTGAGGGTATGGACTACATCTTCTGCATCACTTTACCCAGAGTCCACTTCGGTGGCCAACACCTACCAGCACTTAATAAATACCTGTGTGAACGGCAGTAAGAAACGCAAGTAAACAGAGGAAAGGAACAATGCTTAGGTGAAGGTTACAAGTATCAACAGACTAGAATTTGTCGAGAAAAGGAAAACGTTCAGTGTAAGAGCCTAGTAGCCACTTAGAAGATGGAATTGAAGACACGATTCTACTTACAACAGCAACAGAAGAAGATGAGATACTTAGGAATAAACAGAATAAGGACTTTGCACGGTCTACATGAACAAACTCATAAAACACTATCAAAGGCCACAGAATCTGACAGATGGACAAAATGAGTCATAACATGTTTCTAGATAGGAAAGCTCAAATCATAAAAATGTTGATTTTCCTTAAATTAGCCTATAAATTCAAAGTAACTGCAATAAGAATAAGCAATCAATGTGCTTTTTGAAACTAGACAGGCTAATTACAAAGTTATCATGGAGAAAAATAAACAAAATAGCAAGGAACCTTTTAAAAAAGGTAAAATAACTAGAAGCAAGAATTATCCCAATCAAACATTTAAATACATAACAATACTACAAAAATTAAAAGTTTGGCATTGGCATTTGAGTAAATAAACCTAAAGGCAAAAATGAAGAGGCCTGAAATCAACACAAAAATACACAGAAATTCAATATGACTTCATTTCAGATCAATTCAGATCAATGGAGAAAAGATGGAATATTCACTTAATAGTACTGGCATTACTGGGTAGGCATAAATCCTACTCTCACCATTTAAAAATCAAATAAATTCCAGATGAATCAATGACTTAATAATCAAATCTAAATCCATAAAAGTAATAGAATAAAAGAGAACTTTAAAAATCAAATAAATTCCAGGTGAATCAATGACTTAATAACCAAAAGTAAATCCATAAAAGTAACAGAATAAAACAGAACTTTTAAGTTCAGAGTTGAGAAAGTATTTAATGTAACACAAAACTTGGAAGCCTATAAACTATATAAAAATCTCTTATTTCCATAGTAAAATATAACATTAACGAACAACATTAAAAGTCAAACAACAAAGTAGCAAATACCGCATCACACATCACTGGGTCAGTCTCCATTTATTTGTAAACAACACTGACAAGCCAATAAGAAAACGCTAAAATCATAGAAGAAAAGCGGTCCAAGGAAATGAACAGATACACTTTTCAAACAGAAACCCAAATGACTCTTAAATAAAGGAAGAGGTCCTTGTAATAATTAAACTCCTAAATTTAAACAGAGAGGACTCTGACATCCAGTCATGATACTGTAACTGGTATCAAATTAGTCTATGAGCAACCCAGATAGTATATTCAAAAGCAGGGACATTACTTTGCCGACTAAGGTCCATCTAGTCAAGGCTACAGTTTTTCCAGTAGTGATGTATGGATTTGAGAGTTGGACTGTGAAGAAGGCTGAGCGCCGAAGAATTGATGCTTTTGAACTGTGGTGTTGGAGAAGACTGTTGAGAGTCCCTTGGACTGCAAGGAGATCCAACCAGTCCATTCTGAGGGAGATCAGCCCTGGGATTTCTTTGGAAGGAATGATGCTAAAGCTGAAACTCCAGTACTTTGGGCACCTCATGCAAAGAGTTGACTCATTGGAAAAGACCCTGATGCTGGGAGGGATTGGGGGCAGGAAGAGAAGGGGACGACAGAGGATGAGATGGCTGGATGGCATCACCGACTCAATGGACGTGAGTCTGAGTGAACTCTGGGAGTTGGTGATGGACAGGGAGGCCTGGCGTGCTGCAATTCATGGGGTCTCAAAGAGTCGGACACAACTGAGCGACTGAAATGAACTGAACCATTAATAATGTTAAGCCTAGACAAAGTGAATGACACAATCGTTTTTCAGATGTGAGACAAGTAGTACAGGACTCTGGTTCCTGAAGAGAGGGAAGATGCATGAAATGAGCTCTGCAGTCACCCTGGCATTCCACCTAGAGAAACTTTCCAAACTAAGTGCAGGGTGGTAGGGCCCCAGGCGAGCATGGCAGACTCACTTGGCTGAGGAGCAGGAGAATAAAGCTAGGGTTTGCTGAGGCCACCAGAGCTTGCCCGGCAGACTACTGAAGAGGGTAGAGCTGCCCAGAAAAGAAGCTTCAGAAATCTGCATCATGGTACCCTGAAGTTTTTTGCCAAATACTGGCATGTTCACTAGATGAGATTCCAGGAAATGTGATAGAGAACAGCACCTTGGAAGCTGGGGGTTGATAGAGAGTATGAAGATTGCATGGAGCTGGGAGAACATGAACTCTGACAATTCAGAGAAGACAGGCCTTGTCAAACAGATGGAGTATTCTACTGAGACCCAGAACAGCCACACCTTACTGATAACCTCTGGCAACAAAAATGTAAAACAAGCCTGGAAACAATCAAGCAGAACCAGCAGTAAGTACAATGATAGCCGATAAAGAAGTCAACATTCTCTAAAGGAAGACAACAAAATTCAGATTCATGACACAGCCTCCAGAACAGCTACCAGGCAATGGTAGCTGTTTTGCATATATGATCATTGGTAAATGTAACCAACAACCAAGAAAAGAAACACCAAGAGTATACAGGGTTTTAAAGCAGCAAATGAAAATATACTGAAAGACATAAAAGAAAGTATGATCATAATGAATTAAGAATCACAATTTTTCAAGAAATAAAACCTAAAAACAAGATAGAAATTCTGAAGTTAAAAAGTACATTATTGGAAATGAAACATTCATCAGGTGTAACCAAAAGTAGACTGTAGTGCTTCCCTGGTGGCTCAGAGGTCACAAATCCACCTGTCAAAAACAGGAGACACGGGTCGAAGAAGATCTCTGGTCCGGGAAGATCCCACATACTGCAGGGCAACTAAGGTCAGGCACCACAACTTTTGAGCCTGTGCTCCAGAGCCCGGGAGCTGCAACTACTAAAGCCTGCGTGCTCCACAGTTCATGCTCTGAAAAAAGAGAAGCCACTACAATGAGCAGCCTGTGCACTGCAACTAGAGAAAAGTCCGTGAAGCAACAGAAACATAGCACAGTCAGAAATGAATAAATTTATTCTTTCATAAAAGCAAACCAGAAACGGCACCAAAAAACATCAGTCAGCAATAAGATAGATCTACAGAAATTATCCAGTTTGAAAAAAGAAAAAAACATAATTAAACTTAAGGTCAATGATTTTACAGACTACTGTATCCAACAACCACAGAAAATGCATTCCTTAACAGTACACATGAAATCTTTAAGACAGACCACGTGCCAGTTCAAAATAATAATCCTCAAAAATTTCAAAGAGCTGAAATCTTACACAGTGTTCTTTCAACACAATTGGAAATAAACTAGAAATCAGCAATAATAATGCATTTAGAAAACCCCCAAATATATGGAAATTAAACAATATACTTCTAAAATACCCATGGATTAAAGAGGGAATGAGGGGAAATTAGAAAATATGTCAAAATGATTCAAGGAACACAACAGTGTTTAGAAAAGATCTGTAGCTCTAAATGCAAGTAAAGGAGAAAGCTTTAAAAATCAATTCTATAAATTCCCATCTTAGGAATCTTGGGGGGAAAACATCAATTAAGCCGAAATGAATGAAACACAAGACAGACAAACATTAGAGAGTTTCTTCTCTTAAAGACCAGGTCATTGATTAAAAGCCCGACAAAACTGAAGGAAAGGAAAAAACACAAATTAAAACCACAATGGAACACTATTCTTTAATGAGAAGCAACAAAATACTGACATACAATGCAACACTGATAAGCCTCAAAAAGTGTTCAGTTAAAAAAACAGCCAGATGCAAAAAACTATACTATCGTGGCACGCATGAGAGCGAGCTAAGTTGCTTCAGGTTGTGTCCGACTCTGTGTGATCCTACGAACTGTAGCCTGCTATGCTCTTCTGTCCATGGGATTTCCCAGGCAAGAATACTGGAGTGGGTGACTCATTCTCTTCTCCAGGGGATCTTCCTGACCTAGGGATCGAACCTGTGACTCCTGCAGATTGGTTACTATCTGAGCTACTAGGGAACTCTATGCTAACTTTATACTATCTTGGATGGTACCATTTATGTGAAATGTTAAAAAAAAAATCTCTAGAAATCAAAAGCTCAAATGGGAAATATAGCCCAACAAAATTTGCCCTAAATTTCACACCTCTGTATTATATTGTATTATCAAATTTAATGACAATTTAAATATCAAGCTTAATTAAAACTGACTGTGTTACATGTTCTTACCATGGGATCAGTTCACTCATCCATTCTGATATTCTCTTGCCAATACTTTTATTAAGTTTGCTTTATTGCGTGAGGTCTCTCAGTTATGTCTGACTCTTTGCGACCCCATGGACTGGGGTGGGTTGCCATTTCCTTCTCCAGGGGATCTTCCTGACCCAGGGATCGAACCTGGGTCTCCCACACTGCAGGCAGACTCTTTACCATCTGAGCCACCAAGAAGGCCCTTTATTAAGTTAGAACTCAATAAATATGCTGCTGCTGCTGCTGCTGCTAAGTCGCTTCAGTTGTGTCCCAACTCTGTGCGACCTCATGGACCTGCAGCCTACCAGGCTCCTTCGCCCATGGGATTTTCCAGGCAAGAGTACTGGAGTCGGGTGCCATTGCCTTCTCCACAATAAATATGAGTAAAGTGCAATTGAACACTGTTTTTCTGTGTTTTCTAAAAAAGATTTTTGGTCATGCCACATGGTTTGCAGAATCTTAGTTCCCTGACCAGGGATTGAATCCATGACCTTGGCAATGAAAGCATAAAGTCCGAACCACTGGGCCACCAGGAAATTCCCTCAAATTTTTTTTAATTGATGAAAATGCTGGGAAGTAGCATGAGGAGCCTCAATATACAAAACAGATGAGAAGAGAGGTGCTCCATGGAAATGAAGAGAAAGATGTCTCGCTTATGATCTACCCTTAAATTCTCTCTTCCAACCATGCACCTTCCTCTTACAGTAGTCTGGGTAATCATAAGATGACCACACCAAAGACCAAAGTAAATAACTACCTGCAAAACCTTCGAAGCACCATAACTTAGAATACTAATACTTCTTGGCAAGTGGCAGCTTTTTTCCTGTGTGTAGGGTGCTGAGGCAAGACATCTTGGGCAATTTTTTCTTCACTTGAACAGAATATGCAGTGGGCTTCCCTTGTAGCTCGGTCTGTAAGGAATCTGCCTGCTGTGCAGGAGACCTGGGTTCAATCCCTGGGTCAGGAAGATTCCCCTGGAGAAGAAAATGGCAACCCATGCCAGAATCATTGCCTGGAAAACCCCAAGGACAGAGGAGCCTGGTGGGCTGCAGTCCATGGGGTCGCAGAGAGTCAGATACAACTAAGCGACTAACACTTTCATTTTTCACTTTCTTGCAGTGGGCTCATAGCCTGGATACAACAAACTGCAAGATGCAAAGGGTAGGAGTTCAAATTTAAACTTCTATATGAAGTAGTTAAAACTTGAGCTTTTCAGTTGTCCAGTTTCACTTTTGGCTTTAGATGTCCACAAAAGAGAATGTACTGACATTTTAATTAATGGTCTAATTCAACAAAATCTTGCCAGTTTTATGTTGAAGACAAAGGCACATTCATGGAGGAGAATAAAATAACACCTGCACGGCACTGAAGGATGAAGAATAAGGTTGTTTGCGACAAGAGACTCCCTGCCTAGGAACCCACCACCCCAGTGCTACCCACCTATGCGCAGGCTGAAGGACCAAGCCCTCCAGTCCCTGTAACCACAGTGGACCACAGGCCATGGCCCAGAGTCTCCTCAGAGGTTCCACCCATCTCTCTGCCTAGAAGTTTCCTACATGGGGATTCAGATCCCCACAGGAGTATACCTCCAGACACAGATCCTCTGGACATTTTGTAGTTGCCTGATCTTGTTGCATAGCTCCATCTGCCTCCGCAAAAACGTTTAAGCTCTGAAATGTGCTCTGCCATCTAATTTTATGAACACATTAATTCTTCCATTCCGTGCTGCTTTCATTTGAACTCCCTGAGTTGAATACATAGTCCATGTACCTTCCTTTTTCTTATTTATTAAGAGAAGAATTCAAATCCCTTATCTTCAATCTGAGAAGAGATTAACTGAAAAACAAGGTGTAAACAGAGTTTCCCCTGAACCATTATTTTCTAAATACCCTGCCGCTGTAGTTCCAACATTTTATTATTAAATTTTGCTGTATTTTGATGTAATCAAAAGAATGTTGGCATATAATTATGAAGCATAATACTATAATAAAATATACATATAAATATTATATTGAACTTAAAAAATTAGGATATTACTAACTCCCATTTAATCTGTCTTGATAAGCCTAGCTAGATATACCCAGTATTTTGGATTTTGAATGGTTTATTCCTTCGGCTCTGCTTTCACAATCCTATTACACATACATATCCCTGAATGTATTATTTTTGTTTTTGAACTTTATAAAATTGGTTATTATATGACAGATAGAATTGTGCAGGCTGCTTTTTTCTCATTTAATATGGGTTGGTGCAAATAGCTATGAGACATTCACTTCATTGCTGGAAAATATTCCAGTATATGGTTTTACCACATTAACCTATTGAGATTCATTTGGGTTGTTCCCTTGCTATGAATATTTCTGTACATTTCCTTTGACTCAAATATGCAAGAACTTCTCTAAGATACATCTGCAGAAGAGAAACTGCTCAAAGGATATACAAATGTTCAACTTTATAAGATAGTATAACTACTGTTCACAGTGGAATTAGGAGTGTACACAGTCATCCACAGTGTTCATTTTGATCCATAACTTTAGCAGTAACCTAGAGTCAATCTAATAGCATAAAAATGGTATCTCATTGAGAATTTAACTTTATTATTAAATAATATTAAATTTATTATTAAATAAGCTGGAATCAAGATTGCTGGGAGAAATATCAGCAACCTCAGATATGCAAATGATACTAGATCTAACGGCAGAAAGTGAACAGGAAGTAAATGAGGGTTAAAGAGGAGAGTGAAAAAGCTAGCTTAAAATTCAACATTCACAAAACTAAGATCATGGCATCCAATCCCATCACTGTTTGGCAAATAGATGAGGAAAAAGTGGAAGCCGTGACACAGTTTATTTTCTTGGTCTCCAAAATCACTGCAGACAGTGACTGCAGCCATGAAATTAAAGATGCTTACTCCTTAGAAGGAAAGCTATGACAAACCTAGACAGTGTATTAAAAAGCAGAGACATCACTTTGTCGACAAGGTCCATATAGTCAAGTGAGTGAAAGTTGCTCAGTCATGTCTGACAAGATGGCGTGGACTATACGGTCCACGGAATTCTCCAGGCCAGAATACTGGAGTGGGTAGCCACTCTCTTCTCCAGCTGATCTTCCCAACGTAGGGATCGAACCCACATCTGCATTGCACGTGGATTCTTTACCAGCTGAGCCACCTGGGAAGCCCCTATAGGGTCAAAGCTATGATTTTTTCAGTAGTCATGTACCTATTTGACAGCTGGATCCTAAAGAAGGCTGACTGCCAAAGGACTGAGGCTTTCAGGTTGAGGGCAGGAGGAGAAGGCGGCAACAGAGGATGAGATGGTTAGATAGCATCACCGACTCAACGGACATGAATTAGAGCAAACTCTAGGAGATAGTGAAGGACAGAGGAGACTAGCATGTCCATGGAGTCGCAAAGAGCTGGATATCACTTAGCAACTGAACAATGATTATTTAAAAAAAAAAAAAACTGCTATTTTCACATTTATTTGCCATTTATCTCTTCAATAAGCACTTATTCAGTTCTTTTGTTTAATTTCCCAGTATGCTGTTTGTCTTTCTTGATTCTCACTGAACTGAGGAGTTCTTCATATACACAGGAAACTAACCCTATGTCAATTACACATGTCAGAAACAGCTCCCCTCGGTTTATTCTTTGTCTTTTCACTTTGTATATGGTGTCTTACAAAGGACAAACTTGTAAAACATTACAGCACCCAACATTTCTTCTGAAAGTTTTATTCTTTTGTATTTAAATATATAAAACATATGGACCTGATTTTTGCGAATGGTATGAAGTAGAGACTCGATTTCTTTTCATCCCTCATCTTAAAAAGCTATTATTACAGGACCATTTATTGAATATTTACATCATTTCTACAAAGATTTAGAATGCCACTTCTGCCACAGAACAAGCAGGGCTCTATTTCTGAGCAATCTGTCTGTTCCATGGGTGTATTTGACCATACCTGAACTAAAACTCTGCTGTCTTAATTAGTAGAATTTGACTATATATGGCCTTTCTTCTTCGATATAAAATCCTGGAATCAGATAACCAACCTTCAAAAACCAAAATCCTGATCGTGTCAGGGGAAGCACACTGATACCACCCACCCTGGCCAGGCACCATAGTAACTATTTGCATGAGTTGTTTCACGACAGGAGGTCCTGGTAAGGAACACGGAACTAATAAGCCACCACCAACCGGAAGAGTTCAGGAAAGGTCAAAAGGAGACACCACAGGTCCAACCACCTCCCAGAATCCTCCTCTCTGGCACCCATCTTGCCTGAACAAGGCGTGCACCACCAGGAAGGACTCTGAGTCAGAATGACTGGCTAAAGACAACCCAGAAACTAATCCCATCACCATAAAACCCGAGACTGCGAGCCACATGGCAGAGCTGTTCTCCTGGGTTCCCTTACCCTACTGCTCTCCACCCAGGTGCCCTTTCCCAATAAAATCTCTTGCTTTGTCAGCACATGTATCTCCTTGGACGATTCATTTCCAAGTGTTAGATAAGAGCCCAGTTTCGGGCCCTGGAAGGGGTCCGCCTTCCTGCAACAATAACACACCTATTTTAATTGTACTGAGTTCATAAACCAGTTTGGGAGACTACTGGTATCTTTGCTATCATCACCAGGTCTTCTAATTCATGAACAACATACATCTCTCCATTTATCTTTCCTAATGTTATTCATTAAAGTTTTATAATTATCCACATAAAGGTTTTGTACATATTTATTTCAAGTATTTGGACTTCACTTTTTATTGCTCTTCTAAAAGTGTTATCTTTTAAAATTCTATTTGTATATATAGAATAATTTTTTATACAAATCTTAAATTGAGCCAATTTGCTAATTCCCTGCATTTCTAGTAATTTTCTTATAGTGGGCTTTCCATGTAGAAAATTGTATCATCTATAGATAGCAATAATTTGCTTCTTTAAAACTGTTATACTTTTTATATTCTTTAAACATCATTCTGTGCTGAATAGGGGCTTACTCTGTATATGGGCAATGATCTTGTTCCTGATTTTCAGAAGAAATGCCTCTTAGGCATTATCTTAAAATTTAGGTATGCTGGATATTTTTAGTAAATACCCTCCATCAAAGTTAAGGAAGCCTCCTTCAGTTTTTATTTGGCTAAGAGCTTTGAGTTTTTTTCCTTTTAATCCTAAAGGGATGTTGAATTTTACCAAATGGCTTTCTGCATCGACAAGTTGTATTTTTTTCTCATTAGTCTGTGAACATGGTCAGTGACATTTCACAGATTTTTCAAATGCAAAACCATTCTCAGATTACCAGGTAAAAATCTGTATGTTTATACTGTGTTTCCTTTTTATATTTCACTGAATCCTGTTTGCCATTTATATTCATACATGAGATTGATCTGTAATTTTTTGTTAATGTACTGTCCTGGGCTAGTTTCAGTATGAAGTTATACTGACCTCACAGAATGAGTTGGGGTTATTAACTGTTATTCTATTCAATGGTGAAAACTGTAAGATTGAAATTATCTGGCCTTGAACTTCTGTAGAACTCTCATTTAAAACCATCTGAGCTTGACGTATCCTTTCTAGGAAGGTTTTTTAATTTCTTAAACAGTTATAGACAGGGAGCACTACTGATTTATATATATTGAGTAAATTTTTCAAAAGTACTAGATTTGGATGATAAATTATATATTTAGGCTAGTTATAATACAATTCAGACCTTCCATGTCTTGAATCAAGTTTGGTAAGTTATCTTCTTCTGAGAGTTATTCTGTTTTCAAAGTTATTGGCATAACATTTCCATAATATTCTTTTATTGTTTCTTCAGTGACTGCTCTCTTTTATTCTTAATACTATTTATTTATACCTTCTCTTCTTTTCTCTGATGAGGCTTTCCTGAGTTTGATCAATCTTATCAGTCGTTTCAAAGATCCATGTGTTGGTTTGGCTGATGTTCTCTACACTATTAATGAACTTTCCTGCTCCATTAACTGCTACTTTTAATTACCTCCTTCCCTTAGGTTTTTTTTTTTCTTTCCTTTTTATAACTTGAGTTGGACCCTAGCTCATTAATTTTCCTCTTATCTCTTTTTTTCCTACTGAAACCATTTAAAATAGTGGTTCTCAATCCTGGCTGACACCCTGATATCTAGAAAATATCAATGCCAGGGTCCCAATATACAAAAACTCTAATTTCATTAGTCTAACGTGGGGCCAGGGTTATCAGCTTCCATATTTGAGTTCCTATCATCTATTTCTGGTGATAGGAGGGTTGAGGTGGGTATAGAGGGCAAGAAGAGAACAAGCTGAGCAAATGTAGAAAACATTTCTTCAGGAATCAGGGAGATAGAGAGAGAGCCTGCATGCATCCTGCAGCCAATTTCCAGGATCAGGCCAACTGAGAAATTCCCAGAAGCGCTGGTGATAGCCCAGAACCCTCGATCTAGCATATTTTTTAAGAGAAAAATATAGACACATAAAAAATCAGCAATTGCCTGCGGCTAGGGGTGAGTGAGTGTTTGGCCACCTCATGCGAAGAGTTGACTCATTGGAAAAGACTCTGATGCTGGGAGGGATTGGGGGCAGGAGGAAAAGGGGACGACAGAGATGAGTTGGCTGGATGGCATCACGGACTCGATGGACGTGAGTCTGAGTGAACTCCAGGAGTTGGTGATGGACAGGGAGGCCTGGCATGTGGCAATTCATGGGGTCGCAAAGAGTCGGACATGACTGAGCAACTGAACTGAACTGAAGGGTGAGTGTGCAAACTCACTGCAAAGGAGTACAACAAAACCGGGGTGATGAAAATGGTCCACATCCTGATTATAGTGGCAGTTTCACAACTGTATACTCATCATATTGCATGCTTAATTAGTACATTTTATCCCATGCAAATTATATCTCAATAAATCTGGTTAGCTGTTTGAACAAACTCCATATGTATAAAACATTTCAGAGATCACCTGCACAAATAATCATGACTTCAGCTCTTCTTTACACTGTGGGAACACCATGATCTAAAGCTGGCCTGAGAAACAGGGAAGATGGCATTGGTTTCAGAACCTGCAGTTCATGGTTGTCTGATCTAGTTTTGCCAGGCACCCCACCTTTCTCAAGACCTCCTCACCAACATTAAGGAAGCAGTCTAGAAGAGCTCTAACGGTCCTGTCCACCCTAAAATTCTCTCCAAAAATTTCTGCTAATCTCACAGGATAACTTTTTTTTTTTTTTAACAAATTATCTATTTAGGTTAGAATGTCGAAAAAGATTAAAGACACTGAGTTCTGAATTGCTGGACAATTAACGTAAATAATGATGTCTCTTTTCACATTATATTTACCTTAAAAATATAACATAAATGTAATTAGCACACATGCTTTATGAATCATCTGGGGTTTTTGGTCTGTTAAGAAAACAAGAAACTTGATGATTAACAGCTGACATCTGAAAAGTTCTAAAAATGACATACAATAGCTCTATGTTCTTCTGAGGGAAAAAAAAACTGAAGTTTGCTCATGATATAAATACATTGTAAAAGCAAGGATTCCAAAAAGAGGAGCCAGAACTAGATACACTGACCTAGAACCTCAACACTCAGAACTAGTCATCTGAATCATTGCTATGGTTTCCGCAATATGAAAGGCCATTTGGGGTGAGTCAAACTAGGCAAAAACAAGGCAAACAAAAGAAAAGAAAAACACTCCACTGGAGTAGAGATATGTTTTCAAAATTCTTATTCTGGGTCATTTGAGCAGGTATCCTACTGGTCGGGCAGAGAATGCTCACCCCTCTCACAACAGTATGATTTCCTCTTCCTTCCCTAACATCTCTGCTCAAATATCATCTTAAAAGGGGAGCACTCCTCAGTAATCTGGTAGGCAACCCCCATCCCCCATGTACTATCCCCTTATTCTGTCATGATCTGACATATACTTGATGCACAAATTATTTACTGTCTCTCTCCTCTAGAATATAAGTGCTGTTAAGCCAGAAGCCTTTGTTTTAACCAATGATGTGACCGGTGCCTAAAATAATAGTTGGAAATAGCCACTCTCAACAATATTTAAATAAATGAATGTGTGAATGACTACATGGATGGAAATCAAAGACATTTCTGTTATTTTGGGCTACAAAATGGCTCGGGTCTTCAGACTGATGTATGCAAATATGAAAATGTAGAGCATAACCCTGAATTTCATTTTCCATCAATGTCTGATTGCCCACTGATTAAATCTGACAAGCTACAAAGAGAGAAGAATCATTATTAGATCCCAACCTATCATCTCTAACAACCTAAATGCAACTAATGATTCATTTTATTATATATAAAAGCTTTTAGAGGGAAAAAAACATATGGCCACAATCTCACTGTAAAAATTCTGAATGAACTCTGCTCTATGTTTTAACATAGCTAAATATATAGTTATACTTTCCTCTCAAAATGTAAACTATAAACATATATTTAGAGATTCTGTTTTATTTGAAGAAAGATAATCGAATCACAAGTTATAATATAAAATCCACTGAGTTGTTGCTATTATAGATGTATGTGTACATATACACCTATTTATATATACACACACATATAGTTTTTACACACATTCACACGCACAGCCCTTAATGGGAGGCAAATGAGCATTTTCTCAGTGACGCTTATGTGCCATATTAATTCTCGATACAACTAAATGATAATATTATCCACATTTTACAGATAAGGGAGCAATTCACACATGTGTCCTAGCTGGGTGCTCAAGGTCACACTGCTATTATGTGGTACCATCAAATGACAAACCAATCTCACTTACTGAATCTAAGGCACGCAATACTCAATGTTAACCTACCATCTGCGTATACAAAAACAGTTTAGAAAACTTTTTTATTGCTTTAGACAAAAAAGTGTATAAATATCGTAAGTGCACACCTCGATGAATTTTCCCAATCTGAAAATACCCATGTAAACAGCCTGAGAACGGGGAATCACCATCACCCAGAATCCTCCTGTTCTCCCTTCAGACGTCATCCTCCTCCCCAGAAGTCATTACTGTGCTGACTCCCAAACTCAAGGATTACCTGCCTGGTTTTGCAGTCTAGAGAATTAGAATCACACGAGACCCATCCCTTCTGCACCAAGAGTAGCTGGAGTTCATTATTCTCACTGCTGCGCAGCACCACAGTGTGTGAATATGCCAAAGTATATGTAAGCATTCTAAAGCTGATGAGCACTTGAGGAGCTTTTCATTTTTCTGTTATAAGTATGGTACTGTGAACATCCTTGTACATGCCTCTCAGTCATGTCTTAAGAGCTTTCAGTGTAGACAGTCTGTCCATTAAATTTATCCCTAGTTACGTGAACTTTTTGCCTATTCATATAGTCCATGGGGTTCTCTAGAGCCAGAGATTAAATTCCCTCCTCCAGTGGATCACGTTTTTGATTACATTCTTTGTAGCCGAAGATGGAAAAGCTGTATAAGTCAGCAAAAACAAGACCTGGAGCTGACTGTGGCTCAGACCATCAGATCCTTATAGCAAAATTCAGGCTTAAACTAAAGAAAGCAGAGAAAACTATTAGGCCAGTAAGGTACGACTTAAACCAAATCTCCTCTGAATACACAGTGGAAGAGACAAATAGATTCAAGGGATTAGATCTAGTAAACAGAGTGCCTGAAGAACTATGGACAGAGGTTCATAACACTGTACAGGAGGCAGCGAACAAGGCCATCCCAAAGAAAAAGAAACGCAAGAAGGCAGAGTGAGTGTCTGAGGAGGCCTTGCCAATAGCTGAGCAAAGAAGAGGAGCAAAAAGCAAGGGAGATGGAGAAAGGTACACCCAACTAAATGCAGAGCTCCAGAGAACAGCAAGGAGAGACAAGAAGGCCTTCTTCAATAAACAATGAAAAGAAATAGAGGAAAACAAGAGAAAGGGAAAGACTAAAGATCTCTTCAAGAAAACTGAAAAAATCAAAGGAACATTTCATCCAAAGACGGGCACAGTGAAGGACAGAAATGGTATGGACCTAACAGAAGCAGCAGAAATGGTATGGACCTAACAGAAGCAGAAGACAAGGCAAGAAGAGATGGCAAGAATATACAGAGGAACTGTACAAAAAAAGATCTTAATGATCGAGATAACCATGATGGTGTGATCACTCACTCAGAGCCAGACATTCTAGAGTGTGAAATCAAGTGGGCCTTAGGAAGCTCTGATGCATGAAAGATAGTGAAGGTGATGGAATTTCAGCAGAGCTATTTAAAATCCTAAAAGATGATGTTATTAAAGTGCTGTACTCAGTATGTCGGCAAATTTGGAAAACCCAGCAGTGGCCACAGGACTGGAAAAGTTCAATCTTCATCCTAATTTCCAAGAAGGGCAGTACTAAATAGTGTTCAAACTATCGGACAATTGCACCCATCTCCCATGCTAGTAAGGTTATGCTCAAAATCCTTCAAGCTAGGCTTCAGCATTATGTAAACCAAGAACTTCCAGATGTTCAAGCTAGGTTTAAAAAAAGACAGAGGAGCCAGAGATTAAATTGCCAACATTCCACAGATCATAGAGAAAGCAAGGGAATTACAGAAAATCTGCTACCTCTGTTTCATTGACTATGCTGAAGTCTTTGACGTGCAGATCATAACAAACTGTGGAAAGCTCTTAAAGAGATGGGAATACCAGACCACTGTACCTGTCTCCTGAGAAATCTGTATTCAGGTCAAGAGACAACAGTTAGAACCTTATGGAACAACTGACTGGTTTCAAAATTGAGAAAGGGGTATGGCAAGGCTGTCTATTGTCACTCTGTTTATTTAACTTATACACAGAGCACATCATGTGAAATGCTGGAATGGATGAGTTACAAGCTGGAATCAGGACTGGCAGGAGAAATATCAAGAACCTCGGATATGCAGAAAATACCACTTTAATGGCAGAAACTGAAGAGGAACTTAAGAGCCTAAAAGTGGAACTTTAAGTAAAGAGGAGCTAAAGTGAAGAGGAACTAAAGATGAGGATGAAAAAGGAGAGTAATAAAGTGAACTTAAAACTCAATTTTAAAAAAACTAAGATTAGGCATCCAGCTCCATCACTTCACGGCAAATAGAAAGGGAAAAGGTGGCAGCAGTGACAGAGTTCCTCTTCTTGGGCTCTAAAGTCACTGCGGAAGGTAACTGCAGCCATGAAATTGGAAGATGATTGCTTCTAGGAAGGAGAGTTATGACAAACCTAGACAGTATATTGAAAAGCAAAGACACCACTTTGCCAGCAAAGGTCCATATAGTCAAGACTATGGTCTTTCCAGTAGTCATGTACAGATGTGAGAGCTGGACCATAAGGAAGGCTGAGTGCTGAAGAATTGATGCTTTCAAACAGTGGTGCTAGAGAAGGCTCTTGAGAGTCCCTTGGACAGCAGGGAAATCAAACCAGTCAATCTTAAAGGAAATCAACCCTGAATACTCATTGGAAGGACTGATACTAAAGCTCCAATACTCCGGCCACCTCATGGGAAGAGCTGACTCACTGGAAAAGACCCGACATTGGGAAAGATTGCAGGCAGTAGAAGAGGGCAACAGAGATTGAGATGGTTGGATGGCATCACTGATGCAACGGACATGAACTTGGGCAAACTCTAGGAGACGGTAAGGGACGGGGAAGCCTGGCGTGCTACAACTTGGCGACTGGACAACAACATGAGCTGATTAACAATGTTGTGATAATTTCAGGTGGAGAGCAATGGACTCAGCGATACATATACATGTATCCATTCTCCCATGAACCACCCTCCCATCCACGCTGTCGCATAGCGTGGAGCAGAGTTCCCTCTGCTGTACAGCAGGTCCTTGTTTGCTATCTGTTTTAAATACAGCAGTGTATACAGGTTGATCCTAAACTCCCCAAGGAGAAGGTATAACTGAGCACAAAGATTAACTACTATAAAGACAGCATTTCGAAAAAGGATGTTTGAGAAAGTCTCCAGCATCATCTGATGGAGTTTTCCTATGCATAATTTGTCCTAATATTTGCTAGAAAAGCTCAAATCTATACCAGAAGAAAAATTACATGAAGAGAGGAGGTCTTTAAATGAAAAATGCAGAAAATATGAGCCATGACCATTTTATCACACTATACACAAATATTGAGATCGACATATAGAGGGAAAATAATAAAACTTGGAAGAAAGCACAGAAAAAAGTCTTCCTGACTACGACTCAGGTGAAAATGTCTTCAACAAGGCATTAACTTCAACAAAAAGCAGTAACTATAAAAATATGAACTATATTTTATTAAGAACATTTACTATACAACTCTTAGAGGAAAACATAGGCAGAACACTCGATGACATAAATCAAAGCAAGATCCTCTATGACCCACCTCCTAGAGTAAGGGAAATAAAAACAAAAGTAAACAAGTGGGCCTGGTTAAACTTAAAAGCTTTTGCACAGCAAAGGAAACTATAAGCAAGGTGAAAAGACTACCCTCAGAATGGGAGAAAATACCAGCAAATGAAACAACTGACAAAGGATTAATTTCCGAAATATACAAGCAGCTCATACAACTCAATGCCAGAAAAGCAAACAACCCCATAAAAAAAGTGGGAAAAAAACCTAAACAGACATTTCTCCAAAAAAGACACACAGATGGCTCAGAAACTCATGAAAAGATGCTCAACACCACTCATTATTAGAGAAATGCAATCAAAACTACAATGAGATGTCACGTCACACTAGTCAGAATGGCCATCATCAGAAATTCTACAAACAATAAATGCTGGAGAGGGTGTGGAGAAAAGGGAACACTCTTGCACTGTTGATGGGAATGTAAATTGATACAGCTACTAAGGAAGATGGTATGGAGACTTCTTAAAAAACTAGGAATAAAACCACCATATGACCCAGCAATCCCACTCCTAGGCATATACCCTGAGGAAACCAAAACTGAAAGAGACATGTGTATCCCACTGTTCACTGCAGCACTATTTACAACAGCTAGAACATGGAAGCAACCTAGATGCCCATCGACAGATGAATGGATAAAGAAGCTGTGGGACACATACACAGTGGACTGTTACTCAGCCATAGAAAGGAATGCACTTGAGTCAGTTCTAATGAGGTGGATGAACCTAGAATCTATTATACACAGTGAAGTGAGTCAGAAAAAGAAAGATAAGAAAGATTCTAATGCATATATACGGAAATCTAGAAAAACGGTACTGAAGAATTTATTTACAGGGCAGCAGTGGAGAAACAGACAGAGAGAACAGACTTATGGACATGGGGAGATGGGAGGAGAGGGTGAGGTGCATGGAAACAGTAACATGGAAACTCACATTACCGTATGTAAAACAGATAGCTGTATTTTGCTGAATGGCTCAGGAAACTCAAACAAGGGTTCTCTCTCAACCTAGAGGGGTGGGGTGGGGTGGGCAGGGAGATGGGAGGGGGTTTCAAAAGGGAGGGGATATATGTATACCTGTGGCTGATTCATGTTGAGGTTTGACAGAAAACAGCAAAATTCTGTAAAGCAATTATCCTTCAATAAAAAATAAATAAATTAGAAAAAAAAGAACATTTGCTCATTAAGTTCATCACGGAGGGGTATAAAGGTACACTACAAAACTAAAGAAACTATTTGCAATGGATACATCCAACAAAGGACTCTTACTTACAATATATAAAGAAACCTCTAACTCAATAAGAAAAACACAAATCAACATTAGAACTGAGTGAAAGATAATGCAAGACAGAAAAGCGGATATGCAAACAGCCAATCGGTACATAAAAATATTACAGAATCAAACACAACTACAAAATCAACACATACTACTACACACCAACAGAAAGACTAAGATTAAAAGACAGAGACCAAATACATGGAGCAGCTGGAGTTCTCTTACATGGCCAGTTAGCATGCAAATTCGCATAACACTTGAGAAAATGACTCTAGACAGATGTGTGTACGTCTATGCGCCTGTGTGTGGGCAAGCATGGTTCTGTTGCATCCAAAACAAATGAGAAGATATGTCCACAAAAAGATACAAGAATGTTCACAGCAGCTTTATTCATAACAGACATGAACTGAAAGTAAGCCTAATGTTCACCAGTAGGAACAGACTCTGTAATGCATTAGTACAATGGGATACTAAGTAGAAATTTTTTAAGTTGAAAAAAAAAAAAGCTTATGAAAGACACAATGCAGAGGAGTCTCACTGAAATTATGTCATGAAAGCTGTTGTTCAGTTGGCCAGTCATGTCTGACTCTTTGCAACCCCACTGACTGTAGCTTGCCAGGCTTCCCTGTCCTTGTCCATCTCCCTGAGTTTGCTCAAACTCATGTCCATCGAGTCGGTGATGCCATCCAACCATCTCATCCTCTGTCATCCCCTTCTCCTCCTGCCTTCAATCTTTCCCAGCATCAGGGACTTTTCAGTGAGTCAGCTTTTCGCACTGGATGACCAGAATACTGGAGCTTCAGCTTCAGCACTGGTCCTTCCCATGAGTATTCAGGGTGGATTTCCCTTAAGATTGACTGGTTTGAAATCTGGCCATGAAAGTAGCCAGACACAGAAGTGCACATACTCTGTATTTCTTTTATATGAAGTTCATGAGCAGACTAAACTAATCAATGGTGATAGGAATAAGAATGCTGATGAGACTACAGACTAAACTAATCAATGGTGATAGGAATAAGAACGCTGATGAGCCCTGCATATGGGCACGGGCTGGGAAGGGATGTGAAGGAATTTCCTGATGTAGTAAAAATGCTCTGTATCTGGATCTGTGTGTTGGTTTTATATCTTTATACATATGTAAAAACTCATTAAGTGGTATGTTTAAAAATCAGTGTAGTTTATTACTACCTGGTAAAGCTCAGTAAAACGTAAATGAAATATGACCCCCAAATGGAGACTATTTTCACACCTACTTAAATGTTTTCCAAGTAAACCTCAGTAGGTCTTGAATTTATAGAAGAATATGATGGGTTCCAATTAGTTTGTAAGAATAGGCAATGGTCTGGGAAAATGAAATTTTACTAGACAAATTATTTTTTTAAATATTTGCATAACTGGCATATGGTTCTGAAAATAAGTATAATTTAGGAAGCAGAGTCAATGGTGCATTTTCTCCAGGCAGATCTGTGCACTGTGATGAGGTTTACTTTTCAGCTGTAACAGCCATTAAAACCAAGTATCAAAACTAATCAAACCAAAAGAAAAAAAAAAAAAAAAGATAAGCCACAGACCAGGAGAAAATATTTGCAAAACACATATCTGAGAAAAGACTTGTATCCAAAATACAGAAAGACTCCTTAGAGCTCAACAATAAGACAACAAACAACCCAATTAAAAAACAGGCAAAAGATCTAAACGCATACTTCATCAAAGAAAATACACACAGATGCCAAATAAGCATATGAAAAGATGCTCCACATCATATGTCATTAGGGAATTGCAAATTAAAACAGCAAGACACAACCAAAAACTTACTGGGATAGTGAAAATTCAGAACACTGACACCAAATGCTGGTGAGAACATGGAGCAACAGTTCTCCCGCACGGCTGGTGGGAATGCAAAGTAGCCCGGCCACTGTGGAAAACAGTTCGACACTTTCTTACAAAATTAAACACAAGCTTCCCAGATAACCCAGTTTTTCTCCTTAGTGTTTACTAGAATGAAATGAAAATGTAGGGCCACACAAAAACCTGCACATGGATATTTGTAGCATTCATTCATAATAACCAAAACTGAGAAGAAACAAAGATATTTTTCAATAACTAAGTGCATGAACAAACTGCGGTAGTCCAGGGTAATACTAAGAGGCAATATATGGTAAACACAATGGAACGTTATTCAGCAGTAAAAAGGAATGAGCTATAGCACGCTAAAAAAAGACATGGAGGAACCTTAAAATGTGCATCATTAGGTGAAACAAATCAGTATAAAGGCTGCATTTGGATTCTTCCAAACAGATGACATTCTTTCTGGAAAAGGTAAAAGTTGGAAGATATTACAAAGTCAGGGCTTGGGGTGGGAGTGATGGGGAAGTGAATAGGTGGAGCAGATGACTTTCAGAGCAGTGAAACTATTCTGTAGGATGCTGTAACAGTGGACACACGATGGCCATGTACCTGGCAGAACCCATAAACCTGTATAACACAAAGTACATGAAACTGCACAGTACAATCTGTAAACTGCTCTACTGCAAAAGGCTAAATCAAACTTTCAAAAATAATACAGCACATTTGATTAAAATCTAGAAGGTACTTCATACCATTAAAATGAATAATATGAGTTGAAAATAATGTCTATTTCATTTGAAGCTCATTGTAAGGAGAGGCTCTCCCTTCTCCAATCCCCACCCCAGGACACACAAGCACCCCTTGTAGATCCATACTGTTCTGGGGAGGAGCGTGAGGGGAGAAACTGCCTCTAAAGGAGCTAGACTTTGAACGGATGGCAGATTAGAACACTTGCTGGCACCATACACAAAAATAGACGCAAAATGGATGATAGACCTGAGTGCAAGGCCAGACACTATAAAACTCTTAGAGGAAAACACAGGCAGAACACGCTGACATAAATCACAGCAAGATCCTTTATGACCCACCTCCTAGACTAATGAAAATAAAAACAAAAGCAAACAAATGGGACCTAATATAACTTAAAAGCTTTTGCACAGCAAAGGAAACCACAAAATGAAAAGACAACCCTTAGAATGGGAGAAAACATTTACAAACAAAGCAACTGACCAAAGATTAATCTCCAAAATATATAAGCAGTTCATGTAGCTCAATATTAAAAAAAAAATTCCATCAAAAAATGGGTGGAAGACCTAAACAGACATTTCTCCAAGAAGACATACAGATAGCTAAAAAACACATTAAAAGATGCTCCACAATGTTCATTATTAGAGAAATGTGAATCAAAACTATAAAGAGGTTTTACCTCACACCAGTCAGAATGGCCATCATCAAAAAATCTACAATAACTGCTGGAAAAAGTGTGGAGAAAAGGAAACCCTCTTGCACTGTTGGTGTGAGTGTAAATTAATACTACCATTGTGGAGAACAATATGGAGGTTCCTTAAGAAACTAGGAGTAAAACCACCACATGGCCCAGTGATCCCACTATTTGGCATACACCCTAAGAAAACCATAATTGGAAAAGGTACATGCACCCCGGTGTTCACTGCAGCACTATTTACAATAGCTGGGACACAGAAGCAACCTAGATGTCCACTGACAGATGAATGGAATGGAATTAGGTCATTTGCAGTGATGCGGACGGGCCTACAGTCTGTCATACAGAGTGAAGTCAGAAAAACAAACACCACATATTAACACATGTACATAGAATCTAGAAAAATGGTACTGCTACTGCTAAGTTGCTTCAGTCGTGTCCGACTCTGTGCGACCCCATAGACAGCAGCCCGCCAGGCTCCCCCAGCCCCGGGAATCTCCAGGCAAGAACACTGGAGTGGCTTGCCATTTCCTTCTCCAATGTATGAAAGTGAAAAGTGAAAGTGAAGTCACTCAGTCGTGTCCGACTCTTAGCGACCCCATGGACTGCAGCCTACCAGGCTCCTCCGTCCATGGGATTTTCCAGGCAAGAGAACTGGAGTGGGGTGCCATTGCCTTCTGATGAACCTATTTGCAGAGCAGGAACAGAGACAGAGATGTAGAGAATGGACTTGTGTTGGGGGGGGTGGGGGCAGGAGAAGAGGGTGGGACGAACGGGGAAAGCATTGGCCATATACACACTACCATGCGTAAACCAGATAGCCAGCGGGGAGTTTCAGTATAGCACAGGGACCTCAGCTTGGTGGTCTCTGATGACTGAAGAACTGATGCTTCTGAACTGTGGTGTTGGGGAAGACTCTTGAGAGTCCCTTGGACTGCACGGAGATCCAACCAGTCCATCCTAAAGGAAAGCAGTCCTGAATATCCGTTGGAAGGACTGATGCTGAAGCTGAAACTCCAATAGTTTGGCCACCTGATACAATATTGTAAAGTAATTAACCTCCAATTAAAATAAATAAATTTATATTTAAAAAAATAATAATAATATAAAAAAAGAACTTGAAAAAAAAAAGAAAAGAAAAGACCCTGATGCTGGGAAAGATTGAAGGTGGGAGGAGAAGGGGACAAGAGAGGATGAGGTGGTTGGATGGCATCACCAACGCAATGGACATGAGTTTGAGTAAAGTCCGGCAGTTGGTGATAGACACAGAGGCCTGGTGTGCCGCTGTCCATGGGGTTGCACACGACTGAGTGATTGAACTGAACTGATGACCTAGAGCGGCGGGATGGGGGTAGAGGGAAGGAAGGCTGAAGAGGGAGGGGATAATATGTATACTTAAAGATGATTCACGTTGTTGTATGGTAGAAACCAACAGAGCACTGAAAGGCAATTATACTCCAAATAAAAAACAAATTAAAAAAACAAAAACAAGTTCCACTTCCATGTTGCCATTCTGAAAGCTCTCTTTATGGGGTCTCTGGATGTGGATGACTCATCTTCCTCAAGGGACATTCACCTTTTCAGGCAGAGACCCTGATTCAGAATTGTTCCAGGCTAGACAGCATGGTTCTCAGAAAATGTGCCGCTTCGGGTCTCATATCTTATTATTGTAATTAATGCCATTATTTTCATTACTGAAATTGTCGACTTACAAAAAATATTTACAACTTAAAACCTGAGAGTTATGTTTTATGTGGTGGGAATTTTTAGGACTTCAAGCCTGGAGACACCATCTCAAGTAACCCTGAGACAGCTGCTCCCAGGACCTGAGGGGAGGAACCAGGTTATACAGAAGTTTTGCAACAAAGGGCAAGTAGTCTGAATATCAAAAGATTATTCTTAATTAGAGGAGGCCAGGTATTTCAAGTTAAGGAGTTTAGCACTTTCTACGTATGGGAAGATGCAAGATTCTGGACTCACTGAAATTATTCCTTTCATATGCATCTCAGCTATCTGGAGCCAGTATCCTGAGTTTTTCACATCCTGAGCTTCCTCGAGACTCACCCTATGGAGTGGCTGCAGTCTGATGCTGTGAGATCACAGATATTCTTTTCTTTCCTGAGTGCCACTACGGCTCAGGAGCTCACAGTGGAGGGCTGGAACTGCTGATGACCTCCTTGTTCACTGATATGGCAGGAAATACTCAATTTCTCAGACCTATTCTCTCTCTTCTCACGAGCACACACCATATGCAATTATCTTTAATGTAATTTTCAAGAGCATTTGCTCATTCATTCTTTACTGATTCATTTAATAAATATTTATTGAGTAAAGATGACATGCTAGAGAAATCTGAATGAATATCCTTTTATTCAGTAACAAATACCTGATCAAGCTGAGTAAAAACCTTTTGGATGGGCCATGCTGTCAACCTTGACGTGACTACGGTGACTAAGCATAGTATGGTCACTCCAATCTGGTTACTGCTTTAATTTTGCAACATGGACCTATCCCAAATTACACTTTATTTCAAATAAAATAACTCATCTTTTTATTATTTGAAACATCTTTAAAGTAAGTATCAGGTTTTCCATATCAGTTATGTATCAGACCACTAGGGTGAACGCCATCCCCAGGTGGAGGGCTCAGTTGGTGGAAGCCCAGGATTAAAGAACGCCTGGCTGGGCTGGAGGTCCAGTAGTTAAGAAGCCACCCTGCAATGCAGGGGACATGGGTTTGATCCCTGATCTGGGAAGATCCCACATGCTGTGGAGGAACTAAGCCCATGTGTCACAACTACCAAGTTCGTGCTCTCGAGCCCACAAGCTGCAGCTATACGGAAGCCTGTGCGCATAGAGCCTGTGCTCCAAACAAGAAAGACGCCACCAAAGTAAGAAGCCCATGAACCACACCTGCTGCAACCAGAGAAGGCCCACATGTAGCAACGAAGACTCACCACTGCCATGCATTTTTTTAATCTTTAGAAAAGAAAAGACTCCACGGCTTTATTCTCTGGACAGAGAGACACTTTGCCTCAACACTGGCCGGAAGTCTCAAAAATAAAATACCCTGCCACTGTTTACCAAGGACATCAAAGGAGAAGATATTGACTGATGTTTACAAAAGAGGACCGTGAGCCATCAGTAAGGAATATTACCCTCAAAGAAGGAGACAGTGTTCCAGTCAATTTCATCATCAGCAAGTGAAACTTAAGCAAAAGCTTGGCTCCAAAGGAAATGTGGAAGAGAGCACCCAACAGTGCTCTGACCAAACACTTGCAGCTCTGAAGACAGGACTGAGCCAGAACAGGGAGCAGAGGGCCTCAGCCAGCAACCTCACGTCTCAGGGTCGTTCAGCTGTTTTCCAGCTGGAGGGGCCCAGGGAAACTTTCTGCACCTTGTTGGCCTTGCTTTCATCATACGTACGAGAGGTTTGAATAAATGATTTTTAGGAACAGTCCAACTCTAAATCCTCTGTGATTCATATAAAAATTACTGAATGACATGGAAAGAAACTACACCTAAATCAGAACAACTGTCTCCAACAGGAAAGGAACTCTTCTGGGCATGGTGCAGGGGAAGAGCTCTTAGGAGGAAGGGGAGGACAAACTATAATGCCCAGGAAGACTCAACTGTGGTGGAAAACGTTATCAGAATGAAAAATAAAGGCCCTGTTATTTATTCAGCTAGGTACAGCTAATATCCAAGAGACATCTAGAAAAAAAAGACTGGATTAAGTCCAAAATTCGGTACTTATATAGACAGAAGATCATATTGTCTGCCAATCAGTAGTGGATTTATGTATCTGTAAATGGAAAGACAGAAAGAGCTGATTGCTTACATTTTACTGAAAATGATAACACTATATCATTGCTCTTTGGGGACTCATTTTTTTTTAAGCAGGCAAAATTCGACAGGCTTTAACAATAAAATGCATATAAAGACATTTGAAATCTAAGCGATCTCTTGACATTTTACTAAAAGTCAAAGCAGTGGACCACAGGACAAATAGAATACTTCACCCATGAAGGGTGACTATTAGCTTTGTTTCATGGTCTGTAAATGACTTATTAAACTCCTCTATAAAGTTTTATTACTGTTCTAAACCCATTAATAACTGTCCTCACTTTAAATGTCCTACTGTTTGCAGAATATGCCAGCAGCGGGCTGCAATAATGGCTGCCTGGCGTTAGATTTTTTCTCTAAAACTAAGGATATGAAAGAGAAGGCGTTAGACACACTATGCAACACTGATTGTATCATTTAAAAGAAAACAGAAAGAGCCAGATGTTAGTTGTTTCTCTCTGTATGGGTATAACCTGCTTGGTTTCACATTTCCATCTTTAGTTCCTGAGTGTCAGCAGCCTAGACAGAAGGGAATAAAAGTGAATGTGCGTTTCAGCACATTGGGAAGGCACTTAACAGAGAAAACAATTTACATCTTAATAGCTTTCTTTCATTACATCGACTCCTCCTCTGCTGTTCATCTTAGAGGTTGCAGGAATATTTGCAAACTATTGGCAAGCATAAAGAGAATCACAAAATTTCTAGGGCTGTTAGGATCTCTAGAGGCCATAAGCCAACCTCCCATCCACACCGGAATCACTTCTCTGCTTGGTCTCCCTTTAAGACTGATGGCACTAAGTTTGTCCTGAAGTTGACCTCTCCCTACTTAAGTCTTCAAACTGTTGGAAAGAACTGTCCTATGCTGAACAAGAAGTGATTGCCGTGGAACTTTCCCTAAGACCCAAGGTCCTGCCTATTGGAACAACTCAAAGCATGAATCTCCTCCTGTTTCCCATGACACATCCAAAGACAGCGCTGGAAGCTCTCATTGGTCATCTAGCTTACAAGTCGCACTTCCCAGGATCCTCTGCTGCTCCTTAGAAGGAATGGTTTCTGTCGGCCTCTCCATCTTGGATGCCTACGAGAAGGAGCTTCTAGTTTTATCTGCAACATTTCTTTAACATTTCCCCCGGAAGTGAACTCAACATCCCTCCTTACACAGAGGAGACATCAACGCCCCAGAGTTGGGCCATCAGAGAGCAGCCTGCCTCCGGAAAGCGCTGTGGTCGAGAACTTGAAGTGCATATGAACATACAGGGAAAACAGACGAGAAAATCAGGCTAAATTCATGGAAACCTCAACAGTAAGACACAGGACAAACACAAATACAGGGAACATTCTACTCATTTTCAACACTCCATACATTTAAAATTAGTAAAGTGGGAATGTTAATATTAATTTCTTTTCCCTGGCTTGTGTTTGATAGGAAATTTTCAGGACCTTTTGATTCTCCAGCTTCAAGGAAGTTACTTCCAAAGTGAATTTGCTATCTCATGAAATACATACATTAAAAAAACTTTTTTTTTTAATTTAGTCTTTGCTGCCAAAATAACTGCTACTCTCAAAATATTCATGGTCTTTGTTGAAAACTGTGGCATCTCTGCTGAAAAGTGGCTGCCCAGTTGGACTTTCCAATGTCCAAAACTACATCCTCACATAGCCCAGAAACCAGATGTCACTGATCAATGTGAGCAAGAGGGACATGTATCATGTTCAGCTGGGGTTTTTTGTTAATTTTGGTAAAAATACATATCTAACATAAAACTATTATAACCATATAATTCAGTGACACTAAATACATTCATAGTGTTGTGTAACCAATGGCACAATTGCCAGACCATCTTCGCCATCGCAAACAGAATCCCTGTACCCATTAAATAAAATTCCTCACTTCCTCCTTCTCCTAGCCTGTGCTAACCACTATTTCACTCTCTGCTCCTATGAATTTGTCTATTCCAGGTACCGCGTATAAGTAAAATCATACACAATGCGTCATTTTTGTGTCTGGCTTCTAACATTTAGTGTAATATTTTCAAGGTTCATCTACATTGCAGCATGAATCAGAATTTTATTTCTTTTTATGACTGAACAGTACTCTGCTATACGACCATCTCACATTTGCTATCCATTCATCTGCAGATGTGCTTGCGAATTATTTCTGCCTTTTAGCTATTGTGAATAATGCTGCAATGAACATTCATGTGTAATTTATCTGTTTAAGGCTCTATTCCATTTCTTTTGGGCATATACCTAGGAGGGGAATTGCCAGATCATATGGTAATTCTAAGCTTAACTTTGGAGGAATCACTATTGTCTTCCATAGCAGTCATACTATTTCACGTGGCCACCAGCAACGTGTGAGGGTTCCAATGTCTCCACAACTCACCAATACTCATTATTTTCCTTTTTTTCTTAAAAAAAAAAAAAAGTTGGGATCCTAATAAATTTGAAGTATCATCTCATTATAGTTTTGATTTGTATATCCATAATGACAAATAATGTTGTGCATCCTTTCATGTGTTTATTGACTATGTGGTTGGGGTTCTTTTGTTGTTGTTTTTAGAAATATCTATATGGGTCCTTTGCCTCCTTTTGAATTAGGCTGCTTGTTTTTTTGCTGTCAAATGTTCTCGCCACAAAAAGGAAATGGTAATTATGTCGTGTGATATAATTGTGTATCAAATCAACACAGTATATATGTAAACTATATCTCAATAAAACAGAAAGAGAAAGGAAAGAGAGAGTGGGATGGAGGGAGCACAGAAAGAAGGAAAAAAGGATTCTAAAAATAAATATCTATTTATAAATAAAGAGAACAGTGGCCATTCAGAATGGCCATTATTAAAAAGTCTACAAAAAATAAAGAATAGAAAGAGTGTGGAGATAAGGGAAGCCTGCTGAACTGTTGGTGACAAAGTAGACTGGTACAGCTACTATGGAAAGCACTATGGAGGTTCTTTAAAAAACTAAAAGCAGAGTTACCACATCATCCAGCAATCCCACTCTTAGGCACATATCCCGTGTGTGCGCTCGGTCGCTCCGTTGTGTCTGACTCTTCTGTGACCCCATAGACTGTAGTCCACTGGCCCTCTGTTCATAGAATTTTCCAGGCAGGATTACTGGACTGGGTTGCCACTTCCTCCTCCAGGGGATCTTCCTGACCCAGGGACTGAACCCATGTTTCTGGTATCTCCTGCACTGGCAGGCAGATTCTTCACCACTGCACCATCTGAGAAGCCCCAGTCATATATTCAGAGGAAACTCTAATTTGAACAGATACATGCACCCCAAAGTTCACAGCAACACTATTCACAACAGCCAAGACATGGAAGCAACCTAAACACCATCCACATATAAATGAATAAAGAAGAGGCGGTATGTTACATAGATACAGCACACACAGGTACTTACATACACACGAATACTACTCAGTCGTTAACAAAAGAATGAAATAATGCCATCTGCAGCAACATGACCTAGAAACTGTCATACTAAGTAAGTCAGTCAGGCAGAAAAAGATAAACATATGGCATCACTTATCTGTGGAATATGAAATATGATACAAATGAACTCAAGTTCAAAACAGAAACATTCACAGACATAGGAAACAAACTTATGGATACCAGAGGAGAAAGGGGTAGGGGGATGAATTAGGAGTCTGGGATTGGAAGATGCAAGCTATTGTATATAAAAAACAATGGGGGCCTACTGCATGGCACAAGGAACATAGTCAATATCTTATAATAAACTACAATGGAAAAGAATACCAAAAAGTACATGTGTGTGTATATACTGGACTGGCCATTAGGTTCGCTCAGGCTTCCCATGTGCTGTATGGGAAAATTCAAATGAACATTTTGGTCAAGCCAGTGTGTATAACAATCACTTTGCTGTACACCTGAAATTAACACAACATTGTAAATTAACTATACTTCCATTTTTTAAAAAGGGGGCTCTAAGATCATATTTGTGAATTTTTCAGTACACTGTATTATAACTTACTGGAGTGGGAAAGTTATGATTTAAAATGTCTGATGCTGTGTTAGGATTTAGTAACTTATCCTGGGCTTCACTTTTCTTACTCTAATGATCTGTTTACATGGCCCCATGAGAGGGCTGCTCAGGTATTTTTAGTACTTATTTTCAAATACTTATGCTAAGTTTACTAATTATACATGACAAACCTGCATATATTATCATTTAATCCTCAAATCAAAGCTATGGAATGGGTGCCATTATCCTAAAGAGATCTCACCAAATAAACTGTAGACCTAGGATTCAAACCCAGCTATTTCAAGGACCACACCATGTTACTTTCTTCCACTCACATGCTAACTTCTTAACTTTCTCCCTAAATAATGGATTCATATCCTTCCTTTTTTCTTGGAAGATAACTTTAAAAGTCTTTCAGTAGCCCTATAACAATGCATAGGAGGCTCAACTCATTGTATGCTATTTCCCGACACTATTATCGATTCACACCTGCTATGTGTCCCTTCTTCCTATTTTTAACATGTTTTTAATCTGACCTTGCAAAGAGCTTGTTAAATGTCTTTTTCTTTTCTTTCCTTGAAAAACTTTTCTGATAAGTGATCATATGGTTTGGATATCTCAAAGTATTTCAGATTAAGAAGCCTAAGTGAGCACTGGTCAGTAGACTCTTAGGAAGGGGAGTGAAGACATGCAGGCCAATCACTCTCAATGGAATACTAAAGAAGGAAAAGTGGACAGTTCGATCTATCCAACACATAATTCTTTATATTTCAAGATTAAGGTAAGACAAAATAAAAGCAACGAGTAAAGAATCATTGCTTGTAAGTCCATAGCTCCCCAAAATGGCTCTGCAGAGCCCAGATTACGTTCTCATCTCTGCCCATGCCTTTCATCATGCTTCAAAGCAACAGGATCTGCTCCTTGGAGATGAGTTCGCAGGATTCCAGAAGTGGAGAAGAAGTGGAGAAGGACTGATGAAAAAAAATCAGTGAGCAGCTCAAATTTTACCCCCTTTGGCGGCCTAAGAAGACTCCAGCGAGTACTGCCTTATGGATATCAGGTTCTCCACACACACACGGAGGGACGAGGCCTATGAAACCGCACTGCAGAGGAGCACAGACAACACACGCGGCCCCGCTTCTTCTGGGTGGGACCGCCAGCAGGTGCAGAGGCGCAGAGAACTTACTCAGGACACGAGCGTGAGCACCTCTCTGGGTGTCAGCGCACCTCTACTGAACAACTACTCGGCCTCAGCGACTGCGCCGCAGTTACCGCGGTGAACGGGAAGGGCAGGTTCCGGTCTCTGGTGGGGCTTTCATCCTAGCAGATGGCACGGGCATTAACTAATTCTCTAGCTCATGTTTTCATTGAGTGAAACGTGTGCAACAAAGGAGAATACGGGGTGTCACGGAAGGTTTTCTGGAGGAAACGGTGTTTGGACTGAGCACTGATGGACGGAAGAAGGGAAGAAGGCTGGGGAACGGTGGGTGGGGCCGCACAGAGCGGAGAGCAGCGCAGCGCCTGACGGACCCAGAGACGAGCTGGCCGCGGCCACAGCGCGGACAGGAGAGGCGGCGGTGGCGCGAGAGGCAGCTGGTGAAGCAAGAGCTGTCTGTTCTGGTGACGATTCCAGTCTTGCTCCTAGGAGCAGCAGAAAGCTAGCAGAGCGAGTAATGTGGTAAGATCTGCACCCTCAAGTGATCATTCTGGCAGTCGCTACATGAAAAATAGATCAGAGGCTTGTCATCTTCCCCAAGACTCTCCTGGTCCCAAGGTTAGTCCTACACAAATCATGAAACGATGCTCAATGTCCTTAACTTTGGGGGAACGGCTAATCAACACCATGTGTGCCATCACCTCACACCATTAGGACAGCCAGAATGAAAAAGGAGGCAAGATAACAAAGAGTGGAAAGGGTATGGAGAAGCTGGAATCCTCATAACACTGCTGGTGGAAATTTTCGGTGGTGTAGCCACTCTGGGAAACAGTGTGATGGGGAAAATGGAAAGGGAAAAGGTGGAAGTAGTGACAGAGATTATCTTCCTGGGCTGCCAAGTTACTGCAGGCAGTGTCAGTAGCCGTGACATGAGGAGACTCCTTGGAAGGACAACTCTGACAGTCCTGCTGCTGCTGCTGCTGCTAAGTCGCTTCAGTCATGTCCAACTCTGTGCGACTCCATAGACGGCAGCCCACCAGGCTGCCCCGTCCCTGGGATTCTCCAGGCAAGAACACTGGAGTGGGATGATAATCCTAGACAGTCTGTTAAAAAGCAGAGGCATCACTTTGCTGACAAATGTCTATATAGTCAAAGCTATGGTTTTTCTAGTGAAAAGTGAAGTTGCTCAGTTGTGTCTGACTCTTTGTGACGCCATGGACTGTAGCCTACCAGGCTCTGAGGAGCCTCTCAGTCCATGGAATTTTCCAGGCAAGAGTACTGGAGTGGGTTGCCATTTTATATAGTCAAAGCTATGGCTCTTCTAGTAGTCACGTACAAATAAGAGAGTTGGACCATAGAGAAGGCTGCATGCTGAAAAACTGATACTTTCCAATTGGGGTGCTGGAGAAGACTCTTGAGAGTCCTTTGGACAGCAAGGAGATCAAACCAGTTAATTCTAAAGGCAATCAACTCTGAATATTCATTTGAAAGACTGATGCTGAAGCTCTAGTACCTTGGTCGCCTGATGCCAAGGGCCAACTCACTGGAAAAGACCCTGATGCTGGGAAAGATTGAGGGCAAGAGGAGAAGGAGGCAACAGAGAATGAGATGGTTGGATGGCTTCACTGACTCAATGGACATGAGTTTCAGCAAACTTTGGAAGAATAGTGGAGGACAGAGGAGCCTGGCGTGTTGCAGTCCATGGGGTCACAAACAGTTGGACAGGACTTAGCAAATGAACAACAGCAACAACATTACCTTATTGAACTATATCTTGTCAAATTTAAGCAATGCCCATTCTCTGTTCAGTTAAAGTTCAATATTTTTGACAGCATTTGTATCTTACATATTTCCACTATATTCATTTAAAATAAGAACAATTTCTAAAAGTAATAGCTGAGTTAAACCTACTCATCGCATAAGAATTTATTTCAGATTCAAAACTTCACACAGACAGGAAGCTAATAGGGGAAGTTTGTTAGTGCAAAGTTTTAGTGATACCAAGGTAGTGAGAAATAAGAAAAGTTCAAATGTGTGATGAAAGTGAAAGTGTTACTCACTCAGTCGTGTTCAACTCTTGAGACCCAACAGGCTGCAGCCTGCCAGGCTCCTCTGCCCGTGGAATTCTCCAGACAAGAATACTGGAGTGCGTTGCCATGCCCTCCTCCAGGGCATCTTCCTGACCCAGAGTAAGTAGGTAGTCAGTAATTACCAACCAGTTTCCTCATCTTTGGTTCAAACTGAACTACAGTCCGGCCATGTTTTCCAGATCCCTGTGGACAACAGTGACCCTGTGCTCCCCGAACGCACAGCCAGTTCTACTGGTTTTTCCTCTCCGCTCAGTGTCTCCGCTGTGGCTGCACTGGCCTCCCTGCTGTTCCTCTCCCACCAGGCAGGCTCCCACCTGGATTCACACCCACTGTCCTCTCCACCCGCCTTCGCCCAGGTATCTGCATGGCTGCTTCCTCACTTCCTTCCAGCTTTTACTTCACAGTGATGCCTTCCTTGGCTCCCCAGGATAAGATTTCAACCCTACCTCCATGCAGACACCTCTAGCCCCCTTTTTCTTATCTCTTTTAAATTAGTGTTTATCATCACGTGACATCTAACATTATCTAACATAAACTTTCTTGTTCATTGTTTTGGTTTGTGGTTTATTTTTTCCATCACAATGGAAGCACCAATGCAGGCAGAAACCGTGCCGGTTTTGTTCACTGTTCACTCCTCACACCAAGAACAAGGCCTGGTATATAAATATTTGTTGACAGACTCAATGAACTAGATAAGAGGGGGAAATTATCTGTTTTATAAATTACATCTTAGAGACACAGTCATGCTCATCCCTTTATGTATTTATTCTCTATGGCAATTTTTGTGCTATAGGAGCAGAATTAAGTAAGATGTATGTATTTATTATGATTTTTAGATTAAGCCCTTAGGGCAAACATTCCATTTTTTCTTCATGCATCTTCATGCAACTATGAAGGCAGTAATATCTTCTGAATATATTCATTTAAATTTAATTTTCAGTTTTTCTTGAGTTGAATCATAATTTAACAACTAAATTTTACAAATATGTTGATGTGAAGATTTGAGAGCAGTTTTGGGAGAATCTGAATTAGGTACTGTACAAGAGGGGCTGGAAACCCATGGCCAGGGGGTCGGCCACCTAATTTTGTAAAGAAAACTTACGGACACAGGGCCATAACCACTCACATCTGGATTCTCTGTCCTGCTGCCTGCTATACTGGCAGTATTGAGCAGTAGCGGCAAAGATTACATGGCCCTACAAGCCTAAAGTATTTATTCTCTGGTCCTTTACACAAAAAGTTTGCCAACTTCACCTCTTTAACATCATTCTGAACAGTATCCTTAAACGTAAAAGAATCGAAGAGAGCTATTACGTACACCGTCAAAGCCCAAACAACTCTCACAGTAATTTTCTGGTCTCTTGAGGAAACACCAACTTAGGCGGTTTTATAATATACCTAGCAAGAAATGAGTGTTTTGATTTCTGACACACCATACACCCATGAGGACAAACGCAATTTCCCTCAACGGTCCTTTGGAGGTGCTACAGTTTTTTGGCTGCTGCAGTGAGCCATGTAAATCCATTATGCTGACAGCTCTGCTGCTAAGACTGGAGCTGGAATTAATATCCATTATCAAAAGGTCATTGCACAGGAATGAGCCGGCATCCAATTTTAAATGTTAATAACAGTAACATTTTTTCAAATATAAACAAAAGGTCTTACTTTTTTTTAAAATTATTTCCCTAAACACTTCATTTAAAAATGAAAATGTTAAAGCAAAAAACCTTGATGATACAACACAACTACACACTGGTGACATGTTGATGACCCTACCTCTCAGAGTCTGCGTGCTTGTGGGATGCGCAGATGCTGTGTTGAGGTTCTCACCTGTACTACCTACCACACCTCATTGAGTCTAAGATGCCAGAGATGTAAGGAACCACATCATTTTATGCACCACTAACAAAGAAAAAATGCTGCCACTTACACGGCACACACTTTATCACTTAGAACTGCATCTCACACTCAATGCGAGTGCTCTGAGACATATCTTGATATGGATTTTCTCATACATTGCCTTTATGACACACAAAAAGGGATGTCCAAGTACATTTAATTGGTTGAGTTTTTCTTAAAAGTTCTTCCCATTTGGAGACTGACTCCTCTTATTCGTCAACCTGGAATCATCCAGCATCTGTACCGTTTCTTAAGTTTTGCTCCATCAGAACATGGATGCAGGACAGTACTATGATGCATCTCTTCCGAGGTATCTGGGTTCACTTACAGGACACTCATACTCATTCCACAAGGTTCAACACACACATGCCAGCAGCAGAAACTACCCTGGGACTGCCATCTGGATAGCAGTGTTATGTACTGATTTCAGAGATATTAAAAGGTGAGGTGGGAAAACGTATGCTTTAGAATTCATCCCTCCACTAACTGCTAGTATGTGGGCCGACAATGAAATTCAGTCAAACACTCGCCTAACACAGCACCATACTGAAGCACTTAGAGGCAGGGATAATCATTTCCACTTCATCTGCACTACAGTTCACTTATAACAGAATGATTTTCAAAGTATTAACATTACAAGTAACTGTAATGTTTGGAATAGGAAATTTAATTCTGTATGAAATGTAATGAATATATACATCGATGACTGAGCCAGAATTGATCCAAAATAAAAACTAACAAGACTTTATTCAAACCAGCCACAAACATTCAAGCCCATACAGTGGCAGATCATTAGTGACGCCTCCTGTGGCCACACCCCACTGAATCTGAACACACTCTGGGCTGGCAAGCACTCAACAGATCTCTTACCCAACTTTGGAAAAAGCAGCCACACACTGAGTAGCCAAGAAGTCTGTAGAGCAACAGGATATAATGAAAAGACAGACCTGGTGTATCTCTGGAGAATGGAAACAGACTTTCTGCAGTCACACGGCTCTCCTTACCCCTAACCACTAGCAAGGGCCAGGAAAGTGATCCCAGCCTCAGTGTACCCCTGGAACCCCACACTTACCCGCTTCCTCACCCCACCACACTTGCAGCCTAACCACCTTTCTTAAGACCGCCTGGACTCCTGATGATTTTGTTCTAGCAGGCAGTAAACTTCCTTGTGAATCTTTTGACCTTGAAGGGCTTAGTCTTATTCTTTGTTAGGACAGGTCTGTAGTTTAATTCATAGCCCAAAGAATTAGTCCAGTGCTTCCCAGGTGGTGCTAGTGGTAAAGAACCTGTCTGCCAATGCAGGAGACATAGAGACACGGGTTCAATCTCTGGGTCAGGAAGATCCCCTGGAGCAGGAAATGGCAATCCACTCCTGAAAAAAATCCCATAGACAGAGCAGCGTGGCAGACCACAGTTCATGGGGTTGCAAAGATTTGGACACAACTGAAGTGACTTAGCATAGCATGCACAGGACATGGTTGAAACGCTATGGAAGGTCTAGACTAGCATCTGGATTCAGGCTGATGTAACTTTACTTAGGTAAGGTACTATCCGGTAGCTAGGCTGGAATTCTTACATCCCCCATGAGCATAATCTCTGCTGTATCAATCCAGCTCTCAACCTTATGGCATCTGCTCTGTCCTCTTTCTAGGCCTAACAGAATCCTGTTCTGCGCATGTCCACTGCAGCCCAGCCCTCACAAAGGACCTGTGTGAAACCTCACGCAGACTTCTGGGCCCGATCCCTCTTTGCATCTTCTCTTATGCTCTGCCCTGTGAACCTTCACTAGTTCTCATCCCTGAACACTGAACTCTTTCTCCCTAACTCAGCAAGACCTTGGTTTTCTTCTTGGACCCTGCTTCCATAAACAGACAAAAAACAAGCAAAGAGAACAAAAACAGAGTGTTACGAGGTTCACCTCGTGTTTCCCTTCTCAAGGCTCAGAACCCAATGTTGCTTGTTTTCCAGTGACTGAAAACAAACTGCTTCACATGTTTTGTTGAATTTTCCTGTTGTTTTGGTGGGAGGGCATGTTAGTATCAGTGCTGTCAAGACAGAAATCCTATACGCACTTTCCCAAGTATACATATCAAATCATGAAAATTGACCATATATTAGCTACAAGAAAACCTTAATAAATTCTAAAAAGACAAAATAGTACTGCTGAAACTTGCTGACCATAGTGCAATAAACTAGAGAGAACAAAATTAATAAAACAAAATACACCCTCACTGTTAAACAATTATTGGCTTAATGAAGGAATGTAAACCAAAACTGAAATAGATGTAGAAAACAAAAAGGATGGACGCACTACAGATCAGAATCCAACACTGGAAGAAAATCCATAGCTTTAAATATTTTAGTGATTAAGTAAGCAAAAAGGAGATAAACGAGTTAAGCATCTTATTCAAAAAGACAGAAAAAGAATGAAAAAACAACTTCATTCACAAGGAGTGAATCAGTAGATAAAAGAATTTTTTTTTTAAACTAGGACTAATATGCAAATTTCCAAACTGGCCTAAAAATTATATGCACATTTGCATATGTACACATTTGTATTATGCACACATAATAGTTAAAACCATTATCTTAACTAATCAATAAAATTACAAAAGTGCAATTACATATATAATATATATATTTTTTGGAGTATATGTATTATATATAAATATATATATGTATTTAAATACACATATAAAATATATATTAAAAATGAAAGCAGGAAGTTAACTTCTGAAACCTAAGAAAACAAAAGAATTATGAGAAGCTATTCTGTCTCCAAGTCTATAGATTTGAAAGTGTGTGTGAAACGAAGACCTCCTAGGAAAATATAATATCCTATAACTGACTCTATAAAAGATGGGAAATGAAAAGAGATTTATTATCACTGTAGAAATACAGAATGGTGTCAGAGAGCTATCACAGCTACCGTTCCTTCAAGAAAGAGAACCAGCCATATGGCTTCACAAGGGAATTCTATCAAACTTTTAAAAGATAATATCCAAGATATCTAAACTGTTCCAAAGCCCAAGGAAGAAAGAAAACTTCCTTAAAAAGAAAAAGAAGCAATATAGCAATAACACCAGAATCCAGCAAAAAAGAAAGAAACAAGAAACAAAACTACAGATCAATCACACTTATGAACAGCAATGGAAAATCCTGAATAAAAGACTAACAAAAACCTGAAGCGTACAATTAAAGAATATTATGTCGCAATTAACTGTGCTTACTGATACAAACACTAGGGTGGCTGCATATTAGATACTCTTATTAAATATAATCCATGACATGAATAGATCCAAGGAAAAATCATTTGATCATTTCCAGAGGGGTCAAAAGTCATCATTATTTATTTATTATTATTCATTCTTGATTGCAAAAGAGAAAATGTAAACACTTCCTTAACCAGAAAAAAGATTCTGAGGCAATACCAAGATATCCTCTATATTATTCTCTTTGAATCTCGTAATTGGACTAGAGAGAAAAAGTAGAACTATAAAAATTAAAGACTGTCTCTATTTGCATTCGTTATTATTACATAACCAGAAAGTAAAGAGAATCATCTAAGCCATCACTATGGAAAGTAATAAGAGAATAAACCTAGGGACAAAGTTAATAAACAGGAAAAAAAAAAAAACTTTCAAACACATACTTAAAAAAAAAATAATTGAGAACTATACTGGTAGAAAATTCCTTATTTCTGATAGCAAGTAAAAAAGGATAAAATACCTGGGGAGAGATAAACAGGAAGAAATACATATGGCCTATATAAAGAAAACTATAAAGACAGTAAGTCAAACAAATGGGAAAACATAATATGCTCTTAGATCCAGAGACAAGTAATCTCATGTGCCCTGATGGAAATATAAACTGTCAGGCTGCTTACAATAACCTGTCACTACCCATGGAAATTACAAACATATATACCCCTTGAGAAGGAAATGGCAACCCACTCCAGTGTTCTTGCCTGGAGAATCACAGGGACGGGGGAGCCTGGTGGGCGGCCGTCTATGGAGTTGCACAGAGTCGGACACGACTGACGTGACTTAGCAGCAGCAGATACCCCTTGATCTAGTGATTCTAACCCCAGGAATTTACTCTGTAGATAGTCCTGCTCCCATGTGAAGGAATGTGGGCTTAAGGTTATTCATTACAGAACTGTCTGCAAAAGCAAAAGATTGGAAATTACCCATACCCATTAGATTACTGGTGGAAACAGTGGCTGACTTTATTTTTCTGGGCTCCAAAATCACTGCAGATGGTGACTGCAGCCATGAAATTAAAAGACAGTTGTTCCTTGGAAGAAAGCTATGACCAACGTAGACAGCATATTAGAAAGCAGAGACATTACTTTGTCAACAAAGGTCCATCTAGTCAAGGCTATGGTTTTTCTAGTAGTTATGTATGGATGTGAGAGTTGGACTATAAAGAAAGCTGAGCACAGAAGAATTGATGCTTTTGAACCATGGTGTTGGAGAAGACTCTTGCGAGTCCCTTGGACTACACAGAGATCCAACCAGTCCATCCTAAAGGAGATCAGTCCTGGGTGTTCACTGGAAGGACTGATGCTGAAGCTGAAACTCCAATATTTTGGCCACCTGATGCAAAGAACTGACTCACTTAAAAAGAGCCTGAGGCTAGGAAAGACTGAAAGAGGGAGGAGAAAGGGACAACAGAGGATGATATGGTTGGATGGCATCACCGACTCAATGGACATAGGTCTGGGTAAACTCTGGGAGTTGGTGATGGACAGGCAGGCCTGGCGTGCTGCAGTTCAAGGGGTCACAGTCAGACATGACTGAGGAACTGAACTGAACCCATAAAACAAAATAGGATGCTGCTGTATAAAACGATAAATGTTTCAATGTACTAAAATCCCTCAACTCTTGGCAATATTTATTATTGTTGAAAATGCACATTCTTCTTAAGGGAGAAAAAAACACATTTCCAACATTTAGGTATAGTGACCAATAGAAACACAACTCTAAATGTTGAGGAGGGGGGAATCAGAACCGTGACTTAAAGATTTTTATCCACCGATCTTGGGTTTTTTTTATTCACTGATCCTTAAAGATTTTATCCGTTTATCTTGGATTTTTTTATTCATTGATCCTATCCAAGTCTTATTTTCATGAACATTCAAATGAGAGATTTTATTAATATAAAAGCAGTAAACACTGTGTTTAAGATGTAACCATATTACCAACTTGATCCATAGATTCAATGCTGCTGCTGCTAAGTCACTTCAGTTGTGTCTGACTCTGTGTGACCCCATAGACAGCAGCCCACCAGGCTCCCCAGTCCCTGGGGTTCTCCAAGCAAGAACACTGGAGTGGGTTGCCATTTCCTTCTCCAATGTATGAAAGTGAAAAGTGAAAGTGAAGTCACTCAGTCGTGTCCAACTCTTCGCAACCCCATGGACTGCAGCCTACCAGGCTCCTCCATCCATGGGATTCTCCAGGCAAGAGTACTGGAGTAGGGTGCCATTGCCTTCTCCAAGATTCAGTGCAATCCCAATCAAAGTCCAAGCAAGTTATTTTATGAGTATCAACAAGCTGATTCTTAAGTTTATATTAAGGAGAAGAACCAAAGTGAAGGACTGATTCTACCTGACTTCAAGACTTACCTTAAAGCTACAGTCATCAAGACAGTGGGTACTGGTGAAAGTATAAAGCAAACAGGTCAATGGAAGAGAATAGAGAGCCCAGTAACAGACTTGGATAAATACAGTTAAATGACCTTTGACAAAGGAGCAAAGGCAACACAATGGAGCGAAGACAGTCTCCCCAACAAACAGTGCTGGAACAGCAACATACCAAAAAAAAAAAAAAATCTACCTTGTACCCTTCACAAAAAGTAAGTCACAATGGATCACAGGCCTAATTGTAAAAATTCAAAACTACAAAACTCCTAGACAATAATGTAGGAGAAAACCTAGACGACATTGGGTATGGTGAAGATTATGGTGAAGACTTTTGAGATAATAACACCACGAACACGATCCATAAAAACAAAATTGATAAACTGGACTTTTGAGATTATAACACCATGGACACGATCCATTAAAAAAAATTGATAAACTGGATAAAACTAAAACTGTGGCTTTCCAAAAGAATTAAAACACAAGCCACAGATTGGGAGAAAATATTTGAGAAGGACACGTCTGATAAAGGACTTTATCCAATATATGCAAAGAACTCTTGAGAGAAGATATACAAATGGGAAACAAGAATATAAGAAAATGCTTCACATCGTCTACCATCAGAGAAAGGGAAATTAAAACAAGGAGCTACCATGACACAGAACGTCCAAAATCCAGAACACTGACAACACCCCGTGCTGGCGAGGGTATCGAGGAACAGAAACGCTCATTCACTTTGGGAATGCACAATGGTATAGCTACACTGGAAGACAGTTTGGCATCCCTTAAAAAATGAAATAATCAGCATACTATTAGCAAGTGCACTCCTTGGTATTTACCTAGAGGAGTTTAAAACTTATGTCCACACAAAAATCTTAATACATATATTTATAACAGCTTTATTCATAATTGCTGAAGTCTGGAAGCAAACAAAATGTCATTAGGTGAATGGATTAACAAACTGCAGTACCTCCAGACAACAGAGAATTTTATTCACACTAAAATGAAATGAGCCATCAAACCATGGAAACACATGGAAGAGCCTTAAATAAATATTACTAAGTGAAAGAAGCCAATCTGAAAAGGTGACATATTGTATGATTCTAACTTTATGATGTTCTGGAAGGGGCAAAACGATGTAGACAGTAAACAGATCAGTGGTTGCAGAAGGCAGTGGGGATGAACAGGTAGAGCACAGAGGACTGTTAGGGCGATGAAAATGCACTGCACCATGTAATAACGATGGATATATGTTATTATGCATGCGTGCTCAGGCACTTCGGCTGCATCTGACTCTTTGTGACCCCATGGACAGAAGCCTGCTACGCTCCCGTGTCCATGGGATTTTCCTGGCAAGAATACTAGAGTGGGTTGCTATGCACCCTTCCAGGAGATGTTCCTGACCAAGGGACTGAACCTGTGTCTCCTGCGCCCCCTGCATTGCAGGCGAGTACCTTATTGTTGAGTCACTGGGGAAATCCCAAACGTCGTTATACATTTGTCCAAACACAGAGAAAATACAACATCAAGAGTGACCCTGAATGTAAACTATGAACTCTGGGTGATTATGATATTAGTGTACATTTATCTTTGGCAAAAAAAAAAAAAAATACCACTTTGGTGAGTGATATTGATAACGGAGTATGTGCTGCATGTGTGGGGACAGGGGTTATATGGGAAATTTCTGTACTGCCCTCCCAATTTGGTTTTAAACCTAAAACAAATTTTTAAAAAAATTGAACTCTTCAATTGAGCTCTTTAAAAACTTTTAAAAGTTTTTCATTTCAGTATTACAGATATGCATAAGATGTAAAGTAAAGCCACCCTCAACTCACCCAGTCTCATTTTCCAAGGTGATTTTGACCATATATGTTTTTATTTTGATTGGCAGCAAAAAGTCTACATAGGATGCTTACATTTCCATTTCTTGATCGATCATCTGTGGATGCCTATTGATTTTGTGCCATGAACGAGAATGAATTAACTCTGAGACACTATCACAATCCAACCAGACTTCCCATTTGTGCTGGTAATATTATCATTATTTGTAGACCTTTAAGCATCTATTTTGATGGATCAACTCGAAGTAGTACTTGTTAACTATCTACTATGTGAGATGAAGAAACTTACAAATAGGCAAAATTCAACATAATCAAAGATGAATTCTAAGAAGCATTTACCTTGTTCATAAAGTAGCTTCATATTCGAACCTTTGCAGGCAACCAGATTGTTGAGCAATGCAACCACACTTTGCATGGTGTTACCCAGAATGTTCTCCTGATGTTCCTGCAACAGAGTACCATTTTCATCATAACTGTACAGAAACAGAGTAACATCATTACATCATAAAAAAGACAAATGGTCACACGGCCAACCTCCCTTCATTCTTTGCACAAGGCTGGGTGATTATCTTTTTCCACTCGAATGGGGCACAGTTTGCTCTGTGTTAAGGTCCCATCGGTGAGTCAGGTGAGCTGGGAGGCAGCGTGAACCACACAGGGCACAGCATGGTTGCGTGCTGTCCCCTGCCCACGCGCTGAGGGACAGCACTCTGCCCTCGGGGCCTCTGACGGGCAACTAAGGAGTCGGAGTGACTAGAGATCTAGCACGTGGAACTTACAAAACCACACCTGAAAGGGACTTTGAGATCACAAAAGGAAACCTTCTTAAAGGAACATTTCTGCCGCTTTGAGAGTCGACTGTTACCGCTGTCTTCCTTCCCCACTCTTACACCTGGCTGGTGACGCTGAATATGCCTTACTGCAGCACTGCTTCAGTGTAATGAGCTATACGGGGACCTGGAGGAGTGAACTCTGCTCCCCTAACGCTTCACATCGCATAGCAGGGAGTGACTTTGGTCCAATTTCTCATTGACAAGACACAAAAGATAACGTCTTTCTAACTTTTTAAGGGATCCCAAAGATTTTCTTTTCAAATACTTTTAGAGTCACAGCAGAGTTATAAAGACAGCATACAGAGTCTCCATACACCCTTCACCGAGCTTCCCCCGTTAGCATCTTATCCAACCAACATACATTGATCAAAACGAAGGTACCACCAGTACAGTGCTAATAACAAAACTAAAGACTACTCAAATGTCACATTTTCTGCTAACATCCTTTTCTGTCCCAGGATCCAGTCCAGGATCCCATGTTGCATTGAGAATTAAGTCTTTTTTACAACTTTTATTTACAAAGTGCCCACTGTTTTAGGTACTTGGCTTATATCAGTGAATAAAAGAGACCAAAATTTTTTTTTAATTTCCAAAAGAGCAGCTCCACCCTTGTGGAATTTACATGTAGCAGTGGAAGAAGACAACAAATACATTCTATGTTAAAGGATGAAACACACTGCAAGAGGAGACAGGACAGGGGACAGCAGTTTGGGGGTGCTGCAGGGGAAGGTTACAACTTTAAACAAAGTAAGGCATACCTCCTTCAGAAGACCGCATCTGACCACATCTGGACTGGTACTTTTATTATATTGCCAGGTTCTATTTGCTTGTTTGTTTTGGAATAGTCACATCAATGTTCATGCAGCCTGGCACTTTGCATGATGTACTCTGCATATAAGTTAAATAAGCAGGGTGACAATATACAGCCTTGACGTACTCCTTTTCCGATCTGTAACCAGTCTGTGGTTCCATGTCCAGTTCTAACTGTCGCTTCCTGACCTGCATACAGATTTCTCAGGAGGCAGATAAGGTAGTCTGGTATTCCCATCTCTTTTAAGAATTTTCCACAGTTTGTTGTGATCCACACAGTCAAAGGCTTTGGCATAGTTAATAAAGCAGAAGTAGATGTTTTTCTGGAACTCTCTTGCTTTTTCCATGATCCAGCGGATGTTGGCAAGTTGATCTCTGGTTCCTCTGCCTTCTTTGAATCCAACTTGAACATATGGGAAGTTCATGGTTCATGTACTGTTGAAGCCTGGCTTGGAGAATTTTGAGCATTACTTTGCTAGCATGTGAGATGAGTACAATTGTGCGGTAGTTTGAACATTCTCTGGCATTGCCTTTCTTTGGGATTGGAATGAAAACTGACCTTTTCCGGTCCTGAAAACTCCACTCCTGAGTTTTCCAAATTTGCTGGCATATTGAGCACAGCACTTTCACAGCATCATCTTTAGGATTTGAAATAGCTCAACTGGAATTCCATCACCTCCACTAGCTTTGTTCATAGTGATACTTTCTAAGGCCCAGTTGACTTTGCATTCCAAGATGTCTGGCTCTGTGTGAATGATCACACCGTGATTATCTGGGTCATGAAGATCTTTTTTGTATAGTTCTTCTGTGTATTCTTGCTACCTCTTCTTAATATCTTCTGCTTCTGTTAGGTCCATACCATTTCTGTCCTTTATTGTGCTCATCTTTGCATGAAATGTTCCCTTGGTATCTTTAATTTTCTTGAAGAGATCTCTAGTCTTTCCCACTCTATTGTTTTCCTCTATTTCTCTGCATTGATTGCAGAGGAAGGCTTTTTCATCTCATTGCTATTCTTTGGAATTCGGCATTCAAATGGGTATACCTTTCCTTTCCTCCTTTGCCTGTAGTGTCTCTTCTTTTCTCAGCTCTTTGTAAAGCCTCGTCAAACAACCATTTTGCCTTTTTGCATCTTTTTCTTGGGGATGGTCTTGATCCCTGCCTCCTGTACAATGCCACGAACCTCCGTCCATAGTTCTTCAGGCACTCTATCAGATCTAATCCCTTGAATCTCTTTGTCACTTCCACTGTATAATTGTAAGGGATTTGATTTAGGTCATATCTGAATGGTCTAGTGGTTTTCCCTACTTTCTTCAATTTAAGTCTGAATTTGGCAATAAGGCATTCATGATCTGAGCCACAGTCAGCTCCTAGTCTTGTTTTTGCTGACTGTATAGAGCTTCTCCATCTTTGGCTTCAAAGACTATAATCAATCTGATTTCGGTTTTGACCATCAGGTCATCAATAACCTCAGATACGCAGATGACACCATCCTTATGGCAGAAAGTGAAGAAGAACTAAAGAGCCTCTTGATGAAAGTGAAAAGATGAGAGTGTTGGCTTAAAACTCAACATTCAGAAAACTAAGATCATGGCATCCAGTCCCATCACTTCATGGCAAATAGACAGGGAAACAATGGAAACAGTGAGAGACTTTATTTTCTCGGGCTCCAAAATCACTGCAGATGGTGACTGCAGCCATGAAATTAAAAGACACTTGCTTCTTAGAAGAAAAGCTATGACCACCCTAGACAGCATATTAAAAAGTAGAGACATTACTTTATCAACAAAGGTCCATCTAGTTAAGGCTATGGTTTTCCAGTGGTCATGTACGGATGTGAGAGTTGGATCATAAAGAAAGCTGAGCAACAAAGAATTGGTGCTTTTGAACTGTGGTATCGGAGAAGACTCTTGAAAGTTCCTTGGACTGCAAGGAGATGAAACCAATCCATCCTAAAGGATATCAGTCCTGAATATTCATTGGAAGGACTGATGCTGAAGCTGAAACTCCAGTACTTTGACCACCTGATGCAAAGGACCAACTCACTGGAAAAGACCCTTATGCTGGGAAAGACTGAAGTCGGGAGGAGAAGGGGACGACAAAGGATGAGATGGTTGGATGGCATCATTGACGCGATAGACATGAGTTTGAGTAGGCTCCGGGAGTTGGTAATGGGAAGGAAATGGCAACCCACTCCAGTGTTTTTGCCTGGAGAATCCTAGGGATGGGGGAGCCTGGTGGGCTGCCGTCCATGGGGTTGCACAGAGTTGGACACGACTGAAGCTACTTATCAGGGAAGCCTGATGTGCTGCACTCCATGGGGTCACAAAGAGTTGGACACTACTGAGTGACTGAACTGAATTGACATCAGTATTCTCCAGTGTTAGTGGCCTATGAGTTACATCCTCACCTGAATTTAGTATCAGTTTGATGATATCCCTTGTCCCTTCATTTTATTCCACAAATATTTATTGTGCATCTAATATCAATTTCTGGGCGAGATGGTAGAACTCCCTAGTATTTAATAAAAGCAACTGGATCAGTGTATTTTTACTGATTTTAGTGTATTTATCTTCAAATATTTTTTTCAAAAACATCTTAGCATCAATATTGATCCAACTTTATGTCCATTTTCTAAGAAAATCATCTAAAATGCCCCAAGTTTTCAAACATACTGTAACAGAATCATACAGAACTACCTCTCCTGTCTTTACCTATCTTCTCTGAGCTGAGTGACGTCACCTTTTACATTATCTCCTCCCTCTTCTTGATCAGACTCACCAAAGCCTTCCCTATATTACAGGTCTTTTCAGGGAGCCAGCTTTCCATTTTAGTCAAGAATCTGCACTTGTGACTTTGAGTTGGTCACTACAAATGTACACAATTCCCACTTTCCCCACCTAGATATATAGGAGGATGGCCCTTTCCTGCCCACTCATACTTAGAGTTGCCCCAAAGACTGGCTTTGGCAAATTGGACTCATTTGGGCAGAAGTTTTAAGGGCTAGAGATGGCTTCACGGTCCTATCCTTCCTCTGCCTCGTGGCCAGTCTGGAGGGAAGATGCGCCAATAGCCTAGGCCTCAGAATGAGGACATTCAGCAGAGCTGCTCAGAGTCCCTTGATGAACACAGTTTTGAAAAGCTCACAAACACACACACACACACACAAAAATCGACATAGCATCGGGCTCTAAACTGCAGTCAACAGACATGTACACCCCAACAATGGGAGTCACTCTACTTCTTGAGCCTAATCATCTACAAAAGGTCAGCTCTCCAAATATCAATGCTTGGAAAGTACTATTCTTTGGAAACACAGGTATTAAAGTAGATGTTCATGTTTGACTGTTTCACTGACACCAGCTTAAGAATATTAATGTGGAAGCAGTGGGCTACCACCAATTTCATCCAATTATTCTTACAACTGGTTGGAGGGAAAGGGTGATTAATAAGCACCAAGATGACATGACATGTTACTCATGATAAAGTAGCTAACGATACAAAGGAAACTTATTCTTGTGAAGAATAAAGATAGTAATAAATCTCTTGTTTCCATTTGGCAAAATTATACCAGTCCTTGTTCAAAGGCCAGTGTGTCGGAAAATATAGGTCAGTTTTACTAGAGATAAATCCACTGTTCCTTTCATAAACATATTTTTGTGACTATATATGACATTTTTATGTTCTTGGAGGTATTTTTGGCTTGTTGTAAAGTCAATACTTCAGTTTTTCCTGGTGCTCAAAAGTGAGCGTCACTTGTTGATAAAGGCATTTTCTTTAAGTACAAAGCTAACTTTTCAAACCTCCATTACCCCTGAATACTAAGAGCCCAGGACCATACCCCAGCCAGTTAAGTCCTGAGACTCTTGGCCTGGAGTTTGCAGTCACTGGAGAAGGAGGGGCTCTGTCAGCCCCACAGTGCTCCATCCGTAGAAGGGCATAAAGGTGCACTCTGGCTATCAAGAGCCCCCACCAACCTTATCACTGGAAATGCTCAGGGCACAATATCTGATGCAGAGAATAGAGACCAAAGATCCTACAACCAGACTGGGAGACATGGCTCCTTTTCTATTTCAGCCATTATTCAAAACACTTTGTTTTAATTTCTTTGCTATTGATTTTTAAACCATTCACAGACCATGAACTTTGTTCGATATAAAACAGGGGATTTGCTAAAATTTTATTCACTTCTTCCTTCTTGTACCTACAAGAATGCTTCTTACTTAGTTTGAAAGAGAGAAACCATAGAACCTAGTGACTGTACCTGCTCAAGGAAACGATGTGGTTCTCTAGGGGAAATCAGACAGTAACTGCTGTGGCCTGGAAGTTAATTTCCCCAAAAAACAGTGCTCAAGACATGAGAAGAGCAGGTGAGACGGTGTGAATGTGAATTAAGCACACTTCTATTAATTTCTATCAAATTGAGCTATTTCACTTCTCTTAGCAACTTTAATAAGATTTCTTTCTGCAGTTCACAACCACATTCATAGCCCACAGGGGATAAGTTATGCTGTGAAAAACATCGTATTTCTTTCAAAGGCAGAGTAGAGAATTATATGAAGGGAGAAGACATCAGGATAAATACGTAGGGACCCTGGAAGATTAGTGTAAAGAGGAAAGGAACCACAAGTTTGATTCAAAGACCACAGGCCAGAGATGGAGGGGAGGGACAACGCTGATTAAAGGCTGTGTCTTCATTAGATGTTCCTCTAAGACAGCACCTTTCCCTAAAAAGAGTCCCATGGCTCACCAACAAAACAAGGGGTCCACACCACTGAGCTCCAACACATTCAGTAAGAGCAGTGTAAGGAGGGAGGGAAACATTTAATGACCCAAAACAGGGCCTCTGGCACAGGATCAGGGGCCGGGACACCAGCAGCTTCTGTGCTGACGGCGGCAGAGCAGCCATGTGAGCCCAAGCATGGACAAGGCAGAGGTGAAAATACACTGATAAGGGACTGAATGCCATGGCCCGCACCTCAAGCCCTCCACCTGTATCGTCTCATTTAATCCTCACCAAAACTCCGAAGTGGCTACAAATCTCCCCTTCTCGTAGCTAAGGGCTCTGAGGTTAGGGAGGTGAAGTGTCACTCACCAAAGATCACCAAGCTTCCTGATTGTGAGGCTGGGATTCAATCTAGGAGATGGAAGGTGACCCTTTATCACCAAGCAACGCTGCCTAGTGACAACACTGATGGAGCAGGAGGGCGGAGCGCAGGACCTCAGGGTCACTAGTCAGCCCGTCCCAGGTTAACCAACACGACACGAGGGCCAGGGACGTAAAGGACTCTGGAGCAGGGGGTGGAGAGAGGACAGAAAGACTGATTTGAGGCTGTGTTCTAACACTGCCCTCTAACTTCTCTGGCTACAATATGCCCAGCACTGTGTTACGACCACTGGGACCTCCTGGCTTCAAAAGAGCCCTTAATATGGACGGCCTATCATGAGATATGCAACCCAGGAAGCAAGATGTAGGTATATTTGGCAACTATAGGACAGAAAAGAATGAGCGTACCACACCCAAGAATGAAGTTACACAGTAGCCCCACAGTCAACAGTCACAGGACTAAGACACTAAGTGTCAGCACTGGCGGAGGGGCAAGAATGGAAGCTGAGCTCACGGGAGAAGAAGCCAGCACTGCCCTCCCACAAAGACACCCAAGACGATCCTACTGCACCTGAGGATTATGATGAAAATCTTCAACCCCTCCGTCCAGAATCCAATAAGGAGAGCTGACCTAATTTGTGCGCCCAACACCACAGTGTGCGGACATTTAATAAACAGGGCACTTGAGAGTTCTAATAAAACATAGCATTTGCCAGTAGAGATAATTAGAATTGAAGCCGCAAAATTCTAGCGTTTGGCAACATAGATGAAACAACTTCATTAAGACGTACAGCTTCAGCAAATGAAAGGCAGGAGAGCACTGGACCCTGAAGAATCAGCCTTCTTGAAACTAATTGCTTCAGTGCTTAAAGAGGACAGCTCTGCAACACCAAGGGCACAGCAAGGAAATGCCGCTGTAAAGCAATCAGCCTTCCTAAAGCGCTCTCACTTGTAAACACAGCGTTAGACTCCCTTCCAACATATGAAGGTGGAAGTGGCGCCAGAAGACTTCAGATGAAAATGTTGGGCTGGGGTCTCAACAGTCAAGGTAGGAGATACCTCTAACGATCAACAGTAACAATGAACCACGGTCACTCTCTTCCGCCCTTGGTGTGGGCTGGAACTCAAAAGACAACGTATCAGGAGACAAGAACCGATCTTGGGAGGTTAGGGAGGAGCCACCGAAAGAATGAGAAGTAGAAGCACACCCGGCACGTGACATCCACGCTCTCTCGGAAATGAACACACAGCATATCCCATACAGTGCACATGGTCAGATAACATTTCGGGGTCGGCGGGGGGCGGGCTTATGTTGCTGTGCCACCTGTCCCTGGACTGTGCAGGCACTTGCACTTGGTCCAGAGGCATTGCCACGGGACACAGGGTGGCATCAACCCACGATCCTTTCCATATCTTCTGCATGGCCAGACTCCTAGAGATCTGGAGCCTGCAGAAAGGAGCCTGCATCATGGAACCGCATACACTACCACATTTAACATAGATAGCCGGAGGGAATTCGCTGTATGACTCAGGCAGCTGAAACCTGGAGCTCTGTGACAGCCTGGAGGGGTGGGAGGAGATTCAAGAGGGAGGGGACATACATATACCTGTGGCTGATTCATGGTGATGGGTGGCAGAAACCAACACAATATTTGCAATGCAATTGTCCTCCAATGAAAAATTTTAAAATTTTTTTTAAGAAAAAGGAGCCTGCAGAGCACCCAAACAACACTGAGTCCACGTGTGGGGAGAAGGACACTTCATATTATTGAGTTTTCCACAAGGTTGTTTCACCAGCAGTGCTAACTCGATGGAATCTAAACTGAGCTCGGCTCCTTTGCCCTTGCTCTTCCTCTTTTCTGTTTTCCATCTTAACGAACCCTCCAAGCTGCCCGGCTACCCAGCCAAGCATCTTACAATCACCAGAGACGACTGCCTCCACTCGTGTCTCCCATATCCAACCAGCCACAGCAGGCCCTGGGTTTCCCCGAGCCCCTCTTCAATCTGCTTTCCATCCCCACTGCCATCTCTTAATGTGTCTCTATCCCTGGCCTCACCGTCCTGACGGCTGACAGCTACTGCTTTCGAAAGCGGGAGAGATTCGTCTCCACTCCTGGGGCTGACATCTGGGGCCGCGGGGTCTGGGGAGTGAGTGCGCTGGAGGTTACAGTAGGTCCAGGAGGGAGGGAGGGCCACTGATTCCCACAGTCCAGTTTGTTCAAAGTCCTGGCGGGATCCCAAGGCCTGACAGTGGGAGAACAAGAACCAGGAGATGACAGAGCAAGGCAAATCCAAGGCCTTGGGCACAGAGTAATTTAAAATGAACTCACTCGTGTACCTCATAAATATGTATGAGTGTTAGCTGCTGAGCTGTGTCTGACTCTTTGGGACCGCATGGACTATAGCCTGTGCCAGGCTCCTCTGTCCATGAATTTTCCCTCATAAATATACACCTGGGGTTTCCTGGGAAGAAAGGACAGAATTTGGGGGTCCAAAGTGGGCCTGTCTGGGGTGTGAGGGAGCTGGTGCTGGGCCTCTGCTTTGCCAGCTGCGAAGCAGTCACCCAGCTCCTCTGCCCTGTGGTCAGGGTTTCGTGGGACTTAGCAGGCTCCGAGGAGACTCGACGGGGTCGGGGGAGGGGACCTGGAAAGGGTCTTCTTCCATCTGTAGACAAAACCACATGATGTTCTCAGACCAAGAGCCTGGCGGCATGAAATCAACTCCCTTCTTTTAGCTGGATCACCCTCCATCTTTCTGGTTAGGGACATGAGAGAGAAGAGTTTCAGATGGATTTTAAATGTGACTGACAGGTACGGTGGAGGCCCTCTAGCCGCACATAACAGTTATTAGCAATGCGTTCCGGTTGGCGCAGACGGGGGTCTGGATCAACTGGAGCCATCTGTCAATCGGTGTGCTCACGCAGCTCGAGGGTCCTGGTCTGTGTAACACCCCTGGCAGTGTGCTGCGGACACCCTTCCAGCAGGTTACCACGTCTCTTAGCTTCCCGGCCATGCCCTCTCACGTTATTTAGGCTTGCAGCAGGAAGATTCCATCCTCTGGGCTCCCAGGAGGGCCCAAGGCCTCAAGGCAGATGCAGTAGGCCAGCGCCAATGCTGTTCAGGTGGGAGAACCCTGGCCACAGAGCCAAAGGCAAGCGGCCAGGACCGCGGCCCCAGGGATGGATTGTGTCCCCTTTGTGTGTCTGCCTGCAGTGTTGCCAGACAGGCCCCTCCTGACCCACAACATGCTCTCTGAGCTAAGTACAGGCTGGGAGCAGGGGGATGGAGGAGAAAGAAAAAACACAAGTGTGCATCCAGACACAAAACCCTTCCTGCCTTCTTCTAGCATCCCTGCCACAGTCCAAAGTGAAAACAACAATAATTGTAATAAAAAACAATAATAAAGGTTTTGCAAACAGATTTATTCTTAAACATTCAGGCCAGCAGGGGAGGCCACCTTTCTCGTGTCGCCTGACGTTTCCACCACCATCCTGTGCCTGCCTTCATCACAGCACCTGCCACAACCCCTTGACTGTTGTTCATCCATTCCTGGCTCAACCCTGAGCCCTCTGGGGGCAGAATTGAGACTTTTAGCCAGGTCTCCAGAGCCAAGGTGTGGTGGCTGGTATGCAGCGGCCTCTGGTAAATTACGGAAATGCTCCATGTTGCTTATATGATGAACACAGCTGGGGAAGCAATATATGGCTTGTGGGATGCTCCTTTGAGAAACGAACTTGTCAGCGACTATAAACCGCCTTCAATCAAGCAATTGATACATATTTATGGAACACCTAAAATTTGCTATTTAATGGTGTGAAACAGAACTATACAAGGATAAAAAATGATCTCTCTCAAAATGTTTTCAATCAGTATCTTATTTACTTTTGAATAATGTTTTCAATAAGGGAAACATTCAGTCTTTTGACTTCAAATGAAATTCATAAGAATCTCTCACCTGCTGCGTATGTATTAAGTACTCATGGAGCACTTGCATCCACACGGAAAATGTACACTCTGAAACTCTGAAAGACCTTAACACAGTTTTAATAAGACCCTCCATTAAAGGTAGCTGCTCACCAATACAAATAAGTGTCCCATTCGAAAGAAAGAAAATATTACATAAGGCAAAAATGAATGAAAAGATCAGCACACAGAATTATCAAAAGACAGTTTTCAACTATAGATCTCTTGACTATGGGAGTTTTCCATGTGTTGGTATCATAGATCCTATCTCAAAGTAGTACTAGTAAGTCCTACAGGAAAAAGAAATTAGTGGGAATTAACTGGAAGCTTACTTAAACCTATGGTTTTGAGGCACATAAAGGAACAATGCAATAAGCAAAAAGAAAACTGAGCTTAAAAAAAAAAAAAAAAAAGAGCTTCTTGGCCTGCCCCATTATTCACCAGCTGGCAAACCTGGAACAAAGCAAGAATCATACTACCAGACTTTGGAAGAATCTGAGAGAATTTTCTAGGTCAATCATTTGATTTTAAATATAAAGAAAGAGAAGCCCTGAGAAAAGAACAGAGGAACAGAGCCTGGACTTAGACTCAGAAGTGCGTCTTCCTTTTCCATTACCTCATTTTGCCCGCACCACTTGAAAAATCAAACCAGGGAATGGATAAGGCAGATATGGTCCATATACTGCTGCTGCTGCTGCTGCTGCTGCTGCTAAGTCGCTTCAGGCGTGTGCGACTCTGCGCGACCCCAGAGACGGCAGCCCACCAGGCTCCCCCGTCCCTGGGATTCTCCAGGCAAGGACACTGGAGCGGGTTGCCATTTCCTTCTCCAGGTACATATACTACTCAGCCACAAAAAAGAATGAAACAATGTCATTTGCAACAACATGGATGCAACCAGAGATCACCATACCAAGTGAAGAAGTCAGAGAAAGACAAATGTATCACTTACTTATGGCACAAATGAGCCGATCTATGGAACAGACTCTCAGACATAGACGACAGACTCGTGGCCGCCAGGGGCTGAGGAGGCACCGAGGGAGAGTCTGGGGTTAGCATACGCAAACTATTTATACAGACTAGAGAAACAACAAGGCCCACTCAGTAGGTATAGCACAGGGAACTACATTCAATATCTTATGATAAATCATAATGGGAAAGAATACAAAAAAGAAATGTATATATAACTGAATCACTTTGTTGTACAGCAAAAAATCGGCACAACATTGTAAATCAACTATACTTTAAAAAAAATAACAAAGATCACATCAGGGTATGGAGAATCAAGCAGGGAGCTTTCCAAACAGATAAAATTTGTGTGCACACTGCACAAGTCAGACCTGAAGCACTGCTGCCAGGGGCTGTAGACTCAGCTGTCCTTAACACCTTCTTTGACAGGTCAGCTCTTATCCTTGAACAGCAAGTGGTAGGTGGGCTACCACTGAGCAAATGAGAAACCTTAGCAAAATGCCTAGTGACCCGAAGGCCCCCAAAGCAAACACTTCCTGGATCTGATAGGATTTTTCAACCAGTTTTTGTTGCAGAGGGCCATCTCTAAAGAGAAGATAGAAGAACCAAGCCACTTCACATAGCATAAATGTTCAACAAGGAACATCTTTTCCCAAAAAGTTATTCTGAGCATGTAACAAATCAGACACCAGGGAAACTCCAAACATATATATGTGATGTTCAAAATCAGTAGCATAAGGCAGTCCAGATCTCTGTCACTCACCCCAGAATTTGCTGCACTCGGTATTTTATGCATGCTCACACTTCTGTTATCAATCTCCATAATGGAGGGCAATCAGTTTTCCTTTTCTTAAACTCTAGTTAATAACAGCAATACTTGTATAAACACATTGGAAAATTCGATAAGCTCATTTTGGGCCACACAGTGATAAAAACTATAACATCTTAGAGAATAAATTGGCAGCATGCAATGGGATGAAATCATTTCAGGAATTTTTCATCTTCTAAATGGGATTTTGTGCCCTTATTGGCATTTTAAAAAATTAACTAGAGTTGGAAGATTCCCCAGATTCAAGCATAAACTGGGCAATGTTAGTGTGGGTCATGCTGGACCACCATAGGGGGATCAAAGGGTCTTTTGCTGGGTAAAGGTTTGAGAAAAAGGATCAATAAAGCAGCAGACCCTGAACATAAGCACGGCATGGGCTGGGCAACAGGAAGTGCCAGGAGACTGACCAACTTGACCAGGGGAGAAAGTGATGGTAAACTGGTCAGTGTCCATTTCTGAAGTCGAAGAGAATGAGAACTTAAATTAATTCCATATGCCAAGCCAGACTGGAGGTCTAAGAGCCTTGAGACATCAGCCGACCCTCCCCTTTATTATCTATTCTGGACAAACCCCCTTGGCAGCCCTGGTTCTATGCGGAGTGTCCATTTGGTCATGGCATTGATTCTGCATGAGTGCAACAGTCCCACCACTCCCGGAGACGTCTCTGGAGCTCAGGAATGAGGGAGTGAGGAGGAGGGGAAAGGGAAAGCTATGGTGTTTTCATATTTTTAACTCCTATAGCTCCATAAACGAACTTCAGCTTGAAGGGCTTAGATGTCATATTGGCATCATTAAATTTTTCTCATGCAAGTCTAAGGGAAAAAAAAAATCAGAATGAGTCCTAAGAACAAGGGGAGGGTAGAAGGATGGGAGGGAGGGCAGATAGAAGGGAGACAGACTAGAGAGGGAGAGAGGATGGGAAGAAGAAAGGAGAGTCAGAAAATATTTTCCCAAGAAGAAAAGTGAACCCAGGCGGGCTGAGCTGGGGGTATAAGCCCTCGTTTGCAAGTGTCAGATGGAGAAGTCTCTGCGTCACCAGGCAGCTGCCCCCCTCCAGCCAGAATGAAAAGTGAGTCATAGGCCCAGCACAAGCCCAGCCTCTGGGTGCCTCCCAGTAAACCCTGACCAGCGTTTCAGAGAGAGGAGCACAGAGACAGAGCTCTTGTCCCTGCAAGAACCCTTTACCCCTGTTGGGATGCACAGCATGGACTTATCTCGGCGTGTGGTGAACAAGGAAGGGGTGCTTATCTTTGGGAGATGCCCCTGGGCTTCAGAGGCACACGGAGCCCATTCTCGGAAGCCTGCATTTCATTATTTGCCAGGCTTACTGGCTAAACTCAGAATCTCATCTCTCAGAGCACAAGTAGCAGGTTAAGCTAACCAACAGCCCAACACAACTGTTCAGGAGGCAGGAGAAATCACTCACGAAGCTCCAGTTCTGAACATTTCACATTAACTATGCTCTGGAGTTCAACAAAACGTGGGCCCTGCTTCCAGCAGGGCTCTGCCTTCCACCAGAGAGGCCGAGAGCAATGACTCTGAGCCACGTCGTCCAAGTCACTGTCACCAGATCCAACAAGGGCAGAGAAAGAGGCAAAACCTCAGACAGCTGGAAACACGCTGTCTAAAGCCATACAGATGACAGGGAGCCTTTCCCCTAGGGTGGCTCTGAGGGGCAGAGTGCCCAGTGGCTGCCTCATCAGGTGCAGGGCTGTGAGCTCCACTGGAAGCCAGCAGCAGCAGGGGCCGGGGAAAGGGGGACAAGCACTGCCTTCTGCGGATGCAGACAGATTCCCGGGAAGAAATGATCTGCGTGGAGACTCAAGCTAAGGTCTTTCTATTCCCTAACACACCCAATGCTATGTCTTTACAGAGGAATGAGAGGTTAAACAACATCAAATGATAACAATTTCTAAGCTTTGTGATTATAATCCTAAACCGTTCTGCACCATCTCAAATATTTCTCGGTGAATTATGGCCAAGATCAAACCAGTCAATCCTAAAGGAAATCAACTCTGAATATTCATTGGAAGGACTGAGGCTGAAGCTCCAATACTCTGGCCACCTGATGTGAAGAGTCGACTCGTCAGAAAAGACCTTGATGCTGGGAAAAATTGACTGCAGGAGGAGAAGGGGACAACAGAGGACAAGATGGTTGGATGGCATCACCAACTCAATGGACGTGAGTCTGAGAAAGCTCTGGGAGATGGTGAAGGGCAGGGAAGCCTGGCGTGCTGCAGTCCATGGGGTTGCAAAGAGTCAGCATGACTGAGCAACTGAACAAAAAATGGCAAAGGACACTCCATCAGTTTTAGCGCTAGACTGGCATCCCCCATCCACCCATCCCCAGAACGCTCACTGATCAACCCAAGAACAATACAAAGTTGTGATATAAGGTGGAAAGAAAAGTCCTCAGACTCTTGCTTTTCTTTAGACCCCTAAAAGGATCCCACAGAGCAGAACCCAGCTGAGTTACTATGAAGACCAACTTTGACACGTAAATGTTGGAAGGGAGGGAGAAAAGAGTACGTTTATGAATTACTGTCCTCTTAATCACAGGGTTTTATAACACGGAAAACAAAACTAACTTGAAGAGAATAAATGAATGATTCTAAGATACCACACTGAAGAAAAAAAGGTTTTAATGTGACACTGCATAAATTTTAAAACATACAAATTCATACACTCACACAGACACACACAAAACTATGTTTACCAAGTACTACGTGAACCATCTGTTGGTTATTCATCATTTTGAGTAGTCTGCCCAACTGATAACCTCCTGTATTACAGAAATAGAGTGTATTATTTTTAAGAAGGTAAAAAATGAAAAATCTCCTCCACACACAATTGAATGTCACTCCTTCAACAATCTGTACTGAAGACCAGTATATGCCAGGCCCACCCTGGATCTTGATGAAGCGCCCCAAACGTGCCCCAAGACACCTGCCACTGGGTAGCTGCCCATCCAGTGGGTGGGCAGGGCAGACAGAACAGGCTAAGGGGCAGTGTGCCATGTCAAAGGCAAGTCCCGCTCTTAGCACCCCAGGAAGTGAGACCCTGAAAAACTGAGATGATGAGGGAAGACTTTACGAAGGAGATTTTAGAACGGAGCTGGGCAGGAAGAAACAGCAGCCTTGGGGAGGTCTAGAATCTGAGGAAGAGCAGAGACCCTGTGACTTAGGAACGTGCAGCTGAGAGACATCAGATGTTACAAGCACACACACAGGCCGATCACTCTCAACACTCAGCTCAGAGTGCTGCCACATGTAGCATGCGCTCATGCTCAGCTCTGCCTGATTCTTTGTAACCCCCTGGACTGCAGCCCGCCAGGCTCCACTGCCCATGGAAGTTTCCAGGCAACAATACTGGAGTGGGTTGCCATTTCCTCCTCCAGGCAACCTTCCTGACTCAGGGATTGAATCTGTGTTTCGTGTCTCCTGCGTTGGCAGGCGCATTCTTTACCACTGAGCCGCCTGGGAAGCCCCTAGACTTTCGCAATCCACACTAAATTTTGCTTTATACTAAGTGCCCAGGATACTGATTTCTTGAGAATTCACTGGAATTAAAAGCAAACTAGAAATACACTGTCACGATGACTCATGGATGTAAGTTACATCATCTCTGCACACAGTGGGGAGGAGTGGTGACATGTCACCCTCATGCGCAGCTCACAGGGCTCACCCCAGCTCAGCTCAGCTCTGATCATCCTTCATCACCTGGCCTCTACCCTGTGGACCTCTGACTTCAGACCAAGTCTAAGTTCACTACATTCTACCTCTCTGGCTGGAAAGGTCAATTCTCACCCTTTAGTTACAGGAAACAGAGGGGGCAATTCCTTCTGGAGGTTTTTTAAGGCAAACGGACTCCTAACTGTCCTTCGACCATGAGCAGAAGGCTAACACTACTATTGATTCTGTTACTATCTACAAATATGATTTAGCTGTGGATACACTTGATGGTACAGAGATAACTAGAGGGATTCTTATGAATTCTCAGAGCCTCTGCACTTCAGGGACAGTCATCAGTATGTCTGAGTTTTTGTTTTCAACTATAACACCAAACTTCTGTCTGAAAACTCTCAGATAACGATACATACGGCTTTCAAGAGATGAGGTTAGAAAGAGGATATATGATATTCTGGATGTGAGATGCCGATATCAAATAGCAGAAATGAAAGAAGAACATATTATTAGCTATTTTTGTTTTTTAATGGAACTTGCCCGCTTCTGTGTGCTCCCCTGAAATGCCTCAGAGTTGCGCTGTAGCTGGAAGCCTAAATGAGGTCTCAGAAAAGATAATGGAGCTTTAATGATGGAAATAGTAAGAAAATTAAATCTAATCATGTTCCATTAAGCATACTCTTAGCTCCCATTTTTACCAAATTATTTTATTATGATTTCGCCTCTGTCTATTGAAACAACCTTTTACAGTAATTTGATCTGCAAGCATAAACAAGTCTCGTTTCTTTTCTACTATGAAACCCAGTGGGATTAATAAGATGAGATGGATCATCTAAAATTTTACCCATTCTAGCAATCAGGAAGTAACCATTCAGAGAGATGAATACTTTGTTTTATATTTATTTGGGAGGAAAATGTTACACTCTAATTAGAGTCATATTCAACAGTAATATATTACCTGCTTAGACAACGTTCAGCCAGGCAGCTCCTCCTAGACCAGACTTGAAAGGGAACCACAGTCATCCCCCCATCAGGAGCTGCTGGCTCCCACACTACTGGCCACTTTACCTTCTAAGGCCTTCAGCCCCCACGCCTGCCCTCCCTCTCGCTCTGTGATGTGCTGCTATCCTATTCAGAGTCTTGTGTTATTAATGACCAGACGTGCAGGACTGTTTGCTTCCAGAGAAACACTCCTGCACAGCCATCTAGTTGTGAGTCCTCGAGTGCATGAGTTGTGAACAATCACATGATCTGCCGAGGGGCACGCAAATGACTATCAACAATCCCGCATCCTGTCATGGGACACTGCAGAGGAAGATGGGAGAGGCTGTTCATCCTGAACTCTGCAGAGAACAGAAGTGCCTGTCCAAACAGGCAGGTGGGGCTTCAACTATTCTTTCCAAAACATGTTTATTTGCATAATGTGTCATGATGAAAAAGATAGAAAGCTTAACTAGAATCACAATTTGCTAATTAAATGAGTCTCTGGGCCAAATCCTGATGGACACTATCAAGAAATAAAGAATTCGGGAGGAAAAATTCTTATTTAGAAAGAATGGTATCCATGGAAGAAGAGGTTGGGGGAACAGTATATGATCACCAGACATAAATTTATACCAGTTTTCTATTCTAACTTTGTATTAAGGTCTGAAGAGAAACAACAAAAAACATAAAAGACAAGATAACAAGGAAACTATTTTAACTAGAGATCACCAAATGTAATAAGTTCATAATGATTACTAATATGCAAACACCCACGGGACTGCCCTGGTGGTCCAGCGGCTACTACTCCACACTCCCAATGCAAGGGGGCCGGGTTCGATCCCTGGTCAGGGAACTAGATCCCACACGCCACAGCTGAAGTTCCCACATGCCTAACGAAAACCCAGCAAAGCCAAACAAATACACAAAAATAAATATTTTCAAAAATATGTAAATACCCAATAACATAGCAGCAACTTCCAGAAATCAGGAGAGATGACGACAAACACGCTAATAATATATTACTATAGGCCACCTCCTTTCATCTGAGCTAGGACACCGTGTGGCCATGCACAACACCACGCTCCATAAGCTGTATCTTAGAGCGGTCATGTCAAATGCTAAACTCTACAGAGAATGAGAGAACAATTTTCAAGCATACACATAGAATTTATGAAAATTCACCATAGCAGCCAGAAAGACAATGTCGATAAATTTTGCCCCAAATAAAAATTCTTCAGTGCAATTATTCAATATTATTAATTAACTTTAAAACCAAACAAGTTTTTCTTACATGCCATTTTTAAACCCTTGAGGGAAATATAGACCCAAACTGCAAAGTTTTATGAAAATAATGGTAAAGAAAACATAAAATATTAGTATCTGTGGAATACTGCTCAATTTATCAGAGGGAAATATGCAGCATTAGATAGCTACAACAAAGAAAAATACACATATACTCAATGTTTAAAAGCTACGGGAAACATGAAGTTACCCGGGCAAAGCAAAAGGATGAAATTCAAAAAGATAAAAGAATTTAATGAATGAGGATACTTCTGTCTCAGGTAGGATATAATACGTCACACAGACCAAAAATATCACCTGAAAACAACTAGAAAACTCCAGAAAAATTACAAAATCAAGTTTGCACAGATAACGGAGAGCTGCAAGAGCACCAAGAAGTGAACTAAAATTCCAGAAAGTAGAAAACTTTTCCAGGATGAAATGATGCTTCCAAATACTTTCCTCCCAGGGGCTTTGCTGGTTCTGGATGCTGGCTGAAAGTTAGTTCAGTACCTACAAAGGGCATGAGAAACCAGCAGCAATTTTAAAGGTTGTACACGGCTGGAATGACAAATGGGAAACTTGGGAGACCTCAAATGCAAAAGCACCATCCCCAGAAGACATCTGATGGCTTCTGAAACTGCACAAGGCTAGTAAGCTGAGCAGAAAGTCTGTAAAGACCAAGCAAAATTTCCCACAGTCAGTGGTATAGGCATAACTCAGAGCTACTGCATGTTCAGTTTCTGACTATCCCCCAAAAATACAAATACCACAATGAATCAGGTCACACAAATTTTTTTGGTGTAACAGGGCATGTGGAAATCATTCATGCTACAGTCTATTGTGCAAAGCATTACGTCTAAAAAAAAGCCAATCCATTTCCTTAATTTTAAAATATGTTGTCACCAAAAAAATGCTAACCACTATCTGAACCTTCAGCAAGTCATCATCTTTTTGCTGGTGGAGGGCGTGGCCTTGATGTTGATTGCTGCTGACTGGTCATGACTGTGGTTGCTGAAGGTCGGGGTGGCTGTGATAATTTCTTACAATGACAATGAAGCTTTGCAGCATCATTGGATTCTCCCATTCACAAATGATTTCTCTGTAGCTTGCCATTCTGTTTTGAGAGCATTTTGCCCACAACTGGAGTCAGTCTTCTCAAACCCTGCTACCCCTTTATCAACTAAGTCCTCTGTTGTCATTTAAGAATCGTCTCAGCATCTTCACCAGTAGATTCCATCTCAAGAAACCACTTTCTCTGCTCACCCACAAGGAGAACTTCTCAGCCGTGGAAGCTTAATCATGAGACTGCAGCAATTCTATCACATCTCCAAGCTCCACTTCTAGCTCTCTTGCTGTTTCCTCTACATCAGCAGTTACTTCTCCCACTGAGTCATGAGCTCAGTGGGAACCATCCATGAGGGCTGGAACCAACTTCTTTCAAACTCCTGTTCATATTGGTATTTTGACCTCTTCCCATGAATCATGAATGATCTTAATGGCATCCAGAGTGGTGAATCTTTTCCAGGTTTTCAAATGGCTTTTGCCCAGACCCTTCAGAAGGATCACTATCTATGGCAGTTACAGCCCCTATGAAATGCCTTCTATAAAGAATAAGACTTAAGATGATGTTCACAAGGGGTCTCAGCAGGGCTACCGTCAAGGTGTTGAGAGGGCCAAGTTCCTTCTGGACGCTCAAGAGGAAAATCTCCTGGTATCAACCAGGTTCTAAAGGCCTCCTGCATTTCTTGGTTTATATTCCCTTTCTCACATCACTCCAACCTCTGCTTTTACCATCACACCTCCTTTTCTGACTCTACTGCCTCCCTTCTTCCCTTATAAAACCTTTGTGATTACACTGGACCACCCAGACACTCCGCAATAGTCTCTCCATCTCAAGAGCCCTAACCCCATCTGCAAAGTCCCTTTTTATTATGCACGCATGCTTGGTCACTGAGTCGTGTCCAACTCTTTGCAACACCACGAACTGTAGCCCGCCAGGCTTCCCTGTCCATGGGCTTTCCCAGGCAAGAATACTGCAGTGGGTTGCCGTGTCCTCCCCCAGTGGATCTCTCCCACCCAGGGATCCAACCTGTGTCTCCTAAACTGGCAGGCAGATTCTTCACCACTGAGCCACCTGGGAAGCGTTCCCTCTTGTCATAGAGGGTAACATATTCACAGGTCCTGAGGACTAGGAAGCGGATGCCTTGGGGCTGGGGAATATGACTGCCAACCAGAGCAGAAGGGGAGGAATAGCTATGGGTCAGCAACCATCAGAGTCTGCCATCCTCTATCCATATTCCCGCCCCCGCCTCCCACTCATCAGGTTCATTCCCTCCCCTCTACAAGTGTCATCAAGGAAAGGAAAACAAGCGCTTTCTTTGCATCTGACTATGAAAAAAGTGATTGTCTTCCAAAAACAAAAGTAAGTAAATAAAGACTTAAAAGTTGAAATTACTCCTTGATCCATGGGCTGCAGAATCGATGTTGTGTTCGCAGGCATGACAACAATGTTAATCTGGTTGTACATCTCCATAAAAGCTCTTGGGTGACTAGGTGCACTGTCAATGAGCAGTAACGTATTTTGAAATGAACATTTTTTCCTGAGATCTCAACAGCAGACACAAAAATATTTAGCAAATCACATTGGAAACAGATGTGCTGTCATCCAGGCTTTCCCGCTGCATTTATAGAACACAGGCGGAAGATTTAGCCTAATCCTTAAGGGCCCTAGGATTTCTGAAATGCTAAATGAGCACTGGCTTTGACTTAAAGTCACCAGCTTCATCAGCTCCTAACAAGACAGTCTGTCTGTCCTTTGAAGCTTTCAAGTCAGGCACTGACTTCTCTCTAGTTATGAAAGTCCTAGATGACATCTTCTTCCAGGAGAAGGCTGTTCTGTCTACGCTGAAAATCTGTTGATTCTTCTGGGTAACTTGCTGCAGCTTCTACATCAGCACTTGCTGGTTCATCTTGCACTTCTATGTTACAAAGATGTTAAACCCCATAAACCATCTCTGCTAGCTTCAAATTTTTCTTCTGCAGCTTTCTCACCTCTCTCAGCCTTCCTCAAAGTCAAGAGCATTCGGGTATGACTCTGGGTTAGGCTCTGGCTTAAGGGAATGTTGTCGCTAGTTTCATTTTCCATCCAGACCATTCATACCTTCTGCACATCAGCAATTAAGCAGCTTGCTTTCTTGGCATTCATGTGTTCAGTGGAGCAGCACTTCTAATATTCTTTAGGAACTTTTCCTTTCATTCACAACTTGGCTGTTCGACAAGAGGCCCAACTTTCAACCCATCACAGGGTTCAGTACGCTTTCCTCACTAAGCTCAGTCATGTCTAGCTTTTGATTTAAAGTTGAGAGATGTGTGACTCATCCTGTCACCTGAACACTTAGAGGCCACTGTTAAGATTATTAACCTAACTTCAGTATTGTTTTCTCAGGGAACAGAGAGGGAAAGAGATGGGGGAGCCACTGGTCACTGGAGCAGTCAGAAGACAAACAAAATTTTACCAATCAAGTTTATGATCTTCCATGTGCATGGTTGGTGATATCCTAAAACTATTACAACAGCAACAGCAAAGATCACTGATCACTGTAACAAGTAAAATAACAAAAAAAGTTTGAAATAGTGTGAGGATGACCAAAATATCACACAAAGACAGTGAAGTCAACAAAAAGAAAAAATAAATGCTACTGGAAAAATGGCGCTGATAGACTTGCTCCTCACCAAGTCCAGGCTTTTATTCTCTAACTCTATTTACATTTGATTGAAATTTTATTTCCACAATTACCACTTTTTGTTTCCCTGCTGAACTTTTTCAATCTCTTTTCTGATCATCCACTTTTGTATTAATAAGACATCTCATGGGTTTATCACTGGGAGATGATGAGGATACACAACTACACATTTTGCCGTCTAAGCCTGAACTGACATACAGCGACAAATCACCAACAGACTTTGCGACAGGCCGCTCATCGTCTGGTAGCGTCTGTTACTCACTTAGTGAAGCGCTGATTAAAGAGCCAGCAGAGAACTGTGTACTTAACGCAATTGCTCAGTTTATATACCACCATAAGTGAAATCTCAGTTGTTGCTAGGAAACTGGAGTTACTTAACTAAACCATGGTAATTAAAATTCATGCATACTGGAAACATGCAAAGAAATTTACTTCATATCTAAAACAGAAATGATACAGAGAGATACACACCCTGGCCTCCTCCAGGGGATCTTCCCAACTCAAGGACTGAAGCCAGGTCGCCCGCATTGCAGGTGGATTCTTATCATCTGAGCCACCAGGGAGGCCCAGAAACAAACACAGAATACACTAAATGTTAAGTCCAATTATCTCTGGGTACACGGTTATAGCCATTTTCTATTCTTTGGGCTTTTCTGTATATTTTAGTTTTTATACAATGAAGACCTAAATGTAACACTTGTACAAAAAGGAAAATCAATTATTTTATGTAAAGGACAACACTAAGTGGTGCTAGTGGTAAAGAACCCGCCTGCCAATGACGTAACAGACACAGGTTTGATTCCTGCATGGAGAAGACCCCCTGGAGAAGGGAACAGCAATCTACTCCAGTATCCTTGCCTGGAAAATTTCATGGACAGAGGAGCCTGGCAGGCTACAGTCCATGGGGCTGCAAAGAGTAGAACATGACTGAAGCAACTTAGCACACACAGAAAGTTTTTTCAACTGGTAATCTAGGGTGTTATCGTTTTCTGGTATAGAACACATTGAGTTTTAAACTCATACAAACCAGCAGAGATCAGAACATGACGATTTTTTTCATGATTTTCCTTAGGTAAATACTGATTAAATGTCACAGGGACTAATTGATCTAATGCCAGTAAATATGTTCTAGTTTATCTCCTTTTCCAGTGAACAGTCTATCACATTTACTTCCTCTTCCAAGTTCTTTGACTCCTAAAGCAGTGATGGCTTTCATAAATATACTGTAACATTTAACGAGGCGGGGGGAAGTCATTGCTCTACATATTTACATCATAAAAATTATCTGGCTTAAATTATTTCTGCTCAATAATATAAGTGCAGTGAGTTTGCCTGAGAAAACATCAAAGGAAAAATGTGGCTGTGTGCATGTCAACAAGTATGCAAACGTGTACTTTGTACACACATGGTCAAGGCACAAAACAACACAATGAAGCAGAAGCTCGTACTACCCTTGGCTTGGCTTAGGAGTTTATCAAACTCTATCCATAGATCATGGCAAGTGTTTTACCCTAGAATGGCCCCTCAATTTGAAATGTAAAAGAGGAAATACATGCAGAAATAACACTGTACAAAATAATGTTACCATTAAGTTGACTACTTACACAATTGTTTTCTGGTAGATGCATTAACAGGCCCACCCTAGTTTTTTGGTGAGTGTATTTTTCTGAAGCAACTAATATCACAAATTTCATTAACGATGGACAAACTAGCCATACACAAAAAAGTACATTCAGTTGCCACTGAGTAATACAGTGCACTGCAAAACGTGAATGTTGCCACAGGCCACTAAAGCCCAAATTTGTTTTCGCTTTTCAACTGAACCCAAGTCATGCATGCAAGATGTAAGCCGAACTGCATGAGTCAGTTGACATTTTTAATTTGGGGGGGGGGGCATTTCCCAAGAATTAACCATTAGCACTGACAATGACTCCATGTAAGTGGGATTTTAATGTCTCGTCTATTAGCAAACAATGCGGTCCTCTAGGTAGCACATCAATTCCAAGGCTTCATCATAAGGAATTCATTACAAATACTGACATAGGGAACATTCTATGAAGATACTGAACAGATTAAATTCTTCCTGGGAAGACATCATTCATCTCTAGGTCATAAACCATTCTGCAGCTAGGCTGACCTAAAGAAAAGTATGCTGGCATAATAAAAGGTAAGGAATTTTATTTACAGATCGGTTTTGGAAAGGGGCCACTTGTAATGCCAATCTCAGTACAACAAAAGGTTCCCCAATGATACGCTTTCTGTCTCCCTACCCATCCTCATTTCCACGGACTAGGGTCTCATATAATGGATGCTTCCGTTTCTCTCAGAAACAATGAGTCACATAATCCCTTAGAAGAAACAACAGGCTTGTGTCACTGAACTTTTTCTTGTAGACCCCAACTGCCTAGGCTCTAATGAGGAAAGTTTTCTGAAAAGGACATCTCTGAAAAGTCCCTGCAGAGAAATCAGACATCTTGGTGCCTCTCTTAATCCATTCCAGGGGTGATAATAATAATCATGGAGGAGGAAAGGGCAATCCTGGAAATGTGGCATTCTTCTCTCCCCAACAGGAACTGGCACAACAGGGTAGATGTCAATGCCTCCTCTCATTTGAGCAAAACCATTATTACTCATTAAATACGTAAGGCTGACAGGAAGGATACAAACGAAAATTTGAAGAAGAATGCAGAGACTGACACCTGATCCTCATTTCTACAGTCATAACGTAATTACTGAGCATCTACTCTGGCACCAGATGCTATTCTTGAGCTAACCATATTCATACTATAACCTCATGTCCAGGGAAGCCCTGACCTACAGCGGCCGTAGACTTGAGTCATCATAGTGTGAGAAAGTAATTCCTCATATGCCGTTAAAAGTCTGTTCACTGTTCTTCCTAAGAAAGCCAGAATTTACCGAACTTAAACAACCTTAATGGAGAAGGTCCACATTTTCACTTTTCTATAAAGTTGAGTTTTAGTAAAACTATATCACAGTACTAAAACATCTGAAGAGGAAGAATGAGGAAAAGATGAAGTGAAAGTCTGAATTTTTAAGTGCGGAACTGTCACTAAAATAGAGGTTGAATAAAGTTAAGTGGGCAAGAAAGTTTGGGAGGAGACCTGAATATGCGTATCTCTTCACATCATGTTAAAAGTGGCTTCTTCCAAACCGTGGAGATGGACGGGCGACTTACAAAACAGGGCAGAAATGAATATTCAATAGTAACAGAGACAGCAGACTAAGGGTGAACAACATAGACTCTGCAGCAAGAGGGAACCAAGTCTTACGAGCCTGTGATCCTGGGCAAGCAGTTAACCTCCCTGTGCCTCCTCGTTCTTCACCGCTACAGTCAGGGAGCGGCGAGGAGGAAAGCTGCTTCATAAGGTTGTAAGGAGGATCAGACATCAACATGCATAAAGTACCTTGTATATACCAAACACCCTAAGTATGTGTTAAATCATTCAATATTGGAGAAAAACAATTTTAGATCTTTATTTCAAATCACACTCCTAAGAGAATTTTAAGTAGATTCAAAAGTCTAATGTTAAAAAAATAAAATCACAACCATAAGACAGAGAGAGAAAAATGGAGAAATTATTTTAAAGTCTAAAATCAAAATCAAACTCTTAAAATATATAGGTATGACTTCAAAATTATTTAAAACATCTGTCTAAAAATCAACAAATACAACTGAAAATCAACTGACAAACTAAGCAAATATTTAGGTCATGTGTGACAAAATTAATGTAACTGACATATAAAGAGCTCGTATACTAACAAAATGATAAGTATGTATATCCAAAAATGGGCAAAGACCATGAATAGGCAATCAATAGAAAAATAAATAAAATGTCTAGTAATGTCACCCATTCTTCCAGGTGCTGGGGTTTCAGTGCTGAAGACGAGAGAGTGTTCCTACTCTCACGGAGCTTAAATGTTTCTGAGTGAAGACACAAAACTGATAAAGAACCAAGAAACATTTCAAAAAGTGTTAAGGGCTATATTAAGAACTAAAATCGTGTGATCTGAGAGACAGTGACTAAGTAAATACCAGGTTGGTGGGAAGAAGAACCTCCCACGAAATTAGATTTAAACTTGAATGATGCGTGGGTTTACCAGCCATACCAAGGTGGGGGGAAAGTATTTCAGGGAAATGGTCCCAAGTGGATATTAGCTTGACAATGTACAAACAAGACAACCACCGTGGTTGGTAGATGATGGGGTGGGTGGCGAGAGGTGCAAGGAAGAGACGATGTGGCCTTGGTGAGTCTGAATAAAGAGGTCTGTTTTTATTTCCAGCTGGATATGACCCCCTGGCATGTTTTAAACTAGAGAGGGATATATATCATTTTCATCTTAGGAAGGTAAAAGCTGCTGCTATTTGGAGCACAGATGGTAAGAAAAAAGAAACGTTGAAGCAGAGAGATAAGTCAGGACACACTGGCCATCCAGGTAAGCTAGGACAGTGACCTGGATACCGTGGTGGTAACAGAGATGGAATAAGTAGGCAAATGGAGATGTGTTTGGGAGAAGAATAAAATAAATACAATCTGGGATCACTGGATATGGATGAAGAGAGGTAAACAGTACAGAGATGGAGCAAACTACAGAAGCAAGAGTCTGGGTGTGGGTAAGGAAGGGCAGTGGGCACAGAATCCAAAGGCCTCTTTGGCTGCATGAAGTCGGAGATACGTCTAAGGCACCTATATGGAGATTTCCAATGTGCAGCTGAACACTAGACTCTGACTCCAAAGGAAAGATGAAAGCTGGACATACGATCTGGAGTCTGCAGCAGACACTGAGAGCGCTATCAGATGAGGCATGATACACCGATCAGGTGGGAGGACAAGGGGCACACTCAAAAGGACTTAGCAGGAAACACAGAGTGAAGCAGGCAAGCTGGAGACAGCCAGCAGGGCGGTGAGGCACCCAGGGGCCAGCAGAGACCACCCTTAGGCCCCGAGTGACAAGGGGAAGGACCGTGTTGCCACAGCCCAGGAGGAGCTGGAGTCACAGAGGAGGGGACCCGGGACAGGAAGCGAAGTTATAATGGAATTCAGCCACTGCCAGGAGAGCCACTAAGGCGGGAGGCAATGAGGAAAGGGAGTGCCTGACCTTGTTCTCCTCCCGTCCCCTTCACCCTCATCAGGCCAGCACCGACTACTGGCAGAACCCAAAAGAAGCCTGAAGCCAAGGGGACCAGGTGCCCACAGGCTGGGCGCATGAGAGAGCGCAAGGGATGGACAGCATGTTAGAACTAAGACGGCCGAGGTACTGAGCGGCTAGCCACAAAAGTCACCAACAACGGTGACAGCGGTAGCCACAGGAAGAAAGTAAGTGAGCTAGATCCCAGGGCAAGCTTGCTCAGGGTGGGCACTGCTGACGTTTGGAGCCAAGGAACCCCGTGTTGCGGGGCCTGTCCTGCGTCTTACTAGTAGCATCCCTGAACTCCACCTCAAGACAGAGGCAGCAGCTCACCCGGGTCCTCCTCACAGCCCCTCAGGTTGGCGGCCAGACTTAAGCGAAGCATACTGCTCCATTAGGATTTGGGGGTGAAATCCACTGAGCGCCCTGTTCTCAGGCGGCACTGGGAAGGGATGTCCCACCCAGAGGCTCTGCTCTCTCCCCCACCCGGTGGTAGGGCACCAGGGCAAAGTCAAGGGACTAACGACCCCCACACCATCCACAGACAACCCAAGACCTCACTCTTCTGCAGCTGGACCATCCTGAAGGATTCCTGGGGACCACTCAACATGGTTCAGGGCTTCTTTTCTCCATGTGGACCACAGAGGGGGGCTTTTCCTCCTTAGGATCAAAACCTGCAGGGTTTTGCTCCAGTCAACATGGCAAATTGTACATCTATCTTTTATAGCTTAAGAAAAGTGTAGTTTTCTAGACTTAATTCCCTTTCCCTGCCCTTCCTTCCATGGCATACCCCAGGCTGGGTTCTTTAGACAGACAGTCCAGTCTCCCGTATAGACAAGTCCTGGCGACACCACCACCGAGCTCAGCGCACGGCCAACTTGTGTCGTCCTCTGCCTTCACTACCCAGGCCATGGACATCGAGGTTCAGAGGGGCAGGTTTCTGGGCAGGTAAGAAAACAGCACCACCCGTAGGCAAACACTCCACTCTGGTGACCTTCCCTAGATCACCAGTTTACCACTAGACCACTGAAAAGGGGCCAGAGAAAGAAACACACTCCTCAAAACACAAACTGAAGAGATTTGTGGGGAGGGGAGCGGAGGATCTCCACAGAGGTAAAGGCTACAATTCATAATGTGGTGAGTGGCAAAAAGGGAAAAACAAAAACCTGCCTCTTGAAATGTAGTCCCCTAAATTAAAAAAATAATGACAACTTCCTTAAAAAAAAAAAAAAAAAACTCATTTCTAAGCATGATTTTCATTACTGGCAATCCCTGACTCTCCAAAGAACTCAGGTTAATGAACCTTAAAAATCCCAAGGCCTCTGAGGGCTGAGTGGACCCACTGAACATGACGGGAATCCTCGGTATGCAAAACCCACCGAGATTCACCCGGGTCCCAGGTGACCTCACTCCCACCCTGAGCTGCCTCCATCACAGGGAGAAAGGCCTGGCCTCGCTTCAGCTGCAACCCCCACCGTCCATCTCAACAGTTTCACAGCACTGCACACTTTCTACACTAACCCTCTAAAATATTAATTGTAGCTCAACTGGAGCTATGGAAAACTGTAACACATTTTATAGTGAAGTAAAAGAAAACCCCAGTGACTCAACAGATACAGAGCATCTGAGGAGACCAGACAGGGGGAGGGAGACGTATGTGATCAATCTCCCGGAGCACATGAGTAATGTATTTCTAACAGAAGCCTGTCGTGGAGAGCAAAATGAATCATCTTTACGGCGAAACCTAGAAATGGCGGGTAATGATGGCACGACAGGAAGTACTAACCTGTGAGTCATGAGGGCCAGCGGTCAGGATAACAAGACCATGCTTTCTGCTGCAGCCGACTTAGATCAAGAATCACAATGTGAATTTTAATGTAAGAAAACATCAAGCATCTGTGGATATCTGCATCACCTACCAAATACACAAACACAGAAAGATCCAGGCAGATTCCCAAGTCAGTCTCAGCTGCTGCTTCTACCAAGACTGCTCTGTGGTGTTCCTCATGACCATTTACCTGGCAGGCTTACTATAAACTATAGTGAATGGTATTCCCTTAGTAGGACCACACATTTAGTAGGTTAACACAGAAGTGTTATTTCACAGTTCTGGAGGTCGGAACTCCAAGGCAGGTCTCCCTGAACTGATGTCAAGATGTCAGCAGAGCTCCATTTCTTCCTGGAAGCCATCTCCTTCCATTTTCCAGTTTTGGGAGGCTGCAGTATCCCTTGGCCTGGGGCCCCAGGGCCAGCAGGGGCTACCCAGGTCCTACACATCTCATCTGGTTACTCTGAAAACTCCTCCTGCCTCCTGCTTGAACAGATAAGAATCCCGTGATTATACTGGGCCCAGCTGGATAAGCCAAGAAAATGTCAACTTTAATTCCATCTACAACCTTAGATTCCCACAGCATGTGTACAGGTGTTAGGAATTAGAATGTGGACATCTCAGTGGAGAGGCAATATTTTTCCCACCATGAGTGCAAACTCTCTCAACACCATCCTACCCACAGCATAGGAGAGAATCTACATTAACACATAAAAAGCTTGCTTAGAGAAGGCATTTTTAAAATGGGAATGTCAGTGAATAACAACTACTGGTTACTACCTACAAAATAAAAAGTTATTTACTTAATATTGCTTGTTTCACTCACATGTTTGAAAATGTACTTTCCACACGGTTCCCAGGCAGATCTTTCTCAAATAAAGCTGACCATGTCAAATCCTTGGTTAACATTCTTCCAAGGCTCACAGAGGACAGGAAGCAGAGTCTGAACTCCCCGGCAGGGACATAAAACCCTTCACAGTGTGGACCCCAAATACCTTCCCTTATCGTCCACCACCACCCCTTACACACCCACTCATCCCCTTACACATCCACTCATCCCCTTACTCATTCACTCATCCCCTTACTCACTCACTCTCTGAGCACCTACTATGTGCCAGTCAGCGACCCAACTGCAGGGAAACAATGGCAAACAAATATGACGTCACTCCTACTTCACAAAGTCAGTAATGTAGCGGTAGACTTTTTTAATCAACTAATCACCCAAAACAACCATAAAACTGCAACTGATATGTGTTATTAAGGAGGACAGGGTGCTATGAGTACCTGGGACAGAGGCATCTCAGATAACCCTTGAAAGAGACAGCTGGGAAGAGAAACGAGGACCCACTGGCAGCTGATGTTGGCAGGTGAGCAGAAAGCCACCTGAGCACAGGAAGGAGAGGCCTGCCAGCCACCCTCTGGGGGGTGGAGCAGAGCAAGCACACGCTTCTGCTGGTGAACATGGTCCAACGCACTCCCCGGCACAAAGGTGCTTCCCTCCCGGAAGGGGCGCTGATCTCCCTCAGCAGGGAGTTGCCCCGCTGTATCTCTGTTACAATTTACACCATTCCATGAGACAGAGCGATCGAGCTCTGTCCGCCTCCACAGTGAACTGTGAGCTCGCTCAGGCCCAGACCCGTGCTCCATTTCCCTATGCCCAGAAGTGCCCGACAGCCAACGGGCTGAACAACCACAGTCGCATCGCCACAGGCCGCAGCCCACACTCCCACACAGTAATGCTCTCCACTGTCTCTCTGACACACACTAGGAAAATGCATGTTGTTCTGGCTGATGCCTGTTATTTCTCAGAAGGAAAACTGATGAATGGCTAAAAGCACCGACATCAAGAGACCAAGACAAGAAGAAAACAATTCTAGTGAAAAGAGAAAAAGCAACGATTAATGACTTTTTAAATTAATGTAATAGAATACAATCAGTTCGACTGGTAAATACCCAAGAGCTAGTTAGTGACTGGGGAGGGGGAGGGGGGAACCAACACTAGTTATCTTAATGCAGACAAAATGAGAGAAGTCACAGATACCCCAAACTAGGAAGAAGGGTAAATGTCCATATATGAAAATAAATATTTACATAATGTCCTTTAATAGTGGAGTAGTCTAGAAAAATTCAAATTTCCAATGTAAATTAAAGAAGAAAAGAAACCTTGAAGAGTCAGTAACTAGGGGAGAAGTTTTAAAGTTGTCAAAGAGTAACTAAATGGGGAAAAGAGAAAATCTGTATAGAGAATTCCAAATAATTGGTATAGATATTCTGTCCTCAAGAAGCTAGAACTTAATCCTCACCCTCTGAGTGCCAGACTTGCCTAATGACTTGCTTCCTAAAGTAAAGCACAGAAATGGAGGGGGCTGGGTGGGGAGTAACCTTTGAGCAGAGAAAACTGACAAACGCCAGCCACTTAATCGAGCTTAACACTCTCGGTGACAGGTCGTGTTGACTGCAGACACCTTTGATACCATGTGATGAAAACAGTACTTCACCTCTGTGGTGTTCCTCCCCCAAACCCGAAACGAGCTCATCAGGAGAGAAAAAATGGACATATTCAAATTACGTAATATTCTTCAAAACACCAGTAATATTCCAAACTACCAAGGTCATTCAAAACATGTAACGTCTGAAGAAATGCCACAGCCTAGAGGAGATTAAGGAGATATGATAATTAAATACTGCAGTAATTCACAGGAAAAAGAAAACAGAGAACTGGGGGGAAAAAGGGGAAAATTTAAAAAATGGCAAATTTAATATACAACATATCAATAATTACATTAAATATAAAAGGTCTAAATGAACCACTGAAAAGACAGATTTGAAGACTGGATTAAGAAGTAAAAATGACCCAACTACATGCTGCCTACAAGAAACTCATATAAACTATAATGATAAAGGGAGGCCAAACATTAAAAGGATAGAAAGAGACACACGTTTCAAACATTAGTCAAAACAAAGCAGGTGTGGCTATATTGGTATCAGAAAACATAACACTCTAGAGAAAAGAAAATTAAAAGGAACACAGGTATTACATAATGACAAAATAATGATAAAATGACTTAAAATAACTAAGGAGACATAACAATCCTAAATATGTATGAACCAAGAATAGAGATGCAAACACATGGAACTACAAACTGGGAAACAAGAGAAAGAAACAAATTGATAATTACAATTAAAGACTTAAACACCTCTCTTTCCTCAACTAATAAAATAACTAGGAAGAAAATCAGCAATATAGAACTAAACAGCACCACCATCCAACAGAGTCACTTCAACCAATAACTGCAGAATACACATTCCTTTCAAGCATCCACAGAACATACACCAAAAGGCCATATTCTTGGCTATAAAACAAATCTCAAAAAATACACATAAATTGAATGATGCAGACAAGGTATACCAATGTAGATTTTCTGCTTCTGATAATGCACTCGAGTTAACACACTACCAACTGAGGGATTTTTGCAGAGACTAAAGCCTGTGGCCAATGATGTGTTGTAAAAGTGAAAGGACTTGTTTGTAACTAAGTCCTTTCAGAAGCGTGCATGTTAAATATAGCACTACACTAGAAGTAATAACGCATGACCCCTTAGCTACTCGCTACATTAGAAGTAATAACGCATGACCCCTTGGCTACTCAATATGTAACGGGGGGCCACTTAACGGTACTCTGTGCCAGACGGCAGGTGAGGCTAGAGAGACAGGCCCATGTCCTCACAGTTTGGATGAGGTAGAAAGGTCTCCCTGAAATCTGAAGGATGAGATGCACTCAGTCATGCAAGGAGATGGGAGAAGAATACTCTGGGGAGAGGGACTGGCAGAAGCAAAGGTCCTGAGAAGGAGAAAGGTAGGTCTACGCACTGTCTATTCCGTAAACTGAGCTGGTAGCATGCTGACAGCACAGCTGGGAAGACAGAGTGAGGAGGACGTGGGGCAGGAGCCACAGTCGGCTCACACAGGGCTTGGCAGGAATTCGATTTCAGGATGCATGTGATGAGAAGGCACTAAAAATAGAAGTATGCTGCTGAGAGATCCTCGCGTGAAATAGGAGGTGGTGTCAACTACACTTCCATATTACAAGGAGGATTTAATTCCGAGATGGAAGAAAAAATGGAACGCGTGATGCCTATATGACATGGCATACAGAGTATAAGAGTATATGCTAGAGTATATTCTAGAGTATATGCTAGATGTGAACAGAACTGGAGGAAACCTAGTGTTCATGAGTCATTAAACACACGTAAGACGGCTGGACCCTAAATACTCATGATGCACTAAATATTAAACTGATGTATGGCAAAACCAACACAATACTGTAAAGTAATTAACCTCCAATTAAAATAAATTTATATTTAAAAATAAATAAATAAATAAACTGAATACTACAACAGCAAGTACCAAAAACATTCATTCAGTATACACGAAGTTTTCACTAACTCACACATCAGTGACATCTATCCAGGTCTGGTGTGTTCTTTGCTTAAAAAACACAAATAAAACCCATGGATGGTGAGCCAGTTCACTACCAAGTACAAACAGGGCCAAATATACATGTCTCTCCAAGTATGTGTTATTGGTGTGAGATACTTTCCAGTGATGGGCTGTGCTCCTCAGACTCAACTCAGAGGAAGGTTCATGAAGGCGGGGGCATATTAACATACTGTTACCCCGGATTCAGAAGGAGTGTACTCCACTCTGCTTGGACCCTATTTAAAATGTGTTAATCTACCCTATACCTTGCTTCTCACTGTACATACTTAAATGATTCAATAAAACACGTGATGTGAGTTTTTGTTTTTGTTTTTGATTTGTGATCCTTTGTGCTCAGGGAGCCCTTGGATGCTCTGTCTGGGAGTTTATGCGGAGGTGATCATCAGTTCAGTTCAGTTTAGTCGCTCAGTCGTGTCCAACTCTTTGCGACCCCATGAGTTGCAGCACGCCAGGCCTCCCTGTCCATCACCAACTCCTGGAGTTCACTCAAACTCATGTCCATCGAGTCCGTGATGCCATCCAGCCATCTTATCCTCTGTTGTCCCCTTCTCCTCCTGCCTTTTTCCAATGAGTCAACTCTTCGCATGAGGTGGCCAAAGTATTGGAGTTTCAGCTTTAGCATCATTCCTTCCAAAGAACACCCAGGACTGATCTCCTTTAGAATGGACTGGTTGGATCTCCTTGCAGTTCATGGGACTCTCAAGAGTCTTCTCCAACACCACACTTCAAAAGCATCAATTCTTCAGCACTCAGCTTTCTTTACAGTCCAATTCTCACATCCATACGTGACTACTGGAAAAACCATAGCCTTGACTAGATGAACCTTTGTTAGCAAAGTAATGTCTCTGCTTTTGAATATGCTTATCTAGGTTGGTTATAACTTTTCTTCCAAGGAGTAAGCGTCTTTTAATTTCATGGCGGCAATCTCCATCTGCAGTGATTTTGGAGCCCAAAAAAATAAAGTCTGACACTGTTTCCACTGTTTCCCCATCTATTTCCCATGAAGTGATGGGACCAGATGCCATGATCTTCGTTTTCTGAATGTTGAGCTTTAAGCCAACTTTTTCACTCTCCTCTTTCACTTCCATCAAGAGGCTTTTTAGTTCCTCTTCACTTTCTGCCATAAGGGTGGTGTCATCTGCATATCTGAGGTTATTGATCTTTCTCCCGGCAATCTTGATTCCAGCTTGTGCTTCTTCCAGCCCAGCGTTTCTCATGATGTACTCTGCATAGAAGTTAAATAAGCAGGGTGACAATATACAGCCTTGACGTACTCCTTTTCCTATTCGGAACCAGTCTGTTGTTTCAAGTCCAGTTCTAACTGCTGCTTTCTGACCTGCATACAGGGTAATTAACTACATGACAGTGGGCAGACAGAGGTAAATTAAAGATGCATATTGTAAACCCTCCACCAATCACTGAAAGGCAAAGTACTCTACTGATAAAAAAAAGACCACTGGAAAAGACAGAAATAAAGGAGAAAGAACAGGAGATGTGATATAAAACCAGCAGTGAGATGGTACAACAGATTTGAATACACTAAAATCAATATTTACATTTAATGAAAATGTTCTAAGCACCTCAGATAGAAGACTAATTGTGTAAGACTGAATAAAAAGGTAAAACTCAACTACATCTATTGGCAGGAAAGCACCTTTAAATATAAACACATAGATAGGCTAAAATTTAAGTGATGGGAAAATATGTATCTACTAGCACTACTAATCAAAGAAAGCTGCAGTGGTGATAGTAACATCAGATAAAGTGGATTTTAGGACAAAAAACATGACCAGGGAGAAAGAGGAGAATCTCATTATGATCAACAGTTCCACTCCTCAAGGTAACACATAATCCCAAGTTTAATTTTTACATGGACTAACAGAGCTACAAAGCAGAAAACAAAAATGGTATAACCAAAACAGAAATAGCCAAAGACACAAGTATCGTCAGAGCCACCATTACCCTTCTCTCAAAAGTGACAGACAGGTTGACAGAATACCCGTAAAGACACAGATCTGAACAGACAGTAACAGCCACCTTGACTTCACTGACATTCGCAGGGCATTCCAACCAACAACAGCAGTTACACTTTCTCCACAAGCATAGGGGAAACATTTACCATTTACCAAAACAGACCACAGACTGGGTGATAAAGCAAGTCTGAAGAAACTGTATAGGATGTAAAACATACAAAGGATGTTCTCTAACCACAGTGTAATTAAACTGAAATCAACTAAAATATACATGTGAGCCTCAAATACGGGAAAACTAAATAACAGACTTCTAAATAATCCGTGACTCGAAAAAGAAATCACAACGGAAATTACAAATTATGCTGAACTGGATGAAACTGAAACATCTAAATTTTGTAGGATGGAACTAGGACAGTGCTTAGATGGACATTTATAGTACTAAATGATCATATTAGTAAGACGGAAGTCATAAACTCATGACCTCAGCATTTCTTTAAAAATTAGAATAAAAGCGAAAAGCTAACCCCAAGAAAATAGAGAAAAGGGTATAATAAAGAGCAGAAATTAATGGAAAACAAATCAGGGGGAAAAATAAAACAAAAAGCAAGTTCTTCTTTCAGAAGGCAAATAAAGGCAAATAAAGTAAACCTCTAGCTAACTAAATCAGAGGAGGAAAAAAAAGAGAGCAAATAGTCAATTTCTCATTACTATTCAAATAAGCAGTATGAGAAATGAGAGGGAGGCATCACTATAGATTCTCAAACACTAAAAGGATAATAAGGCGGTATCATAACAACCTCATGCCAATAAATTTGACAACTTAAATGAAATATACAAATTCCTTGAAGATATCAAGAAGAAATAAACTGAATTAACTGTACATCCATTCATAAAAATAAATTTATACTTTAAAACTTTCCCACAAAGATAACTTCAAGTCCAAGTGGCTTCACTGGTTATTTTTACCAAACATTTAAAGGAGAAAATAAATACCACCTCTGAAAGACATTTTTTCCAAAAAACTAAAGTGAAGGGAACATATTCCAACTCATTCCCTGGGGCCAACATTCCCCTGATACAAAAACCAGAAAAAGATTCTAAGAAAACTACAGAATAACATCCTTCACGGACACAGTCACAAAAATACTTAGAACTTCTACTAAATCAAACTCAATGTTATATATTAAAAAAAAAAAAACAGAGCATGACAGGTTTTAACTCCAGGTAGCCAGACTGGTTTCACACACACACACACACACACAAATCAGTAATTTCACCATATTTTTTTTTTAAAATAAAGAATCACACGATCATTTTAATAGATGAAGAGAAATAGTCCATTATAGTGAAATCTCTCAGCAAACTAGGAATGAAAGAGAACTTCTCAACCTTCTCAAGGATTCTAACAAAACCCCATGGGTCACATCAGACCTAATGCTTTCTCCCTAGGAAAAAGTATGTTCAATAAAAGAAGCCAGGGATTCATTAAAAAATGAAAGAGTCCACCCCTTACTACTCATTTATATAAAATTCTAGGAAATGCAACCTAATCTACAGAGACTGTAAGTGAATTAATAGCTGCCTGGGACAGGAGTGGAGATGGGGGGATAGATTAAAAATAAGCACAAGGAAACTTTGGAGGATGACGGTTGTGTTCATTATTTCGATGGAATACACATATGTGAGAACGCATCAAATTATACATTTAACACCTTATAGAAATAAATAATGCCTACAGGTGTACATGGGGCTTCCCTGGTAGCTCCGCTGGTAAAAGAATGCGCCTGCAATGCAGGAGGCTCGGTTTGATTCCTGGGTTAGGAAGATCCCCTGGCTTAGGAAGATCCCCTGGCGAAGGGATAGGCTACCCACTCCAGTATTCACGGGCTTCCCTCGTGGCTCAGACAGTAAAGAATTTGCCTTCAATGCAACCCGGGTTCAATCTGTGGATTGGGATGATACCCTGGAGAAGGACATGGCAACCCACTCCAGTATTCCTGCTTGGAGAATCCCCATGGACAGAGGAGCCTGGCGGGTACAGTCCATGGGGCTCCAAAGAGTTGGATATGACTGAGCAATTAGGCACAGCACAGCACATGGGTGTACACACACACACCCTGCTGCCGTGAACATTACAATGTAAGATAGATGCAAAATATATTATTTTTAAAAAATTTTAAAAGAAAGGAGAGGTCCCTTTTTTTAAAAAAGAAAAAAGAGAGATAATACATACATACACGCAAATTAGTGAAGAAAATAAGCATCAAACTATTAGGAAGACTTTCACATTCTATCTTTGACATTTCTGTACTGTTTGAACTTTTTACAAGCATGTACTGTTTTCGTTATCAGCAAAAATAAACCAAAAAATCCTTTGTAATAACTTGCCCTCACTGGCTCATCACAGTCCTCCTCCAACTTGGTACCTCTAATAAATCCAAAATGCAATTTCACTTGCTATAACTATTTAAAAAGCTCTCCTTTTCCCATAAATCTGTAAACTACTTTAGTGCATCAGATTTCCTGGCTCAGCCTGAAAACCCTCTGCGGTGCTGGGTAAGCACATAAATTCTGCTTTCTCTTACTCATCCAAGAAAACAAATGCAAAGAACATGAAAAGCAAATGCTAGTAGATGTTTGCTGCTTTCTTCAAAACTAGAGACTTTTTAGTGGTATTCCCACATTCCTTAGTTGGTATTCTCAGTAGGTTAGCACATGAATAAACTCATGGGGTCCTACATTACCAAAGAATTTCAAGGAAATGTACCATTCGCTGGCCATATATTGAGAAAGAATGATCATCGCTTTTAAACTTGACTCTTTCAGTAACTTTTTATACTTACCACAAGCTATTTTACTTGGTTCCATCTATCAAAGAGCCCCAAACACATGGGACTCTGGAGCTATGAGAATGGGCAAGGCCTGATGACCACAGTGGGCATTTTAACACAAGCCTGAACCCAAGGTTGACCAATGGCTGGGCATCGTCAGATAAAGCAGCATTAGGAAAGAAGTAAAAGTGAGTGATATCACTAGTCAAGGCCAAAATTCAGGGGCGCTACCACCACACTGCCTTTTGTGAATATATTATACTAAAGAATGGTGGCCCTTCCTACTGTTTCACCTTCCAATCCACCATCAAGGGAGAAAGGTCAACTGTGATTGCACTCTAGGAGGAAAGGGTCTAAACTGAACAGCCACACCTTGCCTCCCTCACTTCTTCACTAATAACACGTTGTTCAGCCGCTAAATCCTGTCTGACTCTTTGTGACCCCATGGACTGCAGCATCCCAGGCTTCCCTGTCCCTCACTGTCTCCCAGAGTTTGCTCAAACTCATGTCCACTGAGTCAGTGATGCTATTTAACCATCCCATACAAGTATTGAAAAGCAAAAAGCAGGGAGGACAATGTGCAGGAGACAAATGTGGCTGTGTTTAGAGTGACTCCCTCCTGAAGAGAAATTCACAATGCGATGGAGGAAATAGATAGGAAATCACCTACTGCAGCACAATCCAACAGAAATAGAATGCAAGCAACGTATTTTTAACATTCTGAAAGTCGAAGTAAAAAAAAAAAGGGGAAAGAAACAAAATTTTAATAATTGTCCATTTAGCCCAATATACTCCAAATACTGCCATTTAAACATGTAATCAACACAAGAAAATTACTCAACTACTTTACATTCATTTTTCCCTTGGAAATTTGGTATGTATTTGACACTTAGACTGCATCTCAATTCAGACCAGCCATGTTTCACGTGTTGTTTGTTGTGCTCTATGTGGCTGCTGGCTACCATGCTGAAAAGGGCAGGTCTGCACGAGAAATTTAATCAGCAGCCCAGGCAAAGAGATGAGTGCAGGGGCAGAGGCGCACGCAAGTACCTAAGATTCACAGACCGTCAACCAGGAGTCCTTCCTCTCCTCCCAGCATTACACTGACGCTTTCGCTTTTCAAAATTTAACCCAGTGTTTATTTCCTCTCGATTCCCTCTCATGACACTTTATTAGACCACACCTTTCTTCACGTGTCTGTAACTTATTCTCAAGGACGTTTCACTCGCTTGCTGTGCCCTAATTTTACCCTTACTTCACAAGTCTCATTCCACCATCAACTAAGAATTAAAAAAAAAAAAAAAAAAAACACACAAAAGCTTACACTCTACGGAAGTAAGTACTTATCACCTTCTCCTTCTATGCTCTGTAACTAGGCCACCTCCTTGTAGAGAAGAAAGAAGGAAGAGTTAGTATGTTTCCTCAATGTGAAGCGCAGGAATTGGAGCAGAACTAGAAGCAAGAATGTACTTGTGCTTAGTCGCTCAGCTGTGTCCGATTCTTTGGGACCCCAAGGACTGTGGCCCACCGGACTCCTCTGTCCATGGGGCTTCTCCAGGCAAGAATACTGGAGTGGGTGGCCATACCCTCCTTCCAGGGGACCTTCCCAACCCAGGGATTGAACCCAGGTCTCCTCCACTGCAGGCAGATTCTTTACTGTCTGAGACACCAGGAAAGCCCGAGAAATAAGAATGATGATGATAAAACTCAAGATCCCGTTGGCTTGGGAGAAGCCCTATGTGACACTCTCACTATGTGCCCTGAGATTGGCCAAAGGTACCCTAAGCCTTATTTCAGCATTTTTTTCAATGAGTATAACTTGTAGCTTTTAACTTAATAAAGTCCACATTCTCTCAAAGCCCAATTGGGCTGGTTATGCAGAAAGCAATCATGCTTTACCCAAGTTATTGATACGTTTATTTTACTAAGCTTCAACCCATTTTTTCATCTAACTAGGTAACATGGTATTGATCAGATCAAAGCCACTGGTTCCGTTGCTATGTGAACAAATTCACTTCATTCAAGCCAGTATCAATACATTGCACCTCTGCCCGAAAGAATTATCCTGCAAATATACATTTATGACACAAGCTACTAGGAATAGATCTGTGCAAATCAACCTCCTTCCCAATCCCCACCAAATAAAACACTTCAAAGTACACACTTTAATGGCAGTATGTTAGCAGTGTATAAATTCATCCTCATATACAACATGAATTGGTTATCAGTCCATCCTATAATCCACAGAATCCCCGACTGGCATTCATGTAGGTTGAAGAATCAGATTCACTCCCTGCATCCAGTAAGTGCTCTTTGTGTAACTTTTAAAGTACTTTCCTAGGCCAAGCATTTTGAAATTGGAATCAAACCATGTTTGCTGTTTTAGAAATTCATGCTCAAGTGCACAGCAGAAGCTTATCAATGGCATACGGAACACAAACAGAGTCTTAGCCTATAAGGAACTTGTCGTTTTAACCCTAAGAACCAACTCACATTAGATGGGCTGCAACTAGAATGAATCAAAGTAACTGTAAAAGTCTGATGAATACTCGGGATTAGAAACATTTCTTCAGTGTGATGTGGCTACCAGTGTGTACTACCTTAGTATCTCAGTGATTAAATCCTTTATGCTCCAAAGGTCCACAGGGCTTTCCAGGTGGCCCTGGTGGTAAAAAAAAAAAAAAAAAAAAAAACCTGCCTGCCAACGCAGGAGACTTAAGAGATGTGGTCCGATCCCTGGGTTGGGAAGATTCCCTGGAGAAGGGAATGGCAACCTATGCCAGTATTCTTGCCTGGGGAATGATATGGATAGAGGAGCCTGGTGGGCTACGGTCGATAGGGTTCGAAAGAGTTGGACGTGACTGAAGACTTAGCACACATGCATGCAGGGTTTGATCACACCCTGTGTTTTCAGGCATCCACTGGGGGTTAAACAGGACTGAAGCAACGCACCACCAAAAGTCCATAAAGAGATTCTTTCCTAAAGGTACCATTGACTTGGAAGATTTACTCAAGCTTGCTTCAACTGCTATCATTGAGAACTGCTAAAACAATATAATTGTCAAACTAGTGTATTGCTAATCCCATTTTTATTGTTAACATTTGCCAATGAAATTGCTCTTTAATTGTTTGCTCTGGAATAGACATAAAATATCATGACAGTGATATTTTGGCACATATTGGAAAATCTGCTATGAATATAGATTTTTTCCAATAAAATACAGGTTGCCCATATTACTCGGTGTTAAAATGATTTACGGAAGTAGGCCGAAAGAAAAAACCACTGAAATAAAATGAGAAGAGATCAGAGTTATAGCAAAATCCAAAGGCTGATCCATCCAAATTCATACTTAAGACTCATTTAAACACAACGTTTACTCTTTGGAACACTTTCCAATGAGGAAAGAGGAAAGAAGCAGAAAGGTAGAAGGCTTTCCATCCTGCTCATTCAGCAACTTGACACTCAAAACCCAAGCCATCAGGCCCTCCTGTGATTGACTTTCCCGAGGAGTCCCCGTTTATTAAGCAGATCCAGACTGCCTAAGGGTCGTAGACCCTGCGGCCTGTGTATGGGAGTCTGGCTTAATTCAGGGCATGCTGCCTGAGGCTCCGCTCTGTCCAGCACTGGCCTTGTGCTGTCAGGGAAAATGCAGCGTCTCACGCAGGTGGGCCCTACCAGGGAAGCAGCACCCAGCTGCTGCGGCAGCTCCTTTTTGTAAGCCATCAGCTACTTGGCTCTACCCACCACCTGACCTGCCAAGAGTGGGGACACTTACAGGTGGAACCCAGGATTAAAAATATCCTGCCTGCTCCCTGGCCTGAATGCGATGCTACAACTCCTGGGCCCTTAGATCAAACCTCTAAGACCAGTTCTGTCTTTTAAGCTTCCTTCCCAGAGTCCCTCTGGCTGATCTCAAAAGCCTCACTGATGGAAATTGCAGGCAGCTCCCAAAATCCAGCTTTCAACCTGTTTCACATTTCCACTATAAGCTCATGACCCTAATTAAGCCTGATTCTCCCCCCAACACAACCCCTTGGCCAGGCAGTCAACATCCTCACTGCATACTGCCCCGGCTGCAAAGGGGCTCAAAAAGATTTTTTTAAAGTAGAGAATCCTGACTTTTTAATTTTTAAGTGGAAGTATAGTTTATGTACAATAATATATGTTATAGGTGCAGAATATATTGATTCACCTCTTTTAAAGGTTACACTACATTAATAGTTTTTATAAAATACTGGCTATATTCCCCATGTACAATATAGCCTTGTAGCTTATTTTATACACAAATGTCCTCAGTCCTCTAACTCCTGTATTGCCCCCTCCTCCCTTCCCTCTCTGCACTGGTAACTACTACTTTGTTTAGAGGATCCTGATTTTGAAGAGTATAAATTATTTGCAAAGTCAACAAATAAGGAAGAACCACAGCATAAAGACCTGCAGGATCTGGTCCCAAAGTACTCACTCCCTACCATCTCTCCCTGGCACTGGTGTAGGCACATTTAAGTACTCACCATATCCTAGCTGCAAGGCCCTTCTCCTCACGACAACCCCCTGTTAAAAGGTTACTTCTGTGAGACTCCTCTCCCTACATGGAGCAGAGCCCATCACTCCCTCCCTTGGAAATCACAGTACTCTCTTTCTCTCTTGGTAAAGCTCCTACCAAACAGGACAACACATGCAGAATTCTGCTGCCTTCATCTTCACCTTCCTCTAGGCCTGCAGGAAAGACACAGATGCTGACTACAATCCCTGCCCACCAGATGAGACAGTTTTGCTTTCTTAAAGGAAAACATCTCAGGGTGTCTTACATGGTGGGTAAAAGTGCATATCATATGGGAAACTCAAGACAAGAAGGAACTTATAAACTCCATTATCAAGCTTTAGGTACATCAAACCAAAGATGGAAAACAGTTTTGGGCTGAGAGTAAAGAGAAAAATCATCAAGAGATCACGGTGGACCACCAGCCAAACAGGTCAAATGCTGCTTTGTTTTTTAATGAGTGGCCAGAAGACGCGAGCGGTAGCCGAGGGGTCTCAGTCCAATCTTTTCCGTATGTCTTGTTCTGATTCATCAAACCACCACGAGAAGCTGCTTTATATACACCAGACACCACCTAGGCCCTTGAACTTAGAAACCAAACCAACTAAAGTGTACACTGTGTTTCCTTGAATCTAGGAATCCGTCAGTTGTAAGGTGCACCGTTATTTTATCAAGCGCTACAGAAGAAAAATGCTGCCAATTAAACTACGGCATGATTTCTTACTACTACAGAATTTTCATTTCATTTTTATTGAAAGAGTTCTTTTAAACTTAGACATATTTTTTTATAACACATTATTCTTGGGCACTAATAAAAAGAAAAGGAAAACTGAAACGCATCGGTTAAGGCAATGACAACCAGGTCACCTGGCTGAAGGCAACTGGTAAATGTCACTGGTTTGGGAAGTACAGTCTAGTTCCAGAAATGTTAAAATTTAAAAAAAAAAATGTACAGCACAGATCAATAAAACCCTCTATTATTCCTAGTTCAGTGACAAAAATGTAAAAAGGACAAGGCAGTAGTTCATAGGATAACTGCTAAAAAAGACACTGCATTGATTAAAAATGTATTTATACAGAGAAAAAAGTTCAGATTAGTCAACTCAAGAAAGATGAAAACACAATAAGGATTCGAGAATATTCTTCAAGGACATCAAAAGTCCTGTCCCCAAAAAGTGATTTCCAACTGTTTTTTCTTTACATTTTTTTAAAAAATATACTTTTAAATACATTAAAAAAAAAAGAGAGAGAGCCTACAAGAAACTTGAGTATGGAGCTGTTCTATCTGGAGGAAGGGTCTCACCTAAAAATGCCTCTGAAGTCACACAACATGTGACCAGCTGGAATCCTGACCTGGAGAGTGTGTGTAACCTCCACCCACTCCCTGTGACAGCTACAACCCAACGACAAGGGTTTAAACGGTGGCACTGATCAATTAAACATTTGCACAATATGAAGCCCTGCTAGTTGTCTGTGATACAGAGATTCAGCATGTTATTGCAGGGAGGGAGGCAGGGGTCAGTAGGCCACAAGGGGGAATTTTCCACATGTGGGATTTCAGACCTTGAGATGACTGCCAAAGGCGGGATGAGAACTTTCCATCAGCCATAAGGAGCTGTAGTGATCTTAGCAGGTCAGAAGCCCCCTGGGCACAGCAAGGGGGTGAGTCACACCAAGAGTTTCAGGTCTTGTCAAGCTCCAGCTCTCTGTGTCTGCAACACCAAGTCTCTCTTCAAGCACAAGCCAGATGTGGCTGAGAGTGGACAGCCTTGGCTCCTGGCCCCTGCCCAACCATGTAGCTCTACCCAGCAGTTTACGGCACCCATGGCCCTCCAAACACAAATCCGACTCCACAACAAATTAGCAAGTGATGTACGTCCTGCGGAAGGTGGGAGATGCATATACTGCCGGGCGAAGCTTAACAATCCCCACCAGACAGCCGTTTCTCTGTTTTCTCTATTTCTTCTCCTGAAGGCCTGAAGGTTGCTCTGCTGGAAGCGAAACAAGTGGGCACTAGAGCAAGGCCTGGGGACTGGGGGCAGATTCTCATGGTTCCTCTGGCTATGTTCTTGGGCTCTGCTGAGACCAGGACAGAGAGGAAAGCCACCGAGCAAGTATGTTTCCCTTGCAGACAAAACCAGGGAATGTAGGGGAGCCACCTCACTGATCCCTTCCCTGCTGCCTGTAACGAGGACAGAGGCCCTTTGGTATCACGTGGGGATGGAGCAGAGGGGAGGATGCCCCGGGCCTGGACCGCCTTCACTGCCCCTTCTTTCCCAGCAACCCTTGGCTCCCTCAAGTGCCTGACCCAGCTGGCGAACTGCCTTGTATAACTGTAGCTCCCACAGCCCAGATCTGCCCCTCTGGGTGCAGCTCTCAGGCCCCGTCATGAAGCAGGGCCAGAGGATTGGGAGCATGGCTCCGCTGGGCTTAGGACCCAAGCGGAGTGCCAAAAAACACTGCCTTCATCTGCGTGCTGCTTTGCATCTCATTTGCATCCCCATAAGAGACTGACCTAGACTTGCCTGTGAGTGTCCAGGAGTCTCTGGCGGAGGTGTGGGTCAGCGATGGCTTGCTACAGGGTCAGGGGCATGGAGTGCAGCAGTGCGTGCATGGGACCTTTTGAAGGAGGTTGCCACTATCGTCTCCTGACACTTTAAAATCCCCTTTGACCACTGGAAGCAGTTCAATCCTCTTCGGATGACGCTCTAGGTCATCTTGATGTCACTTGCGCATGCTTTGGGAATACCACCCATGCCCACATCTATTCCCGACCTAAATCAAATAGCTCAGCAAACTCCATAGCTCTCCTCCAAGAGCAATCTGTGGCCAAGAAAAAGAATGTTTGAACCATACAGGCCTATCAGAGCACAAGTAACATGCAGATTAACGTTTTAAGATGATTAGAGAGAGCTAATTTTCCATATGTAGGGTTATCTGACGGTATAAGCTATTGCTCTATGGACACCCGAGTCAGGTTCCACTGATCTGACTAGGGACGGGTCCCCTCCTCTGCTGCTTGCACTGGCAGCCACGGAGGGAAAGTTTTTGGTAAAGGGGGACAACCCACCGAGGTACAAGAGAACACTTCTTTGTCTAAGGGCACGCCCTTGCTATAAGTGCCAACTCGGTTTTCGGTGTAATTCTCAGATTTAAGTTTAGTATAAATAGAGATTTAGCAAAAGTGAGAAAAGCCAACCCTACATCCCGTTTTATTCTCTACACACAGTAACCAGAGAGGAAAGGTTTTCTTTAACCGGCAGTTTTCAATCAAGCTGCGTTCTATGAATAGGGAGAGAAAAATGGTGTACAGAAGCTGAGCTACTCTACATTCTGAAGAGGACAACTTCCTGCCCAAAGGCATCAAACTGCTGACCTGACTCAGTCATGACAGAGAGCTTCATGCTGAACATGAGAACATGCAGACTGAAGCACAGCGATCATCATTCTGCCCTTTCATCCACAAACCAACCTCAGATACAGTATTCTTTGTATATTTTGGTGTTGCTCAGTCGCTAAGTCGTGTCTGACTCTTTGCAACTCCACGGACTGCAGCACGCCAGGCTCCCCTGTTCTTCACCATTGCCTGGAGCTTGCTCAAACGCGTGTTCATTGAGTCAGTGATGCTATCCAACCATCTCATCCTCTGTCATCCCCTTTTCCTGCCTTCAATCCTTCCCAGCACACTTCTATATATATCTTTCTATAGTAGATAACGTAATTTTTAACTTAATAGAAATAAAATGTAAAGGATTTACAGAAAGATGGCAGATCATTAAATAATATCCCTGTACAATCTCAGAGCTAGACAAGAGCTCAGACAAGGAAACTGGGGCCCAATAAGGCTAAGTGACACCATGGACACATAATCCTGCTGTGCAGGCCACCCAACCAAACAACGTGGCCAAAACTTTAAAAATGTTTAAATTTGTCACTTGAATTTCAAACACATATTTCTTCTCTTACCAGAATTACTTCAAAAATGTGTGGGATCAGTTTGCTGTCTTCCACAAGTCTGTTAAAAAAAATGCAAAGATAATTTATTAATAGTGATTTTTAAAATTATTTAAACTGCTGCCCTGACATGGAGCACTGCAGCCCCATGCTTTATGCTGAAATTCTGTGACTGAGGAATAGTATGATTAAATATTCATTTTAATACAGTGAATTACATTTAAACACAAGAAATGTGAGGCTTCTTTGCGAATCACTATTAGCTTTGCCTCATTGATCTGCAGCAGGCAAAACCTCAAACAGATATATACAAATGTAAAAAAAGTATTAAAAATTCATAATTATTATAAAGACTATCAAAATAAGCAATGCCAGCTGAAATAATGTAACCTATCCTTCATGTAGTTAAGTTATAAGCTTGCCACACTATAATCTTTCATATATATCTCATTAGTTATTTTCTCAACATTAATGATTCAATGCACAATGATTTTTAATGATCTTTAACTTTAAAAAAAGTAGACACCAATCACACAATAGCTTCTAGGCACTTTCATCAAACCTAGTTATAAGTTGTTATCTATTTGTAACAGAAGACTTTCTCCAAGCAATTTAAGGGAAAACAGCCTTTATTCAAAAGGGATAGTTTTTTTTAAGAACAATACTTCAATCTCTAAATATTCCTTTAGTCCAAGGGTCAGAGAACTTTCTCTGTAAAGGGCCAAATAGTAAATATTCTAGGCTTTGCAGGCCACACAGTCTCTATAGCAACAATTACCTCTGTCGCAATAGTATAAAACTAGGTATAAATAATCTATAAATTAATAAGCATGGCTGTGTTCCAATAAAATTTTATTTTCGAAAAGAGGCAGTTTCCCATATTAGGCCCATAAACTATAATTTGTTGATCCTCCTTCAGTTTAAAAAGAAAATAAAATTCCTTAACTTGACTAGAATTTACTTTGTAGGATAATCCACAGTGCTCAAGACAAGCATATTCCTTTTGTTGGCTCTTTGTCTATTTCACAGAGGATGTCAGGTGGATAGAAAGGGAATTTATCATCTGGCCTCCCCGGAGCTTGTTTGTCTATAATACTGCATTGATAAAAGAAAAGCCTATGAGACTAGCAAAAAAAAAAAAAAAGATCACAGTGTTTTACAAATATCTGTTAAGGAAAAGCGAGCTACAGAGTGAATCCCCAAAGACAAGACGCACTTAGAAAGCCCTAGCTCAGTATCTAGCAAAAATAAACATGATCATTTTCTATAGTCTTAATAGATCAGAGGGGAAAAGTTTTGACTACAAGTATTAAATTCATTGACATTCTCTCACTTTCCTGGACAACTGCAGGCTCAGGAATGAAGATGGACCTCCTTATACCATGAGTGGGTAGGACAGGAAATGCACAAACTCAGGACCAAATGCAACTTTAGGTCAACACATCCTTATTCCTCTTCCTTTGTTTCCTGGATATTAACCTCATCATTTCCTAAACTGGACTTCTGAAATTTTCGTGATATATACTCTTATCAGGCCCAGGCCTAAAAGAGCCAAGCACAGACATCTCTGAGTTTGGTTGCCGTAGCAACCAAAAGCCAAGAATGTCACAGGGACACAGGTACCACTGCTTCCTCAGTGGTACCAAGGAATGACAGTTCCCTGTATCACAGCCCTACTCTAACATTCGGATCCAGAAGCAGACACTCACAATGCCAGACTTTTTATGATGGTATTTTAAAATACGTTCTATTACCAACACGTGTGCATGCTAAGTTGCTTCAGTCGTGTCCGACTCTTTGCAACCCTATGGACCCTATGTAGCCCTCCAGGCTCCTCTGTCCATGGTGTTCGCCAAGCAAGAATACTGGAGTGGGTTTCCATGCTCTCCCCCAGGGGACCTTCCTGACCCAGGGATCAAATTCCTGTCTCTTGTGTCTCCTACATTAGCAGGTAGGTTCTTAACCACTAGTGTCATATGACTACACAAATGACCTTAATTCAGTCTTAAAAACTGCACCTAGTTCATCTTCAGGTCTCTGCATGACAAACTGGCTTCTCTGCACCACCTCTTAAGACTCTTTTAAGTTCCAGCAGTTCGATTCTTACATTCTTCTGAACACAATCAACCAGAACAATTGTGTTCTTTGATCTGAGTAACACATCATTTAGAGCCACGTCTGGAAAACTAAAAGCGAATTCAAGGTTAAAAAAAAAAAATCGCTTTTAGTGAAAAAAAATTTTTTTTCTATGACATCTTCTGTGACCCATGAACTAACCTCACATGTAATCCCAAAAGAATGCTGAAAGAGGTGTGGGAGAGGGGCGGCCACAAACTCTTACAACTATCTAAAATGCATCAGTTTTCCAGACTGTGGGAAGTGACTGGTAAGTGGGCGATGAGTACTCACTAGCATTTTCTTAAATTTAAAATAATGAAAATAGATACCTAAAGGTGTCACATATACTATTGCTTCTGCGACATTTTTATTTCACTTATGTGTGTACTGGGTAGTGACCTAAAATATAGTTTGTTTTATTGTGAGTTGTATAAAAAACATCTGAAATCCACAGATTCCAGGCTGCTTCAGAGAGCTTAGTTTTTAATATGCTCTTAAATTTTGATTTTAAAAGCTGGGTCTGCTTACTTAACACATCTCCTTTCATATCGCCACAGGTCCAATTAGTAGCTCAGTTCCCAAATGACCAAACCCTTCATGTGCTCTGAATAATGGAGTGCTCCTCCTCTGACTTGGTATTCCGGGGAGCAGCTCCGGGGCTCGGGCCTCTGTAGACCAGGGAGAACGAGGCTTACCTCTGAACAACACGGATGTGGCTGATTCTCAGGGGATTATTCAGGCAGAAAGTCTTAAATCATTACACTAGACTTTGGAAAATCAGGATGCAAAAGGCAACCTTGTTCGGGGCCTCTGTTGTGGTTGGCCCCCATGACTTAAATGACCAGTATCGTTTTACTACATGAGTCTGTTATTTCCTAAAATTGAAAAGAATGAAACTGCTATGGCTTATGGACAGCCTGAGGACAGGAAGGGCAAGATTTATCTGAATCTTCTAAACCAAAAACAAAGTAGAGATCTTTTTGAAATTATCCCACATCTTCAAAGGATTGTGAAGTTATTTACTGTAGTAAACTTTTCTCCTTTATGTTAGCTATCTAAGCACACTGTGTTTAAGTAACTCCAGATGATTAAGTTGAATATACTGCCGTTTCTAAATTCCAATCCTGGGACCACTTTACATTGGGTTTTTTGGGGGGTTTGGGGAAGGGATTCTTTTTCCCCTTAATGGTGTAATTAATGATAAGAGTATGTGTGATGAAAGAATTTTCCTTACAAAGTTTGTTTCAGGAGATTCACTGGGATTTTTGTATATCTGTGGTTTATGTTATTACCAAAACAGGTACTGTTTGCATTAGAAAATTTTAAATGAACTTATGAAAATCTTTAGGCTATATTATTTGGAATTCTAACTCCCCTCGTTCTTAAAGCAAATGTTGCCATTGGTGTTGGGAAATTTGTTTAATTTTTAATTGATGAATTATTTTATTAATTGATAAATTATGTATCAATAAAAACTTTAAAGTATTTATGATGTTTGATAACTCATTTAAAATACCATATATTTAAATTATGATAAATACTATGGTTGAGATCTAACCATGGAAGCCGTAAGCACAAATTACAAGAAAATTTTATCAGAAACCATGCTAAATGATAACCAAAAGGATTCATTATTATTTAACGTATACTTTAAATAATAGGGCAACACTTTTGATGTAAGAAAAAACAATGGCTTTTGAGGTAAAGTTATTGAGTGACCTATGGAGTCAAGGTGGCCTTGATTTTCTCTCTTTTCTGGCACAACTACTTTTCATATACTTTGAAAAGAGGGCTAAATATAAACTAGCAATATTTAGATACAAAAGACTAGGTGCAACTTAGGTAGGGAAACTTGGTGCAGGGAGATCACTCTAGTTCTGTTCAGAGACATACAGCAGTAGGTTGGGTTGAATTTCCAACTATTATTAGCTTTTTTTTTTTTTTTTTTTTAAGAAAAAAGCAGGCAGAGGATCTCCACCTGCTTTTTGCTCAGTTATATAGGCAAGAAAAATGGCCTCCAAAAGTGTTACAACATGTCTACAGAAACATGGGGGTCTATCCATCGAGCTACACTGTCTTGAGTTTGCGTCCTCACTTGAAGGCTTTAATCTGCTCCTAAGGCAGAGACCACACACGTGAAGAAGGGCCACGAGCCTAGAGCCACCGTCCCCACCAGTCAATCCTACCCTTCAGGAACAATGTCCTCCCCAAAGGCTTCTCCGCCGTCTCTGCAATTCTGGAATCCGTCTAGTCATAAAGCTCTTACTTAGTACTGGGGACGTTGCTTCTTCCTGGATACTATGTCAGGTTATGATTAACACTTTTGAACCCTTGTCATGAGCTAATCTTACAGCTCAAAATCAATGCCTTCAAGCTCAGTCAAGTCCAATGGCTTGACAAATATCTGACAAACAGATATCGTATAATAGCACTTAAACGTGGAATCTGCAAGAATGGTACAAATGCACTTATTTACGAGACAGAAATTGAGTTACAGACGTAAAAAACAATCTTACGATTAACAGGGGGAATGGGAGGGATAAACTGGGAATTGGGTTTGACATATACACACCACTAATAAAGACCTACTGTATGGCACAGGGAACTATACTCAGTACTCTGCACTGGCCTATGAGGGAAAAGAATCTTAAAAAGCGTGACTATATGCATATGTAAAACTGAGTCACTTTGCTGTACACCTGCAACACAACATCGTGAATCAACTGTATCTCAATGAAAACATTTTAAATGGCTTGACAGATACATAACCAAACAAGAAAACAAAACTCAACTTCCATCAGCGATATATGCACAGGGTATAGGTGACTAGACATGGGGAGAACTTAGCGAGGAGCCCAGACGACTGAAAGGAGGTGGTCATGAGCCTTGAAAGACAGGGGAGTGGCCAGTTCCAGTGTGGAGACTGCTGTGCCTACCTGGAGATGGTGGTGAAGAGAATCAGAGAAGGCTAATTAGTAAAGAAACAACATAACTGTCAGGCTCGCAAGTGTGGCTTTCACCCTGAAAGGATGGGACGCCTCCAACAGATTTTAAGCCGAAGAAGGAGGCAGTTGGATTTGTTATTCAAACTCCAATCTGACAGTTACAGGAAAAAGGAACCGGTGAAGAAGTGCAGGCTAGAGCATCGCTCCTCAAAGAGTGGTCTGCAGGCCAGAGCCAGCCGGCCAACAGCCACAGATCTATGACACTATAGTGACAGAAACTAGAAAGATCAGATTTTTATGTTAGACCTGACGATAAATTTAAACGTTATGGCAGTTTCAGAACATGGCCCCACCAACACAAGATGACAAACACAACATCTGCATCAAAGGACCTGTCCATGAGATGTTTACAGCGGGGCATCCTGGCAGAAACCACCTTCCCCAGGGAGCACCTTTCACATCACCAGGAGTCAGACATACTGACGTCACATACACCCTGATATCACACGTCAAGGAGGGCACATCCTCACTTCTGGGGTATGCTTGCGAAAAATGCACCACACTAATCTAACCATGAAATATTCAAGCAAATGTGAGAGGCGTCTTACAAAATAACCACTCACGTATGCCGAAAGTGTTAGTCATGAAAGACAACAGAAGGTGTGCTCTTTACGTCTGTGTGAAGGAGACGATGGGATGGTTTGAGAGAATAGCACAGAAACAAATGCATTACCCGGTGTAAAATAGATAACCAGTGCGTGTCTGCTGTATGACGGAGGGCACCCAAACCCAGTGCTCTGTGACAACCAGGACGGACGGTGGGGGAGGGAGATGGGAGGGGGGTTCAGGAGGGAGAGGAAAAAGCATACCTATGGCCGATTCATACTGATATCTGATAAAAACCATTAGAATGTTGTAATTGTCCTACAATTAAAACCAAAAAAAATTCTTTAAAAAAAAAAACAACAGAAGGGTGAGAACTGTCCCAGATTGGAGCAGACTAAGAAGTTGTGAAAACTCGATGCAGTGTGGGCTCCTAGACTGGACCTGGGACCAGAGAAAGGACAGTACTGGGAAGACTGGCCAAACTGCAGTAGGATCTGCAGATTAGTTGACAGCGAAAGATGTTTCTCCTTGGAAGAAAAGCTGTGACAAATCCAGACAGTGTATTAAAAAGCAGAGACATCACTTTGCCAACAAATGTCCGTATAGTCAAAAACACTATTGGTTTTTCCAGTAGCTTTTCCAATAGTCATGTATGGATGTGAGAGTTGGACAATAAGGAAGGCTGAGCACTGAAGAATTGATATTTTTGAGCTGTGGTGTTGGAGAAGACTCTTGACAGTCCCTCGGACTACAAGGAGACCAAACCTGTCAATTCTAAAGGAAATCAACCCTGAATATTCATTGCAAGGACTGATGCTGAAGCTCCAATACTTTGGCCTCCTGATGGGAAGAGCCAACTCATTTAAAAGACCCTGCTGCTGGGAAAGAATGAAGGCCGAAGGAGAAGGGGACGACAGAGGACAAGATGGTTGGATGGCATCACCGACTCGATGGACGTAAGCATGAGCAAGCTCCAGGAGATGGTGAAGGACAGGGAAGCCTGGCATGCTGCAGTCCATGGGGTCGCAAAGAGTCGGACACGCCTGAGCAACTGAACAACGAAGTCTATCAATGCTCATTTCCTGGTCTTGAAAGTTGTACTATGGCTCCATAAGATGTTACCACTAGGGGAGGCTGGGTGAAGGATATTTGGAAATTTTCTGTAATATGTTTGTAACTTTTCCACAAGGCTAAATTTATCTCAAAATATAAAGGCTTTTCTTTTTCAATGGTTCCTGAAGTCTTCGAGTTTCCTCTCTTTTAAAAGTGGGGTCTGCGTCCTCTCTTTTTGAATCTTGGCAGGTTTGAAAGTGCTTAGACCAACAGAGTAGCATAGAATTGACACTATGTGATTTCTGCTCATATCCTGGGTTTATTTTTTTAATTTCACTTTCATGGCATTTTAGAAAAATGTTTATTCCAGCTATCTGCTGCTGCTTAACAAACCACCCCCAAATGCAGCATCAGAAAGCAATAACTACTTTGTCACGTCCATGGCTTCTGTGGGTGGTGAAATCTGGACAGGGCACACTGGGGATGACCTTTGTCCCCAGTGTTTGAGGCCTCAGCCGGGGAGACACAAAGGCTGGGGCTGACTAGACCAGCTTAGAGACTGTAATTATCTGAAGGCTTCTCTATTCACATGTCTGGTATCTGGGCTGGGATGACTCAAGTAAGGCTGTTAATTCTGTTGACTGGATCACCCAGTACTTCCCTGTCCACGTGGCGTGGCCTCTCAATAGCATGGCAGCTGAGTGCCAAGCAGGAGCCTTCCGAGAGAACCAGGCTGAAACTGCATGACCTTTTGTAACTGAACCTTGGAACATAGAGCATCACTTGAAAACAGTAAGAGGTTCACAGTCCAGCCCAGATTCAGGCGGAGGGAACCAGCGCCATCTGAAGGAGGAGAGGCACTGTCACATAACAGAGGAGCATGGGGCGGGAGATGCTTTTGCAGCCACCTGATAAAACACAGCCTGCCATGGGCATGGTGTGGGGCTGCAACATGTTGAAATCTCCAAATCTGTTTCTTCACCAGATAGTTTGAGTAACACCAATACAGAACCAGAGAGACCAGTTAATACGCTACTGCAATGATGCAACGGAGACATGATTGAGGCCTCGTACTAGCTGTCTGTTGGTGCGTAACATATTACCATAAAATTCATGGCTTAAAACACACCCACTGACTAGCTCAAAGGTCTGTAGGTCAGAAGTCTAGTTCAGCATGGCTGGGTTATCTACTTAGAGTATCCAAGGTCTAGAATCAAGATGCCAGCTGGCTTAAGTTCTCATTTGGAGGGTGGAAGGGGTCCAATTTCAATCTTACTACTGTCAGAATTCAGTTCCTTACAGTTGTTGGACCCAAGTCCCTATTTCCTTGTTGGCCGTCAGCCAGGGATCCCTCTCAGGTTCCTGAGGCCATTCTCATTCCTTGTCATGTGGCCCCTTCCATCTCCAAAACCACCAATGGAGACTCTCTTCCATGTAAAATCCTTCTCAAGCTTTAGATCTCTCTAACTGATAGGTCTTTGACCTCTAGATCAGATTTAAATGGCTCATGTGATTAGTCGGGCCTACCAGAAATGATCTCCGTATTTTAAGGTCAACTAGTTTGGGACCTTAATGACATCTGCAATATCCCCTCACAGCAGCAACAAATTAGTCTTTTAACTGAATAACTGGGAGAAGATGGGCTTGGAGTCTTGAAGGTTATCTTAGAATTCTGCCCATTACAGACCTGACCCTGCCTCCACCTCAATTCCATCTTACCCCACCTCCTTTTTTTAAAAAATATAATTCAGATTTGATTCTTTGAATAAGCTGCTTCTGACCAACTTGGGTACAAACCCCAAAACAGATGCTGGACATTGGTTAGCTTTCCAGCAACACTGGGTATGAGCTTTAGATTTCATATTTGTTCACAACTGAGCACTAGACTACAAACAAAGCTTTTTTTGTTTCTTATGGCTTACATAATTTACCAGCTAAGTGGGCCAACAACAGTCATTTTAAATAAAAAGTCTCTAACATTAGCTGAATTTCAAATTATCAGTTCAGTGAATCAGCTTCAAAAGGAAATGGTTTCATAATGTTTAGTTATGGCATAATATTATGTCTATCTTGAAAGCAAGAAAATTTATGATGTTTCTCCTTGAAATGTTTGCCCTTGCTTGCAATGCTTGCTAATTGTCTTACAGAGAACTGCAGAAGCCTTCCCAATAAAAGGACACATATAAAGACTTATTTCCCCAGCAACCCAAAAAGGCAGGGTTAAGATTTTAGCAGCTTTAGCACAGAGAATTTCAGACCTGGTCATCTTACAAAGATCTACAGAATCCTCCATGGAACAGGCATCACACTTCTTCCCAGAGGAAATCTGCACCTCAGCGGTCCCAAAACATATACAATATAAAAACCATTTAATCCCAGTTATAAAGCTGACTGCTTCATTTGCTGAGAAAGTGTGAGAATTAAACAAGCACACGAGCCATACCAGAATGTGCCTCTGAAGTACCAAAATCTCCCATTGCCTAAAATAGCATGAGAAAGACACAACGTTCAGTTAAGAGACACTTTGGAAAAAAAAAAAAAAAAAAGAGAGAGACACTTTGGTTATGTAAAAAAGCAAATGTTTTCCAACGGAAAGGAGATTTTAGGTGGAAAAAGAAGAACATTACATTAGCAAGTGTGCAAAATGCTTTTCTATTATGTCAATAGATGCCCAATACAGCCCTGCGAAAATCCACACCTACTGAATGAACCTAGGCAACAGAATGCTTCTATAACAGGCAGTACGAAAGGCGAAAAGGAAAAGCAGCGGTCAAGAGGCTCTCCATGCAGCATATGGAATGACTGACAAGACATCTCTAACTCCTTCTAACTCTAGCCATAGTCCCGTTTCGTCTATGGCCTTACAGGAACCATCCCTACACAGGCGATGATGCGCTTGTTACCCAGCCAAGGGCTTTGGCCCCGCCTCCCCACAAACAGCCCCGAGCTTCCTGTGCTGGGTCCTGAGGCCTCACCCTCTTTCTTTCTGAACTCCGTGGCTCTGCAGCTGGCCTCCCTGATCTAATAATTCACTGCATCCTTCGCTCCTCAAGACACAGTTCTGTATTGGTCCCACAGCTCCACATATACTAAAGCTACGGGTAAGAAGCATGTTCATCCTTGCACCAAACTGGCAAAGACAACGAGCAGAAAGAAATGCAGTCAGTAAGAGAAAGGTCAGGATGTGACACAGGTTCCTAAGAAATCACTAGACTGTATATTATGTGAACAGCATTTCTTTCCTCTTACGGACAAGAGCTCAACACTAAAAGTAACACTTATAGGGACTTCCCTGGTGGTCCAGTAGCTAAGACTCTGTGCTCCCAACACAGGGGACCTGGGTTTGATCCCTGGTCAGGAAATTAGATCCCTGGTCAGGAAATTAGATCCCACATGTCACAATGAAAGATTCCGCATGTGAATACTAAGACCTGGTACAGTCAAATAAATATTTTTTTTTAAAAACACCAATTGTAGATGAGATATTTTAAATTTTATTTTCAATTCCATAAACCTGCTTATTTTCTACGGCTCCTTTTTGTCCTGTTACTCAGTAACAAGAGATCTTTTTCGAATCCACTTGAAGTCAGGCTAAGATTTCTCCCTTTTTTTGCTCTCACTCAATAAACAGTACTGAGTACCTATCATTACTGAATACAACACACTAAGAGCTACGTCAAGTGTTAGAAGTGCTATGAGAGATGGCTATAAAGAGTACAGAAGGGATCACAGAAATCGTCTCGTCTGAGATGCAGAGTAACTGTGGATGGCTCAATAACCAAGATTTCCAGTGCTGCCCATGTGCTAGCTCAGTGGATTCTAACAAAGAGAAACCATAGGGATGATGGTGATGACTAATTCCTTTTTTTTTTTTAATGAGAAACTGAGGCACAAAGAAATGGTCTAGTGACAAGAAGTGGGGCTGAGACACAAACCTCGGCAGCTTAGATCAGTGTCCACACAGCACAGAATAAGGACTGCTTCAGCTGAACTCTGAAAGAGGAGTAGGTTATTGATCAGCAGCAAATGAAGGATGCAGCAGAAGGGGAGACAGGACAGACAAGAATGAGCTGCGCCCTGGGCAAAGGGAATAGAGAAAGTAAAAACAGGATGGCTCCTTAAGGACACAGAAAAGGCAAGTTTATCGCATAAGCGGAAGAAGTAAAGAGAAGGCAGCGCAAGATCAGGCTGGAGGAATAAACCAGGGCTTACTGCAGAAGATCTTGTTATCTGTGCTGGTGAGCTCAACTTATTTGATAAACTCCAGCCTGCAGACCAAACCCTGCCACCTGCCAGTATCTGTGTGGCCCACGAGCTAACAATACTCATCAGGTTTCGAAATGGTTGGAAAAAATCAAAAGAAGAATATTTTATGACATATGACAACTGCATGAAATTCAAATTTCAACTTCCATAAAGTTTTATTGGAACACAGCTGTGCTCATCCCCTTACACACTGTCTGCAGCTGCTTTTACACTACAGTGACGGAGCTGAGTGGCTGCAGCAGAGACCATACGGCGAGTGATGCCTGAATGTTTACTATCTGGCCTTTCGCAGAAGACATTTGATGAGTTAGACGTGTCCCTGCTCTAGGTGACTGGGTGCCACTAAAAGGAGGACTAGGCAACAGGTTGCCATCACCAACTTTACATTTTTACGATGATCATTCAGGCTACAGCAAGAGGATGGGCGGAGCACAAAAAGAACGGGGAACAGGAAGAGCAGCCAGCTGCCAGTGATGACTCGCAAGAGCTGATAAGAACCAAAGCAGGAGTAAACAGGAGAAGATTAACAAGGCTGTATCAGCATGACCTGAAAATCTGTCAAATTCAGGGACTTCCCTGGTGGTCCACGGGCTAAGACGCCATGCTCCCAATGCAGGGGGTCCAGGTTTGAGCCCTAATCACGAAACTAGATCCCCCATGTCACAACAAAGACTCAGAAATAAATATTTTTTAAAAAAAAGAAAAGAAAACCTATCTGATGCAGGAGAGAGAGAAGAGGAAAGAAGTTCAGAATGACTCCAGTACTTCATTTCTCCTGGCGGCCACCGCCATGACCGCCACCAGAACAACAAATATCACAGCAAGCAACCTCATCTGTGGAAGCTCCTATACAACAACTCACTGAGCTTAGGGCTTCACCTCTTACTTCTCACTTTGAGACAGGCATGACTAACTTTACAGAGGAGGACATTAGAATTGAACCTTATCCAAGGTACACAGCTAATTAATTTCAGAGTTCACGATTTTCAGCTGCTCTAACATATAATATTGAGACAATGTTTCAGGGAAAGGCTAGTCTGGACAAGATGATGAGTTAAATTTGGAAAGAGGGAGGACAAGTGAGGACAGACACCCAGGGAACACCAATATGTCAATATGTAAAGAGCTGGCAAAAAAAAAAAAAGAAAACCTGGAAATCTCCAAAGTTCACCAGATGTAGGAAGTAAGGACGTCAAAGGGAGTAAAATGGAAAAGAGTAAAAAAGAATAGCTTCGTCTTCTTGGTGTTTAGATTTTCAGTTCAGTCTCAGTTCCTGTAAGTTGTACTTTCATTACAGAGTAATTTTAGGATCCCCAAGCTCATTTCAGGAGCTACTTCGAAGATCAACCCATGATATGGGTGCTAACAGACAAAAATAGAGAGAAGCTGAAACCACTGACCCAAAGGCTATCCTGCTGACCACGGAAACTGTAAGATGGGTTACAGATTGTCACTCATATTCTATCTTTCGATAAGAACCACCAGTCTGTGTCTGTGTATGTACTTAAGAACTGTATGCTTTTTCCTGATACAAAATGACCAAAAGCTTTAATAATAATACCTATTCATATTAAATTAATTCCATAAAATATATTAAAAACACGGGCATAAAATGTATCCACTGCATGTTCTACTGGGGAGAATAGCAAAGCATTACAAATAAAATATTCTAATGTTAGCACTATCAGAAAATCATTAATAAGTTTTCATGTATTATTTCCTTGTTTTGGGATTCACATAAGACATGGGACCAACGTCATCTTTAAGATAATACTTACCATTTCTTGTGCATGTTCTTTGTGCTGCTTGGACAGCCATGGCTGGTTCGATGTCTAATAACCATGGCTGACTCCATTTTACACAAGAAAACATTGACACTTAGGCTAGTGAGACAGTCTGCCCACAGTCATTCACAAAGCCAATGATGGATCTGGGATGAGAAATGGAATCTGCCTATTCTGACAAACCATTAGGTGTATTACATCATAATACGGTAAGAGAAAAAGTCAAGTCATACTACATACATTGGGTTTTTTTAAGTATTAAAAACATTACCCATGTCAACACATATTCAATTAAATATTAGTTCTCATATCTACATACCTTTCTTTTTTGTTTGTTATTAGAGTCAACTTTTCCTTTTTTCTTGAAGTAGAGTGGAAAAGAAATGCAAAAAAGCAAAATGGCTGTCTGGGGAGGCCTTACAAATAGCTGTGAAAAGAAAAGAAGCAAAAAACAGAGGAGAAAAGGAAAGATATAAGCATCTGAATGCAGAGTTCCAAAGAATAGCAAGAAGAGATAAGAAAGCCTTCTTCAGCGATCAATGCAAAGAAATAGAGGAAAACAACAGAATGGGAAAGACTAGAGATCTCTTCAAGAAAATCAGAGATACCAAGGGAACATTTCATGCAAAGATGGGCTCGATAAAGGACAGAAATGGTATGGACCTAACAGAAGCAGAAGATATTAAGAAGAGGTGGCAAGAATACATGGAAGAACTGTACAAAAAAGAGCTTCACAACCAAGATAATCACGATGGTATGATCACTCACCTAGAGCCAGACATCCTGGAATGTGAAGTCAAGTGGGCCTTAGAAACCATCACTACGAACAACGCTAGTGGAGGTGATGGAACTCCAGTTGAGCTATTTCAAATCCTGAAAGATGATGCTGTGAAAGTGCTGCACTCAATATGCCAGCAAATTTGGAAAACTCAGCAGTGGCCACAGGACTGGAAAAGGTCAGTTTTCATTCCAATCTCAAAGAAAAGCAATGCCAAAGAATGCTCAAACTACCGCACAATTGCACTCATCTCACATGCTAGTAATGCTCAAAATTATCCAAGCCAGGCTTCAGCAATAAGTGAACTGTGAACTTCCAGATGTTCAAGCTGGTTTTAGAAAAGGCAGAGGAACCAGAGATCAAATTGCCAACATCCACTGAATCATCGAAAAGCAAGAGAGTTCCAAAAAACATCTGTTTCTGCTTTATTGACTATGCCAAAGTCTCTGTGTGGATCATAATAAACTGTAGAAAATTCTGAAAGACATGGGAATACCAGTCCACCTGACCTGCCTCTTGAGAAACCTACATGCAGGTCAGGAAGCAACCATTAGAACTGGACATGGAACAACAGACTGGTTCCAAATAGGAAAAGGAGTACGTCAAGGCTGTATATTGTCACCCTGCTTATTTAACTTTTATACAGAGTACATCATGAGAAATGCTGAGCTGGAAGAAACACAAGCTGGAATCAAGATTACCAGGAGAAATATCAAGAACCTCAGATACGCAGATGACACCACCCTTATGGCAGAAAGTGAAGAGGAACTAAAAGCCTCTTGATGAAAGTGAAAGAGGAGAGTGAAAAAGTTGGCTTAAAGCTCAACATTCAGAAAACGAAGATCATGGCATCCGGTCCCATCACTTCATGGCAAATAGATGGGGAAACAGTGGAAACAGTGTCAGACTTTATTTTGGGGGGCTCCAAAATCACTGCAGATGGTGACTGCAGCCATGAAATTAAAAGACACTTACTCCTTGGAAGAAAAGTTATGACCAACCTAGATAGCATATTCAAAAGCAGAGACATTACTTTGCTGACTAAGGTCCGTCTAGTCAAGGCTATGGTTTTTCCTGTGGTCATGTATGGATGTAAGAGTTGGACTGTGAAGAAAGCTGAGCGCTGAAGAATTGATGCTTTTGAACTGTGGTGTTGGAGAAGACTCTTGAGAGTCCCTTGGACTGCAAGGAGATCCAACCAGTCCATTCTAAAGGAGATCAGCCCTGGGATTTCTTTGGAAGGAACGGTGCTAAAGCTGAAACTCCAATACTTTGGCCACCTCATGTGAAAAGCAGACTCACTGGAAAAGACTCTGGTGCTGGGAGGGATTGGGGGCAGGAGGAGAAGGGGACGACAGAGGATGAGATGGCTGGATGGCATCACCGACTCGATGGACGTGAGTTTGAGTGAACGCCAGGAGATGGTGATGGACAGGGAGGCCTGGTGTGCTGCAATTCATGCGGCTGCAAAGAGTCGGACACGACTGAGCAACTGAACTGAAATTACAGTTGATTTACAATGTTGTGTTAATTGCCGGTGTATAGCAAAGTGACTCAGTTACATATATATACATACATACATACATACTTCCCTGGTGGCTCAGACGGTAAAGCGTCTGTCTACAATATGGGAGACCCGGGTTCGAGCCCTGGGTTGGCAAGATCCCCTGGAGAAGGAAATGGCAATCCACTCCAGTACTATTGCCTGGAAAATCTCATGGACAGAGGAGCCTGGTAGGCTACAGTCTATGGGGTCGCAAAAAGTCGGACCCAACTGAGCGACTTCATTTCATTTCACATACATATATAAACATATTCTTTTTAGACTCTTTTCGCTTACAGGCTATTACAAAATACTGAGGATAGTTCCCTATGCTACACAGTAGGTCCTTGCTAGTTATCTATTTTACATAAAATTGTGTGTTTTTATAAATCCCAAACTCCTAATTTATCCTTCGTGCTTTCCCCTTTGGTAACCATAAGTTTTTTCTATGCCTGTGGGTATTTCTGTTTTGTAAGTAAGTTAATTTGAATCCGCTTTTTAGATTTCACATGTAAGTGATGTCTAAGTGATATCATACGATATTTATCTTTGTCTGGCTTACTTGGTATGATCATCTCTGCTGCTGTCATTTAGTCGCTCAGTCGTGTCCAACTCTTTGCAATCCCATGTACTGTAGCCTGCCAGGCTCCTTTGTCCACGGGATTTCCCAGGCAAGAATACTGGAGTGGGTTGCCATTTCCTCCGCCAGGAGATCTTCCTGACCCAGGGATCAAACCTGCATCTCCTGCATTGGCAGGCAGATTCTTTTCCATTGAGCCACCTGGGAAGCCCCATATTGATCTCTAGGTCCATCCATGTTCCTGCAAATGGCATTATTTCATTCTTTTTAATAGCTGAGCAATCTTCTACTGTATATTCTTCTAACCTACTTGTTAGAATTCTTCTATTGATGGACCCCTGTTTTCCACTTTTTGGTAGTATTCATTAGGGGGAAAAATGTGGTTAAAGGATTGTGTCAAATGAGTTCAACTTCTCATTCAATCCTCCTAGCTCTGCACTCCCAGGAAAGTGCGAAACTCCAAACATTACTTTTCTCCCAAGTGATACCACTGCCTGCTTCCCTTCCTGATGCTGAGAAGCAAATAAGGTTGTGCCTGTGAAGTACCCAGCACTGTCTGGTACATGGAAAGCTCTCTGTCAAAATAGATACCAACTGTCCTTACTATTAGTGTTGCTGCTGTTTTAAATCATGCTTTAATAGACATTCTTATATGTAAGAATTTATGTGTATCTCTTACTATTTTCTGCTAGGATGAATTCTTAGAAGTGGAATCAAAGGCTATATTTAAGGTTTAACACATACTGGCAGTTTGCCTGCCACAAAAGATGTGCCCATTTTTTGACAGTCCGTGTTTCACTAGTCTGTGAACAGGGGCTATTAACATTTTTAAAAACTCTATCAATACGATGTTTTTATTATTTTGGTGGAATTTTCTTTGACTACTAATGAGGGCAACTCTTTTTCATGTTTATTGTTAGAAATGGCCTTTTCAAGTTCTTTGTCCATTTGCCCTTTGGACCCACCCTTCTTTAGAATTTCGAGATACCTAATGATATCTGTCCCTAAAAGCTGACCATTATGTTGACTCTGTAAACAGCTGGCTTCAGCGGGATTTATGAGTCCAAGCAGAGAAGAGAGATGCACACACAAAAACTGTGCTCTGAGGGTAGAAGGCATTTATCTCTTTAAAGAACCAGTGTTAGTCCCCTTCACTGCATGGGCTTGTTTCCTCTGTAATCTACTGTGGCAGAGACTGCTAAGTAATAACACATGCTTGAGATGGTGATAAAAACATGCCAAGGAAGTCACAGAACATGATTTGAAACCCAGACCACTGTTTAGTCTGGCAGCTCTTGTGCTCTTCAATTATATGACAAAGGCCCCGTCTGTACAGCAAACACTGTAATACATTCTGACCAACAACTGTCATCATATAAAATCAGAAGGCTTGACATGAGAGTTTGGTGTGGAGACAAGAAAACTGAACTGGGAGTCTGTTTTGTGCCTCAAGTCATATTCCATTCGGCGGGGTATCACTTTGTCCTACAGAGTTGACTGACACTGACAGGTGTATGCGACGGAATCACAGACAACGCCTGGCTTCATCCAGAGCAGATTAACAACAACGACGAGGAGCGTGCAGCCCAAGTATGCTGTTAATTCTAAAACGGCCCACTGCCTAGGGAAGTCATCAAAAGAAAGCACAAACGCGATAGCAGAAACACGCGGCTAAAGCTTGCCCCAAATCATCAAGGGCCTGACTCAGACTTTAGAAGGTACACTGATCATATCAAGAGACTTTATTTATTAGCTGTTATTTCTACGGTTAGGATGCCATGAAGGTTTGCTGGCTGTAAGAACCAGGTAAAGGTTTCTAAATGAACTGTGATTTGTAAACACAAGGAGTAACTGTATAAACACGAACTATCAATACAAGGGCCCCACAGGGTGCTTCGTTGCCAGACCACGTTATCTTCTCCTTCTGGCATTGTTTTCTGTGCTCATATTTTAACACCATCTAAAGCAAGACAAATTTGCTCTACAAGTGCAAAATGACAAAAAGGCATTAAATTGATAAGTTAAAACTCAAAGACACCAATAAGAAGAGTTGGAAACTCCCACCAAGCCAAGATAAATAAATGCATCAGTCAAAATAAATGTGCCACACATTAATATTCTTGTCTGAGGCAACTGATTCAACTGTCATCTTGACACATTCCTGAACAAACCAGTTAAAATGAAGATGTTAAATAAACAAATCATTTAAAGAATATTCCCAGCCTGTGGTGGCTGGATAAAGAAATGGAAAATTGTTGATTATGGTAAAGAATACAGTAGACTGCTTAGACTACTTTGACAGCACACCCTGTATCTACATAAAAAATCAAGTGTTCCACCAAAGAACATCAATGTTTAGGTAGCAACGGCTCATGAAAGGTACTGGAGACGTAGGTCGTACCCACGCCCACGACTGCCGTCTAGTCACGGGCACTGACGCACTCACCCTGGAACCACCCACAGGGAAGGTCTCATTTCACTGGCACACAGGCCACTTCACGCTTTCGCCTCCTCACAGAATGGGCTGGAATAGGTCACTGTGGACTCACAGATACACAAGGGTCTGCACAAACCCCACAGAAAAGTTTCCCCATGCAACTGAGTTACTCCGTAATAATGACTGACGACCTGAGGAGGCTGCGCTGAACCAAGGTTGAACTGCTCGGGAGGCTCGGAATGCAGTCCTAGAGCTTGCATTATGCTCTGATAGCCCAGGCTAGACTCTTGTGCTAAAAGAACTACGGTATGTGAGCAGAGCTCTCTTCACAGCGCTGTCGCGTCATCTCCACAATGGCCAGAGTCTGCAGAACAGTCTCTGGCTGTGTCTAGGGGCCGAGGAAGCCTAGGGCTCTTGACAGTGCAGAGCTGAGGCGGAGATGACCAGCGACCCACGGGCTGCGTGCACCGTCCACCACCAAAGGATTGCATCAAGCTGCACCAGAAAAGACACGGAGAATCACAGGTCCAAACTGGTCTCAAGTGCTTAGGTCTGAGCAAGTCATAAGCAGGTGATAAAACATGGCCAAGGGCACAGTACACCTGAGATTCAATCAACTTTCTATGGTAAGATATGTTTCTAGACAGAAGATGTCTGTTCTAGATAGAAGGGCCAGACTAAAAAATACTTCTCAGCAGGGTTCAAGAGAGGACTGAGCTCCGTTCTATCTGAAGGAGCTAAGAATAAAGAGTAATTCTGAACATGCTTCAACAGTCTATTATGGGGAACGTAACACATTTTTCACAGGGAAAATAATGTCTTAATTTTTCAAAGGCAAGTGTGAAAAGTGTGTGTGTGTGTGTGTGTGTGTGTGTGTGTGTGTGTGTGTGTGTTCAGTCATATCCAACTCTCTGTGACCCCATGGGCTGTAGTCTGCCAGGCTCCTCTGTCCATGAGGATTCTCCAGGCAAGAATACTAGAGTGAGGGGCTCTTTCCTTCTGCAGGGGATCTTCCCGACCCAAGGACTGAACCCACATCTCCTGCATTAGTAGGTGGATTCTTTACCAGTGCATCCCTGGGAATCAAGCAAGAATAAAAAGAGGAACTCATAAAAATGAAAATTGCAATAATCACAGTAATATTTACCATTTTACTCTCTACCTTAAATCAGGGGGAAAAGGGATAGCTACAAATGACAAAAGCCTCAAAGAGATATATGTAAACAGCATGGAGGTTTAGTACAGTGTTACTATTGTTTTTATAAATATTCTAAAAATAGGAATACAGAACATAGTTTCCAGTTATCCAAATAAAAATTCAATACCTTCACCTCTCAATTCACTGGTCTCAACACTTCCAAACTCTTTTCTAATCTCCCCACCTAAGGTACCCAGTTTCTAGACAGATAACTGCACCACTTCAAGTCTCATTTTTAAGCATCCCAAAGACAGAGCATCACTGCCCAACTGCCCAGCTCAATTACCCTGTGCACGAGATTCTAACCCCTGTCCCTGAGGGGCCACTCCAGGGGCTACCCCTAGGAGGCAAGGTATCAGTCTAGCAAGGCAATGCTCACTCTGTTGCTTCACCCACTTTACCCTTACTATGAGATCGAGGGTCAGAAAACTGTTCTAGTAAAGGGACACAAGCAAATACTTTCAAAACTACCAGCTCGGCCACTGTAGCACAAAAGCAGCCACAAACAATAAGCAAACGGATAAGTGCGGCCTGTGTTTCTGCCATGTGTTGTTACTGTTCAATCACACCGTCATGGACTGCAGCAAGCCAGGCCTCCCTGTCCCTTCACCATCTCTGGGAGTTTGCTCAAACTCATGTTCATGGAGTCGGTGATGTCATCCAACCATCTCATCCTCTGTCGCCTCCTTATTCTCCTGCCCTCAATCTTTTGCAGCATCAGGGTCTTTATTAATAATACTTTATTTACAAAAGCAGGTGGGCTGGATTTGGCCCCTAAACTGCAGTTTATCAACTCCTACACTTAGATCATCCTCATCAACAGAGAAACATCACTAAAATATTCAGAACAAGCCCCAAACTGCTTTGACACCAAATTTCCCTCCAGCTCCCCATTTTTCAGCTCTGCTCTATAGCAAAACTCTTTTTAGAATTACTGATGCTCCCTGCTTCCACCATCATTCCCTCCTCAGTGAACCGCCCCCTGCCAGGCTTTTGCCCTTGAATGCCACTAAAAATAAGCCCTACAATATTACTCCCACTGCCAGCTCATCCTCATCTTATGGACACTTGCAGCAGCATTGACGCTGTTGTTTTTCCCTTCACCTGAAAGTCTGAGAAAAACAGAGGCTCACTTCCTTAAGACGCTAGCATTAACACAGCTATTTAACTCCCTCACCTCACTCACATGCTGTCACCTTCCCAAGAAGCCCTGACCACCCTCTCAAAAACAGCTGACCCCACCCATCACTCTCCACTCTCTAACCTTGCTTTTTATTATTCTGTACATGGGGTTTTTAAGTTGATTTCCTTGTTTATTCTGTTACCCTCCAGGCATTCATAAGCTCCATGAAAATCAGAAGCGTGTATGTTTCACCCAACTCAGAGAACCCAGCTATTTGCAGGGTAACTCAGTGAATGAAAAAATATTAACTATTCCTGTACACAGAAAAATATCAGAGCAGATTCTGCCCCGAAGTTCCATAATTCTACAATGGAAATAAACTGCAAAACTTCAAGAGACTTTGTGAAGAAGAGAAAAGATACAAATGAATTCTGTTGCGGGCAAGTAAGGAACTACTTCAGGAGAAAATGTTAGGTAGCTTTTAGTTAAAGCTCTCTGAACATCTGTTTTAATAAAGAAGGAAGGAGCTGTGTGTTATTGTTGATTGCAGACCACAAAACCTCAGGCATTGCCCTGATCAGAGACTTCAACTAAACGCTGGCTTCCAATATGACAAGTGTAGTTTAAGCTCAGACACCATGTGACCAGACACATTGGCCTGTTGGGTTCTTGGTCAGGAGCCAGTTGCCACTCTGTAAGGAAAGCTGTCACTGAACCCGTGCAAGCCAGGGGAGGATAACTGAAGTTGAGTATGCCTCCAGCGTGGCTTCCCAGGTGGTGCAAGTCGTAAGAAACCATCTGCCAATGCTGGAGACCCAGGTTCGATTCCTGGGTCAGGCAGATTCCCTGGAGGAGGAAGTGGCTACCCACTTCAGTATTATTGCCTGGGAAATACCACGGACAGAGAAGCCTGGCGGGTCCATGGGGTCGCAAAAGAGTCAAACACCACTGAGCGATAGAGGGCGCACAAAACACAAGTCTCCAGCACGCAGGGCTGCTATGGGAATATGGAGTCAAAGGGTTAAGCTGTTTCTAAGGACAGAGATCAACAGTCTCAGTGGACCCAGCTGACCCCCATACAATAAAGTTAGGCAATGGTACGTGCACCAAGTCAGCAGGAACTCAGGGAAAATCTCTGGGATGAGGAACAGTGGAAGAACATAAAGTGTGACCACTACCTACACTAGGAAAAGGGAAGATGTTTTTACAAGGTCAAAACAGATTTGAATCAATTACGATTGATCTTCCTCACAAATCACTAAGGAAAATAGATGGCCGCAGATCAAACTCCTGAAGTTTTAGGCTGGTATCTTTCCCTGGTGGCTCAGCTGGGTAAAGAATCCGCCTGCCAACGCAGGAGATGCAAGAGAGGCAGGTTCAATCCCCAAGTAGGGAAGATCCCTTGGAGAAGTGGCAACCTGCTCTAATATCCTGGAAAATTCCATGGATAGAGGAGGCTGGTGGGTTACAGTCCATGGGGTCACAAAGAGTTGGACATGACTCAGCACACACACAGACACACACAATCCTTCCATAAGCCCATCATAATTCTTCTATAATTCTCTCACTCACACACACACACTTCACACATCCTTCCATACTTCTATCAGAATACTGGGATGGACGGACCATGAGGGTTTACATAAAGACTGACATCAGTTCCTGTAGGAGACAGGATGATCAGCTATCTCATAATCAACATGAGGAAGGATTCTAACCCTGCAGCAGTGGTTTAAGTCACAAGCAGAAGAGAGTTGACAATCCAGGAGGCAGAGGAAAGGAAGAGGCCAGGAATCGGAAATTACTAACCAGAACTGTGCCAGGAGCTGCCTCAATGATAAAAACAGACAGAGAGGAGAACCAGGACCTAGCAACAACGGCAGAGGGAAACAAAGGAAAAGCCTGCAGGTGCCACGGCGAGACCCGCACAACACCAGAGACAGCCGTGCTGAGGGACGGGCCCATCGCCAGTGATGAGACACAAAGAAGCCTGAGACAAGCTGCCTTCAAAGGGCACTGCTGTATTCACTTGGGTATCTTTTGGAAAGTGGTTCTGCTGGACAGTACAAGGGACAGTGGACCAGGAGGTCTAGATCCAAAATCTCATCTCTGAACTGACTATGGGCTCTGGGGCATCCAAATCCCTCTGAGGGCCTCACTTTCCTCGTGTGTAAAATGAAGACATCAGGATGCTAATCACGTCTTTTTATTCTGAATTTTCGAGACTCTTTGCCACCCATGGACTGTAGCTCTCCAGGCTCCTTTGTCCACGGGCTTCTCCAGGCAAGAATACTGGAGTGGATGGTCACTCCCTTCTCCAGGGAATCTTCCTGAGCCAGGGATTAACCCAGGTTTCCCGCCTAGCAGGCAGATTCTTTACCGATTGAGCCCCCAGGGAAGCCCAAGATTGCGCTAGCTCTGGAGGGAAGGCCCCTCCCAGGGCTTGCCTTTCCCCAGCAAACCAACCAAACCCCCACCGGCCCCCCTCATACAAAGCTCTTAAACTCCAGGCCACTGCTTCCCTGCCCTTATCATCCCAGGGCCAGGTACCAGGTAAGGAGAGGCAAACCCCTCACCTCAGAGCCCAGAGAAATTAGTCAAGCAGCCAAACCAAAGCCAGCTCACCCACTCCCTCCCTTGTGAACTACAACACAGGCTCTTGCCCATGTTTTCCTCTCCCCTCCTCTGCCTCCTGACTGCCTCTGCTGCTTCCCCACGTGGCTGCCCGTGGCGTGGGGTACCCCCTCCTCTTGGAATCTGTGAGTATAAAACATTTACTTTTTGAGGGCAGCCATCTCCTCGCCTGTTGATCTCACCAATCAAGGATAATTTTAGGCACCTCAAAAAGTATATCATCAATAATAATAAAAAAAAAAAATCCAGGTTAAAAAAAAATGTAATACATTTTAAAACATTCAGATGATCTCCCCAAAGTCCCATACAGCAATAATGTTCTAATATTTCTTTCTAGAGGTTAGGGTTCACATGAATAAAGACAAAAAAAGTTCTATTCCCTCAGTTCAGGGGTCAGGAAACATTTTCTGAAAAGGGCTAGAAAGTATATATTTTAGGCTTTGCCAGACACAAGGTCTCTGGGCCTCTTATTCTTCTGTGTTGGTAAGTTGCACGAATCTTTAAAAATGCAATCGCCACTCTTACTTCGCAGGTTCTGGCCCTGTGGGCCATAGCTTGTGAGTCTCTGCCTTAGACAAGGGGAAGCCTGCGGATAAGGATATCTTGTGAGACCCAGAAAGTTTTACTGAACCCCTACTCAGTTTTACCACCACCCTATATTGTACACAACTGGAGAACCACACTTTTATAGATGTACAATAAACTAGAGTTTAGAACCACTTAGAAGTGGCTGACTTGTAAATGTCACGCCAAAAAAGTAAGCTGAAACCATCCACTTCTGATCATGAAATAGCTGCTAGTAGTCACGTAACCCTGAATTCACATTTGCGTTGAAAGAAAAGATTCCTGTGTAGAAAGAACCATCCTGGCTAAAGTCCAGGAGTCACAAACTTCACAGGGTCACAAAAGGAAAAAATCATTTACAAGGAAAGCAGAGAGACATTCTAATACACTTATACTCTGTGGATTTCTCTAGAACCAAACAATATAAAATGAACACATTCAAGTTCAAAATCTTTCGTAAGAATGGAAGGTATGTTTCACTTTCAAAAAATAGCTAACAGCAGTGGGAGATGGACTCAAGACGGCAGAGCAGGAGAGTGTGGTGCTCGCCTTCCCTTACAAACACACCAAAAATACATCTACATGGGGAACAATTCTCACTGGAAGGTAACTGGAAACTGGCAAAAAGACTCCTGTACAACCAAGGCTGCAATAAAGATCCACATGCAATTGGGTAGGGAGGGAAGAAAAGTGATCAGGGAGGGACCCGTGCCGAGGGAGGGACGCAGAGTAAAGGGGAGGATCCACAGGTGGAGACCCACCCTGGGGAAGAGGGGCTCTAAGCCGCTGAGTGCCCCAACCCTGAGGTCCTACCCAGGGGAGACAAGACTCTGGCCAGGTGGAGGATCACCGGGATGAACAGGAGGGCTGTGGGAAGCCTGGCCTCCAAGCGTGCACGAGCACGGGCTGGCCTGCCCTGGAAGCAGGATGAAGAGAGCAGACTAAGGACAGAGGGGACCTGGACTTGAGGCTGCTTCCGAGAAGCAGCAAGAGAAACAACTGCTGGAGTCTCCACAGGCGGTGCTTCAAGGTCAGACCTTTGTCCGTAGCTGACAGGAGCCAAGAGCCCCCACAGGACCCCCAGCTTCAGCACTGCCCCTCTGGCACAAGGGTCCCAGTGCCAAGAGCCCGGAAGGCACACACTTCAAGGGAAAGAGCTAGTTCTGACCTGACCGTCAGGGCTTCAGCTCTACAACGTGGGATCAGATCCTGCCCCTGTTAGGGTGGCCGCGGCCACTGAGCAGCGAGGAAATCCCACCTCACACCTGGCTCCAGCTCTAGCCTCTCCATCTCCAGCCCCAAGCCCTGCCAAGGACAGAGGTGTGAGCACAGCAAAGTTTCTGTCCATGTCAAATTCAGATCTCCCACGACAGGCCCTGGGCGCACACAGTCTGCCTAGGGAGGCTCCCACATAAGGACAGCACTTCAAGATGGCAATTTGTAAATGTTGCGCCTAAATTTATAGAGGCAGAATAAGGTAAGCAAAATGAAAAGGCAAAGGAACAAGTCTCAAAAGAAACATCCAAAGACACCCCTGAAAAAAATACTTTACCAGATAAAAATTCAAAGCAATGAATTTTTTTCAACGAATAATAAAACTGTTAACCAGATTAAGGAAAAGAATAGATGAACACAGTGAGAATTTTAATAAAGAATTAGAAAATATAAGAATTATGCAACCAGAAATGAAGAATTAAATAAGTGAAATAAAAAGCACCAGGTGTGAATAGCAGTCTGATACAAAAGAAGGCAAGAAGTAATCTGAAATACAGAATGATGGAAATCACCTCAGAAAGGCAAAACAAACAAACAAACAAAAAAAGGAACAGCTGAAGAGATTTGTAGAACATTAAACACACTGATATTCACATTATAGAGGTCTCACAAAGAGAAAAGGTGATCAAAAATGTATTTGAGGAATTAAACCTGAAGAAAAGAGATATACAGGTACAGGAAGCAAGGAGGGTCCCAAGCAAGATGAACCCAAACAGACCCAAACAAAGACATATCATAATTAAAATGGCAAAAATTAAAGATGGGGAGGGGAAGAGAGGGAGACTTACATTGCATTTTCTGTTGACCAGATACTGACACTACCCCCATCTTCCAGATGAGGGAACTTAGGTTCAGTCAGGTTAAGAAACTGTGTCAAAATTATACAGCTGCTGCTGCTAAGTCACTTCAGTCATGTCCGACTCTGTGTGACCCCATAGACGGCTAGTTAGGTTAAATTCCTTTAGGTGCTCCCATAACCTCCTGGATATGACTGTACCCTGAAATTGTTACACTGTCTTATGAAAGCCCATGGCTAGGGACCGCCCTGGCAGCTAGTGGTTAAGAATTTGCCTTCCAATGAAGGGGGTGAGGGTTTGATCCCTGGTCAGGAAGCTAAGATCCCACATGACTCACCATCAAAAAATTGAAACACAAAGCAGAAGTTGTAGTGTAAAAATTCAATAAAGAATTTTAAAATGGTCCACATCAAAAAAAAAAAAATCTTAAGAAAGAAAGAATATGGGTGTACCTATGGCTGATTCTTGTTGATCTATGACAGAAATCACAAAATTCTGTACAGCAATTATCCTTCAATTTAAAAAAATATTTTTTAAATTAAAAAAAAAAAGAAAGTCTATTGAAAAATCTGTTTCCTCCACTAAACCCTAAGCGCCTAGAGGGTGCTAAGAACTTTACCTTCATTATCACTTGCCCTAGCATCACACGGTGGTTGCTGAGTAGGTATTTGATGAGTGAGTGAATGAACGAACAAAACAACCAAAAACCAATGAGGGAAGTCAGAAGATTGGTGCCATATGGTAAGAAGTCACCAAGAACTTCCTCCAAGAGGCCACTAAAGTTCCTTTCTTCTAGAGAGATGTTATGGGGAGGGAGGTGGGAGGGGGTTCATGTTTGGGAACGCATGTAAGAATTAAAGATTTTAAAATTTAAAAAATAAAAAACTAAAAAAAAAAAAAAAAAAGGGGCATTTTAAAAAAATCTTGCCATAACACAAAGGGCTCTAACAATTTTTAAGCAAACTAAAATGATAATTCTTGCACAGCATGTTTTTTCTAATTTAGGGAAAGAGTTAAATGTTGCTCCGAAAGAACTCAAGAAGTTAAAATTTAATTTGTCTGCTACGGAAGGTTTGCTGAAAGCTGATTAGCTCTTAATGGAAACATGCTTCTAGGGTGTTACTCTCTCTGAGAGCAATGGCTTGGCGCACCCTACTGTAAAATTAAGGTGAGAGAAGAGGGCAGAGCTCTGGGGAGTTCACACCTTCCGTCAGACAGGAAAACTGAACCAACACTCACGCAAACAATTTACCTTTCTGCTATAAACCCAGGAATAAGCTAGATTCACCAGGGCCCTGTGGGTTGTTTTTTTTTTTGGATCATGCTCTTGGCCCTTATTTGAAGGGGAACAATAAATTCTGAATTGTACTACAGCTAAGCTTTTGAAGACTTCTTCATCTTCTAAGAATATCATAAAATAAGAACAATTTAAAAATAAATGTTGCACTTGACATAAAATGGTTTCATGTTCCAATACTTATTGCTTGGTTCTCTAAACTCTTAATATGTACAATCTAAATTGGCTATCCTTTTAAGAACATGATGCTAATGGATCTAACAAATTTATAAAAAATGGTTCACACTTATTTTTATATTAGTAGAAACCTACTTACACATAAACCACTATAATATTATAATTAGCCTCCAATTAAAATAAATAAATTTTTTAAACAGATATTTTTTTTAAAAATTAAGGCATCTACTTTTGATATGCACTTTCAATGAAGCATTTTGCCTAAAAAAACCACTACTACCAAGTCATTGGGGAAGATTTTATAGGTTAATACTTCCCTGGTGGTTCAGAAGGTAAAGCGTCTGCCTGCAATGCGGGAGACCCAGGTTTAGCCCCTGGGTTGGGAAGATCCCCTGGAGAAGGAAATGGCAACCCACTCCAGTACTCTTGCCTGGAGAATCCCATGGATGGAGGAGCCTGGTGGGCTACAGTCCACAGGGTCGCAAAGAGTCAGATATGACTGAGTGACTTCATTTTCACTTTATAGGTTAATGAATTACTGTTTTAGGCACTTGTCCAAATTATGGGAGGGTGAACTTGTTTCAGGCCTAGCCCTAACTTTGTTTTGGTGACGGTAAGCAATTAAACATAGACCAATCACAAAAATTAATCACCTATTAGATCGCAAATAAAATCAAATAATAAAAATTAGAAATAGAACACTTCATACAATCTGGTCACAATGCAAACTAGAAATAAATAATGGACAAATTTCACATATCAGACTGGCAAAGATCAAACACTTATATACACTAATTCAATAAAATTTTAGCAAAAATAGGCACTCTCACACACCTTTGGTACAGCCGAGACTGGGGCTAATTTGGCAACACCTCTAAAATTACAGATGCTTAGACCAGGGGTTCCTGAATTTGTTTGCACACCGTCATCACCTGGTGGGCTTCAAAGCTACTGTTGCCTGTGTCCAGTCTCAGAGACTGTAATTTAATTGGCCTGGAATAAGGCCTGGGTTTTAGACTTTTTAAAACATCCCCAGATGATATTATGTGCCCTGCAGTGAAAAAATTACATCTCTCAGTATTTGTCTTATGCATATATGTTCACAAATATGATAAATAACCTACCTCATCAACTGCAGCTTTGTTTTATAATACCAATACATTAGGAATACATAAATGTTCACCAAAAGATGACAAAATATGGAATATGCATGACATGTAATATTATGTATCTGGTTTTTTTTTTAGTACAGATGGTATGAGAATTATATCTCAACAAAGCTGTTACACTTATTTTTGGAAAGAAGTGACGAATGGTGCAGCCAGCATACTATCATCTATGTGAAAGACACACACACTGGTCAAGAAGTGGCTGTCTCCTGGGGTAAAAATATGCTTTTCTATGTCAATTCTTTCAAATACTGAAATTTGAAATGCATTCTGTATTACTTCTTAAAATAACTTTAAAAATTAAAATGAAACATAAAATCAGTCTGGTCATATTATTCCCCACACAAACAGAATCTTCATCGGCTAACAGTCCACGGGGCATAAGGGGAAATTTTGGAATGATGGAAATACGCTATTTTGATCATGATAGTAATTCCACAGTTGAGTATGTTTCTCAAAACTCAGAGACCTGCATACCTAAAATGCATGCATTTTACTGCAAAGAGACTTATCCTTCAATAAAACCTGATGTTAAAAATATTTTTTAAAGCTTATGTGACAACCAGACCTCCTGACCCATGCTAGCAGGAATGTAAATTGGTACAACCAATAAGGAAAACTGCTTGTTAATATCTACTGGATCTGTGCAAGCACAAGTTCTGTGAGCCAGTACTTCCACTCTAGAATGAATACTCAACGGAGACACATACACAGATCCACCAAGGAGCACATAAAGTAATACTCATGGTCATGCTACTCACGACAGCAAAAATAAAAGAAAATTGGAACAGTGCAGACATTGTTAAAAGTAAAACTGGATTAGCAGACTGTAGTGTATTTGTGCAATGGACAGCCAGGCAGGAAGTTTCCCTTTGAAAAGTGGCAGTGCCAAGACCAAGAACTGATGGCTAAGAGCATGAGCAAAAAGCAAAATGCAAATGGCCCTTAACCATATAAAGAAATATTCAACTTCACTCATGAAAAGGAAAATGCAAATAAAAATTACAAGGGGATAATCTATCTCATCACAATGACACATTCCAAAATTTAACAATGAATTCTGTTGGCAGGGTAGGGAACCAGGCAGCCTCAAATATATCTTTTGAAGATGCAAAATGGTAAAATCTCCACATAGGGCAGGGGCTTCCGCAGTGGCTCAGCTGGTAAAGAATCCGCCTGCCAATGCAGGAGATGCAAGAGACACGAGTTCAATCTCTGGGTCAGGAAGATCTACTGGAGGAGGAAATGACAACTCACTCCAGTATTCTTGCCTGGAAAATCCCACAGACAGAGAAGCCTGGTGGGCTACAGTCCATGGGGTAGCAAAGAGTTGGATATGACTAAAATGTACATGCACAGGATACATATAGGGCAAAATAAAGGAAAAAAATATTTTAAGTGCATTTATTTTTTGATACACAAATACCATAGCTACAGATTTATCCTGTAAGATGTACATGCATACTAAAAACTGATGCATGAATAAGATTATTCATTGTTCATTATTATTCTATCAATCCTTTGATAGAGTAAACAACGTGCAACAACCCATATCTATTAGACATCAATGAGATGAAGCATGCTACATCCATACAATGGAAGGCTTCATAACTGTCAAACACAATGTGGAAGCTCTCTATGTATCTATAAAGAAACAAAATTGGGGGGGAAAGTCATAGGGTAGAAAAACATGCATAAGATGCTATTTGTGTGTCGAAGGGAGAAATGAGAAAATACACAGTGCTATTAGTTTGCCTTCAGACATAAAATGAATAAAAGTAGTCAAACCACACAGGATATAATAGAAAGATGAGGAAAGGACACGGAGGACAGAGGAAGGAACTGCTCTTCTCAGCATATTGTATCTTTTCCCCAAATAGAAATTTATTACCCATTTCAAAATGTTGGACTGAAAAATCATTTTGCGGGGGGGGAGAAAATCAAGTTAGGGAAATGGAAATAAAAACTTCTTTCCCCCACCCCCACTTCAAGGCGTATGAACGGATTTTTGCAAGATGCACAAAGGGTGCTGGGACCCACAGAATCTAGGACCTCCATTTAGAAAGATAGGGGGAGAGGGAGAGAGCAGGCGGGTGGTAATAGGCCTTTAATGCTTTGTTCTTGATCTCTCTTAGTCAAAATCAACATGGGACAGCTCTTATTTTTATATCCTGTTTCAAGAGAAAGGGCCAACAGAAGAGAATAGTGAACATAGAAAGAGACCCTACAAAAGGCAAAAGTGATTATTAAATGAGGTTTGGGGGTGATAAATAATTTCAGTTTACAAAATTTTTAGGATATTTTTGTAGAACAATATTCAAAATGAATCTTGCCCTGTCAAACTGTTACACAGCAGTGATTATTACAGCTGTAACATAATTTAATTTTAAAATCACTGTTCTCATTTTAAAACTTACTTGCTTAAGCTGAAATCTTTGCACATATATGCATTTTTCTCTAGAATATTTAGAAGTAGAACTGAAGGTTGAAAGCTATGCACTTTTCACAATTTAATTATAGTGAATAAATATTAAGAGGTTCCAGATTATCAGTAGATAAGTAAAAGCAAAATAAAATAAAATCCCATTTCCATCCGAAAGTTGGCAAAGATTGTCGAAGTGTGAATAAATACTGATATAAAAAGATCTTCAAATAATTTTGATATATGAAAAAGCAAATTTCAGTAAAACACATACCCAATGATACTATCTATGATGGTTTAAAATTTGACCACTACAAAGAGAAGCTATTTCAGTATATTCACATTGAATTTAATTAGACCCTCAAAAGTTCCAGAAGGACACCCTCCAAAATAATAATACAAATTAGCCCTGGCAAAGATTTATATATCAGTGGTGGGGAATAAGGAAGCCCAGGGTACCTCTTGGTTATATTATTGGAATTTAATATAAAGACAAGATATTCAAATATTAATTATGCAAGGAAAACGAAAAAGTTTATAAAAATTAATCCACTGAATTCTGCTTGTAAATCTTTTTTCAAAAGAATAAACTGAATTCTAAACCTAGGGTCTAATCATTTTAAAATAAAAAGATTTTAGATCATCAATTATCTGTTTCTACCTCACCAGACTTTTTCCCCTCAATATGAAAAATTTATATGCATTTAATAAAGAATTAACAAGAAGAGAAAGTAGTCTCGAAAACATGTCTCATGAATGAGCAAGAGTCAACTTAAAAAAAAAGAAATACAATCCATTCAATCTAATGAAGGGATAAAATTAGTACATAATTTTACCACTTGGTATGGAAGGTCCAGGAAACAAACAACTGTCTGAATTTGGCTTTAATTTCTAACACAAATTCACTCTTCAGACTTAAATTTCTTTTGTAGGAAGAGAGAATGCTGCTGCTGCTGCTGCTAAGTCGCTTCAGTCGTGTTCGACTCTGTGAGACCCCATAGATGGCAGCCTGTGAGACTCCCCCATCCCTGGGATTCTCCAGGCAAGAACACTGGAGTGGGTTGCCATTTCCTTCTCCAGTGCATGAAAGTGAAAAGTGAAAGGGAAGTCGCTCAGTCGTGTCCGACTCCTAGCGACCCCACGGACTGTGGCCCACCAGGCTCCTCCATCCATGGGATTTTCCAGGCAAGAGTGCTGGAGTGGGGTGCCATTGCCTTCTCCTATGGTGCCTTCTAAATCAGAAATTTTGGAAGACTCACTGGACAGAGATTTGAAAGGCTACAGAAACACAGGGTTAAAAACTGCCGAGGATATAAAAGGGTTACTTAAGTGTTCTCCAAGTTCTTTTGCAATGTGACGCCCAGGCTACATGGTCACATTTACAGGTCACTCTCTGGAAATGAACATGGCCACCCACAGGACACAGGCCTGAGAGCTGCAATAGCCCCAGCACTGTGGCTGACCTGTGACTGGGTCAAGGTACAGGCCAGGCATGGCACACCCCTGCAAAGGTTGTCTTAGTTCAGACTGCCACTCAATACAGATACTTTACAAAGAGCCTTTCTTGTCCAGCATTAATGGTAGTTCATCACTAAGTACAGATGTGAGAGCTGGACCATAAAGAAGGCACCAAAGAACTGATGCTTTTGAACTGTAGTGTTGGAGAAGACTCTTGAGAGTCCCTTGGACAACAATGAGATCAAACAAGTCAATCCTAAAGGAAATCAACCCTGAATACTCATTGGAAGGACAGATGCTAAAGCTCCAATACTCTGGCCACCTGATGAGAAGAGCCGACTCATCAGAAAAGACCCTGACGCTGAGAAAGACGAGGGCAGGAGAAGGGGGCAACAGAGGACGAAATGGTTGGATGGCACCACTGACTCAATGGACATGAGTTTGAGCAAATTTGGGGAGATGGTAAAGGAAAGGGAAGCCTGGTGTGCTACAGTCCATGGAGTCACAGCGAGGCAGACAAGACTGAGTGACTGAACGAAAACACCGCCACCACTATGCAGGACGGGTAAACAGCAGACTGGCTGAAATCCAGGTGGCTGCAACTGTGTGGTTTAGTTCTTTAAGAAAGACTTGAGGGCACCTCTTCAGGATCCAAACCCACAGGGCCAGACGTCACCCACACAACCCACACAACCAAAATCAGTGTTCTTCTTTGAAAGCGACAACTCTTCTCCCGCCCTTCTGCAGACCTGCGTCCTCTGTGACCAGTTCTTGCTTGCAAGACTGAAGCAGTTGCCGCTGCTCTAGCAACTAATTTGGTGTCATCACAGGTGGTGTCTTCGATAAAGGCAAAAAGCTTTCAACTACTCAATGAAAGTATGTCAACTTGAAATAGTTGAAAAATTACAGTCAATAAATATGACAGGGACTTAATAAATAACTGTTCAGTACAATGAGGTAACAACTGACTTTTGAAAAAGTACATGTGTTAGTATTTTCTCTTCAAAGAATTTATAATCTTGGAGCATTATGGATTCCACGATATGCAAACTCCAGCAAAGAATAAAAATATAAGCACAGAATCCAAAACACCATAGATCACAGATACTACAAGCCATAAAACATGAAAATTTATCACTTTGGTAACTTAAACTCAATTCTTGTATAATCTCATCATCTTTAACATTTTTCAGAACACATAAAATTCACTTTATAGATGAGAAACAAAGAAATGGAAGTCTGAAGTGACAGCACCTGGTAAAAGTTGGGTTGTGCTCAGTCATGACAACCAGTAGCTTCAGAGCATATGCTGGTACAGGGTCCGGCTCCGTGAGGATGTGTTCATACCTGAAAGGACAACATGATTAAAAAGCACTCAGAGCTTTTCTCATCGTAAGTTTCCTCTGATCAACAGAAACAATATTCCAAGAGTTTCTAACATGTTTCCAAAAAAAGCAGATACTGAAATAAATGTATGAGCCATACCTGCATTTCCCAGTGGTGGTCAGTGATGACACAGACCTACCACTCAGAGCATGGGGGCTGGGAAGATTCAACTGGACAATTCAGCTAAAATGATCAGTACAGTCTACCGACACAGTAAGAGACTCAGAAATTTTAGCATTTGTGTTGGGTGTTGCAAAACTACCTCACATTCAGATATTCTAGAGGACTCATGAGATCCGTGTATGGTTGTACTCTTGGTACAGACAGTACAACAAAGGCACAGAGCTGAATCTTAAGGGAGACAGACACAGGCGGAGCTGGAAGATTCCCTGTGCAAGCTTGCTTATCCTCTCTCCCTGTCACAAAGGGTCACACAGCATGCTGTTTCTCCCAGCCATGAAACTGCAGCATATATGTGTGATGTTACCACCCAAGGAAGTCCATTACAGACTCATGGGACCAAGGTGTTTATTGAGTGGGGCTGGTCACACAGGCAACCTCAGTTCAGTCGCTTAGTTGTATCCGACTCTTTGTAACCCCACAGACTGCAGCACATCAGGCTTTCCTGTCCATCACCGACTCCTGGAGCTTGCTCAAACTCATGTCCATCGAGTCAGTGATGCCTTTCAACCATCGCAACCTCGGTCGTCCCCTTCTCCTCGTGCCTTCAATCTTTTCCAGCAGCAGGGTCTTTTCCAGTAAGTCAGTTCTTCGCATCAGGTGGCCAAAGTATTGGAGATCCAGCATCAGTCTTTCCAATGAATATTCAGGACTGATTTTCTTTAGGAATGACTGGTTTGATCTCCTTGCATCCAAGGGACTCTCAAGAGTTTTCTCCAACACCACAGTTCAAAAAAATCAATTCTTCGGTGCTCAACTTTCTTTACAGTCCAACACCCACATTCACACATGACTACTGGAAAAACCATAGCTTTGACAAGACAGACCTTTGTTGGCAAAGTAATATCTCTGCTTTTTAATATGCTGTCTATGTTAGTCATAGCTTTTCTTCCAAGGAACAACTGTCTTTTAATTTCATGGCTGCAGTCACCATCTGCAGTGATTTTGGAGCCCAAGAAAATAAAGCCTCTCACTGTTTCCCTTGTTTCCCCGGATGGTCTTGATCACTGCCTCCTGTACAGCGTCATGAACCTCCATCCATAGTTCTTCAGGCACTCTATCAGATCTAACCCCTTGAATCTGTCTGTCACTTCCACTGTATAATCATAAGGGATTTGATTTAGGTCATACCTAAATGGCCTAATGGTTTTCCCTATGTTCTTCAATTTAAGTCTGAATTTGGCAATAAGGAGTTCATGATCTGAGCCACAGTCAGCTCCCAGTCTTGTTTTTGCTGACTGTATAGAGCTTCTCCACCTTTGGCTGCAAAGAATATAATCAATCTGATTTCAGTATTGACCATCTGGTGATGTCCATGTGTAGAGTCATCTCTTGTGTTTCTGGAAGAGGGTGTTTGCTTTGACCAATGCATTCTCTTGGCAAAACTGTGATAGCCTTTGCCCTGCCTCATTCTGTACTCCAAGGCCAAATCTCCTGTTACTCCAGGTATCGGTTGACTTCCTACTTTTTGCATTCCAGTCCCCCATGATGAAAACAACATCTTTTTTGGATGTTAGTTCTACAAGGTCTTGCAGGTCATCATAAAACTGTTCAACTTCAGCCTCTTCAGCATTAGTGGTTGGGGCATAGACTTGGACTACATAGGCAATCAAACATGTATCAAAGTCCTGGACTTTCCAAATGGAAGCAGGCATCTGGCATAAACCATACCATCTGCACAGACAGCTGAGACACAGTGGGCTACATACCCTCATTAGCTAAACACTGACTGGCAGCTCTCTGGGAGCCCAGCTCCAAGATGGCAGCCAAGGGCCCACCTTGCAAGTAGACCTTTCTCAGAAGAGCAGTCTCAGGCCTGCTATGTCAACTGTTTTCTGCACTGCGTGCTTATTTATACCTTAGAACCTGAAATGAAAAGTATGACCACAGATCATATAACTCAAAATGCCATCATCAGAAGTTTTCACAACAAAGCCAGGCTGTGCTCTCATGTTATTTGCTATTAATACAAAAAGAGTTGGACTAAACACTGTGTCTGACCTACTTAGATTAAGCTATGCAGTAAACAGCCCCGTGCAGATGCTCAGTTAATAAGCACTGAATGAATGAATGAACAAACAGACTAACCCATCAACTTTACAACTTAACTCTCTGAAACAACTAACAAGGAGGCAAAACGTCCCCAAAAGTCCAAAATGTGTATTTAAAATTCCATGATGTGGAGCGAAAGCTTTATCATCTAGAGAACAGGGCCCCAGGCTCTTACTCAGAGCCTATTTACTCTCATTTTGGAAATCATTGCATAATAAGCTTAATTATGCAGCCTCTGAGCCCACAATGATTTAAAAAAAAAAAAAAGAGCCAAGTAAAGGGAGGAAAGGGACTATTACAGAAAGGCAACCCGAGAATTTTAAAAAGTGCAGCTTGAAAGCATAGGAAACACGAAAGAAAGCAAACCCAAGAACTCCTAGCAGAGAGCAGTTCAGGGAGCATTTAACACAGAGGAAGCAGGCGCTCAGTCCCCAGTGGGACCTGAGAGCCCATTATGCACCATAATGTTCAACATGGGGGCAGTGAATCAAGGAAATGTTAAGTTGGATAGACTGCTCTGTTTAAGGAGTCAGAAACTACCATATTTTAGTAATGTTTCTTATGAAATATTTTTAAATTGTAGCAGTTAGAGATTTGCCTGTGTATGATAAAGACAGAAGAAAAAACAGCAATCATTCATGATAAACCATAAATAAAACAGTAATAAAGAGAATGTTAAAAAAAAAAACTGCAAAACCACATGTAAGTAATTTTAAGAATGAAAAAAAAATCAAATTGATGAGAGTAAGACATTCTATCATATGAAAAAAAAAATCAAGGAACATTTTTGGAGGTGAAAAAAATGTATTTGTAAAGCTTACAATTCAGAATTTTTTCAAAACAGGAACAACACAGCATTATCCCTTTCTCTAATAGTTTTATGAAATAAAAAGCTCTTACCCTAAATTGGTGACACCCAAGCCTGCCTTCAGGTTCAGTGATTTGCTAGGTGGGCTCACAGAACTCAGAATACTTGTTGTATTCCTAAGTATGGTTTCTTAGAGAAAGGATAACTGGTTAAAATCAGCAAAGGTGAAAGACACAGGGTAGAGTCCAGGGGGACCGGGCCCAAGCTTCTCGTTGTCCTCTCCCAGTGGAGCTGTGTGGACAGGGCTCAGTCCTCCCAGCAGCAATGTGTGGTAGCATGTGTAAGGTACTCCCAGCCAGGAAGGCACAGGCATGCAGGGTTCTACTAGGGGCCAGTTCCCTAGGCATAGGGTACCTTAGTGACTGACCTGTCTTCAGCCCCTTTGGGAGTCAGAGTCAAAATGCCCCACTGTAATTCACACTGTTATCCAGAAATATCTGGCATGGCTCAAGGCCCCAGGGATACAGAGACTCTTTTATCTGGCACGAATATTCCAAAGCCTCAGAACTATTCTTCCACAAGGCAGTCAAGCGCCAGTTTCTTCATCATGTGCAGGATTTGAACCATGCCCCACCTGCTAAGCAAAGCCTCCACAGCACATATACTTAACAGGGAAATAGAGGCACTGCTGAGTTTAGAGAGTGGCAATAGAATCAGAGGGAAGAGAAGAATGCGCGCTTCCACTGGTTACTAGTATTTGGAAATCGTCGGCCAGAGACTTTCAGCTGACGAGGGGGGTGAGAAACTTCTTATGAGTCACTCACTCTGGACAGCCTCCCCATCCCCACTTCCAGACTTATTGGAATGACTGAGGAAAGGACTACAAACTTATGAATTTTAAAAAGCTTCCCATGTGATGGAACTCATGTGCTTGCACAGAATGTACAGGAGGATAAACAGACAAATAGTTAGAAATATAACAGAGAAAACAATCTCAAGAGGACTGAAAAATATGAAATATTTTTGAATGGACTGAACAAGAACATGCAAAGCCTACATTTAAAAATAAAACACCAATGAAACTTTCACTGTCTGAAATACAATACAAATGTGTTGAGGTTGTCTGAGGTTATCTAACCTTGAAACAGGAGAGAAGGATGAAGCTTGTACCAGCCTATGCATGACAATTTTCCCCAAGAATGTTGCTGTTTTTCTCCCCTTGTAAAAGAAGGGTAAAACAAATAATGGATCTGTTCAGAACAGAAATATTGATATGCTGAATATATTTTAATCAAAGATAGGTTTGTAATAGCCAGCAAAAATTGGCCCCAAAAATGCTGAGATATATTAAGCTTGTCTTCTCGAGAAAGCAACTGAGCTGATAGTAAATGGATTTTACACTTCTTTGAATGACACTTATAGGAAAAAAACAAAAACAAACAAACAAAACACAATGATAATCCAGACTCCAGAAATGGCTATAAAGCAGAGTGACCAGTGAGGAGTGGCCCATCTGGATGGCCGGGGCTGGAGAGGAGCACTCTGAGTGCCATGAGCCAGAGATGGAGATTGTTATCAACATAAAAGCATGCTGTCCATACAGGAACCCAAGACAGGGCCCACTCTTTTACTTCTAGGATCCTCCCCAGATAAGGAGTCTTTGCTAGGTCCCAAACAGTTAGAAACCAGGCGGGGAAAGCCATTCATACTAAATTCTCTGAGAGGAGAGAAAGCTTTTAAAATCACATTTGGGGATTTAAGGGACAGACTCTTCCCTATCTTGTTAAGTGTCTGGAGAAACCAGTGTCCAATGAGACAGTCTGGCAGAACATTTAAACAGACTAGTTAAACCACTACGGATTATTGTGAGAAGTCATTCTGGGAGTGTGACCAAAGAACCAGCCAAATGGAAAGAAGGGCCCATCTGATTGAGGCAAAGGGGAGGCACAATGTCATAAAGAAGTCCACTATGCTGGAATTAAACCCCGAACTCACATTTCACGTGTCAGTGGAGAATTTGGGAGAAAACAGTGGTTCCAGAATATCCAAGGGACTTTAAGGGATACAATGAGGAAGAGCCTGCTAAATGAAAAGCTGAAGCACTTTACAAAGCCACCAGAACTGTTAAGTTCTAGTAGGGTGGGATCAAGAATAGACACAAATTAAAAGGAAAGAAAGGTGATCCAACACTGGACAAGAAAGAGTCATCACAGAAAGGAAGACAGAACAGTCAGGCCGTATCTTATGAAAATATATCATCAATAAATTAAAAATTCAAGGAAAAAAATGTTTAAGTTTGTTGAAGTACTAAAATGAGTAAACATTCACATATTCATGAGTGAGAAGGCCTCCACAGCATGACAACAAATGAGAAGTGAACCCCCAAATTTCACAGCTTTCAAGTTTTAAAGTAGTAAGTATTTCTCAATGACAAAATCACCATAAACAAATCAAGTAGGCAAAGTTTATTTACAGAATTTTATATATTTTATACTGTCTTTATATATAACGAGCTATTTGCAAACCAATAACAACAATCCCACAGTGGTGGAGGGGAGGAAGAAATCCACCTAAGAGGAACATAAATGGCCAACATCACGAATATCAGAAGGAATGCAAGCTGAAGCTAGGAAGAGCACAGAAAAACAGGCAGTTTCGTAAAGGGAAACTGGTCGTATACACCGTTTGCTATCTTTGGAAAAAACTGCCCAAACATGATGAATGTAATTTTTAACACAGTGGTTCCACCTCTGGAGATTCAACAAAAAGAAATCACCATGCACCCAAAGATGTAGCCCTGAAAATGGCCTTGCAGTAAATGTAACAGTGGAACACTGGGGACCTCCTAGATACTTACTAACCAGAAACTGTTCAGTGATTTCAAAACATTTATAAATGTAGGTGTAGACATTCAATAAATTAGCGTTAAATAAGTATGTGACACAGAGACAGTGCACTAAGTCATGTCCGACTCTTGCGACCCCATGGACTGTAGCCCACCAGGCTCCTCTGTCTATGGGATTCTCCAGGCAAGAATACTGCCATTTCCTTCTCCTCAGATATTCACAGTATCATGTCTGGAGGAAGAGACAGGCTGCAAGGAGGAAATTTCAGAAAGTACTAAGTAAATCTCATTAGAAATGAAGAAACCATTAGTAGAGGGGGCAGATGTTAACATAAAATGGAAGGCAAGAGGCAAATCACTGAGAATCTTGAATGGCTGGGTAAGAACTGTTAATATTATTTTCTTCATTCTGAAGGTTTCAAGGTCTCTGAGCAAGGGAAAGCTATGAGGAAGGCAGTATGTTAAAATGCATTTGTAACAATGCAGGGTGAATTCCAGGCTTAAACAGCTTAAAGGAAAGAGATGTGTAGGATTAGATAAAAAGAAGACTGTCAAACATCAAAACATGGAGCTGAAATCTACCCTGAGAGAAGGCTGGGTACTTACTCTGGATTGCTGTGAGAAAGGGGTAGATAACCAACTCTTCTTGGCATTTTCTGTACAGGCGCTTCCAAATTTTGTACTAGGTGATATCCTGAGTCAACTCCAAAATTTTATGAACTGAGTCAAAAAATTTTATGAACTGACGTTTATATCCTAAGACTTTCCAGTCTTGTGTTTTTACGTGACCTGAGTTCTATGCAATACTCTCTTGTCTTGTATGAATGCATAGATACTCAAGTGTATCAGCAGTAACCTGGACATATAAGTGGATGGAGAAAGAAACAAATGGTGGGAAGATACATATATATATTTATATATATATATATATTTTTTTTTTAAGTGAGAGAAAGGTAAGACTTCAAAATAAGTATTAAATATAATTTCAGATAGTAAGCCCTAATGTCTGGCTTCTTGGATAAAATCAACAACAAATTTTAATTATAAAGGCCCAAAAGGCTCCAAAAAAAACTAAAAATGACTTCAATAAAGTAATACTCAAGGTTTACAAAATACTATGTGAAAAAACTGGAGCACTAGAATTATTCTGATTCAGAGGAATGAAAGAGTATTTATCCTTACTCCTCAAATTATCCCAATTTAGATTCTCACAGGTGGTTCCCCCAGGGAGGAAAAAAAATCACTGTACCTATGTACCTAAATGCACTGACTTAGGTTAACACTCAGAAACATAAAAGAATTTAAGTAGAAGGAAAAAAGTAGAACTTTCATCTGGTACAAAAATATTTAAATATTATCTGCAAAAAAAAAAAAAAAAGCTTATCTAAGGAAAGGCTGAAAATGAAATACTCCTAAATACTCTGATTCCCATCAAAGATGGTCAAGTTCATGCCTATTTTAACACAGAATAAGTAGTTAAGGAAGACAAAGATGCAACACAGAGAACCATCTGGATGTCTTTTGAGTCACCAACACAGAAATTTGGTAGTGAAATTCAAGACTTTGCTGGATATTATTTCAGAGACAAACTCTACAGTGTGTTGCCACAACAAAACCCACTTATAAATTCATATTTCTAAAAGGAAATACAATTCTACGTTGTCAAGGATACAGTCCTTTCTGAAATTCTGAAAAACAAAGTCTTAATAATTGATGAAGTCATTATAGCCCTGATGATTGTACAGGTCACAAGAGAATTAGAAAACAGAAGTAAAAAAAAAAAAAAAAAAAAACACAGACAGTACTCACTTTCCCCAGGAGAGAAAGGCTGAATGTTCTACTGTCAAAAAAACACTGTCAACACATTTACATCAGCATGATCTCCTTTCCATACAAAACACTCAAAGCTAAAAGAAAATATGAAAATAGAACAAAAACGTGTTGGCAAAGTGGTTCCAATCTACCAAAGGCAAATTTCATAGCACATTTTCCCCCATGGCTTTCTACCTGGCATAAAGCCCTTCCTTGATATGCTACCTAAATAAAATAAGCTCTCCCTCCATTCCCCTCGTCAACTGAGGTGAAAAAAAAAAGCATAAACTAAAACTTGAGACACCTTTTATTTGGCAGACTTGCTGGGGACTCAGATAGCTCTGAGGGACTGCACAGAGAGGAAAGAGAGGAGCCATGATATATAGGCACTTTCACAACAAAAAATAGGTAGACAGTTGGAACAAAGGATTACCGTTAATTAAAGAAAAACTAGACATCTCACGTTAATGAATCTAGCACTTTTCTCTGTATGGGAAGATGCAAGAGTCTGGGATTACTGAAATTATCCCTTTGAAACACACCTTAGCTATCAAGGACCTATTCTTTCCTGCACCCTGAATCCCCCCAGGGTACAGAGTCTGGGGAGGCTGCAGTAGCTGACAGCTTGGTGGCCACACTGCCCTTTGTTGATACGGCAGGTGTCATTCTCCATCTACTTACACCATTCTGGTTTTTCTTCACAGCGCCCACAACGAACTGAAATCACCTTACGTGTTCATTTGTTTAGTCTCACCCACTAGACCGTAAGGGCACCAGGAGGCAGGGATTCAGTCTTTCTCACCATAATATCCTGAGTGGCTGACACAGACGTCTCTTGATATCATTTATTGAATGAATTAAGAAAGAAAGAGAGAGAAGAGAAGGAAGGGTTTTAAACCTCCTATGAATGATCACACAAGGGAGTTCAAATTACACTATTTATGTTTGTATGAATATTAGAATTTCCTCTTCCCTAAGAAGAGTAATGATGTATTCCCTGAACGAATGACGTAGTCCCATTTACACAGCAATGCCCTCCCCTTATGTAACAAGCGACAGACAAAAATTTTCAGTCAGAAGACTACTTTCAGTGTTAAGATTTCACCGATAAGAACTTTGATATAAAACTTCTGAGCAGTAATGATTTTAATTAATAAGGTCAGTCTGGGCTTAAGCTCCATTAAATATTGCCTCTTTTTCTTCTGCAACAACCTTCAAAATTAAATCTTGTCTCTGCTGAAAAAAAATCATGCCAATTTTCTAAGTATATGTGGTTTATCTTTCTTCTCAGAGGAAAAAAAAAACTTTTTCCCATTAATCATACAGGTAACAGTTGGCATTCCAACTGTCTTGAAAAAAGGGGGGAAATGGAGAGAAGAGGTGGGAGGGAGGAGGAAGTAAGGGTATACACACCAAGTCAACGGCAGGACGGAGACCTGAGTACAAATATATTCTAATCACAAGATCCAGACTGCCAATGACTGACATTACCAAGCTCAATAAGCAGAGAGTTTTCTCCAGCTGGTGGCCAAGGAGGAAGTCAGGGAAATGGCAAGCATGAAGGGATTTGACAAACTGCTGCTGATTCGAAGATGGAGGGGCCACGTGAAAGGAGTTCTGGGCAACTAAAATACCAGGAGGTGGCAGAGAAATAGGTGCTTTGGCCCTGCAACTGTGTACAGCTGTATAAATAATGGCCCCCAGAAGATATGTTCAAGTCCTGACCCCTAACCCTGTGAAGGTGACCTTATTTGGGTCTTTGCAGATGTAGTTGAGGATTTCCAGGTAAGATGGGCCTGAATGGAGGGTACTGCTGCTGCTGCTGCTAAGTCGCTTCAGTCGTGTCCGACTCTGTGCAACCAGAGACGGCAGCCCACCAGGCTCAGGCCCTAAATATAATGACTGACGTCCTTACGAGAGAGAGGCAGAGGAAAATGTGAAGCTGGGAGGCGAGAAGGCCACATGAATACAGACAGACTGGAGGGATACTGCCGTAAACCCACAATGCCCATAGCTCAATTCTCCCTCAGAGTCTCCCTAAAAGAAAGAACCCTGCTGACACTTTGATGGCAGACCTCTGGCCTCCTAAATCATGGAAGAGAACAGTCCTGTTGTTTTAAGCCGGTCTCTGTATGGTAATCTGTTACAGCAGCCCTGAAAAACTAATACAGACCACAAGAAACAATCCTGCCAGTAGCCTGAACGAGCCCGGAGGCAGAATTTTCCTGGAGTCTTCAGACAAGGACTAAGCCCAGTATTGTACTGTGTGTGTTACTCACTCAGTTGTGTCCAACTCTTTGTGACCCCATGGACTATAGCCTGCCAGGCTCCTCTGTCCATGAAATTTCCCAGGCAAGAACACTGGAGTAGGTTGCCTTTTCCTTCTCCAGGGGATCTTCCCAACCCTGGGATCGAACCTGAGTCTCCTGCACAGGTCGGCAGGTTCTTTACTTGTCTGAGCCAGCAGGGAAGTCCTGAATTATAGTGGCTGGGATCTTTCCAACCCAGGAATTGAACCCAGGCCTCCTGCATTGCAGGCAGATTCTTTATCGACTGAGCTACGAGGGATACCATTAACATGTTATTTATCGATAGAAAAGCTAATAGAATGTTTAGAGTTTAATTTTCTTGTATTGTTAGTTAATACTTATATACAAAATTTAAGTTGTGATGGAAACATCCCTTTCTTGCTCCTGACATGGAAATGTCCATAACAGAATACTATTTAGACTGTGATCAAAGGAATCCAGTGTTCTGGGCCATGTTAACAGATAAGCTGTAGGAAGTAGTGTCATTGTGGCATATAATGTTGAGAAATCCTAAGCTTAAAAAAGTTAAACGGGTAAAAATCAAAAGCACACAGAATATTCCAGGAAGAACACATGTTCCAGAGCACGTTTATAAACATGTGCACACCCACAGTTTAAGAAAGGTGGCTTCCATATTTATTTAATGTATACTTATGTGAGGGGCTTCCCAGCACAGTGGTAAACAACCTACCCGCCAATGCAAGACACACAGGAGACTCGGGTTCAATCCCTGGTCTGCTTACTGCCCACTGCTCTGCCTCTTCCAGGCCTGGGCTTGCCTCCATTCCAGCCTAGGGTATCCACTCCTCTTCTATCTAATCATTCTCAGGTTTCAAAGTCTAACTCAAATACCAACTCTCTATAAGTCATATTATATAATCTTCCATATACAAAAGGCACTAAACAAACACTTCAAACCAAAGTTCAGGACTTCCCTGGTGGCCGAGTGGTTGAGAGTCTGCCTGTCAATGCGGGGGACACAGGTTCGACCGCTGCTTTGGGAAGACCCCACGTGCCACGTGACAACTGAGCCTGTGCGCCACAAGAGAAGCCACAGCGATGAGAAGCCTGCTCATTGCAGCTAGAGAGTAACCCCCACTCCCTACAACTAGAGAAAGCACGCATGCAGGAACAAAGGCCTCATACAGCCAAAAATAAACAAATAAATCTGTTAGAAAAAGGGCTGAGATCATTAAAAAAAAATAAAATCAGTGTGATGAAGTGACTTTAAAAAAAAGAAATAAAGAAACCAAAGTTCATCTTTCTAGAAAGCAAAGCATGGACAGTAACAAGAGGTGACAGTTTTCTGATATTTACAGCTCACACAGTAAGTGATTTACTCATGATATCTATGATGGTTTCATTACTGATGCATCACCAATTATTCTCAGCGCATCAGTGAGAGTATTTCAAGATGAGATTACCTCAACAGACTGAGTAACACAGATGACCCTCCCTGATGTGGGTGGGCCTCGTCTCATCGGCCGAAAGAGAACAAAAAGACTGAATCAGAAGGAACGCCCCCTGCCCCGCTTCCCTGCTCTGGGACATGGGGTCTTCTACTGTTTCTGAACTTAAATGGAGACACTGACGCTTCCTGAGTCTCCAGCCTGTCAGCTTCCAGACTGGCACTTACACTTTCAGCTCTCCTGGTTCTCAGGCCTGCAGACTTAAACTGGAACTATACCATTGGTTCGCCTGGGTCCTCGTTTACAGCCTGCCAATCTCAGGACTTCTTGGCCTCCATAATCAAGTGAGCCAATTTCTTATAACAAAGCCCTTTTGTGTTCTCGCGCGCGCTCTCTCTCTCTCTCTATATATATATATATATACACACACACACACACACACACTCACATACATCCTATTCCTTCCGTTTCTCTGAGAATCATAACTAATATTTATTTTAATATGGTATTTATTCTTACAACTGAGTTTTCACTCTAATCATACCACAATTCTCAGAAGCACCTGGAACACAGGTATTACATGGTACTTAACAAGATTAAATTACTGTGCTTCCTGAAAATTTTACAACAGCTCTTAGAAGAAGACATCCACTCTTCCCCTAGGATCATCACCCACGGGCCACTTAACCGAGCAGAAAGAGCCTCTCTGAGAACAAAGCCGCACAGACGCAGGCAGAGTAGAGACGGTGAGGGGGACACGTCCACACAGTACTGTGGACATAATTGAAACCCCTGAACTCAGCTATATTTGACACCAGCACAAGTCTGACTTCTTAGTTATGTAAGAAAATAATTACTTAGCAAGTTAGTCTGAGTTAAGTATTACTGTTTGCAAATAAAACTGTCCTAACTAATACAACATTTTCAGGTGAAAAGACTGAAAAGATTGTCACTGTGGCTTTATCTAAAGTACTGTTTACAATCAAAGATAATTAAAACTTTAACAAAATTAAAAGGATCAACATTAATATGTCTATTTGCACACTGAAGCAGGTGCTATATAGCTCCTATAAACTCTAGAAACTTCATTATTCTTAAGCCATCATATGTACATACCATTATGAGCATTTCTAAACTTACAATTACCAAGAGCTATCTTCAGAAACCAAACCTTGTTAAGGTTTCTAGTTTTCCATTATGTAAGTTAAATGAATGCATCACTTATATTTCAGTTTTTAAAATTTGTACAGATTACTTATTGAGCCCTTACTATATATGACAAGTGGGCACAATTATTATTAACTATTTAATGGCCACTACTATGAAATATGTACTCTTACTGTACCACTGGAGAGGGAAATGGAAACCCATTACAGTATTCTTGCTGGAGAATTCCCTGGACAGAGGAGCCTGGTGGGCTATAGTCCATGGAGTCACAAAGAGTCGGACACAACTGAGTGACTAACACCCACCGTACATATCACAATCTTCCTTTTAGAGTTTAATATGAGAGAGTATAATAATCTTCCTAATAGTAAGAGTCGGGGAGCTCCATATTTGTCTAGAGTGTATTATGTCCCACATACTGCACTAAGTGCCTAAGAGAAGCATCCCATCTAACCCTCATTTTTGAATCTTCTGAATTAGATACTATTATCCTCCTTTTATAGATGAGGAAACTGAGGCTTAGAGAATGAAATGCAGAGCCAAGACCTGTGCTCCACAGCAGAATCAGTCCACAAGCTTTGAAAACCTTCTACACTACATCCCAGTAAAGCCCACACCATTATCCAAAGTACGTTTCAAATTGCTGAACAAAGACCTGAGCTCATCTACGTTACATTTGTTCTTGAATTGCCATGTGATTGACATGTGTGTTTTCCTCTTTAATTTCTCACCTCTGGAAAAGGTACAGATGCACATGAAAGGAAATACATATTATTCATTACAGCTCAGATGAATAAAATACGAGCACTAAGTTATACAATCAATACTTTCTACACTAAAAACTGTTCCAAAAGTGGGCAGACTGTAGAAATGAAATTAGATAAATATGCATAGGTGTTAACAAACTAACATGAAGCCAAGAAGTTTTATTGGGGGAAATACTTGGGGGACATCTCAGGTCCTGGAAAATGCTTAGTACAATTTCAGTACAAGTTGTCAGGTAACAGACAATCAATGTATATCTTTTAAAATCCTTGGGACTGCCCTGGGGGTCCAGTGGTTAAGGATCCGCTTGCCCCTGCAGTAGACACAGGTTTAATCCCAAATCTGGGAATATCCCACATGCCTCGGGGCAACAAAGCCTGTGTGCCACAATACTGACCCCACGTGCCCTACAGCCGGCAAGCGGCAACTAAGGAGAGCCCACGCACAGCAACAAAGACCCAAAGCAACCAAAAGTAAATACATACATAACATTTTTTAAAAACACATATTTTGTACAAAACTACACTGAAGCACTTAGTTGTCAGAAAGATACATATGGTTGTATGTAAGTAGTTCGGAAATGTAAGATGGCAGTGAAAGCATTTATCAGTTCCATGAGACAAATCTGAATCTTTGGACTTCTCTGGCAGTCCAGTGGTTAAGACTCCATGCTTCCAACACAGGGGGTCATGGATTTGATCCCTGCTCAGTACTCTTGCCTGGAAAATCCCATGGACGGAGGAGCCTGGTGGGCTGCAGTCCATGAGGTCGCTAAGAGTTGGACACGACTGAACGACTTCACTTTGACTTTTCACTTTATGCATTGGAGAAGGAAATGGCAACCCACTCCAGTATTCTTGCCTGGAGAATCCCAGAGACGGGGGAGCCTCGTGGGCTGCCTTCTATGGGGTCGCACAGAGTCAGACACGACTGAAGCGACTTAGCAGCAGCAGCAGCAGTGAACTAAGATCCCACAATGCATGGCAAGCAATCCATCATTTTTTTTTTAAAAGATTTGAATCTTATAATCATCCACATTAAGTACAAACCATATATGCACATATGCATACATAACAAATGCAACCAAAAATATATTCATTGATAGTTTATCACTGAAAAAGCACCAATAAGAAAGTTTAATTTTTTTTCATATAATCATTTTCTTACATGGGGGTATCAAAAGTATTCTTATTGTATGTTACCAGGGCTCTCCCTGAACCTAACTGCAGAAGCATGGGGAGCAGCAAGAACCAAGGGGCTGGCCTCATACATCAAGCCATCAGGGGTCAAGCTCCCAAGAGTCAAGACAGGCTCTCTCAGAGGGAGTAGGGTTGTCACACACTGGCTACACATTTCGTAAAATGTATCTTCCTGAGTCAACAAGCAGTGGTTGAGCTCTTTAGAATATAATTAGATCTCATTTCTATATCATGAAAAAAAAATGTCTTTTTTTAAATGAGAAAGATCTTGAGCGGTTTAACAAATATCAGGGAGCAGCTGGTGCAACTGCCATCCTTGGAAACTTGCTGGCCTGACTCAGACCGCAGCCTAGGCCCTGAGAAAGCAGGATCAGGCGTGCTCATCAATGCCTGACACACCTTCCAACAGTTAATTTTGGAAAAAAAATATTTAACAGTGATATATGGCATGCACTTATTTAATTTCAATTTCTTTTGTTTGATAAAATTTGCAGAGTTGCTTGAATTATGTCATTTTAGAGCTTAACATATTTGCACTGGGCACTCTCAGCAGTTATCACATCATGTGTCTGCTACATAAGCAATGGAGTAAAAGGAAAGAATACATCCCTTCTGTTAATTAATACTCATTAACTGTTCTGGTACTATTCCCCAATTCAGCTGCCCCAAATATATTATTTTTAGTTAAACAATTTCCACTGCAAGAGTTTGGCGAGGAGTGAAGGAAGATGTCCTTCCTTCTCCATTATTTCTGAGTAAGGTCCAGGAAAAGTCCCAGTTTCAAGTTCAGAAGTCTCATCATGCTGACCTTGAATAATAAACCTTATCCTTCTGGCCACAAACACCTTTGAATATGCAAAAGTTCAGTCACATGCCTCATAAAAAAACAGATAAAGCTCTGAATGGATGTTTCTGAAGATGGACTGAGACTCTCCTGGGCCCCAAGCAGTGTAGTAGTTACTGCCTCTCTTTCTAGACCTCCGACAGTGAGTGCCTGAGCACACACACAGAAATATCAGGACCCTCCCTGAGACCCCAGGCCCATCACTGGACCTGGTCTGGTGGCGGCATCCTGGGCACCCCACCCTTCCCTGCCTGAGTGCAGCATGTGAAGCTTACTGGGGAAGTAAGCCATCTCTGATTAGAGCCAGAAGATTGTTGTCAGAGTCGACATTCACCACCTCCTTGCCTTCATCAGGCTCCTGGTTCACAAGCAGGGATGTGGTTTCTGAGAGTAGCCGCAAGCTGAAGAGTCTCCACTCCACTGGAAAGACAGAGAGATGCCAAGAACGTGACCACATGGAGTCGGAAGGAAAACAGAACGTGTACCTGCTGGTGCTTGTTGATGTGGTCACACTTACCATTCTGGCTCTGAACCAATGACACCAAGGGGGGCAGGATATAATCAACCACCTAAAAAACAAGACGTAAAAGACTCCGTTCAAATCCCAACAAACAAAAAACTAATACTGTCTGTGTGCCCGATGCACAGCGGGGTCAAACAACACTCGAAGGTCGGAGTTTGGAGCAGAGAAAGGTTTAGTGCAGGGCCCTGCAAGGGGATGAGTGGTTCATACCCTAAAAACCCCAAACTCCCTGAAAGCTTTCAGCTAAAGCCTTTCATCGGAAAGGTGAGGGAGGGGCGTGGTTAGCTGTTGCAGACTTCTAGGTGTCAGATCCTGTGTTCTTGTAGCTGTTTACAATGTTCCCATAAACCTTCGCCAAATGTTATTCTCTGTTCTGATAAGAAGGGACAAGGTCACCAGGCTCAACTTTCACCCTCTGAGGCCCAGGCCTGGCTAAGAGGAAGGGGCCCCCTGCAGATCAGTCCCCCTGAATGCTGGCACAGCCCCCAGCCTGGTCCTCCCACCAGTGCCCTGTCCAGCTGAGGAGGTGGATCTCAGCTGGCAGCATCTTCAGGGCCAGGTCTCCACACTCTGCCCAGCTGTCATCACTGAGGGAGCCAGGCGCCCAGCAGCCTGTGGCCCTCAGGCTGCCCTAACAGGGGCATGGTTTTGTGGACCAACATCCAAGATGACCACCGTCACCTTTAGGTCATGGAGGTGGGGATGGGGGAGAGGTCTGCATCTCCTCAAAGCCTAGGGCTGGCCAGTGGAGGGCCTGGCAAGAGCTCTGGAGCCTGCAGGGCACAGCCCCCTGCTTGTCCCCGGGCCCCCACCTCACCCACTAGCCTGAGGGCCTGGAGGTCCTGGGAAAGAAGGCCACGACCCACCTCTCACTGCACTTTCTGCCACGAGGACCACTGCCCCGCTGACCATAGGCAAAGTGGGCCTCTAGCCACAGTCCTTGCCCACCCCCCAGGGTCACATGCTCACATGCTAAGTGTCCGTCAAACCTGCCCTGCCCCTGTTACAATATCAACCACTACCCACGCCATTTTTCACTGACAAATCACTAGTCAGAGGGGTGAAAAACATCAACAGCTAAATTTGCCCAGCATCTAAACTCTGCATGACACTTAATTAACAACCAAGCTCATTTCAACCTGGAAAAGTCTTCAGGTCAAGATAACACTGTGATCATCAAGACAGTAGTTTATCAAAACCTTCAGAGTTGATGAAAGGAACGTTAGTATGTAATACAAAATCTGCCTGGCATGCATTGACATTGAACTGTCAAATTAATATACATTTAAGTTGGTGATCATTAATCAAGTTTAAACAATCATCAAAATGTTGGGAAAAAAGGAGATACATAATCCTCATGTTTTCACAAATACATCAAAGTGCTCTGACAAGTTAATCTTGGTGGTTTTGAGATGCAGATTCCAAAGATCTGAATCCATTACACATACCACCTCTATGATTTTCTTGTTATATCAGAGCACTATCAAATATGGTTTGAAATCGACTCCACAATAACAATTTACCCGTGGGATGAAAACAGATGATGAAGAAAGGACAAATCACTCCCACTGTCTAATTCTCAAAACAACGGTCTCACCTGGTGAACTATTTTGGTGACAATAAATAAAACTCCTATCGTTTACACCTGCATTGATTCCTGATCCTAAGATACGTATTCGTTCTCACCACAGACAAAAGGCAGAAGTGGCCACAGCCCAAAACCACCCTCCTGTTGTCCAAACCAGTGAAAGAATGCCCTACACAGGCCAGGATCTCCACACATGGGTAGTGGCCCATCAGTATCACCCTGTTCTACGCAACTTCACAAAATAAATTTACACATGACAATATATCTAGACAGTTGTACAAGAACCGTAAGGACTAGGGCATTTGGTTTTGGGTTTTTTTTTTTACCCTTTTTCATTGAGTGATGTCGCATCGCTTAAAGCATACACCTCAAATTTCACAAAGGAATTTTGAAAACTCTAAACTCCCAGTTATGTCAAAAGCAAAAACTATGTAAAGAAGAGAAATACATCTCATCATCAACCCCTGTCAACATGCTCAACACCCATCTTGAAGGTTTAAGAGAGCACATTAAGACAGGAGTGGGACTAAAATTATCTACATGTCCAACTCTATAGGTTTGACGATTAAGTATGGTCCAAAAAGCAAAACTATTAGAAGATGAACAGCCAAAAATCAATTCTCTTCCCAATGTCTCTACAACAACCAATCAAACAACATAATTTTAGAAAGACACCATTTACAACAATGATAAAATTCTAAGGGTCTATGATATCATGACTTTTACCAAATACAAATACACACATATATATAAAATTTAACTGGTTTAAAAAAAAAAAAAGCTGGAAAGCTATTATAATCATGCTCACAAGAAGAAAAGAGCTAAACAAACTGAAAATCAACAACTCATCTCAGATAAATCAGAGAATTAAAGTCACAAAGAAAACCAACTGTCCACTAGAACTGAAGACAAAGGCAAAGGCAGAAAATCGTAGCTTAACAGGAGCAGAAACTGCCACTGGAGCCAGCAACTGGTACAAAAACTTAAACAGTAATTGACTAGAGTTGGAGTCTGAGATGATAAAACCTCCTGGAGGCCCAGCCTTAGTGCAGCCACCCACCTCCCAAAAGTTTTACCTCCCAGAGCCCCACCAGATTCTCAGATTGAAGATCAGAGAAGTCTCATGTTTCTGGCAGAGGAAAGGAAAAACTAACCATTCTGACATATGTTTAGAGCATTCTTTTCTCCTTAACAAAGGATGGGCTCAAGGGACTATTCTACCAAAAGCTGAACCTACTCAGGTTTTACCAAACCCTGAGCTAGGGGGGAAAATATCCAATTCTAACACCCTGCAAGCCTTCCCATCTCACCAACGGGGGTATGGGGGTGGGGGTGCTGAGAAGTATGTGTGAGGGTCACAGCCCAGGCTCACAGGCTCAGAAAAGGAATGTGACCTAAACCGAGGGGCTATGGATCTCTACCCACTCCGTCACACCACACCACAGCATCAACAGGGCTCCTGTGTGATAACCCAGGATTACAACTGAGAGAGCTGCAAAGGCTTTATTCCAGAAGGCACTGTTAGGGAAACCCAAAGACGACAGGATAGACAAAACAAGGATGTTACACGTAATTTTAGGCTCTGAAACCTACAGTTACAGCAAACAGTAAACACAGCCTGGCTCCTAGCCAAAGAAACATAAAGTTCATACTAACAGCCAGCTCATTGATCTCAGGTCATTTTATCTGATATATCAGGCTGGAATGAAATATCTATAGTGTTGAGAAGGAAAAAACAACACCAACCTAGAATTCTGACTGAAATTATCCCTCGGGAATAAAAGGAAAAATAAAGAATTTCTCACACAAACAGTAACTGAAGAAATGTTTTGCCAGTAGACTTGCCTTGTAAGAAATGTTAAGTTTCTTAGAAAAAAGGAAAATGACATGGGTCAGACACCCACCTATATGTTAGAAAAAAAAATAAATGAAGGTAAAAATACAGTCATTGATAAGAAGCCTAAAAGCAGTCAACTGTGCAAATTAATCCATCAGTTCAGTATCTCAGTCAAGTCCTATTCTTTGCGACCCCGTGGATAGCAGCAAGCCAGGCTTCCCTGTCTATTACCAACTCCTGGAGCTTCCTCAAACTCATGCCCATCAAGTCAGTGATGCCATCCAACCACCTCGTCCTCTATCATCCCCTTCTCCTCCCACCTTCAATCTTTTCCAGCGTTAGGGTCTCTTCCGATGAGTCACTTCTTCACATCAGGTAGCCAAAATACTGGAGTTTCAGCTTCAGCATCAGTCCTTCCAGTGAATATTCAGGATTGATTTCCTTTAGGAATGACTGGTTGGATCTCTCTGCAGTCCAAGGGACTCTTGAGAGTCTTCACCAACACCAGAGTTCAAAAGCATCAATTCTTCGGTGCTCAGCTTTCTTTATGGTCCAACTCTCACATCCATACATGACTACTGGAAAAACCATAGCTCTGACTAGATGGACCTTTGTTGGCCAAGTAATGTCTCTGCTTTTTAATATGCTATCTACATTGGTCATAGCTTTTCTTCCAAGGAACAATTGTCTTTTAATTTCATGGCTGCAGTCACCATCTGCAGTGATTTTTGAGCCCCAAAAACTAAAGTCCCTCACTCTTTCCATCGTTTGTCCACTATTTGCCATGAAGTGATAGGACCAGATGACATGATCTTCATTTTTTGAATGCTGAGTTTCAAGCCAGCTTTTTCACTCTCCTCTTTCACTTTCATCAAGAGGCTCTTTAGTTCTTCTTCACTTTCTGCCATAAGGATGGTGTCATCTGCACATATGAGGTTATTGATATTTCTCCCGGCAATCTTGATTCCAGCTTGTGCTTCATACAGCACAGCATTTCTCAAGATGTACTCTGCATATAAGTTAAACAACTGGGGTGACAATATATAGCCCTAACATACTCCTTTCCCAATTCGGAACCAGTCTATTGTTCCATGTCCAGTTCTAATTGTTGCTTCTTGACCCACAAACAGATTTCTCAGGAGGCAGGTCAAATGATCTGGTATTCCCATCTCTTGAACAATTTTTCACAGTTTGTTGTCATCTACACAGTCCAAGGCTTTGGTATAGTCAATAAAGCAGAAGTAGACGTTTTTCTTGCTTTTTCTATAATCCAACAGATCCAATGGCAATTTGATTTCTGGTTCCTCTGTCTTTTCTAAAACCAGCTTGAACATATGGACGTTCACGGTTCACATACTATTGAAGCTTGGCTTGGAGAATTTTGAGTGTTACTTTGCTGCCGTGAGAGATGAGTGCAATTGTGTGGTAGTTTGAACATTCCTTGGCATTGCCATTATTTGGGATTGGAATGAATCCTGACCTGTTCCAGTCCTGTGGCCACTGCTGAGTTTTCCAAATTTGCAGCATATTGAGCACAGCACTTTAACAGCCTCATCTTTTAGGATTTGAAATAGCTCAGCTGGAATTCCATCACCTCCACTAGTTTTGTTCATAGTAATGCTTCCTAAGGTCCACTTGACTTCTCATTCCAGGATGTCTGGCTCTAGGTGAGTGATCACACCATCATGGTTATCTGGGCCATGAAGATCTTTTCTGTATAGTTCTTCTGTGTATTCCTGCCACCTCTTATCTCCTGCTTCTGTTAGGTCCATCCCATTTCTGTCATTTACTGTGCCCATCTTTGCGTGAAATGTCCCCTTGATATCTCTAAAATTTCTTGAAGAGATCTCTAGTCTTTCCTATTCTATTGTTTTCCTCTATTTCTTTGCATTGACCACTGAGGAAGGTTTTCTTATCTCTCTTTGCTAGTCTTTGGAACTCTGCATTCAAATGGGTGTATTTTTCCTTCTCTCCTTTGCTTTTAGCATCTCTTCTTTTCCCAGTTAAGGCCTCCTCAGACAACCATTTTGCCTTTCTGCATTTGTTTTTCTTGGAGATGGTCTTGATCCCTGCCTCCTATACAATATCACGAACGTCTGTCTACAGCTCTTCAGGCGCTCTATCAGGTCTAATCCCTTGAGTCTATGTGTCACTTCCACTGTATAATTGTAAGGGGTTTCATTTAGATCATACCTGAATGGTCTAGTTGTTTCCCCTACTTTCTTCAATTTAAGCCTGAATTTTGCAATAAGGAGTTCAGGATCTGAGCCACAGTCAGCTCCTGGTCTTGTTTTTGCTGACTGTATAGAGCTTGTCTAACTCAATGAAACTATGAGCCATGCCGTGTATGGCTACCCAAGACAGACGGGTCATGGTGGAGAGTTCTGACAAAATGTGGTCCACTGGAGAAGGGCCTGGCAAACCACTTCAGTATTCTTGCCTTGAGAACCCCATGAACAGTATGAAAAGGCAAAAAGATAGGATACTGAAAGATGAACTCCCCAGGTAGATAGGTGCCGAATATGCTACTGGAGATCAGTGGAGAAATAACTCCAGAAAAAAACAAAGAAAAGGAAAGTGAAGTCACTCAGTCGTGTCCAACTCTTTGTGACCCCATGGACTATAACCCACCAAGCTCCTCCATCCATGGGATTTTCCAGGCAAGAATACTGGAGTGGGTTGCCATTTCCTTCTCCAGGAGATCTTCCTGACCCAGGGATTGAACCCAGGTCTCCCACATTGTAGGCAGACGCTTTACCATCTGAGCCACCAAACAACACACAGTTGTGGATGTGACTGGTGATGGAAGTAAAGTCTGATGCTATAAAGAACAATATTGCATAGGAACCTGGAATGTTAGGTCCATGAATCAGGGCAAATTGGAAGTTGTCAAACAGGAGATGGCAAGAGTCAACATTGACATTTTAGGAATCAGTGAAATAAAATGGACTGGAATGGGTGAATTTAACTCAGATGACCATTATATCTACTACTGTGGGCAGGAATCCCTTAGAAGAAATCGAATAGCCATCACAGTCAACAAGAGTCTGAAATGCAGTACTTGGATGCAATCTCAAAAACGACAGAATGATCTCTGTTCGTTTCCAAGGCAAACCATTCAATATCACAGTAATTCAAGTCTATTCCCTGACCAGTAATACTGAAGAAGCTGAACAGTTCTACAAAGACCTACAAGACCTTCTAGAACTAACACCCAAAAAAGATGTCCTTTTCATCACAGGCGACTGGAATGCAAAAGTAGGAAGTCAAGAGATATTGGAGTAATAGGCAAATTTGGCCTTGGAGTACAGAATGAAGCAGGGCAAAGGCTAATAGAGTTTGGCCAAGAGATCACACTGGTCATAGCAAACACCCTCTTCCAACAACACAAGAGAAGACTCTACACATGGACATCACCAGATGGTCAATACCGAAGTCAGACTGTTTATATTCTTTGCGGCCGAAGATGGAGAAGCTCTACATAGTCAGCAAAAACAAGACTGGGAGCTAACTGTGGCTCAGATCATGATCTCCTTGTCGCAAAATTAATCTATAATTCCAATATAAAACACATAAATATTCCAATGAGGTTGTGTGAATTTCTCATACTGATCCTATAAAGTATTTGGAAAGAATAACAAAAAATGTCAAAAAGCATGAAGCAGACATGGTTTCCAGGTTTACTATGATAGGAAGAAATAAGCTGGTACAAGGTAAGGGCTAGACAAAGAGATTCATGAAACAGAACATATAGCCTAGAAACAGACACATAAGGCAGATGTGTAAACGGCAGATGGACTACTCCCAGTTGTGGAAAAACATGCCCAGAAAGCATCTGGCAATGTGGAGAGACCTTTTTGATTGCTGCAACTGAGGGGAGCCTCCAAATCTACTATGTAGAGGCCAGAGATGCTCCTCAACATCTCTCAATGCCCAGACAGCCTCCACAACAAGGAACTGCCCATCTCCAAACATCCAGAGTGGCAAGGTTGAAAGTGAGAGTGTTAGTCACTCGGTCATGTTTGTGATTCCCATGGACTGTAGCCCACCAGGCTCCTCTGTCCATGGAGTTCTCCAGGCAAGAATAGTGGAGTGGGGAGCCATTCACTTCTCCAGGGGATCTTCCCAATCCAGGGATCAAACCTGGGTCTCCTGCATTACAGGCAGACTCTTTACCATCTGAGCCACTATGGAAGCCCAGTGCCAACGCTGAGAAACTCTAGGCCAGAAACAACAAGGGGTACACTGTGAGTAAGGGGTGGACCAGAAGGGAAAGAAAATAATAAGCAAAAGAAAAACCCCAAACAAGTCAACAAGGTAGGGAGAGGTTTCTTAGGTTCATCCTGTCCGGGGGGCAGCTTTTCTCAACAGTTATTTCATGTGAGGAACATGTATGACCAAGTATATGTAAACTGATCTCTTTATAGACAGAGTTACCAAGTAAGCCAAAAAATATCTTTTTCAAAAGCAGCCAGAACTGACCGTAGAGCAATAGTCTTTCAATAAAACAGGGTACTGTATCACTGCTTCAAAAGCCGATAGCGTGATCTTGATAAATTCTTCTGATGCCATCAGTCCTAGAAATACAGTTAATTATTACGGATATTTATTTACATGTCCAAAATCATAGTATCAAAATCGTCAAGCAAAGATGTAAAATGTCCCATGATCTACTCACCTACAGCTCCATCTATGTTAGTTTCTCCTGAGTCTATTGATTTAATATGACTCTGAAAAAAATATTAAAATGTTAATAGAGATTTTAAAATAACTGATGTAAAAACTATGCAGAGGGGAAAAAAAAAAACCTGAATGTATGATCCTATGTCTGTTCACCATGATTTACTTCCAGTGGTAGGAATCAAGCGATTTTTATATTCTTTTTACATTTTTCTACAGTTTCTAAATTTCGTGTGATAAGTAGGCACTAATTTCTTTATCCAGAAGGGGAAAGATAACATTCTTAGAAAGTCTCTGATAGAGTTAACACACAAAAGTCATTAGAAATTTTTTTCAACATCAAATCTCTATTTATTCAGCAGAAGTCATGGCCCTATTTTGAAATCAGGTGAAATTATTTCAGCCAAATTATATGCGTAATAAATAAGAAAAAGAGGCATTTTTACAACCATTTGGCTGAAATAATTTCACAATTTGATGTAAAAAAAAATTCAAAGAAAGGTATCTTTTGATTTCAATAAATCTACTTAAATGTCTACAGCTTAAGAACGAAGAGACAAAATAGTGTTTATACTATAATTTTTCTGTATAATATTTAAAGAATATGTAGATAACACATGAACAGAGATATGGACAAAAAATTTTGAGGGACAAATCACAGGAACCATTCAGAGGCTCCCTGTGAGGAAGAACACTCGACCAGGAAGCATACTTTCCCTATTCATTTTCTGCCTTTCTGCACTGTTAGAATTTTCTAACTATGCACATGTATTATTATTTTTTCTTTTTTTAACAGCAACAAGGGTTTTCTAGATTGTGAAACTATAGGGTTCTTTTATTTTCTTCCTTATACTTCGCCTCTTTAATTTTTTAAAAATCCCTATTGGACGTTTCATTGATTTGCCAATTTAAATCTCTCTAGGTCGATTTCTTTCTCTTCCTTCTCGGTGTAACAGGAATTAATCAAGTGAGAGTGAGGACAGGGCAGGAGACACTGGAGATTCAGGGAGAGGAGGGCAAGTATGAACAACCATCCAGGTGAGCATGAAGGTATATAAATTAGGAAGAGGAACCTGATGCCCCAGTCTGCAGAGAGGACTCGCTTGAAGTGAGCAGTCATGAATTTAAAGTGAGACCAGCTGTTTTCCTCGAGCCACACTTAGTCACTCAAAGCAGGGGTGAGGGAGGTAGAGAATTAAAGTGAACCAGCACTTGGGTTTGCCAGAGGAGGACAATGGAGGAAGGGACAGGAAAGGGATCACGGGTACACGCTAGGTAGGGATAGGGGTTGAACCAGGGACTCGAAGCTGAGGAAAGAGAATCGTCAAGTCACTGGGCCCAGGGAGGGCAGGCTGGTGAGTGCAAAGCGGTAAGGCGAATTTAAGTCCCAGAGGAATTAAAGGACTGTTGGAGATGAGGAGCAGGGGTAGTGAGCTGAAAATTAGGTGTCGTAGCCAGACAGTATGATGCTGAAAATAAGGCTATGGGTGGAGGCAGCCGAGGGAGGGAAAGACACACCCATGGGAAGAGAGATGGTCGAGGAGGTGAGAGGATGAGGTGCTAGAAGGAACCTCCGCAGAAATACATGATTCTCTAACAATGACTGCGAATCCAGTGCTGAGAGACCATGGGAGTGAGGGGGAATGACCCAGAAAAATCTGTAGATGACCACACTACACCAGGCATCTTCTGATGCTGTGAGCTTCAAAGCTGGGAGTACAGCAGGGGAGCAAAAAGGATGGACACCTACTCCACAACTAGGCTCACTAGGTGGAGGACTGTGGGGCAAAAGTACGGCCCCATCTAGGGGAAAAAAAGAAGGAAAGCTGTGACTCCAGGGTAGCCCAGTGCCCCTCATTAGTGTTCAGTACTTCTGAGAGGCTGAGATTAAGTTCTCTAAGCAAGGCGGGTATATAACTTCAGGGTGTGTTAAATTCTTTTTAAATAAATAATTTTTAAGAAAAGGAAAAATCTTCCTAACAAGAACACTCATGTGGCAATGAATAAATATATAATATCACATTTTTTTTTAATATAAGGGAATTCTTTGGCAGTCCAGTGGTTAAGATTTGGCACTTTCATTGCCAGAAGCTAAGATCCCACAAGCTGTGTGACACAGCCAAAAAATAATAAATAAAAATATAAGAGGACCCTCTCTCTGCTTTATCTTCTACAGCTGAAGTCAAAATCTATCAACAGACCAACACTCACTTAAAATAAAAACCTGGAGAGGGTCTTTTCTGACTTTCTCAAAGCTCAAGATTAGCAAAGATTTATTGATTTATTGATGATGGATATTATAATCACATTCTTGTGTGAAAACCAGAATCATTTAATCATTTCTTTCATTTGAAGATCTGAATTTTTCTTTTTGTAAAAAACTATAACCACCACATAACCACTGAACTTTCATAAACTAATGAGGCCAGAACTTAAGAATAAACACAACTAAGTCCTCTTCCTCAGCTCATTAGTCAAGAGCATTTTCAGAAGGACACAAGAAACACAGTGAACATCACGAGTTTTCAAACAGATTTCCTTAATATCATTGCTTCCTGTTTCCCAGCCTAATTCAATGAAGGTACGAAAGAACTAAGGTGAAGTTCACCTTGGAACTTCCCCACAGCACCTCCCCAGATGTTTTACTGCGTAAGTGTCCCTGGGTACCTTTTTTCCCCCCTCTTACTGGAGAGGGAGGCAGGTACGATGACACATTGCTTCTGCCAATAAGAAGTAAAAACAGCAATCATCAGCTGTGTAGTCCTCTTTGGCCTGGGCTCTTCGAAAGCTTAATAATGGTTTAAAAGTTTCCTACTAAATTGTTTCCAAACACGTGCCTCTTTAAATCATAAAGAGACCAAAACTTCCTTTTGCTTGGGGGGAAAAAAAGCTAAAGCCTAGGGCTCCAAATATAAAAAGTATCCTGAACTTTTCTACCAAAATAAATTTTTAAAAAATGATACCTATAGGTCAAAAGGCAAACCATGCCTGGTACCGGTATGAAAACAGAAACCAATGGGAAGCAAAAGTCCAACAGCCCCTCCAGCCTGTGCCTTCAGGACCCTTCTAATGAGCGAAGATCACACGGAGTACGGCTGCTGTCTCCACCCACATGAGGCAGGTCAGCAGCCCCTGGAGAGGTCCTTTAGCAGAAGCCCAAGAAGTTCTTAGATACAGCTACTAATGGTGGACCCAAAGTCTAAATACCCCAAATCAATGTGCACTTTTAAAATATAAAGGGTTTCCCTGATAGCTCAGTAGGTAAGAATCCGCCTGCAATGCAGGAGTCCCCAGTTCAATTCCCAGGTCAGGAAGATCCGCCGGAGAACGGGCCCACACCCCACCTTCTGCCCAAAAGAAAAAACCCACACAAATAAACCAACCAACCCTCTTAACTCCAGGGAAGCTTCGCCTAGACAAAATTTAAAGTAACCGTTCTCAAGCAGAAAACTCCAGGATTTCAATGTGCAGATTCTGCACCTTGAACTTCCAAGGGCCTTCTACTCCTTCCAAGGAAGGAGTAGACTGTGCCTCTGGCACTGGGGGCACACTGTAACTAACAACGGTGTTCGTGGCATCTTCTGGACAGACTGCGGATCAACTCACAGAAGCAACAGCCAACTCGCAACAGCTCACAGAAACACGCACCAGATCTGGGTGGGTAACTACCGCCAGGTCCATGACTTCAGTCAACGCTTCCTCTCCGTGGACTAGCGTTTCATCAGTGCAGCCAACACTAAGTCAAGAAAGATGGACGCACAGCTAAGGCCAAATAACAGACGCGGTAAGGAAAATAACAAAAGAAGAGCTCTGGAACTGGCCGTGACTCAAACTAGGAAAATGGCCCAAACAGAACCAAGAGACCTCTTCCACGGTGTGTGTAAACTCCTTTTACTTGAGCAACATTATCAAGGGAAAGACTGCTAAAGAATTTTCAGTATCACAGTTACCTTTGAACCAAGCAAGTTATCTTCCATTCCCTGAAAGTGCCTATGTGAAGCGAAGCCATACAAAGCCCTGCTGAACACCCCTACCCCTCAAAGGGTGCACTCCCTCCTGGGAGAAGGTGAGAAGGCCCTTCCTGGGGGGGAGCAGATGGGTTACATGAAGTAGAGGAGGTCTCCCTGAAAGTCCACAAAGACTTTTATATTGGAGTTCCTTGAAAATCTAAACTGTACTCAGTTAAGGTAAGCACAGCAAAGTACTACACATGAGGAAAAAATAAAGAGAATGAACACAGGACAATTCTACCTAGCCCAAACAAACAAACACTGGGCCGAAATATTCCAAGGAGGGCTGCAAGGGCAAAATTACTATGATCAGGCTCAACATGTCAGCTCAGTGGAGGTATAAACATAGAACTATAGTGCTGCTCAAAATGATACCACATTGTCCTTAAAAAGATTAGAAAGCATATTAAGGGAGGAGGTAGACAAAATTCTCACAATTTGCAAATTCATGAATGTGCTACAAAAATTATATGCTTTGTAGAATTCAAGATTCAAGGATGATAATGATCTGAAGTTGAGTACAAAAGAACCTATATTGCATTGACTAAACACACTGCTTACAAAAGTCAGTGACCTCTCTACTCAACAGTCATACTTCAAAACATCATACGTTACCGTATGATGAACCTTCTAGAAAACTATATCCTCACTTGTGGATGGTAATCATTTTTTTTTTTTACTCCAAACCAGCAATAAAATTGAGATATTTACTTCATTTTAACGAGACACCTATCTGATATGGCATTTTTAAAATCTCAGCTCAGTGTTTATTATTAACATCAAAGGAAGACAGAATAGGCTGCGTGACAAATGTTTTCGTTTTCCCTTTGTACAGCTCGCTGTTTTATCAACAGTATATACTGTAAGTGTTCCAGGCAAGGGGAGAAGATAACATAATTCACGAGCCACAACCTTAACAAACAGACTATTTTTTTTGTGTGAGCAAAAATCGAAGTGAAAGATAATACAGTGATTTGTTTTTCACTGCTACTCATCTCATTAAAATTAAAGATAAGGTTAAATTGAGCTCCACTTAGAGAAATGTCATCACAGAAAGAGACACTGCACATAGCTGGACGATGTTAGCCAAAGGAAATTATAATACTGTTTCCAGAATTCCATTTTTACCAATTTCATTATTTTAAATGTTTTCATGATGTTTAATACCAAACACTATGAAAATCTTTTCTATGGACTTATTTACCCTACCTGGGTCTGTCTCTAAACAAAATGCATTATCAGAAGAGAATGTATTTTTCCCCAAATGTCAAATTTTATTACAGTCAACAGATAAAAATACAAAAAGGTCACTTCCCTAGAGACAAATAAATACCACTAAGATTTTAAAATTACTTCATTCTGACACCAAATCCCACAAACAGTAGGGAGAGCCACATTTTTATTAGGAACATGAAAAATTCAGCAGTACTCACAAGAATAGTTCCATAACTGAAAAGGAACTCTTCTGTTACAACTTGAGGTCGAAATACCTGTGTGATGAGAGTTTCCATAGATTAAATCCTGAAAGCCATGTGTAAGAAAGAAATGATCATGTTTTGTCTGAGTTGACGTTTCTCAGCTCCACTTTTTTCCCCAAAAAAGATGATACCTGAGACGTTACCAGGTGAAGCACTATAGGCATGAGGGGGAGACACATCTTCAGCTGCTTGGCTTGAACTGTGGATGGGTGTTTACGACCAGAAACGTTAGCCAGGGCGTTAAGAATGTCACCTGCAAAGCACATCCCAGAGCACACATGAGGTTAGAGACCACAAATGCTTAGGGACCACCAGCTGTGGGCTGAATACTAATGGGATTGCTAAGGGAAATAATCTCCAAATAAAAGAAGTGGGTAGTAGCTGCATTGTTTTATTCCCAACTCTTGACATTACAACAGGAAGCTGTGGCCTCTGGGGACAAGATGGATATAAGATTGATCTCTCATCTGGAAATTTAAAATAGAATATAAAAATGATTTTTCTTTTTTTGTACTTTACAAATATCAACCATGAGTATCCATTACTTTTGTAAACAGGAAAAAGTTATTTTAAGAATTATAAGCTAACAGGTCATAGATTCGATTTCTCTGGTAATAGAATAGGATGGTAGAAGTAAGAGATCAATTCCCAAAACTTCCTATTGGATAGCCAAGTCCAATAATAAACCTCGCCTTGCTAGACACATGAATGTCATCATTATCTCCTAAGACAAAATGGGTCATGTAAAAAGAAAGTCAGCTACCAACTGACCAGATTGTGGCCTTTGGTCTGGAGATTTTAAAAGGGTTACAATCCAAATAAATTTTGAAAAGCTCTATTTTCAGTCATGAACAGGCAAAAATCTCCCACATTATTAGTAAGGAGCAAAAAGTTATTGTCAATCAGCCATGAAGATATTTTCATTACTTTAATAGTCTGAATTTCTGAGTCTAAATATCTTTTACCATAACAGTCTGGATCAAATTTAACATTTTAAACATTTCTGGTTTATAGCCACATCTGCTGGGAAAGCATGGAATGTGATTTTAAACTTAATGTACACGTTCCTTAGATGACTTTTGCATCTGTAAATAACAGTGGAATAACAGATTTTGTTAGCTATAATAAACACCCTTTGTAGATCATTATTACTTTCATCTTAAATTTTTCAAACCAACGAAATTTTCAAACTTCAATAACAAAATTCTTTAATATTAAATTTTGGTGCCTATGTATTTTTAAATTATTATAAGAAAAAATAAATTTGTGGTTACAACCTGAAGGAAAAATGTTTTTCTTCCGAACTGTGCAAAGAGAAATTTTGAGAAAGTTCCTAAAATGATAGCCTAAGTCCAATTTTCCCCAATTAAAATGCTTTCCTTTTCTTTTCCAGGACTGCAAGATGACACCTCAATGTAACCTAATTTAGCCCTTTAGCCTACTCATTGCCTCAATCATGTCACTGATACAAAATATTTATGATAACAGAAAGGGAACATTGAAATTTTGAAACTACACATTCAAGAAGTGTCACTGCACTCGCCTGCAAAAAATAGACCATCAAGAACAAAAAGAGAAGAGATGCCCAAAAGCCAAGTCGCAAAAGGTAAGCAAAAGGGGCCTAAGGATGGACGAGACTCCAATTTACCCAGGATACGTGGCAGCTCCTGCACCATGTGACGGATGAGCAGGTCAAGGCACCGGGACAGGTATTCATTGCCGCTTTGCTGCTCCTTGCCTGGAGTGGTCTTTCTGCTGTCTCTCTCGATGTACATCACCAGTCTACACACAGAGAAGTGCCAACGATTACCTCTCATGATAAAATAGTTGATAGCATCTGCCCGAAAATACCACCATGGCAAGTGTTTCCAGGGGGCACCGTCCCCATCATGCTGACATTTAGATATGGAGCGACTTGTCGGGCACAGTATATTTCTGCCTTAGAAAAATGGAGATATTTATGCGGAGAGAAAATAAGGCAACTCTGAATATCTCTGCCAGTGTTATTACAAAACGATGCCCTGACTTCATTTGCCTTTGGCCCATTAAAAGAAACCCCATGTTCTTCAGATGACAGATGAAAGGCAAACAAAAGCATCTGGAAAGAAGAGGGCTTTGGCATTTTGAAGATTCAAAGTAGAACCACCAATTGTCTGCACCTTCGCTGGACATTAGTCCTAAACTTGCTCTGAATCCCAGGCAAGACATAAAAATTCCAGTTCTTTCACTAAACTGTGTATATAAATCCAAAGAAAATGATTCATTTCAGCACTGGATATAATACAGAGAGCAGATACCATCTGAACATTTGGATTTCACATGCCCTTTTGTCCTCTGGTTTAATGATATCTGTCTCTTAATAAACTTACTTCTTCTTCAAACCAGTGGCATTTGTTATCATTTGTCTCTGAACCAAGAGCCTCCGATCCAGAACCAGGGGACTTGCTGAACCATCACTCTGGGTACCAAGGGTACTGTTGAAAACTGTTGGGCCCACCCTTCCTTCCCTTTGCTAGACCCACTACCCAAGTTCCCAGTCCCTGCAACTCTTATGAGTTCCCTGACTTCAAAGGCCCCTTGACTGCAGTCCCCCCTGCTGGACTCCCCTTGCCATCATCAACCATCTCTCCAGCTCTGCTGCAATCATCATTCCACCCAACTTCTGCTTCCCAAAACTCCCACTGGAAACCAGAAAAGGGTGGTTCTGGACACCATACACATACATAACATACACTGAAATCTTAACACTCAGCATTTATGTGCTTCTCTCAGTAGATTTACGCATCCTTTTGCCTTCTTGCTGGTCATTATTTGCAGCGCTATTAGTAAAGACCTGGGAATAAAACCAAATCAAAAGTTTAAGATCCATATAAGCCAGCTGGCATCTCTGTCTCAGTTGCTGATTAAAGCCCTAGTCACACTCTAACAAATACAAGACACTGCTCAAAATGTAGAGTAAATCCTGATGAATCCATAGAAATATATCACTATGACTTAAAAAACAGAGAGCACAGAGCTCCATGAGGATAAGCAAACTGAAGAAATGAGAACCTGATTATTTCATGGTAAGTGGAATCCAAAAGCTTCCCATAAAATGGGATATGATAGAAGACGTGATAAAATGAATGAGATCAGCCTGGGGAGCCAGGCAGCCTGGAGTTCCCGGGAACCCACAGCAGGACACACTATCGCTGTGGCCTGGAGCTTCCAAGCAAACAGCAGCCACTCCAGGAACCTCTTGATCAGCTGACACCTGCCCCATCAGCCTAACTAAGGAGCAGGACCAGAAAACACCATCTTCCTTCTTGGTTCCCCAAGATGCGTTGCCTGCTATCTCCCTGCCCAGTCTTGCCACCTGCTGAAAAGCTTTCTCCAAAAAGATTCCGGCATTTAACTGTAGCCCCTCCAAGCTAAGTGTTTCAAATATGCCCTGACTATACTGACTATAATCTGCTCTTATTCCTGCTTGCACACTCTTCCACTGTGACAGTTCCTCAGACTCCAGGGAACTTCCACTGATTGAATCCATGACATTGCCTCCCAACCCATGACGTCGTCTTTCAAAATCCATGACATCATCTCCCAATCCATGACATCATCTCCCAATCCATGACATCTCCCAAAAAGCACTTTCTTTTCCTCACTTACTTCCTGCTTCGATTGCATCCCACCATCTATCGTGTCATTACACTTTTTTTTTTCCCGCATCCGTGTAGTCAAATTATCTGGATGAATCTAGCGATCTGTACACATCCTGTGTGTCTGCAGAGAGGCTGCCTAAGTTAAACATGGAGAAGAGTTGCTCCACTGTAAAAGCATGACACCAATACTCAAGGGCACAAAACAGCACCAGCACCTCGCCCATCTCCAAAACTTTCTTCTCTTTAAACCCTGAAATGTCCATCCTCTTATGAGATTCTCAGTGAGTGATTCTGCCTCCTACTATACAGAGAAAATAGACAGCATCATGAAGAAATTCTTCCTAAATCTAAACGTACTGTGTGTCCTATCCTGGCCTCCTTTCCTCCCATCACAACCACTGACCTCTCTCTCCTTGCAACTCTGTCTGGATCACATTCAGTTCCCTTTTCTCAGAATCCTGAAACAGCCAATTCCTTCTTTTCCATTTTGTATACTCACTCTCTCCCATTTAACAAAATGCTTTTCCTGTCTGTCTAGCAACTGCCCCACTGCCTCTCTCCTCCCTTCCTCAGTCAAACCTCTTAAGAAACCAATCTATATCCAATATCTCCTTTGCTCCTTGTAACTTCTTCCACCCACCACAATCTGCTCTCACTCCCATCACTTTTCCAGTGAGTCGGCTCTTTGCATCAGATGGTCAAAGTACTGGAGCTTCAGCTTCAGCATCAGTCCTTTCAATGAGTATTCAGGACTGACTTCCCTTAGGATTAACTGGTTTGATCTCCTTGCAGTCCAAGGGACTCTCAAGAATCTTTTCTAACACCACAGTTCAAATGCATCAGTCTTTCAGCGCTCAGCCTTCTTATGGTCCAACTCTCACATCCATACATGACAACCTTACTTTTTGAGTTTTTCTGGTTTATGAACCATGAGTAGGAGTCATTTATTCAAAACTTAAGTGTTTTGAAAACATGAAGTAGTATCATTGCTCTACACAGCCAATTAAAAAAAAAAATTTAGGTGATGTAACACTCAGTTACACAACATACCCTACCAGATAATAAATGGTGAGTGTTCGCAAAAATATTACCTCCTTTTCGTAAGACCTATAGACCTCCATTTTCTTACTATGCCAAGTCATGGTGACTTTAAACAAGAGGTAAATCAATAGCAACACCACAGAAGTATCCCAAAACTTTATTATGACCCGTGGCACATTATGATTTCTAAATTGTTTTTCTCCTTTCCTTCAGTAGGGTCACTCTTTCAACTTGACAATACTGACAGAGATTTCAATAAATCTGGCTCTAATTCCCTGCCCTACCACCTTCTAACAGCATGATCTTGAACAAATTTCTTAATACCTTCAGTTAATACCTTAATACCTTATTTCTTTATACCTTCAGTTTTCTCATTATAATGGGTTAACAATTCCTACCTTGCAGGACTGCTGTGAAGACTGAATGAGAAAATCGTCTGGGGTCTAACACAAGGTACATACTCAAGAAATGGTAGCTGCTTTTATCACTAAAAATTGTTGCTTCTAAGAATTATTAAAATTAAATACCACCACCAAAATGAAGACACTGTTTTCTGGAGTGAACAGATCTGAAGAGAACATTCCCAGGGAAGGCCACCTCTGCTGTTCATCCTATTCTCTAACTCACAAAGTCAAACACAGAGAGACAAATACAGTATCACTTATCTATGGAATCTAAAAGACAGTACACACGAACTTATTTACAAAACAAATTTACAGTTACCAAAGGCAGAAGGGTAGGAAGGGATAAATTGGGAGTACATCACCAGATGGTCAACACCGAAATCAGACTGATTATATTCTTTGCAGCCAAAGATGGAGAAGCTCTATACAGTCAACAAAAACAAGACCAGGAGCTGACTGTGGCTCAGATCATGAACTCCTTATTACCAAATTCAGACTCAAATTGAAGAAAGTAGGGAAAACCACTAGACCATTCAGGTATGACCTAAATCAAATCCCTTATGATTATACAGTGGAAGTGAGAAATAAATTTAAGGGCCTAGATCTGATAGATAGAGTGCCTGATGAACTATGGAATGCGGTTCGTGACACTGTATAGGAGACAGGGATCAAGACCATCCTCATGGAAAAGAAATGCAAAAAAACAACAAGGCTGTCTGGGGAGGCCTTACAAATAGCTGTGAAAAGAAGAGAGGCGAAAAGCAAAGGAGAAAAGGAAAGATATAAGCATCTGAATGCAGAGTTCCAAAGAATAGCAAGGAGAGATAAGAAAGCCTCCTTCAGCGATCAATGCAAAGAAATAGAAGAAAACAACAGAATGGAAAAGACTAGAGATCTCTTCAAGAAAATTAGAGATATCAAGGGAACATTTCATGCAAAGATGGGATCGATAAAGGACAGAAATGGTCTGGACCTAACAGAAGCAGAAGATATTAAGAAGAGGTGGCAAGAATACACGGAAGAACTGTACAAAAAGAGAACTTCATGACCCAGGTAATCATGATGATGTGATCACTATACAGAGCTAGACATCCTGGAACGTGAAGTCAAGTGGGCCTTAGAAAGCATCACTATGAACAAAGCTAGTGGAGGTGATGGAATTCCAGTTGAGCTATTTCAAATCCTGAAAGATGATGCTGTGAAAGTGCTGCACTCAATATGCCAGCAAATTTGGAAAACTCAGCAGTGGCCACAGGACTGGAAAAGGTCAGTATTCACTCCAATCCCAAAGAAAGGCAATGCCAAAGAATGTTCAAACTACCACACAATTGCACTCATCTCAGATGCTAGTAAGTAATGCTCAAAATTCTCCAAGCCAGGCTTCAGCAACACATGAACCGTGAACTCCCTGATATTCAAGCTGATTTTAGAAAAGGCAGAGGAACCAGAGATCAAATTGCCAACATCCGCTGGATCATGGAAAAAGCAAGAGAGTTCCAGAAAAACATCTCTTTCTGCTTTATTGACTATGCCAAAACCTTTGACTGTGTGGATCACAATAAACTGTGGAAAATTCTGAAAGTGATGGGAATACCAGACCACCTAACCTGCCTCTTGAGAATTCTGTATGCAGGTCAGGAAGCAACAGTTAGAACCGGACATGGAACAATAGACTGGTTCCAAATAGGAAAAGGAGTATGTCAAGGCTGTATATTGTCACCCTGCTTATTTAACTTCTATGCAGAGTACATCATGAGAAACGCTGGACTGGAAGAAACACAAGCTGGAATCAAGATTTCCAGGAAAATATCAATAACCTCAGATATGCGGATTACACCATCCTTACGGCAGAAAGTGAAGAGGAACTAAAAAGCCTCTTGATGAAAGTGAAAGAGGAGAGCGAAAAAGTTGGCTTAAAGCTCAACATTCAGAAAACGAAGATCATGGCATCCGGTCCCATCACTTCATGACAAATAGATAGGGAAACAGTGGAAACAGTGTCAGACTTTTATTTTGGGGGCTCCAAAATCACTGCAGATGGTGACTGCAGCCATGAAATTAAAAGACACTTACTCCTTGGAAGAAAAGTTATGACCAACCTAGATAGTATATTCAAAAGCAGAGACATTACTTTGCCGACTAAGGTCCGTCTAGTCAAGGCTATGGTTTTTCCTATGGTCATGTATGGATGTGAGAGTTGGACTGTGAAGAAAGCTGAGCGCCAAAGAATTGATGCTTTTGAACTGTGGTGTTGGAGAAGACTCTTGAGAGTCCCTTGGACTGCAAGGAGATCCAACTAGTCCATTCTGAAGGAGATCAGCCCTGGGATTTCTTTGGAAGGAATGATGCTAAGGCTGAAGCTCTAGTACTTTGGCCACCTCATGCGAAGAGCTGACTCATTGGAAAAGACTCTAATGCTGGGAGGGATTGAGGGCAGGAGGAGAAGTGGACGACAGAGGAAGAGATGGCTGGATGGCATCACTGACTCGATGGACGTGAGTCTGAGTTAACTCCGGGAGATGGTGATGGACAGGGAGGCCTGGCGTTCATGGGGTCGCAAAGAGTCAGACACGACTGAGTGACTGAACTGAACTGGAAGGATTAACAGATACACACTACTATATACAAAACAGATCAACAACAATGATTTACCATATAGCACAAGAAGGAAACATAATTCAGTATCTTACAACAATCTATAATGGAAAAGAATTAGAAAACATAGACATATATACTCATGTATATAATCAAGTCACTTTGCTGTACACATGAAACATAATATAGTAAATCAACTATCGTTCAGTTTTTTTTCAAAAATAAAGAAATGGAACCTCAAATGTTCCACCTCACAGCACTGCCTAATGGTTTCCCAAAATGGTTGTCCCAGTGGCGCACAAGTTCCCCCTGAATTACACCTCATCAGTATTTAGTAGCATCAAATTCTTGCTCATTTCTATCTTCTGGTGTTCTCTTGGCAAAACTCTATTAGACTTTGCCCTACTTCATTCTGTACTCCAAGGCCAAATCTGCCTGTTACTCCAGGTATTTCTTGACTTCCTACTTTTGCATTCCAGTCCTCTATAATGAAAAGGACATCTTTTTTGGGTGTTATTTCTAAAAGGTCTTGTAGGTCTTCATGGAACTGTTCAACTTCAGCTTCTTCAGCGTTACTTGTCGGGGCATAGACTTGGATTACTGTGATATTGAATGGTTTGCCTTGGAAATGAACAGAGATCATTCTGTCATTTTGAGATTGCATCCAAGTACTGCATTTCGGACTCTTTTGCTGACTATGATGGTTACTCCATTTCTTCTAAGGGGTTCCTGCCCACAGTAGTAGATATAATGGTCATCTGAGTTAAATTCACCCATTCCAGTCCATCTTAGTTCGCTGATTGCTACAATGTCAATGTTCACTCTTGCCATCTCCTGTCTGACCACTTCCAATTTGCCTCGATTCATGGACCCGACATTCCAGGTTCCTATGCAATACTGCTTTTTACAGCATTGGACCTTGCTTCTACCACCAGTCACATCCACAACTGGGTGTTGTTTTTGCTTTGGTTCCATCCTTTCATTCTTTCTGAAGTTATTTCTCCAGTGATCTCCAGTAGCATATTAGGCACCTACCGACCTGGGGAGTTTCTCTTTCAGTATTCTATCATTTTGACTTTTCATACTGTTCATGGAGTTCTCAATGCAAAAATACTGAAGTGGTTTGCCATTCCCTTCTCCAGTGGACCACATTCTGTCAGACCTCTCCAGATAATCATGATGGTGTGATCACTCACCTAGAGCCAGACATCCTGGAATGTGAAGTCAAGTGGGCCTTAGGAAGTATCACTACGAACAAAGCTGGTGGAGGTGATGGAATTCCAGTTGAGCTATTTCAAATCCTAAAGATGATGCTGTGAAAGTGCTGCAAATTTGGAAACTCAAAAGTGGCCAGAGGACTGGAAAGGTCAGTTTTCATTCTAATCCCAAAGAAAGGCAATGCCAAAGAATGCTCAACTACAGCACAGTTGCACTCATCTCACCTGCTAGTAAGTAATGCTCAAAATTCTCCAAGCCAGGCTTGAGAAATATGTGAACTGTGAACTTCCAGATGTTCAAGCTGGTTTTAGAAAAGGCAGAGGAACCAGAGATCAAATTACCAACATCCACTGAATCATGGAAAAAGCAAGAGAGTTCCAGAAAAACATCTCTTTCTGCTTTATTGACTATGCCAAAACCTTTGACTGTGTGGATCACAATAAACTGTGGGAAATTCTGAAAGAGATGGGAATACCTGACCACCTGACCTGCCTCTTGAGAAACCTGTATGCAGGTCAGGAAGCAACTGTTAGACCTGGACATGGAACAATAGACTGGTTCCAAATAGGAAAAGGAGTACGTCAAGGATGTATATTGTCACCCTGCTTATTTAACTTCTATGCAGAGTACATCATGAGAAATTCTGAGCTGGAGGAAGCACAAGCTGGAATCAAGATTGCTGGGAGAAATATCAATAACCTCAGATATGCAGATGACACCACTCTTATGATAGGAGAAGAGGAACTAAAAAGCCTCTGATGAAAGTGAAAGAGGAGAGTGAAAAGGTTGGCTTAAAGCTCAACATTCAGAAAACAAACATCATGGCATCTAGTCCCATCACTTCATGGGAAATAGATGGGGAAACAGTGGCTGACTTTATCTTTTTGGGCTCCAAAATCACTGCAGATGGTGATTGCAGCCATGAAATTATAAGACGCTTACTCCTTGAAAGAAAACCTATGACCAACCTAGACAGCATATTAAAAAGCAGACACATTACTTTGCCAACCAAGGTCCATCTAGTCAAGGCTGTGGTTTTTCTAGTAGTCATGTATGGATGTGAGAGTTGGACTATAAAGAAAGCTGAGCACAAAAGAACTGATGCCTTTGAACTGTGGTTTTGGAGAAGACTCTTGAGAGTCCCTTGGACTGCAAGAAGATTCAACTAGTCCATCCTAAAGGAAATCAGTCCTGTGTGTTCATTGGAAGGACTGACGTTGAAGCTGAAACTCCAATATTTTGGCCACCTTATGCGAAGAGCTGACTCATTTGAAAAGACCCTGATGTTGGGAAAGATCGAAGGCAGGAGGAGAAGGGGACGACAGAGGATGAGATGGTTGGATGGCATCACCAACTCATTGGACATGAGTTTGAGTAAACTCCCAGAGTTGGTGATGGACAGGAAGGCCTGGTGTGCTGCGGTTCATGGGGTCGCAGAGTCGGACATGACTGACTGACTGAACTGTCTTGTGGTGTTAATGCAAACTTTAGTAATTATCATGGTAGGCATATTCTGGTATTCCTCTGTTGTTCATATTTTCTTATTTGTGCAATACCTGTTCAGGTCTTCTGCTGATTCACCCATGGGTTGCTGGTCTTTTGTTATCGATTTGCAGGCATTATTTATATGGTCTAGAACTGTCCCTCTTCTTCTTTCTTCTCCTTTTGTCTTTCACAATGAAGTCTTCAATCCACTGGAAACTGCTTTATCCTAAGGATTTTAAAAGGAATCGAATCCCATTGCCTTTCCAGGCAGACATACTTGCCCTGGTACTATGCATTGAAAAGGTACTTCTAAAACTAAGGGTGGAAGAAAAGGAGCAAAAGTACAAATTTTTGGAAAAGTCCGACTAAAAAGCAGTTTCATTTGTAGATTACCTTTTCTACCCAATGAATCTAAGTGATGGGTATCAGACTTGTACACAGGCAGAAGTTTGAAGGTTTATTCTCTATAGGAAGTAAAGCAGAAAGGTTGTAGACTAAGCGAAAGCAAACCAAGTCAAAGCAGGGGCCACCAAACAAAACAGGGAGTCCAGGTGAATTTCTGAACAAATACCAGGACTTCTAGTCCCCTTCCCCAGGGGGTTCCCCACACCCAGGCAGCCAGGTCCCTGCGTCCCAGGCGGACAGCAGGAATGCTCTTTGGTGAAACTAACTGGCTTAAGAGAAACATCCTAGAGATAGTGATGCTAAAGTTCATGTCCAAATGCCCAATGTTGAGTAGTATTCAAGGGTGTAAATATACCACAATTTATTCGTTTCAGTGTTGATGGACATTGAGGCTGTTTCAGCTCATGCATACTACCAAGCATAACTTAGGCTGGATCCATGGAAACATTTCTGTTGGATATATACTTGGAAGTGAGACCGCTGGATCATAAGGTATGTGTGGCTTTAGATTAATAGGCACTGCTGATGTTCAGTTTTCCAAAGTGATGAAAATTTACATTCCAACAGGTAGGTGTAAGAATTTCAATTGCTCTGCATTCTTGCCACAATTTTTTCATGTGTTAATTGGCCATTTGAAGATAACCGGTTTTGTAAACTTCCTGTTCAAGTCTATGCTCATTTTTCTCTTGTATTATCTGCTCTTCGGTGCTTTATACATTTTAGCTAAGGGACCACATCAATTAGATGTGTAGCAAATACTTTCCACTATGCTATGGACTTGTTACTTTCTCAGTGATCCCTGTGGTGAACCGAAGATCTTACTTTTAAAGTAATCCAGTTTATCAATATTTTATGACAGTGCTGTTGTGTCCTGCTTAAAAAAAAAAAAAAAAACAACTTGGTCTATCCCAAGGTAATAAAGACATTTTCATGTGTTAGCTACTGGAAACTTGTTTTCTCTTTTTACATGAAGTAAATTGACATGAATTAACTTCTATGCACAGAGTAATTTAGAGCTTTTTTCCTTATACTGATATCAAAATGACCCATTTACCACTTACTGTAAAAACCATCACTTCCTCACTGTTTTCTCCTATGTCTCCTCTGCTCTTCTCCATATTTTCCATCCTTCTCTCTCTCCTCATTGGTCCCAGAGGAATTCAGAACCATATATTAATTGTCATTACTTATTAATATTGTTATTAATACTGCTATCAATATAACAGTATATTAATTATTCAGCTCTAATATGCAGTTAACCCAATCCTGCAAGTTCTGCATTTCAGTTATAGAATATCCACCCTGTTTTTATAGTTCTAGTTCTCTACTGAAATTCTCCATTTTCCAAATTCCTGAATATACTGATCATGGTTATTTTAAGGTAACTTTGTGATTAATTCCATTCTCTGGAACCTCTGTGGATATTGTAATTTATCTCGCTTGTTCTTTGTATCATATCATCTTATCCTCTTACAGGCCCAATTGCTTTCTGATGAGCGTTAGACTCTATATATACAGTCTGTAAGAAGTGGAAGGATTACTTTGAGACCGAGGGTTAAACTCCTCCAGACTGGATTTACATGTAACTCTGGACCACCTTAATCCACCCAGAGATGATGATGATTCAAAAGTGGGCTTCTTTCCCTGTTCCAGGAAATCCTCCAAATAAGTAACAGGGATCCATATAAATAAATCCTCCAGATAAATAACAGAAACAAGGGGCAGAGCAAATGGAAATGTTTATCTTTTGGACATTGAAGAATGCAAAAGAACTCCCATCAAAATTTATAGAGTAGAAAAAGTAAATTTATTCTTGTGTCTGAGGAGTCAATTTTTTCTAAAATCTACATTATCTATTACAAAATTTAATACTGTGCTCCTTAATTACCATAGTATGACATACCCTTTCTTAAAGGGAAAAACTATTCACTTTCAGCCACTAGTATAGACTGTTAAAACATAAGAAAATATCCATTACCTCTGCTGGGAGAAATAAAAGACTGATGGGATCCATAACAATATAAAACTCACTCTAGAATGATGCTCCATTTCTTCATGCCCTCTCCAATGCCTTCCCATTGAGGATGTGTTTACACAGGCTACAGGAGAATAAATTGACTCCACAGACAAGGGAACATGAGCTACTAAAAGAACTCACATCCTATGAAGGAAATAAAATGTGGAGACGTCCGAGTATAGTATCCATAAACACTTTACAATTTCTCTACAACCAAACTGCAAATGTTATTTCTTAGTGGTCTACAAGGGTATCAAGCTAAAAAGATCGACAAGCTGAACAATAATCCAAGTGTTACTGAGATGAGGAAGCCTGGGAGTGGAGATAGACATAGGCAGTGGACTGGGTTCCTTTGGGGCAACTTGAAGATTCATCTTGGGCATGCCACTGAATATGTAAAGATGATACAAACCTGGAGTTTGGAGAGGTCACACAGATGCATACCAACCTATTTGAAGCCACTGGATTGGACGAAATCACCCTAAGAGAGTGGTGAAAGAGAAACAAAGAGGGCCCAGGAAGATGAAGAGGGAGAACCAACGAAGCAAAGACTGAGGTGGGAAGAAAGCAAAGAATGCATGTTAACTCCTACCATGAGCCCTTTCACTGCAAAGGAAAATTCTGGTTCAAGCTGACCAGCTGAACCCAAGCATTTTACTTCTCTTTTTTCCACATCCCCTTAGGAAATCCACATTATCCCTAAAAAGAGGAAGCTACACCATTCACAGCGAGAACCTTCCAAGAATTTTGTCAAGATGACGGTGCAGATGTAAGGGGAGAGAAGCAAGCACATATGAAGGAGAAACCTGCCCGGGAAGCAAGGAGAACCCCAGCAGCACCCTCAGCTCCAAACGGCAGGGAGACAAGCTTAGGCGCTGGAACTGATAAGAGGCGAGTTCCTCAAACCTAAGGACAGTTTTTGAAGAAACTAGTGCCAGCAAACCCGGCACAAAGACCATGGTAACTACAAGGAGAGGGATCCCAGGAAGACTGCAGGAGGGAAAATTTTTAAAGCAAAGCAATGACTTGATGCAAGTGGCATTTGAAGAACATGAATCTGGTATGGCACAGATAAATGATGAGAGAGGAAGGAAGCCAGATAGGCCTTTAGCAGTTAAGAGTGTGCAGGTGAAGAGGAGAAACAGGAAGGAACTGGAGAGACAAGAACAAACTGCCTGGAAATGGTGTGAACAGGAGATGAGACGCCAATAGTCTTTTTCAGAGAGATGGCACATCCACGTTCTGAGAAATCAATCATACGGATTTTTTAAACAGAGAAGTCATGCTCCTTTAACCTAGTCCGGGATCCTCCAGGATGCCATCACCCCTGCCCCACCCCCATTCCTACCCCGTTCCGGTCCTCCTGGACCCACTGTGCCCACCAACAGACCACTCCACTGTTGACTTCTGCTGCAGATCTTCCCGTGTGCAGCTGGATGCTGTGCACGATGCAAACTGTGGCTACCCCATCCCATTTGGATTCGCCTTGGACCACCTCACAAATGGTTCCTTGTTGAGACCATATACTCTTCCAGAAAATCAAACCACCACACTTTTCCTTGCTTCACTTCAATCTAAACCCATCAGTATCTATCTACTGCACATTTTTTATAACTGACTTTTCTCCCTTCAGAGAAAATGTGTATTTTAAATATGGAATTTTGGGGGGAGGAATAAATTTGGAATTTAAAATTAACAGATACAGATTACTATGTATAAAATAAACAACAATGACCTATTATATAGCACATGAGTATATTCAATATCTTATAAAAACCTATAATGGAAAAGAACCTGAAAAAAAGACATGTGTATATATATCCCTGAATTACTTGTTGTACACCTGAAACACTGTAAATCAACTATGCTTCAATAAATAAATAAGGGATCCTTTTAGAAAACTTGTGAATTTTTGCCTAACAAAAAAATTTATGACATTTTGATTCCACTTGTTTGACTTAGTATGAATAAAATGCTAGATTTCTAATTATTAAAAAACAGATATGCAACAAGCAACAAAGGTATAGCACAGGGACTACAGTCAATATCTTGTAATAACCTATAATGGAAAATAGTTTCAAAAATAATATACATTTATATGTAGAACTGAATCACCTTGCTTCACATCTGAAACACTGCAAGTCAACTATACTTCAATAAAATATATATATTAGGAAAAATAAGGGATCTTCAGCAAGCTCATCATCCAATACTTTTCTTTGTAATGAAAGCTGCTGCCTCTTGGGCTATGATGCTCAGGTGATAGGTTTGATCTAAATTTAAATTACAGGGACACACCATATATACAGATATATTCTGTGTTTATTTCTTCAGTTTCAAAATGTAACAGACATTTAGGAAAAGACATACTTAGCAATCAGCAGAATCCACACACGGGCTACACGATCTCTGCAGCCAGGGCCACTATGATTTAAAAAAAAAAAAAAAAAGGGACAAACAGCAGTTCCTGACATGTCCCCTCTCTAAAAAGATATTAACTCATATCCATAGAAAACCAAATCACAGAAATTGATAGCAACAACAACAACAAAAAAAAAAACTGAGAGGCACAGGGATGATAAAAATCTATTATATGTCCATTTGTCTATTTGGTCTGTGCAGAATTTCAGAAAAAGACTATGATGGACTTTGACTGTGGATTACCCGAAATAGAAACAGGTCGTGACTCCAAATACAGCTGTGATTTCAGCTTGGTACCTCTATTGCAGCAAATTAGCACTGCCCCGGGATCTTATAGTTGCTATTGACCTGGCTAAGGCTTTTCTCTACATGTAAATATGGAAGAACCATCAGCACATGTTTGCTTGTTACTCATCACGGCAAACAGCAAATGTTCAGGGCCTTGCCTTTGAGCTCTGCCAATAAGCCTGCTCTTGGTTATCAGTCAGCAAAGATCTGCACTGTCTTGATGTCCCACCAACATCACCCTTGTACACTAGCACTTTGATGACGTTAAGACATTAGGCTATTGGACCTGAGCAACTTCAGTTGGCTTAGTAAGACATTTAAGACAGAGATAAACTCCATAAAAATCCATTGTCTACTAGGCCCCAGTGAAGTTTCTAGGGCTCGACAATCTAGAACATGTTGAGCTATCCCTCCAGAGCAAAGACAAGTTATTGCATCTTCTACAGATTATGACCGAAAAGCGGGCTTTGTGAACCTAGGCGGCAACATACACCACAGCAGACTGTGTCCCTCTGACTCCTTTTCTGAGAGACCCATACACCTCCTAGCTTTTAATGCAGCTGAAATGAATGAAGGCTCTGTTGCAATCCCCATCCGCAGTGTAAGCAGTTCTGCCACGGGGGCCATAGGACCCAGCTCATCTACTGATACTCGCAGTGTCTTGTGGGTTATCCTGTAGGAATATTCACGTGATATTTACATGGGGCCCCAGGAAAACACCAATAAATGAATCACAACACAGGTCTTTGGGTTGCTATCGTCTGAAGGTTTGTGTTCACCCCCAAATTTAACTAGAATCCTAATGCCCAGTGTTATGATGTTAGGAGGTGATTAGGTCATGGGGGTAGAGTGGTCATGAAGGAATCATTGCCTTTATAAACGAGAGCCCGCAGAGGGCCCTAGTCCCTTCCTCCATGTATAGACACAAGGATAAGCCTGCAACCTAGAGGACGGCCTTCATCCAATCCACAACGGCATCCTAATCTCAGACTTCCAGCCTCTGGAACTATGAGAAATATATGCCATTTATAAGCCACTCATCTGAGCCACCAAGGAAGCCCCTTTATAAGCCACCAATCTTTGATATTTTGTTAGAGCAGCTAACAGTTTTAGCTGCCAAGTTTTAGAGTTAAGTCATATTCTCATCTGCAGATCACTGTTCTTTTGAGAAACAGCCCCTGATAGAGGATGAACATGATGAGTGACATCAAACGATCACATGATATGAGTAACCCATCACTAGCTGTATCATTAACCGGACACACCAAGCCACTACGGCTGGGCACACACAGCAGTGACCCATCATCAAGTGCACTGATATAAGAGCGAAGCTTGAACAGGTCCAGTAAGAACTACTAAGCTGAATGAGCAGGTGGGGCAGAGTCCTTTGACACATTCTCTTTAGCACTGTCTCTCCTCTCTCGATCCTGATAAAGATTTATTTATAAGCAGTTGACCCAACAAGAAAATCACTGAGCCTGGTTAGTGAATGGTTCACTACAATACGCTCGCAGCCAATCAAGGTAGACTGCTGCCAGCAGGACAAAAGAAATCAAATGAGTCCCTGAAAAGGAAACCCAACACATTTTGTTTTACTTTATGTTCAAACTGAGACACGGCTAAAGGTACTGATGCCTGCTGATTCATGGGCACTGGCTATCAGCTTGAATCTTCTATTAATGGCCAGGGACTTAAAAAAATATAAAAAGAGTTAAAAACTGGTGACCAGAAGTTCTGGGTAAAGTCTATGTGAGTGGACATCTCAGAATGGGCACAAAGCATAATGACATTTGTGCACCACATGGATGCCCACTAAAGGACAACTACTTTAGAGAAGCCTCTCTACACTCAGGTAGAGAAGATGACACAACCTGCAAATGTCAGTCAACACTATTTCTCTAGTCACCCCAGGGCTTGCTCATGGGCCCTCATCCAGAGGGGCCTTGGTGGCAGTATTAGAGGACATATATGCGCTCAGCAAAAAGAATGCTCCTCTTCAATTATGACCGAGATCCTGACCATCCAGCCAACACGAGGAACCAACACTGTGCCCTCAGTCTAGGACATAACCTGGGGAGACCAGCCAGTCAGCTAGCAACAGAATGGTGCATGAAAGGGGCGGTAAACTCTCCTTTAAGCACAGACAAAGAAATGCCTTATTTATCATCATGATAATCAAAGTAACACTCTATCTGATCAAGAAGCTTATTAACAGCAAAAGAAGTGTGGGAACAGGCTCAGGTCCACTGAATTCACTACTCAGCAGCAGCCCATCAGCCAGAGACATCTGGCGTGACTGAGAAGAATGGCCACTGCAAGCTCAGTGGTGCTGCCAGCTGGGAAACAACACAACGCAACACCGGGTCTTGTAACAATGAGGAGCAATGTCTTCAATCAGCAAACAAAACACAGGCTTTAGCATTCCCCATCAGCAAAACACACGGGTCTGGTGGTAACTGAGAGGCAGAAGTGGGACTGACTACCTCTCACTGTTACACCTAACAGCCCACTCACTGCTTTTTTTACCTACAGTTTCCACGACGCTGAGCTCTGCTGGAATGGTTCCGAGCAAGAATGGTTTCCACCAGAGGACAAGATAGTTCCATCTGGGGGATGGAGAGGATCACTCTACTGATGAAGAGTGAGTGATCACAATCACCAAGGAAATATTACGTTGCAGTGTGGACAGGGTCAACAAGGACCTTGGAGAGTCTCTGAAGAACCTGCAGGATTTCCACATGCACAGCCGCTCAGTCGTGTCCGACTCTTTGAGACTCCACGGACCATAGCCCCGCAAGCTCCTCTGTCTATGGGATTTCCCAAGGCAAGAATACTGGTGTGAGTTACCATTTCCTTCTCCAGGTGATCTTCCTAACCCAAGGATCAAATTCGCATCTCTGTCTCTTCCTGCATTGGCAGGCGTACTCTCTACCACTAGCACTGCTTGGGAAGCCCAGATACTTCTGTATCTAATAGCTAAAGTTAAGGAAACTCTAAGCAGCCAACAAAAACCTGGGTCATATCCTTCAAGTACTTGACAAAAGTACAATTCTGTGATTCAAGTTTATTTATAATGATGGAACTTCTGAATCATCAGGATTCATGATACACATTTGTCATCGTGCTCAGATGCCCTCAAAAAGGTAATTTCACCAACTAGTCAAAAGTTGCCCCTCTAACTGTACTTAGGATATAAGATAGTGGTAGGTGTTTTTTTCCTCAATTTGACATTATAATGGATAGAAAAAGTATTTATCATTTTAATTTGCACTTATTACTCGAGACTATCTTTATGAATCTCTTTACATAGATTAACTCTATTACATACGATGCAAAACTTCACAGAATTTCTTAGCATGAAATTTTACTTCTGATTTGTGGGGCATATAAAAGTTTCTAAACTATATATAGCCAAACTATCATTATTTCCTTTTATGGTTTATTTCATTGCTTTTCTGCTCAGAAAAGCTTTCCTTGCCCATATTTAAACATATTTTCTTCCAGCTGTTTAGAGTTTCTTTCTCATATATAATTCTTTAATCCATCTGGAATTGACTTTTGTATGGTGTAAGGCTGAGAAAATAATTTTTCCCACACAGTTAACCAATTATACAGACTAAAATTTTTTTTTAAATCTTCCTTTTAAGATCAAAGCAGATTTTTCCCCCACTGATTACCATATTAATAGCAATGCTATGGGGAAGGGGGAAAAAAGAGTCTAGGAAAACCTGATCCATCAGGAGGCATTGACATTTCAGGCTCATAACAAACTACACAATGAACTTACAAGGCTCTTCATCCCCTAAAAGGGTTATCATTTCTAGAGAAACATAAGACCCTATTTTATCTCCCGTCATTTTCAATATGAGTATGAAGCCATTTGGAGAAATAGGTGGACATCTGGGGGCTATCATATCCTTTTTATCTAATCCTGACAGCTCAATTTCACTACCTGTCATGCAAGATAGATTTGAGAGCTGACATCATAGAAAATGTCCTGAAATTTAATCCATAAAAGGCTGACGGTGATGATGGTAAGCAGGAAAAATATCTACCTAATGTAGCAAAGGTTATCGTGGGCTCTTGATGTGAGGTTTCAGTTCTCAGGCAGACGGGTAGCATTGCCGTTAGCTCAAACATCCAGCTGCTAACAGAATTCCAAGGCACAGGTATGGAAGACAGAACAATTTTCTCTATGAACTCATCACAGAGAATTTTAACATCTCTCTAACCTGAAGCCTGCCTCCCTTTTGCAAACATTTATATTCAACGTTGCATTTCATATGCACACTGGTGTAATTCCTGGGCATCAAAGCAAAAAGGGACACATACCAACCTCCCAGCTGGGAGGTGTAGGCAAGGCCAAACAGGGCGCTAACCTTCCATCCTCTGCCTGGTGGAAGCAGGCAACAGTGACCTGATTCCCCTGTAGGAATAATACCTATAAGACAGCAGGCAGTGGGCCCTCCATTCCCTGCCCAGCCAAGCAAGCCGCTCTCCAGTCTCCCTGCAGGGGCAGTGACAGCGTGTCTGAGCAAGAAGCTGATCTTCCCTTCCCCAGCCAGGAGAAGCAAACAGCAATCTGATTTCCCCAGCAGGTTAGTTATCAATGGGGCCCAGTGATGAGCGGGACTTTCGTCCCTCCCCTGGCAGTGACAAGACTTAACACCAAGCAAGATGAAGATACATCCTATTACACAAGGTAACAGGCAAAATGTCCAGGATATAATCTTAAAAATCACAAACCATAGCAAGAACCAGGAAAATCACAATACGAATCAAAAACCACAGTCAACAGATGCTAACACCAATATGAACCAGGTGCGAGAAGGATCTAATAAGAATTTCTAAGCAGGCATCATAAAAATGTTTCAAATGATCTGAAAGACTGATGAAAGAACTGAAAATTTCAGGAGAAAAAAGTTTTTAAAATAACCAATGTAAGCTACAGAACTTTTGAAAACTACAAAAACCAAAACTGAACAGTCAATGGACCAGCTCAAGAATAGAGCACAGGTAACAGAAAACATGATCAGCAAACTTAAGGACAGATTAACTGAATTCACAATATCTGAAAAGCAGATACAAAGAGGCGTATTAAAGAAAGCATCTCAGGGATCTACCAGACAATAACAAAATGCCTTCTATTTGCACCATCAGGATCCAGAAAGGGAGGAGAGAAACAATGGGACTGAAAAAGTCTCTGAAGAAATAATGCCTGAAAAATACCCAAATTTAGCAGAAGACTTAAATGAACAAACTCAAAACAGGAGAAACCCAAAGAAATTCACACTAAAGATACATAACAATTAAACTTTTTTAAATCCTAAAGCCAAAGAAAATGCCTTTAAGACAACAGAGAAAAATGATCCATGGCTACTGGAGGAACAGCAACTGAAAGGAAAGATGTCTCATATGGAACCACCAGTTTGGTTCCAGGACCCACTGCTGATACCAAAATCCGTGGATGCTCTAGTCTGCTCTCAGTGTTCACATAGTTTCACGTCTGAGGAGTCAACCAACCACAGATTGCAGTTCTGTCTATATTTATCGGGAAAATACCTGCACGTACGTAAACCTGCCAAGTTCAGTCCTGTGTTGTTCAAGAATCAACTGCACTGCCAAACAATTGGTGTTCTCTATACACTTCAATATCTCTTCTTTGGAGTTACATCACACACTGCCAAATCATTTTTCAAGTTTTAGAGACTGCTTTATTTCATTTCATTTTTAATTAAACATCCACCTGACACTTAAATCCAAATCATAAAGCAGGTATATGCAAAGTAGAGCTGCCACCCCTACCCCTGTCCCCCACTGCCTTTCGCTCCATATAAAATGCCATTTGGTTCATTCTTAATTTATCCTTCTGTTCTTTTTGAAAATAGTACTAAGTGCATATGCCTTTCCTGTTTTCTCCCTCGTTCTTACACAGAAGTGAGTATATAATAAGTACCCTTCTGCACCTTGCTTCTCTCAGGATAATATGTCCTGTGATCAGTCCATGGCCGTGTACGGAGATCCCACTTGTCCGTTCTCACAGCTGCAGAGTCCTCCATCATGGGGACCATGGCTACGAAGAATTCTAAAAACGTCTCTCCCATCATTCCTACCCCTTGACTATTCAAAACACTAATCTGAGTACAACAGTAAAGGGACTTTCAAGATAAAAAGGAACAAAATTATTTCATTTGCAGAGACGCGGATGAGCTTAGAGACTGAAAGACAGAATGAAGCAAGTCAGACAGAGAAAAACAAGGATCATAAATTAGCCCGCATATGTGAAATCTAGAAAAATAATGGAGGTGAACCTATCTGCAAAGCAGAAAGAGACACAGATGTAGAGAACAAACATATAAACACTAAGGGGGGAAAGCAGTGGGAACGAACTGGGAGACTGGGGTTGACATATATCCGCCACTACGAGTCAAACAGGTAACTAATGAGAGCCTGCTGTAGAGCATAGGGAGCTCTACTCGGTGCTCTACGGTGGTCTAAACGGGAAGGAAATGCAAAAAGGAGGGAATATGTGTACATGTACGGCTGATTCATTTTGCTGTACAGCAGAAACTAACACAATTATTGTAAAGCAACTATACTCCAATAAAAAATTTTAAAAAATAAAGTCCCAATTCGATCATCCTTAAACTATGTAGGTTATCTGCATGAGCCCAACCCAATCAGCTGAAACCTTTAAAAATGGGGCTTTCTACTCCTGGAGGCAGAAGGGTGAGGCCAAAGACATTTGAGAGGGTGGAGGGGATTCAAGGTATAAAAAGGGCAACTACCTGCCTCCAGGAAAAAAGCAAATGGCTCTGCTGTGAATTGCCAATGGAGAGGAAGGACAACCCCTAGAAGCCAAAAGCAAGCCCCAGCCATAAACCAGCAACAAAGTGGGGACCTCAGTCTTACAGCTGCAAGGAAATGAACTCTACCAACAATCAGCGCTCTTGGAGACGACCTCAGCCTCAGACAAGGACTGCAGCACCAGCCAGTAACTGCACTTCGACCCTGTTAGACATGAGCAGGGGCTCCAGCTACGAAGAGCCTGACCTCCTGACCCATATGACCTGTCAGATGAATACATGCGTGTTGTCCTAAACCACTGAGTTTGCTGTAATGTTACGGCAGGAAGGAAAAACACAAGGGTGACCACAATTCTCCAGCTAGTCTGCTGTATATAGTTTACCGTCAACAAATGATGTCTCACGCACGTGTCATCTCACGTCTTTACCAATAACAGATCTTTGAACAGTGTATCCAAGAATTGAGATGGCTGGGACAAAGGGTAAAAACACGGAATTTCTCTAGATACAGCCAAATTCTTCTTTATAGCAGTCACAGCACTCTGCCATTCCCACCAGCAGCACAGGACAGTGCCAGCTGCCCCACAGCCTCACCCACAGAACATATTTCAGATCCTGTCAGTGTGCTGAGTGAGAAAGAACACTCAGTGTAGTTTCTCTTGTAAAAAGGAGTATGTGGTGCTCTCCTCTAATAATAAGGAAGATTCGGCATTTACTCACAGGTTGAGGAGTCATCCTCACTCCTTTTTCCATGAACTGTCTGTTTCTAATTAAGTCTCTGTGTCTGCTGAGCGGTCTCTTGTCTCTTGGCGAGTCTTGACTTCTGAGTTCTATGTTTCCTTATGTATCTGGTGATTCTTGGTTCTCCATTTATATTTTAAGAGGATGCAATGAAGTGTTGTTGGAAGGTCTGCATGCAGGAGCGGGGCTCATGATGGATGGGCTCCAATACAGGAATATGGGGCAAGGTTTCTTGAGCTACAGTAGGAGACAGGCAAATGGCCAGCCCCTGTGGGGATAGGATCAGCTTCCCCGAGGTTAATCTCCAAACTCTGGTCAAGAGCATGGAAATCAGGCTGCCAACAGCCTGCAAGTCAAGGATGGGTAGAAGGCAGATGTCCTCACCTTTGAGAGTAAGCAGCTGTTCTACGATCCTCATTATAAGGTCTCACAAAGCACCTCATCGCCCTCTGATATGTCTCAAACCCCACATTTGAAGCCTTACCAGTTCAAACCACCCAGAATATATCTCAAGTCTCCTGGTACAACAGAAGAGGCGGAGCGTGCCGGATGCTCAGGCCTGGGAATCAAGTCCGCATGCAAATTGCCATCAATCCTCCTATGCTGAGTCTCACCTCCCTCTCACCACGGACTTCAAAGGTACCTCTACTACACCTGCCTTTCCCAACCTGTCCTGAGTTCTGCCAGGTGATGATCAGGTCTCCTCCCAGCTTCTCCCTCTGCAGACATTTATGGATCTCAGTGAACATTCATCTCTCACCCTTCCAGCTTCCAAAAAACCAGGACAGGTGACAGCATCCCTCTGCCTCAGTCACCTTTCCCTTAGCGGTTTTGTGACTTTTTGATTCCTTTACCCTCAGTTTAATACCGCATCAGGAGACAGCACGTTTGAGCAGAAGATGACTGCTCAAAGAAGATTTCCATTAGAAACCCTCCTGCATCTGTTCCCTCCCTCCTCCTGGCATTCCCCATGCTCTGCATGTGAGGTCTCCTGGACCAACACTCCAACTTTCCTGATGTTTCCACATGAATCTCCATGTCTTTGTCATTGGCTCTGCGTGGGTCAATGTGTCCTTTCAAAGTAATGCTGTCCCCAGCAGAGGCCGTTTGCTTTTGGTTCTTCTGCTGAATTTCAGGAAACTGCTTCTCCACGGAGTCCTCATTCCTTGTTTGTTAACATTCTGTCGTTTCCATTAGTTCTGCCTCTGTGAGGGCTGCCTGCCCTTGTTCTTCCTCCTTGAAGTACTTCCAGCATCTCCGTCAGCCGACTGTGACCAAGCTCTGCTTGCTCAAGACTTCCTCCCCCGGCTCGGCACCTGATCAGGCCAGGTTGTGGCAAAGATACAGGTGGGGAGGGGACGTGTTCTCTCCCAGTGCTGGAAAATGAAATCACCCCCCTGCAGCCTCAGTCAGGGGCAGACTGGCCCCCAAGGCAGCTCCACTGTGGATCCCCTGGGGACAGGACACCAATAGCACCTGCATTCTGCACCCAACAGAAGACCTGAGGTCTGCTATTCCCCCAGGCCTAGAGGACAGAGTGTTCATGTCTCTGCCCACAGCACAGGAAGAACGGGGCTCACACTTACCTCTCCCGCAAGGCTAAGCCTCACCCTCCAGGCACCCTGCCCCTTCTCTCTCCAGAGAGGGCAGAGCAGGGGTCAGGGTTAGGGTGTGCATTCAGGCCACCATCTGTCCACCATGGCCAAAGTTCCTAAATATTCACTCAGGGGCACAGAAATCACAGTCACTTCTAGGAGGACCAAGCCTGTCCCACTCAGGCTCTCACAGTTCTTTCCAGTTAGAGAGTCTCTGAGTTGGGGTGAGGAGCGGAATTTGAGATAGGATGATTAGAGTGGCTCTCAGAAGCAGTAACCACTAGATTGAACAGAAACCTGAATGAGCTGAGGAAATCAGCCAAGCACCCAGCTGCAGGGAGAGCACGATGGGCATAGGGAACACCAGAGGGGAGTGTAACGAGCAAGTGTGCACAGGAAGCAGCAAGAACTGTGCAGCTGGCTGGCTGGAGGGGGCGCGAGAAGGAGCCGTGGAACACAAGGGCTGAGAGGCGGGCGGGCGTGAGATGAACTCAGACAGAGCAGCCCACAGAGTCGGGGGTGTTATTTCAGCTCAACAGGATGTTATGAGGAGAATGTGAACAGGCAAGAAACAAAAGCTGATTCACACTGTGTAAGAGACCCTGAGACCAGACTACGAGTCTAAGAAATGATGAAGAACACCTGTTGAGAACTGTATTACCTGTCCTGGAGGAAAATGATGGTAGATACAAGGAGAGAGGAGAGGCAGCAAAGACAGTGATGAGGTCTTTTCTGACAGGTAAGAGCAACTACTGCTTCCAGCCGTGATGGGCTCACAGGATCAGGGCACATCCTCTCGTCTATAACCACTAACAAACAGACAAAACATATGAGACGTCAGTCCTCAACTGGACATAAGACACCAAAGGGTTGATCCCCGAGAGATAAGAATCAATGGAAATTTCTTAGCATCCTGCATAAGACCCACACCAAGAAGTGGTTCACCTGCGATGTGACGACAGGCTAAAGACAGATATAAGGAAGAATCTAACAGAAAACTACGAATGCCTTCGAAGTGATGAATATGCTCAATGAAAGTCATGTGCCCATGAACTGATATTGACATGTGGTAGAACCCATCTGTGTGAAAAGACATTTTCAAAGATAAGAAACATAAAACTGCATTAGGGGTCAGCACCAACAGGAACATTGGCAATCAGATTTGATAATAAGGGCTCTCACTTTGACCCCTAATTAAGCAAAATGTTAACTCTTCTCCCCAAAAGAAATCTATCTTTCCCATTATTAGACCTATGTTACAAAAAGTATGTACTCAATTATTAGCAGTATATATTTTTTCTTTAACTTCAGTGAAATAGTTGATTTACAATATTGTGTTAATTTGTGCTGTACAGCAAAGTGATTCACACATTATTTTTCATATTCTTTCCATTGCAGTTTATCACAGGTTACTGAACACAGCTCTCTGTGCCATAGAGTAGGACCCTGTTTATCCATTCTATATATCATAGTTTGCATCTGCCAATCCACCCCAGGGACAGATTGCGAGTAGTGTATTTTTAATTATGTCAACAAAAAATTTGTGACAATTTGTCTTCTCTCTTGTAATAGAAGTACATGCATAATATTCACAATTTTGCTTCTTGATTTGTAAATCCTAAAACATGTACTCTTTGTTTGCAGGATAAAATGTTCCAATCCCTAATCAACATCCATCTCAGCAATTCTAGAATCTTCCCAGTACTCTACCTTAAGTAAAAAGCCAGGTCAAGAAATAGACAGTAAACCATGTGTTCAAGGTTCCTCTGGGATGTAACAAATGGCCAGACAGTTTCAAAGACATTAATTGAGAAGCATCAGACGCTTCTCTTTTTGGAGAGAAGAGGTGAGACTCAGTAACCACGAGAGATCCGCCCAGTGGATGACCAGTCCACATACCCCAGATGCCCCTCCTCCCCTGCTGCAGTACACTGGTCCTCTGGGCTTTCAGCGACTCGGTCCAGAACCTCACAGTAATGAGAACTATGACCAAACCACCCATCAACAAGGCCTTCAGTTCAGTTCAGTTGCTCAGTCGTGTCCGACTCTTTGCGACCCCATGAATCGCAGCATGCCAGGCCTCCTGTCCATCACCAACTCCCGCAGTTCACTCAGACTCACATCCATCGAGTCGGTGATGCCATCCAGCCATCTCATCCTCTGTCGTCCCCTTCTCCTCCTGCCCTCAATCCCTCCCAGCATCAAAGTCTTTTCCAATGAGACAACTCTTCGCATGAGGTGGCCAAAGTACTGGAGTTTCAGCTTTAGCATCATTCCTTCCAAAGAAATCCCAGGGCTGATCTCCTTCAGAATGGACTGGTTGGATCTCTTTGCAGTCCAAGGGACTCTCAACAGTCTTCTCCAACACCACAGTTCAAAAGCATCAATTCTTCGGCGCTCAGCCTTCTTCACAGTCCAACTCTCGCATCCATACATGACCACAGGAAAAACCATAGCCTTGACTAGATGGACCTTAGTCGGCAAAGTAATGTCTCTGCTTTTGAATATATTATACAGAGTGAAGTAAGCCAGAAAGAAAAACACCAATACAGTATACTAACACACATATATGGAATTTAGAAAGATGGCAATGATGACCCTGTATGCGAGACAGCAAAAGAGACACAGATGTGTAGAGCGGACTTTTGGACTCTGAGGCAGAGGGAGAGGGTGGGATGATTTGGGAGAATGACATTGAAACATGTATACTATCATGTAAGAAACAAATCGCCAGTCTATGTTCGATGCAGGATACAGGATGCTTGGGGCTGGTGCACTGGGATGACCCAGAGAGATGATATGGAGGGGAGGTGGGAGGGGGGTTCATGTTTGGGAACTCATGTACACTCGTGGTGGATTCATATCAATGTATGGCAAAACCAATACAGTATTATAAAGTAAAATAAAGTAAAAATAAAAATTAAAAAAAAAGAATATGCTATATAGGTTGGTCATAACTTTTCTTCCAATGCGTAAGCATCTTTTAATTTCATGGCTGCACTCACCATCTGCAGTGATTTTGGAGCCCCAAAAAATAAAGTCTGACACTGTTTCCACTGTTTCTCCATCTATTTCCCATGGAGTGATGGGACCGGATGCCAAGATCTTCATTTTCTGAATGTTGAGCTTTAAGCCAACTTTTCCACTCTCCTCTTTTACTTTCACCAAGAGGCTTTTTAGTTCCTCTTCACTTACAAAGATGCAAACCAGAACCACCTTTAACACCCTACCTTTAACACCTTAACACACTGTACTCAGACCTAGGAAATTCCTAATACTTAACCACCAGCCGACGTCAGTGTTTCTAAGCAAGGGTGATAAGTGAAAAACTAAACCCTTGGAAAAATCTAGGAAAATAATTTTCAATAATCAGGTACATAGGGGCCAAGAAACACTACTAATCAAACAGGCACCAAACTGAGTCATTGGCAAAATCAGAAAAAATCTTACCTTGCTTGGCAGCTGAGCAGCAGCATCTCATGGTTATGAATCAAAATATATAAAACAACCAGAAAGGCTTTGGCTCTGATGGAAGTGGAGGGGCTGTCCAGTAAACGGATAATTGTAGAGACAAAGTCCTGTGTGAGACATGAAAATATTTTTTGAGAAAGCATGAAACAAATAAACAGAATAGGCAACTCTGAAGGTCAATAGATTACAATAACCAAATAGAAAATAAAACAACATCACCTGTCAGTTTTGAAATTCTATTTTAGTGCTATACCCTATACCAAGTTATTAAAATGTATGATCTCATTCAAACCTGAAAAGTAGCTGGAAAGGGTACCAATATTATCTCTGTTTTAAAAAAGGAAATCTCAAAACGTTAAGCACTTTGCCCCAAACCGCAAAACTGGATTCAAATCCAGGTCAGACAGACAACAAAGCCTGATTCTTAACCACCCATCACATGACTGGGAGTGAGGCAATAACTAGAACTCAAAGTCACGACTGCACGTCCGCATGAACTTCTGAGCAAACCTGCACACACAAAGGTCACACCTCTAGCCTACACAACTGAGGTCCTACAGACATAAAGTAAAAACAGCAGCCAATATGGGACACAGGGAAAAACCTCAATTTCTACATATATGTGGGCATATATACACATGCTCAGTCACATCTGCAATCCCATGGACTGCAGTTCATCAGGCTCCTCTGTCCATGGGATTTCCCGGCAAGAATACTGGAGTGGGTTGCCACTTCCTACTCTACTATTTCTATAACATTCTTTAAAGGTTTAACACAACACAGAGGAATAAGTGTTGACAAGTGTTAGTGTCATATTCTCTTATAGCAAAAAGACTGCATCACTCTGGGAGCCTATGGATATGCAAAAAAAATGGAATACACATACACACAGGGTTAATGGATATAAATAGGCAGAAATATGGAATTGGATTGTTACAAAGATGGTAACAGAGAGCAGGACTTTAAGTTCCTGAGAGTCCTGGGCAGAGGCAAGCACCTAGGAGTGACATTATGTGTCCAGGCAGATGTAAGCAGCTCAATTTTTTTTTTTTTTTTTTTGCCAAAGTGCTTTTACTTTGGGTGCTATACTGGAAGACAGGAAGTGCTTACACAGCCATGTACAGGCTTCTATTTTAAATGGAGATATATCTATATCTATACATCAGTCTTTTTGCCTTTTCATACTGTTCATGGGGTTCTGAAGGCAAGAATGCTGAAGTAGTTTGCCATCCCCTTCTCCAGTGGACCACATTTCGTCAGAACTCTCCACTAAGACCCATCCATCTTGAGTGGCCCTACAAAGCATGCCTACAGGGCATGGCAGTCCCTTGAACTGCAAGGAGATCAAACCAGTCAATCCTAAAGGAAATAAACTCTCAATAGTCATTAGGAGGACTGATGCTGATGCTCCAATACTTTGGCCACCTGATGCAAAGAGCTGACTCATTGGAAAAGACCCCCATTCTGGGAAAGATTGAAGGCAGGAGGAAAAGCGGGTGACAGAGGACGAGGTGATTGGATGGCATCACTGACTCAATGGACCAGAGTTTGAGCTTGCTGAAACTCAAGACGGTGAAGAACAGGGAAACCTGGCCTGCTGCCATAGGGCTGCAAACAGTCAGAAACAACTGAGCGACTGAACAACAACAAGTCCATCAGTCCCACCTAGATCCTGGACCGAATAATCCAACTGATTCATCAACTGGGGTGAAAAACAGAATCAACACCAAGGTGGCCTTGAGTAATGGACCGGTTTTCACCTTTCCAGTTGACAATAGAAAGCCCATTTCCCCACAGTCAACTCTCAGTTCTGATTTATACAGTGAAGTCCATAGATCAAAACAACCAACTGTTGCCCACACTGACACCACTCTCACACATACCCGTGCATAACTGCAGGACCATGAAAACATCCACTAGCCATACACTGAAAAACGATTCCGATTACTGGAGACGAGAGAGACACGATGCCTGACTGCCAATTCAGCATCTGGAAGTTCTGCTTCACAGCAAAGAACATTACAGGGACAACTGCAAAATCTGCAAAGGTCTAAATTAGCTGCGTTAAATAAATGTCAGCTTTGTGGGACTTCCCTGGTGGTTCAGTGGATAGGACAGCACACTCCCAATGCAGGGGGTCTGGGTTCGATCCCTGGTCAAGGAACTAGCTCCCACATGCCCCAGCTAAGAAGGCCACAAGTGAAGATCCCATGTGCCACAAGTAAGACCTGGCACAGGCAGGCAGGTGAACAGTTAGACAGACTGACTGACAAATTAATACATAGTTAAGAAAAACACGAAAGTTTAAGTGTTTAATCTTTCCTCTAGCTGGTAGGAAAGTGAGCTGTCATTTCTCCAAAGCCTTAAAAAAATGTTATTTTCTTCTGACCCAGTTGTTGTATCTCAAGAATTTTAGTGTAACAAAGTGATAATCAAAAGAGCTTTAAGTACAAGAATGCTCATGTAGAGTTCACAAGATAGACAAAAATAGGAAACAAACTTAACATCCCAAAATAGGGAATTTGTTAAATCATAAGATTCTGGGAAAGATGGAAGGCAAAAGGAGAAGAGGGCAGCAGAAGATGAGATGGTTGGATAGCATCACCAACTCAACGGACATGAATTTGAACAAACTCCAGGAGACAGTGAAGGATAGTAAAACTTGGCCTGCTGCAGTCCATGGGGTCACAAAGAGTTGGGCGATTGAATAGCAACATAATATCAAGTAATGATCATCTGAGGAGGGCAGGTGGAGTAGGAAAGAGACATCACAGAAGAGACATTGCATGATTTCCAAAGCCAGGTTTGCAAAGGCCATGCAGCTCCTGTCTGGTTGTATTGAGACATTCTCTTTCTTGGAACCCAGCTGCTATGCTGTGAGGAAGCCCTACTAGCCCTCAAGGGCCCTATGCGGAAAGCGACTGAGGATCCCAAGGCACAGCCCAGTTGGGTTCCCAGGGAATGGCAAGCACCAGCTTGCCAGTCGTCTGAGTGAGCCTTCTGGAAAGTTTATTCTCAGTCTTTCCCAGCTTTGCCTAAATTACCGATTGGTGAGATAAATAAATTACTGGTCTTGTTTAAGCCACTACATTTTGAGTAGTTACACAGCAAGAGATAAGTGAAATATAGCTTAAGTATACAGTGAAAGAGGAAATTTTTCCAGGTGCAATGAAAGTTTTGTACAGCAACAGTTATAATTTTAAAACACAGAAATGTCACTAAGAAGTCATGATAAGGTCTACTCTATGTCTTATTGATGGACTGTTGGGCAGCCATTACTAACAATCTTGGAAAACTAAAATAATGCTTATGATTTTGAGTGAAACAAACTAGAAAAACTATGGCAAGTAACAAAGATAAAAAATTGCATACCAGATTTGTTTGTAACACCATAACTCCCAGTCCCTTACAAGATGCAATATATTACAGGCTCTAATTTTGGATATATACCTAAAAGCACATTATGCCCCAAATAAATTCTCATCTTGTCATTTCAGAAAAACTAAATGAACAGTACTGACTGACTCCCTAAAACTAACTGCCCAGGGCACCATAGTTAATCTTAAGCAACGTGCACCAGACTCCTAGAACAGTATTAATCTTACAACAAGATTACAGGCTGCAGGCGAAGACTAGTGCCAAGGATGAATAATCAAAACCACCTTCAGAGAGTCAAAATAACCCCGGGTCACTGTAGGTTGCAATCCACTATGTATTCATCTTTGATTTAAATTCATCTCACCATTTGGCTCAACACAACTAAATTTTACACATGGAGGAAAAAAAGCAGAAGCTGTTGAGGTCTATAGCCCAAATCACAGATTGAAGAGCTTCTGTCCAACAGTCAAATGGTTCTTGGCAGTGATTTCAGAACAGACATATCTACATAACATAAAGATGATGTTATGAAATGTTCACCATGTGAGGAATTGGTTGAAAGATATGAAGTTTACATCACAAAGTGGTATCTTGATCAAAATTAAGCAAAAGGATAAAAATTCCTCCAGTACATATCATAAAGACAAAATTATGAGATGAATATAAAAAAATAACACTGATGTAGAGAACATCAAAGTTATTTATTTCCTGCAAATCTCCAAAGGTAAAATCGATTTGTTTCAATCAACTGTCATAGGTAAAAATCATTTAGTACAGCCTGGCCATCAAATGACAGTAGCCTCAAAAAAAAAAAAAAAGAGAGAGAGAGAAATCATGTGTGTGAATAACTACACTGACATAGTTTTCCCATTTAATGTTGATGGAAGTGAAAAATATACTAGAATTGTTTTTGGATTACACTTTCCTTGAAGTTTGACCAAGTATCTAAGTAAAATGTCTCTTATACAACACATTTATTAACGTAGACAGATGAAAAATGTGAATACAAACTCATGTTATTAATATGCATTAACTAATTACCATATTTTAAATGTGCAACCTTTGAGTCAGGATGCTTAGCGTCTTTGTGAGAACAAACAAACAAACAAAACAAAAAAAAAAAAAAAAAAAACCGGAGCTGACTGGCTTTCAGATTTTTCAAAGTTTTATAAGCATCGAAATTTCATAGTGATCTTCCATAGGACCTCCAAACATCATAAGCACCTTCTGGTTTATTATTAATCACTGTTGGACTACTTGGTCAAAATATGAAACCTGAAACAGCTTCAGTCAAACTGGATTGCTGAAATAAAAATGGACAGCAGCTCCTGTTAAAATTAACAAATCAGGCACAAATTACAAAGGTATCCGTAGGCAGTAACACCCAAAAGGAAATCATCTTACCAATGAGCATGAACAAATGCACCTTGAAACATGGTATGACTCTTAAAAAGTAATGTTTAAATTGCTAAGTGACCCCAAAGCATATGAAGTGCCAAAGTATGCATCACTGATCGTGCAGCTAAGAAGCACATTCAAGGTCACACACCTCACGGGAAAAAAACACATCACTGAGGCAGATGTTTGGATCCACATAACGTGTAAACAAGTTGATGTGAGTGTACTAAGCTCAATTAATTGAAATAGAGGAGAGCAGGGTTCCCAGAGTTTTATATACTTTCAGTTTTCTAACATCAAGAATGAGGCACTGGATTTTTAACATCCGCTTTTTTTTTTTTTAAGTCACATGGGTGACTTTGTTTTTTACAAAGCAGTACACCAGTTTACTACAATTTTCATATGCTTTCCCCCTTCTCCCTGTATGCATTTATAGACATGCATATGTATGTATGTATGCATATATGTGTATATACATAGATAAGCACATGAAAGCAGAGGGGGAAGGAGGGAAGAAGGAAAGAGGAAAGGAGGGAAAGAAAGCAGTCTGCCATTCTAAACCTGCAATGACATCTAGCATCAAACAATCATCCTGATTCACATTGCTTGGTCTTCTTGGCTGATTCAAACATTGCTCAGTTGTCTGAAGCTCATTCTCCAACAGATTCTTCAGGAAGAGCTCATGGGAACTGACCCCTTCCATGCTCATACCTCTACCTGTGGTCCCTGTAACAGAACACCCAAGATACTGAATATAAAATCCGTGGTGACAGACTCTCAGAGGAGCAGCTAAGACAGTGCTTAATTTTACTGAAGAGTTTCTCCTAGAGCAATAATTACAGAAGTCCACACAAAAGAGCTGAGCCATAAGAATGCTCTCTCTTGCCAAAATAAAAGCAGGGGGAGGATTCTAAAATGTGCAGTAGTTAACTGTGGGAAAGCACTGGGGCACCTTCACATCATGGACCACCAGAACTCTTTAGAAACAATACTGAAGAGTTACACTGAGCTACACACACATTCCTCACATCACTAAAGAGAAAAGTATGAACAAACAATCGATCTAATTTCAATAGATTGATCTAATTTCTGTAAAAAGATAATAAAATAGCACGTGCATGTGGCAGCAGGGAAAAGGAAATATGTTAATGTATTAATATACATACAAACACACAATATCAATTTGAAAAGTACAAAAATTTTGATGAGATTATTTTGGGAATATTAAGCATTTTACTCTTCTGTACTCTATATTCCATATATTCTGGATTTTCAATACTAAATCCTAAAATTCGTAAGAGTTATAAACATGACTAAGGTCCGTCTAGTCAAGGCTATGGTTTTTCCTGTGGTCATGTATGGATGTGAGAGTTGGACTGTGAAGAAGGCTGAGTGCCGAACAATTGATGCTTTTGAACTGTGGTGTTGGAGAAGACTGTTGAGAGTCCCTTGGACTGCAAGCAGATCCAACCAGTCCATTCTGAAGGAGATAAACCCTAGGATTTCTTTGGAAGGAATGATGCTAAAGCTGAAACTCCAGTACTTTGGCCACCTCATGCAAAGAGTTAACTCATTGGAAAAGACTTTGATGCTGGGAGGGATTGGGGGCAGGAGGAGAAGGGGATGACAGAGGATGAGATGGCTGGATGGCATCACGGACTCGATGGACTTGATTCCGAGTGAACTCCAGGAGCTGGTGATGGACAGGGAGGCCTGGCGTGCTGCGATTCATGGGGGCGCAAAGAGTCGGACACGACTGAGCGACTGAACTGAACTGAATACAAATAAATCTAAGTGACATTAGCTACTTTTAGTTTCTAGATACTATGATTAAGGAGAATCGCAATGCCCTCATCCAGTATCTCTCTCCCTGGTAAAACATCAGGAAACGTGTTTACAGCACCCTCAAACTCCTCCAGCCCCAGATCTTTAAGATCAAACATTTGTACGCCATAAGAGCTTGGAAGAGACCAAAAAATAAAACCAGAAAATATACCAGGTATTTAAAAAATCAGTTTATATGGCACAAGACTGGTAAACAACCTCACACATAACTCTCAAGGTTTTCTCTTATGCCTGGGCATGCCTTCTGGAAGGTACTCTTCCAGAGTCACTCAAGCAGTTCAAATGAACTGTGAAAAGGTTATCAGTTCCCTACATCTAGTGATGATTCAAGAATTACATATAAAATACTGTCTACCAAGGATTCTGAAAGTATCCTATGAAGAGTTTAATCTGTCCTTTTTCTCTTTTTTTGGAAACAGGGCAGAAAAACAGTTTTCATTTTTTGTTTTGCCCAATTTTTCTAATTACTAGAATATGCGGAATGCATGATTTGTAACAGAGAGAGCCCCCTCGTACCATGGCTGTGAACACTCACTTTCACACCACAGAGTCTAGAACTAACACTCATTTCGATAAAGGAATCTTCTGCATTTAGCACATTATTGGCAAGCAGATCCTTTTGAAGATGACGACAAAATAAATCAAGCTCTGTGATGCACATGGCTGCTGAATAACAATCGTTTAAGGACAATGATATCCAGGTAGCTAATGCAGGTGATACTGTAAAGTTAAATTCTTTCAACACACCAATGTCCATTCAAGAACATAAACATTATTCAGAAGGTAATAATTATACGACCTAATGAATCTACTGTAACATGAAAACATGGCTACAATTACATATTTCAAATGGAGAATCAGAGAGATTAATTACAAACCATACATGTGCGTGTTCGGTCATGTCCAACTCTTTGTGACCCCATGGACTGTAGCCTGCCAGGCTCCTCCTCCTTTCCAGGCAAGAATACTGGAGTGGGTAGCCATTTCCTCCTTCAGGGGATCTTCCCGACCCAGGGATCAAACCTGCATCTCCTGCACTGGCAGGCAGATTCTTTACCACTGAGCCACCTGGGAATCCCGACAAACTGCAAGTAACTATAAATCATAAATTATGCTGCTAATCAAGCAATCCTAAATGCTAGGTTTTATTGTATGATAAATATAGCATGTGTCTTAATGACTGCTGGTTAAATTACAAGTAAACAGTACTGTCATCGTCTACCTTTCTAGAGAATAATTTAGCATTATTTATGCACAGGCTTCGAAGTATGCGTAACACCTGTGGTAACTGATTAGCAGTGGACACAAAGATGCATGGAAATAGGATGCTCACGGCATCAGCCTGAGTACAAACCACAAAGTCAGAGGCACATAGCTCAACAGCGGGAGAAGGGTTCAATTACCATACACCACAAAATGAAAACTTATTTTTAAAATGTTCTTAGGGTGTATTTAAAGACAGATGCCTAACTATGATAAATCAACACACTTCAATCATAATTTTATAAATGTGTGCATAAAATACATAGACATATGAACCGAAGACTAAAAGAGATAAACCTACATGGCAACAGTAATTAGCTCTGGGCAGTGAGATTATAGTCTATTTTGTTTTCTTCTTTTGGTTCTTCTAAATTTTCTGCAGTAAACAGTAATTTCTCTCACTTAAAAAGAATGGCAGGGGCCTCTTTTGGGGCTGAATTTCAACACAAAAATCTACCACAATACATAGGCAACAGTCCCCCAAATAGACAGGTGTGGTTCTTTCTTCCCATATCCAGCTGGAAGTGGTAAGCCTGGTATCTGTTCCTGGGCCTCTTCCTCTTCCACTCATTCTAGCCTATTAACAAGCAACGCCTGGAAAAAACACAATTACCAATAATAACCCCTAAAACACACACCTACATGCAAGTATTTGTATTTTTCTTTTTTAAGTAAAAATGAAACTATGGCCACTGTGTCAAACCCCTAAGGGAAGCCAGCATCACAGCCCTACATGAGCTGGATCTTCTTCCTACTTCCCTGCCTCTTTCTGCATCCCTTCCCCACTGCTCACTGCGGATAGCACTGCTGCTCCTCCTTCTCTTCCAGGGTTTCTCCAGGAATTTTCACATTTCAGGGAGGCTGAACTAAGTACAGAGTCCTTCCTGCACATGTTCACACAGCACACTCTTTCTTGTCATTGAGGGCTCAGCTGGAACATCACCTCCTCAGAGAGGTTCTCCATGACTTCCCCCTGCCCTCCCCCAGCAAATGGTGTCTGGCTCCACCCCCTGCAAGACACCTTATCAACATCATCCTGTTCAATGTTCTTCAGGGCACTAACACTATCCGAAATTATTCTGTTTCTTGGCTTACTGTCTGGCCTGAGCATCAGCTTTAGCATTTATAACCTCCATCAACTTGACAAAAATCACTCAAGGCGCTAAGTCTCAGTTGAGAATAACCCAGAGTTACAAGTCATTAAGTGTCTAGTCTGTGATAAATGTTCAATATAATGGTAGATTGTTTTAATTAATGAAAAATAGAACCTTATCTTTTAAATGACAATTCACCGTATTTAAATGGACACAGATACATTTTAAAGACTACAGGACAAGACAGACAACATATACAACGGTTAGAGGCCTCGGCACCTGAAGATGAGTATGTCAATGAGTTTGCTGGGGTTTTACTCCACCTCATACATCCCATACTGGGTGCTGGATAACGCAGCAGTCCAGAAACACCACTAGCGCATGTGCAGGTGTGAACACACACACACACACACAAATACAGGGGAAACATCAGCTCTCTCAACCAAACACACACACAGAGACACACACAGACACAAATACAGGGGAAACATCAGCTCTCTCGACCAGACAGACAGACACACACACAAATACCAGACAGACAGACACACACACAAATACAGGGGAAACATCAGCGTGCGCGCACACACACACACACTCAGCTCTCTCAACCAGACAGACAGACACACACACAAATACAGGGGAAACATCAGCTCTCTCAACCGCACATGCACACGCGCACACACACACACGCACGGGAAACATCGGCTCTCTCAAGCCGGAAGACCGGGAGAGGGACAGCCTGGAAAGCCCAACAGCACCCAGACAAGAGCTACTTTACTTCAGCCAAGCACCATGACAAAACCACGGCCCTTTCAGCAAAGGGCAAGAGGGGAGCCTAGGCTCCCACCCTCACGTGACTCTAACAAGGCATCCAACACTCCTCCCTGCCAGGGAAACAGAAAGGACAACAAGGAGAGCTGGGACTTTCATCCCAAGCCAGCAATAACAAGCCCCCCTGGCCCCAACCATGGTATCAGCAGAGATACTGATGGGATGCCCAGACCTCCACCCATATTCACACCCATGTTCCTCTCCCCACTCCTGCTGAGATGGCATCATGAGAGGCTGGTGAGAGGCCTCCGCCTTTGCCACCTTCTGCTAGGAATGGGGCGCCCACCTGTACCCAACCAGTGTCAGTGGAAGAGCAATGAGGAGCTCTTCCCCCCACCAGCCAGGAAGGCATCAGAGAAGGCGGTGGGAAGCCTGGGTTCCCACCCCTGCCCATCAGGAAGGAGGAGCTCTGCCACGTCACTGGGGTGTCAGCAGAAGCCCACAGGGTAATCTGGGCTTCCACACCAACAGGGGAGGAACAAAGCAACGCCACCCTTCCTCTGCCAGTTCAGTGTCAGAGGAGACCCACCGAAGCAGAGATTTCAATAAAACCCAACAGCCAAAATGTACAGTTGATACAGAGCTTCCATTTAACAAGATGACAGAGTTCTGGAGCTCTGTTTCACAACAATGCAAATATACTTAACACTACCAACTACACCTAAGAATAGTTAAGAGAGTAAATTTTGTTTTTTACCGCAATTTTAAAAATTTAAGTAACAATACTAATTAAATTCAAAAGATTGTTTCTCAATTAACACAGGTTATTATTCAATCATTAAGATACATGGAATATTAGTTAAACATTATAAAATAAATATAAAATCATTTAATTAATGCGTATTATTTCACTACCTTTGTGAAATACCGTATTTTAAACTCAATCAACCCATGCCTGTGTGAAGAAAAATAAACTACAAAACACTCAGCCTCTCTTAACACAATTTACACAGCAAAACTACTCAAATGGTACTCTCTCTAATACAATGATAACAACCTTCAATGACTTGGTAAATTAAATACCAAAAAATTAGATACACAAACTATACTTTCTGTGAGGCTCAAATTTCTTAGCAGAATCGAAATCAGACTAATAAAAGCCAAGAACTGGTTTGCTCTCTATTTTGACTTTTAAGATCAAGTTTACTATGTAAACATGACAATTATTAATCATAGAAATTTTTAGCTTTATAAAAAATCAAATTTAACACATTGCATTTCATGCAGAAGAACCATGGCAAACACTATATTTAAGTGGCCCCATTCCACACTTCTTAGCCGTGTTACCTGCTGAGAATGTTTCAGAACACTCTAATTTGACAGCTATTATCCCTCAGAAAAAGTTAGATAATTGGTCCAATAAGTGCAAAGAACATTGCATACTACATCACCCTTAGGAAGATTCATAACACACATGAGCAACTGAAAAACTGGGAAAGGTTGTACAAGTGAAACTCTCTCTGACTCACTGCTTTCCAAATGTGTGTATGTAGCCATGGTCCACAATTTTCATCCACTAACACCTCACTGGACACTAATGTTCAAGGGCAGGACTTCTCCAACCATAACCTTCCATCCAATCCTCTAGAGACCTCATTAAAATGTCAGCTCTGATTCGGCAGGTCAGGGTCTGATTCCGCCTGATTCGGCTCTGATTCGGCCTGAGGGTCTGCGGTTCCGAAACGCTCACAGGTGATGCCAACGTTTCTGGCTCAGGGATCGCTCCTGAGTAGGCGGCTAGAGAAGACACTGAGGACAGTTACAGCAGAGAGTTCTTTGTAGCTGTGTGGTTTTGTGATGTGAACTGAACACTTACAGACTCTACAGTGCATAAAATACAGGTATATCAAAGGATTAGAAGGAGACAAAGTTAAAAACAAGAGAAGGGGTGCTCTGAAGGTTCAGTGTGCTGGCGGAGCATCAGGACAAGGAAAGGAATAAAAAATGAGTCAGGGTGAGCAGAGAATATAAAGGGACCCCTCCAAAAGGCAGGCAAAGGACATGGGAAGAGAGACGGGGGCTGAGGACAAAGAACCATGAGAAATATTAGCATGGGGGAAGGATCCATAAATTTTCTAACTTTTCATTACTAAAATGGGACAAGTCGGCACAGCCATTTACCGGATTTCTATTTTAATCACTAAAAGACTTTTATAACATCTTCAGATGAATGGCCTGTGGTACAGAGGTTTGGCAAATTCAAAAGGGCCCCCTCGAGATGAAAAATAAATTCCACAGAGATATATTGCTTATGGGGCCACTAAAATCGCAGAAGAAAACACCCATTTTTTAAGTGGAATCACAGGTCAAACCTTTTCTTGGATTAGCCTCTGAAGATGAATCCCACAGGACAGCATTGCACTGAATAAGGTCAGCATGTACTGCTGGACTTTGCAGATGGCAGAGGCCAGGGAGTTTATTACCGAGGTCAGTCCCACCTTCTCAATCACATTCTGGAAGGCAGTAGGAGAATGGCGAGTGATTCTACACAAGGCCTGCAGAGAGAGGAGAACAGACACGTTAGGAGACTCCAAGGGCACGAACCAACCCCCAGAAAGAGAGCAAATACTTCTGTGAAAAGGAGAAAAAGGTGCTCAACTTGCTCCTTCATCACTTATCTTGGCATAAGTAATCTGAACAATTTAGACACACTTGAAATTAAAACAATAATCCAACTTCCAATAAAAATTTAAGTTGGGAAACAGAGCAGAGAGGGAAGTGGGAAGGGGGTTTAGGATGGAGAGGACATGTGTATACCTATGGCTGATTCATACTGATGCATGGCAAAAACCATCACAATTGAAAGGTACTTATCTTTCAATTAAAATAGAAAATTAATAAATTTTAAAATTTAAGTTATAAAACATTAGAAGATCTTACAAGTATCATGTACGTTATGCTGCTGCTGCTGCTAAGTCACTTCAGTCATGTCTGACTCTGTGTAACCCCACAGATGGCAGCCCTTCAGGCTCCCCCATCCCTGGGATTCTCCAGGCAAGAATACTGGAGTGGGCTCCCATTTCCTTCTCCTATGTACATTATAAGTTAACTAAAATGATAAAGGTTTTTCTGTATAGACTCATAAATTATTTTAAGCAATGAAAACATTAAGATAAGCTTTCCATATGTAGACACTAAATTAAAGGCTGAAGAAATTGTCATAAAAGTAAATATTTAACATTTATTGTTTAGTAAGTGAAGAACACAATCTGAGAATATTTAAAGACTATTTCACTTAATTCTCCCAAATAACATTTTAAAGGTATTATTATTAGCCCCATTTTATAGATCATAAAACTAAGGGACAGAGTATTTAAGCAATTTGCTCAAAGGCATAATTTGCTAGCAAGTGGCAAAGGCAGAAGTCAAACCAAAGTAATCAAGACCCTTGAGCTAGTTCTCAAGTTCTCATAGACTATTAAAGATGAAATTTACAATTAACAAACTGGAAGAATTTAATAAGTATTGTAATGGAAGTGGGCTCAATTACGCTTGGAAAAGCACGAAAAGTTAAGTCAAAAAAAGCTACAGGAGGAGGATGATAACTGAGTCAGTTTTTGAAGGTCAGTGGGAAATGGACAGGTGGAAAAGTAGATGAGAAAATTCTAGCCAGAGAGAAGAGAACAAGTATTCACATGGAGACATGAAGACGCAGAGCAGGTTCTAGGAAGGGCAAGCTGTCTGATGCAACTTTCAGGGGAAGAAGAGACAGAGAGAGCGGGAAAGAGGGAAAAATGACGACTCACATGCTGAAGAGATTATCTTTTCCCATTCTTGCCTCCTTTGCTGAAGATTAACTGACCACAGATGCATAGGTTTAATTTCAGGCTCTGTGTTCCACTTGATCTGTATGTCTTGTTTTTGTGCCAATACCACACTGTTTTGATTAATGTAGCTCTCTAATACAGTCTGAAGCCTAGGAGGGTGATACCTCCAGCTTCATTATTTTTTTCTCAAGATTGCTTTGGCAATGAGGGCTCTTCTGTAGTTCCACACAAATTTTAGGATTATTTGTTCAACTTCTATGAAAAATGTCATGGGTATTTTGATAGGAATTACATTAGATTTATGGATTGCTTTGAGCAGTATGGCCATTTTAACAATATTAATTCTTCTAATCCAAGAGCATGGGATAGCTTTTCCATGTCTTCCAATCCTCTTCAATTTCCTTCACCAGTGTTTTATAGTTTTCAGAGTGGAGGTCTTTCACCTCTATAATTAAATTTATTCCAAGGTATTTTAGTCTTTTTGATGTGATTTAAAACAGGATTTTTTAAAATTTCTGTTTCTGACAGTTCACCATTAGTGTATAGAAAAGCAACAAAGTTCTGCCTATTAATCTTGCATCCTGCATCTTTGCTGAATTCATTTATCAGTTCTAATGTTTTGTTTTGTGTGTGTGTGCGGAGACTTTAGGTTTTTCTATATGAAGCATCGTGTCATCTGCAAATAGTGACAGTTTACTTTTTCCTTTCCAGTTTGGATGCCTTTTATTTTCCTTGTCCGACTGCTGTGGCTAGGACTTCCAATACAATGTTAAGTAGAAGTGATGAGAGTGAGCATCCTTGTCTGGTTTCTGAATTTAAAGGAAAAGCTTTCAGCTTTTCACCACTGAGTATGTTAGTGTGGATATGTCAAAAATAGCCTTTATAATGTTGAGATATGTACCCCCTATAACCACTTTAATGAAAGCTTTTAGCATGAATGGATGCTAAATTTTGTCAAGTGCTTTTTCTGCATCTATTGAGATAATCACATGATTTTTATTATTCCTTTTGTTAATATGATGTACCTGACTGACTGATTTGCAAATGTTGAACCATCCTTGGATCCCTAGAATAAATCTAACTTGATTATGGTGTGTGATCCTTTTTATATATTGTTGAATTTGTTTTGCAAATATTGTGTTGAAAATTTCTGCATCAATGGTTCATCAAAGGTATTGACCTGGCATTTTTATTTCTGTAGTGTCTTTGACTGGTTTTGGAATCAGGCTTAAGTGGACTTGTAGAATGAGGTATCACCTCACACCTATCAGAATGTCTATCATCAAAAAGTCTACAAATAATAAGTGCTGGAGAAAATGTGGCGAAAAAGGAACCCTTGTACACTGGTGGTATAAATGTAAATTGGGGCATTCACTATGGAAAACAGTATGGAAGTTCCTCAAAATTCTAAAAACAGAACTACTATTTGGCCCTGCAATTCCACTCCTGGGTATATATCTAGAAAAAAAAATAAGTACATTAATTTGAAAAGACAGATGAGCCCCAGTGTTTGTAACAGCACTATTTAAAACACCAAAGATATGCAAGCAACCTCCCAAAAAGATAAGTGGATAAAGAAGATGTAGTGTACACACACACACACACACACACACACACACACACACACACACACACAAGGATGGAGTATTACTCAGCCATACAAAAGGAGGAAATTCTGACATTTGCAGCAATGTAGATGGATCTAGAGAATATTACGCCTAGTGAAATATATTTGACAAATACTGTATGATACCACTTATATGTAGAATTTTTTACAGTAATACGAACAACTGTGTACAGGAAAATAGAAACAGACTCACAGATATTGAAAACAAACTACTGGTTACCAGAGAGGACAGAGAAGTGAGGGGTAAGTTAGGGGTATGAGATTAAGAGACACAAAGTCACGTATAAAACAGATAAGCAATAAGGACACACTTAGAGCACAGGAAATGATAGCCATTATCTTGTAATAGCATTTAATGAAGTATGCTGCGATTCGCGGGGTCGCAAAGAGTCGGACACAACTGAGCGACTGAACTGAACTGAACTGAATGTGTAAAAGTACTGAATCACTATGCTATATGTGCATGTCTGCATGGTAAATCGCTTCTGTTGTGTCCAACTCTTTGCAACCCTATGGATTACAGCCCGCCCGGTTCTTTTGTCCATGGGATTCTCCAGGCAAGAATACTGGAGTGGGTTGCCATGCCCTCCTCCAGGGAACCTTCCCAACCCAGGGATGGAACTCATATCTCTTACACTTCCTGTACTGACAGGCAGATTCTTAACCACTAGCGCCACCTGGGAAGCCCCACTATGCTGTACGCATAAAACTGATATAACATTGTAAATCAACTATACTTCAATTAAGAAAACAGAATTGTTCCATTACTTCAGTATCATCTCAAATATTATTTAATTCTTGGATTTTAAAAAAAAAAGCATTCTAAATGGAGTCCCTAAAGATCATGCTACAATTTGAATTTTTTAAGGAAATTTAGAGATCTCCCTTAAAGTGACTTAAAGACAGTGAACAGTAATTATCATTAGCACTGTAACAATTCCTGGGAGAGGCTTTCAAACTAATACTGACTTGTTATTGATATAAAATATCTACCCAACAATATGGGTTATTTCTTGATGCAAGATTTGTCCAAATTACTCCTACGTGTATTCAAAGTAATATGAGGGCGACTGTAAGGTCCTGTCTTCAGAAAGCCACTCAAATGCCTAACTTATCTCCCATATGGAAAAACTCATGCAAGAAATAACCTTTAATTTGTCACTTCTGGATATAAAACACAGTTGAGAGTTCACAGAGGCTTAAGATCATATAAGTACTTGTATTCCTCAAATTAAAAAAAATTAAATCTCAGTTTTGATTTTCAGTAATCTGTTGTTTAAAATCTTTGCTTATTGAAACAGAGTTTGAAATTACATTTTATAGCTGTAAAGAACATTTTCAGTTCAAAATTCACTACAAAATTTACCTCAAAAAGGACATTATGTTATCTCCAGTTTTTTCATTAACTTTTTTTTAATTTAAGGATAATTGCTTTATAGTATTGCATTGGTTTCTACCAAACATCAACACAAATCAGCCACAGATTTACCCATGTTTTCCAGAATTTTTAACCATCTATTTATTAAAGCAATGTCTAAGAAAGAGACTAATTTGGAAGTGCAGGCTGCATACCTATTAGAAACATGAACAGAATCCCTGTGGAATAAGTTTAAGAACCATTTCTTTTCTGTCTCGTGAATGATTTTTTTCTATGTCATATCAAAATTACCTTGGGGACCTCTTCAAACTCTACACACTCTCATCTGACCTCTGAGACCTTAAACTACATGGGAAACGGGCAGCGGGTGGAGAGAGAGGAGGAAGCAGTCTATGTTGTTGGAAAGTTCTCCTGAACCACCACCCTGAAACACTCTGCTTTGTCACTCTTCCTCTCAGCATGCCAGGAATTATAAATAGCCCAATCACCTCCCTCACTGGAGCCATTCTATTCAATCTAACTCTAAAGGTTTCTCTGGTTCCCACTGTGGTTCATATAGAGATTCCCTACAAACTTAATAAATCCAGAAATCCTCTTATCCATTCAACACATTTCCCAAGTCAGGCCCACTCCCTTCAACCACCAATCCCTAAGCAATGGATGCCATTCCTGAGGGGGAAAGGATTAATTAGCCATCTTTCACGCTACACCCAGGGCAGTGTTTTCCAAGAGCTTCGAGGCCTAGGGCAGCGGTTCTCAAACTTCAATAGGCATTAGAAGTGTTTGTTAGAATGCAGATTACTGGGCCTCTTCCTTCAGAGACTCTGAGACAGCAGCTCTGGGTCAGGGTCCAGAAACCCATGTTTCTTACAAATTTCTAGGTTATTTAATGCTGCTCATCTGAGGACCACACTGGCACAGGGGACTCTATGGGGCCAAGAGATGATAGGTCAGTCTGGGTGAAAGACGGTGGTGGCCTGGATTTCAGGGGTAACCACAGAGCTGCAGAGAGAGGCACACAGTCCTGGGCTGTATTTGTGAATCACAGTCAAAGGACAGGTTGACTAGCTGGATGTAAACAGCAAAGGGGAAGGAAATAAGGAAGACGAAGCAGCAAAAATGACATCTAGCCCTTTGTTTTCCTTCATCTATCTTCCCTTTCCTTCCCTTCCCAAAGACAATACATCAGATTCTGAGGAAAGGGGGCAGACAGGGGAATGGGGGCATCCGCTCACGGAGCCCAGGAAGTGGAGCGGCAGTGGCAAGGCAGGAGGATGACGATACAGAGGAGGAGGCCAGAGGGGATGGAGTCTGCTACGCTGAATAAATGAGCTGAACAGGTCAATAAATACACTGAGAATAATGGGAACCAGGTTTCTGTTCAAGAAGGGATTTACAGATACAGAAAATGGGAGGTCCAGAAAGAATTCTAATATGTTGGATTAAAATTGGAAGCATCAGCATGAATGCACGAGTTTTGTTCCAAATACCTACAATGATAAGTGTAGGAATAATTCTATGTATGTGTGAATATGTGCACGCGCGTGTGTTTAGTCGCTCAGTTGTGTCTGACTCTTGGAGACCCCATGGATTGTAGTCCGCCAGCCTCCTCTGTCCATGGAACTTTCCAGGCTAGAATACTGGAGTGGGTAGCCATTGCCTTCTCCAGGGGATCTTCCTGACCCAGGGATCAAGCCCATGTCTCCTGCATCGGCAGGCAGGTTCTTTACTACTGCGCCACTTGGGAAGCTCCATATGTATATATGGGTACATACACTTTTTTTCTATCTCTGAATACTTAGAAGGCCTGAAAACAATAAAACCCCAAAGCAGTAAGCACATCACCCAGACTGTGGGTTCTAAACATCAAAGCTTCCTTGGAGAAATGATTGGTTCCAGGGTTGGCAAAGTGAAAATACAACAGTAGTCCAAAAACTGCATGGTTTCAGAAAGGAATTAAGTGATCAAACAATGACAAATAGATCAACAGGACACAAAAGCCAGCTTGGAGGGCTTCTAGCATGATCCGAGCATTCAAACAACACATAGTAACAGTGGTAACAGTAATATGACATTGCACTTCATCAAATAAAACGGGCATCCCTGACCATAATGATACAAATACATGCATATATGAGAGAGAAGGGACAGCGCATCCTTACGATAGAATTCCAACCAATACCAAAGGCCTATTTTTGCACTGCTCTTAAGTACAATGTGCAACAGTTTTTACATTTTTAACGGGTTATAGAAAACAAACAGAAAAATAAAACAGAATATGGGACCTAGGGAGGTGGGATCGGGTTGGGTAGAAAGGAGGCCCAGGAGGGAGAGGATATATGTATACATACAGCTCAGTTTGTCATACATCAGAAACTAACACAACATTATAAAGCAATTATACTCCAATAATAACAAAGTTAAAAAAAGAAAGAATATGGAACAGAGACTGTATGTGGCCACCAAAACCCAAGGTACATACTATCTGGCCCGTTATAGAAAATATTCGCCAACTTCTAATATACAAGGAATGAAACAACTAGATAACCATCATATGGCAACCGTCACAGAGGCATCCGGTCCAGGTAGGGATCCTCAACGGTGCTAAGGAGGTTCAATGGGAGAACACTAGACAGACCCAGGTTGAGCCTTACCCTAAAAAAATACAAGCCCCACACCCTTTAAACTCATAAATGACAAGAAGTTCCCAGAAAGGCTGAGAAACTGTTTCAAATTAAAGGAGACTAAAGAAATATGAAAACAATATATTAACACATTACTGAATATGATCCTGGGGCACAAAAGAAGAAAGAAACATTTCGGGGGAAACCGGAAAAATTTCAGTGAAAAATTAATAATTTAGATGAATGTTGACAACAAAATATAAGAAGCCCAAGATGAAAGAGTGAAGCTTACCGTGTCAGATGAAGAAAGTGCTAGAAGGTGTGGGACTTTGGTGGAAACAACTGCAAAGAACTTTGCCAAGAAAAGAAACCATGCTGAGCATAAAGATAAAAATGATAACATAAACCCAATTAAAGCAAGACAGGTTGGTGGGTTTTTTTTTTTGAGTCCAGGATTAAAATGAAGGCCTTAAGTAAGATATGACTCAAAGATGCCTTGAGAAAGTTCACTGGTATACTCTGTAACTCTGACAGTTTCTTCGTAATTACTAATATCACAACTTGGGGAGGGGATTCTAACAATGTGAAGCTCGTGAAGCAGGTGTCCTTTGTTTAAAGACATTCAGCAAGCAGAATTGTTAGCCCTTGATCTTCAAAATAACATGGTAAATAAAAGAACTCAAAAATATCCATCAGAGGCTGCGCTGATGGCTCAGTGGTAAAGAGTTCGCTTGCCCACGCAGGAGACAAGGGTGCGATCCCTGATCCGGGGCGATCCCACATCCCATGGAGCAACTAAGCCCGTGTGCTGCAACCACTGAGCCCAAGAACTGCAGCTCCTGGAGCCCACGCCCCAGAGCCTGTGCTGCACAGCAAGAGAAACTGCTGCAGTGAGAAGCCTGGGCACCACAACTAGAGAGGAGCCCCTGCTCACCGCAGTGAGGGAAAGCCAGCCTGGACAACAGCCAAAAAGAAATACAATTATAAAAATACATTTGGCCATCAATAGCCACAGGATTTAGCGATATGCAAGTCATTCAAGATGTCAGCAAGACTAGGTTCATTCACATTTTCAGGACAGATAAAGCAGGCCCAAAAGGAGCATTTGTGGCAAAAAAAAAACCTTTCCAAGAAGTATGGCTGGGGTGATAGGGGAACAGATGGAGGTACACCCTAGAAAACTTTGGATATGTTTTTATGTGGGATTTTTTGTTTAATTGGGGTAAAGAATACATGAGCGCTAATTAATAAGATTTAGTAGACAAGGAGAGGTTAAAGATTTAGGAAAGAGCAAAAATAACCATTTGACTGAAGATTCTCAAGAAAAGATAGAAGAATCATGGCGAAGTTTCTCTGAGAGGAGAAGGGGCAGCTCATCAGTTGTAGTAGGAAGGGAAGAATTGAGGCAGGACAGGGATGGAGGCAATCAGGTCCACAGACGCGGAAGACGGACCCAGGGATAATTCCCATTGGACGTCTCTGTGGTTATCTGGGAAGTATGGGGGAAGTCACTTACTGAGAATGGAGGGAAAAATGTCTAAATGGAGGCTTAAGGAATAAAGATGAGGTCTGAAACTTGGCACAGCAAGAAGCACAAGGATGAGTCAGCTTGAGAAATAGAGGGAGGGTACCAGATAACACTGAGAGCCCAGATAAGACTAGTGATCAAAAAGAGCATTTAAATAAATCCTGAGAAAGGCTCGAAGTATTTTCACTGACCCTTATATTGATACAACCAGGTTAACACATCTGCATACATAATTACCTTTTACACCAAGTCGTTATAACCATGGAAGTGAAGTAATAGACAATCAGGATACAAAAACTACAAAATCATAGATGCCTGAGCTTTAACATGAATTCATTTGAACCATATGACAAACCCACTGTACATAAAATCTGAAAGAGGGAGCTAACAAAAACAGTCAAGGAACACTAAAAATATGCCAGACCAAAGGCTATACCCAACCCAGTACTGCAGCTTTCCACTATCACCTCCAAATAGTTTTTGGAATCCTAATGTCAGGATCATACAAGACCCTTTCGGAATGTCCCCACAGTCCTCTTGCCTCAGGAGAAAAATCAAATTACTGTTCTCACCAACTGCCACTCTTGAGATTTCCACCTATTCAATTAAATTCACTCTATGTCTAGCACAGTTCTTCAAATTTGGTATTTAAATACATGCAAATATATCCCCCAAAGACGCTCCATCTTACCGATATTGCGGTTATCCTAAGAGAATCAACTGTGGAATGTTTGAATAGGTACCATAAAACAGGCCCAATTTCCCCAGTAATAAAGCCCTGGGCCTGAGCAGAAAACGTAGTGCAGACATTTTCAATAATCTTTGCTGCCATGTGATTCACAACACGTTCCTCCTATAGACAGAGAGAACACAAGGAGAAAATTAAATAGATATTATTAATATTTAGGATGACAAACATATACACATCATTTCTTCATAACCATTGCTCTATAAATAAAGACCTGACACCAAGACCATCACCTTTAGGTGTTTCTGGAGGTGCGGTCATTTTTTCAGGCTACTATAGAACCATTACATTTGGTTGAGCGTTAAACATACTTAAAAATAATTCTACATATATTGTTGTTGCTGCTGTTGTTTAGTTGCTAAGTTGTGTCCGACTCTTTTGTGACCCCACAGACTGTAGCTTGCCAGGTTCCCCTGTCTGTCCATGGGATTTCCCAGGCAAGAATACTGGAGTGGCTTGCCATTTTCTTCCCCAGGGGATATTCCTGACCCAGGGATCGAACCCACACCTCCTACATTGCAGGTAGATTCTTTACTGCTGAGCCACTAGTGAAGACCCTAATTTTCCACATATTTCCATAAAAAGGCTGAAATAATCTAGAAAATACACGTAATAACTTATAGTATAACAAAAACTTGACGATTTCAAAATTATAAGGAGTATGCAGAACAATCATCAGAAGTTACTCTGGGCTGGAAATAATTAGCTAAAGACCACCTATATTCAGGGCATCAAGGAAAGTCCTAAGAAAGAAATTGCTCCAGTGGTGTGACCAAATTCACCTCAACTAAAGGCTGTACTATATTGTCCTAATAATGCTTAAAAGTCTCAAAAAGGATCAAGCTATTTCCAGGTAACTTAAATGAATCCAAGAAAAAGCACAAAAGCACTTAAAAGACTAAAAAAAAAAAAAAAAGTACAAAAGCACTTAAAAGACTTAAAATGCCCAACAACATAAAAATCACAATATTTGACATCTGATTAAATTCATACACACAGAGCAGGAAAATATGACTCATAAGATAAAATTCAGTGATAGAATAAGAAAAAAGCATTTAAATGGCTATTATAAATACAGTCCATATACTGAAGAAGAAAGAAGCACGTTAAGAATGAAAGAAATAGATTTAAAAATGACCCAAGTCAGAAGAGTAGAGATTATAATGTTTAATATGAAAAATACACTGAATTGGAATAACATCAGACTCTGCAGACTCAATGACTAGAGAAGATTAGTGAAGACATAGCAATTAGCAAAAAAAGAAAAAAGAAAAAGCTAGAATACAGGAGTGGGTTGCCACGCCCTCCTCCAGCCCATCTTCCCAACCCAAAGATCAAAACCGTGTCTCCTATGGCCCCCTGCATTAGCAGACAGGTGCTTTACCCCTTGGTGCCACCTAGGAAGCCCAATCTAAGAAACTCAATGAACCTCAAGAGGAAGAAAGAAGAATAACATCAAGGTACATCATAATAAGAAAGCTGAACGCCGAAGAACTGATGCTTTTAAACTGTGGTTGTTGGAGAAGATTTGAGAGTCCCTTGGACTATAAGGAGATCAAACCAGTCAATCCTAAAGGAAATCAGTCCTGAATATTCATTGGAAGGACTGATGCTGAGGCTCCAATACTTTGGCCACCTGATGCAAAGAACTGACTCATTGGAAAAGACCCTGATTCTGGAAAAGACTGAAGGCGGGAGGAGAAGGGGACAACAGAGGATGAGACAGTTGGATGGCATCACCGACTCGATGGACATGAGTTTGAGTAAGCTCTGGGAGTTGGTGATCGACAGGGAAGCCTGGCGTGCAGTCCACAGGGTCAGAGAGTCCGACACGACTGAGCGACTGAACTGAACGTCATAATCAGACTGCTAAAAAGCAATAATAAAGAGAAACTTGTAGAAACAGTGACAGTAAAAGGACATATGGAGACTGTCTAACACACTACCTAACAAAGATAAGGCTGATGGGAGACTTCTCATCAGAAACCACGCAAACCAGAACACAGAGGAACAATGCCTTTAAAGCACCAAAAGAAAAAGAAGTAACTGTCAACCTATAAATGTGTACCCAACAATAACACCCTTCAAAACAGGTTGGTAAAAGGTACAAACTTTCACCTATAAGTGAATAAGGTCTGGAGGTCTAATGTAAAACAATGTGACTCTAGTTGATAACACTATACTGTATAATTGAAATTTGCTAAAAGAGGAGAATTTAAATGTTCTCACTTCTACCACCCAAAAAAGGTAGCAGGATAAAATATGAGATGATTGATGTGTTAACTCGATAGGGGAATGTATGCATCTATCACAGTGTATGCACGTATCAAATCACTTTGTACACTTTATTTTTTTTCCCTTTATTTTACTTTACAATACTGTATTGGTTTTGCCAATTGTACACTTTAAATATCTTACAATTTCATGTCAACTACACTGCAGTAAAACTGAAAACAATTTAAATATCTATCTCTGATAAAACAGACAAAAAACAATCAGCATGAACATAGATTTATATCTGTATGTATCGATCAGATTAACAAGCCTGACATACTTCGAGAAAAAAAGCACATCACCCAACAATGGCAGAACTGAACATTTTCCCCCTAATTATACACACATACTGAGTCATGAGAGAAGCCTCAACAAATTCCAAAGACTTCAAATCATACACACACCATTCCCTCTATCCACAATACCATGAAGTTAAACATAATAATAAAAAGATTTTTTTTAAGATAGGTCTTAAATGAGAAAGACACAGAAGAGCTATAGAATTTGTTCAGTCTACAAAGCATATAATGGGATAAAACAGTTAAAGGAACATGAAAATTTACACAGAAGTCCAACCAGTGTAAACTGTACAGCCCTGTGGAGCTTCCCCCCAAGATTATCTGCCACAGGAGAAGAGGAGGTGCAAACCTCCCTCTGGCAGTGAGCACACCACACTTCGTGCCTCTGACCTCACCAAGAGTCAGGAAACTCATCTACGCCCCGTGCTCAGAAAAACACTCAGGACTGCTTCCTTATGCCATTCTCAAAGGTTCGCTTTAAGACACAGTAGGCAACTCCATACTTGGTAAGCCCTACTGCCTTCTACTAACATTAGCATTCCAAATATTATGAACAGTGATATTAAAAAGAAAACCACACACAAAAAGGCTGCACCATTCCTATTCCCCATACACACTGCCCACTTTCACTATATAAAGGCAAGGAGAACCCGATGTTAATGGCACACGCGTTCTTTATCAGGAAAATTAAACTTAAAACTGTGACAGTAACAAAAACAGAAAACGTAGCTGTACATTTTCACTTTTATCCAATATCAAGAGAATTTAACTTCTCCGTCCTCATTCTACATAACTAGTGTCCAAAAACACTTCAAAGATAATACACATAATGACTAATACCTCTATACTTTCTAATTCAAGTCCTATCTTTTTCTAATTAAATACATAAGCAATTTACCACTAGCTTTCTTTTTTTAAAGCACCAATTATAAATTGGAAATTCAATTTCCTCTTAAAAGAAATTTGTTACATCAAAATTGTCTAATAAGCTATTGTTCAGAAATGAATAATTAGGCCAAGGATTTATTATTTGAGCCTCACATTTTAACATATGGCAGGTGTTCAGTTCAGCACCCATAATTATATACAGACTTACAGACTATTATGCAAGTTATTTTAAAAAGAGGAGGTTGATTAGATACAAATGCATAAAATGAATCTCCTCTAAACATGTGGAAAGACTCTAGGTGCTATTTTCAGCTTCTGTGTGCACTGTAGAATAGGTTGCTACCTACCCAGATAAAAATCACTGCCTTCAAGGAAAGTCAGCTTCCTCAGCCTCCCTATTTCATGCACATATTGAACACATGCCATGTAAGTTCAATGCCAAATGTTCCCAGGATCAGTACAGTGATGATACCAAGTACATAATCTGTCTTTGCTAGCATAATCATTGGAAGGACTGATGCTAAAGCTCCAATACCTTGGCCACCTGATATGAAGAGCTGGTGGCCTTCACTCGAGAAGACCCTGATGCTGGAAAAGACTGATTGCAAGAGGAGAAGGGAAGACAGAGGATGAGATGGTTGGATGGCATCACTGATTCAATGGACAATGAGTCTGAGCAAATTCAGGGAGACAGTGAAGGACAGGGAAGCCTGGCGTGCTGCAGTTCATGGGGTTGCAAAGAGCTGGACACAACTTAGCAACTGTAAAACAACAAACATAAGAGTCAAGGCAATGGAATGGGAAGCTGTCAAAGAGAGCCCAAGTCAGAAGCACGTGGAGGATCAACCAGCAAGGTACCTTTCTTCATACAAAACATCAGGTGGGGCTCCAACTATCAAACTACTCTAGAGTGGCACACCCGGGACTCAAATCCACATCCTCTGACTCCCAGCTCAAAGTCTCCAAAACGCCAACGCCAAGTCGAAACGACGACTCAGCGTCATCATGGACACCTTTTCTTCTACACTGCCACACTCTCTTTAAAACAGTTATACCAGACTTCCTTGGTGGTCCAGGATTCTTAACAAACAATCCGCCTTCCAATGCAGAGAACAAGGATTCGATCCATGGTTATGGAACTAAGATCTCACGTCCCAGGGGGCAACCAAGTCCAAGTGCCGCAACCTAGGTCCGGCACAGCCAAAATAAAAACAAAATTTTTCGAAAATAGAATGTTATACCAGATTTTTTTTTTTTGGCATGTTCCACGCTAAGTCTCTCACTCTAAATATTTCCCTCTTTCCACCTGAGCATTTACGTCTGTAACAAGATCAAAACCACTTGACTCACATTTCTACTATCATTGTTAAAATTACAGAAGTCATAACAGGTTGACCTGCTTGGAAAATGAGGTCATAATCTCTTAGGTGATCTTTTGAAGAAGAGAAAGTTTACTGAACACTATTTAAATAAACTCATAACAGTCCCAGAATAAGACTACATTTCTCTCTCAAAGTGCATCCTACAATTTGCCACAGGATGAGATATGTCTGTGGGCAAATAAATTTGCAAACATCATATACAATATGCTCCCATGTGGATTCATAATTACAAGTTCTGAAAAGTACTAAATACAAACGAAACCATTCAACTTTGTTTAACCCGATATGTCCCAATGTATCTGACTAGAAAACCCTTATCATAGAATACGTAGGAAAATCCCTTGGCAAAGTTAGTTATCTATATGCATCAGAAACATGAACAAAATTTATAATTTAAAACTAAAATTGTCTTCTAAGAAATTTACATATGAGTTAAAACAAAAAAGTACAATTCCCATACCACATTTTTTTCAATGCACAGATTAGAAAGATAAGGGGTAAAAATCAGAATCGATGGCCCATTTTCAATAAGGCACATTACTAAGTTTTGAAAGTATAAAAAGGTCAATAAGTTAGGCAGAAAATATCAATATATTTAAGAACAACAGAAACAGCACAAATAATATATATATTTTACCACAATTTAAAAACATACAAGAGAAATAGAATAGACAGTCTTAATCTATACAGTAATGCAACTTTGTTATTGTAACAAAAGAAAAAAGAGGCAATAAAATTCCACCCACCTGAAAAAGTTTAAACCATCCCATAAAAAAACCCCGGACCCAGAAAAAAATTTAAACTAGGGATTATCTATAAAAGAACAATAATGGAAACACTACATGTCAAAATAATGGGACACAGCTAACACTAGGTTGAGACAAAAGTTGACAGTCTTAAGTGTCTTAGTCACTACATGAGAGAAGGGAAGAAAATGCAAATATAGTTACAAAACAGCAAGAAATGGCATACTAAACCAGAAATTTTTTTTTTAATCACTTCCCTAATAAATGAAGATAGGGCAGTATCTTAATCATCTTTGCCTCTCCTGTATCCAGCTGGTACATAATGTGTTTCATAAATGCTACCTCTAAAGAATGGGAGCTGTATCTGAGAGAGTTGACTTAAGCAGTGAATTAAATACATTAGCGGAATGTCATGGAGAATTCAAAGGAACTACAATCATCTTATTTCAGTGTTTTTTAAACCAAATATGACATTCTCTCGTTAGTCTTCTCACTGAGTATGCCTTCCATTATCACTACTATCAATCCTCCTTAAATTTATTCATAGACGTATACTCTCAATCAAAGTACCAACAGGTGAACTTGCATGTAATTTTTAGAATCAACTTTTCAAGTAAAAAGAAAATTTAAAAGGAGCTCAGAAACTCAGGAAAAAGATTACAATGGTAACAAAAAAATGTCACTGTATATTTTCAAGATTATTAAAAAATAAGGACTATTAATTTAAATAGCACAGCACAGATAACAGCCCAACAGAACTAATTAGAGCCCAGGAAGAGACATGCACACAGAAATGACAGAGGTGACACCAAAGAGTCGTGGGAAGAAGACTTTTCATTAAATGATGCTGGAATAACTGATTACATTTATTTCAAAAACAGAACTGGACCCACACGTATCACCACACACAGACACACAAAACAATTACAAACAAATTAAACTTCTTAACAGAAAAAAGGAAAAAATAAAAAGTAACTTTTAGAAGAACATGTAACATGGGCGTTCCTCGTGGCTCAATGGTAAAGAATCCGTCTGCCAATGCAGGAGACACAGGTTGGATCCCTGACCAGGGAAGATCCCACCCACATGCCTCAGAGCAACTAAGACCACGCGCCACAACTACCGAGCCTGTTCTCTAAGCCCAGGAGCCGCAACAACTGAGCCCACATGCTCGAGAGCCCGTGCTCCACAACAAGAGAAGCCCGCACAGTGAGAAGCCTGCACACCGCAGCTAGAGAGTCGGCCCCGCTCGCTACAGCTGGAGAAAGCCTGTGCAGCAGTGAAGAGCCAGCACAGCCAAAAATTTATGAAGTTTAAGTGAAAGTCGCTCAGTCATGTCCGACTCTGCAAATTCTCCAGGCCAGAATACTACAGTGGGTAGCCTTTCCCTTCTCCAGGGCATCTTCCCAACCCAGGGATCAAACCCAGGTCTCCTGCATTGCAGGCAGATTCTTCACCAGCTGAGCCACAAGGGCAGCCCAAGAATACTACAGTGGGTAGCCTTTCCCTTCTCCAGCGGATCCTCCTGACCCAGGAATCAAACCGGGGTCTCCTGCATTGCAGGCAGATTCTTTATCAACTGAGCTATCAGAGAAGCCCCAAAATAAATAAAAGTATACACAAAAACTTTTATTTATTTTTGGGGCTTCACTGATAGCATCACTGACTCAACAGACATGGATTTGGGTGGACTCCGGGAGTTGGTGATGGACAGGGAGGCCTGGCGTGCTGTGGTTTGTAGGGTCGCAAAGAGTCGGACACGACTGACCGACTGAACTAAACGGATACACACAAAAAAGAATATGTAACAGCACATCTTAGTGTTAGATTAACATGGATTGATAAATTTCTATTAAAGTTAACTTCTGCTTAGCCACAGATACTATAAATGAGAAGACCAAACATCTTATGGATTGATAAATTTCTATTAAAGTTAAGAACTTCTGCTTAGCCACAGATACTATAAACAAAATGAAAAGACCAAACATCTTATAGATTGATAAGTATCTATTAAAATTAAGAACTTCTGCTTAGCAACAGACACTGTAAAGGAAACGAAAAGATCAAACACAAAATAGAAAAGTATCTGGGACTCGTGTAAACAACAAAAGATTAATATCATATCCAGAACACATAAAAGAAATTCCTGTGGGTAGAGTACCATGACATCTGAATTTTTTCAGACATCTCAGAAAATAAACAAGTGAATAAATAGTAAATACACATATATGGATATATATACATACACACATATTACAACAAAGCAAAAAAGGCAAATATATTAACAGCTGATGGAAATAAAGGCCATTAGTTTTCCTTTTCTAATACTTGAAACATTTTATAGCAAAAGCTGGTAGAGGCAGGGCAGGGGGATGATGGTATGCAGAATTTCTACAAAGCAACAGAAGAAACTGGCTTAAGACTTGATAATCATTTTCAAAACAGGAAATTCCAAAAACCAAGATAAACAGAAAAAGATGGTCATCCTCATTAGTAATCAAGAAAATGCATATTAAAAAGACACTGAGGAAACAATTTAATGCTCATGAGATTGTCAAAAATTTAAACTGTGACTCTATCAAATGTTCAAGAAGATGTGGGTCAGTGGATACTCCTATATAAACTGATACACGTGTGCCTGTGTTTCTGTATTGAGGCATACACCAACACACTAGTCAGTGGTACTGATGAGCTGCACTTTACACAATCAACATGTATCAACCTCAACCTAACTTTAAGCAAAAGAAAAAAAAACTAAGTCTCAAAAGAACATGGTGCCAATCCATTTATACAGAGTTCAACATTTAGAATCAATCTAGTATTTAGCAATACACTCAAAAAGGGAAACAAAAATCTGTGAAAAGAAAAAAAAATTTAAGCAAAACAAGAAAACCCTGGTGAAGTTTATCACCAAAGTTAGAATACTCCTTGAAAGAAAGTACAAATTTCAATCCAGAAGAGACAGAAGTCTCTAAGCAACCAGTCTTTTGCTTTTTAACAGAGTGAGTCAGAGTATGCGCTTTTAACCATATCCGCACAATTCATATACTCTTCTGTAAGAAAAGAACCTACACTCAGAAATACCCGTAGGAGCTGGGAAAACAGTTTTCTACATTAAAAAAATTAAATCATCAAAGACAAGTGGCTTAAAAATTATTTTACCTTCAACTATGTCCTGACTACAATAGACAAATTTGCTCAAGAACTGCTACAATCGAATTATTTTTGAAAAGACAGTCCTTTTTTAGGGGGAATGTTCACCTCTGAATTTGTCACTTTATACGGACAGTGTTGGTGTACGTGCTGCCAAAGCATACACTAAAACGTCTTCCAAATATATAAAATTTTCACAAATTAGAGAGTTCTAGACTTTCTTCCCTCTTCGTGAAAAATATACAAGACCTGACACACATACCAAGAGAGAATAAAAGACAAGTGTGTCTGTTCACTGTGAACTCTGTCATTACATCATTAGCTGTATCATCATGTTACCGTTAACAACACACATGCATAGCAAACACTCTTCACAGTATGCACTCACTGAGAAATACAGGAGCGGGTGGGCAGGACATGTCTAATAAAGGACACCACCTCATGGGTTAGAACCGACCACCTTTTACTCAGCGTTCGTCTAAGTTTTATAAATTAAAGATACAAAGTTTTAAAACTTTCTTTACACCGTTTAAAAAATCCCTGGAAGACTCCTGTCTCCTTTGAGCTCCTGTATTTTGTTCTTCGGCGTGAAAGCACTCGACAGATTCCACTTTATAGTTTTATCTCATCTCCCACAACAGGTAGATGTGTGCACGAACATAAAGCCCGCCTTCTTCATCCGTGTGCCCCCTGGGTGTGCCTAGCTTGAGGCCTTGAATGATAAACCCAAACATGTCTTTTGACTACAGATAAAGATAACTTAATTCTCATATTGTTGATACAGCGCAGTTCACTGGCTTCATGCACACCCCACAGGGACAACTGGCTACACATTCACCCTACAGGCTGAGACGTGCTCTCGATGCCTTTCTGGATCATTAGGGGAAAACTGCAGAGATTTTTCTGTACTTGGAACATCACGCCATTACCATAACATGCATGAAGTAATGAACTCAAAAGGAAGATGTTTGTTTTGACATTTTTTTTTTTCATTCCTTAAGGAATGCTTTTAGCCTATGGCTTTGCCTTGGGTGAAACAATGTCAAGGTTTAAAGCAAACAAAAATGCCAGCCTTTGAGGTCAGCTATAAATCCTCCTCATGGTCACACACAGGAGCTACTTATGCAAGTTGGCTGGTTGGCCAGCTGGCTGGTTTTCAGCCATTAACAGTAGCAAGAGAAGGGATGTGCATAAGCTGAAGAAACCACATCAGATAATAACGACTACTTAATATTAAAATCAGTGGATGCTGGTGGCAGTTTCCTTGTTTCTGAACCACAAAATGGCAATATGACAAGATAATCACTGGGCTACCGAGGCTGGCAGAAAATTCCCTGCATACACCGGTCTTACTAAACTGAGTTACTGGTAACTGGAAGCGGGGGATTAAGGATATGTCACTGAGAGCTACTTAGGTTGTTTATTATTTGCTATCGTCTCTTAAAAAGCAAGACATTTAAACAAGTGAATGTGAGTTGGTTTTTTCACTTGCTCCACTGTAGGTCACGGGCTCACAGTGGCTTGTCGGGATTATTTAAATTCAGGAGCGGTATAGCACTTGGCTGACAGGCCCATGCACCGCTGCAGGCTACAATCCTCACACAGTGCCTGAAGGGTTATTACAATTGCAGGCGTCTACAGAGGACAACAAAGCAGCCTTACCCCTTCCCGGAGGCACCTCATTAGCACCGTGTATGCAGCCAAGGGAACAGCCCAGCATTCTCGGGGGTGCTTTTTTTTTTCTTCCTAAAAATGAAGCAAAAGGAAAGGCAGTGAGGCTAACGGCACAGAAGGTGTTAACCCTTTCAAGAGAAAAGGCCCAGTTTCACACAGACAAATGACGTAGAACTTCTTAACATCCTACCGCAAGTACTACTTACAACCTGCCAATTATGACCTGATGAGGGGTCCTTTACTGCAGTGTACATACAAAGCACTTCTTCCGTTTCCCACTATGTCATATATGATGCTGATAAGCTCCCCTCAGCAACAGCTAGATGGAAAGAACCAAGGGATGACAGCATGCTCTGGCTGATAGAGAAACCACTCCACTGATAACCACAGATTACCATACACATACTTCTACGTAACGGTATGACGTCATCTGGAATGACTTGAAAGCACAGGACCTGCAGTTTGGAGCAGTATCTCTGGATAATCCACAGGAACAAGGAAAGCACAGTATGCTGCCTAGCAAGAGGCAGCTTAACAAAAGCACGCAACTAGGATCAGCGAGTACACGGACTGGGGGGATATCAGGGATGATTCTTTCACAGAACTAAGTTAAAAAAATAACCACAAGAACTCTCCTGGAACCTAACAAATAAAGTCACAGAATCAATCAGGGGCCACAGAGAAAGGTGGGAAAAAAACCACTGGTTATAGCAGAAGAGAGTAGGCTCTGCTTAGACAGAATATTTCTGTTTTAAGATTGTCCAAATGTTAGAAGTGGTACCTTACTGATCCAAAAGTACTTAATACCCATGATGAGAATTGTGACTCGTTAACACTGTACCCTTAATCATGAAATGCCACACATGGTCATAATCTAGCCGTTATCAACCAGAGCTGCTTCAGCTCAAAAATCCCTAGTCCAGCACCAAATTTAACTTTCAAACACAATGTGCCTCCTTTCAGCTCATTTATTCATGACATTCACCACAGGCTTTTCTGAACATCCCTGGACCCTACGCCCCATGTTCCTCGCCCTTTTTCTTTACCCACATCTATCACTGAGATTTCTGGCCTACAATTTAATCACTCCTGACAAAGGCCTGAAGGACCTCATCCTTTGGAGTTCCACTGTCTCAGGTCTGGGGAAACGCAGCCTTACCTGAAGGCAGTAGCTTGTTTTCTCTAGGCCTGTGGTCAGACAGCTGGGATCTGGGAGGAGGGGACACCAAAAACACAGACTCCAGAGTGCCGAAGGATGGGGAAGCCCAGGGACCTTCCATGTCACTCACCAGGCCTGCTTCTCTCTCTGATCGAGTCCCTCTCCTGAAAAACTACAGCATTTCAACCACCGCCTCCCAAAACTTCGCTTTTCTTCTTCACAAAGATCATGAAAGTCACGAGAGAGGAACCATGCGCTCACCTCCACCTGCAGCTGCTCACACCCTGGGTCACAGCAGGACAGGCTCCTCCCCCCCTTCCATGCGGCGCACAAGTCCCCGCCCACTCTTCTCCCTTCAGGGTCACCAGCTCCTGGACCACCCCGTACTGCTCCTAAGTGTTCACCATCGTGTCTCCATGGGATCCTTCCTATTTCCACCAGACTCACTGCCATCTCCCATTTTCAAAACTGCCCTCCGCCCCCACACCCCTCTGCTCTTTCCCAGGGTGATGCTCACTTTACGCTGACTTCCTCAGGATCCCACATCCCTCTAAATCCTCAACACACAGCAGTCTGACTTCTGCCTCCCACTCCATGTTAAATAAATACACAAAACAGCTCTTGTTGGGTTCCTGGTTGACTTTTGTACCCACTCAACTCAGGGGACTCTTTGTAGCCCTTTTTCTTAGACCTTAACTTCCACATTCAGCCCTATAAACTCTTTTCTGAAATACCCACTCCTCTCCTGATTTTGCTCCTCCTTCACTTACCTGCAGTTAGGGTCCAGAAGCTTCTCTTACAATCCTCCCATCTATTCTCCACATTGAAACCAGAATCACTCGTGTGGCACTTAAGTCAGATGACATCCGTACCTTTCTTATAACTCTTAACCAGCTTCCTCTTGCTCTTAGGATCAAAACCCAGGCCCCCAACTTGGCTGAGGAGCCTTCCACGGTCACATCCCTGTCTCCTGCAGCCCTGCCTCCTGCTCACTTCCCTCCTGTCCCACTGGTCATGCTGCAGCTCATGACTGGAAACGAGCACCTACTGTGTGCCAAGACCTCTTCTAAACAACAGTCATGCAGCGATGAGCAGGACAGACAAATGTTCTGTCTCAATGGTGTTCAGTGGGGCGGGAGGGGGCGGGGGGGCACAAAAAAGGTTTTTTTTTTACTCAAACAAAATAAACAAAGCAAGACAGTCATGCAAGCTATAAAGAAAAGCACAGATGGCCAAGGGGCTAGAGGAAGTCTGTACACAGAGAGCTTCATCTCACAGTTCTCAGGTTCAGGAGGCGGCTCTCTGCAGAAATCCATGCAAGAGAAGATGAACGGCAGACATGTGCAGGTGAACACTGTGAGCAGGAAGGACAGCGAATGCACAAGTGTGGCACCAGGATCAGGGTGTGGGGGGTTCGAGGCCCCACGGGGAGGCCAGCGAGGCTGGAAGGAGGAAGCGGCTGAGACCCCAAGGCCCAGGGGTGACTGGAGGGCTTTAGACGTGACAAGAAGAAGACAGGGAGCAGGGAGAGCCCCAGGAGTTATAACGGTGGCGTCGCCTGTGTTTCCACAGGCTCTCTCCAGCTTAGCTCTGCGGAAAGACTGCGGTGCACGCCAGCGTGACGCAAGGAGACCATCTGGGAGTTCTTACAACAGGCCAGGTGACAGATGGTGATGTGCTGGACCGCAACAGACAGAACAGGGGGACACCTGACTCTAGCTCATTATGCATCCTTGACAAAAGGAAGAAAAAGATACAAACCAAAATGTGCTGTCTCACACATTCCTCTACAGAATCGCAGTCGGGACTGCTGTCCTCAAGCTTGGAACCTTGGGGTGCTTCCAGAGAGCCAAAAGGTCAGGATGCCAGTCCCTATGTTATACACGATATGCATGTATGCACATATGTATTTATGTACGTGTATGTGTTTGTGTGTGTGTGTGTACAGCTATTGATCACCTGAGGTCAGTCCCAGTAGGTCCTCGCTGCCCTGAGATGTTAAGGTTTATCTACATTCAAAGTTATAAGGCCACAAAACACCCTCATCTCATGAAACATTAGAGATTTTTGTGGATATAACTTCCTCTCATTAGTTCAGTTCAGTTGCTCAGTCATGTCCAACTCTTTACAACCCCATGGACTGCAGCACACCAGGCTTCCCTACCATTACCAATTCCCGGAGCTCACTCAAACTCATGTCCATTGAGTCAGTGATGTCATCCAACCATCTCATCCTCTATCATCCCCTTCTCCTCCCACCTTCAATTTTTCTCAGCATCAGGGTCTTTTCCAGTGAATTAGTTCTTCACATCAGGTAGTCAAAGTATTGGAATTTCAGCTTCACCATCAGTCCCTGCAATGAGTATTCAAGACTGATTTCCTTCAGAATGGACTGGTTGGATCTCCTTGCAGTCCAAGGGACTCTCAAGAGTCTTCTCCAACACCACAGTTCAAAAGCATCAATTCTTCGGTGCTCAGCTTTCTTTATGGTCCAACTCTCACATCCATACATGACTACTGGAAAAACCATAGCTTTGGAGAGATGGACCTTTGTTGGCAAAGTAATGTCTCTGCTTTTTAATATGCTGCCTAGATTGATCGTAGCTTTGCTTCCAAGGAGCAAGTGTCTTTTAATTTCATGGCTGCAGTCACCATCTGCAATGATTTTGGAGCCCAGAAAAATAAAGTCTGTCACTGTTTCCACTGTTTCCCCATCTATTTGCCATGAAGTGATGGGAGTGGATGCCATGATCTTAGTTTTCTGAATGTTGAATTTTAAGCCAACTTTTTGACCCTCCTCATTCACTTTTATCAAGAGGGTCTTTAGTTCTTCTTTGCTTTCTGCCATATCATTAAGATGTGGTCAAATGTCATGGCCACAGAATCATCCTTATAATAAAATAACCTAGCTTATATCAAATTAAAGTAAGTAGCAAGATAAATGATTCTTCAGAACTACTCTCAGAAATAAATAAAAATGTGATTCTGTATCATTCCCTTTATAGAAGACTAAAAAGCGCAAACTAGTCTTTGTGACAGAAGGCAAATAAGTGGTTGCCTTGGGATAGGGAGAGGGGAAGGATGAAGGGATTACCAAGGGTGCTAGGAAACCTTTTGGAGGTGATGGAGATTTTCATTATCTTAACTGTGGTAATGGTTACACAGATGTATACATATATTCAGTTCAGTTGCTCAGTCACGTCTGAGTCTTTGCGACCCCATGAACAGCAGCACACCAGGCCTCCCTGTCCATCACCAACTCCCAGAGTCTACCCAAACCCATGTTCATTGAGTCGGTGGTGCCATTCAACCATTTCATCCTGTCATCCATTCTCCTCGTGCCCTCAATCTTTCCCAATATCAGAGTTTCCTCAAATGAGTCAGCTCTTCGCATCAGATGGCCAAAGTATTAGAGTTTCAGCTTCAACATCAGTCCTTCCAATGAACACCCAGGACTGATCTTCTTTAGGATGGACTGGTTGGATCTCCGTGCAGTCCAAGGGACTCTCAAGAGTCTTCTCCAACACCACACTTCAAAAGCATCAATTCTTCGGCACTCAGCCTTCTTTAGAGTCCAACTCTCACATCCATACATGACTACTGGAGAAACCATAGCCTTGACTACACGGACCTTTGTTGGCAAAGTAATGTGTCTGCTTTTTAATATGCTGTCTAGGTTGGTCATAACTTTCCTTCCAAGGAGTAAGCATCTTTTAATTTCATGGCTGCAGTCACCATCTGCAGTGATTTTGGAGCCCAAAAAAATAAAGTCTGACACTGTTTCCCCATCTATTTCCCATGAAGTCATGGGACCAGATGCCATGATCTTCGTTTTCTGAATGTTGAGCTTTAAGCCAACTTTTTCACTCTCCTCTTTCACTTTCATCAAGAGGCTCTTTAGTTCTTCTTCACTTTCTGCCATAGGGTGGTATCATCTGCATATCTGAGGTTATTGATATTTCTCCTAGCAATCTTTATTCCAGCCTGTGTTTCTTCCAGTCCAGCGTTCCTCATGATGTACTCTGCATAGAAGTTAAATAAGCAGGGTGACAATATACAGCCTTGACGTACTCCTTTTCCTATTTGGAACCAGTCTATTGTTTCATGTCCAGTTCTAACTGTTGCTTCCTGATCTGCATAGAGGTTTCTCAAGAGGCAGGTCAGGTGGTCTGGTATTCCCATTTCTCTCAGAATTTTCCACAGTTTATTGTGATCCACACAGTCAAAGGTTTTGGCATAGTCAATAAAGCAGAAAGAGATGTTTTGCTGGAACTCTCTTTTTTTTTTAAATATTTATTTTTATTTATGTGGCTGCATAAAGTCTTAGTTGTAGTTGTGGCACGTGGGAACTAGTTCCCTGACCAGGGATCGAACCCAGCCCCCCTGTATCGGGAGCACAGAGGCTTAGCCACTGGACCACCAGGGAATTCCCTGCTGGAACTCTCTTGCTTTTTTGATGATCCAGCGGATGTTGGCAATTTGATCTCTGGTTCCTCTGCCTTTTCTAAAACCAGCTTGAGCTTTTGGAAGTTCACGGTTCACGTGTTGCTGAAGCCTGGCTTGGAGAATTTTGAGCATTACTTACTAGCATGTGAAATGAGTGCAACTGTGCGGTAGTTTGAGCATTCTTTGGCATTGCCTTTCTTTGGGATTGGAATGAAAACTGACCTTTTCCAGTCCTATGGCCACTGCTGAGTTTTCCAAATTTGCTGACATACTGAGTGCAACACTTTCACAGCATCATCTTTCAGGATCTGAAATAGCTCAACTGGAATTCCATCACCTCCACTAGCTTTGTTCGTAGTGATGCTTCCTAAATAAAGCCCACTTGACTTCACATTCCAGGATGTCTGGCTCTAGTTGAGCGTGAGTGATCACACCATCATGATTATCTTGGTGGTGAAGATCTTTTTGTACAGTTCTTCTGTGTATTCTTGCCACCTCTTCTTAATATTTTCTATTAGCACTGACCAAATTGCCAGTTTTAAACATGTGCAATTATGGTATGCCAACTATACCTCAAGAGAGAAAAGGTTAAAAAAAAAGACACACACACAAAAAGAACTGGACGAGACTCCCATCCCTGATCAGATGGCAGACAAGATACCTGATCACTCTTCCAAGGAAAGCAGTTTTACTCTACATCCTTAAAATGACTCAGAGAGCTTTAAGCCAAAAAAAAACAAATAAAAATCAAGCCAAAAATCAGCTGCAAGATGAAGGGATAAACAGAGTACTGAAGTTTGCTTTCATTCTCCAAGCCTGCAGAACTTGGTAACTTCGAGCTTTGATGTCAAGGCCTCAGGGGCCCAAGGTAAGAGTAAAGTTGCTATAAACTCTCCAGTCCCACCCCCAAAGAACCACAAGGAGAGCTGTCTTTCCCAAAACTTAGCACACAAGAGAATGTTCCAGTTCAAGAAGAGGGAGGGAGGGAGCTCTAAATACTAATTGAAGAAGATATCCATATTAATTATTAAGAATTAGCTCCAGTGTATATACCTCCATATACTTTTTAATACTGTGTAACTATTAAATGAAAATTGTTGTTCTACTTGCTTTATAAAATGAGACCAAAAAAATCTACATGTCTACTTTCTCATTTGGGCAAAAATAACTCTGTAAGTATAAGTAAGAAAGCAACTGCAATGGTTATTTACTGGGGAACTACACAGAAGGGGACAGAAAAGGAAAAGAGCCCACAGGCTGTGTACCTTTCTATACTTCCAAGGTCTGTAGTTTTATGAATGTGATATCTCTTCAAAATATAAAATTATCTGAGAATAAACTCAACTAAGTGAAATACAGAAAAAGCTTTATGAGTTAAATAACTTACATGAAAAAAAAACTTGTAATATAAATATACAGAAACATCATGTTTTTGTGCATCAAAGGGAAACATAGCATAAATGTACTAATACTCTAATAGACTCAGCACAATTCCAAACACGTATTGGAAGACTCAAAATCATTAAGATATCAGGACTTCTGCATAGTCGATGCTGTTTCAGAAGATGATTTCATAACTGGACAATCTGATTCTAAAATTTATTCTGACATGCAAGTGACCAGGAAGAGCCAAGACATTTACGAAAAGGAGGAATAAGGAGGAGAGATTTGCTGTACCAGCTATCAATAGTAAATATGGAACTAAGTGATTTTAAATACTGATGTTTTCTAACAATTACTCTAATTGCCTTAAAATGATGATTATCCAGAGAGTCAACTTAGATACTAAGGATACTTAGGTTATACAACATTTAAGCAACTTCTAGAAACAAAACAAGTAGAAACAAAGAAGTTATGATTAATTTATAATGTACTGGCACTCATTTGAAACGGAGCATCACATGAGATGAATGACTCATAATGAATCTATATCTATTTAAGATATTCCCCCAAAAAGCGGTCGAAATCGCAGTCACACACTCTCACCATCACGTTGTTAATAGCAGCATGTGTGTTAGTCACTCAGTTGTGTCCAACTCTTCGCGACTCCATGGCTCCTCTGTCCATGGTATTCTCCAGGCAAGAATTCTGGAGTGGCTTGCCATTTCCTTCTCCAGGGGATCTTCCTGACCCAGGGACTGAACCCGGGTCTCCTGCATTTCACAGTCTTTACCATGTGAGCCATCAGGGACGCTTCCAGGTGGCACTAGTGGTAAAGAACTCGCCTGTCAGTGCAGGTGGAAGGAAGAGACTCAGGTTCGATCTCTGGGTTGGGAAGAGTCCCTGGAGGGGCGTATGGCAGCCCACTCCAGTATTCTTGCCTGGAGAATCCCATGGACAGAGGAGTCTGGTGGACTATGGTCCACAGGATCGTAAAGAGTCAGACACGACTGAAGCAACTTAGCACGCATGCACGCACATGTTAAAAGGTCATCTCTTGTCTTGTTGGAAGAGGGTGTTTGCTATGACCAGCGCGTTTTCTTTGCTAAACTCTGTGAGCCTTTGACCTGCTTCATTTTGTACTCCAAGGCCAAACTTGGTGCTATAAATAGGTAAGTTTATGTCACTGGGTATGTTTGTATCTGCTTTGGCAAACTCCAGGAGATGGTGAGGAACAGGGAAGCCTGGCATGCTAAACACACACCCTACTGTGTGTATATTTACACAGAGTGTTTAAAATATCGATGGTGTTTTTACACTGGAAGAATCAATGAAATCTTCTTGCCTAAAGGAGTCAAAGATGGCAGCAACCTGGAGACAATGTTGCGGGGAAGGGTGCGGGAGGGGCTCTGGTCCATTGGCTTTAAAATACAGCTAGACTCTCCTACACTTTAAAGAGAAAGAGGCACTGGGAAAGAGGGAAGACTGACCAGGAGAGAGAGAAGAGTCAGAAAGACACCAAGAGCGTCTCCCCTCCACAGGCAAAATGTTCACTGATTTCCTTACATATGCCCAAAGAGGCAAAATCAAAACACTTTGATGTTAACACTTATCAGCCAGCAAATGTCTGAACACATCAGAGAGCAAGAGAGTTAACCAGATAGTCTTACCTCAGTGGCTATAAGGTAGATCAGCTCTCCCAGGGTTGGTAAAAGGCACTGTTTTAATTTGCTGTTCCTGAAATTTTCCCTGATTAATTCAGTTAAAAGACTGATTGCCTGAAAAGAAGGGAAAAATGTATATTATTTCATGCATACCTCTCAGTTCCTTACCCTATATGTAACAGGAAAGACATTCCACAAAATTCATCTGACATTTTTAACAACTGGTCTACAAATGATTTTCAATATATGGGCCTTATTCCTGAAGAAAAAATAGGAACTCTCCTAGATGAGGATGTAAATTTGTTTTTGTTGTTCAGGCACCAAGTCACGTCCGACTCTTCACAATCCTATGGACTGTAGCATGCCAGGCTTCCCTGTCCCTCACCATCTCCTGGAGTTTGCCAAAGCAGATACAAACATACCCAGTGACATAAACTTACCTACTTACAGCACCAAGTTTGGCCTTGGAGTACAAAATGAAGCAGGGCAAAGGCTAACAGAGTTTTGCAAAGAGAATGCACTGGTCATAACAAACACCCTCTTCCAACAACACAAGAGACGACCCTAAACAGGGTGTCACCAGCTGGTCAGTACTGAAATCAGACTGATTATACTCTTTGCAGCCAAAGATGGAAAAGCTCTATACAGTCAGCAAAAACAAGACTGGGAGCTGACTGTGGCTCAGATCATGAACTCCTTATTGCAAAATTCAGACTTAAACTGAAGAACATAGGGAAAACCATGAGGCCATTCAGGTATGATGTGAATCAAATCTCTTATGATTATACACTGGAAGTAACAAATAGTTTCAAGGGATTAGATCTGATAGACAGAGTGCCTGAAGAACTATGGACAGACGTTTTTGACACTGTACAGGCGGCAGGGATCAAGACCATCCCCATGGAAAAGAAATGCAAAAAGGCAAATGGTTGTCTGAGGAGGCCTTACAAATAGCTGAGAAAAGAAGAGAAGCAAAAGGCAAAGGAGAAAAGGAAAGATATACCCATTTGAATGCAGAGTTCCAAAGAATAGCAAGGAGAGATAAGAAAGCCTTCCTCAGTGACCAGTGCAAAGAAGTAGAGGAAAACAATAGAATGGGAAAGACTAGAGATGTCTTCAAGAAAATTAGAGATACCAGGGCAACATTTCATGCAAAGATGGGAAGAATAAAGGACAGAAATGGGATGGACCTAACAGAAGCAAAAGATATTAAGAAGAGGTGGCAAGAATACACGGAAGAACTATACAAAAAAGATCTTAATGACCCAGATAACCATGATTGTGTGATCACTCACCTAGAGCCAGACATCCTGGAATGTGAAGTCAAGTGGGCCTTAGAAAGCATCACTACAAACAAAGCTAGTGGAGGTGATGGAATTTCAGCTGAGCTATTTCAAATCCTAAAAGATGATGCTGTGAAAGTGCTACACTCAATATGCCAGCAAATTTGGAAAACTCAGCAATGGCCACAGGACTGGAAAAGGTCAGTTTTCATTTCAATCCCAAAGATGGGCAATGCCAAAGAATGTTCAAACTACCACACAATTGTACTCATCTCACACGCTAGCAAAGTAATGCTCAAAATCCTTCAAGCTAGGCTTCAGCAGTATGTGAACTGAGAACTTCCAGATGTAAAAGCTGGATCTACAAAAGGCAGAGGAACCAGAGATCAAATTGCCAACATCTGTTGGATCATAGAAAATACAGGAGAATTCCAGAAAAACATCTACTTCTGCTTCACTGACTATACTAAAACCTTTGACTGTGTGGATCACAACAAACTGTGGAAAATTCTGAAAGAGATGGGAATACCAGACCACCTTATCTGCTTCCTAAGAAAACTGTATGCAGGTCAGGAAGCAACAGTTAGAACTGGACATGGAACAACAGAATGGTCCCAAATTGGGAAAGGAGTACGTCAAGTCTGTATATTGTCACCCTGCTTGTTTAACTTTTATGCAGAGTATATCATGAGAAATACTGGGCTGGAGGAAGCACAAGCTGGAATCAAGATTGCCGGGAGAAATATGAATAACCTCAGGTATGCAGATGATACCACCCTTATGGCAGATAGCGAAAAACTAAAGGACCATTTGATGAAGAAAAAAGAGTAGAGTGAAAAAGCTGGTTTAAAATTCAACATTCAAAAAACAAAGATCATGGCATCCAGTCCCATCACTTCATGGCAAATAGATGGGGAAACAATGGAAACAGTCACAGACTTTATTTTGGGGGGCTCTAAAATCACTGCAGTTGGTGACTACAGCCATGAAATTAAAAGACGCTTGCTGCTTGAAAGAAAAGCTATGCCCAACCTAGACAGCATATTAAAAAGCAGAGACATTACTTTGTCTTCAAAGGTCCGTATAGTCAAAGGTATGATTTTTCCAGTAGTCATGTATGGATGTGAGAGCTGGACAAAGAAGGCTTAGTGTGGAAGAATTGACACCTTCGAACTGTTGGAGAAGACCCTTGACAGTCCCTTGGACACCAAGGATATCAAACCAGTCAATCCTAAAGGAAATCAACCCTGAACATTCATTGGAAGGACTGATGCTGAAGCTGAAGCTCTAATACTTTGGCCACCTGATGCCAAGAACTGGCTCACTGGAATAGACCCGGATGCTTTAAAAGATTGAAGGCAGGAAGAGAAAGGGATTACAGAGGCCGAGATAGTTGGATGGAATCACTAATTCAATGGACATGAACTTGAGCAAGCTCCAGGAGATGGTGAAGGACAGGGAAGCCTGGCATGCTGCAGTCCACGAGGTTGCAAAGAGTCAGACACAGCTGAGCAACTGAACAGAAACAACAGTTACAGCATTTATCAGTTACCAAGCACTTTCACTATATCGATAATCTTCTGCCAGGCAACTGTGGCTCTGTCTTCAAAGCCAGAAAACCTAGGCAGAGAGAGTGGAAGCAACTTGCTCCACACACCATCCATGCCACTTGGAGGCTTATATTGCATTAAATACTGCATTCAATTCTTATACTGCATTAAACTTTTAAGTGATTCCTTCAAAAATATGAGAGGGGCAATATTATAACAACATTTCAGTATAATTCACTTTGAAATTCTGCAGCATATTTTTATCAGATCTAGTTAATTTCCTAGGACTCATGCAGAGAAAATCCCATGTTCCATGCCAGAATTTATACCCCAGAACACAAGGTTAATCAAATCACACTGTGACCATAAACTAGGGTTGAATGGTTTCAGAATGATACATATAGAATGAGATGGGGAGGAGATGTACGTAAGGAGTATGGAAACATTGCTGTGAAACAGTGCAACTGAAAACACGGGGCACAAACAAGACTGTTTCCCATGGTGATTAAGACCTAGGTTTTTAAACTGAACATACATCGGAACACTACGTCGCACACCTAAAACTAGTACAGTGTTGTATGTCGATTACATCTCGCTTTATTCATCTAAAAGTTTAAAAACTGAAAGTGAGCAATTTAAAATTTTCAGAACAATTTCACAGTGTAATGATACAACATCCCAGCATGTGATCACCGGTTCCACTTTGTAAACAAGAGTGTGGACAGGCTGGAGCTGGACATCAAGCAGCTGCACGACAGTCATGCACGGGAGGAACACTTGAGGTGGGGACAGTTTTGAGTCATAACTGCCCTACAGTGAGCTACATTTTCTTGTTGCTGCTTTTCGGCCGTGCCGTGTGGCTTGCAGGATCTTAGTTCCCCAAACAGGGATTGATCCTGGGGCCACTGCAGTGAAAGCTCCAAGTTGTAACCACTGGACCGCCATGGGATTCCCCCAGTTGTATATGTTTAAAGTGTATAATTAGATACATTTGACATACACACATCCCATGTGAAATCACCACCACAATCGAGAGAACAACAGCCTCAAGTGTTTCCCCAAGTTCCCTTGGTATATCCCCCCATCCCACTACCTTTTTCTCCTACCAATTTACTTTCTGTCATTAGTTTGCATTTTCTACAATTTATATCAGTTGGATCACGTATCATGTATTCTTATTTATCTGGCTTCTTTCACTTAGCATAATGCATTTGAGATTAAAGCATGCTATTTTATTTACATACAATGCACTCTTTTTTATTGCTGAGTACTCTTCCTCCATATAGACATAACATCTTAAGTAACCCCACCACTTACGGCCTTACACACAGTGAGTCCCCTATATAGAATGGTTGAGGAGGAAAAAGCAATCATATACAACACATTAGCCTTTGCAGGTCATTTCCACACACAGCATGTCTTTTCCTTTATCCTGTATTGATCATCCATTGATCATTCGTTAATATTACGTTGAACCATCTGAAATTAACAATGCTCAGCCATTTTTTTACCCTATGAAAACCACACTCTTACCATAAAAGAGTGGATAAAGGCAAGTTTTCTAAAAAGAAAGGAAGCGATTTTTTTAAAGGAACCTTGGAATATGAGGAAAGAAACAAGAGCATGATAGGCAAAAATACAGGTGAATTCAATAGTCTTTGCTTCTCCTATTAAGTCTTCTAAATTATCTTTGATGTTTGAAGCAAACATTATAAAAATGCTTGATTTGGTTCTAAATGTATTTAGAGGATATATTTCACTCATTACTGACCAGGGGATTTTTGCATAAACTAATCCCTATGGCCAGTAATGTGCTATGTAAGTGAACACAGAGACATCTCTGGTCAATAACGCTAAGGTAAGAAAAGACATATCAATACATCTCTGGTCAATAACATGCTAACTACATAAAACCGAGGGAGGTTAAATGGTTGAAAAAGGAGGTTTTCTATACTTCACTTGAACGGGAGAAATGATGATACCACTAGACTGTGATTAAATTATATATAATATAAACATAAACAATGTTCTTTAAAAAACCCAAAGATGATCTAAATAAAAGAAGAGGTGTATTTTTATGTATGTGTGTGTGTATTTTATTTTCTATACAATATGATGTTTTGACATCTTAAACAAACCATTCTGGCCCGGGAGAGAATGTCCTTCCTAGGGCCAGCCAATTCTTAGAGGTAGCTAAGGCCCAGGAAAGTGAAAAATGAAACTGTTGGTCACTCTGTCACGTCCAACTCTTTGCAACCCCATGGACTATAGCCCATAGGCTCCCCTGTCCGTGGAATTCTCCAGACAAGAATACTGGAGTGGGTAGCCATTCCCTTTTCCAGGGGACCTTCCTGACCCAGGGATCGAACATGGGTCTCCCACATTGCAGGCAGATACTTTACAGTGTGAGTCCCCAGGGAAGCATTTCTTCAAAATGCTAACCAGCAAACCCAGAACCATACCTCCTCTATCTGGTCCTTATACCTCAGAAGGCAAGACTCTTCCATCTTCATCATCCTAGGCCAGGTACCAGGCAACTAGAGACTGTCATTATTCCCACAGGCTGCTGAAAGTATTCAGACCAACCAATTCTAAGCTATTTATCCTGCCCTGCCTTTCCCGCGGAAACCCCAACAAAGGCCACAGCCTAAGCACTCCTGATCTTCGCCTCCTGACCACCTTGGTGTTTTCCACGTCGCTGTGTACACCACCTGTCTCGAGAAGCACAAAGCATAAAAAACTCTACTTTCCTGAACCTCTGCTCTTTCTCCTCGTGTGGCCAATCCTGACTGACCATCTCATAAATCAATATGAAAAGGAGATACACTAGGTTCACAGATAGTAAGACTCACAGTGAAGATGTCAATTTCCCCCTAACTGATAGCCTGGCTTACCGAAATTCCTATCAAAATCCTACCAAGACTTTTTTATAGATATTGACAAGATTATCCTACAATTCATGCGGAAAAACAGAAGTATCAGAATTGCCAAAACGATTTTGAAAAAGAAGAATAAAGTGGTTGAAAACTGTTCTATCTGGTTTCAAGACAGTATACAGTTACAGTAATCAAGACTGTGAGTCAACGTCAGAGAGACAGGCTCTCAGGTCAAGGAACCAGAACACAGAATTCAGAACTAGCGCCACACTAGTAGATTTTTGACAAATGTGCAAAGGCAGTATAATGGAGGAAAGTCCATCTTTTCAACAAAGGTTGCTGGAGCAACTGGCTTTCCACTGGAGAAACAAGCAAACCTCAGCCTAAGTCTGACGCTTTATATGAAGTATTAACTCAAAATGGATCATGGACTTAAACGTAAAACAGAAAAACAGAAATTTAAAAAAAGAAATATACATATATATATATATGATAGTCTTCAGAAACTAGGTAAAGAATAGATCTGATACCAAAAGCACAGAGACATTGTAGCAGAGAAGCTATACAACTGGCAAATAAGCATATGAAAAGATGTTCACCAATACTGACGATTAGGAAAAAGCAAATTAAAACCACAATGAGCTATCACTACACCTCTATCAAAAACAGAGCGACAACGGCAATTGCTGCTAAGGATGGAGAGAAACCGGATGGCTCACACCATCTCTGGTGGGAATGTAAAATGGTACAGCCATGCTGGAAAATAGTTTGGCCGTTTCTCAATAAAAACACAACAAATGAACCACTAAACACGCAGCTGCCACAGGACCTAGAAACTGCACTCATCAGCATTTAACCCAGAGAAATGAGCACCTCCATCCACACAAAACCTGTTATTCAATTTTACAGCAGCTTTATTTGTAACTGTCAAAACTGGAAACGATCCAGGTTATCTTTCAGCAGGTAAATGAATACAGAATACTATTAAGCAATAAAAAGTAACAAAATGTGAACACACGTTAACAACCAGAATGAAGAGTCAGAGAATTAAGTTAAACGAAAAAGCCAGCTCTGAAAGGTTATATACATCTTCAAAATGAAAGAAGTACAGAAATGGAGAACAGATTAGTCAGTCGCCAGGGGTGGGAAGGAAGAGCATGAGATAGAGGGAAGTGGGTACGGCTATAAAGGGCAATAAGGGTGATCCTTGTGATGAAACTGTTCTGTTCATTAACTATCTCAACATTGACATTCTGACTGTCATATTGCCTGATAGTTCTCCAAGATGTCACCATCAGGGAAAATTAGATGAAGTACCATATATATACCCAGCACCTCTCTGCACTATTTCTTACAACTGCATGTGAATCTACAATTACCCCAAAATAAAATCTTAATTTTTTCAAGTTAACCTCATTCTAAATTCAAAACCCAGATCCAACTTTCTGTTTCACAAAATTCATAGCAGGGACATATAGCTGTTCCATTTTATCATCCACTGGCCATTTGGTATCAGTAAACATCACAGGAAATTAAAACATTTTAATGCTGCAGACCCTTAAAGATATAAAACTGTCTGAACTGCCTCCAGCATAACAGAAACTGCTTTGAAACTAGGTGCCTTGTAGACAGACAAACATCATATGATCTATGCGAGAAAAGTCACAGCTGGCCATCATCTCACTTGCAAAACTTAACTTTGGATAGCATTTTACAATGCACAACAGATAAGTTTCCCTGCAATATTAACGTGCAGATTTTCCCCTCATTCTGTAAAAATTTCAAGAAACATTAATATTAAAAAGGAAAACTATAAGAATAACCACATAAATGACAAACACCAAGCGGGAAAAAATAACTTTATTGACGTAAGTATGACACTAAAATATGCCAATACTAAACAGAACAAGAACCGTAAACGAGATTGTATAGTTCTTCTTCCAACTCAGAAATCCAAGTAATAGGTGGATATTGTTCTTAGGCATGTTTCTCCTATGGTGTATAAAAATTTACCTGGCCTTTTAACAATGAAACTAAAATAAATTTTTTTTAATGGGATGGATATTCATGTATTATGCTACTAGGGTGTGTATTTTTTGGAATATCTAAGGAAAATGAGGAGAATGGAGGGTGTCTTACTTCTAGAATTATTACGCTTTAAGGCATATCTACACAATCACTGATTCTATGACCCTAAAAGAAACTACGCTTCTGCAACCATAGGCATGACTGGCTGCTTGATTGCTTCCAATAACAATAATCATTTATAATTATAAATAATAATAATTATTATAACAACAACCAAATACAATAATAGGATTGTAATCCTATTTCTTAGGCCTGTATAGTCAAAGCTATGGTTTTTCCAGTAGTCATGTATGTGGTATGAAACTGTATAAATGTGAGAGCTGGACAATAAAAACAGGCTAAGTGCCAAAGAATTGTTGAACTATGGTGCTGGAGAAGACTCTTGAGAGTCCCTTGGACTGCCAAGGAGATCCAACCAGTCAATCCTAAAAGAAAACAGTCCTGAATATTCATTGGAAGGACTGATGCTGTAGCTGAAGTTCCAATACTTTGGCCACCTGATTCGAAGAGCTTGCTCACTGGAAAAGACCCTGAAGCTGGGTAAGATTGACAGTAGGAGGAGAAAGAGAAGACAGAGGATGAGACGGTTGGATGGCATCGCTGACTCAATGCACATGAGTTTGGCAAGCTCCAGGAGATGGGGAAGGACAGGGAAGTCTTGCATGCTGCAGTCCATGGGGTTGCAAAGAGTAGGATACAACTGAGCAACCGAACAACAAAATCCTTTATCTTAAACTACTGTGAGGTCTTAAACTCAAAACTCATTTTACAACAACTTTGACAAGGGAAAGCCAGGCCTCTTTCAGCTTTATCCGAAACTATCAGATTGACATTAGGTCGGATGTGCTTCAATTTCACATACCCGAACTGAGTCTCTTAGGCAGAGAGACAGATGAAGAAGTTCTGTAGTTATAAAACTAATATTCTGAACTCGCAGAGTTTGCTTGCTCCTGACTCTCAAAACATAGTTTTTAAATGTCCATGTTAACAGGTATACAATTAACAGCTACAAATAGAAATTGAAATAAACTCCAGACCAAAGAGACTAGAGTGCTTTATTAGGCCAAAGGGACATTTTTTTAAGCCCTGTATACCTGTTCCCAATGGGAGATACCAGCAGCAGACATCACAACAACATAACCTTTTAAATTAGATACTGTTCAGTATTCTTCCCTGCGGAAGTCCCAGCCTCTCAAGCAAGAGCATTTCACAATCTCAAAGGAACAGAATTCCAATGGATACCACTCTGCCCAAACTTTTCCTTTCTTAGAACACCATTTTCAATGTCCCAAACACAGCTTGCTCACATAAAACATGAACCTCATAATCCTGTCTTTAATTTTATTTGTGTTAAATCTCAGACTCCGCTGGGAACTGCATTTCCGATCTGTAGACTTGAAACCAAGTTCTCATTTTCAAAAGTGTTGGTTTAAAAAGTGTGAGAGAGAGAAAACACACTAGAAACAGATAAGAGAAGGCTGAAGAGGCAGAAACAGAAAGACGGTAAAGTTATTTGAAAAGAAAAAAAATCTGTGCTGTATCTAATGACTGGAAATATTACTGCAATGTTGCAACACTGTAAGAAGTTCTCCTTCGTGACTTCTGGATATCTAAGTGGATACAATCTTTAATCTCTAATACTCTGCATATTATTGGTAATTGGGTTACTGCTTTCAAATTGGCATCCAACTTCTAAAAGTAAATAATCAGGGAGAAAAAGTCAGTACTGCTATCTTCTCACTACCCTGCGGAGGCCGAAATGTAAATAAACAACCTGGAACTGGTGGAATTTTTTCTCTTAAAGATTACGCACTGTCAGGAAAAGCAAATAAATGCATAAGTAGATTTCTTTAACAGCCATCAAAAAAGTTTAGAAGCACCTGGTACACAAACTTTATCAAGTTCCCTGATTTTTTTTTTTTAATTAGATGTCAACAAACTTCAAAACTGCAAAAGAATGTGTCACTTTTTGGCCACCAGTCATCCAATCCCTCTTCCTAACACCACGCAAGTTCCTTTTGAAGAAAATACCACTCCTGTACTGTGCTTGTCTGTGCGATGACAAAGCAGGCCCTCCGAACATGGAAACTGCAAGGGCCCTGGCTCCCTTCAGAAACATCTTCCCTCCTAGTCTGGTTCCATTAAAGCTAAATCAGAAATACAGACACGGATGTAGGAAACAAGCTTATGGTTACCAGGGGATCAGGGGTAGGGAAAGTTATAAATTGGCAGACTGGGATTGACATATACACACTACACCACCCTTATGGCAGAAAGTGAAGAGGAGCTAGAGAGTCTCTTGATGAAAGTGAAAGTGGAGAGTGAAAAAGTTGGCTTAAAGCTCAACATTCAGAAAACGAAGATCATGGCATCTGGTCCCATCACTTCATGGCAAATAGATGGCGAAACAGTGGAAACAGTGGCTGACTTTATTTTGGGGGGCTCCAAAATCATTGCAGATGGTGACTGCAGTCATGAAATTAAAAGACGCTTACTCCTTGGAAGGAAAGTTATGACCTACCTAGATAGCAAACTCAAAAGCAGTGACATTACTTTGCCGACTAAGGTCCGTCTAGTCAAGGCTATGGTTTTTCCAGTGGTTGTGTGTGGATGTGAAAGTTGGACTGTGAAGAAGGCTGAGTGCCGAAGAATTGATGCTTTTGAACTGTGGTGCTGGAGAAGACTCTTGAGAGTCCCTTGGACTGCAAGGAGATCCAACCAGTCCATTCTAAAGAAGATAGGTCCTGGCTGTTCTTTGGAAGGAATGATGCTGAAGCTGAAGCTCCAGTACTGTGGCCACCTCATGCGAAGAGTTGACTCATTGGAAAAGACTCTGATGCTGGGAGGGATTGGGGGCAGGAGGAGAAGGGTACGACAGAGGATGAGATGGCTGGATGGCATCACCGACTCGATGGACGTGAGTCTGAGTGAACTCCGGGAGATGGTGATGGACAGGGAGGCCTGGCGTGCAGCGATTCATGGGGTCGCAAAGAGTCAGACACGACTGAGCGACTGAACTGAACTGATACATAAAACCGATAACTAATAAGAAACTATTGTATAGCACAAGAAACTCTACTCAATACTCTGTAATGACCCGTATGGAAAAAGAATCTTTAAAAAAGTGGATATACGTGTAACTGATTCACTTTGCTATACACCTGAAAACACAACACTGTAAATCAACTATACTCCAATAAAAATGTTTAAAAAATAAACTACATCACTAGCGGATTTCTTTTTGTTCTTTATATCTTATCAGAGAATAAAATTTTGTGTTAATTACCTCAAAATCAGAGGTCTTTTAAAAATAAAAAAATAAATCAGAGTTTTATTCAAAAAAAAAAAAAAAAAAGACGAGGCCACAACCTAAACAGCCAGCAAGGCTCCTGCTCAGAAACCTGAACCTTGAGTGGAGTGACACAGAATACACCAAGAGCTGAAGGTTACTAGCAGTGGCTCCAAGCAAGACTCCAAGAGGGCCCTGCTCCAAAGGCCCTGACTAGGAACTGACTGCTCTAATCCTTCTCTTGGAGTCTCTGACCTTGCTCGTTTCCCCTAATCAATACCCTTTATGATCAAGTTAGGCAGTCAATCTGCAGAAGCGGTAAACAGCACTTGTGCCGTACAGTTCCTCTCCCTTCCTGGACACATGAAAATATTTCCCAGCTGCCCTGAAGTTGGATGGGACCATGTGACTAACTCTAACCAATTGGCTGTAAGTAGAAATGAGGTGTGTACGTTTGTGTACTAAATCGTTTCAGTTGTGTCCAACTTTTTGCGACCCTGGGGACTGTAGCCTGCCAGGATCCTCGGTCCATGGAATTCTCTAGGCAAGAATACTGGAGTGGGTTGCCATGCCCTCCTCCAGGGGATCTTTCCGACCCAGGAATCCATAGGCAACTTCCTCTACTCTATTCCCATGTCCCAGGAAACGTGAGCACACCTGCTGGATGGAGATGAACTGCAAGCAGCTGGGGCTCCGAAGTCAGCTGCCCTCAGGGCACCCAGGCCAACAGCAAGAGAGTTCTAAAGCCTCGGATGTCCATCAGCAGATGAATGGATAAGAAAGCTGTGGTACATATACACAATGGAGTATTACTCAGCTGTTAAAAAGAATTCATTTGAATCAGTTCTGATGAGATGGATGAAACTGGAGCCGATTATACAGAGTGAAGCAAGCCAGAAAGAAAAACACCAATACAGTATACTAACACATATATATGGAATTTAGGAAGATGGCAAGGACGACCCTGTATGCAAGACAGGAAAAAAGACACAGATGTGTATAACGGACTTTTGGACTCAGAGGGAGAGGAAGAGGGTGGGATGATTTGGGAGAATGGCATTCTAACATGTATACTATCATGTAAGAATTGAATCGCCAGTCTATGTCTGACGCAGGATACAGCATGCTTGGGGCTGGTGCATGGGGATGACCCAGAGAGATGTTATGGGGAGGGAGGTGGGAGGGGTTTCATGTTTGGGAACGCATGTAAGAATTAAAGATTTTAAAATTTAAAAAATAAAAAAATAAAAAAAAATAAAAACAAAACAAAACAAAAATAAAAAAAATAAAGCCTCGGAGGTTTTGATGGTTGCCATTACCAACAGTATCAGCTAGTCACACCCCAACTAAGGCAGAATTCTTATCATCCAATTCAGACAGACCACTTTAGTCATACCTAGTAATGACAAAGTTTTTGTACCTTAAAATAATTACTGACAGAACAAGACAGTCAGTAAACAACTGCACCCATATCTTAGGGAGAAGAAGATCATCTGTGTCGCAGCTAAGATCTGCCATCAACACTCGTATCATGGATCTGACACCAGAGTTGTGAAGCACCAATCACCCGAAAAGCTGTGAATGAAAGTATACTGATAAATCCTGCCCTGCAGGTTAGGAAATTGGGTGTCAAATTGCCATAAATCTGTAATAAATCTGCAGTTTGAAACCAGATTAATCATTAAAATTCTTTTGCCCGTCTCTGGCAGATGGCAGACAAGATGTCCTAAATATTCCTCCCACTGAAAATAATTTTAAAATGCTAGATAAAATATTTTTTAATGTCTTTATAAACTGCACAGCTGAACTGGCAGCTATGGGAATGTCAAAGACTGAAACTTGGAAAATATGCCAGCAGAGAGAAAACAGGAAAATAAGAAAACAGGTAAGCATTCAAGATACTTTAACCCTGCAGGCATGCGATCAATCATTGTGACCTTGAAATGACCTTATGAAATGGAACAAGTGACAAACTCCAGGGCTTGCCCAGAGTGTGGTATCACTTAGGAGACCATTCACATTAAGTTGGGATCCCAATGATGTATGAGTGAGAAATGAACCAACCTGCAAGAGAGGGCAGTAAGGAACCTTGAGACCTTGGCACTGAATGAAGCAAAGGGAAAAAATAATCTTCCCTGAGAATCAAACCAGGCCTCGAAAGCAGATATCCAGGTCACATTGACAATGCTTCTTGCCAGGGAGTCCAGAGATTCAAACACTTAGGAGTTTGCTAGCCTGACAATTAAAACATGGCCTTAACGATGGCCTGTAATTAATGAGGTCAAAATACTAGGATTTTGCCAGCATACAGCAAGTAAATTTGCTCAGTCATGTCTGACTCTTTGCAACCCCATGGACTATAGCCCACCAGCCTTCTCTGTCCATGGAATTCTTCAGGCAAGAAGACTGGAGTGGGTTGCCATTCCCTTCTCCAGGGGATATTCCCAACCCAGGGATCAAACCCAGGTTTCCCACACTGCAGGTGGATTCTTTACCATCTGAGCTACCAGGGAAGCCCAAGAATACTGGAGTGGGTAGCCTAACCCTTCTCCAGGGGATCTTCCTGACCCAGGAATCAGACCCAGGCCTCCTGCATGGCAGGCGTTTTCTTCACCACCAGAGTGGTGGCTCTCAAATTTGAGTGTGCATCAGAATCACTAAGAGTCTATAAAAACACAGAATGCTGGGCCATACCCTAAGAATCTGCAGCTCCAACAAGTTGCCAAGAGATGCTGATGGCTAAACCATGCTTTGAGAATGACTACTGTGGAACTCTAGTGCCTGCACACTGAAATCACCTGTGAAGCTTTAAAAACTACAGCTTTCTGCATCCAACTCCAGAGATTCTGGTTTAACTGGTCTGGGGCATGGCCTGGACATCAGAATTTTTAAAGCCCCTTGGAATTCTAACGTGCTACCCAAGCTGAGAACCACTGCTGCAGAGGACGGGGTCAGGAGAAGCGCAGGGAACTGGAAATGCTGGAGTGGTTCTGCAAAGGGCAACCTAACCTGCCCAGCCACCCGCTAAACCACCCCTCCAGGGAGGATCCGAGAAACAAGCCTTGGTTTGTTGCACCAGCACCCCTGAGCAGCCTTGCAGTGGAACTCTTGACAGGTCAGAGCCGACAGTGAGAAACACTGACCGTGGAGCTCAGTTCTCTGATCACAGAGGGAGCAACGGGATTTAGGGACAGCAAAGACCAATGGCAGCTCTTAACTACACAAATGCCAGCGAGTCATGGCATTTTGGTGATCAGAGTATTCTGACCCACTAGAGTCTAAGAACAGTGGTAAACTGACCATCAAATCAGCCTACTAAGCTAGGGCTTCCCAGGCGGCCCAGCAGTTAAAAAAAAAAAAAAAAAAAAAAAAAAAAAACTGCCTGCCAATGCAGGAGACACAGGTTCAATCCCCGAGTCAGGAAGATCCCCTTGAGGAAATGGCAACCTCCTCCAGTTTTCTTGCCTGGGGAATCCCTGGTGGGCTACAGTCCATGGGGTTGCACAAGAGTCAGGCACAACTTAGCAAGTGAACAACAAAAACTGATGCCTGACACAGAATAAGAACATTTCTAGGCCTACTGGGCAGAGACCCAACAGAAGTCCCCGTATCAAGGACTCACAGCCTCTTATACAGATCCCACAGCCAAGCTGGGTCACAGACCCAGAGCTCCTTGACTAAGCTGAAGGTCCCCTTGAAAGAGACCCCTACAAACTGGCCACAGGTAAATGATGTCAACCTGTCCCAACACTTTCATCCCCGAGAGGGTCCACAGCCCTTGACCATGTGACCGAGCACTGGAGAAAGGAAAACACCCAGACTCTCTGAAAGCACTAGGTACTGTTTCTGAATGAGGGCTGATCTCCGGACACCTAAGCTGCCACCACAGTCCAGGAGTCAGAGCAAGAGCTCATTAAGGGTCAGGGGCTAACATGGAGTCTTAGCCAAATCCACCTTACATCTGTCCCGTGATCCCAGACACCCAGCTCTGGTTACCTTCCCAGCCCGGGAACATACAGTGACCACAGATACCAAGTAATTAGTAGGATGCTCACAGCAGATCCCTATTTAGAGTAGGCAGGATCAAAGCAGAAGAACACCTACACCGCCTGTCCACTCAATGACAGTAAACCCAAAGCAAATCATGTCCATGGAGATTGGCGATTAGGGATCACTGCCACAGAAGGCAAGGAAGGAGCCGAGGCAGGGATTTCTACCAACGTGCCCACTGAACTTGCCTGTCGGGCCAGTGCAGAAGCCACATGGATCGTGGACAGTGACTACTGGTTTTACAGATTTAATCAGATGATGATGCCAATTGTAGCTGCAGAGTCGGTTTCAAATGTGGCATCTTTATAGAAGCAAATCAACACAGTTCCCGGCACCTTGTATGGCTCTCTTTTTTATTCCAATCAGTTTAAAAAAAAAAATCAGAAGTAGTTGCTACTTGCTGAATTGCCCCTGCATAAGTCAAGTCACCCCTTCTGTCACAATACAGACTCTGACCATCTTGATACTCTGCAGGATACCATGCTGCTCTGTTACACTAAGGACCTGATGCTAACTGGATCTGGTGAGCAGCACTCTGAATTTGCATGCCAGAGGGTAGGAGATAAAGCCTTCAAAAAGTTCACGGTCTATTAACACCGCTCAAGTTCCCAGGAGCCCTCCTGGAGCATATGATCACGTTCCTTCTAAAGTGAGAGGGAATTTGCTGTCCCTGGCACTACCCACCAAGATTACGAGGTCCCACGACTAGTGGGCCTGCCTGGATTTAGGGGTGCCAACCCATTTAGTGATCACTGACAAGGCTGCCAGTTTTGAGAGGGGCCCAAGAAAGAATTCTGCAGCAGGTCCAAGCTGGTCTGCCAGATGCAGCACAGGCTGTCAGAACAGTCTGTGGCAGAAAGGAACACTACAAAAAGCCTGTGGCAGAGTCAGAACCCAGACCCCTCAGATTTTGGAATACTGTCTTACCCTACCCTCTGCCAATCTCCATTTGAAAAGCAGCATCTGGCTCCTTACTGGGCCCTGGCTGAGACTTAACGCCCATCTCTGGAAGACTATGGTACCTGAGCCGGCCATCATGAATCAGAGGCCACCATAAAATTGGTTATGCACAATAGCGTTTTAAAACTGAAATGGTATGCATGACTCAAACCCATGCAGACTCCCTTACTCACGTTCGATATGCAGGCGGCTCCGACTCCCTAGTACCTGCTGTCACCACTCAGCGCCTCTCCCTCCCTCAGCCCGCCCCCATGACTCCCTATCAAGCTTTATGTCTCCTTCTTTCCAGGAGGAGAAGCACAGACAGACCTGGTGCACACATGGGTCTCCATGGCCCGCCAGCACCAGCAGAGAGCAGAAGGCCACTTCGCTGCAACCCCACCCACAGTGGGCAGGACTGTTTATGGTAAATCCACATGCACTGCCAGGAGAGAGACGCAGCGATGCATCGACACGGACCCAGGAGCAGCTGAGCTATCAGGGCTTGCCTGATAGCTCAGCTGGTAACAAATTCACCTGTAATGCAAGAGACCCTGGTTCGATTCCTGGGTCGGAAAGATCCACAGAAGGGACAGGCTACCTACTCCAGTATTCCTGGGCTTCCCTTGTGGCTCAGCTAGTAAAGAATCCACCCGCAATGTGGGAGACCTGGGTTTGATCCCTAGGTTGGGAAGATCCACTGGAGAAGGGAAACGCTACCCATTCCAGTTTTCTGGCCTGGAGAATTCCATGGACTATGGTTTATGGGGTCTCACAGAGTCAGACACAACTGAGCAACTTTCAACAGGCTTGCCAGGGGGTCAAAAACTTGAAAAGAAAACCACTGTACCAAAAATAAATTTTAAAAAAAAGTCTGGAGGAGAAACAGGTACAGACAGGCTCCTGGAATGGGAACAGAGTGGAGACATTCATGACCCATTCACATAAATGGCCGCAAGAGGGCCTTACCCAACAGCTGGAGGATCAGACCTATCCTGGGGACGCCAGGCAGCATCCTTCACTAGCACGGGTCCTCACTCAACAAGGCTGTGTACAAAGAACATGGAGGCAAGGATGGAGGCAGCACAGGGGCTCAACAGCACGGACTTTCGCTCACCAAGGCTAACTTGACTGCTGCCATGGTTGAGGGGCCATTTGCCATGAACAGAGGCCAACACAGCCATGAGAAAGCTCTGGTCCCTGGAGGGCCCAGCCTGCAAGCCAGCAGCAGACTGATTACACTGGGAGCCTCTGACCATGGAGGGACCACACTGCGCCCTCACTGGGAGAGAGGCCCCTGCAGGGAGGGGTGAGTCATTCCCACCCCAGCACTTGCGCCCACTCTACTGTCGATGGTCCTGCCCCTTTCCACCAGTCTCCCAATCACAGCTCCTTCAGGGTTCCAGGAACCACATCCATCCCAACCCACTTACTCTTTTTTTTTTTTTTTTTTTATTCTGGGGGCCAAAGTTCAGTTCAGTTGCTCAGTCACGTCCGCCTCTTTGCAACCCCATGGACAGCAGCATGCCAGGCTTCCTGTATAGCACCTTCTCACAGAGCTTACTCAAACTCATGTCCATTGAGTCGGTGATGCCATCCAACCATCTCATCCTCTGTTGTCCCCTTCTCCTCCTGCTTTTCGGTCTTTCCCAGCATCAGGGTCTTTTCCAATAAGTCAGTTCTTCACATCAGGTGGCCAAAGCATTGGAATTTCAGCTTCAGCATCAATCCTTCCAATGAATATTCAGGACTGATTTCCTTTAGAATGGACTGGTTGGATCTCCTTGCAGTCCAAGGGACTCTCAAGTCTTCTCCAACACCACAGTTCAAAAGCATTAATTCTTCAGCACTCAGCTTTCTTTATGGTCCAACTCTCACATCCATACATGACCACAGGAAAAACCATAGCCTTGACTAGATGGACCTTTGTTGGCAAAGAAACATCTCTGCTTTTTAATATGCTATCTAGGCTGGGCATAGCTTTTCTTCCAAGAAGCAAGTGTCTTTTAATTTCATGGCTGCAGTCACCATCTGCAGTGATTCTGGAGCCCAAAAAAATAAAGTCTCTCACTGTTTTCATTGTTTCTCCATCTATTTGCCATGAAGTGATGGGACGCCGGATGTCATGACCTTAGTTTTCTGAATGTTGGGTTTTAAGCCAACTTTTTCACTCTCCTCTCACTTTCATCAAGAGGCTCTTTAGTTCTTCACTTTCTGCTATAAGGGTGGTGTCATCTGCATATCTGAGGTTATTGATATTTCTCCTGGCAATCTTGATTCCAGCTTGTTTCATCCAACCCGGTATTTCACATGATGTACTCTGCATATAAGTTAAATAAGCAGGGTGACAATATACAGCCTTGATGTACTCCTTTTCCTATTTGGAACCAGTCTGTTGTTCCATGTCCAGTTCTAACTGTTGCTTCCTGACCTGCATACAGGTTTCTCAAGAGGTAGGTCAGGTGGTCTGGTATTCCTATCTCTTTCAGAATTTTCCACAGTCTGTTGTGATCCACACAGTCAAAGGCTTTGGCATAGTCAATAAAGCAGAAGTAGATGTTTTTCTGGAACTCTCTTGCTTTTTTGATGATCCAATGGATGTTGGCAATTTGATCTCTGGTTCCTCTGCCTTTTCTAAATCCAGCTTCAGGGCCAAAAGGTGAGGACAATTCTATTATCAACCCTGGAAATGGTGTCATCCATTGTACTCATCATCCTTTTGTAAATAAACCATGATTGAATTATCCCAATTTGAGTGAGCCACCAGTTAGAGAATGAGTGGCAGTTACCTTTGAAAATCTTTGCTTCCTAGTTTTTTATACTGCTTTGTGAAACCAATTAATATGGAAAACATCAGAGACTTCCCTGGTGGTCCAGCAGCTAAGGCTCTATGCTCCCAATGCAGGGGGCCTGGGCTTGATCTCTGGTCAGGGAAGTAGATCCCACAGGACGCAACCAAGACCCAGAAGCCAAATAAATAATTTTTGAAAAAGTGACAGGTCCACCCCAACAGCTGGATTCATCCTCTCCTCCTTGGAAAAGAACACCAGAACAGCAATATTGTACACTTAGACCAATGAATAGGTTGTCAGGTTTCACTTTGAGCAACAGCCTTTTAGGTCTTCACAAACTACTGGTTATAATTTTCAGTTAGTTATACTCATTTTTTTAAAAAAGGAAAAACTATTTGAGTCACCAGGGACATTGGATCCATATGTCATCTCAGCATCAGGGCCCCTGCAGCCTACTTTCTCGCTCAAGCAATGACATACACAGATGGCAACGATGTGGCAGCAGCTAAGGGGGGCGGCGCCAAGTCCACACCGAGAACCTGCCCACCATGACAAGAACAGGAATGCTGTCCCAAGACATGTCTTTTTACCAGTGTGGGGTATTGTCACGACTCCTAGCAATCACAACAGAAAAAGATGCATACTCCTCCTTTCCACTCTTCTTCACCTTCCTCTGGTGACCACAGACTAATCCTGCCACAGATGGGGGAAGGGGCCACTCCAGGCAGAGGAAACCAAGCCAGATGTCTATCACAGGCACAGCCACACCGTGGCAGGTCCCCTCTTCTGCACCTGATGCAAGCATCTTCTGTGGTGCAACTGGCAAATATACATGTGTTGAGGGTTAAAATGACTGTTTTCTTCTGGGGAACAGCAGAACACAATTATGCATGCTCACTATATAAATGTTTTCCTAAGAACTCAAGTTACCATTATCTGATAATAAAATTGAATCTTTTTGATATATAATAATTTAAAAGCTATGGCACAGAGACATAACTCCAATACCGTAGTTTGGAGCTGGCTACATATAGTTTATATATATATATATACATATATATATATATATAAAACAAGCTCACATCTATATATATATATATATACACACAACTAGTATTATTTGTTACTATATTCTTAACATCATCTTTCCAACACTCCTCAGATAGAAATACAACAGAAGCTCATTTTTAAATTGCATTTCTCTGCTTCAGGGATCAGCTCTGATGAGTTGTATTCTCGACAATTCTTTCCATCACCAATTCTCTTCCCATGTTTCTTTCATCTAACAGAAAATTAAATGTGATGGTTTGCTAGTTCCCAAGGATTACTAAATTACATCACATTCAAATATATAAGCCTCACAATGGCTGCTCTAAAAATATTAAGCCCAGGTAAAATGAGCATAAAAATTAGTCAGACAGAAAACACAGAAGCTAAAAATCATTCTACAAGATGTCAGGTAAGAAATTATAAATGAATTCTATCATTATAAGAAATTAGGAAACACGCCTTTTAAATATGCTTTGATGTAAGATGTTTAATTTGTATGCAGAAGTTGATTCAAATATGCCAATTCCCCAAATGATACGAACTTCAACATCATGGCTTAATACAACAAACCCAGAACATTTCACATCATTCTACACAAAGGCATGAACATGATTCAACTCCTGCTGTGTGAATTTCAACACATTTTATCTCTCATGATGTCCAAAAGGTAAGAGAAGAAGTTTGTTTAGCAGGGAGGTGTAAGGGCAAATTCACTGAAACTCATAAGGGGAAGGGTTATACATGACACCAGTCCCAGCTCAGGGCCTTGCACAAGCCAGAAGTGGTCACACAGTGTCTGGTGTGAAAGATGGTGTCCTCCAGCCCTCCAGCACAGGAACCACCGAGGAGGCCGAAGTGAGGGACACAGCCCTGCGGGGCCACTGAGTAACTCTGACAAGAAGGGGAACGGACTCTACAAGGCAGGGGTAGTTTCTCAGGGAAACACACAGCACCATTTCTACAGATGGCCATCACCAAGAAAATCCTGCTCCAATGCAGCTTTTAGAGAGAAAAAAGTTCACAAAAACATGGTTAATGTATCAAGAGTTCTCCCCACGGGCAATACTTTGTTGAGGGCTCTGTCCTGGGCTGTAACACAAACCCTCACGTACACAGCACTGATCTTAAGGGAGTCCTTCCTGTGGGACAGCTTTCAATAGCACTTTATTGAGACAGAGATCATTCTCCCTGAGATTTTGGTGGAAAATCGATGTCTCTGTGCTTCACGTGGCCCTGCTGAGCAGCAAGCATCTTGAGCCGGAATCGAAGTGTGTCCTTTGAGGCGAGGTGAGGCTGGTGTCCTCCTCACTCTGGCTGACCATCTCAAACCCTTGGTCTTGACCAAGGACCTGTGGTTCTGAGTCTTGCATCATGACGTCACGCTGTCATGATGATGACTTGAGCTCAGCACCCTCAGCTACTGACCCCTGGCTCACACTTCCTGTCCACTGAGGCCACGGGCTCCTGGCTCACCACCGTCCTCTCCACCTGTACTCCTGCCCCCATCTTCAGCCAAGTGGCCATCTCCGTGAAGGGCACACCGGAACCCTGACCATACAACAGTCGCTTGAGCTCATCACTCACTTCCTGAACCTCTACCCTGAATCAGCCGCTGACCCACCATCACACCTGGAGCCCTCATCGTATCCCCAATACTTCTCCAATTCAAACGCTCCCTCACCGCCACTCAGAGCTTCTCTCAAGCTTCCTTATCCAAAGCCCTTCAGCAATATTTCTTTAAACAGCCAAGCCCATGAGCCCACCACCTTCTCACAGTCTTTACATGCTTTACAGACGGGGTTCTGGGGAGAAAGACAAAAGAGCAAGGCCTCAGGCAAGAGGGCTTGGGAGTGACTACTCCCTCCCCTCAACAGACTCAACCCTTCCCTTGATTAAAACCCAACTGTCTTCCACAGAACATCACACAACCACTAGGCAGACTGTGATGAAGAATTTAAGGTGAAATAAATCAAACTTGGTTTCTATGGAGCCCTCTTTTCTTACCATTCTGAGATGACAGCTCCGAATCTTCTCTGCCTTTCTGCAGTGGTGACCTTGATGTACTCCATCATCAGAAGCCATTGGATACAAGATCCCTCATTCTCCACCACCAAATCTTACCCCCACTCCATCTACATTGATTAATCCTTTCTTGCTGTGACAGTGAACTGTATCCATTCTCTCCTTTAAGGCAATCAGCCTGTTATCATTCATGCTGTGTTGCCTGCCCTGCACCTTTTCATAAAGCTACATGAACCTGATGTTGTATAAATATAAACAAACAAATATCGATGTATGTACTCTTATACACATATGTGTGTGTGTGGACATTACACTGTATGGGGGGGTGTGGGTTGAATTCACCAGTGAACTCATACAAGCCCAGAGCTGTTTTGGGCAGAAGGCTTTTTACTAATGTATTCACAGACACAGAGTTTTCCAAATTTGTGTCTTCTTCCATCAGTTCCAGAAAGTTGTGTTATTCGGGCAACCTGACCATTTAAGTCATCAGGTAAGCAGGCATGAAGTTACTCAGTCCCTTGAATGTTTGGTTTTCTCCCTGCTGTCTTCCTTTCAGTCCTGATATTGTTTATTTGCATTTTCTCTTTATTTTCCTTTGGCTATAAGTTTTAATAATTTTAAGTTGACAAAATATGAACTATTGGTTTTTACTGGGTTTTATATACTTATTTTTCCAGTTCATTGATTTCAGCTCTTACTTTTTATTATTTCCTTTAATAGAGTTGGGTTGAATTTCCTCTAAGTTTCTTAAAATGGAACTTAAAACATTTTTGATTTACAATATAGTGGTTTTCAAACTATAGTCCCAGAACCAACAACATTAAAAAGTCATCTGGGAACTTACTGAGACACAAATGCTCATGCCCTCCTCCAGACCTACTGAATGAGAAACGCTGGAGGGGAGGTCCAACAATCCACATTTTAACAAACCTTCCCAGTGATTCTGATATGCATGAGGCTGTTCACAGCTAATGTTCGCCATACAAGCACTTAAAAGCTGTGGATTACTCCCCTGTTAGTACCACCTGAACAGCATCACAGAAACCTCGATGTGTTAGGTGTCCTTCATCATTAAGTTTGAATGTTACATAAATCCTCTTGGGAGATCTTCCTTAACACATGAGTTACTGTTGGTGGGAATGTAAACTGGTACAGGCGCTATGAAGAACAGTACGAAGGTTCCTTAAAAAACTAAAATTAGAGTCACCAGTAAGATCCACTCCTGGGCATGTATCTGGAGAAAAGTCTAATTTGAGAAGACATACACCGATAGTGTTCACTGCAACACTATTTACAATAGTCAAGACATGAAGACAATCTAAACGCCCATCGACAGATGAATGGATAAAGAAAATGCAGTAGGTTAAATATATACGCAATGGAACCTACTCAGCCATAAAAAAAGAATGAAATAATGGCATTTGCAGCAACATGGATGAACCTAGAGAATATCATACTACATGAAGTAAGCCAGACAAAGACAAATACGATACCACTTCTGTGTGGAACTTTTTTAAAGAAGATACAAATGAACTTACTTGCAAAACAGAAATAGATCCACAGAAATAGAAAACAAACTTATGGTTACCAAAGGGGAAAGGAGCAGGGGATAATTTAGGAATCTGGGACTAGCATATATACACTCCTATAAAAATAGATAAGCAACAAAGACCTAGTATACAGCATAGGAAGCTATACTCAATATCTTGTATAAGAGAAAAGAATGTGACAAAGAATAGATCTATATCAGTTCAGTCACTTAGTTGTGCCCAACTCTTCGTGACCCCATGAATCGCAGCACGCCAGGCCTCCCTGTCCATCACCAACTCCCGGAGTTCACTCAGACTCACATCCATCGAGTCAGTGATGCCATCCAGCCATCTCATCCTCGGTCATCCCCTTCTCCTCCTGCCCCCAGTCCCTCCCAGCATCACAGTTTTTTCCAATGAGTCAACTCTTCGCATGAGGTGGCCAAAGTACTGGAGTTTCAGCTTCAGCATCATTATCTCGTGTAACTAAATCACTGCCCTGAACATCTGAAACTAGCACAACATTTTGAGCCAACAATACTTCAATTAAATAATTCATGAAACTGATGAATAAAGAAAACAAACATCAGATACTTAAAAGTAATTTGCTTAATTTCTAAACATTTGAGAAATTTTCTAGATTTCCTCTTATTAACTTCTAATTTCATCCCATCACTGTAAGAGAATATATCCTAAGTGATGTTAATCTTTTGTTAAGATATGTTTTATGGCTGACAATACTGTCTTAGTGAATATTCAGTGTGCATTTTAAATAACTGTATTTTACAGTTGTTTGAATTAGTATTCTATAAATGTCAGTTAATTCAATTTCATTCATATCATTCAAATCTTCTATCAATATGTTCTTTTTTTCTTGCCTGTTTAAAAAATATTCAATTTTTAACATATTTAGTAACATATTTGTCTACTTCTCCTCTTAGTTCTGTCAATTTTCCCTTTATTTCAAAGTGCTCACAGTTGGTACATACAAATTCAGGGTTGTACATATAAATTCCTAATGCACTGAAGGATCCTCCCTGGTGGCTCAGTGGTAAAGAATGCAGCTCCCACAGAGGTCCTTTGTCTCCATAGGTTAGTTCATTCCTGAGTATTCAATTTTGTTGCAGTGGTGAAAGGAACTGTTTCCTTAGTTTCTCTGACTTTTCACTGTTAATGTATAGGAATGCAAGGGATTTCTGTGTATTAAATTTTATATCCTGCAATTTTACTATATTCACTGATTAGCTCTAATAATTTTCTGGTGGCATCTTTAGGGTTTTCTATGTAAAGAATCATGTCATCTTCAAACTGTGAGAGTTTTACTTCTTTTCCAAACTGGATTCCATTTCTTTCTTTTTCTTATCTGATTGCTGTGGCTAGAACTTCGAAAACTATGCTGAATAACAGTGGCGAGAGTAGGCACCCTTGTCTTGGCCCTGATTTTAGAGGAAATGCTTTCAATTTTTCACGATTAAGAATAATGTTTGAAATGGCTTTGTCATATACGGCCTCTATTATGTTGACACATGTTCCTTCTATGCCTACTTTCTGGACAAACTTTTTATTATAAAGGTGACCATATAGTCTTTATTTTTCAGTTTGTTGATATGGTATGTCACACTGACTGATTTGCATGTATTGAAGAATCCTTGCATCCCTGAGATAAAGCCCGGTTGATCATGATGTATGATCTTTTTAATGTGTTGTTGGATTCTGTTTGCTAGATTTTGTTGAGGATTTTTATAAGACACTGATGAAAGAAATTAGAGATGACACAAATAGATGAAGAGATATACCATGTTCTTGGATTGGAAGAATGAATACTATGAAAATGACTACACTATCCAAAGCAATCAGTAGATTCAATGCAATCCCCATCAAACTACCAACGGTATTTTTCACAGACCTAGAACAAATAATTTCACAATTTGTATAGAAACACAAAAGACCCCAAATAGCCAAAGCAATTCTGAGAAAGAATGGAGCTGGAGGAATCAACCTTTCTGACTTCAGACTTTATTACAAAGCTACAGTTATTAAGACAGTATGGTACTTGCACAAAAACAGAAATATAGACCAATGGAACAAGAGAGCAAGCCTGGAGATAAATCCACGCACTTATGGTCACCTTGCCTTTGACAAAGGAGGCAAAGATACACAACGGAGAAAAGACAATCTCTTCAATAAGTGATGCTGGGAAAACTGGGCAACTACGTGTGAAAGAATAAAATTAGAACACTTCCTAACACCACACACACACACACACACACACACACACAACCCTCAAAATGGATTAAAGACCTAAATGTAAGATCAGAAACTATAAAACTTAACAGGAAAACATAGGCAGAACCCTCTTTGTCATAAACCACAACAAGATCCTCTATGACCCACCTCCTAGAGTAATGGAAATAAAAACAAAAACAAACAAATGGGACCTAATTAAAAGCTTTTGCACAACTAAGGAAACCATAAGCAAAGTGAAAAGACAACCCTCAGAATAAGAGGCAAAATGGCAAATGAAACAACTGACAAAGAACTAATCTCCAAAATACACAAGGTCAATACCAGAAAAACAAACCACCCAATCAGAAACTGGGCAGAAGACTTAAACAGACATTTCTCCAAAGAAGACATATGGATGGCTAATAAACACATGAAAAGACAACCAACATCGCTTGTTATTCAGTTCAGTTGCTCAGTCGTGTCCGACTCTTTGCGACCCCACGGACTGCAGCACGCCAGGCCTCCCTGTCCATCACCAACTCCCGGAGTTCACTCAAACTCACGTCCATCGAGTTGGTGATGCCATCCAGCCATCTCATCCTCTGTTGTGTTATTAGAGAAATGCAAATCAAAACGACAATGAGATATCACCTCACATGGATCAGAATGGCCATCATCAAAAAATCTACAAACAGTAAATGTTGGAGAGGATGTGGAGAAGACAGAACCCTCTTACACTGTTGGTGGGGATGTAAATTGATACAGCCACTATGGAGAACAGTATGGAGGTTCCTTAGAAACCTAGGAATAAAACTTACCATATGACCCAGCAATCCCAGTACTAGGCATACACCCTGAGGAAATCATAACTGAAAAAGAAACGTACTCCAGTGTTCACTGCAGCACTCTTTACAATAGCTGGGACACAGAAGCAACCTAGACGTCCATCAACAGATGAATGGGTAAAGAAGTTGCAGTCACATACACCACGGAATATTACTCAGGTATAAAAAGGAATGCATTTGAGTCGGTTCTAATGAAGTGGACAAACCTAGAGCCTATTATACAAAGTGCAGTAAGTCAGAAAGAGAAAGACAAAGATTGTATATTAACAGATATATATGGAGTCTAGAAAGATAGTACTGATGAACCCATCTACAGGGCAGCAGTGGAGATGCAGACACCGAGAACAGACTCATGGACACAGTGAGGGGGAGAGAAGGTGGGATGATTTGAGAGAGCAGCCCTGAATCATACACATTACCATGCGTAAAGTACACAGACAGTGGGGATTTTCTGTATGACAGAGGGAACCCAAAGTTAGTGCTCTGCGACAACCAAGAGGGATGGGGTGGGGAAGGAGGTTTAAGAAGGAGGGGACAGATGCATACCTATGGCTGATTCATGCTGCTGTATGGCAGAAACCATCACAATATTGTCAAGTAACTATCCTCCGATTCAAAATTTCTAAAATTTTTTTTAAAAAAAGAATCTGCCTGCCAATGTAGGAGACACAGGTTCAATCCCTGAGTCAGGAAGATCCTCTGGAGAAGGAAATGGCAACCTACTCCAGTATTTTTGCCAGGAAAATGCCATGGACAGAGGAGCCTGGCAGGCTACAGTCCATGGCGTCTCAAAAGAGTGGGACACGACTTTGCAACTCAAACAACAACAAAACGCATTGAAACTTTAATTATGAAACACCTATCTCTATCTCTAGTGTTACTCCCTCAGTATCTATCTTTTTATTAACATAGCCATGCAGCTTTCTTATTGGTAGTGTTTCTATGGTATATCTTTTCCCATGTTTTAGTCTATCTTCATATTTAAAGTATGTCTTATGTAAGCTTCATATAGCTAGGTTTCTCCTTTTAATCCAGTATGACAACTTGTGCCTTTTAAATGAAGTATCTAGGCCACTGAACTTTAATGTGATTGTTAATGTGATGTGGTTTAAGTCTATCATCTTGCCATTCACCTTCTATTTGTCCCATTTGATCTTTCTCCCTTTAATCCTCCTTTCCCAACTTACTTGTGACTGAGTTCAGAACTGCATTGCATTTCTTCTACTGACCAAATTAGCTATAGCTGTTTGCTTACTTTTTTACTAGATACTCTTGAGATTATGATAGCATCTGTTAAGTAATCACATTTCACCTTACATCAGCATTACCCTATTTCACATACAAAACACATACAATGTATACATACAACATAATATATACATAAACTATAGAATGAGCTAGAAAGAAATGTTTGATGAGATAATTGTTGGAAATTTTCCAAAATTTTCTGAAGTCTCCAGCTAACTTGGAGACTGTGTGTTTGTGTTTTGAGTTACACTCCCTAGAGCCCAGCAGAAAGCAGTAGGGTGAGAGGTCAGAAATTTCAACACTTGCCCAGAGCTGGGGATATAACAGTTTGGCGATCAAGTCCCACCAAGTTAGGAACTGGGGTTCAGTCCCTTGACCTAGGAAGACTGCTGGGTTCTCCTTGGAGCAAAGGCCCGAGGATAAGCCAGTTGAAAACATAGGTCACACAGTCAGCTTCCTTTCTTCCAAGCTGGGCGTCCCCTCCACCTTTTACCTACTTCTGTTTTATATTCTGTCTAGATTCCTTATCATTATTGGCAGAAGCTTCTCATCCATTACCAGAACCACAACCCCAACCCAGGTCTGATTTTTATGTCAGTTTCTCACCTGGGAAGAAGTGTAAATGCATACTCCGAACAGTAATAAAACCAAAAAAACTCTGGTTACAAACTTATATAAAAACTTTAAACTTTTCTAGAGCTAAAGATAAAATCAACAAGCTTCCCTGATATCTCCCAGTGTAGATATCTCCCGGGAGATATCTCCTTTTCTTATTCTTCCTGCAAATTCCCCTTCTTCCTAAAGGTGTAGCTCTTCAAGAGCCTTAGTTCCAACTAACTGCTGCTGGGCAACCTACGGCCTCAACTTCTATTATCAAGTTCCACAGATCTCAAAACTCAACAACAGTAACCGCCACCCAACCCTGCCTCGGAGAGCCTCAGTCTTACCATTTCACATTTCAGCTCCCTGTTTCTGACTTGTGTGAATTTCCCTTACTTTCCCAGACATCCAACTAAGTATTTTAAAAGTCTTTGTTACATTTTATCCTGGATTTCTAGATTTTTTTTTGTTTTGCTGCTGTGGGAGGATTTCCAAGTAATCTAAGTAGCTAAGTTGTTATAGTTCGAAAAACATGTTATTTTATAAGTAGAAAAAAAAAGTATAATAGACAGTACACGGGGAAAACTCTAGGTAAAAATAACTTCATTTATGTAACATGAAACATGAACAGCCTGCACAGTGGAACAAGTATCATTTGTTCTTCCAAAAAGTGATACGTTGGAAATGAGGATTGTGGGAAATAAGGACCATGACAGAGCTCACTGTGCGCAGCTGTTTCAGTGATGAAAAGCTACAGCATGCAAGGCACCAGGGGAGCGGGGCAACTGTGCAGCGTAACAGAGAGCAAGAGCCTCAAGCAGACACAGTGTACCACAACCTGCAAGATAGGTGCCGGAACAGTCAACTGTCCGTAAATACAGTTCATCATGTCCTGCGTTTAGAGTCCCACAGGCACACAACGTTCAGAGAGAACGAAGCTGGATAATGCTTCATAGCACTGTGTATCTACCGCTTCACATAAAATTCAAATCTAAAACCACAGGGAATTCGGCTCTATGTTATGTGGCAGCCTGCATGGGAGAGCATTTTGGGGGAGAATGGATACATGTATATGTCTGGCTGAGTCCCTCTGCTGTCCGCCTCAAGATATCACAACATTGTTAATTAGCTATACTCTAATACAAAACAAAAAGCTTAAAAAAAAAAGTCTAAAACCAATTCAATAGAAGGCCGTATAACAGAGAATCAATACCCTCAAGTTAAGAATTCATAAGATAGTGATTATCCTACCAAAAAAAATTAGGACATAATAAGTAAAATAAATTTGAAAACTGGATGAATTTTCAAACAGTAACAGCAATAATACAGTTGCATACACAATGAATTAAGTGAATGAGTCTGTTGAAAATGAGAGAAAAACACAATGGGAATCAGTGACAGTTAATACATTGATTAGCATGTCATGAACTAAAATCATGAGTTTTAAGTTAGAAAAAGGTTAACACAAGAGAGTTACAATTCATGTGAGTCTCTAAGTTATTTTCTTACTGTACACTCAACTTGGCAGTGAAAGTGACCCTGCAAAGGAGATGTCTGGCATCACCTCTTTAATCAAATGATCCTAGTAAGTTCAAACACCATATGTTTCCTGACACGATGAACTACGAAGGACCCAACATCATCTATGATCTAGTATTTCTAAAAAGAATTTAACTGGAATCCATCAAGTCTCTAGACCTAACTTAAAATTTATAGGAAACGTTGGGACTAGAGAATCAAATTTAGTGAGAACACGAGAAAGCAAATAGACAAATTTGAATACTGCACAAGGCAACTCACTTATGAGACTTTTCAAGAACTTAGTGTCATGGTGGGGGGGAACCATGGGGAGAGAAATCCAGAAAAACTACGAGCAAGAAGAATGCAACAGAGCATTATAAAGATGTTAATACATCGCAAGTGGAAGGCCTTCTAAAGATGCTAGGGGGGTTTAATTTTAGGACTGCCATTGACATAACCTACCTATTAATAGAGATAGGAATAAAACCCATACAATCACCTCTATAGACATCACAGAATCAAATTCAACACTCATTCGTGTTAAAAAATATGCTAAAAATAAAGAACTTGTTAGATGCTAATTTACCATGATTTTATACCACAGCCAAGTATTACTGAGAACACAGAGCACTGAAAAGCCTCTCTCACTGGTGGAAGGATTTTAAGGCTGTACAACTGTTTCGGAAACCAGTTTAGATGACCCTGTGAAGTTGACCATACACATATCCTATGACCTAGCAATTCTAACGCCTAGGTTTATGCAACAGAAGGCTCACATAAGTGCCTTAGAATGTTTTTACAAGATTTACCTGTAATAGCCAAACATGGCAAACAACCCGAATGTCCATCACCAGTGGTGTGACGGTGTAATGGAAGGGAATCACAGACACCCAAAAGGAGGGTGAATCTCACAAACATGACATGAAACAGAAGAAGCCAGAGGCCACGTGCCGTGTGATTCGATTTGAATATAACTCAGTAACAGGCAACGTAATCACAGCATCAGAAGGTACGGCAGCAGTACCTTCAGAGCCAAGGGAGAGATTAGTGATCAAGATCAGGCCCGAAGGACCTCCTGGCACGCTGGCAAGGTTCTGTTTCTTGAACCAGGGGCCGTTTCCTGGGTTTCCGCTTTGGAACAATTCACTGAGCGTGAAATGTATGTTTTGTGCACATTTCTGTATATTTGTAACACTTCAGTAAAAAGAGTATTACCATCTTTAATCCAAAAAGCACGCACAAAGCAATCCCTGAGTCTATAATCCCAAAATATGTAACACAAAAGGAAAAAATATATAATTATATATCAAATTGGTGATAAGATTATTTGAATTGATCTGAAAACATAGTTTCTGTCTGTAGATTGTATCCCATGGACCAAAAAATAATAGTAACTTAAACAGCACTTTTTAATTTTACTGTTAGTAATAATATGGTTATTACTTTTAAACCATTTATTCTCAACTATCCGTTAAAGAAGATAAGTGTATTGATGTCATGAGCAATTAAGGTTTTCAGCCTCTAACAAGAGCACTGGAATTTTTAAACAGAAAAGTTGTGAACTGAAAGTACAGGTACGAGTGAACTTGCGATTTTTCTCTTTACGAACAATTCCTAGCTAGAAAAAATGACAATCCCAACATCAGTGACACCCAGACCCGGACTGTGCTCTCTAAGCACCACGGTCAGCTAAAACTAAATACGGTTTCCTGTAGAACTGACTTCAGAACTAAAGGCTGACTATTCCCAAGAATAGTGAAATCTTATTGACAGAAAGCAACTAAGTTATCAGAGACAATAATCGGCTCACGCAGAGTGGAGAAAGGAGCAAACTCGAACGGGCTCTTGAGTTCCATCTCAGTCCGAAAGACTAATGCCTACAGAAGCCTGAAATATCCAAACATACATATGTAGATCCGTAATTTCTTCATACAAAAAAAAAAAAAAATCTCACTGGACAGAATTAGGACTACTAATGCACAATGTGTTACTCTGAATATTGGTCTACAAAGGTGGATAATCATTCATCCTGCCTTTGCTAAACACTCTGTATTTTTGGATAACCAATTAGCTGAGATGGGAAAGTTCTAATACCAGCTGTAAATGAGAAAGGAATTATAGAAAGAAAAGTATCATTTTGGGAACACTAAAGGACTATGCCACTAGGCACCGATCATCGATAGAGGCTAGAACTCTTAAGAGTGATGGAGAAGTTCAAAATCATAGCGTTGACAGCACTCGAAGCTAGTGACCAATCACACTATCACCAACCAGACATTATTATATGCATCTTCCTGTGATGCTTATAATGCATATTATATGCATTTTCCTTCAGGAAACACAGAGCACCAACTAGGAAGGATTCCAACCCTTTCTCCATAAAACAACTTGAATCTCAGCAAGTCTACGGATCTAACAAGCAGTTCATGGGAAACACGGGTGAGAGAAGACCACAAAGGACAGAATAAAACTTAATGAAATTCAGCTCTGGTTAAAACAAGTGCCAATTTGTCTTTGATAAATAAATGGCACTAAAAGATAACAGGAAAAGGTTTGAAATTCAGGGACTTAATAGTCAATGTTCTCTAAATGTAGTACTGCCTTGTTTCAGTCCTGGTTCAATGAAAAAATACACAATGACATGTGTGAGACATCAGGGAAATCTGAACACTGACTGGTACTAAATATTAGGCAACCACTGTCGATTGTGTTAGCTGTGGTAACAGCATGGTGCTTGTATTTTCTTAAAGCCTTTTCTGTTAGATATATATACCAGAGCATTTATGAGCACACTATGAGGTCTAGGATTTTTTTTTTTTTTAATACTATATCGGGGGTTAGGGCGTGGGAATTTCCCTGGCAGTCCAGTGGTTAGGATTCCACACTTTCTCCTGGGGGCTGGAGTTCAATCCCTGGTCAGGAAACTAAGATCCTGCAAGCAGGCCACATAGCACCGCAAAAAAGGAAACAAAAAAAAAAACCAACTGTAACAGCGGAGGGGGAAGACAGAGGGAGGAAACAGGGAGGGGGAGTGAGAGGGTAAGACGACAGACAGACGGTATTCATAAAATCTCAGTAACTGTTGGAAGTGATCTCAGTATTTCAGTCTCTCTACTTGTATGTATATTGAGATTTTCCATAATGAAAATATTTAATGAAGAGATCAAACTAGAGTACTGTAAATATTCCTTCCAGTTCTGAATCTTAAGGTTTTATATTCCATTTCCTAAAATATATCCACCGCATGTTTAAGACTTAAATATACGTAACATAATATAATATGTATTTGTATTACTACACATAAGAACCACAACAAACTCAGGGTGATAAATGTGTTGCCTAGGAGGAAAAGTATAAGAAGCTGGCTATATTTTTCTGTAGAAAACATAAGGAAGAATTTAATAGATGCTTCTAAATATATACCAGAGACCACAACTAGCTCTTTTCTGTAGCCAGTGATGGCAGAATAAGATGGAAGGGACTTAAACTGTATCATAAGAAAAGTAAAATAGACTTTTCTCCATCCATCTCTTCAGTCTCCTTGTAACAAATTATACTGCCACACTTTCCTGCCATTCTTGTAATCGTTTATTAAATCTTTTAACATGGACTGAATACCAGATGTACACACGTTACTTGCCTGGCTAGGCACCATGGATTACAGTGATGAATAATGAGGTTCTATAAAAAGAGAATGAAATGGTGCCATTTGCAGCAACATGGATAGACAGAGATTATGGTACTAAGTGAAGTAAGACAGAGAAAGACAAGCATCATATGATATCACTTATAGCTGGAATCTTTTAAAAAGAAAGATAATACACACCACCTATATACAAAACAGAAACAGACAACAGACAAAGAAAAAAAAAAAAACCTTATAGCTACCAAAGGGGAAAGGGGAGGAGGATAAATTAAGAGTTTTGGATTAACATATATACACTGCTGCTAAGTCACTTCAGTCATGTCCGACTCTGTGCGACCCCATAGACGGCAGCCTACCAGGCTCCCCGCTCCCTGGGATTCTCCAGGCAAGAACACTGGAGTGGGTTGCCATTGCCTTCTCCAATGCATTAAAGTGAAAAGTGAAAGTCAAGTCGCTCAGCTGTGTCCAACCCTCAGCGACCCCATGGACTGCAGCCTTCCAGGCTCCTCCATCCATGAGATTTTCCAGGCAAGAGTACTGGAGTGGGGTGCCATCGCCTTCTCCAATATACATACTAATATATATAAAATAGGTAACAAACACGGGCCTACTTGTATAGCACAGAACACCATACCTAGTATTTCATAATAACTAATAAGGGAAAAGAGTCTGAAAAAAGAAGAGACATAAGCAGATACACACATAACTGAATCACTTTGCTGGACATCTGAGAGTGACACACTGAAAACCAATTATATTCCAATAAAAAATTCTTTTAATTAATAAAATAAAATGAGGTCTATGCCTTTAAAATGCCTGCCGCTGCTGCTGCTAAGTCACTTCAGTCGTGTCCGACTCTGTGCGACCACACAGACGGCAGCCCATCAGGCTCCGCCGTCCCTGGGATTCTCCAGGCAAGAACACTGGAGTGGGCTGCCATTTCTTTCTCCAATGCATGAAAGCCTACAGGATCTTCAACCACGAGTTTTACTGAAACGTCCTGGAGAAATCAGGGCACATCTCACCCTTGAAATTTTATTAATGATTTACTGAAAAACTACATATGAACACACAACTGTGCTACAGAAACCTCGTCTCAAGAGTTCTGAACCTAAGGCTCATAGATGGGCCTCACAGGAATCCGCATCTCCTGAAATGACTGCACTGTTCTCAAGAGGCTGTTATGGCTTTCCTTAATCTAAAATGAACTGGAATCACATCTCATGCAGCAGAAACCAAAACAACAGGGAAACGATGAACAAAGTGCCACGTACCTGCCAAGCTTATTTCTTCCTGAAGGTCTATCTTGTAAAACTTTGCTTCCAGTGTTTGAGCGTCCTCTAGGGGTTGTCTCAATTGCTACAGTCAAGTGGTTTTAATGGTGGTGTACCTTGTAAAACTTTCTTTCCTGTGTTTGAGTGCCATCTAGTGGTTGTTTTCAATTGTTACAGAACTAAAAATTTTGTTGGATTCCATGGACATGAACTTGGGCAAATTTCAGGAGATACTGAGAGGCAGGGAGGCTTGGGGAGCTGCAGTCCAAGGGATTTCAAAGAGTCGGACACGACTCAGTGACTGGACAACACAACACAAAAATCTTGTAAGCAATAACAGAATTTTTAAAAAGATGGCATTACAAAGGAGCACCTGACACAATTTCAAGTTATTTTCAAAATCCCTCCTTATCCAACAGAAAACAATTCACAATATAGTATATCTTAATTCAAAAATTTCCTAGATAGCTAAATACACACTACTACTTTTTCAAAGTAACATCGGCAGACATCCAAGAAATCTAGTTAATGAAACAAGCTTTATCCAAAAATTGTTGAAATCACGATGAACTCCACCACACCACCCTCAATAGCTGCCAGTGCTGAAAATGAGAGGCTGCTGAAGTGTGAAGGTCTACTGAGGTTACTTTATAGCAGCTACCTCATTCCACGAAAAACACTTAAGTGAAAACCCACGACAGCTGTATGTTCTAAAATTGAGAACATTCTCTGCCATTCGTAACATTTCAGTAATGAAACAAATTACCTCAATAACAGGCGCGTTTTCCTGGAGCTCAGTTGTGTGCGAGGCCAGTAAACCAATCACCCGAGCGACCTTGGCCCTTCTGTAAACAGACAGAAAATGGGTTCTGCAGTGGAGAGTTAGGATCAAGGAAATCAACCCCATTTAGTTATATTACACAACTGTAAGCATCAGCATGAGAGAGAAGTGGAATGGGATGGGGTGAGCGTACATTCCCCCACGCGTATGACCCACAGGAACGTTCCCTTGTGTACACAAGGAGACATGAGCACACGCCCCCTGCAGCACCATCTCTGTGCACGCACGCTCCGTCGCTCAGCCGCGTCCGACTCTGTGCGACCCCAGGGACTGTAGCCCACCAGGCTCCTCTGTCCGTGGGATTCTCCAGGCAAGAAAACTGCAGTGGGTTGCCATGTCCACCTCGAGGGGACCTTCCCAACACACAGATCAAACCTGCATATCTGGCGTCTCCTGCACTGGCAGTGGATTCTTTACCACTGAGCTACCTGGAAAGTCCATTTGTAATGGTGACAAAAACTGAAGTTGTGCTTTAATAGTGAAATGGAAAGTAAAAATTTTTCAAAGGTCTTCGCCAGAGAGAGGAAAGAAATAGTAATTATCCCTTTCAGTATGTGAATGGTTAAATAAACTGTCATACATGCAGACAATGGAATATCTGGAATAGTTGACAATGGAATAAAAAGGATGAGCTATCAGCCATGAAAAGACATGGAGGAACCTTAAATGTGTGTTACTAAGGGAAAAAAAAGCCAATCGGGAAGAACTACATACTTTATGATCCCAGCTACACAACACCCTGGAAAAGGCAAAACTATGGAGGCAATAAAAAGTTCAGCAGTTAAATAAAAGTCAGAGGTATGAACAGGCAGAACACAGATTTGCTTATTATCCAATAAATACTGTATGATACCATAATGATACAACACATCATTAAATAGTATCCAAACCCACAGACTGTGCAACACCAAGAGTGAATTGTACTGTCAAAGTACAGAGTTCGGATGATTTTGACATGTCAGCGTAGGAGCCTCATTTGCAACAAATGTGCCGTTCAGGTGGGAGATACTGATAACTGGAGAGGCAACACGCATGGGGAGCAGAGGCATGTGGGAAATCTCTTTACCGCACCCTCAATTTGCAGTGAGCCCACGACTGCTCTAAAAAATAGATTCGATAAAAAAACCAAGAAGGAGTGGATTTTATCTCAATAAACGAGTAAGAAAGCACAAGAAAATGCAGAGTCAAGAGATACAAAATCCCACATCCATCCTACAGGAGTTTCAGGAGCAGAAACGGGATGAAACAGAGATGAAGAAATCATAAGGACAGAGAAAAGCAAAAGAAAGGCTAAAGCCTTTAAGAGACCAACTGGCAAGGGAAATTTGTAAAAAGATATATCCTAGCAAAATGTTGCAGCCCTGCAATATACAGAAAACTTCTTTTTTTCACTGAAAAACAGAATTAAACTGGTCACATGTAAGAGGAAGAAAAAAGAGCGGGCTGGGCCCTGAGTCTTCCGAAACTGCAGTCAGCGCATGAGAGCATGAGAACACACGCGCCAGGGCCCAAGGATGGGTGTGGGCTGAAGGTCCTGGGAGGCCTCATTCAGCCTGCTGGGCCTGAGCCCCAAAACCGCAGCCAGAAAGTTTCAAAGGAAGGAGTAACTCCAGAACCACAGCCTCTGAGAGAGACTCTTCTTTTTTTGTTGTTTTGTTTTGTTTTGTTTTGTTTTTGTTTTTGTTTTTGTTTGTTTGTTTGTTTTTTTGAGACTCTTCTTAAAAAAAAATTTTTTTTAATTCTGAAAGAAACCGACCAAGTGAAATCCAATCCATCAAGAAGTGAAGTAACTCACAAATGGAGAAACTGCATTAAAAAAAAAAAAAAAACTGACAATGAGCATTTACTTCATTAAAGTGTCAAACTGTATCAAAAACTAGAAAACTTCTTCCTAGAATATGAATATCAAGGGAACCGAAAACAATCTTGAAAAACAAGAACAAAGCTGAAGTCACATTTTGTGATTTCAAAACTTACTACAAAACTATGGTAATTGAGACACTGCAATACTCACAGGAAGATAGATTTATAGACCCATGAAACAACAGAGAGCCCAGAAACAACCCCTCACCGTATGCGGTCAACACAACCATCAACAAGGCTGCCAACACCATTTAATGGGGAGAGGACAGTCCTTTCAAAAGATAGTGCTGGCGAAACTGGAGAAACATATACAAAAGAATGAACCTGGGGCTTCCCTGGTAAAGAATCCACCTGCCAATGCAGATGACAGGAGTTTGATCCCTGCTTTCGGGAAGATCCCACATGCCTCAGGGCAACTAAGCCTGTGCGCCACAACTACCACTCCTGAGCTCTAGAGCCTGCCAGCTGCAACTATGGAAGCCCTCACAGCCTGGAGCCCATGCTCTGCAGCGAGAGACGCCACCGCAGTGAGGAGCTTGTGCACAACTAGACAGGAGCCCCCGCTCGCTGCAACCAGACAACGCCCAGGTGGCAACAGCCAAAAGTAAACAATTGAAAAAAAAAAAAAAACCTGGACCTTACCTAACACTGTGTTAAAAAACAAAAAACTCAAAATAGATCAAAAACCTAAATGTAAGAGCTAAAACTATAAAACTCGTAATTCAGTTCAGTCGCTCAGTCATGTCCAACTCCTTGTGACCCCATGGACTAGAGCACGCCAGGCTTCCCTGTCCTTCACCATCTCCTGGAGTTTGCTCAAACTCACATCCATTCAGGCGGTAATGCCATCCAGCCATCTCGTCCTCTGTCGTCCCCTTCTCCTCCTGCCTTCAATTTTTATGGTCATGATTTTCAAGCCCTGCATCATATTTTTCTTAGCAAATGAAGACATTCTGACTGGAGTGGAATAAAGGTTCTGGTACGCTTGCAAATGAGTTTGTGTCTGGGTATGGACCTTTTATATAAAAATCTTTTAAATACTCACACTACTGATGCACACTGTACAGGCAGAACAGAAGCCTGTCCTGGAGAAGACCAGAGTCCTGGGGGGCTTGTCTCTGAAACAGGGGGGTGACTTTGGGCAGTGGTGACCCCTGAGGTCAGAGGAATTTGAAATGGGGTTTCCCACCAAATATGGAGGCTGGTAGTCCTGTTCAGACTTACAAACATTCCAGTAAAGAGTGCAGTGTAGAAAAAAACATGAATGTAAAATCTTTATGCATTGGATCTGGCAATGATTTCTCGACTATGACACTAAAATCACAGACAACAAAAGAAAAAAATGAAAAACCTGGTTGCATCAAAATTTTTAAATGTATGCATCAAAGAAGACTAACAACAGAACAAAAAGGCAACTCATAGAATGGGAGAAAGTGCATGTTAAGTCATGTCCCTAACACAGGGTTAATGTCCAGAATACACACAGAAGTCTTAATAAATAAACATAAGGCAACCAAAAGTGGGCAAAGGACCTGAAAAGACATCTCTCCAAAGAAGATAAACAACTGACCAAGAAGGACATGAAAAGATGCTTGACATTACTAGTTATGAGTGGAATGCAAATCAAATCCACACTGTATGTAACTTCATACCCATTAGAAGAGCTACTACCAAAAAGAAAAGAAAAACGGGAAAAACTAAGGGTTGAAGAGGATGAGGACAAACTAGAACCCTCACGCACTGGTGGTGGGAATGCAAAATAGTGCAGACATTGTGTAAGATAATGACGGCAGTCTCAAGAAACTGAACAAAACATTACCCAATAATCCAGCAATTCTACTCCCAGGTATATTACCCAAAAGAACTGAAAGCAGGGACTCAGACAGGTATCTGCACACCAGGGCTCACAGCCACACTATCTGCAATAGTCAAAATTAGAAGCAACCCCAGTGTCCATCAACAGACGAAAAGATCAACTGTGGCATACACATACGTGGAATATTATTCAGCCCTTAAAAAGACTTTCTGATCCATGCTGCAAGACAGATGAACTTTGAAAGCATTAAGGTAAGTGAAATAATGCAGACACCAAAGCACAAATGTATGATCTCACTTCTATTAAGTACCAAGAAGATGGAAATTCATAGAAACAAAAGAACTGAGATTATCAGGGTCTTGGAAGAGGAGGGATCAGGATTTAATGGTTACTGGATAAGAGCTTCTGTTTGGAACTGAAAAAGTTCTGGAAATCGACAGTGATTATGGTTGCATAACATCAGTACTATAATATATGTAATGCCATTGAGTTACACACTTAAAATGGCTAAATGATAAATTCTGTTTTATAAATAAAATTTCTTACAATATTATGCACTATCTGTGAAGTATACCTCCGTAAAGTTGATTGACAAAGGTTATGCTGGGAAAGACTGAGAGCAGGAGGAGAAGGGGGCAACAGAGGATGAGACAACTGGATGGCATTATCGACTCAACAGACCAGACTTTGAACAAACTTAGGGAGACAGTGAAAGGCAAGGAAGCCTGGCATGCTGCAGTTCACCTGGTCATAAAGAGTGGAACATGACTTAGCAACTGAACAACAAACAATAAGATTTTATAAATGTTCACTATTATGAGTTCTAACAAAAGGGCATTTTTATACAAAGTGACTGGGAACGCAGGCTGGTATGTTTCTACAGAGCATTTCAGCAATTTATCAGAAGTCACAAAAATTATCTATTGCTCTCTACCCGTTCATTCTAATTCTACAAATCTGCCCTGAAAGCAAAAAGAAAAAACAGACAGGCACAAAGATTTAAGCACAAAAATGTTCACCAATGTATTATTTACAATATTATAATACTATCCAAAAATAGGGGTAGGGTAAATAAAATGATCAAATATTCATAGCCTATAACAAGAGGCATACCACAAAAAAAAAAAAAAATCCTGGGCAAAAAAATTAATGACATGAAAAACATATAATATGTTATATAAAGGGAAGAGAAACTTACAAAATTACACCACACTATTTTTCACTTTGTTTTCCTATACGCAGAACACCACCAAGGAGCAAGTATACCTACTTCAACAGTGATTATCCCCTAGCTGAGTTAAAGACCCTGATCATATGCTGTCAAGGTGATAAGACCTGGATCAGAAAAAGCCTCACTGGAAGAAGTAGTATTTGAATGGACAATGAGAGTAAAATAAGACTCCGAGCAGAGGGCTCATCTAGCCATCATTTTCCTCAAATTAAAACTGTTTTACAAGTAACTGAAAGTCGCTCAGTTATGTCCGGCTCTTTGCAACTCCATGGACTGTACAGTCCATGGAATTCTCTAGGCCAGAATACTGGAGTGGGTAGCCTTTCCCTTCTCCAGGAGATCTTCCCAACCCACAGATCAAACCCAGGTCTCCCGCATTATAGGTGGATGCTTTACCAGCTGAGCCACAAGGGAAGCCCAAGAATACTGGAGTGGGTAGCCTTTCCCTTTTCCAGCAGATCTTCCCCACCCAGAGATCGAACTGGGGTCTCCTGCATTGCAGGATTCTTGACCAACTGAGCTATCAGGGAAGCCCATTTTACAAGTAAACTTCAATCTAAAAAAACAGAAAAAAACCAATAGTACCTGGAAAGGATTAAGAGTGTCTGTTTTTAAAAGTCAGCAGGGGGCACCCCATTCAAAGCTGTAATTTGAGTCTCAGCTAAAGGGTTAGATGTTGTTTTCTTTTCACTGAGCATACCACAATCCTTCTCAAAGTTTAGCAGGCTCAAAAATGACATAAAAATCCTATTTTGTAATGCCAGAATTTACCTTGGGAGAGTAATATTAGAAGATATGTAAGAGTAATTATTCAAGAAAGCATTCTGTGGACACCTGTTGCTTCCCCCGTATTTCACCAGCCTGGAAGAACTCCTCTCCTACCACTGGCCCATTTTACAAAACGGCTTCACCTTCGTGTTTTCATGTGCTTCGCAACAGTAAACTAAGCTTGATAGCACCAACTACAGCTTCCACACCCCCAAAATATACTAAGCACCCACTAAGAACAGGCACCGTCCAAGATATTTCATACACCTACTTCATTCAATATTTAATTGTAAAGAATTTATACGTGTATAAATGAATGACTTTGCTGTACACCTGAAACCAATACAACATTGCAAATCAACCAGACTTCAATTTTTTTTAAATTGTAATTGTTACCAAAAATCTATGAACTTGGTACACTATCCTCATTTTATAGATAAGGAAACTGACACTCAGCTGTTGTCATAATTTGCCCAGGGGCAGACCTGTGATCCACTCCCACATCTGTCTGAATCCAAAGCACTTTCATCATCCCTCACAGATTCCCTCAGAAGCTGAGAGTCTCTGAAAGAAATAGCCAATCATCTGATCGAGTCTCACTGTTTGACCAGAGCACAAAGCCTGCTAACACTGTATCTAATGTGCTTTTCACCAAGTATGCTGCCTCCATATAATCAAGTACACATCCTTCCATCACGAGTTTACAGACCATAATCTCATTAGATTTTGTGAACCACCTTAAGGCAAGATAAAGTGGCAAAGGAAAACACCTTAGTGTAACTAAATTAAAACACAGGGATAGGTGTCAAGTATTTGATTCAGAATGTTCAAGGGCTTCCCTTGTGGCCTGCCAATGCAGGAGACACAGGTTTGATCCCTTATCAGGGAAGATCCCACATACTTCAGAGCAACTAAGCCTGTGCACCACAACTGTTGAGGCTGTGCTCTAAAACCTCAGAGCCTCAACTACTGATACCATGTGGGCAACTACTGAAGCCCACGGGCCTAGAGCCTACGCTCTGCAACAAGACCCTCTGCAATGAGAAGCCCGCCCGCCACAATCAGGATCCAGCACAGCCAAAAGTACATATAGTAATTAAAATTATTTTTAAAAGAATATTCTAAAAAGTAACATGAATAAAGTTTTAAAGTAGTTTATATAACCTTAGAATTGTATTTATAATATTAGGATAAGGATAGCTCAGTTGGTAAAGAATCCACCTGCAATGCAGGAAACCCTGGTTCAATTCCTGGGTCAGGGAAGATTCCCTGAAGAAAGGATAGGCTACCCACTCCAGTATTCTTGGGCTTTCCTTGTGGCTCAGCTGGTAAAGCATCCGCTGTAATGCAGGAGACCTGGGTTTGATCCCTGGGTTTGGAAGATCTCCTGGAGAAGGGAAAGGCTACCCACTCCAGTATTCTGGCCTGGAGAATTCCATGGACTGCATAGTCCATGGGGTCCCAAAGAGTGAGACACGACCAAACGACTTTCAATTTCACTTTCATTTTTAAACTTACAATTGGAATGGTACAGAAAGGACTATGATTCAGAGTTATCATTACTTTAGAATATTTTGTAATAAGTATTTAAGAGTATGTGCTTTTAATAAATATGCATGTTTTAACTACTTAATAAAATAAGAATAATTTATTAAAATATAAATATTACTTACATATCCCAATTTGGAGCTATTCGCAAATGCTGGATTAGCAACTGGAACTAGAATACAAAAATTAAAATGTATTTCAATCATGAAATGAGACAGCAGTTGACCACTAAATTAACAAATCAAACCTATGTACAAATGAAATGCAAATTCCGCACCAACGAAGTAATTACTTACAAAGATGCAAAAGCACTGGATAAAAACTAAGAAACAAGTACGTCCAGTTTCTCCACCTCAATTCTATTCTCTAAACATGCCACTGCCCCTCACCCCACAAACATAAGTACCAAATAAGGAACTGTAACACTACTCTGCAAGAAAATGGACTTGAATTTTTTCAAGGTAGTTCCCCAGTGAAGGCCCAGAAAGGAAAATGCTCCTTTCTGAGGATGACTTCAAAAGCTCTGCCAAATTCCCACGGTTTCATTGATGAGCCAAGATAGCCCAAGAAACAATATTATCAGAGGAAGAAGGAAAAATGCTTAGAGACTCGATTCCCCATTCAGTGTCACATCAGAAACCTTGGAATTCACCAGGAAGACCCAAGAAAAGAGCCCCTATTCCACACGGGCAGCTCACTCCAGCAGCTGATGAAAAGATCACTCTCTTATGATTTCATGGATGAAATAAATCTTACAATTACTACAAGTTAACATAAAATGCAAGCAGAATGTTACCAAAGAAGCTCTTCAAAGTCAATGTCGATTCAAATGCTTTTAGATGCAAGCATTAAACAGAGGACAATACTGGCAAACCTGTCATCCTAATAAATCACTTTTTTCATTTTAATTACATTGAATTAGTATTTCAGTGCTTGCTTTTCTCTCTATAGAAATAAAAAAGTTAAGCGCAGAAGGCAGGCTGCAAGGACGTGAAAGGAGTTATTTGCTTCCCAATATTTAGGAACCCACCAAGGGGGAGTGGAGGAGCCTGGTGGCCACCTCCCTGTGCCCAGCTACCACACACAGGTAGCAGAGGAGATTCAGCTTGGCTCGCGAGGCCCCCGTACTCTTCTCAGCGGAGTCGATCTGCGAGCACACTTGTTGCAGAAAATCATTCCAGTCCTGGTCTTCTAGAAATACTAATTTATCCACTGCAGAAGAAAGAAAATAGTAAAAGTGGGGATTACGTGAAAAAAGATTGCTAAAAATGTTGCAAGAGAAAGAAGAACACAGAATTCAATAGCGAAAGTGAGGGCAAAGAAAACCCTAACTTTACACTATCAAAACCAAAAACACTCTAAAGAGGCCACTGCTTTCAGTTACTCTTCTACAGTCTTCTATTTTTCTACCCATGGAGATGTTTTAAACCATGTCAATGGAAAACTATGCTTAAAAAAACAAGGCAGATGCCTACATTTAGTAGAATTTTCTTGCAACCAAGAGCATAACAAAATGCAAAGTTAATAAAACTGTACTATGAAAAAAAAACACAAGATGGCCTTTGCATAAATAAAGCAACCTAGCCTTAAAACATCGGGAAAGCCAAAATTTCTATAGTTGTTATGAAGTCCCACTGAAATGACTAGTAAATGTAACTAGGTTAATACAGAGCTGAAACCATCTGGGAGTACCACCTCTAAATGCCTACAAACAAAAGGCAAAAACTGGGAAATGAAACGCCAGCTAAAATTAATTTCACCTAATCTCTATATTTAAACAAATAAGCTTTAACAATAATTTCTTAAAATAATTCAAACTAAAGTGGAAAAGGGAAGGAATATTTCGAGATAAACCCCTCTTAAGTTTTCATAAATTGTGCTTCTACTTGGAATACTTAAAACGTGAACATATTTTATTTTACATTTACTTTGATTTCAATTTTTAGATTCTACTCCAGCTATGATGAAGAATCTTTCCAGGTCTAGTTTAAAATATAATTTATCAAACAAAATACATCAATTCAAGGTATTAGAAAAATTCTTAAACTCACCCTAAATAAGACTTTCCATTAGGAAAAAAAGAAAAGTAACAATCACCCTTCAAGTCTCTCCAGGCCTACATCATCCCCACAAAAATGAGCCATCTGACTCCAATCTCAACTGCCTCACTCCTTCAAGTAGAAATCTCGATTCTTCCTTACGGTTTCCAACTCTCTGTACCCACAACAGCACGGTTAAAGTTGGAAATTCAACGGGCTTTTAAGCTCCAGGGCGGGAGAAGGGCCCACACACACAACAGGGAAACCCATCCAGCTTTACAGAAACTTTCCTGCCCAGAAGAATCCATGGCAGCCTGGACCCAGCTGAGTAAGGCAAACGCTGGCACAAGAGGATTATAGCTGGTTTATACAACAATGCCTCAAGAAAATAGCCAGTTGGCAGGAAAATAAAAATTTAGCTATTCATAAATAAAATATTCCATCTACAATTAAATTTTATACTTGTATCTGCCTGCCATGAATCTGTGTGTTTGATAAGCCCTTCAGGATCCTACCTGAATGTGCTGGTAGATGCAATATTTTTGGATCATATTTAATTGGTGGTTGTTTCATGATCTGTGGTTAAAACAAAAAAAAACTTTTGAGATGGGTATCTGTCTCCCGATGTATCTCCTATTCAGTCCCATTCAGTCTCTCAGTCGTGTCCAACCTTTGTGACCCCATGGACTGCGGCACGCCAGGCTTCCCTGTCCATCACCAACTCCCGGAGCTTACTCAAACTCTTGTCCATCGAGTCGGTGACGCCATTACAAATCAATGAGGACAGAGAAGAATAACATAAAACGCAACACCAAAAAGAACAAGCATTCAACAGAGCCCTTTCAGATTAATACACAAATAACAAGTGATAAGGCATAAAATAAAATCATTTCAATTGACGTCTGCAATAAAATAAAACTTCATGGCAGAGAGTCAGTCCACCCTATCTTGGCTTACTCTTAAGCTAATTTACTTCTAGGTTAGAAATTTAATTATTCAATAACTATTTACCGGCTACCTGTCAAAGCAAAGCACTGTGCTAAGTGCGAAGTGGGAGAGAAACACACAGAAGCCTTGAGCCAACTGCCAGAGAGCTGGCACTGTGCTTGGAAAGATAAGACAAACCTCTGTTAAACAGCAGAAAAATCAGGAGATATTTATCTTAGAATGCAAAAATGGCAGGACACAATTACAGACTTCAGGGAAATGTTTCTAAGAAACTAGAGAATCAATAAGGACTTCAGGTTTGATGAGGTCAGGATTTACGGAAGAGCTGGAAGGTGGGCTAAGGTCTTGAACAGAAGACCATATAGTTTTCTCAAGCAAAATGAAGACCACATGTAGCAGTTGGATCCATGAGTTTGGGTTAGCTGGGGGACTTCATTGTGACACTTTTAATTTAAAAATTCAACCCTCGTTTCTATGTCTAACTTTTCCAAAAACTCCCTAGGGAGCATTTTTAAAACTTTTGCTGGTAGTATTCTCACCAAAAAATGCATAACATCATTTCCAATCATGAGAAATGCTTAGGCAAACCCAAACTGAGGGACATTCTACAAAATACCTACCCAGTACTCTTCAAAGTATCAAGATCGTAAGTGAAGTCGCCCAGTTGTATCCGACTCTTTGAGGCCCCATGGACTGTAGCCCACCAGGCTCCTCCATCCATGGGATTTTCCAGGCAAGAGTACTGGAGTGGGTTGCCATTTCCTCCTCCAGGGGATCTTCCTGACCCAGGGATGGAAGCCAGATCTCCCGCACTACAGACAGATGCTCTACCATCTGAGCCACCAGAGAAGCCCAAGATCATACCAGACAAGGAAAGAGTGAGCAATTACCCCAGACCATGTGGTCCAGGGACCAACTGGAGGCAAAAGATCCCGAATGTAATGTGGGATCCCAGCACAGAAAAGGGACACCAGTGGTACAAGTGATAAAATTCGAGTAAGTTCAGCAGTTACTAGCACTGTATGAATGCCGGCCCCTAGCTCTACTAGCCATGCCGTGTTCCTGTACAATATTAACACTAAGAGAAGCTGCACACAGCTCCCCGTCTCTCGCCATCACCTGCCCTGCAATCCTGACCACCTATGAGAGCTATGGTCTCTCTGTGATCAGCCCGTCACCCCAGCCGGGGAGCGCTGCTCATTGACACGTGCCTTCACCACACACCGTCAGGGAGAAGGTCTGCAGTCGTTCATCTAAGCACGGGCACGTGGCAAGACAGAAAGAAAAGCAGACAACCACAAGAATCAGGGGAGAAGATAAGACTGGGGAATGAAAACGTCACCCAGATTCCAGCCCCAGGGTGTTTGGGTGCCTTTGGGGTCTTTCCACACCTTCGGATTGTCAATGATCGGGGTGATGACGAGATCTGAGTCTGTGTAGATAAGCTCTCTCATCCGGGACTCCAGATCCTGCTGACTCAGGTGGCCACTTGCAATCTGGAAGAGTAGCAAGAATTAGGCTGTTTCTGTGACTGTGCGTGCTCAGTCGCTTCTGTCGTGTCTGACTCTGCAACCCTATGCACTGCAGCCTGCCAGGCTCCTCTGTCCATGGGATTTCTGAGACAAGAACACTGGAGTGGGTTGCTGTGCCCTCCCCTCCAAGCAATCTTCCCAACCCAAGGATTGAACCCCCCTCTCTTGCATCTCCTACACTGGCAAGCAGATTCCTTCCCACTAGCGCCACCTGGGAAGCCCATATTTCTGTGACTAGTGAAGAGCTTTAAGAGGCAGTCGGTAACATGCTAAGTAGACTCCACTGAAAAAGGTCACTTGTATTGATGGATCTCCACTGCTCTTCAAAACACTTCCACAGTCTCATCTGATCTTCACAAAAACCCTATATCTACTGTATTATTACTCCTGTTTTTACAGGTAAAAAAACAAAGCTCAGAGCAAGTAGCTGACTTGCTTGTGTTCACCACAAAGGTTGGTTAGAACTACGAAACAGCTCTTCTATAGTCTGATGTGCTCAACTATGAAGAGGCAAACTGATCTTACAATTATCAGCATGTTTTTTATCTTTCACCCACCAAAAATTAATTTATTTCTGCTTTACCAAATAGTCAATATAAAGCTTAAATTACAGTGTAAAAAAATTCCAGGCTGAAGTAGGTTTTAAACGCTTGTATCTTTATAAATCCCAAAGTGGAATGGATACGTAATAGAAACGAATAACCAGATGTTCCCCTTCAGTTATTCGAGATGCTTCTTTGTGCTCTTCTTAAATTCAATTTTTATTCCTAGTGCTTTTCCCTTAAGTATTTCACATCAGAAAAAAAAAAAAATTGGATTTATGTATTAAGAATGTCCACTGAAACTCTGACCAACAAACTGATAACCAGGAAATCAAATCAGTAAAGTGAAAAATAAGAAGAAAAATAAACTATTCAAAACTAAGGTAAAGGACAGAATAATTAGCTAATAAAGTTCCTGGAAACCACAACCACCACTTTGCAACTGAGAAGACAGTACATTAGAGACTCATAACGAATTTGAAGGAACTATTATAAAAAATGTTTAAAAAAAATCTAAGAACACAGACTTTCAAAACAGAAAAACTCAAAGGAAAACCCAAGATGAAATCAACTGAAAAACTTTTAAAATAATCTAAGAATTAGTAAAGTAGACCAATTAGAGAACTATATATGTAAAAATTAATTTCATACATATACAGTGAATGTATGTACAAAAACAGGTTATAAAAATACCATATATCAATGACAGTAGCAAAAAATAAACTTAAATAAAATGCTCAGGACTAAATTAATCAAAAGGTACAATCAGGTCTTACTTATTAAATGCAAAAATCTTTTATAAAATTATGTCCCTTTGTTTAAAAATGAACATACATGTACAGAATCAAAAGTAGTATATCAAAATGTAATCATTGGTTACTCTAGGTAGTAATTAAATTACAAGCAGTTTTTTATTCTCTTTGTCCTCTTCTACATTTTCCAAGGTTTCTAAAATTTTTGTAATTGAATAAAAAGCATCAGGTAGCATTTAAAGAATTAAAAAAATCTAAGCTCCCTTATAGTAATTCTATAATCAGTGCTTGACTAGTCTCAATAAGATGATTACATACACTCCTCTACAAGAAACATCTGGCAAAAGAAATTCAACATTTATCACATTTCAGAGTGCATCTTTTACTTTTACACTGATTCCATAGCTCACATTTAACAGAACACGTATTAGCCCAGGGAGATTCTATTATAACCTTTTACCTTTTCATTTCAATGCAAAATTAAGGTTCACACGGTTCAAATGCATTTCCCATTACATAAAAATTACGGTAAGAATTAAAAGCAGTTATATCTACCAAGCAAAAAGTACAATAAGAGATAACATGGAAAAATAGTTAATTCAGAATATGTCTGCATTCAAAACAACTATGGAAAGAAACTAAAGAAGGCCTGAATAAGTAGAAAGAGATCCCGTATCCGTGGAAGTGAACTTCATACTGCTAACATGGCAATCCTCCCCAAACTGACCTAGACATTCAACACAATTGTTCTCACAATCCCAGATGGCTTCTTTTCAAAACCTGGTGAACTGATCCTAAAATTCCGATGGAAATTTAGGAGACCCAGAATAGACCAAGGGAAAAAAAAAAAAAAAAAACCTTGAAAAAGAACAAAGTCAAGAATCATACTTCCTAATTTCCAAACTTACTAAAAAGTCACAGTGCCCAAGACACTGTGCTACTAGCAAGAGGAAAGAGTCGGTGGAATAGAACTGAGAGTCCAAAAATAAACCTTTAAGTTAATTAATATTCAACAGGGCTTCCCTGATAGATCAGCTGGTGAACAATCCTCCTACAATGCAGGAGACTCCGGTTCAGTTCCTGGGTCACGAAGGTCCCCTGGAGAAGGGATAGGCTACCCACACTAGTATTCTTGGGCTTTCCTGGTAGCTCAGCTGGTAAAGAATCTGCCTGCAATTCACGAGATCTTGGTTCTATTCCTGGGTCAGAAGTTCCCCTGGAGAAGGGAATGACTACCCACTCCAGTATTCTTGCCTGGAGAATTCCTTGGACAGAAGAATATGGTAAGCTGCAATCCATGGGGTTGGAAAGAGTCGGATACGACTGAGTGACTAAGCACAATATTCAACAAGAATTCCAAGACATTTAAATGGGGAAGGAAGAGCCTTCTAAACAAATGGTGCTGAGGCAACTGGATATCCACATGTAAATCAAAGTTGGATGGACCGCCTTACTTCATGCCATATACAAAAACTAACTCAAAATGGATTGCAGACTGACAAGCACAGAAATAAACCTTCATGACCTGAGAGCTGGTAACTGTTTCTTAGTTACGACACCAAGGGTACAGGCCACAACAGACACAAAAAAAGATAATTTGGTCTATAGCAAAATTAAAAACATTTGTGGTTCAAAGGACACCATCAAGAAAGTGAAAGAACAATTCACAGAATGGAAGAAAATGTTTATAATCATATATCTAAAATATACAAAGAATTCCTACAACTCAATAATGGGCAAAAAGATTACATAAACATTCTTCCAAAGAAGACATAAATTCCCAATAAGCACTCAAACAGATGCTCAGTATTATTAGCCAATGAAGAAATGAAATCAAAACTACAATGAGATCTAATTTGATACCCGATAGAGTGGCTATAATAAAAGAGAGACAATTGTAGCACTGTTTACAATAGCCAAAAGGTTGAAGCAACCCAAGTGTCTATTGAAGGATGAATGAATAAACTGGTACAAACACACAATGGAATATTTCTCAGCCTGAAAAAGGAATGAAATTCTGATACATGCTACAAGATAGATGGACCATGAAGACATTATGCTAAATGAAACAGTCCAGATACTAAAGGACAAATATTGTGTGATTCCACTTAATGTAAGTTTACTAGGCAAATTCACAGAGGCAGAAAGTAGAAGAGTTGTTGTCAGGGTCTGGGGGAATGTGGGGAATTCGTAGTACTGACAGTTACACAACAATGTGACTGTATCAACACTATCCGCCACTGAACTCACACTAAAAAGTGGTTAAAACGGTCAATTTTATGTAATGTATTTTTTTTACCACAATTTTAAAATCTACTGACTCGCAGGCAGTAACAAGTTTTGGTAAGTATGTGAAAACTGGAACCACTCACACACTGGTGCTGAAAATGTAAAATGGTGCAGCTGCTTTGGAAAACAATTCAGTGGTTCTTCAAAAGGTTAAAAAGAGTTACCATGTGATGTAGCATAGAATACATACCCACACAAAAATGTACACAACTGTTCACAGCAGCGTCGCCCAGAAGAGCCAAAAGAAAACCACCCACATGTCCACAGACTGATGAATGGAAACATAAAATGTGGTATATATGACAGAATATTATCAGGCAATAACAAGGAATACAGTACTGATAACATGCTACAACTTGGATGAATCTTAAAAAACACTTCATTCAGTAAAAAAAGACAGTCACAAACGATCCCAAATTGCATGATCCATTTAAAGGAAATATCCAGGACAGGCATACTTATAAAGACAGAAAGCAGATTAGTGGTTGCCTAGAGCAAAATGTTAGAGAAACTGGAAGAAAACAGCAGTGACTGCTAATGGCTACACAGGGCTTCTCCGCGGGATGATGAGATTAACTGTGGTGATGACTGCATAACTCTGTGAGTATGCTAAAAGCCTCTGAATTATACACTTTAAATGGGTGAATTGCATGGTGTGTCAATTACATCTCAATAAAGCTGCTATCAAGAAAACACCTATGAAACACCTCTCTCTTAAGAGTACTTACTAGAAAAACCAGTGATAATCAAGGAAGATGACTTAAGTGTAAGTCTTGCAATTACAAACATAGTTCACAGATTAACTTGCAACTATTCTTGTGAGTCTCTGTTATCTTGCATAAGGAAAACAAGTAAACATTCTATCTTTGCTTACTTTGGTCACGGGAGAAGTCTTCTGTGGTGAACTCTGAGTCACAGCATCACCAGGACTTAACGCCACTGCGGTGCTGGTTCTTGGAGTGGGACGGGAACTGAAAAATGCACACCAGTTAACGTTATTCAAGGGGCTTCCCAGGTGGCACCAGCGGTAAAGAGTCCGCCTGCCGATGCAGGAGACACAAGAGACCCTGGCTCGACCCCTGGGTTGGGAAGATCCTCTGGAGTAGGAAATGGCAACCTGCTCCAGTATTCTTGCCTGGGAAATCCCAAGGACAGAGGAGCCTGGTGGGCTATAGTTCATGGGGACACAAAGAGCTGGACACAGCTGATCAGCTGGGCATGGCATGGCATGCTATATACAGTATTTTAACTAGAAGCTTAAAAAATATTTCTTTAATGTCTGCTGATCTAGGCAGGATTTACATTAATAAAATAGCTCAGATATTCTACAGAGCATGGAAAATGTTTATAACTTTATTTCATAAAATGTTTGAACTGGTAAATTACTTGGGTACCTACTTAAGCAACAAGTTATAATCCTCATCTGTTTTTAATTATTTTCCTCCCACACTTATCAATGGATGCCATACTCTGGGGGCCACTCCATTACATCCGGGTCTCTGAGTTTGAGTTTTTTGGCATTTTAAGAAATTCTTCCATTTAAATCATTATGGTATTTTGGTGACGAATTCCTTCAAATTTCCAAATATCACCTCTCCTCCACTTACCTGCCTTTGTATTCATTCATTAAACAAATATTTACTTAGGTCACAAAATTTACCAGAGATTATACAAATTTTTTTTTAACTGAACTTAAAAGGCCTAAGATGTATAGACAAATTTAACATACTTTATATTTAAATATGGGTAAAACAAATCAGGAAATTTTAGTTTATTACTATAACTCCTATGTCATGAAATTAAACTATGAGGCTGAACCTATAAACACTTAATATTTATACATTATTAAAATTTTAAATACATTGGCCTAATCACTTTAAATACCATTCTGATTTTATTATTTCAATGACTGCAAATATTGTTTAAGCCTCCCTCTCAGATAAAACTACATTTAAAGAAAAACACAACCTGTTTTTTCCTGTAAGTCTTTATCCAAATAAAGGAGCCAGGCTTCTGAAATTTTAAATTCAATTTTACTGTAGTAGAAGTACAAAATAAAGAAGTTTTAACCCTTATAAACAGAAAAGATAACGTGGCTTGGTTAGAAATTTTAAAAATACAAAGGGAAGTCTACATTCCACTGGCCAACACTGAATAGGAACTTGCAAGGAGAGCAAAATGGGAATGTGGCATTTATCCCTGCCCTTTATTTCTGTGCAACATGGTACGCCACCAGGACAAGACACTTTAAGAAGATTTAGCTTTCATCCCCCACAGAGTCCTTACAGTCTGGTATTTTACATACCTGAGAAGAAACATGCACTCATTCAACTGACCCCCAAGAGTACTCTTAGGCCGCAAGTCAGATGGGTTTTCTGTGGCAGGAAGGTAAAACAATATCCACAAGTGAACAAAAATATGAGCAGGGCATGACGTAGACAGAGATTTGAAGAGACAGACAACACAAATTAGAGACTGTCAGAAACAGCGTTCGGAGCAGGAACACGGTCAAACGCAAGCTCACCCAGCCTGAAGGGGTGACTGAGTCGCTGCCCACTCTTCTCCCCCTTTGCTTGTTCACCTTGAGGGCTCTTCAGAAGTTCCGCGGCATCTTGGGACCCAGAATATTCCATGTTTCTGCTGTTTTTAACAAGAGAAACTCAACTCAATCAAGCTTACTACTGAGCTTTCTCTAGTTTTCTATGTCGAACAAGAGGCTGGCAAAGATACTTAAGTTGCACAGGACATTTGGCCAAACTATGGAATTAGAAAGGTAGTATTTTTCATTGAGTAACTAAAATGAGCACTCACTGTGTGCAAGGCACTGTACTAAGAAGCCTATAAAATTTACCCCTGAAAAATAAATAGCAGCAGGCCAACAGGAGAAGTAAACCAGCACTTGAAGGATCAGTGAGCCAGTAATGAGCTTCCCTTTCATTTCTGCCCTTCCGGTGTTGCCAGCCCTGGGCTCAAAGAAGCACCACAAGAAGTCCTCTATTTCTGTTCCAAGGAGCAGGAAAGGGAATCCCTAAGGGTCAGAGCAGGGAAAATACCCTAGTTTTTTGTTTGGTTTTTGGTTTTTCTTATTCCCTTTTGTCCTGCCCCAGCCTCCAGGTAACCTTGCAGCACACACTTCTGGCCCACGCCTAAAATCCTGCGGGAGGAACATCCTCTTTTCTACGCAGAGAGCTATGATCCCAAGAAGGTGAGGCAGATCTCTCTGTTCTCTTACTTCTCCTCTCTCATCATCCTCCTGTCACTTGGTCCCAAAGACATCCATCAAGACATAGAAGCATGCACCATGAGTAAGTGTGGTTCACAGGGGGAAGGCAAGGTTGCCTCAATATTTGAAAACCAATTTATGTTAAGAGTCCATAAAGAGAATCTAAAGGAGAGAAACCACATGATCGTATCTATTGATACAAAAAGGCATTTGACATTTATTAATAACATTCGTTTCCAACTGAAAAGGGGAAGTTACAAAACCCTCCAGCTCAGAGTGTGAGTGTGAGTGTGTGTGTGAGTGTGTGTGAGTGTGTGTGTGTGTGTGTGCATGCTCTGTTGTACCCAACTCTTGCGACCCTGAGATCTGTAGCCCACCAGGCTACTCTGTCCATGGGGATTCTCCAGCCAAGAATACTGGAGTGGGTTGCCATTTTCCTTCTCCAAGGGATCTTCCTGATCCAGGGATCAAACCCGTGGCTCTTGCATCTCCTGCACTGGCAGGCAGGTTCTTTACCACTAGCACCATCAGGGAAGCCCATCGTACTTAATGCAGAAAGGCTGAATGCATTCCAAAATCAGAAACCAGGCAACGGTGTTCATCTCATCACCCCTCATACACTCAGTTCAGTTGCTCAGTCGTGTCCCATTCTTTCACTACCTCATTCATTACCATGCTTAAAAAAGAGTCCTTGCAAGGCCAATAAGAAATAAAAGGCATACAGATCAAAAGGAAGATGGCATACTAAGGTGCAAGGTATCCTAGGACTTGCTGACACTGATAGACAAGGACCCAAGCCCTGTTTCTGTACTCTTCATAGAGCCTGAAGTGTGAAAACAGCTGAAGCTCAGTGGATCACAGAAACCAAAGTTTGAGAGAGACCTTATATAGAATTCAGATTTCTCTATCCAGTACACTAAACTGACAAGATTAAAATTAAGAATCAAACAACCATTATCACTGAATGAAGAGGAGACAGCAGGAGTTGATTATCTGGACTTTGCCCCATCTACTTTTAACCTTGTTCTTTTCAAAACCCCATCACTTTTGTAAGCGTCCTGGGCTAAGAAGACTTAATAATAAAAATGAAGTGTATTAATCAGGATGAGCTAGGTTATGCTGTGGTAACATGATTCACAAATGCTGGTGACTTAGAATCTCCTAGCTTTACGTCTCACTCGTGCACACAGCCACCACAGGCAGGCAGGAAAGCTATGCTCATCGTGGTCACTAAAGACCCAGCCTGAAGGCAACTCCATCTGGACATTTTCTTCCTGATCACCTCATCAGGAGAAAGAAAGGTAGCAGATCACACACTGGCTCTTTGAGTTTCTACCCAGAAATAACACATCACTTCTGCTCATGTTTCATTAGCCACAGCAAGTCTCAGGACTGCACCTGATTTCAAAGAGGGAGACGATATCCTACCATGTGCTGACCAGGTGGGCGTCCAGGTGAACCGAGCTAACGACTAGAGGACTAAAACCCTGTCTGCAGAATAAACAACTGACCAGAAAATGAGCAAAGTCAAGCACACAAACGTCATGACTAAACTCTTTAAGCAACCCTTAATTAACCAAATGCCTGAGTTTCTATTATGAAAAGCACAGACATTCACATCACTGAGGCTGCAATCATAGTAATGGGCCAAGCGTTTAGTAACCATGCCCCACACACAAAGATCAGCTTGTACTTACCTGACGCTGGAATCCTCAGTGCTTGAGTCCTGATCATTTCTAGCAAAAGCATCCTTCCAAAACGAATGCTGCAGCAGGTCTGCCCAAGTCAGTCTTTATAAAACAGAAATGTTTCAAATCTGCTTTAATATGATTTACCATGGAGAATTCCCAGGACATGTCCTAGTTACACATATCAGATCTGTTTCACATATTCCTTTTTATTATCTGTTTTTTTATTCTTAATTTTTAGCTGGAGGATAACTGCTTTATAATATTGTGATGGCTTCTGCCATGTAACAATGTGAATCAGTCGTAAGTACACACGTCCCCTCCCTCCTGAAATCCCTATCCCCTAACCCACCCCTATAGGCTGTCAGAGAGTACTCCATTGAACTCCCTGTGTTATACAGCAGCTTCCCATTAGCCATCTATTATACACATGGTAATGCACACGTTTCAGTGCTACTCAATGCATCCACCCTCTCCTTCCCTAGCTGGATCCAAAGTCTGTTCTCTATATCTGCATCTCTATTCCTGCCCTGCCAATTTCGTAACTTCACTTTTAGAAGTTCATTCAGAAACAAACAAGATTATCAACCTCATGACTACACACAGTCACTCTTCTGTTTAGGAGTCAAAACATTATTTAACTAGATCACCCACATTAAGATGACTTCAGGCTATATCTGAAAATTAGACTCACTTTCAAAGCATTAAGTTTTACTACTGATCAATTATACCTGCGGTATACTCAGACTCAAAATGATTAAGCCTAAAATTCAAAAAAGAAACTAATTTATATCTAATTATTCAAAATTTAGGAAATGAAATTCAAACTACTTTGGCTGAAATTAAAATACAAGCGATAAAGAATTGGCAGCCGCAAGTATATATCCCTTTTATACAAACGGCTCCTAAAATTCACTAACCATTAAAATTGCCAATAAAATGGAATTTCTTTTTCATCTACCAAAGTAGCAAAAAATGTATAAGATCAACAAAGCCCACCGTATTTAACAATAGGAGGGAAGGAGCTTTCTAAAATTGCTGGAAGTATAAACCTTCCCATGTTCCTGGGATCAGCAAATGTGTCCACATTTTTAATGTTCTTATTACTCTTTGGCCAGCAACCCCATCTTGAGAAACTTATTCAAAGGAGATAACTTCTTACTTAAGTGAACAAAAACAAAGAGAGACAAAAACATATTTACTAAAAAAAAAAAAAATATATATATATATATACATATATATTTACTAAAGCAGTCAGTATATATGATACCCTAAATCAAGGAGCACTCTCAAAAAAAAAAAAAAAAAAAAAAGGCACTCTGAATGTTGTTGTCATACATTATTGCATGTACATTCAACAGCCACTTAAAATGACCAAGTGAAAAAATAAAATGACCAAGCAGATATATAAAGAAACTAGGTTATGGGGTGGTCCCATTTATGCAAAAAAGTATTTCATATGGAATATAAATACATAAAAATGTATCCTAAATAAGGTCTTAAAATTAAGCATATTTATATCTTACCCAAAAAATCTGGGCGATTATCCAAAGTAACACTTATCCTAAAAGCATTCTATTGCAAGTACAGCAGTGTCTTACAACTTATCCAAGTATAAACATTTTCTTCTGTATACTTTCTCTCATACTTAATGCTGATACACTACATGCTTTACTAAATTTATTCATTTTACACCCTGAAGTAGAGACCCCAAACATTTGTCAAAAACCTCAAGAGAACTAGTGGGAGAACCAGAATCTAGTTTCCCTTGTCTTCCAGGCCAGGGAGACCCCCCACCTTCATTCCCTACTCCCTTCTGCCCTCCCCTACTCTGTATCATAAGGATTTCTAACTTTCTGCCATCCCTGCCACACAGAAGATTCACACTGTGCCTGTGACCTGTCACTTGACATTCCCAGTATGACAGGAATATCATATTGCTAAATCACATCACATTAAAACAGGGCTCTGTTAGTCATTATTACATTAAGTATCTTGACAGCACATCCACAGTGGGGTAGTCTAAGACAGCTTTAGCCTGAAATTCACAATGGAAACAAAAAAGTGTACTCCTTGGATTTGGGGAGTTACAAGAAAATCTGTCAACCTATGAGGCAACTACGTGCTACACTAGAAGAAAAACGGACTTTTAAATGTCTGATTAAAAACACCTAGAAACAGAGCAGCCACTCAATGCAGACTCAGATTTTTTTTTTCCCCAAAAAAAAGAGAGATCATTTGAACAGTTCTTTCTATAATAAACAGTACAATTTTACAAGTACACTAAAGGAAAAAAAAAGATTCCACTGCTCAATCATGTTAAAATATTACCCATACATACCTTTTCTGAGGGTCTTTTTGAAGCAAACCATCAAGCAAATTAATAAAATCGGAAGAAGCTTTAGGACAAGAAGAATCTAGACACAAAATAATACCCAAAAAAGAAAGAAAAGTGGTTAAGTAACTGAAAACACACCCTGCATCAACATTATAATAATAGCATTTTAAGCACATTAATTATTTTTAAGAGAACACGGAATACATGAGTAACAATAAAGCCTCCACTTAATGGAGGGGGGGAGCAAAAATTTTAAACTTTGTCCCTGTACCACGATAAGACATGTATCTCAAAAACTAAGTCCTAACTAACCTCTAAACTTTCTCTTTACAATCCCAGTAAGGATCATGAGCTCACACCCTTGTCTTCAACTATTAATTATGTTTCATTTTCTGAGGCATTCTTAACCAGCTTTGCTTGATAATGTACTGTGACTACAGTAGTTGTAATCTCACTTTATTTCAAAGATTTTTAACAGGAAAAGAATACACATCACAATATTATGATACTGTCAAATTCCATTCATCTCCAAGTGTTCTATCTTTTTATATTGGCCAGATGCACACCTTGTTCAAATTATCAGTCTATAATTAAAAGAAGTGGCCCAGAAGATGATGACCAAACCCATCAAAACAGATGGTGCTATTAGGCACTGTGGCCACAGTCTGAACAAGATTCCTGTGAGATAATCACCCTCGGGCCGCCAGTGGTTTTCTTGACGAGACCTTTGATACCTTCATTCTCAGATTACTTTACCCTGCATAAACATCTTTAACTTATACAAGAAAATAATACTCAAAGCTGTGAGTACTTAAACAAGTAAAAAATCAGAAGTCATCATTATAAGAAATAGGAATGACTGATTTCTATGAAAATTGAATTTAAAAAAAGAAAGAAATACTTTTTAAGAAATATAGACCCCTTTCAAAATATCAAGATTTGGGGGGTTTTTTCACCTAGGATACTGAAAATATTCTGCATTCCTATTTCTCCCATCAATTGCTGAGGATTCTTTTTTCTTTTAAAACTCACAACCTTATTTTTCATAAAGTCTTATATTCATTTTGGGGTCTTAAGAGTCACATCTTTTGAGGAATGTAGCAAAGTGTCTTATTATGTTTGTACCTTCTTTTTCTTTCCTTAAGATTGTTAACGGTAAACACATTAATTACAATTTGTATGATTAAATTTTCAATACTTTTAAAATACTGCAACCAAATCGAGCTTAAACGCTTGAACTTATCAGGGTAGCATTCTGATTTCTCAAGATACGAGACTGAGAAACACTTGATTTGTTCCTATTCAAACACTACATGGGACATGAGTACATATTAAGTAAATGGTATAGACATATGAACACACCAAAACGACACAAAAGTTTGAGTTTTAAATCTTTAAACCAGACTTCTTTTGATACAGGAGGACAAAATAATCTGTATTTTTAAATGAGGGAACTTAATAGTACTCTGCTTTCTATTTCAGCATCTTTTTTAAAATGGCAAAGGGAATACTAACACTTCTAAAAATACCAATTTGTGATCATTCAGTAAACACAAATTTGAGGGGTTATGAATCAACAGAAACACTTTGGGATAAAAGTGCACCGTTGGTCCGTGTAGTAAATCGACTACATTTATAGCAAAAAAGAAATCCTACCTTTTGGAATAGGTGGCAAAGGATCTTCATAACAAATCTTCTCAATTAGTTCTGAGACACATTCTGAGAAGAACGGAGGCTTTCCTTAAATCAAACGAAAACTTGCAAAATTAAACAGTTTGCTACCACCAATAATTCTTAATGAATCTCAACTACAGACAGTTCAAGACTACATAATTTATAGAAAAAATATACATATATAGCATAATTGATTACTGAATGCTGAGTACACACCAGGCACACTGTCTATATTTCTGCAATTGAAAATTTATCATCCTAAAAATACAAAATTCACTTATGGATAACCATACTCCAAGAGTTGCACGGGCCACTGGACACATCTGAAAATTCATAGTCAAAGGTACCTTTCCAAGATGTTCTACTAATAATCAGTTTTCAACAGCTAGGCATATTTCAACATTCCAAACGATTACCATGAAAAATACCTCCTTGTCAAAAGTTCCTAAAAACCTGCACGTCCTGAGACAACCAAGCAAGCCAGCAAAAATTAGTATATACAAAAATCTAGAAAAATCAGCTTTTTCACCTCTTACAGGCAAACTCTTCTCAAACTACATAGGTAACCATTATGTATATGTGTCCAGCTCTGATTTTAAACTGAACCAGAATGTAATCACCTGAAAACATTTCATAGAGCAGGCAGCCCAAGGACCAGAGGTCACTGGTGATGGAGAAGTCGGTACCCCTCACAATTTCTGGAGCTGTATAGATAAGAGATCCTAAAAATAAAGGTGAAAGGACAGTTTTGTTAGGCATTCATACCACTGCCAACACAAATACACCTAGGAAAGACTGCGTGGTAGTCTCTCAGCCGTGTCCAACTCTTTGTGACCCCATGGACTGTAGCCCGCCAGGCTCCTCTGTCCATGGGATTTCCCAGGCAAGAACACTGGAGTGGGCTGCCATTTCCTTCTCCGGGGGATCTTCCCAACCCAGGGATCGAACTCAGGTCGCCTGCACTGTGGGCAGACTCTCTACCGTTTGAGCCACCAGGGAAGCCCAACTAGGTGAAGTGAAAAGACATCGGAGAACATGCACATGAACAGGTCTTCATGCATATTTCACATTTTTACATGTTTTCTAATTTTAACGTCCCACTTGCCAAGAGGGCTTCCCTTGGCTCAGTCGATAAAGAATTCACCTGCAATGCAGGAGACCTGGGTTCCATCCCTGGGTTGGGAAGATCCCTTGGAGAAGATCTTGGCAACCCACCCCAGTACTTTTGCCTAGAGAATCTCCATAGACAGAGGAGCCTAACAGGCTGCAGTCCACAGGATTGCAAAGAGGCAGACACAACTGAGCGACTAAGTATAGCACTTGCTGAGAACATGTGCTTTCAGTCCCTAAGTCGTGTCTGACTCTGAAACCCCACAGACTGCAGCACACCAGGCTCCTCTGTCCTCCACAATCTCCCAGAGTTTGCTCAAATTCAAGTCCACTGAGTCAGTGATACTACCTAACCATCTCATCCTCTGCTGCCCCCTTCTCCTTTCACCTTCAATCTTTCCCAGCATCAGGGTTTTTTCCAACAAATCGGCTCTTTACATAAGAGTCCAAAGTATTAGAGTTTCACCTTCAGCAACAGTCCTTCCAATGAATATTCAGAACTGATTTCCCTTTAGGATTGACTGGTTTGATCTCCTTGCTGTCCAAGGGACTCTCAAGAGTCTTCTCCAGCACTACAGTTCAAAAGCATCAATTCTTTGGCGCTCAGCCTTCTTTATGGTCCAACTCTCACATCCATACACAACTACTGGAAAAACCGTAGCTTTGACTAGACAGACCTTTGTAGGCAAAGTGATGTCTCTGCTTTTTAACATGCTGCCTAAGTTTATCATAGCTTTCCTTCCAAGAAGTAAGCATCTTTTAATTCCATGGCTGCAGTCATCATCCGCCATGACTTTGGAGCCTAAGAAAATAAAATCTGTCCCTGCTTCCATTCTTTCCTCTTCTATTTGCCATGAATTGATGGGACTGGATGCCACGATCCTAGTTTTTTGAATGCTGAGTTTTATGCCAGCTTTTTCACTCTCCTCTTTCACCTCACTAAGAGGCTCTTTATTTTCTCTTCACTTTCTACCATTAAAGTGGTATCATCTGCATATGTGAGAATGTATTGAAATATAAAGCTTTTGAATAATCACCTGAGTAAGAGGTGTGGCACACTGAAGTGTATATTCTTTTAAATTAACAATTCAAATAGTTGTAAGAAAAGAACCTTTGATTGTTATCAACAATATCTTGATTAGGATAGATTAAGTTATATAGAAGTCAGCACTCCAAATTCTCACTGGCTTAACTACACAAGTTTCTTCGTCATGAAACTACACATCCCCTACAGGTCAGCCAATAGGCTTCAACCCTCACAGTCAGTCCATCCAAGACCCAGGCTACATTTCAGTACATGCTTCCTCAGTCAGCAAGGTGGGGGCAAAGAATGTGGTTAACTTAACACCGGCTCTTAAAACTCCCAACTCGAAGAGACCTCTGTCCACACCTGGTGAGCTGTGGCAGGGACGATGCAAATCTACCACGCATCCAGAAAAGGAACGGGCAGCCACTGGTTAACAGTACTAGTGTTTACCATGTACACGGGACAGGGTTTAGTATTACCCAGAAATACCAAATTCCAGAGTTAGAAAGCACCCCTGCTTACGGACATGAACAGCTGAGGCCTGGAAAGTATCCTCACATCCTCTAAGCCACAGAGTTGCCAAAACCCAGGGTTTCCCATCTTCCAATGAAGATGTCCTTCCCACATGTGAGTAATCACCAGTCACTAGAAAAGAGGTTAACGTGGCCCCCCCAAGGGATTGTTCTTGGATTAAGCTCAGAAGTGACCAGGCATCACTGCTAAAAACTGACATTTCTCTATAACACAGCCCTCTTCCCCTTTTGAAGGGACTATTTCAAAAGGTACATTCCTTGTTTTCTATAATAAAAGCATAGTATACAATACTCATTTTCACAGGATGCCAGTCATCCCATGGAATATTTGGGGATTTAAAGAGCCTTCTTCCTGGGCATGAAATTTTACTTCAACACTAACTCTGAAAGTTAAATTTCTTTCCTCATATTTATGGGCCTCTGGTTAACCTGCTGCTCCCTATCACGTTATCTCATTCTCATCAAGGCCATGTGACCACCAGGCCCACGGATGCCGCCCTCTCCCCCAGTGCCTTTTGCTTCCTGGTGAGTCTCACTGGTCCAAAGTCTCAAGTACTGCACCAGGAACTTAGGAAAAAAGATCTTTATCACTTCTATCAAAAGTTCTCATATAAGAAATATGACTTCCTGGTCAGGGAACTAGGATCCCGCATTCCACAAGGCACGGTCAAAAGGGAAAAAGAAAAGTAGGAAAGAAAAAAGAAATTTGACTTCACACTCTCCCCTCAAGCACAGCGAGCTAACAGCCTAGGCCCCATCTCACTGTCAAAACCACCTCCCAAGGATGTACCCCTAAAAATCTTCCACTGTTGCAGAATATTAGCTACTTAACAATGCTGAATATGTACCGAGCTGCTGGTGTGTGCCAGACACCGGGGATAAGTGCTGAGGATACAGCAGGAAGGGAGACAAAATCCCCTTCCTTACGTTCTAACGAGCGGTCAGTGATGAAGTGAAGGAGAAGGCTTTGGCAGAGGTTCCCTGTGCTTTAAACGGCATTAGATCCACATGGAAAACCTTAGGTCCTAGACAAAGCCATCCATAAATCCAGGCTTCTCCTGGGTCCTTATCATTTATTTTCAATACATCATTTGGCTGGCAACATGCAAGGCGGACATTTTCTCCCCACGGGACTTGGGTGGCCCACCACTAGACTTCTGACCTCGAAGCTCGCCTCATACCTTTCACTCTACTTTTCATGGTTTTCTTCACACTTTCCCCGCTGTCACCTCCTCCTTCTTCTGCTGCCACCAGGGTGAAGAACTCTTCCAAATTTTCACCTTCCACTTTGGCCAAGGAAAAATTACTAAACTTCAGTGTTCCAGGCCCTTCCAAGAGTATCTATAAAGGTGAAGAAACAAATGGGTTCAAACACAAATTCAGTGTTATTTGCATTTCCATCCGTACCTCTTATAATCTCACTACAGAACCCTGAGTATTGGCTTTCTTACTTCATCACAACTCAGAAAATTAAACAGAATTTTTTTTTAAAGAAAATGCTATGCTCAGTCGCTTCAGTCGTGTCCAACTCTTTGCAATCCTATGGACTGTAGCCCGCCAGGCTCCTCTGTCCATGGGATTCCCCAGGCAAGAATTACTGGAGTGGGTTGCCATGCCCTCCTCCAAGGGATCTTCCCGACCCAAGGATCCAACCCAGGTCTTCTGCACTGCAGGATTCTTTACTGCTGAGCCACTGGGGAAGCCCCAAAAAGAAGCTTAGGAAATGTTAACTCCAACACTAACAGAATCAAATATTAAATTCTCCCTTCTCAGATGCAGATGAAAAATGTGCCATAAAACCACAGAGGGAAACAGCAGTCTTTTGGGAAAGATGAAGAATGTACATAAAACAATCTACTCACGAACCCTCAGTAACAGCTGAAAGAGGATTTGGAAAGCCACCAGTCCTAGGGGTTGCAGGGTTCAGACTAAGGGTTCTGAAGTTAGAGACCCAGATTTGACCCCTAGGTTCACCACTTACTGGCAGTCTAACCTACAGAAATTACTTACCCTTTGTAAATCTCAGTCTCTTCACCTATAAAATGGGGAAAGTGATACTTCAGATAGTTTTAAGGACTGAGGTTATACATGATGCCAAGGGCTTCTGACCGTGACTGCCATACGAAAAGTGCTCAAGTCTGCTAATATAATTTGTGATGATAAGTTATCTGTTGATTATTGAAACTATACCAGGAACCAGCGTTCTCTTACCTTTATCTTTTCCCTCCCTTGCAAGGGGCTTTTTGATCCTCAAAAGCAGTTTAAAGTTTACTCTTTACTTCTAGTCACAGATACTAAGGATGTCAGTTAGTCTACCACAGTGACTTTAAACTTTTTTTTTTTTTTGAGCACCTGAAGGCCTTGTTAAGACGACAACTAGTCCCTACCCTGAGAGTTTCTGATTCAACAGGTCTGGGGTGAGGCCCAAGAACCTGCATTTGTAACAAGTCCCAAGTAATGTTGATGCTGCTGGTCCAGGGAACACACTTGCAGAACCAACAGCAGGCGGCAGATAATTTTTTAAGTTAGTAAATATTTTAGACTTTGTAAGCCATACATACGGTTTCTGCCCTGACTTCTCAAGTCTGCAACCACTGACAATATATAAATGAAAGGGTGTGGCTGTTTCAACAGAACTCCATTCACAGAAATAGGCATCCTGCTGGAACTCCTCCAAACCCAGCTCTAGAATAAAAGTTAACTTATAAATCAGCCTGAAGCTCCAAGATTATGAACAGCTGATATGAGACCTCATAAAAGAGCTCACATATAGGAGCTGGCAGGCACATTATAGCCTCTGGGCCATATATTGCTACTGCCTATGTTTGTACAAGCATGAGCTAAGCACAGTTTTTATGGTTCTAAATGGTTGAAAAAAATGAAAATATTACTTCTTGACAGGTGAAAATTACATGAAACTGACATTTCCATGTCCACAAATAGAGGTTTTTTGGAAACAAAGTTACACCCATCCATTTATATATTGTCCACAGCTGCTTTCAGAGCTGTAACACAATTAAGCGGCTACAGTCTTCAAACAAGGATATGAATATTTCAAATGAGAATGGCTGTTACAGAGAGTTTTTAAGGGGTTTTGTTTTTGTTTTTGCTTTTTGTAGGTTTCATTATGTTCTTCTACAGATGGCCTAAAGTAACATTTAACAAGAACATATTCAACTTTTCATTTCATTAACAAAGGAAAAGAAGTAGCAACTAGGACCAGTAACACATACAATCCCTAAGAGCATGAACTTATAAAGGCAACAGGTGCCACTGGCTGCAAGCACACTATCTACCAGAAAACGTCCTATGAATTTCACTTAAACATAATATGTAATTCTCACTATCTCCTTGAAATATCTACCGGCATCCCCCCCACCCCGCCCCGCCCCCGCCCCATCACAGGCAAGAAACCTAAGGTACAAAGAGAAAGGGTAACTGGTCCAGGACACACAGCATCTCAGTATCAGTGTTGATGTGACTCAGACACTAAGCAGGTTTGTGACTCTGCAACAGTGAAACACATTTAGCAATGCGTAATTAGTTCTACCAGAAAAGAAAAATGTTTGATATAAAATAGCAGGAATCAAACACACATTGTCAAGAATGTCATTATCAAACTATAATAATGTCTCATAAGTGTGAACTATAATTTAGGAACGAAGAGTCTTATTCTATAGGTCTATTGAGCTCATCATTCACAACGTACCTCAAGAGCAATGATACTTACTCTGAGAATCCTGAAAGGAGGGGAGATTTCACTTTCTAAAAGGTACTTCAACAGGCTGCTAAATAGGAACCTAAAATATAATACTATGTACTCCCTTTTGTTAAAAAAAAAAAAATGTTGACTAACAAATTTCAAGATGCTCTAAATATATCAAAGTTGTATCTAAAAATAAAAACATCTTTGAGGAAGCATTATAGATTGAGACACAAACAGTCAGGGAATCAAAACTTTCATGAATTACCTTCCCAGGAGAAATGTCACAGAAGAGAATGCCAAGTTGATGAAGATGATGTAATCCAGTCAGCAGGTCAATCCCAAACTCTCTCACTACATCTTCTGGGAGATTTTCATCTTGAGCAATAACCATTTCTAAAGAACCACCTGCAAGTTGATTAAAATCACCCACTTTAACCCACCAGCATTACACAATGCCTCTAGAAAGGTTCCATGCTGGGACCTGAGCATTAAAACACGATCAAATCAGTCCATCTGGACCATCTGACGGGGAAACATATTCGTGAATCAACACCAGTCCAGGAACCCCAACAGGAAGCTCCACACTCCAGAGCCAGCTAAGGGCGAATAGCTGCTCGGCCTGGAAGGATAGTCTATAAATATGCCAGTGGGGTGAAGGAAGAATCACTCTGGCACTGTGATCTCTCACTCCAGACCCCTAGGGAAAGAAACAGCTACAGAATGGTACACTTTAATCACGCTGCGCAGAGGATAGTCATCTTTACCCCCATGCAAAGTTAGGTCACATTCCGCAAGTACTGCCTGACACAAAAAGGTGCTCTTCCTTAAGTGTTAGAAAATTACAAACTCTGATGTACACCACTGATGAAATAATAGGTTAGTGGCACACACACTGTGAATTCCACGTCTATATCCTTCCAAGGTCCCTGTCATAACTCTACCACCTAAGTGTCAGAAACAAACTTTTTTTTTTTTTAGGATCAAGATTATAATTAGAAGTCAAGTTCACAGAAAAAGAAGTCTTAGCTGGCAGCTGAAAGTTCAATCAGAATTCCTGTGATGAAGGTAGGAGGCATTCTGTTCATTTTGTTTGGTGGGTGAGGAACCATTCCAAACACAGGTATAAATGAGTTAGGTTGTCACAACAGCCAGGGGTCAGAAATAACTGCTGAATCAAAAAGTAACACAGGTGGAGTCCCCTGATCACCTCAGCAGCGTGTACATCTTATGAAAGAAACTAAACCACCGTCTCCTCCCATTGATTCAAAAAATAAAATGCAAAATGCAAATAATTTACTATTCCAAATAAGCTCTTTGATAATTGCTTTATAAATTATAAGGGTCAATAGGTAAGAGACTCATATAGCTAGAAATTATTACATTTCATCTTCATATTTAATAATTCTTTATTATTACTCAATGTATAACTATGGTTCTTCTTACATTTTTTCCTAAAGACACTGAAACTAAAAGTCCAGACAATACCTATGTATTTAGTCACCTTGCTCTCTATATACAGTCTTGGAAAATTTTATTAAGCAAGAGCTATATTATCTCTAATTATTGCCAGGTGGTGGAATCTGTTGATTCATCTATTTTTCTATATTGCTTAAGTTTTACTAATGCAAGTATCCTTTGCATAAGAATTAAAAAATAAGAACTAATTAGGTAATAGGTAGTTTACCTCAAATCTTTTATTTTTATTGAATGGAAAAACTTGTTTGATCAGTCACTAAAAATTATCTCTAAATTTATGAAGATGATTTAGTATTTTATACCAAAGCAAAGTTAACCCTAAACTGCATCTCTTCCTCTTACCAAACAGCTTTGCTTTTTTCCTGTCCCTAATATATCAAACAACAGATGTTCAAGTTAATGTAGTCAACAGTATGCTTATATTCATAATAGAAGAAAAAGTGAAAAATAACAAAATCTACATCATGTTTTTTCAAAGCAATATACAGTGACTATAATCGTAGCACCTCTTTACTCCTACCTGTGCAGAGTTCCACAACTAGCCAGAGATGATTGCTGGTTTCATACCATTCATGAAAAGTTACAATGTTCTTGTGTTTAATTTCATGGGTGAGACGGACCTATAAAAACACACAGCATTCACACTAAGAAAAAAAGTTCTTAAAACCTTTGAATCTATTAAGAAACACCTAAATATCACACACATCAAGACCTGGGAAATAGATAAGAAAACAATGGAACTTATTCAGTGGAATAAAATAATAAATAATTTAAAATATAGACATTAAGAATGATGGTTATGTGCTTACTCAGTCGTGTCTGACTCTTTGCAAACCCATGGACTGTACAGCCTGTCAAGCTTCTCTGTCCATGGAATTCTCCAGACAAGAATACTGGAGTGGGTTGCCATTTCCTTCCCCAGGGGATCTTCCTGACCCAGTGATCAAACTCATATCTTCTGCATTGCAGGTGGATTCTTTATCATCTGAGCCTCCAGGGAAGCCCTATTGTGAACATGCTGATCTTAAAATGTACATTTCCAATGGATTATAAGAATATTTATATACCAAAAACAAGAGTGAATTCAAAAACTCAGTAATAAAGATGCAAAAGCATGTCCATTAAAAAATATTAAGTTGCTTTGGGGATTTTTGGCTTTCCCCCTTTAAAAATCCCATTAAATATAGGAACTAAAACTACAAAAATGTGTATAGAACATCAAGACTCAGAATTGCTGATGACTGACTATCAAGGTGCACTGGATCCTTGTTTTCTGATTTTCTTAAAAATAAAAAAAATTAACCAAAAAAACCCAGAAAATCTACTGTCACTCAACACAGGCTAATGAGCCCATAATTTGTAGAAATACAGAGCTCCCTGTTTAAGAAACAGAATTTGGCATGCTCCAGGAACAACTTGGTCGGCTCATATTGTAACAAAAATAAAGGAAAACTAATCTACATGACTTAGAAGACCAGAGTGTCCAAGGGAGAATTTGAGAAGCATCTTGTAATAAATCCCCAATATAAGGCCACTAGAGAACGGGGAGAACCCTGGGCAAATAAGTTTAAAGGGATCCTCGCTAATTCTGACTCGGGAAGGGGAGGTCCTAGTGAAAAAATAAAGGAGATACAGAAATCCCAAAAGAAATCAAGCCACAGCACACTCCTCCTGACCCTCCCCATCACTCAATACTTGCCAAGGACCCACTCTTCCACACACCGCTCTGCCCATCTCAGCCTCCACCTGGACCTCCATCACCCATGTGCAGCCTCCACTGGCCAGTGCAGGAGATTCTGTGGCCAGTACTCGCCACAGAGGGCTACTGTGCTCTGGAGCAGCAGCCGGGATGAGCTTCAAGTGTAAAACACACACCAGACACCCAACAATCAACATCAAAATTAGAAAAATATCTCGCTGGTTGCACACTGAAAAAATAACACATGGTATTATTAATCTCATATGAGATTAATATGGAGAAGGCAATGGCACCCCACTCCAGTACTCTTGCCTGGAGGATCCCATGGACGGAGGAGCCTGGTAGTCTGCGGTCCATGGGGTCGCGAAGAGTCGGACACAACTGAGCGACTTCCCTTTCACTTTTCATTTTCATGCATTGGAGAAGGACATGGCAACCCACTCCAGTGACGGGGGAGCCTGGTGGGTTGCCGTCTATGGGGTAACACAGAGTCGGACACGACTGAAGCGACTTAGCAGCAGCAGAGATTAATATATATTAATAAGATGAATTTCACCTATTTATTATCCTTTTACAATGTAGATACTACGAACTTTACAGTTAGATTTATAACCCCCATTATATGTCTGTTGGACAGCATTGCCAGATTTTTTTTTAAACTGGTAACATTATTCTCTCCCAAATCTCTTCCACACATCCTAATCCATGTCCACCACTCACTCACTTTCCAGCTCACTCGCTCCAGGACTGCAATTCTGGTTCAATCTAACCCTCCCCACAGTCTGCACACATCTAAGGCACTGAAGCCGACACAAACCACGCTGACTGCTCTGCCTTCCACTGACGACCCCCACTCTAAAGGGCCCCAGCCAGTCTGCCCTCCAGGTGACCTACTCACACCCTTTCTTTCCTCTTCTCTAGAACACTGCCTGCCGGTCTCCCATAACTGAAGACTTAAGATTCTCACCTCAGTGAAAAGGTAATCAGAAGAGAAATTCCTCCTGTTCCCAGTTCCAAATCAACCAGCTAGAGAGCATCTTGTCCCATACATCTGTCTTCCTTCAACTGTCCACACGCCTTTCAAAAGCCAACACCTCCTCACGAAGGTGAGGATGGCTGTTTAAAATAATAATAAATAACAACAATGACAAAAATAACAAGTGTTGGCCACAGTGTGGAGAAATGAGATCCCTTGCACACTGTTGTGGGAATGTATAATAGTAGAGCCTCTGGGGAAAACCAAATATTTCATGGGTTTGGACAAATCTGTAATGACTTGTATTATTATAGCATCTACCATATACAAGAGTTTCACTGCCCTAAAATCCTCTGTGCTCTGCCTATTCATCCCTCCCACTCTCCCACCACCCCCCAAACTCTGGCAACTACTGATCATTTTACTGTTTCCATAGTTTTGCCTTTTCCAGAATGTCACATGGTTGGAATCATACACTATACAGCCTTTTCAGACTGGCTTCTCTTACCAAACAATGTCCATTTAAGGTTCCTCTGTCTACTTGTGGCTTGACTGCCCATTTCCTTTTATTAATGAACAGTATTCCAGTGTATATATGTTCCAGTTTGTTTATTTACTCACTGCAGGGCATCCTGATTGTTTTGATTACAAATAGAGCTGCTGTAAACATCTGTGTGCAGGTTTTTGTGTGGACCTAAGTTTTCAACTCTTTTGGCTAAGTACCAAGAGTGTGATTATTCACTCAGAACTCTTTTCATCATGCAAGAATGAAAATTTCTACACATTAAACAATAACTCCCCGTTTCCCCTTTCCCTGGTAATCACCATTGTATTGTACTTTGTTTCTGAAAGGTACCTCATATAAGATGGTGATGGCTGCACAGGAATAGGCATATACTTACTGACAATGTCAAACTACACACTTAAAAATGGTTAAGATGATAAACTGTTACGTGTGCTGCTGCTGCTGCTGCGTCACTTCAGTCATGTCCGACTCTGTGCGACCCCATAGACGGCAGCCCACCAGGCTCCGCCATCCCTGGGATCCTCCAGGCAAGAACACTGGAGTGGGTTGCCATGTCCTTCTCCAATGCATGAAAGTGAAAAGTGAAAGTGAAGTCGCTCAGTCATCTCCGACTCTTAGCGACCCCATGGACTGCACCCCACCAGGCTCCTCCATCCATGGGATTTTCCAGGCAAGAGTACTGAAGTGGGGTACCACTGCCTTCTCCATTGTTATGTGTATTTTTTCCACAATTAAAAAAAATAGCTAGGTTTGGTCCAAGGAGTCTGGGCTGCAAAGTGGTACAACTATATTAAACCCAAGTTACTCTCACCTAATATTCTTCCTTTGGAAAGCTTCATAATCATGTAGTAAATGTGAAAGTAAATGATCTGGGGACTTCCCTGATGGTCCAGTAGCTAAGACTCCTAGCTCCCAATGCAGAGAGCCAGGGTTTGATCCCTGGTCAGGGAATTGGATCCCACCCACTGCAACTAAGTCCTGTCACAGTCAAATAAATTTATTTTTAAGTGATCAGATATAGACTGTATATTCCCTGACTCATAAAAAAAAAAAAAAAACAGAAATCTAAGTTGCTAGTTATTGATACTTGAGTATGTTTAGGAGCCATTATTCAGGACTATTGGCACTAAAGAGAGAAGGTCACCCATTCCAGTCTGAAAATGGACTGTCTGCTACCGTGAGTTCAGTGACTTCTGTTTACATACTACTTACTCCATCTGATCATCTTTTCCCAAAGAGAGAGAAACATACTTGACTTACCCAGTTGGTTATTTCAGGCCTCCTGCACTTATCACTACAAAGAACAGCTACAAAACTGATGGTCCCCTTCCGTCGCCCTTTGTAGACCACAGTCTTGCTTCCTCGGCCAATCTCCTCATACAGGATGAAGTTTTCCATCTCTGGGTTGACTTCTCACCTTCGATAAAATGACAGTCTAATAGCATCTCTAACCCCTAAAAAGTAAACAAATATGACACTTCAAACCCCAAACTAGCTGGATGATTGATTAGCCTATGCTATTTAATATGTAATCAATAAATCTAATAATTCTATAAATTCAAATTCCACCTATAAATGTTGATACAAGTGTCTTTGTTTTCGTAAAATTAAAAAAAAAAACTAAGAAAAAAATAACACAATTCACAAACCAATATTCAACTCCCTAGCGACAAGACCATAACAAACATAATGAAAATGACAGCTATTTTGAACACATGGAACAAAACCAGGGAATGAATGAGATTTCAGTCAATGTATCTTGATACAGCTCTTACTCTGTTACACGGGAAAGCACTTTGTGTCAGTAACTGTGTAATGAATGGGGTAATAAGCCCCATCTAAGTGAAGAGGAACTAAAAAGCCTCTTGATGAAAGTGAAAGAGGAGAGTGAAAATGTTGGCTTAGAGCTCAACATACAGAAAACGAAGATCATGGCATCTGGTCCCATCACTTCATGGTAAATAGATGCGGAAACAGTGGAAACAGTGTCAGACTTTATTTTGGGGGGCTCCAAAATCACTGCAGATAGCGATTGTAGCCATGAAATTAAAAGACGCTTACTCCTTAGAAGAAAAGTTATGACCAACCTAGATAGCATATTCAAAAGCAGAGACATTACTTTGCCGACCAAGGTCCATCCAGTCAGGCTATGGTTTTTCCAGTAGTCATGTATGGATGTGAGAGTTGGACTGTGAAGAAGGCTGAACACCGAAGAATTGATGCTTTTGAACTGTGGTGTTGGAGAAGACTCTTGAGAGTCCCTTGGACTGCAAGGAAATCCAACCAGTCCATTCTGAAGGAGATCAGCCCTGGGACTCCTTTGGAAGGAATGATGCTAAAGCTGAAACTCCAGTACTTTGGCCACCTCATGCGAAGAGTTGACTCATTGGAAAAGACTTTGATGCTGGGAGGGATTGGGAGCAGGAGGAGAAGGGGACGACAGAGGATGAGATGGCTGGATGGCATCACTGACTTGATGGATGTGAATCTGAGTGAACTCTGGGAGTTGGTGATGGACAGGGAGGCCTGGCGTGCTGCAATTCATGGGGTCGCAAAGAGTCAGACATGACTGAGTGACTGAAATGAGACAATGCATGTGAAAACACTATGTAAATAAATATAGAATGACAGTATTTCTATCTAATCCAAAGAGATTTTAAGAGTCAATTCAAATATTATTCGAAGTCAGTGGTCAGCAAACTACTGGTTCCTGGGCCATATCCAGCCTGCTGACTCCTTTGTAAATAAGTGGAACACTGCCATGTCCAGTCACTTATATGCTGTCTAAGGATGCTTTCCAGCTATGACAGCAATGTTGAGTAGTAGTAAGAGTGACCCTATGACCTGCACACCCTCTAAAATATTTACTATCTGGCCTTTTACTGGAGAAAGTTGGCCAACTCTTTCAAATCATTTTTTTTTTAACCACCCATTATAACAACTTCATTTTCTTGGCCAACAAATTCATCTTATATTCATGAGTGAATAACAATCTGATGTAGTCTTTTACAAGGCCATGCAGTTGCAAAGAGTCAGACACAACTTAGCAACGAAACAACAGGGGCTTATACTTCAACCAAGAACAGAAGTGTCAATATTTATACTGATAGTAGATATGCTTTCAGTTCAGTTGCTCAGCCATGTCAGACTCTTTGCGATCCCATGAATTGCAGCATGCCAGGCCTCCCTGTCCATCACCAACTGCCGGAGTCCACTCAAACCCATGTCCATCGAGTCAATGATACCATCCAACAATCTCATCCTCTGTCATCCCTTCTCTTCCTGCCCTCAATCCTTCCCAGCATCAGGGTCTTTTCCAATGAGTCAGCTCTTCACATCAGGTGGCCAAAGTACTGGAGTTTCAGCCTCAACATCAGTCCTTCCAATGAACACCCAGGACTGATCTCCTTTAGGATGGACTGGTTGGATTTCCTTGCAGTCCAAGGGACTCCCAAGAGTCTTCTCCAACACCACCGTTCAAAAGCATCAATTCTTCGGTGTTCAGCTTTCTTTAGAGTCCAACTCTCACATCCATACATGACGACTGGAAAAACCATAGCCTGACTAGATGGACCTTTGTCGGCAAAGTAATGTCTCTGCTTTTGAATATACTATCTAGGTTGGTCATAACTTTCCTTCCAAGGAGTAAGCATCTTTTAATTTCATGGCTGCAATCACCATCTGCAGTGATTTTGGAGCCCAGAAAAATAAAGTCAGCCACTGTTTCCACTGTTCTCCCATCTATCTGCCATGAAGTGATGGGACCAGATGCCATGATCTTCGTTTTCTGAATGTTGATCTTTAAGTCAATTTTTTCTCATGATGTGCTTTCAGTAACGTGGTTTCCTTACTTCCAAGAGAAATAAAATTGTAACTGGCTCCTATGTTCAGAAATTATTACAAGCAATACTTTTACCTGCCAGATGAGCTATTATTAAGTTTCTGGGGCATTCAAAGCTTGACTCTGCAGAAGCAGAACAAAATCACCTGGCTGCTATTAATACTGCTGCAAGAAATGCTGCCCTTAAAGGGACCAACAGCAACCAAACCTCTGTCATGGTCCAAAAAGCTATTTCCCAAAATGATAATTTAGAAAAACTGGCACAAAGGGCCAACAGTTGGCCTCAGAAAAAGAAAAACAAGATTAGAAATTCAACAACTGTTGGTTTGATAAAAGAAGAAGCTTTAGTTTGGACTAAGAAACAGCCCTGCCCTATGAGAGACTAAAATCCCCACTCCTTATCCCTGTACATGCATTTTGTCAGTCTACTAACAAAATGACGGCCTTCATGAATCAATACCGCTGGGGAAACATCACCTAGTGGCAAATGAGTTACATACTGTCCCATCTAACAGATAAAGTATGATTTAGTCATGACCTGTGTGTTGTCACACTGGACTGAACCTTTGCTTGCAGACAGTCTACTGCCTCTTATGGGGCTAAAGGACCAGCATTTTTAAGATTCAACTGGCAAAATACAGAAGCCCTCCAAATATCTCAACCAAAAGCATTGCTGTTGGTCCTTCTAAATCTCAGATCCACCCCTTCTGTAATTCAGAAACTCTCAACCTCTTGAGATAGTCACAGGACATCCAATGCACTGGGCTCCTGCTTCTCACAATCCACAACTAATAAATGGAGGGTTACTCCAGTATTGAAAGGCCTAATTCCTTCTATGAAAAATAAGCATGTTTTGGCAGGGCAGTCTTCTTATAGGGCACCCTCAGGAAACAAAGACCTCCAGCATCATACCTTGCAATCTGGAGAGGTCGTTTGCTGGAAAAGACACTTCTGGAAGAACCATCTTCAGCATCACTAGACAGGTCCCTACTGAGTAATTACTAACCAACCCTTGTGCCACCGAACTCCAAGGAACACAACTTTTGGATTCATGTGCCACATCTAAAGAAAATGGAGAACTCTGACTGGACCTGCACAGCAACTGGTGATCTGAAAGTAAAGATTCTTCGAATTAAAGCAGACAACAGCCAATGAGACAGCTTTCCCAAGGTATGCAGGTCTGGCCTGCTGGAAGGTTGTCACTGAGGGGCTGCACCCTGCAGGCCCACGAGCCTTGTAACTGCTCAGTCTCAGAGAGAGAGCCTGGAGTCAGCGACAGAGACGTAAATGACTTACTGGACAGGGGTCTTAAATGCCTGAAGCAAGGTGCTGGAGAGACAACCCACTGTGCGTGGCAGACAGCAGGCAGAACAAGACATGGCAGCAATCTGCACTACTTGAGGGAGGAGGGGTCTACCATTTACAGGGGAACTGATGCCAGGTGGGCTCATCAGGAACCAGAGACTAATGAGGAGGACTGGATAGTCCTGTGAGTGAAGTAGGGCGAGGTCAAGCAAGGCATGTACAGAAACCAAGAAAACAGCCATCCTGAATGGGCTAACCATTCGGTCGCCAACGCCAAACCTTAGATTATGGCCTAAGACTTCAGATGATCACCAATGTCTATGATCTTGATAACATATAGATTTTAGATTAAAAGTGCCTGGAAGATCTCTCTCCTACCCCTCCTTTGTAACTGTTACCTTAATAGGTTTCCACTTTGCACTTCCCCCCCACCGGAGACACTACACCCAGGAAAGATACTTTCCGACATAGAGGGACAAAAAGCCTCTGCAAACTACAAAACCTGACTCTTGATCAGCGATGCTTTCAGAGAAAGATCTTGATCAAAAGAGAGAAACGTAAAATATGTATATACATATTAAACAAAAATTTCGATTAAATAGAGTTGGGAGACAAGAAGTGGGGTGCTCTCATAACCCTGTGATGATAGCCGAGCTCAACTGGAAGAAGAATCCTCTTCTTTCCTGGCAAGGACTCCGTCAATGGAGTCTTTGTTTACCACAGCCTTCCCAACTTACTCTTCCCCTTTATAAAATCTTTCTCCTTCCCTGCCAAGCTGGGGAACTGCACCATGTCTTGTCGTGGTTACACACGCCAAATTGGAATTCCCTGCTGATGTCAAATAAGGCCATCTTTCCTGGAGAAATATCTGGCAGTCTTTTGGTTATGGTAAAGAGAACCAGTCCTGACTCGTAAGCCACCAAAATGCAGCCTTAACAGGAAAAATTATGTGTCAAAAAGAAAAAATAATAACCTGAGATCTTAAATGTTCACAAACTGGTTATATTATGATACATCAGCATAAGATGTTAAAATAAGTTATTATAAGATGAGTGATTCCTTCAGAACAAGTTTTTAGTCCACAAGAAAAAAAAAATCCTAAAATTTTGAATTTGAGTCGGGCCAAGTTCATTTCCTCAATCTTTCACTGAATAGAGGCATCTGAGCAGGGCACTCAGCCTGAAATTAACAAAACATATCAGTTACAGCATAGGCTTAGACAAGGGTGGTTTATTACCTGCGGTATTTCCTCTCTCTATGGGCTCAACTTCCTTAGAGCAAAATAAGAATTCAATCAGACTATTTTATAAGTTATCTTTCAGATTTGAAAACCACTGTCTTTAAGATTCTTTTTTTACTCAGTCCAAGGATGTTCCTCACCTCAGACTTCCTAATGCACATTTTTTAAATGTTGTAATTTCTTAAATTGTAAAACAAAGCACAAATACAGAAAAACCCACAAAATAAACGTATAGCTTGAAGAATTATTACAAGAAGGCCATCCTTGTAATCACCACCCAGACCAGCCACAGCACTTTGCCAAGAAGTCCTTCCCTGAGCCTCCAACAATCACAACTCCTCAATACTCCCCCCAAAAGTCATCACTCTCCTGACTCCCATGCGTTTCTTTATAGTTTTCTCATTCAAGTGCGCATTCCCAGACACCTCAGTTTAGTCATGCACATTTTCTAAAAAGCACTGTGCGTCTTTTAAGTCTCTTTTAATCTGTAAGTTCACCCAGGTATCATCAGAGCAACTCACACCTATCAGCAGTTGAAGCTTTTATGATTTCAGCGGGCTGGGCCTATACTCAAACTCTGAAACAAGAGCAGGCAGCAGGGGCACGCAGGTGAAGGCAAGAACCTCCTCTTAATCATCCACACCTTCAAATCTTTAAACTCGCTCTCCAGCAGCATTAGCAACACCCGGGAACTGAGAAGTGCAAATTCCCCAACATGGGGCCCAGACGGTACTGAATCAAAAACTCTGGAAGCGGGATCCAGCAATTTGCGTTTTAACTAGCCCTCCGGTGGCACGCTACCTTAGAAACCAAGTTAACCATTCCCGATAGCACAAGAGACGTCGGGCACTACACTGAGCCCTAAACTGCTGCTCCTCCTCGCTGCACTTTTCGGACCAAATCAATTGCAGGCTTTGAGCTTCGAATGACCTCGAAAGCATAGGCTCTAAGCCGCTACGTTAACACCCTCTCTTCCCGCACGCCACCCGCCCCAAACTGGAGGCTTTCACTGCCTCCCCACGTCCAACGACATCAGTCAGCGAGGCCAGCTTAGAACCCAGGAAGCTCAACCAGAGTTTTAAGAAATAAAACTCCGAATATGAGGTGTCTATAAAGCGCATCTCCAGAACCCAGGTCCCAGAAGAGGTGCTTCGTGTACCCTAAATCAAAAGTTCTGTAGAGTTGAACACAAGCACAAAAAAACGGAGCCCGGAGAGAGAGGGGGCGCTGGGGGCAAAGGGTTCGCGGAGGGAGAGAGAGTGGTGGGCGGCCCCCCTGCAGACCGGCGAACGCTGAGAGAGACAGGGACACAAATTCCTGGCCCCTAAAACCGCCACTGCCGCTCACCTGCTCGCTCGCTGTTGAGAATCCGCAGGTCCATGGGATACCTAGCGGGAGTGCTCGCGTCTCGGCCCCCACGCCTGAAGACGAGTCCACTGGCTAAAGGCCAGGGGCGAAGCAATGGAGCAAGGCGGGACGCAAAAGGAACACAGTGAGGGCGTGTAGGTGAAGCACCCCTCCGGGTTTGGATTCGGCCAGCCGGTCTCCAAGGCAGCACGCAGAACGCCGCTTTGAGCGCCCCGCGCTGATTGGCTGAGCAGTTTCGGTTCCCATTGGCTGGGGCCGGGAAGTGGAGCCGCTAGGGTCAACTTCAATAGCCCCGCGTCAACTTCAATGGCCCCGCGCCTAGCGTTAGGACGAGACCACCGATCGATCCCAAACCGGGGTAGAACGTGCTTGGCGAGGCTCAGAGCGTCAGTGACCGGCCTTGCGAATTCCGCACCGCTCCGCGTTTGGATCGGTCCAACCCGTCTCCAGGGCAGCACGCAGAACGCCGGAAAAAGCGCAGGGCTCTGATTGGCTGAGAAGTTGTGTTGCTATTGGCTGGGGTCTGGAAGTGGGGTGCCCGTATTACGGCGTTGATCCATCCTAACAGTGGGTGGGGGAGTCGGGGCTCGGGGCTGGTCGTCGGGGCCCTTCCTGGGTAGTAATTGAACAGCTGGTGGCAGTGCAGCCTTGTGCCCTCATCGTTTCTTCCTTCCTCCACTGTCCAGTTTTCTTCAATCCTTGGTGGAAGGGGCAATTTAATCTGTAACAATCGCTCCTCAGTTTCCCTCCCCTTTAGAAAAGGTTACGGATTATCTCCCTTTTGTACATGAGAAAAGACCAGAAACCTAATCTCGAGTTGGTTTCCACTCCGGTTCCTGCCCGCTCCCCCTCCACTCCGGCCACACCCTACCCCTCGCCACCCCCGTTCAGCAGGAAGTAGCCAGAGAGGACTGGTGCCCCTTGTCCTGTATCTGAAAGGTCGGGCATGTTGAGGCATGCCCCGGAAAAGTGCCGCAGACGAGTCCTGGAGGCTGGCCAACAACCAAGCAGGCACCGGGAGCGGACCAAACTTCCGGGGACCGACCCCCTGGTCCAATCAGGTGCCATCACGGAGCCCTTGGACACCAACCACCGCTGTAGCCCGCGCTTTCTACCTTATATGGGAGAGCCTGGCTTGGACGCTGGCCCTGGCTATAAAACCTTTCCCCACCCCTCGTACCTCGCAGACTCCTTGCTCACCCGCCCCCAGGAGTTCTGCCCGAGAGCTACCGCCCAATAAAGGCCTTCATCAGCGGTCCATAGAGGTGGCTCTTTCTTCCCGCGGCGTTTCTTACATCTGGCGCCCAACATGGGGCTCAAGGTGAGGGCCCCCGGCACTCGCCGTTGAGGCCCCCCTCGAGCTCCACCACCGCAGTAGCCCCGGACCCAGGCGGCTGACCAACCCCCCGGACGGCAGGATACGGGGTAAGTCCCTTTGGCTTTGGGGCCTGCCCTCCCTGGCGACCACCTCCTAGGGCCCGGTAACGGGTGCGCACTTACTGGGCCCTCCCGGTCACCAGCTTGTGGGGGAGACATCCCCAGCGGCTGAGTAGACCTCCGGCTTCGGCCTTTCCCGGTCCCCAGCTCGTGAGGAAGACGTTCCGAACGGCTGCACGGACCTCCGGCTTCCCTTGACACGTCCGAAGACGTTCCGGCAGCGGGGGTTGCCTCCACGCTTTGTGGTCGCCAAGGGATTGACAGCCTCCAAACCCGATCCCCAATACTCCACCCCCCTTAGAGTGCCTGCTGGCTAACCTGCGGACTCTAAGACTAAAGGGATATATCCGCCCCAAGCAGCTCACTTTTCTGTGTTCACAGGCCTGGCCTCAGTATCCCCTAGATAATGGCTCACAGTGGCCAACCACAGGGACATTAGACTTTGACGTCCTCCGTGATTGAGATAATTACTGCCGGAGAACGGGAACATGGTCTGAGGTCCCCTACGTTCAGGCCTTTTGGGCGTTGCGCTCTCGGCCTGCCCTGTGCACCACGTGCACTCCCAGCCAAATCCTACTCACCATGGCTCCCCCGACTCCACCCTCCCGGGCCAAGCCAGCTCCTCCCCTCTCTGAGTCCTCTGCTTTCTCTGTTCCCCCGGGAGATCTGGGAGCCCCTCCTCCCTATACCTCTCCCACAGCCCCCACCCCTTCCACTCCGGTTCCTGCCCCCTCCCTCTCCACTCCAGCCCCTCCTACCTTCGCTCCCGCCCCTGAGACTCCACCACCGGCCCGGGATCCTCCGGCCCTTAACCCTATCTTGTATCCTTCTCTTCCCCCCATCACTCCCTCCCCTTCTCCAGTTAGCTCCCACACTTGCTCCCACAGCAACCCTCTGGGAGCCTCCCCTCCCCCTCCCCCAGCCCCGCTACTCCCTCTTCGACAAGTAGCCGGAGCTGAGGGTCTAGCCCAAGTCCATGTCCCTTTCTCCCTCCAAGACTTAGCACAGATTGAGGCCAAACTGCGTTCCTTCTCCTCCAACCCCACTCAGTACATTAAGCAGTTTACTGGTCTGACCCGCGCCTACGCCTTGACATGGCAGGACATATATGTCATCCTGGGGTCTACCACCACCCCCGAAGAGAGGCAGGCCATCTGGACGGCAGCCAAGGCTCAGGCCGGCAGCCAAGGCTCAGGCCGACCAGAGGCACTATGCCAACCCCTCCCCCGAGCGCCCCCCGGGGGCTCAGGCGGTTCCTGACACTGACCCTGATTGGAACTACCAGGAAGGGGGTGGCGGCCAGCTGCGAGTACGCTATATGATAGAGTGTATCCTCGATGGGATGGAAACGTCCTCTCATAAGGTTGTAAACCTCCTCAAACTAGATGAGGTGACCCAGGGGCCCGACGAAAACCCAGCCATGTTCCTTAATCGGCTGACCGAGGCCCTCATCCAATACACCAGGCTGTCCCCTGAGTCCCCCATCAGGGCAGCCACGTTGGCCAATCGTTTTATCTCCCAGTCTGCCCCCGATATCCGAAAAAAGTTGGCCAAGGCTGAGGACGGCCCTCAGACCCCTATCCGAGACCTGGTAAAAATGGCTTTTAAGGTCTACAACGCCCGCGAAGAAACTGCTGAGGCCAGCCGAAAGGCAAGGCTCAAGCAAAAGGCCGAATTTCAGGCAAGCCTCCTAAACCAGCAAACCCAGGTCTTGGTAGCGGCCGGCGGCGGGCTCGGGGCCCCAAAACCCCTCTCCGGGGGCCTGCTTCAAGTGCAGGCAAGAAGGGCACTGGGCCAAGATGTGCCCCAATCCGTGGCCTCCTTCCAAGCCGTGCCCGTTGTGCAAACGACGAGGACACTGGGCTAGTGACTGTCCCCAGGCCTCTCGGGCCTCGACCTCTAGGGGCCGGGGACCAGAGCGCCCCAGGGAGACCTCCTGCCCTCCTCCGGCTTTGGAGCTGCCGAGCTTCGACGGTGACTGACGCCGCCCAGACTCGGGGACCCCAATAACCCAAGCCGAGCCCAGGGTAACACTCCAGGTAGCGGGTAAGTCCATCAATTTTCTGGTTGATACGGGGGCTACCTATTCGGTCCTTCCCTCTTTCCGAGGCACTCTACATCCTTACCAGGTTTCGGGTATGGGCATTGACGGCCGACCCTCGTGTCCGCTCCAAACCCAACCACTATCCTGTCAATTAGATTCTTGTCTATTTACCCACTCCTTTTTGGTCATCCCCTCCTGCCCTACTCCTCTCTTGGGAAGAGATATACTTGCTAAGCTGAAGGCCACTCTTCAGCTAACTCCAGGATCGGCTCCCACGTCAGGGGCCTTCCTAATGCTACTTGTTGACCCCCCAACCTCTTCTGTTAATCGTGAGGTCTGGGACACCCGAGTCCCGGTGGTGGCTCGTCACCACCCTCCAGTCCTCATCCGGCTAAGGGACCCCACCTGTTTCCCAGCCCAGCCCCAGTTTCCTTTGTCTACTCCCAACCTCAGGGGGCTAAAGCCCATCATCGACCGTCTCATGGGACAGGGTCTCCTGATCCCCACGACCTCCCCCTGTAACACGCCCATCCTCCCTGTTCGAAAGGCTTCAGGAGACTACGGCTAGTGCAGGATCTCCGCCTGATCAACGCAGCGGTGATCCCTGCCCATCCACTTGTCCCTAACCCCTACACCCTCCTTTCTTCCATACCTCCTCAGACCTCTCATTTCACCGTTATTGACCTCAAGGACGCCTTTTTTACCATCCCACTCCACCCTGACTGCCAATTCCTCTTTGCCTTCACCTGGACTGACCCTGACACCCAGCTGACCACACAACTCACGTGGACCGTACTCCCTCAGGGGTTCAGAAACAGTCCCCACTACTTCGGGCAGGCTCTGTCCCGGGACCTGGCCAGATGCCCGCTTTGCCCTAGCACCCTCCTCCAATACGTAGACGACTTGCTCCTTTGCAGCCCCTCAGAAGAGACCTCCCAACAACATACTACAACTCTCCTCAATTTCCTTGGTTCCTAGGGTTACAGAGCCTCACAATCCAAAGCCCAACTGACTCAGACTTCTGTCGTCTATCTGGGCCTCCAAATCACTCCGACCACTAAAGCCCTGACAGCAGACCGGTGTAGCCTCCTCCGGTCCATCTGCCCTCTGGCCGATGGAGACCAGATATTGTCCTTCTTAGGCCTGACGGGATTCTTCCGACACTGGGTCCCAAATTATGCTACCCTGCCCAAACCTCTATATGCGGCAGCTAAAGAGACTCCCACAGGGCCGCTGTCTTCCCCCACCGAAGTGACTCAGGCCTTCCACGCTTTACGCTCAACCCTATTGGCTGCACCCCCTCACTTTCTCCCAAATCCCAACTATCCGCACCATCTATACTCTGATGAAAAGGGAGGGATAGCCTTTGGAGCCTTGGTGCAACCAATTGGCCCCGAATTGCTGCCTATTGCTTACATATCCAAACAACTTGACCCCACAGCCAGGGGATGGTTCCCCTGCCTGCGGGCACTAGCGGCAGCGACAACGTTGTACGCCGATACTAAAAAGCTGATTCATGGCCAACCCCTGACCATCTTCTCGCCTCACCGTCTTGGTGACCTTTTAGCCTCTAGATTTCTTTCTGAACTCAGCGAGTCCAGGCTCCAACAATTTCACCTGATATTTCTGGACAATCCTCAGGTTTCCGTGGGCCGCTCCCCACAATTAAACCCGCTTTCCTCACTACCCTCACTCCCTCTCTCCTCAGAACCCCCAGCCCACTCATGCTCAGAGATCCTTGAGTCCCTTATGCAACCACCCCACAGCCTGTTCTCCAAACCTCTACCAAACACAGAGCTAACTTTGTTCGCGTCGATGGGAGCTCAAAGCGAGACCCCAATGGAAACCGAAGGGCGGCTTATGCTGTGGTAACCACCTGGGAAGTCCTAGAAGCTCAGCCCTTGCCACCCGGGACGACTTCTCAGAAGGCTGAACTAACAGCCCTAACTAGAGCCTTACACCTAGCAGAAGGAAAGAGGGCCAATATTTACACAAACTCCAAGTATGCCTTCTTGATTGCCCATTCTCACGCGGCAATCTGGAAAGAATGGGGCTTCCTGACCACTAAAGGATCCCCCATCTGTAATGCCCCCCACATTACTTGACTGTTGGATGCCTTATCCCTGCCCAAAGAGGTCGCTATCATACACTGCAAGGGACACCAAAATACCCATGACATTGTCGCTCTGGGTAATAATACGGCAGATCAAGTGGCTTGACAAATTACCTTACAACAAGACCCCGAGCCCCTGCTGACTTTGAGATCCACCCTCAACCCAGATTATTCCAGCGAGGAAGCCAGAGCCTTGCTGGCGCAAGAAGGGGCTCAGAGGCACCCATCGGGATGGATACTACTCCATAATAAACCAGTGCTTCCTGAGCGCCAGGCTAAGGCCATAATATCCCAAATCAACAATACCCTCCACATCGGACCAAGGGCTCTCTTTTCCTTTCTCAGCCCTGTCTTTTCTCCCCTACATCTCAGATAGACCATATATGCCGTCCACCGCTCCTGCCTAACATGTGCCTCCACCTCTCCTCAAGGACCCCCACAGAGAGACTCACCAGTTGAGGGGACATATGCCCGGGCAGGATTGGCAGATAGACTTCACCCACATGCCCAGACATCAAACCTACCACTATCTGCTGGTCTTGGTGGACACCTTTTCAGGATGGGTCGAGGCCTTCCCCACCGCCCGAGAGACGGCAGCGGCGGTGGTGGAGGTCTTGACGGCCCATCTCATTCCCAGATTTGGGTTGCCAAACTCTCTCCAGTCTGACAATGGGCCTGCATTTATCTCGCAGATCTCTCAGCAGGTGGCTGCAGCCCTGGGTATCGACTGGCATCTCCACATCCCCTATCGGCCCCAATCGTCAGGCAAGGTAGAGCGGGTGAACAGCATCATCAAGACGCATCTGACCAAGCTTGCCTCAGAACTGCGGCTGTCTTGGGTCGACCTCCTTCCTCTGGCTCTCACTCGCATTCGCACCACACCACACTCCAAAACAGGTTTGACCCCTTTTGAACTGCTCTACGGCAGGCCCTATCTCCTGACTCACCTCCCCGAGGGAGAGGCTCCCCGACTCGCGGGGTACCTCCCCCTCTTCTCCCTCCTGCGATCCTTGCTGAGGGAACACGCAGACCGGGTCCTGCCACAACCGACAGACGACGAGGGGCCCACCCGGCCTCTAGCACCAGGAGATCAGGTACTGCTAAAAACCCTGAGTCCCCACCCACTACAGCCTCGCTGGACGCGACCCCATACTGTAATCCTCACCACTCCTACAGCAGCCAAACTCCTGGGACACGAGCCCTGGTACCACCTGGCCCGACTCAAACGAGCTCCCCCGGGTCTCTCAGAGACAGGGGTGGCCCCGGCCCCGACCCCTTCTCCCGATCACTCCTACCGCTCCACCCTCACGGGGCCGACCAAACTGACCATCACCCAAACCCCTCTGTCGTCGATTCCTGAATGACTGAGAGACCACAGTCCAATTTGATCCGATGCTGGCCTGGCATCACCCGCTGTGGCTGCTGACAATTACAGCTCTGGCCATACTTTTTGCCATTGGATTAGTGGCCGCGGCCCTCGCGATTGGTCCCTCACTCTTCGACGGTCCCTGGCCCTCACATACCTAGCCACCTGCTTCCTACTCCTGGGGTGCTATTCCCTTGGGACACCCTGACCTGGTTACCGTAAGCTCCATCCTTACGGGACCCCCGAGGCTGGTTGTCCGCCGCACCCCTTTCACCCCAACCTCAGAACAATGCGGGGCTCTCTACTCTGGGTTACTCTGGGGGTACTGGGGGTCCTAGAAAAAGGGGGGCACACCAACCAAAACCCCCACCAGCCCTTTCAGGTCACCTGGATCTTAAAAAATGGAGAGACCTACGAAGAGCTAAACCGGACCACAGCCACCCAACCGAAAGATAAGTGGTGGCCTGACCTATACTTTCACCTCCAACAGCTAACCAAGACCTCATGGGCCCGGGCATATCTCAGAAAGGTCGGGTTTTATGCCTGCCCGGGACATCAGCGGGAAAACATAAAGACCTGTGGGGGAATGGTGAGCCGCTACTGTAAATCCTGGGACTGTGTCACTTCCAACGATGGGTACTGGAAATGGTCGGTGACCAAGCCAGACCTGATCAATATGTCCTTCGTAAATCCCATCACCCAGGACATGTGGAACCACAGATTCACAAAGTACTGCCCCGACTGTGACTTAGTCAGACTATCATTCACACAGCAAGGACGGACTGAAAACAGATGGATCTCCGGGCTAGCCTGGGGAATACAGGTCTATGATGGCTGGGGGGCCCCAAGCGCAACGCTATATGTCCAGCAAGTCCTGCAACCCGCTCAGACCCATGCTGTGGGGCCCAACCAGGTTACTGCACCTCCCCGCCCCTCACCACGGGGGACAAACGCCACAAATGTTGTGACCTCGCCTACCCTCACCCCCTCTTCAGCTGACCCAGATTGACCCACCAGAGACCCAAGAACCCCTGTGGGCCTTGGTCAAAGAAACCTACGGGGCCCTCAACCACTCCAATCCTAATCCGACCCAATCCTGCTGGCTTTGCTACACCCTACATCCACCTTACTACAAGGCCGTGGGCTTAAATGCTACCTACAACTTATCCATTCTCTCCAACCCACTGCAGTGCTCTTGGGGAGACTGCAAGGTGGGCCTTCAAAGAAGTGTGGGGTTTGGGGACCTGCTTAGGCACAGTTCCTATAGATAAACAAACCTTGTGCGCCCAGACTGGCGGTGATACCAACTTCACCAATAAGACCTACGTCATACCCGAAACCGGGTGGTGGGTATGCTCACAGACTGGGCTAACGCACTGTCTCCACTTGGCTGTCTTCAACCAGAGCAGGGAATTCTGTGTCATGGTAGCGGTAGTGCCCAAGATTACATACCATCCAGAAGAGGTCCTCTACAACTTTTGGGACCGAGACACCCCAGCTCCTAGACATAAGAGGGAGCCCGTTACAGCTATTACTCTGGCAACGCTGTTCGCCCTGGGGGCAGCTGGAACGGGCACGGGCATTGCTTCCCTGACCACACAACATCAGGGCCTGATCAGCCTGAGGGCCGCAATTGACATCGCCTGCATAGAGAAGTCCATGATGGCCCTAGAAAAGTCCCTGACTTCCCTTTCCGAAGTGGTATTACAAAACCGCAGAGGACTAGACCTGGTCTTTTTGCAGCAGGGGGGCCTCTGTGCAGCCCTCAAAGAATGCTGTTTCTACGCTGATCATACTGGAGTGGTTCGAGAGTCCATGGCTAAAGTAAGAGGGATTAGAATGCAGGAAGAGAGAGAGGGAGGCCCAGCAGGGCTGATTTGAGTCCTGGTTCCAGAGCTCCCCTTGGCTGACAACTTTGCTATCCTCCCTAATGGGACCACTCATCATTCTCCTGCTGCTCCTGACTTTCAGGCCCTGTATCCTAAATTAGCTTTTGGCCTTTATCAAACAACGGCTCAACACGGTCCAGCTGATGGTGCTGCAACAGCAGTACCAAGAGCTTCCAACAAACACTCCGTGACAAAATTAACGGCAGATGCCCCCTGTCATCCCGGCCGCACCCTACCCCTCGCCGCCCCCGTTCAGCAGGAAGTAGCCAGAGAGGACCGGCGCCCCTTGTCCTATATCAAAAAGGTCAGGCATGTTGAGGAATGCCCCGGAAAAGTGCCGCAGATGAGTCCCGGAGGCTGGCCAACAACCAAGCAGGCACCAGGAGTGGACCCCTGCAGCCTGGTCCAATCAGGTGCTGACACGGAGCCCTTGGACACCAACCGCCGCTGTAGCCCGTGCTTTCTACCTTATATGGAAGAGCCTGGCTTGGACACCGGCCCTGGCTATAAAACCTTTCCCCACCCTTCATACTTCGCAGACTCCCTTTGTCTCCTTGCTCACCCGCCCCCGGGAGTTCTGCCCGAGAGCGACCGCCCAATAAAGGCCTTCATCAGCGGTCCATAGAGGTGGCTCTTTCTTCCCGCGGCGTTTCTTAACAATTATGACTTTCGAAGCTCCAAACTCTCAAATTCCAACCACCAGAAACGTAAGCACAAGCTTCTCTCTTCCACACGGAGTTAGCTCACAGATAAGTACCTTTGGCATCAGAATTATCTGAAGCTCTGGTTAAAACAGGGCCCGCCCACCCACAGAATTTCTGATTCTGTAAATCTGGTGAGCCCCCAAAGTTCTCATATCTATTAAGGTGATGTGAATGTTGCGAATAACGGACCACGCTTTGCAAACCTTTACGGGTAGGAACTGTGTCTGTCTCTCATCTCAGGTTAATCGTGTCTCCTGTTCTTTGACCTCTAACCCTTCTTGCCTTCCCAAGAGTCTTAAATTAGCCTTGATTGTCAGTTTTTTGTATTTAGGAGATTTGATGTGGAAAAAAAATTCCTTATATATCACTTCCTAATTACTCAAGACATACAATGAAATATCAGCTAATTTATTCTGAGTTTTGACAGCCTCATCCTTAATGTCAGAAATAAGTATCTGGAATGTAGTTATTCCTTAAAACTGGTTAAATACACATCACCTGTGTTGAAGAAGTTCCCATATTCTTGGAACAACTAGGGAACCTAAGAAAGATGTTCCACTTCTACTTAGGAACCAAACCAGGTCATTTGGGAAAGTCTATAACTGTCCTCACAAAATATCTGGATTCATGATTCGAGGACCTGAACACATCAATTTACCAAAAAGCCTCCCAAATTCTAAGACTTAAACCCTAATGGCACTTAACAACGAGGAAGGAAGAATGAAATTAGAGCACTCCCTAATACCATTTGTTGTTGAGTCACTCAGTCCTGTCCAACTCTTTTGCAACCCCATGGACGGTAGCCCCAAGGTTCCCTGTCCATGGGGATTCTCCAGGCAAGGATACTGGAGTAGGTTGCCATTTCCTTCTCCACCCTAATTCCATACACAAAAAAATAAAATGGATTTAAGACCTAAATGTAAAGCTGCTGCTGCTAAGTCACTTCAGTCGTGTCCGACTCTGTGCAACCCCATAGACGGCAGTCCACCAGGCTCCCCCGTCCTGGGATTCTCGAGGCAAGAACACTGGAGTGGGTTGCCATGTCCTTCTCCAAGGCATGAAAGTGAAAAGTGAAAGGGAAGTCGCTCAGTCATGTCTGACCCTCAGTGATCCCATGGACTGCAGCCCACCAGGCTCCTCCATCCATGGGGTTTTCCAGGCAAGAGTACTGGAGTGGGGTGCCATTGCCTTCTCCAAATGTAAAGCTAGACACTATAAAACCCTGAGAGGAAAACATAGGCAGAACATTCTTTGGCATAAATCTCAGCAAGATCTTTTTTGACCCACGACCTAGAGTAATGAAAATAAAAACAAAAATAAATGGGACCCAACTAACCTTAAAAACTTTTGCATATCAAAGTAAACCATAAACAAAATGAAAAGATAACCCTCGGAATGGGAGAAAATATTTGCAAATGAGGCAACCCACAAGCAATCTCCAAAATATATAAACAGCTCATGCAGCTCAGTATCAAGCAAATCAAAATATGAGCTAAAGATCTAAGTAGACATTTCTCCAAAGAAGACATAAAGATGGCCAAAAAGCACATGAAAAGCTACTCAACATCACTACTTACAGAGAAATGTAAATCAAAACTTCATTGAGTTATCACCTCACACCAGTCAGAATGGCCATCATCAAAATAGCTACAAACAATAAATACTGGCTAGAAGAGTCAGACACGACTGAGCGACTTCACTTTCACTTTTCCCTTTCATGCTTTGGAGAAGGAAATGGCAACCCACTCCAATGTTCTTGCCTGGAGAATCCCAGGGACGGGGAAGCCTGTTGGGCTGCCGTCTATGGGGTCGCACAGAGTCAGACATGACTGAAGGGATTCAGCAGCTGCAGCAGGATATGCAGAAAAGGGAACCCTCCTACACTGTTGGTGGAAATGTAAATTGGTACAGCCACTGTGAAGAACAGTATGGAGAATCCTCAAAAAACTAAAAATAGAACTGCCATATGACCTAGCAATCCCACTCCTGTGCATAATATATCTAGAGAAAACCATACTAATTTAAAAAGATACAAGCAACCCAGTGTTTGTTGCAGCACTATTTACAATAGCCAGGATGTGGGGAACAACCTAAATGTCCATCAACAGAGAAATGAATAAAGATGTGGCACATATGTAAAATGGACTATTCGTCATAAAAGGAAAGAAAATAGTTCCATTTGCTGAGATGTAGATACATCTAGAGATTGTCATATACAGTGAAGTCAGAAGGAGAAAAATATCATATAACACCTCTTATATGTGGAATCTAGAAAAAATAGTGAGAAGTGAAATTCGCTCAGTCGTGTCTGACTCTTTGTGACCCCATGGAACCCCGCCAGGCTCCTCTGTCCATGGAATTCTCTAGGCCAGAGTACTGGAGTGGATAGCCTTTCCCTTCTCCAGCGGATCTTCCCAACCCAGGGATCAAACTCAGGTCACATTGCAGGCAGAGTCTTTACCATCTGAGCCACAAGGGAAGCCCAAAAATTCTGGAGTGGGTAGCCTATCCCTTCTCCAGCAGATCTTCCCGACCAGGAATCAAACCAGAGTCTCCTATATTGCAGGCAGATTCATTACCAACTGAGCTATCAGGAAAGCCTGAAAAAGTAGTACAGATGGACTTATTTGCAAAACAGAAATCAAGACACGGATATAAAGAGCAAACTTAAGGATACCAAGAAGGAAAGGGGAGGGTGATGTGAAGTGGAGGTTGGGACTAACATAGATACACTGCTGTTGCTGCTGCTGCTAAGTCGCATTAGTCGTGTCTGACTCTGTGCGACCACAGAGACCGCAGCCCACCAGGCTTCTCTATCCCTGGGATTCTCCAGGCAAGAATACTGGAGGGGGTTGCCATTTCCTTTTCCAATGCATGAAAGTTAAAATGAAGTCGCTGCTCAGTCGTCTGACTTCACGACCCCCTGGACTGCAGCCCACCAAGCCCCTCCGTCCATGGGATTTTCCAGGCAAGAGTACTGCAGTGGGGTGCCATTGCCTTCTCCATAGATAGACTACTATATATAAAATAGATAACTAGTGATAACCTACTGTATAGCACAGGGAACTCTCCACAATGCCCTGTAGTGATTTAAATGGGAGGGAAACCCAAAAAAGAGAAGATATATGTATACGTGCGGTTGATTCAGTTTTTGCTGTACAGCAGAAAGTAACAAAACTTTGTAAAGCAACTATACTTCAATAAAAATTAATTTAAAAAGAACAAGGAAGGAAAGCATCATCAGATGGAAAATCTAAGGCCTTTCCGTCTGGAACACAGAAAACACTCGGAAAAGCAGAGGCTCTACAGCAGAAGTAACCCCAACTCAGCCACTAGCATTTGAGTCTCCAGGCATGTAATCCTCATCTTGGTAATAGATGAAAGGAATTCTACCTCCCCTACCAGCTGGCTTGACACTCTGGGCAGCATCTGTCTGCCCTGGCTTTTGCTTCCAAGATGAAAACTTTGAATCGCTTTGTTAGTGACATGAGCAAAGGACCTGGAGCACTGAGGATGGGGAATGCCTTCTGAACCTTGTGTCCCTTCCTGCCCAGAAAGATGGCATGGCTAGTGTTTTTATATTTGATGCAAAGATTGGAAGTTTCCTTGTTGGGGAAAGAGATTGGCCCAAGAGAAAATATTGACATCTAGCTTAGGGAAGGTCTCCCAGTGAAAGAGCCTATCTCAGTGCCTTGACCCAAAATGAAGTTTATTAATCAATAAACCTTCAAAATATGCAATAAACACTGAATGAGCCTTTTAGTGTCTTACTCTTGCATGTGAGGGCTTCCCTTGTGGCTCAGCTGGTAAAGAATCTACCTGCAATGTGGGAGACCTGGGTTTGATCCCTGGTTTGGGAAGATCCCCTGGAGAAGGGAAAGGCTACCCGCTCCAGTATTCTGGCCTGGAGAATTCCATGGACTGTATAGTCCATGGGGTCACAAAAAGTCAGACATGACTGAGCGACTTTCACTTAACTTGTATGTGAACACATAGAAATATCAAGATAAACAAGAAAAGACTCTATCATTAAAGACAAAGATTAAATTAAGCAAATGAATAAAAGTAACAGAGGAAACAAAGACAATGCAGAAAACTGAAATTTCAAAACTATATTTAGTATCTTTACAAATGCTATAAAGTTTTATAAATAAAGCTTTATAGCATCCATCAGTTCAGTTCAGTTCAGTCGCTCAGTCGTGTCCAACTCTTTGTGACCCCATGAATCGCAGCACGCCAGGCCTCCCTGTCCATCACCAACTCCCGGAGTTCACTCAGACTCATGTCCATCGAGTCAGTGATGCCATCCAGCCATCTCATCCTCTGTCGTCCCTTTCTCCTCCTGCCCCCACCTAGTCCCTCCCAGCATCAGAGTTTTTTCCAATGAGTCAACTCTTCACATGAGGTGGCCAAAGCACTGGAGTTTCAGCTTTAGCGTCATTCCTTCCAAAGAAATCCCAGGGTCGAGCTCCTTCAGAATGGACTGGTTGGATCTCCTTGCAGTCCAAGGGACTCTCAAGAGTCTTCTCCGACACCTCAGTTCAAAAGCATCAATTCTTCGGTGCTCAGCCTTCTTTACAGTCCCACTCTCACATCCATACACGACCGCAGGAAAAACCATAGCCTTGACTAGACGGACCTTAGTCGGCAAAGTAATGTCTCTTCTTTTGAATAGACTATCTAGGTTGCTCATGGCTTTTCTTCCAAGGAGTAAGCGTCTTTTAATTTCATGGCTGCAATCACCATCTACAGTGATTTTGGAGCCCAAAAAAATAAAGTCTGACACTGTTTCCACTGTTTCCCCATCTATTTCCCATGAAGTGATGGGACCGGATGCCATGATCTTCGTTTTCTGAATGTTGAGCTTTAAGCCAACTTTTTCATTCTTCTCTTTTACTTTCATCAAGAGGCTTTTAGCTCCTCTTCACTGTCTGCCATAAGGGTGGTGTCATCTGCATATCTGAGGTTATTGATTTTTCTCCCAGAAATCTTGATTCCAGCTTGTGTTTCTTCCAGTCCAGCATTTCACATGATGTACTCTACATAGAAGTTAAACAAGCAGGCTGACAATATACAGCCTTGATGTACTCCTTTTCCTATTTGGAACCAGTCTGTTGTTCCATGTACAGATCTAACTGTTGCTTCCTGGCCTGCATACAGATTTCTCAAGAGGCAGGTCAAGTGGTCTGGGATTCCCATCTCTTTCAGAATTGTCCACAGTTTATTGTGATCCACACAGTCAAAGGCTTTGGCAAAGTCAATAAAGCAGAAAGAGATGTTTTCTGGAACTCTCTTGCTTTTCCATGATCCAGTGGATGTTGGAAATTTGATCTCTGGCATCCATAGTTTCCACTTTATTTTCTCTTTAAGAGATATTTAAGAATTAGGTTCTGTTCATTTTTAATTAACAACTGGATAGATTTTTGCTGTTGTTGTTGGCTTGTAGAGCTACTTGATTTGAGGGGTTTTTGGAAATTTCCTTTGTGCTCTAATAAGTGGTTAATGTTGTTAAATGTTGCATGGGTGTTTGGAAAGAAGATATAGTTTTATTTGTTGGGTTCAAAATTTCATATGCATATTTTCAAGCTTAGTAACTGACATGTTCAAATCTTTTAAATCCTCTTTTTCTGGTGCTTTATCCTGCTTGCTCTGCCAGTTCCTGAGAACTGTTTTTGGAAGTTACTCATTAAGGTTGTGGATTTGCTGATTCTTTGTCATTAGATTTAGTTCAAGCTTAGGAAAATAACAACAAAATGTGCTGATGGAAATGAAAGGCTTTAAGTAAAGATAAACACAGAAATGAATGAAACAGAAGGGAGAGTGGGTAGGAATCCTCTCAACGGGGGTGTGAACTTGAGAGGGCAGGAGATGGTTTCCACGACGCTCTTCCGGGTTGTCATTTCCCCAGAGAACTGGACAAGGAGGTTGGCCATGGTGTCACGGGGTCTCTAGCCCTCCCTAAGATGAGACATGCTCTGCACTCAGGTGGCCAGCTCAGGGGACAGACCCTGCTGGAGACGGAAGCTGGACGCTGGAGGCCAGGATTGCTGCACCTCGTCACTCTGGAAGGCCTGGGAGAAAGCATGATCATTCTTCCAGCACCAACTCATTAATGAAGAACCAGACACCACCTCCCTCTTAGATGGGGGATTTTCAACCTTATAATATTATTAATAACTCATAGCCCATAAAATTTCTGGCCTTCCTCCTTTAATAACAAAATTATTCCTTCTAACATGCATCACACGTACTGTGGCAACTCCAGGATGAACTAGATTTCCAGTGAAAATAGGTATGTTTTTCGGCTACTTTGTGTGACACATTTCTTAACCGTTGCTCCCTTTCCAGATCCTCTTTACCTCTGGCCCTCACTCCGCTTTACCTGACGCTGCTATCTTCTTCTTCTTTCCTCAAAGCTCATTTTACTGTGTGAAACAAATTTTACTGAAGGTGTGGCAATAGCAGAGAAAGGTTACAACACAACCGAAAACTGAGTGTTAGACACAGATATAGAAAACAAACTTCTGATAACCAAAGGGGAGAGTGGGAGAGGGATAAATGAGGAGTCTGATATTTATATATATATACACTAGTATAAATAAAAGAGAAAACCTACAAGGACCTACCATAATAGCAGAGGTAACTACGCTCAACACCTTGAAACAAACTATAACGGAAAAGAACCTAAAAAACAATATATGTGTGAATCACTGAACCGCTTTGCTGTACACCTGAAATTAATACTAACTAACATTGTAAATCAACTAATCTTAATAAAAAAAATTTTAAGTGAGTGTTAGATGTAATGCTGGTAAGAGTGTTAGAAAGCAGGCACTTTCACATTGATGATGGGTGGGTCACTTATTTGTCAATAACTGTGAAAATAATAAATGCACATCCCCATTGACCCAGAAATTCTAATTCTAAAAATTTATCTAGTAGATATATTCTTTACACTTGCAAGATGACATATGCACAAAAGTGTTCGTTACAGCCTTTGTAATTTTTTGAAAATTGATATCAGCTCAAATTTCTATCAACAGAAGACTGATTAAATTAGAAATGACTTTGTTCTTTGTGTTCAGTTCAGTTCAGTTCAGTTCAGTCGCTCAGTCGTGTCTGACTCTCTGCGATCCCATGAATTGCAGCACGCCAGGCCTTCCTGTTCATCACCATCTCCCGGAGTTCACTCAGACTCACGTCCATCGAGTCCGTGATGCCGTCCAGCCATCTCATCCTCTGTCATCCCTTCTCCTCCTGCCCTCAATCCCTCCCAGCATCAGAGTCTTTTCCAATGAGTCATCTCTTCTCATGAGGTGGCCAAAGTACTGGAGTTTCAGCTTTAGCATCATTCCTTCCAAAGAAATCCCAGGGTCGAGCTCCTTCAGAATGGACTGGTTGGATCTCCTTGGAGTCCAAGGGACTCTCAAGAGCCTTCTCCGACACCACAGTTCAAAAGCATCAATTCTTTGGCTCTTAGCCTTCTTCACAGTCCAACTCTCACATCCATACGTGACCACAGGAAAAACCATAGCCTTGATTAGACGGACCTTAGTCGGCAAAGGAATGTCTCTTCTTTTGCATATGCTATCTAGGTTGGTCATAACTTTTCTTCCAAGGAGTAAGCATCTTTTAATTTCATGGCTGCAATCACCATCTACAGTGATTTTGGAGCCCCAAAAAATAAAGTCTGACACTGTTTCCACTGTTTCCCCATCTATTTCCCATGAACTGATGGGACCAGATGCCATGATCTTCGTTTTCTGAATGTTGAGCTTTAAGCCAACTTTTTTGCTCTCCTCTTTCACTTTCATCAAGAGGCTTTTTAGGTCCTCTTCACTGTCTGCCATAAGGGTGGTGTCATCTGCATATCTGAGGTTATTGATTTTTCTCCCAGAAATCTTGATTCCAGCTTGTGTTTCTTCCAGTCCAGCATTTCACATGATGTACTCTACATAGAAGTTAAACAAGCAGGCTGACAATATACAGCCTTGATGTACTCCTTTTCCTATTTGGAACCAGTCTGTTGTTCCATGTCCAGTTCTAACTGTTGCCTCCTGACCTGCATACAGATTTCTCAAGAGGCAGGTCAAGTGGTCTGGGATTCCCATCTCTTTCAGAATTTTCCACAGTTCATTGTGATCCACACAGTCAAAGGCTTTGGCATAGTCAATAAAGCAGAAAGAGATGTTTTTCTGGGACTCTCTTGCTTTTCCATGATCCAGCGGATGTTGGCAATTTGATCTCTGGTTCCTCTGCCTTTTCTAAAACCAGCTTGAACATCAGAGAATTCATGGTTCATGTATTGCTGAAGCCTGGCTTAGAGAATTTTGAGCATTACTTTACTAGCACATGAGATGTTATGGATGTTATAGCATGTTCTTTGTGTATAGATATGAAAATGTCTCCAAGATTAATGAGTAAAGGGAAAAAGCAAGGTGTATAACACTGAGCATAGTAGACTACCATTTGTGGACAGAAAAAAAGAGGGGCAAGAATATATGTCACTATTTGCTCATATGTAAAAAATAAACAGATTCAGCATCTCCTGAATGATGGAGAGGAAATGGGTAACTACTGACTGGGTGGAGGGGAAGTGGGTAGGTGGGTGCAGGACTGGGTATGAGAGACGCATTTTGTACAGTTCAAATGTGGAAGCTTGTAACTGTTCCACGTATTCTATTTGTACTTTGTGTAATTTAAATGAATACGTTTATATGTTATATACATGTATACTTTATTTATATGTCTATAATTTAAGTAGACAAAATGGAATGTGGCCCAGTGATAGCCTGCAAGTCCTCCCACCAGTAACCACACACCATGCACCACCCTCCTCCCTGGACTCTGCCTGTTTTCTCTTATTACCTCTTCTATTCATTCAGGACTTTACCCTCCATTCTTCCTTGTCCTCTGGGGAAAACTGTAAGTCTTAGCATGTGATCTGATGGAGCATCAGAACTCTGTAGCCATTACTCACCTCTAGACAGAACTTATCTAATCTAACCTTTCATCATCAGCAAATTCATTAAGGAGCTTGCCTAGACAAATATCACCCACTCCTGGCTTTTACCTTTAGCAGTGCAAAGAATCTGCAGATTATTTGAATTCAGATATTTCTCTTTATTCAGATTTTCTCAGATTAAGTCAGCCTCCCTAAGAGTCTGTGACAGGGGAGAGGAGAAGCAAATTCTCCTTGTCCAGAGTAAAAGTCAGTTTCTTTTCCTCTTATTTTCTTTTCCCACTACACCATGCTGGATCTTAGTTCCCCGACCCAGTATCAAACCTATGCCCCCTGCATTGGGAGAACTGAGTCTTAACCACTGGGCCACGAGGGAAGTCCTTCTTTTCCTCTTTCATGATACAGTTAACAATGAAATGAACATTCTTATACACCCATCTTGGCGAGTATCTCTGGTTTTTTGCCTGAGGATAAATTTTATATGTGGGAGGGTAGTGTCAAAGGCTTAACACTTCTTTTGTGATTAAAAAGAAAATATTTTCAATCTTAAGCATTTCCCACAGGGAGATTAGCTATTCACGTATCTTTCTAGTTGTCCCAGTTTTCAGTATCAGATTACTTAGTCCATCAGTAATCTGTTTTGCTGAATATTGGTAAACTAGGTTATAATTTTCTTATTCTTCAGAATAATTAACCAATTATCCTAGCACTAAAATTCTCCATTTCCTCATGAATTTGAGGTGCCTCCTTCAATACAGACCAGTTTTTTAATATGCACATAGAGGTTTGTTGCTAGCTTATTAATGTTGCTCCATTGAGTTCTCCATGTTTTGAACAAGTTAAAGATGGTTCTTAATCATTTGGGTATTAAATTTTTCTAATACAGAAGAAAGAAAAATTATAGGCTGAGAACGAAGGGGCAGGGATGACAACGAAAAGATAGGGGAAATGGTTAAGACAGGACAGTGTGTTACTGTGAGTCACTCAGAATCAAGATACTGAACTCTCTCGTGGTCTGGCTGTGGCTTGTTGCTGCTGTTGTTCACTAAGTCATGTCCAACTCTCTGCACTGTAGACCCTCAAATGATGAGAAAAAAGTCTGGCATTATGACTGTCTGGAGTGGGCAGTAATCTATGAGCAAGACACAGGAATCGTGCATATCATCTGTCCACACACCAACAGATGTATATTGAGAGCCCCCATATGGTAGGCACTACATTAGCTCCTGAGGCTAAAGCAGTGAACAAAAGAATAGGATTCTGACTTCTTGAGCTTACTGGAAGAAGAGACAAAAAAAGACTGTCCCTGGAGTAGGAAAATGTAGTCAGTGGAAGTTATGCGTCTTGTTTCCTTTTCTTATTAAGATAAGCAGGTGATAGTCAATTTTTGACAGCTCAGAACATTCATCTCCTTTCTTCCCATGTTTGGGTTGTTGATCACTGCCTTAGGTTGCGTTGCCTAGAAAATGAAGCTGAGAAGGGAATTTCTGTGCATGTGATTTATTGGGAAAGTGCTTGTAGGCAAGGGCACTGAAGGCAACGGCACAGGACATGGGAAGGGCAAGGCAGTGGAGACTATGTTTGGCCTGTACGTGCTGGGAGCTGGAATCATAACTTGCACACAGATTTTGGTCCCACTTCGAGGCAAGGTGTCACTTGAGAATGCCTACAGCAGTCAAACTGTGACTGCAGGCTACAAGGGATGGGCAACCTGATTTCCAGCACTAGGGTTATAACAGCTAAGAGTAAATTTCAGGAGAAGGAAGTGAATGGAGGATGAGCTATAGCCAGATAAAGAAAACCTGAATGTGAAATCAAGAACACGTGCTACATTCATCATATGAGAATTCCACTGGCCTTAACCCTAATCCTCATTATAACCATGGATGTGGATGTAGCCAACTCTGCCCTAGGGCTCTCTTTGTCCTAAGGTTAACAAATGCCCTGAACCAAGCCCAAGCCATAACCCTAAAACTCACTCTGTTGCAACCCTAGACCTAACCTTAGCCCTGACTCTAATCTTAGTCCCAGTTGTAACCCTGATGTTTATGGTTGAAATCATATGATGTTTGGCATTGGGATTTGCTTCAAAGTTATTCAAGAGAAGAGGGGATTGGGTGAGTCTAGAGATGAACTGGTTCTGCATTGATAACTGTTGAAGCTGGCAGTGAATACACAGAGCTCATCATACAATTCTATTTTTACATTTTAAATTTTTCATAACTTAAAAAAAACCTGCTGAATGTTTTAGTGGTAGCTGTGAATTTTGAAATTTCTAGGGATGAGGGAAGGCCCATAAGGATATATTATCAGGACCATCTCTTTAAAAATGGAGAACTAAAAAGAAATTAGAGAAGAGTGACTGGAACCCTTAGAGAAAAGTGATTTTTTGAAAAGTGCTTTCTCTGATTTGTCCCAGGATTTTGCCTAAAACCCGTGTCACAATGGACAACATAGAGTTAATAAAACTTATTACAGTTTTCTTCCACTAACCCAATTTCTATTTGATTATCCAGGATGAAAAGAGAAGAGTGAAAAGCTGGCTTAAAACTCAACATTCAAAAACTAGGATCATGGCTTCTGGTCCCATCACTTCATGGCAAATAGATTAGGAAAAAGTGGAAACAGTAGCAGATTTTATTTTCTTGGGCTCCAAAATCACTGCAGATGGTGACTGCAGCCATGAAATTAAAAGACACTTGCTCCTTGGAAGGAAAGCTATGACAAACCTAGACACTGTGTTTAAAAGCAGAGACATCACTTTGCTAACAAAGGTCTGTATCATCAAACCTATGGTTTTTCCAGTAGTCAACCTATGGTTTTTTCAGTAATCATACCCGTGTGTGAGAGATGAACCATAAAGAAGGCAGAGTCCTGAAGAACTGAAGCTTTCAAACTGTAGTGCTGGAGAGAAGACTCTTGAGAGTCTCTTAGACAGCAAGGAGATCAAACCAGTCAATCCCAAAGGAAATCAACCCTGAATATTCATTGGAAAGACTGATGCTGAAGCCGAAGATCCAATACTTTGGCCACATGATGAGAAGAGCCAAAAAGGACCCTGATACTGGGAAAGATTGAGGGCAGGAAGAGAAGGAGCCAAGAGAGGATGAGATGGTTGGATGGCATCACTAAATCAATGGACATGAGTTTGAGCAACCTGCAGGAGACAGAGAAGGACAAGGAAGCCTGATGTGCTGCAGTCCATGGGGTTCCAGAGTCAGACACGGCTTAGTGATTGAACAACAACAAAGAATCTGAAATGTGAAAGTCACTCAGTCGTGTCTGACTCTTTGCAAGCTCATGGACTCTATAGTCCATGGAATTCTCCAGGCCAGAATACTGGAGTGGGTAGCCTTTCCCTTCTCCAGGGGATCTTCCCAACCCAGAGAGTGAACTAGGTCTCCTGCATTGCAGGCGGATTCTTTACCAGCTGAGCCACAAGGGAAGCCCAAGGGAAGAATCTAGGTTATTATAACAAGAGGAAAATAGTGTGTTGTTAGCCATAAAATTTGGAGGTGATGGCACCCCACTCCAGTACTCTTGCCTGGAAAATCCCATGGACGGAGGAGCCTGGAAGGCTGCAGTCCATGGGGTGGTGAAGAGTTGGACACGACTAAGCGACTTCACTTTCACTTTTCACTTTCATGCATTGGAGAAGGAAATGGCAACCCACTCCAGTGTTCTTGCCTGGAGAATCCCAGGGACAGGGGAGCCTAGTGGGCTGCCGTCTGTGGGGTCGCACAGAGTCGGACACGACTGAAGTGACTTAGCAGCAGCAGCAGCAGCAGCAGCCATGAAATTAAAATCTCACAGATACATAATTCTGCTTTTCAACTCTCAGTTCTGTGCAATTCCTATGACAGTAATAACCCCTTAATTACTGTCACTTTATGTTATATGTCACTTTGTGGTCAAAATTAATACCCCTTGATTTTTTTTAAATTGTCTTATATTTTCTTATGTATTTTTCTCCCATGTGAACTTTAGGATATATTGTCATATGTATGTCTTTGGTATTTGATTGGAATTACATAAAATTCACAGATTCATTTGGGGATAAATGACATATCACAACATCAAGTCTTTCCATCTGATTAACTGGGCTAACGTGTAATTACTATCCATAGGTTTTAGTCCTATCTAATTAAACATGACAGCCTTATATTAGCTGTGCTCAGGCGGACAGCTGGAGGACCTCTGAGTGGTATTGGCTGATGAGCTCTGCAGAGGTGAGGGGTCTGCCATAGTCATTTGGAGGCAAGCACAGAAGTGACAAGAATAATAGGAGGAATTTTTGCAACATGTAAATATTTCTTAGGATCCCCAGGTTTACTGGGGAAAAGGGCAGAACTCCCTGCGTGTTATGGACTCAGGCTGTATGTGAGCTGACTGAGGAAAGGCAGGTGTACAGAAGTTGAGGACATTGCTGCCTTATTATGCTTTCTTTTTACTTTTTCTTTTAACTTATTGTGCATTGTTTTATTGTATTCTTGCCCTTCCCATTACTTCCAACTTTTAAAAAGAAATCATTGTCTTTTGCAAACACCAGAAAGCTAGACTTCGTTTTTTCACCCTGAGTCTTTTCTTTCTAAAGGAAAATTTACCTCTCAGTGTTTCCTCTGACCCTTATTCTTACCATATTTTGTTTTGACGTTATTATACTTTATCAGTGTTCCGCTCCATTGATTTGGATGTTCAACAGCTTATTCAGTTTCTCTAGCAATAACCCCTAATATCTAAAAGAAAAAAAAATTTCTTCATCAACATCATACACTACACAGGATGAAGCCATTAGCCTGATCTCCTTTCTGCATCTTCTTCCCTCTCCCGTAACAGTCCAGATTTAGTAGAAATTATGTTTTAATTTCAAGTCATTCATTTTGTTAACATTTAAACAGTACTTTACTTTAGCAGGGCTTTCCTGGTGGCTCAGACGGTGGCTCTCCTGAAATGCAGGAGACCTGGGTTCGATCCTCGGTCGGGAAGATCCCTTGGAGAAGGGAATGGCAACCCACCCCAGTATGGTGAATTTCATGGACAGAGGAGCTTGACTAACACTTTCACTTTCTTTAATAACCAATGCATTAAACATTCTTATCATATTATTGAAAGTTATTTAGACCTTAAATTATACCAATTTCAATGTTCACCACTATTTTTGAAATAAACTTTCTTAGAATAGTTTTAGATTTATTGAGAAATTGCAAAGATAGTAGAAGAGTTCCCATATGCCCAATGCTCAATTTCCTCTATTATTAATATCTTACATTAATGTGGTACATTTGTTGCAAATATTGATGATGAAAAAATATTGATACCTTATTAACTAAAGTCCATATTTCATTCAGATATCCTAAGTTTCTGAATGCTCTTTTTTCGTTCCAGAATCTCATCTAGAATACCGCATGACACTTAAGTGTGTCTCCTTAAGGCTCTTCTGGCTTGTGATAGTTTCTCAGATTTTCCTTGTTTTTGATGAACGTGATAGTTTTGAAGAGTACCGGTCAGATATTTTTAGAATGTCCCTCAACTGAGATTTTCCTGATATATTTCTCATGATGAGATTGGGGTTGTGGGTTTGGGAGAGGTTGCCCACAGTGGCAAACTGCTATCCTCATCATATCATTTCGAAAGTACATACCATCAACCTGACTTGTCACTACTGAAAACCTTGATTGCCTTGCTGAACTGGTGTTTAGCACATTTCTCCACTGTCAAGTGATTTCTTCTCCCTTTCTGTACTATACTGTTTGGAATAAAGTGACTAGGTGCAGTCCACACTTGTGGAGTACAGAGTTATTCTCTACCCACTTGAGCGTAGAGATCTACACATTTTAATTGAAATTCCTCTATATGAGAGATTCGTCTCTGCTTCCCCATGTATTCATTTATTTACATGGTGACTTTTTTATATTTCTTTCTTTGCTTTTGACAGCACCGGGTCTTCTTTGCTCTGCGCGGGCTTTCTCTAGTTGTGGCAAGCAGGGTCTAAGTTGCGGTGTGCGGGCTTCTCACTGCAGTGTCTTCTCTTGTTGCAGAGCATGAGCTCTAGGCGCATGAACTTCAGTAGTTGCAGTGCCTGGGCTTAGATGCTGTGTGGCATGCGGAATCTTCCCCAAACAGGGATCGAACCATGTCCCCTGCATTTGCAGGTGGATTCCTAGCCACTGAACCACCAAGGAAGTCCATATTTTATCTATCTCTTTGGCTGTACTGGGTCTTAGTTGCTGCTTGCATGATCTTATACTTGTGGCATTTGGGATCTAATTCCCTGACCAGAGATTGAACCCAGGGCCCCTGTATTGAGAGAGTGGAGTCTTAGCCACTGGACCGTCAGGAAAGTCCACCATGTATTTATTCATTCAATCAGTGATTTATATCAGTGTGGATTCATGGCTATTTATTTTGAATTTGGCATTAAAATCCAGTACAGCTTTATTTTGTTGTTCAAATTATTTGAGCTTTGATCATTGGAACCTCTTTGACCATTGGAAGCTCTCTCAGCTTTGGCAGTCGGCAACTCTTTCCTGTGCCCTATGACATACCCCATCATTTGGGGTTGGGTTTGCTTTTGTGTTTTGAGCACTTCTTACTGCCTAGTACTCTCAGATGCTCCAGGCACATATTGTATTTTACCATTATGTTTTGCATGTGAGGGATTATGTTCTTTATGTGAGTTTATTCTTGTTTTCCTAGAATACATCCTCAAGTAAGATCAATGTCTTTTGCTTAAAGAAATAGAAATTTGTTAGAACTTTAAGGGTAAATATTAAAGGAACAGAAACAGTGTGCCAATCTTTCCAATTAATTGAGATGGGGAGGAAAAGAAGCAATAAGATGTGTTCTGCTCAACAAACTTTTGAAATCGAGGGGAGAAGGAAGACAATGACTTACATTTCTTGTAGTGTGTGTCCTTTTTTTCCTGCTTGGCACTGGAATGTATGACCTTGAAGCCTGCTTCAGATAAGGCTTCTGAGTGGCAGCTGACTCACATTGGAATTCTTTTCAGGAAGAAGATCCACCCTTTTTTCAGAATGCCCAAGATGGTCAGACATAGGTGCTCTGGCGCTTTGCCCTGTGCTTTGTGATTTTGTTGGCAATAAGGTCATCTCACGTGGGATGAGGTGGCTTTTGTGTCCTGTCCCATGGGGTGATTTAAGTAAAATGGAAGGAATGAGCACTTTGTTCCCATTCCTGAAAGTCCTTCTTTGTCTACTCAGCTAACAGATAGGCTTAGCATCTTCCTTTAAGAGGCCGCTGGTACATCCTCCATTTAATTGGTTCACGTGGGGTGGGCTTGGGAGGAATAATGTATGCTGTGTCTCCTCACCTTATTCCGTCAACTAAAACAGCTTCGTGTTTACCAAGTTATTATACCCTACATGGAGTTTGTTTCTTATTGGTTTTTTTTTTTATCCCTGGGCTCCAGTCAAAGAAACAGGAATCTATTCATACTGGTCAACTGCTTTATTCTGCTAAAGGCGATAAATTTAGTAACACCAGGAGAAGAACGTTCTACTTGCTGGAGCTGAGCAGGGCCAGATAGTTACTTTTGTTCTCAGAGTCCTTGTAGTTCAGAAACAGCTGACCCTATGTCTCCTTACCGCTCTCCTATTGTGACATAATCACAGGATGTCTAGAGAATTTTTCTCTGCGGTTCTTTGCCTTGATGGCTTCCAGTAGAGTCTGTACTGAGCATAAACACTGACTAATAAGTGTAATACTCATGGGAGGATAGGTGTCTTCGTTTGGATTCCTCCAAAAGAAGACCATAACTATGCAAGCAATTTATTTGGTGATCCCAGGAAACAGAGGGCTTCCCCGGTGGCTCAGCGGTAAAGAATCCACCTGCAACGCAGAAGACCCGGGTTTGATCCCTGAGCAGGAAGATCCCCTGGAGTGGCAAATGGCAACCCACTCTGGTATTCTTACCTGGGAAAAGTCTATGGACAGAGGAGCTTAGCAGGCTATACTCCATGGGGTCACAAAGAGATGGACCCGACTTAGTGACTAAACAACAACAAGGAAACACAGGCAGAAGAGCAGAGAAGTGAGACAGGAAGGAAGATGGCCAGTGACGAATGTTTAATCAAGCAAAAATAACTGGAACTTAATCACGAGGTCTTCCCCTGTGGCTCAGCTGGTAAAGAATCTGCCTGCAATGCAGGAGACCTGGGTTTGATCCTTGGGTTGGGAAGATACCCTGGAGAAGGGAAAGGCTCCCCATTCTAGTATTCTGGCCTAGAGAATTCCATGGACTGTATAATGCATGGAGTCGCAAAGAGCTGGACACAACTGAACGACTTTCACTTTCACAGTCACATGAAGGGAGTCTGGCAGCCAGCATAAAACATAACATCGCCCTAAGGGACACAGGAACTTCTGGTACAAAGCCATCGATTCCCCAGGAATTTCAGGCCACTGCAGTAAGCAGAACAGCCTTCAGTGACCAGGAGAGGCTGTCAGTGAGAGTGACGCAGGGCTGGCAGCTGGCACGGGCTGCATTCAACTACATGGGGGATGTGGATGGAGTACCCCTCACAATAGGTTTTGCTCAACGCTTACTAACACATGTCAGAACCTGGTACGATGGCATGACAATGCCTTGCACCCTACCAGACCGTATGTACTGGTATCTTTCATTAGTAACAGACTGTAACCCTAAGTCCTTACAGTCATGTGACCCAACTGAGCCAATCATATAACGTCATACATGCTGGCGAATAATAAAATATAGTAAAGCCGTAAGTGTATAGTTTTTACTGATGAAGCACATTTTCTTGTGTCTGTTTCCCAGACCCTTTTAGGCAGAAAATGCTAGCTGAGCACAAAAATCTGTTTTGCCGTTCTTGGTTGTCCAGCTAGCCTATATTTCCCAGCCTCCCTTGCAGTTAAGTGTGGTCATGTCACTAGGACCTCTGGTCAGTAAAATTTGAGCGGAAGTGATATGTGTGTTCCCGCCAGGCCTGATTCATAAAACCTCTTCCATGCTGTTTACCGCAGCCCCTAATTGAGATGGCCAGGCCCAGGGTGACCTAAGATGGCAGAGTCAAAATTAGCTCAAGTTCTTTTGTAAGTGGGTGAAACAATTTGGAATTACTCTAGGCTGTTACTTGAGCAAACAAAAAGCCATTGTATTCAGCCATTATATCTTAGAGTTGCTGTTTACATCACTTTGTTGGTGGTGGTTTAGTCATTAAGTCGTGTCCAACTCTTGCCACCTCATGGACTGTAGCCCGCCAGGCTCCTCTGTTCATGGGATTCTCCAGGCAAGAATGCTGGAGTGGGATTTCCATTTCCTTCTCCAGGGATCTTTCTGACCCAGGGATCGAACTCAGGTCTCCTGCATTACCACGTGAGCCACCAGGGAAGCCCTTACATCACTTTAGTCCACTCTTATTAATAAACCCCGACACCTATCCTGGGACTCCCATGGACCCTGGATGAAGAATCCCTTGCTGAGGGGAAAGTAAAAAAAAAAAAACCATGTACAGACAACACCAGGAAACAGGCGGCTAGGACAATATTGTGACAGTCACTCAGTCATGTCCGACTGTTGCCACCCAGGGACTGTAGCCCTCCAGGCTCCTCTGTCCATGGGATTTCCCAGGCAAGAGTACTGGAATGGGTTGCCATTTTCTTCTCCAGGATAATGTTTTGACAGTCACTCAGTCGTGTCCGACTCTTCGCGACCCCATGGACTGCAGCCCACCAGGCTCCTCCCTCCATGGGATTCTCCAGGCAAGAATACTGGAGTGAGTTGCCATTTCCTTCTCCAGGGGATCTTCCGACCCAGGGTTTGAACACGGGTCTCCCGCATTGCAGGCAGACGCTTTAACCTCTGAGCCACCAGGGAAGCCCAGGATAATATTAACCACACTTAAAATATGCACCAGAAACTCAGAAAGGCATATAAATTTGAAAAGATTTAGATAGGAGCAACTAGGGAATGAAAATAGCAGAGGTAGTTCTCTATCAGGTTAAACTGCGATAAGGAATCTTTAGATTAGAAAGAGGACTGCTGCTGCTGCTGCTGCTGCTAAGTCAGTCCCTTCAGTTGTGTCCGACTCTGTGCAGCCCACCAGGCTCCCCCGTCCCTGGGATTCTCCAGGCAAGAACACTGGAGTGGGTTGCCATTTCCTTCTCCTGTGCAGGAAAATAAAAAGTGAAAGTGAAGTCGCTCAGTCGTGTCTGACTCTTAGCGACCCCATGGACTGCAGTCCACCAGGCTCCTCCATCCGTGGGATTTTCCAGGAAAGAGTACTGGAGTGGGGTGCCATTGCCTTCTCCGAGAAAGAGGATTAGATGAACTCAAAGTCCATGCCTGAGGTTTAGCTGGAGTCCACTTTAGAGTCATCCAAGTGTAGAACTTGGAGATAAGAAGTCTTTTCATACCATAATCAGAAAGTAATATGGAATACTCATTACCCCAAGGATAATAAGGTAGACTGTGAAAACAAACAGGATCCAGCAGGTTTTTGATAGATGTTCACTTTACAATGGGCTGTGAAAAGGCAGATTAGAATGTTCAGGTCATATTCTCAAGATCTTTTAACTTTGCTATAAAAAACAATAATTACTACCTTTTTTAGACCCTAAACAATAAAATGTTGATCTTTGGTTAGATTCTGAAGGCTTGATCATTCAACATATATTTATTGAGCAATTATTATGTTCTAGACATTGTGCTGAACATAAATCTGGGCATGTCTCTCTCATGAGTCCAGAAACAGGAAATGAAAATCAACAATAATAAATACATTTTGTAATATTTTAAAATGTGCTATATAAGGAAAAAATAGAGCAGGCAAGGAGACTGGGACGCCAGGGGGAAAGCAGTGGCATCATTGAATGAGATGGTTCAAGGAGGCCTCACTGAGAAGGTGAGGGGAAGGACATTCCAGGCAAAGGGAAACAGAGCAAGCGTGCTGAGGTGAGAGTGCCCCCGGCATGTTCTAGGAACAGCAAGGAGACCGTCGTGCCTGTGCGGTGAGTGAGGGAGTTGGCGAAAAGAGGAAAAGAAGGTCGGGGGCAGATAGTGTAGGTCCAGTAGGCCACTGGGGAGACTCTTGCTTATATTCTGGGAGACCTGGGGAGACATTAGAGAGCTTTAAGAGAGGAAGGCCATGATGTGACTCCCATTTTCCAGGACATTGGCTCCTGTGCTGACAATGGACTATAGGGGAGATGGGGGCCAGGGGAGCAGTCAGAAAATTAGGAGGTTCTCATAGGAATCTGGAAGAAATGATGGTGGTTTGGAGCAAGTTGTAGATAGTGACAGTGGTAAGTAGATTCTGGCTTTATTCTGAAGGTAGAAGCAGCAGGCTTGCTGACAGATTGGATGTGGGGTTGAGAAAAATCCCAGTCTTGGGCATATACCCAGAGAAAACCATAATTCAGAAAGACACATGCAACCTGATGTTCACCGCAGCACTGCTTACAATAGCCAAGACATGAAAGCCCCTAAACGTCCACCAACAGAAGAGTGAATAAAGAGGGTGCGTATATATAATGGAATGGTGTTGTTATTTAGTCTCTAAGTGGTGTCTAACTCTTTTGAAATCCCATGACTGTAGCCCACCAGGCTCCTCTGTCCATGGGATTTCACAGACAAGAATATTGGAGTCAGTTGCCATTTCCTTCTCCAGGGGATTTTCCCAACCCAATGACTGAACCTGGGTCTCCTGCACTGGCAGGCAGATTCTTTACCACTGAACTACCACGGACGCCCACAACAGAATATTACTCAGTCATAAAAAGGAATGAATTGGGACATTTGTAGAAGCGTGGATGGACCTAGAGATTTTCATGCAGAGTGAAGTAAATCAGAAAGAGAAAAATAAACGTCATATATCAGTGTGCGTATGTGGCATTGAGAAAAGTGGTATAGATGATGTTATTTGCAAAACAGAAATAGAGACACAGACAAAGAGAGCAAACGTGTCGACCCCAAGGGGGACAGGGGAGGGTTGCTGAGTTGGGAGACTGGGATTGGCTATGTACATTATTGATACTATGTATAAAATAGACAACTAACTAGAGCCTACTGTATAGCACAGGAGACTGTTCTCAGTGCTCTGTGGTAGCCTAAATGGGAAGGAAATCCCAAAATGAGGGGATATATGTATACATATAACTGATTCACTTTGCTGTGTGGTAGAAACTAACACAACATTATAAAGCAAGTGTACTTCAATAAAAATTAATTTAAAATATAAATATCATCATTGCAAAAAAAATAGAGAAAAGAGAAAAACAATTATAAGGTTTTTGGCCTGAGCCTCTGAAATCTGGGTGCCTGGAAGAGTAGAAACTGGGGAAATACCAGCAGTTCAGGTTAGGACATAGAAGGTAGAAATGTCTATTAGACATCCAAATGGCAGCATCAAGTAGGAAGTTTGTTGATGAGTCTGGAGTTCAGGAGGGAAAGTCAAGGCCAAAAGTAGAAATTTGGAAGTTATCCATGCAAAGATGGTGCTTAACATCTCAAGATTAATATCAGATGCAATAAAGAGATTTTGGGTATTAATCCATGTTTTTTCCCTTCTGAGGAATCTGTGAGCAATGGGTCAGCATTATAAACATAAAGGCTACATGTCTTAATGATAAGATTACTTTCCCACCCCAATCCTCACCTGTCTATCCTTCCCATCTTCCAAGACTGAGTGATTCTACTTTATTTGCAGGAGAATGAAAGCAATGTACTTAATTAGTCATATGAGGCTAGAAGCCTGGATTGGATTCTGACCTTGTCCATAGTATGTGACTTTGGGTAAGTTAATTAACTTATCTGATGCTCAGTTTTCTTATCTATAAACTATAGATATTAATAGCTATCCTACAGAGTTGCTGGGAGGATTCACTGAGCTATTATAATTAAAGTACTTAGTACTGTGCTTGGCACATATATGTGCTCAATAAATGTTAGATTAAAACCTTAGGATAAGACAGTCAGTGATAACGTGAGAGTGGGTATAATGTAGTTGGACTTTTGCTCTTGGTCTAGAATGGTGGCAGGTTCAAGTTCTTTTCTTGGAAGATGTATGTGTGGGAGGTGGTTATAGATGAGTACCCCCCACAATCATTTAGGGTGCTCCATGTCAGTTTAAGCTTTATTTGTAATAATTGACCTACTTCCTATGTATCTATGAAATGAAGAGAAAACATTTTTTCCTTTTTTTTAAAAAAAAGTAACTGTAAGATTGTCTGAGAAATACTGATTTTAATGGAACTTCAGTTATGCAAACCTACACTCTACTAGTTCAATTTAGGGGGGGTGCCCACATATGTTACAGTGGGGTGTTGGCACATCACTGAAGTGTGACTGGCAGGCAGCAGAGACGGTGGAGACAGATGCCGTGGAAGCCATGCCTCCCAGGCTGGCCCTGAAGTGATCTGGTCCTCTCTACACCTTCCAAAGCCATGAGACCTTCATGGTTGTCCACTTGAGTCCATCTTCCATACAGCAGCTGGGGGAAGGGAACTTTTTAAAAATCTACACTTGATGACATCACTCTCTTACCTAAAATTCTCTTCTTCTTATCAAAACCATCACAAACCCATGGTCTGGCTCTTCCCCACGACTCCAGCCATAGAGGGTCTTTGCTGCCTCTGTTTATCTCATGCTGTCCCCTTCCCCTTTGCTTGGTTGGCTCCTATTCTCCCTCTGGATCTCACCTTAAGGGTCATCTCCTTAGACAGGTCCTCCCAGACCAACTATCATAAATGTGTATATTACCTACTTCTAGTGCCTGCATCCTTCTCTTTGTCACAAGCTAACTGAATATGTGTTCATGTATCATATTACCTGATTCATCTCCTACACTGCAATGTCCAATAAGGCCAGAATCATTGGAAGGACTGATGCTGAAGCTGAAACTCCAGTACTTTGGCCACCTCATGCGAAGAGTTGACTCATTGGAAAAGACCCTGATGCTGGGAGGGATTGGGGGCAGGAGGAGAAGGGGACACAGAGGATGAGATGGCTGGATGGCATCACCAACTCAATGAGTTTGAGTGAACTCTGGGAGTTAGTGATGGACAGGGAGGCCTGGCATGCTGCAGTTCATGGGGTCGCAAAGAGTCGGACACTGAGCAACTGAACTGAACTGAACTGATACCTGATTTATTCACTATACTGTCACCATATCCAATACCTGGACTATCCATCCAATACCTGGCACAAATAGGCACATACAAATACAAATTGTTGAAAAATGACTTATGCATCTATTTTCTATAATTCCTTCTATCCTCAACCTAAGCTAGTATTTCATCCATTCTGTATCTATTGATTAGACATCTATTATGAATTAGGCACTGGTTTGGGTGCTGGGAAAGCAACACTGTGATAAAAGCAGACAAAAATCCCTGCCCTCAGGCTGCTTTTTTGCTGGTATGTCAGGCATCATTTTACGTATGTACGTCCTGGGTCATACCTGCTTGGTTTACTTTTTTGCTCAGCATCCACTTGACCAATGGGAGGCAGGAACTGGTGGATAGATGCACCCTCCTTTTGTCTTGCATTCTTTGCAGTTCCTCAGAGGGCCACCACAGTGGGACTGAGCTCAGTTGATCATAGTGGTTACCAGCTAGACCAAGCACTCTTGGATGGGCTTTCTCTCCTTCCCTCTTCTGTGTGGTCCTGATTCCTTTTCCCACCTCTATTCCATGGGATCACTCCCCTCAAGCCCTTCTCTAACACTGCTTTTGAGGAGAACCTGACCCAACAAAGCTAGCATCTTAATTCTTTGGTCAGGTCATTTCCTACATTTCCATCCTGGGTCCCTTGTTATATTTTGGGTTCCTAAAGGCCAAGGATCAGATTTTTTTTGTTTGTTTGTTTGTATGCATTTTACCACAGTAACTAATTCAGAGCCCGACAAATATCTATAAACATGTGTTGATTTTGCTTTTGATTCGATTTGACGAAAGGAAAGAATAGTGACTTTCCATGACCCAAGGGAGGCCAGAGTCACTTCTGGTGCAGACACCTCTGCCTGATATTGAGGCTGGGACCTGCCAGGGCAATGACTGCTTTCTCTTCCATGTATCCATCCTGCCTCCTTCCCAGGGCCCTGCACTCTTGACTTGCAGCAGCAGCAGGCTACCAGCAGCTTCAAGTAGCTCAGGGCCCTTAGCTGGGGACAGTGGGCGTGCGGGGCTGACTCCCTCCAGGGGTTCCATCTGCCACCTGCTTCCTCCAAGCTGTGAGTGTAAGAGGGAGACTGGCCCCTCCTCCTCAGGAGCGGAATCCACACGTCTGTTATCTGGTGCCGGGAACCAACCGTCAGGACCCTGCTCCCACAAGGCCACAGGCAAGGGCTCAAAATGGCTGAATGAACGACTTCAAAATTCTGTACCAACCTTGTCTCTCTCTCATGGATATGGAGAGTGACAGGCAGCTGGTAAAGGTGCAAAGAGCACTGGCCATATTTCAGCAGACAAGAGTTGTAGTTACGGGTCTACCACTAATTTGATGCTCCTCTGCTCTTGTACCACTTTTCTGCCCGCAGTTTCCTGAAAATGAGAAGGTTGGACTAGATGATCTCAAAGATCCCCCAGCTCTTGGATTCTTAAATTACAGAACTGGAAGGAACCTGATCTGTCAGTTATACTTCACATATTCTTTTCGTCCTTAAAAAAAACCCCTCGCTATTGGTAACAGCTCCATGTCGGCTCTAAACCCACTAGGAGCTCCGCACATTTGCTCTTTGAACTCCCAGGCAGCCATAACCTGGCACATACATGATCGTTTTTCTTTTGGGAGGGGGGTAACTAAAAAAAATTCTTTTTTCGGCTGTGCTGGGTGGCTTGTGGGGATCTCAGTTCCCCAACCAGTGACTGAACCCAGGCCATGGCAATGAAAGCCCGCAATCCTAACCACGAGGCCAACAGGGAACTCCTTGTAATTGAAATTTTTAATGAGATAATTGTAGAGTCACGTTCAGTCATAAGAAATAATACCCTTTGCCTAATTTCCCCAATGATAACATTTGGAAAACTTTAATATAGTATCACAACTATGATATTGACATTCATACAGTCCACCTGTCTTCCTCAATTTCCCTAGTTTTACTTGTACTTATGTATGTGTGTGTGAGTTCTACACAAATTTTATCACCTATTCTAAAGCCACAAGTCCTAAAACCACCAGGATCCCTTGGGTTGTCTTTTTATGACCACTTCTTGCCTTCTTCCCATCTCACCTCATCCCCCACGTGATGGCTTTTCAAAATCTTTTTATTTGAAAATAATTTCAAACTTACAGAAACGTTCCAATACACCCTGAACCCAGATTCACTGATGGTTAATTTTTTGCCCGTTTACTTTAGCATTTTTTTCTATCAACAGTTTTTTGTGTGTGTGTGTGAATCATTTGAAGATAAATTTCATACATAGTGCCTCTTTACCTCTACGCAATACTTCAGAGTGTATTTCTAAGAAGAGGGATATCCTTGTACATGACCACAATACAAGTATCAACAGCAGCACATTTAACATTGAGCCACTACTTACTATCAGGATTCCAATTTTGTCCATTGGAATGCTCTTTATAGCATCTCCCCTCCCCCAAACATCCAGTCTAGGACCAGGCATCACATTTAGTTGTCAAAACTTTTTAGCACTCTTTAATCTAGAACATTCCCCAAGCTTTCCTTTGAGACATTGACATGTTTGAAGAATACAGTCCCTACCTCCTTTTAAAATAGATATTCCTCATTTTGGTTTGTCTGGGGTTTCATCATCATTAGATTCAGGCTCTGCATTCTCTCTGGAAATACTGTCTACGTGATGTGTTCTGAAGAAATGTTATCCGTCTGCTTTCATCGGTGATGTCAGTTTTGATCCTGGTAAAGGTGCTGTCTCCCTGCCCCTTTTTATACTGAATACTTTTCTCTTGCTACTAATAAGCCTAAACCACCTATGGGGGAGACACACTGACCCAGGCAAATATCTGCCCCACAAAACACCACAACCCCCTAGAGCCAGCATTCCTGGATGATTCCTGCTTGAACCAGTGTTTACTATGCACCATCTCTTCAAGTCCCCTTCCAGTAATGGAAACCAGGTTTTTCTCTGGTTTAGTTTCCTTGGGTCTTCGGATCTGGTCTGAGTCTTCTCCATGTCCTCCCAGTGTCCTCCATGACCTTTGGGCAGGGATGAGGCCGCTGCTGTAGACTCAGCAGCCTCAACTGGAAATGAGGTCATGCGTGTCGTTCCCGTTAAACTGTCCACTGGTGATTTGCATAATAGAGTAGCCTGTGTGCACTTACTTCCTGGATGGTTTCCTGATTCTCCACACCCCTGTCTCCCTCCCTTACCCTTTGATGGCATTTTGTTCATTCATATTTCCCCCACCTCCTGGCTCTGTCCCACCCCCATTTAAGCCTAAGGATTGCTGTCCTAGGGGACGGCTTGGCCTTCACGAACCGAGCGTCTGGATTTCCCCTGCGTTCACGGCAGTCAGGGTGAGTTTCATCCTCCCCATAGACTGGTCGGACTGACATCGAGAAGTGCTAGAAGTGCTCGGGGCAGAGGCGGTGGTACTAGGAGCGTGGGATACCTTTCCCGATCCAGGTATTTTCGCCGGGACTTCTCCAGGCCAGACGCCGGCATAGGCGCAGGAGCCGGCCACCTGCCGGAGAGGTTAGAGGGGCGCGGCACCGCGCAGCAGCGGCGCGCTCCGCCCGGCGGGCGTCCTGGAGGTGGCGGCGCGGGCCTGCAGGCGGGGCGGGGGAAGGGGAGGGCTCGGCGCGCGTCGGGCAGTGACGGCAGCGCGGAGGGGAGGTGCGAAGCGCCCGCCCGCCGAGAGCCATGGCGAGAGGCCGCGCCGCGGCGCCCGCATCAGTGCCCCGGTCCGCAGCAGCGCCCCCGCCCGCCGCCCCGGGGCCCACCAGGCCGCCGCCTCCGCGTGCCCCGAGCCTCTGACGGACGCGCGCTACGAGTAAGGCGCCCCGGGAGAGGGGCCGCGCGCGGGAGGGCGGCGCAGGAAGGAGCGCGGGGGAGCCGGAGCGCCCCGACTAACCCCGCGTCCCAGAACCCCGGACCCGGAGCCCGGGAGCGCCGAGTCAGTGGGAGGGCAGCCGAAAGAGGAGGAGGCGCCCCAGCCGAGACTGCCGCGTGCGCCCCGGTGCCGCCCGGCAGGCTGCTGTGGAGGGAACCGGAGCCGCCGGGCGGCAGGGACTGGGCCGAGGACAACGAGGAGGAGGCGGCCAGGAGAGCCGATCGCTTGGGCAGCCCGGCGCCGGAGGCCCCCGGGATCGCGCCTGCTCCGGGGCCGCGCTCGGTGCGCCTCTCGAGGGTAAGCCCGGGGACCGCTGACCGGTGACTTCAGCGCATCTGGCCCTCGGGGATGGGTGGGGAAGGTGTTTCGGGAGTGTGGGTGCATGCTGTGATAAAGGTGAGAGGCCGGGACCCTGCGGGGGCGGCCCCCTCCGGCATCGGCCGCACCTGCGGGAGGGCCATGGGGCACAGAAAGGTGCCCACAGTGCATCGTGTCGGTCACGCCGCGTGGCCTGGCTTCCCGGCTCCGGCGCTTCGAAGTGACAATGAGGCGACCTTCAAAGAGCCCCGAGCTGAGCCAGGCCGGAGCGCGAGCGGCGCCCCATTCCTACTTACCCGCCAAACGAATGTAAACTCCATCTTCTCAGAGTGTTTGGCACGGGGCAAATGGCTTTTAGGCCCCCTTTCCATCCCGAGAGTTAACAAGTTCACTTTGTCACTTTTTGGACCCGAGTTTTTCAGTTCTTTTCGAATCTCCAAGGTCAGCCTCCTGCAGTTAAAAGAAACTTCATAAAATATATTGCTTCCTCTTTTGTAAAGTTGTGTTCAGGAAAACACAAATCTAAAGGCCGCTTCCCTGCTTCCCGGGTTGTCCCTGGGTACCCCCTACCCTTTAAGTCTACGTGTTTAGACCCCTTCGCTGCGCCTGTTCAGAAACTCAAATCGGCCGTCCACTTTGGGCCCTTTCTAAGTATGTCTAGGCCTCTGATTAAAAAATATTTTTCCCCCATATGCCTCACTAGGACTTTGTTTCAAGCAAATTGGTGAATGTTGTCAGTGTCTGCGGTTGGGTAGGCAGGATGGGTACCCTTTCCAGTGGAGCATCTTTTGGTTATGGGGTAGGGTGGAGATACACACCCCAGGCAAACAAGCTAGGAACAGTGTCCTTTCCGGTTCCCAACTGCAAGAGAAGCAGAGAGGGAGGGCGCCAGACTGAGCCGTGGGGGCTCTGGGCTGTCTGCACCAGGGAGGGTGTCCAAAGTTCCGATGGACGATGATAGGTCCGCTGGCAGGTTCGGAGTTGGACCTGGAGTGACAGATGGCTCCTGCCTCTTGGTTTGGAAAGATCACGTGTGTGTGCCCTTCGATCTCTGGCCCCATCTTTATCACAGAGGTGCGCAGACAGTTGTGCACCGAGCCACCTGGCACGCTGACCCAGGCTTGGGGACGATGCTGAGCTGGGTAGAAAGTGCATGTCCATGGGCAGCAGGTTAGAGCGTAGCTGGGTTTCAGCTTGGTCCCAGCACCAACTGTTTCCTGTTCGATGCCCCAGGGACCTGTGGGATTTGGTTTCTCACCCCCAGCTCTCGGTGGAGGGTGTCTCCACACTAGCTGTGTTGCTCGTAATCCTTCTCTCTGGCGTGTTAGAGAAGGACTTGAAGAGGGGAACCTGGATTCAGATTACAGCTCCTCTCTTTGCTGGCTATGTGACCTTGGGTGCTTATTTAACCTCTTTGACCAGGCTCTTTCCCCTCTTCAGGATTGTGAGCCCCCCACCCCCTGCAAAACAAACAAACTTCCCTGGACTGTTGTAAAGATTAAAGAGTGCTGTGAATGAAAGTGTCTGTAAAAGTTTGAGTGACCTGGGAGGGTTTTCAGGTCTTCTTCCCACATGACTAGATTTGTGACTTGGTAAGACCGTTTTTGAGCCCTAATGGGTATGAGATAGCAAACATAATAGAAGTTATTTTCCTTCTTATAGGTTTATTGGGAGGGTTGAATCAGATTTTGTAAAAGGACTTTGAAAATGAAACAGCATTGCTCACACTGAGAGGAGTTTCTAAACTTTGTTTCCAGACTTAGCAGCATTTTACCGTTTGCCATGTGATATGGACTTTCTTCTGAGCTCCTATCCCTGACCTTGCACATAGTAGGTCTCTGTAATTGTTTGATGAGGCTGGAATTAACCCTCTGGGTTCCCCTCGTGACCGTCTGCTCCCAAGGTGGAGAGCCGACCTTGGGCTTTCTCTGCCCAGCAGCTGTTGGTGTTTTCCTAGACTTGATTATTCTGTTATACCATATAGCCTAGAAAACAGCTGAGAAAGGCAGGCAGGCAGGTGGCTGCTTTTCCAAAAGAGGCTCTTCTTTTCTCTTGTAGGGCTCCAGTAGGAAAGACATTGGAGGGTGAAGAGTTCATTTAAACTTACTGAGGGTTGCTGATATTAAATCAAGTCTTTCACCTGTCTTTCAGTTTAGTAAACTTGAGGATAATGTTACAACAGCCAGCCTCTTCAAATATATGATCACATGACCTTTGGTTTTGACAATGAACCCTGATCTATTTAATTCACCTCTATTTGGTATGTATTTGGATTTCTGTGAGAGGACAAAGGGATGGTCCTTTTAGGAGATTAAGATGTTAGGGGACAACTATTTCCACCAACGCCAGGGCTCCTGTGGGTTCTTAAATTTTTAACCTGGGTGAGTGTCTGTTGTATACAAAAACACTGTTGAATGGGTCTTCTGGTTCCTCCCCTGCTCTTTTCCCTTCTATTTGAATAAATATTCCCTAGTTTGACTTGCCTTTTTATTAGGTGTATCCAAATGGAGGCCACCTGCTCTGTTGAAAAGTTCAAAGTTTTAGTGAAGAGACAGAAAGTAATCACATATGTGTCAATCTGGGTGCTTCTGAACTACATACAATACCAAATGATGTGCAGCTGGTTAAAGGATTTGACATGGATTTTATGAAGGACTGTGTGGCTTCATTATTCATGGAGAAGCATTTTTAATTATGTATTTGTTAATAGTGCACCTGAAATAGAAGAGGGTGGAACACGGTGGAAGGTGAGCTCTTAAAATCTCTGTGTGGGCTTCTGGTCCAGTGCTCTAGGAAAGGCTGCTCCCAGCCTCGCCTGGGTGATGGTGAGAAGCACTGTAAATCTCCTTGAAGACTAACAGGGGCAGTGACCTCTCAGGCAGCCACTCACAGCCTTGGGAATGTCTTATGGCTTCTGGGTCTCAATAGGAAAAGGATTCTACTGATACTTCTGAAGCCGGACTTTGCCAGGTGGCTCAGTGGTAGAGCATCTAACTGCTGACAGAGGAGACATGGGTTCACTGTCTGGGTCAGGAAGGTCCCCTGAGAAGGAAATGGCAACCTTCATCCAGTATTCTTGCCCGCAGAATCCCATGGACAGAGGAACTTGGTAGGCTACAGTCCATAGAGTCCCAAAGAGTCTGAAACTTACCCTCATAGCCCTCAGGGCTGAAGGAACCCTGGAAGGGGAATTGGGGGGCTCAGCCTGAGGCTTCCAGCACTTCCCAGTGAATTTTCAGTGTTACTTCCATTATTCCTTTGATGAAGAATAGAATGCAGAATTCATCCTATTTGTTTTAGTATAAAAAGACTTTAAATTGCTTCCTGGAGTCAAAAAGTGCTCAAAAAGATGCACCTTATTTTCCTTGGGGTTTTGGGGGCTCCCTGCAGGGTAAGCATTTGTACCCCAGTTTGATGGTTTCTTTCCCCTTGGGCCTGCTGCATGGTTTGTGGGACTTATTTCCCCCACCAGATCAAATCTGTGCCCCTTTCAGTGGAAGTAAGTAATCCTAACTGCTGGACCACAAGAGAAGTCCCCAGTGTGGCAGTCTTGGAGCTGAATTATTTCTAGGCTCTTTTCAAGTTGTAGGTTTTATGTTATGCCAGGACATTTAAAAGCAGAAGGTAATCTTCCTAGAGGAAATGGATTTTGTACTGATATCTGAAAAGGATGCTCCATTTTGGGGGGGAAATAGGTACATGAGTAAATTAAAGAACCGCTAGAATATGAATTATCTGCATTTGAATGTTAAAGAAGACGCTGCTCTGGGTGTTCAGAGGACTTTGAAAAAAAATGTTTTTAAAATAATTAGTTGAAAATCACTTCAAACACGTGGAGTAAGTTGTTTGTCTTTCTGATGAGTGTTACAGGTGGTCTCCTGCATTGCAGGCTGATCCTTTATACCGACTGAGCCACCAGGGACGTCCCATCCTCAGCATACCATTCAGAGCTCTCCCCTCTTCATTGTGCTCCTCCTAATGCCTGGGCTTAGTTAGTAGATAGAGTGAATATGTTGAGTGAAAAAAATGCCGCTGTCTCCTGACTTGTGTTTACACAGATTAGCTATTGGTAAATTCTACATTTGATAACATAGATGCAGGTGTATTTGCAGCTCTTAAAATAGATACTAATTAGAATAGGGTATGAGATTTTATTTTTCTCTCTCCAGGTTTGCAGAGAAGAAACATCCATGCATTTGGAGAACTGAAGGACTTAGATAAGATCTCCATCAGTTCCTCTGATGTTCTGGTAAAATCAAAGTCCTTCCAGGCAGTTCTTTATTATCAGCAGCATATGCTCTGGGTGGGCCTGGATTTTTTTTTTTTTTTGATAGTAGTGTTCTGCAAGCTGTCAGTTTCACAAAAAGTAGAGGAGGCGTGATCTAGTGGAGTGTCGGCTCACCTCCTTTTATTATGGAAGTGAAAGTGAAAGTCACTCAGCCCCTCCGTCTCTGCGGCCCCATGGACTGTACAGAATTCTCCAGACCAGAATACTGGAGTGGGTAGCCTTTCCCTTCTCAAGGGGATCTTCCCAACAGGTCTCCCGCCTTGCCGGCGGATTCTTTACCAGCTGAGCCACAAGGGAAGCCCTTTCATTATGGTCCTTAACAAATAGTTTCCAGTTTGAGATGTGGCCAAAGCTAAAATGCCTCTCGAGGGTGCTGGAAATGGTTTGGCTTCACTTGTAGCACTGAATCATGCATTTTAACTAGGAGAAGCAGGTGAGCGATGAGTGCAGAGACTGTCTCCAAGTTACTGTTTGAGGACCACAGGCGCACTTTTCTTGGGGAGGACAAATTTCTTTGACTTTCAGGAGCATTGATTGTCGTCAGTGTAATGAGAACAGCTGGGAGTGAGTCACCGTAGATGCCTTGGCTAATTATGCCGAAGTGGCTAAGGGTCCAGATTCATGGTGGAGCAGAGTGGTTGTGGCTTGGAAGGAGAACGGCAGTGGGAGGAGAGGGATGCTCATGGGAGGGCGATCTTGACTGCTGTTGTTTCTGCCCGATCTTGGTCACTGCTGTCATGACCCCAGCTGACTGCAGGAGTGTTGTGTTCAGTTCAGTCGCTCAGTCGTGTCTGACTCTTTGCAACCCCATGGACTGCAGCATGCCAGGCTTCCCTGTCCTTCACCAACTCCCAGAGCTTGCTCAGACTCATGTCCATCGAGTTGGTGACGCCATCCAAACATCTCATCCTCTGTCATCCCCTTCTGCCTTCAGTCTTGCCCAGCATCAGGGTCTTTTCTAATGAGTCAGTTCTTTGCATCAATTGGCCAGAGTATTGGAGCTTCAGCATCAGTCCTTCCAGTGAGTATTCAGGACTGATTTCCTATATAGTTGACTGGTTTGGTCTCCTTGCAGTGCAGAGGACTCTCAAGAGTCTTCTCCAACGCCACAGTTCAAAAGCATCAATTCTTTGGTGCTCAGCTTTCTTTATGGTCCAACTCTCACATCCATACATGACCACTGGAAAGACCATAGCTTTGACTAGATGGACCTTTGTTGGCAAAGTAATGTCTCTGCTTTTTAATATGCCGTCTATGTTGCTGCTGCTACTGCTAAGTTGCTTCAGTCGTGTCCAACTCTGTGCAACCCCATAGACGGCAGCCCACCAGGCTCCCCCATCCCTGGGATTCTCTAGGCAAGAATACTGGAGTGGGTTGCCATTTTCTTCTCCTATGCATGAAAGTGAAAAGTGAAAGTGAAGTCGCTCAGTCATGTCTTACTCTTCGTGACCCCATGGACTGCAGCCTACCAGGCTCCTCCGTCCATGGGATTTTCCAGGCAAGAGTACTGGAGTGGGGTGCCATTGCCTTCTCCTGTCTAGGTTGGTCATAGCTTTTCTTCCAAGGAGCAAGCATCTTTTAATTTCATGGCTGCAGTCACCATCTGCAGTGATTTTGGAGCCCAAGAAAATAAAGTCTGTTACTGTTTCCATTGTTTCCCCATCTATTTGCCGTGAGGTGATTGGACCGGATGCCATGATTTTAGTTTTTTGAATGTTGAGTTTTAAGCTTTTTCACTCTCCTCTTTCACTTTCATCAAGAGACTCTTCAGTTCCTCTTCACTTTCTGCCATAAGGGTGGTGTCATCTGCACATCTGAGGTTATTGATATTTCTCCCGGCAATCTTGATTCCAGCTTGTGTTTCATCCATCCTGGCATTTCATATGAACCACTCATGATGTACTTGCAGGAGTGTAAAGCCTTATTATTCAACATGTGGTGGGCCAGCCTGCAGCATCTGCATTACCTGGGAGCTTGTGAAACCCTCAAAGTGGGAGACCCTGCCCAGACCTGCTAAATCCGAATTTGCTTCGTAAACACATCCCGAGATGGTGTTACTTGTCAGACATTCTTTCATGGTTACACAGAGTGTTCTTTTTAGAAGCACAAGGCCAGATTTCAAGTATGTTGGGAAGAGTAAGTGGCCAGCACAGCCTTGCTCCCTGTGTTGCTGGGGAGGATTGGTGCTCCAAGCCGGAAGACTGCTGAACCCATTCCCTTCCCAGTGCCCTCCTCTCCCCTTCCTTCATTTGTATGCAGGGAGCCCTCAACTTGGAGGACCCAAGAGGAAAGGGACAAACTAGCATTCTAATCAGAGGTGAGGAAAAGCAGCCCAAAACCTAGCCAATGATTTACCCTCCCTACCCTCACATTGAGAGGTGTTTTGAGCTCTTAAAAATATGCCAGAGTGGTCAATTGGGTCTTCTCCCCAAAACTAGCCAAGTAGTAGAAGGTCCAGGTACCCATCCATCTATCATACACCTACCCCGTGAAGAGTAAGTCTTCAGTGTTGGGTCATGTGCACGGGAGACTTCAAAAATGACAGAGTGGGAGCCAGATGGAAGGTAAATGGATCTGACCCCAGGAAGTATAACTTTCTCCACCCTCCCTTCTTCCCTGCTGCTTCCCCAGCAGGTACAGGGCTGTAGGGCTGCCATGCTCCTTTCATAACCTCCTTCGGGGATGGGAGCGAGTTACCTATCTTTGCCAAATTCTGTTTTTTCCCCAGAGGTGCCCAAGTCCCCCAGTCTGAGAGATGAAGGGAAATCCCTAATGCAATGACCATTTTTAGTTCTTTAAAAAAACTTTGGTAAAGTAAATGTCGCATAAAATTGACCATTTTAGCCATTTGAAAATGCACAGTTCAGTAGCGTTAAGTACATTCATATTGTTGTGCAAATATCATGATCGTCTATCTCCAGAACTTTCATATATTACCCCGGAGAAGCCCTGTATTGAGTAAACACTAACTCCCCACCCTCCCACTCCTCTCAGCTGGTGGCAAACACCGTTCTACTTTCTGTCTCTTATCGGTTTGAATATCTAAGAATCTCATATGAATGGACTCATACAGTATTTATCTTTTTGTATCTGGCTTGTTTCACTTGGCCTGATATCTTCAAGGTTTGGTATGTTACATCACATACCAGAATTTCATTCCTTTTTGAAACTGAATATTATTCCATTGCTATGTACGTAAATATTTTGTTTATCCATTCGTCTCTCTTTGGACACTCACGTTGCTTGCATCTTTTGACTGTTGTGAATAAGGCCACTATGAATGTGGGCGTATAAACAACTGTTTGAGCCCCTGGTTTGATTTCTTTTTGAGTATGTATCCAGAGGGGGAGTTGCTGGATCCGGTGGTAGTTCTGTGTTTAATTTCTGAGGAATCACCATACCATTATTCTCAGTGAGTACAGCATCTTGTATTCCCATCAGCAATGCACAAGGGTTCCAATTTTTCAGCATCCGCACCAACACTTGTGATTTTCTGTGTTTCTTACAGTTTTATGCTCTGTGTATTTAATTAAATTAATTATTATTATTTTTGGCCACATAGCATGTGGGATCTTAGTTCCCCAACCAGAGATTGAACCTGAGACCCCTGCATTGAAAGCGCAGAGTCTTAACCGCTGAACCACCAGGGAAGTCCAGTTTTCTGTTTTTTTTTTTTTTTTTTAAATATTCGCTATCTTACTGGGCACAACATGGTGATTTCAAGTCGCTCTTCCTGCATTCTGTTATCCTCCCAGCACTAACCAGGGTCTTTGCCTTGCTTTGATCAGGGAATTCCTGAAAAGTGGTTGATAATAGGAGCTCTTGCTTCAACCCTTGCTGCTAGTTGCTGTTTAACTCGAGGGGCATCACATTTAATTTACTTAGTGAGTGTAGAGGGATTCAGGTTAATAAGGTTTCTAGAAGCTGTTAGTCTTTAGCATCTGGGTCTTCATGATCTTTGTTTCTATCCCTCCCTCACGTTTTTTTATTTTGAATGGAAATTGAAGTGTGTGAGCTGGGGACCAAAGAGGATGAAAATAGAAGGGTAGCTCAGTAAGACAGGCTGTTACATTTTGTGATTCTGAATACAGGGTTCCAACAGTTAATTTGGTTTGACTTTGAGTGGTGGTGGGGGGTGGGGGTGGGGGTTGGTGGTCTGGCAACACAGTTAGAATGTTAAGGGCATTTTTTTCCCTAGTTAAAACAAGAGTCCAAAGACGTCTGCCTTGCTTACATGGGAGAATTTCAAGCCTGGGAAGAAAATTGGAGGTTTACTTAAAGGGACAGGCAGATTCTTGTCAAGTTATAATGTTGGACCAAAGTTGGAGTTGGTAAGCTTTATGCTGGGGGATTAAAAACATCAACAAACAAATAGAAATCCAAACCTATGATTCTGGAATAGCAGCATAATGATTTAGAGGAAAGATGGGGAGCAGGAAAATGAGCAATTTGTTACATGTATGACTCACTGGCGCTCTGTGAGTGGTACATCCGGATGCAGGCTTTCATTGTGGAGAAGAGTCCTATCCAGACGAGTATTTCATTCCAACCTTTAAATCTAGAATGTTTTAAATAAAATGCTGAGCGCTATGGGGATTATACAGTTCTGCTTTATGGACCTAAGTAGGACGTCGCCTTGTTTTTTTCACTTGTTAAAAAATAAAAACGTCCAGATGTAACAATCTGTCTGGATAAACTAGCATGCTATGTTGTTTGTCTATTTTTATGAACACTAGATAGGCATCCAGCGCTCTTTTTTTTTTCCTTTTCTTTTTTTGCCACGCCATGCAGCATGCAAGATCTCAGTTCCCTGACCGGGAATCAGACCTGTGCCCCCTGCATTGGAAAGGGGAGTCCTAACCACCGCACCACCAAGGAACTCCCTAGAGTACTGTTAATGTGTTTGAAGCCATGTCCCCTCCCCGCATCCTTTCAGGTTGGTGCTTTGTCAGGGACAGATATGTTAAACCCAGCAGAGAACTCTTGTTTGTGACAGCTGGTTCCTGAATCATTACCTTATGTGACAATCTCATATAGTTATTAAGAAGATCACATAGATTAATATGTATGCCTGACTCAGTAAGCGTTCTGTGTTAGCCATTATTATTGTTGCTGTTATCGAACTCCTCGTGATCCATTCATCCACAGATACTTCTGGAACACATGTCTGTACCATGCCCTAGGGGGATATGCTGGCCTTCATTTCTGTGATACTAAAAGGAATGGCCCCGGTGACCTAAGGCAGTGATGAGGCTATGGATTTTGTTCAAATGACAGCTTGTCTTCCCTCCTTTGGCTTTGAGGAGGAGGGGTTAACTTTGCAAGGATCGCAGAGAAATCCCTTTGGACGTGATATTTGGAAACAAATATCAAGACATTTCAAAGGTCTCTTAAAGGGAGAAGTGTAGTTTGGTGTTAAAATTCTGAGGAAATAGCTTTCTATTTGAGAAAATAAGCAGAATATTGTTTCTACTACCATAGTAGATAAAGAATGACAAGCGCATCATTGGCAAAGTAGACTGAAGTGTGGACTAATGCAGTGGATGTAGCTATACTGTACTTGCAAGGTAGGGAAATAGATCATATTATTAGATGAAGGATCTACTTTTTATGAGGTACAAGAGGAATGTCATAGCAGCTATTAAATGTTATCATGAAAGAATTTTAGATGGGCTAAATCTCTTGATACTAAAAGAGAAACGATACTCATGTGGAAGGGAATAAAGTCAATATTCCTGGGAGTTTGGTCTTTTTATTAGTCAGACCTTTATCATTTATGACATACTGAATTCTCTGTTTGGCAAAAGACAGCGTGATAGAGAATGGTCAGGATAATCAAGTCTCAGAAATTCAAGTCTCACAAACTCAGAAGTTGCAGCAACATTTGTTCACAAGAACGGCAAGGGGATGCAGTTTGTAGACTCTCCTAAGAGAAGGCTGTGGCAGGGCAGGGGTGAGTTAGGGGGAGGCGACTGGCTTTCCCTTGGTGAACGTGCCCAGGGCAGTCTGTGGTCCAAGGCCCCATCCACCTCTGGGTTGACTGAGACCTGTGAAACTCTGGCTTTACGCAAGGAGAGAGAGAGGGGACTTCACCTGGGGTTGTAAATGATATTGTGGGTGGAAAGAAGTGGATTCCTTTGAGTGATGTTGGGAGGATGAGCCCTGTTCTCACTTTGAGGAGATGGCGGTAGGGTTGGAGGGGGCAGAGTCAAGGATGGGGCTGAGATTTCCAAATTGTATTAACATCTCTCAGTTATGCAGGGGTGAAGACCTGGAGGATGCTATTGTGAAGGTGCTGTGTGTGATGTGCTTGTGAGATTGGTGGTTTAGTTATCAAGTCGGGTCTGACTCTTGCGACCCTGTGGACTGTAGCCCACCAGGCTCCTCTGTCCATGGGATCCTCCAGGCAGGAATACTGGAGTGGGTTGCCATTTCCTTCTCCAGGGGATCTTCCCGACCTGGGGAATGAACCCAGGTCTCCTGTATTGCAGGCAGAGTCTTTACCCCCTGAGCTACGAGGGAAGCTTTTGGGATGGGGGACATCTGGGGCTGATGCTTGGAAGAGACATCTGAGTATGAGCAAAGGGTCTGGTGGCCATCCCTGTGTGGACAGTGATGATACCAAGTGTGGAAGCACTCACACAGGTTGGCCAGGAGACCGGAAGTGCTGGGCAAAAGTGTTCTTGTGGCAATAGGTGGGGTTCATGAGTCCTTCTGTGAGAGGCCAAGTAGGCTAAGGGCTAAAATGTTCTTTGTGTTTGTTTAGACATAATAGGTGTGCATTTATTTGTAGAGTTGTATCACTCTATGGTTCAGAAGAGATGCTGGCTTAGCCTTGTACTCTTATAGTGACACATCGACTGTAAGAATTCTTCTGGTATTTGTGAACATTTGCAGGTTTCCTTGCCAGACATCGTGTGGGTTTGTGTCACATATTGTTTGTGTCTGTATTTTTATGAATTCCTGAAACAGTAAGCTCTGAGTTCAGAGATTTTTCTGTACTTTGTGATCTTCGTACACCTTATTTGAAATTTTACAGTTTGTGATATTGGAGCTATAGGATTGTGATACAATTGGAAGGAATTAGAAATTGCTTGTTTTAGCAGAGATGTTTCTGCAGCCCCATCAGAATGGACAAAATAAGAAATTTGACAATATCAACCACTGGTGAAAACATGGACGAGCTGGAAGCCTCATGCATCACATTTGAAGAAGAACAAACACTGGGAACCCTGGCAATATTTACTAAAGCTGAGCATATCCATTGCAACCCAGTGATTCACTTCTCCATATGTGCGCAACAGAAACCAATATTCTTGACTTAGTTCATAGCAGCTTTGTTAACAATAGCTCCAAAGTAGAAAAACTCCCAAATGTCCATTGACTGTATACACAGATTGGTATGTCCATGTAACTGCATGCTACTCAGCAATACGAAGGAATGAAATACTAATCCATGCAACAAATGGATGAAAGTTACAGGCAAATGTTGAGCCAAAGAGAGACTTTCTGGCGGTCCAGTGGTTAAGACCACACACTTCTGCTGCAGGGGTACCGATTCTTTCCCTGGTTGGGGACCTGAGATCACACATGCCACTTGGTGAGGCCAAAAAACACAAAAGAAAACAACACAGTGGAGTCAAAGAGACCAGACACAAAAGTGTACACTGTAGGATTCCATTTTCAAAAGTGAAGTGAAGTGAAGTCGCTCAGTCGTGTCCGACTCTTAGTGACCCCATGGACTGTAGCCTACCAGGCTGCTCCCTCCATGGGATTTTCCAGGCAAGAGTACTGGAGTGGGTTGCCATTCCCTTCTCCAGGGGATCTTCCTGACCCAGGAATCAAACCCAGGTGTCCCGCATTTCAGGCAGACGCTTTAACCTCTGAGTATCCTGTAACAGGGATCTGAATAGTGGTGGTTACTTTTGAGGAGGTATTGACTGTATAAAATATATATGAGTAAAAATTAATGGAGGCAAATGTATAAGATAATTAAAGGTTCTAGGTGATTTGGCAACTGTTAGATTTTAATGCAACATGATATAAAATATTTGCTCCATAGAATTTAACTGTGCTCAAACTTGTGGGTTTTATACCATTCCCCATTCTACCCACCACCCGTCCCCACCACCTTGAAGAACATATACACACATACCCTAGTAGGTGGACCATCAGGCAGCTGTTGTCCAGTCTGTGAGGTAGTTGGGAAACCTGAGTGTTTATTCTTCTTCGTTGGTACACCCAGGGTATATTATTATTCTTGTGGGCTTGGACCTGGGCTAAGGGGAGGTCACTGAGATGCTTGCCTCAGGTAGCACATTTAAGGATGAGGCAGTTGCCAAGAATCTAAGTAATCAAGATCAATAGTATTTTAGTGGAGTATTTCTTAAAAAAAAAAAAAAGGTAAAATACTGCAAAGAAATCTTTTTAAAAAATCAAAAATTTAAATAAAGACGGAATTGGTATTACTGAGTTTTGTTTTGCCTGACGCCCCAATATGGTTTGGCCAGGTGTACCGTTGTGGGCCTGAAGATGAGCCGGGGGAGTCTCTTAAGACTTGAGAACCATAGGCTTGACCTTGGCTGTATGACATAAAAAGTATGAAAGTGAAAGAACAAGGCTGATAAAGAGTAAATTGATTCTGTTAATGCTTTTAGTGCTTTGTGAATGGAAAGAACTCTTTATTTTTGGAAAGGATCCTCAGTATATTAAACATTTCAACGAAAGGGAATCATGTATAAAAGTACTTATGATAGTCCTTAAAATACCACAATTATTATTTAAAGTTTCGTGAATTTTGCCGTATTAACTTACAGCAGGCGTGGTGTTGGTGTTTTAAATCGAAACAGGAAGCTGTCAAGGCTTAGAGAACTTATTCATGGCATTTACAAGGTATAATTTGGTGTGTAACAGTGTTGAACAGTAGGAAAAGTTAATGATTGCCCACCTTTCAGCTAATCATGCGATTGCTGTTGATATAATTACCTGGTAGGCAGGGATAGAATCATGTAATTTACTAGCCTGGTGCTGCATGCTTACAAACGTTTGTGCTGTTGTGTGTCACCGAGCGAGGTTTCTGAAATGTGGCCCTCTTTGTCTTTTTCTGCTGAAGAAGCCCCATGTATCATGTTCACTTGGCTCTTTGTTACGGTCAGGATGTGTTGCTTGGACTGAGAGAGATACCAGATTTTTCAGCTTCTCTTCCAATTGCTATGGATACCATGTCAGTGCTGTTGGGGTCCCTCTTGTCAGTTTCAGACAGGCTTCCCCTTGGACGCTGAAATCCACGTCCATCCTGATATTAAGGGGCCTTTTGTTCAAGTGCGAGAGGGCTTTTGAAAGTGTACCGTGATGAAAAGTAGTTTCAAAAAATTATACCAGAGAGGGTTAAAACTTGCTGAACTTGTAAAGCCTCACTTCTTTGCTCACCCCCAGCACCCCCCTTTCTGATTTTGCTGTTCATGGTTTCCTCCTGGTAACAGGCAGTGCTCAGCGGGAAAGTCAAGCTGGCTTAGAGTCTCCCTGTCCCAGAGAGTGACTTGCCAGGGCTCCTTAAGGGGCCTGTACCCTGGCAGGAAAGCCCACTTGGTGGCATCCTGGTTGTTCCTTGGATGTGGAATGGTTTTTAGGAGTTCCATTTCTTTAGTAGGCTTTTCAGATCTTTTTATTTTCCTCTGGTGTTAGTTTTGACAAGTTGCATATTTCAGAGAGTGTGTCCATTTCATTTAAGCTGTTGAATTATTTCTTGGCATAACCGTTGCCCACTCAGCGTCCAGAAGATCTGTAGCGATGTCCCCATCGTCTATTTCTGATACCTTCCTTTCATGTTGAGAACGTGTCTTGTCCTGAGGAACTGCTGGATCAGAGTAAGTTAGCTCAGGAAAATGGGTGGGAGTGGTTTCAGGAAAGGGAGGACAGAGGCAGAGGAGGTAGGAGAGCCTGGACGTGGGGGAGGGTAGGGGGCGTGCCTGGGCCTGCCCTTGGCCCCTCGTTTCCCTGGAGGTAGCTGGGAGGAGGGAGGGTCACGTGGGCAATGAGCTCATTAGGCTGGGGACACCAGCTGTGCTATTATTAGGGCTTTTAAGGTCTGTGGCAGATGTTCTTGGGCCGAGTTCCAGCCGCCCTCACTTCCCACATATGGCATAATACAGTACATGGAAAAAGAGCGACTTGGAAAGAAATAACTTTTCCATGAAACACATTACTCCCTTTTCCCATGAACCTTTTCCTTTTCTCTCTGTTACCCTCTCGGTGTCATTTTCTCTGTTACTCCTCCGGTCTCTGTTTTCTCTGTGTGTTCCCTCTCTGTGTCTTCTCCCCTCCCCCTGTCTCTCTCTTTGTATTTCTGTGTTGTTTTCCCTGGTGCTCCCTCCGTCCCTCCCTCCCATACTTCCTTCTTTGCTCCTTCTAGGCCCTTTTATTTAACCCTGTGTGGACTTTAAAAAGACACAGTAGGATAGGAAGAAAATTTGCCCGTTTTAGGTTTAAAGTGAACCTTGGCATTTCTAGAAAGTATAGTTGAGGCCAAGGGTGATGTTCCATTGGAACTTGTTTGGCTTAATGCCATCTTCACTCCTGTGGCACAGTGGTAGCTGCAGGGCCGCTCTAAACCCGAACAGATCGATCAGCCAGCCCGGAGCACTGGTAGCTTTTGTTTTCTTTGGCACACAGTTTGTGCCTTGTTGGCTCTGCTGATGGACCTCTCATGCCTCTCACTGACCAACTTTTATCGGTCGGCTTCCATGTGGTCCTCCCCTCTCCCCTTCTCTTTAGAGTAACCTACATCTCAGCTTGGAATCACAAGGTAGAATCAATATCAAATTGAGTTGAATTATTATTCTAGGAACCTGAATTTCCAATAGGAAACGTGCTGTTGTATGATATGACTTCAGTGCATATTCTTTAAAGCTCAGAGTCATGCAAGCTTCATTACAGAAGCTTCTTCCTGTTTGTATGCTGATATTTTGAAATATTTACATTAATTTTGTAGCTATGGCACAATATCATATTCTTATTTCAAAAATAATGAGATAATACATACATACATGAGCATCATTTCTTACTCTCATGACGGCTGTAACTTTCAGAAGTATATCTTAAGAAAAACCTTCTGTAACCTGGGCATTTTTCTTTGAGTGAAAATAAGTATAACTATTTTGGAAAAAGTACTTCTTTTTAATTTAAAAAATTACTTAGTTATAAAAAGAAGTTTTAAAACCCCCACCCCAAACCCAAACTATAGAGTGAGATCACAAGAAAAGTGGTACTGAACTGGGTGAGTAATTATTCATATTGTTTTCTCTGCTAATTGAGAGATTGGGAAAGAAAAACAGGAGCAGCCTTATTTCATTTTCCTAACCTTATCTGGAGAAGAGGAATCTTACAGACTGGTGGGTACAGGTGCTGGAGCTCTGGACTGTGGGCAGAGATGTGTGCGTGCCTGCATCCCATGTCTTTGCTGAGCGGTTTATGGTTATTCCAGGAAGGTGGTTGGTTGCGATTTCATCCGTCTTTAGCAGGTAAACATCACCTTCGGTTGGAATGAGGGCATTCTTGGCAGAGTAGGGAGCTGGTGGTCTACTTAGAACAATGATTGGTAAGTGTGTGTTGACTGGTTTCCCTGGACCAGGAATTGAGATTTGACAGTAAATGAGACACTGTACGCCTGGGGGCAGATGAGAGAGGAGAGAGACATAAAGGAGAAACAGATGCATGATATAATGCCAGGTAGGGAGTAGAGGTGATGAGCAGAGACCCAGGAAGAGTGCAGGGAGGGGGTTGAACCATGGGAAAATACAGAGACACAGAGTCAGTCCCAGGCAGGGCAGAATGCAACTGCTCAGGCCTCTGCAAAAAGGCCAGTGTGACTGGAGGGTAGGGGCTCCTTGGGGCGAGTGGACACAGATAAGAGGATGGTCAGGGCAGGCCTGCATTCCATTGCCCTTCTGGTCCCTGGTCAGGAATTGAAATTTTAATCCGAATTTGATTGGAAGGAGCTGCTGGGGTGGCGCTAGTGGTAAAGAACCTGCCTGCTGATGCAGGAGACAAAGGAGACACGGGTTCAATCCCTGGGTGGGGAAGATCCTCTGGAGGAGGGCATGGCAGCCCACTCCAGTATTCTTGCCTGGAGAATCCCATGGACAGAGGAGCCTGATGGGCTACAGTCCATAGGGTCACAAAGAGTTGGACACAGCTGAAGCAACTTAGCATGCACGCATGAATTGATGGACTTCTTTCACGGATCCCCCAGCTGTTGTGTAGAGAGCCAGGGCTTGGGGGCAGGAGTGACAGCAGGGAGAGGGGAGAGGTTGGTACAGGCCCAGGGAGAGAGGTGGCAGCTCCGGAGAAGTGGAGAGATGTGATGTGGCGCTGGGGCTGGCAGTTTGGGATAGTGGGCCATGGGTGAGGGGAGCCGTGAGCGAGGAAGGTCTTAGTGTGATGCCTTCCATCTTACATGTATTCTAAGTGGGATTTTTTAACGTCTTAAAGCATTTACACAATTGAAAAATCCTGGTGTTGAAAATCGTTGTATGTAATTTGTTAGTCAAGTATTTGGTAGGGACACCAGGGTATAAGCTTTCCCAACACCACAGAAGTGAGCAGAGGCGTCCTCATCGCAAGTGTGAGCTGAAGAGGGAGAAGGACCAGAGTGCTGTTTTCTTTTCTGGCTGGGAAATGAGTTTTCGTGGCAGGAGTCAGAAGGTACATCTCAAACTTCATCCCAGACCACTGAGCGTGAAGAAACCACATGAACAGATGACAGAGAAAGAGGAGCAATTTCCCTCAGAGCACAGTATCAGTAACAGCTGATGACAGTTAACCTTAGGAGTTCGGATTTTCAAGATCGAAAAGGTTCCAACGATTCTTTAAAGGTTTGATAGTTTTGTCTCAGTACACTATGCACCTTTGTTTAACCTGTGTCTCGAAGCTGTGCCCTCCTGGAAATTGCTATTTTATTTTTCATGTTTTTTTTTAATTGACGTGTAGTTGATTTATAATGTTGTGTTAGTTTCTGAAGTCCAACAAAGTGACTCAATTATATATATATGTAATATATAGATTCTTTTTCAAATTCTTTTCCATTTCAGTCTTTATCAAGATACTGAATACAGCTCCCTCTGCTATGCAGTAGGGCCTTGCTATTTATACATTTTCTATCTAGTAGTATGTATCTGCTAATCCCAAACTAATTTATCCCTTCCCCGACCCTTTCCTCTGGGGTAACCTTAAGTTTGCTCCCTGTGTCTATGAGTCTGTTTCTGTTTTTTAAAATAAGTTTGGGTCATTTTTAGATTCTGCAGATAAGTGATACCTCTGGCATTCATCTTTGTCTGTCTGACTTACTTCACTTAGTATGCTAATCTCTAGGTCCAGACATGTTGCTGCCATTGGCTCTGGAAATGTTTCTCTCATACATTATTAGAGTGAAGATGGCTGAGGTGCCTTTCCAATTTCCTTATGATGGATGTGGATGATGGCACTTTCCCCCCAGGGAGGATCAGGATTTCAGGGACCAGGGAGATTAAAAAGGTTAAACAGCTGATCCAGGGCTTATCATTATCACTGTCGGTCGCCTCAGCAGTCTGAGATTATTTCCCCCCCCACAAGACTGGCCTTCAGGCGTGGCGTGGGAGAGTAACCAAACCCGACCGTAGCTCCTGAGAAGCGAGGGGACTTGGCTAGTCCACGTGCAGCCTTGCCGGGTCTGAGCTAAGAATACTTAGGTTCCCTTGTAGAGCAGGTGCTGACACTTCAAGTGGGTCAGAGGCTGAGGTTATGGGTAAAGAATTTGGAGGGCGCATTCTCTTAGAATCTGAAGTATTTGAGGACAGAAAGGCATGCTGCCTTCTGGAAGAGTTTTTTGTTTTAAATCACTCTGAGACTATGACACCAATATTTTTTACCTCCCTAAACCAAGTGTAGTAGGCTGCTGTCCTAAAAATGAAACTCCACTGTCATGGAATTAAAACACTCGCTGCTTTGTTTGGAAATGTGAGAAGGAAGGGATTTTTCTTGTTGAGTAGGATCAAGTTAGCTCTTTTAGGAATATAAATTCCAGACTAGTGTTTCCTTAAAAACTGATATTTTGATGTATTTATACTGGAACTGTTAGCACATCCCATTCTGGGCTCTTTTTAATGGGCTCTGGGTAATTACTGGGGCCTCCCATCTCAGCCAGTACACTGAGCCGTTGAGGAAGACAGCTGGTCGCTTATTAGCCACCAGCGGGTGGCCCCTGACCCCTCCTCCTTGAAGATGGTGTGAGGCACAATTAGAGAGCCCTGGAAGGGGCATAAGTGGTTGCTGGGGCATAAATAATGCAATCTACCCTGTCTGTCTGTGAATGTGATGAAGCCTAGCTGATTTGATGTTCAGAAGTCAGAACCTCATATTCTGGATCCAGCATGTTCAGGCTCTGTGACCTTAGGCAAATTCTTAGCCTGTGAGCCTCTATTTTTCCATCTGTAGAATAAGACTGTGTAGTGTGATTGTGGGGTAAAGAAGGTGATGCCTAGAAAGGTTTGTTTGCCTTATTCTTGCTGGTTTAGCAGCATGTGGTAGGCGTTTAGTGAAGGAGCCCTGAGCCTGTTCCTTTGGGGCTGCTGAATTTCAGTGTATTATCCCCTTTTCCTCCTTCTGCTCCAAGCCTCTCTGCCCCTACCCGGGAAGACTTAAGCATTTGACATAAGGTCATTTTCCCCCAGTGGTGAACAGGTGGCTCAGAGGTAAAGAATCCTCCTGCAGTGCAGGAGACACCAGGGACATGGGTTCGATCCCTAGGTTGGGAAGATCCCCTGGAGGAGGAAATGGCAACCCACTCCAGTATTCTTGTCTGGGAAATCCCATGGACAGACCAGCCTGGCGGGCTGTAGTTGGCGAATGAGCATGCACACACTCACGCACACACTCACGCACGCACACACGCACCTTGGCCTGGCTGACTTCTGAATCATTCTGGGTTCTGATGACTCACCTAGCACCTGGCCCATCTCCCCTCCAGCAGTGGCTTCTCCACCCTGCTTCACCCACTTTCCCGGTCACAGCTAGGCTATGGCATCTCCTGGGGTGACGTGTTCCACCTCTGATATCCTAAGTGTGACCTCTCTGCTCTCTGAACTTCAGCCCTTCCAGTCTTTTGCCTGCATTCCTTGCCCCGTCCATGGTCCTGGCCTCTCCTCTTCCACCCCAGCTCGTCATCACTGAGTACCTGCTGCCCTTCCTTGGTGTCGCCTGGCAGAACTCTGCCCGTCTCTTTTGGGGATGGCTGGAGAAATTATATAACCACCTGCCACTCTGTAAAGCACCTTCAGATGGGGCATGGGCTCTGCTCAGTGGTTCCCTTGTGTTTCCTTGGGCTTCTTGCTCTGTCTTTTGCCGCAGTGACTATTCTGGACTTCCCATGTCTTTCTCAAACACCTGACTGCTTGCTTTTAGTAGGTCCTCTTAATAGAGTGAGCTGAAGCCGGCAGACTGACTGCCTCCCAGCCTTCACATGCCCAGCTGTGGGAGTGCCCATCTTGTCCTCTGTTCTGTCAAGTGAGGGAAGGACCCTCTTTATCCCCGAGGCTGATCTGTACCCTATTGTTGGACCCCATCCTCTCCCGCCTACTCAGGGCTGGTTCTTGATGATTGGCCCTCCTTTCTGTTTCTTGGAGAGCTTAATCTTCTCTGTGGACCCCACCCACTATCCTGTACCATACTCGCTTCTCTGCTCTCTTTCTAAAGCCCGCTTCTCCCTCCAGCCTTAGTTCTTTCCTCTCCTTTGCTGCCAGCCTCACTGAACTGTCCTTTCCCCCGTCCCTGGCCCTACTGCTCTCGGGCACCCAAGCCCGTGATTCCACCCCCAGCACAGTGAATTTGGTGCCAAGTCCAGCGCACACCTTCCAGTCCTGGCGTCCTTGACCTTTGACAGCACAGACTAAAATTACCTGCATCTGAAATTCTCTTTCCCCTTGTCTTCTGGAAGGCTACACCCGCGTGGCCTCCCTCCTCCTCCTTCCACCACCCCGCCTTGGCAGCCTGCAGCCTCTGTCCCTGAGTAGCCTTTGAGTGGTGGGGTGTCACCTCAGGTGAGCACCTTGCCTTATGCTCTGCCCCGAACGCCACCATGCCTATGGCCTTGGTTGCTGCCACTGCCCAAATCTTTTCTCCTGAGTTCTGTGCCCTTTTACCTACCTGCTTGCCCCCTGCACACCTCCGTTTCAAGATGCATGAACACCACGACATACTCCCCCTCGCCCTCTCCTCCTCCCAGCAAAGAAAGGGTCTTACTAGTCATATGGGCTGCTGTTTCCAGCTACTCTGGCAGGAACTTGGACCTTTTCCTGACTCACCATTTCTGTCATTCCCCCCCTTCCAGGCAGTCGCCTCCCAGATTTCCCTGAACACCCTGCTGGGCTCCACTGCTCCAATATTTTCTGCTGCTAAAGTGACCTTTCCAAAGTGCAAATCGAATACCATCATTCCCCTGCTTACAACCATTCAGGAACTCCCCATGGGGCCAAAGCGACTGCTGCCCCTCCTTCCCTTGCTGAAGCCACTCAGAGCTTTTTCAGCTCCCTAATTGAGCTCTGCTTTCTTTCTCCTCCAAGACTTTGCCTCCCTTGTTACACCCCCTGTAGAGCACCCCTCCCCCATCCCTACACACCCTGATCTGGCAGCCTGGCTGATTCCACTCACCTTTTCATTCTGGCCTGAGGTTGGCCTCGGAAACCTTTCTTGACACCACGTTACCCATCTGTATCAGCAGTGTTTTTTTCCCCTAGTGGCCTCTCACTGCTGATATTTTTGTCTGTGGCCCTGTGAGGGTAAAGAGGATTGTTGAGAGGCTTCACTTGGACAGTGGAGGGCATACAGACATCTAACTTGGCATTCAGCTCTTGACCCAAAGGGCCGTTCTTGTCTGTGTAGTGTAGGGGAGAGAGCTTGTTGAGATAATTACTCCCCACAGATCGCCAGTTCCATGAGGGCAGGGCTTTTTGTTGGATTCATTTTCTGCTATATTCCTGGTACTAGGGAGGCATAGAGGGGCTTCCGGGTGACACAGTGGTAAAGAATCTGCCTGCCAATGCAGGAGACTTGGGTTCAATCCCTGGGTCGGGAAGATCCCTTGGAGAAGGAATTGGCAACCCACTCCAGTATTCTTGGCTGGGAAATCCCATGGACAGAGGAGCCTGGTGGGCTACAGTCCATGGGGTCCCAAAGAGTTGGACATGACTGAGTGAGCACACAGGAGCCTGGCAGAAAATAAGTGCTCAGTAAATATTACTGAATGCCTGCAGAGCAAAAGTGGGCTTTTCAGTCTTAGCTTGGTCAGTTTTCAGGGTGCTCTGCCCCTCTGCCAGGTGATAGAAGGGCGTGGGCTTGGAAATAGGAGCCAGCCTTAAAGGAGCCAACTCCTTAAAGGAGCCAAAGAGCCTCCCTGTGCTTTCTTTTATTGCACATTCATGAACCTTTTAAAATCACAAGTTGTAATCACCTGAGCTGTGTAACAGAATTCCTGGGTCATGAGATAGCTGAGGCTGCTCTGACTCATGGCACCACTGGGAAAAATGGATGTGTTTCTGGTTCTGAGAATTAGAAGCAGTGTCTCCTCACTTTCAGACCAGATCTATCTCTGGCTATTGAAGTGACTTTTAACCTTCCCGGGGAGTTTAAGCGCCTTTGAAGTGAGCCTGGCAGAGCACAGTTGATAGCCCTGCGGAACTGTGGAGCAGAGCTCTGCTGTTGTGCTCTGATACGAGTGGAGGCTGCTTTGATAGTTTTCAGAGTCAAGTAACTAATTAAAGAAGGTTCTTTGTCTTTCTTTTGTTGAACAAATACTTACAGCTTGCCCATTTTGGGGGCTGATTCTCTTTTACAGTCTTACTGGTTTATGGGTTCTGTTTTCAGCCTTTCCCCTAAATAGAATGGAAGCTGCTGGAAGTCAGGGACATCATATATGATGTGCGCTGGGAATGCTGAGGACCTGCCTAGCAGAGTGCCTGGCACAGTGTTTTGTGTTTATTTTTTCAAATAGAGACAGTTTTATTTTTCCTTTTCTATCCATAGGCCTTTCATTTCCATTTCTTGCCTTATTGCCCTGGCTAGAATTTCCAGCACTGTTCAATGGGACTTACTTGCCTTGTTTCTGATCTTAGGGGATGTGATAGTTAGTTCTGAGAAATGGAGTATTTCCTGCAATATAAATAAACAAAGATGTCAATGTCATCACCAATTCCAGCCCTCCAGGGCAACCAGGAAGGAGACGAACACCTGCAATCCAGCAGCCATTAGGCTGCAGCCACTCCCTTCAGTGAGCATTGACGGACAACACGGGATAACCAGCCCCAGAGAGCTCAGATGCTTATTAAAGAACTGATTTCAGTGACCCCAGACTCTTGCATCTTCCCATACATAGAAAGGCACCAAATTTCGTAACTTGAGCTATCTTGTTTTCTTTAATTCACAAAAATACTTTGGATGTTCAGACTACCTGCCCTTTGTTACAAACTTCTATGCAACCTGACTCCTCCCCTTGCCTCCTCAGAGCAGTTCTTGAAGCATCACTTGAAATGCGGTCTCCTGGGCTTGAAGTCCTAAAAATTCCCACCAAATGAACTTTTAGGTTGTGACTATTTTTCCAGTAACACAGACAGTTCAATGTGTCAACTTGGCCAGGCTGTAGTCCTCAGTTATGCAATCAGTCATCTAGCTGTTATTCTGAAGGTGTTTTGTAAATGTGATTAAATTCCATACTCAGTTGGTTTTAAGTAAATTTTATTCTAGATAACTGGCACAGTGCTTTTGTTGAGTGAATGGCAGGCAGATTGCTGGGGGCAGTGAGTGGGCACATAGTCCTGCCCCCTGGAATTTATAGTATGGTTTTGTGGATGAACATAATACAATTTCACAAACAAATGTAAAGATGTAACTGTGACCTAGAGGCCACTGTGCTTGGAAGGCTGTCGTACGATCTTTTGACTTAGGGAGTTTGGGAAGGCTAAAAGAGAAGTACCCAGCCAAATGGAGGGGGCAAGGCCCTTCAGGCGGAGGAAGCATGATCTGTGTTGGGAGAGTGTCCAAGAGGAACCAACCCAAGCAAGATCTAGATAATCTCTCAGTCTCCAAAATTGGGCTCTAGCAGTGACAGAATTTATTTTCTTGGGCTCTAAAATCACTGCAGATGGTGACTGCAGCCATGAAATTAAAAGATACTTGCTCTTTGGAAGAAAAGTTATGACAAACCTAGATAGCATATTAAAAAGCAGAGACATTACTTTGCCTACAAAGGTCTCTATAGTCAAAGCTGTGTTTTTTCCAGTAGTCATGTATGGATGTGAGAGCTGGACAATAAAAAAAAACTGAGCACAGAAGAATTGATGCCTTTGAACTGTGGTGGAGAAGACATTTGAGAGTCCCTTGGACACCAAGGAGATCAAACCAGTCAATCCTAAAGGAAATCAATTCTGAATATTCACTGAAAGGACTGTTGCTGAAGCTGAAACTCCAATACTTTGGCCACCTGATGTGGAGAGCTGACTCATTAGAAAAGATCCTGATGCTGGGAAAGATTGAAGGCAGGAGGAGAAGGCGATGACAGAGAATGAGATGGTTGGATGGCATCACTGTCTCAATGGACGTGAGTTTGAGCAAGCTCCGGGTGTTGGTGATGGACGGGGAATCCTGGCCTGCTGCAGTCCACGGGGTCCCAAAGAGTCAGACACAACTGAGCCACTGAACTGATCTGGACTAACCTTTCTCTTCTATCTTAATGATAACAGTGGATAATATTTATCAAGCGTTTATGTGGATTTTTGCATTTTATCCTCCCAGTGATGGGTATACCTGCAGGAGGTGTATAGTCTAGTCTAGTCTAGTATATAGTATACCAGCGGAGGTATACTATGGAAACCAGTTAGAGGTTGCCCAGCTGGCAAGTAGGTTTCTTGCCTACTTTCTTTGACTAGAACCTGCAGGATAATGTTCAGTGGAGGTAGCTAGAGTGGATGTCCCTTGTCTTGTTCCTGATCATATGGGAAAACAGTCACTTTCCCAATTAAGTCTGTAAGTTTTTCATAGGTGCTATTTATCAGCTTGAGGAAGTTTCTTTTTATTTCTCATTTGTTGAAAGTTTTGTCATGAAAGTTGGTTGAAATCCTGTGAGACGAATTTTGTGCATCTCTTGAGCTGATCAGCTAGTCTTAAGTCCTTTATTTGATTAATATGATATATTATAATACATGATTTTCAGAAATTACTTCATTACTTTCTCATACTTTTCAGAACTGCCATGAAGTAAAAACACCTTTTCTTTTCAGTGAAGCAGACTTAGTAACAATTGCTTGTGCTTGCAAATTGGTTTTCATTGAACTACAGCCCTTTGACTTTTTTTTTTTCTTTTGGAAAGTGAACCCATGAAAGTGATCGCTTCACCGAATACATCCCAGACAAGGAATACAATTCTTAATTTTGCTGGCGAAAGGGCTGTTCCACTCTCTAGGGCTGAGTATGTATCATTGCTACTGCTGTGATGACTATCTGTGATACTGAAGTAGACCCTGACCTGTCATGTTCTGGAAGTGCTGCTCATTATACTGATCTCTTTGTCTCATCTTTTAAAAAGAATGATGATCCTGGGTTCTTGTTACCAGAGGATGTGGTCTCCTTTGTGAAGAATATGTTAGGAAGGATGCTTAGGTGGAATTTGATCCTGGGAACCCTGCTTTAGAGTTCTTTCTGACCTTTCCTCCCCCTTTTGGGGCAAGGATTAGTGTATCCGTGACCATTATTTTTGGGTTTATGGGCAGCAGCTTAGCAACCGTTTCATGTCTCTCGGCTGTCTTGTTTGCTCTTATCTCCTGGTGCTCCTCCGGCCTGTCTTCTCTCTCCCGTACCCCATCCCCCATCTTCCGCCTCGCCCCTCTCCTGTTTTCCTCCGATTTCTCTCTCTCTTGTCCCGTCCCCATGGCCTCTCCGGTGGGTCCCTCCCTCATCCCCCCTTCCCTCCCCACTTCTCTCCTGGCCCCTTCTTTTCTCTCCCTAGTCCTTTCCTCCCGACCCCTGCCCTCCCCCTTCCCCCTTGGCTTGAAAATCCTCTGTCCTCCAGGGACCCAGCCCCCCTCGTCTGCCCCAAGCCCCCAGCCCTGTGAGCGAATCCAGCTTTAGGGGGATGTTGTCTTTGGCTTTTTGCCTGTAGATTTCTCCAACTCGAGACCCCGTGTCCTATTTTCTCCGTGGAGGTGGGGAGTTAAGGGGATCCCAGCATTCATAAGCTCAGATAGGCTGTGTCTGCAGGATGTGGCCATTTCTGAGTTAGTCCCTGGCTTTGCTCCTTGCTGTCCCCGGTTCTCACGGTGGCCTTTTTAGGGAGAAGGAGCCCTGCCCCCTCTGTCCCCAGCGGACTGGGATGTGGAAGAGGACAATGCTTTGACCTCTTAGGGCTCCTGATGGACAGCCTTCTTCCTGGCCCTTTAAAATATCTTTGGTTAGCAGGAGGCAGTATAGTTTAAATAAAGCAAAAGGATGATTGTGATCATAGTTCAATATTTTGAAAATGGAATTTTGAATGTTCATTGCCCTCCGATTGTGGTTCCTTGTCCTGATCTCCACAAGTGGATTGCTTTGGGATGGAAAGAGTGGCCCGTGATCAGCTAGTTCTCTTCACTTGCTGGAGCCCAGATGCCCCTGTCCCCTGGCCTAAGTACAAACCCACTTTTTAGGTGACCCCGCATGCTGGATTGTCTTAGGTTGGGGACTATAATAAAACTGATGTTGGTATTTTAAAGTACTGGTTTTTTCAGTACTACAGTATATTCCTACCTCATTCTCATCTCTTCAGGTTTTTTTGTTTGTTTTTTTAAAGCTCTTTGGATATCATTTGTGTTATGTGGAAGGAGTTTTCTCTGTGTAAGAGGGCAGCTTTCCTAGAAAGTGGAGTCAATAAATTGGATTTGCCAGTACAGATTTGGTCTTGTGATGCCAAGAGCTCGGGCTTTGCAGCCAGACCGCCCAGATTCTTGCCCCTCTGTGCCCCTTGCCAGCTGTGCAGCCATTTCCTAAGCTTCTAAAGTTGCAGGCTCCTCCTTGGTAGGAGTGAGATGGGGTGCTGCCTTCATCAGGTGGTGAGGGTGAGGGGACATGCCACATGCTAAATCGCTTCAGTCTTTATGACCCTGCGGACTCTAGCCTGCCAGGCTCCTCTGTCCATGAGATTCTCCAGGCAAGAATACCAGTATGGGTTGCCATGCCTTCCTCCAGGGGATCTTCGTGACCCAAGAATCAAACCCGCATCTCTTAGGTCTCCTGCATTGGCAGGCGGTTGTGTATCACTGCTGCCACCTGGGAAGCCCAAGTGTTTATTAATAAATATTATTTATTGGCTATTAAACATACTTAGTAGCGAAGGTCAGCCAGCGAAGCAGCTACGAGCCTGCTGCCAGTGTTTTGGGGCCTCTGTTTTTTCACTTGAATAACGTGGTTTCTCTGGATTTTTAAGTTGGTCTAGTTTAAGAAATTAAGAGTTCTAAAGCCACTTTCCATGGAGAAAATAAAATCTTTACCAGCTGATACCTGTGTATTTCTGTTAAAAAAAAAAAAAATCTTGTAAGAGGTAGCAGTTTTGAAATAGGATGATTGAATTTCTCGAAGCAGAAACCTATTGCTACCATAAACCCTCTGCTTATGAGGACACATTTTATAGTATATTTTCTCTCTCTAAATGTATACCTTTTCATTTTATAACCTTATTTGGAAGCCAGACTCATGCTTGTTTACAGGAAACCCACCATGGAAACTGTTCCAGGGTAGAAGTTTTAAAGGTGGAATCACATTTAATTCATTTCAACAAAATCTGAAGGTTCTCTGTGAGGTTAAGGATAGCCGTGGGCCTAATCTGGGATAAGGGACACCAGACACCCTTTGCCTAATGTTATTGCTTAAAGTGGAGATGGCCTCCGAGGCCCCTGGAACTCTCAGTTCACTGCCTTGGTTGGTTCAGTGCCCCACTAGGCCCCACATCTCAGCCCAGCCTATGGTTGTCTTGTGATCCTAAGGCCTTGGCATGGGTCTTCCACCCTTAGTCAAGACTCCTTCACCTGGGAGGGTTAGAAATCAGGCCATTATGTTTTTTTATTTTTATTGTTTGGCTGCACCACTCGACTTGCGGGATCTTAGTTTCCCTGACTGGGGTTTGAACCCTGGTCCACTGCAGTGAAAGCGCTGAATCCTATCCACTGGGCCTCCAGGGAATTTCCAGGCCTTTGTGTTTAATAAATTGAAACACTGCATAGTATACTCTTTATTCAGACATTCTTCAGAATCAGCCCCATGTTCCAGGGCCATTGTTGTCATTGCCCATTACGTAGAAAGGTAATTTTTAAAAATCTGTTCATTGGAGCTTTTCAGTTGTGTGAACTTCAGGTAATTGAACAGTTTAGTGTATCCTGTAAGTGGAGCGCTGTGCTTCCCCATCTCCGAGCCTGCAGAGACTAGTCCCCTTTCCCTGCCAACCTCCCTTCTGTGCCAGGCCAGTACCTAAGCCAGTAATGTGTGTTCTGGGGCAGCGGTCTCCAAACTGAATGGCAAACAGGTAAAAAACTGGGGCCTCAGTTGGGTAGCAGATGCCAGATTTGACAAGGGAAGCATTGTGGTTTGATTGAGCAACTATTACAGTTGTGTTTCTTTTTATAGATTCAGATCTGCCATAGAGCACATTTGGAAAAAAAGAGAAAAACACACATAATTTTGCACCAATCCAGAACTCCTGAGAGAGCCCCTCAGAAGGCTGTAACTTGGGAAGGCAGGGTGGAGTGAGCCAGCTCCACCAGCTGATGCAGGTTCTGGTCGGTGCCCTCTCTGCTACCTTGTCCGGCTGCTTGTACAAGACTTTCCTCCTTTAGAGGAGTTTGTGGCTCATCTAACAGGCCCAGAGGATAAACCAGCTCTTGCTGGAGTTCCCACTCCTAGGAAGATGGACTTCAGGGGATGTCTGCTGCATGCTTGGAGCCCGTCTGACGGGGGAAGATGGAGCAATGTGTTCAGACTTGTTACCTTTGGATTTAGGCTAAAAGGTACAGTGTCTGCTGTAATTTCAGTACTTGTTTCAGGAAGAAGAAATAAAAATGTATTGCCCAAAGACTAACTTCCCATCATAAATCCATAAAACACTAAGTCATATTTCTAGCACTAATTGATTCATTTTTTTCCTCCTTTCCAGTAAATGTATGCTTTTTGGTGATCAATTCTGGTATTTTCCGAGGACCTTAAAATAAGTGTTTCTTGCTCATTAGGATTGCCTTTTCCCCTTCTAATCCTGTGTTCTCTACTGCCTGGTGACACCCCGGTGGCTCATTTGGAAGCCTTTTGTGATTTGCAGCTGCCCTGTGGCCTCTGTTATGATAGCCCACTTAGGATGTGCCCAGTTTTTGAACGATTAAATCTGTAGGTTCCATCAGAAGCAATGAATAATCAGTGACGTCCAGACTCACAAGAATTAAAAGGAGGCTCCAAATCAAAAGCACCTATCTCAGGTAGGGCTCCAGGGGGCATGGCATCAGCCATGTGCTGGAGTTCAGGCCTGAAATGACCTGTTGGTTTCGCACGATGGCTTCATTATGGTCCCTAACTAGCAGCAGCAGCCTCCCCTGGGAGCTTGTCTAAAATGTACTTTCTTGGGCCTTACTCCAGACCACAGAAGCTCAGGCTTGGGGCCCAGCAGACTGTATTTTCACACGCCCTTCAGAAGCTTCTTGGGCTTCCCACGTGGCACTAATAGTAAAGAACCTGGCTGCTGATGCAGGAGACACAAGAGACACAGTTTCACACACACACACACACACACACACACACACACACACACACACACACACACGGCAGGCTTCAGTCCGCAGGGTTGTAAAGAGTCGGACATGACTGAGTTTGCGCACACACACACACGCACGCCCCAGAAGCTTCTAATGCATGCTAACTGGTTCAGATGATCTTGTAGACACACGGAGAAGTCAGCTGTTGTTGGTTTGGGGTTTAGTCCCAGAAAACCTGTCAAGCTGTCCCCCCAGGAAGCCATAATCTCATCTGAGGACTCATGAGGGAAATGGCCCTGGAACATCACTGCCCAAGGCTTCTTATGCCATTGTTGAGCAACTTCAGCCTCTGATTTAGGAAAGGAGCCAAGTGGACCCAAAGCATGATTAAATCTTGAAGGAAAAAATAACTTGTCTTATTGTACATTATGTGAAGAACTAACAAGGCCTGTGCGTGTGGATACTAGCGATAACAGCAGCTGGCATTCTGGGGGTTCCTTCCAGTCTTTATTCCGTGTGCATACGGGTACGGGATGTGTGTTTAACCTAGCTGAGTTCACACTGTATGCATTGTTCTCCATTGTCTTCCTCCGACCCTCCCCCCATCACAAAAGAGCCCCAGACACCAGTGTGCTAAGGACTGGGGTGGCCAGAAGCCCAGGATTTAAGTTCCAGTTATCAGAAATCCCTGCGCCGTGAGAAAATTGGGGGCTGGGTGCACTCCTTGGCCCTCAAGGAGTCATTTTCCCTTGGCATTTGGAGTTGTCGGTGGGCCTGGCTCCCTTCAAGCCTTCTGTGAACCGGGAAAGGCAGGGGGAGCCGGCTGACCGGCCACTCCACTGCCATTTAGATTCCCTGACTCTGCAAGCCGGGCTGAATGTTGCTTTTTCTTGTGCTGCCTGGAATAAAGCTGTCAGATTCTTTCCTCCCCAACAATGGCAGTTTTTATGAGTTCTTGCTTCTCCCAGGCAATGCCCCACACAATGAAGTCTTTTCTTTTCCATTTGTTTAAGCTGGTGGACCTTATGGACCCTGTCTGATTGACTTTTAGTGAATGTTTACAGTTCGTGTAGTGTGATAACTGAACTCATCCTTTGCATGTAGAGAAAGAAAGAGTGGTTGATGACCCCCCCTGCTCACCATTCCCGGGGAAAAAAAACCCAGAAAACTCCAAACACTCTGTGAGACAGGAAATATCACAGTTCCATTCAGAACTAGGGATCACTCTGTTGGTGGCAAAGGAAGAGGGTAAAAGAGGACCCTTGAGGCTACTGGCTGCTTTGGGAGGAGCTAGGGAGTTTCTCCTCTTCGTGAGGGAGCTGGGTGTACGGTGCTTAGGCTCCCATTCTGTGGTATAGTCTCCTTTCTTCCTGGGCCCAGGGGAAAACTGAAGAAATCCTTGTCAGAGGAGCCGCTGCCTCCCTACCACCACCCCCAGGATCCAGGCCCAGACGAGCCCCTGCCAAGGGCCTGCTCTGAGCCAGGTTCACACTGACCAGGCTTGATCCGGCTGGTCAGGTAAGCAGGCCTGAACGAGCCCGAGCAGAGAAGGACACTGCCTTCCCTCCCTCATTGTCTTCCCTGAGTGAAATGAAACTCTGCTGAGGGTCCCCTTTGCTTTTTTAAGGACCAGTGATGGACTTACCGCTCATCTCACTCTAGGCAGGAACCAAAATCTCTCTCCCTGCAGACAGCCTGCCCTCCCCTGACACTTAGGTAAGATGTGATGAAAGTTACTGGGACACAGAAAGGTCTGCTTTCCATTTCCTTAGAATTTTCTCGGAACACTCAGGCTCTTCCTGAATCTTCCCTCTGTCCTCTAAGACTGGTTTTGTGGGTGTTGAGGACACAGCGGCAGCCACGACCTGTCCTTAGGAAGCTGACATTGACGTGTGTGTGCATGTCTGTGTGTGTGTATAGAACTTGTGTGTCTGTAACAGTAGCAGTAGCTGCTGTTTATCGAGGGCTTGTATGTGCCAGTTACTGTCCTGAGTACCAAGGCAGTGTCATCAGTGAATCCCTTGGAGTGAATGGCCTCCTTGGCCTTTTGTCTGAAGTGGCAGGCCTGCTGGTTTCATAGCCCACCCTGCTGTGTCCTGGTCCCCAGCCTGGTACAGCCAGATAACATACATGCTCACAAGGGAGAGCCTTGCAGGACAGAATCAGGAGTCTGGGTTTTATTTTAGCAATGATGGGGAGCTGTGGGAAGATTTCAGCAGGAGGGTCTGAAATAACTCGCCCCGGGTCACCTGCTCACCAGTCGTATTAGCAAGTCCCACTACTCAGCTAGTGGCTGGGAGAAGAGCATCGTTATCCGGAGGACTCCATTACCCCCCATCAAAATGGCCTTCTGCTGCTTTATCACCATCATACCTGTTCCTGGCATGGGTAAAATATTTGAAAGGATGTTACAGTTTGTGCATGGTGCTAGGTGGAGGTGACGTGGTTATTTTATTTACTGAAGCAAATACAGCCAAGTCAGCAAGAGGTCAGTTGTTCCCTGTCTCATAGATTAATCGTTGATGTGATTATCTTTGAACATTCATCCATCACACGTCAGCTGCGGATACCCAAAGCCATAGACTTATGGGAAAATGTTTATTTTTCATATTTTCATACAGAGTAGCAGGCTATTTTTTTTTTTGGCATCCATTTATGTATAGAGTTGTGTGACCACCACCAATATAATAGTTCTGTCACTCCTAAGAAACATCCTTGTGCCTGTCTCTTTACTGTTACCCCCTTCACATAGATTAAAAAAAAATCTTTATTGAATTTGTTACAGTATCGTTTCTGTTTTATGTTTGGGGGGTTGGGGGGGTTTGGCCAGAAGGCATGTGGATCTTCCTGACCAGGGATCGAATGTACACCCCCTGCATTGAAACTTGAAATCTTAACCACTGGATCACCAGGGAAGTCCCTCCCATAGACTGTTTAAAAAGCTTTTTAAAAAGGGTTCTATTGAGATATAACTCATATACCATACAATTCTCGCCTTTAAAGTATAGAAGTCACTCATATGCCATACAATTCACCCCTTTAAAGTATAGAATTCACTGGGTTTTAGTGTATTTGTAGAGTTGTGTGGCCATCACCATAATCAATTTTGAACGGCTTTCATCACCCCCAAAAGAAACCCCATACCTCTACATTTCCTCCAGACCCCCCAGCCCCAGGCAACCAGTGATCTACTTTGTTTCCTTGGGTTTGCCTGTTCTGGACATTTTTATGTAGATGGCATGGTAGAACAGATGGTCCTTTGTGTCTGGCTCCTTTCACGTGGCATGACATTTTCAGAGTTCGTCCGTGTCCTAGCCTGGATCAGCACTTCATTCCTTTTCTATTGCCATATCATATTCCACCTGTGGATGTACACCACAGTTTGTCCATTTATAAGCTAATGAACGTTTGGATAGTTTCCACTTTGGGGCTCCTATAAATAATGCTGCTGTGACCGTTCATAGACAAGGTTTTGAGTAAACATAGGTTTTCATTTCTCTTGGTTAGATTGGAAGGACTGGATTTGCTAGATAACATGATGACCTTTTGAGGAAATGCCGCACTGCTTTCCAAAGTGGCTGCACTCCTTTTTTTTTTTTTTTCATATGTATTTTTCTGGCTGTGCTGCATCTTAGCTGCAGCATGCAGGGTCTTTGATCTTCACTGCAGTGTGTGGGTCCTTCAGTTGCAGCATGTGGAATCTTTAGTTGGAGTATGTGGAGTCTAGTTCCCTGACCAGGGATTGAACCTGGCCACCCTGCATTGGGAGTGTGAAGTCTTAGCCACTGGACCACCAGGGCAGTCCCCATTTACTTTTTTCAACAAGCACTGTATGAGGGTTTCAATCTGTCCATGTCCTTACCAACACTTGTTATTATGTTTATCTACATTATCATAGTGGGTGTGAATTGGTGTCTCACTATCGGTTTGATTTGCTTTCCCTGATGACTGCTGATGTTGGACATTTTTCCATGCACCTCTTGGCCATTTGTGTCACGCAAACTTCTGAAATTATTTTATTTAATTGAAATATATCTTGGGCTAAGTATTCTGTAATCCATGCTTACAGTATTTCAAGATAAGTAGAAATATACCCTTGTATCTCATATTATTGATTTTAAAAGTTAGTATACTCATTACTGACATTAAATAGAGTATTTCACCCAGGTGAGTATTAGAAGTTGTAAAGTCAAAAGCATTCTTTTTTGTTCTATTCACTCAGAAATCGTCTAGAAACGAGGTAAGAAATCCTGCTTTTTAATGTTCCAGTTGCAACATAATAGTGTATGCGTTTTTCACACTATTACCTTAAGCTTTAAATGTGTGCCACGTGAGGATATGACATTGAGTACCTGGGATTTCTTTTTTCCAAAAATCACAAGTCCTTAATCTTTTCTGGCATTGATTATAATAATAGACTGCTTTGTATCCCTTCTAACATACTTCAACATCGACTTTTCTGTTCCCCTACTCAGGTTTTAAAAATAAGTATCTCATGTAAGAGACAAAGTTAAGTACCAAAATTGCTTAGGATGCAGTCAGAGGAGCAAGTTTTATATGGATTTGAACCAACCTGTAGCCTGAGTCACGCACAGCTGCTATTATTAGGACCGGGCTGGTGAAGGGCACCTTCTGCTGCCTCAACCCATTCAGATGGAGCAGCTTCCTTGTCAGCAGTGACCAGGGAACTGGGGTACTGGTGCACTTTGAAATCACTCTGAAACTGTAATTTACTCTCTGGTATTTAGACTGGGATATCCGGTGCTACTTTGAAGTATCAGGGAAATGGAATATTCTTCTGTAAATATGGCTGTACCCTAAGTTCCAAGACGGCTAGAATCCAGTTCTGGGCAAGGGTTTTCTGTACAGGGACTGTCAGCAGACTCACTACTTGGATGAATGTGAGTGAATGAACAAATGAATGAGTGAATGGGAGTAGCAAAAGCTGATTGCCGACTCACATATGCATCTTCTACCTTTTCCTAATGGAATCCGGATTTTGTTCCACTCTTCAGCTTCCTCTTTAGCCACGTGTGGGGCTATGGGAGGGGAAGTCATGGGCTGGCATTGGTTGGTCCAGGACCATCACTATGGTCCCATCCCTCCCTACCTCTTCACCCTGCTCCCCCTACCCCACTCCTCACCTCTTCACTGCCATTCCCCCATCTCCCACCCCAACCCCCCACCTCTTCACCCCACCCTGACTCTCCATCCCTACCTCTTCATCCCATCTCCCACGCCCATTGACCATCACCACCCCACCCCTATCCCCCACCTCTTCACCCACAGCCCCCAGCCCTGCTTCTTCATCCCATCTCCCACGCCCATTGACCATCACCACCCCACCCCTATCCCCCACCTCTTCACCCCACCCCAGCCCCCCAGCCCTACCTCTTTATCTCATCTCCCACCCCCAATGATCATCACCCCCCCCACACCCTCTCCCCACCATCCCCACTGACCATCACCCTCCCACTTCCCATCCCCCCACTCACTCCCTACCACCTGGGCCTTGATTTTGACACTGCTGTTGCAGGTAGGACCAGTCTGCTGCTGTCTCCTGAGGAAGGTTCTTCTCTTGTGGGTAAGAAGGAGACTTGTGGAGACTGCCCCTCTCCTTCCCCCGGGCACTGTCACGTCTCTCTGTTTGTTGTCCCATTGCATTGGGAGCGTGGAGGCAGGGACGCAGTGGCAATGTGGGAAGGCTTCGGAGCAGAATCAGCAGCTGCCTGCCTGTCCTGCCTGGCTCCACTTCACAGTCTCACCAGTGTGCACCCTGGAAGGAGAAAGCACCTTGATGTTAAATAGTCACAGAATGTCGAGTATGTCTTGCAGTCCTTTGGGAACCTGATTAGCTTCATTTCAGGGCTAAATACACTGACTCTCTGAAGGAGTTGATGGCTTATGCAGGAGGCGACTTTGGAAGCTAGAATGATATGCTTCAGGCCTTCAAGTTGACCTAAAGTTTATTTATTTATTTTTTAAAATCTCTTTAATTTTAGATTTACAAAAAAATTGCAAAGAGAGTTCAGAGAGTTCCCACACACCCTTGATCCAGCCTCCGCTGATGATAGCATCTTACATAACCATTGACCTCCAGTGATGGGTTTATGTGTACATATGCAGGCAGAGAGAGACGCCTGCACACGTACACATATGGGGTATGAGGGAGGCAGCTCTGTTATCTGTTGGTCCTTTGATAGCTCATCACAGTCACACCTCCCGGGTACATTGTGGACTCTGGCCATGGCAAGAGCAGGCGAGGAGCTACTTTGAAGCTCAAGTTCCAAAGCAGGAGATACGGGGAGAACAATCAGCTGTCTGGAGCGCTCTGGGTAGCATGTGAACTCAGCGCCACTTGAACTTTATTTAGTAGAGGCCTGGCCTGAGATCCTTAATATAGACATCCCAGCTATCATGTGAGAATTCCAATCTGCTCTAGTACAAGTACAAGGGAATTTGGGAATGTTTGCTTCTGCTTGTCTCAGGCTAAGTCATCTTATTCCTTTCCCTTCTGATATCTGAGTTAGGAGACCCACAGTCTGTATCCATTTATTGATTTATGAATCAGAAGCAACATGTTCATCGATCCGTCAATCCACCACCCTTCCATCCGTTTGCCTGGATTTTAGCTTTATTCATTTCGCTCTGGAAGTGGTCCAGGCTGCTTTGGAAGGGGACATTCAATCCAGATGATGACAGCCGTTGGCACTCACTCTGGGGCTTAGGAGGGAACCCACACCCTTCTAACACCATCCCTCCAGGGCGCAGCTGTCTCTCCTGGAGACTAGGGACAGCTGCTCCTGGTGAGGGCCACCCTGCTGTGGGAGAAGAGGGCGTTGAAGTTGCAAGAGGAGCTGTGGCCAGGATCCTGCTCACGTGGGTGCTGCAGGAGAACCCTACGGCAGACAAGGTTTTGACAGTGGATGAAATCACCTGCCTTCTGATATATCCACTTTCCTCTGGGTGAATGGAATTTCCCAAAAGTGGGAGTAGACCGCTGCCAGCTATTGATGTAGAAATCTCTTACTTTCTTATAGGACTATGGGTATTACAAAGTGCTGCCCCATTAGGGGAGATGCAAACAAAATACTTTAATGCTTTAAATTCCTTTGGGCTAAGGATAGATTTGTTTGTTTGTTTTTTTTTTTGAATTTTTGAATATATTTCCCCCCATCAGGGTCAATTTTAAAAAGGTAAACATGCATTCCCATGTTAAAAAAAATTCCAGTTATACCTTTAGCATTAAAAAAATATGTGTGTGTGTGTGTGTGTGTATATATATATATATATATACACTTGTCTCAGAGACTGTTTTTTGTCTAAGCTTTTGGAAGCTACAAAACCAGCTTAAATATAGTACGATTTTACTGCTGTGCCACTGAACAAACTTTCTGTTTGAGTCATCACATTTTGAGGCTTGTTTATTTTGTTTTTGGGTTTTTTTCACTGACCACGTATGCTCCTTGTTTCTGAAAAACCATTTGTGTGCATACTGTCTGTATGCCTCAAAAAAAGAGAGTTTGCTATTGAGAAAGGGCAGAACAGGGCCAGGTCTCTAACAAAGACTGTTCAGTCTTCCGTGAAATATAATTTTCATCAGTGAAGGTTCCATTTCGTTGGAGAATAGTGGTGGATGGTCATTCTGTCCTGCTAGCTAGGTTTCCCTGGGACCCACCCGCTCCAAAGGAATTGTTCTCCAGGCTCTGTGGGCTAGAACTAAGGCATAGTTGTCTTACTGAGGGAGGGGGCTCTGCACTTTCTTGTGTATCCCTGCCTACAAACACCTTGGAAAGATAAATGGCATTATCTCTACATTTTAGATGTAGAATGTAACCTCAGAAAGTTGAAGAAACTCAACTGAGGTCACATGGGTAGTGAGTAGTGAAGTCAGAATTCCAGGCCTGATTTTCCAATTTCACATCCAGCACTCATTCTCTTAGACCAGGGCTCAACAAATCACGTTCCGTAAGCCAACTCCATCCCTCTGATCTGCTGTTGTAAATAAAGTTTTATTGGAACACAGCCATACCCATTTGTTTGCATATTATCTCTGGCTTCTTTTGGAGAAGGAAATGGCAACCCTCTCCAGTATTCTTGCCTAGAGAATCCTGTGGACAGAGGAGCCTGGTGGGCTGCTGTCCATGGGGTCGCACAGAGTTGGACATGACTGAAGCAATTTAACATGCGTGCATGCATTGGAGAAAGAAATGGCAACCCACTCCAGTATTCTTGCCTTGAGAATCCCAGGGTCAAAGGAGCCTGGTGGGCTGCCATCGATGGGGTTGCACAGAGTCAGACACAACTGAAGTGACTTAGCAGCAGCAGCAGCTGGCCTCTTTTCTGCTGCTGTGACAGAGTTGAGTAGTTGTGCAGAGATTGTACTGCTTTCAAAATCTGAGATACTCACTTCCTTTCCTTTTACAAAAAAGTGTTTGTCAACCCTTGTCCTTAACCGTGAGCTGAAGAAGCATTCACATTCTCTGTGCTATCAGATTTTTCTTCTAGGAAAGCCTTTGTGATGATGTGAGTTCTTGCTCTTTGGAAAGAGTGTGAGCCATGTGGTGAACACAGAGAAGGCAGACAGGAGCCGCACAGCTGTGCCTTATTGTCTAAGGGGAAGGTTGGTGTCTTGCTGGGCTACAGATTGTTCTCTGGTGGTGAAGTGGAGTCTGTATCTTTTCCCTTTGAATATGGGATGGCTTTGGGACTTACTGTTACCAATAGATTGTAGCAGAAGTGACACAGTATAACTCTCAAGACCAAGTTTAAAGAGATCTGCAAATTCTGCCTCATGCTTTGAACACTCCCGCCTCCACTTGAGAAGCCCAGTGATGGAAATGACACGTTTCCACCTGAGAGAGGTCCCAGTCTTGTAGGCATCCCTGCCACATTACTGGACACGTGAGGGAACTCATTTAAAATGTTCTGACCCTTGTTATCACCTGATCGACTTCATGAGGGACCCCGAGTGAGACCAGCAGAAGGACCGTCCAGTTGAGCCTCTGCCACACCCACAGAAATGTGAGAGCCACTGTTTGTTTGTTTAGCACCTACGTTTGGCACTGGTTTGCTGTTTGATGATAGATAACGGAAATACCCCAAGACCAAGGTGAGATAGGACCTGGGGGACATGTCACAGAACCCTTCTGGACTGGGTAGTGAAACATCAGAAAAAAATGAATTCTCTCACAGTCAGACCCAAGTCAGTGCAGGAAGACTTTTAGTTGTAACACTGAACTTGCTGAATTACTCGAATGTAGTTCCTAAGAACTCTTAGGATGTTGTCAACTGGAATCTGGGAAGCTACCATGTGATTCTAGACTAATAAGGGCAGGATGTATCTTGCTTTATTACGGACTCATCATGCAAAAGCAAAAAATAAACAGTTTAAGCTTTCAGAATGTTTCCTAAAATACTGAAATTAAAATATTTGTGCTAGACTGCTTAGAAATGAAAATGCTGTTCTGAAAATGATCTATGAATTGATTTTACCTTAGAATATTAAGGGTACCTTTTCTTTTTTTTTTTTAAATGCCTGTTTATTTTTATTTATTTATTTGGCTGCACCATGTCTTAGTTGAGGCATGTGGGGTCTAGTTCCCAGACCGGGGATCGAACTCAGGCCCCCTTCATTGGGAGCATGGCGTCTTAGCCACTGGACCACCAGGGAAGTCCCCAAGGGTACATTTTCAGTGGGTTAAGTAGCCACATTTTTTTTCAGTAGTTCTTTTGGGTAAAGGCTGTTTATTTTACCGCTGTTTGATTCTAATCAGAGGTCACAGAACTATGGAAGTTCTGGAGTAGATTTTAAAACACATGCCTTTCTGCAGATCTCAATTGGTGGTGCTGGTTTATACTGAGAATTCCTGGCCTCCGGGCCATGAAGCGCTCATATCAGAGCCCATGGTTTCCTTTAACTCATTGAGTATCTCAGGGTGGACTTTGCAGCTGAGACAACAACGTCTGCCATGCTGGATTATTTGCCTCGTGGATGAAGGCCGAGCTCTTTTTAGCACGAGGTATGAGCCCAGGGCCACCTTAGTGTCCAATTACATAGATTACAGTGTGAATAGTAACAGTGTGGAGCTGTATGCTCAAGTAGCCTGCGTCTGCCCCCTCCTCCCCCTGAATCTTAAGTTCCACCCATGTTGAACTTTTTTAGGGTTTTCTTGTGACTTCTGCCAAAAATGCCTTCCCTGCCCTTCCAACTAAACTAACAACCCTCAAATCTTGTTCTAAACAACACCAATATATTTGCACATTGTACTCCCAAATAATATAAAAATTGGCTGTCCTCATACTACTATATGAATATTTATTGGAAGGACTGATGCTGAAGCTCCAATACAGTGGCCACCTGATGCAAAGAGCAGAATCATTGGAAAAGACCCTGATGCTGGGAAAGATTGAAGGCAGGAGGAGAAGGGGGAGATAGAGGATGAGATGGTTGAATGGCTTCATTGAGTCAGTGGACATGAGGTTGAGCAAACTGTGGGAGACAGTGAAGGACAGGGAGGCCTGGTGTGCTACCGTCCATGGGGTTGGAGATAACTGAGCGAAACAGAACAACGGTACCACTACCGTCACCACACCTACTAAATCAAATTCAAATTTTACTACTTGCCGTTCTTTGTTACCCATAAACAATGTATCTCATCAGGCCAGCATAGAGGATTGTGTGCAAGAGTGCCATTGACACTTTTTTTTCTGATTTTTTTTTTTTGATTGATGCTTTCTTTTCTTCTGTGTGCTAAGGTTGCTAAGGTTGTTACTGTTTCCTCTATGGTTGTTTACCTCTTTCTGTTTGCATGCGATATTAGACCCTCCATCTTCACTGACTTAATTAAAATTTTAGATTATGTAAAACATTAACATGCTCCAAAGTCCAAAGTATAGGAAAAGCTATACCCAAAGGTGGCTCATTACATTCTTAATTCTTTGACCGTATTCCTACCCACTCCCAAAGGGAATCCATTTCCAGTTGTTAGTTTATCCCGTGTTTCTTTTTGTAAAAATAAATAGCTACTTATGTGTGAATATTTTGTTTCCCTTTTTCCATGTAGAGAAAAGTAATAATGTTTTCATGTTTTTCTTTTTCACTTAACAGTATATTCCAGAGACTGTTCTAGAATGTGTTTATGGAGCTCTTCCTGCTATATTTTTTCTGGGCTTCCCTGGCGGCTCAGAGGGTAAATCGTCTGCCTGCAATGCAGGAGACCTGGGTTTGATCCTTAGGTCAGGAAGATCCCCAGGAGAAGGAAATGGCAACCCACTTCAGTACTCTTGCCTGGACAATCCCATGGACGGAGAAGCCTGGGATCCCAAAGAGTTGGACACAACTGAGCGACTTCACTTCTACTTTCCCGCTATATTTTTTCTTTACTTCCTGCTGCGTGGTATTCCATTGTTTGGTCAAACAAACTCCTATATAGAAACACTGAGATTACTTCCAGTGTTTGACTCTTATAATTAATTTGTGTCATAATGAATAACTGTGTTATTTTTAAAATGTTTCCCTATGTTTTGCCTATACCTTGCTCCATTTACTTTCGAGTATTATACTTTTCTGTCTTACTTGGCATTTTATCTTCCATTGCATCTTCTAAAAGTGGGAGGAAGGTCTAAACAAACATTTCTCCAGAGAAGATATACAGATGGCCAACAAACATAGAAGATGCTCAACGTCGCTCATTATTAGAGAAATACAGATCAAAACAACAATGAGGTATCTCTTGGCACCGGTCAGAATGGCCATCCTCAAAAAATCTACAAACAATAAGTGCTGGAAAGGGCGTGGAGAAAAGGGACTTTCTTGCCCTGTTGATGGGAATGTAAATTGACAGAGCCACTATTGAGACAGTATGGAGATTTGTTAGAAAACTAGGAATAAAATTACCATGATCCAGCAATCCCACTACTGTGCATATACCCAGATAAAACCATAATTGAAACGGACACATGCCCCATGTTCCATAGCAACACTGTTTTGTGCTATATTTATCTGGCTTAGATGTCAGTGTTATATTTGCTTAATAAGAAATTGATTTTTTTTTCATTTCCTATACTCTGAAACAATTTAACTATAATTGGGATTATCTAGTCTTTGAAGGTCTAACACAATTCTCCTGTAAAACTCTGACTGTAAATTGAACAGTAAAATTAGTTGGAGAAAAGGCTCATTATGTGAAGCTTAAGGATTTCTTTAAAAAAATCTTATATGTTGGGTTGTATGTCACAATTGTAAGTATAAACAATAAGCTAATTGCAACTTTATCTAAAACCTATCTATATTCCAGAGATACCTGGAATTTTGCAAAATTATGTATAAAAGAGGGAAATCATTCTGTCTTAGTGGAAGCAAAGATTCCAGGACACTGCCCCTCTTTTTTTCTATAGAACATGCTAATACAGGCCAGGTAGATAACACAAAGGAATGAGACCAACTGGGTACCAAGTACTAGGGAGCAGTACATGGTACTTAATGGCACCCCACTCCAGTACTCTTGCCTGGAAAATCCCGTGGACGGAGGAACCTGGTGGGCTGCAGTCCATGGGGTCGCACAGAGTCGGACACGACTGAAGCGACTTAGCAGCAGCAGCAGCAGCAGCAGCAGCTCCTAACCAAGTGTTACTTCTCAGTAAAATCTCAAGAACGTGAGCCTGAAGTTGCCAGCTCTCCAGATTTATCAAGAGGAGCTGAGAAATCCAGACTGTTTTTTGCTGTTAACACTTAATGAGTTTTAAGATTTGGCAATTAGTTCAAAAATTGAAAGCACAGTGTAGGCAAAACATAACACAGTTGTAAAAGTGTGACCTTATCAGTTCTTCTGAGGTCATGCAGGCAGTGTCGTTTTGATGTTGAGCATCAAACATCTTAGCTGGGTCTGCTGTTCAACTTTGACTTGTGAAGAAGCTGTGTTAGACCCGCCACAGCTATCGAGAGGTGCTGTGTGCTCTGTGTTGGAAAGGTGATGGGGAGAGAGAGAGAACCCGACTTGATAAATAAAGTTGCATGGTGGGTATTGGTCCCTCTGAGCAAGGTCACGGGCAGGCAGAAGCGGTGCCTCTGTGCGGCCTCCTGCAGTTGGCACCCTTGGAAGGTGGTGTCTGGTGGGGACTAGTGAGGCGCCAGCCCTCTTCTGCTTAGGGATGACTCAGTTCTCCCTGCTCCCGCCCCTCCCACTCCCCTCCCACCTCCTGCCCCATCCCCCCACCCCCCACCATCCCTTTCCTCCTTTCACTTCCTGTCTTGCTGCTGCACTTATACGTTGTGCTTATCATGGTCCCTCACCCTAGGGACCTCCCGCCATCCCACGAAGCTCTGTGACTGAAGGCGCAACTGTCAAATTCACTCAGTGAGTGCTTGGCTGTTTTGACCAGTTTCCTAGTAACAGCCTTGTTAATTTCAGTCAGAAAGACTTAATTGGGTGCCTTTTTCTGGGAGGGGAGAGTGTGCTTCCTGATTCAGCCCCTTGGTGGCTCTGATCTCTGACCTCATTGCTTCCTGGGATGTTCTTATATAGAGACTTTTGGCTTCTGCTCCCAATACCATGCATTCCTAATTATTTTTGCTACTTCATGAGTAATAGCAAGGTCTGCTTGGGTTACTTACTGAAAGTGGATGATAAAAATTGAGCTAAGATGGTGAAAATTGAGCTAAGATGCCCCATTCCTCTCTTGCCATTTCCACATGCCTGCATCAGTGCTATGTGGAGAATTTGTTCTTTGCCATCAAGCTGGTTTGAGTCTAGAATCTGACTTTGAGTGTGGACCAAGTGGGGCCCAATTGCCTCTTGGGGATTATTTAGAATTAATAAAATCAGAAATGGGACACCTTTTGACTACACATGTGCCTGAATTGTTAGCCAAATGAACTTTTATGTGGTACAGTTTATTTAGAGGATTAGGAATTTAAGGGCTTTATTTATTGATTACAGTTAAGCACATTTTATTGCAAAGAACAATATTTGTAGCTAAGTAGCCGTGTCCAAGCTGAGATGTTTCTTCTTACTTGATCCTACAGTGAAGTCAGCGTAAGCGACAACTTCTGTTTCCATAGCTGCGGAATCTGTTTTCAAAAACAGAAGGCTGTGATTTCACTGTAGGTCAGCACACATGGAGAAGCCGATATGGAAATGGAAAGAATCTTTCTTCGAGACACAATTTAAAACAAAAACTTCCTGTCTTCCTCTGATGTTTAGATGCAATTTCCCCCTTTAAGTTTTACGGGTTAATTTCAGAGGTTGACTGTGAGATAGTCCTGGTTGATGGTACTTCTGTCACTCAGGAAGCCCCTCAAACATTTCCTTCTCATTTCCTGATATAATGGCTGACTCAGTGGAAAGCCATTATACTTTTGGTCACCACCATTGTGAGTAGCCGGTCGTGTAATTGTGGCTAAGACAGAACAGTTGGGTTGGTTATGTTCAGTAGGTTTGAGCATAACGGCCACATCATTTAATTAAGTCCACACCCCAGCTTTTACTATGTTTCCCAGGCATTGGGGACACAACAGTGGAAAATCAGAAATAAGTCTTTATTTTACTCATTTCTTCCCAAACCATACAAGGCATGGAATACAAATTGTGTGTCCTTGGACTTTTTATAAAAAGCCTGATTGTGGAAAATGCCTATTGACATAGAGCCCCCATTTCCTCAACAGGTTCACCCCTACTTTCAGAGGGTTTCTGAGCAGAGCTATTATTTATTGAACATTTATTAAGGGCTACCTGGGTTCGATCCCTGGGTTGAGAAGATCCCCTGGAGAAGGGAACGGCTACCCACTCCAGTATTCTGGCCTGGAGAGTTCCATGGACTGTATAGTTCATGGGGTTGCAAACAGTTGCACACGACTGAGCAACTTGCACTTTCACTAGAGGACATTTTGACTGTAGTGTATTAGCTCCTTTCATCCCCATGAGAGCCTTGCACTGTTAGGTATTAATATTACTTCCCATTTTGTAGATGAGAAAACTGAGGCTTAATTGACTTTCACTTTCCCAGCATCCCATGGTGACTCATGGCGACTGTGTCTTTCTGTCCCCAGAGGGGTTGAGCTTATAGTGGGTGTGCTTTAGGAAATGTCATTGCGCCTGTGTGGCCGGGGTGAGGAAATGTGCTCATATCCAGGCTGTTTAAATGTGTGGGCTGGTCAGATGATGCCGCAGTCAGTGCTGAAGCATGGAGAGGTCGGGGCTGGACTGTCGTGCTGGAGGACAGCCAAGGACCTAATAAGGAGGGGTAACAAGACTGTTTGGGTGTAGTTCTGTGGATGGGGAAAGGATGCTTGCAGAGATGAAATTCTACTGGAAGTACTCTTCAATTATATTTTATGCATCTTGTTTTTATTAAGACAGAGACACTATATTCTAAACACTGTTTTGTGACTTGCCTTTTTCCCCATTCATTTTATCCCGAGCCTCTCTTCTTGGCTTGCATGGGTTTCTCTGCAGTATCATTAGAAATGGGACATGTGCAGGCCTCTTATATGGTTGGACCATGCTTTATTTTTATTGAAATCTGTATTATTAGACAACTTTGTTTTCTGGTTTCTTATTGTGACTTAGTGCTGAAGGGGGAAAGGTCAGTCTCTGCACACACTTATAGTTTTTCCTTAGGAAATTATTGCAGAAGTGGAATTGCTTTTTTTTTGTAAATTAATTTATTCATTTTAATTGGAGGCTAATTACCTTATAATATTATAGTGGTTTTTGCTATACATTCACATGAATCATCCATGGGTATACAAAGAATTAATCTCAAAAATATACAAGCGGCTCATGCAGCTCAATACCAGAAAAATAAATGACCCAATCAAAAAATGGACCAAAGAACTAAACAGACATTTCTCCTAAGAAGACATACAGATGGGTAACAAACACATGAAAAGATGCTCAACGTTACTCATTATCAGAGAAATGCAAATCAAAACCACAATGAGGTACCATCTCATGCCAGTCAGAAACAATAAATGCTGGAGAGGGTGTGGAGAAAAGGGAACCCTCTTACACTGTTGGTGGAAATGCAAACTAGTCCAGCCATTATGGAGAACAATGTGGGGATTCCTTAAAAAACTGGAAAATAGAACTGCTGTACGAACCAGCAGTCCCATTGCTGGGCATACACACTGAGGAAACCAGAATTGAAAGAGACACGTGAACCCCAATGATCATCGCAGCACTGTTTATAATAGCCAGGACATGGAAGCAACTTAGATGTCCATCAGCAGACGAATGGATAAGAAAGCTGTGGTACATATACACAATGGAGTATTACTCAGCCATTAAAAAGAAGGCATTTGGAACTGCTTTTGATGCACGCTTCTGAGCATGAACCACCTCATAACCTGCATGATCAGCAGCACAGATTATAAGTAGGGGAAAAAGTGTGAAGTGGGATAGATGGCAAAAGAGTGTCCCATACTTGTTTTCATTTTTGTTTCTCTGATTACTTGTGATTTTTCTCCTGAAAACTACTATTTGAATTTTTTCTCATAATGATTCCCTACATGCGCCTTTTTATTGGAGAAGTTAACATTTTTTTCAGTATAAAATAATTTTCATACTTTCTTTGAAAGCGTTTGTCTTATAATGGACATTCTCTTATAATCTTGAATTTTTCTTTTTCATGTAGGATTGCTTTTTTATATCCCACCTGGTTTTTGAAATATTTCAGATCTACATAAGTGGTAAGAGAGGATGTGCTGTGTGTGCTGTTGCTTTAGTCGTGTCTGACTCTTTGTGACCCTGTGGACCATGGCCCACTAGGCTCCTCTGTCCGCGGTATTTTCCAGGCAAGAAAACTGGAAGGGATTGCCATGCCCTCCTCCAAGGGATCTTCCCGACCCAGGGATTGAACCCCTGTCTCCTGCATTGGCAGGTGGGTTTTTTTTTTTTTTTTTTTTTTTTTTTTTTACCACTAGCGCCACCATGGAAGCCCAAGAGAAGGATACCATGAACTAAACTGATGTTTGCATTTATTGGTATGTTTGCATGTGCTAAGGCATTAAACATAAACACTCTTGGGTTCAACACCAGCCCCACCTCTGGGTTCTTGGGACTGTGGGGAGAAACCTCCAGCCCCAGTTTCCCTGCCAACAACTAGAGGAGGGGCATGATGCCGGCCTACAGGTCTTATGAGTTTTAGATCAGCATTCCCTGGGGTAATGCACCCAGGCCTGGCCGGGCTCACAGTCACAGTCACTGCGATAAATGGGAACCGTTCGTGCTCTTTTCCTTGCTGGAGTTATTATGAGTTTTTAAACTCCAGACTCCACCTGGGGAGTGAGTGCAGTGAGAGCCAGGACCCAAGAAGGGGTCATGTACAGAGACCTGTTCTCTTCCCTCTTCCTCTCCCACCCTGGCGCCACACTCCTGGGCCTCTTTCTCACTCTGGTTATTATATTAACTTTATCCTCAAGCGTGACAGCACTGCAGCTGCTGTTCTGGCTGTACATGGTTTATTACTGACTCTGGCCTCGTGCACTTGCCTTGCCCGTGGATCACAACTCTCTCTCTCCCCATTTCTTGCTCCCCAGACATCCCACACCCCTTCGAAGTGGCAGCGCACACAATGTGGACGGCAGGGCTTCCTTGTTTGGGACATGTAGGTTTTCTCAGGGGACGTTTTCTTTCTTCATAGCAACATCTTTCTATTCTGGAATCACAGAGATTTCCAGCAAGCCACCCCACAGGCGCTTGGGATGAAGTTCTTGTTCTTGCCACCCTGTCTGACTTTGACCAGCTTCTAGTCAAAGGCTGGACTCCTCCCTGGACTTGGAGATATGGAGGGGACTCCACTGCAGATCTGAATTTTCTGATAGGGGGTTAGAATTGGGGCAGGGAGCATACAGGCGGGGATGCTCCACCAAGAACCATCTCCAGCCTACCTGCCACCCATCAGGCTGGCCTTACATTCCCTGGCTGGCAGAATGAAATGTCCAGAGAACACTGCTTCCCCCCAGTTTGGCTTGGAAGCACAGAGCAGCCCTGTAGGCATACTGGGGAGCCTGTCTGCAGGGGAGCATGTGGTTCCTATGCTAACTTGGGAGACAGTGCTCCCTTAACACCTTGCTCAGCTTTTAGGGTCTCTTAGGTAACATATCTACCCTGGACGTGGGCCAGCTGGTCTCCCTGAACTTGCTTTGTGCTGGAAGACACATGAAGGTTCTGTTGGGGACGAAAGAGGAGAGGCTCCCCAGCACAGCCTCCCTACTCGGTCTCTTTTCCCCAGAGAGGGAGCTATTTATGGTGCGTTATAAATCTGCTGCCGCCAGCCGGATAGACCGGGACTGTTACGTAAGACTGTTAGAGCGTGCTGCCTTTTTATTCTCCTTCTTTCAGGAGATGCGGCAGGGCTTGCAGAAGGCAGGGTAGCTGGGCACTTCTGTTCTGTGGGTTGCAGCAGAATTATTTTTGGAAACCAAGGAATTTGGTCACATGACAGTTTTCATTCAGTGAGACCTGATGGATGAAATAGATTTCTCCTTACTTCTTAGGGATCTGTAGGGGACAGTGGCTTTGTTGGTGGATTTGTTTCTGTCCTTAGCACAGTTTAGAAAGAGAAGGTTGAGTTATGGGACTAAGCTTGGTCAGAGTCATTGCCTTGAGTGATGGAAGTTTTCTTTGAGTGATTCTTGATTTTAAAAAAATAGTGGGGTGGTTGGGGTGGGGTGAGATTCACCTTCAGAGCTGGAGAAGAGTATAGCCTGAAGAATGAAATTTATTTCACATGTGTATGTGGGTGCCTAGGCATGAGAACGTGTGGAAGAGAGAGACAGAGCAAGGGAGGAAAGACACAGAGGCGTCCCACACATACTAGGTGCATGTATAGGAGCCACTCATGTGATGGGTGCACCTCTCCGGTGCACGGGTCAGGGGCATGTGACGGGCGCACATCTCTGCTGCATGGGTCAGCGACACGTGGCGGGGACACATGACAAGGGCACGTGACGGCAGCTGCCCACGTGTCAGGCACGCCTGTCGGGTTCATGCGTGAGGTGCAAGTGCTGTATGCGTGTGACGGCACAGGTGTTGGTCACGCGTGATGGGCACAAGTGTGCAGCCCCCATCCCATGCTCAAGTTCTTCCTTCAGTCACCCCAGTATTAGTCCCCAGGTGTCCCAGCCTCTCGTTCGCCAGGGACCCTCAGGGGTCTCATAGGACTTCACAGAAGGCCATGATAGCCCTCCTGGAGACCATAGGGCATCGCCTTTCCTGTGGCCTTGGTTCCCAGCATGGCTCTGACTTTCTGGCTGTGAAAGTGAAGTCGCTCAGGCGTGTCCGACTCTTTGCGACCCCATGGACTGTAGCCTACCAGGCTCCTCCGTCCATGGGATTTTCCAGGCAAGAGTACGGGAGTGGGCTACCATTTCCTTCTCCAGGGGATCATCCCAACCCCAGGGATTGAACCCAGGTCTCCTGCGTTGCAGACAGACGCTTTACTGTCTGAGCCACCAGGGAAGCTATAGTTGCTGATATTAGCTGTTCCAAGTCTTCTTACTTGTTCTGTGGGTAGCCACATATGCCCTCTCCCAAACTGCTCCCTCCTTGTGCAGTGTTGTGGTGTAGCAGTAGCTGAAATTTTTGAGTAAATAAGAAATACTTCCAGTCCTGCTTCTTGCCAGTTGTATGAAGAAAACTTTGAGCAAGTCGCTTAAATTCCCTACCCGCTACCTCACAAAATAAGGAGATCTACCAAGCTGTGCTGTAGATTTATTTTACAGGACAAAGGGCATTACGCCCATGTGAAAGCCCTCAGTGAGCAGTATCCTCCTGTACGACCAGTGGCTGCTTTTGGCAGTTCTGCACTATTGCTGCAAAACTGCAGCTCATCTCCTCCCTCTCCAGCTGTTCAGCTCTTACATCATATTTTCCGCTCTTTAGCCCCTTGTCCTGTTATTTAAGGAGCTGGCCAGAAAGGTCAGTTGAGGTGGTAGAAGAGGAGCAAACCAGTACGGTCGCCCATCAGCTGTGAGCCAGCTCGGCATGGCCCTGGAGGCCAGACCCCATCTCTGGGCTATCTGAGGTATATTTCTTGCAAGGAATTGAGTGGTCTCAATGGGGTTTTGAGTTCCTTTGCCTCTGTTATGGCAAGAGCCTTGTTTTCAAAGACAGTGGACATGGCAACCCACTCCAGTATTCTTGCCTGGGAAAGTCCGTGGACAGAGGAGCCTGGCGGGCTGCAGTCCATGGGGTCACATGACTGAGCACGTGCGCATGAGGGTGGAGTGTGACGGGTTGGTAGCAATAAACTGGTAGAACTAGAAAGAAAAGACAGTGGACAGATGCAGGAGAATGATCATTGGTCAAGATCCCATGAAACGTCTGATTCTCCATTGGACATAGAACAACTTTAAACACATAAGCACAGTATATTCACAACTCTGATAGTGCAGCATCTTTGGAGCCATTTAAATCTAGGTTCATACATGTGGACTCTCAAATGTGACACAAATGTCTGCGAAACGGACTCACAGACATAGAGGACAGACTTATGGTTGCCGAAGGGGGGAAGGTGTTGGGGGAGGAATGGAGTGGGACATTGGGGTTAGCAGATATAAGCGTTTATATTTAGAGTGGATAAACAACAGGGTCCTACTGTGTAGCACGGGGAACTATATTCAATATCCTTTGGAGATATGGGAGAAGAATATGAAAAAGAATGGATATATGTATAACTGAATCACTTTGCTGTATAGCAGAAATTAATACAACATTGTAAATCAACTAAACTTCAATGAAAAAATATGATAAAGGGAAAAAAAAATCTAGGTTCAAATCCTGGATAAGTTATTTAATCTCTCTGAGCCCGTTTTCTCTCCTGTAAAAAGCAGCTACTGATATTACTTTATAGGTTGTGAACCTTGAACAAGGTCATGTATTTAAAAGACCAAGCCCAGTGCCAGACCTGCAGCTCATTTTGCAAGGAATGCTGGGGCTCTCTGCACTTTCAAAAAGCACATGTTCATCTTACCACCTGTTAAGCAGGCAGCAGTTTGCTCAGAGAAGTAGTTGAAGATGGCAACAAAGCACATGGCCCTGGCCAGAGACGGGGGAGCTCTGGTGCCAGTCATGCCATAGTCAAGATATTAATAGGTTGTAAGCAAGTCATCCTGAAGCAGGTGTCAAGGTTCTGGAGTGTTCACCCTGATTTCAAATGGTCCTTTTCCTTTAGGACCATCCACAGCCTGCAAGTTCCCTGGCCTAATGTTATTGTTCCTAAGATAAAAATAAGTATTGAAAAAATCCCTCACTGCACATTCAGGTACTTAAATGCTTATGATCCTTAGGGCAGGTCTCCTAACTTTTAATTCAGTTTCAGGCCTGCTGTCCTAGGCCTGGCAGACTATCTTCTTCCAGCAACTTGACAACTGGTTGGTGGTACCCATGTTTTATAGATGAGTCTATCTGGGACCTGACCCCTGCAGTCTGTAGGGAATGGTTGAGCTGGGACTAAACCCAGTCCTGTGTGATACCCATCGTTGGATCTAAATCTTCCTGTAGAACCAAAAGGGTCTGGATGGCTGTGGGCTGACTGGTTTGCCTTCTCACTAGGCTTGGGGAAATGTGGGGCCTTCTAATGCATCCTGTTTCTTTTAGAACCAAAGGCCCTTGAGGGAGGCAAAATCTCAAGTTGTTCTATCAAGATTCCTATCCCCTGGTTAATCAGTCAAGCAGTGATCTAGGTACTGCTAAGAGAGGACTTTGCAGATGGAAATAGGTTATTGATCACATGACTTTAAGACAGGGAGATTGTCCTGGATTATGAGCCTTTGAAAACAGAAAAGAACAGGAGAGGAGGCGAGAAAGATGCAGCAGAAGCAGATAGAGCATGTGGACTCCACATGCCTTTGCTGGCTCTGAGACCTAGGGGTCACGTGCAGGAACTGGAGAGAAGCCTTTCGGAGCCCATGAAAAGCATGAGAAGGAACACGGGCAGTCCCGAGCAACAAAGACCAGCCCCAGGCTGACAGCCAACATGGAAGTACGGTCATCAGTCCTGCAGCCACAGGTAGCTGATTTTTGCCAACAACTCTGAATAAGCCTGGATATGAGTTCTTCCCTGTAGCTCCAGGAAGGAGCTCAGCCTTGCTGATGCCTTGGCTGGAGCCCACCTGGCAAGGCTCCTGTTGGACTGCTATAACCTATAGCAGTCTTGCCTTGACGAATGACTATTTCAGAACACTAAATTTGTGGCAGTTTGTCACAGTAGAAGTAGAGGGCTATATGGTCCTGGTAAACAATTTGTCCCTTGATGAAAACTTTTGCTGTTCTGGGACCTGTTGGTTCAGAATTGCTGAACTGTGACTGTAAGTTAGTCCCTGGATATATTGGCTGCCTCTGCCCCCCCAGAACATAAACCTTGAAAGCTCAGGCACCTGGCTGATCCTAGAGAGGTTCCCCCATCCCCCAGCATGGGTTTCTCCTTGTCACCTTTTGGACCTCCAGCCCCAAAGTTCTGTTCTGGTTTCCTTCTGACAGCCTGGAGGAAGTTTGTCCTCGAGGAACCTCTTCCTTTATCTCTTGGGAAATGAGTGATTCGTGTTCACAGAGGGCAGCTCTGTCTGCACAGTGTCACTTGACTCTCCTGCCAGAGGTCACCTCCACATGGGTGGCAGAGGGTTCATGCTAATATCACTGGGGGAGTGGGGGAAGGGCTGAGGAGGACACAGACGCCCTCCTGCAGCTCCGCCTACCTGCATTTGGGGTTCCTGGCGTGGCTCAGCTGCAAGGCGACTGGTTTTCTGATGCTCATTCAGTCCCTTCTTTGTTCATGATGGTGTGGCTGAGGCCTGGGGGAGCAACACTGTCCCCCCAGTGTCACACAGCTCTGGGGGGTTTTAGCTCAAGTTCTGAGCTGCAAAAACAATCCCATGCTGGAGAAGAAGGAAATTGTAGGAGCATGCATACATGTTTTCTGTTGGCAGCAAACTGGATTAGGCTTGATAGCCTGGGGGCTGGAATCGTGGACCACGAGTGGAGGAGAAGAGTGAGGCAGGGCACCTGGGCCAAGGACCCCAGCGAGAGGCAAGATAATCCCCTCAGCTCAAATGCAAAACCACTGGTCTGCTTGTGTTCTTTTTTCCTGCTTCCTTTCCTGGCCCCTCTTTTGCTGACAGCTTGACCCGGATGCAGGATTTCTCACTCCTCTGCTAAGAAAAATCTCTCCTTCCCGCAAGCTCCCCAAGTAGAACTGAGTAAGACAGAGGCGCTTTCATCTCTCAGGGCCGTCCACCCTCACTTTCCTTAAGCCTCGTTTGTTTCCTTTGCCTGAAAGAAGTCTTTTGCTTGGTGTGCCAGGGTTGGCCGGAGCCAGAGAGCGTCCAGGGCTGCGCCTGCTTTGTTCCTGAACCCCGTGTGAAGTCTTGGAAATGTCTGCATACACTAGAGTGAGGGGCAGTGGCCAGGTGCCTAGGATCATTTCCCCACGGAGTTCCTATCCCTTTTCTTAGTTCACACCTGGCTCTGTGACCTTTGGAAACTTCTGAACCTCTCTGAGGACCCCTGTCCTTCAGCTGTAAAAATCAGACTGGTAAGAGCTGGACTAAGAGTCAGACACTCACTGGGTGACTGAGCAAACAGATAGATGGGTCTGTGTCTTGTACAGAATGCTCACACACCGCGCTTCCCACACTCTGTGTGGCTGCTAAGTGGCCTGGGTATGGTCATTTCAGGGTTGTTGTTGTGTAGCTGCGAAGTCGTGTTCAACTCTTTTGTGACCCCATGGACTGTAGCCCACCAGGCCCCTCTCCCCATGGGCTTTTCCAGGCAAGAATACTGGAGTGGGTTGCCATTTCCTTCTCCAGGGGATCTTCCTGACCCAGGGATAAACCCACGTCTCCTGCACTGCCAGGCATTTCTCTACAGCTGAGCAACCTGGAGAGCCCCATATCAGGGTAGGTGCCCTCATCTTAGCTGTGGTCCAGTCTGTCTATTTGCTTAGAGCTTCTTTCAGACAGGTTTCAGTTAGTAAATGAAGTCACATGCCCTGTATTTCAGTCTGTACTGGTCCCTGAGTGGTTGAATAGAACTTCACCTGCAATTCTTTATTGAAACTGAAGAATTCAGTTGAAATACCTTGGCTCAAAGGAAACAAAATTTGCAACGTGATCACTCATCATCTGAGGGCTCTTATTTTCTGAAGATTTTGTTCATTTTTTTCAGAGATTCTAAGTCACTGTGCTCCTGTCTCTGACTTGTCCCTTAGGTTCCCCGTGAGGAGCCGCTGCCAGTGTGCCAGACCTCCTGGGGGCTGTCTGCCCGACTGCCCCAGACTCCAGCAGCGGGGCCACCGATGGCAGTAGGCACCTCCCTGTGAAGCCTGCCAAGCTGGACGCCACAGCTCTGCACGACGACACTTTGGCCAACTCTGTGCCCCCTTCGGAGGCGTGTAACCATGCAGTCCTAGCCTGTGGCCTGGGCATCCCCGAGGAGCACTATGTGAGCGAGGCCGTGGAAGATGCGCCCAGCTGTAGAGGGTACCGAGATGCCTGCACCATCACCGGTAAGGGGGCCTCTCCCTGGCAGGGATGGGGGAGTCAGTGAGGACTGGGTAATGGTGGGGCCGCAGGAGGGGGTCTGAGAAGGGACCTGGAGGTTGAGGAGAGACCACCAAAGGGCAAGGAGTCACAGCTTTGGGATCGTGGGACCTGCTGTCCAGAACTGAACTGTCTGAGATGAAGACACTGTGTAATAGAATTGTCCTGAAGGTTAAAGATGGGAGCACTGAGTCTTGAGCAGTGCGCCCGGCCCGTAGCGGTGCTCAGGGTGGTTTGGTCCCTTGCCCCTCTCCCTGAGGCTCTGTTTCTTCCGACATAAAACAGGTGTAATGAAAATAACACGCCATGGTGCTGTGGGCTGCAGCAGCGGGGAACTCCCCACAGGGCCCTGTGCACACTGTCAAGTTCAAGTTCTCATGGACGCCTGTGTCAGTCGCACCTTCCCAGTGTCCTGGGAACAGGGGGATCCACCCCCCACCCACCCAGTGCACTGGCAGCACCTGCTATTCAGGCACATTGTAATGGAGCTCTGGCTTGTTTCTCTCCCTGAGGGATCCTTGTGACAAGTGTTTGGAGCCAGCACCGGAGGGGCTGTGAGTGGGAACAATGAGGGCTGGTGTGCGGAACAGCCGTGAGGATCATTGTGATACATCCAGTTGCGTTTTTATCGAAGTTTCTGCCCAGGTCTCACTTTGTCTGCACTGCTTGCTTTCACACTCTTGTTGGAAATTATGTTTGTTGACAGTTTCGGATATGCAGATTTGCTTCCAGTTGGTTTTCACCGTTTTCTCACCAGTTAAGCATAGAGGACCCCACCCTACCCCACCCCATGTCAAAAGCTTCCTGGCCAGGAGGGGCATGGAGATGCCGGGGATCCCAGCCGAACCCCTGGGTGCTGAGCACTTCCTCCACTTGTGTGCTGAATCCTCCTGCTACTTGCCTGGCCCCCTAAGGACACGCGTCCAGCACCTGTCCTGTCTCTACCATACCATCCGTTTCTCCTTGCTCCTGTGTCTCTCCTATTAGCACAAAAACAGGTAACCACACCCTCCTGCTTAAAAGGAATGCTTCTTTGCTCTTTTCCCCACAGCCAGCATCCCTGTCTCTGCTCTTTGGTTTGCCGATTCTGGTTTTTCTCCTGTTCTCTCGTGTGTCTACTACACACAGGCTTAGACCTCACCGTACCCCCAGTACTGATGGCCTCGTGCAGTTCGGCTGTCCATCCTCAGCCTTCTCGGCAGGAGTTGACACTTCCAGCCACCCCCTTCTCCTGAAAATGTGGTCCTCCCTTGGCTTTGGGTCTTGACCTGGCTGGCTGCTCCTCTCCAGGAACTGGGAGGCCCCGGGGCTCAGCTCTTCTCTCTCCTGGGTCTGCGACTCCCTAAGTGGTCTCCCCCAGGCTCCAGGAGTTGGAACCTGCCTCTGTGCTGACTGCTACCAGCGCCTGCCCTCATGCTGGACTTTCTCCCTGAAGGCCAGATGTGAGGGTCTGGCTCCACAGCACAGCATTTGACGTGGATGCCTGACCGGTTTCTCTCACCACCCTGGCCTTCCCTGAACTCCTGGTTTCCTCCTCCACCTGCTTTCTTTGCAGTCTTTCTAAATGGTCCTTTTGCCCTTTCAGCTGCCCAGGCCAGAAGCCTTGGAGGCACTCGTGACCTCTGTATCTCTTTCCTATCTTGGTTCTCTAGGAAGTCTAGTGACTCATGGTTCACACTGTGTCCAGAGTTTGACTGGTTCTCGCCAGCCCCAACAGTAACTGGTTGAAGCCACCTTCATCTCATGCTCAGATTGTTGCAGTGGCCTCCTGACTGGGCTTCCTGCTTCCTTGCTTGCCTCTGTGCAGTCCAGTCTCTGCCTATCTAAAGGAGTGACTTTCTAAATACAAAGTTGGATGGCTTAACTCTTCTGCTCCACACCTCCCCTAGGCTCCCTTCTGTCCATGGCTTAAGTGATAGAGCTTCCTGTGCCCCTTTGACCCATCTCCTCTTCAGCTCACTCCATTCCAGATACACTGGCCTCCTCACTAATTTTTGGACAGACCCAGAACATCCCACCTCAGGGCCTTTGTTCTCGCTGCTGCCCAGCTCCTGGGTGGCCTTAACCGCAGGTGGCCTCCTGATTCCTACTGTACTTTCTCCAGATGGCATTTCCTTGGAGGCCTTTAGTGAGTCCCCTGCAGAGAGAATGGTCTACCCCTTTCCCCATCTCCCTTACCTGCTTTAGCTTCTTCCCCAGATTTAGCCATGCACTACCATGGTGGCATTCTGTTGACCAAACTTGCAGGTAAATAAAAGCTGCTGCTAGGGCAATCACAAAGGCAAGGGCGCGGATTTTGTGCACCCTTGAGTCTCGTGACTGTAAGAGCACCTGCATGTGGCCGTTACTCAGTAACTATTTGCTGAGTGAATGAAATGTGTCGATTAATTATTACTGCATTCCCATGAAGTGGGGAATGTTGATTAAATCAGGAAAAGCTCAGCATCCTGCCTTCAGATCCCTGAGCTCTAAGGTGTGGGGCTTGATGTAGATCCTGACCCTAAGATACATGTTCCCGCCCCACCTCCGCCAGGAATACAGTCCAGGTGGGGAGACAAATAAGTGAGTAGAAATAGGCTATGCAGCATGGTTAGACCAATGGTTAGGCACATGGAAGAACACCAAGGAGGGGACCTGGCTGAGCCTTGAAGAGGAAAGGATGGGGGAGACCAGGGGGCCTTCCCAGAGGAGGCAGTGTCCCAACTGCATTTTCATTTGTCTGAACACATAAGCTCACCGCTGGGATTCTAGTGGCATTTTGCCAGTGAAATCCAGGAAGTGTTTCACTTGTTAAAGTAGTTTCAGTTAGAACGTGACAAACGAGGGCAGAGTAATGGCAGAATGGCAGTGCTGAGACGTCAAGCCCTATGGGGCGTGGTAGCTGGCGGTTCTCTGCTGGAACACCCGAAGCAGGCACCATGGGACAGCTGAGAAACAGCTCAGCGCTGTCACGTTTGGCAGTGGCTTGGTAAGCAAGAGTGTAAACACAGCCACTGTTACGTGCTTAAGGCAGCCAGACAGTGCAGAACACACTCAGGTTAAAGCTTTATATGTTGGTCTTTGGGAGGAAGACACAAACCAGAAAACCCTCTTGAGTATCCCCAACAACATGTATGTGGACTCCAAGGGCTTTGCCAAGCGCAGTCCTGGGAGACCGCTTGGCATCCAGCCTCAGATAAATCCATGCCACCCCCGGTTCCCAGGGAGCGCTGAGATGAACAACAGGCTTTTTGTTCCCCTCTAATTTTTAGGCAAAGCCAAATTGCCCAGCACAAAGCCCCGCTCCCCCTCCCCTTCCTCCTCCCCAGGGATATCACATTTTGGGGTGCGTCATTTTTTGGTTTGGGGTGGTTTAACGAGATGAGCTGATAGGGTGCCCAGGCTGCCTGGAGTTACGTAACCCATTGTGCTTCCAGGGCAGTGCACAGTCTTAGGATTTGCCCCAACAAGCAAACTCAGAGAAATGCTGAGTAGGTGCAGAAGGTGGCTGGGCCGAGGTGCTGCCCAGGCTGGGTGCTAATGGAGGATCGCTCTTCGCTCTGAGCTGCCGCTGGAGTCTCTTTCTGCACATGGCCTTGGTGTTTCAGTTCGGGCAGCCCGTGAGGGCCCAGCCTCTGCCAGGACTCTGCCCAGGCAGGCTCGTTCGGACAAGCTCATGTGGTGAGTGTGTTTGCCCAGCATGTCCACTGTGCTTTCCTTTGTGAAGATTGGGGCCAGATGGTGAGTGTGTTTGCCCGGCATGTCCACTGTGCTTTCCTTTGGGAAGACTGGGGCCAGAGAGGCGAAAGGCCGCAGGAGAAGTCGTTTCTCTCCTGTTCTGTTCAGCTTGGCAGGTTGTCCTTGGACCTGGGATGGGAAACTGCAGTATTGACTTGCTGACATGCAGAGTGGAGGGACCTTGGAAGCCGCTCACCCCCCTCTTAGTCCCTCATCCAGGCTCAGGAGGGGTGGGTGACCCCCGCTGGGCCGTGAGCAGCGTGTCTGAGTTGGGACCAGGCTTCAGGACGCCCACCACCTTGCCCTCCAAAATTCTCTGAAGCGGCTGAGCAAGGTCTCCAAGGTCACCTCTGACCTCTCCTCCTCTATGATTTTCCTGATCCTGTGTCTTATCCTGGTTTTTTAAAGCCTCATCTGGTGTCTGGGTCAGCAAGGGATTTTTCAGAAGGTGAGGAACACAGTCAGACAGTGTCTCCCCCCATCCTTTCCTCTTTTTCTACCCTCAGTTTTCTCTTTTTTCCCTCGGTATTAAATGTGCTTGGTCCTGTCCCTCCCGTCCACACCCCGGTGATGGTGAGCTTGCTAATCGGTTCTGCTCTGGCTTGTCTCATGTTGTGGGGCTAATGTTTCTGCTCACTTCCTCTAAGCTGATCAGAGTCCGACAGTTGGTGCATCTAGTTTCTGTCTTGTCTGTATGCTGTTACTCATGGTCTGTCTGGGACCACACACCCGTGAGTTTCTCGGAAGCCTGAGCTCTTCTTATTCCATTCAGTTGTAGGTTTCAAGACATGTGAGAACTCTGGATGGGAGATTATAGAGATGCTGTGGTGTGTGTGTATTTAAAATATCTTCAGGCTTGGTCAGTAATTCTGTTCAACTAGCATCTATCTGAGGCCAGCTTTTTGATGGTGTCCACAGGTGAGATCTGGTCTCCCCCTCAGAGCCCTGGAGGTGGGCAGAGGTGGAAGTGACTCACTGTGAACCGGCCAGGATTGCTCCCCCCATGCTCATGTGAACTGTCCTATCTGGGTGTCCTTGTCATTGTAGGGCCACCATTTCAGATTTGTTCCTTTTCTGTCACCAATTTAAGCCATCAGACTTGGTGACTTATCCTCTGAAAACATGCTCAAATAAAATATTATGGACATCTTTTATGAATTAAATGTGAAGTCTTGCTTATCAATTCCTGTCTAGTATAAAATTTTTATTGTGTTTTCCATTGAAAATGTATGATGTTAATGGTCCTTACTTAGCTAAATGAAACAGAAAAAAATGGACGATGAAACACCCCTTCTTTTACAGAGTGAGAAAATGTGAATTAGAGTCTAGGGAACTGCACATGCTTTGCTGAATTTATAACTTAGAAATGATCTTTGCTTCTCTCAGTTGAATGGCCCCGGTTTAGCAATTGGTCTGTTTTTGCAAATGCAGTGCAGGAGGAGGGCCCTGTTATGCTGGTTTTAGAGCTAACACTTAATCTTCAGCAAAACACAAAAACACTCACTTTTGTCTTTTAAACATGCTGACCTTGCTTCTCCTCCACTCCTCATCCTTAGGTGAGTGGGTAGAATATTTATTAGACAGGGTTTTGACAGGTACTGTAAATTTTAGTTACAATTATTAGTAAGAGTCCTGACATATGATTGACAGGCTATAGTTACGGATGCCTGATATATTCTTATCTTCATAATTTATTTTTGTTCTGAATTTGAGACAAGTTTTAATGTATCTGATGTATTGGTGTTAGTCTTTGCCTCTTTCAAACTGTTTTAGGAAACTGGCAAATAATAAATTAAAATAAAAAAATAAAGGGACTTCCCTGGCATTCCCCTGGGTAAGACTCTGCACTTCCAATGCAGGGCCCACGGGTCTGACCCCTAGTTGTGGTGTAATGAAGATCCCACATGCTGCGTGGCATGGCCAAATTAAAAAATAAAATAAAAAATAAAGAGTAGTGTCATTAAAGATTTGATCAGGGGTGCTTTGCAAGGGCTTCAGTACATTGAGTCCCCCAGCTGTAAATAGCATTCCTAAGGGTGTTCCTTTAGGCACCGGGTTTTCATAATGGATTTGCTTTGATTTGCTTTGCAAGTATCAGAGCAGTTGTCGCTTCACACACGCTGTGTTCAAGCTGCTCTTTAGGGGGACTGGAAGGGCCAGACGTGCACCTCTGTCCTCAGCATCCTTTTGTGCCCCCTCTGCTGAGGTTTGTTGTAGGGACTTGAAAGTGATTCAGTAAGAGAGAGTGCTGGGTGTGGCTTGCAGGTGGGTTTGAATGTTCTCCCAGCCACACAGTTCACTGGTGATTCTGGGACTCATGGCCCCGAGAACCTTGACTTTCTTCTCTTGACCTCAGACAAACTTGAGCAAATCAAGCAGAAACTATCATGAGCAGGAACTTTATGGCTGTAATTGGACTTGGAACAAATCAGATTTCATAGATCTTGTGTTAGGGCTTTTCTGAGAAACAGAACCAACAGGCTATTTTTATTATATTATATTATATATGTTTACATATCATATTCTAAGGAATTGCCTTATGCAATTATGGAAGCTGACACGTCCCAAGATATATAGTTGGCAAGCTGGAGACCCAGGAGAGGCAGTGGTGTAATTCCAGTCTGGAGATGAGCAGGCTCAGTGGCTCAGACGTAAGAATCTGCCTGCAAAGCAGCAGACCTGGGTTCGATCCCTGGGTTAGGGAGATCCCCTGGAGAAGGGAATGGTACCCACTCAAGTATTCTTGCCTGGAGAATTCCATGAACAAAGGAGCCTGGTGGGCTACAGTCTGTGGGGGTCACAAAAAGTCAGATATGACTGAGCAATGAACACTAACAGCCTAGAAAGAGCCAGTGTTTCAGTTTGAGTCCAAAGGTAGGAAAAAGCTGATGTCAGCTGGAGGGCAGTCAGGCAGGAGGAATTCTGTCTTACCCTAGGGAGAGTCAGCCTTTTTGTTCTATTCAGACCTTGCTGTGGATTAGATGAGGCCCGCCCACATCATGGAGGGGGAATCTGCTCCACTCGGTCTACTGATTTAAATCTTAATCTTATCCAAAAACACCCTCACAGAAACAACCCAGAATAATGTTCGGCCAAATATCTGGGTACCCCCCGGCTCAGTCTGGTTGACAATTAGCCATCACAGATCCTAACAAAGGCTGACACTTACTGGGTAGTTGCTCTGTGCCTGGCGGGCTTCCAGGCATTGCTCTGGAAACTCACTTGGTTCTCAGCACAACCCTGCTGGGTAGGGACTGATACCCCCTCATCTTTAAGGAGGTGCAGAGTGGGGAGACCTGTCCTCTCCTGTAGACCAGGCATCCTTGGGGTTTGGACCCAACAGTGTTGCTTTCTGACCCTATTTAACCTCCTTCATTGTGTGTTTTTCTCTTCTATTAAGTTCATTGAAGTAGACTTTTAATGATAAAAATTACAGATGCAGATAGTAAAACTCAAAATTGTACCAAAGCGTAGTCAATGTAGAGTAGCAATCACCCTTCCATCGGTACAGTTTAACCATTAAAAAATCGTTCCAGTAAGTTTTTATGCAACTAATTCTTTTTTTCTGAAAATACACTAATGGGACCATACCGTATACCCAAATCTGCATTTTAAACATTAACAATATTATGATTGCGTCATTGCAGTACATTATGGTGCCTTATGCTTTGAAATGGCTTCATAGTTGTTCATGGTTTGGCTTTATCATTATCATCTTCCATTTGCTTATGTTCTCAGACATTATGGTTTTTTTTTTGTAACAAGCATTGTGCACTTCCTCCTTTATTAACCAGGTTAATAGGTAATGAATCCTTCTAAATACATCATCTTAGAAATAACGATGGAATGCCTTATAGTAATGTAAAGGAGAAACTAAAGTGGAATGATGGAGCCTGAGTTCTGGTTGTAGCTTCACGGACCTGGCCTCCTTAGAGTGTATAGTGAGCAGGCGGGCGCTGCCCCTGTGGATAGGGTTGCTGTGCAGGTATTAGCTCTAAGGGCAGTTAACCATACTGGCCTCTCAGCGGCCAAGAATGAGCCACTGTTTTTGTGAGTCCCCTCTTGACAGATGCTTTGTCTCCAGTGTTTGCTTTTTAACAGTGCCCCAAGGAACAACATTCTTGCATGTATGTCTTTTGGGTCACTTGTTTCACATGTCTGTGGGCTACCAGGGAATATGCATTTAGGATTTGCTGTGCATCGCAGCACAGCCCTCCAAAGAGCCTGCACCTGTTAAATGCCCAGCGTCCATGTGGGGAGGCAGGGGTCTTTGGGCTTAATTGACCATTTTCATCATGGTTAATCAGATAGTCATACAAAATGGTATTTCATCTCATTTTGTTTCTTCTTAATTATGAACAAGTCTGTTCCTCCTTTCTCTTTTGTCTCATTTTCTGCAAACAGCCTGCTTTTTGTCTTTGCTCATTTTTCTAGTGGGTTGTTGGCCTTTAAGAGGTATTCTGGAGATTCTGTTGTGTATACAGAGGGTAGGGTGGTGTGCCAGGGTGAGATTCTTTTATATTTCAGAAGAGGAAAAAATGTCTTGAAAATAGTTACACAAAACTATGACTATGTCCACAATTCACAGAAGTACAGGGTGCTTAGAGATTATGTAAAGGGGATTTCTGAAGTAGCATTTCTAAGAAGGCTCCTGTAGGAAAGCCATATTTAGGCAGAAATCTGAAGGCTGTGTAGGTGTCAGCAGAGAGGGAGAGAGGGAAGGAGCGATCCACACATTGACGATAGCGTGAGCAAAGGCCCTGTGGTGGGAAGGTGCTCTGATGATAGTAGCTGACACCGACAGAGTGCTGTGTGCTTCATGCTGTCCTCAGTGCCTCTTGTTTAATTCTCTTGTATTAGTCTTCTGTCACTGTGTAACAAACTTCCCCAAAGCTTGCACCATGGAAAGCAGTCTGGTGGTTCTTCAGGTTAAACATAGTAGCTGCTGTATGACTTAACAGTTTTTCTCCAAGTTATGTACCCAACAGAAATGAAAACATAATTCCGCACAAAACTTTATATGTGTGTTCCAAGCAGCATTATTCACAATAGCCAGAAAGGAGACCCAGATGTCTATCAGTTGATGATTGGATAAACAAAATGCAGTATATTCATACCATGGGATATGATTCAGGGATAAAAAGGGATGAAATACTGATATATGCTATATAGCATGGATAGCACTTGGAAGCAGCGTGCGAGGTGAAAGAAGCCGGATAGAAAAGGTCTCATCTGCAGAACAGGGACCGCCATAGAGACTGGGGCCAGTGGGCTCTCTGGTTCCAGACGGTGCTCTTGGAGAACTTTCATTTTCCGTTTTCTTTTTCTACTCCCTTTTCTTCTCTCTTCCTCTCTCCACTTTGTCCCCTTCCCTCCCTCCATCTCTTTTTCCTCCAACCCCTCTTCTCTCCTCCTTGCCACCTGTTTCTCCTCCCTTCTCGTCCTCTCCTTTCCTCTCCTTTCCCAGTTCTTCCCATCCTCCACTTCATAAAAAGAAACACAGTTCTTTTTTTTTCCCCCTTTGTAGAAAGTTTTTACAACCAAGATAGATCTAGGTCGGCCAAGACTCAGGACCTCTTAGGTAGAGACAACAGGTTATAGGCCATGCTGGGTTAATGTTCTTTGGTATTTTCCAGCATGTGGAGGGGGTGAAGTTGGCCTGTTGTAAAGCTGGCCCCTTTCCCTATTGTGTCGGGCAACACACTTCCTGTGATAATGAGGGGCTTTGGACTGCTCATTGGGAAACGCCGAGATTTAGCTAGAAGCACCTTGGAGGTGAAGATGGAGCAGAGAGGGCCTCCGTTCACCCTGCCTGCAGTGCCGGTGCAGGGCATTTTCTGAATTCTTGTGCTGTGCTGTGCTTAGTTGCTGGGTTATATCTGACTGTTTGTGACCCCATGGACCGTAGCCCACCAGGCTTCTCTATCCTTGGGGATTCTCCAGAGTGGGTTGCTGTGCCCTCCTCCAGGGGATCTTCCCAACCCAAGGACCAAACCCAGGTCTCCTGCATTGCAGGAGGATTCTTTACCATCTGAGCCACAAAGGAAGCCCAAGAATACTGGAATGGGTAGCCTATCCCTTCCCCAGGGGATCTTCCTGACCCGGGAATCGAACCAGGGTCTGCTGCATTGCAGGAGAATTCTTTACCAGCTGAGCTACCAAGGAAGCCTTCTGAATTCTTGGATGGAGGTAAATTGGGTAGAGAGGGAAATGGAGTGAAGAAGAGGCCTGTGAACTGGGAGTTCGGGGTGTCCTCAGGAGGGAACGACCAACCTCTGGGAGAGGAGGAGAGAGAGAGGACCAGCCAGCTCCTGCGCTGGGCACCTGGAAGCTGTGCAGAGGCTATTACCCTAGTTCGCTGTCCAGGGAGAGGCTGTTCAGACCCTATCCAGCCCATCTCACTTCTGTCCCTGGTGCCCGAAGGCCTCTGTGGGCACCATGCTGGAGGGGGACACGGGGTGGTGAGCCTGGGGGCCCACGGCATTCTAGGGCTCTCTGTCTGTCCAGCATGCTTTGTGATTCCTCCCCCCGGCCCGCCCAGCCCAGCTGCAGGGCAGAGTAAGGTGGACCATTTGTTTTTGTGCAGAATTGGGTTTTGTCCTGTGGATGCCATGAACTTAGCACAGAGGGAGGAAGGGCTGTGAGAGTCAAGCTGATGGGCAGAGGCGATGGAGGTAGTGTGGTGGAGGGGTCAGAGTGGAGGGCTTGAGAGCTGGGAGGACCGGGGTGTGATCCAGGAGGGCGATGGTCCAGGAGTGGAGAGGCGGGGAGTTGGATGGTGTCTGACTGACTGGGAGGTGATGGGCACGGTGGGGAAGGTGACTGCGGACCTGATGCCACGGGTGGAGGGGCTGGACAGTAGACAAGTGAGCACACGCCAGGCGTAGTGTGAGTCGCAAATGAGCAAGGGCTTTGAAAGGCAGATGGAAGGAAATGAACTAGTGTGGCTAGAGCAGCCAGAGGTTGCCGACACAAAGCCCAGGCCCCCGGAGAGTCAGCTCAGGGTGAGACTCAAATGGTCGTCTTCCAGGCGGTTCTCAGCCCTGGCTGGATTTTAATCTGTGTGGTGGACCATGCACCTGGGTCATGTTCTTGGTGGGAGAGAGGGAAGTTCTTGCGGATTAATGGTTAGAAAGATGAGGAGGAGGCAAAGCCAATGGGTAGGAGGACCCTGACCTCCCTTCTCTTTTGGTAGAAATTCTGTTCTCACGCCCAATCCGATGTGTTAGATTTCAGTGTATCTGATAAATATTACTCCATTTTTTTTTCCCTGTATTAAAGAAAGCTCACAACAGACAATTCAGGTTGTCATAACTTCAGGTTTGAACTCCATTGCTCAATGCTATTTCATTTCTGTTTAAGTAGGGGTTTGTGGTGAGTAAAAGCGGGGAGGGTCAAGTCTGAGTTTGAAGAAAGCCTGAGAGTATTCTGGTCTCTCCTTCCTTCGTCTGGGACCTGAGGGAGGGTGCAGGCCTGCCTGGGAGCGGATGCAGCGCCACCTAGTGGGCCAGGGAAGCACTGGCTGCAGGAGTGGCGGCCTTAATCTTGAGACCAGCCACCTGCAGCAGCCCGGGGTTTGCAACTTTTGAAAGGGATCGGAAGAAAGAGGAGTTAATTGTCTCGAGCGTCTGACAGCTAGGGCTGGCAACTTTAGATGTGTAGAACAGAAGAAATCTGCCCCATCCCTTCTCCTGCCTTGGTCTGTCCCACCTTTATTCTCTTCCCATCTGCTCTTTGCTTGAGTTAGTTCCAGAAGTCGTTTTTGTACAAGAGGGTATTATAAAAGCCAAATATGGCCACATCTTTCTTGCTTAGACTTCTTGGTAGGAAATCTTGATGGTGATGGAATTTCAGCCCTATGCAGTAAACGTCATCCTCCTAGTTATCAGTGGCCATACTTTACATGATTTTAAATTGGGTATGTATTAGTTAGGTTTTGCTGTAGAAATGCTAGGTAACAAACAACTCCCGATTCTACAGTGGCTCCTGCAACACTTATTCCTTGCTCCTGGTCTTAAGTTTCCACGCCTGGGCTTCAGTTCAGGGCTGTTCCACGTGTCTGGCCCTAGGGCGGCAGCTGTCTAGGGCCATGTTCTTCTCCTGGCAGAGGACAGGAGCTCAAGGGGACAAATATAACTACACAGGGATATTCAGAGCCTCTGGTTGGATATGATATAAGTGATGTCCACTCACATTCCACTGGCCAAGGGGAGTTCCATGGCCCAGCTCAAGGTCACAGAGTTGTGAAATGATACTTTATTCACAATGAGCCACAGCAAGGGTGGGAAGTGAGGGGAGATCAGCCTGGATTTTAGGAGATCCTCAGGTAGCTAGAGTGGCCTTGAATGTCAGAGACTTGTAGGTGGTCTTCAGGAACACCCCATGGTATCAGTGACCTTCAAGCTCTTGGCGTAGTCTCCACTGGGCTAGGGAACTGGGTGGGTGTGGGTAGGGGAAGGCGGTAGACTCCGATGGCCTAGAGCCAGGGGTTGGCATGCTTCTCCCTGAAGGGCCAGAGGGTAAATGTTTCAGGCTTGTTGATTCTGTGGTCTCTGCTGTTGTAGTTGACAGCAGCCACAGACAGTACCTTAAGGAATGGGTGTAGCTCTGTTCCAATGGAAGTTTTATTTATAAAAACAGACAGGGGACTGAATTTTGTAGTGGACTGTAGTTGGTGGACTTCTGGTCTACACCTTCATGCCCTGATCTGTATCAGGATGCCAACTTAACAAGAGAGAAATATCCCTTTTTAGTTGAGAAGCCAAATAAATAAATAAATTCAAAGGGCTTCTGGTGGGTCCAGTAATAGCCCACCCACTCAGCATTGTTAAGCCATGAAGAGTTGGTCCATATTGTTGGATTCTCTGGGCAGCCAGAGATTATTGTTTTTAAGCATGAGCTCTTATTTCACTTGACCCATTTTCAGTAGAAATGGCTAGAAGGGTGTTAGAAATCCCTTGGACTTTCCTAGAATGGTGGGAAAGGTGATTAACCTTTTAGGGAGATTCAGATGCATCTTTTATGAACAGTGTTTGGTGGGAGATTTGGAGATGTGTCCAAAGATGCTAGGTGTGCCTAGTGACCTTTTTAAACATTCTTTGTGGTTACATTTTTTGTGTGAGTAACCGCTTCATTGAGATAGAATTCACATACCATATAATTCACCCATTTATAGCATATAATTTGATGGTTTCTAGTATGTTCACAGGGTTGTGCAGTCATCACCACAGTCAATTTTGGAACATTTTCATCACCCTGAAAAACAGTCCATGCCCTACAGCTGTCCTCCCCCCAATGCACTCACGTGCCCCCAGTGGGGCTGCGTTTCTAATGAGCTTTCAGGAGGTCACTTCTTGGTTTCTGCTGTCCTTGTTTTTCTTTGCTCATCCCTGGCTTTGGAGAGCAGAGCAAGAGATCTTCTTGAGTAGTCGTCTGTGCTATTCAAGTGCACACTTAACAGAAACTTTTAACTGCTCGTGACACCTGTGTATCGTACCAACGTCACCTGATAACTTAAGATTTTTTTCCTTTATTATATTTAATAAAGCTTTATATTTCTTTATTTGTATTCTGCTTTGTAAAAAGTTATCTTTTGTAATTTTCTATTAATACATTTTGGATTTATGTTTGTGTTGGTTTGAACCCTGGTTCAAGTAACACAGAATTGTTTCATGCCCAGGTTTTATTGTTTTATCTGTTTTAACTGTTTATTATCAGGCTGTAGTGAACTGTTTAGGGATGAGTTTGAAGTCTTTTAATATCCACATGATCTCATGTGGTGTTTTGAAAAACTAACCATTGTTCATTTATAAACAGAATTTCCTGTTCAGGAAGTTAATTTAGATTAACAATAAAACAGTTGACTGCATTGAATGGTAGAGGCACCGTAGGTATTTTGGGATCACAAAATTTGTTCTATTAATAAAGTCTCTGTGATCTGGCACAGAATTCTTTCTCTCAAAGTTTATCGCCTATGCTAACTGACTTCCATTGTCGCCTGGTAAAGGGCTGACTTTGGGAGGGAGAAGAGAGACAGAGGACTGGGCTGTGAACTCTGGCAGCTGCTCAGGGTGAGGGTCTGGGAGAGTCTAACCATAAATACCAGGTTTGTAAACATATTTGGAAATCAGAAAGCAAATGTAAGTGTAAAGAGTTAATCTGAAAACAGGAAATTGGATCTGAACCCCCAGATTAGAGCAACAAAACCCGAGGTAGGAGCGAGAATAGTGAGATGAAGTACAAGCAAATTATTCTATTTTTGCTACAGATAATGAGAGAAATACACATTTATCTCCTAGTATTAATAATTTAATGGAAACTACCTTCATCAGTAAGGCTTAGGCTTTGCTGTAGAGAACAGTGCCTTCACTTCACAGGATTTATTTTTCTTTCACGTAAAAGCAGTTCAGAGGGAGGCTCTGCAGTGCTGGTATAACCCTTCTGTCCTCAAAGGTCCAGGCTTCTCCTGTCCTTCAGTTCCACCATACTCATGCTTTTAATCCTCAAAGTCACCTCATGTTCTCAGAAGGCTACTGAAGTTCCAGCTGTCACGTCCAAATTCCAGGCTCTAGAAAGACACCTTTAGAAAAGCCTCACCACACCACTACTTAAATCTCAGTGACCAGAACTTAACACTCTTGGTCACACCTTGCTATAAGGGAGGCTAAGAAATGAGCCTTCCCAGGTCTTCGATACTAAGGAGAGCGGGAGATTGTGGATGTCTGGGAAGCCACTAGCATCATAAGATGCCATATTTTAGCGATAGAATGTGAACCTTTCAAATCAGTGTTTCCTTCTCTTTCACATCATGAACCCCCACAAGAAAATCATAGTGTTTGCGTAGCTCAAAGGATGAATGGAGATGGTAACTCAGAGTTGGAGGCTACCCTTCACGTTGCTTGGCACCATCTATTTCCAACACTTGAAGAAAATTCTGCCCTAAATCATTACAAAAAAAAAAAAAAGAGTCTGGAGGCACATAGTCTATAAAACAAAAGACAGATAAGTAATGAAACCTCAAGAGAGTAGAACCACCAGGAGGCAGGACAAAAGTAAGATCAGTCATGTCTGACGTGCTCCTGTTTGAAGACAAAGTCTCTGAATGGGTCAGAAGTAAAGCTTTAGTGATGTTCTCTGTCTCAGGAAGTTTCAAAGCAAAGTACTCAAGGGAGTGGAAGTTGGGAAGAGGAGGACAATTTAGAGAAAAGAGAGTTATACAGAGGAATTATTTAATCAGTGAGACCAGAGGGGCAGAGGCAGCATGGGTGGTGGCTGTGGCCGCTGGGTCCAGACTCTGTGTTAGAAAACCAGGTCTAATACTTACTGTGTGATGTAGGTTCAGTTATTTAACCTCTCTGTGCCTTAGGTTTCCCCTTCTGTAAAATGGGGATGATAATAATTTCTACTCTTAGGGCTGTTGGGAGGTTTAAATGCATCAGTGGAAATAAATACTGAAGATGGTAGCATGTGTAAATATTTGCCATTATTATCGCTTCTGTTTCTTATCATTATAAAAAGTACAGCTGGATACATTATAAAAAGTGTGTATGTGTTAGTCACTCAATCATGTCCGACTCTTTGCAACCCTATGGACTATAGCCCGCCAGGCTCCTCTGTCCATGGAATTCTCCAGGCAAGAATACTGGAGTGGGTAGCCCTTCCTTTTTCCAGAGGATCTTCCCAACCCAGGAACTGAACCTGCATTTCCTATGTTGCAGGCAGATTCTTTACCATCTGATCCACCAGGGAAGCAGCTCCTTCAAACCCAATAAAATCCAGGTGGTTCAAAGACAGAATGTTAAGAATGAAGCCATAAAGTGCTGGAAGTAAATTTTGCTGGTTATATTAATAATCTTGAGATGGGAAGGCCATCCTAAGCATGACACAAAGACTTAAGATTATAAAGAAAATTATCAAGGGGGAGAGTAAGTGGTACAGACTTCTAGTTGCAAAACAAATGAGTCACGGTATGAAATGTACGATGTGGGCAGTATAGTAAATAATTACGTAGTTTCTTTGGTTGGTTACAGATTCTAACTAGATCTATCCTGGTGGTCATTTTGAAATATATAGAAATATTGAATTACTCTGTTGTGTAACAGGAACTAACATAGTGTCACAGTTCAGTTATATTTAAAAAACAAACGCATAGAACAAGAGATCAGATTTGTGGTTACTAAAGGTGGGGGTGGGGGTCAAGGGAGCAGGGAGCTGGATGAAGGCTGTTAAAACTGCCTTCCAGTTATAAATAAGTACTGTACTTATTTATGTACAACATGAATGATGTGTATAAATACATAAATGTTGTACAACATGGTGAATATAATTAACCCTGCTGTGTGTTATATATGGAAGTTGTTAAGAGAGCAAGTCCTAAGAGTTTTCATCACATGAAAACAATTTTTCTCTTTCTTTAATTTTTTGTCAATGTGAGATGATGAGTGTTCACTACACTTATTGTGATCATCATTTCAGTGGTGTATGTAGGTCAAATCAATATGCTGTACACTTTAAATGCATACAGTGCTATAAGTCAGTTATATCTTAGTAATCCTGGTGGAGAAGGCAATGGCACCCCACTCCAGTACTCCTGCCTGGAAAATCCCATGGACGGAGGAGCCTGGTAGGCTGCAGTCCATGGGGTCGCTAAGAGTCAGACATGACTGAGCGACTTCACTTTCACTTTTCACTTTAATGCATTGGAGAAGGAAACGGCAACCCACTCCAGTGTTCTTGCCTGGAGAATCCCAGGGACAGGGGAGCCTGGTGGGCTGCCGTCTGTGGGGTCACACAGAGTCGGACACGACTGAAGTGACTTAGCAGCAGCAATCCTGGTGGAAAAAAACTTGACTACCCAAAAATTAAACTTTATATAGGCATTCTTGCTATAACACGAAAATACTTGCCTCTAAAAAACTTCCTGTTCTGCAAAATTGGACACTAAAAATAACAGGAGTTATGCCGCTTTGTACCGGAACACTAATGAAAGCCATGCATTGGGAGATAACAATGGTAGGGTGGTCATCTTTTTATTAAAAAAAAAAAGGTAAGCGCTCCCTGGCAGTCCAGTGGTTAGGACTTCGTGATTTCACTGCAGGGGATGCAGGTTTGATTCCTGGTTGGGGAACTAAGATCCCACATGCCATGTAGCCAAAAAAAAAAAAAAAAAAAAAAGAGTGAAATACGCATAACATAAAGTTTACCATTTTAGCCATCATTAAGTGTACAGTTCTTTGGTGTTAGGTATGTTTACTTTGTTGCACACACATCACCTCCATAAATTACCTCAACTTTATCATCTTCTGCAAATGAAAGTAAAGTGAAGTCACTCAGTTGTGTCCGATTCTTTGCGAACCCATGGACTGTAGCCTTCTAGGCTCCTCTGTCCATGGGATTTTCCAGGCAATATACAGGAGTGAATTGACATTTCCTTTTCCAGGGGATCTTCCCAACCCAGGGATTGAACCTGGGTCTCTCGCACTGTAGACAGACACTTTACCATCTGAGCCACCAGGGAAGTCTGTACCCATTAAACACCCATTAAACACCCATTCCCTGTTCCCTGCTCCCTCCATCCCCTGCCAATTAGCTTACTACAGTCTGTCTCTGTGAATCTGAATCTAACAGCCACATAACAGGATTCATAGTTTCAGCTCTTTTGTGACTGGCTTATTTTGGTTGGCATATCATCCATACTCTAATGCATGTCAGAATTTTCTTCTTGTTTTTAAGGCTGAATAATATTCCAGTGTTATTGGAACTCCGCGTTTTGTTACCTGTTTATCCGCTGGTGGACACTTGGGCCGCTTCTACTTTCTGGCTGTTTTAATAATGCCACTGTGAACATGATGTACAAATATCTGGTCAAGTCCCTGCTTTCGCTTCTTTTGGGTATATACCCAGAAATGGAATTGCTGGATCATATGGTAATTTGATCCAGTTTCCCTGGTAGCTCAGGTGGTAAAGAATCTGCCTGCAATTCAGGAGACCTGGTTCGATCCCTGGGTCAGGAAGACCCCCTGGAGGAGGAAATGGCAACCCACTCCAGTTTTCTTGCCTGGAAAATTCCATGGGTAGAGGAACCTGGTGGGCTACAGTCCATGGAATCCCAAAGAGTTGAACACGACTGAGCAACTAACACACACGTAGTCATTTTGTTTAACTTTTCAAAGAACCTGGCTATGCATGTTTTTAGCTTTATCAGATATGTACTATAAACACGCTTATGTATTTTGCATTCCAGATTTTTTGGATTCCTCTCATATTTAATCCCCTGTGGGAGGTTACTGGTTTGAGGGTCATGACAGAATTTTGCTTCTCCAAGCATGCTGTCAAACTATTTACTCCAAGTGTTGTTCCAATTTCCACCAGCTCCATCTGTCTAAATACTAATTCAGCTGTGAGCACATTAATTACAATCACAGTGACACTGGCTATTTTCATGTAAAAAATTTTCCTCTCACGATTTAATAATTATATGTAATATATACACTTTTAAGAGGAAATATCTGGAAAATTGGAATACCAAAGTTTTTTTTTTTTTAATTTCTTAATACGTGCTCAGTCACTCAGTTGTGTTCGACTCTTTGCAGCCCCGTGGACTGTAGCCTGCCAGGCTCCTCTGTCCGTGGAAATTTTCCAGGCACAGTATGCTGGAGTAGTTGCCATTTCCTGCTCCAGGGAATCTTCCCAACCAGGGACTGAACCTGTGTCTCTTGGGTCTCCTGCATTGACAGCAGATTCTTTACCACTGGTGCCACCTGGGAAACCTAGTGAAAACAAATTCAAATGAATAGTAATCCATCCCCCCTAACCCCTTCCTATTTTTTGAGCATTTTCCTGGAGGTTTATCTCTTAAAATTAATTTTTTCTTGTAAGATAAAATTTCTGTGCAGTTCTAGCTATATGTCTTTGTGTTAGAATTAGTCTAACCTGGGATGTGCTGTCGTCTGTTTTTGTGGATTTCTATGCCAAGCCCGTCGGAGTCACTATTTCTGCAGCACACTGCAGTTAGTTTTGACGTCCTGGGGCCTCCATAGCAGGGTGCTTCTGGCTTCGCGCTGTCCCGCCTCTTCCCGCCCTCTGCTTGCACAAGGCTCTGGCGTGTCTGAGTGGACGGGGCCACATTCAGTTGCGCAAGGCGGCACTTTAACCTCGAATCGGAGACCCTGCCTGTCAAGGCGGCCGCCGGGCTGCTCAGCCATCTCTGCTGTGCTCTTCTCACAGGAGCTGGTGTCCTGTGTGATCAGGCAACAGCTCAGAACCTAAAACCCCATCTGCACGGAACTGAGCCGGGGTCATTGTTTATCCCTTTTCTCAGAAAGAGCTGCTTCTGGTGGCAGGTAAGGCCATGGGCCTTCCAGTGTCAGGAGGTGTTTCAGTCTCCAAGTCCTGGTTTCTTTGCCCGTTTCTTTCTGCTCCTGTGCGGGTGTCTCTGCTTGTCCTTCCCCACTCCTGGAGACCCAGGTTACTGCCCACAGAGAGGCAGCAAGGATGAGAAGAGAAGTCTGGCACTTGTCCCTGTCCCTGTGGGCTGGAATGTGAGCAGGGGTGTGTCTCAGGAGGTGAACGCAGGATGGGGGCCCAGGAGAGGATCGGGGGTCCTGGCATCCAGTCCCAATACTGCTCAGCCACGAGACCTCGCCCCGTTTCCCGCACTTCCGGCAGGGCCTCAATGTCCCCTTCTATAAGCAGAAAAGATGGCAGCAGCTGGATCAGCTCCGGGGCGGAGTCTGAGATGTGTCTGGTGAAAGCAGGGAGAGGGCAGGTGTGTGCGAGGGACTAGGGCAGGGGAAGAACCTTGCCCTTTTGGACTGTTTGAATGTTGAGCCACATTTATCCATGTTTTTTTAAGAAAGCAAATTTAGTTAACTATAATCACAAGGGACTGTCAACCTCAAATGTTGATGGGCAAGACCCTCTTGAAGGACTTGCTGTGGAAGCCAGCTCCTGGGTCCCAGCCTTGTAGCTCCTGGCGCAGGAGTCTGAGGTGGAGCCACAGAAGCATCTACAGAGCCCAGTACAGAAGCGCAGGGTGTGCAGTGTGCCACTGCCTGCCCCAGGGCACCCCGGGCTCAGTTCTCAGGAGGGTCCCCCAGTTCTGCCGGAATGCCCACAAATAAGGGAAGGCAGGAGAAATGCTCCCGTGCAGGTTCCTTCCTTAGGGGATCCTCTCAGGGGGCCACAGAGAGCGGCAGCGAGTCGCGTGTGGATTAGAGTTGGAGGGACCAGCTGATGCCGTGTGCAGTGGGCTCGGCCCCTTCCTAGCCTCTTGAATTCCTCTTACAACCTTCGGACCCTGGTTTCCTGGTTTGCAAATGTGTTCCTGATCTTTACCCTGCACTGCCCGCTGGTTTCTGAAAGTAAGTGAAATGTAGGATTAGATACCAGTGGTTTGCATCGTTCAGCAAAATGTTTTCTGAGCCCTTGCTGGTTACCAGGCAGGGTTCTGGGTCAACAGTGGAGCATGTCAGCCCCCGGGGTGGCTCCTGGTGTGGGGGCCATGCACACCGGGTCTCACGTCTGTTACAGGCAGCTCTAGGATGTTCAGCCGCCTCCTCAGCCTCCCTGTGTGCAGCGTCCTCTTCTATTAAATGAAGTGGTTGAGCCAGTAATTTTTAGTTCTAAAGGTCCCTCTGTAGTTAGTGAAACCACATCTTTCATGGCAGTCTAGGGAGTAATTACTAACACTGAGTTCCTTAGGTAAGGCTCTAAACTATGTGACCCCACGATAGAGAAGAACTTTCCAGAAGGATATATGACAGGTACCAGTTGCAAAGTGTCACGTATGTCCCCAACACCAGTATGGCCTGTGTGTGAGTCTCTGAGCCCATGCCCTTTATTCCCAATAACTCAAGGAGAAGGCTTTGTTTCCAAGTCTGTACAGAATGACTTGTGAGCAGCTCACTGGGTCAGCGGTCTCGGGAAAACTTTAAAACACGGCTGTGGGTTTGCCATCACTGCTGAGATTAATGGGTGATGAGAGGGGCTTACTGCCCCTTCCAGAACCTCCTCAAACACAACCTGGGGTCATGTTTTTTGACTGTCACCTTTAGCGTAGCCTAGAACTTTCTCCCGAGGCCCATCGTGAGGCACCAGGATGGGAAGTACCTGCATGCAAACTGGAGGCACTCACACGTTTGGTCTGACTCTCAGGCAGCTTACAGAATTCTAAACTATCGTCCCACATTTGGTAATCAGGGCATCTCATGTGAAAAAGCAGATCCCTGGCCTCTCAGAAGAACTTGGCATTTCCAGGTGCTAAGAGGCCTCCACCGTGGAGGAGGGATGCGCTGGGTGTGGTGGCCCAGAGACCTTTTGGGTAGAAAGAGAGCTTTTGTGAGACCTGATGCCTTTGTTCTGCAGATGGAGGGACAAAGACCCAGATAAACCACGAGGTGACTTTTGGGTGTCATGGCGCAGCTGGGGACAGGGCCGTGGCCGGGAGCCTGGTTTCCACACTCTTGGAGCAGCGCCTGCTGCACCCGGGGCCTCCGGTGCGGCCAGCAGGTGGCAGCCGTGGGCCTGCTGGCTGGCCTGCCTCGGGTCCTGGCTTTCCTCCTTCCTCCCATCCTGTGCCCTTCTGTTCCTCTCTTGCTTTGATTTTGCCAGACTTTTCTCCGGCCAGGCCTTTCCTCTTTGTCCAGCACTGTCCTCTCTGCCCCATTTTATCCTTGCCTCTCCCGCACACCGCTGTTTTCTTTAGGCTCTCTGGAGCCTGGGGGAGTGTTTAGGAGGCTGTCTTCCACTTCCTTGCAGCTTTCTGTTCTGGCCCCAATGCCTTCTGCTCCAGGGTATGGGCAGAAGGCCCAGAAACCCCTCTGGACCTTCCCTTCCCCTCCCATTTGGGGGCAGCCACCACTCAGAGTCTATAGCTGGTGTGCTTTTAGACATGCTGACTTTTTCTCAGGCCAGAGATCTGTATTTTTGCATGAGATTCTCTGATTTTTAAACATTGGACACTAATTTAGAGCCACAATCTGTCCTGTAAAATATTGGCATCCCCTGGGGTCCCTAGTGGGTTTCATGAACTTGGCATGTGACCCATGGTGATGGTGGCTTAGTCGCTAAGTTGTGTCTGATTCTTTGAGACCCTGTGAACTGTAGCCCACCAGGCTTCTCTGTCCATGGGATTTTCCACACAAGGATACTGGAGTGGGTTGCCATTTCCTCATCCAGGGGATCTTCCCAACCCAGGGATCAAACCCATGTCCTCTGCACCTCCAGCATTGGCAGGCGGATTTGTTGCCATGAGCCACCAGGGAAGCTTTGCATCAGTACAAGTGCTTAGAAGGAGGTGCCTCCTTCTAGCCCCTCTCTGAGGGTATGGATCTAACCCAAGCCAGGTGTAGAGTGGACACAGCTGAACGTGTAGCCCCTGCCGTCAGGACCCTCTCCCACCTTCCACAGCCCTCATCCTTGGGCAGGAGGATCCACTTCAAACCTTATGCTGTGGAGAAACCTAGGAAGGGTCATAGTTCTGAAGAGGTGAAGAGCACTCTCACGTTCTGCTCCCAGAAAAAGAGTTAGTCACTCAGTCGGGTCTGACTCTTTAGGACCCCTTGGAGTGTAGCGCACCAGGCAGGTGGTGCTCTAAGAATGGTGGGCGTTAGATCAGATCAGTGTCTGCTGAGTGGTTGAGGGGACATTCGTTTCCCCATGGGACTTTACTCCTTGCTGATTAAGACCTTGGGTGATACAGAGTGAGCTTAAAAAGACCTTGGCGCTACAGGGCTCCACCTCCCCCATGCTGAAGGCTAGACATGCCACCCATTGCCGATTCTCCTCCCTTTGTTCCATGATTCATGCAGCGCTTCCTGAGTACTTCCTGTTGCCAACTGCGATGCTGATGCTGAGGGTTGGATTGGATGTTAAGGGGGTAATTCAGAGCTCCTCCTGAGGGCCTCACTGATAGTCGAGGAGAGACTTAGAAAATGCGTGTAACATTGTCCTGAAATAATCTAAATACATAGCCAGAGGCGAGAGGTCAAGGGAAGCCTGATATGAGGTGACATTTGAGTGATATTTTGGGATGGAGTTTGCTGGCAGGGACGGGCCTTCCAGATAGCTAGAGCAGCTGGTGTCAAAACCAATATTTGTGTAAAAATGTGTTTGGAGAATGGTGAAAAGTCAATGTGGCTTCACAAGGGATACTGGAGAAGTGACATTAATAAGGTAGATGTGTGTTTCTTTCTCTCTTGAAAATCCAGATGGAAGATGGCCCAGGAGTGCTCCCCTCCAGCTTGTCCCTGGCGCCCAGGGTTGCCCTGGTGACCCCCTAGGTTCTGCCTTTACTTTCACAGTTGAAGGTGACTCCAGTACCGGCCCCATCTCTGCATTTGGGCAGTTGGATAGGGTCTGACTTGGAAGTGCTGTTTACATTCTGTTAACCAGGCATATAGGCAGACCTCACTGCAAGGAGGAGAAGGCAATGGCAACCCACTCCAGTACTCTTGCATGGAAAATCCCATGGGCGGAGGAACCTGATAGGCTGCAGTCTATGGGGTTGGGAAGAGTCGGACACAACTGAGTAAATTCACTTTCACTTTTCACTTTCATGCATTGGAAAAGGCAATGGCAACCCACTCCAGTGTTCTTGCCTGGAGAATCCCAGGGACAGGAGAGCCTGGTGGGCTGCTGTCTCTGGGGTCGCACAGAGTCGGACACGACTGAAGCGACTTAGCAGCAGCAGCAGCAGCACTGAAAGGAAAGCTGGAAACTGTAGTTTTTAGCTGTGTGGCTGTGTGCCCATCCATACCTTGGAGGTTACATTCCTGCAAGAAAAAAGCAGAAATCTGATACTGGGAAGGAGTCAGTAGCCTCTGCCCTCGGAAGGTATGGGCTGAATCATGCAGTACTTTGTAGGGAGGGGGGAGGTTTTTAAAGCAGAGCAGTACTGTGATTTAAAAAGTATCTTTCATAGGACTTCCCTGTCGGTCCAGTAGTTAAGAGTCCACACTTCCAATGCAGGGGACGCAGGTTCGATCCCTGGTCAGGGAACTAGATCCCACCTGCCACACGACATGGCCAAAAAAAAAAAAAAGAGAAAATGTGTCTGTCACAGATGGGGCCAGCAAGCATAGGGCTGCTGTGACTGATGAAGGGAAGGATGTTGAGGGTGAGTCCACTCGACTGCCTGGATAAACCTGGCCTTTGGATGGTTTGACCAGCTGAGGGTCAGTGGCTGCCAGGCTGCTGTTCCTGTAGATCTTCCAGAATCCACAGATGGACCTGCCAGGGTCTGGATTCAATCAGGAAGTGGATGTCCTCCATCTGAGACTTCCCCAGGACTGCATATTGTAGCTCGTTTTTTTATCATTTATTTTTAATTGGAGTATAATTGCTTTACAATGTCGTGTTCGTTTCTGCTCTACAACAGCGTGAATCAGACATGTGTATATGTATATCCCCTCCCTGCTGAGTGTCCCTCCCACCCTTCTTATCGCTGGTTAATAGTGTGGTTGGAGCTGCGGAGAAATGAGGACTGTAGAGAGCTTGATGTTTCCTTTCCTCCAGGCGGGGCCAGCAGCACCCTTTCGCACATTGACCTTTAGTCAGCACCACGGGGCTTCCTCATGGGGCTCCCCTGGTAGCTCAATGATAAAGAATCTGCCTTCAGTTCAGGAGATGCGGGCTCAATCCCTGGGCCGGGAAGATCCCCTGGAGGAGGAAATGGCAACCCGCTCCAGTATCCTTGCCTGAAAAATCCCTTGGACAGAGGAGCCTGGTGGGCTGCAACCCAAAGGGTCTTGAAGAACTGTACACGACTGTGTGACTAAGCACACAGTCACACCAGCACCAAGAGAGAGGGCAGTCCTGTTGACAAGCTGCTTCAATTCCTGGCTCTCCTTCCTGCACTGTGTTCGGGAAAATCATCCTGACACTTCCCTGATTTGTCAGTGTGTCGAGCTGAACACCTCTACCTAACATGCTTGTGAAATCTTTACCTGTTTAGAACAAAAACTTCCTGTTGAGAAGAGCCTGGGAACCCTCCAGCATTTGTAGTGCACCTGCTGGGAGAGGGGAGGCAGATGGGAGAGGGAAGGATATAGTTTACAGTCAGATGGCTGAGGCTTCTCACACACGATCTGCTGCTTATTTAACTGTGCGACCTTGACCTACAAGGTACTCCACAGCGTCTGTGAATCTGCTTTCTCACATATAAGTCAAAGCAGTATTACCTACATCTCAGGTTGCTGGGAGGACGCGCTGAAGGCTCCTGGCTGGGTGCTTGGCACTGTGAAAGCATTCCTGGGGAATTCTCGAAGGCTCTCATGTTTACACAACCTGGGGCCTCAGATGTGTCTTTTCCACGTGGCAGAGGTGGTGTCTCCCTTCTTGGGAGGTTCTTGGGGCACCTGGCCCTGCACCCAAGGTCATAGAGATCTCCCTGGGTGGTCTTTATCATCCCTTCCTAATTCTCTGGGCCTGCCGGGCAGCTATGAGACTTGCTGAAGTTTATGTGGCAAGTCACATTACGGAAAAGTCAAATATACAGAATGTTTTTCAAAAGGCTTTTTGGCACAGCCTCACCTCTGATACTTTATCTCCTGGTCATCATATGCTTTAAGGAAAATGATACCTCTTGGGCATGAGGACCCACACTGTAAATATGTTGACCTTCAGCCCTGAGAACGTGGAAGGACAGGGGAGTCTCAGTGTCCGAGCAGCTGCCAGTGTGCTCACAAGTGACCCCGCATTCTTAGAAGGGATTTTATTTTTATTTCTTGGAGTCCGTTGCCTTGCCCACCACCAAGTGGCAGTGACACCAGAAGATTCTAGCCCCTTGTGTGGGGACATCGTGCAGGAATGTGTTGGTACCTTGCCCATCCTCCTGCGGCCAGGCTGGCTCAACATTTGTGCAGCAGGTCTGTGTTTAGTCAAGAGCTGCCATCGGTCAGGTGTCAGCCCTCCTTGACCCTGAATCCCCTCAGCTAGATGGTGGTCATTTTATGGTTCTGAGGCCTCCCCTGGAGATGAGGTTGGTGGGAACTTAATCCCCACTTGATTGCAAGACAGAGAAGTATTTCCTTAGTTAGGAGCCCATCTGGGGCTTTTAGAGGGTGTTTTGTCACTAGTGGGAGATGGTAAAGAAATATGAGACATCTGCCTTGAGGGTGGGCTGTTGACTGTGGGGGGAAGGGAAGGAACATCACTCAGTTCTCCGCAGACCTTTGCAGGGTGGCGGAGCAGCTCCGGCCTGGTTGGGGGCTGGCTGAAATGCCAAGTGTGCTAGCCGTGACATTTCCCACATGAGGCAGAGAATCCAGAACATTCAAGTGTTCCCTCTCCAGTCCCCAGAGCTCCAAGTGAAATTCGAAATGTCTTTACTTTCCACTTATAACTCTTTCCTCAGCACTTGAAACACCATGCTGACTTTTCGAGTCATAATGTCCTTCTACAGTGAAGCTTTGCATGTTGACTTTAGTAAGAAGGGGTAAGCAGGGGACGGTGGGAGATTTGAGGGGCTAGCAAGCGCCTTCCATGGGATTCTGCCCAAGAAGGGGTGAAGTTGCCCACTGAACACTCTTTGTTTACCTATGCCTTTTTTCTTACGTGGCCTTCCTGTTAAACAAGAAGATGCTATGTCTGTGGTGTAACCTTTCTTCTGGGCACAGGTGTCCACATTCTTCCTGAAGAAGACAGATTAATTCAGCTTGGTGAGCTCAAAACACCATCCTGTCGAGGAGGAGGTGGTATTCAAACTGGGCCTTGACGGAGGGGTGCCTGTTGGTTTAGTGGCTGGAATCCCCATGAGAATATAAGAATTACAGAGGCAAGACTGTGGATGTTGTGTTTATGTCGTGTCTCCTGTGACTGTGGGACTCAGGATATAGTTGGATGATGATGGATGGATGGAAGGAAGGAAATGTCGGAGGATAAACAGGTGAATGAATGAATTAAATGAAGGCCAAAATCTTACCTATGTGGGAACATGGCTTGAATGGTAAAATAGTGGCAGGAGGGAATCTGGCATGTTCCTGAACTTATAACTGGTTTGACCTAAGTATAGGGTGATTGAGAGAGAATGACCAGAGAAAGGGTTGGGAAGAAAGCCCAAATGACGAAGGCACGAGAATTTTGGCTTTACTTCACAGAAAGTGGGCAGCTAAACAGCAGGAGCTATTTCAGGTAGGTCTGGCAACAAACATGCCTTACTCTAAGTTTCAAGAGTAGCATTTAAATTGGAAAAAGGTCTCTGACATGGCCCGATCTGGCCTCTCCATGCTGCCCGTAAGTAGCGCAAGACTCTGGCTACAAGTGCCAGGGTTAGGTCACTAGCGGCAGCAAGGCCACCACCAGATCCTGGCTCTCATCTGTCCATCTTCTTCCCTCCAGACGTGTGCAACAGCACCGACCTTCCGGAAGTCGAGATCATCAGCCTGCTGGAGGAGCAGCTGCCCCATTACAAGCTAAGAGCCGACACCATCTACGGTTATGACCACGACGACTGGCTTCACACCCCCCTCATTTCTCCAGATGTCAACATTGACCTCACGACCGAGCAGATTGAGGAGACGCTGAAGTACTTCCGTGAGTGACTCCCCTTTCCTGGAAGGCCCTGTCCTCCGCGCTTAGCCACGGGCGCACACGTGTGCGTGTCCCGGCTGCTGTGTCTTCTAGCCTGCTCTATGTGGAAAGTACGTGAAGAAATGTGGCTGTGGGATTTAGCCCCATAAAAGGCCTCACTTGACGTTGAGTCTTCTGGAGAGAAAGGAGTAGTGGGAACAAGTATGAGTTTTCATTTGAACCAGCTTTCTCTTAACCATGCAGAAGGTTAGAAGATGCTCCCATTTCCCTCCAGAAGTACCATGTGAGTCCTTAGCAGCTTGTATTGGGGAGGAGTTTATCTGCACTTAAACCCCAAAGTATTGGAAACCTCAAGACTGCTCAGTGTTTATAAGATATAACACGACATGCCAAGGCTCCTGATTTGCGCGTGAAAGTCCACTCAGCTGGTTAGTTGGGAGAGGCAAGATGTTGCTGCAGCAGCAGACTGGTCCTGCGGGGGCTACAGAGCTGACACCTGGTAGGGTGAGCAGTATACTAGGTGGGACTTCTTTCGGTGTGTTTGTGATAACAAGGGCGTGAAACCTGATTTTGCAGACTTGAAGAATATACAGTGATTTAAAAAATTCACACCAATGATATTTTTTTTCTTTTTAAACTGATGTATAGTTGATTTACAATGTACCAGTAATATTTCTAGTGTTCATTCAAGAGGTAGTTTTGATGTAATTTTTCTCTTTAGAAATTCATGGCAGCTTTGTAAGATTGGTAAGACCAGTTCTCTTTTGTTTTGACACTCTTGACTTAAAACTCAAGTTGATTTGAACCTAGTCTAAATTAGTGTGACATTACTTACGTATCCATGTATCATCATATCACCTTTAAAAAAAAAAACACACACATACAACAATCCTGTTTCTATTTAGCAATAACTAGGTTCACAAGCAGCTTATTGTGCTTCTGTAAAGTTTTCTGTAATTATTTTCTCTAATACAAACCAATTTCCAATGTTCTTGAACTCCTGAAGTCATTAATAATTAACAAGTGAGAACTTGTAAGTTTCTCCTTTAGCATGTATCTGGGCTGTTTTCATGTTTATCTATTAGATATTAATAAGAAAGGAATTTTGTTTAAATTGGCCTGTGTTTTAATACTTAGTGTAAATCCTGCAGTCTCTTTGTGAGCACTGCAGATAATCAGTTTCGATAGGAGTAAAAATAGAATAATCCACACCAGGGCAGTATGAAGTACATTAGACTTGAACTAATGTCCAAGTTGATGCTTTAGAACTTCTAGTATATCTTGTAGCCTAGAGGAGGCCCGTTACAAGTCACTTTTGTTTACTCATAGTACGTGTACACCCAAGGAGACGTGGTATTGTATGGAAAACCTTGTCCTGGGTGACCTCTCAGGTAGGTTTCGTATTTGTTTCCTTCATTCTGCTTCACAGTAGAATTATTTTTCTAGAAATCCCTGCTTGTTACTTACTGTTCTTTAACAGACTCTCCTATGATTTTCTAGGATCCTACTTGGCCATTTCTGCTGAGGGAGGCTCCTAGGTCCCTCACATACACACTGATTAATCACTTACAATCACAGTGTGGTTGGAACACCACCCAAGGGTAACACTTCACTGTTGTCAGAGACCTTTCATAGGAATGGCCTCTTCTCATCCCTGTAAAATGGCTATAGTTTGTTTGGGCCAGGCTGATTTTATTATCAAGGAAATTCAAGTGTGAAAGGCTCATTGTATTTATTCAATAGCACTGATCTATAGCTTCTAAAATTCTTTTCAGTAGACTTGAACAGACATTGTGACTTGTTATTATTTGTTTTACTTCTAGTGATATATGTAAAGGAGAGAGAGGAAAAAGCATCCTGGTGGAGTCTGGCAGTACATAACACAAATTATAATAAAACTACAAGAACTGAAAATATATGTTAACCAGATATTCTGAAAATTTTTAGAGCATGGTTGCATCTAAGTCTTACTTTAACTCTACATTTTCTTCTGTGGTACATGTGATGAGGGTAAAGTGGGTCTTTGCTAAATATCAGTTAATTGAATGATCAAGCATTAACTTTTATTTTTTTATTTTTTATTTATTTTTAATTTTAAAATCTTTAATTCTTACATGCATTCCCAAAAAGCATTAACTTTTAAATACAGCGCCAATAGAGCAGGGCTTTCAAACTGAGGTCCTAGATCTTCCCAACCCAGGGATCGAACCCAGGTCTCTTGCATTGCTGGCAGATTCTTTACTGTCTGAGCCACCAGGGAAGCCCAAGGTCCTAGAACTACCCTCCAAGGGATCTATAGAGAGAAATTGGGGATTCTTTTCACTTGTAAAGGGAAAAAAAAATTGCATCCTTAATTTCGTAAACGTCTAACTGAAATGCAGCATTTACTTTCATTATAAACATGGAAAACAAAGCACAGTGGTATTACTAAGACCTGTGACTTAGTCACCAGTAGAAATCACGGATATTTTCATGTCATGCTACAGAAGAAGCAGATATGGAAGAGATAAGATCTTTACTCATCTCTGCTTTGAAATTACTTTCGTTATTAGATGTGCTGATCTTGTTATTTAATGTGCATTGATAAAGAAGCACTTTCATCACAGACCTTTTCTTGAAGTTTTAATAACTGCATTATAATACAGTCGCTTCTTTATAGTCCTTTGTATCTTTTGTCTTCAAATCTTTCTGCTGAGGAGGGGTCTGTGAGCCTTGCTGAGCCAGAGGTCCGTGGAAGCACAGGTTAAGAGCCCTGCTCTGTACTTGGCGTCCTTTCTGGATTTCATCTGTGTGTTTACATGTGTAACCCAGGAGATGCCATGGTTCACACCACTGTGACTCACCCATGTGTTTTTCTTTGTTTTGTTTTTTTTTTTTTAATTTTATTTTATTTTTAATTGGAGGATAATTACTTTACAATATTGTGATGGTTTCTACCATCACCAGTGTGTGAAATCAACTGTGAGGTGTGTGGAAAGACAACATAAACCATCCCTTCATTTTATTTTTTTTTTAAATTTTTTTGAAAGTAGAGATGTCCTGTCATTTTAGATTTATTTTCTGCATCAGTCAGGGCAGTGGGTGGGAATCGGGGTAAGGGGTTCTCCAGGGGGTTCTGATACACTCCCCAGGTGAGACTCCCTGGGTAATAGGCTCACCTACACCACTGCTTCAGAGATCAGAGTGGACACCTTGGGTGTCTGAAGGTGGGCTAACACTGATCTCCTTTGCCCACATGTCATCCCTCAAAGGAGACAAGCAGTGCTTCATGTTTTAAATCTGGCCCTTGCCTGGCTTGTTAAGGAGGGGCAAGAAGGCTTTGGGTATCCACCTTTACCTGGTGGTAGAATGATCTTTTCAGATAGATTTCAACAGTCCATTGGATGTTTACCCGTGCAGAGTCTGAGAGACACACAAAGTGAAAACGACCTACATAGCAAATGAACCCATAAATGTGGGACAGTTAAGATTTGATGGTCCAGCAAGAAGAAAGGATAGTCTTACTAGTGTGCCACGCACAGTTTTTTAATGCTTTACAGATATCTCAGTTACTTCCCACAGTGACCACAATAAAAAACTCCCGCTGTCCCTCATGCTACTGATGAGGACACTGAGGCTCAGGGAAGTTAAGTTTGCTCCAAATCACATAGCTAGTAAGGTGGGGTCCTTTTTCCCCCATTTTATTTATTTTTTAATCAAAGGATAATTGCTTTACAGAATTTTGTTGTTTTCTGTCAAATATCAACAGGAATCAGTCACAGGTATACATGTGTCATGATGGGATTCTGAGTTTCCAACCTGGATTGTCTGGTCTAACTTTATGTCTTAATTAATGATTCTCTCAGAGAAGCTAAGTAAGAAAAAAATTCAGTTTAAGAATAAAGTTCATTTAGTAAACATGAAAAATGCGAACCCTGTTTTAGAATATGTCAGTAGCTTATTTTGTTCATAAAAATGTGTCTGATATATTCAAAATTGATTTTTTTTTTCAAAAGGTCATTGTCCCAAGTGACACTTAGCCTGATGTAGCTTAGTTTCAAGATGAGGTTTCCTACTTGCCTGCAGTTTTCTCCCCTGCATCCTGTGGTCTGTAGGTCATGCTTCCTGAATTCAGGTGGAAATGACTGTGTGCTATAGATTTTTCTAGTCACAAAGTAATCAGTGGACACCCGCCATGAGGACTGCTGTGTTGGTGTGTGGATAGCTGTGGCTCCTTCTGCTTCCTTTCCCTAGGTCCATGTTTTTGGTAACTTTTTGGTTAAAGAGCATTTGTCAGAAACGAAATCTGTCTGTGTCTCAAGTGCAAATGATCTGCTGACGACTTCAACAGAACAGTCCTTTCCCTAAGAAGAGAAGTATTGTTAGTAGCTCGGTCGTGTCCAACTCTTGGCAACCCCATGGACTGTAGCCCACCAAGTTCCTCTGTCCATGGGATTCTCCAGACAAGAACACTGGAGTGGGTAGCCATTCCCTTTTCCAGGGGATTTTCTTGATCCAGGGATTGATCCCAGGTCTCCTGCATTTCAGGCAGATTCTTTACCATCTGAGCAACCAGGGAAGTGCCAAGAAGAGGTTGTAAAGCAGATGAGAGTTTCAAGACATCACCTCATTTTATGCTTTTGCCATAAAGTACTATTAATGAATCAGTCAACAAGTATTTATTGAATGACTAGTATATACCTATAATCTTTTGTGAGCTTGACTTTGTTTGAGTTCAAGTTGATGTTTTCTGGCTAGGGAAGTGAAAACATCTGATTACTGATTTTCTTTCACTGCCTAACCTAGGACTTTGCACCGGGTGGGGCCGACACAGGATGCTCTCAAGGCCCTTGGCTGGCATCCTGTACTGAGTTGTCTACCTTGCTTGTGTGGAAGGAGTGGATGGGATCTGGGCAACTGCAGTTAATCCAGCTCCCCATCCCATTTTAATTTTGTAAAATTTAATTTAAACAACAACAACAAAGAATCAAAGGCCATTCGTCTAGACCAGCTGTTACTGTACAGCCATGTCTGCTTCACGTTTATTTATTTATTTATTTTTTTGCTTTTTTTTTTGTTTGCTTCATGTTTAAAAAGGCTGAAGTCCGCCTAGCACCTTGCATGCTATAGGTACTTAACAAGTGCTAATTAAATAAGAACATGCAAAAGTATCTTTTAAGTTAAAAAACAAGTTTTTCTCCCTCTTTTTTTTTTTGCAAAGACAAAGCAAAATTACAAACAATGTATAGTATAGCAAGATCACTTTGTTGCCACTTTCCAGAGACTGCCTTCATCTAACTCAAATCCTAAATGAAGTGAAGTGAAAGACAGGAAAGTTGCTCAGTCCTATACGACTCTTTGCGACTCCATGGACTGTAGCCCACCAGGCTCCTCTGTCTGTGGGATTCTCCAGGCAAGAATACTGGAGTGAGTAGCCATTCCCTTCTCAACCCAGGGATCTTCCCAACCTAGGGATCGAACCCAGGTCTCCCACATTGCAGGTGGATTCTTTACCATCTGAGCCACCAGGGAAGCCCAAAATGATCAGTGAAGCAAAAGAAAAGACTCTACAGTATGCACTGAGCCTGTGCAAACTGAATTAGATTACACACAATGCTGACCTTCTAAAGGCAGGGATCACAAGTTATATGAGGTGTGGCCTAAGAGACAACATGGTGCGTTTGTGTTTGTGTGTGTAGGAGGGGTGCGTGGGGAGCACTGACCTTGTGGTGGGTGGGGTTGAGAGAAGGAAGGAAAGATGAATGATGGGTGTCGGGGAAGGCTGTACAGAGGATGCAGAAGGGATCTAATGGCTGGGGAAACGTTTCATTATCCTTTGCTAACAAATAACACTAAAATGTATACGTTATAGTATACTTATAAACACTTGCCTTGAGTTTTCTCATGTAAATGCTATCATACTAGTTGTGTCCTTTCTGTCATTCTCAAGACCTCAGGCCATTTTGTTTGCAGGTGAGGACCTGAGGGAGCCCTGGAATTGTGCCTTCTCCCCTCTTACGCTCACTCCTCATGTGAGGCAGGTTCTTCCTTGGGCCCATTTTCATCGCTTTTTCGCAGAAGTCTGCAGGTGGACTTCTGCAGACAGAGAAGCTCTGGCTGCACAGTCACTTCCCATGTGTCAGCGACACACAGTCAAGGCCCCCCACCACCCCCTGCCATCCTCATCCCCAGGTGTGGGCCAGGGTGTCAGGCATTGGTGCAGAGGGGGAATAGAAAATGCTTATCTCTGAAGGTCCAGAGCAGCCACACCCATACCACACCAGGTGCCGACGGTACCAGGAACCCCAGGATCTGGCGAGCAAGGCAGCTGGGTGCTCATACCAGGAGACAGATGACTGTGACCTTAGGCCTGCTTTGTCACCTGGCAACTGCCAGCTTCCACTCTTTCTCACCAATCCAGATTCCAGTGTTGGTGGGTCTTTGCTTTTTTTTTTTTAAGAACAAAAATGGTTGGCAAGCAATCCTGTACGGATTGACTGTTTTCCTTTGCAAGGGAATCCAGCATGTCTAACACAAAGCTGGAACAGACTCAGGTGGGAAATTGACATGACAGCTCAGCTTGTTAGCCCATCTGCACCCCCCTCCCCACCAGTGATGGGCTCAGGCCTAGTGATTCTGGGTTATGGTTTGTGTTCTGCGCTTCTGATTTATGTTTTGAACCCTGGAACATCTGCGACGTGACCTGCTGGTCCAGGAATGAGATGCTCCATGCAGCCCTCCCAGGGTGCAGGAAGCAAACTGGGAACCCCAGCAACACATCAGAACTCTGTTTCTTCTCTGTGCCCTCCTCAGGTGCGTGAGTGATTTTAATGAGGGCTTCCAAGCTGGGGTACTCTTTGTCTCTGTAGAGCTTTGTTGGGTGCTGTCTGCCGCCTCTGTTCTGTCCCCATCTTCTCCGTGGAGGTGGCATGGGTGCCTGCTTTTCCTGTGTCTGAAATGAGGTGGAGATGGTTTGGGAGGGGGTAGTTGACAGCAAGCTGTTCGTTAGCAGCCTGCCTTCTGCCGTGGGAGCTCGGTGACTGGCAATGGCAGTGTTTTAAAAAAATAAAGATCAGAAAGAAAACTCTGCAAAAGCATCCTGTTAGTTAATTTTCCGCAGCCGGTGGAGGGAAGGCCTGCTTGTCAGCCTGTATTTCATGCGAGTGCCCCTGACGCCGTCAAGAATGGAGGATTAGGAAGCCCTCCCCTCTTTTGTCCTGGCTGCCCTGGGATGCAGGTAGAAGGCTTGTAGTACTTCCTGAAGGGAGGAAAGCTCTGGAGACCAGGGGCATGTTGCAGAGGAGGATTGGGGCCCTGAGTGGTTCTGCTTCCAGCCAGAGGGAGGAGCACAGGGAGCCACCCTTCTCCCACCTGCTTGTCCGGCTGGCCATTCGGGGGCCCTGGTGTGGCCTGTGCTCATCATCTGGGGTGTGGAGGAAGGTGGCATGTGGCATGTAACATCTGAGACACTTCAAAGCAAACTCATAACTGCATCAGTTGTAATTTAATCCAAAATTGTTAGCACGTATTCATTTTTTAAATGTGTGAATAATTTATTTTCAATTCTTATTGCATACATATGTATGCATATGAGTATATAAAATTATGTATGTGTATGTGAATTACTACACAGCTAATAGTTTAAAACTCAGAAATTTTATTATATTCTTTTAATCATTTAAGTTGGCCGCCTGATAGGAAGAGTCAACTCATTGGAAAAGACCCAGATGCTGGGAAGGATTGAGGCCAGGAGGAGAAGGGGGCAACAAAGGATGAGATGGTTGGATAGCATCACTGACTCAGTGGATATGAATTTGAGCAAATTCCAGGAGATGGTGAAGGGCATGGAAGCCTGGCATGCTACAGTCCACGGGGTCACAAAGAGTCAGACTAGACTTTGCAACTGAACAGCAAACATTTGTTCGATTAGGACTTCTCTCATAATTAGAGTCTTCTTAATTTGGCGTGCCTAGTCCATTAGATTCTCCTAAATGCTTACGAAAGAGGATACATAACTAACTTTGCAGCTCAGGAGCTGATCCTCCTCCTACCTGGGGGTAGTCATGGCCACAGCATCAAGTTTTCCTATTCTGTTACCTGCCTCCTCATTCCATATCCGGTTGGCTTATTCATAGCCACCCTACTTGGAATGATGTTCATGCAGTGCTTTATGAAAAATATTAGTGACAGAAATAGAACAGTCACACACACCTACCCTCCCTTGCTCAAGATAAATTAAAAAAACCTCCCTATTATATTCCACTTTCCTTTTTATGTCAGTTGCCTGATTCACTTGGTTGCCCTTTTTGTTTTCATGTTCATTGATATTCATGGTCTTGACAACCTTTAACTGTTATTGATTGTATTTTCTTTTTGATGTTAGAATTATCACAAGCTGGCAATGTGATGTCCTTTCAAGTGGGCTCTGACGCCTGATCACTCCTACCCCAGACCTTTTGGAGCGGTTGTTTACTTTTGTGCAACATGCTATTGCGGGCCTATCTTGATTTTTCCTGCTCCAAGACATGGGATCAACAACTCTCCAAGAAGCCCTGTTAAAGTTGGCATCAGAAGGCTGCTCTGCTGAGGATGGGTAGAGAAATATCCCTTTAATTCCAACCCCCTTTTTTCTTTCAAATTTTATTTGTAAATACTCCTTCAGTGTTTTCTCAGTTATTGACAGAAAAAGTTTTGGAGGTGGTTGGTGCCTGGTTTGTATTCAGTTGTTCTTGGTTTTTGCTGAGTGATCCTGGTCAAATGACTTCAGCTCTCTGAGCCCCCTTCCCTCGTCTGCCCAGCGAGGGGGGTCTTAAGTGAGTGAGCGGTGAGGGCCTGAGGCCTGATGTGCAGTCAGCACTCCTTAAATAGTGTTGAGTGAGTGGACAGGGGCTTCTCTCAGGCTGCTTCTGGGACCTGTCCCGATTCCTGATCCGGGGGTGGGTCAGGAAGATCCCTGGAGAAGGAAATGACAACCCACTCCAGTGTTAGTGCATGAGAAATCCCATGGACAGAGGTGCCTGCCAGTCTACAGTCCAGAGTCACAAAGAGTCGGACGCCACTGAGCATGCACGCACACCTGGATTTTAATCTTGGGACCATCTCTGCAGAGTTGTGAATGAATTACTTTATCCTTTGGAGCCTATCACACGGCAATTTTGATATAGATGTTCAATTTAAAACTTGTTCAAAACAAAAAAAAACTTGCTCAAGGCCCATAAAATTCACCCATAAATGATACTGTTTCTTTACTCATTTCTTTCTTTTGCATTTTCTTAAAAAGTAAATTAGATGTATACAATCTTTGGATTTGATAAAAGTCACGTTCAGTGATATGTTGCTATTTAGAAATGGCACCTTCCCACCCCTAGATTACCAATCCTGCTCATTACTGTGAACTCCAGACCTTTTATTATGCTAGAACAAAGCTAATAAATGACATTTCTACCTCATTTCCCTAATTATAGCTTAGAAAATTGTGCTATCTTTTTAATTGCTCGTACTGGCTTGTTTCCTTTTTTAAAGAATTAGAGTGATGAAGATGATTGCAACTAACATTGGTTGCAGACTCACTTTGTCCCAGGCACTGCTGAGTGGTCTCCCGTGCATTAATTAATGCCTCACCCTGTCTGTGCGACAGATATTATAGTCACGCCATTTAGCAGGTAAGACTCAGGTGTCTAAGAAGGTCACAGATGGCAAATGAGGAGCCTGAACCAAACTTCAGGCCGTCCAACTCCAAAAGCCCTTGTTCTGAGCTATGATATTAAACTGCCTGCCATTAGTAGTCTATCCATCTATGTATCCATCCATCTATCTATCCATTATTTTTTGTTTCTGTGGTGATATGGTATATAAATAAAATATTTTAAAAATTCATAGCACTGTGAGGTAACTGTGCCAAGCCTTTGTTGAAGAGTGTTAGTCGCTCAGTCACGTGCAACTGTTTGCGACCCCATAGACTGTAGCCCTCCAGGTTCCTCTGTCCGTGGAATTTTCCAGGCAAGAATACTGGAGTGGATTGCCATTCCCTTCTCCAGAGGATCTTTACAACCCAGGGATCAAACCCAAGTCTCCTGCTTAAGCCTTTGTTGAAGAGGTTTCTAACTGCACCTGACTTTTCTGTGATGCTTTGTGGAGTTTCCATTCTTTGCACCTTTATCCTGTCTTCATTTTGAAAGTTCATACTAGACCTCACCCCCTGTACTGGATTGAACCTGTTAAACATGCTGATTTTGAGGAAACTGTTAACTGTCCATCAGTTTATTTATGAGCCCTGTAATCATCTTTCAGAACCACCTTAGGGAACTTTAAACAAACAGAAACCTCAGAAAACCTTAGGACACCAGCCTCAGCTCATCTGTCATGAGGAGTGACATCCGAGACGCTGCCTGGTGGTTTGCTGTGGTGTTCTTGAGAGCTGCCATCGATGGCAGAGAGACAGGATAAGGACCAAAGGGAGAGATGTGTTCAGATAATGGGAGCAATTACAGCAGGAATTAAAACTGTTGGCTGCTGACTTTAAATAGGTGAATGTCCTAGAAAATTTTAAATGTGTATCCAAGTTGGGGTCAGGGAGAGGGAAGGGCATATATAAACCACCGCCCCCTCAACATACACACGCAAATAGTTTTCCTCTGAATTACCTACTACTCATACATACAGTTAGGCAGATACACGCATATACATACATACACACACACTATAAAGTCTACCCCCAAGTCTTTTTTTCCTACTGAAGAGCCTTGCCATGAAGTGCCGTCTGGGGGCCAGCAGCCTCGTGAGCATGGGAGAGCTTGTTCGAAATGCAGAAGATTGTGTGCAGTTGCAGACTTGAGGCATTAGAATCTGCTCCGAATAATTCACATGCACATTAAAGCCTGGGCAGCCCTGCCCTAGAGGGATGCCTTTGCCTCCAAGTTCATTAACTAGGGCATCATGTGCCTGTGGAAGGAAAGAGGGAAAGCCTCCCTGTTTGATCACTGTGGAAGGAAAGAAGCTTGCCCTCCCAGTAGTGGAAAAAAGTCCTTTTACTATTACTCATTCCCACATTATACAGTCTTGAGTAGAAAATTAAGAGGAAAGCTGGACCAAGCTGGCACATTTGTTGCCATTGACGCCAACAGATGGTTACAGTACCCGGCTAACAGGCTGGTGAGGTTCCATAGGTAGTTTTGCTCGAGGGCAGCAGTTTTCAAGGGAGATTTTGCTCCCACGGGTCATTTGGCACCATCTGGAGACGCTTTTGGATGTCACATCAACAGAGAGACAGGGCAGTTCTTCTAGCACCTAAATGGGTGGAGGCCATGCCCAGGACAGCGCCTGCAACAGAGAACAATCTGATCCTAATTGTGTGTTTGTAGTGCTGAGGTTGAGCAACCCTGTTTAGCAGATGAGTTTAACATATAGCAAGTCTAAAATCTATTTAATTATCCATTACCCATTTAAATGAAACATTTCAAACATGCTAAATAATTAGGACTAATAAATGTTAGCTTCACTTTCCTTTTTTTTTTTTTTTGTAAGAAATAAAATGTTGTTGTTTAGTCGCTGAGTTGTATCTGACTCTGCTACTCCATGGACTGTAGCCCAACCAGGCTCCTCTATCCATGGGATTCTCCAGGTAAGAATACTGAAGTGGGTTGCCATTTCCTCCTCCAGGGGATCTTCCCAACCCAGAGATAGAACCCTTGTCTCCTGCTTGACAGACGGATTCTTTACCACTGAGCCACCAGGGCAGCCCAAGAAAAACGTTCACAATGCATTTATAAGGACAGTTTCAAAGTCCTATCCCCTCACTCCTTTCCTGGAGGGAACCACCTTCCTGAAGGTGGACTGTTTCCTTCTGGTATATATTTTTGTACTTTGATAACACATTTTAGTGTCCATGAAAGCAGTCTATCTTATTGCACAAGCCCCTCTGTGATGGCTTTCTCCTCTATTTGTATGCTGCAGGCTGTTTTTCCAGGAGTTTCAGCCAAGGCATGAACAGAGAACAGGACTGTATCTGTATGAAAATGGTTCCCTTTTCTGAGAAATTTACATTTCCTTTAGGCAGCAGTCGAAATTTTAAAGGAAAGATGTTTAATGTTTAAAATCAGGTTGAGGAAAGAAGTTGCAGATTTTTAAAGAGGTTGTTTTTCAAATGCAGAGTCCATAGTGACCCAGAATTAAGCAGATAGATAAACTTGTCCTGACATTTATTGGAAGAGATGATGGTGATAATGTTCCTGGCGCCACCCCCTTCCCTGCCTGCACGCCCTCCTTTCTCCCAGCGTGGCACCTCTCAGCCCCTGCTCCCAGCATCCTTGGAAGACATTTCCTCCATCTCTGCATCATTTTTTTTTCTGAGCTGGCCTGTTTCTATGACAACCGTTAGATTGAAAGATGAGCGGGAGTGGGGCAGCGAGGCTGGAGTGAGACCTCGGGGTGGTGGTGTGTGTCCCTGACGTCACCCTCTGTGCTCGCGGATAGGACGGCTCTGGCTACTCCCATTCAGGGCTGCTGGCCACTGCCGCTTTATTAGCAGGACTGCCAGGGTCTCTGATAGCTGTGCTCCTCCTCTTCCCCCTCCATGGTTTTCCTTTTCACTGCCCCTTTTCCGTCCTGGCTCCAGACTGTCATTAAGGATGCTCAGCTTAATTCTGGCGTGTTTGGGGATGCTGTTCTGCCCAGCATTCTGGAAGGGCAGGGGGGCATGGCAGCGTTTCACCTGACGTCGATGGTGCCGTGAAGTCCATTCTTTCCTCTGCCAGAATACTGACTATGCAGAAATTTATCGAAGCGGATTACTATGAACTAGACTGGTATTATGAAGAATGCTCAGACGGTAATTATGGCTCCTATAAAACAGAGCGGGGATGTGTAGGGCCATTGTCTCCCTGCGGGGGAGGGGGTGTCCTGGAACCTTCCTGGGGAGACAGGAGGAGGGAGGGGCACGGGAGCAGCACCACATGGCTATGACGGTTGCGAAGGCGTGGTGAAGGGGGGACAGCAGGTGGGCAGGGCTCGTGGTGGGGGGAGGCTCCTTGGCAGTCTGGAGATGGTGTTGGCATGCTGGGCTTGTGAGCATTGCACTTCAGTGAGACTGAATTCTCTCTGGGGTGATGCGTGTGTGTGTGCATTTGTGTGTGCAAGTGGAGATGTCATCATCTATGGTCCAGGGACTAGTGTCTTCAGGAAGTGGTCCTCTGGCCTTGGCGAATCCAGCTTTCCTGGGCCCAGACCTGGGAGCCCAGGGGAGGCTGGAAAAAAAGGCAGAAGCAGCTTCCCACCTGGCAGTCAAGTCAAACGAATTATCTTGCGGGATCCCACAGAGATGGAGGTGGGAGATGTTGGGAGGGGCTGTAAGAGTCTGTATCCTTCCCATTTGGGCAGGGAGGGTGTGGTGCATTCCAGAGGAGACTAGGCGGAGTTTCTGTGGCTGGTGGAGCAGCCTCGGGAGGTTCCAGACACCAGGAAATGGCTCTCAGGTGCATTCTCAGGCCACAGGGGAGGGGCCTCGGGCGCCTGTGGGGGTGGCATCAAATTGTATATGACACAGTTAACCTGTCGTCTTTAATTTCTTCTTTAAAGTGACCCTCTATCACATGCCTTTACATAAACCCACGCACACAGGAGGACCCAATATCTATATACTTGAAGGGTCCATTCCCTGGTGATCATAATGTTCTCAGCCCACACGAGCCAGTAATAGGTAAAGTAACTGCTTTTTAATTGAATCGGGAGTTTCAGATCACTCTAACATTACTACATTTGATTAACCTGAATGATGCAACTGGCTGGGACCTGGCCTCATTAATAAGCTGAAGAACTGCATAATTATCTCTGTATTTGCTAATTTCGGCCTTGACTGTGAGCCACAGAAGAAAGGCCAAGAGCCTTTGTTGGAGGGGGTGGGTGGGTATTTAAACGTGCTGAGAAACTTCCCCAGCTGAGCCCCACCTTCCCCGAGCGTTAGGTGCAGACACTGCCGTGTCGAGTCCCTGTGCATCTGTAAACGTCGTGAGTGATGATGATGGTGGGCAGTTCCCAGGGTCGTGAGGGGGAAAGATGACTCAGTTGTTTTCTTTGGGGTATATTATTCTTAAAGCAAGTTCCTGTCCTATTCTAGGCGGCAATTATAAGGGTGCTTCTTTTCAGATTTCATCATTGACCTCTTGAATTTTCCTTGGTGATTTGTGACTCGCTGAACCCTCCATGACTTTTTAGAGGGTGGACCACTGGAGCACGGCACATTGGTTACGGCAGAGGGCCTGTCCCACCTCCACCGCCCAGTGGAGGTGTTGGGTGTGCCCAGAAGGGACGGAAGTGGCGGGGGAAGGTTTCTTACTATCTTGCCCTGATTGTGACACCGTCCAGCTTTATTTACACCCTTGTCTGAGGAAATGAAGGCAGTCACTCGCAGTGCTTAATCTGAAGGGTGAGAAGAGGCCTGCTCTTGTCTGGGTGTCTCTCAGAAGGATTTTCTTACCCAGCCCTTTCTTGGTTGAGTCTTTTGGCCCCAAGCAGCCAGATCTTTCTTCTTCCAGCAGAAAAGGAAAGCAGAAAAAGAGGCAGCTCCTCTGTCCAAGGGTAAATAAATGTTGATAGCAGTTACTGTCTGAGTGTATGCTGAGTGAAATAGTTGCTTTTCTCCTCCAAACCAATTTGGGTGAAGTAGAAAGGCCACTGGGACAGAATTTGCTGGGACAACTGACATTTTCATAATCCCATTTTAAAGATAATTAGCAAAACAGGGAATCAAAGGAATGGAAGCTCAGAACTAATGTGGTTTAGGAAAGCCCACAAAAGGGATTGGGGAATTCAGGAATATGCTAATATTGACAGTGCTTGTTTATACACGTCTGACTAGTTGGGTTCTTTCCTGAACTCGCCAGGTTAGTCTGGAAATGGAGGCAGTGTGCCTTTGTTTTTATGCAGCTTTAAAACTGCAAAGCAGTCTTTGAATAGCCCTTTCATCTCCTGGTTCTGAACTTCCTGGTGAGGAGGCCAGGTAGGAGTTAGACACACAGAGTGTTGCTTTGTCTCTCTTATTTATTTGTCATTGGAATCTTTAATGTGGGAAACTTCCAGGGAGCTTTCCATAGTAATAACAAAAGATGAGTCAAATGTTTTTTTAAAAGATGCAAAATCATCATTTATGTCATAGTTACTGACTGGCACTTAAGTTGCAAGGTTAGCACCGAAAAAGTAGTACATAAGGGTGGAAATATAGACTGCAGGACAATTAGGGATCGCTCTGTTAAATGTGGACTTAAGAAATGGCTGCTGTTCTCTTTTGAGGTTTATTTAGTCTACTGACTGTATCCTTCCCCCGTAATGAGTTTTACTTGTGGAGTCTTAATACTCTGTCTCAACCCCTCAGCCCCCCAAACACAATCAGACTCCAGAGGGTATAACAGGGGCATGGAGCAGACGCTTAGAATAGGAAGCAGTTGGAGAGGCTGATTGCCCAGTACCTTCAAGTGATTTTTAGAGGTTTGAAATAGCCAGTGATCAACCCAGTAGTACAGCAGTGGCCTGTGCAGAATTTGCACACGTGCACTCAGCGTTTATAGCTTAAAATTCTAGCATCAAACAGGTTCCTGGTTACCCACATTAACTGTGTCCCATCTCTTAACTGCAGGAACTTCTAAAACCTGGCAAATCATGAGTCACCCCATTATTTAAAAAGCATATTCCCAGACTAACTGCAGACCAGGAGAGGCCCTGAGAAATCGGAGTCTTTAGTGCCTGCTGTAGGTGATTCTTTGCAGCAGGTATGCTTGGAGAACAGTGCCATGGAGACCATCCCGGGGCCCAGGGCTCTGGAAGATGATTCTTTCTGTCTGTCATGAAATCTTAGGTTGTTTCTTGGCTCCACTGGTCACTTAAGAAAAATATGCTTAGAAAGAGTGTGAGGCCTTTTTAATTTTCAGAAAGGTTTGGGTTCAAGTATATGTCCCTGAGTTAAAGAAACGGAGTGCACTTTCATAATTATTCTAGAAATAGGCAGAATGGCCGGAAAAGCATGGGCCCGGAGTCTGCCTTTGAGGCCCATTTTGCATTCTCTGTGGCTGTGTGGTATTTAAAAACAAAACTCAACTGATAAAGATAAAACTGGTGTTCTTCACCATTTCAGGATTTGAGCCTCATCCCATCTAGCAAGTAGAAAGCAACTCGGAGGAGTTGTATGAAATGGAAGGCTTTTGTAGACAGAAGGCAGCAGGGACAAGAAAAAGGATTATCTCATCTTTCTTTGGGGGACGAGTGGGGTCTCTCAGGCCGATTACCTCATTACTGCTGACCAGGAAATTCCAGACTGTCTGGCTAAGACCTCATTCCTAGGAGAGGCTGAAGCTGCAATTAGGTCAGGTATTAAGTCTTGGTTGACTGCCCCCGGGGCTTAGCACAAGCGACTCCATTGGAGGCCTGTTGTCTCTGTTTACCAGCAGTTAGGCACATCCTGGGACCCCATAAGCCTCCAGCAAACCCAACTCTCCCATCTGGTAAATGGGGACAACCCCACTGGGCAGAACCATCTCGTAGGAAGGTAAAAGCATGTAAATAAAGTAAAAGCTCTTTGTGATCAGCGAAGTGCTAGGCCAGTACTTAATATTATCTTTTCAGAAACAGTACTAGTTACTAAGTTCTTTTAAAAAATTCCTCTGAAAAGGTAACTGGTTTGTTGAGCAAAGTATAGTATCTTGCTGTATCTACCCTGTTTCTTGCTGTAATCTCTTTTGTAATCATCCACCCTTATGTCCCCTTTTGCAGCGTTACAGATTTGAATGTCAGGGTGGGAGATGGGGTAGTTCATATTGATTTTATAAATGGAAACACTCAGGCAGATTACACAGTGATTATTCTTACAACTTCTTAGCCATGATGGAAATCCACGGTGTTACATTTAGGTGGCACACACGCTGTTCCCTGATTTGCAGTGACCTCTAAAATGTCGCCCAGGGTCAGGGTGACTGGTTTGTGAGTGAAGTTTTGTCAGATATTTTAAGCATTCACTGGGAAACTGTTACTAGGCTTTTGAGATGGTTTTCTGACTTTCCTGCACTGTGTCAAACGTAGGTAAGCAGGCCCCATCATGTTTCTTGTGGAATGTGCCCCTGGAGGTAGACACTGACCTTCCCTTTCCAGACATAGCACTCTTCTGAATGACTGCTAAGAGGATATTTTTTTTTTTAAGAGTTAAATGTAAATATATGATGTAGCTGTACATTTTTATCAGCAACTTTGGTAAAGCAGAGGTAGAAGCAAAGGGCTCAAGAGCTGAGAGAGGGCCAGAGGGAGCATAGAGACCAAGTTTTTAGAGCTTTGTGTTTCTGTCTCTGTGTTTTAAATAGCATAAGCAAGGGCCTTGGGGAAGTGACCTTCAGCGACGGGCCACCTTGCTCTGTATGGTCAGGGAAGTAAAAGGACAGCGAGGCTCATGAAAGTGGAGCAAAGTGCATGGCATATAGAGGGGCAGGAGACTCTTGACTGTGGAGGAGGTATAGCAGGAGCAGGCTACATGGGAGTTGCAGGTCTAGGAGTGCCCAACTCCTGTCTAAAGACGAGGGGCAGCCTCGGGCGTGCCTGTGCTGTGGGACTTTTTGTGATGATGGAAGCATTCTGTGCTGTCTAGTTTGGTAGTGACTAGCCCCTTGTGGCTGTGGAGTGTCTGGAATGTGGCTACTGTCACTGAATTTTGGATTTCATTTCATTTTAATCAGTTGAGATTTCAATGTAAGTAGGTAGCTCTAGTGGCTTGCAACCACTCTTTGGACAGAGGAGGATGGAGCTTCGGGGAGATGCGTCCGTGGGAGGTTATGTGAAACAGAGCTGGAGAGGACCCTCACAGGAAGAGGTCCCTCTGCCCACTGGGAGGCAAGTGACACTTCCCTCCCATAGCCTTGAACTTCCCTGGACCTGGGTCAGAACCTACTCCCTTCCTTCTTGCTCCGAGCCCTTGCATTCCATTGGTCCCCTCTGCTGGACAGCACACACTGTAGCTGCTTGACTGTTGGGGTGAGCAGCTTCTCGAGGGAGGGCCGGGCCACCCTCAGCTCCACACCCCACGTCCATGTCCCATGGTCCATCTGTCACCTGGCGTAAGGACGGCCAGGCCTTCTTGCTGGCCTTTAAGTGTCATATTCTGCTTTGACTTTTGGAAAAACTGTTCTCTCAGAGGAGATGCACTTTGGCCCATCTCTGCCTTTAACCCTGAAGCGAATGCAGAGGTGGATGAGGTTGGAGAATTCCCTCACATTCCTGCAGAGGAAGTGGGGCAAAGGAAGGGGAAGGGGTTTGAGGTGGGGGTGGGGAGGACCCTGAAGAATGAGGGAACTGAGAGAATAGGGCTGACATGGGCAGGCTAGAGTGGTCTTATGTTCATGACACCATGTCCTAAATTTATTTTTAATTTGCATGTATATATTTTAAATTATATAATACAAAGAGACTTGGACATCATTTACTAAGGGTAGCCTAGGATTGAGTTAAGAGCTGAGTATAACCAACTGGTAATGAGTAAAATCACTTAATAGTATTTTCAAATATATGAAATCAGCTCTTGTTTTCATTTGTATATACTGCAGCCCCGCCCAGTAACCTGCACATCTCATAGTCCATCTGATACTCATGAATTAATTATGTACAAAGTGGAGATTTCTCCCTCCCTCCCTTCCCAGGCCTTAAGACTCACTGTCCTTTGAGTTGAATTAACAAGCCCCAATTTGATAACATCAATGAGATTAAAGAATGTATCCCTGCTCCCAGAGTGTATGCCTTTATAAACATTATATTTAACTTATGAAGATTTTCAAATGTGATTTTGTGCTTCCTGCCACTGAATTCCTACTGACCTGACTTTTTATAAACAACACATTTTTACCATTGTAAAATGTAGCAGTTCTTTTCAGGTTCCAGAAAATTAACCTGTCAAGGCATATGTCTTTAGGTACTAATTTTAATAAAGTCTTTATTCTATTTCATTTTCTGTCTATAGGCACTGGTCTATGGTCTTCTATTCATTTTTATGGAGGTAGTGATTCAGTGTAGAGTACATTTTTAGCTGCCTAAGAAGGATCTGCAGCCTTAAAGATTCAAAGATGGACAAGACCAAGTTCCTGAACTTGTGCAGAGAATTCTTGCTGAGCATCTTGCCTCTGCTCAAGGCCTTCTTGGTTACTTGAGGGAGGTGACTGGGCAGAGAGGTATCTTAGGCCTCCTGCTATAGCTTTTAGGAGCAGAGAGAACTGCCAGTGTAGCGGGGAGGTGGCTAAAGCCCAGGAATTGTAGACTATCCTGTGATTCTCTGAGACACCAGTGCTTCAGGCTACCTTTCAGAGGATTTGATGGAAGGACCTGCCATTTCACCATTACAGGCAAAATCAAACAGTGCAAAGGAATTGATCATGAGATACGCAATAAAACTGGATTCTTTTTTTCAGGCAACTTTGCAAACTTTTAGGCAATAGATTTTACCCTCCTTATCCTGCAATTAGAAAAAGAATATTTATAAATTTGGCTGTGAAACCGTGGATGTAGAATAAGAGTGGAATTTATAAAATGCAGTTTAAAAAGAGCAAATGTAATATATTATTGCCAAAGAAAGACTGGGATGAATTAGGCTTAACACGAGTAATGTTTCCTGCAATTTTCCCTTTTCCTCTTGCTGGAAACCCAAATGGTCTTTTCCTTCCCTGTTCAGCACCATGTCATACTGTTGTCACACTCAAGATTTGTCTCCCTTTTGAGGCACACCCACAGAAACTCTCTCATGGAGAGTATTGGGCAGTCAGTCACCAGGGCACCTCCTCTGCCAGAGCCCGAACTTCAGACAGGTGTATGTATCTGCTTGAGGCATAATTGGCAAATTACCCTTTGCAGTCTCTCCGTCAAACTTCCAGGAAGTCACCAATCCTCATTGCTTCTGGGGGAGGAAAGTGGGAGAAGAATCTGGATGCAGATAGCTGGCTTGACACCATGCACCTGCCTACTCCCCTCCGGTCTGACTCCATAGCACCTGTCAGAACCACCCCGCCCCCTACCTCCGTCTAGCCTCTCCCCAGGACTGGGCGGGGCTTTCCCGCTCCTGATAGGTGCTTCACCCCCTCCGCCCCGCCTCCTGGCTCTGGGAGCCACCCCTTTCCGGGTCCACCTGGGTGACGATGGGCCAGTGGCCCTGTGCACACCCTCCATTTCAGCTGAGCCCGGGCATGTCTGTGGCCCCCACCGGGCCCCTGCGTGCGCCCCAGGGGCTCCGGCCCCAATGCCTCCTCCAGGAAGGCAGCCAGGAGCTCCCTCAAGGACAGCTCCTTAGGGTGATGTTTTGGCTTTGGGGTGACTTCAGCAATGTCCCTAAGAGATGTGGGAGAAGAAGAATGTTTTGAGTATGACTGCCAGAAGGAAGAGAGGAAGCCCACCCGGGAGCAGCAGGAAACCCTGGACCTCTCGGAGGAGGGTAAATTCTGCTCTTTGCTCCAGTCTGATCCTTTCCCTGTTAGCATCTATATAGAACTGGCTGTTTTACTGGTCTCACAGCAGTCTTTTATTTCCTCAGTGGAGTATAAGGTCAAGTACACGTCTTACATGGTGACTGTAAAGCCACCAGGAGAGAAGCTGTGTTTCCAGCATCCTGGGACGTCCCCTTGTCCCCTTTTTTGTTTGTAGTTTATACCTCCCTCCTGGAAGACTGCTCACCGTCTTAACTTGTATCCCCTTTGATTTGTTTTGCCTGTTCTCGACTATGTAAATGGAATCAACAGTGTGTATTATTTTGTCTAGCTTCTGTTGCTTAACTAATATCTTTGAAATTCATACCTGTTGCAAATATCAGTAGTGCCTTCCCTCTTTGTGGCATCTTAGCACTCTGTTTTAAGAGTTTTCATTGTTTTCTTTTGACAGAACGAGTTTTGGTGGGTTAATAGAAACTTAAGTCATTATTAAATGTTTTTATTTTAGGAAATTGTTTATTTTAAAAAATTATTAATCACCAATTTGAAATAGGGGTTTTAAAAATATATATAGAGAGAGAAATATTTCTAACAAAAAAATATGAGCTGACATTGGAATTACCTGGGAACCTACCACCAAGCTATATCAAAGAGGTGCTGCTTTTTGAGAAGAGGGAGAGTATTAAATAAGGATATACCCAAATGCTGAGTGTGAGCTTCTTAGTTGGGCTTTTGGGGTTTTTACTCAGAGCCTAGAAAAAGAGATTTTGCAGGGGAGGGGGGAAATGGGGTAAAACAGAATGTTTAAAGAGCGACTGTGGGAAGTTCTTTAGGTTTTGAGTAAAAGCAATCAAAAGATTTTTTTTCAAAATTCTGCTCTCTGATGGCCTGTTTCCATGTCTTAAAATGACTTTTGTTTTTTAAACGGTTTATAATTGGCTGAATACTGAACGTGTTTATCTTTTGAGGTTACTACCCTGAAAATGTTAACACTTCACCTATAGGACAGTTAAAAGTGTTTAACTGGCAAAGGGGAGCAGGGAGCAGGGGCTTCCCTTGTGGCTCAGCTGGTAAAGAATCCACCTGCAGTGTGGGAGACCTGGGTTCGATCCTTGGGTTGGTAAGATCCCCTGGAGAAGGGAACGGCTACCCACTCCAGTATTCTGGCCTGGAGAATTCCATGGACTGTAAAGTCCACGTGGTCGCAAAGTGTCAGACACGACTGAGCGGCTTTCAGTACTACTACTAGGTGGGAGCAGGGCTGAAGCCCGGAGCCCCACCCAGTCCTTCCCTGAAGGAGATGATGGAGGTGAAAGGAGAGAGGAGTGACAGCCCAGGGGGGACTGTGCATTTATTGGGTTCCTGGAGGTGATCAGGAGAAAGGCATCTCTCTGTTCTAGCACAACCAGGGCTGGCCCAGACCTCACTAGATCAGCTTGTGTCCCTCAAAGCCAGGCCACTCGGCATGTGGACTGGGAGCTTGTTAGAAATGCACACTCTCAGGCAGCACCGCAGACCTGCTGGGTCAGGATCAACATTTTAGCAATACCTTCAGGAAATTCCTGTGCACATTAAAGTATGAGATGAGCTGCTGTTTTACACCATAGTAAGATAATTTTTCAAATCAATTATTGAGCCATATGGTTCTGAATGGGAGGTTATAGTAGGTTTTAGAAAAGTAGCGTATATCCTTGTCAAGAGAAGTAAAAATATATTGCACGTATTTTCTATATATTTCATATATCTATCTATATATTTTGAACCTTAAAAAAAACTGACAGCCAGATGATAATGATGATGATAGCCTCTGTTTATCATGTACTTACTGTGTTCCAGGCGCTATTCCAAGTACTTTTAAGTAGATTCATGCATTTAATCTTTAAAATAAGCATAGGAGTTTAAAGACTGTTATGATTTTCCATTTCATAGGTTTCTAAGAAGAAACGTAAGCAACTCATCTGAAGTAACACAGCTCGTAGGTGATTTCAACCTATGTAAACTGGCTCTAGGACCCTACATAGGCTGGTTTTAAATACTGCGCTCGCAGTTCTCAAGGTGGGGTCCCATCTAGCAGCATCAGTGTCACCCAGGAACGTGTTACAAATGCACATTCTTGGGCCCAGCCCCAGACCTGCTGAATCAGACATGCTGGGCTGGGGCCCAGCGTCTGGGTTCTAACGCACCCTCTGCATGATTCTGGTGCAGCTTGCCCTGTGCTGGTCCATGCCTCACAGATGCCAGGGTCTCTACTTCATGATCATCTTTGACGGAGGGGAGGATTGGGGACCTGCTCTGTATTTGCCCTCTTAAGGTAGTCTGTTACAGTTCTCTTCCTGCTCTTATTTGTTCCCATCCAATTTCCCTCCTTTCTCTAATAAAAAAGCTGTCTAGAAGGTGAAAATAATATGCAAAAGAAAGTAACTGCAAAAGAAAGATACAGTTGATCCTCGGTATCCACAGGGGATTGGTTCCAGGACCACTGTAGATACCAAAACCCATGGATACTAAAGTCCCTCATATAAAACGGCACAATATTTGCATAGAACCTACACATATCCTTCCGTATATATTAAATCTCTGGGTTGCTTATTGATACAATGACTAATACTTTGTAAATGCTATGCAAATAGGTGCCAGCGGTGGCAAATTCAAGTTTTGCTTTTTGTAACTTTTTGGAATTTTCTTTGTTTCTGAATATTTTCAGTCTGGGGTTAGTTGAATCTGCATATGTAGAGCCCATGGATATGGAAGGCACACTTCATTATCAATGCGCCCAGTTTTCTTTGGAAAATAAATTTCACAAGACTTGCTCCCAGCCTGAAAGAAGTCTGTGGTGTAGATCAAGATGACAGGGATTTGGTTTGGAATGCTTGGTCTCTGTGTCCACTTTTGCTGGAAGCAAGGAGTTCACTGGGCAGGACTCTGTTTTCTTCTGATCCTGCCACACTACCACATGTGCAAGAGAAGTCTCTGTGAATAGTGAAAATACGGGCTTGATGTAGATGTAACTGTGTTCCCTGGATTCTGAGGTGGTTTCCTACACTGTTAAGAGTTCCTAAAGAGGTGCTTTTGATTGAAAACTGAAAGATAAAATTAGTTTGGGGTAACAGATCAAACCAGTCAATCCTAAAGTAAAATCAACCCTGAATATTCATTGGAAGGACCGATGCTGAAGCTGAAGCTCCAGTGCTTTGGGCACCTGATGCAAAGAGCCAGCCCATTGGAGAAGACCGTGATGCTGAGAAAGATTGAAGGCGGGAGGAGAAGGGGCGACAGAGGATGAGATGGTTGATGGCATCACTGTCTCAATGGACATGAGTTTGAGCAACTCCAGGAGATAGAGAAGCTCAGGGAAGCTTGGCATGCTGCAATCCAGGGGGTCACAAGAAGTCGGACACGATTTAGTGACTGAACAGCAACACTAATATTGGTAGCCAAGGATACAGGAGACATATGTTGGTCCCTCCCAGGTCGCCTTGTGGGAGTGATAGGCACTTCCTGATGTCACCCATTTCATCTTCAAAGCGGCCTTTAAAATAAGCATTATTTCCATTTTGTATTCAAAGCAACTGAGACGCAGATAGGTTATCCAGAGTCCCAGGACTGTAAGCACAGAACAGGGCCCTCACCCTGCTGTGGGGTCTGCCCTCCACCACACCTGGGCTCTCAGCTAGTAGAGCTGTAGTGCCTTGCATTATCTCACATCATCTTCCTAACCCACGAGGCACCCAGAGAAGCAGCTTGCTTGGATCACACAGCTGTCAGAGGCAGCATGCCTCTTTTTGTCTTCAGGAGAGAAAGTGTCTAGATTCTGTGTCCTTCTGGTCCCTGGAGGCTTGTGTGGTGCAGAAACTGAGTTGATCTCAAGCGATTTCTTGCTGAGTGGTATTCTGAGGTGGGCTTTCTTGTTTCCCCCCATCCCTGAGATGGAGCAGGGGGAGTCACAGTGCTGCTGAGCGATCGTGCAGTGGTTACACCCCTCTGTCCCCGAGCTGTGATACCAGCTCCAGGAGGATACTGGTGAACAGTGGAGTTTTCTCATCACATCCTTGTGGTTTGTTGTGGGGCAGTTTCCTCCCGCTTTCTTGAGGAGGGGTCTTTGTCATGTTTTCTCACCTGGACGTTTCTGAGGCTGTCACCTGATTGCCAGATCGGTCACTGATTTCCTGGCAGGTATCTTCAGGATGGCCTTCGTTTAGCAGGATTTGAAAAGAGCATGTGGCGTGGTCTGGGGTTTACTGAGCCCTGAGACTGTGAGAGAGTGCACGTCCCCTCATCAGAGGTGGCTCCTGCCAGTCAGTAGGCAGTCTTTTGGACACAGGCCAGTTTTCAGGGGCTGAGCACTACCCAGTAATTATCATCTGCAAAAAGCTGAGAGGCAAATGATGCTGTTAGACAGTGGGAACCCAGCGCTTGATGGAGTGCCTCGGGCAGGTGTCCAGATTCTTTAGTGAAGAATTCCAAGGTGAAGCAGAGGAGCAGCACCAGTGGAGCTCATTCCCCCAGTCTGAGAGGGATTCCTCATTTCTCAGAGCCCCAGGGATCTCTGGGGCTAGAGGAGGAGGGCTGGGCCACGTGGGGGATGGTGCTGTGGCCTGCTGGTGGTTGTGATGTCTTGTGGGGTGGGAATGTCCACCCCAGGGAGAAAGCGCCATCAGGCCTTGGCCCTGGGGTCTGTGCTGATACAGGGTGCCTTGTAGGCCTCTGCCCTGTAGGGTCACATTAGAGAAAGGAGCTGGCCTAGCTTATCAGCACTGACCTCACCTCTGTTACAAAGGTCTCTCTGCCCATTGGTTTCGTCACCTTGGTTTCAGCCTGGGTTTGTTTGATAGTATCCATGGCGACACCACGCATGTCCCTTGCTCAGGGCTCTTTCTAGGGTGGCGGTACCAGCAGCACCCCAGGGCTGGCAATGGGCAAAGCTGTGCATTTTGTGGTACCTGTTCCGAAGTCTCTAGCCATCTGAACTCCCTAAGAGCTTTTCTCCCTTGGCGCTTCCTGCTGATTCCTCTGTATTATGCTAATTTGTCTTACCTTCTCAATTAGGTCTTAAATTCCCCAAGGGTAGGATTTATTTTGTTTACTCAGCTGTGCTTGCTGCTAAGTCACTTCAGTCGTGTCCCACTCTGTGCGACCCCATAGATGGCAGCCCACCAGGCTCTCCCTTCCCTGGGATTCTCCAGGCAAGAATACTGGAGTGGGTTGCCATTCCCTTTTCCAAGTGAAAAGTGAAAGTGAAGTCGCTCAGTCGTGTCCAACTCTTCGTGACCCCATGGGCTGCAGCCTACCAGGCTCCTCCGTCCATGGGATTTTCCAGGCAAGAGTACTGGAGTGGGGTGCCATTGCCAAGAGGCCCAGTTTGGGTGTCAAATAGAATCAGACCCTCTCATAGCTTTGTGACCTTGTGTAATTTCATGTCTAAAATGTGGGCTGTGGTAGTACTTCCCTCCTAGGATAAATGTAGACACTGAAGGAGGTGGTAGACATCCAGCACTTTAGCAGACTGCTGGGCACGTGGTGAGCAGTCGATGAGTGAGCCATTTGGTTATCACCAAGGAGGCCTTCATTAAATACCCTGGTGATGAATGGCCCCCATAGGTCAACTCTGAGTGTTTCAGTCTAGGGTGGGGTGGATGATTGTAATGTCCAACATACCGGGTTCAAGTCCATAGTTATGTCCTGTCTGACTTTGGACAAGTCACTTGGCCCCCTCTCTGCCTCACAGTGTCTCATGGAGGTTATATCTGTGTCACTGTGTTGTACTGGTTTTAAGTGAAATAGTATTTGTAAACTGTTCCTGGTAGCTGTTGCTGCTGCTGCTAATTCGCCTCAGTTGTGCCCGACCCTGTGCAACCACATAGATGGCAGCCCACCAGGCTCCCCCGTCCCTGGGATTCTCCAGGCAAGAGTACTGGAGTGAGGTACCATTGCCTTCTCCGCCTGGTAGCTGTTAGCCTGTTGTAAATACTTGATAGTAATTTTCTTTTTTCTTCCCAGTCTCTTCAGTAAGTTGCTCTGGTGCCCTGCTCTCAAACAACCCTGGCAAAGGATAGTATCATAGATACTATCAAACAAACAGTACAATCATCACACCCTAATCGCAACTGACAGTGATGCTGATGAGCAGGCAAATGTAGCCAGAGCTTCCCTGTCAGGTCTCTACTCTTGGCAAGTGACACCCCGCTCCCACCTCCCAGTGCATAGGCCCAGCACCGTGCAGTCTCTGGTCATGACCAAACACACAGCCGTTAGCAATGAACTGGGCTCTGGGTTGGCCTCTGCCACCACGCCATCTCGGAGACTGTCCCTAAAGCTCTCGTGATCAGCCAGCACCTTTCACCTGTGAGGACTCGTGGCTGGCCGTCTGCCCGTTTGCTTCTGGCTTAGGACCACAACTGCTTATAAGTTGATGCCTTTCTGTTAATGCAGCTTCTTTCTTAGCAGCTTTGTGCCTCATCATATCACACTGGACTTGAACTTGGCCTGTTTCCAGACGTCTTTTTTTATGTAGGAAGCCTGGCAGAGAGGGGATTTCTTCCGAAGATACATGTTCATCTGGAGGTGATGAGATATACACCAAGCTTTTATGTTTTCATCCCTCTCTGGGCCCTCTGGTTGGTTAGAAATGAGCCTTTGTTTGCAAACACTCGTCTGGGAGTAAAACAAACTCTTCCATTTTTTTGAGCATCAACTATGTGTCGGGCTATCATGTGACTTCTATAGGTGGGAAGGGACATAGGACGTTTGTAAGAATTAGGTTCATTTTGCTTCTGTCATTTTGGACATGGAGCCATTTAAACAGAAATAACAAGCAATTTGTTCTTTTTTCATTTTGTTCTGCTGCTGCTGCTGCTGCTAAGTCACTTGAGTCGTGTCTGACTCTGTGTGACCGCATAGACGGCAGCCCACCAGGCTCCCCCGTCCCTGAGATTCTCCAGGCAAGAACACTGGAGTGGGTTGCCATTTCCTTCTCCAATGCTAACTGTGGACAAATGAGCATTGTTTTTTATTACCAGATACTATAGTACTGTGGACCTCATTCTATTCCTATACATACATCAAGGGCTGCATGAAAATAGTTAGGTTTTGTGTGTTTTTTTTAAAGCCAAATCATCTGTGTCTTATAGGTCTTAGTAGTTAATACACTTGGGCTTTTGGGCCAAGTCTAAATTATTTTGAAAATAGATAATAAAGGGCAACAGCCAAGGGAAGGGCATGGCTGAATCTCCAAGAAGTGGCTGTAACTTGAGGAAAGTATAAAAGTGAAAATTGGAAAGAGCCGGCGTTATGGATGTATCATGAACTTCTGCCATCTAAGCAAATGCTATGACAATTATCTAATTGAAAATAGTCTAGTCCATGTGGATTAGTTCATTTATGTGCCATTTATCAGTGCTGATTTTCTAATCACCGATTTGCTACTCCTAAACACTTTTGCTGTCTGAGAACATTCTTGTGGCTGGAGAAAGGCTCCATCATGAGATCAAGAAAGAATGCGTTTGTCATATTCTGTTGAAATGACTGGCTGTGACATATGTAGCCTGGGGATGCTTGTTTGCATATAATTTGATGATAAAATATTGAGGTATAATTTACATACTGTAAAATTCACCCATTTTAAGTGAAGAATTTATAGTGTGTTTTAGTAAATTTCCAGAGTTGGCAACAGTCACCATAATTCAGTTTTAGAACATTCACATCTTGCCCTCCCCCATCTCTCCTCGTAAGATCCTTCATGTCTATTTACAATTAATTCCATTTCTCTACTTCTCATCTTGGATTTCCCTGGTGGCTCAGCTGGCAAAGAATTTGCCTGTATTGCAGAAGACCCTGGTTTAATCCCTCGGTCGGGAAGATCCCCTGGAAAAGGAAATGGCAACTCACTCCAGTATTCTTGCCTAGAGAATCCCATGACTCAGACTGTAGCCTGGCTACTATCCATGGGGTCACAAACAGTTAGACATGACTCATTGACTAAAGCATCACCACTCCTCATCCCAGGGAACCACGGATCTGCTGCCTGTCTCTATAAGTTGCCTATACTGGATACTTAGTATGAATGGAGTCATACAATATATGGTCTTTTATGTCTGGCTCCTACTGAGCATAAAGTTCTCATTTGTTTTCAGTACCTTTCAGGTGGAAGTAGATTTATTTGGTAGAGCTTCCTTGTTCAGAAGTGGAACTTCTGTTTGAAATACTGTTCTCATGGAGAGAGAAACTTGAGATGGTTTATTGTAGATTGAGTATCTGGAAAATTGGTGCTTGAAAGGTGCAGACTGTGCTTGTCGTACTGTTTAAAGCGTCATTTGTTAGTCCTCATTTCTTGGAAGAGGAAGCCCAAGACGTAATTACGGGGTTTGCCCAGGGCCTCATGGCCGTGGTAGATTCTCCTATGAAAACCTGAGCCTCATGGCACCAGTGTCACAGATCTGACCTAAAGTACGGGCGCTTTTTGCTTTCTTTATGCTTCTTAAACATTGTTGATCTGTGCTGACCTCAGCCGTGCCCTGGAATCTTCTCTGGTTCCCTAGTTCGGTACAGGAGCCAGGCTGGCCTTTGCTCAGTCCCCAGCACATGCAGCTTCGTTTGCTGTGACCTTGGGTCGGGTCCTTAACTTCTCTGAGCCTCAGTTTCCTCATCCATAGAATACTCATCAAAATAGTGCCTACCCTGCAAGATTGTTCTGAGAGGTAAACAAGAAAAGCAGATTAAATTCCTGGATATAGCAGGGACTCCTTAAGTGTTAGCTGCTGCCTCTGCTAGGAGCCTCCTCTTACTTTGAAGTTCACCATTTGCTAGCTGTGTGACATTGGGTGAGTTAGTTAACCTCTCTAGGCCTCAGTTTCTCTTTGGTAAAATGGGGTTAAGGTGAGTACCTACCCTGTAGTGGAGAAGGCAATGGCACCCCACTCCAGTACTCTTGCCTGGAAAATCCCATGGATGGAGGAGCCTGGTAGGCTGCAGTCCATGGGGTCGCGAAGAGTCGGACATGACTGAGCGACTTCACTTTCACTTTTCACTTTCCTGCATTGGAGAAGGAAATGGCAACCCACTCCAGTGTTCTTGCCTGGAGAATCTCAGGGACGGGGGAGCCTGTGGGCTGCCATCTATGGGGTCGCACAGAGTTGGACACGACTGAAGCGACTTAGCAGCTACCCTATAGTAGTTTTTACTCTGAGGAGTAAATGAGATAATCCATCTAGAGGGCTAGGAACAAGGCCAGGCTGTAGTTAGCGTGCTTGGTAAATGTAAGATGGTGCTATTATGAATTACTCTTAAAAGTTACCTCAGGGAGTACCCTATATTGTAGTCAAATATTTCCTGGAAAATATTTTAAGTAATGTTTTTCTCATCAGGGCATGGTCATTACAAAAAAATAAAATACAAAAAAAGAAAATTAAAAATTGCAGTTCTCTCCAAATGGCAGAAAGTGAAGAAGAAATAAACAGCCTCTTGATGAAAGTGAAAGAGGAGAGTGAAAAAGTTGGCTTAAAGCTCAACATTCAGAAAATGAAGATCATGGCATCCAGTCCCATCACTTCACAGCAAGTAGATGGGGAAACAGTGGAAATAGTGACTGACTTTATTTTGGGGGGCTCCAAAATCGCTGCAGATAATGATTGCAGCCATGAAATTAAAAGACGCTTACTCCTTGGAAGAAAAGCTATGACCAACCTAGACAGCATATTAAAAAGCAGAGACATTACTTTGTCAACAAAGGTCTGTCTAGTCAAGGCTATGGTTTTTCCAATAGTCACGTATGGATGTGAGAGTTGGAATATAAAGAAAGCTGAGTGCTGAAGAATTGATGCTTTTGAACTGTGATGTTGGAGAAGACTCTTGAGAGTCCCTTGGACTGCAAGGAGATCCAATCAGTCCATCCTAAAGGAGATCAGTCCTGGGTGTTCATTGGAAGGACTGATGCTGAAGCTGGAACTCCAATACTTTGGCCACCTCATGTGAAGAGCTGACTCATTTGAAAAGACCCTGATGCTGGGAGGGATTGGGGGCAGGAGGAGAAGGGGACGACAGAGGATGAGACGGTTGGATGGCATCACCAACTCGATGGACATGGGTTTGGGTGGACTGTAGGAGTTGGTGATAGACAGGGATGCCTGGCATGCTGCGGTTCATGGGATCGCAAAGAGTCGGACACGACTGAGCGACTGAACTGAACTGATTGGCTATTCTATTTTTTTCCGTTTATTATAAATCTACTCCCTTACCCCATCACCATTGGGATTATATGTGTTTTTGAAAACTTAGCTGGAATAACAGAGCACATACTTCCATAGTAGTTTTTCATTTCTGCCTCTGACTTCTGTGGCTGGGCTGTCAGGGACCTCAGAGCCTCCTGAAGTCTCTGCATCGTTCCGTACCCCTCGCCTCCTGTCACCATGTATGGTGATGACATATGCCTGACTGGTTCATGCTGGAAAAAACCCTGGTCCAGGTGTAGGTTTTATTGGGTTCAGTTGTTAAGGCATGTTAAATCTTTAAAAAAAATAGCTTTATAAAAGGGCAATACAACAGGTCCTTGTGATGGTAGATAATGAATCTACACCAGTGATAAAATCATATAAAGCTTAATATTCACATGTGCAGGTGCACACGCTCACGCACCTGCACGTGCGCGTGCACACACACACACACACACAAGTTCAAGTAAAACGGAGAAATCTGAGTAAGATTCCTAGATTGTAGCAATGTCAGTACCCTGGTTGTGATATTATTTTACAAAATGTTACTATCGGGTAAAACTTTGGTAAAGGGTATATGGAATCTCTGTGTTATTTCTTACGTCTGCATATGATTATCTACACAATTAACTACAGTGATCTCAATTCAAAAATACAGCTTTAAAATGTAAATATAATTTTCAATTAATTCAATCCCAGAGCAAAAAAGGTGCTCTGAGTCTTATTCTCTTACGTTAGGGTAGCACAGAGCCAAGATGAGTTTAAAATGTAGCCTGGTTGTCTTTCTCTCCAGGAAAGCCAAGGACCCGGTCCTTTGAGGAGAGCTAGGGTGGGCGTTAGAGGCTCTGGAGGCAGCATGGCACAGGTTTCAGCATAGCGGCCTTTTGCCCGTTGATGCCCCGGCTCGCCATACTCTTCTAGAGGGAGCTGGCTGGAGGCCTCTGGGTCTTGTGTGCACCGTTGCAGAGCATCACAGCCGTGCAGCAGGAAAACCAACTCCTGTCTGCACCCTTGGACTCTGCACTTAAGGTTTCTTGTGACCTCAAGCTGGTGAACTGCTTAGAGCAATTTGAGCTGGACTCCATCTCCATCAAGTTAAATTCTGGTTTTCACCAACCCTGTACATTTCCCTTGCTTTTTCTCCAGCCAGCGGCCAGAGGGTTTCTGCCGTAAAGCTCTGGGCGGAGAGGCCAGCAGAAGAACCATCCCCCATCCTGGCTCAGAGGGCCCTGTTTTGGGAGGGTTTCAGATTTGGAACCAGATTTCAGGTCTCTTCCTTAAACGAGAAAATCATTCCAACAGATCCAATTTCTCTGAGCTCACCCACTAGGATGATCTCTGCTTGCATTTATAAAATATTTAGCGACCTATTGCTTTCCAGCTGCAATTAGCCATTAGTGATGCTACTGAGTTTGGTTAGAAATACACTTCAATTCCCAAAGGCCTTGCCTGGGCTGTGACTGCAAGTGGGTTGTTGCGAAAGCTGAACTAAGTCTTTTACTCTTAAAAGAATTGTTTGTTAGAGTCTTAGTTATGAGGAATTAATAACAAGTTATTATTTGGCCCCTAAGTGGCTGGTGTCAAAAAATTTTATGCTTTGGCTCTAAATCCATTTGCTTTCACTCCTTCCTTCTCAGAATAAAACCCAAGCTACCTTCACGGTGTTTGGACTACAAATCATTTCCTTGCCACTGATTTAAAATAAAACAACCCTGAGATTTTTCTGGAGATGAAAGCCTTCTTTCGGTGCACACCCTTTTTCTCCAATGGAAAAACAAAGACATAGTCCTGAAGTGGCCTGGAGGCATCCTCTTAAGACCTCTTAAGCAAATGGCGTATGTTATGAAATACCATGTGTATGACTGTGTGTGTGTGGATTAAATAAAAAAAAGATCTATCACCCCAGTTTTCATGGTTTGGAAACTAGTTGCAGAGACTTAGGTTTTAGGCCATTTGGGGAAGAGGAGGCTGGGCCATTATGGAATTATCAGTTAAGATTGTTTAATAATTAATACCAAGAACTGCTTTGGAAAGGACCCACTGGGTCTGTACAGAAAGTGGGGTCTAGATCCTAGGGCTCCTTCTGGCGGTTTATATATCACTCACTGTGCTGCTGACCCACTTTGGTTTGATGACCGGATATGAGGCCAGACCCCTTTCCACTCCAGCGCCTTGCCCTCAGCAACACCCCCGAGTGTGCACGTGCGGATGTGCACGCACACACGCACACACACACATATGCAGTGTCAAGACTTTGCAGTGATTAGTCGACCCCTGTCCCCTTACCCCACACAGCTTGGGGCTTTTCTCTGGAATCAAACCCAGTAACGCTGAACCTGGCCAGACTTTGTTTGGCAGACTTGTAGCATCGGTAGTTACATGGTCATTTTTATTTCTTGCAGTTTTATGTGCTGAACGAGTTGGCCAGATGACTAAAACATATAATGACATAGATGCTGTAACTCGGCTTCTTGAGGAGGTAAGTGATTCGGGGAAAGGCAAAGAGTCGTTTATAATTGACTGATTATAATTTATATCGATTAAAGCAGACATTACTATTTTTCTTGGTGAAGAATGTCAGAAATTGAGCCCTCTCAGAGTATTATTCAGTGGCTTTTTATTTATTTTTTGAGCTGGTAGCTATGTTGGCTTTAGTTGCTGTAATTTTGTACAAGAAATTTTGGGTTTTAAAAGGAATCTATTAATAACAGAATAGGGTAACATTTAAATACTTGCTATAGAATAGCCAGTTGAAGCTTTATAAACTCTTAAAATATATACTACTGATATATATTAAATGTATAGAAAAATGTCAGAAAAAAGACATCATTATCCATATCTTTGTAATGTTTTTGTTTTGTTGTGTTATGTTTTTACTTAGTCAGGTTAAGAGAATGTTACTATGCAGTGTCAGCATGGAAATAACCAAAACAAGCGAGGCAAGAAAAATTTAGGAAACTTGCTTAGGAACAGCTGCAGGCATTCTAGAGACTATGGTTTTCTCAATTTCTTCTCAGCATCCTATTGACATTTGAGAATTAAGGTGTTCTGATGGTCTCTAGAAGCAGATGAGTATACTGTGTGTATCCCCATGCCTAGAACAGGCCAGAACATGGTAGGTTCTCAGCATTTGCTGAATAAATGCCCGTCTTTAAAACTTCTTCCACTCTCCCCACAAAATCAGGCCTCAAATGCAGAGGTGTTAACTTTTAGATCCAGGTTTGTGCTCTAGAATCTAGCACGATATGAGTCATGTGACTATTCAGTAGCCCTTCTTGAGGAACAGAGTAGAAAGATACGAGGGACACAGAAATCCTCATTTTCAGCCAGTGGCAGGACAAAGCAGAAGTGTGGGACCCGAGGTTTTGTTCTTGGGTTGGGGAGGGTCTTCAGCCCATTTTCATGTCTCTCTTTGCCTGTGCTCTCCCTTCTGTACACCCAGTCTTCTCCTACCTGTTCTGAGGACAGGACCCCTCTGATCCACCCCCATGCCCCATTCCTGAGGGCTCACCTCCCCGGCTACCCGCTTCCCTCTCATTCTCCTGAAGGCCACCCCCTGGCAGGTCCACTGGAGCAGACACAGGGCAGGAGCTGAGACCCACTTAACCATCTGCATGTCAGGAAAGTCCCAAATTCCTCAGCCCCAAATAAGTGAGATTAGATTTTCTGGCTGTGTGACAGGGCCCTTGCTGAGGCATTTTAGGAGCACTGGCCTCTGGGTGGTTCTCCAGTTGCATCCGTCTGGGCAGCTGGCATTAGCCACCTCGTAGGCTAGCTCGGCTAACATCACCAACTTTCGAAAATGGTTTTTACAGACCCCTTTCTGCTGTGTCCATTTCCCCCAACAGTGCCCTGTTTCTGAATCCACTCCTCACCCCATACCCAGTTAGTCTTCTGAAGGTGGTCCTGTGTCTGTGCCTTTATTATTTTTTTCCCAAGACTACTGTCACGGCTCCTGGAGCCCTGGCATGAGATTTTGAGTTTTCTCCCTTTCTTCTCTGCAACTGCCACCCTCCCAAACCCTCTGTAATCACCTGGCCCACCCCCAAACCCGAGACTCAGCACTCCTTGGCATGGCATTCAAGGCCATCCACTTAACCACATTCCTAAATCCTCTTCTTTACCCTTCCCTGGTGCCTTCCTCCTGCTCTCCTACATGGGACCTTTTGCACCGTTTGGCCCCTCTGTCTCTTCCTGCCTCTGGATGTCGTACTGCAGGGCTCACTGGGGACCTCTGCAGCTGCCACACACCCCCAGCCACAGGTAGTCCGTGCCCCCGGCGGCCATCCTATTGTTCTGTTAGCTTTGTTCTTCCAGCTGGGTTGTTAGAAGTTTCTCCAAGGCGGGAACCCTGTTGGATGATTTCCTTCTCCATTTTAATCTTGGAAATGACAGGCCTTAGATAAATGCCTGCCTCTGTGGTCATGCTGATTCATAAGGGTAAACTTTGACTGAGAATTAGCTGCTGTCGTGCATCATCTCATTAATTCTATGCTAGTTCTCAGACGTAGATGCCATTGCTGCTCCATCCTACAGAGAAGGGACCTACTCTTGAGAGAACAGAGGATGCCCACGTAGTACAGCTGTTTTCTAGCCCGGGCCCTTAACCACTGTGGCCCTGTTGCTTTTGACTGTAGTTGTTTATTGCCCTGTTTATTTAGTTCTGGAGAGTATGATTAGTTGATTGTCAATGAGACATTCTTACTTTAAAAACATGAACTGGCTGACTTTTGTTTTTAACGGGATGCTGCTTCAGTGAGTGTCCAGGGCCCATGGGTCCTGGCGGCTGGTGAGTGTGAGCTGGCAGGGCTGGGCGAGGCTTTCACAGGACCAGACCCATCTCTTCTTGGATGTTTGAGGATCGTGTTCAGAGGAGACTGGGACTCCAGCCCAGTATTTAGATTCTGGTCATCAACAATTCACAGCTAATTTCCTAAATGAGTGTCACTCATTTATAAAAAGTATGTTGTTGTGTTTTTGAAAAAATTGTTTGGATTGTTGAAAAGAGTATTTGTGGGGCAGTTTCTTCAGGTGACTCTTTGCTCTGCCCTCTTTGTTTTATTTTTAGCAGTTCCCCATGGCCACGGTCTAGGTGCATCTGTGTGTTTTGTATATAACAGCATTGTATACACTATATACGGCATTCCTCTCCCTCTTGATAAGAATCATGTCTGAGTTGCCGCCTTTCTTTGGAACTGGGCAGGGTTTCCTGGTTAAAGTCTGATTGTCCCAGGCACGTGACAGCTGTCCCATGCTGTACTCTTCCTGGCTTTGGTTCTGTTTCTTTTGGTTTTGCATGCCTGCCACGTGCAGATGGGGTACCAGCAGGATCTGCACGGATGCCACGCACAGCCCTCAGCTGGCCCGAAGAGTTTGCTTCTCATTGAAGGGGAAGAGGATTCTGTGGCTTGCCCTGGCTTGCTGCTGCTAGGAATTTACCTTTGGGCAAAGCTACCTCCTCCCCAGTTACGGAGAGGGTTATTCTGGGGGCCTCTTAGTCATGCTTTTCATCCTTAAATGGGTGAATGAGATGAGTCAACTGCTCAGTGTGGGAGGCAGGCTGTTCTCCATCTCCGAGGCCATGCCAGGCAGCTCGAGTGCTCATTGGTAAAAGAGGCCGAGACGCAAGTCACAGTCTTTTAAATTTTCAGGAAAACTTTGATGTAGATAGGGAGTAGGGAGAGCCAGATTGAGCCCCACCTGGCTGCCATCTCCTGGGGAATCAAAGAACCAGTTGTTTTAATATCTTGTTTCCAAGGTCACAATGTGTTACGGTCCCATTTTTCTCACTGAAGTTTGGACAGTGGTCATTTCCTACCCATTTTCCTGGTTTTAGAAGTAAATATTTATCATGTTTTGGCTGGTTGTAAGAAATAAGACTCTTTTCGTTCCTGAAATTCTTAAGGAGAAACCCAGCCAGCCTTTTGCCTGAGAAAAACCAGAGACCTTCTCACAACCTTTTTGTTTAAGGTTTTTGTTTCATCTCTGAATATTTTTGTTGTAACTTCCTTTTTTTCCCCAGCAGAGCATTTTATGTATGTTACTATGAAGATTAGATTTGGGGTGTAGACAAGGTGAGAGTCGTCCCTTTAGTAGAGCAAGGAGGCCTTGGGTCTGAGGTTTGGGGTGTATCAGCATAGGTTGGGAGGGCTGGAGGGCTTTGTGGTTGAGCCCACCGCCACTTATTTCCTTCCCCTGCCTGCTCCCCATTCCTCTTGGGTTCTGGCTCCTGTGTGCCATGGGAAGCCTTCAGCATCCTTCATTTGCTCAGCAGTGCCTTGCTGAGCTTGTCTTTATCCATTATGATTTTGGCTTGATTTGTTCGCACTGAAATCTGTGTATGAAACATCTTTGTGCACAGGATCTTAGCAGCATGTATGCATGATGGCAACAACACAGAACAGTAGTCAGTGAGCCGAAGAGCATAAAACACCTGCTGGGCATTCAGTCTGAGGGCGTGTTCTAGTAGAGAGATTTAATAGGCTGGAGTGAGAGTTATGGAGACCATGCTTTTTTGGACAGTGGGGCTGCAGTTTTCACTGAGACGTAGCCAGCTAAAGGGCTTCCCAGGTGGCTCAGCAGTAAAGAATCCATCTGCCAAGCAGGAGACACGGGTTTGATCCCTGGATCAGGAAGATTATCTGGAGAAGGAAATGGGAACCCACTCCAGTATTCTTGCCTGGGAAATCTCATGGACAGAGGAGCCTGTCATGCTACAGTCCATGGGGTCGCAAAAGAGTCAGATGTGACTTGGCATCTAAACAATAGCAGCCAGTGGAAACCACTTGCACTGGTTGGTAATTTGGGGACAGCCTCTGGAGAAGTGGGCTCCCTCACACAATCCCTGTGGGTCATTTCCTCCCAGTACCAACTATGCACAACTGTTGGCGTCTGAGAAATGATAAAGGGCCACTGAGATAAGGACTCTGCTTTGACGTGGAAGCCAGTGCAGATGAATGCACAGAGAGGGGCGTCTCGGTTGGTTGGGCAAACTCAGTGGTCCCCTTTGTTCCCTGGGAGGGAATGACGGGGAGGCACAGATGGGGAAGGAGTTGGAAGAATTTATGGCTCACTTGACATGACCCCCAGCTGTCTTCTGGGACAGTAGTGGCAGCAGTTACAGGCTTCAGGACCATGGAAGACTTAGGGGGGAGAGACCATCGTTCATGTAAGAGCTCCAGAGAGTTAAATCACGATTGGATCCAGTCCCCCCACCCTATGCTTTGGTCATAATTCATTGAAACTCCCATGATGAGCGAAGGAAGGTGTGTTCCTATTCCGTTGCATGAAATCATTTGGTGGGTATGAAAAAAGTTGGAAATAAAAGCTGCTCTTTGAAAAGTCTTACAACTCAATGAATTGTAAAGCTGGAAGATTCTTTGACCCTACCTCTTCTCACAGACAAGGGAACCAGGCCCCAGGGATTGTTCAACCAGAACCCACACTCTCAAATTATAGGGTGGAACAGTTCACATGAAGCAGTTAAACTTTGGACAGGTACCTACTCTAAGAAATGCCTCTTAGGTTGTAGGTAAATATGTGACAAATGAAATTTAAACATGAGATAATAACCTTCCTTCGTGGAATGCACCTTGGTATGTCAGTTCTGTGCTGTTGAATGTCGTTTAAAACAAAATGTCAGTTGCCATGACTAGAATGAGTCTCAACCTACTGATGATTTATAATCTGTGTTTGGAAAGAATGGATCTAGAGGGTCCTTGTTAAGTGTAAACCATAAGGTCACTTGGTTATCGGAAGGTGGGACCCCTCCCCAGCTTTCTTCTGCTCAAACTGCATGTCCCTGGTCTTCTGCTTTTTTACACCAAATGAGCAGAATAATTAGCATAGACGTCTAAGAGGATTTCACTTTCCAGAGTTCTCCTCCCCATGCCAACCTATAAGTGAGCATGTGAATGTACACTTGGTGGCCAGTGGCTTCATCAGCAAGGATCAGTAAGTCTGCATTTGGTGATGGCATCCACCCCACTGTCTCCACTGTCAGGGTCCAGCTTTCCTCCCATAAACCCAGCTGGACCTTTATATGCCGCTAAAGATTTTCCTCTGTACCTTGCTGTGCCCTAAATGTCAGCTGCTGAGCTAACAGAAAATTCTGTGTCTGCAACAGTCTTTGTTTCTGAAGTAGGGTGATTTTATGCATTATTTCTCCATTCTTAGAACTGTTTCTTTAAAAAATAAAGTCTAAGTAACCGTAAGTTGAAAAAAAAAAAAACTGTATTCTATTTTAGAGTCACTTTAAATATTTTTGTTGCATACGCAGTGAATCTAAGGAACTCAGTAAATCCCATCTTAATTGAAGTATGCCAAAGAGGCTGCCTTGGCTATTTTAGCACACTTGGAATTTCTGGATTCACTCCTTCATCCTGTAAACAGTTTCTGAGTGTTTCCTTCTGCTGGGCACTCATGGTGACTAGAGCCCAGCCCACAGGTAGGAAGACAGGTTATCAAATGACTACACAAAGACCAAAAGCAGTTGCATAGAAAGGTTTTGGAAAGCATGTTTTTTACCTGCAGGGAGAGACTTGTTTTCATCAGATGGAAGGTTCCTTTTCATTGTTTGGGGTCCGTGTCACTGAGTAAGCTGCTCTTTGAACATGTATCAGAGGCCAATGCATGGATGGTGACTCAGTAATCCATTGTTATTGCTAAACGCCCTTGTTTTCTTTCATTGACACGGAGTCCTATGGGCTCCTGCTGGATGCATGGGTTTTCTCAATGTCTGTTCTCACTTCTGTCTCTCACAGAAAGAGCGGGATCTAGAGTTGGCTGCTCGGATTGGCCAGTCGTTGTTGAAGAAGAACAAGACACTAACCGAGAGGAACGAGCTGCTGGAGGAGCAGGTGGAGCATATCAGGGAGGAGGTGAGGTGCTGGCAGCCTCTGCAGGACAGCCGTCTGCAGGGTCTTGGGTGCCGTGGGTACAGCCGAAGAAAGTGATGATGGAACAGGGTCCTGTTGGGAAAAGCCCAGCCCAGACACAGAGGGCTGACTTTCTGCCACCTCTTCTGATCATTTACCCCTTTTGACAATGAGGACGGGATGGCCCAAGTTGGACCTGCCCTTGTGTGGTCAGTAGGCCCACAGTCTGGACCAGTCACAGTCCCCATCCTCCAAGAGTCCAGATCACCCTGTGGGCTGAGAAAGGCACTCAGAGCTTCGGTGAAAGTGTACACAGGCTACTCCAGCAAGGCGTGGGGCTCCCTGAGCCTGGGTGGGTGGGTGTGGATGGGTGGAGAAGGAACCACAGCCGGAGGCCAGCCATGCTGCAGAGCGAGGCAGTGATGGCCTTTAGTCAGTACAGTCATATAATTTTGTGTTTGTAAAACAAAACCAAAAGTAGCCCATCGTTTTCATGGTAGAAACCCTACCATTTCAATGATACAAATCTCGGCTGTTGTCGTCAGCCCCCATCATTGTGAACAGTTTATGTGGAACTTGGGGGCTGAGGTCACAGCAGAGCAGCCCTGGTTTTCCAGCAGGAATGTGGTGTCGATGGAGGAGGAAGGCTGCAGGGTCAGGTGGGGTTGCTGCAGCAAGAGTTAGAAACTTAGAACCAGGTCCCACTTGGTAGCATCTTTGCCATCGTCTTGACTATCCTTTGAACAGGGCATTTGAACTGTGAGGACTCTTTGCTTTCCTTCTTCTCATTTATTTTCCCTTATTTTCTATCAGAAACTTTCTTAGTGGGAGGGGATGCCCTCATGCATGTCCCTAAGATGTACTGAGACCTATTGCTCATTAAAGCTGTTCCCAGCTATTGCCTCGGTTTAATCATCATTTCATATGATGAAATAGAGTAGCCACTAGGTAAGAAAAAGTTTTTTAAGGGTTTACTGTCATTTTTATTGATCTTTCTTCTTCCAGTTTTATTGAGATACAGTTGACATACAGCATTGTATAAAGACAAGTTTTAATCCTGGGTTCTCTTTAAAAGATGATGAAGTAGGTTATTTGCAGGGTAGGAATAGAGACGCAGACTTAGAAACTGAACTTGCGGACACAGTGGGGGAAGGAGAGGCTGGGATGAACTGAGAGAGTCGCACTGAAATGTATCCACTACCGTGTGTAAACCAGATAGCTAGTGAGAAGCTGCTGTGTGGCACAGGGAGCTCAGTTCAGTGCTCTGTGGTGACCTAAAGGGGTGGGGTGGGGAGTGGGGTGGAAGGAAGGCTCAGGAGGGAGGGGATATATGTAAACACATAGCTGGTTCATGTTGTTGTACGGCAGAGACCAACACCACGTTGGAAAGCAATTATCCCCCAATGAAAATTTTCTTAAAAATAGAACAAATGGAAAAAAAAGATGGTGAGGTAGGATACTGATAAGGTATAAGAAATAAAGTTAACCCTTGCTTTCCCGGCCTCTAGCATCTTGATCTGAATCCCCCTTCTTCCACGTGTGAGAGAAGGTTAGCCTGCCCCCCTCCTTGGCCCCTTCTGAGCAGAGAGACATGCCATCAGGAACTAGGAAATGGTTCCCCATTGCCCTCACGTGCTGTTTCTCCACTTTGCTGCCCTTGCTTGGGGCTCCCTCACCTTCCACAGAGTACATCCTGCCCTATGAGGGTGGAAGTGCCTTTCTTTCCTTTGGGGAACCCTGGACTTTGAAAACTGATTTCCTTTGGCACATCATTAAATGATGCCGAGGTGTTGAAGCCGAAGCCTTTAAGCACCTAAAACTGGCTTTACCACAGAAGATAAAATATATTTACTTGTGTTATGTAGGAAAAGTTGGAATAAACTAGAGAACCCAAATCAAATTTGAAACAAGAGAGAATGAAAACAGTTACAGTTCTCCTGCTGGTTGCCTGTTCATCAGTGCGGAATAGTGAAAGGGCAGGCGAACAGTTTTATGACTCAGGTTTGTTTACTTTAAACCTGAAGTGTAAATAAGTGATTTGTAGAACCGTGCCTGCAGTAGTTGGTATGGCCAGCTCCTGATGGTTGCCTCTTTTATCCCTGTATCTAGAATTCCTATCTTGTAAGCCTTGAGCGCAAAGCAAGATCTGGCCATGTGTGGCCAGAATTCCCATGAGGGTGTAGCGGTCACAACATGGGGCTGTGAGATTTTCCAGGTGGAAGAACAAGGGCTGACCAGCTTGCTGCCCACCTAGAGCTGGCCTCGCCAGGTTCCTGATCTGAGGTGGAATTTGGTTTGGGGAGGAGTAAATGACTTCCTTCATTTGACAACATGGTCCACCTCTCCGGGTGTCTTCCCAGTTGTCATCTGTTTACTGGCAAAGCCCATATGCTGTCTTGTCCCCCCACCCCCACCCCATCCATCATTCTATCATCTGCTTGTCCCCTCTCACTTCTTCTCCATACTAGAGTAAAAACTACAAATTTAAGTGGAGGGTTTCTTTGCCACAAAGTAATTGATCGTATGTTTCTTAGATAGGATCAAACGCAACCCTTTGTTTTCCTTGAATAGCACAAAATCAGTGATGTGCCTTCACTTTGAATGAGGAATTTTAAAATATTGTCCCTGGGCAGGCAGTGTTTAAGCATGAATGGGGATGATGTCTTGTTTGGAGAGTGCGTGATGGGCCTCAACTGGGTCTGCGCAGGTGTCACAGCTCCGGCATGAACTGTCCATGAAGGATGAGTTGCTTCAGTTCTACACCAGCGCCGCGGAGGAGAGCGAGCCGGAATCTGTGTGCTCCACCCCGTAAGTCACCGAGGGCCTGTCTCCAGAGGCCAGAGCACCGCTGGCTGTGGTCCATGACCTTGGAGTTGCCCAGACACGGTCACCTTCACTGGCAGCACAAGCCAGCTGCCCTCGGCCTTCTCCAGGCCAAGCATCTGAGTGCCTCAGACAGATTGATCTTGCTTTTCTGATGGGATTTTAGTTAGCCTCTTCCTGGGTCTTTCACAGCTTAGTTGTCAGTGTAGATTGATCAGGCCTGGTTGTGAATGAGTAACAGCTGGCTCTGCTGTTGGAGGGAATACAGGAGCCAGCAGATCTGTGGGGGCTTCTTGGGGTCCTCTTCTCTGTCAGCAGAGTCTCCTATAAGGAACGTGAACTCTAGAGCCCAGTGACCCGAGTTCAGATCTTGGCTCTGGGGCTCACTGCTGTGTGCTCATGGCCAAGTTACTTAACCTTTCTGTGCTTGTTCCCTCATTGGTAAAATGGGGGTAATAATAGTAACTTAGTTCTTAGGGCTGTGAGCACTGAATGAGTTCATACATATAGAGTACTTAAAATAGTTCCTGACAGATAGAAGGCATCCCAGAGTTGTGCAGGCTTGAAATAGAGTTGGTTCCCCAGAAATCTGAGGCAAAGTGGCAGCCAAGGGTTGGGATGCGGGACTGAAGGGATGCGAGCCTGTGCTGTTTTCCTGGGGGCGGGGGAGAGGCCTGATGGATCATTGTCACACCCTCACCCTCGCGAGCTTTCCTTGAAAGCCCCATCTGTGTGCCGCAGTGTGGTTTGCCAAGTGGTGGGAGGAAGTGTCTCCCTCCCTAGGAAGCGGACTTTCTCCCCCAGGTTGAAGAGGAATGAGTCGTCCTCCTCCGTCCAGAATTACTTCCATCTGGATTCTCTGCAGAAGAAGCTGAAGGACCTTGAAGAGGAGAACGTTGTACTTCGATCCGAGGTGAAGTGCAGTCCCTGCCCTGTCCCCTCTCTGCAAGGGTGGTGGCCCAGCGTGCTTATCTGGCGAGTACAGCCGTGATTACAGCCCTGCCGTTCTCAAGGGTGGCGGTCTGCGGAAGGGCCACCTGGCCCTGGGTCACGGCCACACTAAGTGCCCAGCGGGCATGCCTCATTTATAAGCCAGGCAGCACACACCATCTTGGTTGCAGCAGATGGACAGGTGAATTGTGCAGTGTGAGGATGGGTAACAGTGGCAGACCCTCCTCCTTCACGGTTAGGGCAAAAGCTTCTGGAAGGTGGGGCCTTACTCTGGTGGTCTCCAGCTCGGATGTAGAAACAGCTCGGAGGCCGGGTGTGAGAGCCTTGTTCTCATGCTACTGCAGGTCAGATGTGCTCAAAGGAAATAGTACTTGGAGACATATTTCTTAGACAACTAACTTTAAAAGGTTGAGCTGAAGCAACTTGGGAACTCATGCTTTTGAGTATTTCTGGTTGGCTAGTCACTGTGGTGGGTACTTTGCCTGCTTTCTTTAAAAAAAAAAAAAAAAAAGTCTTGATAACAAGGGTGGAAAAACCCTGGGAAAACCAGGACCCAGGCTGCTAGGTATTTTGATTGCCCAAGATTTTCCAAATTAGTGAACAACAAAGCCAGGGTTTATAAGTCTCTGTGACTCCAAACCCACATAATTTCCCTTTACCCACTGCCCCTATCCAGAAACACAGATACATAGGGATTTAGTGTTTTTTGTTTATTTATCAGTGAGCTTTTGCTCTCCAGCCAGAGGTTTGGTTCAGCCCTGTTTATCAGGCCCTTGGATTGTCAAGTTTGAGCTGCAAGCTCACCTGGGCAGGCCCAGGGCTCCCCAAAGTCCCTCAATATGGCAGACCATCTGTCACCTTGAACTTGCCTCCCTTGTTGCAAAGAGCCTCATGTCTGGGCTTAGCAAGATGCTCCTATGCCTGAGAAAACGGTCATGTTTGGGAACGCATGTAAGAATTAAAGATTTTAAAATTTAAAAAATAAAAAACTAAAAAAAAAAAAAGAAAACGGTCATGTCTCTTAGCCCTCACCTCTTTCAGCCCCTCATAAGAGACATAAACCCAGAGTGATCAAGAGGGTTACCCAAGCTTTCTCTGCCAGCGAAGAGCCGAACAAAGAGTCTAGCCCAGTTTTCCCCATTCTGAGTTCCAGCAGCCACCCTAAGTAAATGCTCTGGCCCCAGGCACATGGTGACCGGTCCCTCTGTTGGAGTCATCACATGAAGCAAGCAGAGGGAATCTGATCCCAGCCATAGATTCTGACTCCTCCACCTAGCTTTCAGTACGGTGATATGTCTGGGGCCGGGACCTGAGAGCTCAGAGATACCTCTCTACCTGGGGCATTTTCTTGGAGCCTTCAGATCTCTGTCTTCCCACCTTTACACCCAGAGCAAAGCCATCCAGAGTCCAAGCATAGCTCCTAGGTCTCTGAACCTCAATGCTTTCATATTGTATCTTGTTTTGGCTCACCTGAAAACAGCAGGACAGATTCCCACTTGTGAACCTCAGAGGACCATACCTAGCACATAGCAAGTGTGGTAATTGTTAACTCTTCTTATTGTGGGGCTTATCCTTAGAATGCCCACTGTAGGCAAGGATGTGTCATAGGCTGTTTTGGGTCACAAAGGGATCCGTGACTGTGAGCCCGGACAGACACACATGGACAGACAGGCGGACTAATAGAGGGGCTCGCAGTTTCAGCAACTGCTTTGCATGATGCCCTCTAGTGGTTGGGATTGACTTTCTGTATCTGAGGGCGCAATGGGTGACAGCTGGGGAGATGCTGAAGGGCAGCATTCCAGACCCAGGTTAGCCCTTGCTGCATCACCTGGCCTGACCAGGTGTGGCTGTGGGGCCTCTGACCTGAGCCCTGTCCACAGGCCTGCCAGCTAAAGACGGAGACCATCACCTACGAAGAAAAAGAGCAGCAGCTGGTCAACGACTGTGTGAAGGAGCTGAGTATGGCCCGCCCCCTGCCACTCCTGTCCTCCCACCTTTTACTTTTCTCATTGGCCATCCTTAAGACTGGATGGATTTGCATCACTTGATAGAATGTGGTCTTCCTGCCAGCCTGGGCTCATTAGCATTTTTTTCCTGAACACTAGAGGCCTCCCCTGATCTTGTGTGACACCCCTCACCCTCATTTATGACAAACTAGGTGGGAGGTTGTCAGCCATACATTCTCAGTCTCTCACCAAAATGGCTATTTAATTTTCATTTTGGCTTTCTGCAGGAATATTGGTTATCTAATGGCTAAATTAGGTCCAGCTTTAGAGTCCTGAACTGAAGGTGTGGAAAAATAACTTTCTAGTCATTTGATGTGTGAACCTTGAGGCCAGAGTTCTCAGCTTTGCAAATATTATGTGCCTTCCCCCACCCTCTCCATGAGAAGTTTACACATTAAGATCAGACAAAAGGGCAAACAGAATATTTTGAGTGTCAGCAAAATATCAGTGAAACACACCCTATGTTTAAATCTAGTAGAATGAGTTATGGCTCTGAATATGGGCTGCAAACACCCAGGGGAGTTGTGTTGTGCACGCAATAGTTCCCTTCTAGAACAGAGTGCAGCAGGAGTTCCTGTCACTGGTGATGTGTTTGTATGGAACATGTGGAACTGGTGAGAGTCGCCTTCTGTTTGGTGTGGTGCCTCCTGGCTGACCGCCAAAGCCTGCCTCATTTCTGGGGAGGCGACTCTAGGCAGTGAGGTGAGGCTCCCATACTGACCCTGGGAGCCACAGCTAGGGGTTGGTTCCTCCTCAGGACAGACCAAGCCCATAGAGGAAGATGGGGACTCTCCCCCCAAGCTCATCGTCATGTGCCCTCTCCACTTCTTCCCCTGTCTTGTAATAACGACTTTTTTTTTTTTTCCTTGTACAAACCACAAAGAAACCATTGTCTCTGGTTCTTGTAATTGTTGTTTCTTGGTCAAAGGGGACGCCAACGTGCAGATTGCCAGCATCTCTGAGGAACTGGCCAAGAAGACAGAGGATGCTGCTCGCCAGCAGGAAGAGATCACACACCTCCTCTCCCAAATAGTTGATTTGCAGAAGAAGGCGAAAGCTGTAAGGCTTCTGTTTCTCTGACAGTTCTGAGATCAAGAAGGGGGCCATTTACCCCAAAGACAGTGCCCTTTGGATTCATATTTTAGGAAATTGTGCTGTCCATTGAGAACTTTTGCTAAAGCTTAGCAGATTCAATAGCATAAAACTGGTTACCCTGAATTGGCAAGGGGATCATATTTATCACTATCTATTTTCCTAAGAAAAATCTGCAAATGAATGGAATTCATTAAGACACGTAAAGGTGCTATAAATAGAGAGTTTGGGAATTTAAGGTATAAATCATCTAGGTTAGCATTTCTCCTTACACAGGGCACGTGTAGGTTGTGCACAGAACAATGTCCCCTTAAGATGAAGCAGCAAAAAACCAGTTGTTTCCCATGTCAGGCCTTTGCTAGAAGCCCAAGGTGAAAGACTTCCAGAAAGCAGCTGTGATTATGGAAGTTCTTGCTTAGTCGCTAAGTCGTCTCTGACTCTTTGCAACCCCAGGGATTGTAGCTCACCAAGGCGCCTCTATCCAGGGGATTTCCCAGGCAGGAATACTGGAGTGGGTTGCCATACCTTCTCCAGAGGATCTTCCCGACCCAGGGATCAAACCCGCATCTCCTGCTTGGCAGGCCAACTCTTTACAGAATTCTTCCCAGGGCCACAAGGGAAGCCCAACTATGGATGTGGAGGTGGGCAATAGGGAATGAATGCAGACACAGGAAGGACTTTGCCTTCAAAACTAAAGGACAGACTTTTACTCCAGGATAAGATGAAAATCTCCTTGTGGGTGTGTGATAAGATCATAATGGATCGGTTAATAAGAGGGAAAATGTTAGACTTTGCTAAGTGTCGTAAAAGAGAAGCTGACTTCCCTTTCCCACGCTCTAGTGTGCAGTGGAAAATGAAGAACTCGTCCAACACCTGGGGGCGGCCAAGGATGCTCAGCGGCAGCTCACGGCCGAGGTAAGTGGCTCTCCCTCATTTCATAAGGCCCCCTTCCCAGCTGGGGCACATCAGCCTCCCTCTGACAGGCTGTGGGTCCCATCCTTCTTAGCAACCGTTTTGATTATGAATTGAATGTCATTCTTACTCCTAAGGCAGCTCCCAGTTCCACTGACGCTGGTCCTGAGCACCTGGGAGGCTGGGCTCTTCACCAGCCTGGAGCCTGGCGTGCACGGGCTCCTGACAAATATTCCAATAAGGGAGAGGACACCCAACATGGTGTGCAGAAGGAACCCCATTCAAAGATGTGGCAGGAAATGAGGGAGTGATGATTTGCCCTCTCATTTGTTTTGTCTCAGTTGTTAGTCTTTTAGGAGATTTCTGAGTCTGCGAGCTTCCCCCAAGTTCTAGAGAAACCATGCCTTGAGGACTGTTTGGCCTCAGGACACAGGACAGCTGGTCCTGGTGGGGGGCCAGGACATCTGTTAGTAATCCTGGGTCTTCCAGGCTCTTGGGAAGTGCCTGGTCTCACCATCTGAGCCCTCTCTGCTCTTTCCTGGTCTCCCGCAGCTACGCGAGCTGGAGGACAAGTACGCGGAGTGCATGGAGATGCTCCACGAGGCACAGGAGGAGCTCAAGAACCTCCGGAACAAGACCATGCCCAACACCACGTCTCGGCGCTACCACTCGCTGGGCCTATTTCCCATGGTGAGTGCCCGCCTGCCGCCTGGCCACCCGCCTCCCACCCTCAGGCTAGCAGGTGCTCCTGGGAGGAGGGCAGGTCTGGAGCTGAGTCTCTATGGGTGGCTGGCTTCTCCCTTTAACAGCTTGGATCTGGATCCAAACTGAGGGCTTGTGAGCCCAGCCAGTAGCTTCTTAACCACACGAGACAAGTTGGTTCTTTATTTTCCATCCCTCTGAATCTATCTTTTTTACCCCTGCCCTTAGAAGATAAATGTAGTAGGAACTGGATTTTGTAGGCACCTCAGATATTTGGAAGATGCTATTTCTATGTTATTTTTTTCTGTAGAGTATGTGCTATTTGGGCCTCACAAGTGCATTCCAGAATTCTTAAGTTGCCTTATGGTTCTATTAGTTCTTTATATGCTTATTAACAACTTCCCCACTGGTTCTGGTATCTGTAATATGAAAAAACATTTCCCTTTGTGCTTTGTGCTGTATTTTTATATTTGTTGTATTATTTCCCCCACAGTCTTATTTTTTTAGCTCTGGCCTAATCTGTTTCGTGTTTATACCTTAGGGGAATGTGGTTGAGAAGAGGGCTTTCCAGGAGGCTGACCTCTCCCAGGGTCGGGGTGGTTGGGTGGCATAGGGTGGAGCCCCTCTGCTGGTCATTTCCCAGTAATATTTGGTTGGGGAACTTTCTCATTTTATCTTCTTCTGTCAAACTAGGGCCCCTTGAAGGTGGGGGCCCATGTCTTACTTGCTATTTCCTCCTTCCCTGATACTCTGCACCGGTGCAGTGCTTGGCATGTGGTAGAGTCACAGGTCCTCACTAGACATTAGATCCGGGTGGCTGAATCAACAGACTGAAAAACCAACCACCAAGGAGTTTTCAGGCTCTGTTTCAATGGTTTGATGAAATACCAGTTCTCTCTGAGAAGAGAATAACTCTTGAGGAAAAGCCCCCTAAATGAGATAGGCATGGAGGGCTGTATAAATATTTGTGAAACTTGGTCCCTTTAGAATTGGCCTTTACTCGGGGCTCTTATTCCTCCCTAGCCTCCACCTCATTGCTTACGTTGTTACCCCAACCCCTTGCTGTCTGGCCCACTTTTCCTAAATCATAGTCTCCTTTTCTCCTTTGATTTCACATATAAAGTCAGGCTGGAACTCTCTCTCAGCCTGACTGAAATCTAAGGAAAACCAAAAAGAAAGACACAACATCAACAGTCAACTTTCCCAGGAGCACGTGGGTGATTCAGTGATCCCAATGAAGGCAGACAAGGACATTCTGGCCCCCGAATTCACTGATCTCGAGCTCACTACGCTCGGCCCACAGGCGACCCGTGCAGCTTTGCACATCCCCTGCCTCGCTTCCCCTTCTTCCCGGCTTCTCGTCTCCTGGGGCCATCTTGTTTCCTGCGTTCCCCGCTCTCAAGGACAGACGTTTTTTAAAACTAAACCATGCCAAAAGAAAAGCTGAATTGAAGGTCTACATGAATTTCTTTTTGAGAGATTGAGTTTCAGCTTTTATTATTTGCTGAGGTGGAGCTTTTGTTTGCCTTTTTCTGCTGTTGGCAGAGCTCAGTTTTTGAAGATGGCTATTTATAAAGTGCATTATGCATGAAAGGTATTTAAGGCAATCTAAAGCTTGCATCATGCCCATGCTTCTGGAGCAGAACGCCCGGATCTGCTTCCCTTGCTCCCAGCCCCTTCTAACTGCTGAATAAAACAGTGAGTAGCAGTTTTTCTCAAGTATGTTCCCAGTTCTCTCATCTTATGGCAATAGTTCTTAATCTGGGATCTACAGACAGGATTTAGGGGGCCCGTGAACTTCAGAGGAAGATTTTATCTTTTATCTTCAATAATCCCTAATTGCACTTGGTGTTTCCTTCCCTTGTGAAGGTAGGTAACAAACCACAGCAGCTGCGGTAACAAGCACAGCAGCACAGTCATCTCTGGGACTTTGTCATCCATCAAAATCACAGGTCCTATCATAATAGCACTTGTCAGTTGCCACAGATGTCCCAAAATACCACCTGTGCTAATCTCCTGCTCAGAGTGACAGTTGTTACCAGTTACTCTATCACACTTGCTGTTATTAACATTTTAGTAATTAACTCGATATATCTGGCTTCCTCTTTAATCCTAATTATGTCATTCATTTATAAACATCATTCTGATGCTTCATCACCTAATCCATAGGGTCCAGCACTCCCCTCCTTGTCTCCACCCTCGGACCTTACTTCCCACTAGCTTGTCTTTTTTTTCCTCCTTCATCTCCTGAATCTATACTCTGAAGTCCATTTTTGAAGGGCTGCCCACTGGATGGAGCTCCCCATGTGCTTACCTGCTCTCGTCTCCCTTCCCCTGGAGCACCTGGCTCCTGTCTCTTCTCTGGCCACCCTCGCAGGGGCCACACACTCATATTCTACTCCAGAGATAGAGCAATTGAATTGCTCACTCGCTGTGTGTCTCCTGGCTTTTCCCAGGACTCCCTGGCGGCGGAGATCGAGGGAACCATGCGCAAGGAGCTGCAGCTGGAAGAGTCGGAGTCGCCAGACATCGCGTAAGGCCTTGGTTCTCAGCTCCCAGGGGCTGTGGGGTGGGCACCAAAGTGCACTGTGGTCCTTCCACAGATGATCCAGATTAAGGGAAATTAGAGAATGAAGCCAACAACAACATCCTCCTTCCAAATGGCTCCTCTGGTTGGGTTTTAAATACATATTGTGAACTTGTGGAAAGTTGGGGAAGGACAGATGTATTTCCCATCTCTTGTCACACAAGCTCTGTCTTGACACCCCCCACTCACTTTTATCTTTCTTTTTGATGGAAAACATTAGAGTATTTTTACCGTGGCGGATTCATGTCAATGTATGGCAAAACCAATACAGTATTGTAAAGCAAAATAAAGTAAAAATAAAAATTAAATAAATAAAGTATTTTTAACATCTGTTAAGGAAAGAAAAATAGGATGCAGTATGAGATACAGAGAAGGGCTTCCCAGGTGGCTCAGTGGTAAAGAATTCACCTGCCAAGGCAGGAGATGCAGGAAACTCGGATTTGATCCCTGGGTCAGGAAGATCTCTTGGAAAAGGGAATGACAACCCACTCCAGTGTTCTTGCCTGGAAGATCCCATGGACAGAGGAGTCTGGTGGGTTACAGTCCGTGGGGTCACAAAGAGTCAGGCACAACTGAGCACACATGTATGTGTGAGGTTCAGAGGGCTCTTTGGGAAGGTGTGAGCAAGGCTTCCACTTCCCTTCTGCATACATTTAGGGGTGTCAGCCTTTATCATCTCTCTTGCTAACTTGAAACCTTGCGCTTGACCTGCTTAGAGGCGTAATAAACCTGGAGTTTGATTTAATCAAGTTTTCTCTGTATCCAAATGCCATAGACAGAACTTGGAACCCCGGGATCGACCAGTGTCCCTAAACCTCAGTGCACGTGTGAAGCCGTTTGCAACCCAGAAAGAAGCAGCCATTACAGAAACACACCTACCATTTTCTCCTTAGAAGGGAACAAATGAACATCAGTGCAGTTCTGCTCTTAAAGATGGCAGTTTCCGGTGGCGGGGGTGAGGGGGCCGGTGTTTATCATCTCATTATAGATGTTTAAGACTAACTTGAAATCTTACTTTTTAAAAAAATATGAATGGTTGACATAGACTCATTCTATGAAAATATTTTGAGCCCTGCTATATGCTTAGCAGTAAACACTGCCCTCCTGAAGTTTGCATTCTAGAGACTATCGAGAAGAATAGTAGGTGGGAGACAAAAGTTAGTATTAAATACGTTTATAGGTCAAGCTTAGGGGAAGTAGGAAGCAGTATCACTCTAGCTAGCATCACCTTTAGGACACAACCATGTAGTGGAGCCTTGAATTCTGTGGGCGTTGAATCTCTTGAATTCCAACCAACCCCCTAAGAAACATGGAAGGTACAGGGTGGCGGGTTGCTTGGGGGTCACAGTGGACCTGCTGCCTGTTGGGTCCTCAGTGAATAGTGTTGGGAGGGTTGAATTCCAGGGTCATTCCTGCATCTGCTTAGTCTTGGATGATGTTGTGCATTCTCCCCAGTCACCAGAAACGAGTCTTTGAGACCGTGAGAAACATCAACCAGGTCGTCAAGCAGAGGTCTCTGACCCCGTCCCCCATGAACATCCCTGGCTCCAACCAGTCCTCAGCCATGAACTCCCTCCTCTCCAGCTGCGTCAGCACCCCCCGGTCCAGCTTCTACGGCAGCGACGTCAGCAACGTGGTCCTGGACAACAAGACCAACAGCATCATCCTGGAAACAGAGTCAGCCGAGCTGGGGTGAGCCAGCCGGGGACTTTTATCTTTCTGTTTGGGGGATAGGTAGGGGGTGAGTGAACACAGGTCCAGTCATCAGAAGAGGGAGGCCTGAAAAGTGTAGACTTACCTTTCAGTTCTCAAATTTGTTGTGCCAAACGGCTGAGCTAATGCTTATCTTGATGCTGGTATGTTAACCAGTTTAAAGGGGTGTAACAGGACACACCAGAAGTCAGCTTTTCTGTAAAATGTTGGAGGGGAGGATAAATGAATATTTTTTTTTCTGTTAATCTCTATCTGTTAGGCATTTATTTCATGAATCCCTTTGTAGCTTGGATTCTGAAAGGCTGAGGAGGACTCAGGCTCTGTCTCATGACCAGAATCTGGTTTGCTTCAGAAATTGGGGTGCAGCATGTCTGGCAAGTGCCCACCACACTCTGCATGCCTGGGGTGGGTCCTCCTTGTTAGTGGTCTCTCCCTCTCCTCCTGAAGCCCTGCAGGAACCCCACCTCCACCCTCATTGTCCATCCTTTTCCTATGACTTAACAAAATTAGTTTTTCTGACCGATGAGTCAGATAGTTGGAAAATGCTTAATCAGAACTCTGAGGGTTTTTTGGACTTAATTATTATTATTTTTCTTACTGAAGTATAGTTGCAGAACAATGTTATGTAAGTTATAGGTGTACGATATAGTGATTCACAATTGTAAAGACTATAATCCATTAATAGTTACTATAAAATATTGGCTATATTCCCTGTATTGTATAGTATATCCTTGTAGCTTATTTATTTTATACGAAGTACTTGTACCTCTTAATCCCCTGCCGCTGATAACCACTAGCTTGTATCAGAACTCTCTTAGAGATCTCAGTTCCCTAAATTCAAGAGGAAAAAGGTGCATCCCTGGAGCCAACTGTCCTGTTGGAGACCAGGACTTGCAGCCTGAACAAGGTTTCTTCCCTAGGTGTCACGAGGGAGATATTTGTAGGGGCTGGGTTTATTATGTCGTGTTTGCAAGTTTTCCTTTCACTTTAGTAGCCCCCTCCTCACCTGCCTGAGGAAGAAAAAACCAACAGAGGGAATTGTTCTTCTGGACAGGCATTCGTTTCCCCATTTTTGCCTACATTTAGCCGTTTGCCTTGGAGAAGGCATTGGCAACCCACTCCAGTACTCTTGCCCGGAAAATCCCATGGACGGAAGAACCTGGTAGGCTGCAGTCCATGGCGTCGCTAGGAGTTGGACACGACTAAGCGACTTCACTTTCACTTTTCACTTTCATGCATTGAAGGAAATGGCGACCCACTCCAGTGTTCTTGCCTGGAGAATCCCAGGGATGGAGGAGCCTGGTGGGCTGCCGTCTATGGGGTCGCACAGAGTCAGACACAACTGAAGCGACTTAGCAGCAGCAGCAGCCGCCGCTTGCCTTGGTTTCCTTAGAAGTTCCAGCTGCCACCCGGAAACTAGTAGTAAGGACAGTGCTGTCCAGCGCCCCCTGCTGGCTGCTCCGCGCTCACCCCCCGTTTCCCCTCCTTCTAGAAACGAGGAGCGGAGTAAGAAGCCTGGCACGCCAGGCACCCCGGGCTCCCACGACCTGGAGACGGCGCTGCGGCGGCTGTCCCTCCGCCGGGAGAACTACCTCTCGGAGAGGAGGTTCTTCGAGGAGGAGCAGGAGCGGAAGCTCAGGGAGCTGGCGGAGAAGGGCGAGCTGCTCAGCGGCTCCCTGACGCCCACTGAGAGCATCATGTCCCTGGGCACGCACTCGCGCTTCTCCGAGTTCACCGGCTTCTCCGGCATGTCGTTCAGCAGCCGCTCCTACCTGCCGGAGAAGCTTCAGATCGTCAAGCCGCTGGAAGGTGATCACAAGGGGCCTCGGCCCCTCTCTGCCCTCCTCAGCGACTCCCTGTGGTCCCTGATCCACCACCGGAAAGCGGGCAACCTCTGTAACGCCTACTCCTTTTTCTTCCGGGATAGCCACCCCCGCTGCTGGTTTGAGTTCCTCTGAGTGCCCCAACCTCCACCTCTCCCGGTGCAGGTTTGGAAATACAGCCCAGACTAACCTCCATCAGCTAAGCCAAAGAAAAGAAAACGTGTTTGGCGCTGGTTTCCTAATTCTCTTGCATTCAGAATCTTTTAAATACAAATGGTTAGGGAAGGCAGAGGCGCTCCTGACATCCTCAGGAGTCAATTAGGTCAGGTCAGAGGGCTCTGAGGAGTGCAGAGAATTGATGCTTTGACTTTTCAGAAAATTTGGTGTCAGGGAGGGGCTGCAAAGCAAACCTTGTTTTAAGTTGTTTATTCAGTAACCATGAGAAAGCAGTTTCCTGTTTGTTGACTCACATGTTCTACTTTGATCTTCAAACAAAAAGGGTGTGGCTTTCTTCAGATGCAGTGTGCTCCACAGTTGGGGGGCCGGGAAGAGGGTGGCTGTGAAGGAGAGTGAGCTCTGTACCTCCTTAAGCCTACCTTTTCCAGGGGCCATTCAGGTTTAGGTATCAGGAACACCCTAGATGATTAAACTCATGGAAACACTTTTCTTTCTCTCTTTCTGCTTTCAGCATTATAAAGTATGTTCCCTTTACTTATCACTGCCCTGCTAAGAACCATCAGGTGTTTGTAATATGCATTTTTTTCACCTTCTTTAGTTTGAAAACCCATGAGAGTTTTAGAAGATATTTTAATTCTATATTATACATCTAATGCAAAGCCAAATCAGAATTTCTGTAGAGGCAGTATTTCTCAACTTCTTTAAGAACCCATTTTAGACATTAATTCCTAATCTATCCCCTCAGAAAATGTAATGTGATAGATATACTGTTTACGTATTACATGTGTATCTGTGCCTAAAAAGAGTACAGTTATTCACCCCAAAAGAACCAGTTTTCGGCCCTGGAGTGGGGGCTGGAGTATCACCTCTGTTAGGATGCATGCTGTAAGATGAGCTTGGGAAGGAAGAGGGTGGACAAACATTCTTTTTCATGATTACTTCTAAATTGTATAATGTAGTCCTTAGATTTCAGAAGAGGGATAGCTCATCCTTTTTTTAATTTATTCAGTTGTAAGCTTGGTGATTGTTTTCTGATTCACTATTATGTCTGTTTTTCTTTCAATAAAATTTTTCATTTCTGCAATTTTACTTTTTGCCTTTCTTTTCTTTTTTCTCCTTTGTCTCTCAAAGGTCATTGGAATTTATCATCTCTATCTTGTCTGCTTTCTACATTTTACTTTGTGTTTCATTGATCATCTAAGGATATATTTTTGACTGGTTTTCCAAGCATATTTTAGAAGAGATTTTTTTAAAGAAATTATTTTGACCAAGTCATCTTTTTCTCTTTTAATCTTGTGACATAGATAGCAGTATTTCTGTGATAATTTAATAGAATAAGAACAAATCCCATTAGATTTGCAAGATAAACTTCATCTATAGAACTCTGTTCACCAGGAACCTTTACACTACCATTAAAAAGTCATGTCTTATCAATATGGGCTATAAGGTATTCTCACGATAGAATCTAGCCTTCTGGCTCCATTTTATAGTCCTTTGACTTCTTAACAGTTTAAAATACAATCAACTTTTTTTCTTCCTCTGCAATTACCTTTTTGTGTTACTGTGTTTAATTTGATATGATAGAGTGCTGACATAGAAGTATGCCTGATGCTGTGTTCATTATAGCTCTAACTGTGATGCTGGCTAAGTTACTTCACCTTTTTGAGCCCTGTTTCCCATATTGTAAAATAGGGCTCACATCTGCCACACAAGATTGTGGCAAGGAATAAATGTGATGTGTTTTGTATTATGCTCAGCATCTATTAGGTACTTATTAACTTGTAGGCTCCTTGAACTTATTCCTGTTCCGGTAACTCAGGTAAAAAGGCTAGCCTCACCAGTGTTGAGACCTGGACCAGCATTGTGGTGGTGCCATGTTCTTACCTCCTTTTTCAATGGACCGCCAAGAAGCTGATAGGATTCCCGTGTTCTCCAGTGACCCAGGTAAATGTACCTGGGGTGAGGCCCCTGGAGAATGTTGGCTGGGATCATAGCAGATAGCCAATCTATGCCTTCCATCTGTCTTCCTTACCTGTTTAATTAATCTTGCTGTCTGCTCATTGGTGCCAGCCAAAATAGATGGGCTAGGTGTTTTGTCTCTTCACCTTACCTTACACGTTTTAAGTAGGTGAAGAACAAACAAAACATTCAAACTAGAAAGAGATATATCTGCATTAAAAAGATGAATCAGACAGTATTTTTTTCCCTCTATTTTGCTCTTCCTTTCTAATTATAACCAGATAGTATTTCCAAATAAACAAGTTAATATGTAATTAGGGAAAAGCACACACTTCCAAGCTGTCCATTATCCAGCAAGTTTAGTTCTAACTTTTAAGTCTCAGGTGCCCTGCTGACATAAATGGATTGAGTCTTCTTCTCTTTTGGTGACATGAAAACCTTTTAGTTAAAACAGTGGGGTGTGGAAAGAAAACAAACAGAAGGAAAAGGGTAGTGACTGTAATTATGTTTTTGCCCTATCCACACCCTGCTCCATAGGCCTTCATCTTGGTGCTGACTGGGAACACAACATTTCCTCTCTTTGCCTGCCTGACCCCAGCGTCATTCACATGTGGGCGGGAGAAGGTGATGTTGACGGGAGGTGGGGTAAAAAGCCAAGTATTATGCATCTTTCAGCATAATCTTTCCATTGTAGTCTCACTAGATTTCCTTGCTCTGCATTTTCAGGGAATGCAAATAACTTGGTGTACTTTGTAGGCTATTTAACTCCAAATAGCAACTCTCTGTAGCCTCATTTGTGTCTTGGACTCATGCATAGGGTGGGGAAAATGGGGCAGCCTGTTAAACAGATGGAAGACGGAGGCCCACCGGACTCTTTTCTGGGCCTAGGCCTCCAGCCTCCTGGTGCATTGTAAATGTCTAGAACCCCCTTCAGATGGATGGGGAGACCTGGCACTTCCTTGACACAGTTCTTCACTTTCCAGTGTGTTTGCTTTGGCTTTAGTCCCCTTCCAAAGGTAGAGGTGATGTGGCCACATTGCACCTGGGGATTTCTCATCTTCCTTCTAAGCCCTGGTTGTGCTGCTCCAAGCTGGGTATCAAAATTCTTTAAAATTTCTCCCCAGTACAGTTTTGTTACCAGGGATGTGGGTGTGTGAATAGTGAACACAAACAGTGTGCCCATTTTGGATTACTATGCATGGAGGTCCCCAGGAGTGGCAGGAGAACCCCAGTGGCCGGAAACCCCATTGCATCCCCTGGCAGGCCCTGGACACCCATGAGGAAGTTCCACTGCCTGCTGGGTATTCCTCCAGATTCTCATTGAGCCCAGGTTCCTGGCTGGAATGCTGATGGCCTTGCTTGTTTTCAGATCTGTGGTTTGGGGAGGGAAGTGGGGTGAGTTTATGGAAAGAACTAGGCCTTTGGCACTGAACATTGGCTGTGCTACAACTAACTCAGTGACTTTGGAAGTTAGGTAACTTCAGTAAACCTCTGTCTGTGAAAGTGCGTGTCATAATACTTAACCATGACGGATGGTTTTGAGGAATGAGTTGAGGTGATACATATAAAACAAGCTGCCCTGATGACATGTCTCTGTACAGGGTAGCTTTTTAAGAAATAGTGCCATGGAACCTAGGACTTAGGATCCCATGGACAGGTTTGTTTCATTATATGCATCTTTGGTCTTTTTTCTTTTCTTGTTGCATTTAGACTATTTTCTATTTTTATTCAGTACATTCCAGTTAAGTAGGTTGCTATTGTACTTGTGACACTTAATGCCCGGATAAACTCCAAAGTGTGTATGACTTTTTTCTGTTTTAAGTGGATTTGAAATCGTCCATCTATAAAACCCTTTTAAGACTCTTTGGCTGAGACTATCCGATGAGAAATTATTTTCCAGCAGTGTTTTGGAGGCAGTGCACTCAACTGCACACGGCAGAGGACTGGGGGCTCAGTTACATTCCTGGACCACTTCCTGGCCCCACTGCCTGCCTCCCTTTCCCTTTTCTTTTATCTGGACTCCTGAGCTGCTGGCTCCTGGCTTCCCTAGTTCCCCTTTCTGACGTTCCCCCAGGGCAGCCTGGAGGGATCCCGGCTCTCCTCACAGAGGATGCCCTCAGCAAGCCAGCAGTGACAGTCTGAGAGTTATTTGTGCAGGAAGGCTCTTGCATTTTCATGCTTGAGAACCACTTTCAAAGTCTCTCTGTTGAGTTTGGCATGTTTTCAGTGTAGCCAGCTTCTTCATCTGTGGAATGGGTATAGAATGCCCAGCCTCACGGGCCGCACACCCCCAATACCAGAGCCATGTGAGGGGTAATAATGTCCTAAGGGGGAAAGAGTTGCTCTGGCAGATGGGTTGGGCAGAATCCTGGCACAGAGCAACGTGCTAAAGGATCTGAGATGTTGTTCTTCAGTACATACGCTTCTTAGCCCAGGCTTCCTAAGAAGGCTTGGTCTTGGAATACCTCTCTCTGTGAGTACCTGGTACACCCTCCAGGTCCTCAGAGACACGCTCTGGTGTTATTACAGACCTTACACCATGTCATCTGAGTCCCGGGGTCTGGTGTCATTGAGGAGATCAGCTCCTCTGCTTCAGACCTCTGGGTGGACTTACATGTTCTTAAATCACATCTCTTTAAGCCAGTTCCCACTCCCCAAACCTGCAGCCTGTCAAGGTTGCTGCCAGCATACAGGAAACTTAGGTAAAGGAGGTAACGGCCATGCCCACCATTTATCCGTGTGCTATGATCATATGTTTTTGCCTTTCTCTTGTTGTGGGTGCCTAGGATTGGTTTGACATCATCTGATTCTGTTTCTGCTGTCTTCCCTATTCCCAGCATTATGTGCTTGGCATAGAATCCACATATCCACCCCTGCTCCCTACCCCTCTTTCTGTGCTTGTCGTGCTTATTTTTTCCTCTTCTATGTCTAAAGTGATTCTGTGTTGAATTTGGGGGTTGACATCAGTTGCTTAAAATAAAGAGTTTGTCACCCAACATCCTTGACACATAGTATGATGTTGATTTTATTTTGTTAAAAAAATGGATTTTTGCCCTGAGATTGGTGCTCCTTCTGGGCATGGAAGGGGGTTGGTGCCTGACATACAGCAGGAGGGGGGCAAGGCAATTCCGTGGGTGTCCCTCCCTGAGTCCACCTGTGGCGCCCAGGGCCCGCGGGGTTCGCACTCCGCGCTGGAGGGTGGTGAAGAGCCATCAGCTTAGACTCCCGTCCTAACCCTCTCTTCTCCCTGTCACCCCCTTCCCCCCCGCCCTTTCTCCTTGCAAGGTTCTGCCACCCTTCACCACTGGCAGCAGTTGGCCCAGCCTCACCTTGGGGGCATTCTGGACCCCCGGCCTGGTGTGGTCACCAAGGGCTTCAGGACACTGGATGTTGACCTGGACGAAGTATACTGCCTTAACGACTTTGAAGAAGACGACACAGGTGACCACATTTCCCTCCCAGGCCTAGCTACCTCCACGCCAGTTCAGCACCCAGAGACCTCAGGTGAGAGGTCCCGAGCACGTGTGACTGTCTCAGGCAGCAGAAGTTACCCAAGCCGGCCTCAGGCTTTCCCAGAGGAGATGCAGGAGCCGCCAGCGGCCGAGGAGGAGGAGGAGGAGGAGGGGTCTGGTGAGGGCACCGCCATCAGTCCTGTAAACCTGGCACCTCTACCAGAGGCAGAGTTCCAGGCCATTCTCACTTCCGTTCCGAGCACCATCCGTAGTGGCTCTCTGTCTGTAGCTTCTGCTCGTCTGTGTGGGTGATGATGAAAGCATTCCCATCATGGGGTTCCGTTTTTTAATAGAGTCTGATGCCTCCTTTTGTAACAAATGGGTGCGGCTCCTTGCCCATCTTGGAGGTGCATGGCCCAGCAGGCTCTTGAAGGGGAGCAGGAAAGGCTGCTAAAAAAGAAGTGGATTATTGCCCCGTCATTCCCGCCTAATCCTGAGCATCAGCTCCCCATTTCTGTTCTGGGTTGCTTCCCACATCTAAGGGGCAGCTTCTCAAGTTCCCTGATGACCTCCAAACTGAGCTGAGCTGGGCAATTTTAGGGGAAATTTTGAGTGCTGGAATGTTCAGAAGGTTAATGAGAGAATGTGTTACCTGCATGATACATTAAAATTGGAAGAAGCCCAGAAAGTGTTCAGGATTTCAGACAGCACTTCAGAGATCAGCCTGTTCATTTCCTAACTGTAGTGAAGATATGTGTGTTTTCGTTCCAATTTATACATGTGTTCAAAGTGGATTTTTTAAAAGTGCTTTAGCAATTCTTCTTAATCCAGCAAACCCTAAGAGGATGTTAGTAAGCTTTTTTAGAGAGAGAATTCTAGATGAATCTGGAAAAGAGCCCTGCCTGATCTCTGTGTCCTCCCCGCCCACTCCCCCTCCCCCAGTATTAAAGTTATGACCATGAGTTTGCAGAATTACATATCCTAGGTGTCACTGGGATGCAAAGCTTTGTGCTCGGGGCCCTGGGATCACAGGATCACATGGGTTACTATTTACCAAGACTTCCTGGACTTCCTCATTTCTTGGGCTGAGGGGGAGAGACCCAGACAAAGAGGAATTAACCCAATGTCATCATCCTAATGACATTTCCAAGTCACCAGGTTTCAGAAGAGCACATTCATCTTTGTGACTGACAATTTTCATTCATGGACGGTACAACACTCCACATATAGTACAGAGCAGGTGAGAGCTGAGGTTCATGGTAGTGTCTCCCATCCCCTGGGTGAGTTCACACCCCTGTGGCCAAAAATGTTTTTAATTTTTTTTCCTTTGACATAAACTAGGTATCATCAAGTAAAAAAGATTGTTTAACACCTAGGTTTATTTTTATTTTTTAGCCATTAGGTTACCAGATTAAACTTGCAATGGAATAAAAATTTAGGATCTTCTCACAAAGAGGAAACCAGCTTAGGTATTGTTACCTCCTTTTGTCATCAGCATTGGTGCCCTTCTGGAAGGCAGACAGTGGGGCAGGAGACACTGTGTCTGCTGATTTTGTGACTGAAGCAGCAGGCATTATGTCAAATGTGGTGACCCTTCCCTGCAGCCTGACAGGTGAAGTAGAAGTGAATGCTGTGAGTTTAAAGAAGCACCATTAGGTTCATCTTTGAAAAATTGTAGAGAAGGAATAAAGCTTACCAAGTCAGCTAAGAATATCCCTCTGAAGATAGCAAGGGCAAGGGGACCAGGTGTGAGGAGCTAAGTCCTGACCACTTTCCTCACCACACACAAAGGCATATCTGTTGCTTCTTCCCTCCTTCCTCAAACCTGGAACAAATCCAACCCAACAACTCTTGAGAAGACCACACAAACCTCCAGTGGAAACTGTAGAGGGGTCACATTGGAAGTGTGCGGCCAAAATGAGTTAGATTGCTGCAGGGAATTTAGAGAAGGTCTGATCATCTAGACAAGCGTTCTCATGAGATTGTTTTCTGAGTAAGGTGTGTCAAAAGTTCTGTGCAGGAGGGAAAGGCATGGCTAATAATTTGGCTCTTTTTCCTTGGTGGGGAATTATGGGACCATTTTGATTCTTGGAATGTAAGAAGCACATCACTCAATGTAAATCATCCCAGGGGCCCTGAGTGACATTATGCACATAATCGTGGAGTCATGGGCAGACAGATAAGCTTCAATGGGGAGGCCTGGGGCATCCTCTGTCTTGAGATTTGTCCTCAGGCTGGCCTGCTCTCTGCCTTGGTCTCCCCTTTGCTGTTGCCAAACAGCACAATTCCAGGAGCTGCCATCTCCCTGGGAAGACTTAGTAGGGAGAACCTTTGAAGACAGAAGGTGATTAACCTTTCTTTTCTAACAACTGGTATTATGGGAGGAAATTGGGAAAACTTGTATATTAGGCAGTTTTGTCTAGAGCCTGCTCTCTCATGGAGAAAACATTTTGAGTGCTGAAAAATATTTATTAATATATTTTAATGTATTATTGTATCATTATTTGATTTTTATAATCTCATGTCTTTAAAAAGGATGAATCCTTGTTATATTTGTAAATAATTTAGATGATTAAAATGGATTATGATAAACAACTTTTAGATTATTAGTTTTACTTTATTTCAGTAACATATTTTGTTTTAATTCATAAAGTGTACTTTTATCAGAAATAATCTCATACTGTCAGTGTTTCGAATTTTAGGTATTTATGTGTAGCGAAGAGCCTGCATGTGGTAAAGGTTAAAGATTAGAGGATAAAATCACACAGTTAGGTCAGCAGATGGTAGTTTGGATGGACAGTCCAATTGAATTACCTGGATGCCTTGATTCTTAAAGGGAAGACAGAGGAGGAATTAAAGCAACATGGAAGAAAGTAAAGGTCAGCTTACTTAATACTCATACACATGGAGACCATTTCCAGTGGGAGAAATGTCCTAAAACAGACTCCTACACATCATGGCAGCCTACTTGGCAGTGGTTCTGCAGTAGAGCTGTATTATCTTTGGGGCTGAGGTCCTAAAGTTAGTGTTGAAAGTAAACAGCTCATTTGGTCAAAAGTACCCTTGGAAATCCCTGAAGGTGCAGGTCTTCAGCCCCTCAGAAGCAAAAGCCAAGAACTAGCTTCCTTTGTAGCTTTCTTATTTGTCACACAGGCATGCGCTCTGCTCAGGCGAGTTCCTGGAAGGGAAGGGAACAGCTGAAAGAAGCAGACGGTTAAGGAACTGGGTGTCACTCCAGCCTCCTCTGGGGCCGGGCTGGTGTGAACAAAGCCTCCAGTGGGCATTCTGTCACACTTGTCAGTCCCACTGGGGAAGCAGGACCCAAAGGGGCTTGTGAGGGAACGCTGGCCATGGGGACCTGGAGAATCTGGAAGGAAAAGTCTGGTACATTCAATTCACAGACCACTGGGTCTGGGAATGTTCCTTCTTGTCTCTGCCTAGAGAGCTGAGGGAGTTCCCACTCAGATGGCCAGCCTTTCCAACCTTGCCCTGGTGTGTAGCAGTTAGAGGAGCTTGGTCACGGTGGACAGAACCAGGATCTGCTCGCACCCCTGTGTTAGGAGATGTTAAGGAAGTCCTGTGCTCTTGCATCAAAGTGTATACTACACCACAGCAAAACAGGCCAGTGCAGCCTGAAGTGGAAAAATGAATGAAGAACTGCTTTATTGACTTGTCTCAAACAGCATGGAGTCAACCCTACTTAAAATTTCCAGAATAAGCCTGCTTTCTGGAAGCGCTTTCTCTAGGAACCTCATCTCTGAAAACCACAGGAGAGTGCTCTAGTGCTGGGAAGGGCACCCACGTGGCCTGCTGAGTGGGTATTTGCACTCAGCCTTTTCTAAAGTGAAGGGGCCTTGAGGGAGTTGGGAACCGAGTTTCAGGTTTGCTGTCCAGTTGTACCACCTAGCGATGCCCTGGAGAAGTGCACCTTTGGACTGGCTCCAGGAGCACCAGCTGGATGAACTGGGGCCAACTTAGCCAGGCCAGCTCCCCACACATGTCGGTGGTTGCCACAGGACAAACAAGAAGGCAAGAGGGCACAGGATCCAGCTCTGCTGGCATCTTAAGACTCCAAAGAGATTTTTACATTTGCACTTTTGACTTTTTTTCCAAAAAGTCACTTTATCTTCTGAAGATAGCCCAGAAGCCACTTGAAAGAATTTCTGGTTCTGTCTGCCGCGCCATGAGATTATTCCTCTGTTAAGTCACTCTTTAGATAAAACAGAGTAGACAATGTGGTACGGCGGGTCAACTAAACTTTTCATTTGTTTAAGTTTTGCAGGAACCAAAAGTTGTACAGAAGCCAGAATAAGATCTTGTGATGTGGTTTTCAGTCTCTGTGCTAGAAACCTTCCCGGAACCGATGGGCTGAATGTCTCCACTGGGGACTCCTGGGTCTTTCAAACTGTAGATGGGGGCTGTGTAGAAGAAATGCATAAGAAGCAGAGAAAAAGAGTTACAGGCCCATGTTAAGCCTGGTACTAACGGCTTTCAAATACCATCTTGTAACACTGTGTGGTTTTAAATCACTTTTATCTTTTTTTTAAAAAAGGAAAAGATAAAAAGCGGTTCTGCTCTATTTAAAACTGCCTTTGTTTCCCTACTCCTCAGAGAAAAACACCAGTTAAAGCTACGTTAGTCCCAAACAGCGTTTATGTTCATGATGAAACACAGGGCAAACAAAAGTTTATGGAGTTTTTCCCACATGGACTCATCACAGGATTCTTTTCCCCCAGAAAAATTCATGCAGAGACAATCTTGAATAATCAAGGGTTAACTAAGTGTAAAAGTTCCCTTTGATAGATTAGGATTTTGTACCAGTTTCAGAACCTGGAGGAGGAAGAACAAATAAAAATAATAAAGGATTAGGGGCTTGGGGGAGGAGAGGGGGAGAAATGCAAGTTCATTCCTAAATAAAATACTTGATGAAAGTATTTGTCAGTGTTTGTACTTCTAGCTCACAACACTGCGGTCCTCCAATCAGACTGAGAAAAAGAAGGAGGATTTAAGTAGGAAGTCAGAGCATTAAATCCAGGAAACCCTGTCCTTGGAGGCCTCATGTGAACAGCACAAGGTGAACTCACAGCACCTAAGGCAGGGCTTTGGGGTGCAATAGGGCCTGGGCCCTCTCCCTGAGCCCCTGCTCCCTGCCCTGAAGACTCTGTTAGCGCCTCCTGCTTTGGGAATATGCTCTATCCCGTACACAGAACTGTAGGAATCAGCCCCTAACGGCTCTGTGGCGACTCACTCTCTCTGTGTTGTGTCCCAAGGAAGGGAGATGCTGCAGCGGCCCGGCGGGCAGTGGTGACTCAGAGAGCTGGCGGGTCCAGGCGTCCCAGTGGTATTGCAGAGGGGCTGAACCTCTGGCTTTGGCACTTTTGATTCTTATTGATTTACCTCAGTCTTCTCAAGCTGTCCATCGCTTCGGGGGAATGATGACCTCTGAATTTTAGCAGCCTTTTCCTATTCCCAAAACCCATTTGCATAAGATGGGTTTTGCTTCCGCTGATGCAACGGTGTCTAAAATATCCATCTCACACTAGCTGTTGCGATTGAAGATCCAATACGTAATGGGGTGGAGGAGGAGGTGAATGTGTGTGACCTTTTGATTTGATACTCTGGCCATGCTTTTAAATGGAGTATGCTTCTAAGTTTAAATCCAGCCTCGCTTTTGTTTAATTTTTTTTTAAAGATGTTCTCTCTCTTATAACTGTTCTGTCCTAATTACTTCTACTTACTGCATTTTTTTCCCTCCCTCCCAAATAACCCATCATGCCTGATATTTGGGATGCTTTTCTCAGGTTTTCTGTTGCTTTTGTTTCTAGACTTTATTGCAGTTAGAGAATCGTGATTGTTTGGTTGCCTTTTCTTCATAGCTTCTTCCGTTTTTGTTTTGCTCACAGTCATTTCTCAGTTATCTGAGTTCCTAAACCATTACTTTTTTGATTGAGAAGCAAAGATGCATAAAGGCTATTTTTACATGTGTTTCCCACACCCCTCCTGCTTTGCCTGGAGCTCCTTGAGGCTGAGAGTTTGCTCTTGTGGCTGTGGAGCTGGCTGCCATGCCAGGGGCTACCGGAGCCTTCCTTGACACACAGAGACGACTTGGACCACAGCCATCAGGGCAAACCAGTCTTGCACAGCTCCTGAGTCACTGCCACCATTTTTGTGCTTTGGCTTTGTCCTGCCTGCCTTCAATTTGTGTGTCTCCAATATTTTTTTTAATTTCATCTAGTTTCTTGTTTTTCTTTTTTCTTTTTTAAAGACACAGTCACCTGTGTGTGGATCTGTAGGTTTGGGGCACCGATCTATTCTGGTTTGATTTCCTTTTTGTCAAATCCAAGAGAAAACTTGCCATAAAGAGCTAGAAGATTCTTGTTCCAGACTTTTGAATCTTCAGCGTGCTCATGGCCTCCAATACCCTATCATTTTTCTCCCAGGAGGTCTCTGGGGGCTGAGAGGCTGCAGGGGTAGAGCTGGTGGGGAGGAGGGGGGATGATCGTAGACCTCACCATGCATGCTATTGGGAGCAGCATCTTTTTTTTCCTTTCATTTTTTCCTTTTACATTTGAGTTATGAATGAGGATGACCTCTACAATCATGATGTCTCCTGTAGACTCTATTCCTACTTCTCACCTGCGGTTTTCTGATGCATGGTCCTAAAGCTTCTGTGATTTACTTTGCTCCGGATCCTGGTCTTCAGCTGCCTTAACAACTCTTTGGAGCTTTCAAAGGAAATAAGTTGAGGACAACTTACTCATTTTCATCATAAACCAGCCATCCTAGAAATGGCAAGAAAGCAGCTCAGGGGCACTGATGCTGCTTATAGTGCTGTGTGCCAGCCCAGCCCTGGCAGAGAGTCTGGGCCCTGGGACTCTTGCCAGCAACGTTGTTGCTGAGGCAGCTGAGGCCCCATCTCCCTCCCTGCCGACCACAGATAGGCAGTAGTGGAGCCAGCTTCCTCCAGCCCCTTTTTGTGTAAACTGAAAAGGGAGCCCATGAGCCTTGCCCTGTTTCTAGGTGCAAGTGCCCCTCCCTGCTCTGCACCTCTCCCCTCCCCTTGGCAGAGCTTGGCACCTATCTGCCAATGAAAAAAGTAAAGCAACAAAAGAAGGAAGCCGGTTCAAATCTCTGAGGAGGGAACCCAAATTTACCCCCAAAGGCTCTTTGGCCCTGCAAACTGGATCCACTACTGGCCAAAGAACGCTGATGGGAAACCCTGTCTGGATTGGGTTGGAAGCTGGAATTCGATGCTCTGCATGCCAGTGCTCAAAAGTGTGGTTGTTTTTGAGGGACCACCTTCGACCCAGAACATTCACGTTTCACCTTCCTCGCCCAGATCCAGTTTACAAGGTAGCTCATCGCTTCTTGCATCTGTCGAGGGCCATGCGGGACTCTGACTTTTCTCGTGGGAGTACTTGGATGCAAGGACTATATTTTGTTCCTCCCCTCCCCTTTAGCCCACCACCCTGGGAAGTGCATGTCACAGACCAACTCCACCTTCACCTTCACCACCTGCCGCATCCTGCATCCTTCAGACGAGCTCACGCGGGTCACACCAAGGTAAGGGACCCAGCTGCGGGGTGGGCAGGGTGGGGTGAGATGGGAACACTCCCTGCCAGACTTAATGTCAAGGAAAGCTGAAGCAGAAAGAGGGTTGTTCAAAACCAACTCCAGCCAGTGGAAGCATCTCTCACCTGTTCAAGTCCCATCTCTTTTTTCAAATCAAGACCCCTATTGATTCATATCCAGCACAGAATAGAGAGACCTGGACCCACTTTAAGTTGCCTTCTTGGCCATGAAAGATTCTTAGGCCCTGCCTCAACCAGCTGAAGTTCAGGGCACTACCGCAGGCTCTAAGGCCAAGTCTGTTGGCTTTTTGCCCCCAAATTTGCCAGTAGAACACGTTCTTTCACAGAATGGAGTTACTGAACCCTGTGGTAGCCCTTATGCCTCTGGAAATGGCCCCAGGAACCATGCATGCATCACAGCCACACTGTAACAACTGAAATGATGAAACTTGAACAGAGTCACATGCTTGGTGTGGTCCATTTCCCTTGGGTGCCTCCAAGAAGTTGGCACCATCTGACGAGAGGACTTGTATGGCCTTGGCAGGGTCGGGGGAAGGGTCTGCTTGACTGGATTTCAGGCCTCCCAGAGCTTCTGGTGAAAGGGAAAACGGTCTCCCGCAACATGGTGGTATGACCCCCCTCAGCCATTTTCTCTGTGGTGCGAGGTGCCAGGGTGAGTGGAAAGTATCTCACAAGAGGGAGGCGAATTGGGCCAGCTCAGAGGGAGCAGCCACCCCAAGGAGCACCTTCAACTATGAATAATTCTCCACAGGTCATGTGAGGAGGACGACGAGGCAGCCCCAGGCCCTGTTGAGCTGAGAGCAGATGTAGGGCAGAGAGTGAGCCCACGGGCAAGGCAGGGGGTGAGCACGCCGCCAGCAGGGCCTGCCTGGCAGGGCCCTGTGCAGGAGCTGTGTGTGCACGTGTGGCCGCCGCTAACCCGTGACGTGGGTGTGGACGTCTCTCTGTGGTTGTGCCTGGCTAATTCGGCCTTGACAGCAGATACCCCTAACCTGTCTAAACACCCCAGTCAAGCCAAGTGCCAACACTAATACAGGTCTAACCAAAGTTCTTACCGGAAGGGGATCTCTAAATTTTAGCTTGTCTCCATCTCCCTTCCTGTCTCTGGAGAACCTGGCTTCCCCATCCCCCAGCTTTATGTTTGAAGAGATTGTGTTGAAAAGCAATGGACAGAGCTTCCCCTTGGGAGAGGCTGGTGCCCTGGCACTCTTCTGATGGTAGCTGTAGGACTCAACACTGCACCCCGGCCTTCTTCTCTAAGTCCTTACGGCCTCATCAGGGATGAAAAAGCCTGAGAAGTAAGTAGCAGGAGAAGGCTTTTTGCCTGAGTTTGAAAGAATGGCAGCCTGAAACAAAAATGGAAAATCTCTCTAGAAGTGATTCTGTGACCAAGTACAGATTTTTTTTTTTTTTTTTTTTTTGCCCTCGATTGCTTGTAGATCAGTTTTGTAGAAATCCGCCTGTGCCTTTTGAAGACCCACTTTTTAGGCTTCAGGATCTGCTGTGGTTTCTAATCCTGTGTTCCTCTGAGTGGTCCCCACCCACCAGCATCCCCTCTCCCGAGCTTGTGTGAGACGGGCCTATTCTGGGTTCCTCACCATGTATAGACCGACCAGCGGTGAGGTCACCTGAGTGTGGAGCCAAGTGGCGCCGCAGCTTGTACTTGGCTTTTGACCTGTCCTCCCACAGGAGGGGTCCCTGCTCCACTCATTCTGGGGATCTGCCCCAGAGCCTGTCCCCTTCCTCCCCTTTCCCTAAGTTGGTGCTTTGTCCAAGGTATGTGGCCCGTCCCTTGCCCGGCTGGGGAGAGAGGGCTCTATCCCCCTGTTCCTGGGGACCACCCAGCTGCCTGTTCCCAGGGGCACTCGAAGCCCCTGCTGTATCCTTAGGTAGGTGCCAGGGCAGATCTTATGAGACTGTCAGGAGGGATGTTTCTGTGCCCCTCAGCTGCTCATCCAGCAACAGCTTAGGGCCTCCGTGCCTGGGGTCGGGGGGTGCCTCACTCCATCCCTGTAGCAGTTGTGTGAAGAGGGACTCTTCTGGTTTCCAGGCAGACAGCAATGCATTTCCCACAGCTGCCCTTTTTTTATACTTTCTGCCCTGACTCTCCTGACTGCTGAATCCCAGCTTCTACAATATAGTGGGCCCTCAGTCATATATAAGTGGACAGAGGAATCTCTCTACTTTCCTATAGTAACTAGGTTGCACCACCCAGTGGGCCTTTTTCTAGGTGGCTCTTTAGATGAAGGTCTGATGATACATGACATGGCTCCATCTGTTCCCCTGTCTCCACTCATCAAGGTGGACGTAGCACCCATGGGAAGAGTACTGAAGGGCAGCAGGGAGCAGAGGAAACAGTCCTGTAGTGGGAGTTAGGAGCCTGGGATCTGCTGCTGACTTGATGTGCACCTTCCAGCCTCAGTCTCCCCATTACCCAGGGGCCCTCTACCAACGTGTCCCACTTGCTTCAGCCACACCCAGAATCAACTCTCATACCCCAGAGCCCTGGTTAACATGGGTACCTGGAAGGAGTGCAGGAATTTGAGGGAATTGGTAGAGACAGAGCGCCTCTCTGCTGCAGGGCTTTCTGTCTTATCTTTGGGGTCATTCAGACTTGGGTTCAAATCCAGGATCTTCCACTGAGTAGCTGAGTGTGACGTTGAGTAAATCACCTAATCTGAGCCTAATTTCCTCACTTGCAAAGGCAACAGTTGTATTCACCCTCTAGGGCTGAGAGAAGGGAATCACGTGTAGCTTCTTGTTGATGTAAACCTCCCCCGCCCAACCACCCTGATTCAGAGACTCCACGGCCTCTACAGATGAGAGGGAGGATCAGACATGAAAAGAGGCATCCAGGGAGCCTGGGTTGGAGGAGTCCCCTCAGTATGTCCCAGGCCTGCCCTTCGTCCCTTCAGGAGGCTGGCCCAGACCCTTTCCTTGGTTCTCCTGGGCATTTTCTGATCAACGACCTGTTGTGTTTTCTTATCAGCCTTAACTCGGCCCCAACTCCGGCTTGTGGCAGCGCCAGCCACTTGAAATCCACACCAGTGGCCACGCCATGCACTCCCCGGAGACTGAGCCTGGCCGAATCCTTCACTAATGTCCGTGAGTCCACGACCACCATGAGCACGTCCCTGGGGCTGGTGTGGCTGCTGAAGGAGCGGGGCATTTCTGCGGCTGTGTATGACCCCCAGAGCTGGGACAGGGCCGGTCGGGGCACCCTCCTGCACTCCTATACCCCCAGGATGGCCGTGATCCCCTCCACACCACCAAACTCACCTATGCAGACGCCCACATCTTCTCCACCTTCCTTTGAGTTCAAGTGCACAAGCCCTCCCTACGACAACTTCCTGGCTTCCAAGCCAGCCAGCTCCATCCTGAGGGAGGTGAGGGAGAAGAAGGCGGTCCGGAGCAGTGAAAGCCAGACCGACGTGTCTGTCTCCAACCTCAACCTTGTGGACAAAGTCAGGAGGTTTGGCGTGGCCAAAGTGGTGAACTCAGGGCGAGCCCACGTCCCCACCTTGACTGAGGACCAAGGACCTCTCCTCTGTGGGCCCCCAGGCCCTGCGCAGGCCCTTGTCCCAAGAGGCCTGGTACCCGAAGGCCTGCCCCTCGGATGCCCCACCGTCACCAGTGCCATCGGTGGGCTCCAGCTCAACAGCGGCATCCGACGGAACCGCAGCTTCCCCACCATGGTGGGGTCCAGCATGCAGATGAAAGCCCCTGTGACGCTCACCTCGGGCATCTTGATGGGTGCTAAGCTCCCCAAACAAACTAGCTTACGGTGAGGCTGGGAAGAGGCCCTTCCCCTAGAGGAGACCAGGCTGGCTCCCGCCTCCCTCTCCTCCCCGTGCCCTGAGCACACTCCCTCTGCCCTCCTCTGTCCATCCCCTCCTGAGCTAGACAAATCAACCTCGTGCCTAATGGGGGCAGAGTGGAGACTCTGTAAAATGTGTACATAGGACTTGGAGACCTGTATCCGCCCTGCCCTTTCTTCAGATCCTGCAGGAAACGCCCCAGCAGGGACATCACTCTCTTGAGGACCTAGCCTATGCTGGTGGGCGAGGGCAGGAGCAGCCGGGTGTCTTTCCTTCTTCTTTCCTTTGAGAAGCACTGAAACCCCCAAGTGTGTTCTTTCTTATCCCATGGATAGGAAACCAGTGAATTTGTGGCTGCCTGCCAGAGCCACACATCGTGAGCTGTCAGGTGGCACAGTGGTTCTGCCACGCCGGCGTCACTGGGCACCTCACCTCTCCCGCCCCGTAAGAGCGTAAGGGGCCTCCGTCCGCAGCCACGTGCAGTTGCCGTAGCTTTCACGATGGAAGAGTTAGTTGTTCTTTCTTTCTGGGGTCCCAGCTTCTTTAAGACCTTCACTGCTCGGCCCCAACGGACGGTTGCTTCTTTTTTTTGACCTGTGACTTTTTCTTCTTATGCCTTCAATGCGAAGTCATCCTTCCATGTTTTGTAATCCACTGTCAGGCCAGATGTCTGACCTGAAAGAGAATGTATTTACACTCCTGCACCATTTGGCAGCCCCTGTGTGTTCTGTGTGATTTACTTTTTCCGTTTTTTTTTTTTTTTTTAATATATGCAGGGGAGTAATGGTACTAGATGGGAAGTCGCAGTAAAATGTTCTCTCTATGGTTCTGTGACACCAAAATACAAGTTTCAGACACACCAAGCAGCTAGTGAGATAGCAGCTTATTTCTGGGACCCAGTGTCACAACCAGTTGATTAAGACCAGACCCAATGTGACTTTAACAATAGGACCTTAAGGAAAAGGGATCGGGAGAGAGGTGGTAAATGAACCTTGTCAACAGTGAAAGAGTAGAAACACAGCCAAAGGTAACACCAAACCAGTTCACGGTGAAACAAGGCTTTGGTGGTCCGTTGGTTCTGGTCTTTACTCTAGACCCGACACCCTTGAGCATATTCTCCCACCTGTGGTCTTCTGCTGCAGCCATTCGATACCCATGTGTTTCGCCCTCTTGTTTCAGAAGAGTGGTCCTAGAAAAGCCCTTCATGTCCTTGTGCCACTTTCCATCCTTAGGAAAAGGTAGAGGTGTTGTGAGAAGAACCATGAACAAACAGGGAGCCTGGTCCCATCCCTGTCATCCACTAAGTTTCAAACTTTTATTTATTATTTGTGTGTGCTATATTTTAAACAAACGTTCTCTGTCCTATCCAGCTTGGTCACAGTGTGTCTGTGGCTTTCCAGTCCAAGCAGATCATTTATTTATTCTCAGCTGGGGACTGTACATCATGGTGCTCTGTGGCCATTTGTTCCAGATGTTTATGGAAGGATAACATCTTATGCAAGTAAAATCATCATTTTGCAGCCCCCATTCCCTTTTTCTCCCACCTCCTTGGCAAAGATGTATCCTTCAACTGAGTGAGTGTGAACTTTTGTCCACAGAAGATACTTTGAGAAAGTTCCCAGGAGCAAGCTTCAGTCCCATGATTTCAGACTATTTATTCTCTGACCACGAGGGTGTTTGTTAATTATGTTTTCAACTCTCCTCTCTGTGGTATGTGTGCACTCACTGCACGGAACTTATATCTTTTTATTTGAATGTATTTTAAAGCGGTAGGTAGAATAACAAAGGAATATGAAAACCATGGACGGAATGGACCATTTTATGTATTCAGAGAGAGGAGCTACTCATCATCACAAAGGAAATACCCGTGTAAAATTCAGCAATTCAGAGGTTGCAGTATTTAGTATAGTTAATAAATGATCAACATTGTGCAACCACTACCAAAAAGTGTATCGTAATGCATCCAAAATCAACAATAAAATTTTATTTGCTGATGAATACCAATAAAATAAGTTCAAATGATGGAAACCACACTGTTATTGATTTGTATTTTGTTCTTTTCATCAAGGAGTTGATATCTGAAAGACGGGAGGGATTCAGCTCTTGGGGGAACTTAAATGAAAGACATATACTTCTGTTGTATCCCACCTTTCTTTTAATGTAATACTTTCCACTAGATAAACTTCTAGTCAGAGCTGGAAGCGCTCTCTCACTTTTCAGGGCTGTATACTACTCTACCGTGGGTCCGTGCCCACTGTGAATACATACACACCCCCATGAACCTTTAAGTTAATTCTAAACTTTCACTATCACAACACTGAAATGAAAAAATATTGCATATATGTAATTTTCCACATGCATGAACTTACCTATAGGATAAATTCCCAAATAGATGTTGTCAAATTGCCTTCCATAGGACTTGGTTGGGATTTAAAAACCAAGGACAGTGGAGGATCACTAGACGGAGAAGAAAATGTCAAAAAACTTACTGTCATTTTAATGTGTGGAAGCAGTGAAGTAACCCAAGCAAGCATAGTGTTGGTGGTTTCAGTGGCATGGATTTCAATCAAGTGCTGCCATTTAGTAGTCCTGTGAACTTGGTAAGCCACTTCTGTTTGGGTCCTCCATTTTTTTAACCTGTAAATGGGAAATCCCTTAGGTTACTGAGCTGAGGAAATATATTTTGAACATCTATGATGGACCAGACACTGTTCAAGGTAGTGGGGACATGGTGATAAGTGGTCGACCTCTCTCATGGAGCATACATACAATCTTTTAACAGCAAAGAGATGACCAAACATGGCATAATAAGGGCTGTAGAGAGAACTGAAATAGGCTGATCTGAGGGACTAGGTGGCTGCTTTGGGCAGTCGGGTAAGGCCTGTCCAAGGAGGTGGTATTTGAATTGACCATGTGAGCTCTGGCACAGGAGCATTAGTGCAGAGAGAACAGCTGCTACAAAGGCTCAAAGGTAGGAATGCACTTGGTGTGTTTGAGGATTAGAGAGTGGATCTGTGTGTCTGTGTGCCAGTAAATAAGGGGTGAGTGGTTATGATAGAGAAACCAGTGTTCATCAAATTGTCCCATGTGATGCCAATGTTTCCCAGCCACTTTGCAGTGGTCAGGGCACCGGATTATTTCTGGCCAGTGGGCTGTGAGCAGAGAAAAGGCCACTCATGATTTTTCCTCTCTTGCTCTAAATTCAAGCATTGAAATGGTAGTGTCACAAGTTGGTGGAGCTATCATCATCCTGGGTCTCCAAGGACCCATGAGACCTGCCCTCCCACGTTTGACATATGCTCTGAAGGAGAAACCAACTTTCGTTGTCAAGCCAGTGAGGTTTTAAGGTGCTTCATCAGAAACCTTGGAGCTAGGGCCCAGGTATGTTTCACTAAGCCCTCCAGGTGATCCTGGGGCTCACTAAGCTCTGAGAACCACTGTGCCAGATCAGGCAGAGTTTGATTGGGTGTCCTGCCATGAAGGGGCCTCTGTCTCAGAGGCCCAGGGAGGCCAGGCAGCTGTAGCTATAGCCACCATGCTTGAAGGGGAGAGAGAGGGAATGAGTTAATCTACCGACTGGTGCAGGAAGCCTCTGAGACAAGGTGACCCTGCATCTGGGTTTCCAGGATGAGTAGGATTTGCCAAGTGGGGAAGGCATTCCAAACAGAGAGTAAAGGTATGGAGGAGGGATGGGAAAAGGAACCTAGAATGCATACTTCTAAGTAGAAAGGTGAATAGAAGGACAATAGAGTTAGAGAAACCACTATTTTGTGAAACTAATTTATTTAGACAACAGTGGATGTTAAAACCATTGGGTAAGACAGGATAAATAAAGTGGGTATATGCCTCCCACAAGCTGGAATGAAAGCTGGTCACAGAACTTAGATGCTTTCTGAGGAGAAGTTGGTGGAGGTAGAAAGTTATGAATTACCTGAACTGACTGGGAGATCATAATAGGGATTAAGTTAAAAAAAAAATTTTTTTTTAATTAAATTTTTGCACATTTGGGCTCCTGGCTGGAAAACAGTATATCCTAGGAGGATTTCTTTTCTTTGGCCTGTAGAGGGCACTTGGAGACAGCAGAACCTGAAGGAACCTGCCCTGATGGTCCAATCCTAAAACCAGATGGGTCTGCGTTTCCCTGAAAAGTATCGATAATTCAAGGCAGGCAACTGTCCTAGTAGAAATATTGACGAAAGTCATGAGGCCAGGTGAACTGAAGGGAGGCATTCATAAACCAGGGGATGGCATACACACAGGTTTAGGGTATTAGTGAAAAAATTGAGCACAGGATGAGGAAGAAACCACCCCAAATAGCCTCTTGCCACTCCCAGGAGACACAGGAACGCATTTTTTAAAAAGCAGTTTACAAAAAACTATTCTATATTAGGATATTTCCATCTTTTGAAATGAACCCACCCCCTTTTAATATATCTTTCTTTTAAAATAATTTTTTATTCTTTGTTACTGAATCCAGGGTTGGGGTAAGTACTTGTTCAGTGGTACTTAGGATCTCACCACATGAAATCCCAAGGTTCAGGCTGAGCAAACTCTGAAGTTCCAAAGAACTGAAAACCAGAGAGGGAAAGCAGGGCCTTCAGCTTAAACCAGCAACATGGAGACTCAGCAGTGCCTTGAGCAGACGTGAAAGATCTCGGGAAAGAAAGCAAGATGATTACCTGAGAAAGCCTAGTCTGAGAGGACACACTGTGCTACCTTAAGGAGCCTGAATTTGAGATGAGACACAGCCCCACCTCAGGGAGACCCACTCTGAGGGAAAAGGCAGCCCTGACTTCAGGAGGTCAAGTCTGATAGGAGGATATACCTTCATCAGGGGCTTCCCGGGTGGCATAGTGGTGAAGAATCCACCTGCTAATGAGGGAGACACAGGATTAATCTCTGGGTCGGGAAGATCCTGTGGAGTGGATGATGGTAACCCACACCAGTATTCTTGCCTGGAAAATTCCAAGAACAGAGGAGCCTGCTGGTGTCACAAAGAGCTGGACACAACTGAGCAACTGAACCCACACGTAGGAACCCCAAACTGAGGAAACAGAGCCCTGCCCTTGAGGAACCTCAGTGAGGGGGAGTACAGTACTCCTTCGAGGAGACCGAAAATGAAAGGAGACACAACCCTGAATCGAAGAGCCTAAGTTTGAGGGGAGACACAGATCTGCCTCAAGGAGACCACATTGAGGAAACCCAGCCTTGCCCTTGAGGACCCACAGAGAGGGGGAGATAGAGAGCTCCTTCAGGGAACCCAAATCTGAGGGGAGACAGCCCTGCAGCAAGGAGTGTGAAGCAGGGGGAAAATAGTCTTGCCTTCAGGAAGTCCCATTCTAAGAATGGAGCCCCATTCTAAGATGCAGTTGTTCCTCAGGGAGCCCCACCACAAGGAAATACATCCTGCCCTTGAGAATCTACAGTGAGTGGGAGACACGGCACTCCCTCAGGGACCCAGAATCTGAGGGGAAACACAGTCCTGCTCTCTAAGAACCACAGTCCGAGGAGGAGATACAGTCTTGCTCAGGGAGCTCCATACTAAGGGGAAATGCAATCCTGATTTCAGGGAGCCTAAATCTGAGGGCAGACACAGTCCTACCTGCAGGGAGCACTACTATAAGGAAACACAGCCCTGCTCTCAAAGAACCATAGTCTGAGGAGAGTCTGGCTCAGGGAGCCCCACTCTGAGGGAAAACACAACACCAACTTCAGGGAGACCCAGTCTGTGGAGAGATACAGCCCTGCCCTTGAGGATCACAGTGAGGGGAAGATATAGATTTCCATCAGGGAATTCAAATCTGAGGGGAGACACAGCCTTGCCTTCAGGGAGCCCCATTAAGAGGAGGGGATATAGCCCTTCCACAGCCAGAATCTGAGTGAAACACCCCTACCCTCAGGAAGTCCACATCTGAGGGGAGACAACTCTGTCCTTGAGAAGCCACAGTAAGGGGAAATCTAGCAATCCTTCAGGAAACTGGAAGGGAATGCATGCCCTACCTCAGGGAACCCCACTGTTTTGAAATACAGTCCTGCTCTCAAAGGGCCATAGTCCGGGGGGAGATACAGCCCTCAGGAGCCCCACCCTGAAAAAGCAGTCTTGACCTCAAAGAAACCCAGTCTGAGAGGGAGACGCAGAGCCTAATACTGAGGTTAGAAACAGTTCTGCCTCAGGGATCCCACTCTGAGGAAACACAGCCCTGCCCTTAGTGAGGGGGAGACACAGTCCTCCCTCTGTGAATAGGATTCTGAGGTGAGACATCACCCTGTCTTCAAGGAGCTGCAGTTAGAGTGTAGACACAGCTCTGCCTTCAGGGACCCCCTAGTCTGAGGGGAGACACAGCCCTGCCTGAGTGAACTTGAATCTAAGGGGAGTACAGCTTTACCTTTAGGGACCCCCATTCTGAAGGGAGATACAGCCCTTTCTCAGGGAGCCCCAAGCTGAGAGGAGAGACAGCTTTACCTCAGGGAGCTTCACTGTGAGGAAAACTCAGCCTTGCTCTCCAAAAGTTACAGCCTCAGTGAGATAGAGCTCTGCCTCAGGGAGCCCCAGTCTTAAGGAAAATACAGCCCTGACTTTAGGGAGCACAAGCCTCAAGAGAGATGGAGACCCTGCCCTTGAGAATCCACAAAGAAGGGGAGACACAGAGCTCCTTTAGAGAACCCGAGTCTGAGAAGGGAGACATTTCTGTCTTCAGGGAGTCCCAGTCCAAAGGGAGACACCTCCCTACCCAGGGATCCTCACTATGGGGAAACACAGCCCTGCTCTTGGAAGAACCACAGCCTGAGAGGAAGATACGGCCCTCCCTCAGGGTGCCCCACTCTAAGGGGAAACAGCACTGATTTCAAGGAGCTCCAATCCGTGGAGAGATACAGCTCTGCCCTTAAGGATCACAGTGAGGAGGAGATACTGAGCTCCATCAGGGAACGCAAATATGAGGGGAGACACAACCTTGTCTTCAAGGAGCCCCAGAATGAGGGGAGACACAGCCTTGCTTTCAGGGAGCACCATTAAGAGGGGGGATATAGCCCTTCCACAATTGGAATCTAAGTGAAACAGCCCTACCCTCAGGGAGTTCTCATCTGAGGGGAGAACTCAATCCTTGAGAAGCCACAGTGAGGGGAGATATAGCAATCCTTCAGGAAACTGGAAGGGAATACATGCCCTACCTCAGGGAGCCCCACTGATGAGCAGAAAAGATAGTCCTGCTCTCAAAGAGACCCAGTCTGGGAGAGAGACAGATAGGCCACACACAGCCCAATACTGAGATCAGAAACAGCCCTGCCCCAGGGAGCCCACTCCGAGCCCTGAGCTTGAGGAGCCACAGTGAGGGGGGAAAATAGAATTCCCTCAGGGACCTGGAATCTGAGGGGAAATACAGCCCCGCCTCAGGGAGGATGAATCTAAGGGAAACACAGCCTTGACTTCAGGGAGCCCCAGTCTGAGAGGAGAAACAGATCTGCCTGTGGGAACTCGAATCTGAGGGGAGATACATCCTGTCTTCAGGGAGCCCCATTCTGAAGGGAATTCAAGCCCTTCCTCAGAGAGCCCAAATCTGAGAGAAACACAGCTCTTCCTTCAGGGAGTTCCAAGCGCTGAGAGGAGAGACTGCTTTACCTCAGGGAGTTTCACTGTGAGGAAATCTCCACCCTCCTCTCCAAGAGACAGAGTCTGAGTGAGATACAGTCCTGCTTCAGGGAGCTCACTCTGAGGAAACTCAGCCCTGCCCTTGAGAAGCTACAGTGAGGGAAGATATAATGATCCTTCAGCAAACTGGAAAGGGAGATACTGCCATACCTCAAGGAGCCTAACCGTTGTGAAAGATAGTCCTGCTTTCAAAGAGACGCAAATCTGGGAGGGAGACACAGACCTGCCACACACCTCAATACTGAGATCAGAAACAGCCCTGCCTCAGGGAGCCCACTCTGACCAAACACAGCCCTGAGCTTGAGGAGTAAGAGGAGTGAGTGTGCCTTCAGGGACACGCAGTCTGAGGGGAGACACAGCTCTGCATGAGGGAACTTGAATCTGAGGGGAGATACAGTCTTGCCTTCAGAAATCCCTATTCTGAAGGGAGATAAAACTCTTCCTCAAAGAGCCCAAATCTGAGGGAAATACAGCTCTTCCTTCAGGGAGCCCCAAGCTGAGAGGAGAGACCGCTATACCTCAGGGAGCTTCACTGTGAGGTAAACTCAGCCCTGCTTTCCAAGAGTCACAGTCTAGTGGAATATATAGCTCTGCCTCAGGGAGGGCAAATCTGAGGGTTAAAACAGCCTTGCCTTCAGGGCGCCCCATTCTGAGTGGAGATACAGCTCTTCCTCAGAGAGCCCAAAATTGAGGGAAACACACACCTACCCTCAGGGATCCCCAAGCTGAGGAAACACAGCCCTGCTTTCAAGGAGCCACAGTCTTACAGGGAGATACAGCCCTGCTTCCAAAATCTTAAGTCTGAGGGAAGAGGCTCTTCTTCAGGAAGCCCCAGTCTGAGGGAAGATGCAATAGTGCCTCGGGGAGCTTCAGTCTGAGGAAACACAGCTCTGCCCTTGAGGAGACACAGGGAGGGGGAGATACAGCGTTCCCCCACAGGGGTCACTTGCTGGTTTCATTCTCTCACTGCCTTCACAGGGGTTCAACCATCAGTACGGGAACTCATCACGCCAGTCGCGAGGCACTTGGCCAAGAGAAAATACCACCAAGACTTCTTCCAGCCCAGTGTGATCACAGAAAGAGCCCTGCCTCAGGAAACCACTCTCAGTCACACAGCACTTGGACTTCCCTGGTGGTCCAGTGGTTAAGAATCCACCTGCCAGTGCATGGGACACGGGAAGATCTCCTGTGCCAGTGTACAGGTACTGAGCGCCCCGGCCAGGGTGCCTCCCACTAGAGCCGCCGCTCGGTGATGAGAAGCCAGGTGCTCCTCAAGGGAGAGTAGCAGGTCGGCTCTCTGCAGCTAGAGAAAGCCTGAGCGCAGCAACGAAGACCTAACACAGCCAAAATAGTAATAATAAATAAATTAGTTAATTAAGACAAGAACACAGGACAGTCTGAGGGAGAGACATAACCCTGTTTCAGGGTGCCTCACTATGAGGAAAAACAGCCCCACTTTTGAAGAGCCAGTCTGAAGAGATACAGCCCTGCCTCAGAAACTCCAAGTCTGAGGGGAGCAGCTGTTTGTCAGGAAGCCCCGGTCTGAGGGAAGATACAGCCCTGCCTTAGAAAGCTTCAGTCTGAGGAAACACAGCTCTGCCCTTGAGGAGACATAGGAAGGGGGGAGATACAGCATTCCCTCAGGGTCGCTCGCTGCTTTCACTCTTTCAGTGCCCTCACAGGTGTTCAACCGGTAGTGCTGGAACTAAGATCCCGCAAGATGCGAGGGGCATGGTCAAAAGAAAAAAAAAAAAAAAAAAACGCCAAGACTGCTGGGATCCCAGTGTGATAACAGAAACAGCCCTGCCTCTGGAAACCACTCTCAGTCACACAGCTCTTGGACTTCCTGATGGTCCAATGGTTAAGAATCCACCTGCCAATTCAGGAGACACAGGAACATCTCACTGTCAGGTGCCACAAGTACTGAGCATCAGCCCCCTCCCTACCCCAGAATCACGGCGCGGCTATGGGAAGCCTCATGTCCGCAACAGTGAGTAGCACCCCCGCTCTCTGCAGCTAGAGAAAGCCCCGGCAACAAAGACCCAGTGCAGCCAACATAATAATAATAAATAGATTAGTTATTTTTAAAAAAAAAGAAGAAAAAAACCCAGCACAGTCTGAGGAGAGACACAGCCTTGTTTCAGGGTGCTTCCTATGAGGAGAACAGAAACCCAGCCCTGTTCTTGAAGAGCCACTGTCTGAGGGCAAGATACAGCCCTGCCTCAGAGAGCTCACACTGAAGAAACACAACCCTGTCCTTGAGAACCACAGTAGGCAGGAGATAACAGCCTTCCTTCACAAAACCAGAAAATAAAGGGAGACACAGCCCTCCTTAGGGAGCCCCAGTCTGAGGGAAGGCACAGGGCAAGGCAGAATTCAACAGGGTTTTCTAGGGGCAGGCAACTGCAGTACTGGGGGCCATTGGTAGCAGAGACCCACAAGTGCAGGCCAATGTCTAACGACCTTATTCAGAAGAGAAAAGCCAGAGAGGTATTTTCTCCCAAGCCCCCCAGTACATAAATCCTTGGTCTTCCCAGGGACTTCTGTTTGTCACCTGTGACACCAAGTAGACTAGCAGAATAACAGCAACAGCATGCACGTGACTCCTCACTCTCCCGGTTACCTAACTTCCAGCCACCGGTGGTGTTCATCACCCTTGGGTCCCTAGTCTGTGAGAAGCTATTGCCTTGTGTGCTCAGCTGTATGAGTGGCTGACCCACCACAGAAATGGTTGTTTGGCTCGGGAACTGGGTTGGAAGATCCTTTCATTTGCATCAGCTGATGCCCAATCTCTGGCCCCCCTCTGAGGCTGCTGTCAAGGCCAGAGTTCTGACCAGCACATTACACAGGGGTGAAGACAAGGGGCTTACCCAGGTGTCAAATCCCTGGGACTTTAAGAACATGTATTGTGGTACTTCTCAACACTTAATGGTGAAGGATCAGTTGGTTGCTTTTATTTTTCAAATTGATCTGTCATGGGCCAGTATTTTTGTAACGTGCAACAATGATAAGTTACAGAAAAAAATAAAATTAAATAACCCAAAATGCAAGACCAACTTCTTAATTACTAGACTCAACAGACATTAAATTACATTTCTAAAGTACATTACATGCACTCAATGGAACTTAGCATTTTTACTAATTTGGAATTGTTTTTCATTTCAGTTTTCCTCCACTCAAATCTGGAAAGCATGAGCTGCTCACTAATTAGAGGTAACCATGGTTACCAACTTGTCTTCAAAATACATTTAAGAGTTCCTTTTTTTCCTTGAGTTTAATTCTACAAAAATAATTTGTCAGTGGCTCTTGTTCCCTTTTCAGTTTCATTGAGTGATTTTCCAAACCCTTGAGCCTTTTGGCAGTCATATTAAAAGTTCCAATATTAAGATTTTTAAAAAATCACCCATTCTTAGAATAAACAGTCCGGGGCCCTGAATTATCTAGTTTTGAAACTTCAGCTGACTGGGAGGGTTAACTAGCAGGTTGGCAAAGAAATGGGCCTGAATTCTGCAGATTTCAGTGTGACTTTCTACAGAGAGGAGCTGGCAACCGCAGGAGTGGTTTTTTAAAAAAAAAACTGTCCACTTGAGGGCATTGTAATCTTCTGTAGGGGAGGAATGGATGCCCAGTTCTTCAGTTCACTAAGTTACTAAGTATAAAGAAATTCACTGATACCTGATTTGCTGCTGTGGTGATTAGATGTCCCTTTGAGACTGGCTCCAAGGGCAGCTGCCCAGCTGTCCTGCGCCTTAATTCAGCCAGCTCTGCTGCTCTGTTCTATCCCATCCTTTGATTATTATTAGTATCTGCCATAATTCCTGAAGCACTGTACTGTGATTTTGTGAATCTCCCACTGGAGCTCTTGGTTGCTGTACCTGCCACATCAGCATAGTGCCTGACACAAAAGTGTGCTTCCATACATATTGTTGGGCCAGCGAAGGGCTTATAACAGTACACACAAGGTGATAAAGAGAGCAGTTGAATCCTTTTCAGAATGGAACTTGGAAAAAGATCAAACAATGTGAGTCACTCTGGCTACAGTCCCAAAGTGTTAGGGCAGGAAAGGCTTGAACTCTTGCCAATTCTGCCTGTTTCTATGTGCCCAGATCAGCATGTGAGCCATGGGAATGAAAAGGTAGAAAAGTTGCTAGTCTTGGAGCTTGATTAGATATAATATTCCACTTGTCAGAAACTTCTTGTGCTGTCTTGAGATTTTTCCAAACCAGAAGGCTCTTAGGAGTTATAGTAAAGTATTCAGAATTAAGATAATAAAATAAAATAAGCCACCCAATCTTAGAGAATACCCTGATGGCATGAGTGACTGGGTTTTTCAATTTCATCACATCTTGAGACAATATTTCATCAAGCTCCTAGAGTTCCATTAGAAACTACCAGATCCTGGTGGTCAAAGAGGATGCAGGAGCAGGCCTGGAAGACTGTGTGGGGGACTTTTCTTGAACTTAACATAACCTAGGACTAAAAGTGCAGTCTGGGGCACAGCAAACCCATCTCCAGGAGATATCCCTTAGTTCTGGCTCAAGGAATAAAAAAGGGAATTCCTAATGGCCAGAGAGTATAAATATTTCTTGTTCTTCTTTTCTTCTCTTTCATGCCACAGCCCCCTGGCAAACACATAGGCACAGTGGTAACAGTCAGTCATGAGCCTGGCCACGGCCAAAACTGAGGAAGAGGCAACTGGCTCTTGGATAGGAGTAGTTATGATCTCAAGAGGGTCTCATCAACCCCTATTGCTTTTTTTCACTCACCGTTCTTCTGTTACTCAGACTTGAACATGGGCCCAAATATGAGAGTGTGTGGCAGAACAGTATAACCAGAGCCAAGTTTTTGGGTGGAGGACCAAAAAGGAGAGTCCCAGGAAACTGGAAAGTTCTGGGGAGATTGTAGAGAGGGAGAGAATAGCTCAGGAAGGCAACCCCATATAGTTGTTCCTTCATGAACTACAGGCCTCGACCCCAAGCCATGCATGCTTGGATCTGGTCCTAATTGGCATATCAAAGACTGAGAACTAAAGTAACACGTAGACTACCATCTACTCCCCAGACCGTCACTGGGCAGTGTCCAACTGATATGGAACCAAAATGCAGTGCTCCTTGTAAAGTGAATTAACCACTTTCTTTTCAGTGTCTGTCTCCTTTGGGGCTTCATGTCCTATTGCATCAGGCCACCCAGGTCCCTTTTCTCTGATCATCGACTGCAGGGATTCATCCTTCGGTCCCATACATCAGGAATCTCTCCTTGAACTTTCTGAAGACTAAAGGACCTTTTGCCATTTGTAGACACAGAGAACGAGGAACAGAAGAAAATCACTTTAATAGCATTGTAACACATTAGGACTGGGGATCACAGATAAGGAAAACATTTTGTCGTCCTATTGTACATTTCTGCCAAGGTGTGAGGTTGTGTTGGACAATGATACAGACATATTTTTCACATTGAAAACTTAATAAATAGATACTTTAAATGTCAGACATCAGAGGTGAGTTATGAGTGTGATTGTTTTCTTATTCTGCCTCCTTTGAGTCAGGAGGTTGCTTCCTATCACACTGCTGAAGGCCAGGTCTTCTAGGAGGTGTATTCAAACTCCTCAGCGCTGCGCCGGCCAAAATCCATCCAGCCCATGTAGTCCCGGTCACTTATCCTGTGGCTGGGGTCCAGGCTCTGCAGGTTCTTGATCACAGACATTCGGCCAGAAGGAGCTAGGGGCAGAGAGGAAGGAAACAGGATAATTATATCTAAGAGCATCACTAGTTCCTATTGTAAAGGCAAATAATAGAAAAGACCAGGCAATATGTAACATACACCCTCTTAAAGGTATAAAAGAGGTATCAAAAGAGTGAGATTGCTGGGCCAAAACCTAAGAGAAAAGAAAGACCCATGTCTGTGTAAATGGAGAGAGGGTAGTATTTTCTACCTGTGGGTGTAGTTTGCAATCTGTAAGAATTTAGGTAAATTAATTTATTCTCGCCTTTCATAGCTGAGACCTGCCTAAGTTTTCCTACTGCTCAGGGTGTTTTCCCTTATATAGCAGGATTTCCTCAGTAGAACCCATCTCTAAAGTTTACCCCTTAAGAGCCTTTCCTGGTGGTCAAGTGGTTCAGGCTCCATGCCCTCAAGGTAGGGGGCATGGTTCATTCTCTGGTTGGGGAACTAAGATCCTACATGGTAAAAAAATAAAATTTACCCCTTAATATCCCTGAGCCTACCTAACTCTTGTCAAGGTAATGTGATGACAATATTTTGATGTTAGAATGGCTTTTCTAAAATGGAATCCAATCTCACTGCTAGATAAATGCTGTTTTAAAATTATTAATTTGAAAGCTACCTTCTTTTTCTAAAAAAAAAAAAAAAGGAAAAATGATATTGAGAAAAAGGCACACTGGCAGATTAAAATCTTAGCATCTCAGTAACACTCAAAGAGGAGAAGGCAATGGCACCCCACTCCAGTACTCTTGCCTGGAAAATCCCATGGATGGAGGAGCCTGGTAGGCTGCAGTCCATGGGGTCGCTAAGAGTTGGGCACGACTGAGCAACTTCACTTTCGCTCTTCACTTTCATGCATTGGAGAAGGAAGTGGCAACCCACCCTAGTATTCTTGCCTGGAGAATCCCAGAGACAGAGGAGCCTAGTGGGCTGCCATCTATGGGGTTGCACAGAGTCGGGCAGGACTGAAGCAACTTAGCAGCAGCAGCACTCAAAGAAGGGTGGGCAGAACAGAGGTAGTTTAGTTCAGCCATTTTGACCAACATGCAATCATTGAACCTGAAATGGGCCCACAGGGATAGGAGTTGAGTCCTTTGGAACAGGATGAGTCCGGGTATGATTCATGTTGAGTGGGCAGTGCCATGATGAGGGCATGTGACTGTTCTGGCCCACAGATCATAGGCCCTGGCATCCTGGGGATAAAATCAGTATCATACCTTCTGTTGTACAAACCAAGGGGCAAGAACAGTCCCTCAGGGATCTCACTGGGCAAAGCCCAAGTGGCTTCAAGAGCAGAGGCTCACTCGATGGTTCTTATTTTATTGGGGGCCACTGTGTCCCCACTGCTCACAATGCTGGCATTGAGCCCTTCTGTACAAGGCTGACCTTGCCAACTGCTGCCCAAGCTGCATCAAGTTGAACCACAGCTTATTTATTGATGACACTGCAGAAGTAGGTATCCTGATAATCAAATAAAGCTAGCTAAATTAAAAATCAGAAACAACCCTATGGAGCAATGTCCCCACCCTTTCTTCCTGTGCCCTCTCTTTCCCCTCCCCATTACTTCTCAGCCTTGGGACTAAGCATCACCCCAGCACATTCCAGCTCTTTTGCAGGGGTTGCCAGTCTATGCAGAGGAAATCAGCCTTTGCTGTTTATTTGTTCAACACATTTCAGATGAACTATTAGTCCCTGCATTCAGCAAAACTCTCAGACCCAGTTATCTGTACACAGTCACACCAAAATATGCCTCATCCTCCTGCTTGTTGCTGCTGAATGCCCCCTCCAAGGGATGAGCACCACTGGAAATGCCATCTAATGGAAGCAACATAGCAGCTTCAGTGTGAGCAGCAGCCTCCGTGGTTGCGGTCGGGGGCATCGTGTACAGTATGGAAGCTGTGCCTGTATCACCCAGAATTTCCCCATTCCACACATGGTTCTGTGTATTTACCAGAGTCCTCACTCACTTCCCCACTGCGTACACAGAGCAGGCACTTACAACCAACTCACACAACTGAAGGGCCTGGCTCCTTGAAACTTTAAAACTTGTAATGAGCAGTACAGCTGGGAAGCTGAATGGCTTCCAGACCCTTTGGGGAGGGCAGGACTTGAGTAAATTCCCAGCCCTTATGCTGCCGAGATGTGCTACCCATCTGGGGACTCAGTCTTCCAGAATCCCAGCTTCCACACTGACACAATGAGGTAATAGACCCTACTGCACAGGGTTGGTGTGAGGACAAAGAGAGAAAACACAGATGGAGCACCGGACTGCGCTGGGCTTGGGGCAGGTGTACACTAATAGAATTCCTTCTCTTCAGATCACTGACATCTCCATAGACAGTTCTTAATGATAAACTCTTGAGCTCTCCCCAAAGGGTGCACTATCTTGTTTAGAATCTTTAAGCACGGCATATACTACAGTTGATTAAATATTCACTGTGATCTCAAAATGTATAAAACAAAGAAACTGTATAGATGGAGATACTTATTTCTAGTTCATATTTGTCAAATAGAAGAGAATTATTTTTTTTTTCCAGCTAGCACTGATCCTTGGTGTTGGCAGCTAAAGTTTCAAGTGATGATTCTTCCCATATGGGTTTGTTTGTCACTGCAGGCTGAAGGCAAAGGGCTGAGAAAAGACAGCAGGAAGGCCCTTCCAGCTAAGAGTTGTGGTATGAAGTCACTGTGAAGTGTCAGTTCTGGGGAAATCATTTGGTAACTGGCTTCTTTCCCAGAACAGTTTCTGGAGGATCTTTCCTGAAGGTAGGAAGGGGCTTCCAGATTATGGTCAATGAAAAACCTAGGATATTCAACCCATATCCAAGGACAGATTTTAAACTACTTTCACACAGACAGTCAGCAGGAACCTCCAAATTTTCAGACATTCTCTGTCGTCTGTCTAATATTTCCACATCTTTCAATATAATTAGGAGGAAAGCAAAATAGAAGATGGTAGTTGGGACAATCCCCCAATAAGAGGATGAAATGTAATGCATCGTCTTCTATTTTTTTCCCTTCTGAATTGTCCTGGTCAAAAATGTCCCTTCTCACTTTCCTATGGAATTGTAGGAGACTCTGGAGAGCCAAACCCTCTATTTTCTCCCCATTTCATCAAGCCACAAGTTAAAGTTCAAATCCAGGCCCCAGAACCCCAGCAATTAATGTTAAGAGAGCCTTGTGGGAAAGGAGCCCACCTCCCACCTCTCCCAGCAGTATTTGCTGGTTTATCATCCAGCCATATTGGTCCAATTTAAAACACAGCTTCACCATTAGTGTCACTTTAGATAAAGTTGATAGGAAAAAAAAAATCTGTCCCAGTTCAAATCATGATTTCTAAGGACCCCAGAGTTGAATGAGCCTCCCCCTGAGTCTCATGAAGAGCTAGAAGGAGCCAAGGGGAACCCCACCTCATACCCTCTTTACAGATGAGACAGTCAGGCCCAGGACAGGGACAGGGCTGTCTGTATGCCACTCAGCTACTGAGTTGCTGAATTACTTTATTCCTAGAGAAAGATTTTGATGCTGAGGAAAGTGTGACTTGTTTAGCTCTTGCCGCATTTGGGTCTGTGTCTCCAACAGCAAAGTAAAAATAAACACATCTCTTGCTGGGTCATCATCTTAAGCCGCTGCTCAAAGAGGACTCAAAACTGCTCCTGATTCTTTCTTCCTGCTACATACTTCCATGAAAATTAACACACAGTCACTTCTTGGACTGTTGCTGTCAGCTCTCAAGTATTCTTGCAACTGACCATTGCCTGCTAGAGGGTTTCCAAATGCAGTAGCTGGGCAGCTCCTGGGTCCTTTATATTTACAGCAGAGGGTGTTTATTGGATCTGCAAACTCTTTCTGAGTTAGTAATTCGCTCAGTAATCATCTTTTAATATCTTTACAATATGTTGAACCTAAACAGCAACACAGTGCCAAAAAGTTTAAAGAAAGCCTTCTCTTAATAAGTTAAGTCCTGCCCCCTTCCCTCTCAGCTTGCTACAAAGGAGGTACAGAAAACTGCACTGTCTGGGGCAAGCAGAATCAGAGAAAAGAAAGTTAAAGACCTTTCACCTTATCGTGTTGCCCAAGTAACCCTTCACTCCCCAGGAGTCACCCACCTTCACCAGCCCGATGGCAGAGAAGAGGGTCAGGCCTGGAGGCAGAAGGGAGGGACAGAGAGGCGGCCTGCGTACCTTTCCGAGCCTGCTGGATGTACCTGGCCAGCAGCGCGCCCAGGTGTGCTCTGGACTCGTCGTCCACCCTCGGCACCGCCCTCAGCTGCCTCCGGGGCGCCTCCTCCTCCTGCTGCGCCGGAGGGCCCGTGGGGTCCGCGTGAGGCATCGGCTGCGCCAGGGCGCCCGCCGCCAGGACCGCCATCAGCAAGCACAGGCGCGCGCCGCGGTTCATGGCTGCGGGGAGCAGAGGGAAGGGGACGTGAACGAAAAGGTGGGGCATCCGCGGGCTCTTGAGGAGGGTCGGACACCCAAGGTACAGAGAAGGGGGCTCAGCCCAAAGGCGCGGGGCTCCGGATCCGCCAGGCAGGTGCCAGCACTAGGGAGCCGGTGACCCCAGCATGCGCGTCCGGGCGCACCGCGTTCCTCTTTGGGGTGAACCGCAATCCGGGGCCCGGGAGTGGTGTGGGGGACGGAGAGAGACCCTGTCCTCTGCCCTGTTTAGCAGAAGGAATGTCTTCGGTTTTCCTTTAGTTTGAGGAAGTGTTACAGCGTCGTCTCTCTTCTCCTAACTGGAAAAACAAGAGATTAAAGACAGGTGAAAATTATCCGAAAGGGACGACTCTGTAGGAAAAATAAGAGCCTTGGTTTTAGAAAAGAGGCACCTTACCAGAGAGCTAAGACGCTTCAACCAGGGAAATAAATGGTGAAACACTGAGAAGCACGGCTTGAAATATGAGACCAATACATAAAAGCCGTATTTTTCAAGTTTCCTCAAGGTGCAAATGGGAATTGGCAAGAACAACTATGTGAAACACAGGCAGGCTTTTAAAAAAATCAGAAATCTGCGCTCAGTCCTCCGGCGTCCGCCAAGCACCGCTGCGTTTTAGATCCGCGCAGATGAAACACTGGGATAGTTCTATCCCTCAAACCTTGAGTTTTCCCGCAGCATTCAGAAAATGAATTTAAATTTAAAACCTCTCGGTAGTATATTTGAAAAGATTGCAAAGTACACTGGACCGCTGTGTAACACCTAGCGAATCGCAATTTGCCGGCTAACCCGAGCAAATAGATGCTCCAGCGTTGCCTGCGCTGGAGAACAAATCAAGCGAGTAGAAGTCTGTAAACCAGCTCTATCCACCCAGCCCGCACTGTCCTTTGTGACTTGGAGAAATGTCTTTCGAGCTGTCGGAAAGAAGACACCGTAAACAGTAAAATGAAATGGAAGGGGAACAGAAGTGAAGAATCATTCTTCGAGGACACTTGGATCCCCGAGAGCCGGGAACCTACCTTCGGAATAGGACGCAGCCGGCTTCGCGGTCCAGCCAGAGCAGCGGGGGAGCTGAGCCAAGTTCAAGGTAGGCGGGCAGGAGGCTGCCTCTTAAATAGCCCCGCCTGAGTCGTTGGCCAGTCATCTGTTTACCCAGTACTGACGCAGAGGGTAGCGGCACGTGCTCCGAGGGCGGCCGCCGGGGCGACAATAGATTGAGGTGGCTGCCTGGGGGGGGGGGGGGGGGGGGCAATGGCCCTGTGGAGCCGGGTGGGTGGCGGGGTGGGTGGCGTCAGCCGCGTCTCGGTCGGGGGGACTTCCTCCCCCAGCTCCGTGCACCCCCTCTGCCTTGCCCATTCCAGCGCGAAGCTCCCCGTCTTCAGGGTGGGAGACCTAGGAATGGGACTCTCCTGCGGGATGGAGAAGCCGCCGCGCGCCTACAGTTCGCTTTGGGGACCAGAGGCGCGGGAAAGGAAACCCGGGATAGGATGGGGTGGCACTAGACAGCGCTGGGTGTCAGCAAAGTGTAATTCTGAGATGGTGGAAATGTCGGCCCCTCTTGGAGCATCCCAGGCTGCTCTGGTTTTTAAACTTTGTTCTCAGCCCCTTGATCCCAGGATCCCGAGGGCAAGGGTCCCTGGGTCAGCGAAAGGGCTCCTCCACGGCTGGCTGCGGGTGTCGCGGACTCTGCTTTACGTAGCTGTGAAACGAGGATGAGGCTATTGGGCTTTGCCCGGAGTTTGGGAAAGGGCTGTGTTTTCTTCCAAGCGGAGCTACCTCCTGCCCGCGGCGCCCGCAGCTCCTGTCGCCAAGCGGCACCAGAGAGTGTCCTCAAAAGCCGCTCAATCGCCGTTCCCCTCTGGCATCGGCATCCGCCAGTTCCATCTTTCCCAGCTTTTACACTTGGGCCGGTCCCCGCCGTCTTTGAAATAAAGACCTCGCTCTTGTCACTCACCCCCCTAGTGGGGACAAGGGAGGCGCCGCGGCAGCTGTGCGCCCTTCCCTGCGGGGTCGCGCCCCCGGCCAGTGCGCCATAGGGGTCTACACTCACCTCCGCCCTGAAGCCCTTTGGGTTAGAGTCATCTAGTTAGTGCTCCAGTTCTCCCGGTGCTGCAAAATTACTGACAACCCCATTTCAGCAACCGGGGAGCCAACAGAAGCAGCAACTGGCCAAGGCTTCTCCACAGTTTCCTGGAGTCTCAGCAGGCTGAGACTTGAGGGTAGCCACCCGCCCCTCCCGCCTTTTCCCTTCCTGGAGAAAGATTTGGACCTGATTCTTTCAAATCAGAATCTGTACTCAGCTCCTGGGATGGTGAGACTGTGGTGTTGAAGTGGGTGGGGAGCCTGACACTTGGTGGGGAGATGCCTGTGGTTGCTGTCCCCCTTTTTAAACTCTAGAGGCTGCTGCATTTCTGCAATCTAAAGGCAACATTTTTGAAACAGAGTTGCAGATTAGATGCTTCCCAGTGGTTTTCCCAAGGAGGCTACTGTGTAAGTTCACTTGGTGAAACTAGTTTTATTTGTGACTGTGGTCAAGGCATGTCTGAGAACATGAAGTTGTTATGGAGCATAATCACCTAAGGGGCTTGCTCAAACACCTCCCAGAGTTTCTGATTCAGTAGGTCTGAGGTGGGGCCCAGAAACTTGCCTTTCTAACGATTTCCCTAAGGCTACTGCTGGTGGTGATGGTCCCCTGACCACACTTTGAGAACCACAGCTACAGAATTTCCTTAGGGTAAGCCAGTTACTGAACTCCCTCCCCTCCATCCATTTAGTTAATATTTATTGAACATGTTTCCTCCTGTATTCTCATTTTCTCATGCCTGGTATCTAGGATCATCTCCCTAATAAATCATGTGCCCCCAAGGTTTTGTCTAATTTCAGCATAATCCTCCTGAGGACATCAACTGTCTATCAGACACTGTTGGGACACAATAGGGAGCAAAACAGGCAAAATGCCTGTGTTCGTGGTGCTTCCATTCTAGCCAGGGAGACAGAAAATAAATGCCACGTGATGTGAAAGGTCTCTGCTTTCATCCAAGAAATGGAAAGGGTGGGAACCACATTCAGATGTGTCACTGTGGACAGCAGAGGTGAGTGAAAACTTGTAACTGTTTTCTGATTTGGAATCTAGAAATTTCCATCTAACTGTGCTGAAAATAATTTAGCTGAGATCCCATTCAGAGTTGGAGAGGCATCCCCAACTCAGCCCTTGAAATCAGGGATGTGATAGTTTCCATGCAGGATTTTTTTTAAGCCATGGGAAGTATCTCAAAGACATATGTCCATTTCTCTTTTGTAGAAAACTGAGTGGAATTTCCAGGGACACACTAGAGCCTCCTACTTTATTTTTCACGGAATTTAAACTTGTTACAGTGATCTCCGTTTAAAGGAGGTTCAGTTCAGTTCAGTTCAGTCGCTTAGTCGTGTCCGACTCTTTGCGACCCCATGAATTGCAGAACACCAGGCCTCCCTGTCCATCACCAACTCCCGGAGTTCACTCAGACTCACGCCCATTGAGTCAGTGATGCCATCCAGCCATCTCATCCTCTGTCGTCCCCTTCTCCTCCTGCCCCCAATCCCTCCCAGCATCAGAGTCTTTTCCAAGGAGTCAACACTTCGCATGAGGTGGCCAAAGTACTGGAGTTTCAGCTTTAGCATCATTCCTTCCAAAGAAATCCCAGGGTTGATCTCCTTCAGAATGGACTGGTTGGATCTCCTTGCAGTCCATGGGACTCTCAAAGAGTCTTCTCCAACACCGCAGTTCAAAAGCATCAATCCTTTGTCGCTCAGCCTTCTTCACAGTCCAACTCTCACATCCATACATGACCACTGGAGAAACCATAGCCTTGACTAGATAGACCTTAGTCAGCAAAGTGATGTCTCTGCTTTTGAATATGCTACCTAGGTTGGTCATAACTTTTCTTCCAAGGAGTAAGCGTCTTTTAATATCATGGCTGCTTTCCCCATCTGCAGTGATTTTGGAGCCCCCCAAAAATAAAGTCTGACACTGTTTCCACTGTTTCCCCATCTATTTCCCATGAAGTGATAGGACCGGATGCCATGATCTTCGTTAGGAGATTGTTTACTGTGATTAGAAATGTGCTTGAAGTCTTATGTTTGGGATCTTGAATTTTTTTTTTTTTCTCTTGAACTTGTATTGGAAATGCCATTATTTGTCTTGTAATTTTCCAGAGGCCCACATAGCCAATGTCATCTGCCATTATATGGAGCAATTTAGCAGAAAAGAAAGAAGGAGCTGCGGTGGTGAACTATTTCCTCTTACTAATGATGAGTTCCCTCAGAATCTCTTAAGATGAGGTGCTCACAAAAGCAAGGCTGAGACAACCTGGGTGCAGGGAGATTACTTGGGAGTGATCTCAAGGAAGTAGGAGTAAGGGAGCAGGGAAGAGAGAGAAGGAAATCAAGTGCATGTTAACGAGGGGGATACTGTTGTGGACTCAATCCCACTGAGGTCTCTCTGAGATAACCCAAGGGACACATCTCATAACCAGCACCCCCAAACCTAGAAGGACAACAGCTCTTGAATAAATATTTGTTGACTGAACTTTTTATCTCTCTGAACATCTTATCTGCTAACATGCCAGAGGATAGGAACCATGATTTACTCATCCAATACAAGGATTATCCTGGACACATGCTAAGTGATCAATACATGTCCACCAAGGAAACAACTTTTAGTTCAGTTGACTGGATTGACTAGGTGTATAGTAGTAAGTGAAAAACCCATTTGTTGGCCTCTGCCTGGGTTTTGGGCTCCCAAATAACCACAGGAATTGTTTTTAACACAATCTCTTTTAGCCAGGGATGTAAAAGCCACCACCCCACTCTGGTACTCTTGCCTGGAAAATCCCATGGACAGAGGAGCCTGGTGGGCTGCAGTCCATGGGGTCGCTGAGAGTTGGACACGGCTCAGTGACTTCACTTTCAGTTTTCACTTTCATACATTGGAGAAAGAAATGGCAACCCACTCCAGTGTTCTTGCCTGGAGAATCCCAGGGACGGGGGAGCCTGGTGGGCTGCCGTCTATGGGGTAGCACAGAGTCAGACATGACTGAAGTGACTTAGCAGCAGCAGCAGTAAGAGCCACCAGAAATGAAAGGTCATCTCCTGAATAAGTGGTGGGAAAGAGGAGAGGTCCGCGGCCAGCCCACTGATCCTCACAGGCAGAATGAGCCTGTGCTTTTCAAACCAATCCTGAAAAGCCAGCAGGAATGGCAGTTGTCAGGGAGACCATCCACCAGTGTCTTCAGGTTTGTCTTTAGTGTCATGTTCCTTTGTAGGAGTAGTAAGAGCAGCCTCTATTGTCTATAACCGGGAAAAGTTAACAAACAGGGAGACTTAAATTCTTTCAGGGGAAGTCTGAAGTTTTTGTGGTCCTGCTGATACAGATTCCCTCTGAAGAGGGGCCTCTCACAGCAAGGGACAAGCACACGTCCCTGCAACATCCCAGCCTCCAGCGGAGACATGTCCTGCCTACCACCATGGTTGCTGCACTTCCCCTCCTCTAAATTAATGCCAGAGGACACGGCTGTCGCTGGTCAGCCTCATCAGGAAAGGTTCTTAGTTTTGCCAACTCAAGTGGTTATTAAATTCAATAATAGGCCTAAGTACACATAATTCAAAATTTTATTAATTTAAAGATAGAAAAGGGTATGTCGTTAAAATGAAGTCTCCTGTTCACCCCTGTTCTTCCCCAGAGGCAAGGAGTGCTTCTAGTTTCTAGCGAATTCTTCCATAGAGAATCCATGAACATACAAGCAAATCAAATGTGTCACACACACACACAAATCATTTCCACTTGGAAGCACATAATATACAATGTTCTCTGCTTTGCTTTTTTCATTTAAGATTTGTATTAGAGGTCACTTTGTACTATTGGCATAATTCTACCTCAGTGTCTATAGAACACTCCAATGGATGGATGTGCCTTAATTCATCTAGCCAGTGCCCTACTGATAAAAAGTTAAATAGTTTCCAATATGTTCTAATTATAACTGAGGCTCCTTGAATATATATCATACTGCTCATGCACAGGTTCCTAGAAGTGGAGTTGCTGAAAGAGTATGTACACTTAAAATTTTGGTAAATATTGCCAAGTTACCCTTCAGGCAATTGTTCCAAGCTGTCAAAGACAGCGTATATATCTTTTCTTGTTTATTAATGCTTTGACTCTAGATGCTTGGCCAGCTCCCCAGCTAAGCTCACTACCAGAGAACATTAGTTCTCAGGTGGTAGAGAGCTGACCCTACTAAACCACTGAGTTTAATCTTTGGGTCACCAAAGATTAAATCTGTGGCCTGTGTGTGTAGAGGGCAAAGGGTGGGAGATCCTTCTCAGTGTGACTGACACTGCTCTCTAGGTGACATTTTGGACATTTATGAAGAATTTGGGGGTGAGCAAAATAACAAGTGATGCCTGCTGGCATTTGGTGGGAGGGTGCCAGAAGGCAGAGTGTCTGGCCACCTGCTAGACGGATAAGTACATAATGTTGGATGACCCCCTGGGTATTCACATGTGTGAAAAGATCGTCTCTAGTTATTCAAGACTAGAAGCTAATTTCATGTAACTTAAGTAGGGAGCATTTTGGGACAGTTTTAACATAACTTAACTTTCCAAGAATGTTAAATCCACTAAGGATCATACTTTGTTTTGATGTGATTTTAAGAGTAAATGGCCACCATTCTGAAAACTCATGTTGCCAGCCCCAGTGTTGCTTGTGATGTTTGAGTTCACACCTCTATTGGCCCACAAAATCCTATGTTTATATTATTTAAATTTTATTTCAAGTTATCAAATGTAAAGGGAAAATGTAAAATTCAGTTGCATCCTGGGTTGCTTATTTTAAATCCGCACTTATTCATTCTAAGTAAGCATAAACATCTGACAACTGTCTTCTAGTTAGCTGTGCCTAACTGTTTACATATTGAGATACATATCATTGTATTCTAAATGGCTTTCTTTTTATATTAGAAAATATACTTTATATTATCTTATATACAGAACATTATATTGATTTAAAAATATTGTGTGTAGAAGTGTATTATGGAATTCCCAGGTGGCTTAGTGGTAAAGAATTCACCTGTCAAAGCAGGTTCGATCCCTGGGTCGGGAAGATCCCCTAGAGGAGGACACGGCAACACATTCCAGTATTCTTGCTGGGGGAATCCCATGGACAGAGGAACCTGATGGGCTACAGTCTATGGGGTCCCAAAGAGCCGACTAAGCACCTGAGCATGCATGCATACACATAGAGGTATATTATAAGAGTTATACATGGTGAAGTGAAGTCTCTCAGTCATGTCCGACTCTTTGCAGGCTCCTACCAGGCTCCTCAGGCGACAGTCCATGGGGTTTTTCAGGCAAGAGTACTGGAGTGGGTTGCCATTTCCTTCTCCAGGGAATATTCCCAACCCAGGAATCGAACCTGGGTCTCCTGCATTGCAGGTAGACGCTGTACCATCTGAGCCACAGGGAAGCCCTATTCATAGTATATTAGGCCAATAAAGGGAGAATGTGAAATATCTATGATTTCAGAGCAGGTCAGATGGGGTTGGGAATCCAAGTCTTCAGAACATGGATGTTTCAGGCTTAATCCTGCTCCACTTGTTTCTTACTCTCCTAACTGAATCTGGGGAAACACTGGGAGCAGGGATTGAAGGCAGGGACTCCAGAAAGATGGGGTGGACTGTGTAGAGGGCAGAGAGTGAGGATATGGTTGCCAAAAAAAGAGATGATGCACGAACAGCACTGAATACACAGTTCTGCTTCCATCTCACCATGCTGCTGACCCTGGGGCCTGACGATACCATTGCATCTGCACTAGCTTCTCTCTGACAAGCCTGAGACCTGAGGGTGGAAAGGGAGCTGCCAAGTTTCAGTACAGAGGTGGGCAGAGCCAGCTGAGGTGCTCTTGAGGTTCAGGGTTTTGGGAACAGCAAGTTTGGGGCTACTTTGCCTAGGGATGATGCTGAGCAATGTGTGAAGGACATGTTGATAAGAAAGGGAGCCAAAAAGAAGAGAGAAAATCATTGTGTGCTAAAAAGCAGCAGGTTTTTTTTTTTCACCATGAAAGTAAAATTTCTGCTTAGATTTTTCACAACATCCAGTCCTTAAGGAATGACACAAAGCTGCAGCATATGCAGAAATTGGCAGCCCGGAAATGAAGGATTCATGCCTAGATTTTCCTAGCACCCATGATGTCGAGTGAAGGAAGGAGTTTGTTTACCAGATTCTGAGACTTCCCCAGAGATGCTGGCAACAGACAGGCCTCCAGCTGAGTGGGGAGCATCAGGGTGCTGGGCCCAGGGGCACTGAGGACGTACAGAGGAGTGAGAATATGACGGTAGCTGCCAGGTTGGGTTTCTTATGTAAGTTTCCAGAGCTTGGAGCGGGGAGGGAAATGAAGCTCAATCTTCAGTCAAGAATGTTGCCTTATATTTGGGGTCCTTTAGTTTGGGTCTCCCCCCGAACAGACCCTGGGACCAAATCCAGATGCAGGTGGTGTGTTTGGGCTGGACCATTCCAGGCAACCAAACTGAGAAGAGGAGAAAGAGAGAGTAGCTGATTACAAGGTGGGTTAAAGAACAGGCTACTGCTGGGGGCAGGCAGCTGGGGTTCAGAGAACTGTACCAGAAACACTTCAGAATTTTCCACTGGACCATTTATCCATGACTCCCATATCCTGTTTGAGGGTTACTCTGGCAGGTGGGAAAGAGGAGGCCCTAACAGGCAGAGAAGAGAGATGCAGGTATTCAGCCTGAGAAGCCATCAGTGGATACAGGAAATGCCCCCCGTAGCTGCAGGTGAATTTCGGGGGTTGGGGGAGTGGAGGCTATATCAGGTGAAGCATTAACAGCAGCTCTTGCAGCCCCTAAGTGGAAATCTCAGGAAAGACCCTGTTACCTTTTCAAACTGTAAAGACACACAAATCTCCCTATTTTGTTCTTGTTCTTTGGGGAACATAGGCACCTATAGGTACAAATACTTTGACCTGGAGAAATGTTCAAGCAACCTGTCCTCTTTGTCATGGCAGGCACTTTTTCCTTTCTTCTCTGACCCTGGGAACTTTGTAGTGAAAATAATATTAGATCTCAGTCTCAGGTCTCATACCCACTGTTTGTATCGTGCAAAGCAAGCCACTTCAGTCTCATGACCCCACATTTGCACAACCATCCAAGTTGGCCAAGAACCACTTCTTAGAAGGATGTAAACCCTCAATGGGATAAACCTTAGTTGTGTGAGGTGAGGGCTTGGGGATGAGAAGACTGGCATCTCCAGCCCTTTTCCACAATCAGCAATTCTTGGAACAAAAATATTGATCTCAGAATGGGAAACTGGGGAGGAGATAGCCTTTGGGGATGGAGAGAGCAGAGGTGAAAGATTTCTTGGGGTTTTTCCAGATCCAAGGCTCTGGAGTTTTATCACTCACTCTCTTTTCTGAGAACAGTGGCTCCACTGATGTCAAAGCAGACAGAGAACAGCATTCAAGGCTCAAGTCCACTGAAACCTTCAAGTTTTAGGAGGCTTGTTTGGGGCTCCCTGGGGACGACCCCTTGCATAACAATATGCTAATTTTACTGGAAAATCATGGATTCAGAGAGCAGGAGTGAGCGTGTAGCTATTTCTTGGCGATCCTAATTGCTACAAGCGTTGCCAGGCTGCTAAAGGCATTCGCCCGTGCTGTACACACAGCTGGGAAATCAGAGGCGAGGAGCTGGGTTTGTTACCAGCCAAAACCCTAGAACTCACAAAGCAATCTGCTCTCCTTGGAAAGGTACAGATGGGTCTCAAGGATTTGCCTAGAGAAATGCTGCTGGTTTCTTGGCAATGGTAGTGTTTTTTTTTTCTTCTGCCCATAAAAATTTGCTTTCTTGCTTTAAAAAGGCCCAGGCGATCGGCACTGTGATTGGAAAGAACTTGCCTTCATGGACCAGGCTCTCACGTGTTACTGTAGCTACTTTATCAGATGCCAAGGGTGCCTTGCCCGAGTCTGTTTAGCACTTACTTTTCCTATGTGGGTTGTTCTGACTTCCAGCTCCCAGCCCTTGTGACTTTTTGCCAGAATGTCCTCTCTGATTGAGGGGAGCCTGCTTCAAGGGCTGAGGAATGACTGCCCGGAGGAACAGCCCTCAACCAGCGACTGGCAGGAAGTGGTGACCATATTCCCCAGCTCTCTGATACTGAGCCGTGTTTCACGCCGGCTTCATAGGTTCCCAGCACAGTTCAGTCGTAATGGCCTTTGGTGGTGTCATGCTCAGTAATGCAACCTTTACTGGGTGTCTTCCCTGCCCTGTCTCACTTCCTTATTTCCATCCTTGTGATTCGTGGGGTCATCTCCCAAAATTAACTACTGGCCCTCAAAACCTTTGCTTTGGGACTACATCTGTAGGGTTTCCCAGGTGGCGTAGCAGTAAAGAACCCACCTGCCAATATAGGAGCCTCAGGAGATGCTAGTTTGATCCCTAGGTGGGGAAGAGCCCCTGGAGAAGGAAATGACAACCCATTCCAATATTCTTGCCTGGGAAATCCCATGGACAGAGGAGTCTGGAGGGCTATAGATGGGTTGCAAAGAGATGGACATGACTAAACAACCACAATGGGGGTCTTTAGTTGCAGCCTGAGAACTCTTAGTTGCAACATGTGGGATCTAGTTCCCTGGTCAGGGATCGAATCCAGGTCACCTGCACTGGGAGCACGGGGGAAGTTCCGAATCTGGAAGATTTTGGTGGTAGAATTTCTGGCTGCTGGATTATTTGCATGTCTGTCAGGGTAATTTAGAGGCTCTGAGCTTTCTGGGTCAAATCAAAGGTGATTGTTTTTCTCTCTCAGGTTCTCATGGGCTTATACCTGGGCCATTCTCATAGCCTCTGAGTCTAACCCTCCTCCCTACTCCTTCCCTTCCTTCTGAAGTCAATTGCTACATAACAAATCACCCCAAACTAGCTTTTTCTGACAATGACCTCCCCATCCCCTTAACTCCACAGTTTCCCCACCTGCATCTATCCTCTGTCTGGATAAGATCTGAGGTCAAACCAGAATAAGGGCATCTAAAGAAAAATATTTGTCTGGCCAGGAGTCCCCCATTTTAAGCCTGAATTCTCTCCTTGGTTAACTGAAATTTTCAAATGCCTTTCCCACTTGGAGCCAAATGTGGCCCAAGAATACCTGGGGGCATATTCTCATACCCTCTTTAAGGCTAATGTAAGTGTAAGGCCTTATGAGTACTGGAAAGCGGGCCATCTTCACTCTAGGGGATGGTGGCAAACTAGGTATGGACCAAGCCTGTTGTATTTGGGAAATGGGTTACGAGCTGGGCTTCTCCCCGTCCTCTGGAATAGGACGCTTACTGCCAGCTGTAGGATTGCTGTGCAATCAGAGGTATGAGTTTAGCATTAATCCCTCACCTTCTCAGACAGGCCCTTGGAGGGAGCAAAGTATTTCATTGAGATGGCAGGCTATTCTCAGAAGGGGTTTGAATGGAGAGGCTGGGGAGTTTGGGGAGGACATTCTTTGAGTCGTTAGACTTCAGTGTCAGATGATCTTGAGTTTGAATCCCTGCTTTGCTCCTGTTAAGCCTCATCTAAAGTCAGTTCATGCAGCAAAGGATGGTTTACAGTCTCCCAGCTGGGTGTGTGGTGAGAACAAGGGATGTCCTTCAGAATGCCCACACTGTAATTAGTTTTATTTTATGGGAAGTGTGCTTACATTGTAATCCAGTTTGCAAAACTAGGCTAACTAATGGGTCAATAGTGATACAACTTTGAAGAGCACTTGAAGATGTCAAAATGAAAACAGCAATTAGAAGACCCTTTGTGAGCAAATTATTTCCTATTGAACATGGTTTTATGTCATGGAAGTGTCTGTGTGCATAAATCATTTATATTTACTATATTTTATCAATTCTAAGATATAGACATTTTTTTACATTTTAGCATTTGAAATCAGGCGTTTTACAATTTGCTCAAGAGTAGATGACCCTGGTTGCTCTTATTGATAAGGCTTCACCTAAGTAATGGCATTGTTATATGGTGAGTTTAAACACTATTTTAAATGTCTTTTAAAACATTGCACTACAATTTGGCATCAAAATAAAAGGTTGTTCTGTGCATGGAAGGACACAGAAACAGCAGTAAAACATAGAGATATCATCAGTGAAGCAAATATTCATGGTTGGAGAAATGATTGCAATTCCATATTTTCTCAGCAGACAATAGTCAAATAGTTAAAGTCATCCTGAAATCCCTGCCCTCATACATTACTCTAAGCAAGCCTGAGCTATTATTTTTTTCTGTACTTGGCAATTAGTATACAAAAAAGGCAAGGGAAGAATACAGGAATGGAGGGTTTTTTCTTTTCTGTTCTTTCCTGAGTGGAATAACTTTGCAGAAAGCATGTCCCTTCCATTAGGTATGAGGTTGGGGCTGGTTGAATGCCCTCTCACATCATGAAGACACTGGGTTCTCACAAAGGATCCATGTGGGAATACTTCCTTCCTAAGCAGGAATGCACAGGTCAGATAATCAAGGTGCCCACCTCATCACATAGTTGTGTATGCACACATGGGGATACACAAACGCATACACACACTCTCTCTTTTCTTTTCTTTCTCTTTCCCTTCCCCTGTTGTTGTCCTACTTGTGCTGATGAGAAAGTAGGCTCATACTTCAGAATCAGGGGAAAGGGGATGCAATTGTGGATGGATTTAAGAAAAGCGTTTGATAAAAACACAATTCTTAGCATGGAACAAAGAGAAAATGTGTATAAATTCACATTTCAGGAGGTTTGGATAATAACTTCCGTTGGTACATAGCACACATGCCATAATACTAGTGTGATCTATTTTAAAATGTGGTTCTAACAAGCTGTCCTAGGTTTTGGGGAAAGCAAGTTTGGGAACATTTTCTGGTGTGTCTTCCTACTGAAATGGTCTGATTATTTCTACCTGCCCTTTAGGGAATAGGCTTGGAGAGACTGGGGCCATGTAGCCAACAAATGGCAAAGCAGGGATCAGGGAACTGGCGAGGGGAGGCTCAGTGTAAAAGTAGAAGCTTTAACGCAAGCTAAGCTTGGCTTTGAATCACAGGAATATCAGCTAAAATTTCCTTTCTCTTATGTGGAATAACACTGAACAAGGGCAGGAGAGAAAGAATCTTAAATGCTAGACTTTCTGAGAACCGAAACCTCAGGCACATAATAGAAGATGATTACAGATACCCCTTTCCTCCCTGAATGTCATCACCATATGCCTAAGTCTTCCAGGTCAAGGCCAAGAATGGTGACATTTTATTCATCAACACTTCTGCTCCTCTGAGCTATTTTCTTCTCTGTGAAGGTCAAGTTTCTCTCTGCTCTGAATAAATCACAAGCTGGCATCCTTATTTTCCTGTGAATGGAGAAGGCAGCCCAATAGCCTTTCCTCCTGCTGCAGCAGCAAGATAGCACAGGCGGAGGCAGGGCCCTTGCCTTTCTAGCAAAGCTGAAGAGTCTCCTGTTCCCCCAGATGACTGAGAGCCATGGAGGTTCACAAGAGAGATGATGAGTTCTATGACTCGCCAGGAGGTGGCAAGTATAGAGAGTTTTTCCCTTTAGGCAACAGCCTTTCTGGTTGGGATGTCAGCAATTTCTCTTCCTCCTTCTAAGGGACTGTGATAGCTTCCCATAATGCCATGTCCTCTCCTATTCTGCAGGCAGAGCTCCTCTTTACTGCAGGAAGCCAACCCATGTGGTTTGGATGGGTCTATAATTCCCCTTCTCACCTATTTTCCCTCATGGGCAGGGCTTGGCAGTAGGTATGGCCATTCTCTTGGCTGCAGTGATTGGTCCCCAAATCAGCACTTAACCCAAGCAGAGCTAATCAGAGTTCCTCTATGAGACTTGATTGAGGACTTCCCTGGTGGTCCAGTGGTTAAGACTTCACTTTCCAATATATGGGGTCAAGTTAGGTCCGTGGTCTGGGAGCTAGAATCCCACATGCCTCGTGGCCAAGAAAAAACAAAACATAAAACAGAATCAATATTGTAACAAACTCAATAAAGATTTTAAAAATGACCCACATCAAAAAAATCTTACAAAACATAGATATATTACTTTAAGGGAGCCGGCCTATTTTTATCTAGGATGCAGCAGGATCTTTGTAATCAAGAGCCATGGGTGGTCACAAAAATGCAAGAATCTGATTGAGAATTCAGCCTGTACAGAGGACTGAGGGCAAGAGAGCTGGGAAAGAGAGAGACAGAGGTAGGACGAAGCCTTTTAACACCTGTATCCATCTGTGCCTCAGAACACCTACACCTGGATTTCCTAGTATAATAGTCGACACATTCCAATTCTGTGTCATTTTGTTTGAGCCAGGCTTTTGTCACATTCAACTCAATCTGAAGCTTGGCTTCTATCAACTCTGTCCCACCTTGTGAATGGAGGAAGAAACATTTTTTTTTCCTTGGGGAAGGAAGGGTATTTGTGCTTAGAATCACAGACTCACACCACGCCTGGAAAACAGGCAGCTAAGATATAGGTACATGTCTTCATCATCAATCCCCTCTGCCTCTGCCTTGGAGTGAAATGCAATTGGAGCCTTTACTCTGGAGGGCTCTGGAGGTTCTAAGACGCTCAGTGTTCTCATGTTCGCTCTTCACTGCTCCCTCAGGAAGGGAATGGAGATAAGGGACTGATGGGGACTGATGGGGAAGAAGCCCTAGATTCTCTTCCCCATAACACCACTGGGCTGCTGCTGGGAAGGAGCCACTGGGTGGACCCCAGTCCACCTCAACAAGCACACTCAGAAAGAGAGACATTTAGACACGGCCTCGGGGAGATCTTGGTGGAGGTGGTGGTCCATATACGTGAAGTTGAATGTCCTCCTCAGAATATTCATCTATGAAATGTCCACTGTACTGCCTCTTCAATGTCACAGAGTCGCCCACAACCAGCAGAACTGCAAATGTAGGGCTCTCTGACAAGAACAAATTGCAACTGATTTAATTTCTCTGAGCTTCATTGATAGTGAAGTGGTTACATCATTACAGGAAACTAAGGCTGCCTTATGAAGTGGAGCTTGATTATGTTACTGCTGTGGTTTCCAGATCTGGGGACTAGGGAGACAAGCTATTGACTGAGGGGTCTGGCTTTGCAAATGAGCAAACCAAAGCTTTTAAATTAGGCTGGATCTGAAAGAAGTTCAGATCGCTAAGAACATGGAGCGTACCATTTGGTCACTTTTGACATGTGTTTACACACTTGAAGCCATCATGACAATCAAGATAACAAATATTTCTATCCCTTCCCCCCGGGCCAGAGTTTCCTGATATCTCTTCTCAGCTTCCCTCCCAATCCCCAGGAAACCAGTGATCTCTTCTTGTCACTATAGATTTGTTTCCGTTTTCTAGACTTGCTATTAATAATAAGAGTATCCAAGTAGAGCCAGGGGTATTGAGTAGGTGGAGAGGAGAATGGGGGCAGGGGGAAGGGTGTGGGATGGCCAAGGTAAAAAAGTTTATGATCCTGGTAACTAAGTTTATACTGAAGCATAAGAAATGCTAATATCTCAAAACAATGGAGCAAACTAGCAGAAATGGCTAACTAGCTCTGATAATAAATCATTATCACTGATTATTTATTTGAAATTTTAAAATAATTTTAAAATATTTATAATTTTAATAAATGCTATATAGAATGTTGAAAAACATCAAATGATTATTGCTATTCTTTATACTTTTAAATTCTATAGAGAGCTGATGAACTAATATTTCTTAAATCATTTCCTATAGAACTATTTTCCTTAAAATCTGATTAGAAATTCATCTGCTTCCCACAATCACCTGGGGTCAAATAATAAATGCATATGTCCAAGTTCCAGAGATACTGAATTATGTATCTTGTTGGATTTAGAAAACATGCATTTTAGCAAGCTTTTTTTAAAAGATACATTCTCATCTCTCAAAGTCGAAGTAGCCATGGTCCCATTTAAAGGCAGAGAAATGGACTACAGACATCCTAAATTGTCATCCAGGTCTGATATTGTAAAGTAATTAACCTCCAATTAAAATAAATAAATTTATATTAAAAAAAATTTAGTGTTTTACATAAACATACTTTGAAGAGTAGCTTATCAAGTGAACATTTAAATATCTGAGCCTAAGCTCCTCTTTGAGATTATGAACAGAAAGCCTTTGTGTTAAGAAAGATCAGCAACAAGCTGATTCTCTGATGTAGACTTAGGCCTATCCTCTGATGTAGACTTAGGCTGATCCTCTGATGTAGACTTAGGCCGATCCTCTGATGTAAACTTAGGTCTTTTTACACACCTGTTCCCATGTGCCTACCTGGCTGCTAACTTGGGCCCGGCAAGAGAGTAAGTAAGTAAGTAACATGATCTCCTACTATCCTGAAGTAAGCTACCTTTGGTGTATCATTTTAGGCTCAGAGAGAGTAAAAAGTCATCATTAAAAACTGATAAGATTTGCACTTACAAATGAATCATGCTCATTTCCCCCCACGTATCTTCTCTCAGGCCATTAAAACTTGATGGATACAATTCTATTGTTGAACAAATATCATCTCCCCTATCTTGCAACTCTTCAATATTTCAGTGCTATGGGTGATCAATATGTGCTACCTGAAAAGTCATTTTGTTTATCTTTTATAAGAGCACATTGCAATTACATTAGAAATTAATGTCAAATGAATTGGAAATCAATTCATCTGGGGAGGTGGTGGGGCACCGGGGAAAGTACACTGAAATCATTTAAAGATGGGAAATCATCCTCATTGTGTTTCTTCTCACATTGTGAACTAAATGTGTTTGCACATTCCCTCCAGCAGATCCCTAAACAAATGCCAAATTTGTTTTTTTCCTAACCTAATGGTTAGCACATAGTAAACGTCTATGAAATGAAGGAATGAATGAACCAGAGTTACTACTGTTAAACATTCGTATTTCTAGCTTTTTTCTTAAAGAAGGTAAGGTTACAGTCCATGGGGTCACAGATTCAGACATGACTGAATGACTAACATTTTCACACTTTGGGCTTCCCTGGTGGCTCAGCTGGTAAAGCATCTGCTTGCAATGCAGGACACCTGGGTTTGATCCCTGGGTTGGGAAGATCCCCTGGAGAAGGGAACATCTACCCACTCCAGTATTCTGGCCTAGAGAATTCCATGGACTATACAGTCCGTGGGGTCTCAAAGAGTCGGACGGGACTGAGTGACTTTCACTTTCACTTTCCCGGTTTTCTGCCTTTTGCTCAGGTCGTTGATACAATCCCAACACCATTGTCAGCATAGTATATTCCAAGATGCATTTTTGTAAGCCCTGTGGCTTATCTTTGAGTCAAGGATTCCAACGTGAGGGAGCTCTATAGCAAAGAAATAAGAATAAGGGACAAAATTAGAAGGCAAGAGGAAATTTGGGATCCCTGTCATGCAGGTTTTAGTTCTTTCACTCAAGAATCACATACTGCACCACACATGAGAGTAGGCAGGCAAGAACACTTAGGAAACTGGCAAATGCCCTTGACCTTCAGGGTTCTTCCACCTCCATTCTTGGAGGTCATCCCGGCAGACCTTCCTGTAGGCTCTAACTTCTGCTCCATCTACTCAGGAAATATCCCTATCTCTCTGCTCAGACTTAGGGGCATTCTTTGTGACCATCTTTATCAGGACCAACAGACAGTGTTCACCTCTGTGAGGCCCAGGGACAGGTACAAAGATCCTGGGAGCATGCAGCCCTGCCTTGCCCAGCCTTTCCCTGACAGCCTCTTGTCGCCTTCTTGGCCTCTCTTCCTGATGTGTTAGGCCACTGCTGAGCCTGCTGCATGAGCCTTGCCGACCTCTCCTGTTACTCAAGCCGTCTTCCCATTTCTCCAGGGTTTCCCCAGGGCTGGTGTCCCGGACCATTCACTCAAGCTAGTTGGTGGGTTCCCTCTGCTGTTCCATGAAGCCCTTAGGTTGCCTCTTCAACTAGCCCTGTCCCCCTTTCCTCTCTTCCTGGGCATTCTCCATCAAGGCTGTCGTGGCTCCATGTGGAAAATCCAAGTTGCCCTCTGGCAGATGTCTCCATCAGCTTGGCCCTTGTTTCTAGAGATATTGAAAAGGTAGCCATGGAGACGCACCTGGGGGAAGCCCAAATACTAGAAATACTCCCTCCCCCTCAGGCCACGGAGGCCTTCCATCTGCTGGAAGAGGAGCTGCCGCCTCCTTTTCCAAAACAGAGATCTGTCAACACTCTTCAGGCCTCCATTTAATTTGACTGGCGTGTCTTTTGGAAGAAAAGGATGATTTTTGGACTCCTTCAAGCTCAGTCTGTTTACCCTAGGTTGTTTCATGAATGAGGAAGCTTAACCCCATCCTTCCTGGATGACAGGCATGGAGGTGATGATGACTGTGACTTTCCCCTGTTGTTTTGTCCCTTTCCTCCGTGGTCAGAGGTGTGTGAGCAGGTCCCAGTTACCATGCTGGTGAATTTTTAGAAGGCATCACCATGTTAATCTAGAATTCTGGATATTGTGAAATAAATAAAGGGGCAAAGCGACACTATCAAGAAAAAGATTTTTTTTCAATCAAGGTTCAGTAATCATGCCATAAATGCTGCTTTTCCTGACTCTTTTATTCACTTGTTTATTAGGCAGCAAACTTTTGCTGGTTACTTACCACATGCAACAATTGTGCCAGGCGTTAGGGATAAAAGGTGAATGGGCATGAGATTTCACAGAAGCACATTTTTTAAGTGAAAGATGGTTTCAGAATTATCCTACTGCATGGGGAGGCTGTAGGCAAAGCAGTGGAATCCCTCTGGGGACTTGGAGAAGGCTTCTAGGAAGATATGAAATGTAAGCTGAATTTTAAACACATTTGAATATACCTAGATAAAGGTGGGAAAAGAAAAAGTTACGGGCATTTCAGATGGAGAGAATAACCAGCACCTGCATGAAACGACTTGGCTTTCCTAATGTCATGTCCGAAGGCAAATTTGGTATTCAGTTCAGTTCAGTTGCTCAGTCATGTCTGACTCTTTGCGACCCCATCAATCGCAGCACGCCAGGCCTCCCTGTCCATCAACAACTCCCGGAGTTCACTCAGACTCACATCCATTGAGTTCGTGATGCCATCCAGCCATCTCATCCTCTGTCGTCCCCTTCTCCTCCTGCCCCTAATCCCTCCCAGCATCAAAGTCTTTACCAGTGAGTCAACTCTTCGCATGAGGTGGCCAAAGTACTGGAGTTTCAGCTTTAGCATCATTCCTTCCAAAGAAATCCCAGGACTGATCTCCTTCAGAATGGACTGGTTGGATCTCCTTGCAGTCCAAGGGACTCTCAAGAGTCTTCTCCAACACCACAGTTCAAAAGCATCAATTCTTCAGTGCTCAGCCTTCTTCACAGTCCAACTCTTACATCCATGCAAGACCACAGGAAAAACCATAGCCTTGACTAGACGAACCTTAGTCGGCAAAGTAATGTCTCTGCTTTTGAATATACTATCTAGGTTGGTCATAACTTTTTTTCCAAGGAGTAAGCATCTTTTAATTTCATGGCTGCAGTCACCATCTGCAGTGATTTTGGAGCCCAGAAAAATAAAGTCTGACACGGTTTCCACTGTTTCCCCAACTATTTCCCATGAAGTGATGGGACTGGATGCGATGATCTTCATTTTCTGAATGTTGAGCTTTAAGCCAATTTTTTCACTCTCCTCTTTCACTTTCATCAAAAGGCTTTTTAGTTCCTCTTCACTTTCTGCCATAAGGGTGGTGTCATCTGCATATCTATGGTTATTGATATTTCTCCCAGCAATCTTGATTCCAGCTTGTGTTTCTTCCAGTCTAGCATTTCTCATCATGTACTCTGCATATAAGTTTAATAAGCAGGGTGACAATATACAGCCTTGACGTACTCCTTTTCCTATTTGGAACCAGTCTGTTGTTCCATGTTCAGTTCTAACTGTTGCTTCCTGACCTGCATACAGATTTCTCAAGAGGCAGGTTAGGTGGTCTGGTATTCCCATCTCTTTCAGAATTTTCCACAGTTTATTGTGATATTTGGTATTACTAAAGCCAAAGATGCTTGTGCAAAATGGCAGGAGGTGAGGGAGGGGAATCTAGATCATGGGAATTTGGGGGTTAACCCAAAGACTCCTTAGGGAACAAGCAGTTATTAAAGGCTTGCAGGCAGAAGAGTGACATGGTGAACATTAGAAAAACCTCTCTGGTTGCAAAGAAATGAGGAGTAGTTGGAAGTGAAGGAGACCACTCAGGAAGCAATTCGAGCCATCTGGCTACAAGGAAATGAGGAAGCCAACTGAGGCAGTGATGGTGGGGCTGGATGGAATGGGACAGATCCGAGGTGTCTAACAAGTAGAGGCTATAAAACTCAGTGATCAGTTGATGTTCAGGATGAGTGAAATAGAAGAGTCTAAAATGTTTCTGGATTCCTGGAATGACTGGCTGAGTTGAAAGGTGAAAGTGAAAGTTGCTTAGTCGTGTCCAACTCTTTGTGACTCCATGGACTGTATAGTCCATGGAATTCTCTAGGCCAGAATACTGGAGTGGGTAGCCTTTCCTTTTTCCAGGGGAATCTTCCCAACCCAGGGATCAAACCCAGGTCTTCCACATTGCAATAGGATTCTTTACCAGCTGAGCCACAAGGAAAACCCAACAATACTGGAGTGGATATCCTATCCCTTCTCCAGCGGATCTTCCCAACCTAGAAATCGAACCAGGGTCTCCTGAATTGCAGGCAGATTCTTTACCAACAAATTTGTGGTAATTTTGTACAGTAATCCTGGGAAACTAATACAACAGTGAATGAAGAGTTGGGCTTCTTATTCTTGGATGTATTCATTATCTATTGCTGTGTAACAAATTACAGTGAACTTACTGGATTACAGCAACAAATATTTATTATCTCACAGTCTCTGTGGGTGAGGAATTGGAGACATTCTTAGCTGGGTGATTCTGTCTAGAGTCTCTGATGAGACTGCAGTCAAGATGTTGGCCAGAGATGCAGGGTTTTGAAAGCTTGACTGAAACTAAAGGATCCGCTTTTCGCTTTCAAAATAGTTCTCTCACATGCCTTTTGGCTGAGGGAATCAGTTTGTTACCATGTGGACCTCTCCATAGGGCTGCTCACAGCACTGTGGAATCTTCCAGAGTGAGTGATGAAAGGAAGGGACCAAGGCCGGAGCTGCAGTGCTTTTCATGGTCCAGTCTCAGAAGCTACACATATCTCCTTCATTCTGTTCATTAACAGCAAGTCACCAAATTCAGTCCACATCCAAGAGGAGAGGAATTGGACTCCACCTCTTAAAGGGAAGCATTTCAAAGAGTTTGTGGACATATTTCTTAAACTATCAAACTGAGTTCCTTGTGGAGACACCCAGGGACTTTTGGTTCCATGGGCATGAAGACTAGCAGACTGGTCTGGGCTACAGACATGCGTTTGTGATGGAAGAGAGGACCTGAGAGGTTTAGGAAAGGAGGCTACATTCAGGGAGCTTGAGGCTTTAGAGTTAAAGAAATGGCAGTTTGTGCCAAGTTCTAGGATGGTGAACACAATGTTATTCCTAAAGCATAGATTGAACTATATGAAATGACTGGGTTTGTAGGTCAAAAGCAGTAGAATATCAGAAGTTTCATATGGTTTAACCTACACAAGCTTGGTGGAAGTCACTAGAGTTTCAGGTTGAAGACCTCTGTTTCTGTTATTAGAGTCTCTGTCTTCTAACAAAAGGACCAGCTCGATTTCCCTTTACAGTTTTTTGTGTTTACCTTAACTGACTGCTCATTAGTTTTCAGAAAGCTGGCTGGCATGCTGGAATAAGTGTCATGTCTGGTCTGCCTTAGTCCTTAGAAAACTTTCTTTGAGTTTTCCCCATCTCAGTTGGGTCAAAAACCATTTGAGTAAATGGTTTCTATATGTCAGTCCATGTGATTGAAACCTAGGAGCTATCACTACTAAACTGAGAGTCAGAGATAAAATTGAAAGACTATTTCTTTCACAGACATACTGAAAATAATTTCTTTTTAATGGCAGCAAAATGCCTCCCTGGTGTCTGAGCCAAAGTTAGTATGTCTGCTTTTCAGAACTCCTGCTAAGCTGACTATTGCAGTTATTGGAATATTGCACTAAAGGGGGGAAAGACATTCTCCTAGACCAGACACTAAATGAGAACCATCCCAAAGAGTTATCATAATCTCCTTCATATCTTATTATTTTATGGACTGACACAAGTAGCTTCTTTCTGCCATCAAAGGCTTTATAAATGGCATGGAAAATAAGCACCCACAGGGCCAGCATCTATTAACAAGATGGACACTCTGGACACACTGTTTCAATAACTCCCACTGGCTCCCAGAGGTGTAATTAGGGTTGAATTTTTCATGAATACAAACATCATATTCTTTGTCCACTGTGCTGTGCTTTGTGCTTGATTATATCCAGCACCTCCATTCAGGATAACAGAGAGGGAGAGAAGAAAGTCATGTCCTCAGCCAAAGGAAGTACATCTGGGACTATCTGTTAAGTGTCCCTCAGGCCCTGCCCCATTTCTGGGGGCCACTTCCTGACTAGGTCTGCCCACTCGAGCTCACACCGAGGTGAGTGAAGACTTGGCAGTCTCCTGGAACTGAATCTCCTTAGCTAGACTTTCAGATTTGAAGGGAAAAACCTGAAAATGTCCTGAAACTATAGAAAAAAGAGAAAATATCCTTCAGTGTAGCTCTGAATAGATTTACTTACTCTGTAATTTTTAAGTCATGAAAGAAAAAAAAGTGAGATAGCTGCAGTGATTTTTCTGGACCTAACTTGTTCATCTTCTGGCTTATTCAGCGCTTACTCTTCATCCTTGCTTAGTCAGTGGAATCGTAGCTGGTCTGACTTGCAGTCATGTTGGAAATGTTTTGCCAGTGGAACCAAACAGCCATGGCCTCCAGAAGAATCTTACTAAAATACAACTAATCATGCCATTCCCCTGCTTTAAAACTGTTGGTGGTTTTTAATACTATGGAAGAAAGTCCAGGCTGTGAGGTCTTCATGATCTTCCTGTTACGGTCTTCATCCTCATTTCCTGCCTTTCCCACAACAGGCAACCTAGCCTCCTGCCACTTGCAGTTATTTTAAATGACTTACTGTTCTCTAAATGTGCCTTTCTCTTACCAATCCTGGAACACAATTTCCCCTAAATTCTCCAGCTGGCCAAAGAATACTTTAAAAATTAGGTTGAGTTTTGGCAAAATAAATATGTTTCAACTCAAAGGCCAGCTTCTTATTTAATGGAGAACTACCAAAGACATTCCTGTTAAAGTTAAGAACAAGGCAAAACAGAACCTATTGTCACTACCCTTTAGCATCAGAAAGATAAAATATGTAGAAATAAATTGAATGGGAAATGTATAAACCTTTTATGCAAAACTCTAAAATACTCCTGAAAGTAAAAAAGGCAGATCTTGATCAATGAAAGATAAAACGTATTGTTGTGTAGAAGGACAACATCATAAAGATTTTGATCTTGCTCATATTATTTAAAGAATTTGTGATCTCTACAGAAACAAAAAGCCTCCCCCCACCACCACCACCACCTTGGAACTTGCAAAGATAAATATGAAGTTCCTATAGAGAAATAAAAAGACAAAATTGGCCAGGAAAACCACAAAAAAAGAGAAAAATAGTGGAGAATAGGGTATAGCCTTATCATATATTAAAACATTCTAGAAATCCTCAATATTTAAACTAATTGGTGGCTGAAGAGACAGACAGATCAATGGAGCACCATAGAAAGACCTGAAGCAGGACCAAAGAATATATATCAATCCAGTATTCGATAAAGACAGTATCTCAGATTACTGGGGAAAATGGGATGGGTAATCACTGGTTTCAGATAACTGGCCAGTCACTTGGGAAAAGACCACACTGGACCAATACTTTACATATACAGTAGGGTAAACTTAAGATAGATCAGAGATCTACATGTAAAAAATGAAATCATAAGTATTAAAACTAAAAGAAAATAGGAACAGATTTCTTAAAAGAAAAAAAAAAAACCTGAAGCTGGTTTTTAAGCTAACTTATTCTTGCTTAGTGTAAGATTCTCTCTCATGCTTCTGAGATTTTATTCTCTTGATTAACTATGCCTCCTCAGGCGCTCATGCTTCTGTCTGCTTCGTTAGTGCCTCTCTTGTGTGATTTTGATTTTCTTCAGGTATTTAATAACTTTTGGCTGTGGGTTCAACTTTGCGATGGAGTTGTCCTGAAAGACTGTGTGTGTACTATCATTTACCAGTTTATCATCACTGGTGGTTTGATACCTGATTCAGGAAGGTCCTCTGGAAGAGGAAATCTCAACCCACTCCAGTACTCTTGCCTGGGAAATCCCATGGACTGAGGAGCCTGGAAGGCTACAGTCCAAGGGGTTGCAAAGAATTGGACCCGCCATCCCCTGGAGAAGGAAATGGCAATCCACTCCAGTATATTGCCTGGAAAATCCCATGGACAGAGGAGCCTGGAAGGCTACAGTCCATGGGGTCACAAAGAGTTGGACACGACTGAGCGACTTCACTTCAGAGTGACTCAGCACGCACACACGCATCATCATGGACGCAGGCAACGGGTCACATGCAGCTGCCCGGGAAGAGTCCAGCTTTCTGGACGTGGGGACCACTGGTTTCTTTTCGAGTCACTGGGCATGAAAGATCCTGCCTACTTGGTGACCTAAGCATCTACACTCACTGCTCCCACCTGAACACTGACACTCCTGTCACCTAATACCGGCATAAGCAGTGGGAGGGCGGAGAGGTTTAGCACCACCTGTCTGCTTCTACTCTCATACCAGCACCCCTTCAGATCTCTGTACCCACCTCTTCCAGCTCTGAGCTCCCCCTAGAATCCCTTTCTGCTTTTTCAGAGTCCTTTCCTTCTCCTTCTCATATTTTGGAATTAGCTTTCCTGCTTCAAATCAATTTCATTTGCCTTCTGACTTTCTGGCAAACTTTACAATTTCCACTAATAGTACCATCTCTTGTTTTCCAAAATAGTTATAAATTGTTAAAAACACATTTTCTCAAATTTCTAGGGATTTAAATGAGACTGCAATGAACACACATAATTTTATTTATCCAAGAGGTGTACTTTTTAAAAAGTATAACCAGGCAATTAGGCAGCATTGACAAGAATGTCCTTGGGTCCTCAGAGCCAGAATGGAAACAGCAAAATTAGAATCTGGACTATTTCCCATTAATGATCCTAAGACTGCAAAGAAAGGACCCGAGGGAATCATGGTATTCTCGAATCCCATTCCTGTCAGGGATTTATCTATTATCCATTGTAATAACGATGACCTGATTACCATTTGGTTGTGCTACTGTTGGCTGGAAAACATTCAGATCCATACTGCTCAGAAGCTAAATCAATCCCATTGATCGCCAGATGATAAAAGATCCCGGGGTACAACCCATATACCCGGTAATTGCCACTTTATCAAAGGAAGACATCTTTAAACAGGCTTTAATAAGAATGTTAAAGGTTTTGCAGTTAAGAGCTTGAGAATTACAAATGGGAAGCAGTCATCATGGCGGAAAGAGGTTGAATTTATTTGCAAACTGATAGGGAGTTGTGTGATACAGGAGAAATTGCCCATGAGAGCAATAGAGGTAGTAAGAATACTCACATTATTCCATCTTCCCCAGCTCCTCTGAGAAGGAACAAGAACAGCATCCCCCACCCTCCATGGGCTTCTCTTGCCTGGTTCCTGACCCTACAGTTAAAAGTCCAAACCTCAACACTGAGGAATTCTTGACTTTGTCTTCTGGTGGTACTGGGGCCTGGGTGAGGCCCGGGGATCCGCATGTATCTAAATGTTATCACACTGGCTTCATCCCAAACCTGTCAGGCCAGGGCAGATGGACCTACCCCAGTAGAGCTTCTCAGCATCCCAGGAGTATGAACAGTTGTTTCATAAAAGTGTTGCTTTTACCTAGAACATCAATTTTTCCAGAAAGCTTCTGTGGAAAATCATTATTGTATTTAAACAACCAAATATAGGCATATGATGGAATAGAAGGCAATTTCACTAATAATTTTTAAGATAAAATATGAGATACAAAGAAATGTTAGAACTGTGGAGTCTGGGTGTAGGCTCTTTGTCTTCACGGCTTTCATAGTATTTATTTGATTCTCTTCTTACCTTCTTACTTGAAACTTTCACTGGAAGAGTTTGGGGAGTCACTGGGGCAAATACTGTAGACAGACTCTCTCAATACCCACCACACACTTTCCTCTTCTGCTTGCCTTCTGGTCCTGCAGCCTCTCAGTTCAGTTCAGTCACTCAGTCGTGTCTGACTCTTTGTGACCCCATGAATCACAGCACGCCAGGCCTCCCTGTCCATCACCAACTCCCGGAGTTCACTCAGACTCACGTCCATCGAGTCTGTGATGCCATCCAGCCATCTCATCCTCTGTCGTCCCCTTCTCCTCCTGCCCCCAATCCCTCCCAGCATCGGAGTCTTTTCCAATGAGTCAACTCTGCGCATGAGGTGGCCAAAGTACTGGAGTTTCAGTTTTAGCACCATTCCTTCCAAAGAACACCCAGGGTTGATCTCCTTTAGAATGGACTGGTTGGATCTCCTTGCAGTCCAAGGGACTCTCAAGAGTCTTCTCCAACACCACAGTTCAAAAGCACCAATTCTTCGGCCCTCAGCTTTCTTCACAGTCCAACTCTCACATCCATACATGACTTGAAAAACCATAGCCTTGATTAGGTGGACCTTTGTTGGCAAAGTAATATCTCTGCTTTTCAATATGCTATCTAGGTTGGTCATAACTTTTCTTCCAAGGAGTAAGCGTCTTTTAATATCATGGCTGCATTCCCCATCTGCAGTGATTTTGGAGCCCCCAAAAATAAAATCTGACACTGTTTTTACTGTTTCCCCATCTATTTCCCATGAAGTGACGGGACCAGATGCCATGATCTTTGTTTTCTGAATGTTGAGCTTTAAGCCAACTTTTTCACTCTCCTCGTTTACTTTCATCAAGAGGCTTTTAGTTCCTCTTCACTTTCTGCTATAAGGGTGGTGTCATCTGCATATCTGAGGTGATTGATATTTCTCCCGGCAATCTTGATCCCAGCTTGTGATTCTTCCAGCCCAGCATTTCTCATGATGTACTCTGCAGCCTCTAGAAAACTAAAAACTACATTTCCCAGACTCCTTTCTAGTAAGAGTTCCTAAGATGTGTGCAGCTAATGTATCCATTTGAGACTGTCTGAAACCAAGGACCAAGGCAATTTGTCTATGATGTCTAGGACAGTGCCACGGTGCCCTTCTCTTGGCTAAGGACCTCATATCTATTGCAGGATAAGACCACAGGAGAGAGGACAGCAGACCCAAGGAGGGTTTCCAGAACCGAACTGGGGAAATTGATATTCTTCTTTTTAAAAACAGTTAAAGAGAAATTTGTATTTTAATTTTGAACTGGATAAGAGTATCAAATAAAAATTCCATTGAATTCATCGAAAGAAGTTGATTTTTAAATGTCAAAACCTGAAATGCCTACAGAGACTGGGAAGATAAGAAAACATTTGAGTGGGTAAAGGAATTAGAAAAATCTAACTTACTCTAAGAAAAAACACAGTGCAAAGTGTGCTGCTATCTGGCTCCTGTCACTTGGGACCAAGGACAGGGAGGCATTAGAGATGGGTGAAGACTGGTGAATGGAAGAGGGAGCCGCTATCAGTACTGCAGATCCTCTGATTATTCAAAAGGAGCTGGAAATCTTGATTTTGATATCAAATCTCCCTAGTGTAAGTCCCCAGAATTTGGGGAAGTTACTTGTTCTTGGGAAGTGGATTCTGTGGTGACCCAAGGACGAAAGAGCAGATAAAACCAAGGAAGGTCTTGGAATGGAAAAACCAGACCCTTATGGTCCTTCCCTCCCCCATGTTGTAGCTATTAATGGAACAGTATAACCTGTCTCTCCTCCTACTCCATAGAGATAAGGTATTTGTCCTACTCTTCCCCGACTCAGTAATCATGCCTCATCCAGTCAGCAAATGACCCACAAGACCCCTCTCCCACTCCTTGTACCCTGGGTATAAAAGTGGACGAAGGACTCCTGTTCAGTGTTGGTTCTCCCTTGAGCTGGCCTGCTGTTCTAACAGTCTCCCACTCTAGTACTTTATTTCCCTCTCATTCTGTCTCATGTCTGGAAATTCTTTTCCAACCCGCACCCTGACCACAACAGATTCGAGAATCATAAGCACATGCAAGTTAAAATTACAGGTCCTCTCGTGGATAAGTAAATGACTTGGTGGGCTTTTTCGTGTGCATTTCCCATATTCATTGTAAGTGAATAATGCTCACTCTGTACCTTCAGGACCCTGAGCTAACTGCTTACCTGTTCTACGCAGCCTTGATATATGCAAAGGGTAGATAATATGTGGGATCCGAGGGAGGGGATGACTGCTTGTGGAGTGTGCCTAGGTTTGGGCCAAGTGCATGCTCTCAACAACCTGACTATGGGGAATCATCAATTGATGGGTCAATTAATCAACTTGCAAATACTCTTTGAACTTTGAGTCCAGTGCTTGGCCATAAGAGCAAGGCCAGCCTAGGTCACAGGAGTAGACCAAGTCCCTTTATAGCCAGATAAAGCAGTAGTTGTGGCTTGGCTGATTCTCTTCCTCCTCTAAGTCCCCAAAACTGCAGGAACAGGTCAAATGTTCCAGAAGGAGTCTGACTTGAAGAAAAACTCACCAGGAGTTCCCCAGGATTAGCCAGTCTTTGGGTTGCTTTACCATCCCCTCCCCCATAACTGCCACAGGACCTTGGAATGACCAGATCATTCCAAATAAACCATCTGCGTGAAAGGAATGCCCTTGTTATGCAAATATACTTCATAGAATTTCCTTAGCTGATCCTCCCACCCCCAACCACTGTCAGTCAGCTTGTGAAGATATTCTGAAGCCATAGCCAGGAATGGCAAGAATCAGACAGCAGGGATGGCTCAGGAGTGTTTTACTCATTTTCACTTTATATTAAGGTAGGGACTTCCCTGGTGGCTCCAGAGGAGACACAGGAGACTTGGATTCCATCCCTGGGTGGGAAAGATCCTCTGAAGGAGGAAATGGCAACCCATTCCAGTATTCTTGCCTGGGAAGTCCTATGGACAGAGGAGCCTGTCAGGCTACAGTCCATGGGGTCACACAGAGTCGGACACGACTTAGCTACTAAACAACAACAACAAATCATGGAAAATTTCAAACACATATAAAAGTAGAGTAAACAATATAACAAATTTTCACTTACCCATGACTTGCATGTCTTTTATTTTTAGGCAAATCCCAGGGCACTTATCACTTCATTAGTAAATCATTTAGAAGCTATCTCTAAAATACAAAGAGTCTCTTATTAGAAGCATAACCACAATACCATTATCAACACCAAAAAGATGCTCAATAATGATCTAATATCATCACATTTTATTTATGTTTATTTTACTCACTGGCATTTTTCTATGAAAACAAGCATTGCATTTCCACCTTTCTCTTTCCTCTCCTGCCCCAGGAACAGCCCCCTGATGCTCAGGTAAATCACCTGACCCAGCCAGCCTGGATGTCTTCATTGACATCCCTCCCCAAATGACTCTGGTCCAGGGACAGTTTTTTATTCCTTTCCTGGAGGTTGTTGATTAGATTTGAGGGAAATTCCGAGTTGCTTTCATAGCTCTCAAACTGGACAAAAATTAATTATAACGAATTTGATTTTCCAGCCCTGACTTCAAGATTCCTCCTGGGTATTCATTATTTTATTTTCACTGTGAGCTTTAAACATTGGGTCCTTTACTTGAAAGGCACCCTTGGGTTCGGTTTCTCCCGATAGCCCAATAAGCAGTTCCAAATGCTGAAATACCAAACCAATGTTATTTAGAACAGCTTGTTAACGAAAGTCTCCTGCAATCAGGCTGAGAAGCCAGCTGGAAAAGAAAACTCTACGCAATGGCCTCGTTCACTCAACTGAAACTTTTATTGGGTGTCAGTGATATAAAGGCTGCAAGGAAAGTGTTTTCTGTGACTTGCCACTCTAGCTGAGAGGTTAAGACGGCTCACAAATCAGATGACTGACACCCACGGGCAATGTAAGGGCCAAAGGCGCAGCTCAGATCATGGTCTGTGTGTTGTTCCCTCAAGCTGCAGGGGACAGGGCAGGTTTATGGAGGAGGGAATTGTGCCCAGAAGACTGGGACAGTCTGGTGGGAGCAGAGGTGACATGGGGGGAGGGAAAGGATAATGGACACCACAGGACAGTGACCATGAGACTGGGAGTGAGTGGAAGGTTTCAGGCTCCAAGCTGTGGGGTGAGTTATGGTGGAGACCAGACCTCTGGCAGGCAGGGTGACTATCTGGAAATCAGATGCCAACTTCTGAACACGGGAGCCAGGTCCAAATCCTCAGCATGCACAGCCGGGCACTAGGAGTCAGGGGGCTGGGTCAAGGTGGGAAGAGAGCCCTTGGTAAAGCCAGTTTCAGGGGCAGGAAGAAGTGGCCCCTGACTTCCCACCCAGCCATCTGTCCCAACAGGTGGCCCTCAGCCCAGAGTTGGGGCTTTGCGAGCCCTTCCTGCTGGCCTTGAGCTCCACTGGGTTCCCAGACTCGTCCCTTCTCTGACTTCTGCTGACCCAGATCTTTGTCCAAACTCCTAGGTTCTTGCTCTCCAGTCTCCCATCTAACCCATCTGGTCCCAGCTCTCACTGGAGCCCTGGATGGAGACCTGATTGATTTGGATCTTCCCTCTCCTCCCTCTTTTTTTTTTTTTTTCTCTTCTCCATCTTTGACTGATTTAAACTCCTTCTCTTGCCTCCTGAGCTTCGGACACATTGCCTTTTCTCTCCATTTCCCCCACCACCCACCGTGAGCCTGACTGCTGCCCATCAGTCTCTAGCCCTACATCTACTTCATTCTCACTTCCTGATGAACTCAAACTGTGCAATTAAATTTTAACATGAAATCTGCTCTTAAAATGAATTTTAATAAGATGACGGTGTTTGGTCTGAGTAAGAAAATGGGTTTATTGAGTGGTCCCTGCATGGCCAACACTTTTGGAACCACAAGGAAGCCACCCTATGCTTCTTCGGAGTGAAATCTGAGTTTAAGACTGTTACTTCAAATGTACAGGAAGGAAAGTACTTTTCTTTTTCTTTTTTCATTAACTCAGTTTGGAAAACAGAAACCTCTGAGCCAGATAATGCCTTAGATTTCTTCCAGCTTAAACATCTGTTTTTAAGGTCTTGCTTTTGCTAAATTGAATAACTTGAATATATTTCACATGGCTTTTTAGAAACAAACTGAGGTTTGTGTAACTTTTTATCTCCGGTTCAAGTGTTCCGTGGCTTTAATGAGTTTACGTACTTTATGTCTGAGCATCTGAGATATTTTCAAGTAAGAAGCTATAGCGATTGAAATAGTTACCCCTGCAGCAAAATCAGCCTCATGTTACAGGCTGGCCTGTGGCTATGGGCCTCAGGTCATTGGGTCCCAGCCATGCTCATCCCTGGTGAGGAGTGGGCTCAGGGCAGGTGTTTCTCAGAGCCCGGTACACCTGTGTGCAGAGTCTGGCACCTCTTACCCACACTGAGATTTATGTAGCTGAGAAAGTTCTGGATGTTTTGTTCCAAATTAGAGTTGGAATTGTAACCAAGGTAAATGCTACAAAGCCAGATTGCCTATCTTGCTATACAAGTGAGGATATTTTCAATTATAAGATAGAGACACTCAAAACAAAATGTTTTAAAACGAAAGAATTAACTGATTCGCATAACCAAAGAAGTCACCAGAGAATATGGCTTCAGGCATGGCTGAATCAGGGACCCAGATAATACCAACAGGAGATTTTCTCGACCCTTGTCTTTGCCTTCTTTTGTGTTGGCTTCCTTCAGAAATGGGCAAAAACGGTCATTTGTGGTTTCAAGTTTTTATTCTACCAGTTTAACATCACAGGAAAGAGACCATCTCTTCACTCTTTGTAAGAGTTTTCTTGAGATAGAATTCATGTATTAAACAGGTTATCCGCTTTAAGTTCACACTCTTGATAAATCAATGGGTTTTAGGATATTTATTCACAGAATTATGCAACCATCACAATCAGTTAGGAGCATTTCATCATCCCGAAACAAAGCTGTATATCCTTTAGCAGTCATTCTCCATGTCCCCTAACCATCACCTTCAACCCTAGACAACAATCAATCTACTTTCTATTTCTACTGCTTGCCTGTTTGGAACAGTTCATATAAATGAAATCATATGATCTGTGTCCTTTGTGATGTTTTATTTCCCTTAGCATAAGGCTTTCAAGGCTCATCCACATTGTAGCATATATCAGTATTATATCCCTTTTCTTGTTAAATAGTCCACTGTATGGATATACATTTAATGTATCCATTCATTAGTCAATGAGCATTTGAGTTGTTTCTACTTTGGAGCTATTATTAGCAATGATGTTATGACCATTTATGCACAAGTGTTTGTGTGGACACATGCTCTCATTTCTCTTGGGTATATACCCAACAGCGGAATTACTGGGTCATATTAATTCCTTCTGAGGAACTGCTAGACTGTTTTCCTAAGTGGCTGCAATAGTTCTACATTCCCGCCAGCATTGCTTGAGGGTTTACTTCTTTACATACTCACCAACACTTGATATTTGGCATTTTGGTTACAGCCTCACTAGTGAGTGTGAATTGATATCTTATTATAGTTTTGATTTGCATTTTCCTTGGAAAAGAAAGGCGTTAAGGAGACTCCATGACAGATGAGCATTGTCATTCCAGACGTGAAGTTTGAACTTAGAATTAACTAAATATTTACACAAAAGGGGCACTGAAATCAGGAGAGAGTTTTACCTTTCACTGATAGATGTAGATGTTTTCTGCCCTCAGAGGGAACTGACTTTAAAGCAAGATATGGTCATATGTATGTGTGTGTATGTGTGTGTGTGGTCATTATATATGGTCATATATCCCATATACAACATACATTCACATAGAGAAATAAGCATACACAAAGAAAATTACATTTCATGCCTATCTGAGTTTTGGTGGGTAAATATTGGTGCAGCTACATTTGACACAAATTATATACCAGACACTACACTTGATTATTATAATATCATTCAGATGTCTTATTTTATAGATTACAAACAAAAGCAAGCTGAGACCCAAAGCTAGTAAGGAACAGAAAACTGGAGGCAGTTCTCATCTTCCGGTTTCCTGATCAGTGCTCTCCCCACCACACCACAGGCCCATCCTCTGTGTCCTTGGGTTGCGCTGTTCCTGGTTGATGTGGTGAGTTGAGTTTGATTCATTTCTAACCATGAAGCGCTGAAAGGTACAAAATTGCACAAGAATAAAAGCCTAGGATGATGACAAAAACAGAGTGATGATAAATGCTAACTCTTCCAGGAGAAAATGTTCCTCATTTTTCTGTATGGATAATCAACTCCCACAGGCCATCGCATGAATGTGCTCTTTGTTTGGGTCTCCAGCCTCATGCATTATAGATGAAGGCTGTCAATGTGCAGGCTGCACGGATGTGACTCCTCCAAAGCAAAACCAGCACTCAGCTCCACCACCACCTATAAACACCTGTTGTCCAGGGCTTGAAAGACAGTAAAAATGAATCCGTGATAAGAGGCAGCCTTATCTTCAGGGCTTTAGGTCCAAGGGTGAGGCTGAAGGTAGGAACTCCACCCTGGGTTATCACCTCGCATTCTACAATCCCCTGGGTTTCTTAGCAAAAGAGAAAAGCAACTGCTAAAGCAGCCATCACCCAGGGGGCAAGAAGCCCCGCCCTGATTCTGCATGGAATCTACCTGGTGCTCAACTCATGAGAATGTGTGCTCAACTCATGAGAATGTGTGCTCAACTCATGAGAACTAGCTCCTCTTCCCTGCCCACTTTCCTACCACTTCCAGAGGAAGAAGGTTTGTAGGATTAAATGCTTTCTTTTGACTTAACTATCATCCCACTGTTAGATATTTTTTCAAAATTTCCCTTTTTATAAACATTGCAGTGTGAACATCTTTGTAAATAAGGATGCCACATTGCTCATTCAAAAGATGCTTATGTGTTTACCACTTTCAGTATGTGGCCAAATTACTTTCCAGAAAGATCTGCTCTATCCATATTCCAACAATGTGTCAAAATTAGCAGATATTCTGTATATTTGCCCATCCTGTATACTATCATTTTAAAAATGCTTTGTCATTTAATAAATTTGAGAAATACTTTCTCATTATAGTTAATATATTTTCCTTAGCTGCCAATGAATTGAAACTTTTTTCATTTGTTTATTGGCCATTTGTGGTTCTTTTATGAATTGCCTATTCATGTTCTTTGCTCATTTATCACTTGGAATGCTTGCCTATTCTGTATTGATTTGTAAGAACCTCGATCCAGTTTTAATGAAAAGTTTAAATCTCCAACACAGCTGTCAGAACTGCTTATGGCTGCAGTTCTCTGCGGCTCTAATTGTTTTAATAAGTCCCACTAATGACTCAGAGGCTAATGAAGGTGTAGATCTGATTGACAGAGCTTAGAAAAGCGATGTAATTAGAAGTTTCCTCTTCCAGTCAAAAGAGCCAACTATATTTATCAATTCAACTTCCTACTTTTCCCCCCTATTTTGAAAAATACATTTAAATATATCCCGTTGGTCTTGGCAGGGTGGTGGGAAGGGCATGTGGACTGTGTCTGGTTGTTATATAACCCTCCAATTAATTTAGGGTCTTATTTCCTTTTTTAACCTTCATATTTTGTCTTGAAAGAGGAGGCTTCAGATTCTTAAGTCCCTATCTGCTATGGCTGCCTCTGGAACCCAGAGCGAGGCTGTCACCTAGCAACCAGCGCTCTGCTTTTAGAAACCTAAGTTGTGGCCTGGCCGAGAGAGGAAAATCACCCAGGGGAATGAAAAGTTTTAGCTTTGAGCTTGAGAGCAGCCAGAGGCACAGCACTGAGTGAGAAAGAAGAGCCAAGGTTGTTTTCCCAGGAGAACCTCAGATTCGCAGAGTCCTGATGCAGAGCTGGGGTGGGGGAATGGCTTCAGGGACAACCTCGGGGAGCTTTGCTCCCCATCCTGATGAGTGACTAGAAGCTCAGTGCTTTCAACTTGGGTGCCACAACCCCTGAATGATCTGAGACAACTCCTGGTGCTCCCCAGTGATCAATACTGGGAAGCCATGGGACTCAATACTTCACTCAAGAATTTGAACATGAAGGCTGCTTCCTGGGGGTTCAGCCTTTTCACTTGGGTCTGAGCAGGAAAATGTAAAACCACCAGAGGGTCTCCCATACCGTGAGGCTTAGGGGATATTAACACTTTCAGGGCATTCCCCAGGAAGTTGGAAAAAGCTGGGGTCACTGAGGTTCTGAGGAGAGTGGGGGGCTCTGCCTGGCTGTCCTTCCCCATGTTGTAATTCTGCTGACAAATTGCTCTTATTTAGTAGTTATAGTATCTTTCCTTGAAAAACCACCCTCTTCTCCCACACATACGTACCCATATCCCTCATGAATTTCCACCTTCTTATTTTTCCTTCTCTTTCTCCACGGGACTTGCTTTGGCCAATGGAGTATTCCTGAACACGACAGGAGCAGAGGTCTTAAATGTCCTTCTGTGGTTTGGCTTAAAAAAAAAAAAAAAAGTCTTATATACCTTTCAGGACTTCAGCCAAGCAGCATGTCTTTCTATAAAGCCCTTCTTGGTTCTCTGGGCATGCCCTTCCCCTCTGCAATACTGGAAGCAGTTGCCTCTAGTCTGGAGGAGATTTACCTTTTTCTATGAGCTGCTATGACTTATTCCCCTACCAGGGGGCCCTCATTGAGGCCATCACTCAAGGGGGAGCAGAGAGAGCCTAAGTGGGACACCAGTTTATTTACCCTGTCCAAGGATGAAATTGGGTCTGGGGTCAGCCACGGGCTAAGCATTATGGGAGAAACATTTCAAATGAAGCACCACTCTTAAAATTCACTCAACCCTTCCTGCAGCAGTTGAGGGGACTGTGTTGGTCTGTGCTTGTAGCTTCAGGACATGTAACCCATGAACCAAGGTCCCGAGTGGAGAAGCAAGAAGCCAAAATTCACACAGACGATTAAGGGAAGGGTGGGAATTAGAAGCCCAGACTCCAAATTGTTAGTCCCCTGTTTCTTATAAGAAGTGACAGACCAGAGAGGGTCCAGGCTGGGTTTTTCCACTGGGTCTTCCTACACAGCCTGTTGCTGGGGAAGACATCAGCATCCCTGTGCCAACCTCCACAGACACGAAGGCTGTTTTTCTGTGCCCAGGAGGATTCTCAAAATAATGGTGCTGCCTGCCTGCCTCTGTGGGCTGGAGCCAGCTGTCTTGGTACACTTGGTTCCCAATTTATAATTCCCTGCTCTTTATTTGTGGTGATAATTGGTCTCACAGTAACTGGTCAACCATGCCCACTTCTGTCCTGATAGCGAGGTTTAAATAGGCAGGAGAGACAGAAGGAATCAGGTGAGTGTCTTGTGATGGGACCCACGGGACTTTTGGAGCCAGAAAGATGTGAGTTCAAATCGCAGCTCTGCCACTTACTGACCCTGTGGCCTCATTTTCTCACTTGTAAAGTGGGAGTTTTAACAGCATCCACCCCAGGGAGCTGACATGAGGTGAATTTTGTGTCTGACACATAAAGGTGGTCAGTGAGGATGATGTTTCTCTGTATCATCCTGAGACAGAGGGCTGTCTCAGGCTGGGCTCCTTCAGAGCCAAGGAGACTATTTGTGAGGTGGTCTTGGGAAACATCAGTGTGAGAGTGGGGAAGTGAATCAGAAAAGGGAGTGTTTAATGTGTGGGCTACCCCTGTGAGCAATTAGAGTTCAGCCCCTTTGGGACCTCTGGAAAGCAGGTGGAACACACCTTGGCAAGATGGAGTAGTCATCTACCCAGGTGACCATCCACCACTCGCTGAGGGCTGCTGGGGAGCAGGGCTTAATTTCCCAGCATTACTTGCTCCTTGTGTCAAGTAGGTTTAAGCAGTCAGAAAAAGGCTTCTTAAAGCAGCACGTTGCAGCTGCTGGGGACATCATGGATGGGAATGGTTAAGGCAAGACACCCACAGTATCTGCATTAAGGGCACACAACTCATCAGGAGAAGTCAGCATACCCGGTCTGAGCTTGGTCTAGAATTAGGGTGCAAAACCTAAAAGTCAGCACTCCCCTGGCAGTCAAGCGGGTAAGGCCCCATGCTTTCAGCGCAGGGGGCGAGGGTTTGATTCCTGTTCGGGAAACTGAGATCCCACATGCCGCACAGTGCAGCCAAAAAGAATTTTTTTTTTTTAACTTAAAAAGCAGAAACTGGTACAGATGGCCCTGGGAGGTGAGGAATGAGTCAGGAGTGAGGTGATAGATCGTGGACACTTGTCATCAAGTGTTCTGGAGCCCCAAGTCTTGTGTTCCTGGGCACTGGCCAGGGTGTGAGGCAGGTCAGCTTTCTCTCTGCAGGAATGACTTGGGACTATGGTGATTTCCTCACTCTTTTCAAAACATAAGGGTCCCTGTTTCCCACACATGCCCTCATTCAGCACTCAGTACCAGCTCTTTAGATCCACCCCAAGCGTGGAAGCGGGAGATAGCGCACATACATGTGTGAGTGTGCACGCGCAGGTCCTGGGAGGACTGCCTGAAAGATTACCACTTATAATATGCAGTGATTGCAGACTGAGCTGAGCTGAATAGCACAATAAGAGATGGGCAACATGGGAGGGGTGGATAACAGATTTAAGGAGCCCTATGCCTGCAGCCATGAAATTAAAAGACGCTTACTCCTTGGAAGAAAACTTATGACCAACCTAGATAGCACATTCAAAAGCAGAGACATTACTTTGCCAACAAAGGTCCATCTAGTCAAGGCTATGGTTTCTCCAGTGGTCATGTATGGATGTGAGAGTTGGACTGTGAAGAAAGCTGAGAGCCAAAGAATTGATGCTTTTGAACTGTGGTGTTGGAGAAGACTCTTGAGAGTCCCTTGGACTGCAAGGAGATCCAACCAGTCCATTCTGAAGGAGATCAACCCTGGGATTTCTTTGGAAGGACTGATGCTAAAGCTGAAATTCCAGTACCTTGGCCATCTCATGCGAAGAGTTGACTCATTGGAAAAGACTTTGATGCTGGGAGGGGTTGGGGGCAGGAGGAGAAGGGGACGACAGAAGATAAGATGGCTGGATGGCATCACTGACTCGATGGATGTGAGTCTGAGTGAACTCCAGGAGTTGGTGATGGACAGGGAGGCCTGTGCTGTGATTCATGCAGTCGCAAAGAGTCGGACACGACTGAGCGACTGAACTGAACTGAACTGAACTGATGCCTGAGAAAGGGGCTGAATTCTGTGTAAATCCTCCCAAGGAACAGCCTTGCTGAAAGGCCAGTGGATATCAGTATTTGGAGATGTCTTATGCCGTATAAGTCAAATGTCAGAAATTCCCACTGAGCTTGGATTTGAATGGATTACTTGAGTTCCCTGAGTGCCTTGCAGATAGAATTACCAAAAAGTGCTAGGCTTTGTGACTTCCATATATACGTATAATGAAATGAGAAAGTAACATTAAAATGGCTCTCCAGTATCATGGGAAAATCACCCAGGAAAAGAGCTTTTAGAACACAAGTTTAATTAGAACTTTCCTCAGAGTTTATAAATATATGTACTGATAATAATCATGATCATTATCATCAGTGATAATGATCTCTATTGCTATTTTAGCAAGCATCATTTCTTGAGAATCTCCCATGTGCCAGTTACCTTGATTTTTGTATTCTATTGTGTTGAATGAAGCCTCATAAGAATTCAGATATAAGGAAGTAAAGACACCAAGACGTTAATTGACTTGCTCAAGGCTGCACAGAGCATTAAGAGAGAGGTCTGGGATTCAGCACCTGATTTCTCAGGTTCCAAAGCCTTTAAATTCTTCACTCCATGTACAAGGTGGTATATTTGAAATGGATTTCCTTTTAGTAGTAAAATTATGTTCTTGTGACAATTGAGGTCATTTCTTGACCTCTTTATCTACTCTTCAGAATAATCAGAATTTGCAGAATCCCCACAGCCACATGGAAACCATTGTTTTGACTCCAATTCCAGACGTGGTGATGGTTCCATGCCCACTAACTGATAAGACTACAAGTTTAGAGACTAGATCCACCATGCAGGTTTGCTTACACTGGTGCACACGTGTGTGTGTGTGTGTGTGTGTGTGGTGTGTGCGTGTGTGTTAGTCAGTCACGTCTGACTTTTTGCGACCCTATGGATTATAACCCACCAGGCTCCTCTGTCTATGGAATTCTCCAGGCAAGAATACTGGAGTGGGTTGCCATTCCCTTTTCCAGGAGATCTTCCCTACCCAGGGATCGAACCTGGGTCTCCTGCACTGCAGGCAGATTCTTTACCATCTAAGCCACCAGGAAAGCCTTACATTGCTCTACATGGTATTTAAAAGTAATTTGAAATTACACTTATGCTAGGGAGATTTGATATCAAAATCAAGGTTTCCAGCTCCTTCTGAATAATCAGAGGATCTACAGTACTGATGGCAGCTCCCCTTTCTATTTACCGCAGTACCTCCCCCATCTCTAATGCCTTCCTGTCCTTGATGCCAAGTGACAGGAGCCAGGCAGCAACACACTTTGCACTGTTTTTTCTTAGAGTAAGTTAGATTTTTTGAATCCCTTTACCCCCTCAATTGTTTTCTCACCTTCCCAGTCTTTGTAGGCATTTCAGGTTTTGACATTTAAAAATCACCTTTTTTAGATGAATTCAATGGAATTGTTATTTGATACTGTCTCTTATCCATTTCCCTGGAGAAGTAAATGGCAACCCACTCCAGTATTCTTGCCTGGAGAATCCCATGGACGGAGGAGTTTGGTGGGCTACAGTCCACGGGTCACAAAGAGTCGGACACGACTGAGCAACTTCACTTTCACTTCACTTCACTTATCCATTTAAAAATTAAAATACAAATTTATCTTTAACTGTTCTTAAAAAGAAGAAAATCAATTTCCCCAGTTCAGTTCTGGAAACCCTCCTTGGGTTTACTGTCCTCTCCCCTGTGGTCTTATCCTGCCGAATAACACAAAGACACCAATTTATGCTCTAACCAGCCTTTTTAATGTTGTGAATCTCACATTTGTTACTGTGACCTCAGACAACTTCCTCGACTTCCCCAGCCTCTGCTTCCTTATCTGGAAAAGGACTTCAGGTCACTTAACCTGGGCAGTTTGCCAAAACCCAAGCAAAATGTTCAGTTTGTGCAAAATACTAAGAGCTGGTCTGCCAAATAAGTGATTCACCAAATCACTTGATTCTTTGAAGGATCCTGTTTTTGTTGATCAACTCTCATCTGGTCCCCATAACAGGATTTTATGGGATATTTAGCTCTTGTCTTCCAGGCTCTCTGCTGCTGCAACTGGAGATTGAAGCACCAAGGGGGGAGGAGATTAAGGGGAGAAAGAGGAGTAAAGAGAGGCAGGCTGGGGTGAGGGCTGGGGGATACATAAGGAGAATACGTTTATGAGACTGTGCTCTTTATTATGAAGACTCTCATAAATACGTTATCCGTATGAATAAGAAAGCATGAATGAAGAATATGCTCATAAGAATTCTCCTTATTAAAGAATGTATTACTCTCCCTTCCCTCCATCTTCTCTCTCTCCACCCTTAGGCTCCCACAGCAGCAGCAGCAGGAAATGGGAGCAAGGACGCGCTGCATGCTCCTTTTAAATGCTGCTACAAAGACAAAATGAAAACTTCAATTAAAATGAAATGATTAAACAAAACAAGCAAATTTATCAAAGTTGCCATTCAGCCTATTGGGAAATATACTGGTACTTTCCTCATAGGAACACTGGGAAATTAAATGAGGTGAGGATTCTGAGGTCCATAGCACAGGCCTCCATACACGGGGACTGTTGTCACGCTACTCAGAATGGTGCCACTGCCCAGCCTGCCACCAAATCTCTAACCTGAGTCAACCTTAATTCCTCCCTCCTGCCCATTCTCAAGTCCCATCCAAACCAACTTCTATCTGCAGATGACTAAAAGAGACCCCCTAGGGACCTCCCTGGGGGTCCAGTGGCTTAGACTGCAGGCTTCCACTGCAGTGGGGCACGCGTTTCAATCCCTGGTCAGGGAACGAAGTTCCCACATGCCTCAGCAAGTGTTAGTTGCTCAGCTGCGCCTGACTCTTTGCGACCCCATGAGCTGAAGCCCACAAAGCTCCTCTGCCCATGGGATTTTCCAGGTAAGGATACTGGAGTGTGTTGCCTTTTTCTTCTCCAGGGGATCTTCCCCACCCAGGGACTGAACCCAGGTCTCCTGCACTGCAGGCAGATTCTTTACTGACCCCACATGCTTCATAGTGCAGCCAAAAAAAAGAGAGAGAGACCCGAGGGTGTAGAAAGGAAGGAATTAAGGATGTCCTGAGAGTTACGCCAGAAAATCAGCTCGAGACGCGGTAAACAGAAGTGCAGAGGCCCCAGGCCCACAGCAGCGTCACCCCTTTGTGGGGACAGTGGGTCCCTCAGTGAAGGTTGATAGACCAGGGAAGCCTGAAGGAGAGGCAGAAGTTGCATGTTCGTGGGGCCTGCCCAACCTCTGCCCAAGAAAGACACTGGAACCATTAATATCTCACTTTCTGAGTTCATGTTCACCCAGGCACCAGTGAATAAACTGGCTTCCTGAGGAGCAATGCCTCCAGAGAACGTTTCCCCTCACGGCTGTCAACCTCTAGGCTGCTTGAAACTAGTAAATTTCTTTCTGGTTTGTTCTCAGCTTCCTCACTGGTCATGTTTATTCAAGCAATAGTAACTTCTGGGACTTAAAAGATGGAATTTCTGAGCTTATGGGGCTGATGATCAGAACCGGATGAGTGCCTCATTCTCAGGGGTCAGTGTGCCCTGGTGGGAGACTCTCTGTTTGGGCAGTACTGGGACTCCACTGTGGGGTCCACTGTGACTGAGGGCTCTTCCCACTGGCAGCCCCCACTGCCTCAGCAAGACATCAGGTCTGGGGCAGGAGGTAGGACTCAGTTCTGCTGCAAAACAGAATCACGTTTGAAGTTCCCCTACAAGGCACCAGCAAATTTTGCTCTTGATCAGGACTTATGGCCTTTCCTGTTAGTGTTGGAGAGGAAGGGGGAAAGTTCTTCCCCCTATTAGCCTTAAAATCTAATTGAGGAAAATTCTGTTGCCTAGACAATGGCATATTAAAGTGTTTAGCAAAAGCAAGAATTTATAAGAAATTGTCCCTGACCTATAAGAACTAGGGAACTTAATAAATCTTCCAGAATTTTTTGCCACAATTACAATATATCATGCTCAGAAATTGCATTAGTATGGAGATGAGATGGGCAGAGGACTGTGGGCTCCTGGAACAGTAGGACAACACTCCAGAGCCTTCTGGCCTCTTGAGGTAATAAGTATATCTCTTGAGTAGCCACCCAAGAGAAGGAAACCAGGAAGGGAGATGAGGTACGTATCGCGTTTATTGATGACCTACTTTGTGCAGACACAGAGCTGGGAACCTTGATTATATAATAGCATCTCTTAGAACCTTCACTGGTGTAAATCATCTGCTGTTTTGTTTCTTGGTTTTTGTTTTTGGTTTGTTTTTTTTTTTCTTAATTCTCCACTGGATTAAGTTTCTTAGGATGGCATGTGAGACAAGCCTATTCTGGCTATCTTAAACAAAAAGCAGTACGTACTATATAAATGCTTCCCCAGTGTGGTAAAGAATCTGCCTGCAGTGCAGGAGACACAAAAGATTGATTCGATCCCTGGGTCAGGAAGATCCCCTGGAGGAGGAAATGGCCACCCACTCCAGTATTCTTGCCTGAAAAAACCTGTGGATAGAGGAGCCTGGTGGGCTACAGACCAAAGGGTCACGAAGAGTTGAACACAATTGAGTGATGGAGTACATACTGTGTAAGTACTGCTGGATCCCACAGAGTAAAAAGGAACAGCCAACCAAAGGCTGGAGATGGACAGGAGCCAGGGGCAGGTGTGTGGACTCAGCAGTAGGTTTGCTGATGACCTCTTTAGTGAACTGACTTGTCCATGACTCAGCAACCCAAGGTCCAGCCCCTCAGTTCAAGGACAGAGAATGTGATGGACGTAGTCAAAATTGGACTCTCCCCTATATCTCTCAGGGATGGCGAAGAGGATGAGGACATGTGGTGTAGACAGAACCTATGAAGGCTCATCTGTGCCAGCTTTGTGAGCTGTTGTTCCCGGAGATGCAGTAGTGCAAGGTCTCCCAACACCAGCTCCTGGCATGGTGCTCTCAAAGCCACTGACAACGAGGAGTCATCTCTTTCACAGTAATTTCTATTTTGCTCTTTATATTATGAGCTTACAGAGCGATGTAAAAATAATCAAAAGAAACAAAGTGGACTTCCCTGATGGCGCAGTGGATAAGAATTTGCCTGCCAATTCAGCCGACATGGGTTCAATCCCTGGTCTGGGATGAACCCACGTATCACAAAACAGCTAAGCCCATGCACCACAACTTTTGAACCTGCGTGCCTAGAGCCTGTGTTCCACATCAAGAAGCCACTGCAATGAGAAGCCTGCACACCACAACTAGAGAGTAGCCCCACTCGCTGCAACTAGAGAAAGTCTGCGCAAAGCAACAAAGACACACGAACACAATTCTGTAAAGCAATTATCCTTCATTTAAAAACAAATAAATAAAAAAAAAACAAAGATGCAGTACAGCCAAAAATAAATAAATAAATAGAAGAAACAAAGTACATTAAAATTTTTTGCTACAATAAGTACTTAACAAATTAACCAAATTAAATCAGACCTCTGAGGACTTGTACAGTCCTTTTTGTCTCTTTTCTTATTAACTTTTATTGGAGTATAGTTGCTTTACAATGCTGTGTTGGTTTCTACCGTACAGCAAAGTGAATCAGTCATCTGTATACACATATCCCGTCTTTTTTGGGTTTCCTTCCCGTGTGGGTCACCGCAGAGCATTGAGTAGTTCCCTGTGCTATATAGTAGGTTCTCATTAGTTATCTGCTTTACACATAACAGTGTATATATGTCAGTCCCAATCTCCCAATCCATCCCACCCTCCCACTTCCCCCTTGTTGTAGTAAATAAATCTCCCATTGAGGCATCATGAGCAACACCCCTGCTTCTTCGTTCTTCCTGAAGTTGGAGGAGCTGGGGGCCTGGGAGGTACCTGTACCAATAGGGTTTCAGATGCAGGTTTGGCTTCTCCACTGAGCTACATTTGCAGACATTTAGAAGGCAGAATGGAGGTAATAGACATTCCCCATCTCATAACTGGTGCACATCGATACTTCACAGGCCAGAAAGGGCATGGCCCGGGAATCAGCATTTTAACAGCCAGTGCAGGTGATCTTCATGGTGACACAAGTGTGGAAACATTACAAGTCACCACACTGCCTTCTTTACTGATTTTTCTGTAGTTGAGAAAGTTACTTCATCTCCTGGGGCCTCGATTTCAAGCCTCTGAGCACTCTGACAGTGACCCATTGTTTTGTGTCAGTTGCCGAAAGCTTCTTCAGTACCAAGTCTTTCATTCAAAAACTGGAGACTTGATTTTCCAGCTAATTAATGGGATGGAAAATTAACACTGATACAGTACCAGAGTTTGGAGGGGCTGTGTGAGAAAGTGATAGGTTTTGAGAGGATACCCATTACATCCCCATCACCTACCAGGCTGGAGTAAAGTCAAGTTTTTTAGCCCCTCCAAACCCCAATTTCCCCACTTGTGATATAGTTATGATTCATATTTGCCTTGTAAGGTTTTGCAAGGTTTGAAAATATTGCAAGTAAAGGCCTCAGTATATTATTTTGTAAAACTGGAGTTAATATGGTAGCTGCTAGTGATAGAAGTAACAGTAACAGGAGTCATTTTTTTTTGTTTGGTTAGTATTTATTTTTATTTATTTATTTGGCCATGCTGGGTCTTAGTTGCAGCAGAATCTAGTTCCCTGATCAGGAATGGAACCCAGGCCCCCTTACATTGGAAGTGCAGAGTCTTAGCCACTGACCACAGCAGGGAGACCCCAGGAGTCATTGTTCACGAGATTTTTAAAATCTAGCTTTTGATCAACCAGACAGGGAGGGCGGCTTTCCTGGTTGGCTCAGTGGTGTAGAATCCACCTGCCAATGCAGGAGATATGGGTTCAATCCCTGCTCTGGAAAGATCCCACATGCCGCAGAGCAGCTAAGCCTGTGTACCACAACTATTGAGCCGGTTCTCTAGGACCTGGGAGCCACAGCTTCTGAAGCCCCCATGCCCTGCAGCCTGTGCTCAGCCTGTGCTCCACAAGAGAAGCCACGGCTATGAGAAGCCTGTGCACTGCAATGAAGAGTAGCCCTGGCTCGCCACAACTAGAGAAAAACCTGTGCAGCAATGAAGACCCAGCACAACCATAAATAAATAAATAAACCAGACAGCGAGATCTGGCCCCAGGATGAGAGCTCATTGTAATGCCCGTTATCAGTGGCTTTGAGAGCATCACACCAGGAGACGGCGCTGGGAAACCCTAGAGAGGGCAGTCTGATCAATACATTAACATTTGCTTTGTCCTCAAGCCTCACGCCCATGTTGACACAAGTGGCCATTAGAGGATCATGACGAGCCGTGGCAGAAGTAATGGGCTGGAAGGAGGTGGCAGCCCAATGGATGTGGCTCTTGAGGAGATAGTTTTAATCAATTGTAGGTGGTCATTAATGTCTGGGATAAAGTTGGGTTGAAATCAGGTGCATTATCGCATGCAGCCCCACCCTTGGAGATGGTGTGTGTCCCCAGCTCAATGAGGAGCTCTCACGGTCTCCAAAGTGTCTCAGTGACCTCAGCAGCAAGGGAGGCTGCCAGCAGGAATTTCACTGTATGATTCGTGCTGTGTGGGCAGGAGCTATCAAACACCCTTTTCCCTGGAGGTGGGGAAGCCATATAAAACCAACTGATTAAGCTGATCAGTCAGAGCTGAGAGTGAGGAGAAGTTCTGCCTCTGAAATTCTCACTTGCAGCTCTTTCTTCGGCTTTCTGAAAGAGACCGGGATGCACACGAAACCCAGGGCTGACTTGCTCTCAGTGCTGCCTGACTGTCAGGCAGCTGTGATTCATTTCGTCACATCATTTTGTTTTGTCCTTGTAGAGATCAAATGGAGTAGCAAGAGCGGGTATAAACAGTTGTGTGTAAACTACGTTATAGTTTGTCCACTAAATGGAGATCATGTGGTTGTTAAAAACGGTGCTGGGATCCCCGTCTAAGTCATGGAAATGTTGTAGTTGTTCAGTCACTCAGTCGTGTCCAACTCTTTGCTACTCCATGAACTGCAGCACGCCAGGCTTGCCTGTCCTTCACCAGCTCCTGGAGTTTGCTCAAACTCATGTTCGTTGAGTTGGTGACGTCATCCAACTATCCTCTGTCATTCCCTTATCTTCCTGCCTTCAATTTTGGAAATGTTAGACCATAAAATATGAAGTGAAAAAAAAAAAAGCAAGATACAGAACTGTGTACACAGTAGGAGTTCAAGCTTTTTGGAAGAAAAATATGTCCACACCCACCCTGAAGCAGGAAAGGGATATGAACGGACTAACACTAACCATCCCTATTGCACGGTACCCTCAACTGTGTCTGCATAATAGTAATGAAAACTTCTGCTTCCAGTGGGGGGATGACGAGCGTTTTAAATTTCCTTCTTTATGACTTTGTACTCTCCAAGTTTTACCTATTAAATGTATATTGTTTAATTTTAAAAGTGCAAGAAGGGACTTCCCTGTGGCTAAGAGTCCACGCTTCCCATACCGGGGGCCAAATTCGATCCCCGGTCAGGAAACTAAGATCCCACATGCCACAGGGTGTGGTCAAAATTAATAAAACTTGTTTTAAATAAAAAATTGTACCATCATCTCCCTACTTGGGAAGCAGCAGTTAGTGTTTGGGGGCGGGAGGGGGGGGAAGTCCTTCACCTGAAATTAAGGAATAAGGAACAATAAGGAAGCATGATAATGGTGAATAATAGTGTCCACCATAACAATCACAGTACAATAGGACAAGCAGAGCCCTTTGGGCCAGGTTGAATAACTAGCAGTTTATTCTGCATCCTGCATCCCCAAATGAAACAAACTTTTGCCGTCTTCCCTCTAGAGCATCCAGCAGTGGGATAATCAACAGGATAAGTACAGGCAGTGAAGCAGGAAAGCATCTCCACTAGGAAGATGCCAGCAGCAAGTATGGCGAGGGCTTTCCCAGCAGCTACAGCTTGCATCCATCCAGCCACCGTGCCAGAGTGTCAGAGTGCTGGCAGTTGAGAGTCCAAGAGGGCCTACAGGGAAGAAGGCCGGGGAGTGTGAACCAGAGAGGGCTCCCTATATTGCAGCTCAACCCTCACTGGCCCATTTACACCCCTTGCCTGATGCCTGGAGCATTTGAGTGGGCACAGTTCTGAAGGCTTTTGTGCATCCCAAGTACGTCTCTCTCCATGGTTCCTCCAACCCTCGCAGGCGTGAGCAAGAGTGCTCCCTCCATCTGCTATACAACACCCCCTTTCTCATAAACCCCACACTGGGAGATGGGGAGGCTGAGCTGTGAACTGTGAAATCCTTCTCCAGTCCTGCAAGGCATTTTTAACCTCCCTGAAGGGAGCATCGGAGAAGTTCTGTGACATATGTGATGAGTACTCGGCAGACTCTAGTTCTGAAATGGGAACCCCTGTCCCTGAGCCAGGGCCCCTTCCATGCACCTGTTTCACCCTTCACCTTCCAAAATTCCTTCCAGCTCCTCAATCCTCAACCCTAGTTCAGCTGGACTGAGTTTCTCTACCCTTTCCTCCTGATGCCTGTAAACATGACCCTGCCTATTCCCAGCCCCTTGGCCAGCTTCCAGACCCCACGTCCTCCTCTCTTATCCCAGAAGCTGTTGGAATCACCAGGCCAGCTGCAGACCATTAGACATCCTGTTAGTTCATCTCATCCCTTGGTCAGGTATGAGGTTCCATGTGAGGTCGTCCCACAGTTGAAACAGGGGCTGGGGTCCCCTGGCCCCTCATGGCTGCAAAGCAGCAGGGAGAGCATGCAGAGACATATTTGCGGAAATCACAGCACCCTCCTTAGCCCTGAGCAGGCATTGCAGATGGGACTCCTGAGGACGTCGAGGAGGAAGGAGGGGTGGCCTGGGTCTTCTCCCATCCTGTCCACACCAGCTTCACAGAGCAGCCTGATCTGAGCTTTGGAAAAGCCACTGCAGCTTATTAACTTAATAAGAGCTCACTCCACTGGGAATTCTGAGGAAGTGAGAAGCCTTGATCAGCCTGGCCCAACACATTTCTACTTAGTGCCACACAACAAAGATGATTTTATCTCATTAGTGCTTACCCTAGGGGCCAGCCAAGCTTCCAAATTAACTGGAAAGTCAAGACTATGTATGAAAGATATTTCAAACACTCAGAAGACAGTTAACATTAACAAGAGGATTCCCTCTTTAAAATGCAATCTATTAGTGAGAAAATGGGTTAAGGCATAAGTGATGTCAAGACTACCGACTAGCATTTGAAAAATACGAAGCTGGATTCCCTATCTCACTTTTCATATCAACGTAAGTTTCAAGAAGGACTAACAGTTAAGTATATTTAAAATGACAACTCTATTTTATGATTTATTTAACAAAAACTTAATATAGGTTATTTTGTGCCGGGCACTGTTCCAGCAGAGAGAGAAACATGGTTTGATTTCTTTACAATCTTTCATCTTAATCTTGGCTCCATCTTGGTTGCTACACATCTAACTAGGAGATGTATGAGACACGTAAAAGCAACACTGCCCTATAAACCCTGTAAAGGTGGGGACTGGGTTTTATTTGCTCAGGTATAACCTACAAGCTGGCTTAGTGCTTTGCATGGGATGCTGCTGCTGCTGCTGCTGCTGCTGCTAAGTTGCTTCAGTCGTGTCCGACTCTGTGGGACCCCATAGATGGCAGCCCACCAGGCTCCCCCATCACTGGGATTCTCCAGGCAAGAACACTGGAGTGGGCTGCCATTTCCTTCTCTAATGCAGGAAAGTGAAAAGTGAAAGTGAAGTCGCTCAGTCGTGTCCAACTCTTAGCGACCCCATGGACTGTAGCCTACCGGGCTTCTCCGTCCATGGGATTTTCCAGGCAAGAGTACTGGAGTGGGGTGCCATTGCCTTTCTCCTGCATAGGATGCTGCTGCTGCTAAGCCACTTCAGTCGTGTCTGACTCTGTGTGACCCCATAGATGGCAGCCTACCAGGCTGCTCTGTCCCTAGGATTCTCCAGGCAAGAACACTGGAGTGGATTGCCATTTCCTTCTCCATGCGTTCTCTAGGACATAAGCAACATGATGAGTTTCCCTGGTGGCTCAGTGGTAAAGAATCCGCCTGCAATGCAGGAGACCACCTGCACTGCTGGATATGTGGGTTCGATACCTGGGTTGGGAAGATTCCCCTGAAGAAGGAAATGGCAACCCACTCCAGTATTCTCACATGGGAAATCCCATGGACAGAGGAACCTAGTGGGCTACGGTCCATGGTGCCACAAAGAGCTGGACACAACTTAGCAACTAAACCACTACCACCACCACCACCCATCTAAAGTCACACACTAATGGGACCTGACGTGTGGGTGAAAGTCAGGAACACAGGCTACTTACCATGCTCCCATCCCTCTTTTTCCTTTTACAATTATCTTGGCACATTCGATTGTCCTCTTTAAATCTGGATTCAGTAAAGCTGTGAAGAAAACGAAGTGGAATGATACCATGTCACCACTCAGCAGCTAAGTCAGAGTGATGTCAAGGGAGCTACCAGGAGCTCACGTTAGAGAGGGTTTTAATTCCTTTTTTTACGTTTTATCTAGTAGGAGGGTTTTTTCAGGGTATTTGTTCTACTATAGTTTCATCACAACACCCCATACCACCTCTACTACAGATAGTTGCATATTTCTCCCATTGGATTCTGGAGATAAATACACATCATCTTCTTATGAGGTATACGGTACAGGCCTGTCTTCTCCCAGTGATCACTTCCACCTGTCAAAGTAGCAGCCTCTGCTCCCCTTGAGGAAGAGTATCAGTTATACTAGGCCTAACCAGAGCTGCCTGGTCTCACCCCTCATGCTCTTCCTTGCCTCCTCCTCTGCCCATCTGGACATGAGTCTCCCTCGCTGCATCCCAGGCCACCAAGCCCACAGCTCTCTCTCCCTGTGGACTCTGGACAGTGCGGCATAGCCTCCTGTGACCCCATTCTGGATTTGGCTCAGCCCAGCCTCCGCCAGGCCCTCCTCCTCTCAGCTCCAAACTTATAAACTCTGGTCACTGGGAAAGCAGCCCCCTGAGCTCAACGTGGCTGCCCTCCACCCTCCACAGCCCCCAGCATGGAAGGAGGGACCTACCAGAGCAAGACATGTGGCAGCGGTTCCTGCCGTGGTCACACCAGTCGTGGTTGCGGATCTGAAAGAGGCCATAGCCGATGAAGTCACCGCGCGAGTTTTCATAGACAGCCATAGGGTTGAACTTGCTCTCAAAATAAGCCAGGCACACCCCTAAGACGGAACAGACAGGGTATGGCTCAGAGGAGCACTGGGGAAGCCTGGAAAGGAGCTAGTGGTTAAAGAGGTGAGGAGGAGGGTTGAGAGGGGCCACTCACAGTTTTCAAGGCTGTAGCCCTCAAAATCACTCAGGCCTCCTTCATGGAGCTTCTTAGCCACCACGCAGCGCCCCAGAACCGCAGTGTCACTTGGAACCACCAGGTACCCAATGAGAGACAGCACCATGGATGCCTTCATCCTCCTGAGCTCAGGGTGCTGGCTGGTAGGGGAGAGGATGGAGTCACAAGCAATCCCCACTGAGATCACAGGGACCCTGGCAGAAGAGAAGGGTGCTGTGGGTCTGTGGGTCTGTGGGTATACGACTCGGTATGTTCAGAAAACGGAGAGGCCTTCCTGACTTAACCACAATGCTTAGTTCATCAGAGTCCTGCCACGACTAACACAACGGCCACTGTCATATTGGATTATTCCACCACTGCTTTTTCTCCTGGAATACACATTCTGAGCTGTGGCCTTAACCTTTACGCTGTCTTGACCCCAGATTTTCTACAAACGAGACTCCAGGGACCTTGTCTCTTGTCCTCACAGGGAGACCTGGTCCAGTCCAGATGTGCCACTGACTCATTGGAAATGGCAGAGCAGTCCCTTCGCCTCACAGAGCCTCTCCTTTCACACCTATTTTCCCTTCGTTCACCTTCACGCCGTCACATTCACCTTGCACGTTTCCTTTCTTTGTACATGCGCATCTCATCTCTACCACAGGTCCTTTGCACCTGCTCTTCCTTCTGCCTAGAACATGATTTTCTCCAACCACCATAGAGCCTGCCCTTTCCTGTTCACAGTCTCAGCTAACAAGCTCACCAACTCAAATAGGATCACTTTCCCACTGCCCTATCACAGAAAATAGCTTTTGTTTTCTTCATAATACATGTAAATTTCAGAAAGGTCCTTGTTCATTTTTCATTCATTTGTCTACCTCCCCTGTCAGAGTGTAAGCAGCAGGCATGCAGGAACTTGGCCTGCCTTGTTCTCTGCTTCATCCTCAGAACTCAGAACAGACCTTGGGACACAGTAGGTCCTCAGTGAATCTTTGATGAGTGAATAAATGAATGAATAAACAAAACCTCCTCTTCCCAACAGAACTGTCATCGGATGAGCAGTAAGCGAATTTGCTGATAAGCGTCTCCTGCAGCCAGGGATCATCCTGCCTGTCCCAGTTCCTGCCCAGGATACACCCACTCACCCTTCTTCCGAGGCCCTTGGTGCCTCCTCAGAGGAAAGGGAGAGCAGCCACTCTGGCAGCCTTTCCTTTATTGCAGGAAAGTTGCTCTATCTACACTCTGGACATTTCACTGTCTTGATAACCCATTTGCCTTCACTCAAGAGCTTCCAAACTGTAAGTCCTTCTTCCTGACCTGCTTTTCTGGAATCTTTTCTATGACATCAGTTGCTATGCACCAGAATATTCCGACACAGGGATCAGTTGGTCACCAACGCATTTGTATTAGTTTTCTGTTGCTGCTATAACAAGTTACCTTCAGCTGAGCAGCTTAAATAACACAAATGTATCATCTTGAAGTTCTATAGGTCAGAAATCTAACAGGGCTCACCAGGCTAAAAGCAAAGTGTTGGCAGCATTGTTCTCCTTCCTAGGGGACCTAAAGGGGTCATTTGGGTGGTTGGCAGACTACAGTCCCTGTAGCCGTAGCACTGAGATCTCTGTTTCCTTGCTGGCTATCAGCTGAGGGTCATTTCCAGCTGCTAGGGGCCATCTGCCTTTCTAGGCTCTACCTCTTTCTTCTATCTTCAAAGATGGCAAGGGTGCTTAAAAACCCTCTTTCACGTTGAGTCTCACTTATCTCCCCTTCCACTGTTGAATCTCATGGACCACTTTCTGCTTCCTCTCCCACTTTTTTTTTTTTTTTTTTTTGTGAGGATACTTCCTTTACAATGCTGTGATGGTCTCTGCTGTCCATCAACATGAATCAGTCATAATTATTTATATATATCCCCTCCCTCTTGAGATCCCCCACCCCTCTAGGTCATCACAGAGTAGCAGGCTGGGCTCCCTGAGTTGTACAGCAGCTTCCCACTAGCTATCCATTCTATATGTGCTAGTGTGTGTAGATATACTCTTAAGGGCTTCCTAGATAGCGCAGTGGTAAAGAATCTGCCTGCCAGTGTAGGTGACGTTGGAGATGCAGGTAAATGTCAATGCTAGTTTCTCAATTTCTTTTAGCCTGTCCTTCCCCTGCTGCGTCCACTTTTAAGGCTACATGTGATTGCATTGATTCACCCAGACTCTTCAGGATAATCTCTCCATTTACATCATTTGGAGTTACCCACAAACAAACTTCTGCCAGGGGGCCTGGACTGGAGGCATGAGGGTTATGGTCATTTCTACTATGAGACATCCACACTCTGCTTCTGGGAGTGTTTCCAAGGAAGCAGCCCTAGCTGGTCCCTGGGATCCCTGGAAGCTCTGATGCTATAATCCCTCTCCAAGGGATAATGCATCATCACTCATTCTTCAGTAGCCATGACCTGAACGGAATTTGTATCAGGGGAGAAAGTTGTAGCCTTGGGAGTGGATATTATATGAGCTTATTGTTATCCAGACACTCTCTGGGTTCTGGGAGTGGACAGAGATGTGCTTGCTTTGAGGAAGGTGCACTGTGAGACCATCCTCTTCTGCAGTCCTGGAACTGGATGTGGTTTCCTTCCCTCCTTGGTTTGTATTCATTATAAAGGTGGTGAGGGGAGGGGGCGCAGAGAATGTGCTTTATTTAATGTGGAGAAATCTGGATGGTAGCACTCTAACCAAGGCATTAGGCTCAGCCCTGACAGCAGTGAGATGGCATGATCTTATACGCCACTCATGCCCTACAGGGAAAGCTACACACCAGCACACTGGCCGCTCATCTTCTTTTCCCCAGGCTTGGTGACCCAGGCATCAGTCATTGGTTTTTGGTCCCAAGTCTTCCAGCAAATCTGCTGAAATCCCTCCTCCGACAAGTGGAGAATACCTGTGTGTACGGGAAGGCCACCTTTAGCTCCAAAATACAGAGGTGTGCACGTAAGTGGGATCATGCCAGCTGTTCCATCACAGCTTTGGTTTCTGTAAAAATCATTTGTCACCTATAATCCAACAGTAAGATAGATCTGGCGGCCTCAAGTTCCAAGTCCCTTACAGGAGCCAGGGTCCCTGAAATGGGGCCAGGCTCAGCCTCTTCAGCCTGACTCAGCCCTGAGTCCCTGAGTCTCACCTGCTCTCACAGGGCTGTGGTCTCTGAGTTTTCCCCAGCCCTGGGCCCGAGCTGAACTTCTCCTGAGCTTTCCCCAGCAGATGGAGATCCATCTGCTCTTCAGACATCACCCAATAACACAATCTAAAATTACCCTTGTATCTGTGTCAGTATCTGCATCTATATCTATACAGTGTCTGCACACAAACATACAAAATGCCTGGAGATAAGAACAGATGCTGGCCAGTCAATCCTATAAACACTGAAGAACATTCCAGGTAGAAGTTCACTTTGGAATGATCTAGTTTACCTATTTTCACAAGTGTTTCTTGCCTTGGAGCCAATCTCATGCAGAAACCTTCGCTGCCTGCTCACCTTCCTTGCTGTCTTTGCAAGTGGCCCATAGAGGCCATATCAGGGCTTGGGGAACGAGCATCCAGTTCACCACGTTATTCATATCTGAGCAAGACAAATAGGACCAGGACTAGAACTCAGGGCTTATGAGCCTAAAGAAGTCTGGGAATCCATTTTTGGTCATCCAGCCAAAACCATTCCTCCCTAAAAGAACCTCAGTAGTGTTTACGCACTGGCAGAGACCCCTGAACTGCAAAGGAGGTGGCCCCTGTCCCTGGCCTACAGACAGATGTATGACCCAGTTCTGATCAGTAGGATGTAAGGGGAAACCCACTGGGGAGAGAGCTTCTGGCAATGATTTCCCTTTGGCAACAGAGACAAGGAAAGAGAGTGTCCCATTCAAGGCCACCCTGCTTCCCTCTTGAACTTAGCCACCCAAGGCATGATGCTGTTATTTGACATGAGAAAACATAGAAAATGACACAGATACCAAATCACAGCCTGACACCCCTGATTCCTGAATCACTATCAGCAGCCGCCCATCTCTAGACTTCTTATGCAAGAAAAACAAAGCTGTGCGGCGTGAGCCCCCACTTCGTCACACTTGTACTTGCTGCTGAAAGCATCTCTGACAGATTCAAAGGATCTGTGTAAATCTGCCACAGGTTTATTTTCAAAGCCAAGCATTTTTAGCTGTGGTGTTGCTTGCCTAGTTTCAAAGAATATTTTAAAACTTTATCTGAAATGGCATCAGAAAGAAAACAGCCCCACTTTTGTCTACTCACTGAGTGCTTGTCTGAGGCAGTGTGTTTGCAGAAAGGGGGAAGGAAGAGGAGGTGTTCTCTTTTATGAACAGTCTTCTAGTTTCGCCCGGAGGACAAAGCCTCCCTCAGCTACTGAAATGGAAGGAGAAAGACCTCATGGTGAGCCAAGAGAGACGTTGAGCAGGGAGCCAGCAGGAGACCCATCATGACCTTGCGTCTTGGCATGAGGGGGAGGCAGCCACCGTTCCCATCCCAGAGGCTTGGGACACAAAGAAGATGAGAAAAACCAGCAGGAACCACCTCACACTTAAGGGTCCTCCGTGGAAAAGAGAGGCAGAAAGGCACAGAGCTGCCAGGTTGTAAAAGAAAGGACATCCCCCAGACCCATGTGGTTGGGGTAGGGTGACCAACTGTCCCCATTTGTCTGGGATGCAGGGATTTCTAGGGATGTGGGACTTTTAGAGTTAAAATTGGAAAGTCCTGGGTGTGGAGCTTCTAAAAAGGAGTTCCTTGTGTACATGAGATACACATGAGATTAAGCCCCGACCTTCTCGTCTCTCTAGCCCCAAGCATGATGGGAAATAAGCCACAGAGACAGCCTGGCCTGTTGTTGGGGGGTTCAGGCTGAGTTGTCTTCAGTAATCCCATAAGGTCAGAGGGAACAGAGGCAGTGAATGAATGAATGAGTAGGTGAATGAATGAGTAGGTGAATGAATGAATGACTTCAGTGGGGTAACTACTTATTCATGCTTTGAGCACTATCATTTTCCATTGATTGACACATAATTCCATCCATTGACAAGCACTAGTGAATCCACTGCCTCTTACAGCAAGGCCTCTTGGAGCAAAGAAAACCAATTTGAAGCCACGAATCCAAAAAATCACATCCACAGACATTTCATACTCATACTTGCATTTTTCTGCCTTGGAGGAAATTGCTTTCCATTTGAAGAGTTGACGAGAGCACAGAAAAGATGACTTACAATCTAGACATCTGCGCCCAGTGCCAAAGAAGATGGGCCCACGGGAAGTACTGCAATGTAGAGACGGCCAGAACCTCTCCTGCAGCCCAGGCTCTGGTGTGTGCTGTGCAGGCGTGCTAAGTCGCTTCAGTCATGTCCAACTCTTTGTAACCCTATGGACTGTAGCCCACCAGGCTTCTCTGTCCATGGGATTTCCCAGGCAAGAGTGCTGGAGTGGGTTGCCACTTCCTCCTCCAGGGGATTATCCTGACCCAGGAATCAAACTCTCGTCTCTTATGTCTCCTGCATTGACAGGCAGGTTCTTTACCACTAGGGCCACCTGGGAAGCCCTTGGGGCATGGCTTATTCAGGTCACGTCATTTTATGTTCCCGACAGCCCTGAGAAATGGCTCCATTTTACAGAGGAGGACCCAACGCTTCAGGATCTGCGTAGCCTGCCCAAGGTCCCACCAACAGTGAGTGGTGGACCCCAGGTCTGTCTGACTCCCAAGGCCAGCATCCTCTTAAACACTCACTCTGCTGCTGCTGTGCTCCAGGAATAGAAGCCCTGGGTGAGTCCTGACATTGCTGCTTAATAGCTGTCTGACCTAAAACAAGATGTTTCGCTCTCCAAACCTCAGTTTCTCTATCTGCAAGATGGGGATAGAAGTAGTGCTGATTTCATCAGATCAGGTTGTGTGGCAAGTTCTAGTCCATAATAAGCCCTCTATGAGTTCCAAGGATGAAGGAGAAGGGACTCCAGGAGGGGAGTGCAAAGGTAGTATGAGTGAGCCAGATTGGCAGTGAGGAGAGCTGGCCGGCGAGGCTGTAGGCTGAGGGGTGAGACCAGTGGACGTCTACCCTGGCTGCACATCAGAAGCATCTGGGGTGTCACACTTCAAACTATGGAGTAGGACCAGTGCTTGGGTCCTATAATCTGAAAGTAGGACCCAAGCACTGGTATTTCTACAACTCCCCAGGAGACACCGGTGTGGTGCCAGAGTTGAAAGCCTTTGGCCTAGACCTTTGCTCTTAAACATGAGGCCCTTGGAGAAACAGGAGTGTCATTGGAAGCATGTTAGAAATACAGAATCTCAGGCCCACCTCAGATCTGCTGAGTCGGATCTGCATTTGAGCAAGATCCCTGGGTGATTCCTGTGCACATTATTTTTTAAATTTAATTAATTAATTTAATTAACATTAAATTGCCGTATTGGGTTGTGCCACAGGGCAAGCAGCATGTTAGCTCTCCAACCAGGGATCAAACCCAAGCCTCCTGCAGTGGAAGCATGGAGTCCTAACCGCTGGATCACCAGGGAATTCTCATGTGTACGTTAAACTCTAAGCATCCCTGGGCTAGTCTGTGGGTCATAGATGGGGAAAAAATCAGCAAAATGCCAGGCTTTGAACCCGTTTAAAAGCCAAAGTACAAGTGAGAGGGGGAAATGAGGGGCAGCTGTTTACAGCAGTCACTCATGGATAACCTAATCTGGCAAATGCAAAGGGCAAGGGTGTGGCAGGTCTCTATATGTTTAAACTTCAATGAATCCAGATCGCGGATGCTCAGGAAGTCTGGGATTCTGCCGGCCGCCCAGTGTTTGCCCACCTGCTACTGTATCAGTCAGAAGACTAACATTATCTGGTGTCAAAAATGCACCTGGCCTGGGATTAGCAGGAGAATATCAGCCTGCATGAGGCCTTGGGATTATGACAGGGAAGTAATTCCCAAAGGGCCTTTTCCTCACCCAGAATGAGCAGCTCTCCATCCCTGGGCAAGCGGGCTGCTGAGGCCAGTTCTAAGGGAAGCAGGTGGTGGCTGGGTTCCCAGCTGGGCTGTGAGCTCAGTGTCTGTGACAGAGTGTGAGGGACCCTCTGTTGTGGCCCCAGAAACAGGACTTTCTTGGGAGAGAAAGAGGGTCCCCAACTTCTGGAACCTGAAGAAATGATATTTTAATCAGTGTTTACTATCTCTGATAATCCCAATAGGTTCATCATCATGTCATAACAGGCAGCTGGAAAGCAGATTCTACATCTTAAATCGAAAGCACTCAAGAAGACAGTACAAGCACAAAGGCTCAGTTTTTACAAAGCACTTCTGTCTGGCTCAATATTTACCATTATCTTAGCAGAGCCAACTCTTTGGGTTTGCCTTGATAATCTTATCAAAGCTATGGACCCTGCCCCTATAAAATGAACATAAATGCACACTACCAGGACTTCCCTGGTGGTCCAGTGGCTAAGACTCTGCATTCCCAATGCAGGGGGCCCAGGTTCGATCCCTGGTCAAGGACCTTAGATCCCACATGCTGCAACTAAGACCCAATGTAGCCAAATAAATAAAAATAAATATTAAAACACACACACACACAAGTACAGACAACTTCGGGGAACCCCTGAGCAGTCACCTGAATCACTTCCTTGAATCTGTTTTAGAGTAACCTAGATAGCGTATTCAAAAGCAGAGACATTACTTTGCTGACTAAGGTCCGTCTACTCAAGGCTATGGTTTTTCCAGTAGTCATGTATAGATGTGAGAGTTGGACTGTGAAGAAGGCTGAGCGCCGAAGAATTGATGCTTTTGAACTGTGGTGTTGGAGAAGTCCCTTGACTTGAGAGTCCCTTGGTCTGCAAAGAGATCCAACCAGTCCATTCTGAGGGAGATCAGCCCTGGGATTTCTTTGGAAGGAATGATGCTAAAGCTGAAACTCCAGTACTTTGGCCACCTCATGCAGAGTTGACTCATTGGAAAAGACTTTGATGCTGGGAGGGATTGGGGGCAGGAGGCGAAGGGGATGACCGAGGATGAGATGGCTGGATGGCATCACTGACTTGATGGACATGAGTCTGGGTGAACTCTGAGAGTTGGTGATGGGCCGGGAGGCCTGGCGTGCTGCGATTCTTGGGGTCACAAAGAGTTGGACACGACTGAACGACTGAACTGAACTGAAGCAGACTAAAATAAAATTCTGTTTGCTTGCTTCCCACCATCCATTAGCACTTCTGATAATGCCACACATTTCTTTCAGGGTCTACCTACTTTCAGTGTCAATACTCAAGTTTGGAGCATGTGACCCGAGGCTGAGCCACGCAGTGCATCCCATACCCCACTGGTTCAGGGATAGATACGTGGACCCATTCAGGACCCATAAGGCTCAGTGAAAATTATTATAATTTTTTTAAAATTTTTATTTATTTATTTGGCTGCTCTGGGTCTTAGTTGTAGCATGGGGATCTGAAGGCTCAGTGAAAATTAAAGGAAGGTCCTTGACTCTTTTCTGTTGATGTCAAACCTGAAGGCTGTGGCCACAGCAGTGAGAAGCTGGAAGTTGCCATCTTGGGATCACACGGAAGAGTCTTTGTATTAATGGACTCAACACAAAGTAAGCAGAGCCCAGAAATGAAGAGAGAAACCATGTCCTGAACACAGCCTTTGAGCCTTGAAGTCCTGTCAGATCTATCTTTGGATGGTTTAGTAAATAAAACCACAAGTCCATGCATTAAGTAGTTTGAATCACATGTAACAGAAAGTGCTCAGATGGATAATCTTTATTAATTCATTGGCTAGTCTTATGGCCCTTCACGCAGCTACCAATTAAACAAATAATGTCACTCTACAAGTGTTCTTTATGACCTGTTTTGGCTTTTCAATTTCACTAAATCTCTTCATCCCTAGAGTTAATCCTCTGCTTATCCCAAACACCTTTATAAATAAAGCTCTTCTGTTACAAGTTTCCTTCACTTACCTGTACCATGATATTTATCATGTACCACAGAATTCCAAATTGTCGTATTATATCTTATTGCAATAGGTGAATTATATAAATCTGATTAAAGCAGCCTAGTGGCTGAGTTCCAAATTTTAGATCTCAATACTTAAGAACACAAATATTCTGAAATCAATTCAATGCTGTAATTGTCATTAAACATAACTTTAAGTAAGATTATTCTTAGATCTCAATGATACACATGCCATTTTTTCAGACTACAGAGTGTTGATTTCTAGCCAGCAAGGGTGGGAAGAGGCTTCAGCCAGCCAGATTCTGGATTTCAGTGAATTCTCTACAGTCCTGTGAAAAGGTTGTGACATGTGATAAAGCCAGGCAGACTTGAGATAAAATTTGGCTCCTCTAATTACCAACTCATGTCACCTCTGAGTCTCCAGTTCCCCATATAAAAATGAATGTATTTAGTACTATATATAAAATAGATAAGGAACAAGGACCTACTGTATAGCACAGAAAACTAAATTCAATATCTCTCTTTAATTGATAATGGAAAGAAATATGAAAAAGAATCAATATATGTGTATATGTGTAACTGAATCACTTTAATATACATCTGAAACTAATACAACATTGTGGTCCAGTGGTTAAGACTCCACCTTCCAATGCAAGGGGTGCAAGTTAGATCCCTGGTTGGGGAAGTTTTGCATGCCTTGGGGTGTAGCCAAAAATAAATAAATAAAATTTTAAAAAATTGTAAATCAATCATACTTCAATTTAAAAAATTATCCCTCAAGCTTAAGATTTTAAAATTGCACTGTGGTAACTTATACCTCAATTTTTTAAAACATGGACTGATATATACATATATGTAGGTATATACATGCATATGTACGGCACCCCACTCCAGTACTCTTGCCTGGAAAATCCCATGGATGGAGGAGCCTGGTAGGCTGCAGTCCATGGGGTTGCTAAGAGTCAGACATGACTGAGCGACTTCCCTTTCACTTTTCACTTTCATGCATTGGAGAAGGAAATGGCAACCCACTCCAGTGTTCTTGCCTGGAGAATCCCAGGGACGGGGGAGCCTGGTAGGCTGCCGTCTATGGGGTTGCACAGAGTCGACATGACTGAAGTGACTTAGCAGCAGCAGCAGTATGCACTTACCCTATGCACACTATATACACACACATATATAATATATATGCATGCATCATATATAATATTTATGCATGTGTGTGTATTTTACAAATGTATATATTATAGATTCATATATGTTATCATTTCTAAATCTAATCAAGGAGTTTTTCTTTTGACTACTTTTCTTTTACTCCTGGCACAGTTTAAACTTTTGTTTTCCTCAAAATCAGTCTCCTTTTCTTATCTTTAAATCAGGGATTTTACCATGTTACTCTATGGTTGGCAAAAGCATATTTTAAGCTTTAAATATTTTCTAAACAGCTGACTCATCAGGAGTCATAGAGTACTAGTCTTAAAATGCCAGGGATCAAGTTCATTCTGCCCAAGCACACAGCATAACCTTCCTCCTTCTGATACCTTGCCTCCCTTCCTGGATGCACCGGAAGTGATCTCTTATCTCAGACCTCTGTGCCTTCACACATGCTGTTCCCTGTGCCTGGAAAACCCTTCCTTCTTTTTTCATCTGTCTGACTTCCCTACATCCTTCGAAAACCTAACCATTCTCCTTGGTATCCTCCCCCTTCCCTTTATCTGCTTCCCATGCATGGCCTCTGGGAATTCTTCCCACTGAACTCTGTCTGTTTCTGACTCTGTGAATGTGTCCAGCTCATGTCCAGAGATACATCTGCAAGGTTTTACCTCCCCTTCCAATATTGCCCAGCAAACAGAGGGTCAGCAGTTTGTCAGGACATGACCTCCAAATGGATAGACAACCTTAGGTTCAACTGAAGCACCGCAGTTTTACAGGGTTTTCATAAATCAAAAATTTCCAATATTGCAAAAAATCTGGAGACTGAGGAAATGAGGTGTTCATAAAAACGAAAGTGCTGTGAATGCAAATGTGTAAACAAGAAGCTTCTCTTTCCTATGAAGATTAATTGCCCCCCACGGGCTAGCAGCAAAAAAAAAGAGAGTAATGAAGGATGTCAGAATTATTTATAAAGATCTGGCTCCTGTAGCTTTGATAAATTTATCATAAAATGCTCTACAGAACCTCAGACCCAGTGGGAGCCAGTTGCTTCTGTGATCACAACTCGAGATGTGTTTAAGGTTCTGCCTCAGGCTGAGTTTCAGAAACATCAAATGCCGGAAAGTGTGTGTGTGTGTGTGTGTCTGTGTGTGTGTAGATAAGAATAGTCATAAAAGCTTTGGAAAACTAGAGAACTATTTGAAAATATATCTCATCAGGGACTGCAAGTCTTTGAAATATCTACTCCAAATCCCCACTCATTTTCCCTCCATATAACTCCTGGGTAGAAAGACACAGAAGACCTGCTTTTGTGAATTTAAATACAGGCTTCCAATCTAGAAATCAAGTGAACATTAGTGATTCTTAAGGATAAGAGATGAAATCTCTGAGTAAAACCCTCAGTTCCACCCAAGATTCATGATTCCAGAGATGTCTCCCACCATCTACCAGCTACCGGTTGTCACCACTTCCAATCTTTCCTTCAATGTAGGAAGTATTTTCAATAAATAAGTTGAGGGAAGAGGAATAAGAAAGTCAAGTGGAGGGGATAATCATCTGAGCATCTGTGGATCCTCTTCAGTTAGCTCTCAGTTCAGTTCAGTCGCTCAGTTGTGTCCAACTCTTTGCAACCCCATGGAGTGCAGCATGCCAGGCCTCCCTGTCCATCACCAACTCCCAGAGTCTACCCAAACTCATGTCCATTGACTCGGTGATGCCATCCAGCCATCTCATCCTCTGTTGTCCCCTTCTCCTCCTGCCCTTAATCTTTCCTAGCATCAGGGTCTTTTCAAATGAGTCAGCTCTTCACATCAGGCGACCAAAGTATTGGAGCTTCAGCTTCAGCATCAGTCCTTCCAATGAACACTCAGGACTGATCTCCTTTAGGAAGGACTGATTGGATCTTCTTGCAGTCCAAGGGACTCTCAAGAGTCTCCTCCAAAACTACAGTTGAAAAGCGTCAATTCTTCAGCACTCAGCTTTCTTTATAGTCCAATTCTCACATCCATATATGACCACTGGAAAAACCATAGCTTTGACTAGATGGACCTTTGTTGGAAAAGCAATGTCTGCTTTTTAATATTCTGTCTAGATTGGTCATAACTTTCCTTCCAAGGAGTAAGTATCTTTTAATTTCATGGCTACAATCACCATCTGCAGCAATTTTGGAGCCCAAAACAATAAAGTCAGCCACTGTTTCCCCATCTATTTGCCATGAAGTGATGGGACCAAACGCCATGACCTTAGTTTTCTGAATGGTGAGCTTTAAGCCAACTTTTTCACTCTCCTCTTTCACTTTTATCAACAGGCTCTTTAGTTCTTCTTCGCTTTCTGCCATAAGGGTGGTGTCATCTGCATATCTGAGGTTATTGATATGTCTCCCAGCAATCTTGATTCCAGCTTGTGTTTCTTCCAGTCTAGCATTTCTCATGATGTACTCTGCATAGAAGTTAAATAAGCAGGGTGACAATATACAGCCTTGACGTACTCCCTTCCCAATTTGGAACCAGTCTGTTGTTCCATGTCCAGTTCTTCTTGTTGCTTCCTGACCTGCATACAGATTTTTCAAGAGGCAGGTCAGGTGGTCTGGTATTCCCATTTATTTCAGAATTTTCCACACTTGTGATCCACACAGTCAAAGGCTTTGGCATAGTCAATAAAGCAGAAGTAGATGTTTTTCCGGAATTCTCTTGCTTTTTCGATGATCCAGCTGATGTTGGCAATTTGATCTCTGGTTCCTCTGCCTCTTCTAAAACCAGCTTGAACATGTGGAAGTTCACGGTTCATGTGTTACTGAAGCCTGGCTTGGAGAATTTTGAGAATTACTTTACTAGCATGTGAGATGAGTGCAATTGTGCAGTAGTTTGAGCATTTTTTGGCATTGCCTTTCTTTGGGATTGGAATGAAAACTGACCTTTTCCAGTCCTGTGGCCACTGCTGAGTTTTTCAAATTTGCTGGCATATCGAGTGCAGCACTTTCACAGCATCATCTTTTAGGATTTGAAATAGGTTAACTGGAATTCCATCACCTCCACTAGCTTTGTTTGTAGTGATGCTTTCTAAGGCCCACTTGACTTCACATTCCAGGATGTCTGGCTCTAGGTGAGTGATCACACCATCGTGATTATCTGGGTCATAAAGATCTTTTTTGTACAGTTTTTCTGTGTCTTCTTGCCACTCCTCTTAATATCTTCTGCTTCTGTTAGGTCCATATCATATCTGTCCTATATTGAGCCCATCTTTGCATGAAATGTTCCCTTGGTATCTCTAATTTTCTTGAAGAGATCTATAGTCTTTCCCAGTCTATTATTTTCCTCTATTTCTTTGCATTGATCACTGAGGAAGGCTTTCTTATCTCTCCTTGCTGTTCTTTGGAACTCTGCATTCAAATGGGTATAGCTTTCCTTTTCTTCTTTGCTTCTCGCATCTCTTCTTTTCACAGCTATTTGTAAAGCCTCCTCAGACAGCCATTTTGGATTTTTGCATTTCTTTTTCTTGGGGATGTTCTTGATCCTTGTCTCCTATACAATGTCATGAACCTCTGTCCATAGTTCATCAGGCACTCTGTCTATCAGATCTAGTCCCTTAAATCTATTTCTCACTTCCACTGTATAATCATAAGGGATTTGATTTAGGTCATACCTGAATGATCTATTGGTTTTCCCCACTTTCTTCAATTTAAGTCTGAATTTGGCAATAAGGAGTTCATGATCTGAGCCAGTCAGCTCCCAGTCTTGTTTTTGCTGACTCTATAGAGCTTCTCCATCTTTGGCTGCAAAGAATATAATAAATCTGATTTCAGTGTTGGCCATCTGGTGATGTCCATGTGTAGAGTCTTCTCTTGTGTTGTTGGAAGAGGATGTTTGCTATGACCAGTGCGTTCTCTTGGCAAAACTCTATTAGCCTTTGCCCTGTTTCATTTCTTACTTCAAAGCCAAATTTGCCCATTACTCCAGGTGTTTCTTGACTTCCTGCTTTTGCATTCCAGTCCCCTATAATGAAAAAGACATCTTTTTTGGATGTTAGTTCTTAAAGGTCTTAAAGGTCTTTATAGAACCATTCAACTTCACCTTCTTCAGTGTTACTTGTCAGGGCATAGACTTGGATTACTGTGATATTGAATGGTTTGCCTTGGAAACAAACAGAGATCATTCTGTCGTTTTTGAGATTGCATCCAAGTACTGCATTTCAGACTCTTTTGTTGACTATCAGTTAGCTCTGGGAAGACATAAATGTTAACAGGAACTGAAAATAATATCTCTCCATAGGTTCAAGGAAAACAGCATCTTGCTACTTGTAATTCTTTATTGTTTAGTTGCTTAGCTGTGTCCAGCTCTTTGCAACCCCATGGACTATAGCCCGCCAGGCTCCTCTGTCCATGGGATTTCCTGGGCAAGAATACTGGAGTGGGTTGCCATTTCCTCCTCCAGGGGATCTTCCTGACCCAGGGATCAAATCTGTGTCTCCTGCATTGACGGGTGGATTCTTTACCACTGAGCCACCAAGGAAGCCAGCATCAGATGTATGAGCTGCTTAATACGCCATTAGGACACAAGATGTAAGTGGATGCTAATAAATACTACCAATAGTATATAGGATGTGATGTGCATGGCCTCAGAGTTCTTTTCATTCATTCATTCACTCATTCATTTATCCATTCATTCATTCATTGAATGAATACGTACTAAGGTCTACCTTGTACCTGACAGTGTTCACCGCACTCGTGATATGGTAGTGAACAAATCAGGGTGGAAAAATGAAATACTATTCAGCCATTAAAAAGAACGAAATTTTGCCATTTACAGCAACATGGATGGACTTGGAGGGCATTATTCAAAATGAAATAAGTCAAAGAAAGAAAGACAAATGCCACTTGGCATCAGTTATATGAGGACTCTAAAAATACAACAAGCTAATTCATTTAACAAAAAAGAGCAGACTCAGTGATATAGAGAATAAGCTGGTGGTTATCAGTGAAGAGAGGGAAGAAAGGAGGGGCAATATAGGGGGAAGGAGTGGGAGGTACCAACAACTGGGTGTAAGATAAGTACAAGGATGTATTTATACAACCCAGGGAATACAGCCAATATTCCGTAATAACTGTAAATGGAGTGTAAACTTTAAGAATTATATTTTTAAAAATCCTGTTCTTGATGCAAACTGGTATATATGGAATGGATAAACAACAAGTTCTTATTGTATAGCACAAGGAACTATATTCAATATTCTGTGATAAACCATATTGGAAAAAAATATGAAAAAGAATGTATATATGTGAATAACTAAGTCACTTTACTGTAAAACAGTAATTAACACAGCATTGTAATTCAACTATAGTTCAATTAAAATTTTTTAAAATAAATAAAATGACTACTAACCAGAGATAAAATAATAAACAGAGGGAAAAAAATTTTAATCCTGCTCTCGTAGTGCTTACATTCTAGTACGGGGAGAAATACTATACACAGACAGATAGCCAGATGTGGCAAATATCAGACAGGGACGGACAGAGGCTGCCAAGTGTTCTCCTCAGAGCAGCTCCCTTTCAGGTTTTGCATTTTAGCCTTTAAATGAGGCTTCCCTTTAACCCCTAATCCTCAAGGCTACCATCCTCAAGTCTGCAAAACTGCACACTGTATGCCCAAGACATTCTGAGTTGCATTCCAGGGGAAATAGAGCATCTGAGGGGAAACAGCAATTACAGTTCTTTCCATAGTTGATCCTGATGTTGTTGTTTATTTACTCAATAGCATCCAAATGTTTTGCGACCCCATGGACTGTAGCCCTCCAGGCTCCTCTGTCCATGGGATTTCCCAGGCAAGAATACTGAAGTAGGTTGCCCTTTCCTCCTCCAGGGGATCTTCCTGACCCAGGGATCAAACCCACGTCTCCTGAATTGCAGGCAGATTCTTTACCGCTGAGCCACCGGGCTTCCCCCTTGATCCTAATATCCTGACTTAAAACAAGCCCTCTTCCCAAGTCTTGCAAAACTGATTTTCCCATCACTTTCAGAGAAAGCTGTGCTTCCCAGCAAATGCAATTCCGCATAGTCATCGAGATTCATGCTGATAATAGGGCCTCATGTCTCTCTGATTCAGTTTGGATCTTTCAAAAACGCCTTGATTAAATTTGGCTCTTCTGAAATGTCAGTGGCTTTGACTCAGGAAGTGTGAATTCTCAACAAGTTTGCCAAGTGTGGGACGCTTCCTTTGGTCACACATTCACTTGCTTCAGTGACTAAGTCCTGTGTCTTACACAAATGGGTGCATTTTTAGCCTGATGGCTGAGGAAGAATTCTTTCCAGAGCTGAATTCCCATTTCCCTTTGTCTTGCAGTTTCACTGTGCCATGTGGGGATGTCATGCCCGGGTCCCCTCAGTCTCCTGAGCCTGATTGTGCGGGTTCCCAGTGCATTCGGCAGTGACGCTCGAATGACAAGGGGACATTGAGACAGTATCTGCTGGAGGGTGTCCTTGGCTGTGATAAAGCCCTTCACAGTTGCAGAAGTCTCTGCCGCCTCCTCTGTCTTCTCTCCCTCTTGAGCGCACGGCAGAAAGATTCTCTGATGTGATGCATCTGGCTGACAGAACAGACGCAATGATAGTCCCCTCTGGGAAGCAGCTCCAAGAGTCAACTGCCATCCGCTCTGACAGGTGACAAGGGAGGAGGATGTGAATGAACCAGGTACACCTGTCCTTTAATAGCCTGACACCGGTAACAACCAGCACCCCAGGGACCATGGAAACAACGAACAGGGTTGGAATGGGAATCACGATGAGACTATGGGGAGATTTCAATGAGAGCCTCTGTGTGTTGCTGGGGAACACATGGAAATATTATCTGCACTTCATCATGTATCCTGGTTCTTCTTCAGCCCAATACCTAAGACCTCCTGAGGGGCAGGACAGGAGAACCAGAGAGTCAAAACCTTAGCTTGCCTTTTAAATGTCCGAAGTCAACTCTGAGTCATAGGAAACTGAAGGACTTGGTATGAAATTTACAGACAGTCTAAAAACTTTGAAGACCTGTGATAGGGCAGGCCTAGTTTTCCCTGCTTCAGAGGAGAGGAGGGTGCCAAGATCAAGGAAGGGAGCACTTCGAGAGGAGTCACATGGGCAGCAAGGGAGGTGGACCCTGGGGGCGTCCCTGGAAACAGCCCTGCTCCTCCACCACCCACCAGATGGACCCTGCAGAGGATGGAGAATAGGACAGGGACCTCAGACAGGTGTGTGTGCTGGGGGAGGGGGTCCCAACAGAGAGGGCCCATGCCTAAGGTTGCAGATAAAATACAATACTGGGGACAGAGCAAAAGATCACTTCATGTTTACCTGAAACTCGGATTTTACTGGGTGACCTGTATTTTTACTTGCTAAATCTTGCAGCCCCATTTCTGCACCTCACTTCCTAGGGGAATCTGAAAGACCCCTCACTTCAAGCTTGAAGAGGGAGAGAGAGGCAAGGAAGGGCCACAGGACATAGTGACCTGGGTTGTATCACCACTCTGAGGCCAGCAGGGGAAGGAAAATGTTTGCTCTGCTTCCAGGGAGCCCCAGAGCCAGCCTGAGGTATGGTTTCCAAAGTCAGATGAGGAGGACACAGCTGCCACCTGCAAGGTACACTCCCTTTACATAGCGATTGATAGTGTCACTCAGCAGATGTTCACACACACAAACACACACACACACAGAGTACATGTGTCTCTGTGCAAAAACAGTAAAAACCCACACCGATGGAGAAATGTGCCAGTGATTGTTTGCATACTTTTATGCTTAATACTCTCTAAATGCATTAGTCTTTTCTTTGTCAGCTCCTCTGCCCTTGCAAAAACCCTATAAAGTGGGTATTTTTATTTCCATTTTCCTGAGGAGGCAGTATAGGCAAAGAAGTGAGCTGAGTATCCCAGAGTCACCTTGCTGGCGGAGGGCAGAACCGAGCTGTGAGGCTGGCTATTTGGTTCCAGAACTTGTACTCTTATCCTCCATGGGCTTGGGCTAAGGAATTCTGGAGTGAGAGGTCACTGTCGCAAGCCTATGACTGAGGGCAGAATGGGGCAATGACACTCCCAGGACCATGGAGAGGGCTGGCCCTGCCCAGAAGATGCTCATGGTCTCTAGCCATCCCTCCTGTCAGCCCTGGCATGCTGGGAATGCAGAGATATTCCAGGATAGAGAAAGGACAATTAAGAGATGAGTTTTAAACTCTGAGAATTGGGCACAGAAAAGGAGTGATGGCCCCAGAAGAGAACCAGCAATGTCTCCCACACAAATCCCCATATTCTCTAAGCCAGGACACAGAGACCTCTCTGATCTGAGGCAGAGAATGTGCAGGGGTGGTGGAAGCTATTTCTCCCAGATTAATGGCAGGGCTGAGCAGGCGTCTGAGGCCATAGGAACTTGGCGCCACTGCCATCTGGTGGTGATGCTGCCACATGGCATGTGGCTAGGACTCACTGAAGGCAACCAGAGGTGAAGCTATTCAGCCCTCAGAACTAAAAACTCCCACCGGGCTACGTGACTAGTGAAATGAGACAGGTCCCCAAAGCCTCTCTGAAAACCTTGTACACAGAGGGCTCAAGATTATCAAGATTAGAATCTCTCCTTCTGGAAAAGGTTCTTTGAGACAAATGCTTGCCAAGGTTTACATGTGTGTGCACTGTGTGCTAAGTCGCTCAGTCATATCTGACTCTGCAACCCCATGGACTGTAGCCTGCCAGACTCCTTTGTCCATGGAATTAATGTGTTAATTAATGCATGTGCAATTAACACTTTAATGTGTTAGTTGTTTATCAGATTAGCCAACTCTTAGGCAGGAGAAAAGTCAAGAGGGTGGGACATGGGACAGGTAAATTTTGATGGAGAAGATGTAATTCAGAAAGAGTTAAAGCACAGGACTTATATAACAAGGTCAGATTTGGGTTTCTATATATTCACAATGGAGGTGCCTAGGACGATCTGAGGGTGGCCTCCCTGAACAGCTTGAGCTCTAGTAGTATGAGACCTCCTTCTGTTTGATGTGACAGAAGGCCAGCATACACTAGCTTAAGCAAAAAGGGGAGTTATATCTCAAAACTGAAAAGTCCATGAGTAAACTAGTTTTAGTACAGCTGAATCCAGGGACTCTAATAAATGTCATCAGATATGTCTCTCACCATCTCTTGAGTCTGATTTCCTGTGTATTGGCTCAAATCTCAGGCAGGCCAATATGGCCACAACAGCAGCAGGCTTATCTTTTCCTGGCTTACTAGCAGAGAAACACTTGTTTCTCAGAGTTCCAGCGAAAGTTCCAGGGCTGATGTTCACTGGCTCAGCTTGAGACATGTGACCATCAGCAAGGCTCTCACTGGTCAGACTTAGAGCACATACCTACTACCGAAGCCAGAGGAAGGCTGAACCTGATTCAACCACTGAACCACATGGACGAAGAGTAGGGGAGCAGTGATTTCCACCCAATAATCAGCAATGTGTTACCAGAAGGCACAAGTTCTGCATGGATGTATTTTTCACAGTGACATCAGGAGGACTAAGGAAAAGACTCCAGTTGCTGAAAGGCCAGCATGTGCCAGGCTAGAGCAGCCTTGCCATAATAAAATGCATCCAGCCCCTGGAGGGAAGGCTACAACCCCAACCCTACTCTGGCTGCAGATTAAGGGATCCTCGGGCCCAAGTTTTCCCATGAATTGGTGCTTCTCCAAGATGAGGGATGGGATATTTCTTTAATGCACATAGCTGCATACTTCCTGGGGAGGACCTCTTCTCCTGGTCGTCTGGCTGATACCCAATTGCCCCTAAAGGCCCTCTGCCTACAAGTCCTCTACCCTCAGCTGAGTAGTACTCCCTTCCTGCTCTTCAGTTATAGGCTCTCTACACACATACTCCACTGCCACCACCAGTTCAAGACCTCCCTTCCCTGACGCTCCATCCTCTCCAGAGTATGTTTCCCACTGAGCCCCTCCTGTGGGCTATACCACCCAGAGAGGCCAAGCCCAGCCAGTAGCCCCCACTCATACCCTAACTCATCCTTCCAGAGGATTCTGGTCTTCCAACAACCCTGACGGCTCCCAGGACAGGAGCAGTGGCCTCCTTACCTCATCACCATCTTCAAGGCAGAGGACAGAAATGTCTACACACCTCAAGGAAGGACAAATTGGAGCAAGTTATTTCATATCACAAGGCAAGAGAGCCAACAGCCAATCCAGGGTGGCTACCTGAAAGCGGCAACATGTGTCAGGATTCACTTGGGCTGCAGCAAAGCTGCAAAACTTGCCTGAGCCTCTAGCCCCATCTTTCTGGGCCATATCCTATCCCAAGCAAGAAGAGGCTGAGAAGTAGGAAGAGCTGACAAGTGACTTGGGTCTGAGCAGGGTCCAGGATAAAGGGGGAATGGGAGGCATGTGTAGCTGAGGTTATTTTTACCCAGATCTGAGCAAAAAGAGGCATGGGCTGGTCTGGCCAGCGCATCCCATCCTCTGGTACCTGGCCACAAAGTCAAGTGACCTGAAGGCAAGGCTGTATCTCCCCTCAGTGGGGCTCTCTGAGGCAGGACAGTTTCAGATCTTATTATAAGGCTCCATGAGGCCAGGCTTCTCTCCTCCTCAGACTGGGGCTCTTTGAGGGAAGGGCTGTGTTTTCTCAGGGCTCCCTGATTTGGGGCAGTGTTCTCCCTCAGAACGGGGCTCCCTAAGGGAGGGCTGTGTCCCTCTCTAACTGAAGCCCCTTGAGAACAGGACTGTGTCTCCCCTCAGATTCAGGTTCCCTGAAGGAGCTCTGTATCTCCCCCTCACTGTGGATCCTCAAGGGCAGGACTAGGTTTCTTCAGAGTGGGCTCCCTGAGGCAGGTCTATGTCTCCCCTGAGACTTGGGCTCCCTGAAGTCAGGGCTGTGCTGCCCTCAGATTGGGGGTCCCTGAGGCAGAACTGTATCTCCCTTCAGACTATGGTTCTTGGAGAACAGGGCTGAGTTTTCCTCACAGTGAAGCTCCCTGAGTCAAAGTGGTCTCTCCTCTCAGTTCGTGGCTTCCTGAGGGAAGAGTTGTGTTGCCCTCAGATTCAGACTCTCTGAGGAAGTGCTGTATCTCCCTTCAGAATGGGGTTTCCTGAAGGTAAGGCTATATCTCCCCTCAGATTCTAGTTCCCTCAGGCAGATTTGTGCATCCCCTCAGGCTTGGGGTCCCTGAAGGCAGAGCTGTGTCTACCCTTTAACTGCAGCTCTTTGAAGACAGGGTGATGTCTCACCTCAGATTCCTGTTCCCTGAGGGAGGGTTTTATCTTCCCCCCAGACTGTGGTTCTTTTGAGAACAGGGCTGTGTTTTCTCATAGTGGGGCTCCCCAAGGTAGGAAGGTGTCTCCCCTCAGACTGGGGCTCCCTAAAGACAAGTCTGGTTTTCCCTCAGATTTACCCTCTCTGAGGCAGGGCTGTGTCTCCCCTCAGATTTTGGGTCCCTGAGGGAGCACTGTATCTCTCCCTCACTGTGACCCTCAAGGGAAGAGTTGTGTCTATACAGACTGGGGCTCCCTGAATGAGGGCTATATCTCTCCCTCGGGCTGTAGTTCTTCAAGAGCAGGGCTGTGTTATCTCACAGTGTGGCTTCCTAATATAGAGCAGTGTCTCCCCTCAGAATGGGCCTTCCTGAAGACAAGGCTGTTTTCCCCTCAGACTGGGCTTCCCTGTCAGGACTGCAAGGTCCCCTCTGACTGGAGTTCTTTGAGGACAGGGCTGTGTCTCACCTCAGATTCCAGGTCCTTGCGGGAGCTCTGTGTCTCCCCTTCACTGTTGGTCCTCAAGGGCAGGTCTGTGTTTCCTCAGAGTGACTCTCCACAGACTGGCGCTCCCTGATGTTGGTGCTGTGTTTCCCCTCAGAGGGGCCTCCCTTTGCCCAGGGCTGTATCTCCCCCTCACACTATGGTTCTTCAAGAGCTGGGCTGTGTTTTCTTATAGTAGGGCTCCCTGAAGTAGGGAAGTATCTCCCATCAGACTTGGGCTTCTTGCAATCAGGCCTGTGTTTTCTCACAGTGGGACTCCCTGAGGTCAGGGATGTGTCTGCCCTCAGATTTGGGCTCCCTGAAATCAGGATTGTGTTTCTCCTCAGTGTGGGGCTCCCTGAGCAAGGACTGTATCTCTCCCTCAGACTGTGGTTCTTAGGAAGCAGGGCTGTGTTTCCTCATAATGGTGCTCCCTGAGGTAAGAAAGTATCTCCCCTCAGACTAGGGCTCCCTGAAGACAATGCTGTTTGGACCCTCAGATTCACCCTCCCTAAGGCAGGGCTCTGTCTCCCCTCAGATTCTGGGTCCCCAAGAGAGCACTGTATCTCCCCTCCTGTGTCTCCTCAAGGACATGGCTTTGTTTCTCCTCAGAATAGGACTTTCTGAGGAAGAGCTGTGTCTCCCCTCAGACTGGTGCAGAATCCACTGGATTGAGGGCCAGAGGGAGGTTTGGGTAGCTGATGGGCAGATGCGAGAACTTCCCCCAAGTTCCCTGGAGACTCCCAGCCTTGACGTCCTGGCCCCTCTCTAGAGACTGTGGCTCCTCTCTAGGGACTGTGGACTCAGGAGACTCAGGGAGTGCCTCCAGGAGCCAGTCACACATTGTCACTCCCGATGACAGGCAATGTGGATTGGTGTCAGAAGTCACACTAGGCTGATGCCCATATTAAGAAGATAGGTATCATTCTGGGGTCATGGGTCACCCTGGATTGGGGCCCATGATCAGGATCAAAGGTTAGTCTTATTTGAGACCCATGATAAGGGTTAACAGTCAGGCTAGAGTCAGGAATAAGTCTAGGGTCACATGTAACTCGGGGTGGAGGCCTTAGATCATGGTTAGGGAGCAACCTGTGATCAAGGGTCAGATTTGGACTAGAGTCTAAGACAGGTCTAAGCAGAGTAGGCTTGCTGGAGGACCTCCATCTCTCTTGCTTATCCAGTCATCACCACGCTGGGCCTGTCATCCCAGGAGAGACCCCAGAAGTCTTCCCAGAGGGGGTGACTGACAGGGACTAAGGCCCTAAAGCATGACAAAATCTTCCTTAAGAGATGTGTGGAGAAAGGCATTCCTGGCAGAAGGAACAGCCTAGGCAATGCCACGGAGGCATGAAAGAGCTTGGTGTTCTACATGGCAGAGCCCAGGCTTGGGCTGGGGCAGGGAAGAACAGCTGAAGCCAGACTAAAGAGGGGCAGGGAGGAGGTTCCCTCAGAGCCTGAGAGCAGGGTTAGAATCCTGGGACAGAGGGAAGGCGGCATCAGCTATGGATTTTAGGAAGAATCATTCACTTATTTGTTCATTCAATAAACATGATAGAAGGCTGCTTGCCAGGCACCATTCCAAGGACTTGACATACATTTGGGAGCAAAATACCTGAAAATCCCTTCCCTCGTGGAACTTCTCTGCTAGCAGGGAGAAAAAGACAATAAGTGTAATAAAGTGAATTAACAGATAGTCTAGTCAAGGCTGTGGTTTTTCCAGTGGTTGTGTATGGATGTGAGAGCTGGACTGAGAAGAAAGCTGAGCGCCAAAGAATTGATGCTTTTGAACTGTGGTGTTGGAGAATACTCTGTGAGTCCCTTGGACTGCAAGGAGATCCAACCAGTCCATCCTAAAGGAGATCAGTCCTGAGTGTTCATTGGAAAGACTGATGCTGAGGTTGAAACTCCAATACTTTGGCCGCCTCACGCGAAGAGTTGACTCATTGGAAAAAACCCTGATGCCGGGAGGGATGGGGGGCAGGAGGAGAAGGGGACGACAGAGGATGAGATGGCTGGATGGCATCACCGACTCGATACACATGAGTTTGGGTGAACTCCGGGAGTTGATGATGGACAGGGAGGCCTGGTGTGCTGCGATTCATGGGGTCGCAAAGAGTCGGACACGACTGAGCAACTGAACTGAACTGAACTGAACTGAACTGAAAGGACATTGTGCCTTAGGAGGTGATAAGCACAGTGGGGAAAAAGTCTACAGAAAGTGAGGGGCCCCAACCTGGGGGGAAGCAGTTTACAGTATGAAGTAGGGGAATCAGCCTTAAAGAGAAAGGTCAGGAGCCATAGTGATACCTGGGCAAGAGCATTCCAAGCAGAAGCATCTAACACCTAAGAGCAAGAGTAGGCTAGGAAACTGAAAACCAACTTACGGTTACTAAGGGGGAAGGAAAGGGGGATGAAATAAGAGCTTGTGGTTAACATATACACCTACTATATATAAAATAGATAACCAACAAGGACCTACTATATAGCCCAGGAACTACATCTTGTATCAGTTTAGTTCAGTTCAGTCGCTCAGTCGTGTCCACCTATTTGCAACCCCATGGACTGCAGCACACCTGGCCTCCCTGTCCATCACCAACTCCTGGAGTTTACTCAAACCCATGTCCATTGAGTTGGTGATGCCATCCAACCATCTCATCCTCTGTCATCCCCTTCGCCTCTTGCCTTCAATCTTTCCCAGCAACAGGGTCTTTTCTAATGAGTCAGTTCTTTCACATCAGGGGGCCAAAGTATTGGAGTTTCAGGTTCAGTGTCAGTCCTTCCAATGAATATTCATGACTGATTTCCCTTAGGATGGACTGGTTGGATCTCCTTGCAGTCCAAGGGACTCTCAAGAGTCTTCTCCAACACCACAGTTCAAAAGCATCAATTCTTTAGCACTCAGCTTTCTTTATAGTCCAACTCTTACATCCATACATGACCACTGGAAAAACCGTAGCTCTGATGAGACAGACCTTTGTTGGCAAAGTGATGTCTCTGCTTTTTAATATGCTGTCTAGGTTGGTCATAACTTTTCTTCCAAGGAGCAAGCATCTTTTAATTTCATGGCTGCAGTCACCATCTGGAGTGATTTTGGAGCCCCCAAAAATAGAGTCTCTCACTATTTTCACTATTTCTCCATCTTGTATAACCTATAGTAGAAAGGAATATGAAATAGAATATATGTACATGTATCACTTTGCTTTATAGCAGAAACTAACACAATATTGTAAATCAACTACACTTCAATTAAAAAAAAAAAAAAGAGTGGACCAAGAAGGAGTTTTTGAACTAGCAGGGAGACCATTATGGCTGGAGACAAGAGTGGGAGAAGTAGAGGTAAAGGAAAGGTAAAGAGGGATCTCACTCAGGATCTGTGGGCAATTTGAACTCATGAGCAAATCACCGTACTTATGTTTTTAAGATCTGTTTTAAAGTAATCCGTCTTAGCGAAATAGTTAAATAACACCACAGAATGCAGTCACCAGAACTCCGACTGTGGAAAGCCAGTAGACAGGACCCCATCCCAATTTCTTCCAAGGAGAACTTGCAAGGAAGAGAGGCAGAGAGATGGAGGGAGACTGTCTTGAATTATAACGTGTGAGCCTTATTTAAACAAAGAACTGGTAGAAAATAAAGGCATTTGTGAGGCAAAGAGGGAAAATTAAATAATGACTATTTAATGCTGTTTAGGAATTTGGGTAGGTTGGGGTGGTTAGCATAAAAATGGTATTGTGTGACAATGGTTTTGTGGGTCTTTTTTTTCTTTAGTTCTTATTCTTTAGAATATCTACCTACGGAGATATTTGGGCTTCCATGATAGCTGAGTTGGTAAAGAATCCACCTGCAATGCAGGAGACCCTGGTTCGGTTCCTGGGTCAGAAAGATCCGCTGGAGAAGGGAGAGGCTACCCACTCCAGTATTCTTGGGCTTGCCTTGTGTCTCAGCTGGTAAAGAATCTGCCTGCAATGCAGGAGACCTGGGTTCGATCCCTGGATTGGGAAGATCCCCTGGAAAAGGGAAAGGCTACCCACCCCAGTATTCTGGCCTGGAGAATTCCATGGACTATACAGTCCATGAAGTTGCAAAGAGTTGGACACAACTTCACTTACACTTTTACTAAGATATTTACAGATAAAATGATAGATCGATGATGATTTAAAATAATCATGGTTGGGGTGAGGTCACAGAGGAGTTCCTTCTGGAGTCATCCTTGTCTGTGCCCAGAATAGGCATTCCCTAAGGATAGGACCATGGTCTCTGCTTCCTCTGTCTCCTGAAGCAGGAGCTCTCCCCTGCCTTCATTTTCCATGACTCAGCCTCCCCTCTGTGGTAGCTGCAGACATGCATCACCTGGATCTCCTGTCAAGAAAGAACTTGCCATTTCAGCTGAATTCAGTGAGCTGACAGCCTCTAGGAATAGTGCCTTCTGGATCCACCACAGCATTTGAGGTGAAGGCCTGCTCTTCCCAGATGGCCCCCAGACACTGAGTGCACACAGTAGGGTTACTAAGGCATCTGTGTGCCACCTTAGCTCTGCAGTTCATGGTCAGGCTGGCAGAGGCTCTGTCAGAACTGCATCTCAATTTGCGGTTCTCCCTGCTGGTTCCTGCCTTGCCATTCACAGGGATCTCCTCCTTTGTCATCTCCTAACATCCAATAATCCTGAATCCATCCAGCATCTGATCACTGGAGGGCCTGAACTCACGCACCTAGAGTTGGCAACATCACCTCCTCTCGGCCCCCAACCATTTCTGAGCTCTAAACCCCAGACTCCAGGATCAAGGGATGGTATAGTCCATTTCAGAAGCTGTCCCTGGTCTTTTTCATTTCCCGATCTCAGAAGTCAGGACAGCTCTGTCTCCATCATCTATACTCTATGGACTTTGTTTATTTTCCTAGTGCAGCTGCAGCATCATGAGAACGTCCCTCCAGTCTCCCACTCAAGCAAGGCTAGTTTGCCCTAGAGGGGTCGCCAGTGTCTTAAGTCACTGTGACATCCCCAGTACTTATCACAGGGCCAGGTCAGTGGAGGTGGTGATACAAGAGGGATGAAGGAATACTATTCCCTGCAAGCTGTTACAGACAAGATGAAGGGATTATTGCTTCTTTAAGCAACGGGCCTCTCCTGCCTTCCACCAAAGCACAGCTTGGAGTTAATAAGTATCTGCTGGGGAAGTGGTGGGCAGTCCCTCTCGATGGAGGTGTCTTCAACTCAGAAACTCAGAAAGGGCAAAGCTTGCTTGCATCCACCCAACAATGTGAACGGCTCTGGAAGGGGCATCCTGAGCAGTGACTCCCCAGGCCAGTTCCTGGTTCCTACCATGAAGGCCAGACAGTGCTGTGAGTGCCTGAGCAGGGAGCCTTCAAGTAGTGCATGCACGACTCGACTCCAGGAGGTGGGAGAAGACTGGGGGAGGCAAGAGTGGCACCCGCTGCTAGGATGTGGCAGGCAGCCAGGAAGCCAGGCAGGCTCCAAATGAGTAACTGCAGATTCTTTCCTGCCTTGCCTGTCATCACAGGGAAAGGCAAGTGACTCTCTCTCTCTTTCCCCCTACACCCTTGCACTCCTTGGATTCCTGCATCCAGAAGGGAGCTGGGGCTTGGGCCAGAGACTGGAGACTGGTTCCAGGGATCCAGGAGGAGAAACCTCAGAACAGAATACTCCTGGAGAAATCCATTCAAGAGGACAGGAGGGAGCAAAGGGCAGGAGGTGGCTGCAGCCCCCTTCCCAAACCTGGCAAAGGCCAACTCCAGAGGCACTTGGGCTTCAGATAGGGTGGGGGATGGGGAGTGGAGATTCGAGTCTCTCCTTCCCACACCCTCAAGTAGTCTGTCTCCCTGCTCAGTTCTGATATCCCTCCCCAGCCCAAGAAGCTTCCCCAGACCATTAGGCAGGTGAAAGGATGGTTTCATCAGATCCCAAGGACTCCCCAGGAGTAGGCCCCTGGGAGACCTCTCAGTGCCTCAGGACATAGAACTGGACATGCAGGAACATAACTGATCAAAACAAGGTCAAACTGACTCGTGGTTGAATTTTTCAGGGTTTTGTTTGGTTTTGCTATTTTCCTTTTCCTGCGCCTTCTTTCACTTCTGAAGTTGTTTTGTGCCTTTTGCTAGGTAAGGAAGGGTGGGTCTCCCAGGAGAACAATTCTGAAAAAACAAAGAAGTAATTTTCATTGTAAAGAATCTACACAAGAACTATTATTCCTTAGTCACCCGCTTCCTTCCTGGGAGTTTGAGGACTGCAAGGGCATCCAGGGGCCCTGCCAGTCACTCTTACTGCCACCAGCCTGCCCACATAGCCCTCCAGCTAAGGAGGGGGTGTGGTGTGGACACCCTCCAGGAGAGAGGAGAGCAGCCACCCCCAACTGGGAGCCGTCAGATTTCCACCCTTCCTCCATTTTCCCAGGACTTCCCTGGTGGCTCTGATGGTAAAGCATCTGCTTACAATGCGGGAGACCTGGGTTTGATCCCTGGGTTGGGAAGACCCTCTGGAGAAGCAAATGGCAACCTACTCTAGTACTCTTGCCTGGAAAATCCCATGGATGGAGGAGAGTGGTAGGCTATAGTCCACAGGGTCGCAAAGAGTCGGACACGACTGAGTGACTTCACTTTCACTTCCATTTCCCCCCTCCCACTTCTGCCCCCATTCTGGGCCTCACCAAGAGTCACTTGGCTAAGTGGGGTCTTTGTTTTTTGTTGTTATTGTTTAGTTGCTAAGTCACATGTGACTCTTCTGCCACCCCATGGACTGTGTAGCCCACCAGGCTCCTCTGTCCATGGGATTTTCCAGGCAAGAATACTGGAATGGTTTGCCATTTCCTTCTCCTGAGGATCTTCCCAACCCAGGAATCAAATCCACGTCTCCTGAAGCTGTCTCCTGCATTGCAGGTGGATTCTTTACCACTGAGCCACCAGGGAAGCCCCAAGTGGGGTCTGGCTGACTCCCTCGTATTCCCCAATGCTCAGCCTCCTCAAATGCATTCTCAAGTACCCAAGCCATCTGTCCTCAGAGAGAGCAGAACTTCAGCAGGCCAAAGGACATGCCTTAACTGTGGGACCTCATCAGCATTATTCTGCAGGTGATCAGGTGTGTGTGTGTGTGTGTGTGTGTGTGTGTGTGTGTGTGTAGAATGGGAAAGGGTTTATGAGAGCCAAAGCTCATGGATTTGCCGTTCCCATCTAGGACTCCTGGGGCACTGTGCCAGCAGAGGTGACACTCCAGAATGAGGACACAATTCCACTGCCTTGCTAGAGAACTGAGGCCTCAGTGGGGGTGCTGGCTGGGCACAAGGAGTGGCAAGGACCTCTGACCCCTGAGCCTAATCTGGCCTCCAGAAGTGAGAATGGCTGAGGAGATGGTTGGTGACTCACTCTTCAAACACTTCCTCCCTGGAGGAATTGAGTCCAAGCCTCAGAATGGCCAGGGCAAAGGCATCTCCACAGTTCTCTAGTCTGGGGAAGCGCTTCTGTCCAGGCTAACTGATTATATTTCCATAGTTTAATAGTTTATATATTTATAATGGTTTATGTTTAATAGTTATATTAAATATAACTGATTATATTTCCACTGGAAGGAGGTGGAAATCTAGGGGGAGTATAATAGCTCCCCAGGTCCTTCCCAGGCAAGAGATGCTGCTGACTTCATCTCTGTGCCCTGCTGCACAGCACAGAGTCTGGCACATAGCAAACTATTAATGAATGTGAGACGAAGGGAGGATGGGAAGGAAGAAGTGTAGAGAGAGAGGGAGAAGAGAGAGTAGAAGATGAGTAGACATGGAAGGGAAGAAGGAAAGGGAGGACGGGAGAGAGAAAGCAAATGCTAGTATCCAAATAAGCCCAAATCAAGAAGGGGCTGGACGCTCATCCTTTCCTGGCTTTCCCTTGTCTCTCTATAACTATATCCTGCTCCATCAGTGGCCAGAGTTCCCCGCGCTGTAGGGAGGAAAACCCCAGTGGGTCCGCAGGGAATTCCGTCGCACCTGCGGGTCACCCAGCGCCTGGAATAGCATCTCCTTCAAGCTGCAGCATATCCCGCAAGCGCCCAGGGATGCGCAGCCCTCTCCGCCTCTCCAGAAAAAACCGCCCTCCCCTAACTCCTATCACAGTCACTCACCAGACACCCTATCCCACTGCCACCACCGCCACCTCCAGCCTCGATCTCACCTTCTAGAACCCTTGGAAAGAGGGCAAGGCAGCCACCTGCATTTGGTCCACAAGAAGGAGACCTTTCAGGGCGCCGCGCCAAGAACCTGCGCCTCATTCTAAGGACGAATAAACCAAGCCCTGAGGATGAACGGTGGAGACTGGATGGTCCGATGTCAGCCGCTGAACCTTGGAAGCGAGGCATCGGAGGCAGGCGGCCCAGGTCCGGGGGTTTCTCTGTACCTCGGTTTCCCAAGCTGTAATATAGGGAAGGCGGGAAGAGGAGGACTCCGGTTGTTTCAGGTCGGATGCGCGGGTTCTGGACTCGCGCGCTGGGAAACAGACCTTCCTTTTCCGCGCGATGGCGCTAGAACTTAGGTTCTGCCTTCTTTCGGAGGTGCTCCGGCCCGAGATGCGCGAGGGCGCGGACATGCCATCCTTCCTGAAGCACTACCCTCGACTGGTCATGAATGATCCGAGAGCACAGCCGGTATCTAGCGCGCCCTACTAGGTCGCCAGGGCTCGAGGAAGGCACCAGGGATCAAATAATCGGGCCTCACTTGCACCGTAACTTCCCTTCGTGTGGCCTCTCCCGCGCGAGGGATGAGTTGGGGAGATTGGAAATGGATCAAACAGTGAGCCCCACTTTTCTGGGGCACTTGCAGCCCAGAACCTTAAGAAAGTCTCGGCCTTCAGCCTGAGGGATTAGAAGTCACGATTTGTCTTGTAGTCCGGCCCGCCTGCACCTACCCTCCGAGGTGCAGAAGTGAAAAATGGGGAGATTGGGAGGCCTCCTAGAGCAGGTGGCTCTAAAGGTGAAACAGCAGAGCGCCCTGGGGTGGGGCTCAAGGGGCGTGCGGGAATGGGAGATCGCAGTCAGGCTCTTGGAAACGTCGTGAGCCACGCACAGAAAAATGGGGCAGTTGGGCTCTCGGGATTCCCGGAGATGCGGTCCCAAGGGACGAAAGTCTACCCACACCTCGCGGTTGAGGATTGAAGTGTGAGACTGGTGGGGGGAGCGCGCAGACTCCCTACTAGCCAGGGCGCCCCCCAGCCCCGCCCCACACCTGCGCGGCCGCCCCGCCTCTGCCGAGCCATTGGCTAGACCCGCCGCCCGTCAGACGAGCCCCCAGGGCCCGCCCACGCCCCCGCCCAGAGCGGCGCCTCATAGCGCCAGGACCACCTAGGCAGCGCCACTGTGTCAGGCTCCCCGCCGTCGGCCGCGTGGTGCGCCGCCCGCCTGTCAGTTACCGGCGCGGGGCCGCCCGCCGCCGGCTCGGGGCGGACCATGCGCCCGACAAGCCCGCCGCCCGCCCGCTGGTTCTGCGTGCTGACCGGCGCCCTCGTCTGCGTCCTCGGCCCCGCGGTGAGTGTCCGCCGGGCAGCCCGGAGTCCCGGCAGCTGGGGGTGGAGCTGGGGTGACGGGAGCCCGGCCGTGTGCTCACGTCTGTGTGGAGGGGATAAGGGGCGCGGAGCATGCGGTCTCGTCTTCGCTGCGCCTGAGACTGGATCTAAGACCCGAGGGCGGCGTAGGGTCTCCCTCGCGCCTAGTCCCTTCCCGCGCAGCCTGGAGCCCGTTCTGCGTCAGAATCTGGGACACTCGTTGAGGGGCGGCGGGAAAGAGCTAGCTCCAAACTTGCCTTGCGTGTAACGGCTGTGGGTTGGCGAAGTCAGTGAATGCAGGGTCGCGGACTGCGGGCCAACTGAAATGAAAGGTCTGGTAGACAGTAGGTTAGGGGGAGGCTGTGAGGGCCGTCGTTGTGTGCTCTGCCCGCCGGGAGGTGTCTGTGGGGCATTAAGTTACTTGTAAGAGTGACATTCAGCAGCAGACCAAGCACTGAGCACCCGCCCCCCACCCCGGAAGGGGCCTTGGGGATCAAGTGACTGGCAGGCAGACCCTTCCTGTGCCCTCCCACTGAGCAGAGTTGAAAGATATGGAGCCCAAGGTGGAAGGTGGTGGGCAATGAGGAGTTGGGGTGGTGTTTATTGGAGAAGGCCAGACATGTGCATGGGAAGGGAGCAAACAACCAAGAAGCAGAGGCCACCCTCTTCCTTGCACTTCTGCTTCATCTCCGCATGGGTATGTGTGTGTGTGCCCCTGGTACCCATGTGCCCCATGTGTGGATGTGCCCATGTGTGTGCCTAGTGGAGTGGGGGACACTCACTTGGGTTGCAGGGCAGATTCTGGCTGAGGCAGGAGATGCATGGGTCAACTTCCTGTAAGATCAGGGAAGACCTGAAGACTACCCAAGCCCGTTTTACAGATGGGCAAAGTGAGGCCCAAAGATATCAGAGCCACACCTGTCCCCCACCCATCAGACCTGGACTGAAGCTGATTTCTTTCTATCCCTCCCCTGGAACTTGAGGAATCTGTGGTTGTTGCTTGGGCAGAGCCTAAACCTGTGGGTTCCAGGTCTGGCACCAGCTCCAGGTTGGCTGGTGGGTGGATGGAGTATATGGGTCATCTATAGTCTCTTCTGTCCCATGAGTATCTCCCTGACGATCACCTCCACCAGGGCAGGAATCTCTGTTTCCATCTCGCTAACGTGCTGCACACATGGGCTGGAATGCTCATTGCTTGTCCTGGGAGCAGACATTATGACAATTGGCATAATTCTTCTCTCACTGATAGCTATGGTGAGACCCACCTCCTGAGCTCTCAAAGCCCCACCAAGTTCTGGCCCTGAAGGCACACTCTGGAAACACAGCCTCTCAAGGTAACAGAGCTTCCAGGCCTCACCAGCAACCCTCTGGCTCTCCCACCCCTGAGCTCTGACCACTCAAATTTTCCATGGATGAACCAGGGATCTTGGGACCACCACTGGCACCACATTCTCCCATTGCTGGAGGCTTCTCAGTCTAGGGGCAGGCTGGTTTCAGTGGGGTCCCGTTTCCAGCAACATCTGCCCCCCACCTCCTGAGACAGTTCAAGCCTGGCCCTTGCCATGCCTACCCTCCCCTGTCTTTCCACATCTTATTTGGTTAGTTCCCAACTCCAGCTCCTCCTCCAGACAGCCTTCCCTGATTGTTCCAACCCACTGAGCCCTTCCCACTCTGACCTCACTCTTCAACCCTAGCCTGGGCCCTTTTGACCACCCCATGGGATCAAGGCCTAAGGTCTCTCACCCTCCCATGTCCCCTGCAGCCCAGTGCAGGGCTGGGCCTGCAGAGGGAGGAGAAGGGACTCACCCAGGAGTCGGTGAGAGCAGGCTGGAGTGAGGGGCCCCTATTTCCCTCTCTACTTCTCCCTTCTCCACACAAGCCACCACTTGCTCCCACACCAAATAGACACCAGGCAATCCTGCTTCAGCCAGACTCGGGGAAGGGGGGTAGTGTGTTATCAGAGTCATAAAATGGCAGCTGCAAAGTTCAGTTTGAAGACCCAAGGCCGTATCACTCCTGTTTATGGAGCCCTGACCTCAGCCTGGGAAGAGGAAATTTCTGAACAGGGAAGCAAAAAAAGGAAAGAAAACCTCCAGTGTCTCAGAAGAGGAAGTCTTCTCCAAGGCCACCTTTCAAGCTTTCCACTGCCCCTACCCCCTGGAGAGTAGGCACAGGAGCTCCTCATTGGTAGCAGAACTGCTCAGGCCAGTGCCCAGCCCAAGGGCGGAGACAAGAGGTGTCATAGAGAAGGGGCAGACCCATGCCCTGCCCTGGGAAGATTCTCCAGCTGGTAGCAGAGAGCAGAGCCAGTGACCCAGGAGAACCAGCCCAGCCAGATGTGGGCTGCAGCCTTCCAGAACTGGGGCAATGGTCACTCACAGGAGCAGTCAGGGAAAGCTCCCTGGAGGAGACAGGGCAGTCCCTAAAGAGTTTGGCCAAATGATCCAGTCTTCCACCTGAGCCTATGAGACAGCCTCTATTGGCAGGACAAATGGGCCTGTCCCCAGAAGGAGGAGGAAGCCCTCAGCTCCCCCTACCCCATCTCCCAGAGGCTGGGTTGGCCCAGGGATTCAGAGAGGCCTGGTTCCTCTGACTTCACTGTGAGCCTTACTGGCCATCTCCTGAAAGCTTTACCTTGCCATAGGCATCCTGCCCCAGCCATCTGCTTCCAGCTTCTCCAGGAGCTTCCATGGCTACCCAGCAGTCCTGGCCCCTAGCCGGCCACCTGTAGTGTTTAGGAAACACAGCTACAGAGGGGTCAAGTCTCCTCAAGTCAAGTGAGCGTGTCAGTTAGGCCTGCCCAAGGCTCCCAGGGGTGAGGGGTGGGCAGGGCTGTGCTGGAAGATTGAGCTCCCTTCTGAAGTTTCCACCATCCCATGCTGCCCTGACATCTGTCTTTCCAGACATTTCTAGAGCTTCCAACATGAGTAGCCTGAGCTGTGTCCTCAGCGCACTCTATGGCCAGTTGACGTGGAGAACATGTTTCCTCTCTGTGGAATGGGCTCTGTTTCCTCATCAAAAAAAGGAGAGTGAGAACCCTTGGCCCAACATGCAGGAGAAATGGGAAAAGAGGCCAGCTCCACCTTGGCTGGAGCCACGTCTTCCCCACCCCACCCCATCTCACCCCAGCCTCACAACTGACTATGAAAAGGGCTTGGCCTTCCAGTCAGGACTTCTGTGGTTGAAGGATATGAAAGTGCTGTGTGAACTGTGTGGCAGATTGTTCTTCCTCTGGATCCCCAGCCTGGGAGCCTTGTGGACCCTTCTTCAGCTCTTTCTGTCCCCCTTGCCCAGGGGTTTCCAGCGAAGGCAGGAATCCTGGGCACAGGGGGTGGTATGTCCTCTTGGGTGGCCAGACAATATGGGGCATGAGGTTCCAGGCCCAGGCATGTGACAGATCCTCTTAGGGAGGATTGGATGATGGGCCCTTCTGCATGGTGGCAGCCTCATGGCAATCCAGCCTGAGGAGCCACTTACAGGGGCTCCTCACTGTGCCCCTCTGGCTGTGGATGCAGGAATGGGGTCTGGGGACTAGACAAAGCCTCATCCCTTCCTCCTTGCTCCATCTTCTCAACCTCCTAGACTCCTCCCTTTCCTGTCTGATCTCCCCAACACAAAGCTGTTCTCACTGTACCAAGGAAAATGCAGTGTGTGTGAACTCTCTCACATGCCTTAGATGTATTTCAGAAGAAAAAGAAATACAATCTAATCTCTCTGCCACATTATGGGTTTTTTAAAACTTTTATTGTGAACATTTTCAAGCATATAAAAACACATAGAGCAAGTAGTATCATGAACATGGAAATGCCCATTTCCGGGAGCGATGTCACCAAAACAGCAGTATAGGAATTTCCAGTGTTTGTCCACTCCAAATTTCTAGATTTGAAAGTCATTAACCATTAATATTTGCACCATTTGCTCTCTTGGTTGAAGTATTTGAAATTATGTTATAGATATCATAGAGCAAGTTATTTTAAGATGCATCTCTAAAATCAAGGGTGTTTTCCTGTATGCCATCATCACTCCTAACAAAATTAACAGGGATTCCTTAATAGCTGATATTCAATAGCTGATGTCCCCTAATAGCATTTAATCAAGCATCACAAGATGTGTGGTGATATTGTCAGGGGGAGGAGGGGTGCTGCATTTACTGCAAGGAACTTTCCTGCCTTGCCATGATGGGACTGAACAGCGAGCTGGCAGGCGGGTGACAGGAAGAGCAGGGGGCCTTGAGCAGGTGGGTGGGCAGCAGGCTAGATTTCACCAGACAGGGCTCAATCTTATCTGCACCCCCTCTCATGTGGTTCATGATGTGAAGGTCTGTGTCGCCCAGGAAGTGCCTCCGGCCATCTTGAAAACAAGTTCTTCCTGCCCAGGGGAGGGTAGGAGGGGTGAGGGGAGAGGAAGAGGTCACCAGCCAACATGTCAAGGACTCACGGCTCCAGGTGCTGGTGCCCTGCTTTCTGCGGTTGATCAGACACCAACATCACCTACAGACACCATATTTGAAGCTGAGTGTTATTTCTGCAGTGGTAACCAGGATGACTTTCGAAAGACAGAGGATTGAAGCCTGAGTCCCTACTGCCCCTGCTTAGCAAAGTGACCTCATGGTAACAAAGGTAGTAAAGGCCCTCTTCATGGTGATCCTCTGCAAAAAAACCTGAAAGGCTTCGTGGCCCTCAGTAAGCCTCACAAGAAGGGCCTTTTAATGGGTCCAGGCTTAACACCAAGCTGAACCCCTTTGCATTCTCCTAATAATGAGAGCCCTTATCCTGGTATCACCTTGAACTGCGGAAAGTTCTTTCTTGCCTGAGACCCAAGCCTGTGTCCCTATGTCTCCCTCTTTTTCTTACCTTCAACCCCCCAACACAATTTCTCACTCCATCCTCCTACTACTCCCTAGAGTTCAACCTTCCCCAGGATTTTTATTTATTTTTTGGCTGTGCCGCCAAAAATGTGGCATGTGGGATCTTAGTTTCCGGACTAGGGGTCAAACCTTTGCCCCTTGGATTGGAAGCACAGAGTCTTAAGCACTGGACCATCAGAAATGTCCAGTCTTCCCAGGACTTGCAGAGATGGGAGGCTTTGGACTATTGGCCAAAGAACGTGAAAATACAGGTAGGGTAAGAGAAATCAGACAGCAATAGGGGGCAAAGGAGAACCAGGCTTGAGACCTCTCCTCTGGTGGACACTGCTGCCACTTGTGAGTGGGAAGGACATTCAGGCTGCCTGGGATTCTGCAGGCCTATCATGCTGGAACTAGGCTGGCGTCTGGGCATGTGGGGCTGGGCTGGGGCTTTGGCAACAACTGGTAACCCTTGTCAATCCCCCTGTGTCCTTTGCATGTAACTCTCAACACAACCTTGATGTAAGTGGTGCTGTCATGGTTGCCAATTCTACAGGTGAACTGAGGTGACTTGCCCAAGTTTGCCCAGCCAGGAATTGGCCAAGAGTCTGCTTCCAGAACTCGTGGACTTATCTAGGCTATGCCATCTTATAAGAGTAACTCCTTCTTCCAAAGTGGCTATGGCATGCCGCACGCTGCCCTGGGACTTTAGAGACAGGTTTTAATTCATGAGATATACACATCAGAAGTGATATCAGGGAACTGTCTCACACATGTGCACCTGTGTAGACACCACCCAGATCAAGCTATTATACCTTCCCATCAGCCCAGCAGATGCCCCTGTTTCTCTTCCCACTAAGAGAATCATCTCTACTTCCTTTAGTGCCCTCTGAAAAAGTGGGAGCCTATTTCTCCTCTTTTCTGTGACCTCTGGATCCCATGGTTTACCTCACTTCCTGTGCCCATCCCGACTCTTTCCTCCTCCTCCTCCTCTCCTCTCCACCCTCACTTCTTCCTTGACTACAAGATCTGCAACTCCTCACCAATTCAAACACAGAAACCAAAATGAAGGGGACATCCGGGAAGCTGGTTTGTGGTCTTATGTACCTTTGATCACACTGCTTTCTCTCTGAGTCCTCAGTTTCCCCTCATGACCCTTTGATGCTCCGTTATTTCAGTGGCAGTAGGGAGGGGCTTAAGTAAATCATGGGATGTAACATGATAATGGGAGCCCCTGCTCTCTCTGCTCCCTTTCCATGGCTTTTTCCAACTATCCCTAGCAGGAAAAAAAAAGAGAGAGAGAGAGAGAGAGAGAGAGAGCCCTCCTTTGACAAACCTCAGAAACGCAGATCATCCACGGTGGCCCCCAGTGCTCGGTACCTTAGAGGCAGGAATTTCTTTCTCTTGTGTCATTGATTCCAGCCTGTTGCATTTTAGATGCTCTCGGAGACTAGCTGCTCCTCGGAGGGACTCACGTGCCCCCACCACCCTGCTTCTGCCTCCCTTGGCTTCTTCTGCCATAGTTTTCTGGCCCTGGGTGAAGCGGGGGCTTCTTCTCATCCAGGCCAGTGACTGTGGTCTCAAGCTTCCCTTGAGGGGAGTTGGGTATGGCCCCCAACACCTGAGGTGGGCTCACCCCTCTCTTGCTGAGCCCCCAGCACCTAACAGCTAGAACTCCCAGCATCTTCACCCTTTGCCCCACCATCTCAGCCTTTACCCCAGATCTCAGGGGGCCCCCATTAGGAGGAGAAAGCAAGGCTCTCTCCCAAGCCCCTTACAGTGGGAATAGATAGGAAGGGGCATCCTGAGCAGGTGGAATTAACAAAACATGGCTAATCCAGACCCCCAGCCAGACACTCAGGACTATACTGCAAATCCCCAGGCAGTTACCTCCCACATGCAGCCAGCAAGATGGCAGGAGACACAGGATCAGAACTGAAAGGATGCTAGGGACTGCTCCATTCTTGCCTGAGTCCCTTCTTCTGGGCTCAGGAATGCCTGTCACAGAGAAGGTATTGGGGAACTAGACTGGCCTGAAACTCTCATCTTAACCCAACTGCAAAGTGAAGGCTTCCCAGGTGGCTCACTGATAAAGAATCCACCTTCCAAGCAGGAGATACAGGTTTGATTCTTAGTCTAGGAAGATCCTCTGGAGAAGGAAATGGCAACTCACTCCAGTATTCTTGCCTAGAGAATTCCATGGACAGAAGAGCCTGGTGGGCTACAGTCCATGGGGTTGCAAAAGAGTCGGACATGACTGAACAACTAAACAACAAGGTAGGACTGCCTTTGAGCCCCACTTTCTCCACTCCACGTGAAGTAGAGGAGACAAGTTAGGAGACGTAGGCAGTGGTGGGGTTTGGGAGGGTTGGGATGCCATTTTGATGTATGGGCTTTGACTCCTAGGACCATCAGAGATTTGATGCAGGAGAATGAGAATGAAGACACATGGTTTACAAAGATCCCTCAGGTTGTAGGTGGTGGGGCTGAAAGCTTCTGCACTAGTCCAAGCAGGAACTGATGAGGCCTGGCCCCTGTCCACATCTCCAAACTCATTTCCTGATGCTTCCAGCACCCCTTACTGAAGCCACATCAGACTTCTTGCAAAGTTGACTGTGTTAGGCATTTTCCTGCATCTGTGCTTCTGCACACACTGTTCCTACTTCCTGGAATGTCCTTACTCCACCTCTAATTATCAGACTCTTACACAACCTCAAAGGCCCACCACTACTGTCCATTCTCTGTGAATCCCACACACTGGCTATATCCCTTCCCTGGGGCCAGTAGACTTGGCTGTATCTGGCTGGGAATTTTCTAATTTTGTGTGTCTGGAGTCCAGCGGGATAATGAGGATGTTTAGAATAGGGAAGTATATAGAAGAGGAAGTTCAAAGTCTGCCCGAATTCCTCAGTGATAAGACTAGAGGGAGCTGCCCTGGCCCTGTCCTCCAAAGGGCGATGGTTGACCAGATGGCCCGAGGCAAGGCCACAGAGAGGGATTGATGCTGTCCAGACCAGTGGCCGGAGACTTGGGTCCCTTGGGGAATGTGCGTTGCTGACTGACCTCTGGTCCCTCTCTGGGTCTCTATTTCCTCTGCCATTCTCCAGATGGGGCCCAGTACTTGGCCGTGGTGAAAGCAGAACTCCTCTTCTAGACCACCTCCACTTTACTCAGAGATATCCCAGGCGACCCCAAGGGCTCCTGCCCTGCTTCCACATAGTGCTCTGAGGAGAGACTCTGTTACTGTGCTTCTGGGGGAGCAGAGTTGCCTAGAGAAGTTAACCCCGCAGTCTGCACCCTCAGAGAGTAGCAAGCGGAAACTGCCAGGAGCCCAGGGATGCCCTCAGTGATCGGAAAACAAAGGTGTCCTGGCAAACAGCAAGGCCATAGCCCAGGCTTATGAGGGCTCAGCAGGGACTTCCCTAGTGGTCCAGTGGTTAAGACTCCATTCCCAATGGAGGGGGCCTGCGATTGATCCCTGCTCAGGGAACTAGATCCCACATGCTGCAACTAAGAGTTCACATGCTGCAGATAAAGATCCTGTGTGCCGGAACTAAGACCCAGTGCAACCAACTAAGTAAATAAATATTATTTTAAAAAAAAAGAAGAAGAAGAAGAAGAAGGCTCAGCAAATGAGGGCATCCTTGGTCCTAGTCTCAGAGCACAAGTCTGGACTCTTGGTTACAGGGACAGAAAACTCAACTGGCTTCAGCCATACAGAAGGGTATTGAGTCATGTAGCTGGAAGCAGGGTTGGTTTCAGGCATGGCTACATTCAAGGGCTCAGATAATGTCAAGAAGATCCCATTTTTCTCCATCTCTTTTTCCTGCCTTAACATGCAGCTGTCATCACTGGGTTCTACTTGGCAACCAGGTAGTTCTAGCCCCTGCATCCTCTGAGGTTTCCAGTCCAGTGGGCAAGACAAATCCACTTACCTAATTGCTTAATCCGAGGTCCCAGGAATGAGCTTCCTGGCTCTGAGGAGTGTGAATTGGACCATGTGCCAGGCACTATGGCCAGGAACACTCTAACTGGCTTAAGTCTGGTTACATGTTGATCCCCTGAGAGAAGGTTCATCAGAACCTATGGACTAGGAGTGGGGAAGGACATGATTTCCCAGACAGGACGAGGATATGCCACCGGAGGAGTTGTAAAGAATGATAGAAGGCAGTAACTCTGATGTCTACTACTCACTATCCACTCTGCTTTCACATTGAGGAGTGCATGCTCATTCGCCTCAGTCATGTCCGACTCTTTGCAACCCTGTGGCCTTAGCCTGCCAGGCTCCTCTGTCCATGAGATTTTCCTGGCAAGAAAACTGAAGTGGGTTGCCATGCCCTTCTCCAGGGGATCTTCCAAACCCTGGAGTTGAACCCGCGTCTCCTGCGTCTCCTGCTTTGCAGGCAGATTCTTTACTTGCTGAGCCATTGGGTTTAACTAAAATTGGTTGAGGGGGTGATGGCAGCTGAAAATGGGCAGAAGAGGCAGGCAAGGCTGGGGAAGCACCAGAAGGCAGAACACACCCTGTGACTGAGGACAACAAGCTGGGAAGGTCCTCTTGGGACTAGTGTGCTCCAACAAAGCAAGAAAGACCAGCGGTGGGGCACAAGCTGGGTGGCCAAACCCCGGATTCCTCTTCCAGAGTCCACCTGCGGGATCCCTCTGGCCACCCTTGTTCCTATGCCCCAGCAGGATGAAACAAACACAAATCCCTTAAGACAAAGCACCATGAGAATTTTTGACACTTTGGGGCAAGAGGGGAAGCATGTGACCCAGCACCCAGACCTCACTCACCCATGAGCCATTAGCATGAAGGCCACACAGAGAAATGTGGGTTCCATCTTGGAATGTTAACTCTACCAGTCAGCTAGGGTAAAAAATATGAGCTGGTAAGTCATTTAAAGGACTTCTCTGGTATCTCAGCTGGTAAATAATCCGCCTGCAATGCAGGAGACCTCAGTTCAGTTCCTGGTTCAGAAAGATCCCCTGGAGAAGGGATAGGCTAGCCACTCCAGTATTCTTGGGCTTCCCTTGTGGCACGGATGGTGAAGAATCCACCTGCAATGCAGGAGACCCAAGTTTCATCCTTCGGATGGGAAGATCCCTTAGAGGAGGGCATGGCAACTCACTCCAGTATTTTTGCCTGGAAAATCCCCATGGACAGAGGAGCCTGGCAGGCTATAGTCCATGGGGTCACAAAGAGTCAGGCACAACTGAGTGACTAAGCACAAGTCATTTAAAAGCTGACATATGGAAAGTAACACAGATCTATTATGGAGCATGATACAGTTGTTCATATAACTGTTTAAAAGAAAAGGTATGAGATTTAAGATTGTGGTCCCTCTTTGGAGTCACGTGCTTACAGTGGGATTGACTTGTCTAGAGCAATGTTTAAAGTCACACCCTTGGTGCCTAGGGGCCAGACAGGAATCTCCTTAAAAGAAGGAAATAAGGGGAACCCCCCAACACATTTGTGGTCTCCCCAAAACCCTATTGCAAGAAACCTTACAGTCATCAGGGGAGGGGGCCAAAGTCCATTTGGCCCATAGGGAAACTGAGGGCCAAGACCTTGTCCCAGGGTGAGGGGGACAAGCTGGAAGAGACACTAAGAAATTCTGATTCTGGAGCAATCTTGCGGGACTCTCCCCACAGCCCTGTTGGGGACTGTGACATTCTTCTCCCTGGGCAGAGATGAGGAAGTGGGGTGGTAGCCACTTCCCTAATGCCAAAGAGACTGGCAGAAACTGCCACCAGCCCAGTGGTTCCTTTACTGAGGCCTTTACCACACCTTTCTCCACAAGACCTGACTCCCAAGACCTGTTTTTTCCGGCTATACTTGGGCAGCTGTCATCCCTACTCACATGTCCGCCCCAATGCCAATATCTCCCTGGCACACAAGTTTTACCCTTAATCCCTGGCCAGGGCACAGCGGAGGGAGGGGAAAAGCCTGGGCTTCTCAGTGACCCCTGCGAGAGGAGGCCTGGTTGGATCATGAGCCATTCTAGAGGGTCCTCTCTTACTTCTTGAGACTTCCCTCACCCTCACTAGATCTGCTAGAGCTTGAATTATTCAGAGGCTAAGAAGCAGGGTGGAGGGTCTGGTCAAGGAGGACCAGCATTCCCTTCCCAGACTGGTGACCCAGGGGAAGAAGCACAGGCTCCAGGAATGGGGACAGAGGATGAAAGATGGAGCCAGACTCCTGGACTCCTCCCAGACCTGGCTCCGAGAACCAGAAGCCAGGGTCCAACTCAAAACAAAGTAGCACCTGCCGGGCCCCACTCATCCACAGAGACTGAAACAGGGACCCAGGGCTCCCAGCCTACGCTGGAGGATCCAGTGGGCCGGCTCTGGGCTCCAAGGAGAGGCCCTCTGACCTCTGTCCAGAGTTGTGCCACCCACAGAGACGGTGTTATTACAGCCACAGTACTGCTGGAACCAGCAGGAAGCCATGACAGGGCTGTCACAGCAGAGGGCTTTGCGGGGGACACTGGATAAGAGTTTGGGGTCAGATCTAGGTCAAGGGCAGACTTCAGTCTAAGGTCGAGTTCGGACTGGGGCTGGGGTTCAGTCTGGAACTTGGATCAGTCCGGTGACTGGGCCTTGCTTAGCCCCGTGCTCCTGGAGCCCCGGACGGACAGGTAGGCTGTGGATGAATGAGGCTGATGGGTCCCCCTCCCTGTCTCGCTCCCCCAGGGCGGCTGGGCGGTGGGGCTGCAGCAGGAAGAGTGTGACTATCTGCGGATGATCGCGGTACAGCACGAGCAGTGCCTGGAGGAGGCGCAGCTGGAGAATGAAACAGCAGGTGAGGCCCCTGGTGGCAAGAGAGAACCCTCCTCCCTCCACATAGCCCACCTCCCTCTCACTGTGAGCCCTGCTCCACCCTCAGGTCGAGGCTGCCTGGCGACAGGGCCATCGGATCACCTGGTATCACCCTCTGATCTTCACTCCCCAATCTTGTGCTCCCCACGTTTGGCTCAGCAACTGTTGGGTGAGAATGGAAGGAAATAGAGGGCTTCCTTTAAGAGCTGTTGCTGGAGCCAGACTCACAAGGGAGGGCAGGATGTGGAGAAGCAGAGAGTCTGGGAAGTCAGAAGGTGCCAAGGCCGACTGCCTTTGGCGGGTGGGGAGTGGGTGTAGAGTTCATGCCTCTCTGGGAGGGGGAAGGGCTGAAGCAGTGGGGTGCCTGGGCCAGCTCTGGGCCTCTCTCCCAGAGGTCACCTCCCTGAAGCTGGGATTACAGCTACATAGCAGCCTGGCTCAAGAGCAGGGAGCATTTGTTCCTCCTGGCTCCCCTGTCCCCCCATCTCACTGAGGCTGACAGTCATGAACTCCAGCCTAAGTCCCTCCTTCTGGGCTCTGATTCCCACCTCCTGCAGCACTGAGTGTGTGCAGCATCACAGATGGCCTTTGCCTCTCCCAGCTCTCAAGGAAGGATGGCCCTCTGTCTCCCAGGCCCCTGAAACTATGGCCTGGGGGAGGGTCAGCCAGACCTGCCTACACTTTGTACGCCCCTCCGCCCCTGCCTCTGCAGCAGGAAGTCAAGACCAGGCTGCACACAGCCTTGGAAAGTCTCAACAGTGAGATCCAGGATCATGGGCAGCCCGGAGAGGCCCAGACACCAGACTCTAGGCCCCACTAGAGCACCTCCCAGGCCCTGAGGGCAGGCCACCCTTGTGATCCGAATGAGGTCATTGCTGGCGCAAGGTGCCTGTAGGAAGCCAACACTCTGTCACCAGGCAGTAGGCCTGAGATGCAGAGGAGGCCATGAAGGGTCTGTGGGCGGTGAGTCTGCCCATGATCTTGTGCAGGACTCTGTGTGTATGTGCACATCTGGCTGTGCACTCCTGGCCCATGTCTGTCTAGGGCTGCCTCTGTGCCTCTGGAGCCTGTGTTTGACTCTGAGTGTCTTTGTATGTTTGAGGCATATGTCTGTGTAAGCCGGGACCTGCCTGGATATGTCTGCCTGGTGTGTGCTGTGTGTGTGTGTGAATGTCTGTGGTATGCTCAGTCGTGTCTACACATGTGTGTCCATGAGTTGTGTGTGTCTCTCTGTGCCTCTGTTTGCTTATGTCTGGTTCTTCCATGTTCAAGTAAGCCTGCCTGTATGCATGTTTACATGTGCGTCTGTGATTCTATGTGCCAGGGAATGCTTGTCAGTGTGTGTGTCTGTGCACACACATCTATAAAATGACACAGCAGAGGCCCCCACCCTGCCTTGCCATCCCCCACCCAGGCTGAGCTTTCTTTCCCATTGAGGTTGCAGCCCCACTGTGGACACGCATAGCCAGCCTGGGCCCTGGGTCTCTGTGGGCCTGGTGACATGTGCGGTGGGACCTGTGTGGCCTCCCTGGGGCAGACACACAGAGAGTACTCCCGGACCCAGCTCACAACCACAGGTGCTCCCGATGCCCAGCATTTTCTTGGCTGTCAACCCCTCTCAGCTTCCCGACCCTGCAGTAAGCCTCTATGACTAGGTACCGGCCCCTCTTCCTTGGCTCCCCCCAGCCCCACCCTGTCCACCAGCCTGTGCCCCAGCAGTTCACAGCCCAGCCCCGGTGGTACTGAGATCCCTTGAGGCCAAGTGTGGCCGCCCCGGGGGCACAGAGCCCAGGCTCCCTCCTTTCTGTGCCGCTTCCGGTGAAGTTGAGCTCAGGACACCCAGTTCTGAATCCACTCCTGATCCGGGTGGCCACTGGAAATCTAGAGAGCCCGAAGCCTGGCAAGAACCCAGACACAATAGCTGGCCTGCAAACCAGGGCATGCCCAGCATTGTTAGGGCTGTCCACAGACCAGCCAAGCAGAGCTCCCAGAGAGAGGGTCTCGAGGCCTTCAGACCAGGCAGAGGGCGGGCAGTTTGCTGGAGACCTGGAGCTAGCTGTGCAATGGCTCTGTCCCTCAGCTGCTTGTCTGTAGAATGGGAGGGTTAGATAAGTTCTTAGCGTAAAGAGGGTAGAACAATGTCTCCCACATATAAAGGCTGCATAAGTGTTTGCTGATGATACCATTAACAGCATCTAGCAAGATTTGGCTGGCAGCTACATGGCCTCCAGAGATGTGGGCACAGGGATGGAAGAGAGACGGGAGCCCTAGTGAGGCCACTCGGGATAGGACGGGTGGTAGCAGATGGGGTCCCCGAGGCAGGGAGCCTATGCTCTCTGGCCAGGCTCCGGAGGTCCAGGTGTTCTCAGCCTTCAGCTGCAGGTGCCCCCTGGCTCCCGCAGCCCCAGAAGGTACCCCTACCCTCCCACTGCTGGCCCACCTTAGTATCCAGAGGCTCAAGGCTCTTCCCCGAGTGGGGATGTCCTTCCGCCTCCTCTTCCCAGGCCCTGTTCTTGGGAACTCATGAACCTTCGGACCTGGGCTGGGCTGGGTTTGGCCCAGCTGGCGTTGACTTTGGCTCAGGGGTTGGGTTTCCTGAGTAAATCTATGGGACTGGCAGTGTTGCAAAGAGACAATTAAACCTCCCTCGGGGGAGGGCATCCAGAGGAGTCCTTGTTCCTCAGGGGCACCCAGGCCCTGAACAGGCAAGACCACAGCACTGGCATCTGCCTATTCAAGTGGACCCCTAGAGACCCCACTGTGCAGGCTTCATCAGCCGAGGTGAACAGGTGCGCAGTGGAGAACACAGCCTGTGATACAGGGTTTTATCCGAATTCACTCCCTAATCACCAGCCCCTGTCACGGTTCACAATTTTATTGGGTTGGAGGCATTTGTTTTATGGTGAGCTTCTCTGGTGGCTCAGATGGTAAGTAATATGCCTGCAATGCAGGAGCCCTGGCTTTGATCCCTGAGTCGGGAAGATCCCGTGGAGAAGGAAAGGGCTATCCACTCCAGCCAGTATTCTTGCCTGGAGAATCCCATGGATAGAAGAGCCTGGTGGGCTACAGTCCATATGGTAATTTGGTGTTGTTTTATGAGTTTTATGAAGGCTCCTCAAGAACTAGATAAACCCCAGTATATTCATCATCCTATCGTACACAACAGCTCCTTTTTATAACAACTGTTTTCTACTGCCTCCTTTACTATTCTAAAATGAAACTTAGGACATGCACCTTTTTTTTTTTTTTAATGATGTCCTAATTATAACGTAAAACAAAAATAGAATAAAGACATGTATAATAAAATACTGTGTACACATTCCAGCACAATCACACCAAAAGATAAGAAGACAGAGTCTAAAGGTTGTACCTATAAATATAAATTCTGGGAATGTGAGAGCTTTAAATGTAGATTGATATATATGCTGGTTGCATCACTGACCCAGGTTCATGGGCAGCATTGCCATAAGTAACGTGATTTTCCAAAACACTGAACAACTCTTAGTAAAGTTCAGAGCACAGCAAAGCCCAGCCTTCTCTCTCTTTACTTGGCTGCTTCTTTCCTGGAAAACTTGTACTGTCAAACCCGTACAATAAGCGCCTTGTGTTTATCTGTAAGATGGAGTAAGAGTCTAGCCTCTTGTCATTACAAAATGTTTTCGTCTGTGCAAACGCCCAGCAACTCATTTGAGAGTCCCAGATGCTACACAACTCACCGTTGTGCAGGACTGCGCAAAATGCTGGCCTGGTATCCCTGTCGCCTGTGCGTCGAATGCTGGGGAAGCTCTTCCTCACAATCTCTGCAACGAACAAACCCCCTCCACTGTTCGAAACACACAAGGGGAGCTCTGTCTCTCACCAAAAACCGTGGACTTATAGTTATGCTTCCTTCCCCTCCCTCCCTGTCTCCCCTCTCCTCAAGGTGGGAGCCTAGACAAGGAGGAAAAGAGTGGGTGCCTGTGGGCTCAGGACCAAGGCTGGAGGCCCCTGGTGACTACGCTGACCCGTGTGTCCTCTGCCTTCACCCCACAGGCTGCGGCAAGATGTGGGACAACCTCACCTGCTGGCCAGCCACCCCTAGGGGCCAGGTGGTTGTCTTGGCCTGTCCCCTCATCTTTAAGCTCTTCTCCCCCATTCAAGGTAAGAACCTCAGGTTGAAGGGCGGGAGCTGGGTGGCAGGAGTAGAGGTGGCTGGAATGAGGAATCACCTCTCAAGGAAGTGAGAAGGCAAAGGGGGTGCTCAAGGGGCTAGAGCAGTCGGGGTGTGGGGGTATTTCCTGGAAGAGGCTGCACTATTAGTTCTCTGAAGGGCTCATGGGATCTGATTAGCTCTTCCCAGAAAGATAAGCATGTGGGAAGGGCTCACTAAATATTTGTTTAGCGATTGATAACTGATAGACAGTTATGGCTCCCATGTTCCCATTTTAGGGGGCTGGTCTTGGTTCATTCTTTCACTACCTGGAGGCAGTGACCTTTCAGACTCTGCGAAACTGGCCTTTCTTACACAACTTGTCAGGTCCTGCTTAAGTGAATGTGCGCATATAAGGCAGAAAAGAAAAGGGGGAACCTCTTCAGGAAATGGGCGGTCTTGCTACTGAATAATTAAAGGGGCTTAGGGCACATAGTCAGTCATGTTTTCATTCAGAGAATGTTTATTAAACACCTACTAGCTTGACTGGCACTGGGCTGGACAAACGCAGCATGGGTCAGAAGGATAAAATGCTCTGTGTTCAGGGAGCTCATGTTCTAGTTGGAGAGACATTTAGCAAGAAAACATATGCAAATATAAGTAGTAAGCAGTGCTGGGAGAGAGAAGAGGCAGAAGCAACCTAAGGCAGCTGTCCTGGTGGCCTCCACAAGGAGATGATACTGGGACTACTGTCTGAAGACCTGGGCTGGGAAAGAGTCTCAAAGATCCTGGCCGGGGGGTCGCTGAGAGGATCCACAGCCTGTGGTATGAGCCCTGAGGAAACTCAGTGGAGGCCACGAGAGCTCGGGAGAGGGAGGAGGGAACAGGGAGCAGGCGGGCAGAGGCCTGGAGGACTGACAGGATGTGGGCTCTCCTGAGTTCACTCAGAAGCCATGACGGAGGTTACGCAGGAGATGGACACAGTCCAGGTGGGGATTTTTAACTGGTAACTGGTTTCTGTGAGAAGAGAGGATTCTGGGAGTACAAATGGGAAAACCCAACCCCAGGGCAGAGGAGAGATGATGACGGTTTGGACCTGGGTGGAGGGCAAGTCAGGGGAGGGAAGCAGGAAGGTGGGGGAAGAGGGAGGGAGAGATCAAGCGTGCCCCGCTCAGGTATGGGTTTGATGAGCTGGGGGAGGACAGGAGGAGCAGGGCTGGGGTGGGAAGGGGTGGTGATGGACAGGACCTAGATAAGAATTGAGAGGATGAGCAAAAAGTCTCTCTCTCCAGGTGACCTTTCCCCCTCTGGGCCTATTTCCCTATTTGTAAAGTGAGAATGGGAGGGGGATCTAATGGTCTCTGTGAGGCAGTCATGTTTTGCTCCCCAGTGCTCAGGGATGCGTGCTCAGCAGTCAAGCAGATCTGGGTGCTGTCCTTGAGGGTGGCCTCTGTGACATGCCTCAGCCACAGGCATGTCACAGTCCAGGTCAGCACCCACCTAGCCCAGCCCTCTTCCAGGGGCACCCAGCACCTGGGCAAGTAGGAACTGAGCTCCCTGGGGCAGCTCTCATCATGCTCCCTTCAGCAGAGCCTGGCAACCAGCCTTCCTTCAGATCCCTGGAAGCGCCTGCTAATTGCATTCCACTCTGACACTATGCTAATTGCAACCCTCCTGAGGCTCCTCCTTCTGTCCCTGCTGGAATTGAGAAGGCAGCTCCTTCACTTGAGAACCGGAACTCTAGCCCACCATCTGGCTAACGCGGAGGCCACCAGCCTCACTGGGGCCCCCACCGAGCCCTCAGGCTGATGAGAGAAGGCAGCTCTTCCTCAGGTGGAGTCAACTGCTCACTGAGCCCACCTTGTGACAAGCTGAATAGGAAGTACACTTTACCCCTCCGTGTCCATCAGCCAGATGCCCTTGTGCAGTGAGCAATCTGCACAGCTATCCTTGGTGGCCTGAGTCTCTGAAAATGATGGTGAGGAATAGGAGACTGGGTTAGGGGCTGAATCTGTAGGGGAAAGAGGGTGTGTTTTCCTGGGCAACTAGATGAAAAAAGTGTAAGCCAGGAAACTGGCCTAGCCCAGTGCCCCTTCCTCTGCAAAGTCCTTTCTGCCGCAGTGGCAGGAAGGAACCTCACAGTGGAAAGAGACCCAGCCGACCGCTCCTTCCTGGAGATCCCCCCACCCATAGCCATCCCTCAGTTCCCTATCCAGAAAGTAGGGTGACAAGCACCTCCTTCAAATGGCAGCCAGGAGGATTCACGGAAATAGTGAATAGGGAGTTACCTGGGATGCTCTGAGCACACAGCAAAGTTTCGAAACATTAGACATGTGCAGTGACCCTCCCCGAGCTCAGGAAAGCTTGACGCCTCCCGCCTCCTACAGCTCTGCACCTGGACACCTGAACTAAGTCCTCAGTCGCCTCAGTGCAGATGAGGGTCAAAGTTACCTGGGAAGACTGTGGGGACCACACCTGCTCTACCCTGTATCTCCTATGTGGTTTTGGAAAAGTGACCAGCCTCTTGGTCTTCCCAACTGTGATAATTGAGGGGCTCCAGAAAGATAATGTGCCTAAAGTGCTCTATCCAGTATACCTGGGGAAAGTTCTCAAAACATCCGTTGTGATGATGGTGATGGCGATGATGTTGACGGTGGTGCTGACGGTGGTGGTTCAGGTGAGGAAGCAGCTAGAGGGCAAGGATGTCAGGAGCCATCTTCTTTCTCAGTTCCTCCTCATCAACTCGCTTCATCTCTTTCCCTAATCTTTTCTCCTCCCACCTTCTTACTCAACTTCTTACCTCCTCCTCCTACCTGTTCTCTCTCCTCTCATCCTCTCTGCCTCTCCTTTCTCCCTCCTCCTCCTCGTCTCCCTCCTCCTTCTCCCTCCCTTCCCCACAACAAGCCTGGCAGGCAGGCTCTCGGGCTCTCTCCTGGACTCGGTGTCTCTGTAAGGAGTCCTGGGATAGAGGCGAGGGGGCTTCTCTTTGTCTCGCTCATTTCCTATCCAGCCCCTCCCTGCCCTGAAGAGGGGGACCCTAGGGGGTACCCCTCGCCTCACATGGCCCATTAATGGTCCTGTCCCCTGGCTGCAGCACCGGGCCTCCAGGGACAGAGGACAGTGCACTGCCCTGGAACCCAGCCTCAGCGCTTCCGCCCCGAGATTCTGCAATCCTGTGCGGCTCAATTCTTCTCATGCTTGCTTCTGCCTGGGCAGGTGCTCCTGCCAGGAACTCCCACTTCTCCATGTGTCAGGACTTCACATCTGTGCCTTTACAAGATGTCCTCCAGCTCTCACCCACCTCCTGCCTTACTCTGGTCCCTCCCCAGCAGCACATCTGAACCCTGGCCCCAGGGTGTGGGAGGAAACCCAGACCCATAGGCCCAGGCAGACTGACGCAGGACAACTGGGCAGGCCTGGGCCCCTTACCCCAGCCAGAAGGCTGCTGTCTGTACACACGGGACCAAGAAACCAAACGACACAGTAGCATCCATGGCCCTGTGACAGGGTCAGCATTCAGCTCATGCCAAGGGTCAGGGGTCAGTCTGTGCCAAGGATCCAGGCTGCCTGTGATGAGGATCAGGGTTTAAATCGCCCTGAGGTCAGGTTTATACACAGCAAGGGGCGGGAATGTCTGCCCTGTCATCTGTGTGGGAGGGTCCGCTGGTGGCCCTGGAGGGGCTTCTCCCTGCCCCAGGCTGCCCCGTGATGTCCTGGGCATCTAGGTCAGCACAGCTGGCACCTGATGCTGCAGCGGGTGGTAAGAGTAGGGCTGAGCCCACAGATAGACAGCCTCCATGCCTGCTCCTCCAACCTGCCAGCTCCCACCTCAACCTCTCTCCTCTCCGCCCCACCCTCCACCCAGGCCGCAACGTGAGCCGCAGCTGCACTGAAGCGGGCTGGACGCCCCTGGAGCCTGGCCCCTACCCTGTTGCCTGTGGCTTGGATGACAATTCATCGAGTGTGGATGAGGTGGGCCTCCATGCACCACACACACACACACACACACACACACACACACACGAGTGCCCGGGCCTGCTGCCTCCTTCCACTCTCTCCCACCAAGGGGCATGGTTGCCCTCTGTGTAGGAGCCAGGACTCCTGGCATCTGCCCTCCCCAAGCTTCCTCCCTCTCCAGGCACACATTCCCCTGGCTCCCCTGAAGGGTCCAGGAGGATGACACACAGCAGCAAAGCTGAAGCATCACCCTGAGGCCAGCCCACCCCATTCCCTCACAAGAACCTTGCTCCAGCCCTGGACATGGCAGGGCCTACAGAACCCCTCCCTCTGTCTCACACAGAGGGGAAACCGAGGTACGGATCCTGGAAGGAACTGGCCTCAGATACCCAGCAGCCAGTCAGAGACAGGGCCAGGGCCATTGTCCTCAGTGCCAGGGCAGGGAGCTGCCCTGGAGCAGACCGTCAGTGGTCTATCTAAGGATGTGGAGCCAGAAGCCAGGGAGAGATACTGATGAGGAGGCTGGAATATGACTGAAGTCCCGAGCTAGGAGCCCCTCACAGCTTTGATGTGTGAACAGTCTGGCTGTCTGAGATGACTTCTGTCCCAGTCCCGATGCCCTTCACAGATAGGGACTTTTACTCCTCCCAAGAGGGCAGCAATTTTCTCAGAGGCCTTCAAAGCCCACCAGATCCTCAGGCAGGATCTAAATCCACTAAATCCTTTCTAACCACTGGCCTCTATTCCAGCAGGGAGTGGGAAGTGGGGAGGAAGGAAGTGACCATGGCTTTGTGTGTGCATCCTAGGGGAGGGGGCAGCAGGAAGCCCTCAGCATCCAGCTTTGTCCCACCTCCCCAGAAAGGCCAGAATGCCCTCCTCCTGCTAACCCCAGCCCCGACAAATCACACATTTGTGACACTGCCCACCCCTAGTGTCTTCTTTGGGCTTCCCTGGAGGCTCAGTGGTAAAGAATCTGCCTGTCAGTGAAGGAGACTTGGGTTTGATCCCTGGGTCGGGAGGATCCCCTGGAGAAGGAAATGGCAACCCACTCCAGTACTCTTGCCTGGGAAATCCCATGGACAGAGGAGCCTGGAGGGCTACAGTCCATGGGGTCACAAAGAGTCAGAAAAGACTTAGTGACTAAACAGCAACAGTGTCTTCTTTACCATTGTCTTCATTGGGGACGGAGGGCTTCGTGTGAGGGTCTGAAGGGTGAGCAGTCTTATGCCCGAGGATACCAAGCCCAGAGTTGGCCCAGAAGTTCTGCTGGACACGTGACTGAAGGATGAATGGGTGGGCCAGTGGAACGTGTGGCATTTTTCCTCCTCCCTCCACTGACATTTCTCCTGTGAGGGAGCAGAGCAGAGTTGAGATCAATCCCCACCCCCACCCTGGGAAGCAGCCCTGACTCGTCTGTGGAAACCAGGGAGTCAGGGGGTCTGGGGACTGGGAGCCCCAGGCCTCAGCCTCCTCGTCTGCCAGGGCAGGGGAGGGAGGCAGGATATACAGGGCACCCCGCCCCTAGGTGAGCGCCCCTCACCCCACCCAAGCTCCTCACGGCCCTCCCCCCAGCAGCAGCAGACAGTGTTCTACAGCTCCGTGAAGACCGGCTACACCGTCGGCTACAGCCTGTCCCTCGCCACTCTCCTGGTCGCCACGGCCATCCTGAGCCTGTTCAGGTGAGGACCAGCCCGAGCCACAGGCCTCAGAGCACCGGCCAGGCCACCCCGCACCCAGGCATGCTGTTCCTCGCTCCACGGTCAGCCCCCAGTCAGTCCTGCCCCAGCTCCCCTGCCAGGCCAGCACCCGCCCCCCGAGACAGCAGGTCACTCAGAGTGTTCCCCTGCGTCAGCCTCGCCCCTCAGAGGGTGCCAGTCACCGGGGGATAGGTCACCAGGGGCTTGTGCCCTGGAAGGAGGTATGGCAAGCCAGGCTGCACATGTGGATAGGATGCCGGGGGACAGGGTCCCCCTTGAGGGTAGGGTCCGCATTCAGAGGCTTCGAGTCCTCGCCTCTCTCAGCTGGATGTGTTGGATGGGGTGGGGGTCTGAGGCCCTCTTCGGCCTCCCGGATCTGGCCGCCTCCCACAGGAAGCTCCGCTGCACACGGAACTACATCCACATGAACCTCTTCATATCCTTCATCCTGAGGGCCGCCGCCGTCTTCACCAAAGACTTGGCCCTCTTCAGCAGTGGGGAGACGGACCATTGCTCCAAGGGCTCGGTGAGGACCCGTCCAGGCCTGCCGCCCTCTGCCCTCTCTCCTCTTCTCTCTCTCCTCCCTCCCGTCTTCTCCTTCCCCTCTCTCTCCCTCTCTCTTTTTCTCTCTCTCCAAAGACGGCCAAACTCCTGTCTGACCCTCCCTCCCACAGCAGGCGGGGGTGCTTGGCTATCTGGGGGTTCACACACCTCCTCCTGCCGATGAGAAACACCTCTCCTAGGTGGGAAAGGGGACACTCGGTGCCACAGCCCATAACCCCCTTCCCGCCTCTGCTGCTAACTTCCCATGGTGAGACCTTAGGGAACTCCCTGCCTCAGTTTCCCCATCATGCAAGGACATTTGAGCTTCCTTCCAACGCTCCTCCCTGCCATCTGCATCCCCAGCGCTCTGCTCACTGTGCCCCCCTTTCTCCTCCCCCCACGGCCACCTGGAGCCAGTCCCACCCCACACTGCCCTGCTTTTCTTCGTTTCTTCCCCTGCCGTCAGTCACTCTGGACCTGCCTAGGGAAGGGAGATCGAGAGCATTTAAAGAAGTTATTGCCCATCACTAAGGAGTCCATCTCCAGGTGATTCTGAGCGCCTCCCTGAGTGCCCTGCAGCCCTGAGCAGAGACAGAGAGCTTGAGACCAGTCCTGGCTCCCGTCTACCCCTTGTGGTCAGTGACTCACTGCCTCATGAGTGACCTCAGAGGTAGTGTGTTACTTCAGGGGTCAGCAGTACCTTCTCCCCAAAGAGTGAGATTGAAAGTGAATCTCTGCAGAGAGTGATGGTAGAATCTCAGTGTCTCAGGGGGAGGGAACACCAAGAGGAACCCCCTGGCCATTCCCAGAGTGCCTCAGATGACCCTGCCTAGGAGCTGGGCTCAGACCCGTGGGACATGAGCCCCAGAGCCTAGGGAGCAGCCTGCAGCCTCCAGCACACTTGCTGAGAATAACTGTGGCTTCCCTATTCATTAGCAGCTCTGTGAAGCTTTTCTAAGGCAAGAAGCAGCACAGATAGTTGTCCTGTTAAAGATCTGAGTTATTCTTGCTGTCAAGCAAATGGGGGAGGGCAGGGGAAACAGACTACCTATAGCAGGAGGGACCTGAGGAAGGACTTTCCAGCCAGGAGAGGAGTGAAGTCTGCTCTCTGAGGACGCTTCAAAGCCAAGAGCACAGGAGAGAATGGTGGGAACCTGAGGTCGGTACAGGGAGGAGTGAAAACAGAAGACATCTGGAGGACGGTGTCTCTAAGCTCTGGCTTACATGTATCTGGGCTCACTTTGAAATGGAAGATTGTTTCTGGGAGAGGACAGAGGGTCCAGAAGACCTTCTGATCATGCCAGCTGGGCCTCCCAGAGCCCCTGATTGCCCTCCCCAGGGGTGTCCCTGACTTCTCCCTCATCCTCACCCACCTGTCTAGGGAACCCATTCTTCACCTATCTTCTTCAGCCCCCAAGAGGAATGAGCACCCCTCCCATCTCCTCTTTTTCCTAATTTCTTCATCTTCCTTCTCTTCTTCTCTGTCCCTTCTCTTTCCCCAACAATTCCATCTCACCGCCCCCATTTGCTTTACAGCTCACAGCACCCCCCTGCTATAGGCAGTCTGTCTCCCCTCCCCTCCCCTGGCCTTGAGGCTCCTGAGACAGTCCACAGCTCCTCTCCCTACACGCTCAAGGGACTCTTGCTAATAAAAGCAAGAATTCTCCCTTATACCTCTTCCAGCTACTTTCCATAGTAACTGGAATAAGGTGATTGAGTAGCAGAGGTGGTAAGTGGATGGACTGGTAGCTGGATGGCTGAGTAAATAATGTGTGGATGACTTGAGTAGGTGGAAGGATGGAAGGATGAAGTAAGAAAAATTGGATAGATGATGGGTAGCGGGGTGGGGTATATTGGTGGGGGGATGGACAAGCAGATAAATGAATGGATGAAGAGATGCCCAGGGGTCTGAGTCTGTAGTGGATGTCTGGTACGTAGATAATAGATGAATGGAGAGATTGCTGGGTGAGTGTGTCGATGGCTTGGCAGATGGAAGATGCTGGTTGCCGATAGATGATGTGTAGATGCATGGATGGTAGGTAGAAAGATGGGTGACTAGACAGTGGATGCTGGGGGTAGGTGGGTAAGGGTATGGATAAGTGGATAGGCAGGTAGATGGATGACTGGGTGGGTAGATGAGTTAATAGATATATAATAGGAAGATAAATAGATAATAAATTCATGGGTGGATAATTAAAATTGTGAGCTTATTCCAAAGCATCTGATGGTCTAAAATTAGAGCTAACGGGGAAGTTGGCTGTACTGCAGTTCTTCACCTGACAGAAATGTGGGCAGGCAGGGACCCCTGCTTGCTCCGGTGAGCCCGCCCCCTGCTCCTCCCCTGCAGGTGGGCTGCAAGGCGGCCGTGGTCTTGTTCCAGTACTGTGTCATGGCCAACTTCTTCTGGCTGCTGGTGGAGGGCCTCTACCTGCACACCCTGCTCGCCGTCTCCTTCTTCTCCGAGCGGAAGTACTTCTGGGGGTACATATTCATCGGCTGGGGTATGGTACCAGGGAGGGCTGCCAGGATGGGAACAAGGGGACAAAGCTCAGGGAGTTCTTTAGAGGGGCGGGTACCAACCCAGCCTGCACCCTTAGGTCTTGCTGGGCTGCAAGTCCTGCCTGCAGGACACTCGGCCAAGGATCGAGAAAAGTCCTCCAATTGTCTGACCCCTGAACAGGCGCCCTCTGGCTCCAGCTGCACCTCAGGCTGACCTGTGGGACAGACAGGCTCTCTGAACATCCTTCTACTTCCCCTTCACCCCGCGAAACACACAGGGATGCTGCTAATCTATAAAGCACCTCTGCCAAAAGGAGAGAAAGACTCCCCCTTTATGTAGACAGGCACAGTCCCTCAGTCTTAAAGCTTCGCCCCCTCAGCAGAGTATCTCTGCAGAGTGAACTGTCTATGTATGCCACTATGAGTGACCGCATTGGAAACGCTCCCTTTTCTCTCCTTGTCCCTCCTTGGTCCTTCCTCCTGATCTCTCCCTCTTTCTCCCATGCCCTCTCCTCTTTCTCTCTCCTTCGGTCCTGACAGGGGTGCCCAGCACATTCACCCTGGCGTGGACCATCATCAGGATCCACTTGGAGGATTATGGGTGAGCTGTCAGCCGGCCCCCTCCTCCTGGCTCCCGACACTCAGGGCAGATCCCCTGGGTGGGATCAGGAGGGGCTGGGGAGTAACAGCCTCGGGGCCAGTGGTTTTTAAAGGGCTCCGGGGCAGAGCTGGGGATGGTGGGAGGAGGACTGACTCTCTCGGGCTGAGTACAAGCTCCCTCATTCTCTCCCACCGTCCCCTGCCCCAGATGCTGGGACACAATCAACTCCTCACTGTGGTGGATCATAAAGGCCCCCATCCTCGCCTCCATCTTGGTAAGGCCTCCTCCCACCACTTAGGGATGGGGAGACTGGGCCCAGAGAGGGTAGGCAATTGACCAAGGCCCCACTGGACATTCACGTCTAGGTCAGAACTGAAATCTAGACTTCCTGATCGATGCCTGAGGCAGGACTGTCCCCAACTCTTTCCCCAGAAGTTCTTCCTCTAGAGTAGAGAAAGCAAATGGGGAGGTCCAGCCCTTGAGGGTGTGAAAGAGGGTTCCTGGACGACTCTCCCGAAGAGGGAAGAGCTGGGGAAAAGGTACAATAGACAGGTAACTGGGCCCTGGGGGAAAAGGCCATCAGTCCAGGGGACTAGACACCCTGCCTCCCCTCTCCCACCTAACCTTGGACCCCCACCCACCAGGTGAATTTCATCCTGTTCATTCGCATCATTGGAATCCTGGTTCAGAAACTGCGGCCCCCAGATGTCGGGAAGAGTGACAGCAGCCCGTACTCGTGAGTACGGGCCCAGGGCCCTGGCCCTCCCAATATCCCCAGCTCCAGTCCTTAGATCATTCCCCATTCCCTAGAAGCTCCCCTCCAAAGTCACCAAATAGCCAGCATGCTCTGCCCAGCTCCACCCCATGGCCTGGCTCAGTCCACACATCCCCACCCCCACACTCACCTGGCCCATGAGTCCCAGGCCTACTTCTCTTCACGACTTGCCTAGAAGGGGATCTGCCCTGCTGTGTATCTGCTGCTAAACTAGGGAGCTCGAGAAGATAGTGGATAACCTGTGTCCTGTTCACACCATGCACCCAGGGCCTGACTCATGCCTGGCACAAAAATGGGATGTGGTAGCTGGATGCCTAGGAGAAGCCCCAGGTCTACCAAGGAGACAGCCATATTCGGGACTCAGTAGCCCCTGAGAGTAGTAACAGCACCCGCAGGATACACGCCGGGCGTGTGCAGTGGGGTTTCCAGGCTCCATCTCATTCCATCCATATTGTCTCCTCCAAGTGTTAGTCGCTCAGTCATGTGTGACTCTCTGTGACCCCATGGACTGTAGCCTGCCAGGCTCCTCTGTCCATGGGATTCTCCAGGCAAGAATACTGTAGTGGGTTGCCACTTCCTTCTCCAAGTCTCCTCCAAATTGTACCCATTTCACAGATGAGGAAACTGACCCATACTCCCTCCTCCTCCTCAAAGGTTTGGGAGCACATCCTCATGGTGGGGGGAGGGCACAGTGCCCGTGGAGACAGAGGTCATAGCTTTGCTTGAAAGGTGTGAGGGGCATTCCTGTGCTTGTGGGGATGAGAGAACCTGCAGGTTTCATGAGAACAACTAGGCTGGAAGACAGAACTAGAGAAACACAAAGCGGGTGGCTGTGGGAAGGTGAGTCAGTCTATACACCCACAGATGGGAACAGGAGATTGATTATCTGTACCGCACAGACAAGGCAAACCTGGGGCGTGCCACCAGGGCCTTTCAGTCCTGGGATTCTAGAATGTTCTCCTGGGCCCGGCTTCTCTCTGGGGAATCTGTGCTGTGGTTCTAATCTGGCTAGAAAAAATGTCACGAGCTGCTGGATTTAGGATTCTATTCTGGAATCCTGCGATTCTCTCTGATGAGACTAAGACGACTTGGGTTCCTGGTGTGACAGCTCTCCCTCCTGCCGGGTGTGGAGGCGGGGCTTCCCTTCCAGTTTGAGAAAGGAAGGCCCTGCAGGGGCTCAGCGGGCCGGAGGGCTAGCATGGCAGGCCTGTGCCCCCTCTTCCTCTACTTTGCCTGCGGGGCCTTGTTTCCCCCAAACATACAACTGCTCAAAAGGGCTTGGATCTGAGGCAGAGCGAGCCGGTCATCGCCAGGTCCACGTGGGCGAGGTGGAAACTGAACAGCTGTCGGCAGGCAGAAGAGGTGGGGGGAGTGGAAGATGGAGCTCCCTGTGGAGGGACTGTCAGCTCCCACTCTCCACCTCCCCACAAGCCTTCAATTTAAAGGAAGCCTCCATCTGTCAGTCGCGGGTGCGTGGGATAGGTTTGCAGCCAGAGTGGTGGGCAGGGCTGGGGATATTGGTGTGTGGTGGGGAGCCAGGTCCAGGAAGGAGTGGGTAGGGCCAGGCCAGCTCTTCTGCCCACAGTTTGCTGTGGGTCCTTAGGCTCAGGGCTAGGCTCCCCTGGACTGACTGCCAGGGCAGGAGAGATAAAGGCAGAGACATATCCACCCCTCAGACCTCTCGCAGCCAGAGGACTGTGGGTTCATGCTGCCTGGACCAACTATGAGGTCAGGGGGCTGGGAGGCCTGAACCAGGATGAGCCCTGTTCCACAGAAAGCAGCGAGTCATTTCAAGTGACTGTGGACCCTGCTGAGCACGCAAGGGTGGTAAAGGAAGAGCTGGTCTTTCAGAGAATGCTGGGGTTGCGTGTATTGGTCAGGGAGAGGTGGGGGGGAGGGGTGTGATCCCAGAAAGGGTAGCAACTCCTGGGGAAGTGGACACAGCACAAAAGCCAAAGACAGGCCTTTGCTAGTTGACCCCAAGTCACCCCTGGTGACCAAGCATAAACTTGAGCACCCACCATCCTCCCAAGTGACCTTGGACAGATGTGCTCAGCAACGCAATGACAAAGCCTTCTTCCCAAAGGCCCTCAAATTCCAGTAAAACATTGGGCTCTCATGAAAACATTGTACTTCGTAGCACCCAAAGCACTTCTGAGTTTACAGTGGTTGGATGGCATCACCAACTCAATGGAGATGAGTTTGAGCAAACTCCAGGAGATAGTGAAGGACAGGGAAGCCTGGTGTGCTGCAGTCCATGGGATCCCAAAGAGTTGGACACAACGTAGAGACTGAAAAACCACTTCTCTTATTTGACCATGTTGACATACACTCACCCCATTATACAGATTGGAGAAATTGAGACCAGGGAAAGAGAAACCACGATGTCCCGTTGCTTAATGTCCCTATTAGTGGCCATGGAGCCTGAAATAACCACTATTATCATCATCCTCGGGTTTTTCAGCAGTGGCCTTCCTTTCTGTGCTCTCCTCCAGGAAGTGAAATAGAGGGGTTACGCTCTCTCTCTCATGAGCCTGTTCAGGAGAGGAGGGCCAGGGGGCATGAGGATATAGGCACTGCAGATACGGAACAGAAACCTGTGGACGTAGGGCTGGTGAGAACCCACAGCCCATCCTCACACATCCCGCTCCGTGTCCCTGTCTTCTGTGCCCTCGTGTGTGGACATGCGTGCCCACTCCTGCCCCTCCCCTGTCCCCAGGAGATTGGCCAAGTCCACCCTTCTGCTGATCCCCCTGTTTGGCGTGCACTACATCATGTTCGCCTTCTTCCCCGACAACTTTAAGGCTGAAGTGAAAATGGTCTTTGAGCTCGTCGTGGGGTCTTTCCAGGTAGGAACTGTGGACGTAAGGCTGCATTCTTCTCTGGGCTTTAAGGGAGGGGATTCTCCTGGGGCCTTAGCCTCTTGCCCCTAGGTGCCAGTCTTTCCATTGTAATAAGTATCTATTAAGCACCTACTCTATGTTTAGCCCTTTGATTAACCAAGGGAACACAGGTGGGGCAGGGCTTGGGGCTCTCCGAGTCTGTCTACCTCACTTCTCCTGCTCCCTTCCTCCCCAGGGTTTCGTGGTGGCCATCCTCTACTGCTTCCTGAATGGCGAGGTAAGCCCCTCTCAGACCTTGGGGGCCAGGGAACAGAGTCTTGTAGCCCCAGGGTCCAAAAACCCTGATGTGCAGAGCAGAGAAGGGTCAAACCTTGCTATGCCAAAGGTGGTCCTCCGACTAGTACGTCAGTGATGGCACCTAGGACCTTGCTTAAAATGCTGATTTCTGGGACGACCCCGGACTTGCTGACTTTGAATCTGCTTTTAAGAAAATCTCCGGGGATTCATGTGATTCGTGAGAGAAGAGTGTGAGAAGTGCTGTGTTGGGTGGCTATGTGCAGTGTGAGCGAGGATGGTTGGAGGCAGCAAGAGAAGGTTGAGTCACTGTGGAGCCTGGTTACAAAGCAAAAAATCCACTTGGATGAGTTCAAGTGATTTAGAAGGCAAGGATCAGGAGACTAGCGTACAGCCACCCCGAGCAGCATCCCCCTCCCTCCCTAGACTGCGTTCTCTGATCCTCTCTGGCTCCTACCTCCCTCAACTCCAATCGCTTGATTTGACCTGGCTTCACCAAGGAGGTCCCATCTCTGCAGCGCCCAAAGCAGCATCTGGCCCCTCACATTAGACTCCTCAAGAGGATATGACTGACTGGCTCCGCATCCTAGATGGAGTATAGCCCAGTCAGCATGGCAGGAGGCTTCCTTGGGGCGGGCCTGACCACTCTCCCTTCTCCCAGGTGCAGGCAGAGCTGCGGCGGAAGTGGCGGCGCTGGCACCTGCAGGGCGTCTTGGGTTGGGACCCCAAATACCAGCACCCGTCCGCAGGCAGCAACGGGGCCACGTGCAGCACGCAGGTCTCCATGCTGACCCGCGTCAGCCCCGGTGCGGGCCGCTCCTCCAGCTTCCAGGCCGAAGTCTCCCTGGTCTGACCGCCAGGTGCCCAGGCGGGTGGGCGGCCCCTCTCGCCGGCACCGCCCGCCACCCCGCGTGGCACCGAGGGCAGAGACCTCTCGGGCGAGGTCAGCCCCAGCCCTGAGCTCAGGAGGCTTCCCAGGGCCCCCAGATCACTGTCCGGAAGCCCCTGGAGAACGCTGCCTTTGCGCCTGCCTGGAGAGACGAGGGTACATAGGTGGAGGAACGCTGGAAGCTCCTACCTGGAAGACGTGGGGTGAAGCTCAGTCTTCAGACTCCGCCCCCAAAGACTCCCTCCGCCAATTGAGGGCAAGAAATCTGCCTACTCTCTCCTGATTCCACCCCCGGTAGCTCTCGCGACCCATCCGACCCATCGGAGAAAGGCCACCGCCTATCCCCAGACAGTGCATTTGGGAGTGTGCTGTTATCTCAGGCGACAAGGGTACAGCCCTGAAAGGCCACCTGCCACCACCACCTAGACAGTGCCTGAACAGTGCCACCGCTGACATCAGGTTCTTTTGGGTTAAGCAACACCATTCAGGCATCTCTCCAAACATGCAGTCCCCTCCCTCAGTGCCTCCTCATAGCTGCCAGCTCTTCGCAGTGAATGAGTTTTTCTGCCTCCAGCAGGTGCGGTTGTAAACAAGGAGTTTTTAGTTTGGGGAGGGCAGCTGTCTCCATAGTCCCTGCTAAGGTGGAGTTGCCCCGGGGTGGCTGGACCAGTTCCAGAAGATTACCTCCAGCCCTACCGATCCTCATGGGCTTTGAGAGCTGCCCACCAATGTGCCAACTATTAGCACCAGGCTCAGAGATGATGGACGCTCACAGGCCCCTTCATCCTCACAGCAACCCAGCAAGGTGGGCACTAGATCACAGTGAGCCTCACACAGAGCAGGTACCTCACCTTGTCACACAGACAGGATTTGAACTCAGATCTTGCTGATGGGAAAGTGAAAGCACCGACTTTTATGCTGCCTTTTATATATTGTAACCAGCTGGATCCTCTTGCTTATTTGTATCACCATTGATATTATTATTAGCACCATCCCCAAACCCCATTCCCATTCTCCCCAGAGTGTGGCTGAGGAGTCCTCTGGCCCGTGTATCCTCTGAACAAGAGCCTGGGGGTTGTCACAGCCTGTATCTTCCCTGCACCCCTGTGGCCACACGGCTTGCTACCCACGCCCCAGCCAGAAGATCCCCTCGGGACTGCAAACAGGCTTGTGCAACAATAAACACCGGGTTGGATTATCCTGGTTTTCCTGGTGGTTGGTGTTCCCATGTGGGATAAAATGGGGACCAGCTTCCAACTCGTGGCCAACCCCCACACCCCCCATTCCAAGGAGGGCTGGTCAAAATCGTCACCAAAGTCAGACGCCACCACCCCTCTGGCTTCCATGTGAGGAACACACAGTTCTAAGGGCTTTCAACTCACATATTGCTCAGGGTACCCTCTCTCCTCTGAGGGTGGTGACGTTATATCCCGTCCTTGTTGTGTCCCCCTGCCCCCTAAATCCAACCAAGAAGAGACAGTTCTATTCTTGGAACTATACAAAACAGCTGACAGAGCTGTCCGCAGTCCCAGAAATGGTTACGTCTGGGCACCAACGCCCAAGGAGCACACAGGTCATGAGATGACCATGTTGCCGTTGTCCAGGTGGCAGAGGACAGAATAAATGTCACCAAAAACAGACAATACCTCTAATAGGTTTAAACACAGAGGCTGCAGGGTGAAGAAGATGATGCTGGTCAGAAAGGGATGGATTCAAAGCCATTGCTCCAGTTGACCTCCTTGTGTTCCTCTTCCTGCAAACTTTCTGCCTGGTCCTGGCCCAGTCACCACTCTGCCTAAAATCCCTCCATTAGTGAGTCATATCTGGGAAGAGAAGCAGAGTTATCATCCAGGAGGATGGAAAGAGAGAGAGAGACCCAAGACAGGGACAAATAAAAAAGGACAGAGGTGGGGCCCTGCCACACCCACAACTCCCCCCTCCTGCCAGGGGTTGAGGGGCATCCAGGAATGGAGAGAAGTTGAGACACTTCTCTCAAGAAGTTGAGTTCCTGGCCAGCAGAGGTCATGAGCAGACATCCTAGTTTGTGTATGAACTGGGAGTAGAATAGGGGTGACCACGAGCAGAATTTCTCCTGCACCCCCTCTTTCCTCCAGCTCGCCAGTACCTTTCCTGCCTTTCTGGGCACTGTCAGACCAGACCAGCTCATCTCTATCGCCACCTGGTGGGTGCCTCGAGGACTTCACCAAGGTTGGCCTTCAGTTCAGTTCAGGTCAGTTCAGTGGCTCAGTCCTGTCAGACTCTTTGCGACCCCATGAATCCATGAATCGCAGCACGCCAGGCCTCCCTGTCCATCACCAACCCCCGGAGTTCACTCAGACTCACGTCCATCGAGTCAGTGATGCCATCCAGCCATCTCATCCTCTGTCGTCCCCTTCTCCTCCTGCCCCCAATCCCTCCCAGCATCAGAGTCTTTTCCAGTGAGTCAACTCTTCGCATGAGGTGGCCAAAGTATTGGAGTTTCAGCTTTAGCATCATTCCTTCCAAAGAAACCCCAGGGCTGATCTCCTTCAGAATGGACTGGTTGGATCTCCTTGGAGTCCAAGGGACTCTCAGGAGTCTTCTCCAACACCACAGTTCAAACACATCAATTCTTCGGTGCTCAGCCTTCTTCACAGTCCAACTCTCACATCCATACATGACCACAGGAAAAACCATAGCCTTGACTAGACGGACCTTAGTCGGCAAAGTACTGTCTCTGCTTTTGAATATGCTATCTAGGTTGGTCATAAGTTTTCTTCCAAAGAGTAAGCGTCTTTTAATTTCATGGCTGCAGTCACCATCTGCAGTAATTTTGGCCTTAGGGACCCAAATACCTGAGTGGAGGGCCCTCCCCAGAAGGCCAGGTGACAGAGAGGTCAGGCCTCACTCCTCAGATCCATTTCAGAATGAGATTCAAGAGAGAGAGGAGGTGGTGAGGACACAGGGCTGATGATCCCAGAGACAGCTTGGGATGAAGGAGACCCAGGATGGGCCCTCCAACCAAGCCCTTGTGACAGTGTTTCCAGCCCCAGACCCAGCTGTGACCCCAGGTAGAACCAGACCTCTGGTAGCCTGCAGGCGAGGCCCTGGCCCTTGACCACATCTGACCCCAGACCCTAAGGGCAAAGCCCAGTTAACTCAGGTGGACTCATTCTGGGAAGACAAAGACAAGTAGCGCCGCACCCCCCCCACCATCCTGGCACAGACTGCCATCATGTGGACGACTCCTGCCACTCCAGGGGGCAGGATGCCCAAGGAGGGTGACCAGTCTGCCAGTAGAATGGATAAGGAGCATCTTCCAGGTGAGGGGTACTTCCTGAGAACTAGGGAGGAGTCGCCAGATCCCAAGGGAGCAGAAGAGGTGCCAGAATCACCTGAATCCAAGCAAGCAAGGACAGAGGGCTCTTGGCAGCAGGAATTCAGTGGGGGCTTCTTAAATGAAGCCAAAGGGATGAGGGTGGGTTGGGGCAGACCACTCTGGCTGCTGAGAAGAACCCCAGGGGCGGGCCAAGGAAAAGCTGCCAGTCCATCATCCAGATGGGGAGGACCTGGTTTGGAACATGCTGAAGTAAGGTCTGTGGGGTACCTGGGAGAAGACCCAAGACTGCTGGAACCCGATCTAAGGGGCCAGAGCCCAGGCAGGAGGCAGGGAGAGCAGAGCAGCCCCCGGGGGTGGGCTCAGGGAATTTATATCCCCAGGCACCTCCGCCTGGGGGGCAGGCAGGGGTGGTTGGAGTGAAGAGCTGGTATCAGTGCCTCAGTTCCCATCACTTGCCCAGGGCCTGTTTTAGGCAATGACACCCCACCCCACCCCCCGCTCCTTGCTGTTCCCTCCATGTGGGAACAGGAACTGCTCTTATCTCTCCCGGGGGAGGGGGCCGGAGCCACAGCTGGCAGTCATTAAACACCCTGATCAGGCCAGGGATGGCTGAGATATTAATAGCCAGGAGTCGATGGCCTGGGAGACGCAGCCTCCCAGAAAAAGGGACAGAACCCTCTGCAGGCCATGGGGGGATGAGGAAGATGGGTTAGGAGGCCATCCAGGCAATGCCCCAGACCCCAGGCAGGACAGATGAAATCCAGAGAGGAGGGAAGGGACTTGGGATCGCCAGTAAGTCATCAGTGCAGCCCAGCCTTGAACTCAGTTCTCACAGCCCCAGAACCCTGCCTGATTATATGAACTGTCATAGGTCAGATTCATGTGGCTGCCCTGTACAGAAACCTAAACGCAGACCTAATTGGTGAGCCTGAATCTTTATTGTCTTTATTTCAAAATCTTGATTGATTTTTTTGTTCATTTTGTGCTTTGACATTAGTTTTGATTTTTAAAAAATATTACATTAAAATACTTATCCTGATTACCACTGAGTTTTTTGCAACCCCCTTAAGTTTTGCATCCAAAAACAGTGCCTCACTTGCTTCACCCAGCCCAATTCCCAGAGGTCCCAGTGTCTCTGAGCTCAGCATATTGACATGGAAAAAACTTTGAAGGGTTCTGAGCCAGCCCCTATGTGGCCTAGAGGGAAGGGGTCCTGCCAGGGTGATGCCCACTAGAAGTAGGGAGCTCCAAGATTAATTCAGAAGCTCGATAAATGTCAATTTAGACCTGGGTGTTTCCTACCTGTCCACTCTACCATCCTCAATGTGTTGACTTTTGTCCTCAGATTTATTGTCTCTTGATTGCAAGATGGTTGCTGTTGCTCCAAGCATCACATTCTCACAGGACCTCATTCACTGGCAGGGAGGAGAGTGCTTCCTGTGTGTCTCTTTCTGTCAGGAAAATAAGGTATCCCAGAACCTACTTTCTATATACTCTCTTCAGGCTCCTTGGCTAGGACTAGGTCACACACGCAAGCCCTGGCTGTAAGAGAGACCAGGCTTCCAGAGGCAAGTTCATCTAATAAGGAAGAAGGATGAATCTGATAGAGGAAGATAGCTATTGAGTAGGCAACCAACAGAGTCTGACTCTCAGTCTTCTTTGCGATGCCTCTTTGGGTAAGTGTATGGCCCTCTGTATTCCCTCCATCTGAGCCTGGGGGTGTGGTAGATGGCAGAGGAGAGGAAGCCAAACCAGTGACGGGTCAGTGGTCAGACCTATAGAACATTCCAAGTCTCTGTGCAAAAAGAGATTTTAGACATTTATCATTTATTTATATACTTGGTTGTACCAGGTTGCAGCATTTGGGATCTTGTTCCCTGGGACTGAACCCAGATTCCCCTGCATTAGGAGCACAGTCTTAGCCACCTGACCACAAGGGAAGTCCCAGACAGAGATTGAAAGTAGGAAAGTAAACGTGTATGAAAGTCTGGAAGAATGGAAACCTGGCTTCATGGGCACACCACCCCAGCTGCTACCTTGAAGGAAATTATTGTCAGTGTCCGAGTTGCACATCCATTAAACTGGTGACAAGGAAGAGGAGCGTAGCGTGCTGCTGTGGCAAAAAGACACATCTGCCAGATCCCACCCAGCAGCTGCCACGCCACAGGAAGAGAGGCCCCCACTCCCCTTCTGCCTTCCACTTTCTCCCAAAGAGCTTCCCTCTAAGTTGCATCTGAATTCTCAGCCATCAGGGTGTCTGGGCCTTCTAGCTTCTGCAACCCAGGGAAATATGGAGGGGGCCAGGGAGGGGACACCAAGGGCCACTGGGCCGTTTCTAGCACAGAGGCTCAGGTGACTTTGCCTGAGTCCCCAGAAATCAGAGCCCATGACCAGGAACCAGGAACAGGGAACAGAGAAATATGACACAGGGAAACCTAGAGCACCAAAGCTCCAGGTGGGTTATCGAGCTGGTCGCCGCTCTGCCAGTGGGAACTCGTGTCCATGGGGACCCTCCAAGGAGTGCCTCACACTGCTGGGCAGGGCAGGACCGAGTGTAAGCAGATGCCTGCCGTTGTCCCGCACTGACTCTGGAGGCCCTGGGGCAGAAAGCAAGAGCTGTGTGGGACAGCTGAGGTGGGGTCAGTCCCGTCTTTTCTGCAGGAGCGGCAGAGGTAGGTGAAGAAGACACGAGGCAGAGCCCAATACAGGTGGCCTTGTGGCAGGAGAGAAAGAAGCCTGGCACAAAGCTAGGCTAGAGTCTTCTCAGGTCTCAGTGGACATTCACGGTGGCCAGGTACTCACGGGCTCCCAGCCTGTTCTCTCTGCTCTAGGCCCCATCTCAATTCACTCTGGCTCCTCAGACCCCTCCAGCCCCAGCCATCTCTCCATTCCCACCCTGGGGATGAGCTGCTCTTACCTCCGCACTGGGCCCAGCAGTGCTGAGACAGGTCCACAGGTCCCCACTCAGCCACCTTCCCCGTGCCCCATGGAGCAGAGGAACTTCTGGAAGCTTCCAGGCCTCTGGGAGTGGAAGGAGGTTTGGGAGAAGGTGCCTACTCTGACCTTCTTGCCTTCAAATCTGTAGCTCCACTGTTTTTACCCAGCAGGGCCCCCTGAGAGCCACAGGCTGCCTGGTGCGGGGCAGGGGAGGCTGTCTTCCAACGCAGAGGGGGACACACCCGCCTCTAGCTTCGGTTTTCAATTCCTTTCCCTTCAAGGTTTTGTCCCAGAGAATGAAACCTAAACCAGGATCTGAGAGATGTGTCCCCTCCCCTTCCCATCACTCACCGAAGCTGGGTTTTCCTCCCCACCTCCATCCTGCCCCCATTCTCCCCCTGTCCTCCCCTGATCCTCAGCCCCTCATCCTCCTTCCTTCCATCCTCCCCTCCCCACATCCTCCCTGCTCCCAGAGATGGCTTCACCCCTCCCCACCCCTTCCCTGGTTGTCATGGTAGAAGGGCTTCAAAGGAGTGGGATTTCAAGGCTTAGGGCATGAGAATGATACCGGTTTATTATTTTCACAGTATTAACGTCATTCTGTTCACTCAGCAAATAGTGACTGAGCTCTTGCTGTGTGCACTGTTCTAAACAGAGACCAAGGCAGAGGTCCTGTGCTCATAGAGCTGAGCCTCCGATGGAGGAGTCAATAAATAAGAGAGGAAAATTATCGAATAAAGAAGGCAAGAAGGGCTTGGGGAAGGGGTGCTCCGTTGGTTGGGGTGGTTGGACAAGGTCACCCCAAAGGGTGGCACAGTGACAGGCTGTTTCCCTTTCCTGGTCATCAGAGGATTTTAAATGATATATGTCAGAGCTGGGGCCCGGAGACTTTGAGGTCCAGGTCAAAAGATCCAGTCCCCTGCCTGTGCAGCAGCAGCCCTGACAGTATGTGAGAGCTACATCCTGGCCTTGGGGCCTCAATGCCATCGGAACCTCCCCTAAGCAGGGGCTCCAGTGCCCACAGCTCGCATGGTCACTGGGAGGGGATACCTGCTTGGACACGGGGAGAGTTGTTCCTTGGAGCTACACTGTGGCAGTAACCCGGTCCAGAGATTCCATCTGGGTGTGGGGGCCGAGAGGCAACCCCCCCACCAACACCCAACACCAGTTCAGTGTCCTCTGTGCCAAGTGACAGAGAACAGATCGCTCTTGAAAAGACTAATATTTACTCTTCAAATGGGCGCTGGCACAGGCTATTTCCTGCAACTGGCGACGGGCTCACCCCATGGGCTGGACACGACAAGAGGCGTTCCGGGAGACAGGCTGATGTCTCCGCGGACACCAGCTGCCCCGAACGAGACAGTGTCTTTGAGATGGGGACGGCACGTTCCACAGTCCCATCTTGTCATCTCACCTCTGCTTACGCACCTTCATGGTGGGGTGCTCACGACCTCCCTGGGCACTGTTGGACAGCCCTGTGAGAAAGTGCATCCTTGTTCTGGCCCTGTGTTCCTCACTTTCAGCCCTCGCTCTCATCCCTGGGGCCTCAGAAAATGTGCCTGGAACAACCCCTCAGGGCAGGCATGGTCCTGGTCCCCTTCTTGCCTCCCAGCTCCAGCCCCCTCCAGTTTCGCTTCCCCAGGGCTCACTCTGCTGGCCCTGGAGCCGGGACAGGCTATTTATGGGGTGGGAGGGAGACTTGCCTGGGGCACACCTCTGTTCCCTGCAGCTGTGTGCTCTCTGTCCCCGTGAGAGCCCTTTAGCGAGTGCCTCCTGTGGGAAAGAACCTCCGCCAGGAAACTCTTGGTCAGACGGCCTGAATCTAAGAAGGAGAGGGTCCCTGGTGGCCAGAGTCAGCTCCCACCCACCTACGTTCCCTCTCTGCCAGCCCCTCCTCTCTGTTCTCTCCCCTCCCCCTGCCCCCATGGGTCCCAGAAACCATCCCCACCCATTACAACCCCTGGGCTTGGCTCAAGCTCCCCAGTGGAGCCCAGGAGGCTGAAACACTCCAGGAGCACATGGGCCTTCGGAGAACCCAGAGGCAGGCCCTGTCAACCTGTGAAGTCCAGTCAGGCCAGGGCACCCTGGAAAGATCTCCAGGGGCAACACAGTCCCCCTGGTTCTTCCAGGGCTCTCAGACCTAACTGCTGACTCTAGCCAGTCCTCTTTTTTTCCGTTGTTGTTTGGTTGGTGGTTTTTTTTAATTCCTTATTTTCTCTATGCGTGCTAAGTCGCTTCAGTTGTGTCCAACTCTTTGCGACCCCAGGGACTATAGCCCTTTATAGTCCTCCTGTCAGGGGACAGGCTCCTCTGTCCATGGAGATTCTCCAGGCAAGAATACTGGAGTGGGTTGCCGTGCCCTCCTCCAAGGGATTTTCCCAACCCAGGGATCGAACCCGTGTCTCTTACGTTTTCTGTATTTACCTAACTCCCAAACTTCTGACTCCCTATAGGCAACCATTCAGATGAAATTGACATGTATCTTTCGGAGTATATTCTTAGGAAATATGTCATCATTTTGTGCACATATGTTTCTAATTTGTATAAATGTCATTTTTTTGCTGTGTGCTACATTCTGAAGATGTATCCATGCGGCTCCATCTAAATCTGGCTCTTCTGCCTCCTGCTCACTGCCCCACAGTAAGCCTGCATGATTTATCCGTCACAGTAGACATACTGGTTGCTTTCTGCCAACAAAAGTAATGCTTCAGTAAACATTTCTCCTCATACGTGTCCCCTTAAGAATCTGTGTAAGAATTTCCCAGGGACACAGAACTAGAATTGAAGTTCCCACAGCATCAGGTGCAGGTAGGCTAAATTTGGGGAGGCAGCTGTATCAGTTTTCTAGCACTGCCAGAACAAAGTGCCACAGGCTGGGTGGATGAAAGGACAGAAATTTATTTTTTCACATTTGTGAAGGCTAATAGTTGGAGATCAAGGTGATCCATAGGACTGGTTCCTTCTTGGCCTACAGACGAGCACCTCCTCCCTGCGCTCTCCTGAGGTCTCCCCTCTGTACATCTCTTGTGTCCTAATCTCTACTCTTAAGGATTTGAGCCCTCTTCGTATGGTATTTTTTTTTTAACCTTAATTACCTTTGTAAAGACCATATCACTTCCCTGGTGGTCCAGTAGTTAAGGCTTCCCTTTCCAACGCAGGGTGTGTGGGTTCAATCACTGGTGAGGGAGCTAAGATTCTCCCCCCCGACCAAAAACAAAACAAAACAAAACAGAAGCAATATTATAACAAATTCAATAAAGATTTTTTAAATGATCCATATTTTTTAAAAGACCCTATATCACCAAATACAGCCACATTTTGAGGCACTGGAGGTTAGGACTTTGACACTGAATTTGAGGAAAACACAGTCCAGCCCATACCAATAGCACAGCTCTTCAGACTGGTCATACATGGAGTCCCATATCCCCTCAACTTGCTCCAATACTTGCTGCCACCCAGCTTTCCGAGTTTTGCCAAAGTCATAGGCATAAGGTGATACCTTACAATGGTTTAAATAGGTATTTCTCTGTATTTCTAATGATTTTAAGCATCTTCATATGCTTATTAGCTTCCTGGGTTTTCTCTTAGGCAAATTGCTCATTTTTCTGTTCAAGTCCCTTATCTTTATTAATGATTTCAGGACTTGCTTGTATATTAATCCCTTGCTGATTTCAGACATTGTAAATATCTTCTCTCATTCTTTAAACTTTACACATGAAATCATTATTTGTATGTCATCAGATTCACTGATCATTTCACCTTGAGGGTTGTGCTTGTGATGCCTTTTGTTTAAGAAGCACTCTTTCATCCCAGGTCAAATACAACACTCCCTGGTGTTCTTCAATGAACATAATAGTTTTTCATCCTGTACATTCAACCGGGGATGTCTTAGAGCTGCTTTAGCAGAGCCAGGAGCACTCAGGTGGGCCCCTTCCTGAGCCTCACTCCTCTGCTGGCCCTGCCCAAGGATGCTGTCAGGCAGCAGCCCTGCTACCTGGCCCCACAGAGGTTTCAGTTCAGTTCAATTGCTCAGTCATGTCCGACTCTGCAACCCCACGAACCGTAGCACGCTAGGCCTCCTTGTCCATCACCAACTCTCGGAGTCCACCCAAACTCATGTCCATTAAGTCAGTGTTAGAGTCCCAGAAAAAGGCAGGCACTTCATCAGCCTACACTAGCACATAGCCCTCCTGGCACAGAAAGGGTGCCCTTTATGGGTCAAGATCCCTTTTTATTTTCTGTGGCACTTTTTATTCCAAATGCACCTTGTTCTCAGCCCAGAGGACAGAGCTCTGGGCTACACTGTCACCGGCTACCTAGGACAGGCCTCAACTCCTACATCTGAGCAGCAATAGGGTTGCACCTGATGCTACCTAAAGGTTCTGTCAACTCCCAAATCCCAGAACTCAATAATCCAGATACTTATTTTGGAAGTCTTTGTCCTCCTCTGAAAATCTTCACTCAGGACTGACGGTGACGAGAAACTTGGAGCACGCGTCCCCCGATGTGGTTAAAGCATGGTCAGGAAAGCTGGGTACATTTGTTTTCTTTCTGGGAATTTTATCAGCTGCTGAAGGAATCACCCTGCAAAACAGCACCCGTCCCTGGGCTGGGAACCTGGTGGTGTGCCCTCTGGTGGCCGTTTCCTGACAGGGCTGGTCCTGGGAAATGAAAAAAGAAAAAACGATATGACAGGAGCTCAGAGCCCAGAGCAGGGAAAGGTAACTAACTGGCTGGGGGCACACAGCCAGGCAGAAGCAGAGGCTGCATAGAAGGCAGCCCTCCCAGCCCCCAGGGCAGGGCCACAATTGCTATTTTGGTTTTTCCAAGGTTCTTCCTGGACCCATGATTGCATTCCAGACTCTAGGGATTAGTGCTGAAGACTATTTGAGCCTGTGCACCTGTCTAGACCTCACTAGACAAGAGGACTTGAATTTCATTTCTCTCAACACAACCCCCTCCATTATGCCAGGCCCACATCACCCCCTCTAGGAAAACAGACCCACAACTCAGAATTTTTCACACAAACACACAAGTTAATGAGCACCTTGGATTTATTCTCTTCCCACTTCCGGAGCCACCTCGTTTATTTTATATATATATATACATAGTATATAAACGGTTATACAACATTCTTTACCTATATCAACACAAGTTCAGACTTTATGACTGTGTGAAAGTTTGTTAAAATGCACTCATCATTTACTCAAAATAGATCTTCGTTATTACATGAAAACAGTAATAAGCTCATATAACAAGGGTAGCAAGCATTCAGAATTAATATGTGAAATAAATGGTTTTCCCTGGCTAAACAAGCCTCAATCTTTATTGCCCTCAATCTTCAAAGGAGTAGAAAACTCCGTTAAACAAAATGGAATCCTGGGGGCCACATCGTATGAATGACTCATTGGATAATACTTGTAGAACAACCCAGAATCGCTTAAGTGTGAGGGTTAAAGAAGGTCATATGTACCCAGCACAGGGTAAAGGAGCAGAATGGATTTGATCATTTTACAGTATATAAAGATGCTTGAGGGCAACAGCCTTGCCAACAGTACATACGGGCAGGTGTTCCTACACCCTTCCATTCCCAGATTTTACCAACCAGTCTTTTTTCACAGGTTCTCTACCAATCACGTTTCCCCAGCAATACAAGTTTGACATTACTGCAACCAGGTGGCAGAACCAGAGCTCTCCTCTTCTGGGTCAGAAACAGGCCATGAGATCTGGTCTAACCAGCAGACCTGGCCTCCCTGGATCCCGGAGGATCAAACATCACTGGTACTAAAGGTGCTGTGCCTGGAAGGCAGGAGGCAGGTCCAGGGGCAGCAAGAGAGGCCACTACCTTTCTGCAGTGAAAGCATGAGGCGTTTTTTTGTAAAGGTCGGAAGACACGGCTGTGTTGAGCTGCGCTGCCTGAAGCATACAGAACCTCTGCATGTTGAGTGAACCAAATGCAAAGCCTTTCTCCTCCTGCACATGAACGATGGATTCACCCACCATCCCCTCCATGACTGCTTTTCCCCGGCCGACAGCTCGCTGGGGAGCAGGCTGATATTACCACCATTTCCCAGAGGACCCCAGCCCATGGGCCACAACTCGCCCACTGTGGGGTGGGACCAAGTGGAAGAGCCGTGCCAACCTCCAGGCCTGGGCCGCCTGACAGGGCGCTCCATCCCGCGTTACCTCTCCAGGGCACAGCTACTCTCCCTTCTTCCATCTGTATTAATGCTCAGAGCGCACAGGTAAGGCTTCCCTGCATTTGACCAGGATTCTGTGTAGAATCGCTTGGAATGTGAGCAACATCGGGGCAGGTGTCTGTGTGCTCATCTGGCCTCCATAAACCCTCCCTCCTGGCCAGTCCTCACTTGCACTGAGCTGTTCTCTGAGGGTCACCCATCCCGGTGTGACGAGTGCCTGATTCCATCAAAGAACAGTGAACAGCAGCCCTGGTTGAAGGTATGGCATGCAACCCCAATATGCCAAGGGGACAGCTGCTGTCTTTCAGCAACCAGCCAGGCCCCAGCTCCACTCTTCACCTGCCTCCTGCTTCCTGCACCCCAAAGAGCCAGCCTTGCTGTGCGCCTGGGGTGCTCAGGGGAGTGGGCTGGGCCTCAGTGTCATCTGCTCCCTCTCTGAAGCTCCTGGACCCACCCTGTCGATTACAGTGAAAGGTGGCTTCCCCCTCCCTCCAGAGCCTCTGATTTCAGCCTCTGTCGCTACTGGAATGTAGGCGGCAGAGGTGCAAAGAGGGAGAGGAGACCTGAATGGGGGCACCTAGGAAAAGAACAGGGAACTCAAGGTGGGGGTGATAGGAATCTCATTTCCTTCCAATATCCTTTTTCTTACCCTTTGAAGATTTAAAACTGACTCACAGATTAAAGGGATACCAACTGCAGAAGCAAAGCCGGGAGCCTATGGTCATCCTCCCACTGCGGGCAGTGAGGCCTCTAGTACCGAGAGGAAACCCCACTCAAACATACCTCCAAGTGTCCCTGCCCAGGACAGGAAACCCAAGCACGGCCCTGTCACAGTCAAGCTGGCCTGGGGAAAGAAAAGCAGAGCCCACGTGGTCCCCTCACTAGCACACCTGCGCGCGGGGGAGCCTTGGGCTCAGCCCCTGCCAGACAGCACTGAGCCACACCCCCGCCCACACATAGCAGACAGGACACTGCACACAGTGATGGTCAAATCTTGCCACATCTGACACCAGAAGGCACTTTTAAGGGTTTTCCAACATTAGTAGCCCCGTGAGATCAGTTAACGGCTGAGAAACCAAAGATGCTAGAGCAACCAAAACAAAGGCCCATGGCGGAGTGAGGGCCATGTGGGGTCAACTTTCTGGCATCAAGGATGACACAGGGCTAAAAAACTCTACGCCTGACCCAAGTCAACGCCGAGCCTGCGATTTCCCTTGGACAAAATCTTCAGAACGCCTTTCCTATCATCAGCCTCTTCCTCCAGTTGAGCTGAGGCTGCTCTTAGCTGGATTTCAGTTACGTAATGTTTATGCGGTCATTACTCTGTACTGTTTGCCAACTGCATCTTTTCCCTTTGGTTTGCAAAAGTAAATCTCAAACCCCATGTAGGTGTTGACAGATTCAGACCACATTCGACCAGCTCGTGGATCACCGCTCCATTAGGCCAGGAGGGTCTCCTCTGCAAGGACTGTCCTTCACTGCTTGCTGAATGTGGATCACAGACCCCCAGGGCATCTGGGTACCAGGCTACATGGCAACACCAATAACACGAGCTCAAGATGAAAACAATATATTGGTAAGCTGTTCTAATCAACTTTTAAAGCTCTGTGTGTGCTGCTAATATGAAAAAATTGTCTCTCCTCCTTAGCTTCCCATTCTATTTCACCATCTCTTCAAAGTTACGTCCCAGAAAGCCTGAAAATTTATCTGCTAGGGATGCAGAAAATTAAAGTGTTAGTCTCTCAGTTGTGTCTGACTCTTTGCAACCCCATGGACTGTAGCCCTCTAGGCTCCTCTATCATGGGATTCTCCAGGCAAGAATACTGGGGTGAGTTTCCATTCCCTTCTCCAGGGGATCTTCCCAACCCAGGGATCTAACCCATATCTCCTGCACTGCAGGCAGATTCTCTTATCATCTGAGCCACCAGGGACGCCCCCGCAGAAAATTATGCAGATTGAGAAATCACTGGGGAGATGACTCTGAGGTTTAACATCTGAGGGTGCTGCCAATGTAACTTTCATGTCCAAAGACTTTGATTAAAAATAGGAAATTCTATTATAAGAAAATAAAGTTACCATGGCAACATTTTCCCATTACAGTTCCTAGTCACATGAACTTTTCTTTTAAGTGACACTAAGGTGGCTCAGTAACAATACACCACCAGTAATGAAATGACCAAGGTCAACTGAATTCCCTAAAATGACATCCTTGCTTTCCTTACCTGCTTGTTAACTCTTGTGATAGTTTTCAACTCTTAAAAACTACCAAAATAGGAATCTGTAATTTATCAATATCACACAATACAACCCAGAGTATTCTATGCAATATGGTGGAGCTATTCATATTCCAGACTTCTACAAAGAACAATCCAAAAGCCAAACTTCCCAAATGGCCTCCTGAGCAGTACTGGACAACCCAGGCTGAAGTTTCTAGAGGCCTCAGGGATCATATTCAGATCTAAATTTTGGAAAACTATGATCAGTCAATATTTTGACAATGAGAGAAAGAAAAGTGACTTTTCAGAGCACCTGCATGTGCGCTAAGTTGCTTCAGTCGTGTCCGACTCTGTGACCCCATGGACTGTAGCCCACCAGGCTCCTTTGTCCATGGGGCTTCTCCAGGCAAGAATACTAGAGTGGGTTGCCATTTCCTTCTCCAGGGGATCTTCCCAACCCAGGAACTGAGCACAGGGTTAATTATAAAGCTTTATAAGCTATAAAGCTCTAAAAAAGTTAACATACACATAACCTTTGTTCATACAAAAATGAGGGAGCTGGTGATAGACAGCGAAGCCTGGTATGCTGCAGTCCATGGAGTCACAAAGAGTCGGACACGACTGAGCAACTGAACTGAACTGAATCTAATTAAGATGATTACAAAAGGTGTAGAGGAGTAATTAATTTGTGAGAACAAGTACTCAGGGTCAAGTATTAAATGATGTGATTAAAATGCCCGGCACTCGGCTGCCGCATACAAAGCTGATGACAGCTGCCTCTCCCACCTGTAACTGCAAAGTGCCACCGTGTGAGTGTGTGACCCACCTACTCTGGTTTGTGGTCAGCTGCAAGGAGTCCTGATACTCTCATTTCTGCTCGTGCTTACAAGTTTATGATCCAGCAGCACTGGTTACTCAATTTTAAAAATATTCAGATATACCCTGCAAATAAATACAAAACACTTCTGTATCCCTACAGTCCCACTACCATGAAAGGTTATATATAAATTAAATAAATTCATTTTTCTCAACCATTATCTCAGCTGCAGTTTGTTCTTAATCCTAAGTGAAGTTCAATTTATATCCAAAATATATTTAAATATTCTAAAGGTATCATATCAGACCTAAGTTATCAAAAATGTAAACAAAATTTCTCTATGTTATACCTATAAACCACTTTTTAAGTTAATTCACCCTGTGCTGACCCTCTTTAAAAAAAAACTCACCAAAGTCACATTTAGACTGAAAAGCTGATACAGATGTTTAAGCGGTTCCTTGGAGACAACTGCCAATTACTTAAAACTACTGATACTGAATCTAGTGGTTTAATTGCATCACTCAACGTAAAAGACCAAAATCATTCCATGTTGGTCTTCCAGTAATGCGCTTTCTGACTGGGCTCCCAGATTCTGCTGTCCAAAGTGCTGAACTGGAGATTCTGCAGTAACTCTCACACAAAACTGAGACCAGGTGTCCAGCAACTTCATGCTTCCCACTGCACCGGTGAAAAAAATCTTGGTTCTCAGGATCAGTCTGCTTTGGTTGAAAGGAACTTTGAGGATGGAAACTTGAGGTGAAGCCAAGAAGTAAAAGGGGAAATGCCGATGACCCTCGGAGGAAAATCAAAGGATCCGTCCATCCCATGGCCTCAGCCTCACACTCCGCAGTCAGACTGCTTGTCCTGAAGCTGCCTCGTCAGTATCTGATGCGAAGACAGGAAAGCCACTCCTATGTGAAAGAGGATTTGCCAGAGGTTCCTCAGCCCATGCAGGTACACGTTGCCCAGGCAAATGAAGAGCAGCATCAGCACCACCTTCATAGTCCTGGCTGGACTATAGAACAGGTACAGATAACACTGAAATGACACCAGAAGAGGGAGGCCCATCAGAGATAACAAGTTGGCCAAGGACAGACGCCAGGTCCATTGATAGTACCCGCCCTGCAATGTCATTTCATACACGTTGGCTTAGTAAACTGAAATTTGTTACAGTGGAGCTTGGACTCACCACAGCAGTTGTTGTCAATTGGTGGATGAAAGTGGGGATTTGGAAGAGATACGAAAAGTGAAATAGAAGGTCACAGGAGGAATGAGAACATAGCCCTCTTGAAAGAATTTAAGAAATACAGACAGACACGTCCAGGCTGTGCTATACAGAAAGAAGAGATGTGGGTCGGGGCAGACAGCCAGGCGGGGATACCCTAACAAGTGCAACTGGCCTCCAAAGGAACTTTTCCTTCAGGGGAGTCATGACAGGTGAGAAAGTTGGTGAGAGAAGCTGTGCTTTTACTATATTAGTTTTTCCTGAGTTACAACTACATAGGGGACCACTGTTCCCTAGACAGCCTCCCTATTACATCTTCAGAAGCATCTCTGACTCAGGGAAAGGTCTTCCAGAATGATGCTTCCTGTAGGGCTATCACACAGAAAGAGGACACTCTTGTTCTGCAAAAGGTGGAAACCATTTTTTGTTTCAATGTTTCAAAAAAAAATGGCACATTCTGAAACCACAGGGCAGTCTAACAAAAGCTCACAGTGAAGTGGGAGGGAGAGTTCCCCATCGAAAGAGCTAATCGAGTAAGACCACAGATGAGGGGATGAAGGTGGAACTGTAAGATCCCTGCAGCCCTGAAACGCAGGTCCAGGAAACTATTCTCGGCAACACCCGTGATCTTGGAGACTTGATTTTCCAAAGAATGAGTGTATTTTCAATCTTAGGTTGAAATTCTCTTTGCACAATCAGATAATTCATAAAAATAGGCCATCTAGGATGTACGCTGAAGAGAGAGGAAGTGCCCTGAGAAAAGAACTTTTAATTAAAAGAAGAAGAGGCTTAAATATGCAGGAAAGGTACTAAAATCCTAGACTTTGTAGAGGTTGGGGAAAGAGAGTCAGGTTTTTTATTAGAATTAACTCTGCTTAAAGGGGATTTAAGTCTTGCCTGGTGGCTCAGATGGTAAAGAATCTGCGTGCAATGCAGGAGACCCAGGTTCGATCCCTGGGTTGAGAAGATCACCTGTAGAAGGGAATGGATAACTCCAGTATCCTTGCCTGGAGAATTCCATGGACAGAGGAGCCTGGTGGGCTACAATCCATGGGGTTACAAAGAGTCAGACACGAGCAAGCAACTAACACTGTCACTGCTACGTTTTCATAGGGGATTCAAAACCTCCTTCCTACTCCAGCCCTTAAGTACACAGCTTACCCAAAAATAACTAATAATCAAAGCACTCTAGTTAGTATTATAATTTTTGTTTCATTTCCTAAGGACAGATTTGACCCAGATGGTATTTCTATTAGAAACAACAATTTTTTTCCCAGTCCTGTGACTGAAAAAAAAACATATATACCTAGGCATCAGTTCTGCAGAAAGACATTTCTGGACTTGGATGCCCAGCAATAAGCACAAGGCAGGGCTCTGCCTCACACTGGTCAGGCCCAACCCAATCCCCACTGCAGTCTCATCCCTCACTTCTTGGGAGCCCAGTCCCAGTTTCTAGTTTCTGTCCTGCACTGTCAAAGTCCCTGAGACCTAGGGCAAATGACTTTCCCTGTCTGGGCCCAAAAGTCTTCTCTCTGTACAATGAGAGGAGTGGACAGGATGGGTGGAAAGTTGTTCTGCTAAGGGCTGGGACTGTCCATGATGTGAACCAATGTCTTGGTGGAACAAAAGCAGGATCTGGAAATTCACTGATCGTTCCAACAGAGCAAAATAAGGTAATGGGTTTAACCCACTCACTAAAACATCAACATTTCACCTACCTGGAAAATGCAGGCTACAAAAGGAATCAGAAAAGCCAGAATATTTCCAATTTCTTCATGTGCAACCTAAGACAAATAAGAGGAACACAAGAAAAGGAATAGTTAGAGGGGATGAACACTGTGACATGAAGTGCATTACTCTGCATTGGGTCTGGTATAACCAACAGTACAAAATCCCCGCCTGGGTGAGAAACCAGCCCCTGTTCACGTATCAGACCAGGGGGTGACATAAAATCCTTCTGAATGGCCTGGACACACCAAGCACGTCCAGTTCCCATGCATGTGTGCTGAGCCCGCAACCTGGAATGTCCCCACCCCCAGCCCCGCCAACCTCTCAAAATCCAACTCATCTGTCAGTACTAACTTTCCCCAGGTCCTCCCACCTCCTAGTGATGTCACCATACTCTGCTATGTGCCCTGAGGCACTACGTCTTGAGCAACGAACCCCTGTTCCAGTGCATACAGACATTTGGTAAGTATCTGCTTATGAGTTATCATAAACAATAAGAGTGGGAACCATAGCACATGTTGGCCAAAGATGGGGTGTGGAAATAGCCAGCCACCACTCAGGGCCCAGGATGCTGCCATTCCCCAAACACCTTGGTCTCTGTAAGGCCCCTGAGATTCAACCTCAGCTGCACTTCAGATTTTAGCTACCATGGGCTTGGGTGTGACTCTGGCTTTTTTTCAAATTGAAGGATAGTTGATTTACAGTGTTGTGTTAATTTCTGCTATACAGCAAAGTGACTCAGTTACACACACACATATATTCTTTTTTATCTTCTTTTCCATTATGGTTTATCTCGGGAGATTGGATACAGTTCCCCGTGCTAAACAGTAGGATCTTGTCTATCCATTCTAAATGTAATAGTTAGCATCTACTTATCCCCAATTCTGTTTTTAAAGTTAACATCTATCTGTTCATGCTCATAATGGTTCCATGCTTGTTTTTAAGTGCTTGAAATACTTCAAAATTTAAAAATAATAAGTAAAAAGCATTAGAATAAAAAGCTGCTTTGAGATGAGCAGGCTGGCAAATCAACTTCATAGTGATACAGTTCTTTTGACAAAGACACGGGAAGGCTGGTATCCATCTGAATGATATAAATCAGATTATGAGACAACTCTACCAGGGGAAAAAGGGCCTGAATCTTAAACTCTGAGAGTCAAACTTTGCCTGGGATGAACAATCCAGCCCCTGCAGGGACTCTCGGTGTCCCCAGGGCCACAGGGTGGCCGGCTGTCCTTGTAGCAAGTTGTCCATTTCTCACCAGTATTCCAGCAGCCCCTTTGGCTTCTCAGCAAAACAAATACAAAAGAGCAAGTTTCTTATTTGCTCAACTCACTATGAAGAATAAAACAAGAAGTAAGAATTTTACTTCAATTTTTAAAACATAGTGAATAATAACCTTATAAATAATATGCACCCACATCTGCTCCTTCCATTGCGTGTCTTTCTATTTAAACTGTACAGAAAAGGTTACCTGTAAAGAATGTTCTGCGAGGTGAATTCCGCGAATGAGGTTCAGGGCAGCGCACATGATGTTGAGAATAAGGGAGAGGATGCCCAGGGCTGTCACTGGTTCCATTCGGAAACTAGGAGCTTCATAAGGAAGAAAAGGAAGTGTTTAGTGAAAACAATTTCTATATGAAAAAAAAAAAGTAAAAACATGAACTAGATCTCTGCTAATGAAAAAGTTCAATTAAACACACAATTGCAAACCTATTAATTTAAAAAGCAGCTGTAGTTAGAGTGGGAAAAGGCAAGGGATGAAGGACAGAAAGGATCTGGGAATTCAAGGTGAATTTCTTCGAGAAAGAGCCCCTTCTCTAAGCAAGGATAGATTTTCTTAACTGCTTCATTTCCTTTCTATTTAAACCAGCAGTTCTCAGCCAGAGATGATAAGGCTCTTCAATCAATGTCTAGGGACATTTTGGGTTGTCCTCCCTGGGAACAGGTTGCTACAATGTACAGGACAGCTTCCATAACAAAGAATTTCCAGTACAAAATGTCAGTAGGGCTTAGGTTGAGAAATCCAGATTTAAAACTATTTATGGCTTTAGTTGTAAATTGGCTGTCAAACCCTAAAGCTTTTCTATTACACACTTCAACCATCAGCATGTAAAATGTTCCATTCTTTTTCTGGTAGGGACAATATTCAATGTCCTGTGTGCTTCTGGAGCAATTCATAGCAAATGTGATTTTTAAAATTTCAAAGTTATTGGGAAGAGGAGGGACACATGTATTACTTCAGCTACAAGCTATTTCCAGAACTCTAATCAAGACAATATGATCATTCCCTCTTTAAAGATAACTGCTGAAACTGATTCTGGTTCACACCATTAAGCAGGGTCCCACCCATTCTCTTGCTGTGCTCCTTTTATTAATTTTATTTTTTCACTGTGCCACTCGGCACGTGGGATCCTAGTTCCCCGGCTAGGGGTGAACCTCCAGTCCCCAGCATTGGAACTGTGGAGTCTTAGCCACTGGACCACAAGGGAAGTCCTTGCTATCCTCCTTTTAAATCATCCTTTTTTGTCCTCCCATTTCCCGCATATGCATACACACACACACACATACACAACAACAACAATAACAACCCAACTGAAGCCTACTGTTAGTGTGTTAGTTTAAACTATCAAAATTCCTCTCAGAACAGAGCTACCTGTTAAGACTCTAGACTTGGGACAATAGTGGGGGAGTCAAACCACAGTAAAACGTCATAGAAAGATAGGCAAGTTGTCACCTTCCGCATTTGCTCCTCTTGTCTACGTGGTTAAAAAACAAAACATACATCACAAAGTGACCCTGCCTTCAGGTACAGCAAAGGAGAAGCCTGGGGTCTGATGCCCCAGTCGTCCTTCCATGAATGTGAAGTCCAATCCCAGTGTAAATTACAACAACTGACTGAAGGGCATAAGAGTCAATCCAGGAACTCACTGGTTGAAATAGTTCAAATCAAAAACCAAAGTTAAGCCAAAAAATGCAAACATTTTAAAAACACCACTTTCAAAATTCAAGCAATGAGTTTAGCATAAAACTGTTAACAAAGTGACTAGACTGTTATAGCATAGATGGTTCTATCTTCCAGGGAAGGATTATACTATTACAGAGTTCTTAGAATGCAAATATCCAAGTTGGTTTAACTGGATATAACTGTAAACAAACAATACAAAAAAGCATGCTTTGCTATGTGCCAGGTATTGAATGCTTCATGTTGTTAGCGGCAGACTAAGTCACGGATGCCAGGGCACTGCGAATATGTTCATCAACACTTCATTCCTCAGACAAGGACTCAGAAATCCGAAGGGATAGAGAGATGTCTCTGGGTCCCACAGAGAACCCAAAAGCGAGAGGTCCAGTAGGCCTGGTCCTGACCCCTGCCCACTCTCATCCCCACAGCTCTCCACTCCCTCCATCAAGGAGTGGGGGTTTCTTGGTGGAGATTTGCAATGTTTCACCATTGTAGTGATGAGATAAGGACTCACTGTTAAAGGAAAAAAGCAAAGAGAGAGAGAATGTACAAATCTGTACTATTCAACAAGTGACTTCCAGCAAAAGAGAATGAACATCTCCTTCAGTTCAGTTCAGTTGCTCAGTCATGTCTGACTCTAACCCCACGAACTACAGCACACAGGCTTCCTTGTCCATCACCAACTCCCGGAGCTTGCTCATGTCCACCAACTCATGTCCATTAAGACAGTGATGCCATCCAACCATCTCATCCTCTGTCGTCCCCTTCTCCTCCTGCCTTCATCTTTCCCAGCATCAGGGTCTTTTCTAATGAGTCAGCTCTTCACATCAGGTGACCAAAGTATTGGAGCTTCAGCTTCAGCATCAGTCCTTCCAATGAATACTCAGGACTAATTTCCTTTAGGATGGACTGGCTTGATCTCCTTGCTGTCCAGTGGACTCTCAAGAGTCTTCTCTAACACCACAGTTCAAAAGCATCAATTCTTTGGTGCTCAGCTTTCTTTATGGTCCTCTCACATCATATGTATGGTCTCTCACATCCATACATGACCACTGGAAAAACCATAGTTTTGACTATAACGGACCTTTGTCAGTAAAGTAATGTCTCTGCTTTTAAATATGCTGTCTAGGTTGGTCATAGCTTTTCTTCCAAGGAGCATGCAGCTTTTAATTTCATGGATGCAGTCACCTTCTGCAGTGATTTTGGAGCCCAAGAAAATAAAGTCTGTCACTGTTTCCATTGTTTCCCCATCTATTTTCCATGAAGTGATGGGACCAGATGCCATGATCTTCATTTTTTGAATGTTGAGTTTTAAGCCAGCTTTTTCACTCTCCTCTTTCATTTTCAAGAGGCTCTTTAGTTCCTCTTTGCTTTCTGCTATAAGGATGGTATTATCTGCATATCTGAGGTTATTGATATTTCTCCCCGAAATCTTGACTCTGGCTTGTGCTTCATCCAGTCCAGCATTGTATATGATGTACTCTGCATAGAAGTTAAATAAGCAGGGTGACAATATACAGCCTTGACGTACTTCTTTCTCAATTTTGAACCAGTCTGTTGTTCCACGTCAGCTTCTAACTGCTGCTTCTTGACTTGCATACAGATTTCTCAGGAGGCAGGTAAGGCGGTCTGTTATTTCCATCTCTTTAAGAATTTTCCACAGTTGTTGTGATCCACACAGTCAAAGGCTTTAGCATAGTCAATGAAGCAGATGTTTTTCTGGAATTCTCTTGCTTTTTGTGTGACCCAACAAAACCGTTTATATGTGCAGGGTTCACCCTGCTTAAGAAAACAACCTGCTAAGTCACTCTTCTAAATTTCATCAGAGGAGTTGCCTCCCTTCAGATCAACTTACTTGTCACAATGGTCAAGTTTCTTTCTTTTTTTTTAATAAAAGCCACCTGGAAACAATATCAGCCCATGTCTTTTCCCCCACATATTTTATATACTGCCCCCCACCCAAACACCTTCCTAGTCGAACAATCAATGTCCATTTGAAATACACACTCTCACCTCATTTTCATCAATACCAGAGAGAAGCAGGCCACCTACCTGGCTCCAGGTGCATCAGTGTGTGTCCGTTCATCACCCCGTTAGCCACATCTGTGTCTTCCAGGGTGAGAACCACTGGCGGCTGGAACTTGAGTTCCTCCTGAATTTTTCCGAAGCTGCTGTCCATCTGGGTGGAACTTACATAGTTAAAATGCCACTTCACTTTCTGAATGACATTGTCTGTGAAAGGAGAGCAGTCCAAACTGAATGTCATCACAATGGATGTTATCAGACAATAGGTACACAATGAAATTTGCATTTCTAAGCAAGCTAACAAGTTAGCCAGACTTTGAAGAGTGTCAACTACACATGAGGGTCGAATGATTTGTAGATATCAGGACTGGTCTCATCATTCTCTCAAAGGAGAATAATTAAAATATGACAGTCTGTCCATTAGGACCTCAGTGGCAAGGGAATCAGGGGACAGGCTTGAGTCTTAGCTCAAGCACAACTCATAGTACAAACCTGGGCCATTCCCAAAGGATTTCTAAGATTGCAAAATGGGGACAGTCATTCTTGACCTGATTATCTCAAGAAAAGGCATGTGAAAAAAAACTACAAATGAATGTGAATATGTTGTGCAAACCAGGATGGAAGGTATTGGTTTTAATTATTTTATTTACATTTAGTATTAATCCATCACCAACTTTTAATAAGTACTTGAGGTGAAGTTTCAAATATATTGACAAAACAAAATCATGTATAATTCTAATATCTGTGTGGGGTGTGTGTGCACGTGCTCAGTCATATCTGACTGTTTGTGACCCCATGGACTACAGCCCGCCAGGCTCCTCTGTCCATGAGATTCTCCAGGCACGAACACTGGAGTGTGCTGCCTCCAGGGGATCTTCTCAACTCAGGGAGTGAACCTAGGTTTCTTGCATCTCCTGCATTGGCAGGTGGATTCTTTACCACTGAGCTACCTGGGAAGCTCTAATATCCACGTACTTTTACTTTCATCCTACTCTCACTCAATAATGAGCAAATGTGATGCCAGGAAGGGGGTCTTGTGAGACAAAGCCCACCACTTTCAAAGGAAGAGGCATGCAGAGATGAGAGGGCGGAGGAGAACACAGGTCTGCCAGCTCCCAATCAAATGGTAGCCAAGGGATGCTGCAGCTGTGGGCTACTTGGGGACACAGAAGAAGTGGGGCTGACAGTGGCGGTCCTCACAGGGAGACTCAAGAGGAACTGTGGTCTAAGTCACAGGCCTACCAGGTGCAGGCTGGAGTACCAGGCAGGTTCCTAGCACCTCTGGGTGACACCAAAAGACAGTGCTGGCCCTATTACTGATGGACTGGCCACAGGCCACATGAGGGGGTGTGAGCAGTAGCTGCCAGAAAGCCTAAGTGGCCACACTTCCAGGTGCCAGCCCTGCACCTGACCCTGAGGACCAAATGCGGTCAGCCCCTCATTCAAGAGCATCACGGGGACCATGGCAGGTTACACTGAGACTGGAGAACCCCCCAACTCCCACCTCCACTCCTCTTCTCCCCCTCAAAAATGACCTGAATCACACCTGACAGAAACAGGGCCTATGCTATCACAAATGCTGTGTTCCAGACCCTTGAGCCTCCACAGGGCCTCTCTGGCAGAGCCTAGAAAAGTAGTCTTGTCTTCCAGAGCTGTGCTTCTCGAACCTCTGCATGAGGACCAGTGTTTCCTTATTTCCAAATGGTTGCATACAGACACTTGGATAAAATACAATTGAAAATGTCACAGGAATGTCCAAGTACCATAAGAATGTCTAACCTTTTCTTGGCACTCCCTGTATGTGCCTCGCGCTGGAAGCACAGGTCCCCGACCACCCTTGAGCAGTGCTGCTCTAGAGCAGGGGTCAGCACAGTGTTCCCAGAGTGCCAGACAGACAATGTTTTAAGCTCACAAGCCCCAGATGGCCCGTCACAATAGCTTACCTCTGCCAGGGAAGGGCAAAAGCAGCCACAGACAACCTATTGTAATAGAGAAAGCGTGGCTATGTTCCCCTTTATTTACAAAAATAGACTCTCGGCCCGCCGTTTGCTGACCCCCTGCTCCAGAATAAGATACAGGATTCACTCTCTTCCACCCTGCTCCAGGCTCTGGAGAGGTAAAAAGCCAGAGTGTTGGACCTGGCTCCAAGTTTGCAGGCCCCTTTCATTGCTGTGAAATTTCATGAAAGTGAAGTGAAGTCGCTCAGTCGTGTCCGACTCTTTGCGATCCCATGAACTGTAGTCTACCAGGCTTCTCTGTCCACGGGATTTTCCAGGCAAGAATACTGGAGTGGGTTGCCATTTCCTTCTCCAGGGGATCTTCCTGACCCAGGGATCAAACCCAGGTCTCTTGCACGGCAGGCACTTTACCCTCTGAGCCACCAGGGAAGCCCCCTGAAATTTCATGGCATGGGGCTATTCTTCATTGACATGGTCCTGAACCTCCAGTGGTTTTCCCTGATGGTCAAAGCAAAACTCAAACTGGAAATTCTACACATACAATGCTGCAAGAGAGAACAACAGCTAAGAAAGTGCATTACAAACCAAATTCAAGAAAGGCATACGGCCTGGAGGCGAGGCCCACGCAGGTGGTGTCATAGGAAGCTGTGAATTCCCACCACAGCGTCTCCAGGAAGCAGAAGGCCATGGCTGCTGGACACTGGAGGGAGCAGATAGCCATGCAGGCCACGTCCCTCGAAGAAGAGAAGCTGGAACGAAAGGGACTAGGTCACCAGGGAACGGACCCACATATTCACATCCTGCACCCAGCCATCACCTTGCCTCCACTCTGGATTTGCTGGGCCTTGAACAGTCTGGAGCTGTCTGTTGCATACATATCGTCTCTTTAGGTGGACCTGCCTGGGACTGTGCCTTTCTTACACTTCCTCGAAAATGTATAGCAGCATTTGCCACTGACAAGGTGTGATTACTCTAACTTGCCTGCGTCCAGGCTAAGTTGCTCAGTCATGTCCGACTTTTTGTGACCCCTTAGACTCTAGACTGTCAGGCTCCTCCGTCCATGGGATTCTCCAGGCAAGAATGCTAGAGTGCATTGCCGTGCCCTCCTCCAGGGATCACTTTAACTTAGTGATCATTAAACAAGCTATGGGACTGCTCACCTATAAGAAAAAAATGTCTCAGTTTCCTCTGTGAAAATAATGGTGAATACTTAAAAGACAAAGGAGTAAACACTGCATATTCTACTTTTCAAATAATGACTGAATCGCCCAGAATTTCATTTGAAGTCATAGGTTTTTGCTTTTTTAACTGAGAAAAGGTTTCCTCTTTGAGGTACAGCACAAAATGTGGATAGAATGTGAGATTATTCCAGCCTAACGAGGACGGGACCCCCAAGGAAGGGGGTTTCAGATACCCAGAGAAGGGAGCTGCAGATACTGGCAGATGCAGCTTAGCGTTGGCTCCTGAGCACCTGAGCTCGGCCAACAGGTGACAGCTTCACATGCCTGCCATCTGGGTCCCTCTTCAAGCCACAACTCTTCTTGCCTGACAGCACCACCTAGTCTGGAGGCAGGCCTAGACTTTCCCTTTCGTTTTCCTGATTCTGAGACTGGACTACTCTAATGGATCCCACCTCATCGGGTGAATCAAAATTTTACTATTAAAGGGAGCAAAAAAGGACCTGGGAAGTGAAAACCTAAATTCTGGAAAAGAGAGATGTAAAATCTGTAACAGGCCATTTTGAGATTTCAAAACCTGCCTTGCCCCTGATCCATCCACAGGACATCTTTCGTCTCTAAGCCCTAAAATAAGAAATGACACACAAGGAGCAGAACCTGGCTCCTAGTTGGGCTGCACTCAAATCCTGGCTCTACCACCTTAGGTTAAAAAGTTGTTTAACCTCAGTTTCCTTCCCTGTAAAATAGGTCTAATACCATTATCTACCTCATAAGCCACCTACAGCACTTAGAATAGGGCCTAGACCGCAGAAAACAGTATTAGTTCTTATGACCATGATTACTGTAACCACCTGATTCCTGCTTCCACTGGAGCACTGGCCTCACTGTATCATGCTCAGTGTCCTCTCACTTGACTTGGAGTTCCTTGAGAAGACGGACCTACCGATGCTCATTTTCACTCCCTGCTCCTGTCACATAAATTTTTTTTTTTACTTTGAAATTTGTTTTAAAGGTGAAAAAAATTTAAAAAGCAAAAACTGAGGGCTAAAACTCCAAGCCAAGCCTTATTTTCTTGGCGTCCTCACTCTCATCCTTTTCTTGTCCTGACATTTAATCCAGTATTTCCTCCCGACTTGCCTTTTCTCCACGCCTGCACCCTAATGCAGAAAAAACTACCAAACTAAAAGCGTGAAGACCGGGTGACCTGGTGCTCGCAGTGCTCATGGCCTCTCCGCTCACAGTGAGGTGGGAGTGAGGCAGCAAAGCTCGACCGCCTTTGATTCTACTGTGGATACACACGACCTCGAACCGCTGTCTGACGTGAGACCTCCTCTTCATATGGTGTGATTAGCATAAGGCCACCTCTGCACATGGTTCAGAGTGACCCAAATTGGGCTGATATTCTGGAACAGGGAACAGGCTTGCTTACTGGATGCTGAAGTCACATCCTTCTGCGGAACCTCGACCTGGATACTGGGCCAGTCGCAAGGCTAAAGTCTTGAGGCGTCTCCTGCATTCCAGGAAGTCTTGGCTGTGGTAGAAATCAGTGGAGGCCGAGAGGGGCAGTCCATCCCTCACCCTTACCACGCAGGCAAAAAGGATCAAGGACATGGTCCGCAAGAGAAGTCATGAGGACACCTGAGGAAGGAAGGTCATCTTGTTACTGAGGGCCCGGCAATGAGCTGCCAGCACCCCGCCCTGGAAATGTTCACTCTGGGTTGTCTCACCCTCACTTCTACCATAAACGCAAATGTGGCTTTTATTATAATTTCCCTGCCCTCTGTTGCTAGATCACTCCCAACTGTCGTCCCTCCATTAGCCTCCCTGTCTCATCTTCACTTGAAATCCTCCTTCTCCTTCTCTCTAATGAATGTCTCCATTTCCAGAGTTAAACCAACTGGGATGAGGGAATGGAGATGTGAGGAAGCAGGCCAAAAGAGAGCCACAGCAGGGACAGTGAGGAACAGGACACAGGCCGCAAGCCGGCCCCAAAGGGACAGGAAAAGCCTGACACTGATGCAGCAGGGACGGGGTCCAGGGAGCTGCGCATTTCAGGTCCTCCATGGAGGTAAGTGCTGAGTGGTTCACTTGCCATAGCCTCACCTGCAGTGGAGGGGTTCTGCGCATTTAACCTAAAGCTGGTGGCAAGGAAGGCAGAAGGCGAAAAGAAAACAGAGAGGATAGCGTGTCCTCCTGAATTTCTGCACGTCTGACACTGAGCCAATCTTCAGAATGATGACAGTTCCTCCAGATGGCTAAAGTAAGTCATTTAGCAAATGGTACTACAGTAAGATACTAAATATTTAGCCATGATAGGTGAGCACCATTAAGAAACACTAGGAAACAGATTTGGAGGCCTCGCGGTGCCTGAGGCAAACTGGAACCAGGTGCTTCTCAGGGTGGAAACAGCCCTGGACTAGTTCTGCAGGCAGAGCCTGGCAGGGGTTCCAGCCCCCATCTGCGACTTCTGCGGACTTCTGTACTCGCACGGGGCGTCAGCTCACACCTGCATGCGGCTGCAACCAGGGATTAGGGGGCTGGCTCTATCAGCTTTCATGCATCTTTCCATGCCTCCACACATCCTGTTTCACAGACCCTGTTGTCAGGTCCTCTACCTGGATAGGATATTAGCAGGTGTGTGCACTGCTAAAGAACACTGGGGATGTAATCTGGCACCTCAATTCCCATGAGCAGTAGGAAACGGGAGCCCCAGGATACACGCTACTCTTTTCACCTCTGTGGCTCCGTGCATTCTTCACCTGAGTTCACACTCCTCAGATCTCCCCACATTCAAATCCACACCAAGGACTGTCTCCAATACACCCTCCTAGAAGTACTTTTACCTCTCTCTACATTCGCAGAGAAAACTACGTCTTTGTTTCCTATGTTACTGACTTACCATTTCTACTACCAATGGTAAGTTCTAAGAATAAAGGCCATCTCTGTAATGGATGAATGGATAATTAATCCCAGTTTAAACAGGAAGAAACTGCAGTAGTATAAAAATAAGAGAAGGCTAAAGGCTTCCCCAGTGCCTCAGATGGTAAAGAATATGCCTGCAATGCAGGAGACAGGGGTTCAATCCCCAGGCCGGGAAAATCCCCTAGAGAAGTGAATGGCAACCCACTCCAAGAGTATTCTTGCCTGGGAAATCCCATGGACAGAGGAGTCTGGTGGGTTACAGTCTGTGGGGACACAAAAGAGTCAGACATGAGTTACCAACTAATCAACAACAACTACAAAATAAAAATTAGTCTACCAGGCAACAGACCATACATAGCCCATTTCTCCTATCTCCTCAGACTTTCCATTGAGGGGTAAAAATGTAAAAAATCTAAGGAACTAGGAAAGGAAGAAATAAGCAAGAAATAAAAATGACTCCTATCTGCAGATGACATAATTGTCTACATGGAAGATCCCTGAGAACCTACAAAAAAACAAAAACAAAAAAACCTCCTAAAATGAAGGAGGAGTTCAACAAGGTTTCAGAATATAAGATCAACATACAAAAATCAATTCTTTTTCTATGTACCAGCAATGGATGCATAGAAACAAAAATTAAAAATACCATTTATCATCATCCCCAAAATGATCTCAATAAAGCTATACTTTTTTTAATGCAATGTTAGTTGCTCAGATGTGTCTGACTGTTTGTGATCCCATGGACTGTAGCCCAGCAGGCTCCACTATCCATGGGATTTCCCAGGCAAGAATACTGGAGTGGGTTGCCATTCTCTTCTGCAGGGAATCTTCCTGACCCAGGGATCGAATCCAGGTCTCCTGCACTGCAGGCCGATTCTATACCAGATTCTATACCATCTGAGCCACCATGGAAGCCCATTTTTAATGCAATACTTAGGTGCAAATCTGACAAAACATGTATGGGACTTGTATGCTGAAAACTACAAAACACTGCTGAAAGAAATCAAAGAGGTCCTAAGTAAGTGAGGAGATATACCATGTTATGAACTAGAAGACTCAACACAGTAAAGATCTCCCCCCAAAGTGATATACAGGTTCAATATAATTCCTATAAAAATATCAGCAAGATAGTTTATAGATATAAATAAGAATATTCTAAAATTTATATGGAAAGGCAAGGAAGCTAAAATAGCTAAAACAATTTTGAAAAAGAATAAAGGGGACCATACCTCACTATCCTATTTCAAGACTTGTTTTATAGCTACAGTAATCAAGACTGTGTGTTATTAGCAGAGGGATAGGCGCACAGATCAGTGAAACAGAATACAGAACCCACAAATTAGACCTACACAAGAACAGTCAAATGATTTTGGCAATGGTACAAAAGCAATTAAATGGAAGAAGGACAGATTTTTTAACAAATGGTGCTGGAGCAATGAATATCTATAGGGAAAGAAAGAGGGGGAAAGGGAGGTGTGAATGGACAGAAGGAAAACAAAAAAAGAGAATCTTGACCTAGTCTCACACCTTACATAAAAAGGAAATCAAAATAGATCATAAATTTAAATGTAAAAACTTAAAGTATAAAAGAAGAAGAAAACAAAGAGAACTTGTGGAAGGCTTCTCATGTATGAGACCAACAGCACAATCCATAAAAGAAACTCTAATAAATTGGATTTCATCAAAGTTTAAAACTTTTGCACTGCCAAAATCCATGTGAAGAGGATGAAAAGAAAAGCAAGAGAGTGGGGACAATATTTTTAAACCACACACCTCCTAAAGGACTCTAGATATTTAGAATTTTTTTAAAGCACCCTCAAAAGTCAACAGTGATAAAACAAAAGATCCAGTTAGAAAATGGACAAAGCACATGAACAGACATTTCACCAGAGGATACAGAGATGACAAAAAGGAATGTGAAAAGATATCTAGCATCTCTAGCTATTAAGGGAAATGCAACTTAAGATCACAGTGAGATAATATTACATATTGATTAGAACAGATAAAACAATTTTAAGTGACAATTTTTAAGTGGCAAACGTGCACAGAATAGGATCTCTCACACACTGCTGAGAGGACTTTAACATAGTACAGTCACTCTGGAAAATAAGTTTGGCAAGGAATATAAGTTTGGCAGTTGTGTTTTTAAACTAACCATGCGATTATCATACAATCTATCAGTCATACTCTGTGCTATCTCTGCAAATTCCTGTCAGGATAACTGCTGTTGTTCAGTTGCACAGTCGTGTCCGACTCCTTGTGACCCCACGGACTGCAGCCAGGCCTCCCCGTCCCTCACTGTCTCCCGGAGTTTGCCCAAGTTCATGTCCACTGAATCAGTCAGTATAATTACTTTAACATAAAAATGGAAATAAGTATTAACTTAAAGTTTTTATATCCCTTACTTAAATTCAGCTCATACTTGTTTTTTATGTTTAAATGTCATTTAAAAATGTCTCTTCTAGTAGAACAATATTCTTTTATGCTAATTAAATGTAATTCTGCTGATTTATGCATGAATATTGAAGGGTATGTTTTATATGGAGCAGCTCTGCAACTAAATAACATTTCCAAACTGGAAGGTACTATAATTTCTGAATTCATTAAAATAAAAGCTGCTTGCAGATAATCAGAATTCAGTTTATAAAAGGAAAGCAGTGGCATGAATCTGGAAAATCATGCCTCAGTTACAGAAAAAGTTATACAAGGACAAAGGCAGCTGAAGAGTGCTCACACAGACACACAAATCCGTCTTACTAGCTCCTTCTACAGGCCAAGGGACCCTATAACCTAGCACCATGCCTGGCACATATTAGGAAGCTCTCAATATAACTTTTAAACTAATAAAACTTATCTAAAAACTAAGTTTCAGAACTAATAAAAAAGCTTTCCTACAATAAATCTCCACTTGGAAAAGAGAACGAGGTTTACATAAACGAAAAATTTTAAAAGAAACTGAAGTAGTAATCAAATATAGCACCCTAGTTACTATTAGGGTTTATAAAAATTATATTTTAATCTGCCTCTGCCATTTCCTAAATCCTTTTCTCAGCATCTACTTATAAACTGATCATGTCATCAACTGTCCCTATTCTACTGGTAAAAGGCTGTGCTTAGCTGGAGGGCAGCCTGGTTCCCACTGGTTTCTTTGCATCTCTGTATCCTTAACCCTCTTCCAAACCTCTACTACACTTCTCCTCCTCTTTCCAAAGAGAGAAAGGGGAAAAGACAAACAGCACTTAACAACCAGCCCTTACCAAACAGAAATTAAATAAGAAAAACAAGTTTGACTTGGCACACATATATCCAAACACAAGGGTTCACCATAAGGCATTGCTCACATCTCAAAACCACAATACATAGGACAAAATAGAGAAAATTACGTTTCCTTTACTGAAATCACTTTCAGCCACAGGACTTGAGAACTGGGCATACCTCATTTGTAGTTCAAGAGAGTGCTTTGGTTCTGCATTGCTTGGGGATGAGGTAGGGAGGAAGGTTACAGGTCAAGTTTGCCATTCCTTAGGAGCTAAGAAGAGTAGGGGATGGAATTTGATACCAACTAATATTATATGCCAGGTTTCCCAGGTGGCTCAGTGGTAAAGAATCCACATGACAACGCTGGAAACACAGGAGACATCTGCTGTTCGATCCCTGGATCAGGGAGATCCCCTGGAGAAGAAAATAGCAACCTACTCCAGTATTCTTACTTGAGAAATCCCATGGACAGGGGAGCCTGGTGGGCTATAGTCCATGGGGTCGTAAAGAGTTGGGCATACACACACACACACACACACACACACACACACACACACACACACACACAATATTATACGCCAGGCACTATGCTATGAATTTTTACACTGTTGATGTTTAATGCTCATAATTATCTATGAGGCGGGCATAATCCATACTGGACAGATGGGGAAATGGTAGTTCTAAAGCTCAAGCGGTAGAGCTAGTATTCCATCCCAAATTTCCTTACTCAGAAATACTGGAAGGCCTGTGATCTTTCCAGTACACTCTGTGTCTCTAAACCCAATCTTTGGGATTACAGCAACTCTATCTTGCTAAGACAGTTCCTTCCCCTGGAACATTCATACTTAGAACGAATCAGGGATCTGTTAATGAAAGAAGCCAAGACCTAGGGTTACACTAGTTACAACTGCTCCTCACTCATTGTATTCCTTTGGATAAGTCACTTTTCCTCTCTGATCAGCAGTCATCTTTGGATGCCTTTGATCTCTGAGGCTCTTTCTAAGGATAAAAAGCTTTGGGACCCCCCAAAATGTTATCTGTGTTGTAAACACAAACTCTTAGAGCTGTAGCAACATTGCCTAAAATGTGCTTTCCAGGGCAAACCATTATGTCAATTTAATTCTATTTAGCAATAACAAAGGATTCAATTATTTACATTTTAATTTTACTAAAATTATCTCTATCAGAATCAATTCCTTTCTTTGTACATTTAATGAAAATTGACCCTATCCACCGTCTGAATTTTATTTCTTTTCTGACCATGTCACAAATTTCACCAATTACTTTTCACCATTGGGAATATTCTTTTGTGGCTTTGATGTCTACAAACCTAATTAAGCACTGGAGCGCTTAATCCTTCTGGCACTGGAATCGAGACGTAATCCTATAACGGGCACATATGCTCATCACCTCCGACATCTGGTGTTCACAAAAGCTGGTCTACTAAACCCAGTATCTGGTAAACCAAGTCTTACAAGATCGGCACACTAAGGGAAGTTTGTTATTAAAATACTCTGACGTGAGGTTCGTGGATAATTAAGTAAACAATCATCCCACCATTCGGACACACCCCGTCTCCTCCCACTATGGGCAGCGCTCCACTGGCATCTGGCAACTGAGGGTTCCCACAGGCTCGCACCTTGGGTCGTCCTGGAGTCAGGAGAGCAGCTGGCGGCAGAAAGGGGAGCCGAGACTTCGGGAAGCCCCAAGAAGCCCTGGAGAGCTAAACCCGGCCAGAGGGCCGGACGGGCCGGGGTGGAGGGGGCTCCACTTCCAGGCCCGCCCTGCGCCACACCCGACCCCGCCTGCTCTCGGCTAACGGACCGCAGCGCCCGCCTCAGCCCGCCAGCCCTCACCTCGCCCCGACAGCGGCCTCCGGGAGTCGGCGGCCTCCCGCCGCGCCACCCTCTGCCTCCTCTGCAATCAGCCCACCCGGCAGACCTGTCCCGGGTCACAGGCAGCCCAGGCACAGGTAGATGACCCTGCGCATGCGCGAGTCTTGAACCACAACATACCCCTGCCCCCGCTTATTCGCTGGTGCCGAGCAACACCCACACCCAAGCTGACCAATCCTGGCGCGCCTCCACTGCCGGGTCCCGGAGGAGTCTTGAATGAAGGACTTCTTAAAGGGCTGCGACCCAAACGTAGATTGGGCATGGCTGGGGCGCGCCTTCCAACTTTCCTCGCGTCTCCCGGTTCTCACCCGCGTGGGTCTGAGGTCCAAGTATGTAATTCCCACGTCCGGAGGTGCGAAGAGGCTTCTCAGTTTAAGCTTAGTTTCTGCCGGGGTAGCGAAAGGTTCTGATGTGTGGAAGTAGGGAGGTTCCGCGTGACGACGCGACACGCCCGGGGCGTGGGTATGTGCTGGGCGAGAGGCCCGATATAGTCAAACCAAAGATCACAGCCTGCTGCCAGCCTGGATGAGGTGCCAAAGTCCGGCCCCAAGGGACACACTCCAGTCTGGGGGGCAGACGTACTCACAGACTGGTGATTGATCAACTGAAGGGAGATGGGGAACGACTATTCACCCATTTATTCATTTAACGAATTGTAAGCACCTGCTGCGAACCAGACACTGTGCCAGCAACTGCAGACAAAACGAGTAACTCCTAACACTAAAACTTATATTAAGAGGGGAGAGAAGACTGACAGCACCCGTACTGCAATATACAACACATGTTTAAGTATAAACTGAGCTATGTACTCATCGGAGAGGAGCACGGATTTTGAAAGGATTTACTGGGGCTTCTGGCCTGGATTTGATGGTTTAGGGGGGCTTCCTTGACACTGGATGAGTAGTAGCTAACTAGGCAAAGGGAGGAAGAGGGCTTCAGACAGAGAGATGTATAAAGAACTCTGTGTGGACTATAGCAGGGCTCCTTGAAAGATGAAAACCAACGCTGGGTTGGGGAGTGGTGAGGGGAGGTGGGTGGGGAGTTGTTTAATAGGCACAGCCTTTCACTTGGGGAAAATGAAAAAGTTCTGGAAATGGATAGTGGTGATGTTTGCACAACAAAGTAATGCACTATATATCACAGAACTGTACAGTTAAAAATGGTGAAAATGGTAAGTTTTATGTTATGTACATTTTGCCACCAAAAAGGAAAATAAACTCAGAGTTTAGAGAGTAAACAAGTAGAGTGAAAGCCACTAGAGAATAGCAGAGGTAAGATCATGTAAGATATTGGAGGCCATAGTAGAATTTGGGACAGGTGAAAACTGATGGGATTTATATTTTGTAAAAACCACTTTGGCTGCTGACATTAAGGTCAAAATGGAGAAGGCTCTTGGAAACTGTGGTAGGGCCAGTTGGGAAGCCAATGCAGTTGTCTGGACAAGAGAAGATGAAGCTAGACTTTAGGCTGGAACAGTGTGAAGCAGAAGAGAACCGGGCAGTCTGCAAAGAAATGTAGAAGCAAAATCAATAGGACTTGGTGATGAATTGGATGTGAAAAGGTGACAAAGTAGCTTCAAGGATAATGCCATTTTCCACAAGTGATGCTTTGTGAAGTTTATCTTGCCAGCCCTTGGCCCTGATTTCCAACCAAATAGCCAGCCACAAACTTCAACATCTCCATTAGAGGTCATCTCAAACTGCACACATCCAGAGCTGATTTATCACTTACCCTTAGCCCTCTGTGAAATGGGATAAAACCTCCTCCACGGGATGAATAAAGGAATTGTGGAGAGAGAGCCCAGCAAAGTAAATGAGCCTGCTCTGGATCAGGGCCACCACTCAGGGAAATGAAGCTCTAGAAGGCAGAATTGCCCAGATACCCTTTTTGAGGAGTAAAACTTTCCAAGATCTGCATCCTCACTGAAGTGGCTGCTTCTCTGTGCTGCAGAGAAAACCAATCTTGCTCCCATGTTCATCATGGACGGACTACACAAGAGAGAAGACAGCCAGAGTTTTAGTGGTTTTTTTCAGTTTTAGTGGCCTTTTTTCAGAGTTTTAGTGCTTGCCAGTGACCCAGACAATCACGATGGTGTGATAACTCACCTAGGCCAGACATCCTGGAATGTGAAGTCAAGTGGGCCTTAGGAAGCATCACTATGAACAAAGCTAGTGGAGGCGATGGAATTCCAGTTGAGCTATTTCAAATCCTAAAAGATGATGCTGTGAAAGTGCTGCACTCAATATGCCAGCAAATTTGGAACACTCAGCAGTGGCCACAGGACTGGAAAAGGTCACTTTTCATTCCAATCCCAAAGAAAGGCAATGCCAAAGAATGCTCAAACTACCACACAATTGCACTCATCTCATATGCTATTAAAGTAATGCTCAAAATTCTCCAAGCCAGGCTTCAACAGTCTGTGAACTGTGAACTTCCAGATGTTCAAACTGGTTTTAGAAAAGGCGGGGGAACTAAAGATCAAATTGCCAACATCTGCTGGATCACCGAAAAAGCAAGAGAGTTCCAGAAAAACATCTATTTCTGCTTTATTGACTATGCCAAAGCCTTTAACTGTGTGGATCACAATAAACTGTGGAAAATTCTGAAAGAAATGGGAATACCAGACCACCTGACCTGCTTCTTGAGAAACCTATATGCAGGTCAGGAAGCAACAGTTAGAACTGGAAAATGGAACAACAGACTGGTTCCAAATAGAAAAGGGAGTACGTCAAGGCTGTATATTGTCACCCTGCTTATTTAACTTCTATGCAGAGTACCTCATGAGAAACGCTGGGCTGGAAGAAGCACAAGCTGGAATCAAGATTGCCAGGAGAAATATCAGTCACCTCAGATATGCAGATGACACCACCCTTATGGCAGAAAGTGAAGAACTAAAGAGCCTCTTGATGAAAGTGAAAGAGGAATGAAAAAGTTGGCTTAAATCTCAACATTCAGAAAACTAAGATCATGGCAACCAGTCCTATCACTTCATGGCAAATAGATGGGCAAACAGTGTCAGACTTAATTTTGGGGGGCTCCCGAATCATTGTAGATGATGACTGCAGCCATGAAATTAAAAGATGCTTACTCCTTGGAAGGAAAGTTATGACCAACCTAGATAGCATATTCAAAAGTAGGGACATTACTCTGCCAACAAAGGTCAGTCTAGTCAAGGCTATGGTTTTTCCAGTAGTCATGTATGGATGTGAGAGTTGGACTATAAAGAAACCTGAGCACAGAAGAATCGACGCTTTTGAACTGTGGTGTTGGAGAAGACTCTTGAGAGTCCCTTGGACTGCAAGGAGATCCAACCAGTCCATCCTAAAGGAAATCAGTCCTGGGTGTTCATTGGCAGTACTGATGTTGAAGCTGAAACGCCAATACTTTGGCTACCTCATGCGAAGAGCTGACTCATTTGAAAAACCCTGATGCTGGCAAAGATTGGGGGCAGGAGGAGAAGGGGACAACAGAGGATGAGATGGCTGGATGGCATCACCAACTCAATGGACATGAGTTTGGGTAGGCTTCGGGAGTTGGTGATGGACAGGGAGGCCTAGCATACTGCGGTTCATGGGGTCGCAAAGAGTCGGAAACGACTGAGCGACTGAACGGAACTGAACAGTGGTAAAAGTGTGGCCCAAGAGGTTGGTCCAGCTTCCTCTCTGTATGTTGCAGCAAACCACCTCTGCACTATGGTGCATAGGCAGCACAGTTCAGTTCAGTTCAGTTCAGTCACTCAATCATGTCCGACTCTCTGTGACCCCATGAATCACAGCACGCCAGGCCTCCCTGTCCATCACCAACTCCCAGAGTTCACTCAAACTCATGTCCATCAAGTCGGTGATGCCATCCAGCCATCTCATCCTCTCGTCCCCTTCTCCTCCTGCCCCTAATCCCTCCCCAGCATCAGGGTCTTTTCCAATGAGTCAACTCTTCGCATGAGGTAGCCCAAGTATTGGAGTTTCAGCTTCAGCATCAGTCCTTCCAAAGAACACCCAGGACTGATCTCCTTTAGAATGGACTGGTTGGACCTCCTTGCAGTCCAAGGGACTCTCAAGCGTCTTCTCCAACACCACAGTTCAAAAGCATCAATTCTTTGGTGCTCAGCTTTCTTCACAGCCCAACTCTCACATCCATACATGACCACAGGAAAAACCATAGCCTTGACTAGACGGACCTTTGTTAGCAATGTCCCTGCTTTTGAATATGCTATCTAGGTTGGTCATAAATTTCCTTCCAAGGAGTAAGCGTCTTTTAATTTCATGGCTGCAACCACCATCTACAGTGATTTTGGAGCCGCCCCAAATAAAGTCTGCCACTGTTTCCACTGTTTCTCCATCTATTTGCCATGAAGTGATGGGACCGGATGCCATGATCTTCGTTTTCTGAATGTTGAGATTTAAGCCAACGTTTTTACTCTCATTTTTTATTTTCATCGAGAGGCTCTTTAGTTCTTCTTCACTTTCTGCCATAAGGGTGGTGTCATCTGCATATCTGAGGTGACTGATATTTCTCCTGGCAATCTTGATTCCAGCTTGTGCTTCTTCCAGCCCAGCGTTTCTCATGAGGTACTCTGCATAGAAGTTAAATAAGCAGGGTGACAATATACAGCCTTGACGTACTCCTTTTTCTATTTGGAACCAGTCTGTTGTTCCATGTCCAGTTCTAACTGTTGCTTCCTGACCTGCATATAGGTTTCTCAAGAAGCAGGTCAGGTGGTCTGGTATTCCCATCTCTTGAAGAATTTTCCACAGTTTATCGTGATCCACACAGTCAAAGGCTTTGGCATAGTCAATAAAGCAGAAATCGATGTTTTTCTGGCAGCACAGGGAGGTGGTTAAAAACAAGAATTCTAAAGCCAGACTCTCCAGTGTTCTTGCCTGGAGAATCCCAGGGACGGCAGAGCCTGGTGGGCTGCCGTCTATGGGGTCGCACAGAGTCGCATACGACTGAAGCGACTTAGCGACTTAGCGAGTGAAAGCCAGACTGCTTCTGTTCATATGCTGGTTTTGCCCTTAGTAGCTAGATCTTGGGCAAGTTACCTAATCTCTGTTTTCTCATCTGTAAAATGGAGAAAATAATAATGCTTTTTAGGGTAGAAAATCTGATTTTTTTTTAAGGGCCCAAAGGAAAAAGAGGGCTATGTGCGAGTTTCTCCCTCAGCAAAAGCCGACACCGGTGTTTTCCTTGGCCTTGCAGGGTTTGGCTTGAAAGGAGGCAATGCCCAAAGTTCAGGCTCCAGATGCAAGCCTGTAGGCACCAGAGCGGTGTTTAAAGAGGCATGAATGTGGACCCGGGTGGGCAAGCTCCTCCCACAGACTGGCAGTACCCAAAGCCTAAAAGCCGAGACGCTAACACGGTTCCCGCCCCCAAGGCTAGCTTGCGCAAACGTAGAAGATCCACAAACAGCTCAAGATTCTCAGGGGTGGGGCCAGAGGAGGACGTCAAGATTCTCTCTTATTAAGAGCGCGCCCAATCACAAATGACGTTCCGCCTGTTCCCCGCCCCCTAGATGAGAGGACCCAATCAACGTCGAGAGTGTAGGCCAACCTATCTTGTTTCCTGCTGCGGCCGTAGTGCGTCTGGAGCTGCAGGTCTTCTCCGGTCTAGATCAGAGGGGATCTGCGGGGCCTGAGGCCGAGTTCCACCCTGGCTTCCCGGGATGTCGGTGGCTTTCGTACCGGACTGGCTGAGAGGGAAGGCAGAAGTCAATCAGGAGACCATCCAGCGGGTAAGCGCCAGCACGAGCAGAGAGATCTTAGTAGAGATCCTAAATCGCTGCGGGTGCTGGAAGCTTCCTGGAGTGAGCAGCTGAGCCTGGTGATGTGCGTAGGTGACTTGCTGTGAGATGAGAATGAAGTCAGCAGAGGTGCTGGGGCTGGAAAGCCCGGCCTTGGGGGGCAGGTGGAGGGGCGGGGGAGGCAGAGGAGGCAGTGGTCCTCGCCGCCCTGACTTCGCGCTGCACTGACCCTTTGTCTGATCTTTCAGCTCCTGGAGGAGAATGACCAGCTGATCCGCTGTATCGTGGAATATCAGAACAAAGGCCGGGCGAATGAGTGCGTCCAGTGAGTCCCCTCTTTATTCCCTTAATTTGTGAGTGTGAAGGGGAAGCTAGTATTGGAATCCATCAGCTGACCTGAACTAGGAGTCTTGAGTGATCACAGATAAGGATCTGAGGAATTACTTACCTGCCCAAGATAATAGGGACAGTACATTGTGAAGCCTGGAGTCAGACGTGGCTTCCTCTTCAAAACCAGAATTGTGCTCATTGAAAAGATTCCTTGAAAAGCCATACCGGCCGATGACAACAGGGATGGGGACGGTTCAGTTCAGTTCAGTCGCTCAGTCGTTTCCGACTCTTTGCGACCCCATGAACGCAGTATGCTAGGCCTCTCTGTCCATCACCAACTCCCGAAGTCTACCCAAACTCATGTCCATTGAGTTGGTGATGCCATCCAACCATCTCATCCTCTGTTGTCCCCTTCTCCTCCTGCCCCCAATCTTTGCCAGCATCAGGGTTTTTCAAATGAGTCAACTCTTCGCATGAGGTAGCCAAAGAATTGGCGTTTCAGCTTCAACATCAGTACTGCCAATGAACACCCAGGACTGATTTCCTTTAGGATGGACTGGTTGGATCTCCTTGCAGTCCAAGGGACTCTCAAGAGTCTTCTCCAACACCACAGTTCAAAAGTGTCAATTCTTCTGTGCTCAGGTTTCTTTATAGTCCAACTCTCACATCCATACATGACTACTGGAAAAACCATAGCCTTGACTAGACTGACCTTTGTTGGCAGAGTAATATCTCTGCTTTTTAATATGCTGTCTAGGTATGTCATAGCTTTCTTCCAAGGAGCAAGCATCTTTTAATTTCATGGCTGCAGTCACTATCTGCAGTGATTTGGGGGCCCAAAAAAATAGTCAGCCACTGTTTCCATTGTTTCCCCATCTATTTGCCATGAAGTGATGGGACCGGATGCCATGATCTTCATTTTCTGAATGTTGAGCTTTAAGCCAACTTTTATACTCTCATTTTTTGTTTTCATCGAGAGGCTCTTTAGTTCTTCTTCACTTTCTGCCATAAGGGTGGTGTCATCTGCATATCTGAGGTTATTGATATTTCTCCCGGCAATCTTGATTCCAGCTTGTGCTTCTTCCAGCCCAGAGTTTCTCATGATGTACTCTGCATAGAAGTTAATAAGCAGGGTGACAATATACAGCCTTGACATACTCCTTTTCCTATTTGGAACCAGTTGGTTGTTCCATGTCCAGTTCTAGCATTCAGAAAATGTCTCACGAAATGATGAGAGCAGTGGCTGTCTTCTGGTCGTGGATCCCTGGCTCATACTTTTTTGTAGCACATACAAAGACCAATAAAAGTTCCCAGTTAAGACAGAGGTAAATTTGGCACAGTAATTTAAGGTGCTCTCTAGCCATATGCAAGATGAGAGAAAACACTCTCTTTTCTAAGTGTAGTTCCAGGAGTTATGCCCCATTTATTACAGAAACAAAAAAGGTTTTATTTCATTGTGACTGAAGCCATGCTTTCCCCACCCCCTAAAAAAGTAATCCTCAATTGCTCACTGAACAGCTCAGTGGAGAAATCCATCTTGGGTAAGTCTTTACATTGGACACTGGCATTTGGTGATTTGCTTTTTTACAGTTTATAGTAAACATCTCATTTTTCTATATGGAAAACTGTTGCAAAACACTCTTATTTGGTGCAGTGATTCTCAAATTATGAGCAAGTTACCAAAATCTCCTCATGGACATTTTTACATTGCATGGTGCATGATTCCTGCCCCCTAGTCTGATTTGGGGCTTGACCCCTTGACTGAGAAATGTGATCATAGTAAGTGTGCGTTTATCATGGAAGTGCCTCGTCCCTTCTTTAACTTTGTTCAAGACTTTTTTTTTGGCCTTGTACCACATGGGATCTTAGTTCCCTGCCTCTGTGCGTGCTTAATCACCTCACTTGTGCTGTGTGACCCTATAGACTGTAGCCGACCAGGCTCCTCTGTCTATGGGATTCTCCAGGCAAGAATACTGGAGAGGGTTGCCATGCCCTCCTCCAAGGGATCTTCCCAACCCAGGGATTGAACCTGTGTCTCCTACATTGCAAGCGGATTCTTTTAACTGCAGAGCCACCAAGGAAACCCTTAGTTCCCTGACTAGGGATCTGACCTGTGACCCTGCAGTGGAAGTATGGAGTCCTAACCCTGGACCTCCAGGGAATTCCCTGTTCAAGATTTTTATAAGTAATACTGAGTACCAGGCACTACTTCAGCTACTGGGGAATGAGTACCAAGAGATACTAGCTCTGCTTTCATGGTGCTTACATTCTAGACTGTAGAATCATATAATTAGCCACATAATAATAAGCGCTTTGAATAGGCATAAAGCACAGTAAATGGGAGGAAGTGCTAGTTTATACAGGTTATCTTTGATGTGACATTTGGGTAGACACCTTTGGTGAGGGAGGCAGCTATGCAGATGTGTGAATCAAAGTGAGCATGGGGTGAAGTCCCCCAGGCTAGAGCTTGCTGGATATCTTCAAGTCTCTGCAAGGAGTCCACCCTGGCCAGAACTCAGTGAGTAAAGGGAAAGTGTCAGATGAGATCAGAGAGGGAGACTAGAGGCCCTGATCATGTAGGTCCTTAAAGGCCACGAGAAGAGCTGAGCTTTACTCATAATGCGATGGGGACCTCTGAAGAGTTTTGAACAGAGGTATTACATGATCTTAACCTAAACTGTAAAATCACTCAGGCTGCTATGAGTATAATTGCAGTAGGGGTACAGAGGTAGAACAGGGAGACAGGTTAGGAGAGTGGTCCAGTACAGTAGTCCAAGCAAGAAGTGATAGTGGCTTGGCCGAGAAATGTAGCTATGTAGTGAGAAGTGAGAACAGGTAAGATTCTGGATGTGTTTTCCTCTGATATGTTTAACAGATACATAGACAAAACTGAGTGATCTAGTCAGTAAATGAGCCATTCATTAGATATTCTTTTCCAGTTTTTTGTTCAATAAAAACACACCTCTAATTTTTATCTGTTTTTCACCCATAGGTACCAGCATGTGTTACACAGAAATCTCATTTATTTGGCTACCATCGCAGATGCCAACCCAACCAGTGCTTCAAAAGCAATGGAATAGTCTTCCAGTTGGCTGTTGTGAGGAGTAATTGAATGTGATCTATTTCCTATGAAATGGATTTTTGCCAACTCAACTGCTTAAAATGTGAATGGAACCTCTGTGGCTCTTCTAAAAATGTGAACATGTGAAGAAAGCTACTAACTTAACCATATTCTCAGTATAAATATTTAATAATTAAGTGGATTCCCTCAATTAAGTTGACTGCAAGTGTCTTCCATCCTGAAATAAGTGTGTTTGGATAACAGAGATATAATGGGCATCTTCAAGTCAATCTTTTTAGTTTCACCCTGAAGAGGAAACTTGAGCAGGTATTGGGCGATCAGCACGAATTTGTGAGACTTTCCACTGAGACACTGCCAAATGGACGTGTGACTGTTTCTCCCTCCTACCAGTTTGTGGTGGTGGACCCCTGACTGCTCTTTTCACGTTGCTTTGAAATAAAGCTTGCCTTTCCACAAAAGCCTGATATTAAGGTATAGAAATTTTCATGTAATGTCTTCCACTTGGTTTTTGAGGAAAAGTGTAAGGAGTTAAAAATACATGTAACACCACCACTGTCATTGCTAACAAAGTTAATAGTAATTCTTAAGTATCATCTAACATCATCTACTAATAGAAGATGTGATGCCGAAGGAAGAGTATCTTTTTCTTTTGTATCCTTTTAAGGTTATTGGCCAGGCCTCTATAACAAAAGACAAATTAACAGAAGAAAAGCATATGCATTTATTTAATATAAGTTTTACGTGACATGGGAGCCTTCATAAGGAAACAAAAGACCCAAAGAAACAGTTAAACCTGAGTATTTTTATATATGAAGTTCGATGAAAAGTATGAAGTTGTAGAAAAATGTGATTGGACATAAGGGTATGAGCTAAGTGTAGGAAACTGGGGGAAACTTAGCAAGGCCTTTTGGTTCAAAATCTCTGTCCCTCTGCGTGTGGGAGGGCACCTCTCATCTGAGAGTCACATGACCTGCTTTATGGGAGAAGGTCTGAGAGTCCCTCTAGGATCTGCCATTTCTCAAATTCCTTCCTTAAAATATTTAATATGCCAAGGAGCCGTATTTTGGAGTGGCATGTCCTGAATTCTGTGATGTTCAATTTTCTTCTCTTCCCACAAAATGTGATTTTGTTGATGTGTCTGAAACAGGATCCAAACAAAATTCACACCGTGCATTTTGTTGACATCGCTATGTCTGTAAAAATACTTAACAATTCCCTTTTTGTTTTCTTTACCATTTGTTGAAAAAAACTACGTCATTTGCTCTAAAATTTTTCACATTTCTGTTGTATCCCTGTGGTGCGGTGTCATTATATGTCCCACTATTGGCCCACTTTTCTTATAAACTAGCAGATCTAGGTACTCGTTCAGACTGACTCTAGTATCTGGCAAGAATATATCATAGGAAGTGATAGGTGCTTGCTTTTCCATTATATCAGGAAATAACCCAAAATGACTTATTATCAAGCTCCTGATAGCCTTTCACTTAAATTATGATCTAACCAGCTTTGATAGGTTACTTCATCCAGTTCAGTTCAGTTTGTTTGCTCAGTCATGTCCAACTCTGCGACCCCATGAATCGCAGCACGCTGGGCCTCCCTGTCCATCACCAACTCCTGGAGTTCACTCAGACTCATGTCCATTGAGTTGGTGATGCCATCCAGCCATCTCATCTTCTGTCGTCCTCTTCTCCTCCTGCCCCCAATCCCTCCCAGCATCAGGGTCTTTTCCAATGAGTCAACTCTTCGCATGAGGTGGCCAGAGTACTGGAGTTTCAGCTTTAGCATCAGTCCTTCCAGTGAACACGCAGGACTGTTCTCCTTTAGGATGGACTGGTTGGACCTTGTTGGAGTCCAAGGGACTCTCAAGAGTCTTCTCCAACACCACAGTTCAAAAGCATCAGTTCTGCACTCAGCTTTCTTCACAGTCCAACTCTCACATCCATACATGACCACTGGAAAAACCATAGCCTTGACTAAACCGACCTTTGTTGGCAGATAATGTCTCTGCTTTTTAATATGCTATCTAAGTTGGTCATAACTTTCCTTCCAAGGAGTAAATGTCTTTTAATTTCATGGCTGCAGTCATCATCTGCAGTGATTTTGGAGCCCAAAAAATAAAAGTCTGACACTGTTCCCACTGTTTCCCCATTTCCCATGGAGTGATGGGACCAGATGCCAGGATCTTAGTTTTCTGAATGTTGAGATTTAAGCCAACTTTTTCACTCTCACTTTCATCAAGAGGCTTTTTAGTTCCTCTTCACTTTCTGCCATAAGGGTGGTGTCATCTGCATATCTGAGGTGATTGATATTTCTCCTGGCAATCTTGATTCCAGCTTGTGCTTCTTCCAGCCCAGTGTTTCTCATGATGTAGTCTGCATAGAAGTTAAATAAGCAGGGTGACATACAGCCTTGACGTACTCCTTTTTCTATTTGGAACCAGTCTGTTGTTCCATTTTCCAGTCCTAACTGTTGCTTCCTGACCTGCATACGGATTTCTCAAGAGGCAGGTCAGGTGGTCTGGTATTCCCATCTCTCTCAGAATTTTCTACAGTTTATTGTGATCCACACAGTCAAAGGCTTTGGCATAGTCAATAAAGCAGAAATAGATGTTTTTCTGGAACTCTTGCTTTTTCAATGATCCAGCAGATGTTGGCAATTTGATCTCTGGTGGTTCTGCCTTTTCTAAAACCAGTTTGAACATCTGGAAGTTCATGGTTCACATATTGCTGAAGCCTGGCTTAGAGAATTTTGAGCATTACATTACTAGCATGTGAGATGAGTGCAATTGTACAGTAGTTTATGAGCATTCTTTGGTATTGGAATGAAAACTGACCTTTTCCAGTCCTGTGGCCACTGCTGAGTGTTCCAAATTTGCTGGCATATTGAGTGCAGCACTTTCACAGCATCATCTTTCAGGATTTGAAATAGCTCAACTGGAATTCCATCACCTCCACTAGCTTTGTTCATAGTGATGCTTTCTAAGGCCCACTTGACTTCATATTCCAGGATGTCTGGCTCTAGGTGAGTGATCACACCATCGTGATTATCTGGGTCGTGAAGCTCTTTTTTGTACAGTTCTTCTGTGTATTCTTGCCACTTCTTAATATCTTCTGCTTCTGTTAGGTCCATACCATTTCTGTCCTTTATCAAGCCCATCTTTGCATGAAATGTTCCCTTGGTATCTCTAATTTTCTTGAAGAGATCTCTAGTCTTTCCCATTCTCTTGTTTTCCTCTATTTCTTTGCATTGATCACTGAGGAAGACTTTCTTATCTCTCCTTGCTATTCTTTGGAACTCTGCATTCAGATGCTTATATCTTTCCGTTTCTCCTTTGCTTTTCGCCTCTTCTTCATTAGGGATTACCTAATGGTGATTTTTCTATGTTATCATTCTTTCTGCTTCTATTATCTTTGTTCTGTCAGAACTTTCCTTTGAGACTTATCTGTTAAATGGGGCAAAGAGCTTCTTAAGTGAACCCCAAATTAAAACCTCCTTTTGTTGGGAGTCAAGGGTTTCAACCCAGGAAGGCTGTAATATGTAAACAGTGAAGAGAAACCTCATTTTGAATCCCAAATCTGTCATAACCTCTGTAAGCTCTGTTTCCTCAGCTCTAAAATGGAGATAGTAAAAGTAATATCTGCCTCTTGAGGTTATGAGGTGATTACGTGGTTGGGAGCTGGGGATGGTAAATATTCAAGTGTGTTAGCTGAAGGCTCTGGCCCTTGTCAGAGGCCCCCACCCATTCTGTCATCTGTAGGGTTCTATCCCATCATTGGTCTTCTCTGTCCTCAACTATTCATGTGGTTTGTGCTTGTACTCTATGCCAGGTAGGCTGCTGAAGGGCCTGATCTGATCAGCAAATATGGTAGGTGCTGTGTAATGTGTTTAGTTGTGAACTAGTTGCTAACATTTAAAGGTAAGAGAATTTCCCATGAAAGCCTGGATTTCTAGCAACGCTGGATTACAGGTCTACAGTGAAAACCATCAGCTGGAGTGTGATGGCAGCTGCCCCCCACTCACATTATTGACAAATTGAACACTTAAAAATCTGTCAAGAGGGTAATCTCACGTTAAGTGTTTCTACCACAATAAAGTAAAAAAGAAAACAGAGTGCTTGCCAGATCCTGGATAGAGGGGAGAAGGAGAAGTCATTGTTTAATTGGTAGAAAATTTTAGTTTTACAAGATGAAGATTGTCCTGTGGCTAGATGGTAGTGATGGTGGCACAGCAATGCAAATCTACTTGGTGCCTCTGAACAGTAAGCTTAAAAAAAGTTAAAAGACCAGTTTATGTAAAGTTAAATGTATATATTACAATTTTAAGAAAATAACGGAAAACAACAACCACCCACCAGTGTGGCCCCATGGTAAAGATAAATCAATGTAGTAAATTGAGCCCAGAAATAGAATGGCACACATGTGGTCACAAAGCCAAGGTAATTGAATGTATAAAAGACAGTCTTTTCAACAAATGGTGGTGGAACTACGGTATATCCCTACGAGAAAAAAAAGAACTTCAGCTTCTACCTGGCACCATATCCACAAATGCTGACATTATAGACTTACACCAAAAAGGCGGGGTTATAAAATTTCTAAAAGGAAACATAGGAGAAAATCATGAGCTTGCTGTAGGCAGAGATTTCTTACACAGAGAAGCACAAACCATTAAAGAAAAAGTTGATCAAATGACTTCATAAAAAATTAAAAAACTGCTTTCCACAAGCCACTATCAAAACAATGAAAAGGCAAGACAGACTGGGAGAAAATATTCACAACTTGCCTGGAGAATCCCACGGACGGAGGAGCCTGGTAGGCTGCAGTCCATGGGGTCGCTAAGAGTCGGGCACGACTGAGCGACTTCACTTTCGCGTTTCACTTTCATGCATTGGAGAAGGAAATGGCAACCCACTCCAGTATTCTTGCCTGGAGAATCCCAGAGACAGGGGAGCCTAGTGGGCTGCCCTCTATGGGGTCGCACAGAGTCGGACACGACTGAAACGACTTAGCAGCAGCAGCAGCAGCAAGGGATTTGTATTCAGAATATACATACATCGTTTAACAACACGTTATTATACAGAATTCTTTCTACTAGAGGGAGAACATGATTAAAATAAGGGCAAAGGTCTTGAACTGACAATTTAGAAAAGAGGTTGAATCGCCGTGAACACTATGCCCATGACGCTGGCCCCCAAAGCGAAAACGCACGTACAATTGTACCTGAACGGCCTTTGAAGTGAGACAAATAGTCTAACAGGATAGCGTCATAACTACTCCCTGAGTAAAAAGAAAGTCAAAACTGTCAGTCTACTGATCCTCAACGACTTGATTCTCCAAACTCTCGCAGCTACGGACATTAAGGAAGCCTCGCGCTATCTGCAAATACTTTGACAGGGCCCTTGAGAAAGGACGACAGGAAGTAGAGAGCGCAGGCGCGTCCGGGGCTCCCACAGTTGGCGACTGATTCCAACGTAAAGGAGGAAAGGGGCGGAGCAAAAAAGAACCAGCTCAGGTATAGGAGCGCGAGACTCGAGCTCCCAGGCATTCCCACGTAGGCGTAGCCGCTTCTGTTAACCACCGCCTTTGAGTACGTGCTCTCGCGGTATTTGTCCCTGCTCTCGCGGGGTTTAGCGTGGCAATAGGAGACCCGGCCGGGGGCCGGGGGTGGCGGTCCGTTAGTGGCGTTGGGCTCCGGCGGCGGTGGTAGAGCTTTCTACTCTGCCTATTGGGAGGTCTCAGGCTGGAGGCCAACCAGGTGAAGAGCGCGGCTGCATGTGTGTGCGCACTCCATGGGAGCCGGGAGGCCTGAGGTGAGAGGGACTGGTCTCGGCCTCCGGCGCTGTCGCGACAGGCCGGCGGGAGGTGACTGAGGCGCGGGCTCCGCCCCAGCCCCCGCCCTGACCGCTTTCCTCCCCATCTCTCCCAGCTTTTGCTGCCGCCTCGGTCGCTATGGGGGCGCAGGACCGGCCGCAATGCCACTTCGACATCGAAATCAACCGGGAGCCGGGTGAGCCGGGCCACTGGGGAGCCCTGCGGGGCCTTGGCTTGCTTTGGGGAAGGGGAGGGGTCTACTTTCATCAACCCTCCCCCAAGCCTTTTTGGGAACTGGTAGGCGCAGTCCGTATTCCCTTTTCTCCTGAGGGAAAATCTGTGGAGAGGAGGGTGGTCCGGATACAATCTAATCGGAGTCCAGGCCTCGTCCTCCCAAACTCCTTGCCCCACTGCACCCCTCCTGAGTGTTCCTGCCCTGCCTTAGCGCCAGGAAAAGATTTGCGATCCTTTTTGGACTTTGTCTCTCACTGTATCTCTAAGGAGCAAACACTCCCAATTTCGATTTCTGGTATCTCACTCTGTACTATGAGCTTTGGACTCGTACGTTGTATATTTTCTAATTCTTGTGCATCATTAATAGGTTAACTTTGCTTTTATTTTTCTTTAAGTGTCTTTAGCCAGAATTCCTTGGTTCACGGGGTAATGACTTAGCATAAGTCTTGGGCTTTAAACCAAAGCATTTAGTGTCAACAGACTGGCAGTGTGTGTTCTCTTCCATTACTGTTTTCTTTAGGGAATCCAGCAATTCCTTAGTTTGTTTTTTTGAAAATGAGATATTTTCTTCTTAAGGATAGTTAACTTCATTCTACACAGCATAGCGTGCAAGGTTCCAAACAGTTTTCTTAGCTTTTTTTTTTTTTTTACTGTGACAGAAGTTTTAATTGGAAGCATGTATACAGTCTTTCTGTAGATCTTGTAGAGCAGATTGTGCATGCTCCTGTTCTAGACTGAGAATATAGAAATGCGTAAAACAAAGGCCTCTCTTCCTTGTAGTTTATATTCTGTTGGAGGAAGACAGACAATAAAACAGAAAAAAAAAAGTGTCTTGTAATAGGGGTACTGTTTTAATAGATTGGTCAGAAAAGGACATTTTGAGAGGATGACTTTTAAGCAAACCTGAAGGAGAAGGTGAGGGTGTGGATATCTCTGAGAAGAACCTTCCTGATATTGGAACAGATAATATGAAGGCCTTGACGAAAAAGTGTACGTTCTTGTTTGAGGAACAGAAAGTGTAGTAGCTTCCTTGACTTGATGAGAAAGTGGACCTTCTTGTTTGAGGAGTAAAGGAGGCAGGTGAGTAGCGGAAAATGAGTAAAGGCCAGAGTAAGAACTTTGACTCCGTGAGATAAAATGTTGAAAGGTTTTGAGCAAAGGAATGATGTGATCTTAGAAATTTTTGTTACATTCTCTCTTCATCTTTTGAAGCTTGAGGCTCTTAATCCTTATTTTATAGTGAATTTTCATTTTGAATAAGAAGGCTTATTTTTTTAAGAGTTAAAAATAGCATAGTCCTGGAAAGTAGAGGTCAAACAAAGGTTCTGTAGCCCTGGAAAGTACTCATCTTGTACACATTCATATCCTAGTTTTGCAAATAACTTTTGTCGTGAAACATCTCCAGAATATGGTAAATGTAAAATGAACTTTGATCCTCAATATTATAATACCATTCTGGTAGAAGTGACTAGAACTCTTTAGAACACTGAACCATATATAAAACAAGGAATGCTTGCGTTGTTCTAGGTTGAACCAGTTGATAACTGGCAATTTCATATGGTTCAGTTTCATATATGATGTTGATATTTCTCTAGCACTTTTCAGTATATTATCTAAGTAGTAGGTACTTGATTTTTACACAGCTTGTAAGAATCACTTCAGTTGTTTGAAATGAGGTGTCCTGCTTTGTATTATTTAACCATTAGTATGTATGTCACTGAGTACTTATTCAGGTAATAACTCTTGTCTTCTGTATAGTTAATAATTCGCTTGATACAAAGTAATATCTTTATTTACTTTGATAAGTAAAGATCCTTTAATGAGTAGCTTTGTTGTCCATATTAATGAGAGGTCAAAAAGTGCTGATAAAAATTGATTTGAACACAGCACAATGTGTATTTTACATTACTATCAATGGAAATTTGTATATTTTATAGCAAACAAATGAGACCTTTGAATTGTAAAGCCGCCAAATGAATGCAAGTATATATTAAAAGAGGAATGTCTTTAAATTACATAACTATAGTTACAGAACTATTCATGTTGTTATTCTCTTTGAGTTTTGGTGGTTTGTCGCTTTTAAGCAGCTGGATCATTTAATTTTAAGTTGTCGAACAACATCGTCCTTTAATTTAGTATCTGTGGGATCTATAGTAATATCTTTTATTCCTCATGTTGATAATCTGTGCCTGTTGTCTTTTTTTCTGTGGCCAGTTTGGCTAGGAGTTTTACCAGTTTTACTGTTATTTCAGAGAACCAGATTTTCATTTCATTGGTGTTTTGTTCTGTTTTCTTTTTTCAGAGGTTCTGTTTATTTTTTTCTGACAGGCAGGCCCACCCTTCTTTGATTAAATATTAGTTCTCTCCATGGTTGTTAGTGGTTGGTTAAACTGAATACCTTTCAGGGCAGACATGAAATAGGAATCTAGCTTTTCCTTCTTTGGTACTTCAGAAACTTATCTTTTACTTGCCCTTTTCAGATGTTAGCTCAGGGGAACAGGTTTTAGATATCTGGTGCAAACTGATTTAAGCCAGTTTAGTCAAAAATAGCTATTAAGTTTTTAGAGCATATCAAGGAGTCACCAATAAGTTAATGGCTGTAGATTGCCTTTGTCACAACCTTGCTACCAGGACACAGTGAAAGCAAGTCACATTTGCCATATGTTGATGTTGACAAGCAAATAGACACACACATAGGTCATAAAACTAGTTCTGTGAGTCTGATGAAGTCATTTTCAGTGCTCCAAGTACTCTTTATGTGGAAGATTCCTGGTCTTGAAAATTGTCATGCGAGTCTTTTAGTTTTGTGCACCAGAATCCTCATAAATCTTGACTATACCCAGGACCTTTTTTGATGGACCCAGCCTGAGGTTCCACTCCAAAGGGTGACTCCAGATTTATGTCCTGTTAATGAAAGGGTATGGATTATCTCCAAATGTTTTTATTCAGTCTTATGTTCCAGATATTACCAGTTTGCCAATAAAAACAGATTTTAAGCATTCATTTTACTAATTACTATTTAATTAGAGATAAAGATAGCAAAAGTAGTATTAGAAGTCACCTCTGGAGTACAGCTTTTGATTTATCACCCCTCTGGAGGCTGTGTGTTTCTTAGAGGCCTGAGGTATAGTTTTAAAACTCATATGATTACTTCATATGAGAATGTCTATATAAGGTATTTTTAAAAAATTATAGTTGTAATATATTACATTATAGTAGTATAATGGTGTAGACCTTTTTTTGTTTTCAAACCGGGAGATGCTATCATGAGACCAGAAGTCAAACTCCAGTTTTTTCACTCCCATTTCTGTTAGTATTCAGTAGAGTTTTTCAAAGGCAGTGATGACACAACAGATTGAATGCAGAAGCAGATAGGAAAATCTATCTTTTATTACATTAGACATGAAATAGGAAATCTCATAAAATGAGATTTGCGAAAATGTAAAAGATGACACTCATTAAGTTTTTTGTTCATATTTGAAAATGTAAATTATTAAGAAAGAACCCATATTGGGGTTCCCTGGTGGCTCAGTAGTTACGAAACTTCCTGCTACTTTCTTGGGTTCAATCCCTGGTCTGGGAAGATCCCACCTGCCGCAGAACAGCTAAGCCGGTGGGCCACAACTACTGAGCCTGGGCTCTAAGGCCTAGAAACTGTAGCTACTGAAACCCATGTGCCCTAGAGCCTGTGCTCCTCGGCAGAAGCCACCACAGTGAGCAACCCGTACACTGCAATTGGAGGCTAGTCCCCTCTTGCTGCAACTAGAGAAAAAACCTGTGTAGCAACAAAGACCCAGCACAGCCAAAATTAAATGCATAAAATTATTTTTTTAAAAAACCATATTCAAATGTTTTTATAAAGTCTTCAGTAATTGTTTAGCATATAGAGGGATTCTGAGACCAAAGAGTTTGAGAACTGCTGGTATAGACACATGCTTTCATAGAATTCAAGCATTGGGTTTTATCTGCAACTGTTTTAAACTTTTTGTTGGAATATAATTTCATGTTTATAGGAAGTTGAGAAGTAAAAGCAGTAAAAAGAATGCCAATCTATTCTTTACCTAGATGCACCTATTTACATTTTACACCATTTGCTTTATTAATCTCTCTCTTTCTCTCTAAACGCACAATTTTTTCTGACTCATTTGAAGGTATGTTACCCACATCATGGCTCTTTACCCCTAAGTACATGCGTGTATTTATTAAGAATAGAAATATTCATTAAAAGAATCTTAAACATTTTTAAAATTTTTTCAAAGAAAAGAAAGGGCTATTCTCCAACATAACCACAATGCAGTTGTTAACTTCATAAATTTACATGGATACAATACTTTAATCTACTGTCTCTGTATTCTGTTTTTGTTGGTTGGCCTAAAAAATCATTTATAGCATTCTTTCCCCTCCAGTACAAAATTCCAGTCTAGCCTCAGATATTACATTCAGCTGTCAAATCTCTTTGCCATTTCCATAGCTTTTGTCTTTTATGAGGTTCACATTTTAAAAAAATGTAGCCCCCTTCTTGAATAGAATGTTACTTATTTTGTATTTGTCAGAGGCTTGAAGTTGATTTTCCAAAATGATAACCAAGGTGTTTCTTTAAAAGAATGCTTGACTTTAGAATTTTGTTTATGTGGGCCTCAGAACAATGTCATAAAACCCTGGCAATTTATCAAAATAGGTAAAATGGATGTTTTAACTTTAGTGCTCAAAGTTCATGAATCAAAGAAACTAAAAATGTGTTCTTAGTAAACACTATAGAGTATTTGGAACTGAAACTGAGAAACAAGTTTAAAGAGGAAGACAAATGTTTGAGTACTGCTTATGACCTAGGGAAGACCCTCTGACCTCTTTGTAAATGGAAGTACTATAGAGTCGTTACTGTGGTTCTAAAGTACAGCAAAATTTGCTTGCATTCAAAATTAACCTTTAAACTTTAGACTAATACCCAGAATAACTTATACTTTGAGATAGAGCAAGGCATATGAGACCTGATTTGTACCGGGGGGCTGGGAGAAATGAATCTCCCATCTCAAGCATGCTGTGGGTCATAAGCTTGTGAATACAGTGACTCGGTGACTCTGGATGCAGTGGTTTGCTCCATTTAAATGATTTCTCCCTTTTGTATATATTCAAACTAATAAGACTTCAGTGCAGTATTGCTTGCATGGTAAGGTTCTTGAAAAGAGTAATTAAATAATACAACCATGTGTCTTAAAGATTGTTATTTTAAAAATGAATTTATTCTAATCAGTTAAGGAGCACAATTTTTCTTAGGCAGATTACCATTTGTGTTGTGACAGATAGCAAGGAGGGGAACTAATGTGTGGGAGAGAAGGATGGTGAGCAGCACTGCTGTTTTGAGTTATTCTCATCTATCTAATAGTTATTTGAAAGACCACAAGGAGGGTTATGCTAATGACAGTGCTGAGAAAGGTCCGAGTGAGGTGTGATCAGTTTTTGGATTTCCTCAATGTTTACATTTTATAAGATATTCTTATAACTAAAAGCATACCTTTATCGTTGATACTCCTAAGATAAAAAATCTTTTTCACTAGAACCTGAAATTCCCTTGTCCTCAGCCCACATTGTCCATTGGAAACAGTTGTCTTTCTTTGTGATTGTTTGATAATGCAGTGTTTCTTTCAGTTTTTTCGTTATTGCAGAGCTGCCTGTATTTGTAAAGAACCTAGCGCAGCATGTGACACACTTGTTTTTTAAGTTGCTTTAATTAGTGCATTTGCCTGAACGTGAGCTTGAGCACTGAGCTCATGTTCAATTTTAGGGCAAAGGCTTGTTACCATATCTGTAAGCAAGAAGGTTCTCCTTCACCCCCTTTTCTCCTTATTTTTTTATAAATTGGGCCCAGAGAATCCCAGTAATAACCACAGGCCTGGTTGAAAGGTCGTGAAGGCAAATTCATATGGACTTTTTTTAATTAAATTTTTTTATTGAAAGATAATTGATTTACAGAATTTTGTTGTTTTCTGTCAAACCTCAACATGAATCAGCCGTAGGTATACATATATCCCCTCCCTTTTGAACCTCTCATCTCCTGCCCCATCCCCCCACCTCTAGATTGATACAGAGCCCCTGTTGAGTTTCCTGAGCCATACAGCAAATTCCCGTAGACTGTCTATTTTACACATGGTAATGTAAGTTTCCTTGTTACTCTTTCCGTACATCTCACCCTCTCCTCCCCTCTCCGCATGTCCTTAAGTTTATTCTCTATGTCTGTTTCTCCATTGCTGCCCTGTAAATAAGTTCTTCAGTACCATTTTTCTAGATTCCATGTATATGTGTTAGAATACAATATTTATCTTTCTCTGACTCACTTCACTCTGTATAATAGGTTCTAGGTTCATCCACCTTATCAGAACTGACTCAAAACACATTCCTTTTTGTGGCTGAGTAATATTCCATTGTGTATATGTACTACTTCTTTATCCATTCATCTGTCGATGGACATCTAGGTTGCTTCCATGTTCTAGCTATTGTAAATAGTGCTGCAATGAACGATGGGATACATGTGTCTTTTTCAGTTTTGGTTTCCTCAGGGTATATGCCTAAGAGTGGAGCTGGGTCATATGATGGTTTTATTCCTAGTTTTTGTAAGGAATCTCCATACCGTCTTCCTTAGTGGCTGTATCAATTTACATTCCCACCAACAGTGCAAGAGCATTCCCTTTTCTCCACACCCTCTCCAGCATTTATTGTTTGTAGACCTCTTGATGATGGCCATTGTGACCGGTGTGAGGTGATATCTCATTGTAGTTTTGATTTGCATTTCTCTAATAATGAGTGATGTTGAGCATCTTTTCATGAGCTTTTTAGCCATCTGTATGTCGTCTTTGGAGAAATGTCTGTTTAAGTCTTTTTCCCACTTTTTGATTGGGTTGTTTGTTTTTCTGGTATTGAGTTGTATGAGCTGCTTGTATATTTTGGAAATCAATCCTTTCTTACTTGTTTCATTTGCTGTTGTTTTCTCCCATTCTGAGAGTTGTCATATGGATTTTTATGGGGACTTTGAGAGGAAAAATTGGCTTCTTAGTTAGCACTATCCTTTCCCTTCCTTTTCTCTGTCTCAAATCTCCATGTGAAATATACAAAGATTTTTCTCCTTTTTTGCCTTTAACATAAGATGGCTATTCCTTGTCTCTTACCTCCTACTCCTGGTTGAATCCCTGTGCTTTTTGGCTGGTTTTCTACATTTGTTGGTATTCATCTGTCACTGTTGTTGCAAATGGAATTCTGACAATGGTGGATGAACTAGATGTCCAGTATGATTCAGAATTTTTTTTAAACAGTTCTGATAGGTACATCATTTACTTCAGAGTCTGTAGCAGTGTTTTTAACCTTGTACCATAATATTGCGCCCAAAACAGATTGGTTTTGTTCATGTTTTTTTCTTTTGCTCTTAACAACACAGTGCCATGGCAGAGACAGAATTTCTGCTCTAACCATTGCCCCATGAGTGTGAAAGGTAAATAGAAATTTTGTTTCTCCATCAGGTTAGAGGATAGGGTATTAGAGGTGAGTATTTTTTTAAAAAATCATTGTAGTTAGCTATCCCTCTCTGAATATTAGACCTGGAAATGTAATTACATTTAACTGTTTTCACGTATATTGTACCACTAGAGGGTTCATAATTATCTGTAAAGGAGAAACTAAAAGTATTTGAAATTTTCATCAGTTTTCATTTGGAGGCATTAAAGACTTTGGGGGAAAAAACTCTTTATTGAAGTTACTACTAAAGGTGAAGTTTCAGTTGTTTTGATTATATCTTTTATTCTGAAAAGCATCTATCTTAAAGAGATTCCAAAGACCTATGTATGTTGTAGTTTGCAAAGCTAGATGATTTTGAATTTAACACCCACCTAGCCAGCCATTTCTTAGGGATTTATGAGTGATGGAAATACTCTTATCACACTTGTAAATTATTTATATGTAAATACAAAGAATAGTACTTAGTATTACTGATATTACATGCATTTCCTAAAATTCTGAAATGTTTTTAGATACATTGCTATCTTCCTTTTTACTTTCTTAACTTTTTCATTTCTTTAGACATCAAGATCAGCTAGAAGGTTTTGAAATTGCATTAAATTTGACTCCAGCACTCGATTTGGCAGTGCTGACATGGGAGAGTCTTCTTATATGATTCCATTCTTCCACTTTTTATCCTTTAAGGTTGTTTCTTACACAGTAACCTTGTTTTGTCCGCAGAGTAACTGACTGACATGGCCAGGAATAAAGTAAAATCTTAGCGACACAGTAAATCAAGGCATTTTGTGTCTACTGGATTATGCTTGATCCAGTTAATTTTGATTTATTCTACAAGTCTTGACTATGTACAAATGTTCATAATGGAAAAGCTGTTATAGAATAAAGGGAAAAGGAACTCAGGAAAATGGTTGTAGTTCAAAATTCCCTTTCTTATTTTATTGACAGGAGGGCAAAGTTGAAACAGGTTTTAAAATAATATGATTTGCCCCTTGTACTCTCATGCACAAGGTGAGTTTTCCAGACATTACAGAATATGTAGTGATGTCACCGCTCTGACAGCTGATGGAACAGGTATCTGAGTATTCTTGTTTTGAAAGTTTCTGAGTTTTAATTTATAATACAGTAAATATGAAAAATATAACCCACCTTTTAAAAGCTTTAATCATTTTAAGAGTTTAAAAGAGTCCTGAGATGAACAGATTTGTGAAACACTTCTCACTTGGCATGAGAGGCATGCTGAGTTCCGTCTGACTCTTTGCAACCCCATGGACTGTAGCCTGTCAGTCTCTTCTGTCCATGGGATTCTCCAGGCAAGAATATTGGAGTGGGTTGCAATTTCTTCCTCCAGGGGATCTTCCCTGACCCAGAGATGGAACCTGAATTTCCTGCATTAGTAGACAGATTGTTTATTGCATAATTAAGTCGAATTTACAGACTTGCTCCTGTTGTTTCTTGTTTGCTTGTTGATTAGGTTTTAGGAACCATAACCTATTCTCTTTCTGCCCTCTCAGGGAATTTAATGTGAGTTTTAGTTGTGAGTGACAATTCAAGGGTTGGCTGTGAACAGTTCTTGCATAAAGGTAAAAAGCTGAATGTAGAGGACAGAACTTTCTTCTACTAGTACTAGCCCAGGGTGACTATCTTATGATATGCTCTCATCACTGGAGGGATTTAGGCATAAATCAGACAGCTGTTATCGAGAATATCTTTAAAGATTAATAGTTCAGGTAGGAGATATACTAAGAGAGATCTAATAAAATAAGGTCTTGTTAAAAGACACTTAAAATCCCACAGTTCTGGACTGAAATCACTTTGGTTACATGTGAATTCTAATGCTAATAAATATAGTATGGTTCTTATTAATTGGTATTGCCTAGTTAAATTCTTTTCCTGTTGAATTTCTTAAAAAAATTAAAATGAATGATAAAATGGGCCTCTCAATTTGTTTATTTATTTCTGCCATATGAATATGATACATTTAATCAACTTGCTTACCTGTTTTTTCATGTGTTTTATTTCAGTTGGTCGAATTATGTTTCAGCTCTTTTCAGATATATGTCCAAAAACATGCAAAAACTTCCTTTGCCTGTGCTCAGGTAAATGAACTATTAGATTATTTCCAATGAGAAGTCCTGGCTTAAAATTTTACCTTGCTTAACAGAATAGCTATTTTCCTTAAAAAGTAATGGATTGTGAAATGAAAAATAAAAAATATTATTTTCACTGATAAGAAGTCAGGGAAGCATTTCTTAAAGGGAAGAGAGGAGAAAGAAATGGTCTCAAAAATTAAAAAGGAAGTACCACCATATGTAATGGAATCTTTATACATTGTAGTTTAAAAAATAATAGCATATGTATTCAAAACTGATTTATTTTGATAGAATTGAACAAATTTAGCCTTCCAGATCTCACGATAAATTTATGATTAGAGGATAGAGAAGCAGAACATAATGACGTTGTTACATGTAATTGGATTTATATTTTTAAACAGTAGATAAAATGGGGAGGAAGGACATTTATAATGTTGCTTATCACAAGGGAGGAATTTGACAAGAGCTAATTGAATGGTCATTCCCATGGAAGAATATGTTTGTAGCTAAACTTCATTTCTTTTTTTTTTTTCCAGGAGAGAAAGGCCTTGGGAAAACAACAGGGAAGAAGTTATGTTATAAAGGTTCTACATTCCATCGTGTGGTTAAAAACTTTATGATTCAGGGTGGGGACTTCAGTGAAGGTAGAGCTAAAAGTTATGCTCTTAATAACTGTATTAATTCCTAAAGCACCTCATTATTGTAAATATTATGTCACAATGTGATGTAAATATTAGATGGTCAGTGATTAGTTGTAGTTGAATGAATGTTGTAAGCCAAGAATGTATAAAAAGCAAAATATTAAAGTTTTTTGTTTTGTTTTTATGCAGTTTTAATAGTTATTTGGTGAATACCCTCTAGTGAATGCCAAAGTATTGTTGAATTGGTTTTACTGTTTTAGAGTTTTGTCAGTGTTTGAAATAAATGGGTTGTGGGGATAATTTCTTAAATAGTTTTTATTATAATGGAATTGGATTTATAGTTTAAAAATGAGGTTGATTGAGGATTATTAGAATTTTTATCATCTGCAGGAATTACAAGGTGTTAACTCCAGCAAATTAAAACCATAAAGAGTAATTTATGTATATTAGTATTTTTTTAGTTTTCATTATTGTTTAACATAGCTCATTATTTTCAGGTAATGGAAAAGGTGGAGAATCAATTTATGGTGGTTATTTTAAAGGTAAGGCTTAATATTTTATGGTCTTTTGTTTCATTTCTGATATAAAGCAAGTTTGATCATGTACTTTTAATGAGAAGAGGTTTACTTATAGTTCACTTTTTGCATGAAACTAATGCTGCATGAAAATACTTTATTTGCATGAACTTGGGGATAAATTATATTGTAATATATAACTTTTAATTGACAAGATTAATTAAGGCTAACTTTATGGTTAAACATGACTTTCAGCATGGAGGTTAGGCAACTATATACATGAAAACTCCTATCTTCCTGCCTAAAACTGTCAACATATTCTTTTGTTTATAGAGAATGTGGTCTTTTGCAAAATGAAAAGGTAAGAGAACGAAGCTCAGTAACACAAACTCCAACTCTTTTCCCTTGCACCCTTCCTAATAAATTTATGGAGAGTCTGGGTCAGGTTGTGACTGGATTTCTTATATTGCTTGAAGACTTGGAAAACTCTGTATACTATTTCATACATGCATCTGTATCTTTTTTTCTTTTTCCAATGGGTTATTATTTCCACATCAGGGTAAAGAGTCTAGTTGTTTTTTTTTTCTTTTCCCCTCTAAGCCAAACAGTGTCTTTGAATAAAAGTTGGTATTTCTTCCTTTCTCAAAGGTTTGTATGTTTTCTTTTGTATAATACAACTATATGATTGTGTTTTATTCCTACAATAGTATTTCCATAAATCTAACTATTACACTTGCCCCAAAAAGCCTTAGAAAAGTCAGTTGCAGAAATTTATAATGGGATCCAGTATTACTAGGTTTTAATGCCATGATAGCTTCAGTGTTATAATAGTCTTTTATATTTCTTTTGGGGAAAAATGGATTACTACTCTTTTTCAGAAGCCTGTTCCCAAGGTAATCTTTTTTTTGTTTTTGTTTTTTAAGTTTTCTGTGTTTCTGTTTGTTTAAAAGAAAGATTTGTTTGTATCAATGTTAAAAGGAAATAAATTAGTTTTCAGGATATTTCTGCTGGAATTAAATCCATCTCTAAGTGATCTTTATGACAGAGGTTTTCCTTTGAACTAGTATCGAACAGCTCTTCAGCTGATTCCATTAGCATGTAGCAATTTGAAATTAATACTGTAGGCCACTTTAACATGGTTGTTGCCTGTGGCAGATACTTGTATGTATATCTTAATTGAATCTTTAAAATTTTTGTATTTGCAGGGCTTTCCTCCTTAGTTTTTGATCCTATTGATTAGAATCTACATACTTGATTTAATTAGGCATGTCTCTAAACTTACTGTAATATTTTGGTTAGGGTTGGTTTCATCATCTAGCAACAATTTGACTGAGTAATAAATTTACCATAAGAAACTAAGCACATAAGAGGATTATTAAAGCTCCCATCAATGGTGCATTATGCAGGATGATTGGAAATTTGGAAGAAACGAGCTCTACTATAAAGATTTTTTTTAATTTTCTTGGTAATTTTCCCTGAAAGTTAATAGTTTAAGTATCATTTAGCCAATGTCTGTTGCTACTAAACGTGACTGTTCTAAGGCTGTTTGTATAAAGTATTAAATATATGTTCTTTTTCTCAAGGCTAAGTAGTAAATAAGTAGTATCTGGGGTTGTTTGTGTCTTTTTTATGCTTTCGTTATTTGATTAGTTAAAAGAATTTTTTTCTAAATAGTCAAGTATCTGTACTGACCAGAAGAGGAATTTCATCCTTTGCTTTCTATTTACTACTTTGAACATTACACGTTAAAAGTGGCTTATAATTGGAGACTGACAAATTTGTGTTTTCTTCAAACAGATGAAAACTTTATTCTCAAACATGACAGAGCGTTCCTTTTGTCAATGGCAAATCGAGGGAAACATACCAATGGTTCCCAGTTTTTCATGTGAGTAGGCATAATTCAGAGATGAGCTTTTCCTAAACAGAGAAGCGCTGTTCATGAGAAAGATGGTATCCTTGATCCAAATTTACTGCTAGGTTCTGTCAGCTTGAGTTTTATTATGTTATAGTAACTGGTAAGCTCTTAACAGCCATCTCAGTGTTAAGAATATATCCTGGATTTGAAGGATGGTGCTTAAAAGGCATAACTTGAAGATGTAAATTATTCTGTTGTCATCTTAAGAAATTGGCTTTGACTCTTAACAAATTTGGGGCCTCAGTTTATCAAATCTGAATTGGAATATAAACTCTTGATGAGCATTTAAAAAATTGTTCATGACTGGAACTGAATGTATCCTTGGCATGGAAAGCAGTTGGTTTGAGTAAACCATAGTATGGTTGCTTTTCCCTCTTACTGTTGTTCTTTGAGCCAGTTTGAGAGAGGTGCCATTATTTTCTGACACTGTATAGAATTAAATGATTTGGTGTTAAGCCAACATTTGTAGCAATCTTAAACTTTGTGAGATCTCTATGCATAGTTGAACTAACCCAATATTGCTTTCATTTTCACCAAAAATTTGTGCTGTTATTGCTTAGAAAACTTTAGAATGATAAATTTGTTTTTTAAAAAACAAACACCTTTACATGTACATGTATACACAACCAAAACCTTAGTTATTTCTCATCTGAAAGACTTTTGGCATACTCTCTGATGTGTTCTTATGTAAAGTTATTCCAAAACCTATTTTTATTATAACTCCATGATATAAAATATGAAAGGTAATTGCCTAGTATGGAGTTTAATGCTTTTGATTGAAGTAAATCTCTGCAGTTATGCTATGTGTATTGGAGAAATATTTTTTCCATACCAGAAAAAAATTTTGTCATCTTTCTGAATGGATGGGTATGAATGGCGCTTCCCTGTATTTAAAGGAGTAAAGTATTCATATAAAATAAATCTCACACTTTATATTTGTGTGAAAAATAAATTCCAACATGATCTGATAAAGTTCAGATAAGGGGCATTCTGTTCCCAAGAATGTCCTAAAAATGGAAAGCTGACAGAAGATAATAATGCTTGGAGTTGTACAGGAAAAAAAGAAGACCTAAAACAGTTATTCCTCTATCTTCTTTGATCCCATAGAGTATTAGTTGCTATACTTCTTTACTAAAATATTTTTCTATTCTTAATCTCCTTGAGAGCCAAAAAAAAGTAGTGGGAAATGTTTTGAAAAACTTGATGTAGGAGCTGTTTACTCTTTGATTAAGGTTTCCCATTTCCATTTTTAAGCTTATCTGAACTGTGAACATGATAAACTAACGATTCATTGGTCAAAAGCTACCATCTGAGGGCTCTAAAGTTTCTTTTAGATTTCTTTTTATATCAGTACTTTTAAAATTTGATTTATTGGGTAGCAGCAGCTTCTTCCCATTGTTACATACTTATTAGCTTATTTATAAAATGTTAAGAGATAAAACCCATGCATGTATATGCATTGATTAAAATTCAGTATATGAGAGTCTGACTTCAAAAAATTTAGAGTATCTTGTTTTTTTGTTACTTAGTATTCGCTTAAGTCTTTTCTAGAAATGTTTAGCATCAAACACAATTAAAGCCATGTCTATTTTCTACATGACTTAATTTTACATCGGACTATCTTTTAAGGAATGCCAAATGAAAATTTTAACATTTATAAATTAGGATTAAGTTTTAACCTTGTTTTTATAATAATGGATGACACTAAGATCACTGTAAACTTGTGATTGAAAGAAACTTTTCTACTTTTAGTTTGAAATTTACTTTTGGAAATGAGTTTTCAGTTAAAAACAATCTTGGAAGTAATTAAACATTTTTGCAGTCACAAAATAAAATCCTCTTTTTTTTTTTAAGAAGCTTTTATGCACGTGCTTTTTTTATGTGGGCTGAAAGTACCAATTCCTCAGGAGTTTCAGAATAAAATAAAACTAACATTCACTTTTCTAAATAAAATGTTTCCTTGCTTTTATACAAAGAATAAGTAAAATGGAGATGGTGGCCCATGAAAGAAGTATCTTTGAAAATCTGTGTCTTGCAAGCCCAAATCTATTTGGAATTGGAAGTAGTTAGAAAAAGCATAATGTACAATCCTCAAGTTTTATAGATGATCACAGACAGTTGCTCTAAAAGTTGAGGTTCCGAGGGTTGATGGTCACTGAGCTGTCAGATAGCTTCCCAGGGGTGACTTCTACATTTTATCCTCCTCCCACACTTCTTTGGCACCTTGAGCAGCAGTTCTGCAGTCTGAAAAAGAAAGGGTAGTGTGAGAATGGATCATAAAATGCCAAGAGCTACCTTTATACTTCCGCTTAATAAGGACTTTTAATAAATCCTTGCAAAATTGTATTTGTAGATCTTGTTATAAATCTGTTGCCTTGTATTTCCAAGGAGTAAATTTGGTGCAGTTAGTATGGGTACTTGAGCAAAATGTTCCTCAAGAATTCTTGTGCTTTTTGTAAAAATTATTACATTACTTGAAACACTTAAGACCTCTCTTTCCTAAGGCATATACATCATTTTATTAAAATTTTTTGTATATATTGCTTTCTTTGGGTGGAAAAATTATGTGTGTGATAAAAATCAGATTGTCTTTTGTATAAAGCTATTTATAGTTTTTGCAGTAATTGCTTATATCTACTACTATATTAGTCATAGTGATTTTGCTTTTAGGGACCTAAATAGAAGAAAACTAATTGTTTTTGGAGTAGTACTGCTCGAGAAATACGAAAGAAGTAATACATGTCACTATCCCCATGAATCACTGAGGAAGTAATAGTTTGTTCATACTGAGGTATTTTTGAAGGAATTCAAAGACCTGGGACCATGTTAATGGGGTTCATTTTATTATTATTTATTTTTTAGGCCAAAGACTAGGAAGAGGCTGCAATAAAAGTTATAGGATTATAAAGTCTAGGACTAGAAAAGAATTTAGAGATCCTCCAGTCCAGTCTTTCTGTTCTATAGATAATGCTAAATAAGGAAGAAAAGACATATACAGTCTAGGTTATAGGGATTTTTCTCATAATCTTGAAGAAATTGATAGCTAAAAAGAGCATGCTGAACACTGTATGCTACATAGGTTTATTGACCAGTCTGCTCTGAATTTATTTATTTAGACTTGTGAGATATTAGTTCCAGGGATTGAACCTCAATAGTAAAAGTACAAAGTCCTAACTTCTGGACCATCAGGGAATTCCCCTGAATTTATTTTAAGTTTAGTCAGTTTTAGATGCATCAAGTGTTGCTCGAAAAATGATATGACACACAAGAAAGCATTTTTCTTGTCCTTTAGCTGTCAGTAATAACTATTAAGTCTGGTTCTGATTTTCATTGTCTTTCATTCATCAGAAAGATGAAAAAGATACTGCATAACATAGATGAAAGAGATTAGTTCGGTAATTTATAACTTTTATTAAGTAACTATATTCTCCTGGGTTAGAGCACTAACCTATCAGGAAACCTTGTATCTAGTCTTACCATATGCCTTGAGTTAGTTTTGTTTTCCTTTTCTGTTTGTAAAGTATGTAGCTCAGTTTCAAATATAAATAACATTTTGGTGTGAAAATGCAGACGTTAAAGGAAGAAAGTGTTTTTATAGGTTGACCCTAAATTTTTGAGTATATGAAATGATTTATATGCAAATATTATCTTGCCTAAAAGACATAGTTGTAATTGCTTAATTTTCATCAGTCTGAAAGGTGGCTCAAAGCAGCTTTGGTTCATCTTGCCAAAGTCAGCTGGTTTCTTCATTGGCTGCTGTTAGAGCATGTTGACAGAAGGCAATGGCAACTCACTCTAGTACTCTTGCCTGGAAAATCCCATGGACAGAGGAGCCTGGTAGGCTGCAGGGCTGCAAAGAGTCGGACACGACTGAGCGACTTCACTTTCACTTTTCATTTTCATGCATTGGAGAAGGAAATGGCAACCCATCCCAGTGTTCTTGCCTGGAGAACCCCAGGGACGGCAGAGCCTGGTGGGCTGCCGTCTATAGGGTCTCACAGAGTTGGACACAACTGGCGCAACTTAGCAGCACCAGCAGAGCATATTGGAGTAATGATCATGCTCATCCCCCTTGGCTTAGTCTGTGAAGGCCTCATGTCACAGTAGGGAGTGGGAATACCCACAGAACCTTTGAGAACAGGCTTTGTCATTTGCCACTGTTAGTGGTCATGATAATTATAAAAATTTAAGAAAATAGGATAGTCAAAAAGTCGGACTTTGAACTTTAAACAAAAGTTCATCTTGTTTGTTACATCTTGTTATAAATAGGACTGTGGGAGGAAAACATAAGTTTTAGGATATCTTCTGTGTCATTTAGAATAGCTACTCACCTGAATGAGAGAAGTGCCAATTGTTTCAGAGTAGCAGAGCAAGAGGAGTTGAGGGGTGGTTTGGTTTCAGGGCTTTACAAAGCTATATTGATATTTGGGGGTAGAAATGCTTTTTCTTTCCACATACTCATGAGTTTGAGAAGAAATGCTACTAAGTATTAATAACTTGAGAAGTTCTGCCTTTTTTTCCTTACTTTTTTAGGAACAGTACCTTCATGTTAATTTAAAGATTTTTCATGAACAGATTTCATGACACTTAACCATAATCCATATTCTCTGGATATCAAGTGTCATCCCTGACATCCAGTCTGAATATTACTTAGTGTTTGTGTGACATCTGTGTTAGCAGCGTGGACGGAGTTCTATATCTTGTGGTGTTTGGTGTGTATTATGTTAATTTTAGTGCTGAATTTTTTAAAGCTGTTCTATTTTAGTGACTTTTGGAATGACAGGTAGAGCACTGTAATGTGGCTTGGTTAGTCTCCATTGCCCTTACATGAGGTTTGTCACTCTGTACAATCTGGTGCCTCTTACAGTCATGACCGTTTCAGGAGTTGAACGGGAAAATTGCATGTTAAAGGTTATAACAAATAGATTGTCTTTATTTCCTTCTCTCATACTGCTTTACAAATAGAGTCACTTTTTTTCATAACATTCATTGGAAACACCACATTATTTGAAACATATTCTTTTTTGACAGTCATTCATGTATAAATGCCTTTTAACATTTTTAAATATTTCAAGATTTAGTATGTCCAAAACCCCTGTAAAGAATTTTGTTCACTGTATATAATATGGGTTTTGGTCTGAATAGTAATAGATATGTTTAAATTTTAATTGAGTTAAAATTGATCAGAAAGTGTATATTCATTGAACAAAAAATTTTTATAATGGGGAAAATCAGACATTTGAGAGGAAAAGAAAGTACCAAGATTTGATAGCATGCATTTTCTTATACTTGCATTTCTCTTGCCTTTTTATCCTTTGAGAAGATTCTTAAAATTCTAGGTATGCTGCCTTATTATTATTATTTTCAGTGACTTAACTAAAAGTGTGTATAATGGCAGTGAACAGAAACTACAATCTAAACATTTGCTCATTCACTCATAACATATAGTAGTCTGATGTGACGTGTAACCGAAAAAACGTTTCAAATGTAGAAACACGAAAGGTTCCTTAATTATTTGAAGTGAATTAGTAAAAAGTATTCTCTGGAATTCTGTTTTGAAGTCTCTTAACTCAGTTCTTTCCATTGAGATTTTTGTTTTTGTACCTCTAGTAACTGCTTCTGGGCATTCAGATTTTTATATTTACCTATGTACTCTAGATACATTATTATCTTTTTGAGAAAAATGTTAGTTGACTTAGCCAGTATCTGGGATTTGTAAAACAAAATATAATATTTTGTTTCTAACTATTATTCACACTGTGATGTTACAAATATTAGGGACCTGAGCAGATTCCCACTTCAGTGCTTCTCTTAAACATAGTTCGTCTCTACATACATATCCTATGTGAAAGAAAATTTAGAGCCCTCCTTTTTAAACGGCTTTCTTGCTTTGCATAAAACTTGAAAGTATTTAATTTCAAAGTTATATTGATATTAAAACATAGATTCAGTCTTGTCTTAAAAGTGTATTACAATTTATTTCTTGCCATTTTTGTGTAAAATTTACAGAAAGAGTGTTACACCGTGCGCTCCAAAGGTAATGTCTCATTACTCTAAGGCTCTCTCTTTTTCTTTCTTTACCTTTATTTATCTCTTTAATCCTATTGTTATATGCATTAAGAAAAAAACTTTCTGCTTGATCTGTGGCAGCAGTACATGTAAAATTAAGTGTGTTTTATTGTTCATAGTAAATCCTGGGAAGTATAATTTTAATTTCAGTGGCCTGTTACCACCAAGTTCCCACACATCTTGAGGAGTGGGGTATATCGTATATAATGGTTTATATCTCATTTCAGTACAGAACTGTTACTTTCTGTATAAGGCCAAAATCTGCTTTGATAATGGTTAAAAAAAAAAAGTAGTTTCTTTTTTTGGCGTATCAGTCATACTTTTCTGTTTCTAGGATTTATGAGATTTAGATGAACCCTTGTGCATGTATTTTTAAAGCAAATTCAGAGATGAAGGGAACTGGAAAATCAGTATCTGAGTGACAGTAGAAAATGGAAATGTGAAAATATTGGAAGCTTTTCTAACTTGAAATGTTCTTGTGGTTATTTCTCCTTTAGGTGTGTTTCATAAGCATGCATAAACTTACATATTTATGATAGCCCTGGCTTTAAGGTCTTAACTTACTGGGCATATGTTATCACTACATTGGTCCTTACACCTGTATAGTTTCGAAACTTCAATTTTTAAGAGTTGATGTGGTGAGATCTCGTTGTCTATTCTAGTAGAATTGAAGGGCTTGGACTAAGCATATCATTGCATATCATTTTTTTCCCTTGCCCATCAGCCCAATTCCAGTAAGCCTGCTTTACCTTGGAATTTCTGCTCTTAGAATGTGGGCTGAGAACTCCAGAGGGCTTCTTTTTGTTAGGCTACTTCCATTATTCTTATTATATAGCCTAACCCAGTTAAATCATAAGTTTGTATTTTTGCATCCTGAATTGCAGATGCGAGTAATAGACTTGGTTATTCACAACTGTTTAGGCATATTGGGCCAGTTGAGATTTATCCTTGAAAGAATTGCTCTTGTCTTCATTTGTTTTCCTTACTAGTGCACTAAAGGATTGAGTTTGTGTTCAGTTCTCACTTGAATTAAAAACAAAACCTGAATCTGTCATAAAGGTTCTATTCTCAAATTGAGTTTCAGGTAGTATGTCGCTGCATCACTGCAGTAAGTTCAAATTTTTAATCACACCATTTGTTCCAAAGATTTGCGCTAAGGTGGTTTTAACATCACTTCTATTAACCAGAGTGCAAACTGAATTGGATTCTGTGTGTTTTAAGAAAATGTATAGACTTTTCCTCAATACCAGAATATCTGAGAGTTGTGAGAGAAAGGCCCAAGGAAGAGAAATATATCTAATTAATGCATCATTGTTTTCACTGCTACATGTTTGAGACTGATCCTTTACACTACAGAACATTTTTTACATTTAAAATGTTTACCTCTTTCCATCTTTCATACAGTGGAATCACTGTCTAGCATATGTCCTAATTTTTACTATCTTTACTGTGCTTGGTAAAGTTGTGTAATTATGGGAAGCACATTTCTGTATTAAAGTTACTGTCAGGATAGTTTTTGGATGCTCCTTTCATGATTTAAGCATCAGTGCCTCACTGTTTGCTACATTTTCTTTTTCTTCTTTCTTCTGTTTTTATTCATTTTTATGGTCACATTGGCTTAAACTACCACTTCTCAATCTTCTAGGGAAAATTTGAGACTAGTGGTTTTAAAACTCAAGATTCCCTTTAAAATTCTGCCACTTCTTGAGTTGATAATTTAAATTTTTTAAAGCTAAACTGTAGTACTGTTACAGAACTAAAAATTCTTAATGTAAATATATGTGTTATATTTCCTGATAGAATAATGTTTTTTAGTATTGAAGGCTAAAGTTATGTTTTATTCACATATTTCTTAGAATTTACATAAAATGATTATAAAAATTGACATTAGAGCTTCTAGTATAATTGACTGCTTTCACATGGTCTGATAATCCAGTGACCATTCTCTCAAATATAATTTCTCTTTCTCATAAACTAAGATGTTTGTGATAGAGTCTACTTTTGAATTTTTTTCCACTATATAATTCACATAGTCTGAAGATCTGTGAAAATGCTATGGGAAAACCAGCTTGGGTTCAAAATATCTTAATCATAATATACCCCATAGGCTTCCCAACAGTGGCTGTCTGCCAATCTGTGACTGTAAAGCAACCAGTTGGATGTTTTTTGGGCCATGGAAATGTAAAGTATCTGTAATGTTATCTACGATTACTTTGTGGTCAGAAGTGTTGGCAGATAGATTTGCTCCTTATTGCATTTTCTGAGTTGTTTTGAGTGGCAACTTAAGTGAAGCAAGAAGGGCAGGAAGTTCTAGAAATGGCTCCTGAGGCCTACCTCCAGCTACCTGCCTACAAAATGCAGACTAACCCAGTATGAAAAATAAGTAGTAGAAAAACTCACTTAAGGGGCACTTGTTAAGTGTTGATCACACTTTTCTTTCCATAAGCAAATGGCTAGATGTTTTTTATTCTTGTTTAATGATTTTGATAAGTTTTGAGTTTGTTTTTGTTATTGTCTTTGTTTCGGATTTGAGAGTAACTTTAATTTTAATGTATATTTATGCTGTGTATTTCAAACCTATTTCACATATATGTATATATATATATATATAGTCTTCATATTGGAGAGATAAAAGTTTGTAATGCATTGTCATCTTGAGGGTTTTTTTAATCAGTAAAATGACTACTATTGCTGTTTTTAAGCTTTTTAAGTTTAGATGTATATCATGTTTAACTTTTTCCCCTTTTTATCTTTACTTCTTTGTTCTCTACATGCTGTGCTTTTAAACCCTTCTGCTCTGTACACCTGAACACCTGGTTTCTGCCATCTTGTTTGTGTTGATGTTTGTTGCACAGTACCACAAAACCTGCTCCACACCTGGATGGGTAAGAGTTACATTCTTATTATTTTGGGGAGGTGTGCTGGTGGCCAGTCCAACCAATTAGACTGTGGTGAACCCTCAAGGGGGCACTCTTGACCTCTGGTTTATTCTCTCATAGCCAAGCTTTCCCTGAGGATCACAGGAGGCAGTAGTCCTGAGACCACAGGTGCTGCTCAGTATCAAGTGCAGTCTGATTGTTATACTCTCTGCTGTAGAATAGTTAAGAATCACTGTTTTAAAAGCAGAAAACTAAGGCCCAGTTTGAGCTGGTTTTTTTTTTTTTTTTTTTTTTTTACCTTTTATGAAGAAGAACTTCTAGTTTCCTTCTAGTTGCTTCATATATCAGACACTTTTATTTTCAGGTCTGTGAACATGTCATTTACAACAATTGTCTTGATTACTGCTCTTGGCTTAACTATCATCAAACCAGTTTTTCTTGAATTTGTATTGTGACAGGGTGCATGTTGTCTTTGGACTAGTTATTTCTGGTTTTGAAGTAATCGAACAAATTGAAAATCTGAAAACTGATGCTGCAAGTAGACCATATGCAGATGTACGAGTTATTGACTGCGGGGTGCTTGCCACAAAGTCAACAAAAGACGGTAAGAGTGTTTTGAGAACAGAGGGAGCTTGGATACAGGTAACACTTGTTGAAAACTGTAACTTAGAGATACCGCCTAGATTTCAGTAGTGGAAGAAACTCCTACAAGTAATATACCAATAGCCCTGATTCCTCCATCTCACACCCTGTATCTGATCCATCAGAAATCTTTCCAACTCTGACTTTTTCTTTTTACTTCCCCTGTTGTCAACTCGGTCCAAACCCAAATGTCTTCTACCTGGGTTATTCCAATAGCCTCACTACTGTTCACTTTGCCTCTGTCATCGCTTCTGTATAATCTTTTCTCAGTAATGATAGCTTCCTAACTGGTCTTGCTTCCGCTTGACCCTCTACAGTCCTCAGCAGCAACCAGAGCCAACTTCTCCAAGGGTTCCCTCTCTGTCAACCAAAACTGAAGTCTTTACAGTGGTCTGTAAGGGATTCTGGCTTTCTGCTGTTTCTCTCATCTCTCCATATTCATTGTCTTCCCAGCAGTGTTAATCTTTACTCAGACATGCCAGACACTTGGGAACTTTGTGCTAGCTGTTCCTTCTATCTGGAATACTCTTTGTTCAGATACCTGCATGACCCCTGTCCCTCACTTCTTTCAGGTCTCTGCTCAAATGTTATCTTAAATTACCTTGACTTGCCTTATTCCCTTTACTCTGTGTTTTCCTCCCTCTTTAAGCATTTATCATTTGTTATATTATGTAGTTACTTATTTTCTTATCTGACCAAACTAATATATAAACTTCATGAGGGCTTTGTTACCTAGCAATCTCACCAGCAAATTGTATTATTAACTTGAAAAAAAAAGTTTATTTAAATTTTTAGTGTGCTTTATATAAAACATGTTTTATAATACTTGGTAATCATTTTTTTTTCTCTGAAAGGTGGGCAGTGAAATCCAGTACTAATACTTTTATTACTATTTATTAAAAGTTTTTGAGAAAAAAAGGAAGAAGCCAAGTCATTCAGAAGTCTCGGATTCCTCTTCCAATTCCTCATCCTCTTCAGAATCATCCTCAGAAAGTGAAATTGAACATGAGAGAAGCAGAAGAAGGAAGCATAAGAGGAGACAGAAAGTTAAACATTCTAAAAAGAGACGAAAGGAAGCAAACAGTTCAGAAGAGCCAAGAAATAAACATATAATAAGCCCAAAAGGGTAAGTGTGAGACACCAGGGTAGTCTTCCCTAAAAAACAAACACCCTGGAATGGGAACAGTATGTGTGATTCTGTAAACTTATCTTTGTTACCTATTGTTGAAAAGGACAGTATTTTAGGAAGTTTATATTGAAATCTTGCAAATCTAAGGGTAGCACAGATGTTTTATATCAGAGATTTATGGCATTTGTAGGTAAAAATCGCTAAAACTCTTAAAGGATCGTTTGGCAATTCTTATATCAGAATTTTAGTGCAGTAACTTTCACTCGCTCATGTTTTATATGTTCTGTTTATGAAAATTATGTTGACCTTTTTAGTGGGATTTGCAACATATCAGTTTTGCTGTGAGTTATGTTATTATATTATTGAATATTAAAAATTTAGATAGACACATTTTAATTGGTGATTTGTTCTTTCTAAGTCACTCTGAGAGGAGTGATACCAATGAAAAAAGATCTGTTGATTCAAATGCTAAAAGGGAAAAGCCTGTGGTCCGCCCAGAAGAGATTCCTCCAGTGCCCGAGAACCGATTTTTACTGAGAAGAGATATGCCTCTTGTCACAGTGGAGCCTGAACCGTAAGGATGATTAACCTACATGTTTTTGTTTCTCTTTCTGATAATTCCTGTCAGCTCATTGCAGGTCCACACTCATTTATTGAGCGTGACCCATAGTAAAAGCACTTTGAAATACACCGTGGGAGATACTGGATTCATGAATGCCATAGACCCTACCTTTCAAAATTCATATTCTACTAATAGAAAAAGGGAATTTGCCAAGTTGACCTGGGAGAGTTCTTAGTGGAGATCTGGGAAGATTTCATTACTAACTTCATTTACTTAGCCTTTCATTAGAGGTGAGATTTTAGTTACCAGAACAGAGGGTTAGTTGAACTCTTTGGGTCCAGTCAGGTTTTAAAACATACCCCAATTAGTAGTGCAAAATTATTGCATGGTGACTGGCGATATAATTTAGTACCATATGTTACTGTTGTTAACTTACTCAGTGATAACTCCTCTATGTTAGAAAAGCTAAAATGTAGCTTTAGGTTTGGTCTCAAAAAATAGAAATTAATGTATTTTGTGTGTTACACTCAAGTGTAGAATTGTTAAGAGAAATGTTGTATGACTAGAAATACCATAAAGTGGTTGGTGTAATTGGCAATTGAAGAGTTATTTTGAAGTCTAAGAAGTTATAGAGATGTCCCTGTTCAGTTAAGTCTCTATAATGATTATTGTTTAGACTGTTAGATATTTCAAAATTCTAAGAATTCTGTCTTGTGAACAAATCTTAGTGGGATTCTTTTTTCTTAAAATACAAAACACCATTCATTGATCAAATCCATCTAGTTTCCAGAAAGTAGGAAACTTGAAAGGTCAATTTCAGTGTCATCTAGTAGGGGTTGGCAAACTACAGTGCTCCGTGGGCTGAATTCAGCCTGTTGTCTGGTTTTGTGGCAGCCCATGAGCTAAATGTGATTTTTCTGTTTTTAAATGTTTGTGAAAAAAAATCAGAAGAATAATAATATTTTGTGATATGTAAAAATTATATGAAATTCAAATTTCGGTGTCCATAAAATTTCATTGGAACACAGCTATATCCATTTGTTCACTATTTTCTTGGGCTGTTTTTATGCTATAGCAGCAGAATTGAGGAGTTGCAGAGTTTGTATGTGGTGCTGTCATTGGTATATATGCTGTTCAGTGCACTACACATCATAGTGTATTTCAAATTTCATTGATGAAACATTTGTGAAAACTTGTTTTCTTTTTGTTACATAATCATCTTAGTTTTCTTCTTGGCCTAGAAATCCTAAAATACTTTCTCTTGGACTTTTAAGAAAAAGTTTGCTGACCCCTATTATTTGGTATTTTTTAAAAATAGTTTATACCACTGTCTTGTATTTATGGTTGAATATCATTGGGAAGTTTATTTGGTCATCACTCCTCTTTGGTTACGTAATATCTTTGGAAGTTATATCCTGCAGAATTATTTTAAGTCATATTTGGTAGGTAGTTGTGTCATAACAAAGATAGCAGGTTGATCTATTTCATTAGAATGCTTAAGATTTGATCAGTCACTTGGGAGTTAAAATTAATGTGCTAAGAATGCAAGATATGCAATATGAAAGGATAAGAAACAGGGACTGTCAGCCTTAGAGAGCTTGCCATCTTACTGAATTTGCCAGCAGTTAAGCTCATTATCACTTATACTTTGTTTAGCAGAAGCTGGATTCTACACTTGCTCTAATTCATTTGTTCTCATCTTCAGCTGCACTTCAGTGTAATTTGGCAAGCTTTTAAAAATACCAGTTTCTGGGCCATACAGCAGGGTAAATTGGACTGTTGTGGGGGAGGAGGTGGAGAGTGGCAACATTGGATCAGCATGTAAAAGATACCCAGATGAACATTAATTCATGCTGAACAGTTAGAGGCAGGTCATTTGGTTCAGTGATGTGTTCTTCATGAGGAAAATGAGGTAAACAGTTGTCTACCAAGAGTACCTGCTTCTTTCATTGTGAGAATCAAATGATATCATGAATATGAAATGACTGAAAAAACTATAATATACTTTTTAGTTAAGGTTTTCTTATAGTGGCATTGTATGTTTATCTGGAGCCAGATTCCTGGCTGGGAAAACCCTGTTATATCATGGTTATAAAAGTCATGTTTCATTTCTCTATGTGATGTTGGACAACATTCTTAACTGTAATCTCAAAATTCTTTATTTTTAAAAAAGTTGATAATAGTACCTACCTCATAGTATTGTTATGAAAGTTAAATGAACTAATAATGCCTTTAATGGTATCTGTTAACATTTATTTAAAGGATTTGTTTGATGAGAACCTACTTATAGCACAGGAAACTCCACTCTATTCTCTGTAATGGCCTATCTGGGAAAAGAATTTCAAAAAAGAGTGGATATATGTATATATAAATAACTGATTGACTTTGCTGTACACCTGAAACTAGCAGAACATTGTAAATCATCTGTACTCTGCTAAAGATTTAAAAAATAATGGAGGATATGCTTAGAAAATTAGGTCATGTGGAGTGCCTCATTCTATAAAAGTGTTAGATCTGAATGAACTGTTTTTGTATTAAAGGAGCATAAATTCTGCATTTACACACTGAGAAAACTGCCTAGCATTTGCTTATTTTTAATTTTCAATCTTTTCCAGGAAAATTCCTGATGTTACACCCATTGTAAGTGACCAGAAACCATCTGTGTCAAAGTCTGGACGGAAGATTAAAGGAAGGGGCACAATTGTATGTGTGTTAAAACTTAATTTTTTTCAGATTAGTTATCTGAGCAGTAAACTGTTTTTCAGTTCAGTTCAGTCGCAGTCGTGTCTGACTCTTTGCGACCCCATGAATCGCAGCACGCCAGGCCCTCCTGTCCATCACCAACTTCCGGAGTTCACTCAGACTCACGTCCATTGAGTCAGTGATGCCATCCAGCCATCTCATCCTCTGTTGTCCCCTTCGCCTCCTGCCCCCAATCCCTCCCAGCATCAGGGTCTTTTCCAATGAGTCAACTCTTCGCATGAGGTGGCCAAAGTACCGGAGTTTCAGCTTTAGCTTCATTCCTTCCAAAGAAATCCCAGGGTTGATCTCCTTCAGAATGGACTGGTTGGATCTCCTTGCAGTCCAAGGGACTCTCAAGAGTCTTCTCCAACACCACAGTTCAAAAGCATCAATTCTTCGGCGCTCAGCCTTGTTCACAGTCCAACTCTCACATCCATACATGACCACAGGAAAAACCATAGCCTTGACTAGACGGACCTTTGTTGGCAAAGTAATGTCTCTGCTTTTGAATATACTATCTAGGTTGGTCATAACCTTTCTTCCAAGGAGTAAGTGTCTTTTAATTTCATGGCTGCAGTCACCGTCTGCAGTGATTTTGGAGCCCAAAAAAATAAAGTCTGCCACTATTTCCACTGTTTCCCCATCTATTTGCCATGAAGTGATGGGACCAGATGCCATGATCTTCGTTTTCTGAATGTTGAGATTTAAGCCAACTTTTTCACTCTCCACTTTCATCAAGAGGCTTTTTAGTTCCTCTTCACTTTCTGCTATAAGGGTAGTGTCATCTGCATATCTGAGGTTATTGATATTTCTCCCAGCAATCTTGATTCCAGCTTGTGCTTCTTCCAACCCAACGTTTCTCATGATGTACTCTGCATATAAGTTAAATAAGCAGGGTGACAATATACAGCCTTGACATACTCCTTTTCCTATTTGGAACCAGTCTGTTCCATGTCCAGTTCTAACTGTTGCTTCCTGACATCTGAATGCAGAGTTCCAAAGAATAGCAAGAAGAGATAAGAAAGCCTTCCCCAGCGATCAATGCAAAGAAATAGAGGAAAACAACAGAATGGGAAAGACTAGAGATCTCTTCAAGAAAATTAGAGATACCAAGGGAACGTTTCATGCAAAGATGGGCTCGATAAAGGACAGAAATGGTATGGACATAACTGAAGCAGAAGATATTAAGAAGAGGTGGCAAGAATACACAGAAGAACTGTACCCAAAAAAAAATGTTTTTACCTGTAGGCAAATCCTAGCATTAATCTTAGGTATAGTCCAAAGTCTGTCCAAGGAGCTAGTTGTATTCTCTTAGTTAATATGTAGTTATGCAAAGGCACTGCTGTTAGATCAGTGTTTACTGCTATGTTTGAATGGGTTTAAATATTGAAATGAATGTGAAATAGTATGTTCAAAAATCTTAGTATGTTGAATAAGCTAATGAGTATAATCATTAGGACTTCTAAGGAAAAGTTTGTGTGTGATTATAGGTGAATATCTGCTTTTCCTATTTCTTTTAGTTTGATTTAACTTTATACCATCATTATGGTACTTCAGTCATTATTGCGTTTGAATGGCATCCAAGATTGAGTCTTATACTTAGCTGTCCTATAGCAGATTACAGTTGGGAAGTATTTTTTAAATAGTTATTCCTAACTTTGTTTTTAAAGCGCTATCACACACCTCCAAGATCAAGATCCTGTTCTGAATCAGATGATGATGATAGCAGTGAAACTCCTCCTCACTGGAAAGAAGAAATGCAGAGATTAAGAGCATATAGACCACCTAGTGGAGAAAAATGGAGTAAAGGAGATAAGTAAGTAAAAGTACAATCCTTTCTCTGCTGTATTTTAAGTCTTAAGGGGATAGAGACATACTTCTGGTTTTTTCACTAAAGATTTATATTTAAAATTAGATTGTGACCAGAGAATACATTTGGGAATGCTTGATGAAATGGAAGGAGGGATGATTGGCTTTGGATACTTTTAAATCAAAATTCTGTTTTCTCTCACAAGAGCATTACCCTACTGAATTTCTTAAAGATTTCTTGTTTAATTTTAGCAATAATCAGGACTTTATTTTTAAAAATTACGTAGCAGATTCTCTCATAGCCTTTTTTTTTTAGTCACTAATGGTAGATAAGAAAATTTGTAGCCAGTGTGTGTGTTAACGTCTGACCCTAGGGACTATTGCTTCTTCAGCAGTGTACCCATCTCTTGTCTTCAGTGACACTCCACAGTGGATTATCTATTTTAAAAGTGGGGCTGGCCCCAGAATAGCTAGTGCAAAATATATCAGTGGGACCCTGTGTAGAATTGTCTTTCTCTGTGGCCATCCAGCGGAATGGTTCAGAGTTCAGAGAGGGAGGACAAGGTGTGTGATGTGCTGTGTGCAAGCGGTATGGATATGGTAGCTCTGAGAACAGTTTTGAGCCCTGACATTAGCACTGATATTGTAAAGCCTGCATCTTAGTTTTCGTGTACTTTTCTCCCAATTTCTGTACTAAGTAGTTTAACTAAAACCTTAATGAAAAGTCTATGATTACCTCTATGATCCTGAGATAAAACAATAGTCATGCTAGTTTCTTAAAAAGAGGCAGGCCTCCCTGGTAGCTCAGTGGTAAAGAATCTGCCTGCCAGTGTAGGAGATACGGGTTCAATCCCTGATCTGGGAAGATCTTACACGCGTTGGAGCAGCTAAGCCTGTGTGCCACAACTATTGAGTCTGTGCCTGGGAGCCGCAACTACTTAAACCCATGTGCACTAGAGCCTGTACAAGAAAAGCCACCATAATGAGAAGCCCACACACTGTAACTAGAGTAGCTTCCACTCGCCACAACTAGAGAAAGCATATGCTGCAACAGTGAAGACCCAGCACAGCCAGAAATAAATAAGGTTATTTTTTAAAAAAAGAAAGAAAAAGAGGCTTGTCAGGAATTCCCTGGTGATCAGGTGATTAGGACTTGGAGCTTTCACTGCCAGGTCCCAGGTTCCATCCCTGGTCGGGGAACTAAGATTTCACAAGTCATGCAGCCAAAAAAAAGGAGGCTTCTCTTAAAGTTTTGGCAGTTATCCTATATCTACAGAGAATCAGCAAATTGTTTGGGAACTTGATTTGACTCCCTCAGAAATTATTCCTGAAGGCAGAGCATTATTGAGCAGATCAAAGCCAGGAATTTGGTAGGTCAGCAGTGCTTTTGTAATTAGTTGGTTTGCTTTTCAAAACTATTTCCTATCAAATTTGAAAATTCCTGATTTGACTTTGGAAAAATCCTTTTGTAAGTGAATCTGTTAATAGTTATTTCTTTGAAGTTTTATAATTTCAGGACCAGGCCTATCAACTATTTGCTTTATCCTTCCTACGTGTGCTTAAAGCATTAATAAGAGTTAGTACTTGGTTGTTAACTAGGCTTTTGTTGATGCCTAGTATTGACAACAAATGTGTTTTAATTTTAAAGGTTAGAAAACATGCTTGTAAATAACTGCCTGCATATTATGTCCTTTTTATAGGTTAAGTGACCCCTCTTCAAGCCGATGGGATGAAAGGAGCTTGTCCCAGAGATCCCGATCGTGGTCCTATAATGGATATTATTCAGATCTGAGTACAGCAAGACACTCTGATGGTCACCATAAAAAACGCAGAAAAGAGAAAAAGATTAAGCATAAAAAGAAAGCTAAAAAGCAGAAACATTGCAGAAGGCACAAACAGACCAAGAAAAGAAGGATTATTGTACCGTCTGACATAGAATCCTTAAAATCTTCAACCCGACGAGTGAAATCTTCATGTGATAGAGAAAGGAGATCTCATTCTTCCTCATCGTCATCTCATCACTCGTCCAAGAGGGATTGGTCTAAATCTGATAAGGATGACCAGAGCTCTTCAACCCATTCCAGCAGAGACTCATACAGATCAAAATCTCACTCTCAGTCTTATTCTAGAGGAAGCTCAAGATCAAGGACTGCCTCAAAATCTTCATCACATTCTCGAAGTAGATCAAAGTCCAGATCTAGTTCTAAGTCAGGGCGCCAAAGAACAGCATCAAAATCACCAAGAAGAACAGCCTCTCAGTTAAGTGAAAATAAACCTGTTAAAACAGAACCTTTAAGAGCAACAGTGACACAAAATGAAAGTGTTGTAGTACAACCAGTGGTGGCAGAAAATATTCCTGTTATACCACTGAGTGACAGCCCCCCTCCTTCAAGGTGGAAGCCTGGGCAGAAGCCCTGGAAGCCCTCTTATGAACGAATCCAGGAAATGAAAGCTAAAACAACCCATTTGCTGCCCATCCAAAGCACTTATGGTTTAGCAAATATTAAAGAGACTGGTAGTTCATCATCCTACCATAAAAGAGAAAAAAACTCAGAAAGTGATCGTAGTGCTTATTCAAAATACAGTGATAGAAGTTCAGAAAGTTCACCAAGGTCAAGGAGCAGATCTTCTAGGAGTAGATCTTATTCCAGATCATACACAAGATCTCGAAGTTTAGCTAGTTCACATTCACGGTCTAGGTCCCCCTCATCTAGATCTCATTCACGAAATAAATACAGTGACCATTCACGGTGTAGTAGATCATCTTCATACTCTTCTGTTAGCAGTGATGATGGAAGACGAGCCAAGAGAAAATTTAGATCCAGTGGGAAAAAAAGTTACACTTCAAATAGAAGGCACAGCAGCAGCTCTGAAAAAGCACTTCGTAACAGATACGTCAAAGGCAGAGCCAAGTCTTCATGTCATAGAAAGTACAGTGAAAGCAGATCATCTTTAGATTACTCTTCAGACAGTGAACAGTCAAGTGTTCAGGTTACACAGTCAGCCCAGGAGAAGCAAGTCCAAATGGAAGTGAATAATAAACAAGAGAGAAACAGAGATGAAGAGAAATCTAAGCCTGAACGGGAATGCCCTCGTTCAAAAAAAAGAACTTTGAAAGAAAATCTTTCTGATCACTTTAGAAATAGCAGTAAGCCCAAAAGGAAGAATTATGCTGGGAGTAAATGGGACTCTGAGTCAAATTCTGAACGAGATGTAACTAAAAACAATAAAAATAGTCCCCGGCCAACTTCTGATAAGGAGGAAGGTGAGGCCACTTCGGATTCTGAGTCAGAGTCTGGTGAAATTCACATCAAAGCCAAACCCACAACTAAGTCTTCAGCAAATACTTTACTGCCTGATGGTAACAGTGCCTGGAAATCAAGCAAACAGCGCTCCTCAACCTCTGATTCTGAGGGATTCTATTCCAATTCAGAAAACACCAGAGGAAAGCCACACAAGCATAAACACAGCTCAAAGGAGAATATTAAAAGGGAACACACCAAAAAAGCAAAAGAGAAATTAAAAGGGAAAAAAGATAAAAAGCACAAGACTCCAAAACGAAAACAAGCATTTCACTGGCAGCCTCCACTAGAATTTGGTGAAGAGGAGGAGGAGGAGATTAATGAAAAGCAAGTTACTCAGGAGGCGAAAGAGAAAAAACAAGTTTCTGAAAACAGTGAAACCATAAAAGAAAATATTCTCCAAACTGAGAAGCCCTGTGAAGACAGCAGCCTTTCAGGTAAACATAGCACAGCAGTTTCATCAGATATTGATCAGTCTACTAGAGATGATGTTAAACTCAGCATTTCTCCTGTAACTGTAAACACTGATGAAAATGTAGTCAGTTCTCCCCCAAACATTCAGCATATTGAAGAGAGCATCCCAAGCGGAGCAGAGGATATGCTTCAAGCAGATGACAACATGGAGATTTGCACTCCTGATCGGAGCTCCCCAGCAAAGGCCGAGGGGGCTTCCCCTCTAGGAAATTCAGGACTTGATACCCCGGATATAAGCATTGTTCTAAAGCAGGATATGCCAGCAGAGTGTCCTGAGGCAGAGTTGAGGAAACAGGAAAGCAGTATGTCAGAAATCAAAATGGTGGGTGAGATGGGCAAACAGGACAGCGGCTCTGCCAGCTTGGCCAGTGCTGTAGAAAGTACCATAAAGAAAGACGCAGCTGAGAAAAGCCAGACCAGCCTCATGGATAATAAATGGAAGCCCCTGCAAGGTGTGGGGAGCCTTGCAGCACCGTCTGCTCCCACATCCAGTGCTACAGACGTTAAGGCATTGACTGCTATGCCTGAGATGAAACCACAGGGTTTGAGAATAGAAATTAAAAGCAAAAATAAAGTTCGGCCGGGGTCTCTCTTTGATGAAGTAAGAAAGACAGCACGCTTAAACCGGAGGCCAAGAAATCAAGAGAGTTCAAGTGATGAACAGACACCTAGTCGAGATGGTGATAGCCAGTCCAGGAGTCCAAGTAGATCTAGAAGTAAGTCTGAGACCAAATCAAGACACAGAACAAGGTCTGTCTCCTATAGTCACTCAAGAAGTCGATCGAGAAGTTCCACATCATCCTATCGGTGAGTGTTACTCTCCTTTTGTCTCCCAAGCAGAGTCCATTACTGTTTTGTTTGGAAGAACATCAGAGTTAGGGATAAGATCACTATTTCCAAATACCCGGGAGGAAATAAGGAGAAGGCTTGTGTTATGTATCTCACAGAGCAGACTGAAGACACAGGGAGTAGAGATTTCAGGGGAAGAAGTTTGGGCTCAGGGTGAAAAACTAGTGCTATTAGTTAAAGCTCCCTGGTATTTGCAGTGCATTGCCATAATAAGGGACCAGGTCTCCATCTTTAAAGGTGTAAGCCCACTCTCTGCTATCAGTCATACCTTAGAAGGGAATCTTGCATTTACGGAATATGTAGGATTTAGAAATCAGTAATTTAACCCTCCATTTTATACAAGTGGAAGGTGAGGGCCAGAGAGAGGCAAAGTTAGCTGCCTCAAGATGTACATCTAGTTGATCTTTATTCAAGGGGCAGGAAATAGTAAAAAATGATCATCTTTTGATTGATTGATTTTTTGGTTCAAGTTACATCTAACTTTTGTCATTGACATAGACTGGATAATGCAGAAAATGAGCATTTTTACAACTGAAAAAAATGGTGATGGTGGTATGAAGTTAATAACTAATTTGTATTCTTTTCTTGTAAACTTTTCATGGTTTTTACCTCACTGCCTCTTACTCATATCCTTTATTATTTATTTTGTGCTTGATGTGCATCACTCTAACTTAAAATAGACTAAGAATCTTTAACTTTTTTCTTCCTAGTTTTTTATCAGTCGTTTTTTTCCCCTTACCCAGATGTCTTTAAAAATAGGAACCAACATTTACCACCTATAATAACCATCTCCCACTTACTCTTAAATTGCTTGCGTTATGTAGTCCGTGCCTTCACTCCCCTCGTCTCACTCAGCTGACTTAAGATTTTCAGGTGCTTCTGCATGGCCAGTGAGTGCCAGGGCATGTTTTCAGTCCTTCTGGAAGCACTCTGCTGGCTCTCCTCATCCCTCAGACCATTCCATGCTTGAGTGTGGGCTTCTTTTCTTCTTCCTCCTGCTCTGATTCACAGCAAGCCCCAGAGAGCTGGTGAATTCTGGCCTTTTCTCTCTGGGTTCATATTCTAGATGCAGGTGCCTGTTTAGCTCCTCCAGTCTGCTGTCTGCTCATTGTCTACCTAGCATTCACCCTCAGATAACTCTGAGTTGTTGGTGGTTCTGGTCACTGTCATCTTCCTTCCTACCCCTGCCTTTGGAGTGGGTAGTGTTTCACTTCACAAATTCTGAGAATTTTGCTCTTAGGTTGAGCAGCTCACAGGTGGTAGACTTGAGAAAGCTAAACTGCCTCCCTGTTTTAGTTACCCATCCGGGCCTGACTCCCCTTCTGGCCTGTGAACTCGCTGGAATCATGGACTGTTCGCTACTCATCTATCAGTCACCTCACAGAGTTACCCTATAATTGTTTGAGTAAATGACTAGAATCTTATGAGAACAGAATGTCTTTGCAAATAAACTGTACCTGTCTTCCAGAACATAAGTATATACTAACTACAACCTGTAAAGATATTAGGTAAGTAGCATATACACAGGGATATTGTTCTTATCCAGAATGACAGGTACAAACTAGGAGGAAAAGGGTTGGGAGCCAAGTGAATGCAGGGTGGGGGCAAAATTGCATTAAGTTTCTTGTTTGTTTTATTAAATATTAAATAGGTATAAATTTTTTAATGATTAAGGTATAAAACATACAAATGGTTAAGGTATAGAAAACAATTTTCTATCTTAAAAAATAGAGCTTTAACATAATAGAGCCCAACCCGAAGCTACCCTACTTTCTCTCTTCTCTCCAAGAGTTAAATATTATTTTAAACTTCTGTTATAATTTTGTTTTTCTTTGTTGTCTTTCTGTGAATGTTTCTATCTATATATAATGTTTTTTGTTGTTTTTCAAATAGAATCCTTTTTTATATGTATAGATGTTCTACATTTGCCTTTTTCACTCAACATTATGTTCCCAAGATTTAACTGTGTTGATACATGTAAATGTAGTTAATTTTCCTACTTTAGGATATTTCAGTATATATCTGTGTTAATTTTTTTAAAACCCATTCTGCTGTTAATGAAGATTTGGATTGTTTCCTCTTGCTGATATTACAGAAGCGGCTCCTATGAACATACCTGTATCAGCCTTTTCTGTTTTTTCTATATTTCATTCTGTTCAGTTTAAACTCTCATTAGCCATCTCTTGTCATCCCTGCTGTGAGGAGTTTGAGAGACCTTTCCAAAGACCTTTCCTCTATTGGATTTTCCCACTTCTGCCCTACTAGTAATTAACCTTAACAGCATAATGAGTTAATAAAATTATATTTTTTCCTCTCTTAATTGTAGATCAAGAAGCTACTCTAGAAGTCGGAGTAGAGGATGGTATAGCAGAGGCCGCACAAGGAGTCGGAGCAGTTCCTACCGCAGTTACAAAAGTCATAGGTGAGCTCGTGAATCCCACCCTATAATGTGGTTTCCCATCTGTCTCCCTGCACAGGCAGAGTGGAGTAGCTGTTGAAAAGGGTCTTGTCATTGCTCAATACCAAACCAGTGTCCCACCTGTGTCTTCCCCTTCCCCACCCAGTTCTTCCCCATTGACTTTCTTTATGTGCACCTCATAGAAGAATTGTATAAAACTTAAAACCTTTCCTGTGAAACCCAACAGGCTTTAAAAAAAAAAAAATCCAGTGTGCTTTTAATACGAAAAATGAAATAAGTATAGCTGCTGGATTTCATTGTGTTTTCTCCTTAATGGGTAAATAAATGCCTAGATTTTTTATGTAGCCTGTCCTGATCCACAAATTGATGGTCCCTCATGTGGTTACTCTTAGGACGTCCAGCAGGAGCAGATCCAGGAGCAGCTCCTATGATCCCCACAGTCGGTCCAGGTATGGACAGGGACTGGGAAACTACTCCTTAATTCCCTTTTTAAAGGTGTTGTATTTCATGGGAAAATTCCGAGGTCCAGCCCCCACAGGGTCCAGGGGTACCCTCAGGATGAACGGTGTTGGCAAATGAATGAATGAATGAGAGAGGAAAGAATAGAAGCTGATATTCCTTGGTTTACACAGAAAGCCAATAAAGCCCCAGACAAGGGACTTGTTTTGTTCACGGAGGCCGCAGGCGCCCTCTCGCCGGAGTGAAGACACAGAGCGCCTTTTCGATCGGGTCTTAGAAGCCCAGGCAGGAAAGTGAACGCAGAGAGCCTCTGTGCTCCAAGGGCTCAGCCTGAAAAAAGAGAGGGAGGGAGAGGGAGAAAGGGAGAGAGAGAGAGAGAGAAAAAAAAAGAATGATTGACACGGGGTGACCAAGCTTTGGTGAGTGAAGCCTCCAACTTTATTTTCAAAAGGAACTTTTATACCTTGACTTGTACATAGAGGGAAATGAAAGATGCAAGGTCATACAGAGTCAGCCCAAACATTACATCTGTTTTGTCTTTATCGAAACCAGTATTTTTTCTGCATACCTTTCCCATAAACAATGTTGTGTACATTATCTTCTGGCCTTGGAGGCCTGTGGACATTTTATGACCCTCTTTTGATAAAGCCTGCTCAATCAGAAAACTTATTTTTCCTTGAAGTGTTTTTTCTTTATATTTCTAATCTGTGTCAGCCTCAGAAAGTGCTAAACAGGGTTACATTCTCATGGAGCAAAGGTGCAGTGAGTTGCAACAAAGAAGGAACCAATTAGCTCAAAGGTCTGATGTGGTTAAATTCAAGGCTACTATTTGTTTTTCTTACATTCCACCTATGTTAACTAATGCACTCCCAGGTGCACAATGGATAAGGGATATGGGAACTTGGCAGCAAGCATTGGCTCAACAATGAAATCCTACACCAGTGCTACTCTAATAGTTTTTAACTCTTCGAAAGGGCCTATATTTTTAGAGTGTTTTAGGCTTCCCGTGCCTCTCACAGTTGGGAGGCTGTAAAATCACATGCGTAGCTGCAAGAGTCTGGATAAACTTGTCAGGCAAGCTAGAATGCTAACAGGGGGGTTTGAATTGAAATACTCCTTTCGTGTCCAAGAGACTTATTAGCTAGAGCCCTAAGTTGATTTTCTCCAGAGAAAGGTGGCCAGGGATAGCCGCCTGTTAATGTCAGAAGAGTTGGTGAAAGGCACAAAATAGTAAGACAGACAGATTCTGGTTTTGGGGTAGATGCTCGAGCAGGTCCAGGGGGTCCCTCAAGTCCTAATCTGCCTTGCTCATCAGGTCTCTTCCACATGACCTTGTCATGGGTGGGATCTCCCGTGCTGGCTCCCTGCAGGAAAACACGTCTTTGACTTTTTAAACAGTTTTTATTTGTTGACCCATTTTGCTCTAGTGTCAAAAGTGATGGTGTCAAATTGTAATGGCAGGGATTTATTGACTCTAACTGCCTATAAGATGCACCAGATTCAGTTGAACTAACTCAGGGTCAACTTTGTGATATTTTTCAATGCAGAAAAGAAATTAACGTTTTTCTGTTTAATATGGTAAGTCTGATTTGGAGCAGTTGTTAAATGTTTCCAGTACGTGTTATGCACATATGTCTTCATTCTGTCATATAGTGCCCATGTTCTTTGAGGACACTTAAGAACCTAAAAAGAAATGGGAATATATGAATATTTGAATGGGAAAATTTAGTGTTTGTTATTGCTGTTAAAGCAGGTCCTACACTTATGATAGCTACTATAGCAGGAGTCGGAGCCGAAGTAGAAGCCCAAGGAGTGACAGTTACCACCGAGGCAGAAGCTACAATAGGCGATCCAGGTGGGTCTCTGTTCCTCAAGTTACTGCGGGCATTTGGGGTATGGGGCGATAGACTGCTACAGCAGAGAAAGCATCATCGTCTAAGGACAGAAACTCTTCTTTCTCTTGTTGAATTTCTTCAGTCCAAAGGCAGTTACTGAAAGTAGGCTTTGTATTAAGAGTTGCTGGGTAATGTTTATTGGTTGTGTTTAAACATTAAACATTTAAACATGTTTAAATCTAAAGTGGGTTCTTAAATATTCACATATCCTTGGACAAACATTTCTTTTGGAAGGAATAAAGAGAGAAGACCACTCAAACTGTGGACCATTCTTTAGAGTTACTTGCTAGAAATAACAGCCAATTTGTCAGTTTTAAATTTTTTAAAGGTAGTATTTTTTTTTAATATGTAATAAAATGTCACAGTCACTTGCTTCAGTAGCAGGATTTGTGGTTTAATGGTTAAAAATGTCTTTTATATGTTAATATGTATTCATAGATATGTTTTATGTAACATATAGTTATTGCAGAAGTCTTTTTGGTTACTTTTTGTGTGTATCTTTCCTGGTGGCTTCTGGTCTTACCCTCCCTCACCACCACTGCACTACCCCCATGCCTTGCAGTTACAGTCATTGGTGCTTATAGAATTTCAGTGTGATACAGACACTCCCTTATTTGAAACTCTTCAAGTACACCCCAGTGACCTTAGGGGCAGGTCCACCAGGCTCCTGAGTATTGCATGGAGGCCTCTCCACCTACCACCTCCAGCTTGGGCTTTTCTGTGTTCCCTGCACTAACATTCTGGAACCTTTATTTTCTGCCTAGAGATTCACATGCCCATTTCACCGTCTCCCATCCCACCTCTTGAAATAACCCATTCACTGCTCACCCTGAGATATGGTCCCTGCTGTGTGTTTTATTTATCTTACCCCCTATTCCAGACTACCCTTGAGCCCAGGGAACTCTATCTGCTGTGTGTGTGCCCTTAGCATCTAGCAGAGTGCCTGGCTTTCTGTGGATATTTTTCCCAAAATAACTGAATGGTAACCATAACCAAAGTCTTCTTGACTCACTATCCCAGCGGTCCCATCCCTGCCTCACCTCACCCTCACCCCTCATTGGGCTCACATTTTGATTTGATTTTGATTTCCTTTTTTTTTCCCCCCTTGTCTTTTAATGAAACTCTTGTTGGCCTTTTTCCCCCTTACTTCTTCAGTCTAATTAAATATTGATGTTCATTTTGGGTAACATGGAAAATTATTCTCATTTCCTTGAGTGGATTTCAAGTAATTCCAAGTAAGAAAGAAGTGCTGCTTCTTCATCTACACCTCGACATCACCGCCCTCTGTCACTAACATCTTTGGGAAGTCCACAGTGCCGCCATGGTCAGCACTGTACTTTCCTACGCACTGTGCTGTGCCTCCTCGAGTCACTTGCTTTCAAGCCCCTTATATCAAAAAAGAAGCTCCAGCAGGAATTCACAGGGTTGAGAGTTAAAAGGTATTTGTTTATTTGTTTTGTCTTGTTATACAGGAGTTGTAGATCTTATGGCTCTGACAGTGAAAGTGACCGAAGTTACTCTCATCACCGAAGTCCCAGTGAAAGCAGCAGATACAGTTGAAAGTGTCCCCCTTTTTTATATGAATTATATCTTACGTGTAAATATCTGGTAACTTAAAAATTTAAGAAACTTAATGGCAGTCTGTTGTTCTGTTTTGGTATTAGAGATGAATTTGAAAAATAGACACTTCCTAATTGTTATTTGTTTATTTACATGTACATAGAATTTAAAATACAGATATGTCTCCTTAAAATATTTGTATGCCACATTTTACAGTAGCCAACTATGGAAATTAATTTCTTTTTCTTGAATCAAGAAATCATGAAATTTAAGTATAATTTGCAATATTATTTTAGATAGATTATTTGTCTCATGTATTTCTTAGAATACAGATTCTTTTTGCCCATTTTTAAGGTTTTAGCATCTATGCTGCCCAAGCATAGAACTGAAGGAGAACTGTGGAAGGTGGCCAAATACTTCCATACCAGTTACACAGTCCTGTTCATGTGTGCTCTTAAAAACAAACCACCCAGAATTGATACTGATAGTAACCAGGAGTGTAGGGCAGTGGCTCCTTTCTTCTTTGTTGTTTCAGAGGATCAAGAACGTGGTCATAATACAGCCCACTGTCTTATTTCAGGCTGGTGGGTGAGGTTAAAAAGAATAGATCAGCCTTAACTATAAATATCTGCACTGTCTCTGTAGCCCTAACGTTTCATGTGCTTTTTTAATAAATACTATTAGAAGTTCAGTTTGTTTAAAAAAAAAGTTCTATTCCAGTTTATGCTCTGGTGCTTGGTAACTTTTGGTGCATTATTCTTTCTATATATTAGAATTCCATCAGAGAGAGAAATTTTTTAAAAGTTCATTGGCACCAAGTAGGGTTCATTGTAAGCTGTATTCACTTTTAACTATTTGAGAGCTTCTCTCAAGCACAGGTGTGGGCTGGGGGCCATGGAGCAGGCAGGATTGGCACAGGGCTGTGTGACCACTTGGGTATGCTGCCCAGAACTGATGCCTGGAAGAGGTGAATGGAGAGTGGACTACAAAAGTAACACTAAGATCTACCTGCCACCATTTTGGACACATCTTTCAGGGCTTTACTTTAAAGCCTTTCAAGTAAGAGATGTAAGAGCAGTTGAACTGTTCTTAGCACCCGCCAGCTTGTTCCCCTGTTTCAGTGGCCTGCAGTGATACAGTGAAATCTTGTGTGAGATTGGTAAAGCTATGACAACAGACAGGAAATCAGGGTGTGCAGTACTGCATAGATTACACATATTCAGTGTCTTGGGTGGTTCCTGTAAAAATGATTTGACCTATAAAAACTGGTGAGATTTTGGGTTTTTTTATCTTTAGTTTGAGCTTTTTCCCCAAGTGTACTTAATCACCTTAGTGCCAGTTTTATCCAGTTATGCAGAAGAAATTCATATTGGATATTTGATACAGAACTTTGTGCCATCCTACCCCTTGCCTGCTATACTTGGGAAGTGGGAAAGAACCCTCAGTTGAAGGGATCTGACCACCCCTGATGGATGGAGGGGTGACCTTGGATGTATTACAACCATCACCTATAAAAGGTTCATAAACAGGGTTAAGTGGCCAATTGTTTGCCAAGTTGATAGATGAGAGTACATTAGAAAGTAGGACCTGACTCAACCAAACACTTGATGGTGATTATAAAACAATCTGTGATTCATACGAGCATTCTCAAAAGTTGCCTGCAGAGGAGAATATTGCTTTAATAATCAGTGGAAAAAACTGCATTTAGAACATAAACCAAAACTGCCAAATCTAATTACGTTAAGAAAAGTTACCTTTAGGCAGTGTGTTAGTTTTCTATTGCTGTGTAACAGATTATCCCAAACTTAGCAGCTTAAAGCAATACTCATTTCTTAGCTTACAGTTCTGTAGCTCATGAGTCCAGCGTGATATGGCTGGATTCTCTGCTCAGGGTCTCACAAGGCTGAAATCAAGGGTCAGCAGGGTGGCATTCCTTTGTGGAGGCTCTGGGGAAGAATCTGCTTCCAGGTTAATTCAGGTTGTTGGCAGTATTCAGTTTCTTGCTGGCTGTCAGCTGGGGTCCTCTCTCTTGGCTTCTTAAGGCCGCTCGCATTCCTCCATCTCCAAACCAGCAATGGCCCATCGGGGTCTTCTCATGCTTTAGATCTCTCTGCCTTCCTCCTCTGTTTTAAGGTTCATGTGATTAGATCACGGTTCATGTGTGAGACAGTGTCCCTATTTAAGGTCAGCTGTGCCATAGAATGTAATCACAGAAGTGATATATTTACAGGTTTCTGGGATTGGGGCATGAAAAGAGGGAAGGGCGTTTTGGAATTCTACCTCCCACAGGCAATAACTTTGCAGGTTGTGCTATGGGTAGAATTTTATCCTGAAAAGGTGAGCCCTAGAAGCCTCATTTGTTTTCTCCGTGGAAAAGAACAGCCCTCAGCTGCACCATTCAACTTGTGTGTTTACTGAATGGACTACAGAAATAGCTTTTCTTCCTAAAGGGGATTGTTCTGTATTTTAAGTTATTTTTTAATAAAATTGAATTACATCATGTATTGTGCTTCTTAATAGAAAATGCATTATTGGACTGTTTTTGTAATGTCCTCTTTATTGCAAATAAAACATGATATAGCTGGTATTGTTCAAAAATAGTAGAAAATACTTCTGTATATATTGGCAATGTCTAATTTGTATATACTTCATTTAAATTCCCTAAAACTTAAAAGGGAGGCCTTGTAGAAATTAAACTATATACTTAGTCTAAGTTTGAGTCTGAGCATGTTTCATCCTTCTTTATTCACCAAGACTTCAAATAGTCTTTCTGAAATGGAAAAGGAAGCATTGAGTCTCTTTGCTGACCCAGCGAGGGAAGAGATTTCATCTCTCTCTGTGGCTCATTTTCCTCTTCTGGCCGAGTATCTGTGGTGGGGCACTGCTGGGGTCCAGCCTCAGCAGAGTCCAGGGATACCCTCAGGAGGAACGGCGTTGGAGAAAGAATGACTCAGGGAGACCAAGCTTAGGTGAAGCGAGGCCAGTAACTTTATTTTCAAAAGGAGCTTTTATACCCTGACTTGTACATAGAGGGAAATGAAAGATGCAAGGTCATGCAGAGTCAGCCCAAACACTTCAGCAGTTTTGCCCTTATCGAAACCAGGATTTTTTTCTCTATGCCTTTCCATAAACAAGGGTCTTATGTACATTATCTTCTGGCCTGGAGGCCTGTTGACATTTTATGACCCTTTTTTGATAAAGGTTGATCAACCAGAAAACTTATTTTCCCTTGAAGTGTTTTTTTTTTTTTTCTTTATATTTCTAATCTGTGTCAGCCTCAGAAAGTACTAAACAGAGTTACATTCTCACCAAGCAAAGTTGCAGTGGGTTATAACAAAGAAAGAACTTATTAGCTCAGAGGTCTGATGTGGTTAATTCCAAGGCTGCTACTAGTTTTTCTTATATTCCAACTATGTTAACTAATGCACTCCCAGGTGCACAATGGATAAGGGATATGGAAACTTGGCACCAAGCATTGGTCCAATAATGAAGCCCTTTACCAGTACTATTCTAATAATCTTTCACCCCTTAAAGGGCTCTATGCCCATTAGGACTTTTAGAATGTTTAGGCTTCCCATGCCATTCATGGTTGGGAAGTTGTGAACAATCAATCATGTGCGTTAGTTGCAAGAGTATGGATAAACCTGCCAAGCAAACTAGAATGCCAACAGAGGGGGTTTGAATTGAAATATTCCTTTCATGTCCAGGAGACTTATCAACTTAGAGCCCTAAGTTGATTTTCTCCAGAGAAAGGTGGTCAGGGATAGCCCCCTGCTAATATCAGAAGAGTGGTTGAAAGGCATAATACAGTAAACAGTAGACAGATTTTGGTTTTGGGGTAGATGCTCGAGCAGGTCCAGGGAATCCCTCGAGTCCTGATCCGCCTTTGCCTGTCAGGTCTTCTCTGCATGACCTTAGTCATGGGTGGGATCTCCCGTGGTGGCTCCCGGCAGGGCACGAGGTGGTGCTAGAGACAACTTGAGGCAGAAATGTTTACCTAGGCAGAGAACCATTGATGGTGCTTGGTCATGCTTCCCCTACCAACTCCAGATTTCTTTCAGGTCCAGTTGTCATCCAGCTGAGGTGGCCTGCATACAGGCATCCTTGCAGAGAAGGGACTGTGTCCCACCCCATCTGTGAGATGCTGCCCAGGGACAGCATGTTTACCTGCTAAGCCACCTACAGCCTCCGCCTTCCTTCCCTAACAGTGGTTCGCCAAGCAAGCACATAGCACTTAACTCCAGGAGAAAATATTCCTTGTGATATTTTTAGCATCCACATGAGAATTTGCAGGGCAAGTACAATTAACTTTTTTCTCCTCAGAACTCAAAGGGATTTGTACTTTGTTAGTGAATACAACATAACCTCACACAGTAAGGTTGGCAGAGATTCAGTTTCCAAAGTTGAGTTAACAGTAAACCACCAAGTCAGGTAGTTCCTGAAAACAGTCAAATCTGGATGTGTTGCCTTAAAATTTAAAGAAAATTGTAGAGTCAGTTTGCTGTAGGGAAATCCCCAAATGAGGTTCCTTTAGGGTCGTTTATTTTTTAGAAAGCACCATGATCTTTACTGATGTTCTGATAGCATCTTGATCGGCTGGGCAGTATTGGGAGGAAATGTGTCAAGGACTTTTGACTGTTCTGAATTAGCTAGCAAGAGGATTCAAGGGAAATAACTGTGCCTCACAACTGACCATGAATACTGGGCAGCCATTACTGGAAGAGAAAGGAGGTACCCCCAGTGCAGAATGAGTGACACAAACTGTGTAGCCAGGTGAGGGGGAAGAGACTGGGCTCAGATGGCTGGTCTTTAGGAGAGGGAATCCACTCTGCCGCTGCTCAGAGAGGTGAGCGCCTAAATCCCATGAGGGACTTGTGAAGAATGGACTGGGCAGAATGCCAAGAGGACTCCTGCACAGCAGTCCTTTGATGCTGTAACGGTTGGGGGGAGGAGCTGGTTCCCTGGAAGATGGCAGCTCGTAGACAGACCCTGGGCAGCTTCAGCCAGTACCTGAGGAACATGAGGCAAGGAGGGCCTACCTGGGCAACACGCAAAGGAGCAGGAGGCTCTAACGGACTGTTTTCTTGAATGATTTCAGTAGAAGGTAAAGGCAGAGTACTCCATTGCGCCTGCCTCCTTTACTCCCTATGAATCAGAAGGACTGCAGTGGGTCTATGCCAAGCTTGGGGTCAAGCACTTCTGCCTCTTGGAGACCCCAGGCCCCAACATTCACCTTCTATAGCTATTGAGCTCAAGCTCTACAGACTGAGCTGAGTTTCACAGTCTGCAGGACCCAGACTAGCTGGGGGAGGGTTGTGTCTCTTCAGCCAGCCTGGAGATCTGAGGGCATTGGGGTTAAAAAAAAAAGTGACCTGAGCACTCAGCACAAACGCTTGCATTCTGCATCTGGAGGCCTGCCACTCATTTGTAATGTGAAGCTAATAGTCCTTAGACTGCTGGTCTCTCAGCTCACACCCAGAAAGAGGGTGCAACCAGACATGAAAACCAGGAGTGCGCACCCCTTTCCAGACCATCCTGGAGATGAATCAGCCTCCCAGAGAGCCCACAGGGGATAGGACTCTGGGCTGGCATGTCCCCAGTCTCCAGTCACCAGGGCCTCCTGCAACTAAAATCTCTGCCACCAGGCTAGATTCCCAGAGAAGGATCCCACCGGTCTCAATGTCTCTGGCCCAATTGGACTTTATTTTGAAGGAGTAAAGGATCTCTGTGAGCAACTATTCTGTGGCACAGCCCTTAAGGGTTTGGGGTCTGAGCCAGACTGCTTGGGTTCAAGTTTCACTCTGATACTTCTTGGTGGGTAACTGGGTAAATTGTTTGACCTTTATAGTTATTAATATAACTTCTCCATTTTAGGAGCGGTGAGGATTAAATGCTTACAAGTAAGCACACGTTGAAGTGGTTCGGGGACACTAGTTCCTATGCTTGCCTCCAGGTGGAGAGTATGAGGAGGGCCAGGCTCAGTCACTAGTGAGAGGCCCAGGGCCCCTTGAACCAGCAGGGTGGAGAGGATCCTGGAAGCTGCTAGGGAGGCCTTAAATGCCTAGGCCATGACGTTTATGCTGCTGGAGGGAACTGGGCAACCTGCTGGTTTGAATTAGGCCCTACCACCTACAGCTGTAGCCTATTAGTGCTGAGCTCTGAACAGGAGCGATCCACTCCCCTCCAACCCCTCACCCAGGGATCTCTGCTCCCTCAACCTACAGAGCCCTGGGTCCACACCTAGTGGGTAAGTTGAACTTCCCTGCCACCCCTCCAGCCCTGTGCTGCAACATCCCTTTCTGTTTTCTGGCGCTGCCCACTCTACTCCCCCATTGCAGTTAACGCAGCTCCACGCCCCGCCTAGGGAGGCTAAACCCTGTTGTGTGCAGACGCACGCAAGTGCTGCCCCAGCACGTTTTGGGTCTGTTCCTCCTCCAACATGGGAGAGAAGTTCGGGGCTAGAAGCTTAGGGAAGTTGTGGGGGAAAAAAAAGCAGAAAACACCAAGCTGGCCTCTAGAAGCAGGGGTGTGGCTTTGCTGACCTTGCCAGCACCCAGTCCCAAGTGTCTGAGGATCATCCAGCCCTGCCCTGGTCTCCACAAACTCCTGACTTGCCCCCGTGGCATGTGATTCTGGCCTGGGATCCCCCTCACAATAACTCGTCCCACCTTGGACCCTCTAGAAAGCCTGCCTTGACCAACCCTGAGTGGAAGATCCTGTGGCATGGCCCTTTTCAAGGCCAAGGGAACAATTCTGCCTATCTCCATCCGGCTACTCCTACAGGACAAGAATCTGGATTCTGCTACATCAAATCACCTCTGGTTCCCTGCAGATGTTTAACTGTATCCTCCCTTGGGGCATGTGCAGGGGAGTACCCTCCCTCTCCTTTTGCTCTAGTGTTACTCAACTTTCAGTCTTCAGCTCTGAGGCAGCCCCACATGAGCCCACCAGACAGCTCTTCGGACAGTGCCTTCCTGCCATGTCTCATGTGACCCAAGTGCCAATAGCCTCTCCCAGAACTGGCTTGTCCTGGGGTTCCCCCAGTAGATGGGCTGTAGGCCAGAGAAGAAAGGGGAACAGCTGAGGTCTTCAGGAAGACTGAGCCCCCTATTCCTTCCTTTCTCACCCAACCTCTAGCCCCTTCTTTGGCTTGACTATTGCAACCAAGGCCAATTCCAAAAGGGCCAGCAGCCCTACCTTGGTCACGCTGGCCACAACCCCTGCCAAACCTTGGCTGGGAAATGGGCCCAAGAGTGTCCCTTGCAGCCGTCTGCCAGGCTCCTCCCAGTTTGTGGGGCAGGCTGCTCCAGCCTCATCTTTCCTTGGCTCCTCACACTGGTATCTGACTGTGAAATCTGTCCTGCTCTGCCTTCACTGTCCTTAGCCAACCAATGGGTACACAGTTCCTCTCTTACTACCTCTCAGGCCCGTGCAAGGGAGCCACAGAGTCAGATGAGGAAGTGGGTTGGGATGGTGGAAGAAGCAGAAGGCAGCCCTGAGGTGATGGGCTGGTCAGACATGCAGGTTGCTCTGGCCTGGCCTCAGCTTGAGGCCTTTGGGAGCTGAGTCAACTCACCCACCACAGCCACAGAGATGCAGCGTATCTGCTGTGTGGTCATCGCTGGGGGCATGAGCCCCCATCTGTGCCCCTTCTTCTCTTGCCATCTCTTTTTTCCACCAAGGTCTCATCTCACCCTCCATCCAGCTATGTGGTTTCTTCCTCTTTCTCTTGGCACTCTTTGGTCACCCCCATTTTTGCCCATGAGATGGTTTTCTCCCTGACCCTGGAATGGCCTTGTCTTAAGGGCCTAAATCCTGGCCTCACGGGAGGCCGTTGCAGTTTCACAGGACAGACATCAGACTGCGGGATGGCGCCTGCCTGGGATCTTGGCTTCTACTCCATTTCCTTTTCTGGCACCCAGAACCAAGTTACTCTGAACTGGCCCCAGAGGCCCTGCCCCCTCATGAGCAAGGTGGCATACTCAGGGGACACTGCTACAGCCAGGCATGGGCGGGTGTGTAAGCGCAAGTGCATGTGTGAGTGAAGAGGGTGGGGGATACAGTGTGGTACTGCCCAGATGTGGGCAATGTGAAAGTGACCAAACATGGGGCAGCCATCAGCTTGGAGTAGGGGAACAGAAGCATCTGAATGATGACATAGAGGCCCGCAGAGGCCCCCTCTCCACAATAATGGCCCAACTACCACCTAGACTCTGCGAGGCCCACCGCCCTGTGGTCCCCACTCTGCTGCCTGCTTGGCCTGGCAGTGTTTCTTTGCAGCCTCTTGCCAGCACAACCGCCCCCAGCCCCCACTGGCATCCCTGCCAGAGCAGCATTCCGCAGGCCTGGCTGCATCTCCCCAGCAGAAACAGCAGGAAGGCCTCTCAGCAGCCATCAAGCTACATGGCTGGGGGACACAGTGGAACCTGGGCCTCTGGCCCTCACTCTTCTAGTCTTGACTACTCCCAGCCCTGGGTCTGTCACATGAAAGGATTTGATCAATGCCCCTGTGGTTCTCGTTCTCCCATCTCCTGCCCTGGGCGTCCCTGTGCAGCCAGAGGCAGCCACCAGGTCAGTATGGATTGACAAGAAGCAAGTTCTGGAGACGAATAACATAAACCCTGAGCTGCCCTGGGATCGGGGTGGGGGGTCAGCTCAGCTGAGATCCCAGACTCACTCTCAGGTCAGAGCAGCCCAGGTCAGAGGGTGGGGATGGTGACCCAGAGAGGATACGCAGGGTTCAGTCCCTCAGTGTGAGGTCGTTCAGGGGAGCAGGTGTAAGCCTTTTCTGTAACTGGTTGGTGGGCGCGGGAGCGCCCAGCTTCCCCATTTCGGTGCCTCCTCCTCCTATGACCCCACCTCGGTGGCGCAGCTGGAGGGCTCCCAGGTTAGACTCCGGGATGAACTTCCCGGCGGAAGGGGGGCTCGGTGCGAGAGAGTGAGTCCAGGGACCATCTTCTAGGATGGGAGCGACGGGGCCTGGCCGGAGTCCGCGGCGGCCCGAGGCGGGGCTGGCTGCACCCGGACGGCGAGTACCACGCGTGTCCGCGCCCCCGCCGGCGCGCAGGGCGGCCTGGCCCTTTAAGCGTCCAGACGGCGGCCCCAGCTGACGCGCGGGCTCCAATCGGCGCCCCGCGCCCCCCGCCCGCCGCGCCTGAGGCTCTGGGGCCGCAGCTGCTCGGCGGCTGCACTCGCCGCGGCCCTGCGCCTCCGCCCGCCCGGCCGCGCCCCCGGGGGCCATGGTCGCGGGGCCCTGCGCGGGGGCGGCCCCCAGCGCGGCGCTACATGGAGCGGCCCGGGCCTGGCCGCCGGGGGCAGCGCGATCCCGCGGGGCCCTGTGAGCCCCCAGCGCCACGGCACCATGGTACGCAAGGCCCTGCCTGTCCCCCCACTTATCCGCCCACCTGCCCGCTCTGCCCTCTCGAGCGAACAGCCGGTCGTCTCGGAGTGGAGGGGTGTGAGGGTTCTTAGCCCTCTCCGGGTCTCCCCTACCGCTTCTCTGGGTCCCTGCCGGCTGGGAATGCGGAGCTCTGACGCGGCCCTGGGCTGGGAAGGGGTTAAATTCCTGGGGTTGGGGCCGGGGCGCGAGAGGCTGAGGTCCTGCTTGGCACGGGCGGAGGGGGGCGCTTCTCTGGGCCGGGGACGGCGCCGCCCTCGGACTGGGTGATGGGGGGAGGGAGGAGGTCGGATTCCCGCCTGGGCCTTGGGCCACGTGGGCGCTGGAGCCGCCCTGCCAGGGGATTCGGGGCTCCTGGGCCAAGCGGGATGGGGGGAGGACGACTGCAGCTCTGGTCCAAACTCCTGTGTGACCTTGGACCCGTCCCCCGCCCTCTCTGGGCCTGTTTCTTGGGAAGGACGAGTGGCCTGAGTTGAGAGGAGGCTGGCACAGATACTCTCTCCCTAAAAGGAGGAGGCTGTAGGTCATGAGCCTGTGCCCCCTGTGCTCATTCTGGGTCCACCCACTGCTTTCTGGGGACGGAAGAATTGACCTGGGAGTAGGGGCTGCAGATGGACACCCAGGTTTCATCCTGGGGCCTCCAGGGAGATGCTGGGGCAGGGTAGGGAGCTAGCTGGTGGTTTTGTGATGGTGAGGCAGGGTACCTCTCAGGAGTAGAAGGCTCTGCCGGTGGTGCAGCCTCCGCAGGTGTCCCTGGCACCTGGCCTGCCCCCACCAGCCTGGCTTGTGGGGGAGGGTTTGAGGGCATGAAATGCCCTGGCAACACAAGTCCCTGACCACTCCTCTGGTCTTGTGTCTTAGCCCAGCTGGCCTGGACTTGGGTTGGGGTGTGTGACTGCAGCCGGCACAGCCAGATGGGGAGGGGCATCTACAGCTTCAGGAAACTGGCACATCTGGCTGGAGAGGCAGACACAGCTGGTGGGCCCTGTGTGGGAGGTACCAGGCCACTGGGGGTGGGGGTGGGGGTAGCCATACCCCACTGAGGGGCTGCCACATAAGGACTCAGGCAGCATCTGTGTGCCTGGTCAAGGAAGTCCAGTCAGGGCTCCTGGTTGTAAGATCCTTGGGCCCCTCAAGGGCCAGGGATGGTGCAGCCTTGCCTGGGGGTATTGCCTCAGAAATGGAGTCTCTGGGGCAACACTACCCCCCAGGCTAACCTTTCCTCCCCTGCTGAGGCCAGAGGAGTCTTCACTGGATCCTGGGACCAGATGTGCACACAGGAAATGTTAGGCACTGCCCTTGACCCATGGCAGATAGGCACTGGAGGGCATTCTGTGAAGGAGCAGTGGACCTGGGATGGGTACCCCACAACAGGTCTGACATTGACAAGTCCTTATCCAAGCTACTTCCCCACCACTCTCTGGCCCCTGGAGGCCCTGAGGAACTTCTGTTACAACCAAATTGCATCCTGACCCCTCACTGACTTGCAGGTGGCAGCCGCTCTAGGGAGGAGGGTACAGGTTGCCGGAGGTGCTGGTGGGGTCTGGGGAAGCACAGCTGGTCCCGAGACGCCTCGTCCTGCTTTTTGAGTCATTAAAGGCCAAGAAATACTTCTGTGTGGACTAGTATCCAGTCCAACACAGATTGGATGGCCTCAGCAGGGCTGAGAGTTCAGGGGCTCTGCTTCTGTTGACTGTGAGACCCTCCCACTCTGAGCCCATCTGTGTAATAAAGTTTGGTCCCAGAAGATGAATTAGAATGAGTCAGAGGATGGAGATAAAAGGGGGTTGGCACCTTATTCCTGTTAGATTGGCTAGACCTAGATGGGCTAGGAGCCCTGAGACAGAGGAACAAACAAGTGGCTTCTTGGCTGGAGTAAAGGAGGTGCTGGGGAGGAACTCAAGAGAGATGGTGGTGGACTTCCCTGCTGGGCCAGTGGTTGGGAATCTGCTTGCCAATACAGGGAACATGGGTTCAGTCCCTGGTCCAGGAAGATCCTACGTGCTGCGGGGTAGCCGGGCCTGTGCGCCACAACTGCTAGAGCCTGCAAGCTGCAGCTGCTGAAATAAAAAAGAGAGCATGAGGTGGGTGCTGCCCTGGGCTACTGGGTGTGAAGGGTGAAGCCCAGGGCAGGTCCTCTTATTCAAGTGACTGAAAGGACTGACATAAAGGGGAGGGGTAGGCTGTGGACGAATGGGACTGGGGTTTCATCCCAAGGCTTCCAGAGAGATGCATAGGGTAGGAGAGCTGATGGCTTTGCAGTGCAACAAGGTACCCTCAAATGTAGGAGGCTCTGACTTAGTGGACAGGGCCTGAGGAGGGCCAGAACCAGGCAGGTCTTTGATAGATGTTAACTGAATATCTGCTGTGCGCTGGATCCATGCAAGGAACTGGGCAGCCTGCCTGTCTGTGCTGCTCATCTTTTGGGGAAGCCGCTGTGGTGGGAGCAAGAATTAAGCCAGCCCTTGCTCCAGGCAATTCACAGATACTGAAAGTGGCCCAAGGATCTAATAATCTGACCAATCAGATTCAAAGGCCTCCTTCAGGCTCCACCAAGATGACATCATCTGGGAACATCTGGGCCTGGACCACACCTGACCTGGGGTCTGGGGGGCCTAGAGGGAAAGGGTTTGGTACAGGCCTTGGGATGCAGGACTTTTGATGCTAAAACCAGAGCTGTCCCCAGCAAACCAGTGCCGGGGTCCAGCCCCCGCAGGATCCAGGGGAACCTTTAGGAGAAACAGCATTGGCGAATGAATGAATGAATGAATGAGAGAGGAATAGAGGAGAGAAAGAAAGAAAGACAAGGGGAGACCAAGCTTCTTCAGTGAGCGAAGCCCATAACTTTATTTTCAAAAGGGACTTTTATACCTTAACTTGTACATAGAGGGAAATGAAAGATACAAGGTCATGCAGAATCAGCCCAAACACTCCAGCAGTTTTGCCCTTATTGAAGCCAGCATTTTTTCTGCATACCTTTCCCACAAATGATGTTGTGTACATTATCTTCTGGCCTTGGAGGCCTGTGAACATTTTATGACCCTCTTTTGATAAAGGCTGCTCAACCAGAAAACTTATTTTCCCTCAAAGTGTTTTTTCTTTATATTTCTAATCTATATCAGCCTCAGAAAATGCTAAACAGAGTTACATTTCTCATGGAGCAAAGGTGCAGTGAGTTACAAGAAAAAACCAATTAGCTCAAAAGTCTGATGTGGTTAATTTCAAGGCTACACTTGTTTTTCTTACATTCCAACTATGTTAACTAATGCACTCCCAGGTACACAGTGGATAAGAGATATGGGAACTTAGCAACAAGCATTGGCCCAATAATGAAATCTTATACCAGCACTACTCTAATAGTTTTTAACTCTTTGAAAGGCTCTATGTTTTAGGCTTCCCGTGCCTCTCACAGTTGGGAGGCTGTGAATAATCACATGCGTAGCTGCAGGAGTCTGGATAAACCTGCCAAGCAAGCTAGAATGCTAACAGAGGGGGTTTGACTTGAAATATTCCTCTCATGTCCAGGAGATTTATTAGCTAGAGCCCTAAGTTGGTTTTCTCCAGAGAAAGGTGGTCAGGAATAGCCCCCTGTTCATGTCAGGAGAGGTGGTGAAAGGCACAAAATAGTAAGACAGACAGATTCTGGTTTTGGGGTAGATGCTTGAGCTGGTCCGGGGGGGTCCCTCAAGGCCTGAAGCCTTGCTTATCAGATCTCTTCCACATGACCTTGTCATGGGTGGGATCTCCGGTGCTGGCTCCTGGCAAACCAGGACTGGGTCGTCTCAGGCATCCTTTCAGTATTTCCAGGCCCCGTGGATTCTCTCCCTGACACTCACTTACAGATAAAACCAATCCTGCCCAACCCCAAACACCTCAGGAACAGAAGTCACCTAGCTCACTGCTCTCTCTTTGGCCACTGTGCCTCCAGGAGAGTGACTGTGACTTTTCTTCCTAAAGTGTCTGGGGCTGGGCAGGATTGGTTTTATCTGTGAGTGAGTGTCAGGGAGAGAATCCATGGGGACCAGAAATACTGAAATGATGCCTCTGGGGAGACAACCCAGTCCTCGTTTTTGCTGGGGACGGCCCTGGTTTTAGCATCAGAAGTCCTGCATCCCAGGAAACCCCTAGGTTCCTGGCCCACCCGCATGGTTGGTCCCCCTCGAACCTTTTCCTTCCCCTTTCCTCCTTTTCCGCTTCCCTTCCCGGGATGGCTGCTCCCATTTCACAGTGGAAGAGCTGGAGGCCCAGAAAAGTCAGCCACTGACCCAGGAGCTGATATGCAGCCTCAGGAGTTTAAGCTCTGAGGGACAGCTGACTCGGCCTTGAATCCTGGTTCCCCATCGTCTTTGCTTGAGTTTCGGCACCTTCTCTGTCACGTGGAACCAAGAGTGATGGGGGGTGGGGGGCACCTCCTGGCTGGCCTCGACCTGACCTGTGCCGTCGGCCCCGCAGTTGCTGGTTGAGAAGACAACGGACTCACCGGCGGCCGAGTTCTCGCTGGTGGAGGACGTGGCGCTGCACTTCGCTTGCTTGATGGGCCGCCTGAACGAGCAGCGCCTCTTCCAGCCTGACCTGTGCGACGTGGACTTGGTGCTGGTGCCCCAGCGCAGCGTCTTCCCGGCCCACAAGGGCGTGCTGGCCGCCTACAGCCAGTTCTTCCACTCGCTCTTCACCCAGAACAAGCAGCTGCAGCGCGTGGAGCTGTCCCTGGAGGCGCTGGCGCCTGGTGGCCTGCAGCAGATCCTCAACTTCATCTACACGTCCAAGCTGCTGGTCAACGCAGCCAACGTCCACGAAGTGCTGAGTGCTGCCTCACTGCTGCAGATGGCCGACATCGCCGCGTCCTGCCAGGAGCTGCTAGATGCCCGCTCCCTCGGCCCCCCGGGCCCCGGCGCCGTGGCCCTCGCCCAGCCGGCTGCTGGCTGCACCCCGGCTGCGCCAACCTACTACTGCGACATCAAGCAGGAGGCTGACGCCCCAGGCCTGCCCAAGATCTACGCCCGAGAGGGCCCCGACCCCTACTCCGTGCGCGTCGAGGACGGGGCTGGGGCCACAGGTGGCACGGTGCCTGCCGCCCTCGGGCCGGCTCAGCCCTTCTTCAAGGAGGAGAAAGAGGGTGGCGTTGAAGAGGCTGGCGGGCCCCCGGCCAGCTTGTGCAAGCTGGAGGGTGGGGAGGAGCTGGAGGAAGAGCTCGGGGGTTCTGGCACCTACAGTCGGCGGGAGCAGTCCCAGATCATCGTGGAGGTGAACCTCAACAACCAGACACTGCACGTGTCCACAGGGCCCGAGGGCAAGCCAGGCGCTGCCACCGGCCCGGCCACCATGGTGCTGGGCCGGGAGGATGGGCTGCAGAGACACTCGGAAGAGGAGGAGGATGAGGAGGAGGAGGAGGAAGAGGAGGAGGAGGAGGAAGAGGAGGGAGGAGGCAGTGGAGCGGAGGAGGAGGAGGAGGAGGGCGGCAGTCAGGGGGAGGATGAGGAGGATGAGGAGGAGGAAGGGCACAGCGAGCAACAGGAGGAAGAGGAGGAGGAAGAGGAGGGGCACAGCGAGCAGGATCAGGAGAGCTCAGAGGAGGAGGAAGATGAGGAGGACGGGGAGGCAGGGGGCAGGCAGGGGGGGTTGGGGCGCCGCAGCAGCCGGGCAGAGCCCCCTGCCCACAGTCGCATGGCCACGAGGTCTGCCCGGCGCTGTGGCCCCCCTGAGCCAGAGGAGGCCGGGCGGCGGGGCGGGAAGCGGCCAAAGCCACCTGCAGGAGTGGCTCCCGCTCCTGGCTCCCGAGGGCCACAGGCGGCCGATGGGCTGGGGGCCAAGGTGAAGCTGGAGGAAAAACAGCACCATCCATGCCAGAAGTGCCCGCGCGTTTTCAACAACCGTTGGTACATGGAGAAGCACATGAACGTGACCCACAGCCGCATGCAGATCTGCGACCAGTGCGGCAAGCGCTTCCTGCTAGAGAGTGAGCTGCTGCTGCACCGGCAGACGGACTGCGAACGCAACATCCAGGTGGGCCTCCAAGGGGCCTGCAGGGGGCAGGCATCCAGGCTGAGCCAGGCCGGAACTGGGCCCTGGGTTCCTGCTGCCCGCGTTGTCTGCACAGTCTGCAGAGAGCAGGCTCAGCCGCCACCCCCAACCCCACCCCAGGGACAGTGGGACCAGCCACGGCCCAAGGGTGAGCCCAGGGTGGTGAGAGCTCAGGGGATGACATCAGGGAGAGCTTCCTGGAGGAGGCAGATAGAGCTGGGCTTCCGCAAGAGCAGAGATGTGCAGAAAGGATTGGAACAAACAGTACCCTTGCCAGAGGGGCAGAGGGGAGCCGGGACTCAGAAGAGAGTTGTCTGAGCATGTGAGGCTGGGGGACAGCCAGCTCTGAGGAGGGATGAGTCAGTGTTTTTGTAAGTCTTTGGACTGCTGCAAGGCCAGCAGGGCCCCCAGGTATGTAGTTTGGTAGATTGAGCAGTGCAGGAAAGCACAGAGGGGAGGAGGGGTTTGTCCGGAAGGGGGCGCCATTTTCCACTTACTGCAAGGGCTGAGTGGAGCAAGGGGCAGCCAGGCGGGAGGAACCCCTTCATTTAGCTCTTTGGAGGTACCAGCTGGCCTGGGCATGGGGAAGAGGGACTGGATGAGCAGTTCAGGAAGTGCAGGGGGCCCAACAGGAAGGCTGCCGGGGCCAAACAGGGGAGCTGGGCTGACTGCCAAGCCTTGAGCCAGCCTGCATCTGGGCCAGCCTGGCCTTTCAGGGTGAAGACAGCACAAGGCCAGCCAAGTGATTTTTTGCCTTTTCTGGCCGAGAGTGAGGTTGAGGGGCAGTAGGTAGGCGATGCTAATTGCCTGAACTAATTGCTAATTGGAGAAAGTGTTACCTGAGGGTTACCTGGATTCCTGCCCCACCCTCAGGCACATGCTCCCACTTGCCTGCCTGCTGGGCTGCCCTGTGACTCGCCACATGCACACCCCTGAGCTTCTTTCCTGAAAGGAAAAGACGCTTGTACTTCTGCCCTGGGTACCCTGACCCAATTTCTGCCTAAGCCCTGGCCTACTGCAGGGTTAAGGGCCCAGGAGACGAGGAGGAGGGGAGTGTGGTCCCCAGGGTTCCCACTACCATCTCGTGTCCAAGAGGCCCTTGCACCTCCCGCAGTCCCCCAGCCCTTTGGAACCTGTTCCCTTGGGGATCTCCGTGGTGTCAAGGTATGGGTCCCAGTAGGGAAGGCAGCAAAGATAGTGTCTCAGCTTTGCCAGGACCTGTTATCCGAGGGGCTCCCTCTTGAACTGTAGCCTCCTCACCCACTGTGGCCCTTCAGCCAGTTATGTATCTCCCCTCTGTAGAAAGATGTTTTGTTGAAATGAGCAGAGGAGGGACTTCATGGAAGAGGTGGTCCATGACCCTAGTGAGTTCAGGATGAGGAGGGAGAGCCCCAGGCTGCAGCCCTGGGTGGGTGGACAGGTGGGTAAGAATATTTAGGGATTTACCACCCCTGACTCTCAGAATATCAAACGTAGCTGGTCCTTGGCCATCAAGACCTCTCTCTTGAGCACAGTTCAGGTGAGGAAACTGAGGCCTAGAGAGAGGCAGTGACTTGTCCTAGGTCACATGGTCCTGACCCAGGGCCTAAAGTCTTCTCATTCCACAGTGTGTGACATGTGGCAAAGCTTTTAAGAAGCTCTGGTCCCTCCACGAGCACAATAAAATTGTGCATGGCTATGCAGAAAAGAAGTTCTCCTGTGAAATTTGTGAGAAGAAGTTCTACACCATGGCTCACGTGCGCAAGCATATGGTTGGTAAGTCTAGGCCTGTGGCGGAACGAGCCCAAGGTCCAAGCTGGGCCAGCTGCTGGGTGTGCTAGGAAGTCTTTCACATCCAGGGACAATATAAAGGGATGAGAAGGCGCCAAGTAGCTGGGAGGTGGGGCGGGGACAGTGGATGGGGCAGTCGGACCGGGGAGGGGGGAGGGCTAGTCTGGGGCCAGGGCTGCCATGTACGGTTGGGCAGGTTGCACACGGCACAAGGGCTCATGACAGGAGGGCAGGTGGAGACCAGAATCCAGCTAGCACACTGCTAGCCAGGCTGCCATCCCAACAAGGGGCTGGGTCCACCAGAGCACCTTCTGCTAAATTACACAGAGTGCTTGCTGTGTGGGCTGACACAGCCCCTGTCTCAGTCTGAGGACAGCTGTGCCCCTGACAGGGCTTCAGACTTCTCTGAATGCAACCCTCCTCCCAGGGGTCATACCTGGACACAAGTGTGTCTTGGGCCACTTCGCTACCTTGGGCATGGCTGTCCCTCCCCTCTAGGTGGGCCTGGCTGAGTCTGGTGTCTGGGTTGCCCTCCTTTCTTTGCCCACTTGGGGGATGGAGCTCTCCCCACTCCCTAGCCAGGGAGAGAGTGAGCCCTGGCCAAGCCCGATGCTCTTTCTCTACCAGACAGTTCTGGAGGCTTCCAATAAGAACTGACTGGGAGCTGGGAACCTGGGGTATAGGTATCAACCAGGAGCATGCTAGGTAACGCAGGATTGGTGGTCCTTCCTGGGCTTGGATTCCCCAGCTCTGAACTGTGAGGGGGGCCCTCCCTGTCTCCAATTGCTTCCTCCCACATCTTCCTTGGAGTTTGTTTTGGCGGGGAGTGCAGATAACTCCTTCTGGATGGCAAGGGACCCAAGGCTGAGGCCTTTACAGGTGCCATCCTCTGTAAAGCCCAGCCACCTTGGAGAGCCAGGACCACTCTTCCTGTTTTTATAGAAGAGGATGCTGAGACTCACTGAGGCTCACAGCAGCCATGCAGGGAACCAGCAGCTGGGCCAGGATTTGAGCCGAGGCTAAAGAACCATGAAGGCCTCTGTGCTTGTCTGAGCAGACAGAGACCTAGCAGGGGGTGTGGGGGGGGAGGGACAGGGAGGGATGGGGAAGGACCTTGCCTGGGGGACAGAGGCCACGGGGCAGGTCCCAGGGTAGATGGTGCCCCAGAAGGTGGGTTCAAGGCTCAGCGTGGCGGGTGGTCCAGCAGGGGTCCCCTGGGAGAAGCCAGATGGGTCCCCCCCAAGATGTCATGGCCATGGTGCCTGCCCCGTAGCCCACACCAAGGACATGCCCTTCACCTGCGAGACCTGTGGGAAGTCCTTCAAACGCAGCATGTCTCTCAAGGTGCACTCCCTGCAGCACTCCGGGGAGAAGCCGTTCAGATGCGAGGTGAGTCCACTTCCGCCCCAGGGACCACCCTGAACAGGGCAGGGATCAGGGGCAACAGCAGCTTAAAAACCAGGGGGTGGGGGGACTGGAGTATAGGGTGCAGAAAGAGAGGGGGCCCTCCTGTTGTTTGCATCCTTCCCTGGTTGCCCACCTACAACCCCCCTACCACATACCCCTGCTTCCTCTCCCTATCTCAATGCTGCACGTTCAGGGTGGGAAGTCTGTGTGGGTTGGAACCACAGGACAGGCTTTCTGGAGAGGTGGAGAAAGACACATCTTAGGCAGAGATCAGAGATAAGAGTTGCAGGTGGGGCTGAGGGAGGCCTTTGGACAAGGAGGAAGGATGGAGAGTCTTAAGCACAAGGGCTCCCTCCACTCTGGGGCCTTTTCCCACTTGCTGAGCCCCATTCCTGCCTGGGCCTCTCTACCTGTGACCCGTGCGCTGCCCCACCCCAGAAGCACCTCAGCCGGCCTTGGCATCCACCCCTCCTTGCCCAGGAGTCCCTCCCGCTGTGAGTCCTTCCACGGACCTGTGAGCTGGAGACCAGCACTTCCCTCCCTGAAGGTTATTCCCCTGCTCTGCCCTGGGTCTTGCCCCCACCCTACCCTGCCCTCAGAACTGCAATGAGCGCTTCCAGTACAAGTACCAGCTGCGGTCACACATGAGCATCCACATCGGCCACAAGCAGTTCATGTGCCAGTGGTGTGGCAAAGACTTCAACATGAAGCAGTACTTTGATGAGCACATGAAGACCCACACAGGTACCCATGTCCAACGGTGATGGCTTCCGCGCCATAGCGGGCATCCTTCTCTGCCCTTTTCTGATGCTAAGCCCTGGCCTCCCTGACTCCCAAGGTTGGGTGAGGGAGGCTGGCTCACAGGTTGGGGGTGGGGGGCGTGGTGGCCCCCCAGCAACTCTCCTAGGCCCATCCCCACCCACCCTGCAGGAGAGAAGCCCTACATCTGCGAAATCTGCGGCAAGAGCTTCACCAGCCGGCCCAACATGAAGCGGCACCGGCGCACGCACACCGGCGAGAAGCCCTACCCCTGCGACGTGTGCGGCCAGCGCTTCCGTTTCTCCAACATGCTCAAGGCGCACAAGGAGAAGTGCTTCCGTGTCAGCCACCCCATGGCCAGCGACGGCGCCCCCGTGGCCCCGGGCCTGTCCCCCGCCCCGCCCCAGGCGCTGCCCCTGCTGCCCGGGCTGCCACAGACCCTGCCACCCCCGCCGCACCTGCCGCCCCCGCCGCCACTCTTCCCCACAGCCTCCAGCCCGGGCAGCGGGAGGCTGAGCACCAACAACTAACTGCCTGCCTGCTGCAAGGGGCCCAGGACCCTCCCCTCCTCCTTGGGGGCAGTGACACCTCCGGAGTTGGCTGGACACGGGCCTCGCCCCGAGGCCCCTGACCCTGGGGGGTGTGCAGGCTGGCAGCCCCCAGAGCTGGCCGAGGACACCTCGCTACCAAGTGCCCCCTTTCAGTGACTTCTTGAAGCCTTTACTTTTTTTGTTGTTTGTTTTTTGGGAAGTGAAGGATAAAGAAAAGAGAGGAAACCATTGGCAGTATCCCCCTCCAGGTGAGGGGGGCGCTGGAGGCGGCAGGTAGGGGGGACAGGGGCCCAGGGAGCAGGTGTGACTGGTCACTCTGCTGAGGCCTATGCCAGAGGGAGGGGGGTGGCCCAGCCCAGATCACCTTCAGCCACTTATTTGCACCTCTCCTGGGCCCCCTAACTTGCACCTCATATCCTGGAGGGTTTGGGGAGAAGTTGGGGTGCCATCCCCCTTTGGAGGAGGCGTGGACCCAGTGTGAGGGCTGCAGATATCCAGGCAGGGGCTTGAGCCTGGATGCCCTGGGAGCGTGCCGGGAGGCTGTGGCGAGGCGCGAAGACTGCAGCTCTGCATAGGGAGGGTCAGGGGGGTGTGGGGCGGGCAGGGGCTGGACCCCAGACATTTGCTTTCCCCATTCACAACCCTGCGGCAGGCACAGGGATCCCCAACCTGCACTAGGCTGCACCGAGGGCCCTGGGTCCTGGAGAAGATGTCCCCAGAAGCCGCTGGGCCTCAGGGTGTTGTGGGCCAGGCCCTGGGTGGACAGACGGGCTGGCTCCCACAGCACCAGCTCCCAGGGCCTGCTGCCCAGGAGCCCCTGCAGATGGGTGGACCCCAGGGGCAGGCCCCTAAGGAGGAGGCTTGGGCCAATGTTCTGAGGTTTCAAGGTGCTATCAGTGGGGCGGAGGCCAGGGCAGCTGTTCACAGAGCACCCCATCCCTCACCAGCTGCCCCAGCTGCATCTCCCACACTAGAGATGTGTGTGTCTGTGTCCGTCTGCTCCCTGAAGGCAGAGCAAGCCTCCTCCACTCCCTAGGCCTGGTCACAACCCGCCCCTGGCTGGCATCCAGCACCCTTGTCCCTCCTGGGCCTCTGTGCTCATGGATGGCACAAGGAGCCTGCATGATCAGGCCCGGGGGGTCAGGGTCGCGGGCGCTGGGAGAGCCCCAGCCTGTGCCCAATGCTTGCCCTCACGAGGCCAGCACTAATAGGACATCCTTTTTTTGTTGTCATTTAACGTCTTGATTCCTGCCTTTAAAAGGGGGAGGAAGGTTCCATAAGCTACATATTTCCTAGTTAAGCTCTTTCCTATTGTGTTTATACAGTTTTGTTTGTTATACTCTTTGCACCTTAAACCCCCATGACTACCCCCACACCACCACCTTCCCAGCATGGCTGGAGTGGGAAGAGGCCTGAGCCCAGTGGGTGGTGGAGGGGGCACTGGCCCCATCAGCCCAATGGCTGAGGGGGTCGGGACCCCTCAGACCTCCTTGTAAGGTCCATGGCGCTGGGGCAGGGGGCTGGGGACATTTTAATCATCAATAAACGAAGCACTTTATTCTGTACAGATGTGGGTAAGCCCAAGGAGCCCGAATGATTTGAGGATTTAGAATCCAAGCCACACAGCCCAGATTGTTCTCTGGGCTTAGAGGGTTTGAGTTTGGGGCTGTAGCAGGAACAGTGCAAGCCAGAGCCTACGTACGTACCCTCAGATGCCCCTGCTGTCCTCTGGGCACCCCCTCAAGAGAGGAAAGCTCGCTGTCTGGTTCCCAGCACTGCAGCTCCCCCACCCCAAGGCTGAGGGTTCTAGCCTCTTACGGGGTCAGGGTCGCACCTCTCAGGCTCCTGCTCTACTGTAGCTCTTTTCTTCTCCTGCACCCCTTGATCTCTGGGCTTCCATGACGTCCTCAGGGTCCCCCCCCCCCAACTTCCCCCTCTCCTTTGCTATTTCCAACCTCCAGTCCCAGTGCCTGGCAGCTCTTCAGAGCTGGCCCACATTTTCCTAAGAAAAGTCTGATTTCCCCAAATGGGCTGTAGGCTGGGACTCCCTTGAGCTTCTCACCCCCTGTGGCTGACACCAGGATCTCCCGTTAGAGCTGGTGGCCCTGTCACCTGCTACCATCACTGCAGCCTTAGAGAGCCTAGGGGGCCCTGGCCAGGCTGGCCCTCTGATCCATGAAGTCAGACTTTCACAAGCAAAGGCTGGAGATGGGTGTAGGGAGCTGCTGGCGAGACCTTGTCCCAGGACTCGGGGCTCCTACTCTTGTATGCTTCCCTTCTCAGGGCACGAGAGGGGTCCAGACAGCAGGCTGGGCACTGGTCAGATGGTCATGGTATTAATAGCTTAGATGGGTACGGCCAACCCCTCTCCTGGGAGGCCCCCGTCCTAGCGGGGACAGGAGCCCTGTGTCCCTGGTGCTAAATGCTCTCTTCCCCTTTGGCCAGTGTTGGTGGGAGCTCCTTTCTGGCCAGACCACAAGGGTCTGAAGCAATAATGGAACCTCAGCCGTGCCAGTATGGATAGGGGTTCTTGTTTTACCAGCTTTTACATTTCCTTTTTAATTTTTAAAACAAATTAACAAGCACCTGGATATTGGAGGGAGGGGCTTGGGCCATCACACCCACTTCCCAGGGCTGGTGATGGGGAAGGGGCTTGGGATGATTACCTCCCACTGCAGATCTGCCAAGGAGGGCCGCTCTGTCCAGCTGGACTTCACAGCCCACTTGGCCAAGCCTCGAGTCCGGAACCTGGCCTGCCCCTCCCCAGCTCCCCTTGTAGTCCCTGGGCTTGGGCCAGCTGGGGATGAGTGGCCAGAGAGATGACCATTCAAGCCCCATGACCACAGTTCTAGGAATCCAGGCTCGGGGTGGGGGGCGGTGGGGGCAAAGCCTGAGCCTCTGATCCTGACGCTTGCTGCCATGGCCCACATGGCACCCCTCAGCAGTCGAGGGGGTGGCACTCAGTGGCGAAACGGCTGTGCCCAGGTACGTGGACCCTTGATGTCTGCACTGTGTGGTCATCCCACAGCCCCAGAGTGTGTGGGGGACTGCAGGAGGGTGAGGAGAAGAGTGGAGGGGAATAAAGGCAGTACAACTGTCCCTTGGCCCAGCCTCTTCTTTACACATGCCGCCCTGACCGTGGGCTGAAAGGACGGGGACCGCAGAGAGACGGAGGACAGCGCAGCCGCCAACGACCACATGGACACCTGTGCCCGGCGCATCCCCGGGTCCCATCTCCCTCACCTGAGGATGGCCTGGGCTCCTGGGGAACCTCCAGAGCCAGGGGCTTGGTGTCTGCGCCTGGGAGAACAATTCAGATGGAAGACCATGGCCTCCGAGGAGGGAGCAAGCAACTCTCCCCGTGGACCTCAGCATTATTTTGCTGGGGCGCCGGGCTCCACGCGGGATAGAATTCTAGGCTGTGGGGGACACGTGGTGAATGAATGAATGCCCCTCCCCATGTATGTAGCACTGGGTCTCAGATGCCCAGAGAGGGGTCTCAGATGAGATACCAGGGTATCTGAGGGGTCTCAGACACTGGGAGGGACTAGGAGAGAGGCTGCTGGGTGGCTCACTAACTGGCCAGCGATGGGGTTCAGGTACATAACCAAGGATGAGGAGGTTGCCTTCCACACACCCCCACTTCTCTGAGGGGAACAGGGGCTTGCTCGTCACCCTGAAAGTGCCACTTGCTGCTAGGCCTGCGGGCCTGGCTGTTCCCCGCTCAGTGTCTTGTGGGGATTCAGCCTCCCTGTTTCCCCTGTGCTACCTGTCCATCAGTGCCTTGCCTCCACACCACCTCTTCCTGGCAGCCCCACTGTGCTGTGAGCAACAGTCCGATGTCAGCATGGTTTTCTAGAGAACCTCTAAGGAAAATATCTATTTTTTTAATTAAAGTTTTATTTGGACATAGTTGAAGAAGCCAAATATTTCTAGAACTTTTTTTTTTTTTTACAAAAACCTGCAGTTCCCTGCATCTCCTCCTTTCCAACTCCCAATAAGTGAGCAGTTCCAATTCAGTTGGTATTTTTGGTGTTTTCCTGCCCATGGAAAGCACACCTCCAACACTGCTTTCCTCCTCTTTTCAGTTTTAGGCATTGGCTATTGATGTATTTCTTCAACACTCCCATCACACACGCAAACAATATATACACAATTCCCCTCCCTCCCAACATGGTTGTTACTATTTGAGGTTAGATTAATACTTAGTATCTACATTATTATGACTATGTAGACACTGATCTCAACCAAGCCATATAATACAATATGATTCCATTTCCTTTCTCATAACTTTTTACTTTTGGCTCTTTTAAACATAATTTACTTTGGTTTCTAGGTGTTTTATCACTGCTACATTCCCAAACCCCTTGTCATAAATGCAACTTTCCTTCCAGTATGTGCAAACAGCAAGTGTTCCATCCATTGCATCACTCTCATAACCAAGGAGCAGTACAAGAAGATAACCCTAGGAACACACAGTGCAACCAGCTTCCCACAAGGAGACTTGAGAAACTGCCTAACAGCCTCCCCCAGCCTGTCATCCCCTGTCCCTCTTTGCTGAGACTATGTCCTTTTGAGTTCACTGCAGAGATCTTTAACTTCTAAAAGGTTTATGTCTTAGTGGACTCCTTTTTCCTAACCCTAACATTTACCTTCTCCTCCGGACCACTTCCAGGAATGACATTCTGAAGAACTTGACTGTATCTCCCTGGGTGTAAAATTCAGGCTGGAAATGACTTCCCTCAGAATTTTAGACGCTGGCATTTCCGTTGAGGAGCCCAATGCTGTAATGTTTAAAAGGATGAAATGAAGTGACAGTTCCCTCTGATCAACATCAAGCCCTGGAGTCATGCTTTCTCCCTCCCACATGTGATCCCTGGGCATGTCCTTGGGTGAAACCAGAATGAGAGGGGCAGGGATGACACAGGACTGGCCATGACTTCACGACTTGATAGGTGTTGAAAGAGGGTGCTCAGTACATGAGAGATCAGCATATTACTCTCTCGCTGGAAATGTTTGCATTCCCCACAATTATAATTTAAAAATAAACAGCGGTTCCCCATTTCACAGAGGGCAAAAATACCCATCTGTACACTGGTCATACATGATACCATCCCCTCTTACCTCTCGGCCCTTATCTCCTACTCACCTCCTCGTTCATTGCTCATTGGCTTCCTTGCTGTTCTTGGAACAGGACAGGTGTGGTCCTGCCTCAGGGCATTAGCTCAAGCTGTTCCCCTGCTTGGAATCCTCCTCCTCCATGGTTTAAACCTGCTCAAGCATAGTCCACTCAGTGAGTCCATCCTGACTATTCCATTTAAAAGTGTGACCTCTGCCACCCATCACTTCCCATGCCCCCTTCCCAGCTACCTGTTACCACAGCAGTTATCATCTGACACCGTGTATAACTATTTACTTGTTGCTGTTCCCCTTCCCTCAGCTGAAGTTAAGCTCCAAAAAGACAGGAATTCTTACTCGATGTGTTCACTGCTGAATCCTCAACATTTAGAACAGTGCACAGTAGGTTCTCGATGAATGGATGAGCCACATATAAACATTCTAGTAGAATGCCTGGTAGGAAGTGAGCACCATGGGACTCATCATAATCTAAAAATATGCCATTGAATCATCTGATAAATATAAGTTAATTGTTCAGCCAGTACCTTCTGTCCTGGTCTTTGGAAAGTGAGACGACAATTAACGGACATTTTCTTTGGAATCAGCAAGGCAGGGAGGATTCCCACAGTCTTTGGAGGTGGGCAGATCTGCTTTGAATCCTGGATCAGCCACTTGCCAGCTGTGTGACTTGCCAGCTGTGTGACATGGCTGAGCCTCTCAGAACCTGGTCTCCTCACTGATGGTGCTGAATGGAAATGTTCTGCAGTATAGGGCTGGGCTGGAGGCCCCTGGGTGAGCCTTTGCCCTTCCCGGAAGACAGACAGGATTATTTCTAGGTGATCCTACCTAGGTGCTGTGTCTCTCTGAGACCTGCTAGAGGGGTCAGCAAGCAATGGTTGAAAGCACTGCTCAGGAGGGACAGGCATTGACATCACTGGGATCACAAAACGGGGTGGTGATTCAGTCCTGGCCCAGACTCAGCCCCCCTGGCTAATCCCCCCGCCCCTCAAGCCTGAGGTTATAAACAAGTGACTCAGGAATGATGGGAGAATGCCCCATAACAGTTCACACCAGTGTGTTGGGGGCTAAATTTAACCCACAGCTGCAGCCTCTGGCACTTTGGGAACAAGTTAATCTTGGTGGCTGAGGCTGATGTGTGTGTGCATGTTGTGGAGCGGGGGGAGGCAGTCAGGAGTCCAGAGCAGGGTGGGCATTGGGACTGGCTGCCCCAGACCTCTACCCGGATTCCTCAGATGCTAGACAGGTGTAGGGGCCCCAAGGCTGGTCAAGCTTAGGATGGACGAAGAACTGAGCATAGACAGCTTTTCTGGAATATTCAACTCTGAGTGTAACTTTTTGTTTGTTAGTTTTTTGATCCCTGGGGGTTTTAACACCTAAGATAGTTGAACCTCCGAATTGAATCTAGCACGTCTGACAGCTTACAATGTGAAACGCTGTGCCTGTGTATTCGCAGGGACACAGAACCACAGTGAGTGGTACTGTGTGATTCTGCCCCAACACCAAACCACAGACTCACACAGCAGTGGGATTCTGCTTTCGAACCACAGCAGAACTGAACTGAAGCCCTTAAAAATCGAACTCACCCATCTCTTCACTGTGCAGGAAGGGAAACTGAGGTGCAACAGAGTGATCTGGCCTTCCCAGGCCCCACAGGAAAGTGGCAACCTTGTTTATTCAAGCATCTTCTTGCTTTCTTGCACAGTCCAAGAAAGGTCTCCGAGCTGGGGGAGAAAAGTCTTCCCATTTTAAAGCTGAGGCAACAGGTTCCCCAGGCCCAAATTCACTGAGTGGGAAACCTAAGCACACCGTGTCCAGGGTGGAGGGAGATGCACTGCAAGGAGGATCGGGCAGGAAGGCCCACAAGGCCTGGAGGAAGGGAGGCCCTTGCAGAGGGATTTGAAGGCTTCTCCCTGCTTGCACTGAGAGGCAGAGCTTGGGTCATCCCCTTCCCTGAGGCGCATCACCTAGATGAAGGAAAGCAGTGAAGGCCTCACTGTGCTCGTGTACAGAGGAGGCAGGGAGGCCCTCATCTTTCAGGGAGGACAGTGACACCCTACCCCAGTCCCATGAACCCCAGGGGCTGAGTCAAGGTTGCTCTGGGAGGGGGCCTCAGCCCAGCTGTCCCCTCTGCGTCATGTGCGGGAGGCCAGGCAGCTCGCCTTACCCGGCCGGGTCCAGCTCTATATATAGCCCGGCTTGGACAGCTGCGTAGACTGAGTGCGACCCAGCAGGAAGGCAGGGAGGGCGGAGAGGAGGCCACCCACCATGGCGCTGGGCTTGGAGCAGGCCGAGGAGCAGCGGCTGTACCAGCAGACGCTCCTGCAGGACGGGCTCAAGGACATGCTGGACCACGGCAAGTTCCTCGACTGTGTGGTGCGGGTGGGCGAGCGCGAGTTCCCGTGCCACCGCCTGGTACTGGCTGCCTGCAGCCCCTACTTCCGGGCGCGCTTCCTGGCCGAGCCTGAGAGCGCAGGCGAGCTGCGCCTAGAGGAGGTGTCCCCTGACGTGGTGGCCCAGGTGCTCCACTATCTGTACACGTCAGAGATCGCGCTGGACGAGGCGAGTGTGCAGGACCTGTTCGCTGCGGCGCACCGCTTCCAGATCCCTTCTATCTTCACCATCTGCGTGTCCTTCTTGCAGAAGCGCCTGTGCCTGGCCAACTGCCTGGCGGTCTTCCGCCTCGGCCTCCTGCTCGACTGCGCGCGCCTCGCCGTGTCCGCTCGCGACTTCATCTGCGCGCGCTTCTCGCTGGTGGCCCGCGACGCCGACTTCCTAGGGCTCTCGGCCGACGAGCTCATTGCCATCATCTCCAGCGATGGCCTCAACGTAGAGAAGGAGGAAGCCGTGTTCGAAGCGGTGATGCGATGGGCAAGCAGCGGTGACGCCGAGGCACAAGCCGAGCGCCAGCGCGCACTGCCCACGGTCTTTGAGAGCGTGCGCTTCCGCTTGCTGCCACGCGCCTTCCTAGAGAGCCGCGTGGAGCGCCACCCTCTCGTGCGTGCCCAGCCGGAGCTGCTGCGCAAGGTACAGATGGTGAAAGATGCCCACGAGGGCCGCATCACTGTGCTGCGCAAGAAGAAGAAAGAGAAGGGGAAGGAGTCGGCTGGGGCCAAGGCCACTGACAAGGGCACAACCGAAGCCAAGGCGGAGGAGGAGGAAGAGGAGGCAGAGCGCGTCCTACCGGGAATCCTCAATGACACCCTGCGCTTTGGCATGTTCCTGCAGGACCTCATCTTCATGATCAGTGAGGAGGGCGCCGTGGCCTATGACCCGGCAGCCAACGAGTGCTACTGTGCCTCCCTCTCGACCCAGATCCCCAAGAACCATGTCAGCCTAGTGACCAAAGAGAACCAGATCTTCGTGGCTGGAGGCCTTTTCTACAATGAGGACAACAAAGAGGACCCCATGAGCGCTTACTTCTTGCAGGTGCCTGGCCAGCCTTGGGAGGGGAGGCCAGTACTGATTTCTGGGCACTGGGGGGCGCCTTGGGGCCCAGAAGAGGCCTGTGTCTACTTGTTGGGGAATGTCATTGGATCTAGGCTGAGATGTAGACCGGGGAGGATGAGTGACAGCCATTTGCCTGAAGGCGTTACAGGCAGCTGACAATAAGACGCATAACTTTGGTGTCTCAGTTTCAGGGAGATGTCAGCTTTCAGATAGTCAGTATGTTGGAGGCCCTAGGTCTGTGCAGGGATTGAAGTCAGGGACAGTGAGAAGGAGCAAGGTCAGTGTAGGGGTCCTGGCTAAGACCTCTGCATGAAGCTGGGACTGGAATGTGGAATAGTGTGTCTCAAACAAAGGGACCATCCTCCCTTCCTTCCCATTGCACAGATAAGGAAAACTGAGACCCAAGAAGGAGCAGGAGAGTGGGGTGCCTGGTCCAAGTTATAGTGTGACAGTGGCATCTCAGAGGGCAAACGTGGTTTCCTTGTGACTGGCCATGTAAGTTTAAGCCTTGCCAGTTGGGTGAATTTGGAGACGTGGAGGGGAGGGTGCAGTGCTTCTGGTGGGAACCAGCATGGAACAGAGATGCGAAGGAGCCTAGTGAATAGCATGCTTACTGAGGCCTAACCAGGCTGGAGAGGGGTGGGGGGCAGAATGGTGCCAGTGTTAAGCTGAGGGGTCGGGAGAGCATCTCCACCAGCCAAGGCACAAGGTGGGCACACTGTGTATACTCTCTAGGCCTCTGTTTGTAAATGGGGATGTTATACTTCCTTGCTTGATAAGATTGTCTGAAGGTTAATTGATGGTTATAAAGTGTTCATCAGCACAGTGCTCAGCCCTCAGAAAACTCCACCAAAAGGTGAGCCACTAGCATAGTTATTAACAGACTGTTGGGAATTCCCTCTAGGTCCAGTGGTTAGGGCTCCATTCTCACTGCCGGGGGTTGGAGGGGTGGGGGTAGGTGGGAGGGTGTGTGTGTAGAGGGGGGTGGAGGGCTGGGGTTCAATCTCTGATTAGTGAACTAAGATCCCACAAGCCATACGAATGTGGCCAGAAAAAACGACTGTTGGAGTGCACAGGGCCATAGACTTATTACACTGTAAGTTTGAAGGAGTGGGTGGCTGTATTTGGACCTTTCCTGTGCAGTGGGATGGGATGGAAAACAGGGGTCAGGCAGGCCTCAATTCAGGAATTGTACTGGGGAAGGGCCAGGGCGGCAACTGGGCCTCCCTCTCAGAGACTCCTTCTCAGCTCTGCAAGGGATGCCCCATCACGGTGCTATAAAGGTGATCTCCGGGCCCCTGGGGGTTGGGACCCTCAGGCTGTTCTCAGCCCGATAGGAGGAGGGGCACTGTCTCCAGGCACCGCCTCCGGGCTGCGCGGGCCCTACCTGCAGGCCCGGACTCCTCATGACCCAGGGCGGGGGGTGGCCAGAAGGTGCTGGGCTGGGGCTGGGGAGAGGAGTTGATGAGAGGGCGTGAGGAGGGTCGCTGACTGGCCGCCCGGCCCGCAGTTTGACCACCTGGACTCAGAGTGGCTGGGGATGCCGCCGCTGCCCTCGCCGCGCTGCCTCTTCGGCTTGGGAGAGGCTCTTAACTCCATCTACGTGGTCGGCGGCAGAGAGCTCAAGGACGATGAGCAAAGCCTAGACTCGGTCATGTGCTACGACAGACTGTGAGTGCGGGCCAAGGATCAGGGGGCTGGGCGGGGCGGGGTGAGCGAGAGCCTAGGGCTCGGGGCGGGGCGAGGCTGGGCGGGGCGGGGCGGGGCGGGGCTGGGCGGGTGAGCGAGAGTTCAGGGCTGGGGGCGGGGCGGGGCTGGGCGGAGCGGGGCGGGGCGGGGCTGGGCGGGGTGAGCGAGAGCCCAGGGCTGGGGGCGGGGCGGGGCTAGCAGGTGAAGAGGGAGCGGGGAGCTGAGCGGTCTGGGGAGTTCCAGTTAACAAGCCGGGTGCATCCCAACACGTGTTGGGTGGTGGGCGGATGCAGAGACGGACAGAGAGCGCCTTACTCTCCTCCCCTCTAGGTCGTTCAAATGGGGCGAATCGGACCCGCTGCCCTATGCCGTGTACGGACACTCTGTGCTCTCTCATATGGACCTAGTCTACGTCATTGGCGGGAAAGGCAGCAACAGGTGAGGCCCGGGCCTGGAGGGGAGAGTGCAGCAGCCGGGTCGGCGGGCGGAACCGAAGCAGAGTCTCCCCGAGGCTGTCAGGGGTCTGTCCTGCCTACCTTGGAAGGCAGCTGGAGGGACTGGGCCAAGGGAGAGAGGTGGCTCTGCCCACCCCCGCCTTCTCCTTTCTCACTCACTGCCCCTCCACCCCGATCCCATAGGAAGTGCCTGAACAAGATGTCGGTCTACGACCCTAAGAAGTTCGAGTGGAGGGAGCTGGCGCCCATGAAGACTCCCCGCTCACTCTTCGGGGCCACCATCCATGACGGCCGCATTTTTGTAGCTGCTGGGGTCACAGACACAGGGCTGACCAGCTCAGCCGAGGTGTACAGCATTGCAGACAACAAGTACGGCTGCTTCCCGCCTCCCCACCCCCTTCCGCAGGACAGCCAGGGACGAAGGTCCCACTGTAACCCTCTGGCCCCACGGCTTTGGGCCTATGTCAGCCCTCTCTGTGTCTGCTCTGGCAGGAATCATAGCACCTAATTTGGGTCTCCACTGTTCAGCTTGGACATCAGCACAGATGTAGCCCCTTTACTCTGGTCAGCAATGAGGTGGGCTTCCCCTACAAGAAAGGGGCAAGTGTTATGGCCAGCCTGGTTTGCAGGCGAGATCTCCCAGGAGATGCCAGGTTCCTCATTCAGAGACTCATACTGGTTACTGGCTTGATGGCTAGAGATAAGGGCAGTAACCAAGATAGAAGCTGCCCTGCCCAGGGAGGTCAGGAAGAAAACTGTGCTGGCAGACCAGTTGGACTCTGCAGCTAAAGGGGTGGTGGGAGGATGCCCGAAGGCAAAGGAAGGCTAGTGCCAAGGCAGTTAGGAGAAAAAAAAAAGGCAAGCCCATTGGATAAAAGGGCTTTGGCAGGCTGGATAGAGTGTGGTGGGTGAAGGGAGGTGGGGATGGTGGATACTGGGGCTGGAGAGATGGCCAGTGGGCTGAGGCACTTTATCCCCAGAATAATGAAATGCCTCTGATGGGTTTTAAGCTCCCATCTGTGCTTTACCAAGATGCTTCATGGCAGACCATGTAGAGAAGAGATTAGGGATTTCCCAGGAGGCGGGGGTACAGCTGTGTAGCAAGTACTGATGGTGGCCTGGAGCTGTGGGTACAGCAGTGATGGGGCAGAAAGGATGCACCAGAGAAAGGTCTAGGCCAGTGTTTCTCACATGCACACGAATCTCCTGGGGGTCATGCCGGAATGCAGATTCTGAATCTCAGGTCTGGGGAGGGATCTCACAGTGTATTTCTAACAACCCCCCGGGTGATGCTGCTGCTGCTGGTCCATAGGCCAAACTCAGTAGCAAGAGTTCAGGAGACAGAAGAAGCAGGATTTAGCAATTGATTGGATGGTGGGGGTGAGAGGGAGAGGTGGATGGTTTTGAGTGAGGCTGGGAGGTCATTTATTGAGGAACTATTGAAGTTAGGTAGGAAAAATGAGGGTCCACTTAGAACATGTGGACGTGAAGTGCTTGGGGGTGTCCAGGAGGAACCTTCTGGGGCAGAGAGAGGGATGAGCTGGAGGGTGAGATCTAGGGGTCAACAGTACTCCATGGAGACAAGCTCCCTCAGGAGAGAGGGTGTGAGTGGGAGAAGCTGAGGCCCAAGCCCTGAGGGACAGCAGGGGCAGATGCTTTATTCAGCAAGGAAGCCTTGTCATGTCAACAGAGGTGTGTACTGTGGGCCCTGGATTCTGGTGGTTGGGAGAGCAGTTTTGGAGGGATGGAGGTCCAACCTCAGGAGTTAGGGAGAGTGAAGGCAGCTTGAGAGGCTCTGGGCTGTGAAGGGGAGAAGAGGGAAGGGGCAGGAGTGCACAGGATGGTCTTAGTGGTGACTGAAGTGACCAGTAGGAGTGGGTTTAGAAGCAAAGGTGGGACCTTGGGGAGGTCCCTGGTGGGTTTCACCGAGGGTAGGTTGGATGGAATGATAGGGGCACAATGAAGGGAAACATGAGGGGCAAGAGAATGGGGAGGAAGAGAAGACCAGAGGGTGTTCCTAAGCAGTCAGGGAAGAGGAGGTTGTGCTTGCAGAATGGGTGCCTGGGAGTCGGATTTTGAAGGTTGCAGCTGAAGCTATGGATGCTGGCAGGGGACAGTCACTGGGCTTGCCGAGGCCCATGGGGGCACCCCCCTCATGCCCTCTTTTTCCCATCAGGTGGGCACCCTTTGAGGCCTTCCCACAGGAGCGCAGCTCACTCAGCCTGGTCAGCCTGGCGGGTACCCTCTATGCCATCGGTGGCTTTGCCACTCTGGAGACTGAATCTGGGGAGCTGGTTCCCACAGAGCTCAATGACATCTGGAGGTGAGCCTGGCCCCAGGGAGGTAAGAGGAATTGTGAGCAAGGCTGGGTGGGCACCGAGGCAGCGCCTGGCAGGCTCATGGGCGGGGCAGAGCTGACCCCCTTCCAGGGAACCCTGTGGGGACGAGACAGCAGGCATGCCTTGCTTAGCCCAGGGTCTCTCCATTTGGTTGGGGAAGTCTGGGTACGCACACACAGCACTGCACCCCACTGTGGAGTATCAGCAGTGTCACAGTCAGAAGCCAATGCCAAGGTTAGGACCCAGACCCACAGAAATCGGCCCCAGGGAGCAGAGTGGGCTTTTCCTCTCTCCTCCCTCCTGAGGGGGAGGGCTGGACTGGGAGTGAGAAGTCGCTGGATCCTAGCTTCTCAGCGCCTTGCTTCTTTGGTTGATCCTACCTGGGGGTGGTCGGGAGAGGTTTCAGCCATCTGGGGCAGCTTTTGAACCTTGAGTGATGCCAGTGCTGCAGGCGGCCTCTGGGGAGCAGCACTGCTGGGAGAACAGGACCCAGGACATGGAGGGTGCTGGGGGTTACTTCTTCAAGGGTTCAGTTGAGAAATTCTCAAGAGGAGGGGATTGAGGAGGTGTAGACCTTCCTGGAAGGAGGTGGACTTCAAGGAGTATGGGATTCTTGGAACTTCCCTGGTGGTCCAGTGGTTAAGACTCCATCCTCCCAATGCAGGGCGCATGGGTTCCATCCCTGGTCAAGGAACTAAGACCCCATATGCTATGTGGTTACAAAAAAAAAAAAAAAGAGTGTGGAATTCTTGAGAGGGAGCCCTTCCTAGAATGTAGGTGTTCTTTAGGTAGGTGCCCACCCCTTTCCCAGAGCATGGAAAGGAAGGAGGTGGGCCTGGGGCTGGGAGGCAGCACCTCCCAGGGGTGGCCTGCTGCCCTCTTCCTGCGGGGCCCCACCCTGGACTTGGCTGACTGAGCTCTGTATCCTTGTCCCCACTCCTCCCACCCCAGATACAATGAGGAAGAGAAGAAGTGGGAAGGGGTCCTCCGGGAGATCGCCTATGCTGCTGGCGCCACCTTCCTACCTGTGCGACTCAACGTGTTACGCCTGACCAAGCTGTGACCAGCCCAGAGGGCCTGAATGTGCCCTGTCCCCCATGCTGCAGACCACAGAGGCCTGGCCTTCTGGGTGGGGACTCCAGGGAGGAGTCCCTGGCAGAGGAGTTTGGCAGAGGCAGAGCCCACCTGGATCCCAACCCGTCATGGTGCCCCAGAGACTGCTTCAGCTGGGAAAGGGAAATCGCTGCCCAGTGCTGGGGCTTCGGGCAGGGATAAGAAACTTTCGGCCTCTCCAGTGTCTCATATCCCCCAGTGTTCTTGGTCCACGAGGCAGAAGCTCACGGGGTGTCAGGCTGCGCCCTGGTTCAGCCCCAGTCTGGCTGTGTGCTGGTAAATGCCCCACAGGACTCAGCCTCCTTGCCTGTCAGGTGGGGAGCGACCCCATCGAGTGCCTTGCAGCCTGAGTAACTCTCCTTCTGCGAGAAGAATAAAGTGCCTTCTGAGCAAGCTGCTCAGTGTCTGGGATGAGATGCTCCAAGCAGCAGTGACCAGGTGGTTTGAAGACTTGGGGCTTCTTGTGTTCAGCTGCTGGGCTGCCAAGGTTGGTGGCCTCTGCCCTCCATGAATGTCTCCTATACACTCTGTGTGCGCAGAGAGTTTGAGCCCCCTCCCTGGACCTCTAGCTCCTCATCTGGCCTGGACAGGGAGCCGGGAGACCACAGGAGGAAGGGGAAGGGAATGGCTGAACCATGGTAGAAAAGTCTTTTATTCTATCAGTCAGGCCCCATCTGGCCTGGCCTGGACCAGGGCCCAGGAAGAGCTGAGCAGGACCCATCCCTCTTCCCCTCCGCCCCTACTCCAGCTTCTCTTTGTCCTGCTTCTGTTCCTCCTCCAGAGCCAGGGTTCGCTCTCGCTCCTTCACCAGTTGGACACCACAGTAGGTGACAAACAGGATGGCCAGCGTGGTCTGGGGGAACCCTGGGTGGGGAACAGGTCATGGGTCCTAGGAGCAGAGCCCCCCTCCCCCCCGTGACTCTTCTCAGTTGACTGTCCCCTCCCTGTTGGGTCCTTGAGGAATTACGGTGGGGTGGGGACATTTCAGGAGGTCACGATTCTCGAAGTGGACGCAGGGCACACTCTGGATCCACTGTCCTCACCTGAGAGCAGCAGACGCTGGGCGACCAGCTCTGAGAACTCAGGGCTGTTCAGGCTTACAAGGTTGTACATGATGATGGCCCAGAAGTTCATGGCCCCAAAGACGGCGCGGACCCTGCGGGACATCTGCTCTGACAGAGAGGTCTGCTTGGTCCAGGAAAACATTGGCAGTGAGACAAGAGGCCCAGGGGAAAAGAGGATACAATGAGTCAGAGGCCTTGCCCACATGGCCACAGGATCCTAGGATATGCCCGTGTCTCTGAGACTCACAGGTCAGCTCTCCCTCTTTGTTAAACATGGGAAACTGCACCCTGGAAAGAGGACACGGCCTGATCAACACAGCGAGGGCCAGGTGCCCCTACCCTGCAGAAGGTAAGGGAGGGCCAGACACCCACAGGAGGAGTCATAGCCCTGATGACAAGGAGGGAGGCGGTGAGAAAGTTCTGAACTGAGAGTCAAGTGTGGCTGGAAGACTCCAGAGGTCAGTAGTGCCACCCATTCCAGGGCACCAGCCAACCCCAGCCCCAGACCTTCCCTGCTCACCTCAATTTGCGCTAGGGGCTCCAACTCTGCCAGCTTCTGTACCCAGAGCTCAAAATTGAGGCCAAAGCAGTTAAGGCATGACCACAGGTAGACAACATCACAAGGCCCAAGCCACAGAGTGGTGATGGCAAATGTGGCTATGGTGGCCCCCAGCTCTGGGATCACTGCTGAGTGCTCCCCACCAATGTAGTCATACACATACCTGCAGGAAAGGTGGAAAAAGGGGCCGGTGGGAGTGTGGGCAAAGGCAGGTGGGAGGTGGGCAAAGGATACACAAAGTGGGGCAGCTTCCTCAACACTATCATCCGGGGCATATTCAACATCCTGGGCCTCAGGTGGCTGCTCCACTTCTATCCAACTTCAAAATATGGAGGGCTCAGCCTGGAACTTCCCGTCCTCTCCAGCTACCCTCCTTCTTCAAGTGATCTCATCCACACCCAGACTCTGAATGCCATCTCTATGCTGATGAGCCTCAAATGTATCTCCTGACTCATAAATCCAACTGTTACCAGACACCTCATATGAATGACTGACTCCCTCATCCCTGCCCAAACCTGCTTCATTCCCATCTCAGCCACCATCCATTCGGTTGCTGCCAGAACTCTTGGTGCCATCTTGGATTCTCAATTCCCCTCTCCACTCACATCCAAGTGAGCAAATTGTACAGCCTCCACTCAGTCCTGAGCACTGCTCATGCCTCCAGTGATACCACTCGAGTCCGGGCGATCATCTCCTCTTACAGAGGTTATTGCAAGGACCTAAGATGTCTCCCTGCTTCTGCCTCTGCCCTCTACCATCCATCGTCCACACAGCAGCTTTTGTTGCTCAGTCACCTCCGACTCTTTGTGACCCCATGAACTTCAGCATGGCAGGCTTCCCTGTCAAGGCATCTTTTAAGAGTGTAACCCAGATTACCTCACTTCCACAATTATACCCTCCCTCAACAGCTCTTCATTACAGTTACACTCAACCACCTTCCTATGGCTAGAAGATCCCACGTTGTCTGGTTTCTGCCTCCCTCCCTGACCTCATCACCCACCATTCTCCACCTCATTCACTGTGCTTTCCCTTACCAGTCTTTCTGACACTCAGAGACACACAGCTGGTTCCTGTCTTGAAGCCTTTGTACCTATTTTTCTCTCTGCCTGGAAATCTGTCCTCCAAATTTCCTATCATTCAAGTCTCAGTTCATCTCACAGAGGCCTGCCTGAACCCCAACTAAAGAAGATTCTATCCCATTACATTCTTTTATTTTCTTCATAACACTTTCCACTCTCTGAAATTATCTTTCTCTCTCTCTCTCTTTTTTTTTTTTTACCTGGTTTATGGTCTGTTTCTCCCTACTAGACTGTAAGTTCCATGAGTTCAGGGTCTTTGCCATGTTCACTACTGTATCCCCAGAGCCTAGAACAGTGAGTGCCTGGCACACAGTAGATAGATACTCAATAAATATTTGTTAAATAAATTTGGTTGAAGACCTGTTGCATAGCCAGTGTCTCTGTTACTTGACTTCCTCATTTCCAGTGACTTCTCCACTCCACTCCAGTCCCCCACTCCCACGGCCACACCCCAACTTTTTCACCACTTCTTCTACTCCCTGATTCCCATCCTTCACCCAGCCCCATCTGATCTGACTCCCTAGCTCCACTCCTTCAATCTCATTGACTCCCCCTACAGTCCTCATCTCCTGATGCCCTTCTATTTTTACCACCCTTCTTAACAGGCTTATATTCAATAAGTCATCATCACAAATAACCTAAAAACTGTTCTCCCTCACTTTTTCCTTCTCACCCATCTGGGAAAGCCCAAATCACCCACTTCCTCCTAACCTGCACCCTAGAAACTAAACCCTAATGGGGAGAATCCCACATCTTGACATATTAGAATCCATAAATCCACCACCTCCCACACTATCTGGGCTGTCAATGTCAAAGTTTCTCTAGCCAGCTTCTTCTTCTCCCAGGCTCCGCAGTGGCTACTCCACCTTCATCTCTCCTGCAGGTATGAGTGGGTGTGTGGTGATCTAAGCAAGGGAGGCTCATAGATGCTGCCTCCCTCCATCCCCAAACAGACAGCTCTCAGCTGATGACCTTGCCTTTTATTTCACAGAGAAAATCAAAGGCTTCGGGAGGAATCCCTCACCTTGCCACACTCACCCACCATTCTTCTGCATCCACACTGGCTTTTCTTCCTCCTCCCTGTCCTGAAGCCAGACCTCTGCCTCGCACTGGTTCCATTGCCTCTTCCCTTCTTAGGGACCACCCTCCATCAATCACCCCTCTATCCTACACTGTCAACTTCTTTCCCTCTACTGAATAATTCCCCTCAGCACCCAAGGATGTCTCATCATTTCTTGTCTATAAAACACCTACTTCTTCCTTCAGCCATTCCTATGTGTCCCCCTTCAGTGCCACACTTCTTCCAGGGGTTGTCCACATCCGGACTTCCCTGCAGTTCCTCAGTGCCTGCCCCCCAGCTTTCCCTCTGCTCCCCCGCCCCTGTGTCTCTGGGGAAACCCTGAAAACCTGCAGGCAACCAACACTCATGCTCACTCTCTGGCTTCAGCAGCATCCAACCTGCTCACCTCCACCATGCCAGGATGGGCTTCCCTTAGCTTCCGGGTGCCCCATGATCCTGACTTTTCTCCTGCTCCTCTGACACTCCTTTTAGGCCCTTCTGCCAGCTCCGCCTTCTCCCTTCAACTAGAGTCCTTCTTAGCACACGACTTCCTGGGAGTCATCGCCTGCTCCTTCCTGATGCCCTCAATCCAGGGCCAGGTCCTGTCCAGGCTGCCTGCTGTGGGTCTCCACTCCACCATTCTCTCACCTCCAGGGCCCCTACACACGTCCAAACCCCATCTTTCACTTAAACCTCTACCATGACCTCCACACTCCCGCCTTGCTTCCTCTGGCCCAGGGGGTGACCTTTGAAATCGTGGACCCATCTGGATACTGCCTTCCTCAGATACTTGGGGGATGGCTGCGACATCCCCCGACCCCACCCCAACTCACTTGCAAAGCCAGTCATTGATGCCACGGTCAAAGTGTCTGTGGGAGGAGAGGAGAGAAGACAGGTTTAAATCGGACAGGCGCCCAGCTCTGGAGCATGGGGAAAGAGGCTAAGGGAAGGTGGGGATATCGGCGGCGTGTCCCTGGACCTCACACTCACGTCTCTGCGAAGACATAGAGGGCTGTGATGCACTTGGGAGGCTGGGGCGGGTCCAGATGGTCGAGGCGCGCAACAGTGTTGACGACTCCGAAGAGGACAGCTGCCTTCACCCAGTCGTACACCAGGTTTGAGTAGGCTAGGCCAGCTGCGGACAGAGGGTCGTTACTGCCTGGGGGCCGTCACATTGGTATCCCTCCTTCCCCCTACCCTGCCCCGGGCCTTCCCAAATCCAGCAGGGTGGTAACTGAGCCCAGCCCTTCCCGACGGAAAATTACTAGCTCCTGGGGCGGTCCTTGCGCCCGGACCGCCCCCATGGGGGTCCCCGCCTCATGGAGGTCCCGCCCCCATGGGAGTCCCGCCCCCACGGAGGTCCCGCCCCCGTGGGGTCCCGCCCCCACGGAGGTCCCGCCCCACTCCGAGGACGGGGCTGGCCCCGGGGAGATGCTGTCCGGCTGTGGAAGTCGTCCCTAGGCCCCAGGTGGAGTGGGGCGCCCTCTGTAGGATACCCCTCCGGGCCTCACAAGGCAAGCCTACCTCCAAGTCCCGCGCATTTCAAAGAGAAAAGCCCCGCTGCCCCACCCTTCCATAGACGCTGCCCCGGCTGCGACTCCGCCGCTGTGGGGGCGCAGAGGTCGGTTCTGAGGTGGCTGCCCAGCCCTCGTCCCGGTGCTGGGCCCGGCGCGCACCCACCGAGGGCGCTGTCCGGGAGACGGTTGACGAACTTGAGGTCACTGGGGATGGTGAGGATGTAGAAGAAGTGGAAGAAGACGTCCACGGCCAGGATGGCTACCACGCTGAGTCCTGCTTGGGCCCGGATGCGCCACAGCTCGCCCTCTGGCCGCACCGGCTCCACCTGGCTCACCTGAGGGGACGCCCAAGTGTCTGAGCGGGGAGGCCAGCCCTGCCTGCGGGAGGAGCCCTGTCTGAATGGTGAGTCACGAACTGTCTGCGGACCTGAAGGTGAGGGGAGACGCCGCTTCATCCTGGCTGCCGCGAGTGTGGAGACCAGGCCCCTCTGGCTCCTGCGAGGGGTTCACTGCCAGTCATGGTGCGGGGGAGGGGCTCAGTCCTGTCTTGGGAGCCCACAGGATGTCTGTCCCCTCACCTGAGCGTGGAAGCGATCAAAGGTCATGATGGGTCCGAAGAAGAAGAAAGGCAGGTAGAAATTGTACTTGAGCAGGTCGGCTAGGGAGTAGCGGTGGTCAGGGTGGGCACAGCTCTCCAGCGCAAAACTGGTGCAACGCAGCACCGTGAAACCGCAGCCCCCGTGAAACAGCACCTCTTGAAGATCAAAAGTCCCTGTTACAAACCCGCTCTGGATGGGAGAGAACAGGCCACCGGCTCACCAGGGTGCCCCTTGTCTCTGGGAAGCCCATCCCGCTTCCAGCAGGGGCCCAGCCTGGTCCTGCCCTCTCCCTCTGCTGGCGCCAGTCAGCACTGGCCGCCCAGTGCCAGTTAAGTGCTGGGGTAGAGCTGGACATTTTTGCTGAGGTGGAGGTGATTGCCTCATGGGCCAGGCATGCTCTGTAATCAAAGGGTTGAAGACAGGTGGGAAAGTGAAGGAATTGCTTGGGGAGACTCTGGAGGCCAAGGGTTTGGATGGAGTGAAATATTTGGGATCCTGTCCCTGTACCCTCCACCCCTGCCCTGCCCCAGCACACACCTGCCAGGAAATGAGGGGTTCCAGCTTGAAAGAGGCAAGGCTGGCCAGACCGACGCCAAGACAGAGCCAGGGCTGGCCAAGGAGTGAGACAACATAGAGGCCCACACAGTGGCCAAGCAGCAGCAGCAGGTACCAAGGGCCCATGGTGCCCGCCACGGCCAGGGCCCCATACACAGCATACATCCAGGAGCGGAGCTGTGGACAGGGAAAGTGTGAAAGTGAAAGTGTTAGTTGCTTCAGTTGTGTCTGACTCTTTGCCACCCCATGGACTGTAGCCCGCCAGGCTCCTCTGTCTATGGAATTCTCCGGGCAAGAATATTGGAGTGGGTTGCCATTGGAGAAGGCTTCAGTTACCTCTTCAAGTAAATGGAAGTGGGACTCCTTACTCGGGGAAAGAGAGGGGGCGGCTGGGGTGGCTCAGGTCCAACTCACCTGAGGGGCAACCATTGTGCAGAGTTTAGCAAATAGCACGTGTCCGGAGAGGGCGAAGATGATGACATTGCGGAAGGAGGTGAACCACATGACCCACTCGAAATCAGCCACATCCTGGGGCAGGTCCCGGCAGGTTAAGGTGGGGTGGGGGCAGAGTAGGCTGGTCAGGGTCCCAGCACCTTCCCCGCCCCCAGAGTCTTCTTATACATTAGAGGAGAGCGGTGGCGGAAGGTCCCTGCCTTCCCCTCTTAAGACAAGTACCAGGAAGATAGGTCGAGAGGAATGAGGGGCCCCATATGGGCTGCCTGCTCCTTGGAACTCCCCCTCTGCCCAGCCCCTTGCCTGACATTCTGCTATTATTGCAGTGTTCTGGGGAGGATGGTGCTGGAGGTCCTGCTGAAGCATGCCTCGAGTTGTTTCTTAAATGAGCAGGGTCTGGTCAGACTTGATGTGACCCCAGGAGGACAGAGGAGGGGCCACTGGAGGAATTGAGGCTGCTAAAATTCAAGCCAGGGACCCTCCCCACTGAGAGCCCTCTTGTTAGGTGGGACCATTGGGAACAGGGGAGAGTCAAGAAAGGTTTGGGACGGAAAAGGTGTGCCAGGGATCAGGGACCCCAGTCAGGTACCCCGAGGTGTGGGGAACCTACCATCTTCCGACCAATGTACTCCCAGCCGGGTCGCACAGACTCCCGGAAGGCCTTCCTGTGGGCCCCATCTGAGAACAGAGTGTGGCCTCAGGGGGAGGGGCCCCTTCACACCCATACCTGCTTCTATAGCAAGGCTGACACCACCCTGGGGAGAGGCGAGAGGGTCTGGGTCTTTCTCTGCCTTTGATTCTCTCTAGGTTTCGCTCTGTGTCTGGGGCCAGGTCTCTGAATTCCTGAGTGTCTGAGCCTCTCTGTTTCTGTCACTCTGGCTCTGGCTCTGTCCAGGTCTCTGTTGATTCTTCTGCATTTGAATCTCCCTGTGATTGCATTTGGCTCCAACACCCCCCCGCCCCTTTCCTGTTCAGCGCCTAGGGACTACCTTTGAGTCTGGGGCCTCTTAAGTTTCTGACCTTGCTGGGCAGAGAAACTTGCTGAGAACCCCAGGGGAAGAAGGGTCCCACCCCTCTGCCCCTGGGCCCAGCTGTTACCTTGTGAAGCCTCAAGGAGGCCCCGGCCAGCATAGGCTAGGGCCCCACTCAGCACCAGGGAGTACAGGCCCAGCTCTGCCGCGGGCAACGCTGTCTTGATGCCCATAGCCTGGATGGGGCTGAGGAAGAAAGATCGGGTGAGGGCCCTGAAGCCCCCCAGCCCTGCCTAGAGCAGTTCTTGGTCCCTCGCTGAGGTGGTAGGGACCCCACTATGAAGAGAAACTGCCTTTCCTGCCCCTTGGGGACCTCATAGCATCCTTCCCCCCAACCTATCTCCCACTCCTCCCAGGCCCCCTACCATCTGGCCCCATCCTAGCTGCCACTCTAGCTCCTGCCCTTCCCACCAAAGCCTCGTGAAAGCATTCTCTTCACTCTCAGCCTGCCTTCTTCACCTTCATTCACTCCGCCATAGCTTTCAGGTGGACCGGTCCGCACCCTCTGCTCAAACTGCTCCTCCAAGGTCTCAGATGACTTTGATGTGGAGAAATTCCCTCTGCATCACCTCAGTTGTATTTCTGGCCCCCAGGTCCCCACTCCCCTCAGTAAATCTCCCAAAGTTTCTGACAAAACCCCACCCCCTCGGGGCACCCTTCTGTGATCCCCACCTGCTCCTGAGCTGCCTTTACTTCCCAGGACTTTCCCAGGTCCTGCCCTAGCACCAAGCCCCCATCCCTCTCATTTAGTGCCTAGCTTCTCACCGACCCCCATTACCCCACCCAGCCCCTGGGCCCCAGCCTGCCACGTCCCTGGTTCCTGCCTGTGTCTGTGGCCACACCGGCCCACTCTCTCAGTGCTCCGTATTCAGGCCCTGGAAGCTGGCTGGAGGAGTGCTATTTGAAGAGGTGCCCTGGAGTAGTGGGTGTGGGGCTAGGCTGGGCCAGGCAGACACCAGGGAGTGTGCTGGCCACTGCCCAAGGTGCTGACCAGTGTTGGGCTCAGGGTGAGCTTGGCCACTCCCTCCTGCCAGGCCCTAGCTCATCCCCAGGAGTCCTTCTGGGTCATCTCTGGGACCTCAGTTAGAACCTGTGCCCTCTGTATCCTGCTCCAACTAAACCAGGACCTTCTCAGGGGCTCCATGGGCACAAATTAAAGGGAAGAACGTATCTAGACATCCTTTCTGTCTGGGCTGAGCTAGAGGTGGCTGGCAGAGCCCTGTCTCCTGTCCCAGATCCTCCCCCAAACCTCCCTCACCATTTCTGAAACCAGCTCCTCTGGGCCGCTAAAGTCAGCATTCTCCCTGTTGCAGTGATGGAGGGGTCACGGACCTGTCAAGGTCACACAGTGGACCAGGGACGGGATTGAGTTTTCTCAGTGAGCCCCCTGGAATCTCTAATTGAACAAGCCAGTCCGCTGCTCCTGCCACTACCGGGGGGCTGCCCGACCTGACTTCTCCACTGCCGGCCTGAGGACTGAGGCATCTTCTCATGGGCCGGGTGGGGGTAGGGAGGCCCTGAGGATCAGGTTAATGGAGCAGAAGCTTGAAACCGGAGCACGGTGAAGAGCCTGTGAAATAGCTTTGTCAGCTGCCTCCCACTCGCCACTTTCCAATTTTAGCTCCCCATGGCCGGTGCCGGGTGTCCCCAGTGAGGCCTGTGTGAGCACGGCCAGTGCTGGCCCCCAGCCTGGGACCTCTCCTGATAGACCCCCGGACCTGGGCCCGCCTGTGGACAAAGGAGTGCCCCCTGCCTACCGACCTGCCCGCCTCAGGTACACCTGGAGTAAAGCTGGCTTTGGAGCCTGAGGTTTGGGATGAGGAACCTGGGGTGGGTTCCTTGGGTCTCAAGAACCCTGTAGTGGCTGCATCCCTAGCTGGCACTGACCTTGAGGCAGCTGTGAGGGACCCTGGCACACTGCCCACCTCGGGGCTCCGGGGTCCTGCGTCCGACCGTGCGACCGTCCGATCAGCTGGACTCTGGGGCCACGGTGGGGTGTGTCCAGCCCTGGGGTCCCCACCCCCTCGAGGCTGTGATCGGTGAGTGGTGACAGCGGGAGGAGGGGGAAGGAGGAGGGCAGGGAGGAGGTGGCCTTCCTGGAGCGGAGCTGAGCGAAGTGGAGCAGAGCCGAGTGCTGCAGAGCTACTGGCCACAGGGAGCTGCAGGGAGGATGGTGGGGGGGCAGAAGAGGTGGCCACTGGCATCGGCTCTCACTGGGGCACCTGCATCTCTCTTCAACCTGCCTTCCCTGGTCCACAGAGCCTATGTCTCCCTCTCACTGCTCGCCAGGACTCCCCTCTTCCAGGAAGCCTTCCAGGTGGCCCCCGCTGACCTCGGCAGGCTTGTGAGCTCTGCCCTGCCTTGCCACACTCACACCATGCACACACTTTGATGGTCAGCTCCATGAATTTCGGTACACACCTTTACGTGTGAATTCTCAGGGCACCCCCACCTAGCCCCCTGCACTGGTCCATTTTAGCAGGCAGAGTCCTGCCTGGCCAGGCATCAGTGAAGGGGGGGAGTGGAACTGGAACTGACAAGAGAGAATGTGAACCCCATACCCCGACCCTGCCCACAGGGAGCTGCCCAGGTGGAGGGGTGCTAGCAGGGTCACTTGAGTGGGTCCTCAAGTGTAGGCACCCTCTCCATGCAGGATGGAGGCAGACAACAGTGCTCCCAACCAACTGAGACTCCTCTGGGGGAGACAGGACCCTCATTCTGGGAAGGGGTAGCCAAGGCCTCAAACCAGCCAACCTGATACAGAGGGATATCCTGAGGGTCACTCCACCCCGGCTCCAGAGCCCAGTGGGTCGGTCAGATGCCAGACCCCAGAGTTTCCTGCTAGGGAGTGTGCCAGGGCCCCTCACAGCCTCCTTAAGGCCAGTGCCACCCAGTGATCCAGCCACTCTGGGGCCCTCTGGGGCAAGGATCTCAGTCTGTGAGGGTCTGTCTGTGCATGTGCCGGGGGTCAGAATCTGGGGGCAGAAGGAGCTGTGTGATAGTAATCCATCAAGGGTAGGTCCTGGAGCCCATGCTGATCCCCAACCCCAGTCATAGGCTCAGCTGAGACTAGAGGAGGAAGAGGTGCTCTCCTCCTTCTACCCCCAGCAGGGGCACTTCCAGGGCCTGAGCAAGGCCTGGGCAGGAGAGTCCCTACCTTTCCATGATACCTTAAAGCGACAAGCTCCCTCCCAGCACGCACTCCCCAGAGTGACATGGAGCCTGGCATGGCTGGTCCCTACCTCGGAGAAGCATGAGCGGTGATTCCTGCCCTGTAGGGGCTCAGTGGGGGCTCCAGTCATGGATCACAAGTGCTAGAGGAGGCCAGCATCAGGCAAGGATGCCTAAGCCAGACTAGGGCAGGCTTCCTGGAGGAGGTGGGACACCTGAGCAGAGTCCTGAGGCAGAGGCAATGGTGGTTAGAGGAGAAATGAGTTAATCACGGTAGCCAGGCATGGTTGTAAGACCGTACAAGGATTAACTCTTTTTAATGTCACCACAATTCCTAGGGAAGGGGTGGTTACCATTTTTCCTAGTTGACAGAAAAGGAAACTGACGTACCAGGAGGTTAGAATCAGCTGTTGGGTCAACTGCATAAGCGTCTGAAACTGGTTGCCCTGCAGGGGCAGGAATCCAGCGCACCCACACCCGTGCTGGCTGAGACCAGCCTGGGCCAGCCATCCAGCTGCTGCCCTTGTGAGGCTCAAAGAGAATGACTCTGGGAAGCAGATGGGGTGGTCTGGCTTCACCATTCAGAAGCCAGGTGCAGCCGGCCCGACTTGAGCCTGAGCTCCTCCTTGCTGGCGATCCACTTCTCTGAGCCTCAGATGCTCCTCTGTAAATGGACACCCTGCCGGGCCTGACCTCACTGGGTTCTAGGGGGGATTCGATGACTCCCTCCATGGCCAGGCCCTGGCTCACTGGACTGCTCATAGAGAGAAGCTGTTAAGAGTGGTGGAGACCCCTCGCTCACTCCAGAGGCCAGGACAGGCAGCACTCACACACAGCAGGAGGTCCACCAGGCGAGCCCCACACAGTGGGGTCTGTCGGGAGCTTGGATGGGGTGGACGGCAGGTGGGTGGAGGGCTAGGGAGGCTTCTTGGACCTCAGGTTAGACTCCTCCCTGCATGAGGGGTGGCAAGGGGAGGGCGCCTGGCACCCACAAAACGAGGGGCAGGAAGTGACTGGCCTAAGATCAGCAAGGGCCACTGGGAAAGATGGGCAGGGGGCCAATTTTCTCAAGTGTCAGAGTCCTTTTTATTTGTTTCTGGTTGCTGCTCATAGTAAAAATTTGGGGAAAGTGTGTGTGTCTGGTATGTTGTTTATGGCGTGTGTGTATGTGTGTAAGGCTCAGGGGCTGTAGGAGATAGGGTGTGTGTGCAGGCACCGCCTGTGAAGATGGAGAGGGTGGGCAAACGCTTCTTTGGGGGTTTGGGGGCCTGGAGGAGTCCTCTGGAGGGCCAGGGACAGTGGGATGTGTTTGGGGCTTGAATCAGCCTGAGCCAGACTGCAACCTTATTCAGCTCAGCCCTGGTGTCCCAGGGGCCCCCACAGGGACAGTGGCCAAGCCACACCCATGATTCAGCCAGGTCTCACCTGTCAGTGTTGGAACCTGAGCACCCAGGCCCACAGCCCACGGTGTGGCCAGGGACAGTCCTCACGTGAGGCCTCTCCATCCTCGGCCTCTTTGTTTGTTGCACTCTCCGGGCACCTGTCTGCTATTCCCATCACCGTGTGGCTCTGGGCAGGGACCTCAGTGTTCCCATCTGTGGGAGCAAAGTCCAGCCCACCGGCTACCCACCTGCCTGAGGGCAGGGGAGGTCCTCCTCAGGGACAGGCGCTGCTGCTCAGGAGGGGCCAAGGGCACTCACCTGGACAGACCAGGTTGTCCCTCTCCCCACCCAGCCCACCTGGGTTAGATCCTTCAGGGCCCCGTCCTTGTCCCCTTTGACAACACTTTCTTCTCCCGGGCCTTCCCCTCCCACCCTCTCCCATCCATACCTCAGGGAGAGTAGAAGGATGGCCCCTGGCCCACTCAGACCTGGGCAATGAGCCTGGAAGCCAGAGGGATGGTGGGAGGCTCTGAGGTGCGGCTTTCTGTCTCTGTCTCCCCCCAACCCCACCCCACCTCTTCCTGCTTCATCAGGGCCCTCCATTCCCCATGCCTCTTTGACCAGACCAGCAGCTCTCGAAAGGCAGCAGCAGCAAGTCAGGTTCACCTCCGGGTCCCTAACAGGCCTGGAGAGGCTGGCATGCTGTTGGCATGCGGTGACTACTTGACGGGCAGCTGGCTGGGTACATGGTGGCCTGGGAATCTATCTCCCCAGCTGGTCCGGGGCTTCTAGGATCTCAGGGGCCGCGTCTGCCTTGCCCGGCGCCCCCTTACCTGGGGCAGAGGAGCTGCTCGACAAGTATTTGTGGAACTAATAGAGGAGATACTGAGGGCTGACATTTATTGAGTGCTTACTGTGTGCCAGCCACTGCGCCAGCACTTGGCACCTTTTAATTCAGTGAGTCCTGAAGAGGGATTCTGCTGGGGGAGTGGAGCAGACCTCTAAGCTGGCCCCTCTGTGTGTGTGCGTGCGTGCGTGTGTGGCAGATGTACCTTCCTGCTAGAGAAGACCAGTCACTTGTGTTACTTGTGCAGTGACTCACATAGGCGGCATACATACTGTGCAAACCCCCTCCTCAGGGAAAGCCATCCACAGCTTCCTGGACCCTGTCTGTTGGAGCTCTTCTTCAGGGATGGGGCTGAGGAGAGGGCCCAGGCTGGCTCCCCTCCTTGGAGCCCCGACCCTGCATGGGGTGACAGGTCTAGAGACCTCAGCAAGTGTAACGAAGGCAATCAGGATGAAGGGCCCCTCAGGTTTCCTGGGAAGGAAGTTTTTCTCTGATGCCACTTGAAAGGAAATGGCCAGGCAGGACCTGTGAGTGTGGAGTCAGCACCATCTGTTGGCACATGTGTATACGTATGATTCATGCTCCCGAGTCTGTGTCTGTGTGGGCCCGTGTGAGCAGAGATGTGGCTACCCTCCATGGAGCCACCCCTCCCCATGACAGTAACTGCAGTGGAGGGGGTGACCCTGTGGCAGTTACAGAGGGGCGTGGAGCTCTCCTGCAGCAGCCCCCCCAGCTCAGCCCTGTGCCGTAGGGAGGGAGGTACACTTTTCCTTTGCCTGGACCCACTGCCTCAAAATCCTCTTGCTAGCCTCGCCTCTGCCCTCTGCCATCAGTGCCCACAAGCTGCAGCCTTTTAGAAGCAAAAAGAGGTGCCTCTTGGAGCAGCTGGCGGGGGGCAGAGCTGCCCAGTAGTGGGTAGCATGCCCACCCTAGGTAATCTGCTCAACTCGAGGCCTCAGCTTTTGGAGGCATGCAGGCCAGGGTTAAATATTAGCTCTGTGTCTTTCCATGAGCCTCAGTTTCTCCATCTGTAAAATAGGGTGACAACCCCCTGGGTTATTGGAGATCTTGATGGGGGTCAGGTTTACACAGTAGATGCCCACTCACTGGGATCTGCAATGATCATGAAAATAATCATTATTATTATAAACCTGAGGGTCTGAATCTAAGGAAGAACCCTAAGGTGTGGGTCAACAAGATGGCTAGGAGCATAGTGCCCCCTGAGTCTGCAGAGGGAGGGATGCCCACAGATGGGGCCATGGCATAGGATTGGTGTGGGGCTATGAGGATGCTCTGGTGAGGGGAATGGAGTGTGGCTGGGTGGCTGGGGGATGCTCCCAGCCCAGAGCCCTCTGCATCCGCCTGCGCACATGGAGCCCTGTGGGCCTGCAGGGTCCCCTGCAGGGGACAGGGGCAGTGAGCACCTGCCCAAGGGACTGCATCTGTTCGTCCACAGCTGGCGTCTCAACCCAGAGCTCTTGCTGATGCTGACAAGGTGTCAGTCTCCTTCCCTGCTGTGGCTAAGCATGCCCGGGGATATTGCCCTCCTGCCATGGGATATTGGCTCTGGTCGCCTTTGAAGCACCTCTTCTGGAAGCAGGGGCCCAGCTCGCTGTCTCAGGTTGGCTTCCAGGAGCAGATGGAGTCCTCAGATGGAGCCTTGTCCTCTCAAGGCCTAAGGCTGCCCTGCCTGGCCAGGCTGACACGGGGCTGCCATCCTAGTGCTTGTCTGCTTTCTGCTGCCGCAGGGCCTGCAGGAAAACCCCTTTCACCTGGTCCAGGGCCTCATGGTACATTCGGAAGTCCTCCTCCTTTCCCTGCAGGGCATCGCCTAGGGCAGCCTTCAGCATTTCATTCTCCTCCACCTGGATGGCCAGCCTGGACCACACAGAGAGAGGGCTCAGCATGGCTAAGCTGGCACGTGTGAGCATGTGTGCATGTTTGCGTAGAGCCCTGGGGCTGCCAGCACAGCTGCTCTTCACACTCAGGGTACTCTCTGACCAGTCGCTTCCTCTCAGAGACCCTCGGGGAGTAATACCATATGGGATTCCTCTCTGGGCCCACTCACAGCTGCTGGACCTAGTATCTGGTAGTTCCCCAAAATGTTGACTGCTCAAGGCATGAGTACTAATTTATAGAGGTTCCCCATTTCTTCCTTTCCCACCACTGCATTTGACCTTAAAAAGTTTAGGTGAATGAGAAAAGTGGGTTCAGTAACCCACACATGATAAAGCTTTTCTTGGGACCGTGAGATCTTTAGTCATGGTTGGGTCTCTCTGCCTCCTGATGGCCAGCCACTGAATTGCAGGCTTAGAACCCAAGACCCTGTAGGACCAGCCTTCTGGGCAAATAGAAGTCTGGGAGGAAGCGATGTGATCCCTCTGCCTGTCAGAGCACCTCCACCCATGCAACATCACGCTTTGCAGAAGAAGGGGCAGGGAGCACCTGGTGGCCAGCTCCTCCATCTGGGATTCCATGGGCACACTGGAGAGCTGGGCGGAAGATGGGTCCTTCCTCTCACTTTCACTCGGGTGGTGCCTGGTGTTAGAGGCAGGCAGACCTGTGGGGCAGCAGTGGCCACTTTTTGTGATCAGGCCATGGCTCTGTGTTAGCACTTCCCCCCGCCCAACCCCCAACTGTCCACTTCCTGCTTTTCCACTTTTTGAAACATTATACCTCCAAGGGTATAGGCTGCCTTCCTCCAGGCCCTGCTTTGTACTGAGGTGGCTCCTCTTGTTAATATTTCCATATTTGCATTTTACAAGTTTCTGGAAGTCAGCTGGGCCTGAGGTCTGGCCTGCAGGTTGGGTCTGAGTCTAGCGGTCATCGGACCTGATGCTCTCTTACCATTGGGCCCCTCACCTCCAGCTCTATCCATACATATAGGGAATCCAGGGTGGCTGGGTCCAGGGGACAAAGAGTGCTCAGAAAAAGAAATCAGCCCACCTGGTGGGGAACTCCAGTACTATCACAGCATCAGAAAGCCTCTGTGCTGAATAAGACCTCAGGGGCAGCATGTGCAGGGTAAATTACCTGACATCAGCAGCCCCGGCTTTTACCTCCTGCTCTGTGGCCCCAGGTAAACCGTCAACCGCTCTGAGCTGGTTTCCTCACCTGTTTCATGAGGAGAATAGTTCTTGCCTCCAGAGCCCTGTGAGGCCACAGTGAATGCACGTCTGGCCCTCAAGGCCTGTGTGATGGAACCACCTCCTCGGCACTTCATGACTTCCCTACCTCACTTCATATTCCCCTCCCCATGCTCCAGTCTCACTGCCTCCAAGCCTCCAGCCATGTACCCACCTCAGGGCCTTTGCACTTGTTCTTCCCACTGGTATCCATGCCACATCCCCACCCCCTTCTGCTGTCATTGCTCATCAGTTAGGGTGACTGCTCCACAGAAATCAGCTGCTCTCCGTACCTCCTGTCCCCTTCCTCTGCTCTGAGCCACAGCACCTGCCTCTATCTGACCCACCATCCTTTGCTGCTTTGTTTATGGTTCTCTTCCCCACTGGCATGGCACTGCCACAAGGGACCACATTTCACAATCAGGCTTCCTATTATATAGGTGAGGGGGTATGCTGTGCCCCCCACAGGGGTGGTGCATTTCCCAGGTCAAAAGCAGTATGCACAGAAGCCACATGGTCACTTTCTCTCCAGACACTTGCCCCTTCCTTGTCCAGGCAGTGCCAAAGTAGTTTTTCTTACTGTGGCTTAGCCCTCCCTAGTCGGGAGCTCGGCTGCGTGGCAGGAGGTAAGTGCAAGGTCTGGAGACACTACATCCCTAAGGGACCTGTTCTGAGAGCTCAGCAGAGCTAAGCCCTGTAGTCCTTCCCAGCCCGTACTCTCAGCAGCTCCTGGAAGGCCTCTGGGATCTTGGCTCTGCTGGTGGGAAAAGGGCTTTACTCCTCCTCCGTGCCCTACTTCTGGCACGTCCTACAGTGTTCTGATCTCACCTGCCCTGGGAGAAAAGATCTAAGTGTCCTTGGCTGGGGCAGGGGTACTGGGGTGTTGAGAAGCAGGGAAGTGGGGACAACAGTCCACGCCAGAACCCGGAGGGGCTGGGATAGAGATATCAGAGAGAGGCAGACCCATCATCTCAGACTGAAGATTCTCCCTCCCCAGAAATGGCTTCTGGCTCTGGCATCTCACACCCCCACCACCCCACAAGAGGCTGCCACTTGGGTCCAGAGACTGTACCTTAAGAACCACTGTGTTAGAGCCATAGAACTGAAGTTTTAGTTTAGGACACCTAAACTGCCCTCTGCAGCGGGTGTGGTCATGTGACTAGGATCTGGCCAATGGGATGAAAGCAGAAGTGACTTGCGGAACCTTAGGGTCCTGCCCTTGGAAGCGAAGGGGCTCAGGACAGAGGGCAGAGCCAGTCAGCCCCTCCACCAGGGTGGAGCTCAGCCTGCCTCTGCTGCTGCGTGTGCTCTCCCGCTGGCCCCCCAGTCAGAACCAGGAGCCCCAGAGCACCGTCAGCCCATGTGGCCCTGGGCCAGCCCCACCCCAGCCCTACCTGTTTTGCTCCTGGGGGCTGCTCTCTGAGAGGCTGACATCCTGCCTGGCTCCAGGCGCATCTTCTCCAGGTGCTGCTCCAGCACCACGGCGCGGTGCCGCTCTTCCTGCAGCCTCTTCTCTGACTCCAGAAGCTTGCTGTTCCTCTCCTCCACCCTGGTGATGAGAGAACAGGGGCCTCCATACTCCCTGGCACCCACCTGCTCAGACTCTCAGAGAGCTGGACACATCTTACACTGATGGGCATGGGCTCCGTTCTTCCTTATTTTTATTGCAGTAACATAGATATGTGCATTTAAAAACCATATAGTTCTCTCTAAGCCTTAAAATGAAAAAAAAAAAAAAATGCAGCCTCTTCCCACCCCTCCTCATTCCCAATTCCTGCTCTCCAGAAGCAACCACTTATACCACTTTTAGCTGTTCCTTTCACTACTGCCATATTTCTACAGATGCTTATGCTGCTATTTTTTAAGGCTTAAATATAATCTTATGAGTATATCTTATGCAACATGAGATTTTAGTTTTATTTTAGTACTTTCTCCTCACCAAACAGAATCACCTCACCACCTCCCAATGTAGTTATATTACCATTACTGGGGGCTGAATGAATGTTAGGTAGCATATTTGTTTTCTATTGCTGCTGTAACAAATTACCACAGACTTAGCTTAAAACAATGCAGATTTATCACCCCGTGGTTCTGTAAGTCAGGAGTTTAGCAGGTCCTGTTGGTTTCTCTGCTCCTGGTTTTATAAGCCAAAATCAAGGTGTTGGCTGACCTGGGCTCTTACCTGGAGTTTCTAGGAGAGCATCTGCTTCTAGGCTTGTCCACATTGTTGGAAGGCTTCAGTTCCAGTTGAAGGACTGAAATCCCTGCTTCCTGTTGGTTTGCTGGCTGGGTGACTTTCAGCTTTTAGAAACTACTGGGCCTTCTCCATCTGCAAAGCCAGCTGGGTACCCTTTTCATGCTGTCTCTGACTTTTTCTGTAGCACCTCTCTGACTGACCCCAGATGGAGAAATTTCTCTGCTTTTAAGGGTTCAAGTGATTAGATTGGATAATCCGGGATAATCTTCCTGTTTCAGGGTCCATGATGATTATTACATCTGCAAAGTCTCTTTTACCATATAACATAAAGTATTCACAGGCACAAGAGTTGGGGTGAAGGACACAGGGAACAAAATCCTGTCTACCACAGGGGGTTACATTAGGACACTCAAGAGGCAGTATAATCATGATTACTTTTTTTTTTTGGCCATGTCACACAGCATGTGGGACCTTAGTTCCCCAGCCACAGATTGAACTGGGGCCCTCTGCAGTGGAAGCGCTCCAAGTCCTGACCACTAGACTACCAAAGAATTCTGGACATTTTCTTTCTTATTTGCTTCTTTTGCTTAGAGTTAGTGATTGCTTTCTGTTCATTATTATGATTACTTATGATTTTCTAGGTACTTGTCATTAATTTATGGGCCTTCAAGTCCTTGTTATTTGGTTATTTCACCGAAGGATCTGATTATTTTCTCACTGAATTTGAGGCTGTGGTCCTTCTTATGGTGAGTTATGGCATTTCAGACTTCTGTGATACCAAAGGTTCAGCTAGAAGGCCAGGACTCTTTGAGGTTTCACCCAAGCAAAGGATCACATACACACATAGACCCATGCAAATCAGAGTGGGAACCTGGAAGTGTAAGAACAGTGTTGAAGGAAGCATTCTTCCCACCTTCCTAGCATCCTTCTTCCCTTCCTTCAAGAGGGAGCAGAATGGTAACAATTTTGAACAGAATACAACTACCAACACAGAACTGTATGCCAACACAGTATACAGCTACTAACACAACCTGTTAGTGTTGCCTTAGTTCTTTGAAACTGACAATGTTAGTTTCAATGTTCCTTGTTATTTTGAATGTTCCTTGAAACTATATTTGCTAAAGCAAATGATTAAAACCACCTAAAGGTGCATCAACAGGGGAAAGACCAAAGGTAACATATTCACACCCGGGGATGTGGTAGAATGTGATGGAGTTGTGCTGCTCAACACAGTGGCTGCAGCCTCGTGTCCACATATAGCCATTCAAATAAAAAGTCATGAAAATAAAATGTAAAATCCAGTTCCCAGAAGGTCTGGGTATCAGCTGAGAATCATACACGTGTGACTCTGAGAGTGTCTCTTGACTGTCGTACCCTAGGTCTCCCACCCTCACCCCGGCCCTGCATGGAGAGGCCCTGGAAGATGGGGCACCACATGGAGAGAGAGGCGACGTACAGGAGAGAGGAGGTGCCCCTACTGAGCTAGCTGAACGGAGCATGTGAGTGATCCTGCTGGCATCATGTGAAGCAGAATTACCTAGGCTGCCCACAGAACGGTAAGAAGGAATAAATCATGTTTGAGGCCACTAGGTCTGGGATGGTTTGTTAGGCAGCAATAGATAACCGAGTCACCTTGCTTCATGCCCACACCGCCCTAGACTCAGGTGCAGCTCAAAGAAAATGGGAAAGAAAGCTGTGAGTGAGTATGTTTCTTCCATTGGATAGGCTGGAGGCTTGTGCTAGCCATTACATTTCAATGACAGAGAAAGAATTAATGTTACTTTTTCTCATTTGCTTGAGCATGTATGAAATTCATACCCTCTCTGTGTACATACTACTGAAAAGAAAACAAAGCTGATTACCCCTCACTGCTTAGGCAGTTGCCATCCCAGCCCCTCAGCTCCTTTGGTGACTTACTCCATCTTTTCCTTTGGCAATTTGCCCCTCCTCCGTTTAATTTTTTTTTTTTTTTGGCTGCAGTGTGTGGCATGCAGGATCTTAGTTCCCTCACCAGGGATCAAACCCATGCCCCCTGCAGTGGAAACATGGAGCTTTAACCGCTGGGCCACGAGGGAAGTCCCAGCCTTCCTCCATTATGTGAGCACCTGGAGGTCCTTCCAGTAAGGGTGTCTGGCCTTTGTCCAGGGTTGACCTGTGAGCCACCCAGGCCAGCTAGACCTTCTCTCCCAGGACCCACTGGCACAAGAACTGAAATCCCCGGGCCAACATCATTCTCGTGGCCCAGGAGAGACTACTCCAGGGTTCCTGCTACCAATATCCCTGGACCTTCTCGGGCTCCTCTTCTGCCCTGCACCTTGGAGACGGCCAGCACTTTCCCACACTCTCCTTTCCCTTGACTTAGACAGAATTGGTTTCTATTGTCACCAAAGAGCCCTAACTGACATGTGACATGGCCTGTTCAGGGAGATACTCAGCGGTATCCTTTATATTTTTCAGTGTGGAAGTCACGTGGTTGGGCCGTGTGTTGGCCTGGGCAGCCACAGTTCTTGCCAAAAGTATCACTTGAGCGAGGAATGCTGGTTTATCTGAATAGAAATCTGTCAACAACCCCTTAGAGGAAACCAAACCCCCTGTCTGTTACCTCAGGCCACATGCTTCCCTCTCCCAACCAGGAAAGCCTCAGCTCCCCTCTCTCAGTGACCCTTTTCCTCTTTGTTATTTCAGGCCTGAGTCTCGCCTGGAACTTCTTCCCACTGCAGCCTGCAGAGACATGGAGAACAGTGCCGTGCTCATCCTACATCTTTCTTACTGGTGAGTTGACTTGACTGATTACCGACTTCAGAGAGTCCCTTCCTTGAGACTCCCACCTCACGGCCACATGTGTCTAGCAGTCCTACTGAGGGCACAGGACAGGGCAGAATACAAGTGTGATGACGGGGCCCCGAGACTGAGGGGCACTCAGGGGGCACATGAGATGAGGCTGGGAAGGCCCGGGACCAACACTGTGGGAACCAAGCTCACCAATGAGGTGGACCCAGGCACGGACACGGCCTGGCCTCTGTCCAAGAGGGATGCCCCTGGGTCAGGCCGCCCACCACCAGCCCGCCTGGGCCAGTGAAGGTGTGTCCCTGGCTCCAGGCATTACCGTTTCTGCAGGACGGTAACAAACTCCATGAGCCGGTCGCGCTCCACCTCGGCAGCCTGCCAGAGGGCCTTGAACTCCGTCACCTGTGTCTGCCAGCCTTTTTGTTCAGGGGAGTCCAAGAACCTGGGGACCAGGGTAGGGGCAGAGATCAGTTAAGGGTTACCTGAAGAGATGCTTATCCCTGTGAGGGTGGGAGGGACTAGAAGGACATTCACGGGTCCTCAAAGGGAACCAGAGAGAAGGAAGACAGTCCAGTCCCTTCTGGCCTCTTCCGCTGGCTTCTTCTCAGGCCTCCATTCCTGGTTCTGCTGAAGTCTCTCGACCTCACTTAGCTGGCTCCAAAGCTAGACCCCACCAAGACTAGAGTTTCATCAGCACCTCTGTCCACCCAGTCCCTGTAGGGGCCTGGAATCAGTCTGGTTGCCTTGGAAGCTGACTCTTGGGGACCTGGTGGTACCCTGGGAATCCATGTGGTATGGGACCTGGCTGCCCTTCTCAGTGCCAGCTGGGCCCAGCTCCTGTCTCCCTGTCAGCCTGTCCTGGCCCTCCTGTATCTCCTGGCACGACCCTCAGCTCAGTCCTCTTTCCTGGGCCCTGGACTCCTGCTTTGTAAATTAGTCAGTTTTCTCCAGCCCTCATCCAGCCCATCTCTGGTTCCCTCTTACCACTGGACCTTACCTGCTGGCTGGGGTTGGGACCAAAAGGGAGCTCTGCACCAGCCCCCTACCCCCAGAGCACTTGTACAGTTCCAAGCTGCTCTCTCCTTTGCCCTCACCCTTCCTAGGGAGACCCTGGTGAGGCTGACTTGCTCTTCCAGAACCACAGGACATGAGGAGGGCTGGGCTGAGGCCGGGAGCCCAGAAGCTGACTGGCTGCCCTCTCTGGGCCCCAGTCCTCCTGATGAACAGGGGTTGGTTGAGGTGGGCTCTGAGGACTGCAGGCTCCTCCCTGTTCTGGTTCCTAAGTATACTCTAAGGCTTTGCCGCTCAGTGTGGTCTCTGAATCAGCGAGCTTGCTGGAAATGCAGGATCCCATTTCCTGCAGGATCCTACCTGCCGAGTCAGAACCTGCTCTAACTTGGCAGATCCTCAGCTGATTCGTGTGCAGTGAGTTAGGAAAACCTACTCTAGTCACCTCTGTGATCTCACATGCTGGGGGAAGGCGTTACCCCCTCTCTCCACCTGCCTTCCAGGCACCGCATCTGAGCCAGCACGCTAGCCCTGACAGACACGCTCTCTGGGGTCACTCCTACTCGCTGAACATCTGTCCTGTCCCTGATGGGAGGGAACTGTGAGCTCCGTGAGGGCAGGGCTCACATGTGGTTGGCCTCAGTAAATATGTGTCTTGTGGAAGACACAAGCTTAAGAACCAGCAGTCTGGCCAGCCCGGGGCACATTGGCTCCGGCAGCCCTTGGGGTGCAGAGGTCATGGCCACATAAGCCTGAAAGGGACCTCGGGGTCATCTTGTCTACCCTCTGCTCTCACTACTGTGATGACTGCCTCAGAGCCTCTGTCCTCCCTGTGCTGTGAGGAGGGTGTGACTTGGGCCCTGGAGGCTCTGAGTCAGACCCCTCTCCCCCGTGCCCTTGTGGCCCCAGGCTGATGGAGGGGGCATCTGCAGGGCTGGCTTCAGCCCACGGTGCCTGTGCCGCCAGATGTCAGGCCAGAAGCACCACCCCCAGACACTTCCTGGGGCACAGCCCCCAGGATTTGCCGAGAGCCACACAGCAAGGTGAACGTGAGACAGAGGCCCTTGAGAGGCCTCAACCAGAACCTGAGCTGACCTGCCCAAGGAGTGGGGGCAGGAGCTGACAGCGCAAGCACGGCTCCAGTGGACGGGACACAGGACACAGTGAGGCAGGACAACGCAGCCCTTTGTCCGTGAGCTGGCAGGAAGGACAAAGGGCCCATTGGAGTGCCACGGCTTGATTCTATCAACAAAGAGCGGGCCAGAGAGCTGAGGGGATATCAGTGGCTTAAAGTGGGAACTGTGTGACGTGAAATTCTCCCCCCTAGAGACAGACTCTCAATGGGCAAGAGGAGGCAAGGGAAGCTTCTGGGCCCTAGGCCCTGGAAGGTTCCTGGTGCGAACTCTGGTAGCAGAAGGAACACTAGGCCAGGACTCCTATTGTGAAGCCACTTGCCCTTTCAACCTTAGATAAGGCCCTGGACCTCCCTGACCCTCCATGTCCCTATGGAACCTGGGAAGAGTCCCCAGACTTGGCCTGGCCTCAGTTTCCCATCCTTGTAATGGGATGGTAACACTGGCTGAGTGATCAAGGATGGGAAGTCCTGTGAAGGCATGGTGCTGAGAGGGCTGGGTTCCTACCTGGGTGAGGCCCCATGAGGGCTGGGCAGGGAAGGCCATGTGAGAGAAGATTCCACCAGTGTGTGGCCCAGGCTGGTCACGGAGCTGTGCAAAGACAGAATGGGCTCATCACCACGGGCAGGCAGGCTGGGCCCGGCTGTGAGGGGAGCAGGGGCCAGCAGGGACCTGGGAGTGGAGGAGGGGGCAGTGCTGGCCCTTACAGCCTCCCTGTGGATTTGCCGCCCTCCTTTCCAGAACTCTAGCTCGCTTAAAAACAAGACGGAACCAGTGGACAGCAGAGCCTCGAAGGGTCCAACACGGGTCTGTTTGAGAATCCTAGAAGCAGGTGAGAATTGAGGCCAGCTGGGAACCAATTTTACAGACAGCTGCAGCCAAATACTCTTGAAGTAATGGTATCTGGAACTCACTGGCCCCTTCATACAGACTCGAGGGTGAAGGAAGGGGAGGCCCACGTATCAGAAAGACAATACCACAGACATCGTAAAATTGCATCCGTGGCTTCCTGCCCTTTCTTCTGAATAATGAAGATGCACTTTCCAACCCACCCCCCACCCCATTTTTTCTTACCGAGAAGATCCAAGCCTGCCAGCATGATCGCCCGCTGAGGCTGGGGGCTTGGTCAGGCCAGGGTCCTCGGGGAGCTTGGTGGAGGCCCGGCTGACCTCGGGCCCACTGGAGCCCTCGTCTACTCCTTTATTCCGAAGATACTGCAGGGAACAGACGTAGGTTCCATCATCAGGGCCTTGGCTCAGAGGCCTGGAGAAGGCAGGAGGGGGCCTTGGCTTGATTTCGGGGCTTTCAGGGGATATGAAAGAGGCTTCTTTTCAGGAGTGCAAAGCGAGGCCTGTTGGGTGAAGCCACTGCTTGCATGATAATAACAGCTCATAATGCCTCTCTTCAGAAAGGGAGCTTCGTAGCCAGAGGAGGGTGACCGGGCCAGGAAGCTGTTCCGCATTCAGGTCCCAAGGGGAAGTGAGGGGGCAGGTCCACCTCTCTGGGTAGCCCCACCCACATGGGGGTGAACACCAGGTGTGACTTCAGGCCTTTTTCAGCTGGAGGTACGAAGACCTTCCCAACACCTGAAGCCAAGAGCAAGGCCGGCAGCCTGGCCCGGAGGCTGGGCTACTCGGGCCCCCACCTTCCCCCATCCCTCCCTCTTCCAGATGGTTGGTGGCGCCAGTGGAAGGAGGAACGTTCAAGAACCCCCAGCGGGAGGTCTGGCCACCATCAACAGCGGGACAGTTGGTGTGAGCCCCGAAGAGCCTGGCACGTCCCCTAAGCCCTGGCCACTCTGAGGAAACTCGCCGTGTGTGCCCATTTGTCTGGTGGGTAGTGCTTGGCCCCTAACTGCTTGGTGTGACCTCTGAGGTGAAGGTCAGTCCTCTTTTCTGTGCCTGGAGCCAGGACAGCAGTGAGGTGGAGATACTGTGACCTCCAGGCCTCTGCTAAGGCAAAACTTCCTCAGGAGCTCACGTGTTAGACAGGCATTTACTGAGCAACTACTGTGTGCCTTGGCCAGGCACTGAGGCACCACGGTTGGTGCCCCCTCAAGGAGAATTTGGGAGAGAAAACCGGAAAATGATCACACTGGGTGACAAAAGTTTGGCTTGGGGATGCACAGGAGTTAGGAGAGTACCCAGGAGGGGCTTGTAATACAGACTGGGAGCCCCGGAGCTTCCTGGAGGAGCTCTGGACTAGGAAGATGTCAAAGCTGAGGGGGAGGGTGGGGAAGGCATGTGCTTTGGGTATGTGCACAGGCCCAGAGTGGGGAGAAAGCAGGGCCATGGGGGAGCTCAGTGGCATCCACGTGGCCAGAGTGGTGGATGGCGGGCAGTGAAGAGAAGATGCAGGAGGGGTGGCAGCAGGAGCCAGTCATCTGGTGCCCTGCAGACTGGACAAAGGAGTGTGCTTCCATTCTGCCACCCTACTGCCTGGAATGTGGATAAAAGTGCTGGCACTGTGGCCACCACCTTGGGTCATGAGGATGAAGGCCACAGCTGGGGAGGGAGAGGGTAAGCTTGCAGGAGCCTGGACCCTTGAGGGCCAGGTGAGCCACAGACAGGTTTTACAAGGAGCAGGGAGACAATCAGATCTGTACTTCAGAGAGGAAAGGTGTGTGCAGCATGGGCCGGAGAGCCAGATGGAAGCAGGGAGCCAAAGCGGGGCCAGGTAGGAGATGGTGCGGCCTGAGGGAACACAGGTGGAGAGAAGAGGAAGTGGCTGAGGCTTCTCTGAGTAATGGGTGGACCTGCCCCGACTTGGGAGCCAGCAGGCTGAGCCAGCACCCCGCTCACCTGCACACTGAGCTGCCCAATCTCCAGCTCCAGCTGCCGCACCTTGGCCTCGCGCTCGGCCACCATGGCCCGCAATTGGGCCACCAGGCTGCTGCTCCGCTGAGCCTCGCTGTTGAGCTGCTGGTCTAGGCGGTGCTGAGACACTCGAGTCTTCTCCTCCTGCAGACTCAGGCTGCTCAGAATCTCCTGGAGCTGCTTCAGCTGGTCCTGTGGGGCCGGGTGGGAGGGTGGGCGAGGGGAGCCATGACTCTCGATAGAGAAGGACAAGAGAAGACCAGCAACCCACCCCTTCCTTGCCCCTTGGGAACCTAACAGTGGGACGCTGGTGTTCCCTTGAGAAGGAAGAATACTTTGCCTGCCCTCAGCGGGCATTCAAACAAGTTTTCCTGTCCTCAGCTTCCTTCTCCTTGAGATCACGTTAAGAAGGACATCCAAGGGGCTTCCGGGAGCCCCATCCAAGGAGATTTTACGATCAGATATGTCTGGTTTGAATTCAGTTGTGTGGCCTTGGATGACTTACCTAGCTGTGAAATTGGATTATGTGTTCCTAAGGGTTATCTTCCCTGGAAGAGGAAGTGGCAACCCATTCCAGTACTCTTGCCTGGGAAATCCCATGGACAAAGGAGCCTGGCAGGTGACTCACCATCACAAACCACACCCCAAGACCCCAGAAGGGTGTGCTGTTGCTACCACACAGACAGGGATATCCACTGGCTCCCCTCAGTCATCCTTTCCATTCCTCCATGAAAAATAACCCAGGGTGTAACTGCATCTGGCTGGCTCCCCCATCCTCTTCTTCTTCCTTTGGGGTCCACAGGCTCAGTGGCTCATGGCTGGCATCAGCCTCTCACAGCAGGTCCGCTGCTGGCCCTCCGGCAGCCTCTATGCTGCTCCTGTGCCCAGCGCCAGGCTTTGGGGCTGGGCCCAGCAGAGCAACAAGCTCCCGGGTTATGTGGGTGGCATGTTGGGGCACATGAGGACTCTGGGGGCTGGGACTGGGTCACAGGTCTCTGGTTGGGGCGGGGGCCCCAGAGGTGACTGTACCATGAGGGCATCGATCAGCTCATCGTCATGCCGGCCCTTCTCCACAAGGGTCCCCATCTGACTCCTGAGGGTCTTCACTTCGCTCGACAGCACCTTGTTCCGGGACCTCATGCCCTCAAACTTCTTTTTCAGCTCTTCAAGCTCTCTCTGGAGGGCATCCCGCTCTGCCGCAAGTTTCTGTAATCAGAGGGGGCAGTCACAGGCTGCAGGGCTGAGTGGGACCCTGGGTCACGCCTGAGCCTTCACTGCCACTCACTGATGAGGCCAGAGCAGAGAGGGTTTGGGACCCCATGGACTGCAACCCACTAGGCTCCTCTGTCCATGACATTCTCCAGGCAAGAATGCTAGAGTGGGTTGCAGTCTCCTCCTTCAGAGGATCTTCCTGACCCAGGGATCGAACCCACATCTCTGGCATCTCCTGTATTGGCAGGCGTGTTCTTTACCACTGAGTCACCTGGGAAGCCCCAGTGTGTCTTCTGAGGACCCTCAATCCCTGCCTGGGTGGCAAAAAGAGAAAAGCTGTGCTTCAGTGGACAACACTAAGCCTAACGTTCAAACTGAAGTGTCTCACCCCATCAAGAGCTAGTTTCAGGCCCAGCATCTCCACAACAGCCATAGTGGGGCCACTCTGATATTCATGAAGTGGGCTTGGGGTGAGGAACCAGTCAGGCCACTCAGGGTGGACCAGCAGGGCATGAGGAACATGCCCAGAGGTGACCCCGAACCTCAGAGCCTCTGAGTCTTCACAGACGTGGTCATGGTCTCCCGGCTCCACGTGCCCCTGACCCCCTGCTGGGCACACGCACCTCCCATCCTTCCTGTTTTTCCCTCTCCAGGTTGCGGATCCGCAGCAGATTTTTCTCCTGGGCCGACAGCTTCCTTGGGTCAGGATAGACAGACAGCTCACTGGCTGTTTCTTCGGACCGGCTCCGGGTCTGTCCCAGCTGTTTCTCAAGCTCTCGAACCTGAAGGTGGTTCCACAACAGGTCTGCAGTCAGACTCGACCCCTCAGAGGGGCCACCCTGTGACACGATGGATGCATGACCACCCCAGACAGATGACACCGCAGTTCCAGATGGGTGTGGAGGCCCCTAGGAGAGGGACTGTGTTGGGGGAGGGTTGGAAGGGGTCTGTGGCAGCATCCTGAGCAGAGCAAGGGAAGACACCAGAGAGGCTTTGCTTGGCAAACAGAAACTTCAAAGTAAATGAGAAAAATCACCCTATCTCTGAGGCCGAGAAGCAGATGTGGAGCCCTGGGAACTTGGGAGGGAAAGGACAGCAGGTCTCAGGACCAGAAATAGCTAACAGACAGGTCACCTGAGCCTGGGGACGCTCCTCAGGAGGCCACGGGTTCCTGCAGGAGATGCTGCGAGGGAGGGCAGGGTGTGGAAGCTGGGAGACCAGCTCAGAGCCTCGCTGGCTGTGACTCTGCACAGATTACTTCTCTGAATCTCAGGTCCCTCGTCTGTTAAGGGTGGGGGTCTATGAGTACACCCTGTATAATGTTACGAGAATTCAGTATCCCACCTTGTCTGAGCCTGGGAATCCCCAAGACGTTTCTTGGGGTGACAAATCTTGGGGCCCACTCCAGGAGAAGAACCCTGGGATTTGCATTTTAAACAGGTGCTATAGATGATTTTTAGTTTAGGCAGCTTTGAGAAACCCCAAAATGGCCTGGGGGAAGCCCTCAGCACAGGGCAGGTGGAAGTCATCCTATAGAACAATGGCTTTATCACTTGGAGCTTATGTGGATAACCCCTAGGGCCCTTCTAACCCTGATTTCTGAGTCAACACAACATAAATGGTGTGACCCTGAAAGTGTTAGTCACTCAGTCATGTCCGACCCTTTGCCACCGTGTAGACCATAGCCCCCTAGGCTCCTGTGTCCATGGCCAGGAGAAAAATTCACTGGGATCCCTGGTAAAGGGCTGCAGGATCAGCGCCCTCGTGTGGCACTGTGTGGTAATTCCATTTAAGCGCTAAAGAACACGCTTTTAACCATTTATTTACACAGCTTTACACCACTAACAATAATAACTAAAGTGCTGAGTGCTTATTATGGCCAGCCACTGTGCTGGGTGCTTCCCAAACATTATTTTGTCTAACCCATAACAATCCTACAAAGAAGGTATTATTATCTCCATTTTACAGGTGCGGAGACTGAGACACAGAGATGAAGAGTTTTGTTCAAAGACACCAAACATGTAGACCAATGACTGAGGCCAGACTCAAACTCAGGTCTCTGGAAGCTCAAGGCCACACACTGGTTGTTAATTACAGTTTTTTGGAGACCTCTTCATTTGGCTTCAAGGATCCCACAGGAGACCCTGAGGGTAAAAGCCACTGGAGAAGCTGGGGTGAAGGCGAACCTGCACGTGGCAAATAGTGGAAGTGGCCCACCTAACTGCGCGTCTGTTCGTTGCTTGGCCCAGCTATCCTCAGACAGCGTTTCCTCCATGCCAGGCACTGCGGTAAGCAATTTACACATGTGCACGCGATCAGTCCCCCCACAACCTGAAGGGTAGATGCTGTCATTATCCACAGTACAAAGAGGAGGAAACTGAGACACAGAGATGAAGCAGCTTGCCTGAGGCCACACAGTTGGTGAGTGGAGAGCTGATATTTGCTGTTTATAAAAATATATATATTTATGTATTTGGCCGCACTAGGTCTCAGTTGGGGCACATGTTAGTTGTGGGATGTGGGATCCAGTTCCCCGATCAAGGATCGAACCCAAGGCCCCTGCATTGGGAGCATGGAGACTTAGTCACTGGACCACCAGGGAAGTCCCAGAGAGCTAAGATTTGAATCCAAGCAGTCTGGCTGCGGAGCCCCTACTCCCAGCCTCTTTGTTGCTGCTCAGTCACTCAGTCGTGTCCAATTCTTTGCGACCCCATGGACTGCAGTATGCCAGGCTTCTCTGTCTTTCACCATCTCCCAGAAATGCTCCAAAATATTTAGAACATAAAAAGGGAGACAGGCTAAGTTTTTTTTTGGTGGAGGGTGGGGTGGGTAATTGAAACTTTCAAAAGCCTGCAAGCATTTGGACAAAACTGGAAAAAGCCTACAATAGTCATGCAAATTTACATGAACTAGGGGGAAAAAAATCTGCCTGGAGTGAAATAAATCAAAGGCTCTGGCATTTGTTGAGCTCCAGTGCCTGGCATGTAGTGTTCCATAAATGCTTGTTCATTAAACAACGAATGAAAATCAGGCTGCTTGGGGGGAATGTGAAACAACAGCCCTGTGAGTGCGCTCCGCAGAACCTAAAGGCCTTTTTTGGGTTCTGTGTCTCTTAATGTGGGCCATCATGGGTCTTTCTAGGGCATCTCAAGCCTTACGTTCAGGGCCAGGAGGAGGCTGATGACTCACTCACCTTGCTCTGCAGGACGAGGATCTGTTGAGCCCGACCCCTCCAGGTCCCAGGCGAGGACAGGAGCTGCTGGATGTTCACATCTTCCCCAACCTCACTAGTCAAAACCTGAAAAAGGTGGGGCCTTCAGTATGACCCAAACCACAGTATGTGCAGAAATAGTGCTGCGTGCCTGGCATTCCCAGAAGACCCAGCCTCCACCTGTACAACCACCCCCGTCACCCCCCTCCCCACCTCAAAGGCCAGCTGACCACGCTGTAGAGCAGCTCTCCCTGGGAAAGCAGTAAACCCACCCTTCCCAGCACTTCCCAGGCGGGGCCGCCTGCTCCTGACATATTTTGGGATGAGTGAATCACAAAGTTGACCAAGACCTGCTTCCTAAATCTGTTCACCTGTCACCCTGAACTGAGATTGTTTTGGAGGTTACAGGGACGGCCTCACCACAGGGCCTTGCCCTATGTGCAGAGCAACAGACAAGGGGCCATGTCTGAGTGCAGCAAGGCAGGGGCCTACCAAATGTCACTTGGGGATATTTGCTTCCAGAAGGGCCCAGATTTGTGGTTGTTACAGGGAGATGTTCAGGCTCGACCTCAAGGCTTTGAGGTAGAAACAGTACACCCCAGCTTGTGCCCTGGGCCCCTCTGTAGCCTGTCACGGAAACTGATCTAGCGTACCAAGTCTCTGGTGCTTGTTTCCACAATAGAGCTCTGTTTTGGAAATCTTGGCTGGTCTGAGTGGTTCCAGCAGGGAAGACAAATGCCAGAGAATTCACTATGTAAATAAAAATAAATAATGAACCAGCTGGGCCTGCCTCCCAAGTCTGAGCATTTTCCTTTGAAAGGGGCCTTTAATCCACAAACAACCTTTCCGTTTTCTAATATTAGAGACAGCAGAGGACAGGAGGTGGATCTTGGTAGGCTTCCAAGTCCAAGGTGGCTTATTAAGGAGACACTCAGGGTCTGTTGGGGGACACATAGCACAGGGAAGGTTTAAGGGACTTTCTAGGGTGGACAGCACTGTCTTCCGTCCAGGGTTGGGTGGGCACCACAAGGGCCTCTGTGCAGGGACCTGCAGGCAGCCAGCAATCCCCCTTACCAGATGGGTCTGTTTAAAGAGCTGGTGGAAGGAAGTTACTGGATCTGGAGCCTGACCCAGAACAAGCAACATGATGCTCACGGGACCAAGCTCCTGAACGGAAGGCATTGTCCAGCCGTGCCCTTCCCAGCCCTAGTCCCAGCCATACAAGAGGACCTGAACTTTGACCCGGAAGTACCTTCTGGGCCATTCGGAGCTCCTGCTTCACAGCCTGGATCTGGTTGCGGAGGTCACTCATCTTCAAGTTTGTGGCCGCCAGCCTGTCCTGCAAGACTTTCACCTCTGGGTTCTCCGGCTGGTTGGAAAAGACAGGAGAGAGAGAGGTCACTTGAAGCCTAAATAGTAATAATACTCACAGCCCCCGTTTCTCCAGGTGTGTGCAGGTACCATGCTAAGGCTCAACAAGAGGAACCCATCTCATCATCATACCCGCTGTGAGGTAGGTCCTGTCGTCAGACCATTGTGGATGCAGAGCAGAGGCTGGTGGAAGGTGAGCCCCTTGGCTTGAGGGACCTGGTAAAGGGGAGCAGGGATGTGGATCCTGGCAGCCCAACTCTGGGGCCTGAGCCCTGTGCTCAAGTGTGGCCCACACACGTGTGGACACCTGTGGTTGACCACAGACCGGGAGCATCTGGAGGAGGCTGTTCCTCACCTCCCCAGACACTCACAGGTTTGAATGGGCTGACCCTGGAGTCCCTTTAATGCCAAAGTTCTGTGAGCCTCAGGAACTTCTATTGAAGTCAGAAATGGGGAGCACATTAGCTCCCCATTTTGAGAAAAATTTCATCCAAATAGTTTACATGAAATATTATTATTAAAAAAAAATGAGAGACTGGCATCACAGCAAATCCGCTCTCACTCAGGATGAAGAGGGAACGGGTTTATTTATAGAAGCCTGCCCTAGCTTGGCAGGGGGGCCACAACCATTCTAACTTAGAGCCTCCCTCTCCTAGAATCGTCAGACTGGGCCTTGGGCTCCCTTTCCTGGCAGTAAGCTCACCAAATAGAAATAAGGACCCAGGGCTTCCCTGGTGGCTCACTGGTAAAGAATTTGCCTGCCAATGCAGGAGACACGGGTTCGATCCTTTATCTGGGAAGATCCCACATGCGGTGGAGCAACTGCGCCCATGTGCCACAGGTACTGAGCCTGTGCTTTAGAGCCCAAGAGGTGCAGCTCCTGAAGCCCGTGCGCCCTAGTGCTCTGCAACAAGAAAAGCCACCCAGTGAGAAGCCTGCACATCGCAACTAGAGAAAAGCCCTGCAGCAGTGAAGACAGCGCAGCCAAAAATAAATAAGTAAATGAATAACATCATTTTTTGAAAAAAGAAATAAGGACCAGTTTAATCCCCCAGTGCTCCATTTCTGTGGTATAAAGAATTGCAGGAACTATGAAAACTCTGCCTATTAGAGTTCTTAGCAGTGGTTTTTTTTTAAATAATAATATTTCATGTAAACTATTTAGATGAAATTTTTCTCAAAATGGGGAGCTAATGTGCTCCCCATTTCTGACTTCAATAGAAGTTCCTGAGGCTCACAGAACTTTGGCATTAAAGGGACTCCAGGGTCAGCCCACTCAAACCTTTTCCATAGGTGGTGAAAATAAGTTCCTGAAAAGGGAAATACATGCCCTTTCAGGCACACAGCTGGCTGAGGTGACAGCAGTAGGGTTAGAAGCCTGGTCCTTCCCTTGCACCAACTGATTCTCCAAATTTAAGCTGCTGCTGATGCCCTGGCATGGTGGCAACAGGTACGCTGGTTGGTGGGCTGAGGGTCCCACTGGCAGTGACGCCGAGACCATCTGCTCCTGTCCCAAGACATCAGGTGGTATAAACTTCTGGGAAACAGGGTGGATACCTCAGCAGCTTTCTGAATTTTTCTTAGTAGGCACAGATTAAAACCTCCGGAGAATGCTAGTGAAAGATAGACCCCAGGAGACTGGGGGTGGGGAGTTCCATGGACCCCAGAGGTTCTGGGCAGCCCCTGTGAAAACCACTGATCAAAGCAACGAGACCTGCACACAGAGCCAGGAAAGCCTGGACTCACTGGGTCTCCTCATCTAGGAAATGCTTGCGTCCTCACAGGCCACCATGAGGCTGAATAGAGTAACTAGTGTGAGCAGAATTTGCAACCTGAGAATTTAGGCAAAACACAAGGGCGTCTTTTTTTTAATCTAATTTTTTGTCTGTCCTTCCCCCGTCTGGCTGTCTGCCATTCCTTCCCACTGTTGTTGGGGGCCTGTCTGCCCCCTGCTAAGGTGCTGCTTTGAATCTTCCCTGGGTTAGGAAGCAGCAGCCGCTGCCTGACAACCCCCTCCCGCCCTATCCCCCAGGCTCTGGTGGGTGGTGGTGCAGGAGCTGAGAGAGCACTTGAGAGCATGAGGGCACAGAAAGGGCACTCAGATTGCATCTCAATCTGGAGCCCGGGCAACCTCTCCAAGGCTCATTTTCTCATCTGTGAAATGGGGGCATCTTATACCAGCCCCTGGGGTACCTGTGAGTGTTGATGGGATAATGCATGTAAAGGGTGCTCCCTGGGGCAGATTCTGACAGAGGGTGATGCCCAGGGGGCATAACTTGGCTTGGGTCGGCAGCTGGCAAAGGTGGCTGAAGGTTAGATGGTATTCTGGTGAGGGCATCAACCCATCTGTTCTGCCAGGCTCCACACCTCACCCCCAACCCGGGAAGCTGTGCCAACCCACCTCCTTGGCATTTCAGAGCTGTTTCTGCCCAGAGTGAGATACCACAGGCTTTCTGGGGGTCGTGGCTTTTTCCCCTGAAGGAATACCTGAAACGGTGTCCAGGGGGGGCAGACAGTGCCAAGGCCGCATACAACAGCTTCATGAGGCCCCACGCAGGGAGAGGGAGTTCAGCTCTACTCTGGAATGCACTCGGAGCTCTGGGCCCAGACGGGGGTGAGCCCGCAGGCTATGGTGCATGGCCCAGGCCTGGGTTGGCCTGAACAGTCTAATGAGAGGGACATGGCTATTGTTCTTGCTCTCAATAGAAGAGGCCTGGGAAGACTCGTTGCCGGGAGCCAGCACGGGCCATCCTACCCATGACAAGGTCATGTGGAAGAGAACTGTTAAGCAAGGCTTCAGGACTCGAGGGGCTCCCTAGACCAGCTCGAGCATCTACCCCAAAACCAGAATCTGTCTTACTGTTTTGTGCCTTTCACCAACTCTCCTGACATTAACGGGGGCTATCCCCAACCACCTTTCTCTGGAGAAAGTCAACTTAGGGCTCTAGCTAATAAATCTCCTGGACATGAGAGGAATATTTCAAATCAAACCCCCTTTGTTAGCATTCTAGCTTGCTTGGCAGGTTTATCCAGACTCCTGCAGCTACGCATGTGATTATTCACAGCCTCCCAACTGTGAGAGGCACGGGAAGCCTAAAACATAGAGACTTTCCAAGAGTTAAAAACTATTAGAGTAGTGCTGGTGTAGGATTTCATTATTGGGCCAATGCTTGTTGCTAAGTTCCCATATCTCTTATCCACTGTGTACCTGGGAGTGCATTAGTTAACATAGTTGGAATGTAAGAAAAACAAGTGTAGCCTTGAATTAACCACATCAGACTTTTGAGCTAATTGGTGTTTTCTTGTAACTCACTGCACCTTTGCTCCGTGAGAAATGTAACTCTGTTTAGCATTTTCTAAGGCTGATATAGATTAGAAATATAAAGAAAAAACACTTTGATGGAAAATGAGTTTTCTGGTTGAGCAGCCTTTATCAAAAGAGGGTCATAAAATGCTCACAGGCCTCCAAGGCCAGAAGATAATGTACACATCATTTATGGGAAAAGTTTGCAGAAAAAATCCTGGTTTCAATAAGGACAAAACTGCTAGAATGTTTGGGCTAACTCTGTATGACCTTGCATCTTTCATTTCCCTCTATGTACAAGTTAAGGTATAAGGTATGTATAAGGTATGTACTTTTATTTGAAAAACTTTTATTTTGAAAATAAAATAATGGGCCTCACTCGAAGAAGCTTGATCACCCCGTGTCTCTTTCTTTTTTTTTCTTCTTTCTTTCTCTCTCTTACTCTCTTTTTCAGGCTGATTCCTTGGAGTATAGAGGTCCGCCATGTCTACTTATTTGCCTGGGTTTCTAAGACCTGAATGGGAAGGCGCCCTGCGTCTTCACTCCCTCAGGAGACCGGGAGGGCACCTGTGGCCTTACATAGACGGTGCAAGTCTCTTGTCTCGAGACTTTATTGATTTTCTGTGTAAACCAAGAAACATCAGCCTCTTTCTCTCCTCTATTCCTCTCTCATTCATTCATTCGCCAACGCCGTTTCTCCTTCGGGTTCCCCTGGATCCTGTGGGGGCTGGACCCCAGCAGCTCATGTCCTGAGGAGTGGAGACTGCAGCCCGCCACCCACGCTTCCATCAGAAACCTCCCAGGCTCCCTGCTGCCAGAGAATGAAGTTGGAACTCCTCCCCCAGCTACTGTCAAGGCTTCCTTCCGCAGGTGACCCCACCCCAGCTTTGTTTGGATTATGTTCCCCTCTTCCTCCTCATGGGCCCTGGGCTGCAGCCAAATGTTGTCTAACTGATGCCCAGCTAACAAACAGAATAGGAACAGTGACGCTTTCCTGCTCTGAGCTCGCGCTGCTTCTGCTAGAAGGGCCACCCCTACCTTCCTACTCCAGCAAGGCCACCTCAGGAAGCCCTTGCCCATCCCACCTCCTGGCTGCCTCAGGTGAAGTGCATTCCCTCTGTGAACTCCGAGTCAGGGGGCTCTCCCTGAGGGCCCTGTCCCCACCTCCATCCTTCAATATGCCTACTCATCGCCTCTATTGAACCCCCTTGTGGACAGTGGCTGGTCTTTGATTCTCCGTGTTACAGAAAATTCCATCAGGCTCAACAAGTGACCAAATGAGCAGTTTCCCACCCAGCACAGTGCCAGTCAAAGATGTGGATGTATATGGGGCAGCTTAGCAGCATCCCCTAGAGCTGGGAAAAGCGCTGAATGACACCCAGTCTGGCCCCCGCTGAGGGCGGAGCCCCTTCACTGCCTCCCTAGCAATGAGACAGGTCTACACAAGACTAGCCTTCAAGAGATACGTCACCCTGTACATGGAGGGGCCCATCACTGTACACTGAGGAGAGGACTGAATTCTCCTTGAGACAGCCATGAAGTGGCTTGACCCTGAGTCATAGACAACAGGGAAGATCGGGTGGAAAAGGGGGCACTGAACTTGGAGTACTAAGGCTTGGATTCCAGTTCACCAACTCATTTGGCTTAAGAAAACGATGGGGGGATTTCCTTGGCTGTCCAGTGATTAGAACTTGGTGCTCTCACTGCTGGGGCTCCGGGTTCAATCTCTGGTCAGGGAACTAAGATCCCATAAACCATGTGGTGCAGCCAAAAAAAAACAAAAACAAAAAACAGCGGGGAGGCCTCCTGGGATGTTCTTGAGTGTGTACTCAGTTGCTCAATCATGTCTGACTCTTTGTGACCCCATGGAATGTAGCCCATCAGGCTCCTCCATCCATGGGGATTCTCTAGGCAAGAATAATGGAGTGGGTTGCCATGCCCCTTCTCCAAGGGATCTTCCCAACCCAGGAACTGAACCCACATCTCCTCTGTCTCCTACACTGACAGGCAGGTTCTTTACCACTGAACCACCTGGGAAGCCTGTTCTTGAGACTCTGAGCTATTTATTGTCTGGCTTGGGTTTAGTGCCCCTATCCAGTAGCCCACTGGGTCAGACTGCCTTCCTTTCATGGAGTTGTAATTCCCATGTCCTAGGTTTCATGGAGGCTCATTGGCTAAATGAAAATGGAATCTTGGAAACAGCCCCCATTCCCAGTAATCACTTTTACTCTGTAGATTTGGAGTTCCACCAAGGGAAGACTTCCCACAATATGGACTGCCTCCCTCCAAAACCAGGGTTCCATTGAGGAAGAGTGAGCTCCCTGTCCCTGGGGTAAGGCAGAGGCTGGATGTCTCCCCATTGAGGAGGCTGTAACAGAGATCCTTCATGGCTGGGCTGAGAGTGGGAGGCCAGCTGCACCAGGCCTTCCCTCCTGATCCTGAAATTCTAGGATTCCAGGGTCCTCAGGCCCCTGCTGACCTCCCTGTCTGGGAACTAAATCAATTAGACCCTCTCTAGCCTTCCCTGGGGCATTCCTGGCCTCAGATGGCAGACTTGGTCACTGTGCCCTGATGGCTACTCTAAGGATGCTGCTTGCAGTGGTGGCACCGGCTCAGCAATGGGGTGGAGGTGGACCCTGGAGAGAGACACCTGTGCCCCCATGGAAGAGGGGGGCCCAGGCCCATGGCTGCCTCACACACTTCCCAGCACAGAAGGGAATTCATACCAAGACTCTGTCTCCCATCTGGGTCCTTGGTGGCTTGGCTCCCGCGTCAGTGGGTCCCTTGGCTGGCAGCCTGGCCTGGGCTATCTGCAGCTGAAAAAGCAAACCTGGCACTTAATATTTAATTCTGCTCAGGGGTTTGGCACCTTGCGGGAAGTGCTCTGGTGCTGCCGTCAGATGTGCAGTCACCGATCTCAGTAGCCTATCTCTTCAGCTCACTTTAAGGCCCATTAATGGAAGAACTATCCTTTACAAGCTGCTCTGTGATGGGAAAGGCTTTAATTGATTGTTTGCCCCATTCCCCAGTCACAGAGTGGGACAGCCCTAGGATTCATGAACAGCTTAACAAATAATGATTCTGCAGCCATGGTCTGCATCTAACAACAGCCTGGGAGACATAAAGGGAATTATGGACTTCACGTTACACTCGAGGAAACAGGATCAGAGATGCTAAGAAACCTGCCTGACAGGCTTGTGGCCTGGTGGCCAAGACCGCTGCTATATACAGACAGTCAACTGACCCTTTAAGGGCTTTCCAGGTGTCCTTCACACCAAGACCACCCCTGTCTGACATGGTTGGGCACCACCCACTTTCCCACCTTTTTGACCTCACCTTGCTCCATGCTTGGCCACATTGGCCCTCTTTCAGGCCTTTATCCATATTTAGGTCTTTTGCACCTGCTGGGTCCTCTTTCTGGAGGCCCCTGCCTCAACCCTCTGAGTCTGGCCCCTTCTCATCCTCCAGGGACCCACTGCACATGCTACCTCCTTGAAGGGGCCCTTGATGCTGGTCTGACTCCAGGAGGAAAAGAATAAGGCCTATTTTGCTCCTCACAGTCTCCCCAGGGCCTGGCACAGAGCCTGAGATGGTTCTCAAAAAAAAATTTGTTATAGAATAAAGAAGCTCTAATGCAATGCCAAGTATAATGACTGAGGAGGGTTTTGGAGAACAACAGAACTGGATTTGAAGTCTGGCACCACCACATGCTGTGTGACTTGAGAAAGCTTCTTAACCGCTGCCAGCCTCAGCTCCTCCAGCCACATAAGGAGAAGCTATGCACGTAGGTTCATTCCAGCTCCTGAAGGACCATGAGCCGCTGGGGCTGTGCCCTTGCTCAGCTGGAGGCGTTTATGATGAGCTGTGAGAGGGCAAGGGCAGCAGAGAGGGAAGGTGGACGAACATGGGACAAACTGATGGAATGTTCCTGGTTCTAGCTTCAAGTTAGCCAGAATCCCTGATCATGTATCTAACAACCTCTTTCTGGTGCTAACTACCTGATAGGCTCTGTTTTAAGCATTTTACAACATTAAGACATTTAATCCTCAGAAAACCTTGAGGTGAGCACCATCATCACTGCCGTATGACAGGTGGAGGAAACAGGCACAGGGGGACTGTAACTGGCTCAAAGTCACAATGCAAGTCGGTGGTGGAGCTGACATTCACACTTGGGTGGTCAGGCTCCAGGCTTGCATCATCTCCAGTGTGCTGGGTTACCTCTCCAGGCCTGCTTCCTGCTTGCTTCCCAACAGTCCCCTCTCAGGATGTGACAGACTGAGGGACTCAGGGCAAACACTGACTCAAAGTCCTTGCGAAGGACCCAAAGCATGTGAGTGCATTCCCTCTCTGGAGCAGTGGCGTGGGGTGTGAGGATCCCCCGGGGCAGGGGCACCTGAGATTCCTCACCTCCTGCTCCAGCTCCTGGATGCGCTTGCTGAGCTGCCGCACTCTGGTCTTCGCGCCCTCGGACTCTGCCATCAGCACCCGGTTCTTTTTGGACAGCTCGACAATTTTGGTGGCAATCACATCCCCAGCCACACCAGCCGTCCCTAAAATGAAGGGAAATGGCGAGCTCCATTAAAAACACAGGCGTGCATGTTTGAACAAGCTTGCTGCTGCTGACCTGGGCCAGGCAGCGACTGGGGAAACAAGGAGTAGCTGACCTCGGCCACCTCATGTCTGTTGAAGAGGATGAGGACATGTGAGGAGAAAGAACCTGGGGAAGGAAACGAAACCTAGAAGTACAGATGGTCCAGTGGTGAGTTTTGTGGTTATGTTTCCCTCCCAGGACTCAAAAGCATTACAAATCCTGGAACTAGACATCAGAAAGAGGTCAAAGTGATCTGCCCTCTCTCGTCCAAAGGGCAGGCAGTGGGCTCAAAGTGAATGGGGGACATCCTCTTCTTTTGCTTATTCTTTCCCAACTCTGTCTCCAGACAAGCCCCACTATTTTTTAAAATAATTTTAATTAATTTATTTTTGACTGTGCTGGGTCTTCATTATTGCAGCAAGCAGGGGCTACTCTCTAGTTGCGATTCCCAGCTTCTCAACGTGATGGCTTCTCTTGCTGCAGAGCGTGGGCTCGAGGATGCACGGGCTTCAGTGGGCGCAACACCTGTGCTCAGTAGTTGTGGCTCCTGGGTTCTAGAGCACAGGCTCAATAGTTGTGGTGCATGGGCTTAATTGCTTTGAGGCATGTGGGATCTTCCCGGATCAGGGATTGAACTAGCGTCTCCTGCATTGGCAGGTGGAATCTTTATCACTGGGCCACCAGGGAAGCCCAAGCCCTACTCTTGAAGCTGCCAACCCCATGATAATAGGGGCAGCAGTAAATGGGCAAGCGCAGAAATGCTAAAATATCTTGGTAAATAGAATATTGTATATCGTTAAGTTCTTTAAAATATGTATTAATATAATTCAGTTCAGTTCAATCGCTCAGTCGTGTCTGACTCTTTGCAACCCCATGGACGGCAGCACGCCAGGCCTCCCTGTCCATCACCAATTTCTGGAGTTTACTCATACTCGGGTCCATTGAGTCAGTGATGCCATCCAACCATCTCATCCTCTGTCGTCCCCTTCTCCTCCCACCTTCAATCTTTCCCAGCATTAGGGTCTTTTCAAATGAGTCAGTTCTCCACATCAGGTGGCCAAAGTATTGGAATTTCAGCTTCAACATCAGTCCTTCCAATGAATATTCAGGACTGATTTCCTTCAGGATGGACTGCTGGATCTTCTTGCAGTCCAAGGGACTCTCAAGAGTCTTCAACACCACAGTGCAAAAGCATCAATTCTTTGGTGCTCAGCTTTCTTTATAGTCCAACTCTCACATCCATACATGATGACTGGAAAAACCATAGCTTTGACTAGATGGATCTTTGTTGGCAAAGTAAATGTCTCTGCTTTTTTAATATGCTGTCTAGGTTGGTCATAGCTTTTCTTCCAAGGAGCAAGTGTCTTTTAATTTCATGGCTGCAGTCACCATCTGCAGTGAAAAAGTCTTTCACTATTTCTACTGTTTCCCCATCTATTTGCCATGAAGTGATGGGACTAGATGCCATGATCTTAGTTTTCTGAATGTTGAGTTTTAAGCCAACTTTTTTCACTCTCCTCTTTCACTTTCATCAAGAGGCTCTTTAGTTCTTCTTCGCTTTCTGCCATAAGGGTGGTGTCATCCGCATATCTGAGGTTATTGATATGTCTTCTGGCAGTCTTGATTCCAGCTTGTGCTTCATCCAGCCCAGTGTTTTTTATGATGTACTCTGCATAGAAGTTAAATAAGCAGGGTGACAATATACAGCCTTGACACACTCTTTTCCCTATTTGGAACCAGTCTGTTGTTCCATGTCCAGTTCTAACTGTTACTTCCTGACCTTCCTACAGATTTCTCAAGAGGCAGGTCAGGTGGTCTGTATTCCCATCTCTTTAAGAATTTTCCACAGTTTGTTGTGATCCACACAGTCAAAGGCTTTGGCATAGTCAATAAAGCAGAAGTAGATGTTTTTCTGGAACTCTCTTGCTTTTTTGATGACCCAACGGATGTTGGCAATTTGATCTCTGGTTCCTCTGCTTTTTCTAAATCCAACATCTGGAAGTTCATGGTTCACGTATAATGGTTGAAAGCAAATATGATAGCATTCCCTGATGAGATTTTCAACATATACAGATACAATACTTAAGAGTTATACTGTAAGGGGGGTGGGTAAAGGGATCCATATGGTGGTAAAGTTTCTTCATCCCACTTGAGTGGTAAAACAATATTTCTAAGTAGGCCATGAAAGTTATGTGTGTTGTAAGCACTAGTGCAATCATCAAAGAATTGTACAAAGAAATGGAAAAACTAAAGCAAACACGAAAAATCCAGCCAAAGGAAAACCAGTTTATCAGCTGTCAGCAGCCTGGTTTAAAAACATGAACTGAGCCTGTCAAACTTTCCTCTTCAAAACATGAAGGCATCTCCTCTCCCTCTGGAGCCTCTCAGCCTTGAAAGACAGCCTTGCAAAAGCTGCCCCTTTGCATCTGAAACCCAAGCCAGGTTAGGTGTTACCTTCTCTTCGGTATAGCTTTATTTTAGACGGAAAAGGCCAAAGAATGGAGGGAGGCATGAGTTTTTAAGATACCAAATTCTCCTTGCTTTTTAATTCAGCACTAGTCCTCGATGTACACCTACTCTTAAGGGCATTTACTAGCAAAGGCAGAGGGGGACCCTCTGGCAGATGCCAGGGGAGGCGTATTGCCCTCTGTGATTGGTGGCACCGACTTTGTACTTTCTTAGTCAGCCACCTGGAAATTGCTCAATGCATGGAGCAGAGGACATCCAGGGCCAAGGTCTCCACCAGATGTGTAAGAATAAGGTCTAGCTTAGATCCACAGAGTCAGTGGTCAATGTCCAGTCCATACCCCAGGGCTAACATACCCAAGGTCCCTAACAGGCCCATGGGGTCAAGGTCTCAAGCAGTAGAGCCAAGGTCCCAGCCAGACCTGAAGAGACAAGGTCCATTCTAGATGCTGCTGGATTCTAGGAAGTCCCCTGGGAACAGCCAAATTCCCTGTCTTGTCTACCCTTCTGGCCCAGTAACAGCAAGAGGTATAGAGTAAATGCCTACTTTTACTGGGGCTTTTTTCACATCCATGTTGGAGCCAGAGTATCGAGATAGGATGGATGCCATCAGCCCACCAAACGTGCAGCAGATGCCATGGGGAACTGTCATGAGTCCCAGCGGGCTCACCCACACTGCCTGGAATGCCTGTCCTCTGCTTCTGCTGCTCCCGGTTCTTGGCATGCTGGCCCACCCTGCCTGCTCCATTCCTCTCCCCATCCCTCATTTCTGGGACTTGTCTGGACAAGCTTGATTACAGCTGACCCTTGCACTCTCTCTTCATACCTGCCCTCTGGAACTTGCTGTTTGTCTGCCCTGTAGGCTTCATGGCGGCTGGGCCAGCCGACCTGGACTTCAGGGTAGGAACTGTCATAACAGCGGTGCAGTTACCTGTAAAGGCAAATCTGTCTTCTTCTATTTTCTTTTTGAGATGTTTGATTTCAAAGTCCCTCTCCTTCAGCAACTTATATAATCGCCCGTTCTCATCCACTGTTTCCCTGAGTTGATCCCGAAGCTGTTCGATCTCATCTTCAAGCACCCTGCAAGGGAAAGGCAGAATCACAGGGGGCTCAGGCCTCCGTGGCCCAGTTTTGTTGTCCCTGGCTGGGTACTGGGTGGTGACTAGAACTGGTCTGTATAAAACAGGAATGAGGAATTGAGGGGAATCTCAATGAGCAGATTTTTAGCATACTGTTCTCAAAACAATGATCAAGGACACATGCACATAAGTGAAAGGAGCAACAAGCTTTGAATGCTATGGTTTACTCGGGGTTCCACAGAGCTACGTAAAACCCTGCCCAGAGAATTCATACTCTGTTCCAGCATCTATGGAACATGCATAAAAATGTATTGTAGGCTTCAAAGGCATTCTTAGCAAACTCCAAATAATGAGCGTCATGCAGACCATTTTCTTTAATATTAATTATCTAAAATTAGAAATCAGTACTAAAAAAGAGCAAAAATTCAGAAAAGAACTCCAAAGTAGTCATATGCTTGGAACCAAACATATGCATACACACACACTGCTAAATTATTTATGGGTTAAGAAGAAATCATAATGTGTATTATGAAGCATTTAGAATAGATTGACTGTAGAAGCAATATATCTGAAAATTTGTGAACAGCAGCTAAAGTGATACTTACAAGGAAATTTATAGTCTTAATTTTTTAAAGATTTTTTGATGCAGACCATTTTTTAAAGTCTTTATTGAATTTGTTACAATATTGCTTCTGTGTTTTTATAATTTAAAATTATTTATTTTAAAAGTTTTGGCTGCACTGGGTCTTGGTTGCTGTGTGCAGGCTTTCTTCTAGTGGTGGTGCATGGGCTTAGTTGCCCCACACTATGTGAGATCTTCCTGGACCAGGGATTGAATCAGTGTCCCCTGCATTGAAAGCTGATTCTTAACCCACTGGACCACAAGGGAAGCCCTGCTTCTCTCTTTTGTTTTAGTTTTTTGGCTTCAAGGCATGTGTGATCTTAGCTTTCCAACAGGAATCTGCAGCTCCTGCACTGGAAGGCAAAGTCTCAACCAATGGACCACCAGGGAAGGCCCTCTAGTTTTACTTGCATATTGGATCATAGAAAAAGTATTAGAATTCCAGAAAAACATCTACTTCTGCTTCATTGATTATGCTAAAGCCTTTGACTGTGTGGATTACAACAAACTGTGGAAAAATTCTTAAAGAGGTTGGAATACCAGACCACCTTACCTGCCTCCTGAGAAACCTGTATGCAGGTCAAGAAGCAATAGTTAGAACCAGATATGGAACAATGGACTGGTTCAAAATTGGGAAAGGAGTAGGTCAAGGCTTATTTAACTTCTTATTTAACTTCTCCGCTTATATTCACCCTGCTTATTTAACTTCTATGCAGAGTACATCATGCTAAATGCTGGACTAGATGAAGCCCAACCTGGAATCAAGATTGCCGGAAGAAATATCTATAACCTCAGATACGCAGATGTCACCAACCTTATGGCAGAAAGCAAAGAGGAACTAAAGAACCTCTTGATGATGGCGAAAGAGGAGAGTGAAACAGCTGGCTTAAAACTCAACATTAAAAAAACAAAGATCATGGCATCTGGTCCCATCACTTCATGGCAAATAGATGGGGAAACTATGGAAACACTGAGAGGCTTTATTTGGGGGGGGGGCTCCAAAATCACTGTGGATAGTGACTGCAGCCATGAAATTAAAAGACGCTTGTTCCCTAAAAGAAAAGCTATGACAAAACTTGACAGCATATTAAAAGCAGAGACATTACTTTCCCAACAAAGATCTGTGTAGTCAAATCAATGGTTTTTCTAGTAGTCATGTATGGATGTGAGAGTTGGACTGTAAAGAAAGCTGAGCGCCGAAGAATTGATGCTTTTGAACTGTGGTATTGAAATCAAGTCCCTTGGACTGCAAGGAGATCAAACCAGTCAATCCTAAAGGAAACCAACCCTGAATATTCACTGGAAGGACTGAGGCTAAAGCTGAAGCTCCAATACTTTGGCCACCTGATGTGAAGAACTGACTCATTAGAAAAGACCCTAATGCTGGGAAAGATTGAAGGCAGGAGGAGAAGAGGACCACAAAGGACAAGATGGTTGGATGGCATCACTGACTAAATGAACATGAGTGTGAGCAAGATGGAGCATCTGGGAGATGGTGAAGGACAGGGAAACCTGGCGTATTGCAGTCCATTGGGTCATGAAGAGTCGGACATGACTGAGTGACTGAACAGCAATTAGAAGACCAAAGAGGATTGTCTTAGCCTTGAGGCTAGGGCTCTGGGTCTCAGGTTAAATAAAGAAAAAACAGAAAGTTGCTCAGTTGTGTCCGACTCTTTGCGACCCCATGGACTGTTGCCCACCAGGCTCCTCCAGTAGGAAATCAGAATAGGCGACTGGTATTGCCTGTTTTACGTTGTCTTGCAACTTTTTTCAGAACTTTAAAACAGGAGAAACGTGATTGATGCATCTGTGATTGTCTCTATCGTTAGGCACGAAACCAGCTCCACAGAGGCAGCTGCTCAGGAAGTAAATAAGTTATAGAAATTAAGCATGTGTGTCTGCTCCCAGGATCTTCCCAACCCAGGGATTGAACCTGCATCTCTTACGTCTCCTACATTGCAAGCTGATTCTTTACCAATAGCGCCAACTGGGAAGCTCAAAGGTGACAGTAATTATTGTTGTTTTGTTTAGTTGCTAAATATGTCCAACTTTCTTGTGACCCCATGGACTGTAGCCCACCAGGCTCCTCTGTCCACAGGATTTCCCAGGCAAGATACTGGACTGGGTTGCCATTTCCTTCTCCAGAGGGTCTTCTCGCCCCAGGAATCAAACCTGGATCTCTTGCATTGCAGGCAGATTCTTTACCACTGAGCCACATGGGAAGCTCAACTAATTATTAGATAATGGATATTATTAATATTATTGTTGGATACCAACAGCTCAAGTATCCACAAATTTCACTTTCTCCGACTTGAGGAAAGATCAGTTGGAAATCGATCTGGGGTTAACTTAGATCTAATATTTAGGAGCCCTATGAATTTTTTAAATTCTTGACATCTTAATTTTTTCTAATTAGCATTTTTTCAGTAGAACGTTGTGAAAACTGAGAAACCATGTAAAGTAGAATTTGTAGATGGAGAATAGATTCTGGGTGAAACCAGAAGCAAAGAGATAGCTCATCAACTGCTCTGATTTTTTTTTTTTTAGCAAAATGGCTAGCAAACTTTTGTATCAGTCGAGACTTCTGCTTCTAATAGGCTATATAAATCACTGCATCTGTATGAAACCGTCAAATTTAGAGCAAAATGAGAAGATTCTGGACTCTTCAACCTTTTCAACAATTATATAAAAGCAAGGAATCCATCAAGTGCTTCTTTATGAAAGGTAGGTTTATATGTCCTTATGTGTCAGGAAAGGGAATTTGGGGCAGAACAGTCTCAGATGAGGTTTGGAACAATGATCATCTGTGAGTCATCAGAGCCATACAACTGGCTCCTCAAAAACCAATTTTTTCTTTCATGAGAGACAAAATCCAAGTGAATAAACTACAACTGGCTCCTCAAAAACCAATTTTTTCTTTCATGAAAGACAAAATCCAAGTGAATAAACCACACCTTGATGAATTTCAAAATTTTCCATTTGACTTCACATGGTTTTTGAATAAATTTCATGCCAAATTATGTCTATAGGCCCACAGACCCTCTGTCAGATGCAAGAGTCTTCAATAACAATCTCTATGTCAAAACCTCTTGAGTCTCAGTTGATAAGCACACATCTGGCCAACCAGTCTGTCTAACTGTCTGCAGTCATTCTCCCCATCTTCCCTACCTCCCTGCAATGCCTCTGGGGGAGTCCAAGCTTGCATTTACCTCCGCTCAAAGCTGGTTTTTGAGTTCTGCTCCCCAGCTTGGAGGACGCTGAGGCCATCAGAGATCTCCAGGGGCTCTTTTTGGTCATCGCCTCTGCTTTGGAGGCTCAGTTCTTTTTCCTTCCGTTTCTCCATCTGCTTCTGTAACCTTTTGCGCTGCATCTCTTGCATGGCTCTAAACTGGAGCCTCAAGGTGTCCTGTGAGCCTTCATCCTCTGCCATCTTGCCCTCGGAGTAGGAAAAGAAGCCTGAGCTGAAGCAAACTCTACGAAGTGCTTCTTTCTCAAGAGTGCTTGACTCATAATAAGCCCTGTCTACAACCCCCCAAGGCTGGAGTTTCCTGCTTAGCTTTGCAGGTGTTCATGTGGAAGCTTGGAAGACCCACCCTCACTTCAGATCCCCTGAAAGCCACAGCTGAACTGTACTGAGCGTCACCGCCCCACCCCACCCCCGACACACCCTTCCATCCCTGACTGTGCCATCAGGATACTCTTCCCCATTACTCAGACTCAACAGTTGACTCCTTCCTATCCCTATAAGCAGTGGCTGTCGACTCTAGCTGAACATTAGAATCTCCTGCTGCTGCTGCTGCTAAGTCGCTTCAGTTGTGTCCAATTCTGTGTGACCCCATAGACGGCAGCCCACTAGGCTCCCCTGTCCCTGGGATTCTCCAGGCAAGAACACTGGAGTGGGTTGCCATTTCCTTCTCCGATGCATGAAAGGGAAAAGTGAAAGTGAAGTCGCTCAGTCGTGTCTGACTCTCAACGACCCCACAGACTGGAGCTCCTAAAATATAACAGTGCTGTGGCACATCCCTGGACCAATTAAATATCAACTCCTAGGAATGGGGCTCAGATATCATTACTGCTTTTTTTAAAATATATATATATTTATTTATTTGACTGTGCCAGGTCTTAGTTGCAGCATACAGGATCTTTAGTTGTGGCATATGGGATCTAGTTCCCTGATTAGGGATCGAACCCGAGCCCCCTGCATTGCGAGCGTGGAGTCCTAACCACTGGACCACGAGGGAAGTCCCTAATTACTGCTTTTAATTGAGGTATAATTTTTAATTGAATTATAATTTACATGAGTAAAGTGTTTAAGTTGTGAGTGTACAGCTCAATAAATCTTTACATAGGTATACACCCCTGGCTCCGGCCAGGCCTCCTGGCGGCTACTTGCTGTCTTGACTCCAGCCAGAACCATTCTGTAGTTTTCCCTGCACTTACAGTGTTTGCTCCGCTGCTCCCCATCTCTAGCTGCAGAAGCTCCTTCACCTCTTCAGACGCTTTCCTGCGCTGTCCTGACAACCGTCACCAGGGAAACCAGCCACGACGCCGCATGACGTCATCATGCGTCTACGGCGGCCAAGAGGGCCCCGGGAGTTCGGAAAGGGACGGAGGTGCAGACTACCCGGATTTAGTAGGTAAATCAGCCAGCACGGTGGGGTAATGGAAGGGGGCGTCTTGCGTCTTGAGACTTTAAAGTTGAGCTGGTGGTCCGCTTCTAGCACGTAGTTTAAAAGTTTTGTGGGCCAAACGTTCTACGCAGAGATGCGCATCCCGCAGTCTTGCTGGAAGAAATTAAAGTGAACGATCCCACCATGAAATTTAACGTAGCCTTTAAGAATGTCTTTGGAAAATATAGAACAGTGTCGGGAAAAGGATATTTTGTGCCAGCGAGTGTAAAAGGCAGGGCACGGAATAGTAACTACTGAATAAATGTAGTTATGTTTTTAAAAGTAGGAACACAGGGACTTTTCTAGCAGTCCTGGGGTTAGGGCTCTGCCCTTCCACTTCAAGGGACGCGAGTTCGATCCCGAGTCTGGGAATAAGAGCCCGCATGGCGTGGCCAAAACAAAACAAAAACTAGGAACGGAACATGACTGGGGAGGAATGCAAAGAAATATTAAAGTTAAAAATGGTTGTATTCGAGTGCTGGAATTGCAGTGGTATGTTTTTATTTTTGCACTTTAGAGGATTTAAAATATAGAGCACATGGTTTATTTCCACAGTGGAAAACATTTGTGTGTTTGTTTGTTTCCTTCTTTCAGATACTTCCCAATTTAAGTCACTACTAGATTCAGGTCTTCAGAAAGTCTTCACATATTTCATGGTTGGTTTTTTTTCCTCATAAGGCATTCACTCCACAGACATGTATGACGGCGGGGCACCTGACCGCGTATTGCAGAGCTCTAGTGCAGCACCACAGCCGGAATATCGATGTTGATCATTGTACTTGTATTCATTTGTGTGTGTGTGTATGTTTACTTCTGTGCCGTTTTATGATGCTGAGGCTTGCATATCCACTACCATCTTCAAATATTGAACACTTAAATCACCACAAGGATTCCTCTTTTGGGGCTTTTATTACCACATCCACTTTCCTCCCTCCTCACTCCCAAAGGGAATGACCACTAATCTGTTCTCTAGTTCTAAAATTTTGTCATTTCAGAAATGTTATATAAATGGAATAATATAGTATGTAACCTTTGGGGACTGACTTCTTTTATTCAGAATAGATTTCTGGAGATTCATCCAGGTTGTTGTATGTATCCGTTTGTTCCTTTTCATTGCCGAGTAGTTTTCTATGATATGCATGTACAACATCTTGTTTAAACCATTTGCCCCTCAGAGGACATCTGGGCTCTTTCTAGTAGGGGGCAGTTACAAATAAAGGGGCTTCCCTGGTGGCTCAGACCATAAAGAATTTGCCTGCAATGCAGGAGACTTAGGTTCAATCCCTGGGTCAGAAAGATCCCTTCGAGAAGGGAATGGCTACCTACTCCAGTATTCTTGCCTGGAGAATTCCATGGAGAAAAGATCCTCGTGGGCTACAGTCCATACGGTCGCAGAGTTGGACAGGTCTGAGCAACTAACAGACACATGAGGAGAATTGCAAATAAAGCTGATACAAACATTCATATATAGACTTTTGTGGTAACCTAACACTTTCATTTTTCCAGGCTAGATGCCAAGGGGCCAGTTGTATGATAATAACATGTTTAGTTTTATATGGAACCGTCAATCTTTTCTGTAGAGTGCGTCTGCCATTTCACCTTTCTCCCAGCAGTGTATGAGTGATCCACTTTATCCACGTCTTTGCCAGTACGTGATTTGTCACTATTTTTCATTTTAGACATACTAATAGGTGTGTAGTGACATCTCACTGTGGTCTGCTGTGGATAATGAATAATGATATTGAACATTTGTTTCAGGTACTCATTTGCCATCTGTGTATCTTTGGTGCAGTGTCTTTTCATGTCTTTTGCCAAATTTCTAGCTGTTGATTTGTGAGAATTCTTTCTATGTTCTAGATACTAATCGTTTGTTGGACTGTAGTTTGCAAATATTTTCTCCCATTCTGTAGCTAACTTTTCCTCTTTACATGAGTTTTCACGGAACAAAAATTTTGACTCATTCCAATTTACCATTTTCTTTCTTTCAGTGTGGAGTGTAAGAACTCCTTGTGTTAGGGAAAGCACACTGACTGAAGCCGCCCACCCTGGCCAGGCCCTTTAGTAACCATTCACATGAGTTGTTTTATGACAGGAGATCCTGGTAAGAAATAAGGAACTAATAAGCCACCACCAACTGGAAGAGTTCGGGAAAGGTCGAAAGGAGACATCTCGTGTCTGTCCACTTTCCAGAATCCCTCTTGCTAGCATCCACCTTGGCTGAGTGATGTGTGCACCACCAGGAAAGTCTCTGAATTAGAATGATTGGCCAAAGACCACCTGGAAACTAATCCCATCACCATAAAACCTGAGACTGCAGGCCACGCGGCAGAGCAGTTCTCCTGGGTTCCCTTACCCTCCTGCTCTCCACCCAGGCGCCCTTTCCCAATAAAATCTCTTGCTTTGTCAGCACATGTTTCTCCTCAGATAATTCATTTCCAAGTGTTAGACAAGAGCCCAGTTTTAGGCCCTGGAAGGGGTCCCCCTTCTTGCAATGCTTCCATATCTCTGTGTCCTAAAGATTTCCCCTTATGATTTTCTAAAAGCATTAGTCTTATGTTCATGATTTATTTTGACATAATTTTTATGTAAGATGTGAGGTTTAGGTTGAGATTTTTTTTTTTAACCTATGGATGTCCAGTTGCTTCAGCACTATTTGTTGAAAAGTATCCTTCCTCAGCTGAATTGCTTTTGAGCCTTTGTCAAAAATCAGTTGTGTAGATTCAACAACAAAAAGCCACCCACTTTAAAAATAGGCAAAGGACTTGAAGAGACATTCCTTTCAAGAAGATATACAGATGGCTAATAAGCACATTTAAAGATGTTCAGCATTACTATCCATTAAGAAAATGCAAATCAAAGCCACAGTGGTATACCACTCCATACACATTCGAATGGCTATTACTTTTTTTTTAATGGAAAATAATGTATTGAATTTCAAGAGGTGGGAAAATTGAAACCCTTTTGCATTGCTGGTGGGAGAGCAAAATGGTGCAGCCATTGTAGAAAATTTGGAAGTTCCTCAAAAATTTAAACATAGATTATGATCCATTATAACTCACTTCTGAGTATATGCCCCAAATATGAAAGCAGATGGATACTTGTACACCAGTGTCCACAGCAGCATTATTCACAATGCCCAAACAATGTAAACAATCCAAATAGCAATCTCCAGATGAATGGATAAGCAAAGTGTGGTAACATCCACTAAATGGAGTATTATTCACCCATAGAAATGAATGAAGTACTGACACATTCTCCAACATGGATGAACCTTGAAAAACATGCGAAGTGAAATAAGCCAGACATAAAAGGACAACTACTGTATGATTCCACTTATATTAGGTACCTAGAGTAGAGACAGGTAGTAGAATAGAGATTGTAGGGGGCAGGGGAAGAGAGAAATGGGGAGTTTTATTATTAAAGAGTATCAAGTTTCTGTTTGGAATGATGAAAAGGTTATGGAGACCAGTGATGGTAATGGTTGCATAGTATTTTAAGTATACTTAGTATCACTGACGGAGAAAGCAATGGCACTCCACTCTAGTACTCTTGCCTGGAAATTCCCATGGACGGAGGAGCCTGGTAGGCTGCAGTTCATGGGGTCGCACAGAGTCGGACACGACTGAGCGACTTCACTTTCACTTTTCACTTTCATCCATTGGAGAAGAAAATGGCAACCCAATCCAGTGTTCTTGCCTTGAGAATCCCAGGGACTGGGGAGGCTGGTGGGCTGCCGTCTATGTGGTCGGACAGAGTCAGGCACGACTGAAGTGACTTAGCAGTAGTAGCAGCAGCAGCAGCAGTATCACTGAACTGTACACTTAAAAATGCTTAAAATAGTTAATTGTTATGTATATTTTGGGCTTCCCTTGTGGCACAGCTGGTAAAGAATCCGCCTTCAATGCAGGAGACCTGGGTTCAATCCCTGGGTTGGGAAGATCCCCTGGAGAAGAGAACAGCTACCCACTCCAGTATTCCGCCCTGGAGAATTCCATGGACTGTATAGTCCGTGGGGTTGCAAAGAGTCAGACACGACTGAGCGACTTTCACTTTCACTTTTCTTTCATGTATATTTTACAGTATAGTTATTTTTTAATCAGTTGAGCATGTTTGTGTGGATCTAGCTGATCTTTTTTCTAATCCCTAAATTAGGTCCTTCCCACAGTTCAGCATAGCTCCAACTTTAAGCTGGAACCTTTATCTTTTCTAAGGTGATAAGATAGATTTCCCTTCACTGAAATAATATTCTCTCTCCCACAAATAAATATATATGACATAACCAGTTAGTGATCCTACCCTTACTATGAGAAGCAAAGTTGAACACAGTCTTTCAGAAGTAAGAATACCTAGGTTTTGATTCTTGGACATTAGTCAAGTCACAAACCTCAACTTTCTTCTTAAAATAGCATGTTTGTTTTCATGATAATCAAATAGGTCTTGAAAGTGATCTGTAAACTGAAATGCTCTTCAGCTGTCATGCATTATTATAGCCTTAGCTGTTTAGCCTCAAAATGAAAGTAGCTTTGCTGCAGCTTAAAACCAAGGTTCCATTTGTCTCTTGCCATTTCAGAGTTCTCTTCTTAATGGACCTCGGCTTTGCAGGCCCAAAATCTAACTTGGTTGTTAAACCAGGAGTGTCATTTGGGACCAGACTTATGTCATCCATGATATTAAGTGATTAACCTGTAAACAAACAAGAACACTAAGACACTAGTTCACACTAGGGGATTGTGACCCATATCCAGAGCTCCTTCTTTCCCAGGATCAGACACTCATGACCACTCATGATCAGTCATCAGAAAGATATTGTGGGCAATTGAGAGCAAACAGAAGCAAACTGCATTGAAATATTTTTAACTTAGGGTAAGAAAGAGCACTAAGTCATGTCCGACTCATGCGATCCTGTGAACTGTAGCCTGCCAGGCTCCTCTGTCCACGGGTTCTGCAGACAAGAATACTGGAGAGGGTTGCCATTTCCTTCTCCAGGGGAACTTCCTGACCCAGGAATTGAACCCAGGTCTCCCACATTGCAGGCAGATGCTTTACTGACTGAGCTACATGGGAAGCTTTATTAAATATTCTATTTCACAATCAGAAGCATGCTACAGATAAAAATTGTCCATTGTCTCCAGGTTCAAGTTCCTTTCTCGCTGGAAGGTGCTGGATACACATCGCCAGTTTTCTTCATCTCATCATGGATTTGGGCTTCTTTTGTTGGCCACCAGCCTCTCAGACTCCCCCTACCCAACCTGGCTGCCCTTCTGTACACTCCTTGTTTTAACACCATTCTGGCTATAGTCAAGTCCTATTTTATCTGTGGAGCAATTTTGTCTTAAGATGTGTTTGTATATATGGTGATCTCATTCATCATATGTTGACTTCATTAGAAAACTCAATGTTCTGCCAAGATTCATCAGTCCTTAGTTCCAGGGGACCACTCTGATGGCTCTCCTCCAAGCATAATGTATTGGTAATATACCTTTTTTTTTTTTTTTTGGTAATATACTTTATATTTTCTCCCCAAATTTCTCAGTTTCACTCTTGGCTCTCATCATGGTCTTTCAAAACATTTGGATGAAAGTCACCTTTTCTCAGAGGTAATTGGTTTCTTCCATGTTGATAAGGTCCCCAGTACCTTGTCTACCTACTAGGTTTTAATTTACTGCCTCCACAGTAAGACCATGTATATGTGAGAATCTCCTCAACTTTTTTTTTTTTAAACTCAAGTATAGTTGATTTTAAAAATTCTGTTAATTACTGCTGTGCAGCAAAGTGATTTACTTACACATATTACATTTTTGTATTCTTTTGTTTTATCATAGGATATTGAATATAGTTCTCTGTGTTATACAGTAGGTTTTTATCCATTCTCTATATGAAAGTTTACCTCTGCTAACCCCAACCTTCCACTCCATCCCTTCCCTGGCCCCTTTTCCCTTGGCAACCATCAGGCAGCCCAGTCTGTGACTCTGTTTCATAGGTATGTTCATTTGTGTCATATTTTAGGTTCCACATTTAAGTCATGTCATATGGTATTTGTCTTTCTGACTCACTTCACTTAATGTGATCATCGCTAGTTGTATCACTCTGCTTCTCATAAAGACCAAATAGTGGCCGAGGATTTTTATACATGAAAAAAACCTGAGGATAAAGCAGATATATTGGAAAAAAGTCTTGGATTTGGGACCTGATGGGAACTGTGTATGTGTGTGTGCAGTGAGAGGGGAAAATGAAGGGAAGGGAAGAGCAGGTATTTTGGGGATCGGCACTGCTCTATGTATACTATGCCTTCTGTTCCGTCATGCAGTCTTCCCACAGGACCGAGGTCTCAAGTTCTGGATTTGGGTCCTAGCTCTGTCATTTTTCAGTTGTATGGACTTGAGTAAATTACAGCTTTCCACATTGAAAAGTCAGGATAATACCTTCGTCAGTTTTTGTGAGGGACTAGTAGAGAGAATGGGCTTCCCTGGTGGTTCGGTGGTAAGGAATCTGCCTGCCAATGCTGGAGACTTGGGAAATGGCAACCCACTGCAGTGTTCTTGCCTGGGAAATCCCATGGACGGGAGCCTGGCAGGCTGCAATCCATGGGGTCGCAAAAGAGTCAGACATGACTTTGTGACTGAACAACAGCAAAGTGGAGAGTATAAATACATTCTATTTATTCATTTATTTTTGGCTGCGCTGGGTCTTTGTTGCTGTATGCTGGTTTTCTTTAGTTGCAAAAGTGTTACCACAGTGGACCATGCATTGTATCTTAAATTCAAATATAGCAAGGTTTATAAAAAGGTAAAAGTTCACTGTGGCCTGGAAGAGTTCAGTGTAGTTTACCAAAAGTAGGATGGGGTTGGGTCTTTAAGGCGTGCACTGAATTGACTGGGAGTGGGGAAGGGGAACATTCAGGAAAGGACTAGAGCCCGAGCCTGTGTCAGGGAGAGTGGTGGGCACAGGGCTTTGGTGTCAGTGGCTTTGCTGGAGCCAGGGGGCAGGACAGGAGGTGACGGGCCTCAGTTCAGTGGTGGCAAACAAGAACAAATCTGAGCAATGAAGGACTCGGCTTATGAAAAACGGCAGGGCTTGGTGACTGGCTTAATAGTGATAAATGAATGGGAGGAAGGAAAGGCACTTCTAAGAGTTTGAGCCCAGGGTGTGATGGTGGGAGATGGAGATGACTAACAAGAACGAGTGATCTCGGAAGTAGCACCAGTGGGGAAGACAGGAAGTATAGCTGTAGACAAGCTGAGTAAGAGGGCTCCAGCTGAAAGGTATGATGATGGCATTTCTACCTTGTAAACTTTCAGTCTCTCTGAGACACTTCAGAGTGACACTGAGGACGGGAAAAAGACCTAACACGAATGTTGTAAGCAACTCAGGATACTACAGAGGGGACCAGCCAGATGCTAGCCTCCACTCTGGAACTATCTATCACTACTGAATTTAGGAGAAAATTTCCTTTTGTTTTGCTAAAAAACAAATGATGTTGCCTCATTTCAGTGGCTGGACGGAAAGTAGGCCCTCTTTTTTTTTAATCTAAGAATAAAGCCAGGATGCATGAGTATTACTGGCTCTTCTATGAACTTATAGCAAGTAAATCATTCACTAAGAAAGTGGCAATCCAGGCATGGCTGGTGCATGTTTGGTCTCCTTCCAGTTTCCCGTTTGAATTGAAGAGCTTTCAAACAGGATTAAGTATGTAAATAATAGTTGGCAGTTCCACTGTTTGACACGAGAACTTTAAAATACCTTATGTTCCTTCAGCTTTGTTCCGGCTTGTTTCCATGGGGTGTAGATTTACCTGGGGATAGAGCCTAAATTTCAAGTTCTTGAAACTCTGAGCAGTGTTTCCTTATCTGTGAGGCAAAAGAAATGGTCTCAATGACCTGTCCTCTACTCCAGAGTTCCAACTCCAGGATATAGAAGCAGAACGTACTTTGGGGAATTTATGCGTGCAAATTCAAACTTTCACCACCAGATGGCACTGTTGCCTGTTAACTAGAAATAGGTTGGTGACTTTCTGGAAACAATCCTGAACGTCAAAATATGACCTCCTTATTCTAATTAATTCAACAGACATTTATTGAACATCTGTATGAGCCAGGCACTAATGCCAGCTGCTTTGGATGAAAAAAGATCATCACGCCTTCATAGTAGTAGAAGAGAGAGGCATGGAAGCAGTCATATAGCAGTGCTCCAAAACAGGCAACAGTAAGCCAAGGACTCTCCCAGAGAAAAATCATCTTAGGTTAGAGCATGGCTTCCTTGGGGTAACTTCTCTGACTTCTGCATCCTATACCTAGCATTCATCAGCTTTCTGAAGTCCGTGATTAAAGTCAGCCTTTGTTGCTAGACTGAGTTGTGAGAGGAGGGCCCGTGTACCTCGTGTGCTGCCACATTCCCAAGCTTAACACTTCACAGAGGTAACAGCAACCACTCAGGGATTACCAGTGTATCAGGCACTGTGCTAAGCCCTGCCACATTCACTACTGCATTTAATCTTCCCAGCAACCTAGGCCACTGACATTGTCCCCACTTTACAGATGAGGAAACCATAGTGGCAAAACCATGAACCCACGTCTGGCTCAATAAACAGTAGGATCACATCCCCTTGAGCCACTTTTAATAACTTTCATAATCTGAATATCAGCCTATTCATCCACGCTAATTTATCATTCTCTTCTTCAGGGAAGGTTCATCTGTCCTAATTTATCACTCTGTTTCTTTACTCCTTTTCTCCTGATTACTCAACACTCACTAGTCTCAACATTTTGCTCCTGTTCTTCTGTCCTCTGGCATTTGCCTAGATCAATTTCTCTCAAATTAGTATTCATTTAACAAAATCAATAATGTGTTCATCCATTAGAAAGTTTCTGAAACTTGTTTTCAAATTTTTCTGTAGAAGGCTTATCCTTAATGAAATTATTGTTAGGACTGCCTACGAGCAACTTTTGTGTCTACTGGAGGCTGAGAGAGTTCCTAGTAATAGCATTTATTTTTTTCCTTAATTTTCAAATCTGTGTACAAAACAACAAACACACAGTAAACAGCTTTTAAGTGATCTTTGCTATTTGCAATGATCTATAAATATTAAATACTCCCAACAAAAAAATGGTTCTATATAGTGAAATCAAATATTCCCCCAAACCAAAAAATAAAGCCCATGAACTATATGAAAGTGACAAGTTCTCCACATCTCAGTTCTCGCAATTTTGTTGTTGTTTAGTTGCTGAGTCGTGTCTGACTCTTTCTGACACCTCCCACCTCCCATGGACTGTAGCACGCCAGGCTCCTCTGTCCCTGGGATTTGCCAGGCAAGAATACCGGAATGGGTTGCCATTTCCTTCTCCATAGCTTTTATTTTTAAAGCACATTTCCCATAGACCCATATCATGATCTATAAGCTAGATAGGACTGTAGTAATTACCTAGTCCAATCTCTCGTTTCTAACTAGGAGAAAAAAGAGCAAATCCTGGTTTGGGCCAGGTTATATAGTCAGTGTGGAGTGGTAAGTCAAGACCATGTTGTACCCTATTGTCCAATAGTACTAATTTATGATAATTGCTGCCAATCCAGCATTAATTTCACAAAGAGCAACATTTCAAGTCTCTAACATCTGTTGGCTTCTACCGCATGACTGCCCAGGTTTCAGTCCCAAACCTACAGCTTTCTCTACCCATGTGACCTTGGGTTAATTACTTAAAACTGTTTGTATCTCAGTGTCTTTCTCCACAAAACAAGGATCACAGTTCTTAGGGTTGTTAGGAAACTTAAATGACTTTATACATGAAAAGTATGTGGCACACAGTACATACTCAATAAATTTTTAGCCCTTATTCCCTCTTTTCTTGGAACTACTTGTGCTATTTCAAAGAACGATGGTTTTTCCCAAATTGAAATAAATACAAGACATTTGATGTGTTCATTTATTTTAATAACACTACATTTACCATGTTATCACCATGGAATGTAAATTCAGGTTAGACGAGAATTTCACAAGTACAACAAAGCATTCTGTGCTATACCAAAGTTCGTATAATGTCTGACCAAACCAGCTGCTCATCAATGACTTCCATTGTAGGCATTTCATTTAGTTGATGATTCTTTTGGAGAAAATAAACATACTGCCCACATTTAAAGTGTTTTTCATTTACCTTTGCATTAGCACTTAAAATACATGTTTCAAAATAATTTAAAATTATTCCAATATAACAGCAGCAAAATATAATCCTGCAATTACAAAAGAGCTAAAAGGGATCTACAAGTTAAGTTACTCTCATGTTTATAACTATGATTCTAAAATAAATACTACTCCAAAGTGGCTCTGTTACCAGCTTTTTAGGTTTGGTTTAAAAACACACACAGACTTGCAGGGAGGTTTATAATGTTGTATTCCATGCACTGTTCTGAAAGGGTTCCTCAAGAGCCAACCAGCCCTTGACACAGTACTCAGTCCACAAGGCCGTCAGAAGGTTAAATTAACTGGGGTAAATAGGATTCCTACAGTACATCAAAAGCATATGATATTCTGTAGCAACTGGAGCATTTTCAGGATTGGCATGTTGTCTTCTTTAGAACTAATTTCAACAGAAGAGGTTAAGAAGGTGGACAGGTACCACTATCAAGTGTATTTAAAAGTGACATGTTTCTTTTGTGCTGCTCTGACTTCCCTGAGTGACCTAGCTAGTGAACTAGTCACCAGTAACTTGGTCACCAGGCAAATCAAGCCTGCAAGAAAGGAAGCCAGTATTCAAATTACCATGTTCTTGTCTGACCCAAACAATTTATTTTCAGCATAAACATATAACCTCAATATGAGATGTCTAACTAAAGCAAGCACCACCAACAAGACCAAGACAGCATCTCCTCTTCTAAGGTTTAGGTTTTCCCCAGAATTCTTGATACAGGGAATAGCCCATACCTAAAGAAAAAGAATGCTAGTTAAGCATTTAGAAATCTTCTTCAGTATTAGAAAATTAAAAACTGTTCATAAAACATCTAAAAGTAGCACTCTTACTAGCATATAATACTTAAAAGGAGAAAAAGACCCTAGGCTGCTTACATTCTTGCTTTCTTAAACAATTCAAATTTCTAAAATTCTTTTTATACAGTTTCCGAAGTATTTTCAAGACTAGTATGATTAGCTCAGATGGCTAAAATATCAATATTTATCTGGCAACTTTAATCTCTGGCAACTTTAAAAGGACTCAATCTTGCTGTATAAAGCAGATAAAGTCAATGAATTATAAAGCCTACAAAAGCATGTAGTATCTTTTCCACCTTCAAAAACTCAATAAAACAGCCATCATGTCTCTTCCAGATGATGGATCTTACTACAAACCCTATTTGCATATATAGACTCTTCAATGACATTATAATGGGCACTACTATCTTTTCTCTTTTTAAAACCTTAGTAAGATTATTCATCATAGATAGTAAAACTATATCACTACTTGAACTATTTTTATTCATTCAGTTTTTAGGTGAAAATGAGTAAGTTATATTTGCAAACTGCTTCAAAGTCAGTTAAAAGTATCTACCTTGTTTTATTTACAAAGAAATCCATTCATGGGGAGCCAAAAATTTGAAAATGTCCTGTAGGAACCTACCAAGGGTCATGGCTCCCACAACAAAGCCTTGGGCTGCCACACGCATGTGGATCAGGTGAACAGACATTTTAGTATTTCCCCTGCTCTTCAGTCTATATAATCCATATGCAACAATCGCTGCAAAACCTGCCATTCCTGTAAAAGAAATAGTCACAAGTTATGTCAGATACATTGGGGCAGGGAATCAGGATGAGTTTATTATCAGGTGATGTTCTATTTTTTATAAGGATGCTTTAGGAGACCATTACCCAGCTAGCATACAAACTGAGGTTTTAATCCCCACCCCCACCCCTATTCAGAATTAAAAATTCAAAATTGGTAGCAAACAGTAGCAGATCTAGAAAATCAAGATCATCTTTAAAGTATGGGCTTGTGAAGCCAGTAAATAAATTCCTTTAAGAGTGCTAGGGGAACTGTTCTCTGTCCTACTTCTATCCCTGAAGGAAATCACTTAAGGGAATGCAGTAGAGACTGTAATAAACCACAACTGTGAGTTTATAACAACTCTTGAGTCTTGTGAGTCCTTGCAGCAAATCACTGAAACTGATGGTCGTCTTGGGGTCGCAACACATTCACTGAAATAAGTCAATAAAACAAGATGTCTGAATTCGGAGAAGAATTTTTTCGAGAGTTATACCAATCTAAGCACATTTCAACATATGAAAAAATATTAAAAAATAAATGCTTCATCAGGAAATGCTTGATGAATGAAACAAGTTGCTCACACTTCTACTGTGTTAAAGCTTATTAGATCATCAAAGTCAAACTTACCAATGGGGACAAATGGTGCCTCTCTAGCTTTTCGGATAAGTTTAGATCCCTGATCTTCATCATATGAAGAAAGAGAAATATCTGTGTCGCTTGACATAGTGACTGAAGAATCTTCCTGAAACAGAATTTCAATGAGGTTCTGCAGTTAAAAGCATACTTTTTTATAAGATTATTCCTTTAAGTAATACAAAAAAAGGGCAAGATACTAGCCTGATTATATGAATAGCAGGGTGAAAAAAAGATTAATTTCCATAACAAAGGGACCAAGGCTCCATTCTCCCTTTCCGGTCTTTTTTTTTTTTAACACAGGAAGCTAATAGGCATTTCATCACAGTGAAGTAATAACTCAATTTCACCTTAGTCAGTCACTGTACATACTTCCTTCCGACTGATCTGAACAGATGATAAACTTCACCCACAGATTTAAAAAAGGGAGTCAGACATAGTATATAAGTGCACAAGTATCTCTGACTGATGTTAATTACAAGAAACTGTTGTAATTGACATCAGTCAGATGTCATTTACAGATGACATGAAAAAGTTAACGGCCCATCCCATTATCTGTATAGTCTTAGCTTTTGAATTTTTCATGTGCATCACACTCCCTCCAGTAATAAATGGCTCTCATTCAACACTTTGCTATTCAAGGGGTTTAATAGTAATCAAGGTTCTCAAAGAAAATCCAACTCTAGACGTGAGGAGTAGTGTTCAGTTTGAAAAGTGAAATTGTCCCTCCAAGCCACCATCCTCATTGGCAAAAGTACAGTTCTGTCACCTGGCAGAGAAGACCTTAATCCAGATGAGCTGTAGTTATCACACAGACAGAATCAATTAGAACTAGGGCTTCCCTGGCGGCTCAGCCAGTAAAGAATCTGCCTGCAATGCGGGAGACCTGGGTTCGATCCCTGGCTTGGGAAGATCTCCTGGAGAAGGGAAAGGCTACACGCTCCAATAGTCCATGGGGTTGTAAAGAGCTGGACACGACTGAGCGACTCTCACTTTGACTTTCTCTTCTTTCTTATGCTCCATTACCTACCTTAATGAACCCCTACTTTGTTTGAGCTTTTATTATACACAAGATTCAAAAAGCCCGAGGTTCAGGATGCTCATTATATATTTGAAGAGATTAAAATGTAAACACTGAAATAATGTTTCATAAATTAGATTCTTTTAAAAACATGCCAGAGTGTGTACACTTTGCCAAGAGCATAACAGAGACAGTGAGAATTTAGAGTGTGATATCTTTTAGATAAAGTTTGGGAAGTTTCAGAGAAATATTTGAGGTTGGCTTTCAACATACCACATAAATGAGGACTTCCCTGGTGGTCCAGCAGTTAAGACTCTGGGCTTCCACTGAAGGGGGCCTGGATCCTGGCCTGGGAACTAAGATCCCACATGCTGCATGGTGCAGCCAAAAAAACCCAAACAAAGAAACCCCAAGATACTACATAAATCGACTAGATGGTAAGATTAAACTATTTTAGGCCAGTATGTTTATTAGTTCCCTTCATAACCAATCTAAACCTCCCAAAGGCAAACATTTCAAAATCTTTCCTATTTTATCACAATTCCTCCTTCTACCTTCCTCACCAATCCCACATTCTAATTAAACTTACTGTTTGTTGAAAAATAATACTTCAAAATTTATTCAACTATTAAAATTATTCTCAGGCAATTAATGAAATTAGTGAAATTTAGTGAAAAATAACAATTACATACATTTGTAGAGTTTCATCAGTAAGAAAAGTATCAAGCTGTATCTACATAAGTGCTAATTTCTCTTTTAATTCTTACATTGCTCAATGAAAGAACACATGATAACCTGAGTAGGTTTTGGATCCTTGCGACCACATGAAAAAAATCCACTATATACGACAATCCACTTAGATAACTAATTGTCTAACAGATCAGTGTAGCGAAAGTTTGCTTCTCCTTCCTTGCAGCAGTTTGTATGGATAGGCCATTTGATTGGGCTTTCAGAAAATAGTCCCTGGGGTAAGAATCAAGGTATGAAGGAACCATGTAGTCATTATTTGTCTGAAGTGACTAAGGATAATTTGCCTCTGATACAGAACACCTTGTGTGCAGCACAAAAGAACGCGGAATATTAAAAGTCCAACACATCACAAAGTTAATTTGTTATTCTATGGTTCAAATTCTATTTCTAACATGACATATATCTATAAAACTCCCTGAGTATAAGATTTTAGTAATTCTCTTCCTAATCACCTAGAAGTTTCCCCAAGGTTTCATGATTTACAGCCACCTAAATAAAAAATGGTTAACGTTTAAAGTATCAGGGTCAATAAGTATAAGTCACTTGAGAATAAAAACCCAAGTATCAATCCATGCCAGTAGCCTTATTTTACAGATGGAAAAAGAAAGCTTATGAAGGGTGAAATAAACTGCTCAACAACAGGAATCTCTGGCAGGTCAGGATTAGAACCCAGCTCTCCTAATAAACAGTTGTGGGTTCTTTTGATTGACAATATATTGCCAGATCATTTGTCTTATTATGCTGGTGTACATTTAATCTGAAAAAATAGAAAATCCACTTCTTAACAGATGCCTGCATCTCCTCCTTTGAATTGTGAAAAATGTGTGTCATGCTTAAAGTTAAATGGAATCTTCTTCCCCAGTGACTTAATTCATCTAACAATTTCAGCTGTGATTTGAATATTTTTTCCCCTAGCATCACTTCTGGATTTCCTTTATCTTTTTCTTATCCACCCACAGCAACTGACCCAGATCTGCCAGAAAGTTGAACATGTACAAAAGGAGGCACCTAAAACCACATACTCAACGCCAATTTGGAAAACACGAATTATTCTGTAAACTAAGATACTACTGAAGACCTTTCCAAGTGCATGGGCACCTAGCAGAGGCGTAAGGGAACAGGAGCCGCCCCGCATCACGTGATGTAAAAATATTTAAGGGTCTTCACGGCTCCTCATTTTTGTCACAGGAGCTTCTAACAATGGATTCCAATTTTCATTTTGAACCCGTCAACTGTCAGCCCGTTTTAAACGGCTGTCAAGTCCCCTCCCCAGGAGATTCTGATTCAGATGGTCTAGGGCAGGTCCCAAGGAATCTATATTTTAAGAAGACCCGTTCAAGAGATTCTGGTGCACAGGGAATCAAGAGAACCTCTGGTGTACAAAACTCAAATACGTTTGTCATGCTGGGGCCTGGTACCACTTATACATCACAACTTTTCATCCCAGGCACTTTTGGAAGCATAGATTCCATCCATAGGGATTACCCAGAAGAGGAGAATAATTGATTCCCGCCCTGGTAAAATAGGCGAATAAACCTGCCGAATCATTTCGACTGCTCCCAATTCTAATCCTGTGCTATGTTCCGTAATCTCTAACTTGGCAGGTTTACTTTTGAGGGAGAAATGTAAATTCTGTCAGAGGCGCTTGATACCGGCCCTGGTCCTTCTTACCTTCCTGAGGCGGAAGAGAGTCGCCAAAGGTGGAAGAGAATACCGGCCCGGGGAGAACAGGAAGCCGATGGCGGGAAGGTCGTGTAGTTTTACGCCCTCCCCTCAACCCTTCAACCTTCCTCCCCTTTCCCTTCCCGTGACCTTGTCAGGACTCCATGGCCGGACCGCACGCCCTCCCAATCCCTCCTCACCCACCCACTCTCAAAGAAGTCCCGGACACGCTCGGGCCAACGGGCTCCGCGAAGTCGGCCCCAGCCCGGTGCCTCCCCAGATGCATCCCCGAGCCTTCCAGCTCAGCCGCGATTCGCTCTACAAGCCTTTTCTGCATCCCCTCATAGGTTCCATACGCTCTCACCAGCCCTCCCCGGCACCACGAAATGAGGCCTGAGCCCCGCCAACCAGACTTCGCCCCTTTCTGCCCAGGCATCAGCTCCCTTTCCCAGTCCCGCGGCCGCCAACCCTCCCAAGGTGCTCTCGACGCGGCCTCACTTCTCCCCACTCCACCGCCCGGAGTCACTCGACACCCAAAGCCCGCCTGCATCACTTACAACTTCAGGACGTTTCAGGTTCCTACCGGCCTCTGACCCCACTCCAGCACCGACCGTCCAGCCGGCTTCTCCCGGTCCCGCCTACGTCCGGCCTCAGCCAATCAGAAGCCAGCAACGGGCACGCGTGAGTCGGGGCGGGAGGATGGGTGCGTGCGTGCGTGTACGCGATGGGTGGGGCGGCCCAGAGAGAGCCCCGGATTGGCTGGGGCGACGTGCGCGGGCGGTGACTTCTCGTCCCTGGCTCTTACGTACGGGTTGCATCAGAGGTGAGAAGTCGGCCTCTTAGGTACGGCGGAGGACGTTCGAGGGTTCTGGGCCCTTGGCTGGGCGGAACTTGACATTAGCTTCGCTGTTTTCCTCTTGGGAGGTGGCGGCAGCGAGCATCAGCGAACGCAGCGGGGCGGGGCTGAGGCTGAGAGAGTTAAACCGCGGCCGGTCATTGAGACTCGGCTGCGGGTGAGGAGGGGCCGCCGGCGGCTTTAGGGCGCTGGATCCACTCTCATGCCCTGGCAGTTATCGGCCGCGAACAGGCGCTATGGGCCTCTGAGCTTGACGCTTACACTGTAGTCGGAGGCAGCCATTCATTACAAGCATGGGTGACTCCATACTGACCGGCGTGGTTTGCCTGAGGAAAGAAGTCACAGGTACCTTGTAACGGTGAACTTCCTGGGACAGAACCCCTAATTTGTTAGTAGATCACTCGGTAACTACCTGGCGAATTGCCGCAAAGCATCAAACACTGCCATGAGGACTGTTTTCTAACTAAACTAGAATCTCTGGCTATAACCGTGAAACGAGGCAGACTGCCAGGGGCTCTACCCCACAGGTAGAAGCTCAGTGTCATAGGCTCATGATCTTGAAAATCTTTTGTCTCATAATTCAGACACAAGTAGGAAACATTCCCTTGTGGCTCATCTGGTAAAGAATCTGCCCACAATGCGGGAGACCTGGGTTCTATCCTTGAGTTGGGAAGATCCTCTGGAGAAGGGAAAGGCTACCCATTCCAGTATTCTGGCCTGGAGAATTCCATGGATTGTATAGTCCATGGGGTCGCCAAGAGTCAACTGAGCGGCTTTCACTTCCACTTCAGGAAACATTCATTCTGAGTAGGATAAAAACTCCTTACCTTGGTCATGTGGAGTGCTTTCAGCTCCTTGCTGGCACGTGTTGTGTCAGGTTTGTGGCGATATCTCCCTGAATGTTCATAATACAGACTGTCTTTGAGCTCTGGAGGGCCTTGGTAATGTTAAAAGAAGCGACAGTGGATACAAAGGTCTTGAAAGTTAAGTCTGAAGATCAGAAGTTGATTTAGGGTAATTAAAACAGTAAAAGAGGGACTTCTCTCGTGGTCCAGTGGCTTAGAGTCTGTGCTCCCAAAGCAGGGGACCTGGGTTCAATACCTGGTCAGGGAACTAAATCCCATATGCAGCATCTACGGCCCAGTGCAGCCAAATAAATATTTAAGAAAATAAGAGAACGTGAGATTTGGATATGAAAGCCATGTTCATAGGTAATGCAGAAGTCATCAAGTCCCTTGATTCTGGAAATACAAAGGCTAACTGCAACAATGACCATGGCCTATTCTTTGAATCAAAATAGTGTTAAGTTTGTTTACTAATTTCTAGAGAATGGGATTTGGAGTCAGGCAGACCAGTGCTAGTCCCAGCTTGGCCATATACTAACCATGACTTTGGGCTTCACTTTCTTCCTTTGTAAAAAGAGGGTAACAATAGTAGTGATTAATGAGGAAACAAATATAAAGTATAGTTGTACTTTAAAAATTCCTGTGATATGCATTGTGCGGAAAGAGGCAGACTCTGCCCTATTTGTGTAAGAAATGATCTCTTTCTGATTAGTATGTAGAAACCAGAATCTTGGTAAATGGTAATGATAACTATCAGACGATATAGATTTTAAAAAGATTATTCTGCTATTCTTTATTCAGTACCATAAGAAAACAATAGTGACAACTGATTTAACTATTAAAATTTTCATAATACACATTATTATTTTTAACGTATAGCATGTTATTATTTCATTCTTACTCTGTGTCATTTCAAAGAATAATACAGAAGACTAAAAAAATTCAGGTTCTCATGTATTAAATTAATCTACATGTAGTTTATAGAAAGGCAGCACAGGAAGTGTCTGCCAGTTTGGGCTAATTTCCCCTCTTTAGAGAGTCTCTCTAACTTTTCATGCTCCAAGGAGCTGTCCACATATGATCATATCCACTATAAAAGATATGCGCTTCTAAACTCAGACATCTATTTAGGTTACGGCTCAGCTTAAAGCTACATGATCCTGAATTTTAGACATCCTTAAAAAATATTGTGTGATCTTTGTGGCATTTTGTCTAAAATAAATCTTAAGACTTTTGAGAAAAATTGAGTATGAGTATTTTAAAAATAGAAATGAGAGTCAGGGTCACCAAATACTGGACATGTATATTGTGCCTGGTGCTGTGCTGGACTCAGAAATTAGACTCAGTTTCTTCCCTGAAGTAATTTATAATCTGACTAGGTCAAAGGAATAGGTGTAGAAAGCAGTCTGTGAGAAGTGCTTTGAGTGGAAATCCAGGTAGATACCATAGTGAGTGAGCTATTTCAAAGTAGGCTTCTTGGAACTGGGGCTTGAATGTGTGAACTTTGAAGGATGATTAACGTGTAAATAAATTGGAAGAATATTCCAGAAAAGGAAACAGTGGGCGGAGGAATAGAAGTAGACTGTGGAATCGTAGCTGCGGTATGAAGGACAACGAGTGGGGAAAAGGCAAACGTTTGTGACTAAAGCACCGTCAGAGAGTAATGGAAAGGAAGCTCAGTGGCTGCTGCTGCTGCTGCTAAGTCGCTTCAGTTGTGTCCGACTCTGTGCAACCTCGCAGACGGCAGCCCATCGGGCTCCGCCGTCCCTGGGATTCTCCAGGCAAGAACACTGGAGTGGGTTGCCATTTCCTTCTCCAATGCATGAAAGTGAAAAGTGAAAGTAAAGTCGCTCAGTCATGTCCGACTCTTAGCGACCTCATGAACTGCAGCCTACCAGGCTCCTCCACCCATGGGAGTTTCCAGGCAAGAGGACTGGAGTGGGGTGCCATTGCCTTCTCCGGGAAGCTCAGTGGGGAGGACCTTTAATGCTAGGAAAAGAACTTGGACAGTACTGTATTTGTTGGCCCTTGAAAGTTTTAGAGCTGGATATTTACAAAAGCTGAGTGTGTTTGAGGTATTGAAAATTGAATACATTAGAAAGGTCCTATCAGCATTTCTCTGCCAGAAAGCTAAAGGCTGTTCAGTTTGTGGCTTTTACTATTCTTTGTATTGAGGGCATATTCTGGGTCTTAAGGATATGGAAGGCAGCTGCATGCAGTAGTGTCATTCCTCTACTACCTTGACAAGGCCTGCTGCTTTAAAGCAGTAATAGTCCATACAGACCAGTACTCAGGAAACATTGACCAGGGTCCAGGCCATCATAAAATTCCAGACTCTTGTGAGATGGCTGTAACTGGACTTAATTCTCTCTCTCCTGTCCTCCCCACTGCTCTGGATACTCCTTCCTCATATGCCTGTACTTTCTCTCAAATTCCCTGACTTGACTGGAAAACCTGCTTCCCACTCCACTAACCAAACATGAAACCTGGGTAAATCTCTGATGCTACTTCTGCTTTTCTGTACATGCAGCCAGTGACACGTGGACAGATAACTGAATGACAAGGGGCCAGCGCTCTAAAGAACTGTGGCAGAGATGAGACGTGTCTTCACTCTCAGTAATGTGCTAATTTGCCCAATTCCTGTGTACAGTGATATCGAGAAGATTATTTACACAGGAAAGCACTTAAACAACTCAAATAAGGTAATATATTTGCATCCTTCTAGGTTTGATGCAAGACTTTCAATGACAATATTTTCTAACAAAAAGCCGTGTGGTTGTCACTAAAAAATGGATCTTGGATTCACTGCAGCTCCTCAGAATTTCTTTTCGTTCTTCCTATTTAATTGTTTGGGGTGTGTGGTGGGTAGGGAGAGGGGCATGTGGGGTGGTGGGTATGTAACTTCTCTAGATGACCTGAAGGCCACCTGCCTCTTTCCCTTGTGTTGGAAGTGGTTGAATTTGGAATTAGCAGCAGAACCATTTTGTCTTAAAATTGATCTAATTTTATATCCCGTATAATTTATTAAATATGTCTTTCGGTAGAGAGTGAGTAGACAGAATTTGGTGTCTTTAGCATTCAGTTTTAGGTAGTTTATATCTTGATTTTAAAAATTAGAAAATTTATAATCTTATATAAACTATGAACGTGAAAAGGTTGACTAATTTTTATTATCTGTGTTTATACAGGTAATTTGACTAGATTACACAAAGAAAGACTTGGCCACTGGAAGCAAAAAGCTTTCTGTTTACCACAGGTAAACAGCTCTTTCTACTAGAAAGAATAAATGTGATTTTCTACCCGGGCTTCCCAGCTGGCTCCTGGTACTTGGTATGATGGAGAGTCCTGTGGTTGTGCATGAACGTTGGGTTGCAAGCACCCTGGCAGCAGAACCTCCATTATGTTTCCACCCACAGCACTTGGTGGTACCCTGCACATGGAAAATGTTGGTTGAATGACTCAAGGCTATTTCTCTGCCGAGGTGAGTACCAGAGTTCAGTAACTCTGGTTGCATTTCTGCTGCTGGACTGCGGTAGCTGGACAGGGGCTGTGGGCTCCTGTGGCTTCTTATTCTCTTGATCACCACCCCATAGACAGTCTCCCTTTCAGAACCCTCGTCTCCTCTCCCCAGCTGCCTTGGGTACCCATTGGCTCTCTGCTTTCCCCGACTCTGTCTCTCCCAACGGTGACTTAGGGCTAATTTTACAAGTCTGATATTTCTCTGAGAATGAGGTGCCTCTTCTGGAATGTACTGCCACACTCAGTGGCACTGCAAATAGGTTTTTATTGACTGATCTCCACTCTCCGAACCATTTTGCCATCACACTGATTGTGAGGCACCATCTGTTTACCTTAATGACTTAATGAATTGAGGGCTCATGAATGTAGCTGACATCTAAATTAGATCTGTATCTCAATACAGACAGGATAGTGGTTTCCTTTGCCAGAGATGATGGACAGTTATTTTATAATTCTGAGAGAAAAATGGATTATGCAGACAGACACTTCACCCAAATTGGTGGCCTCATTACTCTCCCTATGGTGATGATTTTGTTCAGGGGCAGGGACATGCCTGCCCTGTTTCAGGAAAAACCAGAAAAGAAAAATTATCTGCCTGACTCAAGTTTACTCATGAATCAGCAGATAAGTGCTAGCTGTCAAACTCCTCCTGCTGTTTTGTTCTATGAGAGTCAGAAGGGTTTGCTGAGAGTGATGAGTATTAAAATAATTAGATACAATGAGCTGATAACCTTGGTCTGTTGCCTAGTATGGTATGGCTGATTAGAGGGAAACTGCGAGCTGCGAGATGGCTAAGTACTGTGTCCTGTGCAGACTGTGATTGCTTGTGAAATTAGGTAAGCTGTTGCTTAAGGGGAGTTCACCAACAGGTTTAAAAGACCTATGACCACTTCTGGCTAATTTGCTCTTTCATATAGCTGGGATCTGGAATCCTTGTGATCTCCGAGCTACAGCTTGCCTCGGGCTGGTAAGGGGACGAGGTGGGAGCTGGCGAGACAAAGGGCAATAGGGAATGATAGTTAATGGGTATCACCCAGATTGGGCATGATAAAAATGGAATTGATCTGGAATTAAAGATGATGATTATACAACTTAGTGAATATATTAAAAACCACTGAATTGTACACCTTAAAATGGAGAATTTTATGGTATGTAATTTACCATACCATCTATTTGTCTTGGTGACTTAATGAATTGAGGGCTCATACATGTGAGAGAGTGTCCCTGGCCTCCCTCTTACCTGTAAGTGTCTTACATTAGAAGTAAGCAGCACCAGGGACTTCCCTGGTGGTCCAGTGGTTAAGACTTTGCCTTCCAGTGCAGGGGCTGTGGGTTTGATCCCTGGTCAGGGATGCTAGGATCCCACATGCCTTGTGGCCAAAAAGCCAAAACATAAAACAGACGCAATATTGTGACAAATTCAATAAAGACTCTTAAAATGGTCCACATTAAAAAAAAAGAAGCAAGCAGCACCACATGCAGCTACCCAGACAGCCTGCTGTACAACACCAGCACACGCTCAGCACCTTCCATTCTCTGGGCAGGATGCTTCATATCTGATGTTTTCAAGTGTCTGATCACTAAAACAGCTCGATCAAGTACATATTGTCTTCATTTTACACATGAGAACGCTGAGGTTCAGCATAAATAAGTTGCTTATGTTTCCATAGAAGCAGAGGCAGGATTTGAATCTAGTCTTCTTTAGCTCATACTCTTTCTGGAAGGTCCCATTGCCTGTCTGTACTTTCTTTTCCTTTTTGTGCCTGGTCTCTTTATTACCTTCCATTTCCACTGTTAGAATCCTTATCAGTCACAACTTTTGTTTTGAAATATATGTGTAGTGATATCTATGTGTAATTATATATTTGTATCTAGATATATATCTACATATATATCTATGAAATATATGTGTATGTATAGTTATGTCTATATGTATGTATACATAAACACATGTACTTTCATATCTGTATATCCATATTTATAGATATTTATATTTATAGTATATAAATATTTATAGATAGACACAGATACAAATAAGATGAGGAAAACTATACCTCTTAAATATTAATGATGGTTTTATCTGAGTAGTAGGATAATAATTTGCAATTTTCATTTTTCTCTCTGTGTTTTTCTGTATTTATCAAACTAAATTTATTTTATTATTGTGATCAGAAAGCAATTTTTAAAGTCTTTCATATCCTTTCACCTTCATATGCCACTACTTTTGTGAATAAAATCTTTCCTGATCTTTAAACTGATGCCACCCTGTTTTGTTTTTCTTTCTTTTATCACACTGTGTGGCTTGCAGGATCTTAGTTGCCCAACCAGGGACTGATCCCAGGCCATGGCAGTGAAAGCACTGAGTCCTAATCATTGAACTGCCCGGGAATTCCCTGATGCTACTCCTTTTTCTTCTGAAACACACTGCCTTTCCCCAGCACATTGTATTTTCTTGAGTCATTTCTAACATTTTGCTTTGTATTCTGTGTAACTTGAGTTTCTTGGGGCCCCACTCAGAGAGGAAAAGTAAGGGAGGCACATATAATAATAAAAAAGGTAAAAGAAGAGTTTGCTCCAGTCTGTCCCCGTGAAGAAAGCTGGGCTCTTCCTGATACGTCTACCGTATCCCAGTCTCAAATCTCTCCTCGTCCCTGTAAACGTAGTTGTGTTGTGTCTCCTTTACATTGCTGTTCCCATGACATGAGTCAATTGTCATGCTCACTCTGGTGTTTATGCATGATTCTGTCCCATCTCCTATCACTTAGTGAGAAGCTGCTGCTGCTGCTGCTGCTGCGTCGCTTCAGTCGTGTCCACTCTGTGCGACCCCATAGACAGCAGGCGCCAGGCTTCCCCGTCCCTGGGATTCTCCAGGCAAGAACACTGGAGTGGGTTGCCATTTCCGTCTCCAATGCATGAAAGTGAAAAGTGAAAGTGAAAAGTGAAAGTGAAGGTGCTCAGTTGTGTCCGACTCTTAGCGACCCCATGGACTGCAGCCTACCAGGCTCCTCTGCCCGTGGGATTTTCCAGGCAAGAGTACTGGAGTGGGGTGCCATTGCCTTCTCCGAGTGATAAGCTGGGCACCATTATACCATGAGGCCCTGCATGGTCCAGGTTGTGCCTCTGTTCTTTGTTGAAGTTGGGGAAGGACATCTGTTCCCACCCAGGTTGTACTTTGTCTTTTCTTTTTTAAATTTATTTATTTGGTTGTATTGCGTCTTAGTTGTGGCACGTGGTCTTAGTGATTGCAGAGAGCGGATTCTCTAGTTGTAGCGCATGGGCTTAAGTTGCCCCAAGGCATATGGAATCTTAGTTCTCTAACCAGGGATTGAACCCCAGGATCCCTGCCCTGGAAGTGAGGAGTCCTAGCCACTGGATTACCAGCGAAGTCTCCTCCTTTTTCTTTTTAACTTTAATATATTTTATTTTGTTTATTTATTTTTTTTTTGGCCGTAACAAGAGGCGTGTGGGGTCTTAGTTCCCTGATGAGGAGTTGAACCCACACCTCTTGCAGTGGGATCACAGAGTCTTAACTATTGGACTGCCAGTGAAGTCCCTCTTTTTTCTTTTTTAATGTAGGAATTTACAGCTATACATTTCCTTCTAAGCACTGCTTTCGCTATATCCTGTAAATTTTGTGTGTTTTGTTTTAGCTGTCTTTCATCTCAAAGTATTTTATAGTTTCCTTTGTTACTTCTTCTTTGACTCTTTGGTTACTTAGGAGTGTGTTGTTTAATTTCTGCATAATTGTGAATTCCCTAAATTCCCTTATGTTGTTGATTTAACTTAATTCCACTGTGGCTAAAGAGCATACTTTGTATGATTTGAGTTCTTTAAAATTTATTGAGATGTGTTTTATGGACTAACATGTGGTCTACCCTGGAGAATGTTCCACGTGCACTTGAGAAGAAAGTGTATACTGCTATCACTGACTGGGGTGTTGCATCCAAGTTTTTAGGTTTTCACTTTTTACCTGGTAAAACACTGTTCATCCTTTGAGTCCCAGTTCATCCCCAGGTCCAGAGGATTTCATCTGTCAAATATTTCTTCATCCATCTCACAAGCAAGAATGTTCAATTTCCTCATTTGAACTTCTGTCTCCCATAACTGTGATTTCTGGATATGCCAATACCCATAACTATGAGATAGCCTTCATTACAAGTCAGTCTTTCTACACACTGATGTTATGGGGTTTCTTTTGTGCAGGGACCAAGTCTTTACCGTATCTCCATATCCCTGAATATGGAGTATTCTGGAGTAACTTTAAAGTGTGCCATTAAAAGGATGATGAGAATTTGGGGGTCATTGAATACCTTTTAAACAGTGAACCCTAGGCTGTGTACTGTCAAGAGTGGAATGGGAAAAGAAAGCAGTGCACTCTGCCTCTGGGGACCTATAACTTAGTTGAAAAGACAGTATATCTGCTTTAATACACTTTAATACATGAAACCTTTAATACACGATCTGATGAAGTGCCAAGACAAGGGCTGTAGGAGTCGGACTTCTCCACTTTTTCTTTCTCTCTCTATGCATAGGAAAGAGACTCATTGAGTTGTGAGGTTGAAATAATAGGACTCCTGATTTCCAGCTGTGAATCAATGTGGAATTCCTCTGGCCACCGATCACCCAGCCTCCACTTGGATACTTTCACCCACAGGGAGAAAGCCCAACATTCCCCAGTCAGGACTTATGATGGTTGTTTGCTAATTTGGAGTGGTAAGGGGAAGCTGAATTGCTTTTTCGCTACCATTCACCGTTTATAATCTTTCTCATAAAATAATCTATACACCTGAAAGAATATGTGTAAAGTCAACAAGGAAGGAAAAGAGTTCTAGTCATAAGCTTTAATCTCAGTAGGCTAGGTCACAATATGTTAGGTAAGGAGAGTCAGATCAGATTGACTGGACGAGGGTCACTTCTGGGGGAAACAAAATGAATTAGTTTCTGAGGCCTATTATTCTCCCAGAGCCCACCTATATGTGAATGTTCCGGGAAGATCTGAGAGTATGAGATTTGGGAGAGGTAAATTCATCCCACACGCCAGGTAGATATTTTATTCCATCTAATTTAGGATTAAAGACCAATGATTTCGGGGGCTCATTAGGGTATTTCTGGAGGTTTCTTGTCAGGAATACAGTGTAGTAAGGAAGGTTTTCAAGTCAGAACGTAAACTTTTTTCTCTAGAAACCTCTGAAAACAGAATCGTATTAGAAAATAAAATTATGTTATGAAGTACTTACTGTTTTGGTGGTGCGCACTAAATAAAACAGGAGGATAATGTAAGGGCTGGCCCATCACTGTATATAATAGCTGACTAAATGAGTAATATCTTTGTTACAGTCTCCGCAGACACATTTATTGACAGGCAGTCAGAACACTATGGGGTAGAACAGTCTTGAGGGCAGGGACATCAAGCCATCTGATAGTGTGGAATTAGCAACAGAGCAGGTCTGGAATAACACTTGAGCAGGGTGGAAGAATGGGCAAGCTTTGGATGGAGAGAACTAGAGATGAGGGTTGGTTGGTGACAGGGCTACAGAGGTTGAATGTATAAGACATGCTATTTGATCAATGCAAAGTACCTAGAAGGCTATAAACCTGGGCTTTGGTGGAGGCAAGGCACAGGAAAATTACCTTCTGTGTGTCCACATAGGTGTGGCAGAATTCATGCAGCTTTGGAACAAGATTAGCTCACAAAGTGCAAATAAGCCATCCATGTGACTCTTAGTAGCTTTTACTGAGTTGATGACTAAGGCTATGTCTTATGTCCATGACTTGACAGAATTTGTCTTCCCAAGAGGTCAGAGGAGAAAATGGGAGTGGTGGGCCAGGAATAATGGGCAGTTCTGGGTGGGCCAGAGTGAGTCACCTTCCTCAGTGCTAATACCAGGAGATCAGACCAAGGGCTTTTGTGTCTGCTGTTTATTCTCGTCACCTTTTCCCCAAATCCTGGCTCTGTCACCTCTTTCATCCTTTGACTTTTCTGATAGGGCCCTGGAGTTGGAACAGGTCTAACTTTACAGATAGAGACCCTGCGGCCCAGAGGGGCCTTATTCCTACAACATGTCAGTTTCAGAGTTGGGGCTAGAAAGGCCTCATGACTACCAAGCCCTTGCACTCTGTCCTCCCCCAGTGTGGCTTTCCTCTTTAAGTCACCTCCCTGTGTGCCAACCAAGGGGCAAAAGGGACACAGGACAAGACATGGCAGAAACTTGAAGTGGTGGTCTCTCGAATATAAGGTGCCCCAGGGAACATGAGGAGAGGCAGGAGGAGTCGGGCCACAGGCCCATCTTCCATGACCCCATTCTCTCCCATATTTTCTTCTGCAATGTAGTCCCTACAAGTGAAAACATCTTACCTTGAAATTTTGTCTGCGACTCTGCCACCCCTGATAGTCTGGCCTCGTCAAGAGGATAAGGAGCAACATGGAAGAAGAACAGAAGGTGTAATGTAGGATGAAGCAGCAAAGCTCATGAGATCCCTTCATGCCTTACTTTTATCTTCTCCTCCCTTGCCTTCTGCTCCTGGCAGTGCTGTACCTAAGTTCTGTCCTTGGCTGGCTTGCATTTCAGAAAGGCTTTGTTGCTTCTGGCAAGCATCGTTAAGTTAAACCTGCTGGTCTATCTGTTTGACCACCGCTGTAACCCTCTCCTCTCAGACCCCTCAAAATCAGATGTACACTCTTTTTCCATAGGTTAGGTAAATGTTCTATTGATGCTTCTGTTTAGATCAGGAAGGGAACTCCCAACATCCTTTCAGTAAATTATTGTAAAACATTTTGGTCCCTGTTTTGTATAATTTGGGGTTGGTGATACCAGAGATGGCCCAGAAGTTCCAAGCCTGATCCTGGGACCATAATTTCGCAAAATGTTTAAGGCAAACAAACTCTCATTATCGCCAGTCTGAATCAGAGATCTGTGAGAAAACAAGGAAATGGCCACCAGCAGAGGTTGCAAAATCTCACTAAGGCTGTTGGTGAAACTCTTTGTCTTTTATGTACCTATGAAAAGCCCATGAAAGCAAAAGAGCAAGCCCTCCTTAGAGAAGGTGTGCCAGTTGTTACTTAACATCTCCTTATTCCAATCCACCCTTCACTGCTTTGCTTGTGATATCACGTTTCCTCCTTGTCAGCAGGCTCACTGTTGAGCTTTGTCAGTAGGGGGTGCTGGAGGACAAATTTCATCTGCATGAGTGAGTGGTTTCTTCATCTTCTGCCTACTAGAGTCCCAGTCATGGGGAGTCCTGCTTGCCAGGACCCAAATAATGAAAATATTGTCAGGATATTATCAGTATTAAATTATTGATTTAAGAATTATTTAAGATTTAAGACTCAGATATTTACATTCGTTTATTGTCTTTGAAATCTGGTGTGTGATTTGGACATTCAAGTGCTCAGTAGCCACATATGACCGGTGGCTTCTGTATTGGACAGTGCAGCTCTGGAACATGGTTCGCCTACACATACTTAATGGGAATGACACTTTGGGAGACAGTTTAAAAAAAGGAAACTGCATAAAAAATATTAGACTTAATCCTGTAGCTTTATTGATCATATTAATGGTGTGTTTTTAAATAATTTTCTTCTTCTGCTGCTGCTGCTGCTAAGTCGCTTCAGTCTTGTCTGACTCCATGCGACCCCATAGATGGCAGCCCACCAGGCTCCGCTGTCCCTGGGATTCTCCAGGCAAGAACACTGGAGTGGGTTGCCATTTCCTTCTCCAGTGCATGAAAGTGAACAGTGAAAGTGAAGTCACTGAGTCGTGTCCAACTCTCAGCGACTCCATGGACTGCAGTCTACCAGGCTCCTCCGTCCATGGGATTTTCCAGGCAAGAGTACTGGAGTGGGGTGCCATTGTATAAGTAAACATAGTAGTGATTATGTGTATTATTTTAGGAATCAACATTTTCAGCACAAAAGTAAAGGAAGTACAATCACATAATCAAGAATTTAAGTAGAAACACTGTTGAACATTACCTTTGAGTTTACTACTCAATCGTGTTGATATTAATCCACTTATTAGTGTCATAATGCAGAAACTGTTAAAAATAGCAGTTAGGAGACATTTTCTGATTCAAAGGGAATGTAGCATCATGAATCTGTAAGTTCTGCCATTGAGTCAGAAGAAAACCATGCAAAATACCCCAAATCCAAATGGATCTAACTTTAAAGATCCTCAAATGTTGCATAGTTCTATGAATATTAAAGAATGCCATTTCCATCAGGGCTTCAGTGATCTCTAGAGATATTTATATAAAGGTATTTACATATCTAAACATGTATATTTGGGCTTCCCAGATGGTGCCAATGGTAAAGAAACTGCAACGCAGGAGATCTAAGAGACATGAATTCAATCCCTGGGACAGGAAGATACCCTGGAGAAGGGCATGTCAATCCGTTCCAGTATTTGCGCCTGGAGAATCCCATGGACAGAGGAACTTGGCGAACTATGGTCCATAGGGTTGCAAAGAGTCAGACACAACTGAAGCGACTTAGTTCACAAACATATATGTTTATGTATCTTAGAATTTCAGAACTTAGTCAAGTAATCAATGTGGCTAAGAGCTGTGGAGTTTTAGGGAGAAAAAAGTACATAAAATTTGAACACAGGGAAATGGACTAGATGATCACGCCTACACTTATGTATTTAGGTATATATTTACATATTAACGTTTTTTTTTTCCCTAGAGTGTTTTAAAGCAAATCCAAGATATTATATGTTATATACTATTTCATCCAATTATTACCCCTTTGACATTATGGAGTGATTAACATAACTATATATAGAATTTAGTGTTGCCCATGTGTTCTCAACTAAGCTTCTCCTCCTCCCAGCCCAAGAGTCTTCTAGCAGACACTGGTATGATAACTGCCTGCCCTAGGTGCATAAGCATTTTTTTTTAACCTGGAAAGCTTTAGAATAAAGCACAGGAAGAGTTAAGGAAAAGACCCATTAGCATTAACATTTTTGTGTGAAGTAAGTAAGTGGCTTTGTGTATTTGATATTTTATAAGTTTATCACAGGAAGGGTGATCTTGATTAGTAGAATGACAGCTTTATAACTGGTTTGAAATGTTTAAGCAATGCACAATTTTTAAGGTGAAATCTTACAAAATTATTCTTGATATTGGAACACTTGGAGGCCTTTAGACTCCTAATATTTAAAGTTTAGTGTATTGGATTTATAAGTATGAATTTCTTCCCAAGGAGGCTTTGCTTATGAGTTAAAGAAGTTGAAGTACATAAAGGGAAATGCTTGAGACAAAACTGGCCATTGTATGAATATGTTTATATGCTCCCTGTTCTGGTCTATAGCCCTTGTCACTTTCCAATGTAAGAACCAGCAAAGAGCCTAGAAAATGGGGCCCTGATACAGAAAAGGCTGCCCACACACTAGCAGCTAGCTCTCCTGTGCTACCTATTTATAGCCTCCACCAGGATGGGCCACAGGAAGTCCCAGGCCCCTCCTTCTCCTTCCTATCTGAGCTGTGATCCTAGGGCATAATCAGATGAAGGAGCATGATAGAACTTTCCAATTTATTGGTTTATTTCTTAAGTGCACTGCCCTTCTTCTGTCACTGGTAATGGGGGGAAGCACCCCAAAAGATGATATAAGTGTCAGTTGTCATCCACTGGATCTGAGATGTTAGGCTTATTCTCTGAGGAGCCTGAGGAAACCCCTCCTGGAAGGAAGATCCTACCATAGTCAGAAGGACTCCAAAGATGCATTCCTCTCTGGGAAAAGATAGATTCATACCTAACTCAGACTGATGTTCTCAATTTTATGGGACAATTTTTCAAACATGTTTTTATAAGTTACAAACCACATATCCCTTCCAAATTCCAAAGTTCTGGTGATCTAGTGGCAAAACTATGAAACTAAGCAAAACTAAACAAAACTTAGCAACAAGGAGGCTTTACATGGCCTGAAGCCCTTTTGAGGATCAAGAGGAACGGTAATGCTGCAGTTCATCGATCGACCAGATCTCAAGACTCAAGCTGTCTCAACATGTAGCTAGCTTTCCAGTAGTGTCACTCCAACCCTGAGAGCTGTCTTACTTGTTTTTTGCATTCTTATTGTCAAGTTCTCAACTATGTCCCGGGTTCCTCTGCAGCCCAGGTCACCATAGAATCCATATGACGCCTATGTTCCAGCAGGATACAGGTCTATGGAAAGGAACTTCCATAAAGAACCTAGATGGAAAGAGCCCTGGGATTTCTGTTGGCCATCCCCACAGGACTCTGTGGGGCCCTCGACCATGCTCAGGAATGCTGGGGTGACTGGCCACAGCTGCATCAAAACTGATAGTGAACAAGGTAAATCTGGATGTAATTCAGAGAGACCACAGAGCCCCTGGGAAGGGTTAGCCTGGGAAGAGAAGGAGGTTACTTTGTGGCACGCAAGATATGCTGAGTGAAGACCGCAAGAGTGTGGGACTGTGTGGAGTTGCCAGGTAGATACCCTCAAGTCTAGAGTATGAAAGACTGCGGGGCTGGGAGTAGGATTCCGAAGTCCTCACCTTGCTTACCACTGTAGTTTACTGCTGCACATCAGGAGCCTCTTGCCTGCCTCTTTCCACCATGCCTTCTACGTCAAATGTCTTTGCAGTGGTGACCTATGGCTACCCAGTAGTTAGCGCAGACTTTAGCATTGTCTCTAAAGTCCGCTAACTGCTGCTTACTCTGCCTTCAGTACACAAGGTAATAGATGCTGTAAAAACGTTCCTTGCCTAAAGGTTACCTAAGTAAAACTTGACTCCTCCCTGACACAGCATTTTTGCTGGTTAGCTGCTTTGGAATATAGAGAAGCAACAAACATTTGCCTTTATGTCCTTTTTCTAATCCTTGGAACTGGGTTTTTGTTTTTAACTTAAAAAGTCCATTGTAAAACCAGTGGGAATTCTAGAACAAGGCCTACTGCAGCTAATGCCATTGGGGCTTCCCAAACCAACGAGTTGTCATTTGCCTCTGTAAAAGGAAGACTAAAATGGCTCATGACCTTTAACTGTGGCTCAAGGTAGAGAGAAGAAGATAACCCATAAAATGAAAGAAGTGAAGTTTCTTCATTCCATAAGATGAATAATTCTTAGACTGGTTCAGGTAGATCCTGGACGTTGGTGGGTGATTGTTAAAAGTTATTCATTACAAATTAATAGTTATCCTGATCACACGATGAACTCTCTGTGTATTTGTTATGCTACTTAGGCTTTGTTTGTCATGTTACATTAAACAAATCTCCCTCCCAACTCTTAACTTTTTGAAGGGCTAAACAAACGGTTGTCTTAGGAGCAGAGAGGCAAAACAAAGGCTGAAATTATTCATAGACTGAAAGGGCATATTTATAGACTACTGCATAAATATACTATATAAAGGTGATACATCTATCAAAGGGAGGATCCAGAGAGGAAAGCAGCCCTCATCATCCCTAGAACTTCTGAAAGATAAACTCTGAATTAGCAGAAAATCTTAACTTTTGATGCTATACACAGAAACTATGGCCCTCCTAATGTATCTTCAGTGTTTTACTGGAAGTAAACTCTGCCCTCTTTCAATGTGGCCATTATCAGACCCTTTTTCAAATACCTTTTGAAGTTTGCTAATATAGGCTCATCAATCACAGGCCTACATGTAAATCCTAAAAATATAAAATTTCTAGAAATCTTTGTGACTTAAGGGTAGGCAAAGATTTCTTAGGTAAGACACAAAAAGCACAATCTGTAAAATAAAAGTTGTTTGTACTTCACTAAAATATAAGAACTGCTGCTATTCAAAAGATACTGTTATGGTAACGAGAACACAAGTCACAAACTAGGAGAAAATATTTGCAAACCATCTGCCTGATAAAGGACTTGTATCCAAGATAAACAGAGAGCCCGCTGTACTCAACAGTAAGAAAACAGCTCAGTTTTAAAAATGGACAAAAGATTTGAAAAGACACTTCACCAAAGAACATATATGGATGGCAAGATATATAGTCATCCATATATGTTCAACGTCATTATTTCTTAAGGAAATACAACTCAGTAGCACAATTAACACTACTTCACACTTAATAGAATAACTAAAAGTAAAGACTGACCAATCCAAGTACTCAGGAGATTGTGGACTCACAGTTTGAACTCACATACTTTGCTGGTGGAGGTGCAAAATGTGCAGCCACCTTGCAAAACAGTGTGCCTGGTTTCTCTCACTGCACAACATAGGCTTACCAGACAACCTAGCTGTCCCATTCCTAGTTTTTACCCGAAAGAAATGAAAACATGTGTTTACACCAAAACCTGCATATGAATGTTTGCAGCAGCTTTATTTGTAATCCCCCCCCCTCCCTAAATGGGAACAAACCAAATGTCCCTCAGCTGCAGAGTGGATAAACAAACTGGTACAGCCATAAATACTGTTGAAGGGAATGTAATTTGGTATAATCACTTTGAAAAACTGTTTGGCAGTATTTACCCAAGACAAGCATATTCCCCAGCAATTGCAGTCCTAGAGACACCCACCCATTAGAAATGTGTGATATGTTTGCCAAAAGGCTTGTACAAAAATGTTACAGCAGTACTACTTAACAATAACCATAAAAGAAAGAGTCTGATTCCATTTTTGATGTTTGACCATGATAGCCTGCAAGCCCCATCATTCCTCTTTCCCTTTTCACTCGACTCCTGGACATGCCAATAAGAAAAGCTAGACACTTGCTTCCTTGGCATGAGTGGGAAGGTAAGATTGCTCAAACTCCCGCCAGTGGGAGAGGGCGTCTTCACCTTTGATCCCCCTCTCTCCATCCACTGTAAAAACTAGAGCCACTTGCCTCTTCTGCTTAAGCCAAACATGCTGGTTTAAGTGTGGGCCCTGCTGTCCCCAGAAAGCTTTATCATGTGATTAATCTTTCAAATCCTCTTGTGAGTGTATTGCATCATTAGTCCCCAGCTCCAAACCAGTTTTGGTTGGGTAGAAGCATGGATGCCACCCTCCAGGGAGCAACCACAAGCAGACCCTAAACTGAACTCTATTCAGATGCCAAGTCAACAGATACATGGACAAATGTATTGAATATCCACTCAGTAGAACCTATAGGGCAGTGAGAATGGATGAAATACACCTGCATACAATCTCACAAACATAATATTGAACAAAAGAAACCAAACACGAAAGAATATATTTAGTATGTGTTTGTTGCTCAGTTGTGTGCCAACTCTTTGCGACCCCATGGACAGGAGGCCACCAGGCTCCTCTGCCCGTGGGATTTCCCAGGCAAGAATACTAGAGTGGGTTGCCATTTCAAAATATATGCCTTGGGGTTGTAAAGAATCAGACACAACTGAGCGACTGAACAACATTTAAATAAACTTTAAAAACAGGGCAAAGCTAATCCATGGTATTAAAAGTCAGAATAGTCACCACCATTCTAAGAGTAGAAGGTTACTGGAAAGGAGAACAGAGGGGGCACGTTTCTGTAAGGCAGGCTCCGTTGGGAAGGGGGGTGGGGGTGGGAAGGGAAAGCGAATGGAGGGAAGCAAGGGCTGGATAGTGAGATGATCCTAACGGAAGTGTTCCGGCAGTGCTCCTGGTCTTGCTGACATATTGAGAGTGTGAACCAACCCTGCCCAGTGGACATATGTGGAAATGCATGTCGGGGTGAAAGGTCCCACTGATAGATGAAGCTGTGTGAACCAGCTCCGCCCTGTGGAGAAGTGTGGAATTGCGTGTCAGTGCTTAAAAGAGGGAGGCGACTGGCCCCTCCTGGGAGCCTCCTAATGTCAGCCAATTCAGAATGGGGATAGAGCATCTAAGAAGGGTATGGTCTTATGTCCAGCCACAGAGAGCTGGTTTCAACCACACTGAGGGGGACAAATGGCTTCTGTGACAGGAGAGGTGGGCAACTGAGGGCTCCACTATGCTCAGGCTTTGTGTGCCTCACCAGGCAGTCTCGGCTGGCTTTGGAATCAGTTTTTTTCAGATGCTAGATGCTAATCCATAAGGTAGGTAGTAATCCCCATTCTACTGATGAAGGAACTGAGGCCCAGGTTACTTGTTTTGTAAATGGCAGAACTAAGGTTTGAACTCAAACCCAGCTCTTAACTTTTTTGGACCATAGTTTCCACTGGCAGCCTGATGAAACCTATGGGCCTATCTCAAAATAATGTTTTAAACAGTATAAAATAAAACGGATTACTGACCCTATTGAAATTGTCAAGAAATGCCAGTCCTATTAAAATACAGATGCTAAGCTATATTTTTCCAATTGTGGCATGCCATGTGCTATACATATGTTTCTTTACTGATGGCTTAAATACAAGATACAGCTGTGGGTCTGAAAACCAAAGGTTTTAGGAAGTGATGGGTGTATTTTGTGATGTCTGCTGCAATGGTGATGTGAAATGAAACTATTAGTGACTTTACTGGTGACTGAGTCACAGGTAAGATTCCATTAGAAGGAAATACTGAATTTCCATCAGAGGCCAGTGACAATAAGGATGTAATCTTTCCACTTAAGTTCAGAGACCTGTATCCTAGGCATGGGTCCAGTGGGGATCTGTGGACCACAGGTTAAGACCACTTCATTCTGTTGTTTCTGACTTGTCTTCCCTTCCCTCTGTTGCCAGGGCTTCACTGGAAACCAGCCTGTGAGCTGGTAAATTGCAAAGAGTGCTGAGTGTTTCTTAAATAACAAGAAAAGATCATAGGGTCCAGGAAACACTGAAGGCCTCTGATGCCTCAGACAGGCTATTGGACACAGAAGTACATAGAAGAATAAGATGTTGCCATCCTTTCAAGAAGCTCCCAGCCTGGTAGAGATAGTATCTTCAAGCAGTTTTATGATTGACCTCCAAGTGAGTTAAACAGGCAAGAAGTGAGTGCTTTGGTAACAGAGGCAGAACAATATTATGGGACGTGTAGTCCAGGATGGTATCCTGTAAGAGGCAACACTAGGGCTGATACTGGGGATGGGCACCTTCAGAGGGGGGCAGTTAGGCACATAGGCTCTGCTTTCAGATGACCTGGGTTCCAAATGTCCTAACTATGGGCAAGTCTGCCTCATCTCTCCATACCTGCTTCCTCATCTATAAAAGGGAGTGACCTGACCAAGTCACAGGGACAGTGTGAAGACTGAATGAGTTTAAATGTCATTAGCCATGATGATGGTGCTGATTATCACTGGGGAGGTGAACTGTCTGGAAGGACAAAGCCCTTATAGGGGTTAAGGACAGCTCATATTGAGCTATTGAGGCTGGATTATTTTCTTGTGAAAGGAGCAGGACTGGGAGAGCCAGTAGTTCTGGAGTTTAATGAGGAACACAGAAAGCATGTTTTATTTTCATCATTTGTGTTTTAGTTTTATTTTGCATCAGGGAGTAACTTCAAACCTTTGATTTCCATAAGACAAGGCTAGTGTGAGTATTTAAGTTTTATTTTTTATTTTTATTTTTTTAAAGGAATATAAAACTATTTATTGACCACTGTTCACCAGTATTTACAATAAAGTAAACAATATACAGTTGAATAACATTCTGATTACTACAAAGTTATTGTTTTTCTTGGCTTCTGCTGAACTAGTAACCCAAAATACTGAGAAAATTGAGCCTTCGTGTAAGGAATGGATCGGAGTCAAGTCTGAAAAAACATGTAGGTCAAGCATAGATTAGAAAAGTTTGTTCACTCATTTATTCCTGTAGATCGTAAACTGCCAATATTTTAAAACTATCTGATTAGGTTTCCATGAACAAATCTGAGACATCCCATGTATCACAACATTTCCTAAATATAGCACAGAGACTTCAATTTCTTGTAAAACAATGGTTCACCAAAAGGAACCATCAAGTGTCCATTTAGCTAAGTTTTGCTTTGCTATATTAAAACATACTAGAATTTTTCTACTTTTTTCATTTGGTTGGAAAGGTTGTTGATAGTGATAAAAATTTTCCTTCCAGGGTTTCTGCATATAAAACTTCATTTGTATGCAGATTCTGATAGGGATGCTTTAAAAAATTACCCAATTTAAACTCCTTAATTTATCTAATTAATTGCAAAATTATTTAATTTGAAAGGTTAAGACTTAAATTTTTAATCTAAGTTGAAGTTCTTATATTGCTCAAAATGATGTAATTTCAGAACATGGGCTTATCCATGGTTATGAAAGGCTGTTGTTTAAATATATTTACCAAAACAAAAACCACAACAAAAAATTAACTCCCAAACAATTTACATGTCTTTTATGTATACACATATAAAAAACTTAGAATGGTCCTCAGGCATATATGAGTTAAATGCAAATTCTAAATTCTGATTGAGTAATGACTATGGAGATTTCCTCCAACATTTAGAAAAACTGTTCTCTAATGATGAGGAAATAATATACCATGGTATCAAATTCTTTCCTACTGAAGGAGGCAACTACAGAAAGCTTTTATTTGTTCAAAGTAACCAGTGCTACAGATGGAAAAAAACAAAAAACCCAATGTAACTTCCCCAATATTACTTCAAAACAAACGTATCAAACCTGATTTTCATTAGAATGTAGTTATTTCTTCACACTAATAAATCAAAAAACCAAGACCCACATTTTATTTATATATATATAAATATATATAAAAGGCAATGCAAACAATTATTGAGCCTCATCTTCCGGACAAGAATGCCAAGTTAGTCTCTCTTCATAAAAAGCAATTACAATTTGAGGACACTTCATATTTGCCTCTTTTGCCAGTACCAAGTCTGCCTCATCAGAATCTTTCCATTTCATGAGGAACATTAATTCTCCACTGCTGTCTGTGGCACCAATTATTTGTTCTGGATCAAGACCTCTGGCAAAACCTCTTGGTTTATCAGCAGCATCTCTTTTCTTCTTTGATTTGCTATCATCAGATTCACTGTCCGACAAAGATTTTCTTTTTGTTCCATCTTTTTCTTTACCAGCTTTTTGAGAATTAAGAAATGCTTCAATTAACTCTGGACAATCTAAATTTTCTTCAGGTTCCCAAGTATTGTCTGCATCTGTAAATCCCTTCCACTTTAGGAAATACTCCACCTTCCCGTTCACTACACGGCGGTCCAGCACTTTTTCTACTACAAATTCTTCAGGTTCTTCCTCTTCAACTTTTTTACTCTTTCCGTTTTGCTTCTTTCCCATTTTTTGCAATGTAGTTTTATTGGAGGCCATTTTTTATTGCAGACTTGAAGAGCTATTATTCACCACCTCTGAGCTGCTCCAGGTCCCGGGTCTGCGACATCTGTGTATTTAAGTTTTAAAAAGTGATGAGTTGATTTAGAATATTCATATAATAATATATAGTATAGGTGGTATGAGATGTGGCAAAGAATGTGAAAGCAGTGGCAATACCTGGTGTGAATCACTGGATTAGGAGACAGGAACCACCTTCACCTTACAGAATTTTATATTTTACTTTTAAAATTTTATTTTATTGAAGTATAGTTGATTTATAATGTTGTGTTAACTTCTGCTGTATAGCATAGTGAGTAGTTACATATATATTCATTTTCATATATATTAATACATTCTTCTGGAGAAGGCAATGGCACCCCACTCCAGTACTCTTGCCTGGAAAATCCCATGGACAGAGGAGCCTGGTAGGCTGCAGCCCATGGGGTCACTAAGAGTCAGACACGACTGAGCGACTTCACTTTCGCTTTTCACTTTCATGCATTGGAGAAGGAAATGGCAACCCACTCCAGTGTTCTTGCCTGGAGAATCCCAGGGACGGGGGAGCCACCAGGCTGCTGGTGCGCTGCCGTCTTTGGGGTAGCACAGAGTTGGACACGACTGAAGCAACTTAGCAGCAGCAGCAGCAATACATTCTTTTTCATTTTCTTTTCCATTATGGTTTATCACAGGATGTTCAGTATAGTTCCCTGTGCTATATATACACTAGGACCTCGTTGTTTATCTATAATAGTTTGCACTTGCTAATCCCAAATGACCAATCCATCCCCTCTTCCCCTTTGGCAACCACAAGTTCTCTGTATCCACTTTGCAAAATTTTAATTTCCTGGCCCAGCCCAGTATTCTCTGCAGTCTTGGATGGGACATGGAGGCTGACAGTAAATAAACAGTATTTAGGAAAAGCCTAGAATTCCTGTCCACATACTTTCATTTCTGGATACATTCAAGGGCAGTATTTCAAACTGTGGGTCACCACCCAGAAGTGAGTTGTGAAATCACTTAATGTGTTATGTTCAGCATTTTAGAAATGTGAAACAGAATAAAATTGAAAATATCAAAGTGCATTACGGATTGTCAGGGCATTTATTTTTTTTTTATGAAACTTGCATAGTTGCTTGCTGCGTAAAATGCATTTCCTGTTGGGTTACAGGCAAAAGTATCTGCTCAGAGAGAAACAGGCCTGGCTTCTAGTCCAAGTTCTGCTCCTGCTCCACTGTCTAGCGGGGGGATCCCCACACCCTCTGAGCCATGGAGGCAGATTAATTTGGTGGCTGTGTTTTGTTTGGGATTCAGACTTAGCCAAGGTGTTGTCCAGCCCATTTATAAGCCCAGAGCCCTCCACCTCCACCTCCTAGGGATTGAGTTCTCTAGGAGGAAGGCCTGGGATCAGGCCAAATAGGGTCCCAGAAATTTCACGGTCACCGTCCTGAGATCATAGAGATATTCCTTTTTGCAGTTTTTTCACACCACACCCAGGGCTTCAGCTTCCAAAGATTTCACCACATTTCCAATCACAGCATTTCCTTATCTCACGGTTTCCTCATTTTGTGGCCACACTTCCCACTGTGATATGTAGTATCTGGGTGGAGCGTATTCCCAACCTGAAGCAGCCTCTGTGTTCTTTACCTCACCTCTCCTGTGGAACCAGAGGAGGCACACTGGGCCTCTCCAGCTCCCAGGGGATCATTCCCCTGAATTTGGTTCAGCAGTTTCCTCCAATTGACCCAGTGCGGAAGGCTTGGTGGCAGCTCAAGGGGACAGTTCTTGGATGGAGTATGTAATAGATAAATGTCTTAGCAGACCCAGAGACAGGGATTTGAGTGTAGATTTTAGTTTTAGTTTTATAAAGTTGCATTCATTTTTTAAAAAATAAAGCAAAGAAAGTCAGCCATTGGCAATGTCTTGTGGTTCAAGTGGTAGTTTATTTGGGAGGTGGAAACACAGGCAGGAGAGTGGGAAAGTGAGACAGGGGAGGGAAGATCATGTAATCCCATGGGGAAATTCAGATAACAGTACAGACCATTCACCTGAGGGTTACTGGTGGCTCTTTTTTTTTTTTTTTAAGTATATTTGTCTGTGCCAGGGTTAGCTGTGGCAAAGGGGATCTTTATCCCCTTTGCAGTATGTGGGATCTTGTTCCCTGACAAGGGATCTAACCCAGTTCAGTTCAGTCACTCAGTCGTGTCCGACTTTGTGACCCCATGGACTGCAGCATACCAGGCTTCCCTGTCCATCACCAACTCCCGGAGCTTACTCAAGTCGATTGAGTTGGTGATGCTATCCAACCACCTCATCCTCTGTTGTCCCCTTCTCCTTCTGCCTTCAGTCTTTCCCAGGATCAGTGTCTTTTCAAATGAGTCAGTTTTTCGCATCAGGTGGCCAAGGTATTGGAGTTTTAGCTTTAGCCTCAGTCTTTCCAATGAATATTTAGGACTGATTTCCTTTAGGATGAACTGGTTGGATCTCCTTGCAGTCCAAGGGGCTTTCAAGGAACTGCTCTCCTGCCTTGGGAGCGCAGAGTCTTAGCTACTGGACCAGCAGGGAAGTCCCTAGTTGAGGGCTCTTGAGGTGGTAGGAAGTGTTGTATCCCTGGAACTTCTGGCCCAGTCATTGGTTACGGACCCTTGATGGGGTGGAATGTTTTAGTTCTCTGGAACTTCTGGCCAGGCGACTGCTGAGGACTCTTGAGGGGGCGAGAACATTGTTTCCTTGGGACTTCTGGTGCACAGCACTGTTAGGGAGGCAGAGGTAAAGCAGGCTTTGTTAGCCAGAGCAAGCCCTCAGACACAGCATAGTGGGTGTTGCCAGTTGGGAGTCAGCCGATGTGTACCAAGTGGGTATAAGGAAGGGTTGGGTCTTGGAGCACCAGCAGTGGCACCTGCTGCAGAAGCTGTGCCCTTGGATTCTGAAAGTGCCACTAGTTCTTGAATACAAACTCAATATACAAAGAAGTAACATCATATTTTCTAGAACAGCTTATTTTCTGTTTTGTGATTGCATTCCACAGGTAATGGAAAATAAATATCAGTCAGTGTGAGGGTCGCCCTTCGCCCGTAATCGCATCAGGTTTGGGAGACTCAGCCAGTGCCAAGGCGAGCACTGTGCCGCATGGCTCTTGGTGGACTCTGCCCATACAGGCCTCCACTGAGACAGTTTGCTGCCTCTCAGTTGGTCGCCAGCCCTATATATCCACACTCAGGATGGTCCACCAGCACCGTCAGGCCTGGCAGTTCACTGAGTACCTCATTTTGTTGCATCTGTGCCAAGCGAGGGATTGGGATGGGGCTGCCTGTAGCTGTACTCAGCTTAGACTCACAGTGTGCCATGTCCCTCTTTCCCTTGATCCCACAAACCCCAGGTCTCTGATGGGGAAGCAGAGCCCAGGGTCATCTAGTGTCTAGAGTGATGTGCTTCCCTCAGGCCCCTCATCTTCTCCCCAGCCTGGGGAATAATTTTTTTGTTTGATGAAGGGCAGAAAGAGAACCTTAATATCTTCAAACTCCTGTACTCAAAGGACAAGGAACAGACTTTTTCTAAAATCTTGCTATTTGAGTAAAGGGAAAGTCAGTATGGGGAAGCATGAATTGACATTTCAAAAATGCCCCATGCAGCCATGACCAATGCAGTGTGGCCACCACGTCCTCCACAGATGCTCCTGCTGCTACTCTTTATCCTCTGTGTCCATTATAGCTTGTGAAACAGAGGAAGGAAAGCTGTCATTTTAAGCAAAGCTGGAGTCCTTAACTTGGGGGCCCACGATATGACTCAGGGAGGGAACCCTGAATTTTGTTAGGAAGAAAATTTACACTTTTATTTTCATTGTGTGCATGCTAAGCTGCTTCAGTCGTGTCTGACTCTGGGACCCCAAGGACTGTAGCCTGCCAGCCTCCTCTGTTCATGGGATTCTCCAGGCGAGAATACTGGAGTCGGTTGCCATGCGCTTCTGTAAGGGATCTTCCTGACTCAGGCTTTGAACCTGCATCTCTTATATCTCCTGCATTGGTGGGTGGGTTCTTTACCGCTAGCACCACCTGGGAAACCCCTTTATTTTCATTAACCTGTGACAAAATTAACATGTTTGATTATGACTGTAAGCAGCGCAAAAGTAGTATTATTAGCAGGATCTTATCACAGGTATCTTAAAAATATAATTTATATTTATCACTGTCTTGGTAGTTGTAAGATTTGTTGCTGTATCTTTTTAAATGTGTTAATAATGAAAGGCATATGTTACTATATCATAAATGTATTTTAAAAATACTTTAAAAACTGTATTTCAGAATAATTTTTTACCTTTTTAAAAATTATCTTACCATAATTTTAGACATGCATTTGCAAGAAATGATACAGAAAGATCCTGTATCCCTTTCATCTAGTTTCTCCCAGTATAACCTCTTGCAATAAGGAGTTCATGATCTGAGCCACAGTCAGCTCCCGGTCTTGTTTTTGCTGACTGTATAGAGATTCTCCATCTTTGGCTGCAAAGAATAAAATCAGCCTGATTTCAATATTTACCATCTGGTGATGTCCAAGTGTAGAGTCTTCTCTTGTGTTGTTGGAAGAGGGTGTTTGCTATGACCAGTGCATTCTCTTGGTGAAACTCTGTTAGCCTTTGCTCTGCTTCATTTTGTACTCCAAAGCCAAACTTGCCTGTTACTCCAGGTACCTCTTGACTTCCTACTTTTGCAATCCAGTCCTCTATGATGAAAAGGATGTCTTTTTTGGGTAGTTCCAGAAGGTCTTATAGGTCTTCAGAGAACTGTTCAACTTCAGCTTCTTCAGCATTACTGGTTGCAGCATAGACTTGGATTACTGTGCTAGTGAGTGGCTAGACCATTCACCAGACCATTCAGGTATGACCTAAGTCAAATCCCTTATGATTACACAGTGAAAGTGACAAGTAGATTCAAGGAATTAGATCTGATAGACAGTGCCCGAAAAACTGTGGATGGAGGTTCATGACATTGTACAGGAGGCAGTGATCAAGATCATCCCCAAAAAAGAAATGCAAGAAGGCAAAATGGTTGTCTGAGGAGACCTTACAAATAGTTGGGAAAAGAAGAGAAGCTAAAGGCAAAGGAGGAAAAGAAAGATATACACATTTGAATGCAGAATTCAAAAGAATAGCAAGGAGAGATAAGAAAGCCTTCCTCAGTGATCAATGTAAAGAAACAGAGGAAAGCAATAGAATGGAAAAGACTAGAGATCTCTTCAAGAAAATCAGAGATACCAAGGGAACATCTCATGCAAAGATGGACTCAATAAAGGACAGAAATGGTATGGACCTAACAGAAGCAGAAGATATTAAGATGAGGTGGCAAGAAGACACAGAAGAACTATACAAAAAAGATCTTCATGACCCAGATAACCACAATGATGTGATCACTCACCCAAAGCCAGACATCCTGGAATGTGAAGTCAAGTGGGCATTAGGAAGCATCAGTATGAACAAAGCTAGTGGAGCTGATAGAATTCCAGTTGAGCTATTTCAAATCCTGAAAGATGATGCTGTGAAACTTCTGCATTCAATATGCCAGCAAATTTGGAAAACTCAGCAGTGGCCACAGGACTGGAAAATGTCAGTTTTCATTCCAGTCCCTAAGAAAGGCAATGCCAAAGAATGCTTAAACTACCGCACAATTGCACTCATCTCACACACTAGCAAAGTAATGCTCAAAATCCTCCAAGCCAGGCTTCAGCAGTCTGTGAACTGTGAACATCCAGATGTTCAAGCGGGATTTAGAAAAGGCAGAGGAACCAGAGATCAAATTGCCCACATCCGTTGTATCATCGAAAAAGCAAGAGAGTTCCAGAAAAATATCTATTTCTGCTTTATTGACTATGCCAAAGCCTTTGACTGTGTAGATCACAATAAACTGGAACATTCTGAAAGAGAGGAATACCAGACCACCTGACCTGCCTCTTGAGAAATCTGTATGCAGGTCAGGAAGGAACAGTTAGAACCAGGCATGGAACAACAGACTGGTTCCAAATGGGGAAAGGAGTATGTCAAGGCTGTATATGGTCACCCTGCTTATTTAACTTATATGCAGGATACATCAGGAGAAACGCTGGGCTGGATGAAGCACAAACTGGAATCATGTTTGCTGGGAGAAATATCAATAACCTCAGATATGCAGATGATACCACCCCTATGGCAGAAAGCGAAGAATCGTGAAAGAGCCTCTTGATGAAAGTGAAAGAGGAGAGTGAAAAGCTGGCTTAACGCTCAGCATTCAAAAAATGAAGATCATGGCATCTGGTCCCATCACTTCATGGGAAATAGATGGGGAAACAGTGCAAACAGTGAGAGGGCTCCAGAATCCCTGCGGATGGTGATGCAGCCATGAGATTAAGACGCTTGCTCCTTGGAAGGAAAGCTATGACCAACCTAGATGGCATATTAAAAAGCAGAGACATTACTTTGCCAACAAAGGTCCATCTAGTCAAAGCCATGGTTTTTCCAGTGGTCATGTATGGATGTGAGAGTTGGGCTATAAAGAAAGTTGAGCACTGAAGAATTGATGCTTTTAAACTGTGGTGTTGGAGAAGACTCTTGAGAGTCCCTTGGACTGCAAGGAGATCCAACCAGTCCATCCTAAAGGAGATCAGTCTTGAATATTCACTGGAAGGACTGATGCTGAAGCTGAAACTCCAATATCTTGGCCACCTGATGTGAAAAACTGACTCATTTGAAAAGGGATAAGTGGGTGGGAGTATGAGTAGAAAGACTGACCACTAGTTAATTATCACTGAAGCTGGATGATGGATCCATGAGAGTTATTTATACTATTCTGGCACTTTCTTAAAGTATATATTTGAAAATTGCCAGAATAAATAAACTTAATAAAGCTAAAACATGTGGTGAGGAGAAAACAGCTGGATTTGGAAGGAAGTTGCCATCAGCACCTGGCTGGGGGCCAAGGGTGGGAATGCAGTCAGGCCGCCTGGACCTGAGACAGACATGTGGGAGGGCCTTGTGGTTGGGCAGATGGGGTAAAAAGGTAAAGGAGTGTTTGGCAAGGCTTTCAGTTCTCAACAGTTGATTAACAGCTGTCACAGTTTCCAAGACCGGAAAAATGTTTGAAAGAAAATAATTCCACAGAAATGAACTTGGCCACAGAAAGCTGGCACCTCAGCCCATCCTTGCCTCCTACCTACTTTCGGGCTTTGCTGTGAGCACCAGTTTTCAAGCCCTACATGATGTCATCTATGCTTGGAACCTGAGGATGTGTGCACCTGCTGCTGGTTGCCGACCCTGACCTCACTCTGGCTGGATGTCAGTCATGCCCTCATGGGCAAAGTCCCAGAGCCAACAATAGGGTAACGCAGCTGATGGAGCATGGATGACGTCAGACCTGACCGACCTTCTGCCACCACTCTCCAGAGAAGCCCCAGGGAGTGGATCTAAGTCATTCTGGGAAGCTTCCTACATCAAAGCATGTGCTGCATGCTAAGTCACTTCAGTCGTGTCTGACTCTGTGTGACCCCATGCACTGTAGCCCACCAGGCTCTGTCTATGAAATTCTCCAGGCAAGGACGCTGACGTGGGTTGCCATGCCCTCCTCCAGGGGATCTTCCCGACCCAGGGATTGAACTTGCGTCTCTTACGTCTCCTGCATTGGCAGGCAGGTTCTTTTTTTTTTGCAGCCTATCTTTTTTTTTTTTTTAAATTTTAAAATCTTTAATTCTTACATGCGTTCCCAAACATGACCCCCCCTCCCACCTCCCTCCCCACAACATCTCTCTGGGTCATCCCCATGCACCAGCCCCAAGCATGCTGCACCCTACGTCAGACATGGACTGGCGATTCAACTCTTACATGATAGTATACATGTTAGAATTCCCATTCTCCCAAATCATCCCACCCTCTCCCTCTCCCTCTGAGTCCAAAAGTCCATTATACACATCTGTGTCTTTTTTCCTGTCTTGCATACAGGGTCGTCATTGCCATCTTCCTAAATTCCATATATATGTGTTAGTATACTGTATTGGTGTTTTTCTTTCTGGCTTACTTCACTCTGTATAATTGGCTCCAGTTTCATCCATCTCATCAGAACTGATTCAAATGAATTCTTTTTAACGGCTGAGTAATACTCCATTGTGTATATGTACCACAGCTTTCTTATCCATTCATCTGCTGATGGACATCTAGGTTGTTTCCATGTCCTGGCTATTATAAACAGTGCTGGCAGGCAGGTTCTTTACTTTACCACTAATGTCACCTGGGAAGCATCTGTTCACCTAGTACACTTGTATTACAGTTCTACTTCATCTCAAGCCCTTGCTGGGCTTTTCTGTGAGGGATTCGCGGATGAGTAAGAAATAATTTCTGTCCTAGAATAGCTAATCAGGTCTGAGTTGGAAGGGAGGGAGAAGGGAGAAGCAAACAATTAAACAGAGTATTCTCATACATTGTGGGCAAGAGAGCACTCGAGTAGGAATCAGAAAGTCCAGGGGCGCCTATCAACTACAGGTTTCTGGACAAGTGACTTTCCCTCTCTGAGCCTTGGCAGCCGCGTCCACAAAATGGGTGTGATAACCTCAGCTTGGCCCAACCCACAGAGAAGGCATGTGGCAAACCACTATATTAACGTGGAATATGTGGTTGAAGGTATTGCGATAAAGGAATAAATATGTTGATTACAAACAGGTATGTTTGTACCCTGGCAAGGGGCTGCTGAGTGGTGAGAAGGTTACATACCCCCTCCCACCTTAACTGAAATCAGCCCCCTCATGAGGCCCTGAGCACGAAGCCCTGGGCAGATATACGGAAGGGGAGACAACGCACGTCTGGGGTGGCTGGAGGGGGCCAGAAGGTGCAGAAAGAGGAAATGGAAGAGGCGAGATAAACATCTTTTCTCTCCTGCTGGGCCATCCGTGGAGCACAGTAGGAAGAAGCTGCTCTGAGATTTGTCACAACATTGAATCAGTGATTCGACATAGACACCTATAGAAATTCTGAATTGGGCAGCCAGTCTGTGCTTTAGGATTTCCAACTCTAAAACCCTGGAGTTGGACCAGATTAATGCTCTCCTGGGCCCAGCCCCAAATGGGGTGAGCTTTGCCCAAGGATTACAGAGAAATGGGGAAAGAGAGACAGTGAGTGAGACAGAAGCTGAGTCTGGGCCAAACCAGGGCTCCTTCCCCTAAAATCCAGTTTGTCAAGTTTGGCTAGACTCAATCAACAAGTTAACCAGCTGCCTCTCCCGTTCCTGTGGAGTGTGCATAGCGCTGGGTACTGTGTGCAGAGGCTCGAGCCAGGCATCAGGGTGGGCTGGAGGGACTTGGGGAGGCTCGTGGCGAGGGAGACAGGCCTTCAGGTGGCTCATGGAGGACAGGCTGCATGTGGAAGCTTGTCAGATTCACAGTCTGTGCTCAGCTGAAGAGAGAAGCAGGTGTTTTGAAAATGCGATGCCACTTTTCACTGTAGTTAGTAAATGTGTTCAGTGAGTTAGGAGTATGTCGGAATAGTAAAGATTGTCAAGTCACAGACCTGTAGTCCAAGGGCACTGTGCCCTGTGGGAGAGGCCTGTGAGCATCCTGTTTGTCTGGCTTCAGAGACTGAGTCCAGCCCTTCCGCAGGTCAGACAGTCTTATTAAAGACAGCAAAAAGAATGAGTTCAGAGGCCGCCCCCCCCCCCCCCGCCCCCTCTCCCTCAGCTCCCTTGACACGGGCGAGTCCCACTGCTCCCTGGCCAGTTTCTCTTGCTGCAGCGCGCTGCACTCACTGCCTTGGCTGCCCTTGGAGCTGGTGAAGGACATCTGGCAGCTATCTCTTGGGTGGAGCTCAGTTCCTCTTTATGAATCTAGGTAAATGTTGCCCAGCTGTCTGCTACCCGGGCTTCTCAGCAACTGTCCCTGCAGCAGAGCAGAGAAAGGGGAGTCAAGAATGAAAAGCTCAGGGCATGAGGTTGGCTGGTACTGCCATGGACGAGGTCAGGATTGGGGTGGAGAGCAGGATGATGGACTGGAAGGCAGTGGAAGGAGGTGGACCTACCTGGTCAGCCCTTCCTGGCGTTGGAGCCCATGACTGACTTCCTCTGACTGGAACCTGCCTATTCCAGGAAAAGGCCCAGCTTTTACTGGGACGATGCATGAGTGAATTTTAGGGAAACCTGGCCACTCATGCAGAGACAGCTGCCCCAGTATCCTGCCCTGCCCACCATGATGGACTGTGGCTGGGAAATCAAGTCAGCAGGAAACAGATGGGTTGAAATATTTCAAAAGAGCATGAGATGATTTGAACATCAAAAATGAAATGAAAGTAGTACTCATGTGTCTCTACCAATATATATAAATAAATAGGACAAAGGACCAACTCTTAATGGTAAAATTCCAGGTAATAAATGTAGAAAGAATGATGGAAATAGAAAATCACCATTTGGCAAACATTACAGTAATAATTACTGTCAGAAAGCATCATTTAATGGGTGCTAAAATTAGTAGTGAAAGTATAAGAAGATACAGGATATTTACATAGTTTCAAAATACCTCCCCACAAGATGCTTATTAATTATAAAGGGTTAATCAGTACCTTCGCTGAGGAAAAACCTGGCAGAAGCCACCTTACCCAGTGATCAAAGTTAGCATGGTCAGTAATGAGCCGTATTGAAATCAGTTTCCTCTGGTATCATGTAGTGAGCAGGACACATCACTTTTCTGGAACACATGCTCCTACCCAAAATGCATAGCCTCAATCTAATCATGAAGAAGCGTCAAACCAAAATTTAGGTTCATTCTACAGTTCTCTGCAAAATGGTGAAGGTCACGAAAGACAAAGCAAGGCCGAGGAACTGTCCCAGAATGGAGAGACCACTGAGGCACAACCGCCAAATGCACGATGGGGTTCAGCTTAAGATCCAGGACCAGAGAGGACACTAGTGGGACAGAAGGTGACATCCGAGTAGGTCTGTGGATTAGTTGAAGTATTATTGTTGTTTAGTCACTAAGTCGTGTCTGACTCTTGGACTCTTTGGTGACCCCTTGGACTGTAGCCTGCCAGGCTCCTATGTCCATGGGATTCTCCAGGCAAGAATACTGGAGTGGATTGCCATTTACTTCTCCAGGGGATCTTCCTGACCCAGGGACTGAACCCACGTCTCCTGCATTGGGAGGTGGATTCTTTACCGCTCAGCTACTAGGGAAGTCCAGTTAATGATATTATGTTGATGTCAATTTCATGGTTTAGATAATTGTGTTATGCTTATGTAATATGTTAATGATAATTCTGTGCACAATTTTTGCAAGTCTAAAAATTATTTTAAATTAAAAAATTAAAAATTAAAAAAAATAAAATTAAAAAGGGGGTGGTGAGAAAGAAGCCCAAGTTCTAGAACCTAGCTGTTCCCCTAGATGGAACCAGGACTCTGTGGGCTTCTTCTCCCTATTGGTAATTAACATTTGCCCCAGAGAGACTTGGAAACCCACTCACGAGGAAGGTCTCTTGCTCCCCACTGTTGGGAGTGGAACCCATTACAGGCTTGGCCTCCTGTGGCCTGTGGACCCCAGAGAAAGGCAAATGTCTGTCTTTGTCCACCTCTCTGGGGATATTTAGTTCTCATGCCTGTCTGAGGGAGACACCAACCCTACCTCCCCCAAAAGATCTGGAAACCAAGGCTCAGAGAGGTGAGGCTACATTCCCTAGGTCACACAGCACATACATAGCCAGATTCAAGCCCAGCTCTGGGTGACCCTATCACCAGTGCCTGTAACCACCTGCCATTATTCTGTTAACTGCTCAGTTCAGATAGGGGGCAGTGAGCATTCACCAAGCATCTGCTGTGTGACGGGCTGGCAGTGGGGCTGGAGATGAAGGTAGCTGAGACTCACAGTGGACCACAGGTGCCATCCTGGTGGAGGGGTACCCTCATACTGCCGAGCGCGTGATGGGCAGTGTGTTCCACACGTGTATTCGTTCATGTGGTCTGCTCTTGCCTGGCCCTGGGCTCAGCCTGAGGGGTCACATGTCCTTGAGCAGACATGTGAACAGACAGCTAGCTCTGAAGAGATTCATGCTGTGATGGGACTGGCAGGGGCAGCAGGGAAGGGGGGAGGGGGAAGCTGGTCTGAAAAGTCTAGTAGATGAGAGAACTGATGGCACTATGGGTGAGCCAGACATAGCTCTGATTGTGCAGAGTTACCATCAGAGGAGGAGGGTTGGGTGGTGGGACGGGGAGCGGCAGGGGGTGCAGAATCCAGGACCGATGAAGCTGGAGGCTGGGAAGGCTATGTAAGATAGGGGACAAGAGTAAGTGAAAGCCTGGAAGCCTGGACTGAGGCGTTTCGTGTCCTTGGCCCAGCCGCAGGAGAATGGTTCCAGAGAAGTATGATTGGGGACACATGTTTTCTAAAATAATTAGTGTATCTTTGGGGGTGGTGATCTTTCAACGAGGTGGTCATTTGAGTTTGACCCAAGTTCAGTGTGCAGCTGAGGTGGGGCTGGGGCAAGCACAAGGGATATGCAAAGAGGATGCGGGCAGGAAGCAGTCTGGGGAGGGGAAGAGCTTATAAAGAAGAGTCACTCCCTCCATGCTTCCCCGAGGAAGAGGGACACAGACGCTGCTGCTCTCCTGCTGGCTGCCAGGTGGGCGTCCCCAGGCAAGTAGGTCTGGCTCTGGTAGGTTTCAGTCATTCTGGGAATGGGGTGGGTGGGCCCTATGTAGGGGCCACAGGGAGAAACCAGATCCCGTGGCCAGGAGAGGGGACAGGTGTGGGGAGAGACAGGAGCTAGGTAGGGTGAGCGTGGCACTCTCTCTTTAGGACAGCTGTTGGAGCAGTGGCCCAGGCAGCTGGGGAGGAAGGTGGCCTGCTGGCCCCTTACGCCCTTGACTCTGGCTCTGAGGATCTGCTTTGTGGGTTTGGGAAATCCCTGAGGGTTGGTACCAGACGAGGCTAGGTACCCTCAGCTGTTCCCTCTGCTCTCTGGGCGTACTGTGATAGGGACAGATGAGATAACCTTTAAGGGGCCCCACTCCCAGGGCTGAGGTTCCCAGCACACATCCACACTCTCTTCTTAAAAGCCCACATCCTCTCTTTTTATCCTCAAACCCTGACAAGATCTCAACCCCTCCATCTGTCCCAAACAGTCCCAGGATATCCTTTTATCCATCCCAACTTAAGCGAAGTGTCATTTTAGGGCCTGGAGGAGGAACCAATAGTCATGTGCTAGGCACTTATTTAATTATTAATTAATGTTATAGAAACACCACCAGGGAAGCATTTCCGAGTTGAGAAAACTAAGGCTCAGAGAGGTTAAGTAATTTGCTCAGGGATGCTCAGCCATGAAGTGAACCAGCCTGTAGTCTGTTCCTCCATGCTGCACCATGCTGAGTATACCACTCTCCCTGGGGGTAGTGGCAGTGGGGTGAGCATTTCATTTTGACCCCAGGATAATGCTGAAATGAAAACCAGGAGCTCAAGTGGTGAAAGTTCAGGCAACAAGAGAAGCAAAAAAAAAAAAAAAAAAAAAAAAGGAAGGGGGAACAAAAATGATTCAAGAAAGATGTGAAAGTCTTCCGCAGCAGCTCCTTGAAGAGCTGGGTTCTAAAATTACCTAGTTTTTATTAATTGAAGGAAACTTTGGGTGGAGGGGTTGCTGTTGTGATTTCATCAATGTCACAAACATCCCTGTTTCCTGATAAGAGCCAGGAAACATTGAGTAATGTGGGGTCCCAGGGAGCGTGGGGGAGTGGGTGGGCCTCACGGATCCCAGGGAGCAGGAGATGGTATGTCTGTCAGGTGGCTACAAGGGGCCCCCTACTCCATGGGGACTGGACAAGACCACTCTCTTCAGCCAGGAAGCCAGCAGGTGACTCACACACCCAGGAAAGATCAATGTGGCAGATGGGGGCTCTGGGCATGGAAAAGAAAAGATATACCAGCATGTTCCCAAGGGTTACTTTGGAGGGGGGAGGGTAGGATTAGGGAGAGATCTTTAGTCTCTTTTCTATTTTTTCTTCTATTTTCACATTTTCCATTGAGCATATAATTACTTTGGTAATCAGGAAAAATGCATATTAAAAAAGCAAAGAGGGATTGTGTGTGCAGTGGTCCAGGACTCAGTGATCAGGGCTCTAGGGTCAACCCTGCCTGGCTTGTGGTATGGCCCTGGGCTTCCTGTGAAACCAGGGAGGGCATACCTGCTCCCCTTCTCACAGGGAAGCCAGGAAGACCTGCAAGAACTAGGGTATAAGAAAGCTTCCCATAACTGTCAAGACTGGTTTGTATCGTTTTCATTGTGTTTTATACATTGCTATGAATCCAAATGCCATGCTTCCCAAGGGGGGCCACGCGGGGGACAACTGTCAAGTCTGTGAGTCTGGGAGGGCTCACAGCAGCTCCCACTGCATGGTTCAAGGCTCCAGATCTTGAGCCAGCTGCCGAGACTTGATTTCTAATCCTGCAGTACACTCGCTGTGTGTCCTTGGGAATGTTACCTGATGTGCTCAGCGTCTTAAGTTAAATAAACAGGGTGACAATAAACAGTCTTGTATTCCTTTCTCAATCCTGAGCCAGTCAGTTATTCCATACAGGGTTCTAACTGTTGCTTCTTGACCCGCATACAGATTTCTCAGGAGACAGGTAAGATGTTCTGGTATTCCCATCTCTTCAAGAGTTTTCCACAGTTTGTTATGATCCACACAGTCAAAGGCTTTAGCGTAGTCAGTGAAACAGAGATGTTTTTTCTGGAATTCCCTTGCTTTGTCTATGATCCAGCAAATATTGGCAATTTGATCTCTGGTTCCTCTGCCTTTTCTAAATCCAGCTTGAACATCTGGAAGTTCTTGTTTCACGTACTATTGTAGCCTAACTTGGAGGATTTTGAGCATAACCTTATTAGCATGGGAGATGAGTGCAATTGTCCAGTGGTTTGAACATTCTTTAGTACTGCCCTTCTTGGAATTTGGGATGAGGATTAACCTTTTCCAGTCCTGTGGCCACTGCTGGGTTTTCCAAATTTGCTGAAATATTGAGGGCAACACTTTGATAGCATCATCTTTTAGGATTTGAAATAGCTCTGCTAGAATTCCATCATCTACACTAGCTTTATTGACAGCAGTGCTTCCTAAGGCCCACTTGATTTCCTACCTGGGTGAGAAACTGCTCCACTGTGGTTATCCCAGTTATTAACATCTTTTCTGTATATCTCTTCTTTCCATTTCTTCTTGGTCTTTTCTGCTTTTGTTGGGTTTTTTACCGTTTCTGCCATTTATTGTGCCCATCTTTGGATGAAATTGTCCTTTGATATTTCCAGTTTTCTTGAAGAGATCTCTTGCCTTATCTTTTCTCTTGTTTTCCTCTATTTCTTTGCATTGTTTATTGAGGAAGGCCGTCTCGTCTCTCCTTCCTATTCTCTGGGACTCTGCATTTAGTTGGGTATACCTTTCCCTTTCTCCCTTGCTATTCACTTCTCTTCTTTTGTCAGCTGTTTGTAAAGCCCTCTCAGACAGCCACTCTGCCTTCTTGTGTTTCTTTTTCTTTGGGATGGCTTTGTTCGCTGCCTCCTGTACAATATTATGGACCTCTGTCCATAGTTCTTCAGGCAGTTTGTTTACTAGATCTAAAACCTTGAATTTGTCACCTCCACTGTACATTCATAGGGAATTTAAGTTGTACCTGACTGGCTTAGTGGTTTTCACTGCTTTCTTTAGTTTAAGCCTGAATTTTGCTATGAGGAGCTGATGATTTGAGCCACAGTCAGCTGCAAGTCTTGTTTTTGCTAACTGTATACAGCTTCTCCATCTTCGGCTGTAAAGAATGTTATCATTCTTTGGTTTTGACCAAATACCAAGAGAGATTTTGGCATTGACCATTTGGTGACGTCCATGTGTAAAGTCATCTCTTGTGTTGTTGAAAAAAGGTGTCTGCTATGACCAGTGCACTGTCTTGGCAGAATTCTGTTAGCCTTTTCCCTGCTTCATTTTGTTCTCCAAGGTCAAACTTGCCTGTTACTCTAGGTATCTCTTGATATCTACTTTTGCATTCCAATCCCCTAACTGGAATAGGATATCTTTTTTTTTTTTTTTGGTGTTAGTTCTGAGGTCTTCTAGATCTCTCCTTCAAGGTTCACTGCTTTGTCATGGTGAAGGGGCTTGTGTAACCCAATGAAGCTATCAGCCATGCTATGTAGGGCCACCCAAGACAGTTGGGTCATGGAGAGTTCTGACAAAATGTGATCTACTGGAGGGGGAAATGGCAAACCACTCCAGTATACTGGCCAAGAGAACTCCATGAAATATTTAAAAGGCAGAAGGATATAACCCTAAAAGATGAGCTCCTTGCCCCCCGCCCCACCCAGATCAGAAGGTGTTCAGTATGCTACTGGGGAAGAGTGGAGAACAACTACTAATAGCTCCAGAAAGAATGAAGCGGCTGGGCCAGAGCTGAAACTGAAGGTGCTTGTGGATGTGTCTGATGATGAAGGTAAAATCCGATGCTGTAAAGAACAGTGTTGCATAGGAACCTGGAATGTTAGGTCCCTGAATCAAGGTAAATTGGACATGGTCAAGCAGGAGATGGCAAGAGTAAACATCGATATCTTAGGAATCCGTGAACTAAAATGAACAGGAATGGGTGAATTTAATTCATATAACCATTATATCTGCTGCTGTGGCCAAGAATCCCATAGGAGAAATGGAGTAGTCCTCACAGTCAACAAAAGAGTCCAAAATGCAGTACTTGGGTGCAGTCTCAAATATCTGATAGAATGATCTCTGTTCGTTTCCAAGGCAAAACCATTCAGCATCACAGTAATCCAAGTCTATGCCCCAACCACTGATACCCAAGAAGCTGAAGCTGATCAGTTCTATGAAGACCTAGAAGAACTCCTAGAGCTATGGCCTTATCATAGTCTTTTTCTAGCCTCTGGCAGCAGGCGGTCAGAGAGCCTGTTTGGCTGGTCCTTTCCTGTTGCTTGGGGCATCAGGCACTTAAAGGGCCAGCCTCTCTGGAGCTTCTCTGTTGTTCAGCTGTCAGTGCTGGCATGTGGGGAGAGAGAGACTATAGTGATGGCTCCACCCACCGCACGTGACTCTGCAGTATCACCTTGCCTCCATGGTTGCCTGGTTTTCCTCCACAGGAATTTCCCCTTGAGATCGCCCCCATGGGTCCGTCTCCTCGCAGTCAACAGCAGACCCTGCCTTGGGATTGCTCTCCAATCCCTAAGTTCCAACTCCCAGCCCCTGTGCTTTCTAGGGGACTTGCGTCCCTGTCCAGGGTATATAAGGCTGCAGCAAGGACTGTCTGTGTGATTCTCATTCCGGTCACGCTGTCACAGCTCAGCTGCTTCACCTTCAGCAGCCTCAAATGCTTCTCCTCTGTCCTAAACAGTTGCTCCGATGTGAGGCTCTGACCCCTATTTCAGTTCTTCTCCCCACCAGGTGCAGGTCCAGTCCTGCTCACTCTCCTCTTTCCCCCCCGCTACTTCCTTCGTCCTGCTGAGTTTTGCATGGTTCTATATATTCTCTTCCAGTGGTCAGGTCCTCCTGCTGCTCTCAGCTGGTGTTCTGCAAGATCTTTTGTGTCTGAAGGTGTATTCCTGATGAATCTGTGGAGAGAGATGTACTCCACGTCCACCTACTCCTCCACCATCTTGTTATTCCAAAAATACTTTTAAAATAATCAAAGCAAGGGAAATCCTCAAGTGACAGAAGTAAAGCGAGCTCAAAGCCAGAGTGGGCACACCAGCTATTTACAGAAGAAGCAAGCCCACTGAAGAGAAGCTCTTTAAAGAAAAAATTGGGACTTCTCTAGTAGTCCAGTGGTTAAGACTCTGTCCTTCGCTACAAGGGTGTGGGTTCACTCTCTGGGCAAGGAGCTGAGATCTCCCACACCATGCAGTGTGACCTTAAAGTGAAAACAAAATTATAAGTCACACAAAGAAGAAGGATTTTAAGCCACACGTGAGGAAGGGTATACAGACGCAATAAATAGGTGAAATGGTGTGTGCTGAGTCGCTTCAGTCGTGTTCGACTCTGCGCAACCCTGTAGACTGCAAGCTGCCAGCCTCCTCTGTCCATGGGATTCTCCAGGCAAGAATATTGCTGTGCCCTCCTCCAGGGGATCGTCCCAACCCAGGGATCAAACTCACGTCTCTTACATCTACCTGCATTGGCAGGTGGGTTCTTTACCACTTGTGCCACCTGGGAAGCCCAGGTGAATCGGTATCCCTCAATAACAAAGAAAACACAAATGACCATATCAGTCTTTATAAACGATGAGGGACAAAATAAAGAAGAGAAGTGAATACTGTGAGAACACCTGAGGTTATGTCACCTACCCAAGATGACCTCAGTATCACGGGGTAGCCTTGGGCTGCCCACACTGGTACTCCTAGTCCCTAGCCCACAGGTGTAAATGTGGAGAGTCTATTGGACACCCCAGAAAGGGGCTCCCGTGGGTTTGGAGGGAGGGCAGGAAGGCCTGGACCCGTCTCCTGTGGCTGACGCTGCTCTCTGGCCCGCAGAGCTCCAGGACTGGGTGCGTCCTCCTGCCATGGCCGCCACCGCCGCCCCTCTGCCGCCCACCACCAAGGTGGCCGGTTCTGAGAACAGCAGCTCCTTCTATGACTATGAGTACTACCTGGAGGACATGATCTTCGTGCTGTGTAGGAAGGACGAGGTGCTGTCATTTGGCAGGGTCTTTCTACCTGTCTTCTACAGCCTGATCTTTGTGCTGGGCCTGGTTGGAAACCTCCTCCTCCTAGCGGTCTTGCTCCGGTTCGTGCCTCGAAGACGGATGACCGAGACCTATCTGCTGAACCTGGCCATCTCCAACCTCCTGTTTGTGGTGACACTGCCCTTCTGGGGCATCTCTGTGGTGTGGCATTGGGTCTTTGGGAGCTTCTTATGCAAGGTGGTGAGCACCCTCTATACCATGAACTTCTACAGCGGCATCTTCTTCATCAGCTGCATGAGCCTGGACAAGTACCTAGAGATTGTCTGCGCTCTGCCCTACCACCGACTGAGGACCCGAGCCAAGAGCCTGCTGCTGGCAGCCACTGTGTGGGCAGTGGCCCTGGCTGTCTCCGTTCCTGACATGGTCTTTGTGAGGACACATGAAAACTCCCCTGGAGTGTGGGAGTGCTATGCGGATTTTGGGGGACATGGGACCATCTGGAAGCTCTTCCTCCGCTTCCAGCAGAACCTCCTGGGGTTCCTCCTCCCCCTCCTCGCCATGATCTTCTTCTACTCCCGCATTGGCTCTGTGCTGGTGAGGCTGAGGCCCCCGGGCCAGAGCCGGGCCCTGAGGATGACCGTAGCTCTGGTGGTGGCTTTCTTTGTGCTGTGGTTCCCGTACAATCTCACCTTGTTTCTGCACTCGCTGCTGGACCTGCAAGTCTTTGGGGACTGCAGGGTCAGCCAGCACCTGGACTATGCGCTGCAGGTGACGGAGAGCATCGCCTTCCTGCACTGCTGCTTCACCCCCGTCCTCTACACCTTCTCCAGCCACCGCTTCCGCCAGTACCTCAAGGCTTTCCTGGCCGCTGTGCTCAGAAGGCAACAGGCCCTGCCGTCCAGCTATTCTGAGAGTAGCGGGCTCACTTCCCAGGAAGATGTAATGGGCATGAGTGACCTCGGGGAGAGGCAGGCTGAGAGCTCCCCCCGACAAGGCTCTGATCTCAAGCAGACTGCTGAGACTTGACTGCTAATCCTGCGGTATACTTGCTGTGTGTCTTTGCGATTTTTACTTCCCCTCCCTGAGCCTCAGTTCGTCATTTGTAAAATGGAAATAATAATAGTGCTTGTCTCAAAAAGTCTTTATGAGGTTAGCGTGTACCATAACACACATAAAACTTGACGATGAAGTTGGGGGTGGGTGGGCCTGCAGCTCGCTTGTTATTTTCTTTGAGAGGGAATGTAATTTCTATGGCAGTCCAGTGGTTAAGATGCTGCACCTTCACTGCCAAGGGCATGGGTTCAACCCTGGTCAGGGAGCCAAGCATGGTCCAAAAAAAACAGGCATGAATTTTGGATTTTAGTTCTGGTGTGCTACTCACTTGCTCTTGGGCCAGTTCCCTAGTCTCTGTCCCTCAGTATTCATAGCTATAAGACGGGACTAATAATCATGTTTAACTTCTATAAGGTAAATATTAGGATTAAATAAGTTAATGTATGTGAAGCTTCTTGTTCCTGTGCCCAGCACACTGTCAGGCGTCCATGGTGGTGGCCTGGTGGTGCTCTAATAGCTGTACCACATTTAATCCCACGGAATCCTTTGCCATAAGTTTTATTTTATGATGAGAAAATAGCCTCGTGGAATTCAAGGGCTCTGAATGAAGCCCTGACTTTGTCTTGTGGCTGCAGGGCCTGAAGGTTTAAGCCCAAAGGCATCCCACACTGTGCAGTGGAGAAGAGACCTACCCCACCCCCTGAGCTGGTCTTTCCTGAATTCTCTCCCTGCGTGCCATTCCCATGGCCCTGGACCTTTTCCCTCTTGTCCTTATGTGGCTCCCAGTTCCTTTTCCTGTTTTTCATTCACATACCATCAGCCCCACAAGCAGCCTTCCATTCAGGCATCTTGAGCCATGGCAGTGTGGTCTCCTATCACTTTTCCATCTCTAGTCCCCAGCCTTCACCCCTGTCTTTTAATGAGCTAGCCCAGACTCTGAGCCTGCGTTCAAATCCCCACTCCCCTACTTACTAGCTGTGTTCCCTCAGTTTATTCACAGGCAAAATAGAGATAGCAGTAGTATCAGAGTGGTATTGCAAGGCTGAAATGAATTAATACATGTAAGGTTCTGAGAACAGAGCTTGGCCCACGGTAAGTGTTCTGTAAGTGGTGGGTACTGTTGTTGTTGCTCTGGTGGCTATTTCTGATGTTTTGCTGAACCCAGGAGGAAGAAAATAGAGATCCCAGTGCAGTTACCAGTTCCCCAACCCCAGAGCACTTTCCACAGCCTGACACTGCAGTCAGAGTGTGAGTCACTTCACAACACCAGCCTCAGCTTTTCCAGCCACAGCTGAGCCAGGAAGGCAGGCTGGGAATGCTGGAGTTATCATCGAGTTGGGGCGGGGGGTCCTATTGCTAGCTGAGCCAGGATGAGTCCAGACCTTGGGACTCCACCTCTACCACTGTCCTCTCAAAGCAGTCAGAGGAGACTTCTGAGAGACGGGAGGGGGCAGGGGAGAGGTGTGTGGGGTGGTCACAGGGAGGTCACAGGGAGCTGGAATTGGCCTTGAACTTGGCTACAATGGAAATAGTAGGGGCTGTGGGCTGGTCACGCTCCATGGTCACTGGCTTCCAAGGTCACTGAGGCAGGGCTTGCCCAGGCTGAGGAAGTATTAACTCAAGAAAGGAGGCTTTTGGCTCCATTGTATGCAGGGCACCAGTGGCAGAGGGAGGAAGCAGGCCAGGAAAAGAGGCAGAGTAGGGAGAGAGAGAGGCCTGACTGTGCTAATTAATTCCATGGTCATTTGCTGAATGCCTCTCAGATGCTAGCCTGTGCTGGGGAGTTCCAACCTCTGGGAATCCCCAGTCCACAGATAAGGCAGGTGATCCTCACAAGGCGACTGTGCATCTGGGGAGGTGGATTTGAGGCTGAGGAGCAACCTTCTGTGAGTGCTCAGGGGGGTGGGGAGGGAGTTTCACCAGGCTAGCGGCCCAGGCAGGCTTCTGGGAGGGGAGCATTAAGGTGGCCTTTTTAAAGGCTATAATTTCCAGATCCTTTTCCAGGGGAGCCAGCAGAATTAGTGTCTACTTGAAGTGATCTCCAGTGTTACTCTTTGTTTTATGTTATGAAAGCTGGTGTGGCCTCCTGGGGTCACGTTTGATCTTGTTTGTTTGTTCACTGGTCTCAGGCAGCACACAGTGTGGGAGTGCTCTGGGGGCCTGGGAGGGGCCTGCATGTAACCCTGACCTCCAGGGCCAGGACCTCGGCTGGGGAGGAGGGCAGCTGTGGGGCTGATGTGAAAGGGGGACCAGGGGAGGTGGGGGGTGACACAGACAGGGAGAGAGCAAGACAGGTAGGTCTGTCCAGGCTCCATGGGGTCTGGATTGGGGTCCTGGTAAAGGTTTAACAACCAACTCTTAGCAGTGGAGAGCGAGGGAGGGTAAGCCCCAATATGTGGCCTTTGCCATGGTATAAACATTCCCACCATAACCAGTTTCAAGCTACTGACTTACTACTGAAGGTGGAATTGGTTAATTCCATGATCGTTTGTTGAAGGCTTCCCACATGTTGCATTACTGGCTCTTGCTAGCCAGTACAAGCCAGGCCCACATATGGCAGACTTAGAATCTCCTCTGCCACCCCTTGATGAGGCCAGAAGTCCCACTATCAGAAGCTCATCCTTCAAATTCAAGTTTGGTTCCTCTTAAAAAGGGGAGCTGGGGGAAAAGGGTATCACCAGTTCTGTTAGCGAGTTTGAGCTTGTGCTGGCTGCTGCACACAACAGGGGACAAAGGAATAGAAACTTCATTCAGAAAGCCAACAGAATAGACCAAGAAGATGGCCGACTCGTATCCCAAAGAGCCGTCTTTGAGTTAGAATTCAGGCTTTTTTTACACCCAAAGGGGAGGGGGTGTGACTGGATGTTGTAGACATCTGGGTGTCAGCCAGACCCCGGTGGGGACAGGTTAATCCTTTGTTCTTGCAATTACCCTCATGGGATTGCTCAGATGTCCTGTAAACCTTCAACAAGACACATGTTATTTTCTGTTCCATAAATTTTTGTCTATATATGAATGAAAAGTGTTATGCCTTTAAATGGTCAAGCCTGAGGGACAGTTAGGAGTGGGGTAATGGAGACATGAAGGGCAGTCAGAAACATGGGGTCCATAGCTCAGCGCAGCCTCTGATGATTCACTGTATGCTTTGCACAAGTAGTTCCCTTTCAGTGAGTCTCCATTTCCCCACCTGTAAGCTGGAGGAGATAGACATCGTGCAGTCTCACCCCCTCAGTCTGAGATTCAGAGGGCACGCGAGGGTCACAGGAAGTGACCCTATTGCCACCGTGTCAAATTACCACAAATTCAGTGGCTTAAAACAGCACAGATGTATGATCTTAAAGTTCTGGAGGTCAGAAGTCTTAAAAATGGGTCATCAGGACCATGTTCCTTCCAGAGGCTCGGGGAGGATTTGTTCCCTGCCTCTTCTAGCCTTTAGAGGCTACCTGCACCCACTGTCTTGGAACCCCGACCCTCTGACCTGTTTCCACATTCCCTTCTTTGCTTCGGACACTCCTGTGCTTAATAAAGTAACTCAGTCGTGTCCGACTCTTTGTGACCCCATGGACTGTAGCCCGCCAGGCTCCTCTGTCCATGGGGATTCTCCAGGCAAGATTACTAGAGGGGGTTGCCATGCCCTCCTCCAGGGGATCTTCCCGACCTAGGAAGATCCTGCCTCCCCTGTAAAGGACCCCTGTGGTTACAGTGGCCCCACCTGGATAATCTAGGGTATTCTCCCTAGCTCAGGGTCCTTAACCACATCTGTCATGTCACTCTTACGTATAAGGTAACATATCCACAGATTTCAGGGATTAGGATATGGATATTTGGGGAGGCCGCTCCGTTGACCATAGAGAAGCTATGTTTCCCAAGGAGGCTCCATAAAGCCTTCAGGTGGTTAATGGTGGAATCTACAAAGACAAGACTAGCTAGTGAGGGTGAACCCCGGGCAACCAAGAGCTCAAATCATACCTCTCTCAAGTGGCCCCTTTTGATAACTGCTAGACAGGGCAGAAGAGAGGCTGAGAATGAGATGGGGCTAGGGCCACAGTACTGTTGCTGAGGATGAAGCCCTTGGATCCAGATGCAGTTCAGCCAGTGACTTCTGTATAACTGTGCTGAAGTTACTTTGCTCCTGGATTAAGCGGGGCTGGTGGGTCCTTCCTGGTTTGCCTTATAGGACTACCACAGTTGATAAGGTGCCTGGCCAGTTGTCATGTGAGTACAGGAATGCTTATTGCTGTTGTCATCTTTGCTGGTATTATTGATGAAGGGGTGGGAGGGGTTGTGGCCCCAGAGGTTAAGAGAATGTGGAAAGAGTCCCAGGGTGAAAGATCAGGAGGCTTGTGGCCCCCAGAGAAAAAGAATGGAGCGTTCCAGGCAGAGGGAGCCTTGTAAAGGTGATCTGGTCCAGCTGGGGCATGCTGCCCCTGACCTCTGGCTTTGATCAAAACAATCATCAGATTTGGTTGTTTATTAAAGCAAAAGACAGGGACTTTGAGAAGCCAGATCAGGATCAAGGTCAGTGCTGAGAGACTACAAGAGCTGTTATTTATTTAGTGGTAACTCCTGACTGGGCTTCCCTGGTGGCTCAGTGGTAAAGAATTCGCCTGCCAATGCAGAAGACGCAGATTCGCTCCCTGGGTCAGGAAGATCCCTTGGAAAAGGAGATGGCAACCCACTCCAGTATTCTTGCCTAGGAAATCCCATGGACAAAGGAGCCTGGTGGACTACAGTGCACGGGGCCACAAAAAGAGTTGGGCATGACTTAGCAACTAAATAACAACAGCTTCCTGACTGAAAACCCTAATTAGGCCCACATACAGAAGGGCAGTCCCTCCTCCCAACCCCAGCAACTCAGACTCGCAAACCAGCCATGTGCTGGAGGATGTCATGACTGCTGCCCAGGAAAGTCAGGGGCTCACAAACAGGAGACCCCAGATGCACAGGAAGGGAGTGGAGGACCAGGAATGAAGGCACAGGGCCAAGTTCTCAAGTCCAGTCAGGAGCAGAGCCCAGCCCTAGTTAAAGCCACCCAGGCTGAGGCCTTGGGGTGGGGATAGGGTGTTTATGTTTCCCCAGTCTCTGGCCCAGAGGCCAGTTGACAGAAGCCCAAGGGTGGGGCAGAGGCTCAAGGAGTAGGAGGACTCCTGGGAGAGGTTCAGCCTCCGCAGAATGCATATTTCCATCACTGGGTCACAGTGTCATGGATACTGGAAGAGTCAGCTGAGGACCTGAATCAACATTTCTTTCAAAATTCTACCTGGAAGAAAGAAAAAGAGACAGAATTTCTACCAGAAAGGACTGGGAACAATATTTCCAGTATATCTGCAAAAAGCTAAAATCTTACTATAGAAAACCTCTTGTAAAATGAGAATCCCACCCATTAAAACAACAAATCATGCCCAGAAGAAATACAGACTGGCACTGAACATGTTAAAAAGTTAAACCTCATTTACAACCATAGCATAAGAAATAGGGAATCTGCTGGTGATCTGGTGGTTAGGACTCAGGGCTCTCACTGCTGAATGCCCAGGTTTGATCCCTGGTCAGGGAACTAAGATTTCACAAGCCATGCAGTACAGTTCCTCCTCCCCTGAAAGAATAAAAACTAAAATGCAGAGGGACAAGGTGGAGTTGATTTGTATTTCGGGGTTTGTGGCCCATTACCATTACCAGCCTACAGGCCTTATTCTGGTGACTACACATGGGTGCCTGTTTGGCCAACAAATTCTTTTTTATCTCCTTCTTCTCTCCATTGGTGAACAATTTAATGTGTTGAACATGAAGTTTCTCTCCTTGTAGAACACAGAACAGGACTGAGCATAATCCTTGGTTCATGACAGGGTTTTTTCCACTGGTTCATGTGAGGCTTTCTTTTAAAAATTATGTTTAATAGTACAACTGAAACCTGGGAAACTGCTGTCCAGGGGAACTTGAGCTTGAACAGTGACCTGCTCCATCCCATGTCGCTGGCTTCTCCTACCCAGGCAGCCACCATCGTGAGTCCTCTGCCTGTCTCTTACCTGCCTTTCACCTCTTTGTACTCCTTCATAGCATATGTTTGTATACTTCGTGAGGTGGTTTATATATATATTTCATTTGTATTAATTTTATTAAGAGTATTATGTCTGTATTTTTATCACGTGTGTATTTTAATGGGACCTGAGGACATTAGTGTGAAGGTAGAGACGCCCGGGGTGGTGATGGGGCTGCGAGGAAGGGGTCTGCGATGTCTCTTACAGTTCAGTCTTAGGAGACCGAGTAGCTGGTGGTGGGTGTTCAGTTAGATGGAAGAGAAGAGGCTGATTTGGAAGGTGGTGAACTCACTTCTGGGCAAAGCAGTAGGTTAAGCAAATGTCTGCTGAGTGCCTCCTATGTCCTGAGCATTCTATTCTTCATAGAGCTTGAAATGCTCTGCCTGAATGATCATGTTTAAGCCTCGTGAGAACCCCATGAAATGGGCACAATTATTAATATCATTTTAAAGACAGGAAAACTGAGGAATTAGTAGGTTTGTAGGTTCTGAGTCTATCAACATGATGGTTCATATCTTTCTGCTGCAAACCTAGAAGGAGGGGATAAAATATTTCTAACATATTGAATATTTACAAATGAAATTATTGACATAAAACTAAATATTTATACATAAAATATTGTAAAAATAAATTTACTTTTAACTGAAGGGTAATTGCTTTACAGTATTGTGTTGGTTTCTGCCAGACATTAATGTGAATCAGCCACAGGCATGCCTATGTCCCCTCCCTCTTTAACATCCCTCCCATCTCCTTCCCCACTGCATCCCTCTAGGTTGTTACAAAGCCCCGGTTTGAGTTCTCTGAGTCATACAGCAAATTCCCATTGGCTATCTATTTTGCATACGGTAATGTATGTTTCCGTGTCACTCTCTCCATATATCCCATATACCCCATGCTCTTCTTTTTCCTCCACCCCCGCAGCGTCCATCAGTCTGCTCTCTATGTCTCTGTCTCCACATTGCTGCCCTTCAAGTAATTTCATCGGTACCATCTTTCTATGTTCCATGTACGTTAGTATATGATATTTGTTTTTCTCTTTCTGACCTGTTTCACTCGGTATAATAGGCTCTGGGTTCATCCACTTCATCAGGACTGACTCAAACATATCCCTTTTTATGGCTGAAGAATATTCCACTGTGGACTTCCCTGGTGACTCAGTGGTAAAGAATCTGCCTGCAATGCAGGAGATGCAGGAGTCGCAGGAGATGTGGGTTTGATCCTTGGGTAGGGAAGATCCCTTGGAGGAGGGCATGGCAACCCACTCCAGTATTCTTGCCTGGAAAATCCCATGGACAGAGGGACCTGGCAGGCTACATTCCATACGGTCCCAAAGAGTCAGACATGACTGAAGTGACTTAGTACGCACACATGCAATATTCCATTGTATATATGTACCGCAGCTTCTTTATCCTTTCATCTGTTGATGGACATCTAGGTTTCTTCCATGTCCTAGCTATTCTAAATAGTGCTGCAGTGAACGTTGGGGTATATGTGTCTTTTTCAGTTTTGGTTTCCTCAGGGTGTATGCCTAGAAGTGTGATTGCTGAGTCATATAGTGGTTTTATTCCTAATTTTTTAGGGAATCTCCAACTGTCTTCCGTAGTGACTGTATCAATTTGCATTCCTACCAACAGTCCAAGAGAGTTCCCTTTTCTCCACACTCTCTCCAGCATTTATTGTTTGTAGGTTTTTTGATGATGGCCATTCTGACTGGTGTGAGGTGATATCTCATTGTAGTTTTGATTTGCATTTCTCTAGTAATGAACAATGTTGAGCATCTTTTCATGTATTTATTAGCTATCTTATGTCTTTGGAAAAATATCTGTTTAGGTCTTTTTCCCACTTTTTGATTGGGTTATTTGTTTTTCTGGTATTGACTTGTATGAGCTGCTTGTATATTTTGGAAATTAAACCTTTGTTACTCGTTTCACTTGCTATTACTTTCTCCCATTCTGAGGGTTGTCTTTTCACCTTTATAGTTTCCTTTGCTATGCAAAAGCTTTTAAGTTTAATTATGTCCCACTTGTTTATTTTTGTTTCTATATCCATTACACTAGGAGGTGAGTCATAGAGATCTTTCTGTGACTTACATCATAGAGGGTTCTGACTATGTTTTCTTCTAAGAGTTTTATAGTTTCTTGTCTTACAATTAGGTCTTTAATCCATTCTGTGTATGGTGTTAGGAAGTGTTTTAATTTCATTCCTTTACATGTAGCTGTCCATTTTTTCCAGCACCAATTATTGAAGAGACTGTCTTCATCCTGTTGTATATTCTTGCCTCCTTTGTCAAAAGTATGGTAGCTATAGCTGTGTGAGTTTATCTCTGTGTTTTCTATCTTGTTCTATTGGTCTATATTTCTGTTTTTATGCAAGTACCATACTGTCTTGATGATTGTAGCTCTGTAGTATAGTCTGTAGTCAGGACGGTCGATTCCTCTGGCTCCGGCTCCGTTTTGCATGGTTCTATATATTCTTTTCCAGTGTTCAGGTCCTCCTGCCTGCTCTCAGCTGTTGTTCTGCAAGATCTTCTGTGTCTGAAGGTGTATTCCTGATGAATCTGTGGAGAGAGATGTACTCCATGTCTACCTACTCCTCCACCATCTTGTTCTCCCAAAAATACTTTTAAAATAACCAAAACAAGGGAAATCCTCAAGTGACAGAAGTAAAGAGAGCTCAAAGCCAGAGTGGACACACTAGCTAAATATAGAAGAAGCAAGCCTACTGAAGAGAAGCTCTCATTTTTTTTTTTTTTTTTTTTTAAAGAACTTCCCTGGTGGTCAAGCAGTGAGTTCAGTCCCTGGTCAGGGAACTAAGATCTTGCAAGCTGTGTAGCATGGCCATTAAAAAAAAAAAAAATTACAAACCACACAAAGAAGATTAATTTTAAGCCACACATGAGGAAGGGTATACAGACTCAATAAATAGGTGAAATGGTGTGTGCTGAGTCACTTCAGTCATGTCCGTCTCTGTGCAACTCTATGGACTGGAAGCTGCCAGGCTCCTCTGTCCATGGGATTCTCCAGGCAAGAATATTGCTGTGCCCTCCTCCAGGGGATCGTCCCAACCCAGGGATCAAACTCACGTCTCTTACATCTACCTGCTTTGGCAGGTGGGTTCTTTACCACTTGTGCCACCTGGGAAGCCCAGGTGAATCGGTATCCCTCAATAATAAAGAAAACACAAATGACCATATCAGTCTTTATAAACGATGAGGGACAAAATAAAGAAGAGAAGTGAATACTGTGAGAACACCTGAGGTTATGTCACCTACCCAAGATGACCTCAGTATCACGGGGTAGCCTTGGGCTGCCCACACTGGTACTCCTAGTCCCTAGCCCACAGGTGTAAATGTGGAGAGTCTACTGGACACCCCAGAAAGGGGCTCCCGTGGGTTTGGAGGGAGGGCAGGAAGGCCTGGACCCATCTCCTGTGGCTGACGCTGCTCTCTGGCCCGCAGAGCTCCAGGACTGGGTGCGTCCTCCTGCCATGGCCGCCACCGCCGCCCCTCTGCCGCCCACCACCAAGGTGGCTGGTTCTGAGAACAGCAGCTCCTTCTATGACTATGAGTACTACCTGGAGGACATGATCTTCGTGCTGTGTAGGAAGGACGAGGTGCTGTCATTTGGCAGGGTCTTTCTACCTGTCTTCTACAGCCTGATCTTTGTGCTGGGCCTGGTTGGAAACCTCCTCCTCCTAGCGGTCTTGCTCCGGTTCGTGCCTCGAAGACGGATGACCGAGACCTATCTGCTGAACCTGGCCATCTCCAACCTCCTGTTTGTGGTGACACTGCCCTTCTGGGGCATCTCTGTGGCGTGGCATTGGGTCTTTGGGAGCTTCTTATGCAAGGTGGTGAGCACCCTCTATACCATGAACTTCTACAGCGGCATCTTCTTCATCAGCTGCATGAGCCTGGACAAGTACCTAGAGATTGTCTGCGCTCTGCCCTACCACCGACTGAGGACCCGAGCCAAGAGCCTGCTGCTGGCAGCCACTGTGTGGGCAGTGGCCCTGGCTGTCTCCGTTCCTGACATGGTCTTTGTGAGGACACATGAAAACTCCCCTGGAGTGTGGGAGTGCTATGCGGATTTTGGGGGACATGGGACCATCTGGAAGCTCTTCCTCCGCTTCCAGCAGAACCTCCTGGGGTTCCTCCTCCCCCTCCTCGCCATGATCTTCTTCTACTCCCGCATTGGCTCTGTGCTGGTGAGGCTGAGGCCCCCGGGCCAGAGCCGGGCCCTGAGGATGGCCGTAGCTCTGGTGGTGGCCTTCTTTGTGCTGTGGTTCCCGTACAACCTCACCTTGTTTCTGCACTCGCTGCTGGACCTGCAAGTCTTTGGGGACTGCAGGGTCAGCCAGCACCTGGACTATGCGCTGCAGGTGACGGAGAGCATCGCCTTCCTGCACTGCTGCTTCACCCCCGTCCTCTACGCCTTCTCCAGCCACCGCTTCCGCCAGTACCTCAAGGCTTTCCTGGCCGCTGTGCTCAGAAGGCAACAGGCCCTGCCATCCAGCTATTCTGAGAGTAGCGGGCTCACTTCCCAGGAAGATGTAATGGGCATGAGTGACCTCGGGGAGAGGCAGGCTGAGAGCTTCCCCAACAAGGGGGACAGAGGGAAAAACTCAGCCTGAGCAGTCACACCACAGTCCATGAGAGCAGATGGGACCCAGCCCCTTGGTGCATCCACCGAAGTCTTCCCTTCAGAGGCCTCAGTGACCATGTTGCTGATCCCACTGGTCCGTTCTCAGTCCTCAGCCATCAGCAGCGTTCGCTCTCTCTGGCCCTCACCCTCCTCTTCCTTCATTGCCCTCCCAGAGTCCGTACTTGCTTGCCTGAATGGCTGCCTTAGTTTAACAGCTGACCTCTGTGCTGCCCATCCTTGGGCTCACGTGTCATCTGATCTGCACCCAGCAGCCCCTGACCACAGCACCCTCAGCATCACTCCCATGCCCTGCAGAGTAGCCAGATGTCTCCCACCCACCAGGCTTCCTCTTTCCCCGAAGCTCAGCTAGGAAAATATTATCGTAATTTTGTTTAATACCGCAGTGCTCATGCTGGCTCCAGGGGCTGGCAGTCAGGAGGGGCTCCACCCATGAGAGTCCACAGGTGGGAGGCAGAGTAAACACATGTTTCTGGTGGTCCACGAGCTTCTCCCTCCTGCCTCCCGTGCCCTCACTCAGGAGCCTCCAGGGGTCCCTCAGAGCCTACACCATCAAATCCAGCACCTTTGTCCAGTCTTAAGGCTGGACTTTTCACAGTCAGAATCCCCACACCATTTCACCCCTATACTCCTTCTCCTGGCTTTTCATTTCTTGGGTGTCACACCTATTGCTGTTTCCTTCACATTCCCATCTCTGCTCTTGTGCTGGTTGGCTCCCTCATGGAACAGGGGTCATTTTCCAGCCAAGTATCCCCTCACCCTTGTTATGTAACTGAGTCCTACCTGCTCTGGGAAACCACTCCAGAGTCACTCTGCCCTGTGCTTTGGGTGGTGTTTGGGTGGGGCACGGGTCTTGGGCCAGCTTCGGCCTTATGTTTCCCTGGCACAGTGATTCATTTAGGGATGGGCCCAGACACAGGCAGAGCTTGTGAAATGCAACTTGACTAGAACATGCTAGAACAGAGGCATGAAACTGAAGCCAGAGGGGTGTGAGGTCTAGGGCTGCTTCTCCATCAGCTTGGACTTCAGAAGGGGAGGTGACAGCAGTGAGTGAGCAGATCCTGGGGTCAACGCCAAAGCCCCAGAATCAAGGCCTGGCAGAAGGACATCCCAAGCCTGCACTTGACAGTGACACGAACCAATGAATGTCTTTTCAGTTTGGGGTGGTGGTCTTCTGGTACCTGCGACCTGCGGATTCCCGACAGATATGCCCTGCCTGGATGCCCCATGTCTCCCACGGTCAGCATCCTCCCTATGCACCTATACATCACTGAGAAACCTTTCCCAGGGAGCCCCTGAGCCACAGTGCCGTCTCTGTCTTCCTGAGCTTCTAAAGCATCACTGCCTTCTCCCACCTCCCAGCTGCTGCTGCTGCTGCTGCTGTCGCTTCAGTCGTGTCCGACTCTGTGCGACCCCAGAGAAGGCAGCCCACCAAGCTCCCCCGTCCCTGGGATTCTCCAGGCAAGAACACTGGAGTGGGTTGCCATTTCCTTCTCCAATGCATGAAAGTGAAAAGTGAAAATGAAGTCACTCTGTCGTGTCCGACTCTTAGCAACCCCATGGACTGCAGCCTACCAGGCTCCTCGGTCCATGGGATTTTCCAGGCAAGGGTACTGGATGGAGTGCGTTGCCATTGCCTTCTCCGCCCATGTCCCAGAGCCACCTGCAAAACCTGGCACAGAGCCTGGCAGACAGTAGTGCTCAGAACAAAATTTTTGCCTGGATGGAATGGAGGCTAGGAGGACATGAGCCAAAGTAAAGTAGACAAGACTGGAAGTCAGGTTTCTGTAATTTAATCTTCATTTAGGGAATTGAAGTCAGAGATGAAGGAATAAGATACCAAGCCCTGTGTGCTGCAGTCTGAAGCAGGTGCAGGAGGCAGGAAAGAGGACACAGAAAGCAATGACAGATGGGCTGTGATACACGCAGTGGCAGGGTGCTCCAGGGAGGGGCTGGGGCAGAGGCCATCTCTGGCCAGATGGTGAGGTTCAAGAGGCTTCCAGGAATAGCCGGCCCTGGGGCTAAGAGTGAAAACAAGCATTGTATGGACAGTTCTGCTGGAGAAAGTTGTCAAAGTTGAATTGCCCTGGATTGAAAATTCGGGGACTACATGTGGCAAAACTTAAATATCAACTGTGGGGAGGTGATGAGGAGCCAGAAAAGTAAAAAGGGGATGCTCAGAGGTGCTTTTGGAAAAAAAAGTCTCTGGCAGTAGGGTAAGCAGAGAGTCCACAGGCCCCATGTGGAGAGAGATGCTGAGATTGAGCTCCAAGAAGGGTAGCAGGGGTGGGGAAGTGGGGACAGGGTTCAGTGGCACCACAGGGGTCAGATGGCAGAGCTCTCTCCCTCTGGGGGAGAGAAGGGGAGGGGCTGAGGGTGTGTCCTCTGTATCTGCCCAAGGGGATGGGGTGGATGGTGGTGTCCTGAGCAGAGAGGCAGGGAAATCAGGAGATGGGCATGGTTCAGGGCAGAGGTGGGGGTGCGGTGGGGGAGGACAGATGCTGAGTTCTGTGTGGGCCGAACTGAATCAGAGGTGCTGAGAGACCGCTGTGGGGAGATTGGGGGTCTGGAGGTAGGAGAGGGATCTGAGCTTAGCGATGGTTGTGGAAACCAAATGAGGGGTTGAAATCACCCGAAGGTGGGGGCGCAGAAGGGAGAGGAGGGCAGGGAGGAGGGACCTTGCATATCTCCTCCATGAAAGGCCACCCTTCTCTAGAGCTGCTCTGTCCAATACAGAAGCCATGCGGCTATTGAGCACTCAGTGTGAAGGGTTGAAAAGTACAGACCAGATTTTGGAGGGAAAAAGAATTGTAAAAATATTTCATTAACACTTTTGTATGACTCCTTGTTGAAATGCTAATATTTTAGGTACATCAGGACAAGTAAAATACAGTAGAAAAATGAATTTCACCAGTTTCTTTTTACTTTTAAAAATGTGTCAGCTAGGAGATGAAAAATTACACGTGTGGCTTGCCTCATACAGCTATCAGATGACACTGTTCTAGACCCTGAATCCCACAGGGTAAGTGTTGAGGAAAATAAGCAAAGCGGAGTGGGAGGGTGGAGACCAATGTTTGCAAGATGCTACATGACTCACTGTAACCAGTGTCTGTACTGCGTGAGATTTGTCATGGTGTGTATTATCCCCCAAACTGAGTTGCCCACAGATATTTCCCCTTGCTTGGACTTCCTGTGAGAGGCGAGTTATACAGCATTTGCTGTGAGAGACGGTGTTTTCAAGAGAGAAGTATCAGCCTGTGAGGTGATCAGAAGGATGCCAAAGAGCAGGGAGGACAAGCAGGACAGAGGAGGGGGATGGTCTGGGGCTTTAGAGAGGTGGGTGAGAGGAAGCAGAGACCCAGGGGAGCCCCCCCAGCCAGACTTCGGCCACCTGGACAGAGCTCACTCCACAGGCCGCAGGCGGTAGCGAAATCGCACCTCGTGGCTGGGCTGTGTGGTGCCAAAGCCCCAGCGCTGGGGGTCCACGGGTGGTACAGGTGTGTCAGGGTCCACCAACTCCAGGTCAAAGTTCATGACCATGAGCAGGATAAAGAGCTTCATCTCGTTGAGGGCCAAGAACCTCCCAGGGCAGATGGAGACACCTGAGCCCCACGGCATGGTATAGTGGCGGATCTTCTTGCCTGCCTTGTAGAAGTCTACTTTTCGGCTGCCGCTGGCGGTGAGGAAGCGATCGTACTTGAAGGCGGTGGGCTCAGGGTGGATGTCGGGGTCCATGTGCACTGAGAGATAAGGGAAGAGGGCCAGGATGTCTCCATTGCGGAGCAGGTACTCCTGCCCACTGGCCATCTGCAGGATCTGGTCATCGTTCACCACCCTGAGGAGGGTAGGCGAGGCCCTCAGCCGCAGTGTCTCTTCCATCACACTGTCCAGCACCGGCATGCGGTGCAGGGCACCAAACTTAAAGGACTGCTTAGCCTCCAGCCTGACCTCTCCCAGGAGCCGGGTGGCCTCCTCCCTCACAGCCCGCATGGCCTCTGGGTGCTTCAGGAGGAACAGGAGGGCCCAGAAGGAGGTCGGCCCTGTGTTACCCTGGGAGGCCCAGAGCATCATGAAGTTGAACTTGTCCTGCATGGCCGGGGAGACGCCCTGCTCCCTCAGAAACTGAAGCATGTAGGTGATCCAGTTGCTTACGCCGTACTTCTCCAGGTTGTGTTCCACCGAGAGTTCCTTATGGAAGAGACGCTGGAGCCGGCCCACTTCTAGCCACTCCCGGGGCCCCAGCAGGGAGTAAACAAACCTGGGGAACAGGCGGTCATACTTGCGAAACTCCAGGAATAGCTCCTCTGCCTGCAGCAGGTCCTGCTCCTTGTCCTTTGTGTAGCCGAACAAGCTCAGGTAGCCAGCCTTGAACAAGATGTTGTAGCAGAAGTGAAAGAGGCCATCCTCACGCCAGTGGTGGGTGTCCAGACTGGGGCCTGTGGGCCCCAGCATAACCAAGGACAGGGTGTCTAACATGACTTTGTTGAGCTCCTCCAAGCCTTCCCCCATGAGGTGCTTGGTGCTGGCTGAGTGTATCATCCTATAGTCTCCCTGCACAGAGCGGTATCCAAATACCTTTAGCACCAGTTTTTGCGCATACTCCACGAAGTCTAGCTTCCTCTGCGCATCCTTGAGGATGGGGCCAAAAGACAGAGGGTCCATGACAAAGGTGAAGTACTGGCCCCCTAGCTGTACTGTGAATATGTCCCCATGTTTGGCCTGCATGTGCCTCAGAAATTCGAACATATTCTTCCGGAAAGCCATAGCATGGCCCAGCCAGGGCATGGGGCCCTTATCCAGAGGGGGCTCCTTGGGTCTTCGTTGCCGGAGCAGCCCCCGCAGGCACAGGTATCCCACAATGACCACTAGCAGGGCTGCCAGCACCGGACCCCAGAGCACCATGGCTGACCTCTTCCAGGTTGAGTCTGGATGTGCTGTTCTCTGGGTGCCAGAGGGTTTGGGAGGACACGGTGGGGATAGAAAGGTCTTCCTACCTGGACCTTGCCCTGTGGCTGCAAGTTGCCGTAAATAAGCCTGGCGAGACAGTACCCGAGAGCAAATCCTTCCCCTAGATTCTGTTAGGACCTAGTCATGTGAGAGCAGCAGGTGGGAGGGAGCAGGAAGAAGGCCAGAAGGAAGCCTCTTGCTGTGGTCACAGCCCCCCACGAGCTTCAGACTTTGTTGCAACCTTTCCTGACACAGCTCCAGCACTTTCTCTACCAAGACTTCTTTGACCCAACCCTCACCCTTGTGACTTACCGGCCACTCACTCCTTTATTTACTCTTGACTTCTATGTGCATTAATTTGCCAGTTCCTTCAACAGAGATGCACCAAGTACTTACTAAGTTTCACATCCACTTCTCCTTGTTCTTTAAAAGACCCACAGAATCTCCCAAACAGAGGCTCCTTCAAGCACAGGCTCAGACTTGAGTCTCTGAGTCACTCACCAACTGGTTTGCCCACTTCTCTACCAAGAAATACAGAGTGTGAGTCATGGAATTATGAAATGTCAGAGATGATAGGGACTTCAAACCAACTGCTTTACTTCACAAGAAGGATCTCGGTTCAGAGTGTAGCAGGGACTTTTTCTGACAGTGGCCCTGGCTTGGGTGAGGTGAGTTGACCATTTACTAGGGACCTTTAGTGACATGTCAGGCCAAGACCCTGTCAGCAGGCCCAAGAAGGAGAAAACTACTGTTGACTCTTAAGAGTTTAGTTCAGCAGCCTAGCTCATTGTTGCAATATGTGAGGTTCAGACTGAATTCAACCAGTTGTGACAACCCTCAAGTTACTCTTTAACTTCTGAAATGACCTGCAAACAGGGACTTTGTCTCTTCAGACGATCATACGATTTGAGTGAGCTTCCGTGTGCAGCTCTTCCCAGCAGGGATCTGAAAATATCCACACTCAGCATCCACGAAGTCCTCTCTGGTTGCTCAGGGCAACCACAGCAAGTACTCAGCTCCAACAACTCTTCCCATCCTTAGGATATGGTCAGAAAGGGAATTCCCTGGTGTCCCAGTGATTAGGACTCAGTGATTTTACTGCTGTGGCCCAGGTTCAGTCTCTGGTCAGGGAACTAAGACCCCACAGGCTGAGGCTCTGCCAAAAAAAGAAAAAGGTCAGAAACTGTGGGTCAAGTCCAAAGAGCTGAACTTTGTCCCTTAGTATATTTTTGTATTTGGGGATTTTTTTTTTTTTTTGGTCGTACCATTTGACGTGTGGGATCTGCTTCCCTACCAGGGATTAAACCCATGCTGCTGTTTGGGAGCTTGGAGTCTTAACGACTGGCCCAACAGATAAATCCCTGTCCCTCAGTTTTTAATGGATGGCAGCCCCACCTTGCTTCTCAGCAGTAAAGAACACACCCGGGTCAGGAAGATCCCTTGGAGAAGGAAATGCCAAGCCACTCCAGTTTTCTTGCCTGGAAAAATGCCATGGATAGTCCATGGGGTCACAAAAGAGTCAGACACCACTTGGCAACTATACAACCACCACCACCACTACCTTACATTCATTCTTTCCTTCGTTTATTCACCCATTCACTCACACCCACTCATCCATTCACTTCTTCCTTTCTTGGAACAGCCCTGTCTATTCATTCAACAGATACTTGCTGTGCACTTAAACCAGAAATTTTGCTGCAACCCTAAATGAGACTGACCTGGTCCCTGCCCTCGTGGAGTTTATGCCTTCCACCAAAGAAGAATATAATCACAATTGTGTTAAGTGCTACAAAGAAGGGCGGAACAGGAAGGAGGATGGGGAATCATGGAGGTTGCACTGATCAGGAGGTCATTAGAGGAGGACAGCAAGACCAGGTAAATGTGTGCTGTGTGTAAGGATATAGGCGACATTCTTCTAAAGCAAGCGGCAGGGTCATCTCAAGAGGGCCAGTGTGGCCAGAGTGTGCAGAGCAGGAGGAGTCTCCAGCTCAGTGCGAATTTGAGCTCTGACCCATCACCATTGCACTGAACTCTTCTGATGCCAGCCACCTTTGTGTATGGGACCAGCTCAGCAGGGCTGCTGAAGGGTGGCCTGTCCCAGGGTATTGGCCCAGGTGCTGCCCTCTCAACCCTCTGGAGTGGCTGGGACCCAGCAGTCCAGAGTGTGCACCACAAGCCTATGGCAAGTCTCAGCCTTACACAGTCCGGCCGCAGATCCAGGGCAGGGTGGGGGTGGCATCACAATGGATTTGCAGGGCGGTCCGGGAGCCTTGGAGTACAGAATGAAGCAGGGCAAAGGCTAATAGAGTTTTGCCAAGAGAAAGCACTGGTCATAGCAAACACCCTCTTCCAACAACACAAGAGAAGACTCTACACATGGACATCACCAGATGGTTAATACCAAATCAGATTGATTATATTTTTTGGAGTCAAAGATGGAGAAGCTCTATACATAAGTCAGCAAAAACAAGACCAGGAGGTGACTGTGGCTCAAATGATGTACTCCTTAGTGCCAAATTCAGACTTAAACTGAAGGAAGTAGGGAAAACCACTAGACCATTCAGGTATGACCTAAATCAAATCCCTTACGATTATACAGTGGAAGTGACAAATAGATTCAAGGAATTAGATCTGATAGAGTGCCTGAAGAACTATGGACAGAGGTTTGTGACATTGTACAGGAGGCAGTGATCAAGACCATTGCCAAAAAAGAAATGCAAAAGGCAAAATGGTTGTTTGAGGAGGCCTTACAAATAGCTGAGAAGCGAAGCGAAAGGCAAAGGAGAAAAGGAGAGATATACCCATTTGAATGCAGCGTTCCAAAGCATAGCAAGGAGAGATAAGAAAGCCTTCCTCAGTGATCAGTGCAAAGAAATAGAAAACAATAGAGTGGGAAAGACTAGAGATCTCTTCAAGAAAATCAGAGATACCAAGGGAACATTTCATGCAGAGATGGGCTCGATAAAGGACAGAAATTGTATGGACCTAACAGAAGCAGAAGATATTAAGAAGAGGTGGCAAGAAAACACAGAAGAACTATACAGAAAAGATCTTCATGACCCAGATAAGCATGATAATGTGATCAATCACCTAGAGCCAGACATCCTGGAATGTGAAGTCAAGTGGGCCTTAGGAAGCATCGCTATGAACAAAGCTAGTGGAGGTGATGGAATTCCAGTTGAGCTATTTCAAATCCTGAAAGATGATGCTGTGAAAGTGCTACACTCAATATGTCAGCAAATTTGGAAAACTTAGCAGTGGCCACAGGACTGGAAATGGTCAGTTTTCATTCTAATCCCAAAGAAAGGCAATGCCAAAGAATGCTCAGACTACTGCACAATTGCACTCAATCTCACACGCTAGCAAAGTAATGCTCAAAATTCTCCAAGCCAGGCTTCAACAGTATATGAACTGTGAACTTCCAGCTGTTCAAGCTGGATTTAGAAAAGGCAGAGGAATTAGAGACCAAATTGCCTACATCTGCTGGATCATCGAAAAAACAAGAGAGTTCCAGAAAAACATCTACTTCTTTATTGACTATGCCAAAGCCTTTGACTGTGTAGATCACAATAAACTGTGGAAAATTCTGAAAGAGGTGGGAGTACCAGACCACCTGACCTGCCTCCTGAGAAATCTGTATGCAGATCAGGAAGGAACAGTTAGAACCAGACATGGAACAACAAACTGGTTCCAAATGGGCAAAGGAGTACATCAAGGCTGTATATTGTCACCCTGCTTATTTAACTTATATGCAGAGTACATCATGAGAAATGCTGGGCTGGATGAAGCACAAGCTGGAATCAAGATTGCCGGGAGAAATATCAATAACCTCAGATACTCAGCTGATACCACCCTTATGGCAGAAAATGAAGAAGAACTAAAGAGCCTCTTGATAAAAGTGAAAGCGGAGAGTGAAAAAGTTGGCTTAAAGTTCAACATTCAGAAAACAAAGATCATGGCATCTGGTCCGATCACTTCATGGCAAATAGATGGGCAAACAGTGGAAACAGTGACAGACTTTATTTTGGGGGGCTCCAAAATCACTGCAGATGGTGACTGCAGCCATGAAATTAAAAGATGCTTACTCCTTGGAAGAAAAGTTATCACCAACCTAGACAGCATATTAAAAAGCAGAGATATTACTTTTCCAACAAAGGTCCGTCTAGTCAAAGCTTTGGTTTCTCCAGTAGTCATGTATGGATGTGAGAATTGGGCTATAAAGAAAGCTGAGTGCCGCAGAATTGGTGCTTTTGAACTGTGGTGTTGAAGAAGACTCTTGAGAGTTCTTGGACAGCAAGGAGATCCAACCAGTCCATCCTAAAGGAAATCAGTCCTGAATATCCATTGGAAGGACTGATGCTGAAGCTGAGACTCCAATACTTTGGCCACCTGATGCGAAGAACTGACTCATTCGAAAAGACCCTGATCCTGGGAAAGACTGAGGGCAGGAGGAGAAGGGGAGAACAGAGGATGAGATGGTTGAATGGCATCACTGATTTAATTGACATGTGTTTGAGTAGACTCCAGGAGTAGCTGATGGACAGGGAAGCCTGGTTTATTGCAGTCCATGGGGTCGCAAAGAGTCGGATATGACTGAGCGACTTAACTAAACTGAACTGGGAGGATTGACGACCTGCAGAGGTGTCCTCCGCGCTCGCTAGAGGGACCTCGGCCTGGGCTGGAAGGCCGATGACGCATTTCCGCTGCCCCGCCCTGCGCCTAATAGCGACTTTAGGTCGGTGCTTTGGGGGTGCTCAGTCTGGAGGCACTCTATGGCAGTAAATCTGGGAGCTTGGGTCTCTGTCTTGTTCATGGCCCTGTGCTGATCATGTCTCTTGCCACCATGACCGTTTACATTTTTACCATTTAAGATTTTTACCATTTTTATATTAGGAATTTACCATGAGCCAGGAATTAAGTGAACTGCTTGACATCTGTTATGCAGTCTAGTTGCCATGACCCACTTCATGGATCTCTAGAACCACCTTCTCATTCAGAGAATTGCCTAGAAGAACTCAGAGGACTTGGCCTATAGTTTTACTCATAACTGAAATTTATTACAGTGGTGTATTAAAAAGGTACATAGCCAAATCATCAGGGGAAAAGACACACATGGAGTCTGCAAGAATCTATGTACAAGCTTCCTAGTGCTTTCCTGAGAGAAGGATTTACAAGAGAAATTAGAAAATACCTTGAGATGAATGAAAATGAAAACCAAAGGTTACAGCATATAGTGAAATTAGTACTCAGATGAAAAATTACAGATGTAATTAGATTTGGGCAATTATAGATAATTGTAGGGATCTCTTGGTAGCTCAGCTGGTTAAGAATCCACCTGCCATGAAGAAGACCCCAGTTTGATTCCTGGGTCGAGAAGATTCCCCTGGAGAAGGGATAGGCTTCCCACTCCAGTATTCTTGGACTTCCCTGGTGGCTCAGCTGGTAAAGAATCTGCCTGTAATGTGGGAGACCTGGGTTCGCTCCCTGGGTCAGGAAGATCTCCTGGAGAAGGGAAAGGCTGCCTATTCCAGTATTCTGGCCTGGAGAATTCCATGGACTGTATAATTCATGAGGTCAGAAAGAGTGATCAGGAATTTACAAGGTGATAATGCTAATGTGGTCTTGGCATGGCTCGCACGTCAGATGGTGGTAGATGGTCTTGGGTGCTATACATTATATAAGAAAGGAACTTCTTAGCTAACTAGGGATGAGCTGTAGCATATAGTGTGAGAAGACGTGGGAAGGATTGGGGAAAAGGTCAAGTGATTGTTCCAGAGACTGAGTGTAATGATCCTATGGCTGTGGGAGGAGAGAAATAGTCCTGGTTTGTAAGACAAAAACACCCTAGACTGTGGAAAGTCAGGAGCAGAGGCAGAGATAATTAATCTAGCTTAGCTTTTGTCTGTAAAATATCTGGCCAATTTAACCCAGGCTTTTGCCGCTACCCTCAATTTGACTACTGGCCAGATCTTGGTTTAAAAGTTCTCAGAATCCTCCCAACAGCCAGACTCCAGGAAGGAACAGCCTCATCAAAAAACAGCAGAACAGAATTAACTTTCTAGACATTGACATAGTTCCCTTTAGCTTTATGTTACTGTTGGAGTCTCTTGTACATTTTCCTCAGATCACTGATTTTCTTAAATTCTCTAGCATGAATGATGATGGACAATTGTATTGCCCTGGATTTCTCACTGGCCAGTTTAGCTGAGGTATGTGCCATTGCCAGTTTTTCTTGCCCCACATGGATTAATGACACATTTAGTTCTGGATGTGGAGCCTCACCATGGTCTTTTCTACAGTGAGCCTCGTTATACTACTGTGAATCACAATCACTGTCACTCTTGTCCAATGCTGCCTAAGACAAATGGAATATATCTGGCCCAATTCTCTTTCAGTACAATGAATTAGAGTATTTGGTGACCTACGTGGTGACATGCTTCTGAGAATTCTTTATGTGTTAGAAGTAAGGAGTTAGGAACTGCCCTGGTGGTCCAGTGGGTAAGTATCCATGCTTCCAATGCAGGGGGTGTGGGTTTGATCTCTGATCGGGGAACTAAAATTGCACATGTTGCATGGCAAAAAGTTAAGAGGTAAAGTTGTAGGAGAATTGCCTCTACCATGGTATTCTGGCAGTATCACTCATATCTATTGGATTGGCCAATATATAGGCCATGCAGGCAAAGCCTTGAACTATAGCTAATCTGAGTCTTGGCAGATTACCTTGTGATCCTTCCAGAACAAAAGAGGATCTTTACAAGCTTTTCAGGCCATCTCCCACTTCTGTCTCTATCCCTGTGGGAGGCTGTTATGAGACAGTTTCTCACTGCCTCCCAGATAAGTAATGAGACTTTCTCTCCCATTCTTCTCTGGTTTAACTGCAGACTATAACACTGTAACTAATTTCCAATAGTCATGTACAGTTGTGAGAGCTGAACCATAAAGAAGGCAGAGCACTGAAGAACTGATGCTTTTGAACTGTGGTGCTGGAGAAGCCTCTTGAGAGTCCCTTGAATAGCAAGGATATCAATCCAGTCAATCCTAAAGGAAACCAACCCTGAAAACTCATTGAAAGTTCTGATGCTGAAGCTCCAATACTTTGGCCACCTGGTGTGGACAGCTGGCTGGGAAGGACTGAAGGTAGAGGGAGAAGAGGGCGACAGAGGATGAGATGGTTGAATGGCATCACTGGACATGAACTTGGGCAAACTCTGGGAGATGGTCGGGGACAGGGAGGCCCGGAGTGGTGCAGTTCGTAGGGGTCAGACATAACTTGGCGACTGAACAACAACAATATAACACTGTTAAGCTGCAGCCTAAAATTGACTCCTCAGCAAGGTGTATCCCACAACCCATGTTGCAGTCATCCAGCCCCCTTTTGTCTTTGTGTCATTGTTTTTGGTGTGTGGGACAAGGACCTGGGGGATTGGATGTTTGCCTACTCTTCCTTTTGCTGTCTTTGTAATTAATACATTATATGAATCTCAGAATGACAGATTATGTTTACTGGTCAAATCAGTTAGGACTTGGCCTTGACCTTGCCTGCTGCCCTGTGTTTGACAGAAGAATAATAGAGTAAAGCTATGGGATTAAATGTGATAGACTCTTCCTTGCCTCTTTAGTTTTCTAAAAAAAATATGAACCAAATACTGATCATAGCCATAGATACCTCTTTTCAGGTGGACCATAACTTGGTAAATCAGGTATTTGAGGGCTCCTTATTCTGAGCTACAATGCCCACAATTGTTTGGTCACCAGTTCAGTTTTCTCCAGCTGGTCCTGAGGAAAATCATGGGGTGAACATATATCAGATTGTTGTATGTTCACCCTTCACAGTGATCTTCCCCAAGTTAAGAGGCTTTGCTTCCTTCTCAGTACCTGCAGACTATCAGCTATTGTCCTTTTATGAGTTACTCCAGTATCCTCTTAGAAACAAACCAACCAACCAATAAACCTAGGAGTTCATATGAGGGCTTCTTTGTAACTTTCCATAGGTATGGCATCTGTAAGCTCCAGTATCTGAGGTACCTGAACCTGATTTTGAATTCCTGTGAAGCAGACATCTTCCTAATTTGTTCAACCTAGAGACTGAATATACAAATGGACAATGGCCAGACCATATAGAAAAATAGAACTTTGACTCTCAATCTGCAGCAACCTGTCCAGAAAACCAACACACTATTAGCAATAATCAATCCAAGAGGTCAAACTGCTGTCTGTAGCAATCAGTCCAGGAAGCCAAAGTAACCCCCGTAGTAATCATCCCTAAACAGCCAGAGTCTGAATAATGCCTCCCAACCAATCACATAAGATGCTTTGCTTCTGCTGCTAAGTTGCTTCAGTCGTGTCCGACTCTGTGCGACTCCATAGACGGCAGCCCACCAGGCTCCACCATCCCTGGGATTCTCCAGGCAAGAACACTGGAGTGGGTTGCCATTTCCTTCTCCAGTGCATGAAAGTGAAAAGTGAAAGTGAAGTCGCTCAGTTGTGTCCGACTCTTCATGATGCCATGGACTGCAGCCCACCAGTCTCCTCCATCCATGGGATTTTCCAGGCAAGAGTTCTGGAGTGGGATGCCATTGCCTTCTAGTAAGGCCTTATACTTAGAATCTTTAATCAGCACATACTTGAAGCCTTCCTTTTTTCCTGCTATCAAACTTTCCACTTCTCTGCCAAATGCAGGTATGGCGGCTGATCTTTGAATAAATAGACATTGCTTGTTCTCATCTCTGAGGTTTTCCTTTATTTCCACAACTTTCTTTAAAAGCTTAGCTTCCTGGCATACTCTGTGACCGTAGGTAAGTCATTTCCTCTTTTTGGGCCTTACTTCAACTGAAAAACTGATTCAACAGTTAATCATCCTTTTATTCAACAGACATTCTATGGCACTTGAAGAAATTGGGTCCTAAGAAGTGCTAGATTTGGGGCAGATACTAGAGACACGAAGGTGAGCATATCCAGGACACAGTAGGATATGTGAACAGGCCTAATCAAGGGAAGTGTGGGCTATCTTGTATCAGCATCTATCCTGCAAAGGTGCAATGAGGTGGAGAAGTGGGAAGGAAAGGGCCAGGGAAGAATTCTACAGCATCAGTGTCTCTGGGAGAGCTGGGCCCCTCTCCTCTCCTACTGCCCACGGCGGAGGACCACAGAGTCGTGGAGCCCTCCACAGTCCTAGAGAAGCTGGAATGGCAGGAGTGTGCCGGACTCCACCTCTCGCGAGCAGAGATCTGGCCAACACAGAACGTGGAGAGCTGTGCATGGGGCTGGCGGGGGAGTGAGGCCGGCGTCTTCCCAGGTCCGCTCCCAGGCCGATGGCTGGTATGTCAGTCTCGAGCGGTTCTGGAGCCTTCCTCCCAGACACCCGGCCGCCCCCGGTCTGACTCGGCGAGCGGCTGGTGGCCCTGGGAACTGGGACCCGTTTCAGCCCAGCGCTCAACCTGCTGCTGGGACAGCCCACGTTGTCAAAGGTGAGCCGATGCCAGGAAGCTGCCTGTAGAACCAGATGAGGGGCGGAAAGCAGGCAGTGCAGTGACGGAGAAATTGGGATACAGTCCTGAGTGGAGGGACCCGAGGAACAGGCAGGGGCAGAGTGGATCCGTCATCCCCCAGGCTTGTGGCGGCAGGGGAAGCAGGTACACAGGCCTGAGCCAGTGCTGGGTTAGAGGTGTCCACAGACCGCTGTGTGCAGCGATGAACGGCCAGAACTTCCACGACTGGTTTTACAGAGCTGGTTTTGTTTGAGGTAGGTCTTGAGATGAACGGGCTTTCCTGGTGGCTCAGATGATAAAGAATCTGCCTGCAGTGCAGAAAACCTGGGTTTGATCCCTGGGTTGGGAAGATCCCCTGGAGAAGGGAATGACTGCCTGCCCACTCCAGTATTCTTGCCTGGAGAATCTCCATGGACTGAGGAGCCTGGCCGGCTACAGTCCAGAGGGTCACAAAGAATCGGACACGGCTAAGCCACTAACACTTTGACTTAACACTTAGATGAACACAAGGGAGGATCTGGATCTTCAGGCAGGGTTGGGGGCTGGGGGCTGGGGGCTGCAGGTCTAAGGGCACAGAGCTGGACAAGGAAAAAGTCTGGGTTCAGAACCAAGTGGTGACAGGATCCGGCCTGAGGGTGGTCATGCAGGAAAGGACCCTTGGGAAGTCAGCTGGGTCCCTGAACGGTGACTGGAATTGTCTGCACAGCAGAGGACTTGGACTTTTTTGGGTAGGCAAAGGTAAGCCAGCCGAAGTCTTTGAGTGTGTTAGGGAGTATATCGGGTGGGAATGTGCAGGGAGTAGTCACAGCTGGGCTCTGTCCTTTTGAGTCAAGCCTCTCCAGCAGCCTGATTGTCTGAGGTGTCCCTAGCTGCTTCTTGGGCTGCTGGAAGTGACTTGGAGGGAGGGAAGAGTGAGAGTCCCTCACGGGGCAGAGGACTGGCAGGAGTGAGGGTGACAGGCAGTGTGTATGGCAGGGGAGAGCAGAGAGCCAGGCGGGCCTGAGTTCTTTCTCAGAACTCTGTAACCTGGGGAGAGTTAACCTCTGAGCCTCAGATTCTCTTCCATAAAATGGATCTGATACCCTCCTCAAAGGCTGTGAAACATACTCAAAGTAGTATTTGTATAGTGCTTGGCACAGGCTCGATCAATCATGGTTGCTCTTGTTATCAAAGGTGGTGACGTCTGAAGGAACAGGACACGTGGTGGAGAAAGGATGGCTCCCAGAGCTCATGTGGGGATGAAAAGGGAAAACTTGCAGAGGCTCATGAAGAAGAGGAGAGAATGTTTGCCAAAGTGAAAATGAAGAGACGTGAGAAGATTGGTGGCTGATCCCTTGTATCTTTATAAGTAGGGGGCAAAAATCTGCTGAGAGTTTCCTTCAACATTCAGAATCCAGAAACTCAGTGGGCAACCCCTCCAGTACCTCTTAGTGCCTCGTCTACCCTGACTCCAGGCCCGGGTCCTCAGACTGTCCTATGGCATATAAACATGTCGTTTCAGGAGTCAATGACCCTTGAGGACATGGTCATCTACTTCTCTGAGAATGAATGGACCACTGGCTTCTATTCAGAGGGCCCTGTACAGGGAGGTGATGCTGGAGAATTATGGGGCTGTGGCTTCCCTGGGTAAGGATCTTTCCCTTTGGACTCTGCCTCTACCCTTTTGGATTTCTTGGCTCCTTCCTCAAAAGCTCAGTAGTCTTTGGTAACTAACCCTCAGCTGAGTGGCACCTTCAGGCTCCTGGACTCTTAATGACACAACCTTAGTGGTAGCTGTGAAGCAGGAAGTCCTGGCATCCATCTGGGTCTCATATAGGACATCCCTACCCCTGGCTAAGAGCTTCTGACCTTCTAATCCATGTGCTGTGGGTACAACAGATGAAGAGACGGTTCCTGGTGCCCCTCTGAGTCCTCAGTTTCCCGCACCTCAGTTTGGGAGATGCAGCCCAATAGCAAGCATCCTCATGCAGACATCTGAACTCGAGAGCTCTAGAGAGGGAGGGCCCAGTTTCTCGATGAGGGAAGTCATCTCTTTGCTCACTCACGCTGTTGTCGAGCATCCCTTCCTCTCTGCTTCCTGACCTTCAGGAGTCTCCGGGCCCCTCTCACCTGAGTACTTCTGCCCCTTTCCCTGGATTTTCTTTTCTTGTTCCCCCTAGTAATTTCCCTTCTTTCCCCTCCCACCCCTGAAGATAGGCCTGGGAGGAGCCCTGGGGTTGCTCTGTGTCACCCTGCTTACCTGCCTGTCCCGATTCCTTCCTGATGGGCAGCGTGTCCATTTCCTACACCGGCTCTGATTTTGCAGCTGGAGTGAGGGGGAACACCCTGGAGCTTGGCTCCTCGGGAAGGTCTGAATGGAGAGAGCCCGAGGGGCATCTTCCTAGGTGAGTGAGGACACGTGCCGGTCATCTGAGCAGTTCGCTTGTCTTGATCTTTAAGTTGTGCTGGGTATGTGTTCTCTTAACTTACTGCTGTAGACACCTGTGGGATTCCTTGTTTTCCTCTGTGTTCCTATGGTTTTCCGTCTTCTTGAGTCCTTGCTTCATTCATCCTGGCTCCTCTCTGTGCCATCTGCATGCATCTGACCACCATTTATCTTTACTCCCTGACTACTTTTCTGTTTGCTTTCTGATCTGAGGTGCCCCCCCTTTTTTTTAACTATCCTGGCCTGCTTATAATCTTCCAGCCGAAGATTCTGACTGTCCTTTGAGGGTAGCATGGCCATTTTTATCATTAGAAATCAAGCAGTCTAAATAACCCTAAGCCAGATAGTTCCTATTCCTCAGGGATTTCTGGCAGGAAAGCCCTGGCATTTGTCTAGGCCCAACACAGGGCTTCCCTGCTCCTGATTTCCTACTAAGAACTATGTCCTTTTATTGCCTCCGTAGGCCCGCTTCATCTTCTTTCCACAGAAGCTGTTCCGTGGACACAGTGTGACTTGAGCTGTGCTCTCCAATTTTGCATTCTCACAGTTCCTTGCTGTGTCTGGAAGTCTTTCCATGTTAGGAGACCCTTGATTGCAAGTAATAGCCCAGTTCAAACTGGGTTAAATAATAAAGAGGAATTTATTGTTTTGTGTGATTGGGAAGTCCATAGATTTTGATCAGAATTTCAGTCTCTGCCCCTCTGTCTCCTCATATGTTAGTTTCTCTCCAGTCTGGCTCCTCTCAGGGCTGTAAGGTGATTGGTAGTGTAACCAGGACTGTGCTTCTTCGCACCCAGGGGGAGGAACAGTTGCAGGCCTTCCTTAGGCTCTAACCCTGGTGGGTCACAGTCCACGTGTTGCTCTATTCACCATCTTAAGTCTTATGCCGGCTCTAAATTGGTCCCGTAGCCAGGGGGATGCTGTGCACTGATTGACTTGGCCTGGACTGCTGGTCCCTGAATGGGTCTCTCATCTAGTGAGTCAGATGGGAGAGCCTGCTTGGCTTATCTCAGTGGGCGCCTATGCCAGAAGCTGGAGTTGGGATTGCTCCCACCCAAAGGGCCTGGCTGCTCCCTAGTCGGGGAGGGGGAGGAGAATGGATGTAGGGAGGGAACCGCAGTGTCCTCTAGATTCTCTCAGGATCTCAGTACCTGTTCTCGCCACCACTCAAGGGAATTTCCCATCTCTGCTTTAGACAGAAAGCTAACAGCGAGGTTATTCCTTGAGCAAAACCTGAACTCCCTGACCTGCAGCAGGCCTTCTTGGAGCTCATGTTCCTACTCAGTTTCCCTTGGAAATTGTAGAATTGGTCTACAGTTCTGCAGGCTTGGATGGGAGTTACAAAGAGACAGAGCTTAACTAATTCTGAAGAATTTATTAGAGTGGACCTTTGTAAATATGTGCTTTACATATTTTTATCATTAGAGTTTTATTCTTAGGTGTTTATCATTAGAGTTAGAAGTGACTTCTGGAAACGGCTGAGTGAGGCTATGAGGACATTTTTATGGATGCCATAGAAAGACTCATTGTTGACCCTTATAAAAAGAGAAGGCTATGATGGATAGGAAGGAAGGGAAGTAAGAGATGGTGATTTCCCAACACAGCCTCAGGAGCAGCTCTTTGAAATTCTATCCTATCAGGATACTTTTCCATATGAATTGGCTTTCAGCTCCTAGAGGCAGGTGCAGAGACCTTAGTCTTGCCTATTTCTTCTTAACATTTTAAAATGAGTGACAGGTTTTTGTATTTTGGTGAACTGATGGAATCCCAGCTTCCCTGAACCTCTCTCTCCTGTCCTTTATATTCTTATTACTCTCAAATTTCAGGTCATCTGTGTTACCAGTCTTTCCCCAACCTTCATTCTCCCCTCCTGCTTAGACACAGGGGTGGCACTTGAGAAAAATGGACCTATTAATACTGCTTGATGACTTTAGTCGCTCTGTCATGGGTACTGATGACATTTGCAGCTCTGTTTTCTTCTTTCAGAGCGGGTGTTGAAGAGTGAGAAAGAACATTTTATCCTGAAGGAGAGCATTCACGAGCAGGCACAGGACCACATGTTGCTATTGAGTGGACCCCAGTTCTGTAGCTCCCAGGAATTCTGGTTTGGAAAAACGTGTGAAGAGGAGAAAAGCACTGTTGGGAGATGGCCTGACTGCCCTAAATAGGGCAAGTGTGGAGAACACTACACGTGACATCACAGCAGTGATTGTCAAAGATGAGATGATCTTAGTAGAAGAGCGTTCAGAGGATGCGGATGTTAACACCCACCTTGTACATCAGAAAAGCCTAAGTGAAGAGGCATTCTATATACGTGAAGAATGTGGCAAGTGTTTGGATCAAAAGGAAGACTTTGATCAACATCAAAGAATTCATAATGGACAGAAGGTCTATGGATGTAAGGAATATGGGAAGAATTTCAGTTTTAGATCACATTGCATTGTACATCAGAGGATTCACACTGGGATGAAACCATGCCTATGTCAAGAATGTGCTAAAGCCTTTGGTTGGAAGTCAAACCTGATTCAACACCGAAGAATTCACACAAGAGAGAAATCCTTTGAATGTAAGGAATGTGGGAAGGGCTTTATTCAGAACACAAGCCATACACAGTGTCAGGTATACGGCTTCACACCAGGGAGAAGCCATGTACCTGTAAGAGATGTGGGGATAGTTTTACTTGGAACCCAGTCCTTCTTCAACTTCAGAGAATTCACACTAGGGAGAAACTTTATGAATGTAAGGGCTTTGAAAAAGGCTTCATGTGGAACTCGGGTCTTGCTCGGCACCCATGGGTCCACATTGGAGAGAAGCCTCATGAATGTATTAACTGTGGGGAAAGCTTTATTTGCAAGGCACATCTCACTTGTTATCAGAGAATCCATACTAGGGAAAGAACCTAGACATGTAACAACTGTGGGAAAGCCTTCAGTTAGAATTCTGTTTTGATTACGTATCAGAGGGGCCATGCTGGAGAGAAACCGTATAACCATCAGACTTCTCACCTTCTTGAACAGTAGAGAATGCGTAATGGTGATATTTGTTTATAATTCTTATGCTGCAGGAACCCCAACCACAAGATGAAATGATGGCCCACAGTTTGTTGGACTGCAACAACCAGTATTATCTCGCCCTTTCTGAGTGAATACCCTGTACTCCAGCAAGACTGGTCTTCCTGTTCAGCCATATTCATACTAGGCAACGTTTAGTTGAGCACCTACTCTGTGTCAGGTACTGTGCTAACTGTTTTACACACATTCCTTACTTTTTAAAAATCCTGTAATGTAGGTATTCTTATCCTCATTTTATAAATGAGAAATATGAAAGAGGTTATAATACTCAAGTCCAGTCAGCTAGTAAACTTTAGAGTTGAGATTGGAACCAGGCCCAGTTGACTCTAAATCTACTATTCTTTGTGCACATTTCTAGTCTTGCCTGTTTTTACTTCTCAAGTTTCCCTGGGCTAAAAGGCTCCCTTCCTTATCTAAGACCCAGCTCCTTCCATTGAACAGACCTCTTTTCCTCTTCTAATGGTAGTCAGTGCCCCCCAAGTTGGTAGTTAATTATGTGCTGTCTTATATTTTTCTAATAGCTTCATGTTTGTTAGTCCAGCTATAAACGGCTCTCTGGAGCATGGCATTTCTTTCTGTTTTTCAAATTTTGAAGCGTATTTACTTTTGACTAGATATAACATGCTCATGATAAAAAAAAAAAAATTGAAATGGTTCAAATGTTCCTTGTCATTCCTGTCTCTCAGTCCTCCTCAGAGACAATACGTTATTTCTGTGCCTTTCTGGGTACACACACACAAAGTATTTATTAATACTGCTTTCTGTAAGTCTACCCCACTTAAAACTGTATTTGATATGAGGATATTGCTGTTATATTGCCAACTCCAGGACCTTCTCTTCCTCAGAAGTTGTGAGCCTCCTTGAGGCCCCTGAGGTGACTTAAGGAAAGCAGTGGGGATGGTCGGGGTCCTGCAGTCTTGGGAGACCTGATTGCCCTTGTGTTATGAGAGAGTACTCTGGGACTGGGAAAATGTAAATAAAGTGAAATATTTTTTTCATAAAAATTTGTATAGTTGCAACCCCTGTCACTGCACCACTCTCCTAATTCTCTCCTCATCTGTCCCCTTCTCATTGCCATCATACCCACATCCTGAAGTCAGCTGTGGGGCCATCGAAAGGAGGTAGAAATGGTCACTCTCTGATCAGGGTTCGCACTCTGTTGGGTATCCTCAGTCAGCCAGCAGTGGAAATATAAACAAGTAACTTGGCGTCAGGGTCACAAATGCCCTGCAGAGGTCCAGGATCAAAGACGAATGCTAGGAATGCTTAGATTCTCTGCAGCAAGTAAGGGGTCAGTGAAGGATTCCAAAATTAACTGTGCTTGATATTGAGTGTATAAGGTAAGACAATATTTTTAAAAGATGTTAAAATATTAACTGTGAAGAAATGCAGGATATTAATGAATGGCATGAACCATCTTAAAAGATCAGATAACCAAAGGCCCGATTCAGAGAAGCAGAATGCTGGACAACACAGATGAAACATCCATTCCAGATTCTCTACCTTTAGAGCCATTCTCCAGACTGCAGTTTGCTCCACTGCTATTTAGAATCCCACTTTTATAAACTCTCAACCAGTGAAAAGAATTTGTTAAAGGAGCAAGGAAGAGAAACCAGAGCCCTCCTTGGATGAGACTTCTGCTTTCTGAAAAGCACAAACACACTGATAACTCCAGAACTTGGCCTAACATTGTCCAGCTAGAGAACCTCTAATACGCAGTAAACATTTTGTACTACACAGAACCAGGAAATGGAAATGAGTAATGTGAACAAGTGTTTTGGGCAAGTTGTTTATTAAGCATGTATTACCAAGCAACTGCCTGTATGCAAACCACCATGTGAGGTGCTGCCAAGGAATGAGAAGTCAGACCTGCACCCTGCCTTCCTGGAATATTAACCTAGTGAGGATTAAAGGGACCAACCGAGAAAAATCAAGTGAACCAAATCATTAAAGGTTGCCAAGTGCTGTGAAGAGAATGAACAAGATCAGAAAGGGGAGGCCCTCTTTCTAAAGATGCTCACAGAAGGCCTGTCCTAAGAGTAATATCAATGCTAAGACTTGAAGGATGAGAAAGAACCTCTTATATCAAGAACAGGAAGAATGGATAGAGGGAAGAGCTGTGCAGACTACCTGATGTGTGAGGAGTTTGGCATATTCAAGAAGACAGGGTTTTAGCAAAATGATCAGGGCATGTGTGGCACCAGTTGGGATTATAGAGCTCGATGGGCCAGATCATTCAATTTCATCCTAAGTGAGAAGAGGTCACTGAAGGGTTTTCAATGGAGAGATGACATGTTTGATTCCTATTATAAGATGATGGTGAACTTCTGGCTACTGAGAGAAAATGGGTTCTAAGGGGACCAAAGTGGAAGTAGAGAGCATGTTGGAAGCTGCCAGCAGCCCAAGTTGGAGATGATGGTGGCCTGGAGAGGGTGGTGACAATGGAAATGGAAGTGGAGTGAAGAGATATTTTGGGAAGAAAATCAGTGAACTGCTAATGGATTAGATGCAAGGATAATGGACAGCGAGGAGTCAGGGGGTAGCTTCCTGGCTTGAATAGCTGAGTTAGTGGTGCCATTTACTGGAATGAGAATAGGTCTGGAATGGAAAAATCTAAAACTCTATTTAATATTAACATTTGTACTATATGTGAGATGTGCAATTAGAAATTTCAAGTAGATGGTTTTATATATGGACTGAAGCTCTGGATGGTCATACCTCAGTTCAGTTCAGTCATTCAGTCATGTCCGACCGCATGGATTGCAGCACGCCAGGCCTCCCTGTCCATCACCAACTCCTGGAGTGTACTCAAACTCATGTCCATTGAGTTGGTGATGCCATCCAACCATCTCATCCTCTGTCGACCCCTTCTCCTCCTGCCTTCAATCTTTTCCAACAACAGGGTCTTTTCCAGTGAGTCAACTCTTTGCATGAGGTGGCCAAAGTATTGGAGCTTCAGCTTCAGCATCAGTCCTTCCAGTGAATATTCAGGGCTGATTTCCTTTAGGATGGACTGGTTTGATCTCCTTGCAGTCCAAGTGATTCTCAAGAGTCTTCTCCAACACCACAGTTCAAAAGCATCAATTCTTTGGTGCTCAGCATTCTTCATAGTCCAACTCTCACATCCATGCATGACTACTGGAAAAACCAAAGCTTTGACTAGACGGACCTTTGTTGACAAAGTAATATCTCTGCTTTTTAATATGCTGTCTAGGTTGGTCATAGCTTTTCTTCCAAGGAGTAAGCATCTTTTAATTTCATGGCTGCAGTCATCATCTGCAGTGATTTTGGAGCCCCCCAAAATAAGATCTGTCACTGTTTCCACTGTTTCCCCATCTATTTGCCATGAAGTGATGGTCATACCTGGAGCTGTACATTTGGGAGTGGTCAAAGGAGCAGAAGGTATTTGAAGCTATGGGAAGAAATGAATAAAATCTCCTAGAGCTGCACTATTTAATACTGTAGCCACTAGCTATATATAGGTATTAAATTAAAAATTTAGGTCCTTAGGCACAACAGCCAGATTTCCAGCACACAGTAACTGTATGTGGCAGTTGGCTACCTTATTAAATGGTGTAGGTGTAGAACATTTTCGTTATTGCAGAAAGGTCTGTTGGACGGTACTGCCCCCAGAGAGAGTACAGCAAAATATGAGGACCCAGGATGAAGTCTTAAGGAATAAGACTCAATATTTAGGGAATCAGACGGGTGGAAGCACCAGGAATAAATGCTAAGAAAGAGCAATCAGGGACTTCCCTGATGGTCTAGTGGCTACGACTCTGTGCTACCAACGCAGGGGACCCAGGTTCAATCCCTGGCCAGGGAACTAGATCCCACGTGCTGCAACTAAGAGTTTGCATGCTGCAGTGGACCTCCAAACAAATAAGTGTTTAAAAGAAAAGAGCAGTTAGTGAGCAATTGGCAACATTACCTGTGGATACTTTATGCAAGCAACAGCTGTAATAAGGTTGACTTTCCAACTAGGACTACAGAGATTGTTAAAATCCTAAATATTCAAAAGCTCCCAGAGTGAAGTTGATACATATTGTTAGATGAGGTCAGTACCTCAAGCTGGAGGAGAGAGAGGATGAATATGAATAAGAACCCATGGAAATGGAACAGTTGGGACTTCCAGAAGAGCATCATGGAAGTGGATGAACAACCCTAGAAACTGAAAGATGGAAATGTACGTAGCAGAGCGATGGAATGACAAGACAGATTTTAGAAGCGTCACAATGAGAGAATGAGCAAAACATGGCAAAAGATAGGTGTTCCAGGAGGATTAAGAAATAGCACGTGGAGCTAGATGGCCCCTACCAAGAGAATTCCTAACTGGTCTTTTCCTTACCCGAGGCCCAGAGGCAAGCTCTTGGAAACCCTGAGCTGATAAAGTTTCCATAGTCTGCGATGAAGGATTTGTAACATGGAAGACCTTTCAATTTGTAGTGACAATGCACACATCTCAAAGTCAGAAGTGGGATAAAATTAATACGGTTGTGCCTTGGTGTCCATGGGGGATTGATTCCAGGACACCTCCCACCAAGAGACACAAAAATCCACACATGTTCAAGTCCCTTATATACAATGTCATGGGGGACTTCCCTGGAGGTCCAGTGATTAGGAGTTCCACTGCAGGGGGCACAGGTTTGATCCCTAGTCAGGAAAGTAAGATCCCACAAGCCAAGTGGCATGGCTGATGAAGTAAAAGAAAATACCATGGTTTTGCATATGATTTATGTGCTGCAAACTCAAGTTTTGTTTGGGGAAAGTTGTAAATTTTTTTTTTTTTTTAAGATTTCTGGATCCACCATTGGTTGAATCCACAGATATAAGACTGTACTCAGTTCTTAAATTTTGGAGAAATAGAAAGGGTTTATCTTTAAAAATTGATGATAATTTCTAATAAATTGCAATTAGCAAATATTAAAAACAGTCATTGATTATGGCACAATTTTGTTTTCAAAAATTTCGAAACTGGGACTGGAAAGTGAGGAAATGGAGAAATAGTGAATAGATTTTTTTTTTTTTCACACAGTGAAAATTAGCTGGCCTGCCAGGAGTCTCTTGGCAGAATGAATAATTAAATCCCTCCTGTTTTGCCACTCAGAGCCAGTTACAAAGATGCCTGTGTGAGAAGCTGCTCAGTTGCAAATGTTCGTGTGTTCTCAGTCCTGTCTTCTTTGCAACCCCTGGACTGTGGCTCTCCAGGCTCCTCTTCCATGGAATTTTCCAGGCAAGAACACTGGAGTGGGTTGCCTATTCCTGCTCCAGGGGACCTTCCCGATGCAGGGATCAAATCCGTGTCTCTTGTGTCTCCTGCATTTGCAGGTGGATTCTTTACCACTGAGCCAACCGGGAAGCCCAAGTGTAAATCAGTATCTGCAATTCTGAGCACGTCTCGTGGTTTCGCAGCCAGGGTTCTGTAACATTCACCTTTTATTCGGCTCCCAGCATCCATTCCCCTTTTCTCTGGGAACAGTAACCCAAATGTTTTTGGGGAAAGTATCCTTTCTCATCCTCTCAGCTCAGCTTTGTCTCCACCTTCAGCTTTACCAGTGGATCCTGTTTAGCTTAAGTCCATCAACCTGCCTATCCCCTTGGCAACAGAGCCAGTGAGATCTGAAGAGATATTTACTGGGCTTTCTGAAAGAGAGAGGCTTTTCTTTTTGAGAACAACCACTAGAGATGTTCTCTATCCTCCTTTGTAGGATATGTAGGAAGAAGGTACGAGGCCTGGAATTGTATCCACAACTTTTCTGTTGGGGTGGGAGAAGTCTGGGCTTCCTGGGTCTAGCATATGGATCATGAGGATGAGGCTAATACTAAGAATACAGTGGTGAAATAGACCCTGGGTCCCTGGTGACATCAGTTGAGCCACTAGTCCAAGCTTACCTGACATCGACCTACCTCTCAACTTATTAGTCACGTGAGCCCATAAACATCTTTAGTTAAAGTATGTAGATTTGGGTTTTCTATCATTTGAAAATTGATCATACTGATCCTGGCTTATATTTGAAGGCACTATTTTCTTGGACAGCACCTTAATATCACATTTTCTCTTAGTTGCCACACAAGCTCCTCCTTTGTATTCCATCTCAGTTGCTCGGAGGTTGAGTGTCAAAATAGGTGCCTTTCACACCACAACCTTAATTTCATGAATCCCACGGGAATGATGTTTGTCATATCATAACATACCTTCCAAATTTGATGAAAATCAGCTCTCAATCCCAGATTCTCCAATGGATAACTTCCTCTCTCTTTGAGGTAACTTCCAGGCTCCCCTACCCTACTCGTGTGAATATGGGGCTTCCCATATCAGCTGTGTTTTAAAGTCAGATCATGTGGACTGCCTAGGTGTTTTTCCTGTCTGCTAGAGACTTTGTCTTATTTATTTATTTTTATGTATTTATTTGTCTGCAGTGGGTCTTCATTGCGGCTCTTGGGCTCAGTAGTTTTGGTATGTGGGATATCGGTTCCCTGACCCGGGATCGAACACAGGCCCCCTGCATTGGGAGCACAGAGTCTTATCCACTCGACCACCAGGGAAGTCCTTAGAAACTTTGTTTTATTGGACATCATTCCAACACCAGTTGGAACCAGCTGTTGGAGCTGTGTGTCTGATAGCTCCCCTAGGAGAAGCAACTGATTTCTCCACCTGTCAAACTTCTGAACTGAAAAACCACAGTTTGCATTCTGTATACAGAGGACATTTTGGAGCATACTGTGTCCTGGCCTATATCAAGAGGGCCTCACTGAAACTTGGGGTGCTGTATCTTGAAATTAATATTTTTTTCTGCAGATGTGGCCAGAAGTTAGGTTAACAGATCTGCTAGCTCTGGTTTTAGACTTTAAACTCCATCCTGTTCTTTCTAGTGATTGTGAACAGTATCCCAACTCTGGAAAAACTGAGGCAGGCACAGTGTTCTCCAGGCCCTCTCCAGCATTTATTGCTAGTAGACATGGGGTCGCAAAGAGTCGGACACAGCTGAGCAGCTGAACTGAACTGAACTGAGACAGTCTAAGGATGGCCATTGTGACTGGTGAGATATGACATCTCTTGCTGTCTCTCATTTTTTTCAAAAAATACATTTATTTAGTTGAGTTTTTATGTGTTTATTTAGTCACTTGACTCCTTTAGGCAGTGCTGGGTGTGTTTTGCTGCCCGGGTTTCTCTCTAGTAGTGGCAAGCTGGGGCTCCTCTGTGCTGGGTGGTGGGCAGGCGTTCGTTGTGGTGGCCTCTCTTGTTGGGGAGCCCTGGCTGTAGGGTGCGGGACGGGACTAGTCGTGGGTCTGAGGTTTGTTGATCCCCGGCATATGGCATCTCCCTGTATGAGGAATCGATAGTTTCCCCTGCATGGCAGGTGGATTGTCCAGCAGTCAGCCACCCAGTAAGCCCTCAGTGGTATTCTGACAGTTAGCGTGTTTGAGACTGTTTTCCCGTGTTTGTATATCTCACTAAACCCTGTGAGTCAGTTTACCTGTTGCAGTGGGCTTCAGGCAAGTCTGCGGCCTATGAGTTCCATTCGGTTACCCACCCGCAGAGATGTCTTGAGGGCAGGTGTCATTGACAGAATATTCAGTGCCCCTCAGCACTGGATCTCAGGTTGCAGTTTCGCAGAATGTCCACAAGCGGCAGCACATTGCTTGCCCACCTCGGCTTGCTCGGGCAAGCACAGGCTTAGAGAAAGGTGATTAGAGTGCTGCAAAGAGTATAATCAATCTGATTTCGGTGTTGACCATCTGGTGATGTCCATGTGTAGAGTCTTCTCTTGTGTTGTTGGAAGAGGGTGTTTGCTATGACCAGTGCATTTTCTTGGCAAAACTCTATTAGTCTCTGCCCTGCTTCATTCCGCATTCCAAGGCCAAATTTGCCTGTTACTCCAGGTGTTTCTTGACTTCCTACTTTTGCATTCCAGTCCCCTGTAATTAAAAGGACATCTTTTTGGGTGTTAGTTCTAAAAGGTCTTGTAGGTCTTCATAAAACCGTTCAACTTCAGCTTCTTCAGCGTTACTGGTTGGGGCATAGACTTGGATTACTGTGATATTGAATGGTTTGCCTTGGAGACAACAGAGATCATTCTGTCGTTTTTGAGATTGCATCCAAGTACTGCATTTCGGACTCTCTTGTTGACCATGATGGCTACTCCATTTCTTCTGAGGGATTCCTGCCCGCAGTAGTAGATATAATGGTCATCTGAGTTAAATTCACCCATTCCAGTCCATTTTAGTTCACTGATTCCTAGAATGTCAACGTTCACTCTTGCCATCTCTTGTTTGACCACTTCCAATTTGCCTTGATTCATGGACCTGACATTCCAGGTTCCTATGCAGTATTGCTCTTTACAGCATTGGATCTTGCTTCTATCACCAGTGACATCCACAACTGGGTATTGTTTTTGCTTTGGCTCCATCCCTTCATTCTTTCTGGAGTTATTTCTCCACTGATCTCCAGTAGCATATTGGGCACCTACTGACCTGGGGAGCTCCTCTTTCAGTATCCTATCATTTTGCCTTTTCATACTGTTCATGGGGTTCTCAAGGCAATAATACTGAAGTGGCTTGCCATTCCCTTCTCCAGTGGACCACATTCTGTCAGACCTCTCCACCATGACCCGCCCATCTTGGGTTGCCCCGCAGGCATGGCTTGGTTTCATTGAGTTAGACAAGGCTGTGGTCCTAGTGTGATTAGATTGACTAGTTTTCTGTGAGTATGGTTTCATTGTGTCTGCCCTCTGATGCCCTTTTGCATCACCTACCATCTGACTTGGGTTTCTCTTACCTTGGATGTGGGGTATCTCTTCACAGCTGCTCCAGCAAAGCACAGCCACTGCTCCTTACCTTGGATGAGAGGTATCTCCTTACCACCACCGTTCCTGACCTTCGGATTGATTATATTCTTTGCAGCCAAAGATGGAGAAGCTCTATACAGTCAACAAAAACAAGACCAGTAGCTGACTGTGGCTCAGATCATGAACTCCTTATTACCAAATTCAGACTCAAATTGAAGAAAATAGGGAAAACCGCTAGACCATTCAGGTATGACCTAAATCAAATCCCTTATGTGAAGGGTTAATGCAGCCACAATAGGGAAAGTGGAGAAGTGCCTGCAGACGGGGCTCTCTGCTCGGGCTGAACGTACTTGCAAGTGAGGCGTTCTGCCAAGGAGTCTGGACATAGCCTTGAGTTTGATGGTCCCTTGCAAACGAGGGAACATTCCCTTCTTGTGATAAGAAGAAGGAGGAGGGCTCTGGACAGACTCTGCAGTAAGCAGAAATTTCAGTCCCTTTTGCTGTATGATAACATTTATGCACATGCGCTATACTGAAAAGGCTTGGTCATACAGTCTGGAATTCCGCCCAGGGGGGCTATATAAAAGTGAACCACAAGCTCGCTTGCTTGCGCAGTTCTTTTTCCTCTGGCCAGAATGGTGTCTGTCTTTTGTGTGTGTTGTCTTTGTGTCATTTCACTGGCAATCTCCAACATCTGGAGCCCAACGTGGGGCTCGAGTGAAACCGAAAGGGTGAGTAACCCCGGGGGGATTTTAAATCCATAGCAGGGGAACTTTTGGGAAAATCATGGGGAATTCCTCACCCTAGCAGGGGAACTTTCAGGAAATCATGGGGAATTCCTCATCATTAAGGACACAGTACATGGAGTTAGTCAAAGGACTTCTCCACTCCATAGGCGTTAAGGTCTTGACTCGTCGATTGAGTGAGCTCTTTCGCTTGGTGGAGAAATATTGTCATTGGTTTCAATATCAAACTAAGTTACAGTTAAATTTGAAGGAATGGAAAATAATTCAAAAAGAATTGAGAAAGCAACATCAGAAGGGTAATGTGATTCCTTTGAAGTTATGGACTTTATGTAATGCTGTAACACAGGCTTTGACTTTGCTATCTACTGATAATGAGAGTAAATCTAATGCTTCAATGAAGGAAGAGGCAATTTATGAGGATGTGCCAGACGTTGGTGGGGCTTCTGTGTTGCCTGAAGGCAAGGATACAGGTGAGCCTCCTCCTGTAAATGGTGAAACATCTGATTGTTCAGAATCAGATTCGGAGGCTTCTTCGGTTTCGTCAGAGGAGGGTAAAGAGATTAAAGAAATGACCCATCTATTCCAGGAGTGGTGGAAATCCCATAAGGAGGAGAAGAAATCTGCGCCTTCTGCTCCTCCTTGTGCTTCTCTTTTCCCCACTGCGGTTGGTCGGCCCGATGTGCGCAGGGAACATTGTCGGTTCTCCTTTCCTTTGTCTATGCTTCATGATGATGACTCGCCTGCTCCCCCTGGTGGTTTTATCGATCCTCCACAATTATTTCCCATCCAGAGACAGCAAGATGACAACGTGATAAATGTTCAATACACTCCTTTGGAATATAAATTTTTTAAAGATCTTAAAGCTACAGTAGCGCAGTATGGTCCTCAATCTCCCTTTGTTTTGGCTATGCTGGAATCATTGGGAAAAGGCAAATTAATTATTCCATTAGATTGGGAATCTATTGCCCAAGCTGTCTTGGAGGGTTCTCAATGGTTGCAACTTCGTAGCTGGTGGGAAGAAGAAGCTAGAAAGCAGGCTCGGATTAATGAAGGACAGAATCCCCCTGGTCCTCTTGAGGATAAGTTAATGGGAGAGGGCTGTTATCGGGCTTTAAGAGAACAGGCTCAGTACTCTGATCAGGACTTACAGCAAGTCCGCCAGGTCTTTTTACGAGCATGGCATCGTGTGGTGCCTACTGGCCACACCCAGCCCTCCTTTGTTAAAACAATGCAAGGCCCCAGTGAGCCATATACTGATTTTCTAGCAAGACTGAGGGTAGCTATGGAATGAGCTGTAGGGAGGGATGAAATTTCAGAGATATTATTACAAACTTTAGCATTTGAAAATGCAAATACTGAATGCAAACGTATCCTGGGACCATTAAAAGGACAGGGTGCATCTATAGCTGAATATATCAGAGCCTGCTTGGGAGTAGGAGGAACAGAGCATCAGGCTAGTGTCTTTGCTACAGCCTTGGCCAAAGCTATGAGACCACAAAAGGGAGGTAACTGCTTCCATTGTGGAAAACCTGGTCACATGAGAAGAGAATGTTGGAAATTAAAAGCTGATCAAGGTGCAATTCCTAAAGACAGATCTTTTGCTGGGAGGAATAAGACTCCTCCCGGACCTTGCCGTCGATGCGGGAAGGGGCTTCACTGGACCAATGAGTGCAAATCTAAAACAGACAAAATGGGCAACCCGATACCGGGAAACTATCCTGCGGGCCTGAGTCCTTGGGGCCCAGGAACAATACCGGAGGCTTTTCCTCCTTGCCCTCCTTCCCTCCCAGCAACAGTGACCAGTCAATGCCTCATTAAAAGGACCTCAAATGATGATTTCAGACTTACGGTCTGCTACTTCAGGAAGTGCTGCTGCTGATTTGCCACTAGCTGAGAATGTTCTTTTGTCACCAGGAGGAGGCATTTACAAATTAAAAACAAATGTATTCGGACCACTGCCTAAAGGCACCTTTGGCTTAATATTAGGCCGTAGCAGTGCGGCTTTGAGAGGTCTAACCATAATTCCTGGGGTAATAGACCCCGACTATGTTGGGGAAATCTTGATTATGGTTTCTACTTCTACCACGCTTTCATTATTAGCTGGGGAACGTATTGCTCAAATACTTCTCCTACCTTATCATCCCTTTTTGGCTCTTCCTAATGAACGAACAGGAGGATTTGGAAGTACTGGGCGACATATATTTTGGGAAATGCTTATCAAAGATTCTCGCCCTGTTCTCTCCTTAATTATACAAGGAAAAAACTTTGAGGGACTAGTAGACACAGGGGCAGATGTTTCAGTTATTTCTTCTCAACAATGGCCCCAAGATTGGAAAAAAGAAAAAAGCCCTCTAATGCTGACGGGACTGGGCTCTATTGCAGATGTCTGGAAGAGTACCCATCCCTTGCAATGCCAATTCCATAATGCAAGATCAGTGTCTGTTACCTTTTATATTGTAAACATACCTATTACTATTTGGGGAAGAGATCTTCTCTCTCCATTAGGGGCTTTTGTAACCATTCCACCGGAAAACTAGTAGCCACTGCTCAAATTCTTCGAGCACTCCCATTAAAATGGTTAACTAATACTCCAAAATGGGTTGAGCAGTGGCCATTACCACAAATGAAGCTCGAGGCGTTAGAACAATTAGTACAAGAACAACTCCAACTTGGTCATATAGAGCCCTCTACCTCCCCCTGGAATTCTCCTGTTTTTGTTATAAAAAAGAAATCTGGAAAATGGAGAATGTTAACCGATTTACGAGAAGTTAATAAATGTATTGAACCTATGGGAGCATTACAATTGGGACTCCCCTCTCCAGCTCTTATTCCTCAGAATTGGTCCTTAATGGTGCTAGATCTTAAGGACTGTTTTTTTGCCATTCCCCTACAATTACAAGATAGAGATAAATTTGCTTTTACAATTCCTGTTCTTAATCATGCTCAGCCTGTTAAGCGTTATCAATGGACAGTCTTACCACAGGGAATGACAAATAGTCCTACTTTATGTCAAGAATTCATAGCTTGCTCTTTACAATCCCTCCGTCAAGAATACCCCAATTATATTCTATATCAGTATATGGATGATCTCCTATTAGCAGCTCCTAGTATTGTCGAACGTGATGAATTCTTTCTAAAAGTACAGGAGGCTTTAAGACTATACAATTTGCAAACAGCCCCAGAAAAAATTCAAAAGGACTTTCCTATTTCGTATTTAGGGACAATATTGGAACAACATAGAATAATGCCCCAAAAGTTGCAATTCAGAAGAGACCACCTCAAAACCTTAAATGATTTTCAAGTTATTGGGAGATATCAATTGGCTACGCCTGGTACTTGGGATTCCTACTTATCAATTACGACATTTGTTTTCTTCTTTAGCGAGAGATAACAGCTCTGGATAGCCCCCGGACTTTAACCCCATTGGCTTTACAGGAACTTCAATTTGTTGAGCAACGACTAAATGACGGCTTTTTTATTTACTTACATGCGTCTCAACCTATTTTGTTTATAATATTTCATACCCCTTATTCTCCATCTGGTGTAATTGCTCAAGAAAAAGGATTAATAGAATGGATTTTCTTACCTAACAGCTTTTCAAAAAAAATGACTACATATATGGATAAATTAGCCTTCCTTATACAGAAAGGTCGCCATCGCATTTTACGATTGTCAGGATGTGAACCACACCAGATTGTTACTCGGTTAACAACTGCTCAAATATCTCGATGTTTACAATTTAATGAAAACTGGCAAATTTCTCTTGCCTCATTTCCTGGTTCGTTTTCTAATCACTATCCATCATCTAAATTGATTGATTTTCTTCGGGCTAACTCTATGATATCTCAATCCCCAATTTCAGATGTTCCAGTTAAGGGACCCACTATTTTTACAGATGCAAATAAAAATACCACTGGATATTGGACCCTGGAAAGTTCCAAGGTTCTCCCCCATTCATTTTCTTCTGTACAGCCCGCTGAATTGGGGGCTATCTATTTAGTTTTACAAGATTTTCCCCAACTTCCTATTAACATTGTTTCAGATTCTCGATATGCTGTTCTCTCTTGCTTACAGCTTCCCCATGTCTCCCTTCCACTGACCCTTAAAACAGCTATTGATAAATTGTTTTACCAAGTACAACAATTGCTCTTGCAGCGTTCAGAGTTAATTTTCTTTACTCACATTCGTGCACATTCCGCCCTTCCTGGACCCTTATCATTCGGAAATGCTACAATTGATGCCTTAATTTATCCTATAGAAGCAGCAAAACAAGAACATCTCTTACAGCATACCAACTCCAAAGGGTTACAAAAATCTCATACTATTACTCGAAAACAAGCTCAAAATATTGTTCGCTCTTGTTCCATATGTGCACCTTTTACTTTGCCATTTACCCCACCAGGTGTCAACGTAAGAGGACAACAAGCAAATCAGATATGGCAAATGGATGTAATTTACGTACATCATACTATAGACACATGCACACGTTTTCAATGGACCACTGCATTACATTCTGAAAAGGCTGATGCTGTTATTACTCATTTGTTATCTTGTTTTGCAGTTATGGGATTACCAATTGAATTGAAAACTGATAATGCACCTGCCTACCAATCCGCGAAATTAGCTCACTTTTTATCCCAATATCATATAACTCATACTTTTGGTATTCCTTATAATAGTTAAGAGCAAGCTATCATTGAAAGAGCTAATCGTACCTTGCGTGAATATCTTGAAAAAATAAAAAAAGGGGGAACAGGAGAGATATATGAAACCTAAAGACATTTTGAATAAAACCTTACTTACCCTAAATTTTTTGAATATTTGGAGCAAGGGAAATCTATCAGCAGCAGAGTTGCATTTTCAAGGGAAAGAAGAGGATAAGAAGATCTTGAATATGCCTATTTGGTATAAAGATAAAGAGAAAGGTTGGATCCCAGCATCATTAATATATCTGGGACGAGGGTATGCTTTCATTTCTGTTAATAATTACAGGTTTTGGACCCCAGCGAGATTGATCAAAATCGACAATGGCTGATCCCTTTGTTCAAAAATTCAAAGAGCTTACTATGCAGAGAAGCTTTACTTTTGGTACAAGGGAAGCAACACCTCCTACATGGGGTCAAATGAAGAAGTTGACCCAGGAAGCAGAAAAGACGTTAATGAAAGCGGGACAGCCTCTGAATCCTACCAATCTTTTGCTTGCCATGATGGTGGTGGTAACATGTCAGGTAATCGGTGTCTCGGCAAGTAATCATACGTATTGGGCATATATACCTAATCCCCCATTAGTAAGAGTAGTTTCCTGAGGGGAACCAGAAGTGCAGGTATGCACTAATGAGACTGCCTTCTTTCCCCCACCAGCTTGCGGGGGAACAGAACAACTATCTCATCATAAACAACAGTATAATATTAGTAGTTTGACCATTGCAGCGGAAAGTATTCCTTTGTGCATAGGAGGACACACTTTTGTCTGTCCGCTAAGGAACATTCTCATCATTCCTATAATACATGGGGGGTAAAATATAATAATTATCATTTTGCTACTTTTACTATGCTTGTTTCCACCAGGGGCTTTTAACACCTCGATAGAACCGCTAGACATTCATAATGGAATATATATGTCACTATGTCCTGTTAACTGTTTTGCTCCTTCTCTAGAATCTTTGGAATGGGAATGTTGCCAAGGTCATCAACCCTTTAAAGTCATGAATTATTCTGGGTCTGTCATTGTAGATTGGAGTCCAGATCATGGGCAATTCTTAGAAAAATGGTCAAATAAGTCTCTTAGGTGGCATCGTGCAAATAGCACTTTGATGGGCAATGGTAATGAAACAGTTAAATGGCAGCAGTTTGCACTTGTCCCTCCTCAATTACAATTGCAGGGATATCCACACATTCAAGGGGATATTTGGAAACTATGGGCAGTTTCTGGTAATCTCACTGTCTGGTCAGGAAACTATACTTTGGACAGTGGTGACTCTTCAGGTCCATTTCATGTTAATTTACACGTTAATAAATCTTATTCCGCAATGGCATGTGTAAAATATCCTTTTGCATTGTTATATGGAAATTGGACCTGGAATGATACTGTGGGGTCTGTGTCATGTGACTACTGTAATCTAACTCAATGTGTAAATCAGTCTTGGTGGAAAGAATTTGAAAGACGAGTGTGTAACTCCAATTTTTCGTTAGTAATTGTTAAAGCTTGGACAGAAGTATGGTTGCCTATAAATCTGACTAGACCATGGTCAGATTCTTTTGCTGTTTCTCATCTAGTAACCGCTGTACAGACTTTGTTACATCGATCTCAACGTGTGCTTGGTGTGGTCATTACTTCGATTCTAACAGTCGCGTCAGTAACTGCAACAATGGCGGTAGCAGGCCTCGCGTTACACCAAGGAATTCAAACAGCTGATTTTGTTCAGGACTGGCATAAAGACTCTCATTTGTTATGGCAACAACAGCGAGATTTGGATGCACAACTTGCTACTGACGTGCTCAATCTTCAACACACCGTTTCCTGGCTTGGAGATCAATTAGCTGTTTTATCTACACAAAGTGTGTTGAAATGTGATTGGAATTCTTCTCAGTTTTGTATAACACCTGTACCATTTAACATGAGTGAGGGATGGGAAAGAGTAAAACGATCTTTGACTGGACATCAAAATCTCACTACAGAAATTATGGACCTGGAACGACAAATTTTGTCTACTTTTAGCGGGACTTTACCTGACATTGTGGGGTCTGGTTTGTTGAAAAGTCTTCAAGAAGGATTGAATAACTTAAATCCATTAGGGCATGTATCCACACTAATTGGGACTACCTTTGGGAACACTATGTTTATATTACTTTTATGTTGTGTTGCTTTTCTAGTCTTCCAACGATGGCGGAAAAGGAAACAACTAAAGCGTGAAGCAGAGAAGATCCAGACCATGCCACAATTTATTAAAGCAAATAAAAAAGGGGGAGATGAAGGGTTAATGCAGCCACAATAGGGAAAGTGGAGATGTGCCTGCAAACGGGGCTCTCTGCTCGGGCTGAATGTACTTGCAAGTGAGGCGTTCTGCCAAGGAGTCTGGACATAGCCTTGAGTTTGATGGTCCCTTGCAAACGAGGGAACATTCCCTCTTGTGATAAGAAAAAGGAGGAGGGCTCTGGACAGACTCTGCAGTAAGCAGAAATTTCAGTCCCTTTTGCTGTATGATAACATTTATGCACATGCGCTATACTGAAAAGGCTTGGTCATACAGTCTGGAATTCCGCCCAGGGTGGGCTATATAAAAGTGAACCACAAGCTTGCTTGCTTGCGCAGTTCTTTTTCCTCTGGCCAGAGTGGTGTCTGTCTTTTGTGTGTGTTGTCTTTGTGTCATTTCACTCACAGTCTCCAACACTTATGCTTATACAGTGGAAGTGAGAAATAGATTTAAGGGCCTAGATGTGATAGATAGAGTGCCTGATGAACTATGGAATGAGGTTTGTGACATTGTGCAGGAGACAGGGATCAAGACCATCCCCATGGAAAAGAAATGCAAAAAAGCAAAATGGCTGTCTGCGGAGGCCTTACAAATTGCTGTGAAAAGAAGAGAGGCGAAAAGCAAAGGAGAAAAGGAAAGATATAAGCGTCTGAATGTAGAGTTCCAAAGAATAGCAAGAAGAGATAAGAAAGCCTCCTTCAGCGATCAATGCAAAGAAATAGAGGAAAACAACAGAATGAGAAAGACTAGAGATCTCTAAGAAAATTAGAGATACCAAAGGAACATTTCATGCAAAGATGGGCTCGATAAAGGACAGAAATGGTATGGACCTAACAGAAGCAGAAGATATTAAGAGGTGGCAAGAATACACAGAAGAACTGTACAAAAAAGATCTTCACGACCCAGATAATCACAATGATGTGATCACTAATCTAGAGCCAGACATCTTGGAATGTGAAGTCAAGTGGGCCTTAGAAAGCATCACTGTGAACAAAGCTAGTGGAGGTGATGGAATTCCAGTTGAGCTATTTCAAATCCTGAAAGATGATGCTGTGAAAGTGCTGCACTCAATATGCCAGCAAATTTGGAAAACTCAGCAGTGGCCACAGGACTGGAAAATGTCAGTTTTCATTTCAATCCCAAAGAAAGGCAATGCCAAAGAATGCTCAAACTACCGCACAATTGCACTCATCTCACATGCTAGTGAAGTAATGCTCAAAATTCTCCAAGCCAGGCTTCAGCAATACGTGAACCATGAACTCCCTGATGTTCAAGCTGGTTTTAGAAAAGGCAGAGGAACCAGAGATCAAATTGCCAACATCCACTGGATCATGGAAAAAGCAAGAGAGTTCCAGAAAAACATCTATTACTGCTTTATTGACTATGTCAAAACCTTTGATTGTGTGGATCACAATAAACTGTGGAAAATTCTGAAAGAGATGGGAATACCAGATCACCTAACCTGCTTCTTGAGAAATCTGTATGCAGGTCAGGAAGCAACAGTTAGAACTGGACATGGAACAACAGACTGGTTCCAAATAGGAAAAGGAGTACGTCAAGGCTGTATATTGTCACCCTGCTTATTTAACTTATATTCAGAGTACATCATGAGAAACGCTGGACTGGAAGAAACACAAGCTGGAATCAAGATTGCTGGGAGAAATATCAATAACCTCAGATATGCAGATGACACCACCCTTATGGCAGAAAGTGAAGAGGAGCTAAAAAGCCTCTTGATAGTGAAAGAGGAGAGTGAAAAAGTTGGCTTAAAGCTCAACATTCAGAAAACGAAGCTCATGGCATCTGGTCCCATTACTTCATGGGAAGTAGATGGGGAAACAGTGGAAACAGTGTCAGACTTTTATTTTGGGGGCTCCAAAATCACTGCAGATGGTGACTGCAGCCATGAAATTAAAAGACGCTTACTCCTTGGAAGAAAAGTTATGACCAACCTAGATAGTATATTCAAAAGCAGAGACATTACTTTGCCGACTAAGGTCCGTCTAGTCAAGGCTATGGTTTTTCCTGTGGTCATGTATGGATGTGAGAGTTGGACTGTGAAGAAGGCTGAGCGCCGAAGAATTGATGCTTTTGAACTGTGGTGTTGGAGAAGACTCTTGAGAGTCCCTTGGGTTGCAAGGAGATCCAACCAGTCCATTCTGAAGGAGATCAACCCTGGGATTTCTTTGAAAGGAATGATGCTGAAGCTGAAGCTCCAGTACTTTGGCCACGTCATGCGAAGAGTTGACTCATTGGAAAAGACTCTGATGCTGGGAGGGATTAGAGGCAGGAGGAGAAGGGGATGAGGGAGGATGAGACGGCTGGATGGCATCACGGACTCGATGGACGTGAGTCTGAGTGAACTCCGGGAGATGGTGATGGACAGGGAGGCCTGGCGTGCTGCGATTCATGGGGTCACAGAGTCGGACACGGCTGAGCGACTGAACTGAACTGAACTGATTAGAGTGCAGTGCGCCAGCACAAATCCTCACGGGCTTGTGTCTCTTGGCCTCTCTCGTGTTTGTATATTTCAGTAAACCCTGTGAGTCAGTTTACCTGTTGCAGTGGGCTTCTGGCATGTCTGCTGTTTCCGAATCCTGTTTTGTTTACCCACCTCTGGTGATGTCTTGAGGGCAGGTGACATTCAGTTCAGTCAGTTCAGTCGCTCAGTCGTGTCCGACTCTCTGCGACCGCATGAATCGCAGCACGCCAGGCCTCCCTGTCCATCACCAACTCCGGAGTTGACTCAAACTCATGTGCATCGAGTCGGTGATGCCATCCAGCCGTCTCATCCTCCCTCATCCCCTTCTCCTCCTGCCTCTAATCCCTCCCAGCATCAGGGTCTTTTCCAATGTCAACTCTTCGCATGAGGTGGCTGAAGTATTGGAGTTTCAGCCTCAGCATCAGTCCTTCCAATGAACACCCAGGACTGGTCTCCTTTAGGATGGACTGGGTGGATCTCCTTGGAGTCCAAGGGACTCTCAAGAGTCTCCTCCAACACACTGACAGCCCCTCAAAACTCCTTGTGAATGTGCAGTGCCCTTCAGCCCTGGGTCCCAGGTTGCAGTTCCGAAAATTGTCCACAAGGCGGCAGCACGTTGCCAGCCCAACTCGGCTTGCTCAGACAACCAGAGCCTTAGTGAAAGGCCGGTTTGTAGCCCGCCTGTGAGTTCGAATGCAATGTGCCAGCCCAAAGACCCACGGACTTGTGTCTCCCAGCCTCTCTGCCCGTCCCCTTCACCCCGGAAGATATATCCCAACCGCTGCAAAACCGCTGTGCTGAGGATGCTGCCGCTTGTAGGTGGGGCGCCTCTTAAGAATGGTGATGGGAAATGGAAGCCCTTCTCAGGACACGTGGAGCGGGGATTATTAAGAGCTCTTGCAGCCCAGGGGGGCTGCTAGGTGTTGGGTGCACCTGGCCTGGGTTTGCTGTAGGCAGACCGGTCTGGAGCTGCAGGTGGGGTGCCAGTTGAGGGAAAGAGACACCGCTGGTTCTCACTCGCCTGGGCATCCTCTACAGCTCCTCAGCCCCTGCAGGGTCCAGCCTTGCCATCCAGGAGGGCTCAGGCTCCAGAAATGTGACACCAGCCAGGTCGCGGAGGCCTCAGGGGAATATAGTAGGCGTTTCTTTCCTTTCCTCATGTAACCATTTATTTTGTGGTGGCATCTAGGTGATTTAATCGTTGCTTTGGTTTGAGGTGAACAGCAACTTGATTTTTTTTCTTCGTGTGAAAGTGTGGATTCGTTGTCGGATTCTTCTTCCATTGGGAATATTCTGGAGCGCCCAGCAGAGCTTCCTGTGAATATATTTGAGTTTGCATATGTGACTCCAAAGCACCTCTTTGGTCCCTCCCTTTAACCTTTCCCCTGTTGTAGCAAAGGTTTCTTGCTTTACCTGGTAACCTCTACTGCGTGTGTAACCAGTTTACACGTGTCGCTTTCCGTATTCTCTCTGCGCGTGGTGGCCTGTCGTATTTGGTTTTGCGTCTGTGCGTTAGATCAGGCAGCGTGACCGTGTCTAACTTCATCATGTTGGTGCAGATGTCATTAGGTGCAATTTCACTTCTCTCCCAAGGCTGAGTGAGAGCCCATTGCCTCTATAGAGCCATGTCCTTCCCACGTCCAAGGACATCTGGGGGACTTCCACGTTCTCACCCGTGTCCACAGGGCTCCTCGAACTGTGGGGTTCATGTGTGCTGGAATTAATGTTTCTCTGGAGACGTGGGCAAAAGTCGGATTACCAGATCTGCCTGCTCCGGTTCTGTCTGTTTAATGAATTATTTATTTGGGGGCTGTGCTGGGTCTTCATTGCTGCTGCACCTTGGCTTTCTCAAACTGTGGTGCATGGGCCTCTGGTTGCATTGGTTCCTCTTGTCGTGGAGCACTGACTGGAAAGCTCAGGCTCAGTAGTTGTGGCGCATGGGCTTAGTTGCCCTGAACCGAGTGGGATCTTCCTGGACCAGGGGTCGAACCCATGTCCTCTGTGTTGGCAGACCGATTTTCACCACTGGACCACCAGGGAAGTCTGGCTCTGGTTTTTGACTTTAAAGTTAACTGCATCCTGTTCTTTCTAGCGTCTGTGGCCAGGTTCACATCCATGAAAAGCTGAGGAGGGCGCAGCTTTCTCCAGGTCTTCTCCTGCATTTGCTGCTTGTAGACAGTCTGAGGATGGCCATTATGACTGAGAAGATAAGACATCTCTCTGTCTCGCTCTCATTTTTTTTCTTTTTCCAGAAAAATCCATTTGTTCTATTGAGTTGAGTTCTTCTGTATTTGTTTATTTAGTCGATTCCATCGCTGTGCTGGGTCTTCCCTGGGCGCGGCGGGCGGGGGCTCTTCTGTAGTTGCGGTGGGCAGGCTTTCATTGTGGTGGTCTCTCTTGTTGGGGAGCCCTGGCTTTAGGGCAGGCGGCTGGAGTAGTTGTGAGTCTCGGGCTTCGTTGACCCCCGACATATGGGTCTCCCAGCTGAGGAATTGATAAACGGTGTCCCTTGCCTTGCAGGGGATTGTTGGGCAATGATCTACCCCCGAAGCCCTTGGTGGTGTTTTGATTGGCATTTCCCTGATGATGAGCATGTTTGAGCCTGTTTTCCCATTTTTGTAAACCCTGTGAGTCCGTTTACCTTTTGCAGTGGGCTTCGGGCACGTCTGCCATTCCTGAATCCTCTTTCGGTTACCCCCCCTCCGGTGATGTCTTGAAGGCAGGTGACATTGCTGCTGCTGCTGCTGCTAAGTCGCTTCAGTCGTGTCCGACCCTGTGCGACCCCAGAGACGGCAGCCCACCAGGCTCCCTGATCCCTGGGATTCTCTAGGCAAGAATATTGAAGTGGGTTGCCATTTCCTTCTCCAATGCATGAAAGTGAAAAGTGAAAGTGAAGTCGCTCAGTCGTGTCCGACTCTTCGCGACCCCATGGACTGCAGCCTACCAGGCTCCTCCGTCCATGGGATTTTCCAGGCAAGAGTATTGGAGTGGGTTGCCACGTGACACTGACAGCCCCTAAAAACGCCTTGTGAATGTGCCACGTCCATCAGCTCTGGGTCTCAGGTTGCAGTTCTGAAAGTTGTCCACAAGGCGGCAGCACGTTGCCAGCCCACCTTGGCTTGCTCAGGCAACCAGAGCCTTAGTGAAAGGCCTGTTTGTGGGTTGTAATTCGAGTGCAGTGTACCAGCACAGAGACCCACGGGCTTGTATCTCCTGGCCTCTCTGCCCGTCCCCTTCAGCCCGGAAGACATATTCCAACCGCTGCAAAACCGCTGTGTTGAGGATGCTGCCACTTGTAGGCGGGGAGACTAAGGATGGCTGCGGAGGTGGAAGTCCCACATTGCCAGGACTGCTGGAGCGGGGACTGTTAAGAGCTCTTGCAGCCCAGGGGGTCCCCAGGTGTTGGGTGCGCCTGGCATGGGTTTGCTGTAGGCGGGCCGGTCTGGATTTTGCAGGTTGGGGTCTCAGTCATGGGGGAAGAGACCCTGCTGCTCCCGGGTTCTCATTTGCCTGCTCATCTTCTTCAGCCCCTACGGGGTCCAGCCTCAGGATCCAAGAGGGCTCAGGCTCCAGATATGTGACGCCAGCCAGGACGCGGAGGCCTCAGGGGAATCTGGTAGGCGTTTCTTTCTTTCCTCTTCTCACGTAACTTTTATTTTTTACTGGCATCTAGGTGACTTAATCATTCCTTTGGTTTGAGGGGAATAGCAGCTCCATTTTCTTTTTCCCAGTGGAAATGTGGATTTTTATTTTCAAGTTCTTTTTCCATTAGAAGTATTCCAGAGCGCCCAGCTGAGCTTCCTGTGGGCATATGAGTTTGCATATGTGAGTCCAAAGCTACTCTCTGATCCCCTCCTCTTGCCTTTCGTCTTGTTTTATTCTGGGACCCTCTGCTTGGTGTGTAAGGAGTTGATGTGTGCTGGTTTTCATATTCTGTCCGTAAGTGATGTTCTATCCTGTCTTTCTCTCTCTCCGCTGCAGTAGTTCAGCTAGTGTCGTCATGCCTCGCTCCATCATGTCCATGCAAATAATCATGATTTCATTCTTTGTCACGTTTCTTTCTTGAAGCTGAGTGAGAGTCCAGGCCTCAGTAGAGCCAACTTCCTGTATCGTTCCAGTCCGAGGACATCTTGGAGCCTTCCGCGTTCTCTCCTGTGTCCATAGAGCTGTGCCGAACTTGGGGGTTCAGGTGTGTGGGAATTACTGCTTTCTCCGGAGACATTAGCAAAAGTCAGATTCCCGGATCTGCTTGGTCTGGTTTTCTTCGTTTACTAGTTTTATTTATTTATCATGTTTTTGGCTGCGCTGGGTCTGCATTGCTGCTGCCCCTTGGCTTCTAACGTTTGGTGCATGGGCTTCTCGTTGCGGTGGCTTCTCCTGTCCTGGGGCACCGGATCGAGAGCACAGACAGGGTAGTTGTGGCTCACGGGCTTAGTTGCCCTGGAGCGTGGGGAATCTTCCTGGCCCAGGGATCAAACCCATGTCCTCTGCATTGGCAGACGGATTCTTAACCGCTGGACCACCGGGAATGTACTAGCTCTGGCTTTAGACTTTAAAGGAAATTCCATCCTCTTCTTTCTAGTGGTTGTGACCAGTTTGCATCTCTGGAAAAGCTGAGGAGGCACGGTTTTCTCCCAGGCCCTCTGCAGCATTTATTGCTTGTAGACAATCTGAGGATGACCATTCTGACTGGTGAGATATTACATGTCTTTCCCTCTCTGTCTCTCTCTCTCTTTTTTGTTTTTTTTTTTTTTCTCTCAAAATAATACCTTTCTTTCATTCAATTGAATTTTTCTGTGTGTATTTATGTAGTCCGTTGACACCTTTCGGCAGTGCTGGGTGTTTTTTGCTGCCCAGGTTCTCTCTAGCGGCAGCAGGCGGGGGCTCTTTAGTTGGGGTGGGCAGACTCTTTGTGGTGGCCTCTGTTGTTGGGGAGCACTATCTCTTAGGCGGGGGGTTGGAGTAGTTGTGGGTCTTGGGCTCTGTTGATCCTCGGCATATGGGATCTGCCTGGATGAGGAATCAATACGGTGTCCCCTGCGTGGCAGGTGGATTTTTTTCCAGTGAACCACCCAGGAAATCCTCGGTGGTCTTTTGATTGGCATTTTCCTGTGTTTGAGCCTGTTTTCCCATGTTTTTATATTTCACTAAACTCTGCGAGTCAGTTTATCTGTTGCAGCAGGCTTCTGGCAAGTCTGCGGTTTACGAATCCCGTTTTGATTACCCGCCTCCGGTGGTGTCTTGAGGGCAGGTGACATTGACAGCCCCTAAAATCGCTTTGAGAATGTGCAGTGCCCATCAGCCCTGGTTGCAGTCCCCACAAATGTCCACAAGGTGGCAGCACGTTGCCAGCCCACCTCGGCCTGCTCAGGCAACCAGAGCCTTAGTGAAAGGCCTGTTTGTGGGCTGTAAATTAGAGTGCAGTGTGCCCACGGGCTTGTATCTCCTGGCCTCTCAGCCTGTCTCCTTCAGCCCGGAAGACATATCCCAACTGTTGCAAAACCGCTGTGCTGAGGATGCTGCCGCGTGTAGGTGGGGCAACTCTAAGGATGGCTGCGGGAGGTGGAAGCCCCACTCCCAGGACACGTGGAGCTGGGACTTTTAAGAGCTTTTGCAGCCCAGGAGGGCTCCCAGGTATTGGGTGTGCCTGGCATGGGTTTGCTGCAGGTTGGCCCGCCTGGATTTGCAGGTTGGGGTCCCAGTTGGAGGGCAAGAGGCACTGCTTGTCCTGGGTTCTCACTTACCTGCCCATCATTTTCAGCTCCTTCAGCCTCCGCGGGGTCCAGCCTCAGGATCCAAGAGGGCTCAGACTCCAGAAATGTGATGCCAGCCAGGTACCTGGCGACCTTGGGAGTATATTAGATCTTTCTTTCTTTCTTTCCTTTGCTCATTTAACGTTTATTTTTCACTGGCACCTTGGTGAATTAATCATTGCTTTGGTTTGAGGGGAATTGCAGCTGCACTTTCTTTTTCCAGTGGCATTGTCAATTTTTATCGTTCTTTTTCCATCAGGACTGTTCCAGAGCAGCCAGCTGAACTCCCTGTGAATACATGAGTTTGCATATGTCACCAAAGCAACTCTTTGACCCTTCATTTTACCTCTCCCCTTTTGCAACCAAAGGTTTTTTGTTTTATTCTGGGACCCTCTGACTTCGTCGCATATTTGTCTCTCTCTCTCTGCAGTAATTCAGTTAGTGTGGCCATGTCTAGCTCCATCATGTCCACGCAAATGTCATTATGTCATTCTTTGTCCCATTTCTTTCTTGGGGCTGAGTGAGGGTCCAGGGCCTCTATAGACAGAAATTCCTGTATTGTTCCAGGGTCAAAGGACATCTGCGTGGCTTCCGTGATCTCACGTAAGCCCAGGGCTACACCAGACTTCGGGGTTCAGGTGTGTTGGAATTAAGATTTTCTCCAGAGATGCAGGCAAAAGTCAGATTACCAGATCTGCTGGCTCTCGCTTTAGACTTTAAAGGAAATTCCATCCTCTTCTTTCTAATGGTTGTGACCAGTTTGCATCTCTGGAAAAGCTGAAGAGGCACGGTTTTCTCCAGGTCCTTGGCAGCATTTGTTGCTTGTAGACAATCTGAAGATGGCCAGTCTGACTGATAAGAGATGACATTTCTCCCTTTCTTTTTCTGTTTTTAAAAAAAATTTTTTTGTTTTATTCAATTGAATTCTTCTGTATTTATTTATTTAGTCAGTTGATTCCATCGCCGTGCTGGGTCTTCCCTGCTGCCCGGGTTTTTCCCTGGGCACGGCAGGCGGGGGCTCTTCTGTAGTTGCAGTGGGCAGGCTTTCATTGTGGTGGCCTCTCATTTGTGGGAGCTCTGGCTTTAGGGCATGGAGTTGGAGTAGTTGTGAGTCTTGAGCTTCACTGACCCCTGACATATGGGTCTCCCCAGATGAGGAATCAATACCGTGTCCCTTGCCTTGCAGGGGGATTGTTGTGCAGTGAACCACCCCGGAAGCCCTTGGTGGTGGTTTGATTGGCATTTTCCTGATGATAAGCATGTTTGAATCTGTTTTCCTGTGTCTGTATGTTTCAATAAACCCTGAGTCAGTTTACCTGTTGCAGTGGGCTTCTGGCTGCTGCTGCTGCTGCTAAGTCACTTCAGTCGTGTCCGACTCTGTGCGACCCCATAGACGGCAGCCCACCAGGCTCGCAGTTTCTGAATCCTGTTTTGGTTACCCCCCTCTGGTGATGTCTTGAGGGCAGGTGACATTGACAGCCCCTAAAAACACCTTGCTAGTACAGTAATGCTCAAAATTCTCCAAGCCAGGCTTCAGCAACACATGAACTGTGAACTTCCTGATGTTCAAGCTGGTTTTAGAAAAGGCACAGGAACCAGAGATCAAATTGCCAACATCCACTGGATCATGGAAAAGCAAGAGAGTTCCAGAAAAACATCAATTTCTGCTTTATTGACTATGCCAAAGCCTTTGATTGTGTGGATCACAAGTGTGGAAAATTCTGAAAGAGATGGGAATACCAGACCACCTGACCTGCCTCTTGAGAAATCTGTATGCAGGTCAGGAAGCAACAGTTAGAACTGGACATGGAACAACAGACTGGTTCCAAATAGGAAAAGGAGTACATCAAAGCTGTATATTGTCACCCTGCTTATTTAACTTATATACAGAGTACATCATGAGAAACGCTGGACTGGAAGAAACACAAGCTGGAATCAAGATTGCCGGGAAAAATATCAGTAACCTCAGATATACAGATGACACCACCCTTATGGCAGAAAGTGAAGAGGAACTAAAAGCCTCTTGATGAAAGTGAAAGAGGAGAGTGAAAAAGTTGGCTTAAAGCTCAACATTCAGAAAACGAAGATCATGGCATCCGGTCCCATCACTTCATGGGAAATAGATGGGGAAACAGTGGAAACAGTGTCAGACTTTATTTTTTGGGGCTCCAAAATCACTTCAGATGGTGACTGCAGCCATGAAATTAAAAGACGCTTACTCCTTGGAAGGAAAGTTATGACCAACCTAGATAGCATACTCAACAGCAGAGACGTTACTTTGCCGACTAAGGTCCGTCTAGTCAAGGCTATGGTTTTTCCTGTGGTCATGTATGGATGTGAGAGTTGGACTGTGAAGAAGGCTGAGCACCAAAGAATGGATGCTTTTGAACTGTGGTGTTGGAGAAGACTCTTGAGAGTCCCTTGGGTTGCAAGGAGATCCAGCCAGTCCATTCTGAAGGAGATCAGCCCTGGGATTTCTTTGGAAGGAATGATGCTAAAGCTGAAACTCCAATACTTTGGCCACGACATGCGAAGTGTTGACTCATTGGAAAAGACTCTGATGCTGGGAGGGATTGGGGTCAGGAGGAGAAGGGGACAACAGAGGATGAGATGGCTGGATGGCATCACTAACTCGATGGACGTGAGTCTGAGTGGACTCTGGGAGTTGGTGATGGACAGGGAGGCCTGGCGTGCTGCGTGCGATTCATGGGGTGGCAAAGAGTTGGACAGGACTGAGCGACTGAACTGAAATGAACTGAAAAACGCCTTGTGAATGTGCCGCGTCCATGAGCCCTGGGTCCCAGGTTGCAGTTCCGAAAAGTTTCCACAAGGCGGCAGCACGTTGCCAGCCCACCTCGGCTTGCTCAGGCAACCAGAGCCTTAGTGAAAGGCCTGTTTTGTGGGTTGTAATTCGAGTGCAATGTGCCAGCCCAAAGCCCACGGGCTTGTATCTCCTGGCCTCTCTGCCCGTCCCCTTAACCCGGAAGACATATCCCAACCGCTGCAAAACCACTGTGCTGAGGATGCTGCCGCTTGTAGGCGGGGCGCCTCTAAGGATGGCTGCGGGAGGTGGAAGCCCCCACTCACAGCACGTGGAGCGGGGACTGTTAAGAGCTCTTGCAGCCCAGGGGGTCCCCAGGTGTTGGGTGCGCCTGGCATGGGTTTGCTATAGTTTGGCCCGCCTGGATTTGCAGGTTGGCTTCTGAGTCGGAGGGGTAGAGACCCTGCTGGTCCTCGGTTCCCACTTGCTGGCCCACCCTCTTTAGCTCCCTCAGCCCCCACAGGGTCTGGAGGGCTCAGGCTCCAGAAATGTGACGTCAGCCCTGAATCCGGAGGCCTCCGGCAGAGATAGTAGTCATTTTTCTTTCTTTCCTTTTTTCATTTAATCGAATTTTTTCCTGGCATCTAGGTATTTTAATCGTTGATTTGGTTTAAGGTGAATAGTTCCTTCATTCCTTTTGACATTTGGAAATGTGAATCATTTTTCTGTTTCTTATTCCACTGGAATATTCCAGAGTGCCCAGCAAAACTTTGTGTTAATGTATAGCAGTGTTGATGTGGGACTCCAAAGCACCTAGTTTATTCCTTCCTTTTACATTTCCCCTTTTTAAATATAGGTTTTTTTCTTTGTTCTGGGACTCTCTACGTCAGTGTGTAATTGGGTTTATATATGCTAGTTTCCATATGATCTGTGTAAGTGACATCGGTTCTTGTTCGTCTCTATTTGCGTGTGTTAATTTTGTTGGTATGATCACATGTAGTTCCACCCATGTTGCTACAGAGTCCGTTATAACATTCCTCTTCAGTTTTCTTTTTTATGACTAAGTGGTAGCTCATTGTGCCTGTGGACTGAAATTCCTGTATCTGTTCCATTTTCCAAGGACATTTTGGTGGCTTCCATGTCCTGGCCTATGCCAGGGGTGATACACCGAGCCTGGGGTGCATGTGTCATGGAATTAATATTTTCTCCAGATACCTTACCAGTAATGGCGTTACCAGCTATACTGTTTGCTCCGGTCTTATGATTTTAAGGAACCTCCATGCTGTTCTTTGTGGTTGCTATGACAGATTTCCCATCTCCAAAAGAATAGTGAGGCACCGTTTCCTCACATTTTTTCCTTTCGTTTCCCTCTCCCCTTTGGTGATTGTATGTTCCTTTTTTCATTGTACAGTGCTTCGAGTGCTTTTCAGGTCAATGTGATTTAAATGCCTGTGAGAAGAGGTTTCTGAATTCATGCTTGTCATGAAGTTTGTAGACCCTAGAGACACAGCGATCTCAGAGCCTTGAATCTTTTTCTTTCTAGACTGTGGGCCCAGTTTTGCCTCTTTTCCTTAGTGCGTCTTGTTCCCTCCACCCTTTCGCTGCCAGGACATCATCCAGTAACTAGGAAAATCTCCAGGCCAAATCAACGCACAGAGCAGCTTCCATACCGAATGGTGCTGTTGACTTGTTCATATCCTCATTGTTTAAACCTTTCTGTCGTACTCACAGTTTTGGTACCAGCCTAGATGAGCTCTGTGAAATTCCACCTGCCAGCTTCAAAGTTCGGTGCATTTCGGCGTCTTTCTTCCACTGAGGGGATTGCTGTACGAGACTGGCGAGGGCAATCAAATTACCCGTGGCTATCCTTCATCGGAATGCATCCTCAGGTCTTTTTTTCATGTTTCACATGTTTATTTGGTTAGAATTTTTCCCCCCTTCCCCAGGTCTTAAATATGATCAGCTAAACATTGTCTCATGACCTCGAGGAGAGGCAGGCGGCATTCGGAAGCCTGCTGATCGGGAGCTGCCCCACGTTTATCCTCTGGACTGCTTCTTGGTTTCAGAAACAAGGTTGGAGAATCACGGAAGCTCTTCTGGGGGCTCTGTGGGCAAGGCCTCGGTGCAGCTGGGAGAGGAGACCGCTGCTGCCGTTTGGTGAGTGCCCACTGGGCATTAAGTTCCTTACGTTCATCGTCTGTTTAAAACTGTTCTAGTAAACTTCACAAGGCAGGCATTATATCTCCATTTTATAGGTGAGGAAAGTGAGGCTGGATGGTACGTTATTTGTCTAAGGTTATTCAGACCAAAGTGTTGAAATTCAGTTTTTTGGATCTGACTGTCTCCAGAGCTGCAAATTCTCTTTCTTCATGTGATTTGTAAGATTGTGCCCTTTGCCCTTAGGGAGACAAGATTCCTGAAAGTATGTTTAATAAATAAAGAGGTGACAGCAACTTATAATTGATGAAAGAGAGCTACTTTTATTGATACTGAAATGGTTGCAGTGTATTGCTATGTAAGAGTAAGCAGGCCTGTGCAGAGCAAGGCAGGCCCCAGTGGAGGCAAACATTAGCATTATGCCTCCTGCCCAGACCTGAAGGCTCAGAGGGCTCCCTCGTGTCTCCTAGCAGACCAGCGCCTCCTGAGGGCTAGCCATTACTGTAGGTTAGCATAGATCACAAACAAAATAATTCAGCATCTGCTCCTATGTTCAGGTGCTTTTACCATATTTTGTTAGTGAGATTTATCCATGTTGTTACGTTTAGCAGAGGCTTTCTTTTCCTTTTTTTTTTTTTTGGCTTCGCTACACAGCATGTGAAACTTCTCCACCCAGAGATCCAACCCAGGCTTCTTGCATTGCAAGTGTGGAGTCTTAAGCACTGGACCGCCAGGGAAGCCTGCAGAGGCTTTCTAACATTGCTGAGTGCTGGGAATCCCCTGACTGTCCGGTGGTTAAGGCTCTGGGCTTCCACTGCTGGGGGTACGGGTTCAATCCTTGGTCAGAAAACTAAGATCCTGCATACTGTCTGGCATGACCAAGAAATAAAAAATAATTGAAGTAATAAAGAACTGGATATTATTTTTTAAGGTTACTGATTCCTATTCATTCCATTGATTGGATGTACCACTGGTTGGTGGATATTTGGGTGGTTTCAGATTTGGGGCTTTTGTAAATAAAGCTACTATGAATATTCTTTTATCTGTAGCTTTTGACTGACCTATTGATAGCTCAATTGGTAAAGAATCCGCCTGCAATGCAGGAGACCCTGGTTTGATTCCTTGGTTGAGAAGGTCTGCTGGAGAAGGGAGAGGCTACCCACTCCTGCATTCTTGGGCTTCCCTTGTGGTTCAGCTGGTGAAGAATCTGCCCACAATGCAGGTGACCTGGGTTCAATCCCCAGGTTGGGAAGATCCCCTGGAGAGGGGAACGGCTACCCACTCCAGTATTCTGGCCTGGAAAATTCAGTCCATGGGGTTGCGAAGAGTCAGATAAGACTGAGCGACTTTCACTTTCACATTCATGGATATCTCTTGAATATCTATAGATAGATAGGTTTATATAATCTTGCATTAATTAATTAATCTACGAGTGGAATTGTTGCATTATAGGTTAGGCATATTTTGGCTTTAACAGATAGCTGCCAAAAGCCTCACAGAGTCGTTATAATGATGTGTCCTCCTTCACGCAGTGTATGAGAGTCTACAGTTTCCTCCTCTGTAGTTTCTGAAATTAGCCGTTCTGGTCTTAGCATAGATGTCACATATTGTGGTTTTAATTTATATTTCCCTACTGACTAATGATGTTGAGTACCATGTTCATATCCTTATTGGCCATTCAGATACTCTTTCTGTGTCAGAAGTCATGCACCTACCTGCAGGAGCTGGCATGGTTTGGACTTGCCCCGGCCCCAAGGGAGTGAGTGCGTGAGCTAGCGGTGTTTCTTGCAGACCTGTCCAGGTGTGGGGCAATAGGAGAGGAGGGGGGAAAGGGGCTTGAGAGCTCTCAGCCATCAAACATCAGCGATGAAGCTGTGTTCTTTATTACAGTATTACTCAGGTCTATGGTGATGCTGCTGCTGTTGCTGCTAAGTCACTGCAGTCGTGTCCGACTCTGTGCGACCCCATAGACGGCAGCGCACCCGGCTCCCCCGTCCCTGGGGTTCTCCAGGCAAGAACACTGGAGTGGGTTGCCATTTCCTTCTCCAATGCATGCATGCATGCTAAGTCGCTTCAGTCGTGTCCAGCTCTGTGCGACCCCATAGACGGCAGCCCACCAGGCTCCTCTGCCCATAGAATTCTTCAGGCAAGAATACTATAATGGGTTGCCATTTCCTTCTCCAACTATGGTGATGAGGTAATAATAAATCTGAAATAGCCAATGCTTACGGTGTTGCCTACACCTGGAAAACAAGGTAAATAAGTATGAAAATGAGATACTGATTATCTTTAACTCCTTGGGCTGGGCCAAGAAATTAGCCTTTACATATGATATGTCCTATTTGGCTGAGCTGTGACTGTTTTACAAGTGAGAACTAGTGATAGAATTTCAGAAAAGAATACAGTGTTGACACAATTCTTTTATCCATGGTAGTAAACTAAGTCTGGCTCTTGACAACTCAAATAGTAATACACTTAAAGAGTATGTCTTATGTAAATTATTTCTCATCAGTTCTCACAGAGACTACAGAATAGAGAGGGAAGGGATCTTACAAGTAGTGTAACTGTTAAATAGCTTGCCCATAGTCACTGCTTTCTGGAGCAGTAACTTCAGACAACGATTTTGGAATACAGGGTCAGAAACGTATTTAAACATTTTAATAATGAGTTAATTCCCTGGTCATGTGCCTTGAGTCTAAATTGTCTCTGACCTGCCATTAGAAGCGAAGTTTCAGAATGACCACATAAGGGATGCACCTCTTAATAAAACAAAGTCCTCGTGTTCCAGAAACTAAAGCAGCCACCTGGAGGGACTGAAGGACCCAGGGACTGGCAGGCCCTAACTCAGCCCTTGATAATTCGTTGTCTTTCCCTTGGACTTACCAAATTCTCTCCTCTGCCAGGGTGTCTGACCCTTAGTTTACTCAAATATGGTTTCGCTCCAGCCAAGGCAAGGACAAAAATCCATTTCCCAGCTTTCCTCAAGTCCATGAGTGGTGGAGCCTGGATTTTCAAGTTTTGCCATCCGTAAAATGGAGACAGTAACTGCTACTTGTGGGACTATAATAAATGTTTTTTTAAAAAATCGAATGCACATGAAAAGACCTTGGACTGTATACCTTATCATGTGGGTGCTCAGTAAGTGTAGCTAATTACTAATTGAACTCATCCATTCTGGAAGTTGACATACCTGATACAGACTCTGAGCTTCCTTTAGGCAAAAGGGTGACTAACTCCTAGGTGTGCTCAATACTGTCTCAGTTTTAGCACTGGCAATTTAGCATCCCAGGGAACCCCTCCTCTAGACACAAGAAGTCCCAGTTTTTGGTAATGACTTGGTAGAAGTTTGGGGGAGAATATAAGGCTACCTGAAAAATAGGGGCTAAAAGCAACAATGTTTTTAGTGTCAAATGGATCTAGCAGAGATCACCTGCCTTCTGTAGTTGCTGTTGGGTATTTCTCCCCCCTTACCATTGATGTTGGCAGCCCTGATTTACGGTTCACAAAAATGGAGACTTCACTGCGGGTCTACCTTAGGTGTGTTGCGACCTTGAGCAGTAACAGTCTATTTTTCATTTAGCTTGTGGATTAACTATTCGAATTTGTATTGAGATAGTGCTGGTTTAATTTTTGACATTGTGAATATCATGTTTTCTAAGAGTTTAGATAATAAAAACAAGAATGATTACCCTACCAATGCCGATATGACTCAGACATCACCGAGAAAGAAGGCTAAAGGACGCTTTTTTTTAAAAATTGAAGTGCAGTTGATTTACAATGTTGTACCGGTCTGTGGTGAACAGCAGAGTGACTCAGTTATACCCATATACACATTCTTTTTCCGTTACAGTTTATCCCGGGAGATTGGATGTAGTTCCCTGAGCTGAACAGCAGGACCTTGTTGTGGATCCATTCTAAATGTAACGGCTTGCATCTACCAAGCCCAAACTCCCAGTACATCCCCGCCCCCGCCCCCCCCCCGGCCCTGCCTTGGCAACCACAAGTGTGATCTCTGTGTCTGTGGGTCTACTTCTGTCTTGTCGCTAGGTTCATTTGTGCCATATTTTGGATTTTAGATTCTGCATGTGAGTGATATCGTATGGTATTTGTCTCTTTCTGACTTACAGTTTTAGTATGATCATCTCTAGTTGCATCCTTGTTGCTGCAAATGGCATCATTTCATTCTTTTTTATGGCTGAGTAGCATTCCATTGCATATATGTACTGAATCTTCTTTATCCATTCATGTGTTGACGGACACTTAGATTTCTTCCATGTCTTGACTATTGTGAACAGTGCTGCTGTGATCATAGGGGTGCATGTATCTTTTTAAATTATAGTTTTGTCCGGGTATATGCCCAGGAGAGGGCTTGCTGGATCATATGGTAATTCTATTTTGAATTTTCTGAGGAACCTCTATACTGCTTCCCATAGTGGCTACACCAAGTTACATCCACACCAAAAATTTAGGAAGGTTCCCTTTTTTCCACACTCTCTCCAGCATTTGTTATTTGTAGACTTTTTAATGATGGCTGTTCTGACCAGTGTGAGCCTCTAAAATTCCTTTTCTACATTATAGGTACACTCTGTAAAAGAACCACCAAACTCTTTGACAGCATTAAAGAAGTGTCTGTTCTACTCCCAAGTACAGTGTTTTTCAAACTGTACTCATTAGTGGATACTGGGGCTATATAGTGATTACTGTGTGTGTGTATGGTCAGCCGTGTCCAACTCTTTGCAACCCCCATGGACGGTAGCCCACCAGGCTCCTCTGTTCATGGGGTTTTCCCAGCAAGAATTCTGAAGAGAGTTGCCACTTCCTCCTCCAGGGCATCTTCCTGACCCAGGCTTTGAACCTGTGTCTCGTACATTGGCAGGTGGATTCTTCGCCGCGGAGGCACCTGGGAAACCCAGTAGTGATTAGAGACCACCATTAAAAATAATTAAGGTGGAATAGAATAGAAAACATTGGAGTGCACTACATGTAATAATGATTTACAAAATTTTGTTTTAGTTACATTTATGCATATATGTTTGTGTAAAAAGTCAGGACAAAGAACGTACATCTCACATGGATTACAGTCAGGAAAGGAGACTCAGAAGACCACGTCGTCCCCCCCAAACATCTGGACAAAAGGCAAAACAGTTTATCCTGTCTGCCCCACTCCCTCCTCCTCCACATTCCTCAGCCAGCACTCAGATTGCCAGTTCTCCCCATCCTCCCTAGACACGAACTGTGGTTTTCAGCCCCGCATCCAGCCTCCTTCCTGGCTTATCCATTTCTTCGTCTTTCTCGCATGCTCTCACAAATAGGCTTTGGTTTGATAAACTGCTAACTGACTGTCTGGCCTCAGGAAAGTGACTTCAACTGCTTAATCCTCAGTTTCCTTATTTGAAAAAAGGTGGTAATAAATTCTGTTAGGATTGCTTGTGATGGTGAAATAAAATAACCTCTGGAAAATATCTGGAACATAAGGACTGAAAGAAATACATTCCTTTCCATCTGTCGTATCCCCACCACACACCCCCAATTTAAGGAGACCCTCTTAAGAAGCACTGTCGTCAGTGACAACCTCAAAGCGTGGTGTGGCGGGGAACTCCTGGGGAGACGCCAGTTCCTGTCAATCTGATGATGACTCTTACCAGTTTGCCTCGGAGAGTAATATTTTAGCCTGGTTCCCAGATTCTGAGTCCTCCTGCTGCCTCCCTCCCCACCTTCCACCTTCGTGCTGCAGGCTAAGAATCCCTAGATACAAGCGTTGGGCTGCTTAGGAACAATGATCTCAAAGAGGTCCAGACACAGGTAGAAGGTCACTCAGCCATGAACAGAGGGGCCAGCCCGCAACTCCAGGGCTGAGGGTTCCAGGCCCTGTCTCCCCAGTAGGGAGCGCTGGACTGCGCCGCAGCAGCCGGCCGTGGATGGTCCAAGGGGCACCAGGCACGGTGTGCGCCCCTCGCGGAGACGTGGGTGTCAGTCGCTTGCTGCCGCGACTTAAGCACCGATTCGTTCTGGAGGAGAAAAACTGTTCCTTAAGGACCTGAGGTAGTCAAGGGATGCTCCTTCTGCGTTTCCTTCTAAATCAGCCGTGGGGACCGGGCCCAAACAAGGCTAAGAGATGCCAGTTAAAGTTGTCTTTCTGAGGCTTTGCAGGGGCGATAGTTGGGGCGACCCTGCGCAGGAACCCCCCAGGTTGCCTTGGGCTCACTGGGCACCGCACCCCTTGGAGGCGAGATCGAGGCGATGCCCCGGGCCTGGCGCAGGGTCCCTCGCCCCTCTCCCGACACCGGCGGCCGGCCGCGGCCCGGTCATTCCTAGCACCTGGGCTCCTGCTCCAGGCGGCGGCGGCGGCGGCCCGAGCCCCAGGCAGGGCTTTTATTGTGAAAGGCGCCCCCCCTCCCGCGCTTTCGGGGAAGTGGGGAGGCTGGGCCGGACCGCGAGGCACGGACTTCGCAAACTCTGCGGACGTCCGTAGCCGATCCGGGAGGGCTCGAGGCTGCGGCAAGGGTCTCGCAGAACCGCAGATCCCGCGTGTGCGTTGGCCCAGACCTCCTTTACCAAGCCTAACCGCAGAGCATCCCGCCGCGCACGCCCGCCCCAGAGTTGGCCGCTAGAGAGCTGTGGCCCCTCGGTCCCGAACCCGCGTCCAGAGCAGCCCCGAGATCCACGGGGCCAGGGGCGGGCCGGGCCGGTGGGATGAGCTGGCGAGCGGGCTGAGTGCGCCCCGGAGCCGCTCCAGCCGCCGCGGGGGACATGGTAGGAATCGCGGGTGGGGACGCACGGCCGGGCGGGTGGGAAGGTGGGCACCCAGACAGGTGGCCGCGGGCATTGCACCCTCTCCTGGCGCATGGAGCCGACGCGGCTTCCTGGGGCCTGAATTGTTCCCTGAAAGTTGGAGGAGGGCGGGGACTTAGGAAGGGGCGATCGGCTTTTCTGCTTCCCTTGGCGGGGAAGACGGTGATCGGGCGGCTTTCCTTTTGGACCTGCACATCCTGGCTGCACTGTAAGCTTCTGGCAGAGGCGCGCTTGCTCCATCCAGTCCCCAGGACAGGGCGGGGAGAGGATTCCCTGAGGCACCCGAGGCAGCCTCTGAGGGGTGAGACGCCTTTGAAATCATTTTGTTCCTCTGAAAGATGCATGTGAGTTTTCTGTTAGCTTCTTACTGTGTGAGTCATGTTTTAAGAAGTAGTGCCTTGCACTTACTATCATAGAATTAAATTGGCCCTGGTAGAGTTCTGATGCTTGTCTCCCAGAGCCCCACCAGGCTCCGCCTCCCAGGACCATAGAACAGATGTGGGTGCCCTGGAGGGCATCACTCATGGAGTCAAGGACCTCAAGAACAGCAGCCCTTCCATTGATAAAGCGCATACACATTAACAAGCAGGATATACAGACCCTAAAGAGTATGATTCAGGCAGCTTAGCTAAAGCACAGGTGCAGCCCCGGAAAAGGGGCTTCCCTCAGCACTGGCTGCTCAGCTCTGCTTCCGCGTTAGAAGCTACCTGCAGGTTCCTTCTGGTGGCTCAGCAATAGAGAATCTGCCTGCAGTGCAGGAGATGCAGGAGACATGGGTTCGATCCTTGGCTTGGGAAGATCCCCTGGAGGAAGGCACAGCAACCCACTCCAGTATTCTTGCCTGGGAAATCCCATGGACAGAGGAGCCTGGCGGGCTACAGTCCATGGGGTCGCAAAGAGTAGGACACAACTAAGGAGACTGAACACACACACAGAGGCTGCCTGCAGCCCCCGCCCCACCCCTCCTTCAGTTTGCTGTCCTTCCCTGGGGGTGTCAGCTACTAGGATGAGTCTGAACTCTGAGGGAACCCGGAGGGGCTCTCCTGTCTGCTTCCATGCACAGCTTTTCCATGCTGTACTCATAGAGGGCAGTTTGGAGCTCAGTGGAGATCCTTCTCAAGGAGCTTAGCTGTGGGCCTGGAGTTAGAAGGCCCCTAGAGACTCCTCTGCAGGATGGATGGTCTCTGGGAGAATAGCTCCCCATGGACCCCAATGTCCTGGCAGTGACAGGACCAGAGGTAGAGGGCTGGTCACCATGAGCTGGGAGCTCAGGGAACAGGCCTATGAGGCGGGGTGTGTGTGTGTGTGTGTGTGTGTGTGTGTGTGTGTGTGTGTGTGTCTGTGTATTTCACTTTACTTTGCATAACACCTTCTCCCCTGTCCTCAGAGATTTCCATCCCCACTCAAAACTCTAAAGAGGAATTAATAATGGAGTCTTAAGGTTGGAAAAGGGGAATGAGTGATCAGAGGTATGGGATGTGAAAAGTGTGGAGATTTCTTTCTTTCTTTCTTTTTTTTTTTTTTTTTTTTTTTAACCACAGAATTCCCTGTTCAGGGCCCAAAGTGTTTACAGAGGAGAGCAGGGGCCAAGGCCACCCACTCAGGGCTGGTACTGCTGTGGACAGCAGCCTTCTGTCCATGGCAGAGCCTCTGGGGCTTCCTGCGGTGGAGGCTGTGAGGAGGGAGAAGTTACTTGGCTTCTGCTTGGGCAGCCTCTGGGCACCCTGATGGTATGATTGCTCCACAGCCAGGGTAGGCTTCCTGTTCCTGTGAGCCAGCAGGCTCCTGGCTTCTCACCCTCAGTTCTGGGGCATGTTGGGACCAGAACTTGAATTGGGATTTGTCTGTGTTGGGGTCCACTTGCCAGAGAGGAGCCTAATGATCAGCCTGTGGTAACAGAATCTCCCTCCGACTGAAGGGTCCCGTGGTCCAGAGGCCTGGGGGGCCTGAGAGCAACTTGGCATTGGCAGGAACCAGTAAAGGAGGGGGCAGGGGATAAGTCCTTTGGGGGCCTCAGTTTCCTCCTCTGTAAAGTGAGAGATTGAACTGGATGCCCTTTGAGGTGCCATTTAGCTCCCAAAATGGTTGATGCCTGAATGATTCTGAGGCTGGATCCCAGCCCTGGTGTGGATCTCCTGTTAGCATGGGTAGCTAAAAGGTGTGGGGGAGAAGTGGTTCTCAGCCCTGACCTTCATGTACTCCTGACTCAGCCCTGACCCTCCAAGACCAAATCCAAAACGGGACCCAGACCAAGGGAGGTTTTAAAATGAAGCCTCCCTGGATGGTCCCACTGTGCAACCAGAACTGAGAACCACAGGGCTGGAGGACTGACGGGAAGAGGAACCGCGCTCACCGAGACGTCCCTGCGTCTGCAGATGCTGCTCGTACGTGCTAAGTCGCTTCAGTCGTGTCCGACTCTTTCGGGACCCCATGGCCTATAGCCCTCCAGGCTCCTCTGTCCGTGGGATTCTCCACGCAAGAATACTGGAGTGGGTGGCCATGCCTTCCTCCAGGGGATCTTCTGACCCAGGAATCGAACCTGGGTTTCCTGCATTACAGGGAGATTCTTTCCCACCTGAGCCACCAGGGGAGTGCTGCTCCTAGAGGCAGCCCTAAAATAGAAGGCTTCCGTGAACTTCAGCTGGGAAATGATGTATGTTATATGCCCCTCTTGGAGGACCCTCCCACAGAAAAACTTTTTTTAATTTATTAAAGCTGAAATGTGAATTTCCCCAACTTATTTGTATATTCAGTAATTTTTGAACACTAACATATTACTGATCCCCCAAGGTACCTAAAATGGGGAAGCCTGTGTTAGAAATATAAACTAAATGTCTGGACTTCTTGAATGTCCTTTTTCAGAAGTGAACACTGAACTGTGGGCCCTATGAGGGCATTTTTGATCATCATGAAGGGGCTGTGAGTCTCAGCCAGGGCTCGGTGTGTCTATTTCTAAAGCTATGAGTGTGATCCTTGCCACCTTGCCACTTTCCGTACAGTGATGGCAGCGGACTTGATGTATGCTGAAGACTTTGAGCTTGGATGAAAAATATTGATAGGAGTTAATTACTGCAAACTTAAATTTCTTTTTTCTTTTCGGTCTTTGGGGATAAAAAATATATATGATAACAACATATGTGAAATACAATACACTCTGTATAACAGTCACCGCCAACTTCTGCAGGTAACTATGGTTCTCATTTTGGTGTATCCTCTATTCTCTTTGAGTATTATTTTAAGACTTGTATACAGAACATGCAGTTTTGCAATCTGTCTTACCCCAGTTTCTATCCAAAAAATGTGTTCTTGCGATGTGTACATCTCTAAAAAGGTCTTCATCACCCTACTTTCAATGCTCAGTACCATGTTTATTATTTTTGTGATACTTATTTCTTTATTTGGCTGTGTCAAGTCTTAGTTGCAACACGTGGGATGTTTTGTTGCAGTGAGTGGGCTCCAGCGTGCATGAGCTCAGTAGTTGCTGTGTATGGGCTCAGACGTTAAAGAATCCACCTGCAATGCGGGAGACCTGGGTTCTATCCCTGCGTCAGGAAGTTCCCCTGGAGAAGGGATACACTACCCACTCCAGTATTCTTGGGCTTCCCTGGTGGCTCAGATGGTAAAGAATCTGCCTGCAGTGTAGGAAACCTGGGTTCAACCCCTAGGTCTGGAAGATCCCCTGGAGGAGGGCACGGCAACCCACTCCAGTATTCTTGCCTGGAGTATCCCCATGGACAGAGGAGCCTGGCGGGCTACAGTCCACGGGGTCACAAAGAGTCGAACACGACTGAGCCACTAAGCACAGCACATGGGCCAAATTGCTCTGCGACACGTGGGATCATAGTTCCTTGACCAGGGACACAGCCTGCGCCCTCTGCATTGCAAGGTGGGTTCTTAACCACTAGACCGCCAGGGAATTCTCAATACCATGGTTCTGATAATCATCTCCTTGCTTGTGGACTTCAGGTCATTTCCACTTTGGGGTTGTTTTCAACGGCCTGGGGCCGGCTTCTGATCATCCATGGAAATGGGAATCAAGCAGTCGCACAAGAACAAATTGATTCAGACTCTTCATCAAGGATTTTACTGCAGCCACCCTCAAGGACCCGGAGTGTGGGTGTGGGAGGACTTTCTTCTTGTCTGTCTTTCCTCTACTATGAGCATGTCATCAGGCAGCCGTGGGGAGAAGGGCATCCCAGGGGAGCCCACACACAGCTCAGTTCTCCTTGGAAGAACCAAGAGCTCCTGTCCCTAGAGGTTAAGATCTGGAAGGGAATCTGTAGGTGAAGGGGCTAAGGCTGGAGAAGGGGGTGACCTTCTCCAGGTCTCCAGGTCTCCTCGTTCGTCATATCCATGAGGCCTCTGGTGCAGCTTGGAGTGGCGGGGTGGGAGGGTGGGAGGCACGTGGTTTGAAATCAGAATGAGATTTGTGCCAGACTAGGCTACTGTGTGGCTTTGAGTAAGCACTCCAATACTTTAAATCTCAGGCCCCTCATCTATAAAATGGGCTTATACCTAGGGGTTGCTATGAGGAGCAAAGGACTCTCAGAGGTGAAACCCCGTGGTACCCCAAAGGTGCTATAAGAATGGGTATAAGGAGCCCACAGAAATAGATTTTCTTTTTGTCAGGACCTAAAACATTAAGGAAGTCATTGACGTATTTTATCTAATGCCAACTGTTGGATAAGAGGTGCCCCTGGGACTCTAAGTATGGGACAAGTGGAGACAGATTCTGACCTGCGATAGTTTTCCGGCTCCTTTTATATCTCTCCTCACCAGCACCCAGTCCCTGGGAGGTGCCTGCCCTGTCTGTGTGCCCTGGGCCTCCTTGCTGAGTGTTGGCTGGGTGAGCAGGCAGCCCCATTCAGCTGCAGCCCCCGGGGTCTAAGGTCTGGGCGCCCTGGCAGATGACCCTGCAGGAGGTCTGGGTGAAGCCTTCAGGTTCTCAGGCTCAGCTGGAGAAGCAGTTAAACCAGTTTTGGAGTCAGAACTGGGAATCAGGACTTCCAGCCCTCGGAGCCTGCAGGGAATTCGATACCCTCTCCTGTGGGCACTCACAGGCACTCACAGAGCAGCTTCTGCTCCATACAGAAACCAGGCTCTTCAGGGCTGGCCCGGGAAACAGAGGCTTTAAACAATCCTCTGGCCCCAACCAGACCAAGCAGGAGTTGGTCCAAAAGCAGTGGGTTGGAAGGGATAGCATAGAGGTGGGGATAGGCCTCGCGAGAAATGACGTCCTTCTTAGTGTCAGGGGCGAGGGGGAGAAATGTGTCCCAGTTCCTCCCCAAAGATGCTGACAGTCCCCCAGAAGAGGCCTGGGGGGCTAGCCCTCCCTCCCTACCCAGGTGCTGATGTCGAAGCAGAGCGCTTCCTGTTTCCTTGAGGCCTGGCCGCCTGAGCCTCCAGGGCTGTCTTTGCTTGGTTTAGTTTTCTGATATGACTGCTGAAGTGTTTCCACCTGGGGGGCTCGGGGCACAACCCCTGTGTCGTCTGGATGTGCCTACTACACGGGTTTGTGTCTGATGGGCCGCCTGGCCCGAGGTGAGGATGGAGCCAGGTTTGTGGGCGACCCCCAGGCCGCCCTCCCTGTATGCCCCACACACCATGTGCACATATCCTTGGAAGTGGCTTGGGGGCTCCACAAGTACTTGCTGAGAGGGACCAGAAGGGGCTGTAAGGTGGCAGCTGGTGAACTGCAGGGTGAAGGCAGGTCAGAGTGAGAGGCCAGGAGGGGAGGATGCAGAGGATGGGGAAGCAGCAGGGGCCTCCGCTGGTCTCCAGGCCTTGAGTGGTTCTGAAAGAACTCGGGTCTCCAGGGCCAAGGCCTGAGTGTCGCTCCCCGTGGCTGTGGAATTCTTGAGGGAGGATTTTGCAGTGATGGCACTGTTGTGTCCTGATTGTGGTGGGTGGTGGTCCTATCCACATGCTAAGACTCATAGAACTGGATACAGAAGTTTTAGTTTTACTGAAAAAATAATTTTAAAAACAGTTTAAAAAATAATATAACAACAAGAAGAGGGAAAAGCAGTCTAGCAGAAGGGACAGCATACGCAAAGCCCTAAAGGCAAAAGTGAGAGTCCCTTGGACTGCAAGGAGATCCAACCAGTCCATTCTGAAGGAGATCAGTCCTGGGTGTTCATTGGAAGGACTGATGCTAAAGCTGAAACTCCAGTACTTTGGCCACCTCATGCGAAGAGTTGACTCATTGGAAAAGACCCTGATGCTGGGAGGGATGGGGGGCAGGAGGAGAAGGGGACGACAGAGGACGAGATGGCTGGATGGCACCACCGACTCGATGGATGTGAACTCCGGGAGTTGGTGATGGACAGGGAGGCCTGGAGTGCTGCGATTCATGGGATCGCAAAGAGTCAGACACAACTGAGCGACTGAACTGAACTGAAAGGCAAAAGTGAGCTGTCCAAGCTGGCCGGGAGGATGTTGAGGGGAACCTTCTGGAAATGGGGCTGGAGGCAGAGCCTGGAAAGGGGGTACGAGTGGTACCCCCAGCCAGAGGTGGGGTTTGTGCTATCATCCTGAGAACAGAGTGGGCAATGGGAAGGCTTTTGAGCTTGGAGAGGTGGGATTGTGTTTGCATTTTAGAGAGCAGTTTCCCAGGGAGGCGAGGCTGCAGGGGGCAGGTGGAGGGGCAGTGTCTGGGAACAGTCGTGACCCCTGACCCTGGTGGACCAGAGGGAGGCGTGGCTGGAGGGAGCAAGTGTGGGGGATATTCGGACAGGAGAACCTCCAGCCCTTGGCAACCTGAGGGCAAGTCAAGAGCAACTTCCATTTCTTGCTCGGGCATCTGCGTACAGAGGCTTCTGTGCCTTGCTCCTCTTTCTTCGTCAAAAAGATAAGACCCCTTATCTTATGGGGTCTTTTGACCACCTGATGCGAAGAGCTGACTCATTGGGAAAGACCCTGATGCTGGGAAAGATCGAAGGCAAAAGGAGAGGAGACGGGGGCGGCAGAGGATGAGATGGTGAGGTAGCATCGCCGGCTCAATGGACGTGAATTTGAGCACACTCTGAAAGAGAGTGGAGGGCAGGGGAGCCTGGCGTGCTGCAGTCCATGGGGCCACAGAAAGAGTCAGACTCGACTTAGCAACTGATCGACAGCAGTGGGGTCCTAGGACTTCCTGGTGGTCCAAGGGCTAAGACTCCAAGCTCCCAATCCAAGGGGCCTGCCTTTAAGTCCTGGTCAGGGAACTAGGTCCCACATGGCTCAACTAAATATCCTGCGTGCTGCAATGAAGATCAAAGATCCTGAGTGCTGCAGCCAAGACCTGGTGCAGCCAAATAAATAGACACATTAAAAGAAAAGAACACCGGGGTCCTATAACTAGCTATCCTTAGGAGAGACATGATACAGAAGTAACTTATTTAAAAATGATTCTAATGGTTTCAGTTCTATAAAATAGATCACTATGGTATATTCTTAGAGTCACGGTGAAGTGTTTGACATTTCTCCCTTAATCCTCTGAACTGGTTTTGCCGTTGTGATCATAAAACTAGGAGAGATAATTGCAATAAAAACGAGCACAGTGTTACTCATGCCACTCCAGCCACCTTGCCTGCAACGCCCAGGCGCCCTCTCAGCTAGCGCAACCACCGGGGTCCCCTTCCTTGTGGCCCCCAGATCCTGCTGGGGGGTGGGCAGGGCGGCAGCTACTCCATCGCTCTTGGCCCAGCTTCCCCGCCTGCCACCGGCTCGGGCTTGGGCTTAGGTTTCTGCTAAGTGGCCGCAGGAAGGGGCTGAGTCCCATGCTGTTTATTCGCGGGCAGTTTTTGTTTGGCTTTTGAGGGCATTTGCTTGCAGTGAGCAAACAACCTCTTCCAGAACTATCTGGAAAAATTACATCCTTCCATCTTGGCTTGGGCAGCAGGTTTATGGTTCCATGTTCAGAAGCCAATGGAGGGATTTTTCCATAAATGCCGTCAGTCAAAGAACTGGCTAAAGACAGCTGAGAGGTTAGGATTAAAGGAGAGAAGAGGAGAGAAAAAAAGATCAGTGTTAAGAGCCGGAGGTTTATAGATGCCACATGAGGAGACTGGGGTTCAAAGACAAAAGGGACAGCCCTAGGGAGGCTCTTTCACCCCTGCAGACCCTCAGGAGCCCACAGATGCCCCTCGAAGTCTGAGCATGCCAGCCGGGGGACACGGGGCCGGGCTGTGCTGGGCATGGTGCTCCAAGCTGGGTTTCAGCAGCGTGCTGCCCTGCGGCAGAGCAGTGACGCTTCCCACCGGCCTGGCAGCCGAGGGCTGACACCGCCGCCTCTCTGGGCTCCCCGTGTCCCATGTCTGCCAGTGCTCCTGCGGGGGGAACTTTATCAGCAGAACAAACTCGGCTTGTGCAGAGCTGCCTTGCTTCTGGCCAGACTGGTTTTGCAGCAATGCTTTAAGGTGCTTCCAGTGTGCTTAGAATTCTCAAGATGCTCCGTCTCTTCTGTCTCAGGCCCCACGTGTCCTGAAAGGAGAGGATCCACACGCGTGCTCGCCTCCATGCCAAGGTGCCTGTATATACACATGCCGGCGGCTTACACCTCCCGCAGAAACGTCTGTTAATACGGCCCAGCTAGTTACTTAGTGGGCAGTGTTGTCTGTGCTCATGTTCCTGTCTGGACTGTAGACTAAAGGCAGAGGCCATGCCTTCCTTCTTTGTTGTGGCCACGGTTTAAAACATAGCTCGAGCACTTTTAGATGCTTGGGGCCTCTTATCTGAAGTGGAAAGGGAAGACCCACCTGCAGTCAAACCTGTAACCCCAGAGGGTCAAAATTTCAAAAGTTACAGGACTCACAACCCTCTTCATGCTTTCCTCCAAAGGAAATGGAGGGACCTCAGCCCCAGGGGCCATGTGATGATGGGTTTCCAGCCAGGCGGAAAGGAGGCGGGTGGGAGGGAGTGATGGACTCGCGCTGTCCGAGGTGGGCTGAGGGCTGTGGGTCGCGCTCCCCGGGTTGTCTGGGCCCCATGGAGGTGGAGGCTGCGGCCGTTTGAGGGCGGGAGGCTGGGATGGCCCGTGAATGGGCCATTCGGATGTCCATCCCCAAGCAGGGAGGAGGGTGGGCGGGACACACAGGCCTCTTTCTCTAGGACAGAGCGGCTCTGTTGTCTGTTCACACAGAAGCTCAGTGTGTACCTGCGGGGGGACCTGGATCCCAGCTAGGGGGCTGGCCGCCGGCAGTGGTGGCCTCCTGGACAGCACACGCGGCCACGGTCTGCAGGCCCCGCACAAGCCAGCTCGTCCAGCTCTGTCTCACCCCCGCCCCCTGCTCTCCCCACGGTTCCTGCTGCCCCAGAGATCTTCTTGCAGCTACAAAGATGTTATTGTATTCCTTTCAGAACATAGTTAAAATCCCCTCATTTCCCTTTGGGGAGGGGGTAGGGACGTCTGGGCAACGCCACCCTGTTCGGTCGCTTCTCTGGGTGTCAGGAAAGGCTCCTGTTCACACTCACCCATTCCTTGTTCACACTCATCCATCCCCTGGGCTTAAACCGTAATTGTCACAGGGCCTGTGCCAGTGCCTGGTATGAAAGCATGAAGGGTTCAGAGGGGAGTTCTAACCGGAACAACTGAATTCAAAGCCTGCTTACCACCTGGGGCAAGTCAGTGATCCTTTAACCTCTCAGCCTCAGTTTCCCCTAAGAGAACACTACCTCCTTGTGGGATTGTGTTAATGCTATCGTGAGCATAAATCTTTGCCTCATACAGTAGTCATCAGCACAGAGTAAGTGCTCAGTTAGTGGGAGCTGTGATTATTACCTTGTCCCTGGACAACAGATAGGGCTGGAGATGCATAAAGGCCTGGGCCACTAGGACTGTTAGTAGGAGCCTTCGGTGCATCAGGGGAGCAGGTGTTGGGGGTATCCCTGTTCCCTAGTTCCCACTAGGGAATAGGTACTGTAAAGGGCCTGCCTCTGTATCAACCATGTGGGTCTCTCCCTATGATGGTGAACTGGAGAAAGGCAGAATCAAATGGTACCAGTTCAAGGAGTCTTGGCGTGGTCCATGCCTAGAATTCAAAAGAGCTCTAAACTTGGATAATGAAAAGTTCCATCTTTATTTTCAGTGGTCTCAAATTGAAATTCAGCATTCCTTCAAGAATGAATGTAGGCGCTGACCACCATAGCGTTAACAAGACCTGTGACTTAGTCACCAAGAGGAATCACAGAGATTTTACATCATGAGGTGGAAGCAGATTCTCTGACATATAGTCTTCACTCTTCACTACTTTGAAACTGCATTTGTTATTAGATGAGTTGATAGATCTCATCATTTAATGCATTAATAAAGAAACACATGTATTATTATATTACAGATTTGTTTTTTGGAATATTTTGATGACTATATTTCAGTATAATTGATTGCCTTTGTAACCCTCTGCTTTTTATTTGTACATTTAAAAAAAAAGCATCCTGAGAAAGCTGTGGCTTCACCAGGTGGCTGAAGTAGCACTAATCTTTGGCGCTAAAAGGATTTGGAAACTCTGCTTCTGTACAGATGGTTGTCTGTGTGATATGATCTTCAAATATGCCAAGAACTCCCTTTGTCTAAAAAAATGTCTTTCCTCAGCTTCTACTCCAAGGTCATTAAAAAATAACCTTCAGCAAACTTCTTGTGAGTGCTGGCCTCTGTGCTGGCTGTGGGATCATTCACCTTAGAACTGATAACAGCAAATGTTTGTGTTGGGCTTTTCAGCTCTCTTATCCATGATTGTGTTGAATCTTCGATCCTTCAAGTGTTAAGGCTGCTGTCATTGGATCCAGTTTAGAGAGCAGTAAATAGAGTAACTTAGAGACCAGCAATGCTCTAATTGCCAAGACACACAGTTCAAATGTATGAAGGCCTTTAAGGTGGGCCCTACAGTGGACTTTAAGTTTGAGCAAACTCCGGGAGATACTGAAGGACAGGGAAGCCTGGCGCCTGCAGTCCATGGGGTTGCAAAGAGTCAGACATGACTTAGCGACTGAGCATCAACTACAACCACAGATCTGAGTCTTTCCATTCGATCAACCTGAAAATTCTCACACTTGGTACGTAGCTGTTTTATTTTGGTAGCATCTGTGGAAATTTTCTGTTATAAGTAAATATTCTTGGAAATGAGTTTCTTGTGTAGCGTGTCACCTGAGGGTGTGGGTCCCAGGAGTGTCTTGTTTAGACTCGGCTGGGGTGGGGAGGGTGGGAGCCCTGGACATGGGCGAGAATGGATTCAGGGAGAGGGTGAAGATGGCTGTGAGGCGATGGGGACAGGACATACAGGTGGCAGGGTGTGTCGGAGCTGGGGCTGGAGGAGGGGGAGGCCAGTGCTGGGGGGAAAAGTCCTGCTGGGGAGCGCCAGCTCGGAGGCCCATCTTGACTCTGAGCTTCGCTTGGGGCACCCCAGAGCTTGCAGCAGACATCAGAGCAGCATCTCCATGAGGGGCTGACAGAGTCCCCCTTTCTGGAAGCTTCCGAGGAGACTGCCCAGGACCGGAAACATAGGGGCTAGCAGAGCGCTCTCTTTTATCATGAAAACAGACCTGCTCCTCTTCTCTGGCTCTGAGAGGGTCCCCGTGACACTGAGGGGTGCTTCCCCTCATCTCGTCCTGGGCGATGGCTTTCTCCCTGGTTAGGTAGTGAACCTCTGCCAGGTGGCAGCTCCCCAGAGCGCCCAGGGCGGCCCAAGCATAGAACTCAGCAAGTGTCCCCAGAGCCCAGTCCAGGATGACTCTCTGAGAAGATGGGCATGTCCTACTCTGCGCCGTCCCCTTCGGTGGCCACCACCCCCGGGTGACTGCTGAGGACTTGAAACGGCGTGAGTGCACCCCAGGAATGGAAGTGTTAAATTTTAATGAGTTTAAATGGAAATAGCCACCTGTGGTTCGTGGCTCTCGTATTGGACAGTGCCCATCTGGCCCAGGAAGTATAAACGGAAGTGCCGATGGCGCCCAGGCTGGTGGCATAAGTGAAAGAAGTGGGCTGGGTGTAACGAAGACAGTGCCCATCTAGGTTTTGTTTTCTCTGGTTGTACTGAGCTGTGCTCAGGGAAGTGTTTATGTTCTTGGAAAAACAGCAAAGCGAGTGAGAGTCCAAAGGCAACTGTTCTTCCTTCTCGTGGGAGACATGTCAGGGCACCGTGGAGCCTGCGGTGGACGGCAGAGAGCTTGTCACTGAGAGAGGGAGCCATCCTCCGCTCCAGCCGTATGAGAACGTGGGCCCAGGTTGTCGCTCAAACTTCTCCCTTTTCATAGGAGGCTGGAAATCTGGAATTTTATAGGAAATACCCTGGTGTTTTGAACATTGGCTCAAATTTATTTAAAACCTCTTAGGCCAAACGAAACACATCTGCAGGCCAGATTCAGCCCAAGGATCCCGGTTTATGAACTCTCCTCCAGGCCTGATTCTGGAGAAGTCCATACGACCTGCTGGGACGGATTTAAGGCAGAATCAGGTGGATTTTCCCCTCAGTGGCCCTAATTGGCTCAGGCCCCCTGTTGCCACGAGCTTGGTTGGAATTGGAGGGAAGTGTGTATGTAGGACACAGAACTGCCCCCTTCTCTCACTCTTCTCTGGGGCCATGTCCCTGGCCTCTGAGCAGCCAGAGAGTAGAAATCTCTGGAAGGCTGGAACAGAATGGCCCAGAGGGAAACTTGCTTTCATTTTTCAGCCTCAATCCCCACTCCCAGGCCTGAGAACAAAACTGTATGGCCGTTAATACCAAGGCAGCCAGAGAAAATTTCCTACAAATGACAGGGTCTTGAAAATTCCATCTGGTCTGCGGTGTTTCCACACTAGTGCTCTTGTGAGCTGGAACAAAATGGTAATTCAGTCATGGGTGTGGAGAAGGCTCCTGGGGCTGGAAAAGCCCCGACATACGATCACCGTAGAGATTGGAGCAGAGCAACCAGCAGCAGGGAGGGAGGGATAAAGGACGCGTCGTTTAGCCCCTCGGCAGCAGGTCAGGCAGGCATGTGTTCTCAGTGCAGGCGCTAGGAACCTGCCATGGAGGTGACGCCGCGGGTCCTGCTGGAAGAGCACGATCAGTTGTGCGTGTGTGCCGGTGCTCCAGTCGTGTCTGACTCTTTGCGACCCCAGGGACAGAGGAGCCTGTCAGGATCCCTGGGGTTCTCCAGGCAAGAATACTGGAGCCAATTGCCATGCCCTTGTCCAGGGGATCTTCCCAACCCAGGGATCGAAACCACACCTCTTATGTCTCCTGCCTTAGCAGGCAGGTTCTTTACCACTAGGGCCACCTGAGAAGCCCCATGATCAGTTATGAGTAAACATAGTTATATTTCAGCTTCTATTTTGCTTGTTTTCACACAATAGCTCATACACCTCTCACAGTACTTAGGAGCGATGTTATTTTTTTAAACGATAAGTCACATTCTTTTCCCCACCAGAATGTCACCATTGCTCTTGATGTTTCCCTCCTGCCTGGAGCAGGGCTTGGCTCAGGAATATCTGCGCAGTACGGTAATGAAGGGTCCACCCTCTGAGAGGGGTGCCATTCGTATTGCCATGGGACAGATGCGGAAGTGGAGGCCTAAGTTCACATAGCCAGGATGCAGTGGAGCTGGGATCAACATCCTCGCAGCCTGGCTCTGAACCTGTGTGTCATCCAGGGGTGGGTGGTAGGTGAGCCTGGTGAGCTGCTGCCTTGCTCCGGGCCCAGAGACAGTAGCCTCATCTACAAGTGCCTGTATTTCCATTCTATTTCACATGTCAGAAGTTGGAAGGTTTAACTTTTTGCATCCTTTTGTGGCATTTTTTGGTAACATTCTTCTGTATCATTCTCAGATAGAGGAATAAGTACAGTTCAGGGTCTTACAGTGGGGAGCGGGAGGGGCGGGGCGAGGGCGGAATGCAAGCAAGAATTAATACTTTGTAAACACTGTCCTTCCTACACTCCTTATTTGAGAGTGCTGGTTCCAAGAGATGAGCTGTATAACCATCCAACAGATGGCTGAGGTTATAGACAATTCATTTTAGATGTATCGGAGGTAGAATGGGGGCATAAGGCCATCAAAGACTAATTCCTCCTCCTTGCTAGTTTTGCCTTTTAAAGTCTTGCCCTGGACATACCTCCCTAACTAAAATTTATGCTTCCTTGCACACGGGGGAAATCACATTCTTTCAGACCCTGAGGCGCCATCATACATTGGTGAGAGACCCAGCGGATACCTGTCCCGTGAGAGAGACGAGTTGATCCACACTTCCCTGCCTAGGAACGCCCTCTCCTTGGCTCCTCTTCCCTTTCCCCACCCCCGCCCCTCCCCCGGTCTGTCCATCAGATACACTTCCCAGGTGCTCCAGTGTCGGAACACCAGGCACCACATCTTCGCTGCGGCAGAACTCTAACAGGGCACTGGGGGCTCGCCTAGAAAGCCTGCCTGCCTGGGGCAGGCACCGTCTGAAGTTCCACGTCAGGACGCAGAGAGGCACGTAGCCCTTCTGGCTGCTTCTCTTGGTGGAACCTGGTGAACTATGGTCCAGAATAAGGGATCATTTTGGGTGGAGCTCAATGCAAACAGCGTGTGATCACAGCCAGCCTGGAAAGGGCTTGGGCAGTCAGAGCCGAGGAAAAGGAGACGGGTGTTAGGAAACAGGAGTCTGTGCTGAGCAGCTCACACAGCTGTTAGCAAGTGTGCGGAAGAGCAAGCTGCGGCGTTTGCTTCTTTGTTCATGAACACAAAGCTGCTGATGGGGGAGGGACCAGTTGACTTTATCCCTTCCAAAGAGGAGAGCTGGGATTCAAGGTGGGGTCGGGGGCCATGGCTCCTGACTTCCAGGAACACCTGATTTTGCCAGGAGTTTCAGTGAGGAGTTAGGGAGGTGACATAGGTAACCGTAAAGGTGGGGACAGGTGGGGCCCTGGGGTTGTAACAAAAGGGCTGTCACTGGGGGCATCTGGGGCGATGTTACTCTTTAAAACTTCTGTGACCAGTGAGAGGGCAGCCACGCTTGCTTTGGAGATGCAATCTGCGGGCTAGGGAGGCTTCCTGCCAGCTGGATGGTCAGCTCACTTCCTTGCCTTGTCCTGCAGGCTGCCGCCTCTCCTCAGACACCCTTCTCCCACCTGAGGCTATGTCCCCTCGAGGCCCCCAGCTGCCCTTGAGGCAGCTCCCTGACCTTTTACAGGGTCGCACATCACACCCTCCTTTCCTTTTTGGATTCTTCTGATTTCCAGAAACTGGGCTGCCCAGGTGGCGCTAGCGGTAAAGAACCCAGCTTGCCAATGCAGCAGATGTAAGAGACGCAGGTTCAATCCCTGGGTTGGGAAGATCCCCTGGAGGAGGAAATGGCAGCCCACTAGCAGTGTTCTTGCCTGGAGAACCCCATAGACAGAGGAGCGTGGCGGGCTGCAGTCCATGGGGTCACACAGAGTTGGACACGACTGAGTGCGTGGACACGCACACAAGGTGGAAGCTCTGCTGATCAGAAATCTGGTTAATTATCACTGCTGCTGCTAAGTCGCTTCAATCATGACCAGCTCTGTGCGACCCCATGGACTGCAGCCTGCCAGGCTCCCTGTCCCTGGGATTCTCCAGGTAAGAACACTGCAGTGGGTTGCCATTTCCTTCTCCAATGCATGAAAGTGAAAAGTGAAAGTGAAGTTGCTCAGTCGTGTCTTTTAGTGACCCCATGGACTACAGCCCACCAGGCTCCTCCGTCCATGGGATTTTCCAGGCAACAGTACTGGAGTGGGATGCCATTGCCTTCTCCAGGTTAATTATCGCTAGTTCTTCCAAATGCGAATGGAGCTAGGTGGGTCTGTGCTCAGACTCTCTTCTCCCAGAATCCCTTGTGAGATGGTCCAGGTGATTCTAAAGACCAATGGTCTCAGAGGCTGAGTGTGCTACGGGAATTTCCCAACTCTTTGGTTTCATTTGCTGGAGACTAAAGACTCAGCCTCTGTTCTAAGGGTGGAGAAAAATTGATGTGTAAATTTCTTTCTTAAGGAATTTTCAAAGGAAATGCTGATCTAGACTTCATTTTTGCCTAATGTGCTCCATCAGAATCTAACTCCCTTGTCAGAACCCCACTGCAGTTTGGTTTTTATGCGTGACTTTGTGTCTGTGTTGACAGCCACGTTGGTCCAAGTGAACAGTTGCTGAGGAGTAAACCGTTACGGAACACTGCACATCTAAAGCTGCTTTTATTTCACCCTCGCAATCGATGGATAGTGTGACTGGGTGGTGGTGGTTGTTCACTTGCTCAGTTGTGTCAGACTCTGTGCAACCCCAGGGACTGCAGCACTCGAGCCCTTCCTGTCCCTCATGGTCTCCCGGAGTTTGCCCAAGTTCATGTCCTCTGAGTTGGTGATGCTGTCCAAACATCTCATCCTCTGCCACCCTCTTCTCCTTTTGCCTTCAACTGTTCCCAGCATCAGGGTCTTTTCCAATGAGTATGACTGGGTATAAAATTCTAAACCAGAATATATGTATATATAAATCTAAACCAGAATATGAATTTCTAAGCCAGAAACAATTTTCTGTCAGATTTTGAAGGATTTGCTCAATTGTGTTCCAATATTGCAGTTATGAGACCAGAGCCATTCTGATTTGTTGATTACTTTTGATTACTTGTAGAAAGCCTGTTTTGTTTTTTTTTTTCTTTTGCTCTGGGAACTGGTAGGGTGTTTCCCCCAATGTTCTGAAATGTCACAGGGACGTGTCTTGGTTTGTCTTCTCCTGGTTTCCCAGTAGCTGAGCCTGAGGCAGAAGGCTTTCGTGCTGCTGTTTCATTGGAGATGAGTGCCATCTCAGTGAACACGCAGTGAAGAAGGGAGGAATGCTGTGAGGATCCATTACTGATTAAGCTGGCTGCTGCTAGTGAAGTGAAAGTTCCTCAGTTGTGTCCAACTCTTTGCAAGCGCATGGACTGTTACCCGCCAGGCTCCTCTGTCCACGGAATTCTCCAGGCAAAAGTACTGGAGTGGGTTGCCATTTCCTTCTCCAGGGGATCTTTCCGACCCAAGGATTCAACCCAGGTCTCCTGCATTGCAGGCAGACTCTTTACCGTCTGAGCCACCAGGGAAGCGCAAGTGCTGCTAAGTGCAGTTAATTGCAGGATCTTATAGACCTACCAAGGCGCTGCACAAACTGAATTCAGGACCGCTTGATTTTACGCACTGGATTCAGTCTCCCAGAGATCAAAATTGGCTCCACTTGACCTGAACGTGAAAGTGAAGTCGCTCAGTCGTGTCCGACTCTTTGCGACCCCATGGCCTGTGTAGCCTACCAGGCTCCTCTGTCCATGGGATTTTCCAGGCAATAGTACTGGAGTGGATTGCCATTTCCTTCTCCAAGGGATCTTCCCAACCCAGGGATCGAACTCAGGTCTCCTACGTCGTAGACAGACGCTTTACCATCTGAGCCACCAGGGAAGACCTGAGTTTGCCCTGTATTTCCAGGTTGTGTACTCCTGGGTACCACGCGCCTACTAGTCTTGGAGCCTGGGGGAGGGGCCCGTGAGCGACAGAGCACCTGAGGTTAGGATGTACCTGTTGGTGGCTTAGAGAGCCTCAAGTAGCCCCTGCTGTGGAAGCTTCCACTTTTATTGTCTGCAGCCACAAGCTGTCTCCAGGACCTCAGGGAAAGGCCAGGCCATCCGCAGGGTGGATCCATCCAAATGCAGATGAATGTCTGTGTCTGGGCGGGGAGGGAATTGCAAACTACTGAGTTCACTACAATAGGAGTCCTGCTTTCAGCCATTTTCTTGGCTACTTGGGTAAGGCCTTTGCCACTCACTCACCTGTGTTCTAACTTCCTGAATTTTACCTAATCAGTGCCTCCTGTCCAGTTCTCTTTATCCTTATCAGTTTGTTCCTTGAAGATAAGAGCTTTTTCAGTTCAGTTCAGTCGCTCAGTCGTGTCTAACTCTTTGCAACCCCATGAATCGCAGCACGCCAGGCCTCCCTGTCCATCACCAACTCCCAGAGTTCACTCAGATTCATGTCCATTGAGTCCGTGATGCCATCCAGCCATCTCATCCTCGGTCGTCCCCTTCTCCTCCTGCTCCAATCCCTCCCAGCATCAGAGTCTTTTCCAATGAGTCAACTCTTCGCATGAGGTGGCCAAAGTACTGGAGTTTCAGCTTTAGCATCATTCCTTCCAAAGAAATCCCAGGGCTGATCTCCTTCAGAATGGACTGGTTGGATCTCCTTGCAGTCCAAGGGACTCTCAAGAGTCTTCTCCAACACCACAGTTCAAAAGCATCAATTCTTTGGCGCTCAGCCTTCTTCACAGTCCAGCTCTCACATCCATACGTGACTACTGGAAAAACCATAGCCTTGACTAGACAGACCTTAGTCGGCAAAGTAATGTCTCTGCTTTTGAATATGCTATCTAGGTTGGTCATAACTTTCCTTCCAAGGAGTAAGCGTCTTTTAATTTCATGGCTGCAATCACCATCTGCAGTGATTTTGGAGCCCCCAAAAATAAAGTCTGACACTGTTTCCACTCTTTCTTCATCTATTTGCCATGAAGTGATGGGACTGGATGCCATGATCTTCATTTTCTGAATGTTGAGCTTTAAGCCAACTTTTTCACTCTCCTCTTTCACTTTCATCAGGAGGCTTTTAGTTCCTCTTCACTTTCTGCCATAAGGGTGGTGTCATCTGCATATCTGAGGTTATTGATATTTTTCCCGGCAATCTTGATTCCAGCTTGTGTTTCTTCCAGTCCTGCATTTCTCATGATGTACTCTGGATATAAGTTAAATAAGCAGAGTGACAGTATACAGCCTTGACGTACTCCTTTTCCTATTTGGAACCAGTCTGTTGTTCCATGTCCAGTTCTGTTGCTTCCTGACCTGCTGTTGTTTTTTTGTAAGGTTTCAGAAGGGTGGAGAGGAATGGCCGGTGTTTCATCCACCATGTCTAGATGAACAACAGCTTTGCTTTTCTAAATTGAATTGTTTGACTCCAAGCCAGCCTCCACTTCAGTTACCCAACATCGGACAGAAAGCCCAGCTTAACTCACCTCTGAAAGCCTTGGCTTTGAAAGCAGAGACTTTTTATTCTGTCTTGGGCAGGAAAAGGCCAACTTTCCAGGTTTATGTTCTTGCTTGGAGAATGGTGGTGAAGACGGAAACAACTCTTGTTCTCTGAGGCTTCTGTAGTAGCAGGGACAGAAGTCTGGTTCATACACTGATGTAGTCAGCTGGACCCAGGTTTGAATCCCACCTCTGCCACTTAGCTATGAAGCTGTAAGGACGTGACCTGAATTCCCTGGGCCTCAGTTTCCTCGATGCCTGGCATGAACAGTGATGCCTTCCCTACAGGGAGGTTGCTGGGAGTAGACGAGCTGTCATGGGTCAAATAGCTGGCATGGACCGGGCACAGGAGGTGCTCCATCATGTTGGCTACAGACGACGTCATGGAGCTTCCTGGAGGGAGGGCCTCCATGCCTCCAAGACGGGTCCATACCTGCCGCAGGCTTGGCTGCCCAGCTCCTCCCTCATCCTCTAGAGCTCCAGGCCACCTGCTGGGATGGACTTACGCCCCATGGTTGTCTGGAAATGTCCCATGACACCTGCCATAGCAAGGATCTTTTATTTTTTATTCAACCCACAGACTGCCCATCTGATAAACTTGCTAAAGGCAAAATTAAAGTTTGAATTTTTCTATTTCAGAGTCCAAGGGTTTGTTGTTGTTTAGTTGCTAAGGCATGTATCACTCTTTTGTGACCCCATGGAGCTATAGCCCACAAGGCTCCTCTGTCCATGGGATTTCCCAGGTAAGAATACTGGAGTGAGCTGCCATGCCCTCCTCCAGGGGATCTTCCTGACCCAGAGGTCAAACCCATGTCTCCTGCATTACAAGCAGATTCTTTAGCTGAGAAGCCTGATTCCAAGGGCAGCTTTGTCATAGCCCTTCTGAGGACCAGTCTTCAAGGCATTTTATGGCTGAGCCCTCCTCTGCTCATGGCAAGCATCTCTCCAGTAGTGTTTAACTGTCTCCAGGGCTCCATGGCCGATGTGCAGAAGTCACACTGGGCCCGCAGAACTGGAGCTGGAGACTGCTCTTTGGCCACTTGAGCAAGTGGTGGCTCCAAGGAGGCATCAGTTCCCGAGACCTCCTCACGCTCCTTCCTCTCAACCAGCTGTGAGTTACCAGTCCTCAGAGTGCTATGACCCAACCATTACCGCTGTGCACAGATGGAGCGAGTAAGGTGAAGGATAGTAACCTAAAGAAGGTGCTGGAGATGCAAAGTGCTGCGGGGATTTAATAATCCTGGGGTTAAATAATAGCACTGAGTAATTGCTATCAAAATACATGCAATGCCCTGGTTTTAGCCCTTTATTAAAATTCACCACAACTCTTTGGGATCAGTACCATTGTCATACCCATTTTTCAGGTGAGGAAACTGACTTTGTGTAACACACTCATTAGTGGTGGAGCCGGTGTTTGGACCAAGAGAGTCCAGCTCCTCCAGGGTGTCCTTCAGGACTCTGCCTTTCTTTGCTAAGTACTCACCGAGGGAGAAGGCAGCCCGTCATCTCCTGTGTCTCACCTGGGATCAGGTTCCCAGCTCATGTAACGAAGAGACACATCCAGAAATTCCTCGGGCCTTCTAAAGCCTTTTCCTGGAACTGGCTTCCCCATGTCTTCTGGGAGCATCAGGAATGCTTTTGGATAAGCACCGAGGGCCTTAGCTGATCCTTCCGTCCTATGTCCCCATATTCCCAGGCCTGGCTCCTGTGTGCTGGGAAAGCGTTTGGGATTCTTAAAGAGTTGGAATCCCAGATCTTTTATTAGTTGGTGTGCCACCTGGCGCAAATGACTAAGTCTTTCCAAACCTCAATTTGTTCATCTGTAAAATGGGCATGGTGAGAATTCCTCCTTCCTTTCCAGGGTTGTGAGAACGTCTAGAAACAGCATCCTTCTCGCCATGTAGTGAAAAACACTAAACAAGTGTGAGATGAGTGATGTGGTGGAGTGTGTGTGGCGGAGAGCACAGCAACCCACTCCAGTATTCCTACCTGGAGAATTCCATGGACACAAGAGCCTGGAAGGCTACAGTCCATAGCATCACTTAGAGTTGGACACAACTGAAGCAACTTAGCACAGCACATGTCCTCTTTGGAGAAATGTCTGTTTAGATGTTGTGCTTATTTTTTATTTTTGATATTGAGCTATAGGAGATGTTTGTATATTTTGAAGATTAATCCCTTGTCAGTTGTGCCATATGTTAATTTTTTCTCCCATTCTGTCGGTTGTCTTTTCATTTTATTTATGGTTTCCTTTGCTATGCAAAGCTTTTAAGCTTAATTAGGTCCCATTTGTTTATTTTTGTTTTTATTTCCATTACTGTAAGAGATGGACCCAAAAAAGGTATTGCTGCAATTTGTGTCAAAGAGTGTCCAGTCTGTGTTTTCCTCTAAGAGTTTTATAGTATCTGGTCTTATGTGTAGGTCTTTAATCGATTTTGAGTTCATTTTTGTGTATGGTGTTAGATGTTCTAATTTCATTCTTTTCCATGTGACTGTCTGGTTTTCCCAGCACCGCTTATTGAAGAGACTGTCTTTTCTCCATCACATACTCTTGCCTCCTTTGTCATAGATTAATTGACCACAGATGTGTGGGATAATTTCTGGGATTACTGTCCGGTTCCATAGATCTGTGTTTCTGTTTTTGTGCTGGTATCATACTGTTTTGATTACTGTAGCTTTGTAGTATAGTCTGAAGTCAGGAAGTCTGTAAATGTTAACTCCTGCAGTTTCAAATTCATCATGTTAGTACATACTTTGTGAGATTTTGAGTGTGCCTGGTACATGGTCTATGCTTGGTGAGTGGCTGTTGTTAATAAGGTCTGCTATATTCACTTCTCAAGTCAGATATGTCCAATTTCCTGGCTACAGTCTTCAGAATGCTTGAGCTGAAAGGCACTCTGGCACCATCTTCTTTCGGAAGGGGCAAGAGAACCACCTGCATGGTTCTGAGATCAAGCCCTAGACCTAATTTGAGGATAACAGATTATTAGAAACCCGCTTCTGATGTTACCTCTCAAATATGCCCAGATTGGAGTGGGTCAAATGGTGGCATTTTCTAACTGATATTCTTCTATTTATTAAAGTAGGACATGAGACACAACAAAGTTATTTTCATTTTGAAAGAAAAATAAATATAGCCTGAAAGCACTTTATTTTCCCTCAATTTAACCAGTGCAAAAAGGCTGCCACCTAGCATTGACCTCACTCACGCCTCATTTTACACTTGAGCTGACCAGTCCTAAAGAGCTAAGCCTTTGAGAGCAGGGCCTGCCCGTTGGGGCCCTGTGTGGTCCTGGAATCAGGGCTGGGGCAGGGGCTGTGGCTGGCAGCCCCCCTCCAGGGTGACCCGGCTACTAGGTCACTGGCTCTGGAGCCAGTCAGCCTGGGTTCACCTCATGGTGCTTCTGTCTGTGAGCATTGCTGCTGCTGATGATGCTAAGTTGCTTCAGTCGTGCCTAACTCTCAGCGACCCCATGGACTGCAGCCTACCAGGCTCCTCTGTCCATGGGATTTTCCAGGCAAGAGTACTGGAGTGGGGTGCCATTGCTTTCTCCGGTCTGTGAGCACTGGGTCCCCTCAATTCTCTGTGCCTTGTTTTCTTCACTGTAAAATGGGATAATAATTCTCATATCTACCTCATAAGTCTGGCATACAGATTAAATGAGTTAGTAGAAGTAAAGTTCTCCAAATAGTTGGGACTCACAGTGAACACTGAATAAATGTTAGTTATCATTCCTTTGGGTTTCCCCCCTCCTGGAGACTGGCCGGGCCAGAAATTACAGGGGCAGAAGTCCTTTCTTATCTTGAAGATGCTGATGTGGAGGGAAAATCACAGCTTGCAAAGGAGCTGAGCAAGGGGCCTGGCGGGGTGGTGGCTTAGGAGCTAGGCAGCCTGGGGTTCTGCCCACAGTGGAACAAATGCTTCCAGCCTCCACGGCCCAGAGATCCCCTGGGAGAGGGGCTCTGTGTGGCTGGAGGGTCCAGTGAGCCCTGCCTGCCGCCTTTGCCCCCAGAGTCTTGTGCCTGCCCAGCTCTCCCTTCCTGGGGTTAGATTCTGAGTTCAGCCAAGGGAAGCAGAATTTGAGCAGGTCCAGCCCGCGGTGTTACTCACAGCATCAACATGTGGTTTTAATCCAGCCCTCTGAAAATATGCTTATGTATTCCCTCTCACCCCGGCCATGGTTTTGTTATGAAAATCATTTGGCTGATCTTTAAAAAAATGAAACAGAAATTCCACATTGCAAAATATCTGCCAGTCTCAGCCAGAGTCTGAGTCGTGGTGAACCAGCGATCAGCCAGGGGGGTTGTGTCGTAGAGGGGAGATGTTGGGGGACACGACTGAGGGGGCTGACACGCCTTTGGTGGAGACTAAACCAGAGCCAACTTTGATTTTTATCCGTCCCCTCCCCGCATACACGTACATCACGTGGCTTCTCTCCACCCCTTCTCCCACCCAGGACACCTCCGCCGAGAAGCACTGTACAAGTGCTTTGCGATTCTGTCTGCTGTGAGGGGGAGAGGACCATGCGGTCTCTATACCCTCCCCACTGGCCCTGCCCTGCATGTTATGCCATCCACCACGGCAGTTCAGCACAGGACCGGGTTGTCATCGTTTTTTGACCTCTGGGAGTTGAGAAAAGATGGCTCTGCCTCCATCCCTGCCAGCCGGTTCCTGTGACAGCCCTGGGGTGTCAGGGTTCACAGCAGGACATTCTGGGAGGTGGTCTGGGGACAGGATAAGTAGGGCCCCAAAGTGAGGCCAAGTCCTGATGAGTTTTCCCAAAGTAGAAGGGCATTTCTTTCCCTGTGGCCCTTTAGAAATGAGAAAGAGTCTCCCGCTGGTGGTTTCAGTACAAACTGTAATTGAGTCCTTTTCCCCAAATATTTCTGGTTTCTTAAACTGTGTCTGTGCAAAGGCTACCAGCGTATGTTGGAATTTTTCCCAAAAGTTCTTCTCAAAAGGCTCTCCAGTTTTCATTTGACTGAAGGGGTCCTCCAGGCCATGTCATGGGGGGAAACTGGTCATGGGACGTGTCTGTGACCAGGCTGCACCGTCATCGTCAGAGCTAGCCTTTCCTCTGTAGTGACACCACTACGCCCTTACTAGTCAAGGGGAGGGCGCCGTGCTTGATTACTAAACCACTTTACTGCTTTCTGACCAAGGGCACACACTGAGCCCCAAAGAAGTCACCCAAGGATCTGAACGAGTTAGGGTTCGCTGTGATCACACTGCATTGCAAACAGCCCACAGTCGCGATGGCTCCCACGGTATGCAGCCTTATCTTGGTTCCAGGGCTGGGGGTTCACCAGGCCCAGTGGGTGTGGCTGGGCTGGGGCCAGGCTGGGCCCTGGGTTCAGGCCTACTTGGTGCTTCGCCTGGGACACGCTCCTGTCACGGTGGCGCACGAGTCTGCCAGGTGGCTAGCGCCACACAAGCACAGGTAACGCCACCAGCAGGACGCGGCCTGTGTTTTGTCCACTTGCATTCCACTGGCAGAAGCAAGTCACACGACCAAGGTCAAAGACAGTGGGGAGGTGTGTCCCACCTTCAGAGAAGCCGCGGCAGGATGAGGAGGAAGGACAGGGAACAAGCGATTCCATCTATGATTCCGTCTTTCACTTCATGCTGAAGAGCCGTCTCACCGCTGCAGGGAGGCGATGATGGGAGTTTGGTGGTGGCTCCATGCAGTTTGGTGGTGCACTCCATGGAGTGGTGCTGGGTATTTTTCAGATCCCTGAAAAACAGAGGGAGTTCAGAAAGCGGGGACAGAAACCCTGATTCCATCATGTAAATGCACCAAACCATGTAGTGGTCCTCATTCATTTTCCTCATGTCTATCTTTGTAAGGCAGGATTATCTCATTCTCCCCCATTTTATAACGGAGGAAATAGGGCAGAGTGGTTGTGTATCTTACCCATCGTAACACAGTCCAGAAGGGCCACAAGCTGATCTAGAACTCGAATGTGTCTTCCCCAAGGCTTTTCTGGCTCCCCTCTTTATCCACCCCTCTTCCTCTGCAGCTGTGAATGGGTGGGGCTGCTGGGGAAGAGGGCATCTTCTCTGAGGAATCAAGGGGGAGTCTTGGTGAAAGGGTGGGAAGGTGGGATTTGAGCAGGAAGGCGACGCAGAACAACAGTAGAACCATCTTCTTTCCCTCCTGCCGCCAGCATCGCGAGCGCGTCTCCCATCATGTGTTAGATGGCGGGGGGCAGGTTCCACTGGCACGTGTGCAGCAGTGGGGGCGGTTAGGTTAGGTTCCACCAGCTAACTTTCTAGGACATGAGGCATCATTCCCTTTACTCCTTTCTCTGATGTGCTCTGTATTATTCAGCTGAATATTTCTCCTTAGAGGATGTTTTTACAGTTCAATCAAAGCAAGTATTTTTTTCCCCAAAGCTTTACTTGGGTGGCCCTGCAGGGACATCTGCTCATGGTCATTTTGAACCTTTCTCTCCGCACAACTGCACAATTGCCAGCTTTCCCCAGGTTGTCCAAGGCCAAGTGAGGCCGAGAGAAGGATCAAAACAGCCTGTCTTCTTGAAACATTTTTAAAAGATGATTTATGTTTCCCTAGTGGCATCCAGAACTTTGAGAATCTAGACTATGAATCCAACTTGAAAACCTATTTTTTTCTTTTCAGAGGGGAGAAAAAGAAACCCAAACATGGGTTTTGTCCATGGCCACTCCTACTTTTAATTAAAAATGCTGTTGTTCTGGCCAGCCTGTGATTCTGGGCAAGTGAGCACTCTGGACTTTCCAGTTTTCTCCTTTGTAAAATAGGAATTGAGTCATTCCCGTTTCCCTACGTTGTTTTAAGGATTAAAGGAGAGAATAACTCATATTCAACTGAACAGTTAACATCAGTAATGGTACCTGCACTTGGTTGAATCTGGGGACGTGGAGCCCATGATTATGGAGGACCAGCTGCATTATTTGAGTTTTTCGCAGTGCTTCCCTGTGCATGTGTTACACGTGTGTGTTCAGTCACTTCAGTCGTGTCCAAATCTTTTGCGACCCCCCAGGCTCTGCTGTCCCTGGAATTTTCCAGGCCAGAATACTGGAGTTGGGTTGCCGTTTCCTCCTCCAGGGAATCTTCCCAACCCAGGGATCTAACCCACCTCTCCTGCAGCTCCAGCATTGGCAGGTGGATTCTTTACCAGTGGGCCCCCTGGGAAGTGTATTACACATACGTGTGTTCTTTAAGTAGTAATAAAAGCCATATTAAAACATATGTAATAAATAAGGACAACAAATTAGACTCTCATTTCAAAAGGATCATCCTCTAAAGAAAGGCATCTTAGAGGGAGACAAGGACCATCTGTTTTATAGAATAGAAGCTCAATCCCTCGGGCATATCCTGTGGCAACGTACAGAATGCCACTCAGAATTGTCCCTCTGAACAGGTGGGACAAATTAGGTGTTTACCCCCTAATTTGTTTTTATAGCATTAAAAACATCTATTTATTTTTGGCCATGCTGGCTCTTTGCTGCTGCATGAGCTTTCTCTAGCTGCGGTGCGTGGACTTCTCGTTGAGGTGGCTTCTCTTGTTGAGGAGCACGGGCTCTAGGGTGCCCGGGCTTCAGTAATTGTGGTTCCCCGGCTCTAGAGCCCAAGGCTTAATAGTTGCGGTACGTGGGCTTAGCTGCTCCACGGCATGTGGGATCTTCCCGGACCAGGGATCGAACCAGTCTCCTGCAGTGGCAGGCGGATTCTTTATCACTGAGCCACCAGGGAAGCCCTACCCACTGACTTTTGTTCCCTGTTGGTTGAGGGTTGTCCCCAAAGGCGTTAATTTTCTCTGTGCCTCCCTGATAGTGGGCAAGAAAGCAGGGAATGACTCTGGGGCTTGAGGTGGGAAGCTGGCAGTGTGCAGGGGGACTGTCCACTGTGAGGGCAGCTGGCATCAGCCGGGGGTCCAGGGGAACATAACACAGGGCACAGAAGCACCTTCCATAGAGAGGAGGCCCCTGGAGCCCCAAATAGGGGGATCTCCAGAATTGGAGGAGCCCTGCTGAGGATATATCTGAAGGGAGAGAAATCATACCTGGAGGAGACACCAGCACCGCCACGTTCACTGCAGCGTGATTCACAGTCGCCAAGACGTGGAAATGACCTACGCATCTCTCAGTGGGTGAATGAATCCAGAAAACGCGCGCATGCATACGTCGCAATATTACTCAGCCACTAAAGAAAGAAGGAGACCCTGCCATTTGCAACAAACATGGATAAACCCGGAGGACATTAAGCTAAGTGAGAGAATCCAGACAGAGAAAGACAAATCCTGTGTAGTATCACTTGTATGTAGAATCTTAAAAAAAAAAAAGACTTTCAGCTGTAAAATAAGTTCTGAGGATCTAATGTACAACATGGTGACTGTACTTAGTAATACGTTATCGTTTACTTGAAATTTGCAAAACCAGTAGATCTTAAGTGTTCTTACTACACACAGGAACAGGTCTGTGTGAAGGAATGGATTTGTTAACTAACAACTATGGTGAACATTTCACAGTATATGCATGTATCAAATCGTCATGTTCAATAATTTAAATATACACAGTTGTTGTTTTTATTTGATCAGTTATACCTTGGTAAAGGTGGGGAAACAATGGGGGGAAAAAGGAAGAAAAAGAAAAAATTCTTAGGGCTCCTAGGCAGGGAGCCAGTCTAATCTTAGATTTCTCCACAGCATCATCTGATGTTAGAAAACTGTAGAGCAGGACCTACAAGCTATTCCAAGAAGGTAATTGTGAGCAGTATTTTATATCTTGCCAAACTTTCTTTCAGGTACGAATGCAATAGAAAAATAGTTTTGAACATGCAAGAACCCAGAGACTATTGTTCCCATGAGTACTTCTTGAGAAAATTATGGAGTTTTAACTTCAATCAACCAAGAAATAATGAAAACCTAGGGCAAAGGGGACAGGAGTATGCAAAGAATATACCTAACTGAAGAACGAAGACCAAACAAATATGAATATTGGAGTAATACAGTAGAAGGGACATGTTTTATATCCTAACAATACAGAAATAACCCAAATATAAAACTTTGGAAGGTGAATGAAGGAAAAGGTGGGAGAAAGAATCAGCATGCTATTCATGAGTAATGACTGGGGGCCAAAGACTGTCATTTAAAGCTGACAAAATAGAGTAGAAATGTAAGTATTTTTAATTGTACAAAGGCAAACATTTAAAAAGATAATACTAATGATTAAGGGGTTTTCCTGGTGGCTCAGACAGTAAAAAATCTGCCTGCAATACTGGAGACCTGGGTTCAGTCCCTGAGTGGGGAAGATCCCCTGCTGGAGGGCATGGCAACGCACTCCAGTATTCTTGCCTGAAGAATCCCATGCACAGAGGAGCCTGGCGGGCCACAGTCCTCGGGGTTGCCAAGAGTCAGGCATGCCTGAGGGACTGAGCCCACAGCACAGTGATTAAAACTGAACAGCGATCGAAGGGTAGGGGGTGGGAAGAGGAAATATGCTAATTTTATGACTGTTCTTTCTAGGATTTAAGAGCTGGTGTTTAAAGAACTGGGCATTTAAGGGCGTATAGTCATGAAGGGTCCAATTACTAGAATTCAAATAAAAATTTCCTAAATGTGATAAGAAATGCGCACCATGAAAAAAGTAAAGGTAACTGAAAGCATTGTGAAAGACTTCAAAAATTTTCAATACAGAAAACATACCATGAAAAACCACAGCAGAACAAAGACTAAACACGTACGGCATCTCAAGTAATGGAACTGGGCTAAATCCACCCGGTGAGAGAAGAACGCAGAGCTGGGCCAGGCTCGGAACCGGAACCAGAAACTTCCGGTGGCTGGGCAGGGGCTCCCTCCCATCTGGTGTCTGGTTTGGGGCTGTTTGTTCTCTCTCCCTGCAGACTCACTCTCAGTAGACATGGTCACTGCGGTCATCAGTAGCTGGTCTGCCATGTGCCCCTGACCTCAAGTTCATGAGCAGAACAAAGCCAACCTTGCTGACCTGTCAGAAGCTCTGGTTCCCAGGGGCAGGGTAGGGGCTGAGGGGCTATTTGGCCTCGTGTAGGTCAGGGGCCTGGGTGGCCCCATCAGCTCTGGTCCAGGGTCAGGGTGCCTGGACTGCTGGAGTGTGTGTGGATGGAGGTGGTGCTGCAGGCTCACAGTTGCAGGGCCCCCAAAAGCACAGTGACTTGAACAACCCTTGCCAGTTCAGTGCCCATGGGCTCACGCAAGCTCCCAAGCTCCTTCCTTCTCGTGGCGCCTTGGTGACCACGAATCAGAATCACCTGGAAAACAAGTTTCCAGGTGGTACTGACGCTGCTGGTCGTGAGACCACGTGTTGAAAAACTACTGCCCCAGGATATGTCCTTTGCCAACCATCCGGAGCTGACTTGGCCACACGTGGGCCCAGAGAGGCGAGCTGAGGCAGCCAACCTCCCTTTGAACAGATGGGGCGAATAAAAGTGACTGCTTCAGGCCCTGGGCAAGGACTTAGTCCCAGGGTCACACTTGGCTGCCAGGGAGGCCAGGCAAGCCCATCTGCGGCCTGGTGGCTGTGTGCCCCAGAAAGGGAAGGGCATGTTTGTGGGAGACACTGCAGGTCCACAGAGGGGCTTAATGTGGAGGCGAGAAGAAGGGGCCAGCACTCAGTGTGGGGAACATACGGCGAAAGGCTCTTAGCATGTTCGGAAATCTGAGTCATAACAGCAGTTTACTCAGAGAGGAGAAGCCTGGTCTCCCCTGCAGGGCTGTCCTGAGAGAGAGCAGGCTGAGCGCTGAAGCAGGAGCACGGCTGCCTGCTCCTGTCTTGAGGACAGCTGGGTGTCACGCCCCCCCACCCCCCAGCCCAGGCTTCACTCTTTTCCCTCCTTGTTCACCCAAGACGTTCATTCATTCACTGTCCCGTTATTTTGTGGGTCAGGGCTGATGTTTTCAAGGTCCTAAGCTTTTTTTTTTTCTACCCCCACCCCCAGGCATCTTGGCTCTGGAGAAAGCTGCGTGGCAAGAGGCGGTTGGCGATGGCATTCTGCCTCTTAATGACTCTGTCTGTGGTGACTGTCACCCGCTTGCCCACACAGCACCCAGCCGCTGGCCCAGATCCTGGCCCCATGGAGCCCCAGGGGGTTGCTGATGCCCCTGCCCCCCAGAGTCGGCAGGCTCTGAGCTCCAGCTGGAGGCAGAGGGCAAGAAGGTTGAGGAGAAGCTGGGCCTTGCCCAGGAGCTCCATCCTGGTGTGTGCTGAGGAGCAAGGCCACAGAGGGCACGTGGACAGCAGAAGACGGTCCCCAGGGAAGGAGAGCAGCCATCCAGGGAGGATTAGGAATGACATTACTTTGGCATCTCCAGAAGACCTGAGACTCAGTACCCGGCGTCTTGTGCTCCTGCAGGGGGAGGCGATCAGGGGTCCAGGAGCCAAAGACCTGGACCCACCCTGGCACCATGGTCCCCTCCCGGAGGCACTCAGTGAGACAAGCACCCCAGGTGGCCCCCTCGCAGGGCATGACATGTCAGCCTTACAGCCTCGGAGAGCTACTGCTGGACTGATCCTCCAGCCTCCTCCAGAAGGCGGGGGTCTGCCAGGAGTGGGGAACAGAGCCTGGACTGGTAGCCAACAAGTGGGGGGTCCTGCCCCCACCAAAGGGGCTCATTGGTGGCCTGGCTCTGTTAGGGAGCTGCAAGGGTCTGTCTGGTGTGACACTGAGATCCCTGGGCTGTCGAGTGGCTTCAGGACCAGCAAGCAGGTCCCCCCGTGGCTCACAGAGCAGGATGTGCAGACCCTCCAGCTTCTGACCCAGGGGGAGGTGGTGGGCAAAGCCCGGGTGCCTGGCCACGGGCAGGTGCTGCTAGTCGGTTTCTCCAGCGAGGGGGCCCTTCAGGATGCAGCTCCTGGGCTCAGTCAGCTCTGCTCCCAGGGGCTCTGTGGCTTGATCAAGAGGCCCAGGGACCTGTCCGAGGTCCTGTCCTTCCACGTAGACCGCGTGCTGGGGTTGCGCCGGAGCCTGCCTGCGGTGGCCAGGCGTTTCCACAGCCCGCTGCTGCCCTACCGCTACACGGATGGCAGCGCCCGGCCCGTCATCTGGTGGGCGCCTGACGTGCAGCACCTGGGTGACCCCGAGGACGACCAGAACTCTCTGGCTTTGGGCTGGCTGCAGTACCAGGCCCTGCTGGCACGTGGCTGTGGCCGACCCAGCCATGCCCCATGCCTGGGCATCCACCACGCTGAGTGGGCACGCCTGGCCCTCTTTGACTTCCTGCTGCAGGTAGGCGGGGCCTGGAGGGGTGGGGCGGGGCGCCGCGGAAACGAGTACTCTAGGTGAACTGAGACGTTGGAATGGCCTGCCTGAGGGTGGATGGTGACTCTCCCCCTAATCCTTGTCTTTTACTTTCGTTTGTTTGTTTGCTTTTTTACCATTTTTTTTTAACGCTTAACTTTTTATTTTAGTCCTTGTCTTTTGATCACCCAGCACCCTTTTTTTGTTATTTTCCTGCCTTGTGTTCATTCATCCATTGGTGTGCTGAAAACCAGCTCATATAGGCTCATTCTTGAATTTCAGGAATTGTATGACCCGGTTGTGAAACACAGGCATTATTGAAATTATGTAAACTAACAATATAATAAGTTATATTAGAAACAAAGGTAATCAATACTCTGATCTCATTACTTCACAATTATTTTGCATTTTACTATTATCTGAGCTCTTGAGGTTTTCTTCATCTACCTAGTAAATACTGTCGGAGAAGGCAATGGCACCCATTCCAGTACTCTTGCCTGGAGAATCCCATGGACAGAGGAGCCTGGTAGGCTGCAGTCCGTGGGGTCGCTAAGTGTCGGACACGACTGAGCGACTTCACTTTCACTTTTCACTTTTATGCATTGGAGAAGGAAATGGCAACCTGCTCCAGTTTTCTTGCCTGTAGAATCCCAGGGACGGCAGAGCCTGATGGGCTGCCATCTACGGGGTCGCAAAGAGTCGGACACGACTAAAGTGACTTAGCAGCAGCAGCAGCAGTAAATACTGTTTAGTGCTGAGCTACTGCATGTCATGTCTCTTGCTGACTCCACATTCGTGCCTGCTGGCAGGTTGAAACAGGCAAGGGTAGGAGTATTTATGGGGCTTCCCAGGTGGTGCTACTGGTAAAGAGCCTGCTTGCCCATGCAGGAGTCACAAGAGACACGCCAGTCCCTGAGCTGGGAAGACCCCTGGAGGAAGGCTGGCAACCCGTTCCACTATTCTCTCCCGGAGAGTCCCGTGGATAGAGGAGCCTGGCGGGCTGCAGTCCATAGGGTCGCACAGAGTCAGACACGACTGAAGCGACTTAGCACGCATGCAGGCAGGAGTATTTATACCTTGGGAATCAGAGAATTCTTCAAATCAGGACTCCTCCTTATTCCCGGAGAGCTGGTAGTTAAAAATTTATCCTTGAATCAAGAAGGATTCAAGTTGGTTGCATAATTCAAAAAAGAGAGTTGAGGTGGAGGAGAGAGAGAATGAGAGAGGGGAGAAATAAAGGGATGGTGCTGGTCTCACTTGGACCCTGGAGAGAGAAGGAAACCACAGGGCCAGCTGAGGTCCCTGCTGTGCCAGAAATTAACCCTGGAGTTTTTGGGTATCCTAGGGAAGGGGTTGGGCAGTTAGGGCGCAGGGCTTACCAGGGGGACTGTAGACATCAGATATTTACTGAGTGGCCTGTTAACTGATGTGGCTGCTCCAGGACATATGAGCTGGATGTCAGCTGTGGAGACACAAGTGAGGGAATGCGGTCAGAAGGAAAGAAAGAAAAAAAACGATTCAAGCACACAGTGGGTGGATATGTATGCACACAAAGGCAGCCCCATTCCTGTAGGGACCTCTGTTGAGGGAAGAGATCAATATTAGCCCTAAATTTACCTGCTGGGGTGACTGGATGAGCCATCGGTCAAGTTCAACATCATAACTGGTAGCCAGGGACTGATGCTTCCTGTGTTATTCAGACAAGTTTGGTTGGAAATGTATTTTAGAAGATTCTCAGACCACATTTAATACTTTGAGATTTCTCATGAAAATCCCACTTCCTTTGAAACACTGGATGGTTTAATAACATGGGGCCTCTGTTCCCACGCAGCAGAAATGAGCCTGAGCTGAGTAGCTGCTGCCCCTTTAAATGTTGCCATGCTCCCCTTTCTGCCAAAGACCACACCTTCTATTGTCTGATGTGATTGTGAGCATTCTCAGTCACTAAGTCGTGTCTGATTCTTTTTGACCCCACAGACTGTTGTAGCCTGCCAGACTCCGTCCATGGGGTTTCCCAGGCAAGAATACTGGAGTGGGTTGTCATTTCCTCCTCCAGGGCATCTTCCAGACCCAGGGATTGAACCCGTGTTCTAGAACCCAGGGTTCTATGCCATGTCTCCTGCATTGCAGGCAGATTCTTTACCACTGAGCCAGCTGGAAATCCCTGTTGTCTGACACCCAACCCTAAACCCTTGGATGTTATCTGTCTGCCTGTGGGTATTTGTCTCCTGTCACTGGACCAGCTGGCCTCCTGCAGTACTTCCAGCTCCTCGAGTCTGTGTCTCGTGGCTGCTTTGTGGAGGGAGGAGCATGGGGCCTGGGGGTTGGCATGGGCTTTGGCACCAGACAGATCTGGGTTTGAACCCCCTGCCCACTGGCCACATCCCACTGTGTGACCCTGAGCAGACTAGCCAGCGTCTTTGAACTTCACTTCTCTCTAAATGGGACTGGGTGTCCCTGCCTTGTGCCCTTGAGCGCGTGGTAGCTCTTAATCACTAGCTCCTGATGCAGGCTTGCTCTGGGCCCTGAGCCTGCTCTGCCTGTGTGTGACAGGCTGAGGGCTAGGGATTAGTGCCCTCCAGACAGCGTGACCTGTCCTCGAGCCTGGGAGGGAGGCATTTCCCAGACCACAGACTACAGTCTTGGGCAAACTGGAAGAGCTGGCCATGCTCCCTCCAGGAACAGCCATCCTATGACTGATGGGAGGTGGTCTGTAAAAGCCCTGGTTCCCTGGCTGGGGTGGCTCTGTGGGGCATGTTCCACGTGTCTCTCAGAGTCACCTACCAGGATTGAGCCACGGTTACCCACAGAGCTCACTGCCGGCCCTCCCTGTCTCCCTTCCCCGATCCTTGCTTGTGTTTTTGAATTAGCTCACAGATCAACTGCTTTCGCTCTGAGTTCTTCACTGAGGTCTGTCTCTGGGGGAGCCTGGCCTTCATCAGATGACACCACTGACCCTGTGTGGTTTCTGCATGCAGGATCATTGACGTAATATACTTAATACAGCGCCTGATGATGGCCCAAGGTCAGTAATACACAAGCACTGCCCCCAACACGTTACAGGAATTAACTCCTCCAGTCTTCATGGTAGCCTTGCTAGAGAGATTCGAGGCTTCTCCCTGTTTTGAAGTTGGACAGTTGAGGTCTCAAGTGGTTAAGTGACTTGGCTAAGTTCATGGCCGGTGGAGCTGAGACACAGCCTGGATGGTCTGGCTCCAGAGCTCACCCTCCTTCTCACATAGTCCTCTTCAGCCAGCCATGGGTGAGGGCAGGAAAAGGGGGTGCTTGTCGGGACAGCTGGGACTTTGAGCCCTGAGGCCCCTCCTTGTGATCCCCCATCTAGCTGGTGTGCACGCAGCCACTTTCTGCCCACACAGAGCCCCTCTGTCTGTCTTTGGAGGTTGCGGTGTGAAGCCCTTCCTCAGCTGCCAAGCCCAGCCATGGCGGTGGGCGGTTCAGCCGCCAGAGCACACACAGGTGGGCGTGTGGTCAGACGCCACTCAGCTGGCCTCATGCCACCTCTTCCTGGGTTTGCCGAACACCAGGCAAGTCAAACACCCCTGGCTGGCGGGTGCTGCCTTCCTAGAAACCACGGGCAGGCTGGAGTGAGGAGGGGCTGTGGGTTTCCCAGCCCAGGAACCCAGGTCCCTACTGAGCAGAAGCCAGGAACAACCTGAGGGCAGTCGTGCCTGGACTCAAGAGGCCAGAGGCCAGAGGGTGGGAAGGATGTGTGTGTGGGGGGGTGGGGGACAGAAATGGGCACATTTGTATCTTTTCCTTCCAGAGAGGCTTCTTTTTTCTCATACCCTGCTTCATCTTGGAGGGCATATGCTTGGCTGCACGGGGTGAGCAGCTGCGGAGAACTCAAGACAGTGAAAGGGTGGTGTTTGCTCATGGAAGTCATCCTGCTGCTTCCGCTGATGCAGGGCCTTCATGTCCTGGAAAATCCAGACCCCAGAAAGCCTCAGGTGCCGCCATCCTGGTGCGGGCCACCATCTTTTCTTACCTGGACTCTTCTTCCCTAACGTCTCCCTAACGACTCCACTTTCGTCCCCTCCGACCAGGTCTCCTTACAGAAGCTGGAGTGATGTCTTGGTTTCTGTTCCCCTGTGCAGACTCTGAGACCAGGGTCCAGTGCAGTAGTTCCTCTGGGAGAGGACCCCAGGAAACCCTCGTAGGGAAGATGAAAGTGAGACAGCTAGAAGGCGGCCAGCAGAGGGCATGGCATCAAACAGGTCACTGCTATGGGTGACTGGGGCTTGATCCACAGGAAATTTCTGAGCAGTGGTATAAAGTGCAAGTTCAGAGTTAGCCCACCAAGAGGTGAGGAACACGAGGTACTGATAGCCAAATCTCCCCTTGGTCTTTGGTTGAGGGCTGCTCCTGGAGGTGTTAATTCCGTGGCATTTACAGAAAGCCCCCTGGGCAGAGCCTATAGCAGCTGGAAGTTAGAGGGAGACCTCAGAAGTTCACATGCGACTGTTCAGGCAGAGAGCACAGTAAGTCAGACTGTGTCCCTTCTCCATTACAATAAGGCAAAGCATCTCAGTGCCCTCGATATCAGGAGCTTCAGGGCGCCACAGATCCGTCCTTGTCTGATACCTTCAGCCCTGCCTCTTGGCATGTGGCCTTGGTTAGTTTCTTCAGGCGCAGGGCCTCAGACAGGCCTCTCATCCTCCTCCCCGGGCCTCCACTCTCCCAACCTCCGCATTCTGTTGTTAGCCTCTTTCTATTTCGTGCTAGCCTGTCTATATTCTTTCTGACTCCCCAACACAGTAAGTTCTATTTTATTTGTTCACTTCTGTCTCTCTGTTTTGGTCACATCCGCAGCGCCTAGCACAGGGCCAAGCTCTCGGTTGGATCCTGGAGAAGCACCTTTTGGATGCGTGGGTGGAAGGATGAACAAATGAATGGAGGAATCCAGGGCCTCTGTATGAGTTGCTGTTTAGGTGCTGCTGTGTTCTGCTTGCTCAAATACCACTCCTTCCTCTAGACTGAAAAGAATCCCACAGGCTTCTCCTTTTCTTTTCGGGTCCCAGAGATATAGAGGTGGAAAACTATGTGACAGTCGTTTGTCCAGCCCTTGAGCGGGCACGTGATTAACTCGTGCTTCCAGAACAGGTGATGGCGTATGGCGTCGCCTGTCACCCTCTGCAGCAGGCACTGTGCCAGCACTTCACACCTGTTGATGCGTGACCGCCCTGGGAGTGGACAGTATGTTTTAGCTCCATTCCACAGATGAGGAAACTGAGGTTTAGAAGGGCTAAGGAACTTGCCCACAGTAACCTGCGGCCTTAAGCGCTGGAGCTGGGATCAGATCCGCCACAGTTTGACCACAGAGGGCATGCTTTTGCCCTCTTTGCTGACTCAGCTGACTCTGGAAAAGGCATTTCTTCTGGGTCTCTTCTGGATGAGGCTGGCCCATTTCCTTCCCAGGGGGCTGGGTTCAGTCATTTGTGACCCTGTGTTTGTTCCCTGTTTTGAGTGCAAATCTATGGTTCACGTCATTCTTCTCTGGCTTGGCATTCCTGAACATCGGGTGTTGTTAGAGAGGAGCCCAGATCCATGACCACTGTCTGCCTCTCAAGCTTCCAGCCCGAGACCTGAAATATAATCGTAGCACCTTTATGAGGTGCCCATGCATGAGCTCCTTCAAGGCCCACAGCAGACCCAAGAGACGGGTGCAGAGCTCCTTCCTCCTGCACAGACAGTGCGGCCAGCCACGGAGGGTGAAGCAGCCCCCCCGGACAGGGGTATTTAAGGGCGACATCAAGCATCTTTACATATACTTAAGAGCAGGGCCTCAATTAGGACGAGTGTGATCGGCAAAATTCAGAGATGGTCCCCAAGATACCCATCCCCTTAGTGTGAACTCTTGCCCTTGAGAATGAATGAGACCTGGAAATATGATGGAATCTTATTTCAGTGATTAAGTTACCAATCAGTCATCTTTGGGTATTTTTATTTATTTGTTTTTTGATTGAAATATCCCCTGGGGTAGGAAATGGCAACCCACTCCAGTATTCTTGCCTGGAAAATCCCGTGGACAGAGCAGCCTGGCTGGCTCCAGTCCATGGGGTCAAAAAGAGTCAGACGCAACTGAGCACGCAAGCAAGCAAGCACGATCGACCTACAGCACTCTGCTAGTTCCAGGCAGACAACCTAATGAGTTGGTATTTCTATATGTTATGAAATGATCACCAAGACAAGTCTAGTTTCAGTCTGTCACCATGCAGAGTTATTACAATATTATTGAGGTACTCATCAGTTAATCTGGAGTTAATCAGAAGGAAGACTCTCCCATTGGCCTGACCCAGCCAGGAGAGTCTTTCAAAGATGAAGCATCAGAGGATTTTCTTGCTGGCCTCGAGGAGTAAACAGCCAGGCTGTGAGCTGCTGTGGGTCAGGGAGGCCTCTGGAAGGACCCTGAGTTCTCCTTACAACCACGAGGAATGGTTTCTGCCAGCAGCCCGACTGAGCACAGGAGAGGAGCCTGAGTTACGAAAGAGATGGAGCACCTTGAGTTCAGCCTGAGACCCCAGGTAGAGTACCCGGCAAAAAGGGATGGACTCCTGACCCACAGGAACTGTGAGTTAATAAGTGTGTTATGTTAAGCCACTGAGCTGGCGGTCATTTGTTATGCAGCCATAGAAGATGAGTTCCTGTGGCAAGGGAGGGGCCTCCAGTGCAGAATCCTTCAGGAGCGCGCATCTCGGGTGAGCCTGCTCTACACATCCTGACAGCCGACAGCGCTTCCCTGCCTCGCCCTCGTCCTGCCTCTGCTTTGTTGTTCAGCCGCTCAGTCATGTCCCACTCTTTGCGACCCCATGGACTGCAGCCCGCCAGGCTTCCCTGTCCTTCACCATCTCCTGGAACTTGCTTAAACTCATGTCCGTTGAGCTGGTGATGCCATCCAACCATTTCGTCCTCTGCAGTCCCCTTCTCCTCCTGCCTTAGCCTCTGCTTAGATTTCTTAAAAGTCTTTTTTTTTTTAACTGTTCATATTCTTTGCCCCATTTTCTATTGGATTGTTGGTCTTTTTATTATGGAAAAAGAGCTTTTTTATAGATTAAGAAAGTCAGTCTTTTGTTTTCATTGCGTTCTGGTGTTTCTCTCAGGCTCAACTGTCATCAAACTTTGTTTCTAGTCTTTCTGCTGTGCAGAAATTTTTAAAAATTGCTTTATGCTGTTAAACTTATCAAGCAATTTTTCATGACTTCTAGGTTAGTGTATTATGTTTATAAGGACCATCCTCATTTCAGGGTTATTTTTAAAAAATCCTCCCATGTGTTTTTATATATTTTTGATCCATCTGGAAGTTATTTTGGAGTAAGAGATCAGGTGCAAAATAATGATTTTTTTTTTTCAGATGGCAACCCAAATGTCCCAGCACCATTTGTTGAATAATCCTTCTTTCCCCCAATTTGAAATGCTGCCTTTTCCATATAGCCAATTTCCATATGTACGCAAGTCTATTTGTGGACTCTTCTGTTCCAGTAAAGGGTCTGTCTATTTATGTGCCAGAATCACACTGTTTTAATTATCACACTTTATATTTTATGTTAATAACTGGGAGTTCTTGGTCTCCTTGCTCTTTTTAAAGATCTTTCCCAATACTCCTGAATACTCTTCTCAGTCAGCTTGTTACTTCCTTTGCCTTCCCAAGGCCTCTTGGGACTTCACTGGAATCAGATGAAATCTGTGTGGACTAATATAGAGAGAATTTACATCCTAAGATACAGGGTCATTCTAGGCCAAGAACAGGTTGTGTCTTTCATTTTATTTCTGTTCCTCAGAAGCATCTTTATGTTTTCCTGAGCTGGATCTTCACTTTCAGGTTGGGATGATACTGATATTTCATCCTGTGACCATTGAAAAGGGCCTCTTTTCCTTCTATTATATTGTTACTAACTGAGGTTTCTGGACTCCTTGATCAACAGAAATTGATAAGAAGTCGGCTGAGAAGTTCAGGCATGGCTTTACTGGGGCTCGAGCTGTAGCACACAGGAGTGAAAACAAGAAATTGTTGCCCTGGCTCTCTTCCCAAGGCAGGGGCGAGCCGGTCCCTTAAAGGGAGTGAGGGTGAAGATGCCTCCCCTGCCCATCCCCTCCATGGTGCTGTGAGCAGGGATCACAGCAGTAACCCTGCTTTTGCTCCCAGCTCCCCAGAAGTGGCAGTTGGTTTGTGACCTTTTTGTATCTTGTTGTTCATAATTTGCCCCATTGGGCCTGTGAGCAGTTAGTTTTAATCCTTTGTAGTTCCTTTTTTTAAAAAAAAAAAAAAATCATTTATTTGGCTGAGCCGGATCTTAGTTGCTGCATATGGAATCTAGTTCCCTGACAAAGGGTTGAAACTGGGCCCTCTGCATTGGGAGAATGGAGTCTTAGCCCCTGGGTCACCTGGGAAGTCCCTGAGTCCCTTATAGTTTCTTTGGGTTCCGTTCTTTGGGGAGGCATTTGTCCAGGTGCAAGCTCAAGCTCTCTGGAAAAGGGTCCCAGGTCCCAGCCTGTCTCAACACGTTCTGGCCCATAGCTCCTGGTCTGTGTGAAGGATATTGTTTTCGCATCATATTTTGGTTACTGGTTACTCATTCACTTAATAATGCTTCTCACAGTTGCCCTGGGTTTTCCAAGTATATGGTCATTTCTTCTGTAGCGAATGCACTTTGTGTTCTCATTGCCTCCTCTTTCATTTTTTTTAACCTCACTACAACCATGGTGCCTCCAGAGCAATGGTAAATAGTAATGGGATGCTGGACATGACTTGTCTCCACAGATTTGGGACAGTTTCTAGTGTTTCACCATAAAATATCATGCTGACTTTTGGCTGAAGAACTATTTGCTATTCTTGCCTTATTAAGAGTTTTTCTTGTCAGGAATGGATGTAAAAATGACATCAGATGCCTTTTGAGTATCAGTGGAGGAGGTCACAGATTATACACATCCTCCGTCTAATGTATTGATGTGGGGACTGATTTCTGGGAAAGGGATTCCCCTGGTGACTCATTGGAGCTTTCTTGGTTGGAGCTGTACTTTGCTGTGGTGGACACGTCATTTCACAGGTGCTGGATTTTGTGTCGATGTGTAAAGTTTAGAGTGATTTAGTCCTTTTAGCGGGGCTTCCCAGGTGGCACTAGTGGTGAAGAACCCACCTGTCAGTGCAAGTAGACGTAAGAGACGTGGGTTCGATCCCTCAGTCGGGGAGATTCCCTGGAGGAGGGAATGGCTACCCATGCGAGTATGCTCACCTGGAGCATACCATGGACAGAGGAGCCTGGTGGGCTACAGTCAACAGGGGTCACAAAGAGTCCGACATGACTGAAGCAACTTAGCACGCACGCCTGTCTTTTTAAATAATAATTCTCAGACCATCTCCTCAAAGCCCACCAGCTGGTATATTCACCCACATCCAGAGCTGGTGCTGTGACCTCTGGCCTCCGGCTTGGGGCAGATGAGGCATCCAGAGGTTCCCCTGCCTAGGGCCTCGGGGAGGTTACCCTCTGTCAGGACACAAGGGGAGCACTGCAGAGAGAGTCATCAGAGGATGGTAAGAGTCAGTGTGAAGTGACCCACTCCTCCTCACACCCTCACCTCCCCAAAGCCTCTGAATTCTCTAACAGACAGCTGTTCAGTGCGGGGCCAGCCTGCTGCCCTCCTTGGACAGAGATGCTGCCACCTCGGGACTGTCTGGCAGCAAGCCGACCCAGCCAAGAGCCACCCTTTCAATCCAGAAGACCCTGGGCCCGTGACTGTTCCCAGGTGGGGGAGGGTCCTGCACAGGGGCCCCGGGCCACCGGGGGCAGCAGGCAGTTCTTCTGGAATCCACCAGACTCGGATCTGGCACTGGCTGAAGTCTTGGCCCAGGAGCCTGGTGGATAGGTGAGAGGACTTGGGTCACCCCTCGTGCCCTGTGCTGGGCGCCTCCCAGACGTCCTCACCTCAGAGCTCAGCCTGGTGTCCCTCTTGGCAGACTGCAGTGTCTTGTCCCACTAGATGTCCTGTTTGGGGGCCCCAGAGGCAGGCCTCCCCCTGTCAGGCTCATGTGAGGGGCAGGCTTTCAGTGGTCAGTCCTCATGTGAAGGCCTCCCCCACCATCCTTCCGGGTGGCAGCCAGCCATGCGCTTCATTCATTCATTCTTGCACTCCGAAAACCTCAGCCAAGTCTCGTTGTACTGAGAAAGTGCTAGGAGCTGGGGATCCGGTTGAACCACATCTTCTTGGTATTGAGGCACTTGTGACCTCTAGTGTCACGATGTATGTGCCTGCCACCCAGTCCAACTCAGTGGTCAGAACCAGACTGCCCGGGTCTGAGTCTAGGCATCGCTGTTTTCACTCTGTGGGACCCTAGGCATGTTTTCTGGCCTCTGTCACTCAGTTACCTCGTCTTTGAAATGGAGATAATGACTGTACCTGCCTCCTGGCTGCTGGGAGGGTTACGTGAACTGTGATAGGTAAAGCACTCAGAGCCCGATCCAGCACAGAGTAAGGGCTTCACAACTGTTGAATTAAACAAAAACCTCTTGAGCACACACACTGCTAGAAGGCCCAAACTGCAAAAGATTACCATTTTTTCCTTGGTAACTGCTCTTTTTGTTAAAAAGGGGGAAGAAGAAATCCTGATGCCTTAGGGTGTGGGAATGAAACCTAAGCCTGGTCCTGTTTGCCTGCTGCTGTTTCAACTGTTTCAACTGAGTTGCTCTTCAGTGGAAAAAAGTTCCCAGACAGCGTGGCGGATTATTCACTCTGGCACCTGGGCCGGCCAGCCCCCCGCCCCCCCCCCCCACCCCGTTCAACATTCAAATGGGTGTACATCTGGGGGCACCAGCGCTGCCTCTGTCATATGGCCCGACAGTCCTTGTAGCTTCTTCTGGAAATAAGCACTGCATCCAGTTAAAATCCGCATAGAATGGCCTGCTAACAGGGAGAGTTTGGCCTGAGGAAGGGGGTTTGTCTGGTTGTGCCATCAGATGTGACATGCGGTTGGAGCAGTCGCTGGATTTCAGTCCTGCTAGAACCATCCTGGCATTTACTCTTCCAACCAGAGATGACTTGGCAGGTGGTATCCGTCTCACAAGTCTGTCTGGGCTCCAGAAACCAGGCCTTGCACACACGTAGAGGAGAGTGGCTAGACCGTCATGACACGGCTTTATTTTAGACTGCTTCACAGGGCTATGGCCAGGGCTGTCAGAGAGAGGAATCCCTGAGATTCCTGCAGGCCTTTAGGTAGGCCTGTCTCTTCCAGGTCTCTGCATGACAACCACCCTCCTCACCTTGTGTGGTCCCCAGTGAGGCCCTGAGGGAATATCAGGTTAAATAACTTCCTCGGGTCATAGAGTTAGGACACAGAGGAGCCACGATTCACCCCCAGATCCTTTGGGCTCCAAACCAGGGTCACAGACACAGCCCAGATTGCAGGCCAAATTCCCCGCCTTTTTTTTTTTTTTTGTACAGTCCATGAGCTAAGAATGGTTTTAGCATTTTCAAATGGTTGAAAAGATCAAAAGAATATTTCATTACATCTAAAAATTCTATGAACTTCAGATTTCAGTGTATGTTAATACAGTTGTTTTTTTTTTTTTTTTTTTTGGGAACAGGGCCACGGCCATTTGTTTGCATATTATCTGGAATATGTACAATATGCACAACGCAGGCAGAGTCGGGTAGTTGTGACAGAGACCGTATGGGCTGCAAAGCCTAAAATATTTACTGTCTGGCCCTTTGTGGGAAAAGCTTGCTGATCTCTGCCCTAAACCTCTGCGCAGGCGGCCTTGGAGGGCTCCTGCTGAGGACAGGCCTACATAGGAGTGTGTGGAGGACTCCACCCCTTGCCAAGTTCGAGGACAATATGGAGAAATATAGGGGCGTGTTACTATCTTCGAGTGGATGTAAAAACTGTCGGAAGGTTGGGAGGTCTCTGGGGGCGTGCCGCAGGGTTCTGTCCTCAGCCCCGTCCTGTCAACACTTCTGTAGGAGCCAGCGAGGGCTCGGGGGCTCTGGTGGACCCAGTGGAGCGCTCTTGTCTCTTCTGCACAGGGCCCTGGTGTGATTCGCTTTCTCCCCATTCCTGGGCTCAGAGGTCAGTACATCACCGTCTTCCCGTGGTGGCCTCTGGACAAGGGATGAGCCTGGGTCCAGATTTGCTCCAATCGGACTGAAAGGAAGGACTGCTATTCCATGATTGTTGGGGGAGGGCTTCTCTTTCCCCCCTCCCCTCCTTCCTGTCTCTATTTCTCTCTCTCTGTCTCCTTCTCTTTGGACATGAACAGGGAAAAACATGGGGACTTCCCAGGTGGCTCTAGTGGTAAAGAACCTGCCTGCCAGTGCAGGAGGCATAAGAGACACGGGTTCAATCCCTGGGCCAGGAAGATCCCCTGGAGGGGGCATGGCAACCCACTCCAGTATTCTCGCCTAGAGAATCCCCATGGACAGAGGAGCCTGGCGGGCTACAGTCCCTGGGGCTGCAAAGAGTTGGGCACAACTGAAGCGACTTACCACACTCACAAGGAAAAACATACCCACAGGGGCCACCTGCAGGTTTTCCGAGACAACAGAGGGATGTCCTTAACATTGTGGGGTAAAGTGAACAACAGAAAGAAACCTGAGTCCTTATCATGACAATGGGAGCTGCTTTAAGGTGCCCCCCAAGCCTGTCCTATTGCAAGGCTCTTGAGGCTTCCTGCTGCAGATCTTAATTTCCCCTGTGGTTAAAGTCTCTTCCAATCAGAATTTTCTGTTACTTGTGGCTGTTGTTATTCAAAGTCCAGGAAGCTAAAGCAGTGACTGTCCACCTCGGGGGCTTAACCGGCTCACTGCATGGACAGGGCTCTGGCTGTTTGTATGATGGCCAAGCCAGGCCGGTCCTCCAGGCTAAACATGCCTTTTCTGTGGTGTCAGTGATGTCCTTGGTCCGCTGCCCCTGGAAACACTCCATGATGCGGCCTTACAGAAAGGCCCTCAGCCTGTCTGCGGCAGTGGTCTAGGCCCAGGGTGGGACTTCTCCACACCGAATTGTTATGAAATGGGGAAAATAATGTTTGGGGACAGTAGTTGGGACTGTTCAACACTGTCTCATTTCTGGACGTCTGGTTTCATGAGGTTGATTGGTGAACAGAGCTATAGTTATTTTCTGGCTTGTGTAGAAGGAAATAAATTTTGTATTTCTTCAGAACACACAAGAGTTACCTCCAAAGGGATATGGAAATGGAGTGAGACCTTTCATTGGCCGGCGCTGAGCAGAGCTGAGCTGAGTGGACTGTGAGGTCGCTGGCCTGGCTTTGATGCGTGCTGCACCTGGGGGCTGTCATCTGTGTCTTCCCTGCCCCTGGTCCCTCTGCCGTGTGTGGAGAGAGTTTGGCCTCCAAGTGGCTCCCTCTCCCTGACCTTCAGGGAGGCAGTGGAGGACATCAGAGAGTGCTGGGCTCCAGCCAGGCAGACCTGGGTTCAAACCCCAGCTGGACTACTTCCTCGTGTATGACCTTGGGGAGGTCTGAGCTCCATGTCCCCATGTGTTATTGGGGCAATAATATCTCCCTTGCAAGCCTGCAGTGAGAATTGGATGAGACAGAGAGGCAATGATGTTGCTGGTCCTCTGGGTGATGCCTTCTTCTGAGCCCACCAACTCTCCAACCCCAACTGGGTGACTCTATCCCCCTGGAGTCAATGTCAGATTCCACAAGCTAAGGGCTCAGCTCCACAGGACTTCTGATTCAGATGCCAGTCACGAGTCCTGAGCCCCCCGTACTTCTGGCCGACTGGCTAAAAATCTGGGGTTCTCATGACTGTCCCAACCCTGGGTTCAATAATTTGCTACAGTGGCTCACAGGACTCAGGAAAACACACTTCAGTGGTCTGGTTTATTATAAAGGATGTCAGTGAACAGCCAGTAGAAGAGGTATGTGCGGTGAAGTCTGAAAAGGCCCCAAGTCCATGACCCCGTATGTGGAGTTGGGGTGCATCACCCTCCTGGTGGGTGGGTGTGTTCTCCCTAGAATATAGTTCAAAAGTTTCTATAACCCAGTTTCCAGCTCCCCTCCTCTTCCCTGAGGTTGGAGGGTCAGGTGGAAAGCACCTACTCTCTATTCTTTGTCCATCTAACAATCAGCCTGAAGTTATCTCAGGGCCCCATGAGTCATCTTATTAAACTCTGATGTGGTCGGAGGGTTTATTATGAATATCAAAACGTACTCATATCACAGAGCCAATTGCAGGGGTTTTAGGAGCTCTGTGCCAAGAACCAGGGACAGAGACCATCTCTCATGATCATCTCTGAGGGAAAGACTGTGTCTTTGTTCCCACTTTAGCCATCCAGTGTAAGATGAGTCAGGAAAAGGAATGCTCTCCTTCCTGGCTCTGATCCAGGCCTCCTGCAGGGTGGAAGTGCTATTTGAGAGTCAGGAGCTGCCTGGACGGTCATTAAAATCTTTCTATCCCCGAAAAAGGAGAAATCCCTACAGTAGCATTTGCTGCTTCAAGAAAAAGTGGTCACGTGTGAGTCTCCCCAGGTGGACAGATAGTCTGCACTGGGAGGCCCCAGGCCGGAGCTCAGGGCCAGTAGTATAGGTTAAACAGCGGCAGGACTTCCACTTCAGGGGGCCTGAGTTCGATCCCTGGTCACGGAACTAATATCCCACCTGCCGCATGTTGGGTGGAAATCCATGCAGTGTGAGTAAGCCATTCCGGTGCAGGGTGAGCTGGCCAGAGGAGCAAGCAGAAGCCCATCACAGCTGGGGGCCAGCAGCTGAGCTCACCAGGGCAGAGATCCCTGAGGGTGGCCCCAGGGCTCAAGAAGCCCGAGTGCTGGACATGGTAGACTGCCCCCCTCAGAGGACGGTGCCCCCACAGGTGCATGACCGCCTGGATCGCTACTGCTGCGGCTTCGAGCCCGAGCCCTCGGACCCCTGTGTGGAAGAGAGACTCCGAGAGAAATGCCGGAACCCCGGGGAGCTGCGGCTGGTCCACATCCTGGTATGTCCCTGGGTCACCCCAGACTCGGGTCTTCCTGTCTGTCCATCAGCAGACGCTGGTGGCGAGGGTCAAGGGTCATGTGACTCTGGGTGTCACAATCCTGTTCTTTTCGGCAGGAAAACCCTTTGAATGTTTCCAGGAAGCCTTAATATATAGAAGGGACAAAAATGAAGCTTGGAGTATGTGGTTGAGGAGGGGATGGGCTGGAGCCAGTGTCACCAACCCCTCTGTCTCCTAAAGACTCCAGGGACGCCCTCGGGTCCTGGCAGCTGAGTGTGGTGTGTGTGTATCTAGTAGGGCATCGTCGTTGTGCCAGTAAACGTGGAAATTATGACCTGGAGCGGGGCAGGGGCCCTCCAAGGCTGCATGTCTGGTTGGTGGCAGTGACAGGGATCTGTCGTGGACCCTATCGGCTCACAGGCTGGGGCTGTTGGGAAACACTGCTTCCAGTGAAAACTAGAACCCAGGGTGGGAAGCCTTGTGCTGAGACCATCAGCGAGGGGCTGGTGGGGCAGAAGAGCCGCTGCTCCTGCAGGAGGGGCAAAGTTCCACCCTGGGGAAGGGCTGCTCTGTCTCCCCCAGTGAGGCTGGTGTCCTTGCCGTCCCCCCTTGGCCATGGAGCATAGCCATTAGATGGTGCCTGGGACTGAGCATCAGGCCGCCCGGCCTCGGGCTCCTCACCCCTTCAGTCGCCAGAAGAGAAATCAACGCCTCCACTTTGTGGTTTCACCAGTGGTGTTGCCACTTGGGGTTATGGGTCCAGGTTTGAGCCAACCAGCTATTTACTAGCTGTGTGACCTTGTGCAAATTACCTAACTTTTTTGCCTCTGTAAAATGGGGCTGGTATTAGTGGCCGTTCGCCCCAGGGCTGCTGGGCGGGTTCACCAGACATGGTGCCCGGCCGCCCTGAGTACAGCACCGGGTGGAAAGAGCTCACTGCTCTGTGTGGTGGGGGAACCAACTGAGCGAGGAGCAGGGTGCATTGTGTGACTGATAGCTTAGGGGCCCCTGAGCCGCTGCACCCTGGGGCACCGCGTCCATCTTCTGTCCCTGTCCATCTTCTTCCCCGAGGTCCGGAGCAGTGACCCCACTCGTCTGGTCTACATTGATAACGCTGGCCACCTTCAGCACCCGGAGCACAAGCTGAACTTCCGGCTTCTCGAGGGCATCGATGGGTGAGCATCGAAGGGGCTGGGCAGAGGTTCAGGGACTGAGCTGAGCGGCCCTGTCGTAGACCCCGCGGCCTTGAACCATGGCTCCCGAGAAGTCCACTGTCCGACAGATGGAAGCTGTTTGATGAGCCTCAGGAGGATGTGGGGAGTCCTGGGAAAGCTAACAGGCAGTGGGCCCTTGAAGTCCAGGATGGCCCTGGTATCCAGAGCACAGCACGAGATGCCCTGCTGGGGAGTGGGCAGGCCGAGTGGGCAGGCTCCCTGGCCTGGCAGGGAGCTGGCTGGGTAGCCACCTTCCCTGCTCAGTCCTGCCACACCTCCGCCTTCCCAGGGCTCCTCCTCACTTTGCTCAGGCCAGCAGAGTGGATTCGCCCTCTTGGGGGGCTGGGACCCATTGAAAGCTTCATCCTGTGTCTGCTGTCACAGCAGAGTGGGTGGAAGAGTCCCCGGACAACTAGTCAGCAGGTGGTCCCCGGGACTTTGTGGGTGGAAACTCTCTAAGCGGGCTTTTGCCCTTCTTTCCTTTCCGGGGCTGGGGGACCTTCCTCCAGGTTTCCTGAGCCTGTCATGAAGGTTCTGGAATCAGGGTGTCTACAGAATATGCTGCTCAAGTCGCTGCAGATGGACCCAGTGTTCTGGGAAAGCCAAGGTGGGAGACAGGGCCTTCAGCAAGTCCTCCAGACCCTGGAGCAGCGAGCACAGGTCCTGCTGCACCACATCCGGACGCACAACCTGACAATCTTCCCGGAGTAAGGCCCGTAAGCCCCGCCCAGCCCCACCCGACGTCCTGGAGGGACCCGTAAGCCCCGCCCACCCCACCCCCTCCCCGTCCACCAGGACTCGCCTCTCCGCAGGCGAGTCACTCACTACACAACCTGAGGGGATAAGCGCCCATCCTCATGGCCACAATTTCTTGTGTTGAAAATGTCTCGAAGATAAAAGGGAAAAGTCAGAAACCAGGAGGGCACCATGGACGCCGTGGGATGTGTCGCATGCTTGGGCTGGTGGAGGAGGTGATGGGTGTTGGGTTCTCAATCTCATCACGTTCCTTTCTGCCAGCTCAGCTGGCTGATTATTCTCCTGCACCAATAAATACACAGAATGTTCTATGAACTGCTCCAGATACTGTAAAGTCATGCATTGCACATGCACACGCAGAGCTGGACAACTGTGTGTGTGTGTGTGTGTGTGTGTGTGTGTGTGTGTGTAGGTGTGTGGGTATGTATGCATGGTATGTGGACCTGCCCACATGCACACGTGATATGAGCCTCATCAAGGATCTTTACTGAATTGTACCTGTGGCCCAGAATTACTCTGACTGAAAGTGAACTCAGCTCTTAGAACCCTGAGCCTTTTGTCTCTATAGCCTTTAGATGTTCAATTTTTGTTCATTTATGTTTTGGTTTAAGAATTGTAAAAGTAATACATGCTCACTAAAAACAAATTCATAAATAATAGAAGCATACAAGATAAAAAGTGAGAGCGTCTGGAGGAAAGTTACTTTGGCACTTCCTGAACGAACTTACAGCCGAATACTACGTTCTGTATTTGAGGTCTAGTTGACTCAGTTCTTACTTATGACCTCAAGGAACTCCCATGCAGGGGCATATTGTATTTCATTTAGCTGTTCTCATCATGGTGAAAATTTAGATGGCTCTAACTTTTCACCAATTCTGGACAATGCTGCCACGAACATCTTTGCATGATGTGCAGGTATTTCTGCCGGCTATATTTCCATGAGTGAATTTCTGCATTAGCAGAAATGGGCTAATGGGCATTCTTTATTTTCAGAGAAACTGCCAAATTCCTTTCAAAATGGTGGTGTCAGTCTACATTCCTAACCAGAGGGTAGGGGACTAATTGTTTCATTACACCTCATCATCACTTGATATTCTCAGACTTACCGTTTTTATTCATCTGATAGGGAAAGCTATTTTTATTTTTTAATGAAGGATAGTTACTTTCCTTCAATATTGTGTTGATTTCAGGTATACAACAAAGTCATTCAGTTATATGTATTTTTTTCTTCAGCTTCTTTCCCATTATAGGTTATTATAAGATATTGAATATTATTCCCTGTGTTATACAGTAAATCCTTGTTGTTTATGTGTTTTATGTATAAAAGTTTGTATCTGTTAATCCCAAATTTATCCCTCCCCATCTCCTTTCCCCTTTGGTAACTGTAAGTTTGTTATTATATCTGTAAGTTTATTTACAATGTCTGCTATGTTTACTATGTCTATTTCTGTTTTGTATGTAGATTCTTTTTGTGTATTATTTTTTAGATTCCACATATAAGTGAAATAATATTTATCTTTCCTTCTCTGATTTACTTCACTAAGTATAATATTGTCTAGGTCCATTTGTAGCTGCAAATGGAAATATTTCATTCTTTTTTATGTCTGAATAATATTCCATTGCATTTATTTATCACATCTTAAACCAATCACCTATTGATAGGCACTTAGATTTTTTCCATCTCTTGCCTATTGTAATCATGTTTCTATGAATACTAGGGTGCATGTATCTTTGGGGATTATAGTTTTATCTGAATCCCTGGAGTGGGATTGCTGGATCATATGGCAACTCTATTTTTAGTTTTGGAAGGCCCATGCTGTTTTCCATAGTGGCTGTTCCAATTTACATTCCCACCAACCCTCCCAAGTGTAGGAGGGTTACCGTTTCTCCTCACCCTATCCAGCATGTTATTTGTAGACTTTTTAATGATGGCTGTTCTAACTGGTGTGGGTGATATATCACTGTAGATTTGATTCGCATTTTTTTCTTTAATGATTAGTAATGTTGAGCATCTTTTCATTTGCCTCTTGGCCATCTATATGTCTTCTTTGGAGAAATGTTCTTTTAGGTCTTCTGGCATTTTTTGATTGGGTTGTTTTTGTTGTTGTTAAGTTATATTAGCTATTGGTATATTTTGGAAACTAAGCCATTGTCAGTTGCATCATTTGCAAATATTTTCTCCCGGTTCATAGGTTTTTCATTTTTTTTATGGTTTTCTTTGGTGTACAAAAACTTATACGTTTGATTAGGTTGCATTTGTTTATTTTTGTTTTTATTTCTGTTGGCCTGGGAGACTGACTTAAGAAAACATTGGTGTGATTTATGTCAGAGAATATTTTGCCAATGGTCTCTTCAGGAGTTTTACGGTATCATGTTTTATGTTTAAAAAGGCTTCCTGGGTAGCACAGTGGTAAAGAATCCTCTTGCCAATGCCGGAGATGGAGATGTGCATTCAATCCCTGGGTCGGGAAGATTCCCTGGAGGACAAAACGGCCATCTACTCCAGTATTCTTGCCTGGAGAATCCCATGGACAGAGAAGCCTGGTGAACTTCAGTCCATGGGGTCACAAAGAGCTAGACATGACTAAGCAACTGAGCATGCATACATACATTCTAAATACAAGTCCGTTGATATATGTTTTCAAATATTTTCTCTCAGTCTGTGGCTTGCTTTTTCATGTTCTTAACAGTGACTTTTGAAGAGAAAACGTTTTTTTGTTTTGATTAGGTCCAGTTATTAATATTTCTCTCTTAGATATTTTATAGGGTTTTCCAAGTTATTCTTCTAGAATTTTGATACTTTTTTATCTTTCAAGTTCTTATGGCTTTTAACATATTGGCATTAAATTATTCATAACTCTCCTTTATTTTAAAACTATATTTATTTGGTTGTGCCAGGTCTTAGCTCATTGTGGCAAGTGAAATATTTTCAGTTGTGCCGTGTGGGATCGTTAGTTGTGGGATGTGGGATCTAATTCCCTGACCAGAGACTGCACCCAGGCCTCCTGCGTTGGGAGTGTGGAACCTTAGCCACTGGACTGCCAGGAAGTCCCAACTTTTGCTTATCCGTCTTTTAATATTTGTGAAATCTGTATGATGTCACCTCTCTCATAGAATTGGTAATCTTTTAATTTTTGTTTTTATACTGCTCAGTTTTGCTAAAGGCTTATCAATTTTATTGATATTTTCACTGGTTTTTCTGTATTTTTCTGTTTTCTATTCCTATTTCTACTGCTCTTCTGATCTATAATTTCCTTCCCATCTGCTTACTCTTGGTTTAATTTGTACATTTGTTTAAAAGTTTTTCAAGGTAGACACTGAAGTCATCAATTTGAAAACTTTTTTTAAAACACCTAGGCCTTTAGTGCTATAAACTGCTCTTCACTGTTAGTGGCATCTCACAGATTTAGAATGTTGGGTTATTGTTTTCATTCGCTCATATTCTCTAATTTACTTTTTGATCCATGAATTAACTATAAATGTGCTATTTAGTTTTCAAAAATTGGGGAATTTTCCCAGTATGTTTCCATCATTGGTCTCCAATTTAATTTCACTTTGTTGAGAGAACCTACTTTTAACCTGAATCCTTTTAAGTTTATTAACTTATTTTATGTACCAAAATATTGTCTGACTTGATACATGGTCTGTGTGCATTTGAAAAAATGAATATTCTACTATTTCAGGGTATTATTTAAATATCAGTTAAATCAAATTGGTTGTCTTCTACATCTTTACTGATTAATCTTCTACATTTTTACTTACATATTCAAGTCTTTTACATTGTCAGTGATTCTATCTTCTCTTGTTGTACTAATTATTCAGAGGGAAGTTTGAAATCTCTCAGCCCCATGAGAGCTCTGGGCACTCTTCCCTCCAATCCCTTTAGGTAGTTCTTTCTTTGGCCTTTGGGAGTTTCCTCATACACATACACTGATCAATATTCAACCAAAAATTTAGGGGGGGGGGACCCTCTCCTGAGCTCTGGAACTTTCTTTTTTTTCCCCTTTATTTTATTATTTTTTAAATTGAAGTATGATTGATTTACAGTGATTCAGGAATATAGCAAAGTGATATATGCATATATATTTTTTCTTTTTCAGATATTTCCTTTACAGGTTATTACAAGATATGGAATCCCTATACAGATGATCCTTGTTGTTTATTTTATATATTGTAGTGTGTATCCATTAATCCCCAATTCTCAGTTTACCCCTCTCCCCCTTTCCCCTTTGGTAACCAGGAGTTTGTTTTCTCTGTGAAGCTATTCCTGTTTTGTCAATAAGCCCATTTGTGTCTTTTTTTATTTTTAGGTTCCACATATAGGTGATGGACTTGTCTTTGTCTGATGTCACTCAGTATGGCCATCTCTAGGTCCGTCTGTGTTGTTGCCCATGGCATCATTTCATTCTTTTTTATGGCTGGACCTCTGAGATCTCTGTTCTCCAGTACTCTGCCCTTTGAACTCTGGCTACTCTGACTACCAAGACTTTCAGCTCTTTCAGCTCAGAACTTAGCCTCATTTTCTTTTCTTTGGCCCTGTGGGCTAGAAACTCTCCATGCAGTAAGCTGGGGAAATCGTAAACTCTGCCTCATTTAATTCTCACTGTGCATCATTAAGCATGCCTGATGTTTTCAAAACCACTGTTTCATATGCTTTGTCCAATTTTGTAACTATTTCAGGCTAGAGGATAAATCCAGTCCCTGTTACTCTGGACTGGAGCAGAAATCCTAACATCAGCTCTTGACTTCATGACTTCTCCCACTCTTTCTCACTCTGACACACTCTCTGCCCAACAGCTACCTTTTCTTTCTTGCTTGCTTGCTTTTTTTTTTTTTAAACTATCTCTTAAGTTTTAAAGTCAGATTATGTCACTTCCTAGCTTAACAATCTTCAGTGGCGCCCACTGCTCCAGAACAGAGCACAGCTCTGGCTTGAGCACAGCTCACACAGCACTGCATGGCATGTTTCATGCTTCCCTCTTCAGCTTTCCTTCCCTCCAACTCCTCCTGGTGCTCTTTGACCTCTAGCTTTAATACTATGGTCTCTGGTGCCTCAGGGCCTTTGCATATGCTATTTCTTCTGCCTGAAATTCTCTTCGCATATCTCTGCCATCTCTAGTTAGATAACTCTCACATCCTCCTCAAAGAAGCCCTCCATGACATCTCCAACCAGAATATGTTTTCCTGCCGTCCTTTCCCAGAGTTCTCAGTTCTTTTTTCCTACCTCCCTTTTCACGGATTTTATTACATCTTTGCATGCTTATTTATTCAGCATTGGACTTCTGTGCTGGACTTTACGCTCCAGGGGATGGCAGACGGCGTCTGCCTTGTTCTCCACTGCAGCTCCGGGATCTGGCACAGGGCTCCATACAGGGCAATGAGCGAGTGAACAAGGAAGGAAAAGCATGGCGGAGGCTGTCCACAGCCCCTCAGCCTCCCCCCCAGCCCTGGCACAGTGGAAGCTTCTGAAGAAAAGTGCCTGGGATTCTCCGTCTGAGGTCTTTCTCCACAGATGTGGTGCAGAAGGAGGTTGGGAGACTCCTAGAAGCAGTTCCTGCAAAATGGACAGGAGGTGAAGAGTAAAAGCCTCAGTTCACACCCTTCTCACACAAGATGACTGGGAGACAGATTCTCCTCCGTCTCCAGAGCTCGCCGGTGGGGCCCAGCCACTGATTCCCACAGTGGTGTGATTAATAACTCCCCCATATTACCTTTGTTAACTCCCTGTATCACTTCCCCAACCCTTGGCTACAGCTTCCTAGTATTGCCTCTCAAACTGCTTTCCCTCAAATTCTTATTTTGGAGGAACCCGACTTAAGAGAATGATATAGCAAATGCAGGTCATGGGGAGTGACAGATTCCTGTAGGTGGGGATGATCCAAATCGTCAGTGTGCTCCCTGGGCTTCAGAAGTCTGATGTTGGAGAAGGAACAAAGGAGGGAGCTCTCTGCAAACCCTACGGGCAGGAGTGGGAAACGAGCAGGCTGTATTGGATTTCCTTCCCTGCTCCAGGGATGGAATGACTTTTCTGCTCCAACAAGCTGTCTTTGATTTGTTTCAAGACTTCTCCTCCCTCATCTTCAGGAACGATCTCCCTTCTCTGAGCGTGATGACCCTTCACGTGCCAGTGAGACAGATCACCTGCCCTTCAGGTCACATTGCTAATGTCAGCCTCAGTACTCTTCCTGCTCTTGCAAAATATCTCTTTCACAAGCCAGGATCGAGTTCTTGACAGAAGAACAAAGTACGGAACACAGTAAGTTCAAGGGTCTGGCCTCCACTCTCCCACCCCAAAGCAGGCCCAGGCCTGGCAGTTTCTCCTGTGAACTAGAGAGTGGGTGATAGCAGTCTGGTGAGAGCAGGACAAACAGACATTTTCTTCCAGAATTCTTTAGAATGTCTTTCAGATGATTGTCCCCTCCCAGCTTGGCTACGAATCAGGTAGATTTAGCCAGGCTAGAAGGGTTTTTCCAAAATTAAAGGAAGCAAAGCCAGCAAGCCTTCAGCCTTGTCTTTGATGAATGGAACTTGGCCCAGATGCCTTCTCTGAGGTTATATAGTCTGAAAACACACACTGAAGATCCGCCCCAAATGCTGATACATATCCCAAACAACGTGTTGCACAGCGTATTTGCTGAAGGAAGGGAACTGTTGAAGTCTGATCTTCCCCCTGTAGAAGTAGAGACCCAGAGCCCCCCCTGAGCTTCAGTGGGAGACTCCCATCCGTGAGCAGCGCTGTTCCACGTAGCGTCTGGGTGAAACTCATCTTGCCTGTAGCTGGACCTCCGCCAATCAACTACTGTCATCGTCAGCAGATATTCTCTGGCTAGAATTTGTGTGTGGTACACCATGGATTGTTTAGGTAGTCTGGAAAATAAAATAGAGTCTCATTGGGTAACTAAGCAAGTGAGCTCACCCGGGGCATCCTTGCAAGGCAGAGCTGTTATCCGTCTTGCTGAGTTTCTGAGGTTTCACCTGTATGTAATGCATTCTTCAGTCATATTGCCTCTGGACAGTGGAACAAAAATTGGTGAAGGCAGATGGAGATACACAGCAGAAACCAAGTCAAGGACGACAGACAACTCTGGAGTCCCATGAAGGGCTGGCTCATCCAGAGGTTGCCCTAGATAGAGTCAGTGGTGAGTGAAGTTAGTCATTTTCACCGAAAGACACTCCAGGAGAAGTGAAATGGACCACAGGAAGAAAAATAGAAGAGGAACACTTCCAGTTTTTAAAAAAATATATTTATTTAGTTTTGGCTGTGCTGGGTCTTCATTGCCATGCACAGAATTTCTCGAGATGCGGGATCAGGGGTTACTCTTGAGTTGGGGTGCACAGGCTTCTCATTGCAGTGGCTTCTCTTGTTGCACAGCATGGGCTCTGGGCACTTGGGCTTCAGTAACTGCAGCACCTGGGCTCGGTGGTTGTGGCTCATGGGCTTAGTTGCTCTGCAGCATATAGAATCTTCCCAGACAAGGAATCGAACCCGTGTCCTTTGCACTGGAAGGCAGATTGATATCCACTTCACTGGTTTGGCTAAGAGATGGACCCCCCTCCCCCTGACCTACTCTCCTGCTCCCTGTCTCTACCCATCTCCTCCTTGGAAAGAGAACTTGCTAAAGTTATGCGTCAGAGCCCGACGTTCACTGAGACATTACACTTAGTGAAAATGCATGTCCTTGAATCCTTTCCTGCTGGAAGAAACAACTTGTGGTGTGTAAGCAGTTGCACATATATGAGAATGCATCTACAGTATAAATTTCTAGCAGGGGGATTTGTGAGTCAAGGTAAGTACATTTAAATTTTTAAATTTTGATAGCTATTTCTGAATTGTCCTCCCAAGAGGCTGCATCTCATGGCAGAGACTGCAAATAATCTACCCAATATCCATTCACCCTAATTCCCTTAATAATCAAAACATTATATTTTGGGGCCTTCCATGCTGATGGAGTGGCCAATGAGATGTAAGCAGAAGTTTTGAATGAGACTTCCGGAAAGTCCTTTTTTGCTTCCTGTCCTTTTTCCTCTTCCTATATGGATCTCTGTTGTGATGGTAGGAGCTGCAGCAGCCTTCTTATGACCTTGAGGATAGGCAGCGTGTACTAAGGATGGGGAATCAAGAAGGCCAAATGAGTCTGGGTCCTTGAAAGCCTTGTTAGAGCTTTCAAACAGCTCTGGGCTGTTTCTCAGACTTCAGCAAACAAAGTCTTAATTGTTTTAAACTACACCAGGCTTCCCTTGCAGCTCAGTCAGTAAAGAGGTAAAGAATCTGCCTGCAATGCAGGAGACCTGGGTTTGATCCCTGGGTCAGGAAGATCCCCTGGAGAAGGAAATGGCAACCCACTCCAGTATTCTTGCCTGGAGAATCCCATGGACAGAGGAGCCTGGTGGGATACAGTTCATGGGGTCTCAAGAGTCGGACCCGACTTAGCGACTGTATGTATGTGTAGGCTGCCCTCTGCTGCTAATAGCCCAATGTAGTCCCTGACTTATTCACATTGATTTATATTCTCATCTGTAGTGTATGATAGTACCTCTTCCCTCATACCGCAGATAGTAAGTCATCTACTAGGTATTACAACCTACCCTATTTTTAGCATTTAATTAATTTTTTATTGAAGCATAATTGACATACAGTTATATTAGTTTCATGTGTACAGCATAATGATTCAGTATTTGTATATATTGTGAAATGACCACCACAATAAGTCTAGTTAATATGCATCACTATACGTAGTTACAGAATTTTTTTTCTTTTGATGAGAACTTTTAAGATCTACTGTCTTAGCAACTTCCAAATATGCAGTACGGTATTATTAACTACGGTCACCATGCTGTACATTACAGCCTCATGACTTATCTTATAACTGGAGGTTTGTATCTTTTGACTCCACTCACCCGTTTCACCCGCCTTCCATGCCCCAGGCCCTGGCAGCCATCAGTCTGTTCTCTGTGTCTAGGAACTTACTGGGTTTTTTTTTTTTTTTTTTTTTTTGGGAGGGGATCCTGGATTCCACATATAAATGAGGTTATATAGTATTTGTCTTTCTATGTCTGATTTATTTCACTTTGCCACTGTTCCCTATTTTTAATTCTTTAGTTTACAGCAAAATTATCCTTCAAGTAATTCAGGACATCAGGCAGGAAAAAGTGAAGTAAGTCACTGGGTTGGAGATCTCAGGAGCAGCCATACTCAAGGTGTGTATGTGTGTGTGTGTGTGTGTGTGTGTGTGTGCACGCTCAGTCATGTCTGACTCTTTGTGACGCCATGCCCTATAGCATGCCAGGCTCCTCTGTCCATGGAATTCTCCAGGCAAGAATACTGGAGCAGGTTGCCATTTCCGACTACAGGGGATCTTCCCGACCCAGGGATCAAAACCATGCCTCTTGTGTCTCCTTCGTTGGCAGTGTCATTACCACTGTGCCACCTGGGAAAACGTTATTTGGGGGGCGTGCGTTCTGAATGTCCAACTCTTTGCAACCCTATAGATTGTAGCCCACTAGGCTCCTCTGTCCATGGGATTCTCCAGTTAAGAATACTGGAATGGGTTGCTATGCCCTCCTCCAGGGGATCTTCCCAACCCAGAGATTGAACCTGCATCTCTTACGTCTCCTGCATTGCCGGGCGGGTTCTTTACCACTAGCATTGGGGTGACTGCAGCTATTTGAGTAAATGAGACACCAGAGAAAGATAAGCCAGTGACCTAGGATGATCGTATAGGGTGTGGGGAGACTAGTTTGCTCAGTTAGGTATTTCCCAGGTGTGTGTACTGAAAGCACTGTTTTTTCTATGCAAAGGCATTTGCTGTGCCTTAATTCTCTCTCACATTCAGAGTAAAATCTTCTGGAAGCCTGGATGGGCAGGATAATTTAGGTAACAGTTACTGGCAGGAGCAAAAGGAAAAGGGGAATGTTGGGGGAGAGAAGATGAAAGAATGGGATGATGCTGAATTTGGCAAATTTTACATCTTCTTCCAAAACTTTAAGTTTATTAAAGGCAATAATTTGAGCTTCAGTTTCAGAAAAGTACTAGAATACACAGAAGAACTATACAAAAAATATCTTCATGATCCACATAAGCACAATGGTGTGATCACTCACCTAGAGCTAGACATCCTGGAATGCAAAGTCAAGTGGGCCTTAGGAAGCATCACTACGAACAAAGCTAGTGAGGTGATGGAATTCCAGCTGAGCTCTTTCAAATCCTAAAAGATGATGCTATGAAAGTATGCACTCAATATGCCAGCAAATTTGGAAAACTCAGCAGTGGCCACAGGACTGGAAAAGGTCAGTTTTCATTCTAATCCCTAAGAAAGGCAATGCCAAAGAATGTTCAAACTACCACACAATTGCACTCATCTCACATGCTAGCAAAGTAATGCTCAAAATTCTCCAAGCCAGGCTTCAACAGTATGTGAACCATGAACTTCCAGATGTTCAAGCTGGATTTAGAAAAGGCAGAGGAACCAGACATCAAATTGCTAGCATCCGCTGGATCATCAAAAAAGCAAGAGAGTTCAGGAAAACATCTACTTTTGCTTTATGGACTACGTCAAAGCCTTTGACCGGGTGGATCACAATCAACTGTGGAAAATTCTGAAAGAGATAGGAATACCAGACCACCTGACCTGCCTCTTGAGAAATCTGTATGCTGGTCAAGAAGCAACAGTTAGAACCAGACATGGAACAACAGAATGGTTCCAAATGGGAAAAGGAGTATGTCAAGCGTATGCAGAGTACATCATGAGAAACGCTGGGCTGGATGAAGCACAAGCTGGAGTCAAGATTGGGAGAAATATCAATAACCTCAGATATGCAGATGACACCACCCTTGTGGCAGAAAGGGAAGAAGAACTAAAGAGCCTCTTGATGAAAGTGAAAAGGAGAGTGAAAAAGTTGGCTTAAAACTTAACATTCAGAAAACAAAGATCATGGCATCTGGTCCCATCACTTCATGACAAATAGATGGGGAAACAAGGGAAATAGTGAGAGACTATTTTTGGGCTCCAAAATCACTGCTTATGGTGACTGCAGCCATGAAATTAAAAGATGCTTGCTCCTGGAAGAAAAGCTACGACCAACCTAGTGAAGTGAAGTGAAATCACTCAGTCGTGTCCGACTCTTTGCAACCCCATGGACTATAGCCTGCAGGCTTCTCCGTCCATGGGATTTTCCAGGCAAGAGTACTGGAGTGGGTTGCCATTTCCTTCTCCAACTTAGATAGCATATTAAAAAGCAGAGACATTACTTTGTCAACAAAGGTCCGTCTAGTCAAGGCTATTGTTTTCCAGTAGTCATGTATGGATGTGAGAGCTGGACTATAAGAAAGCTGAGCACTGAAGAATTGATGCTTTTGAACTGTGGTGTTGCAGAAGACTCTTGAGAGTCCCCTGGACTGCAATGAGATCCAACAAGTCCATCCTAAAGGAAATCAGTCCTGAATATTCCTTGGAAGGACTGATGTTGAAGCTGATACTCCAATACTTTGGCCACGTGAAGAACCGACTCATTAGAAGAGATCCTGTTGCTAGGAAAGACTGAAGGTGGGAGGAGAAGGGGGTGACAGAATGAGATGGTTGAATGGCATCACCGACTCAATGGATATGAGTTTTAGGCTCCAGGGGTTGGTGATGGACAGGGAAGCCTGGCGTGCTGCAGTCCATGGGGTCACAAAGAGTCGGACATGACTAAGCGACTGAACTGAACTGAACTGTTATAGTGTCTTTTATAGTTATCGTTCTCCCTTGGGAGCATTTAATTATCTCTACAAGTCAGTATACAGCAGGGGGGACTCACAAAAGCCCTAATTATTTGTTGCTGTTCAGTCACCAAGTCGTGTCCGACTCTTCACGACCCCATGGACTGCAGCATACCAGGCTTCTCTGTCCCTCACCATCTCCTGGAGTTTGCCCAAGTTCATGTCCATTGATTATACCCCCTGCTTATCTGCAGGGAGTGCTCTCCGTGGGAGGAGAAGTAGAATGTCCCCTCAGCAAACAGGCTTGGCGAGCCCAAATACTAGCAAAACGATGTAACGTGTCATCAGTGAACTGGGCAGATATAACCTTGAATTAAAAACATACACTGGAGAAGGTTTACAACAATTCCCTTTTCTGAAAAGTAATGATTAAATTTCTAAAAGCATAGTTTTCAAGCCCTCCAAAACCTCACTTTGTGGCCTTAGACAGAGACCAGCCCGGGACTAACGACTGAGTAGGACTCTCCTTCTCCGCCTCTCCTCTTAATCCAGCTCTCCCGGGCCTGCCCTGGCCTCGTTTTCTGATCTGGGCACAGATTCCATTGAGATTATTTGGCTTCCTGTTTCACCATTTGGTCTGAGCCTGCAGATTCTTCTTAAAGATTCTAATACAGCAGATGCATGGGTTTAAAACTGAGTACAGTGGAAGGACATGGCAACCCACTCCAGTATTCTTGCCTGGAGAATCCCATGGACAGAGGAGCCCGGTGGGCTACAGTTCTTAAGATCGCAGAGTCTGATTAAAGTGACTGAGCATGCATGCCCAGTAGACTATAGAGGTTGCTAGAGTTTCTCTCTTAATTTAACAAACATGCATTAAAAAACCAAACTTTTATTTTGGGGGATCATCCCGAATCAGGACTGCAGAGGGAAAGTTGCAAGGGAATGAGGGGGAGGATAAGCATGGCAGGAATTTATATGATTGGTGGTGAGGAGGCAGATGGGCAAAGTGTTGTGGAGGTTTCCAGGCCCGGGAGGGTGTGGAGAAGCCTGGATGGAGTCACACTAACTGGCTTCCTCCCCTCCCTCCACCTGCCAGCAGCATGGCCCTGGGCAAAGTGTTTAATACTCTCAGCCTTTCCCATCTATAAATTGGGGACATACAGAATCTATTGCATAGCGTTGTGGTGAGGATTAAATGAGATTTCCATCTAAAGCCAAGCATAGCCTAGGTACTGAACAGATGGCACCTCTTGTAACATAGTAGCCAGTCTCCAGGAAGGTCTTAGAGCAACCTTGTTGCTCAGTATCCGCACTGCCGCCTGATCTCTTTCCACGTTGAATCAGCATCAACCTGCATGACCAATAGAACACACAGATGGGACAGCACATGAGGGCTCGGAGACCAGGCTATGAGAGACATTCTGTCTCGGTCTCTTCTCGGCCTCTCCCTAAGTCTCTTGTACCAGTTGCTCTGGGGAACTGCCTCACCACAGGGTCACTCAAGAGGCTGTAGAGAGAGGCCCACGTGCAGAACAAACTTTCCAGCCATGCGAACCTGCCCTTTTGGAAGCAGATCCTCCAGCCTCACACAGCTTTCAGCTGACTGCAGTCTCAGCCAACATCCAATTGCAACTTTGTGAGAGACCCTGAGGCAGAACCAATCAGCAAAGTCACTTCTAGATTCTAGACCCAAAAAACTATGAGATATAATAAATGATTATTGTTGCTTTAAGCCAGTGCATTTCGGGGAGATTTGTTATGCAGTATTAGACAACTAAAATAGGAGGATATTGACTCAGTGGTAAAGAATCCACCTGCCAATACAGGAGACATGGGTTCAGTCCCTGCATTGGGAAGATCCCCTGGAGAAGGAAATGGCAACCCACTCCAGTATTCTTGCTGGAAAATCCCATGAACAGGAAAGCCTGGCAGGCTACAGTCCATGGGGTCACAAAGAGTTGGACATGATTTAGTGACTAAACAACAACAAACAGCCAGTAAATAAAGCACTTTTTTTTGGTGCTCCACACCAAACTAGTGTTAAAAACATGACTGGCTTGTAAAATGAAACATCATCCTTGTCTGCAAACTTGGTCCTAGGGAACCCATAGGCCATGTCCTTTGTGATCTTATCCAGAAAACTCTGCCTTGGACAGAACCCAGTCCCTCTCCACCTAGGCTGCTTGGTGCCTCTTTCCATCAGCAGACCATCCCTGGCTTTCTTGTTGAGAACCATAAATTCAACCTATGAGCTTTTTAAAAACTAAAAACAATGTAAACTTTAAATTACATGTTCATTCCAGGAGTGTCTGTGTATATATATATATATATACACACATATAAAATGAACAAGATGAAAATAAAAATTACCTTTAATCTCACCACACAGGTGATATCCTTCTGGACTCTTGCACAATATACTCTTTTTAAAAAGAAGTCACTTTGCCTGTTTGGTACTTTTTAAAATTAAATACGATATAATAGTTTTCATTCCAATCCCTAAGAAAGGCAATGTCAAAGAATGCTCAAGCTACCGCACAATTGCACTCATCTCACACGCTAGTAAAGTAATGCTCCAAATTCTCCAAGACAGGCTTCAGCAATACGTGAACCGTGAACTTCCAGATGTTCAAACTGGATTTAGAAAAGGCAGAGGAACCAGAGATCAAATTGCCAACATCCACTGGATCATCAAAAAAGCAAGAGAGTTCGAGAAAAACATCTACTTCTGCTTTATTGACTATGCCAAAGCCTTTGACTGTGTGGATCACAATCAACTGTGGAAAATTCTGAAAGAGATGGGAATACCAGACCACCTGACCTGCCTCTTGAGAAACCTGTATGCAGGTCAAGAAGCAACAGTTAGAACTGGACATGGAACAACAGACTGGTTCCAAATAGGAAAAGGAGTACGTCAAGGCTGTATATTGTCAGCCTGCTTATTTAACTTATATGCAGAGTACATCATGAGAAACGCTGGGCTGGAAGAAGCACAAGCTGGAATCAAGACTGCTGGGAGAAATATCAATAACCTCAGATATGCAGATGATACCACCCTTATGGCAGAAAGAGAAAAAGAACTTCATCAACAGTCTCTTGATGAAAGTGAAAGAGGAGAGTGAAAAAGTTGGCTTAAAGCTCAACATTCAGAAAACGAAGCTCATGGCATCTGGTCCCATCACTTCATGGGAAATAGATGGGGAAACAGTGGAAACAGTGTCAGACTTTTATTTTGGGGGGCTCCAAAATCACTGCAGATGGTGACTGCAGCCATGAAATTAAAAGACGCTTACTCCTTGGAAGAAAAGTTATGACCAACCTAGATAGTATATTCAAAAGCAGAGACATTACTTTGCCGACTAAGGTCCGTCTAGTCAAGGCTATGGTTTTTCCTGTGGTCATGTATGGATGTGAGAGTTGGATTGTGAAGAGGGCTGAGCGCTGAAGAATTGATGTTTTTGAACTGTGGTGTTGGAGAAGACTCTTGAGTGTCCCTTGGACTGCAAGAAGATCCAACCAGTCCATCCTAAAGGAGATCAGTCCTGGGTGTTCATTGGAAGGACTGATGTTGAAGCAGAAACTCCAATACTTTGGCCCCCTGATGCAACAAGCTGACTCATTTGAATGGACCCTGATGCTGGGAAAGATTGAGGACGGGAGGAGAAGGGGATGACAGAGGATGAGACGGTTGGATGGCATTACTGACTCAATGGACATGAGTTTGGGTAGGCTCTGGGAGTTGATGATGGATAGGGAGACGGCAATGGCAACCCACTCCAGTACACTTGCCTGGAAAATCTCATGGGTGGAGGAGCCTTGTAGGCTGCAGTCCATGGGGTCTCGAAGAGTCAGACATGACTGAGCGACTTCACTTTCACTTTTCATTTTCATGCATTGAAGAAGGAAATGGCCACCCACTCCAGTGTTCTTGCCTGGAGAATCCCAGGGACGGGGGAGCCTGGTGGGCTGCCGTCTATGGGGTCGCACAGAGTCTGAAGCAACTTAGCAGCAGCAGCCGGGAGGCCTAGCGTGCTGCAGTTCATGGGGTCACAAAGAGTCAGACATGACAGAGGGACTGAACTGAACTGAACTGAATATGAAATATCTTCCAAGCATTAAGTGAATATTATTTTGAAACTTTCTCTTAACGATTTCTTAGATGGTCCATGATGTTTTTTAATCTGTCCTGTACAGCTGAGGACCTAAGTAATGTCCATTTGTTTGTTTTTTTGTTTCTTTTTAAAAAAACTTTTTTTGCTGCAGCCAGCACTGCAGGTAGGGATTGAAAGTGGTTGATGCAGTTTGAGAAAAAGAAACTAGAGACAGAATTAAAGTTTTAAAGATGGAACTGGGGAACTCAAGACCTCTTGGCTCAAGAGCCCTGTTCCTCAGAGCTACATCACTTTTATTTAGTGTCTTGGCAAGTGGAAGGTGTCTGTTGTGTTATGATGAAGCCAGCCTTCTGTGTCCCCAGTCATGTCTCCCATTTGATTGGTTACTGTAAACTATCTTTGTTATTTTCCTGTACAAGGGCTGTCACCTAGCTGAAGGTCATAGACTTACGTGTGCCTTTGGGAAAACATCTTAGTGTGTGCACAAGCAGTGTTCTGAACTTGCTCTGACATGGTGTTCCAAGGTCCACACTATGTTTTTCCTTAGCTTAGCAGGGCATGACAACTCCAACTGATCAACCGATGTACTTTTATTAGGGTTATGCTGTATTGCTGCATTTTGCTTTTCCCATGGTGATTTTCTCATGGCTTAGCCAGAGCAACAGGTGGCTGACTATTAACCCTTACATTGTTCAATTTTGAAATATTTACAGATTGATTCCCCCAATGGCTACATTTTACATAATTATAGTACAGTATCCAAACCAGGTTTTGACACTGGTATAAAGTTGTATACAGTTTGTGTCATTTTATCACATGTGTAGATTTGTTTAATCACTACCACAGTCAGTCATCAGTAAATGTCATATGCAGCAGCCATCAAAGTGGGGAATGGTTGTCCTTCAGGGGCAGGTCTGTGGGATGGGATAGAGTAGGGGTAGGGGATTGGAGCAGAGGAATGGTGCTTTTGTATTTAAGTCCCCTGCAGTGTGTGTGCATGCTGTGTCCAAATCTTTGCGACTCCATGGACTATAGCCCGCCAGGCTCCTCTGTCCATGGGATTCTCCAGGCAAGAATGCTGAAATGGGTTGCCATGCCCTTCTCCAGGGGATCTTCCCGACCCAGGGATCGAATCTACGACTCTTATGTCTCCTGAATTGGCAGGCGGGTTCTTTACCTGATGCTGGGAAAGACTGAAGACAGGAGGAGAAGGGAAGAACAGAGGATGAGATGGTTGGATGGCATCACCGACTCAATGGACATGAGTTTGAGCAGGCCCCGGAGTGGGTGATGAACAGGGAAGCCTGGCGTTCTGCAGTCCATGGGGTCACAAAGCGTCGGACACGACTGTGCGACTGAACTGAACTGAACACCTGAGAACCGCGTCCCCCTCCCAAGTAATATATATTTTTTAAAAGCATGTGAAAGTAGTATTTTGATTTGATAAATGACATTTGCTTGTCGGTTTAAACTTGCATTTAAGTTTATTATCGGGCCTCCCATAATTGTATAAACTTAACACCAAGCGACCTGGAGAAGGAAATGGCAGCCCACTCCGTTATTCTTGCCTGGAGAACCTCATGGACAGAGGAGCCTGGAGGGTCCATGGGGTCACAAAGAGTCGGACACGACTTACCACTGAAAAACACGAAGCGCGACTTCACTTCTCCAGGAGCAAACTACAACTCCCAGGATCCCCCGGGTCGAAGGAGCCGGCAACCATCGGACGCAAACTGCAATTCCCAGAATTCCGCGAGCCAAGGAAGAGGTCCGGCCTCCGGCTGAGGCGGTGGAACCCGCGAGCCTGCGCACGTGCACAGCTGACGCGAGGGGCCCGCCAGCTGGGCAGGCGCACGTAGGGCACCTGCGAGCCTGGCGGCGGTGACGGACCAGACGGCGCGGAGGAGCCTGCGCTCCCGTCCTGGGCCTCCGCGGCTCCGAGCAGGCGGCCGGGGCAGCGGCGGGCACGGGTTCGCCCAAAGCCATCTCTGCGGAGGGCCTGCCTGGAAGCTTCAGCCCCGTGGAGCCCGGGCTGTAGGGTGCAGGTGAGGTGCGCGCGCTCGCGGAGGGCAAGGGTTCCGCGACACAGCTGGGTTTGGAATTGAAGCAGCGGCCCTGCGACTTCCCCCGGAGGATTGGAGAGGAGGGGAGGGGGATTTGCGGCTGGGAGGAGTGATGTGGGTTGGGGCCGAAGGAGGCGCGGGAGGTGGCGAGGGTGAGGGGAGGTGGACCCTCGAGGTCCAGGTACCGCGGGCCCCGGCGTGTCAGCTACAGACCTTAGCTCGGGGCTGGCACCGGCAGCCGGTTCCCACGCCCTTCTGCTGGGGAGATGGTGCGCATGAGGCGCGGGTGGCGGGGAGCCAGGCGAGAAGCACGGAGGGGTCCTGGCCCTCCCAAGCTTCCTGTGAAGGCAGTACCAGGACAGCCCGCAAGTGACCCCTGGGCTCCTTGGGAGCTCAGTACGGTGCCCACTGTGTGTCTGGTGATGACAGCCTGGCATCACCTGCTTGACAATGCTGGGATAGCCTCAGAAGTAGGGACACAATGGGCTTCGGTCCCCAACATGTGTGTAGGAGCCGGTCTCCTGATGAATATCCTCTGCTAAGGTCAAGGGCCCTCAGGCCAGAGTCCTGCCAGGTGGTGGGCAGCTAGGGTTGGCTTTCTTTGTGCCAACCAAGTCTCAGAACCTACTTTTGGGGGAATCGAGAATGGCATGGGAATGGTTATGGAGTGAACTATCTCAGGATTTGGTGGCTCTGAGCACAGACAGAATAGGGTTTATTTACCAAATATGTTCTGCTATGTGTGCAGGGCATTCAGATCTTGGCTCTCATTTACTAAGTGTGAGCCCCTGAGCAAGTCACTTATCCTCTCTGAACCTCTTATTTCTTTGCAAGACGGGGTTGCTGTGAGGATTAAATAAAATAATGCTTAAAAGTTGGAAGCCCAGTGTCTGGTGCCCAGTGAACGTGCAGCAAATATTAGCATTTGTGGTCGCTATCAAACAGAAAATGTTAGAGGTGGGATTGGAACCAAGGTCTGTATCACTGGAGTTAGCTGCCCACTCTGACTCTCATGGATCTTGGAGATCTTTTCTCCAACTCATCCTTGCACATTACAAATGAGAAATCTGAGTCCCACTTGCCAGCAGAGCCAGGAAGGAGCACAGGGGAGTCCTCTCTTCCCCAGAGATGGACAGGGCATCAGATCCTGAGTCTTGGGCCCTGGGTGGGTGAGGAGAAGCAGAATGGGGATCCTCAGCAAAGGAGGTTGGGCTGCTGGGGACTGCAAGTGCAGTTCCCCCGGACTGCAGCCGTGTGTGTGTCCTGGTGGCCTCGATGTGGCAGGTGTCAGAGCGTTTTTCAAACTGACCTTCTGGTTGGCAAGTTCTTGCTCTGAGCCTTGCTTTAGAAAATACTTAGCAATAACATAGGCTTCTAGTGAATACTGAGCTAACCAGAAAATTAAATTATCAAATGTTCCAGTCCCTGAAGGTCCTTGTTATTCTCAGTTGGTTGTCAGTGGATACTTTTCCCCCAGGTCTATCACCTAGTAAATTTTTTAATTGGATAAAATCATGAACATGAAAGGCAGAGCCCAAAAATGTCATCATAGGCTTTGAAACCAAACTTGAATTTGAATCCCAGTCTCACCACTTGATAGCTGTGGGACAGTGGGCAGTTCTCTGAATAATTCTGACCATACGTCCTCAAACGTGGAATGAGATTGGTTAATACCTGTTATAGATTTGTAATAGGGAACAAATATATAATTCTTGTCAGGCACTTAGCATTGTTCCTGGCCTGGAGTCAGTGCCAGTGAATGGAAGTTATGGCATTATTATGGTTAATAATAATTACACAAAAATAATTGTCAGGCACTGTGCTTTGCCTGAGTTCTCTTTGAATTCATAAAACCACCCTATGAAGTCAGTATAATTGTTGGTTTTTCAGACTAGGAAATGGAGGCTTGCAGGGTTTAAGAATTGACCCAGGCAGACATAGAAGGACAAATAGCCACATGATACCACTTAAAGGATGAATGTAGAATAGTCAGATGTACAGAAGCAGAGCGTGGGATGGTGGTTGCCAGGGGTTGCAGGGAGGGAAAATGAGATGGTATCAGTGAAAGGGTGTAAAGTTTCAGATAGACTAGAGGGCCGAGTTCTGAGAGCCCTGCTGCACAGCATACAGCTGTGAGCCTACAGTTCTCAATACTGTAGTATATGCTTCGGATTTTGCTTTGAGGGTAGAGCTTACGTTAAGTGTTCTTATCACAAAGTGAGTAAATAAAGGGGCAGAGGAAACTTTCGGAGGTGATGGATAGGTTATGGCATAAATTATGGTGATGGTTTCCTGGGTATCTACTTATCACCATCCTTAGAGTGTTGTGTATGTTAATTATGTACACCTTTTCGTGTGGTGGAAAAATTTAAAAGAAGAATTGGTATACGATGATGCAGCTGCTGAGTGTCAGGACCAGAGCTCACATCCTGGCATCTCACTCCAGAACCGGAGCCCTTTACTTCCCCTCCCCTGCTGCTTGGGGTCTTTACGGTTCTGGAAGCCCGCCTGTGACCTGGGGCAGCCTCCGGTGTTACAGCAGGTAGCCTCGGCTGCTTGGAGAAGAGGCAGGAGCCTGCAGCCTGGCGGAGGGTGCTTCCTCTCCATGTCTGAGGTTGGCCGAGGCTGGAGGGTGAAGCGTTAGCAAGAGGCAGCCAAAGGCCCTCTCGGCCCTAGAGGCTCTCATCTTGGACTGCAGGGCCAGGGAAGGGTGTGATCTGGGTGAGACCGGAAGCCTGGTTTGGAGAAGAAGTGATCTTGCCTAGATGCTGGGAAGAGGCCCGGAGGCGTGTGCTTCTTCTGGGCCTCACCTCTGCTTTGGGGAGGGGGTTCGCCTGCGGGTTTGAGGAAAGCCAGCCCCACTGCTTTCATCTTGGCCCCTGTGAGAGCTCCCATTGCTTCTCAAGACCTTTTATAATATAAAGAGTTGGAGCAAATAATTTCTAAGGGCTCTTTTAGCTCTAAAAATTGTTGGTTTTGTCATTCTAAATATGTGGGTTAACCCTGTCAGCACAGCACCAGTGTGGGTGGGGTAATTGTCACTCCACTGTGCGCCCCACACCTCCCTCTGGGTGAGAGAATGACCACAGCTCCCTGAGCTACTTGCCTGGATGGGTGGGGAATGGTTACACACAAGAAGCCTTAGGTTGCTAAGTTACAGTTGAGGGCCTATGGGTCTTTGTTTCCAGAGCTGTCCACAGCTGCTCTGCCCTTCTTGCATGAGAACTCACAGCTCTGAGATCTTTCCTGCTTTTCCATCACCGACTGTGCCTCTGAGTCTGAATTACTGCGAACCCCAGAATCAGGCACAAGCTTGAATTCTGGTGCTTCTGCTTGAGCTGCAGGACCTAGAGGAAAGTACTTAAACCCACTAAGCTCTAGTTTTTCATATTAAAAGAAAATGGAGATAACACGAGTACTTGCAGTAGAGGGCTTGTGCATTGAGGCTTAAGTGGAAGTGGGCAGAGAATGGGCTTAGAACAGTGACTGGCACATAGTAGGTGCACATGAAGTAAGATGGTGGCAGCATTAACCTCCACCCCCTGTCCAGAGGCCAGTATCCTCTTCCTGACATGTTTCAGAACAGCTGTCAGTCCTTCCATGTTTTATTTATTTATTTGGTTGTAGCAGGTCTTCGTTGCAGTGTGCAGACTCCTTACTTTTAGGAGTTAGGCTTGTGGGATCTAGTTCCCTGACCAGGGGTTGAACTCGGACCCTCTGCATTGGGAGTGCAGAGTCTTAGCCACTGGACCAGCAGGGAAGTCCCAGTCTTTCCATGTTGTTTGGCTTTGCAGGTCCTCACCTACATACTCAGCACCCAGGGTCTGTCAGGAAACCACACCTTTCAGTCTGCCATTGGTGACTACCATCAGTAGTCTTTTTTTTTTTTTTTTAATTAATTAATTTTATTTTTGTCTGCACTAGGACTTCATTGCTTTGTGCAGGCTTTATCTGATTGTGGCGAGTGGGGGCTACTCTTCGTTGTGGCTTCTGATTGTGGTGTCTTCTCTTGTCATGCAGGCACATGGGCTCAGTACTTGCAGCACGTGGGCTTAGTAGTTGCAGTTCAAAGGCCCTAGAGCACAGACTCAGTAGTTGAGGCGCATGGGCGTAGTTGCTCTGTGGCATGTGGGATCTTCCTGGACCAGGGATTGGACCCGTGACCCTTGCATTGGCAGGCAGATTCTTATCCCCTGTACCACCAGGGAAGTCCCATCAGTACAGTCTTAATGCTAAGAGCTGTCTCTTTTCTCCACTTTGAAAAGCAGAACAGAGGGCCCTTTTGTGGCTGGGCAGTGGGTACTCAGCCCCGGGCTAGGCTTCAGGGAGGGGTTGGGGACCACATCTGCTGTACTGCCACCATCACTGTTGTTCCCGGTTCAGACCGACACCCATTGACAAGGAACACCCTGGGGACCTTCAGTAGTGGGGGTTTGTGGCAGGAATCAAGGCACATCCTGGGGGACTTCCGGAGTTACCAGGGTTAGGCTGGTCCCAGAGCTTCCGAGAGGAGTGACAATGGCCCCTGTTAGGAGCCAGAGAAGCAGTCCAGCCTTGCTCCCTTCAGGAGTCCATTTCTCAGGAGACCGACCTCCCTCCCTGCAGGCCTGCAGGTGTGGGCATCTGATAACAGCACCACCACCACCACCTGATCTGACTTCTCGGGCAGCTCCACCGGTGGCTGCTTTAGGCCCAGCCTCCGCTCTCGCATCCATTTAGCTGTGGCCTGGAGAACTGGGCTGCTTTTGTTTTGCCACTCAGCGTTATAAGTGATGTGGCTTGTGTGGGAAGGTGTGAGCTGGGGAAACTTTTCTCAAAGTGGGGCTTAGAATATGGCAGCCTTTTCAGTCTGCCCCAGGAACATAGGCTGCCCCGGAACATCATTTTCGCAGAGGCTGGGGAGAGGATTTACTAGCCTTTGTGACGGGGAGGGCTGTCCCTGGTGGTTTACCCTGGGTTGGACAGAAATGCCCTGCTGGGTATGTAGAAGCGGGGAATTGCAGAATTGTGGAGTGTTACGGAAATCTTAGAGGACTTTCTGAAATTAAGTTCACAGTAGAGTCACCTGAAAGCTTTATTAAAAACACGGGTTCCTGGGCTCCCTCAGGGATTCTGGTTTAGCAGGTCTGGAGGGGCCCCAGATTTTGCATTTCTCACATCCCAGGTGATGCTAAGACTGCCTTGGGGGACCCTGTGTCCACCTCACAGGTTGACCTTGATTTTCCAGGCCACTTCCTGGCAGGGCAGGGGCTCACTACAGTCGCTGATTCCTCCGTGTTAGAACAGCTCTAAGCCTTGGAGAAGTCCTCTTCCTGTCTCCCACGCTGAAATCCCCCCATGACTTGCTTCCGCAGGCCTCACTTCAGGGCCCTGGTGGCCGTGGCAGCCGGGAGCTACACGTCCTTTCTTCAGCCCGGGGACTAGGTTGCATGTATCGCCAGTGTGCGTGTGTGCCCACTCAGCGAGAGAGGGGTGCAGCCCCCCTCTGCGGCAGCCTCCCTCTTGCTGCTCTGCCCCTCAGCGTTTGAGGAATGCCCAAGGTCCAGGGGCTTCCTTTCCCTGAGGAAGAGGGCCCTACTCCTCCTTGCATCCTACACAGAGTGGGGTTTCTGGATCTTTGCTGATCCTGGCTGCCCCACTGGGAGAATCCCAGAAGCACTTGTATAGAATAGTTTCATATGAACAATTAGGCACATAGACTCTGATTCCTGCCAGAGGTGCATATTTAGAGTCTAACCAAACGAGCCCAAACTGAGGAACATATCAGAAAATATCTGACTCCATTAGAAACTTGAGGCCATGAAAGTCTGAGAGGCTGCCCAGATTAGGGGAGACGAGCGAGACGTGCTACCTGGCCACCAGGCTTCACCTTGGCTTGGATTCTGGGCCACAGAGTGGAGACCACAAATTACTAACAATATTAATTCCCGATTTTGTGTGATTACGAGAGAATGTTCTCGTTCTTAGGAGACAGATGATGAAGCGGTAGGGTCTAAAGGGGCAGAGGTCTCTGGCTTATTTTTAAAAGGTTCGGGAAAAAAAGAAAATGGCACAATGAATGTGTCAGATTAGTAGTTGGTGGTGAGGCTAAGGCTGTAGGAGAGTTCTTTGTACTATACACACAGTTTTGTTTTTTTTTTTCCTAAGTCTGGGATTATTTCCAGATAAAAAGAAGGAAAACGGGTAACAGAGATGACATTGGAGCCAGCCCGCCTTCCTTAGTCTCATCGCTGCTTCCTGCGGGACCCTGGGCAGGTCTCAGTGGGCTTCGGTTCTACCATCTATAAAGCAAAGATCACCACGTAAAGTGGAGAACCCGGCACCTCGTGATTGGCCAGTAGATGTCGGCTCTGATGTGGTGGTGGTGGTGGTGGTAATGAAGCAAGGAAGGAGATGAGGGTGACATCTTGGTGAGGCCAAAGGAAAACCCTCTCTGAGGCCTCTCGCCTCCTTATCACTCATGCCGGGCTCCAGGCTCCCCGAGTGTTTGGCAGGGACTGCTGTGACCTTGGCACTGCCTGGCTCCCCTACCGCAGGGGCCTCACAGGTGATGACTTGAGCCCAGGGGGCTCCCCTGGTGAAACGCATGTCCCTGACGCTGCCCACTCCGCGTCTGTCTGTAACTCACTGCCCTTTCAGCTGCATGTGGCTTTGGGCCTGCGTGTCACAGCCCTGGGATGAGAGAGGAGCCCATAGCTGGGTGACCTCATGGCTTGCTTGGTGGGCAGATGCAAGACCTGGGCGCAGCGATGTCTGCTGTGGATGGAAGTTTGCCATAATTATTGCCAGCAGGGATGTGTGGACACCTAACAGGTCATCTTAACCCCCATGACCACAAAAACACCTCCAAAAGCTTGCCCAAAACCCCTCCACCCTTCAGGTCGCTTCCGTGGATAGCCTCAGGTCGAACCAGGACCATTTCCTGTCATGCACACTTGTCCCTTCTTCTGGTGAATGTTTTATGCTGCTTGTAGTGAGTGGCCTTCTGACCCTCTTGATGCAGTCAGTCGTGCAGGCGTGTTCTGAGCATCACAGCAGCCACTCACTCGATTCTCTTTTCCTGCTTCATCCCTGTTTGTGACCACATTGGTGCCTAGTAATGCTTTTCTGTTATGCCAGAAAGGGCCAACACAGGGGGCTCTAACTTGCAAGTGACCCGTGGGTGTGAAGCAAAAGCCAGATGGTGTCACAGCAAGTTGTACGAGCAAGGGTTTCTGTGTTGGTGGTAGGTGGGACTCACCTCCACCTGTTCAGCCGTCCTGCCTGTGCTGAGTGCCTTGGAGCCTTGGCTGTCCTCAGCAAAGCTTGCCTTTGCGCATTGTGCCAGAGTAACACAGACTGGAATTCTTTTGCTTCACCCGCAGCCCCACCGGTCCACCCTGGGAGTTCTATCCAATTTTGCTGATAAGAAAGAAGAGTCACTATGTTTAGCTGTTGATAGAGGATGAACGTCTCCATCTTCGCCTTTCTTTGCTCTTTATGCTAAACTGAGGAGTTATTATCCATGTTAAGTTTTTAGTCTAAGCATGTGAACTTGTAACTAAATGTTAAAGATGCCTGATCACTTAAATATTAGGTTTTACAAGGAGTACTCAGAGGCTGCCAACATTTGGCCAAAATGTAAACGCTTTTGGCGGAAACCCTGATGCCTTGTCAGTGTTTGTTCAGGCTTGTCAGTAGCATTGATGGAGATCTAAGTTTGGACCCCACATAAACATGATGGAGGAGTAGCAGTTCCATGTTCTGCTTCTGGTAGCCATAACTAGGAGGGGCAAGGACCAGGGAGAGATCACTCTGAGGGCATTTGAGTTATTGGAGCTTGTGTGCTATTTGCTAACTGGCGACGAGTGAGACGCATCGGTGCAGGACAGGAAGCTTCCATCATTCAGCACCAGTGATTCCGGCTGCATTTAGGGTAAAAGCATATTTTTCAATAATTAACAAGAACTCTCTGGTTTTTCAGTTGGGGGTATGAACAACCTGTTAAAGTAAAATTGTTGTACTATTAATAGAAAACCTTCTTTAGACACTATCGCCAGCCCTTGTCTTGGCCTGGCCCTGCCAGTCTTCTGAGCCTGGGTCTGGTGGGTGCTGGCAGTCCTAGCCTCCCCACCCTGCTCCTGGGGGCATGACCAGTGACCAGCGGCTGGTCCTGGCAGTTGAGAACCCAGTACAGTTGGCCAGGTCAGCAGCAGAGGGCTTCATTTAAGACCAGAGCTCACATCCTTGGACCCGTTATACCAGCAACAAGGCTAGTAGCCCCAGTCCTTGGGCCTGCCTGTCATCTTCACTCAAGTGGAATAGTGGCCAGAAATTACAGACTAGGACATTTCCCATTTTAAATGGATTTCTGGCTTCTCTGGAAAACCAGAAAAGTAGTATTACAGACTGAATTGTGTCCTTGGAAATTCATAATCAAAGCCCTGACCCCCCAGTGTGATTGTATTTAGAGATAGGACCTTTAAGGAGGTAATTAAGGTTAACTAAGGTCATAAGGGCTTCCCTGGTAGGTCAGACGGTAAAGAATCCGCCTGCAATGTGTGAGACCCAGGTTCGATCCTTGGGTCGGGAAGATCCCTTGGAGAAGGAAATGGCAACCCATTCCAGTGTTCTTGCCTGAGGGATTCCATGGACAGAGGAGCCTGGTCATAAGGGTGGGGCCCTAATCTGATAGGACTGGTGTCCCAATAACAAAGAGAGAGACCAGAGAGCTGTCTCCCCTCGGTGCACACAAGGTCACCTGAGGACAAGTGAGAAGGTAGCCATCTGCAAGCCCGGGAGAGAGGCCTTAGGATAAACCATGCATGTTGACACCTGGGTCTGGGACTTCCAGCCTCCAGAGCTGTGTGAAAAGAAATGTCTGCAGTCCTTGGTTATAGCAGCTGGAGCAAACTGATACTGAAGGTGCCGCCAGGCCACTGTACTGCCAGGCCCTCGTCAACCTGAACTTGAATCTGGGTGTTTGGTCTCTGGGGCACGCTGCCCAGAGACTGCTGGTTCTTGGCCTCAGTAAGCATGTGAATTTGCACCCTCTGCTCGAGGCCAGAAATTCCTGGGGCTCTTACTCCTTATCAGATGCTGGGGCCCTTGTGAACGGCTTTTCTGTGCCTGCATCTGGAGCCTGGCAGGGCCCCCGGGAGTGGAGCCGGTACCCAGGGCTGGGTGAGCAGCCTCAGCTGGGAGCCCCCATAGTAGGGACCCCGCAGGTCTTACTGTGTCTGCAGGTGTGGTGGCAGCATCAGCACCTTCCTCCGGTGCTTCCTGGAATAGGTGGGATCCTGGAAAGGTGGGATCCCACTGTCTGTAAGAATCTGATAATCCATGTCCAGGAGCTGAGGGAAGCAGTTTGAGGTGGGGTGGGGTGAAGTGGTGGTTTCCTCTGTCTGCCTCAGTTTCTAGAGGGCTGTTTTAAGCATGTTTTAAATCTCATTTCTTTTTTACTTCCTTTCTTTTGAAAAGTATTTTTTTTCTTTTTTTAGTTTGAATCCATTTTTCTATTGATTGACTTGTCAGCAAAATTAAAGAAAAAAGTTAGGTAAACATCTTATATCTACCAAACCTGATATGTTTCTGGTGAAAATATTCTAACACTAAAAATATACCATTGAAAAACGTTCTTGCTCCATATCATTCTTCGTCCTGGCTGAGCCACTAAGCTCTTTGTGCCGCATACCCGCTGGGTCCTAAATGCAGCACCCAAGGGAGAGGAAGCCCCCCACCAGCGCTGCCCACGGAGAGGAGCTCAGCGGCCAACGTCCAGCCTGCTCGGTTGTTGGCTCTGCCACAGAGGTAGTTACGCCAGGCCAAGGCCGGGCCTGCCCACGTCTAACAGCCTGTCGTCAGGAGAGTGAAGGAAGGAGTCTAGGGATGTACGTCATGAACGATCCAAGGGCACAGCCTTCCACCACGGCCCTGCCTCCAGGCCTCAGGAGGGGTTCCTCTGGGGATCTTCTCAGCGCTTGCCCCCTGGATGACAGGCTTTTTCCCTCCTGGGACCCCCAGCCTAGACAGGTGTGCTGAAGACACCATCCAAGCTAGGGATTTGTGGTGGTGTTCAGTCGCTAAGTCACGTCTGACTCTGCAACCCCATGGACTGCGGCACTTCAAGCCTCCCTGTCCCTCACTGTCTTCCAGAGTTTGCCCAGGTTCATGTCCGTTGACTCAGTGATGCTATCCAGCTATCTCATGCTCTGCCACTCTCTTCTCCTTTTGCCTTCAGTTTTTCCCGGCATGAGGTCTTTCCAGTAAGTCGGCTGTTCACATCAGGTGGCCAAAGTGTTGCAGCTGCAGCTTGAGCCCTTCAAGTGTCAGTGAGTATTCAGGGTTGATTTCCATTAGGATTGACTGGTTTGATCTCCTTGTAGTCCAGGGGACTCTCAAGAGTGTTCTTCAGCACACGTTATAAGGCCAAGAAGGACTGTCTCTTCCATGCAAATTTATTTCCAAACAGCTCAGCTCTGTAGTCAGTCCTCTCCCCCACAATCAGAGAAGGTGTCTCGGAGGCCAACTCAGGCCTCATTTATTTGCCTCTGTAACAGGACTCCATGGGGGGTGGCCACAGGGACCCTGCCCTCCTCTTCCAGCAGCCTGTACGGTCCAGAAAAGCTGTATCTCCTCAGCCAGCAGACAGGACTGGGGAGAACTTTGGCTTCTTTAGAATCAGGGATCTGGTTAATGTCTCCTTTGCCTCCATCTGTTATCTTTTGAAAACATTTCTGAGGCCTTTGCCTGATCCTTCTGTTCTGGCATTTGCAGGCTGCTGCTATGCAGCTGAGAGTGGACAGACACAGGGGAACCAGGGAACAGACTGGCAGGACTTTATAATGAGCAGTGACTGCCCTAGTTCTTGTTGGCATTCTCACTACCACACTTCAGCTGTTTCACAGCAGGGAAAAATGCAAGGGTGGCCCTCCATCTGTCTCCACCGGGGCAAAATGCAGTAGTATTCCGTGTTAATTAACATTCCCCAGAAGCAGATCGTGAGACATGGATTCAAGTGCAAGTAGATTATTTGCACTTGATTGCAGCATACATGAACAGGGAAGTGGAGAAGAGAGACAGGGCAGGGAAGAAGGCCAGTTCCCACTGCAGGCAACTCTGTAATCCACTTAATCTGTTAGGGAACTCTGGAAGCCCATAAAGAGTATGGCTCAGGGCCGTCTCATCTGGGTAGGATGGGATTGGGGGGTTTATGCGACTGGCCCCATCAGGTGTTGGTGCAAGCCCCCTGGCCTGTAACTGGAAAAGTGGTAAAAACTTAGGCAGTCTGACCCTCAGGGCTCCATGCTTTATCCACCACACTACTTATCAGAAAATGTCCTGTCCATTCCCAGCAAACCTTCCCTCCTGTTTTCCCTCTTGGAAGGGTCTCCCACGGGAGAGCCTGACGTGTGCATGAGAGGTCCACGTAGGCCAGTCTATATTTGTCCTGCCTTCGGTCAGTACCATTGTGGGCAGGGCCTGAGGGTGGGTGGAGGACGTAGCATCTGATTAGAAACAGTCCTTCCCACTCCCCAAGCTCCAGGGTGGTCTCTGCCTGGCTGCCTTTTAGCCCCACAAGGCCCGCATGTTTGCTGGTTCCCATAAGCTTTGTCCCAAGGCCCCCAACCTCAGTGGCTTGACTGGGATTGGCTGCGGCACACACAGCCCCCTGGTCCTCCTTTTGCCCGTGGCCCCTTGCCCACACCCCTACCTGCTGCCAAGCCTGTTTTTCAGCGCAGGGGAGGGCCAGGTAGCAGAATGCTCATAAGAGATGCTGAGTACTTGGGGGCCAAGCTACCTGCTCAGCTTGGAGGTGGTCTTCCTTTCTTCATTTCCTGGGAGTCTTGCTTTCTGATATTCCCTGGGTGTGTCTGTTTTGGCTTTAGCTGCTGTTGGAAGCCATTCTTGTCTGTGATCAGAGCAAAACATGCATCAGCTTGTGCTACACCCATCTGCCTCCTGTCTCGCCAGACACAGCTTGAGTATTAATTTGTTACTCATCCACTTTCCAGTATTCTGTCATTTTGTAATAGTCATTTTATTTTATTCTTTATGGTTTCATTTTAAACTTTTTCTATGCAAAATGTCAGACAAACTCAAAAGAGAACCAAAAAAAGACTCCATCATCATCTTTACCTATCAATATCTGTATTTCACCTGTCTACATGCCTTTTTTGCTGGAGTATTTTAGAACCAACCACGTACTTGTTGTTTTACATATAAATACTTATGTTCTCATATAAATACTGATGTTCTCTTATACTTATGTTCTCCATTGGTTCTCCTGATAGCTCCATTGGTAAAGAATCCTCCTGTAATGCAGGAGACCCCAGTTTGATTCCTGGATCGGGAAGATCCACTGGAGAAAGGATAGGCTAACCCCTCTAGTATCCTTGGGCTTCCCTTGTAGCTCAGCTGGTAAAGAATCAGCCTACAGTGCTGGAGACTTGGGTTCAGTCCCTGGGTTGGGAAGATCCCCTGAAGAAGCGAAAGGCTACCCACTCCAGTATTCTGGCCTGGAGAATTCCATGGACTGTATAGTCCACAGGGTCACAAAGAGTTGGACACAACTGAGTGACTTTCAACTCACTTCTCTTGTTTCTTACCTAATTTTTAATAGTTTGAGACTTACAGGAAAGTTACAAAAACACCTCACTCAGCTTCCTCTGATGTTAACATCTTACACAGCTGTAGGAAATGAACACAGCTCTGAGCCTTACGCAGATTCTGCCAGCTGTCCTATTAATGTCCTTTTTTTGGCCCAGGACCCCACATGGCATTCAGCTGTCATGTCTCCTTCCTCTCGTCCAGTCTGGACCTCCTCAGTCTTCCCCTCTCTTTTATGATGTTTAACTCTTGCAGGGGTCCTGATCAGGTATTTTGTAGAATATCTTTCAATTTGGGTTTTATGTTTTCTTTGTTAACTAATCTTAATATTACCTAAAATTAGCTTAATTAACTAAAATTAATATTAATTAAAATTAACAGACCACCTTCAGAGCCAGAACCGGAACTAGAGCCAAGTTTTCCCCATTTAGAAATATAGATCAAAGTTATGTTATTTTGGGCAGGAAGGCTCCAGAAATGAGGTACCCTCCTCAGCACATTATAAGAGGTACATGGTGTCAGTATTGTTATTGGTGATGTTAATGGTGATTATTTGGTTCAGACGATGTCTGCTCTGCTGTAAAATTTCTATTTTTACTTTTGAAGTTAATATGTATCTCACAGGGAGGTACTTAGAGACTGTGCAGGTTTCCTGTTTCTCACCATACTTGTACCCACTAATTTTAGCAGCCATCAGTGAATCTTGCCTGAAACAGTTATCACTGTGATGTTTGCCAGCTGGTGATGTTCTATTTCCATTATTGTTTCTACATTTATTAATTGGCATTCTACTATAAGATCTGTGTCTTCTCCCTATTTATTCGATTATCTATTCATATCAATATTGACTCATGGGTATTTATTTTATTCTGTGGGTTATATAATCCATTACTATTGCTTTTTAACTTTGTTCCTCAAATTGTCCCAGATTCAGCCACTGGGAGCTCCTTCAGTTTGGATCCTGTATCTTTTGGATATGTTCCCATCATTTTTTGAGAACTTCCTTACATTCTGGCACTGTAAGATATTCTAAGCTCATCTTGTAATTTTCCTTTCCCGGCCCTGGAAGCAGTTATTTCTCCAAGGAGCCCTGGTTCCTTTCAGTGAAGAATGCTGTTTAGAAATCGAAACCCGAGTGCTGACTGTGCTCATTGCTGCTGTGGTGTCACTGCGCTCAGCCCCGCTCCCCCACTGGCCAGAGCCCCGAGTCCCATGTGCATGGAAAGATACATAGGTCCCAGCTGTTCTTCCTGCTGGAGTTCCCACCTGTCAGTCAGTCACGACCCTCTTTTCAGTCCTCTGGCCCAGATCTGAGCTGAGGCTCTCAGGACGGTCTCACCAGCCCCCAGTGAGACACCTTGCCTTCCCTGCCTTTGCATTATCTTCTTGAACTCTTCTTGTCCTTGCCTTTACTTCCTCAGTTCTTTTCCTCTCCCCATCCTAAGGATGAGTTAACTATCTGTCCTCTTGGCCTCTTTCTGACTCCTGGTTTCTCCTCTTACCATCTAGAGAGATGTCAGAACTCCAGCTGCAATCATGTTACACTGGGTACATAGGTTTTCGCTCTTGAGCAGCCTTGGTAGTACAATCTCTCTCTCTTCTCTCTCTCTCTCTCTCTCTCTCTCTCTCTCTCTCTATATATATATATATATATCCTTAACACAGTGGTGGTTAGGATAGTGGCAGGACCATGGGACACTGGTCAGAAATTGTCAAGTATCAGCAACTTAACATGGTTCAACCTAATAGCAAAGTAGTCCTTAGCTGGTGCGGCTGGGTGGAGAATTTCTAGATGGGGACACATATATTTGGAAAAGTATATGCAACATTATTATTTTATATATACAGATATAGATATAAAATACTAACTTCAGAAAAAGTAGAAGTTGGACTTCCCTGGCGATCCATAAGTTACGATTCCACACTTCCACTGCAGAGGGCACAGGTTAGATAGATCCTGCATGCTGCATGACATGGCCAAAAGGTTAAAAAAAAAAAAATTCATTAAAGAAAGTAGAAATTGATGAAATCTTGTTGTCTTGGGGAGCAGATAATATAGAAGAGTTTTGTGCGTGAGAGATTCTTGGCGGAAGGGGTTGCTGCACTTTACGGATCAGTTTGAGACATGAAAGAGGTTTTCTTTATTATTAGTGGGTACATGGCTTTGAAAAGACTGAGAAACACTGATGCTGAAGCAGATTTCTTAGCTGCAGGGCTTCTAGGCTCTTAGAGGCGCTGCCCTGGAGGTGAACAGGGCTGACTGAAGGCGCAATCAGAAGCCAGCTAAGCAGGTGCCCTGTTCTCACCCCATGGCTGGTGTCAGGTGTCACCCATCCTGTTTCCACGAGGACTGAACAGTCCCATTCTTCAGCTGTCTGAACAGTCCTGGGCCTCAGAGCAAGTATGATACCCTTCCCAGTAGCAGGGGAAAATGGGAGCAAATGCCCGCAGCCCAGCCAGGCCTCCCTGTAGGCAAGAGTATGCGGGACAGGAAGTTTAACCCTTCGGAGGTGATGCCTCCACATACAGAGCCCTTGTCAGTGGTGAGACTCAGACACAGTTCTCTTACTGGACCTGTGAGGGGACAAGTTTCTACCCATCTTTTCATAAAAATCAGCAGGCGTGATTTCCAAATAGGAAATCCCTGTGCATGAGTCCCAGATGGGGCATAACGGGGGTCCTGGTGTGCAGCCTGGGACCGGCAGTCACAGGCCTCCCATCCCATTTGTGCCCATGGTAAGGTGAAGTCCTTCCCTGGCAGTACCAGGGAGGTTGGGCCCCTAATGGGGATTTTCCTTGAGGCTTCTCACACACAGCAGTTAGCTTTCTTTGCAGCAGTGTTTCATTACAAACAGCTCCAGAGTTTCAGTGACATACGATAAGAGGCATCTGTTCAGCTCAGATGTCTCTGTTGCCTGGGCTTGTCAGTCCCGGGTGGGTTTGCCTGGTGGTTCTTACAGTCTTCCCTCACTTACACATCTAGGGGTCAGCAGAGCCACACCTGGCATGGCTGCAACAGCTGTGCTCCCCACATAGCTCTCTCCTCCGGGACCAGCAAGTTCAGCTGATCACATTCTTCTCACAGCAACATCCTAGGTATAAAGAGGGCAAAGACAGTCACACAAGCACCTTTCAAGCCCCTGAATATGTTGTCTGTTGACACCTCATTGGCCAAAGCAAGTTATGTGGCCAAGCCCAAAGGCCAGGTGCAAGGATCTGTACTCCCCCATGGAGGCAGCAGGGGAGGGAAGTGGGTGAACATTTTAGAAGAAGGGTCTAGCCTACCAGGCCGATTCCTGTATCCACGTGCAATGCAGGAGACCCTAGTTCAATTCCTGAGTTTGGAAGATTCCTGGAGAAGGGATAGGCTACCCACTCCAGTATTCTCGGGCTGCCCTGGTGGCTCAGATGTGAATCCGCCTGCAATGCGGGAGACCTGGGTTCCATCCTTGGGGTGGGAAGATCCCTTGGAGGAGGGCATGGCAACCCACTCCAGTATTCTTGCCTGCAGAATCCCCATGGACAAAGGAGCCTGGCAGGCTGTAGTCCATGGGGTCACAATGAGTCAAGACATGACTGAGTGACTAAGCACGTTTAGCCTACCAGATCTTCAAGTGTGCAAAACGGTGCAAGCATCCAATGCCTCAGCGGAGGCCAGCACAGCGCCTGGCACCAGGCGGGTGCTCGGGGTGACTGGAGACACACCATGTAGACCTTTTCCTTTTCCTTCTCTCCTCCCGCAGGCCTCTGCCGGTCCTCCGGGAGCCCGCAGGGATGGGTAAAGCCGGCCAGGCTCAAGCTGCTTCCCCGGGCCCGTCGTCTCTCTAGGGCCCCAGGCGGCGCTAGGATGCACCTGTCCGCCGTGCTCAACGCCCTGCTGGTGTCCGTGCTGGCGGCCGTGCTCTGGAAACATGTGCGGCTGCGTGAGCATGCGGCCTCCCTGGAGGAGGAGCTGGCTGTCGGCCGCCGGGCCGCCGACCCTGCCCCCGGCCTGCGGATCGACTACCCGAAGGCGCTGCAGATCCTGACCGAGGGCGGCACGCACATGGTGTGCACCGGCCGCACGCACACCGACCGCCTCTGCCGCTTCAAGTGGCTCTGCTACTCCAGCGAGGCGGAGGAGTTCATCTTTTTCCACGGCAACGCCTCCGTGATGCTGCCCAGCCTGGGCTCGCGGCGCTTCCAGCCGGCCCTGCTCGACCTGTCCACCGTGGAGGACCACAACACCCAGTACTTCAACTTCGTGGAGCTGCCTGCCGCTGCCCTGCGCTTCATGCCCAAGCCCGTGTTTGTGCCCGACGTGGCCCTCATCGCCAACCGCTTCAACCCCGACAACCTCATGCACGTCTTCCACGACGACCTGCTGCCCCTCTTCTACACCCTTCGGCAGTTCCCCGGCCTGGCCCACGAGGCCCGGCTCTTCTTCATGGAGGGCTGGGGAGAGGGTGCCCACTTCGACCTCTACAAGCTGCTCAGCCCCAAGCAGCCCCTCCTGCGGGCGCAGCTGAAGGCCCTGGGCCGGCTGCTCTGCTTCTCCCATGCCTTCGTGGGCCTCTCCAAGGTCACCACCTGGTACCAGTATGGCTTCGTCCAGCCCCAGGGCCCGAAGGCCAACATCCTGGTCTCTGGCAATGAGATCCGACAGTTTGCGCATTTCCTGATGGAAAAGCTGAATGTGAGCCAGGCCGGGGGTCCCCTGGGCGAGGAGTACATCCTGGTGTTCAGCCGCACCCAGAACAGACTCATCCTGAATGAGGCAGAGCTGCTGCTGGCCCTGGCCCAGGAGTTCCAGATGAAGACCGTGACGGTGTCCCTGGAAGACCACGCCTTTGCAGATGTGGTGCGGCTGGTCAGCAACGCCTCCATGCTGGTCAGCATGCATGGGGCCCAGCTGGTCACGGCCCTGTTCCTGCCCCGTGGGGCAGCTGTGGTGGAGCTCTTCCCCTATGCTGTCAACCCTGACCACTACACCCCCTATAAGACGCTGGCCACACTGCCTGGCATGGACCTCCAGTACATAGCCTGGCAGAACACCATGCCAGAGAACACGGTCACGCATCCCGAGCGGCCCTGGGACCAAGGGGGCATCGCCCACCTAGACCGGGCCGAGCAGGCCCGGATCCTGCAAAGCCGGGAGGTCCCCCGGCACCTCTGTTGCCGGAACCCTGAGTGGCTCTTCCGAATCTACCAGGACACCAAGGTGGACATCCCATCGCTCATCCAAACCATACGGCGTGTGGTGAAGGGCCATCCGGGGCCAAGGAAGCAGAAGTGGACGGTCAGCCTGTACCCTGGCAAGGTGCGGGAGGCGCGGTGCCAGGCGACGGTGCAGGGCGCCTCCGAGGCCCGCCTCTCCGTCTCCTGGCAGATCCCGTGGAACCTCAAGTACCTGAAGGTGAGGGAGGTGAAGTACGAGGTGTGGCTCCAGGAGCAGGGGGAGAACACCTACGTGCCTTACATGCTGGCCCTGCAGAACCACACCTTCACGGAGAACATCAAGCCCTTCACTACCTACCTGGTGTGGATCCGCTGCATCTTCAACAAGACACTGCTGGGACCCTTTGCAGACGTGTTGGTGTGCAGCACGTAGCGAGCGGCCTGGCCAGGCCTCCTGGGGTGGGGGCTCCTCTGCCTCGGAGACCCTGGGCCCGCCAGCCCCCGGGGTGGCTTCTGGGAATTATTTATTTATTGACCAGACCTCTGTCTCTGGGTCATCTCACTGCATCTGGGGTGTGGGGTTCTCAGAGTGCCTCTTTGCACAAGTGTGATGGGGCCTCCCCACCCTCTTCTCCCATGCTGAACTTCCATACCCTGGAGAAAGCCTGAGTTGGGAGGAGAAAGAGGAGAGTAAGGATCCCAAAGAACCTCTTTGGCTGAGTGATCATCCTGTTCCCCTTGACATCTTTCTGGTCGGTGTCGGGTTTCTGGAAACTGCTGCTAATGCTGTGGCCGTTTGGGTGGGTGTGGATGTACATCAGCTTCCACTGTCGTGAAACTCACCTGTAGCCCCACGAAGGGTATGTTTGGAACACTCATTAAATGATTATAAATATCTTGGTCAAGTGTTTTACTGGTGGGCAGGAAGAGGGTCCAGCAGCCAGTACCCAGATGCCCTCTCATCCTGATTGTCAGCCGAGGAGCCATGGCAGAGAGGTGACATCGAGGCCCGGGAAGCCAGGCTGGCTGGCTGCATTCCATCCTGGTGCGGAACGGGTGCCCCACTTCCATCTGTGGGGGATGAAAGCTTGGAAGTAGGTGAGGAGAGGGCTGTGAGGAGGAAAAGCAGCGTCTGCCAGGGTCTGGTTAGGCTTCACTAGACATTCAGACACAGCGGACCATGCACACCCGGTGTGGGAGTCACTTAGGAGGACACCACACAGGATGCTCAGCAGGCTGGCACGGCCGCACCACGTGACTTCTTCCACAGGAGGAGTCTGCACATCGGCTCAGGGGCCATTCTCTTCCCCACGTGATTGCTCAGGAGGTGACACCCCCATAGCTAGTTGTGGGAGCCGCTTTGGCTTAGGAGCCCCATAGGAACCGTTACCTTTTTTATATACGTATATTTTCTGGAGGGATGTATTTGGCTGCTCTGGGTCTTAGCTGTGGCATGTGAGATCTAGTTCCCCGACCAGAGATTAAACCCAGGCCCCGTGCTTTGGGAGGTGGAGTCTTAGCCACTGAGCCACCAAGGAAGTGCCCATCATCTTCTAAGCAGCGAATAGGCAAGTTCCCAGGTTCCCTCAAGGAACCTGCGCGGGCATAGGAGCCATCGTGCTCAGGGAGGCCTCGCTGTGGTGTCCTAACAGTTCATTGTTCACCCAGGGTCCTTCCAGTCCAGATCAGAGGTCGTTTTTACCCATCCAGAGTTTTACTGAGTATCACCGCTGACATTGAGCCTTTATCTAGCCTTCATGGAAAGGGAGCTGGAAAATTAACTCAAGGTCAAATTTGTCCTTAGGAAAGGAGAAGGAGTTTTTGTTCTTCACAGGGAGACAGCGGTGCAGACCTGACTCCTGTTGGGGAAAGAAGGAAAAGGGGTCTAGGGAGGTGGGGCCTCGGGCTGTAGCTAGGTTGCAAGAGTTGTGCCAGACTGACCGGGAGTTGCTGAGGCAATACTGTGGGTTAGGTGAGTATGCTGGTCACTGGCTGAAGAGTTCTTAATCTGTAGGATGAGAATCATAGGCTGGAGTGGTTGTAAGGCATTCAGGAAATCATCTATATAAACCTTTAGCATCGCACTGGATGTCTGATATATTATTACAGGTCCAGAGTCCCATTCCCAAACCCTGAAAAGCAGATGTGATTCCAAATCTGAATTTAAAAAAATATATATTTATTTGGCTGTGCTGGGTCTTAGGTGTGGCATCTGGCCTGCCAACTCTTAGTTGCGGTATGTGGAATCTAGTTCCCGACCAGGGATAGAACCTGGGTCCCCTGCATTGGGAGTGTGGAGTCTATGCCACTGGACCACCAGGGAAGTCCCTCCAAAGTCTGAATTCCAGTAACCAGACACACTGGCATGTCTGCACTGAAACATGTATGTTCACTCTGGGACATGAGTTTCGGCACCAAAACTGAAAAGGCTGTTGGTTTTCAGAACTTGGGGATTGTTGGGATTCTATCTGGAAGGTTGTGAATCATCCTCCTCTCCTGCTTGGAAACACTGTCATTTTCCTTGGACTAGCCTTGCAGGAGTGGCATGCTGAGGAATGGAATCAGGTCTGCGGTTCCGCCAGTGATGGTCTCTACAGAGCCCCTCAGCCAGCTTCTTCCTTAAGGCTGATTCATCCGCAGCTAAGCAGACCCCCACAATCCCTATATTGCAGACCCATTTCAGCTCCTGGCCTGGCAGCCTCTCTAAGGCTGATGGGAACATCTTGATTCACCATCCCCTGCTGGTTGCTTCCCTTGGCATGTCGTTCTCATTCCAGAGGTGAAGGCTGTGGAAGCCGGGGGCAAGGAGCCCCAGCAAGCACTGAGGCTGAGAGTGTTTTCTGAAAAGAATAAAAAGTAGATGAAGTTTCAGGTTCTGCAGAAAAGACACAGTTCACACACTGAGCAGACTTTAACAAGCAAAGAGCAGCAGGCAGGAAGCCAAACTCATGTGACTGTGCTTGGCCAGAGTCAGTTGGCTGCTCACACTCCTGCCTGCCTCGTCATCAGCTCTGTGAGAGGAACTGGCCCTGCCTCGTCATCAGCTCTGAACCCAGAGGGACTAGAGGAAGAGGAGCTGTCAGAGTGGCAGGGAGGGCAGTGGGAGTGCCTTTGAGTGATGGTCCTGGATTAAGACTTGATAACACAGTTCCCACCTGGGCTTCAATTCTGGCCCTTCCACTTACCAGCTAGGTGACCTTGGGCAAGTCACCTAACCCCTCTGTGCCTCGTGTGTGGAATGGAGAGTCATCACACTATTGATGGTGGTGAAGTCAAATGCTTTGATCCATGTAAACGTGATCACAATGCCTAGCACGTAGTCATTGCTCAGTAAGTGCCCATGGTTATTATGTGTATCTGTATTAGTTGCTCACGTCCACCACTTTACGACCCCACAGACTGTAGCTTGTCAGACTGCTCTGTCCATGGGATTTTCCAGGTAAGAATACTGGAGTGGATTGCCATTCCCTTCTCCAGGAGATCTTCCCAATTCAGGGATGGAACCTGGTCCTCCTGCATTGCAGGCAGATTTTATACTGTCTGAGCCACCAGGGAAGCCCTGGTTATTCTAGCTGGTGCTTAGAAGCATTCGTCAGGTGCTAACCATTATGTGGCCAAGCCCAGGCCTGAACCCCAAACTGCTGCCTTCAAGTTCAGTCCTTTGGAAAAAAAAAAAAAGTAAAAAATTTAAGGGTATTTAAGAAAAAAAGATTTTCAGAGGCATAAGGTCCAGCACATAGAGAGGACTGTACCCCAAATTGAAGCTGTTCTCAGCTGAGGGTAGCTGAGGTGGGGCTGGGGCTCCACTGAGTTCTGTGGACTTGGGCAGAGCTGGGCTTGGAGCCACACGCATCCACACCCCCCACACCGACCCACTCCCACACACACACACACACACAGCCCGGGGAAAAAGAGGCCAGCGTTGAAGGGAGGCCTGAGGCAGTGTCTCTGCTGGGTGGGCTAGGAGGGAGAGCTGGACACTGTCCCATGGTGGACGTGCATTGGGCATGCTGGGAGGGGCCACACAGTACCTGCCATGTGGCCCCTATCTGTGTTGAATGGACCTGTCCACATAAGGACTGAAAAGTGCTTGCTGGAAACTTGGGGCCCTGCTCATGGAGAGAAAGATTCTGGCTTGGTGTCTATAGAAGCTCTTCATACACAGACACCATCCAGCCCACCCACCCACCCGCTGAGCAGATTTCCCCTTTTTTCCGAGGCAGCCACCCAGACCTGTTTTAATATAAGGGAAAGCTGCTCTGGGGCCTAGTAGTTACCTCTCACAGAGCACTGGCCAGCTGCTTTCACCTAGCTCACCCTCAACCTTTATTGAGGCCTCATAGGCAAGCAGTGTGAAAATAAGACCACCCAAATGAGATCACCCAAACAGAGGCTGTTTATTCAGAGACTGCTCTAGCAAGGAACTCGGTAGCATCATTTGCTTTCAGACCTCAAGGCAGACTGAGAAGTGGGAAAGCTTCTTAGTGGGAACAAGGGGAGGCTTAAGGGATGCCCTGTTGGAGGCTGTGGGCTGGGGGAATTGGAGGTGGGCTAACTAGAAAAGGGGCATCCCATGTAATTGATTAGGGGAGCGTGTTTGATTTTCTGTAGTTGGTCCAGTTGAAAATGGGGACAAAAAATAGTGGAGCTGGGAGTTATGGTCAAGTCCTGACCGTTCTGGGCTGATTGCCACAGGTGCTGTCATTTGAGTTCCTGAGCTGATGGCGGCTGAGGTTGTGGGTTAGAGTTCTGTTGTCGTAGGTGTCTGGCCATTGTCTGCTTGTATTAATATATTCAGTCTCTCCACAGTGAGACAGTATTAGTTCTCTTTCTTTCCTTCCTTCTTTCCTTATTTGGCTGCACCGTGTCTTGTTTGAGGCATGCAGGATCTTCTAGTTGCAGCTTGTGAACTTAGTTGCAGCATTTGGGACCTAGTTCCCTGACCAGGAATTGAACCCAGGCACCCTGCATTGGGAGCGTAGCATCTTACTCACTGGACCACCAGGAACTCCCTTTAACTCTCTTTCTTGGAAAGGGCAGGTTGAGTCACAAAGGCAAAATGAGTCTTAACCCAACATGGGAGCCCTTACTCTGCCCTGGCAATGAAGTGTTCTCCATATTCCTCTGTCCATAGCATTTTCTAGGGTGATAGTTGTCTCAGTCTGACCTCTGACTGAGTGTAGGTCCGTCAGGCAGGAGGGAGTGAAGGGACACTTCAGGCAGCAGGCAGAACAGGGGTTGTTAAAGTGGAAAATGGTTGAGTCCAGGAAGGGCATCATCATTTGATAGGGTATCTAAAGAGCCTCTTGATGAAAGTGAAAGAGGAGAGTGAAAAAGTTGGCTTAAAGCTCAACATTCAGAAAACGAAGATCATGGCATCCGGTCCCATCACTTCATGGCAGATAGATGGGGAAACAGTGGAAACAGTGGCTGACTTTATTTTTCTGGGCTCCAAAATCACTGCAGATGGTGATTACAGCAATGAAATTAAAAGACACTTACTCCTTGGAAGGACAGCTATGACCAACCTGCTGCTGCTGCTGCTGCTAAGTCTCTTCAGTCGTGTCTGACTCTGTGCGACCCCATGGACTGCAACCTACCAGTCTCCTCCGTTCATGGGATTTTCCAGGCAAGAGTACTGGAGTGGGGTGCCATTGCCTTCTCCTAGACAGCATATTAAAAAGCAGAGACATTACTTTGCCAATGAAGGTCCATCTCAAGGCTATGGTTTTCCCAGTGGTTATGTATGGATGTGAGAGTTGGACTATAAAGAAAGCTGAGCACCGAAGAATTGATGCTTTTGAACTGTGGTGTTGGAGAAAACTCTTGAGAGTTCCTTGGACTGCAAGGAGATCCAACCAGTCCATCCTAAAGCAGATCAGTCCTGGGTGTTCGTTGGAAGGACTGATGTTGAGGCTGAAACTCCAATACTTTGGCCACATGATGCGAAGAGCTGACTCATTGGAAAAGACCCTGATGCTGGGAAAGATTGAGGGCAGGAGGAGAAGACAGAGGATGAGACGGTTGGATGGCATCATCAACTCGATGGACATGGGTTTGTGTGGACTCGGGAAGTTGGTGATGGACAGGGAGGCCTGGCGTGTGACGGTTCATGGGGTCGCAAACAATCAGACATGACTGAGCGACTGAACTGAACTGAACCTTGGAAAGAACAGAGAAAAAGGAGAAAATTCAAGAAGTCAAAGGAAGACAAAGATATTAGTGATCTTAAGAAAAATATTTGAACCATCTGAAGCCACACTTCCTCTTGTAAAGGCCTAAATCTTGCCCAGGACCCTTCTGCATTCTCATGCCTGCTGAACATGCCAGGCATGAAAGTTGATTATGGGCCTCCAACTGCCCCGCTCCCACAGTAGGTTGAAAGCACCTTAAAAAGGTGATAAAACATCTAGAGAAAGGCAAAGTCCCAGACGGTTTTATGGGAGAGTGCTCTCAGACCTTTGAGAAGTGCGTGACTCCTGTGTAGATTGTTCCAGAACATTAAGAAGATGGGGACAAAACTCGTTTAATTGCTTATCCTTGGCTACGTCTGCTCTTCATTGCTGTGTGGACTTTCTCTAGTCGAGTGCGGGGACTGCTCACTGCGGTGGCCTCTCTTGTTGCGGAACAGGCTCTAGAGCACAGGCCTAGTTGCTCCTCGACATGTGAGACCTTCCCGGATCAGGGATGGAACTCGTGTCTCCTGCACTGGCAGGTGGACTCCCCACCACTGAGCCACCAAAAAGATGAAAAAGAAATTATTTCATGATGCCTGCTTCACTTTAATAACAAGACAGCCATGAAACCCACATAAAAAAGAAGATCATATATAAATATATACGCAAAGATTCTCAACAACATATTAGCAGATTAAATCCTGTCATTTCGTAATATACTTCAGCCACGTAGATTTATTCTCAAATGTAAAGCTGATTAAGCTTTAGAAAAGAAGTGAGAAAAACTCTGTTATATAGACCTTAATAAGGCATTTAATAAAATCAATCCCCTTTCCTGATTTTTAAAAAATTCAGTAGGCTAAAAATAAAAAGAAACTAACTTGACTTAATGAAAGACATATTTCAGAAACTTTCTTTAACCCTGACAATAGTCAATGGTGAAACTCCAAAGATGCTCTCATTAAAGCTAGGAAAAAGATGGAGATGCTTGCTGTTGTTTCTCTTATCCAGCTCTTCTCTAGAGATCCTGAGCAAAGTAGTAAGATGACAAAAATAATTGAAGATAATATTACATGCACATGTATACACATTTGAGGAATAAAAGAATAAAATTGTTATTTGAAGATGTTATTTTCTACTTAAAAACTCCAATATATATATATCTAGAAATCTGTCTAGAAAACAGGAAAAGGAACTCATTCTCAGTAGCAGTAAACATTACAAATTATCTTTAAAATGAGCTTGTTTGTTGAGGAAAACTTTCAAATGTTACTGGAAGTTATAAAACAAGTGTATTGATAAACCATATCCCTGAATGAGAGCACACAGTACTGCAAATGAGTCAAAACCATAAGTAGTCTATAAACTCATTACAGTCCAAGTCAAAACACCAGTGGACTTTTGGGGACTCTTTGGCGGGGGCGGGTGTCATGCTTTATAGACTGACACTATTATGTTAAAGGAAAATGCACAAAAATGGCAAAGAAGGGAATTAAAGTAGAATAAAAAGATGAGGATATTTTACTCTGCTGCTGCTGCTGCTGCGAAGTCGCTTCAGTCGTGTCCGACTCTATGCGACCCCATAGATGGCAGCCCACCAGGCTCCCCCGTCCCTGGGATTCTCCAGGCAAGAACACTGGAGTGGGCTGCCATTTCCTCCTCCAGTGCATGAAAGTGAAAAGTGAAAGTGAAGTCGCTCAGTCAAGTCCGACTCGTAGCGACCCCATGGCCTGCAGCCCACCAGGCTTCTCTGTCCATTGGATTTTCCAGGCAAGAGTACTGGAGTGGGGTGCCATTGCCTTCTCCAGTATTTTTTTATTCTACCAAATAGCAAAACAAAATCAGTGGAAGAGAAGAGAGTTTGCAAACAAACCTCTGTACATGTGGGAATTTAGTATATTCTAAGAGTATGCTTTCAGATCAGGTGAGAAAGAGTAGGAGAGAATAAAACTTGAGGGGGGAGAATAAAACTTAAGTTAGATCCCTCACCTCACCCCATTCTTAAATATAAACTTTATATGGATTTAGAGTAAATGTAAATGAAATGCTGTATAAATACTAAAAGAAAACATAGATTATTTTAATAATCTTAAAATAGCGATAGCCATTTTAAGAAGGCACACAACTCAGAAGATTTAAAGGGAAAGAGGAACAGATTTGACTACATGGAAATTAAAATTCACCACTTGGCAAGAAATTCCATAAACAAAGTCAAGAGACAAATGACAGGCTGCAAGAAAATATTTACAACAGAACTAACAACAGAAGATTGATTACACTAATTAGATTCAAAGATCCTTAACAAATTAGCAAGGGAAGAACAGATATCTCAAAAGAAAAAGACCACTCACAGAAAGTAAAATAGAAATGAATAGTAAAATAATTGGAAAGATAACTTCATTAGTGACTAAGTGAAATGCAGTTTTAAAAAACTGGCTTCCCTAAACCTTCCTACACTGTTGGTGGGAATATAAGTTGGTGCAGCCATTATGGAAAATGGCATGGAGATGCCTCAAAAAGCTAGAAATAGAATTGTCATATGATCCAGCACCTTATCTGCCTCCTGCGAAACCAGTATGCAGGTAAAGAAACAACAATTTGAACCGGACATGGAACAACAGACTGGTTCCAAATTGGGAAAGGAGTACATCAAGCCTGGATATTGTCACCCTGCTTATTCAACTTATATGCAGAGTACATCATGCGAAATGCCAGGCTGGAGGAAGCACAAGCTGGAATCAAGATTGCTGGGAGAAATATCAATAACCTCAGATATGCAGATGGCACCACCCTCATGGCAGAAAGTGAAGAGGAGCCTTTTGATGAAGGTGAAAGAGAAGAGTGAAAAAGCTGGCTTCGTTTCTTCAAAAAACGAAGATCACAGCATCTGGTCCCATCACTTCATGGCAAATAGATGGGGAAACCATGGAAATAGTGACAGACTTTATTTTCTTGGGCTCCAATATCACTACAGACAGTGACTGTAGCCATGAAATTAAAAGTTGCTTGCTCCTTGGAAGAAAAGCTATGAACAACCTATCAGTTCAGTTCAGTTGCTCAGTTCAGTTCAGTTCAGCTGCTCAGCTCAGTTTAGTTCAGTTGCTCAGTCGAGTCCAGCTCTTTGCAACCCCATGAATTGCAGCATGCCAGGCCTCCCTGTCCATCACCAACTCCCGGAGTTCACTCAGAGTTGCGTCCATCGAGTCCGTGATGCCATCCAGCCATCTCATCCTCGGTCGTCCCCTTCTCCTCCTGCCCCCAATCCCTCCCAGCATCAGTCTTCTCCAATGAGTCAACTCTTCGCATAAGGTGGCCAAAGTACTGGAGTTTCAGCTTTAGCATCATTCCTTCCAAAGAAATCCCAGGGCTGATCTTCAGAATGGACTGGTTGGATCTCCTTGCAATCCAAGGGACTCTCAAGAGTCTTCTCCAACACCACAGTTCAAAAGCATCAATTCTTCGGCGCTCAGCCTTCACAGTCCAACTCTCACATCCACACACGACCACAGGAAAAACCATAGCCTTGACTAGACAGAACTTCATTGGCAAAGTAATGTCTCTGCTTTTGAATATGCTATCTAGGTTGATCATAACTTTTCTTCCAAGTTGTAAGTGTCTTTTAATTTCATGGCTGCAGTCACCATCTGCAGTGATTTTGGAGCCCCCCAAAAATAAAGTCTGACACTGTTTCCACTGTTTCCCCATCTATTTCCCATGAAGTGATGGGACCGGATGCCATGATCTTCGTTTTCTGAATGTTGAGCTTTAAGCCAACTTTTTCACTCTCCTCTTTCACTTTCATCAAGAGGCTCTTTAGCTCCTCTTCACTTTCTGCCATAAGGGTGGTGTCATCTGCATATCTGAGGTTATTGATATTTCTTCTGGGAGTCTTGATTCCAGCTTGTGCTTCCTCCAGCCCAGCGTTTCTCATGATGTACTCTGCATAGAAGTTAAATAAGCAGGGTGACAATATACGGCCTTGATGTACTCCTTTTCCTATTTGGAACCAGTCTGTTGTTCCATGTCCAGTTCTAACTGTTGCTTCCTGACCTGCATACAGATTTCTCAAGAGGCAGGTCGGGTGATCTGGTATTCCCATCTCTTTCAGAATTTTCTACAGTTTATTGTGATCCACACAATCAAAGGCTTTGGCATAGCAATAAAGCAGAAATAGATGTTTTTCTGGAACTCTCTTGCTTTTTCCATGATCCAGCGGATGTTGGAAATTTGATCTCTGGTTCCTCTGCCTTTTCTAAAACCAGCTTGAACATCTGAAAATTCACGGTTCATGTATTGCTGAAGCCTGGCTTTGAGAATTTGAGCATTACTTTACTAGCGTGTGAGATGAGTGCAATTGTGCGGTAGTTTGAGCATTCTTTGGCATTGCCTTTCTTTGGGATTTGAATGAAAACTGACATTTTCCAGTCCTGTGGCCACAGCTGAGTTTTCCAAATTTGCTGACATATTGAGTGTAGCACTTCCACAGCATCATCTTTTAGGATTTGAAATAGCTCAGTTGGAATTCCATCACCTCCACTAGCTTTGTTCATAGTGATGCTTTCTAAGGCCCACTTGACTTCACATTCCAGGATGTCTGGCTCTAGGTGAGTGATCACACCATTGTGCTTATGTGGATCATGAAGATCTTTTTTGTACTGTTCTTCTGTGTAACCTATACAGTATATTAAAAAGCAGAGATATTACTTTGCTGACAAACATCCATCTAGTCATAGCTATAGTTTTTTCCAGTAATCATGTATGGATGTGAGAGCTGGACCATAAAGAAGGCTGAGTGCCGGAGAATTGACGCTTCTGAAGTGTGGTGTTGAAGTCTCTTGAGAGTCCCTTGGACTGCAAGGAGATCCAACCAGTCCATCTGAAAGGAAATCAGTCCTGAATATTCACTGGAAGGACTGATGCTGAAGCTGAAGCTTCAGTACTTTGGCCATCTGATGTGAAGAGCTGACTCTTTAGAAAAGACCCTGATGCTGGAAAAGACTGAAGGCAGGAGCAGAAGGGTATGACAGAGGGCAGGATGGCTGGATGGCATCACCGACTCAATGGACATGAGTTTGGCCAGGCTCTGGGAGATGGTGAAGGACAGGGAAAGCTGGCGTGCTGCAGCCCATGAGGTCGCAAAGAGTCAGATATGAGTGAGTAACTGAAACCTACTATCTGGCAGTCCCATTCCTGGGCATATATCCAGACAAAACTATCATTCAGAAAGATACATGGACCCCTGTGTTCATAGCTTCACTATTCACAATAGCCAAGACATGGAAACCTAAATGTGCATCAACCAATGAATGGGTGAAGAAGGCGTGGTGCATGTATGATGGAATACTACTCAGCCATGAAAAAGAATGAGGTAATGCCCTCTGTAGCAACATGGATGGACCCAGAGATTACCATGCTAAGTGAAGAAACTTAAGAAAGAGAAAGACAAATGCTGTATGATATCACTTACAAGTAGAATCTAACATATAATGAACTTATTTATGAAACTAAAACAGGCTTACAGACAGACATAGAGGACAGACTTGTAGTTGCCACAGTGGTGGAGGGGTTGGGGAGGAATGGAGTGGGAGTTTGGGACTAGCAGATGCAAACCATTATATAGAGAATTGTAAAGAACACGGTCCTACTGTATAGCACAGGGAACTATATTCAATATCCTGTGATAAACCATAATGGAAAAGTATACAAAAAATAATATATACATATCTATAACTGAATCACTTTGTTGTACAGCAGAAATTAATATAACATTGCAGATCAACTCTACTTCAATAAAGTTAATGATAAAATAGATCCAGAGGTGATTCAAATGTTATCAAACATGGTCTTTAAAATTCCTGTGAATACTGTGTTTAAGAAAATAGATGAGAAAATGAATTTTATCAATTAAATGTATTTTTAAAAGAGTCCAATGGAGGTTCTAGTACTAAAAAACATAATAAAGGAAAGTAAGAGCTCAATGGGTAAGTTTAATAGCATATTAGAGATATCTGAAGAGAGAAATAATAAATAGTAAGTTAGTGGAGAAGACCCAGAAGAAATATGATGAAAGGAAATAGAAGAAAAATACGGAAAGAATTTAAGAGACATACGGAATTTAGCAAAAGGTTTTATATATATATATATATATATATATATATATATATATAAAATTGGAAATTTGGAAGAAAAGACATAATGGCACAGAAGCAATATTTGGAGAGAAAGCAACCAAGTATTTTCCAAAGCTGATTAAAGATATCAACTCAGATAAAAAGCACCAAGAAGCTGTGCGAAATCCAAGTAAGGCAACCTGAAACAAAACCATGCATCGGTAAATCATAGTAAAACTGCCGTAATGCAGAAATAATGAGAAGACCTTGAAAGCTGACAAAGGGAAAAAAACACATTCCCTTTAAAGAAGTAATATTAAGAATGACAGCTGACTTCTCAAAATAATTAATGGAAGTAAAAAAAGACATCTTTAAACATTTAAAAATTAAAAACTTTTAATGAAATTTTAAAATTTGAGTTAAATGTTAGTTTAAAATTGCATATATATATATGTATATATATATGCTGCTGCTGCTAAGTCACTTCAGTCATGTCTGACTCTGTGCGATCCCATAGACGACGACCCCATAGATGGCTCCCCTGTCCCTGGGATTCTCCAAGCAAGAACACTGGAGTGGGTTGCCATTTCCTTCTCCAATGCATGAAAGAGAAAAGTGAAAGTGAAATTGCTCAGTCATGTCTGACTCTTAGTGACCCCATGGACTGCAGCCTACCAGGCTCCTCCATCCATGGGATTTTCTAGGCAAGAGTACTGGAGTGGGTTGCCATTGCCTTCTCCAATATGGGCTTCCCTGGTGCCTCTGAGGGTAAAGAATCTTCCTGCAATGCAGGAGACCTGGGTTTGATCCCTGGGCAGGATATATAAATGTTAACTACAAATTGGCACTTGCCAGGGGCATTTGCCCTCTGCCTCTGCGGTTGCTGCAGCTGTTGGCCTTCAGCACACCCTGAGGGGAATTCAGGGTGGAGAGTGAGGCAATTTGTGCTCCAGGGAAACTAGTGGAACAGATCTTTAGATAGTTAGGTATTTTTTCAGGAACTGATTTCATGACCCCAGTCCTTGCATCGGACTTCCCTGGTGGCTCAGGTGGTAAAGTGTCTGCCTACAACGTGGGAGACCCGAGTTCAGTCCCTGGGTTGGGAAGATCTTCTGGAGGAGGAAATGGCAACCCACTCCAGTATTCTTGCCTGGAAAATCCCATGAATGGAGGAGCCTGTTAGGCTACAGTCCATGGGGTTGCAAAGAATCGGGCATTACCGAGCGACTTCACTTTACTTCGTTACTTCAATCCTTGCGTCTCCTCATATCTAGAAAAGCACTAAATCCCTTCAGGATGACAGCTTCTCATGACTAGCAGAAAACCTTTTGTAAAATACGTGCTTGATTGCACTAAATTCCCCCTTCACTGAAATCATGTATATTGACCTTCCTCTACTACCTCTTTGTAGCAGTTTCTCAAAGCTGTCTGAGGTGCTGTCTCCCAGGCTGCAGTCCTCATGCTGCCCCCCATAAAACTTAATCGCACCTCTCACATGGTGCATCTTTATTCAGTCGACATATATGTATATATGAATGTACTATATTCCCTTTTAAAAGACAAAGATGATCAGACTGGATTAAGGAAAATAAAATTTCATTATATGCTGCTCAGGAGAAAGTAGAAAGAGGGAAAAAATATACCATTGCAAAAAGTTATACCACTTTCTTTTTTATATTCTCCAAGGTCTTACATTTACCTTATAGTGCATCTTGCTTTAGTTATGGAAAGCAGGTTTTTTTAAAAAGATTTATGGATTCCATAATAATTAAAGACTGGAAAAGCTCTCTCATCTAATCAAAGTTTCTACATGTACTGAAGCTTGAAAACATGCAGAACTCATCCATTGTTTTTTGGGGGGTGTTGGGGGGGGCCATCATTGAAGACAGACACCGAGGATGGGGATCTGGGCGGGCAATAATGACTTGGACAAATGCCCCCTGGGAATGCAACTTGCTTCTGTTGAGGACCCTTGGAGTTCTGCTGATGACGATCCCTGGGGCACAGTCTTCTTTCCACAAAGCTTATACTACTCAGGAAGTACCAGTTTGGAAATAAAAGGTTTTTTGAAAAACCTTTTGTATTTCCTTTATTGAAGCAGTAATGATGTCTTCATTGTGGGCAAAAGTAAAAGCCAGTATAAGCTAAAACAATTTAAAATTACCCTTAGTTTCACCATCTGAAGAGCGCCACGGTTAGTCTTTTGCCATGTCATCTTCCAGACTGTTTTCCCTGTGTGGGTACATCAGCATGCAACGTGAGGTCATACTGTGCGCCTTGTTCTGGAACTTGATTTTTTGTCACTTGCCTAAGGTCGTGGCTGTCCTGGTAATAGGAAGTGTTTTCGGGAAATGACAGCAATTCTCTCAAGAATCACAAGTAGGTTGAAGTGAGATTGCTGATTCATCTGCCTTGGCCAAAGCCAGTTTCCTTTAAGTGCCTTTGAGATGAACACTGACACTTTTAAATGGTAATTTTCTATTTTTAATAAGCCCATGATTTTCTTTGTTGCCATGGGTGCATGTTTTTACTTTGTTAAAGATTAATATAGTTTATTCCACCAGGGTTAGTCTAATTACACCATTAATGTGAGCTAATTGCTCATTCTTTCAGATCATAGGGAAATTATATTATGATGTTAATATATGGAGACTTTAGCAATGCTTTTAGTTAAGTCCCTTTATTTTATGGGTCATAAAATTGAGGTCCACGATAGACAGAACCAGACTTGGGTCATAAAACTTTGGCAAATGACACATTAAGACCCCAGAAATGGATTGCACGTTTTCTAAGTGCTTTTGTCTCCTGAGAATAGTGTAACCAGAAAGGTATGGGAATGTCATAACACTGTGACAAGATAGGAATGTGACCACCCAGTTAAAGGCCATTCCCATCTGAAACCTCCTTCCCATTGTGGGGATCTGTGCAACCACAGTAGCAGCTCCAGTCATGTGGGCTGATAACAGAAGAGTATCCCTGAGTTGGGCTGGGGTCCAGTGAGGTCAGGGCTAACGGAAGAGAAAGAGGAGTGAGTATAAACCCATGTCCAGGAGGGTGTGCTGAGGATTAAACTGGGGAAGTCACATTATAATCAGATCCAGGGAGAAGCCAGGGATCAGGAGCATGTAACCACAAAAACAGAGGGGGAGGTGGAGGTGAGGGTCAAGGCGAGGCCAGAGGGAGAAGGCACTGGACAGTGGAAGTGTCTTTCTGAGTGTGGTTCTCAATGAGTTGTCCTCAAGCAGCAGCATTAGCAGCTCTGGGAACTTGGGCCTCATTGCAGAGCTACTGAATCAGAGGCTCTGCTAAACATTCCTCTTTTTTTTTTTTTTAAACAAATTTGTTGGGTGATTCTTTAAGTTTGAGAACCACTTGTCCAACGTTTTAAAATACCTGTACCTGGATCCTCTCCTCATTCTGATTTGACTGCTCTGGGCTGGGATCACTGATACCATTTCCCTCTCCCAAGGTTTCCAGATGTTTCCAATGTGCTGCCAAGGATGAGACCTGCGTTATATGGGCAAATGAAACAGAAATGGATGGGCCCCTGCTGGGTTTCCACTCTGGTTTCTCTGGGGTTTCTTTCAGCTGGCATCACCAGGGACAGATGGTTGAAGAAAGAAATGGCTTGTCCAGAGGCTTTTTCCTGAGGTCCATGGCCTTTCCTATGCCTTCTTTCCTTTAACCTGCTCTCTGCAGAGCAGCACAGGCCTGTTAAAGGAGATGATGATTTTTTTTTAATAACCAAGAAAATAGTGCAGCAGTTACAAGGTGGCTTATTGTCCTCCTGTGTTTTCATCAATTTCCTCCTGACTCCCTATCTCACTTCCTTCCAGGCAGATTGATTTTCCTTTGACTTAAGTGTTTGGGACTTTGTGCAAGACTGGGAGAGGGAAGGAGCTGTGCAGGGTGGGGGCAACTTCCTAGAAGACAAACACAACTCTGATTGCACGAAGGTGGGGTAAAATCGATATGAAATCAATTATGCAAATTATGAGTGGTAAGTTACCATGTGATTTGATCTGCAGCAACATAAAAATCAAATGAGATCCAGTCAAGGTAGAAAATCTACGCTGAAGAAAAGCTGGACGTCTTTTGCTGTGGCTCAGCGTCAAGAACGGTGAGTCACCCGTTTCCTGCCAGCTGGTGCTTTGCTGCCTGTACAGGATTGTTTGTGCTCATCGATGTGCACACAGCATTTACGGATCAGGGTACACAAATATCTTGCTCTCCTTCAGCATTTCGACTTTCAGTAGTGACTGCTTGCAGTCTGTGTTTCTTAATTATTGGAAAATTCTGTGAAAATAGAAGTCCATCCCCCCGCCCACCAGCCAGCAATCTCAGTGGATCCGCATCTCCGGCAGCATCTGTACGGATCTCTCTCGTTTTCTCTATTTTTTTGATGTCCCCAGATATCTTTCACTCTCCCTGTCTTCTTTCCATGTGGTTCAGAATCTCTGGAGAGATTCAGGAGGAGGTTCCAGTGTTGCAGGGTTAGGAGAAGGAATGGGACCCCAGGAAGCAGGTATTCAGAACAAAGGACAGTAGCCCACAGCTTCAGCTCCACAACCTTCTTCCCCTCAATCTGATCAAACTAAGCACCCAGATCTTGCATCTTCCCCTTTTCTTCCTAGTTCTTCTTGCTTCCACACCAGGCCTAGGCTATATCCTCTCTCACTTCTGGGGATCCATGGAAAGAAACTCCCTTTTCTCTCTGAACCGCAGAGGACAGTTTCAACTGCCTTTCTAACAACTACACCCTGTGAACTCCTATCTCCTAAACTCCACCCCAGAGACGTTTTGAACTTCTGTCTCCTTGCTTGTGGTTTTCATTACTGTCCTGGGGCCAGTGACTCCAGCCCACCCTCTGCCATCCAGTCCTTAGTTTCTCAGTCTCTTTTTCCTAGTTTTCAATAATACTCGACCAATATTTATTGACTGTTTTCTATTTGCCAGGCCCTGTCCCTGCTTCAGGGCGTTCGGTGCAGTGGTGAGCTGGACAGACCTGGTCCCTGCCGTGGTGGGAGTCACTGTCTACTGGGGTCTGTTTACAGACACTTGAATAAGCAAATACAACTCAGGGTGTGGTGGGCACCATGATGGCCCTCACCCAGCCCGGGAGCTCAGGGACGGGCTCAGACGACTCCTTTAGGAAGTGATATTTAAGCTGAGCGCTGAAGAATGAGTAGGAATTGGACTGATGAAGGCAGCTGGGGGTGGTTGTGTATTGGGCAGAAGGAACAGAGAATGTAGAAACCTGCCAACGAGTCAGAGCAAAGAGGTTGTTAGGAAATGGGAAAGCTTGTTAAGGCAGGACCACAGGATAAAAGTTGGGGGTGATGGGGCTGGATAAGTAGACAGGGGCCCTCACACCGCCTGCTGTATTCATTATCTGCATATCAAGGTACCCCTAAATTTAACAACTCCAAACAACAACCATTCATTGTCTCATTGTTTCGGTGGGTCAGGAATCTGGATGCAGCTCAGCTGGCTGCTTCTGACTCAGGATGTCTTACAAGACTGTAATCAAGGTGTTGGATCAGTGTCTACTGTTTCCTCTGAAGGCTTGATGGGGGTTAGGGCTTGAGGGCTGGGGAGACGAGAGTAGAAAAGGAGGCAGGGGTCTTGAAAACCAAATCAAGAGTTTTGACTTTATCCTTTTAACAGAGCTTCCCAAACTAACGTGCTTTGAGACTGATCTGGGGAGTGTGCAAGAGTGCAGGATCTGCATCACTGCCTCTGCGGCAGATCCCAGACACATTTCTAATAACCTCCCTGGTGACGCTGATGCTGCTGGCCTCAGGACCACGCTGAGTCACCATCTTGAATCCCTGCTGTCCCATGTGGTAGCGCCAGCCACGTGTGGCTGCCGAGCACTTTCAAGGTGGCAAGACTTCAGATCTTCTTTCATTTTAGTTCATTTAAACTGAAGATTTATGGAGAAGGAAAGGACGACCCACTCCAGTATTCTTGCCTGGAAAAGTCCATGGACCGAGGAGGCTGGCAAGCTGCAGTCCACAGTGTTACATGACTGAGCAGGCACGCGTGCATGAGGAGGGTGGAGGGAGGTGGGTTGGTAGCAATAAACGGGTAGAACTAAAAAAAAAAGAAAAGCTTAAGATTTAAAACATACTCAATTTGTTTTTTAAAAAATTATTATGTTGGAGCCTAGTTGGTTTACTATGCTGTGTTAATTTCTGCTGTACAGCAAAGTGCTTCACTTAAGCACATAGGAACATTCTTTTTCATATTCTTTTCCATCGTGGTTTATCACAGGCTTCTGAATACAGTTGCCTGTGCTACTCAGCAGGACCTTGCTGCTTGTCCAGTCTAGGTAGTGTGTTGGCCAAAATGTTAGTTTGCAGGGTTTTCCATATCATCTTATGGAAAGTCTCAAATGAACTTTTGGGCCAACCTGATACAGCAGTTTGCATCTGAGAATCCCAGATTCTCAATCCATCCTTCCTCTACCCGCTTCCCCCTCAGCAGCCACAAGTCTGCTCTCTGTGAGTCTGTTAACTGTTTTGTAGATAAGGTCATTTGTGTCGTATTTTAGATTTGGCATTTGTCTCTCTCTTTCTGACTGACTTCACTTAGTCTGATAATCTCCAGGTCCATTCATGTTGCTGCAAATGGCACATTTCATTCTTTTTTTTATGACTGAGTAATAATCTTTTACTACCATATCATATCATCTTTATCCATTCACCTGTTGATGGACGTTTACATTGCTTCCATTTCTTGGATATTGTGAACAGTGCTGCTATGAACATTGAGTTGTATGTGTCTTTTTGAATTATAGTTTTGTCTAAGTATATGGCCAGGAGTGGGATTGCTGGATCATATGGCATTTCTATTTTTAGTTTTTTGAGGGACCTCCATGGTGTTCTCCATAATGATGTTACCAGTTTACATTCCCAGGAACAGTATAGGAGGGCTCCCTTTTCTCCATGCCTTCTCTAGCATTTGTTATTTGCAGATTTTTTAATAACTGATGTGAGGTGGTACCTCATTGTAGTAAAACATACTCAGTTTTTTAATTGAAAAACTGAAGTATGCTTGGGTTAACAAGTATGTGACTTGACCATTTCAACTGTAAATTTTATGAAATCTCAATGTAGATCAAGTATTTTCAATCAGAATTTAGCATCTGAATTGAGAAATACACACCGGAATTCAAGGATTTAGTATGAAAAAAACAGTATAAAATATCCCATTAATTTCTATATTAGTTACATGTTGAAATGGTATTTTTGGATACAGTGAGTTAAGTTTAAATTATTAAAATTAAGTTTATCTGTTTCTTGTAGCATTTTAAAAATGTGACTCCTAGGAAATGTGAACTGACATGTGTGGATCACGTTGGTGGCTCGCATTTTATTTCTGTTAGATAGCACTGCCAAAGACGAAGGGAGATATGCTCCTTACCTTTCATCTAAGGGGAATTCCTGGGAGTGGCTCATGGCTTCTCCATCAGAGAGTTGCTCACGCCATGATTCTCCTGTTCCCGGTGCGTGAGCAGATGAAAGTGTGGGGAATTTGTGTGAGGTGTCCTGGGACCCGACTCAGGCTGCTGGAGGAGAGTGTTTATTTGAAGAACCTGTGGTTCCACCTTTCCCTGGCCTGCATCAGTCCGCAGGCTGGCCTCGCTGAGAAACGGCACACATTCTCATTACTTTTCTAGCCTGGACTAGAAGGCAAATGGATGTCTCTTTAAGACAGGGGCTCCAAGAGCCCAGAGCCCGGGCTCACTGTCACAGCTCGCTTTCAGGTTCACCTGTAACCATGACAACGCCATTGATGCAAGTTACCATGGAACATAATTTAACCTGGATCAGATTTTTAAAAAAGAATGGAAAAACAAACACTCCGCTTAGTCTCAGGGGACAATCAGAAATGGGATCACCGGTGATTCCTTCTTAACTACCCTTCTCATTTAATTACGTTTGCTTTTCATGTCCCTGGGGAAGTGTTTCTGCCAGGAGCGATTTCCTGGGCAGGCTGGGAGTGTTTGCAGGGCATGGCTGGCATTATGGAGTCCAGTGGCCCGATGACCTTAAGCTGGTCCTGGGTAGGGAGATTTTCACCACATCCCCTCAAGTCCATCGTATTTCTGCACATTAGCTTTAGTGGGGGAAATATCAGACTTGTTACATTTCAGAGCTGGAAGGTGCCTGGGTGGGAACATAAGATGAGGGGAGTAAGGGATCCATCTGAACCCACTTGAATTGGGGTGTTAAGTTGATTCAACCCAAATCAGAGAGACCTAAAAAGCAGGGGGTGGGGAGCGGGGAGCAGGAAAGAGATGCACCCAAAGAAATAGTGGAGAAGCACTGTGATCCTAAATTTAAATAGAAAATATCAGGAACTCATTATTTCTTTTGTTTCTTTTGAAGAAGAAGCATGTGTTTCCCTGGCTTGGTTTGCTGTTAAGGTTGATGTGTGCGCTCAGTCCTGTCTGACTCTTTGCGACCCCATGGGCTGTATCCCACCAGGCTCCTCTTGTCCATGGGCCTTCATGCCTGAACTGTTGTTTCCAGATACTATTTCTCACTTTAAGGAGTCCAGGCTCCTTGAGAAACAGTTGATTCCACACCTGAGGCAGAAACTGTCCCATATGTCCTGGGGCATGTGGTTATGCTGGAAAAGGAAGAAGCCATCAGATACCAATGGAATTACATCAGAGGCATCCAGGGGTCAACTCGAAGGTCTCCCACTGGCTAAAAATGGAACAGTCTTAAATAAGAAATCAATGCCATGGGCTGAAATTACAGTGAACTGGATTAAAATCCATCAATTTATAATGATACATAAACAGAAAAAAACTTTACTGGTCAGTCTTTTAATGTTGCTAACATTCAAATGTTGGATCCCAACAAAGAAAGGGGAAGAATCAAAGCATTTGTCCTGTCTCACCTGCGTGGACTGTTCCTCAGGGTAACCAAATAGTGCTGATGAAAGTTCTTTTTAGAGAATTCCAGCTCATGGATGCAGGTGGAAGGATACACTTAGTTAAAGTGATGTACTTAGGTACCAATCATTAACAGATGCTGAAACCATTGGGTGAAACGTTGGCAAGGAACTTTCTAAGATACAGATTGGGTTGCTAACACCTGAATCCACTGATTTTAGCGTTACTAAAAATGGACATATGAGTCAGAAAGCAATCTTTGTCCCTGCAGGCTGGAGAAACCCTTCCCCTGACTAGAGGCAGCAGGTGGCTGAGCCCGAGATAGCTCCTCCAGTCCCTCAGACAGCATCCGTGGGCACCCCCCACCCCCCCCCACCCCCCCACCAATGTCACCAGATACACCGAGCTGGCCAAACTGTACCACAGAGTGGTCTGAATATTAAATGGTCATTGGACCCATAGCCCACAAAAGTAGGCCAAAGTCTAGTGTTACTATAAGAGAACAGAGAGAGAGAGAGATTTAGATACACAGACATGGAGGGGAGAAGTCTAAGTGAAGACAGAGACAGAGACCGGAGTGATACTTCCAGAAGCCAAGATTGCCAGCAACCACCAGAAGCTGGGAGGGAGGCACAGGCTCACTCTCAGAGCCTTCAGAAGGAATGCACCCTACTAACACTTTGAATTTGGAATTCTAGCTTCCAGAACTTTGAATTTCTGTTTTTTATGCCACCCAGTTTGAGGCACATTTTTACGGTAGCCCTAAGAAACAGGATAAAAGATGAATGGTCCAGTAGCCATGCCTGCCTAAGCCTGTTGTCCTACTTCTCATGCCAACTTGCCTGCAGAGGTGATGAGAGGAGGCTGAACTGATCATTGAGACAGAAGGAGACTCCATAAGTCCCCAAGGGACGGAGTGATGGCAGGTAGCAAAGACTGAAAGAGCAGGTATGCCACTGGGCCCAGGTATACAGGAGAATTCCAGGAGCTGTGCTGAGTCTGAGAAGGGGCCTCTCAGCCTTGGAAAGTGACAGGGATGTAGTGAGATTCTGTGGACCACATGTTCTCAAGGCAGCGCCTGCCCGCTCACCCACTTATCCGCAAACCACATGCCCGGCACGGGCAGAGGCACCGATGCTGAAAAGACGGGCAGGACAGCCTCCCTGCCCTTAGGACACTCGCAGCCCAGTGGAGGAGAGAGCCAAGACCCAGTGTGTTACAGGGAACAGAAGGGCAAGGAGCCCCCGAGGAGAAAGGGCAGCACGCAGCGGATTGTAGATGAGCGGGCCCCTGGCCCTGTTAGGAAGTGCAGGCAAGGGATGCGAGCAAAGATGTAATGTTTGTAACACTGAGCCCAGGGTCTGCTTGTCGAAACCCAGAGCACGAGGTGTGGGAGGAGCACAGAGCTCTGGGGGTTTATCTGTGAAGTCGCTTCCAGCTTCCAGAAAGGAGACACAGAGTCAACAGCTGAGGACAAGCCCTGAGGCGCCCTCCTTGAAGCTAGGGGGCACACTGCCTTCCGGGACTGACACAGGCAGGAGGCCTGGAATCCAGGTGACCCTACAGGCAGCAAGGACCTCGGACCCCATAGGGATAGGGGTCCTCTGGTATCAGAGCACACAGCAGTTTGGGAGGCGCGCCAGCTCACGTCGTGGCAAGAAGCAGTCAGAGCTGTGGTGGCCACAGCCCTACCCCCTTTTCCTCTGGAAATCCTTGTCTGTGTCACGGTCCTTCTTCACCTGAATTCCAGCAGCACCGTCACTTACTGCCTGCTGCCCTCTCCTGGCATCCCGTGGAACTACAACCACTGCAACTCGAGGCTTATTCTTTGGACTGCAAGGAGAGGCAACCAGTCCATCCTAAAGTCAATCAATCCTGAATATTCCTTGGAAGGACTGATGCTGAAGCTGAAGCTCCAATACTTTGGCCACCTGATGTGAAGAGCTGACTCACTGGAAAAGACCATGATGCTGGGAAAGATTGAAGGCAGGAAGAGAAGGAGATGACAGAGGATGAGATGGTTGGATGGCATCACCAACTCAGGGGACATGAGTTTGAGCAAACTCTGGGAGATGTTACCTCTCCCAGAGGACAGGGAAGCCTGGCATGCTGCTGTCCATGGGGTCGCAAAGAGTCAGACACAACTGAGCGAATGAACAACAAAAAGACTTATTCTTCAGAGGATGAGTTGTCTTGGACAGGTTTCAAGTGGGAGGGTAGCAGAGCCTGAAGGGGTAATTTTGTTCAGATAAAGAAACTGAGGCCCACGGGGATGGGGTAAGACTTAGGGCATGTTAATGGACTTGAGCTTCCTTGTCTACAGTCACAGATGATCTCCGTGGCCCATCCTCACCTGCACATCTGGGAAACGGGCTGCTCCTGAGAAGACACCCTTAGGGTCTAACTGCAGAAACTTGTCCACAGTCAGACATGTGATTTTGGCTATCACTATTGTAGCTGTTTATCATCCCAAATTCGCTGGATTCTAAGGAATCTAGGCCCCAGAAGAAGACTGAGAGGACAACTAGAAACCTGGTTTCTTACCTCTCAGGACGAGAGTCTAGCCTCAGATGCTTCTAGAGTCAAGAGACACAGGGAGAATGAATGGGACAGAAGCTCCTGAAGATGTATCACTGCTCAGCTCCACATCTTTTAGGAAACCAAGCTGACATCCTGAAGGGTAAGATCGCAAGGTCCTTGTCCTTCTCTGAGTGGCCACAGGTCTCCTCCACTCTCAGTCATGAACCCTGCCTTTCTCCTTTGAAATCCAGCCTCACGGGCAAGTCTCTGACCCTCAGGCCGTGCCTGGCTTGTCTTGGAGGTAAAATGAAATCTTCATAGTCTATGGAATGCTGAGGGTGAAATGCAATCTCTGGCCACCTTCCCTCTGACACCAAAGAGTTAGAGCTGCATCAGGCCAGTTAAGGCTATACTTCCTTCTGAAGTGGTGGTTCTAAATTGTGGGCAACAGCAGCCCCAAGGTGGCAGGACTTGGCAGGAGTAAAAGGGAAAAAAGAAGAGCTTTCTGTGTTTAAATGCTGATGTGGGGGCCTTGGGTATCACCCACCCAAGATGGGTACTGAACACTCACACAAGGAGCTTTAAAACTGTGACTATACGTCGTTGACCCCATAAAAGACTGGCTGTAGTTAAGTGTGTCTCCCAGGCCGAGACAAAGCAGGGATCCAGGAACAGGTCCACAAGCAGAACGTGAGTGATGTGAGGGGGGAAGTCAGTGATGCCCGCAGAGCCTGAGTGCCGCCTGGCCCTACCTGGCCTCCTGATGCTCACATACACATGCATCCGGTTGAGATAGCAGGTAAACATTCGACCAACAGGCTTTACAGAGCATTGGTTTCTGCCAGGTGGTGTTCGGGGTGCCAGGGGATCCAGCGGAGCAAGACGAATCACATGTCCACCTTTCTTGAAGAAAAGAGGAAGAGAGTATAACCCTAGGGAGTGGTACATGCCAGGAAGAAAAAGCAACAGGGGGGTTTGAGAATGACAGGGGTCAGGGAGGGCCATGGAGAGGTGAGATGAGAGCATGAGGCAGATGAAGGCATTTCCTCTCCTGAATACGTGTTCTCTAGTCCTGTCTCCCAGGACAGAAGAATGGTATGCTTCAGGCTCAGCTGTGGACCCAGCATGGCACAGGGTTGGCACTCAGTGGGCACTGGGTGGGGAATGGCTGTCGCTGGGGGATGGTGCCTGGTGGACTCCCTCTGGGCCAGCAGCCTGTGCAGTGTGGCTGCAGAGCCTAGAGGAATGGCTGGCCCTTGCTCTGAGAGGGCAAAGGAGGCAGGCAGTAAGCTGGGGGGCAGCTGTGGCTTCTGAGTGTGCACACGGAGCTTGTACCCCCAGAACAGCCTTCCAGCCACTGAAAGATAGAGTCAGAATTGTCCTTAGCCTTCCAGACAAACCATTCTTTTAAAAAGGAGGTTAAAACTTCCCTGGTGGTCCAGTGGTTAAGACTGCACTTTCATTGCAGGGAGCGAGGGTTTGATCCCTGGTCCAGGAACTAAGATCCTGCATGTTGCAGGGCGCTGCCTAGAAATAAAAGAAAAAGAAATAAAAAGGAGATCTGGAGTTAGACACTAGATGTCTCCCCATGGCGTCAGATAGCACCTGGCCTTCTGTGTCAAACTTAGAGCAGGGATTTTTTTTCTTCCCAACAGTAACCATCTGAAAATACATTGGGAGCTCAGCTTAGGCTTGTGAGACTGGCAGTCAGGCAGACATTGGCTCAAGCCCTGTGCTGGGTGCTCTTGGGTTCCTCACAGACCCTCTCTGAGCTCAGATCTGAAAGATGATTATCCCAGGCTAAGGGAACAGCCATCGCAAAGCTCTAGGGTAGAAATGAGCTCACATGTTCAGGGAGCATTTGTGAAAAGGGGTAATAAAGGCACTTCTCTCCCAGGGCTGCTCTGCAGGTCAGTGCAACCAGCTAGGTCTCTGCTTCATCCTGCATCACCCATAAACCCCAAACATGACTCATTGCATCTGAAGGAAAAGGACCTGATGCCACCTGGAGCAAGCCTGCCGCTTCTCAGGTGAGAGAGACGTGAGCGGCCACCCACCCCAAGAAACTGCCCCTCCTAAGTACCAGACTTAGCCTCTCCACTCTAATACTCACTGACAGTGGCCTTGTGTGTGTAAGGAGAATATTTTTTTTTCTTTAATATGTATGTATTTATTTAGTTTTGGCTGTGCTGGGTCTTCTTTGCTGTGTAGATTTTTCTCTAGTTGCAGTGAGTCAGGGCTCCTCGTTGTTGTAGTGTGCGGGCTTCTCACTTCGGTGGCTTCTCTTGTTGCGGAGCACAGCCTCTAGAGCACATGGGCTCAGGAGCCGCGGCTCCCGGGCTCTAGAGCACAGGCTCACTAGCTGCGGTTCCCGGGCTCTAGAGCTCAGGCTCAGGAGCCGCGGCTCCCGGGCTCTAGAGCACATGGGCTCAGTAGCTGCAGCTCCCAAGCCCAGGCTCAGTAGCCGCGGCTCCCGGGCTCTAGAGCACATGGGCTCAGTAGCTGCAGCTCCCAAGCCCAGGCTCACTAGCTGCGGTTCCCCGGCTCTAGAGCACATGGGCTCAGGAGCCGCGGCTCCCGGGCTCTAGAGCTCAGGCTCAGGAGCCGCGGCTCCCGGGCTCTAGAGCACATGGGCTCAGTAGCCGTGGTTCCCGGGCTCTAGAGCACAGGCTCGGTAGCTGCAGCTCCCAAGCCCAGGCTCAGTAGCCGCGGCTCCTGGGCTCTAGAGCACATGGGCTCAGGAGCCGCGGCTCCCGGGCGCTAGAGCACATGGGCTCAGGAGCTGCGGTTCCCGGGCTCTAGAGCGCAGGCTCAGCAGTTGAGGCACAGGGACTCATTGCTCTGCGGCATGTGGGATCTCTCTGGACCAGGGATCCAACCTGTGCCTCCTGCATTGACGGGCGGATTCTTTACCGCTGGCCACCAGGCAAGCCTGGGAGGGTATTTTAAAAAATACTTTTAAGTTATGCTTTTACAACAGCAAAGAAAGTAAAAGTCACCTTGGAGTCCGTATTCCAGAAATAAACTTTCTAATTCTGGGGTGTATTTTATGGAGGTCTTTATTATCAGAAATATTTTTACGAAGCTGAGAAATCACTGTCTAGCATTTTTTTCTCTTCCTCCCAATTTGTTGATTTTCTTAGCCTGCCATTCCCTATGAAAGGTGCAACATATGGTAAAGGAATTTTCCTCCGCTGGAGGTTTTGGAACTCATTCAGAACAATTCTGTGGCCATTGTTTTGGCTGAAATATGTGCTTTAAAAGAAAAAAAAGAAAGAAAGAAACCTGCTACTTAGAATCAGGAGTCATGGAGCTGAACATAGTCCAGGAAGTGCAGATTGACTCTTGCTACAACAAAACCCCTTTTCCACAAAGGAACACCACTGGAAAAGAACCCTAAAGTCCACAGGATTATGCCTCAGTGCCCACCCCCCTCTCCTTTTTGCTTATTTGCATATTTCAAGGTTTTTTTTTTTAACAATGAACATGTACTGCTTGTATAACAAAAACATTGAAAAAATCAGTAAGATAAAGGAAAAAAAGACACATAAAGGCATTTTATGTGTAGCACAACCTGAAGTGCCAGAGGATGGCAATAGATTTTCCACCAGGAAGAGGTCTAGTGATGAAGTAAGTTGGAAAACGTAGAGTTAAACAAAGCTAATTGGATTTCTTCCCTGTAATACTTCTCAGAGTCTTTAAGATGCTGGTGGGTAGTTTGACCCTGAAGAGAGGGCTGTTCTCAGCAGTGTAACCAACAGTACTGGATCTCTGAACCCCTCTCATGAGGAGTATCCCTGCCCACTGTCTGTAGGACGCATTCTGGAAAATGCTTTTCCAAAACACTGTGCCTGCAGAATGGGGAGACGCCCTATTCCCTCTAGGCCACGTTCTCGGGAGATCTGCGGAGCTGACTGTGAGGAAATTTGCGGCTGTGACAGCTCTCAGACCAGGTGCTCTGCTGCAGTCTCACCGGCTGGTTAAGAAGGGTGGCCAGGTCCATTATGGATTTTATTATCAGTCTAGAGATCTGGAAAGGAGAAAGACATTCGGAGGCATCTGGTTGGCAGGATCACCGAGCCGTTCAGCAGAGACTGTAGGCTGTGAATAAGCAAAAGACAAATGCCCTTGAATTCCAAGGGCATAAAATATCCCTGCAAATGGGTCAGCTGAAAGGACAATCAAAGGAGCAGAGGGGAGCGGGGAGAGCAGTCAGGTTGGAGGCTGCCCGTATCCCCTGGGGTCTCACCATAGCTGCGGCTGCTCTCCAGCTGCCAGTAACTGCATCTCTCCCTGGAAAGGCCAGAGGTACCTAAGAATTGATGGACAGCAGCCCACAGCCCATGAGGAGCTTGCCTGCATCTCCAGGGGGATGACTGAGGTGCCCAGTTTACGGTGGCTCCCAGCAGCCCCCAGTGGGCTGACTCTCCAGTTGCTCACAGTGGCCTCTGGTTTGATAACAAACCCTGTATTAGCTGCCTTCCCTTCCCTGCCTCACTCTACCTAGGAAACAAGGTTAAGTCCTGCAGAAATTTCTTTGCTGGTTAAGATGACTAGTATGAAGTCCTGCTCCTCTGAATTTCCATCAATTCTCCAAGCCAAGATTTGCGGCCCTCCGGTGAGTGAAGAACAGTTCCATCTCATTTCTGACAGAGGGCAGCATTTCGTTTTCTACCGCAGGGAGGTGTATTCCTGGAGCTTGCAAATGACGCCAGCTCAAAATAAAGAAAAACAAATTGAAATGAGGATTTTAATCACTGTGAACGGAATGAAAGGCTGTGTCAGCGTTTCCATGGTAAGTGCCGTCTTTCAGGGATTTATCATCCCAGCTGTAAAAACATGCTTTATGCTAGGATTTGGCAAGAGCCAGGCTTCAGTCACTGAAAATCTATACATTATTAAAGATTTCACTTTCAATCAAGTCGGAAACGTGACTCCGTGAAAATGGCACAGAATGCCCCTTTGCCCCTTGGGGCTGCCAACCATGCCCACTGCATCTACTGCCAAGTCCGCTCGGCCCCAGCTTGGAGGAGTGGCGGAGCCGCAGCCCCTGGCCCTCTCCAGACTCTGCTTTGCCTCCTGGAGATGGTTACACTGAAGAAAATGCCTGTTTTTCTGTGGAGGCAAAGTGGTGGTCCTTGTGAGGCCCTGTCTATGGGGCCGTAGGTGGCTCTCCTTTGAGCACTGGTCCTCTCGCCCCCTGTCCCACTTCCCCGGTCCCAGGCCATCGATGGGAGAGAGGGGCGTCAGCACCACCTCACAGCATGCTCCGTCTCTCAGCCCCTAATGGCACTGTAAGTGGAAGAATCACAGACTGAGTTTACTGGAAACCTTAGACTTGTTCTGATTGCAGCTCGCAGCTTGAGCTCCAGGGATGCGAGGGGAATGAAGATCACAAACGTCAGCTGAAGAGGAGGCACTCTGGGTGAAACAAGATGCAGTCTGAACCTCGGTCACATCACATCCAAGTCACCTCTGCTTGGCTTCAAACAGTACCAGGTTTGTTTTGTGTGTGTGTGTGTGTGTGTCTTTTAAAAAAGTTTTTCTTGATTGAAGGATAATTACTTTACAATACTGTGATAGCTCTTACCGTACATTGGTATGAGTCGGCCATAGGCATACATGTGTCCCTTCCCTCCTGAACCCCCCTTCCACCTTTCTCCCCACCCCATCCCTCTAGGTTGTCACGCAGCACCGGCTTTGAGTGCCCTGCATCATACATCAAACTCCCACTGGCTATGTATTTTACATATGGTATATGTCTCAATGCTGTTCTCTCAGATCGTCCCACCCTCTCCTCCCACTGAGTCCAAAAATCCATTCTTTATGTCTGTGTCTGCATAGGACCGTCGGTACCGTCTTTGTAGATTCCATATATATGCATTAACATGCTCCTTCTCTTTCTGACTTACTTCACTCTGTATGATAGGCTCTAGGTTCATCTGCCTGATTAGAACTGACTCAAATGCATTCCTTTTTATAGCTGAGTAATATTCCATTTCTGTCCTTTATCGAGCCCATCTTTGCATGAAATGTTCCCTTGGTATCTCTAATTTTCTTGAAGAGATCTCTAGTCTTTCCCATTCTGTTCTTTTCCTCTATTTCTTTGCCTTGATCACTGAAGAAGGCTTTCTTATCTCTTTTTGCTATTCTTTGGAACTCTGCATTCAGATGCTTATATCTTTCCTTTTCTCCTTGACTTTCGCTTCTCTTCTTTTCACAGCTATTTGTAAGGCTTCCCCAGACAGCCATTTTGCTTTTTTGCATTTCTTTTCCATGGGGATGGTCTTGATCCCTGTCTCCTGTACAATGTCACAAACCTCATTCCATAGTTCATCAGGCACTCTATCTACCAGATCTGGGCCCTTAAATCTATTTCTCACTTCCACTGTATAATCATAAGGGATTTGACTCATTGGAAAAGACTTCGATGCTGGGAGGGATTGAGGGCAGGAGAAGAAGGGGACGACAGAGGATGAGATGGCTGGATGGCATCACTGACTCAATGGATGCGAGTCTGAGTGAACTCCGGGAGTTGGTGATGGACAGGGAGGCCTGGCGTGCTGCAATTCATGGGGTGGCAAAGAGTCGGACATGACTGAGCGACTGAACTGAACTGAACTGAACTGAATATTCCCTTGTGTATATGTACCACAGCCTCCTTATCCATTCATCTGCCGATGGACATCTAGGTTTCTCCCATGTCCTAGCTATTGTAAATAGTGCTGCAGTGAACGCTGGGGTACGTGTCTTCTAAATTACACTTTTCTCAGGGTTTATGCCCAGTAGTGGGGTTTCTGGGTCACATGATAGTTGTAGTCCTAGTTTTTAAAGGAAGTTCCCTGCTCTTCTCCATGGTGGTTGTATCAGTCTACATTCCCACCAATGATCAGGACCTGATTTAGCGACACTGTGGTGTGCCCTTTATTTGAAACAGGCGGATGTGGGTGGAGAGAAAGCTTTTGCAATACAGGAGAAAAGGTACCAGCAGAAGGACCACTTTTTGTGATCTGAAATGAATCCTCAGTACATGTGCCAGCCCGTGTGTTTATCAGGTCTCAGGGATTAGCAGCTGCATCTTCCCCTGACACAGGGGTAGGTACTGTTATTCCCATTTAAAAGATGAACAGATCGACATTCAGAGGTTGAGAAACTCGTCTCCATGGAGGCTCATGTAGAGCACGTGGCAGAGTGAGGCCTCGGGGCCAGATCTTCCTGACTCCAGTCAGGTCTCTCCCTCAACACAGTTCAGCGGCCGCACTTTCAGATTCCACCAGCCCATCTCCTCGTTCTGCCCGGGGTGGTGGGCAGCCTGGCACAGAGTGAGGCATGGATGGCAGCCCAGCAGAGTCCTGCTGCTGGGAGAGATGACAGCTGCAGAGGGCAGGCTTGGGAGCGCTGGCTGAACTCAAAAGGGGCTGACTTGTTTTTTTAAAGGTGTATTTATTTATGACTGTGCTGGGTCTTCATTGCTGCACACGGGCTTTCTCTAGTTGTGATAAACAGGCGCTACCTTCTAGTTGTGGGCACGAGCTTCTCATTGAGGTGACTTCTCTTGTGAAGCATGGGCTCCAGGCACGCAGGCTGTAGTAGTCGCTGCTCACGGCCTCAGTTGCTCTGCAGCATGTGGGATCTTCTCAGAACAGGGATCAAACCTGCGTCTCCTGCTTTGGCAGGTGAATTCTCAACCAGTGTACCATCAGGGAAGCCCCAGACTTGTTCGTAGTGCAGACATTTTTTGAGGGCTTACTCTCTTCCGGGGACAGTTGGAAGGGCTGGCTGTGTGTTATATGTTTCAGCAGCTGCCTGAGCTATGTACTAGTATTATCTCTGTTCTACAAATGAGGAAACGAGGAACAGAGAGACTGAGTAGTTTGCCCAAGGTCACACGGAAGGAGAAGAAGGAGATGAAGACGGGATTTCAGCCCAGGCAGCTTGACTCTCAAGATCAAACCAGGGAACGCTTGCCTGGGGAAGGCGAGTTGCCCCAGGCTCAGAGCGCTCTCTCATAGCCTAGTCAGAAATGTCTGGGACAGGACTTCAGGCCAACGGGCGCTCCCCTCATCATCCTGTTGACCAGGCAGATTCTGCAAGAGGTGAGGCGGCTGCCGCGGGGCGTCCTCTCTTCCTCCAGAGGCAGAGCCAGCTGAAGGTGCAGCATCTTGGTTGCACCAAGAAGTTTTGGTTTTGCATTTCTGAGCTGGCCTAAGACAGTTTTCCACTGGCACTTAGCTATATTGGTTTATAAGGCAATCGATGGGGTAGAACCTTCTGAACAGTCGAGGCCTACACCGGGGATAGGGAGAGAGGAATGGTCAGGGACTATAATAGGAACAAAGGAAGAGCGAAAGTCAGGAATGAAAGTGTGACTTCACTATCGACCTTACAAAAACAGAAGGGTTTTTAAGGGACTGACATGAATCATCATATGCCATAAGTTAGACGGCAAAGGTGAAGTGAGTAAATTCTCAGATACAAACCATAAAGACATACTCAGGAGGAAATGGGCGTTATGAACAGACTTACAAGTAGAGAGACTGAATTCATGATTTTAAAACTTCCCTCGAAGAAAAATTCAGGCCCATATGGATTCACTGGTAAATTATACCAATCCCTTAACCAAGCATTTTAGACATGACTTTTTAGACATGGTTTCTTTACATGACTCAAAAAGCATAGTTCATAAAAGTGAAGGTAGATCAGTTAGACTTTGTTAATGTAAAAACTTATTTTTTCCTTCAAGTGATACTACTAAAATGGAAGACAATCCACAGAATGGGAAAAAAAATAGTTTCCGATCATATATTTGATAAGGGACTTGTATCCTGAATATGATCAAAGATATGGGCTTTCCAGTAGTCACGTATGGATGTGAGAGTTGGACCGTAATGAAGGCTGAGTGCTAAAGAATTGATGCTTTTGAACTGTGTTGTTGGATAAGACTTTTGAGAGTGTCTTGGAAAGCAAGGAGCTCAAACCTGTCAATCTTAAAGGAAATCAACCCTGAATACTCTTTGGAAGGACGGGTGTTGAAGCTGAAGCTCCAGTACTTTGGCCATGTGATGCAAAGAGCCAACTCATTGGAAAAGACCCTGATGCTGGGAAAAATTGAGGGCAGGAGGAGAAGAGCGTGGCAGAGGATGAGATGGTTGGATGGCATTACCGACTCAATGGGCATGAACTTGGGCAAACTCCAGGAGACAGTGAGGGACAGGGAAGTCTGGTGGGCTGCAGTCCATGGGGTCATGAAAAGTTGGACATGATTTGATGATGAACAACAACCACAATCCTGAATATATAAGAACTCTTACAACACAGTCATCAAAGGACAATCTAATTTTAAACTGAGTAAATGACCTGAGTAGATGTTTCTCCAGAGAAGATATACAAATGACCATCAAGCACATGAAAAGATGCTCAGCATCTTAGTGGTGATGAGTCATTAGAGAAATATCAATCGTAATATCATACCACTTCACATCCACTAGGAATGGCTATAACCAAAGCCACAGAGAATAGCAAGAGTTGGTGATGACATGGAGAAATTGAGACACACATATCCTGCAGGTGAGAATGCAAAGTGGAAGGTTCCCTTTGGACAGCAGCTTGGCAGTTCTTCAGAAAGTTAAATGTGCTGTCTTTTATGACAGTCATTCCCCTTCTGGGAGAATTGAAAATGGTTTCACATGAAAACTTGCATATGAGTGTTCATAGCCGTATTACTCCTAAGAGCTGAAAAGAGGGGAAAAACCCCAAATATCCATCAACTGATGAATGGACAAACAAAATGTGAAATATCCATACAATGGAGTATTATTCATCAGCAAAAAAATAAAATACTGATTGATATTGCAACAGGGATGTGACTTGAAAAACAGTTTAGTAAGTAAAAGAAGCGAGACACAAAAGGCCATCTATTGTGTCGATATGGTCCCATTTATAAGAAATGTCAGAACAGGCAAATCCATGTAGGGAGCAAGTAGATGAGTGGTTGTCTGCAGTTGGGAGAAGAGGAAGGATGGACATGGGCTTTCTTTTGGGGGTGATGAGACTGTTCTGATGTTAGATTGTAGTGATGCTTGCTCAATTCTGTGACTATATACTAAAACCCACTGAATGGTACAGTTAAAATAGAAGAATTTTAGAGTATGTAAAAGTCAATAAAACTGTTAAAAATTACAGGGAACTAGTTAAAAACATGGTAAAAGTATATAAAGAATAACTCTACAGTTACTTAATCTAACAGTGTGCTTTATATACTCCAGTATAGAAGGTTATCCACACTATAGTAAGTGAGGGGTAAAGCAGATTATAATTCATTATCAGTTCAATTCAGCCACTCAGTCGTGTCTGACTCTGTGACCCCATGGACTGCATGCAGCATGCCAGGCCTCCCTGTCCATCACCAACTCCCAGAGCTTGCTCAAACTCATGTCCATCGAGTCAGTGATGCCATCCAGCCATCTCATCCTCTGTCGTCCCCTTCTCCTCCTGCCTTCAATCTTGCCCAGCATCAGGGTCTTTTCCAATGTGTCAGCTGTTCGCATCAGGGGGCCAAAGTACTGGAGTTTCAGCTTCAGCATCAGTCCTCCCAATGAATATTCAGGACTGATTTCCTTTAGGATGGACTGGTTTGATCTCCTTGCAGTCCAAGGGACTCTTTAAGAGTCTTCTCCAACACCACAGTTCAAAAGCATCAATTCTTTGGCATTCCGCTTTCTTTATGGTCCAACTCTCACATCCAAATGTGATTACTAGAAAAACCACAGCTATGACTAGACGAACCTTTGTTGACAAAGTAATGTCTCTGCTTTTTAATATGCTGTCTAGATTGGTCATTAGTTTTTCTTCCAAGGAGCGAGCATGATCTCAGTATTATAGAAATAAATGAAGAGTGTGTGTACAGAAAATAAAATTTGGAAAGATATATTTTGAGAGAGTGATTTTCACTGAGTACTGCATAATAAGCTATTCTTTTTCAAATCTGTATTTAATCTTTGAAAAAGTGATACAATCACATGACATAAAAATCAAAAGCTCTGAAGGACTAGTGAACAATCTCCTCCAAGCCACCCCATTCCCCTCCTAGAGAGCAACTCATGTTGGCTGAGCATCCCTTGGGAGAATTTGACACAAGTGGAGGGTGCTTTCATTGTGTCCAGCACCTTAATTTTCTTGTGCAACTATGAATCTTGTCCCTACGGAGGTGTAACAAAAGTCCTCAATCTTTTTTTAATGGCTAAACAGCTCTTCATTCTCTAGATGTATCATTTGAAAGACTTTTTTGTTCATGTACTTCCTCATTTTTTTTTTTTTTTTGCATTTAGCAGATATTTTACTTGTAATCAGAAAGAGATCAAGCTATTTCTCCAAAAGAAGTACCTGCGGTGAGGATTCAGATCTAAGAAGAGTGAGCCCCCAGGAGGGTGGGCAGGTTGCATGAGGAGCCCGGGAAACCCTGGACATGAAAGCAGGTCAGTGAGAGAGAGGGGCGTGCCCTGCACCATTGGGCAGGGACCTGGGAGAGATGCTCTAACCGAGAAGGGAGTCCAGGCAGCATTTAAGAATAAAATGCCTCGTCCTTTTTTCCCTTTTAATCTCTCCAACCCAGACTTCTCGGTACCGCGTGTGGTAAAGAATCTGCTTGCCCATGCAGGAGACATAAGAAATGTAGGTTTGGTCCCTGGATGGTGAAGATCCCCTGGAGGAGGGCAAAGCAACCCACTCTAGTATTCTTGCCTGGGAAATCCCATGGACAGAGGAGCCTGGTGGGCTAGTCCATGGGGCTGCAGAGAGCTGGACATGACTGAGCGACTGAGCAGCAATTTCCCCAAATATGAGGAGAATTTGAGATTTAGTGGGGAGGTGGAGCCCAAATTCATTTCCCAAGGGCTGCTCCGACTTCCTGCTCACTCACAATCTTTCCTGCTCTCCAGTCCAGCTGGGACTAAAGAGGACTTGCTGCCCTGCCCGCAGTGCTGGGTGCCCTGGGAGCCTTCTGGGAACCTCACTGTTCAGTCCTTCTGGAGCCTCTCAGGGCATTTAACCTACACTCTGCAGAAGTTCCGGAAGCCGCTTGGTTTTGCTTTCGCTCCCAGCCCACTCCTGCTCCTGGCCTCGCTGTCTGACCTTGAACACGTTACTCCAGTCCTTCTGTGCCTTCCCTGCTTTGCTGTCTCACCAGCAGGAAGTCAAGGGCCATATGTAGCCATCATCACTGGCGTCCTAGCACTGAGGCAGGGCAGCCTGTGTTAGCTGCACACTGCCCTCTGGGGAGCAGAGGGAAGGGCCGGTTGATGGGAGCAGGGGATGGGGCAGGAAGGGCCCCTTTGGTGAGTGAACCCTTCTCCTTGAGGGACTCTCCCATACCCTAGGACCTTCTTGCCCTCTATTTATTCAACCTCTGGAAGGCATTTCCTGCTGGCTCTACCTGCCTCCACCCAGGCCCTTTCCAGCTTGGTGGCCACCAGCCCTTCTGTGCGTGGGGCCAGGAAAGAGGGAGAAAGGAAGAGATTCTTACAGTGATGATTCTTAGTGCAAAGGCCAGCTCCCAGTCAAGTCCATACCCTGTGCCTTGTTAGTTTGCTGCTTACTGAATAAAAAAAAAAAAAAAAAAAAAAAAGCCCAGCAGTCTTCATGGTTGTCCTACAGCTTTCCTGTTATTTCTTCACATGAACTCTCCCCTGCCGTGCCCCTCCATTGGCCTCAGTTCCAATCTGCCAGACTCTTGCCTCCCTGACCTCTCAGGGTGCTGACCCTGGCTGACCTCTGCCCTGGGGCTGCCCTGAAGGAACTGTGATTGTAACAGGTTCATACTTCTTTCTTTGCCACTGAATTGGTTTCTTCCTGACACCCCACAACCCTGACCCGGGCCATTGCACCCCTGGGCCAGTGACTCCAGAGGTTTCTCGCAAGAGCCTCCTCCAGCCCTCCATCTGGTCTGGGCACAAACACTCGGTTCCTGGAATCCTGACCTGGACTGGCGTGTGGCCAAGGGCGGGGCTCAGCCTGCCTCCCTGGAGCAGGTTTGCTGGGGATTTCTGATTAATAAGTTGTCAAATAGAAAAGGAGTCATAGGACCCAACGTCCCAGCTGAGGAAGAAATTACATTTCTGGAAGTTGGCCCAGAATAAGGACCAGATATTCTCTTCTGCAGGAGCTTACACTTGACTGTGCTCAGAGGAGGAATTGTCTCATAGAGATTTCAGTCTGGAGCTAGAGGCAAGGACTTGGGACCCATCCTGCAGATGAAAGCAACCCCACAGATGCACTGGGATTTTCACTCGAGTGTCTGTAGGGGCTTTCTAAACAGCAGTGAATCTTCACGGACCCCTTCACAGGGAGGCAGGTAGGAAGGAGGCTTCTCTCTTTGGAGATGGAGGTGCCAAGCTGGGAGGTGATTTATCTGAGAGCGTGAAATGCCAGTGACCAACAAGGGAATGCGTTTTCAAGCATCCAGTTGAACCCATAGTTCTTTGATCCTGACAGACTACTTATTTGAAACAATGCTGACTAACAGCATTTATCAAGCACCTTTTATAGGCTGGACTCTGGTGAAGATGTTTTTTGCAATTCATCCTCACAGTGTTCTTAAATGCCAGTACCATGATCATGCCCATTTTACAGATGAGGAAACTGAGGTTCAGAGAAGTTCCCTATCTCACTCAGGTTACACATCTGGCAAGTGAAGGAACTATGATTGTAACCTAGCTCTCTCTCTGCCAAAGGTGGTGCCTTTCTCTCTGTTTCACTCCTTAGTCTATCTAGTAAGCAGTTTTAACTACATTATCAGCAACCTCAAAAAATGTTCCTACTCTTTGATCCAGCTAACCCACTTCTGACAACCATTGTCATGAAATAATTCTAAGTGCAAAATAAGTGTCTTAGGGTTCAACATGGCTAAGCACACACTGGTGTGTACCCCTGTTCTTCCCTAAATCCCACTGAAACGGCGAAAGAAATTCAGAAATAAAGATTGCTTGGGGTTGTGGGCAGTCAGGAGGAGGAGGGGGGATCAATGTCCAGAAGATTAAGGAATTTCCAGGGAACAAAAGACAAATATAAGAACAGATCAGTGAAGAAATGAAAACAAAGCTGTAATGGTTAAACGCATAATTGTTTGCAGAGTGAATGCTCCCGGCAGAATTCCAGAGCAGAGGCAATGTGGCCACGGAAGCGTGAGCTAGAGGTGGACTGGAGAGCGGCGAGTGGTTCCTTTCCGCTGTCCACTTTCTGCTCCCTGCACACAGTCACCCGAGGCCGGCCCCTGTATCAGCCACTGCTTCCCTGCCAGAGGAATGGGATTCTCACAGGGCTAAGGACGTGCCCCCCAGCCACCAACAGCATTCAGCCCAGAAGCTCAGCTACTGTATTAACAGCTATGTAAGAACTGCCAGATTTTTCAGAAAAGCCAGAGCCTAAGGTTGCTGCATAGAGGCGTGGAGGTCCTCCTGGAGAAAGAAGCCAGGGCAACAAGCAACGGCATCTGTTTCTTTTTCTCTAATGCGTTTTTGCAGAATCCTTTAGCTCAGTCTTCCAGCTTACTAATTTAGTTCTCGGTTATCTATTTAGCATATTTTTTTGAGTTTTTAAAACTTTGTCAGTCATTGTTTTAATCCTCAAGAACTTTTATTGGATCTTTTTCAGAGAGGTTTTATTTAATTTTTTTATTGGAATGTAGCTGCTTTACAATGTTATGTTAGTTTCTGCTGTACAATGAAGTGAATCAGCTACACACATGCCTGTGTGCTTAGTCCCTCAGTCGTGTTCGAGTCTTTGCGATCCCATGGAATGTAGCCCGCCAGGCTCCTCTGTCCATGGGGATTCTCCAGGCAAGTATACTGGAGTGGGTTGCCATGCCCTCCTCCAGGGGATCTTCCCGACCCAGGGATCAAACTCAGGTCTCCTGCATTGCAGGTGGATTCCTTACCATCTGAGCCACCAGGGAAGCCCATATGTATGCATATATCCCCTCTTTTCTGGATTCCCTTCCCATACAGGTCATCACAGAGAATTGAGAAGAGTTCCCTGTGCTGTTCTCAGTAGGTTCTCATTAGTTATCTACTTTATACATAGTATCAATAATGTGTGTAGGTCAATCCCAATCTCCCGATTCATCCCACCCCCACCGCTTCCCCCTTTGGTATCCATATATTTGTTCTCTATGGCTGTATCTCTATTTTTGCTTTGCCCAAAGTTTCACCTAGAGGTTTTATTTTTAAGTGGATGTGATATTTTCTTCCCTCTGGGTTAGTCATTTTTTAATTCCTTAGAGTTTGCGTCTGTTTGGGGTATTCTCTTCTCTTGGAGTCTGTTCTATTTTTGTGCGTCTCTCAGACTCTGGCTTTTCTTTTGTTTTTAATAATGAAATTTTAAAAATAATTGTATGTATTTATTTATGACTGTGCTGGGTCTTCCTTGCTGTGTGGTCCTTCCTCCAGTTGCAGAGAGCGGGGGCTGCTCTTCCTTGCAGGGGACATTGTGGCGGCTTCTCTATTGTGGGGCGTGGGCTCCAGGGTGCTCTGGCTTCAGTAGATGTGGCACCTGGGTTCAGTAGTTGCAGTCCCCAGGCTCCAGAGCACAGGCTCAGTACTTATGGCACACGGGCTTAGTGGCTCCACACCATGTGGAACCTTTCCGGATCAAGGATTGAACCTGTGTCTCCTGCACTGGCAGGCGGATTCTTTACCACTGAGCCACCTGACTTTTCTGATTATTCAAAATATGGTTGTTTTTTTAAAAGGTTGTCATAGGGGAGAGGGAGAGGGTGGGATGATTTGGGAGAATGGCATTCTAACATGTATACTACCATGTAAGAATTGAATCACCAGTCTATGTCTGACGCAGGGTGCAGCATGCTTGGGGCTGGTGCATGGGGATGACCCAGAGAGATGTTGTGGGGAGGGAGGTGGGAGGGGGTTCATGTTTGGGAACGCATGTAAGAATTAAAGATTTTAAAATTAAAAAAATAAATAAATAAAAATAAAATAAAATAAAATTTAAAAAAAAAAAAGGTTGTCATAGGTCTTTCTGTATTTGAGGACTAGTCTCCCCAACGTGGTCACCACCAGCCACATGTACGTTACTGAGTGTGTGCGAAGCGGTTAGTCTGCATTGAGAAGCACTGTGTCAAACACACGCAGAGTTTAAAATGTCTCGCTGGGGTTCCCTGGTGGCTCGTTGGTGAGGAGTCCACCTGCCAGCACAGGAGATGTGTGTTCGATCCCTGGTCCAGGAGAACCCCACATGCCGCGGAGCAACTGAGCCTGTGTGCACGAGTGCTGAGGCCGTGCTCTGCAACGAGAGAGGCCGCCGCAGTGAGAAGCCGTGCACACAACTGGAGAGGAGCTCCTGCGCGCCACAGCTCGAGAGAAGTCCGCACAGCGGCAAAGCCCCAGCGCAGCCAAAAAGGTACAAATAAATAATGTTTCAAATGTCTTTTTATTTACCTGGATTAAAACAGCTCATTCATAACTTTATATTAAATGAACACTGAACTGATAATATTTTGGATATGTTGGGTTAGATAGAGAATATTGAAATTAATCTCACTTGTTTCTTTTCATTTTTCTTTCTTAAATGTAGCTACCAGAAAATGTAACATTTTATCTAGGGCTCATATTCTATTTCTACTGGATGGCGCTTAGTCAGTAGAGAGAAAACAGCCCTTTGGTTTGAAAGAACAAGGACCGAGATCTGGAGGAGACTTTGAAGCAAACGGGAGCTCTTTTCTGGATTTCCTTTCCATATAGGAAGGAAATCTGCTTCGTGTTGGAAAGGAGGAGGGAAAGTAACACACGAGGATGGGGACAGGTGAGTGTAGCCTGGAGCTGGGTCTCAGGGGACAGAGGGAACGGAGAGAGGATGAGAGGGAGGCCCAGGAACAGGCAGGAGCCAGAGACCAGGGAGACAGATGGCCAGGCAGGGACGACCCGAGCCCCTGGGGCAGGGTCGGCAGTAAGTTTTGCCAGTGGTGAAGTGAGGTCGATAAATTTTAAATGGGTATTTTTTAAAAATTAAAAAGAATCTTTATTTTATATTAGAGTATAGTTGATTAACAACCTTGTATTAATTTCAGCTGTACAGCAAAGTGATTCAGTTATACATATACACATATCTTTTCTTTTTTTCAAATTCTTGTCCCATGTAGCTCATTACAGAGTATTGAGCAGAGTTCCCTGTGCTATACAGTCGGTCCTTGTTGGTTATCACATGGATTCTTGATCTGTGCTGTCTGTCATACCCCTCTGCTGTCCCCGCACCCCAAGGACAGGCTGTGGGTGGGGGATGCTGTGTCCCCACTCGGGCAGCAGGCTGGGTGAGGACAATGAAAGCCCGAGGTGAGGAGGGAAGGCGAGGAGCGAGGGCGCCAGCTGAGGGGCCAGGCAAGCGCCAGGACGATGTGACAGGCACCCAGAAATCCTTGGAAGGATCCCCAGGAGCAGGGGTCCCCAACCTCTGGGCTGTGGACTGGTACCTCCTGTCAGATCAGTGGCTGCATTAGATTATTTATTAGAAATAAATTGCACTAGAAATATAATACACTTGAATCATCCCCAAACCACCCCCTCCCTGGTCCATGGAAAAATTGGCTTCCTTGGCAGTTGGGGAAGGGTTGGGGGCCACCGCCTAGGAGCACTGGACTGCTGGCAGGGAGGTTCACAGCTGAAGGTTCTCATTTGGTTTTGAAGGGAAGGACCACCCCAGCCGGTTGGCCAACCTCACTAGCTTGCCACGTGACATGGGGTGTTTGTAATACCCTGCAGGGTGCTGGGCAGCCGGCAGCAGAAAAGTTTGTTAGCAGCACTGACTGGGAAGGTGAGGAGGTGGGACGGAGCTACGCTAGAAGCTACCTCAGTGAATAGCACGGAGAGATCTCCGGTCTCGGGCTTGACGCCTGCAGGTCCAGGGTCCCCCGCAGTCCCCAGTCCTGGCGAATGGCTCGCTCCTATTGCTCCCCCACCCCCAGAAGACTACACTTTTGTCATCTTTGTCACCAACCCTTCCTCAGCTCTCCAGCTTGACTTTGCCACTTGCTTCCTATGGAGCCCCTGACCGACACTGACATTCACTTCTGTACGCTTAAGTGGAAATGCGCATTTGGATTTACAGACAGGAATCCTGGAAAGGTGCGTGAGAAGCTAGAAAGAGCAGCGAGTGTAGTGGGAGGAATCAGGGAACCCGGACGGGGTGGAGCAAGATATCCCATTGTATCCATGTTATGTTGATTTTGAACCCATGTGGATTATTACCTGTCAGAGAAAATTAAGCTGGAAAGAATCTTCTCTACCCCAGGTTGGATTATTTGGGGGAATTATGGACTGAGATAAAAACATGGAACGTAAGAGTTGTGAGTGTCAGTTGTATTCGGGGACTTAACGAGGACTGTAGCCCAGGACACAGCCTCTCAGGTTGCTCTGAGAAATTCTTCCGGGGGAGTGAGCAGGGAGCACAGCACACGTGTGATTTTGGAGAAGGATACTAGCAATGGAACACGCATCTCAGTAGAAGGCGACTGCGCCTCAGGAGAAACAGACATCTCAGTTAATGAACTTGGTGCTTTTCCAAGTATGGGAGGACATGAGAACTTGGGTTCATAAAATTTTCTCCTGAAAACATCTGTAACTAACTGAAGGCTTGTTCTGCCAGTTTTCCCAGAGCCCAGCGCGCCTCACTCCTGATCTCCGCCCTGCACTCCTCTCGGGCTGTGCTGAAGGTCAGTGACAGCAGGGGCAGGTGACTCAACCCCCATACAGCTGGGTGGCGAGCCACCTGCTTTGGTTGGCAGAATTGGCTCAATCCCGTTTAGGCCTTTCACCAAGGACGCTCCGGATCTTGAGCGAGAGGAGCGACAGCACCGCACCCACCTCTGCCGCAGCCAGGTACCACCTGCCTCTCTCCCTCCTGTCTTGCCAGGGCTCTGGCTTTAGCCACCAGCGTCCTTCCCGGGAGAGATCACAGAACCGAAGCATACAAGTGAAAGACGGCGGGGACCAGCCCCCCAAGCCAGCACTGTGGAGAGACAGCTTCCACCCTGCTTGCTCCAACTTTAACAGGTGCTGTTCAGTCTGTGCTTTTTGCCACTGGAAGTTTCCAAAAGGCCCAGCAAGACCCATTCCTCTGGCTCACTTGCTGTGTGAAACACCCCAGGCATGTGACCAGAGCTTGGAAAATGTCCCCCCACACCCTTCTCTAAGTCTGACCCCAGGGCCTCACCTCCCAGGTGAGGGCGGCAGAGACACGGAGCCCAGAACCACACCCTGGGAGGACCTTAACTGCACGTAGAGAGCTTTGACCTTTGCTATTTCCCATCAGCTCTGTGGACTCTTCAGAGGGACCAGCTGGGAAACAAAACTGCATTCACCGAGCTTGGCACCGGTTCCCTCATTAATCCTCTGAGTCACAGTTACGGGGCAGGGAGGGGCCATGTGCTCTCACAGCCTTTCAGCCACAACAGTGGGTAATGACCTGCTGGCGTCGTGTGTGAGTCATGAGCATAGTGAGGTCTAAGCCCTGTCTCTGGACCTGGATGCAGCATCTCCTCGCCCTCAGCTGGGCACCCATGTCTAGAGGATGCCCTTCCCTCCCTTCACGTGGCTCCCGACTTCCTCTGGGGAGGCAGTTGAAATGGACACACAGATTGGCCCAGCAGCGACGATAAGCGGTGTGACCTCAAGTTCAAAGACAAAGATCTTCCTTCCGCCGCAGGCCCACAACCGCCCAGATGGTTACCCTTTGTCCCCCTTAAGGGGTGGGCACGTCTCCTGGCAGCTCTGGCAAAAGCGAGCACCTGGTCACTTTTGGGACACTTGGGACACTTGGGAAATACTGGGTGAGGGCAGCCCGTGCGTCCCTGAAGCAGTGTCCCTGGGCCTTGCTCAGATGTCCCCTCCCTCCATTCAGGTAGCAGCCAAGGATAGTTCATCAGTCGGCTAAGCCCTGGGCAGAGGCTGGCGAGGGTCCATTTTACTTGGGTAGCAGGGAGTCACAGAGTGTCCCTGGAGGGGCAGGGCCTGTCCATCTCAGAGGCAGATCCAAGGGCAGGAGGGGTCCTCAGCTGAGGCCAAGCTGTGGAGAGAGCTGGAGGGTGGCGGGGGAGGCCCTCCACAAGGACTGAGGACACACGGGGCCCCAGACTCATGCTGAGCTTCGGGTGAAAGCCTTGTCCCCTTGTTCCATCAGCTACCCCATTTACCTTGTGCTAGACTCGTGGCAAAACCGTCTTCACGTGGACTCACAGTTTCCACATGGACATCTGACGCTCAGTGAGGTGAACCGCCCAGAAATGGTTGAGCTGGAATTTGAGCCCTTATCAGCCTGGAGTCTAACTGTCCCCACTTTCCAGAACATTCCCTCAGTTTTAGCCACAAATCTGAATAGGTTTTGGAGAGGGAGGGAGAGAGGAGGAATGAAGAGGGGCAGCTCAGAGGCAGAGAGAAAATGGCAAGGTCCAGGCTCACCGGGAAATCCTGGTCACATCCACAAATGCCATCAGCACAGAAACGGAACTATTTTAATGTCAAGGCCCCATGCACCCCACCCCCCCAATGGCCAGGGTAGAATCAAGGCCCCATGCACCCCACCCCCCTCCTAATGGCCAGGGTAGAATGCATTCTCAGTTGGCCTTTAAATTACACGGTCTTTCAGCAGTTGGAGCCTTAGTGAACCTCTGGGTCTTCCTAAATTAAGCCTTTCAAGAAAATAATGATAATTTCAGGTAACAAAGCCAGTATGCTTCTAGAAGTATATTGTAACTAGAAGTCTCTCTTGACCTCTGAGACTCATACTGTTCTTGCTCACCTGGCCCCTGCTTTTAGTGGACTTGCTGGAAGGAGCTCCAGAGAAGAGGGGATGTCCTGATAAAGTTTGGGCCAGCAAAAGCAGAGGAGGGAGGCAGCCTGAGTGGAAGCTGATGGCCACACGTCTGGCAGTGCCTGCCAAGTCCTCGGAAAGTCGGCCTCCTCGGGCTCTTCTGTGTTCCCTGTGGGCTCCCTCTGCCAGGGGGTCACGGAGCATTCTGGAGCTGTGTCCACTTTGCTGTATAGGACTTGCCTCCCCGCTCCAAAGTTCCCCAGGGAAACTTCCCATGCAAAACAAGCTGAAAATGCCTGTCAGTTGCTGGGACAGTCTCTCCCAGCTCTGCCTTGCTGGGTGACCTTGAGCAGGTTACTTAACTTCCCTCCTGTTTTCTTATCTGGGAGAGGAATACGACACCAACATAACCTACCCCCTAGGGTCGAGTCAGCAGAGTTTACAGATAAGGACTTAGAAAGGACAAGCACCTTTGCCCAAGGTCATGGAGTGTAGTGGTCAGGACTTGAAGGCACCTGGGCCTGCTCCAAGCACTGTTATCCGAGTCAGGCCACACCTCCTCCCAGAAGCCCTTCAGGCCTGAATTTCTATCCCTGACCTCCGCTTACGTTCTTTGGGATTGAAACCAGGGCCACACTTAGTCATGCTCCCCAACCCCCATGTGGGTGGGTGGACCTTTACTGTTGTTCACCAGCAGGTGGTGGGCCCAGCAGGGAGTTTGGCTGGGGAGGTTACAACAAGGAAAGTGAAACGTGAGAACAAAATTAGAAACGGAGTTGGGATGCTTGGGCCCGGGCAGGAAGGGACACATCCCACCAGGAACACCTGTGTTCTCCCTGGCCTTTGAGTCACCTCCTGGGGGACAGGCCCCAGGCATGGCGACAGGGGAGGCAGGCACACGGGGCCAACACGTGGGTGACTGAGCACTGAGCCCAGCCGGTCCTCAGGGATGTGATCTCACTTAATCTCCACAGCAACCCTAGGAGCTGATGATCAGTGTGCGTTTTACAGACCAGGAAGCTGAAGTCCATTAAATAAGCTGCGCAGAACTGGGGAAGATTTAACCCCAGTCTGCTGAGCCCAGAGTCTCTGGGTGGCAGCTGTCCTCAGGGTAGCAGTGACCTGCACCTGCCCAGCCTGGGTTCCTTCCGGTGGCGAAAGTCTCATAACTCTTTGACCCAGAGGCACAGGGAAACTGCAGAGCTAAGGTTCTAGAAGGAGAGGGATTGAAGAGGAAGCAAAGAGGGAGACAGAAAAGGAAGAGAAACAGAAAGAAGTGAGGGAAACAGGGACTTCAAAGCCCTCTCTCTGCAGCCCACTGAGGCAACGCGTGAGAGGCGGCTGGAAGCGACAGCAGACAGCATTGCAACATGCTACCTGCTCGCAAAACAGGAAGACAGACCCATTCGCCAGCCACGGGATCGGCTGCTTTCCCTCATCCTTTCTTTAGGGGCTCAGAGATGGGTGAGCTCCGGAGAGAAACACAAGCAGTGAGGAAGTTTCCCAGATGGTAGGAGACTCGGGCTGGGGGAGAGCAGGCAGCCCAGAGCAGAGCTGGGTCAGGTTTCTTCAGACCCAGGGGGACCTGCAGACGCTGGCCGATGGGGTAAGGCCACGACACATACAGACAGGATGCGGGGCTGGGGCCATCCTCCCCAGGCCTCCATCCTGGGTCCTCTCTGCAGCCCAAAGCTGGGACCCTCGCACCCCACCCCCTCAGGGCCCCCGTACTCCTGGCTGGCTCGCATTCTAGCTGTGACCTTGATTAGACCAACGAAAGACACTGGGATTGCCTTGACCAGCTCCCGCATCCCTCTCAGGTGGAGTAGGAAGGTAGGTAGGTAGTTTTTTGCGGTCCTCAGCAAGTTTACTTTTTTTTTCTGTGTGACTTTATATATCCCCAAAGAGTCTAGAATGCTTACAGGGCTCCCTGGAGGACTGGTCAGGCCTTGGCAGGACCTCACTGCCACCTCGTTGTCCCAGATGGAGACCGGGAAGAGCCAGCCTGAGAGCGAGGTCAGTGGGGGCTATGTGGGTTGAGGGGTTGCTGCTCACATCCATGGGCTGAACTTGGGGGCAGATCCGCTTTTTGCTGGGCAGGAGTCAGGCTTCTCAAGATGTTCCATGGCTGGGAACTCCTAGGTCAAATCTAGGTGGAGCCCCTGGGTGGGGAGGTGGGGGCAGGGGAGGGGGCTGGCCAATGCTGATGGGCAGAGAAACCCCCATCGACAGGGAATTTCACCTAACTCTGCCCAGAACAGAAGGAAAAGCAACTTCAGCAACCAGAGGAGTAAGATAAGAGTGAGCAGTACAACGGGTGGGAAGAACATTCAGGCTCTGTTGCCCCTGGGAAGCCAGGAGGGGGTGTTTAAGGAAACTGCAAATAGATCCCCCCATGCCTTTGTGGATCCCTCCCACCTGGTCTGGCCAGGACCAGGGATAGAACAGGGGAGGGAGGGAGGCGGGGCCTTCAGCCCAGATGCTCTGGGAAGGGACCCTGGGGTCAAAGTGTGGAGATTCCTCCCTGTGAAATAAGGAGGGTTGAAGACCCAGATGTAGGGTCAATCACTGTCAAGAGTCATGATTCTAGAACAGGCCAACATTGGGAGCCTCACCCCTTGGCAGCTTGGGGGCCCTGCCCATCTTTCTGCTCCCAGTGGGCCAGTCACTCTCTCCTGGATGCCTGGGTCATATCCCAGAGGGAGTTCACGTGATTGGCTCAGCTCAGATGACCTTCCCACTTCATGGGTCAGCCACTAGCAATGGGCGAGGCTCCTTTGGGACACCGTTCACCCAGCCATCCCTGGGGATCATTGGCAGGCATCCCAGCTGACGAGGCTGGCCACACTCTGGGAGCTTGCCAAGGCTCAGGCTGGGTCCTCACCACTATCATCTGAGAAAATTGGGGAGCAAGTGGCTTCACGTCCCCAGTGTGGGGTCAGCAACCCCACCATGTCCTCTGGTGGTCCCCCACCGAAGAATCTTTGGCCATGTTGGGAGGACTTTGTTGCTTCTGATGTTTTTCCTGTTTGTCCTCAGTAGAGGTGTATGCAGGTCAGGAAGCAACAGTTAGAACTGGACATGGAAGAACTGACTGGTTCCAAATAGGAAAAGGAGTACGTCAAGCCTGTGTATTGTCACTGTGCTTATTTAACTTATATGCAGAGTACATCATGAGAAACGCTGGACTGGAAGAAACACAAGCTGGAATCAAGACTGCCAGGAGAAATATCAATAACCTCAGATATGCAGATGACACCACCCTTATGGCAGAAAGTGAAGAAGAACTAAAGAGCTTCTTGATGAAAGCGAAAGAGGAGAGTGAAAAAGTTGGCTTCAAGCTCAACATTCAGAAAACGAAGATCATGGCATCTGGTCCCATCACTTCATGGCAAATAGATGGAGAAACAGTGGAAACAGTGGCCGACTTTATTTTGGGGGGCTCCAAAATCACTTCAGATGGTGACTGCAGCCATGAAATTAAAAGATGCTTACTCCTTGGAAGAAAAGTTATGACCAACCTAGACAGCATATTCAAAAGCAGAGACATTACTTTGGTAACAAAGGTCTGTCTTATCAAGGCTACGGTTTTTCCAGTGGTCATGTATGGATGTGAGAGTTGGACTATAAAGAAAGCTGAGCGCCAAAGAATTGATGCTTTTGAATTGTGGTGTTGGGGAAGACTCTTGAGAGTTCCTTGGATTGTAAGGAGATTCAACCAGTCCATTCTAAAGGAAATCAGTCCTGGGTGTTCATTGGAAGGACTGATGTTGAAGCTGAAACTCCAATACTTTCGCCACCTGATGTGAAGAGCTGACTCATTTGAAAAGACCCTGATGCCGGGAAAGACTGAAGGTGAGAGGAGAAGGGGATGACAGAGGATGAGACGGTTAGATGGACATGAGTTTGAGTAAACTCCGGGGGTTGGTGATGGACAGGGAGGCCTGGCGTGCTGCAGTCCATGGGATCTGAAAGAGTCGGACATGACTGAGTGACTGAACTGACTGAACCGAGGTGATAAAGCAGCTTCCCTGGTGGCCCAGGCGGTAAAGAATCCATCTGCAATGCAGGAGACACAGGTTCAGTCCCTGGGTTGGGAAGATCCCCTGAAGAAGGGAATGGCAACCACTCTAGAATTCTTGCCTGGAGAATCTGATGGACAGAGGAACCTGGTGGGCTACACTCCATAAGGTTGCAAAGAGTAGGACACTACTGAGCGACTAACACACACACACACACACAAACACACACAAAATGTGATAAAAATGCCCCTAAGAAACTTCACATGAACAAAAACTGCATTCTAAGACTTTGGGGAAAAAGAAAAAGGACCTGAGATTTATAATAGGCATGCCATTTCTGTGCAATAGGATGGTCCATGGTAGAGATCTTCCAAATAGCTGTGTGTCATTATTCTAGCTGAGATCAGTCACCTGGATGACAAAAGTGATGCAAACCACAGCTCGCCGTGCAAACCTGGAAGCTCACGGTCCATCAGGCTGGGAGGACTGAGAGAATGAATACGCGTGAAGCCCTGAGAGCAGGTCCCGGCATACTGTGAGTAACCGTGTCCTCCTGTTCTACAGCTCGGGGATGAAAGGGGCTCTCCTGGTGTTTTTCCATTCCATCACCTTTCTCTGTTGTCACAGCCCATTCTGCCCATCCTGCGTGGGCAGGTGCCCTGGTCCTCCCCGCCTTCCACCCTGAGCTGAGTTCACTCTCCTTGCTCACAGCCTTCTTCGCCAAGCAGGAGGGACTCAAGCCTGCCAGCCCCCTGCCCCGGGAAGCAGACAAGGACGCTGCTCCATCATGAACTGCGGGAGGTGGGGCAAGTTACCTGACTTGGGTCTCAGTTCCCTCCTCTGTGAATGGAGGCGAAGCATCACCTTCCAGGGGTGATGTGAGGTGCAGTGTCAGGCACCTGAGTGCTGTATAATCCTCTGCTACTTCGATTATGAGTAGTATTATGGTCACAGAACTTTTCTTAGCTTCTCCAGGGACCAGCTCCTCACTGTTGTTGCTACCTACATGACCGCTGTGACCTGGCCCATGTTCATTCATCTGAGTCCACAAATATTTACTGAGTGCTGACTGTGTGCTACACCCTGGGCATATAGGGATGTGAGAGATATTCAATGATCATTTTTTTAAAATTGTAGTTGATTTACAATATTATATTGGGTTCAAGTATGCAGTATAATGACTCAGTATTTTTACAGATTATACTCCATTAAGTGATTAAAAGATAATGGCTATAATTCCCATCAATACACCCTTCTTGCTCATCTGTTTTATACATAGTAGTTCATATCCCTTAATCCCATATCCTTAACGTGCCCCTCCTTCTTCCCTGTCAAGTGGTTTTTAAAAATTTGTTTCTTTGGGATCTTATTGTCTCTACATGGCCGTATTGATGCTGGAACGACGTCTACCCCTTAGCAGGCACTTACCCTGTAACCTTTCTCAGCCAGACCCTTACACTGCCCTGCTCACTGAGCCTGACTCCCTATTTCCAGCTAAGGACGCTGAGGTGCGGAGAGGTCAGGTGACTTGCCCACACTACTGAGCTTTGAATGGGGGCTGTTTTAGGCCTAAGCTCTCTACCACACTCTGGGGGCCTTCTTTTGTAGAGCCCACCTCCCTGTTCTCGGGGGCCAACTTCCCTGGGCACAGTGAGACCCCGACTCAATTCTAGCCCTGAGAAACTGAGAATCCCTCATTAGCATTTGGCCTCAGCCACCAGAAAACCTTTCCTGTGATCGGGAGCATCGGCAGTCCGCTCCTGTCGTGGGCCTGTCTTTGGAGGTGCTGCATGGAAAATATTAGCCTGTGAGCTCAACGACTATTCAGAAATGCCCTCCAAAGAGGCACACACATTCCAGGAATCGTTGAGTGTGAAAACGGCAAATGAGGGTCCAGGTTCCAGGCATGTACTTAGGGACAAAGCAAATGTCACGTGTATCCTTGAGCCCACAGATAGCTGGGAGTGGGTCATCTGGGAGACCCTCATGAGAAACGAAACCAGAAGATGTTGTTTTTCTGACTTTAGATCCTTTGGGGCACACAGGAGGAGCATGGGCAACTGGCCCGGGACCCACGTACCACCAGAACCGAGCAGGAGAGGCCCCTGCTCAGCCTTGAAAATGCACTTGCCCTTGTCACGCACAGAAGCCCCAGACCTACTGTCCCTCCCCATTTGTTCTTTCAGCCGCTAGTCCACACAGTGAGCTGAGGGCCATGGTACCCAGCACGGCGCAAGGGCCTGTGGGGGACGTGCCCACAGCCTTCAGGTAAACTAGCTCTTTTGCCTACTCTTTCTGTCCTTTGTGTGTTGGATTGTCACAGTCATCTAACGCAGAATTTTGCAAAATGCAACCCACTATATTAAAAACATGCCTGCCCTTTAATCTAGCAATTCCAGTTTCAGGAATGTAGCTTTAGACTCAAGCATGTGGCTATAAGAAGGTTCAGACAATGTTCCTTTTTTAAATTTTTCGTTTGTTTGTTTTTAATAGCAGCAAAGGACTGGGAACAATAGGAGGGTGGTGACCAAACGACAGGTATACCACACAGAGGGGTGATATTTGGCTATTAAAATGATTTTGTAAAAGTGTATTTACGGAAGGCAGAGTCCAGTTATGTTATCAAGGGAAAGGAGCAGCTGTAAATTATACCAGGATCATACGGCCTGATCCTGTGTGTGTGTGTGTGTGTGTGTGTGTGTGTGCATACACGTGCACACACACACATCTCTCTCTGAGTAGCAATGTCTGCACATGACCTGGTGTCTGGTGTTTCATTGTCCTGACAAGAGCTGTGCAGGGCCCCCTGGGTCACCACTGGAGGAGTGAATCACCACCTCCAAGGGCCTAACGGGACCCTTTCGTCTTTCAGAAGGTGTGTGTTGGTGGGGGACTGGGAGTGGGCGGGGGTAGCTTATTTCCCCAAGATGCTTCCATCCAAGTGGAGGCCGTGCACCTGGTATGACAGCCCTGGACTCGCTCCATTCCTCCAGCCCCTATCCTTGTCACCCTCTTGGATTGTGAGTTTGGAAGGAGAAGAAGCTGGGCAGAAATCACCGAAACCCTCTTGGGTCTGCTCTCCCGTGCTGTAAATCTCGCGGAACAGGCCATCTGGTCCAGTTCTGCCACAGCGGGGTGAGTGAGATACCTAATTCTGGGATTCAGTGTTTGGAAGGACATGAAGCCAATACAGTCGTGTCTCTCCAGCTTCGGTCGCTCTGTGTCAGTGGCCTTCTGGTCCCCTCTGCCTTACTCTGTACCTTTCTTTATGACTCGGTTGGCTCAGGACTCAGGTGAGGCTGTGAGAAAGGGGATATGACTTCTGGCCCCCCTCAAACCCCTTAACATTCTGGGCCCTCTTTTTAAAATAAGCAACACTTCACTGTCAGGGAGTGAAAGCAAAGCAAAAGTCTCACGCCCTCCCTTTCTTTCTCTCTCCCTCTCTTTTCTTTCTTCTGCTTTACCTAAGCTTTTTGTAAATATATGCATATGGTTAAATTATGAAAGAAAATATCTTTGTGGGTCAATCCAAATGATTTGGTAGGAGTGCTACCTGAATCTTTAAGGCTCACTGAAGGTTTTCTGTCTACATAAGCCACTGATGCCTATAACAATATACTGAAGGATTTTCTTAAAGAGAATGGGAATTCAGGGATAAACAAATCAAATCCTAGAACAGCTGTGTAAATGTAAATATAGAAGACTTTTAGTGTATATGGCTCCATTTGACTAGCAGAAGGAACTTAAGGTTGATGATTGTGTACACAAGTCATCTTCTCTCAAAAATGGACAGAGAGCAGTTCTTTAGAACGGTTCTCAGGGGGAAATGAGAAGTTTTGAAAAGCAGTTTTGGATCAAAGGCACTTTCAATGTGCACTTATGAGTTAGTGCCCATCCAAACTTCTGTGGGTACCTACAATTCCAGCTTCTCCAAGCCAGGCAGCAGCTTTGTCCTAAGCTTATACTTAGGTTTGTCCAAGCGTCACAAAGCTTAATAATCTAATGCATTCCCTCTTCCTAAAGCCAAACAGTTATTTTTGGTGACTGTGTAGGAAATAGGTGCCTACAACCTGCTGGGCCCTGCCACCCATGGCATCACCCTATTGCAATTAATGACTATCACGAAGAACCTTCCGTTAATTCCTCACTTGAATTCGGCATCAAGACAAGCGAAAACTTTTCTTATGCTGTTATCAGCAGGCGAAAACTTATTTATATAAATCCTTCTTTGTCTCTTGTAACAGTCTTTATTTTAAAATCTGTTTTGTCTGATATAGAAGCCATTCATTCACTCCAGCTTTCTTTTGATTTCCATTTGCTTGGAATACCTCTCATCATCCCCTCACTTTCAGTCTGTATGTGTCCCTAGATCTGAAGCGGGTCTCTTATAGACAGCATGTCCATGGGTCTTGCTTTTTTTTCTATTCAGCCAGTCTGTATCTTTTGGTTGGAGCATTTAATCCATTGACATTTAGGATAATTATTGTGATGTCCGTTCTTATCGGCACATTTTGTTAATTGTTTTGGATTTGTTTTTGTAGGTGTTTTTTTCTCTCCCTCATCTTTTGTTCTCTTGTGATTTAATGACTCATTTTAGTGTTGTGTTTGGATCCCGTTTTCTTTTGTCTGCTATAGATATTTGTTTTTTTGCTACCATGAGGTTTTGATATGGCAGTCTATATCTAAACAAGAGTGTTTTAAATTGCTGACCTTTTCATTTCGAATGCATTTCCAACATCCTGCATTTGTGCTCGCCTCGTCTCACAACTGCCAGTTTTGGTATCATATTTGTGTGCAGGTCATTTTCTGCCCCTGCTGTATGCTTGCGTTTTCCTGGTGAACTTTTTCATTCATAATTTTCTTGTTTCTAGTTGCGGCCTTTTCTTTTGCACCTAGAGAATTTCCTTTACTTTTATTGTAAAGCTGGCCTAGTGGTCCTGAATTCTCTTGGTTTTGTGTGTCTGTAAAAGTTTTGATTTTTCCATCGAATCTGAATGAGAGCCTTGCTGCGTAGAGCATCCTTGGTTGTAGGTTATTCCCTTTCATCACTTTAAGTATATCATGCCACTCCCTTCTGGCCTGCAGAGTTGCTGCTGAAAAATCAGCTAACACATTATGGAAGTTTCCTTGTATATTGTTTGTTGCCTTTCCTTTGTTGCTTTTAATATTTTTTTCTTCCTCTTTAATTTTTATCAGCATGATTACTATGTGTCTTGGCGCGTTCCTCCTTGAGTTTATCCTGCCTGGGACTCTCTGCGCTTCCTGGACTTGGGTGACTGTTCCCTTTCCTGTGTTAGGGAAGTTTTCAGCTGTTGTCCCCTCACATATTTTCTCAGGTCCATTCTCTCCTCTCCTTCTGGGACCCCTCCATCTGGCTACTTACCATGTTAAAATCAACTTTGATACGTCTCCCTACCCCGGGGCCTCCCGCAGTCTTCCCCAGCTCTCCATTCTCTAAACGATGCCTCAGGGTGACCTTGGAATCACCTTCAACCTTTCTCCTCCATCTCATGTTTCAGTTCCATCTTCAAATATATCGAGACCCCATCTCACCTCACCACCTCTGATACCCTCCTGGTCCAAATAACTATCACCTCTATTGCGATAGCCTCGTCCCTGTCCCCTGCTCCTACCGTTTCCCACCTGCGTTTTAACCTCAAGGTTAACTCAGAGGGTGTGCCTCCAATGCCCCAGTAGTGACACTGCAGTCCCCAGTGGGGTGTGCCATCGGAGAGCAGCCTGATCCTCACCCCGGCTGTCAGGGCCCTGCCCTGTCAGGCTGTGTGGCCTCCCTGTCTCACCTCCTACTCCCCGTCTACACGGTCACTCTCTTCCAGCCACACCGACCTCCCTTCTGTTCCTAGGACGTGCCGGGCACGTTCCCACCCAGGGCTTTAGCATATGCCGTTCCCTCTGCTGGAACACCCTTCTGCGGGGTCTCCAGATGCTTAGTTCTTTGTCTCCTTCAAGTTGTTGCTTTCAAGCTCTCCATGATCACTCTCATTTAAAATTTCTGCCTGCCCAACACTCCCAGGTGGCGCTGGTGGTGAAGAATCCACCTGCCATTGCAGAAGACATGAGATGCGGGTTCGATCCCTGGGCCAGGAGGATCCCCTGGAGGAGGGCATGGCAGCCCACTCCAGTATTCTTGCCTGCAGAATCCCATGGACAGAGGAGCCTGGTCGGTTACAGTCCGTGAGGTCACAGAGAGTTGGACACAACTGAAGTGACTTATTACGCAACACTCCCCAAACCCTTTCCCCTGTGGTGATATTCTCATGTCTTTTATCTCCACATGCTGTACTACTTTTCTTATTTGTTTATTGTCTGTCTGCCCCAATTAGAACGTCAGCTGGACAAGGGCAGAGATGTTTGTTCTCTCACCGCTGTTTCCCCAGCACCTGGAAGAGTGTCTAGCACATCGTAAGCATTCAGTTGATATCTGTTGAATGAGTGAATGAATCTAAAAGGTGGATGACTGAGATAGGCTTTATTTGTGAGAAAAATAAAAGAAGTATGATTTACTATGCAGCAAAATGTTATGGAGAAGTTCACACCAACACACAGAAAAAAGAAATCAGGCTGCATTGACACTAGAGCACTATAGTGATTTTCTCTGAATGAGGGGCTGCAAATAAGTCTCTATCTTTCTCTCTTTCCCACTGTTGTGTTTAATAATCTACAATTATTGTTTTTGTAATGAAGTAAAAGTAGAAGAATAGTTTTTGGAAAAGTGGTGCTTGCTGTAAGTTATAAGATGCTCAGAGGCAAGGACTGTGTGCAGGTATGTGGGCATTTCTGTGTTCTTCAAATGGAGACTTTCTGTAGACTGAGATGCTCCACCTCTGGCAGGACGGCTGGTTCTGTACTCATCACGTGCTCTTTATACACAACAACTGTTGCCCCAGGGTGTTTGGACTAGTGCGTCACTCAGGCTGACGTTACCAAGAAAGGAAGACACACAATGACTCAGACAACCAGTGGCGGCCTTGCTTGGGTCGCTGGCTAGCATGGCCCCATGAGTAACCAATCATGAGTTTCACTGGGCTCTGTGGCTGACAAAGCATTTTCACACTCATCGTGTTACTTGATCTTTTTTTTTAATTAATTATTTTTGGCTGCACTGGGTCTTCGCTGCCCTGTGTGAGCCTTCTCTATTTGCGGCGTGCGTGCTCAGTCACTTCAGTCGTGTCCGACTCTTTGCTTCCGTGTGGACTGTAGCCCGCCAGGCTCCTCTGTCCATGGGATTCTCCAGGCAAGAATACTGGGGTGGGTTGCCATGCCCTCCTCCAGGGGATCTTCCTGGCCCAGGGATCAAACTCAGGTCTCCAGCATCTCCAGTGTCACAGGTGGACTCTTTACCGCTGAGCCACCAGGGAAGCAGGGGCTATTCTCCAGTTGTGGTGTGCACACTTCTCATTGTGGTGGCTTCTCTTTTTGTGGAGAAGGGGCATAGGTTCAGTAGTTTCAGCTTATAGGCTGTAGGGTGCACGGGCTTGAGTAGTTGTGGTGCATGAACTTAGCTGCCTTGCGGCATGTGGAATCTTCTTGGACCGGGGATAGAACCCTTGTCCCCTGCATTGCAAGGCAGATTCTTAACCACTCGATCACGAGGGAAGTCCATTACTTGCTCTTTGTAACAGCTTTGTATGTTATCTGTCATTTCCTTCCCCCAGGCAGCTTAGAGAGTTTAAGTATTTGTCCAAGATCTCATAGGTGGCTTCTCCCAAAAACAGCCTGGAAGTTACAGACAGGAGTTGGTCAGCAGACTTGTCTAAAAGGTGTAGCACTGGGGATGAGCTGATTACAGCCAAATCCTGGATGTGCTTAGAGGAAATGGAAGTGGAGAAGTACAGTAGGATTTGTTTTGGAAAGGAGATACAATGACTCTATTATCCTAGCAGCATGGGTGTGTTTCTTGGGTGTGGGGACTACCTTTGTTTGGAAAAAAAAAAAAAAAGACCTTAATACATGCCTGGGGTAAATGTGAGGTCTTTATATTGAAACCACTTTGCTGTGCAAAAAGAAAAAAAAAAAAACAAAATGTGGGAGGCATTTTTTAACCACTAGGAGAGTGTGGGAGAGTATAAAGGTGAAGTTGCTCAGTCGTGTCCGACTCTTTGCGACCCCATGGACTGTAACCTACTAGGCTGCTCCGTCCATGGGATTCTCCAGGCAAGAATACTGGAGTGGATTGCCATTTCCTTCTCCAAGGGATCTTCCCGTCCCAGGAATCGAACCTGGGTCTCCCGCGTTGGAGGCAGATGCTTTAACCTCTGAGCCACCAGGAAAGCCCAGAGTATAAAGGAGAGAGGAAGGAGCAGGGGAAAGGGCAACATGGAGAGAGGCGGCAGGGAGCGGGGAAGTGTCCATGTCCGGGGCCAGAGGCCATGTGAAGATCAGAGATGCTCTTCTGTTGGATTTTGAAGTTGTGCTGCTGTGATAGAAATCTGTTCTCCCTTATAGCCCTTTCACTCCTGTAATAGTTGACAAATTCTGCTCAGCTCACAGGTATTCTGTGTGAGAGAGAACCTTGATATCCTTGATGAGAGTTGTGGCATGAAACAGCACAGAGTAAGGACCGCACGCACAGGAGCAAACAGCAGGGCAGGGCAGGGCTGGGGAAGACAGAAGGAGCCACGGGCACGCCGGCCACTAAGGATGCGCAGCGATCGTGGGGGAGGCCCTCGGCTTCTGAAGGTCATGAATCTGATCACTCAAGCCGGCTTTACCCAGATCTCCACCAGGTGGGGAGAGGTAGCTAATAATCATAGTTACATCCAAAAAGAAAACACTAGGGTTGACGTTTAGTAAAAATTTATTTTCCCCTCTAATTAAGTTCCTTTGGTTGAGTCAAAAGGCAAGAATTAACAAGTGCAAAGAACAGCAGACTTGTTCCCTGCCCCGTTTCCTACCTTTCTTGGGAATAAGGCTTAATGGACACTTTTCTTTAATAGACAGTGTCACGGCGTTAGTCATTCAGAAGGTCTGTTTACCAGGGCGGATTTTCAGATTCCAGAGAACCTGAAGGATGCAGCACAGCTAAGTAACATTCGGGTTTATCCATCAGTCCCCTGTGAGTTTGTTCAACATGGGTCAGTTTCCCTATTTGTTCCCATAGATTGGTAACTGCTGGCACTGGACACAAGCTGGGATTTTCTGTTGTAAACCTTTTGCTCTGCCTAGGGCTGGGCTCAGGCGCAAGGTTACGCATAGCTCTGACCATATCAGAAGGAACACAAGGGCCATCCTTGTGGATGAAGCATTCCCATGAGGCAAGCCCAGAGACATCCTCCCCTATCCTTTCTCATTTCACCCTGTCCTCATCATCATTCCTCTCCAAGGAGTCTGCAAGAAGGGTCTGTGCCCAGGTCAGTCAGGATCTGTTTTCCAAGAGGTACCCTGGGACCACAGTGGGAACATGCAGTCACAGTCGTCCTCTGACGGCACCCTACAACGACTGTGATAAGAAGCCACTGTCTCCAAGTCTCATTCCCCATCCTGTAGGGCAGGAGCCTGAGGCATCTCAGCGTAGGGCTGCTTTGGAGAGGAAGACACCAGGCAAGCTGACCCGCCACTTTGGCCAGTGACACCTGCTTTGCTTCCACCATAATCAGCACATCGGAAGAGCAGCCTCAGGCAGGTGCCCAGAATTGGGGGGGAATTTCCCTCAAAGAGGAGCGCCCTCTGACCAGCCAATACCGTATCTCCCTTCACTCATCTTCAAAGCTGCCTTTCTCAGTGCAAATCCATGAGCTGGCAGGTGAGTTTGACCATCTGTCACTAGGGATTTTGATTCCCTTCCATCAGTCCCCCAAAGCCTTTATTCAGTTATTTCAATCTCAAAAAGCATTTGAATGTCCCTCCATGCCTTAATTCATTGGGCACTGAATTGCCTGATATTATGAGGCACATGGTGAAGCCGGTGGGCTGGGGACAGAGGAGAAGCCTGCACTGCCCACCAGAGGCTTTGGGGCTGCTAGAGGGCAGAGGACATTGAACAGGCCCGTGCGAGGAGACAGGAGAGGCTCTGATGGTTGTAGCCTGGGGTCTGTGTGTCTGAGGACAGGATGGCCTCCACTCCGTGTGCCCCTCTCCCCTCTGTCCCTTTCCTCTTCTCTGTCCCCATCTCCCTTCTTATTTCCTTTCCCCTTCCCCTCTGTCACCCAGGGACCACCTGTCCCCTTGCTCCAATCTTCCCTTCATTCACATGCAAAATTTTGTCCCTCCTCCAATTCTCTTTTCTTACCCCACCCCTATCTTTCCCACACATCAGCCAGTCTCTCCAGACCAGTGGAAATTCTCCCCAGTCAGGCAAGGAGGAAGCACATCCACCCCCCAAAACACAAGGAACAGAACCAGCGCGGAGAATCGGAATCACGTCAGACATCTCCCAGGGGAGAGAAAAAGGCCATAGATGATAACAAAAATGTTGCTCGCTGCCATGACAACCACAGCCATTCAGCCACAGCACCAAGGGTGTGGAGGCAACAAAATCAACTGCGTGTTTATTTCCCCAGCACAACCAGGCTCTCTAAAGCCGGAGGAGGCCAAGAAGATGCCTTCAGTCCTCTGCCCATCACCTGCCAGAGAACCAGGATACTTGGTGGCAGTTGGCCTACCTTTCCCCAAACAGCCATCTGTTGTGACATCACTGTCAGCTGAGCCTGACTCTTCACTTGTATCAGCCAGCTTCCAGAGTGTGCCATGTGCCCAGGTGAGGAGGCTCAACCCCAGGCTGGCGTGAGTGGCCCCCGTCTAGGGGCACAGGCAGAGCCATGGCCAGCATTGATGGGGTGGCTGCAGGACCCAGAAGGCTCAGTGCAAACTAGATTACGTCTGTGGACAGGAAGGTGGGAGGTGGAGCCCCACCTAACAAAACAGGAAGCAGCATCGTTATGAAGAATAAAAGCTAACAGTGAGAAACAGAGTAATCAATAGGGGCCCTGTCCCTGGCCTCCACCCACATCACACAACTGAAGATTTAAAGGGCCAGTTAAGAAAAGGCCGTGAAGGGATCACTTAGCATTTCGGTCCCAGTGAAAGTGTTAGTCGCTCAGTTGTGTCTGACTTGTTGCAATCCTATGGACTGTAGCCTGCCAGGCTCCTCTGCCCATGGGATCCTCCAGGCAAGAATACTGGAGTGGGTTGTCATTCCCTTCTCCAGGGGATCTTCCCGACCCAGGGGTGGAACCTGCATTGTGGGCAGATTCTTTACTGTATGAGCCACCAGGGAAGCCCCTTTCTGTTCCAAGTCTTTAATAAATACGGACAGAAATGTCCTTAAGCTGTATTGTGAGCTGGGCCAGCCAGAGAGTCAGAGGCAGACTGCTTCTCGGGGGAGTAGCCCTTTCCAGAGAAGCTGCCACCTGCTCTGAGGGCGTTGGCAGGTGGCAGCAGCACCCAAGGGCCCTGGGCCTCTGATCTCCAGTTGCTTCTGCACTGTTAGGAGGACAGAGGAGGCTGAAGCCACCTGGGCACTCTCCCCATACTCTATTCCTCTCCATTACCCTAGGGATCATGTGGCTTTCAAGGGTCTCTGCACTGAAATAATATTGCCAAGTGCCAGACATCTCAAATTGTGTGAGATATTAGTGGAAGTATAACAATATTGCCTGCCATCAGGAAACTCCTTTAAGAGAAGGCATGTGTGCTGGACATTGGGGAAGGTGGAACGAGGTGGCGGAGATGGGTTGCACCGCTGCTGCCTGTCCTATTAAATATGTCATGGGTTCAGAGCCACATGGGCGTTTGTGAATCCCATTCCTCTATTGGCTAAATGGAGCTCGATTTGTGTGTGGATCAAAGAAAAGCTACTTATCCCTACTGGATATCTCCTTCTAATTCACCAGCACTGTTCAGTAGGGAAAGGTGAAACAAAGGCTGAATTCATTCACAGACAGGAGCTTCAGAACCCAAACATCAAGGAGATAGCTCAAAACTTCAAAAAACAGCTCTGACCTAAGTTTTCCAACATTTTATATTTTCAAAAATCATAGGAAAACGATGAACTATCCAAAAAGAACAAATTTCACTTCAATTTTCGTTTAAATGCCTCAAAGCAAAAAAAAAAAAAAAAAAAAAAAAAATCCAGAGTTCTGTCTCTTTTCCCACTGCTGGCAGCTAGGCTGGGAGCCCCTTGTTTTCTCATCTTTTCCCACCTTGTGGTGAAGGTCTGCCTTTCAAACAGGTGAGGGCAGAGACTAATCAATATGATAGCTGCTCAGTGCTTCAGCATAAGAGAAGGTGAACGTTTATATCCAAACATCTTAAATTTACCACACCACCACATGGGTCCACAAACAAACAAAACAAAAGTTGGCTTTAAAACAAATGCCATTGGAAAACAGTCTCTTTAAAATTTATACATACACCTACCATATGTTCTATCCCTAGGTACTTATCCAAGAAAAAAGAAAACACATGTCCATGAAAAGACTTACATGAATGTTCATAACAGCTTTATGTGTGATAGCCACAATTGGAACAATCCAAATGCCCATCAGTAATGAATAAATGAATGTGGTATAAATGAACAGCCAAACAGATTGTGGTATATCCATACATCGGAATATTACTTGGCAATGAACGAGAAACTAGTGATATTAACAACAAGATGCATGAGTCAAAATAATTATGCTGATTGAATGAAGCCAGACAAAAAGGAATTTATATAAAACTTTAGAAAATGAAAACTAATCTGTTATAAGGAAAAGCAGATCAGTGGTTGCCTGGGAGGAAAGGTCTGGGGAACCAGAAGGACAGATTGTGAAACAGGTGATGGATATGTTTGTTGTCTTCAATGTGGCAATGGTTTCATGTGTCAAGACTTGCCCATTTTACACTTTAAATGTATGCAATTTATTGTACCAATTATGCTTCAGTAAAGCCACTTAAAAAGATAAAGAAAACATATGCCATATCAGTCACAGGGATTAGGTATATATCCTTGCCTTAAATAACTAGAAAACCAGAAAAAGTATATGAAATAACCACATACAACATTGGACGACAGTCAAGGCAAGACTGTGGAGGGAAACTAGCAAGGTGCCTCCTGCAATGGCCCCAGCTCATTGTCTAGAGAGAACTCAAATGAAGCTGATGGGCTTGTGGACTTGAGACAGAGTTCAGAGTTTCTGGAGACCAAGAACGTTCACACTTTCAGGGCAGTGTGCCAGAGAGAAGGGAGTTCTACACACGGAGAAAAACCCCATTGTCTGGTTAGAAACCTTGTCTTTGATCTCTGATCATTGACTGCCTGTGGAAAAATTCCTTGAGGCAAGAAAAAGAACCATCTAAAAGGAGCAGATGGATCAATTTCTGGAGTTTTTACAGGGCTGCAAATCATTGGCATTCTCACCAGCCAAAGTGCAGACCCTGTATCACATGGGTTGTGTCCTCAGAAGGGTATTCCCTTAATCACAGTGCTAAATTAGTCCTCGACTAAATGTTGTTCTGGACAAAGTTGAAACGCAAGCCCTGAAAAGATTAAACTGTTTCCAAGTAACTGTGAGCCAGAGCAAAGTCCAACACTCTCTCCAGGAATCAAACAAAATCTGATACCTAATACTGTAAAATGTCCATTACTTAGCATCCAATAGAAAATCACCGGGCGTGCCAAACAGCAGGAAAATATGACTTGTAACTGGGACGAAAAAAAAATAGAAATATGCCCAGAAATGGCAGAGATGATGAAACTGGCAGGCAAAGACGTTAAAATCGCTATGATAAATCTTATAAATATATTCTAGGATGTTAAAGGAAACCATGAACTCAATTATGAGAGAAATAGAAGACATAAAAGAAAACTCAAGTGGAACATCTGGAGGTGGAAAACACAATAGCTGAAAAACAAATTGTGAACAAAAATCATCGTCTCATTGTTAGTGGAATTCACTTTGAGCCTGTCAAGTGATCACTGAATCATCTCTTCCTTGGAGACGCTTCCTTGGCTGGGACAAACTTAGTATTCTGTGTTCTCACAGTGCTTCAACCTCTTCTTCAAGTACTTGCCATGGTGGTATTATTTCCGTTATCCATGAGACTACGCATTGCATGTCTATAAGGTCCATGAGAGCAGGGGCATGTTTTTGCTTACCTCTATGCCATTGCCTGGCCTCAAGAAAAGCACTCAGTAAATATATTTTGAATGAATGAATGAACTGCTGTCATCGGCTTTGCAGTGGGTTCATCCAGCAGCTCTTATCTGACTGTTCATCAGCACAGTGACCCTGATTGACCACGAGCTACGATTCTCACATGGCTCCAAGGAATGTGCTGCCTGCAGGCATGGTTTAGTATGAACAGATGATTCACTGAGTGACCTGCAGTGAGTTGCTTAATGTCTCTGACCTTTGGTGTCCTCAGCTATTAAATGAGGTTGTTGAAATGGATGGTCTCTAAGAACCCCCAGCTCTGATGTTCCAGGACGCAGTTATGATCCAGTCTCCAAAAACGCTCCTCCTCCCTACAGGGTCCTCAACCTCTTGCCCCTATGCCCTTGAATGTGCTCTCTCTGCCTTGAATCATGGCTTCTGTGTAACCACCATGCAGAGAGTAGTGTGTGATTTCTGAAGCTGAGTTATGAAAGGCACTGTGGCCTCTGCTTTGGCCTCTTGGATCTCCAGCCACCACGTCAGAAGAACACTCAATCAGCCCTTGGGGAGAGGTCCTCATGGCGAGGAGCTAAGGCCTCCCGCCAATGGCCAGGTGAACAAAGCATCCCGGGGGCCAGACCCTCCGGCTCCAATCAGACGCTCACTTGACTGCAGCTCAGGCTACAGCTGACCTTCACTTAATGGGAGATCAGAGCTGGAGCCACCCAGCCAGACTACTCTTGAATTCCTGACCCACAGGACCTGTCAGCCAGTCAGTTCAGTTCAGTTGCTCAGTCATGTCCAACTCTTTGCGACCCCATGGACTGCAGCACCCCAGGCTTCCCTGCCCATCACCAACTCCCAGAGCTTACTCAAACTCGTGTGCATTGAGTCAGTGAGAGGTACTAATTGTTGATGCTGGTTTTTTTTTTTTTTTTTTTTGAGGGGATAAATATTTGCTATTTATTTATCTGACTGAAGACTTATCTTTGATATGTAACTTGTGGCCATAAATTGATAAAGATACCAACAATACACCAGGAAAAATGGGCAAAAGATTTGACCAAGCACTTCCCAAAAAAAGATAACCACCCTGGAGCAGCAAATGGCAACCCACTCCAGTATTCTTGCCTGGGAAATCCCATGGACAGAGGATCCTGGGAGACTACAGTCCCTGGAGTCACAAAGAGTCAGACACGACTTAGTGACTAACCAACAGCAACATGGACTTGTCAGTTTCTGTTATGTAAGTACTGTAAGAAGCTAAATAATTCAAAGCATTATTTGTGATTTTAAAAAAAGATAACCAAATGGGAATAAGTATATGAAATGGTGCCCCAACTTCACCACCCATGAGCCAAAGGCAAGGCAAAACCACAATGGCTAAAATCAAAACCCTGACAACGTGTAGTGTTTTAAACCACTAAGGTTTGGGGTAATTTATCATGCAGCAGTAGGGAGCTAGTATACTGGTAATGGAAGCTGTCTCTCCTTCAGTCTTTCATGACTCCTGCTGTGGAGAAAAACGCTGACTCAGTCTCCAAAACAGACATCTTTCTCAATTTGGAGACCAAGCTGGGGGCTTGGAATCTTGATCAAAATCTCCAGGAATACACAAGCCCCTCTTTCCTTCGTTGGCCCCAGCAGGTCTGACATCACCCCGTCTCTACTACATTCTCCCCACTCTTTTCCTTCTTTTTTTTTTTTCACCAGCAATTTTGCACTCAGTTTCAACTGTTTCACTCCCATTCTGCTTCTGATTTTCTAGGTGGCCTTCGGATACAGGTCCTGCTCTCCTGAATGACTTTTCCAACTTCCATAATCCTTTGAATATCCTCAGAGTCCCTGTGGGCACACGGCAGGTGTTGAACAAGTATTATTTACTACCTTGGTATAGGTCCTCTGGAAAGCTGACCCTGAGCAAGGATTAAGGTTCTAATGATTCGGCTAGAAGGTCCAAGTCTAGGGGGATGGAGGTGAGGGAAACAAACGGGACAAAAAGCGGTGCAATGCCATCTGGCACGTTCCTGTGGGGGTTTTGTTTCACTGTGAGTACCCCCTGAGCTTCTAGGGGACGCCAGGTTTATGCATCCCAGAGCTTGTCCAGAAAGGCTGCAAGAAGGAGTCATGCTCCAGGGTCGTTTATGGAAGGAGTCATGCTCCTGGTCGAGAATGGAAGGTAGAGGAATGTATCTGCCCTGCTTCTGCTTCTACCTCCCAGGTTGACATTCACCCCCAAGGGGAGTTAGCTCCCTAGCATTCTCCAGCCCCTGATGACCTCCCAGGAAGCCAGACTCCATGCCTTTGGTGAGGAATTTAATCTGGGTATCCAGGGGCAAGTGGGACATCAGGTGAGAGGGGGAACAGTCACTGAGGCACCTGTGAGGATGCACAGGACGTGTGTAGCATACAGGTGCCTTCTTGGCCCCGTTTCTGGTTCCTTAGATACTAGCTTGTCGGCACTGCTGTAGGAAGGCCTGGCTTCATGTTCTGACTGCATCGGTTCCTCCAGTGTGTGATGTGGGTGGAGATAGAGTGAGGCTGCGTATTAATGGGAGCTGACCCTTGCAGGCTTCAAGACAGATGGACACACTCAAATCCTGGTGCTCTAAAATGCAGGGCTTTGTGAAGCCAGCTGGAGGGAAGATCTTGTCCCTCAGCCGAGTGGGGTCTCTCAAACAGTAACACCCAGTGGCTTAGAAAATGCAGTTTAATGGAGCAGAACTGGAGTTTTTGAGCAGTCACTGGGCTGTTTTAGACAAAATTCAAAGGCCCTGAGGCACTTTTTTTTTTTTTTTTGCTAGAAAGACAGGTGTTTCCTCCCAAGAGTTCTTTAGACTTCTTAGAAGAAACCCCAGGAAATGGGTTGCAAGCAGTAGGTGGAGGCCTCCATGATCCCTCAGAATCCCAGTGTGCTAAGAGGGCAGTCCAGCTCTCATTAACAGATGAGGATGGATGGTTGGGTGGGTAATGGATGGATGGATGGGTGGGTCGGTGGGGTGGTGGATGAACTGATGAGGTTACTGTTCAGTTTTGTAAAAACCCGAGGTGTTGTCCAGGCATCTAACACCCTTAAATGCCCATTTCCTAGAGGCAATCAAGGAAGTCATAGCTGTGTGTTTTTACCTTCTGAGTCTCTCCAACATGCATTTTTCCTGTCCCTGACACAGCCACCCTCTCCGATCCCCTAGCCTTCTGGCTTGTTATCAACTCCATGCTGTCTCTTTGCATTAGAGTGACAAGAAGCAGCACAGAGCCGCCAACAGGAGTCTGGAGCTGTAATTTGCACTGACATTCACTGGTGTTATCCACTTAGTGCCTGGTAAGCCAAATAGGAGATTTGTCTGATTTTGATCCCAGGAAGAGAAATGACAGCCCTGCCCTGCTCCTGCCTCTCAAAGCCAAGCGCCGGGCCAGTCCTCAGCCTGAGTCCTGGCTGACAACACCCACCTTTGTGATGCGGTATCGTTTTCCTTTCCTCCGGCTGCAACTGCCTTCCAGACCTGACATCTGGCAAAACACTGGATGGGGAGCTGTGGCTGGGGGGTGGGAGGAGGCTATGCCATCTTCTCAGCTGCTGACGGTACTGACTACGGGTGGCCACAAGGCCTCAGAGGACCCTCTGGGGAATCTCAGTGCCTCTGGGAAGTCAGGCCCCAGCTGAAAATACTCCAACAGCCCTTCTTCTGCGCCCCCCACCCCCGCCCTTAAACTCTCCTGACTCTAAGAGAAATGAGGCTGAATGAGACGTTTGTGAGAAGAGCACCAAGGAGTCAGCCTGCGGTGCAGCCCTCTACATAATTTACAAAATGAAGATGTGGGGCCCCTCGTTCAAAAAAGCAGGAAAAGTGTCGTTGGAGGTTCTAAAACACAAAGCCTTTTACATTTCTTCGGTGGTCTCTCTCTGGTCTGTCACCGTGATTTTATTTGTGATGGAATGCTGTCCCAAGTATACATACATGCATATTATTTACTAATATTAGCATGATTTTTACCGTTCATCTTTAGATTACACCGTGACGGTTCTAAATGCACACAGAACTGTTAACTCTGACGCAGTACCACCAAGGTGACGTAGTTAATATTTCATAAAGGCACTTGCATCTCTAGTTCATCTCTTCCAGAACAATGGAAATGCTCCATCAGACTCTTATTTTCTTATTTCACTTCTCCATACGCTGACGTTTTACCAATGCTCTCTGCCCTCATCTTGCTGAAGGGAAGAGAGACTGTGGTTGCCCTTTCTTTCTATGTCCTCATTTTCAGTATAAACAGTCAATACAGGGAAGTAGCATGAGAATGTGGCTGAGTTCCTCGGCCTTTGTTAGGACACAGTCGTCTTCTTTTTTTGTTCAAGGCAAGTTGAAGGGTGCTTACAGCGGTGAAGTGTGGTCCAAAGCCTCCGTGTGCTTGAACTCACTGGATCCTCTTGACAACCCCACATGACAGGTGAGGTACTTATACTTTTCAGAAAAGAATTGGAGCCACTGGGAGGTTAAATGGCTTGCCCAGGGCCTCAGAACCTGCCCCTGCCAGAGCTGGGATGCTGGCCTAAGCAGTCTGGCCCTGGCGTCCTAGCCTTGCCCACTATGCTCACCTGCTGCTCAGGACAAATCAGGAGAAGACCTGGGGGAGTTGTACCCCTCTCCTTCCCCCTGTGTCTTTATTTGGGTCTATATATCAGGGCTGGGGTGGGCAGAGCATCTGTCCATTCCAGTGGGAATCCATCACATCACTTCCTTCAAAAGTTACCTTTGCTTGAGCCCAGATAAAGGGCTTAACTGACATTTTAAAGATGATGAGGGGGGTGAAGTTCAGCCTTAGAGTCTGCTGGGGCCAAATGAATTGGGGGAGGGCAGCTGGGGTTCTGAAGCAGCCCCTTCCTCTCAGCTGTTGTTGGGTTTGGGGGTGGGAAAGTTTGCACGGGAACCAGGTGGCGAAGCCCCAGCTTGGTTTTCCTTGTCCCTTAATGAAAGGTATGCGTGTGCACACACACACACATGGCCCAGCTCTGCCTCCAGGGCGCGTTCTTAGACACCACGTCTCCTTTTCCCCAGGGTGACTCAGAAGTGGTTCCCACCCGCCGCCTGAAAAGGCGTTGCCTGCAGGTTCACTGGGTCAAAGGGAAAGCCAGAGCGCTGGGCTGCAGGCGTCAGGGGGAGCAAGGATGCCTGGGAGGAGGGAAGTGACAACTCCCTGTGGGGCTTGTGCCAGTAGCAGAGGGCGGGGAGGGCGGGGAGGGGGGGGGGTCGTGGAGCAGAATGAAAGGTCGGGGATCTCACACTAGAGGGATGAGCAGGATCCGATGAGCACTTGACCCAAGGTCCCCGGAAGCTGGAGGGAGCCCTGCGATGCCCAATAGTTTTACAGCGGCCCTAAACGGTTCATCAGCACCCAGCCATCTAATCCCGTTCAGCCATCTTTATGACATCGTTATAGTAAAGCTAGTTACCTTTGCCCCAAGTAGCGTGTGCCCTCAGGTTAGCCATCCAAACTGGGTTATGTCAGATGAGAGCTGAGCCTCCCTGCTGTTAGCATGCAGGTTATGGGACAGAAAGCCCCAGTCCCTCCTACCATGAAGACATCTGTATCTGGTGCATTGATACAGTTTGAGAGTCCTGCAGACACAAATGTCAACGTCCCACCATTTAGGAACTAAAGACAAAAAGTGCAGTCATCCCTCAGGATCCGTGGGCAGTTGGTTCCAGGGCCCCCTGGGACATCAAACTCTGTGGATGCTCAAGTCCTTTCTATACAGTGACATAGAACGAAGGTCCTCCACACCTGAGGCTTTTGTGGCCCCTGAATCCAGGGTGGTGGAACCTGCTGTCCAGATGACCAATGGGACAGGGTAACTGGATACCTGTCCAGGGTAACCAGGGTAACCCCACTCCTACAGATTGGAGCCTGGACTTAGAGAAATGACATCAGTGCAGGAAAGCTCTGGCTTAAAGTGATGTTTTTACAATTTTCATAGCAGTTTCTTTCCACTGTGGGTTTTCTTTTTTCCCCAGAAGGCAGAAGGCATTCTCTGCTTTTCTCCATCTTTGCTGTGGTCTGGTGCCTTGAGGGGAATCTTACTGACCAGCGACAGAGCAGGGCAGAGAGAGCTCTCTTTCCTCTCCTGTGCCCTTTTTTGAGTTGTAACACTCTTTTCCTCTCTGGACGTATTGTTTGGAGAACATCAGCCCCGTTATCTGATGCCTGACGCAAATGTCATACAATGTTGTTAATGTCACAGGACTGACAAAAGATGATGAGGGAGAGGGTCCCAGCAGATGGACAGGTTTTACATTTCATCCCCACTCAGGCCATTCTTAAAAGCCCAGAGCACATAGCAACCACTCTGTCGGTGTCTCAAACAAGAATTCCCCCAAGGGCTATTGCAGGGTCCTTACTCACTTCTCAGGAAATTTGTTTTTTCTTGGTTCTTTTTTACCCTCCTCAAAAAAGTGCTTATAGACCCAGAACTGAGGGACACTAATTGTTGCTCCCTTTCAACAGAAAGGTCAAGGTCCTTTGTTACAAAGCCCAGACAGGTTTTATGGCCCAGATAAGGCTGATCTCCTCTGAAGAGCAGTGGAAAGTTAATTCACCCCTCCCCCACCCCCCGCCGGCTGTCACGTTTGGCCAATTTGAGTGAGAAAAGGGGGCTCATGGGTTTGAGCCTATGAAAACACACAGTAATGGGCTCTCACTTTTCTTTTTGTAGACAGACAAAAGAGACCCCAAAATGTCAGTGCTGGACCTTAAAGAGAAGTTCTGTTAAAAAAAAGAAAAGGCTATTTTCTCCTTTTGTTATAATATCTTCTGTCAACTGTTTCTTCACAGTTATCAGTTATTATTGTCTCCAGCAAAGATTCTGACACTATGATGATACAGTTATGCTTATAAAAGATAGGGGAGGGACTTCCCTAGTGGTTCGGTGGTTAAGAATCCACCTCCCAATGCAGGGGATGTGGCTTTGATGCCTGGTCAGGGAGCTGGGATCCCAGAGGCCGTGGAGCAGCTAAGGCTGTGCGCCGCAGCTAGTGAGCCTGAACGCTGCAACCACTGAAGCCTGCGCATATTCTGAAGCCCGTGCTCCACAGTGAGGACCCAGAGCAGCGTCCCCCGCCCCCGCCCAACAAAAATGGGGGACCTGCTCTCATCTTGGCTTGCAGATTTCCGGGTTTCTTCTGGCTCTAACACAGGAGAGCTGAGTGTGGAATGCCCAGCAGTTGGAGGCTGAGCCCTGGCTGGCTGACCCCCATCCCTGAATTCATCTCCACCAGCCACCAATGAGGTCGAAAGCATCACTTGGCCGTATGGCCACCATGGACCATCCCTTTCAGGTTGTTGTGGGTCGCCATGGAAACAAAGACATCTTAATGTTAAGAATAATTTGCTCCTTAATGGAAACAGTCTCTCTCTAAAGGAAGGTTCACTTGGGAACCATCAGAGTCATCCCCAGTTGCTGGCCCCACCACACCCCTGTCCTATTTTCATCTGCTTGCCTGGAGGTCTCAATTTTGATGATGTATGAGGTGTCAGCCAGAAGGCCTCGTGCTCTGCTGCGAAGCACTATAAAAAGGCAGATGTATGACTGTGTCATCCACAAATACCCTAGAAAGTTAAGTGTTAAACCAATGTTAATAATAAATGTTTCCCTCCGAAGTAGGTTACGGCAGCATCACCAAAGCTGTTTAAAATGTAACAGACCAATAAACTCTCAGGGAGCTGGAGGGTGCCTACCCCTGCCACGGTCCCTGCAGTGCAGTCAGGAGAGCTGTTAAATGCCAGCCCATCTGGTCTGCTTGGAGCCCTTGGATGGAAACCCTCCAAACATCTGAACTTGATCTCTACAAATGAGAAGTCCTGGGACCAGAAAGCCCCCAGGGTATGCAGAAATGACTCTCTCAATGTCTTTTTGAGGAAACAGGGCCCTGACCCACCACACTGACTCAGCCTGCCCACCCCTACCATTTTGTTCGTGGGCTCTCTTGATGTAAATGGAAGAAGACGAAAAGCACTCTCTTTCTGAGGTCCTCCTGGAAGAGGGCATGGCAACCCACTCCAGTATTCTTGCCTGGAGAAACCCCAAGGACAGAGGAGCCTGGCAGGCTGCAGTCTGTAGGGTCGCAAAGAGTTGGACACGACTGAAGCGACTTAGCACACACACACGCTCTAAGTCCTGCCCGACCTCCCACCTCTGGGTGCTGCACTGATCATTTAGCAAGCACTGGTCTTGACTTCCTCCTCCTGCAGGGGTTTGCCCGAAGAGAGCCCCCCAGGTGGGGAGCCTGTAAGAAGAACCACATGCTTATGTGAATACTTGGAAGCTTACTTGGCCAGGTCCCATAGTTGTGCTATCTTTGCTCAAGAAAATTCCAAGCTGAAATTCTGTATTCCGGCCCCTGTGGACGTAAAGTCCTAACCTGTCCTCTTCTTCTCTTGCTCCTCATCCAGTAGTAAGACCGGTGGTTGTCATGGCTCTTGCTGTTTTCTCCTAGAAGGTTCTTCCTGGTCCAAGAGAAAAAGTCAGCACCACTGAGAAGATGAGAGCCAAAATGCTCCAGTGGCAAGCTGGGTTTCCCGGAAGCAGACCCCAAGGGGAGATTCTAGTGAAAGTGACTCATCAGGACGTGTCCTGTAGGGTGGGGAAACAAGCCTGGGAAGGGGAGGAGGACAGACAAGGGCATGAATGTCAGGCAACATCCCTGGAAGGGTAATGCTGGCACAGCCCCTCAGGGGCACTGTGGGTGACACCTAAGTGTCCCCATCAGGGGTGAGGGAATTGGAGAGTTTATAGCCCTCTGTCACCGGTGAAAGGGCTGCAGGGGCAGGACATGCAGGGAACATGGCCAAGGCTGTCCCCGTTGCCTGTGGTCCATCCTCTGCCGCAGATGCAGGTGCTGCTGGGAGCAGAAGCCCCAGGAGAGGCCTTGTGCTCAGACATGCTAAACAGGGCCTTCCCGGGTGGCCCGGTGGCCAGGGCTCCATGCTCCCAATGCCTGGGGTCCAGTTCAATCCCTGGTCAAGGAATGAGATCCCACATGCCACAACAAAGATAGAAGATCCTGCGGGCCACAACTGAGACCTGGCTCAGCCAAATTAAATAAATAAATATTTTTCAAAATAAATCAGGTTGTTTAAAGGGGGGGAAAGTTACATTAAAAAAAGAGAAATGTTAAACAATCTGAGATGTTGACATAGGACCGACAGCTGCTGCCACATGCCCTATACACAGAAAAATAAAGCAAATAAAGGAACTCAAGGTTTACTTCTAGGTTCACGGACTTGTTCGTCACTCATTCAGACATTCAGCAAACATTTATTGACCACCTGCTATTGTGCCAAAGGCAGGGGACTTTTTAAAAAGAAGGTAGCACCAATTTAGTGCTTGAAGGGCTAGGAGTATAACCGTGTGGGTTGGGGAATATGTACCTAACGGCCACCACCCAGCTCAGGTTCAGATCCCACTAGTCCTAACTTCTGTTCTGGTCTGTTCCACCTGGAAGCAGCTCTCTGTCGAATGATGTAATCCAGGGGCTTCAGGGCTGCGCTGCTTAATGTGAACACAGCACCTGGCCATCCCTGGATGAAAAGCACAACAGGAGTGCGAGGTATTATTAGTGTTAAAAGTGGCATTTAGCAACACTAATATAAATAAGCTGACACCAGAGTTTCACTCTGCATTTAGGGAAATGTTCTGGGTCTCCAAGTCCCTTTATCTGAGAATCAAAGGCTCCCACTAGTTATAAAACATGCCTGCCCTGGTTTGTTTTAGGACCTGAGCATTTTCCTGGCATCCTCACATTGGTAAGTCCCCTGCTGATTCCAAGCAGTGTGGCTGCGTGGGCAGCATTTCAGCTACAGCTCAGGTGGGGTGACTTGAGGTCATGTCCATCTATTGCCCATGACCCACCAGTCATGGTCAGGAGGGAGGAACAAGGGAGGAGCAAGTGGGGACTAAGAGCAAAACCTTTTTCATTTGTAGGGTGAAAGAGGAAAAGTGAGAGCAATCATGTCCCTCCATTCCTAGGACCCAAGACTCAGTGATCAAAACAGACCCTGCCAGGTACAATATAGAGCACAAGGATAAATGAGGAATACTTCAAACAGCTTATTTATTTGTTTCACTGTGCTGCCTTTCCTGTGAGGTCTTAGTTCCCAGCTGTGCTCCTTGCAGTGGAAGCTCAAAGTCTTAACCACTGGACCACCAGGGAAGTCCCTGATGAATACTGTTTAAAGTATAAGAATGTCCTGAATATTTCCTGGGATATATTTATATTAAAATATTGTTTGTTACTTATCTAAGATGCAGATGAAACTGGGCATCCTGTGTTTTTCTTCTCCAGTGTTCGCCAGAAGGAATTTACTCCTTTAATTCCTTATCCAGGTGAGAAATGGAACACCAGATATGTCTGGAGCCCATTTCAGGCCTGTGGGAGGTTCAGATCTCTCCAGTTGAGCCATGTATCTAAAGTCATCTAAAATCGATTTTTAAGATCCTCCCTCAGCTGTCCCTAGGGCTGGGAATGTGGACCCAAAATTGTTCTTTAACTGAGACCTTCAGTTACCTAATGCCAAGCAGAAAGGCCCACCTGGAGAGCACAACAGACAAATGCATTTGTGATCAGGAAATCTGAAGCAGAGAAATGACCAGGAGAAGGAAATGGCAACCCCACTCCAGTAGTTTTGCTTGGGAATCCCATGGGCAGAGGAGCCTGGCGGGCTACAGTCCAGGGGGTCGCAAAGAGTTGGACACGACTTAGCGACTAAACAACAACAAGGACCTCTTAGCAGGGCTTCCAATTCCAGAATTCATGTGGAATTCCTTAGATATTTAAAATCTGTGATAGGGTTACCTTAAGCTTATGAAGAAATTAAAACAGTGCTTTATTTTTTTTTAACTATAAGAATGAAAAGCTCATCTAAAATTAAATGCCACATGCGGGGACTTCCCTGGCAGTATGGTGGTTAAGACTCTGTGCTTCCATTACAGGCAATGCAGGTCCCATCCCTGGTAAGATCCTGCATGCCATGTGGCTTGGCCAAAAATAACACATTAAAAATGGTTTCCTCAGGGTGTATGCCCAATAGTGGGATTGTTGGGTCATGTGGTAGTTTAATTCCTAGTTTTTTGAGGCACCTCCATACTGTTCTCCATAGTGACTGTATCAATTTATATTCCCACCAACAGAGCAAAAGGATTCCCTTTTCTCCACACCCTCTTCAGCATTTATTGTTTGTAGATTTTTTGATGAGGGCCATTTGGACAGTGATACCTCACTGTAGTTTTTATTTGCGTGTCTCTAATAATGAGCAGTGTTGAGCATCTTTCCATGTGTTTATTAGCCATCTGTCTGTCTTCTTTGGAGAAATGTCTAGTTAGGTCTTCTGCCTACTTTTTTTTTTTTTTTAATTTTTATTTATTTATTTGGCTGCTCTGGGTCTTAGTTGTAGCATGTGGGATCTAGCTCCCTGACCAGGGATCGAACCTGGGCCCCCTGCACTGGGAGCTCAGAGTCTTAGCCACTGGACCACCAGGGAATTCCCTTCTGCCTACTTTTTGATTGGGTTCTTTGTTTTTCTGGTATTGAGCTGCATGAGCTGCTTATATATTTTGGAGATTAATCCTTTGTCAGTTGTTTCATTAGCTAGTATTTTCTCCCAATCTAAGGGTTATCTTTGCACCTTGTTTATAGTTTCCTTCACGGTGCAAAAGCTTTTAAGTTTAATTAGGTCCTATTTGTTTATTTTTGTTTCTATTTCCATTATTCTAGGAGGTGGGTCCTAGAGGATCTTTCTGGGGAAAGAGTGTTGAAGAGTGTCCTGCCTATGTTTTCCTCTAAGAGCTTTATAGTTTCTGGTCTTACATTTAGGTCTTTAATCCATTTTGAGTTTATTTTTGTGTATGAAAAAAAATGCCACATTCAGATTTAAAGCTGTGGAGAAGCTTCACCATCCCTAAGCCTCGGGCTTGTCAGCACCTTTTTGCTGGCATAGCCCTTTCCCAGTTGTTACCTCAGAGCCTTGATGCCCTCATGAGGGCAGACAGCACAGTTGTCATCCCACCCTTTGGCAGGTCAGGACGATCCAGCCGGAAGGGCCTGTCCAGAGCGATGGGGGTGGTGACAGAAACCTCACCTGTGGCCTCAGTTCTTCCCACCTGAACCAGCTGTTAAGCAGTGGGCCTGGAGCCAGGTTCTGGCTTTGAGAGCCCAGGTCTGGAATGCCAGTCCTTGCCTTCCACAGTCTACCTGTTGGAGACCAAAGATTCATCCCTGACGTTCTTATTGAACAAGGATGATGTGCTGGGATGTACCTCGTGATACAGCTGGGGAAGGTAGACAAGGTTTGGGTCTCCCTCCAGGGGGCTTCCCTTCTGGAGGTGGCATCAGATGGCAACAAGTGCTCGAGGCCAAAGGACCAGGTGGGAGGCGGGGCTGCTTTAGGGACAGCGAACAGGAAGCTCATTCTGGAGAGGGGGTGCCTGACCAGGCCGCCTCCTATCCCCTATGGGCCCCCAGCTTTGCAGACAGAGCAACCGCTGAGCTCCAGGATGGGAATGAGCTTGCTGTCCAAGGGTGTACCAACAAGGTGGAGAGAAGGGAGACGCAGTCCAAGCACCTGGCAGGCTCAGTCTGTGGCCAGGAGCCTGGATTTTCTTTGAATGATGACAGGGAAGCTGCTGGAAAGCCAGCCTTAGCCCAGGTTCTCACCTTCTCCTGTAAAGGTCATCAGACAGAGAGGACAGGGCCTGAGGCAGAGTGGGGAGTACACAGAGACTCACAGGTAACAGCCACGTGTCCCCTTCTGGAAGAGGGTGTGTGTGGCTCCTGGCTGCTGCTGCTGTCTGCTCTCCAAAGCTTGGCTCCGGAAGTCTGGGGTTTTCCCACAATGTATGTTTTCATTTCCTGAAGCTCACGTGCTTCTCCAGAAAGCCAGGAGGGGTCCTGATGAGGTCTCAGATCCCGTAGCAGTCATTTTTAGGTCCTGATGACCTTTTAACACAGGCCAGGATGGTCCCGTGTGCCTATGCAGAAGGCCAAGAAAAGACAGATCGAACTCTCCTGGGGATGAACAGACCTGAGCCCTGGCCCAGTGACTGACTTGGGAGAAAGTCAGTCGGGCACCTTGACCATGGGCTGGATGAAAACATTTTGACCAGTGGTTCTCAGAGTGTGGCCTGCATATCAGCATCAAGTGGGAACTTGTTAGAAACGCTAAAGCAGAGACTCAGCTTTCTATATTTGAACATGTACTCTAGATGATTCTCATACTCAATAAAGCTTGAAAACCACTCAGTTAGAAGAAAGCTGGGCAGATGGTTAAAAAAAAAAAACCTTGCTTTGGCTGAGACTTGGTTCAAATTAGAGAAAAAAAAAACCCAGAAAACTTCATGGCAGGGGGATGTGGGATGTAGTCTGTGCCCCAAGTTCAACCAAACACAGAGACTAATACCCGAGTTATAACTTCTCAACCCAACAAAACCACATCATGAAACTTTACCAATAGAGAGTAATCTCGGGCTACTTCTCCCAGCCAGGTTCCAAGGCTCGAGTTTATTCTTGGTGCACTCTGGAGACTCCTGGAGCCTGCCTGCATTCCTTCATTCATTCCCACAGTCTTAGCTGCTGAAGATACAAAGATAATAAAAAAAAAACCCACAAAAACCCTTCCTCCACCCTCAGATAGTCTATTTCAAGGAGAGGCGTATAATTTGTGAATGAAAAATTACAGGGCAGGGTAATCAGTATTGCTACTACCAGGGCACTCTGGGTTGAAGTGGGACCCCCCTGCCTAGGGCAGGGAGGAGGAGGTCTCAGCCAGGCCCGGAGGAACAGAAACACTGGGGTGGGGCAGGGGTTAATCCAGTTCAGCCAGTCTAGTGTCTGAGTCAGATCATGACGCAGTCAGATGGGAAAGCTGGAGTTCACAGTCGTAACTGCCCCTGGAGAACAGAATTATCTGCAGAGCCCAGATACACCCTGTGACTGCAAGTGTGTGCCGGAGGGGGCAGGGTGTTGACTGGAGGAACCGCGGCACCACTGGCAGCCCCAGCCCCCAAATTGCTGACCAGTGGCTACATTCCCAGCTCTTTTTTCTGATGAGTGTTCCTGTGAGTGTTGGCCTGTCCCCAAACCTGGCAACCTGTTCTCAGTCCTATCTCCCCTACACCTGCACACCTCACTTCTATCCCAGCATTTTGTCCTTTTGGAAGTACTTTCAACTGACTGTACTGATCTAGAAAGGACTAGGAATAAACCCCCATCCACGCAATCAGCAGCCTCAATCTTTAGCACGGTCTTAGCAGTCCTACTCAGATGCACATCATGGTGGTCCCCCTTTTGGTCATTTGCTCATTCAATACTGTTGTGACAGGCTCTGATCCAGAGGGCTCCTGTAACTGATGGTTAATAATTATGGGGTTAAGTTTTTAAAGATTTTCTTTGATGTGGACCACTTTTAAAGTTCTTATTGAATTTATTACAATATTGCTTCTGCTTTATGTTTGGAATTTTTGGCCAAGAGGCATGTGTGATCTTAGCTCCCTGACCAGGGATCGCAGCCACACTGCCTGTGTGGGAGGGTGAGGTCTTAGCCACTGGAAAGCCACAGAAATTCCTGCTGTAACTTTTAGTCTCACTAGCAATGAAAAATGTGACGATGTACTACTATTTCTCACCAAATTAATACTTTGTTTTGAAGAAAATGCTTGGTACTAGTGAGGAGGCTGTGAGAAGGGGCACCTCCAACATTATCATTAGGAATGGCTGTCACCTGGGAAGTCCCCAGGCTGTCTTTCAGATCCAGGTCTGTTCTATAAGGCTGTCCTGTTGGGGACATCTATCTGAAAAGCAGCTTGACAATATGTATCAAAAACTATTTAGATGTTAAAACCTATTAACCCGGAAGTTCATCTGGAAGTTTATTCTAAGGAGATTATCAGGAACGTAGACAGAGATTTATACCAGCTACTATTCATTAAGCACATACCACGCATGCACCAACACAGATTTCACCAAATTTTTGTAGTATCAACAAAGATTTCACCAAAACATTGTTTTCCATGGGGGGAAAAAAAAATTAGAAACAGGCTACATTTACAATAATAGAGAATGTTTAAACAAGTTAGAATAAGTCATAGAACATAAACTGTTCATTAGAAACTCCTTAAAGAATTTTAAATGCCATAGGAAATATTCTTGTATGTGCAGTATGCTTCTAACTTACAAAAATATATAGTTAATATAAATGCATTTAAAATAACCAAATACTACTGGATAGAATGGAAACTTTTTTTTTTTTTTTTTTGGCTGAGCTGTGTGGCCTGTGGACTCATAGCTCCTCAACCAGAGATCGAACCCGTGACCCCTGCGCTGGAAGCACAGAGTCCTAACCACTGTACTGCAAATTCTCCAGACTGTAATTTTCTTAACGCTTTCAGCGTTTCTGTATTGTTTCCCTACCATTTGGCGTGTATCCCTTTAATAACGAAAAGCTGGCAAAGCACACATGCGCAGGTACGAGGGCGCGTGTGCGCGTGCGCACACTCACGTGACTTCCATTCCCGTGTGAGGAGTACCGTATAATATTCTTTCTTACGACGGCTCCCTCCTGGTCCGGTCCTGGTGAGTCACCCAGCTCGTCTGGGTTTTTAATTTTCTCTTTGCAAAATGACTGTGATAATCCCGGCCTCTCCACCAAACAAGATAGTTGTATGTTGCTACTGCCTCCTGCCTGTAAAACCCCAGGTGAATGCTAATTACTGTTACTACTAACACACCAATGCATTTTGGGAGAGGTGAGTTCCAGTGACGGTGGCATCTCCGCAAAAAAAAAGTCTCAAATAAGCTAGGAATGGTCTCCTGGGACATGAAGCCTTCATTTCACATAAAGTCTGTCTTTGCCAGAAGCCTTCCTCCTGTGTATCCCTATGCAGGTACTATTGCTGGTACCAAATGACTTGACAGCTCGGTAGCAGGGAGCGTTTGTTTGCCATACATGTCAGCTGGGGTTTGGCTGATCTTGACTGAGATCAGCTGAGTTGGGTTAAGGTTGCCTTTTTTTTTTTTTTAATTATTTATTTGGCTGTGCCAGGTGTTGTGGCCTGTAGGATTTTTATTTTTTTTTTTAAGTTGTAGCTCTCGGGATCTTCAGCTGCAGCATACGAATTCTTAGTTGTGGCATGTGGGATGTAGTTGGACCACCAGGGAAGTCCCCAGGCTGTCTTTCAGATCCAGGTCTGTTCTATAAGCCTGTCATCTTCCAGGGACCAGCAACCTAGCTGGGGCATGTTCTTTTCCTGGTGATGGGAGAGGCATAAAAGGACATGCCCAGTCACACAAGCACATTTCAAACCACTGTATGGTCACCTCTGCTTGTTCACCCTGGCCAAGCCTAAAATCATGGGGGCAGGGAAGCCCCCTCCCCCACCCCATGGAGATTCTGGGGGATCTGCAGAGTGTGGGCAGAGAGTGTGGATGCCACAGAGGGTGAGGAGTTGAGACTAATTCAACCTAGCACAAGGAGGGTGGGGAAGGTAAAATGAACCACGAAGCTGTCAGCTCTGTTCAGACTGAAGGCAAGGAGGGAAAGAGGTGGGAAGTGCTGGCTGTGACCTGTTGGAGGCAGCCTGGAAATGCCTACTCTGCGTCCCTTGTTGATACAGCCAGTATTCATTGGGAGTTTGCCTTGGAACGTGGTGAAGCTCTGAGCTGGGACAAGATGTAGGTGACAATGAAGGCAGGACTCTGGTCCCTCATTATTTTCCTAAAAAATTTTCTTTCCACACCTGCAGCCCATTGCTGGGTTTTAAATGCACTTCCATTTGCAGCTTTCCCGTCTGTGTTGCTGTGGTTTTAAAAGGTGGCATGTACTTTATTGAAGTATAGTTGATTTACAATATTGTGTTAATTACTGCTATACAGAAAAGTGACTCAATTATACATATATACACATTGTTTTTCATGTTCTTTTCTGTTAATGGTGTATCACAGGATATTGAATATAGTTTGCTGTGCTATACAGTAAGACTTGTTATTTATCCATTTTATGTATTATCATTTGCATCTGCTAAGAACAAACTCCAAGACCATCCCTCCTCCCACCTTGGTAACTACTATTCTATTCTCTATGTCCATGATTCTGTCTGTTTCATTTGTGTTGATTTTAGATTTTACATATGAGTAATATCATATGGCAGAAAGTGAAGAGGAACTAAAAAGACTCTTGATGAACGTGAAAGAGGAGAGTGAAAAAGTTGGCTTAAAGCTCAACATTCAGAAAACGAAGATCATGGCATCTGGTCCCATCACTTCATAGGAAATAGATGGGGAAACAGTGTCGGACTTTATCTTTTGGGGCTCCAAAATCACTGCAGATGGTGATTGCAGCCATGAAATTAAAAGACGCTTACTCCTTGGAAGGAAAGTTATGACCAACCTAGACAGCATATTGAAAAGCAGAGACATTACTTTGCCAACAAAGGTCCGTCTAGTCAAGGCTATGGTTTTTCCAGTGGTCATAGATGGATGTGAGAGTTGGACTGTGAAGAAAGCTGAGCGCCGAAGAATTGATGCTTTTGACCTGTGGTGTTGGAGAAGACTCTTGAGAGTCCCTTGGACTGCAAGGAGATCAGCCCTGGGATTTCTTTGGGAAGGAATGATGCTAAAGCTGAAACTCCAGTACTTTGCCCACCTCATGCGAAGAGTTGACTCATTGGAAAAGACTCTGATGCTGGGAGGGATTGGGGGCAGGAGGAGAAAGGGACGACAGAAGATGAGATGGCTGGATGGCATCACCGACTCGATGGACGTGAGTCTGAGTGAACTCCGGGAGATGGTGATGGACAGGAATTGTGCTGCGATTCATGGGGTCGCCAAGAGTCGGATGCAACTGAGTGACTGAACTGGACTGAATGTCATATGGTATTTGTCTTTCTGACTTTACTCTGCCTAGTATGATAATTTCTAGTTGCATTCATGTTGCTGCAAATGGCATTATTCCATTCCTTTTTATGGTTGAGTAATATTCCATTGTATGTACATACCGCATCTTTATCTATTCATGTGCCAGTGGACATTTAGGTTGCTTCCTTGTCTTGGCTATTGTGCAGCGTGAACATACGGGGGCGTGTATCTTTTTGAATTATAGTTTTGTCTGGACATATGCCCAGGAGTGGGATTGCTAGATCATATGGTCATTCTATTTTTAGTTTTCAGAGAAGGTGGCATGTATTTTTATCATCTCAGGACTGTATCTCAAGCACTTCCCTCATGTGTAAACGTGTTTCTGATCAGAATTCTCCCTGGCAAAATCAAATGGCTGTGTTCCCAGTCTGGACTGTCAGGATCCATCTGATGGTGTGGTCTGTCATCTAGGAAGGAGGGCCACCTGCCAAGACAACACCTGAGGAAGGTGGGGAGTGGCGGAGCTTCTATATACATGCACGAGCTGAGGAGGTGCCTCAGAAGAGACAGCGGGAGTGGAGAGGTCAGAGATAGAGCCAAGGCTTGGCAGCTGGGAGGCAGCTGGCCCCGCATGGGGTGTGGGCGGTGGCTCTGGGCTAATGGGAATCTTGAGGAAGTGTTGGCTGAAAGGAAGCAAATAGAACCCTCCAGAGTCCTACAGGACCAAGTCCCCGATTGCTCCCTTCATGCTTCTCTGTGCCAAGATCTGAGTCTTAACACGGATGAGCAGAGCCTGGCTGGAGAGACCGCATGTACCCTGTGACCCTGGAAGATGGAAACTAGCATAGACCAAGGGCCTTACCCCAGCGAGAGAGTCTCAGGGAAGATGATTCGGCAAACTACCAAACAGAGTCCTCCTTTTCCTTCTGAAAAGAAACAGATACATAAGAGAAAAAGTACCTCATGTGGATTTCTGCCAAACGGGGCACAGGTCCCCGTTAGGTTGGCACCTGCCTGGCAGGAGCTCACTGGAACTGTTAAAAAGTTGAGGCTTGGGCCCAAGTCTAATGATGAGAGAAGCCGTCAGACACATCACCAGACACCTGATGAGCACTGCCCAAAACCATCAAGGTCACTGAAAACAAGGAGTGTCGGAGGGACTGACTGCCACAGCCAAGAGGAGGCTCAGGAGACCTGAGGACTGCAGGAACTTGGGTGGGATCCCGCACCAGAACAAGACCTTAGGAAAAAGTTCAGGAAATCCAGATGAACTGTGGACTTCCGTTAAGAATAATGATTAGTTCTAGTTCATTAATCGTAACAAGTAGACCATCTTAACGTAATATGTCTGTAACAGGAGAAACTGGATAAGGGATGTTTTGGAACCCTCTGTGCTTTCTTAATTTTTCTGTAAATCTTAAACTATATGTTAAAAAAAAAAAACTATTAAAAAATAAGTGGGGAGGTTGAAGGCAGACTTGGAAGCCAGCCTGCTAGGGATCCAGTCCCAGCCCCTCCTCGCCTCAGGCAAGTCACTAGACCCTTTCTGCCGCACCTCCGTTTCCTCCTCAGGAAACGGGACTCCTCACAGGACCTCGGATTGTCCTGGGGACAGAATGAGTTAAAACTTGTCAAACTCTGGAAGAATGTGCCTGGCACCGAACAAGTGCCACACGTGCTTATTTAGTACGTAAATAAAACTATAGGTGTGGATTTACCTCAAACGTCCTGTAAAATAGAAGTAAGTGTACAGTAGCTTGAGTTTTAATTTTCCTTAAAAAAAAAAAAAAAAGCATGCTCAGGGCTCAGTTTGGGCTCTTCTGTCCCAGAAATTCCGTGACCCTGCCCTCTCCCTCTGGCTTGGCCTGAATTTGGTTCTTCCTGCTCTTTCTCCCAAGGGATTCCCATTCTGTGCCAGGTTCAGACAGGATGACTCAGCCTGGAAACCTCCCATCAAAAGGCACATCAGCGCAAGCAGATCCCCTGCCCGCTTGCCTGTCCTGGCTCTTCTTCCTTGGGAGGGTACTCTGGCATCTAGGTTTCAGCACTGGCCCCGAGACACCTCTAGCCTCACCCTCTTCCCCCAGACACACAGCCACAAGCCCTCTAGCCGACTTTCCTGCCTACACTGATGCCCTTCCAGCTCAGAGAGCTAAAGAGGAGACATCCCCGCCCAACAGGATGCTTGGGAAATGCGTGTGTTCCTTACGGCTCAGGAAGAGGTCTTTCTCTAAAGAACAATCCTGAACTTTGTCCAGAGCGTTGCGAGCTTGCTGCGAGTCATCTTCCTGTGAGCATCTGGAAAAAAAGCCTTGTGTCCAAGCAGAATTGGAAGCACACCTCTACTGTTTCCTTTAGTCAGGACCTTGAGTTCCTGGAGCTGTTTCCTGCCCCCGCTGATGGCCATGGTCCCTCTCCGGGGCTGCCAGGTACAACCAAAGCCAAGCTCTGCAGTGTGGCAAAGAACAAAAACCTGAAGCTTCGCAATGAGGCTGAATCTCCCAGTCACTTTCCCTGGTGGATTCCCCTACTTTTTTTTTTTTTCCCCTAAAGAGGCTTATTTCTTGTTCAGAGACACTGGTGAAGGGGGTCATTGACATGCCCCTCTGTTTACAGGTGAGGAAGCCAAGTCCCTCTGGAGACAAAAAAGATGTCAGACACATTTCCCGTTTGGAGATGGGGTTGCAATTCCTCATCCACGTTCTAGCCGGAGTTAACTTGTTTTCTTTGCTTTTCTTTGCCAGCACTTGGCAGTGACCTACATAGACCACATGCCTAATAATAACTTGAGCTTTATTAGCACCCAGCATTCAAAGGCCTCTGGGAATTTGGCAAAAGGCAGTATTTAGTAAATCATCTGCTTGTTGCAAACAGACTTTGCACTTCTGGAGCAGCCTTTGAAGAGGAGAGGCTGCTGGCTGGGAGTTATCAGTACAGCGGTCGCTTGTCTGACTATTTTCCTCTTCATCTTTTTATCTGGAAATCTCCAAGACCATGGCTCACTTGTAAAGGGTTGATATTTGAGACAGGTAACTACTAGTCTATCTCAGGTATCAACCTATCAGAATGGCTTTTGGCCAAGAGTACCCACCCAAAGTTCTACCCCTCACTCCTGCCTCTGATTGGCCAGGCATTGCCCCTGAAGCTGCAGGTTTAGGGGAAGGTCCAGGGAGTTCCAGGGAAGGGTTCTAGGTGGTGGGACAATGACTGTTCCAAGAGACAGGAAAATAATTCAATATTTAACCAGCTGACTTTCAACCCTATATGCTCACATATTCTCAGTTCCTAGGAGTACAGATCTATGCCATGTGGCTTAACATAAGCTTGTTCCTAAGTGTGCATGATGGCGGGTCAAGGAGTAGAACTGTTTGGATTCAAGAGCCTTGAGGATTTCATTCGACTGTGTCTTAGCTCCTCTATGGTCCGCTGGAGTGACGGCCAGGTGTAAGAAGAAGAGTGGGTGCAGGTCATAAATGATAACACAAGATAAGCAAAGCGAGGGAAGCCCAAGAGGGTCCATAAGTCCAAAGGATGGTGTAAAACTAGACATGAGAGACAGGGCAGGACAGGGCAGATGCTGGAAAGATCCGAGGATCAGAGTGTCCGGAAGCAAGAGGGTCTAAAACACTTTCCTCAAAAGTATCATCACTTGCTGCCAGGGAAGCTTAGCCATGGTTAAAAATGTCAGGAGGGTGGAGCTACTCAATTCTCAGCAGTTCTTAGAAGTGCCTTGTGAAAAGATTTTCCCCAAGTGTTTCCCCTGCAACACACCCAACAAGCTGTTTCTAGAAAAGTTGTCCCAGGTGCCAAAGCTGGTACTTAAGAAGGACCATTGTTGGAAGGGCTGCTTCCCACTGGCAAAAAGCATGATTGGATGGCGGAGGGGGTCATTTCCATCACAGAATCCAAATTCCCTAGGACTTTGGCCATCTCAGAGCAGGATAGTTTTATAAATTTGTACCAATACCGTAATTTTCAAAGTGGTCTTGAAGCCACTGGAGTTGCAAGAAGTCTCCTGATGGATGCAGATTGCTTCCAAATATATGAGTCCTTTCTTCTACTCTTCTCAGTGAATGCCACACAATCCTCCAACCGTCATTTAGGGAGAACTAATCCCTTCTTACCAGTAACTTATTAAGTGAGTCATTAAGGATGACTGAATTTGTGAACCAGAATTAGCATGTGCCCAGAATAATTTTATTCAGCATTCTACCCCAAATCCTGTCATGCATGCAACATGTGGCAACTTGCAAAGCTCCTGCTGGGCCTGCAGAACTGTTGACAACCAAATGCCCACACTTAGGAGGAAGCGAGTTTTGTGTTCTCTCCTGTCCGTTTGCTGCTACTGCGTTTCTGTGTGGTTGGTTTTTAGATGGCCTGATCTTTATGAACTGTGATGTTGGAGAAGACTCTTGAGAGTCCCTTGGACTGCAAGGAGATCCAACCAGTCCATCCTAAAGGAGATCAGTCCTGGGTGTTCTTTGGAAGGATTGATGCTAAAGCTGAAACTCCAGTACTTTGGCCACTTCATGCGAAGAGTTGACTCATTGGAAAAGACCCTGATGCTGGGAGGGATTGTGGGCAGGAGGAGAAGGGGACGACAGAGGATGAGATGGCTGGATGGCATCACCAACTTGATGGATGTGAATTTGAGTGAATTCTGGGAGTTGGTGATGGACAGGGAGGCCTGGTGTGCTGCGATTCATGGGGTCACAAAGAGTCGGACACGACTGAGTGACTGAACTGATCTTTATGATGTTTAGGATTCTATATTCAGCACCTCAGTATCTTGGCCCTGTAATTTTCTGATAACTAGATTGGAAGATACATTGTAGCTCAGATGTTTACATAATGCGGTAGCCTCCCCCAAAAGCAAGCTGCTTGTACATTGACACTTTGTTATCTTAAACACTGTTATTATATATATAGATAGTGAAAGAAAGTGAAGTTGCTCAGTCATGAAAGTGAAGTTGCTCCGTCATGTCCGACTCTTTGCGACCCCATGGACTGTGGCCTACCAGGCTCCTCGGTCCATGGGATTTTCCAGGCAAGAATACTGGAGTGGGTTGCCATTGCCTTCTCCAGGGGATTTTCCCAACCCAGGGATTGAACCCAAGTCTCCCACATTGTAGGCAGATGCTTTACCATTTGAGCTACCAAGGAAGCTATTGCTGTTCTCAGGGAAGAGCTTTCAAATGTAATTTTATTTTTTAAATAGATTATAAGTTCCTACCATTCAAAAGTCAAAATAATATCCAAAAGTATAATGGAGAAGTTCTGCTCTCTCTGCGACAGTCTGATTGGATGCTCCACCCCGGAAGTCACCACTTCACTTTTTTCTTGCATTATCTTTCTAGTATTTCTTTGGGCAAATAGACAGTTTTCATATTTCCCTTTTAAGGGAAGGTTTTAAATATTTCACTAGCGCACAAAGTTCCCTTTACCACACGAGGAGGTAAAGTTAGATGCGGTAGGTAAATTCAGAAGTGACTCCAGAAGACTGAGATTGCCTCTGAAGCCTGTCTTCCTAGGGCCATCTTTTTACATAGCTTGTTCTTGGAAAATGATGGGATAGCATTTTCTCCTGAGTCCCTGGTGCTGTTTTCCCATCTGCATCCCCCCGTTTCAACAATCCCACAGAAGTCTCCGACAGAGGTGCACGTTTTGTTCTCTTCCCCACCCCCGCCTCCCTCAAACACACCTGTCTAGGGCCCCATCTCCACAGTGCCTGTGGGGATAGGTAGATGGATTCTACTGTATATACGGAATTTCAGGAAGAAGTGACCGGCTCCTTCCAGTCACGGTTTCTTCAGGCTGGAAGCAGTCCTTCAACACGAGTCTAATGGGAAAAGCTGACAGTGGAGGCTGTCCCAGATGTATGGTATTCAGCTTATTGATGGAGGGTTTACTGTGTGCCAGGTCCTATGGCGGGTGCCAGCTCGAAGGGCGAGCAGGACACGGTGCCTGCCCTCATGGGCCTCAGGAGGAGGGTTACAATACACTGTGGGAAGAGCTGTGAGAATGCAGAGCGCAGAGAAGGCATCGCAGGGGGAGGCCTCAGGAAAGCCGAGATAAGAGGGGCAAGTAGACGCAGCCAGGCAGTGAGTGGGTGTCCGAGGCAGCATCGTGTGCAGAGTTCCTTTCTCCTCTCCCACAGCGTCCTTTCCCAGTGGGACCTCATGGAGATAATTCTAGTGGCGAAAGGAGTGACTTGAGTGGAGATGTAGGGGCCAGAGGAGTTGGAGGTGCTCAGGTGTGGGTAGAGGCAGGGAATCCTTCCGGTCCGAACATGTGGACACAGCCCTGGTGGTGCTCCGCGCAAGGGCAGGCAGGGACTGGTGCTACCAGGAAAGAGGAAATCCAAAGCCTTCTTGCCTGGGGATGCCCAAGTGGATTCCAGGCTCTGTACCTGGCTCTGGAAGCCTCAGGAAATACCGTGGCAGTGGGAGCGTTGAGGGAAAGGTCTTGAAATACCAGTGAGTCAGAAAGTGAGGCAGTCCAGTTCCCAACGGCAAGTAGATGGCCCATTCAAAACAGGGTAACCTGGGGAGGAATTATGTACAAAGGTGTGGGCGGCTGTGCCCTGGGGTCCAAAAGAAGGAAGGAGATTAGGGACGGTTACCAGAGTCTGGCAGGACCGAGTGTCTTGTTAGTCTCCTGGGTCTTGAAAGGAGCAGTGACCTTGGGCAGAGGTGAGCCTGCAGGGAGGGGACCAGGGGAAGAAGTTCCCCCCAGCAGCACTGTCCTTCCTCTGCCAGGCCTCTCAGGTAGTGGCACCCTGCCCTAGGAGAGCATGCAGGGCCTGTAGCTGAGGCTCCAGGCAGAGAGGCCCCTGGGGATGGGGAGGGGGCAACAGGAAGCAGGAAGGGAACCCGCCAAGCCTGCATTCACTGGGGCTTGCCGTGGCAGGAGACCAGACAAGATGGCTTTTCTTTATGCCTTTCTCCCTTTTCCTAACAGTCTCAAAATGAACACACGTGACTCCGGATTGGAGAAACTGTGATTTTTAATTTTAAAAGGCGAAACCACAAACCACATCAATCGTAATAACAGCAACAAGGAATGTGTCCCCAACGAGACCCCCAACCCCCAACTCCGGGCAGTGCCAGTGCTTTCGTTAATGAGAACGGGAGAGGGACGCCTTGCCGACACTTCTGGCCCACTGCGCACCCTTTCCAATGGGAGGCTGACCACATTGCACACAACCATCACTCTCAACCAGAGAGTCCCTGCGTCCTGAAGGAAGTGGTGCCAAGCGCTCTCGTTACTCTGAAGCAAACTTTTATGTGTGCATGGTGGTGGCGGGGCGGTGAGGCAGCGGCCGGGGTGGTCATAGGGGAAGATGCTCTGATTTCCAGGGATATGGATTCAGCTCCTGTCCCAGCTGCTTCATCATGGGGGAGCCTTGAGCATTTACACGCTCTGAGTCTTGTATCCAAGTGACCGATGAGGGTGATGATGATCTTTCCCTCTAAGGGTCATTGTTAGGGTTCATGACCTTGTAAAGTTAGAATCTCTACAAATATTCCTTGTGCATGAAGGGGAGCAGTGCACAGAGGTCATCACCACCTCACAAGGCAAGAACAAATACATCTTCAGCCTCTAGGAGGCCCGAGGCCTGTGGCACAGCTCATGCGTGGACAGAACAGCCTGTGGTGAATTGCAGAGACACACACCCAGTGCCAGAGCCTGCTGGGAGCGCTTTCTCTAGTTCCCATCAGACAGCCCTCCTCCCTCTAGGCTTTTCCCGTTTCTCTGCCTCCTCCACCCCGCAGCTCCCTGGGATCCCTGTGCCCAGGATGTGGCTAGGAGTCTCTCGCGGGGGTCTCTTCCTGCCTGCAGGGTGGATGTAGACCCTCAGGTTTAGGACTTTCAGAGGACAGCACCTATGACAGCCACCTTTCTCTTACCACCTTGCCTTCCTCTGGCGTGTAATTTCAGTGTATGATTGTTCCCAAAGGCCCCTGCCCCACAAGGGAGGGACAGGACAGGTGAGGCCAATAAAAACCCCGTCTCACCAGGAGAGAAAAATCTCTGCATAGGGGGCATGAAAAGAAGGCAAGATGAGGAAATGGGAAATTTGTGGTAAAGACTGAGTGTGATCACACTGTTTCACATTGTTCTTGTCCAGTCGCTCAGTCGTGTCTGACTCTCTGCGACTCCATGGACTGCAGCACTCCAGGCTTCCTGTCCTTCACCATCTCCTGAGGTTTACTCATGTCCATTGAGTCGGTGATGCCATCCAACCATCTCATCCTCTATCGTCCCCTTCTCCTCCTGCCTTCAATCTTGCCCAGCATCAGCGTCTTCTCTAATGAGTCGGCTTTTTGCCTCAGGTGGCCAAAATGTTGGAGCTTCAGCTTCAGCATCAGTCCTTCTGATGAATATTCAGGACTGATTTCCTTGATCTCCTTGCAGTCCAAGGGACTCTCAAGAGTCTTCAACACCACAGTTCAAAAGCATCAGTTCTTCGGTGCTCAGCTTTCTTTATGGTTCAACTCTCAGATCCATACATGACTACTGGAAAAACCATAGCTTTGACTAGATGGACCTTTGTCGGCAAAGTAATGTCTCTGCCTTTTAATATGCTGTCTAGGTTTGTCATAACTTTTTTTCCAAGGAGCAAGCATCTTTTAATTTCATGGCTGCAGTCACCATCTGCAGCGATATTGGAGCATAAGAAAATAAAGTCTGTCACTGTTACCATTCTTTCCCCATCTATTTGCCATCTGGCATGGGACCAGATGCCATGATCTTTGTTTTTTGAATGTTGAGTTTTAAGCCAACTTTTTCACTCTCCTCTCTCACTTTCAAGAGGCTCTTTAGTTGCTTTCTGCCATAAGGGTGGTGTCATGTTCGTATTTGAGGTTATTGATATTTCTCCCAGAAATCTTGATTCCAGCCTGTGCTTCACCCAGCCCAGCATTTTGCATGATGTACTCTGCATAGAAGTTAAATAAGCAGGGTGACAATATACAGCCATGCTGTACTCCTTTTCCAATTTGGAACCAGCCGGTTGTTCCGTGTCTGGTTCTAACTGTTGCTTCTTGACCTGCATACAGATTTCTGAGGAGGCAAGTAAGGTGGTCTGGTATTCCCATCTCTTTAAGAATTTTCCACAGTTTGTTGTGATCTACAAACTCAAAGGCTTTAGCATAGTCAGTGAAGCAGAAGTAGATGTTTTTCTGGAACTCTCTTGCTTTTTATATGATCCAGTGGATGTTGGCAATTTGATCTCTGGTTCCTCTGCCTTTTCTAAATCCAGCTTGAACATCCAGAAGTTCTCGGTTCATGTGCTGTTGAAGCCTGGCTTGGAGAATTTTGATAATTATTTTACTAGCGTGTGAGATGAGTGCAATTGTGCGGTAGTTTGAACATTCTTTGGCATTGCCTTTCTTTGGGATTGGAATGAAAACTGATGTTTTCCATCCTGTGACCACTGCTGAGTTTTCTGAATTTGCTGGCATATTGAGTGCAGCACTTTCATAGCATCATCTTTTAGGATTTGAAAGAGCTCAACTGGAATTCCATCACCTCCACTAGCTTTGTTTGTAGTGGTGCTTCCAAAGGCCTACTTGACCTTGTACTCCAAGATGCTGGCTCTAGGTGAGTGATCATAGCATCGTGGTTATCTGGGTTATTAAGATCTTTTTTGTACAGTTCTTCTGTGTATTCTTGCCACCTCTTCTTAATATCTTCTGCTTCTGTTAGGTCCAGACCTCTATTGTGCCCATTTTTGCATGAAATATTCCCTTGGTAGCTCTCATTTTCTTGAAGGGATCTCTAGTCTTTCCCATTCTATTGTTTTCCTCTATTTCTTTGCATTGATCACTGAAGAACACTTTCTTATCTCTCCTTGCTGTTCTTTGGAACTCTACATTCAGAGGGGTATATCTTTCCTTTTCTCCTTTGCCTTTCACTTCTCTCCTTTTCTCAGTTATTCATAAGACTCTTCCATAGTCATTCCCAGTCCCTTTGACATTTGGCACCGTGGGTGTGAGGCACTTGCACCCGGATCTTGAAGGGTTTAGGGCTGGAGAGAAATGCAGTGACAACCCCCTCCCCAGACCCTCACCATCTCTGCCACCTCTGACCCAGAGGACAGAGGCAGCACCCAAGCCACACCTCGACCTCCTGGTGCTTAAAAGCACCAACCTTGTTTTCCTCTCCACTTTAAACCATGAGATCTGACCTACAACTAGTGGGTTGTAGGTCAACCCACTAGTTGACCTTTGTCCTCAGTACTGGGGAAGATAGGTGGGCATAGGGAGTCCAGCAAGAGATGAAAGGTTATCAAAGCAGAGCACTTATTTATCCTGAAACATGTGGAGAGGGAGGTTGCCGTGGTGGCTAAAAGTGCAGAGTCTGGAATTGGAATGAGAAAGTCCAAACCCCATGTCCTCTGCTTGTTGTCAAGGTGATCCACTTACTTGACTGCCTGAGCCCCTGATCTATCACAGCAAGTGGAATGACCAGATCAGATGTGCTCCTTAAGAAGTGCATGTGTTCAGGCTAAGCCGCTTCAGTCATGTCCAGCTCTTTGCAGCTCCAAGGACTGTAACCTGCCAGGCTCCTCTGTCCATGATATTCTCCAGGCAAGAATACTGGAGTGGGTTGCCAGGCCCTCAAGGAGTTGCCATATCAAATAACACGGCATCAGCTTGGACACATTTTTGCCTTAAAAAAAAAAAAAAAAAGGAATTGATCCTGAAATTATTCTAGCCCCTGGATGTCTTACTGGTTTACAGGGAATAAAGGGGACTGAAGAACAAATGAAGGTACATTACAAAGCAGCAAGCATCCCAGTCCAAAATGTGGGACATCCTGCAAGATAAATGATCCAGTTATCTTCAACAAACCAAATGCAAGGAGATGAAACTTTTAAAAGGAGCGGGAACTGTTACAGAACAGAAGGGACCATCAAAAGAAATGCGTGAGAATTGTTAAATCCCAATTTGAAAAAAAACCCAAACACCCTAAAAAGACATCTTAAGAGAACTAACCTGATGTGAAGGAATAACTGTTAATTTTGCGGATAGTGGCCTGGCAGTGAGAGTTCTGAAATGTCGTCACTGACTGCAAGTGCGCGCTGAAGTATTTATGGTGATGTGGAAGGACGGCTGGGATTCAGAGGGCCGATGGTTTGGAGTAGCAGGGTTAAAATTGTTGGAGCTGAGTGATGAGTGTCTTGAGTTTTCATTTTACTCTTCTGTCTGTGTTGTATATTTGTGAAAATTTTCATCACAAAACATTTTTAGAATATTTGTCAGGTCTTAGTTGTGGCATGTGGGATCTTTTTCTTCCACCAGGGATTGAACCCAGGCCCCCTGCATTGGGAGGGCAGAGTCTTAGGCTCTGGACCACCAGGGAAGTCCCTCATCACAAAACATTTAAATAGAGGCACAGATATGTGACCACCACGGCGTTAGGTTGGATCAGACACCTTTGACGGGGCCTCGTCATCCATTGGGCTTACCTGTGCTTTTTCCTGGAAGGGTGTGGGTTGCGGTGGGGTGGGGGTTCTATCCACCTTTGACTTGCTTCACTTCCAGACTGAACCATGTGTCTTTCTGACCTGTGGCCTGAGATCCCAGCCAGAGCCCACTCAGGACACCCCACATTGGACCATGAGAAGCCCCAAAGTGCAAGGGAGTCAGTACCCCATAGGCAGTAAGGCTGGTTAACTTGTTTCAAAAGTACATAAACTGTGGATGAGCGAAGTGAAGGGAGCCCTTCGTGACAGCTGGTGGGGGGCAGAGATAGATGAGCGTTTCTGTCCTGAGGCCTTCCATGCTACCTGGTGGAGGGGTCTGCCCACAGGAGGCCCTCGATAAGGATGTTATTCATGAGTAAATAAATGCCAGCGTCAAAAGAGTAGAGACCATAACAACACACCGTGAGTAATAGAGTTTCTGAAAATGGATTTGTTTGGCTTTATGTGACGGATTTTAATGTTTTAAAGTTGAAGTATAGTTGATTTACAATATGGTGTTAGTTTCAGGTGTACAGCAGAGTAATTCAGGTTTACATGTATATGTCTATGAGTATGTATGTATATATACGCATTCTTTTTCAGCTTCTTTTCCATTACAGGTTGTTACAAGACATTGTCTATAATTCCCTGTACTATACAATAGGTCCTTATTTGTCTGTTTTATATATGGTAGTGTTACCTGTTAATCCCATACCCCTAATTTATCCCCTCCCCTTTCCCCTTTGGTAACCATAAGTGTGTTTTCTGTGTAGCTATGTTATTTTCTGTGACTGATTTTAAAATCCCCAGATGCCATTTGAGAAAATAAGTAACTATGAAGGAAGACAGTCCTTCACCCCACAGCACTACACTTCTGCAAAAGTGGTCAGACACCAAGCTGACTGTCTCTTAGCTCTGCCTTGGGCATAGTGAAGCCCGGTGTCTGTGCACAGAGATGCATGTGGGGACAGGTGCGTGTGCTCCATATTTTTTCAAATAAAAATAGCTCATGAGCTTGGAAGAACAATCTGCTTTAATTCTGGGAATTTGAAAAAAACACATGTAACCAAGAATAGATTCTCAGTTTTGAAGATAATTGGCATTTCCCCTCAACCACAAATATTTTAAATATTAACATAAGTGAGATAACATGCGGAAGCCACGCCTCAGGTCCCTGTCCTGTGATCTTGGGAATCCTTCTCCGCCTTTCCACTGTCTCCTGGGACTTCCCAGGAGCCATGATTGAATCTGTAGGATTGCCAAGTTTTAAAAAATAAACTACTTGGTTGTCAGGTTGAGCTATACAAAAGGTATCCATATCGTGTGTGTTTGGGTGTAAAAAATACTTTTTTATAAGAAGCCTGGCAAGAAGAAAGCTAGTTGAGAGATGAAGGTTCCTGCTGCGTGGGTAACCTGTTTAGCCAGGACCAGATGGTTTGGAGGGCGGGTAATGAGATCCAAAGTCCTCTCTATCTAGGTCAGCGTTGAATCCAGCCCCGCTCACAAACCGCAGAGATTTGTGTGGCCAGATGTGTGTTCAGGCGCTGATGGAAGAGAGAGGATGTTCTGAGACAGACACATCCGAATGTGGGTCGGATTTGGCTCCTTTGGGGGCAGCTTTTAGTCCAGAGTTCTCAGATGGAGCTGTCATGGAAGGAGAGCTTTCCATATAGGATGGATATGCAACTGTGGTATATTCCCAGAAGATTACACCATGTCACTGACTTTCCAGGACTTTTCCAGGACTTTAAAGAACAACATAGTGTCTAGTGTAAACTAGAACACAGGGACTCCTTTCACATATGGGAGATGAGTGCAAATTATTCAAGCTTTTCTATAGATAAATTTGACCATGTATATCAAAAAACCCTAATAGTTTGCCAAGTATTTGCCCAGCATTTCACTTCTAGGAATTTATTCTAAGGAAATAATCAAGGTCAAGTCCTAAGATCTTGATAATAATAGTAGTAACAATGATTATTTTCCCCCCAAAATAGAGCAGTGACCTAATCTTACTGCCCAACAATAGGGGATTTTTAGAAAACCGTGGTGCAATGGAACAATTTCAGCTACTAAGAACGCTGTTGTAGATATATATTTACTGATATGGAAAGGTGTCTTTGGCATATTGCTAAGAGGTAAATATCTGGTTATAAAATAGTCTAGCCCCACATTTGCTTTTCAAAAGTTTTTCCCACCCGCACGCATGTACACACACCATACACGTATATGTGCTTAGAAAAATATATGAGAAGTTAGTTATCTCTGGGTAAGAGAGTAACAGGCAACTTTTCTTTCCTTCTTTTTAAGTTCTTCTCTTTTCTAAATTGATTTATGGTAAACAACTATTTGCTTTTATGTCTTTTATTGAAAAGGATTTTAAAACAGAAATTAAGAGCTTTTCAGAAGGATTCTGTGTAGGGGTGAGGACAGTAAGTAGTGGAGGGCTGTGATCGGGGAGGAAGTGGTCCACCAAGGGAATGAGTAACCAGACTCTGTCCTCTTCATGGGAGACATGCTTCCGGGGGAGTCAGCCCCAAGCTTGCATGCAGTGACCTTGCATGGAGTTGAGAAGTCTCTGTGGTCCTCAGTAATGCGTGGACTCCTGAATGCTTTAGAACAGCCAGGCTGCACACATGGGCCAGTTCGTAGACAGAACAAAACCCAGGCCACCATCCTTTTCTTAAAAGTTACTCTTTTTGGCTCATCCCTCATCTTCAGTGATTTAAATGTTAAATTTCCCAGTCCCTCAAGAGAGTTCTTTGAAAACATGAGAGGAACCCAAATAACTATCAAAAGCAGACAGAGGTAGCCAAAGGTGGTTTCTTTCCTTTTCTCTTTTATTTTTAAATTTTTCTGGCTGTGTGGCTTGTGGAGTCTTAGTTCCCCAACCAGGGACCCAGCCCCTGCCTCCTGCAGTGGGAGCGCAGAGGCCTAACCACTGGGCTGCCAGGGAAGTCTTGGTGGTTTCCTTTTAGTTTTGGGGTGTTCCTTCCTTATCACAGAGTCTTGGCTGTAGGGGGGCCCAACTCCGGGTTGGCGGTCCTTTTCCCCTCTGGCCCTCTGGGGCCTGCAGTCATTGCCCTCCCACCCTTCTCCCACACCTGTGTCCTCAACAAAAGCTAGTGCAGCTGTAAATTGGGGGTGAGTGAGTCAGCCTCAGAGTGCCAACATCAGCTTGAAAACCAAGCAACCTGGAAGCCTCCAGGATAAGAGCAGGGCTGGGGTGATGTGCCCAGTTCACCGCGTGGTGGGCTCCTGGAGTCCTGCATGGCAGGGCTGGGAGTTAGAAGACATGAATGTTTGGAGGTGACCATACCTGGAGCTGAGAGACCCAGAGACCCACACAACCATTCCCAGACCCTCTGCCTGCCCCTCTCAGTGCTATAGACAAAGGGCTGATTCTGAAAGATTTAGAGGCCAAAGACATAGTTTATGGAGCTGCTTTGGATAAATGACGCAAACTCTTGGAATCCTGCCTTTGTTTGTGAAGTGGAAATAACACAAACCCAGGGAGTTGTATTGATTAAATTGACTGACCAGAGGGCCTAGAAGAGTCTCATGTAGAAGGTCTGTGGTCCTGGTGCTAAAAAAGCAGTCCTGAGTTCTACTTTCAGAGGTAACTTCCTGGGGGCAGTGACTGCTCATCATTGACCCATATGTCAGCCCTCCCTTTCCTGCCTGGATTGAAGATCCATTTCCCAGCTTCTCTTGTAGCAAGGTGTGGTCATGAGAACATGTTCTGACCAGTGGGATATATACATGGAGGGATTACATGCAAATTATGTTACTAGAAGGAGGGGACCTCTTCACACCTTCAGCTGTCTCCTGGGCCAGAATTGAGACCTGATTAAGGCTGATGCTTAGTTAAATGTTCACATTAACCCATGAGCTGAGGATGGCATTGGCCCATGAGCCGAGGATGGCAGTAAGACAGAAGGAGCATGGGCCCCTGACAACCTCACAGAACCATCACACCAGCGCCAGACTCCCCGCTTCTGGATTTGTTTACAAGGAGGAAAGGAAACGTCTGAGCTGTTTAAGCCACTATTGTTTTGCATTTTCACTCATTTGCAGACTGGCCTAATTCTAACTTAAATATCACTCATGCCGTTTTTAAGGTTGTTGGGTTGTTATTTTTTTCTTTTTTTGTCTCACCTGTGAAAACGTTGCTTAGCAGCCTGCCACCCCGACAACAGCCATTCACATTTGTGACATGTCCTCATAGATGCCTCCCAGCTCTGAGCATCTTCAGCCACACTGTCCCACACCAGCCTGATCTGCCACCCTGCTGTCTGTGGCAAGTCACTGCCCATCCTGAAGAGTTTCCCAGCTGATTTAAGGACCAAGGCTCTCCTGTGGGCGCCCACCATAAGGAGACCCCAGAGTCACCTAATCTCTTTGAACAGCAAAGGAAATTATGTTTGTGAGAGAGGAAATGAATGCATATCCGGGGAGTGGGTGGAGGCCATAGTGTTTGAAAATCTTTAAACTGCAACATTTCAGAGACATTTTTAAAGATCCAGAGAGATCTGCTTGTGAACTTTTAGGAATGATTTTTTGGGGGGGGAAACAAGATTTATTTTAGTCTCCCATTTCCTGTTTCTCTCTGTTTATTTTTTGTTAAGGGACCCTGATATGATGAAAGAAGCTTGTTCTGAACTAATTTTCTAAAGATTTTTATCTCTGACAGTGTTTTGTACAGAAAACGGTTGTTGACTATGAAATTTCTTTGACGTGGCTTATTTCCTTGCAGGAAAGAATTGGATAGGTTTTTTGCTTTTTGTTGTTGTTGTTGTTATTGCTGATTTGTTGAGTTTGTGTGTGTGTGGTAAAATATACATAAAATTTACCATCTTAACCATATTGAAGGGTACAGTTTACTGGCATTGAGTGTATTCATACTGTTGTACAGTCGTCCCCACCATCCATCTTCCAAATCTTTTCATTTTCCAAAACTGAAACCCTGTACCCATGAAATAATAGCTTCCCACGACTCCTCCCTCCCCTCAACTCCTGTTTCACTTTTCTGTTCTTGCGGATTTGACTACTTTAGGATCCTCCACTAAGTGGAATCGTACAGTATTTGTCCTTTTGTGTCTGGCTTATTTCACTTGGCATAATGTCTTCAGGGTTCATCCTCGATGTAGCATGTGTCAGAATTTCATTCCTTTTTAAGGCTGAATAATACTTACTTTGTGTATATACCAGGATTTGTCCCTGGTGGCTCAGACGGTAAAGCGTCTGCCTGCAATGCCGGAGACCCAGATTCGATTCCTGGGTCGGGAAGATCCCCTGGAGAAGGAAATGGCAATCCACTCCAGCACTCTTGCCTGGAGAATCCCGTGGACGGAGGAGCCTGATAGGCTACGTGGGGTTGCAAACAGTCGCACGACTGAGCTACTTCACTTTCACTTTCACCATTCATCTGCCATGGACAGTTGGGTGGCTTCCACCTTTTGGTTAGTGTGAATAGTGCTGCTGTGAACACGGGTGTATGGTTATCTGTTTGAGACTGTGTTTTCAGTTCTTTTGGTTACATACCCAGGAGTGGAAATGATGAGTCTTACGGTAATTCTGTGCTTAATCTTTTCTGAGGAGCTGTCTCTCCAGTTAGGGTTTGCTTCAGAGTTAGAGTCGGAAGGTGTATTTTTTTTCCCCGTAGTGGATAAAACAGTGATTCTAAACTGGACTATGCATCAGAACTATCTGGGAACTCTTAAATACAAAGTCACGAGTTCCCCACCCTCCAGGACTATTAAGGGAGGTTATGTAAGGGAAGAGCATGGAATCTTGAATTTAAAAGGTTTGCCATGACTCTCGTCTGTGGAGCGGCCTTAGGGGCCAGTAGCAGCAGTCGTGTTAGTTGCTCAGTTGCGTCCGACTCTTTGCGATCCCATGGACTGTAGCCCCCCAGGCTTCTCTGTTCATGGGCTTCCCAGACCAGAATACTGGAGTGGCTTGTCATTCCCTTCTCCAGAGGATCTTCCCAACCCAGGGATCAAACCCAGGTCTCCCACATTGCAGGCAGATTCTTTATCATCTGAGCTACAGGGATGTCTTGGGGACAATAAGACAGGAGAAAGGTTCCAGCTGCTCAGATACCATCCGCTACACACACCCAAAGGGAACTGAGCTTTGTTAAGACACCAGGGCCCTCTCTGCCTACATCTCCATGTGTGGTAGGAGTTTCTTGTGCGCAGGTGAAGGAGTCAGGAGAGCCATTCGTGTGGGGGCCCAAGGAACCAGACTCACAGCTCTCGTGTCTGGGTATTCCCAGCTGCTTACGGGCTTGATTGTCCTTGTTAATCTCGGGCAGGGGCAGGCTGTGTGTGCAGAGAAGCTTCCTCAGGGAGTGTTTTCATGCGCATTTCCGGAGACAGGATCTGATCAGCCTATTTTTCACTATCCATCATCATAGGCTCCTATTCGACAGTGGCTGGAGTCAAGCCTCCTCATAGGTGGTTGGGCTTCCTTCCGCCCAGCCTGCCCAGAGCCTTTAATAGGGATTCCTGGTTCAATGGTGTGGTCAGGGTGGCAGGGTCACTTGGCACATAGCCTGGCAACTCTGCACAGGAGGGAACATCTGTTTGGCCTCTCTCCCAGCAGCCTGTGCTTACAGGAAGGCTCCTAAAGGTCTGTGGATCCTCCAGGACAGGCATCAGAATTTTTTTTTTTAATTAGGATTTTCTTTTTAGTTTTGTTGTTTGAAATAAAGTCATTCATAGGGAGCTTAGAAAGTTTAGAAACTATATGAAGATGAAATGAGGGAGGAGAGAAAAAACCACTCTTGATCACTCCCCAGAGTCTACCATTTTTAGTGAATTTCCTTCTTGTCTTTTTTTTCTTACATGGTTTCTTTATTTGCTCACTTTCCCCATGTTATAAACTTATAAACACATTTTACTGGGTGCATGGATCTACCATGGTTTACTTAATTCCTTCGCTCCTGTTTCATATTTTTTGTTATTTTCAGTTTTTCCTTTCTATTGAAAATAGTCCTCCAGCAAACATCTTTAGACATGTAGCCTCTTGCAGATTGTTTCCTTAGGGCAGAGGTCCAAGAAGTGGGATTAAGTTAAAATCATAGATGCATTAGGGCCTTTGTTATGTATCACATTTGTGAAAGGATTGGTACCACGTTTCAAAACCATTAGCAGAGTTCAAAAATGGGTCTCATGACCTAGGCTCTGGCCTGGTGGTTTACAGCTACGAGTGATTGGGCAACCAAGGACATCTGCCAGTGTCTGGGGGCATGTTCAGCTCTCACAGTGGGGTGTCTGTTGGGTAAAGGCCAGGGGTGCTGCTCAGTACCCTACAACGTACGTTACGGCCACACACAGCGAAGAATCAGCTCTTCCTCAATGTCACAGGCACCGAGGTTGAGGAACTCTACTGTAACTGTCAACTGGATCACAGCCCTTTTCAGACAGAAAAATACAGACTCTTATCAGTCCAAGTTCAGGCGCAGCTGTCAGTTGCTGTGGCTTCTGTCAGTGTTGGATGACGTTGATGTTGAAACTGCTGCGATACTAGTTCAGCGTGTCATTTTCGAGGACTTGGCACCCTGCTCCAGAATCAGGTTTCACCTTGACCTGCCGAGGGCACCACTCGAAGTACCCCTTCCTCCAGGGCCCTGAGAATTCTTACTGGTCACTTGCCGGTGGTTCAGTCCAGACCACTGCCACCCATCGGAGATGTTCTAATGCAATTATACTTCATGAGGGGGCCCATATACTCTGTTTTTGCTAAGTATTTTGGAATTCTGTGCAAAATTTACTTACATATAAGTTCAGTTCAGTTCAGTTGTTCATTTGTGTCTGACTCTTTACGACACCCTGGACTGCAGCACTCCAGGTGTCCCTGTCCATCACCACATCCTAGAGCTTGCTCAAACTCATGTCCACTGAGTCATTGATGCTATCTAACCATCTCATCCTCTGTTGCCCTTCCCCTCCTTCCTTCAGTCTTTCCCAGCATCAGGGTCTTTTCCAGTGAGTCAGTTCTTCGCATCAGGTGGCCAAGGTGTTGGAGCTTCAGCTTTAGCATCAGTCCTTCCAATGAATATTCAGGACTGATTTCCTTTAGGATTGACTGCATTGGTCTCCTTGCAGTCCAAGGGACTCTCAAGAGTCTTCTCCAGCACCACAGTTCAAAAACATCAATTCTTTGATGCTCAGCTTTCTTTATGGTCTGACTCTCACATTCATACATGACTACTGGAAAAACCATAGCTTTGACTAGACAGACCTTCGTTGGTCAAGTAATGTCTCTGCTTTTTAATTTGCTGTCTAGGTTGGTCATAACTTTTCTTCCAGGGAGTAAGTGTCTTTTAATTTCATGGCTGCAGTCACCGTCTCCAGTGATTTTGGAACCCAAGAAAAGAAAGTCTGACACTGTTTCCACTGTTTGCCCTTTTGTTTGCCATGAAGTGATGGGACCAGATGCCATAATCTTTGTTTTTTGAATGTTGAGTTTTAAACCAGCTTTTTCACTCTCCTCTTTCACCTTCATCAAGAGGCTCCTTAGTTCCTCTTTGCTTTCTGCCATCAGGGTGGTATCATCTGCATATCTGAGGTTATTGTTATTTCTCCCGGCAGTCTTGATTCCAGCTTGTGCTTCATCCAGCACAGCATTTTGCATGATGTACTCGGCATAGAAGTTAAATAAGCAGGGTGACAATACACATCGACTTACATGTCACCTCATTCCAAATCCACAGTAGGCTCTGTGCGATATGCCAAAACCCCCAGACCCTGAGGACAGAATCTCCAAGTCAGCTATGTAACGTGTCGTAGGGCCAGCTAGCTCTTCCCAGTATCTGTCCTCCCTTTCCTCCGCTGGTAATAGAATCCCCATCTTAGAGCTGCTCAGTGGCTTCTCAGAATCGATACCTCATTTCCTAGACTTTCACAGCCACCCAATGGCTTATGATTGGAAATGCTGAATGTGACTTCTGGTGGTGCCGTTACCCAGAGGCAGTGTGCCCCTCTTCACTGACAGAAGAAACGTGGATGTGCTGGCTTGACCTAGAGTAGCCACTCTAGACCAGGAGGTGGAAGTCGAGTTTGGAGGATGGCAGAGCAATAATATAGAAGGAGCCTGGGTCTTTGATGATCACGGTGGTACTCTTAACCACCAGGCTTCACTTCTCATAGAGTAACCTTATGTTTAATTTAAGCCACTGTTTGGTGTCTGTTACAGCTGAGGTGTCTGTTAATCCTCATTGACATAATTGATGTCCACCTCTCTCATTTCAAAGATATAAATGGAAGCATGAATGGATTACATCAAGCTCAGTTCATGGTGCCTTTTCTGTTAGCTGTCTGGGAGTTTGCTAAATAAGATTTTTAAAATATGTGAATCATTTAAGAGAAATGCTATGTTTTGGGATACGTTAGGAGGTTGATAACACCAAAAAAAGACCAAAGAATTGGGAGGAAAGCAAAGGTTTTAGCATAAGAGATGAGAGTCAGAGCATACTCAGGAAAGGGGAAAAACAAAACATCCTTTATTTTTCAGGGTTAGATCCTCTGAATCTGGGAGTAGCTACTCTAACGACACCCTTGGTGAGATAGTGATCCTGTTTTCGCAGTTGGCGTGTCTGAATGCAAAGACTGTTTATAGAGCAGCCTAATTAGTAGATACTTCATGGAAGTGATTGCTGCCGGTTCAATTATTCTTTAATAGATTGGCTAGATCAAGGGGCTGCTCAGTAAGGAGAATCAATCTTTCTTTTCTCCCTATCACGGTAAGTGAGCTCTCATCATTTATTATGCGTATCCCCTTGGTTTCATTTCACTCACAAAGGAAATGTGTGTCCTTTCTTAAAATATACAGATTTCTTTCCCCTGGGGTCTAGCAAGTACAGGAAAAGATAGTCTGCATCCCATTGAGTTAGAAGAAAGCTGTGTCTGCCCATCACCTAAGCAACCAGTTACTCAGGGCAGTTCCGCCAAAACACCCATCGATTCTGTGAAAAATCCATCAGCCTGGTTGCGAGGCATCCCACAGCCTTCTGTTTGCCCTTCCTGGGTTGAGTAACTGAATTTCTCATTTTCTGCTGCCTGTATTGGCTTCCTAAAGACCCTGATGCAGATAGAGCTTTGATTTCATAGAGGAAGTCATCTGTCTTTAAAACTCCCATCTTTAAAATTCACTAGGACCTCACTCACCATTATCAGAACATGCTCTGCAATGAAGTTCAATTGCCCAGTTCAGCATAGAGGGTCAGATGAAACCCAGTCCCTTGGACGAGAAGAAACAATTTAAAAGATGATCGTTACTTGGCTTTTTCCATTTTCTTCTTCCCAGTGCCCAGAAGATGGTTTTTCTTGGCTCTGGGACTAAATGGAATGAACACCTGGTCCAGATTTACTTGGATCTTTCTTCTCTAGGCAACTGATTCCTGCTGGAAAATATGCATATACCACGTAGGCTCATACCAAAGACAAGAGAAAGCTTCCATTTATGCTGTCTCTTTGATTTAATTTCTGCCTTCTGAAGGTGAAGTCAGCCCAGGCAAGCCTCATCCGCTGCTTCAACTACACAGAAAAGAGGTTGGCCTGCTGACTGCATGATTACCACAGCGTAGCAGAACCTTGGCAGCAGCCTTTCAAGCAGGGAGCTGTGTTTCTGAAGACTGTTTGCATCACAAAAAAGAAATTCTGAGATGTACCGAGATTCAACATACAAAATGCATGGGTGACCAGGCCTGCGAACACCCTCTTTTCTATGCCAAGTTACTCTTCTAATTTGCATGTGACTGGCCTACTTTCATTCAGCCTCCTCCTTTCACACCCCTTGGTCTAGCCGGTTACATAAGCTGCCACGCCTCGATTCTATCTGTTGTTTTCAACTCTCACTTCAACCTGTGGTGTGCTGGAGTCGGCTCCCGATGGCTCATGAAAGTGTGCATTGCTCTTCCCATGTCATGTTCAATAACATGACATTGGTATCTTGAAATCAGGCTTGGAAAGGTAATTGTATTGCAGAAATCAGCAAATCCTACAAATAGGGCTCCCCATTGCCCCCAGGAACCAGCTGTTAAAATTCTCTACCATCCAACTGGATTTAGTCCTTTTAAGTCCTTTAGAATAAGGATCGATTTTATTTTGACAAATGTTTAGTTCTATCCTCAGTCCTAGAATAACAGAAAAAGAGTAGCAATCCTGGACAAAATGATTATATGTGCCATATGTATGTCCAGTTAGAACTGGACATGGAACAATAGACTGGTTCCAAATCGGGAAAGGAGTGTGTCAAGGCTGTATATTGACACCCTGCTTATTTAACTTACATGCAGAGCACATTATGAGAAATACTGAACTAGATTTATTCCTTCTTCCTAGTATTTCCCCTTTGGTCACAGAGACATTACTTTGCCGACTAAGGTCCATCTAGTCAAGGCTATGGTTTTTCCAGTAGTCATGTATGGATGTGAGAGTTGGACTGTGAAGAAGGCTGAGCGCTGAAGAATTGATGCTTCTGAACTGTGGTGCTGGAGAAGACTCTTGAGAGTCCCTTGGACTGCAAGGAGATCCACCCAGTCCATTCTGAAGGAGATCAGCCCTGGGATTTCTTTGGAAGGAATGATGCTAAAGCTGAAACTCCAGTACTGTGGCCACCTCATGCGAAGAGTTGACTCATTGGAAAAGACTCTGATCCTGGGAGAGATTGGGGGCAGGAGGAGAAGGGGACAACCCAGGATGAGATGGCTGGATGGCATCACGGACTCAATGGACGTGAGTCTGAGTGAACTCCGGGAGTTGGTGATGGACAGGGAGGCCTGGCGTGCTGCGATTCATGGGGTGGCAAAGAGTCGGACATGACTGAGCGACTGCACTGAACTGAACTGTAAGTTTATTTTTGAAATCTGTAATACGTTTTTTTTGATATCTCGTAAGTCTGTTTCTATTTTATAAATAATTTTATTTGTGTAATTTAAAAAATTAGATTCCACCTGTAAGTGATATACTATGATGTTTGTCTTTGTCTGACTTAGTTCACCTAGTATGATCATCTCTAGGTCTGTCCATGTTGCCACAGATGGCATTATCTCACTCTTTTTATGGCTGAGTAATATTCCATCATATATATATGCACCACATCTTTATTCATCTGTTGATGGACTAGGTTGTTTCCATGTCTTGGCTATTATAAATAGTTAAAACTCTAAACTTTAAAAAAATCCACGTTTCTATATTCACAGATAAAAGCAACTGTGGACTTGTATAGTACTATAGTACTTAGTTATTGAAAAAAATCCACATATAAATGGATTCATGCAGTTCATACCATGTTGTTTAAGGGTCAACTGTATTTAGGTATAAACCTTAAAAATATATACAAGATCTCTATATGAGCAAAACGACAAAATTCTGATGAAAGAAATCAAAGAACTAAACAAATGGAGAGACATTACATATCCATGGATATGAAGACTCAGTATTGCCAGGATGTCAGTTTTTCCCACCTTGGTCTGTAGAGTCACAGCAATCCCAATCAAAATTTCATTCAGCTAGTTATTTTGTGGATATCAACAAACTAATTCTAAAATTCATACAGAGAGGCAAAAGATCCGGAATAACTAACACAATATTGAAGAACAGCAAAATCAGAGGAACTGTCAATACCTGACTCTAAGCCTTACTGTAAAGCTACAGTAGTCAAGATAGTGTAGTATTCACAGAAGAATAGACAAATAGACCAATAACTGCCCAGAAATAGACCCCCATAAATACAGTCAAGTGATCTTTGACCAAGGAGTTAAGGTAATAGAATGGAGGAATGATAGTCCTTTTAACAAACAGAACTGGAGCGACTGGACATCCACATGCAAAAAAATAAACCTAGACACAGAGCTTACACCCTTCACAAAAATTAACTTAAAATGGTTCACAGTCCTAAATATAAAAGGCAAAGCTATAAAACTCTTGGAAAATAACAAAAAATCTAAAATGACCAAGGGTATGGCAATGACTTTTTAGATAAAACACCAAAGACGTGATCTAGGAAATAAATAGTTAATAAGCTGGATTTCATTAAAATTGCAACACTATGCTCTGCAAAAGACAGTGTCAAGAGAATGAGAACAAACCATGGGATAGAAGATGTCTGCCAAAGACGTGTCTGATGAAGGACCTCTATCCAAAAGAAACAGTTCTTAAGCTCAGCAATAAGAAAGCAAACATTTAAAAAATGATTTTTAAAATAAGCAAATGACCTGAACGAACATTCTATCAAAGAAGATGGCAAGTGAGCATATGAAAAGATGCTCAGCATCATATGTCATTAGGTAATTGCAAATTAAACCAACAGTGAGATACCACTGCATACTATTCAGTTCAGTTCAGTTCATACTATTCAGTCGCGTCCGACTGTATTAGAATGGCCCAAACCCAGAACACTGACAATACCAAATGTTGTCAAGGATGTGGAGCCACAGGAACTCTCAGTTATTGTGGAGTTGCAAAATGATAGTAGCCACTTTGGATGACAGCTCAGCGATTTCTTTCCAAACTAAACATATTCTTAGCATACAATCCAGCAGTCCTGCTCAGCAGTCATTTACTCAAGTCGATTGAAACCTTGTGTCCACACAGAAGCCTGCACACGCATGTTTATAGTAGCCTTATTCATAATTGCGCAGATTTGGAAGTAACCAAATGGTTGCTAGGAAAATGAGTAAATAAACTGGCACATCCAAATAATGGAGTATGATTCACAGCTAAGAAGAATGAGCTCTCCAGCCATGAAAAGACAGAGAAGAAGCTTAAATGCTTATCACTAAATGATTAAGTCCATCTAAAAAGATCGTATACCCATACGATTGCAGCTACATGACATCCTGGAAGAGGTAGAACCATGGAGACAATAAAAAGGTCAGTGGTTTCCAAGAGTTAGCGGATTAGGTGAAGAGGTTCCCTGGTAGACCTGATGGTAAAGAATCTGCCTGCAATGCAGGAGACCCAGGTTCAAGCCCTGGGTTGGGAAGATCCCCTGTAGAAAGGAATGGCAACCCACTCCAGTTTTCTTGCCTGGAGAATTCCGTGGAGAGACCATGGGGTTGCAAAGGGTTGGACACGACTGAGCGACATACGCACAGAGGATTTTTAGGGCAGTGGTACGATACTATCATGATGGGTACATGTCATTATACATTTGTCAAAACCTGTAGGATGTACAACACCAAGAGCAAACTCCATTATAAACTATGGACTTGGGGTGATGATGGGGTGTAGGTTCATCGCCTGTCACACAGGTACTGTCCTAGTGGGGGGCATTGGTCATGAGGAGGCCATGCATGCGTGGGGGCAGGCGGTCTATGGGAAATCATTGTATTTTCCTCTCAATTTTTCTGTAAATCTCAAGCTGCTCTACAAAATAGTCTTTTTTAAAAAATTGGATTATGGTTATATAGGAAATTGTTTCTGTAGTTTAAAGAAGTATTTAGAGATGAAATGTCATAACGTCTGTAATTTTTCTTTAAAAATACTTCAGAAGAAAATGAAACAAATGTGGGCAAATGTTAACAACTGTTAAAGCTGAAGGATGGCTATGTGGAGGCTATGATTCTCTGCTCCTATCTATATGTTTGAATTTTTTCATCACAGTCATTTCAAAAGCGCTTCTACTCAGGAATCTATAAACATGGTCAATCTCAAGCTCATCTGAGTCCCCTGAAATCTGGGCCTGTATGACTCAAGGCTGTCAACTGGTCAGATTGTTTCAATCACAGTAAAAGCCTGCGACAGAGCATACTGTAGAATTGGCCCTGGGTTGAAAAGATCCAGGGGAAAGGAGGGGGAAATGGCAACCCACTCCAGTATTCTTGCCTGGAGAATCCCCATGGACAAAGGAGCCTGGTGGGCTACAGTCCATGTCCATGGGGTTGCAGAGAGTCGGACATGGCTGAGAGACAGCCCCGAGTGTCTGTGTTCCCATGGGCTTAGCTCAGGCTCTTGCGTCTGCGGTGGGCAGGACGAGGAGTGACTGACCGGCAGGCTTTTCCCAGTTCAGTTGGAGGGAGTTCGGTGCGGTACACATTTCATTATCTTACTTTGTTGCTTTTTGTGATTGTACAGACTGACTGAAAATAATTTTTTCACTAACCCTCCTAAGCATGACCCCACTCATATAATCAGAATATTATTTTAAAATGCACAAAAATATTTTTTTCTTGTAGTGACACCTCCCTCTTGAATGTAACAGGGAATTCTTTGCATTTAGTGATCTTTCCTTTCATTCTATCCAGTTATATGGAGATCTTCCTTGTTCTTTCAGGAGGTTCTCAACCTAGCATCTTTTGTCTGGCTTCAGGAATCTCCACAGAACATGCCCATGGCCTCCTTGCCTTCTCAGCCCTCCCTGCCCAACCTTGTTCTGTACTTGCCCCTCAGACTATGAGACTCCAGCAACCCTGGATTGCACTGGGTGTTTCTCGCCCTTGGTGTGGGACCTCAAAGGAACCAAAATCCCAACTCTCATCCTCATCCCCTTGGCCAGATCTCTTGATTGTGGGCTTCCAAGTTCCCTCCTGCTGAGGCTTGAGGACTTGAAGAGAACCACAAAGTTGAGACAGGACAGTCTGTGGTCTTGGACAGCCCATGGAATCTTGGTTTTATCTCATAATGAGATTAATAAAAGCCATTTTTTATCTGCCTCACAGGGCTGTTATGAGGATCAAAAGAAGGAAAGTCTACCCAAGTCTAAGCTTTATGTTAGAGCCCGGTACAAATGTTTCCTGTTACCTATTTCTATATAATTTGTTTTTTAATGTTACATAGTATCTTTAGTGGCTCTCCCCATAGTCAATGTTATTAATATCTGTTTACTCATCTGGAATCAAAAAGGTTTAATGCAATATTTTCTACCTGGAAAAGTTGTGAATAAGGAACGAGGGGGTCAGTGTCCTCAGCAACAGCCCGTGAAATGCCCCTGTAAAGGGGATGCCTGGGCCTACCCAGGTGTGCATCTCTAAAACAGGTTTCTGCTCTGGTCACTGGCTACAGATCTGGCTCCTGTTTGTTTGGGAACCACTGACGTTGAATTTTCACCAGCTTTGATTTTCCATCAACCTTCATTTCTTCCTTCCTCCCTCCCTGGCTTCCCAAGCTTCTGTGCTATTCAGACCTTTGACACACAGGACTGCTGACATGCCTTTTGTACAGCAAGTTATTGTGTTCTACTTTTAGAAGTAGACAGAATCAATTTTTTTTTTATATAAAATTTTTTGAAAATTTATTTTTCATATTGTTTTCCATGGTGGTTTATCCGAGGATATTGAATTGAGTTCCCTGTGCTATAGAGTAGGACTTTGTTGTTTATCCATTCTGTGTATAATTGCATCTGCTAATCCCAGATCTCCATCCGCCCCTCCCTCTCCCTCGACAACCACAAGTCTGGTCTCTGTGCCTGTGACTCTGTTTCTGTTTCATAGAGAACTTGATTTGTGTCATAGTTTAGTTTCCACTTGTAAGTGATATCATATGGCATTTGTCCTTCTCTTTTTGATTTGTTTCACTTAGTATGATAGTCTCTGGGTCCACCCATGTTGCTGGAAATGGCATTATTTCATTCTTTATGATGGGTGAGTGGTAGTCCATTGTATCACGTAGTACCACATCTTTATCCATTCATCTGTTGGTGGGCATTTAGGTGGTTTCCATATCATGGCTGTTGTAAATAGTGCTGCTGTGAACATAGGAGTTCATGTCTCTCTCTTTTTTTAATATTTATGTATTTGGCTGCGCTGGATCTTAATTTTGGCATGTGGGATCTTCAGTTGCGGTATACAAGTTCTTAGTTGCAGCATGGGGGATCTAGTTCCCTGATCAGGGGTTGAATCCAGGGCCCCTGGATTGGGAGCATGGGGTCTTAGCCACCGGACCACCAGCAAAGTCCTTGTATCTTATTTATTTATGGTTTTCTTTGGATATGTGCCCAGGAATGGGATTGCTGGATCATATAGCAACTCTATTTTTAGTCTTTTGAGGAACCTCTATCCTGTTTTCCATAGTGGTTGCACCAGTTTACGTTTCAACCAGCAATTGTTTAAGAGGGTTCCTGTTTTTCCACACACTCTCCAGCATTCATTCTTTGTATAGTCCTGTTTTAGAGTTGAGCAGAGTGAGGTCTGGAGAGTTTGAAGGGACCCCCCCCCCCCAAGGTCCTACCATTGGTAAATGACAGAATTCTTTCTCAGCCCGCATGTATCCACATCTTATGCAGTTGCTGTGCATCCAGCAGGTTCTTAACCCAGCACCTTTTTTTTTTTTTTTTTTTTTTGCTTAATTAAAAAAAAATCTTTTTCAAAGTTTATTTTTAATTGGAGGAAAACTGCTTTACAGTGTTGTGTTGGTTTCTGCCATACAACATCACAAATCAGCTGTAATTATACATATATCACCTCTCTCATGAGCCTCCCTCACCTCCCCAGCCCCACCCCTCTAGGTCATCACAGAGCGCCAGGCTGGGCTCCCTGTGTCGTATAGTGACTTCTCACCAGCTGTCTGTTTCACACACGGTAGTATATACCTGTTGATGCTACCTTCTCCATTCATCCCACTCTCTCCTTCCCCACACTCTGTCCACTGTGTTTCTCTTTATCTGAGTCTCCATTCCTCCCTACAAAGAAGTTATCAACACATATCAGTTTTCTAATTCCATATATATATGTGTTAATATACGATAATTTGTTTTTCTCTTTCTCACTCACTTCACTCTGTATAACAGGCTCTAGGTTCATCCACCTCACTAGAACAGACTCAAATGTGTTCTTTTTTATGGCTGAGTAATATTCCATTGTGTATATGTATGACATCTTCTTTATTCATCTATCTGCTGATGGATATCTAGGTCGCTTCTATGTCCTGGCTATGGTAAATAGTGCTGCTGTGAACATTGTCTTTTTCAGTTATGGCTTTCTCAGGGTATATGCCCAGTAGTGATATTGCTGGGACATATGGTAGTTTTATTCCTAGTTTTTTTCCTCCATACTGTTCTCCATAGTGGCTATTATTAATTTGCATTCCCACCATCAGTGCAGGAGTGTTCCCTTTTCTCCACACCCTCTCCAGCATTTATTGTTGGTAGTTCAGTTCAGTTCAGTTGCTCAGTCGTGTCCGACTGTTTGCGACCCCATGAATCGCAGCACACCAGGCCTCTGTTCATCACCATCTCCTGGAGTTCACCCAGACTCACGTCCATCAAGTCCATGATGCCATCCAGCCATCTCATCCTCTGTCGTCCCCTTCTCCTCCTGCCCCCAGTCCCTTCCAGCATCAGAGTCTTCCAATGAGTCAACTCTTCTCATGAGGTGGCCAAAGTACTGGAGTTTCAGCTTTAGCATCATTCCTTCCGAAGAAATCCCAAGGCTGATCTCCTTCAGAATGGACTGGTTGGATCTCCTTGCAGTCCAGGGGACTCTCAAGAGTCTTCTCCAGCACCACAGTTCAAATGCATCAATTCTTTGGCGCTCAGCCTTCTTCACAGTCCAACTCTCACATCCATACATGACCACAGGAAAAACCGTAGCCTTGACTAGACGGACCTTAGTCGGCAAAGTAATGTCTCTGCTTTTGAATATACTATCTAGGTTGGTCATAACTTTTCTTCTAAAGAGTAAGCGTCTTTTAATTTCATGGCTGCAGTCACCATCTGCAGTGATTTTGGAGCCCCCCAAAATAAAGTCTGACACTGTTTCCACTGTTTCCCCATCTATTTCCCATGAAGTGATGGGACTGGATGCCATGATCTTCGTTTTCTGAATGTTGAGCTTTAAGCCAACTTTTTCACTCTCCTCTTTCACTTTCATCAAGAGGCTTTTTAGTTCCTCTTCACTTTCTGCCATAAGGGTGGTGTCATCTGCATATCTGAGGTTATTGATATTTCTCTCGGCAATCTTGATTCCAGCTTCTGTTTCTTCCAGTCCAGCGTTTCTCATGATGTACTCTGCATATAAGTTAAATAAGCAGGCTGACAATATACAGCCTTGATGTACTCCTTTTCCTATTTGGAACCAGTCTGTTGTTCCATGTCCAGTTCAAACTGTTGTTTCCTGACCTGTATACAGATTTCTCAAGAGGCAGGTTAGGTGGTCTGGTATTCCCATCTCTTTCAGAATTTTCCACAGTTGATTGTGATCCACACAGTCAAAGGCTTTGGCATAGTCAATAAAGCAGAAATAGATGTTTTTCTGGAACTCTCTTGCTTTTTCCATGATTCGGCGGATGTTGGCAATTTGATCTCTGGTTCCTCTGCCTTTTCTAAAACCAGCTTGAACATCAGGGAGTTCACGGTTCACGTATTGCTGAAGCCTGTCTTGGAGAATTTTGAGCATTACTTTATTAGCATATGAGATGAGTGTTGTAGATTTTTTGATAATGGCCATCCTGACTGGTATGATATAATACCTTGTTATAGTTTTGATTTGCATTTCTCTAACAAATAGTGATGCTAAGCATCTTCTCACGTGTTTATTGGCCATCTGAACTTAGCGTCTTTTGTCTGATTTCAGGAGATCACCTACAAAAACTTATATATATGTACATTTTTCTAGATAGAGAGTCCACATTTGCCAAGGGGTCTTCAAGAGATGCAAGACTTAAAAATAAAGAACACGCTGCCCATTTTGCCTGGCACAGACCCAGTGTTCAACATTTGTGTGCTGGATTGAACTGAGGCCAAGTAGGGGGTGGGGAGGCAGGTCTCAGAGGGATAGCATTTGGTTTATCCTGAAGAGCACCCTGTGGGGAATGACCCCCCTGTTGTAACAGCTGCAGTCTCAGCCATGGTGACTCAGAGAACATACATAGAGGTTGGGGAGGAGGCCAGGAAAATTTCATGATGGCTAGATAGCCTGTGAACATTTCCTGCCATGAACAGTATGAAAAGGCAAAAAGATATGACACTGAAAGATGAACTCACCAGGTTGGTAGGTGTCCAGTATGCTACTAGAGAAGAGTAGAGAATAGCCCAGGAAGGAATGAAGAGGCTGAGCCAAAGCAAAAACAACACCCAGTTGTAGATATGACTGGTGATGGAAGTAAAGTCTGATGCTGTAAAGAACAATATTGCATAGGAACCTGGAATGTTAGGTCCATGAATCAAGGTAAATTGGAAGTGGTCAAACAGGAGATGGCAAGAGTGAACATTAACATTTTAGGAATCAGTGGACTAAAATGGACTGCAATGGGTGAATTTAATTTAGATGACCATTATATCTACTACTGTGGGCAAGAATCCTGTAGAAGAAATGGAGTAGCCAAGTCAACAAAAGAGTTTGAAATGCAGTAGTACTTGGGTAAAATCTCGAAAATGACAGAATGATCTCTGTTTGTTTCCAAGGCAAACCTTTCAGTATCAGTAATCTAAGTCTGTGCCCCAGCCACTAATGCTGAAGAAGCTGAAGTTGAACGGTTCTATGAAGACCTACGAGGCCTTTTAGAACTAACACCAAAAAAAGATATCCTTTTCATCATAGGGGACTGGAATGCAAAAGTAGCAAGTCAAAAGATACCTAGAGCAACAGGCAAGTTTGGCCTTGGAGTGCAAAATGAAGCAGGGCAAAGGCCAACAGAGTTTTACCAAGAGAACACACTGGTCAGAGCAAGCACTCTCTTCCAGCAGCACAAGAGACAACTCTACACATGGACATCACCAGATCGTCAATACCAAAACCAAATTGATTGCATTCTTTGCAGGCGAAGATGGAGAAGCTCTCTATAGTCAGCAGAAACAAGGCCAGGAGCTGACTGTGGCTCAGATCATGAACTCCTTATTGGCAAATTCAGATTTATTGAAGAAAATAGGGAAAACCACCAGACCGTTCAGGTATGACCTAAGTCAAATCCCTTAAGATTATCCAGTGGAAGTGACAAATAGATTCAAGGGATTAGATCCGATAGACAGAGTGTCTGAAGAACTATGGACGGAAGTCCATAACATTGTACAGGAGGTTGTAATCAAAACCATCCCCAAGTGAAAGAAGTGCCAAAAGGCGAAAGGCAAAATGGTTGTCCAAGGAGGCCTTTCAAATAGCTGAGAAAAGAAGAGAAACAAAAGGCAAAGGAGAAAAGGAAAGATACATCCATCTGAATGCAGAGTTCCAAAGAATAGCAAGGAGAGATAAGAAACCCTTCCTCAGTGATCAGTGCAAAGAAATAGAGGAAAACAGTAGACTGGGAAAAACTAGAAATCTCTTCAAGAAAATTAGAGATACCAGGGGAGCATTTCATGCAAAGATGGGCACAATAAAAGACAGAAATGGTATGGAGCTAACAGAAGCAGAAGATATTAAGAAGAGGTGGCAAGAATACACAGAAGAGCTATACAAAAAAGATCTTTAAGACTCAGATAACCATGATGGTGTGATCACTCACCTAGAGCCAGCGTCTTAGAGTGTGAGGTCAAGTGGGCCTTTGGAAGCATCACTACGAACAAACCTAGTGGAGGTGATGGAATTCTAGCTGAGCTATTTCAAATCCTAAAAGATGATGCTGTTAAATTGCCGCACTCAATAAACCAGCAATTTCAGAAAACTCAGCAGTGGCCCTAGGATGGAAAAGGTCAGTTTTCATTCCAATCCCAAAGAAGGGCAGTGCTAAAGATTATTCAAATTACTCCATAATTGCACTCATCTCACATACTAGCAAAGTAATGCTAAATTCTTCAAGCCAGGCTTCAACAGTACGTGAACTGAGAACTTTCGTATGTTCAAGCTGGATTTATAAAAGGCAGAGGAACCAGAGATCAAATTGCCAATATTCACTGGATCATAGAAAAAGCAAGAGAGTTCAGAAAAACATCTCCTTCTGCTACACTGACTATGCCAAAGCCTTTGAATGTGTAGATTGCTACAAACTGTGGAAAATTCTTAAAGAGATGGAAACACCAGAACACCTTACCTGCCTCCTGAGAAATCTGTGTACAGGTCAAGAAGCAACAATTAGAACCAGACATGGAACAACAGACTGGTTCCAAATTGGGAAAGGAGTACATCAAGGCTGTGTATTGTCACCTTGCTTATTTAACTTTTATGCAGAGTACATCATGTGAAATTCTAGGCTGGCTGAAGCACAAGCTGGAATCAAGATTTCTGGGAGAAATATCAATAACCTCAGATACGCAGATGACACCACCCTTATGGCAGAAAGCAAAGAAGAACTAAAGAGACTCTTGAAAGTGAAAGAGGAGAGTGAAAAAACTGGCTTAAAACTCAGCATTCAAAAAACTAATACCATGGCATCTGGTCCCATCACTTCATGGCAAATAGATGGGGAAACAGTGACAGACTTTATTTTGGGGGGCTCCAAAATCACTGCAGATGGTGACTGCAGCCATGAAATTGAAAGACGCTTACTCCTTGGAAGAAAAGTTGCGACCAACCTAGACAGCATATTAAAAAGCAGAGACATTGCTTTGCCAACAGAAGTCCATCTAGTCAAAGCTATGGTTTTTCCAGTAGTCATGTATGGATGTGAGAGTTGGATCATAAAGAAAGCTGAGCATAGAAGAATTGATGCTTTTGAACTGTGTTGGAGAAGACTCTTGAGAGTCACTTGGACTGCAAGGAGATCCAACCAGTCCATTCTAAAGGAAATCAGTCCTGAATAGTCATTGGAAGGACTGATGTTGAAGCTGAAACTCCAATACTTTGGCCACCTGATGCGAAGAACTGACTCCTTAGAAAAGACCCAGATGCTAGGAAAAATTGAAGGCAGGAGGAGAAGGGGATGACAGAGGATCGGATGGCTGGATGGCATCACCAACTTGATGGACATGAGTTTGAGCAAGCTCTGGGATTTGGTGATGGGACAGGGAAGCCTGGCGTGCTTCAGTCCATGGGGTTGCAAAGAGTCAGACATGACTCAGCGACTGAACTGAACTGAACTGAACTGAGATAGCCTGTAACCCAGGACCAACTCAGCTCACCTGAAGAAGGCTGATCCTTGATGAAGTCTATGGAGAGAGAAGTGTTGAAAGAGAAATGTCCTTCCCCTCTCCTAGACTTGTAGTGTGGTTGCTAGCTGAGGGGTTCCTGCATCTTCTCTGGGTGAACGGACCCTCTAGAACTTTCCTAGAAGCAAAGAAACGAAACCTTCTTGAGGAGACTGCCTTCATCAGCCAGCCCAAGGCTCATTACAGAGTGAGACAAAGTGGAGAGTTGAGCTTCCCAACCTTAAGCAGAGAAGGAAAATGAATAGGAGGCTCTGGCAAAGGAACTGCCACAAATGTGGAGATCAAGGAGCATCACTGTCAAGCCAGTTGTCATCCTGGCAACTGGACCAGCCTCCAGCACTCTCATTTGGCATCTTAAAGAACTGGACATGGATCACGGTTTGGCATCCATTCAGAGACATGAAGTAAAATGAGGACATTTTAATTTTAACAACAGAATATTACAGAACACATGCTATTAGAATGCATAAAATCTGACTAACATGGGCAGTAGGAAACAAGCATGAACATCCCCCCTGCCCCCCGCCCAAGTCAGGCCTCCATTATGGGATGTTTTTGGTCTTTTGTGTTTCACAGGATGTGTTTAGAGGAGAGATTTCCGTGGCCACTGAAACACAGAGAAACTTGGTGCCCAAAAAAAGAATGAGGGGAAATAAGAGCCTGCGTGTGTGTCCCGTGGTAAACAATGAGGCCGGAAGCATCCATCTGGAATGCATTCAAAAACACAACTGCCTGCTGAAATGCTGGGGGACCAGTGCTCTGAAAACAGAGCAAGCCCTTACGCAGACTTTGCTGGAGAGCAGTATAAAAGAATCAGGGTGCAGGAGTGCGTTGAATGAGGAAAAGGTGGGAGCGAGAATCCTTAGCAGCCAAAGAGTGTGTGTGTGTGTGTGTGTGTGTGTGTGCGTGTGTGTGTGTGTGTGTGTGCATCAGGCAGAGAGAGAGTGGGGAGACAAGCTCAAGTCCTGTTGTTGGAAATGGCTCTGAGTTTAAAATTCCACCCACAACCCATCTCGGTTCCTTTCAGTGGAGTCCTGGCTCTAGACTCGGGTTATGGCAGCTTCTTGAAGGGACCCTGAAAGTAAAACCATGAGGAGAAATACAGGATATGTTTCAAGAGCTTTTAATGCTTCTTAACCAGGTTACTGTGAAGAGGAGAGGTTCGTGCAGCAAGCTGGCGTTATTTCAGTTCACCTAGTGGAAGATTTTTGAAGCATTTATCATACAATTAGGGTCAAGAATGAATCTGGCATCATTTAAGGCGAATACCCCAAACACAAAGCTGATTCAGTTGGCATGATTTCTGCTCTTGAGAACAGCAAGTCTGGCAGCGATTAACCAGGCAAGGGGAAACAGCAGAGAGCCCACTGGGTGGCCATCCGCTGCACAGAGCAGGATAAGGAATTGTGGGAAGCCAGCAACAACCAGCATAAGGACCCACTGGAACACAGCACACTGTTGTGGGTAATGGCTGGTGCCTGCAACGTCTCAGGAAGTTTTATGAATGTTAATGTGACTCTGTGATGGAGAGTAAATGGTGCCTGTTCTGTAAACATGAGGTATGCCAGGAGCTGGGCCTCCTGGAGGAGGCTCACCCAGTGTCCCGGGGTGAATTGACTCTAGATTCTAATGCTGCAGAATGAAAACAGAGAGAAAAACGCAAAGGAAAGAAAAGAAGTGCACTGACAATATCGTCAACACAGCTGATGAACAGAAATGATATTTGAAAGAAAACTTTGAGCTTCTTGCAGATGCTTCCATTCAGAACCAAAAATTTGTTCAGAGCCTTAAAGCTGTCAAGCTGTGGCAAGAAAGGGTGGCCATGAAGCCCCCTAGCCGCCAAATGTCAGGGCATTCTTCAACTATGAGCCTCCAGTGAGCCTGTCTCCCATTGTGTGGGAGTCTGGAGTTCAAGCATGGTAACATCTTGGCTTGCTGGTGGCTGCTATGAAGCCTGAGCCAAAAGATACATATGTAGGCATGGCTTCCTTTTTTTTTTTTTTTAATGTCTATTTGTTTGGCTGCGCTGGGACTTAGTTGCAGCTTTCAAGATTTTAATCTTTGTTTCATCACGCAGGATCTTTAGTTGTGGCTTGTGAACTCTTAGTTGCAGCATGTGGGGTCTAGTTCCCTAACCAGGGATAGAACTCAGGCCCCCTGCATTGGGAGCATGGAGTCTTAGCCACTGGACCACCAGGGAGGTGCCCACATGTGGCATCCTTGTGATTGCTTTGCTTCAAAATTCTCCAAGCCAGGGCAGCAATACATGAACCGTGAAATTCCTGATGTTCAAGCTGGTTTTAGAAAAGGCAGAGGAACCAGAGATCAAATTGCCAACATCCGCCGAATCATGGAAAAAGCAAGAGAGTTCCAGAAAACATCTATTTCTGCTTTATTGACTATGCCAAAGCCTTTGACTGTGTGGATCACAATCAACTGTGGAAAATTCTGAAAGAGATGGGAATACCAGACCACCTGACCTGCCTCTTGAGAAATCTGTATACAGGTCAGGAAACAACAGTTCGAACTGGACATGGAACAACAGACTGGTTCCAAATAGGAAAAGGAGTACATCAAGGCTGTATATTGTCAGCCTGCTTATTTAACTTATATGCAGAGTACATCATGAGAAACGCTGGACTGGAAGAAACAGAAGCTGGAATCAAGATTGCTGGGAGAAATATCAATAACCTCAGATATGCAGATGACACCACCCTTATGGCAGAAAGTGAAGAGGAACTAAAAGCCTCTTGATGAAAGTGAAAGAGGAGAGTGAAAAAGTTGGCTTAAAGCTCAACATTCAGAAAATGAAGATCATGGCATCTGGTCCCATCACTCCATGGGAAATAGATGGGAAACAGTGGAAACAGTGTCAGACTTTATTTTGGGGGGCTCCAAAATCACTGCAGATGGTGACTGCATCCATGAAATGAAAAGACGCTTACTCCTTGGAAGAAAAGTTATGACCAACCTAGATAGTATATTCAAAAGCAGAGACATTACTTTGCCGACTAAGGTCCGTCTAGTCAAGGCTATGGTTTTTCCTGTGGTCATGTATGGATGTGAGAGTTGGACTGTGAAGAAGGCTGAGCGCCGAAGAATTGATACTTTTGAACTGTGGTGTTGGAGAAGACTCTTGAGAGTCCCTTGGACTGCAAGGAGATCCAACCAGTCCATTCTGAAGGAGATCAACCCTGGGATTTCTTTGGAAGGAATGATGCTAAAGCTGAAACTCCAGTACTTTGGCCACCTCATGCAAAGAGTTGACTCATAGGAAAAGACTCTGATGCTAGGAGGGTTTAGGGGCAGGAGGAGAAGGGGACGACAGAGGATGAGATGGCTGGATGGCATCGCTGACTCGATGGACGTGAGTCTGAGTGAACTCCAGGAGTTGGTGATGGACAGGGAGGCCTGGCATGCTGCGATTCATGGGGTCACAAAGAGTCGGACACGACTGAGCGACTGATCTGAACTGAACTAGGCTATTCCCTGTAGATGCTTTGGGGTTAAGACTGGCAGACTTGTCTCCAGGCACATACTAAGGGGACTATTAGAAAGCAAAGTACCAAAATCTGTTCTGGACAGCAGAGTACAAAGTGGGTGGATGGAAAAATGGAAACCTCACAGGCAAGAGGTGACATAACGTAAGAGGGGCCCAAATGACACTGGTTTAAACAAGATGGAAGTTGCTTCTCTCTCCTGTAACAACCTGGCCATAAGCTGACAAGGCTACTAGGATGGTTTATGATGGAGGAAAGACCCAGTTTCTTTCCATCTTGTTCTCTATTCTCCCTAGGGTGTTGGTCTCATCTAAATGGCCCCAAATGCCTCATTATCTCCATGTGCACATTCCAGCAGCAAAGAAGAAGGGGAGGGTACTCCTCTACCCAGCAAGGGATCGTTCTGGATGCTCTGCACATCTCATTGGTCAGGAGGTAGTCATGTGACCACACCTAGCTGCAGGGGAGACTGGGAAATTTTTTTCTTCCCTGGGTGGCTGTGTACCCAGCTGAGCACTGTATTTCTATGGCAGCAGGAGACAGGCAGTCTGCAGGAGCTGGATGTGATAGTTCAGTCTTAGAAGTCTCCCAGCTCCTCCCTCCTCCTCAGGTCACGCTTCTGTTCCTCTCTCTGACCCCCCCACACCTCCTCTCTCTGTCCCACACAGCACTTCCAGACTTTGTCACAGCTTCTTTCCCCAGAGTCCATGGCCCCACTCAGAATTTTCTGCTTGTTCTCCTCTTTTCACAGCCTCTTCTGCCATCAGATCAGAGAAATTTTAACACAAGGGAAGGAAAACTGCATTTTGGCTGTATCTCCTTGTATTATGTTGACCACGTTCCACCATCATCTCCCTGATATAATGGGGGCTTCCTGTAAATAAGAAGTGCCTCTAACAAGTATGGTGCTATGGGTGCTCAAAAACACTGAGTAAATTATCTCAAACCCACTGTCAAGGTTCACTCTGTTCTGGAGGGTGGTGACATGCATGTATACACATGTAGGAGGGTAGATATGCCAACGGATGACGATTGGATCCTGACAGCAGGGCTTTGACCCACATTAGAAGCCCAGGTACCAGACCACAACCTCCAAAGCAAATGGCCCAGAACACAGGAGGACTTGGTCAACATATGCCTGCTTCCATATTTTTTTGCCACTCCCCCTTCCCACTGCCCCGACACTTGCTTCCAATTCATTCCCAACCAGGGAAAGCCAGATAGCATATATGCTTCCCTGGGACTTCCCTGGCGGTCCAGTGGTTAAGACTCGGTGCTTCTAATGCAGAGGGTGTGGGTTTGATCCCTGGTTAAGGGACCTAAGATCCTATGTGCTGTGCAGCACAGCCAAACAATTAATAATAATTTTTTAAAATAAATCTTAAAAAAATATACTCTCCTAACCAATAATGTAGGATGATCCACTTCTAGTTATTCACGTCCAGCACCTCCATGCTAGTGAACTCCAATCAGAGCATACCCGAAGCCTTCCCTTTTCTCACTTATGAAGCTTTTCTCACCGTAAATGCAAATTAAACCAAGACAATTAGAGAACGAAAAACTCCTTCCCTACCCCCGCCCCCCAATAAACCAGTTGTGTGGGGAGGAAGAATTTCATTCAGTGTAGTTCTAGGAACAGAATGAAACTTCCCCCACTCAGCATTTTGGCTGAGTTTCTGACTTAAGTTTTAAGGCACTAAATATTCAAAGAAATCAAATATTAAAAATTAAACAGGTTTATATTTAGGATTAGAGTTGAGGCACTGCTCAAAGTCGAAGGATCCACAGTGCTATTTGTAACAGTAATACTGGGCTGCCCTTCCAGGTTCCGAAGTTGAATTTCAAACGTAAAGACTAAGCCCTTCAGTTTATACTCTGGTGGGAGTGAAGTCTGGCAGATTGTAACATGTATCGGTGACCTGACACCAAGCAGGGCATCCCTGGGGCTCCAAGCACCAAAAGTTCACAGGTATCAACAGGGCCATAAAGAGATGAAGGATGCCGGGGAAGATGGCTCCTCACAGGCAGTGGGCTCGAGAGTCAATTCGATGAAGTTAATCAGTTGCAAAGTAGAAGACAAGACATTAAATATCAATGCGGGGAGCAAACTAATTATATACAAGTCCTGGGTGCAGCACGGACTGCTCACCTGCCAAGCGTCAGTGAGCCCTTCTAGGCTTCCTTAATTCATCCTTGGGAGCTCTGGGTCTGTAAACTTTTCCTGTTTACAACCGCAGCCTTATTGTGGCACCAAATGTGGTATCAGTGTCACCCATCAGCCATCCCCTCCTGATGGACAGCATCTCGGTCAGCTCCCCACACCACCCCGACTCTGGACACCTTTTGACTCTTATCATAGAGGCCCTTTCCCTTCCTCTCCATCAGCCATAAAGGCTCACATTTCTCCGTTTCTTTCCCATTTCTCTCGTCCTCTACTAGTCAGGCCTCTGTGTGGCTCAGCTGGGCTCTCACCCTAGCCCCTGTGGGCGGCTCTTTGCCCTGGCCTCTCTCCTTCCCTGTTTTTTTCTTAAAAAAAAAAAAAAATTTATTTATTCACTTGGCTGCACCAGTTCTCAGTTGCAGCATGTGGGATCTTCAGTCTTCACGACAGCATGTGACATGGAGTTCCCTGACCAGGGGTGGAACCCGGGCCCCCTGCAATGGGAGCTCCGAGTCTTAGCCACTGGGCCACCAGGGAAGTCCCCTGAATAAATTACTAGAGAATAAACACCTAGATAATCACCAGCCAGTTCAACAGACAGGTCACAGTGCTGCCTCCCCTCCTAGGAAGAATAACTGCCGGCACTAAATCTGAGTCTCACGGTTCAGTTTGCCTTTTTAAAAACTTTATGAAACGCAGTCCCACAGCAGATCATCCCCAGCAGCCTGGCCCCCTCCTCATCGTTGGGTGCACAAGATTCTACCAGGTGGCCTGTTGCTACACATCTTTCCTCCTGACTCCTCCCACCTAGAATGTCTGTCCCTAACTGATCCAACCATCCTCTGTATCCACTCACCAAATTATCATCCATTCTTAGAATTTAATACAAAAGCCCCTTCCTCCTCAAAGAAACGCCCCCACATAACCCCGTAAACAGCTGTCATTCCTGCCTGGAACTCCTCCGACAGTTTGACCTCCTCTTCAGCTCTTGCACCTACATTGCCTCACACCATGGTTTCTCGTGCTGCTGTTTCAACCTGCTGTTGAGTATGGCCCCCAAAACCAATCAGCTGGATGATTTTACTTTCAGGGGGACCCCATAGAATGCTTAGCATTCAGCCAGAAACATGGTAGGTGTCCAGTGAATTCAATCACCGGATGGATCTACTAACCATACTCTGCATGCATGAAGCAGAAGTATCATGGACTCGTCGTTGGGCCGCAGCCTGGCAGTGCCTGGAAGCTGTCCTTATCGTGTGATTGTTTTGCCTGGTGCTGTAGATAAATGAGCTTCAGGAACTCAGCGTGAGGCTGCGGTTTTTTCTGGGAGCTGCTTTGAGGACTAGATCCACCCTTAAACTGTTTCCATTGTGTCTGCCTCTAGAGAAGTGACGTGAGAATATCATCTGGCTCTTTGAGCTTCCTTTTTATTTGTATTCAGAGTAAACAGTAGTTTCCTTTCTGGCTCTCCAGGATTAAACAAGTTGGTATATTCCTTCAGTTTGAAGGAAAACAGCAACATCTCTGACATTGCATTTGAGACATGGAAACGGGACATGATCTTGGTGCAACTTTGATGATCCATGGCAGAGAAAGGAGTGGGTGGGAAGCTTTAGAAAACCTGTCTGTTTGCTCTGAAAATGGATGTGAACTGGACCCAGGGGAGAAGTAGAAGCTGAACAGGCGCCCAAACCCCCATTTGGTCCCTTGACAGTGGCCGTGAGGACCGGGTCTCTCTCCTGAGGCTGGAGCAAAGCCCTCCAGGGGCCCCGTTGCCTAGTAGGGACGCTCTGCTTTGGTCTTGGGTCCTATTATTTGCCCTCCATGGAGTCCAGAAGCCGGAAAAACACCTTTAAGCTAGTGGGAGGAGGAGGAACAACTTAACTCCCTCCAAAAGCTGAGCAACTGGCGGCAACATGGACGAACCTAGAGATGATCGTACTAAGTGAAGTGAGTCAGAGACGAATACAAATACCGCAAAGAGAAATATCACGTGACACAGTCTGAAACAGTGATGCAAATGAACGGATTTACAAAACAGAAACAGACTCACAGACAGACAAACTAATGGTTGCCAAAGGGAACAGGAGGAGGCAGGCAGCAGTTAGGAGTTTGGGATCAAAATATACACACTACCATATATAAAATAATCGACACGGACCTACCATATAGCACAGGAAATGATACTCAATATCTTTTTTTTCTTTTAAATATTTATTTGGCTGTGCTGGGTCTTAGTTGTGGCTACAGGATTTTTAGCTGTGACATGGGAACTCTTAGTTGCAGCCTATGGGATCTTGGTTCCCTGAGCAGGGATCGAACCCCATCCCCTGCATTGGAGGTGTACAGTCTTAGCCACTTGGACCACCAGGGAAGTCCCTGTACTCAAAATCTGAGAATAACCTATAATGGAAAAGAATCTAAAATACATACATATTTAACTGAATCACTCTGCTGTGCACCTGAAACTAACACAACACCGTAAAACAACTGTATTTCAATTAAAAAAAAAAGTTTAAAAGCCAAGAGAAAGAAACAGAAACCCAGTTATTATGATCAAACTACTAACAGCAGTTACTGGTGGGAGATAGGCTTACGGTGGGGAATGGAAGAGGGTGAGTTTCTGTATTACATCTTTCTGAATTGCTTCAGTTACTTTATAGCAATGAAAATATGTGAAAAAGGAAGCCCAGGAACACTATACAGGTATAACATTGGTTGCCTAGCGAGCATGAGGACACCCCCAGGCTCTCCCTCAGTCCTGTTCAGTGTCATATGCCCGTCACAGGCAAGCACCCACTGCCTTCGCCCCACCAGTGACCTACCCCCTTGCTACATGTTCCCACCCACCCCTACCCTCTTTGCAAGAAACCCTTGGCTTGCCAGGCCTGAGAGAGAATGCTCTTCTACCGAAACCCACGCACAGCATATTCTCCTTCATCAGCTGAGGGACCAGCCTCAGTGGACTGTCCCATTTGATAGATGATTTCACAAAAAAGTATTGGGTTGGTGCAAATGTAATTTCAGTTTCAGACTGTGAATTTTAAATCATTTTAACTAGGCTCACACACACCTTTATTAATCAAAATAGGAACTATTACAATTTTTGCCAGTGAGAAATAAGTTTATTCCTGTAATGTGAAAATCTATGCTTTGGGATTCGATGAACTTTTGGAAAGCATTTTCTGCATCCTACAGGTTGGGGAAGCTTTTTTCCTGCAGAAAGGTGTTGAGATGCTTGAAGAAGTGGTAGTTGGTTGGCAGGAGGTCAGGTGAATATAGTGGATGAAGCAAAACTTTGTAGCCCAATTGTTCCAACTTTTGAAGTGTTGGTTGTGTACAGGCAGCCAGGTGTGGTCATGGAAGAGGAATTGGGCCCTTTCTGTTGACCAATGCCGGCTGCAGGCATTGCAGTTTTTGGTATATCTGATTAGTTTTCTGAGCATACGTCTCAAATATAATGGTTTCACTGGGGTTCAGAATGCTGTAGTGGATCAGATTGGCAGCGGACCACCAAACAGTGACCTTGACCTTTTTTTGGTGCAGCTTTGGCTTTGGGAAGTGCTTTGGAGTGTCATCTTGGTCCAGCCACTGAGCTGGTAGTTGCCAGTGGTTGTATACAATCCACTTTTCTGGAGAAGGAAATGGCAACCCACTCCAGTGTTCTTGCCTGGAGAATCCCAGGGATGAGGGAGCCTGGTGGGCTACCGTCTATGGGGTCGCCCAGAGTCAGGCACGACCGAAGTGACTTAGCAGCAGCAGCAACAGGGGACTAAACCACCACCACCAGGGGATTCTCTATATGCTATCCTGAGGCTTAGTATTACACATCAGATATTACTTGGTTATGAAAGAAGAGACATCACCAATAAACTTGATTTTTTGAGGATTGTTCATCTTAGGGTAAAGACTGCTAACATCTTTGTAAGCAATTAACAATAGGAGTTGAGACAACCATACATTTTTTACCATTGAGGTTATTCTAGAAAGACATAGATCACAATGCATTTATTCACACATTCTGGGAATAGGAAGAATAATAAAATTACCAATCTAGTTTTTGATCTCATATAGCCTATCATACATTGCCTATCCATTGATGCATTAACACCTTTCCACACCACATGTTGGTATTCACTATGTATGCAGTAAATCTATTCTGAAATCGTAATATTTGCCATGCACTGTGTTAATGTTTTGGAGATACAGTGAAGAAGAGATATCCCCAAACTTGGAGTGCTTTGAAATTCAGTGTGAGATTTCCATATCAACTACCATAAAGGCAAATAATTGAGAACCAAAACCAAAAACAAAACAGAACTACCATCTTAGAAACTTGCCTAGTTTGGACTTTGGGGGAAAAATCCAGCATCTGCTTTTCCATGCACATCCCTAAATGTCAAATCTGTAATATGTTTCTGATGTCGGTACTTTCAGCAGAGGAAAATAAACATTTGTGTGTGAAAAAAAAAAAAAATCCACTTTTCATCAGACTTCATAATCCCATCAAGAAATGTTTCATTGTTGTTGTGCAGAATAAGAGAAGATGATACTTCAGAACAATGATTTTTTTGACTTGTGGTCAGCTCACAGGTACCCACTTATTGAACTTTTTCATCTTTCCAGTTTGCTTCAAATTCCAAATGACGGTAAAATGGTCAATATTGAGTCATTTGGCAACTTCTCATGTTGTAAGAGGATCAACTTCGATGATGCTCCCAGTTGGTTGTCAATTTCAGATGGCCGGCCACTGTGCTCCTCATCTTCAAGGCTCTCATCTCCTTTGCAAAACTTCTGACCTACCGCTGCACTGTATGTTCATCAGGAGTTCCTGGGCCAAATCCGTTGTTGATGTTGTGAGTTGTCTCTGCTGCTCAAACCCATTTTGACCTAAAATAAGAAGATTGTTCAAATTTGCTTTTTGTCTAATGTCATTTCCACAGTCTAAAATAAATATAAACAGCAGGTTTATCAGGGCTTCCTTGATAGCTCAGTTGGTAAAGAATCTGCCTGCAACACAGGAGACCCCAGTTTGATTCCTGGATGGGGAAGATCCACTGGAGAAGGAATAGGCTACACTCTCCAGTATTCTGGCCTGGAGAATTCCATGCACTGTATAGTCCATGGGGTGGCAAAGAGTCAGACACCACTGAGCAACTTTCACACACACATAACTACATTTATTGAGAATGTATTCTAATATCAAACAGCAAAGTTCAACAATGCAAAAATCCATTACTTTTGCACCAGCCTAATAGTAATGACTGGGCTAATGCCCACATTTCTTGCACGGTGGAACAGGCTTTAAGGGTTAATGCCTGCTTGACCATTGTTTTCTAATGGTCCCACTTGTCAGAATATGTTCCAAACAGAGTGGAGTGGATATTGCTGGTTCCTCACCCCAGGTCCCTCCACAATTCCAGAGCCCTGTCCTCACACCTGGAGGAGTTTCTGACCTCTTGCCCAGAGCTGACTTGCTGGATACGTAATGCGCCCTTCTCCACCACCCAGGATAGCCCTGCAGCCCATGACTAACTGGAGTTCCTGTGCCTCGACAGGGATCAGCGTTTGGGCTCTGTGATGCAGCGCATGCTCCAGAGTGCCCCGTGGGATCAGGCGGAGCCAAGTCTGGCAGAGACCCTGTCTTTGCTCAGCCTCTTCCTTACCCCATCCTGTGCCCCTTGCTCCTGTTCTCAGGTCTGCCATCAGGGAATCGTGGTCACCAGAATCCCACCTCAGGCTCTGCTTTGAGGAGACCTGATCTGAGCCAAAGGGATCCCCAAGGACAGTCTCTGCACGTACACTACATGGTGAGCCATCTGGGTCGCCCGTTGACATTTTTGCCCCAATTGAGACACCCAGAGTTGGTGAGGTCACTTGTATGGAGTAGATATTAAGGACAGAAGGGGCTAGGTTTAAGACCTCCCCCTCTACTGCTTCCTTGCTGTGTGGTCCTGCAGGCCTCCCTTCACCGCTCCAGGTTTCACTAGGGCAGATTTCTTCACCTACCTGTGCTGGACATCCATCTGTGGCTTGAATACTCAGCATATGTTGCCCTTGGTTTAGTAAGACCTCTGATCTTTGTTTGAGGATCTGTCCTGTCTTCATTCTCCAGAAGTGGAGCCCATTCTCAGTCCCCTACCTGACAATAATGATTGGTTAAAGGATAGGCACACATCCTAAGCCAGTCAGATCAGAGTGAATCAGAGCTTCGAGACCAATAGAAAGCAAACCATAATGACCCTCTTTTAGCACCTAGATCAAGCTTGACCTAAAGCCAGAGATACTCTTGGAGTTTTATTATGTGTGATTGCTAGTCATGTTGCCTGTTTCACCCCACAGGAAAACAGAAACAGATAAGATCTGCAGATGTTCTCAAATCACTACCTTGACTCTAGGGCTGGAGTTTGGTTGGTGATGTCTTTCAGGTGAGCGTGGTCCTCTGTAGCAGTCACCCCCTGGGCACGTTCAGCCTGTCTCAGACACACCCATGTTGGCCCACCATGAGGACACAGGCAGGCCTAGTTGGGCCTCAGGGGTGCTGGGCCCACAGGCGTGCATTGCCACCTCCATACCAACATCCCCCAACACTGTGACTGCTTCTCAAAGAGGCGTTTCTCCCCAGGACGTGCTGTGGACATTTGTGGTGCCACCTGGGAGGGAATGGGAGGGGCCAGGGTGGGAGTCTCATCGCAGAGGCCTCCAGGTGGGGGGTGTAGCTAGATCTCCTTGTGTGGGTTAGTAATAAAGGTGGTGGGCTTGGGGTGCTTGTGCCCACCCCTCCCCAAAGGAGCTCGTGGCCCCTACAGGATCAGTATCATCGTGGCAGTCATAGGTCTAAGCACCTGGCACTTCATTTGGTGGTGGCAGGTTCTTTAGGACTTTGGTCCACCTCAAGTTGTCAGTAGCGCCCAGCGCACAGGCACTGGGGGCTGGGCAGAATATGAGTAGCTCTGTGAGCTTGGCTTAACTTCCATGCCTTGATTTCCCAATCCGTCAAGTACAGATAATAACAGCACTGGCTTTGTGAGTTGTGAGGATTAAATGAATTAATACCTCTGGGGCTTTAGGACAGGACCTGGCTTGTAGTGTGGGCTTGTGGGTCATGTGGGAGAAGCATTTTTAATGAGCCTGTTTTTGAACTGACTGGCAAGGCCAGGCCCTGGACCAGGTCTTCTGATTACAGATCTGCCTGTGACTCAGCCTGGAACATGAGGGTGATATTCACACACTTGAGTGATGTTCAGGCAGGTGCATCCACACCCTCGGAACACAGAAGCCTCCAGCCGAGTCTTGGTCAGGTGCCCTGTCTGAGTCAGTGGTACATGGGGGGCACATTAATTACAGTCACAGCGAGGCCATGTCCACAGTCACATACTCACCTTGGCAGCTGCAAACAGCTGGGGACACCGAACAGAGCTCCCTGTGTGTGTCTGTCGGGTTCATAGACTGTTCTACCTTCTTAACATACCAGCTATTGGCTGCTTTGATGTGAAAGGGATTTGGTTAACAGCTGACCTGGCTTTCATAGTGACAAAACTGTGGAGTCTCCCCCATCTGGTTGTTGTGAGTGAGTGAGGGTCTTGGGTGTGCAACTCCTAGATCGAGGGTCCTTGAGTCTTGTGGATACACCCTAGGATTACATAACAAGCCCTACAACCTACTGGACACTAAATGAGATCCATTTGTACTGGGTCCGCTGCCCCAGTTGGCCAGTTGAGGGACTCTTGTCTCTGAAGTTGGGGTGGGAGGGCTGAGGTAAAACATTAGTCACCCTGAATAACTCCCCACTCAGCTCTGGATAAGAACGAGTTCCGGGCAGAAGGGCCACTTCCTCGGGTGTGAAGGCAGCCCTGTTAGGCTGTCGGAATTGTCTTCTGACTGATCTCACGTGTTTTGTTACGCTCCCATTTTTTCTTTTTTGGTCGGCTCCCTGCCTGGCATGCAAAATCTTAGTTCCCCAAGCAGGAATCGAACCGTTGCCTCCTGCAGTGGAAGCTCGGAGTCCTCACCCCTGGCCTGCCAGGGCAGTCTCATGTTATGCTCGCTTCTGATCCATCCCCAGGTGGCCACAGGGAGGGCTCCATGAACGACGACAATGGCGTTGACTTGCTTAAAGTTCCCGTGTGCTTCCCACAGCCCGGAGCAGTGCTGTTCAACAGAGTGTTCTGGGACGATGGTTGTGTTTTGTGTCTGTGCTGTCCAGTGTGGTAACCCCTAACCACATGTGGCAATTGAGCACTTGAAATGTGGGGAGTGTGTCTGAGGAAATAAATTCTTAATTGCATTTTATTTCAACCAATTGAAACTGAAATTGCCACACATGGTTAGTGGCTACATATTAGACGTCACGTCAGCCTGGAGAATGAAATCCAAAGCCTCAGGCGTGTCCCAGCGCTATCTGAGCAGCCTTCATTTTTTTTTGCCAAAATTCATTCAAACTGGGGATTCCAGCAATAGCGAATGACTTACAGCTCCCTAAACCTTGTGCCCACTTCACACCTCCTAGCCTTGGCATCTGCTGTTCTCCCTGCCTGGAATGTTCTCATCTCCTGCCCAAACATGCCTTTAAACTGCTTGCCAGTCGCACACCCTCCTTCAAGATATCGCTCCCATGTGACTCCTACTATCAAGCTTTATCAGCCACCCCTGCCTTCCCCACGCAGAACTAAGCACCCCTTCCTTTATGCGTCTGGCAAAGACATGCTCCAAGGCCCTTCCAGCACGTACACTGCTGTCTTTCCTGATGGTGAGTAGACAGTCATATTCACCTCTGGGTCTCCAGTGCCTGGTACAGGGTTTGGCTTGGATCAAGCAGTCATTAGATAGTGGCTGAAGAAATAAAATTATTGTAATAGACATAGGTCATAGTTCAGGGCATCTTGCATCCAACTTTGTGTTCTAATGTACCCCAGTCACTTCTGGGGACTTGTCTTGAGAGTTGGAAATCAAACCAGAAGATTGTTTCTTCAGTTGAGGTACGGATGATTTACAATAATATCGCATTAGTTTCCAGTGTACAGCAAAGTGATTCAGTTAGTTATATATGCTGCTGCTGCCAAGTCGCTTCAGTCGTGTCCGACCCTGTGCGACCCCGTAGACGGCAGCCCACCGAGTTCCCCTGTCCCTGGGACTCTCCAGGCAAGAACACTGGAGTGGGTTGCCGTTTCCTTCTCCAATGCATGTACGTGAAAAGTGAAAGTGAAGTCGCTCAGTCGTGTCCGACTCCCAGAGACCCCATGGGCTGCAGCCTACCAGGCTCCTCCATCCATGGGATTTTCTAGGCGAGAGTACTGGAGTGGGGTGCCACTGCCTTCTCTGTAGTTATATATATATGTGTGTGTATATATATATATATATATATATAAAATTTTTTCAGATTATCTTCCATTATATATTATTATAAGATATTGAACATTGTTCTCTGTATTATACAGTGAATCCTTGTTGCTTGTCTATTTTCTAGTAGCGGTATGGATCTGTTAATCCCAAACTCCTAATTTATTCCTTCCTTACTGCCTTTCCCCTTTGGTAACCATAAATTTGTTTCTGTGTCTGTGAGTCTACTTTGTTTTGTAAATGGGTTCATTTGAATTATTTTTCAGATTCCCCATGTAAGAAGTGATATCATATATTTGACTTTTTCTTATTTTATTTAGTATGATCATCTCTAGGTCCGTCCCTTTTGCTACAAGTGGCAAAATTTTGTTCTTTTTATGGCTAATATTCCATTGTATATACGAATCACATCTTCTTTGTCCATTCATCTGTCTTCGGACACAGACTGCTTCTGTAGCTTGGCTATTGTAAACAGTGTGACAGTGAAGATTGAGGTGTATGTGTCTCTTTGATTTGGAGTTTTCGTCTTTTCTGAATATAGGCCCAGGGGTGGATTGTTGGGTCATACGGAAAGTCTAGTTTTTTAAGAAGCCTCTACACTGTTTTCCATAGTGGCTGCACCAGTTTACATTTCAAAGGGGAAGGTCTTTTCACTGCCCAGGTCAGTCTTTCTAGGGACTAACAGAGAGCATGAGAAATAGTGAGGCCAGGGCAGGTAGAGGGCACACTCATCATAGCAGCAGCCCATGGGTCACACCCTTTGTGTTGTCCAGCCTGCTGGAGCTCCCAAGATTGATTCTTCAGTCTCCTGCCAAGCTTGTGAGCCCCTGCTCGCCTCCCAAAAGTTTGCTGGGAGAACTGGCTGGCTCTTGGTCACTGGCTACCAAGAGACCCTCAGAAAAGGTCTCATGTAAAGAGACCCTTTACATGACTGCTGCAGTCATGTAAAGAAGCTTCCAGGTCTGCAGAGCCCTGTGGGAAGAGAGGGTATGTCCTTCTGTGATAGACTCAATGGGTGACAGGACTGAGCTGTCAAAATGCACGTAGCTGAGGCTGAAGCCAGAGCAGACCACCCTACCCCAGTGCAGCTGAGGAGGACCTGCCCAGCAGTGGACGGAGTGTAACCCACTGTGCTAGGAGCTTGGCACATGCCAGTGGGGCAGAGCACCGTCCACTCCAACCAGAGAGATGGGGATGTCTGGGCAGTGATAGGCTGGGTCACCCCATGGAGTGAGGGAGAAGAGACTCCAAGTGATGCTGAACGGTTCTGTTGATGGGGATAGGGAAACTGAGGGTCACCGGGGTTTTTCGGGGTGTTACTGGCAAGTCTTGTTAGTGCGAATTCTTTTCTCTTTAAGTAAATATCCCTTCAGTTACACTGTGAACTGAGAACTTCACTCATCCATTCCATAACGTTTATGAAGGACATCTTCCTCTCCACAGCGGACCACGCGAGCACCTTTTCCCACCTTCCCGCCTTTGCTCAAGCTGTGTCTTCTGCCTGGATTTATCTTTCTGCCTTCTCTGAACAGCTGCCCATCGTTCACACCTAGTTTAAATGTTACTTCCCTATGGAAATCCTCCATGACATCAGCTGAGGTCTCGTGAACCCTGGTGCCTCACATGACACCAGTGATCAGACTGACCATTGGGTAGCTATTGGTGGGGCCATTTGAAGAACAGCCTTTCTTCTTGCTCAGTGGCAGACTCCTGGAGGGCAGGAAGGCCATGTCCTGTTCACAGATGCGGCCTGAGCACTGCATGGTGCTATGTCCAGCACTCAAGGAGTATTTGCTGAATGAGAGGGGAGGTGAAGAGGAGGAAGGAGGGGAGGGAGGAAAGGAAGAAAGGCCTCTGGGTGCCCACAATAGGGTATTTGTCCCTCATTTGTGCCCTTAAAAAGGAAATAACACGTAGCCTCTCCAGACCATGCACTTGGGGCCAAGCAGGGTAAAGACTGTGTCCTCCATATAACCTCATACCTGATCCTTTGTAGCGGGCACTCCCCAGGGTTCTGGACAAAAACAGCTCAGACTCCCTGCTGCTGTGTCCAAACGCTCATGTCCCCTCAGAATTCCAATGTTGAGCTCATAATGCCCAGTGTGATGATATTTGTAGGTGGCACCTTAGTGAGGTGACTAGGCAATGAGGGTGGAGCCCTCATGAGTGAGGGATCAGTGCCCTTAATCAGAGAGGATCAGGGAGCTCTCTAGCCCCTTCCTCTGTGTGATGATACAATCACAAGTCTGCCACCCGGAAGACAGCCCTCACCTGACCTCGCTGGCACCCTGATCTTGGTTATGGAGAGATGTCAAAATAGCCACAGCCCCATGATGCATCACACCTTCACGTTTAGTCTGTTTGTGTCGGGGATGATTTTACACAAAGTCTGGAACTGATCACTATGTTTTGGCATCAGAACTGCTGCGCCAGAGGTGTTAAAGCTCACTTCCTAGTGCAAGTACAACTAACATTGGCCATACCGTCTACGCATTCTTCATGAGTTCACTCATTTGATCCTCGCATCAACCACCCCTTTAAGCAGGTGTTATTATTCCAGAATACCAGTGCCAACCTGAGGCCTGGACGGTACTTGGATGCCAAGAAGGCAGCCCATCCAAGACTCAGAGTCAGTGTGTGTCGCTTCCCCATTTGGCTCTTCAGGGGTGAGCAAGGGACACACAGACAGGATCTAAAGTCACTTAACCAGACTGTGGTGTGGCAGTTTAGTTGCTAAGTTGTGTCTGCGACATCCTACTGTATAGCACAGGGCACTGTATTCAACATCCTATAATAAGTGTATAGCATAGGGAACTATATTCAGTACCTTATAACTGAAAAGAATCTGCATCACTTAGCTGCACACTGGAAAATAACAACGTTGTACATCAATTATTATTTAAAAAAAGAAGAAAAAGGAAAAAGCACAGAAACTTTTTGATTTTGGCCTCATGGATGAGAATGATGTCCCCAGGCCTCAGCATTTCAGCCTGCATCCTGCAAAACTTCCCTGACATGGAACTCGGAGACACTGACCTCAGTACCTTCTCTGAGTGGAGCTTCCCATGGTCCTCTAGGGTTATTATAATATATATTGAATTTTAAAACAGTCCCAATCTTCAGCCCATCAGGAGTGAAACTGCAGTCTTCCCCCCCCCCCCACCCCCCGCCCTTTTGACACTTTTTACAGAGAGAAAATGTGTGACTTTCCTTGATGAGCAGACAGCCAAAGGTGTTTAGGAAAGGTCTGTCATTTTTTTTCTGGTGGCAAGACACCCTCAACTAAATTCATTAGCAGCTCTTCTGTTTGGGGTTTTAAAATATTCTCTGACCTATATAAATTCCTTGTTATGTCCTCTACTAATACAAGAACATTAAGTGATGTTTGCTATGGCTTTCAGAGCAAAGAAGAAGCAAAGTGTAATCAAAAAAGGACTTGGAGGCTATTTCACTGCCAAAGACATCAAAATCCATGCTCTACTCATGCCTCTACTCCTCCTAAGAAAGTTTGTTTTGTTTTTTTGTCTGTGCCGATCTAGTTCCCCAACCAGGGATTGAACCTGGCCCCCCTGCACTGGGAGTGTGGAGTCTTTACCACTGGCCCGCCAGGAAAGTCCCAAGAAAGGTTGTTCATGTTTATAATTTTGTGAATAATAGATACTGCTTTTTAGACACAAGTCAGATTTTTAGTTCTACACGTGTATGTTGCTTAATTGTGTTCCTGTATTTTCCAAGCTTCTAGAAGCTATTAGAGGAACACCAGGACAGGTGTATGTCTGTGTCTTAGGAGCAGCTAAGTATAACGAGTCATATGGGTAAACACTGAGCTGATGGCCACCAGCTCCCGGAAATCAGTTCCCTTCTCAGTTTTCTGTTCCCAAATACATGCGACGCAGTATCCCCATTGGTTCATTTGTGTGGCAGATATTTATTGAGCTCTTATTCTGAGCTGGATACCAGTGCGAGATTCCAGAGCTGCAGTGGGGAACAAAATACATGACTTGGCCCTCACGGAATTGAAATACTGCTGGATATGAAAGCACTGCAGAAGCAGAAAGCAATATACATATCTACTTATGGACATGTTCTTTCTTCCTCTGTCTCTAAAACCAGTGCTGTTGCAGACTGCCCTGTGTATTGGCATTTACTCTCTGACACCTTGGCAGCAAAGGAACAGTAACCTCCCTGAAGGCAAGACACGGCTTATAGTTTTCACGTTCACGGTGCTTAAGATGATGGGGTTGTTGGCTCTGAGCCCCACACATGCTTGCAGGCCCAAGAGTCCCCGGTTTCTTTCCTTTTCTAAATGGCCTTTCAGCTGGAGCAGGTTATTATGGGCACTGAAAATTCAATGACAGTGATAATGAGATTGATTTTTCCTACCAGAACTAACAGTGAGTGAATCTGTTGAAAGATTCCTTTGTAAAAATAAGTTATTTGAATATTCAGTCCTGCATGTATAGATGTTTGGGCATAGTACATTCCATGTTCAGTAAACCTCAGTTGGTGTAGTGTAGTGAGTTTTTCTACCTGGTTCATGACCACCATTGGTCTCTGAAATCTGAATTAGGCCCTTTTGGTTGATTTCACGTGAAGTTAGATATTATTCACCAAATGGTAAACAAAACAAAGCTGTTTTCAGTTTGTGTGCATTTGGGTACTTTCTGGTCTTTTTTGGGCTCTGAGTTCACATAAGTGCTCCATTATCTTGAGTGACGGAGAGTTTACCATTTAGGAAGTATGGGGAGTGTCATGAATAACCCATATTGTGGATTATCACAGATTGAGATCTACTAAGTAACCAGGTCCAGGCACAGGGAGGGGCTGTGAGTACTGATCAGGGCCCAAGGTTTAGTCATCTTCCTGATGAGTCAGGTCCCCGTGTGCTGTAAGGGGGAGTGGAAGCAGCGGAAAGAAGGGCTCAGCTCTTGCCGGCGGTTTTGTCCCTTTTACCACTATCCCACACCTCCTTTCTTCTCTATTCAAAGAGGGCAGAACAAAGGACTGGAAGAGGAGGAAAAGTAAAACCTTCACTGGTCATTTCAGAGGTGGTGGCTCGAGAGAAAGAGAAGTGAAAGAGGAAGGTGTGGTGGGTACCTGCAAAACCCATTCCACTTCCGTCCAATGTTTCCATCACTTTCTGAGAGCTAGGTAATTCCTCCCTTTTCAGCATTAAATTTAAGTTAAACCTTGAGGACAGAAGGTGTTTCTTGAACACCTTAACAACTCAAATGGTTTAAATTTAGAGTCTCAATTGCTGAACGTTTGACTCTTGAAAGCCTTTCGTTTGATTACTCGTATATTCATGAAGCAAGTGTTTGTGGAGAGGTTACCATGTGCAAGGTGCTGGGGAAACAAAGGTGAAAAACAGTCTCTACCTTGGCAGAGCTTGTTAGCTACAGTGAAGGTAAGCAAAAACTAAAAGTGTGTTGGAAGAACCATGGCAGATGAGATATGACTTGGTGTGGAAACACAAAGAAGGCCACCCACATGTACACAGTGCTACATTCAAAATGGATAACCAGCAAGGACCTATTGTATAGTACATGGAACTCTACTCAATGTTCTGTGCCAGCCTGAGTGGGCGGCGGTTTGGGGGAAGAATGGATACACACATATGTATGGCTGATTCCCTTCACTGTTCATCTGAAACTACCACAGTATTTTTTTTTTTTTGATGTTTTCTTAGATTTATTTAATTTTGGGGAATTTTGTACATATGTAATTTAATGTACATGGTATCAATTTTTAAAATTCTGGCTTCCAATTGTTTATTACCAGCATATAAAAATATAGATTTTTTCATGTTGACCGTATATCGTGCAAACTTGCTAAACTCAATAATAAGTATTTTTGTTTTGTTTTTTGTAGATTCTTTGCAGGTTTTTTTTTTTTTTTTTGGTCATGTTGCCTGTGAATAGGGATATTTTTAGTTCTTCCTTTATTTTTTTTTTTTTTGCAGAATTATTTAATGAAATTGCCCTTTAACATAATACTATCAATCTGCATTGAGATATATCATCAAGAGTCCTATGAAACTAGTTACTTATTGTACTTTACTGCCGGAATGCTTTTGCGGACATTATTCTCTATATTCTCCAATTTTTTTTTTAAATTTTACAATATTGTATTGGTTTTACCATACATCAACATGAATCCGCCACGGATATACACATGTTCCCCATTCTGAACCCCCCTCCCACCTCCCTCCCTGTACCATCCCTCTGGGTTATCCCAGTGCATCAGCCCCAAGCATCCTGTATCCTGCATCGAACCTGGACTGGCGATTCGTTTCTTATATGATATTATACATGTTTCAATGCCATTCTCCCAATCCATCCCACCCTCTCCCTTTCCCACAGAGTCCAAAAGACTGTCCTATACATCTGTGTCTCTTTTGCTGTCTCGCATACAGGGTTATCATTACCATCTTTCTAAATTCCATATATATGTGTTAGTATACTCTATTGGTGTTTTTCTTTCTGGCTTACTTCACTCTGTATAATCGGCTCCGGTTTCATCCACCTCATTAGAACTGATTCAAATGTATTCTTTTTAATGGATGAGTAATACTTCATTATGTGTATGTACCACAGCTTTCTTATCCATTCATCTGCTGATGGACATCTAGGTCGCTTCCATGTCCTGGCTATTATAAACAGTGCTGCAATGAACATTGAGGTCCACGTGTCTCTTTCAGTTCTGGTTTCCTTGGTGTGTATGCCAAGCAGTGGGATTGCTGGGTCATAAGGCAGTTCTATTTGCAATTTTTTAAGGAATCTCCATACTGTTGTCCATAGTGGCTGTACTAGTTTGCATTCCCACCAACTGTGTAAGAGGGTTCCCTTTTCTCTATGCCCTCTCCAGCATTTATTGCTTGTAGACTTTTGGATTGCAGCCATTCTGACTGGTGTGAAATGGTACCTCATTGTACCACAGCATTGTTAATCAGCTATACCCCAGTACAAAATAAAAAGTTTAAAATTTGAAAAGAAATCCCAGGTAGCTACAAAAAAAAGTCAATAAATATATTAATATATAATATATTCATATTAATATATAATGTATTATAAATCTTAATATATTTATAATATAAATTATAGCATTAATATTTAACATTAATAAGTGTTAACATATACATATATACACATGTATATATAATATATATGTATATAATATATACATATGTATATACAGATATGTATTACATGCATACATATTATACATTATAGTATATATATTGTTATGTGTGTATATTATATATATTATATACATATACATATATGTATTATATATATATATATATATATATATATGAAGTCTGCCCAATCTAGTTTGAGGTTAGGGGTGGAGTCAGAGGTTGTGACATTGAAGCAAGCAACAAGGCTGAGAAACAGATGTCTGGGTGGCTTTCCATCATTGTGGTTTGTACTCTGGGGAGTATCAGAGAAACAAAAGGACTTTCCTGGAATTGAGCTGCGTAAGTTGTTTGTATATTTTTGAAATTAGTTGTTTGTCAGTTGCTTCATTTGCTATTATTTTCGCCCATTCAGAAGGCTGTCTTTTCACCTTGCTTATAGTTTCCTTTATTGTGCAGAAGCTTTTAATTTTAATTAGATCCCATTTGTTTATTTTTGCTTTTATTTCCAGTATTCTGGGAGGTGGATCATAGAGGATCCTGCTGTGATTTATGTCGGAGAGTGTTTTGCCTATGTACTCCTTTAGGAGTTTTATAGTTTCTGGTCTTACATTTAGATCTTTAATCCATTTTGAGTTTATTTTTGTGTATGGTGTTAGAAAGTGATCTAGTTTCATGCTTTTACAAGTGGTTGACCAGTTTTCCCAGCACCACTTGTTAAAGAGATTATCTTTACTCCATTGTATATTCTTGCCTCCTTTGTTGAAGAAAAGGTGTCCATAGGTGTGTGGATTTATCTCTGGGCTTAGTTCCATTGATCTATATTTCTGTCTTTGTGCCAGTACCATACTGTCTTGATGACTGTGGCTTTGTAGTAGAGCCTGAAGTCAGGCAGGTTGATTCCTCCAGTTCCATTCTTCTTTCTCAAGATGGCTTTGGCTATTTGAGGTTTTTTGTATTTCCATACAAATTGTGAAATTATTTGTTCTAGCTCTGTGAAAAATACCGCTGGTAGCTTGATAGGGATTGCATTGAATCTGTAGATTGCTTTGGGTAGTATACTCATTTTCACTATATCGATTCTTCCAATCCAAATATACAAGCAAAACGACCCAATCAAAAAATGGGCCAAAGAACTAAATAGACATTTCTCCAAAGAAGACATACGGATGGCTAACAAACATATGAAAAGATGCTCAACATCACTCATTATCAGAGAAATGCAAATCAAGACCACAATGAGGTACCATTTCACACCAGTCAGAATGGCTGCGATCCAAAAGTCTACAAGCAATAAATTCTGGAGAGTGCCAGGAGCCAGCGTGAGGAATCCCGCCCATGACAAGGTCATGAGGAAGGAAGCCTGACAAAACACAGGGACGTGATTAGGCTTCAGGGGTTCCCCCTGAAATTTCCTGAGCATGTACCCCCAAAACCAAAAAATCTGCCGGCTTTTGTACTCTGCTCTTCTGATAGTCTCTGAAAAAAATCAAATCAGGGCTTTAGTCTTCTGCATTTGAAAGGGATGTTTCAGTTAACCCCTCGGATAGCTCTCTAGCTTGCCTAACAGGTTCCCCCGGACCTCTTACAGCTTGTGAATTGCTTACAGCCCCCAACTGCGAGAGGCACAAAGCTGTAAAGCATCTGAAAGATACAGAGCCTTTTCTAAAGAGCTAAAAATCATATTGGTGACGGGTTTTCACTGTTGACTCAATGATTGCCACCAGGCCTCCATATTCTTTATCTTTTAGGCACCTGGGAGGATGTTAATCAATGTAATCGGGATGTAGAAAAAGATATGTAGTAGTTTTGATGTTAGCAACACTAGACTTTTGAGTTAATTACTTTTCTTTTGTTATAAATCAGTGTACTCCTTTTGCTTGTTATAAATTGCTGTATCTTTGCTATGTAAGAATGTAACTTTATTTAGTGCTTTCTGAGAGTGGCACCGGACTTTGGGAAGATCAGCACAAATAAGTCTTCTAGTTAACAAACCCTTATCAGAAAAAAGGCTGTAAAATGTTAATTGGCCCTTTTTGGCCAGAAGATGATGTAAATCACCTAAGACTTGTGTATACAATTAGGTATGCAGAGAGAAAAGCCTGGTTTTGATCAGAGTCTGGACTGCTAACGCTGCATAACTTTGTGTTACCCATTGATCTCCATGTATTATCAAAAGTATAAAAAGCCTTCTGAACAATAAAGGATGGACCAGTTTCTCGGACTAGTCTCTCGGCCTAGTTTCTTGGGAATCTGGCTCCCTCCGTGTCTCTCTCTCTCTTTTTCTCCCTCTCCCTCCCTCTCCTCTTTACTCTAATTTCAGGCTGAATTCCCATCTGGAGCGGGGCGGTTCACCAAGTCTACTTACTTGTCCTGGCTTTTAAGACCCGAGCGAAAGGGAGCCTAAGGCGGGGCACCCTTCGATAGTCAAGTGGGCGCCGGTGGCCCAACGTAGATGGTGCAAGCTCCTTGTCTGGAACTTTATTGGCCTTCCCCGTAATCCAAGTTATTCAGCCTTCTTTCTCCACTTAATTTTCCTACTACACTATTTCTTCCTAATCTAATCTTATATTAATAAATAAATTAGTTTTCCTCGCCAACGCCATCCCTGCTTTGAATTCCCTGATCCACTGGGGCTGGACCCCGGCAGGAGAGGGCATGGAGAAAAGGGAACCCTCTTACACAGTTGGTGGGAATGCAAACTAGTACAGCCACTATGGACAACAGTGTAGAGATTCCTTAAAAAATTGCAAATAGAACTGCCTTATGACCCAGCAGTCCCACTGCTTGGCATACACACCAAGGAAACCAGGATTGAAAGAGACACGTGGACCCCAGTGTTCATCGCAGCACTGTTTATAATAGCCAGGACATGGAAACGACCTAGATGTCCATCAGCAGATGAATGGATAAGAAAGCTGTGGTACACATACACAATGGAGTATTACTCATCCATTAAAAAGAATACATTTGAATCAGTTCTAATGAGGTGGATGAAACCGGAGCCGATTATACAGAGTGAAGTAAGCCAGAAAGAAAAACACCAATAGAGTATACTAACACATATATATGGAATTTAGAAAGATGGTAATGATAACCCTGTATGCGAGACAGCAAAAGAGACACAGATGTATAGAACGGACTTTTGGACTCTGAGGGAGAGGGAGAGGGTGGGATGATTTGGGAGAATGGCATTGAAACATGTATAATATCATATAAGAAACGAATCGCCAGTCCAGGTTCGATGCAGGATACAGGATGCTTGGGGCTAGTGCACAGGGATGATCCAGAGAGATGATATGGGGTGGGAGGTGGGAGGGGGGTTCAGGATTGGGAACTCATGTACACCCGTGGTGGATTCATGTCAATGTATGGCAAAACCAATACAGTATTATAAAGTAAAATAAAGTAAAAATAAAAATTAAAAAAAAAAAGGACTTTCCTGAAGATGGGCCAGGTGGACTCCCTGAGTGTGAACCTCTTGCTGAAGACTTAACTCAGAGTGGTGAGCAAGGCTCAGAGAAAACTGTGGTCATTTCCAGTTAGGAGTAGATTGCCATGCATGCCACAGTACAGCCTCATGACACTGGGGCCCAAACTCAAGAAACACTGAAGCTGTTTCCTGGTTTCCTTTTCTTGACTCAGCAAATTAAAAGCTGAGTCAACCAAAGGAGAACTGAAGGAAAGAGTTCCTAGCTCTGAAAGCATGAGTGCTGAGGATTTCATGAATGGTGGTGGTGGTGGTGATGATGAGAAACAATACCTTGTTGTCTGTGTTATAAAATTACTTATAATCCCTTCTGCCTACGACAGATTTGGGTAATGTCTTCTGGAAAGATACAGAAGTGTCACAGCAGAGCACATGATGAATTTGTTGTGAGAAGGGGTTTGGGAAACATTGGAAATGGTACATTGGACACTGGTAGAGGGAGGCTCCGCTCATAATGAGGATGACTTCTAGAATCAGCCATGACATTCAGAAGTAGCCTTGGGTTAGGAATGAGAAGGTGTAAGTTCTCAGGAATGGTTCTGATTCTGAAACGTTGTAGTCCTAGCCTAGAAACTTCAACCCTTGGTGCGTCAGACTCCACAGGTATAAAACATAGCAGATTGGATTGTGTTCATACAGTCCCAAAATATTTATTGAGCACCTCCTCACACGCATGCACTGTGTGTTAATATCAGCCTACTATAGAGAGAGTAATGGGAATTGATTCTTGGTCCTTGACTGAGAGTGGGAGGGAGAGAGGACGGCTCACAGACTGATGAAAAAGAATGAAGGAGTTATTAGACATCAGTGACAAAAGCAAAGTGCTTTTGGGAACATGTGAGGAGAGAGGGTAAACAGCCTTGGGAACCCCACGGGTGGATGAGGACACAGGTGTTGGGAGGACTAGCATCTCTTAAGTACCCCCAGAAACACTGTGCTTTCAAGTACAGACACATGACATTGCTTTATATTCCAGTTTTGGGATTGTAGCATTTGTTTTAGCTTGTATGAAAATAACATCATGAAGGAAAGAACCAGAATTCAGGGACTTTGACAGGATTTTCTTTTTTTAAATTGCTTTCTCATTTCTGTTGCTGTTGGCATCTAGAATTCAGGAAAGTCCAATTAAAGTAATCAGTTCAAAAAAAAAAACTTTATACAAAATGTTCAACCATATCTAAGTGGAGGAAAAATTACAATGAACCCCTTTGGGGAATCACCTGATTCTGTTTCCTCTCTACTCTCCACTCAGCTCTACCACACACAATATTTGTTTGGCTGTTGCTAGAATATTTTTAAAGCAAACTCCAGGCATTATTACATTTCATCCATAAATATTTCAGTAGGTATTCTATCAGAGAAGAGCTTTTTAAAAATATGTAACCACAATGCCATTATCATGGGAAGTAATATTCATAATGTACCATATTTTCCTAATTAACTCATATTTTTACAGTTGTTTTACTAAGCTGTAAAAATCCCCATTTTCTTTTAAGACCATTCCCTTGAGGGGGGCGAGAAACAAGTCATTTGTCTACTGGAATAGCCTACATTCTGGACTTGGTTGGTGGTTTCCTCCTGGTGTCATTTAACTTGTGCTTCTGTTTCCTGTAAACTGGATTAGAGTTGGTATTTTTCTTGTTGTTGTTTTTTCTAAAAAACTTCACAGAAGATGCTGTGTACTTTCTGGCATATTACATCACAAGCCTGATTGTCCCATTTTTAGAGATGTGAAAATTGATGAATTTGGGCTCAGGTATTATCAGCATGGTCCATCCAAAATTCCCTGTCACCCTTTTATCTCATTTTATTCATTCATTCATTCATTTGGCTGCTCCAGGTCTTAGTTGCAGCATGTGGCATCTTTTGGTTGTGGCACGCAGTATCCTTAGTTGTGGCATGTGGGAAAGAATTCCCTAACCAGGGATCAAACCCAGGCCCCCTGCACTGGGAGCAAAAAGTCTTAGCCATTGGGCCACCAGGGAAAGTCCCTACTGAAGTTATTGATGGTTGTTGCCTAGATTCTTTATTTCAACACATATTCCAAAGCCATGGTTTTCTAACTCTGTCCTTCTTTCTGTCTCTGTCAGCTGGAATTCTTCTCTTGTCACCTCTTCAGGCCTCGCAGGTGGTGCTAGTGGTGAGGATCCTGCCTGCCAATGCAGGAGACCTAAGAGACATGGGTTTGATCCCTGGGACGGGAAGATCCCCTAGAGGAGGAAATGGCAACCCACTCCAGTATTCTTGCCTGGGAAATACCATGGGCAGAGGAGCCCAGCGGGCTACAGTCCATAGGGTTGCAAAGAGTCGGACACGACTGAGCATCTGAGCAGCAACTGAGCAATAGCATGTCTTTGGTTTCCCTGAAATTCAGTTCAAACAAGGAAGGCAGGATACAGGCTTGGTTATTTCCCTTTCTTCATTTTTAATGTATTTTAATCCACTGTAATCAGTTTTTTTGCTGCTTACATTGTCCCCTCCTTGGCCAGTGAAAGCACTTTCAAGTTGGCTTCTATGTGTTTTGACTTGACCCTAGTGGGAATGACCCTATTTGCTTTGAGAGCAAGCATCCAAAGCTACTTTACCAGGTAGTAACTTGGGACGTCTTCTCTGGCCTGTTTATGACAAGTAATGATTTATAAGAGTTGTGTCAGTTAGAAATGCTTTCCCTGCTGTAAGCAAGCATAAAGAACAGAATTTTCATACAAAAAGTCTGGAGCAGGCAGCTGTTAGCATTTGTTCAGCAGCTCATGAGGTCCAGAGCCAGCATCGCTGATTCTCTTGGCCTCCCCTTCATGGTTGCAAGATGGCAGCTCCTGTTCCGGGCATCACGCCCACTGTCAGGGCAGGAAGAAAGGGGAAGGCCAGAGCCAGCTGCAGCTGTCCTTTTGTATCAGAAAAGCAATAGCTTTCCCCATACCACCCCCACCTCCAGCTGAATTCCACCCAGATCTTACTGGCCAGACTGGATCATATGGCCATCTCTCCTCGCAAGGGAGGCTGGGAAGTGAGCAAGTCACTTTGCTGGTCTCGGCAGTCAAGGCTGTCAAGGGACTGGGGTTTGGAAGTGCATCTAGGGCTTCTATTTCCGGAAGAATGGTTTTAAGTCCTGAACCAACTTTCCCTATTCTGCTTTTACTTTTTAAATTTTTATATGAAGTCTAACTCTCCTTGATTTGGAAGTGGGGTGGGATAGCTGAAAAGAACTGTGAGCTGGAAATGAGGAAAGCTTTATTTGCAAGACCACCATAAAGAAATGAGTGTTAGCCATTTTGGCGTCCATGATGGTTTGGCTTGGCTCTGTCCAGCTGTCAGATGCCAACTCCAGGGCTGGGGTTCCTGCTGCCAAGTATCGTGTCTACTCCCATGTGTGAGGAGACAGATCAGTTTCACCTTCATGAAGAGATACTGCATTTGAACTGTAGTGATTCCATATGATGCCCAGGATATTTTTTGGCCATAGTTTCACCAGAGGCCACCCAACCTTCATACTCTTTTGGCAAAAGACATCACTTTGCCAACAAAGGTCCGTATAGTCAAAGGTATGGTTTTTCAAGTAGTCATGTATGGATGTGAGAGTTGGACCATAAAGAAGGCTGAGCGCTGAAGAACTGATGCTTTCAAATTGTGGTGCTGGAGAAAACTCTTGAGAGTCCCTTGGACAGGAAGATCAAACCAGTCAATCCTAAAGGAAATCAACCCTGACTATTCGCTGGAAGGGGTGATGCTGAAGCTCTAATTCTTTGCCACCTGATGTGAAGCGCATTCATTGGAAAGGACCCTGATGCTGGGAAGGATTGAGGGCAAAGGGGAAGGGGGCAGCAGAAGTTGAGATGTTGGATAGCATCGCTGACTCAATGGAGATGAATTTGAGAAAACTCGAGGAGATAGTGGAGGACAGAGGACCCTGGTATGCTGCAGTCCATGGGGTCACAAAGAGTTGGACGGGACCTAGCAACTGAACGACAAAGCACTGACCTTCAGCTAGCACTCTGTGGTGAGGTGGGAGCACTGAGCTTACTCTCACTGACTGATACAGATCTGCTGCCTTGGTCATCCTGCCTCCTCTCTGAGCAGCTCACCTGGCCTGCCGACGGCCTCCTTACTCTGGAGAGTGAGGCCCGAAGACCCTTCTCTGGCCAACACTGTGGCCGTCCATTCTGTGTCCAAACATTTGTGGGTCTGATTTTTAAAATATTTTTCATTTCTCCCCTGGGAAGGAATACTTGGTATACTCACTGGTCATTTCCCCTGACTATTCATGGTTGAAGGGCAGATGAGTAATTAATGAGAACCAGCTCAAGGAGGAGCGGTGGGTAAATTTCCTCACCGATAGTCTTGGTTTCCTCAAGGCTAATTAATAAGTCTCTTGTTAGATTTCATTTATTTATTTCAGCCATGTCACATGGCTTGTGGGATCTTAGTTCCCTGACCAGGGATGGATCCTGGGCCTTTGGCAGGAAAGGTGTGGAATCCTAACCACTGGACCGCCCAGCAATTCCTTGTATGAATCTATTTAGACGAAGCTGAAAAGGAGGAAACACTATGTTTCAAGAGTGGATATTCTTTGGAAAACACTGATGGGGAAGGGGCACAAGATGGCTTCAGAGATGCTGGTGTTGTTCTCTTCTATGATCTGGGTGTTGAAACTGTTGGTCACTTAACCAGTATTCATCCTTTTCTCCTACTGGAGCCCTGACATCCTTGTTGGGGCTGCGGTGACATGTGACAAGATGAAAACATTTCCTGACCTGCTTTGGAACTAGGACTGTTCACATGACATACTTTTGGCCAATGCAGTGTAAGTGAAGGTTGATGGGACTTCCAGGAAATCTCTTTCAGGTGGACAGGCTCTGTGGGTCCATGCATTTGACCTCTCCAAAGTGCACTGAGGTTATGGTGCCCTTGGCCTTATGTCTATTCAGTGGGGCCAGATAGCCATTCATGTGCTCTTCTGGTAGATTCCCCTGCATGTTGCCTGTTTTGGGGTTTGAGTCACTCCTTCAACAGATAATTACTGAACACATACTACAGGCTGGGCATGTGCTGATCAGGATGGCTACCAATTCAGATATCCCAGGGCCAGGCATGCAATTGGAGATGTAGGCCTAGGGTGAAGGGTGAGGGCTGACAGACTGGAGGACCCAGACCTGGGCCAGCAAGGAGGATGGGGAGAGTCACTGATCTGCTCTTGCTGATCGTTTGACATGTGAGAAATTCAAATCTCAAATTGCAGAGTCTTCCCATTTTTTCAAGAGAAACCAGAAATCTTGATTTATTTCGATTTTTTTCAAAATTAACTCTGCCATGAGGCAGGTCTTCTATAGCAGAGGAAAACTGGATGAAGTTGGTGTATTCGTTTTCTATTGGTATGTAACAAATTACCAGAAACTTCACAGCTTAGAGCTCAAGACTTGTGTCAGTCAGAAGTCCAGGTAGACTTGACTAGGTTCTTGCCTTAGTGTCTCACAGGCTCAAATGAAGGTATCAGCTGGACAAGGCTCTTATCTACAGGCTCTGGGAATGTATCCACTTCCAAGTTCACTGAGGCCAAAGACAGGACAATGTACCACATGAGTGTAAACACAGAAATCAAATCCAGTAACAAAAAATGACCCAGTGAGATTTATCTTGGGAATTTGTTCAGTCGCTCAGTTGTGTCTGACTCTTTGCGATCCCATGGACTGTAGCACACCAGACTTCCCTGACCTTTACCGTCTGTCAGAGCTTGCTCAAACTCATGTCCATTGAGTCAGTGATGCCATCCAACCATCTCATCCTCTGTCATCCCCTTCTCCTCCTGCCTTCAATCTTTTCCAGCATCAGGGACTTCTCTAATGAGTCAGCTCTATGCATCAGCTGGCCAAAGTATTGGGAGTTTCAGCTGGAGCAAAAGTCCTTCCAATGAATATTCAGGACTGATTTCCTTTAGGATTGACTGGTTTGAACTCCTTGCCGACCAGGGGACTCTCAAAAGTCTTCTGAAATATCACAGTTCAAAAGCATCAATTCTTTGGCGCTCAGCTTTCTTCACAGTCCAACTCTCACATCCATACATGACCACTGGAAAAACCATAGCTTTGACTAGATGGACCTTTGCTGGCAAAGTAATGTCTGTGCTTTTTAATATGCTGTCTAGGTTGGTCATAGCTTTTCTTCCAAGGAGCAAACATCTTTTAACCAGGTAGCATTAGCATCTGGAAAATTAAGGCAATATGTCATATTAATATAATAAAGGACAGAACATACTTGGTCATGTTAATATATGCAGAAAAAAGCAGTTGTCAGAATTCAACACTTATTCATGATAAAACTCTCAAACTTCAAATATAAGGGAATTTCTTCAGACAGGTAAAAAAGAGTCTAAGAAAAAACCTATAGCAAACTTCAGACTTAATAGCGATAAGACTAAAGGTGTCTTCCATAGGTGTAAGAAGAAAGCAAGGATGTCTATTCTCAATACTTTTGTTTAATAGCATACTGGATGTTCTAGCCCATCAAGAAGATAAGGAAAATAGATGAAAGGTATCCAGGTTGAAGATGAAGAAATATTACATAAAACTGTGTTTGTTTGCATATGATTTGATCCTGTATCTGGAAAATCCTAGTGAATCTTAAAAACCAATTAAAACTAATAAATGAGAATGTCAGAGGATACAAAAACCAGTATTTCTACATAGTGATAATGGACAATCTAAGAATGAAATGAAGAACAATGCCATTTACAATATAGCACACTTAAAGGAATAAAATACTTAACAGAAATATAACAAAAGATATGTGAGAGCCAAAGATTGTAAAACACTGCTCACTAAACTTTAAAAGATCTAAATGAGATATATACCATTTTCATGAATTGAAAGAGTCACTACTGTTAAAATGGCAGCTCTCCCCAAACTGAATTTATATACAATTCAAATCAAAGTTGAAAACCAGTTTTTTGGTGGTGGAAATTGACAAGCTGACCGTAAGATTTATATGGAAATGCCATACATCAGAATAGCAAAACAATTTTGAAAATCAACAACACAGTTGGGCTACTGTTTTACTCATTTTCAAAACTTATTATAAAATAATAGTTGCCAAGACTGTGTTACAATGGTGTAATGATAGATATGTATCAGTGGAAATCAATAGAAAGTCTAGAAAATCCTTATGTTTGTGGTAAATTGATTTTCAACAAAAGTGCCAAGGGAATTCAACTAGGAAAAGATATTCTTTTTAACAAATGGTTTGGGGACAATTGGCTATCCATATGCGAAAAGATAAATTTAAAAATTTATATCATGTGTAAAAATTAATTCAAAATAAATTACAGATTAAGTGTTAAATTGAAAACTATAAAACCTGAAAAACCCACAGAAAAAAAATCTTAGTGACTTTGATTTCTTAGATATGATACCAAAAACAATTCATAAAAGAAAAATTTTCTAAATTGTAATTCATTGAAATAAAAAATCTTGGCACTTCCAAAGATATCATTTAAAAGAAGAAAATACACGCCACAGCCTGGGAGAAAATATTTGCAAATCATATATCTTGTTAAGGACCTGTATCTGAAATAGATAAAAAAATTCTTATAACTCAATAAGCCAAGTGACCCAGTTAAAAATTGGCAACAGTTTTGAATGGATACTTCACCAAAGAAGATATTTGTGTGGCTAAAAATAATGTTAAAAGATGATCAACATCACTAGTCATTAGGGAAATGCAAATCAGAATCACAGGAGATACCACTATACATTTATTAGAATAAAGATCATCTGAAAGTCTAATGATGCCAAGTGTTGGTACAGATGAGGAGAAATAAGAACCCTCATACATTGCTGCTGGGAATGTAAAATGTGGTACAGTCACTTCAGAAAACAATTTGTTAGTTCCTTATAATGTTAAACATAACAGTTACAATGTAACTCAACAATTTCATCTTGCAGTACCCTAGAAAAATGATAGCATATCCCGGTTAAGAGTTTATGTAAATATTCACAACAACATTATCCATAATAGCAAAAATCTGAAAATAAATGAAATGTTCATCACCTGGTAAATGGATAAAGAAGATCTAGTGTATATAATAGAATACTACTCAGCAGTAAAAAAAAAAAGGAACTAACTGTTTATATAGCTACAACATAGATAAACGTTATGCTCCGTGAAAGAAGCCAGACACAAAAGACTGAGATTTCATTTAAGTGACTCTGTAGAAAAGGCAAATCTGTAAGGATGGAAAACAAGTCATTGGTGGCCAAGAGATGGAAATTGGATTGTGACTGACTGCACGTGGAGAGAGAAAGCTTTTGGGGAGTGATGGAAGTATTGGGGTGAGAGAGTCAATTCCTAGGTAGGTTGATAAGAAGTCCAGGGTCCCCAAGGAGGAGAAAGGGGCCTGGAGCCCTAGAGAAGGAGAAAGGGGCCTGGGGCATCAAGGGGAGGGGACATCTTTTTTTTCTACATTGCTTTGTCTTAGTCAATATAACAGTGTGTCTTGCTCAAAGACATGTTCCTCCTTAACAAGAACCTTCTGATGAATCTTGTTATGTTGAGGTGTATTATGGGAGTGTGTCTGGTAAGACCCTTCTATTGTTAGTTCTAATCTTGTTAATTTAAGGTGTATGTTGTGGGAGTGGGTCTGGTGAAAGTATATAAGGCCTCACTAAGACTAGTGAGTGGAGGCACTCTCTGTCCCCCTACTGATGTCTATGTCAGAAGCTTTGTTTGTCCCCTTTTATACTCTAATATAACTCTGCTACATAAAAGCTCTTGAGTGATCAAGTCTGGTCCCTGGTCCGGAAGCTACATCTTCTTCGGAGATCATGAATCTGATGTCGTTCACCGTAAGCTATCAGGGGCAGATCAGGTGATACTTTCCTAACTTTTTAAATTTACTAAAAACCATTGAATTACCTGGAGGAGGAAATGGCAACCCACTCCAGTATTCTTGCCTGAAGAATCCCGTGGACAAAGGAGTCTGCTGGGCTATCATCTACGGGATTGCAATACTTTGGATACAACTGAGCAACTGTAAAGCTCAAAATTCTCCAAGTCAGGTTTCAATAGTATGCGAACCGTGAACTTCCAGATGTTTGTTCAAGCTGGAAAAGGCAGAGGAACCAGAAATCAAATTGCCAACATCCACTGGATCATCGAAAAAGCAAGAGAATTCCAGAAAAACATCTACTTCTGCTTTATTGACTATGCCAGAGCCTTTGACTGTGTGGATCACAGCAAACTATGGAAAATTCTTCAAGAGATGGGAGTCCCAGACCACCTGACCTGCCTCCTGAGAAATCTGTATGCAGGTCAAGAAGCAACAGTTAGAACTGGACATGGAACAACAGACTGGTTCCAAATCGGGAAAGGAGTGCATCAAGGCCATATATTGTCACCCTGCTTATTTAACTTATATGCAGAGTACATCCTGAAAAACACTGGGCTGGCTGAAGCACAAGCTGGAATCAAGATTTCTGGGAGAAATGTCGATAACCTCAGATATGCAGGTGACACCACCTTTATGGCAGAAGGCAAAGAAAAACTCTTGATGAAAATGAGAGGAGAGTGAAAAAGTTGGCTTAAACCTTAACATTCAGAAAACGAAGATCGTGGCATCCGGTCCCATCAATTCATGGCAAATAGATGGGGAAATAATGGAAACAGTGACAGATTTTTATTTCCTTGGGCTCCAAAATCACGGCAGATGGTGATTGCAGCCATAAAGTTAAAAGATGCATGCTCCTTGGAAGAAAAGTTATGACCAAGCTAGATAGCGTATTAAAAAGCAGAAACATTACTTTGCCAACAAAGGTCCATCTAGTCAAAGCTATGGTTTTTCCAGTGGTCATGTATGGATGTGAGAGTTGGACCATAAAGAGAGTTGAGTGCCAAAGAATTGATACTTTTGAACTGTGGTGTTGGAGAACACTCTTGAGAGTCCCTTGTACTGCAAGGAGATCCAACCAGTCCATTCTAAAGGAAATCAGTCCTGAAATATTCACTGGAAGGACTGATGTTGAAGCTGAAACTCCAATACTTTGGCCACGTGATGCGAAGAACTGACTCATTGGAAAAGACACTGATGCTGGGAAAGATTGAAGGTGGTAGAAGGGGATGACAGAGGATGAGATGGTTGGATGGCATCACCAACGCAATGGACATGAGATTGAGGAGGCTCCAGGAGTTGGTGATGGACAGGGAAGCCTGGTGTGCTGCAGTCCATGGGGTCACAAAGAGTTGGACATAATTGAGCAACTGAACTGAACTGAGCAACTGAGCACACAAACACACACATTGAATAATCATGTATTAATGGTGAAGTTTATGGTATGCAGATCATACTAGAGTAAAACGATTTAAAAAATTAAATCTTCCAATTTTAAAATGTTTTTGGGAATTCCTCAGTGGTCCAGTAGTTAAGACTTTGTGGTTTCACTGCTAATGGCCTGGGTTCAATTCTTGGTTGGGGAACCAAGATCCCACAAGCCACAAGATATAGCCCCCCACACAAAAAAACAAAAACAATGTTCTGAAAAAAAAAAAGCCCCAAGTTTAAGCCCTTGGGCTGCCTACTTGCTACATTAGTGCTAAGCTGCATGAATAGAAATTTGAATAAAATAAAGTCCTTGTCCTCCAGGAGTTTAAGATCCAAAGGGAGAAAATGGAACAATTAACAGTTATGAAACCTATAATAAATATTCATGTGCAAGGAGGTATGGGTTCAGAGAAGGCCTGGCTCTGACTGGACAGGATTGGGGGTGCCACAGATGAGCCTGGACACTTGAGGTTTTGAAAGGTAAGTAGGAATTCAGGAGATTGCCAGGTATAGGGAGTGGATAAAATGGGTGGGTGACATTTCCAGGTAGAAGGAACAGAATAGGCAAAGGCTTGGAGGTATGAAAAAGAAATTCCCTTTTGAAAACTGGGAAGGTCGTAGATACAGTTTACTTGGAGATAAAGAGCAGGAAAGGAAGGCAGGGGCCAGAACATGAAGGGTTTGGCAGGCAGTGTTAAAAGTCTTTGGACAAAAGATTAAGCATTAAGAATTTATTTGTTGGAGGAATATGGGCATCCTTCCTGTGGCCTGAATTAAACTGTATCTTGGCAACATCATATTGCACTAATTAAAAAAAAATCCACTAATATACTACTTACCATGTGCCAGCACTATTTTAATACTTCCCTGGTGGCTCAGACAGTAAAAGAATCTGCCTGCAATGCAGGAGACCTGGGTTTGATCCCTAGGTTGGGAAGATCCTCTAGTATTCTTGCTTGGAGAATTCCATGGAGAGAGGAACCTGGCGGGCTACAGTCTATGATATCTCAAAGAGTTGGACATGACTTGGCAATTAATACACATAAACCCCCTTCAGTTCAGTTCAGTCGCTCAGTCGTGTCTGACTCTTTGCGACCCCATGAATCGCAGCACGCCAGGCCTCCCTGCCCATCATCATCTCCTGGAGTTCACTCAGACTCATGTCCATCGAGTCCGTGATGCCATCCAGCCATCTCATCCTCTGTCGTCCCCTTCTCCTCCTGCCCCCAATCCCTCCCAGCATCAGAGTCTTTTCCAATGAGTCAACTCTTCGCATGAGGTGGCCAAAGTCCTGGAGTTTCAGCTTTAGCATCATTCCTTCCAAAGAAATACCAGGGCTAATCTCCTTTAGGATGGACTGGTTGGATCTCCTTGCAGTCCAAGGGACTCTCGAGTCTTCTCCAACACCACAGTTCAAAAGCATCAATTCTTCGGCGCTCAGCTTTCTTCACAGCCCAATTCTTGCATCCATACGTGACCACTGGAAAAACCATAGCCTTGACTAGACGGACCTTAAGTCGGCAAAGTAATGTCTCTGCTGTTGAATATGCTATCTAGGTTGGTCATAACTTTTCTTCCCATCTATAGTGGTTCTCAGACTCACCTGTGTCAGATTCACTTGGAAGTCTTCTTAAAACAGAGAAACCACCAAGTTTCTAATTTAGGAGGTCTGGAGTAGAGCTGGAAAATTTGCATTTCAGTCTAGTTCCCAGGAGAAGCTGCTGCTGCTGGTCCAGGAGGCACACTTGGAGAACAGCTGCCTTACACACACCTTATAAGAAAGGTATCATTATCACCATCATCTTTCCCATTTTATAGAGGAAACAGATGGAAAGTTAAGCAGTCTGCCCACAAGGGTATGTAAGTCTTAGAGGTGGGGCAGGTGGTCAGTGCCAGGCAGTGTCTGCCGTGTTTCCCAGTTCACAGGTTGCAAAGAAGCAGAGTTAAGGGCTGGCATTTTCAGTCCTTCCTTGCAACTGTTAAGAATATATTACACATGCGCATACACACACACACATGCACACACATGCACAGGCCTTAACAAACATCTGAGCTAAAAGAATTAGGGATGCTAATGGATGCCAAGTGGGTAGTGAGGGAAACTCTTTGAGAAACTCTTCAGGCCATTCCAGTGAAGTATTAATTTTGGTCCTACTGGAATGAAGCCAGGATTCAGACATGTACAAGTATCAATGTATAAAATGACTAATTAAATATGCAAAAGGAAATTATAAAATTAAATGTCACAACTCAAAACTGAGCCATACGTGAATCCTCAGTCTCTGTTTTCAGTATATTTGAAATGCTTCTATATTATGAAAATTAACAATATCTAGAAATGGTATAACCTTGTTATACATGCTGCTTTAGGGGGGTAGTCCCAAGATGAAAATGGCAGTTTTTTCATCAATTGGCTTGCTTTTCACATCTTAACCTAATTTGTAGCATCTCCCTGGTTGTCTTCCAATAAACAGCAACTTCCCTAAATCAGTGGCATTATGTTATTTCGGAGATCTGAATCACGGAGAGTGTAATCCAAGCCTGCATGCTCCATCTTGTCATTTGTGCGGAGTGCTGTATATCTAATTAAAGCTTCTTACAGGTCCATAAAAAGACCTAACATTAAAAAAGCAGTCTGGGTTAGAGAAAACCCCAGGGCAGACTGAAGAAGGGGGTTCTCATTAACAATGAACACATTTGCTTAAATTCAAAGTTGAGTAATCATATATTAATTTATACTTGAATATTTAAAAATATTGCCTAAGCATAATCAGCTCATGCTACCACATTGATGGTGTGGAACTGAAAATGGGTCATGTTCTTGCCAGCAGCACTCCAGCTTCCCAAGAAACACCGGAGATGAATAAATGATTCACCACATGGCCAGGACTGCAGCCCTTTCTCTGGAAGAGAATTCAAGCCCACTTTATTTAAACAAAGGTATTATTCCTTTTTATTTATTGTTTTTCTATTCTTGTGTTGCATTTTCTGTATAGAATTTATTCAAAACCTGAGTTACATATTTTTCAAGGGCTTATCTATTAAGATGTTGTTTTGTGATGACTGTTCTATTTCAGGGGCTACACACCTGGTGGTGGAGGTCTTCAACCACTGGAATTCCCTTGGGGACCATTAGAATGGTATTTTTTCCCCTTTACTTGGCTGTGGGGTTCCCTGAATAGTGATACCTCCCTAAGGAGAAAAGTGCAAGGCCTCGCCACTGTTTTCCAGCAACAAAGGAATGAATTCCACAAGCTCCTGCTGAACATACTGCTAGAGTTAGAATGTGTGTCAAAGTGAGATGATTCTTTGAAGGTCTTTGTAAGCCAGTGTTATCCTAAGGTTGGGGCCTCGACTCAGCCCTGAGGGGCAGAGGCCCATAGCCCAAGGCTTTTCCCAGCCAGTGACATCACCCCATGCCAGAGTGTTAGGGTAACTTGGAGTCCTCCTTTAACCGTGCCCCCCCCCCACTTTAAAAAAATATATTATAATAAGCCTTTATTAGATACCTTTTATAGCAAGACTGTTCTAATTTTATTTTTGCTTTTTTTTTTTTTAAAGAATTGGAGTATAGTTGCTTTACAGTGTTGTGTTTCTGCTATACAGCAAAGTTAATCAGCTATATTTATACATATATTCCCTCTTTTTGGATTTCCTTCACATTTATGTCATCACAGAGCAGAGTCCGTTCCACTCTGTGTAACCCCATGGACTGTAGCCCTCCAAGCTCCTCTGTCCATGGGATTCTACAGGCAAGGGTACTGGAGTGGGTTGCCATTCCCTTCTCCCTTCCTGACCCAGGGATCGAACCTGCATCTCTTCCTGGACTGCATCTCCTGCGTTGGCAGGCGGGTTCTTTAGCACTAGTGCCACCTGGGAAGCCCCCATTAACTTCCATTATTACCCTCAGTGTTTGTACCTCCCAACAATCCACTCTTGCTTTCCAGTCATCTTCAGACATGCAAAGTAGATGCCCAGGAGACAGTCTGAAAAAAACAGGCTTCTGACGTTTGCAGCTCAGCAGAGACAATTGCTCAAGCCATCTAGATTTCTTTTTTCCCTCCAGTCGATCTAATCACATTTGGAGCATCTAAGCAGCGCACCCCCTCCCCTGCCTTCCACGCGGCAGTTTGTGCCCTTTTTTGCTAGGGGTCCTCTCCTGGGGGAGGGGTGGAGGGCTGGGAGAAACCGAAATGGAAAAGCAAGTTGGAGAATCTGGCTTCTGGCGTGTCACTTATTTCCAGAAAGCAAGGGCAGCTGATCTCCATGGCGCGCCAGGCTTCCAAGGATGGTAGATGGGAGCGCCTGCCCCTCTCTCTCACCCTCCCAGACTCTACACTCTGGCCGTCGCTAAGCTCCATTTGGGAGCCTCCTGCCTGGTGACCATGGCGCTGAACCATCCAGGGCACGGTTCATGCCTGGCATGTTCTGAGTCCCTGACTTGACATGCTTTAATACTTCTCACGACCTTTCGCCTTTTCACGCTTTTCCAGAGGAGGCAGCCTGGCCAGGCAAGGGTCTCCTGCTGACTTTTAAAGCCAGCGCTGTGTTCAGATGCTGGGCTTTTTTCTCTTTTTTAAAAATAGCACAAAATCAACACAATTCCTTCTAATTGGGTTCCCAGAGAGAAACTGTAGAGAAAAAAAAATATGTACGTGTATTCGTGAACGTATATTTTTTTCCCGCTCTTTGTTTAAACCTGGGCCGGGGATGTTGGTGAACCTTTAGAAGGGTGAAGTGCCTGGTGCCCTCAGACCCCCGCCCCAAGACGCAGAGTCCCGTGAGGACCCGGTCCTTTCCCTCCGATTTCCGCCACGGCTCGGCTACTTTTCTGGGCCATTGTCCCGTGTCCCTAGTGCTTCCTCCTTCATCAGCTTGGTCTTGCTCGGGCGCCTCGCCCGCTTCCTACCGCCAGCCGCAGCCCAGACTCGCTGGGGTCGAGGCGCTGCCAGGATGCCCTGCAGCAGCTCGCGCGCCGAAGCCCGCAGGTGCGCCCCGCCCCGCCCTCGCTGCGGCCCCTCCCCGGCGCCTGCGTCACAATGACGCGCGTCCCGCGCAGGCGCGTCTCGGTCCTCCACCCCCTCCCCGCGGCCGGCTGCCCGCTTGGTATTATGATTAGTGCTGGGTGCGGGGATTCGGCGGCCGGGAGGGAGTTGTCGGCGCCGCGGCCGCTGCGGACGGAAGCCCGCCTGCTTGCTGAGGTAGGGGCGAGCGCGCAGTGCACCCGGGAGCGGCGGCCGTGGGCGGGGGACTGGCTGGCCTCCGCCGCCGAGTGGCCTCAGCGGTTGCCGGGCTGGGCGGCGGGGCTGGGGCGCCCGCCGCAGGCGGAAAGTAAGTTGCGCGCTCCGCGCTCCCCGCGTCGCGGGCCGGGGAGGACGCGGGCCCTGGGCTGCGGCGGCCCAGACTCCGCGCGGCGGCGGTGCGGCCTGATGGCCTGGCGGCAGGCAGCGGGCGGCGGCGGGGCCCGCACGGGAGCGGGCATTGCGGCGGCCGGCCACGGGCGCCCCGAGGCCCTGCCCTTGCGGCCGCGGCGGGATTGCGGCACCTCGGGAGGCGCCCGCATCCCCGCGCCCCGCCCCGGAGCGGGCCGAGTGCGGCGCCCGCGGATCCCCGCGCCCAGGTTCTCTCGTACGGTGTTTTATTCACTAAAGGTGTTTTCCTTCTTCAAAAGAATCTGGAGATCTGGCGCAGCAAGGGGATTTCTTGCTAAAACTGCAGCCGTACAATAGAATGGGGATATTGTTGTCTGTAGAGAAAGGGCATCGGGGTAAGGAAGGAGGAGCAGTGCCATTCCCGAGGGACAGCTAGAATTTTTTCAGATTGGAAAACCTCCGTTCTTTTCCATAGTCATCGCCTGTTGATTCCTTTCTGGACCGTTTTACAAAACCCTTCCTTCCGTTTGCTTGGACTTGGGATTCAGGAAAGTGACAGCCTTTTATCCTGAGTAGGGTTCCTGGAGCTGTGCTATTCTTAACACTTGGGTCAGGTAAAATTCTGTAGCTGTATAGTGAGTTCGGTTCAAGTCCAGTATTTGGAGGGGGTGAGGGGGCATTTAGCAGTAGGGTTCTTCAGCTTCTGGACGTCTAAGGGTATAAGATTTTTCACACTATCTAGTTACTTCCCCCCATTCCATTTAATTGAGTACATTGTCACAATTTTAGGAGCAGGTGGTAAAGCTGACTTAATGCGTTTCACGTTTTATGGTGAAAGGTGAAGCGTGGCTAGCAGGTAATAGAACTGCAAATGTTTCGCGTCTTGATCAGATTCCACCTGATTCCTATCAAACACCAGATGCCTCAGTTTGGGTTCCGTGTGTGGGGTTGAGGCGCTAGTCCCAAATCAGTCTAATTTATCAGAATGTGTATCAGTGTACTTTAAAGCCTGAGGTTGTCAAGGCTTATGTAATCAGTTTGTTAATTTATAATCTTGTTACATTGCTCTCCAGATTTATAAAATCATTCCCTTAAGGAAATCTGTCCTCAACGTCTGCTTAAATATTTTTCTTGGAATTGGATTCCTGAAGAGGAATGTACTGTGCTAATGGTGATTAAAGCAAACTAATTAGACAAGTTTCTTAAAAAAAAAAAAATCACGTTGGTTCTTTTATTCGACCAATTGTTTCTAGTAGGAAAACAGATGACATTCCCATTCTACAGAACTAAAAATGAGAGAAATGACATTGCCAAGGTCACTTACTGAGGCAAGTCACTTACTGAAGCAGTATACTAATTGAAAGCCAGGTGCATTGAGTTAACTTTTCTCATTTCTCCATCTTTAAGGTTTTCCTGGCAGGGAACTTTGCCACCTATTTTTTTTTTTAATTTGCATTTTAAAAAATCGTTTTCTTTAGTATAGAAAAGTTACTTTCTGTGTATTTTTTTTTCTCTCTGCTCTTCTGAGTAAGTTTTTCTGTATTATTGCAGTAAGAGCCATTTGTAGAAAACATACAAGGACTGAGAAGTTACATAATTTTTATTTCTAGAACAGAAGTATACATTGGGCCGTTAAGGTTCAGATGTAATCCCATAATCCTAAAATGAAGGCTTTTGAATGTCCGTATTAAAATTGAAGGGCTTTCAGATGTTTTTACTGGTTGCAGGAAATATTGTGTTAAACTTTACTATGGGTGTTTCATATAGAAAGTGAAACTGAATAGAAGGAAAAAAAACTATTTTGGAAGCTATTGAGCAGCCCAGGTTCTAAGCATTGGTATAAATAAGGCTTGGTTGGTTCTCTGAAGCAGGTTTTCTGAGCCTAAGAATTCATTACACTGCCCACTCCAGTGTTCTTGCCTGGAGAATCCCAGGGACGGGGGAGCCTGGTGGGCTGCCATCTATGGGGTCACACAGAGTCGGACACGACTGAAACGACTTAGCAGCAGCAGCAGCCCAGGAGAAAGGTGCATTTTCCACATCAGAATTTTAGGAATTAAAAACATAGATGAGGAACTCTAAAGAATTGATTTTACTGCATGCCAGCTGTTGGCTTAACCACCAAAATTTAGAGTTTCTTTATAGCCAAGATGCTGTTAAAAGAAAACTAATTATTCAGAATATAGATACTTCCCAGTGTGTATGTGTCTATGCAAGTCTATTCTTAGAGCAATTTAGGTGGAAGAATTGAGTGGTTTGTAGCAGTTTTGAAGGTAAACTAAACTTACGATCATTTATTCATGAAGCCTTTGTCTACTTTGGGTGCCCTGGGTTAGAGTGTGGCAATAGAAAAGTGAATAAAAATAAGTTCCTGTCCTTCAGGCTATTGTGAATTATATTTACACTGAGACAGTGTATCAAAACAATGACAGTAGTATCAAATGCTGTGATGAGGTATAGGGAAAACCCCTGGGCAATTTGACTGGGGAATGCCTCACAGAAGGCAGTGGTTGAACCAGTGTTGGACAGGTAGAGTTCCCGGGCAGAGAAGAGGGGAAAGGGCTCCAAGGGTTTAGGGAGGTTGAAAAGACAAGGTCAGATGGTGGAGGAAGAATTTAGATCCAAGTGGGTGAAAGGAAGCTGAGGAGGTAGAGACAGCGCAGCTGTTTTTGTTTTTTTAAGGCTGTGGAAAGGAAGGGGGCAAAGAAGGGCAGTAGGTTTGGGGTGGAAGGGGAGGACATGTTTGGGTATTTTGTTTTAGTTTGGGAAGGGCCAATATAAAACCTCTCAGATTTAATGACCTCACGAGTGAGCGCCGGAAATGTGTTGTCTGGTCTGGATAATCTGGAGCTGCGTTATTCTCACTGCAGATCATTTCCTCATCTTGTTTTCCTGTATATCTGCTTTGGGTTGAGGCCTTCCATCCCGTGGGAAACCATTTCTTGCTGGTGGAAGGGGAGGAACCTGACTAAAGAGGATTCTGCTCTGCCTTCCCTGAATGTTTATTTCTCTGCGGTTACTTCCAGAGCCTTCTGAGATTCTCCTTTGGCACCTCCAGCGTTTGGCCTCTGCTCAGGTAGGCTCTTTCCTGACCACGCAGGCCTCTCTCCCTCTCCTTACTGGTTGTGTCCTCTTCCCCAGACCGCTGCCCTGTGACTGCAGCAGTTGCTTCAGAGTTGGAGGGCGCTGGCTGCCCATGCACCATGTTGCTTTCAGTTCTGGAGTGTCTCCAGGCTCAGAGCAAGATTGGTGGGAGGGGTGTCTGTCTGAATGTCCAAACAAGCAACCCCTCAACTACACGTGGGCCTGAAATGTGATGGAAGTTATGAAATCAGTGCTCCAGAAACGTAGGTTACAGGACATGTAACTGGTCAAATCATAGCCTCACTGGCCTCAGTTTCTCAGTTATTGTCATGCAGTTACCTGTCTCATACCCGGAAGACTGTCAGCTCCTTGGAGGCAGAGATGCCTCTTCTTTGATTGCTGTATCCCCAGACCAGTGTTAGGCCTCATACGTAGTCAGTGTACCCAAGAAATGTCCTGGTGAAGAAATGTGAAAAATCTGAACTGTCGTTCGCTGCCCCTTAATGGATACCATACCTGTTGTATCCAAATGGGTTGGATAGAAATTGCTTCCCATTCATAGAATCCCAGAGCTAGAGGCAGATCTTCCGCTCTAGAACAGCAAGCGGTAGATGCTCAGGAAATGTTTGTTGCCGTCCTGTATTCCTGGTGAGTCAGTGCCCCACCTGCTAGCATTCTCCACTAGAGTCATTCCAGGTTCCCATCGTTGCTTTGCCCCCTGTGCATTGAGTTTGTGGATTCTACTTCCTAAGCGCGTCTCCTCCATTAGATCCTCCTCATCACTGCCCAGATTCAGGCTGCCCTCACTTTTAGGTCTTGAATCACTTTTCTGGAGACACTTTTCACTAGTCTCCTCGCCTGTGTTCAGGCTCTAGTCTTGCCCTTCCAGTCTGATCTTCACTTTGCTGCCAGAGTGGTTTGTTCAGCTGTCATCTCTGATTGCCATTCCCCTGCTCAGGGTTCTTCCTTGGCTTCTTAGTGCCAGCTTTCATTTGTTCATTTAATAAAGTGTATCTATATATTTCAGGCAGATGCTATACTCGGCGGGCCCAGGGATGCAGAGCTGAATAAAGCAGACATGTGTCTTAGGCGGGCTGAATTTATCGTGTACTCTAGTGGGGGTTACAGATTATTAATCACATAATCACAGAAATAATTCTGTAGCCGCTGCTGTGACACAGGCCGTGATGGAAGCGGGCATAGTGCTGTGAGAGGGCATAGGAGCTGGTGTGCAGGGGCATCGGAGGGCAGGGGGAAGCAGTGGTCTGGATGGTGGGCTTTGTGCTGGCCCTGAGGCATGGCTGGCCAGATGTGAGCAGCGTCTGCTCCTGTGCATGGGACACAGGACCTTCGGGAGTCCGGTCCTTCCCTGCCTGTCTCTCCCCTTGTCTCACAACCTGTGCTCTCTGTGTGTTTCTGGCCCAGTCCCACTAAGGCCACTTTTCCACCTCAGCCAATTTCAGTTCTTAGCTTAAACAAAATAATTTCTCTGAGGTGCCGCCTGTGAACTCCCAAAGGCAGATTGAGGGGAAAGAACACCTCTTCCAGCCTTCGTGTCCCCGTGAGAGGTGTAAACAGTGTAGGGCAGTGGCCTTCCTGTTATATCCAGTACAGGCCTTGAGGGGGTGGTGTTTTGGGCCAGAGAAGGGTGAGGATAAGGATGTCAGAGTAAGATGGGGAACTAAGTATACAACTCCTCTCAGATGTCAAACTCTCTGAAAGGGAAGCCAGTTGGTGAAAAGCTGGGGAAAAAAATCTGGGGTGATTTTAATCCCACTGACACATTGCTAATGTGTACTGTCGCCTTTTGCCTTCGTAATTATCCCAGGTGGTGCTTATCTTTGTGTTATAGACAAAGACATGCCTGTTGACAGAAGTGGGGTATCTGCTTGGGTTCCAAGTGCTATGGTACTTGTTTATGCTATGATGCTGCTCCTCATATTTGCTGAGTAAATGAATTTTGATAATTTTTAATGTGCACCTCTGTGGTTTAGACAACGAGAAAATTTGGCTCTGTGTCACTTTGAAATGTGACGCTTAGGTTGCTGTCCCAGCTCTTCTCTGATGGTCCCACCCCTTCTGTGTACAGACATATCTCTTAGGTCATTATATTGTCTTCATATTGCATAGATAGGGAAAATGTTTAAAATAGTATATCTCAGTGGGTTTAATATTTAGACACGTTGGTTCTTTTGTATTAAGGAGAGTATATTTTAGGTAATGTAGGTTTCACTCAGACAGTATAATGTATGTAGGTAAAGTTCATTTTAGATCTAGGACACTATACTAACAAATATTCATTGGATAAATTATGAAGCTTAGAGTGTGCCATATTTATGGGTCTCTTAAATAGTCCAAATATTACACAGTAACTTTTAAAATAGTGGACAAGAGTTAAGTGATTGAATTTAAAAGTTCTGCTTTTGCGTTCTCTCTCATTTTCTGCAGGTTAAACAATTCTCTCTTTATTGGTATAAAGTATTCGGAGTACTATGGAAGACATGTAGAATGACAACACTCAGTCTAGTGTTTCAAGACATGATCTGATCCTTTGTTCTCCTCTTTTATGAGTATTTGCTAATCCTCTTGTGAAGGAAAGTGCTTTGTTAGAAACAAATGGAGAGAATGTAATTTGCAAAGTACATTATAATTGCAGTTTGGGTAAGGATAAATTTTTTAAAGCAGAAGATAGAACCTTCTTAAACTGTGCTTAAATGATTTGCTTGGTGTTGACTGTTCTGTGCCATTGGGGAGAAATCTTGCCATAACAAAACTGTATACAAACTGTAAAGAGGGAAGTTTTTTCCAAGGGGCCATTGCATTTTTAGATGACCAGTAATTCTCAGTCTGTCTTTTGAATGGTTATTTGCTTGTTGTTTCCTTTCTCAAAGTGTAGTTTCTAAACATTTCAAAAGGTTTTTAGTGGAACTGTTTGTTACTAATGTTTATTAGGTGAGTCCTTGGTGTCACTCTTGTTAGTTGGTGGCTGGATCAGGCAACTTGCACGGTGTGTCAGAGTTGGAGGAAAAACAGAATTGTCAGAATAGATTTATTTTAGTGCTGTTGTTTTCCTGGGAATTAGAAAGGCCCAGATCAAAGTGGGGAGGGCATTGTGTTATTGCAGGAAAAAATACAGGGCTCAGGAGTCAGCTCAGGCGGCCCTTAACTGGACGTAGGACTGCGGCATAGAAAGACTTTATCCTGCTTGGGCTTCCTTTCTGTTCTGTAACATGGGTGTGATACTTCCATTACATTTCTGATGGTAAGGAATAAACTATAGAACAGATGTAAAGAATTCAGTGCATGCGTAGATTCCCAGTAGTTAAATTGTTTATTTTTTTTTAAATTGTTTAGTCTTTGAAACCTGCATTAAAACAAAAGTAAACTTCTCAAATGGGCAGTTGTGGCAGTGAAAGATATTTTTGAAACTTGAAATGAGACAATGAAAAGAAATGTCAACTGTGGTTTTGCTATAAGACTCATTTCTATATAAACCTGTAACCTGTTTAGTTATAAGTTAGTAGGTTTTGAGGAAAGTAGTATGGGTAATAATGAGAGAATCCAGTAAGTCAAAACAAAAATCGATATTTTATGGAATCTTGAGGTGAACAGTGAACTTTTATAATTGGTTTAAATTTATTCTTCTGTTGCTTTCATGTTAAAAACCTAGAGTTTTCCTTTCTTTTGAGGCCTCGCATCAGCTGTGTGATGTGAAGCCGCTTCTGTGCATTTTTACCTCTTTGATGACACTTGAATTAATCTAAAGTACAGGTGGAAGGGACTGTGGTGAATTTAGTCTAGCAAGTTTCCCATTGATGTTGAGAGACTGAGAGTTCATCACATTTCCCTGAATGGTGAAGTGCTAGGTAGTCTTCAGGATCAGCCTTCCTAACCCTATTATATTTATAATCTCACTTCTGCCCAGTGGCCTGACTTCACCCACCCCGCCATGTGTACTCTGCTGTCGATTTCTCCTGTTTCCAGAAGGGGTGTCCCACTGCTCCTGGTGAGGGCTAAGGCCTGGTCTGTGTGCTGCCCCATCCTTGGGGGTCCTGCCTTTAGTATCCTTTGCTCTTCCTTTGACATAACTTGCCCAGGTTTTCTTAGGCACCAAGTTGTGTCCAACTCTTTGCGACCCCATGGACTGCAGCACACCAGGCTTCCCTGTCCATACTGCCTGCCTCAGTTTGCTCAAACTCATGTCTGTTGAGATGGTGATGCCATCCAACCATCTCATATAATTAATTATCTTTTTATGTGTAGGTAACTTATTTGTAAGATCCTAAAGGACTGGGGGACTGTTTCCCTCCACAGTTTATCCCCCACAATTAGGGCTGAAATACTTGCTAATAAAAACTAGACTCAGTGTTCCTTTCATAGCCTGAAGGAATTGCATACTTTGTCCCTCAAAGGAGGCAGAATATTTCATTGAGTATGTCTGTTCATTAAGATTATATAAATATATATATTTCAGGGAAATTGGTTTATTTCATTGGTTGTCAATTGAAAAGAAAATTGAATGAATAATTATGTACAGAAATTCAAAATTTTAGTAACCTCTGCCTTTCCTAGATTATAAAGGCAGCACATATTCGCTGCTAAAAATTTGAAAAGAACAGAAAAGTATAAAGAGAAAAAAAATCTGTAATTTAACCCTTTTTATAAAGTGTGTATGCAGGCAGATTATATGTTTTAAAAAAATTGGAGATCCCGTGCCATGATTTTTTTACTTAACATTTTATTGTGAAAATTTCCCATGAGACTGAATAGATTCAAAATATAGCAGCAGAGTGTTGTGTTAGCTGTACCATTTTCTTATTGTAGACTTTTTGGTTATTTCTGATCTTTTTTTTTTTTTTTCATATATAAATGTTCCTGAACATTGTGACTAAATATTTGTCTATTTCTTTAAGACATACGTCTATTAGTAAGATTATTAAATCAAGGATATTAATTATTTTAAGGCTTTTAATACCGGTATTGCCAAATTGCTTTTCAGAATAGTAATCTGTGGTGCCAGCAGTATGAGAAAATTCCCAAATGCTTCTGCCTTTTAAGTCAAAATCAGTGAAACATTAGGTGCTGATATTTTTGTTCATGGATTATTATTATTTTTTCTTTTCTAACATTCTTTTTTGAGCACTTTTTCATGACCATCCTTGTCACAGCATCAGCAGGGGGTATAAAAAAGATGATATGGAGTTAAAATGAATTTTGACAGTATTAATAAAAGCTCTGGAAGAGAGATTTAGATTAAATTTTTAAATGCTCCATAGATTCCACCTTACATTCTATTTTCCTGGCAAAGGAGCAATTGTGGGTTGGCTTTATTTATTTTGGAGTAATTTCTAGACGCTAACTTGTGCTTAAATCATTATTTATTATGTGGGCACTTTATACCAGGGCTGTCACCATACTAATTTTTAAAGACTCATTTACCCTCAGGTAGAAATGGTGACATGCCTAGCATTTTTCATCACTTTAACGAGAGGCAGTTCTGTTGAAGAATTTGAACTTATTACCTGTGCTGCTGGTCAAGGTTTTGTGGCTTGGGTGTTAACCCTTTTCTCTCTACAAATGCTAAGTGCTACTTTCCATCAGTTAATAGATTGTCTGACTCCTTTCATTCAAATCCCTGGAATATAGCTTGTTAAATTTAGGGATCTCCCTGGTAGCTCAGATGGTAAAGCGTCTGCCTGCAGTGCGGGAGACCCGGGTTTGATCCCTGGGTTGGGAAGATCCGCTGGAGAAGGAAATGGCAACCCACTCCAGTAATCTTGCCTGGAAAATTCCATGGACTGAGGAGCCTGGTAGGCTACAGTCCATGGGGTCGCAAAGAGTCGGACACGACTGAGCAACTTCACTTTCACTTTCACAACTTCACTTTCAAATTTAGGGAAAATAAAGGTTTCTTAAACAAGCACTTTAAGGGATAGATCTGCGTTGGCAACCCAGTCTCTGCCTTGAGAGACTAGAGCAGACTTTTCAGCCTGGCATTCCTGGTTACCTCCAGTGGCCCTGAGTCCATTAAAATTGACTGCCTGGAAGAAAACTTTGAGGACATACTTTAGTAAACAGTTACTTTACCTTCCCTTGGCAAATGCTTTATTAGACATTTGGAGGTACGTTTTTGCCAGTCGGGCCATTTCTCATAATAAATGATTGACTGAAACCTTCTAATTTGCAGTTTCTGTCTTGATTCCATCCAGGGGCTACAGGCTGATTCTGATACCCACATAGTAATATTCACCCAGTCCAGTGAAGAACTCTAGATTCTTCCATAACTTGGGACCTGTTGACTTGTTTGTGATGGTTGCTGCTTCTTTTTTCTTTTTTTGGCCATGCTGTGAGACACGTGGGTTCTTAGTTCCCCGAGCAGAGATTGAACCCAGGCCCCCTGCATCGGAACTGCCAGATCCTAACCGCTGGATGACCCTGGTTGCTTCATCCTTGCCTTATAGCCTATGTTAATAATGCCCAGGAGGAGTTCCAGTCCAAAAATGTGGAGTACTGTCTACTTTGGATGAAAAGGACAGCAGTGGTGACTGCCACTGGGATTGCGCTTGTTTTTGTTTGCCTTGGAGGTGACTGATACTCCTGGAGGACTGAGTCTACTGCCTTCTTTTCGGCCTGTGCTGTTTTTGTTCTAGGTATCTGAAATTTTAGCAGTGAGATCAGGGCGGCAGTTTTCCTGAGACGTGCGTTAGTTCCTCTACTTCAGTTTACTTTTCTCTAAACGTAGGCTTAGTCTGACATTTCCCATGAGTAAGAGTTACAGTTTTCATATTTTTGCTGTTTGTGAAAGATACCAGATAATTTCCATGTATAAGAAGCTTAAATACAGTTTTAGCATGGTTGTATAAAAACCCATCTCTTAGCTGTCTATATTGGAGGGAGAGCCCTGGCACAGATCATTTTTCGAGGCATGTAAATTGTTTGGAAGGTTTTTCTGTGTTTGAATGCTAGTGGTCTGGTTTAACGGGAAATTTATAATATCCCAAAGTGTAGAGAGGCTGTGGGGTAGCCTCCTTTTTGCATATGGCCTCTTTTCGTGTGGCCTGCTTTCCCATGCCGTGGCTTGCTTGATAATGATGACCCACACGGAACCACCTTTGTTGAGCATGCTGTGTGAGGTGGAGACCTTAGTTTGGTATACAGACCACACTCCAATGGTAAAGATGTCAGGGAAAAGCTAGAAGTGAGTTTTGACAAGAATAACAGGGTGCACTCCAAATTGACGGTAGGTTTAACAGAGGCTGGTTTTACAACTGTTTTCAGCAGCTTGCAAAATGTGTGTAGGGCCACCCACACTTCCTTCCTCTTCTCCAGCCACACCCGCACACTTGAGTTGCTTCTGCTCTCTTTAGTAAACTGGGAGAGCGTCAGTGTATTCTTGCAACACATACCAGTACTTGTTTCTCAAACACGAATTTCCATATTATAAACACCTGTCCAGCCACATCATATCCATGTATGAGCATATGCTATCATAAGTAAGAAGACCGCTTTAGAATGGTCTAATTTGGTGCTTTTGCTGTTTTAAAAGATGTCATAATAGTTAACGTAGTCATTAAAAATGGTGATTTAGAAGAGCATAGTGCATGGAAAATGTTCATCCTATAGTGGAGGAAAAAGTCCTGTGACTTCATATACAATATCTTAGCTTTGTACAGAAGCCCAGGTGTAAAGAATATAAACTTAAGCCTGAAGAGAGGCTATCCTTGATGAGATTATAGATGTTTTTTGTTTGTTTTTCATCTATGGTGCTTTTCTCTATTTTCCAGATTTTCTAAAGTGAACTTGTTTTGTGGAAATACTTAGAGAATGGTTGCAACTCCCTCCCATCCCCATGTGTATATGTGTGTGTGTGTGTTACCCCATTTTGTGTCTGGCATGTATTATACATAGAAAATAATTTGGAAGCCTGTGTCCAAAATGTTAACAGAGATTATCACAGAGGGTAGAATAATGGATGGTTTTTTTTAAAAAACTTCCCCCTCCTTTTTTTTTGCCGCTATATATGTTCTGATTGTATTTTTTCTTACACTGCATAGATGTCTCTTTCATAATTGAGACAAAAATACTGAAAGGAAAGTAATTGGTCAGTTGAAAAAAACCGAATATACAGAATATAAAGAAGATATAGTTATGTATAGAATGATCACGCCTGGGGTTTGGGGGAGGATGCATGCACATTTGAGTATGGCTGAGTCCCTTCACTGTTCACCTGAAATTGTCACAAAATTGTTAATTGCCTGTATTCCCAATACAGAATAAAAAGTTTAAAGAAAAAAGCAAATAGTCAGATTTTGTGGGATGCTTTATTGAAAAATCATCAGACTTTGATACCCAACTAGAGATTAATTTCTTTGCCAATCTGCAGTATCCATTTCCAGTTGAATACATCCTGGGAAACCAAGCAGTCCACGACTCTCTGCAACCCTGTGGACTGCAGCCCGCCAGGCTCCCCTGTCCACGGGATTCTCCAGGCAAGAATACTGGAGTGGGCAACCATTTCCTTCTCCAGGGGATCTTCCCACCCAGGGATGAAACCTGGGTCTCCTGCACTGCAGGCAGATTCTTTACCTTGTGAGTCACAGGGAAGTTTCTAAAAACAGAAGAGAGATGATAGCTCAGTAAATTCAGTCTCTTGAGGTAGAGTGGAAGACTGAAAGAATTTCTGCCTGGGTGGAGGAGATCACTATCATCATGACCATGGTAGTGATGGTGGCAGCTAGTATTTACTGACTGCTCCCTCTGTGCCAGGCTTTATTTTAAACACTACCTTTACTAACTGATTTAATTCACCACGATCTGTGCCATGCTCTTGCTACTGATGTTTTCAAATGAGGAGACTGACCATACAGAGAGGTCAGGTTTTTCTCAGATCCAGTGGCTAGTGGCTGGTAAGCTGGCTTTCAGATCCAGTCATTAGCCTTAACAGAACCAGTCCTCAGCCAAGCTGGACCATCACACTGCCTTGCCGGACTGTGGATGAAACTGTCTGTTGGAGAGAGAAGCAGGCGTGGGTAATGGGAGGAGCTATTGTATCTCACTTGGAGCTGAAGGAGCAGGTTGGCATCCCAGAATTGACCTTTCTTTAGACGTGGGCCTGTGCCCATGACTTTGCTTGGCCCTGTCTGTGTGAGCAGCTGTCTCCGTTGCTCTTCATCCCCTCATTCCCAGCAGTGAACTTGTTTTCACAGCCATCTTTCCTTCTTCCTCCTTTCATCTTTCCTACTTCCCCCAACCTCTTCATGTGCTCTTTTCCTAGAGCTCATACGAGCTTGAGCTTAATGATTACCTGGACTCACCTGTAGTATGTTGTGTAAAGTGCCTTGGCCTAGTTTGAATGTTTAGAACTTGAAATTATTGATACGATGTTCCAATGTTGAGGAAAGACCTGCAAGGTTGCCTTAGTTCCCTCCCTGTGCCCTGAACTTAGGTATCAGTGGCCCTCTCACATGCTCTCTGTTCATGGAGTTTCTGTTTTACTATCAGATGGAAAGGCTCTAGTACAGAGCCTGTTGGGCTTTGAAGCCTGGCTGAGCAGCTTGGAGCTGCAGGCTGCTGCTTGTGGGGCAGGTGCCTACCTTGCTGGCTGCTGGTGAAGATTCCTTGCATTGAGGATTCGTGCTCATTTCCTAGGAGGCATTTCAAAAACAGTGACTTTACTCTTCATTATTATAATTCCCTCCTCCTCCAAGTGGAATAATCCTTTTACTCTGTCTACCTGGACCAATCTGTTTATCTGTTCACTGTGAAATCAGTTTAGTTCAGTCGCTTAGTTGCGTCCGATTCTTTGCGATCCCGTGGACTGCAGCACGCCAGGCCTCCCTGTCCATCACCAACTGTCAGAGTTTATTCAAACTCATGTCCGTTGAGTTGGTGATGCCATCCAACCACCTCATTCTCTGTTGTCCCCTCTCCTCCTGCCTTCAGTCTTTCCCAGCATCAGGGTCTTTTCACTGTGAAATACCTGTTGCCTAAAGATTCCTTGAACGGGCTGTAGTTGACAGAGGGGAGAAAAATAATGGAAGACTGGGTCACTGAAAACAAATTCTCCATTTTTATTTGTCTGTCTGGGTCCACCCTGAGGGTTTATATTTTAACTTTCAGCAAAAGTTAAAACAAATAGAACTAAACTAATATCTTTGTATTTTCTTTTAGGAAAAAGAAGAGACTAACAAAACACAGTAATAACAAGGATTACTGCACATGCAGTTTGCAGGGTATGTCTTGGAGTTGGTACACAGTCGCCTTTACTTTACATAAGCCACATCTTAACATTCTACATTGATGTTCAGAATGATTTTCAGTCATTGCAAGATTTCAGATATCAAAAAATGATTCAGTTATTTCCTGTGTTAAGTTGCTCAGTTGTGTCTGACTCTTTGGGACCACATGGACTGTAGCCCGCCAGGCTCCACTGTCCGTGGGGATTCTCCAGGCAAGAATACTGAAGTGGGTTTTCCTCCATTTCCTCCTCAGGGGGTCTTCCCTACCCAGGGATCAAACCCGGGTCTCCTGTGTTGCAGGAAGTGTCTTTTACCGTCCGAGCCACCAGGGAAGCCTAATTATTTCCTATACTAACTCAAAATACACTTGATAGTATGATTAAACAGTATTTTAAAAGGTGTTCAATAACAAGGATATTTTTCCTCTCAACTTTCAGTTATTTCTAACTTCCTGTTTTTTAGGTTTATAATTGTAGTTTGATAGACACTGAAAGTCACTCAGTCATTTCTGACTCTTTGCAACCCCATGGATAGTCCATGGAATTCTCTAGGCCAGAATACTAGAGTGGGTAGCCTTTCCCTTCTCCAGGGGACCTTCCTAACCCTGCAGGAGACCTGGGTTCGATCCCTGGATTGGAAAGATCCCTTGGAGAAGGGATAGGCTACCCACTCCAGTATTCTGGCCTAGAGAATTGCATGGACTGTATAGTTCCTGGGGTCGCAAAGAGTTGGACACGACTGAGCCACTTTCATTTCACTTCACTTTGAGGCAATGAAAAAGGGATATATATGTGTATCCAGAAAAGTACCCCAAAAGTGAATTCTTTGATAGTGAAAGTATTAGTCATTTTCCTACAGGGTAGCTTGTCATTAAGAAGATACCCTATGAGATTTTTCCCCATGAACTTGCTAGTAGATTAAAAATTATTTCATTGTGCCCTTTTGCTAACCCAGTTTTGGAAAGAGAAATGACCGTGTGAATAGTGATTATCTGTGGGTGTCTGAGACCCTAAAAAAAGATCCCGCCCATATCTGTATATTCCTTTGTGATACATAAATCTTTAAAAAATAATTAAAATGTAAACCAACTGAAATTTGTTTATAAAGCCTTGATTTCTGTGCCACTTTCCAGGAATACATCTAAAGTGATAGATGAAAAAGTAAATATTATGTAACTTCGGGGCAGCCTGAAGAGGTTTTTTCTGAAAGCTAAAGTTGCATTTGTAAGCTTGTGCAATAGAAACATAAACTCAGGTAGAATTTGAAGAGTTATTACCTCCCTTATGATTAATCAAAGCTAAAGATTTAAAGATAGTTTTCTGCCTCCTGGAGTTAGCTTAGAGTTTTTGTTTTTGAAAATTAAATATGCTTAAATTAACTTTCTTTTGGGGAACTGCTGTCCAAATAAAGCAAGCTTTTTCCTCTTGGATTTTCCTGTTATCAATAAAATGAGCAGCTCAGATGACAAGGATAATACACAGTACAGAAGAAATTGGCTTTTTCTTCAAAGAGAAAGCCACATAAGCTGTATCTTAACAGTGCACGTTTCTCATTTTTAAAAGTCTCAATAGAAATAGGATTTTGTTTCTGAAGTTAATTTGCAGAAACAGTATAGAACAGTGGTTAAAAGCACAGACTTTGGTGAATCTCAGCTCTTTAACACACTGGCCTTATAGCCTAGGCCAAGTTACTCACTGGATTTGTGCCTCAAAGTGAAACTAATAATCCTATCTCTGGGGGCAATTTTCAATTAAGTGAAGCACTCAGAATTAAACTCTGAGGGTAATTTACAATTACAGAGAAGTTTGAGGCGGCCCCAGATATGTGATTCAGATCATTTTAGCCTGCATGGGAGAATGACTGTGAGAGGTTTTTTTTTTAACTTTCACGATATTGTTACCCTAAATATAATATTGTTTAGAATGGTCATATGTTTATAAGAGGTCTGCACTTTGAAATAAGAATTCGGTTTGAACCTTCAGCACAGTGCTTTCTTGGCTATAAAATGGGAATAATACTGACCTCTTAGGGTTGCTAAGGTCCAGTGACACAGTCTAATCTGATTCAGGTTTTGCACTGAATATATATAGTGGGTTTTCAGTAAATGTTAACTGTTAGCTTTTTTCTGTTCTTTTAAGCAAAAATGAGATTTAAAGGTATTTAATGATAGTGCTTTAAAAAAAAACAACTTTTATGTACATGCAGTTTAGGTTTGGGGGATATTTTCACCTAAGTAGGGTAACTGCTCTAAGTACTGTTAATAAAAAGTTACTGAAAATGTGAAACTGCATATGGGAGCGCTAGAAAAGGTTCACTGCACGGATTAATATGCACTAATAGGAAAGATCTAGTCTTAGGAGATGGCTCTATTTTTCATGGGATTTTGTATTCTATTTAATTTTTGTAAAAAAAAAAATTAATAGTGGGAGTTTAGTCTGTGAGATTTAAAATGATGTCTTAATTTGTATAATAAACATTTAAAATTTTTTCTAAGTCAGGGTCATTTATAAGAACCTATTTCTGTATTTTAAGGTTTATACTGTAAAGGTTAAGAATTTTAAACTTGCATATAAAATGAGGTTTTTAAAGCCAAATAACCTTTAACATGCACATAGTTTAAACGCATGCTTGTGTGTTCTTGAAATGTATGCACATCGTGGTAGGTTTTGTTTGAGAGTTGGAAAACCATAAGAGAAACAAGAATAACGTATAAGCACAAAGAATAAGTACCCGTCAGTCAGCAAATATTGAAACACCTAATGTGTACCAGATACTGTTCTAGGTACTAGTGATGCAAGAGCAGACAATTTACTTGTAAATATTTTGAAAAAAGTTGCATTTCAAAATTTGAAAAAATGTTGATTACTTGTTCTATATAAAACACTGTTCTTGGCGTTAGCAGAGGGTAGAAATAAAACATGGACCCATAGAGTCCTCAAGGACCTTGAGGTCTCAGGGTAAAGATGGTGTGTACTGAAGACTGTAAGATTAAGACCACGTGGGATGGAGGTGTTTCAGGTGCTTTGGAGATACAGGAGAGGGAGGTAGGTGAAAATACCCCAGAAGACTAAACTAGACTCTTCCGGGAGAGTCAGAAGTCTTTACTGAAGGGATTTTATATTAAATAGTGCTCATTTTGGAAGAGCAGGAAGAAGTTGTTGGTTTCTGTCCAAGTGTATATTTGTTGTGTTTTCCCCTTTTAGTCAGTCCCAGACTTCTTTTTTAAGATGCTAATTGAAATTACTTGTGGAAAATATTCTTCTTTAAACACTTTTTAAAAGCATATCAAACTTGCCCGTTTTCTCGTGACATCACCCAAAAATTGTTTCAACAGATTAACTTTGTATCAGTTTGCAAAATGGCATTTAAATGATCAAGCTTTATAATGTAAACCCTAAATCTGTGAATAGGTAATTATAAATGCCCCTGACTCATTTTATGTCTCAATATATTTATTTCAAGCTTCTTATAAAGCCAAATTTTCAAAAAGTGAAGCTATAAAAGGATAAGTCACAGAAAACTTAATTTTATTTCTCTTATTTTGTAGATGTCCATGACGATATTGAAAATGAATTCCTTATTTTCACCAGATATATGAGAAGATCCATTTTAAACAGTCTAAATATTTTTTCTCACGTTGGCCCAGCATGGCAGGATTCAAGCGAGGGTATGATGGGAAGATTGCTGGATTATATGATCTGGATAAAACCTTGGGTCGAGGTCATTTTGCAGTGGTTAAACTTGCCAGGCATGTCTTTACAGGTGAAAAAGTGGCAGTAAAAGTTATTGACAAGACAAAATTGGACACACTAGCCACTGGCCATCTTTTCCAAGAGGTGAGATGCATGAAGCTAGTGCAGCACCCCAACATCGTGCGCCTCTATGAAGTGATTGACACCCAGACCAAGCTCTACCTTATCCTGGAACTTGGGGATGGAGGAGACATGTTCGACTACATAATGAAGCATGAGGAGGGACTTAATGAGGACTTGGCCAAGAAGTACTTTGCTCAGATAGTTCACGCCATATCTTATTGCCATAAACTCCATGTGGTTCACAGAGACTTAAAACCCGAGAATGTGGTCTTCTTTGAAAAACAAGGTCTTGTAAAGCTGACAGACTTTGGTTTCAGCAACAAATTTCAACCAGGGAAGAAGCTCACCACAAGCTGTGGATCTCTTGCATATTCTGCCCCAGAAATTCTGCTTGGTGACGAGTATGATGCACCCGCAGTAGGTGGGTACCTTTCAGTATTTGCTGTCTTGAATTCTACTGGCTGAAGTGTAGTTGGTCAAATCAGTTGTTGTTTATGTGAAAATAATTTCTAAGAGAATTTCTGTTAAATGGATCTTAGTAAACAGATTGGGTTTCATGACTGCTATGTTTCCCTAAAGATGTCTGAGTTTATTTTACCTTATAGATAGCTAATGTCTAAAGTATATTTGTTAGCACAAAAGAAAAAGAGTAAGTTACCTTTTAAGATAACCTCTCATCGGCCTGTTTTGTTTGTATTTTTAGGGTCTGAGTGCTTTTCCTATCTTTTTTAGATACTTCTAGTTATTTCCTTCCTGTGAATACATTTAAACAGTCATGAGACCCATATTAGAAAGGTACTGTGAATATTACAGTGTATAGCGTGAAGAATTCTGGCACTGAGATCATTTATTGTGACCTTGAACAGTGTACTTGACCTCTCTGCTTCATTCATCATCCAAAGAATAGAATTAGATCAGATACGGGTATTGAATGTTATCTTGTTTACTTTTCACAGTGACCCCTGTGGTGGTTACTGTATCTTCTTGTATAAGATAGAAAGTTGATAACAGAGTGCTTGCTGTGTGGTAAAGTAGTGGTAACTCTTGGCATTCCACCGGCCTGCTCCGTTCACTCTAACACTTCCTCACGCTCTTACTTGTCATGAGTTTCTCCATTGTGACACAAGTGTTTATTGCTTTTCAGCTTGTGCCAGTTTTGTCCCCTTGGAATCATATTTGTTGTGAAGGTCATTTAGGAATTTATTTTCAGTTTTTAAGGATTTGTTAATCTGAAGATGTGGTCAGCTTTTAAAATTTTAGGTTTAATCTTAGAAAAATAATCCTAATATTACATGCATATGATATCAAACTTCATAGATAATGAGCCTTTCATTTGCATTCTGATTGTTTAAAATACAGGTTATAGAAGGTTAAAGGTAAGCACTGAAGAGTGCTGATCTTACGCTGAATACTCTGTACACCAAGGCACTGTTTCATGTTAGACTATGTGGTTTCTACCCACTACAGATAACCAGGCTTCACTGAAGTCTTTCATTAGAATATTTGAGGCAGACATCTTTTGATTAGTGGAGACCAATCTGAAAATGGAGGCAAGAATATGCAGATGAGGAAGCATCAATGTGTCAACGTGAAAAGGATATTTAGCCTCACTAATAATCAAGGAAAGGCAAATTAAAACTGCAGTAAGACCCTGTTTCTTACTTTTCATATTGAGCAAAGCTGCTGCTGCTGCTGCTAAGTCGCTTCAGTCATGTCCGACTCTGTGCGACCCCATAGACGGCAGCCCACCAAGCTCCCCCGTCCCTGGGACTCTCCAGGCAAGAACACTGGAGTGGGCTGCCATTTCTTTCTCCAATGCAGGAAAGTGAAACGTGAAAGTGAAGGTGCTCAGTCGTGTCCGGCTCTTAGCGACCTCATGGACTGCAGCCTACCAGGCTCCTCTGTCCATGGGATTTTCCAGGCAAGAGTACTGGAGTGGGGTGCCATTGCCTTCTCCGTTGAGCCAAGCTAAAGGCAGACAAAACCAAGTGTGGATGAGACTATACAACGTGAAGAACTCTTGTACTTTGTAGACGGCAGTTTGTCAATAGCTAGTAAAGTTAAGTAGGCATGCTGAGACCCAGTGGCTCTGCTTCCTGTGTGTATACCGTAGAGAAGCTCTCATATGCTGGAGATTTTCAAAAAATGTTGTTAGCAGTATTGACTGTTCATCAGCAGGAGAATAAATTGTTCATTATTCATACGGTGAAACTATAGCTTAGTGAAATTTAATGAATTATGTCAACATGGCTGGAGTTTCACAAACTTGTTTAAGTGAGAAAATGAATAAAGAGAACATACAGTATTAGAACATTTATACAAAAGTTTAAAACATACAAAGCAGTGTGAAACATTGTTTAGGGCTGCAGTACACGCAGTGAAGTATGAAGAACGTGAGAGATCGAGGTAGCTAACTTCTGAGGTGCAGGCCTGTCCGCAGGGTTTCAGCTGTATTGGTGATGCTTTGGGCAGTGAATGCACAGGTGTTCATTGTGATGTTTTTCCCCTCCTCTTAAATACTGCATCATGGAACTTTACATAAGTTTTTAAAAACGAAAAGAAAATTGTCTGAAAAGATAATCACCAGTCTGATAAATGGTTAACTTATGTTGGTAAAGTGGAATTGAATAGAGTTCATTTTCATTATTTGTATTTATTTCCATGCATTTTGTGTAATTGTGTGGTTGAAATTACTATAGAATTGCTTTGAAAAACAAATGGAAAGTCACATTTCTGTTAATGTAATATTGGTTTATTATGCCAAAATCAATCACTGATTTTTCACAGATATTTAGCAAAATTAGTTGGGGATAAAGATTAGAATCTATCACTTAATTATCAGATATTGTTAAGTAAAACAACTTTGGTTCAATTTTATAATTTAGTTTTTTAAGAGTCCACTGATCCTCAGCATTGAAAATTCAGAAATTGTATTTTGTCATATTCAAAGATTCAGATTTGATTTTATTTAACTGTACTTTTTTTCTTCTGTATCATTACTTTTTCTTTCACTTTTTATTCTTTCTAGGACCTTTGAGTTTCCCTTCTGATTTCTTTTTTAGTGCCTTGAAAGCTTTTTTCCTTTATTATCCTGATTTCTAATGGATACACCTAAGACTGTTGCCTTCCCCCACAGTCTGGTAGCATCCCAGGGGCTCCGCTCTGCAGCCATCGTTACTCATCGCTAAACTTTACTGCTTTGTTTCTGGTTGAGATTTTTTGTTTTTTGAAAATTCAGAATGGATACATTTATTCTTCCTTTTAGCTATTTGGTTTTAACTTCTAATTTTAGTATGTTACAGTCAAATATGCCTGATTGGTTTCTGCTTTGGGAACTATTTTTAGATTTTCCGTGTGGTTTAGTACATAGTAATTTTTGGTTACGCTTCCCTATGTGATAAAAATATTTGTATTTTTGGTATATATAGAGTTTTTATACATAATTAAGATTGTTAATTATGTATTTTGCCCCATGTTTTTATTCTTAGCTGTTATTTTTTGAGAGAATTATGCCAGTCCCCTACTCAAATCTGTCAATTTCGTATTTTAATCAGTTTTTGCTTGTACATGTTATTTTCATGCTGTGTTAGGTATATAAAAGTCTATACAATTTATTTTACGTGATGGATTATCACTTTTAGCAATATGAAACTGTGCTTATTTGCTTATTGCTTTAAATCCCATTTGTCATTTTGTTTCAGGTTTATCTTAAACAATATGTAGCTTTATTAGGTGTCCATAATTCATAAGACTTTTAATAGGTGAATTTAGTCCATTCACATTTGTTTTTTACTGGAATATTTGGACTTACTTGTACTGTTTTGTATTTTTCATCTGCCTTATTATTTTATCACCTTCTGTCGTGTTTTGTTGGAGTATTGAAGTTCTCTTTGCTCCTCCTCTGGTGGTTTGCAAGATGTGCAGTCTGTTTCTCTGTATTAGTGTCTACTTGCAATGTCTAGAGTTAATATTTGTATCATTCCCTCTACCATACAGAAAACTATAGTTTGCTTTCACTTTCCTTTATTTGCTTTTATTTATTTTATAAAAAATTTTTAATTTTGAACTTAATTTTACTAATTTTTTGGTTTACCACTGATTTGTCTCCTTTCTATCTTAGATTACTTTTGTTTTGTTTTTAATTCTTTAGAGAAGATTTGTGAAAAGTTTTCCAAGTCTTTGTCTGAAAGTATCATCACATTTGAATGGTACTTTGACTGGGTATAGAAGTACATAGTGAGAATCGTTTTCTTTCCAACTTTAGAGATACTCTCCCGTCATCTTTTGCGTCAGATGCTGTGGGGGCAGAGTCTCACGTGAGGTTACTTTTGTTTTCGTTGTTGGGCTGTGCTTTTCGTGTGATCTGTGGTGCATGGTTTCGCTTCTGGAAATGCTGTACTCAGTGGTTTTCTTGGGTGTTCTGCTTGGTGCACTTGGTTCTTGTCTCCTGTTGCTCATGTGTGCTTGGGGATTGTTAGTTGTGTGCTTAACTTCTTTATTTTTTTTTTGGAGATTCTCTAGTAGTCTGCAGATACAATGTCTGAGTAACCTCCAGTTGATGTGGGGGAGGAGCAGAGGGTGGCCTGGTATCTGGCCTTAGTATTTGACAGTCAGTACACCTCTGCCTCTGTGCCCACAGCCACTACCCCCACCTGGAACAAACACCTGCCTGTTCATGCTCAGCGAGTTACAGAGTGAGAGAACTGGAGTCATTCTCTTTTGAATTTTCTTTTGTGGATTCATTCTTGCAGTGACTGTCTTAAGTGCAAGCCTTTCCTGTTTCCAGACTGTCTTCTGGAAAGGACCAGCACGGATGCTTCTGTCAGCTGGCTCCTCTCTTAGTCTGATCCCGTGTGCCGTCTTCCTTTGCTGTCATGTCTAGAGACTTGTGGGGAGGAAGAGAGCTGGATCATACTCAGGGAGCTGTTGATTGCAGTTGCCTCTGTTGGCTTTCAAGAATGTGAACTAAGTTGACTTCGCTGAATTAGAAGGGAAAAGGAAAAAAATGGGATTATTCAGTCAAGAATACTGGAGTGAGCTGACATTTCCTCCTCCAGGGGATCTTCCCGACCCAGGGATCGAACCTGCTTCTCCTGCATTGGCAGGGGGGTTCTTTACCACTGAACCACCAGAAGACTTTACTCTGCTTTAAAAAGCAAAACTATACTTTATAGGTTTCTTCAAATATAGAAACTCTAAAATGAAAAAACTGTTTCTTAGATCATGCACAGAACTTTTCAGATGTAAAACCCTAACATTGTTTATATCTTTCTACTTCACTACATTTTTTAAGTTTAGTTTCAAGTTAAAATGAACTAGATTTGATATCGAAAACTTTATCATCTCACTTGAGATTCAGAGGCTTCCAGGGAAGTTACAGTTTTGGAACTGAAAACCCCTATATTAGATGCTTCCTAGTTTATAGACAAACAGTTTCAAGGATGAAATATTAGGTCTCTTCATTAGCTTATTATTTGCTAAATTAACATGCAGGAGAAATCATTGAAAGCTAAATTATGTAAAACGTGGCACCATGTTAATACAGTGCAAAGGTTTGGACGTAGAAGTCAGTGTGTATAAGCTTTTTGGGATGTAAACAGAAAATCTGAGTACACTGTCCACAATTTGCAGTTCAGTATTTAATAGAGATTATTCATGTATGGAGTTACAAGAAGTGTCCTCATGCATGTGAGTATGCAGAAAACTAGAGGTCTTTTTATAAATCTATGTTTTGTCCCACATTAAAATATTACTCTCAGTAAACTAGGAATAGAGGGGAACATTCTCAACTTGATAAAGAACATCTTCAAAAATCTACAGCTAACATACTTAATGATGAATGACTGAATGCTTTCATCTTTATGCTTTCCAAGTTTGGAAACAAGAAAAGGATGTTCACTCACCACACTTATTGGGTGCAGTACTAAAAGGCATACAGAGTCGAAAGGAAGAAATAAAACCACCTCAGTCTGCAGATGACATGATTTTCTGCTTTGAAAATCTCGAGATGTATATTTACAGAAAAATTCCTAGGAACGATAAGTGAATTCAGCAGGATCACAGGATACGAGATCAACACACAAAAACCAATTGCATTTCTCTATATTAAGAAACATCTGGAGCCTGAAATTAATATATTTACAGTCCTATGAAAGAAAATTTATGTATCTAAGAAAACACATATAACAAAATAATTTATGCTGAAAAATGCAAAATGCTAATGAAGGAAATTTAAAAAGTCTTAAATGAATGGAGAGATGAATCATATTCATGAAATGGAAAACCAGGTAGTACAGATGTCACTTCTTCCCAATTGATCCATACGTTTAATCCAGTTCCTGCCACAAGCCCTGCAGGGTTTTTGATGACATAGACAACATTATTCTAAAACTTGTGTGGAAAGGCCACGGACCCAAAATAGCTAAAACAGTTATGAGAAAGAAGAGCTGGAGAGGAGTCGCTATTACACCACTCTGGAAAATAGTTTGGCAGTTTCTTATAAAACTAAATATATACTTCCCATACAACTCTGCAGTTGCACTCTGGGAGTTTATTTTCACATGAAAATCTGTATGTGGTTGTTCGTAGGAACTTTATTTGTAATAGCCCCAAACTGGAAACAGGCCACAGGTCCTTCAGTGGGTGAAATTGTGGTGCATTCTTGCCCTGAAATGCTATGCAGCAATAAAAAGGAACAAGCGATTCATTGAACAGCCTGAATGGATCTTAAGAAAATTACGCTGAGTGAAAAAATGCCAATCTCAGAAACTTACATACCGCATAATTCCCACTTACATAACTCTTGAACTAAAATTATGGAGATGGAGGACAGACCTGCAGTTGCCACAGGCTGGAGACGATGGTGAGTATGTAGCTATACAGGGATAGCATGAAGGAGTCTTGGGTGATGGAGCGCGTCTGCATCTGATGTCACTAAATGAATCTGTACCTGGGATGGAATTGCATGGACGCTGCACACAGATGAGTGGATGTAACGCAGGGAAACCCCATGAGCTCTGTGGAGTACACCAGTCAGTGTCCTAGTTGTGGTGGTGTTCTAGAGTTAAGTGAGCTGTTGCCGCGGGGAAAATTGGATGAATAGTACATGGGACCTCTCTGTGCTTTTTTTTTTTGTGGTGGGGAGCAACTCTTATGAATCTATAATTATTTCAAAATAAAAAGTTAAAGAATACTTACTATTCTTTGCCTAAAGTGAAAGTGAAGTCGCTGAGTTGTATCCAACTCTTTGCAGCCCTATGGACGGAGGACCCTGGTAGGCTACAGTCAATGGAGTTTTCTAGGCAAGAATACTGGAGTGGGGTGCCATTTCCTTCTCTTAGGGGAATCTTCCCAACCCAGGGATTGAACCCAGGTCTCCTGCATTGCAGGCAGACGTTTACCACCTGAGCCATCAGGGAAGGCAAGTATTTCAATGTAGATGTTCCTGAGCTGTTGTGTAGCGGTTGTTTTTACTTTATTTTTAATGATAATGCCTTATTTTGGTCTGCGAGTGAAGGTCGCCACGGCAGAAACACACTGCATTTTTTCATGGCTACCAAATTATTTTTATATTGTATTTTTAAAAATAAAACCAATTGTAAAACCAGATAATCAGCCAAAAAATTACCCTGTATCCATGGAGGCCAGAGCATTTAACCTTCACAGTGTTGAAAATAACGTACTCGCATTTATTTTGGAGAAGTGGTTCTTAGGTTTTTCTGACTCCGTAATGCCTTAACATCTGACGAAGTCTATGGACACATCTTAGAATTGTGTTCTTTTTCGTTATTCTTTTCTTTGTCCTGACTTACTGCATATGAAGAACATCTCAAAATCCAGTGTGAATTTAGAAATGACTGTCTGGTCTCCCTGAAAAGAATTACCTTTTATTGTCAAAAAGTAGATCAGTAAAACATAAACTCAGACATTCTTGACTGTTAATTTATATGCTAATTATATCTTGTATAATATTCAGGAAATCTTGGCGTATTTAAGCCCAGAGCTGTAGTTAAGCTGAGGCCACGTATAATGTGCTTACAGCGGTTGTTCCTCAGCCTGCTCTAGTCCTGTGAGGAAACATCTCTGCACGCTCTTAACCATGAAAGAGTCTGTCAGAGGGCTTAGGGAATGGGAGCCACCAAAAGACCTGTGATTCTAGCATTGTAGGTATAAGACATTTAAATATTCTCTCTGAAACTTTTTAAAGGATTTCTCCTTCCTATACAGATAGTGCAGCCTAACCTAAACTTTGTGACAGAACTTTGAAATAATCCAGAAAGATGTGAACAGATGAGAGATTTTTTCATAGGTTTCCATCAGTCTGCCACTATAGCTTCTACCGTGAATTCCTTGCTTTTATGTCAGACTGGTTACAGAAAAGCTGTTTGTGTACTCGCTAAACACCCTTGCCAGGCTGCACCTGGGTTTTCTCAGTTGTCACTCATTAGAGACAGATGCCTTTGTAATGTTTCAGTATTTTTCGACTTGAACCTTTTCTTCCCAGTCAGAATCTGGCTAAATTTTATATTACTTATTCTTATCCTGTTTGTCATTTGGACATAGGGTCTTGATGAGTGTAGGTTGGAAGACTTCAGGCGTGTGTCAGAGTTTTAGGGAAGATTTATGCCTCTTCTGTGTGTAGGTAAGGAAGTTTGGTCGTTTTTAAAGTAGCACCTTGTTTTACTCTAAAAAGGAGACGTAGAACCTACTTGTGTGAGTGTGCCCAGCATGAGCTGCACTGGACTCTAGAGCTCAGGCCTAGTCACGCGGGTAGCATCTGCCAAGAAGTGAAAGACACATCCGTAGAAATGTGGCACATGCCTTCCACAACCCACTGTGACGCACAGGGTCACATGCTCTGAAAGGTACTTTTTCAAAGTATAGTGCCATCACTTGTCATATAAAACCAAAAGAAAAAATGAAAATCCATCCCTAAAGTTTCTGAAGTTTCACATGCCTAAGAGAAATGAAAATTATTTCAGAAATCACAATTAAAAATTGATCTGGCATGAGCCCTTTGACTGTGTGGATCACAATAAACTGTGGAAAATTCTGAAAGAGATGGGAATACCAGACCACCTGACCTGCCTCTTGAGAAACCTGTATGCAGGTCAGGAAGCAACAGTTAGAACTGGACATGGAACAACAGACTGGTTCCAAATGGGAAAAGGAGTACATCAAGGCTGTATATTGTCACCCTGCTTATTTAACTTCTATGCAGAGTACATCATGAGAAACGCTGGACTGGAAGAAACACAAGCTGGAATCAAGATTGCTGGGAGAAATATCAATAACCTCAGATATGCAGATGACACCACCCTTATGGCAGAAAGTGAAGAAGAACTAAAAAGCCTCTTGATGAAAGTGAAAGAGGAGAGTGAAAAAGTTGGCTTAAAGCTCAACATTCAGAAAACGAAGATCATGGCATCCGGTCCCATCACTTCATGGGAAATAGATGGGGAAACAGTGGAAACAGTGTCAGACTTTATCTTTTTGGGCTCCAAAATCACTGCAGATGGTGATTGCAGCCATGAAATTAAAAGACGCTTACTCCTTGGAAGGAAAGTTATGACCAACCTAGACAGCATATTGAAAAGCAGAGACATTACTTTGCCAACAAAGGTCCATCTAGTCAAGGCTATGGTTTTTCCAGTGGTCATGTATGGATGTGAGAGTTGGACTGTGAAGAAGGCTGAGTGCCGAAGAATTGATGCTTTTGAACTGTGGTGTTGGAGAAGACTCTTGAGAGTCCCTTGGACTGCAAGGAGATCCAACCAGTCCATTCTGAAGGAGATCAGCCCTGGGATTTCTTTGGAAGGAATGATGCTAAAGCTGAACTCCAATACTTTGGCCACCTCATGCAAAGAGTTGACTCATTGGAAAAGACTGATGCTGGGAGGGATTGGGGGCAGGAGGAGAAGGGGACGACCGAGGATGAGATGGCTGGATGGCATCACCGACTCGATGGACGTGAGTCTGAGTGAACTCTGGGAGTTGGTGATGGACAAGGAGGCCTGGCGTGCTGCGATTCATGGGGTCGCTAAGAGTTGGAAACGACTGAGCGACTGAACTGAACTGAGCCCTTTGTAAGTAAAAGCACTTGATTTGTTCGTAAAAGCACTTATTAGTTCTGTCTTCATCGTGCTTTGGCTTTAAATGTGAATGTTTTTTAATTTGAGGAGGAAGCAATGCCTTGAGTAAAATCTTTTGGGTTTTATAAATAAACTGTTATTGAATTTAATGTCTATAAGGAAGATTCTTGAGCAGGAAGTGTCAGGTGTGGTATAGTCTTATGGGTACCCTGTAGATGGGGTTTTTTAGGCTATCTCCACTGTTGATTTCTTAATGAAAGGTTTGAGAAACATGATAGAAATGATTTGCATGTTTTTGATGTTTTCCTTATTGCCTTTTTAGCCATGGTTCTTACTGTGTAATAAGGTCAGATCAAATGAAACAGATGACTCTGTTTTGAAAAGTATAACTTACTGTCAAGTGGTATGGTGAGATTTAAACCGGTGGTTCTTAACTCGCCACTCACCAGTTTCACTGGGGGAGATTTAAAAAAGAAATGTCTGGGCAACCCTGCTAGAGATTCTGATTCTGATAGTCGTTGGGTGAGGCCCCCCCCCAACTCCCCGCACCAGAAGCTTCATGAGATTCCAGTAAGCATCCAGCTTTGCCTACCACTGATTTGAATCCATAGAATCAAATGTTTTCAGCCACTAGTGAAAAAACAGATTCCCAGTATTCTAATGTTCTTTAGAGAATCAGTAAGGAAAAAAAATTTTTTTTAACGTTTAGGTTCAACAGTGAGACTGTGGATTCATTTTGATGTTGATAATGGAACTTAATTTCTCCCCTCCACCTCCTGCCCCCCATTTTTAGGCACACTGTGCTCATTCAGTGAAAACCAATTTCAGGTCCCTTTGAAAAGTTTTCTGATGCTTCTCCACTGCCTGGAACTTGAAGCTAAACACTCATCAGGGTCCCCTTGTCCTGAGGAACCCAGAGACTGTCCTGCCCGCTTCCTTTCCACAGCGGTCAGAGGTTGCTTCACTGCATCGCTCAGAATCAGTTTCTTCGTGCAGAAGACGTGCGGTACCTTTGTGATTTTCTCAGGGCTCTGCTGACTGTTAACTAGACAGGGGTTTCATTTTGTTTTAGGTGGATCTTAGTGCACCTCTTACTCCCTGTAAAATCCTGTAGAAAGACAAAGGTGTGCAGAGCTGCTAATTGCAGGTCCTGTTCGAATAAAAACCAGAAGTTTGTTCACCTACGTTTGTGTGTGTGTCTGTTGTCTGAGGAGGTCAGGTTCGGGCTGGGGTGTGTGTCCCTCTCTGAGGAAGCGGGGGAGAGAAGGGATTCCAGCAGCAGCTCTCCTTTCCCCGTGCTGCTGCCCTTCTCAGGCCCTGACAGTTCCGGGGAGAGGTGGCCGCTGGGGCTGGGGCCAGGGCCCAAGAGCCGGGCTTGTCCGCAGCTCTAGGGAGAGCTAGCTGTAGGGAGGGGCTCTCTCGGGTCTGCAGCCTGAGGCCGCTGTCTCCGGCACCCAACGCCCAGGAGGAACACAGTGCTGCTTCAGTGCCTTTGAAAACAGGAATCTGTTACGTCACTCCTCCGCTTGGAACATCTTAAAGGCTTGCCATTCACTTAGTCAAAACTGGCATCCTCACCGTGGCTGGCCTGGCCTTTGAGGCTGGTTCACCCATTTCTTTCCTGACTTTCCCTCCCAGTTTTCCCTGTCATTGCTCAGCCGCCTGGCCCGCCAGTCACCCGCCTCCTGCTCCAGGCCTGCTCTCAGGCCTCTCCTTCCCACCGCTCCGCTCTCACTCACTGCCCTCTGTGCTCTGGGGGTCGGAGTAGTTCCTGCCCTAGGGTGGTTGTAGCGATTAGGTGAATGGAGACCCTGGGGCGTCAGCCTTCAGCCATCAGCTGTAAGTGTCTCTGCACAGCCACCTCTGGAGAGAAACCTGACGCCTTGCATTTCTGTGGCACTGCAGTGGCCTCCTTTTCCTACCTGGGGTGCTCTCTCCTCTGGGAATGTGTCCTGGCGGAATTTCTGAAATGCTGGCTGCCTGGGGAAACTGGGAGGAAGGGAGGCCTGTGTGCATGGGCTTTCTCGCTCTTGTTTGTAGCTGTGAGTAACTTTCAGAATGCTAGGTGTGTGTTGAGGGAGTAGGTTGACCTCTGAAGAAGGGAGTGTGTGTGTGTGTGTGTTAGGTTTTTTTTTTTTTAAAGAAAACACTGAAGGTCCTGGTATTTACTTGATAACTGCTTAGTTTCTTGCAACTTCAGAAGAGTCATTCAAAATATCCAAAACACTAACACATATAAAAACTGAAGCCACTTGTCTTCACCACTTATCTTCACTTCAGGTGTGACATAGGAACCTTTGGGGTGTTGGAAATGTCAGACTTGGTTGTTTTTTAAGCCTTTTATTTGTCGAGAGAAATATGCACCTGTTAAAGACTAGTTTGCAGAACAAAGAATCAGAATAATCTCAGTGACACAGGAAATTCGGAATCCTTTCAGTCAGAATGCACACTGTTGGACAGACTCAGAGCTCCAGATGCCCCCAGAGTGCCTGTGTTTAAGAACTGCGGGATGTGTGTGCTTCTCCCAGGGCTCTGGGCTCCAGCCCTCTCCTGCGTGTCTCCTGAGGCGGGCCTGGCGGGACTCATCAGCGACAGGCCCCCACTTCCTGGGGAGACCCTGCCCAGCGGGTTCTGGAGCTGTTGTGACCCCTAGGGCGGCCGTCGGGACAGGCTTTCACTGTCACCTTAACACACGGCTCACTGACTCCTTTCAAGGGCTGTGACTTCCTTCAGTCAGATCTGCATGGTAGCATTGGCTTTGGTAGAGAAAGGTGGCTCACTCGTGGCACAGGGCGCCTGGAGCTAGGCCAGGTTCATCAGCAGAGACCCTGTGGAGCTGACGCTTCGATACAGCCATGATGCCAGTTCGTGTCCTCCACCAGTTCTCATTTCTTAGTCCCACCATTCTGAGTATCCCTTTTTCTGTATAATCTGCTGTGTGTCTGGAAGTCATTGGTATATCTTAAGTGTTTTTATTGATTTATTAGCCTGACAGTGATTTAGTTAAAATTAAACCCAGTATAAGGCACTGCCTAATTTAATATTTTAGAACTTTTAATTCTGAATTATTAATGTTATTTTAAAATATTTATTTATCTGGCTGCATCAGGTCTTAGTTGTGGCATGTGGGATCTTAGTTCCCCAACCAGGGATCAAACCTGCCTCTGCTGCATTGGAAAGCAGATTCTCAGCCGCTGGACAACCAGGAAAGTCCCCTAATTCAGAATTCTTTTAAACCCTGAAACCTAAGGAAAAATTGTGGGTCCCCAGTGTTTGTGGCAACATCTGATGAGTAGGAAAATAAGACTGTGAAGTTAGATCCTCTGCACAAATACACCCCCAGTCCCCCTGGTGCCTGAGGTGCAGCTGGGCACAGAGTAGGCACTCTGGTTTGTTGGATAAAAACAAAGGCTTTTAAATGGCTTTATAAAAATAAGGTGATGAGATGCAGAGGACATGCGTCCTGTTGGCCTTTTCCCTTCGGAGTTGGGTGGCATGATGCCAAGCACAATCGCTCCAGATGGCGAGCTTGTCCTGCGTGCTCAGTAGTGAGGTCGTGGAGAGAGGAAACTGTTTGTTTCCATCTTGTCTATCTATGTTCCATCCTCATCTCCTGGTAAACACAACGAGCTCTTCCTGTTTGTTGAATAAACATTGCAGAGATGAAGGAATGAAAATTTACTGTCTTCTGAACTTCTTTACAAAGTTGAGTTGTGGCTGCCCTCCCTGACTCTTCCTGATCTCTCTGATCACATCATACCTCCTTTTTCTCGCCCTCTGTTTGGATATTTAATGAGTCCTAGACTCACCACGAGTCTGATGAGAGCTGTGGTGCTTCTTTGGGAGAAATGCGGAGGTGCAGTTTCCGAGGTGTTTTATGAACCATCATGAAGCCCTTTTTAAAATCTGACCTTGGAGCCGCATAAAAAGCGGGCCCACAGCTTTTTGAGAGAAAGGATGAGCACAAGCATGACTGCAGTAAACCTTGGGGCTTAAAATACAGGTGCAGAATCGTGGCCTTGGTTTTTGTGCGTAATTCTTAAAGAGTTCTCATTTTCCTTATTGAGTTTTCAGTTTCCTAGCTATGACTTGGGAAGATGGTAATGGAAAATTGGAGGTAAAGTTTTAGAAAGGGCTACTTCCAAAAGGAACGTCATGTCATTTGAGGGAGCACTGTTGTATTTTTAAAAGCTAAAATAGATTTAATTTGTTGGTTATGGGGTATGTTTGATATGATTTTTTTTTTTAAGATTTTTTTGATGTGGACCATTTTCAAAGTCTTTATTGGATTTGTTACAATAGTGCTTCTGTTTTATGATTTGGTTTTTTGGCCCTGAGTCATGTGGGATCTTAGTTCACTGGCAGGGATTAAACCTGCACCCCCTGCATTGGAAGGTGAACTCTGAACCACTGGACTGCCAGGGAAGTCCCATGATTAAAAAAAAAGCCAAACAAAAGCCCACATACTCATTTTTGTGTTGTGACAGGTTTTGTGGATTAACTCTGCACCGACATTTGGAGGTTCTTGTTACAGTGTAAGAGAACATGGATCGGGAGCCCCAGTAGATGCAGGGAAGCCCCTCAGATGGTGGGACCCCGTGTTCCAGGGTGTGGAGCCCTGTTTTGTACTCAGTGGTCGTTTCTAGAGGGCAGAAACTGATTCAACAAATCCTTAAGAGACTAATGTATACAGATACCAGTTTATTGATACATCAGACATTGAATATCAGTTCACTGTAAGCTTATATTCGGGCATCACAGTAGTTGTATTTTCTTAACCTTACCTGATTTTCAGAGTTTTATAAAGGATGTTATACCTAAGGTACTCTTATAGTGTATTAAAAGTTGATTGGGCTTAATCTTTTCAGGAACTTTTGTGATCCATTGAAACTCTGGAGGTCATATGATTCTTGTTTGAGTTGCTGCCTCAGCTCTAGAAGGGGCTCTTTCCCATCTGGAATTTTAGTCACCTATTCCTCTTGTTTCCAAGGCTCCAAAAACATGATTCTGCAAGTTATCGTTTTGTTTCTAGTTGTTAGAGCAGGACCATTGGTCTGCTGTCGCCCATTCTTCTCTCCCTGGAAGCAGAAGATTCCCAGAGGTTTTATTTTTATTTATTTATTTTTCCCAGAGGTTTTAGATTAGTCCGAATTTTTTCCTCAATCATGAGTTTGTGGGTGGGGCACAGTGCCATCTGTCCCTCAGACAGTTGTATTATCAAGTTGTCAGTAAACAGCTTGATAAATTCTTGGATTTACCATCTAGCTTCAGTAGTGAAATCATCAGTCAGCAGAGGCAAGACTAGAAAAGGGCTTGTGTTCTGTGATTTCCTAGCCTTTGACTCTTTGAGCTGCTCTCTGGAGTAAAGGGAGCAGCTTTTCATGTGGTGAGGAGGCTTTCTCAAGTTGTGTTGTTTTAGGTAGGATAAGTGAACTTCAGAATCCTTAGCCATCTGTGTCTCATACCAGTTAGGGAACTACTTACTGATCACTTTCTTTAGATGAATCTTGAGTTGTCCCAAACACAAGAGAGCACCAGAAAGCAAGCAGATAAAGGCTGGTGGGATGTTGACATGGGCTGTCCTCGGCCAGGTGTAAAGCTCATGTATTTTGTTTACAGTTATCATTTTCAGAGTCTTACTCATATCCTTATTTATTAGTTAATTTTACATAAAATTTTAGCAAGATCAGTAAATTTGTTTTTCTAACCTTCAGCTCACAGGTAACATAGGGACTTCCCAGAGGCCAGCACACTGATAGCAACAAGAGTTGAGGGAAGAATCATGAAATTGTAATCAGCAACTCTTACTTTTGTCCCTTTGTTTGTTGTCTAGAGTCCAGGCTTTTATCTGGGCTGGTGGGCACTTTGGAGGTAGAGTGAGAGACGTGGAAGCATTCTAGAATGGGAGTCCTAGATGGAGGATAAGGTGGAGCCATCTTTATAAGCCAGATGTTCATTATTTTCTCTGTAAATGAATGAGCAGAGATGAACTGTGGCAAGACCCAGGACACAAAGGGCAGCAGAGCTGTGTCTCCTGGAAATTCATGACCAACCTGTAAGGTCTTACTACATTTCACTGCCTAGCACAGTGCCTGGCGTATACTTGCTGAACACTCACATCAGTTTCTGCTTGTGGCCCTTTAGTGTAAGGACTGATGCTGGTGATTTAAGTGATGCAGAAAAAAAGAAGAGGCCCTAATGATTTAAAATTCTTCCATTATCAGAAGGCATCATAGGAAGAATTATTTAGTAAGTTGTACTGGAGTAATTAAATATTTTGAGAAGAAGGGATGATAGATCCCTACCTGTGTCATATGTCACAGTAAATTCCAGGTGAATTCAGGATTTGTATATGAAGAATTAAGCTCCTCTAGAGTTGAATATTCATAAGATCTTGGCATTTCCAAACAGGAATCATAAGAAAGTGGTGATAGATATGATTACTTGATGGGTATGGTGCATATATGTTTAAAATAAAGTTATAATGGGAAAAAATGGGAAGTAATTTGTAATATAGATAACTATTCTTACTATAGAATGCGCTTTTAAGAAATCATTGAGAAAACTCTCAAGACAAATGCATAGAGTTGCTTTACAAGTCATAAGAATAGCCAGTGAAGAAGGAAAAGGTTAACCTTAAAGTAGTTAGCATATCTGGTACTTAGGGTAAAGGTACAATAATCCAGACTATGTGGGGACTCCTCTGGTGGTCCAGTGGTTAAGATTTCACCTTCCAGTGAAGGGGGTGCAGGTTTGATCCCTGGTCAAGGAGCGAAGAGCCCAGAACCCCAAAACAGAAACAGTATTGTAACAAATTTAATAAAGACTTAAAAGACTATATGGTATTTTAAAAAAAGGATTATGTGAGCCAGTGGAATTGAATAAAGAATCTGTAAATGAATATACACATATTGTTTGATAGTTTCCAATAGAACGAACATACAACCCAGCAAGCCCAGTCGTAAGTGTTTACCCAAGGCAAATGAAAAAAAAATTTTTTTTTTGGCAAATGAACATTTAAGTTTGCACAAGTACCTGTACACACGTGTTTTTAGTGACTTTATTCATAACTATCTCAAGCTTAAATAAGCTGTGGAACACCTGTGCAAAGGGATACCACTCAGCAGGAAGAAATGATGAGTTATCGGCACGTGCAGCAACATGGACAGATCTCAGATGCATCAGTGAAGGAAGCCAGCCTGCAGGCAGGACACACTGCCTGAGTCCATTTATGGGCAAGACTTTCGGGACGTAAGACAGACCCACTGTTGCCAGGGGCTGGACTGGGAGGAGGAGTCGTCTGCAGGGCGGCACCGGGAACTCTCCAGAGTGATGCTCGAGATCTCTGTGTGCCTGCTGTGATGGCAGCTCCATGACCGCTTCTGTTAGAACTTGCAGAGGTGCACACTAACAGTGGTGAACTCCAGTGTGTGTCAGTTTTACATTGGAGAAATTGGGGGAAATAACCGGGACAGTGCAGATGAAAACAAATCTGGTACATCGTTAGCCTCTCTGTTAATAATAGGCTAATAGGAAAGATTGTGGTATTGGGAAGTGGAGGCCTACCTCAGGCTGCCAATAAAATCTGTCATTAAACACATACCTCAAAATCTGAAGAAAGTAAATGTTAACTTTTAAAAACAGGAAATATGTGGTTTTATTTGGGAGAGCTTCTTAGGTAAAGCTTTAACGTGAAGGAATCTAACAGTTACAATTCTCTGTAGGACCAACCAGATTGTACGTTTATTGTAATCCCTAGAAAGATATATTGATTTTTTTTTAAACGTAGGAAAATATCCTGTGTATCGTCACTGAGTTGTGTCCGACTCTCTGTGACCCCATGGGCTGTAGCCCACCAGGGTCCTCTATCAAGGGATTTCCCAGGCAAGAATACTGGAGCAGGTTGCCGTTGCCTTCTCCAGGGGATTTTCCTGACCCAGGGATTGAACCCCGGTCTTCTGCACTGCAGGCAGATTCTTTACCGGCCAGGCCACCAGGGAATTAATTCCATGCATTTTAAAACCACATGGCTAGTTTAGGCTTTATGCATGGAGAACTAACCAAAATGCACATTTCAAGAACTCATATTTTGAATTTTTGAACCTTTTTTTATATAGAGCAAGTACACTATGTTAAAGTTTTATTTCTTTTTATCCTCAAATGAGGATGTTAAAATCTCTTGACACGTTTAACATTTTAGGGAGTATAGAGAAATGCTGTGTTCCGTTAAAGGACACACCTCATTTGACTTTGTGCCTCCGCACCTAAAAAGCTGGCTTTGCTGCATTTTCAGAGAGAATCGCAAGAGTCAGCATATGCGGGTGATTTTTATTAACTGGTGTTTTAATGGCTTATATATTTGTCTCATGTTAGAACACCTCAGTCTTACACAAAAGGCTAGTGTTTTTAAAATCAGTTTAAGAAAACATGAAAATGTTCCACTAGCTATTAAACTAAAGCATCAAGTTAGTGGAGACTTCACATTTATTCTTTAGTCTGCGTAATTGATATTGTCTGAGATGACATTTTTAGGTTTGGTACTGAACTTGAACATTTTTTACTTTCTAGGTCAGAGTCAAATTGTGACATCACTTCGCATTTGTCATAATCCTGTAAAATCACTTCTTAAAATGAAATCCGAGTCCCCGAAGTGTCTGTGATGTGGCGGTGTTCCCGGGCACACCCTCTCCTTGAAGAGTACCCACGCTGACATTTGTAGTAGAAGCATGTCCTCTTAGGCATGTTGCCACCCTCTTGACCTTTGTTATAGAAGAAGAAAATATTTCTCATATGAACCTTTTAAACTTTGTGGCTAGTATTGAAATTGGACAAAAGTTAGAGATTTTTCTCATAAACTTGTAAAAGGAAGTATTTAGATTTCACAGGCTTTTTGTTCTAAGATCTAATTTTGGAAAGGTATGAGTTTGTAACTGTTGCTTTTCCAGAGTATATAGAAACCAAGGTTTCGAGGGAGGAAATTTCTAGGACGCTGGAGTATCCACACTGACTCTGGGAGGGTATACGAGCTGGATGACTGGTGGGTCTGGCTTCAGGTCACCTTCCCCTTGAGAACTCGCAGGTTTGTCCGGAAGCAGGGAAATGGAGCTGGAGGGAGAGCCAGCCAGCAGCACTCTGACCCCTTCCCAGGCCTCATGAGGCCCGAGCCCGCTTCCTGTAGCACCAAGACACCACCAGGAAGACAGGTTACCTAGAGTGTCTCTGGACTGCAGCTTTGCCCTTTTGCTTTTCATCACATTCTGTAAGACTCTCAGGGGTGTTTGTGAAACTTCAGTGGGTTTAATATTTGAGTTTTCTTAATCCTTGAAGGAAATTATTTGTGCTGAAAATTAAAAGTAATATAATTCCCATTATTGCTATTCATGCAGTGGGGAGGTTGGTCTGTGAAGCTCTTAAGGGAACCCTGCAGAACCCAATGTCCCCACACCACAGGTTCACTGTGAGCCAGTGGCTCAGTGAATAGAGAAAGCGTCCTAGACATTTTTTAAATTACCTTTTACATTCCTGTATAGAGGTTTCTGCTTGTTCATTTAAAATATGTACGCATCAGAATAGTCTGTTAAGCACCGCTGATTGAGATTTACTTTTAAAAACAAGTAATAAAGGAATGGTGGTCTAAGGTAATTCAGATAATACAGAAGTATATTTAAGAAAAAGTGTAAAAACCCCTTTGCTTTCTTCTGCCGGTTCCACTGGGCCTCCCAGTTTGCTCAGTAGTAAAGAATCCTCCTGCAGATGCAGGAGATGCTGGAGATGTGGGTCTCCTGGATTGGGAAGAGCCTTTGGAGGAAGAAATGGCAACCCACTCCAGTATTCTTGCTGGGAGATCCCGTGGACAGAGGAGCCTGGTGGGCTACACTCTAGGGGCTCGCAGTGAGTCGGACACGACTGGGAGACTGAGCCCGCACACACGCTGGCCCCACTGCTGTGTCCAGAGGCAACCGTTCGTGACCCTTGCAGACTCTGCAGTGATACATGTAGCACTGTTTGCCCAGACATCCTCTCAGAAAGTACCAGATAGGTAGTGGTGTGCACATTTTGAAGAAGAGAAAACGAAGATGTAAAGAAGCTGGGTCACTTGGCCAAGAATACATAGCTAATTCAATGGCTAAGGTAGAATTTGGACCTAGGTCTCTGATGCTGTAGCCCAGGCATGCTCTTTTCCTTAGGCTACCCTGAAAGGAATCACACAACTATTGTGTTCCAGCCTGGCTTATCTTCCCTTCCTCATCTGTGAAGTCACTTCCCAACTGGTATCAAAATTAGACTTGTAAAGTGACTTAGGAGAGAATGCTGGTTGGAAGAGTGTCTGCTGCTTGTCTGGTTTGGATCTGGATGAACGTGTATAGTTGTACAGTGTGTGCTTCAACACCTTTGACTTCTTGAACTTTTCCCTGTTTTCTCTTGACTTGAAAAAACCAGTTTGCATAAGGCCTTAAACAGCTGACACTGCATCTTGTCTTCATCGACCCTCGCCCCGGCCCCACTCACCCGGAGCCTGCCTTAGTCTCCTTGCCCTCTCACTAGCCACTCACTGCCCCTGTACCTCAGACTTCTGCTGCAGCTGCCTTCTGGGGGCCCATCCAAACAGTATTTGTAGAAGTCCTGCTGTGTCTTTAGTTTCTCATTGACTCCATTCAGCAGACTTGCATTGAGCAGACACCGCCTGGGTGCAGGGGACAAACTCTACACTAAGGAGCGCTAAGCAGTGGAAGAAGACAGCCTGGGTAGTTACAGCTCGCTGTGTGATGCTGGAATCACCAGGTGGCCCATGTTGCCGGGCTGGAGGGCAGTGAGTGTCAGTGGTAGGAGCCTTTGCTTCTAAGTACATGTTGGAAGCGCAGTATCTGCCTCACGTGGAGGTCTTCCCTGGTGGCTCACATGGTGAAGAATCCACCTGCAATGCAGGAAACCTGCGTTCAGTCCCTGGGTTGGGAAGATCTCCTGGAGAAGGGAACGGCTCCCCACTTGACTATGCTTGCCTGGAGAATTCCATGGACAGAGGATCCTGGCGGGCCACAGTCCATGGGGTCGCAAAGAGCCGGACAGGACTGAGCGACTCACACTGGAAGTCAGAGGACCCACCAAGTGTAGAGTCTGGGATGTCTCCAGAGTTTTGATTGGGTAGACGAAGCTGCTGTTGTCCAGGTTAGAATACAAATGAGGACAAATAGGTTTGGGTGAAAGGTGATAAGCTTGGTTTGGGGCAGCGTTGCTTTTTAAAGTCCCCAGGGAACGTTTAGGTGGATTCAGGTCTGGGAAAGAAGTTTTTTCAAGTAGATGTGAGATGATGACATTCACTCTCACTCTTTCAAGAAAAGAAATGATTCTTTGTTAAATAATAAAACTTTACAGGACTTCCCTAGTGGTCCTGTGGCTAAGACTGCGCTCCCAATGCCGGGGCCTGGGTTCGAATCCTGGTCAGGGAACTAGATCCCACATGCCACAGCTAAGACCTGCTGCAGCCAAGTCAATATCTAAAAATAATAATAAAACGTGGCTTCCAGCTAGAGTGTTGATAAAATTAGGAGTAACAGAGCTATCACAAAGCATAGACTCATCCACCTTCTGCTTTCCTCTTCCGCCTCACTCCTCAAGGTGTTAGTTCAAATTACCTGACAGTTTTCTACTTTTAGAATGACCTCTAGTTATGTCCCTTAGATCCAGCCACTGATCTTGTTCAGAACAGGAAAAAATCCTTAAAAAATAGAGCTCTAGGTGATTTTGAGTGCAGATGAGTAGCTCTTATTGTGTAGATAGTAATTCACATCAGTGGACCATAGGGATTAGGCTTCTGCATCTCATACAAGAAACAGAGGCCCTCGATTTTGTTCTAGAACTCGTGGGACCTGCACACTTCTGTGACAGTACTTGCTATTCTGAGAAAGCATTCCCTTTAACATCAGTATTGGGTCATGTGTCAGTTGCTAGTGACCGTAGCTGGAACTGCAAAGTGATTGCATAAATCCCGCCAGTTGTAAGTGGTGGTATGAAAGGTGCGGGTCCCTACCTCATCTGTAGTGGTTTTAGAACGTCCTATTCTTGTCCCACGTTTCATGAGTCATGACTCATGGCTACTGATAAAAGAAAGCCAGAGGGAAGACAGAGGGTTCTCCCTAAAGCCTTCCTTCTGGTCGTCCCATTTTTATTACTGTCTAATCCCTGTTCATTTTTCTGCTGTCTAGATAATTCACTTCAAAAGTGATTTTTCAGAAAACCTTTCAGTAGTTGTGACATTTCCCCTTCTACACCCTTTGGCAGTTACTTCTTCTCAGTGTAGTCACCCTTTAATTGTTCTGTGTTCCTTTTGTTGTTTCTTAGCCTGCCTGAGTCCAGCCCTAGAAACAGCGTAATTCAGTTGTATTGGGATGAGCTGACCTACTGAGTGTTAGCAGATGGGACTTCAGTGCTCGTTTTTGTCATCTGGTTTCCAGCTACCTTGAGAGCCAGTAAGGGCACCAGTAGTTTCCACCCTTTGTACTTTTTTTTTTTTTTTTAGTTTTTGTGTATTTATGTATTTGTCTGCACTGGGTCTTAGCTGCACCCCACGAGATCTGTAACTGTGGCATGCGAACTCTCAGTTGGCGGTGTGTGATCTAGTTCCCTGACCTAGGGATCAAGCCCAGGCCACTTGTATTGGGAGTGCAGTCCTAGCCACTGGACCGCCAGGGAAGCCCCTCCCCTACTTTACACTAAAAAAGACTTCATTGTCTTTCCATCCTTTCCCCTTCCATGAGTTGAAAGATTTTTTTTTTTTTTTTTTTAACCACAGAAACTGTATTTGTGAAGAGATACTTTCTTTTTCTATCATTAACCAAGGGTCTATAGTTGGGTATGAAATAGAAACATATGTTTCGGATAGTTGTATCAAAATTAAGGTTGATTTTTGAGAGAATTGTTATTTGTGTCCCTGTGGACCTTTGATATGAATAGACAGTTCTGTTAACCTTGTTTCTTTTTGAATGAAAATAAAGTCTGTGTTCTATACTCTCTTACTTTCCCCACTTATCTCACTCCCTCAGTTGCAGACTTGGTGAATTCCTTTTGGTCCTGGGATCTCAGGCTGTGACTGTGATCTATACCTTGGGAGTTTGTAGTTTCATTAGCAATTTTTTTTTAATGGAAAAGGTAATTTAAAATATCCACTAAAATGAATTTTTATTAAGCCAAGTACCATTTTCCTTCTCCATTTTGGGTTTAATAATCATTCTTGATTCCATTTTAAATCCTGTTTCACCAGATGTCTAGTCCTGGGGCCCTAACCCCTGAGTTATCACCCTTCTTTTAAACCTGAGTTGCTAAAAGACCTTCCCTGTCCTCGGCCCCTCCCACCTCTGTTAGTTGCTCTTTGGTGCGCGAGCTTTGTGCCTTCTTGCACTTGAATCTGCTTTCTTTTTCAGTTACCTGCTGTCTGTTCCTCACAGTGAATTAGGAGCCCTGAAGAGTAAGGGTGTCCCTCATTGATTTCTGTCCTCACTGTGACCCGACAGCCGGCACAGGCGCACTAGAGTGGGGTGGCGGCTGCCTCCTTGGGAATGCTTTCTGTGTGCTGGGTCTGTCCTGAATGTCTGCCGTGGACTCGATTCTGATCTTTCTAATGCCCACCACAGCTTTAAGAGGAAGTGGCGATTCCCGTTTTAAAGATGGGTGACGTATTTCCCAGTAGCTTGGTTTAAGTCCTTCATTTAGTGACTGTTTTTATCTCTTTCCTTTGGCTGTTAGGATGGAAAAGGTAATGATTCAGAGACACAAAGGAGAGGCGAGAAATAAAGATTCGGGGGGAAAAAGTAAATGGAATAATGGTCCCTTGAATGATGTCTCCGTGAGAAGGTCATGTGCCCTTTCCAAAACTTGACCCCTCAGTTACTCTCCTGTTCTTCTCCAGCTTCAACGCTTCAGATGTCATGTAGCTTTGTAAACTGCTTGCCCTAGAATTGTATTGCTGACTTTCTCAAGTTGTAAGCATTTCCATGTTCAGCAATTATTTGAGCCTGAACTGGAAACAGAACAGTGTATATATTTACATTATTTTTCTTCTTTACTCTTCTAGACATGCCTTGCTTCATAACAAGCTGAGTGTGTTAGCTTGCTTGGGCAAATGATCATGAAGAGAACATTTCCAAATAGTTATAGCTGTTGAGGTTACTATTTAACAGAAAAATAAGGTTTTTTAAACAAATTAAAATGGGGGGGTAATTATTAGTTGATGTTTATATTATTTGTTATATTTTTAAATCTTTGGTTTCGTATAATTGTACTGTCAGATGTCATCTCCAGTTTAGCATAGAGAACAAGTAAAAAGCCAAACTAGTTTAGCCAGAGTCTGAGCTGGCCAGAGAAACGGTACAGCCAAACGTACTTTATAAAAAAGTTTGTTCTTTTTTTTTTTTTGTACAATTTATATGGAAAGATATGAATTTGTTATATCTCATTTACATATGTGTTAATGGTTAGATTTGGTTATGGTAGTAGCATTAGACATTGTCAGTATTTTAAAGACAAAAGAAAGTTTTTAACTATCCTGGTATTTATGTTTATGCATTTTATTGGAGTGTAAACGCTTGACAACGTTGTTAGTTTCTGCCATTGAGCGAAGCGAGTCATCTTCTGTACACATATGTCCCCTCCCTCGTGAGCCCCCTCCCACCCCCCTCGCACCCCAGCCCTCTGGGCCGTCGCAGGGCGCCAGGCTGAGCTCCCTGAGCTTTGCAGCAGGCCCCCGCTGGCTGGCTGCTCCACGCGTGGTGGTGGTTTCATGTCCCAGTCTCCCAGTTCGTCCTGCCCTCCCCTTCCCCCCTGTGTCCGCATGCCATTCTCTGGGTCTGGGGTTCTGTTCCTGCCCTGGAACTAGGTTCATCAGTACTGTTTTTCTAGATTACACAAACGTGTTAATAGACAGTGTTTGGTTTTCTCTTTTTAACTTACTTCATTCTATGCGACAGGCTCTGGGTCCATCCACATCTCTACACATGGCCCCGCTCTGTTCCTTTTTATGGCTGAGTAATACTCCATTGCGTGTGTGTGCCACACCTTCTTTACCCGTCCCTTTGTCGATGGACATCTGGGTCGTTTCCATGTCTTGGCTGTTGTAAATGGTGCTGCAGTTACGGTTTTATGTCCAGGAGTGGGATTGCTTGGTCATATGGGAGTTTTATTTTTAGTTTTTTAAGAAACCTCCATTCTACTGAAGGAGATCAGCCCTGGGATTTCTTTGGAGGGATTGATGCTGAAGCTGAAACTCCAGTACTTTGGCCACTTCATGCGAAGAGTTGACTCACTGGAAGAGACTCTGATGCTGGGAGGGATTGGGGGCAGGAGGAAAAGGGGACGACAGAGGATGAGATGGCTGGATGGCATCACCGACTCGATGGACATGAGTCTGAGTGAACTCCGGGAGATGGTGATGGACAGGGAGGCCTGGCATGCTGCGATTCATGGGGTCACAAGGAGTTGGACACGACTGAGCGACTGAACTGAACTGATACTGTTCTCCATATATACGGTTCTCCCTTGTATCAATTAGTGCAAGACTGTTGCCTTTCCTCCACCCCCTCTCCAGCACTGTTTGTAGACTTAAAAAAACACTTCTGTGTCTTCCTGGCTGTGGGAGGGCTCTCTCTAGTTAGAGGCAGTGGGAATTTCCTCTGTTGCCGTGCGGGGCTGCTTGTGGTGGCTTCTCGTGCTGTGGAGCACACGCTCTGGAGCACGGGCTTGGTAGCTGTGATGCACAGCTTCGTTGCCCTGTGGCACATGGGATCTTCCCAGACCAGGGATCGCATCTGTGTGCCCTGCGTTGGCAGGCAGATTCTTGATCCCTGGCGCACCAGGGAAGTCCCTGTGTGTGGAGTTTTTGGTGGTGGCCATTCTGACTAGTGTGAGGTGATACTCCTCTGTAGTTTGTGTTGGCATTTCTGTAGTAATTAGTGATGTTGGGCATTGTTTCATGTGCCTCTTGGCCATCTGTGTGTCTTCTTTGGAGGAATGTCTGTTTACCACTTCTGCCCATTTTTGATTGGGTTCTTTATTGTTTTTAAAATTTTTTTTGCTATTGAGCTGCATGAACTGTTTGTATATTTTGGAGATAAATTGTTTGTTGCTTCATTTGCAAATATTTTCTCCCATTCTGAGGGTTGTCTTTTCATCTAGTTTATAGTTTCCTTTGCTGTGCCAAAAAGTTTAATTAGGTCCCATTTGTTGATTTTTTTTTTTTAATTTTCGTTATTCTAGGTGGTGGGTCAGAAAGGGTCTTGCTGTGATTTATGTCGGAGAGTATTCTGCCTATATTTTCCTTCAAGAGTTTATAGTGTCTGGTTTTACATTTATGTATTTTACCCATTTGGAGTTTATTTTTGTGTATGTTTTGTGGGAGTGTTCTGATTTCACTTTTTTACATGTAGCTGTCCACTTTTCTCCATTGTATGTTTTTGCCTCCCTTGTCTTAGGTTAATTGACTACAGGTTTATTTCTGGACTTTCTGTCCTGTATCACTGATCTGTATTTCTGTTTTTCCATCAATACCATACTGACTTGATTACTGTAGCTTTTATAGTACAGTCTGAAATCGGGGAGCTGGATTCCTCTAGCTCTGTTTTTTCTTTCTAAAGATTCCTTTGGCTATTTGGGGTCTTTTGTGTTTCCATATAAATTGTAGAATTTTTTGTTCTGATTCTGTGCAAATGTGCCATTGATAATTTGATAGGGATTGCACTGAATCTGTAAATTATTTTGGGTAGTATAGTCATTTTCACAATATTGATTCTTTGCATCCAAGAACATGGAATATATATCCATCTGTTTGTATCATCTTTGATTTCTTTCATGAGTGTTTTATAGGTTTCTGAGTATAGGTCTTTTGCCTCCTTACGTAAGTTTACTCTTAGGCATTTTATTCTTTTTGTTGTGATGGTAAATGGGATTGTCTCCTTAATTTCTCTTTCTGTTCTTTCATTGTTAGTGTGTAGGAATGCAAGAGATTTCTGCGCGTTAATTTTGTTTCCTGCAACTTTACCAGATTCGCCGTTTAGCTCTAGTAGTTTTCTGGCATTTTCTTTAGAATTTTCAATGTGTAGTGTCATTTCATCTGCAGTGACAGTTTTACCTTTTCTTATTTGGATTCCTTTTATTGCTTTCTATTTTCTGATAGCTGTGGCTAGGACTTCCAAAACTGTGTTGAGTAATAGTGGCGAGAGTGGACCTTGTCTTGCTCCTGATTTTAGAGGAAATGCTTTTGTTTTTCACCACTGAGAACATTTACTCTGGATTTGCTGTCTATGGGCTTTATTATGTTGAGGTAGATTCCCTCTCTGCCTTTTTTCTGGAGAGTTTTTTTTTTTTTTTTAATCATAAATAGGTATTGAATTTTGTCAAAAGTTTTTTCTGCATCTATTGAGATCATCTAATTTTTATTGTTTAATTTGTTATTTGCATATATTGAAGAATCTTTGCTTCCCTGGGATAAATCCCACTTGATTGTGCTGTATGATTCTTTTACTGTATTGTTAGATTTTGTTGAGGATTTTTGTGTCCATGTTCATCAAGAATATTGGTCTGTAATTTCCTTTTTTTGTGATATCTGTGTCTGTTTTGATATTACAGGATGGTGGCTTTGTAGAATGAGTTTGGAAGTGTTCCTCCCTCTGCAATTTTTGGGAAGAGTTTGAGAAAGATGGGTGTTAGCTCTTCTCTAAACGTTTGATAGAGTTCGCCTGTGAAACCATTTGGTCGTGGACTTTTGTATGTTGGAAAACTTTTGATTATAGTTTCAAATTCATTGCTTGTGATTGACCTGTTTATATTTTCTAGTTCGTCCCAGTTCAGTATTAGAAAGTTGTACCTTTCTGAGAATTTGTCCATTTCTTCAAGGTTGTCCATTTTATTGGCATATAGTTGCTTGTGGTAGTCTCATGACTGTATTTCTGCCATGTCAGTTCTAATTTCTCCTTTTTCATTTCTAATTTTATTGATTTGAGTCCTCTCCTTTTTTTTTTTTTTTGGTGATTCTGGCTAAAGGTTTATCAGTTTTAAATTCTGAGAGAGATGGGAATACCAGATCATCATTTCTTGAGAAATCTATATGCAGGTCAGGAAGCAACAGTTAGAACTGGACATGGAACAACAGACTGGTTCCAAATAGGAAAAGGAGTACGTCAAGGCTGTATATTGTCACCCTGCTTATTTAAGTTCTATGCAGAGTACATCATGAGAAACGCTGGACTGGAAGAAACACAAGCTGGAATCAAGATTGCCGGGAGAAATATCAGTAACCTCAGATATGCAGATGACACCACCCTTATGGCAGAAAGTGAAGAGGAACTAAAAAAGCCTCTTGTTGAAAGTGAAAGAGGAGAGTGAAAAAGTTGGCTTAAAGCTCAACATTCAGAAAACGAAGATCATGGCATCCGGTCCCATCACTTCATGGGAAATAGATGGGAAACAGTGGAAACAGTGTCAGACTTAATTTTTGGGGGCTCCAAAATCACTGCAGATGGTGACTGCAGCTATGAAATTAAAAGACGCTTACTCCTTGGAAGGAAAGTTATGACCAACCTAGACAGCATATTAAAAAGCAGAAACATTACTTTGCCAACAAAGGTCTGTCTAGTCAAGGCTATGGTTTTTCCTGTGGTCTTGTATGGATGTGAGAGTTTGACTATGAAGAAGGCTGAGCGCTGAAGAATTGATGCTTTTGAACTGTGGTGTTGGAGAAGACTCTTGAGAGTCCCTTGGACTGCAAGGAGGTCCAACTAGTCCATTCTGAAGGAGATCAGCCCTGGGATTTCTTTGGAAGGAAGGATGCTAAAGCTGAAACTCCAATACTTTGGCCACCTCATGCGAAGAGTTGACTCATTGGAAAAGACTGATGCTGGGAGGGATTGGGGGCAGGAGGAGAAGGGGACGACAGAGGATGAGATGGCTGGATGGCATCACGGACTCGATGGACGTGAGTCTGAGTGAACTCTGGGAGTTGTTAATGGACAGGGAGGCCTGGCATACTGCGATTCACGGGGTCGCAAAGGGTCGGACATGACTGAGCGACTGAACTGAACTGAACTTATGATCTCAAAGAACCAACTTTTAGTTTTACTGATATTTGCTATTGTTTTCTTTATTTCTGTTTCATTTTTTCTACTCTGATCTTTATGATTTCTTTTCTTTGCTAACTGGGTTTTGTTTTTCTTTCTCTGGTTGCTTTAGGTGTCAGATCAGATTGTTTATTTGAGGTTTCTCTTGTCTCTTGAGTTGCTGTGAACGTCCTCTTTCTGCTTTTGCGGTGTCACGTCAGTTCTGGGTCATCATTTGGGTCATGTTTTCATTGTCATTTGCTTGTATTTTTAATTGTTTTAAAATTCCTGCAGTGATATCTGGTTATTCAGCAGCACACTGTTTAGCCTCCATATGTTTTTGGTTTTTACAGGTTTGATTTTTTTTTTTCTGTTTTCTAATCTCATAGCATTGTGGTCAGAAAAGATGCTTGATGTGATTTCAATTGTCTTAAATTTTTCAAGGCTTGATTTGTGATTCAAGATGTGATCTGTTCTGGAGGATGTTCCGTGTGCACTTGAGCAGGAAGTGTATTCTGCCCTTTCAAGTGGAACGTCCTATAAATATCAATTAAATCTGTCTGGTCTATTGTGTCATTTAAGGTTGTGTTTCCTTATCTTCTGTCTGCATTATCTGTCCATTGGTGTAAGTGGGGTGTTGAAATCCCCCTCCACTATTACTGTAAAGTCTATTTTATCTAAGGGCATTACTACTCCAGCTTCGTTTTGATTCCCATTTGCATGAAACGTCTTTTTCCATCCCCTCATTTTCAGTCTGTATATGTCTCTGGTTCTGAAGTAAGTCTCTTTTAGATGTACACATATATGGGTATTGTTTTTGTATCCATTCAGCCAGTCTGTGTTTTTTGATTGGAGCATTTAATCCATTTACAGTCAAGGTAATTATCGGTATGTATGTGCCTGTTACCATTTTTAAAATGGTTCTGGCTTGTTTTCGTGGGTTTTTTCTTCTCTTCTGTTTCTGCCTGGAGCAGTTCCTTTAGCATTTGTTGTAAAGCTGGTTTGGAGGCACTAAAGTCTCTTAGCTTTTGCTTGTCTGTAAAGCTTTTGATTTCTCTCTGCCACTCTCTCTGGCCTGCATAATTTCTGCTGAAAATCAGCTGATAACCTTATGGGGATTTTTTTGTATGTCATTTGTTGCTTTTTCCTTTCTGTGTTTAATACCTTTTCTTTGAATTTAATTTTTGTTAGTTTGAATTAGGTTAATTTTTGTTAGTTTGTTAGTTTTGCTATCTTGGTGTGTGTCTCATTGTGTCTCTCCTGTGTGGCAGAAGTCCCTAGCCCTGGGGCTTGCCTGCGGCCTGTTAGTAACCCACATGCACGTGCTGAGCTTCATCTGCGCCCCCATTGCTCCCATGACCGCCGGGACCACCTCCTCCCCCACAGTCCGTGGAAAAATTACCTTCAGTGAAACTGGGCCTGGTGCCAAAAGGGCTGGAAACCCCTGCTGCCTGGGACTCTGTGCTTCGTGAACTTGAGTGGCTGTCTCTTTTCTCATGTCAGGGAAGTTTTCATCTGTGACCTCTTCAAATATTTTCTCAGACTCTTTCTCTTCCTCGGGGGCCCCTGCCATTTGAATGGTGGTTCGTTTAATGTTGTCCCAGAGGTCTCTGAGGCTGTCCTTTTCAGGACAGCCTCTTCTCTTTTATGAATTCTGCTCCTCAGCAGTTGTTTCGACATTCTGTCTTCCAGCTCACTTACTTCTTCTGCTTCAGTTATTCCGCTGTTGATTTCTTTTAATGTGTTTTTCATTTTAGTTATTGTGGTGTTTATCACTATTTGTTCTTTTGTTCTTGTAGGTCCTTGTTACACATTTCTTATATTTTCTCCATCTGCGTCTCCATTCTGTTTCTGAAATTTTGGATCATCGTTGCTATCATTTCTGTTAATTCTTTCTCAGGTAGCTTGCCTGTCTCCTCTTCCTTCATTTGGTCTTGTAGGCATTTACGTTGCTCTTTCACCAGCGACACATTTTCTTGTCTTCTCACTGTTTTGATGGGCGAAGCTGTGTTCCTGTCTTAGTGTTGTTTGGGTTGAGGCACTCGGCACTGGAGTTGGCAGGCGGTTGGGTAGAGCCAGGTTGGGCTGTAGAGGCAGGGTCTTGCTGAGGGTGGGGCCTAGGCTCAGGACCCTTGTGCAGGGGACTAGGTCCTTGTGGGGGAGGTGCAGGGGACAGAGCTTAGGGTCTATGTAGCTGGAAGGGAGAGGTGTGGCCCAGGACCCCAGCAGCCTTGGCAGAACCCAAGCAGGTGTGGAAAATGCTGGCTGGCTCCCCTCTAATTCCCTAGCCCCCTGAAGGTCTTCCCCCATCCTTGCTGATCTTACAGTGAGTGGACACCCTGAACGTGGGAAGCCCGCCCCTCCCCCAGCTGCCCCTTAGGGCCTCCCACCCATCTCACCTCTACTTTCCCTCCCACTCTCCCTGCCTCCCATTATCCCCCAGGATCTGCAAGGCTGGAGAGGGCCTCGGAGGACCCAGCAGGCCCTCTGGGGCCTGAGTGGGCAGCAGAAGCCTGGCTTCGTCCCCTTCTGGTCCTCCAGCCCCCTGAGATCCCCCCTCTTTCCTGATGTCCTCACCATGAGTGAGCCCCTTCAAGCCTGGGAACCTCTCCCCTGCCTCAGCCGTCCCTCAGCGTTGCTGGTCCCACCACCTCCGTTTCTCCTCCCCTCCCAACCCCCTGGACTCCACCTGGTCATGAAGGGGTTCCTCCTGTCCGCTTAGGTGTCCAGGTCCTGCATCAGTGCCTGTAGTGCCCTGGTTGTGAGGAGACACAAACTCTGCGTCCTCCTACCTGCCTCCTTGACTCCGCCTCAGTGTTTATGCATTTTTATTGTGAGCAGTTTAAAATCGCCTCCTCCTTTGGGGAGGAGACAGCCAAGTATACATTATAAACAAAAATGTGAGTTTCCATCCTTGTGTAATGAACATCAGTGGAAGGTTTACTTCACAGTTAATTTCTAGATTCTGACCATTGTGTACCATGAAGGACACGTGCATTGAAGGGAGAATAGTTGTAATTACCACTTGTTCACAGTGGCTTGAAAGTTGGGGCAGGTGACCAGAAATAGCAGGTTCATGTTGTACAAATCTGGTTTAAGGTAAACATCAGCTGTATAATTTTCTTTAAAAATTGTAATAAGGTATTCCTAGGGCTGAGGTGATAAATTCTTACCACTGAGTATTTTAGAAACAGGTGCAAGTAGCCACCGTTGCTGATTGTTGGCTCTGAGTGGAGATGGCCCTTTGGGTTCCAGAATGAAGATAAAGAAGTGTGGGTCAGTGAGTGGGGTGGAGTCCTAAGCTGCCTGCTGTCCTGGGGCAGTAAAATAATTCATGCATCCAACAAGCAATGCCAGGTGGCCTCTTGGGGACACCGCAGAGCCAAAGGTTTGGACTGAGGGATCCTCAGGTCCCTTTCAGTCTCATTTTTATAAATGTTTTAATTTTAGTAGATTTCCCCATCTCCTTCAATAATTTCTACTGGGAAAATTAATAAAATTTATTGTACATATAGAAAAATCACAGTGTGTATAACTTCTGGGTTTCTGCATTTATTGCCCTTTTTGTTTAGCTTGGACCAAGGAAAAGATTTTATTAACAAGTTTTAATTCCCATGGAACCTACATAATTTTGAGTGTTTAACCTTAAGTAAAAACAGCAGTTGAATGTTAACAGATGTGGTGCCCAAGGCCATGTGCCTCGTCACTTGCTGTCTTCTAAGCTTTTCATGGTCTAGAAAGCTTCTAGAATTGATGTTGTGTTACTTGAACGTTGATATTATTATGTCTACACTTTTAGTTTTTGGATTAAATGAATGACTTGTGATGTCCTTCCTAAATGGAGTCATTCTTCTTTCATCTGAAAGAAATACTATTTTTCCATCTCAGTAATGGCTTCATTTTTTATTTAGTGGCAAGAAGTAGCGGGTTATTTGTTATTATAGGAGTTAGTGTAATGCTGGAGTTTTGAAGGTCCTGATTATCAGCTGGTCCAGCTTTAAAGCTAGTACAGGCGCCTGTGCAGGAGATTAGGCAGATGATTACTCAGCCTTTCCTGAAATACTTAGAGTGGTAAGAAACTTACTGACTTTTCCAGTCTTCCCATGGCAGCATCTGCTACTGAAGTCAGGTGAGCCCTCCCGGTTGCTTATACCTTCAATCCCAGTTCTTTCCTCTGAAGTAATACATAACCAGCCTTTCTCCTCATTGACATCCCAGCCCAGGAACATTTTTCTCCTCATGAGCTTTAATTTTCTTGTCTGTTACATGATTTGGTTACCTAACCAGGATTGAGGTTTAAGAACAACCTGGACAATTGTGACCTTAGGCAAAACCCTTTTCATGTTTCAGAGTATTAATATCTTAGTTTTATCTCTGGTGTATAATGTAATGGGAAAAATGGCAGTGTGTGTCCATAGATTTGGGAATCCTGATAGGTACTTTGAATTTCTATTCTTGTCACTAAGAAATGATTGAACATTTATTGACTGTTCGCTGTGTGCCTGACACTTGGATCTTAAGTGAATATAAAAACAGAGTAAGACAGATAACCTTCTCTGCCTGATTGGGGCTTAACTTCTCTTCCCTAGATCTTTTTACTTTGAGTTATAAATGGTTTTTTAAAATTTCTATTTTCTTTAAATTTTTTTGTATTTATTGGAATGAAGTTGATTGACCATGTTGTGCTAGTGATTTAGTTAAATACATATCAATTCTTTTTTCAGATTCCTTTCCTATATACGTTATTACAGAGTATTGAGTAGAGTTCCTTGTGCTGTATAATAGATCCTTATTGATTATCTATTATGTGTGTGTGTGTGTGTGTGTATTTGTGTGTATACATTAAGCCCAATCTCCTAATTTTCCCATATAAAGTGGTATTATATGAAGCGTATCTTTGTCTGTCTGACTTATGTACTGTGATGATGTCCAGGTCTATTCAAGTCACTGCAAGTGGCATTATTTCTTCTTTATGACTAATAGTCAATTGTAACATAATGCACCGCATCTTCTTTATTAATCTAGCAATGGATATTTAGGTTGTTTCTGTCTCTTGGCTATTGTAAATAGTTTGCAAAAACAAAAAAAACATGGGATTGCATGTATCTTTTAAAAGTACGGTTTTCTCCAGATTTATGCCCGGGAGTGGGATTGCTGGAACATTTGGTGTCTCTGTTTTTAGTTTTTCAAAGAACCTCAGTACTATTCTCCATAGTGACTGTTATCAGTTTACATTCCCCTAACAATGTAGGAAGGCTCCCTTTTCTTCACACCCTCTCCAACATTTATTGTTTGTAGACTTTCTGATAATGGCCATTCTGACTGATGTGAGGTGATACTTTTAATGAGTTTTGATTTGCATTTCTCTAATAATTAGTGATGTTGAGCATCTTTTCATGTGTTTTTTGGACATCTGTGTGTCTTCTTGGGAGAAATCTATTTAGATCTTCTGTCTTTTTTATTGTTTTTTTTTTTTTTAATATATTGAATTGCATGAGCTGTTTGTATATTTTGGAAGTTAATCTTTGTTGGTCAGATCATTTGCAAATGTTTTCTCCCATTCTGTGGATTGTCTTTTTTTTTTTTTTTAATGGTTTCCTCTAAGTTTAATTAGATCCCACCCCCCCCTCTTTTTTTTTCATTACTCTAGGGGATGGATCCAAAAAGATTTTCCTGCAATTTATGCCAAAGAGTGTTCTTATATTTTCTTCTAAGACTTTTATAGTATTCAGTCTTACATTCAGATCTTTTATCCATTTCGAGTATATTTTTGTGTATGGCATTAGAGAGTGTTCTGATTTCATTCTTTAGGCATAGCTGTCCAGTTTTCCCAGCACCGCTAATTGAAGAGACTGTCTTTCCCCCATTATGTGTTCTTGCCTTCTTTGCCATAGATTAAGTGACTGTAGGTACATGGTTCATTTCTGGACTTTCAATCCTGCTGATCTGTAAGCCTGTCTTTGTGCCAGGTACCATATGGTTTTGATTATTGTGTTTTTATAGTATTGTCTGAAGTCAGAAAGCTCGATTCCTCCAGCTCTGTTTTTATTTCTCATGACTGCTTTGGTTTTTCGGGATCCTTTGTGTTTCCACATAAATTTTAAGATATTTTTGTTCTAGATCTGAAAAAATGCCATAGGTCATTCTGTAGGGATTGCATTCAGTCATTGGATAGTACAGTCATTTTGACAATATTGTTCTTCCAATCCAAGAACATGGCATATGTTTCCATCTGCTTGTGTCATCTTTGATTTCTTTCATCATTTTATAGTTTTCAGATTGTAAATCTTTTGTTTCCTTATGTAGGTTTATTCCTAGGTGTTACTCTTTTTGATGCAATGTTGAATGAGATGGCTGCCTTAATTCCTCTTTCTGATCTTCTGTTAGTGTATAGAAATGCAGGAGATGTCTGTGTATTCGTTTTGTGTCCTGCAGGTTTACTGAGTTCATTGATGAGCTCTAGTAGTATTCTTGCAGCATATTTAGGATTCTCTGTGTGTGATACTATCTCAGCTGCAAGCAGAGACAGTTTAACCTTGTTTCCAGCTTGTATCCTCTTTCTTTTTCTTCTCTGATTCTTCCGGCTAGCTCTTCCAAACCTGTGCTGAATAAAAGCGGCAAGAGTAGACATCCTTGTCTTGGTCTCGATCTTAGAGGAAATGCTTTCAGCTTTTCACTGTTAAGAATGATGTTATCTGTGTGTTTGTCATACATGGCCTTTGTTATGTTGAGGTAGGTTCCCTCTGTGCCCACTCTCTGAAGAGTTTTTATCATAAATGAGTGTTGGATTTTGTCAGGAGCTTTTCCTTGCATCTATTGAGATGATCATCTGGTTTGTATTCTTCAGTTTGTTAATGTGGTATATTACACAGATTGATTTGTGAATATTGAAAAATCCTTGCATCCCTGGGATAAATCCTACTTGATCATTGTTGAATTCAGTTTGCTAGTATTTCGTTGAAAATTTTTGTATCTGTGTTTATCAGTGATACTGGCCCATAATTTTCTTTTCTGTGATATCTTTTTCTGGTTTTGGTATCAAGGTGATCTTGGCCTCTTAGAATGAGTTTGGGAGTTTTCCTTTCTCAGGAATATTTTGAAATATTTTCTGAAGGATAGATGTTAACGCTTCTCTAAATGCTTGCTATAATTCACCTGTGAAGCCATCTGTTCCTGGACCTGTGTTTGGGAGCTTTTGGGTTTTTTAAATCACAGTTTCAATTTCATTATTTGTTGTTGGTCTGTACCTTGCTTCTGTTTTTTCCTGGTTCAGTCTTGGAAGATGGTACCTTTCTAAGGATTTGTCCAGTTTGTTTAGGCTGTGTCTTTTATTGGCAGGCATCTGCTTATAGTAGTCTTTGTGATCCTTTGTATTTTATGGTGTCTGTTATAACTTTTCCTTTTTCATTTCTAATTTTATTGATTTGAGCCTTTTTCATTTTTTCCTTTTCTGGTTAAAGGTTCATCAATTTTCTTTATCTTTTCAAAGAACCAGGTTTTCGTTTTATTGATCTTTGCTATTATTTTCTTCATCCCTGTTTCATTTATTTCTGACCTGATCTTTATGATTTCTTTCTTCTACATTCTTCATTTGTTTTCTGAAGTAAGATTGTCTTGCTCTGAACTTCCTTCTTTGAACTGCTGTTGCTGTGTCCCATAGGTTTTGGATCGTTGTTTTCATTTTCACTTGTTTCTAGGTATTTTGCCTGTTCAAAATAAAATAAACCTGACAGTCTCCTTTTATTCCTCTGATTGTTTTTACTTTTCTTATTGATGTAATATCTAACAGCGTGTCTCTGCTTTGCAGATATATGGAGTCTGGGAGTGATCCTTTTCATGTTGGTATGTGGGCAGCCACCCTTTCAAGAGGCCAATGACAGCGAGACATTGACCATGATCATGGATTGCAAATACACGGTGCCCGCCCACGTGTCCAAAGAGTGTAAAGAGTAAGTAAGACTGATAAAAAGTACATGCGTATCTTCGTTCATTTCGACTTTTGAACCCAGTGTTTCTACTCTTGGTAAGGGTGTTTTGGGAGTTAACCCCAGAATATGATCTGAAATTTAACGTTGGAGAACATAATGTATTAGTCTGTGTTTCAAATAAGCTAGTTTTCAAGAAACCCATTATATGCCTCCTCAGCCTCCAGGAGTGGTGGGTTACTTTCACTTGAAGAATTGCAGGAACAACTAGTTTCTGTTTTTGCTCCTGGAATTATTTAAAGCTCCAGAGAAGAGTTAGGGGATTTGCTTTCCTGAAATAGACTATCAACAAACCATTTTTGGGTTTACAGAGCGTGCCTCATAATTTTATTCATGTGTTTCTCCCCGCAGTTGACTAAGAGCTCTGTTTGGTTCATGTGACTGTAGGACGGGTACATGCAAGCTGATTATTTGGAATTTAAAGTACTGTATATAGCACTGTGATGTAGATAATGATAAATTCATAATGAAATAAAAGAACTGTTGGAAGTTCAGTATTTCGTTGATTTTAAGTTTTTAATTTCTCCCATCATTTGATATGAAGGAAATCTGACAGTTTGAGGAATCTTCTCTACAAGTGGACCCCTATCTTAGGCCATAGTTAAGAACTTAGGGATTCAAATACTAGTTTCTCAGTTTACTAATGATGTGAGAATGGTGGAACGTACCTTACAGGGTTATTGTGGAAATGAAATGAATTAATGTATATAAAGCTGTAGCTCAGTCTTAGCATGTAAGTAGCACTCAGAATGAATATTGGTGGTGATTGTCATCGTCATCATCCTTATGCCCTCTTCACCCCAGGAAGCAGGCTGCTGTCTGTGGGTGTACGGTGTGTGTGTGTGTTAGATGTTTGTATTTCAGGAGTGTCTTCATAGCCCCTTCTAAAAAAAAACAGAGTAAGTTATTTTTATGTTGACATATATCATTCAGAAGAATGGATAAAATGTGTATGTGATAAAGTGAGCACCTTTGTACCCAGTAGCCAGCTCAAGAAAAGAAACAGTTCCAATATTCTAGAAGCCACTTTTTGGCATCTCTTTCTCAGAAGGATTATCTTTAATTAATCATAGGACCATTCAGTTTCTCCTTTTTCCTGTGTCAGTTTTGCTAAGTTTTGTTTTTTAAGGAACTTATCCATTTTATCTAAATTATTAAATTTCTTGGCCTCAAGTATTTATAACATCCTCTCATTATATTTTTAAAGCCTGTAGACTAGTGGATTTGTTGTCCTTTTTTCGTTCTAGTATTGACTTTCTTGCCTTCTTCTATTTTTGCTTTCTCTGTTTCTGTCTTGATCAGGCCTGCCTGAGGTTTGTTCATTCTAATGTTGCTAAGAGCTGTCTTTTGTTTTCCTTGATTTACTGTTGTATTTTTTTTTGCTCGTTTGTTTTATGCTACCGATATCCTTTTGTCTCTTATTTCCTGCTACCTACTTAATGGGTTAGTCCTTTTTTCCATTTTCTTATGTTGAATATTCCATAAATTTTTCTTTTCTAATGTAGTAGTTAAGCACCATTTTACCTGCATCCCACTAGTTTTGATTTATAGTCCTTTTGTTATTCAGTTCTGATTGTTGTCTAGTTTCCATGTGTTTTATCTAACCCATTACTTTTAGAAGGGTATTTTAAATTTCCAAATGTGTAAGAGTTTTACTCATCAGCTTTTTGTTATTCATTTCTAACTTGACTGCATTGTGATCCAAGGCTATAGTCTGTGTGGTACTAATTTTTATTAAATTGGTAAGGCTTGCTTTTGGATTAGCATGGAGTCAGTTTTTGTAAATAATCCTTTTATTCTGGAGAAGAGTGTACACTTTCTAATTGTTGGGGTCAGACTTCTTTATAAATCCTAAAGACTAAGCTTGTTAATTATGCTGTTCAAAATTATTTAAATCCTTTCCTAGTTATTTTACTGCTTAATCTACCAGTTGATGAGATACTCTTCCACTGTGTAGAAAGGTATCGTAGGCAAATACAAATATTTATCACCCCCATTAATACAGCGTGGTCAGCTTATGTTTTTGTACTTGGCAGTCTGTCAGTTTTTGATTTTGGTGTTTTGGGGGGAATATTATTAAATCCAGACAAGTTGAAAACTATTGTATCTTCCTGGTGAGTTGAACCTTTGTGTCACTGTCCGTCTCTAATAATGCTTTGGGCCTTAGAGTCAGTCTGCGTCATCTAGTTGTAGCTGATCACACCAGCCTTCTTTTGGTCAGCAGCCATGTGCTATATAGTTTTCTGTTCTGTAAATCTTTTATTGTCTTGTTTTTAGGTGAATATTTTTTTAGCAACTAGGAGCTAGAATTTTGATTAATACCATCTAACCATTTGAACATTCTGTCTTTTAATTGGAGAGTTCATTTGATTTATTATTATTGTACTCACTGATAGGTGTAGATGTATTCAAAGTCTGCATTCTTAATTTGCCATCCTGTCTTTAATTTCTTGCAGTGGAACTTTGGTTCCATTGCATTTTTTTTTTTTTTTTTTTTTGATTGGGAGGTCAGGTTTCTTGTAAGTGCTTTTAAGTTATAGTTCCTACACAAAGAATTTGTATTTGCTTTCCTCCTAGTTACCCAGGGGCATTTCCACCCTGAAACCTCTTAAAAGTAACCTTTTCACTGTGTGTACCACATAGATTTAGTGTCATTAATTTGGACCACAAACCTGTGTGAGGACCAGCTTGTACCTAGAAGTTCTTAGAAGAAACTTCCCTGTCCCCCCTCCACAGCACTGTTGAGGCAGGCAGGTTTCCATCTTGACATCTTAGCAGGAGATGTGTTTCTCACTTCTCATTCCTCCTCACACTGAAGCTGGGTCCCAGTTCTTTGCTAGGTTCTAGTTGTATTTCTCACCTTCAGAAGGCTCTGCACAGTCTATTCTGCGTATATTCTGTTTTGAGTTACTCAGTGCATAAGCAGGAAAAACCAGAACAAGGTCAGCTTTGTCATTTGCTCCTAGGAGTCTTACTTTTCCTCTGTTTTTACCTGCTGAGTAGTTCGTCCATCTCTCCATCCTTCTATCTTTTCCTCCCTTCCTTCATCCTTCCTTCCTTCTTGCCAACACAGCGCCCTTAAACAGAACGTATGTCTAAAGGTAGATGACACTTGGGTCGCTTTGATCAGGATGGCCGTTCATTCTTCTGGAGCCAAGTTAGCTCAGCGCCCTGCTCTGTGTGCTGCTGGTTGTTGTGTGGGGTTCTGGCGCCACTGCCCAGGTAACTCGGGCAGATGTTGAGCCTCGTGTTAATTCTAGATGATAGGAAGCTGCATTTGTGTGTTTGGCTTGTCACTCTGTCTGGTGGTTACGATTTTTTATTCTGTGAATCTGATGGCACCAAATTTCCTTCATTCCCATCAGCCCTGGTGAACCTAATGAAATCGATGGTGTAAGTTTAGGGAACAACTTTGAAAAATATAGTAGCTCACCATTACTCATCCCTGCCAGGACTTTGCTTTAACAATGGACTTACTTTCCTTTCCAGCCTCATCACACGAATGCTACAGAGAGATCCCAAGAGGAGGGCCTCTTTAGAAGAGATTGAAAACCATCCTTGGCTTCAGGGAGTGGACCCTTCCCCGGCCACGAAGTACAACATCCCGCTCGTGTCGTATAAAAACCTGTCGGAAGAGGAGCACAACAGCATCATCCAGCGCATGGTGCTTGGGGACATAGCAGACCGCGACGCCATCGTCGAGTACGTCGGCGTTCGCCCGCGCAGGGCCGAGGGCTGGGGCTCCCGGGCTGGGCCCTCTTTTGAAAAATAAGATTGTCTTAAAGCTTTGTTGCTTTGCTAATTTTTGGCTGTGCTGGGTCTTCGTTGCTGCGTGGCTTTTCTCTGGCTGCGGAAAGCCGGGGCTGCTGTAGATGAGGTGCATGGGCCTCGCAGAGTGGCGGCTTCTCTTGCTGTGAGCGCAGGCTCCAGGACTCTGGCGCTCAGAGGGTGCTGGCTGAGCCTGGTTCCCGGGCTGAGAGCATAGGCCCAGGAGCAGTGCTGCATGCCTTGCTCCGAGGCATGTGGGGCCTCTGAGTTAGGAAGGAGCGCGGGTCTCACGCATCGGCAGGCAGATTCTTTACCTCTGAGCCGCCAGGGAAGTCCGGGGCTTGCACTCACGTGTCCGGGCCTGTGGACGTGGTGTAATGGCTGGAGTTCCCAGTGGGCAGGGCTTACGTCACTTACCTCTGGAGCTCCTGGCCCTGGGCCTGGCTCATAGGTTTTGTTGTCTTTTGCTTTTATTTTTGTGCTAGTGAATGAGCAGACCGTCGCTAGTGGTGTCAGTGGGTCCTGTGGCTGCTCTCTTTTCTCACAGAGGCGAATTGGAGTAGACTGTTTTGTGTTCTGGTGGCTGCGCTGTCCATTGCTGGGTCCTCCTAACTCCTGGGTCTCCCTCTGGTCCCCACAGGGAAGCAGGGGCAGCACCCCAAGTTCTTGAAATCAGGAGTTGGCCTGTCTGTAGTCACACATTTTCATAAGTAAGGGTGTAGGGGCCCACAGCCAAGCCCGTCTGTGTGCACGTTTCCAGAGTCATGGTGAGAAGGACCATACAACGTAACGAAACTTGGAAGATTTTACTGTCTGGCTTTTCAGAGCCTTTGCTACAGTAACCTGGAGCCCATAAGATGCACACGTTATATTTTTTAAAAACCAAAGCCAGTGTTTTATAACCTGTGAGGTTTGAAATCAAGGATAATTTAAAGATACAATTACTTTAACAATGATTCATTTCTCTAAGAGGTCCTGTCTAAAAATATGAAGTGTTTTACCAAGTCAAAAGTCATTTAACTCGTTGGGTGAGACAGTTGAGGATGATAGAACGAGGATATACTCTGGGGGGCTCCCCTCGAGGGGGCCACTCTGGCCTGGCTGAGTGTCCTGACCCGGGTGTTTGACCGCTGGGAAGAGGTGGCTGCAGGCTGGACGTACGACTGCAGCAGGGCGGGCTGTCCGGCTCAGCTCCCCAGGTCTGGTCCATGAGAAGGGTGGTGTCTTTATAAAGGACATGCATCTCTAGGGTATACTGGAGAGAAGAATTTATAAGAATAAACTCCGGCTCATAGTTTTGGTTTAAGTACAAATATCTGCAGGTTTCTGAGTGTGTTTTGAGTTTTCACAGATTGTCCTGTAGCTACTGAAATGACCTAAACAAATGGAGAAGAGCAGGACACTTGCTCTTTTTGCCAAGGATACTCACTGTAGGAATGTGTAGAGAATGATTTTCACTTTTGAGTGGATAAGAGGCTATTTGCATCTCCTTGAATTGGCTTGAGTCTTAAATAAATACATGCAGTGGAGTCCTGTAGAACTGTTTAATTTAGATAAATTCAATTATAAATCCAAAAAGAGGGACAGTTTGAAGCCTCAGGTCTTCCCAGCTGTTCTCAGGCTAGTCTTGCCTGCTGCCCACATTATGAGCAGCTCCTCACTGCAGGGTGCTTCCCGAATTCAAAGACACATCTGTCAGTCCCCTTAAGACAAGCCCACAGCTTTACGTGGCGCCCCGTTGAGGCAGCTCTCTGAGAAGCCATTCTGGCCCAGATCTCCGCGCGATGTCTGGCGCCAGCGCCTCTCGCCGTGGCCCTGGCTGCCCCCCCAGCTGTGGCCCCGCCGTCTGTTTGAGGAGGCGCAGCCGCTGTAGTGTGTCCTGCCCGAGGGTTCCTTGTGTAAGTTCACTGACGACATACACAGGGTCCCAAAGAGCAGCCTTGTGTTTCCGGGCCTTGTGGGTCCTCGGTCACGCACCCCTCCAGGGTCTGTCCATGGCAGGCTGGCTGTGGGGGGCGAGGGCGCTGGCTGCCAGTGGGCATGTGCCCAGCAGTGCCGGCCACACTGAGGACTCCGAGAGCACTACTTTTGAGGTGGATGTACACATTTTATTTTATTCATAAATTTTATTCAGAGAAGAGGCTAATAGCATGCTGTCAACAGATTAGTAATGCATTAGGGTCTGGAAATACCAGTAAATATGTAGTGTAAAAGGAAAAGCTTTTTCTAATTTTTCTGATTGATAGCCGTGTTTGAGTGCACATTCATATAACTCATTTCATAATTCTTTTGGAAGCAATTAAGCCACTTTAATGACAATAAACTTAGCGCACATTAAAGTTTTAGATAATGGGTACATTCTTGGGAACTTCATTATCTTTTCTTAAGCATCTAAACCTGACAACCAGCTCAGTTGCCATTAGTGCTTTGGGTTTTTCCTACTAACTGAACATTTTTATGCAGTTGTTTCTTAGAATTTTAAGAATGATCTACTACCAGGTTTTGTTTTTTTTCTCTCCTTTTTGTGGGGTTACCCGCCCCCCCCCCCATAATTTTAAAGAATTCCAGGTCATTGGATTTCATTTGCTTTTACTTAAAAAGCAAAAACTCAGTTGTGTTGTGCAAAATCAGACCTGCTAATGTGGCTTCTCTTCTCTCTCCCTTCCTTCCTCAGGGCCCTGGAAACCAACAGGTACAACCATATCACAGCCACTTACTTCTTGCTTGCTGAAAGGATCCTGAGGGAAAAGCAAGAGAAAGAAATACAAACCAGATCTGCAAGCCCTAGCAATATCAAGGCCCAGTTTAGGTGAGAAAAAAATCTTCACTGATTTTAGTAAGTTACCGTTTTGAAATAGCCACCTTTTCCTCAACGTTTCCTAACTCTGTGGGGCGAGAGGATGGAGAGCGGTGACAGCCTGGCTGAGAGGCCCCGTGTGGGCTCTCCGCGGGAGGGAGGGGCCGGGGTCCTTGGTCCCCGGGCCACCCTCCTCTCCTGGGCTCCGTGGGGACATGGGCTGTAGCTGCTGGCCTGGCTGCAGAAGCGGCCTCAAGCTAGGGTGTCTGTCACTATTTCTGTTAAACTCTTCCAGATCTGGCATGTAGAGGTGTGTCATTTTCTTTTAAGTTTTATTACAGGAACAAGGCTGGGTTTTCCCTCAGTATCTGGAATAATTTTAGCAAACCTCCAGGGCCTGTCTGTGCCATGGTGTTATCTCAGGATTGCAGGAATGTGACAGGTCAGTTAGTTGATGTATTAGCTGCTTCACCTTGGGAGATCACCTAACCTCTGACGCGGCTTCCTCATCTGTGAAATGGGTGGGGTAATGCTCTTTACTCCTTGGGGGTGTCGTTGGGATAAGCGAATTACTCTGTGCGAGGTGGTCTGAACCGGGCCCTGTGTGTCCGCTGTCGCCGTTGTGGGCGTCCCCGCCGCGCCATCTTCGGCAGAGCAGTGGCCGCGCGCATCTCCGCTGTTTCCCTTCCCTTCCTTCCCCAACTTTCTCCTGCTCCTCCTCTCCTGCTACCTTCCTATTCTTCTTTTTCTTCTACCATATTAGCTTTCCATTTAATATCAAAACTTGGGAAGGGTTACAAAAGGGTTACTTTTGTCATCATTATGAAAATTTATTTAGAATTTATCTTTGTTCAGATAAAATAATGGAATTATAGTGGAATTAACAGTGATTCAAAAACAGAAGGATGCTCTTGATTCTTAGTAATTCTCTACTTGTACACCTAATTATATATGAACATATGTGTGTGAATATGTAATAATAAATTACTGTTTTAAATAAGAGTACCATTGGATTTTAAATTACTTGCAGTCAGCTTGCCACGGGTAGGTTGTTGCTTGGGGTGGCGCAACAGAGAAGAGACGAGAAAACATTCCTGGGTGACTGAAGACTAAATATTTGAAAGTTTAGTTTAACTGGAAGATGAATTCGGTAACTTCATTTATATCCCGGATGCTTTCTTGCATAATGAAAACCAGGCACTCTGTCTGGTGTCAGCTTGGGAAAGGACTGGGCACCAGGGAAGGTGGGGACCCTTGCACATGGGACAAGCCAGGAGAAGGTCATTGAGTGGTTAGGGTCAACCTAGCCCTGACCCCAGCCCTCCTATGTAAAGAGCAGAGTCACCGCAGGCCTGGCTGCCTGGCCTGGAGCCACCCCAGTGTTTGGGAGAAGGGAACATTTGGAATTGAACTATTTTATTTTCAATGGGACAGATCAGAACGCAATCTGAAGTTGATCAGACAGGTAAATGAATTAAATTGGCTTTACCTTATCATAGAAATTACACAGCTATAAAAAGTATCAGCACCTTCCTTGCAGACTTCTTTTACCCGCCCTGGGGATTAGGGAGTGGAGATGCTGTGGGGGCCTGTCCTCCTCCTGGGTCCCTGGCCCACTGGCATGTGGTAGATGTCTGCTGACTTGCCTTGTCTTCATTGTCAAAATCCCGGACCCTAACTCAGTTCCATTGCTGGGTGCGCCTTGGGGTCAGGTTGACCTGGATGCAGAAACGTGGCCTGAGACAGGAGGCTGGTGTTAAGCAGCTGAGTTAGCTGTGGGTTCCTGGGTCCAGCCAGGGAAAGCCTGCCAGGAGAGGGTCCAGGCTGGAAACACGGGCCCTCTGTCTGCACAAGAGCCTTGAGAGGTCCTCCAGGAGCCGACCCTGTCCATGTGAACTATGCCATCAGTGCAGCTCGTTTATGATTCTTGTTAGCAAGCTTTCTTGTCTCTTGTTAAGATAAGCTGTGATTTTCTCACAGTGTCATGCTTATTTAGTCTAGCACAGCATCGGACCCAGATATGTTCTTAGTAGATGTGAGCTATTTAACCATCTGATAACTCATGTAAATAAGAACCATTGGCTCAGAAGTGATGGTGGAGTGGCCGGTACAGCTGCAGGGCTTTCCCTCTTGTTTCTGGGTGGGTTCTGTTGTGGGGGGAGGAGAGAATCCCCTCCAGTCTTTGCCCCGCCCCCCTCGAGTGGCCTGGCTGCAGCGCTGGGGGGTCTGACATGCCTCCCGCCACAGGCCTACCCCAGTGTTTGCCAGGGTGACAGTTTGAGTGGTTGCTCTTTGAGGAATATATCCTGAAAGGAATGTTGGGTGCCATTTCCCAGGGCCCAAGGCTCACCTGGAGTTGGCACAGTTGTGTCGTGAGGACAGAGGACTTGTCCAGAGACGCTGCTTGACTTCAAAAACATTGAATACTCAGCTTCTGTAAACTACCGAGCCGTGAGCAGCAAACAGGCCCCCTCCATCCTTAAGAGAGAGGAGGAAGCTCTGAGTTGGGGAAGAGAGGTCGGCAGGAACTCCTGTGGGTTTTTTAAAGCTGCAGATTGGACTGGGTTTTATGTCGGGATAACACGGTTGGTGGGACGTGCAAGCGTCCGTCTGGCTGTGGCTGTCAGTGTCTCCGGTGCCTCCTGCTCTCCTGGGCAGAGAGGGCAGTGGAGAGTTCCAGGTGTTTATTCAAAAGAGGCTGGAGACCTCACTTTCAAAAGCTGTCCTTGGGCTACCAAGCAGTGTTCTTACTACTTGGGTGACTCTGGATTGGGAGTAAAATCAAAGTTCAAATAACAGTAGATTTTGCTGTGCAGAACTCCTGTGTGGTCATTAAAATATATATATAGATAGAGAAGGAGAAGACAGAGAGAGAAGGAGCTTATGGGGCGCATAATTTAACTGGTGAAGGGATTTATATGTGCCAGTGTCCACTGACTTTTCTCATCAGTAGTTTAAATCCGTTAAACTTTTTATTTTTTTACACACCAACTTTTCACACCACCCTGTAAAATCTGGAGGACTAGAAATTGCAGGTGAATTTATTAGCAGTAATATACCTACAAAGATGGTGATCTAAGACCAGAAGGAGCCAAACCTGTGTTCAGGTTTGACTCTGGCGATAACTCCCTTGTATTTCTAAACAGGCTTGTGGTATAGACCGTATATATAGAAGAGGCGTTTGCGCGCTTTCTGACAGCTGTGCTGAAGCTTTCATTCGGTCACTACGCCAGAAGCCGAGCCCCGTGTGGGCACATGTACCCTCTAGTGTCCTTCTGATGCTTTCAGGCCGTATATATAGAAGAGGCGTTTGCGCCCTTTCTGACAGCTGTGCTGAAGCTTTCATTCGGTCGCTACGCCAGAAGCCGAGCCCCCTGTGAGCACATGTACCCTCTAGTGTCCTTCTGATGCTTTCAGGGTGCTGACTGGGTTTGCAGGGCTGCTGCTTCTTTTTGTGGCTTTCGTTTTCTTTATGTCTGTGGCTTTCCTCCCAGTGTTTTATATATAAGGTCCTTGAGTCAAGTCTACTTGTTATTACATAGCTTTTCCTTTTTTTTTAACCTGTTACATAGGCAGTCCTGGCCAACCAAAATCGACGTGCCCCAGGACCTTGAGGATGACCTCACGGCCACTCCTTTGTCCCACGCGACTGTCCCTCAGTCTCCTGCCCGGGCCGCCGACAGCGTCCTCAACGGGCACAGGGGCAAAGGCCTGTGTGACTCGGCCAAGAAGGAGGACCTCCCCGAGCTGGCCGGGCCCGCGCTGTCCTCGGGGCCACCGGCCGGCCTGAAGCCCGCGGCCAGTGGGCGGAAGTGCCTGTTCCGGGTGGAGGAGGACGAGGAGGAGGACGAGGAGGACAAGAAGCCCATGTCTCTCTCGACCCAGGTGGTGCTGCGCCGCAAGCCGTCCGTGACCAACCGGCTGACGTCCCGCAAGAGCGCGCCGGTGCTCAACCAGATCTTCGAGGAGGGGGAGTCGGACGACGAGTTCGACATGGACGAGAACCTGCCGCCCAAGCTGAGCCGCCTCAAGATGAACATCGCCTCCCCGGGCACGGTGCACAAGCGCTACCACCGCCGGAAAAGTCAGGGCCGCGGCTCCAGCTGCAGCAGCTCGGAGACCAGCGACGACGACTCGGAGAGCCGCCGGCGGCTGGACAAGGACAGCGGCTTCACGTACTCCTGGCACCGCCGGGACAGCAGCGAGGGGCCCCCGGGCAGCGAGGGCGACGGTGGCGGCCAGAGCAAGCCGAGCCGTGGTGGCGGGGGCGCGGACAAGGCCAGCCCCAGCGAGCACAGCGCCGGCGGCGGCGGCCCTGCGGGCGGCTCGGGCAGTGCCCCGGGCGGCACGTCGGGCAGTGCGCGCCGCTGCGCCGGGCCTGGCTCGTCCACGTCCACGCAGCTGGCCGCGCGCGGCGCCGGGGAGCTGGTGGAGAGCCTCAAACTCATGGGCCTCTGCCTCGGCTCGCAGCTGCACGGCAGCGCCAAGTACATTCTTGACCCGCAGAGTGGCCTGTCCTTCTCCAGCGTGAAGGTGCAGGAGAAGTCCGCCTGGAAGATGTGCATCGGCTCCGCCGGCGGCGCGGCTCCCGCCCCGGCCGGGGGCGGCATGAAGTTCTTCTCCGACCACGTGGTGGACACCACTGCGGAGTTGGACCGGATAAAGAGCAGGAACCTGAAAAACAACGTGCTCCAGCTACCTCTGTGCGAAAAGACCATCTCTGTGAACATCCAGCGGAACCCCAAGGAGGGGCTGCTGTGCGCCTCCAGCCAGGCCAGCTGCTGCCACGTCATCTGAGCTCGGCGCGCCTCCTGCTCAGAGCGGCCAAGACCGGCTCACTCCACTGGTCCCCTTTCGGTTTCCTCTCTCAAAGCGGGCAGTTATTTATTACTTTCTCGTTTGTGCGCCTGACGACGTGACAAATGCATGGTCTTTGTGCATGCTGCTAGACACTGCTTTTCTTTTCCAGCCGAAAAGTCGCGTGTCATTTTTACATTTATAATCTTAATGTGGATGATCAGGACTAAATTAAAATGTATATTTGGAACCTAATATCTATGGAGCACTTAGAAATTTGATGTTCTGCACTTGAGAAAATGCTTTTCCTTGTGAAAAATCTAAATTCCCGCCCTGACCTTCAGTGACATGGAAACTCCGTGCTCTGAGGCATACTCTGGTGTCTGAGACAGAACCAAAGCAATAACCTTGTGATGCCGATAGGCCTGGAGCCCGCGATCGTGGGGTGCCCAGCCTCCAGGGCACCTGTGCGGAGCAGAGTGCAGCAAGCGTCTGCACCGAAAACCATAAAACCATGATTTCAGCATAACCCACACCTGTTTGTCTTAAGCTATAGTGTGAAAAGTTTGGGCTCTTAAAATTTAACTGAAAAAGATGTTCTTGTTTTGTACTAGGTGAGAAAGTACATAGATTTATAAGGCAGCTTCCTCCGTAGTGGTCAGTCACAAGCAGACAGTCTCATTTTGTAATGTGATAAAGTGAACTGAAGATGTCTTAACTCGACCTCTAGAGCGTGCGTCTGTCTATCAGAACAAAAGGGTGCTTGGCGTAAACTCTTGCGGAGGGCGTACCGCAGGCTTCCTGGACAGCCATGCAGGTAGAAGGAACGCTGGGGCCTAAGCAACACGGACGCAGAGGTGTTGGCAAAGTCAAAACCCCACTGAAAAACCGGGTACTTGATTGTTAGGACTTTGATAATTAGGTTGTCTGTTGGTAACTTCCATTCTTTTATGTCCTTTAGCTCAACTACCTATGGGAATTGGCTGATTAAAAAGATTAAAAAGGTTAAATACACAGCCAACAAAAATGCACAAAGCCCGCTTTGTTTTTTGTTTTTGTTTTTTGCTGGAAGTGTTTTTTACCTTACCTTCCTGCCAAAACAATAATCAAAGAACTCTTGCTTTAAAACTACTGTACAAGACTACTCTTGACCAGATAATCATCTTCTGTGGCTTTTATCTTGTAGGACACAGTCTCATTTTGGGAAGGGGCCAGATGCTACTTTTTCTTGCTGTGCCCAGAGGGTCTTAAAAGCAACGCTTAGTGACATTGGTTATAGGATGTGGCTGGTCCCTCTGGCTTTCTCACGCTCCCCAGCGTCCCGTCCTGTCTGAGTGACGGCCGTCTGGTCTGTAGTGGGCAGAGCAGCGAAGGACCACATTCCACTGGTCACGGTTTCTCCGCGTGTACACCGACTCTGCTACTTTAGGATTCATGTATTTTACTCAGAACTCTGAATTTCACAGTATGCTTACTAACCTAAGTAAAGATGATACTCAAAATACCTATTTTACTTTCTAGACCTAGACTAGATAATGTTTTAAGCTACAGCTCTAGTTCATTGTGATATTTATAATTGAAAGCTATGAGAATAGATGTGTGGGTGAAGCCATAGAACATATTTGCTTGAAATTTATTGAGCAGGGATCTTACAAAGGGCCAGAAATAAGATGTGTGGTTCACATAGATGGTGAGCGTAACATCTGTATTAAATGTCGGAGAGAAGTTTATAAAGGGCATTGGCAATAAACTCTTTGTTGCAGCTGTTTTCCAAGTAATGTAAATACTTTTTCCTGTGATTATGTATAGCCTTGGAATGGCACCTTTTAACTAACCCATATGTGTTTGGTTTTCGATCGTTTTTTATATTCAGATGTATATATGGTGCTCACTTTTAGGATCAGCAGTGTTGACCATTTATGCTGCATAGCTGTATCATAGCCTTATTAGTCGTGTGTGGTTGGTTGGCCCTCTGGGTAGACAGATGTCAGTCTGAGTGGCGTCTTACTCCTTGTTCATCAGTGAATGACTGTGCCTGTGTTGTATGTCATAGTATGTCGTCACATAAAAGGGAGGGAGCAAATAACCATTATGTTAAGATAATATTGGACCAAACGACTTACTTGCTCTAAAGTTTCTTGTACCCCTTAACCTGTCTTCAGAAGTTGCAGAGTTACAGTAGTGTGTAAATTAAATATTGTGGAAAAACAATTAGTCTTGTATTTTTCTGTATGTGTGTGTGTGTATATATATATATACATTTTATATATATATATATATAAAATTATGTACTTCTGGCAATTCTATCTGTATTTAAAGTTGTGACAATCTTGACACCGATTTTAAGAATAGCCGTGAGACTGAATCAAATTAAAGCTGTCCCTTCCAAGTTAGAATTGATGTGTGTTAAGAGGGTACAGAATTGTCAGCTGATTTTGGCTGGTTGCTTCCACTGCTGGTTGGTTTTCCGCATTGTATAAACATTGACAGGTATGTGATACATGGGAAAAAAACAAAGTCCAGACAATAAAGTGGCATATTGGTGTTCAGCAATATAAACTGTCCCACGTTCTGTTTCTTCTCATGAGCGTAGCCGTGTGTAGCCCTGGCCTGGGTTAGACCGACGCTCTACGTGCTGTGCGCGCACCGGCTTCGCCAGATGTGCCTGGAAAAAATGCGGTTGCGCCTGTTCTCACTTTAAACTCGTGACCACAAGTCTCAGGTGGGTGTCAGGACCGTCTGTTATTAAACTGTATTTCCCCAATTATCTGCCTCCCTCACTCAGCCAGTCACCATCCTCCTGATGAGTAAACCAAAGCAGTTTCAGTGCCCCAAGCCCCCGTCTCTCTTCTGCCTTGCCGGGTATTCGCGCGCCCTGTTCTGTCCACCTGCCCTGCCCTTCTTCTGGTGGTGTGATTCCGAGGCAGCCCTGCCTCTTGCCCATGCAGACGGCACAGGCGTCAGGGAGACAGGCCTGAGCACCTTGCCATTCTTCTTCGCCTTGCACCATCAATTTTTGCTTTTCCATTGGATTGTTCCTAACAGCGCACAAAACAAACACGATTTTATCCCCCTCCTTTAAGTGTTTCTGTTCTCCCTCTAGCTGTTGTCCTTTTCTCCTTCCATTTCTTCTCTCTGAGCCCTTCCAGCCAGGCAGCGCTGCTCTCACCCCACCAAAACTGCTCTGCTCAAGGTCAGCAGTGGTCTCCCTGCGCTAAACCTAACAGTCAAATTTTAGAAGCAGCTTTGAGATCTAATCCACATGCCACATAATCCACCTATTTACATTGTACAGTTCAGTAGATTTTAGTAAATTCGCAGAGTTGGGCAACCATAAACCCAAAAAGAAACCTTGCACCCTTCAGCACATTCTCCCTTTATCCTCAACTCCCAGCCCAGCCTCAGCCAGACAGACCTTGATCAGTGGTGAGTTCCAGTCCCACGTTAGCGTTTAATGAGCACTCGTCCTTGCAAACCTTGCATTGCTCAGGACCTGACTTCTCCCTTGCTGCTCTTCAGTCCACTAGCTCCAGTCTCCCGGCTGCTAAACCTGGAGTACCACAGGATTCAATTCTGGATCTTTTCTATATCTACACAGTCTGATCCCATTCAGTCTTTGTGCTGACAGAAAGCCCGAAATACATTTAGCCCACATCTCTCACAGGAACGCCAGATTCCAACTACCCATTTGATTTCTCTCCTTGGATGCGTCTGATAAGCACCTCAATTTGTACAAATTCTGAACGTCTTCCTAATCCCCCTCAAATCTTCACCCTCCTAATGCTTCCCATCTCGCAAAAGACAATTTTGAACCTTCATTTGTTCTGCACAAGTCAAATGTCTTGGTGTCAACACTCCCTGTCTGATCTCAGCATCTAATCCATCAGCACATCTTACTCATCCAAATATTGACACCTCACTGCCACCACTCTAACATTCTGGTCCATGACACCATCGTTACCTGCCTCTTAAAGAGTTTCGCCAATTTTATCCTTGTCTCTCTTCTCCATTCAGCATTGTGAGTGATCCTTCTAAAAGCTAAATCATGGTATGTTTTAAAAGGTGTTTAATTTCCAAATATTTGAGGATTTTCCATATAAAGTTCCTGTTGCTAATTTCTAGTTTAATTCTGTTTTAGTCAGAAGTTGTCCTTTGTGTACCTTTTTTACATTTACTGAAACTTGTTTTATGGCCCCGTTAATGGCCTGTCTTACGTGAGGTGGACACGTAATGGTGAATGCCTACACGAGTGCTTGAGAGGTCCTGCTGTTGACACGGTGTCCTGCATGTTCTGTGCATGTCAGTCACCAAGTTGGTTGATAAGGTATTCACGTCTTCCGTATTCTTAATGATTTTCTGCCCCATGTAAATTACTGAGTCAGGAGTGTTGACATCCAACTGCAGTGGTGGATTTGCCCATTTCTCCTTGTAATTCTACCAGTTTCAAGTTACAAATTTTGAAGCTCTGTTGTTAGATTGAAGATTGCTGTCTTCTTGATGAATTGATCCGTTTCATCATTAGAAAGTGTTCCTCTTTATCCCTAGTGAATAATTCTTTATCCTGGAGTCTGCTTTGTGTGATAATGATAGAGCCATTCTCTTTTTTTTCTTTTTTAACTTATGGGAGTATATTTTACTTTTAACTCTATCTGTATCTCTATATTTAAAATGAGAATTTTGGGGGTTTTGGGCAGTCTTTTTATAGAAAGCATGTAGTTGGGTCTTGCTTTTTTGTCCAGTCTGCAAGTCTTTGCCTTTGGTTTAGAGTAGAGGTCCCCGAACCCGGGGCCACAGATGGGTACCAGTCTGTGGTCCTTTAGGAAAAAGGCCACACACCAGGTGAGTGGCGAGCAAGCAAGCGTGTTTGCTGTATTTATAGCCGCTCCCCTTCGCTCACGTTACTCCTGAGCTCTGCCTCTTGTCAGATCAGTGGCGGCCTGAGCTTCTCGTAGAAGTGTGAACTCTGTGGACTGCACACTCACAGGATCTGTGTCGCATGCTCCTTACAAGAATCATCATCGAACCATCCCTCTCAGCCCCCTCGCCAATCTTTGGAAAAATTGTCTTCCACGAAACTGGTCCCTGGTGCCAAAAAGGTTGGGGCCCCCTGATTTATTCAGACCGGTTAGCTTAAGTACTCTTGCCTGGAGGATCCCAGGGATGGGGAGCCTGGTGGGCTGCAGTCCATGGGGTTGCTAAGAATCAGACAAGACTGAAGCGACTCAGCAGCAGCAGCAGCTTTAGTGTAATAGCATGAAAGTGAAGTCGCTCGGTCGTGTCCGACGCTTCGCGACCCCATGGACTGTAGCCCACCAGGCTCCTCCGTCCATGGGATTTTCCAGGCAAGAGGGCTGGAGTGGGCTGCCATTTCCAAAGTTGAGTGTAAATCTATCTTCTTTCTAATTGTTTTCTACTTGTCTCATCTGTTCTATGTTTTTCTCTTATTTACTGTCTTTTAGTTTAACTAGCACTTTTTATTGGCTAATTGGCTGTATGCCTTAGTTTTTTTAGTGGTTGCTGTAGGAGTAGGGGTGTGTGTGCATCTGTATTTTTTTTTTTAAGGTAGACTGAGTTTTTACAAATGGAATCTACCTTAAAATAATGCTCCTTATAGAACATGTTACGGCTCTACACTTCCATTTTTTTCCTCTTCTTTGTTGTCAGTCATTTTATTTTTATATTTGCACACATGAACTTGTTTTAGGCAGTTTCCTTTTTAAGATATGAAGCAGGGGGAAAGTCTTATTACCAAAATCTTTGTTGTTTCCATCACTCTTCATTTTCTTGTAAAAATCTGCTTTTGGTATTTTCCTTCTGCCTGTAGAACTTTAATTTTTTAATATTACAGGTCTGCTGATAGCTTTTGCTTGTCTGAAAACGTATTTTTACTTCACTTGTGAAGGATATTTTCATGGGTATAGAGTTCTAGCTTTTTTATTGCAGCGCTAATCACTGTGAATTTCACTTTGTTGAGTGCTGGATTTTGTACTCATGTAAAAGGTGCTGGGTTTCATTCTGGCATGGGGTTATCTGGAGTTGTTCTGGTTTGGGTCTTGCTTTTCAAGTGTTAGGACAGATCCAGAGGGGTCTTTTAGGACTGACTTGCCCGCGACGGAGGCAGTGCTCTTCTAAGTAGTCCACTGAGGCTCTTCCCACCCTGCCCGGGGAGCGTGAGCTCGGCCCAGCTTCTAAGCAGTCCACTGAGGCTCTTCCCAGCCTGCCTGGGGAGCATGAGCTCGGCCCAGCTTCTGAGCAGTCCACTGAGGTTCTTCCCAGCCTGCCCGGGGAGCATGAGCTCGGCCCAGCTTCGTACCAGTTCTCAGTGCCGATCAGTCTCCAGCTTCAGGTAACTTTCTACCTGAAAATTGTATTGATTGGCACTCAAGCATAGGCCACAGATTCTGGTGCTCGCTCACTCCTTGTGCAGCAGGATATGCCACACTTCAGGCCCCTTCTGCCCTCCAGCATGGATTGGGTCCCTCAGAGTTGTGGGCCTGGCAAGGGATAGTTGAGAAGGGGATGGTGGGATCTGGTCTTTCTGGAGCTAATAGAAGCCAGGCGCATAGTGACTGCTGGGGATTCACTTGTACTCTGGACATCTCTTTCCCAGCAGAGTGCTAAAGGTTGGCAAGCACGAAGAGGAACAAACCAGAATCTTGGTCCCTGTGAGTTCATGATGCCCTTGAGGAAGAAACAGGGCTTTCAGTTAGCACCAGACACCCATCTGAGATGGTGATGGGTCTCAGGGCGCTGCTGTGAGGTCCTCCTGAGAGTTCCAGGGACGGGGGAGTTGGGGAGGAGGTGCGGGAGGCAGAGGGGAGGAGGTTGGGGAGTGCAGAAGAGGAGCTGGGCAGGATTCAGCCCAGGGTTCCTGTGTGCCCAGGGTTCCTGTGTGCGCCACTGGGGAGAGAACAACAACCCATTGTTCTCCTTGACTGCTTTATCCCTTCACAGGGACTCCAGAAATTGTGGATTGGGGACCTGAAGAATCGGAGGACCTGGGGGCACGGCTAGAAGGAGTGTTGCTGGCTGGAACACCGGGCGTGCAGGGCGTGCAGGGCGGTAGTGGCGGGGGCGGTGGGAAGAAGGCGGAGTCAGCGTCCCACTGTCACTCCAGGAGCCCTGCTTATCAGAAAGGCCCTGTCTGTGTTTAATGCTCTGCTCTTAGTTGTCTTGAGAGTCTTGACACTTTTTAGGAGGGCCTGTGCATTCATTTTGCCCTGAGCCCTGCAGGCTATGCACCAGGCCGAGGGGTTAGTTCTGTATTCTGCAGGTATGAAGGAGGGGGTCTCAGCCGCGAGGATGGGAGGCTTTGGCGAGAGCAGAGGCCCACAGAGAGCAGCCAAGGCTAGAGACAGAAGCCCGGGGGCCGCCTCCCGTGTGGGGCTGAGGAAGCCTGAGGATGCCAGGAGTGGAGGCTGCAGAGCGGGGAGCAGCAGGTGAGCGCCGAGGCTGTAGCCGGCACTGGGGTGTGTCCGAGGCAAGCAGAGCTAGCGGGGGCGTGGGGGCCCGGGGTCTGCCATTGGGCACGACACTGATCTCACCCCGGAGCCCGCCCCTGGGGCGCCTCCTACACGGGAACAGATGAGACGGTGGTTGACCTCTGACCTTCCAGAAGGCTAGGCCAAGCCCTATTAAACCTCTGGGCTATGGGGTCCACTGTGAACCGCACTAGAGCTCTTACACAGCAGATTTCTGTGCATCTCGTCGCCTCTCTCATTCCCGAATTGCCCCAAATTCGGTGGCACGTCTGGCCCTGAGAGGAGCACATCACCCTCGTGAAGAGAAGGATCTAGACGCTGGAGGAGACCTGGTCTCACAGCACGTCCTGGGGGTTCCAGCGGCTAAGGCTCCCCTGGGCCCCGCCATCTGGGAGCAGACGGCTGAGGAGTGGGCCTGGGCCCAGGAGCCTGTGGTGCTGAGAACGCAGCACCTTGTTTTGGAGTTGTGTTCTGGGGTTGGAGGGGCAGCGGCCACTGTCATTGGCTCGTCAGCCCCCCTTAGGGTGGAAGCCCTTGTTTTCCATGTTTATAGCCAGACAGCTATGTAAAGGGCGGCGTGGAGCTGTCTGCACCGTGCTTTTCCTGGTACTGAGCGAATGCCCGTCTTCACACCCTGGGCTGGCCATGCAGGCCTGTGCCTGTGCTGGGGGCGGGGGTGTCGTGCTCCCCCTGGAGCGTCCGCAGACCTGGACTTGGCTGGCTGTGCCTTCCCCGCGTCCTCCCACAGGAGGTGATGGGTAGTGGCAGGAGCCTTGTCTTCCTGTCCCCGACGGAGTTCACCAGCACACAGGAAGGTCTGGAGACGAGGCCACATGTGGTCCACGTGATCTGTGCTGCAGCTCAAGGAAAAACACCACCGTCCCTCTTCCTGGTCAGTTGGTGGCTAAGGTTCACAGACCCCTGAGCAAGGAGCCCAGCACCCCCTCCCTCCTGCAGGATGCAGCTCCGCCTCTGACCCGCCCAGATAGCCAGGGGCTCCTGAGGGGTTGTGGGCAGTGTGGGTCATCCAGTGGCGGAAAGCGAACGGAAAGTCTCTTTGGTCGGAGAATCCCAGGCCAAACTGCTGAAACCCCGTTCCTCAGGCCTGGGTGGTGGCACCAAGCATCGCTCTGATCAGGGGTGGGTTCTCTTGGGGGGTCTGCAGCTAAAAGCGGAGGCCCAGCTGCCGATGCCAGCCACACTAACCCCCAAGTGCCGGCCCTGGCTGGGGCTCCTCACTTGCTAGGCCTCCTGACTTGACTCTTAGAAAGCTGGGATGAGCAGCGGGCCCACCCTCCCCCAGTGCCTACTCCTGCACATTGGAGTAGGCAATGAGCAGCTCACCGTTGCTGTCCTTGGGAGGCTGTGAGTTAAACCGGCTCAGGAGGCGTCTGGAGCCCAGGGTTCCTGTTCTCGTTGCTCGTTTCCTGCCGGAAGTGGGGCTGGAGCTTGGGGTCAGGACTGAGGAGAGAGCTGGGCTGTGCACCGTCCTGGCCACGGCTGCTGAGGTCGGGGAGGTCACTGAGGTCCCTGTGCCCCAGCTTCATCTATAAACACAGACGGGAGGAGGAAACTGGAGCTCTGGGGGCATACCGGGGATGGCAGGGGCTCCAGGCTGCCAGCTTCGGGGTAGGGCTCGGTGTGCCTAACTGTTTGCCGCTGGTTTCGAGTCTAACACCAGAGGATAAAGATTTGTTCTCAGATCTTCGTTCTGTTTTGGAGCTGCTGCAGGGGAGGGAGTGAGTGTGGCCACCAGGGGGAGGGACCGGGCCACTGCCTGCCCCCCACCCCACCCAGGCCTGACCGTGGAGAGCATGGGGGCGCCCAGGGGGGGAATGTTGGCCCAGCCCCCACCCAGCGGCCCCAGCGGATGTCAGTGGCACAGAACTGAGTGTGCTGCTGGTGGCGTGAGAGGACAGCTGGGCTGAGCAGTGAATCCGGCCAGGGCCCACAGGCAGTGTGTAGACTCAGTGAGTCTATATCTCACGCCCGAGGGAGGCGGGGCGTAGGGTGGCAGTCGGGAGAGGCTGCGGTGGGCTCTGCCTGGTCTCCCAGGGGCCTCTGTGCGGCTGCGCACGCCTCATTTGGCTGGGACCCTCCCAGCAGGGCGTGGACGGCGTCATCTCCATGTCCGGGCTCCTCCCCAGGGACCTGCCCACGCAGAGCCATCTGGTGACCTGGCTGGGGTCCGGAGACCCCAGGTCACCACCGCGTGGACAGGGCCTCGCACGCCCTCTGAGAGCCAAGGGGGCTGCGCACACAGGGGCTCTGCTTCCTGTCCACCCGGTCCCTGCTTGGTCCGGACCCACTGTTGTGTCTCCTCCTGGCACCGTCTCTTTCTGCGCCTTTTCTTCCGTGGCTTGGGCTCCAACTCGGGGGGTCTTCCCTGTTTCAGGCGGGCGATGCCTCAGCTCCTGTCAGCCCTGTGGGAAGACGCGGGCTAGGAGAAGCGGGAGGAGGCTCTCACCAGTGGGTGCTGGGGAGGACTGGGGCGCATCGGCGACGACCTGTGGGTCACCACGGGGGCCGGAAGCAGCAGAGCCGGGTGGGGGGAGCACGAGGACCCCAGCGCTAGCGGGGCGGGGGGCTGGATCCGAGGCTGGAGTGGGCCCCCACTGGGAGAGGACGGGAGGAGACAGTGGCCTCGGGGGCTGAGGGTTCATCCGCTTCACACACATGAGCCCAGTGTGCTGCGGGACAGCGTCACCGGGTCTGTCTCAGGTCAGTTACGGTGACAAGACCATAACTTGTGAGGGACACCGTGGTTTGTTCCAGCCCTGCTCCCGGGCACCTGCCAGGAGCCAGACGCTGCCCTCTCTGGGCACAGGACAGACGAGTTCCGGGGGCCTGGCGGGCCCACTCGGGTCCGCTTCCTGCCAGCCCCCGTGGACACCACCTGAGCGGCTCCCACATCCGTCCTCTCCGCAGCCCAGGAATGCACCCCAGTGGAGGTACGTCCTGTGCTTCCAGGCTGACCCCTGGGTCCCCTGCTCCCCGAGCAGAACTGCCTTAGTGCTGGCTGAGTGATGGGGTTCTGCCAGGTCAGGCTGAGGAAGGGCAGGGCGGGCTTCTGGGAAGGACAGTCAGGCGCGCAGGGAACCTGGGTCTGCGCTGATGCGGGGTGGGGAGGGGATCTGCCAGGAGCAGCTAGGAGCCCACGGGCAGGAGATGAGCCCATGGGGTCCATGCCCAGAACCCACTGGCCCCCAACTGTGCTTGTGTGACTGTCCCCAAAGCCTACTCTGGGGGAGACGGAGTCGGGTCCAAGGACCCACCTGAACTTCCTCCTTTCCCAGGAAACATGGGCGCCTCGCCTGGGACTGGAGCCCACTACAATGGAAGCTGTCAGTCCCTGGTGTTCTGAGCCGGGAGCATGTTCTAGAAAGTATCCACCAGGGAGTACTTGTGCCGTGGAGGGGGCTGAGACCAGGGTGGGCAGGGCAAGGCTGACCACAGGTGTCCACACTGGTAAAGGTGGGCTGGCAGAACCCCCAGAACAGCCACACATGGCAGACAGGAGTCAGGCTTCTGAAAACCTGTGTGAAGCGGGTCTGCTGTGGGCACCCTGCCTTGATGAGAAGGAGGGGATCGAGGGGCTGGGCCCACAACAAGGGAGACTGGTTGAGACCGCCCACCCTCCCTGTCTTCCCTGACCGACTGGCTGCAGCTCCTGCAGCTTCCCACAGAAAGGTCCTGCTGGCCGTGACGCCCGGCTCTGCGGGCCCCGTGGGGCAGGGCGGGCTGGGCCCTGGGGTGGTTTGAGCAGCCATTGGTGGGAAAGGAGGCTAGGCCGGGTGTCCCAGGCAGGCTGGGGGCCGCTACGCCTGTGAGAGCGCCGCAGCCCCTCAGGCACGGCCAGGGGACCCCCGCCCCCACGCAGGTGTGTCCCGAGCACCCGGGGGCTTCCGCAGGCTCTAGGAGGGGCCCGGCCTCCAGGCAGGCCCGGCCCTTGGCTCCCCTCAGGGCCCCCCATTCCACGACCGGGCCCAGAGCAGAGGGGCTGTTCTGTCTACACACACGGAAGGAGGCGTCAGACGTGCACGTGGCCTTTAATAGCTCGGTGGGCACTGTTTCTGTCGATGAAGGGTTTGTGAACTTATTGCAGGACAGAGCCAGGAATGTGGAAACGCCCGTCACTCAGCGGGGGCTCAGCTGATGCCACCCCCGTCGGCCAGCCGTCACCGTGAGGGTAGCGTGGGGAGCTGGTGGTCAGTCCACATGCGAGGCTCCGGAGCGAGGTCAGGCAGCCGGAGTGGGGTGGAGCTCAGGCAGGAGCCTGGAAGCGGGTCGGCCCGCCCTCAGGGCACCGTCTCCTTCCCGCCTTCCCTGCATTCCTCTTTCAGGTTCTCCGCGGTGAGCTTCATCTGCTGTTGAGAGAACACAGGACGCGCTGAGCCACGCAAGCCTGGGTGGAGGTACCTCAGGGGCACCCCTGACATGCTCTGGGAGACGCCTGGCGCTGCTCCTTGAGGTCCGGGGATGCACACTTGGAACCGAGGAGCCAGGTCCACTGATGGGGCCCGAGGCTGCCCACGGGTCTGGAGCCTGTTTCTGACCCAGAGGAGCGGGAAGCGGTGGGTGTGGGTGGAATGTGCTGAGTGCGCCCAGCTCGGTCGGGGTTTACAGACGCTGAAGTGAGAAGCAGCTGGCACCTCTTCCTCCCTGGACCTCCAGTAGAAGGCGGGAAACCACAGGGCTGGGTGCTGGGGCCTGATCTGGGGCCAAGTCCTTGCTCTGCCCCTGCACACCAAGTGACCTCGGAAGTGTGACCGCTGAGCCTCCTGTCACACCCGCTCTGTGGGTGAGAGGTACACACCCTGCAGGCTGATGCTGGGGTTACCGCCCCTGAAGTCCCTGGCCCAGAGCAGAGGCCCCAGAAGAGCGGACGTCTCACCACCCATCTGTCCCAACAGCCACATCCAGGAGCATCGGGGACATCCTGTGAAGGCTCAGAGGAAGGGGCCCGCACCCAGGACCATGGCCTGTGAGGAGGGAGCACTCCAGCTCCAGTCCTGGGGCCCCACCCGGCCACGGGGCCTGACACCTCTGCCATGGGCGCTGGAACACGTGAGTACAGCTCTGCACTGTTGACTGAATCAATTACGCCTTTGGAATTTGACTTCACGCAAACACACAGATTTTTGATAACAGCTATTTACTGATGGAGCAAACACAACTCTGAGCACAAACACGGCTGGGGCCGGGTCCCTGGCTGCCCTCCTGGGAGCCCCAAGTGCCACACGGCTGGACAGGACACACACTCCCTCCGCTTTTGGGGAGGAGACCCCTCTGCAGACTGTAAGTCAGAGTCTGTGCCTCCTGCTCCGCTCTGAAGGCCGCTCTAGATCTCCAGTAACTCAGGAGGCCCCCTTCACTCCAGACAGTCTTCATCTCTCTCGCCCTGGGTTTAGGAGACATTTTCAAACGTCTTTTCATGAGAGAGAAAAAGGGGTTGGGGGACAGAATTTGACAAGGAGCCATCAGAAATTGAAATCTAAACTGATGAGGATAAAATGTTCCCTAGTTTCTCACAGAATCATACAGCCAGGAGTCCTCCTCCACATGGAAAGGAAAATCATAATGAGGTTTTTTTTTTTTTTTTTTAAGTCTTTATTGAGTTTGTTACAATATTGCTTCTGTTTCTATGTTGTGGGTTTTTGGCCAAAAGGCATGTGACCTTAGGTCCCTGACCAGGGATCGAACCTGCATGCCCTGCACTGGAAGGCGAAGTCTTAACCACTGGACCGCCAGGGAAGTATCCACAATGGGTTTTGATCAAACGAATTTTGATTTAAAGGTGCCTCTGAGGTTCAGACAGCCCTGAGGTGCAGACAGCCCCCCTCCATCTGTGTGTGTGGCTGTAGATAGGCCCTCTCCCGTGAACGACCCTGCTCCAAGTGACCTAATTCTGGGGATGCCTCTTTTTTCAGGTCCAAGGCCTGGGAAGAGACTCTGAACCCACCAGGCTGGATGACTCCCACCTGCAGTGCCGGCCCTGCTGAGGGCAGCTCCTAAGGGCAAGGGTCTGCACTGGACTGCGTGGCTGGAATCAAAGGTAGGGACCTCAGCCAGGACTCTCCATCCCCTTGGCCTCTGGGTTGGGCCAACCCTCCCCTGATCCCCCCTTCCCACCCTGGGTCCCACAGGGCTCCATCTGTCTCATGGAGCTTTGTGATCCCCAAAGGGCATATTGCCCACAGTGGGTTGAGGAGCTGGGGCTCAGCCTGTCTCCCCCTTGTCTTCCACACCCCCAGCTGGCTATGCTGAGCAGAGAGCAGGACCAGACCTTAAGACCCTAAAGAAAAACCTAAGAGGGAACAAACTGCCACAGCCCGCCTGCCTGAGGTGAAGAGTGAAACCGTATGTGAGGTCAGTGAGCGACGCACCAACCTTTCCTGCACAATCGGGGCGGGTCTCCACGGCTGCTACCTGAGAGACGGGGTTGGAGGCCATCTGGCCCTGGGTCACCCAGTTGCTTTCCACTGCTCACAGGTCTGCATTCCCTCACAGTGTGTGGTCCTGGAACTCGTAATGAAACTGCCCACATCCTCCTCGCCTTCCAGCAAAATGGGAGGCTTTAGCAGAACTAACTCTAGAAGCATGAAAGTTCTGATCTGAAGGAACCTTGGTGATTATCTGGTGCTATGGTCCCTGGACCTTGTTAAATGCAGACTCTTGGTCCCTCCCTGAGATGATAAAATGCCATCATGCTGGTTTGTAGAGGGAGCCAGGACTCTCTTGAACTTTTACCAGGCCCTCCAAGTTCCTCCACAGACAAACCTAGGCCTGGCAGTCTGATTTGTGGTCTGCCATCTTTTACCAGAAAGCAAACTGGATCACTGGGCAGGTCCAGACCACAATCCGTGCTGAGGGTGCTGGGGTGGACTCCAGGCTGCCTCCCACAGCTCAGCTCTTTGGTTGAGGGCGCTTCAGCTGCCCTGCTGAAGAGGGTGGGGTGGGAAGGAGCAACGTTATTCCCTTAAAAAAAAAAAAAAAAAGCTGGCTTCTTTGAGGACTTTAGCATCAAAACCTTTAAAAATATAAGCAGGATAATAATGCTGACTTCTTTCCCATTAAGAAGCATCAGAATGAAGAGCAAATGAAATTTTCCTCAACTCATGAGTCATTAAAACACTCATGTTCCAAATTATTCTTTAAAAAGCACAGACTGATTTTTGGCATCATTATTAGCAATGATTATACAGGCAGACCCTTTACTGTGCTTCGCAGGTATTTTTTTTCAAACTGAAGGTTTGTGGGCAGTCCTGTGTTGAATGAACAATTCTATCGGCATTTCTTGAACAGCATTATTTTTTAAGGTTATGTACACTGTTTTTTTTAAAACATAATGCAGTTACACACTCAATAGACTATACTACAGTATAAACATTACTTTTATATACAGGAGAAAGAGAAAAATTCACAACTTGCTTTAACTGCAGTGGTCTGGAACCAAACCCACAGTATCTCGGAGGTCTGCCTCTTAACAGGAACCAACTCGCTAAGTGTGTTGGCCAAACGTGCACCTTAACCTGAGACAAGGTGAGTGACAGGATCCCTTTTCCCTGCGGAGAAGTAGAGAAGCGCTGTCTGAGACCTGCCCTGCTCCGCACCTCCAGACACCTCCCCTCCCAGACTCGTGGCTGCTCCCTCGCTGAGCCCGCAGTCACTCTTGGGACCCTTCTCTTCACCTGACTCAGGAAGTCAGCTGACAACACCCTACCGGTTTCCAGCTTGGTGGCAGCTGCTGTTACCCCTTCCCCCAGAAGGACCCTGCGCATTCCTCTCCCCGGTATGCTGCAGGCTGTCTCCGAGGCCGAGCACCTCCCCTGCCCCCTCCATTCTGATTTAATGGAAGGCTCCCTGGGTGATTTTCCTGGGCAGCTGGGGTGGAGAAACACTGCCTGGAAGGAAGCCACTCGGCAGTTAAGGTGGGGGGTGGCGCGGGCAGGAGGAGCAGGACTGGGGCCTCCATTGCCCACAGCTCTGCCTGCGCTTGCTGTCCAGCCTGACAAGCACGTACCTGTCTCCTCTGCCCGTGTCACTAGCTTGAGATCATGTAGTTCAGAGTCAAGGCAGACTAAGCAAGGGTCTGCCATTCCTTGAAAAAAGGAAAGGAGAGAGCAGGCCTTCTGACGTGCACCACTTTTTCACAAAGGTAAGCTTTGTCTGAGACCTAGAGAGAATTCCCTCCAACGAGCAGCACCTCCCCGTGCCCCGCCGCCAGCTCTCTCCCAGTCTTCCCTGCGCAGCCCCAAACTTGGGACATCATCACAGATGGCTCCCTGCCCCTCCCCGTCAGGTCCTGTGGCCTCCGCCTGCCAAGCACACCGCCTCCTCCCACCTTAGGACTGTTGCCCCTCCTGCCCTGAAACCACCTCCCAGAATCCCCACCCGTCTCCAAAGGCAGCCTGAGCTGTGTTTAGAGCAGGGGACCAGAAACATGCCACTCGAGGGGCTTCCCAAAGACTCAGGGCTAAGGCTCAAGTCCCCCTTTTCTCTCTCACCCTGCAGCCTTGGCTTTGCCCCTCAGCCTGGCTCCTCCCGGAGGACGTGTCTCCTGTAACTCCTAGCCTGTACTCGGGCTGTTGGGCTCTCCGTTCTCTGTGGAATGTCCAGCTCTCCTCTCCTGACTCCCCGGGCCCTCCAGCAGCTGCACCCCCAGTTGCTGCTCCGGAACTACCTGTGGGGGAGCCCCCAGCACACTTCCAGCAGCAGCCCGAGAGAGGACAGCGCAGCCTCCGGGAGAGCAGCATGGGTGAGTGAGATACACCCGTCTTCCTGAAGTTAGCATCATTTTCTGAACCCAGCCACATGTCCGGTACCAGTGAGCACACGCTGTGATACGGGCTGCACGTCGAGTGCCAGGGCTTCCGAGTCCAGATGGTGACCTGGCCAGTGCAGACCTGGGTCCAGCCCCTCAGGCCTTCAGGGCTGGCTCTGGCGAAGGGAAGGGGGCTTTGCAGGTAGAGCTGGGGGAAGAGGAGGATGGAAAGACACCTGAAAGCAGCTGGGTCCCTGCTGGAAACCAAGACGGTCCAAACCCAGCTCCCCCACCCTGTGAGGTGTGGTGGCCACAAGTTCAGTAACTGCACGAGCTGACCCTGGGGAACAGAAGTGTCAGTTTGACTTAAAGAAAACTAATGTCTACTTAAATCTTTTGGAAGGAGGTGATTGAAGTGGTGAAGTAGAAGAACGCAGAGTCCACTCCACCCACAAATACATCAAAACTACACTTAAACTGGAACAGTTTTCACAGAACACCAGCTGAGAGCAGCTGGGTATCTCAAATACCCGGCACTGAAAGAAAGATCCCCACTTAACCTGGTAAGACTAAAGGCAAAAACTGGGGCAGGGAGAATCCAGGTGGGGCCTGTGCCCCAAGGGAGGGAGCTGCAAAAGAGGAACCTCCTGTGCCAGGACAGAGGGAGGCTGCAGGGGCCTGGACTTTGCCCACGAGGAGAGTGCACTGGCCACCAGCAGAGAGAGAGGAGCCGAAACTGACAGCAGCCACATCCCCATGCTTCCCAGCCTAAGACATGCGCCTGCTGTTACGTGCCTGGTACTGAAACTTGGGCTTTGGCGGACACACCCGAGGAGGGGACTTGCTTTGGTGGTGTGGTCCAGAGCACAAGTGTGCGCATGCCAAAGGCAGGTGGAGCTGATGCGCAACCTCTTGCAGTGGAGACGAGGTCAGTTTTGTGGCTGTGCATCGTGGGTGGCGGGCAGTGTCTCAGAGTTGCCTATCCCAGCAGGAGCGCTGCAGTCCCACCTCCCTCTCACTGCAGCTTAGATCCGGGTCTGGGGGCTTCTACTCCTACAACTGGGGAGCAACCCCTAACCCCCAACGGGGCAGTGACCAGCACTGAGCAAAGAGGAGGCCCTGATCATCACGGCACCGCGGCCAGCACAGCCTGAGCCAAACACATGGCTGGTGTCCACAGCAAATACAGCCTTTGCACCAGAAATACTAGAGTGACATAGTTCTACAGAGGGGTGTGCCCACATAAAAACAGTCTTTCAGGACTATAGTACATCATGGTTTCTCCTAAATTTATAGAGAAAAAGAAATACATGTAAATAGAGGAACCACTCCTGCCTAAGAGAATCCCCTGAAAGAGCAAACAGGCCCTTCCAGTCTGGCAGGCCCCAAGTTCCAAAGGGAGGTGTAAAAACGCTGAAGTGATTAAGAAGGCCATCAGTAGAAATGCAGATCCCTGTAACAAGGAACTGGAAACCATAAGGAAGAGCCAGTCAAAATCAGACAACTCAATTGCCAAGGTGAAAAACCATTAAGTGACCTGTAACAGAAATCACCCAATCAAAACAGCAGACAGAAAGAAGAAAAAAATGAAACATATTAGGTATATAAGATAATACTAAAGCATGCCAACCTATGCATTATAGGGATTTCAGGAGGAGGAGAAAGGGAAAAGTAGATCAAAAATGTATTTGAAGAAATTACGGCTCAAAAGAGTGAAGAAGGAAAAATGTATTCATAGGTGAAAGAAATAGAACCCCAAACAGGATGAATCCACACGGACCCACACCAAGACGTGTCATAATTAAGATGCCAAAAGTTAAACAGGATTCTAAAGGCAGCAAGAGAAAAAGTCAGTTACAAGGGAACCCCCCTAAGGCTACCAGCTGATTTCTCTGCAGAAGTGCTGAGTGTGTCTTACCACTCTCTGGCCTACAAAGTCCCCAAAGGGAAAAATCTGCAACCTAGGACACTATTCAGAAGGATTATCATTTAGAATAGAAGGAGATGGAAAGAATTTCTCAGATAAGCAAAAACTGAAAGGAGGTCTCTAGATAGAAAAAAGCAAGAACCTATAGGAAAGGGAAAGTCACATTAGGAAAGGCAGATACATAAAAGGATTGAAGATCAATACTATATGCCAGCACATAATCATTTTCACACACACAAAAATATCAACTACGAGATGTAATTTTGTGATTTCCTGTGATTCTGATGAGTCACAAAATGAGGAGGGGAGTAGGAAAACGTACATCTTTTAGAATGTAGAGCAAAGAGTGTGCATGACTGTCAGTCAAGCAGATATAATAATTACTGTTATAATAATAAACGAGTTAATAAATTTGAAAACCAGGGTAACCACAAATCAACTCTCAAAAATCATTAAGAAATCAAGCATAATACAAAAGAAAATTATCAAGCCACAAAAGGAAGAAAAGAACAAAGAAGAAATTTAAAATGTCAGTAAATACAGACCTATCAGTAAATACTCATATATCAGTGGGCTAAATGCTTTGATCAAAAGACACGGAGTGACGGACTGAATAATAAAACGAGAACCTACAGCATGCTGCCTCCAGGAGACCCACTTTAGAACGAAAGACACATGGGTTAAAAGTGAGGCTGTCGTCTTCGGAGAAATGGCTATTTAGGCCCATTTTTTTCATTGGGTTGTTTGGTTTTTTTGATATGAGTTGCATGAGCTGTTTGTGTGTTCTGAATATTAATCCTTGTTGGTTGCTTCATTTGCAAATATTTCTCCAAAGAACACATACAGATGACCAATAGACACATGAAAAGATGCTCACCATCACTAATTGTTAGAGAAATATCACCTGACACCAGTCAGAATGGCCATCATTAAAAAAAAAAAAAATCTACAAACAAGAAATGCTGGAGAGGATATGGAGAAAAGGAAACCCTCCTACAGTTTGTACCAATTTACATTCCTACTACCACTACGTAGAACAGTATGGAAGTTCCTCAAACTAAAAATAGAACTACCATGTGACCCAGAAGTCCTATCCCCCGGGCATATACCTGGAAAAAACCATAATTCAAAAAGATAGATACACCCCAATGTTCACTGCAGCACTTCTTAAAATAGCCAGGACATGGAAGCAACCTAAATGCCATCTACAGGGGTGGATAAAGATATGGTACGTATGCACAAGAGGGTATTACTCAGCCTTAAAAGGAACAAAACAGTGCCATTTGCAGAGATGGAGATACGCCTGGAGACCGTCATACAGAATGAGCAAGTCAGAAATAGAAAAGTTGTATAATATGGATTCTATGTGGAATCCAGAAAAACTGTACAGATGAACCTATCTGCAAAGCAGAAACGGACAGATGCAGAGAACAAACTTACAGATTCTAAGGGGATGGAGTGGCATGAACTGTGAGATTGGCATGGACTTATACACTCTACTGTGTATAAAATAGATAACTAATGAGAACCTACTGTATACCACAGGAAACTATTCAGTAATATCCTGTGATAAACCATAATGGAAAGGAACATGAAAAAGAATATATATACAACTGAATCACTCTGCTGTACACCAGGAACTAACACTGTAAATTAACTACACTTCAATAACATTAAGAACAAAACAAAACATGGTTACCAAAGGGTAAGGTGGGTGAGATGGATAAATTCGGAGTATGGGATTAATAGATACACATCACTATATATAAAAAAAGACCACAAGAATTTACTGTATGGGACAGGGAACTACATTCAATATCTTGCAATAACCTATAATGGAAAAGAATCTGTGGCTGTACCCTTGAAACTAACACAATATTGTAAATCAGGTGTAGTGTAATAGAATTTTTAAAAAGTCATATTTTGAGCCTGTGTTCTCTGCATATTTGAATTTCAGAGCAAAATTCCCAGGAGCTAAAGCCATTTCAAACAGAAACCTCACAGATAACATCTTCCAGGTGAGAGCGGGGGCTCACAGAAGCCCGAGGCCTGGTTCTCAGCTGCCCTGGGTGTGCGTGGCGCTGGTGCTGCTGCAGCCAGGAACCCGAGCCGCACGTGTTAGCAGCCACAGGCGATCAGAGCTGCTCATCACTCTAGACCTGCCAGGGCCGCGGGCCCTGGGGTTCCACAGGTGGCGGCAAGGCACTGGTTGCGAAGATGGTGAAGTGCCACCAGGGAGAGTCTGCTCTACCTCCCTGGGTTTGGGAAACGTTAGGAACGAAAAGCCCTCATCAGAGCTGCTCTCTGCTGGGCTCCTTTCCCACTCCACCAATATTTTCTTCAAGTTAAGTGATCCTTGGTTAAGTGACCACTTACCCAAAATCCGTATGAAATCACTAAGGGAGAAGTCTTAACAGACGCCTCCGTGGGTGCCCGGGCCTCCAGGCAGGGCAAACACACTCCGTATAGACCGTTTCCCGCAGGCAGTGGGGCTCAGGCAGCGCCCAAGTCCTCGCGCGTCACACATGCTCCTCGGCGCCAGCTGCATGGGCGTCTCGGCTACTGACATCCCCGCTCCTCCCCGTTCCCTGCATTTCTGACTGTGCTTCTATGTCAAAACCTCTTTTTTCCTCCTGCTTTGCTGACATAACTTTTAATGTCTATTACATTCTGTCACCCACTTGTAACTTAATTAACAGTGACCGCTGGCCACTTGATGTGAACAGCCGACTTAGTGGAAAAGACCCCGATACTGGGAAAAGATTGAGGGCAAAAGGAAGAGGGGAGCAGAGGATGAGCTGGTTGGATGGCATCACTGACTCAATGGACATGAATCTGAGCGAACTCCGGGAGATGGTGAAGGGCAGGGCGGCCTGGTGTGCTGCAGTCCACGGGGCGGCAGAGTCAGACCGAGGGACTGAACAACAAGCAACACTTAGGTTACGCAGCAGGTGCTGATATTTTCCCCAAATTAAGTGATCCTGAACACTTATCCAAAAATCCACGCGAAATCACTGAGTGAGAAATCTTAACAGACACCTCTGTGGGCGCCTGGGCCTCAGTGTAGGGCGAACACACTCTGTATACATTGTTTTCCGCGGGCAGTGGGGCTCAGGCTTACTTACATTCCATATAAGGTACATACACTATTTGTTCCTCCTAACTGCCCCTATGAGAGGCACACTGTTATCAACATTTTAAACATGAGACACAGGGAAGTTAAAATCCTGCCCGAGGTTGCACAGTTCAGAGGGGGTCTGCACCCAGTCCTGGCTCCAGGGCCCGCCCTGTGGGCCTGAGCTGCCCGGCTCCTGCTTGATAACATGCCAGCTCTGGGCTGCTTTTGGACCACCTAGAACATCACCCCACTATCCACAGGGTTCGCCCATGATGTTTTGAGATTCTGACTCCAACGAATCACACTTCCATCCTGTGAAGGTTTGCCTGTATTTTGGAAATGCTAGGTGAGGCTGAAATTTTGTCCTGTCCCACCTGGCCCAGATTTTTTTCTGCTTTGGCTAAATCTCTCTAAACCAAGGAGTCCAGCTCTAGAACACACCATGGTTACCCTACCCTGACCTTTAAGCACAAATTGAATCAAGATTTTTAAAAGTTGCTTAAAATTCTGGAAAGTTTGAGTTAATAAAAAGCACAGAAATCCATTTGAGTATGTTTCAAAGAATGGCTTCTAAAGGGCACAAGAACAAGAAAGTATGGAAAATGTGGTGGGGAAGTTAGTTGGCAAAGCACAAGCACTTGAGTCGCTAAAACTTGGAAAAGAAAACTAGTGACAGGCAAACTGCTTGAGGGGGCATCCCCAGCGGAGGGAAACGTAAAGAACGGCAAACCTAACGCTGGCAGCAAAGTGCCACTCAGCACCTGCAGTGGGGAGTCAAACTGTTCAGGAATCATCCGGGCACAGGAAAGGCTAAGATAAGCCATGTCTCCTTTGCTGGATAATGAGAAAAGCAATAACAGATGCTTAAAAGGCCGCCGAGTCGAATGGATGTCATGTGGACACGCCCAGACATGAGAGTGGAGAATAAGAGCTCTGGGCTCTGGCAGGCCTCGAAGACATGCACAAGGGGGACAGCAGAGCGGTGGGGCGAGGCCAGCTGAGGTGGACCATGCCTTAGCCCTGGCCACTCAGGCCCGGAGCAGTGGGCCCCACCGTGTGGGCTAAGGTCAGAATGCAGATGGCGTCTCTAAGAGAGGAGGGTATCGAAACAAAAAGAACCAGTGTCCATGAGATCAAAAACAAGCCATGACTAATCATGAAGAAATAATATATATAAAAACCATGATGAATACTTCTGGAACATCGCATCATGTAATGTGCATCATGGCCGTATCAGAGGCAAGGGACATCACAGGGATGGCCCCAAATGGCAGGACAGAAAAGTCAAAGGGGACGCCAATTCTGTGTAAGAAAGGGAAAAGAGCATTTTGTATTTTGGCAAGTAATGATGTAAAACTAGTACAGTGCCTCCCAAATCAGAGGACTAATGACCAAGTTTCTTGTAAAAAATGGAGTTCCTTTTTTAAAGGCAACACTCACTGTAGTAACTAGATCTCTGGTTGTGATGTCATCCTGCAAACTGACGTGCAGGAGGAAATCATTCAGGCTCTGCTACAACACGATCCTGGGCTGTTTATCAGGAGAGAGAGGTCGCCAGTCTGATCTGTCACCATCAGCCCACAGCACCAACACTTCCACAATGCTGCCAGGACACTGGCCCAGTTGTCTGGGCCATCCAGGTGACCCAGAGCATCTGGTCTGCAGGAGGCACTTCCTGGACAAGAGGTGCACAGGAAGTAGCTGCCTCTTGCTCTGGACACAGGCCTGGGAGGAAGGGTATGCCCTTCCAGTCTGGAAGCCTGATGGCAGACGATGGGCAGGGGGCCTCTCCTCCTGTAGCACGAGTTTGTTGAGGTCAGGAACCCCCTGTGGAGTTCACAGGTCACTCAGGTTCCTGGGGACACAAGACCCAAGGAGTCTGGAACCAGCCAAGGCCGTGGCATGATCTCTCAGTCCTCATCTTTAATGGGCAGTAACACCCCCAGCTCAGGGTTCAGGCCGGGGGGCAAGGCATGGATGGGGGAGGACACAGGGGTAACAGCACCCGCCCACAAGGGGCCGCACCAAAGAAGCCTCCCTGTCCACCGGCTCCTTCCATGAGTCCCGAGTCTCATGAGATGCGACTCGGGGATGGGTCTTCACTGTGGCAGGAAGGAAAAACCCAGAGCTCAGAAAACAAAAGGCTGAAGTAAACAGTCCACTAAACAACATGTAGGAGACCGTCCACTGCCCACACCAGGGCTTCAACCAAGAATTTAAAACACTTTAAGCATTCTTCCTAAATATCAAGGGGGAGTTGCGCTCCATCTAAGGAGACAAGGCTGGTCACCACCAGGAGAGAGTGAGGGGCTGCCTCTGTGCCCGTGGCAGCCGCACCCCTTTCTGGCCCCATCCCCGCTGCAGACGCTCCTCCCCCGTCACAGGCGTGACTTCAGGCCACAAGGCGCCAGAGCACCCGTCACCCATGGCAGCGCCCCTGGCACTGCTGGGCTTCTCCCATCTACATGGGGTGTGGCCCTTTGATCAACACAACATCTATATCCTCCATTCATGTCAAGGTGATATCTAAAAGTCAACATGATGACTAGAACCAAGGCCGTAATCACTGTTGACTCTGATTTTATTGCCTCCACCCCCAGGGCTAGGAATGGCCAGCTGGTGCCTGTTGATGAGCGGTGCTGCCGGCACCGACGCCCCTTCTGAAGTGCCTGGTCAAGGTGGGGCCAGAAATGGCTGATGCTTGATCTCTTTCTGCAAGAAAAACAACCCCTATTAGGCAGACACGTGAGTGTTCATTCTCTTGATTTCCTTTTTTTCAAAACAGCTACTTCCCACCTCCAAAGCTTGTGAACAAGGACGAGGCCCCATGTTGTCTCTACGTCTTCACTGCACTTGAATTCCCCGTCACCTGCATCCCTCCGGGGGCAGGGGGGTGGCAGGAGGTGCTGGAACTGACGGCACTGGCCCGGCCCGGCCCCCACTGCTCTGTCCTCTAAAGCTGCAGCGGCATACTGCCGTGACATCCATCCCAAGAACCCACAGCATCCAACCGCAGGGGACATGTCTGTGGCTTCCCACTTCCTCTTTCATACTGATGCCCAGAACTGACCTTTCTTAGAGGAACCAGGTTAACAGTGTGTGTACACGGCAGAAACACCTGCCTCGGGACACAGGACAGCTTTGTTCATGAAGAAGAAATGACTTCTCCGCAGACCTGTACTCTAGGTGTTTGAGAGCAAAGAACCCAAGACCCCAGTGTGATCATAGCATCCAGTCCATGTGGTCAGTGCTCTCTTTAGTGTGACCTTTGGAAAAAGAGATCACGGTCCCCTCTGAGGTTAATCCATCAGCCAGCACAATCCTGCTTATGCCTTGGACTTTGGTTCTGACAAAAGTTCTAACCAAAAATCACGTGGTCTGGAGTGGGTCAGAACTCAGCCTCCTTACTCTGTCATTTAGAAACATGAGCTGCTACATACAATACATGTTGAATTAAACATGTCTTCACCTATTCAGTTCTTCCTCTATCATCGTCACAGTTTTCTTGTGTGAAGCCAAGAAGAGCAGAGAGCATAAGAGAGAAGCTATTTGCTAACAGGGACTCCCCTGGTAGAAGTCATAAAATACAGATGATTTCTGCCTGTTACCCTGAATGACCTGCAAGTCATTTTGTTAAGACAGGATCAAGGTTTTAGGAGCACTCGGCCAGGTTTGGGTGGAGTGATATCTGTTGTCTCCAGCAAAGCCCATGGCTGATTCACAGGTAAGTTATGTGGCTCTAGAAGAGGCAATCAAACCAGTGTTTCTATAAGCTGTTTTGGACAATCAGAACAAACCAGCTTGTATCAAACAGTCATGCAGTTGTTCAGGTTGTGGGCATATATGTTTTTACCCTTTGAACCAAGCATTCCAGGTAAGTAAGTGGCAAGCCACGCAGATAAATGCTGTTATTCATATAGGCTTAATTAGACAGGCATGAAATGACTGGAAGGGAAGAGGATACCATCCATAATGACTAATAAAATAAGCTTGGGGTCAAGGCCTCAGCATTCCTGATTTCACAAAGGAACTGGTATCAGTAGGAAGGCTTCCCCTGGTGGCCTAGAAAGCTACTGACGCCCTGGGTACACGCTTGGCCACGTGTCCTGAGCTGGGAGGAAGTGATGGCAACCACAAGAGGAAAGCACTTGCTGAAAGGAAATGGAACAAAACCAACAGCAGGTGAGTCGGGGCCCAGTGGCCTCGACCCAAGGAGATGATAGCTCTTTTCAAACATGCTGCACACTCAAGCTCACCCCACGGCACCGGAGCCCCGCCCTCCTGGGACTGCTCCTCACCCTCCGGGAAGCCGAGTCCCACTGACCCACTGACAGTCTCCAACCCGGCTTGGCATGCTCTGTGCTGGGAAGAACTTGCAGCTCCTGGAAGAGGGTAGGAGACTCCTGGGCTTCTGGCCAGGCTGGCACACTGGACTGGCCCTTGAACCCGCCTCTCGGGTCTTCTCTCCGGGTCCTCTAGTCCCCTCCTCGCCTCCTTCTCCCCCACCCTCAACGCCAAGGACAGGGCAGCAGGCCGTGCTCGTTTCTCACCTCCCAGACTAGCACCTGGCAGCTGGTGGCCAGTCTTCAGGTCCCACCGCTTTACAGGAACCTGTGAATTCCTGCTGCTCTTCAAAGACACACATGTGTTGCCCCTTCCACAAAGCCCACTGGCTGCTAACGGAAGGTGCCAGCCCACACCCTGTGCTCCTGCTTCGCCATGCCTGGGCGCAGAGGCAGGCCCAGACGGCAGGCTCCCAGGGCAGGGTCCCCGCAAGGTGGGTGATCGAGGTGTCCCAATCTGTGGGTGAGCCCGAGGGGCAGATGGAGCAGACGCACAATTCTGTGCTGAGACCAACGGTTCCTGCCCTTCCTGGTGACTACAAATGCCTCGCAGGGCACACTTTTCTTCCCGAGGCTTCAGCATCAGAATCCCTGTGCCTTCAAAGGGCCATTTCTACAGCTCGGGGAGAGCTGAAGCTCTAGCAAGGGGATGAACAGCTTGTGGACGACCTCCTTTAGCACAGAAGCAGAAGCCCACTTACAACCACAGAGATTTGACAGCCCCTTTGGAGCAAAGTGTGGTGGGTTCTCAGGCAGTGAGACCCAAACCTGGATGGCCAGTCATCATCAGTCTGTACCTGATGATCTTCCATAAAATGAGTTCTCACTTGCAGTGTTCATCTAGCAGGTTTGGGAATTTCTTTTTACAAACTCTAAAATTTGCTGTTATTTCAAACTGACAGAAAAAATCGCAAGCAGACTAAAGAGATCTTAAGTAAAATACCCTTACTCGGATTTACCAACTAGTTCCGCTTTGCACTCTGCTTTATCATTTAATTACCTTTTCCTTAATCATTTGAGAGTAAGTTGTAGACAAGACACCCCTTGCCCCTAAGCACATCCATATATATTTCCTAAAAACAAAGCCTTTTTCTTACATAGTACAGGAGAATGTTCCCTGATGATTTTGAAGGGTGAGGTGATGGTTATTTCCTATTTTATCAAACTTTCCAGATGTTATCAAGTTGACAGAATTCAGAAAGTATAAAAACAGCTGGGAGCCCCTAAAGCTTCACCGCAGGATGATGAGACAGCAGCTGGCTCTTCTGAGGAAAAGCAGACAGTGATGCCCACACACTTCCCTCACGTTCACGGCAGATGTGATTTTGATGAGCTGGGGTACAACAGGACCATGTCAACAAGCGTTCCACGGAGCCGGGATCAATGGCCAGCAGTCTGTGAGAGCCCTGTGACAGCCCCTGCCTGCGCAAACCCCTCCCTCGGAGTGTTGGCTGGACCCAGGACTCACCTGACCACAGAGCATAGCACCCCTCTGGAGTGAGGGGTCCAGAGACGAGACCACAGCGAGGCTGCGCTTCCGTCCTGGGGGCCCCTCTCTCACTCGCTGGCTCTGATGGGAGCCGGCGGCCGGGTACGCACAGCCCCGTGGAGGGGCCCACACAGTGAGGGATGATGTCCTGGCCCTGAGGCTGGGAGCCTGGGAGGGGACCCCCGCTCCGGTCAGCCGTGAGATGCCTGCAGGCCTCGCCGACTCCTGGATTACAGCCTTGAGGGGCACACTGGTGAGCCTGTGCAGACACACGGACACTGTGAGGGGCCAGCTTCTGTTTTGGGGACACTTGCTATCCAGCAGTAGATGCAGGGGATGATCATGATGGAATATCACCAGATCTCATCTGAAGTAAAAATATGCTTGATTTCATGAAGCTCCGGTCGGTGGTAATCAAGGGTCTAGGGGTCCTGGCCACAGAGGAGGGAGGCGGTCACTTTACTCTCTCCTCTTCTGACTACTCAGCCTCTCAAATGAATCCTTTTGAATGACTTTTAAGTTTATTTTTAAAATACAAAAATAGATAGAAACCTGCTGTATAACACAGGGAACTCTACTTAATACTCAGCAATGACCCATATGGGAAAAGAGTCTAAAAAATAGAGTGGATATATATATATATGTATAACTGACTCACTTTGCTGTACACCTGAAACCAAGAGAACACTGCTGAACAACCACACTCCAATAAAATTAAAAAAAAAAAAAAACAGAATAAAAGGGCCAGTAGAAGAGGTGGGATGATTTGCTTATTTTGGCAATAGGTATCGATGCATAAGTGCTAGTACTGGTTTGTTTTTTTCTCTGTATCTTGCTAAGTAATAAAAAAAATGTTGGCCTGATTAATCATAAAAAAATACATGTGTATAGTTTAAAAGACTCAGGCATTAAGGGAAAAATACTGTGAAAAAAATTCACCCCATCTTGTGCCCCAGTCCCTCACCTTAGAGACAATTTCTTAATAATTACCACTTTCATGATCATTCTTTCAAAAGTTCTCCCCCACACCAGAAAAAAAAATTGTCAGCATATGTTACTATTGAAATATCTGTCTCCTTGTTTTTAATACAAAGTGCAGCATAAAATACCCTATTTTGCATTTTGCAAAATAAATCTTGGGATGGCCTGATAACAGGAGTTGCAGAAAGTTCTTATTCTTTTGACTGTCTGCAAGAACTCTAGTGTATGGACAGGACAATTCACTTAACCAGTCTCCCCAAACCAGGATATTTAGGTTACAGCCATGTGGGTGTCCTTATGAACATATGCGCACAGTGTTGGTCGCTCAGTCGTGTCCGACTCTGCGGCCTCATGGACTATAGCCCGCCAGGCTCCTCTGTCCATGGGATTCTCCAGGCAAGAATACTGGAGTGGGTTGCCTAGCCCTCCTCCAATATGCATATATCTGGGACATAAATCCCTAGAAGTCTTCTCAGGCTACTAAACACCCTAGTTTCTCTCATTAAACAAAGCTCTCCCCTTCACCTCATATCCAAATGCTGACACTGTAGGTAGTGCCCCCCTTTCCTGCCACACTTAGTCACGTGTCTATCCTGATTGTTTTCTCTCACTTCCCAACCACTCCAAGTAGCTCCCAGTTCTGTGAACTCACTGCAGCAGTCCCACTGAGGTCACCCTTGCGTGCCATACCGCTCAATCCAGGGGCATGCCCTGACCTTCATCTAGTGTTTTCACAGCCGCATCTGACATGGTGCAACTACCCTCTTCCTAACACTTCTGCCCTTGACTCTGAGACATGACAGCTCACCTGGCCTCCTGGCCTCCCACATCTCAATCCGGTCTTCTTCTGGCCTGCCTTCAAGAGCTGGCATTCTCAAAACTCAATTCTAGGCCCTCTCTTCATTCTAGATCAGCGCTGTCCAACAGAACTCTCACTGAGGATAGCAATGTTTTATTAAGCACTCCATGTGGTCAATGCAACTGAGGACCTGAGTTTTTTAAATCTGATTTAATATGAACCAATTTAAATGTCAGTAGCCACTGTTTATGAAATTAAAAGACATTTGCTCCTTGGAAGAAAAGCTATGACAAGCCTAGACAGCATATTAAAAAGGAGACATTACTTTGCTGACAAATATCCATCTAGTCAAAGCTATGGTTTTCCCAGTAGTCATGTATGGATGTTGAGAACTGGACCATAAAGAAGGCTGAGCACTGAGGAATTGATTTCAAACTGAGGTGTTGGAGAAGATTCTTGAGAATCCCTTGGACTGCAAGGTGACCAAACCAGTCAATTCTAAGGGAAATCAACCCTGAATACTCATTGGAAGAACTGATGTTGAAGCTGAAGCTCCAATACTTTGGCCAAAGACCCTGATGCTGGGAAAGATCGAGGGCAGGAGGAGAAGGGGATGACAGAGGATGAGATGGTTGGAGGGCATCACTGACTCAATGGACATGAGCTTGAGCAAGCTCTGGGAGTTGGTGAAGGACAGGGAAGCCTGGCATGCTGCAGTCCATGAGGCTGCAAGAGTCCGACATGACTGAGCAACTGAACAAGCCACTGGTGGCTAGAGGCTACCATGGACAGCGCAGTTTGACATGCTCTCCCTAAGAGAGATCACGCACACCATGGCCTCAGCTATTGGCTCCGGGCAGAGCACACACACACAGCTCTATCTCCAGCCTGGATTTTCCCCTAAACTCATGTAACACACATAACCAAAGTCCACTTGAGGGCTTCCTTTGGATGGTACTAAACTGACAGATTAAATTCAAGATCCTCTTCTGAAGCTAGGTTAGCTTCCCAATTAGGGAAATGCATGGATAAAGGAGTCTGGTTGACTCCATCCCCTAGTCATTCCTCAGCTTGGTCTACCTCTCCACATCTTGACTCCCTTCCCATGAACCCACCATGGAAACTGGTGGAACATGCTCTTTACTGGACCACTGGTAGCCTCTCTGGCTCCACCTCCCAGTCTGCCCTCTATGATGTACATAATGTAACTAAGAAGATGCTCAGGCCCCTGCAGTGGCTTCCTGTCCTTTGGGGATAAGTGGGGAGTCCACTGTGCAAGGTTCAATGCTGCCAACCACTGGCCAGCTCTCGGTGGCCCTCCGCCCCTCCCTGCAGCCACCCTGGGCTTCTGTCTTCTGCAGTTACCCTGAGGGGAAGATACCATTTCTTGCTGATCCTTTTCCTTGTTTTCGACACCACCTTCTCTAACTCTGGGATGCAAACAAACAAAACCCCTCTGTTAGTCACACCATGAAGATTCCCGAAGAGCCTGCTCCTGAGTCCATGTCCCTTCCATACCAATGCACAACCGGAAGGGACTGTGCTGGTTGGCCCTTCACCCGCCCTCTTGCCAGTTGGGCAGCAAAGTCTGCTTAGACATGCCCAGTCAGAGGGAGGGCACCCCTCATAAAGCAGAGCCTTCCTCCCCCTCCCAGGGCTAGCTCACGCTGATAGTTAGAAAGGTCTCCTTTATAACTTTCCACATCTGCCCCATCACCCCTTCTGGCCTGATCCCAGGTCCCCCTGTTGGAGTCATAACAGAAACAACAAAAGTGAGAGCGGCTGCCACTACCACGCGCCTGCACCGCCAGCCTCGCGACCTCTCCACGAGCTGGTACTATCACTGCCGCTAGTTGCGAACACAAGAATCTAAAATGCAGAGCGACCAGCGATCCTTCCCCAGGATCAGAGCATTCTGATGGCTCCTGAACTCTTCCATGTCTTTCCTGCAGTGCCTGGAATTTAACGACACTCTGGTCCTTGCCACGCCAAGTGTGGTCCAAGGAGCAGCAGCAGCAGCTTCACCTAGAAGCCTGTCCGGACACAGAATCTGGGGGCTTATTCCCAGACCAGCTGGATCAGAATCTGCATTTTAACAAGATTTAGAGCTGGAGAGCACTAGTCTTGGTGTGCCCAGGACACACTGGAATGTACACTTACTAATTCACTAGATCAATGACCAATCACAAACACCCACTATTTGTGCCTGGCACCATATAGGCGCCAGGATCCTCTCAGCCCTTCACAGCTGAGCTTGTGTCCAGCAGAGAGATGGGAGGCTAAGGGAGGGAGTAAGTGTCAGGCAGGAGTGTGGTGGGGGAAACAAGGTGTCAATGGGCCCGGGGGGCCATGTGTCAGGGAGGACTGAAGGAGCTTGCACCTGATCAAGTGTTACATGAAGGAAGGAACTGGCTGGGCTGTCACTGAGATGGGCTGTCTGAGCAACGGGAGGGTGACACCAAAGAATGAAGGTGGCAGAGAAATCCAGGGAAAGAGAGTGGGCAGGAGACAGGGATGGGCCCAGGAGGCCTTGAGGTCAAACCCCCTTGTCCTGGAAATTATTCTCTTCCTGCAGCCTCTGGTTATGTAATTTTCTCTGGCCACCTCACCTCTAGCTTATTTGAACTTGCAGCTAAGGAGACAGGCCTGCTTTTCCACATGTACTTGATCTGGTCAGATTTTTTTTCGGCCTGTACTTTTGTGATTGATTTTTTTCTTTTAAAGCAAGACCTTCAGTTGATCCTGATTAACTTTTAACTTGTCCTTTTTGGCCATCATCACTGAAGCCTGCTATGATCTTTTTGATCGCCTTCATCCAGCACATCCCCCCAACTTTTCCCCCATCTTTCCTTTTTATCTTTGTTTCTTACAGCTCCCTTTGGCTCTGCATTTTCCTAATACTCAGAGCTTCTGGCAGACTTTAATCTATCAGAGGAAACTACAGGCCAATATCCCTGATGAACACACACACAAATATCCTCAATAAAACACTAGCAAACTGAACTCAACAATACATTAAAAGGATCATACACTGTGATCAAGTGGGCTTTATTCTAGGGATTCTTAAACATATACAAGTCAGTCAATGTGATACAACATATTAACAAACTGAGAATAAAAACCATATGGTCCTCTCTATAGACAGAGAAAAAGCTTTTAACAAAATGCAACACCCATTTATGATAAAAACTCTACAGAAAGTAGGCATAGAGGGGACCTATCTCAACATAAAAAGGTCATCTATGACAAATCCACAGCTAACGTCATTCTTAACAGTGAAAAGCTGAAAGCCTTTCCTCTAAGATCAGGAACAAGACAAAAATGTCTATTTTGCCATTTTTATTCAACATAGTTTTGGAAGACCTAGCCTTGGCAATCAAAGAAGAGAGAAAAAAACAAGAGGAATCCAAATTGGAAAGCAAGTAAAGCTGTTAGCATCTGCAGATGACATGGTACTAAACAGAGAGAATTCCAAAGATGCTGCCAGAAAACTACTGGAGCATCACTGAATCCAGTAAAGTTGCAGGATACAAAGTTAATACACAAATTTCTTGCATTTCTATACACTAACAACACAAGCTCAGAAAGAGAAATTAAGGAAACAATCCCATTTACCATCACATCAAAAATAACAAAATATCTAGGAATAAACCTATCTAAGGAGGCAATAGACCCATAGTCTGAAAACTGTTTAAGACACTGATGAAAAAAATCGCAGATGATACAAACAGATGGAAAGATACACCACGTTCTTAGACTGGAATAATCAGTATTCTCAAAATGACTATTTTACCCAAGGCAATCTACAGATTCAGTGTAATCCCTATCAAATTACCAATGGCATTTTTCACAGAACTAGAACAAAAAATTGTACAATTTGTATGGAAACAACAACAACCCCTCAGTAGCCAAAACAATCTTGAGAAAAAAAAATGAAGCTGGAGGAATCAGGCTCCCTGACTTCAGACTACACTACAAAAACTACAGTCATTAAAACAGTATGATACTGGAGCAAAAACAGAAATATGTGTCACTGAAACAGGACAGAAAGCTCAGAAATAAACACACGGACCTATGATCAATTAATTTATGACAAAGAAGGCAAGAATATACAATGGAGAGTAAGGGGTGCTGGAAAAACTGGACAACTACATGTAAAAGAATGAAATGAGAACATTCTCAAACACCGTTCACAGAAATAAACTCAAAATGGATTAAAGACCCAAATATAAGGCCACATTCTATAAAACTCTTATAGAAGAATATCATCAGAACACTCTTTGACATAAATTGCAGCAATAGATTTTTGGATCCATCTTCTACAGTAATATAAACAAAAACAAAAATAAACAAATGGAACCTAATTAAACTTAAGTTTTTGCACAGCAAAGGAAATCATGAACAAAATGACAACCCACAGAATGGAAGAAAATATTTGCAAATGATGTGACCAAGGGATTAATCTCCAAAATATACAAACAGCTCATGCAGCTCAATATCAAAAACACAAACCACCCAATCAAAAAATGGGCCAAAGGTCTAAATAGACATTTTTCCAAAAAAGACATAGGGATGTCCAGAAAGCACATGAAAAGAAGCTCAGCATCACTAATCATTAGAGAAATGAAAATCAAAACTACAATGAGGTATCACTTCACACCAGTCAGACTGGTAATCATCAGAAAGTCTACAAACAATAAATGCTGGAGAGGGTGTAGAGAAGAGGGAACCATCCTGCACTGCTGGGGGGAATGCAAACTGGTAACAGCCACGGTGGAAAACAGTATAGAGGTCCCTTAACAGATGACCGAAAACAGAGCTGCCACATGATCTGGCAGTCCCACTCCTGGGCCTATATCCAGAGAAAACTATAACTGGAAAAAATCCACGCACCCCCGTTTTCACTGCAGCACTATTTACAACAGCCAGTACATGGACGCAATCTAGATGCTCGTTAACCGAGCAGTGGAGAAAGAAGACATGGACACACACACACAGGATGGAATATTACTCAGCCGTAAGAAAGAATGGAATAATGCCGTTTGCAACAACTGAGACGGCTCCAAATGATGATCATACAAAGTGAGGTAAGTCAAAGACAAATATCACATGATATCACTCACATGTGAAATCTAAAAAAAAACGATACAAATGAACTTACGAAACAGGTAAGTCTGTGAAGATAAGTAAACATAAGCAAGTCTGTTATTCATCTCACAGACTTATTTAACTAACAGATAAGACTCACAGGACACATGTACACCCATGCCTGATTCATGTCAATTTATGGCAAAAACCACAATATTGTAAAGTAATTAGCCTCCAATTAAAAAAAAAAAGACTCACAGACTTCAAAAACAAACTTATGGGAGTTCCCTGGTGGCCCAGTGGTTAAGAATCCGCCTGCCAATGTAGGGGACACAGGTTTGACCCCTGGTCCAGAACTAAGAACCCACATACCTCAGGGCAACTAAACCTGTGCACCGAAACTGCTGAGCCCATGCACTCCAAATACTGTAGCCTGCACGCCCTAGAGTCCACACTCTGCAACAAGAGAAGCCATCACGAGAAGCCCGCACTAGAGAGCAGCCCCTGCTCGCTGCAATAGAGAAAAGCCTGCGTGCAGCAACAAAGACCAGTGCAGCCAAAAACAAATGAACAAATTTATGGTCACCAAAGGGGAAATGTGGGAGAGGGTGATAAATTAGGAGTTTAAGATAAACAAGCATACTACTTTACATAATCAATAAGGTCCTACTATATAGCATAGGCAACTCTGTTCACTATTCTGTAAAAACCTGTATGGGAAAAGAATCTGGAAAAGAATGGATATAGGTATAACTGATATACTCTGCTAAAAGCCTGAAACTAACATAGCTTTATAAATCAACTCTAAAATAACATAAACCTTTAATCTATCAAAACAAGGTGCCTTCCCTTCTACTGCTGCTCAGCATTGTCCCTTCCCAGCCAGTCTTCTTCCTTCCTACCAGAGCCTGTCTTTCCCTTTAGAACCTGAAGATGCCAGGTGCTTCCAGTCTCCCCATTGGTCAGGGCATGAACCAGTAACTGAATTCTGGCCAGTGGGGCTTGAGGATGAGTCTGCTGGAGGACTTTTGGGTAACGTTTTCGTCCTTAATATAAAGAGGCTCTGAAGAGCAGCACCATTTTCTCCCTTGCCTTTGGATGCGGGTGTGAAGCCTTGATGCCTGGAGCTGTGGCAGCTGCCCTGCGACCATGAGGAAAGTCAATGCCCTGAGGGTGGCTGGACTGGAAGATGGAGAAGGCTTCCCTAGTTCCTTAATGATGTCACTGGCTGTTCCCAAAACCCTGGGCCAGACTCACTTAGGGATCTACTGTTGTATTACACTTTGAATCCATTTAATAATATTTATTATTTATAAATAATATTTATTCTTTATATGGGAACAAACCAGAAATATCCCAGGTTATGAAAGTTCCAAAATCTCATCATTCTTACATTCTCCTGTAAATTACTGGGCACTTTCTCAACTAAATGTGTCATCTCTACTGTTTATAATTCCACCTCATCTGAAGGCTCTGTCTGGGCATGTTTTTCTCCCTTAAATTATAATATACAGTTCTCTTAATTGCACCAGTCAATTTTCTGACTAGTTCATTCTTCTGGTGTATGTTGAGGTACTGTCTATGGTTCTTAGTTACACTATATTTTATATATTTCATACTGTGATATTTAAAGGTTTGTTCAGAAATCCAAATAACATTCTTTGACATTCCAGGCAGCTATTATTTCCCTTTCTCTTTGGTTACAAGCTCTTAACCTCTCTCTGCACAGGGAAGCAGTTCTAGGCCCCTCTCTGCACACAGGGCTCCAACACAGTCCAGAAGCACCTTGAGGCCCTTCCTGTGAGCTGACCCCGGTGGCCCATCTCACTCTGCCCCACAACATAGCCCACCTCAGGCGTCCCCAAGTCCCCCTCGGCCCAGTGAGTGTGCCCCGGCTCTGGTCTCTGCTCCCTCGTCCATTTTCAGGTCTCCTTCTTCCTCGTCTGCTCTCATCGGTGAAGCAACCTGGCCATCGCCTCGGTCCTCTCTCCACCGCACTGTTCTGCTCTGCACACAAGCCAGCGCCAAGCTGGCAGAGACAGGACCCTCCTGCGGGAGCTAAGGTGTGGACGCACAGGCATGACAACTGCTTTTTCAATCACACTTCATTTTCACAAGAATCAGGGGGAGTTTAGGGTGACGGGCAGGGTGACAGGTGTTGGCGGATTTGCTTCTGCATCTTGGAAACACATGCCAAAGAGACTACATCCTTCCCACTTGGCAGTGCGGGCCTTATGCTCACGTCCTCTGGTCCCACTTGGGCCAGTGGCCTGTGTGGTCCGTACCAGGCATCCTCTGATGAGGCTGACGCTTCTTTTCTTGCTCCTGGGCCCAGCGTGCTGTTGCCTCTCAAGCCGGCCAGAATCTCCTGCCATGGGAACAGCATCTGCTGTAAATACTCTACCAGTAGCTCTGCATTTTTCCTTTTCCCTTGTGTCAAATTCTTCCACCCTCACCTCTTGACTCTAAGCCTCCTCGGGATACTTGTTTTCCTGGCTTCCTTCTTGAATTTTTCCATCCTGCACAGGAATGTTTAATCCCTTCTGAAATGTTAGAGCCTCGACCTTCTCTTCTAACAAGGAGATCAGTGAGAATTTATAGGAAACAATCACCTTTCACTTGCATGCACGTTCCACACGTGATGGGACTTGTTCTCAGGCTGGCCAGGAGACCCAGAAGCGTCCCTGTCACTCGGCACACCTGAGTGAAGAGGGGCTCACTGAGGGCCACTGGTGCTGGTGTAGGGGCACGTGGCCTCCCCTTCTCTAAGTCTCACCAGGCTTCCCGCTTCACAGGTGGGGTAACTGTGCTGAGGTCACACGTCTGCAGCTAATGAGCTTAGCAGGCTATAACGCAGGGCTGCCCAGCACCAAACCACTACTTTCCCAGTCCCCTCCATTCCCACATTTTCTGTCACTCAAGGGAAGTACACATTTCTCTGAGACTTTTCCTAAAAACAGTTGTTTTGATTTCAGGAAACTGCGGTTTTTCTAGACTTGTCTGCCACTCTATTTCTGCTCCTACCCTGTGGAGCAGGGCACGGGCTGTGTAGCTCAACTCTGACACAGCACATTTCCAGCTCTGAGTAACCATCAGTGTTCCAGAGCACTCCCCCAACCCAACACCAGATCATCTTCCAGAAGATTCTCCTGCTTTTTTCTTTTAGCTTTCTCACTGCACAAATGACAGATTTGGAAAAGCATGTTTTCAAGTTTGATGACATGCCATTTATCCATTCGTCCTTTTATGGATCATGCTTTAGGAGGGTGAGAAATCTTAATGCCTAATGCAAGAGACTCTTGAGAGTCCCCTGGACTACAAGGAGATCAAACCAGTAAATCCTAAAGGAAATCAACTCCTGAATACTCATTGTAAGAACTGATGCTGAAGCTGACGCTCCGATACTCTGGCCATCTGATGCGAAGAGCCAACTCAATTGGAAAAGACCCTGATGCTGGTAAAGATTGAGGGCAGGAGGAGAAGGGGACAACAGAGGATGACTGGATGGTATTACTGATTCAATGGACATGAGTCTGAGCAAACTTTGGCACATGGTGAAGGACAGGGGAGCCTGGCGTGCTGCAGTCCATGGGGTCACAATCAACGCTACTGAGCAACAGAACAACAAATGCAAGGTCACGAAGATTCTGTCCTATTTTCTCTCCCAGATTTATAGTTCTGGGTTTTACCTTTAGGTTTGTGGGCCACGGTGATGTGAAGTATGGGTCTGTGTTCATTTTGTTGCATATGGAAGCCCAATTGCTCCAGCACCATTTGTTGAAAAGACTACACCTTCTCTCCTGCCCTGTCTTTGCATCTCTGTCAAACACCAGTAGTACAGCCTGGTGTCTGTCTCATACTATTGGTTTTCCTCACATTTCTGTTGTTCCTTGGTGGTTCCTTTGCATTTCTGAAAGAAGGCGCCAGGTGATCTTTAGGGAAGGAGGACTCGGTGACAAGAAGGGGGAGCCTCCTAGGTTTCCTCTCTCCTGGCCCCATGCCTCCACCTCATCCTCTCCTCTGGATGGGGGAGGGGTGTGGGCTCCGAGGATGCAGACTACATCACCCCCAGCCTTTTGCTCTTTGGGGTGTGCGTGCAGGTGGCAGGAACGGACCTGCAGCCGCAAGGAGTGCAGGGTTTGCACGTTCCAGCCCCAGGTACAGGGCCTTCCCTGCGGCCCCTGCCTGTGGGTCACGGAAGTCCAGAATGACTTGGAGATCCTTCACAGTTCCAAAGCTCCTGGCCTGCCTCACCTGCTTCCCAGCTTTTCTCCCTCTGGGGAAGAGGAGCTCCCGTAATGACGCTGGCCTGCTCCCCAACGCCCTCCCCACAGTGCCGCCCCCAGCTCCCCGCAGTCGGCTACAGCCTCTCGGCTCCACTTCCCTGTCAGCCTTTCCTAGTCTGCTTTCTATTCTACAGAAATCTCTCCCATCTTCTGAGGTTAGCTGAGGGTGCTCTTTCTTATTTTCCCATGTTTTTAATGCATTATGCTTTTATTTTTCCTTTTGTTTGAAATGGTCTTTGGAGGAGGCAGAAGGACAGGGGCTATTTTGAGCTCAGAAGTCCTACTGAATGGTCACAAGGGTCGGGGACACACGAACTCACTGTCCCACAGGGCGTCCATCAAGTCATCCCCAGAGACAGAGGGCAGGCTGGGCAGATCACCAGGCTGACTGGATGCACTGTGTGCAGAAATCGGGCTGGCCGGGAAGTCTGGGAGAGTCCAGAGCTTGTGTGGTCTCACTCGCCACCGGGGAAACACTGCATCTTCTAAACAAAGGCTCCTCTCAGCCTCCAGCTCTGTGGCAGGGAGCCAGAGAGCAGGGCGTGGGAGGGATGCTGGAAACCGCAAGTCACATGCGACTGACCGGCCAAATCAAGCCCATGGTCTGTGACATCAACAACTTTCCTTCTTTCCCTTAGTCATCTTTCACGAGTCTGCCTCTGTTTTCTGGAAGAAAAGTACATCAACCCAGTACTCAGTTGTACTAGGCTTTTAAAAATAATATTGAGAGATTCTCTGTTGCCCTTAAAAGCACCAATACCCTTGGTCCCACAGACTGTTTTTTTAAGTTTCTGTAGCATTTTCTTCTGGTAAGGCCGGCCAGTCACACCACTTATCAAGGACCTGCAGGGTGGAGGATCAGGGACCAGGACTGCCAAACATGCCATTTCCATCATGTTCACAACCCAAAGAAGGACGCAGTTGAGTCCACAATTTTTCAGGTTCCCATATAGACTGAAGTTCTCTCATTAAGTCACGGTGTAAAAAATACATTAAATTTTTAAAAAGGGGGGAGAAAAGTAAACAGAAAAACACACCACAGATATCTTTCAAGACTCACTTCGTTTGTTAACAGGTTCCTGCTTCTTCTGCTGGTTCTCTTGTTAATTTTGATCTGTGTGTTTACACACATTTTTAATTCATTCAATGATTTCACACACCAGCAGTTTCAATTTGTTTCAGGCAAAATTGGACTGCTAAAAAAAGATCCAGGCTATTTTCAGGTTGGAAAAATAATAAATTGAAATTGGGGTGATTCTATGGGATTGATATTTTTTTGTTCTAATTACAGAATGGAGTCCTTTCCGTAAAAGTAATAATGTTCAGTTCTTGTATAACACGTATAACGTGCTCAGTCATGTCTGACTCTTCGCGACTCCATGGGTGGTAGTTCGCCAGGCTCTGATGTCCACTGGATTTTCCAGGCAAGAATACTAGAGTGGGTGCCATTTTCTCCTCCAGGGATCTTCTCAACCCAGGGATCGAACTTGTATCTCCTGCGGTTCCTGCACTGGCAGGTGGGTTCTTTACCACTGAGTCATCTGGGAAGCCCATAGTACATATAGCAAACAGGATCAATTCAAACATCCTCCTATATTTCCTCATCTTTCCCTTGCATTTTTTTTCTGGTTTGTTTGCTTTTTGGCTACACCACACAACAGGCAGGATCTTAGTTCCCCAGCCAGGGACAGAACCCATGCTTCCTGCAGCGGAAGAGCGGAGTCTGAGCCACTGGACAACCAGGGCAGTCCCTCCCATGCATTCTCAGAAGCATCCAGAAGTCATCACGTTTGTGGAGGCACGTTTGACCAATGCTCACTCAGTGGTAAGTGCCAGGTGTGGGCACTGCTGTTTCTTCTTCATCTGCACAATGGTTCTGAGAAGTGCAACGACCACCTCACCCTCCTGATGAGGAAGTTCAGCTCTGACAGAGAGGTTGCTGTGCCCAGAGTCAGAGCAGTGCTGGGGGCGTGGACCGCTCCCCCACCAAAATTTTCCCTCAGCTCGGTGGTCAGAGAACTCAGTAACCTCAGCCGGAGGGGCCCTGTACCTGCTCCTCGGCTAGTTTTCCTCAAATTAAGGACACAAACGGAGCAACTTAATTCTCACAATCATGTGAAGTGTCACTCTTCCTATTAAAAGTTATACAGTATTTCACAAAGACATTGCATGGGAAAGAATTCCGTACAATCTCCGCCCCTCCTCACCCAACTTCTTTAAGAAGTGAGCATTGTTTACACAACCCCTCCTGTCCTGGCAGCCCCTTGGAGTTCATCCTTCACCCGGCACCCCCAGCAGGGTCCACTTCCCTGGATCTGGTGTTTATATTCCCACGTGGTGGTTCCCCCCAGATGCATTGTGCCTAAGCAATATATAGAATTACTCTGAATGTTTCAAAGCTTTACATCAGCGGTAGAGTGACCCATGTGGGGCTCCATGGTGAACGGTTACTAATGTGCCAATTCCTGCACCTCCTGGAGAGTGGTCTCCCCTCCCAGCAGCCCACTCTGTGCATAGCAGAGATGCCTTCACCTTGCCGGATGCTGGGGGAGCCCTGGTCCTTGCTGTCACCTCCACCTGTGCCCTCCACTCCACAGCTGTCCTGCATCCTGGCCCCATCAGCACAACGCTTGGCCACCAGCAACCAGGACCTCTTGGCCAGCCCAAGGGTGAGTGCTGAGGTGGGACAAGTGACTAGAGTTCCTGTCTTCTCCTCAAGCCAATTAAAAAACCCACCTCGATGTCCTCACAGGGGAAGATCAGACAGCTTACATCTCAATGGAAAAAATGAAGGTATTAGTGACCACAAATCAGCAGATCACCAAGGCTGACCCACTGTCGGCCAAGGGTGTCAGCTCTGCTCCAGGCACATGAGAAGGGCATGCTTTCAGGAACCATCCTGCTGTGGCTGACACTTGTTTTGTCCTAAGGCAAATGGCCCCTTTCCACACCAACCAGGATTAACCATGCCTCCTCTGTCCTCCCCAGAGGGAGGGCCTGGGAAGCCTCTAATCCATCCTGCTCAGTGTTCAAGTCCATGGTTGACATATTCCTTCCTCTGCTGCCCACTGAGCCCCAGACACTGGACCTTGCAAACAGTGAGTGCTCAGCAGAGGAGCTGGGGTGGGGGGTCCCCTGCCAGAGTAGAGTCCCAGCTCTCAGTGGTGCACAGGGCACCCAGAGCACTGCACTGCACTCACAGCAGCACCACAGACACTTCAAATTTTCCAGGGAAACAATAACACCCAGCATCAGCTGTCAGACAGGAGCCAAGGATGTCAGTCTTTCTCCCCAGGTTAGACACAGCACGGCAGAGTAGAAGGACTTGAGCTCATCTCCTCTCACGAAAATACCAAAGATCACAACTACCTGCTGAACAGCCACTGACACAAAAAGGCTGGAGCCTATCAAACAGACATTCTACATCCAAAGACAGGAAGCCACAGCGAGATGGGAGCAGACACCAGAAGCACGAGGAACTACAGTTCTGCAACCTGCAGAACAGAGCCCACAGACACAAGAAGCTAGACAAAACGAGACGGCAGAGGAATATGTTCCAGATGGCGCAACAAGAGAAAACCCCCAAAGAGCAGTTAAGTGAAGTGGAGACAGGCGATCTACCCAGTCAAAGAAGGCTTAGGTTCTTCATTGCCAATGCTGCAGAAGTAACTGCCAGCTTGTGAGAGGCCAATGGAGAGGGCTACCTACACAGGAAGGAGCTGTGGGTGGCCCCCAGGAGCCAAGAGCAGCCCCCAGCAGACAGCCAGCAAGAAGACAGGGAGCCCACGGTCTTACTGCCACAAGAGATAAATTCTGTGCATCTCAGAAAATTGAAACCAGACCTCTCTCAACTTAAGCCTCTGATGAGCCCAAAGCCCTGGCCTGCATCTTGACTGCAAGGTGGTAAGACCCTAAGCAAGGGACCCAGAGAAAAGGTGAGATGATAAAAGTATGTTGTTTTAAGCCACTAAGTTTGTGCTCATGGTTGCAAAGCAATATAAAACACAGTACCCAAGCCATAAGCTATTTATGCTACGTTCTTGATGCACTGAATATATGAAATAGTTAAGCAGAAATTATCTCCAAAATTTTTATGGTCTTAAATAAAAGAAAATTGAGAAAATGTCTCAAACACGGGCCATAATTTTCATCTGTAAATTGACCTAATATCCTTTCAGTCTTAGGCAAAGTCATAAAATTCCTGTGTGTTGTCTGTGTGTAGCTCTTCTGGAAAACTCTTCCTAGTTTTGCAGGATTTTGGCAGCTCTATACTTTTAAGAAATGCTACCCTTTGGTCACGTCTAAACACTATAGTTTATTGATGAAAATGAAGGAGGAGAGTGAAAAAGTTGGCTTAAAGCTCAACATTCAGAAAACTAAGATCATGGCATCTGGTCCCATCACTTCATGGGAAATAGATGGGAAAACAGTGGAAACAGTGTCAGACTTTATTTTTCTGGGCTCCAAAATCACTGCAGATGGTGACTGCAGCCATGAAAGTAAAAGACGCTTACTCCTTGGAAGGAAAGTTATGACCAACCTAGATAGCATATTGAAAAGCAGAGACATTACTTTGTCAACAAAGGTCCGTCTAGTCAAGGCTATGGTTTTTTCCAGTAGTCAGGTATGGATGTGAGAGTTGGACGGTGAAGAAAGCTAAGTGCCGAAAAACTGATGCTTTTGAACTGCGGTGTTGGAGAAGACTCTTGAGAGTCCCTTGGACTGCACGGAGATCCAACCAGTCCATCCTAAAGAAGATCAGTCCTGAGTGTTCATTGGAAGGACTGATGCTGAAGCTGAAACTCCAATACTTTGGCCACCTCATGCAAAGAGTTGACTCATTGGAAAAGACCCTGATGCTGGGACGGATTGTGGGCAGGAGGAGAAGGGGACAACAGAGGATGAGATGGCTGGATGGCATCACCGACTTGATGGACATGGGTTTGGATAGACTCTGGGAGTTGGTGATGGACAGGGAGGCCTGGCATGCTGCAGTTCATGGGGTTGCAAAGAGTCGGACACAACCGAGCCACTGAACTGAAATGAACTGAAACACTATAGTTCCAAGCAATCCAATCTGAAGAAATCTTGGGGTAAACAGGATACTGTATCTTTTTTTTTCAATTTGGCCATGCTGCAAGGCATGTGGTATCTTAGTTTCCCGACCAGGGATCGAACCCTTGGTCTCTGCATTAGAAGCATGGAGTCCCAACCACTGTATTGCAGGGAAGTCCTGGCATGCTGCATCTTAATTAGAGGAAGGACTCATGAATTCCTGAAGCAGTTTACAGGGAGGAGGCAGATACAATGTGAGACTTATCACCTTGACCCAGGAAGTTCCAATGACCTTCTGTAAACTCAGTGTTGGGACTTTATCAAGATTCAAAACTTTGTGTTAACTTATGAGACATTGGAAAACTTCTTAAACCTTTTTTAAACTGTAGAGTTTTCCCAAAGAACCTAAAATGTATCCGCATGTGTGCATGTGTGTGTGTGCGTGAGTCGCTCAGTTGTGTCCGACTCTTTGTGACCCCATGGACTATAGCCTGCAGCTCCTATATTCATGGAATTCTCCAGGCAAGAATACTGGAGTGGAGTGGGTAGCCATGCCCTTCTCTAGAAAAAGTATACTTATTACTGCCTAACCATTGATAGATTTATCTGATATTGCTATATTTTCATCAGCTACTTTGTCAAACGTAAATTACCTAGTTCTGGCCGGAAGAGAAAAACAATTTTCCTCTAATTTATTTCAGGTGGCACCATAGGTAAGATAAAATAATATTAACTGTTCTTGAAAGTGTACTGTGGAGAAGGAGAAAGAAAAGAAAGAAATCAGGACAATGGAGGGGGCCCTGTCAGCATCTGAGGAAGCTGATCACACACAGCCACTGGGATGAACACACATCAGTCACAGTGGATCAGGACTGACCCCACCTGCCGCAGCAATGGCTCAGTGCGGCCCTCAGGCCCCCTCGAAACAGGGCTCCAGATGGAGATGGGCCTGGGTGCAGGACGACGTAAGACTCCTGCTCCCGAGGGCCACGCCTGCCCCCTGGAAGGCTGGAGGCCCCTGGAGTGCTGGCGTGGCGCTTGCTGAGGGGAAGTCCGCATGACCCAGAGACAAGAAGGAAACACCAAAGCCACACAGTCTGCAAATGTGTCCACTCACCACTCGACTCATTTCCAAGTCGGCAGGATATTTACTTAAAACTATCATGACCACATTTTTCAAGGCCAGTCTTTAAATCCTGCAATACTGAGATCTGGGAGGTTTAAAAAAAAATATGCAGCTATCATCACCTGTTTTTTGCCAAGTCTGAAAGAAAAGTTGTATTGTTATGCTCATAATGTACCAGTACTTGCAGAATTGTGTCTTGCACACATATCCCACTGACAGGAACATCAAGTATTAATGACACTATGTGACAACCAACTCCTGGCAGCCAAAACATGCAGAATGCACTCTAAAGACATGTGTGCTGGACATCTCTCCCAAAAGCAAACTGCTGCTTCATATCCCTCGTTACCCACAAAGCAAGAAAGAAGAAGTGAACGCTAAATCCCAGGTACTGTTCTCTCTCCATCCATGGGCCCACAGGCAGCTTTGGACAACGGTGCAGCTGGCCACATGACTACTGTCTGAACACCTGAGGGGGAGCCCGGTGGCTCACCCTACTGCACAGCGTGCAGGCCAAATCTCCGTAAGAGCTGATGCCCTGTAGCAACAGGGACACCTGGGCGATCGCATGGCCCAGTCATCAGTTTAGTGGTGGGAACACAGAAGCCAAGGCTGGGAGACTCAGCCAAGCTTCCACCATGGCTTCTCCACTCAGAGCTCAGACCAGAATCCAGGCTTCAGCATCATAAACCCCTAGAAGGCTGCTGGTTAAGGTCCCTTGACCCAGGGGTCCCTAACCTCTGGGCCACACAGCAGGAAGTAAGCAGTGGGTGAGTGAGAGACACTTCATCTCTATTTACAGCCACTCCCCATCATTCTCATTACCACCTGGGTTTCCAATGATCCTGCATTATGGCAAGTTCTAGAATTATTTCATTATCCAATGTAATAATAATAGAAATAAAGTACACAATAAATGTAATATGCTTAAAAAAATACAGTCACAAGTCAGGGATGTGAGTTCCTAACTCTAGCAAAGGAAACCTCGAGACGGCATTGCTTGTTACCGTCATGAGCAGTTCTTGGTCAGAGAGACTTCCCCAGTGATGGAAAAGGAGAATCTTAGTTCATCTAAAAACTGATTTATAAGCATAGTTAATTTATTAAGTATACCTTAGAGGTCTGGGTTATTTTATTATAGTCCTTAGAAATGATAATTTCTGTACTTTTTAAGGCACCAAAAGAAAATAGAGACATAAGGAAAACCAGCAGTATATACTACGATTTTAAAAATGGGTTTGATTTTCAACCCAAGTGCTTCCTCCTTTGAGGAATTCAAAGGCATAATTTAAGGGTCTGGCAAGTGAAGAATTTTAACCAGCACTTAAGAGATGTAACGAATATATACCATGTCCCGATCAGCTCCTCTCATTCTGCCCCACGTTTAAGGCGCCTCAAAGGTGCACAGCGTGTCCGCTGAGTGAGAGAGTCAAACCACAGTGCTCCCTCCCCGCCCCCAACCCAGTGAACAGACCGACACGGGCACCTGCCCCTGGGGGCAGGACTGGGTCACCCTCTTGCTGGCTCTTCTCCAGGGATTTCCTGACTGGTTACAGTATTTGTCCAACATCAACCTCTTCTTGCTTTCAAGTTACCTTAACTATGAAGTATTCAGCACTATCTGATGATGCCGATTTAGACACACACATCACCACCACCAGTGCCCAGATGGCCAGCATCCACGGGAGAGGACTAGACATGGAACAGCTGGGGCTGAGGCCACCAGCAAAAAGAGGAAGCACCACGCTTACTTCCTCTGTAGCTGAGCATCTATATCTTTCAGAATCCTGTTTCCTCAGATACAAAACATAGTTCGTGTTACTTTTCATTAACTGCTGCCGGGAAAGAGAAGGAATTTTACCAGTTGATTTTAATATACAATAGAAGAACACTTAATAGCAAACAAGAAAACCATTCAAGAGCATATGCATACAACATTACTAAACTGAGTCAGATCAAAACCAACTAACCCATATAATTTGTATCTCGTACGCAGGGTGAATGTCGTGTTAACAAAAAGCACTATCAAAGCTAAGTATCTTTAAGTGGGGGCTGACTTTTTACAACTTTTTACATTACATACGAATATTATTTGTTGTCAGCATTATTACTCCTGAGGATCCATCCTTTGAGAAGAAGATTGAAAGGAGGAAGAGAGTGATTTGTGCCCTTCATTTGTGTTAGATGAGAAGCTGGGATACCCCCACACTATTTGCTTTGGAAAATGAACAATAAAATATATTCCACTCTGTGAGATGATCTAACCTTTTCCTGCCTCACAAAGACTTCCGTATTTAACATATATTGAGAAAAAGGTAAAAACAAAGGGAATGAGATTATTGCACATGTTGTGGTTTTCAACTGTATTTACTACAAAGTTATGTCAAGATTTTCCCCCCAAGTAATTTCAAATACATAGTATTACTGTCATTTTAAAATACATTTTACAATATTAATATCTTCTTGCTGGCCCCATATCTGATTCTGCTGGGCGATACTACTTGAATTCCATTACCTAGATGGTAATGACACATTCTACAGCTGCAACATTCTGAGTCCTTCTGCATTTAAATTTTCTTAAAAAAAAAAAAAAAAAAGACATTCCAAGCCGGCAGCATAGTAAACTATTTTTGATGTGCTCTTAAAATCCATAAGGAAGCACAATGTACCTTTTCTAAGACTAATGAGACAGGAACGTTTCCAAGCCCACTGCATCCTATTAGCCTCACCCAACTGAACAGGCAGAGAAATCTGCGCCAGCCCTCTGCACTGAGCTGCATGAGGACATCTACTCTGAGTACAACGGTGCTATACTTGCGAAAAAGATGTTTTCTGTGACCGTTTCCAGGTGGAGAATACGACCGCAAGCGGTCTGAAGGATCACTTTCCTCTGATAACTCTTGATAAATGATTGCAGTTCTGGGGATATGACAGATAGAAGCTAACACCTTCCTCACTGGTTCACCTATAAAAAACATTCCATGACGAGGTTCTGGAGTGTGCACTGAAAACTAACGATTACCTCAACTGTCACATCTACGGCCTTGGCAACAAGTGTTGTGATTCGCTATTACACATGAATGTAGTTACCCTGGAAGAGAGCTGGTGCTGGATAACTGGACAGGCTCCGATGCCATCTGACTGACATATTAATCCAGGATGTACTGGGTGCTACACTAGGGATCAGAGGGCAACCCAACCCACTCTGGTGCCACACTTCATACTACCTTGGTGTCTTGTAATTTTCCCATGAAGGAAACTTGCCTCCCCATTCACATTCCTTCAAAAGCAGATCATACTGATTTCGGCCACTGTCTTCCAGCTGAAGACTCATGCCTCTGTGTGTCTGAAAGCAAACACTGATGTCTCTGATGAAGGAAGCCCAGGGTGCTGGCAGAGGAGTGGAGCTGTTTTGAAAAGACATTCTATTTTTCTTTGGTTCTTTGTCCCCTAATCAAATCGATGGAAACACACTTGAAGCAACTCAGAGAGCAGGCTGGTGGGAGTCTCCATGAGGCCCCCGTTCGTCCTGACTCTATGGAGTGATGCCATCGTCATGGTGCCCAGAACAGTGGAAAGTGTATGCCTGGGCTGCAAACAAGCAGGAGGCTTCACGCCTCGTGGAGGCCCATTGAAAGATACCTCCATCTGTACTGCAGCGCCAGGAATGAGAGCATCCTGGAGTCGAGTCACTGCTTCTCAGAAAACTTAGTTTCAAGGGGATTATTTATGGGCTAACCAACCATTTCTTCCCAAGATTTGGGAAGTGGCAGACTTCTTCCCAAGACTGCCACTGTGTTAAGATGTAATTAACTCTCAGGAACTTCGATGTTTTCTCTCTACAGTGAAACTGATTTGAGTGCCTTGCGTCTGTCTACAGCATAGGCCCAGGTACTAGAAGGGTGATGTGTACACGTATTTTATTAATTTTTTTAATATCTTTTTTTTTTAGGCCACACTGTGCAGCCTGTGGGACCTTAGTTCCCCAACTCTGGATTGAACCTGCACTCTCAGAAGCGAAAGTGCCAAGTCCTGACAACTGGACTACCGGGGAATTCTCACATGCATTTATTTTAAACTGACAAGTCCAAATAACAGACACATCTGAACTGTCACAAGCTCATGACTTAAATTTATTTAAGATTCCTGAAGCCAGGGGTGGAAAAACAACCCGGTCACACAAGCACACATGAATGAAAACCAAACCCACTCTGCCCTCTGAGTTAGTGATACTAACTCAGTGACACTAACTAGTTATACTAGAGTACTATACTAGTACTAGTTAACTAGTTATACTAGTATCACTGAGTTAGTGATACTAACTAGTTGTACTAGATAGTGATACTAACTAGTTATCACTCATCCACCCTCTAACCAAGAACGCAGGGCTCAAATGGGAATCTAAAGAAGGCTGAAGAATGGTGGGTAAAAAAGTGGCAAATCGGAAATGTCAGAGCAGAGAGTTGTAAGAGAACGTGGAAAGGTCATGAGAGCTGTCAGCCCAGACCCCTGGTGGCACCCTCGTCCCCGGTATGACCGCTGACAGTGGCTGACAATAGGCAATGGCTGAGGCACCAGCCCACTTAGCAGCCAGCCCTGTGGCGCGCCTGGTTCCCACTCTGGATGGCCCTCGGCCCCTCTCAATCAAATGCTCATCTTTATAGCGAAGCATTCTGGTACCACTTCTCAGTCACAGAGAGAGTACTCCCTTTTGATCAAATGAAAGAAACCATACACAAGGCAAACAATGGCCTTTATTCCCTGCCTTGTTTGAACAATGAAAATGATGCGCACTATGATCTCAAACAAAATCTTGGCTATGATAGAGCCACAAAGACAGCCTGTACTTGGGATTACAACAGTCCAGATACGTCTGGAGGCCACAGCTGGGGGCGATCTCAAACGCTCCACTTTTTGTTTCCTGTTCAGTCCTATTTTCCACTTTTCTGTGCCTACGTCTGACTATAAGAGGCCACAGGAGAGGATGAACAGAGAGTTTTCTCCACCCTAGAATGTGTGAACCTTTCTGGTTCCAGTTCAGTTAAAGGCATGTTCCTTGTTTGCATCTAGTGGGGCAACCCTTACAAGTGAAAAATTTTACAATCACCCATGGAGGCAGAGCATTTTCTTCAGAGAACAGGCAATTAAGTGGGTGGCAGGGCTGTGTCCCTGACAGCAGGGTCTGAATCAGATCCATTTTCACCTCACCTGCTCTTACCAGGAAAGCAGCCTGTGTGTCCCGTGGGGCACCCGCAGGGATTAGCAGCACTGAGAGGGCTTCACCCAGCCCACCTGGCCAGCGTGGGCCACTTGCAGCTGAAAGGGCAGGGCTCTGAAGCCCCCAACCACACAACACCGCCCCCCTCCACCACAACCATTCAGAGAAGCCAGGCCTTGTGAGGGACTTACTCCTCAACAGCTTCACAGCAGGAAGGCTGGCTGGCAGCACAGACCTCTGGGCCTGAGCTCATCCCCAGAAAGGGTGTGAGACTAATTCCTGGGAGGTTGAAAGACAGAAACAGCAGAACAAAAGGGATGCACAAGCCCCTGCAAAGATAAATAGAAGGAAAAACAGGATAATTTGCTAAAAGGAAATGAAGCCAAAAAGAGGATCCAACTAGTAACCCAAAGACAAAGAATGAAGGTTAAGAGGAAGGCTTTTGGACATCAACAAATTCAGAGTGGCTACTCTGTCCTTTTCCTTTCCTGGAAAACTGAAAAAGAAAGAAGAGATAAAGATGAGGAGTGGGAGGAGGGGGCAAAAGAAAGGAGAGCAGTGACTGACTTGCACACAAAGATTCTATAGAATTTCATACCTGAAGCTCAGCTCTCTCATGGTGAATTAATATCATTATTCTTACGAGAAACTCTAGGCTCTAATTCATTTCTACCACTCAGTGAATTCTGCCACTGAATGAGCAAAGACTTCCAAGCACGAGCCCAAGAAGAACCATCCATCAAGACCCCCACTGTGATTTCTGAAGGAAGGGCTGCCGTCCAGTGACCTGCCACCACTCTTCACTTCCAGAATCCACTTGAAATCCAAATTAATTTTGCTTGATTAGCATTTCAAGAGGGCTTGTTAGGGGTTAAAATACAGCTGGACAGCAACAGTTTTTAAGGAATCCCAGGGCTTGGAGGGATCCAAGACTGCTCATTGCCAGAAAGCAGGGCAATTTTCAAAGTAAGCAGTTACTTCTCTTCGGCAGGATCTCCATAGATGGACTACTAAAAAGGAGGACTTTACTTCCTAGTAGCCAAAAGCTTCTTGTGGCACTCCACTGAGACGTCTGTTATCTACCCTGAGAAAACCATAAGTAAAAATTATACATAGCTCCCAATGTTCACTGCAACACTCTGTACAATAGCCAAGACATGGAAACAACTCAGATGTCCATTAACATGGATATAGAATGGATAATGGATAAAGGAATGGGTAAAGAAGATGCGGTACATATATAATGCAATATTATTCAGTCATAAGAAGGAACAAAATTGGATCATTTTTAGAGATGTATATGGACCCAGAGTCTGTCATACAGAGTAAAGTAAATCAGAAAGAGCAAAGCAAGCATCATGTATTAACACATATAAGTGGAATCTAGAAAAATGGTACAGAAGAACCTATTTGCAGGGCAGGAATAGAGACGCAGATGTAGAGAATGGACACAGAGCAGGAAGGGGAGGGTGGGATGAATTGGGAAACTGGGACGTATAACCACTACCATGTGTAAAACAGACAGCTAGTGGGAACCTGCTGCAAAGCACAGGGGGCTCAGCCTCGTGCTCTGTGACAACCTAGAGGGCTGGGATGGGAGGGGGGCTCACGAGGGATGGGATACATGCATACATATAGCTGATCACTTCACTGCACAGCAGAAACTAACACAACACTGTAAAGCAACTGTACTCCAATTTTTAAAAAAGTCTGTTCCTTATACCCATTTGTTCTATGGTAGAAAACAGTAGAAAATCCACAGATTTAGGGGCTCTGATTTGTGCCTCCATCTGCTTGCTTACCCCATGTGTTTGTTCCTGACATTATGCCCATTTTACAGAGGGTGAAACTGAGGCCCAGAGAGGTTTCGGAACTTGTTCACAGTTACTCAGTAATGGTAAAGCTGGAATTCCTAAGACACCTGCACCTGATGCCAAAAGCCACTTGCAAACCACCCACCCAGTTCCTGGCACAATGTATATTCTCAGAGGATCTACACACTTCCTTTAAGGTCAGTGTTTCGGTAGACTGTGAGAATTACAATTCCTTAGTAAACTGTTCTGATTGTAATTGTTTAATCATAGATCATTTTCACAGAAATGATTTGTGCATGCTATCCTACATACAGTTTAAATAAACCAGATTCAAGTTTTTGCAAATGGTTTTCTACAACATACCTTTAAAAATGGTGAATCCATTAGTCCAAGAAGGTTAAAAAAAACCAATCTGGATTTTTCTGTCTCTACTCAAAGCAGTATTTATTACATGTGAAAGTAGAGGAGGTTGGAGTTGTGTTTTCCAGACATTTGGCAGCTCATTTTTCTCTCGTGCCTATGACTAAAACCAGACTTGCAAATTTAAAATATGATTATCATTTTTTTCCCAAAACAATTTAAACAAAAGAAGCTGCAAATCTACCACAAAAACACTGCTTCAAGCAACTTGAATGAAGAACTGGAGAGAAACTTAAGATTCAAAATAACAAATAAAATAACAATATAAGATTCCAAACAAATGAGATTTTCCCAAATTTGCTTTAGGGTTGGGGGGAGAATGAAGGATATAAAGCTATAGCCCTGATAACAAAGTTACCTGGTCAGTAGTAAGTGCCTTGTAGACTTTATCTAAAAGGACTGCCACCAATAGGAAGGAAAGAAATGAAAACTCAAAAATGTTTGACGGAAAAATTCATTTCCTCCTAACCACATGCTAAGGATAGGAACACACAACATTATTTAAACAGATCTCTGAAAGAAAAAAGGAAAGAAATGATGCCCTGGTGAACTGAGTTTTGGCATTCAGAGGCATTTTTTCACATCCGGCATTTTGCTCTCTGCTCTCCCACTACCTTCTTCGCCTGTTCTCAAAGTTGTATCTCATTTGTAAATGTCATCACCAAGGACATTTGGTTAAGTGTACAGGAAGCATGAGCTGTTCAAAACCTAACACTAAATCTTATTTCATGATTGTCCTGGGGAACTACAAGGGCAGGATAATCCAGACCTGTTCTCTGAATCAAACACAAGAACCCTTTTCGGGATCAGTGCAATCAATCAAAAGATAGGTTATTTCAAATATCTATTTCATGCACCTAACAATGAACACATTATCATTTATACTGCCAATTAAAACCCTGTCAAGGTGATTTCCAATTTCAAAGGTGTTTTAAAGGGAATGTAAACACACTGATTGAGAACCTATGTGCCAAGCACTGTGTGAGGTATTTCACAGTCATTTCATTTGAAGTCAAATTCTACCTGCTTCTCCTCAAGCCCGGGAGAGGTGGTAAGGGAGGAAGAAAGAGCACTGGACCAGGGGCTAGATTCTGGACTCTGCTGAACACCAGAGTGGGTAGCCACTCCCGTCTCCAGCGGATCTTCCCGACCCAGGTCTCCTGCATTGTAGTTGATTTCATTACCGTCTGAGCCACCAGGGAAGGCCATTTAAACTCTGAGTCTCCAAATTTCTCATCCATAAAATGCTAGAGTGAAACCCGCCAGACCTCCCGTCCCAGGCTGTGTAAGAATTCATTAAGGTATTGGATTTGCTAGTATCCTCCTGAGAGCCAAGATCAGTAAAAATGTAAACTATTATTATACCCCAGGTCACATCAAGGCTGGACTCTGTAGATCTTTGAACAGGGCTCCATCTCTCGGTAATGACTGTTTTTTACAGTCTACAGTGTAAAGAGGGGCTTCCCAGGTGGCTCAGAGGTAGAGAATATGCCTGCCAAAGCAGGAGACGTGGGTTCGTTCCCTCATCCAGGAAGATCCCCTGGAGAAGGAAATGACAACCCACTCTAGTACTCATGCCTGGAAAATACTCCATGGACAGAGGAGACAGAGGAGCCTGGAGGGCTACAGTCCACAGGGTCGCAAAGGGTCAGACACAACTTAGTGATTGAACAGCAACAACAGTGTAGAGGGATAAAGAAGTGGAAAAGCCCCAAAGATGGTTCAACAGCAGCAATGGCATCAAAGTTCAAAGAACTGTCTTGGATATTAAGTTGAAAGTATTAATGTGGCAATGAATCGATGGAAAAATACAGGCAAACAGCCGAGGCTTTGCTAGAAGAGGGGCCAAGAGAACACAGGCTTCAGAGCCAGACACATGGGTGAGCAGCACAAGCATCAGGATTTATTGACGCTCTGACTTTAGATAATTCTCTAATAGTTTCTTTTCCTGTTTTTTTGGGGGGGGGGTCCTTTTAACCTTTTATTACACAGAAGTAGAGATAATAATATAATGAACCTCTATGGACCTGCCCACCACCTAGCTTCAATAGTTATCAACTCACAGCCAAGCTTGGTTCATCTGTCAGCCAGCCTCCTTTCCTGGATTAGTTACCTATTATTGCATTAGTTATCTACTATTGTGTGACAAAATACTTCAAAACTTAGTGTCTTAAACATTAAGTATTTATTCTCAGGAATCTGGAAGCAGCTGGGTGGCTCTGGCTCAGGGACTCTCAGGAAGCTTCAGTCAGAACACAGGCAGTGACTGCAGTCTTCTGAAGGCTTGACAGGCTACAGGAGGGGTGATAAGCTGCAGTCCTCAGGCCAAATCTGGCCTACTGCCTGTTCTTGTAAATAAAGTTTTATTGGAACACAGCCTCTTCCTTTCATTCCCATACTGGGCATGGCAGCTTTTGCTCTATAACAGCAGGACGGAGTAGGTTCAAGAGAGACTCTCTGGCCCACACACCTAAACTATTTACTATATTTTTATAGAAAAAGTCTGCCAACCCCTGGATTAGACTATGTGCTTCCAAGATGGTTCGTTCACGTGGCTACTGGTGGTCAATCATGTTCCTCGTCATGTGGGCCTCTCCACTGGTGGCCTGAGGGTTGGTCTGCAACCTCAGGAATCCCCCAGATGACTGGCCCCCTTACATGGCGGGCAAAGAGAGACCAAAGAAAGGGGAAGACCACTCCAGACTGCTAGGGGAAAGTTCTAATAAACAAAAGAAATTATGTACAAGGCTTGTCTTGGGTGGCTGCAAGATACGCAGATCTCTGCATCCACCCACCAAAACCTTAAAAGTTAATATAAAAGCTTTCACTGGGTTTGGTCACAGGCACAAGACATGACTCCCTCAAGGCTGCGTCCTTGAAACCACTCCCAGTGTGGGAGTGGTGGGCAGATGGGGGAGGGCTGAGGAGCCTCAACTGCCTACATCCACCTCGGGGCCAACTAGCAGTTGTGTCCTCTGGATGTCCTACTTAATGTAGAGTGTTCTCATAACATGGCAGCTAACTTCCCAAAAGCAAATGACCCACGAGGGAGAAGAAGGCAGAAGCCACAATGTCTGTCTTATGACCTAGCCCCAGAAGAGACATACCAACACTTCGGCAGTACTCTACTGATTATACACAGACCAACCAGAGTGGAGGGTTGGTGGGGACTCCCAGGGTATAGACACCAGGAGGCAGGGGTCACTGGAGACCACTTTGGAAGGTAACCACCGTGGCTAATGACCCTTCCTTAGGCCGTACAGTCAGCCTTTGGGACAGGGTCTTTTCTATGGGCTTTTCAATAAGGCCATTTGACATTCATATGAGTTAAGGGACTTTCTGATGCTCCACATTTTTGTGCTTTGACCATATCATGTCCTTGACATTTGCTGCTGAATTTTAATGTCTGTACTTTAATTTTGACTTATTATGGATTCAGTAGAATTAACTACTTATATTCTTAGAGCTGTTATCAACATGAAATGGCTACCTTTCTTTAGTTAAATATTTCAGGAAGTCCTTAAATCTAAGTATTTCCTGTTTTCTGCATTCTATTCTTAGGAGAAAGAAGCAAATCACTATATATCCTGTTCTTAGGGATTTACTTAAAAGGCTCAATTTCCAAGGCTCTCAATCACTGTATTTCCAGCCCAATCTCAGGTTTACATTCCCTATATGATACAATATTCAATCATATCCCTGAGGTTCTGTAGCATTGAAAATCCATGCAAAATAATACTATTTATTATCTTTAAAAACAGGGTTTCCATTTTAACAGTTTACTAGTAATTAAAAACAAAAGTAATTTTTTAAAAAGCCTGTGGCTTCCTGACACAGTAAGAACTCAATGATGATTTCCTAAATCCCAATTCTAACACACAGAGGGCAACTTCAAAGCCAAAGGACTACAATTTAATAACAGAAAAAGGCACAAAGGGATGAGGCTGTGGCCCATCATCTAATTACTGACTCATTCATTCAACAGATATGAATTCTGTGTCTGAAGTAATCCTGTCTCTAAGATGCTTCTAGTCTGGTAGTCACAGAAATATATCTTTGATCTTAATGAAGCCAATAATACAGTTTTTAATATCTTAGAACAACAAAGCTATAGTAATAAAGACAGTATGGTACTGGCACAAAATCCAGAAATATCCATTAAGGGAACAGGATAGAAGGCCCAGAGATAAACCCACACATCTTTGGTCACCTAATCTATGATGAGAGAGGTAAGAGCAAACAGGGGAGAAAAGATAGTCTCTTCCACATGCGGTGCTGGGAAAACTGGATAGCTACATGTAAAAGAATGAAATTAGAACACTCTCTAACATCACAAACAGAAGTAAACTCAAAAATGGATTAAAGACCTAAATGTAAGTCTGGACACTCTTATGTAACCCTTAGAGGAATACATAAACAGAACATTCTTTGACATAAATAGTGGCAAGATCTTTTCTGATCCAGTTTCTAGAATAATAAAACATAAAAACAAAAATAAACAAATGGGACCTAATGAGACTTAAAAGCTTTTGCACAGCAAAGGAAACCATAAACAAGAAGAAAGACAACCCACAGAATGGGAGAAAATATTTGCAAATGAAGCAATGGACAAAGGATTAATCTCTAAAATATACAAACAGCTCATGCAGCTTAATATAAAAAAAAAAAAAAAATCAAAAAATGGGTAAAGACCTAAATAGATATTTCTCCAAAGAAGACATACAGATGGCCAAAAGGCACATGAAAACATGTTTAACATCACTAATTATTAGAGAAACGCAAATCAAAATTATAAGATATCACCTCATTCCAGTCAGAGTAACCATCATCAAAAATAACTACAAACAATAAATACTGCAGAGGGTGTGGAGAAAAGGGAACCCTCTTACACTGTTGGTGGGAAAGTAATTGATGCAATCACTATGGAGAACAGTATGGAGGTTCCTTCAAAAACTAAAACTAGAACTACCATATGGCCCAGCAATCCCAGTCCTGGGCCATACCTGGAGAAAATCATGATTCAGAAAGACACATGCACCCCAGTGTACACTGCAGCTCTGTTTACAACAGCCAGGACATGGGAGCAGCCTAAACGCCCACCAACAGAGGCATGGATAAAGGAGGTGTGGTACATAGACACAACGGCATATTTCTCAGCCACAAGAAGGAATAGAACTGTACCATTTGCAGGGATGTGGACGGACCTAGAAGTGAAGTAGGACCTAGAAGGGAAGTCAGTCAGAAAGAGAAAAACAAATATTGTGTATTCAGGCATATATGTGGAATCTAGAAAAATGGTACAAACTAACCTATGTGCAAAGCAGAAATAAGACAGAGATGTAGAGAACAAACATATGGTCACCAAGAAGGGGGAAGCAAGGTGAGATGAACTGGGAGACTGGGAATGACATACATATGCTACTACGTATAAAAAGGATAACTAACGAGAACCTTGGAGAAGGAAATGGCAATCCACTCCAGCGTTCTTGCCTGGAGAAGCCCAGGGACAGAGGAGCCTGGTGGGCTGCCGTCTGTGGGGTCGCACAGAGTCGGACACGACTGAAGCGACTCAGCAGCAGCAGCAATGAGAACCTACTGTACGGCACACGGAACCCTACTCAGTGCTCCTGGTGACCGACATGGGAAGGAAATCCAAGAAAGAGGGAATATATGTCTGCATATAACTGATTCACTTTGCTGTACAGCTGAAAATAACAGAACACTGTAAAGCAATTATACTCCAATACATTTTTTTAAAAATACATCTTAGAACATTTGGTTAAAAAAAAAAAAGCATAATAGATGCATTCCTAACAGCCCATGCATTTATGTGGAGAGGGAAGACCTGCTCTCACACATGGGGGCCCTCAAGGCAGTATAATTACTAATCTAGTATAGAAGCTGAGACTGCAACTCTAAGAACTTTTAATACCTCACCAGAAAACATCTTTCTTTTCTTTTTAAACATACAGTTTTAAGCATTCTGAAATTTCTAGAATAATTTATGATAGGGTGAATTTTTTTCTTTACAAACACAGACATATTTTAATGACATATGGTCCAAAGCACAGGGCATCACTGTTCCACAGTACAGTGAACCTGAGGCCCTTCTCCAAAGGAATGTCTGCTTCCAGGCCCTTTCTGCCCTCACTACGGCTCATCAACTCATATGGTGACTAGGAAGACGCTACATTTTATTCTGTTTCATGGCTTACTCAGTAATTTCCAGAAGAAAAAATAAATCTGGTTTTGATTTAGCCATGTCTTTTACATCTGGGGGAATAATTAAATATACAAATGTTAAATTTTTCCCAGAGGACTAGGAAATGAGAGTAAGTAGCAATTCATATAGATTGTTTACTAGGGAGACAGAAATGATCAGAGGCTTTCTTGGGCCTTTGCGAAGCATCTTATTCTAGTGTCTGGATGCCTTCATGCACTTTAAACCGTTTTTTCTTCAGTCAGAGCAAAAACTGCAGAGGGGAAAAAAAAAAACCCCTAACCAACAGAGGTAGGGACAGGATTATTCCAGAGTCAAGTACAAACTACTTTAGAATTCTATCTGGCTTGGTGTACAGGGTTATTTTATGGTCTCTTTGGGAGCTACCCTTTTTACTGATATCAACCATAGTCAGTCCTTTCAGAAAAAGTAGGATTTGGGCTTCATCAAGGCTGGGCATGGAGTCCTTCTAAAGTGCTCTCATGTAATTCCTCAGAATGTATTCCCTTCCCCAGTGATCCCAGAAAGGCATATGACCTAACTGTTTCCATTTTTGCCTGAGCACCTATTTTAAGATTCCTCTTTTTTTGTCCAAGGACATCATTTGTCATTTACCTAATGTATTAGCTTCTGAACTATGTATGAGTCAACAAACTCAGTTTGATTAAGTGGAGATTTAGTCAGAGCTGGCTGAGGGGACTTGGGTATGAAAGGCGTCACCTGGCCAAGGGCCGAGGGGTAGATACACAGAAGTGGGCGGCAGGCCCCTCTGTCACATGCCAGAGGGGGCTCTCCGGGGAGGGAGGGTCTGAGCAGCTGGCAGTGGCTGGGGTCCCTGGGTGGTCAGGGTTACGATACAGGAGGGGTGCTTGGGGATCCATGAGCAGTGTGACTCTGTGAGACCCAAAAGTAAGAGGAGACCTACTTTGGGGTCTCAATAAGAGGGACATGAGCCAGTGTTTGTTAGTGCACTAGTTACTTGAAGACAGTTATAAGTTATGAATTAGAGAACAATGTACCATGTGAAAAATCAAGTGCAAACGGCTGACAGACCCCACCTCCGAGCGCTGCTATCAGGAGTCACGGCCCAGGTGGAAGGCTTAGGAGAGTGCCCGGCTCAGCTGTCCTCCCATTGCTTGCTGTCTGCTACCACCCTTGGTCGTGGTCACTGCCCGGCTGTGCTTATCATGAAGACAGGCGGGGCTGCTGCAAAGGTGGAATTGACTCGCCATTCCCTCTGGTTTCATGGCGCCGTTTCACTCCTGGTTTGCCGGGTGAGTCAGGGCACCCAAGCCTGAGGCGGTCCTCCTCCATCACCAAGTGCGTCTCCCTGCCACTGCCCTGCTTCACATGGGCGTCTCACACTGTGTCACTGCTGCCCCACTCTGCCCGTGTGTGCGAGGACCATCTGTGGAGACTCCAAAACAGGGGGTCAACCCACTTGTCCTGAAGCTGCACAAGGCTGTGAGACAAACTCCTGACATGGGAGAGAGGGAGAAGCCAGCTCAGAGGGGTCTGCTGGAACTGCGGACTTCAGTTTACCTTTAGGTCGCTTGGGCTCATGAAGCTGGGGCCGACTCGGTGCTCAGGGAAATGGACCGTCCCCTCCCCAATGATGGAGGCTTCGGCACCAACTGCCTCCACAACTGGCTCCTCAGCAGCCAATTCTTTATCTGGATTCAATATTTCCTTCTGAACGACACGTTGGCAGACTAACACGTGATTATGTATCCAATTGTCAAATACTTTAACATCCTCATTCTATGTTGTGAAACTCTTAACTTTCCATTAAGAATGCAGATCTCGCTACCACACCTTGAAAGCGTGAACAGGCAGGGAAAGGAAAGTTCAGAAGCTCCTGGGAAATGTCAGAAATGGCTTAAATACAGTTAACCCTAGAAAACAAAAATGTTACTTCATGTAGGCTGGCCCAGACGGCCAGCTGGTCAAGGTCTAACATCTGGTTAGAACCCTGGAGGGCCATACTTCACATCGTGGCATCTTCTTCAAGTCCTTATTTGTTCTTTCAACTGATTTCTGAGGCTGTTCTCTTTCTCAGAGGCTCCAGTGGACCAGCTCCCGGGTTTTCCGCGGGCGCTCGGCTCCTGAGAGGGCGGTCTGCCCAGAAGGATGACTGTACTGAGGATGTTGTGTCCTTGTGCTCCAGGCCAGCCAGGGAGCAAATGGTACCTGGATAAGACTTCTTTCTATTTTTAACTGGATCTTAAAAATTACTGAGAGTTGAATACATCAATTTGAAAAGAAATAAAAGGGCATCACTAGGCTGATATTTACTGTCTAGAATTCTCTGTAAAGGTCTCACCGACTGAAGTCTAATCATTTCAAGATGCCCTTTGCAAAGCAAACAATTTTATTTTCCCCAGTTTGCCTCTCACCTTCAAGTATATCTCATTTGCTTATGTATTTAGAAATGCCACAGTTTCCTATCTAATGCTGAGAAAAGAACTGCTCTGAGAAGAAGGGTACCCTTCTTCTCCACGCACACTCTCCTACTCCCCTGCAGCCCCTGCCCCATGAGCTGGAGGAACAGCCAGGTCCATAGAGCACAGGGGGTCCCCTGGTGGGTTCACATCTCCCTCACTGGAATCACTTGGGTGTTGGCTAAAACATGCACATTTCTGGACCATGAGTCCAGCCTTTTATTTTATAAAACAAAAATCTAAGGTGCGAATATGCTACCTGACTTATTCCTGGGGCAGAACCTGACTCAGAATTTGCTCCTTCTCAACATTCACCTGTGGAGAAGGCAATGGCACCCCACTCCAGTACTCTTGCCTGGAAAATCCCATGGACGGAGGAGCCTGGTAGGCTGCAGTCCACAAGGTCACTAAGAGTCGGATACAACTAAGCAACTTCACTTTCACTTTTCACTTTCATGCATTGGAGGAGGAAATGGCAACCCACTCCAGTGTTCTTGCCTGGAGAATCCCAAGGACAGGGGAGCCTGGTGGGCTGCCGTCTATGGGGTCGCACAGAGTCAGACATGACTGAAGCGACTTAGCAGCAGCAGCAGCAGCAGCATTCACCTGATGGTACTTGGGATACAGCTTTGCTGAGGGCCAGGGTTGAGGAGAGGGTTCCTGGAGCAATAGGAAGGGTCTTTTAAATGTAAGTAATCTGGGTCCACCTTAGATTTAGGGGAACAGAATCTTCATGGTGTGATGCCTAAATATATGTTTGTTTGTTTGTTTTTGCCACACCACACAGCTTTCAGGATCTTAGTTATCCTACCAGGGGCTGAACCCTAGGCAATGAAAGCTCGGAGTCCTAACCACTGGACCACCACGGAATTCCTAACACATGCAGTTTTGAAAGTTTTACTTTCAAGATGTACAGCCCAATGTAAGAACTTTCCAGGGCTTCCCTGGTGGCTCAGTGGTAAAGAATCTGCCTGCCAGTGCAGGAGACACAGGTTTGATCTCCGATCCATATAGACCCCGCCTTCTACAGAGCAATGAAGCCTGTGTGCCACAACCATTGAGCCCATGCTCCAGAATCTGAGAGCTGCAACTGCTGAGCCCATATGCGGCAACCACTGAAGCCCGTGCACCTGAGCGTCCGTGCTCAACAATGAGAGAAGCCACTGGAATGAGAAGCCCGCACACTACAATTACAGAGTAGGGCCCGCTCTCCACAACTAGAGTCTGTGCAGCAAGAAAGACCTAGCACAGCCAAAAATAAGATAAATAAACTTTATAAAAAGAGAACTGTCCAATGACTTAAATTTCTCAATCATGTTTTGTCCACAGAATGGAAATGGAAGTGAAAAGTAGCAATTCAAATATAAGTTAAACACAATATAATAATTATTCATGAATAATCTTTCCTATTGACAAGTCTGTTGTCAATTTCTGGTCACTTGGCAGTGAAAGAGTCTGGGGACAGGCTAGGCATTAATGAGATTTATTCTTAAATATGTTTTCCATAACTCCACTTCTGATCAGGGCCCAAATGACCAGAAGATATGGCAGAAGCCCTCCTCTCTGCCTTTAGTCCACGGGAAGAGCCCAGTGAGGTAAAGCTCCACTTGTTTACAAAACACAGGTAAACATCAGAGTGAAAAAGAAAAAGAAAAACTCTATATCCTAGAAATGACACTAGTTGGGCAAGTAAACTAAAGACATGCCACTGAATTAGTTTTTGAAAAGCAGAAAATGGGTGGCCTTCCACACCTATGGCCTTTCAGAACCTCTGCACAGTGAGACTAACAAGGAAACGTGATGGAAATCCTTGTCTCCAACTGCAGCAGCGTGAGCTTGGGTGACCCAGGCAGCGGCGTCAGCCACACAGCGAAGCCCTGGGCCAGAGAGACAAGAGAGGACCTTCTGCCCAGGTTGTACTCTGGATGGTTTTTAGTCTCAGATTATAATTTTAACGAAAACCAGCAGGGGTGGGAGGTGGGGGGAAGGATGCTTTTCCTGGGTTTGCAGTCAAGGCCCTAGGAAACCACAAGTACTCGACATGGCTCTCTCCCTACTTGGATCCAAGACACTGGAGCTGCATCTGCACAAATTATGTCACCTCCAGGGCAAGCCAGAACACCTTCTACGGAGGCATTTGATACATATACTGAGTCAACAGGCTCCCCAGGTGGCTCAGTGGTAAAGAATCCATCCTGCCGATGCAGGAGACGCAGGAGATGGGGGTTCAATCCTTGGGTCAGAAAGATCCCAAAGGACAGAGGAGCCTGGAGGGCTACAGTCCGTGGGACTGCAAAGAGTGGGGCACAACTGAGCATGTGCACACACACACACACACGGAGCCAGCACCTCCTGGATCTCTCTGTTCCTCCAGAGACCTAACAGTAAAATCAACACCAAAATCACGTTTTCCGAGGGCTGTCAATCAGAACATCATGTCTATGTCCTCCGGAGAGAAGACCTCAGAGAGACTTAAAACCACTTAGAGTTTTTCATCTTTTAAAAAAATAGACAGACTTTAGGGTAATGTTTCACTTCTCAGTGAAGATGAGCATAAACCAAACTCATCTTGGACTTTCTTTACTGTCAGCTAGGGAGTATTTAGACAGGATTGCCAGGCATTATACTCTCACAGGTTCTTAGGAAATTTTGTGGAATGTTTAAGAGTTACTGAAATTCAATTATGGAATATTTTCATGGAGAAGGAAATGGCAGCCCACTCCAGTGTTCTTGCCTGGAGAATCCCAGGGACATGGGAGCCTGGTGGGCTGCGGTCTGCGGGGGCGCACAGAGTCAGACACGACTGACGCGACTCAGCTTAGCTCAGGGAGTATCTGAAGATGAATCCAGGAGCCGAGAGGACTGGGAACATTACTTAGTCACATCCATAGTAACACTAATATCCATCAACCCCTCCAAAGCAAATATGACAGATTTGAAGTAGGACTTTCAGGTAAGTATGTTTAGTAACATGAGATGTGCTAGTCATCTCCAGCATTGAGAAAGACCCTTTGCTTTTTAGAAAAAATTCATGGCAGGGTAAAATCCTAAGTGAGAGGAGAAGAAAGCTTAACTAACATGAAATAAGACCTCCTTGACCTGGAGGAAAGGTGTGTACACAGCCAGCCTGCCCCAGTCTATAAAACTTCACTAGAAATGGAATCAGTGGAGAAACTTGATTTACCAAAACTCTTCCATAGACAATGCTGTTCAATTAAACCAATTTCTGCTTACATCACCCCTAAAAGTTTTGACTGCCAAATGCCCTCCCATACAATTTTAAGCTGACATCTAATATTTCATCATAAATTAAAATAGCTGCAAAATATATTTTCTAGCATACTGTGAATATTGACATTTTAAAAGTAAACTCTAAGGTCACTCTTTAAAAGATATCCAAGAAATGCTTAACATTATAGTGATGTGATATCCACCACCATCCATTCAAGAGACACAAATATACTCCTAATGATAAGTAAAACTTTTGTTTTTCCTTTTCTCCATCCTTGAAGTACTATTTTCTTTTCACTTCTTCCAAAGAATTTTACCCTAATCAAATATTTTTTTGCTTGAAAGTCTTTATCAATCACTTTTTAATACTTTGCTATAATAATTTTATGCACAAAATGGAAACTTCAGAAGATTTTAAAATTTCCTGTGAACAGAAGTATCAAATATTTAAATTTTCTTCTGGTCTGACTGATCAGACCAGATTATTATTAGCCAACCCTCAGAATGAGAGAAAATAATAGCAAATGAAACAACTGACCAAGGATTAATCTTCAAAACACAGAAGCAGCTCATTCGGCTCAATACCAGAAAAACAAACAACCTAGTCAAAGAGTGGGCAGAAGGCTGAAACAAACATTTCTCCAAAGAAGACATACAGATGGCTAATAAACTCACGAAAAGGTGTTCAACATCGCTCATTATTGGAGACATGCAAGTCAAAACAACAATGAGGTATTACTACCTCACACGGGTCAGAATGACCATCATTGAAAAATCTACAAACAATAAATGCTGGAAAGGGTGTGGAGAAAAGGGAACCCTCTTGCACTGTTGGTGGGAATGCAAAATGATACAGCCACTATGGAAGACGGTATGGAGATTCCTTTAAAAACTAGGAATGAAATCACCACATTGACCCAACAATCCCACTGCTGGGCATATACCCTGAGAAAACCACAACTGAAAAAGACACATGTACCCCAATGTTCACAGCAGCACTACTCACAGTAGCTAGGAATGGAAGCAACCTAGACATCCATTGGCAAATGAATGGATAAAGAAGTTGAGGTACACATACACAATGGAATTATTACTTAGCCATTAAAAAGAATGAAATAATGCCACTCGCAGCAACATGGATTGACCTGGAGATTACCGTTCTGAGTGAAGTAAGTGAGACAAAGACAAATATCATGTGGTATCACTTATATGTGTAATCTAAAAAAAAAAAAAAGACACAAGGAAACTTATTTGTGAAAACGAGAAACAGACTCATAGCTGTAGAAAACAAACTGACGGTTCCCAAAGGGAAAGGTATGGGGAGAGGGGTGAACAGGGAGTCTGGGACTGAAATATGTTCATTACTCTGTTTGAAACACGTAACCAACAGGGACCTATACTGCGTAGCACAGGGAGGTGTGCTCAATATTCTGTAAGAACTTAAAGAATTTGAGAAAGAACAGACACGTGTGTGTGCACCTGAATCACTTTGCTGTGCACCTGAAACGAATGCAACATTGTTAGCCAACTATATCCAAATGCAAATTATAAAGAAAATAAACTGGAACCTTCTATACTTACTCAAACTGGTTAACTTCAAGGTTGCAGGAAGTGCTGAGCAGCAATGCTCCGATTTATGTCTCTTGGCATTTGCTAAAGAAATACATTCTTATTTTCAGGACAGCTGCCCTTACCTGCTGCTTGAGTGCCTCCAAAGATTCAAATTCCAATCTGGCCAGTTTCATCTGGATATGCCGTGGCTTATCAGGTATGGCAAATGCAAGGATGAACTTCAAAGCCAGGAGCATGTGCTGAAAAGAAGAAAGAGCACACGTTGCCAGGACACACTGGACCATGTGGGCAAGGAGACAAATTAGCATTGTGATTCTGCTCATTAACCTTGGGTCACTTCTAACTACTGGCCTGTGATGAATCACAGATCAACCAGGTCCTTAACTTATATTTAATTCACCCTACTGTGGCCACTGAATCGTTACTGACTTACTTTGCTTTCTTCTTTTAAAATCAGTTATTCCCTTAAAATGATACCATATGCTAGGCTCAATGAAAAATAAAGTTTGTTCTAAAAAGTCTACCACAAAATGGGTTTTTCTACTTGTGTCTTAATTCCCAGTGTATTTAGGGTGCCCCATGTACAGTCAAATGTTTCTCTTTGTGCAACCACACCCTCCTCTGTGCTGTGCTTCAGGCTGAGTTACATGAAACATGCATACGCCTTAAACAGCAGGGGCCTGGAATCCTCTGCTTCCCCAATAGTGTCTGGTGCAGTGTGTTTCATGAAATGACAATCAATAAGTATTGATGAGCTGACTGACTAATGTACTACTTTATGCTGCAGACTCCACATATTGTGAGGCAGAATACAGACAGAGTATGTCCTCTCCCTTTATAACACGAGAAACTTAGAACCTAGCTATTTTATTTCTCTTCTCTACCAACGCCATAGAGAGGTTCTCTAAAATAATCATATGAGGTTTGTGATCATGCTCCTTTCTCTGCAGAAATAAGCCAGCAGGGACCGCTTCCTCGGCTAAGTCTGCTGCTCAGACACACAGCCTCGACTCAGTGTTTCTCTAATGCTGCCATCATCTTGTGACCCAGGGCCAGCACCCACAGAAACCCAAATGGTAGTAAGAATAAAGTTGCCTCTTTGATGATGGCATGAATTAGTAAATATCAAAGGCTGTAAAATAAAAATTCAAGGTAAGTATTAGGCATGAAGAAAATCAGTGAAGGAGAGGGAACAGCCTGTAAGATATGTTGCACTGAATAATTAGCAGAAAAGACGGTTAAAAAAAAATAAGTGATTTCTTTACTGTGATATTTTCAAATGAGGGATGAAGGATAAATAACATGTGGACATCTCCTGGGAGAAGTATGAAATAATGGAGGAAATCAGCATCACGCCAGAACAAGCAATAATTCAATACAAAGACTTGAAAACCGGCAGAAGGCCAGGGCAGGCCAGGGACTGCCTGGCATTAACAGGAAGTCTGGAGTGGACTAGGGAAGGGTAATCTTCTCTAACATGTGAATGTCATGACCAAAGAAGGCATTGGAAGACACTGACTAGGTGTCTGCCATGTGAAAACAAGGAAATAAAACAGATGACATCATGTGTTGCAATTCTGAACTAAGTGAATTAACAGGAACCTGGATATAATCTACAAATAAGAAATAAATAATTCAGAAAGAGCTATACTGTGTCATTATTTCATCCCACTGGACTACTGAGATATAATTTCATGTAAGACTTAACCTCTTTCGCAGAAGAGTTAAGACAGGAAATCGCCTTATTTTCTATAAATGGCGTGGTGTGCCCTCAGGTTGCCAGAGCCCCACGATGATCCACGCATGGGCCCTGTTCCATTTCTCCTAACAGATCTGTCCCCATCTTCTCTTCTTTGGAGTCTCAGTAGGAATTACTGAGAAAGAAGACCCTGCCGAGGTTTTCTCTTGCACCCAGGGGACTTGTGAGATGTGTCAACTCTTCTTTGGGAACCAGGACCAGCTACTGGGAGACCGGGAAAGGCTGCCACAGACCTTGCTCCTCATGGTTTCCATATGCTGCTGCTGCTGCTGCTGCTAAGTCGCTTCAGTCGTGTCCGACTCTGTGCAACCCCACAGACGGCAGCCCACCAGTCTCCCCCATCCCTAGGATTCTCCACGCAAGAACACTAGAGTGGGTTGCCATTTCCTTCTCCAATGCATGAAAGTGAAAAGTGAAAGCGAAGTTGCTCAGTTGTGTCTGACTCTTTATCGACCCCATGGACTGCAGCCCACCAGGCTTCTCCGCCCATGGGATTCTCCAGGCAAGAGTACTGGAGTGGGGTGCCATCGCCTTCTCCGGGTTTCCATATGAAATGTCCATAAAACTCTCTTGAATTGAAAAGAACTTGATATTGATTAGACAATACTAGCTAAAACGGGAGGTCATTTTAACATGGTTAACACACTTACATAGCAACAACCTTTGGGGTTCTCTATAGTGAATCACTCAAAGGAGAAAGCGAAAGATATACCCATCTGAAAGCAGAGTTCCAAAGAATAGCAAGGAGAGATAAGACGGCTTTCTTAAATGGACAATGCAAGGAGAGATGAGAAAGCCTTCCTAAGTGAAAAATGCAAAGAAACAGGAAAACAATAGAATGGGAAAGACTGAAGATCTCTTCAGGAAAATTAGAGATACCAAGGGAACATTTCACGTACAGATGAACACAATAAAGTACAGAAATGGTATGGACTTAACAGAAGCAGAAGAGATGAAGAAGAGGTGGCAAGAATACACAGAAGAACTAAACAGAAAAGGTCTTAATGACTCGGATAAACATGATGGTGTGGTCACTCACCTAGAGCCAGACGTTCTGGAGCATGAAGTCAAGTGCGCCTTAGAAAGTATTACTACAAACAAAGCTAGTGGAGATGATGGAATTCCAGTCGAGAGATTTCAAATCCTAAAAGATGATGCTGTGAAAGTGCTGCACTCAATCTGTCAGCAAATTTGGAAAACTCAGCAGTGGCCAAAGGACTGGAAAAGTTCAGTTTTCATTCCAAGCCCAAAGAAGGGCAATGCCAAAGAATGTTCAAACTACTGCACAATTGCACTCCTTTTATTTGCTAGAAAGATAATGTTCAAAATCCTTCAAGCTAGGCTTCAACATGTCCTATCTTTTTGTCTTTTCATACTGTAAAGCTATGACCAACCTAGACAGCATGTTAAAAAGCAGAGACATTACTTTGCCAACAAAGGTCCATCTAGTCAGAGCTATGGTTCTTCCAGTAGTCATGTATGGATTGAGAGTTGGACTACAAAGAAAGCTGAGCACTGAAGAATTGATGCTTTTGAACTGCGGTGTTGGAGAAGACTCTTGAGAGTCCCTTGGACTGAAAGGAGATCCAACCAGTCTATCCTAAGGGAAATCAGTCCTGAATATTCATTGGAAGGACTGATACTGAAGCTGAAACTCCAATACTTTGGCCACCTGATGTGAAGAACTGACTCATTGGAAAAGACCCTGATGCTGGGAAAGATTGAAGACAGAGAAGGGGATGACAGAGGAGGAGATGGTTGGATGGCATCACCAACTCAATGGACGTGAGTTTGAGTAAGCTCTGGGAGTTGGTGATGGACAGGGAGGCCTGGAGTGCTGTAGTCCATGGGATCACAAACAGTCAGACTGAACTGAACTGAGGCTTCAACAGTACATGAACTGAGCACTTCCAGATGTACAAGCTGGATTTTGAAAAGACAGAGGAATTAGAGATCAAACTGCCAATGTCTGTTGGATTACAGAAAAATCAAGAGAATTTCAGAAAAACATCTACTTTTGCTTCACTGACTAAGCTAAATCTTTGACTGTATGAATCACAACAAACTGTAGATAGTTCTGAAAGAGATGAGAATACCAGACCACCTTACCTGCCTCCTGAGAAACATGTTTGCAGGTCAAGAAGCAACAGTTAGAACCGGACATGGAACAAAGGACTGGTTCAAAATTGGGAAAGGAGTATGTCAAGGCTGTATATTGTCATTTTGCTTATTTAACTAATACACAGAGTTTATGTGAAATGCCAGGCTGGATGAATTATAAGCGGGAATCAAGATTGCTGGGAGAAATATCAATAACCTCAGATATGCAGATGACACCACCTTAATGGCAGAAAGCGAACAGGAACGAAAGAGCCTCGATGAAAGTGAAAGAGGAGAGTGAAAAAGGTGGCTTAAAACTCACCTCAAAAAATTAAGATCATGGCAATCTGGTCCCTTCACTTCATGGCATATAGATAGGGTAAAAATGGAAACAGTAACAGACTTTATTTTTTTGGACCCCCAAAGTCGCCATGAAATTAAGAGATGCTTGCTCCTTGAAAGAAAAGCTATAACAAACCTAGACAGCATATTAAAAGCAGAGACATCACTTTGCTGATGAAGGTCCATATAGTCAAAGCTATGGTTTTTCCAGAAGTTATGTATGGATGTGAGAGTAGGGCAGTAAAGAAGGTTGAACACCAAAGATTTGCTGCTTTCGAATTGGAGAAAGCTCTTGAGAGTCCCTTGGACTGCAAGGAAATCCAACCAGTCAATCCTAAAGGAATTCAACCCTGAATATTGGGCAGATGCTGAAGCTCCAGTACTTTGGCCACCTGATGTGAAGGGCTGACTCACTGGAAAAGACCCTGATGCTGGGAAAGGCAGGAGCAGAGGGAAGCAGAGGATGAGATGGTTGGATGGCATCACAGACCCAATGGACATGAGTTTGAGCAAGCTCCAGGAGTTGGTGATGGACAGGGAACCCTGGTGTGCTGCAGTCCATGGGGTCACAAAGAGTCGGACACGACTGAGCGACTGAACAACAACTCTACAGTTTACTTTCCTAAAAATACCCTATTTAAAAAAATGCTTTTAAAAGCCCATATGCAGAGAAATCATTTTCTCTGGAATTATATTTTCAGCATAGGTTCCCAGGAGACCTACTTATTTCAGGCTTTTAACTTCCCATGGAACAGCTCCAGGGTCACGCTCTTGAAGAGCCTCCACAAGCCACGCAGCTGAGCATTCTTCAGTGGCCCCAGACACCACCAAAAGCCAGAAGGGAAGCAGCCCTGGGTTCATTCCCTCTGTTCACGACTAGTATCCTTAACACTGCAGCAAAAGAGCAGATGTTCTGGCTCCCAGTCTAGGTGGGGAGATGAGTAAAGACAGGCCACAACGCTGCCACGTGGGAGTATTACTGCTGGGTCTACACTGGGACCAGGGGCATGTGGACCAGCAGGAATCCCAACTTTCACTAGGTCAGAGAGGGTTCCCTGAAGGGACTGAGTTTAAGCAGAGACCCAGCGGATGAGGAGGAATTATCTCGGCAAGGAGAAGGGGGCTGAAGTGTTTCCAGAGAGAAGATACACACACAAAGGGCTGGGGTTGCTGAGGAGAGAGGGGCTGCAGAGGCAACAGGAAGCCAAGTGACATAGGGGCTGCATAACCTGGCAGAGGAGTGAGGCGGCGCTGAAGGCATGAACGCGGATGACTCCATCAGACTTCTCTGTCTGTGGTGGGGGGAGTGAACAAGTGTGCAAGTGCAGGCAAGTCAGCAGGGAGACTGGAGTATGCGGGAGAGCAGTGGGGCTGCAGCTCCACGAATCACTGGGGGGCTCGTCAGCAGAAGACTCACCAGGCCCCCTTGACTGGTGCACTCAAATGGCAAGCCCAGGACCTGGGGCAGTTGAAGGGGAGGAGGTGTCTGCATGGGCTATACATTTTAAGCTATCTGGGCGAGTGTCTAAATGCAGACAGACATCAGCACGCGGTGTGACAGACGGGGCTCAAGTTCGTGGGAGGGCTGGAGGCAGAGACCTGGGATCGCTGCTGTGTGTGCAAGTGGGCAATGAAGCCAGGGGAGAGGACGAACTGCCCAAGGCTGTGCGGTGAGGGAGAACAGATGGAGATGCAGCGGGACGGTGGCGGAGGATGGAAGCGAACCGAAACATGAATGACAGGCAGAGGGGAGGGGTCAGCAAGAAGCCTGAGCCGCAGCAGCGGGGCAGGCAGAAACCAGGAGGCTCTGGAAAGACGCAAGCAAAGCGGAGAGAAAGAAGCCAGTCAAGGTGGGTGTGGGAAGGTCAAGTTTACATGAAGCCTGAGGAGGAACGTTTGGGGGTACCCAGCAGCAGCCTCTGGTGACCCAGGTGGGAGGCAGGACTCAGAGGGCTGAGAAGAGCCTGGCGGCGAGGCTGCAGGAAGGAGGGGCCAGCAACAGGCTTCAGTGAGTCTGCCTGCCAAGGAGGGCTAAGGGCTGACGCCCCTTCTGGAGGGAGACCTGGGCTGGCCCTGTGTTTGCTCTTCAAAGATCTAAGTCCTCAACATGAGAGATGCTTTGGGGGCAGAGGAGAGAATGGCCAAAGCTGAAGATCCTGGAAGAAGCCCCAGGGAACAGAGCCAGGATGAGTGCCAGGTGAAGGCTGGCCATAAACAGGGGGTCTGCACGGTCCCTGGCGAGGAGGGATGGGTGACCCATGAGTGTGAACAGCACGTAAGGGAACACATCTGAGACCACAGAAATTTAAAAGACATTTATTGCTTAGAATATGCAATTTAATACTTAAAACGAGGATGGACAGGTGAGAATCACATGTAGGGTCCTCACTTTTCTTTCACAGAATTGCAAATCATCAGTAAGCATCCTTTCCTCAAAACAGGTAATCACAGTCCTCAGCAGGGGGGAAAAAGTATCTCAAAGAACAAAATAAAACTGCCAACTCTTTTAGCTAGATTGGAAAAAATATCAACATTCCATAATGAAAGTTTGTTTGGATGGTGGCACTTTGGGTGATCTCTTTATCTTTAGTTTTTAACAGACATGCGTTATTTTTATACAGGAAAAAATACTTATATTGAAAAGAACACAGGGATTCTACTCCTCATGAAACAGATGAACTACACGGGCCCCACCCGGCTCCTAACCCACCTGGTCACCACTGCCCACGTGCCCAGTAAACAGGCCCAAACCACACAACCTGTAGCTCAGAGAGTCTGGCTTTTAATCTCGAGCCCAGGACGCTGGAAACAGCGATCACTGTGCATTCGTACGGCCTGCAAATACACAGAGTGCGCTGCTGCAGGGCCAGACTGCTTTGATGGTGGCCGTCTTCCACCTTATCTCAAAATCTTCGGAACGTCGATTACTCCCCCACTTGGCTACAGTTTCAGAAGTTCCACCTATTATAGATTTATTTAGATTAATGCATATCATCTTTAAAAAGTGAAAATACTCTGGGAGGGTTAAGAAGCATCACCATTCACAAATTAATTTAACTGGCTGGAGTTAGCAGACATTCTGCACTTCCCTGGTGGCTCAGCTGGTAAAAAATCTGCCTGCAAAGTGGGAGACCTGGGTTTGATCCCTGGGTTGGGGACACCCCCTGGAGAAGGGCATGGCAATCCACTCCAGTATTCTTGCCTAGAAAATCCCCACAGAGGAGACTGGCGAGCTACTGTCCATGGGGTTTCAAAGAGTCGGCCTAAGTACAACTAAGTGACTAAGCACAGCACAGCAAACATTCTCTCTCACTGTATACTCCCCCCCCCACCAAACCAAGAGTACTAGGAAGTGAGACGGGGAAGGCACCACCACAGTAGGTTCAACACAGGGAACCAGCTTCAAGGAAGAGGGGTAAAGAGAAGCAGAGACAGTTATGTGGCAGCCTGGATGGGAGGGGAGTTTGGGGGAGAATGGCTACATGTACATGTATAGCTGAATCCCTTTGCTGTCCACCTGGAACTATCACAACACTGTTAATTGTTTCTATTTCAACATAAAATAAAAAGTTTAAAAAATTCATTGTGGGGAAGAGAGAAAAGCAAATCATTCCTTATTGGAAAAGTAAATAGCAAAAGAGAAAGAGAAATGCAGACAGGAACCAACATTGTCTGAATGATCAGCAAAGGACAAATTAGACCTCACTTTCTTCTTATTGAGTTCTTATACCAGGATCCAGAATTCAAGATGAGCATCGTGATAGATTTTGTAGTCTAACCTAGAAATCTAAATAACATTTATAGCACTGTGTTTCAAAAGATCAATTTTTAAAATCTCATTTATATTTTTCCCACAGAAAATGTGTTTCAAGGCTGGGAACTATTTTATGCTAACTGAACAGAGGAAAAAAATTATAAGAAAACATTTTAGCTATTTTTACTTGTTTTCATAAATAAAAGAAAGCCTAAGATAAAATACAAATCTGCTCAGATTTTAAGAAAAACACCCTCAAAATGAATAGCTGGGCTGGATTTTCATAGCCTGTCTGTGAAAAGAGAAGACATTTTGTGGGCCATGATTGTGATTCTTTGCCAACTATCTTCCTTTAAAGTGAAACTCACAAACTTTACTCTAAACAAAGTAAAGGAGAAAAGAAAAAGTGAGGGGTAGGGTGGGGAGATGGTAGAATGCTGAAACTAACCAATACAAAGAAGTTGGCGACCCATAACAACACGCTTCAAATAGTGATTACAGCGTGTCTTAGCCGGGAAACGGAAAAGGACCAGGAGGACCAGAGACAGTCGGCACTCAGGAGCTACGTGCTATCTGGCACCAGCACTCAAGTACTGCCATCACCGTGTCGCCCACCTGTGGTCACTGCAGGGCTGTCAGACTCTTGGGAGTCTAGTACCCAGGTGCACAGTGAGCAAGTGGAACCGTTTTTATAAAAGCTAGAAAATTCATAATATGATCGGCAGTAGCAGCTGTGTTTGTAGCAGTGTGCCCCAAACCCTGTCTCTGCTGAAATAGAAAATGCAAATAGAGATAAATTCTTGGAACTCTGTAAAGCTAATTTGATTTCTACAGAGATAGGTCTGCCAGGTTACCTCTTTTCATTCAGAGCCCACTGAATAAAATAAAGTCCTTCAAAAAAGCATCCTCTCCTCATCATCAGATAAATTAACTGCCAAGTGCCAATTAATGAATGATTAACGAAATGGAGACTGAAAAAATTACTGAATCAAGCCCTTAAGGGAAAAAAATCAGGGATTTTCATTTTAAAATGGTAGATCAAGCATGCACATGTCTTATCCTACCTCCCCAGGGTCTCCTGAAATGACAAAACATAAAATCTAAAAAGAACAAGATTGGAAAGCAAGAGAATTTGACAGAACTTCTGGATATAGGGCTTATGGAGTAGAAAGTGCTGCTCAAGTCTCCTGAGACAAAGGCAGGTCCTCCCAAAGGAGACTCAGAAGAAAACCAATGTGGGATTCAGCCTCACAAAAGGAAAGGATTGGGGCAGGGAGTTAGCACCAAAGTGAATGCATTGAAGAACTGCCTTCAGAAAAGCTGGGGTCATAGGAGGGCCTTTCTCATGCCACCCTGTGAGACTGGTTCAAGATGCAGAGTAGAAAGATGTGTGCTCATCTTCTCCTGCCAGAGCACCAAAACCATGCCACCTGGTAACAGAAAGACCGCAAGTTCTACTATGGAACTAAAGCCAAAGACGTGCGCTTCAAAGAAAACATGTTGTCTTCTGGGAGAGCTCCTTGGGTGGGGTTGCCAGGCCCAAGAAAGTTGAGACCAAGGTCATACCATACTCCCACTAAAGACTTGGCACAAGTGGGAGAAAATATCCACTCTTGGCTTCTCCTTCAAGAGTAGAGAAATGAAACATAAGTTCCACCTTATCGAAGGACTTCCCTAGGAACCAGTTACTGTCTCACTAGACTCAGAGCACTGGAGAGGATCCTTCATACTTTGCATGCCTGGCAGGGGCGGGGGCAATGAGAACAAGAGAGATTGTTGAAAATACCAGAGAAGCTGCAATACTAAAATTAGACACCAGAGGGAGCAAGAGATTATGAACCCTTTTTTTCAAAAGAGAAAAGGCAAACTTCTCTAACTGGGACACTTTATGAACAAATCCAGCAAAGACGCCATCTCCAGAAAAGGTTTGAGACATTCCCAGAATCTCTAGCTGGGCCGCCTAATGGAGGTCTCTGCCTGTACAAAGCTAGTCGGTAAATACTGGGAGAAGTGGCTGTTTTTCCAAGTGCCCAAATCTCAGTAAAATTTAACAAGAACACAAACAGGGAAATATGACACAATAAAGAAAAATAATAAATCTCAAAAAAGACCCAAAAGAAACAGAAATCTATATATGACAAAGAATGCAAAACAATCATCTTAAGCTTAATGAATTACAAGAGAACACAGATAAAAAACTAATCACAATCAGGAAAATGATGAATAAACAAAGTGAAAATATCAACAAAGAGATAGAAACTATTAAAAAAATAGAGAACTAAACCAATTCTGGAGCTGAAGAATGCAATAACTAAATTGAGAAGTTCACTAGATGGGTTCAACATCAAACTTGCTCAAGGAGAAGAAAACAACCATGAACCCTAAGACAGGTTATCTGAAATTACTGAGTCAGAGGAGTAAAAAGAAAGAAGAAAGATGAAAAAAGCTTAAGATACTCAGTGCAGGGACTTCCCAGGTGGTCCAGTGATTGAGAGTCCACCTTCCAATGCAGGGGATGCAAGTTCTTTCTCTGGTTGGGAAACTAAGATCCCTTATGCCATGGTGCATAAGCCCACACACCACAACTGATGAGCCCACGTAACACAACCAGAAAGAAGTGCGTGTGCCTCAATGAAAGCCTGCAAGCTGCAACGAAGATCCCATGTGCCTCAACTAGGATCTGACGCAGCCAAAAATAAAGCAAATAAGTATTTACCAAAAAATGATACTTAATGTACATCGGCCAGGTTTCATATTCTCCAAACCAGGCTTCAACAGTGTGAACCAAGAACTTCCAGATGTACAATCTGGATTTTGAAGAGGCAGAGGAACCAGAGATCAAATTGCCAACATCCGTTGGATCATAGAAAAAGCATGAAAATTCCAGAAAAACATCTACTTCTGCTTCACTGACTACACTAAAGCCTTTGACTGAGTGGATTACAACAAACTGAACAATTCTTTTCCTTTTTTTTTTTTAACAACTTAAAGAGATGGGAATAAGAGACCACCTTACCTGCCTCTTGAGAAATCTGTATGCAGGTCAAGAAGCAACAGTTAGAACTGGACATGGAACAAAAGACTGGTTCAGAATTGGGAAAGGAATTATGTCAAGGCTGTATATTGTCACCTTACTTAACTTACATGCAGAGTACATCATGCGAAATGCCAAGCTGGATGAAGCACAAGCTGGTATCAAGATTGTAAGAAGTATCGATAACCTCAGATATGCAGATGACAGCACCCTTATGGCAGTGAAGGGTGAAAGCAAAGAGGAACTAAAGAGCCTCTTGATTAAAGTGAAAGAGGACAGTGAAAAAACTGGCTTAAAACTCAACATTCAAAAAACTAAGATCATGGCATCTGGTCCCATCACTGCATGGGAAATAGATGAGCAAACAATGGAAACAGGGAAAGACTTTATTTTCTTGGGCTCCAAAATCACTGCAGATGGTGACTGAAGTCACAAATATGACAAACATAAACAGCATGTTAAAAAGCAGAGACATTACTTTGTCAACAAAGGGCCATCTAGTCAAAGCTATGGTTTTTCCAGTAGTCATGTATGGATGTGGAGTCGGACCATAAAGAAGGCTGAATGCCAAAAAAATGCTGTCAAACTGTGGTGCTGGAGAAGACTCTTGAGAGTCCCTTGGACAGCAAGGAGATCAAACCAGTCAATTCTAAAGGAAATCAATTCTGAATATTCATTAGAAAGACTGATGCTCAAGCTCCAATATTTTGTCCACCTGATGCGAAGAGCCAACTCACTGGAAAAGACCCTGATGCTGGGAAAGACTGAAGGCAGAAGGAGAAGGGGACAACAGGGGATGAAGTGGTTGAATGGCATCACTGACTCAGTGGACATGAGTTTGAGCAAGTTCTGGGAGATGGTGAAGGATGGGGAAGTCTGGCGTGCTGCAGTCCATGGGGTTGCAAAGAGTTGGACACAACTGAGAGACTGAACAACAATGTACCTCAGCAAGCAGAACAATATATGCATCGTGGGAATCTCAGAAAGAGGAGAGCGAGAAAGGCAGAGAGCTTATTTGAAGAAATAATGGTCAAAAACTTTCCAAATCTGAGGAATAAAATGGACATCCAGACTCAAGAAATTTAAAAGATTCCAACTAGGATGAACCCTAAGAATCTGATACTGAGATACACTGTAATAAAACTGTCAAAGGACAAAGAGAGATTCTTCAAAGTAGCAAGACACATGTCATGTTCAAGGAAGATCCCATAAGATTATCAGAGGAGTTCTTAGCAGAAAAAAATACAGGCCAAAAGGGAGTAAAATGACATATTTAAAGGGCTGAAAGTAAAAATCTACCAACCAAGAATACTATATCCTGCAAAACTATCTTTCAAAAATGATAGAGAAGTAAGACCTTTCCAGCTAAACAAAAGCTAAGGGAATTCATCACCAGCATCTTCCTTACAGGCAATGCTAAAGAGAGTCCATCAAGTTAAAATGAAAGAATGCTAGAGAGCAACACGATAGTATATAAAAATATAAAATTTTCTGGTGATGGTTACATTGACAAATACATTGACAAAAACAGTACACAGTAATGGTGTATCACTTTTGACTCTGGTGTAGAATTTAAAGGGTAAATTCATTAAAATAACTACAACTATAAAATTGTGTAATGAGGGGAAACATAAAAGAGTAGAGATTTTGTACATGACTGAATTTTATCATTTTTAGAATAGACTATTATAAGATTTTTAATGTATTATCCATGTTAACCACAAAGAAATACCCATAGAAAATAGATAAAAGAAAAATGAGAAAGAAATCAAACCAAGACGCTACCAAAAAAGTCAGCAAAACACAAAGGAGTACATCAAGAGAGGAAAAGGGCACAATAACTGTAACTATACAGAAAACAATGAATAAGATTGCAATAATAATTTTGTTACCACAAGTAATTACTTTAAAGGTAAGCAGACATTCCCCGATCAAAAGACATAGAGAAGCTGAGTGGGATAAAAAAGATCCCACTACAAGCTAGCTCTAAGTGTGTCACTTTAGATATAAGAACACATATGATGAAAGTGAAAGGACAGAGAAAGATTCTCCATGCAAATGGTAACAAGCAAAACGAACAAAGACAAACAAACAAAAAATAGGCGGCCATACTTACAAAACAGATTTTAAAGACTGAGATAGACAAAGAAGGGCATTATACATATATTGTTCACATCACAGTACCCACATCTATGATGCAAAAATTGACCAAACTGAAAGAAAAAGTAGGCAGTAACATAATAATAGTGAGCGATTTAAATACTCTGCTCTCAATAAGGGTTAGTGTAACAAGACTTTAGAGCAAAGAAAATAAGAGGACCTGAACCACATGCAGACCAACTGGACCTCACGTGGGCGGAACACTCTGCTCAGCAAGAGCAGAACACACATTCTTCTAAAGCACACGTGGAATGTTCTCCAGGATAGATCGCCTGTTGGGCCACAAAACACATTGTAACAAATTTAAGAAAAATGAAATTCTATCAATTACCTTTTTAGACAACAGTGGAATGAGTCTAGAAATCAACAGCAAAAGGAAAGCTGAAAAGTGAACAAATGTTAAGCAAAAATTAAATAGCATACTCTTCAACAACCAACAATGGGCCAAAGAAGAAATCACAAGAGAAATTAGAAAAAATTTTGAGGTAAATGAAAATACAATATACCAACACTTATGGCATTCTGCAAAAGCAGAACTAATAGGGAAATTTATAGTCTTAAATGCCTTCATAGAAAGGGGAACTATCTCAAATCAACAACCCACTTTATGGCTCAAGGAACTAGAAAAAGAAGACCAAACTAAATCCAAAGTTATCAGAAGGACGGAAATAATAAAGATTAGAGCAGAAACAAATGAATTAGAAAATAGAAGGCAACAGGAAAAAAAAAAATCAATGAAAGTAAGAGTTGGTTTTTTGAAAAGACCAACAAATCAACAAACTTCTAGTTTGACTAACAAAGAAGAAAAGCTCAAATAACAAAAATAAGAAATGAAAGAGGAGACACTATAACTGATGCCAGAAATAAAAAGGATTATAAGAAACTACTACGAACAATTAGATGCCAAAGAATCTAGGGGGAAAAAATGGATCAACTTCTAAAAACATAAAACCAACAAAGACTGAATCACGAAGAAATTTAAAAAGCCTGAACAAATATAGAACTAGTAAAAAGACTTAATCAGTGATTAAAAAAACTTCCCAGCAAAGAAAAGCCCAGAACCAGATGGCTTTACTAAAGAAATCTACCAAATATATAAAGAGAAATGAATACCAATCCTTCTCAAATTGTCCCCCAAAAACTCAAGATAAACGAACACTTGCAAATTCATTCTCTGAAGTCAGCATTACTTTAATACCCAAACCAGACAAACATACTGCAAGAAAACTGTAGACTAATATTCCTGATAAATATTGATGCCAAAATCCTCAACAAAATGCTAGCAAAGTGAGTTTAGCAGCACACTGAAAGGATTATATGCCTTTATTTTTAGCCAAGCAGTTTTTATTTCTGGAACACAAGGATAGTACAACATATGAAAGGAAATCAATGTAATATAACACATCCACAGAATGAAGGGGGAAATGATCATTTCAACTGAAAGAAAAAAGCATTTGACAAAATTCAACTCTTTTTCATGATATATTTATCATATATCATATTGACTGTATTCAATCAATAAAAAGAAAATAAGGAAAGTACCTAAACATAGTAACGGCCAGATATGAAAACCTTACAGCTAACATCACTCAGTGGTGCAAAGCTGAAAGCATTTCCTCAAAGATCACGAACAGGGCAAGGATGACCTCTCCCACTCCTTCTGTTCAACGTATTACTGGAGATCCTCGTCAAAGTAGGCAGCTGCTACAGAACACAGTATGGACGTTAAAAACAGAATTACAATATGATCCAGGAATCCCACTTCCAGGTACATATTCCAGAAGAAAAGAAAACAGGGTGTTGAAGAGATATTTGTATATCTGCGTTCAGTGCAGCACTAATCACTGCAATAGCCAAGGGACAGAAGCAACCTAAATTTCCATGGGTGGATGAATGGATAAAGAAAATGTGGTGCATATACATAGGGGATTATTACTCAGTCATTTAAAAAGAAGGCAGAGAGTTTCAGTTTAGCAAGCTAAAAAAGCTCTACAGAGATCTATTTTACAAAACATGCACACTGTTAATATCACTGTACTGCACACCTAAAAATGCTTATAGTTAGTTCATAGTTCAGTCGCTCAGTTGTGTCCAACTCTTTGCGACCCCATGAATCGCAGCACGCCAGGCCTCCCTGTCCATCACCAACTCCCGGAGTTCTCTCAGACTCACGTCCATCGAGTCAGTGATGTCATCCAGCCACCTCATCCTCGGTCGTCCCCTTCTCCTCCTGCCCCCAATCCCTCCCAGCATCAGAGTCTTTTCCAGTGAGTCAACTCTTCACATGAGGTGGCCAAAGTACTGGAGTTTCAGCTTCAGCATCATTCCTTCCAAAGAAATCCCAGGGCTGATCTCCTTCAGAATGGACTGGTTGGATCTCCTTGCAGTCCAAGGGACTCTCAAGAGTCTTCTCCAACACCACTGTTCAAAAGCATCAATTCTTCGGCGCTCAGCTTTCTTCACAGTCCAACTCTCACATCCATACATGACCACAGGAAAAACCATAGCCTTGACTAGACGGACCTTTGTCAGCAAAGTAATGTCTCTGCTTTTGAATAGGCTATCTAGGTTGGTCATAACTTTCCTTCCAAGGAGTAAGCGTCTTTTAATTTCATGGCTGCAGTCACCATCTGCAGTGATTTTGGAGCCCCAAAAAATAAAGTCTGACACTTGTTTCCACTGTTTCCCCATCTATTTCCCGTGAAGTGATGGGACCGGATGTCATGATCTTCATTTTCTGAATGTTGAGCTTTAAGCTAACTTTTTCACTCTCCTCTTTCACTTTCATCAAGAGGCTTTTTAGCTCCTCTTCACTTTCTGCCATAAGGGTGGTGTCATCTGCATATCTGAGGTTACTGATATTTCAAGATGCCAAATTTTATGTTAGGTGCTTTATGCACAGTTAAAAGACCCAAAGGCCAAAAATCCCAATGGTTCCCCCCTCCCCTGCTAAACAAAGCCAAACAAGGAGCAGTGCAGGATGGCAGACACTCAAGTTCTTCAGACAGAGTGAGGCCAGTCAAATCCTCGGGTGGCCAGTCTGTTCCCTGCTCCTGAGCCTCCCGGGACTCTGCTCATGCAGAATCCCCTACCAGGAGAGCCCTTCAGGGGAACAGACCTGCACACCCACAGCGGCAGAGGGAAGCCACGGCAGCTCCTGTCTCACCATCCCAGCCACCAGAGGTCTACAAGGCTGAGGACCACCAGTGCAAAGAGCAAGATGAACAAGCAGAGTTAGCCCTTGAGGACAAAAGCAGACAGCCGGGGAGCACTTAAGAACTCGAAGTTTACTGTCCAAAGTGCTGCATGAAAAACAAAAATTATTCAAGGAGTTACTCCAGGAGAATGAAAATGGAATCTAAGAGGACAACATGGAAAATGAGAAACAGCAGCATCTAAGTGTGACTTACAAGAGACTAAAAGAAAACAGGCGACGACCCTTTGGAGTTGAATGCTTAGAGGTTCTTTGTTTAGAAGCAAATTATTAATCCTAGGGTTATATTTCCTTCTCTTCAGGTTCAATAACATGATTGGTTAAACAGTATATAATATTCATAACATTATAAATTTTCATTCTGTTTTTATAATCAACTGGGAGACAGATCATAGCCAATTATAATTATAATCTAGAGTATAAAAATAATAAAGGAGCCAGCAAAAATTGGGAGAGAAGAGGGCAGTGGAAGCCAAAGAAAGATTACCTCAGTTAATAGCCTCATATTCAAGGAGAGGACAGTACTGCCTAAAGTTGACATATTAAGAGACATATCTTTTAATGAAATTTTTAAAGGTGTAACACAATCTCTATAATAATTTATAAAATAATACTATAATAAAAATTGAGAGGATAAAGTGGGAGATGAGATAAGTGGGCTAAATAATTCTTTTATAGCAACCAATATTGTCTAAGTTTATAGATCAGAAAAGGAAGTATATTACTGAAAGTTGTAATGATGAATACAGGGGGAACCCAAACCAGAAACTGGTAGCAGTGACTGCTTCTGGGAAGAAAGAACAGGAATGGTGCAGGAGCTATTCACAGTAGTCAAGACTCAGAAGCAAGCCAAGTGTCCACTGACATATGAACAGATAAAGAAGATGTAGTACATACATATAATGGAGTATTACTCAGCCACAAAAAAGAACGAAACAATGCCGTCTGCAGCAACATGGATGGCCCTAGACACTGTCGCACCTAGTGAAGTAAGTCAGAGAAAGACAACTCAGGGTACTGCTTATACATGGAATCCAAAAAAAAAAAGATTACAAATGAACTTATATACAAAACAGAAACAGAGTTACAGAGGTAGCAAATAAATGTATGGTTACCGGGGGTAAGAGGTGGGGAGGGATACACTGGAAGATTAGGATTGACATATACATACTATTAATATGTCAAAAACTGCTGAATAATAAGGACCTACTGCATAGCACAGGAAAGTCTACTCAATACTTTGTAATGGCCTATATGGGAAAAGAATCTAAAAAACAGTGGATATATGTTAACGTGTAACTGATTTATTTTGCTGTACACCTGAAACTAAGATAACACTGTATATCAACTATACCCACCCACCCCCCAAAAAAAACAGCCAAAAAACGATGATGATTTCTTTCAGGGTCTTCAGGCCCTAACCCTGGTGAGTGGCTGCCAGAAGCTGAGAGGCACGGTGCCCAGGACCCCAGCACACTGCTCTCCCGACCAGAGTCTCTGCCAGGCACGTGGAGATGCGCGCACAGGGCAGGACTGGGAGCTGCCACCATCAGAGACAGCCTGGGCCTCTGCTTGCCCACACGATCAGTCAAGCGAGGGAGCAGGGTGTAAAAGGCTAATGGAAAGCTGAATCTCAGGGAAGTGGACAGGGTAAAAAGCACCAGGAAAATGTTAGGAGAACCAGTTGAAACAAAGAGAGATAAAAGCAGTTGATTACTATAAAAACACGAAAAGTTTATCTCCTCTCCCTCTGTCTCATCCCTTAACACATTATGACCAGAGATGTATGAACACCACAGGCATTAGTTTCCACAAAAATCTCCTGGTCAGTCACATGTTAATAAAACAGTGGTTTGAAAAAAACATGCCAATTAAACTAAAAGAATAAAAGGAAATAATTTTAAGGGTTACAAATAAATTGAGCTGAATACCTCATCAGCTTTTCCCTTTAAAAATATAATCTCCATTGTTGGGACCTACGAACAGAAGAGGCTCCTCGTGGGTGAAGGACACAGACTGCTGGGACTGTCATTCTTTGCTGGGGTGAAGAGCTGGCTTTCCAGGCTTTGGCAATCCCTGTGTCACCAAAGAACACATCTACCCAGTGTGAAAGCTCATCGCCCTTGAAGTGATTAATTTATAGGCTCTCTGAGTTTCTCTCAGCTCTAAAGCCTGTGCGTTTCCCATATAGAGCTTGTAAAGCTTGTTCTCTTCCCGATCAGAGGTACACTTCATGCACAAAGCTGGTTCTAGGCCAGATTTGGTGATTCTCAAAGGAAGTGGAATCTGCAGGAGGGTTATGTTTTTTTTTTGTTTGTTTGTTTTTTTGACCAGCAGTTCTATTTATTTATTTATTTATTTATTTAATTTTATTTTAGTTTTTTATTTTTTAAATTTTAAAATCTTTAATTCTTACATGCATTCCCAAACATGAACCCCTCCCACCTCCCTCCCCATAACATCTTTCTGGGTCATCCCCATGCTTTTTCAACAATTATTTCCATCACTTGACAAGTAAAAGAATTCAAGCAACAGTTAACAACTGTGTGCCAGCAAATGCTAACCAAGGCCTGTGAAGCAAAGCGACACCCTGAGACTGTGGTTTCATTTCACTACATACTTAATTCATCTACATTAAGTGGGCCATCAAGTGAGAAATTGAGTCACGCTGGAGAGACACACACTTGTCTCTCGACATGAGACACAGGGGCCAGCCTCGGTGCCCTTGACCACAGGGTGGTGGCTCTGCCACAGCGCAAAGAAGTGGAATCAGCCTCCTGGAGTCACCTGCCTGATGCCTGGCTGGTCGGCGAGAGCTGACCCAGCTGCCCTGACTGCTCACCTGGCCCCCCAGGCAAGGAGGGCAGGCTCAGGAGATCAGGCGGTGCCAAGTCTGGCAGGAAACTAGGAGCCAATCAGGCCATCCCTTCCTTCCTGGGCTCCCCAACACTGCTCATGCTCAGATACACACAGGTACAGTGGACACTGGAAGAATCTCGAAACGGTGGAGTGGGGGGAAGTCTCCAAGGCCCGATGGCAGGAGGGATTTCAAGCCACAGGTACAAGAGGGGAAAACAGTTCTTCCCCTTCACTGAGGGGGTGGCAGGATGTGTTCACAGCTACAGCACATACGTGACATGAGCCTGTGACCTGAGATGGGTCTTCATTCAGACTTTTTCTTCTTTCCTCTAAGTCTTTTGTTGTCTTCCTAGTTTTTTTCCCCCCTCTAACACATATGCTGTGGCCTTGGGGGCAATTTGTTCAGTGCAGAACTAAAATGAATTAATAACTAGTCATATTTAATCATGCTTCCTTGAGTCCCAATGTAAAGTAAAGATACATCTTCACTACATACAAGTGAAGATGGCATTTCTTTAACTCTGTTGGGCAAAAGCCCTCTCCCTTCTCATCAGATCCACCTGCCTGCTTTGAACTGGTTTGAATCTGACAAGGCCCTGTGTGAACTTGACCTCCGCAACATGCCTCCTCCAGGGGATGAAGCTTCTATGTTCTCTTGGCCAGGGTCTCTGGAAGGTTCACGCCTCTTCCTTCTTCCCTAAAGCATCACTTTCCTTTACTCCTACCACACTCTGGTCATTATGAAGCTCAATTAGATATGTATGGGAGTAAACAGAAGCTACAGCTTTCATGTAAGGATCCCCTGGTGGACAGTGAGGCCTGTTGCCATATCAGGTATGCAAAGACTTTAGAGCTGAAACCATCTGCGAGAGTTTTTAAAGTCACTTCAAGGGCCAAAAACTGACCTTCAGTGACTATGTGTCACAGCTGAGAGCAAAATTCTAGATATTCCTTTCTACAAGACACTTCTTCTCCCCATGGGACCCTCCTGGTGGTGCTCTGTGAACGCACAGTGGCCATGGCAGAGCACATGCTTGGGGACCGGGCAGACCTACATGCAGACACCTCCCGCAGGCTGTTGTGCATGTCAGAGCTCCGTGGGAGCCTTGCTCTCCTCAAGCGACAGAGCACCCTCACACCCAGTGTGTGCTGAGCAGTCAACATATGGAAATGCCAATTCTTGGGGACTTCCCTCGTGGTCCAAAATTGGGAAAGGAGTATGACAAGGGAGTATACTGTCACTCTGTTTATTTAACTTCTATGCAGAGTACACCATGCGAAATGCCAGGCTGGATGAATCATAAGCTGGAATCAAGCTACCCAGGAGAAATATCAATAACCTCAGATATGCAGATGATACCACTCTAATGGCAGAAAGTGAAGAGGAACTAGAGAGTCAATAGGAGTGAAAGAGGAGAGTGAAAAAGCTGGTTTAAAACTCAATATTAAAAAAACTAAGATCGTGGCATGCACTATCAATTCTCAGCAAATAGAAGGGTAGAAAGTGGAGGCAGTGACAGATTTTTCTTGGGCTCCAAAATCACTGTGGGTGGTGACTACAGTCATGAGATTAAAAGATGCTTGATACCTGGAAGGAAAGCTATGACAAACCTAGACAGTGTATTAAAAAGCAGAGACATCACTTTGCTGACAAGGGTCAGTCTAGTTAAAGCTATGGTTTTTCCACTAGTCATGTACAGATGTGCAAATTGGACCATAAGAAGGCTGAGCACCGAAGAATTGATGCTTTTGAACTGTGATGCTGGAGAAGACTTTTGAGAGTCCCTTGGACTTCAAGGAGATCAAACCAGTCAATCCTAAAGCAAATCAACTCTGAATATTCATTGGAAGGACTGATGCTGAAGCTAAAGCTCCAATACTTTGCCACCTGACGCAAAGAGCCAACTCAATGGAAAAGACCCTGATGCCGGGAAATACTGAGGGCAGGAGGAGAAGGGATGACAGAGGATGAGATGGTTGGATGGCATCACCAACTCAATGGACATGAGTTTGAGCAAGCTCCAGGAGGCAGTGGAGGCCAGAGGAGCCTGGTGTGCTGCAGTCCACGGGATCGCAACGAGTTGGACATAGTGACTGAACATTGGTAGTCCAGTGAGGAAGACTCTGTGCTGCTTGGACGTCCTTGGTGGTATAAGAATCTGTGTGCTTCCACTAGAGGGGGGTACTAGTTCGATCCTTGTTCAGGAAACTAAGATCTCACATGCTGTGGGGGGCAGTCATAAATGAATAAATAAACAGGGCTTCTTTGGTGGCTGGGTGGTAAAGAATTCACCTGCCAATGCAGGACACTTGAGTTCAATCCCTGGGTTGGGAAGATCCCACATGCCACTGAACAGCTAAGGCCGTGGACCACAAGTACGAAGCCTGTGCTCTAAAGCCCAGGAGCTGCAACTACTGAAGCCCACCCGCTCTAGAGCCTGTGTTCTAGAGAGGCCACCAAAATGAGAAGCTCTCACATTGCAACTACCGAGTAGCCCCCACTCACCACAACTAGAGCAAAGCCAGCACAGCAATGAAGACCCAGCACATCCATAAATAAATAAATAAATAAAATTATTAATAAATAAATAAAACAGAGCTCAGTTTTGGCCATTTAGAAACAAAGAAATGCTAATTCTTTCATTGAATTTCACTGTTATATATAATTGATATATAACACTAGTTTCAGTGTACAACAAATGACTCAATATTTGTATACACTGCAAAATTATCACCACAGTAAGTCTAGTTACCATCGTCACCATACATAGTAATGAAATGTTTTTCTTATGCTGAGAAGTTGTAAGAGTTACTCTCTTATGCAATACAGTATTAACTATTGCCACTACCCTGTACATTACATCCCCATGACTGACTGCTTTTACACCTGGAATTTCTTGCCTTTTGACCCCTTCAACCTGCCTCTTTGGCAACGACCAGTCTCTACAGTTCTCTACATCGGGGAGCTTGGTTTTTGTTAGTTAGAGTCTACATACAAGTGAAACCATACAGTATTTCTCTCTCTTTGACTTATTTCACTTAGCATAATGCTATCAAGGTCCATCCATGTGGTCACAAATGGTAAGATTCCATTCTTTTTTATGGCTAAGAGTATTCCATTCATGCACATGTGTGTGTTCTTTACTCACTCATCTGCTGACAGACACAGGTCATTTCCATATCTTGGCTACTGTAAATAATGTTGCAATGAACACAGGAAGGCATATATCTGAATTAGGATTTCTGTTTTCTTTGGAAAACTGTACAGAAGTGAAACTGCTGGATCATATGACAGTTCTATTTAAAAGTTTTTGAAGAGTCTCCATACTGTTTTCCATAGTAGCTGCACCAGTATACATTCCTACCAACAATACAAGAAGGTTCCCTTTTCTTCACACCCTCTCTAGCAATTTTTATTTGTAGAGCTTTTGATGATGGTCATTGTGACCAGTGTGAGGTAATATCTCATTGTGGTTTTGCTTTGAGTTTCTCTGATAATTAGTAATGTTGAGAACCTTTTAATGTGTCTATTGGCCATCTGTTTGTCTTCTTTGGAGTTTATATCTTCTGTCCAATTTTTAAACTGTTTATTTTTTGCTATTGAGTCATATGAGATTTTTATGTATTTTGGATCTTAGCCTCTTATCAGATATATGATTTGCAAATATCTTCTCCCATTCAGTAAGTTCCCCATTCATTTTGTTGATAGTTTCTGATGCTGTGCAGAAACTTTTTAGTCTGAAGTAGTCCAATTTGTTAATTTTTGCTTTTGGTGTCAGATCCAAAAGATTCTTGACATTACCAAGACTGATGTCAAGAAGTTCACCGCCTGTCTTTCCTTCTAGGAGGATGCCACTCTCTTTTACAGCTTCAGGTCTTAGATTCAAGCCTCTGATCCATTCTGAATTAACTTTTGTGTATGGTATAAGATAATAGTCTTGTTTTATTCTTTTGAATGTGGCTGTCTAGTTTTTCCAACACCATTTATCTGAAGAGATTGCCTTTCCCCATTGAATATTCTTGCCTCTTTTAAAAAGAATGATCTTATTTATCTTTGGCTGTGCAGGGTCTTCATCTGCTGTTCAGGCTTCTCATGTTACAGTGTGTGGGGGTTACTCTCTAGTTTGAGTGTCTGGGCTTCTCAGTGTGGGGGCTTCTGTTACAGAAAACGGTCTCTAGGGCATGCAGGCTTCAGCAGTTGAGGCACATGGGCTCAGGGCTCAGCAGCTGTGGCTCCTGGGCTCTAGAGCACAGGCTCAACAGCTGTAACGCATGGGGTGAGCTGCTCCACAGCACGTGGGATCTCTCCAGATCAGGGGCTGGACCCTTGTCTCCTGCACTGGCAGGTGGATTCTTTACCACTGAGCCACCAGGGAAGCCCTGTTCTTGCCTCTTTGTCATAAATTAATTAAACACATATGCACGGATTTATTCCGAGGCTCTTGATTTTGTTCCACTGATATGTCTGTTTTTAATGCCAATACCATACTGTTTGATTACCACAGCCTTGAAATACAGTGTCAAACCAGGGACTACGTAATGGCTCCAGCTTTGTTCTTCTTTCTCAAGATCGCTTTGGCTAGAGCCTGTGAGATAATAGAAAAAATATATTTGGTCTCTACCCCTAGTTCCTGGCACAGAGTTCCTGTAATTTCCTATATTTTAAGAAAACTAGGAACATCTCTTTTTCAAATATTGATCTTTGACCTGTTTTTGACACAGAGCTCCTAAAGCCCTTGTAATTTCCTGGGTGGTAGGAGTGTCCTTTGCTCTCTTGAGATAATTCTGGATGAGCTGCTAGATGGCTCCTGGGTGAGGACTGGTCACCAGAAGGACCAGGCTAATATTATAAGATTGGAATTTTCAGTCCCACCTCCCATGCTCTTGAGAAGGGAGAAGGGCTGAAATGGAGTTAATGATCTATCATGCCGACGTGATGAAGCCTTCCTAAAAGTACAGGGTTTGGAGAGCTTCCAGGTTGCTGAACATACAGAGAGACTGGGAGGGCAGGGTAGCCCACCAGGCTCCTCTGTCCATGGAATTCTCCAGGAAAGAACACCAGAGTGGGTTGCCATTTCCTTCTCCAGACTAGTGTCTGAAGTGTGCGTTAATAGGAAGTTTTGATGGAATGAGCTGTAACTAGAGTCTTTAGTGGTTCCATACAAATTTTAACATTCACCCCTTTCCCACATGCCCTGCACTGTGCATCTCTTCCACCTGGATGTCCATCTGTATTCTTTACTACAGCCTTTCATAAGAAACCAGTAAATGTAAGGAGACTTTTCCTGAGTTCTGTGAGTCACTCTAGCAATTAATCAAATAGCAAGTGCATGAAGCTGGCTTGAAGCTGGCACCTGAAGTTTGAATGTCCAACCTGTAGCTTATTGGTCAGAAACAGTGTCTGAAGTGTGCTGAGCTATAGCTAGAGTCTTTAGTGGTTCCATACAAATTTTAACATTTTGTTCTATTTCTGTGAAAATGTCATTGATATTCTGATAGGGGTTGCACTGAATCTGTAAATTGCTTTGGGCAGTATCGAGACAGGCTGGGACCTGGGACCCTTCGCCAAAGTTCTCCAATGCTTATACCTGGACAAACATTTCAAGCAACGAAATACAAAGAAACTATAAGGGACTAAAAACAACTGGATGCATGTGCAGTTGGGGCAAATTATGGACAAAAAGATACACAAAGACCAAAAAAACCCAACTGCCACTTCTGAAGAGCCCTGAGCAAAAACAGGGTATCAAAAGCAAAAGGAGGGTATTGCGCAAGCCCCTTGCACACAGCACCACCAACGGGGAAACACCTAAGCCACCTCCGCAGCCCAACGCCTGGACACATCCTTACCCTCACCCCATATAAGGAAACACTTGCCCCACCTCTGGGAGGGAGCAAGGGAACATGTTGTTTTTACTCCCTCCTGAAGCTACAAGAGCCCCAATAAAGTGTCCTGTGAATTTCCTGTCTGGCCTCTAGTCAATTTCTATTGATTGGGGAACGCCAAGAACCCTGGTAGGGATCAGAATGGACGTTTTAACAATATAAATTCTTCCAATCCAAAAACATGAAATAGCTTTCCATTTATATTTTCTTCCATTTATTTCATCACTGTTTTATAATGTTTCAGTTCAGTTCAGTTGCTCAGTCGTGTCCAACTCTTTGCGACCCCATGCAACACACTAGTCTTCCCTGTCCTACTCAAACTCATGTCCATTGTGTCGGTGATGCCATCCAACCATCTCGTCCTCTGTCATCCCCTTCTCCTCCTGCCTTCAATATTTCCCAGCATCAGAGTCTTTTCCAATAAGTCAGTTCTTCGCATCAGGTGGCCAAACTATTGGGAGTTTCAGCTTCAGCATCAGTCCTTCCAATGAATATTCAGGACTGATTTCCTTTAGGATTGACTGGTTGGATCTCCTTGCACTCCAAGGGACTCTCAAGAGTCTTCTCCAACACCATAGTTTAAAAGCATCAATTCTTCGGTGCTCAGCTTTCTTTACTGTCCAACTCTCACATCCACACATGACCACTGGAAAAATAGTTATAGTGTTTAGTGTATAGGTGTTTCACCTCTTTGGTTATAGTTATTCTTTTTGATGCACTTGTCTATGGGATTGTTTTCTTAATTTCTCAGATAGTTCATTGTTAGTATATACACATGCAATGTATTTTTGTATATTTACTTTATATACAGCAACTATACTGAATTCATTTATTAGTTCTAATAGGTTTTTTTTGATAGAGTCTTAAGGTTTTCTATATATAAAATCATGTCATCTGCAAATAGTGACAGTTTTACTTCCTCCTTTCCAATTTGGATTCCTTTGATTTCTTTTTCTTGCCTAACTGCTCTGGCTAGGGCTTTCAATACTAAATTGAATAAAAGTGGTGATAGTTGGTTGTCTTCCTTGATTTGTCCTGTCACCATTCAATATGATATTGGTTGTAGGCTAGTCATATATGACCTTTATTGCGTTGAGATGTGTTTCTTCTATATCCACTTTGTTGAGAGTTTCTACACAAATGTTGAGAATTCATCCACTCATCCATTCATCCACAAATGGAAGCTGAATTTTGTCCAGTGCTCTTTCTGCATCTACTGAGATGATCACAGGGTTCTATCTTTCATTTTGTTAATGGGCTGAGTGATCTGAACCAACCATGCGTACTGCAGTACATCCCACTGAAGCAGGATGTGTGATCCTTTTAATGTGTCACTGAATTTGGTTTGGGACAAGGATTTCTGCATCTATGTTCACTGAGGGTATTGGCCTGTCATTTTCTTTTTTTGTGTGTGGTGTCCTTGTTTAATTTTGGTATCAGGGTAAAGCTAGTCTTGTAAAACAAGTCTGAACCATTCCCTCCTCTTTACTTTTTAGGAAGAGGTTGAGGACTGGCATTAAATCTTCTTTGAGTATTTGGTAGAATTCACCAGGGAAGCCACCTGGTCCTAGACTTTAGTTTTTTGGGGAAGGTATTTCATTACTGATTAGTATTCTAGTAACTGGCCTCCTCAGATTTTCTATTTCCTCATGATTCTGTCTTGGAAGGTTGTATTTTTCTAGGCATTTATCCACTTCTTTGAGGTTGTCTGATTTGTTGGGAGTACTGGAGCTGGAATTTTTGATGAGACTGTAGCCCTTCCTACCAACCTCAACGTCATCCTTTTCTTATCTGATATGAAGGGGCTGATCAGCTATTTTTCAGGTCTTTTTCAGAGGGAACTGTTTCATATGTAGCTATAGATCTGGTGTGTCCATGGTAAGAGGTGAGTTCAGGATTTTCAAAGTTGATATTCTTGAACCACACTCTAGAAATGTTAATTCCTAAAGTAAGTATTCTACGATTTTGTCAGATTGGACTCTCTGACCATCTTCAACTCAGTTTGGGACTGAAGACTTCAGTGGTAGCAATTTAACTAGCTATTTTTTTGAAGACATAAACTACTACAAAAAATGTTAGTGTCCTACAATGGAGCCTCCTAAAAATCATACGGTATCTATATATAAATGAAAAGAGAAAGTAACTCCATTTAATTTTGCTCTTTTATAAGTCTTCATTCCAATTCAATTAATACTGCTTATATGGGTAGCTCAAATGGTAAAGAACCTGCCTGCAATGTGGGAGGCCCGGGTTCAATCCCTGGATTGGGAAGATCCCCTGAAGAAGGGCATGGCAATCCACTCCAGTATTCTCTTGCCTGGAGAATTCCATGGACAGAGAAGCCTGGAAGCTACAATCCAAGGGGTCGCAAGGAGCTGGACATGACGACTGAGCAACCAACACATACATACGCGCGCATACACAAATGTCCTACAGAAGGCCACGATGTCACTGACTGCAATTTTCACTCTGAACAAATGTTTCTAACCAAAATTAAACTTCTAAATCAAGAATCTGTGCCAGGATATACTGGGCTTCACAGTTCAGGCACCGAACTGTGCCAATGGCATCAGATAATTAACTGGGTGATGCATGACAGAAAGATCCTAACCTGCTTCTCAGAATCTGCAGGCAAGAAAAGCCTGAAAGATTGGGCAGGAATAGTCGGGGGGCGGGGGGCAGGTGCGCGCCAGATTTCTGCCTACCCCACTGTGGATCTTTCACTTATGGTATCATTGAACAAATAACTGGCTTGCTTAATTATTAAAACATTCTACTTTATATGTTTCCCTGAAGCAAAATGTTACCATATTTACTAATGAACATATGCTTCAATTTACTATTTCTGTCACTGACAAATTTTATAAAACCAAATAAAAATTCCTCAAAAAAAGACTTACAAGCATTTCTGGTTTCAGCTCTAACAACATGTAAAGAGCTTGGAAGATGTCACTCCCGTCAATTCAACAAGAAAAAGCTGGACAGCCTTAAAATGAATGATTTTCTTGACCTGTCTGAGAAGTGATGACAAACCACCACCATAAAAATGTGGAGAGACAAGTGCATCTAGAGAACTCTATCAACCAAGACCCACCTAGCTAGGGCAGAAGCTGCAGGAGCCGTAAACAAGCAGGAACCCTCAACTGGTAATCTGGATGAATTGCTGCGAGTGGTGGAGTGTGACTAGCATGAGTCAGAAAGCCCTAAGGGTTGCTGTCTTGTTGAGGGGGGCACACTTTCACAGGCTTTCATTCCAGGAACTCAATCAGGTTCCCATAGCTAGGGTACATGTAGGATCCCCTCATGGGTCTTGCAGGAGCAGAGGAGTAGGCAGGAGGAAATACTGTTCAGAACCTTCTCCATAACAATGGCTTACTCTCCAGGGGTAAGCATTTAGCTGGGGAAAATTCTGAAACTTGATTTCAATCGGAATAGGGAAATTCCTCCCTGCTCCAGCCCCCTCCAGCCTTCCTGCCTCACTGCTGCTGCTGCTGCTAAGTCGCTTCAGTCATGTCTGACTCTGTGTGACCCCATAGATGGCAGCCCAACAGGCTCCCCCGTCCCTGGGATTCTCCAGGCAAGAACACTGGAGTGGGTTGCCATTGCCCTCTCCAATGCATGAAAGTAAAAAGTGAAACAAGTCGCTCAGTCGTGTCCGACTCTTAGCGACCCCATGGACTGCAGCCTACCAGGCTCCTCCGTCCACGGGATTTTCCAGGCAAGAGTACTGGAGTGGGGTGCCATTGCCTCACTGAGGGAGAAATAAAAACAAAAGCATAACATAGTCAACAAAGGTCAGGGTTTCAAGAAAATAGACTGGGAACTCTGCAGGCAGGGAAGGGGAAGGAAATGGATGGAAAAGCTATACTTGTCCTGAAAGAGTGCCCCCCTAAAAGACATATTTAATCAGAAGATTACAGAACGCATCCCCACCTCAACATGTTATCACACACCAACAGGGTTCCAGCATAACCACACCGAATTATAGATACATGGGCTGCAAGACAGACTCTCCAAGGAGAAAAACAGGGAAGCCCAAAGTGAAGAGGGGAGACCAACACAAGGCTATTAGAGAAACACAGAGCCTGTGGCACCTATAGCCATAGTAAACAAGGAATACAGCCCAACTTCTAGCCGGACTAACACAGGTTCTTAGACTAAAGGCCTACCGACCGCCTCTGATGCCTGACTAAAGCGTGTCTGGCTTTCAACACCAAATTACAAGGCATGCCAAAAGGAAAGGAGAACACTCTGAAGAAACCATCAGAACCAGCCATAACAGATTTTGGAATCATCAGGCAGGGAACTTAAAATAACTATGATTAATATGCTAAGGGCTCTAATGGAAAAAGTAGGCAAAATGCAAGGATAGGGGGGTGATGTAAGCAAAGAAATGGAAAATCAAAGGAATAAACTGAAATGCTAAAAATCAAAAACACTAACAGAAATGAAGAACGCCTTCGATATGCTCATAAGTAGACAGGAGATAGCTGAGGAAAACCCAGCAATCTTGAAGATAGGTCAAAAGAAACTTTCCACGCTGAAATGCTAAGAGGAAAAGGATAGGGAAAAAAAGGAAAATAGTCATTCCCTGGGGGACAATATTAAAAGGTGTATCATGTGCATAACTGTGACATCAGAAGGAGAATAAGGAGGGAATGGAGAAAAAGAAATAGTTGAGGAAATAATGGCTGAGAACTTTCCAAAATTAATGATAGACTCCAAAGGTCTGGGAAGCTCATAAAACATGAAGCTGGTAATTACTACAATATCTACACCTAGTCATATCGTATACAAACTGCAGAAGACTGCAAACAAAGAGAAAATCTTGAGGGAAAAAAACCCAGCTTTCCTTTAAAGGAACAAGAATAAAAGAGCACACCCTTCTCATCAGAAACAATGAAAGCAAGAAGAGAAAAAAGCTAAATATTCGAAGTGTGGAAAGAGGGAATCCCTGGTGGTCCTGCGGTTAGGAATTCATGCTCTTACTGCCCAGAGTCCAGGTTCAAGCCCTGTTGGGGCAATTAAGGTCCCACAGGCTGTGTGGCCAAAAAATAAAGTGTGGAAAGAAATCCCCACTAAGCTAGCATTTACATCCAGTGAAACTATCTTTCAAAAGTGAAGAAGTAAAAACTTCCCGTTATTTCAGAAGTTACTACTCTAGAAGTCTGAGAGAAAGGGAGAGAGATGGAATATGAACGACAACGCACTGCCACCAGACCTGCCCTGCAGCAAGTGCTAAAGGAAGTTCTTCTGGCAGAAGGAAAACGACTGTAGGTCAGAAACACGGATCTACAGAAAGACAGAGTGTCAGAGAAGGAATACATGAAGGTAAAATATAACACTTTATTTTTCTAATTCTTAATTCATCTCGAGATAACTGTTTGTTTAAAGCAGTAACTGTTACTGGATGATTATAGAACATGGATAAGTTAAACGAGTGACAGCTATGTTTTAGGGGACAAGAGGGATGAATTGGGAAGACTTTATTATAAGATATATATGTACTACACCACATAGGAGGTAGTATCGTGCTATTTGAAGGTGGACTTAGATGAGTTTAAACTCTATGGCAATCACTACAATGTTTTCTTTAAAAAAGAAGTACAGTTGACAGGCTAAGAGAGGAGATAAAATGGAATCATATAAAATGCTTAAGTATTAAAACCACAGAACGCCGAAAAAATAACACCTGTAGCAAAGAGAAAACTGAACAACATGGTAGATATTAGTCCAACTACGTCAATAATCATTTTTAAAATGTACAATCTAAATACACAAGTTAACAGACAGAGGATATCAGAGAGGACACAAAGTAAGGCTTAACTATATGCTATCTGCAAGAAAACCATCTTACATGCAGGGACTCAAGAAAGGTTAAAAATACAGGGATGCATGCTGTTCTTAATGTCTAATACCATTCTCCAATTAAAAAAAAAAAACCTTGAGTCTCTTGGTGAACTGGTTGATTCTAAGACTGGGCAAGAGATACATAAAATGAGACTGGAACATCTTTTAGCGGCAGAAAATAAAGGGAGTGCTCAAAAAGAAAACACACACACACTATGGGTGCACATGGAAGGGACTCAGGAGCCAACTGAGAGAGCCCCCAGTGGCCAAAGCTGGAACTATGTGAGCAACAGAATAAAGTGGTATTGCACGACAACCCAAAATACAAAATAAAAATCCAGGAACCTGGGTTTCTCAGGTGGCACAGTGGTAAAGAACACACCTGCCAGTGCAGGTGATGCTGGTTTGATCCCTGGGTCGGGAAGATCCCCTGGAGGAGGTCATGGCAACCCACTCCAGTATTCTCGCCTAGAGAATCCCATGGACAGAGGAGCCTGGTGGGCTACAAAGTCCAGGCGGGTCGCAAAGAGTCAGACATGACTGAGCACAGACACACGCATGCATCCATGAGCCTCTACTAATACATATAAATGACCAAATAACTAAATGGGGAGAAGAGGCAGATCTCCCTCGTGGAGAACTCTAAATAATTCATATAGATAGCCCTCAAGATCACTACACATTAGGGCTCAAGACTGCAAGTGGCTTCATGAAGCAAGGAATGCTTCCCCTCTTCAGTTTCCAAAGGCTCATTAGAATATAGCATCAATGCCTACTCCTTGTAGAACTTACCAGCAATATCCTATTGTTTGATAATGTTGCCTTAACAGAACATTTTATATCTTTGCCAGAGCAAGGAAAATAGAAAAGCAATTGCATAGAGGCAGTGGATGTAGAAGAAAGAGGAGGGGGAAAAAATAAAGTCTGCTTTAAAAGAGAAATAACTTCATAGGACTGAACAGGGAGTTGATGTGAAAGAAAAGGGCTAGAACTTTTTATAGTTACCCATTTAAAAAACAGACCAAAGATAAAATTTTACATTTTCCACTGACACACTTTCTTGGAGGAAATATTAGCTTGCTACTTTTTCTCTTAATGAACATTATTGTTAGAAAAGTTTAAAAAAATTGAACTTACTTTTTCGGCAAAGTCAGATTTTCACTGGGAATATTAAAGTCCCCTCACAATTAAAAAATAACTTTAACAGCTTTCCCAAGAGAGGAATTTTCATATGCAAATAATAATAATGGAAATGGCAACCCACTCCAGTATTCTTGCCTGGAGAATCCCAGGGACAGAGGAGCCTAGTGGGCTTCGGTCTATGGGGTTGCACAGAGTCGGACATGACTGATGTGACTTAGCAGCAGCAGCAAGCTTTGATAATAGCAAAAAGCAATTTTTCCTGGCTATTCTGAGTTTACCATAAATGTGAACATTTTAACTTTTTTTTTTTTTTGTCTTTTGAAATACCTATTTGAAAGTAATACAGTTCTATGCTTGGGGGTGGAGATGTATATAGTGAAAAATTTCCTTCTTGCTCTTGCCTCTGTCTGCCAAGGGTCATGTTGTGCTCAGGGGCCACTGATAAAGTGCCAACTACAGAAGGTCACTCACCACCCTGTTCTATAAGAATGAATTCATTTGCCACTGCAGTCACTGACCTTCAAAACACCCTGAAAAGAATGGCACAGAACAGACCTTCAGATAGATATTTTCAGGAGGAATTTTTCATGAACTTGGATTCTTGCATTTTCCCACACTTAGACAAGCATTAAAACCATGAACTAAAATATATGTTCCCTGTGACTAGCAGCAACCTTGTTAACAAGATGTGTGCTTGATTACACATATCCATAGCCAAGATCGCCTATATGCTTAAGACAGGCTGAGACCTGTGACCTGAGACCCTTTGCTGCAATATTTGCACCTGAACAAATATTTCCAAGCAACAAAATACAAAGAATCCATAAGGGCTTAAAAATAACTGCATGAATGTGCAGCTGGGGCAACTTATGGACAATAAGATACAAGAAGACCAAAAAAACCCAAATGCCACTTATGAAGAAACTGGAGCAAAAACAGGATGTTGGGAGCAAAAGCAGGGTACTGCCCACTCCCCCTGCACTCAACACCACCAACGGGGTGAGCAAACCCCTCTGGCCCAACTCCTGGGCATAACCCTACCCTTATCTCACGCAAGGAATCGGATCTCCTCCCAGCCTCAGGGAGCAAGGGAACCTGTTATGTGCTTTTGCTATCCCCCTCTACTGCAGTATGAGTCCCAATAAAGCCTTGCCTGAATTTCTTGTCTGCCTTCTAGTCAATTTCTATTGATTGAAGAAGGCCAAGAACTCTGGTTGGTATCATGCTGACCTCCTCCCTTACTTCTTCAGAACAGTTTCTCAAGGCTATCCCAGAGCCTATCCCTGGGCCACAGTCCTCAGTAAGACACTGGATAATCTCAGCTCACAGCTCTTATGTTGTCAGTCGCTTTTTTTCCCCAAGTCAACACAAGTAAATAGGACTATATTATCGTTATTCTTAATCTTAACAAAAAAGGAGTATACAGCAATAGTGTTCTGCATTTTTATTTTTATACGTATTATTATTGGAGCTCTTTCATATTCCTACATAGAAAGCATCCTTAATTTACTGAACATAAATGGACATTTATGTTATTTTCAGTATTTTGTTATCATTAGGGATACTGCAATGAATATCCCCATATATTTATCATTTTGTACATATGCAAGTATACTTGTGGGATAAATTCCTAAATGTAGAATAGTTTTTCAAAGGATATATGTTATTGTAGTTTAAGTAGATTGTTCCAAACTGCTCCCTGTGTGGTGTTGAGCCAGTATGCACTTCCAGAAGCTGAGTATGAGGGTGCCTGCTCCTCTGCAGCAGGCTGACACAGGATAATATCCCTCTTGAGGATTTCCAGCAGTCTGATAGGCGACAACCTATGTTTCAGTTTAGTTTCACTTTGCATTTCTTACTCAGTAGTATTAAGTATCTATTTATATGCTTAACAGTCATTTGCATTTTATTTGTGAAGTTTCTGTTCAAATTGAAAAGCATCTGAAAAGACAGGGGCTGAAGAAAAAGGAAAAAGGAAGGAGAGGAAGAACAAAGTACACCAAGTTGTGTACAAGCACAAAGAACTTGACCTCTGGCTTAAATTTAATGTAATTGATATTAGAACATGTTAAATTATAATGATTTTTTTTTACTATCGTTCTTTATTAAGAGATTTTATTTTTAGAGCAATTTTAGCTTTGCAAAGTAATTGCACGTAAAGTACAGAAAGTTTCTATGTCCCCTTCACTTCCCCCAAAGGTTTCCTCTATTATTAACAACTTATGTTACTGTGGCCACAGGACTGGAAAAGGTCAGTTTTCATTCCAATTCCAAAGAAAGGCAATGCCAAAGAATGCTCAAACTACTGCACAATTGCACTCATCTCACATGCTAGTAAAGTAATGCTCAAAATTCTCCAAGCCAGGCTTCAGCAATATGTGAACCATGACCTCCCTGATGTTCAAGCTGGTTTTAGAAAAGGCAGAGGAACCAGAAATCAAATTGCCAACATCCGCTGGATCATCGAAAAAGCAAGAGAGTTCCAGAAAAACATCTATTTCTGCTTTATTGACTATGCCAAAGCCTTTGATTGTGTGGATCACAATAAACTGTGGAAGGTTCTAAAAGAGATGAGAATACCAGACCACCTGACCTGCCTCTTGAGAAATCTGTATGCAGGCCAGGAAGCAACAGTTCGAACTGGACATGGAACAACAGACTGGTTCCAAATAGGAAAAGGAGTACGTCAAGGCTGTATATTGTCACCCTGCTTATTTAAGTTATATGCAGAGTACATCATGAGAAACACTGGACTGGAAGAAACACAAGCTGGAATCAAGATTGCCGGGAGAAATATCAACAACCTCAGATATGCAGATGACACCACCCTTATGGCAGAAAGTGAAGAGGAGCTAAAATGCCTCTTGATGAAAGTGAAAGAGGAGAGCGAAAAAGTAGGTTTAAAGCTCAACATTCAGAAAACGAAGATCATGGCATCTGGTCCCATCACTTCATGGGAAATAGATGGGGAAACAGTGGAAACAGTGTCAGACTTTATTTTGGGGGGCTCCAAAATCACTGCAGATGGTGACTGCAGCCATGAAATCAAAAGACGCTTACTCCTTGGAAGAAAAGTTATGACCAACCTAGATAGGATATTCAAAAGCAGAGACATTACGTTGCCAACTAAGGTCCATCTAGTCAAGGCTATGGTTTTTCCTGTGGTCGTGTATGGATGTGAGTTGGACTGTGAAGAAGGCTGAGCATGAATATAGCTGACATAAACATTCACACGGAAGTTTTTGTGTAGACATAAATTGGGTAAATATCTAGGAGGGTAATTGCTGGAATGTATGGTAAACCTATATTGAGTTCTGTAAGAAACTGTTAAACTGTTCTCCAAGAGGCTATACCATTTTGCATTTCCCACTAGCCATGAATAAACTGTTGGGTTTATTTATGGGTTGTTATGTTAATTTATGGGTTGTTATGTTGAGTTTTAGGAAGTCTGTATATTTTGTATACAAGTCCTTCAGGAGATATGTCTACTGAAAATATTTTCTCCTAGTCTGTGGCCTAGTGTCTTGTCATTACGTTTTGAAGAGAAGAAGTTTTATAATTAAAAAAATTTTAAGTCCATCTTATTTCTTTCATGCTTTTGGAACTGTATAAAAATTCATTGCTAAACACTAGGTCACCTAGATTTTCTATATTATCTTCTATAAGTTTTATAGTTTTTTGTTTCACATTTAGGTTTCTGATCCATTTTGGGTTAATTTTGTGAATGATGTAAGGCCTGTTAAATATATATACATTTGCATGTAAATGTTCAGTTGTTCTAGCACCCTTGCATCCTCGGTTGAAAAGACTATCCTTTCTCCACTAAATTGCCTTTGCTCCTTAAAGATCAGTTCACTGTTTATTTGAGTCCATTCTGTTCAACTGATATGTTTATCTCTTCTTTCACCAATATCACACAATCTTGATTTCTATAGCTTTATGGTAAGTCTTGAAATCAAGAAGTGTCAGTCTTCCGACTTTGTTCTTTTTCAGTACTGTGTTGACTATTCTGGGTGTTGTGCCATTCCACAAAAATCTTTAGAATCAGTTTGTCAAGATACAGAAAATAACTTGATGGGATTCTGATTGGGACTGCAGAGAATATATAGATTAAGTTAGGGAAAAATTGACATTTTAACAACATTGAGTCTCTTCAGCCATGAACATGGACTATCCAGACAGATTTTGACTTTATTTCATCAGAGTTTTACACTTTTCCTTATTAAGACCTTGCACGTATTTTGCTAAATTTATACCTAATTCAACTTTTATTTTGGTACTAAGGTAAGTGGTGATGTGTTTTTTATTTCAAATTCTATTTTTTACTGCTACTATATAGGAAAGCAATTGACTTGATCTATTAATTTTTACCACTGTTTTTAGAGTCGAGTAGAAAAAAGTTGTCTATATGTTGGTGAATGCAAAATAAAAATACAGAAAATCTGATCCCTGAGTCTGTGAAAAATAACATATTTGGCTCTCTACCCACACCAGAATCAGACATCTTAGAGAGTGCCCATAATGATAAAGAAATTTTATTTAATAATTTTTCCATTTGTGATACATTTTTTTAATCATAAAGTTTAATTATGGTTCAGAAAAAATTGAGTGAATAACCTTCTCTGAAAAAATATATTGACTCTGTAGACTGCAGTTACTGGGGGCGGGGAGAGTAGACGGCAGCTGGTAAGTTTAATTACCCTATTTTCTATTCTTAAAATGACAATAAGTCCCACATCCAGTCTGATTATAGAGATGCATGTGCCCCAAATGGCTGAGAATAAATACAACAAGAAAGGCAGAAGCTGTAAAGCTAAGGGCACGCAACAGGCTCTAAGAGAAAGTCTCAGAAATACCCAGAGTGGCAACAAGGAACGTTTGGCTGGAGTTTGAAGTTCTTTTTAGTTGTCTTTGTCTTTTGCTCCATGCTTAAGGATGCGTGTGAACTTGATGTAACTGAAATTCCCCTTTTTGTCAATAGGTGCTTCTCTGTACAGCTCATCCACTTCCTCATCTGTAAACCAGTCTCCCCTTGTGGTCAGTTCTCTCAGGTAATCCTCCTGAATGGTGCCAGTTGCTTCTTCATCAAAGCAAGCAAAAGCATTTCTGATGACATCTTCTGGATCTGTGCCATTTAACTTTTCACCAAACATTGTGAGAAACATGGTAAAATTTATGGGACCTGGAGCCTCATTCATCATGGCATCCAGATACTCATCAGCTGGATTTTTTCCCAGGGAAGCAAGCATGTCATGCAAGTCTTCCTTGTCAATGAACCCATCCCTGTTCTGGTCGATCATGCTGAAAGCCTCCTTGAACTCTTGAATCTGGGACTGGTCAAACATGGCGAACACATTGGAGGTCGCACGCTGGGGGTGCTTCTTGGTGGTCTTGGTCTTTGCTCTTTTGCTCGACATGGTGGCAGTTAAATCCCTAACTCAGCCGAGAGAATCCGAGAGCTTCAAGAACCTCCTCGCTGCTCCAGCTCCCCCTACCAACTCCCTTCCACTCCCAAAGACGCTACAAACCAACCTGTGATACATTTTTAAAACTCAAGCAGCAAACTTGAAATAAGATTCCTGAACAAATACTCAAGCCACATGAACTAAAGTCATATTAAGAGCACCCTGTGCACCAGAAAATGTTGATGAGAAAAACATGCATGCAGTCTCGTGATGCAATAGAGCAGTAGGTTAAAAAAACACTTCTATTAAACTGTGCTACAGTTCAGAAAAACTACATCATGGTCATAAATTCTTTAAGCTTCTAATCCAGTCACAGATGAACTTCCATGAGTGGATTAGATATCTGACAAGTCCAGGTACAGTCATCTTTTTTACTACTTTTACTTAGGCTTATAATATATAGTATTAGAAATAGATATATTATTTCAGGGAACTAAAATTACAAAATCATAAAGGGTTTTGGAACTCTTAGCTGTTCAGTCAGAGTGAGTGAATGGAAGTAGCTTTCAGTTGTTGGTGGTTTTCTACTCCCAACTGTATAAGGCAGTTTGGCCATCTGGTAAACTCTCAAGATCTGGTACTAAATTATTTTTTCTATTTAAATATCTACCCTCAAAAGCTAAAAAGTCAGCTGCACAGCAATTCTGAAACAAGCTTACCCAACACTCTCTAAACAGTTTCTCCTTTAAAAAAAAAACAAACAAAAAACAGCTCTGATATATGATGTATGATCATCCATTTGAAGTGCAAAGTTCAGTAGCTTTTAGTATATTCACAGAAGTGTGCAACCATCACCACAATCAAACACTGTCCTCACACCTCTAGTGACTTCCCTGGTGGTTCAGTGGCTAAGAACCCACGCTTGCAATGCAAGGGGCCCCCTTTCAACCCTTGGCCACAGAACTAGATCCCACACGCTGCAACTGAAGATCCTGCGTGCCACAACACAGACCTGGTGCAGACAAATATGTATTTTTTAAAAATGTTACTTCCTTACACCTCCAGAAACATCCATTCCCTTCAGCCATCACTGCTTCATGATCCCCATCTCCTGGGGCCCTAGATAATCATGTCTAGTTTCTGCATCTATAGATTTGTCTCTTCTGGACATTTTATATAAATGGAACCATACAATAGATGGTCCTTTGTGACTGGCTTTTCATTTAGCATAATGTTTTCCAGTTTCAACCACGTTGTACAGCATGTATTAGTAGTTCATTCCTTTTTTCCATCTAATAATACTCAATTGTATGGACTAACCACATCTTACTTATCCACTGGTTAGTGGATGGACATTAGGATTGTTCCCATTTGGGGTCTGTTATAAAAAACACTGCTATGAACACTGATGTACAAATGTTTCTGTGGACACATATTTTTGTTTGTACTGGGCGCACACCTAGGAGTGGAACTGCCACACTAAAGAGAAGTGGCAGGAGGAAAAGCAAGTGATATAGGGCCCTGGGAGCCAAATGAAACAAGTGTTTCCAGGAGACGGGAGTCAAGTCAAAGTAGAAATGAATGGTCAAAAAAAAGATCACGAAAGAGGTGACTGTGTGTTAGCACTAGGGACCTTGAGAGTGGTGTCTGGTGGACTGATGGTTCAAGAGAAAATGAAGAAGAATAACCGGAGGCAGTGATCACGGCCAACTTTTTTTTTTAAGGGAGTTTGTTTAAAGAAAAATGGGGCAAAAATAGGAAGGAGATGTGAGGTTGAAGTGGGAGAAACACCGGTATGTTAGTGTTCCGACGGGAATGATCCCATAAGAGAGGGAATGAGATGACGCAGGCGAGAGCGGGGGACTGCTGGGCCACCTGCTGAAGGGACGAGAGAATGGGACCTGCTCACAAGTGGGGAGGTGTCCTTCGTGGGGTACAGACATGGTTCTCCTGTAGTTACCGGAGAGGTGGGTCCACATGGGCACAGGTGCAAGTAGCACAGGGGATGGGAGTTTTCATCTGATACCTCTGTTTTCTCAGCAAGGTGAGAAGCGAGGTCATCAGCCAAGGGCGAGGGAGGGGAAGGAGGTAATGGAGGACCGAGAAAGGAGAAGGCATGGAGTTGTCATCTCAGTGAGCAGGAAAGATAACAGGCCACGAAAAAACACACGACCTGCCAGGCAGCGCTGAGGGCCACTGAGGTCAGCAACTGGGGGTTTAAACTGAGGCCAGTCACATGGCTGTATGGCAGGAGAGGGGTCAAGGGTATGACTGGAGGTGAGGGGCTGAGGTCAGGGGAGAGGTTAAAGAAGCTGGTTGCTATGGCAGTGAAAGAGGGATAGGAACATTTATTAGAGAGAACAGTCAACAGCCAGACCCTTGAGGGCTCAAGGAGTTGGAGGGAGTGACCTGGGGAGGTAGGACGCATACAGTTGGCTGGATGTCAGGGCCTTCTCCCTGGGCCTATCCCCTCCACTGAGCCCTCTTAGGACCAGCTGAGTTAGCTCACTGCTCAGACTGGCTGGTTCGTCTTTCCCCCTTTTACCATCCTGAGGGCACCTCCTAGAACCGCTTGGGCACAGCCTGCTTGATCTTCTCAGAGTCTCCGAGTAAGCTAAGTGTGCAAAATTTCCAACCATAACAACATGATCCACCACATGCTGGTTCCGAATGCTTTTTTTCATTTTTGGTACCAGACTTGTCTCTAGGTCTTAGGGCACAAAGATAAAAATGACATCTATAAACCAAGTTATAAAATCCGTAGAGTGGTGTGCTCCAGTACAGTCATTCCAGAGCAAGGGCCAGCTGCAACAGGAACAAAGAATTGTGTTCACTCTAATTTCTATTGTATGGAGAATTTTTAACGTTAAAAAAAAAAAAGCTTAAATACCTGCTACATGATGAAATACTTAATTTCTTTAAATAGAACTCAATGTACTACTTTGCCCACTCCTTAGATAACTCAGCTTAGTTCCTCCCTGGGAACTGAGCACCCACCAAGGAGTGACAGTCACCAACACCTGCAGAGCCATTAGGAGGAAAGGAAAAGGCTGCTGGAAGAACACTCTTCAGATTCCTAACAGGAATTTCAACTGCACATCTGAACATCGTCTTTTATACAAAATGTGCATATCTTAAAGCTCCAAAAGTTCAATATTACACTGGTGGCACTAATTTTTACCTTTGGGATGCTAAACATCTGCTAAACGTGGGCACTGTCTCTACCTGTGCTTCAGTGTAAGCTCGTGTACACATCCACGAGAGAGCACACAGCAGGCCGCGCAGGCTCATGCAGCAACGGCTTTGGAAGCAAGGAGCTGAGGCAGGTGTCCATCACTAGGAGCATGGATATGTAAATTCTGGCACATTCAAACCATGGAAATACATGCAGAAGACAATGAACCAGATTTATATGCGCTTTCCAGGTGGCACAGTGGTGAAGAATCTGCCTGCCAATGTAGGAGACCTAAGAAACATGGGCTCGATCCCTGGGCTGGGAAGATCCTCTGGAGAAGGAAATGGCAACCCACTCCAGTATTCTTTCCTGGAAAATCCCATGGACAGAGGAGCCTGGTGGGCTACAGTCCATGGGGTCGCAGAGAGCACACAGATTTATATATGGCCACACAGACGGGTATCATAAACATAACACTGAGCAAAAAAGAAGCAGGTAGACATTCGGAGCCCAAATCCATGCACACACATTAAAAAACAAAAACAGGGCAACACAATTAACAAAAAATGAGTAAGAAAAATGAGAAATATACCAGCATGGGTGCCTATGCTGGGCAAGGGCCACAGAAGTGGAAATTTAAATAAAATACAAACAAAGATGCCTGTGCCGTGAGTAGGAACAACTTGATGTTATGTGTCTGAGGTGGTGGTGGTCATAGGGAAGGGGAACAGCAGTTAGAAAGTATGGATTTTGTGTACTTGCAGATTTCCAGTATGTCTAGTCCTTGTAAATCATGCTCCGGAGACACCTACAATGTGCCGTGACCTGCACCCAACAGTCTGTCACAAAGATAAGATAATTCTATCACCATGCCATGTTTTGCTACAATCGTCATCTCGATGTAAGGATGGTATTTAATAGGAACTAGAAAGCTAAATTAGCTCATGCTCAATCTAATGCTGAGTAAAGCTTTGAAATAAATTCAGAAAGAATGGTAGATGAAAAGACTCCTATAGAATTGAACTTGACACTGTAATGAGTAACTTAGCACACGAAATACCACACAGTAGACCCTGTTAACCACGTGTCCAAGCTCATCTTGACAGCTGGAGCTGACTTTAAAAATGTGTGTGTGCTTCACATTAGAATAAATACATGCTTCCTACAGGCTTCTGGTTTCTAACACACTTTCTGTTCTCTATCTCTAAACTACAAATTATAGCCTAAAATAAAACCAGCTACAAGGAGGAGACCAGCACAGGTGGAAATCAAATGAACTCGTGTGTCGTGAGAAATTGCCATTCACGAGGCTCCGGCTCCAGGGAGATGATATAATGCAAAGCCTGGGGCCGGAACAGCTCCCGGTCTGATCAACCAAGACTCATGGGCCCCATTCCTACTCCAGGGGGAGGTTTTGTGTGATCCTGGAACAATTGCTCAGGTTTCTTTGCCTCCCTTCCCCTGAGTGACACTGAGCTCCTGGCAACAAAGACAGCGATGAATGAGCGCTGGAAGAAGGGTCAGGAGTTCTTGTTTCGTTCCCAGCTTATTACCTATAAAAGGGGCGATTACAACCAATCCCCACTGGGCTACATACGACCTCTGTTACTTGGAAAATAAAAATATGAAAACCCTGGAGACCTGTTATAAATGCTGATCCTGGAGTCCTTGTCAAGAGACCCCTTACAATGGAGACTATTGTTCAACAAGATCCATATAGCGGGCAAATCTCCTTAAAGGGCTAAGACAGACACACTTTAGAAAAAACTGTTCTAAGGAGAAGCTGAACAAAGATTCTTCTAAACCTGTCTTCCTGTTCTGAGGGTGTTCTTAGCACAAGACAAGGCGGCCCTGAAAAGCTTTTGAATTTAAGTTGAAATGATTTGATTTGCTCCACAAAATTCCTTCACATCCTTCTTTTGCTTACTGTAACAATAAAGTATCCTGAAAATATTTCTACATAGGAACTATTTCTACGTGAATTCTCTCATGAAAATTATGAACCCCATTAACAACAAATGAAGAAGTATACAGGAAACACTAAGTATTAAATCTCCCATCAGTCTTAAACCAATTTCTTGCATTCCATGAGCTTCTCAGTGCCTGCAAGGCTGAGAAAAGTCCCTGACCATCTGAGCTGCACAGAACACGGCGGGACCTAAGGACACGCGGGTACAGTGACAGCACCGTTCAGCGCAAGGCAGGCGAACTCCACCGAAAGGCATACGGCAGCTCCAAGAGCGAGGGCGGGCTGACCCTGTCACCGTTCACCTTCCCTGACCCACTCCTGCCATGGTGTCACTTCATCTTTGTTCTAGTCTCCTGGAAGCTACCCCTTCAGGAGGCAGTGTGGGTGTGCACTTGGATCCCAGTTCCATCCTGCATGCTTCCCAGTAAGGGGAGGGTAACAAACCTGAGCACCACCTGTTCGGTGGGTAACAGATGAGGTGGTGTTACTAGGGAGAGGCCACGTTTACACAGACAGAGTTATCCGTGAGGAGGGTGAGGCTTGTTGGTGACTGAATGTGGTTCCAGAGGGCCCAGGGGAATACCCCTGTGGGGGCCGCTGTGGAAGAATGACCTGTGGGAGAAGCTCAGAGCAGGGAGTGGCGAGTGAGGGCGAAGAGAAGGGGTTGTCAGAACCGCTAGGTCCCATCTGGGACCGTCCTGAGGACGATGCTTCTCAGCTGGCCCCAGAGGCTGGGGAGAGCTTCCCATCGGTGCCTGTCAGGAGCTTCTACTCAGTCTTCCAATCTCAGTGAGTGAAAACCTGTCTTTTGCCTTGGAAAAGCTCTGTGCTGGATGGTGGGCGCTAAGTGGGCAGGGGGCCCTCAACTAGGACAGGAGGGGCAGGGCTCCAGGCCAGCGGACTGGTTCGAATTCAGCCACCGCCATGGTTTGCTCCGTGAGCACACTCCACGTGGGTGAGGGGAGCGCCCACTCTATACCTTGAAACTAGTAAGAATTCTAAATACAAAGAAATGCAATTTAATGTTTTTAGTTATTACTACATCTCTGTAGCTGAGGGATGCAAGTATATTGTCCATCCCATTTGTCCATCACCTTGGAGAAAAGATGAAAACCACTGAGAATCTTCACATCCATAGCTACTAGGCAGGTAAAGAGCAAGAAAGTTATATGGTCTCTCTGTGAAAATCTGGAGCATGTGGGTGCAGCCCTCCCCCACCACCAGCAATGCCCACCTTCTGCAGAATGACTCTCCCAACACTCCCAGAGCACGGCATGAAGCCGGGACCCCCATCACAGCACTGTCATGACACACAGAGAATCTGGAGCCAGCCAGTGAGGGCGTGTACGAGCAACTAGCCACAACTGAAAAATAACACAGAAATATTTACACGGGGCCTGTGGATGCTAATTTGTTCTAAGGGCTTTGACATGTAGTAATTCATTTAGTGCTGACAACCATCCTATGAAGTAGGTACTATTATTTTCTCTGTTTTAAAAAACCAAGGCACAGAGAAGTTAAACAAATTTCCCAGGACCACAGAGCCAAGGAAATGGCGGCATGTGCTTAGAAATCAGGCACGCCACAGACTACAGTGTAGAGCAGTTAGAAAGAGAAGGAAGTACAGATTTAGGATGGGAGAGTGAAGATTCCGATTTCTCTCTGATATCAAAAGAGTATCAAAACAACAAAGAAATTAAAAAGGCACAACTCATAATAATGAAGGAAATGGGAAGGAGACCGTTAAGAACATGGGATATTTCTACAAACTTCTGGAAATCCAAAAATAGATGAAAGAGTAGAAGGCGAGGAAACTTAGTGGAGGAAACTGGGCCCAGAGCCCCAGTGGAGGGAGCTTCAGCTATGAAGGAAGCTGGCCAGTTATAAACTGGCAAAGTCTCCAGACCTGCACACTCCCTCATGACGGTGGGCACGGTGACGGGGGGCTCCTCCCCTCCCCACAGCCCCGTGTGCAAATGTCTTACAGCTAAGTAACAACCCTTATGCACGTGCACATGTGCAAGAGACAGGCCACACATACACACAAAACACACACAGAGAAGACCTATTTACTAAACACAGGAAGGGAACTTTCTTGGGGTGAGGAGACTAAGGAGCTGAGCAACATGGTCTGCATTCTGGTCGTGGGGCATGGGCAGCATATTCTGCCCGTCAGAGTCGTCTATCACAGAGCTAAGCCTCTGCTAGCAGGAAAACGTCACTTTTATGACGATATCCTGAGCCAGCCGTGCTAGAAACAGACAGCCAAGAATCACCAGACACTTTAGAAAAGCCATCATACAAACAGAGAAACAGACAGACAGACTGCCATGCACACATACCCCAGGGTGAAAGAAAGAAAATGAACCTCAGGGGAAACACTTCAGGTAACTCAAATAGTTCAAGGAACAGAAGATATACTTGCTGGTTTTTTTAAAAAAGATGATAGCCTCAGAGAGAACTAAGAAAATTGTGCATTCATACAGACAGTGTAGACTCTCATGAGAAAGGAAAAGCTAGAAAACCAGAAAGAATTCATAGAAATTACCAAATGTTTGTCAAAATGAAAACTTCAACAGGAGAGTGAGGGAATCTAGTCTAAGAAATTTACAAAATAGAATTAAGAGATGCTAGAAAAAAACAAGTTTCCCAGGGACTCAGCCATCAAGAATCCACCTGTAATACAGGAGACACAGGAGACGTGGGTTTGATCCCTGGGTCCGCAAGATCCCCGGAGGAGGGCATGGTAACTCACTCCAGTATTCTCGCCTGGGGAATCCCATGGACAGGGGAGCCTGGAGGGCTACAGTCCATAAGGCTGCAGTCGAACACGACTGAAGCAACTGAGCACACACAGCTCAGAAAAGGAACAAATTAAACAGAATGAATAAAACACTAACAGAAAGTAAACAAGTAAAACAAAACAAAAATACAGAAAAATCAGTAAAACCAAAAGTTAGTTCTTTGAAAGATCTAGGAAATTGATAAACCTCTAGCTAAACAGATTAAGAACACAATGGAGTATTACTCAGCCATTAAAAAGAATACATTTGAATCAGTTCTAATGAGGTGGATGAAACCGGAGCCAATTATACAGAGTGAAGTAAGCCAGAAAGAAAAACACCAATACAGTATACTAACGCATATATATGGAATTTAGAAAGATGGTAATGATAACCCTGTATGCGAGACAGCAAAAGAGACACAGATGTATAGAGCAGACTTTTGGACTCTGTGGGAGAGGGTGAGGGAGGGATGATATGGGAGAATGGCATTGAAACATGTATAATATCATATGTGAAATGAATCGCCAGTCCAGATTCGATGCAGGATACAGGATGCTTGGGGCTGGTGCACTAGGATGACCCAGAAGGATGGTATGGGGAGGGAGGTGGGAGGGGGGTTCAGGATGGGGAACATGTGTACACCCGTGGTGGATTCATATTGATGTATGGCAAAACCAATACAATATTATAAAGTAAAAAAAATAATAATAATAAATAATAAAAGAAAAAAAGATTTTAAAAAAAGAAAAAAAAACAATAAAAAGGAAGACACAAATACCACTATCAGGAAGAAACAAAATCTGAACAGCTTTCTGTATCTACTGAAGACACAATGCATAATTTAACAATTTCTCAGGCCCAGATCGCTTTACTGAGAAATTATGTCAGACATACAGGGATAAATAATACCAACCCTATATGACCTCTTGGGCTTCCCAGGTAGCTCTGTAGTAAAGAATCCACCTGTCAGTATAGGAGACACAGGTTCAACTGGGTCGGGAAGGTCCCCCAGAGGAGGAAATGGCAACCCACTCCAGTATTCTTGCCTGGAAAATTCCACAGATGGGGGAGCCTTTGGGGCCACAGAGTGGAGAGAGTCAGACACGACTCAGCAACTGAGCATGCACACATACGATCTATCTCAGAAAAAAAGGGGGAGAGGCTGCCCTGAGGGTCCAGAGGTTAAGAATTTACCTTGCAGTGCAGGAGATACCACTTCAGCCCCTGGTCCAGGAAGACTCCATATGCCGCAGGGCGACTAAGCTTGTGTGCCACAATTACTGAGTCCACGTGCCACAACTACTGATGCCCAGACACCTAGAGCCTGTGTTCCACAACAAGAGAAGCCACTGAAGGCAGAAGCCTGAGCCCTGGAACTAGAGAGTAGCCCCAACTCGCTGCAACTGGAGAAAATCCTCTGCAGCAGGCAAGACCCAACATACCCAAAGATAAAAAATTAAAGAAAACCTCTTAAAAAAGACTCAGCAATTTCACTATGAGGAATTCACCCAAGAAAAATGAAGACATATATACATGAAAAAGCAGGTACAAGAGTGTTCACTGCAGCTTCATTCATAATAGTCAAAATACAGAAATGACCAAAATGTTCACCAACTAGTGAATGGATAAGAAAATTGTGGTATGTTCATACCATGGAATACTATTAAGCAATGTGAAGAAAGACACTATACACAGTGACATGGATGAATCTCAAAAGCATTATGTTGAATTTTAAAAGTCAGACACAAAGAATACTCACTGTGTTGTTCCATTTATATGAATGCAAAAGACAATTCAATTTATAGTGATAGAAAGCATTTCAATGATAGTCTTTGACTGGGAGGAGGAAGGGACTACGGCTTCCCTGGCAGCTCAGCTGGTAAAGAATCTGCTTGCAATGCAGGAGACCCTGGTTCAATTCCTGGGTTGGGAAGATCCCCTGGAGAAGGGATAGGCGACCCACTCCAGCATTCATGGGCTTCCCTGCTGGCTCAGACAGTAGAGAGTCTGCCTGCAATGCGGGCGATCTGGGTTCAATCCCTGGGTTCAGTCCCTGGGTTGGGAAGATCCCGTGGAGAAGGGATAGGCGACCCACTCCAGCATTCATGGGCTTCCCTGGTGGCTCAGACAGTAGAGACTCTGCCTGCAATGCGGGAGACCTGGGTTCAATCCCTGGGTGGGGAAGATCCTGTGGAGGAGGGCATGGCAACCCACTCCAGTATCGTTGCCTGGAGAATCCCATGGGCAGAGGAGCCTGGAGGGCTACAGTTCATGGGGTCACAAAAAGTAGGATATGACTGAGCAACTAAGCACAGCACAGGAGAGACTAATTGCAGAGGGAAAGGAGGGAACTTTCTGGAGTTATGGAAATAGTCGCTTTGTGGTGGTTCTTACATGGGTGCATACAAATATGAATTGTGAACATTTAAAATGGGTGCATTTGTGGTATGCAATTCACACCTCAATAAAACTGATTTAAACAACGTACAAAATGATGCAGAGAATCCTTGCCTCATTCAATTTTATCTGCAATATTAATTGTGTCAGATTGAGATTTGCACAAACCAAACTGTAAAGATACAGAGGAATTCAGAGTTTTCCATCAATATACAAATATGGAACTACGTGGGAAAACCCTGACACTTCATTTTGCTTTCATCATAGTGAAGGACTTCTTAGGATTGAGCATAGGTCTTTTAGTTGCCTGAGGAAGCATAATGCAAGTATTCTGGGTCATATTTTAAGTTTTAATTATAAATCCTTTTACTCTACGAGTTTACTTCAAGCAAAATTGTTTTCCTGCCTTAGCTATGATGTCATAACTTTTAGCAGTGCCTTCTCATAAACATTATGCAAATATCACTGTTTAAACATATATATGGAATTTAGAAAGATGTTAATGATAACCCTGTATGCGAGACAGCAAAAGAGACACAGATGTATAGAACAGACTTTTGGACTCTGTGGGAGAAGGAGAGGGTGGGATGATTTGGGAGACTGGCATTGAAACACGTATACTATCATGTAAGAAACGAATCGCCAGTCTAGGTTCAATACAGGATACAGGATGCATGGGGCTGGTGCGCTGGGATGACCCAGAGCAATGATATGGGGAGGGAGGTGGGACGGGGGTTCAGGATTGGGAACTCATGTACACCAGTGGCGGATTCATGTCAATGTATGGCAAAACCAATACAGGAAAGTAAAATAAAGTAAAATTTAAAAAATAAAAAATAAATTGACAGAATTGACCTTCATAAAAAAAAAAAAAAAAAAAAGATTAGCTCTGGGCACTGTGCTGGATGGGCGGGTAATTCCAAAGGATTCCACACTGGTCTATTCCACTCGTTGGTTTCATCGTTCTCACAGATACTTCAGTCACCACTGTATCCCTAGTGTGCAGCACAGCACAGGCACACGGGCCCCTGGGAAATGCTGAAAGGATGAAGGAAGGAACCCTCTCTAACCTAGAGATATTCTTGCAACAGGAAATGCCCTGGAGGAATGGCAGGTTCTTGTGCAAGAGCTAAACAGAATGACCGAGCCCAGGAGATGGCAGAGACCAGAGAAAGATCGGCCCCATAGCACCCAGCATGTCTGTACATGGTTCAACATGGAACCAGGACTGTAGAAAAGAGCGACCTTACAGGTTTTCCAGCCCTAGCACAAACTGTGAATATTAATCAAGCTTTGCAAAGCTCCAAGAGCACCTGTGTGCAATCTCAGGCAGTCAGCCTGTGGTGATTGGTATGGAAATCTCTAAAATCTCTAGGTAGGTTTTCAATTCTCTATCAAATGGCTTTTCATGTTTTCACCCTCCTGACAATCTTTCAGGTTGATACTGACTTCATCTATTGATTCATCAAATCAATCCGACTTGATGCCCAGAGAGGGATCTGTTCCTACCCTCTTTTACAATATTCCAGGTCCGATGTTAAGATCGTCGTTTCATTACTTGTACTGGTGGAGGAGTGAAAACTTGAAATGTTTCTGCAAGTGCCAAGAACCATAACTTTTATATTTAGAAATGAAACCACTCGAAGTAAGAGATGCATGATGGTCACAGTCAGAGGCCTCTTCTCCAGGACCTCTTCAAGGAAACGCAAGGCTGTGGGTCTCCAGCTATTCCTTAAATGTTTTAATGACTAAAAGTATTTAAAAATTCTTGTAAGCATTCACATGTCTGTGTGTATATTTAAGTCCTTAGACATCTTTTTTACATCATCTAGCTTTCCCTAGTTAGACTGCAAGTTCCATGAGGCAAGGGGCTTAACTGCTTGTGTGATGGTGAGTGCCACCTAGAAATATTGTTGGACCCACTGTGGGTGATCAGTCAGTGTAAGGTCTAGCAGATGTCGTTGTTGCTTAGTCACTAAGTCATGTCCAGTTCTTTGTGATCCCATGCGCTGCAGTCCACCAGGCTCCTCTGCCCATGGGATTTCCTCGGCAAAATACTGGAGTGGGCTGCCATTTCCTTCTCCAGAGGATCGCTCCAACCCAGGGATCGAACTTGCATCTCCGACACTGGCAGGTGGACTCTTTACCATGGGGCTACAGGGAAGCCCAATAGTAAATGTAGATGCTGCTTAACTTAAAAGAACGGTCAGCAATTACAGCTGTCTTTTTAAGATTACATTGTAGTTTGTAGCCACTTTATTTACAACTCCCCCAAATTGGAAGAAACCAAGAGTCCTTCTTCGGTAGATGACTGGATAAACGGATTATGAGGAACAGCTATACAATGCAGTATTATTCAGTTTGAGAAGAAATGAGCTGTCAATTCATGAAATGACAGGGAGGGGATGTCCCTGGTGGTCCAGTGGCTGGGATTCTGCACTCCCAATGCAGGGCACAAGGGTTTAAATCCCTGGTCGGGGCACTAGATTCCTCATGCCCCAACTAAAAGATTCCTCATGCCCCAACTAAAAAGAGACTGCATGCCACAAATAAGACCTGGCACAGTCAAATACATAAATATTTTTTAAAGAAAAGACAAGGAGGAACTTAGATGCATATTACTAAGAACTCAATCTGATAAAGCTACATATTATATGATTCCAATTCTGTGACATTCAGGAAAAGACAAAAGTATAGAGACAGCACAAGGCTCAGTGGTGGGAGGGAGGAAGGGCATGATAAAGAACTGAGGTGCAAGAGAGTTCTGCAGATGCTGGAACTATTCTCTATGATACTATAATGGTGGCATCGTGTATTTGTCAAAACCCATAGACTGTACAACACAGAGTGAATCCCAATGTAAACTGTGGAACTTAATTAATAATATTGTATCAATGTTAGTTCATCAACAGTAACAAATGTACTAAATTAATGAAAGATGTTAATAATAGTGGAAACTGTTTTGAGGAACTGGAGTCAACTCTGTACTTTCAATATAATTTTTCTTCAAACAAAAACTCATCTAAAAAGTAAAGTCTGTTAATTTAAAAATTATACTAGAAATCAAGATTTCAGAGTTTTTAATATTACATCTTTCAGCAGATACATTCTAATTGCAAAATTATTTTCCACTAAAATATTTTTAGAAGGATGTTGTAATGATTTCCTCTCTTGCATAACACCGTTGTAATGGCCCAGAAAAAAATACACCGAAAACACTTTTCCCCAGTTGGAAACCTATTTAAACATCCAATTAAACATCAAATATACAATCCCATGAATATGGGGGGTAGGGAAACAATGGAAACAGTGAGAAACTTTATTTTGGGGGGCTCCAAAATCACTGCAGGTGGTGACTGCAGCCATGAAATTAAGACACTTGCTCCTTGGCAGAAAAGCTATGACCAACCTAGACAGCATATTAAAGAGCAGAGACATTACTTTGACAACAGAGGTCTGTCTAGTCAAAGCTATGGTGTTTGCAGTCGTCATGTACTGATGTGAGAGTTGGACTATAAATAAAGCTGAGCACCAAAGAACTGATGCTTTTGAACTGTGGTGTTGGAGAAGACTCTTCAGAGTCCCTTGGAGTGCAAGGAGATCCAACCAGTCAATCCTAAAGGAAGTGAAAAAGAAGTGAAGTCGCTCAGTTGTGTCCGACTCTTTGCGACCCCGTGGACTGAAGCCCTCCAGGATCCTCCGTCCATGGGATTCTCCAGGCAAGAATACTGGAGTGGGTTGCCATTTCCTTCTCCAGGGGATCTTCCTGACCCAGGGATCGAACCCAGGTCTCCTGCATTGCAGGCAGATGCTTTAACCTCTGAGCCACCATCCAACCAGTCAATCCTAAAGTAAATCAGTCCTAAATATTCACTGGAAGGACTGATGCTGAAGCTGAAGCTCCAATATTTTGGCTACCTGATTCGAAGAACTGACCCACTGGAAAAGACCCTGATGCTGGGAAAGATTGAAAGCAGGAAGACAAAGGGACGACAGAGGATGAGGTGGTTGGATGGCATCACCAACTCAATGGACATGAGACTGAGCAAGCTCCAGGAGTTGGTGATGGACAGGGAAGCCTGGCATGCTGCAGTCTATGGGGTCTCAAAGAGTCAGACACGACTGAGCGACTGAACTGAATTGATTCAATCTCAGGTTTAACTAACAGAAAAAGTGTATCCAATTTGAAAAGAAATATTAATGGGAAAAAAATCAAGTATAAATAAAGCAGTTACTTTTCTCCTTACTCACATATTTTGAGAAAACTAAGTTCCAAAATTTCAAAATTCTATGCTGAGGAAATGGAATATTCCTTGCAAGTCTAGATTTTCTACTTTGGTCTGAAACCACCTAATGCCTGTCTCCTACAGAGGATGGGTATTCAGGGTATCTGGATGAACATCAAGGATGTCACAATTCTGCACTGTAACCAGTCTGAATGATTTACTCCATGGGTATCCCCACACTGATAAAATCCCCCAAAGTAAAGGCCTGTGATTAATTAATACGGCTCTAATTATTAACAATACACTTACAACAATGGCTTCAGGAAGAAACACAACTCCAACTGACCCCACTTTAAATTCATGCCCTCAGGAGGGGTCTTAGGGCCTGGCATTTGCTCTTTTTGCCTGGTCCATTCAATCTCCCACTCTCCTATCCAACTCCACATATCTTCAACTCCAAATCCAACATCTAATACCTCTCTCCACTTCCTTGCTTTTGGCACCGACCTTGCAATTTCATGGAGAAAAGAGAAGCTTTCAGAAGAGAATACGTGTGAGTTCCCAGCATCACTTACCCCACCAGCTGCCTGGACCCTCCACTGCTCACTCTGGATTGAGGTCGAACCTGTCCACTTGCGTTTGATCCCATTTGTCGCTCTCACACAGTCAAAGGCATCAGTCTAGCTCTTCTCACCCTTGAAGAAGCTGCCACAATGTTGTCAGTGACAGCATCAAGGTGTGACTCTGAATCTGCTCCAATTCATTTTTTAAAAGCCCTCACATATACATCAGTCATGAAATATTCTTACAAAATTGTTTAAACTTAATTAAGTTAATCCTCCAGCTCTAATTTCCAATATAATATAGGAACAGAGGAACTAAGTTTTTTAAAAAGAAAAAAGGAAGAAAGGACAGAAGGAAGAAAGGAAAATAGGAAGGAAGAGAGTGAGGGAGGGCAGAAGAAAGAGAAAAAATGACAGACCTACACTGTGAAACAGCCTATAGGAAACTGACCTGGATGCTTCGTAAGTCAACAGCACAGTCACTTCATCAAAGAAAATACGAGATCACAAATGAACACCTAAAAACATTAGTCAATAGAGAAACACAAGGGCAGATAACACAACATGCTTATTAGAATGGATAAAGCAAACACAAAACAAAACCTGTCAATACCAAGTGCTGACAAGGATGTGGAGTAACTGGAAATCACACATTGCTGATGAGAATGCAAAATGTTACAGTCATTGTGAAAGACAACTGGTAGTTCCTTATAATTTCAAATATTCCCTTAACATATCATATAGCAATCCCACTCCTAGGCATTTTATTCAAGTGAAATGAAAACCTATATTCACACAAAATACTCTGGGCAAATGCTTATACTAGCTCTACCCAAAATCGCAAAGACTGGAAACAATGGAAATATTCCTTTTCTACAGAAGAACAAACTGTGGTGCATCCATACAATGAAATACTACTCAGCAACACAAAGGAACTATTAATAAGTCAATAACATGGATGGATTTCAAATGCCTTCTGCTAAGAGAAAGAAAACAGACCCCAAAGGCTATATGCTATATGATTCCGTGTGTATGATATTCTGGAAAAGGCAAGACTGTAGTGAAGAACAGATCAGTGACTTCCAGGGGTTAAGGATGGGGGAGGTTTGAGTACAGAGTAAATCTGAGCTCTCTTTTTTTCTAATCTCTTCATTTCTCTTAATGGAAGACTGTCAACACATTGGCTCATGAGAAAAAGCCAGTGGGCTCAAAAGACCCACCAGACTTAATTATCAAAAAATAAGACTGTTTCTCCAAGTCAATAAATGGAGGACTCCAAGCAGGAGGGGAAACATTTCTCCAGAAATGAGGGTTTTCTTATTGGCAGTTGAAAGCTCCTTGGTTGGCAATGAACTAAAACAACCTCTCTTTGATTACTGTTTTAACTTATTAACATTTTAAGTTGGCTAAACCAAAGCTTTCACTAAGAGGCACCTTCACTAACTTTGGTGTTTCACAGTATGTTTGTATGTTAAAAACTGTTCTTTGCATAATTCAGAGAAACTAAACGAAGACTGGTTAAAGGGAATGAATGTATATATAAACAAATATCAACTACACTAAGAGAAATCACCAGTTAAAAACACTATCTTTTAGAGTTATTTTAGAAAGAATGCATATGTTTGGCTTTTATGCTTGAAGAAATGTGCATTTATGGTCATGATAGATTTAAGTTGCCATGTAATGAAATGCTGTTATCATGCAATAAAACAGATGATCCCCAAGATCCTTCTAAGAAATCTGTCTAGTCTAGGCAAGTGAAAGTGTTAGTTGTTCAGTCATGTTCGACTCTTTGCAACCGAATGGGCGTAGCCTGCCAGGCTCCTCTGTCCATGGAATTGTCTAGGCAAGAATACTGGAGTGGGTTGCCACTTCCTCTAGGGGAATCTTCCTGACCTAGGGATCAAACCCAGGTCTTCCGCATTGCAGGCAGATTCTTTACCATCTGAGCCACCAGGGAAGGGAAGTTTAAACCTCTGTTTTCTCTCCAATTTTATTATCAAGAGTTATTTTGCAAATTTTTTTGTCCTTTGGTTTTTAGATTAATATATAATCATGATTTTTAAAAATGTAAAGAAACAGAAAATTCAAAGGAAAAGAAATGACCCAGATCTTAAAAGCCAAAGAAAAACCAGTGCTGTTAACATTTGGATTACAACCATCCAGACCGTTTCCTATATAAATGCATACATGTAAACACACATTTATAAGTTTTTCACTTAGCATTATATCAAGGTTCTCTTCCCAATGATAAGGCTTTATATACAGTTTTATTTTCATAGTGGCAAGGTATACCATTATAAGGAGAGGCTAACATTTAATATCAGACAAACAGCAGCTTTTCAGTCTTAAACCTTACATTCAACATTGTGAAAAACTTGTGAGTCTCCACTGTTAGTTTCTTCCTTTGGTGTCATTCTTAGAGTAAAAGGTTTCCCCATTCAAAGATCAACTAAATATTCATTTGTAATTCTTTCTAGTATTTTAATGATCTTCATTTTTATATTTATATCTTTAATTTTTTTGAATCTATATTTAAATGCTTAATTCAAAGAGGGGATTTAACTTTAATCACCCCCCACAAATAGCTAGCCAGTTGTCCTAACACCATTCAATAATCAATTTATCTTTTTCTTTGGACAGGAAATACCTATAACATACATCAAATATATGTATATCTACACTTTTGATTGGCTTCCCTGATAGCTCAGTTGGTAAAGAATCCTCCTGCAATGCAGGAGACTGGGGTTCAATCCCTTGGTTGGGAAAATCCCCTGGAGAAGAGAAAGGCTACCCACTCCAGTACGCTGGCCTAGAGAATTCCATGGACTATATGTCCATGGGGTCTCAAAGAGTTGGACACAACTGAGCGACTTCCACTTTCACAGCTTTTACAGCTCCTAAAAACTTTCTATTCTGTTCTATTTATCTGTCTGTCTATTCTGGTGCCAATACCACAGTTTTCAGTGGCTGTAGCTTTATAACACATGATAAGGCAATCCCCTTCCCCTGCATTATTTTTTCCAAAACTCTTCATAGTCATTATCTCAGCATTTATTTGACCTGACTTACTAGACAGCATATTAAAAAGCAGCGACATTACTTGCCAACAAAGGTCCATTTAGTCAAAGCTATGGTTTTTCCAGTAGTCAGGTATGGATGTGAGAGTTGGACTATAAAGAAAGCTGAGCGCTGAAGAATTGATGCTTTTGAACTGTGGTGTTGGAGAAGACTCTTGAGAGTCCCTTGGACTGCAAGGAGATCCAACCAGTCCATCCTAAAGGAGATCAGTCCTGGGTGTTCATTGGAAGGACTGATGTTGAAGCTGAAACTCCAATACTTTGGCCACCTGATGCAAAGAGCTGACTCATTTGAAAAGACCCTGATACTGGGAAAGATTGAAGGCAGGAGGAGAAGGGGACAACAGAGGGTGAGATGGTTGGATGGCATCACCGACTCAATGGACATGAGTTCGGGTAAGCTCCAGGAGTTGGTGACAGACAGGGAGGCCTAGTGTGCTATGGTCCATGGGGTCGCAAAGAGTCAGACACGATCGAGTGACTGAACTGAACAGACTTCAGAATCAGATGTTTTGATATGTTGTTTATTCACTGTTATTTTATGTTAACTAGTCTTCTCTGGTGTTAGATTTGAGTGATGTATTTTCTTTTTGGCTATTTATTTTTTTCCATATAACTGTCATGTACTTAATGACATTTAACTAAGAACCCAAAGGAAACAGAAGCAACTCAATAAAAATAACTGTTGGGAGACCTGATGGCTGTCCCTAAATTTTTGTTTTATCACAGCAGTATCCTGTGCCAAGTCTCTGAGTGTTATTGAATCCTGGGGTAGACACAGCCCCTGCTTCTCCCAGGCCAGCTGTTGTCTCTTCGGTTAGCAGGGTTTGCAGTGATTTGCTGGAATTTGTGGAATTTAATCCTCATGACATTGCACCAGTCTTCTCAGGAGAGGGAAGTCACAGATTGATTCCGGGCAGTTTTCCTGAAGTTGATCTGTCCTTCTTTCCCTCCCATGTCACATCAGGTGAGAACTCTGTGCTTACAGGATGCAGCGGGCACCAATTCCCGGCCAGCTCTCTGTTTCTGTACCAGTGGAGTTTCCCCCCTTTCTTTTTCTTTGTAAGCTTCTCCCCTTACCTCACCATCTTATCAGGAAATCCTGAGTTAGATCACATTGTAAAAATCTGTATAAGCAAACGGTACCACCAATAAACATTAAAATAATTAGAGAACCTAAGATTAACTGTTATCTTCCCTGGTGGCTCAGAGGTTAAAGCATCTGCCTCCAATGCGGGAGGACCCGGGTTTGATCCCTGGGTCGGGAAGATCCCCTGGAGAAGGAAATGGTAACCCACTCCAGTATTCTTGCCTGGAGAATCCCATGGACAGAGAAGCCTGGTAGGCCACAGTCCACGGGGTTGCAAAGAGTTGGACACGACTGAGTGGCTTCACTCACTCAGGATTAACTGTTAAAGGGGCCTTTTGCAAAGAATAGTCAAGGGTTAAGACAAAAAAAAAAAAAACTAGTACTGGGATTTCAGAGGCTTTTGAAACAAACTGATTAATTTTTATTTCTATTCTTCAAAACCTCACTAAAATGACAGCCCACAGCTTCCAGACTCCAGCACAGCTCAGGAGGCAGGGCTCTGGGATCTCTGTAGGGCCAGCTGAAGGTCTGCAGGAGGACAGAGCCTCCCCTGAGCCCCGCTCTCCCAACCTTGAGAGCCAGGCCTCCAGCCCAGAGGATGACAACAGACTGTCTCTCCAGCAACCCCAACCGTGAAAATGCCCCTACCCTGCAAGAGAGGGCCGGAGACAGGGATAAGGCAGGGGGCAGAAGAAAACTTCAGAGACCACACTGCCTTCATGACAAAAAGTACAGAATATTAGTTTTAAATGGGAGTGGGAAGGGGTATTCCCTGGCAGTCTCGTCTTCCAGTGTAGGGGGTGAGGGTTCAATCCCCGCTTGGGGAACTAAAATCCCACATGTCTTGTGGACAAAACACCAAAACATAAAACAGAAGCAAATTTGTTACAAAAATTTGTAACAAATTAAATAAAGACTTTAAAAATAGTCCATGTCAAAAATCTCTTTAAAAAAAAAATGAGGGTGCGTGAACAAAGAAGAGCTCTTGGACACTAAACATCTCATAGCAGAAATAAATTCGACAGAAGAATTAGCGAATATTGCTGAAGACATCTTTGCAAATAGACAAAAACAAAGCAAAACAAACCAAAAAAGGAGACAGGAATTGAGGGTGGGGGAGAAAATGCACAACAAACTATAAGTCCAGATGATGCGAAAGAGGCCCAGACATAAAGAAGCGAGATGATGGGGAAGAGAAGATTTTCAAAGAGATAAATCAAGACATTTCACAGAACTGAAGAACAAGACTGCAAATGTCAAATTCAACTGATGGTAAAGAAAACAAAAACACCAACCCACAGAGGCATATTATTATGAATTTCTAACCATCAGGGCTAAGAGACGACTGTGGAAGCTTCTAGAGAGGATGAACAGGTCACATACAAAAGACTAGGGGTAAGACTGGCATCAGTCTGTCAACAGCAGTGCTGGAGGCAACCAAGCAACGTCTTCCAAATTTGGAAGGAAACCAGGCATGACGCTGTTTTCTGACATACAAGACTCCAAAATTTCTTGAATGCTCTTGCCAGCACAGGAAGGGGACTAATAAAAGGTGTGGGATGAAGAAGAGTAAATTCTTAAGATGTTGGAAGTGAGGGTGAGAACTAGTGAGCATATGCAAGGAGTAGCCTGACCAGGAAGAACAGGATGACATGGATTACAGGAACACCCTCTACAAAGAAAAGAACACTGACTGGTCACTTATCAGCTCAATTACGTTTAAGAAAACCTGATCACCACACGCTACATGCTCATCTATAAACAATATCTGCACAGTAACATAATCATTTAAAGATTAATTTAAGCAAAAGCAGTGATGTAAAACTACACAAGAAGGATGGAGTAACAAAAGTATATGGTGGGTATAAAAGCATTCATATTACATAGCAGGAAATCAGTAACACTGAAAAACATTTGGAAATGTACAGGTAACATGCAGAAGAAGAAAGGGCTAAAATGTTGAGTCACTGACTCTAGGATATTAGAAACGGGCAGTGACCTCTTATTTTGTTATCATTTTCAAAAGAATATTCAGTTTTTAAGATTATGAGTATGTGTTACTTGCAAAAGTAAAGTATGATTAGAAAAGGAAATGGACTGTGTGGTCAATTATAAGCTGAAAAATGTGTAAAATCTAGCTTCTAAATTACAATGAGTACTACGGTTGACCCTTAGAGAACCATGGGAACTCAGGGCCGCAAGCACATGATCAGTTATCTGATTCAGGCCACCTACCCCCAAAAGGGAAACCCACCAGTTCATGAGCATCTGCTCCAGGAACTGCTCTCAGGACAGCCATGCCCTCCGGAGGGGGCATCTCAGTGGACGACACACTCAGCCGAACGTGCTCACAACAAGCCCTGGCCCCCGAGTCTCTCCCTTTTCTGCGTTCCTACTTCTGACTGCTCTCTGCCTCCTGAGGGGCTCTCTCCACTTTCCAAAATGTGCAACCTAAGCGGCCAAGAACAACAGTTCCAGACTTAATCCCCCTCATCAGGAGGGCAGCCAGACCAACACAGGCATCCCTGGCCGGTGATTCCAAACCCTCCAAGGAAGGCTGCACAGTGGAGGCTGGGCTGCGTACTCACAAGCTCACCACTGGGCAGGGAATGGGGTAGGCTGTGGTGGGGCAGCTCCCACCAGGAGCCCTGGCTGCACCCACTGCAGTCAGGGAGCAGGGAGACCAGCTTCCAGAAGAAAGGGGTAACGGGCAGGCAATCCAATAAATAAGACATCGGCGTTAGAGCAAGAGACTGTTTATTGAATTTATGCCTTACGAGATTCAATTTGGGGCCATGTTCAAGAATTATTTAATTATATCTCCTCTTAGGAACAAATGATTGCACACTCTAAGCTTCCTGTGCTCTGGGCACTGATGAGTGATCAGCACCAAATGCTACAAAGCAGAAATTCAACAAGATGATCATTCTTCAGGAAAAGAAAAAAATCCATTCTCTTCTTTGTTAAGGTTTGTCCATTTGTACTGGAAAGTGACTCAACACAGAGAGAAGGTCTGTTTCCTGCTCTTGGCCTTTTTCTCAGTGAGTTTAATAACCAGATATTTTTACAGTGTTTGGAAGAAATCTTGCAATTTTTCCTTCACATGACAGGTTTTGTTCTTTTCATTCACATTTCATCATAGGGACCATACCTCTGCCACTAGATTTGCGTTAATAGTCCCTACAGATGCACCCTGGGGTGACACTCAACACAAGGCCTGGTTCCCAACCAAGCTGAAGACACAATGACTAAAGTGAATGACCCCAGCACCTCGTCTGGCTCTACGGACTCATCAGGCAGGATTGTGTATGGAGGGGTGCAGTGTGAGGACCCTGAAGACTCCAGGGGCAGGGAGGAGGCGGCGGGGCTAGAAATCACACAGGCTGGCAGGATGGACTCTTCGACCATTTCCATTTCAGGTGTTCAGAGCATTCTGTGATTCAGTTAGCGAATAGTACTGGTACATGCTAGAGAAAATGATTTTTCCTTTTTTTGTGTGCTAAATAAGCATTTTGCTACTAAAAAGGGGGAGTCTATTTCCAGGTGACTAAATAAGAGGGCACACACACAAAAAATCTTCCTCTGTGAGCACAAGAAAACTACAGTGACATCCACAAAATTAATGAGGTAATGTTTTGTTCACTTTCTTAATATTGCTAATGGTGCCAGAAAATTAAAGTGTTACTTGGTGTTACTTGGCCTAGCTCATTAGTATACAGTACGTAACATCTTTAAAACTGATATTATGTAACAAAATTAAAAACTGTTTTTATATTCTCTCAAGGTCATTAGTGGTCCTAATTTGAAAAAAAAAAGATGGTCTCACAATAAATAAACAACTACTTAAACATTTACAAATAAAAATCTCCTTTTGTTGAAGAGCTCTTCTATTATAACTAATCATAATTCCATTAAGTACCTTCTGGATCAATACGGAGCTTTTAAGGTTTTGGAAGGCCTATTTTTCTGATCTTCACAGAAATTATATTAAGCAGACACACAGATGAACTTCAAGTCGAAGCTCAGAGAAGGCCTGCTTAATGTCACCCAGGTTTCAGGGAGTTGAGGCTAGAACCAGGCTTTTGACAACCAGTCCTGTTCTCCTTTGCTTTCTAAGTCTATTGACATCTCCAACAGCAAAAGTCTTAGCTGGTGTCTGCACAGCTCTTCCCTCCTTTGTTCCTTCCTGTTGCAATATGCATTCAGCCTGAAAATTACTGCAACTCTAAAACTTTTCCTATAAACACCAGCAAAATAAAAAGCAAAACATCAAAAGAACCCACATCCTGGCAGTTTGGAAGACAGAGGGAATAAGAATCTGCCTGAGGGATGGGATGGGGAGGGAAGTGGGAGGGGGGTTCAAGATGGGGGACACATGTACACCCATGGCTGATTCATGTTAATATATGGCAAAAACCACTATAATATTGTAAAGTAATTAGTGTCCAATTAAAATAAATAAATAAATTATCTTTAAAAAAAAAGAGAAAGAGAATCCGCCTGCCAAAGCAAGGGACACAGGTTCGATCCCTGGCTGGGAAGATTCCGCATACCACAGAGCATGTAAGCCAGAACCAGTGGACCATGCCCTAGAGTCATCGAACTGCAACTATTGAAGTCCACGAGCCTAGAGGCTTTGCTTTGCAACAAGAGAAGCTACTGCAATGAGAAACCCAAGCACCACAATGACGAGTAGCCCCCACTCGCCGCAACTAGAGAAAGCCTGTAGAAAGCAACAACGACTCAGCACCGTCATGACATAATAAATAAAAATGAAATCATAATGGTAAAGATTAAAAGCCTGGTAACCCTTATTATCATTGGGCAGTAGATACTATCAGAGAAAAGACACTTACTATATACTCAAACCAGTCTAAACCATGGAGAAGGATGAAATGCTACCCCAATTCATTCAAAGAAGCTAGAACCTATGTAATACCAAAACCTGATCTTTAAAAAAGACCAAATTCACTTATACATATAGATGTAAAACTTCTAAATCTATATATAGTATTGATAAATAGAATCCAGACGTGAATTAACTGAATAAGATAAAATGACCAAGCAGGTTTAATTTCAAGAATGCAGAAATGCTCAACTTTAGGAAAGCTGTCAATATAACTTATTACATTTTTTAAAGTAAAAAAAAATACAAACCATATCAATAAAACATAGGAGCTAAAAAATCATTTGGTAAAATTCAAGTAATTCTGAACTAAACAAGCAAGCAAACAGCTACCTAAAACAGAAGGTGAAAAGATACATAAATAAGATCAAGACCATTACTACAAACCTATAACAACTTATTAAATGGTGAAACACTTAGGCTATTACCATTTAAGTCAAGACTAAGACAGAGATATTTACTATTCAATATCGTTATGGAGTCCCTAGCTAATGCAATAAAAGAAGATGCAAAATAGTGTAAGTGTTAGCAGAGAAGAGAAAATATCATGTATTTGTAGCTTTGAGTAAAAACCTAAGAAACAACTAACAACCAATTATTACTATGAAGAGAGCCTAGTAGTTGTTGGATACAAATATACATATATATATATATATTTATATGCAGAGTACATCAGGAGAAACTCTGGGCTGGAAGAAGCACAAGCTGGAATCAAGATTGTCGGGAGAAATATCAATAACCTCAGATATGCAGATGACACCACCCTGATGGCAGAAAGCGAAGAGGAACTAAAAAGCCTCTTGATGAAAGTGAAAGAGGAGAGCTCAACATTCAGAAAACTAAGATCATGGCACCTGGTCCCATCACTTCATGGGAAGTAGATGGGGAAACAGTGGAAGCAATGTCAGACTTTATTTTTTTGGGTTCCAAAATCACTGCAGATGGCGACTGCAGCCATGAAATTAAAAGACGCTTACTCCTTGGAAGGAAAGATATGACCAACCTAGATAGCATATTAAAAAGCAGAGACATCACTTTGTTAACAAAGGTCCATCTAGTCAAGGCTATGGTTTTTCCAGTGGTCATGTACGGGTGTGAGAGTTGGACTGTGAAGGGAGCTGAGCACCGAAGAATTGATGCTTTTGAACTGTGGTGTTAGAGAAGGCTCCTGAGAGTCCCTTGGACTGCAAGGAGATCCAACCAGCCCATCCTAAAGGAGATCAGTCCTGGGCGTTCATTGGAAGGACGGATGCTGAAGCTGAAACTCCAATACTTTGGCCACCTGATGCGAAGAGTTGACTCATTGGAGAAGACTCTGATGCTGGAAGGGATTGGGGGCAGGAGGAGAAGGGGACGACAGAGGATGAGATAGCTGGATAGCATCACTGACTCGATGGACATGAGTTTGAGTAGACTCTGGGAGTTTGTGATGGACAGGGAGGCCTGGCATGCTACGGTTCATGGGGTGGCAAAGAGTCAGACACGACTGAGCAACTGAACTGAACTAAATATATATTTAAGTTTCTCTTTATACTAGTGAGGTATTCAGCATCACTCATTTTCCCTCAAGGCCTCATTTTCCCTTTCAAAGAGTCTTTAATAGCTTTCTGGCTGCAGCCATGACAAGGTATGGTTGCCAAATCACTCTACTGGCAGTAAGATTCAATTTGCCGGTGTACTGATAGTGGCAACTATTTCACGGCAGCCACCTGATAACAGACACTGTAACAGGCAGTCAATTTCAGAGGTGTTAAAATGCGGGGAAAATGTGCCCTTAGAATCAATCAAACAAGGTGGGGTAATCTGTTGAGCATTTATTCTAAGCTATAACTTTATAGACAAACACAAAAGGTTATAAAGTTATATATAGTCGGTAAAGCTTTATATAGTTATAACTATAAATTTATAAAGCTTATAGTTTATATAGTTATAAAGCTATAACTTTTCTCACCCAACCCACTCTTGAATGTAACTAATCTGAAGATGAGATTTGTCTTTTAAATCCCAGACAGACATGGGCACACACATGTACACAGCCACACACACACATGTACACAGGCACAAACATATACAACCCTATAGATAAGTTTCCAGATTTATATGACTTTCTTCTAGGTCAACCTAGAATGGGGACCAAAGAAACAAAAGATGAAGCGTGCATAAAAGATTTATGGAGGGTGGAGGGGCTGATATGACAAACTGAATCACCTCGTATTTTTCAGCAAAGAACTCTGTCATACACTAGGGTAAGGAAGTATAAAATGTTATGAATTCCAGACATGTGTTTTAAAAGGTGAACAGAGTCTTACTATGATAAGGCCATGCCTGTGAGATGGGCTCAATGAACTGTGGCTTTGGTAGAAAAACTAAAAGCATTCCCAGCCCTGGGTCCTGGGTCAGCCTCACCGAGTTGGCAATCCCAGCTGCTGAATGGGTTACAGCAGAGATAGCAATTCTGTTCCCTTCAGGTAGGTGAGGAACCCGAGATGAAGAGGCAGATAGAATAACTTTAGATAAGACTTATCATAAAGGTGCAACAACATTTTTAAAAATCACTGGGCTATTTTGTGCTTCCTTCTTTCCACACATTTAAAATGCTTAACAAAATTTCATCTACTACTTTTGTGGGTTAGATATGTGAGCTGCCTGATGCTAACAGGATTCTCCTTGTGAGCTGCAAGGATGTTTTATCAAGCTTTTGACAGGTTTGAGTCGGATACATGAAGTCTACAAGTAACGTTTGTGTGTGTTGTTAGCTGCTCAGTTGCATCCGACTCTTGCGACCCATGGACCGCAGCCCTCCAGGCGCCTCTGTCCATGGGGTTCTCCAGGCAAAGTTTGAATGTTAACTAATTTCGTACTGGGGATAATAGTTTAGGGAATCCTAATGTGTTTGTTTGTAAGTTTACTGGGTATTAATCAAAATATAAATAAAAGTGATGATCTCATGTAAAATTTACTAGGTTTACAAATAAAATAAGCTTAATAACCTGAGTGTGAAGAAACATTAAAAAAAATATTCACAGTTTTTACTCACTTTAGTGTTAAAACACAAGTATTTTGAGCAGTTCTTTCCATGCACTCAGACAATGAAACACAAACAAAACTCCACTGATGGAAAGACAGAAAATCGAAAGGATTGAAGAGGTGAAGGGGTCTGAGAAATCTTGATGACGGAGCTCTTCAGAGGCGAGAGGGGAGGAGAGGTTGAAAGAAGCCATGCCACAATACCTTAGACTAAGATTCCTTCCCTGATGAGATTACTCAGCTCCTGATTGGCCAGAGCCCAGCATGATACCTACATGTGACTGCTACATCTGCCTGGGGGTTGGGTTGGTGGAAGGAAAGAGGTGGAAGCTGACAGTGAGTGTTATGGGGAAGATGTGGGAGGAGAGCCAGGGACCCCTTCCCAAAAAGCCACACAAGGTCCTCGCTCAAATTACTTCCCCCACTTCACGCTCAGTGACATGGAGCATAAGGAGGACAAGAACACCGGTGCAGACGGAAGTTCTGATCTGGCGATTTCTCCTTTCCATCTTAAAAGCAAACCGAAGATCATTAAAATTACGCATGTGTAAACCCCTGATTGGAGGTATCCTTCTCTACAGCCAATAAAATCAAACTGTTATCAGCTAGAGGATTCAGAAATCAGAACAATATGGGCTCCCTCTAGTGGTGTAAAAACCCTTAAATACCCTCAGATTCTTAAAAGGATGGTCCCACTTTATTTTAGTCATTTTTATATTTTTGTATTGCCTAGTCCTTTTCCTCTTGGAAAATCCAAATCAAACAAACAATTCGCTGCAAATAGTCATCCCAGCAGATGAGGAGAGGAAAGTAGGCTCAGAGGCCAAAATGTGACAGCTCCCAAGTCACAAAGCAAGTTTATTTGCTCCCTTCAGGATCAATCAGAAGCTTACGCAGCCATGAATGAAGAGGTGGGGACAGGCAGAGCTAAGCCATGTGACGTGGGGGGACTAGACAAAAAGACCTGTATTAGGCAAACAGAAGTGAGCTGTACCATGACATAAAAAATTAAGTTTCTCATACGGCTATGAAATCATCTCTTAAGAAAGCAGAAAGGATTCATTCCTAACAGGCTTTGGGCCAATCTGAAGGCTGCTCTAACAGCTAAGTCAGCCTGATTTTCTTTAGTTCTGTCATGTACAGAAAGCTCTCATCACTGCCCAGTCATGCATCTTATCAAAGACTGTACTCCACTGAGGTGGTTTTATGGCGGAGGCAGAAGGATTTTTTTTTCTTTTTTAGCAAAACTGAGCATGGCTGCCATTTGCATTGAAGCTTTGAGTCTTGTTACATAATGATGCAGCAAAGTGTTGGGGAGCTACAGGTGCAAAAAAAATCAACACAAAGAGAGGAACTGAGGAAAAGGCATGAAACACCTCCACTAAGAATGTAAATAACAATTATGAAACAGATGGGCAATGTAATTGGTACCTAACAGATTACAGCTCTGGCTGTGATGGTATCTATTTTCTGCCACTGCTATGGGAGACAGTCTTTTTTAAAAATAAGGTTATTTCACCTAGATGAGAGGAGAAAGTCTTTTTAGAAAAGTATTCTTGAATCAGTTTCTCAAAAAATTACCAACTAGTCCAAAGCCTCTTTCAAAGATGATGGTAAAAATCTGAGTGAGGTTCTTCTGAATTCTCTAAGTACAATGATAGTTTCTCTGATTTTAGTAAAACTAAGGAAGAAAACATGAAATCAAAAGCAACTTTCTGGGACAGTATGAGACAGTGTCGGCATAAGCAAGATCCTGTGACTGGTAACTGGGTTTCTGAATACTGTGTAAGGTTTATACTAAAAAGTGCCATTTATAGTTGAAAATAAATACAATTAAATTCCAATGTGTCTGGTAATTTCTATAAAATGCTGAACACTGGATGCCTGGTCAGAATACAATTCTCTCTTGTGAGACTGGTTCTATGGGAAAATCAGAATGAAATTAGAACTGCTTTAATTACCGGAGCACTTCTCCGGCTGAGCTTGAGCACTACCTACAGGCTGGTTCCCCTTGATATTATCTCACTTGTGGACTGACTGAGGCGCATGCATTTTCTCAAGATGTCGTCATCGCTGAGGGTTTACTTGTGTACAGTGACACCCCAAATTATGCCACATCAAAGCCCTTTACTTGCGGTGTGCTGCAAAACCTCAGCCAGCCCTCTTAGTCACTAGGAGTGAGCTAAGACGTTTTCTTCACATTCCCTTTTCAGCCAGTCATCTCACAAGTCATAGAACCCAAACACTGTCACTCTGTGACAGGTACTCCAGAGGAGCAGGTGACACACACACACAGTCGAGACACCAAAACTGTCAAGTCAGCGCCGTTTGCTTCTATCTGGTTATTATTCTGCAGTTTTCACATCTGGGTTTTTTTTTTTTTTTCCATGTTTAACAAAATAATATGGTCCCTCGGGGCAGAGGTTACACCTTTTTGATTCGTCTCAAAGGGCCAGGATATTATGAGCATGTGTAACAGGAATAAAAGATACTTACAGAACAAATGAATTTTATGTTTCAGTTTGTAGCAGAGACAGATGTACCTTGTTTCTCAGAAGAGCCAAAAAAGGTAAAGAATTGAACATGTAAATGACTGAAGGAAAAACCCTTCCCTCCAAACATTTTTGTGATGAATATTAATAAAATATATTTAGGAGACAGTGTTCCTGCAAAACTACAATTTAAGATGAGCACACTTTGGACTTCCCTGGTGGCCCAATGGTTGGGAATCCTCCTGCCAATGCAGGGGTCACAGGTTCGATCCCTGGTCTGGGAAGATTCCACATGCCACAGAGCAGCTAAGCCCATGTGCCGTGACTACTGAGTCTGCGCTCTGGAGCCCATGCTCTGCAACAAGAGAAGCCAGTGCAATGAGAAGCCTGTACACCGCAGCTAGACAGTAGCCCCTGCTCACTGCAACTAGACAAAGCCTGCACGCAGCAATGAAGACCTAGTGCAGCCAAAAATAAATGAAATGAGCACACTTTAATACACTTCACCATATGCTTGCTAATCCTCACTTTTCAAAAAGAGAAAATGCTATTACCGTATTATCTAGATCTTATTCGCCAAGACTCATTTATAATGCTGTTCTCATCTCAGAAATGACAATTCCATTCTCTAAGCTCTCAGGTCACATCAGGTCCTTGATGTCTTTTTTTTTTTTCTCCCACCTGCAGCCTAATATCAAATCCTTTTGGCTCTGCCTTGAAAATATATACAGGACCTGCCCACTTCTGCCACCTCCACATTTACTATCCTGGCTGAGGGTCAAAGGTCACTGCCTGCCATGGGCTCCTAACTGGTCCCTCTGCCTTTACCCTTATCCCATTACCGTCACCACAGCAACCAGAGTAACCCCGTTAACACATGGCCCCAACCACTCATCCCCTGCCAAGAACCTCTGGAAGCTCTCATGTCACCTGAAGTTAAGATAGTCTTTCCCTTGACCTGAAAAGCCCTATATGACCAGTCTTCCCACCCTCTCTACTCTATTTCTGGACTCATCTCCTTCCACACTTTCCCTCACTCACTATGATCCAGCCACGTGTGCGTCTTTGCTTATCTTGAACAGAGCAGGCTGAGGCCCACCCCCGGGTCCTATACGAGGTCCTGCCTCCATGTCATCCTCTCTGGGCAGCCTTCTCAGACCGAAATCCTAAAACTGGATCGCCACTCCCATCACGACACTGCTCACCTCCCTTCCTCACTCAGCCTCTCCTCTTAGCACTTATCACTTACATGTACTGTGTATTTTATTTACTTATTCATTATCTATACTCCCCCCTAATATATACTCCATGAGGGCAGAAATTTTTCTTCTTTTTTTGTGTTTGATGCTGTATCATCTCTGCCAAGAGAATGCCTGGCACTGAGTAGGTGCTAAGAAATCCTTACTAAATTAACTGAATGAGTTACAAATTCTATTTACTCGAAGACTCTAAAGGTCACCTCAGTTTCATATGAAGACAAGTTACGTCAGTGCTTTTTTTGCTAACAGACTTGACATTGTTACTTTTTCACCCAAGAGTTGATGAACAGTTTCTCTCTGCATCCCCAGTATCTAGATACCTTCTTCCTCTTACCGGAGTTCACAGAAGGTGGGGAAAAGACAACAGAACTTTTCTGAAGCCTTGTTTGAAGCAGGGTGGGTGTTAGAGTCCTCTCAGCTCTGCTTCACAGGAGGGAGGGACAGAGGCTTGGCGAGGCTCAGCGGTCCCCACCATCACGGTGCAGGGTCACAGGGTACCTGGGCACCCTCCTCGCCCAGGACGCTTCCTCACCCAGCATTGCACATAGACAATTACATGCAGGAGGGACCCCACCAAGAGCCTGCCACTGCTGGCCCCTCCCTGCAAGCTCAGCCCTGCCTGGAGGGTCTCACAGCTGAGACAGCCCTTCACAGACAGCGTAGGACAGGAAACACTGCAAAGCTCTGGCAGTAGCTGGACTGTGGCAGAGGCACTGGTGGCTCAGCGGCCTGGGAAACTCAGGCTGATCTCTAGGTCTCAGTGGATGGGGATGGCCTTCTCTAGGGTGGAGAGGGTGGACATGTTAAACTTAGGGATCTCCGCTATGGGCTCCAGGGAACCTCTCTGTTACGACTGACAGATAAAAATGAAAGCCACCAGCACATGAGTGTGGTTTTGAAAAGAAAGCGAAGATTCCACAGTTAGGATGTGAATACTGAAGCGAATAAACCACCACCAACAAATGCTTACAAATAACGTGGTCACACGAGAAAGAGACATCCTAGGTGGCTGTGAAGGGTAGGAGGAAAACGGAAAGGTACTTATTTTAGAACAGTGGAAACAAATTAGAGTTGGAATAATTTACAGTATTTTCACAACCAAGAGAAAGCTGCTGATGTTTAAGAGAAAACAAAAGTGGGAGAAAAGAAGGGAATAAAAAAATAAAATATAACAGAAAAATGTTCGAATCCTACTAAAGGTACACCTCCATATTTTTCAACTGTTCATTTCATTTTAAAAACCACCAAACTAAAAAGCCATGAATGGGACCTCATCAAAATGGAAAACTACTTTCCCGTGAAAGCTTATCTGAAGCTACAGATGGGGAGAAAATATTTGCAAACTACACGTTCAACAAAGGACTACCTTCTAAGGACACACAACAAACATTTAAAACTCAACTGTTCGGAAAGAAATTCAGTTAGAAAATGGGCAAAAGTCATGAACAGATAGTCCACTTTAGAGGATACAGAGGTGGCAAATAAGTACCCCCAAAGATTTTCAACATCATTAGCCATCAGAAAAATGTAAATCAAAACCAAAATGAGGTATCAATACAAACCTGTGAGCGTGACTAAAATAAAAACCTGTGATAACACCACTCTGACAAGGATGTGGAGAAACTGGAGCTCTCATACATTGCTGGAGGGGATGTAAAAGTCTATAGACACTCAAATAGGCTGGCAGTTGCCGATACAACTGAACATGCAGTGATCATACAGCCCAGCAATGTTACTCTTAAGACATCTATCCAGAGACATGAAACATGTTCACACTAAATCTGCACCAACATGCCACGGCAGCTTGATCTGTAGTAGCTACAAACCCACATCAGCGCAGCTGTCCTTCAGTGGGTAAACGGCTGCACAGCGTGGTGCGTCCACACCACGGGAAACTACTGACACTCAAAAATAGAAAGGAAAAGCTACTGGTACATGTAATCGCTTGGATCACTCTCCAGGGAGCTGTGCTGAGTGGCAAAAGCCAATCTCAAAAGGGTCTGCACTGTATGATTTAAGTTACCTAACATTTTTTAAAAGACGAATTCTGGACGTAGAGAACAGATTGGTGGTTTTCAGGGTTAAGAGATAAGGGTGGAGGGAAGGATGGTACGGTTACACAAGGATAAGATGCTTATGGTGACAGAACTGTTCTGTAACTAGACTATGATGGTTTATACACAAACCTCCCCAGGTGATAGAACTGTATGGAACTGAACACACACACACAACTGCAAGTAAAACTGGGGAAACCTGAACACGATCAGAGGGTTGTCTCAATGTCAGTATCCTAACCTGTGACATGACTATAGTTCTACAAAACGTTGCCACTGGAGTAAAGTGAGAGAAAGGTTCACAGGGTCTCTTCCTATTATTTCTTACAACTGCATGTGAACCTACCATTATCTCGGTACAAACTTCAATGAGAAAAATCATGAAGTCATTACTTCGACATGGTCTGATTAGGTGCCTTCTTCTAAGTGCCTTGGCCCTAAATAAATTTGTCACTATGTGCAAGAGAGCAAGCTTGTAGAGTTGGAAAATGTATTTGATTCACTTGACAGTTAATTAAACTCACTAGATTTACACTTAAAACTTGCCAATTATTCTAAGTCAGCTACAGACTGCATTCTTCACGCTATACACATCCCCAGCTAGACAGGAAAAAAAGGTTACCTTTTTACACGGTAGGACACAATCATATTTAGTTTCAGTGCAATCATACTGTTTTCAAGATGACAAAAATTAACTACGTACTGTTTATTTCATTGCATAGTTAATTAAAATCATTAATGAGCAAGAATGGTAGTGTTGATTGTGACCAATTAGGGAATTTCTATAAGCAATATTTAAAATTTCATGATCACTTTAATGATTTTATTTTTTTAAAGACTACAGCTTTAAGGGATACAAAGACAGTTAATGCAAAAAGAGTTAATGGCAATAAAATAATGGAGTGCAACATGCATAAAATAAAAAGTATTATTATATTTCCAACATAATTTACTTATACAGTATGGTTCTTTAGCTTTTTTTTTAAACTGCTGCTCTTGTAACACAAATTAGATTTCTTAAATCCACAAAATATAGCCTACATATTAATCTATTGATTTGAGAGTATCTGCTAAATCTCAGAAAAATGTTTTAACAAGGTCCTAGCTCTAGACTGACATTCCCAATTCTATTTAGTCTGAGTGGAGTCTGCATAAACTCTTCCATATTGAATCAATGTCTAACATCTCATTCCCATCTCTGTCTGAAAACAATCTTTTATAACATAACCCTAAGCATCTCTCTTCACCTGCAAATAATGACTGCGGACACACAGAGTCAGGATTTTGCTCGTGTCCCCCAGCATCACCGGTCTTCCTATGTGGGCTGCCACCTTAGCTCCAACTTTTAGTTTTTGGATGTGCAGTCTGAATCGGCCCTAAAACCCCAGAGGATCAGAGAAGCTCACGTCTGTGGTCTGACAAGAACAAGACCTGCAGGTTTCTCTGGAGAGAGAAAATGCCTTCCTGAATTCAGAAACCTCTCACAAAGTGTGCCTGCAGGGGTCAGGGCACCAGTTTCCTGCGGCCCCTGGGGCCCTGCCTGCCTCTGGGGTGTGTTTCTGGGCAGCACAGGACAGTGAGGTCCTTGGGGCAAGGGCTGAATTGTAAAGAAGCTCAGTCTTGTCACATAAACCCAGGGATCACAAGCTCCTTCTGTGCTTCCTTAGAGAAGGGTCCTGGCTGTAAGCTGGGGTAGGTGTGGGGAGAAGGGTGAGCACCCCCAAGCGGGGATAACCTCGCTGTTAGAAGTGGCTGCAGTCCACGGCAGCTCACTCACATCAGTGCATGATTCTACCAGACTCACTGCTGGCTTCATGCCTCTGGGCTCTGCTCTGTCACCCAATTACCTAGCCAGACTCCTTCTGAGAGAGGGGTCCACCCTCTCTCAGCCCTTCCTGAGTCAGGGTGAGAGTCCTGGGAGAGCACAGCACCAAATGTCTGCAGGCTGAGTACAAAAGGGGAGAGCCTGGCACAGTAACAGACCTCTCTTGAGGTGGGCAGCCAGTGCCCCACTACGTGTTCAGGAGACAACTTACCACCAACATGAGAACGTGAGGAAACCACCTGAGGACCAGGAAAGCGACACGCGACCAGGCTGGAGGGAGCACGGGACTCAGGGCACTGTCTGTCCCCACCCGCCAGAAAACCTAACACGACTCAGACTACTCAAGAGAGTCCTGATTCAGGGCCAGGAAATAATTAAGGAAAGAAGTTAGAAGCAGACATGGAACAACGGATTGGTTCCAAATCGAGAAAGGAGTACGCCAAGGCTGTATATTGTCACCCTGCTTATTTAACTTCTATGCAGAGTACATCATGAGAAACGCTGGGCTGAAAGAAGCACAAGCTGGAATCAAGATTGCCAGGAGAAATAACAATAACCTCAGATATGCAGATGACACCACCCTTATGGCAGAAGGCAAAGAGGAACTAAAAAACCTCTTGATGAAAGTGAAAGAGGAGAGTGAAAAAGTTGGCTTAAAACTCACCATTCAGAAAACTAAGATCATGGCATCCAGTCCCATCACTTCATGGCAAACAGATGGGCAAACAATGGAAACAGTGACAGACTTTATTTGGTGGGGTGGGGAGGCTCTAAAATCACTGCAGACGGTGACTGCAGCCATGAAATCAAAAGACGTTTGCTCCTTGGAAGAAAAGCTATGACCAACCTTGACAGCATATTAAAAAGGAGACACATTACTTTACCAACAAAGGTGCTTGTCTAGTCAAAGCTTTGGTTTTTCCAGTAGTCATGTATAGATGTGAGAGTTGGACTATAAAGAAAGCTGAGCACCAAAGAATTGATGCTTTTGATCTGTGGTGTTGGAGAAGACTCTTGAGGGTCCCTTGGACTGCAGGGTGATCCAACCTGTCTATCCTAAAGGAAATCAGTCCTGAATATTCATTGGAAGGACTGATGCTGAAGCTGAAACTCCAATACTTTCACCATCTGATATGAAGAACCTACTCATTGGAAAAGACCTTAATGCTGGGAAAGACTGAAGGTGGGAGGAGAAGGGGATGACGGAGGATGAGATGGTTGGATGGCATCACCAACACAACGGACATGAGTTTGAGCAAGCTCCTGGAGTTGGTGATGGACAGGGAAGCCTGGTGTGCTGAAGTTCAAGGGATCACAAAGAGTTGGACAGGACTGAACAACTGAACTGAAACAAGATAAAAGGATTAAAAAAAAAAAGGATACCATGTAACAGTAGTTAAAAGAAAGCAGGTGTTACTATATTAGAATCAGACAAGGTAGATTTCAAAACAAAGAACACTAGGGTAAAGAGATCATAGTATAAAAATAAAGGAGCCAGTTCATGAAGAGGAGAAAAGAATTATGTGCCTAATAACTGAGCTTTAGATAAAAATAAAAAACAGGGAATAGTGATAGAATTATGAGGAGACACAGACACACAATTTCAATAGGAATTTCAAAACTGTTCTCAATAACTGATAGAAGAGGTAGGTAGAAAATTGGCATGGATATACACTTCACACCATCAGCCAACTCACCCACTTGACGTTTAAGGGACTATTCCCCGTAACAACAGCAGAATACATATTCCTTTCAGGTGCATGAGAAAGGTTTACCAAGAGAGACCATACTACGGGACACTGAAGTCTCAATAAATTTCAAAAATTCAAATCAGACAGTGTGTATCCTCTGACTACAATGAACAAGAAATCAACAGCCAAAGATCTGTGAAGAACCCCATGAACATCTGGAAGTGAAATAACACAGTTCTAAATAATTTATGGATCAAAGAAGAAGTCAAAAGGAAAATCAGAAAAGGTTTTGAACCAAGTAAAAATGAAAGCAGCATCTGCCAGAGTTTGTGGGATGCCTCTAAAGCACCTGAGAAAACAGCTTTCATCTGAAGAAACCAGAAAGACAAGAACAAACTAAACCCAAGGTAAACAGAAGAAACAATAAAAAGCAGAGCAGAAATCAAAGAAACAAGAGTAAAACATACAGAAAATCAATGAAAGGCAAAGTTTTATTGATCTTTAAGAATATCAATAAAACTGATACCTTTCTAGCCAGACTGAAGAGGAAGAAGAGAAGATGCAAACCATGTCCCAGGGATAAGAAAGGCACCTCTTGGTGATGGGGAAAGAGAAAGCATGCTGCTGAAGCTGGAATCCTGTCCTGGAATCAGGGCAACACTGCATTAGACCACGACTGGCTACGCGAGCACATTAGTCATTGACCCGAAATGGGGAGGCCAGGGGAACCTGTGGGAAAGATCGGGTCTGAACTGAACCTTGAAGGACAAGGGGTCCTATGACAAGCAGATGCTGGATGGGAGAAAAATCCAGAAGAAAGGAAACCCCAGGCAAACACTCAGAGGCAGGGTGGTGTGGTGTGGTTGGTGTGGTATGTATGCTGAAAGGCTGGGGTGATGGTACCATGCGGAGGAAGGAGCACAGCTCAGAGGCAGATTACAAAGGATCTTAAACTCCTTACTAATGAGGCTAAACTTTATTTTTTAAGAAAGGGAAACAGGTAAAAACTTTTCAGCTTCTAAGTGACAGAGTCAGAACTCTGCTTTCCAAAGGTGAGGCTGGAAGGGAAGAGCCTGAAGTCAAGGACTGCAGTGAGGGGCTCGCTGAATGACCCCAGCAAGGCATGACCACAGTGGCCTGGTGCAAGGTGGCCATCACCTCAGGAAGGAGACCAATGGAGGCAACTTCTGCAGGCAGAATCAGCAGGTGGGAGACAAAAGAGATCTCCAAAGGGAAACTGAAAAAGGTTCCCTGGTTTCAAAGTGAGTTACCATGAAGGGAACAATTTGTTGAGATCTAAAATCATGAGAGACAAGGAAGCACGAGGGTGGGGCTCCAGGGAGGCGGCTGTACTCTCTCCTGGAGGGCTGAGATGGGGATGAGGGTAGAATGGCCCTGGGGAGATGTCCTCAGATGGCCAGAGGCCAGTGCCAGCAAGTGGGGGCACAGATTTATGAGTCAGCTGCTCAGACAAAGACAGCTATGCTACAAGAGCAGTGGCCATGCTCTAATGACATCAAGCCCAGGCTTCTGTAGGAGTTAACTACCCAATCCATCTTTTCCACTTTTTAATCTAATCTCTTCTAAAGACCTGACATTTCATACAAAATGATTTTACTGCATGTCAAGATACAGCTCATAAATATTCCAACATTTTTAAGCTAAAGCGAGTACACTTAAATTGGGGTTTGGTTAACTAGCCCCCATTTAGGTCTCCTGCAGAGCTTCTCCAACATCCATGAAGGACCAACTTAGTAAATTCACAGTCCATGATGGTCCTATCTACAGTCCTATGTGCTCAGATGGTCCTATCTTCAGTCCTAGACTGCAGTGTGTCCAACCCAAATTCATACGTTGAAACCCCAGCCACCCTCCCACCCCAAAGGGACTGTATTTGGAGATAGACAGGGTTTACAAGGAGGTAACCAGAGGTAAATGCAGTCACAAGGGTGGGGCCTGATAAACAGAGCTAGCCTTTTGAAACAGAAGGGGGCAGTGGTGTGGGGATACTCTCCCCTCTCCATTCTCTCAATGTACTCAAAGAAGGCCATGTGAGTACATGGTGACACGACAGTCACCTGCAAGCTGAACGGAAGTGGCCTCAGAATAAAATTCTACCTTGCTGAGGCGTTGAGCTTGGCATTCCCAGCCTTGAGAACTGTGTGAAATCAATTTCTGATGTTTAAGCCACACAGTCTGCAACACTGAGGCACACAGCCAGAGCAGACTAACCCACACTGCCTGCCTTGCACAACACACAGCTCATGGCATGAGTTGAACACTATTCTAATTGACCTATGCCTCTGTCAACAAGATGAGCTGCAAGGAACTGCAATGTCAAACTGCCTTGTGTGTGTGCTTAGTCGCTCAGTCATGTCTGACTCTTTGCAACCCTATGGACTGTACAGCCTGCTAGGCTCCTCTGTCCATGGGGATTCTCCAGGCAAGAATACTGGAGTGGGTTGCCATGCCCTTCTCTGGGAGATCTTCCAACCCAGGGATCAAGCACACGTCTCCCACATTGTAGGCGGATTCTTTACCATCTGAGCCCTCAAAGTGCCTTAGAAGTTTCTAAATGCTTTCCTTCTGTTTCTGTGCTTATCTCACTGTGGAGCAGAAATGAACATTTTGTGGACTCACATCCATGCTGCAGACTGGTGTGCAGACTGTGCTACAACCAACAATGACTTGGAGTCTATGATTTTTTATTTTTCATGCAACATTTAGCTTAAACACAGAAAAAAAAAGGCATAACTTTTAAACATATTTAGAAACCAGATGTATGCCTGTGGTGAGGGGACTAACAGAGAAGCTCAGGATTCTATTGTATCATATGCACGCAAGACCCCTCAAGACACTGCAGAGCGCAGCTTCCTAAAAATGAACAGCACTGAGCCTTGTTTATGATGCCCCTGGAATCCTGTTTCTCTTTAGCTCGTCCATCAGTCTCTGTAATCATATTTACAGAGCACATTACAATTTGATTACAAACTCACAGCTGGAGTATTACTTCTTCTTCAACTGACAATACATATATCAAACCCACAAAACAGATGTCCTCAACAGACTCCAACTTAGACGGACGAGCAAATTAACTCCCATGATCCTGATGATGAGGTGAGGGCCCCCTGGTTCCAATGCAGAGATATCTAACTTTCTGATGGCCATTCCAGAGGATCTTCAATGAAGTCTAATTTATTTATTTGGTTTTCATTCCAAACCATTATTGGTTTGTTTTTCCTATAAAGTGCTGTTTGCTTATCTGAATTTCAAAGCCTCAGACAGCTTTTATACCTCAAATGAGAACCATGTTCACCCTTTCTGTTCACATGGAAACAGGCCAGAGATGAAGAGAGATAATCATGGTCTCAAGCTTGCATCAAGCCTTCGCAAACACACAGGTGCATGAGATCACAGAACACATATTTTTGCAAACTGGACTTCTGTGAAAAGCTCTGCTAGCTGAACTTGACTTTTTTTTTATATCCAAGAAAAAGAGAATCGAGTGCTACTTTTCTTACTTCTTTCCAGTTCTTACAATTGTAGGACTCAGGTGAGGTAGACCCAATTGGAAGAGAAATTCAAAATGGTAAAGATCCCAACAAATAACCAATGTCAATCTCCTTCTAACAGAGAGGGATACCTGTTCATCTAAATCATCTCATCCTCTGGACACAGAGTTCCTAGCCTCCCAGTGGCCACATTGTTTCCTAATGGCCATGGGCAATTTTCACCGCCAGCAGAATGTGAAGAAGTGAAAGCATGATCTGTCCAAGCCTGGCCCATAAAATCGTCTCTCTTGCCATCCTGCAGTTCCCTCCTCCCAGCTCCTACATTTAGGCTATTGGTCCACTTTGAGTTGGTTGTTGAAATATGGTGTTAAGTGGGAGACATTCTTTGGTATGTGGATATCCAGCTGACTCAGCACTATTCTTTGACAAGACTGTTCTTGCCCCAATTGAATAATCCTAGCAATCTTGTCAGAAAACAACCAATTATAAATGTGTGAGCTGATTTCTTGTCTCTCAATTCTATTTTATATGTATATGTATGTATATTATATATGTATATATAGTATACTATATACATATATACATCCATATGTATTTTCTCATGACACAGACTTGATTACTTGACTTTAAAGAAATCTGCTTTGAAATTGTGAAGCGTGAGTTCTCCCGCTTATTCTTTTTCAAGATTGCTTTGGCTCCCTTGCATTTTCATATGGATTTTAGGATCAAATTCTGCAAACAAATTATCTGAAATATTAATATAGATCATGTTGAATCTGTAGATCAACTGGGGAATAGTGCCATCTTCATAGTATTAAGTCTTCCATTTTATTCTTCTTTATACTATTGTAAATGGAACTGTGTCCTTAATTCATTTTTGGCTTGTTCATTGCAACTGTATAGAAATATAATTGCATTGCTTTTATATTCTGTAAACTTGTTGAATTAATAAATATAGTAGTTCAAATAGTTTTTAAAGTAGATTCCTTAGGAATTTCTATTTACTAGATCACGTCATCTGCAAACAGACAGTCTTTCACCATTAAGTATGATGTTAGCTGTAGGTTTTATATAGCAGCCCTTTACAGCTTGAAAAAAGGGATAATTTTTAAAATGCTGCTGTTAAGGCTTTACTAATACTCACACGGGACAGTTATGTTTGAGAGCTTGGTCTGGTCATAAAATGATATATGGTTGGGAACTCATATACTTATTTCTAGGAAAAATGCAAGTATGGAAATGGATTAGCTGATCAAGATGCCCTTGATACAACTGAGACAGCTGAGATGCTCCACAACCATGAAAAGACACTGAACATCACTAGTCATCAGGGAAATGAAATTCCAAACCACAATGAGACACCACTTCACACCCACTAGAATGGTGGTAGTTAAAAAGAAGCAAAAAAAAAAAAAAAAAGGCCATAAAACAAACAGAAAATAAGTGTTGGTGAGGATACAGAGAAACTGGAATCCTCATGCACTGCTGGGAGCAATGTAAAATAGCACAGGTGCTGTGGGAAATAGTTTGGTAGATCCTCAAAAAATTAAACATAGAATTACCATATGATCCACAATTCCACTCCTAGGTAAATACTCAAGAGGAACTGAAAGCAGGGACTCAAATACTTCCTTGCTGATGTTCATTGCAGCATTATTTACAATTATGCTAAATAAGCCAGAGAAAAAGGGACAAATAATTATACCAATTCACTTATATGAAATACCTAGAATTGGCAACTTCAGAGCAAATAAAGGTTGAGGCTGAGGGGACTGCATGACCAGGGACTGGGGGGTTACTGCTTATTGGATAGTACTTTTGTTTGGGGTGATTTTAAAAGTTTTGGAAATTTGTGGTGACGGTTGCAGAACACTGTGAATGTAATTAATGTCACTAAGTTGTATACTTCAAATGGTAAATTTTGTGATATATATTTCACCACAAAATATATACACACAAACATATACTTTAAAACTAGGTCCACAGTTACCAGTACACACACACCTGAACCACTTTCAGTACCAGTGTTGCTGGTGTTCTTATCTAGGCAAAGCCCTGTGACCTTAACTATGCCACTGCATACAGAGCACAAGCTCCTTTTGTTCAGTATTGTGACCACTCACTCATGCGCAAGCCAAGAGCTTTCTACGATTCATATGCAACAGGGATGCGTCACCCCGTGACAGGATGATGCCATTCTGCACTCTCTCCTTACAGGTACTGATGCTGGAAATCTACCTCCATCAAGCAGCGTTCTTATTTGCAAGCCACGAACACCAATTTTGTTTTACTTGGGCAAAGAAAAGATTTGTTAAAAGGCTATTGTGCAGCTCACATATCCTCCAAAAGATCTAAAAAACCAGGTGTGGCTGCCACATGGCAGGAACAATGTTCACGATCATGCATACAGCTTCTCCAGCAAAGGAGCCAGGGCTGCAGCTGCTGGGCACAGACCTAACACCCTCGACAACAGCCACCACTGCAGTCTCCCTCTCCACAGTGGATTCTGCATGGTCCCTGCTTCGGGGGGTCACTGGCTTCCAGTTCAAAGTCTGGAGTGGCAAGGTTATAACCAACTGAATATAGATCATGGGCTGTGCCCATGCACTGGAGCAAAGGAGGCCAGGAAGGGAGCAGCTGGCATTGTCTGCTTCAAGACTGTGAGGAGTCCTCAGCCTCATGAGGTCGGTCATTCTTTGGACACAGGACGGAGCCTTAGAAAAGAATGACAAAAGAAAATGACATGCTCACTGCACCATGTCTTCAGGCCGACCAATGTGCAAAAGTAACAATTTAGGCTAAATCTGCCTGAAGTGGGTTCTCAGTGGAGGAAGCAGCACTAAAAGTATCAGGCAAGCAAGAGCTCAGTCCTTTGGAAGAGCCAGGAGGAGCTGAATATGATTAGGGCGTGCAGAGGAGAGCAGGGGGCAGGGCTGCAAGCTTCTCCATCCGGGGCCTGCAAAACTCAATCTGAACTTGAATCCTGAAGATGGTGGACAGCCAGAGAAGGCTTTCAAGGAGAGAATGAGATCAGACTTGTGTTTCAGAACAAGCATTTGGCAACGGAATGGACTGGAGAGCCCCAAGCCAGGATGCCAGTTAAGAACTTGCTGTAGCTCAGGCAAGAAATGGCAAGGACCTGCTCTAAGGCTGTGCACAAGGTGATGAGTGAGGGGACTTTAGTCCAGATGAAATGGCTGCTGGACTGATGGGGAGTGAGGGAGAATCAACTCCACCTTCCAGCTGACAGCAGGTGGATGTGTCAGACAATGCAGTTTTGGAAGCACACTGGGTGACATTCAGCTGGGGGCAGAGATGCCCAGGTGGGTGGTCAACAGGGGGCGCTGCAGCGGAAGAAGACTGCTCACCAGGGCCACAGGGAATGCCTGGGGAGTGAGGAGGGACAGGAGAGGAGGAATGGATGAGTCGTCCAGAGGAGGCGAAGTCCTGGGAGAAGGTCGAAAAGGAACAGCTGAAGGGGTGGGAAGAATCTCTCAGAGCAAAGAATGAGTTTCTAGGATGAACTGAGTCATTCATCTCAAATGAGTGCCGTGCTGTGTGTGCCATGTTTAGCCATCCTCCTAGGCCACTGTTTAAGCAGTTCTCCACACAGCTAACGATGAAACTTCAAGTTTCTATAATGGTTGTATGAGTGCGTTTCTAATTAAGAATACATTTTCTACCTAGTTCTGAAGACCTGGGTTCTTGGGGGAAGAAAAAAAAAATCCCAAGCAAATCTGAGGAAGCAGTTTGGTCAAGTTTCTAAGTCAGTACTCCAACTTCCTTAACCCCACCCTCTTCTGCATATGTTCTGAGACGTGACTTCAAAGTGGTCACATCAGCAGCTACAGTCCACTGCTTACCACGTTCTAGTCTGGCTGCAGTTCTTCTGGAGTCCAAGAGACCAGGAAGGTCTCCCTAACATACATCTTTTCTTCTCCAAGAGCCCTGTGCACAGCCCACGTGCACAGCTGGGCCAGGGGAGCAAGCATGACAGAAAAGGGAACATGGATTCCCTATGGGGGCAATTCACAGACATGGATTCCTAGCTCATCAAACTGCCCACTGGCCTCCTCCTGCCTGTCATACAAATACTCGAGATTCTGCAGAACCCAAAAACAAATTCAGGATCTTCTGCCAAAACACAGTCCCCTTTTAGCATTGCCTGGCTCAGTGAGTGGCTCTCCAACCAGTATCCAAGCTGGACACCTCTGGTCACTCAGACAACCCCTCTACCCTAACACACTCCACATCCAACACGTCACTGAGGCCTCTGAATACTGCTTCCCACATGTGCCACTCCAGAAGAGCTGCTGCCCACTATGGTCCAGCCTACCAGGAGCCCTGCCTGGCACCCTGCAATCAGTTTCACTCTTGACCCCCTGAAACCTCCTCCATCTGAGCATGAGTGAGAACCACCCTCTATTCAGCACCTCAGCCATTCTTCATTTATCTGTATGAGCATTTGGCACTTTGTATCCACACTACCTAAGGCTCCAAGAGGCCAAGGACCAAGTCTGACTCTGCTCTGGGCCTGGCACAAGGTGTGTAAGCCCCCAAATCTGCTAGGTGAATGGACGTCCCCTCAAGGGACATGGTCAATACCACAGTCAGAGGTCAATGAACCTACCCTTTTTGACACCACAAAGAGCTTTAACCACATTTGCTGAGGAGGAAGTAATGGAAAGAAAGTAGAATTATTAAGTAAGAAAAAATGTTTTGCTTTCTCTCTGCTTTCCAAGTTCTTAAAATAAACCTGTAAGTGGCAGAGAAAGGGAGCTGATGCATTTAGGAAGGGCAGGGACTGGGTTTTCAAATTTGCTCCTCTCCATTCCCAACTTTTCTTCTTCTGTTTTCAATATCAACATGCCAGCAGTTCATGAGGAATTTAATGGAAATTGGTCACTCCAAACCTTGCGTTGTCTGGAAACCACTCCTTTCAAACCCAAGTATCCGCTGCCACTACAATGTGCCAACCATCATCTCTGCGCTTTGGATTTATTTAGTTTGTTTGTTTTGCAACGGAGTTATCATTTCTGTCTTCAAATGACAACATTCAATATACTCTAGCATAGTCACATAATATACTTAGAAAGCATTATGTTAAAAAAAATCACTGAAATCAGCACATTTCAGGGAAGTAAAACCAATTGAATGATGAAAACGATGAAGCTTTAAAAAGACTGCCAACTGATCTCTTGAGTTAGGGATGTGACTAACATACGAAGTGTAACATTATCTTTCCCATTTTAGACTCACTTTTGGAATTAGCAACGCACTAATTGTCTTGTTCCATCACCAAATCGTTAAATATCCTCATATTTTATTAATCTCTCTAATAAACCATCACTCTGACAATTTCTTTCCTGGATTTAGAGATGTAATGTTGATGATTATATGTATAAAGCTAGAAACGGCATGTCTGTGGGGCACTGCAGCTCACTGCCAGCCACATGGAAGCGTCACAGTGCATACCAGCACAGTCATTCTAGATGATTAATTAACAGGTCGGAGGGAAAAACTGCTAAAAAGAGCCATCGCTGGCAAACGACTTCAACAGACTGAGATAATTGGAAAAGTATACTGACAGAACATGGCATGCGATGCAATTTACACAAAATGTTAAACGAGACAAAAATAAATGGCAGCAGGAGTCAGGGAAGGTGTTGCTGTTGGGTGGTGGTGAGTAGAAAGGGCAAGAAGAGGCTTCTGGGAAAATGCTCAACGTCTTAGGAGTATGTTCACTTCCGGAAACTCATGTAGCTTGCTACTCATAACCAGTAACTATATGTATGTTACATTTTAATAAAAAGTTCCCCAGAATATTCTGAATATTGACTTAAAATATCCTACAAATATTACAGAAGGTAGTAGCATCTACATTCTTATTTCAACCCCACTTTCAGCAGAGGATCTTCAAAATTCTCTTAGGGTCTAAAATAATTTCTAACTTGTTTTCATTTTACTTCAGCAAGAGTGGAAAAACAGTGTATGTTTATAAAATACATACATATAATGGATATAACACACACACACATCATGCTACTTTTTAATGGCTTGGGGAAAAGTTACAAAGGATTCAATTCACAAATTTAAGACTGATAAGTGTGGTGAATTTCTGAGAAATTTTTTCACATTTTGTTCAATGACTATATATTTATAAAAATTAAATTTAAAAATGCCCCTTATCCAATTAAACTATTACAATAAGTCCAGCATGCTCCTTATAGACGATATACTAGATATAACCTATTAAGATAGATATATTAATAGGAATATATTTTGTAGTAATAAGGTACAAATCAGAATAAGTATAGTGATAATCGAAATAATATAAAACATGCTGTAAACTAAATAGAAAATGAAGTAATCTTCTTTAGTTCATAAATTAATTATCATATATTATGTGTCCAAAAATACCAAACTAAATTTGATTTTTTTAAAAAGATGCAAAGTATTATTAGAGAATGCTGGTTTCTCACAAAATAATGCAGCCACCTAAGTCCAAATCTGTTCATACAGTCTCAAAATAATAATAAATCAGATGAATGAGGAGAGAATAAATGAAACCATCCATTATTCATGCCTGCAGTATAACTAGGAGATAGGGAATGCTGTGAACTTCATGGTACATGAAAATAGGGAAAAATCCGTATATAGTAAGACCAGATGAAGAGCTCACACCTGTGTGGGAAGTCAAGTCAAGGACTCTGAAAAAAGTGTTGAGAGAAATAGAGTTGGAACGGTACTGGAATAAGATCATCCCCAGAAAAAAAAAAAATCTACTGTAAGTGAGGAACCACTGAGAACAGGTTTGATCAGAGGTTTCCTGTAGAATCAAAGGACTGGGGCTTCAAAATGAACAGAACCAGAAATGTAGTCTTAGGAAGGCACTATTTCTTGGAGAAAGATTACATGGAAGGATCCGGCACCCAGGGAAAATGGTGATTATGGGCAAGAAGAACGTAAAAATTACAGTCCTTCAGAAATACTTCAGAGCAATGCTCGCACTTCTCACCACAAAGAAGGTACTCATTTTAAAAATGGCATTTTACCAAGAAGAGGAAGCACTCTTTAACCAAGGAACTGAGTACACCACTCAAACCTCTTATCCTGGCCAACCAGAACTACTATTGCTAGCCCAGGGAAATTAATCACTTTCAAAATGAACAAACAGCAGATAATATCTATACAAAATTACTATGAGAATAAAACAAACAGTGAGTCGCGGTATTTCAGTTTTTCATTTTGTTTCCCTCACAAAATAAAAAAGAAACAAGAGCCAATCAACAAACAAAACGTGAACTAGATGAAAATTATAACTTAATATTTGAATCTAAATAAAATAGTCTTAAACAAACACTTATAAATGTGGAAGAAAACCTGTAAGTAAGAAATTTTAAAACTCAGAACAGAAATAAAAATGAACAAACAGAAAGATACAAAATAAGAGTGACAACCCAGTAAACATTTAAATAAAGAGGACAAATTCATCTTAGAAATGGTGATTAAATTAAAAAAGGGCCCAGGGAGAATGGATAGAAATGAAAATAGAATAAGGAGCATTGAAGAAAGGCTTAAAAAACCTATGGGACAAAGATAAGGTGTCCACATGTGAGTGGATTTATCTCTGGGCTTTCTATTTTGTTCCATTGATCTATACGTCTGTCTTTGTGCCAGTACCATACTGTCTTGATGACTGTGGCTTTGTAGTAGAGCCTGAAGTCAGGCAAGTTGATTCCTCCAGTTCCATTCTTCTTTCTCAAGATTGCTTTGGCTATTCAAGGTTTTTTGTATTTCCATACAAATCTTGAAATTATTTGTTCTAGTTCTGTGAAAAATGTGGCTGGTAGCTTGATAGGGATTGCGTTGAATTTGTAAATTGCTTTGGGTAGTATACTCATTTTCACTATATTGATTCTTCCGATCCATGAACATGGTATGTTTCTCCATCTATTAGTGTCCTCTTTGATTTCTTTCATCAGTGTTTTATAGTTTTCTATATATAGGTCTTTAGTTTCTTTAGGTAGATATATTCCTAAGTATTTTATTCTTTTCGTTGCAATGGTGAATGGAATTGTTTCCTTAATTTCTTTTTCTACTTTCTCATTATTCGTGTATAGGAATGCCAGGGATTTCTGTGTGTTGATTTTATATCCTGCAACTTTACTATATTCACTGATTAGCTCTAGTAATTTTCTGGTGGAGTCTTTAGGGTTTTCCATGTAGAGGATCATGTCATCCCAAGAATATACAATGGAGTAAAGACAATCTCTTTAACAAGTGGTGCTGGGAAAACTGGTCAACCACTTGTAAAAGAATGAAACTAGATCACTTTCTAACACCGCACACAAAAATAAACTCAAAATGGATTAAAGATCTAAATGTAAGATCAGAAACTATAAAACTCCTAGAGGAGAACATAGGCAAAACACTCTCAGACATAAATCACAGCAGGATCCTCTATGATCCACCTCCCAGAATTCTGGAAATAAAAGCAAAAATAAACAAATGGGATCTAATTAAAATTAAAAGCTTCTGCACAACAAAGGAAAATATAAGCAAGGTGAAGAGACAGACTTCTGAATGGGAGAAAATAATAGCAAATGAAGCAACTGACAAACAACTAATCTCAAAAATATACAAGCAACTTATGCAGCTCAATTCCAGAAAAATAAACGACCCAATCAAAAAATGGGCCAAAGAACTAAATAGACATTTCTCCAAAGAAGACATACGGATGGCTAACAAACACATGAAAAGATGCTCAACATCACTCATTATAAGAGAAATGCAAATCAAAACCACAATGAGGTACCACTTCACACCAGTCAGAATGGCTGCGATCCAAAAATCTGCAAGCAATAAATGCTGGAGAGGGTGTGGAGAAAAGGGAACCCTCCTACACTGTTGGTGGGAATGCAAACTAGTACAGCCACTATGGAGAACAGTGTGGAGATTCCTTAAAAAATTGCAAATAGAACTACCTTATGACCCAGCAATCCCACTGCTGTGCATACACACAGAGGAAACCAGAATGGAAAGAGACACATGTACCCCAATGTTCATCGCAGCACTGTTTATAATAGCCAGGACATGGAAACAACCTAGATGTCCATCAGCAGATGAATGGATAAGAAAGCTGTGGTATATATACACAATGGAGTATTACTCAGCCATTAAAAAGAATTCATTTGAATCAGTTCTGATGAGATGGATGAAACTGGAGCCGATTATACAGAGTGAAGTAAGCCAGAAAGAAAAATACCAATACAGTATACTAACACATATATATGGAATTTAGGAAGATGACAATGATGACCCTGTATGCAAGACAGGAAAAAAGACACAGATGTGTATAACGGACTTTTGGACTCAGAGGGAGAGGGAGAGGGTGGGATGATTTGGGAGAATGGCATTCTAACATGTATACTATCATGTAAGAATTGAATCGCCAGTCTATGTCTGACGCAGGATACAGCATGCTTGGGGCTGGTGCATGGGGATGACCCAGAGAGATGATATGGGGAGGGAGGTGGGAGGGGGGTTCATGTTTGGGAACGCATGTAAGAATTAAAGATTTTAAAATTTAAAAAATAAAAAACTAAAAAAAAAAAAACCACCTATGGGACAAAAATAAAATAGATGTAGAATGAAAGAAAGTGATTGACAGGCAAAGAAGATTTCACATAAATGTAACTGGAAAAATAGAACACAATTAATATTGAAAATTATTTAAAAAGAAGACAGAAATAAGAGACATGAAATGGCATTGAAACAACCACCACGTCTGTGATCTGGACTAATCACCTCTGAGAAACATACCTATAGAGTGATCAGATTTTAAAGATAAATTTAAAAAATAATACTAAACTCCCGGGCCTCAAAGCAAAATGACTAGGTCACACACAAAAGGAGAAAAAATCAGACTGGCTTCAATAGTTGACAGCAATAAATCAAAATAATAATGCAGCAGCATTTTCAAGAAACGCTCAGAAATAGTGACCAGAAGATGTTGGATCCAGCCAAGCTGTCCTTCAAATATAGATGCTATGGCAGAATAGTCTTGCTGCTAAGTCGCTTCAGTCGTGTCCGACTCCGTGCGACACCACAGACGGCAGCCCGCCAGGCTCCCCCGTCCCTGGGATTCTCCAGGCAAGAATACTGGAGTGGGTTGCCATTTCCTTCTCCAATGCATGAAAGTGAAAAGTCAAAGTGAAGTCACTCAGTCGTGTCCGACTCTTAGTGACCCCATGCACTGTGGCCCACCAGGCTCCTCCATCCATGGGACTCTCCAGGCAAGAATACTGGAGTGGGGTGCCATTGCCTTCTCCAGAATAGTCTTAAACAGTCAAAAAATTAAACACTCTTCTCAGAATATTCGGCTACTCAAAGTAGGGTTCACAGCCCACAGCACTGGCATTACCTGGGACTTCGTAAATAGTAAGAATCTAGGCCCCCCCCTGAGAGGTCCAAATGACTAGTATGCCCAGTATTGTTTCAGAAGCATCATACTAGAGAATAAGGGTCATAGAAAAAGAGGTGAATCAGAAAACTCTGCCAAGACAGCTGATGGCAAGCACAAAAGGGATTTAACTGCTTAACCATGGACTAAAATAAGATATATGTAATTGCTGAATATTCTGACAAAGTAGGAACAATATAACTGAAATAATGAGAGGATAAAGAAGAATACACTAACAGTCAAACAGATAATACAAAATCAAAGGATGTTACTTAAAATCGACAAACCCAACAGTAGAAATCTAAGTAAAGGCAAAGAGAATTAAGGACGTTATAGGAGGTAAAACTATAAAGCTATAAGAGCAATCTTTCTAAATACCTCCCATGAAAAATGAAAGTAAGGAAACAGATGATATAGAGAAAGAAACACAGTAAATATAACGTAACATAATACCACAGTATATGTAAGTAAAATAACATGACCATATTTAGACCAAACATATGCATCTCAATTAATGCAAATAGACTGAACACACCAATTAAAAGCAAAATAGTTCAAACTTCCTTACAAACGAAAACCCAATTTGAGGCTGTATACGAGACATACCTAAATCAATGTAATTCAGGAAGGCTAAAAATAAAATAGACTAGATACAATGGAAATCTTAAGAAAATAGGGTATACAATTTAAATATCAGACAAAGTAGAATTTAGGTCAAAAATTACTAAAAGTTACAAAGAAATATTTCTATGATATTAAAGGTCACAATTCAAAATGAAAACACACCAGTTATAAATCTCAGTGTACCAAATAACACAGGACTACATTCATAAGCCAGAAACTATAGATGCTTTGTAACAGGAACATACTACTTAAGACAACACTTTAACACCACTCTTGAACCAAGAAAAGTGGACGAAGGGTAAGTAATTGTTTAGGAGATCTAAATAATATGTTCAACAGAGTGGAGTTTTTGGAAAAACAGACAAAGATATTAATAAAACTACATACATACTAAGAGAGAATATATCTTTTTCTCAAGCACAGACGGAACATTCAAAAATCATGGTGGTAGGTTAGGTCATAGAAAAAGTCTCAAACTCAAGTAGGAGGGATGTTTCTAAAAGATAAAATCTGAATATTCTTTTAATTAAAACATAAATGTGCAATACTACTAATAAACTCTAGGCAAAAAGATTAAGAAAATAAATATTCAGTCACAAATATGGGTGTTCTGTTTACTTCAGCCACATGCTGTTTAACTAATATTCAACTATTTTGAAGACAAAATGATAGATTCTCAAGAATCAACAAACATTTTTTAAGCAAATGCGATTTTACTTTGGAAAATAATTTTAACATTTTTAAAAAATGTTAAATCTTGTCTTAATCTTTGTTCAAAGAATACACCAATGTCTACTTTATTGTAATCTTAGATCTGTAAATTATTCCAGATTTTCCGAACTGTTTTATGAGGATGAAGGTAAAATAAGGGTCTGTCCATGAGTCATAAAAAAATCTCTATCTTCGGATGTCTGTGGCAGAGTTTTTTCTTGCATAAACATTTTAAAATAAAAATGTTAACATTTTATCCTTTGTAATTGCTATAAAAATATATACTATATAGGTCTCAAAAATAAAAATTGTGATCTCGCAATACTATTTTTTATTGTAGTTAATTAAAAAATATTAGTGAGAGAGCCTACAGCACTAACACAAGTCCAGTGATGTTCTGCTCAATAAATAGAAACCCTCAGTACTGAGAGTCACCACAGCTACGTCTCCAGCTAGAAATCCACTGATTCATTTGGCAGCCCCATAGGTGACATCAACTGTATCTTGCCAGCCAGAAAAGTAGGATCACCAACAGCTATAGGATGAAAGTCTCAAATACTCCCAAAGATACTAACAATGCAAAGGTCTAAGAGTCCTAGGAACGAGAACTCAGTCTTTCTAAATAAACAGGCAATAAATAGAAACTGATGCTTTAATGACTGCAAATGCTTTTTCTTAACTTAAACTTTGCATATAAAATTTCAAAATGTGTATTATGTTTAAAATAGCTGAAAATTCCTCCTAAGGATTTAGGGGGAAAATTCGAGCAGCCATCATCCCTGACGTGCTATTCTCACTCAGTTTGGAACTGATTTTATACTAAATGTGAAAATACAGGCTGGTGTTTCTATGGAGAGAAGGGTAGGCTGGACTGAGAAATCGTCTAACTAGGTCCTTGGAAATCCCAGTGTTTATAATAGCCATGCAACAGTTCATACAGTATAAAACTGATTCCTTAATTAATGACATCCACAGTTATACCTCTACTTGCAATAATACATAAAATTCTTTAAACAAAGTTATTTTGTTTTTAAATTTTACTTTATGTCATATAATAAAATTCACTTTTTTAGCATACAGTTTCATGAGTTTTAACATGTGCATAGATTTATGTAAACCACCACCATAATCAGGGTACAGATCAGTTTCATTACCCTCAGAAATACCTCAAGCTTTATCTTCATAGTCACACAAAGCAAAATTAATTTAATTCACATTATTATAATGTTTTCTCCCCCACAAAAGAATAAAACAAAACAATCTCTCTGAAACATCTGGGAATCCCTGACCCAAAAAACACAGTGATAAGGAAAGGTTTACATGTGTTCAGGTCTTTTTTTAGTCCTCATGAAAAGAATTCACAAAATGTATATGCCCTGCTCTAGAGGCATCGCTCTCTGATTAGGAACTTAGTGATCCTTGTTCCACAACAGACAGACATTCTCTGTTCTATCTTTGTGGCCTGTGGCTAAAACGGAGCCCCATCAAAAAGGGGTTTATTACACCTCTGCTTGCTCCCAGCCCCAACACTCAGCTCAACACCTCAGCGAAACAGGTGGAAAACAGTTCAACAAGGAAGAGGCCTGAAATAGGGGGATGCCAGCAGCAAAGGGGTGGCAATACATTCCAGAGGATGCCAGTAAGAGATGAAGGGTAGAAGAAAGCTGAGGAATAGGAGGGGGTGAGGAAGAAAGAGGAACACAGTAGAAAATGAGACTGAAAGGGGGTTGAAAACCCGGAAGGTTAAGGCAAGTTCATTCAAAGAACTGGATCAGTGAGGCTCTAAGTCACCCTACTCTCAAACGCTCTCTCCTGAGGAAAAATTATTTGAGGTAGGATTTCTAGGTCAAAGAGTATACCTATCTCACATTTGTTTAAAAGTCATGAACCTTATTTAAAGAAAGAAAAACCCCCCAAAACTCCCTAATCTAGTGCATTTTTGTTGAATTATACTGATTCTTTTCTCATAGTTGCACAATGATCTATTTGAAATTCATTCCTATTTTTAAAATGATAAAAAATGCACAAACCACATAGACTGCTCCTTTGCTTTGGCCCCAGTCCAATCCTGGCACTATCCTTGGCAAAAAGCAGGTCAAAATATTTGTTATTAATAATCAGCTTTTGCTCTTCCTCACCTGTAGGTGAAACTGATCTGAACCTGAAATAACAAGCACGTCAGTCATGGTCCTTCAGCCTGTCATGTCCTCATGAGGCAAAGATTTCTACTCTCCTGAAAAGGTCAACACTGCTTAGTAAAATACCATTCCAATCATGAATTCTAAAGTTCAATAACATTGCCTGTCCTCTTACATATGCACTCCTTTACACAAAAATTTTTTAAAATACCAATAGCATTCTTATTTGTACTAAACCACTAGGTGTAAAACAAACTCATTAACTTCTGCTCATGAATCCTTATTCTCACATACATATTTGTTTATCTGAACATTAAATATTCCTCGAAGCCTATATAGAAACCTACCACACTGGCTGCCCCCATGAAAGAGAATTTGTGGATTGGGAGAAAGAGGTAGAAGGATTTTTTTTTCCACTGTGCTTTTGACCTTACATGTTCTGAATCTTATATATGCATTTCTATTCAGAGAATCTGCTGCTTCTGCTGCTAAGTCGCTTCAGTTGTGTCCGATTCTGTGCGACCCCACAGACGGCAGCCCACCAGGCTCCCCTGTCCCTGGGATTCTCCAGGCAGGAACACTGGAGCAGGTTGCCATTTCCTTCTCCAATGCATGAAAGTGAAAAGTGAAAGTGAAGTCGCTCAGTCGTGTCCGACTCTTAGGGACCCCATGGACTGCAGCCCACCAGGCTCCTCCGTCCATGGGATTTCCCAGGCAAGAGTACTGGAATGGGGTGCCACTGCCTTCTCCGATTCAAAGAATAAACACCAACAATTTAAAATAAAGATCATTACTTCTGTAAGAAAATGGCTTTCTAGTTTCCACACTGCCAGCTAACAGAAATGAAACCGTATCAATAAATATTGTCAGGTATCAAGCCACATGGAAGATGAGACCAGCTACTACTGTCAAAACAAAAGATGCAAATGAGAGAGAACGACTTCTCCAAAAAACTGATTAGAAGTTATACAAATATGGAGAAGGAAATGGCAACCCACGCCAGTATTTTTGCCTGGGAAATACTGTGGATAGAGGAGCCTGGTGGGCTACAGTCCACAGGGTTAACAACTAAACAACTTAGCAACTAAACATCAATCTAATAATATAAGTAGAAATGTTTTATTTCCTTATAAATCAAAATATAATAGGTAATTTGACTCATTAATAAGAATTCAAAAAAAATTTTTAAGTTATACAAATAAAAAGAGCATAGAAGGAATGCTTGGAGCTGGTTCTTTCTCTCAAAGGTAGCAATGCCCAACTGAATACCTTCTGCTGTTTTCAAAATTCTGTTCACTTGTGTGTGTGTGTGCGTGCCTGCGCGTGTGTGCATGCACGCAACAAAACAATGTAGCTGAAGTCATAAACAGCACAGTCCCTAAAGAGTATAATCCCCTAACCCAGACAACCCTCCAGACAATTCCAACATGCAGAGCCAAATGACGAGGTGACCTCTCTGCAGGACAATCCTCCACCCCTCGCCACTGTCTCAGGATCCACCTGGAAACAGACAGCAACAGAGAAGGACTCTGGAACACCAGAGCTCCAGAGTCAAGAATGGGAACAACAAAACAGGCACTGTTCCTCCTCAGAAGCACGAACGTTACTCGAATCCAATGACTCTTAGAAAGGAAAAGAATGAAGTACTCAACTGCCATGCTGCAAACCACAACAGGTCAGAGCACTGTCTCTAGTCCACAAGGAGAGGACTTGCTCCAGAAGGCAAATCAACTGTCAGTAGCACACTTTGAGCTCGACTGACAGTTTTTCCATAGCTAGACACTTTCAAGGAAGGAAGCAGCCTGCTGACTTACATTTTGGTATGAGCTCCTATCTATCTTTCTGCAAACTACTAACCGACAGTTCTCAGACCAGCCCAGTGTGAGTTCCACATGGAGTATTATCACTGTAAACTACGATGAGTACAAAGGACAGGAAGTCTTACATGGCCCAAAACAACAGAGAGAAAAATCCTCTGTGTGAATTAATAACTATGATATCAGTTGACAAAGGCTTGACAAAGTTCCTTCCTGAAGACTTTAGATTATAAACCTTTTCTTTCTCCCAAAAGAATAAACAAACAGGGCTTGGCACCCTAGTCATAAAAAGTCAATGAACCTTATTTTAAAGCGTAAAAACTACAAGATAAGCACTCAATAAATCTCTGTTACCTAACTGATCAATCAGCTTTCAACTGGACTATAGTCACATACTATTTAGTCTTTTATATTTTAAAAACTGTTCTACAGGCTAAATCTTTAAACAGCCTCTTGGCTCAGAATATTTTATAGGCTATTTAAAAAGTCCTCAGAAAAACTAAACTCAGGAGTAAATTTATTATTCTGAGTTGTTTAAAATGTTTTCAGTCTGAAATGACTTATTTAAAAACCACCAAATGCTAACTTGATGGTTTTCAGTGACTCAACTAACATTGATCTTGATCCCTCACTGAACCCTTCCCACTGTGCTGCTTCCTCTTTGTCCTAGAATCCTGCTGATTCTAGAAGCACATGAAGGGCACCTTATGCCTCTAAAAGGCTTAACAGCAGTGCATATCCCTTTCCACACAATTATTTGCATTTCTGTGCATGACCTCCATGCAGAAAACAGAGTCTGAATACAATAAAATATAAAGACAGTTGACTCTTTGTGCTCTTGGCATGACCAGTGAATTCTCCAAAGCCTGAGAATTGTGGCTCACCTCCTTAATTTCCTCTTACAAGCAAAACAATACTCAAGGTGAGCGGCTCCTTTTATGTTGAAACAAAGTTATGAGGGCTCAAAAAGGAAAAGCCAAAGAAGCCGACTTTTCTCATTCCTTCTATTATTACTGCACTGCCTCTAAAAATTCAGCTATAAAATGTCACTTGGAGTTTGAAGAGAGCCACTTGATAGGTAAAATCAAGTGATAGGAAAATTTTAGATTAACTGGTATTAGGTTGTTTCATTCTTCATTTTGAAAGGAAAACATCTCTTTCATCTTGTAGAGGACTGGGTTAAGTAAACATATTCTGAGCCACAGACAAAAGGTTTCCCAAAGCATGTTTTTCAATATTTTCACACATTTTAAATTTTATCTTTTTAATTATATGTGGAGTAAAAATCACTCATTTTGGGGGACAGCTCTTTAAGTTTTAACAAATGCACTGAGCTGTGAGACCATTATCATAATCAGGATAAAGAACAATTCCATCACTCCAAAAAATGCCCCTTGTGCTATATACCTCTGTAGTCAAATACACTCCTTACTTCTAATCCCTGACAATCACTTTCAGTAAATTTTCATCTTTGAATTGAGACAGGGTGCAAATCTCTGCAACAAATTTAACTGCACAGGGAAGATAATGCAATGAGCTCTCCCCACAGTCCTGCTCCTCTGTCCTTTCTGAGCCTTCAGTGAAAGAATAGCACTGACCCAAATGAAAGCCGCTCTTTTTCCCTGTGGTTCCTTTTCTACAACTGACTGTGAAAGACTATTAATATATTTTATTCTTTCTGCTCCAATCCCATCACCTTTCTGATGTGAAATACTCCCTCAACTTGAGTTCCTTGTGCACCAATGACCATATCATAGACTTAATTATTAGCACAGGTGGTAACCAATTAGTTTTCCTCTGAAGCGCTGAAGCAGAAAGGATAATGCGAGTGCTACAGCCTTCATGCACATGGAGAAATGGTTCTCGCCAGGGCCCACTCACATCAGCACAGAGATAATCGTATCTCTGTTCCGCAGCTCACCCTCCACCCTGTGCTCAAGCTGCCAGAGGAGAAACTTGATCTTTAGGCTGAGAATTGTATCTTATTTTAAAGAAATACACACACACACACGTGTGCGCATGCATACATATGTACAGATGAATATGTGTATGTAAAACACAGCATTTACATTTTTTCAATTGGCATAGAAGAGTTTTTAACTAAAATATGTAAGGTAAAAAGACATTTTCTTACAAAGTCATCAACATTCAAAATCTTTCTTTCCCTTCCCTTCATGGTTCTTAACCATCTTTGTAAATAGTCCATTTTTAGTAACATTTATAACATAATGGGATTGGGAACACATTGCATTAACAGGAAGAAATTACAGTGGTAATATTAACGTCTTACATATATAAGCACCTTGGAGTCTATAAAAACACTCTCACAGAGTGTCTAATTTAATCAGTCTTTACCACATGGCCCCTTGGGGGAGATACAAAAGACACTGTAGCCCCTCTGAACCTTTTAGGCTACAGACCAAAGGGAAGAAGGGAGGAGGAAAACAGAAGGAACAGCAACATAAAACACTGCAACATACCAAAATAACTACAAAAATTAGGAACTGGCGAAACTGGTATCATTTCACCTCATCCAATTAATATATCAATTTCTATGACACTAAAAAAAAATAACATTCTAGCTTGGTTCAATCTTTAATTCAGAATTCCAGTGCAAAGAAACAGTGAAGGGTTTCTCGAAGTGAGATTTGACCTAGATGACTAACATTTTGGGTTTGAGTACTGCTCCCATGTGAAAACTTTTCTCAAGAAAAGGGATGATTAAGTAGGGTTTGGATGCTGAGAAGAGCTCCCCTGGTGGCTTAGTGGTAGAGAATACACCTGCAATGCAGGAGACGTGGACTTGATTCCTGGGTGGGAAGATCCCCTGGAGGAGGAAATGGCAATCCATTCCAGTATTCCTACTTGGGAAATCCCGTGGACAGAGGAGCCTGGCAAGCTACAGTCCACGGGATCGCAAAAGAGTTGGACACAGGTTAGCAGCTAACCAACAACAACAGATCCTGAGAAACATGAATGTCAAGGCACTATTTTCACTGAGGGGATAAGCAAGAAGATAAACATCAAAAATGACAACTTAAATGCTTTGTCCCTGGGTCAAGGTCTTATTTCAGAGCAGGAGCGTGGTCTCTCTTCTATGTATCAATACTTTCAATGTAGACCAGAAACAGTTGGTTAAATGGAAGTCAAACAGTAACTTATATAGAAGCACAGGCAGAAAGCTTAAAGACTGGGTCCTTAAGAACAACTGTTCCAACACATTTCTGTTCCTGACAGAAGAAATAAACTACCAGGAAGCAAGCATAAAGCACTGGGACCTAACCAACAGGACCACAGGAACCCAAAACACAAGGCGAATTGGAGGATAATGGAAAGAGGATGTGGCAGACCCCAGCTCCTCTTTGGACCTTTGCGGAAAGAGCAGAGAAACCTGGAGGCTGCAGAGACAGGGGAGGGTGTGGGTATGGTCTAGGTTGGAGGACAGCCAAAGCTGTCTACATCCACAAGGCCAGGCTTCTGAGGCATGAACCCACTTCACCCCCTTCATACTTCCATGAAGTAGCTACCCCCTCATAAGGAAAGGAGCAGAGACATGGTAAGTTCAATTCTTAACCTATTCATTTTCAGGTATCATTGGGAACGGCCAGGTAGAGTTGACATTAACAAGGGGAAATGACTAGTGTGGTTCTGCCTCTGAGCATATGAAAAGGGACCAATTTGTAATGAAATGTACATGCAATGTGAAGTTTTCCTCATGAGCTCTGAGCCCTCCATCCAATTCTCCACCCATTACCCCCCATCCCCCCAGTCATGCTCTTCACTCTAAGCAAACCCACATGGTGTGACGGCACCATTCCCGTGTCACTCCTCCCTCTGGATCTGCCCCAGTGTCCCACTCTTCCTTCACAGAGGTCCTCTGCCACACAAGGCCTCCCCAGATACATACAAGAGCCTTGGACTGGCTCTTCTCAACATCCCATCTGATACTATAAAGAGTGGAGATTTCTTACACTCTCAAAATCTACTTTCAATTTTCTGAAGCACAACTTGCTGGCCATCTTAGGGGGAAAAAATTAAGCCCAAATGCTTTCTTATCTCCCCATTCTCCAAAGAATAAAATAGAAAAGCAGAGAAAGGAGGCAGATTTGACTCTGAATTGGTTTATGTATCTGAAAGGGAAGTCTGCTGTCATGTAAGGAGGTGCAAAATTCTTGCAAAATTCTTCAGGCAGATAAAGCCAAGAGGAAGCCAATGAACTGAGCAGGTCTGTGGCTGAGAGTGGGGAGCACAGGCTGGGATGTAACAGGAGATACCTGCGGGAACAGGTAATTGACAGGAGGCTCTGAAGGCACTTAGAGGGGACCAGAGTGACAGTTGTCAAAGATGAATAACCCAAGTCATTTTCTTTATCTGTGGATATACTGAGTATTTGCATTTGAATATACAGGGAATTTTCCAATTTCACTTTAAAGAAAATAAAGTAGCTAGACTTTGAAATTATGACTTAAGAGAGTACAGAAACTGTCGAGTTTTCTAATTCTTAACCCTTGCAAAATTCTTCTTCTGAAAGCAGCTCCATTCTGAGTAAAAACTGATCTCTTTCAGAGGTGTGAGACCTGACTTTTCCTAAACTTGCCAGGGTAAGAAATAGGTTAGGTTACCAGTGTTAATATCTTAAAAGAATGCAAAGCAATTTACAAACACTGGACATCAACAAAGTCATATTTAAACAGATTATGTACTAACATTCAATTTGGAGGGCACTGGGTCCTTCAACAAAACAAATATTTCCCATTAACTGACAAACTTAGAAGGCCAGGCTGCTAATCCCACATTCCCCAAGGACAGAAGCTCTTTCAGGCGGTTTACCTAGGTCAAAATTGCTCAGCTAATACAAAAAGTTAGTCAAAATAAGGATCTATTAAAAATGCCAACCATTAATGTTAGATTTAAGCAAACATTTAAATGTACATTTATTTGCAAATCTTTTAATGTGGAGCCAAGGCCTTTTCTTTGAGGAGGATCCAGTGATAGAGTTTGTCGTGGTCTTCTAGGCATAAATAACACCCATGAGACAATGACAAAGATTCCTAGGTTTGTTTTCTTTCAAGAAGAGTGCAAATTTTAAGACACTCGTGAAGCAGTATGAAAACAGAATCTGGAAGCTGCCCACATTTTTATGATTTTCCCTAATCTTTTATAATTGACTCATCTTTATCCAATCTGATAGTCATTTGTCTTCATGGAGTCTTTCCAAAGGTTTTCATGAAAATGATGGCTCTCTCTATTTTAGCACACACATTTCATCAGTTTTCATTCCATTTAATTAATTTATGCCAATCACAGTTGTGAGAATACCACACAAAAACAGACTGGGAACTAAATGCCTCTTGGTGAGTACTTCACTCAGTGAGTGGACATCCTGCCCATGGACCCCCACCAGCAGGCTGGGAGAATCTATGCCAGTGGGAGGACTGTCAGGAGGGGATGGGAAGAGCTGGTTCACAAGGGGGAGGTTAGGAAAGTGGCCTTCTACTTACTGCACTGTGATTTAGCTCTTGGAGGATTCTATCTGTGAGAATTTCTAAAGCCAGGACTACATCTTGGTATGTGAGTGTGTGTTAGTCATTTAGTCGTGTCCAACTCTTTGCGGTCCCATGGACTGCAGCCCGCCAGGCTCCTCTCTCCATGGAGTTCTCCAGGCAAGAATACTAGAGAGGGTAGCCACTCCCTTCACCAGATCTTCCCGACCTAGGGATCAAACCCAGGTCTCCCACATTGCAGGCAGATTCTTTACCGTTTGAGCCACCTTGATAATGCCTGCCATATTATAAGCACACAATAATTAATATATCCAATGAAAGAATTTACCTTGACTGTCTTTAATTATTCCCACACTGTTAAGAGAACACAGAGCAATGTTTCATTTTGATAATACTGAAGAGGGGGACAGTGCATTAAAAGACCAGAAAATTACCAAGATTATATGAAGAAAAAGGAAGAAGGAAAAACCCCAGTTCAATAATTCCATCCCAAAGGACTCTAACCCAAAGGTCAAAAACCTTTACCTTCCTAGGAGCCCAGCACATGCTCTGACACTGGGAAGTGGAGATCAGATGAAGAGTTGGTTGTGGGTTCCTTCCTAGGCAAGTTTCAAAACTGAAATCCAAAAATTTAATCAGACCTTTCATCCAGGTGAAAAGATTATTATGGGAACAGGTATTTTCCTCTGAGACAATAATAACTAACAAATATGAATACTTAATCTTGCCAAGCACTGTGGTAAGCATACTAAGTGCTTTTATTCATTTGTCAGCATAACAATTGTACTGAATTGTTCAAATTTATTCAAAGACACATAACTTGTCAAACTGGAGTCAGGATTTGAATCCAGAGCCTATGTTCTTTAACCACTGTACCATACAGAAAAGTCAGTTCACCTTTTCTTATAAATAATATAATTTTAATATTTTGCCCAGGGATTTTTGTTAGTGTATTTCCCAAATGTACAGCAAAGTCTTTCATTAAAAAGTTGATGTTAGGGACTTCCCTGGTGCCCCATGGATAAGAATCTGCCTTGCAATGCAGAGGACGTGGGTTCAAGCTCTGGTTGAAGAACTAAGATCCCACATGTTGCAGAGCAACTAAGCCCATGCGCCCCCACTACTGAGGTAGGGTGCTTCAACTAGCAAGTCTGAGGGCTGCAAAGAAAGATACTGCATGACAGAATGAAGATCCTGCATGCAGCAATTAAGACCTGATAAAGATAACAAAAGTTTTATTCTGCTAATGCAGAGATGGTTAGAACTGCAGTTCATATCCCCTGAGCCTTGACCAGGTGCCCAGCTCTGTGTCTGGCATTTCACATGCACAATATCTTGCCTTGTAAAGGTGATAACAAGACCTGCATTACGTTCAGCACCTGCTCCATGCCAGACGCTTCTGATCAGGGATACACGTTTCATTTCTTGCTCTACTCCTCAGAGCATTCCTGGGGAGGATGCTGCACTGGCTTCAGGCAGTCAAGGAGATGAGCTTATGAGACAGGGTGACTGGCCCAGGGCAACAATGCATTAAAAGGCAGTGCAGAAATAGAATCTCCGTAGTGTGAAATATCTCGGTGTATCAGTAGATAGAGATGTAAATCAGTCAAGAGACAGAGCAAGCACACATGGGCAAAATGTTCCAAATTAGTAACCCTAATAAAGGGATACATAGGAATTAACTGTACTATGTTTGCAACTTTTCTTTAAGTCCGAAACTAATTATTTTTTTTTAAGAGGAAAATGAAGCCTGTGTCAGAGCGTAAAAGTATCCTAAAGGTTCGGTTCCCTCTCGGGAGACACCTTTAGTCATTACAAAGAGATGAGAATCAACTCTGTTTCCTTCGCTGTTGTTTGGTCACCAAGTTGTGTCCCATGGAGTGCAGCACGCCAGGCTTCCCTGTCCTTCACTATCTCCCGGAGTCTGCTCAAACTCATGTCCACTAAGTCAGTGATGCCATCCAACCATCTCATCCTCTGTCACCCCCTTCTCCTCCTGCCTGCACTAGAGAAAAAAAAAACCAACAACTTACATTCTTTTTAAAAAAAAGTGAGAGAAGAAGAAGAAACTGCAATAAAGTGATCTTTTAAAAACTATCAATTAAACATGCATGGTGCAGACTGGCTTGCTGGTCACCAGAACCTAGCCATCAGAAATGCAGTGTGATTTCTAACCTGAAACTATCACAACATTGTTAACTGGCTATACTCCAATATAAAGAAAAAGTTTTTTAAAAAAAGAAATGCAGTGTAACTTGTAGGGGAAAAGTTAATTCATTTCAGCATTGAAAAAGAACAGCATTTAGTAGGTGAATTGTTAGCATTCAATATGTTTGAAGCATCTTGCCAAGTTTAGAATTAAAAGAAAACTGTGAGCGCATTTAACACTAAAGTAAAAGATTATCAAACATTTGATATTTAAAGGAATTTAGGCCATTTCTATCTTTTAGGAATTGGAGATCTTTGTATAACTCTGCATTTAAAACAGTGATCCTTCAATAAAAAGTGAGCTAAATTTGTCTCAGAAGTGAGAATAATGATGATTATTTAAGAGAGGCTATTTAGGTACTAATTTAATCCTTTGGGATGAACTTGATGAAGTTCCCAGCATTTGACTATTTTAACCTAGAAAATGGTATTTTTATATGATTCCATGATATAGTTTCATATATTAGTAGGCTATTCTCTTAGTCTGTAATAAATTTCTGCAACTATTATACAAACAAAAATGTCATGATTTTTTACAACACTAGATGGCAGTAAATACACAAAAGTTGTAACACGATATAGCTACCAACATAAAATGAAGATTATTTTTGTTTTTTATTCAATTTTACATTGCACACTCAATCAAGTTAAAAAAAAGAAAGAAAGAAACACAGGATTTTTTAATCCAAGACATCCCTGGTAGTCCAGAGGCTAAGATTCTGCATTCCCAATGCAGCCTGTGTTTGATCGTTTGTCAGGGAACTAGATTCCACATGCCTTGCAACTAAGACCTGGTACAGCCAAATAAATAAATTATTTTTAAAAACTCTGAAGAGTCAAAAACCTAAATAAAAATTAAAGTTTCCTGGATTTGAAAATGTGAACCAGAAAAGATGCTGAAATGACCAATTAATCCACAATTTAAATATGAGGACACTAACTCTCAACATCAACTATATTAAATTGTTGCATTTTCTATGTCTTCTTTGTTAACAGATTCTCATCACATAAATGTATTTAAATGTTACTTAATTTGGAGGAAAAAACCTTTAAAATGTCTTAAATTTCTTTTCCCATGAAGACGTTAAAAATTATATAAGAATCCACTTTACATATACTTATGGCTTATTTATTATAGCCTTTTCAAATTAGTGAAATTTCTACTTTTCCATGGGCCATGAATGTATATATAAAAGTACACCATGTTGTTTATTTAATATACTACTAACAAAATATCTTTTTAAATTTTTAACTCAATAGTAACATTTTACCTAAACTATAGGAAAAATAGGAAATAAAATATAATTTTAAGACTTGAATTTGGAAAACATATTTGCGATCAAAGAAAGAAATCTTAGAAATATTAATTTGATCCATTAATTCTTTTGATGGGCTTTTCATAATATTCTGAATTTAGAATTTCAGTTTTTTAAATGTATATGATAAGAAAGCAAAAACTTACATTTTCTAATTTATTTGTAAACTTTCCACTTATTGGATTCATTACAAGACCAGATGGCATTCAGCTCAGGTCTCAGCAACACTGAAATAAAATTAGCTAACGTACTCAATTTTTTTGGTTACTTATAACACTTTCTCTGAGCTTGATTTTGTTCTGACACACAAAATTCTGTATTATTTGAAATTTCACGTTTTGGCCACACATGGATTCCATGCAGCTTGTGGGATCTTAGATCCCCAACCAGGAACTGAACCTGCACCCTCATCAGTGAAACAGAGTCCTAACCACTCAACCGCCAGGGAATTCCCTAAAATTCCCAGTTTAGAAACCAAAGCTAGGTCCACTCAATTATATGAAAGTAAATAAAATAAAAACAAATAAACCTTCAAATACAATACTGTGGCAGAAGAGGAGGACTTATTTCAATGCCAATCTGTGCCAATATAACCCAGCTTTTGAACAATAGTTTTAAAACATCAGAAACTACGTAACTATAGTTACTAAAAGCATGCAAATGCACACCCAAATGGCCAAAACAATCTTGAAAAAGAAGAACAAAGTTGGGCAGTTTCATATTTTCTGACTTCAAAGTTATAGTAATCAAAGCAGTGTGGTACTGGCATAAAGAGAGCTATTATTTGTCTCCAAACTCATCAAATTGTATACATTAAATATGCACAGCTTTTTGTATGTCAATCATACCACAATAAAGTGGCTTACAGAAAAAAGACAGATATACAGACCAATGGCATAAAGAGCAAAGAAATAAACCCCACATATATGGTCAAATGATTTTTGACAAGGGTGCCAAGACCATTCACTGGGGGAAAAGACAGTCTTTTCAACAAATGATTGTGGGAAAACTAGATATTCCAATGCAAAAGAATGAATCTGGACCCTTTTCATATACAAATTTAGTTATACAAAAATTAAATCAAATATCTAGACTTAATATCTAAAACTATTAAACTCCTAGAAGACAACATAGGGCAAAAGCATCATGACATTAGAGTTGGTAATGAATTCCTGGATATGACACCAAAAGCAAAAGCAAAAAAAAGGGAAAACATAGGTAAGTTGGACTTCTGTGTATCAAAGGACAGTATCAATCAAGTGAAAAAGCAACCCACAGCATGGGACAAAGTATTTGCAAATCATATATCTAATAGGATACTGACATCCAGAATATATAAAGGATTCCTACAACAACTGAAAAATCAACAACACAATTAAAAAATGGGCAAAAGACTTGAATAGACATTTCCCTGGAAAAGATAGACAAATGGCCAATAAGCACATGAAAAGATGCTCAACTACCTCACACCATTAGGATGACTTATACAAAAAAAGCAGAAAATATCAGTGTTGTCAAGGATATGAAGAAGCTGGACCCCTGTGCATTGCTCGTGGGATATACATGATGCGGCTGCTATGACAAACGGTACAGCAGAGGTTACGACGGGAGGGTCCTCAAAACGGGAGGGTCCTAGAATCACCACGCAATCCAGCAGCAACTCTGGCTATATACATACAAGAAGTGAAAGCACAGAACTCAGACAGACACCGGAACGCCCATGTTTGTAGCAGCATTATTCACAACAGACAAAAGGTGGAAGCGGCAGTGTGTCTGTCCATTGATGGATCAAGAAATAAATAAAATGTGATATACAGGTATACATGAATAGCATTTTCAATCTTAAAAAGAAATGAAATTCATAACATAAATGAACCTTGAAGACATTATGCTAAGATAAATAAGTCAGAGGATAAATACTGTATGATTCCACCTACATCAGGTTTCTAGAGGTTACTACAGGCTAGAGGGGGGTAGAATGTGGAGTTGGCATTTAATGGGTACAGCACTTCAGTTGGGGAAGGTGAAAAAGTTCTGGAGACGGACAGTGGTGGTGATTGCTTAACAAAATCAAGGTACTTCATGCTACAGAACTATACACCTAAAAATGGTTAAGAAGGTAAATTTCACATAATGTGTTTATTAATACAACTAAAAATTTAGAAGAGGTTAAAATGGTAAATTTATGTTATTTATGCTTTACTACAATAAAAGAAAAAGAAAGAAAGAAAGTGAAAGAGCAGTACACACTTATCTAGTACAACCTCCTCATACCTCCTGGCCCTTTGAGTTATTCTGGGTGATTGCCACATTAGTAATGATCTCCATATTAGTAAATATTGGTAACATTACAGTTATATCCTCATCAAAACAAGAACACACCAAACACAATCATTCCTCTCTTATAGGAAGTTAGCCCTGGCAACCAAAGGAAATATTTCTTATTTGGAGGCGTAAATGAAGAAGAAACAGAACAGCCTAAGACACTGCTGGCATTCTGGCCTATGTGGATTAATTTTAAATACCTTTCTTCTATGTCGTGACTGACTCTAAGTGAGTCCATGGCTGTGCTTTTGTCTCCTATGCTTCAGGTCATCAGGAACACCTGACATCCTCAGAGTAGATTAAAATAGGGTCAGAATTCTGAGTCAGATGCCTCCACCAGCATGGAGGAAGGTGCTTTTCAAACTGCTCTGGGAAATCAGAATGAAGTCACATCCAGGACTTTTCAAAACAGGCCACAGAGGCCCCAAGAGCTCACCACAGGAAAAAGATATAGACAGGAAAGGATCTGCTGTCTTTGAATGAAATTCATGGGTTTCTGCCCCACAGACCATTTACTTAGCATGTCCTTCTCCTGCCCAGCTGCATCTCTGGTAAATGTACTAAACTAAAGATATCTGTGGGTGTGCACAGAGTGGTTTTAGATATCCATTCCTTCTTGACTACATTAAGAAGCAGAATTCTTCACAACACTGTAAATCAACTATATTTCAATGAAAAGAGACAAAAAGACAAAAATAAAAAGATGGCTTAGTCTTCTCTTAGCACCAGATTCAGTGAAATATACATAGAGCAGAGTTAGCTGCTCAGAGTGTCCAACTGTTTGTGATCCTATGGACTATAGCCCACCAGGCTCCTCTGTCCATGGGATTTCCCAGGCAAGAATACTGGAGTGGGTTGCCACTTCCTCCTCCAGGGGATCTTCCCAATCAAACCCACATCTCTTACATCTCCTGCATTGGCAGGCAGGTTCTTTACCACTAGTGCCACCTGGGAAGCCATGCTCAGTACCGAGTGTAATTTAATTAAGGAGTGAAAAGGATGTGTTGTACAGGCAGGACTCAGAAAATGTTATACACTAACAAATATAGATATATAACTAATACTGAAAATAAATTTATCCCAAAATACCCATTTTCCCTTTTTAAATAAACACTGAAATTCCTAGCTTCCTTTTAAAAACTCCATTAATTCAACAGTCATCTAAACACTGAACTGGATCCCTATAGTGTTTTAGTCACTAATCTAGGGAGTAGCCTATTTTCTGAGATAGAAAAGCAGACATCATTCTGTTCTCATGAAGCCAGTGGTACACAGGAGGGTTGAGATGAGGTCCTGAAGGTGCAACCCCATGATGGGATTAGTGACCTTAAAAAAAAAAAAAAAAAAGACACCAGAGAGTAAGAAGGCAGCTCTCAACAAACCAAGAAGGCCCTTACAAGCACCAAATCTGCCAGCACCTTGATTGTGGACTTCCAGACTTCAGAGCTGTGAGAAATACATGCCTTATTTAGGCCAGCCAGTCTACAGAATTTTGTTAGAGCAGCCTGAGTGAATATAAGTCATTGTAAAAAAAAAGTTTTAACAATCAAGTACAAATCCTCTTGGAACAAATGGAAAAACGGAAAATCTCAGCAAAACGAACAAAACTCAGATGTTACAATTACAACATAGAACTAAATGGAACTTTTAGAACTGAAAAATGTAATCACAGAAACTTTTAAAAACTCAGTGGATGGGGTCAATAGTATAGTGGGAATGACAGAGGAAAGAATCAGTGAACTTGAGGAATATGAATAGAATTCACCCAAACTGAGCAGCAGAGAGGAAAGAGGCCAAAAAAAAGAAGCTGAACATAACCTTAGCAATCTGTAGGAAAATACGAAAAACAAACAAACAAACAACATTCAGATCATCAGAATCCCAGATGGAGAAAAGAATGAAGAGAGAGTATCTGAAGAAACAAGGTCTGAAATTTTCCCAAATTTGGTGAAAGAATAACCCTAAAGATCTAAGAAGTGAAGTAAACCCCAAACAAATCAATCAATCCACACCAAGACCCATTATAACTCAATTTGGGGAAACTAAAAGTAAAGAAAAAACTTTGAAAGCAACCAGAGGAAAAGTGCAACAGTAGCTACCATCAGTCTGAATGAAAACAGATTCCTCACCTAAACCTTGGAGAAGGAAGTGCCAGAATATTTTTCAAGTGCTGAAAGAAAAGAATTGTAATCCACGAATTCCATACCTTATGAAACTATCCTTCAGGAATCAAAGAGGGGGGAAAAAAGTGATCAGATAAAGAAAAGCTAAGAGAATTTGGTGCTAGCACTGGTTAAAGGAAGTTCTCCAAACAGAAAGGTTACAACACAGTTTTCCAGGCCTGCCACGACAAAGTATCAGGAACCGGGTGGTTTGAACAACAGAAATGTATTGTCTCACAGTCTGGAGACTAGGAGTCTGAAGTCATGGCTTCAGGGGCCCTGCTCCCTCTGAAACCTGGATGGGAGACTCCTCCCTTGGTGCTGCCTGGGTTCTGGCGGTTGACGGCAGTCCATGGGGTTCTGTGGCCTGGAGCTAAAGCACTTCCATCTCTGTCTCCCTCATCACAGAGCACCCTCCCCTGGGTTTCTGTGTCTCTTCTCTTCTTGTCAGGACAATGGTCATACTGGATAAGGGTCTCCTCTACTCCAATACGACCACACTGGAACTACTTAGAGCTGTAGCAACTCCATTTCCAAATCAGGTCACATTCTGAGGTGCTGGGGGTCAGGAATTCAACAGACTTTGGGGGGAGATACAATTGACTAATAACAAGTTACCAAAGAAAAGTTTACAGACTATAAGTTGCCATTCATATAACATAACACATAATGTTATGTTATAACATTCTCAAAATGAGAAAACTATAGAGATGGAGAAGAGATTCATGACCACTGATGCTCACAGAGGTGAGCTGAGGGACCAGAATACCAGTGTGACTATAACAGGGTAGGAGGAGGGAAACCTTTGTGATGACGGAAATGCACATATCTTGACTGTAGGGGTTTAATGAATCAATACATGTTATAAAATGACAACCACACACTATACCAGTGTCAAGGTCTCCATTTTGAAATCATGTTACAGTTATGTAAGTTGTAACCATTGGGACGAACTGGGTGAAGGGTGCATGGGCCCTCTGTACTATCTTTCCAGCTTCCTTTGAATTATAATTATTTCAAAATAAAAGGCTTGAAAATGTAAGAAAGTAAAAATTAAAGTCACAATTAAAGAATAGTAAGTTTCCTATACAAAACAAGGTTTTCCCTCACAAGAGTTTTTAATCGAGGCTTTTATTTCTGTTGTACTCTAAAGAACCAATTTAGATAATGACAGTAAAATAGTTGCTTGAAAACTACAGGAAGAGACTAAAATGGTAAGAGGAGGCATAAGGGTTAGAACCTCAGAACAACAACAAAGTTACTGTTAAAATTGATTAAGAGATCAGTTCCTGCTATCTGATTAAGAGATCACGGATACAAAAGAAAACACTGGCCTAATGAACGGGAATATATAGGAAGACTGGGCCAGCCAGGAGTCTAGAAAAAGTGACGGCAAAATCAAGAAGTGGGAAGTGCTGAAATCATCTATCACTGCTTAGAAGCTGATGCGGGACACTGAGACCCGGCTCAGACAGAGGGAGGGAATGACTTTTAGGTTTTCTGCAACTCTTAAGACTATTACACTCCTCTTTCTCTGCCACTAAATTCACTAAGAAACCGTCTAATAACCAGCTCCACTTCTACTTGAACATGGACTGTTATAAGCATTGGAAAAGTCTCCTTAAGGCAAATTAACTACCTAGTATTCTGGTCAGTTCCTTGTGAGTCTCATGATTTTTAAGTGAAAGCCAGCCCCAAAGCTGAAAGCACCTAATGAGCTCCAGACGTGCTGACAAAGACAACCTCCAAGATCTGCAGAGTTAAGGGCCGTGTCTTAAATCAAGAAGATGCACTGTGAGCCTGGTCGTTTGGCCATCCCATCTGAGGGACCTCTGTCTTGTTCTTTCACTGCCACAGGTGGTAAGTCACCTTGCAAATAGCTCTCCAAAATCCTGTTCAGCCAACAAAATTCACAACAGGCTTACTTTTATCTGCAAAACATTCTCTTTCTCTTCCTACTTGCTGCTGTCTAAAATCCTTCTCTGAAATGCATACTCTACACACAACTTCTATCATGAACACAGATTCCTATCAAACATGCTAAAAGAGCCAACAGAACAAAGCAGAATCTCTTTCTTCTACTCCCAGAAACGTACAAGTTCATAATTTCATTTCTTAGGGTTAGCCCTAAGTCCTGAATCACCGCTCTGTGACCCTACTAAGTTCTGCTTTGACAAACTTTTACTACGATTCTATTTTTTTTAGTGTCTAAAAATGAAAGATCACAGTATCCTTGACAACTATAATCACAACAAGAAAATTCCTGCAAATTCTTCGATTTGTTATTGATTAGAGTTTCATTTTCAAGATGTACAGTAATCTGTATTCAGAAATATGATAAACAAGTTAAATATCAAAGAAATACACAGACAGCCAACTTATACTTTGTATGTGATATTGTGAGTCTTCCTATTCTTTACATCTTGGCGTTTTAGAGTGTTTTACGATGAATCCCATACCTGCTGCAAATGAGACTTTAAGCAAGTCATGATCAAAAAGTATTTCTTAGGATTTATTCGCTCAAGAAAGTAGAAGTTACAAAGTCCCTAAAACTGACTGAAAAAACCCAAAATATTAAGTCCACAGAACTCTGTTTCAAATAGGATTTATCTCCTCAGCACTAGACACACCAGCACAATGGATGGAACAGTAACAGTCCTGTTTGTACCATGGTGACTATTTTGTATGTAGACAACAACCAGGAATGCACAGCCTGGATCCTCATGTGTTCCCATTACCTGAACTGCTTTGCCTTCTAACTAGTTAGTGCAAGTCACTGAACTGCCCATCAGTGACAGGCAGAGACATCACTGCCTTAGAAAAACATAGGCATCTGACGTAGAGATTATTTAAAATAGACTTAAATGTTCACTTACCTCCACGGCTACTACGATCAAAATAAGGTCTGTTTTTGACTCTGAGAAGAGTGCATTCACTTGTGGTGACATTCCAATCAGAGCACAGTTGGTGACCACAGATATAACACTCATTGTTTCAAAAGCCAACTGAAAGAAAAAAAATGTGAAATGAAAAATCACAATTGCGTGTGTGCTCAGTCATGTCTGACGCCTTGAGACCCCGTCGACTGTAGCACGCCAGGTTCCTCTGCCTATGGAAATTTTCCTGGCAAGAATACTGAAGACAGTTGCCATTCCCTTCTCCAGGGGATCTTCCTGGCCCAGGGATCAAACCCATGCCTCCTGCACTGGCAGGCAGATTCTTTACCACCTGGGAAGCCCAAAAACCACAATGACTGTGTCCGTATTTCCTCCTTCTTTTTCATATTATTTAAAGTCAAAGAAAAAGTCTTTCCTTAGTTCTAAACATTCCAAGAACATGCAAAACTTTTTCTCTATAATGCCATGATTTTATTTAGGTCAAAAAAGACATACTGTTAGAAGGTATTTCAGATACTTTAGGCTTGAATATCCCAAACAATATGTTCTATCTTTCCAACTGGAGGTGGCCAGGGACCTGAATTTGGAACACATCCAAGAAAAATACACTATTAAAGTTACTTGACTCTATGCATATCTGAAGGGAAACTAAAGTAGTGCAATCAGAGGGAACGTTTTACATTCAAAAACAAAGATGACTTTAAATAGAATTCATTTTGTAAAACTGTCCTACTTAACAGACCACACATCACATCTGGTTCAGCCATACCCAAGGCACCAGTTACAATGATTCCTTTCTAGTGGCATTTACCAAATCACCTGTAGAACTTTAGAAAAACACAGATACCAGGCCCCACTGAGACCTACTAAGACCTCTGTGATCCAGGGTCCCACGAGGAGACCAGTACACATTACTGAGTGTTGACTGGGGAAACGTTGTGACCACTGTTCTTTCTTTTTTGTGTGCACAGCACTTGGTGATCACTACTTCAGAACTTACTAATTCTAAGAAATGCAGTCACCACTAGAAATATAGAAGCAAAACATGACTGAAGCTCAACTTAATAAAATCTTGTCCCATGAAGATTATCTAATCTCAACTTAATGAAATCTAGTCCCATGAAGATTATCTACCATCTTGTATTTTAAAAAACCCTTTGTGTAATCTTGTTTTTTGACAGTTTTCTTTATAACAAATCTACATAGGACTTTACCTTCTCTTAAAATAGCTTTAAATTTCTATTTATTTAATTATTATAAATTCAATCAAAAATCAAATGTTACCAGTGTACAGGGAAGAGTCTCCTTGTCCCCTTTCTCCCCCTTGTCAGTTTCTGTTCTTTCCACAGGATAACCACTATTATTAATTTCTTATATAACTTTCCAGACACTTTGTTTGCAAACAAATATAAGCAAACTTGCACAAATACTTTCTTATTCTCCTCTCAGCGTAATACACATTGTCAAGTCCCTTGCTTTGGTCACTTAAAATGCTGTGTAAGTTATTTCGTGTCAGGACACAGAGATCATCATTCTTAAGTCACAACTTAAGCCTGAAGTCACAACTGCTTAAGTATTTTATCGCATGAATGTACCAAGGTTTATTTAATCGTTTCCTTCTTGGTTATTATTACAAACAATGCTATAATTAGAAACCTTGCAAACACATCCTTTAAGAAGGGTGGAAGTAAGATAAATTCCTGAAATTTTAATAGTTGAGTCAAAGGTGCCACTGTGTTCGTTATTCTGACAGTACCAAGCTGAACTCAGGGTTGACCAGTTCACCTTCCCATCGGTAGCACAGGACAGTGTCTGGCTTCCTGCATTTTTAATACATTTCTATCTAAACTTTTTGATTTTAAAATATCACTTATCATGAGTTATAATTTACATATAATAAATCATACTCATTTATGATGTATACTTTATTAAGCTATACTCACCTGGGAAACCACTATCACAAACAGGATATTTCCATTTTCCCCCAAAGATTCCTCACAGTGCTTTGCAGTCCACCCCTTCTCTTTATACCTGGCACCAAGCAAACTTTGATCTATTTTTTGGTTGCTATATATTAGTTTGTTGTTTCAGAATTTTATATAGATTCACACAGTATATATGCTTTTATGTCTCCTCCTTTCATTCAACATGATTTTGAGGTTGATCCATATTATATGTTATCAGTAATTTATTCTTCTTTTTATTGCTGAGTAGTGATCCATTGTATGAATATATCATGACTTTTTTACCCATTTACCTAGTGAGTTGTTTGGCAAATTGGGTTATTTCCAGTCTTGGATTATTCTGAATAAAGTTACTATGGACACTCCTTTGCAAGTCTTTGCAAGGATATGTTCTTTCCCCTGGATTTCTAAGAACAGAGGTGCTGGGGTATGGTAGGTATATGTTGAACTATTTTTTTTTTACAAATTACAACTTAGTTTTGCAAGCATACACACTGAGGAAACTAGAATTGAAAGAGATACATGTACCCCAATGATCATCGCAGCACTGTTTATAATAGCCAGGACATGGAAGCAACCTAGATGTCCATCAGCAGATGAATGGATAAGAAAGCTGTAGTCTTCCATTTTAAAACAGGTATATAGTGCGATCTCACTGTGGTTTTCTTGTGCATTTCTCCAGTAGCTAATTCTAAATCTTTCCTTGAGTTCATTGATCATTTGCATATATTCTTTGGTGAAGCATTTCTTCAAATCTTGTCCATGTTTTTATTTAATTGTCTTATTACTGAGTTGCAGGAGTCCTTCACATAATCTGAACACAAGTTCTCTGGTAGACGTATGTGTTGTGAATATCTTCTCTCCTTCTGTGTCTTGCCTTTTTTTCCCTCTTAACTTTTGAAGCACAAACTCCCTTACCCCCTCATATGGAGATTTAATTACCCCAATACTATCAGTAGATAGTCGATGATAATCTCCATTTAACAGATTTTACCTGTATCACATACTGAATTTCTGGACTTTCTATTTTGTTCCATTGATCTGTCTGAATAATGCAGCAGCACCACTCTACTTTAACAACTGAGGTTATGTAACACATTTTAATACGTAGGAAGGCGTGCCCCTGACCTTCCTTAGAGTTTTCCTGCTATTCTACTTCATTTCTTTTCCCCTGTGAACTTGACAGTAAGTTTATCTAGTTAAAAGAAGAACTTCCATGGGGATAGTGCTACATTTATAAGCTAATTTGTAGATTAATTTATTTGTAACTTAAAGGAGAATCGATACATTTAGGATATTGAGTCTTCCTATATTAGTTAGATATTGCTGTGTAACAAATCATCTCAAACTCTGTAACTTAAAAACAATAATCATTTCTTTAGTTCATTATTCTGCAGGTGGACAACTTAGACTATGCTTACCTAGGCAATATTTTTGGTCTAGCTGACCTTGACTGGGCTTCCTCATGTACGTGTGGTCAGTGGGTGGGTAAACTGGAGACATAATTGGCCTGAGGAGGCTAGTTAGAATTTCTAGAACAATATTCAATAAGAGTAGGGACAGTGGACATTCTTGCATTGTTCCTAATCTTAGAAAGCATTCAATCTTTCACTAACAAGTACGGTTGTTAGCTTTAAGCTTTTTGAAATAGATGTTCCTTATCAAGTTGAAGCAATATCCTTCTACTCCTATGTTTCTGAGAGTTTCAAAAATGAATGGGTATTGGATGTTGCCAAATGCTTTATATATACTGACTGATACAATCATGAGATATTTTTTTCTTCTTTGGAATATTAGTATGGTAGACTACACTGGTTGATTTTGAATACTGAACCAGAGCTTGCATCCCTGGACAAAACTCCACTTGTCATGGTACATAATTCTCCTCATATACTGCTAAATCTTATTAGTTAAGATATTATTAAGCTGTTCTTAAAGAGATGGGAATGCCAGACCACCTTGACCTGCCTCCTGAGAAATCTGTATGCAGGTCAAGAAGCAACAGTTAGAACTGAACATGGAACAACAGACTGGTTCCAAATTGGGAAAGGAGTACGTCAAGGCTGCATATTGTCACCCTGCTTATTTAACTTATATGCAGAGTACATCATGTGAAATGCTGGGCTGGATGAAGCACAAGCTGGAATCAAAATTGCCAGAAATATCAATAACCTCAGATATGCAGATGATACCACCCTTATGGCAGAAAGTGAAGAACTAAAGAGCCTCTTGATGAAAGTGAAAGAAGAGAGAAACTTGGCTTAAAACTCAACATTCAGGAAATTAAGATCAAGGCATCCAGTCCCATCACTTCATGGCAAATAGATGGGGAAACAATGGAAACAGTGAGAAACTTTATTTTTTTGGCTCCAAAATCACTGCAGATAGTGACTGCAGCCATGAAATTAAAAGACACTTCTCCTTGGAAGAAGAGTTACGATCACTCTAGATAGCGTATTAAAAAGCAGAAACATTACTTTGCCAACAAAGGTCTGTCTAGTCAAAGCTATGGTTTTTTCAGTAGTCACATATGGATGTGAGAATTGGAGTATAAAGAAAGCTGAGCGCAGAAAATTGATGCTTCTGAACTGTGGTGTTGGAGAAGACTCTTGAGAGTCCCTTGGACTTCAAGGAGATTCAACCAGTCTATCCTAAAGGAAATCAGTCTTGAATATTCACTGGAAGGACTGATGCTGAAGCTGAAAACTCCAATACTTCGGCCACCTGATGCAAAGAACTGACTCACTAGAAAACACCCTGATGCTGGGAAAGATTGAGGGCGGGAAGAGAAGGGGACAACAGAGGATGAGATGGTTGGATGGCATCACCGACGCGATGGACAGGAGTTTGAGTAGGCTCCTGGAGTTGGTGATGGACAGGGAAGCCTGGCATGCTGCACTCCATGCGGTTGCAAACAGTTGGACACGACTGAATGACTAAACGAAACTGAAAGCTGTTCCGTGTATTTATTCACAACAGATATTAGTTTATCATCTTCTTTTATACTCTGTCCTGATTTAGTACCATACTGACACTAAATTCATAGAATGAATTGGAAAATATTCCTTCCTCCTTTGTTTTCTGGGACAAATTATGTAAAATTGATGTTAATTTCCCTTTAAATGTTAGAATTTGCCAGCAAAACCATTTAGGCCAGGATATTTCTTTTTTGGGGAATTTTTAATAGCATATTCAATTTCCTTGTAATTCTGAGGATACTCAAATTACCTATTTCACATTGAGTGAGTTGTGGTAGTTTGTACTTTTGGAGAAACTGGTCTATTTCATTTACGATGATATGTAGTCAAAAGATACAAAGAACTGATTGAAAGTGAAAACACAGAATATCAAACTTTTGGGGATGCAAGTAAAGCAGTGCTAACAAAGAAATCTGTAGAACTAAAGGCATATACAAGAAAAGAGGAAAAATCTCAAATCAATAGTCTAAGCTCCTACTCAAGAAACTAGAAACAAGAAGAAAATAAACACAAAAGAATCAGAAAGAAGGAAATAATAAAGATAAGAGTACAAATCAATGAAATTGAAAGCAGTAAAATAACAGAGAAGATCAATGAAACAAAGAGTTGCTCCTTGGAAAAGATCAATATAATTGTCACACCTTTAACAAGACTAATAAGAAAAAAGAGACAATTCTCACACTTCACACTTTCTCTTTCACTCATGATTATTTACAAATGTGTTGTTTAGTTTTTAAGTGTTTGGTGATTTCCCTAAGATCTTTCTGTTACTGATTTTCAATTTGGTTCCACCACGGTCAGAGAGCACATTATGTATAAGGTCAATTCTTAAAAATTTTTAAGTTTGTTTTATGCCCCAGGAGATGGTACATTTTGTTGCAAGTTCTATAAACACTTGAAAAGAAAGTATATTCTATTATTGTTGAGTAGAAAGTTCCATAACATGGATTAGATTCTATTATTGGATAGTATTTTTCCAAAACTCTCCATAGAGCTTTTATTTAAAATCACAATGCTTCATTTTTTAATTTTTTTTAAAATAATTTTTTCTCAAATAATTACCTGCCATACACCAATACTGGCTGAGGGTTCTGAGAATGGACGTTTGAAGACTCTGCACATTTTTAAGGCATCTGAATTAACTTCAGTGAGATTATTTAGCACAGCGAAGGCAGCTGCCAGTGGGTAAACACAGGAGAAAAGGCTCACATAACCGAACTGCAGGAATAATTCCAAGTAATCATCAAAGGTGCCCTGAAAATGTAAACAAGAAGAAAACAGGCATTGTTTTAATATCACTTAATAAGAGCAGTCTTTCGCAATACTGTTCAAGGCAGGAGCCTCTAAGAACAGCAATAACAAAAATCTTAAGAGTTTCTCCCAATTCCTTCTTCTCAACAACAGAATTTAAATTCAAAGACCATTTTATCTTAAAGTCCCTGAAGTAAAGAATAAAAAATGATTTTGCTGCTCATATCACATCAAATCACCGAAATATTACATTTTTTTCCTAATATAAACAACAGCAAAGCTAAAGCATTTGCTCCTGACCAAGTAAAAAGAAGGCAATGGCACCCCACTCCAGTACTTCTGCCTGGAAAATCCCATGGGCGGAGGAGCCTGGTGGGCTGCAGTCCACAGGGTTGCTAAGAGTCGGACACGACTGAGCGGCTTCACTTTCACTTTCATGCACTGGAGAAGGACATGGCGACCCACTCCAGTATTCTTGCCTGGAGAATCCCAAGGACGGGGGAGCCTGGTGGACTGCCGTCTATGGGGTCACACAGAGTCGGACCTGACTGAAGCGACTTAGCAGCAGCAGCAAGTAAAAAGAAATGATCCCGTATCACTATTAGAAATCTTACATGATGGTCCCTTCACATCAGGGGCAAATCTCTGCCCCTGAACTTCCATTAAAAACTTGACGGTGGTGATGCCAGCGAAAATGGCAAAGTAAGAACATCCAGAAGTTTTCCTCTCCATAAAAGCAAACAGAAACTAACTATAAAATTTGTCAAAATTCACTGTTAGTATTCTGGAAATTAACCAAAGGCTTGTATCAATTATGGAAACATTTAGTCAAGAATAACAGCTTGATTTTGAGTCTCACCTTCTGCACCCCAGTTCTGTAGCAGCTTCAACAAATAATAGCATGCATTTCCATACCAAAGGGAGGAGAATGTGGCTGCAGATCTTTGAAAGTCTCATCCGAAAGGAAAGCATTATCTGGCCTGGCTCTAGAAGACTCCACGCAAAAGAATTCTCCCCATTTAACCTCACTGAGTCTTCGAGTGCTAAAGGTCCTCCCCCACAGATGTTAAATGACCTTTTTAACATCAGACTTGACCTGCATACAGATTTCTCAGGAGGCAGGTCAGGTGGTCTGGTATTCCCATCTCTTTCAGAATTTTCCACAGTTTGTTGTGATCCACACAGTCAAAGGCTTTGGCATAGTCAATAAAGCAGAAGATGTTTTTCTGGAACTCTCTTGCTTTTTTGATGATCCATCAGATGTTGGAAATTTGATCTCTGGTTCCTCTGCCTTTTCTAAAACCAGCTTGAACATCTGGAAATTAATGGTTCACATATTGTCAAAGCCTGACTTGGAGAATTTTGAGCTTTATTAGCGTGTGAGATGAGTGCAATTGTGCAGTAGTTTGAACATTTCTTTGGCATTGTCTTTCTTTGGGATTGAGATGAAAACTGACCATTTCCAGTCCTGTGGCCACTGCTGAGTTTTCCATGTTTGCTGGCATACTGAGTGAAACACTTTCACAGCATCATCTTTTAGGATTTGAAATAGCTCAACTGGAATTCCATCACCTACACTAGCTTTGTTTGTAGTGATGCTTATTAAGGCCCACTTGACTTCACATTCCAGGATGTCTGTTTCTAGGTCCGGGTCATGAAGATCTTTTTTGTATAGTTCTTCTGTGTATTCTTGCCACCTCTTCTTAATATCTTCTGCTTCGGTTAGGTCCATACCATTTATGTCCTTTATTGAGCCCATCTTCAATGAAATGTTCCCTTGGTATCTCTAATTTTCTTAAAGAGATCTCTAGTCTTTCCCCTTCTATTGTTTTCCTCTATTTCTTTGCACTGATCACTGAGGAAGGCTTTCTTATCTCTCCTTGCTATTCTTTGGAACTCTGCATTCAAATGGGTATATCTTTCCTTTTCTCCTTTGTTTTTTGCTTCTCTTCTTTTCACAGCTATTTTTATAAGGTCTCTTCAGACAGTCATTTTGCTTTTTTGCATTTCTTTTTCTTGGGGATGGTCTTGATCCCTGTCTCCTGTACAATGTTACAAAGCTCCATCCATAGTTCATCAGGTATTCTGTCTATCAGATCTAGTCTCTTAAATCTATTTCCCACTTCCACTGTATAATCATAAGGGATTTGATTTAGGTCATACCTGAATGATCTAGTGGTTTTCCCCACTTTCTTCAATTTAAGTCTGAATTTGGCAATAAGGAGTTCATGATCTGAGCAACAGTCAGCTCCCGGTCTTGTTTTTGCTGACTGGAAAGAGCTTCTCCATCTTTGGCTGCAAAGAATATAATCAATCTGATTTCAGTATTGGCCACCTGGTGATGTCCATGTGTACAGTCTTCTCTTATGCTGTTTGAAGAGGGTGTTTGCTATGACCAATGCGTTCTCTTGTCAAAACTCGATTAGCCTTTGCCCTGCTTCATTCCATACTCCAAGGCCAAATTTGTCTGTTACTCCAGGTGTTTCTTGACTTCCTACTTTTGCATTCCAGTCCCCTATCATGAAAAGGACATCTTTTTTGTGTGTTAGTTCTAAAAGGTCTTGTGAGTCTACATGCTGCTGCTGCTGCTGCTGCTGCTAAGTCGCTTCAGTCGTGTCCAACTCTGTGCGACCCCATAGATGGCAGCCCACCAGGCTTCCCCATCCCTGGGATTCTCTAGGCAAGAATACTGGAGTGGGTTGCCATTTCCTTCTCCAGTAAGTCTACACAGAACCGTTCAACTTCAGCTTCTTCAGCATTACTAGTCAGGGCACAGACTTGGATTACCGTGATATTGAATGGTTTGCCTTGGAAACGAACAGACACCATTCTGTCATTTTTGAGATTGCATCCAAGTTCTGCATTTCGGACTCTTCTATTGACTATGATGGCTACTCCATTTCTTCTAAGGGATTCTTGCGAGAGGCGAGTGATCTTTAACAACTGGAAATAGGCACCTGCATTGAAGTGGGAAGCCTGGACACTGGTGACTCTGACTTATCACCTGAGCAACATCACCACTCCTCCACAGGACCCAGAGGCCTGCTGCTCACATGGTTACCCCAGAGGGGCCAAGCAGCGCTCGACATGGTGCAGTGACGGGGTGAGGGAACCATCCAAGCCAGCTTCCAACCTTCTCACTCTCATGATCGTTCAGTGCACATGCAAACATGGCAGTTTAAGAAAAACATTCACTGCAGTATTTTAAAGCAACATGAAACAACCATTATAAATTCAAATTTTAAATATTATTACTGTATTTCACACAGTCTTTCACCAAGATACACATGCCAAATTCAATAGATGAGAGCTTTAGTAAAAGTCAGATTCTACTTCTAGTCAGTCTATTTTTTATTTTACTAAAATATGAAATACCCAAACAAAATTACTGGGGAATTACAGAGTACTGGGGATAGCAGAAAGTGCTTCTTCCAGATGTTCTGGATATTTGGATGAAAAATGAACCCAGGGATTTTGAGTGAGTTTCACCGACTGTCTGCAAGCCTTGCCAAGGAGTAATGCCAACCGCATGTGTTTTGGGAGCTGGCAGGTTGACACTCAGCTGGGGATTCAGTGCTGAACAGTTTCTAAACAACTCTTTGGTTGCATTTGGCTCTAGAAAGAATGTCCTTATGTTCTGTTGCAGCATTGAGATGTGGTTTTTAAATACACCCAGCAATATAGCATCGATTTATTTCTCTGAAGAGTGAAGAAATCAAGCGTTGGGAAAGAGTGAAAATCTCAGCAATCAAGCCATTGTTACCACAATTCATTCTTAAGAAATCCTGATAGCCTACACTTGGCTTTCAAAATCGGGTTGTTTCAGCTCGTAAAATAAAAGGTTGAGACTCTGCAGAGATGTGTCGATGACACTTTCTCTCTGATGCGCCACAGGGCAGCCTCCACAAGTCACATAAACATCATCTGGCCTTTCTAGCATCCAGAACCCAGGGAGCCCCTTCCCCACAGAGCAACATGCCCCACATTCTGCATTTCCATCTCACAACAGGCTTTGCAGTGGTAGTAGTTACATGGTAACACTATCAGTACTTTGACACTTCTGAGTACTTTTGGTTCAGTCAGTACAGCACACCAGGGACATATCTTTCAGCAAGAAGCAAAAAAAAAAAAAAAAGGCAAATTTAACAAAGTAAACAATCAGATGTTAAAAAAATACACTAACCAAGATACACGCTACTCTTAACAGCTGCAAGTTAGCAAAAGAACAACTTACTAAGATGATTCTGAGGACCTATTCACAAACTTTAAGAACAAAGCAATTATTTATAATGCTATGGTATATCTGTGACATAGTAATTTTACATATCTAATTTATTACATGTATGAAAACCAAGTTTCAGGTTCCAGGGGATCCACCCCACCAGCCCCTCACACTGCCCCTGGAGAGACATCACGTCTCAGAGTTTCCCACCCAGAGTACGTGAGAAGGAAAGAAAGTACAGGGTGAAGGCAACAGGCAGCACACAGCAGGGGCTGAGCCCCTCTTTTCCGGAAGCTGTCCTTTATTCAACATTGAACTGAGAGCCTGCTGAATGCCAGGCTCTCTGTTAGCAACAGAGTTTGCACAATAAATAACATGGAGACTCTATCCCAGTGACTGAGAAAGGAAAACTGCTAGCAAATGGCACAAACCCTAACGAATATTAGCATATTCAACATCACAATGTGGAATACTGAGCAAGTGAAGCTAATCACTTAAATGCAAACATGGTGGTCCATTAAGAAACTTATGAAAATACAAATTGAAGGAGGTAAGATGATTGCAACAGAAGCAAAAAAAATTTTTTTTTATAAAATTCAACATTATTCATGATAAAAATTCTTCTCAAATAGGGAAGAGAAAAAACTTCTTAAACTGATAAAGTTACTGCCTAAAACATGGAACAAACATAATACTTAATGGTCAGGGGAAAAAAAAAATCAGGAACAAGATAAAGATTCCTGTTATAACTGTTTGTGTCCAAATTATATTGAACATATTAGTGAGTCAAATAATAAAAAGTTAAAGGACTGAAGGAAAAAAGAAAATAGCCATTAGTGAAGGGAGGAGGGTTAAGAGTTTGGAATCAGCAGACACAAACCATAATATTATATATAGGATGAAGAAACAACAAAGGCCAAGTAAATGTATTCAATATCCTATAACAAACCACGTGAGATAAACCATGTATATATATGTATTCCTTTTCATATATATATGAAGGACTGGAAGGACTGATGCTAAAGCTAAAACTTCAATACTTTGGCCACTTGATGTGAAGAGCTAACTGGTTGGAAAAGACTTTGATGCTGGGAAAGAATGAGGGCAGGAGGAGAAGGGGATAAAAGAGGGCAAAATGGTTGGATGGCATCACCAAATCAACAAACATGCGTTTGAGCAAACTCTGGCAGATAATGAAGGGCAGAGAAGCCTGGCATGCTGCAGATTACGGAGTCTGGAAGAGTCAGACACAACTTAGCAACTAAACAACAACAAAATAACTGAATTACTTTGATGTACAGCAGAGATTAACACTGTGAATCAACCACACTTAATAAAGTTAAAATTGAAAAAGAAAATATCAGGGGACATATGCATGCCTATGACTGAATCATGTTGCTGTTCGGCAGAAACCAACACAATACTGTAAAGCAATTATTCAATTAAAATTAATAAATTTAAAATTAAAAAAGAAAATGTCCATTTTTTATTTGTAGCTGAAATAACTGTCTACATGCAAAAATCCAATAAAATTTTTAAAAGTTGGAAATAATAGAATTCTGCAAAGTTTCTGGATAAAAGATATAAAAACCAATGAGCATTCCTGTATGCCACCAACAAACAATTAGAAATTATTTTTAAAGACCTACCATTCATAGGGAACAGAGTAGTCTCAGTATCTATCACAGATAACCTATTCAACACAAAGCGAAAAAGAACCTAAGCAAAAAAGAGGCTTTGCAAACTGTCTGTCACCCGGTCAGTCATGTGATCTAACAAAGCAGCCCTATACATGGAGCAACACTTTTCCCCCACTGCCCCGTCAAAGCCTCCTGATGGGGTATAGTGGAGGCCCACCTCCAGAACTGCTGAACCTGAATCTCAGGGGGAAACAACGGGACAAACTGGCTTCACAAAAATTCACGCTCTGAAAACCAGAAAGTGTGGGGATTACTCTAGCAGTTTCCAAACCTTCAGGTCTCCAAAGCCCTAAACTCTTTCAAATCACTGATGATATCAAGGACTTTTTCTTCCTAAAAGTTACTACACCTAGCATTATTTACTGTGTTAGAAATTAAAAAGCAGAACTGAAAAAATATTTCTCATTGACTCACTTCAAAAATAAAAAGCATATTAACATAAATAAAATATTGTTTGAAAAATAATTACATTTTCCAAAATACAAAAATGTTGAGTGTGGAGGATGGTACTCACTTACATCTTTGACACACATTTTTGACGCCTAGCTCATGAGAAGGCATCTCTCATTTGCTGTGTGTCAATACAGTATTCCGGTTGGAATACTCACCATGAAAACTCAGCCGCACACAGCTATGCGGTTGGATATGAGCTGCTCCCAGGACTGGGACAGCAGTGCTCAGTGAGATCTGAGGGGGTACACAGCCCTGGTCCTGTTCCTGGAAGAACTGGGTCAGCAGACCCCAGTGGATGGCCTCTGGTAGAGACATTATGGAGAATTTCTTTTTCCTTATACCCTGTCTCACACTTTCCAAGCTTTCTACAGTGAGTAAGCAAGTATTACTCTTTGGAATAATGCTTTAGTCTCAGTCAAACTCCTTTTCCCCAAAGCTTGGCAACACTGTTTTAGATTCATAATGTAGCACTCAGGATGAATTTACAGAAAATACCATTCTAAGCTCACTGGCTTCAGTGAGGAAACAATGTTCCTGGAGGTAAGGATGAGTGCATAGCAAACAGCGATCTAGAACAAATGCATCCCCAAAGCACAACCCCATTCCCAAATGAATGGAGAGAGTCAGACCAGTAATAACTCGTGCTGATCTTGTGAAAAGAGTGAAGGAGGAACTTACAGGAGATGAGGAGGGAAGAACGGTCAGATAACGCAGGACCCTGCCAGCAAGTTAAGTTACTAAGGAGAGAGACATTTAAGCCCAGCGTTCACTCACAGACCCATCGCCTGTGAGGGAAATTAGTACACTGCTTCCTTTACTTCACATCAGAAAGCCCATGCTGAATAACAGAAAGACTCTGAATAGAAAAATCTTGAATCCTATTTCTGATTTAGGCACCAAGTGATTAACAACACAGAGCTTTATCAACACAGAGCTTTATCTACCTATTATTAACGTGAGAAAAGTGCCCTTCCATTGTTAGCGATGGGCTTCCATTTTTTTGAGTATAAAGTGTACAGAGCACACAACAGCTCCATGGCCGTTTCGCCTCTCCCCTGCTCTGCCATCTTTGAAACAGCCCCGCCACCCTCAGCAAAGCAGTCTCACAATTCATGGGACTCATCCTTTGGGTGTTAGGCATAAACTCCAGGCTCAAGACAGCAGCATCTTGACACACTGTTCCTTCTTTTTAACTGTAAAGTACTTCATGGTAAGGAAACTGGCTGGAAAGCAGTCATACCTGAGATGATGAATATGTACATATTTGTCGTATACAGTCTGCACATGACTATTATTATTCACTTTCAATGTTTAATTCGGCAATATCCAAACTTACCAAGTAAGTTCCCATTTCCTTTTCCAGAACGACCTGTTCATATAATGTAGCATCGATGTCTGCCTTTAAAGCTTCCACCTTCTTCTTTACCCGCACATGGTGCTTCTTTTGGAGCCAATAAGGAAGAAGAGACTCTACAATTTGGTTAAGGATCTGGGAGGTAATCAGGAGAGTAGCCAAGCTCTAAAGAGAAGCACATAAATGATATTTGGCAATGTAACTTAACAAAACCAAAGCATGAATACAATTACGCAGTTAAAAAAAAAAAAGGAATCTAACAAATAATGTATTATTATGTTATAAAAACTAGTATCAGAAAAGCTAGGTATAAAAAAAATTAGGAGCTAAGTCTTAGAATGATGTTTCTAATTTACTGGTTCTTCACAAGACAGACTAAAATACAAAAAGAGTATAATACAAATAAGATTATAATAGAAAACTGGTTATGAGTTGGGAGGACAACAAATTAAACTGAAATTGTGTTTTTTACAATCTCATATGAGTCTAAATGATGTCACCAACTTTGAAGTTTAGTCAGAACTTACTACAAAATTAATATATGCTCCCTCACTGTAGAAAAACTTAAAAACAGAAAAAAAGTCAGCCTTAACTTAACAACCATGTCAGAACCACTGCTAACATCTTACTTAAGTATTTCTTCCTAATGATATGTAAAAACAAAAGTAGAAACATCTGTATGTGTACAGCTTTGTAGATTTCCTTTCTGACTATCCTGTGAACACTTTCCCATGTCATGAATAATTCTTTTTTGCGAGCCCATGCACTGTGGTTGAATATAAGTACTATTTTCAACTGCCATTGTTATAAGTGCTGCTCCTCACCTATGTGCATGAATCTTCATCCCACCTTTGATGACTTACTAGGAATGGAATAAGGTTCTTAGGAAAGTTACTCAAGTAGTTTCCAGAGGTACTGTGTCAATTTCCACTCTTCCCAGGTAGGCATCAGGGTTTCCACCACAAACCACCTTTGCTGATATTAAAATTCTTTGTTTCAAAGAGTTCTTCCCTGCCCCTCATCCCCTGTTAAATAAAGGAGACTCTCAAAAGTATAAGAAATGAGGGGTTGTATCTCATTAACACACTAATGGTGGGACTGGAGAGGTATGTATGTCTAACCTATTGATTTCAAATGTATTATTTTCAAAAATAATTTGTAAAAGTAGCATTGTATCTAGTTTAGTTACTAGGAACACAGTATTTTACTTTTATGTCAGCTTTTAGAACTGTAACTACAAAATCTTTTTAACTTTCTGTTATACAAATTTTTTAATTTCTTGAAAAATGATCCCAAGCTCTCATATAAAGATTAAGAAGCCTAAACTTTGAGACACTAATAATCGCAGTATATCAAAACCAGAAAAGAACAGCCCTTACTGGTAGATGGCTCAAGTATTAACAAGAAAGAGAGAATTTAGAAAGCAATAATTTATACTTCACTATGATTATGAGATCCAGAAGTGGTAACACAACAAAATATATGTCAGACTTTCATAAATATCTCAGAAATGAGACAACAGTGCATAGCATCTGCTGGTCTGCAAGTTTAACAACTTACTAGTTTAAAAATGAAATGTGTAAGACCATTATACCAATCAGCCCCACCCTGAGCACACAAAAGTTCAATTGATGAATTCATTTTTTGCTGTTAAAGTTGCTTTTACAAACTTTAGTATGAACTATATATTTGATTTTAGTCCCCTAAATGATTAATTTTGCATTTTGGTTAGCTTCAACTAATTTCTTTCCAGTTGAGCACAATACCTAGTGCAATTGCTAATGGTTTTTTTTTTTTTTTTTTTTTAGAACTGGGCTTAGAAATACACAAAATTTAATAATTTTCTCAAGATAATAACGGGAAGACCATTACATTATTATACTATAGGAGAGCACCTTGCAAATAAAAAAAATCAACACCTGTTTTTCACACTCACCTGACGCAAAAGCTTCATATCCCTCAAGACAAAGGCAATGTAGAAAAGTGAGGCAAAGCAATTCAGAAAGTTAAACTGCCAAAAAAAGAGAGCAATATTTAATACTGTGTCACTGAACTTTACTACAATTTGTGGAGCCTCATACCTAGGTCATCTCTGGAATTGAGAGAGCCCCATAGCAACCATTGCCATGAGCCCTCCTGATCTAAACTGGCCAGCTACCTGACCCCTTATTAGGTAAAAATACCCACCCTAACCAATCACCTAATGCCACCCTTCTAGCAGGAATTTTCTTTGTCTTGAGGCTATTAAAACTGGCTACCAACCCAGGAAAATCATATGCTCTCCCTTAAGCCGACCTGCTGTTCCTGTTCTAATAAACTCTATTCTCCTCTCATTCTGCCTCTTGTTTGGACATTCTTTTCCAACCCACATACAGACCATGACACAATTGTAAATATCACATTTAAAGATGTCATGAGGGACTTCTGGTCCTAACAAGATGGCAAAGACTTGTTTCTCCTACACCCCACCTCCCCCCGCCACGTCAGGAAGCACACCTACGAACTCCAGAAATACCATGAGAGGCAACCAAAGCGGAACTCGGAAAGGCGCTGAGAGGACTGCACAGCACCAGCACATCTTAGGTCCCTACCACTTTCTTACAAAAGAGAGAGTCCAGTATCTCCCACCCCCAACCTGGTAATCTGGGCAGCCTGGGAGGCACAGTCCCTGCCCACCCTGCTTAGGAGTCCTACAACAGGCAGGCCCAGCATCACTAACAGCGAGCTGCCAGGGCACGTGCTCTCTTTCCTCTCTGCCCCACAGAGAAGATGCCTGGATGGAGGGGTCAGCACCCAGTAAAAAGGGACCCAACCCAACTAGCAGCCCAGCCCTGGAAGCCTCTCTGTGCCCAGGAATCTGAGGCTCCCTACTCTCCCAGAGACACACCTAGGAAGGCGGGTGGCAAAAGCAAGAGAGATGAGCCACAGCAACCAGCCGGGTAGCATCTTTGTCACCATGGGCCTGACTGCCCGGCCCAGACACATGGTTCAGGGGCTGGGGGTGTAGACGTGGGGGTGGGGATCCCACCATAACAACTGCCATTTCTTTTCTTTTTTGGTGGCGCCATGCAGGCATGTGGGATCTTGGTTCCCTGAACAGGGATGGAAGCCATGCCCCCTGCATTGTAAGCGTGGAGTCTTAACCATGGGACCACCAGGGAAGTCCCCCAACACGTGCCATTTCTTCCTTTAGTTCACCTGCTCAAGAACCTGCAACTACCTCTGGGACACACGAGATTCCATCCTGTCCCGCAGCCCCACGCTGGCTACTTCCGGCTTTTCAACTACTTCCGGCTTTTCAACACCGACAGGAGACTGCTGCATGCACAGTGTGCGCACTTCATCAGTGATGGAAGGGGGAGTCGCTGCAGGGAGTGAGCAGTAACATAATGTGGGGCAGGGGTAGGGATGGGGGTGTTAAGTTACAGTAGAAGAGCAGAAGCTCAGAAGGCTGAGAAACACCCTCCCCACAAGACTAAAAAGAAGGGAGAGTTGGGACTTTTCTGAAGGTCCAGTGGTTAAGACTCCATGCTGCCAATGCAAGGGGCCTAAGTTTGATCCCTGGTCAGGAAACAGGAAATCAAGATTTCACATATAAAGTGGCATGGACCAACCAAAAAAAAAATTTTTTTTTTTTTTTAAATTAAAAAGGAAGGGAGAGACCTAACACACGCAGGAGAGGATGAGCAGACTCTCAGCAATGAGTCTTTTTACACGACAGTCGCTTGACACTGTATCTGGCACCAGCAGAGAATAATCCAGTCTTAAAAATGGCTAAATTCTTTAAGACAAATGGAGTGTTCTACCTCTAAGGGCAAGAGCTCTGTTTTGTGATCTTTTTCAAAGACTCTTGTAATGCATCACACATTCCCCTGCTCACTTTCTCACACAGACAACACACAACATAACATCCTTGCTGACTCAGCACCAACATTTTGAATATAAATTATTTTACAGGGCTAGAATGAGGCCCTCAGAGCCTTTTTAGATACAGATGGCTGCTTGCCCCTTTTCCAATGTCCAAATTGCTAAAGCTGTTGAAGTCTCATTACTTATTTATGAGAGGTTTTCTATTTCCTTCCCTACTCTTGCTACTATAAATGTACCTACCTGCAGAAACCTAATCACCTTCCTAATGATGGCTTCTGATCCTTTAAGGATGGAAAAACCAGATAAATAAGCTTCTCAGAATGACTTTTGGAACTGGAACAAAGGCTCTTTCTAAGCGAGGGCCTGGATTCCTCTCTCGGGAGTAAAGTACATGGACTGTGTTAAATCAATTCCAGTGCAGAACTGCAGAGTTCAGAGGACTCTTTATGCACCTTTCTCGATTCTCAGCTGTGTTACAGATGGCTGAGGTAATCTCCTTTTACACAAGGTGCTTTCAAGCCACCTCTCTGTTATTTCTAATAATGGTGGGAAGAGGCATAATTGTGAGCTTTTACATAAGCAGCAAGCAGGTTACACAGTACTTACCTCCATCCCTTCCCTTCTGCCCCTCAAAACATGCTAGAAACCTCTTGGACTTTGGAAATTCCTTAGACAAAATTTTAAAAAATAATTTAACACTTCATTACTAAACAGTAGGTAGGTAACTGGAAGGATTGGTGAATAATGAAACATTCAAACCTGAGTCACCGAAAGGAAAATAAAAGAAACATGTCTATAGTGTTTCAAACAACTGGAAATTGGCTATAATACTAATTCTTATATTTAAAGTCTTATATCATGGACACACTTGTAATAACACTGCTAAGTGTGTATGTAAATACATTTATTAATCAATCCTTGCCTTCTTGGACAAAGTATATTAACTACTATTACCTGATATTTTAAATTACAATCAAGTCTTCATATTTATAGTCCTAAATGTTACACAGTATACACTAGTTTCATAATTACAATGAATCTGTATATTAAAGTTCTACTTACCACTAACACTTTCAGAATTAGGTGATTCTGGTAGGCAGATTCCAATCTGTGATTCTCTAAAATATTAAAAGGGAGAAGTAAGGTCTCTCAGATAAGAAAGCAGAATGGGAGTTGTCGTGAGGTGAGGTGAAGCCTGTGCTAAGGACAGCCGTGTCCAGCCACAGAGCCTCAGTCAGTAACCGTGCGACACAGTCCATCACGGCTACTGCTTCCCACCAAGAACATCAAACAACAAAGAAACTAAAGACACATTTTTCAAGGTACTGAAATAGCACTGTGAGCTGAAATTATTTTTTAAAATATTAATGCAACAAAGAAATGATTCCACAGACAGCCACCAGAAAAAGACTGTGTGAGCAGTAACAGTAAAATTGAGAGCAACCTCTGAAGAGTAGTAGGGCAAGAAATCAAATTTACAAGGATTAACTTAAAAGGAAACTCAAGTTTCCATCCTCACTCAGCAAAGGAGACACTGTGCATGTCCCAAGTTAATATTATTGTTTAGTTGTGTCCGACTCTTTGCAACCCCATGGACTGTAGCCTGCCAGGCTCCTCTGTCCACGGGATTCTCCAGGCAAGAATATTGGAGTGGGTTGCCACTTCCTTCTCCAGGGAATCTTCCAGACCCAGGGCACGAACCTGCATCTCCAGCAATGGCAGGTGGATTCTTTACTGCTGAGACACCACAGCAGGGCAAAAGGACAAAAAAGGCAGATCCTGAACAGAAGTATCACCTTGCACAGAGAGGTAATGTTAGGCTGACCTGGATTTGAACCTAAACTCAGTCAGTCAGTCACTGTGTGACCTTGGGCAAGTTACTTAACCTCCTGACACTCAGCTTCCTTGCCTACACAATAGGCCTGACACTACCCTTCTCCCAGGGTTACTGTCAGGATTAGAAATACTACAAAAACCATAGCTCAGCTCAAGGAAAGCACTCAGCAAATAGTAGCTAGCAACTATGCTTCAATAAAAATTTAAAAAAAATCTTATGAGACCAAAAACAAATAAATGGTATGTGTTAGTCACTTAGTCAAGTCTAACTCTTTGTGACCCCATGGACTATAGCCTGCAAGGCTCCTCTGTCCGTGGGATTTCCCAGGCAAGAATACTGGAGTGGGTTGCTGTTTCCTTCTCCAGGGGATCTTCCTGACCCAGGGATCAAACCCAGGTCTCCCACATTGTAGGAAAATTCTTTGCAGGCAGATTCTTTACCATCTGAGCCACCAGAGAAGTCCCAAATAAATGGTATCTGTTGTTATATAACTAATATAAAGAATTTTAAATATCTGTATGGTCCAGAAGTTCAGGCCTAGACTTCTTCCTAGTGGTTAATATACTAATAGCATATTTATTTGCCTGACTGAACAAATTAATTAAAAAGAAAACTGCCTATCAAGACCCTTTTTAAACTATAACCAAGTTCATCTTTTACCACAGAGACAGACAAGAACACCCTCCTTCACTGAGTTCAATGGCAGGCCTCTGCCCCACACAATTACACAAGTGGTTTACAGATCCTAGACACAGAGTATGGTGATGATTCAGTCAATCTTATCCCCAGCATAAAACACAATATAGTATGAGAAGCACAGGATGGATTAGCCTGGCTCTGCCATTTGCTGTCTGAACCTTGCGAATGCTCAGTATCTTTCTCCATAAAAATTGTAAAATAACTTCTATTTCAAGGTGCCCTGAGGAGGGGAAAATGAGGAACTATGGATAAAGTGCTTAGCAGGGCACCTGCTGCTGCTGCTGCTAAGTCGCTTCAGTCGTGTCCGACTCTGTGTGACCCCATAGACGGCAGCCCACCAGGCTCCCCCATCCCTGGGATTCTCAGGCAAGAACACTGGAGTGGGTTGCCATTTCCTTCTCCAATGCATGGAAGTGAAAAGTAAAAGTGACGTCGCTCAGTCGTGCCTGACTCTTAGCAACCCCATGGACTGTACCAGGCTCCTCCATCCATGGAATTTTCCAGGCAAGAGTACTGGAGTGGGTGCCATCACCTTCTCCAGCAGGGCACCTAGAACATAGTAACTACCAATACATCGGAGCTGTGAGAATCGTGACCTGGAGATCATGGGCGTTCCCAGAGCCTGTGAACTTCTCCTTATGTCTCCACAACGAGCCCAGAGCAACATCTATCTGCTTTGCCAGGTAGCGTTTCTAAGAATCCTATGATCGAAGCAATGTTTCTTTTAGGCAGACAAAGACATAAACACAAAGCATCAAGTCTTACCCCATGAGGTTAAAAATTCAGCGGCATATCGATAGAGGCGGTTCATGATCTCTATCACGATGGCGTAGATTATGCTGGGCACGTACAACAAGATGCTGGTCCACTCAGACCCGCTGTCCTCATGCAGGCCCAAGGCCCAGGCCTCCATGTCGAAGTAAATCATCATGACAAACAGAGAGAAATAGAGACAGAGGCACACGAAGGGCAGGGAGACCAGGTAAATTCGCAGCTGTCTCTTGTAGCTGGGGTAGAGTGGCTCCTCCCGGCCAGTGACTGGGTTGATACCCAGGACTCCGTGATACCCTGGCCGGGGCTCCTCGAACTTCCTCTTCATGACCAGGGTACCCCACCGGTAGGTCATGCTGGCACAGCCTCGCTTCCACACTTCCAAGATCACGGTGGACCAGATCAGGTTGAATGAGGCGAAGATCACGTACTTGTCATAGTCTTCCCACGCAAACAAGTAGTAAGGTAACCCAATGATGGCCATGGGGATTAAGGCAAACGTGAAATACTCCAGAAATCCAAAGTAAAGAGCGATGGTTTCTCCAAAGTAGCCACGAATTCTGTCTACAATCAGAGGGGGAAAAAAGAGACCTTTAGCACAGGCTGCCAAAGACTTTTTTTTTTAATCATTTCAAGTAAGCTTACTCACTTTACTTAAGTGGGGATCATTTAACAACCTATTTCCCAATCAGTGTATAATAGTAAATTCATCCTCCATCAAGTACAAAAGTCCCACTCGTGTGCAGAGCAAGCGGGACACCTCCCTGAGCTTCGGGCTCAGGCCACAGCTCCTGGGGCTGCTCTGCAAGGCATCCTGGGGCTGCTTCTCTTTACCTCCTCACTGATGGATGCCCTCTCCACAAGGAAAAACTCACGTTGGGCTCATCCCAAATCGCCAAGGTTCCTAGTTTAAATTCAGCCATGGCCAATGAACCATCTTTTTATTTTTTTTACTGGCCATACCTCTCAGAATGCAGAACCTCCCCAACCAGGGATGGAACCCATGGCCCCTGCAGTGGATGCATGGAGTCTTAACCACTAGACCACCAGGACGTCTCACAGCCAATGAACCATCTTAATTTGGGGGTTTACTTTATGGTCCCCATTTTTATCTCACTTTAATACTTTAGAGTAATAGGGGTTATTTTCAAAGAAGACTCCCCATCCATAGTATCCTGCTTCCCCACTACCCAAAGCTATATATTTTCACCAATGCGTCATGGCAAACTTTTCAATACTCTGAAGAAAAATTATTCAAAAGCACAAACAATATTCTACATGTTAACTTCTAGAACAGCCATGGAACACATTTATCTAAACTTTCATACACCCACTGGGCAGAAGAAGGGCCAAGCAACATCACTGTTAATTGTCTGTGAACGTGACACCAGCTAACTAACGCAAAAGAGGTCACAAACACTGTGTCCTTTGTCAGCCACATCTACGTGGGCCAGTTCTTAGACTGCAAAAGCAGCCTGCCTTGGGACCAGGATGGGATGCAGGCGGTAAGGGAGGTGTAATAGTCAGAATTAGTACTTCTTGATTAATTACATGCAGTTTTAAAAAAAGAAAAACACACTGCTTTAAGATAATGCATCAGATCAGTCTATAGGGATGGTGCAGATTAAACAAAGATACTATTTTCCTCTCTCTTTAATTCTTCTATTAACTCAGGAGCATGCTAAAATTAAAAAAAAAAAAAACAAACAAAAAAACCAGAGGGTATGACAAACTAACCTCAAATGAGAATTACAAGCAATTTTAAAAAAAAGAAAAAGACACTCATGGGCCCTGGCTCCAAATCAAACCACCTCTCTCTTTTGATCTCAGGGCAAGTTCAAGATCGTCCTGAGCCCCAGCTCTCCCAGAGGCCTGAAGACCACTACTACACCCGTGCTCAGCCTTCACCATCAACTCGCTTTTCCCCACTCACTTTCTAAGATATAGCTACTGGAGACTGTCACTTTCAAGATCTAGAAGTAATATTTAAATTTACAGCCACCTAAAGGCTAAACAAAGTGAAATAATGTCATATAAGTGAAACATAAAATGATTTTTACATCACCTGGAACTATCAACATTTTTCCTTTCAAAGAATTCAAGTAAAAATTCAAAATGCAATTTCAAAATTGGACCCTAAAATGAGTTTTTGCTCATTATGACAATATTATAATGACCGTTTTCAGAAATGGAAACTTAAAGAAAATTTTAGAGGAATTCCTTTAAACAAAGTCAAAAAGGCAATGTTCATTAAAGAAAAACTGACAGTAATACTTATGGTGAAAACTACCAGCTTAAATATAATCTTTATGCTTAAAAAAGTCACTAAACCAAAAAACTTGAACATCCATATTGACATAAGTTTACACAGAATAATGTTCAACATCCACTGAATAAATTAATGGTTATTCTTCTAAGTGTCTTCAGAGAAAATGGAAAGATCCAGTAATGCACACCAAGATCCTTATGAATTATCTCAAAAGATGCCTAGGCCTGCTAGTCTGCTGCTAAGAATGAGCAGAGCTTGGCCTACTCCAAATAATTACCTCTAAAGAAACAGCAATTTTCAAATATGACATATTCATGGTCAAAGTGGATTCTTACAAACTATGTTCTACAACAAATTAAACACACACTCAGGATGGCCACACAGGATGGATCGTCTGTGTCACCGGTGACATTTAATAAAAGCCTGTAATTCACTTCATCTAAAATGATATTAAGTATAAAATAAATAGATCATGCAACCCACCTTATCCTCCTCACCATTTTTTTTTTTTTGCCCCCACATAGCTGGTAAATCCTGCCCATCACAGAATTAAATATCCACCCAAGAAGGACATCACCACTGCTGTGTCCTCCTCTAAGAGAGTTGGCACTGACACGTACCTATGGGCTGAAACTTCAAGGTAAATCGAGTATACCAGGTGTCCTCAAGCTTCTTCAGGGCCTCGTTGTCATGCAGTGGGAACACTTGAACCACAATGCCAGACGTGAGCAGCCTCCTCACTGTGGAAGGAAAGTATGAGATGGGTTTGAGATTTCTCGTGACACACTTTCATCAAAGGCTACTCAGACTCTCCAGGAGAGAAAAGGGCTACATAAAGACCAGTCCTGTCCTGCCTGCTCCCAAGGGATATTCTTCTGTTCTTCAGGATGTCAACATCTTTACTATTTTCTTTGACTATGAAAGCAATACAAGTTGATGTAAAATTTTCAATCTTACAGAAATGCACAGATTAGAACTGGAGAGGCCCTGGTTGTTCTCTCCCTTCCACAAAAAAATAACCACTGTAAATAGCAATTAAGTATATAAGCTGACTTCAAAATAAACACCCATAAATATTTATTTTAGATACAAAAGGAACCATTTGCTACACATCATTCTGTAATCTCATGGAGTGATAGTAAATGATGAATGTTTCTCAATGCCAATGTAAACAGAACATGAATATCCTTTTACATAGTGTCATAAGATTCCCTTCCATGAAATGCAATAATTGAACTAACCCTCTATTGAAAAATATTTATTTCCTTTTTTGGCTATTAGAAATAATGTTAAAATTCTTGTAGATATAACTTATCCCACGTGCCTATGATTTCCTTGTATATACTTAGAAGTGCTAGGTCCAAGAGCAGAACATATGTGTATTAAACTTAGATACATATTACAAAACAGCCTCTAGAAAAATTTTACTCATCTGTCTTCCCACTACAGTGAAAATAAGATGTTCAATTCATGCTCACTGATACAGGGTATTTTCAAAACCATTTTTCTCTTTTCTAATCTGCTAACAAAGGCTTACATTCACAGCCAGCAAATACCAAAAAAAAAAAAAAAAAAAAAGACTTCCTGCATTCAGCAATCATTTGGTATGATCCTAACACTTGTGCACATATCTAGGCGATGAGACAGGCTGGGACCTGGGACCCTTCACAGAAGTGTTTGCACCTGGACAAAAGTCCCTTGCAGCAACAGAATATAAGGGACTAAAACTTACCTTACAGAGGCCAGGTGCAGTTGGAGCAAATTATGAACAGTGAGATTGAAAAAGGCCACAAACAACTGCTACTTCTGAGGCGCTGAGAGCAGAAGCAGGGTACTGCCATGATTCCTGCACACAGCACCACTGAGGGGGTGGAGAGAGCAGGTAACGCCGCCCTCCATCCTGACCCACCAATCCTCGCCCACCCTCATACCTGACCCTGTCCCCTGCCCTGCACCCCCAGGAGCGAGCAAGGGTATGGGTTACTGCTTTCCCATGTGCTGCAGCATGAGTCCCAGTAAAGCCCTGTATGAATTTCACCTGGCCTCTTATCAATTCTGTTGAACAAAGAGGCCAAAAACCCAGGTTAGTTATAGAAAGACAAACACTTTTAACTAAAGACAATGTCCCCTAGTGATAATAAATGAACATGGGGTAATCTTTCACCCATAATTATTTAGAGTGATTCTGGGTGGGCAGGTCTTCGGGTCTTTCTGAGGAAATGTGTTCTGTTCACGGAGAACTCAGATGCACTGCCTTATGCCCTATCTGGGCACATGGGGTACTTTTCACACGAGTTCCCAGCAGTCTCGTCCTAAAGACTACAGCCGCTTATAAAATGGAACTCATCAAGAGAGAAAAGCCTGCTGTTTGCATCCGTGGATAAGCTCTGAGTACTTTAAGGTTTATCAGCTCATCTCTACTGAGGGCTGCCTTCTTTATCTCCAATCTAACTTGTTCCCACAGACAAGTGATGAGCATATCAGGCAGCAGGCCCCTCAAGGAGGACAGCAAATAAGGATCTGCAGCATGGAAGAGAAACACGATATAAGTTCTCCACGTAGATATACTACGTGTGACAAAGAGAGACGGCGCCTCAGGACAGAGGTCCTATTACAAACCCTTCAGTGTCATTTCTAAAAAAACCTAACTTCTTAGAAATGAGGGGGAAAAAAGGATAATAAAGAGGAGATATTTGATACCAACAATAGGAAAAATTATCAAGATGACCACGAAGGATACTGTCTTTGGTTAAATTTGTCTCAGGTACATGTAGAAGTATTAAAATCATACTGGTCAAAGGACTGCTGGAAGCAGGAAGTGTTTTTCTGATTTTGATACTTGCTGTTGGTGAACGTAGGCCTTTGTTATCAAGTTAGAAAAGATAAAACTGATGTTGAAGATATAAGAAAAAGCACAAAAAGGAAAAAACAAAAAGGATTCTTAATAGCTGATTCTCCTTACATCTCATGCATAAGTTATACAGAGGGGAAAAGTCTTGAAAAGCTAGGGGTGTGATAAAAAGCCTCATTCTCCATGACTAAAAAAGGTATATACCCAAAACATTAACAACTAGAGCAAAAAAGCATACGGTTTAAGTTATATCAGCTCTGGTGCTGTCAAATCCATTTTTAAAACATTTTTATTTTTGAGTGTTATAGTGAATTGTTTTCTTCAGCTAACAGGAGTGAAAGTCAATCACCCACATCAGTTCTCATTCTTAGCTCTTACTGAGGGATGCACAGCTGTATCTTACTGTTCTATCACTATCCTTTCCAACTACTACACCAAGTTTAACTTTGAACTGACTTATGGCATCTAAATTACTATTTTACTATTTCTAAGCTCTTTTTAAAGGAATTGTTCCATTCTGCTATAGAAGACATTCAAGGCCTGCATAAAAAGCCACTTGTAAACCTCTAAAAATAGGGTTGCAAACTAAGGGACTTAGAGAGACTATAAAGCTTCAAGTCCTAAATTACTGGGCTTCTCTTCACCACCAGTGCCAAAAGCATGGTTCTGGTTTCAGCTTCTAAAAATAGAGGAGGTGTTTTGTTTTGTTTTTTTCCTTCAGTCAGTCCTTGGACTTTTCTCTTGTCAGCTAAAAATGTAATTAACATGAGCCTTACCGTCAAAGGAAAATATAATGCTGTCTGTGCCTATTTAAAGAAAGGAACAGTTTAGGACTTCCCGGGAGGTCCAGGGGCTGACTCTGTGTTCCCAAAGTAGGGGGCCCAGGTTCAATCCCTGGTCTCTCTCTGGTCGGGCAACTAGATCCCACATGCTGCAACTAAGATCCCATGTGCCGAAATCAAGACCCGGTGCAGCCAAACAAACAAAAATAAATATTAAAAAATAAAGAAAGGAACAATTTAAACCAGGATTCCTTTAAGAATGCTGAATGATCCACTGTCAAGCACTAGGACTATTACCGATTACAGACGTTTAAGAATGAGTCACACTAACCATAATCTAATTTAAGGGAGACTATACCTTGGCTTATACTAGGACCCTCTAAATAAAATAACGCAATGACAATACTAACACAGCCTTCAGTTAATGTGACATAAAAGTAAACACAGAAGTCCCTCTCACAATTCCTTACAGTGTCTCTTTGCAACAGGGAGGAACAGGTGACGCTGCCTGCAATCCAGCAGAGGGGTGATGAGCACCCAGTACCCACAGGGAGAGGAGGCTGCACGGGGAACACAGGGCCCTTGCCGCCCCTGCCACTGGCCCCCGTCCCAGGCCCTGCCTGCATCTAGCGCTCAGGTGTGAACAGACCCCTCCTGTCTTAAAGAGGAACAAACTGCTTCTCAGGGATACCTGTGTTTTCAAAATGCATTTTTATATTCCGGCATTGCTTTCATCCCTGCTTAACATAATAACTGCAAATATGTATGTGGCAAAACACAGTGTGTGTAGAGACATACAGATATAGATACACAGATATACGGTACGATACCCAGCAATACACACAAGCACACACATCAACGGTTTGTCTTATATGCATGCCTGCTACAGGATATTTACTTGACATTCTCTCTATTATTCTCATAAGGCAATAATTTTAGAAGCAGAATATATCTGAAATCTGTATACGCTAAGAGTCGGACATGACTAAGCGACTTCACTTTCACACATTGGAGAAGGAAATGGCAACCCACTCCAGTATTCTTGCCTAGAGAATCCCAGAGATGGGGGAGCCTGATGGGCTGCCGTCTATGGGGTCGCACAGAGTCGGACATGACTGAAGTGACTTAGCAGCAGCATACAAAGTTGTGGTGGCAGGGGGCAGGGTTCTCCTGCACACTGAGGGGTGAGAAACTACTGTCCCCGTACCCAGAATGCAGGCTGAGGGGGTGCTCCCTGTCTGGGACCGCAGCCAGACCAGAGACACAAGGCTGGAGGAGGGAAAGGGCACGTCTGCCGTCTTGGGAAAAGCGCTGCCTAGTGGCACGAAGGGATGGACATAGGCAGCACAGCAGCTGTGGTACTGGTTGGCCAAAGACAGACGGAAAGGTCAAACCCAGCAACACTCCTCTTAAGAACAGGGCTCCAGGGATTTAGCCCTCCCTGGTGGTCCAGTGGTTAAGAGTCCACCTTCTAAGGCAGGGGATGAGGGTTCCATCCCTGGTCCAGGAACGAACAGCCCACATGCCACAGAGCAGCTAAACCCATATACCACAACTACTGAGGCCAAGCACCGCAACAGAAACATCCTGCATGAGGCAACTAAGACCCAACACAGTCAAATAAATGAAGGAATAAAGAAAAGGGCTCCACAGAGGCTCTAAGATGACCCAAGGAGAACACACTGTCAGGCAGAATCCCAGTTCCTGACCACCACAGTTCCTGACTGGAGGCCCCCCAACATCCCCTCTTCCCAATATACACACTTCCTTCCCAGAACAGCTGGTCTGGAAAAAATAGGGGTTCATTAAAAAAATAAGCAAATGCCACAAAGAAACTGACATCAAACTATGCAAGAATACTATAAGAGAATAGAGGAAAGTCATTTTTTTTTTAAATGCAGAGAAGAAACACAGCAAAAAAGTTACAGCATAGAGCAAAGAAAAATTATGGAATTCTTCAAGGAGTTCATGAAATTAAAGCAAGCCATACCTCTGAAATTAAAATCAAGAAAAACCTATGAGAGCTGAAGGTGGGAGCCTGGAAAAGCAAAATATCAGAAAAATAAAACTATTGCAGATACAAAGAAAGTCACAGTAAAAGCTACTGAAAAAGTAAAGATTCAAAGAACAAAGCTGGAAAATGGTGGACATGCCTAAAAAATTACATAAAAACTTTAAAGTATTTCAAGAATATATAAGACATATATATATAAGTATATACATTACATACATATACACACACACATACACAAATGGCATTCTTAAAGACAAGAACAGAAAATAAAACGAAATAACTCTTCAAAGGTAACTGAAGAAAATGGTTTTGAAATCATGGTAATCTTTAATCTGCACAGCAAAGACGATATGTCCAACAAAATACTGCTACAAGATAATTAATATCAAGACATACACAGATAACTGGAAATGCAGACAAAGAGGAATGATAAGCATCTACATTCAAGTTTCTAGACATTTCCCAAAAGTCATACAGGTCCACAAGGAGAGCAAGCAAAAGCATCTATGCCACATCACTAACTCAGAGACATAGGAAAGTACATAACGCAGTTTACAGGGAAGCCAGGCAGCAGAGAGTGAACACACTCTTGGTTCCCGAGCGCACACGGGACATTTTCCAAGACAGACCATATGTTAGGCCTCAACAGATTTAAAAAGATATGGATTATAAAAAGTATCCTCTGACCATGGCGGGATAAAGTTGGAAATCAATAACAGAAGGAAAACTGAGGAATTCACAAATGTGTGTAAAGTAAACATCACATTCTGAAACAGCCAGTGGGTCAAGGAAGAAACTACAGGGGAAATTAGCAAATACCTAGAAATGAATGAAAACCAAACACAATATACCAAAACATATGGGACACAGAGAAAGCAAGTCTAACGGGGCAGTTAATAGCAATAAATACTTATATTTAAAAACAAGAAAGATCTCAAATGACAACCTAATTTTACTATTAAGGAATCAGAAGAAGAAGAGCAATTTAAACCCAAAACTAGCAGAAGGAAGAAAATAAAAAAGATTGGAGCAGAGATAAACAGGATAGAAAGATAACAGAGAAAATTACAAAAACCAAAAGTTGGTTCTTTGAAAAGATCAACAAAACTGACAAATATTTAGCTAGATGAACTGAGAAAAACAGACAACATAAAACTACTAAAATCAGAGATGAAAATGGGTATGTTACTATTGATTCTAAAGAAAGCAGAAAGATTGTAACAGTATACTATGAATACTTGTACACCAACAAACTGGCTAGCCTAGATGAAATGGACAAATTCCTACAAACACAAAACATAGCAAAACTAAATCAAGAAGGAAGAGAAAATGTAAACAGATTTATAATTATAAAGCAGCAACTAAAAAAATCTCACGACAAAGAAAAAACCAGAACTTGATACCTTTACTGGTGAATTTTACCACTATTTAAAGGAAAACTAATACCAATCCTTCTCCAATTTTCCTCAGAAATTTAAGAGGAAGGAACACTACTAACTCACTCTGTGAGACCAGAATTACCCTGACACAAAGTCAGACAAAAGCACTACAAGAAGAGAAAACTACAGACCAATATCCCTTATGAACAATGAGGCAAAAATCCTCAGCAAAATACTAGCAAAGTCAATTCGGCAACATGTTAAAAGGATTATATACCATGACAAGTGGGATTTATTCTGAGAATTCAAGGATAGTTCAATATACTAAAATCAACCTATGTAATACATCACATTAACAGAATGAAGGGGAGAGGGAAAAAAAAAACAACTCACATCATGCTGAATGGTGAAAGAATGAAAGCTTTCCTCTAAAATCAGAAATAAGACAAAGATGACCACTTTCATCACTTTTATTCAAATGCTATTGGAAGTTTTAGCCTGAGCAAATAGGCAAGTAAAAGAAATAAAAGACATCAACACTGAAAAGTTAGAAGTAAAACTATCTCTGTTCACAGATGATATCATCTTATATGTAGAAAACCCTATAATTTCCACAAAAATACTATCAAAGCCAATAAATGAAGTCAGTAAAGTAGCAGGACACAAAGTCAGCACCTAAAAATCAGTTTCATCTCTATACACTAACAATGAACTATCTGAAAAGATAAGTATGAAAACAATTCTATTTTCAATAACATCATGAAGAATAAAATACTTAGGAATTAACTAAGAAGGTGATGGGCTTCCCTGGTGGCTCAGATGGTAAAAAATCTGTCTCCAGTGTGGGAGACCCAGGTGGAATCCCTGGGTGAGGAAGATTCCCTGGAGGAGGGAATGGCAGCCCACTCCAGTATTCTCGCCTGGAGAATCCCATGGATGGAGGAGCCTGGAAGGCTACAGTCTGTGGCGTCACAGAGAGTCAGACATGACTGAGCTACTGACACACAAGGAGATGAAAGATGATACAAATAAAAACTATAGAACGATGCTAAAGGAAATTAAAACATATATAGAGACATATCCTATATCCCATGGGAGTTTATCTTATTAAAATGTCAATACTATCCAAAGTGATCTACAGATTCAATGCAATTCCTACCAAAATCCCAATGATGTCTTCTGCAAAATTAGAAACACCCATCCTAAAACACATATCCAGTTTCATGGAAACTCAAACAGCCAGAACAACTTTAAAGAAGAAAAACAAAACTTCCTGATTTCAAAACTTACCACAAAGCCATAATAATCAAAACAGTGTCATACTAGCATACAGACAGACTATACAGGCCAAAGGAATAGAATAGAGAGCTCAGAAACAAACCCTCACATATGTGGTCAAATGATTTTTACAAGAGTACCAGGGCAACTCAATGAGTGAAGAATAGTTTTTGACAAGTGGATGCTAGGAAAACTGGATATCCACATGCAAAAGAATTAAGTTGCTTAACACCATACACAAAAATTAACTCAAAATGGATTAAAAACCTAAACATAAAATCCAAAACTACAAAGTTCCTAACATAAAACACAGAGAATAAGCTTTAGGACAGTGTCTTTGGTGATAATTTCTTAGATATGAACCAAAGGTACAGGAAAATGTTAAAATTTTGTGTATCAAAAGACAGTATCACCAAAGTAAAAATTGGCAGCCCACAGAATGGGAGAAAACATCTGGGGAAAAACATTTGCATATCATATACCTCATAAGGGATTAATATCCAGAATACATAGAGAATGCCTAAAACTCAACAAAGACAACAAAAACTTGATTCAAAAATAGGCAAAGGACTTACATAGACATTTTTCCAAAGAAGACATATACTCAGTATCAACAGTCATTGCTAAGTCATTTCAGTCGTGTCCAACTCTGTGTAACCCCACAGACGGCAGCCCACCAGGCTCCCCCGTCCCTGGGATTCTCCAGGCAATAACACTGGAGTGGGCTGCCATTTCCTTCTCCAATGCATGAAAGTGAAAAGTGAAAGTGAAAAGTAAAATTGAAGTCACTCAGTCGTGTCCGACCTCAGCGACCCCATGGACTGCAGCCTTCCAGGCTTCTCCATCCATGGGATCTTCCAGGTAAGAGTACTGGAGTGGGGTGCCATTGCCTTCTCCTCAACAGTCACTAGGTTAAGTGCAAGTCAAAAACTACAATGAGATAGCACCTCATACCTGTTAGGATGGCTACTATCAAAATATCAGAACATTGGGCAACTGTGGGCAAGGAAGTGGAGAAACTGCAATGCTGTACACTGTTGGCGGGAATCTGAAATGGTACAGTCCCTGTGGAAAACAGGATGCAACTACTCTGAAAAAGTTAAAAACAGAATTACCATACGATCCAGGAAGTCATTTCTTGTTATACACCAAAAAGAACTGAAAGCAGGATCTCAAAGAAATATCTGTATACCCATGGTCATTACATCATTACTCACAATAACCAAAAAGTGGAGGCAACCCAAGCAGCCACTGATGAAGGAGTGAATAAACAATATGCGGTATATACATACAATGGAACACTGCTGCTGCTGCTGCTAAGTCGCTTCAGTCGTGTCTGACCCTGTGCAACCCCAGAGACGGCAGCCCACCAGTCTCTGCCATCCTTGGGATTCTCCAGGCAAGAACACTGGAGTGGGTTGCCATTTCCTTCTCCAATGCATGAAAGTGAAAAGTGAAAGTGAAGTCGCTCAGTTGTGTCCGACTCTTAGCCACCCCATGGACCGCAGCCTACCAGGCTCCTCTGTCCATGGGATTTTCTAGGCAAGAGTACTGGAGTGGGGTGCCATTGCCTTCTCCACAATGGAACATTGTGTAGTCAGTCTTAAACAGAAGGGAATTCTGACATCTGCTACAACAAAGATAAACCTGGAGGACATTACACCAAGTGAAATATGCCAGTCACAAAAAGAGAAACACTGTGTGATTTCACTTATTTGAGATACACAGAATAGTCAAAATGGTCAAGACAGAAGTAAAATGGCGGTTGCCAGGTCTTAGAGCAAGACAAGGTGGGAGAGTGATTATTTAACGGATACAGCGTGTCAGTTTCACAAGATGGAAAGAACTATGGAGATGGATGGTGTTGATGGCTGTAAAACATTATGAATGTATTTAATACCACTGAACTGTACATTTAAAAGTTTTGGAAATGGTAAATTTTATGTTATATGTACTTCAGCACATTAAAGAAAAAAGAGAGAAACTTAAGAGATATAATAACAACAACAAAAAAAAACGAGTGATCTATGATTGGATCTTGGTACAAACAAACTATTTGGTGACAAGTGAGAAAGTCTGAATATGGACTGACTTGGGCATCTGTCCTCCTGGATGACACTGATTATTATAAGGAAATGAGACTGGGGACACAAAAACTGATATGTTTAAAGAATTTCTTAGGCAGCAAAAATGCTCTGGGCCTTGCTATTATCTGGGTTTTAGGAAAATTTGGAATTACATGTCATAAATACTTTCAGTCTACAAACTGATATTTTCATTCAAACGGAATTATACAAAATCAGAAAGTTACAAACTGCTAATTTGCATTCAGGTATGACGTCCCACTGCGACTCTTCTTAAGCCTTTCTATGTTTGTATCTGTTCATACCCAGTGAGATGAGAGGAGATGGGAGGAAGGCTCCAGGAGAAGACCATGTGTCTAGTTTTCATTCCTCCACAGATTTTCATTACACTATAATGTCTGGGCATACGGTAAACTTGGCTAATTTTAACTGAGTAATATGCAAATGCATTCACACTGAATTTTAAGCTTACTGAATGCTGTGAACCTTGATAAAGAAGAAGTTGAGAACCATAAAGAACAAATAAGTTGATCTAAAGCAACAATATCATGAAGGTCTAAAGGCAAAATATATAATGGTGAAAAAATAAACTATTGTAAAGTTGTGTAAGTTTTTCAGTAAGGGTGGAAAAAGTCATTATAATCTGTTATTTACATATACTAAGCAAAATATAATTGCATTAGAATGTATATTCGTGAAATTAGTTGATACAATAACTTACATAATGATTTTCCTGGGTACAATTTTGCCTGCGGATAACCAGGGATCATTTTTTCATCTCTGGCTCGAAGATTTTCAAGTTCATGTTTGATAATGAATTGACGTTCTGCCATGCTGAGGAAATCATCGTTATCATCTAAAACAAAACAAAAATTCATAGTTATTTTCTCAGTATTAGCCAAAATAAAATCTAAAATATTCAAATAACCTGGGATTATGAAATAATGGTATAGACAATAAGTAATTACCATAAAGAGTAATCCAAGTAATAAAAATTACACAGAAAAGGATATAAGAATAAAAATATTCTGTAATGCCTTCACATACTACAGTTCTTCAATCATCACGCTAATGATTGTATGGCTCAAACAACCAAATGCAGGGCAACAACTTGCTTGCCCTCATTTAACTGAAATGAACAGAAAGTAATATATTCTTTAACAATATTTTTAACTAGGAATGGACCTGAAGTTTGCCTACAAGGCAAATACTCTTCAAAACTCTCAAGCCCAGGCCAATTTCCTTGTGGAATCCAACATCCCTCACATAAATGAAGGAGAAGAAAGTCTGATAAGAAAATAGTGTCATTTTTTGACAGGTGAATCCCCTCAAATGTGGTGAATTCCACCTCAATCATTTATTTACCAATATATAAAAATCCAGAGTGACTGAGTCTGAAGAAGTCCAATTGTATCTTCTAACTCTGAAAGGCCTTGGAAGGACCAGCTAGTTTGGTTCTGAAAGCAACCTCCCACTCTGCTTTCACAGCCATCCTGGATTTCACAGTTCTTTCCAGAAATCACTCTCTTCTGAGAGTGATTTTGAGGCCAGAACAGAAGCAAGACAGGGGATTACAGGATATGAAATACTACTGTGCTTCTTACTTATATCAATCTAATGAGCATCACCATTCTAAGACTTAGAATTATATAAATAAGTGACATATGTCATCTTAGTTTATGATCATCTATTCCAGAGGCTATCAAGTAAATCTGCAACCCCAAACCTGATCCTACCTGGTTTGATAAATAAAATTTTATTGGTACATAGCTTCATTCATTTGCTTCTTATGGCTGCAGGCTGCTTTTGCTTGACAAAGGTTGTGCTGAATAACTCCGACAGATCATAGCGTCCACACAGCCTAAAATATTTACTATCGGGCCTTTTACTGGAAAACTTCGCTGACCCCTGATCTATTCATCAAAGACTTCATTTTGATAAACTGACTCTGATAGAAACAATCTCGGAACTTACCATCGAAATCTTTGAAGTTGTGTCGGGTCCCATACGTGAAGGCTCTCATGGTGTTATCACTGCACTCTTTCACCAATCCCACTGCTTCCGCCCCCAGCAGCAATCGAATCTTGGAGGCACCGACAAGATATAAGTTCTGATTTTCTAGTGTTTCTTTCTCATATTTATTTAACAATGGTCTAAACAACAGCTGAGCGCCTTCGGAAACAAAAGATGAGCACAATCTCGGAAACTGATAAACAGAAAAGTTTCAAATATGAAAGCCTTTTAAATAAGTATTCTGTTTCTAGTTTGGCCGAAGGCAAATAAATTATATTAACAATTTAAATCCATCTCCCAAATAAATAACAAATAAAAGTAAGTTGGGGAAGGCAGTTCTTTATAGCTTTTTGAAATAAATGCCAAAACTGGAAAATGTAATAAGTGGCCTGTCAGTTACTCAAATTAGAAGTAGATATTAGACAAGAATCAAATACTTGTTAGCTCTAAATATAAAACTGCACTAAGTAAAAATATGAAGCAAAAGGATATAATATAAAAAATACAAAAACTTAAGAAAATTAATTTGAAATAAAATATCCCAATAAAAATGCAACAAATGTAACACAATTATAGAAGACTGCAGATTGTGTGAATGTTAAATACTGAATAATAAAGAGTGAAATAATTTTCCAATGATTATTCCCATAAATATTAATACATTCAATTAGGTTTAAAGTAGATATTGTTATTTGATAATGTATATGTAATTATTTCACTTAGAAGACTGTAGAAAAAGGAATTTTTCCTAATTTTTAATTTCTATCTATATCAGAGTTTTTAAGGTATGTTTATATCTTTACTATTTATCCTCTATGAAGTGTTGACAGGAGTTATAAAAATACCAATCAGATGGAACAGGATAATGAGCAGAATTTATATTTTACTTACCCAGGGGGTTAATAAGGTTAACTTGCTATGGCATTATTATTTAGGTACTTTACAACAGAGGCGTTAAAGGCTTTAATTAAAAAATAAATAAAAGATATGTTCAATTTAAAGAAAACACAAATGGCTCTTAAACGGAAAATCCTTAATGTCATCCATATTAAGATAAATGCAAAACAACACCAATATGTAATTTTTCAATTCTCACACTACAAAAATCAAGTTAGATTGAAAAAATAGATGGTGGGGGTGTTAGCCACGAAAGTGCTCCACCCCACCCAGATCTCCCCTCCAAAGAATTTGCTGTGAAAAGCAGAGCTGACTGACACCATCTGCTTGTCCCCCTTTGGCTGCAGCACCCCCGCACCTAGGCCACAGGCTGAACCCCACGGGACAGTGGAATGAAGCCATTGTGCAATGCTGAGCCTGGCTAATATGTTCTCAGAACCATGCTGTAGTCTGAGGCTTTTCCTATCCAAGTCTCCTTCCTTCCCTCTCTCCTTTCACAAGCTTCAGACACGTACCTAAGTCAGAAGCCTATCACTGTCTAAGCCTGCTCCTTCCTACTTTATCCTTCTACAAATCATCCTCTCCACAAACCTCCTGTGCATTAAATCCCACTTGGCATCTCTTGCTTGAAAGACCCAAATGACCCAGCATGTAGGGAGGGTACTCTCAGACATGGCTAGGGGAACAAAACCTGCTATAACCTTCATGGAGAACCATTAGTCAGAATGCTGTTCTGAAAAAGAGCACTCTCTCATCGCAACCCCCCACACCTGAAGCAATGACTTGTTCATGTGATTCCTTTAGGATTTGTTTTCATGCCACCAGACAACATGCTTTTAGAGCTATTTATTTTAACTTTGGCAAATGAGGATTAAACTCTTTCCAACCCACCTCCCTCATTTCTACCCACCATTCTCATAACATTATATCATCCTTTTCATTCCGTCAACAGTACTTTCATTATTACGACTACATATAGTTGAGCCTTACAACATGCTATATTTTCCTTTCCTACAATTTACCATGTTCCCAAAAGTTGGTATCTATCTTGTTTCATAATGTGCTTAGTTTATTATATACTTACTGATAATTCAATCCCCCAAGCTAACTGATTAAGTCTTCCCTCAATACATTGCCATGAGAAAGAATCTGACAACATTATCTTTTCAGAGATCTTATCTTTACCCTCACATGTTGTTGGCAGCTGGGTGAGTTCAGAATTCTAGACTGAAACCATTTTCCTTCAGAAATGAAAATATTACTTCACTGCCTTCTAGCTTCCAGTGTTTCTGACCTATTTTCTATTTTTGGAAGTCTGTAGTGTCTTCCTGTCCCCAGGATTCTGAAACGTTCCAATCATATGTGCCAGTTTCAGCCAGTCTGGGCATTGCATGGGCCCATTCAATCTGAAAAAGCATACACCAGTCCTGAGATTTTCTTTGATGATTTCTTCCTCTCCTTTTTCTCTGTTTCATTTCTAGAACTCCTTTTATTCAGAGGTATATACCTCCTGGACATTTTTAGGGGGTGTTTTGTGTGGTTTTATGAAGTGTCTGATGAAGGACTGATGCTGAGGCTGAAGCTCCAACACTCTGGCCACCTGATGAGAAGAGACGATTCACTGGAAAAGACCTTGATGCTAGGAAAGATTGAGGGCAAGAAGAGAAGGGGACAACAGAGGATGAGATGGTTGGATGGCATCATTGACTTGATGGACAGGAGTTTGAGCAGACTTAGGGAGATAGTGAAGGACAGGGAAGCCTGGCGTGCTGCAGTTCATGGGGTTGCCGAGACACAACTTGGCGACTGAACAATGACAACAAAGTGTCTGCTCGTGTAAAATGCCCTCCACCTCTTTCCCAGGTCCAGCCCCCTTTCTGCCAGAGAGCTGAGGGTTAAACTTTGGCTTCCTCCATGAAGTCATCCCTTACCACCTGAAAAGCATCACCAAGCATCACTTCCTCCTTCCCTTTACTTTCATAGCAAGCACACATACAAGACTCATTTTTAAGTATCCCACGTTGTTTTCTAACAGCTTTTTCATTAGCTTTTTTCCTATTCCTTTGACTTCCTGGATCTAGCATTCAGTCTCCTCACCCTGACAGTAATATCTTTGCTGTCGGAGACACGTTTCTGTCCCTCTTAGCATCACAACCAACACGTAAAGAATACTCAAAGATATCATACATTTGACAAATTTTTATTAAGTACCTACTATGTACCAGGTACTGTACACAGGCATAGAGTTTACAGCTGTGAACAAAATCACTCAGGTTGTTTACAGTCTGAGAGACTTACAACCTAACGTTGACCTAAGACCTCCTTTCAAGTCCTAGGTATAGAACAAAGAGCAAAGAAATGAACATGAATTTTAAAAATAGATCAACCAGAAAACTGTGAAACACATTTGTAAATACAGTTTTACTCAAGTGGGCATGACTAACTCGGAGTAATATTCATTTACTCACCTCCATCCTTCTTTTTAGTGATGATCCTGGCTTTCAGCCATTCTTTGGTTTCCTCCTTGACATCCTGAGCAAGTTCTATGACGACCAAAGGCAGGAAAGAACTCTCATGAGTATCCAGAGCGGATAAGGTCACTTTCATCTTTGACAAACTTGCTGAAAATAAAAAGTAAACATGGGTTCTCAAGGAAAAAAAACAAACATAGACTATATCTGTATTTTCTCTTAATGAAAATTAACCACAATTCACCACAAGTCCGGCTTCTTAGACAAAAGGAATTTTCCCATGATCCAGATGGGTTACATGCCAGGCTCACCCAACGGTTCACAGCACTTGTGGGGGCCAGGCCCTGCACAAAAACAAGGGAACAACACCCTTGTTTGTAAGCAGATCAGAATATGGTGGAGGGGACATTCAGGTAAGTGATAGGATAACAGTGTGAAAGGTACTCTCACAAGAGGACTAAGAAAGTATTTACAGAGGGTGTGACTGACCTGAACAGGACTTAGAAGGATAAACGAGAGTTTGCCAGATGGACAATGGATGGCAATCCAGGTAGAGGAAATAGAGTGCCCCCTACAAAATAATGATGACAAATAGCCAAGAGACTCAGAGAAATAGAAGTGATTAGTTACGGCTGGAGCATGAACTATGTTTTAGGGGAGGGAGGATGGGAATGGACTGGAACCCAATGAGGGCTCCTGACTATTACAAAGCAACTGCGCCTTGTCAACATACAACAGAAGTCACCAATTCATCATCAGCAGGGAGCTGACACAGTCCAGCTTCATGTTGTGGTATGCAGTCTATGTCCCCAGCATCAGCTGCCCCTCCCAGTGTCCCTAACTTTCTCAGAGGGATCATCTTTATCTCTGTTACCAAGGCCTGAAAACTGTCACAGTCAATGTGGAGACCCACGGATGGTATCAGTCACTAAGGCCTAATGACCTCCCCTAAAGTGTTTCTCATGTCAGTCTCTCTAACTCAGTGATTCTCATCAGGGGCAATTTTCAGACTTTGGACTCCTTTATTCTAACTTTGTACTTAATGGAAGTTTTAATGACTCCAAAGCACAAGTGCAAATCAATTATTGGGTACAATCACAGAAGCAGTGACCAACAACACAGGGCATCTCTCCTTTCTTTGGGGGAACTCACGGTCTTGCAGCAAGCTGATCAAACAGACCAAGACTGGCCTGGACTCATAAGCTTTTGTTTTTCACTAACAGAGCATAAGTTTTGTTTGGGGCAACACAGGTATTATAAATTAATGCTGGATGCAAATTATACTACAGATACACCAGGAATGCTATTTCCAGGTATCAGCCAAGTGAGAGTCAGCAGGCTAGGCTGCCAGGTCAAAATAGGACTGAGTTCTCACCTTCAAATAGCTGATAATGTGGTCAGGAATTATATAGAATGACAAAAGAGTTAGCAATTAGAGCTATGGGAACTCAGAATACCTCATACACAAAAGTTAATGGTCCAGCAAAGAGGGAAGCATGTTCTATGCAGGGAGCAACACATGTAAAGTCAATGAAGTGAGGGTGAAGTCCTGACCAGAGCACGGTGATAACATGTTTGTAAGCTGCAACCATATGGGAAAGTCTGCTGCCATTTACATCTGACTCAATAGTCAGTAAGAAGTCACAGGAGGTTTATGAGCAGATGACTGACTATGTGCCAGGGTGATACAAAACCCAACAGGTACATTTAGGGGGCTTTGTCCTGGTATTCTTTCAATTCCTTTGAATCTCTGAAATTCCTCGTAACAAAAAGTTTGGGAAAAGGTTAATTTACCAATAGACTATAGAGGCTTACCATCATCATCTTTTACATGGAAATATCAAATACAACAAACATTAATCATGGGGTTACCATGGGCCAGGTCACGATGGAGTCTAAAGGTACAGAAGTAAATAACATCAATATCTTACTTTTGAGAAGCGAGGGTACACCAAATCATTCTAACACACAGACTCGGTGCTGGGTTGACAAAAAAGTTCATTCGGGTTTTTCTATTGCACCTTATGGAAAACGTGAAAGAACTTACTGGCCAACCCAATATAATAGCAATAACCAGAAGGGCAGGGGCAAACTGAGGAGGGAAAAGGACTTTCTGGGAAGGGAGCCTGAGAACTAGTAACTTGGAAAAGATACACAGATGACTCCAAGGTTTCTAACCAGGGACATGGGAAGAATGGCTGTATGTGAGCAAACAGCAAAGACGGAAGGAATGGTGAGGTTAAGGACAATAAAGAAAGGGTTCAAAAGGGCGTATGTGCACAGGCATCAAAGGTCAAAGCTTTTTCGCCTTTATGCACTGCCTAATGTATGTCAGAAAGTGAAGAGGAACTAAAAAGCCTCTTGATGAAAGTGAAAGAGGAGAGTGAAAAAGTTGGCTTAATGCTCAACATTCAGAAAACGAAGATCATGGCATCTGGTCCCATCACTTCATGGCAAATAGATGGCAAAACAGTGGAAACAGTGTCAGACTTTAATTTTGTGAGCTCCAAAATCACTGCAGATGGCGACTGCAGCCATGAAATTAAAAGACGCTTACTTCTTGGAAGAAAAGTTATGACCAACCTAGATAGCATATTCAAAAGCAGAGACATTACTTTGCCAACAAGGCCCATCTAGTCAAGGCTATGGTTTTTCCAGTGGTCATGTATGGATGTGAAAGTTGGACTGTGAAGAAAGCTGAGTGCCGAAGAATTGATGCTTTTGAACTGTGGTGTTGGAGAAGACTCTTGAGAGTCTCGGACTGCAAGGAGATCCAACCAGTCCATTCTAAAGGAGATCAGTCCTGGGTGTTCTTTGGAAGGAATGATGCTAAAGCTGAAACTCCAGTACTTTGGCCACCTCACGCGAAGAGTTGACTCATTAGAGAAGACTCTGATGCTGGGAGGGATTGGGGGCAGGAGGAGAAGGGGACGACCGAGGATGAGATGGCTGGATGGCATCACTGATTCGATGGACATGAGTTTGGGTAAACTCCGGGAGCTGGTGATGGACAGGGAGGCCTGGTGTGCTGTGATTCATGGGGTCGCAAAGAGTCAGACACAACTGAGTGACTGTATTGAACTGAACTGAATTTAAGTGAAAGAAATGGCAACCCACTCCAGTATTCTTGCCTGTAGAATCCCATGGACAGAGTGGCCTGGTAGGCTACAGCCCATGGGCTCGCAAGAGTTAGACACAGTGACTAAACCACCACCAAAGTGAGTGAGAATTATTCACAATCAACAAGTCATAAAACAATCTTTCTGAGAAACTAGAGGCAGATTTCAGTTCTCAACAAGCATATGGGCTCTATCTAGAAATTCACAGTAAATACTTGCTCCTTTCAGTTTTGAAACATGACCTTAACCTTAAAAAGATGTCCCATATGTTACAGACAAAAATGTCACAATCTCTGATATACAAAGAATTCTTACAAATCAACAACAGGAAAATAGAAGAAAAACTGAATTGACAAGTCACAAAGAAGAAATAAAGAGGACAACACACTTGAAAAGATGTTCAAAGTTACTAAGAAAAGAATGCAAAGTAACAATGAGATGTTTTCCCTTTCCAGATTTGTTGAAAGGTGGACAGAACCCAGATGGTCTGGCACAAGAGCAGAAAAGTTGGCATTTTCACATATTGCTGTCAGATGTTGTAACTTGATTCCACCTTCCCATAAAGAACAGTAGCAATCTGAAACACGGTATTAAATACACCATTCAAGAAAACATTGCCAGTTCTAGGAATTTATGTTGTTGTCCAGTTTTTCAGTCATGTCCGACTCAGATCACTCCAGGCTTCCCTGTCCTTCACTATCTCCAAGAGTTTGCTCAGTTTCATGCCCATTGAGTCAATAATGCCATCCAATCATCTCTTCTCCTGTGGCCCCCTTCCCCTCTTGCCTTCAATCTTTCCCAGCATCAGGGTCTTTTCCAAAGAGTTGGCTCCTTCACATCAGGTGGCCAAAGTACTGGAGCTTCAGCATCAGTCCTTGTAATGAATATTCAGGAATTTATACCAAAAATAAAAAATGTACACAGAAGAAGTTCATTACAACTCTTTTGTCTATCTTTCCTATAGTGTCAAACAGGAGAGCGGCTAAATAAAGTCTAACTATACAACAGAATCATTAATACCAGGATACAGATCCAACTCCATTAACATGAGAATGTTTCATAACACTATAAGGTAAAAATGCAGAATGTGACTCCATTTATGAATATATATTATCCATAGAAATTGTAAAATGACAACACTAGCTACTGCATTCAAAGCACTGAGCTCTGTTTTTCTTTTTCTTTTCTGCCTGTGCTGCTCTGCATGCAGGAACCTAAGCTTCCTGACCAGGGATGAACCCATGGCCCCTACAGGAGAAGCGCAAAGTCCTAAACACTGGATCACCAGGGAATTACCCAGGGCTATACATTTTTTGGCTCAGTCAGTAAAGAACCTGCCTGTAACACAGGAGACCTGGGATGATCTCTGGGTTGGGAACATCCCCTGAAGGAGGGCATGGCAACCCACTCTGGTATTCTTGCCTGAAGAATTCCCATGGACAGAGGAGTCTGGTGAGCAATAGTCTATGGGGTCACAAAGACTCAGACACAACTGAGTGGCTAAGCACACAAGAGTCCCACACCAACCTCGTAAAGAAGGAACTTCGATGATTTCACTTTACAGAAGAGAAAACTGAGGTGAAAGAAGTAAAACAGTCCACATCACAGTCGCAAAGAGGGGAACTGGGCTTCAAAACCAGACAGCCTGATGCCAGAGCTCACAACCTTAACCACAAGTGTGTATATATACCTACTCATCACATATGACAGACTTTGTACTACACACACTTGCGTTAGTCACATGTGGGTATGTGCATTTAACAAAAATTCCATCAATGATTAGGCAGCTATATTTTTCCTTGGCCATTTTCAGGTAGTAGGATTCATGATCATTTTTATTTTCTTTACATTTTTCTAATTTGAATTTTACTGAGCATGTGTTTCTTATGATTAGAAACAAATACCTTCTATGTTCATAAAATAGAAAACTCTACTTTTCAATAACAGGTGTAAAATATACACTGCAATAAAGACCAAAAGATACTTCCAAAATGACATATGCAATATTTTGCTTTACTCCTAAGATTAAAAACATATTAACTTTGAACACAAGAAGTTGCCCAGCTTTAAAAGGTTCTTTTGTTTAGTTTTGGGTAAAAGCATATAAACTGAAAGAACTTGTTACCTATTCAGGAGACTGGCAAAACCACTGCAGAAGCTGGACTAGGATAGAACTTTTGGAGCCAAAGGAGCCTTAGGCATCAATTAGTCCCAAGACCACAAACTATTTCACGTTAATAAAACCTGAAGTTACACATGCCGAGAGGAGCAACCCCACGTCCAAGGAGCGGTGGCTGCACAGGCGCAGGAGGGCCAAGAGGAGCTACTCCATGTTCAAGGTCAGGAAGGAAGGCTGTGAGGAGATACCCCTCGTCCAAGGTAAGGAGCATCGGCTGCGCTTTGCTGGAGCAGCTGTGAAGAGATACCCCAAATCCAAGGTAAGAGAAACCCAAGTAAGACAGTAGGTGTTGCGAGAGGCAAGAGGGCAGACACACAAACCATAACCACAGAAAACTAGTCAATCTAATCCCACGGACCACAGCCTTGTCTAACTCAATGAAACTAAGCCATGCACAGTGTGAAAAGGCAAAATGATAGATACTGAAAGAGGAACTCCGCAGGTCGGTAGGTGCCCAATATGCTATTGGAGATCAGTGGAGAAATAACTCCAGAAAGAAGGAAGGGATGGAGCCAAAGCAAAAACAATACCCAGCTGTGGATGTGACTGGTGATAGAAGCAAGGTCCGATGCTGTAAAGACCAATATTGCATAGGAACCTGGAATGTCAGGTCCATGAATCAAGGCAAATTGGAAGTGGTCAAACAGGAGATGGCAAGAGTGAACATTGACATTCTAGGAATCAGCGAACTAAAATGGACTGGGATGGGTGAATTTAACTCAGATGACCATTATATCTACTACTGCGGGCAGGAATCCATTAGAAGAAATGGAGTAGCCATCATGGTCAACAAGAGTCCGAAATGCAGTACTTGGATGCAATCTCAAAAATGACAGAATGATCTCTGTTCATTTCCAAGGCAAACCATTCAATATCACAGTAATCCAAGTCTACACCCCAACCAGTAACACTGAAGAAGCTGAAGCTGAACGGTTCTATGCAGACCTCCAAGACCTTTTAGAACTAACACCCAAAAAAGATGTCCTTTTCATTATAGGGGACTGGAATGCAAAAGTAGGAAGTCAAGAAACACCTGGGGTAACAGGCAAATTTGGCCTTGGAATACAGAATGAAGCAAGGCAAAGGCTAATAGAGTTTTGCCAAGAGAATGCACTGGTCATAGCAAACACCCTCTTCCAACAACTCTACACATGGACATCACCAGATGGTTAACACCGAAATCAGATTGATTATATTCTTTGCAGCCAAAGATGGAGAAGCTCTATACAGTCAGCAAAAACAAGACCGGGAGCTGACTGTGGCTCAGATCATGAACTCCTTAATGCCAAATTCAGACTTAAATTGAAGAAAGTAGGGAAAACCACTAGACCATTCAGGTATGACCTAAATCAAATTCCTTATGATTATACAGTGGAAGTGAGAAATAGATTTAAGGGACTAGATCTGATAGATAGAGTGCCAGATGAACTATGGAATGAGGTTCGTGACACTGTACAGGAGACAGGGATCAAGACCATCCCCATGGAAAAGAAATGCAAAAAAGCAAAATGGCTGTCTGGGGAGGCCTTACAAATAGCTGTGAAAAGAAGAGAGGCAAAACGCAAAGGAGAAAAGGAAAGACATAAGCATCTGAATGCAGAGTTCCAAAGAATAGCAAGGAGAGATAAGAAAGCCTTCCTCAGCGATCAATGCAAAGAAATGGAAAACAACAGAATGGGAAAGACTAGAGATCTCTTCAAGAAAATTACAGATACCAAGGGAACATTTCATGCAAAGAAGGGCTCGATAAAGGACAGAAATGGTATGGACCTAACAGAAGCACAGCCCTGGGATTTCTTTGGAAGGAATGATGCTAAAGCTGAAACTCCAGTACTTTAGCCACCTCATGCGAAGAGTTGACTATTTGGAAAAGACTCTGATGCTGGGAGGGATTGGGGGCAGGAGGAGAAGGGGACGACTGAGGATGAGATGGCTGGATGGCATCACCGATTCGATGGACATGAGTTTGGATAAACTCCGGGAGTTGGTGATGCACAGGGAGGCCTGGCGTGCTGCGATGCATGGGGTCGCAGAGTTGGACACTACTGAGCGACTGAACTGAACTGACTGAAGTTAAACAACCATTGTAGCAGAAAGAGGACTGAAATCCACCACTCTTTCAATGATACCATGCCGTATGCAAAGAACCTTTTTCCCCCTTTTTATGAACTTAGCCAATAATGTTGGTTTATAGTCTCACCACAGCAGTGGCCTTACCACAGCTGTGTAGCCAGCCACGCACTTTTGATCATTAAGAGACCAACAGACTAACACAAGTGCCAGTGCTGCTTAGGCTCTGCTCTGAGCAGTTCAGTGGAGCTTGGTAAGCTTTGACCCCTCCAAGGCTCCAGTACATAAGATGCTCTTGGAGCATCTTTCAACACTGCTTGTTTTCAGGTGCTTCCACTGGGATGGCACTTACAGGCTGGGTGACCTAAGAGACAGGAACCTCTCTTAAATGACCATGGTCCTGTCCCTGAAGCCCTGTGCCCTCCTTCCCGGGCCCTCTACTCAGGGAATTTCCATCATGGCATGGTATCACCCCTGGGGATGCTCTCTCCTCAGGCAGTCCTGCCCCTCTCTGGGCTCTGCATGCAACATCACTCTTGTGGTTTACTGACCAGTGCAATCCAGGCCTGTCCCAAACCCACCTCTCCACATGGGCGGGCCCAACAAGTGGATATCAAGTGTAAGGTGGTAAAAATAAGAAACCTCACGGCGGCCAGGACTAAGCTGAGTTCTGCAATCCACTTTCACCAGAAGGTCTTAATAGGAGCTGGTTTCACCACTGGGGCTTCCCTGGTGGCTCAGAGGTTAAAGCGTCTGCCTGGCATGCAGGAGACCTGGGTTCAATCCCTGGATCGGGAAGATCCCCTGGAGAAGGAAATGGCAACCCACTCCAGTACTCTTGCCTGGAGAATCCCATGGGGGTAGGAGCCTGGTAGGCTACAGTCCATGGGGTCGCAAAGAGTCCGGACATGACTGAGCGACTTCACTTCACCATTACCATCCACACTACATTCGTGTGTGTGTTAGTCACTCAATTGTGTCCAACTCTTTGCGACCCCACAAACTGTAGCCTGTCAGGCTTCTCTGTCCATGGAATTCTTCAGGCAAGAGTACTGGAGTGGATTGCCATTTCCTTCTCCAGAGGCTCTTCCCAATTCAGGGACTGAACCCTGGTCTCCTGCATCTCAGGCAGATTCTTTACCACTTGAGTAGTACGTGGAACCAAAAAACCAGGTTGGGGGACCTGGTGGGTTTAAGTGTGGGCATGGCAGAGGGCCTCACAGTTCCTGTTGGGGCCAATCTGAAAACAGGCAATGATTCAACACATAGATTTCCTGGACACAAGGGAGTAGAATGATTCTGCTACCATAGCCAGTGTCCCCTTTTATCCAGGAAGTTGGCCAGGCCAGCACCCAGGAATAACTACACGACACAGAGCAGCTAGGTTCCATATACTCTCCACACAGGGTCAGTAGACAGCCATCCCAAACTCCTTCTCCTTTATCATGTATTGAATTGCACACAGGGCTAAAGGAGACCTACAAAGGAACTGGCTCCTGGTTGCTTTTATGTTAGCTATTGGAATCACCCGCCTATAATAAGAGTGAAATCCTGACCACATGGTGGCCGAAACACACGTGCACAAAGAAACTCACTGTGAGTTCCACCAAGAGGGCGGGGGGTGTTCACATATTTTATCAAGGATCAAAAAAAAAAAGAGTAACAACCTCTTACTTCTCTTCTTGAGTTTGGGTAAAGAAGAAAAGTCAATGGAATTATCATAAATTCAAAGATTAATAATAAGTAAATGGACAAGGCTGTCTTTAGGAATCACCTTACATCAGACTCAAGGAGAAGCTCTGATCAAAATGACAAAAATACTTTCAGTCATAAAGTAGAGCAGAAACACGTCAGTGAGAGAAAACTGAAGGGCTACACTGATCAAACTGGAAGACGAGAGAGATTTCCTAGGAGAAAAGTTGCAATTTTAATGGCTGATGTTAGAAGGAAAAGGGACAGGACCTCTCCTAGGGCTCCCGAGGCCTAAGACAACTTAGAGACAGCCTCTAAAACCTCAGCAGGTAGTTAATTATGAGACAGTCCCCCCCGCTCAGAGTCACCTAAGATGTGGGCAGATCTGAGAACGGAATTTGAGCACCGCACACCCCCACCCCTCACTAGAGTTCCACAGGGACACCCCCAACACAGGGAAGATGCTGAGGCCCATTCCCTGAGGCACATATCTGGGGACCTCCCAGCCTCAACACTCCACAAAAAGGCGTGGGAGAGTTGAGACATGATGCCATAAAGACGACATGGTCACAGCAGCCCAGACCTGATTACATGTTGCACTCAATCGTCTGTCTACATTTAGCACCCCAGACACTGTCAAGATTTCTGCTTTTTTGGGCTGGAATAATGTCTGAGAACCTAGAGCAACAATGAATCTCCTCCCTAAGCACAAGACCTGGCACACAGCTGAACCCCTCCGAAGTGATAAAAGAATGAATTCACCTGATGAACTCACCACCATTTATGAAGATGTTTAGGGAGAATTTTCAATGATCCAGGAAAATGCTAAAAATACAAAAGGAAAAAAGCAAAACACAAAGTAATACAACAATATGACCCCAATTATGTACTATGTACATTTAGTTATTTAGAATTCCCTGGTAGCTCAGTTGGTACAGAATCTGCCTGCAGTGCAGGAGACCCAGGTTCAGTTCCTGGGTTGGGAAGATCCCCTGGAGAAGAAAATGGCAACCCACGTAAGTATTCTTGCCTGGAAAATCCAAAGGACAGAGGAGCCTGGCGGGCTACGGTCCATGGGATCACAAGAGTCAGACATGACTTAGTGACGAAACCACCACAACATTTAGTTATGCAAAAAAAAAAACCAAAAATAAAGAAGTTGGTGATGGACAGGGAGGCCTGGCGCGCTGCGATTCATGGGGTCGCAAAAAGTCAGACACTACTGAGCGACTGAACTGAACTGAACTGCACCAAAAGAGTTGGTGAAATAACATGGAGTTTTAATGTTCATCCTTTATACTTTTCTCTATCTTCTGAGTTTTCTTACAATGAAGAAAAGTTTCACTGAGCTTGTTGGTTTGTTTTTTTAAGTGGGCACACTTTCCAATTTACCAGGACTCTTCCTTCCCTTTCCAATATTTTAGGGCCTTTTCAATTTCATTCTTCATCTGCAGTTCTACAATATCTGGTCATAACAGATACGATCTACTTTCCACAGTTAATTTGCAATTGTCTGTCATACTCACAGAATGGGCTGTTAGAAAACATCTAGTTCTCTAGCTCCATGTAACTTTAAGTTGAAAGTAATCACAAAAGAAAGACTTAAATATTTTTTAAAACCCCACAGGATTCGATTTTTAAACATTAAAACTCCACACGATTTAAAATATGTTAAATATTTGTGATGTTTTTCAATCCGAATAAACCTCAACTCTGAAAGGGTGGGACCTCCATACACCGTCTGGATTGCTGAAATGGGGATTTTACAGAAGACAGCGCCCACAAGCACTGGCGCGGCCACAGCTCCAGGTAAATTAGGAGAAGCACCCGGTCCAGTCACAGCTCTCAGGTGTCCCAGGCACTACCCTTGATTTGCATCTATTATTTAAGCTACACGATGTGTCCCTGTTGAAAGCCTGGAAACTCGATCGCCCCAATGTGAGAAACAGCAGAACTCACAAGCTGGATGGGGTCACACGCGTTCCGACTGTCCGCGGAAGCGTGAATCATCGGCCGCCGTGAGCTGGTCCTTCCCCAAAACGCCCTTCCCTGGGCTTCGCCGACTTCGCCATCCCGAATCACCTCATTGCCCACAGGTCTGGAACACCTCAAGCCCCCGCATCCTGCCTCCACAAACCACGAGAGTTCACCCTCACCAGATTTCTTCTATGGACCCTCCACCTCAGACCAACCGTGGCCCTCTGCAGCGTCCAAACCTGCGAATGCCACTCCCACCTGCGCTGCTCCCCGCTCCGCCCCCCGCCTCGAAAAATACCCGACCTCGGCGTCCCTCCCGGTCCCATCTCCCCATTCCCGGATTGCCAGCCCCGGAAGGTACACGGGAAGGAAGCGTCGCGCCGCCGCAGGGCAGCCCAGACTCAACGACCCGCAGCGACCTGGGCTCTGGCCGCCGAGTGTCAGGGGTCGCAGGCCCCCTACCTCACTCACCCGCCGCCTCAGCGCTCCACGTCTTCGGGGGCGGGCCCGAGAGCCGGCGAGTCCCGGAGGCCCGGCGAGCAACTCTCGGGGCTGGAGGCGGGCGGGGGCCTGCGGGGTGGGCGCCGCGGAGCGCTGGGCGTGGCGGACGTGGCGGGGCCAAGACGCAATCTCGCGCAGGCGGGGCGGGGCCGAGGTGGGGGTAGGCGGGGCTTGGTGCTGGGGCCTAGCGGTGAGTCACCCCCGGCGGAGAGACCTGGCTGCCCCAGAGAAACGCCAGACGAGCCAAACCCCGCTGTCGCCTGCAATGAGAGCTGAGGCTGCTAGGGCAAAGGGTTGCCTGGGGGGCTGGCACTTCGCGTGTGGGCGGGACCACGGTAGGAGAGGCGGGGTTTCCCAAGGCTGTCCAGCAGGACGGGGGCAGGACCAAAATGGAGAGGCGGGGCCTCCTAGGACTGGGCTGTCACCCCAAGAGTCCAACGGCGACCCCTAAAGAAATATGGCCCTTTCACATTTTCCTCTTTTCCTGTCTCTTAAGGCCCAAACTGGGGCTTTCCGGGTGGCTCAGTGGTAAAGAATTCTCCTGTCAATGCAGGAGACGCAGGAGATGCGGAATCGAGCCACCGATTGGGAAGATCCCCTGGCAAAGGAAATGGCAACCTTCTCCAGTATTATCTGTAAAATCCCATGGACAAGAGCAGCCTCGCAGACTGTGGTCCAGGAGGTTGCAAGGAGTCGGACATGACTGAGTGAGCACAGAAGGTCCAGAATCCAACTTTCTTGTCACTTTCAAATATAAGAACAAGTCTCATTTTAGTTGTAATTCACTTTCAGGTAATGAAAAGTCCAAATCCAGTATATTATTAAAACTTCATATCCAATATAGCCAAATATCTTATAGATTATAGCCTCCTAGCCCCGCCGTCCCCTACCTCGGAGAAAACCTCTTCAGTTCAGTTCAGTCGCTCAGTCGTGTCCGACTCTCTACGACCCCATGAATCGTAGCACGCCAGGCCTCCCTGTCCATCACCAACTCCCGGAGTTCACTCAGACTCACGTCCATCGAGTCCGTGATGCCATCCAGCCATCTCATCCTCTGTCATCCCCTTCTCCTCCTAACCCCAATCCCTCCCAGCATCAGTCTTTTCCAATGAGTCAACTCTTCGCATGACGTGGCCAAAGTATTGGAGTTTCAGCTTTAGCATCATTCTTTCCAAAGAAATCCCAGGGCTGATCTCCTTCAGAATGGACTGGTTGGATCTCCTTGCACTCCAAGGGACTCTCAAGAGTCTTCTCCAACACCACAGTTCAAAAGCATCAGTTCTTCGGTGCTCAGCTTTCTTCACAGTCCAACTCTCACACCCATACATGACCACAGGAAAACCATAGCCTTGACTAGACGGACCTTTGTTGGCAAAGTAATGTCTCTGCTTTTGAATATGCTATCTAGGTTGGTCATAACTTTCCTTCCAAGGAGTAAGCGTCTTTTAATTTCATGGCTGCAGTCACCATCTGCAGTGATTTTGGAGGCCCCCAAAAAAGTCTGACGCTGTTTCCACTGTTTCACCATCTATTTGCCATGAAGTGATGGGACCAGATGCCATGATCTTCGTTTTCTGAATGTTGAGCATTAAGCCAACTTTTTCACTCTCCTCTTTCACTTTCATCAAGAAGCTTTTTAGTTCTTCTTCATTTTCTGCCGTAAGGGTGGTGTCATCTGCATATCTGAGGTTATTGATATTTCTCCTGGCAATCTTGATTCCAGCTTGTGCTTCTTCCAGCCCAGCGTTTCTCATGATGTACTCTGCATAGAAGTTAAATAAAGCTCTTACTCTCCCCTTTTTTCTCCATCCTAGCTACGTTAGTCTCCCTGCTCTGTCAGGAATTCACCAGCCACCCTCTACCATCTTTGCCACCTCCCACCTCGGGATCTGTGCACTGGGGTTTTGTTCTCTCTGCATTCAAAGCTCTTTGTTAATTAAGGAGATGATTTATTTCCTTCCTTCCTTCACAGGAATCTGGAATCAAATCCCATCTTCTCACCGAGGCCGTTTCTAGGTGAAGGTGAAGTTGCTGTCATGTCCGACTCTTTGCGACCCTGTGGACTGTAACCTACTAGGCTTCTCCGTCCATGGGATTCTCCAGGCAAGAATACTGGAGTGGATTGCCATTTCCTTCGCCAGGGGATCTTCCCGACCCAGGGATCGAACCCAGGTCTCCCGCATTGGAGGCAGATGCTTTAACCTCTGAGCCACCAGGGAAACCACTTTCTAACTATTCTTTAATACCTGCTCTCCAGTCCATCTCACCATCTTAACATACTTCTTTTTTCCTTAGCGCTCATCACCTTCTAGCGCTTTATATTGTTTTTTTGTCAATCTTTCACTAGGATGTAAGCTTCACAGGGACAGAGATTTTTCAGTTTTATCCATGATACATCCCCAGTTAAGGATCCCAGTAGGCATGCAATAACTCTTAAAAGGAATGAGAGAAACAGTGAATGGTCGCTTTCTTCCGCAGTTCATTGCAGACAGATGCCTGAAGTCCTACAGTGCCTGAGAGGCTGGGTCTGCTTTTCTGTCCCCTGACCCTGCTTTGTGTTTTCCAGGTTCAAGACAGGAAAGAGGGAGACCAGGGATAGAGCACAGAAGCCTAATTACTTGGAAGGGACTGTGTGTTGATCTTTCTAGACTCCTAATGCTCTGTCATAGCAGCTCACAGCTTATTGATCAGTTCTCCTGTGGCCATCATGGTAGGGGGCCAGAAGTTCTTTTCTCTTCTGAAAATCAGGACAAATTGTTTATGAGGTTCTATAGGTTTAGACATTGGTTACTCAATAGACTTTTTTTTTTTCAACTGCACACTTCCTATTTTCTCATTCCTTGAATTTATGGCCATCTCTCCATATAACATCTTCTGATATTTATATGCTGGAAGGAATGGAAAAATAAAAATTGAATGGAAATATTAAAAATGCCTTTCACAAAGAGGGTCTCCTTTCATCTCTACAATTAACACATTAAAACTGTAAATATGACAAATTAGTTGTTGGAAAACACAAATGGTAGACTTCAGTTAATGATATGGACTCCTGTATCAGTTAGCTGTGGCTGCATAACAAACCACTACACAGAATTAGGGATTCCCTTCTCCACCACTCTCCTTTGGGACATTTCTTTCATAAGCTCTGGCACCCAGAACATCCTTTATCCAGTTCTGCTGGCCAGAAAGATAAGAGTTCCTCTGGAGTTTGCTATCCTTTATATCTGTTGTGCTGCTGTGTGCAGCTGGGGCAGCCCTCAGGGCAATGTTGAGGGGAGAGAGAGAAAAACTGACAGAGATCCTCCCCCTACTTCATACAAGTGTCCCTCTTCCCATCTCCTCTGACCAGAGGGACAGGTTTTCTATCAGGGTCTAATTACTCATGTTACTGTACTATAGTAATGAAGTACTGTGACCAAGGAAGCTCCAGGACAAAGAAGGGAGAAGGAAAAACAATCATGAATTTTCACCCCTTTCTCCACCTTGTAGCATCCTTTTTCTATTTTGTCCAGAGGTTTAAGTAGTAATCAGGGGCAGACATAGGCTGCAGTGGAGTTACTCCATTTTGGCCAGAACCAGAACTTATCAATTTAATAAATGAAAAAATATATTAATTTATATTTCTCTTATTACGAATGATGAGACATATGCATTTCATTTGCTACAAATTACGTATTTTGTTTACTTTTCTACTGGATATAGAAATACTTCATATAATCATAAAAATAATTCCTTTCTTAGAAATGAATATCAAAACTTTTCTCAGTTTGACATGCCTTTTGAATTCTCTTATGCTATTTTACTTGCTTTGGTTTTTTCCCTTTGATTGTTTTGGTTTTATTGGTCATGCAGACTTTTCCCATTAGTCAATTTTTACCAAACTTCTGTTTTACTACTTACTACATTTCGTTACATTATACTTAGACCTACAACTCTCTTGTATTACTCTGAAAATCCTTCTATGGTTTCTTCTTCTTCTTTTTGGAAGAAGAACTTTTTATTACCTTTATGTACAGGAAACTCTATAATGTGCACTTGACCAAGTTTGGCGGCTAGTTCTTTGATCTTTGCCTTCTCCAGCTTGGCAATATGAGCTACTGATTTTGAACCCAGGACACTGCCTCCCCAGTGATGGTAGATCTCACCATATCTGTCATTGTAATTGGTCCTGATGACTTCCACCAGTTTGGCCAGTGTGCCCTGGTCTTCTGAGTTGACTTGCGTGAAGGCCACAGTGTGTATAGGTCTTCCCGTGGACCAGACGCTCCAGCCTGGCCTTCTCCTTAATTATGAAAAAGGGAACCCTATCTTACAGTGCAACGCAGGCAGGAAGACCATGATCTGGAAAACAACATTAACTCTACAGTGTATTTTGAGCAAAAACAGTAACTTAAAAGCTAATGTAGAGAACCTACAGTTTAGCAAAGAGAACTCTACTCAAGGATCTGTGGTAACCTAAATAGGAAGAAAATCTAAAAGAGAGTGGATATATGTATATGTATAATGGATTCACTTTACTTTACAGCAGAAACTAACACAATGGTGTAAAGCAACTATATTCCAATAATTTTTTTTTTAAAAAAAAGCTAACATGGTAGCAATTGCTCAGGGTTAAAAAGCTCATGTATTTCCACTTGAAGGTTTAATTGAGAAATTCACATGATTGCAATATGGTTTCTTCTTAAAAAATGGACCCATCAGGAATTTATTTTTGATGCAAGTTATGTAGTGTAGATCCGACTTTACTTGATATCTTGATAGCTATGCATCTGCCCTACCTCATTTACTAACTAATCCATCTTTCCCTGATAGATTTTAAATGTCACTGTTACCATATATTAAATTTACTTCTGTATTTTCTGACTTTCACAATACATCATTTTGTTTCTTCAAACTCTCCAATATAACACACCCCGTCAGTTCTTGAATCCCTCATTCCCATCATGACTGTCTAGGAGAGCAGCCACTGAAGCCTCCCCTTCAGTAAACTTTTTCACTCCAGGCAACCATGCTGCTGCTGCTGCTGCTAAGTCGCTTCAGTCGTGTCCAACTCTGTGCAACCCCATAGACGGCAGCCCACCAGGCTCCTCTGTCCCTGGGATTCTCCAGGCAAGAATACTGGAGTGGGTTGCCATTTCTTTCTCCACCAGGCAACCATAGGGGATTATTTATGGTACTTTTTCCACTGCATGCCCTAGATTTGCTATAACCCATTTCCTCTGGTAGCTCAGCTGGTAAAGAATCCACCTGCAGTGCAGGAGATCCTGGTTTGATTCCTGGGTCGGGAAGATCCCCTGGAGAAGGGATAGGCTACCCACTCCAGTATTCTTGGACTTCCCTGGGGGCTCAGATGGTGAAGAATATGCCTGCAATGTGGGAGACCTGGGTTCAATCCCTGGGTTGGGAAGATTCCCTGGAGAAGGGAACAACTATCCACTCCAGTATTCTGGCCTGGAGAATTCCATGGACAGGGGAGCCTGGTGGGCTACAGTCCACGGGGTCGAAAAGAGTCAGACGGGACTGAATGACTTTGACTTTCACTTTTTGGGCTTCCCTGGTAGCTCAGCTGGTAAAGAGTCCTGCAATGCAGGAGCCCCTGGGTGGATTCCTGAGTTGGGAAGATCTCTTGGAGAAGGGATAGACTACCCACTCCAGTGTTCTTAGGCTTCCCCGGTGGCTCAGTCAGTAAAGAATCCGCTTGCAATGTGGGACACCTGAGTTTGATCCCTAAGTTGGGAAGATTCCCCTGAAGGAAGGCATGGCAACCCACTCCAGTATTCTCTGGAGAATCCACATGGACAGAGGAGCCTTGTGGGCTACAGTCCATGGTGTTGCAAAGAATAAGACACGACTGAGCACAGCACAGCATATTTCCCCCCGTGGCAAGTTCTCCATTATCTTCAAACCTAGCCAGGTCAGACCCAATCCCAGATTCCCATCTTGAGGGTCTCATTTCTGCAATCACTTCCAATATCAAATATGTCAGACAAATTTCAATACAGAAAACAGAAATCACCCTGTGTATTTTACACAGGAAGAGATTGAATAAAGAGAATTAAGTCCTTATCAAATCATTGGGAGGCCTGGAGAAGCACTTCTAGGCTAGATATCTTGGAGTGAGTAACACTGCCAAACTGGTCCACCATGGGAGCTGCTACTTCTGAGGCTACTGGAGCCACAGCCTCTGCCTGAGTGTAGAAAAGGGGCATCTTATCCTGTGATCCCAGATCTTAGAGTTGGATCAAAAAGCTGCCACAACCACTGCTGCTTCTTGACACCTGGGAAGCTTGAGAATAAAGAAGGAATTAGCTGCAATGAAACCACATCCTTCTCCTCCTGTGGCAGGGCCAGGAGCCACAGGAGGATGGTTTCCTAACTTCCACCTTCCTGATCTCAAGTGAATACATCTAATTAGGGAACCGGATGCTATTTTTAGACTTCCAATCCGTCAGCTAGCGCTTCTTCATATAAATCTTTCCCATTTCTTATGAAGTTTATTCCCAGGTAATTTGCCTTTCTCATCACCAGTATAAATAAGATCTTTTCTTCCATTATAGCTTCTATTTGGTTGTTGTTGCCTGTTACATGAATATTATACCTATTAATTTTATGCTCTGAATAAAATCTTTTACAGTTTATAAGCGGTTTATTCCATGACAATCTCCAATTTTAGTCACACCATCTGAAAATTATACTTTTCCTTCTTTCCTTCTTGTCTGATTTCTGACATTAATACGCTCACTCTTCCCTACAGCATGGGATTCCCAGATGGCTCTGTGGTAAAGAATCCAGCTGCTAACTCAGGAGATGCAGGTTTGATCCCTGGGTCAAGAAGATCCCCTGGAGGAGGAAATGTCAACCTACTCCAATATTCTTATCAGGAGAATCCCATGGACAGAGGAGCCTGGCGGACTACAGTCCACAGGGTCGCAAAGCAATGGACATGACTAAGCAACTGAGCATATCCCTAGAGTACAACTAACCCCCGCACTCCTGTTAAGACTTTGTTTAAGATGGCATTTTCTCAGTAAGTCCTACTCTGATCTCCCTATTGAAAAGTGTAACCTACTCTCTAATCCTTTGAAACTCTATCTTGCTGTTTTCATTCCTGCTCTCCATGTTCCTTCCTGAGTTTTCTTTAGTGTCTGTTCTTTCATGGACAGCTTCCAGTTTTCCTTCAATTTTTTGATGACTTTTTCTCTCCCCCTTCACTTCTTTCTGAAGTGCTACCAGCTCCTGTTTTATCTTCTGTCTCACCTTCTCTCACATGAGCTGCTTGCAGGCTTTGGATGTTGGTAGGGTTCATGTTCCTGGCTGGAAGGAGTTTTTCTCATGGCTTGGCATTAAGCGAGTGAATTTGGCCTTTATTTCTTCTCAGTGAAAAAACAGGCAGCTGGAGGGCTGCTCATAGCACGGTCCTCCTCTCTCCGAGCTCGCTGGCAGGCTTTCTCCTGAAAATACATGTTATTTCTGCCTGCACCTTCCCTGAGCTTTGCCCTCTTTGCTTCTGCCTTCATTCTGTGCATGCTGCTCTTCGAGCTGAGGTTTGGCTTTGTTCACTGCCTACTCTGAGCCCTCTGCCTCGGAGGGTCCACCTGAGATCTGCTCCCATGACATGGGTGTGCTGACTCCACTTTCGCCAGTGTCCTTACTGAGCCTCACTGCCCTGGGGGTCACTGCCGTCAGTTTTGTATGGTTTGGAGCCTCAGACGTCTCCTTGTCATGTCAAAGATGAGTGTTTTAGTCAATTCTGGCTACCATGTGTGTGCATGCTCAGTCGTGTCCGACTCTTTTGTGACCCCATGGACTGTAGCCCATCAGGCTCCTCTGTCCACAGGATTTCCCAGGCAAGAATACTCCAGTGGGTTGCCATTTTTTCTTCCAGGGGATCTTCCCAACCCAGGGATCGAACCCGTGTCTCCTACATCTCCCTCTGGCTACTATAACAAGAGCAAAAAAATCATAGATGAGTGACTTAAAGAAAAAACAATTTTGAGGTTTTCCATATTGACATCTAAAAGTAAAAAACAGAAATTTACTTTCATATATTAAAAGACCCATCTCATCCTCCTAGAAAGAAATATGTAAACTGTTTCCTTCCTCCCTGTAAGTGTTGAATACAAGCACCTATTTGCTAGAGCAGATGAAATATTATACATATATATATATATATATATATTTAGTACCTTGGGGAAAGTAATTGTTCTATTTCTACCATGTTTTTACTGGAAACATATAACAGCGAAATGACCATTTGACATCTGCCAAATAACCAAGGGCACAATATGGCTCCCAGGGTTATTTCAATTTATTGTCTTAGCAGGGAGCAGGCTAAGTGGCTCATGGCTCTTTTCTGCGTCTTCTGTGTATCTAACACATTCCTGAAATAAAGCCGCTGAAATAACAGAATTCCTCTGTGAAACTGTTCACCTGAGGAGAACTGCTCATCCTAAATATTTGGGATTTTGATTAAGATGAGTATCTTCAACAATCAAAACCTCTATCATTAGTGTCAAGAACTATAAAGGGTATGACATCGTACCGTACTTGTGAGCTAGTAAGTTAACCCGTCAGTTTCACAGACGCCAACAGAGGACAACAGGCCCCTGGGTCAGAGACAGAGGACTTCATTACTCATTGCACAGTGGTCAGTCTGGGCTCCATGCTTCTGTCGGCTCACTTTGTCCCCATGGGAAGAATTTGTGGAGCAGTCCAGATAGATTCAACACACACACACACACCCATGGCTAAGAAACTCTGGGTTTAGGTAACTTCTAATGGGGCAGTAGTAAGCCTGTTCAACCTTGACCCCTGAGGGAGATATTATTTATTATTTTTATCTTTAAATTATTATCAATTATCTTTATTATTCTAGACAGAAAACAAACCTGCCCTCTGCTCCACAGGGAGAAACCAGCTCCATTTCAAGGCTGTTTGCTATACAATCCATCCTTCAAAACATAGTTTGGAACCAACATGTCAGTACCTTTACTCAGAAGACCTGTGTGGAATTTCCTCCCAACAATTACGAGTAGCCTTGCCACCAGCTCGACTCAGGAGCTTTTCCAACAGAAGTGTATTCTGAAGCCTGGAAAGGCAGCCAAACCTCAGAGTCACGGACACTCTGTCAAAGGACAAAGTTTACTGGATATCTTCTTTCTGTGTTTTTCAATCTTAAACTACATAACACAGGTACTTAGTACAAAAGTAAAAACTAGAAGGGAATAGGCAGTAAAATATAGGTCTTTCTCTCTATGCCCCAGTGAGTCAGTTTCTCCCCCCAGAAGAAATCAGGTGATTTTGAGTTTCCTGGAAATTTCCCTTCCGTCTGCCCTTTCTTCTTTCCTTTCTAACTTTCTCTCTCTCTCCCCGTTCTCTTCCTTTTCCTCTTTCTTTCCCTTTCTGTCTTCCTTTCTTCCTTCCTCTCCATCATTCTTTCCACAAACACACACGCACAAGGGTTGGATGTGTGTATACTCATGTTTTGCCTCTGCCTGGAATTCTTGTTTACTCCTCTGCACAACCCAACCCACCAAAAACAATTAAAATTAAGACAGATGAAAAATCTATAACCCAAACACTCCAGTTCCATACAGTGACTTTCAAAATTCCTGTATTCCCTTATTGCTGCATTCCACACTGACTCATTGAGCTCACACATGTAGGGCAGTTAGGATCTAACCACACAGTTCTAAGCTAAAGAATACAGCTTCCCTTTGAACAATGCTGGGATTAGGGGCACTGGCCACTGGCAGTCAAAAAAATCTGTGAACAGCTTTACAGCAGGCCCTCTACTGTAGTACATTCCACTCTGCAGACTCAACCAACCAGATCATGTAGTACTGTAGTACATATTTATTGGGAAATAAATCACATGAAGGTGACCTGTGAAGCTTATACCTATGTTGTTCAAGGCTCAACTGAAGACTTCCCTGGTGGCTCAGACAGTAAAAGAATTTGCCTGCATTGTAGAAGACCTGAGTTTGATCCCTGGGTTGGGAAGATCCCCTGGAGAAGGGAATGGCAACCCACTCTGCTATTCTTGCCTGGAGAATTCCATGGACAGAGGAGCCTGGCAGGTTACAGTCCGTGGAATCACAAAGAGTCAGACACAGCTGAGTGACTAGCACTTTCCCTTTCAAATGCAGTTAGAGCAGGAAACATAAATGCACTATAGACGATCAGAAGAGGGATACACACTCAGAGCTGGAGGGACTGCTGGGAGGATCAACAGCAGATGTGACATCCCAGGTGGCTTTGAGGAAAGGAACAGGGATGCATGTGAGCTGGGTGGCAGCTGGGGAGTGGAGGAGCAGACAGGCATTAGGGAAGAAGAGGATGTGAGCAAAGGTACGGGAGGCAGGGGAGTGAAGCACACACTGGAGAAAGAAGGAGCAGTCCATGGAGCTGGGCAGCAGGCTGGTGAGGAAAGAGGGGTCGTTCATAGTGAGGGTTCAAATGTGATATTGCTGCCAATGTTGTTCTTCCTGGGAGTGATGAGTGCAGCAAAAATGCCTGCGTTGGTCCCACCACAAGACGAGGTTCCTGAAGCCACGTGGAACAACTCATGCATCATTCAGGACACCTTCCTGCTGCAATCCACTTCTGTCATGGCAAGCAAAGCCTTCTGAGCCTAACTTGAGCCCCCGAGCCCCGACTGCTGCTCATTACTCACGTCAGAAGTTGGTGCTCTGAACCCTGGAAAGCCCTATGCATCTCCTCGTCTTCTTTCATGGACCCTGGACATAATTTAAAATCATTCAGGGTCTTCCCTAGTGGTCCAGGGACTATGACTTTGCAGTCCCAATGTAGGGGGCCCGCGTTTGATCCCTGGTCAGGGAACTAGATCCCACATGCTACAGTGAAGACCCAGTGCAGCCTAATAAATAAATACTTTTTAAGAAAGAAACTTCTGTTGTTTATAAAATAAAATCCTTCCATCTGACATCTTCCAGGATATCCTACAGATATTACTCTGCTATTTAAGTGTTGTCCAGTACACCTAAGTCTATAGATGAAAATGAATTGTGACTTTTATAAAGTCACACAGTTCATTAACCTATAGAGATAGAAATGAGCAATCAAATAGATGAAATAGAAAAAGGGAATGTGTTAGAGGTCTGTGACTTACTGTGACTCATAGTTTGGGTTTATTTTGTTCCCATAATTTGGAAGTTCTGACAGGTTCTCTTTGAGGAGCCCAGTGAGTGAGAGGTAAATATTCTCATATGGTGAATCCTTAACAAAAAAGCAAAAAACATACACCCAAATCAGTGTTGTCTTAGTGTGGATTTCCTCATGAGAAGACCCTGAGACAAGGATTCACAGCAAGCAGTTCATTTGGGAGGACAGCCAGGGGCCACTGGTGGGGGAGTGAAGGAGGGAAGTGGGGAGTGGAGGGTCCGGCAGGCCATGTGCGGGTGGAGGGGACTTAACCCACCCTGGGCAACTCTAGGAGCCAGTGGAGAACACACTACAGTTTCCTGCCTGAGAGGTGAGGCAGGTGGCTGAGAGCTGTTGGCTGGAAGAGGTTTGTGTGCATGCGTGCGTGCTAAGTCCCTTCGTTTGGGTCTGACTCTTTGCGACCCTATGGACTATAGCCCGCCAGACTCCTCTGTCCATGGGATTCTCCAGGCAAGAAGACTGGAGTGGGTTGCCATGCCCTTCTCCAGGGGATCTTCCTGACCCAGGGATCACACTGGCATCTCATACGTTTGTTCTCTGGTAATTTTGGCTGCAATTCCTGTTGGAAGCACCACAGGCACCCTCAAGCATCCAGATACAGTGCTGGTCACTAAACAGTCAGGAGGGGATACAGGTGGGTTATACCTGAATCTGCTACAGGGGTCATTACAGGGCCAAGGGAGTCCTTTGATGCATGTTATACATTCACAAATGCTTCCAGATTTAAGTGAAAACATCATCTCCACGGATACAGAAGTAGTTATAGAGACATACACCCAGGATTGAAGGAAGGTGTCTATCAAGCAAATTTCACTTTGTTTCCCTTCAACAGACATGGTAGTAATGGTTATATATGATGAATTTAATATTTGTCATTGTCCTGTAATTAGTATAACTATATTGTCTTGCACTTTTGTGTTAAAAGATGTACTTCATTAAATGTGGATGTTTGAAATATTTAATTAACAATTTAAACATTTTATATCCTTGCTTTGACTTTTTTATTCTTTAATATATTTGGAACCTTGAAAATTTAACCTGAGCCTCTGTCTCCATTGGAAAGGTCTCCATTAAAACCAAGAGAATCATGGAGAAGTTAGGAGTCTTTAGGGCCCTCTCTCTATACTATATGTCGTCTGAAAATAGTGATAGTTTTTCTCCTTCCTTTCTGATTTGGATAACTTTTATTTCTTCTTCTTGCTTAATTACTGGGTTAGGACATCTTTTCATACAGTTTTTAGCTTGGAATCATGTAACTTTTATATATTCAAAAGACTTTTTTAAAAAGACAAAAATAAATCCCTAAAGTAGAAAACAGTTTGGGACAAATGAGCCTAACTTTATTTGAAATGTGGCAACATAGCTACCCAGAGAACAGAATTATTTCAGTACTCTGATAATTTACCCTTTGTGGGAGCTGATCTAAGGATAAAGGAAGAGAATGAAATCTCAGACTTCACTCCAAAATGTATTATTAATATAGTGTTATAATTCTAATCTAGGAGAAAACAAATATATCATTGGAATTAGGACAAAGCAAAAATTACAAATCAATCAGTATAAGAGATGCAAAAACAAATATTTAGTCACAGAAGTTAAAACACTGTATAGTTAAAATGTCTATATGGACTCATCCTTTAAGAGTATGTATGTCTTTCCTAGATCTGTAACTGGACAGTCACTCCAAGATGAATCATTTTACAACACACCGCTTGAAGAACTGGTGTTTGAACATATCAGTCATTTGACACATTTACATTCAATGGGTTTAAAGTTCACAATTCTCACTAGTCGTTGCATGTTTTCTGGATTGGGAAGAAATGGTTGGAAAGTACACTCCCAGTTCATACTGTGGAAAGAGTTTACTGAAGCTGCTCCTCTCAACCATATCTGCGCTGATGATATTTTCAGATGAGCGTAAAGCATAGTAAAGAGAAGGCATCTGGATTAATGTTGGCTGAAGAAGCAAAAACTATTGGCGGCAAAGCATCGCCACGTCCAGTACAGAACTTGCCATCTCTGACTAGCACCAGTTCATCCCCTCTCCCTCCACCACCACCCCAGTTAGCATGCACCCTCGACTTCCAGGCCCCTGCAAACCAAACAGATTCTGCAAGGTTTGCTTCTAATATTCCCATTTTTCTCACCATATAGCAGAAGGGGAGACTTATATACACCCAATGGAAGGATGACTTCTTTTACTTGCAATATTCTACTAAACAAAACTCTTTTAAAATACACATTTCCATTGCCGCATTACAGTGATAACCAATATTGATAATAATGACCTTGAGGGTCCATCAGAGTCTGAGGAAACTAATGAATAATTAAGAAAAGGAGACAGGTTTTCAATAGGATTTCATGCTTAGTGCTTTTTGTATTCTAACAGTTTTAATAGATGGTCATGGTTGAGTGTCTTAATTCCCCAGTCATTCGAGTAAACAAATGCTTTATTGTGTTTCAATGGCCCTGCCATGGAAAGTTTTTGCTGTTGTGTTAAACCAAAATCTGAGATGTGTTACCAATCCTTAGCCAACTCGAGCGCAGCCATGCAGGGGGAACTGCGGATAGCTGGAACCACTCAGAATTCATCCTTTTCCTTCTGGATTAAAAAATAGTAATAATTGTGGGAATTAAGGATTACTATAAATGAAATCATATGCCAAGACATTGTTCTTATTGAGGAACCATTTGTTACCCTTGATTGATACCCAGGATTGGTAAAATCTGTTAGAACTAATAAACAAATTTGGTAAAGTCACAGAATACTACATCAATATACAGCAATCTGTGGCCTTTCTATATACTGATAAGAAGCTATCAAAAAAAAGAAATTTAGAAAACAATTACATTTGCAATTGCATCGAAAAGAATAAAATACTTATTTTATATATAGTAGTATGTATCTGCTAATCCCAAACTCCTTATTTATCCCTCCTCCTCTTTCCCCTTGAATAATCAGAAGTTTGTTTTCCATGTCTCTGACTCTGTTTCGTAAATAAGCTCTTTTATGTCATTTTTCAGATTCCACCTATAAGTGATATCATATATTTGTCTTTCTCTGACTTACTTCACTTAGTATGATCATCTCTAGGTCTGTCATGTTGCTGCAAATGGTATTATTTCACCTTTTTATAACAAATATTACATAAACACATCTTTATCCATTCATCTGTTGGTGGGCACTTGGGTCGTTTCCATGTCTTGGCTACCGTAAACAGTGCTGCTATGAACACTGGGGTGCAGGATCTTTTCTTTTTTTCTTATTGAAGTAGAGTTGATTTACAATATTGTGTTACTTTCAACTGTACAGCAACATGATTCATTTTTTAGATTCAGATTTGTTCCTTTTATGGCTTATTATTAAGTACAATTTCCTGAGCTATAGAGCATGTATCTTTTTGGGTTAGAGTTTTCATCTTTTCCAGATACACATGGTTTCTCCATGTTTAAGAGCTCTTTGTGTACTTGCCCTCATTTGTGAAATAACTTGCAAATATTCTGTCCCAGTCTGTCATTTGCCTTTTGATTTTGTTGATGGCGTTTCATCCTGTTTGTTTTTAGGCAGTAAAATTTATTAATGTCTTCCTCCTTAATGTTATTCCTCCTTTTGAGAGGCTTTCCTTACTTCCAAGTTATAAAGCAATTTACTTGTTTGGTTTCATGTTCTACATTTGGGTCTCCGATCCATTTGGAGTTTATTTCAAATAGTGTGAAGTTTAGACTCATTTTCATTCTTTTCCAGATGGCTTTTTCTCTGTCTCAACACCATTTATTAAAAAGCCCATATTTTCCTCAGACAGGAATAACTTGATTAATTTTAGACATCAACTTAAGATAAAGGAGCATACAGAGACTAAGGAACAAACATCAGTGAGAAATGAAATCCACAAATAGACACTTTAACTCTAGGGGGAATTGAACCTCTCCTTCACTATTTGGAACAACGCTCACAATGGTAGACAAGTGCTATCCTCCACTGGCTGCCCAGAAACATGCTCTATCCTGCCCAGTGTCTCAGTCCTGCCCACACCACTGTAAAAAACCCCTCCTAAACCCTTTTCACTTATACCTCTCTGCCTTTGAGCACGCAGCCTGTGCCTGCCAGAGCCTGATATGCCAACAGCATCACAAATACACACCAACCTATCAGCAGAAAGGTAGGCAGTAATGGTGCCATTCCATCACCACCAAATTAGAAAGTTTACAGAGTGAAGCTGAAAAACACTCAATTCTCCTGGGTTCCCTTACACTACTGCTCTCCATCCGGGTGGTCTTTCCCAATAAAATCTCTTGCTTTGTCAGCACATGTGTCTCCTCAGACAATTCATTTCCGAGTGTTAGACAAGAGCCCAGTTTCGGGCCCTGGAAGGGGTCCGCCTTCCCGCAACAAATGTCGACTCTGGCGGGGACTCTTCTTTGCTGAGACTGACATCCTGACCACTTGGGATACTCAGGGGCCAGCTTGCCTGCCAATGGACCAGACCCAGAGGCCGCAACTGGGACCCTTTTGTCCCTGGTCTCCTCCTGACGCGGACAACTGGCCAGAGTGCCCCGACCGGTAAGGAACAAGAGACTTTATTGACCTCTCTCCCCTTCCCTCTCTCTTTCCTCTCCTTAACCCTTCGTATCCATCCCTGTTTTTCTAGTCCCCCAGTCCTGGACGCCCGAATCTGGTCGAAGGGCCCTCAGCCTGAGCTGAGGATTGGAGACTCATCATCTCCTCTTGGCAGAGAACTCGAATTCTGGTTCTGGTCTGGTCTGATTTCTGGTAAGGCCAAGTTCCAGTCCTTCCTTCTCTGGAGGCCCAGGGAAAAGTCCCATAACGCCTGGGTATCTGTAGGTGGCAGATGTCTGTAAGGCCACCCCTTTCGCCACTCCCCCACCCCCCCCGCTCCCGCCTCTTTCCCCTTCTTCTTTCCACCTGGCTTCCTTTCCTCCCTTGAAATTTTTGATGTTAGTACTTGGATCTGCAGTTCTGTGTCTCTATAGGAGGTTTTCTGAGAGACTGTATTCTTGTATTTAAGGGCTTCCCTGGTGGTGCAGAGGTTAAAGCATCTGCCTGCAACGTGGGAGACCTGGGTTCGATCCCTGGGTCAGGAAGATCCCCTGGAAATGGCAACCCACTCCAGTATTCTTGCCTGGATAATCCCATGGACAGAGGAGCTTGGTGGGCTACAGTCCACGGGTCGCAAACAGTCAGACACGACTGAGCGACTTCACTTTCACTTTCAATGGTTCCATTCTATCACCGCCAAACTAGAAAGTTTACAGAGTGAAGCTGAAAAACATCAATTAGGTCTCAGTTCATTTAAAAGTTCAGTGAGGTGGGATTTGCCTGGTGGTCCGGAGGATAAGACCCCGTGCTCCCAGCGCTCAATTCCTATTTTGGGAACTAGATCCACATGCCACTAAGAGTTCACATGCTGCAACTAAGACCCAGGGCAAGCAAATAAATAAATTTAAAATGCATATTTTTTAAAAAGGAAAGAAATTCAGTGTGGTATTATTTATCTTGATCATCTTCCTTATTTACTATACAAGGCTCTGGTTTAATTAGTGACTGGTTTCACAAATCAAGTCCACCTTCAAAGGCTTAAGGTCAATCTCCTAGGACACTAAAGATAGTATTCTCTGCCTTTGAAGAAGATTCCACTAAAAGCATTATGCTTTGTGCTGGAATTTTCTCTGGCGTGATTGCTTTGAAGTCAGATCGGAGAAGGCAATGGCACCCCACTCCAGTACTCTTGCCTGGAGAATCCCATGGATGGAGGAGCCTGGTGGGCTGCAGTCCATGGGGTCGCTAAGAGTCGGACACGACTGAGCGACATCACTTTCACTTTTCCCTTTCATGCATTGGAGAAAGAAATGGCAACCCACTCCAGTGTTCTTGCCTGGAGAATCCCAGGGACGAGGGAGCCTGGTGGGCTGCCATCTATGGGGTCGCACGACTTCAGTCGGACACGACTGAAGCGACTTAGCAGCAGCAGCAGCAGGAAGTACAGGCTCTGCTGGGTGTGTGTGTGCTCAGTCATTCAGTCATGTCTGATTCTTTGTGATCCCATGGACTAGCCCACCGGGCTCCTCTGTTCATGGAATTTTCCAGGCAAGAACACTGGAGCGGGGTGCCATTTCCTACTCTGGGGGATCCTCCCGACCCAGGGATGGAACTCAAGCCTTTTGCATCTCCTGCATTGGCAAGCAGATTCTTTATCACTGCACCACCTGAGAAGCACACAGGCTCTGGTATGTTTGCTTAAAAAACAAAATCCCTTGATTTACAGTCAAACCCCAAATGCTACTTCCTGAGTTCATTTCTTCACCCTGATATTTCTGTTCTTAGCTTTTAAAAGGCTCTAGGAAAGGTTTTTAAACAGCTCTGCTGGTTACAAGTTGCTTAGTTGACCACTAGCAAAACTTCCATGGGAGGTTTATTATTCTACTGCTGAGTCATGTTCAAAGTTATGACTTAACCTTTGGTTCAGTAAATAGTGGCCTTGGGAATAAATCTTAACTGTCTCACTACTATGTAAAGTAAAAACAAAAGCTACCAGGAGTTCTATTTCCTGTGCTTATAAAAGGGACACTTCCCAGTCCCCTATTTTGAGCAGGGATGACAGGGAAGGGGAGAGAGCAGAGACTGCACCCCCGTCTGGTACCTGTCCTGCTCCTCTATACTCTTGTCTTACAGCAGGTGTCACTCTGATTCTGAATTAGTCTGTGAGTTAAATGAGTAGCATATCAATGAAACAGGAGGGAAGTGAGCAGGGCACAACCTTTAAAAGAATGACATAGCCCAAGCACATGACATAAACTGATTAGAACCAAGAGGGTCCAAGATGGCAGCCGAGTCAACTTCCTCTAGACCTTGAGCCTCAATATACACTTATTGTAACATATCAGCAAGCTAAGTGACATACCCACAGGCACCATGACAGTTCCAAGACTGACCATGAAGGTCAAAAAGTGGGCAGTGGCCCAATTCCTAGAAATTTCCATCCTCTTCCCCAAAATAGATGGAATAGTCTTCGCATTCATTAGCCAGCCCATCCCTATAAAAACTGACAATCCATACCCTTGGGCCACTGTCACCTTCTGAGATGGCCCAAACACTGTAGAGTGTATTTCTTCCACTTAGGGCTCTTTCCTATCCCTTTGTCTCTCACTGAATTATTTCTGTGATGAGATGTCAAGAACATGAGCTTCAGTAAGTCCTGAGACCAGGTGTGTGATGTCAGTTAAAAGACTATTAGTTACAGACCCAGTCGGGGTTTGACTGGGTTTGAATCCTAGTCCATGGATTCAAGTCCCAATCTGAGTTACACAGTTTCAGCAACGTTAAGGTGAAAGGGACTTCAGAAGTCATCTAATCCGACCTCCATATTTTACAGGGAGGAAACTGTAGCCCTAAAAGAATGATATTCAGAGAGCCATAGTCATGCTGAGTCAGAGGTCTCTGTGTTCTTTACATGGACCATTAGGAATGTTTAGTTCCAGCTCAGTTCCAAAACGACAAATTGGTATTGGTTATGCAAAATCCTCCCTTTCAAATATTGCAGTCATCCCTGTCATGAAGGTAAACACTAACTTGTTGCAAAAGGTGAGAAAGAGGAAAAGCACCCTCTCTTCCCAAAGGAGAAAATTGTTTTCTGCCTTCCAACCACTGACGTCTAGAATTCTGTCATTAGAGCATCATTCCTTCACCTATTGAGTCCAGTCCAGGAGACTGGGTTACTTAGTATTCAAAGTACTCAAACCTGTCTAATTCCAAATTACTTTCCAGTCATATTCCCTTGGGCTCTGGAAGGAGACAGACTTCAGGGTTTTGGATTTTTTTATGCAATCATTGTGCTACAGTGTGACATATGCATAGACTTGATTCTTTGGGACCTCATCTTCATTTGTACACAGGGATAACACTAGCTCAGAACTCAGAGGTTTATATAGAGATTAAACAAGCTTACTACATGAACAGTGGTAACTGTTTAACATTAAAGCTGCCTGAGGTCATTTACAGCTAACCAGAGGCTGACCAAAAAACTTAAAAAACTGGGCAGTGCAATATTCACTGGGGGTTTTGTGAAGCTCGGACATATTCCTGAGAATCTAGATGCCACATGCACACACAGGACAGTGTTCATCTTTCATCTCTGCCTGAGCTTGAAGTTCTAAGCAAGTAGGAAATGAAGACTAAGACCAAAACATAAATTGCCTGCTCCAACAGACACATAAAACCTCTAAGGAAAGGCAAGGAGACTTATTGGATATAAGAGTATAAGGAAACTACTGCCCAGTTATTAGCTTACCACCAAACTAATTAAGCAGTACTTTGGCAGCCACACAAGGCAAAGCATATAGACTTTAAGAATTAGATCAGGAAAATCACAAAGCCAACCAAACAGCAGCAGCAGCATCAATAACAAAAGTGAACAGTGAGAACCATAGCAAACCCTGGGGAGGGAGGAAAAAATAATCTGATTTCCAGAGTTACCATGTTATATATGAAATGTTGTTTTCAACAAAAATTATGTTATCCAAAAGTAAAAAATCCCAAGCAAGAGACAGTAAAGTATGATCCATACACAGAAGAAAGGACAAAAAAAAAAAAAAAGCAGTCCAGAGAATCTGTGCCTGAGGAAACACAGCTGTTGGACTTACTGGACAAAGACTTTAAAACCAACCATTATTATAAAAAATTCTTAAAGACATGGGAGTACCTGTCTCCTGTCTCCTGGGAATCACCTTACCTGTCTCCTGAGAAACCTGTATGTGGGTCAAGAAGCAACAGTCAGAGACAGACATGGAACAATGGCCTGGTTCCAGATTGGGAAAGGAATATATTGTCAGCCTGCTTATTTAATTTCTATGCAGAGTACATCACACAGAATGCCAGGCTGGATGAATCCCATGCTGGAATCAAGATTGCCAGGAGAAATATCAACAACCTCAGATATGCAGATGATACCACTCTAATGGCAGAAAATGAAGAGGAATTTTTTTAAAGTCTTTTGATGAGGGTGAAAGAGGAGAATGAAAAAGCTGGCTTGAAATTCAACATTCAAAAAACTAAGATCATGGCATATAGTTCCATTACTTCATGGCAAACAAAAGGAGAAAAAGTGGAAGCAGTGATAGATTTTCTTTTCTTGGGCTCCAAAATCACTGTGGACAGTGACTGTAGCTACGAAATTAAAAGACACTTGCTCCTTGGAAGAAAAGCTATGACAAACCTAGACAGCTTATGATAAAGCACAGACATCGCTTTGCTAACAAAGGTCCATCTAGTCAAAGCTATGGTTTTTCCAGTAGTCATGTATAGATGTGAGAGTTGGACCATAAAGAAGGCTGAGCACCAAAAAATTTATACTTTTGAACTGTGGTGCTGGAGAAGACTCTTGAGAGTCCCTTGGGCAGTAAGGAGATCAAACAAGTCAATTTGAAAGGAATTCAACCCTGAATATTCATTGGAAGGACTGATGCTGAAGCTGAAGCTCTAATACTTTGGCCATCTGATGTGAAGAGTTGGTTCACTGGAAAAGACTATGATGCTGGGAAAGATTGAAGGAAAAAGGAGGCGGGTGGCAGAGGATGAGATGGTTAGACAGCATCACCAACTGAATGAACATGAATTTGAGCAAACTCTCAGAGATAGTGGAGGACAGGGAAGCCTGGTGTGCTGTAGTCCATGGAGTTGCAAACAGTCAGATACAGCTTAGAGACTCAGCAGCAACAAATTATTATTAAAATATTCAAAGAAGTTAAGGAAGTTGTGTCTAAAGAATTAAGTGTGAAGAAGATGTCAACCAAGTAGAAAATTCACAAAGAAATAGAAATTATTAAAAAATAATCAAGCGGAATTTTTGGAGTTGAAAAGTGAAATAACTGAAATTGAAAAAAAAAACCACTACATGGACTCAATATTTGAATTGGCCAAGAAGAATCAATCAATTGAGATTATCTAGTTTGAGGACCAGAATGAAAAAAATGAGCAAAAATAAACAGAGGATCAGAGACCTGCAGGAAAACATCAGTCATACCAAAATATACATAATTGAAGTCCTAGAGGAGAGAATAGAGAAAAAAAGAGGAAAAAAGGATAGTATTTAAAAAAAAATATGGTCCAAAATGTCACAAATTAGATAAAAACATTAATTTGCATATCAAAGCAACACAACCAGTTTCAATTACAGCAAACTCAAAGAGGTTCACAACTAGACACATCAGTTAAACTGTGAAAAGCCAAAGAGAAAACCTTGAAGTAGCAAGTGAAAAGCAACTCAGGTGCAAAAGACCCTCAGAAAGATTAGCAGTTGACTTCTCATCAAAAACCATGGAAGCCAAAAGACAGTGTGATGAATGATATATTTGAAATACTGAAAAAAAGACTGCTAACTAAGTCTATATTCAGCAAAACTACCCTATAATAATGAAGGAGAAATTAAGACGTTCTCAGGTACACAAAAGCTGAGAGAATTAATCACAAGCAGACCTACCTTAGAAGGATACCAAAGGGAGCCCTCAGGCTGAAATGAAAGGATACTAGACAGGAACCTGGATTCCCATGAAACAATAAAGAGCACCAGTAAAGGTAAATAAACACATATGTAAACATAAAAGACAGTATAAACGTACCTTTCTTCTATCTGATTTAAAAGATAACTGCTGAAGCAATCATTATAAGACTGGGCTGGTGAGCTTATATTTATATTAAAAAGCAGAGACATTACTTTGCTAACAAAGGTCTGTCTAGCCAAGGCTATGGTTTTTCCAGAGGTCATGTATGGATGTGAGAGTTGGACTGTGAAGAAAGCTGAGCACCGAAGAACTGATGCTTTTGAACTGTGGTGTTGGAGAAGACTCTTGAGAGTCCCTTGGACTGCAAGGAGGTCCAACCAGTCCATCCTAAAGGAGATCAGTCCTGGGTGTTCATTGGAAGGAATGATGCTAAAGCTGAAACTCCAGTACTTTGGCCACCTCATGCGAAGAGTTGACTCATTGGAAAAGGCCCTGATGCTGGATCGGATTGGGGGCAGGAGGAAAAGGGGACGACAGAAGATGAGATGGCTGGATGGCATCACCGACTCGATGGATATGAGTTTCTGTGAACTCCGGGAGTTGGTGATGGACAGGGAGGCCTGGTGTGCTCCCTGTCTCGCAAAGAGTGGGACATGACTGAGCGACTGAACTGAACTGAACTGGTGTGCTTATAATGTATAAAGATGTAATTTATCTGACAATAATAGACAATGGAGGGAGCAGAGAATGGAGCCATGCTGGAGTTTTGTTCAACATTTAGTTGGAGTTATATTGTAATTTTGTATACTATTAAAATTAAATTGGTATTAATCCAAACTAGATAGTTTTAAGTTACAACATTAATTTTAATTCCCAGGCAATCTATGGGAAAAATGGCACCAAAATACAGTAAAATAAATAGGGAATTAAAACAATACATTATAAATGTTTATTTAATACAAAAGAAGACAGTAATGACGTAACAGGGGAACAAAAAAGACATCAGACATGCAGAAGAAAAAAAATTAGTGACAGATGCAATTCCTATCGTATCAATGGAATACATTGGAATACATTTTGGAATTGTATGGAACACAAAGGGAATACACATCCCACTCAAAAGGCACAAACTGGCATACAAACAGGATCCAACTAAATTGAAAGACATAAATAGGTGGAAAGTAAAAAGATGGAAAAACACATAGCACGTCAACAATACCAAAAGGAGAGCTGAAATGGCTATACTGATATCAGAAAAAATAGGTTTTAAGTCTCAAATCATTACTAGTGCAAAAGAAGGACATTTTACAATGATAAAGGATTCAGTTCTTCTGGAAGACACACCACGTACAAACATGTATGGAGCTAATAAGAGAGCCACCAAACACAAAATTGAAGGGGGAAAATTCAACAGTTCAGAGACTTCAATGTCCCACTTTCGATAATAAATAGAAAAATCAGAGAGAAGATAAACAAGGAAACAGAAAACTTGAATAGCATTATAAATCAAAGGGACCTAACAGATACTACAGAATACTCCACCCAGCAACAGCAGAATACACATTATTCTCAAGTGCACATGTAACATTCTCCAAGATTTACTCTATGCCAGGTCATAAAACAAGCCTCAGTACATCTAAAATAACTTAAAACATACAAAGAGTGTTCTGTGACAACATTGTAATAAAAATAGAAGTCAACAATAAAAAAGAAAATCTGGCAAAGTCTCAAATATGTGGAAATTAAGCAACACACTCCTAAATAACTATAGGTAAAAGAAAAGAAATCATAAGGAAAATGAGAAAATAAGATGAATGAAAATGAAACATGAAATAGTAAAACATATAGAATAAAGCATTTTACAGTTGTAATTGTCTGTATTGAAGAAGTAACAGTTTATATCAGCAACCTAATTTTCCACCTTAAGAAATTTTTAAAAATAAGAGCGACCCAAACAAAAATCAAATGGAAGGAAAAAATAAATACTGGAGTGGAAACAAATAAAACAGATAATAGAAAAGTGATGGAGAATATCAAAGAAACAAAAAATTGGCTCTCTGGAAAGATCAGTTGAATTGACAAACCATTACCTGGCCTATATAAGAAAAAGAGAGAAAATACAAAGTACTAATACCAAGAATGAAAGAGGGATAAGCACTATTAGTCTTTCAGAAATGAAAAAGAATATTGAAATACTAAGGGCAATTACATGACAACAAATTAGAAAGCCTAGATAAAATGTACAAATTACTAGAAAGACAAAAACTAACTCAAGAAGACATTAAACACCTGTATCAGTAAGAAGTAAAGAGACTGATTTAGTAATTTTAAAAAAATTCCCATGTCCAGATAGCTTCACTGTCAAATTCTGCGTAACTTTGAAAGAAGTTTTGGCGCCAATCCTTTACAAATTCCTTCAAAACTATGAAGAACAACAATTCTTAACTAAACATATAAGACCAATATTACCAGGATACCAGAAGCAGACAGAGGCATCACAAAAGACGCCAGACCTACCTCCCTTATAAATGTGTTGCTGCCATTCAGTTGGCTCAGGCGTGTCCAGCTCTTTGCGACCCCATGGACTACAGCACGCCAGGCTTCCCTGTCCTTCACCATCTCCCAGAAACTGCTCAAACTCATGTCCATTGAGTCGGGGATGCCATCCAACTATCTCATCTTCTGTTGTCCCCTTCTCCTGCCTTCAATCTTTCCCAGCATAAAAATCCCTTACAAATAAGCCAAATGCAGCAACATATTAAAGGGAATATATACTACAAGGAAGTACAATTTATCTCAGGATTATAAAGGTGGTTTAACCTGTAAAATATACATACCTACATAAAATATATATATACATACACATAATATTAATAGATTTAAGGAAAATTCCACATGACTATTTCAATGGATGCAGAAAAAGCATTTGGCAAAAGCCAACATCCTTTATGAACAAAAACACTTCCCAAATTAAAAATACAAAAGGATTTCCTTATCTTTATAAAGGACATCTAAGAAACACTCACAGCTACTATCACACTGATGGTGAAACACTGGGTGATTTCACTCTTAGATCAGGAATAAGACAAGAAAGTCTACTCTCGCCACTTCTACTCAATACCGAATTAGAATTTCTAACCAGGGGCAATTAGGCAAGAGAAGGAAATAAAAGACATCAACTTTGAAATGGAAGAATTAAGACTATCTCTATTCACAGATGACATGACCTTATACATTGAACATCTTAAAGAATTCATAGTAAAACTATCAGAATTAATATAAGACTTTTACTAGTTAGGACAGAACAAGGTCACAGGATATAAGATCAATATACAGAAATCAATTGTATATCTATATGCTATCAATGAACAATCTGAAAAGGAAATTAAAATCACAACTTTGTATGCTGCTGCTAAGTCGCTTCAGTCATGTCCGACTCTGTGCGACCCCACAGATGGCAGCCCACCAGGCTCCCCTGTCCCTGGGATTCTCTAGGCAAGAATACTGGAGTGGGTTGCCATTTCCTTCTCCAAAGCATGAAAGTGAAAAGTCAAAGTGAAGTAGCTCAGTTGTGTCCGACTCTTAGCGACCCCATGGACTGCAGCCTCCCAGGTTCCTCCATCCATGGGATTTTCCAGGCAAGAGTACTGGAGTGGGATGCCATTGCCTTCTCCAAGTTTGTATACAGCTTTGTATACAACTTTGTATACAGCTTAATAAAAAAATAAAATACTTAGGCATTAATTTTACAAAAGAAGTTTAATAGATAGACTCTAAAAGTCACAAAATATCATTGAGAAAAATTAAAGAAGCCCTAACTAAATGGAAATACATCTCATTTCACATTTTACTCCTTGAAGTGATCATAGATATGAACGATGTCTGTCAGAATTCCAGCTGCCTTTTTCCACAGCATTTGACAACTGATCTTAAAATTCATATGGAAATGCAAGGAATCCTGGAGAGTCAGAACTATCTTGCAAAAGAACAAACTTATTTTATTTACACATCCACATTTCAAATATACTAAAAAGCTACAGTAATCAAGACATCATGATACTGACATAAGGATAGACAAAGCAATGGAACAGGGTTGAGTCTAAGGCTATACCCCTACATTTATGGTCAATTAATTTTTGGCAAAGGAGCTAATGGGGAAAAATAGTTTTTTCAACAAATGATGTAAGGACCACTAGATATCTACATGCAAAAGAATGAAGTTGGACCCCTACTTCATACCATACTTTAAAAATTAACTAAAAATGTATCAAAGACATGAATGGAAGGGTAAAATCATAAAACACTTAGAAGGAAACACAGGATTAAAATGTCATGATCTTGGGTTAGGTAATGGTTTCTTAAATATGATACCAAAAGCACAAACAATCAAAGAAAAAAACAGATGTTCATAACAATTTTTAAAGTTTTTGGGATAAATGATACCATCATTGAAACTCTCACTCAGAATGGGAGAAAGTATTTGCAAGAAATTTATCTGATAAGAGGCTTACATCCAGAATTTATGAAGAACTCTTGCAACTCACAATATAAAGAAGACAAATAATTTAAAAACAGACAAAAAAAGAAAAAAAGACAAAGACAAAAAAAGAAGAACGTAAAAACAGACAAATGACTTCCTGGGTGGGCCAGTAGTTAAGAATCCACCTGCCAATGCAGGGGACACAGGTTTGATCCCTGCTCTGAGAAGATTCCACGTGCCTTGGAGCAACTAAGCCTGCGCACCACAACTACTGAACCTGTGTGTCCAGAACCTGTGCTTCACTACAAGAGAAGCCACAGTAAAGAGAAATCCACGCATCTCAACTAGAAAGTAGCCCATGCTTGCTGCAGCTAGAGAAAGCCTGAGTGCAGCAATGAAGACCTAGCACAACCATTAAAAAATAGACAAAGGACTTGAACAGCGATTTCTTCACAAGAGATATATAAAGAGCTAACAGGCACAAGAAAGATGCTGAAAATCAGTAGCACTTGTTGTTCAGTCACTAAGTTTTCTGACTCTTTGAGACCCCATGGACTGCAGCAAGCCAGGCTTTCCTGTCCTTCACTATCTCCCAGAGTCTGCTCAAATTCATGTCCATTGAGTCAGTGATGCTGTCTGACTATTTCACCCTCTGTTGCCCTCTTCTCCTTTTGCCTTCAATCCTTCCCAGCATCAGGGTCTTTTCCAAGGAGTTGGTGCTTTGAATCAGGTGGAAAAGGCAAATCAATACCATGATGAGATACTATTTCACATCCAGTAGGGTAGCTTTAATCAAAAAGGATGACAAGGGACTTCCCTGGTGGTCCAGTGGTTAAGACTTCATGCTTCCACTGAAGGGGCCATCAGTTCAATCCCCAGTTGGGGAATTAGGATCTGGCATGCTGTGATGCTGTGCCATGTGGCTTTAAAAAAAAAAAAAAGGACAATAACAGGATGTGGAGAAACTGGAATCCTCATATATTGCTGGTGGGAATGTAAAATGCTGTTCCTGCTTTGGAAAATGTTTTTGCTATTCTTGAAAATGTTCAATATGAAGTTACTACATGATCCAGAAAACCTACTCCTTGGTATATACCCAAGAGAACTGATTGTCCACACAAAAATGGGTACATAAATGTTCATAGCAGCATTATTCATAATAACCAAAAACCATAAATAAATCATATGTCCATCAACTGACAAATGGGTAAATAATATGTGGTATGTTCATACAACAGAATATCACTTGGCCATAAAAAGGAACTAAGTGTTGTTATATGATAACAAAGACAAATGCTAAATTAAAGAAGTCAGTTATAAAAGGCCAAATATTATATGATAACACTTGTATGAAATATCCAGAACAGGCACATCTGTAAATCAGTGGTTCTCCTCAATGTTCAAGCAGTTTCCTTTCCACTACTTGTTGTATTCCAATCTTGCCCCATCGTGTCCTCTTACCTGGGTGCAGAACGTTCCAAACACCTCTGCCTCCCACCCAGATTCTATTGTACTTGGTGATTTCAGAGATAGTAAATTAAAATTAGTGGTTGCCTAAGGCTGGTGGGAGAAAGAGATGCTAATGTTTCCTTCTGAACATGAAAATGCTCAGATGAAAATGTCCTGAAATTGAACACCAGTGATATGCTTATAACACTGTAAATATACCCAAAAGCATTGAACCAGACACTTTCAAAGGGTGAACTTTATGGCATGTATATTATATATCAATAAATCTGTTAGAAAAAAAAGAAGACTGCATACCCTATGGTAAAGTATCCAGCACTAGGTCTGTCTATAGGACTAGTCCCTCATCCTCTCCACTTGGAGTGTCACGATTCCTGTTAGCAGTGTCCACATACATAATCTGACAAGGTCCTTCTCACTCACATACATACGTATCATCCTGTGACTGCCACACATACCTCCACAAGACGATAGAGAATTTCACAAGAGTAGTGGAGTTGAGCAGTGAGAATGGAGAAATCACCAAGTACAATAGAATCTGGGTGGGAGGCAGAGGTGTTTGGAACGTTCTGCACCCAGGTAAAAGGACATGATGGGGCAAGATTGAAATACAACAAGTAGTAGAAAGGAAACTGCTTGATCATTGAGGAGAACCACTGATTTATAGAGCAAAATCATCAAGGATATCGCCTGGTGTCCTTTTGGGGTGGTTAGAAAAAGAAGCAACAGGAAATCAAACTTAAAAAAATAACAGGGCCTCCTCTGGTGGTCCAGTGGTTAAGACTCTGCAATTCCACTGCATGGCGCCTGGGTTCATCCCTGACTGGGAAACTAAGATTCCATGTGGCACGTGGCATGGTCAAAAAGTAAAAATTAAAAAAAAACACAACAATAACCAACTGCAGTAACTTGAACTCTAGGGAGATATACCATAAAGAATTTCAGGAAAAATGCAATCAGAAATTCTTTTGCAGAAAAAAAAAAAAAAGAACTTCAATAAACAGCAAGACAAAAAAAAAAAAAAACCAGCAAGACTGTCATCAAAGAATTTCTGGGTAGGGATTAGAGGGAGGGTTTAGGGAAAGTACACATGCAAGAATTAAAGTAGTGGATCATGATTTTCTAGGTTTTAGGTTGACTTGAGTATTTCTTCATAGCTCTAAATAATTAACTTAAGCCAACTGTGTTCCAACTTTGTGTTAATTCAGCATCTTTTATTTCTTGTCTGATAAAGTTGTGCGCATTAGGTTGTATATATTAACATTAACGTAAGAAATGAATAATTCACTATCTCTGAAAGAAGTCAACAGCCTCCAAATCACTTGTGGAAGTTTTATTTATAATAACAAATACCTGTGTTAATTTCCTTTCACAAGAAACACAATAGTATTTTCCTTCAGGGAGCACCTTCTGATGAAGTGAATAATAAGCGCTCATCATTTATTCCTCGTCTCGGATGTGCCAGCAAGTCTGTTCCTTTCAACTAATATTCTGCTTCTCATATAAAAGCTGTTTGGCAGTAAATGTGATATTTTCGAAGAAGAGTAAAATTAGGTGAAATAATGGATGCGAAATTTGGACAAAGTTTAGGATAAAAAGACTATTCATGTTTTTCAAATGACGGTATTCAGTTCTATCCAACCCAACCTACAAATAATAAATATCGACGATGTGTCCCAAACTGTCCTCAGTTTCACAGAATTCATTATCTTGCAGAGGAGAAAACTTACGCAGGATGACATTAAAAAAAAAAAACAAAACAAGACAAAACAAAAACAAGCTTATGCCATAAAGACATGCTGCAAAGCTTTACAGAATTCCTCCTTGAGGACCTCCCTGACGGCTCAGTGGTAAAGAAATAACCTGCTAACGCAGAAGAGATGGGTTTGATCCCTGATCCGGGAAGATCCCACACACCGCAGGGCAACTAAGCCCATGAGCCACAACTACTGAGCCCACACTCCAGACCCTGGAAGCAGAAACTACTGAGCCTGCACACCCTAGAGCCTGTGCTCCACAAGAAAAGCCACGGCGATGACAAGCCTGCCCACTGCAACTGGAGAGTAGCCGCCACTCTCTGCAACGAGAGAAGCCTGTGCAGCAACGAAAACCAGTACAGACGAAAATACATAAATAAAATTACAAAAAAGAAATACATTCAGAAAAATTCCTCCCTCTAGAAGAGCCGTTGTGCTCAGTTGTGCAGCGCATGTTCTATAGCAGTCTTTGAGGGGCAGATTCACAAGGCAGATATTGTAGATTTGTAATTTATTACATTTGTTTGAAGAGGGAAGCAAAAAGTGTCTTGAGAAAGGATGGGGCTTTTCTTCTAAACTAGCACAGAGATGTTACAAGAGCTAGAGGCAGCCTTAGCAAAGTCATTCAGTGCAGGCAAGATGATGGATTTCTTTGTATATATACTGTGAAAGTGAAAGTGAAAGTCACTCAGTCGACTCCATGGACTGTATGTAAAGTCCATGGAATTCTCCAGGCCAGAATACAGCCTATTCCATCTCCAGTGGATCTTCCTGACTCAGGAACCGAAGTGGAGTCTCTTGCATTACAGGCAGATTCTTTACCAACTGAGCTATGAGGTAACCCCATATATATATATATATATATATATATATATATATATATATATCTCTGAGAATTACCCCCATGAGAATTGGAGCAACTGGTTTATGGACGATTACATTATTCAAATCATTATGAGTAAAGGTGGGAAATGTGCTCATTGTAAGCAAAATAGAGAATGGACTGCTATCTGAAACATTCATTAACTTTTACATTTCCCAACTTGAGGATGTTTAATGATACACTGATAAAGACTTTTTAGCATGCACTTTCAGTGTTATTTACTGAGTTTTGGTTTTGTTTTCAGAACAGTTTTAATCTATTAATAATAACTCCAAAGAAGCAAGATCATACATAGATGACCAAAATATCACAACCTAATTTGAGTCATTTACATGTTAAAGAACATGTTCATTTAAAATAGTACTATCTTTCTATCATAGCTTCAGGGTTTTTATTTCAAATTCTGATTTGTATGCTCTTCAAAGTGCAAACATCAGCTGAGGAATCAAACCTGTATTTTGAGTGCTAAGCATAATACAAAAAGAAGTACTTAATGTCTCTGTTTTCTTTCTCCCAAGAGAAATAGAAGTCTTCCACTTGAATACAGGCTTAATTGTAGTGACAGTTAAAAACTTAAGAAAAGATTAGGAATTGCAGTTAAAAGAATGAAACAACTCATCCTGGATTTGGAGGACTGAACTGTTAATTTGGCAATCTCTTTTTCTGTAAGTTGTTAAAATGGTTAAAAATGAATATGAGAGACCAAAATTCTATCTTCTGTTGGAATGCAACCAGGATTCTATATATTTTGTCTAGAGATAATTGCTCTCTTCTTTCATTTTCAACCAAAAAAAGAGATAATGTTATGCTGACAAGACACACATGAGGAGAAAAAAAAAACAGTGCCTATATTTATACACATCTTTATCTATCATAGATATCAATCTTATCCTTTATCATTAAGCAAGGTTTTAGTTTTTAAAATTTTTTTGAAAATTATTTACTTATTTATTTTTGACTATGCTGGGTCTGTGGCTCAGCTGGGAAAGAATTTGCCTGCAATGCGGGAGACCTGGGTTCAATCCCTGAGTTGGGAAAATCCCCTGGAGAAGGGAAAGGCTACCCACTCCAGTATTCTGGCCTAGAGAATTCCATGGACTGTATAGTCCATGGGGTTGCAAAGTGTCAGACATGACTGAGCGACTTTCACTTCCCTTCCCTTCACACTGGGTCTTGGACGCTGTGTGTGGGCTTTCTCTAGCTGTGGTGAGCAGGGGCTACTCTCTAATTGTGGTGTGCGGGCTTCTCATCGCAGCGGCTTCTCTCATTGTGGAGCACAGGCTCTAGAGCGCAAACAGGCTTCAGCAGTTGCAGTTCATGGGCTTAGTTGCCCCATGGCATGTGGAATCTTCCCACACTAGGAATCGAACCATGTCTCCTTCACTGGTAGGCAGACTCTTAACCACTGGACCACCAGGGAAGTCCTTTAAATGAAATTCTATGGCCTAAATCTGGAGATCATTCCTAATCTTCTAATAGGTTGGGACACTTATGGGTAAGAGCCTAACATTTTGAGCAGATTCTGCTGGTATTTTTTACATAATATTTATATGACCGGATCAACTTGATTTCAAGTTTCCAATTAGGGTGAAAAATAATCCATCTGTTCCAATTCTCAGAAGTGAAACTGGGCAAAAACAGTGGATTCGCCATTCTTATAATTAAATGACCCAAGTGTATAACTGATTTACAAATGTAATTGACAGCTGAGGTCTCAGTTGTTCTAATTGACTAGTTACACCATTACTTGGATGGGCCGATTGGCAATAAGAACAGAGGGCTCTGACTGGTGACAGTTGCATTATGGCTCTAGAGTGTATCCTTGGCTGGTATCCCAGTGGTTACTGCTTCCCACTAAGAAGGCCAACAAAACTAGTCTTGTCAGGTTCATAGATAAAGCCGCCATTGCTAGCACCTTTCAACTGCCCTTTAATAGATGCAGATCTGTTACCACTGCTGGAAACAGAACTCCAAAAGAGTGCCTTAGCAGTGGAGGCTGGGAAGGGAGTGGGACAGCCTTTTATCTTCCTCTTGGGACAGCCACCACTATGCTAGGACATATATGATACAAGGAGACAGAGAAAAGTCCTTTTTATTCTGGACAGAGGAGCCTGGTGGACTACAGTCCATGGGGTACAGGGAGAAAGATATGACTGAGCGACTTTTACCATCTCTCTGTATACTTGTTAGTAAGCAATGGAACTTCTCTATTCCTTGATTTCCCTTTTGCATGATGGAAATTATATGAGCTGTGAAGAGTGATGGAGGGGACTTCCCTGGTGGTCTAGTGGTTAAGAATCCATCTTTCAATGCAGGGGACAGGGTTTGATCCCTGGTCGGGGAACTAAGATTCTACATGTCTCGGAGCAACTAAGCCTATGCGCTGTAACTACCGAGCCTGCACACTGCAACTAGAGAATCCATGAACTGCAAGGAAAGACCCCTCATGACTCAGTGAAGATCCTGCCACAACTAAGACCCAATGCAGCCAAATAAATAAATTTACAAAAAATGAAAAGAATGATGGAAAGATTAATTAGCTTAACCAGGCAGCATTTTTAATTCCTTGCAAGTGTTACTTAAACCTGGCTGTAACTCAGTCAATTAAAAGGGTTTATTTGGTCCCCATAGTATACAGACTACAATAGAGTTCTAAGTATTTCTGGGATTTATAAATGAAGTAGAAGACAAATTTCTCTTCTCAAGTAATTGTCATAGTTCAGGTGAGATAGGACCAACCCCAGGGAACAATGGTAAGCAAACTAATGAAAATACAACTAACTGCAGCCACTAGCTAGGACTCTGATGTTCCTCCAACGGCTCCATGACCAGATTCAGAGGTGATGAACAGGAAGGTCTGCTAGACTCAAGGAAGGAAAACTAGGTTTATAAAATGGATTTACTGTTGAGAGTTTAATTATTTTGGGAAATCCTTTAGCATAATCTCATGCTGCTGTGTAATTTTGTCTGAAAGGCTTGATTACAGTGAACAAACAAATTTTGATTACACTGAGAAAACAAATTTTGATCACAAAAAAATGCCAGATTCAATCTCATATAGACATGTGTCATCACTAAAATGATCCATTTTATTTACATACAACCTCCTCTCAAGAAAATAAGGCACAAATGTACATAAATGATAGTTTAAATGTACAGTTTGGGGAGACTGACTCATTAATAACGCTATTAATAAATACTCACATAGCAGACAGGGACTTCCCTGGAGGTCCAGTGGCTAATACTCCCAATGCAGGGGGCCCAGGTTTGATCCGTGGTCAGGGAACTAGATTCCACATGCTGCAACTGAGTTTGCATGGTGTAACCAAAAAAAAAAAAGAAAAAACCCATATGATGCAACTAAGACCCAGCACAGCCAAATAAATAAATAATAAAGTAGCAAATGGCAATATACACATTGCATGTGCTACTGAACTTGGAAGATTAATAACAGCCCATTTTCCTCATCTGCAGCTGAAGAAGTTATATTAAATTAGAGACGACACAAAAAAACAGCGGAAAGTAGCTAAGCAACACTTTCAAACTTCAAAGGAGAAAAGCCCTAAATTTAGCTTTTAAACGTATATTCATCAGCACAGCTAAAAAAAAAAAAAGTCTTCCTAAACTGATTTGCAGCATCTTTTAAAATAAAAGCCTGGAGCAGGTTGTAACGTCTAGGTTAAATTCTTGTTCGATGTGTTGTGAAGCTCCAAGCCACCTCTACTGCTATGCGCCTTTCTGGATTGTCCACTCCATTAATCTCTATCAGCATGTCCCGTTTTCTCCTAGAAAATTTGCTTAATAATCTGGATTGTGCTTATGTAGTTGTGTTCACTTTGGGATCATCATTGCAATCTGCTGTGTAATTCAACTTAAAAGAAAACAAGCCTTGTTTGAGACACTTTCATAAATCATCACTGTACTTGATTTATTTAATAGCCAGGTCTCTGTCTTTTCAATGCTTAAATGTGCTAAGCTATGCCTGTGTACCTTTACAGAAAATTGTAAATACCCTTGTCATCCACTGCTTTGAAAATTTCTAGCTGACTTGTGCTCTTTCTCTCTTCCATGTGAAACCTTAATTTTCTGGCTTGCCATCTGCTTTGTAATTCTCCTCCACTAAGATAGCATAGATAGTGAGAAGCTCTTCAAAAAAAAGAGCCCTGATATGAAGTGATGGCCAATTTCTGGGGTGTAAATACTCTCAATTTCAAAGTCTCACAAGGTTCCATCCATCTCACAAAATTCTTGAATATTTGAATAGTAGACACTCATGAACCAATAAGAACCAGCTCCAGCAACAAAGGTGAGCAGTAAGATCATTGCTAGTTTTGCACTGATTCGGAACAGCATTTTCATGAACTGCTAGCTCACTTACATCACCACTAAGTTCCTCCAGCTGTGGGCATACACAATCATAACATATTTCAGTGTGGAATCAATGATGGGTGAAAATTGCTCCCTCTGTGCATCCCTGCAGAGTGAAAGCTAAATAAGCCAATTTCCTGAATTACTTAGAACCAAGTATTTATTGCATCACAAACAGATATTTCCCACTTGTCAGAAAATGTAATAGAGCCAAGACACCAATTGCTGTTTGTTTTCTGCCACAAGTGCAGACTAAACGGAATGGATATTCAATAAACTGTGTTAAACTGAAGGATGCATTTTCAAAATGGTAAGGGCGGTAAATGAACAGGCAACATAAATGTCAGAGGGAATTATGGGTATGAACACCTTCTTTCTGCTACTATATAAACCAGCCTGTTACAAATGTTCAGTGGCATAATGACTACATAGATGAGTTTTGCTCTTGGAAGTTCAAAGACAGAAAGGCAACTGACATTTTCAATGTCAACAATTTGGAGGGCAACATTTTTCCTGGTTTATGAGAATGCCTATTATTTCAGCACGAATTGACCAGAAAAAACCCAGCCAGAATAAAAGGTAAAAGATGTGAAACAGGGTGAGAAAAATCCTTTTTAAAAACACTGATTCTACTGAAAAGGAAAATCTAGGACTCCTCTATTGTAATTAAACGAAGAGGAAGGTGGAGAAAAGGGATATGATGAAAATTCTCTCCCCGAATCATTCTGACTTCAAATCTTCTGGGGCCAAGAGACATGACTGCAAACTGAGTGCTAGCCCCTCTGGCTTCTTCTTTCCTCTGTTTCCTGCCTCCAACTGCAATGGCATTTGAGATTGAAATTAGACCATCACCTCTATGACTTCCTTCTCTATCCAAGTTTGGGTTTCCTAAGAAGTCATGCATTTATTAGAAAGACCTTAGAAGAGGAGCTGGTACAGCATGGGATTACTTCAATGGTTGCACCTCTCTGACTCTGGATCATATGTTTCTGGGGTAGAACTGGCCTTGCTGTCTGTCTGGATATTCATCCACACATCTGTCTTTCTGGCGTTGGAACCACTACAAGCCACGGTGACAGAGGAGTGGACAGCATCGCACAACTCTCACTGTGTCTCGCTTGTGATCTTTCTCTTTGTGTGTCCCTGGGCTACTCTTACCCCTCACATCTGTCCTTTCCCTGCTGCTCAGCTCACTTTCTCTTTGGCAGTGGTGTGTTGTGAGAGTAGATGTTCTGATTAAAATTTTCCTGTTGTGATGGATTCCTGTAACAGTGGTGTGAAGACCATCAAGTTATAACCTTTTTGCCATTCTCAGGACCTAAGCCAAATGCCGTGCTTATCAGTAAATAAGAATGAAAACAAGTGTCACAGTTTGGAATCTGCAGGAAGCAGTCTCTGAGACAGAGTTGAATGTTCAGGGTGTGCCCTCAAGATCACACTGGTGGGAAGGAGGGGAGAAAGTGGGATTGGGTGGAGGGAGAAGCTTGAGCCGTGACACGAGCTCGACAGCCTCAGCCACAGGGAGTTCTGGAGCAGAAATGACTCAGCAGAATTGCTCCACTTTGGATGCAAATGGTTGTTCCTTTAATATCTCTACCTCCAGTCTTCATTAGCTGTGAGTCTTCCTGAGAAGGACATGCCTTTGATGAGGCAGCTCACTGTAGCTGATGCACTCCCAGAAAGGACAGTAAGCTCGGAGCTGTCCCGCTGAAACTCTCACAGCAGCTGGGGTAGGAAGTCCCTCCATGAAGAGGGGTTTGAGCAGCACATCTCCATGGGCACCACTACAAATCTCTTAACCCTGAAAAATACCTATCATCATTCACACAGCAGATAGCCTTTATAAAGAGCATGACAGGGTACCTAGTATAAGTAGGTAGTATTAGCAAGTAGTTCACGTATATGTGGAATCTAAAGTGAACTTATTTACAAATCAGAAACAGTTTCACAAAGAAAACAAATTTATGGTTACTAACAGGGGAAGGGGTGCATAAGGAACAAATTAGGAGCTGGGATCAACAAAAAGAAACTACTATATATAAAAAATAGATAACCAACAAGGTCTAGCTGTAAAGCACAGGGAACTCTATTCAATATCCTGTAATAAATGATATGGAAAAGAATATGAAAAAGAATATATATTCTGTTCACCAGAAACTAACACAATATTGTAACTATACTTCAATTTAAAAAAGAAAAAAATAGTTAAAGGAAAAAAAGAGACTACCAAGTAATACATTAAAAACCATGGTTAAAAAAAAAAAACCACTGTTAATTTCAACAAGTGGTGCTGGGACAACTGGATATCCATAGGCAACAAACGCAAAAACCATTCACCCAAACTTCTCACTTTATACAAATATTAACTCAAAATGGATCATGGACTTAAATGAAACATGACTAAACCGTACGACTTTTAGAAAAAGACAAGGGAGAAAATCTTAAAGACCATAGGTTAGGCAAATAATACTTACACAACACCAAAAGGATAAACCATAAAACAAATCAATACATTGGATTTCATTAAATTAAAAAAATGTTTTCTCTACAAAAGCCCACATGAAAAGGATAAGAAGACAAGCTGCATGTAGGAGAACATATTTGCAAACCACATATCTGACAATGGATTAACAGCTAGAGAATATTAAAAATTCTCAAAAGTTAAGCTAAAATGGGCAAAAGATACAAATGAATAGACATTTCATTAAAAAGAATATACATATGTGTATGAATAAGCATGTGAAAAGATGCTCAAAATCACTAGTTATCAAGGAAATGCAAATGAAAACCACAATGGGACATCATTACTGGTCAACCAGGATAGCTAAAACCAAAGAGAATAGAACACCAAATATTGGTGAGGTTATGGAGAAATTAAAATAATTACATTTTGCTGCTGGGAAAAGAAAATGGTACATCTAATCTGGAAAACAGTTGGCAGCATCTTAAAAATAAAAGAAAAAAGAAATATGCAACTGTCATGTGACCAGCAATTACACTCCTGGGCATTTATTCCACAAAAATGAAAATTTAGGTTTCCGCAAACATCTGCACACAAATGTCTATGGCAGCTTTATTTGTATGATAATATCCAAAAAAAAAAAAAAAGAGAGAGAGAGAGAGAGAGAGAAAACAACCCAGATGCCTTTTAATACGTGGCTGATTAAACAAACTGGTGCATCCAACCATGGAAAACTACTCAGCTATAAAAAGGAGTGAACTATTATATTCATTCAATGACAATTATGAATTATCATAAGAATTGTCCAGGGAGTTATTCTGAGAGAAAAAAAGTTAACCTCAAAAGGTTACACATGGTATGATTCCATTTATGTAATTGGGGGTGGGTGAGGCTGGCCTTTCTCATGTGCACGTGCGTGTGTTTGTGTGTATGTAGTCACTTCAGTTGTGTCCAACTCTTTGCAACCCTATGGACTGTATAGCCTGCCAGGCTCCTCTGTCCATGGGATTCTTCAGGCAAGAATACTGGAGTGGGTTGCCATGCCCTCCAACAGGGGATCTTCCTGACTCAGGGATCAAACCCGCGTCTCTTATAGCTCCTGCATTGGCAGGCATGTTCTTTGTTGTTCAGTCGCTAAGTCAGAAAATAAAAATCTGTTTGTGACCCCAAGGACTGCAACACACCAGGCTTCCCTCTCCTCAAACTCATGTCCATTGAGTTGATGATACTATCCAACCATCTTATCCTCTGTTGCCCACTTCTCCTGCCCTCAATCTTTCCCAGAATCAGGGTCTTTTCCAGTGAGTCGGCTCTTCGCATCAGGTAGCCAAAGTATTGGAGCTTCAGCATCAGTCCTTCCAACGAATATTCAGGATTAATCTGCTTTAGGATCAGCTGGTCTGATCTCCTTGTAGTCCAAGGGACTTTCAAAAGTCTTCTCCAGCACCACAATTCAAAAGCATTAATTTTTCAGGGCTCAGCCTTCTTTATGGTCCAACACTCACATGTGCACATGACTACTGGAAAAACCACAGCTTTGACTAAACGGACTTTTGTTGATAGTGTGATATTTCTGCTTTTAAATATGCTGTCAAGGTTTGTCATAGCCTTTCCTTCCAAGGAACAAATGTCTTTTAATTTCATGGCTGCAGTTACCATCCACAGCGATTTTGGAACCCAAGAAAATAAAAATCTGTCACTGCTTCCACTTTTCCCCATCTTTTTGCCATGAAGTGATGGGACCAGATGCCATGAGCTTAGTGTTTTGAATGTTGAGTTTTAAGCCAGCTTTTTTCACTTTCTTCTTTCACTCTCACCAAGAAGTTTTTTAGTTTCTCTTTGCTTTCTGCTTTAGAATGGGGTCATCTGCATATCTGGGGTTGTTGATATTTCTCCTGGCAATCTTGATTCCAGCTTGTGACTCATTTGAAATGCCTGGTATTTTGCATGATGTACTCTGCATGTAAGTTAAATAAGCAGGGTGACAATATACAGCCTTGACATACTCCTTTCCCAATTTTGAACCAGTCGGTTGTTCCATGTCCGGTTCTAACTGCTGCTTCTTGACCTGCATACAGGTTTCTCAGGAGACAGGTAAGGTGGTCTGGTATTCCCATCTCTTTGTAGTGATCCACACAGTCAGGGGCTTTAGCGTAGTCAGTGAAGGAGATATTTTCCTGGAATTCCCTTGTTTCCTTTATGATCAGATGAACGCTGGCAATTTCACCTCTGGTTCCTCTGACTTTTCTAAACCCAGCTTGTTCTGCTCAGTCCATGTACTGCTAAAGCCTAGTTTGAAGAATACTAAGCATAATCTTGCTAGCATGAGAAATGAGTATGATTGTACAGCAGTTTGAACGTTCTTTAGCACTGCCCTTCTTAAACACTGGAATGAAAATTGATCTTTTCCCAATCCTGTAGCCGCTGCTGAGTTGTATAAATTTGCTGACATACTGAGCACAGTACTTTAACAGCATCATCTTTTAGGATTTGAAATGGCTCAGCTGGAATTCTATAACCTCCACTAACTTTGTTTGTAGTAACACTTCCTAAGGCCCACTTGACTTCACACTCCAGGATGTCAGGCTCTAGGTGAGTGACCACACCATCGTGGTTAATCCAGGTTATTAAGACTTTTTTGTATAGTTCTTCTGTATATTCCTGACCTTTTAAAAATCTCTTCTGCTTCTGTTAGGTCCCTCCCATTTCTGTCCTTTATTGTGCCCATCCTTTTATGAAATGTTCCCTCAATAGCTTCAATTTTCTTGAAGGGATTTCTAGTCTTCCCCATTATATTGTTTTCCTCTTTTTTTTTTTTTTTTTTTTTTTGCATTGTTCACTTAAGAAAGCTTTCTCATCCCTCCTTGCTATTTTTTGGAACTCTGCATTCAGTTAGGTATATCTTTCCCTTTCTACCTTGCCTTTCACTTCTCTTCTTTTCTCAGCTGTTTGTATAGCCTCCTCAGATAAGCACTTTGCTGTCTTCCTTTTTTTTTTTTTCCTTTGGGATGGTTTTGGTCACCACCTTCTGTGCAACGTTACAAACCTCTATTTATAGTTCTTCAGGTACTCTATCTAACAGATCTGAAAGTGTGAAAGTTGCTCAGTCATGTCCAACCCTTTGTGACCCCCAGGAGCCTGCCTGGCTCCTCCTCCTGTCCATGGAATTCTCCAGGTCAGAATAATGGGGTGGGCAACCATTCCCTTCTCCAGGGGATCTTCCCAACTCAGGGATCGAACCCAGGTCTCCTACATTGCAGACAGATTCTTTACCGTCTGAACCACCAGGGAATCCCCAGATACTGGAGTGGGTAGCCTATCCCTTCTCTAGCAGATATTCCCAATCCAGGAATCAAACTGGGGACTCCTGAATTGCAGGCAGATTCTTTACCAGCTCAGCTACCAGGGAAGCTCCTGAGCTACCAGGGAAGCCAGATCTAATCCCTTAAATCTATCCTTCATTTTCACTGTATAATCACAAGGGATTTGATTTAGGTCATCTCTGAATGGCCGAGCACTTTTCCCCACTTTCTTCAATATAAGTCTGAATTTTGCAATAAGGAGCTCATGATCTGAACTACCGTCAGCTCCAGGTCTTGTTTTTGCTGACTCTATAGCGTTTCTTCATCTTCAGTAGCAAAGAATATAAACAATCTGATTTTGGTATTGACCATCTGGTGAGGTCCATGTGTGGAGTTGTCTCTAGTGTTGTTGGAAGACGGTGTTTGCTATGACCAGTATGTTCTCTTGACAAATCTCTGGTAACCTCTGCACGCTTTATTTTGTACTCTAAGGCCAAATTTGCCTGTTACTCCAGGTATCTCCTTACTTCCTACTTTTGCATTCCAATCTTCTAAGATGAAAAGGACATCTTTTTTTTGGTGTCAGTTCTAGAAGGTCTTGTAAGTCGTCGTCGAACTGGTCAACTTCAGCTTCTTCAGCATTAGTGGCATAGACTTGGATTACTGTGATGTTGAATGATTTGCCTTGGAAGCAAATCAAGGTCATTCTGTTGTTTTTGAGATTGCACTTAAGTATTGCATTTCAGACTCTTGTTGACTGTGAGGGCTACTCCATTTCTTCTAAGGGATTTTTGCCCACAGCAGTAGACATAATGGTCATCTGAATTAAATTTGCATACTCTTGTTCATTTTAGTTCACTGATTTCTAAAATGTCAATGTTCATTCTTGCCATCTCCAGCTTGCTGCTACTGCTGCTAAGCTGCTTCAGTCATGTCTGACTCTGTGTGACCCCATAGACGGCAGCCAACCAGGTTCCCCCATCCCTGGGATTCTCCAGGCAAGAATACTGGAGTGGGTTGCCATCTCCTTCTCCAATGCATGAAAGTGAAAAGTGAAAAGTGAAAGTGAAGTCGCTCAGTCGTGTCCGACTCTTAGCGACCTCATGGACTGCAGCCTACCAGGCTCCTCCCACCATGGGATTTTCCAGGCAAGAGTACTGGAGTGGGGTGCCATTGCCTTCTCCATCTCCAGCTTAACCACATCCAACTTACCTAGATTCATGGACCTAACATTCCAGGTTCCTATGCAATATTTTTCCTATAGCATCAGACTTTACTTTCACCACCACAAATATCCACAACTGAGCATCATTTCCTCTTTGGCCCAGACTCCCCATTCTTTCTGGAGCTATTAGCAATTGCCCATTGCTCTTCCCCAGTAGCATACTGGAACCTTCTGACCTGAGGTGGGGGGTGCTCATGTTCTGGTGTTGTATCTTTTTGCCTTTTCATACTGTTCATGGGGTTCTCGTGGAAAGAAAACTGGAATGGTTTGCCATTCCCTCCTCCAGTGGACCACGTTTCATCAGAACTCTTCACTGTGACTTGTTCATCTTCAGTGGCCCTGCATGGCATGGCTTATAGTCTCATTGAGTTATGGAAGCTCCTTCGCCATGACAAGGCTATGATCCATGAAGGGCTCTCCCAACATAATATCTGCTTAGTCAAAGTAACTGGTGAGAAGGTCACCAGAAAGAAGTGGATTTGGAAATAGGGCAACAGGTTGGCCTGGAACTCTTGTGGGGTGTGCTCTCAGATCACCACCAAAGTACAGGGAGGCAATGATGGAGAAGTTCTGGCCCAAGCAGTGACTGAGGTTGGTGTAGGAAGGACTGTCCAGCTATAGATACATCAACAGATTTTGTGCCTCCCAAGAAAACATAGTCCAGGAACTCTGGGGTGGTGTCGAATTAAAAATGGAGCAGCAGGGTTCCTCCACTGCAAGCAGCACCCAGAGGCCAGGTAGATGGCTAATTCCAGCTTATATGTGTTGCCATGGTCATGGATTGCTCCATCACCAGCAGGAGCAAGGTGAAGCCTGGGTGGAGCTACCCCCAGAGTGGGGAAAGATCACGAAATCCCACAGCTCTATGCACTGCTGTATCAGTTGATGAATAGATTTAAGTATTGGATCAATGGTGATTTAATTTTTTTTTACTGTGCAGCAGCCATAGGCATCTATGAGAGCGGGCTTCAGGTCCATAAAGTCTTATGGGTGCATACTAGCCAGTTCAACTTTCTGAAGGTGCTGCAGGACTTGCTTTCATATTTTTAGGTTTTGATACTGAACTCAGTACCACGGGACTGGGACTGTACTCCATGCAGTAGAGTCCTCAATAACCAGTCTGGCCCTTACAGAAAGAGATGTCCTCAGTATAGATATGGTCTGATAGATGGAGATGTTAGAGAGTCAGTTTTTGCAAACACACTGTAAGTCTCTAGTAACACGCTGAATTCCTGGGACAGGGCTTTTATATGTTCTTCTTTTCCCTACTGTAGTTACGAATTGGATCAGATATAAAAAAAATACTTATCAGTTATTGATATGCCCCAAAAGATAGTACACTCTAAAGGAGATTGGTCCTGGGTGTTCTTTGGAAGGAATGATGCTAAAGCTGAAACTCCAGTACTTTGGCCACCTCATGCAAAGAGTTGACTCATTTGAAAAGACTCTGATGCTGGGAGGGATTGGGGGCAGGAGGAGAAAGGGACGACAGAGGATGAGATGGCTGGATGGCATCACCAACTCGATGGACGTGAGTTTGAGTGAATTCCGGGAGTTGGTGATGGACAGGGAGGCCTGGTGTGCTGCAATTCATGGGGTCACAAAGAGTCGGACATGACTGAGCAACTGAACTGAACTGAACTGAAAAGACAGTAAGTTGCTTTTTCTCCCCTCCATCACAGAGGACACCATCCCTATCCTCAAGGAACTCCCAGTGTAGTTGGAAGTATATCCAATAATGTCCATTAAAAAGCCACAACAACTAGACAAGGCTGAGAATCTGAGTACCAGATGAGTGCCAGACACTCTCTGGGTTGGGGGGCTCAGAGGAGAGAGCAAGAGGCTACAGAGAGAGTAGAATCAGGGAAGGAAAGTGAGGAACCTCATCTAAAATAAAGGGTAATATATTACAGTGTGTGCACAATGCATGCTAAGTTGCTTCAGTCAGGTCCAGCTCTTTGTCATCCTATGGACTGTAGCCCGCCAGGCTCCCCTGTCCATGGGATTCTCCCTGCAAGAATAGTGGGGTGGTTGGCATCTCCTCCACCAGAGGATCCTCCTGACTCAGGGATCAAACCGGTGTCTCCTGGGTCTCCTGCATTGGCAGGTGGGTTCTTTACCACTACGGCCACCTGGGAAGCCCACTATATTAGAGTAGGTTCCATAAAGCGGGAGTCTTATTTCAATCCATTGTTTCTTAGTGCCTAGAAGAGAGTGGTTGGATGGCATCATGGACTCAATGGACATGAGTCTGAGCAAACTCCGGGAGATAGGTAAGGACAGGGAAGCCTGGAGTGCTGCAGTCCATGGGGTCCCAAAGGCTGAGACACCACTGAGTGACTGAACAACAAAGCATAGAGTGGGCACATAGTGGGCCAATGGTAAATAGGAAAGAATGAACAGTAGGCAGCGATAGCAATACAAATGCAGGCACTATCTGATAGCTAAAAGACTTGAAAACAGGTCAAGAAATTTTGATATTTACATTAGTGATGTCCCCTCAAGAACCTTTAGGTATCTAAACACTGACTCTTCTCACCCCTCCCTTGTGTACAGAGAGCGGGGATGGACAGGGGCTGCTGGTATTGGTCACTGCTGTAACTCCAGGGTCTGGAGTAGTGTCCCGCATTATCAGTGAATACCGAGTGACTAAAAGGTCAGTGTCCTCTCCCTCTGGCCACCCATCTGCGGGGAAGGGCCGGCCGAAGGCCACTCAGCTCCTCCACCAAAGCATTTCCATTCGAGAATGCAACATTTACTGAATGCTAGCCGGGCTCTTTCTGAGCAAGTCGCACCTCAGTCCCCAAGGTACTGCTAGGTACTAGTCCAGTGCCCAGCACCTGACACTCAATATCAGCGGATGATGCATTAATACGGTCATTATTGAAGCTGGTTACCGCCTAACGCTGCTGGACGAGTCTCGCCGGTTTCCTGCAGGTGGATGGTCCCGCCTAGCGCTCAGAGCAGAGCGCGTCAGACAGGATGACGCTGGCGTGGCTGGTGGGTGGGGCGGCATGGCCCGGCACGCGCACGCGCACTGCCGCGCCATCCTGTCCTGCGAGTGGGCGGGCGACGCATGCGCGGGCGGCGGCCTTAAGGCGGCCGCGGCCCCGAGTGTCCCAGTCGGCCTGTCAGCCGGCTAGGAGGCAGTGTCTGACAGTGGCGCGGCAGCCATGGCGGCAGAGGAGGAGGAGGTGGACTCGGCCGACCCGAGCGAGAGGTCAGTGCAGCCGGAGCTGCGTCTGGCTCGGGCGCGCGGGCAGTGCTAAGGGCTCTAACCTGCCCGGTCGTTCGGTTGTCCCGCCCCGGCGCGAATCCGCTCGGCGCGCGGAAGAGAAGCTTCTGGCCCCGCTCTGCCCTCAGCGGGCGCCCTTGGGGTCTGAATGTGAACCCGGCTGCGCCAGGAGGCCGCTTGACCCCCACGCCGACGGGTCCCGCGAGGTCGTGTGAGCGGCTCCGCCGGGCGGCCGCGGGAGTGGCTGGGCACCCAGCCCTGCTGAGGGCAGTTTTGCGGCAGAGACGGCTGCGGACCCCAGCCCTGCCGCAGCTGGACCCACGGGCGCTGAGCGGCGTCGCTGCACTTGACTCGAGTCACGGGAAACGGCCGAGTCACTGTCCGCTTCCGAGCACGGCTTCCGACCTCAGTTAAGCGCTGCGCTCGGTGCAGCCGGGAGTGAGGGCAAAAGTGCTGTCCGGCCGGGTGTCTCCGGAGCCTGAGGAAGGGGCGGCGCTTCCTCGGAGCAGTGGTGGACCGAGAGTCCAGGTTCACCCCAGAAGCCGCGGGTCGGAAGGGGCTGTCGGGGGGAGGCGGAACGCAGAGTGGGGGAAAGGGGCTGGTGGAGTTTTCAGAAGATGTGTAATTTACCCGGTAGTTTACAGAAAGAAAGTTAACACGATATGGATAACAAGTTCACTCAATGATCTCTCAAACAGCGATCTTCCTTTGCTTCCAAATGTTCTGGTGTTACTGAAGAAATGTGTGTGTTTGGTTTTCAGAAGACACATATGTAGAAACTTTTATGAAAGTGGGAGAAAGATGTCTAGTGGGAAGCTTTTTTTAAAAAAATTTATTTATTAGAGTACAAGTGATTTGCTATATTGTGTTCAGGTGTACATTAAAGTGATTCAGTGCAGGAAAAAAAAATATATGTTCTTTTCAGATTCTTTTCCATTGTAGGTCATTACAGGGTATTGAAAATAGTTCCCTGTGCCATACAGTAGGTTCTTGTTTATCTGTTATATTTATAGTGGTGTGTATCTGTTAATCCTAAACTCCTAATTTATCCCTCCCCCATTTCCCTTTTGGAATTCATAAATTCGTATTCTATATTTGAGTCTGTTTCTGTTTTGTAAATAAGTTCATTTTTATCATTTTTTTTTTATTCCACATGTAAGGGATATCCTGTGATACCTGTCTTTCTCTGATTTTGTTCCGTTAGTATGGTAATCTCTAGGTCCATCCATGTTGCTGCAAATGACGATTTTTCATTCTTTTTTTAAGGCCAGTGTTCCCTTGTGTGTATGTGTGTATATAAATACATCACATTTTCTTTATTCATTCATCTGTTGATGGACATTTAGGTTACTTTCCTGTCTTCTAGGACTTATAAATAGTGCTACTGTGAATATTGGGGTGCATACATCTTTTGAAATTAGAGTTTTCATCTTTTCTAAATATATCCCCAGGAGTGGGATTGCTGGATCATACGTTCTTTTTAAGGAACCTCCATGCAGTTTTCCATAGTGGCTGCACCAGTTTACATTCCCATCAACAGTTAGGAGGGTTCTAATGGGAAACTTTTTGATATACAAAAATATTGTTTATTTTATTGTTTTCTATCTGTAGTTTCATGCACTTGGCAGTAGATGAAGAGCAGTTAATTCGTGGAAAAATTACATTGCTATGAACATTATTGTTTTATTTCTCAAGGCCAGTCATTCAGATTGGAAAGTAAATGAACTTATATGCTAATCCCCCTATGTGTTTAATATTTTGACAACAGTTCTACTTCAGATGCTGGGAGAAATTTGCGTTATGAAACATAACCTAAATGACAGAGGGTAATATAAAGTCCCATGATAGATGGGGTGTTTGGAAAGATGACAGAAGGGAAAAATTGTGAAATACTAGAAACTAGGTTCTTCCCTTGACTTTGTTTTTGTGAGTCACTCACTTCACTTCACAAGTCTGTTGTTTTGGTTTGTTGATGAACTTACTTGTTGAGGTAAGATGCCTAATGTCATGTCATCACAAGTAGGAACCTGTTAGCTTATCACCATCTAGTTCGTCACAACATTTTTGGCTCTGAGACTACTTTTATGGGATCTCTTTCGCTGCCATGTTGTTGGGAGGCTTGCAAGTCCAGGGCACACCCAGGAAAGGAATTTGCGGTTTTGGTTGACAGCAGGAGGTCCCTGTAGATAGACTATAAACTATCCTTAGCAGCTGACCAGTCATAGGCCCTTGTTAGAGGTGGGCCTCTTTGGTGCTCTTGATGATACACTTGAGCAGTATCCAGTATATAAGCTGGTGTGACCTTGTGAATTCTATTAAGCAAGTACCTGCTTATGCTGGATGCTCCCTAATGTATTCATATTAAACCTTAAGGTGTAGCCTATGTGCTAGGTATTACTGTACCCATTTTTCGGGTGCAACTGCAGCTGGGACTGCAGCTGGCACTCCACCAGTGAGTAGTGGAAGTAGATTGGAACTCCCTCGCTATCTGGATTTAGTCTAAGGAGCTTTCCCCCATCTCTGCTTGCTTCTCACTGGGATTGGGTTTACTAGGATGTTTAGTTCTTATTTCCTTTGCTTCACTGATACTTTGTTATTTAGTCCTGCATTGATACAGAGCTCACTTTAATTTTTTTTGTTGTTGGTTAATCAGCAGTCAGCTGTCCCAAGAGCAAAGTGGATTGTGGGAAAACTAAAGTCTTTGAATCCAGTTCCTTATTTTTAAGATGTTTCAGGTTTAGATGGGGCAATGGTATTAACAAAGGAAACAATTATAAAACGGTCAACTGTCATTTGAAGGCTCTTTGTTCTTCACTTGCTAAATCATGTCCAACTCTTTGCAATCCTTAACTGTAGCCACCCCCCCCCCCACCCCCCGCCCCTGTTCCTCTGTCCATGGGATTTCCCAGGCAAGAATACTAGAGTGAGTTGCCATTTCCTTCTCCAGGGGGTCTTCCGGACTCAGGGATCAAACCCACATATCCTGGTTTGCAGATGGATTCTTTACCACTGAGCCACGCTGAGAAGCCACAAAGGCTTTTTGGATCATATGATTCTTAGCCTTTCATTCCTAGTGTAGACGGGCATGCCTTGGAGCCATTTGGTTTTCAACATCTAATCCTTTTCAGTTGCAGTACTGTTGAAAAAGCAATATGTAACAAGAGTTAGGTAGACTTCTGTTAATTACTGCAAGGTTTGTCCCGGAGAATGTTTAATTATCAGTTGGGTTTAGAGGAAAGCTGCCATGGAATTGCCTGGTTGCAGAGTAGACCATAGACTAGCCAATTTGCAGTGGTGGTCTAGAGTTATTGCTAAAATTTCAGGAATTTTGCCAGCAGTTGGCAACTTGAAATCAGTCATGGTGGTTGTACTTACATGATGGAAATCATCAAATAGTATAAATAGGGGATTTTTCCCCCTTCCTTTCCAATGGGTTTACCCTACTGGATTTTCATTAGAGTTTGATTGTGGTTTTTTGCCTTGGAGATAAGATAGAGAAATCCACTCTCCTATCTTTTAAAAGACTTCTCAGATCAGTGACCCCTCTCTGTTGTCATCTCCCCTTTCCAAATCCTTACCTCTTGACTTATTAAAAATCACAGAACTCCTCAGTGTCACATTCCAGTGGACTTCTATTTTTCTTAATACTTACCTTTCTTGGGTCCTTTCTAGTGTGTGACACTAAAGATAGCTACTCTCTTTGGAGACTTTTATCAGACATTCTAACTCTTATGACATTTTGCTTTTTGTCTTACCTGAGACCAGTAGTTAATTTTGTTTTTTACCCCCATTCACTCTCTGAGATTCTGTCTCCATCTATGTTTTCATTGTGTTTTTTACTCACAACTGCTTGAGCTATCCTGTCTGTAGGGAGGGCTCAACTCCTTAGGATGAAGCCTTCTTCAGTATTCTAGTGATGTTTCTAATTGTGTATCAAATGTTTACAACTGGTTTCTCAAATGTAACAAGTCCCAACCAGAATCTCATTTGCACCTCCTTCCCTTGAACTAAACCATACCAAAAGCTAAGTGCACCTCCTCAACTTCCTGTTTTTGTTAGGGTATTTAGGTACTTAGGTATTACCCAGATAATCATGATGGTGTGATCACTCACCTAGAGCCAGACATCCTGGAATGTGAAGTCAGGTGGGCCTTAGGAAGCATCACTATGAACAAAACTAGTGAAGGTGATGGAATTCCAGTTGAGCTATTTCAAATCCTAAAAGATAATGCTGTGAAAGTGCTGCACTCAATATGCCAGCATATTTGGAAAACTCAGCAGTGGCCACAGGACTGGAAAAGGTCAGTTTTCATTCCAATCCCAAAGAAAGGCAATGCCAAAGAATGCTCAAACTACCACACAATTGCACTCATCTCACACACTAGCAAAGTAATGCTCAAAATTCTCCAAGCCAGGCTTCAGCAATACGTGAACTGTGAAATTCCAGATGTTCAAGCTGGATTTAGAAAAGGCAGAGGAACCAGAGGTCAAATTGCCAACATCCTTTGGATCATGGAAAAAGCAAGAGAGTTCCAGAAAAACATCCATTTCTGCTTTATTGACTTTGCCAAAGCCTTTGACTATGTGAATCACAACAAACTGTGGAAAATTCTTCAAGAGATAGAAATACCAGTCTACCTGACCTGCCTCTTAAGAAATCTGTATGTAGGTCAGGAAGCAACAGTTAGAACTGGGCATGGAACAACAGATTGGTTCCAAGTAGGAAAAGGAGTACGTAAAGGTTGTATATTGTCACACTGCTTGTTTAACTTATATGCAGAGTACATCATGCAAAATGTCAGGCTGGATGAAGCACAAGCTGGAATCAAGATTGCTGGGAGAAATATCAATAACCTCAGATAGGCAGATGACACCACCCTTATGGCAGAAAGTGAAGAAGAACTAAAGAGCCTCTTGATGAAAGTGAAAGAAGAGAGTGAAAAAATTGGCTTAAAGCTCAACATTCAGAAAACTAAGATCATGGCATTAGGTCCCATCACTTCATGGCAAATAGATGGGGAAACAGTGGAAAGAGTGGCTGACTTTATTTTCTGGGGCTCCAAAATCACTACAGATGGTGACTGCAGCCATGAAATTAAAAGACGGTTACTCCTTGGAAGGAAAGCTATGACCAACCTAGACAGCATATTAAAAAGCAGAGACATGACTTTGCCAACACAGGTCCATCTAGTCAAAGCTATGGTTTTTCCAGTGGTCATGTATGGATGTGAGAGTTGGACTATAAATAAAGCTGAGCACCGAAGAATTGATGCTTTTGAACTGTGATGTTGGAGAAGACTCAAAGAGTCCCTTGGACTGCAAGGAGATCCAACCAGTCCATCCTAAAGGAGATCAGTCCTGAGTGTTCAATGGAAGAACTGATGTTGAAGCTAAAACTCTAATACTTTGGCCACCTGATGAGAAGAGCTGACTCATTGGAAAAGACCCTGATGCTGGGAAAGATTGAAGGCAGGAGGAGAAGGGGATGACAGAGGATGAGATGGTTGGATGGCATCACTGACTCAATGGACATGAGTTTGTGTAAACTCCGGGAGTTGGTGATGGACAGGGAGGCCTTGTGTGCTGCGGTCCATGGGGTCCCAAAGAGTTGGACATGACTGAGCGACTGAACTGAATTGAACTTAGGTTTTTGGTTCTTCTGGTCCTCCAGATTAAGAAATGTGGTACTGTCTTTTCACTCTCCCTCCCCCACCTCCATTGATCCAAACACAGAATCTATTACCACGTCCAGTAGCCTCTAAGTGCAGCATCACCTTTCCAGCCCTATTGTCAGCTGGGGGCCTCAATGTCCTGTGCCTATGCTTTCCACATAACTTATGGAAAGTTAGTTACTTTTACACTCCCAAGAGGCACAGTCTAGTATGTAGCACAACCACCCACAGTAGAGGGCTTCCCAGGTGGCTCAGTGGTAAAGAATCCGCCTGCCAGTGCAGAAGATGCAGGAAATGCGGGTTCGGTTCCTGGATCAGGAAGATCCCCTGGAGAAGGAAATGGCAACTCACTCCAGTATTCTTGCCTGGAAAATTCCTTGGACAGAGGAGCCTGGGGGCTACAGTCCATGGGGGTGGCAAAGAGTCAGACACTGAGCACTCATGCAGTCAATTGCACACACAGTGTGGTGGTATTATATGTCCTCAGCCTGACTTCCAAGCCCTTTGCAGGCGGTGAGGCTGCTAACTTTGGAGTCTTCTTTCCTTCCTGTGCTCTGGGCTCTAGCCAAGCTGTGTCTTTCATTGTTTCCTACACATGTGCCTTGCTTACCTCCCGTTTTTCCGTGACTTGGTTCAAGTTGATTTCTCTGACCCCAGACAGAGGGTGATCTCCCTTCTTTTCCTGCACTTTCTTCATGGTGCCTCCATCATGTCCTGTAGTATCGTTTTTCTGTCCTTGTTTTGTCAGATCATTGAAGACAGAGCTTTTGTGTTACTCAAATGTCTGGTTGAGCCCAAAGGGGCTTTATAAATAGCAAGTTTCAATAACATTTTAAGAATTAAACATTTCAACTGTTCTAAATTTATGCTGACACAAACATTAGGATAAAAAATCCTAGTACTTGATTATTCATTTTGCAGTTGATTTAAATTTTTTAATTCCAAAATATCAGAGTACATCAATAGATACTGTTATAAGAAATTCAAAGTTTAAATTTGACTAGGATGAATTTGAGCAGTTAGAGTCATAAACGTAAATTATATCAGAGAATTGTGAATATGGTTCTTCTCCTTGACCTTGGATGAACCAACAGGGAACCATGCTTCACTGTTTTGCCTGTTCTCCAAAATGCCAGTTACAGACCAGCAAATGCAGATGTCATTCCTGTGACAAAGAACCCAACAAGAGATTGTAAAGTCCCATGGGTGGTACACTTAGTAAAAACAACACTGACTAACACATTTCAGAATAAAATGTGCCTCTGAATGAGTCCTTAAAGTCTATATTATTTATAATAGATGTTCAGTGCTCGCTTCTGCAGCACATATACTAATAAAATTGGAATAATAGAGAAGATTAGCATGGCCCCTGCGCAAGGATGACACACAAATTCGTGAAGCATTCCATATTTTTAGAAATTGACTGATTGTTAAGCAAATCTGTACACAAAAATAAAACTATAAAAATAACAACAACAAAAATGGCATGTTAATCATTTAAATTATAACTTGTGTGAGACATACTCTTTTTTTTTCTTCTTCTTTTCCTGGGTAGGCTTTAAGAAGTCATTTTCCAGGGAAAAAAAGATCTTTATTTGCCCAAGGGTTATCATTTTCACTCTGGAAGTTTTCAGTCATTCACTGGTTAAGGAATTATTTCAGAGGAATACATATATTTATAACTCTAATCAGTTTGGATATTTATAATAAAAATGAAAACCTCATAGTTTCTCTAAATGAGGTAGATAGAATACTTGCTTAGAGTAGCTTATAGAGGGCAGTAATAAACATAAGTTTTTCTTTCTTGATAGTACCAGTCAGTATAGGCCATTTTAAACAAACCTGTAATATAATGAAATTCTCTTTACTTGTAACCTAATTAGAAATGTTATTTAAGTAGCCAAAAACTATGTGGAAACTGACCAGACTTCTGTATATTTTCTTCAGAATACTTTGAAACCTCTTTCACTGTTTCACAATATTTACAGTTTGTGCAATTCAGATTTAGTAATACTATGGATAGTCAAATGCCTTAGAGAAGAAAACAGGAATTACTAGGAAATTTAAGTGTTGATAGCCTAGGATACAAGTACAGTGTTAATGCTATTTTTTAAAAAGAGAGAGAGAGAAAGAGTACATAGAAAATTCAGGGGGAAAGTTTCAGTTTTTATTTTAGAACTCGGGATACTTAAAATCAGATTCTTGAGTTAACAAACTGTTCATATGCTGAGCACATCTTATTGGCTTTCCTTAGAGTTGCCACCTTTGATATGGTGTTTTAAAGCTTTTCTTACTCAGAAGTCTGCTCACTAAAAGTATTGCTTACATGTTACAGGTTGCAAAGCAAGTTTATTTAGTATTTTGTTTAGATGCTTTGGGGCTTGAGTCCTCAGCCTTCCTAATGAGGTTGGTTCTCAATAGATAAGTCAGTGTATGATAAAATCTTCCTGATGCCATAGATAGATAGAGTCCCTATCGTGAATGTCTTATCTTTGTATTAGAGCTGACACTTTTCATCTCTTCTGAAGTCAGGGCCTCAGCAAAGTATGATGGTATTTACTGTTTATCTGCTTATTAGAGAAGTTAATTTTTGCGTTTCTGTGTATTTCCCAAAGTTCTGAGGAGGCAGCCCTGTATCTTGTTCACTGTATCATGGCCGTGGTAAATTGAGTTGTTCTTTTGGACTTTGTGCCCTCAGAAGTATGGCTGGACATCTGACAAACCTCAGACTGTGTGCTTAGTTCCAATCTCAGTCTTGCACACAGTGAGCTGAGAAATGCAAAAACAACTCTGAATGGCATAGGCGATTTTGTGGAAGAGGCAAAGGGTTTCTTTGAAGATGAGGTCAATTTACCCCAAAGACAGGAAGTGAGGTTGGATGGGCGTTTTAAAGAGTTGAATCATAGAGGTTGCCAGCTAAGGTGTGGGAACTCATGAGCAAAAGCTTATAAACTGAAAGGAGGAAAAGGTAGACCTTGCTATCACTCTTTAAAAATGTGCTTTTGAGCACTAACACTCAATCCTGTAGAATAAGAAAAAAATTAAGGCAGTTTATATAAAACATTGTCATCTAGAAAACATTGTCATCTAGTTAAGGCAAAAACTGATGAGACAGAAACACGAGGCCCAAGGGAAGAGAGGTGTCTTTACAGTTCCATTAACAGTGAAGATGAACTTTTAACGTATTTTGTTAAATATATATTTTTCAGTTTAAACATACTTCAGAAAAACTCCACTTAAAAAAAAATTACCTACTTGAAAAAGCTGCTGTAAAAAACCTAGAGAGTTATTATTGGCCCCTCTTGTGGTTGAAGAGCCCTTGTTTTTAATGTAATCCAATAAAAAGCCTTGCAAACATGAAAACATTATTTTGCCCCTTCTCTTTGAGTTAAGGCAATCACTGGGAAGCAAAATGCAGAGACAAGACAATCCTATCCCTTAAAAATTGGTTTTGTGATGAGTGATGAATAGGTGAAGGTAGGCATGATTCCTGTATTAACGGCTGCCGCGTCGCATTTTAAATTCTAGTGCCTTGTGCATAGTAGGCATAAAGAAACTGAAATTTTTTATATATAATTTGAATACTGAAACAAAGATTGCATTTGTGTTTCCTCTGCCCCAATGTGTCTATGATGTGAGGGGGAACAATAGTAGATACAGTTCATTTTACTTGTATTTGTTGTTTTTGTTGTAGAAAGAAAGAAAGTGAAGTCACTCAGTCGTGTCTGACTCTTTGTGATCCCATGGACACCAGGGTCTTCCGTCCATGGGATTTTCTAGGCAAGAGTATGGAGTGGGTTGCCATTTCCTTCTCCCGGGAACTTCCTGACCCAGGGATCAAACCCAGGTCTCCCACATTGTAGACAGATGCTTTACCATCTGAGCCAACACTGGCCTGATTCTCTTTGGCCAAGAACTGTGCTGTTATTGAGGAATATTTGCTGAAAAAAATTAATGAAATTGAGTTGTGAGTAACTTCCTATTGGTACTAATTCATGTACTTGTGGCCAGACATAGATGTTGATGACCATCTTGTCAAGAACTTTTTTTTAAATTTTAAGCTCTGAAGAGCATGAGATTCTTTTAGTTGCCTGTTAAGCTGCAACTAAAAAACAATAGTTTTAGTTGCAGCTTAGCAGGCAGTTGAATGAATTGAAAATTTCATTGCTGAAGACTTGAGTTGTTTTTCCTTTATAATTTGTCAATAGTTTGCATATTTGCAAATAATCTGATAGTAGTAATGCTTTCTGTTATCTTGATACCTTGATAATAAGTTATAGGTAGCATTTGTCAGAGATGCCTAGAGGTCTTACCTCCTGTTAATTCAGAAGATTTGAAACCGGTTGCAGAGAATGTTAGATTGGAGCCTCATTTTAATATAGGCTATTATGGATCTTCTGTTCTATCCTTTTTTTTATTACTGAGGCATAATTGACATATGTCTTTGTATTTGTTTCAGGGGTATAACATAATGATTTGGTATTTTTATATATTGCGAAATGATTATCACAGTCAGTCTAGTTAACCATGCAAAGTTACAGAATTTTTTTCTTGTGATGACAACTTTTTTAGATTTGCTCTCTTAGCTTTCAAATATGCAGTACAGTATCAGTAACTGTAGCTGCCATGCTATGCATTGCATCCCCATGACTTACTCATTGTATAGCTTGTTTATACTTTACCCCCTTCACCCGTTTTTCCCACTCTCCTGCTCTGTCAACCACCCGTTTACCTCTGAGCTTATTGTTGTTATAGTTGTTTTGAAAGATTCCACATGTAAGTGGGATCATATGAATTTGTCTTTCTCTGACTTAATTTCATGTAGCATGATACCCCTAGGTTCACCCATGTTGTACAAATGTTAATATTTCACTCTATTTTATGGCTGAATAATATTCCATTATGCATATGTTTTGTGTAACGTACACTCTTTATCAGTTTGTTGATGAACATTTAGGTTTTTTTCCATATCTTGGCCATTGTATTGTAGATAATGCTTCTGTGAACACTGGGGTGCATATATCTTTTCAAGTTTCTTGTTTTGTCTTCAGATAAATACCTAGAAGTGGAACTGCTGGATCCTAGTGTAGTTTTATTTTTTGAGGAAACTTCATACTGTTTTCTACCAACAGTATGCAAGGGTTCCTTTTTCTCCATATGATCTCTAACATTTTTTCTTTCTTACCTGTTTGATGATAGCCATTCTAACAAGTGTGAGAGGATATCTCGTTATGGTTTTGATTTACATTTTTCCAGTGTTAGTGATCTGAGCATCTTTTCATCTGTCTGTTTGCCATCTGTATGTTTTCTTTGGCAAAAAGTATATTCAGATCCTCTGCCCGTTTTTTAACTGGACTTTTTTTTTTTTTTTTTTTTTTGCTCTTGAGTTGCATGAGTTCTTTATGTATTTTGGATATTAACCTCTTATCAAATTTATGATTTTCAGATGTTTTCTCCCATTTTGTAGGTTGCCTTTTTGTTTTGTTGAGGGTTTCCTTTGCTGCACAGAAGCTTTTTACTTTAATGTAGTTACACTTGTTTATTTTTGTTTTTGTTATGTTCTTTAAAAACTGATACCTGAGTGTTTGGCTTCCAACCAGCCTAAATCTAGGTGCTGACTGAGATCCTCCTCTTTGGGACACTGTGTTGGCATACCCTCAACTACTGGGAACTAGTAAAAATAAAATTAGCTTCTTGGACAATCACAGAGGATTGAAAGACAACCAGGAGCTAGGGCAGGGCTGAACAATAAGATTCATCTCCTACATTACCACTGGGAGAAGTGATTGTTTTTAATCTAATGCATAGAAACCAACACAGAGAATCAAGCAAAATGAGGAAACAAAGGAATATGTTTCAAACGAAAAAACATGATAAAACCTCAGAGGGGAAAACCCCGGATCTGGAGGTGTCCCATGGGCAGCAGTCACACAAATCAGGGCTCCGGAGGATTGGACGAGCTCCCTTCTGGAAGATGCTGATGAGCTATAGCAAGGCAGAGGGTGAGTGTAAAAAGGCATCCCCCAGGCTGTGCTCCATGAACGCACCTCTGTAGCTGCTCATGTGTGCCACACCACAAACCTGCTTCTAAGGCCAAAACTCCTGGACAAATAAACAGGCCTCTTCTGAAAGAGACGAGGGATGTGTTTCGTCTGTGTGGTGTCCTGGGGGTGGTAGTCTTCAAGAAATGTCTCTGTGATTGTTACAGCCCCATGGCACCCAGGAACACAAGCCCCTCTGACTGCCAGAGCCGGGGGAAAGAAGAGGTGTCCTCTGGATCAGTTCAGTTCAGTCACTCAGTCGTGTCCGACTTTTTGCGACCCCATGAATCACAGCATGCCAGGCCTCCCTGTCCATCACCAACTCCTGGAATTTACCCAAACTCATGTCTATCGAGTCGGTGATGCCATCCAGCCATCACATCCTCTGTTGTCCCCTTCTCTTCCTGTCCCCAATCCCTCCCAGCATCAGGGTCTTTTCCAGTGAGTCAATCCTTCGCATGAGGTGGCCAAAGTATTGGAGTTTCAGCTTCAGCTTCAGTTCTTCCAATGAACACCTAGGACTGATCTCCTTTAGGATGGACTGGTTGAATCTCCTTGCAGTCCAAGGAATTCTCAAGAGTCTTCTCCAACACCACAGTTCAAAAGCATCAATTCTTCGGTGCTCAGCTTTCTTCACAGTCCAACTCTCACATCCATACATGACCACTGGAAAACCATAGCCTTGACTACGGATAGCAAGCCTAAAAATTGGGTCAGCAAACAGAAGATGGTAGAGAGCAGGAAGATGATGTCCACCAGTCTCCGTCCCTGGGGAGCATCCCAGCAGGCCCCTGCCCCTTCTGCCGTCACTTTAAGACTAGGAAGTGAGTCTCTCACATGAACCCAGGTTGCTTTCAGAGGGCTGCTTCTGGGCCCTGGTGCCCGTGAGGCTACACGCAAGCCCTTTGAGAACCATTCCTCGGTGTGCCATACCCCACGTGTGTCCTGGCCTTGAGCCTTAAAACCACACATTTTGGGGGCTCATCTTTCAGGTGCCAGTCTTCAAAGTGAGGGAGCCCTATGTGGGTTATGAGCTGTTTGCTCCTCAGGGAGAAGCTCTGGGTTTTGCATTACCTCCTGATTGTGGGTAGCTGCGCTATATAGTAGCGTTTACGGTGAGATTGTGTCTCAGCCTTTCCCACCTGCTTCGAAGTGGTTTCTCTCTGGTTTGCCCCTTTTATGGAGGGCTTGCTCAGCCAGCATTTAGGTTATTGTCAGAGGAAACTGTTCCATCTATAGCTGTGGATTCAGTGTGTGCGTGGAGGAGATGAGAGCAGGATCTTCCATCTAGAACTGGAACCCCAGCATTCTTCTTTTCACATGTTGTCTCCACAGTATAACCCACCTGCCATGAAAACCTGACCAAGTACATTTGCTTATGTTGTTTTTCAGTCACGCAGTCATGTCTGACTCTTTTGTGGCCCCATGGACTGTAGCCCGCTAGACTCCTCTGTCCATGGGATTTCTCAGGGGAGGATACTGGAATGGGTTGCCATTTCCTGCTCCAGGGGATCTTCCTGAACCAGGGATAGAACCTGAGTCTCTTGCATCTCCTGGACTGGCAGGTGGATTCTTCACCCGCTTAGCGACCTGGGGAGCCCACATCTGCTTATAGTCCTGTCCTGTAATCCTCTGTGTGTATGTGTGTTCATATGCATACATACATACATAGTTATGAAACTTACTATGAAGTCTTTATATCTAAAGATAAAAAGACATGAAGAAATTTGACTAGCAGATAAAAAGGAAAATTTTATGTGTGTGAAGTACCATGCTTCTGATCACCTTCCTAAATTGTTCATTCTGTTGATTACCCTTTTCTTGATTGACCTTTTTGCACTGACGTTTGTTTGTTTTTTGTTTTGTATTGGGAGGTTCAGGCCTGTAACTTGCCCACGTCCTATCTTCTAATGAGAACCGGTGGTACTGGAGGTGCTCTCTGCCTATAGAAACGATCCTCGTTTGCCTTCCTTCATCCGCGTCTTTTATTTCTTATGACCAAGGCCTTCATTTCACACACACAGTGAGGAAGCACTCACATGGCCATCAGCCAGTTAGTGTTTCTGGCACTGGCAATATAAGAATGATGTTAAACGTGGGTTTCGCATTCGTTCTGCTCAGAGTGCAACAGAGCAGATAAATATTGTAAACGAGTAACCAGAGCAATACTACTGCCTGTGTCTGTGACAAGGGTCAGAGGAGTGTCTAATGACTCTTGGCATCAGGATCAGGGACAGTAAGTATCTCAGAAAAGACAAGGCATTCTGGACCAAGGGAGAGCCACAGAGGCATAAAATATTGTGGAATTTGGGGAGTTATGAGGTACTGAAAAATACAGTGTGAAAAGATTTAAGATGGGGAGAGGTTAATCTTGGATGGAATGTGAAGTATTTTCTGTGTGGGTCTGAGGAATATGACTTTGTTCTGTAGGTAATGACAACTCTTCAGATGTTTTAAGGAAGGTGGTCGCCTGAGAAAAAAGTGTTTTGAAGTCACTCAGTTCAAGTCACACCTCTATTTATGTCATTTACTTACCATCACCAACTCAATGGACATGGGTTTGGGTGGACTCTTGGAGTTGGTGAGGGACAGGGAGGCCTGGCGTGCTGCAGTTCATGAGATAGCAAAGAGTCGGACACGACTGTGCGATTGAACTGAACTGAACTCGCTAGCGGTATACTCTTGGGCTTTTTGCTTGACATTTCTGAACTTCAGTGTTCGCATCTGTGAAATGGGTGTAGCCTGAACTGAGAGTATGTTGGATTGTGAGTGACTTAATCATTCAGCAAACATTATTTATTGAGCACCTGTTACACATACTGCCTAGAGAAATTTTATAGGGAAGGGAAATGCAGTAGGATGAGCCTACAAACCCTAGAAAAATGTGGTAGGTACTGTATCAACCTGTTCAGAACTTAGCATGTTTTTCTATTCAATGCTATTCTTTTCTTTTTTAAAGATTTTTGTTGTTGTTGTGAACCATTATGAAAGTCTTTATTGAATTTGTCACATTATTGCTTCTGTTTTATGTTGTCATTTTTTTAGCCACAAGGCATGTGGGGTCTGAGCTTCCCAAGCAGGGAGTGAACCCGCACCCCTGGCATTAGAAGGTGAAGTCTTAACCACTGGACCACTACGGAAGTCCCTCACAGCTGTTCTTATTCATGTATTCTCGATTGTTATTGGTAGCATCTCAGACAGAAACCTAGGAATCCTCTATTATCCCTTCTTTGTAAGCAATTATCAAATTCAGACTGTTTACCTTTTTTTTTTTTGGTGTAAAATTTTATTATGATGAAATGCTTAAGTTTTTATGTGTTCATTTGCTGCATTTTGACATACATGCATACATCTATGTAATCCAATTATATCTTAAGATGGAGAGCTTCATAGTCATCCACTTCTAATTCATTGCAACCAGTACACTTAAGGTGAAGCAAAAAACTTCATATCATGAATGTATATTAATATGTTAGGTATTGGGATAGAAACTGACCACGCAGTGAGTCCTTACCTTCAGGGATCTTTCAGTTAGGTGAGGATACCGATGAGTAAATATGAGCTTGAGGACACAACTTGAGAATTAAGAAAATAGAGCTTGATTACAGGAGTCCATCCTGCCACCTTGATCTGATCGTCTTTGGGTATGTGGGAGACATGGAATCTAATCTGAGGTTGATAAGAGTCTAATAAATCATGGGAAGAAGGGGAGAGGTATATTCCAAGGATATTCAGGTCCAGGAAGCAAGAAGACAGGGAATGTTATATGTCTAGAGGACAGAGAATAAGAAATGCCAAAAATAGCATTAAAGCTTCAAGTGAAAGGCTGGAGAAAGGCTGCAGTTCCCAGTGCAGGTCAACTAGAAGTAGCCTTACCTTTGAGACAAGCAGTTTACGTAAAATGACAATTCTCTGTCAGTTTATCTTTGCACTCCCTCTGAACCTTATATAAAACTCCTATTTTATGCCTCATCAATGTTAGTGAATCATAGCTATTGTTGTCAGGATAATATCAACTACTATTTATTGAGTGTGTTTACTCTACCTTGGAACATACTTTCTGCTTCGGAAGACATGTGGCAGTGGGGAGGCAGGTAGTAGGGGCGCAGGTGACTGGAGGGATGTTGCTCTGGGGTGAGGAATACCAGCAGCCACCAGAACCGTGAAGAGACTAGGAAAGAGTTTTTCCCTTAGAGCCTACATTGGGAGGGTGGCCTTGCCAGCAGCTAGGTTTCAGCCCAGTGACACTAAATTCAGGCTTTGCGTCTCCAGAGTGGTGACAGCCTGAATTTCTGTGGCTTGAAGCATGTGGTAATTTGTTAGAGCAGCCATTGGAAACAGTGCCCTTGTCACCTCGCCCCGTGCACGGCATACTTCACTGTGTACATGTGCTCATGCCTTTCCTGCACGGGGACTGCCTGAACCACCACTGCAGCTTTCGAAATATCCTCGGGTTTCAGTTCAGGATGGTGGAGTAGAAGCCTGTGTGCTCATCTCCTCCCGCGAGAGCACCAAAATTGCAACGAGCTGGTGAACAGCCATCGACAGGAGGATGCTGGGACCCACCAAAAGAAAGACACCCCACTTCCAGAGACAAAGAAGAAGTCGCAGCAAGACGATAGGAGGGGAGCGATCACGATAAAATGAAAATCCCAAACCCACCAGGTGGGTGATGCACAGACTGGAGGACAATAATGCCAGTGAAGTTCTCGCACTTTTGTGAAGGTTCTGAACCCTGCATGAGGCTTCCCAGCCTGGGGATCTGACAAAGGGACTGGGAATCCCCAGGGAACCTGGCCTTGTGGGCCAGCAGGATTCTATTATAGCCTTTCCAGAGTTCTGAGGGAAAACAGAGACTCCAGTCTTTGAGGGTACAAACAAAATTTTGAACACACGAAGACCCAGAGGAGAGCAGCAGTAACCCCACTGGAGACTGAACCAAAACTAGTGTTGGAGGGCCTCCTGTGGAGGCGTGGGTTGGCAGGGGCTCACTGCAGGAATGGGGGCACTGGAAGGTCTCCCTTGGCTAAACCCTCTTGGAGTTCACCATTAATCCTACCATAGAGTCTATAGACCCCAGGGCTGGGTGGCCCCAGGCCAAACAACTACCAGGGAGGGAGTGCAACCCTACCTATCAGCAGATAATTGGATTAAAGCTTTACTGAGCAAGGTCCTGCCTGCCAGAGCAAGACCCAGTTTTTCCCGTGCCAGTCCTTCCCATCAGGAAGCTTACACAAGCCTCTTAGCCTCATCCGTCAGAGAACAGATGGAAGCACAGTTTCGCAGCGGCTAAAACAAAAACTGTATTACAGAAAGTTAACTGCGATGAAAAAGCAGGAAGTTATGTCCCAGATGAAGGGACAAAATAAAACCCCAGAAAAACAACTAAATGAAGTGGAGATAGGTAACCTTTCAGAAAAAGAATTCAGAATAATGATAGTGAAGAAGATCCAAGATCTTGGGAAAAGAATGGAGGCAAAGATTGAGAAGATACAAGAAATGTTTACCAAGGACTTAGAAGAATTAAAGAACAAGCAAACAGAGATGAAGAATACACTAGAAGGAACCAATAGCAGAATAACAGGCAGAAGAATGGATAAATGACCTGGAGGACAGAATGGTGGAAATCACTGCCACAGAAGAGAATATAGAAAATAGAATGAAAAGAAATGAAGACAGCCTAAGAGACCTCTGGGACAACATTAAACACACCAACATTCACACTGTCAGGGTCCCAGAAGAAGAGAGAAAGGACCTGAGAAAATATTTGAAGAGATAATAGCTGGAAACTTCCCAAACATGGGAAAGGAAATAGTCAACCAAGTTCTGGCAGCATAGAGAGTCCCAGGAAGGATAAACCCAAGGAGGAACACACTGAGACACACAGTAATCAAACTGACAAAATTTAAAGACAGAGATAAAATATTAAAACTGAAAAGGAAAAAAATGGCAAATAATATACATGGGAATTCCCATCAGGCTATCAGCTGATTTCTCAGCAGAAACTCTACAACCCAGAAGGGAATGGCATGATAGATTTAAAGTGATGAAAGGGAAGAACCTACAACCAAGAATACTCTACTCAGCAAGACTCCTTCAGATTTGATGGGGAAATCAAAAGCTTTTCAGACAAGCGAAAGTTAAGAGAATTCAGCACAACCAAACCAGCATTACGACAAATGCTAAAGGAACTTCTCTAGGCAGGAAACAGTAGAAGGGAAAGATCTACAGGAAATAAACCCAAAACAATTAAGAAAATGGTACTAGGATCATACATATCAATAAATACCTTAAATGTAAATAGATTAAATGCACCAACCAAAAGACATAGACTGGCTGGGTGGATGAAAACATGCGCATGTATGCCCTTCCACTCACCACATCACTCTGCTTGACCCTCCCTAAGTTGTATGTAATTATTTTATATTGTTAATCATTCTCCAATTATGGCTTGCAGTTGTAATTATCTTTTATTTTCTGTCTGTTGATTGTGAAAACTGATAAATATCTTTTACTGTTGTGATTACATAACTATGACTAGAGTATTACTCATTTAATATTATTGTATCATGATTGATCAACAGAAGAATAATAGAACTCTGTATCACCAAAACTAGGATCTAATAGAAGAACCTGTCATCACTTTTTAAAATCCAGATGCATATCAGAATTATCTCGAAATTTTTTGAAAAGTACAAATGCTCAGGTATTGCTTTTTTTCTCCAGAGCTCTAGATATGTTTCTAATGAGCAGTCATGTTTAAAAACAACTGGACTATATGATGATCTTTTACTTTTATCTAGTTTGTTTCATTTTTTCTATTTCATATTCAGTGCTCCCATTTCATTTAGTTTTATGTTCTCCAGTTTTTCCATCTCTTTTTCTGGGGGGAGATGTTCTTTCTCAAGCCTTTGTCAAGTGTAGTAGAAAAGCTTTTGTATACATATATCATATATATATATATATGTATGATATATGTATTTTATAAACATGAATTTTTGCTTAATTGGAAAAATTATGACATTTTGATTTTACTTGTTTGACTTAGTATGAATAGAATGCTAGATTTCTAATTAAAAAATAGAAATGCAACAAGCAACAAAGGTTTACTGTATAACATAGGGAACTGTAGTCAATATCTTGTAATAACCTATGATGGAAAATAAATTCAAAAATAATATATGTGTATTTGTATAACTGAATTACCTTGCTGTGCACCTGAAACATTGTAAGTCCACTATACTTCAATAAAATATTTTTTTAAAAAAAAAGAAAGAAATACCCTATTTGTGAAGATCCAGTCCAAAAGCAACTTCCTGATCCCTTTAGGGAGAATAAATCATTGTTAGCTCTGTTTGGTAACTGATAACGCCCCAAGTGAATAGAATAGTTCTGTAAATAGTATTGTGTGCTTAATAAGGAACTGTGGAGTGAGTTCATTCTACCATGTATTAGAATTGTTGGGTCTCCTGTTTCTTCCATTAGATTTTTTTTTTTTGCTTTTTTTATTTTTAACATTGAGATATAATTAACGTAGCATTGTTAAGTTCAAGATATACAGCATGTTGATTTATCCATTTATATATTGTAGCATGATTCCCACCATAGCTTGGCTATCAGCTCTGCCATATCTCATAATTCTCTTTTTTGTGTGTGGTGAGAACATTTATGTCTAGTCTGTTATTTACAAAGTCTACAGTACAGTATTGTTGACTGTAATCACTATGCCATGCATTCAGTCTCCAGAACTTACTCAGTCTTCTAGTTGTAAGTTCTTACCCTCACCTGGTTTAATTTTTCATTATTCCTCATCTTCTTGTCTCCATCCCTGTGCCTGAGCCTTCATTCTGGCTGTTGCGTCTCCTCCGGAACCTGCTTCGTCTTCTCGAATTCATTTTCTCTCATGAGAAGGGTCACACTTTAAGTAATACTGGTCAAGTGCTGAGCTCTTGGGAGCTGTCAGGTGGCCGCTGATGTCCGGCGTCATGCCAGGATATGTGTCTGCGTTCTACTGCTGAGTCAGGACCTGAAGGCTCCCCCTCTGTTGGGTTTGCTACGAGCCTCACTGTACCTTTCCTCACCTCTTGCCCAAGGCCTGCTTGCTTGTTCTCTGTCTAGCTACCTCCCGCCAGATAGATGCCTGGGACATTCTCATCATTTGCTGTTTGCTGGAATCCAAAGCTTTTAATACTTAACCCGGTCATGCTATGGTAGATTGAACATGGGCCCAACCTCTGTGTGTGTTTTAGGAATGTGTTCTACTCTTAACCATAAGATATGAGGCCTTTTTTTTTTTTTTTTAATCTCATTCTTTAATAAGATTTCTCTTCTCACTGCCCTCGTAGAAAGCGTTTTACATTTGCTGTGAACCTGCCATTGAAATGATCGGACTCATGGTCTTTGACTTCTTGTTCTTCCGCCCTGATGAGAAACTGTCTTGCAGCGGGGTGGGGAGGGGGTGCCTTTTTTCTTTTTTCTTATTCTGTCCATTTTTAGTCTACTTGACTGCGTGGAGTGTGACTGTCCATGAAGGTAAGATGGGCTTCGAGATCTACATGGAGGCTTTCAGGCTGAAGGTGTCTGTGTCTCAGTTCTTTATCACAATGCTTTGTGCCTGTTTGGTGAATTTGTCTCCTGCAGACAGCTCCCTCATCACACAGACGGTGAACTTTCTATTCTGCTTGTCTTCTCCCTGTGGAACAGTTGAGAGTTGAGAAGAGCATGAACTCACCTCTTTGTATTTTGTTTTGATGCTCTAGGTCAGGATGGCTAACTGGTTGGCTTCCCACATGGTGCCCTACATCAACCTCACACCTTAAAGAAGCTGAAGAGAAAATTTTAAAATGTAAGGTTTTCTTCTTATAAATGAACTGAACTCTCTACTAAAATAGGTCCAATATATTGCATTGCCTTGAAACTGAAGATAAGATTCTGTTGTGTGTTAGTTGTTGGCAAAAGAACTTTGTTTCCTTTTTCATGTCATCAGTTTGTGTAAGTGTGGAAAGAAGGCAAGGGTTCTCAAACCTTCTGGTCTTGAAGTCCTTTTATACTCTTCAATTAAGAAGTACCCCTAGGGTGTTTATTTAGTGTTATAGCTATCAGTAGTTACTGTATTAAAAATTAAAACTGTATAATTTAAACTATGGTAACTTACTAATTTACTTAAAAACCCTAGCAATAAATGCATCGCAGCTTAAATAAGTTTTCTAAAAATAGCTACTTTCTGAACAAATGTATGGAGACAAGTGACATTGTTTACAAGTTTACAGCTCTGTTTAATGTCTGGCTTAAGGTAAGATACCTGGATGCCTATATGTGCTTCTGCATTTAGACTGTTGGTCATCACTTACCATGTGTTCTCTGGAAGGCTCCACTGTATACCCATCTGAGAATGAGAGTAGAAAAAACAGGTAAAGTCTGAGACTGTTTCGAAAATAGTTTTGACCTGGGAAGGCCTCTCAAAAGGGTCCCCAGCTCACCAGAGGTCCCCAGACTGTGCTTTGAGAGCAGCCTGCAGGTGCTGCAGCGCGAGCAGCCTTGTCTTTGGAATAGATAGTGGAGGATAGCCCTGTAACCTGGTCTAGGCCCAGGAGCAGCCGGGGCTTACAGGATCTTGGGCAAGCCCCTTCTCTGTCTCCTAGCTTTTGCCTGTAAGAGGAAGTGGGTGTGGTGATCCTTAGAATTCTTCCTGGTTCTAGGATTGTAGGATTCTTGATGTTGACATCATAGTATGGAAGCTTTTTCGTTTTTGTTGTTTCTTGTGAGTGCTGAAGTGTACCCACACGTGTACTCTCAGAGTATTCCTACGTATCTATGGATATACTTTCAAGTAATGTTGTTTACTGTGCAGTTTTGTTTAGAGGAGGAGGTTAAGTGGTGTACATCTGTGATTATTGTGTATGTTTGTGCAGTTACTTACACCTGTTTTTCATCCTCTCTGCCACAAATGAATTTCGTTGTAAATTTGAATGATTCAGGAATAAGTGACCGTAACTGGATATATCCCTGGAAGGGGACAGTTAGCCTTTTTACGTGTATTTTTAACATGAAACTCCATTGGGTAATCTTATTCTCTCCAAAGCTGGGAAGGTTGTCATTGTGGTTTACTAAGTGAAAAAATTCTTGTCAGGAGATTTTTTTTTTTTTTTTTAAAAGGGCAGGAGCACTAGGAACTCATTTCGTATGTCTAATGAACATAATGATTTCCTCCTGCTAGGTTCTAGGGATGCAAATAGGAGAATTGGCCCCTGCTCCGATGTCAGACACAGGAGCACCAACTAATACAGTGAGATGAGCTCTCATAGAGGTCTCAGGCAGTTTTTATAGGAATACTCACACGATATCTGTGTTCAAAATGCCAGTGTGGTTGGGCTTGGCACTAACGCCAGCTCACCTCCCTCTCCAGACTGCTGTCATTTCCCCTCACTCAGGTAACGTGGACTTTGTTAATATGCTCAACAAATGCTGGGTTTCCCTTTCGGCCACCATGTGGGGACAAAACTGAAGATGATTTCTCAGGTTAAAGGGAAGAAACTCGTGGTTCTCCAGTGTTTGTCCACTGCAGACATACATGCGCAATTCCTTAAGGGATATATCTAAAGTGAAGCTGTTCAGTTGATAATGGGAGGTAAAAGGGTTTCAAATTAGTTCCATCTTTAGTCAGTTTGGGGGGAGATGTAAAGTATTTAGTCCTGTAGCACTGAGGATAAGAAAGATGTTTTATCTACACAACTGTGATTATTTATTTTCTCTGGAGCATTTATTTTGTGGATCTGAACTCAGACTGCCTGGCACTCCCATTGGAGAGTTCCTGCCGTACCCTGTGACCTTTTCCTGCTAAACCTAGTGGGGGCTTAAGATTTCAGCACATGTTCAGTACGCATCCTGTCGATCCTTCCCCAAATTCATGGTGACTTTCTAGGAAAAAGTGTTTCTTTTGAGTCTGACCTCAATCTCTAATGCTTAACCTTCAAGTGTTCTACACATACAAGGTACTATTACTTGGTTATTGTCGGTAAAGCCAGAGACCTTAAAATAATGGATTCAGTGACCACTGTGTCCTTCTCTAGCACCCTCCACTGATGGGTGTGGAAGGAAGTCCAAAGAGCTAATATGACTTGCCAGGAAACTTAGGACACAGATACTTGAGAGTTGTCTGAGATAGCTCTTCCTACCAAGGTGTGAGATATGGTCATTGAGAGTTACTTGGTTCAATAAAATGTGTACTTTTTTTTAAGGGCTGATATAGTAAAGGCTAAAATCATGTAAATGCATACTAGGTGGTTCCTAGATGATTAATTTCCAGTTGCTCTGAGACTACTCCCCTTCTCAGAAGTCGTGAGGCTAAACAGAATTTCTCTTTTTTATGTTTCCGTTAGGTGTCCCCTGCACATACAAAAAAGGACCTGTTCGTATATCTAATGGAAATAAAATATGGACGCTGAGGCTCTCTCATAATATTTCAAATAAGACTCCACTTGTCCTCCTCCATGGTTTTGGAGGAGGTCTTGGACTCTGGGCACTGAATTTTGCTGATCTTTGCACCAATAGACCTGTCTATGCTTTTGACCTGCTGGGCTTTGGACGAAGTAGTCGACCCAGATTTGACAGCGATGCGGAAGAAGTGGAGAATCAGTTTGTGGAATCCATTGAAGAGTGGCGATGTGCCCTTGGACTGGACAAAATGATCTTGCTTGGACACAACCTAGGTGGGTTCCTGGCTGCTGCTTACTCACTGAAGTACCCATCCAGGTGAGTGGGGGTGTCAGAAGAGAGGCATCCAAGCATCCGTTTCCAGTTCCCCTCTTTGGTGGTGGTTGGAGTCTGATCCTTCAAAAACAGACATTCTCTTAAAGGATCCTGTAGATCGAACAGCCACAGCTGATGGCCAGTTTAGTAGCAGAAATAATATTGTCTGGTGTTCCTGTTATGTCTGCTACACAGCCTTGTGAAAGGACTTTTTATTTATTAGAATGTACACAATTTAAGCCACAAGTAAAAACTGTTGTGTTGTTGTGATTTACAGTTATTACCATCATTAGACCTGTGGACCCAGCAGGCTTTTCCTAGCCTTTTCCAGGTTTCAGGAAGCAGCAGTAAGAAACCAGAGAAATTAGAACACATAGGCTCTTGTGCTGTGTTTATGGCTTAGAGAAAATCACTTAACTCTAAACTTTAGTTTCCTCATCTCTAAGCTACAGAAAATACACCCACATTATATCTTGTAGCATTTTTATTCTACTGTGCCCTAACCTTTATTGCTATAGAATTTTTTGTCAGAGTCATTAAATTAATGATTGTTCACTTCAGAGTCTTTGTAGCATCTCCTCCTTCCTTTACTATGTTTTCTTATGCTGTTTCCTATTATTTATGTTGCTAATCTGAGAGGAGGTCACATTGGCATGCTCAGAAAATAGAAGCAAAGCTCATTTTTGTTTTGTTCATCTTTTTGGAAAGAAAACAAAAAATGGTGAGCATTTTTGTGCTGCTAGTGTGTTTTTCCACTGGGGTCATGGACTCATCCGGAATCGTGACCGACTCTGAGGCTGGCGTCTGTGAGTGGGATGATGGCCACTTGCAGAGTGTGGGTGCGCCTGCCAGGCCGTGCCGCTGCACCGCTGCAGGTGCTCTTCACACAGCACAGTCCGCTCGGTGCTGGAGGGTGAAACAGTCTTGCCAACCGGCAGGTCTGTGCTTTCAAAAGAAATCCAGATTTCCTTCTTCTAGTTGGCTTTTTGGGATTACTGTCTTTTTCAAGTCCTACTCTCAGTGATAAACAACTGCCTGTGTTTGTGGGGAAAGAGTGATTGCTCTTCTGGTGTGAGGCAACATGGCTGTCTGTGGAGGCTGGGCTTCCCCTGCTTCTGGTCAGGTATCTATTTTGCTTTTATTGGAGTGTAACCACTTTACAGTGTTGTGGTAGTTTCTGCTAGGCAACAGTGTGAATCGGCTCTGTGTACGCATATACCTCCTCCCTCTGAGTCTCCCTTCCCCCGCACCCCACTCCCCAGCCGCCTGGTCATCACGGAGCCCTGAGCTGGGCGGCCTGCGCTGCACGGCGGCGCCCCACTTGCTGTCTGTTTCACACAGTCATGTGTGTATGGCATTGTTGCTCTCTCGGTTCATCCCACCCTCCCCTTTCCCTCTGTGTCCACAAGTCCATTCTTCTTGTCAGTCTTGTGGTATTTATTCCCTGAAGGTGGGACGTGGCACTCAGTGGGCCAGGATCTGGTCATGAAACCGTACGTCACAAGTTCCTGACCCTTCATGGCTATCTGCCATTTAGGTCACTTGGTGAGATTTTCATTTGCAGTTGGGAAATGCTCTAAAGAAATAAGATGCTTCAGTGATTTAGAAGGGAATAACCACTTGAAAACCATCTATAAAAGAGAACAAGGGAGCAGAAGAAGTATGTAAAATAAAGCATTGGATTGACTACATTTTAGAAAATGATTCTTGAATGTTTGTGCCTAATAAATCTGAACTACTGTGTGAGGACCAAGAACCACTAAGTATTAGCAATGGATGAATGAGAGAATGCTTGAAATAATTAGCATGTTTAAATTGGCTGATTGCTGCTAAATAGAGTGAAACTACAGAATATGGTGGATATGAAGGCCTATATTTTTTGCTGCATAAAAATTGAATCTTGAAACACAAGTTGATTTCACAATAACAAGGTTCTTTGGGTTTTCAGAGATCCCAAGTCAAGAGTGAAGGCCAGTGTGTTTTTTTCTTATTACTATTAATGGTCCCCACTTGTGTTAATTTCTTACCTTACAGAAATTTTTCCTCCTCCATCCTGACAAAGCAAATTAGTTCAAATTTACATAGAAGATCTGATGTTATGGCTAACTGAACAATTCAGCAGAGTCACAGATCCAGACGTAGTTAAACACAAGTGATGGCCACCTACATGTGTTCATAATTATAGCAAGCTCACAGTCAGTGAGGTTTAGCATTAGGTGTTTCTTCAAGTTGCACTCAGACTAAACACAGGGGTGGTTGTCAGGGTCACCATCTGTGGGATCTGAGAGGTTTCACCTGAGCCAGAAAAGCTGCTGGGTGGCATATACGTATTTCCCCTGGTGCAGTCGAGTAGTAAGTTTTGTATTGTAAGGAACTACCTACTCTAAATGTCACTTATCCAACTTTAACTTGAGCCAAGTACCCTTTTAAAAACTTTTGTTTAATTATTTTAAGAGAGAGGTACAGAGATGCCTTATGTAATCCCTGTTCCTACATGTGCACAGCGTCCCCTACAAGGACCATTTTTATTATGCTGTCATGAGTTTAAAATCAATCTTTGCATTTCACAAAGACTTTAGTGGGAGGGTGAGAAGAAGGGGAAAATGGTCTAACAGAGACCAAATTCAGATTCAGTTAATTTCCTTCACTCACTGTGCATGTTGTCTTTTTTTTTGAGTGGACTTTGAGAATACCACTTTCTGCTTTGCCGCCTCAGGTATGACAGATACAGCTTTCATCATTTTTCTCCTAAGAGAACCGCAGCTCTTTAACTTCTGTTGTTTCTATGCATGGAGAAAAAAACCACAGAAGCAACATTTTCTTTTATACTTACTGGGACTTAAGTCCCAATCTATATGTATTAACCCTGTCTTTTATGGGCAGCCCCGTTCTTTCATTCTTGGTTTATTTTTATAGGATGGTTTGGGGAGAAGAGTGAAAATTCCTAGTTTAAAGTACTTGTTTAGGAAGGATTCCAATAATAGAGAACAAGTAAAAACTGATTTTTCCAGTTTTGGGTACATTAGGTCAGCCTGTGTGCTCGATCTCTATGAGCAGCAGAGTGCCTCTGTCCGTAAAAGTTGTTCTACCTTGTGGCAGTGACCCCATATAGTTCCCAGATTCTTGATACTGATTATCAAGAATTAGTAATCAATGATTCAGCAATTGTGATACTTGACGTAAGAGTACCTGGCTAAACCCTCCACTGAAATACCAGTGTTGAATGAAACACTTTAACATTATAATCCAGCAGGTTGTGTGTGTTTAAATAATGTTAAGTGACTTTGTGTGCCTGTAAGGCTTACAGTGCATTGGGGGAAGAGACAGAAATAACCACATGAGTAGCATGCCAGCTGTGAGATCTCTTGATGAATACCTGGCCCTGTCTCAGGGTCCATTATGGTACTCTAAAGAAGTACAACTGGAGCTGACATGGAGGTCTCAAAGGAAAGTAGCAGGAGAGCACTCTAGGCAGTAGGGACAGAAATCGCAAAGGCCCTGGGCCATTCTGGAAAAGCAGTGTGGTGGATGGGCCCAGAAGTTACGAACTGATTAATAGATTATTCCATATGGAGGCACAAACCTCATGTTCCTTTCCCAAGAATGACCTTAGTTCATCTCAGTTCTCGTACCATGATGTGTAATCATTAGGCAGGTTGCCTGTGATTTTACTTGTAGACTGGTGTGCTGTATGACAAGCAGGAACCACTGTGTGAGGTGTCCTGGACTGCTGTGCTACACTACAGAATCTTCTTCATCAAGCAGCATCTGATCACTGTAAGGTGGCAACAGAGGGAGAGTAGAGGAAACCAGCAAAAATAGCCAGAGATACCATCTCCTTTCTTACATCTGTGCGTTCCTTTTTAATTTTCTTTTACTTCGGGCTCCTGCCACTCAGGATCCCATGGGCTTCTCCGCTGGCTCAGTGGTAAAGAATTCACCTGCCAAGTAGCAGAGATCCAGGAGACGTAGGTTTGATCCCTGGGTCAGGAAGATCTCCTGGAGGAGGAAACAGCAACCTGCTCCATTTTTGCCTGGAAAATCCCATGGGTAGAGGAGCGTGGCAGGCTACAGTCCACAGGGTTGCAAAATGACTTAGCAACTAAACAACAAGAAGTCAGGATCCTGTACAAAGACAGTCTGTTTTTTATAGGTATTTGTTATAAACTAAGGAAAAGGACACTATGAAAACTTTTATTAAAACTTAGAAAGTGTTTAGCAAAGAGATCATTCCAAGTCACAACAGAATAGGTTACATCTGGTCTTTTTCACTCAAAGGTTTTCAGATCATTTTGCTTTTGATCTTGCCTGGCTGTCTCCTGACCGTGTGGAGCTGGGCTGAGCATTTCTTATTGGTTCCTCTTGAGATGAAAGACTGACTGTCCTACTTGACCCAGTTAGAGGTATTTAAGTTCATTGTTCTGTGCTCCACCCTCCCCTCAGTAGCTTGTAACTAATGGGAAATACCTGGGGCTAACTTCATCTTGAGAAGGTCTCATCTGTGCACTGACTTCTTTCTTGTCCTTTTCCTTGTTCTTTTCCTTGTTCCCTAGTAGGTCCTGTAAAACTCCTTTGTACACTTTGGCTCTGGGTCTGGCTGTTTTGTTGTATTATTACTGGCTGGTGGCTGACTTTATGTCACATGAATGTCTGCTTTGTATAGCCTTGTTGGCATTTAGGCTCAACTGTCCCATGAGCATGTTGGAGCAGGTGTTATCTACTTCTTAGGCCTAGAGGCTGTAATCTGGTCATCATCTTCAGACTCAAGACCTACTATAATGACTAAGCTGGAGAAGAATGCTTCTTTATGTTTTGAAAATGGTGAATTGTTCTCTTGTTCCTGCTTTGCTGGTTCTTTGTTTTTCTTGTAGTTTGCATTAGTCTCTGAATCTCGATGAAGATGTCTGATAAGCTGACTCACATGCTGTCTGGCTAGACCCATTCTTTAAGCCTAGATGTGAGCTGACAATCCCATCAAGCTGTCTTCTCTGGGATAGTAGAAGGTGGGTTCTGGATTACTGTAGAGTTTGGATCCCAGGTAGAGCAATGGTAAAGAATCTACTTGAAAGTGCAGGAGACACAGGAGACGCAGGTTCGATCCTGCATTGGGGAGCTCCCCTGGAGACGGAAATGGCAACCCACTCCGGTATTCTTGCCTGGAGAATCCCATGGACAGAAGAGCTGGCCGGGCTACAGTTCATGGGGTTGCAGAGTCGGATGTGACTAAGTGACTGAGCACTCACACACACACATACATTAAAAGTAAATTATTCCTGTGAAATGAGTCACACAGTACATCTCAGCTTTCTTCTCATGTCACGAGATGAAAGATGGGGCTGAGTATTCTCCAAGGCTCCATGGAGCTCTATGCTCTGGGTCTGTTCTCTGAAGCTTTCTGTCTGAGAAAATGCTGTCATAGCAAAGTACTCATTACTTACTAATCTGTGCTGACAAAAATACTAAAACTTTTTATTATTCATTAATTTATTCTGGCTTTTCTGGACCTGGGCTGCTGTGCGGGCTTCTCTGTAGTTGCAGCGAGCGGGAGGTGCTCTCTAGTTGGGGTGTTTGGGCTTCTCATTGCAGTGGCTTCTCTGCTTACAAAGCACAGGCTCCAGGTACGTGGGCTCAGTAGTTGCGGCGCACGGGCTTTATTGCTCCATGGCACGTGGAATCTTCCCAGACCAGGGATCGAACCCGTGTCCCCTGCATTGACAGGTGAATTGTTGAGCACTGGACCACCGGGGAAGTCCAAAAATAATGAAACTTTTTACACTGGGAATAACAGCTATCTGTTCCCATATTCTGGTTTCTTCACCTTTCTATTTCAATTGTGACTTAGGAAAGGGACTTCAGAATCAGTGTCTGCTCATCCTTGGGAGATCTTCGCTGGCATCCGTTGGCTGTTTTGGCTACAGCTGAATATTGTTGAGGATCTTGATGATGTGTGGTGCTGTGATGCAGTCAGGAGGACATGGTCTGGTTTTCCCTCATCGAAAAGACGCTTCATTAGATGGAAAAATTAAAACTCTTGGTGCCGTGAAGCAGTTTGATATGGGTTTGAACTGAAGCTATTCTATCTCTTTAATCAGTAAAGAAGAAAATTAGGAAAGAATTAGGAACAGAATCTCATGCCAGGATGTCATGATGTTATGGGTAGGGTACATGTGTTCCTGTTCATCAAACTGAAATCCCAAACTAGGGGGTGTAATTTTCGGCTCATAGTGTTACATTATTTTCGTGTTTGTGAAAAGTTCATTCAAAGTCTCTTTGAATCCCCCTAAAGTCCTAATGCTTCTTAAACTTATAGAATGATTTGGCTCATAGGAAATAACTGTTGTTGGTGCCTGAAGTTTTTTTATGAGTGTATTATTAATCTCCAGTCATTTCTGCAGTGTCAGCCTTGAGGTATATGGAACCGTATCATTTGCCAGAGTGTAGCTTAAACAACAAATGCTATCTTGTCTTGATTCTCAAGAATAGCTACAGTTATCACATACCCTTTCACACATCCGTTATTATCTACATTTAGATAGATTAAATATGAAGCCCTCCTTCTACCAGACACCTCTCAAATCCTACCGAATCTCATCAGTTCACATATAATAAGAGTGAGATGTAACCTGTTCAGTCCTCAGTTTTCTCTTCAGTACCAGGTGTTTGAAGGAGGTTCATTCTACCTTTACAAATCATGTAAGTTCTTAATAGTCCTAGGGTGAGTTTGCCAAATGATCTTTAGTCTGTTCTTTCCTGTACAGGGTTAGTCATCTCATTTTAGTGGAGCCTTGGGGTTTTCCTGAACGACCAGACCTTGCTGATCAAGAGAGACCAATTCCAGTTTGGATCAGAGCCTTGGGAGCAGCGTTGACTCCCTTTAACCCTTTAGCTGGCCTCAGGATTGCAGGGCCCTTTGGTGAGTGCTTTTATATCTGTACCCTGTGTGTGCGTTTGTGCTCAGTCACTCAGTTGTGTCCCACTTTGTGACCCCACGGGCTGTAGCCTACCACGCTCCTCTGTCCATGGGATTCTCCAGGCAAGAATACTGGAGTGGGTTGCCATTTCCTTCTCCAGGGGATCTTCCCGATCCAGGGATCAAACCGCATCTCTTACATCTCCTGCATTGGCAGGCGGATTCTTTACCACTGTGCCACCTGGAATGCCACATATCTGTATCCCGGGAGAGCAAAATGTTTATAGAGAACAACAGAGGTGTATTTGCTGATTACCATTGTTAGTTAACATCTTGGAAACAAAAACAAACCTTACTTTTTCTCCTCCTCCTCTAAAAAGTACCAGTCAATGCATAAAGATAACTGAAACGAGGCTCCTCTCCTTAAAGAGGAATCTTTGTATGGTAAACGTTACAGATAATTAGTAGGCAGTTCAGTTCAGTCGCTCAGTCGTGTCCAACTCTTTGCAACCCCATGAATCACAACACGCCAGGCCTCCCTGTCCATCACCAACTCCTGGAGTTCACACAAACTCATGTCCATTGAGTCGGTGATGCCATCCAACCATCTCATCCTCTGTCGTCCCCTTCTCCTCCTGCCCTCAATCTTTCCTAGCATGAGGGTCTTTTCTAGTGACTCGGTTCTTCACATCAGGTGGCCAAAGTACTGGAGTTTGAGCTTCAGCATCAGTCCTTCTAATGAACACTCAGGACTGATTTCCTTTAGGATGGACTGGTTGGATCTCCTTGCAGTCCAAGGGACTCTCAAGAGTCTTCTTCAACACCAGAGTTCAAAAGCATCTCAGCTTTTGGCACTCAGCTTTCTTTATAGTCCAACTCTCACATCCATACATGACTACTGGAAAAACAATAGCTTTGACTATATGGACCTTTGTTGGCAAAGTAATGTCTCTGCTTCTTAATATGATGTCTAGGTTAGTCATACCTTTTCTTCCAAGGAGCAAGCGGCTTTTGATTTCATGGCTGCAGTCACCACCTGTAGTGATTTTGGAGCCCCCCAAAATAAAGTTGGTCACTGTTTCCATTATTTCCCAGTCTGTTTGCCGTGAAGTGATGGGACCAGATGCCATGATCTTAGTTTTCTGAATGTTGAGTTTTAAGCCAACTTTTTCATTCTCCTCTTTAACTTTCATCAAGAGGTTCTTTAGTTCTTCGCTTTCTACCATGAGGGTGGTGTCATCTGCATATCTGAGGTTAATGATATTTCTCTCAGCAATCTTGATTCCAGCTATGCTTCTTCCAGCCTGGCATTTCACATGATGTACTCTGCATATAAATTAAATAAGCAGGGTGACAATATACAACCTTTATGTACTCCTTTCCCGATTTGGAACCAGTCTGTTGTTCCATGTCCAGTTCTAACTGTTGCTTCTTGACCTGCATACAGATTTCTCAAGAGGCAGGTCAGGTGGTCTGGGTATTCCCATCTCTTGAAGAATTTTCCACAGTTTGTTGTGATCCACATAGTCAAAGGCTTTGGCGTACTCAGTAAAGCAGAAGTAGATGTTTTTCTGGAACTCTTGCTTTTTTGATGATCCATGAATGTTGGCAATTTGATCTCTGGTTCCTCTGCCTTTTCTAAATCCAGCTTGAACATCTGGAAATTCACAGTTCACATAATGTTGAAGCGCCAGCACCCCTAATCCCAGTAGGGCTCACCAGCTTAGGTGTCAGGTCCTCCTTTGATGAGCTGCTTAAGAGCTTTAGAGGCCTGAAATGTAAATGGATTTTGCTTGATCATAGCTCTACAGGTAGCAGTAATGGGGCAAGTAAAGGATGAGAGGAAATCAGGAGAAAATGACGGGGGCGGAAGAAGGCTGAGGAGGGGCCTTGCATGCACTCTGCCTCCCGCTGGTGCTCACGTGGGGTCGGGGGCCGGTATAGAATGTCTCCTGCATCACGGGCATCCTTGGTAGAGCTGTGTGGTTCCTTCAGAGAATCAGGGAGGCAGGTGAAGGAAGGAAGACCTTGCTGTAACAGGCAGTCATAGCAGAGAGGGAAACCAGCCAGTCCTTGGGCCCTAGACGGGAAAACAGTGACTTGAGAAAAGGTTCCTGCTCTTCTTCTTTCCTCTGGGGCCCCGCCCCTGCCTCTCACCTCAGGGGTGGGGCTGTGGGGGCCACTGTGGATGACCATAGTGGGCAGCACTGCTAGTGTTCCAAGCAGAAAGTCTGAGTGCATTTTCCCAGGAAATATTTATATCCCAGTTCACTTCATTTGACTTCCCTTGTGGCTCAGATGGTGAAGAATCTGCCTGAAATGCAAGAGGCCTGGGTTCAATCCCTGGGTCAGGAAGATCTCCTGGAAAAGGAAATGGCAACCCAGTCCAGTATTCTTGCCTGGAGAACTCCATGGACAGAGGAGCCTGGAGGGCCACAGTCCATGAGATCACAAAGAGTCGGACACAACTGAGTGACTTTCACTTCACTTTACTTCATTTAGATGCTAATGTGTTGTAAATGTGGAAAAGATGCAAATTATTAAGTTAATTTTATGGTATACCTTGTTTTATTCACCTGCCTTGTTTAATAGAATTTATTTTCCTACAAAAACAAGTCTTAGGCAACTGTTTTTGACCTCCTGAAGCATATCTGTAAGTCAGTATATGACAGTGTTTCATTCTTATTGTAATCTTTCCTTAGGGAACTTGAGAGCAATTTCTAGATCTGTGCTTTTTTGAACCTAATATGAGTATTTGAACATAGGCCTAATGTAGTATTTAGTATTCATTATAGAAGCAAACACTGAAATCTTCTCTTGTTTAGTATCATTTAATGACTCAATCGTGTCTGACTCTTTGCAACCCCATGAACTGTAGCCAGCCAGGCTTCTCTGTCTTTGAGGTTTCCCAGGCAAAAATACTGGAATGGGTTGCCATTTCCTTCTCCAGGGGATCTTCCTGACCTAGGGACTGAATCTGCGTCTCTTGTACTGGCAGGCGGATTCTTTACCACTGAGCCACCAGGGAAGCCCCGAAATCTTCTCTACTATTATATAAATTAATTACAACTTAAAATGTTTGTTTTCTATTACATAGGTTTAAGTCTAGTACAGCGTTTGAGGCCTGATTTCAAACGGAAGTATTCTTCAATGTTTGAAGATGATACAGTGACAGAATACATCTACCACTGTAATGTCCAGACTCCGAGGTAAGGGTCTCGATTCTAAATTTCCTGTATTTGTGTTTTAGACTTTTCTTTTTTGAAAATGTGTGAACAGTCCAGGAGATATTTATCAGTATGTAAATGACACAACTTAAAAGGACAAGTAGTTGTTAATTTACTCATCTATTCATGGAGAATCTGTGATGTAAAACACTGTACTGGATTCTGATGAGAGATTAAAAAGTCAGAGGTACTTTCTTCCCTTAAGGGGTCCATGGACAAGCTGAGGGAAGTTTTGGTCTCAGGCATCTTGTTAAGGTGACCAGAGTTGAGAGATCACAAAGAGTTTAAAATAAAACAGTGTTCTCAAACTGAGTATGAATGTTGTACTTTTAAAAAAAGAGCTCTGGTGTAAACAAAAGTAAATGGTCTTCTATACCATAGATCTTCTTAAAACCATTTATTATGCCAAAGGGTTTTAAATCCCCCAGGCGTGTGGTAGAGACAAGGCAGCCTTTTCAAGTTCATTTGCTGATGGCACCCTTCTGTACACAGCACCTCCTCAGGACTGTGCATCAGCCTGAGAAACACAGAGGGGAGAGGGGATGGGGAGTCTATATTAATTTTGACAGTGATTAGGAGAGAGAGCATAGTAGCTAGAGGAAGCAAGAGAGCCAAGCAAAGGTATAGCTTATTAAAAAAAAAGACTTCTAGATGTCAGATACAAGGTACCAGTGGAGAGAATGGAGCTTGAAAGTCTTGAGGAGCTGGGAGGAGCCCCGGAACCAGAGCCTAGAGTTGGTATGGAGAGGATCAAGAATGGAGTGTGATGGTGAGAGCTCTGGCTTCCATTCTTCTTTCTGTACCAGAATTGTTGAAGTAGTTTATCGGAAATGTGGTGTCTGAACTCTCTCTCTGAGACTGATTTAGCGGTTCTGGGCTGCATCTTTACCAAACACTTCTGATGAGTCCAGTAGAGGTGGGCCATAGACTCTACTTAAAAATGTGAAAATGGTTTCTCACCCTTTCTAATATCCAGACTTGGGTGAAAGGCTGAGAGGTGAGATGCAGAAATAGCTCCTTCACTTTTTTTTTCTTTGCCTCTCTCACTTCTCTCAGGGCTTTCCTGGTGGCTCAGATGGTAAAGAATCTGCCGCCAATGCAGGAAATCTGGGTTCAATCCCTGGGTCAGGAAGGTCCCCTGGAGAAAGAAATGAGAACCCACTCCAGTATTCTTGCCTGGGAAATCCCATGGGCAGAGGAGCCTGGTAGGCTACCTTCCATGGGGTTGCAAAGAGTCAGACATGACTGAGCAACTAACACCACTTCTCTCAAAGAATACGTACACCTACTTTATTAAAGAGATTGAGGCCGTGAGAGCACTGGCGGTATAGCGGTAGCTTCTGTCTTTTTGATAAAGTAGGTTATAGGTTGTCTGCCAAAGGAGAGGGAGGCTGGAGAGGTTTGGAGTCTGCAAGTGATTGATGTTTGATTCACCAGGCACTTGACTTGGGTGGATTAGGTCTGAACACTTCGCTCACTTGTCCCAGCAATTATTAGTGGCCTGTTCCAAGGAACTCATCTGTCTTCCTGCATGGTCTCAGTGTTCTGTTCTTCACCTACTCACATTTCACAATCATGTGTGCCCATGTAGGCCTAGTTTGTGTCCTGTCCTGTGGTGGAACTTGAATTCACAAATGGCCATTCACAAGTATGCCTAGTACCACAAAGAGACCAGAGGAATGACCGCAGCATGGATCTGTCTGAGGAGTTGGCCAGATGTTCTGTGTTCTTTTATGTGACGGTCCATCAGGTGTGGCCCATGCGAGAAGACTTAGGAGAGGCTCAGAGAACAAAGTTTAGTATACTCACAGGTCCTGGAGCGGGGTCGCTGAGGAAGGCTCACAGGCGATGCAGCAGGTTCTGATCAGGTGGCAGAAGACATGCATGAGCGGAATCCCAGGAGGGAACCTTTACTCGGTTCTGTGGGAGAGGCAGGCAGCGCAGGGTGGGCAGCGTAGAATGGACTGCCTAAATTATTTCAGCGGGCTCTAAGATATCCAGGTGGTTTCTAGTTATTTGGCACCTGGCCCTGGGATGACTCAGGCAGAGGAACATCACCTCCTGGGATGTGAAGGCCAGATAGAAGAGGTGTAGCTCCATGTTAGTTAGTTTGCATATAAAGGGGTGGTCCCAGCTGAGTCCTTTGGTATTTCTAAAAATAAGTTAACCCCAAGAGGCAGTCTCTTCCCAGCCAGAACAGTTTTTAGGGGGACTTCCCTGGTAGTCCACTGATGAAGACTGCACAATCCCAATACAGGGGGCTCAGGTTCGATCCCCGGTCAGTGAGCTAGATCCCACTTGCCACAACTGAAGATACCAAATGCTGCAGCAAAGATTGAAGATCCCACATGCTGCAACGAAGACCCAGTGCATCCAGATAAATAAATATATGTTTGTTTTTTTAAAAAAGGTTTTCAAATGTGTCAAATATCATAATATGCAGAAAATTAAAAATACGTAACAATTCACAAAGAATACTTAATCTGAATTTGTTCTTATCTTGGTGTTGATGTTGCCATTGGAGGTAAAAAGCTGGTGTCATGAACCTGTGGAAAAGCTGCCTTGTGAATAAATTAGAGTGGGGAAAAAAAAAAAAACATTTCCACACTCCCCAAAGGAAATTTGATAATTGTATGATAGGGACTTAGGGTCACATGTTTTGATTTGGAGGAGGATCATTTTTTGTAAGAGTTTTTTTAAGAGGTTAAAACATCCTTCTTTATCTAACAAAAAAGTATATCTTCTGTGAGGCTTGTTCCTTACACTTCTTGGTAAATTATTTTCTGTGCAAGCTGCAGTCTTTCTTAAATGGGGGAGAATCTGAATATGAGCTTGTTTTAATAGAGGTGAGAGTGTGATGTGCACTTATCCCCCAGAATCATGCATGAGATTTTTCTCTCTTTAAGTGGTGAGACTGCATTCAAAAACATGACTATCCCTTATGGATGGGCAAAAAGGCCAATGCTCCAGCGAATTGGCAAAATGCACCCTGACATTCCAGTTTCCGTGATCTTTGGCGCCCGATCCTGCATAGATGGCAATTCTGGCACCAGCATCCAGTCACTACGACCACAGTCATACGTGAAGACGATAGTAAGTGTGTGGTGCTCAGCTGCATGTGAAGTCTGTTCTATTACCTTTGCTTTCATTGAACTCTCCCCTCATCCCTGTGCCTTCACATAGAAGCTATACCTGCAGTCTTGGTCAGAGACCTGTAGTCATGTGTGATGGAGTCAGGGTTTGATCCAAACAAATCTTCGTGTCCAGAAAGCAAATCGCCCTTCTTGGGGCCTTGTCAGTCCTGGAGCCACAGCATCTCTAAGGTGGGAGAGACCAAACGAGGGACAGACAGGTCCAATAGCATCTCTTCCACCTCCCAAGGCAGCACATTCTCACCTTGGCTTGTGTTTCCGTTGGCCCTACTGTTAGAGATCAACCTAGAATGTTATTTTTGCATCTTAAAACTTTAGTAAGATTCACTGGATTTTCTCTTTATTCTCAGATCCTTTATTTAATCAAATATATACTAGTCACTGAGGATTAGTATTGCTTTTTCTCTCCTGTTTCATTCATGGATAGCCATTGTCCGTTTCATTGCTCAGTGTGTAAAAGCATTCTTAAATGCTTCTACTCGCTGACCTCCTAACCGCTTTTGGTTTCCTAGGCCATTCTCGGAGCAGGCCATTATGTGTATGCAGATCAGCCAGAAGACTTCAACCAGAAAGTGAAGGAGATCTGTGACAGCGTGGACTGAGCACTCTGCAGATGATGTGGGAAAGCCACACGGCCGACATGCTCCTCAGCAGTAATTCACCGTCTGTGACGCAGAGTAAGGAATCTGATGCGAGAACCAGGCAGTCTTCCTGACTGTACTTTGCACATGTTTTCTTTATGAAGCTGCTCACACATTTAAACCAGTTAGTGCCTTCTAGAGGAATGACTTTCCTTTCTCCTACACAAAATCAAAATATACAGGAGTCTCCAAATCCAGTAACTGTAATAAAAGGTTATTTGTCCCTCTGCCATACTGAAAAACTGTAATTTTTCAACTGAAATTTTTATTTCTATCTAACTTTGCTAGGTCCGGTATTTTTTATATTGCCATCTATATTGCCAATTTTAACAAGTGATTTTCTGAGTTTATTATTTTATATACTGCAAAGGTGCACTTTATTTTCCTTGCTTATATATACCATGTCCAATAACTGATAGAGTTACTCAAAATTCAGTGTTTTTATGTAAAAATTTGTTATTTTCTTAGAATACATCACTTCGTTTTTGAAATGGAGTGTTGAGACAGGGTTTTGGTTAGGAAGATGGGAACTGATTTCTAGTATTGATTTCTCTGAGTATTTCATGTAGTGAAAACCTTAACTAAAAGTCTGTCCTTTTTTCCCCCATTAATACTGTTGTTCTTTTCTGTGAGCCAGGATGCAGCAGAAGGAACAGATTCCCTCACTGAGGGGACATTAAGACTATTACCTTCCAGTAAGCCAATCATATATTTTCATCTAACTCTTACAGACGGGTGCTAAAACTGGGTTATATTTTTACCACTAAAATATAAAAATTGGTGCCATTATGTCTCATGGCACCAGAAGTCAGCTAATATTGGGTGTTGGTGTTTTTTTTTTTTTGGAAGAGTTTTGTGTTGATTAAATAACTTACATACTTGAAGTTATATAACAAAAGTTCTGTAAGGTTGATTGAACTATGCAACAGTAACTACCATCAAGTGTAGCACTTTCTTGCTATGTTACTACAAGGGATGCTTCTCTGAAACTGTGAAAAAGCTCCATGTGGTACCTGGCTACTACTGAGAAGACCCTCTGCAAAAGAAAATGGCAGAGGGTGGTCACCAGCAAGGCATCTTTGCCTTCTGTTTTGGTTCACGTTGCTGGTCTAGGAAAAAGATGGTTATGTAAATAAAAATGGTGAACTAGAGCAAACAATGACTTCATGGTTTTAATTATTGCATTTGAAAAATGATCAATTAGTAAAGTTTTAGCTGTTAGGAAATGAAAGGTTGTTATCACTGTTGATGAACTGTGAGGAAGACCAGTTTTTCTGTTTTCAACATTATCTTCCCATACAAAAAAAAAAAAAAAACCCAGCAAATTTTACTGAAGCACAACAGATAGCTTCCCAGTGAGCAGTTTGTGTCTCTGTTTTGGGATGGACTAGGAGAAGGAAATGGCAACCCACTCCAGTGTTCTTGCCTAGAGAATCCCAGGGACAGCGAAACCTGGTGGGCTGCCATCTCTGGGGTCACACAGAGTTGGACACGACTGAAGCGACTTAGCAGCAGCAGCAGCAGGTTAGGACAGAAGGTAACAGGAGAGCTAACCCTAGCCTGGAGAATAAAAGTAGTGTTTACTTTCTAGATTCAGAACTATTAATGGTGCAAATAATGTGGGTTATTTTGGTATTTTTATTTGACATACTCTCCAGTCTCTGTTCATTTTCCTTTGCTGGGCGAATGGCAGTTTTCAATTGTCCAAGAAGGTTTCTGCACAGGAAATGTGGTCTTAACCCTTAGAGGGAAGTGACCAGGTTCACTTAAATGAAGCTTCTGGCCGCTGATGTTCCAAGTGACTTAGGGAAAAGATGTAGCCAAATGTCAAGTGTAACTTATCTTCCTGCTGACTGATTTTGCTTTCTTTGAAAATTATTGTCATAATTCTTTTTTTAAAGGTGAATTTTACCTTGGGCTGTTGTGTATGTAATTTTGTAAAGATTGAGCTAGCACAAAAGTTCACAGTCCTTGAGCTCCTGCAAATACAGTGGGTCCTAAATGTTTTCTTTTCTTAAAAGAATCTATTTCAGCATTTGACCTTTGCTATATCATGTACAAGGTACCTTATTTTACAGAAAAAAATGTGACTGTGATAGTTACAGTAGGACCAGTGTGTGTCTTCTTGTCTTTGGTATGGTCCTGTTGGTTTATACTAGTTATCATAGGACCATGGATGCAGTGAGTGTTGAGGAACACTTGTCTACATTTTTCCCTTGTGGGCCTTCCCTTGTGGCTCAGCTGGTAAAGAATCCGCCTGCGATGCCAGAAACCTGGGTTCGATCCCTGGGTTGGGAAAATGCCCTGGAGAAGGGAACGGATGCCCACTCTAGTATTCTGGCTTGCAAAGAGTCAGACATAACTAAGTGACTTTCACTTCACTAGTGTCTGGATTCTAAGGGAAGGCTGTTCCACCCTGGCTTTACCTGTATCCATGTGTCCACTAGTATGATTTCTGTTTTTTTCTAAAACTAATTTTAAAACAAACAAAGTCTAGTTTATCTGGAGTTGGTTTTAGAATATTATCCAGAAGTACTTTTGAAATTTGTCCATTCATATACATCGTGTATTTATATTTAAAGGGCATACTAGATTCCAGGTAAACAAGTTTTTTCCTACATAAAGGTATTGTAAAGAATAAACCATAGTAGCCAGAAGAACTCAAAAAAAGAACAGTGCAGAAGGAGGGGTAACTCTGCTAGATATTATATCACACTATAAACAATGGAGGAAGAGTCCAGGAATTTAGTGTATGATAAAGGAATCAACTTACTGGTGGAGAAAATGACTTTAAAAAGTGATGTTGAGACAAATGTCATTAACCATATGGAAGATAATAAAATTGAATCTATTTCTCATACTGTACAGAAGATAAAATCCAAATGGATTAGAGATCCAATTGTAAAAATGAAACCTTCTAAATAACTGGAAGAAAACGTACCTGAATTCCTTTGTGACCTGAAAGTGGGGAAAACATTCCTGTGACTGAAAATCCAGGAACAATAGAAGGAGGAATTTATATCTTTAATGAAAGAGTTTTGGATGGTCAAAAAAAGTAAATAATAAAAGTAAATAAGTAAGTGGCAAAAAGTAAGTAATAAAGTGGCAAAAAATATTTGCAGCATTTATCACAAAGGGCTGATATAACCCTGATACATAAAGAATTTCTAAACTTTGAAAAGAACCAGAAAGAGTGGGCAAAAATATATGGACAGTTCACAGAAAATAAGATGCAAATAAATAGCTCTTAAACATAAAAAGAGAAATGCAAATTAAAACCACCAAGATAACCTTTCTTCCCTGTTGAATTGCAAAAAGTGCAAGTTATACAGTGCACTCTGTTAGTGAGACAGTGAGGAAACAGACACTCCAAACAGTACTGATTCCTGTGGGTGGAATTTGTTAAAAACTCTCAAAATTAAATATGTTTATCCTTCAACCTTACAGTCTCACTTCTAAGTATCTGTCTGAGGTGTACTGGAAAAAATATGAGTCGGTATACAAGTAAAGATCTTCATGACAGTGCTATTTATAACAGCTGAAGAGTGGAAGCCACCCAAATGTCCATCTAGAGGGGATCGATGGAAGAAACATGGCGGATTCACACAGTGGAATACTGCACAGCTGTTTTTTTAAAAAATGAGGAGCATCTTTAGGAGGAAGAGGGAGAAAGCTTCAGAACCACCCACTCTTCCCCCCACCCCCACTGGAGACTCATCAGTTGGTCTCTAGTCTTATTTGTAAGGATTCTGCTGTTGAATGCCTGAAAAGGGTGGTGAGTTGGCCTTCAGGTTGTACCGACTTTGCTAGCATTGCTAACCAATTGTTGCAGGCTCTGAAAATACAAACAGTCTTGAACTTCTGCCCGTTCCCTCCCCGCAAAAATGCTATCCTGGAGTCATTTTCAGAGAAGAGGAAGTGAAAATGAAGAGCAGGAGATTGTGTTACCTGATTGTGTAAGAAAGGAGGAGACAAATGAAAAAATAAACATGTATTTGCTTCTATTTTTTAAAAAAAAGGCAGTGGTAGGATTAGTTACACTAGTAACTAAGAAATCAGTTCTCTCGGCCGGGGTGTGTAGGGGGCGTGTGGGGGTGTGGTGGTAAGGGGTAGGGAGCTGGCCAGAGGCAGCACCTAGATCTGTATCTTGTTTTATGCTTTTTACTTTGGAACCCAGTCAGTGTTTTCTGTCATTTAAAAAAATCAACTCTTAAAATGAACTTAGGGAATTTCCTGACGGTCCAGTGGTTAGGACCTGGTGCTTTCACTGCTGTGGACCCGGGTTTGATCCCTGGTCAGAGAATGAAGACCCGCAAGCCTCGTGGAGACCAAAAAAAAAAAAAAAAAACAAACCCAGCTAAAACTTAACTATCTATGAAGTTGGTTGTGTAACCACACAAAGAAGAATTAGTTCAAGCAATTACAAAGCCCAGCATTTTGTTTGCACTTTTCTGATGGAATATATCCTATAAACTGAAGAACTACAGAACTGCATTTAGTATTTTTTATTTTCAGCAATGATACTGGTATTGTTATTCTAAAACTGTGTATTTACATGTGATAAAGCAAATATTATGTCGAAGGAATTAAGAGCCAAGGTTTTTGTACAAGAGAGGAAGAGATACAAGAATAAAATAAAGTAAAAACCCGGATTTGTATTTTTCACTGAAAATACCAGCAAAAAACAGTGATCTATTTTTATCTTCCTAAGAAATGCATATTGCATAGCTTTACCCATTGAAAAGATCTGGTAGCAATCAGAATCCAGGAGCAAGGCATACCCTAGCACCCAAACTGTCCCATTAAAAGGGGCAGGGAAGATTCAAGATGAGGTTGGACTATCTTGTGTCTGAAAGCAAGGAAGCAGTAAGAGTAAGGTGATGTCAAAAGGACCCAGGAGCCAGCTATAAGGAGCTTCCATTGGCCAAAGATGGAACAATTTGAACATCAAAAAAAAAAAAAACACAAAACAGTTGACATGAATCTATAAGAATTCGTGAGGTCATAATAATGCATTAGTCATCTCTGGAGACTACTAGTGCACCAACTTAGTATTATCAAAATTGTTGACTGGAAAAATGAAGTATTTATCCTGACTTTGTTGTATATCAGATTAACTTGATAAGAGAAAGTTTTTCACTGAAGGATCATAATGAAATGCCAGAGATTTGACAGGGTTAGGAAATCACCCTTTTGTCACCTGTAGTGAAGTAATGGATTTATGCTGCTGAAAGTATTTGGTAAAAAATTTATGGGGAACGCCAATAAAGATGGCTCAGGTTGATAACATCTGAACCCAGTGATCAACATTTAGTGTTACTAAAAAAGGAACAGTCAGAAGTTGCATGCCTCTGACCTGTTGCAATAGCAAGAACCCAACACCAGGCATGAGGAATTGTCCAAAACAAATTTGAACCGCAATCTGAGCAAGCCTTTTGCATCTGAGGGTCAATTTGTGAAAGCATGGAATACTGAGGACCATGTTAAACAACAGGCTTAATCCAGAATATGGAAATAATCCACTTTCTTCAGCACATTGAAGGCATAAAACAAAGATGGTGGTGGTAGAACTTAAAAGTTTGAAGAAACTTAAAGGACTTGTTTGGATCCTGATTTGCACAGAACCAACTTAAGACATTTTGGGAATCAAAGAAAAATTTAGGACAATTGGATGTCAGATGATATTTCATGGGTTGAAATAGGTATAGTGACTAGGTGCTGTTGTATTTTTTTAAGCTGTTATTTGTTAGAGGTACATATTAAGTATTTGTGGTTAAATTTATAACTGGAATTTACCTGAAAATATTCCAGAAAGAAAAAGGCAAGGAGCAGGAAGTAGAGAAAATCAGCAGCATGTTATATTGAAGCTGAGTGACAGATACATAAGGGCTTATGTATTTAAGAGTTTATTATTCTATTTCCTTTACTTTTATGCATAGTTGACAATTTCCATAATAGAAATTTAGAGAACAAAAGAGAATGGAAGAATGGAGTAGATTGGAAGTTGCCAGTATAGACAACTTTGTTTTTAGGAGTAAAGAAAGAGCAGAAAAAAAGGAGTAATATCCGGAGGAGGAAACCTTATGATTAACTCTACAGAGGAGGGGTATGATGATGCAGAAAAGGATGGTTAGGGTGATGTATTAGCAAAGCGCAGGGCAGCTAGGGACTCTCACATACTATTGGGGAGACTGTAATAGGTAATCACCCCTTTGAAAAATAACTTACAACATTGGGTTGGCCAAAAAGTTCATTCGGTTTTTCTGTAGGATGGCATAGAAAACCCCGAACAATTTTTTTGGCCAACCAAATATACCATGAAATGATATATGCCCCATACCACTTGATGAAGCAGTTTTGTTTCCAGTGTCTGGTCCCATAAATACACCAACACCAGTGTGCAGAGACATCTATCAGCTGTTCATTGCAACTTTACAGTGTGAAAAATCTGAAACTGAGTATATGACTAATTTAGTTCCACACTGGAATATTTATATAGTCTTAAAAATGAGGTAGATCTCAATACATACATGTATCAAAACTTACTCATGTTCTATAATTTGCAGTAACTTACTCATGTTCTATAAGTTGGAATAAATGAAATATATGAGGTAGATCTATCTATAAAGACAATATGAAAAATTTCTAAAATATCTTTAATGAAAAAACCCAAAGGAAAACCCCCCAAAATTCAGAATAGCATTTCATATATACACACACACACACACACACACACACACACACACATACACACACACACACATACATATGCATATGAGTGCATGCTAAGTTGCTTCAATCGTGTCCAACTCTTTGTGATCATATGGACTATAGTCTGCCAGGTTCCTCTATCCATGGAATTTTCCAGGCAAGAATACTGGAATGGGTTTCCACGCCCTCCTCCAGGGAATCTTCCCAATCCAGGGATTGAACTCATGTCTCCTGCATCTCTTGCATTGGTAGGGTTCTTTACCACTGTCTCCACCTGGGAAGCCCCAGGGTACATATACACTCATAAATATATATATGCAGAATATACTTACCATGTACTCATATATATATAGACTTTTTGATGAGTTAATAATAGTTAGCTTTGAAGAGGACAGTTCCTGGTCATACATGTTTTTGTAAGTTTTGAATCCTTGTGCCTTCCTTGTGTTTTAATAAAAAGCTTGTAAAATATAGAAAGACATCTTGTTTACACACAAAGCAGGTAGGAAGATAACTGAAGGGGCCTACTGGCTCAGTGTTCTGTGTGGATATAAGACCCAGAGTGTAGGGAGAGGGCCAGGTGTTCAGAGTATGAAAAGCTGTCAGTCTCAGTCATTTAATTGTTGAAAATTCGACTATGAAGTTGTAACAGGCCTTTGTTGGCCTTTAGGTATTAATAGAAACATAGCCCCAACATGAAACTACCCCCTTTGCTGTCTTTTGCATAAACATGTTGAAAGGGGGACTTGAATTAGAATGTCTGTCTCCCCATATATGAAGCTCTCCCTCTATTTCTGTCTCTTCCCCATCTCACATGCATCCCCTATTTCTCCTGTTACTTCCTCTAAAAACTCTCTAGGAAAAAATGTTTAATATTATACTTAGAACTAGTTAGAATGTCTTTTTTGGCTAGAGTCTGGCTTTAGGATTACTTGATGAGCCCCCAGATTTAAAATTGAAAAACACTCCAAAATAAATTCATTTATTTATTTATTTTGGCTGCTCTGGTTCTTAGTTATGGCAATCAGGATCTTCAGTCTTTAGTTGTGGTGTGTGTGACCTAGTTCCCTGACAAGGGACTGAACTTGGGCCCCTTGCATGGGGAGCACAGAGTTTTAGCCACAGAACCATCAGGGAAATCCCTGAAAAACATTCTTATCAAAGTAGTTTACTAAATAAATGGGTAAAGAATTTTATTCCACCAACTATTTTAATCCTTTAAATAAATTTCTATGTACTCACTTAAGGCATAGACAGTTTTCATGATGTGCTAGTTAATTGTCTGAAAATCTAAATTAACCTAGGCCTTTTTCCTTATTGAACAGTGCATCCATTTTGAGAGAAGTGTTGCTTAGCTGGCAGATGTGAGAGCTGAGAGTTCTAAATCAGGTTTGTTGCATTGCATGACTTGGGACACTTGTGGAGACGGGTTTGAAAAGCTGAATGACTGGCCCATGTCCTCCTTGGTAAAATTAGATGTATTAGTCACAATGACCAGGACAAGGGGATAGGTGCATTACAAACATTACTGCTGTGTTTGTTGTGTTCCTTATGAGCTATAAGCCTAGTTTTTACCTGTGAATGTTTTTATAGCTGGAAGTTACAGCAGTGGAAGCGATTAAATATTGTGACCAAGACGCCAGACAAGAATGAGTGGTATTTCACCTTCCTGTGCCAACCAGCTTGCTATATTTCTGCTGACTTATGGAAACCCCAACACATCTTTAACTTACATCTATTCAAGTCTTGAACATGCTGCTTTCCATGGGGTGGGTGGGATCAAAGAGGAAAAGCTGGTGGAGGCGGGAGGCCTCCTGGGAGACTACTGAGGGGCAGCTGTCCTGTCCTTGTGTGATGGGACAGACCATGAAGGTCTTTAGTGATGATCTGAAGGAGGGAAGCATCTCCTCTGTGTCTCCCCATGACTTCGCAGCTTCACGTGGCCAGCACCAAAAATGTGGGTAGCTGACACATTTCTCTTGGCAGACAGATACTGCATCTTCAGGTGCAGTCTTTTCAGCAAACATCTGAGCATGGGGTGCAGACTGCTTCAGCTCTAGGAACAGCGAGGCTGAAGCTCTATGCTTGAATCACTGAGGATGCTTGTTACAAGCACGGAGTTGAGGCTTTCCGCCCAGGAGATTCTGATGCTGTTGATCTGTGGGTGGGCCTGGGAATTTACATTTTAACACCCCACCCCCACCCCCAACACGTCTGACATAGGAGGGTTGATTTTTTTGTTTGGTTTATTGTTTGATTGGATTCAGACCTCTACAAACATTCTCTCCTGGTGACAGCTGAAATCTCAGTTCAGTTGTTATATCCTTAGCTATAATCTGGACCTGGCAACCAGCTGGAAGCTTGGACAGAGATTATATACAGACTTTAAGGCTCCCTTCTCTGGCTCTCCCCTTTACAGAATTCCCCGTCATTTTGCAGTGACCATGGTTTCCAACAAAGGTTTGTATAGTCAAAGCTATGGTTTTTCAAGTAGTCATATACAGATGTGAGAATTGGACCATAAAGAAGGCTGAGCGCTGAATAATTGATGCTTTCCAACTGTGGTGTTAGAGAAGACTCCTGAAAGTCCCTTGACTGCAAGAGGATCAAACCAATCCATCCGAAAGGAAATCAACTCTGAATATTCATTGCAAGAACTGATGCTGAAGCTGAAGCTCGAATACTTTGGCCACCTGATGGGAAGAGCCAATTCATTAGAAAAGACCCTGATGCTGGGAAAGATTGAAGGCAGGAGGAGAAGGGGACGACAGAGGATGAGTTGGTTGGATGGCGTCACTGACTCAATGGACATGAATTTGAGCAAACTCCAGGAGTTGGTGAAGGTCAGGGAAGCCTGGTGTGCTGCAGTCCATGGGGTCACAAAGAGTCAGACACGACCTAGTGACTGAGCAACAACAATGTTTGCCCTATACTCTGCTTTCTGGCTCTTGAAGTCAGAAAGACTGCTGGTTGTCTACCAGAGTCCTGGGTTGTTTCAGAGTTCCTCAGGCTAAGAGTTGTGAACATGCTCTCTCTCCATTCCAAGTATCAAGTCCTTTCCTGACTCTGCCTGCCTGTGTTTCTTCTCTGGTGCCTTCAGGGAGCTGTTTCTTGGCCTTGTTAAGTTTATAGTGGTTACAGATGGGTGGATTGGTCTCCAGTTGGATCTTCCCCAGCTGTCCTAGAAACAAAGCTCTTGGATCAGACTTTGAGATCATTGTTGTCTAGCATTCCTTTTGTACAAGCGTGGGACCTGGCTAGGGAGAGGCTTCCATCACTGCAAGACACACTTGCATCTTGTTTCCGTAGTTAGTCTATGGAGAGTTCACTTTACTGCAGAAAGGTCAACAAGAATTAGCTAGCGCAGGAAAAGTGGTGTGGGATTTGCACTGCTTTTAGAGAATTTGGCCCCAAACCTAGCTGAGATGAAAACCAAATATAGTTGGCAGTCAGTACCCCATCTGGAAACTGTCATTTCTATGTCATCTCCCTAAAGCAGCTTCCTTCTAAACCTTTCTATCTTTAGCTTTTGTGGGCCTCACACGCCTTGCTTACCATGCCCACCAGTGGCTCCAGAGCTTGCAGCCTTGGCCCTCCCTAGAATCACATTTCTCATTCTTAACGGTTGGAGCCATGCTGACTCCTTGTCATCTAATAGCCATAGGGCTATACATTTCTACCAAGCCAGAAAACCCAAAATGCTTATATTTTTGAGAAATGCCAAATTCTCAGAAATCAGGAAGGTTCTGACAACTTCAGATAGTAAAGTACCCCAGTATTCTGCATTGCTCAAAACCCCATGGCACCAGCTGTAGAATAAGATTAGTGACATCTTTTTAGTCTGAAAGCACAAATCTTGAGGGATGAATGCTTTTAAACTTCTGCATGGCTGATGAACACGATTCACAACTCCCTAAACCTAACCCATAACAACCCTAGGAAGTGATGCTCTTGGTACATTCCCTCCATAGCTCCAGTCCCTAATGCTGATAAAGAAGGAATCTGAAAACACTAAGCTGGCTCTACTAAGGGGTTTGTTTACTATTATAATGGAATTTTTAAATTAATATCACATGGAATTCTGTGACTCACAGTCCTATGACCTGTGAATTGGAGCTGACATCCAGCTCACCCTTCATCTTTGGCCTGTGGGGACAGGAGCCAGCCATTAGCACAGGTGTCACACACATAGCTATTGAGCAGCCACCACTGTCAGAGATATGAGACGCAAGGAAGAGGAATGAGGCCTCAGGGCTCAAAACGGATATCACCAAGACTTGCACGTAAAGCCCTGGGTGTCCGAAGATAAACCCATCGTCAGCATTCAAGCAACTGGCATTCTTACCACACTTCCAACCTGCTCTTTATAATCTGATGTGTGGCTCAGAATTCCTGTAAAAGCCAGGGTTTCCTGATTCCTAATCTGTTTGCTGGAAGAGAGACAGAGCAGCAAGGAGCAGCAAAGAATACCTTCATTTTAAACATAAGCTTTTTATCTTTTTATTGCAACTCAAACCATCATGGATTTGGACAGAGCTCCCAAGAGATCCATTCTTACGGAAAAGCAGTAGGTCCCCTCCCTGTAAACTAGCAATTAAAAGAATGTTCAACGGCGGCGACCCTGTGATGAACTTGGCAGAGAATATACAATTGGGAATCTGGTGGGTTTGAGGAATGGAAAGATGGTCATCAAAAATACCTTATCTCATCCTAACTATCAGTTCTGGGTACCTCACAAAATTTTGGATTTCCCCCTATGGACAACAGGTGGATGTGGAAGTATATATGGAGAATGTGGAGGATGGAACCAGGTACATCTGAAAGGTGTCTCCATAAACCATCCCCATTTTACCAAGGAGTAAAATGAAGCTCTGAGAAGTTAAGTGACTTGCCCAAGATCATATAGCTAAAGAGTGGTCAGCCAGGACATGGGTAGCGAAATAGTCTCATTCCCTTCAGAGCTTTTGTTTTGTTTTAATTTGGACTTCCTTCTGCATATTGTTGCCGCCTATTACAAATAATGTGTGGATTTGTCCTGCTGTGTGTTCGAGTGAGCAGGATCTTTACAGAAAAGTACAGACACCACAAAGGTAATTTGGTCATCTAGCTAAGTTTTGATCTAAATCTCACGAAACTTCCCTCTCCCATGAGCCAGCAGTACAGAGATATTTTCAGAATGATTACAAGTTTCTCTGTGTTGGAAGGTGTGCCAGCAAATGTTGTAACAGTTCAGGCCAAATTCAATGCTAACAGAGACTCCAGTCAGGAAATTGAGCAAGGTGTACACTCTCGCCTACTAGGTCATAAGCTCTTTGGGAGTCTGTTTCTGCTCATCATTATTGTTGTGTACTCTTGTTAACTATACTGTAAGGTAAACATGTTGGATTGTTCCAAAGAGAGAGAGACTGCATCTGGCCTGGGGGGGGGGGCGGGGGTGGTCAGGAAAGCTGAAGCAGGAGGTGGCATAAGAAGGAGGTATGCAAAATAAAATTACGTAGAAAAAAAAAAAACCCAAAACCAGAAGTTGGTGCTAAGAAGCTGGTGTTTAAATACTATTCATCCTTCATGAGAACTAACATTTATGAAACACTAATAATGTGCTAGGAGCTTTGAGACATTTAACTTGTTACAGCAGACATGCCTGGTGCCCTGCACACATGGCTTTTGGAGGGTCAGCTTCTACTGGCTTTGGCTATCAACTGGTTCACCTTGACCTTTCTTCTGAGGACCACTGTTGGCTGATGGGAAAACCCTTGCCTGGAGATGTAATCTAGAAGTCAAAGTTAAGGAAATCTGACAAAGAGATAGAAAATAGGGGGAAATAAGTGATGAGGGCTATGAGTATTGGATTTCCCAGGTCTGTCTTCCATCTAAGCTTCCTTGATGGCTCAGTTGGTAAAGTTGCCTACAATGTGGGAGATCCAGGTTCAGTCCCTGAGTGGGGAAGGTGCCCTGAAGAAGGAAATGGCAACCTACCCCAGTGTTCTTTGCTTAGAGAATCCCATGGACAGAGGAGCCTGGTGGGCTGCAGTCCATGGGGTCACAGAGAGTTGGACTCAACTGAGCGACTAACACTTTCACTTTCATCTTCCATCTAATAAACATTTCAGAAAGAGGAGCTTTAAACTTTTTTAAAATAGAGAATAGAAAATAGTTTTTTTTTTTCTTTCTTTCTGTTTTTTTAAAAGTAAATTGGTTTGAGGTGCCCTCAGGTGGCAAGAAGCAGTATTGGGGGAAGAGACACACATGGCCATCACCTAGTGAAATTTCAACCTCTTGCAGATGCCAGGGATCCTTGGCTAAGTATAAAGAGAAAATCCTACACGTTTCCTCAAGGAGACGTAACACGTGAAGTTTCAACAAACAGACTAACATCTGATTGCTCATCTTGAAAATGGGAACTGTCTATGCACTTCAGAAGAAAACTGATGCTGAACCTAAAATTCTATGCCCAGTTTACTGAGAACAAAGTAAATGTGAGAACAAAGTAACAGTGTTCTTGAGCATGTAAAACTCCGGACTGGACTGGGTGTATAATTTGTGGGACTCAGCAAAATGAAAACGTGGGGCCCCTTACTAAAAAATACAAAGACTTTGAAGATGACAGCAGCAGACCATTAAACCAAGTGTGGGGCTCTTCTGAATGCAGAGTCCCAGGTGACTACCTGGGTTTGCAAGATCATGATGATTCCCTGGACACAGAAAAAACTTACCATCTATGAGCTCTTTCTGGAAAAATGAAAAATTAATTTAAAAAAAGAGTTGAGAGGGGAATTCCCTGGTGGTCCAGTGGTTAGGACTTGGAGCATTCCCCACGTTCTGGCCCTGGCTGGGGAACTAAGATCCTGCAAGCTGTGTGGTGTGGCCAAAACAAAAAGTGAGGAAACAAACTAAAACACCAAAATACCTTCCTAGTAAAACTTATAAGGCCTCTGTGGGCCATAATTTGCTAACCCCTGATTTAGAAGCACATGACATAGATCAGGAGGGGTCAGGGCGAGATAGATGTAAGGATTAGGGTTAGCAGGGCATTCATTGCCTCATTCACCTCAGATTGTGTAAAGAGCATCCCATGAAGTTGTGCAGTGCTCAGACTGCACAACTGTACACGATAGACTTGAGGGTAAGATTGTTTAAAAAGCAAACCTTCCAATCTAGACTGTCGTACGCTGAGAATGTGTGAGTGCTAGGGCCCTAGACAGCACCCTATTCCTTAGTCGAGTGGGAGTGACAGAGAAGAAAGTGGGGATAGAAGAATATACTCTCTTGTCGAAAGGTAATGCACTTTGAAAAATATCAGGTTCTCAGCATCACACAATGTCTTACTTCCCAGAGGATGAGGAAGTCAGACCCACCCAGTGAGCTGGTCTCATGGAATTTGGCCTCCCTGCTTCGTGGGGCCTGTCCAGCTGTGCCACACCATGGAAACAGGGGCAGCCACACAACCCTCCTGAGGCAGAATCACACATCTCAGAAAGGACCAAGAAGGTCATAGTTCTTCTCACTTTCCTGGAACTTCATCCCTGGCCTCCTGGGACAGCTGGACACACAGTTGTGCAGTAAAGCTGAGATTACCTTTGGGCACACTTGGCAGCAGCTGCTCCAGCAGATCAAGAGCAGGACAAAGTGCAAGAGAGATTGAAACAGGTGCCGCTTTGAGCAAGTCTGATCAGGGCTGGATAAGAAAGACGGAAAACTCATTTGTCTGACAAGCTCTGAGCTGTTGGCAAAGACAATCACCGGGAGTTCTGCTCTGGACAGGGGAGTTTGCCCAGCAAATGCTGGGACGTGGGTGTTGTGCTCGGGTGTTGGAAGCTAAATGAGTCAAAGCTGGAGAAATGAAGTTGGAGCCAGAAAGGGAGACGTAGAGCGAGGGACATCCTGGTAGGAGACAGGGCAGGCCACTGCTTTTTGAGGGTCTTGCCTTCTTGGCAGGACCATGGGTATCACCTACCAGAGATACACACAGGCCTCACTCCGGTGAAAACAGCAGCATCTCCACCAGCTGCTTTTAAAGATTCTAGTCTCAGCTGTGGAGCTAGGAATCTATTCTGTGACAACAGCCTTCACAAGACCCACCCAGAGATTCAACAGAAACTTCTCATGGTTTGACCCAAGTCCCCATGAGTGTCCTGCTTCAGAGCTGATTATGTGGGGACTGAATGGGTTGCTCAGGAAAAATATGACTAACACCAGGAAGGAGTGATTGAAATTAGTTTTCTGAGAAAATATCTCCAGAGAGAAAAACCCTCACACAGGTTCTGAGACTCACACAGGTGAGCTGCTTCCTGCTGCTGCTGCTGCTAAGTCGCTTCAGTCGTGTCCAACTGTGTGCGACCCCATAGACGGCAGCCCACCAGGCTCCCCTGTCCCTGGGATTCTCCAGGCAAGAACACTGGAGTGGGTTGCCATTTCCTTCTCTAATGCATGAAAGTGAAGTCAGTGAAGTCCCTCAGTTGTGTCCGACTCTTGGTGACCCCATGGACTGCAGCCTTCCAGGCTCCTCTGTCCATAGGATTTTCCAGGCAAGAGTACTGGAGTGGGGTGCCATCGCTTTCTCCGGAGCTGCTTCCTGGAGGCAGACAAACACTGGATTGAAGGGTTCCAATACTGGTAGTATAGCAGAACAACCTTGGGGTCTTGTTAGAAATTCTAAGACCCTGCCTAGTGAATCAGGTCCTCTGGGCATGGAGGCCAAAAATCCATATTTGACAAGTTTCCTGGGTTCTTTAGACATCCAGCCTGGTTTGGGAAACCTGGCCTAGGCGACCTCCAGAGAGTCTTCCTGGCCTGAGAACAGAGCTGAAATGACTGCCCCAGACTTCCCACATTCCCCGACCACTCCTGCTCTTTTGCCTGCCTGTGCCATCGTCCAGAAGATGGAGAACAGGAGCTCCTGGTCAGGACATGGTTCCTGCTTCTAAGAGCCCCCAGTGCAATGTTTAAACCCTGGTACCAGCTACATTGGGGCTTTCCTGGTGGCTCAGAGGTTAAAGCGTCTGCCTCCAATGTTGGAGACCCGGCTTTGATCCCTGGGTCGGGAAGATCCCCTGGAGAAGGAAATGGTAACCCACTCCAGTATTCTTGCCTGGAGAATCCCATGGACGGAGAAGGCTGGTAGGCTACAGTCCATGGGGTTGCAAAGAGTTGGACACGACTGAGCAACTTCACCCTTACCCTCACCAGCTACATTCTCTTCCACAGCCTCAGACAGGAAGTTAGGGAAACCAGCCCTTGAATGGCATAAGTATGGCAAGCAGGAAAGTAATTTGAGTTATGCACTCAGTGTGCAAACAGCAGCCTGTCACCCGTACAGGTTGCCCTAAGGGACGTTGGAGACAGCCCTTTCCACTGGACACTCATGCCTCCATGCCCAGAGGCATGCTGTCCTCTGTCTACACTCCATACAGGTATGTGTGGTGCCCTTAGAAAGCCCCAGGGCAGCGGCCAGAGTCCACATTGGCCAAGTTGTAACATCCATCTACACCAACCTGCAGAACGAGGAGCATGTGATTGAGGCCCTCCACAGGGCCAAGTTCAAGTTCCCTGCCCACCAGAAGATCCACCTCTCCAAGTGAGGATTTACTAAGTTTAATGCAGATGAATTTGGAAACACGGTGATGGAAAAGCAGCTCATCTCAGATGGCTGTGGGGTCAAATACATCCCTAATCATGGCCGCCTGGGCATCCAGCAGGCCCTGCACTCCTGAGAGCCTTGGTTCTGTCCACTCCTCACTCGTGCCCACCAATAAATCCTACTTGGCTGTCAAAAAAAGAGAGTTATCCTGCTGCTTTGGTGGTAGTGGTGGTGGTAGTGATGGTTTGTTTTTGTTTTTAATTGATGCTGGGGAATATCCAAAGGAGCCATGTTGGCCACTATAAAGACAGTTGGTACCAGGGATTGTTCACTTCCATTTGAACATGTTTGAGATTCCATCGGTAAAGTCATGTGTCTACAGAGAAAAGAAAGGGAATTAAAGCTTCTGATGGAAGAATAAGAAAATATGCTAAAATATGCAGAGTGAATATGGGTAATAAGTATACAAAGTCAGAATAACTGCCCATAGTCTAGTGTTCAATACTGAAGACATAAATATGTAACTAGACACACAAACTAGAAATACATTATAAATTAAAGATGAAAATTTGTGCTAGTGGAAAGAGGATTCAATCTAGAAAATCATCCGGGTAGAACATTCTGTTAAAGTTGTAGGACTCTTCAGTTTTGGTGGACTCCTCCAGTGAAACCCAGAGGCTTGGAGATCTTTTGGCTTTTGGAGGAGCTTTTAAATTACAAATTCAACTTCTTTAATGGTTGAATGGTCCTTGAACCACTAGAGTAATTGAATTCAGAATGTAAAAGCTCTAGAAGAATCTCTCCTGGTTTCAGCTCTGACACATAAAGAACTTAGGAGTCGTTACTCTCATTCTTAAGAAAAAGCTGAAAACAATTGTAAGTCAAGGGCTTTTCTTGGGCTTATCACAGGACTGAGGTCACAGGGCAAGCAGCCATTTCAAAACCTGGAGAGACAGACAAATCCAAGACTCACAGCCAAGATCTGCTAACCTGGGGCAGAAGCAAATGGTGAACTGGGGCAGATGGTCTTCAAAGTTAGACAAAGGGATGCTGTCTCTTGCGGCCCCTGGAGGAGGACCTGGCAACTCACCCCAGTATTCTTGCCTGGGAAATCTCATGGACAGAGGAGCCTGGGGGGCTACAGTCCATGGGGTTGCAAAGAGTCGGATAGGACTGAGCGACTGAGCACGCACGCACACACGCGTGCTGTCTTTAGCAGATAAAGGGCTCGCACCAATGACGGGGAGACCACGCAGACCTCAGAACTCCAGACGAAGACTGTAGATAGACAAGAGGAGACATAAAAATGCTCAAAACAGTTGTTGAAAAATTTTCAAGTTCACTAACAATTTGAAAAAAAAGCAGAGTAAGCCCCTGAGATAAGTTTCCTAAATTCTTGCCGAGCTGGCTGCAGCAAAGACTCTCTCTGGTGACCACATCACACTGTCACATCCTTTGTGGAAAGCAGTTTGGTAGCTTTAATATTCTTTGTCAAGAACATTAAACACTTGTGTGCCTTTTCACCGGGTACCTCCAGTTGGGGTCAAAGGCTCACACCCAAACATGTTTGTCTCGCCCTTGTGATAGGGAAGTGCCAGAATATGCAAAATGCTGGCAAGGAATGGTTGCTTAAACAACTCATGGTATCCATTAAAATGAATGTGGAGGACTTCCCCGAGAGTCCAGTGTCTAAGACTCTAAGGCAAGGGTTTGATCCCTGTTCAGGGAACTCAGATTCTGCTCGTGCTGTGTGGCCAAAAAATTTAAAAAAGAATGTGGAGGATCCTCTAAAATTACACTTTGAGTTTTTGATCATAGGATAAAATGCTTATGGTGCAGTTTTTTAAAAAATTTAATTTTTAATTGAAGGATAATTGCCTTACAATACTGTGTTGGTTTCTCTTTCAATATGATGCATTCTTAAGGGGAACAAAGAACACAACTTTGTGTAATTCACATATTTTCACCTGCACTTAAAAAAATAGCAGTCAAAAGGAAACACAAAATTTTAGAAGGGGCTTCCCTAACAGTCCAGTGGTTAAGACTCCGCCTTCCCATACAAAGGGTGTGGGTTCAATCCCTGGTTGGAGAGCACATGTCTCATGGTCAAAAAAACAAAACATAAAACAAGCAATGAGTTTTATTATAACGAGTTCAATAAAGATTTTTAAAAATGGTTCACATTAAAAAAATGTTATTTCTGGGTAGTAGCTGGTAAGGAGATTGGAAAATACAGATAAATATTCCAAAGACTCCAATTTTAGTAATAAACAAAGCTATTTTATGTGAACTTCTACAAATCTTTTTTTGTTGAGCCTAAAAACCTTTTTTGGAGTATAACAGTCAGTCAACTCAGTGAAAGTTAATTAACTTGAACAATGTGCTGAAATAATTAAATTGATAAGAAAACCCATTGAATTTTTAAAAAGCCCTATGACTACTTACCGTGATTATATAAATTGTACATACAGGGAAAATTATTTTAATGATGGGCGGGAAGGGAGCGAGGAAAGGACTATTAGCATATGCTGAAACTGTGTGTGTGTGTGTGTGTGTGTGTGTGTGTGTGTGTGTGTTTGTGGTGGAGGGCTCATGTGATTCCTTTATGAATTCCTTTATGAATTCACATCAGCCGTTCTTTCTCCATTTTTCTATCCCTTTAAAAATATTTTAAACACAGAAAGAATGACAGAATAATATAACCCACTCTGAGATTCAACACATGTTAGCATTTTGCCCCGTTCAGATTCTTCTGTTTCTAAGGAAATAAATATGATGGACACATTTGAACTCCCTCCTTATGCCTCCACCCCCTCCAGTTTATTCTCTCTGCCGCACCCCGCTCCTGGCACACTCACGTCTGTTGGTTCGCTGCTTTTCTATCATGTGAGAGAAGCAACTGTCAAAATCCTAGCTGTGAGCTTCACTTATTTGTGCATCTGGTACAGCAGGGGGCTCAGGACTGCCCCTGTCCTAAAGCCTTTCTAGGCAGCCTCTGCCTGCCAGGTGTGTCCCTGCCATGACCCTGGGACTGTGTCCCTCAAAGGGCACCCCACCCACTCAGGGCCCCTGGATGCTCTCTCTCTATGCCCCATGGGCTGTGTGACCTGGAAAAGCCTTCGCTGCAGAACAGCCTCTATCTCGGTACCAGAGGCATCCAGGGTGTGAGCTGTGGTCCCTTCGGGCTGGAGAGTAGGAGGCTGGGCAGCATCTCTAGACCCCTCCTCCCATCACAGCCTGTTTTTCTAGCCTGCCTTTTCATCTTTCCCATGCTGACTGAGAAGTGTTTCCCCACATTTCATCTTTTGGGAACTGCAGTGGTTGAGGAGGTAGACATGGGGAGGATAGTGAGGAGCTGGGGGCATTGTGTGTCTGCTGGGTGCTTTACTTACTAGCACCTTAGGTGCCACTGATGGTAAAGAACCCTCCTGCCAATGCAGGAGACATAAGAGATTCTGTTTCGATCCCTGGGTAGGGAAGATCCCCGGAGGAGGGCATGGCAACCTGCTCCAATATTCTTGCCTGGAGAATTTCATGGACAGAGGAGCCTGGCGGGCTATGGTCCATAGGGTTGCAAAGAGTCAACACAATTGAAGTGACTGAGCATGCACGCACGCAAACTGACTTATTTTTGAAAGTCCCCTCTGGATGCATCATGTGGAGATGACCCTGGGAAAGGTATTCTGACCTTGGCCTGTGTGATAGAGAGCAGTGACTCCCCTGAACATGGTCATGTCTCAGAGAAAGACAAAGCAGAATCAGATTCACAGACTTAGAGAAGGAACTTATGGTTACCAATGGGGAAGGGTGGGAAGGAGGGATAGTTAGGGAGTTTGGGATCGATTTGTACACAGTGCTATTTTAAAGCGGATAACCAACAAGGGGTATTCTGTAACAACCTAAATGGGGAAATAATTTGAAAAAGAATAGATACATGTATAACTGAATCACATTGTTGTACTCCTGAAACTATCACAACATTGTTAATCAACTATACTCCAAAATAAAATAAAAAGTTGAAAGAATGTATGTATACGAATACTTGAGTCACTTTGCAATAGCAGAAATTAACACAACATTGTACGTCAACTTTACTTCAATAAAATAAATTTTTAAAAAATCATTATTGAAAAGGCTGTGTCATCATTTATGCAATCTGTGCAGGAACTGTTCTGAAGTTGGGGGAATTGAGTGGCAGATGGAATTGAATTGCTAATCAGCTCACCTTAACAAAGGGAAAGTCGCCTGGATGAGCCAGGTGGGCCCAGTGTCATTACTGAGGTCTTTAAATGTGGAAGAGGGAGGCAAGCAACTCTGTATCACAGTGACATAAGGGAGCCTCAACTGAGCGTTGCTCACTTTGAAGGTGGAGGATGGGGCACGAGCCAAGGAGAGCAGCAGCTCCAAGACACTGGAAACGCGAGGAAATGAATCCTCCCCTTGAACCTCCAGGAAGGAGCTTGGCCTTATGGAAACGTTGATCTTGATCCAGAGAGATTTGTTTTGGACTTCAGAACTCCAAACCTAGAAGATGGTGAATCTGTGTGTTGTTTCAAGCCACTAACTTTGTGGTCATCCACACAGCTGGATCATCGAAAAAGCAAGAGAATTCCAGAAAAACATCTACTTCTGCTTTATTGACTATGCCAAAGCCTTTGACTGTGTGGATCACAATAAACTGTGGAAAATTCTGAAAGAGATGGGAATACCAGACCACCTGACCTGCCTCTTGAGAAACCTATATGCAGGTCAGGAAGCAACAGTTAGAACAGGACATGGAACAACAGACTGGTTCCAAATAGGAAAAGAAGTACATCAAGGCTGTATATTGTCACCCTGCTTATTTAACTTATATGCAGAGTACATCATGAGAAATGCTGGGCTGGAAGAAGCACAAGCTGGAATCAAGATTTCCGGGAGAAATATAAATAACCTCAGATACGCAGATGACACCACCCTTATGGCAGAAAGTGAAGAGGAACTAAAAAGCCTCTTGATGAAAGTGAAAGAGGAGAGTGAAAAAGTTGGCTTAAAGCTCACCATTCAGAAAACGAAGATCATGGCATCTGGTCCCATCACTTCATAGGAAACAGATGGGGAAACAGTGGAAACAGTGTCAGACTATTTTGGGGGGCTCCAAAATCACTACAGATGGTGACTGCAGCCATGAAATTAAAAGATGCTTACTCCTTGGAAGGAAAGTTATGACCAACCTAGAATAGCATATTCAAAAGCAGAGATGTTACTTCGCCAACATAGGTCCATCTAGTCAAGGCTATGGCTTTTCCTGTGGTCATGCATGGATGCGAGAGTTGGACTGTGAAGAAAGCTGAGCGCCAAAGAATTGATGCTTTTGAACTGTGGTGTTGGAGAAGACTCTTGAGAGTCCCTTGGAGTGCAAGGAGATCCAACCAGTCCATTCTGAAGGAGATCAGCCCTGGGACTTCTTTGGAAGGAATGATGCTAAAGCTGAAACTCCAGTACTTTGGCCACCTCATGTGAAGAGTTGACTCGTTGGAAAAGACTGATGCTGGGAGGGATTGGGGGCAGGAGGAGAAGGGGACGACAGAGGATGAGATGGCTGGATGGCATCACCAACTCGGTGGACATGAGTCTGAGTGAACTCCGGGAGTTGGTGATGGGCAGGGAGGCCTGGCGTGCTGCGATTCATGGGGTTGCAAAGAGTCGGACACGACTGAGCGACTGAACTGACCTGAACTGACACAGCAGCAACAGGAAACTAACACACTTGGAAGTTCTAGGATGTCATCAAGGGTTAATTTGGGGACTAGGGAGCCACTGAGGGAGGGCACTCGATCAGTTGTTCTCTTAAAAGGCCTTGATCCTGGGATTTGGGAAACTGGACACTTGGTTTTATGAAAAAGGAATCCAGAGGCTTAGTGTGAGGGATAAAGCACTTGACCTATGGAAGAACAGAGGTAAGAATTTACATCCAGCTTCTCAAAAACCACAGAAGCAGGAAGACCTGGAGTGGAGTGAAGTATTTAAAGTGTTGAGAGAAAGAACCCACTAACCTAGAATTCTGTGCTTTGTGAAACTTATCTTTCAAAAGTGAAAGAGAAATCAAGACTTTCTCAGACAAATGAAAATGGAGGGTGTTTGTTGTCAGATCTGCCTCGCAAGAAAAAGCTAAAAGACGTTTCTTTTCTAAGAAGGAAAATAATACAGATCAGAGACTCCGATTGACATAAAGGAATAGCATCAAAGAATAAGTAGAGGTTAAAAGAAAAGCTTGGAATTTTCTTAATTGATCTAACAGATGAATTTGCTCAGCATAATACTGGCAGTGTATTTGCTGCTGTGTCATGGTACTCAGGCCTTGTCAGCTTGGGAAGGCAAAGCCCTGCTGAGAGCTTCAGCCCTCCCCCTCCCCCTCCCTCTCTACGAGCTGAGCTGTCTGGAGCCTTGTTGGGATAGAGCTTGTCCAGCTGTGGTGTGAGCTGTGAGCATCTTCACATCTGCTTCACCCCAGGTGGGACCCCAGCACATGCGGCACCTGAGCCAGCCAGAGGCATAAAAGCCTGGCCATTTGGGCCACACGTGGACGCTGCCAGGCGTTCTTTGTTGTGGAGCCCTTTGCAAGACAAACAAGTCTTTGGACAGCAAAGACAGTCCTTGGAGAGACAGAGGCCACGTCTGGGGGCTGGGGGAGGCCAGCTTTGCATTTCAGGTAATATTGCCAGGCTGCTTGTGTTTTTCAGCGCAGCGAGATGCAGTCGGAGCCTTCTCATCTTTAATGATTGTCTTGGTTTTTGAAGGTGAGGCGTGGGGGTTTGCACATGCGTCTTGATAAGGGAGAGCTCCTAGACCACGGACTCCTGCGGAGAGCTAGCAGCCTCCTGCCTTGGCTCAGTCGTGCTCAGGCGCCTGCCTGGCTGTACATCTCATCTTCCTGTCCCTGCTGCCCCTAACCGCCTGCAGGTAACAGAATGAATTCAGCACTGGGCAGGGGCAGCACATTGTCACCCCATTCACAGTCTGAGAGGGAAGCTGACCTTACCCATTCAAAGGACAGGGGTAGCCATTTGTCCCCACTCATCACACCTTCCTCCGAGATCCTGCCTCTACTTCTAGGGGAAAAGGAGGCACACCAGCTGGGTAGCTGCCAGTGAGGACGAAGCGGAAGAGGCAGGGCTCAGGCAGCCATGAGTAAAGACTCAGCAAGCTACAGGGGCTAGGGAACAATAGGGATTCAGATACCAGCAAATCATTTTTGTAGGCAAACCCCTGAACACTATGTTTATGAGAAATTCTCTCTCTAAATATGCAGAAATTTTAGGGTGTCAGTTTCATATGTAAGGAGTTTCCAAGTCACCGTTCCATCCTGCTGCTGCTGCTAAGTTGCTTCAGTCTTATCTGACTCTGTGCGACCCCATAGACGGCAGCCCACCAGTCTCCCCTGTCCCTGGGATTCTCCAGGCAAGAACACTGGAGTGGGTCCATTTCATCCTAACAATACACAAAAAGCCGAATAGTCAAAAAACTCCTGGATCTGTAAGTGGGGAGGACACCATCAAACCACTGCCCCCCAAGACTGTAGAGGCAGACCGTGAACGTAACAGGTACTTACTCACTTGAGCAGAGACTCAGGAGTGAAAGCCAGCATGGGGACCAGTGCTGGGGTAGGAAAATCTCAACATAATTGATAAATCACTGGAGCTCAGTGTGGACAACTCAGAGTTCAAAACTCCAGGAGGACCTGAAGACTCCAGAGTTGTCTCCACAACACTGAGATTTACCTCTTGGAGCTCTATCAGATTCCCACAGTAAATATCTGAGAAAAATCTACTCAGGAGGCTGGCAGGTAGAGGGGGAAAAAGTCATTTTGCAATGCTTTTTCAAAAGGCTGCCCCCTGGAGAAACTAGTTAGCCAGAACCTAAACCTGCTGGGGTGTTATCAGAGCCTGAGTAATCTAGGGGAAGAGAAATACCCAGCTGCAGTCCACTCAAGCCTTCCTGTCCCACCTAAGGGGAAAAGAATAAACTCTTGGGAAGTCCACAGACCAGGAGCACTGAAGGACTGAGACCTAATTGCAGGACTATAGAACACCATCCCTCCCTCCCACAGCACCACATTGCTAAAGGCCTATTTATAGCAGTTCTTTTTAAATTTTTTTTCTTAAAAAAAAATGCATATAGCAATTCCTTTTACCCAGTACATCGTGTCTGCTATGAAACAAAAGGTACAAGGCATACTGAATGACAGCACAATTTGAAGAGAAAGAACAAGCATCAGACATGGGAGGGAGCAAAAGTTTAAAACAACTAGGATTTATATGGTAAGGGCTCCAGTGGGTGAAGCAGACTGCGTCTAAGAGCAGATGAGCAATGGAAGCAGAGAGAGAAAGCCTAAGAAAGAACCATAAGAGAAGTGCTAGGGCTAAAAAATAAGCAGAAGTAGAGAATGCCTTTGATGGGCTTTTTATTAGATTGGACATGGATAAAGAAAGAACTAGAGGTTATCTCAATAACCAAAAAAGCGAAAGGAACAAAAACAGAACAGTATCTGAGGACTGTGACACAACTACAAAATTGTAATATGGTAATAGGAACGCCAGGGGGAGAAGAGAAAAGAACAAAAAATATTTGAAGAAATGATGGCTGGGAATTTTCCAAAATAATCTCAGACATCAAACCACAGATCCAGGAGGCTTGTAGAATAACAAGAGTAAATCCACCCACCCTTTAAAACAAAAGTTATATCTAGGCATGTCATTTTTAAAGTACAAAGAGAAAGATTAAAAAAAAAAAAAACTGAAAGAAGCCAAAGGAGAAAAAAGAAAAGAACTTTACCTATGGAAGAACAAAGGTAAAAATTATATCCAACTTCTCAAGCACCTTGCAAGCAAGAAGACAGTGAAGTATTTAAAGTGCTGAGAGAAAGAAGTTACCAACCTGGAATTCTATACCTTGTGAAGTTCTTTTTCAAAAGTAAAGGAGAAATAAAGACTTTCTCAGACAAACAAAAATTGAAGGTGGTGTCAGTAGATCTGCCTTGTAAGAAAATGCTAAAAGACATTTTTTTCTAAGAAGGAAAATAATAGAGGTCGGAAACTTGGATCAACATATAGTAAGGAAAAGCATCAAAGGAAGAATAAAGGTAAAATTAAGAACTTTTATTTTCCTTTTCTTAATCTCACAGATAAATTTGCTCAAAATAAAGCAACCATGTATTTGCTGATGTATAATTGTCTTATGTACATATATATGCTTTTGTATGCTTATATATAAGTGTGATGAGTGACAGCAATGAAACGAGGGAGGGACGAATAGGATGATTTTATTAGTGCAAAGATATGCAACAGATTTCTGTATATTAATCATATCCTGCTACCTTGCTGAATTCATTTATTAGTTCTAATAGCTTTTATCTGGAGGTTCTGTGTCATAGAGGATCGTGTCATCTGGAAATAGTTTTAACTCTTCCTTTCATCACTTCCCTGGTGGCTCAAATGGTAAAGAATCTGCCTGCAATGCAGGAGACCCGGGTTCGATCCCTGAGTCAGGAAGATCCCCTGGAGAAGGTAATGGCAACCTACTCCAGTATTCTTGCCTGGAGAATCCCATGAACAGAGGAGCCTGGCAGGCTACAGTCCATGGGGCACAAAGAGTCAGCCAGGACTGAGTGACTAACACACTTTCACTGCTTCAAGTGGCGCCAGTGGTAGAGAATCGCCTGCTGATGCAGGAGGTGCAAGAGATGCAGGTTTAATTCCTGGGTCAGGAAGATCCCCTAGAGCAGGAAATGGCAACCCAGTCCAATATTTTTTCCTGGAAATTCCATGGACAGAGGAGCCTGGTGGGCTACAATCCATGGGGTCTCAAAGAGTCAGGCACGACTGAGTATGCACACCATCCATCACCACTAAAAGGAAAAAAGCCCAGGTATGATTCTGAGGGATAAGTGTGTATCACACTCCCACTTCTGTCAAAACACACTCATATTCAGTTTCTCCCCCATTGTAGAAAAACCACAGCTCTGATCTGTAACCTTTGCTGATTTCCATGTTGTAAACATTCCACTCACGGCTGATGTCAAGCTACCAAGGTGACACGGCTGCACACAGGAGAATGGCGGCAGCTCGCTCTTTTATAGCATTGCCACCACTCGGACACAGTAAACATAAATATCCTCAAAGCGCAGAGAATATGGAAACATAGTGGGATAATTGGGAAGTGATGATTTTGAATATTACCTTTGTTTTTAATATCATTTAATTGTAAATTTACATCACTTAATTTTATAATGGTTGTGTTTGACAACCCGCTCACAAAATTCCTGAACATTTACCAACCAGTTCTCATGGACCAGGGGAGAGCGGGCTGCAGCACGGTGCCACATGTGTGGCCATTTAGCAACTCAGAGCCACTCCAGAGCCCTCATCCCAGATGCCACTAGGCTTAAGTCTGTGGGTTCAAATACAGCACCAGATGATCTGTGTGCCCCCCCCTTTTCCCCACCCTCAGCCTATGCTGTCTTTTGCAATATCTGGAGGTGACAGATGAACTTCACTTCTTGGAGGGGAAGAGCATCATATAGTGGAGAGAGCACAGGCTTTGGAGTCAGAAACAGCAGGATTGTTCAGTTCTGCACTCATTGTGGTGTGACGTTGGCTGAGCTAGTTAACACTTTGAGCCCCAGTCTCTGCTCCTCTAAAATTCGGATCATAGTGATTATTTCACAAGGTTATTATGGCTTTGATAGTAGTTACTAACTGTAATCCATTCTCCTCTTTTACAGAATTACTGAATTTTTAGCCAGACGTATACCTGTCTGGATGAAGAATTGGATCTCCCAGCGTCTGCTGCACCTAGATGAATATGTTCTGATTGATGCAATAAAGATGGAAGTGATGTGTGTGATATCCAGGCTGTACCCCTAAAGGGAAGAAGCCTACCTCCCTTTCCCATGTTCTAGCTTCTTGCTGGCTGGAATGCTGATGTGATGGTGTGGGCAGAAGCAGCCATCCAGAACATGAGGGGGAGACCTTGTGTTAAGAGTGGCAGAGTACTCAGGTAGAGGGAGCCTGGTACCACCTGGCAATTGTGGGTTCACCTTACCAGCCTTGGATCACCTATTTAGCCTTTTACGAGTGACAGGAATGGCATTTAAGCCTCTATTATTTTGAGATATTCTTTAAAACCTTTTTTATTGTGGTAAAATATAAATAACATAAAATAGATCTTTTTAAGTGTATGAGTCAGTGGCATTAAGAACATTCACAATGTTGTGCAACTATTACCACTATTGATTGCCAGAACTTTTTCATCATCCCAAACAGAAACTTGACCCCTTAAACAATAACTCTCAATTTCCCTCTCCTTCACTCCCAAGTATTCCCTAATCTACTTTCTGCCATTTGAATTTGACTATTCAAGGTGCCTCATGTAAGTAAAATCATATTAAACTTGGCCTTTTCTATTTCATTTATTTCACTTTGGAATAAGATTTCCAAGGTTCATTTGTATTGCAGCACACATCAGAGTTTTGTTCCTTTCTAAGGCTGAATCGCATTTCATTGTAGATATATACTGTATTTTGTTTATTCATCTGTTGATAGATGTTTGAATTGTTTCCACCTTTTAGCTATACTGAATAATGCTGCTATGAACATTAGTGTACAAATTATTTGGGGTCTTTGTTAAAATAGTGGAGCCAAATATGACTAATATCAGCTTGAAATTAATGTGGACAAAATATTGTCCCAGTGACTAGATGGCCCCTACTCATTCTTTGAGAGAACAGGTCATGGAGTTTGATGAAGCAGTTTGGGGTGAAACCAGTATGTGATAGAGCTGGCTCACAGCTCACAAGAGCCAATGTGAGCTTGATTTTATAATCTTGGTAACCTGAAATCATTCGTGGTGGGAGCATTTACACCGTGATAACTGGTGAAATGTACAAATCAGGGTTTTTAAAAAAATATACTTATTTATTTAGCTACACTGTGTCTTAGTTGAGGCATGCAGGATCTTTTCAGTTGCAGCATGCAAACTCTTGCTGCATGTGGGTTTTAATTCCTTAACCAGGGATTGAATCCGTGCCCCCTACACTGGGAGGCGGAGTCTTAGTCACTGGATGAGCAGGAAATCCCCGCTTTTTGGTTTCAGAGAGGGCTGGTTGTTGAACACTGACTAGTTCAACACTGGTGAGACCCCACTGGGGAAAGCCCTCCCTAGCTGGAGACCCAATCCTTTGCTGCCCACAATACCTTATGATAACCCCTCTTAGGTGGAAATGTTAACTCCATTACTGGAGAGTGTGGATTGTTGTGTTTGAAGATGATGTGGACATTTATTTGTACATCTAAGTACCTATATCCATTCTGAAACTGCTTAAGGTAACAGCAGAGAGGACATTAGTTAGACATGCCAGAAGTTGGCAGCTAAGAAAATGCATGATTTTTTCATGCTCTCTTCTCTGTCAGGCCATACCTGAGGCTTTGTGTTATGATGGCTGTTAATGAGAGTGGGAGATCCATTAGCACCAAGGTCCCTGATGGATAAGCATAGAAACCACAGCTGATCTGTGGTGAACAGATGCCACAGGCAAGAAATAAACCTCTGTAGTTTTAAGCCACTAAGATATTGGAGGTGTTTGATCTGCATTGAGTGCGCGCGTGCTCAGTCATTTCAGTCGTGTCTGACTCTTTGCAACCCTATGGGCTGTAGCCCCCCAGGCTCCTCTGTCCATGAGATTCTCCAGGCAAGAATACTGGAGTGGGTTGCCATGGCCTCCTCCAGGGGATCTTCCCGACCTAAGGATCAAATCTGGGTCTCTGGGATAGCAGGCGAATTCTTTACCGCAGAGCCACAGGAGTAGCCTGTTGATCTGCACTGTAATCTAGTTTATCCTGACTGACAAACCTCCAGATGGAGCTGCCAGGTAGGTAACTGCATAAGGGAATACTATTGGGCTCCACGTAGGTGGCACTGAAATATCTGGGATTAGACAAGGTTGCCAAGGGAATGAGCATGAATAGAAAAGAAAAGAAGTTCAAAGACTGAGCCGTGGGGGCTCACCAGTGTGTAGATGTTAGAGGGAGGGGCAGGACCTGGGGAGGCAGGGGGAAGCCAAGAGAATGTGCGATCCTGGAAGGCAAGTGTATCGGGCAGGAGAGAGGCAAATCCGTCAGGCTCAGCCCAGAGCTGTTCTGACACCAGCAAGGGCAGGGGTTCTCTGGTGACCTGTGGTGGGTGAAGTGAGAGGCTGATTGGCACCAGCTCACAGCAGACAGGTGGGAGGCAAGCAGGAGACAGGAACTGTTGCAAGAAGGAGGGTGTACTTTTAAGGCCCTGGCGTGGGTTCCTAACACGCAGAAATGAATTGTCCCGGAGACACCCGGTGACAAAGCAAAAGACTTGGGAAGGGGTGCTCTGGCGGGGAGCAGCAGGGTAAAGGAACGCAGGAGAACTGCTCTGCCACGTGGCTCTGGTCTCACGGTTTATAGTAGTAGGGTTAGTTTTCGAGTTGTCTCTGGCCAATCATTCGGACTCAGGGTCCTTCCTGGATGCCCCTACATCTCTCATCTAAGGTGGATTCCAGCCGGAGGACTTCTGGGAGGGGCCAAAAGAGGGCGGAGTCGTCCAACCTCCCAGAACCCTTTGCGCTGGAATCCATCTTGACTGAGAGATGGACCGGAAGGCAGCGCCACTTTCCTTTCCAGGACCTCCTGCTGTGAGACGACTCAGGCAAGTGGTTATCCTCCTGTCTGACCAAGGTGGGAGGATTTCCGTCGACGGTACCCTGACAGAATTACACGCCACTTTTCCAGGGACTGGTCTGCTTAAGGGAAGGAGAAATTGGACAACACTTGGGAGGGAAGGGGGGCTGAGAGGGTTATTGTTTTTTAAAGACAGAAGAAGTAAGATGGTGTTTGTATGATGGCGAAAGGAATGGAGAGGGGAGAGTTACTGGTGTGTTGGGTACTGAGAGAGGAAAGTTGGACCCAGTCAGTGTGTCCCGCTCTAGTACCAGAGGGACGGAGACTGAGGCAGAGCGCAGAGGAGGGGTTGGAGAGGGGCCGCGGAGTTTCCCTCAATGGCCTCTGCCTCCGCCGGGCAGTAAGGAACTGGTCAGAGCAGGGAAGGGACTCGAGCCCGAGGTTGGAGTGACAGTAGAACCAGGAAAGGCAGAAAGCCCTGGAACAGTCAGGCCTGAGGTGGGGGCGGGGCTGCTGCTTGGCCCAGGGAATGCGCGCGCCTGCTGCCCTTCCTCCTGCAGCGCGCCCTGCGCGGGATGCTCAGCGAGGAGCGTGCTGGCGTCTCGGCTGCTCTCTGGTGGTCAGTCACCACGTCGCTTCCGACTCTGCGACTCCATGGACTGCAGCACGCCAGGAGGGGACTTCCCTGTCGTGGAAATAGGGTCTCAGAAGGGAAGTTACCTAGAGCAGAGAGTGAAGCTAGAACCGGAAACATTCCTCTTATGCCGTCTGCAGTCAGATGAAAGTTGCCTGCCATCCACTGCTCAGTCAGCAAACGTTCATCTTATTTACTAAGCACCTACTAAGCTGCAGACCCTGGGCGGTTGCTGAGGATATTAAAATACAGTCTTTCCTTGTTGTTCAGTTGCTCAGTTGTGTCCGACTCTTTGTAACCCCATGGCCTGCAGCACACCAGGCTTCCTTGTCCTTCACCATTTCCTGGAGCTTGCTCAAACTCATGTCCTTTGAGTCAGTGATGCCATCCAACCATCTCATCCTCTGTCATCCCCTTTTCTTCCTGCCTTCAGCCTTTCCCAGAAATCAGGGTGTTTTCTAATGAGTCAGCTCTTCACATCAAGTGGCCAAAGTATTGAAGCTTCAGCTTCAGCATCAGTCCTTCCAATGGATATTCAGAGTTGATTTCTTTTAGGATTGACTGGTCTAATCTCCTTGCAGTCCAGGGGACTCTCAAGAGTCTTATCCAGCACCACTGTTTGAAAGCATCTGTTATTCAGCACTCAGCCTTCTTTATGGTCCAACTCTCACATTCATACACAACCACTGGAAAAACCATAGGTTTGACTATACTGTCTTTCCTACTAGACTGACATGGCTGGAACTCATTCAGTGATGACACTCTGAAGAGGGAGATTGTCTTTCTGCCCAAGGGGAGGGGACAGACAGTCTCAGGAATGGGCCTTAAAAATGAGCAGTCTTTTTTTTTTTTGGAAGAAGGTGGCAAAGGCTTTCCTACAGACGGAACAGCATCTGCCAAGGCCGCAAGATGTGATGTACTTAGCCTGCCAGCCATGCGTGCCATAGAGGAGGGTCCCACAAGAACTGCCAACTCTGCTCTCCTGCTCAGACCCTCTCAGTTTCTTGAATACATCTCACCTTGTTCCCTCTGCCCTAGCTCTTTGCAAGACTGATTCCTTATCCCTTAGATCTTATCTCAAAACCCTGTAGGCCTCTACCTAGAGCACCTTTGGACTCTGTCTGGAAGGCCTCTATCACACTCACCTGTGCTCCCTCTTCCTGTTTGGCTGTTCTTCATCTGTCCCCCGCCCCACCTGTAGCCTTTATTGACGTCTAATTGGTAAATAAAATCATAAGATGTTTAAAGCATATAATGTACTGATTTGATATACATCCATGTTGTGAAATAATTCCCCCAGTGAGTTAATTACCACATCCATCACCTCACATGTTTGAGTTTTCTGTGTGTGTGGGAGAACATTTGAGCTCTACTCTTAGCAAATTTCAGTTATACTATACAGTGCTGTTAACTAGAGTCACCATGGTTTACATTAGATCCTCAAACTTTATTCATCTCATTCATTCTCTATACCTTTTTAACTTTTAGCAGCCTGTCCCTAATTCCCCCACCCCCAGCCCCTAGCAACCACTTTTCTTCTCTTGGTTTCTATGACTCACCTTCCTTTCTTCCTTTTTTCTTTTCAGATTCAACTTATAAGTGGTACCATGTAGTATTTGCCTTTCTCTTTCTGGCTTACTAGATAGCACACTGTCTGCTAAATTCAGCATGTTGTTGCCAGTGGCAGGATTTCCTTACTTATAAGGCTGAATAATTAATATTCCATTGTATGTAGGTACCACGTTTTCTTTTATCTGTTCATCCACCAATGGACACTTTGTTCAGTTGTTACCTGGTTAAGTCTGGCCAGGCCCAGCACATCTGCTCCCGTTCCCTTCTGCATTGTCTTTCACAACATTTAGCCTATCCCACAGATTTGTTGTTGTTCAATCAGTGAATTGTGTGTGACTGTGACCGCATGGACTGCAGCATGCCAGACTTCCCTGTCCTTCACTGAGTTTTCTCAGACTTATGTCTGTTGAATCGATGATGCCATCCAACTGACTCATTCGCTGTTGTCCCTTTCTCCTCCTGCCCTCGATCTTTCCCAGCATCAGGATCTTTTCCAATGAGTTGGCTCTTTGCATCAGGTGGCCAAAGTATTGGAGCTTCAGCTTCAGTATCAGTCCTTCCAATGGATGTTCAGGGTTGATTTCCTTTAGGATTGACTGTTTTGATCTCCTCTCAAGAGTCTTCGCCAGCACCACACTTCTACAGCATCAGTTGTTTGGTGCTTAGCCATCTTTACGATCCAAACTCACATCCATATATGACTACTGAAAAGCCATTCAGTTCAGTTCAGTCGCTCAGTCATGTCCGACTCTTTGTGACCCCATGGACTGCAGCATGCCAGGCCTCCCTGTCCATCACCAACTCCTATAATTTACTCAAACTCATGTCCATTCAGTCAGTGATGCCATCCAACCATCTCATCCTCTGTCATCCTCTTCTCCTCCCTGCTTCAATCTTTCCCAGCATCAGGGTCTCTTCAGATGAGTCAGTTCTTCACATCAGGTGACTAAAGTATTAGAGTTTCAGCTTCAGCATCAGTCTTTCCAGTGAATATTCAGGACTGATTTCTTTTAGGACTGACTGGTTGGATCTCCTTGCTGTCCAAGGGACTCTCAAGAGTCTTCTCCAACACCACAGTTCAAAAGCATCAGTTCTTTGGTGCTCAGTCTTCTTTATAGTTCAACTTGCACATCTGTACATGACTACTGGGAAAGCCATAGCTTTGACTAGATGGACCTTTGTTGTCAAATTAATGTCTCTGCTTTTTAATATGCTGTCTAGATTGGCCATAACTTTTCTTCCAAGGAGCAAGTGTCTTTTAATTTCATGGCTACAGTCACCATTGCAGTGATTTTGGAGCCCAAGAAAATAAAGTCTGTCACTGTTTCCCCATCTATGTGCCATGAGGTGATGGAACCTAATGCCATGATCTTTGTTTTCTGAATGTTGAGCTTTAAATCAACTTTTTTACTCTCCTCTTTCACTTTCATCAAGTGGCTCTATAGTTCTTCTTCGCTTTCTGTCATAAGGGTGGTGTCATCTGCCTATCTGAGGTTATTGATATTTCTCCCGGCAATCTTGATTCCAGCTGTGCTTCAGCCAGTCCAGCGTTTCTCATGATGTGCTCTGCATAGAAGTGAAATAAACAGAGTGACAATATACAGCCTTGACATACTCCTTTTCCTATTTGGAACCAGTCTGTTGTTCCATGTCCAGTTCTAACTGTTGCTTCTTGACCTGCATACAGATTTCTCAGGAGGCAGGTCAGGTGATCTGGTATTGCCATCTCTTGAAGAATTTTCCACAGTTTGTTGTGATCCACACAGTCAAAGGCTTTGGCATAGTCAATAAAATAGAATTAGATGTTTTTCTGGAACTCTCTTTCTTTTTTGATGATCCAATGGATGTTGGCAGTTTGATCGCTGGTTCCTCTACCTTTTCTAAATCTAGCTTGAACATCTGGAAATTCATATACTATTGAAGCCTGGCTTGGAGAATTTTGAGCATTATTTTGCTAGTATGTGAGATGAATGCAGTTGTGGGGTAGCTTGAGCTTTCTTTGGTGTTGCCTTTCTTTGGATTTGGAATGAAAACTGACCTTTTCCAGCCCTGTGGCCACTGCTGAGTTTTCCAGATTTAGTGGCATATTGAGTGCAGGACTTTCACAGCATCATCTTTTAGGATTTAAAGTAGTTCAACTGGAATCCCATCACCTCCACTAGCTTTGTTCATAATGATGCTTCCTAAGGTCCACTTGACTTAGTCTTCCAGGATGTCTGGTTCTAGGTGAGTGATCACACCATCACAATTATCTGGGTTGTGACGATCTTTTTTGTATAGTTCTTCTGTGTGTTCTTGCCACCTCTTCTTAATATCTCCTGCTTCTATATCTTTGACTAAATGGAGCTTTGTTGGCAAAGTGATGTCTCAGCTTTTTAACATGTTGTCTAGATTTGTCATAGACAGCTCCTTTTTCCAAGGAGCAAACATCTTTTAATTCCGTGGTTGCAGTCACCACAAAGTTGTTATTTTACTCATTTTCCTGCCTCTCCTACCAGAATGCAAGTACCACAAGGTCAGTTATTCTGGTCTCTTTTATTCATCGTGTAGCCCCAGGGCCAAATGTCCAGCATAGGGTTTATGCTCCAGAAATCTTGCTTCAGGGAATGAGGGAAGGAGACAGCATCTTGAAGAGATACACTTCAAGGTCAAGAGACTCTTCTCCCCGCTCCCTCCACTGCTTCTCCTGCCCTTCTTGTTTCCTTTATAACCCTCATCCACTCTGAGGTTCTTCATTTTTTTCTCTTCATGCAAGGGGTTGAAGATCCATGGGGCTAGTTTTTCTGTTGTTATTGTTCATAGTGGTTTCCTCCAACATCTGGAAAATGCTCATCACAGAGTAAGAACTCAGTGTGCAGTGAAGAAATGGAAGAATGAATGGGTGTGTGTGACTGTCTTGCACACCTGGACGTGGCAGGGGTCACACTGAGCATTGGTGTTGGTGTGTGGGTGGGAGGAGCCAGCCCTTCCTATTGTGAGAAGTTATGAGAAGTGCTTAGAAGTTTTGAGTTATGTATGAGGAAATGTGTGTAGATATTTTAACACACACACAAATTCTGTAAATGGTGGTCAACATGTTTATTTTCAGTTTTATCTATCTATGTATCTTACATAAGTGGGGTTTCATAGAGAAACTTTATAATTCCTGGCTACAGCAAAAGGCAGTACAGAGGGTCTCCAGGGAAGCTTAGATATTTATTATACAGAGCATTAGATTTCTTAGGGTTTATGGCTAGTTCATAACTGGCCTAAATCTCTTTCCAAAGCCTTCAGTGAGATCTATAAATTGCCTGATTCTCCACAGGGCAGGAGCCCAATGTTTGTGAGAAATCACAGCTGCTAATTGTCTCCTCCCTAGGACTCAGAGAAATGAATTGTGTGCTAGGGGATGATTTCTCCACACTTCACAACGCCACCTGCACCTCCACCTCCAGGAATGGGACTGGTGGGTGGGCCTGAAATCCAGATTTTTGGTCTTGCTGATACCAGATTGAGGCAGCTCTGAGGCCCTTCTCCTCTCCAGGTGGTCACCCCTGAGTGATTGGCCTTGGGGGCCTTCAGTGGAAACATGGTTCCCAAGTCCATCCGTCAGTGGGATTTTCTGGCTCTGTGAGGTTGAGCACTTGCCCCATGGTTCTGTTAAAGTGCAAATATGTCTCCGCAGCTGTAGAGAAGGTTTCTGTGGACATGAGCAGCAAGGCGACATCAAGGGTGTGTCTGGTCGAAGTTTGCTTGTATCACTTGTGAGGCAGCCGCCACCAGTGAAACAGTGCCAGGATCTGTGCTAGTACCTGCTCTTGCAGGAGGCCCTGTCTCTCTGAGAGATGCTTGCTTCTGAGGCTGTCAAGCAAAGAGGAACCTAGAGCCTGGCTTTAGCGCTGCACAGTAGAATTTCCCACAAATAAAGAATGTTCTCAGTTCTTTTCAGCCAGTCTCTGAGGTGCCCTTCCCTCACAGAATCCCTGCATCATCTCACTCAGGAACCACTTTCAGATGCTCTTCACACAGAGTTATCTGGCTGAGCCTGAGGAGTGCGGTGCGGAGGGGTGTGGGCTGGGGTTGCTGGGAGCAGGGCGCCATGAAGTGCGGGCTATTTCTGAGAATCACAGATCCAGGATTTCTTTCTTCTTTTTTTCCATTTTTTAATTGTTTTAAATGTTCATTCAACAGAATATGTTCTTTTCTTTTTTTTGAGAAGTATAGAACAAGATTATTTATTGGAGGACAGTTGCTTTACAAAAAATTGTGTTAGCTTCTGCCACACATCACCACAAATCAGCCACAGGTATACACATGTCCCCTCTCTCCTGAGCCTCCCTCCCATCTCCCTCCCACCCCAGCCCTCTAGGTTGTCACAGAACACTGGGCTGAGCTCCCTCTTTTACATACCCAATTCTCACTACCTATTTTACATATGGTCCACAAGCCTGTTCTCCATGTCTGCATCTCCACTGCTGCCCTGCAGATAGGTTCGTCAGTACTATCTTTCTTGATTCTACACATATACATTAATAAACAGTATTTGTCTTTCTCTTTCTGACTTCACTTTGTTTAATAGGCTCTAGGTTCATTCATCTCGTTAGGACTGACTTGATTGCATTCTTTTTTATAGCTGAATAATATTCCGTATACATTAATTGTGTGTATATATGCCACAGTTTCTCTGTCATTCATCTGTCAAATAGAGGTTGCTTCCATGTCCTAGCTATTGTGAAAGGTGCTGCAGTGAACGCTGGGGTGCACGTTCTCTTTCAGCTACGGTTTTCTCATGGTATATGCCCAGTAGTGGGATTGTTGGGTCATATTGTAGTTCTATTCCTAGTTTTTAAAGGCGTCTCCATACAGTCCTCCGTAGTGGCTATTTCAGTTTACATTCCCACCAACAATGCAAGATGGTTCTATTTTCTCCGTATCCTCTCCAGCATTTATTGTTTGTAGATTTTTTTAGTGATGGCCATTCTGACTTGTGTGTGGTGATACCTCATTGTAGTTTTGATTTGCATTTCTCTGATAATGAGCGATGTTGAGCATCTTTTCATGTGTGTGTTGTCCATCTGTATGTCTTATTTGGAGAAGTGTCTGTTTAGGTCTTCTGCCCATTTTTTGATTGGGTTGTTTGCTTTTCTGGTATTGAGTTGTATGAGCTACTTGTGTATTTTGGAAATTAATCCTTTGTCAGTTGTTTCAGATCCAGCATTTCTAAGGAAGGCTGGGTGGGTGGATTTTCAAGTCCATGGTGACAGTCACCAGACACATTTCTTTTCTTTCTACATAAGGTCATATTAACAAGGATGCTATCTTGTTTTTCCTATTCTGGTATAATTTCCCCACAATGGTGAGACAGGGAAAAAGCCCTCTCTCCACTCTGGCCTTTGCTTCAACACCACTTTGGTATAAGAAGGTGTGAACTGTAAGTGCCTGGCGGATATCATTTTCCTTCTGTCTGTGAGTGGGAGGAGCTGCAGAAGATGTTAATTCACACACATCAAAAGTGCACACTTTCCTTTGGCTGCCAAAGAGAGAGCAATGGAAGCTAGCACAGAGCTTCAGGCTAATCGGTTAACTCTGCAAGAGATTTGAAAGAAAAAAAAATCTCCAGGCTAAGGAAAGTCACCCCAGCTTCCAAAAACTCTAGCAACTTTTCTCCACTGTAACGATGCCAGAAATACTGTCAGAGGACACACCAGTGTCTGTCTGCAGGACCCTGGGAGCTGGGTTAAAACTCCAGGTCGCCCCCAGGCAGAGGCTGTGGCAGCCAGTGCTGGTGAGAATTCTAGTTTAGATCTCCCGTCAGTCTGGGGGTTTGCTGTTATGTTGTTGTCATTGTTTCTGCTGGGGTGGTACCTTGTTTGGGACAGTTTACACAGTGAATAGTTGTACCTGAATTTGAACTCAGACTCTTGTCTCTTACAACTAAGGGATGTCCCGAGTCTGGTTCTTCAGAAGCAAAGGCTTTACATGCAGTGTTTAACTGGTAAATTCTCCCAGGAAAACCCAGGAGAGACTGGGGAAGTGGGACCCTGCGGGGAGGGAGCTGGGAAGGGATGAAATATGCAGCATCAGATAATATCCCACAGAGGGAAGGCTCTCACTTGGCTCCATTCCCTGGGAGCTCTGGGGTCAGTGTCCCATTGGGAGTAAGGGCCCTAGTTATTTATCCATTTCCTGGGGTCACAGTTTACCCACCTGCCTCCACACCATCATAAAGCACTGGTATTTTGTGAGAATTTCCACAGGACTTGTGTACACAGGAGGGGGCTTGCTGGGTGATGGAGATTTTGCTCACCACTGCCTGAAAGCTGTCCAAAGAGGTGGTCGTAACTTTGCCCTCCCAGCTGTGCAGGGTTCCACATCCCCATATTTCTAGCTTTGCCTTTCGAGTGGGTGTGAGCAGACCTCTTGCTTGAATTTGAATTCCTCCGATCACTGCTGCCCTAGAGCCACTCTTCACAAATTCATTGGCCATTTGGTCTCCCCACCTGTTTGTTGCTTGATGACTGCTTTGTTTCCTCCTGAAATTGGTGGCATTAGAGTTGTCGATTTGTAACCGAAGATACATTTGTGAGTCTGGATACGTGTCTTTGGATTTTTGACACTGCAGATACCTTCTCAGTTTGTCATGGTGTGGAAATGTTCTCTCCTGTCCTTTAACCAACCAGACATGCAACTGTTTAGTCAGAGTGTTAACTGAACATGTACTATGCGCCAACCCTGTGTGAGGCACTTGTCCTAGTTTCCCTCTCCTTGGAGCAGACCTCAAGACTGGGAGGTGGGTGGTAGTTCATTTGGGCTGTGAAGACAGCACTTAAGGGGTGTGATCTGGGGAAAGGGGAGGCAGCCAGTAAACAGGGTGTCATCCAGCAAGTTACCATGTCACGCGAGGGGGGCTTCATCCTGCGGGAGACATCAGGGGCTTAGCGCCATCCTCCTGGAGAGGCGAGGGAGCCAGGTGTTTATACACCAGTAAGTTGTTAATTGTGGAGGGCGGGGGAGGGTGTGAAGTCCCCAGCACTTCAGGTGCCGAGGCAGTCAGATGAGCTCTAGCAGCAAGAGAAAGGTCTCCCGCAAAGCAGTGCAGGGACTTGGAATCCCCTACCTCCTGCCAAGTGTGCCCTGAAATGGTGAGGGTATGTAGACAGGGCACCAAGAGGGCCTGCCACCCTGCTGTGTCATAGCATCCCCAACCCAAACATCAGACAAAACCAAAACAGAAACTCTCATAAGCAGGCATGATGATAGACATTTTTTAAAAGATTGGGACCAAGGGTGAAGTAAGCAGTGTGGAGTTAAGTGGCAGAGCAGTGATTCAAAAAGAGAATTGCCTGAGGAGTTTATAAAAGGCAGGTTCTAAGCCTGGGGTGAGGCTCAGAGATCTGCATTTTTAACAAGGGTCTGATGTAGGTATTTGTATTAGTTATCTATTTTTGTAAAACAAATGAGCTCAATACTTAGCTGAAAACAACAAAACATTATCTCCCTCAGTTTCTGAGGGTCGGAAATCCAGGGTGGCCTGCTCGGTGGTTCTGGCTCAGGGTCTCTTACAAAATTGCTGTCAACGTGTGATTCATGGTCAAGTTTGCTCATGTGTTCCTCACGGGCTATTGGTGATGGAACTGTTCAGTGTCTATACCTACATGCATGATAAAAGTGTGCAGAACTTGGGAATTTCCTGGTGGTACAATCGTTAGGATTTGGTATTCTCACTGCAGTGGCCCTGGGTTCAATCCCTGGTCCGGGAACTAAGATTCCAAAAGTCATGGGGCACGGCCAAAAAAAAGTGTGTAGAACTCAATACACATGTGCGTGCACACATGCACACATGCACACTCACACACACACACACACACACACACTTGTACAAATAAAACTGGGGAAGACTGAACCAGGTCCACATGGGTTATATCAACGCCAGTGTCTTGGTTGTGACATGCAGTGTGGTTTTGTGAGATGTTCCCATGAGGGACCCTGGCTAAAACACACATCAGGTCTCTATAATTTCATACAACTGCATGTGGATATACAATGATCTCAAAAAGTTAAAAAACAAGACAAAACTCAGGCAAGAATATCCAGAGCAGCCTTATTCATCATCACCTTTAACTTAAAACAACCTCAAAGCACATAAAACCAAAGTACAGGTAACCAGACCGGGGTAGATTGACCCAGTGGGACAGCGTAGAACAGTAAACAGGCGTGAAGTGCAGCTAGCTGTGCAGAACGCGAATGAACGGCACATGACGCGGAGTGAAGGAAGCCGGGCATGAAAGAGGCGCACAGCGCGGGTCCATTCACACACATAAAAACCTGGCAAAGCCCAGTCTACATTGTGAGAAGTCCTTTGTGCTTGGCTGTGCTAACAGAAGGGATGCCTGAAGGGGCTTCTCAGTCCTGGAAATGGTCCCTCAGTCATCTGGGTGCTGGTTACATGGGTGTGTCCTGTTTGGGGAGATTCATCAAATCATACATTTATGATATGCGTGCTTCTCTATAAGGGTGCATCAGTAAAAGTTTCAGAAATATTTAACTTATTAAATCAGTCCTGAATATTCATTGGAAGGACTGATGTTGAAGCTCCAACACCTTGGCCACCTGATGTGAAGAGCTGACTCACTGGAAAAGACCCTGATGCTGGGAAATACTGAAGGAAGGAGGAGAAGGGGACAACAGAGGATGAGATGGTTGGATGGCATCACTGCCTTGATGGACAGGAGTTTGAGCAAGCTCTGGGAGCTGGTGATGGACAGGGAGGCCTGGGGTGCTGCAGTCCATGGGGTCGCAAAGAGTCAGACACGACTGAGCGACTGAACTGAACAGTTCAGTGAACTTGGAGGGCATTACACTAAGTAAAATAAGTCAGACAGAGAAAAGCAGATACTGTTTGGTATCAGCTATAAGTGGAATCTAAAAAATACAACAAACTAGTGAATATAATAAAAAGGAAACAAACAGATATAGAGAATAAACTAATGAATATGATAAAAACGAAATAGACTTGACAGTTACAGAGAACAAGCTAGTGGTTACCTGTGAGCAGAGAAGGGGGTAGAGGATTAAGAGGCACAAACTATTATGTGTAAAATAAATAAGCTACAAAAATATATTGTACAACAGGGATTATAGCCAATATTTTATAATAACTGTAAATAGAGTATAAATTTAAAAATTGTGAGGGACTATGTTGTAGACCTATAACATATAATATTGTAAAGCAGCTATATTTCTAAAAAAACAAAAAATAATACTAAGTTATCTTAATACCTAGTATTAATTGAATGCTACATGCCAGGCCCTTTCCTAGCCACTTTGTGTATTTTGTCATTTCAGTTTTTGAGGAAGTTTTCATTATTATCCCCATTGTACAGATGAGAAAACTGAGGTGAAGGGACATCATTTTCTAAGGCCACCCAGCTGCCTTGTGAAGGACATGGAAATCCCCAATGTTCATTATCACTTTGGATTCATGGACAAGGCCAAGCCATTAGCAGCATCACTGAAAATGGTCTTGTTCACTCAGCAACACATGATTGCCCTGGTAACACTGGATGTGGCCCTTTGCCCAAAGGAGGAGGACCCCTACAAAGAACACTTGTGAAATACAAGCACTTTATCTTTCACTGAAAGCCAGGATAAGCCCAGGGAAAGGGATGAACTGTTAATTAATAAACACTATAATTAAGTAGGGAGCCCTCCATTCAAACCACCAGGATTGTAGTTGACCACGGAAGTGTGAAAATGGCCATGGTTAATGAACTAGCTAATAGCATTGTCCCCTTAATGGCATTCGTTCATGTTTCAGCAGGAGCACATTTGGTGATGGCAGATCTGCCAGTGGGCAAACCAGTGTAGCTTTCTTTAACTGTTTCTGGTTTCTACCCTGGAGTCCCATTCAGGTGGTGAGACATTTTCAGTCAATTCAGGGCTTTTTCCCTTCCCCCTGTCCCCGGGGGAGAGTCCCAGGGTGACTTGGTGGTGGTAAGGGGGCCATCTAGTTCCCATTGTCATGCGTCCACCCCAGCATCCCTGGATGACAAACTCCAGATACAACAATGCACACTGATGTTCTGGCACACTGGCTGCTGCCGAGACGTCCTTGTCCCTCTTGGCGGGCAGTCCTCTCCCCTGATCTGCTACTGTGTTCTCCTTGCCTTGGCCACAGGCTTTGCAGAGTTCCTCTTGTCACTTCCTTCAGTGCCTTTTCAGAGGGGGAACTGGCAGCACTGACTATACTGGATGCTGTTGGTGCTGAGGTGGAAAACTCGGCCTCTGCACCAATGTGGAATCGAATCTTGGAGGCAGAGTTTGAGGTGAAGTAGAAAAGAATACCTTTATTTCTTTGCCAGGCAAAGGGGGCAGAGCACGCTCCTGCCTCAAAAACTGTGTCTCTACCTGGGAGGATTTAGTGAGGAATTTTATACATGGTTTAAGGGTAGGGTTGCTAATAAGGATTAGGGTGTGTGCAGGGTCAGCAGGCCTTTAATCTGGACTCAGGAAATCTCTCTCCTCTTTCTTTCTCTCTTTAAATATTCATTTATTTAGCTGCACCAGGTCTTAGTGGCAGCACACAGGATCTTTGTTGCGGCATGTGGGATCATGAGTTGCACCATGCGGGATCCAGCTCCCCAATCGGGTTGAAGCCGGGCCCCCTGCATTGGGAGAGTGGAGTCTCAGCCACAGGAGCAAGGAAGCCCCTCAGGCAACCCCTTGATGGGCCGCTCTGGTTCCTTTAGTCTGGCCTCAGGTCATCTTCTCTGAAATGAAGGATGCTGACATCTTCTATTTGTTGGGGATTTTAGTTGCATAAAAAGCTCAAAGCTACTGTCATGTGTATCCCTTGAGGTGGGACCGGGACCCTGCCCGAAGCCTGCATGGTTGCTTCTTGGCTGCCCCTCCCTTGTCTCCGTGTCCCCTCTCTTCCCTGATCACCAGTCGTTTGAATTTTGGCCTTTGGAACTCAAGGAACATCACGGAGACTGTGGTCTGTTCCCTGCAAACAAGAAATGGGGGACATGGAAAGGCCTCTGTGCCCAGGAGCCCCACAGGGTCCTGCTCGGTTCCAGTGCCCCTTCAGAACCTTTTCTCTGGGGCTGTGCATTCATCCCCAGGTGCTTAGCACTGGAAGCTAAGACTTCACAGTCACCTCCTCCAGAATTGTCCTTGGCTGATGGGAAACTCCTCACCTGGGGAGGGGACAGTTAGGTTTTCCTCCTCAGGGCAGCCCACAAGCACAACTGATTGATGAGTGTGCAAAGCCCACTCCCTTGCTTGAAGATGGTGTAATGTTCTTTTTCCTGACATCAAATACACTGTTTTTTCCAACACCAGTTCTGCAATTTACCATCAACAACTGGTTGTCCACAATTCATTCAATAATGACACTAACTCCCCAGAGTCAGACTCCAGGCTTAAGGGTTCAATTCTACAAGATTGCCCTTACTTCAGAGGCCAGGTTCAAGTGGGGTGTCCGGGCCACCCACACTTCTGCCTGGCCTCCTACAAATAGAGGGGAATGCCATGATCCCCTCAGGTTGACAGTGTGTTAGAATCATTCACAGGAGAGTGCTTTACTTACGATTCCTGCTTTATTGTAAAGGCTACAACTCAGGAATAGCTGAATAGAAAAGATGCAAAGGGCAAGGAACGGGGGAGAAGGAAGTGGAGGAGGATGCAGTTGCCATGCCCTCTCTGGGCCACCACCCGCTTAGGGCCGCTGTTCACCCACCTGGAAGCTCCGCACCCCATCACTTAGGGGTCTTTGTAGAGGTACATGGCATGATGGAGTCAGTCACTGGCCGTTGGTCAGTCATTGGCCGTTTGAATTTAATCTCAAGCTCTTCTCTCCTCTCTGGAGGTCAGGGAGTGGGGTTAAACATTCCAACCCTCTAACGATGGCTTAATCTTTCTGGCCACCAACCCCCATTCTGAAGCTTTCTAGAGTCCCCTAGTCACCAGTCATTCATTAGCATCCCAAAGATGCTCTTCACATTCCCTTGCCTCTCCAGTCCCTACAACTCTCAGATCATTTCCACTGGTTAGGATGCCTTGAGATACAAGTAAGAAAACCTAACGCAAACCAGCTTAAAAGATTTCTGGATTGCTCATCTAGAAGCCCAGGGGATGGGTAGGCTTTAGGGTTAACTTAGTCTGAATCCCAACTCTGATGCCTAGGAGTTGCTTTTTGCTTCACTGTCTTCCAGATATTGGCATCATCTTCTGTTTAAGGACAGGTAAAGCCCAGGCAGCCCATCTACAGCTCACGTTCAAGGGAAGAGAGTGATACAGAACCAATTCAGGAAGCCTTTTCAGCAGAGTGAGCGAAACTTCCCCCCAGACCTGCTGGCAAACTTTGCTTGGAATCTCAGTGGCCTGAATTTGGCCATATGCCCCTTTCTGAACCCATCAAGCCCAGCCCTGGAGCTGAGGATGGGATCTGCTTCCCTCCCAACTCTTAGGCTGTTTATAAAAGGAGAATTCATGAATAACACATCAGGGTGCTCCCCCCTTCCTGAGAAATGAGGGAGTGGGGACTTCAGGCAGGGTGGACAGACAGTAATGTTCACACACGATATTACTATCCAGTGGCTGGGATGGGGACAGGGCTCAGGAAGCTTTCCTGGGAACTCCTCAGGTTCAATATCAGCAATTTTACATTGCTCAACCTAATACAACAGTCAGATGCTCTGTGAATGGTTATACAAGTTTACATTCTAAATGAATAGCTGGAGGGTTCTCATCTTTTGACATATTCACCAGGACTTAGTATTACCTCCCTTTCTAATCTCATTACTTTAATTTTCACTCTCTTGAACTCTGGAGAGAATGTTCATTTTATCATGTATGGGCAGACAGTTCATTTCTTCCCCAGTAAATCACCTATTTATCAATTTTCCTGGTATATTTCTTGCCCATTCTCTACATATCCTAGATCAGGGTCAACCACCTTTTTCTGTAAAGGGCCGGATATGAAATATGCCAGATTTTGTGGGCTGCACAGTCTGTCACAACTGCTCGGCTCTGATGATAGAGCACAGAGCAGCCACAGAAAAAACAGGCATAGCTGTGTTCCAATAAAAGCTTATTTACAAAAACAGGCAACATATATTGAATATAATTCCCTGTGCTCTACAGCCAGACCTTGTTTATCTATTTTGTATGTAATAGTTTGATTTTGCTCATCCTAAACTGCTAATTTATCCCTTTCCTGTCCCCTTCCCTCTTTGGTGACCGTAAGCTTGTTATCTATGTCTGTGAGTTTCATATTTTAGATTCCACATACAAGGGATCATATATTCGTCTTTCTCTGTCTGACTTTCTTCACTTGGTATGATCATCTCCAGTTCCATCTATGTTGCTGTGAGTGGCGTTATTTCATTCTTTTTATGACTGAATAGTCTTCCATTCGGTGTGTATACCGCATCTTTAGCCATTCACTTGTCGACGGACACTTAGGTTGCTTCCAGGTCTTGGCTGTCAGAAATAGGGATGCAGTGAATATTGGGATGCATGTGTCTTTTTGAATTATGCTTCTCTGGGGATGTATTCCCAGGAATGGGGTTGCCGGATCATATGGTAGTTGTATTTTTTCGTTTTTTAAGGACCCTCCATACTGTTCTCCATAATGGCTGTTAGCAGTTTACACTCCCACCAACATTACAGGAGGGTTCCCTTTTCTCCAGGCCCTCTCCCACATTTGTTATTTGTAGAGTTTTTGATAATAGCCATTCTGAACAGTATAAGGTGGTACCTCATTGTAGTTTTGATTTGCATTTCTCTAATAATTAGCAATGGTGAGCATCTTTTCATGTGCCTATCTGCCATCTGTATGTTTTCTTTGGAGAGAAGTGTCCATCTAGAACTTCTCACTTTCTGACTGTTTGCTTGTTTAGTATTAAGTTGTATCAGCTCTTTGTACATTTTGGAAGTTAAGCCCTTGTCAGTCACATCATTTGCAGATATTTTCTCTGAGTTTGTAGGTTGTCTTTTCATTTTGTTTATGGTTTCCTTTGCGGTAGAAAACCTTCTAAGTTTGGTTAGGTCCCATTTGTTTATTTTTGTGTTTATTTCTATTGCTTTGGGAGACTGACCTAAGAAAACAATGGTATGATTTATGTCAGAGAATGTTTTGCCTATGTTTTCTTCTAGGAGTTTTATGGTGTCATGTATTAAAGTTTTTAAGCCATTTTGAATGTTTGTACTTAATCTCCTTCACCTGTTTCACCCAGCTCCCAGCCCCAATCCTTCTATATGTGAGTCAGCTTCTGTTGTGTTTTGTTTGTTCACTTGTTTTGGTTTTTAGATTCTGCATATGAAACGTGCAGTATTTTTATTTCTCTGTCTGACATATTCACTTGGCATAATATATTCTAAGTCTGTCTGTGTTTTGTAAATGGCAAGATTTTATTTTTTATGATTGAGTAATATTCCATTGTGTGTGTGTATATATATATATACACACACACACACACACACGTCTTCTTAATCCATTCATTTTCGATGGACATTTAGGTTGCTTCTATATCTTGGCTATTATAAACAATACTGCAATGAACACAGAGTGCCTATATCTTTTTTGAATTAATGTTTTCATTTTCTTTAGATAAATACCCAGAAATGGAATTGCTGGATCATAGGGTAGTTCTTTCTCAGTAGCTCAGCAGTATAGAATCCACCTATAATGCAGGAGATGTAGGTTTGATCCCTGGGCTAGGAAGATTCCCTGGAGGAGAAAATGGCAACCCACTCCAGCATACTTGCTGGGAAAATCCCATGGATAGAGGAGCCTGGCAGACTGCAGTCTGTAGGATCACAGAGTCAAACGTGACTGAGCATGTACACACTTGGTAGCTCTTTTTAAGTATTTTTAGGAACCTCCATACTGTTTTCCATACTGGCTGCACCAATTTACATTCCTACAAACAGTGCACAAGGATTCCCTTTTTTCTGCATCCTCACCAACACTTGTTATTGTTTTTTTGAGAAGAGCCATTGTAGCATGTGTGAAGAAATGTATCTTTGTGGTTCTGATTTGCATTTCCGTGATTAATCCCTTCATTTTAGACAATGCAGAATCTCCAAGTTTTCAGCCAGCTGTTAGCTTTGTCTGAAATGTTCTCTTTCTTTCTTTGAACAAAATCCTTAATTTTGATGTCGTCTAATGCTTCCCGTTTTCATCTGAAGGTTGTGCTTTGGGGATTATGTTAAAAGACCCATCCTTGTCATCCCAACAACGCAAAGATATTCTGCTCCTTTCTTTCCTAATAACTCCTTATTTCTGCAAGCTTTCACACTGAGTGTAGCCTTGGACATTCAGGTATTTCCTTTTGTGTATGATGTGGGATGTAGCTTTATCTTTCTCCCTGTGATGAACTACTCTCCTCATGCACATAGCCAAACCATCCATCCTTTCCTCACTCACCTTTCTTGGAAAGAAGAAAGGAGAAGCTGAAAGGCTTCCTCTCCAACCAAATACTGGTCCTCAGCGCTTAGCCTGCTCACCATGTCCAAGCCTAATGGCCTCTTTCTGTTCCCCTGTTCATACTCAGGGCCTCTGGCCTCAGTAAACACTGGACAAGCTTTGCATGGACTGTTCCTTTGAAACTGTGTAATTATCAGTCAAATCCATTTCACTTACCTTCAGGAATCAAGATCATTTTAAAACTTGCATGTCCTCTGAGTGGCTGTACCCTAAACAATAAGATGTTGGCTGGAGTTGTTTTCCTTGGAGTCACTTGCGTGTAGTTTGAACTGGTTAAGACTGGATGGGACCGTCGACCCTCTAACTGGGCATGTGTGAGTGTCCTCGATGACCCTTTGAACATGCAGAGACCTATAGCTTAGTTATGCCTCTGCAGAAGGGTGACCACACCTTTCTCCAATCACCTGTCCCCATATTCCCCACCTTCCCCAGGCTCCCTACGCCTCAGACCGCCCTGTGTCTTCATTCATTATCCCATAAATACCCCCAACCGCTTGGTTTTAGGGAGGGGGACCTGAGATTTTTTTTGCAGCTCCTCAGTTGGCTACTTTGGGAATAAACTATCTCTTTGCTGCAAACCTTGGCATCTCAGTGTTCTGCCTTGCTGAGAGTCTCTCAAAACGAACCTTCTTTGCCTGGGCTGCTCCCTTTTTGCACAAAGGGTCCTTCCTCATGCTTCAGACCTGACGTCAAATAACAGCTCGCAGATGTCTTACCTGAATACCAGCTCATCTGCTCTGCTGTTTAACCCAATTGGAAATTCCCACTTTCACTTGCTTACCTGTTTATTGTCTGGCTCTCCCTATCACAATGTGAGTTCCAAGCAGGCAGAGGCCGGAACTGCATCACTCGCCAGTCACTGCCTCCACTGTGCCTGACACTCAGCAGACCTGAATTAGAGTTCTCAGAAAAACAGAACAAATGAGCAAGCGTAATTGATTTTTCAGAGGCAATGGGTCATTAGATTGCACCAGCATTGTCCAATAAATTCTCTTACCCTCTTTGACAATGTACAGAATTAGAATTAAGGTTTGTCCTTCAGCCCCACCCTCCCGTACACTTTCATCATTTAATGAAATGTCTCAGGAGCTGGAGTGTATTTATCACACCTGCATTTATTCACAGTTCGATGAGAGCCCTTGTTAACTCCCTTAAAATGTCTGATTGAATTTCATGTGGAAGCGAATGCCACAGATTAAATATATGTTGTGTGAAGCAGCTTCCCATTTTATCACAGTCTGTGTGCTGCCAGAAAAGCATTCTGCATGTTAATTAAGATAGCTGGGGAATTTTTAAAAGATTTCTTTTTCTCTCTTTAACTTTCTAATGCATTCAGAGAAAGGGAACTAAGGCAACTCTTTGCAAAGCTGTAAAAAATCAGTGTCAAGTCAATGGCTTGCAGGGTCCCGGTGAGCTTCAGTGACAGGCTTGGGCCCTGTCTGTGGGTGTCAGCAGCAGGCGGATCCTGAGAGCTGGCCGCAGAGGATCTGGGGCATACTGCAAGGAGGAGGTTCTGACTTCTGGCTTCAGTAGGAACAGTGCCCTTTTGGCTAAGATGGGAATTTCACCCAGAGAATGGTTAAGCAAGAGGGATGCGGTATGGGAAGTGATCAAATCCAAGTGAACAAGATGAATTGGGATAGTGGCAAAGTGGAAAAATCTGACCTTCCTCCCAATTAAAATATCAGCACAGCCAGGACAGTGTGGCAAGACCGAAGGGGTGCTGCTGACACCTGCTTTGCATGCAGAGGAACAAGGCCACATTGGTCTCCCTGCTGCTGCTGCTAAGTCGCTTCAGTCGTGTCCGACTCTGTGCGACCCCATAGACGGCAGCCCACCAGGCTCCCCCGTCCCTGGGATTCTCCAGGCAAGAACACTGGAGTGGGTTGCCATTTCCTTCTCCAATGCATGAAAGTGAAAAGTGAAAGTGAAGTCGCTCACTGAGTACTGGCACCCCACTCCAGTACTCTTGCCTGGAAAATCCCATGGTCTCCCTAAGGGGCCCAGATTCAGAAGGTGCTTAGTGATGTGAAAGCAGCAGGGGCTTGGGAGCATGGGTCAGAATCCTGGCTCAGCCCCTTGCTTGAACAACTCACTGACTGGTCCCCAGTATGTCCATCCCTGAAATGAGCACCGGGTCGCTATGGGTCTAGGAAGCTCAGGAGCTGCTGGCACCTGGCCAGCCTGCAGCAAACGGCACTCGCTGCCATTAGGTGAGAACCTGAGTTCGCTTCTTGCTGGAGGACTCAGCGCCCTGATGAGTGTCTGATCCCCCTTTCACCTTTCTGCTCCTCCCATCCAGCCCTCGCTCACCATTAAAACACTGCCGGCCGTTTAATGGCAGAAAAGATGTGAGGATGACTTGGGGAGTAGTTCTAAATGAATGATTCCAGTGAGCTCTGGTGAGGGGGAAAACATGCTCACAAATAGTTCCAGATACCGCTGCTTACTCGAGAGCACCTGACCCAGAGCGTAGGAGTCAGGCTTTATCAGAATAGTGTTCCAGGTGGGGTGATACTGGAAGCCACAAGCAAATGTCTGCCCAGAACCGATGCTGTTTCTCCTGCCTGTCACCCTGTCCTGCGCCCTGTGTATTGCCGTGCCTTTCCCAGTTGTGACCAGCAGGGGGCGGCACCTCTCTCGTGTCCATGTGCACAGTCCTCTGGGTAGGGTTCCCTGCCTCCCAGCCAGATCTGACTCCCTCCCAGTTTCAGCTTCCCGCCTCCCAACCCTCTGAGATAGTACCTTGGCTCCTTCTTCCTATGTCTGGTAGGCTGCAGGGAGGGGCCGTGGCTGAGAGCTGAGCTGGGATCTACCCTGCTTCTGCCCCCCAGGCTGGGGAACAGATGCTCTGGCATTCTTGGCACTGGGTTAACTGCTTTCTCTCCTTCCCAGTTCATTCCACATAGGACAGGCCCTGGGAGAGACCCAGGTGGGTCCTGTCTCCAGCGGGGACAGAAAGGCCTTAAGGGACCCTCAGTCATGAGACAGCCCCATCAGAGATGAGATAGCCCACTGAGGGCTGTCTGAGACCAGGGCTGACACGCACCCTGAAGATGTAATATGCTCTGAAGAGGTGACATGCCTCTCACCCCGCAGAGGAGACACAGCCCGTGGGGCTCAGCACACCCCACCACTTCGGGCGTCAGAACCACCTCTGTGACCCAGCATGCCCCGCAGTGTCCGCCCCACAAGCCCTGCTCCTTGGTTCCAAGATCACAGTCCAGAGAGCAGCCAACAGACAGCCCACAACAGAGGCCTGGGCCGGCTCAGCTCTCGGGCCCCAGCCTGAAGGTGGCTGCTACCCCTGGGTGGGGTCCCTACTTGGGAGGAAGGGGACCTCCAAGCCCCAGCCCTCCTGCCTGGCAGAAGCTGTTGTAGTTTCAAGTCTGACAGACAGAGATAAGAGACAAGAACTGGTGAGAGGGAGAGTCATTTCTGATGCATGAATAATGAACTGATTTAATCCTGGGTTCCTCTTACGCCTCCCATTTAGTCATTTGTTCCATGTCTTAATGGCTTGAGTTCTTTATCAGGCTGTGACAGAGGGGAGCGGTGACTCACCACACCAGGGATGTGACGGTGACCTATATACTGGGACCCAGGAAGCAGGTCCTGATAGTCGGGTGTCAGCTCCACCCTCCCTGTCCTGTCTGCACCAAGTGTGGGAAGGAGGCAGGCCTGGTGGCCTCTGGGCACACTTGCCCATGCAGAGCTTGTCAGCTGGGTCATATGCAAGCCCTCTGATTATCTTAGGATCAACGTTGGGGGGAAGATGGGGATATAGAAGTCCAGCCCCTGCCACGCAGGCCACCTTCAGCTGCTCTGTGAGTGGGGTAAGGCCTGGGCGTCAGGCTGCCGCAGTCCTGCTCAAGTCCCAGCTGGCTGCCACTTTCTGTCTCTGTGACCCCGGCGCATCGCTTCACTGCTGGGTGTCAGAAAAAGTGCTCCCAACAGTGAAGGCTTTCACTTCCGCCTGGTGGCCTGCATCTCTTCTTTGAATCAGAATCTGTTACCTTCAGCCTGCTGGGTCTTTTGCGTGTATTTTTCACACAAGGATACTGAGCCTGGGCAGAGGTGAAGAAGCCCCTTCAGGAAAAGGGTGGGAGAGTGACTGGTGAAGAGGGAAGGGGAGATGAGAGCCTGAGAAGGCCGGGAATCGGGACGCAGGACAGGCTCTGCTAGGTCAATCCCTGACCTCTTCCAGCATCTGGCCCTCAAGATGGCCTCACGCAGGATGAGCAGGCGGGGGTGGGGGCTGGGCAGACTGCGGTGGCCACTGAGAGGCAAGGAAGAAAATCACGGCGGCGGGGGGGGATCTACTTCTGTGGACAGGACGTCAGAGAGGCTGGGGAGAGAAGAGAGGTGTGGGCAGTGGTATTTGCAGAGTTAATACTCCCGTTGGCATTTAACCTGCGAAACAAAGACTGTTGTGTCCATTTTACAGGCAGATAAACTCGGGGAGGGAAAGTTATTAATACATGGTTGTCTAAGCAGCAGAGCTGGTGCCGGAGGCCCCTGTCTTCCTCCAGCCTCTGCCTCCTGTCTCATGCACAAGGCCGCCTGCTCTGTGATGACGGGTGTCCTCCAGGGTGGTCTGGCCGCCCTTGGTCATTGCCATGGACATCACCCTTTTTGAGTCTCCTCCCACTCCTGGGAGAAAGGCCGGAACAAGGACCACTACACACACATACACACACACACACACACACACACACACACACACACACACACACGGAAGGTCTTATTAAAGCATATCATACAGACAGCTGTGCATATTGTAAGTGTACAAGCACATTGAATAGTCATAAGGGCTACAATTTTAACCTCATTTCACCCAAAGAAAACTGGAGTTTAGGGAAGTTAGGTCACATCCCCAAGTCCGCTCAGGTACCAAGCGGTGGGGGCGGCATTCCAGCCTACGTTTCTCTTTAAAAAAAAAAAAAGATTATTGGAGTCTAGTTGCTTTACAATGTTGCATTAGTTTCTGCTACACAGCAAAATGAATCAGCTGTATGAATACACATATCCTCTCTCCGTCACCACAGAGCATCGAATAGAGTTCCCTGTGCCGTATAGTAGGTTCTCATTAGTTCTTTATTTTATACATGGTAATGTATATAGGCTTCCCTGGGGCCTCAGATGGTAAAGAATCTGCCTGCAATGCAAGAGACCCAGGTTCAAGCCCAAGATCTGAAGAAGGGAATGAAAGGGAATGGCTACCCATTCCAGTATTCCTGCCTGGAGAATTCCATGGACAGAGGAGCCTAGCAGGCTACTGTCCGTAGGATTGCTGTATGTCAATCCCAATTCATTCCATCCCCCACCTCCCGCTTCTACCCTTGGTGTCCATACGTTTGTTCTCTGTGCGTGTGTCTATTTCTGCTTTGTGAATAGGTTCATCTATACCATTTTTCTAGATCCCACATATATGCATTAATATATGATATTTGTTTTTCTCTTTCTAACTTACTTCACTCTATGACAGGCTCCGGGTCCATCCACGTCTCTACAGATGGCATAGTTTTGTTTGTCTTGGAATGGATTTTTATATTTAAAGTTTTGATTTTGATTTCTTTGGAGAGCGATGCAATTTAATGGAAAACAGCAATGCTTTTATCTTACTAACTTCATTACCACAAGTGGTTATATGAGAAGGAAGTTAGATGCTGTAAATCATGCACTCTTCTGGATTAAAACTCTTTATGTGGGGGATGAGAGTTCTGTTGAAGTGTCTTAAGGAGAATTTGTTAAAAACTTGCAGGGTAAACTTCAGGGTGAAGTCTAAAGTTTGCAAAATCAGAACGGCTCCAGGAAGGAACGTGTCCTTGAATCGTTTATTTTTGCAACATTTAATTTAGCAGCCATTATTTACATCAACACTTCGGAGTATTTTGGAGAATCAACAAAGCCTTCTTAAGAGCGGACTGATCCTCTGCTTGCAAGTCTTTTCTAGCTGCGAAGTGGCTTTTTAAATCCTGCTTTTCAGAGGGAGGAAAACATTTCTGTTCAGTTAAGTGAAAGAAGAGGGGAGCTATCTTCATGGTGTGCAAGAGCAGAGACCTCCGTGAGGATGATCTGGCCCCTCCCCTTAGAGGAGGGGAACAGGGAGAGGGTCCTTCTCCCGAGACTGGGGGAATCTGGTGAATTCCCACTTGTGTATGTTTTCATGGGACCCCTGGGTGAAAGCAGGGGTGAAGGGTGCATTAGAAAGCCCCTTCTGGTTTCATGAGAGCATGATCTGGGAGAACTAGAAACTATAACACTTGAGTCATCTTTTCTCTCCAAAGAGACAGCTGGGGACTTTCCCACATGCCTTTGGAGCAGAAGCAACAAAACCCCAGTCAATTAGCTAGTATCCATCGACTGAGGAGGACCGCATCTCGGTGTGGGAATGGCTGGGGAAGCACAGCCTGAAAGGAGATCCATCTGGCAGGGAAGGGAAGATGAATCCAAACCGGGAGATCTGGACCGGCTGGGCCACACTGGGCTTTGCAGATAGGGGCACGGAGGGCCGGGATGAGCAAGCGGCAGATGTCACCCCTGCTTCACAGTCCTGCCTTCAGGTCCAGCAACCTCAGGCAGACGGGCAGCGGCTGGAGGAGCTGCTCTGTGCCCTAGGCAGGAGGGAGAGTGCTTTGCCAGCAAAACCTGCAAGTCATCCTGCGCAATTGCAGGGCTGCGGGGGGCGGGAGGAGGGGAGCATCTCATCCGTTTTTGCTTCCACATAGAACTCCCTGCAAGGTTTCAGTGCAGTCTGAACCACAGGCTGACTTTCTCCGTCACACGCACAGATGCACAGACGTTCTGTTCCCACCCAGAGGGTTCACTCTCCTGCAGGCACAAGCACTTAGAGAGGATGCGTTTGGTTGGGTCCATGAAGCAATGGCTGGATAGATTTCTCTGTTTTAATGAAGCTAGTTGCAAACCTCTAAAAATTAGGAAATTTCACATATAAGGCCAGTCTTCCTGCTTCTCTTGGAAGCGAGAAGCTCTGGCACTCTGCGCCAAGCCCCTGCACGGTCTTGGAGAGAGTGTGTCATCTCCAGGGACCGCGGTCCCTACTTCTCCCATTTTCCACACACCATGTATATATCTGGCTGTCCAGGGCCACTGAGTTCACGAGCACTCAGCTCGCACTTGGAGAGGTGGATGGCAACTGGGTGGCCGCCTGCCTCCTGGACCACCTCCCCAGGGAGGGGTGCCTCCTCTGCCTCCAGCGTCCCAGCCTGAGGCCAGCATGGCCCTTCCCACCCTGTGTTGAAGTGATCCGTTTACACCACAAGGATTGCAGTCATTTACGGGCATTGGTTTAAATCTCCCTCCTGCATGGGCTCAAAGGATTTGATCTTCTTTGGAGACACAAACTGAGACATGACTCCCCCTCTTCTGTGACTCAGGGAAGGCTGAGTGGATCCAGTGATTTATCTTGTTTTGGAGATGAAGAAACCAGGTCTCAGAATGGTTTCCCAGGGTGACACAGCCCACAGGCACACGGGAAGATCCTTCAGGCACAGCCACCTTCTGGAGCACCATCCCCCATGGGAATGGCCCCCCGCAGCTCCTGCCGGCAGGGAATCGGGTGGTGGAGGGGCAGTGACCCAGGGAGCTGCCACAGCACAGGCACACCCGGCCCCCAGAGCGCCCTTCCAGAGGGTTCCCGTGCAGGTGGCTGCCCCCAAAACCTGGGGGCCAGCAGCTCAGTCAGCCCATGCCCTGCTCAGCCTCCACATTCAGATCCCTCAGCACTCCACGTTCAGAGCACTGGATCGGGACTCAGCCGGAGAGTCAGTTACACTCACCCTCATTTCCAGCTCAAGGCCACCATCCAGGAGCCGCTCCCTCTGCAGGATTGGGAAGGGGGCCAGGAAGACAGAGTAGGTAGAGGAGAGTGAAGGACTGTGAGAAAAAGCTTCTTTCTTTCTCCAACTCCCCTTCCAGTCTATTCAGGGCCATCCTCGGTGTCCCATGGCCAGAAGGCAGGCTCTGCAGCTCTGGGTGTGTGTGGAGGCTCTGGGCTGACATGGATGACAGCTTTGAAAGGGTGTCGCGGAAGAACTCCTGAAGACTGTGATCTTTCTTTTTTAATTTTTAAAATTTTTATTTTTTTTTGTTGAAATATAGTTGATGTACAATTTTATGAAAGTTTCAGGTATACAATGTAGTGATTCACAGTCAGTTAAGCTTATACTCCATTTATCGTCCTTATAAAACATTTGCTAGGGTCCCTGTGTTGTACAGTATATCCCTGAACCTTACTTTCTACCTAGTTGTTTGCACCTCTTCATCCTTTACTGCCCCTCCCTCCTTCGCTCTCTTCAGCCCTAGTCTGAGTCAGCTCTGAGTCAGCTGCTTTTCTGTTACATTCATGAGTTGGTCATATTTTTTAGATTCCACATATAAGTGATATCAGACAGTATTTGTCTTCCTCTGTCTGACTTATCTCACTTAGCATAATACCCTCTGGTTCCATCCATGTTGCTGCAGATGGAAAGATTTCATTCTTTTTATCTGGTTGAGTAGCACGGCATTGTGTGTGTGTATCACATCTCTTTTTATCCATTCATCTGTTGATGGGCACTTGGGTTGCTTCTGATAGGGCCCACATGGGGTCTCATTAATAAGATGGCTCGTTATGTCAACCTTGCAAACAAAGAGTAAATCACAGTGATCCTTGAGACTGACCAAATTGCCCAAATGGCATCCTGTTTTCTCACCTATCTTGTTATCTCACGTATTATCTCATCCTGTTATCTCACCTATCTCACCTATCTTGCCTATCTTCTCAAAGCTGCGAGACCACCAGATTCCAGACCTCTGGCTATGTGACCACCCCTTCAGAGAATTTTTCATTGGGGGGTATGAGAAGAACTCTGTCAGAAAGGGAGAATGCTGGTTCTCCTTAAGGGCCAGTCACCCTCTCTTTTCCCTCAAATACAGTTCCCTTTTCTTGTCTGACTGCCCGGCTCACTCTCTTTCTCTGCACTCTCCTTACAGCTTCTATATCTTGGCAGTTGTAACTAATGCTGCTGTGAACATTGGGGCACACATCTCTTTTTGAAATAGTGTTTTGTGGGTTTTATATATACACCTAGCACTGAAGACTGTGATCGTGAAGTGCAAGTTGGCAAGCCCAAGGGTCGAGTACGGTGCACGTGTGCTGTGTGTGGGGGTCAGATAGTTCCCCCTCGTAAGGGCTCCAGGTGACCTCACGTGTCCTCAGTGAAAGGTAGATGCCTTGGGCGGTGCTGGTTGCCAGTTATCATGATGACAGGGTGCTTCATGTATTGGAAAAATAAGAAAGGATTTGTTTTGTTTCTGCTCTGCCTGTACCCTTTTCTAGCTGCTGGGCTTCAGGTAGCCCAAAACCTCTCTGTCACATGGGGGGACTGCCTCCTGCCCTCCCTGCCCTTCCATTTCACTGTGACCTCAATATGATGGCATTCATGTTGTGAAGGTATTTTACAGGCTGTCCGGGGCTTTGCCAAAAATGAAGTACACGATTAAAACCCAAATCCTTCATCACAACCATCCGAAGCTGAGCTGGCTGTGTGGGGTGCCGGCCCTCTCTGGGCACTGTCTGTCCAGTCCTATTTCATTTCCTCAACAATTGGCATCTGAGCCTTAGCCTTCTCTTTTGGGTTAACAGGAAGTGGCACACCTTCTCAGAGTATCAAGTGGGCTAGAAGGCTGGGATGGCGGAGATCATGACTTTTCTGTTAAAACAAATACACATGATCGTGTGGGATGTAGACGTTCATGAATTTTAATGTTAAAAAAAGAGCAAAGAAATGTCCTTGTGGAGAGATGGGAAGTCAAGGCTGCATGGCGCTGCTTCCTGAGAGGACTCGGGGACTTCAACATTGTCCGCTGCTGTCACAGATGTTTTAGTGGAAAGTGTGGGACACACTGTCAAGTGGAGGAGGCTGTGTGCCGTGCTGGGCTCTGCAAGAGGAGCAGGAGTCAAGAACGCGCCTGACCTGGGGGCGCCCCGCAGAGGAGCAGCTTCCTTCCTAGGCTAAATGGGAGTGCAGACAGAGGCACTGGAAAGAGAGGAAAGAGAGCTCTGGTCTGGTTGGAATGATGGAGATAATCTGAAGAGGCTTCCTGGAGGAGGAGGAAGGGTAGGAGGTGGGATTTGAGGGCCCCAGGAACACATACTCAGAAGTGCAGGTCAGGCTTGGCCACTGGCAGGAGATCAGACCTGGCCAAGGGTTTGGAGAGAGGGCATGCGGCAGATGCGAACGGGGCCCCTGCTGGGGAATCTAGGGTGAATACAACAGGTCCTGGAAGTCCTGGAAATTATTTGAGCAGCAAAATGACAGTGTTGAAATTTGCTCTAGGGTGATTAATTTTGTGTTGTAGATGGATTTCTAGTTGTTTCTTTTGCTCAGACAGTTGGCCAGACCAGGGCGGGAGTGGGGAGGTGGGGGGTGGTCCTTTTATGGTTCTCTCCTTCCAGAAGAAAAGAAATCCCTCTGAGAGAAATATTCTCTTAGTTCAAATGCAGCCAACATTTCACAACAACCTTTTATTTCTTCTTGTACTCAGATGGAACTGTGGCCCAGAGGGGCCAAGGACCTCGCCTCCTGTTGCCCAGCAAATCTGAGATGACGTTGAACAGCAAGAGTCTCAGGTCACTGGGGTAGATGGGTCCCGGCAGGTCCTCCAGAAAGGCGAGCACCATAAGCATCACACGATATTGCCATGGAACATGATGCTTTTCTTTATGCATGAACTCTCCACAGGAGCCCGCAGCCTACAGGCTGAGCAGATGGGAACGGCAGCAACCTCCTTCCTCACTGCTTGTGGGGTGATTTGGCCCCTCAGATCCTCTAGACCAGTAAGACTTCACAGTAGACTTCAAGTCTGGCTGAAGAATAAGATCCACCTCGCACCTGGACACACATCTAGTCTTTCCACCTGGAATGGAACATGTCAAATACCTCGAGGCTGTAGCTAGAGGCTGGCGGCTGAGACCCCCATGCTGGGCAGTCTCAGCCTCTGCCCCCACTGCAGCCCCTGTGACCCCCATCTTTTATTTTATTTGTTTGTTTGGCTGCACTGGGTCTTAATTGTGGCATGCGGGATCTTAGGTTACAGCATGTGGGATCTCGTTCCCTGACCAGGGATTGAACCTGAGCCCCCTGCATTGGGAGTGTGGAGTCTTAGCTGCTGGACCACCAGGGAAGTCCCACCCTGCCCCTCCTCTTATCCTGTTGTCTCCTTACCACTTCTGGGCTGCCATCAACGGTATGACTGGCAAGATGATCAGTACTCCAGCTCCGTGTATATCTGTTAATTGACTCATCAAACATGTATGAAGTGCCAGCTGGATTTCCAGCACCCTCTAAATGCTTGGGTAGAGGAAGGAACTTCATAGAGGCAATGCCCACTCTCCCTGAGGGAACTGGGAGCAAGATGTGGAAACAACCTTAGCACACATTTGCACGCACACACACACCCACACACCCATCCACCTCCACGGCAGGCTAAGATCTCTCTGCACCACAGAGGAAAAGCCCAAATACCTCAGAAGAGGATTCCAGGCCATCAGTTTCAGCTCCAAGGGGTGGGCGACAGGGGAGAGCTCTCTGAGGATGGGACCTTTGTGCTCAGACCTAGAGGAAGGAACATTGGCCGTTGGCCAAGGGAAGGCAGAGGCTTTGAGGGGAGAGGGAGGATTAGGTGAGAAAGCCCTGAAATGAAATCCCAAGCCCAGGAGGTGGGAGAAACCCTGAGAGGCAGGTGTGGGTGGAGCTGGGACCAGCTGGAGCAGTATGGGGGTGTTGGGCGGGGTGTGACAGTATCCCAGCCTGGCCTCACTGCTGTGGGCCCGGCAGATACTCAGAGCCCAAGGCCTGCCTTTTCTGACCTTGCTTAGATAAACCCCAATGTCGGCTGGGGCTGCCCAGTCTGCTCTGATCACAGCCGCCCCCTGGGGCCTGGTTCAAGATTCTGGGGATTTCTTCTCCGTCTTCTCTGCTCTGTCTCTGTGACTCTTCTGATACCTTCACACTTATTTTTATCCATCACCGAGCACACTTCTTTCTTGGTTCTACTCCCTAAGCAACCACAAGCACAAAACAGTTGCTTCTAACAGAATCTTTATTAACGATCTGTGGATTGTGAAGAGTCTTGTCAAACATGCTCCCAGACAAGTTAGAATCGAGGGATCAGGTACCCTGTCCTTAACCCTTGGCTGCTCACCAGCTACCTGGTCCCACTTGGCACCAGGCATGTGTCAGCTTCGGCTCTCCTCTGCCTCCTCCCCGTCTTCCTCCTCCGGAGAGCACCAGAGTCCTCTCTCTCTCTCTTGCTGTTCCTTCACTCCTGACTCCCAAAGGCAGCTCCCCGAATACCCAGGGGTCTTTGGTTTAACCAGGAGCTTCCCTCCTTAGAAGACAGTTGTGGCTCTAGGCAGTACACCCTCTCCCCAGTCCACCACACACATCTGCAGAGAAGGGACTTTGGAGGACATCCTCCCCACATCTGTCATTGTACGACCGAGGCCCAGGGCCCAAGGAGAAGGGGTGACTTGCCGAGACCCCAGCTGTGATCAGATCAGGGCCTGGAAGGCAGAATCCTCTTCACATTGTGTGAATGTGTGTGTGTGTGTGTCTATGCATGTCAGGGCGGGGAGTGGGGTTGGGGTGGCACCAGGGCAGAGGTCCTGGGCTTGCTGTTCCCAGCTTTGGCGTGGACCCCCAAGCGAGGCGAGGTGAGGCAGCAGATTTGCTGACCTGTGCTCTTCTTTTCCCCAGCCCCTCGATCCCCGCAGCCATGCACACATGCCCAGCCCATAAATATCTTATTTTGTGTTCCTGCCAGCCCCCACTAATAGGGATAATGCTTCCTGAGGAGCAGCCCAAAGCTGCATTAGTCGCAGATGTTTGATTGATTTAAAACAAAGAGCCTGACCACCAACCTCTCTCTCCGGTTTCTCTTCCTGCCACTGTGCTTGCAGGGTTATCTCTGAAATGCAATTAAGGGGCTTAAAAGTGCATTTTCAGGAAGACGCAGGATTGATGAGGGGCTGGGCCCTGTGGGCTCCTCGGACTGCGCCAGGTCCCAGGCGGAGCGGGGCCTGCCCGGGGCTGTGGCCACGCCCACCTAAGTCGTGGGTCTCCAGGGTAAAATCCGCAGCCAGCAGCCCCAGGCTTGGTGGGAGGGGCTGCCTCTCCAGTGGAGCTGCTGCTCCTTCTGGGCTCCTGTGGTTTTCAGCTCTTTAGGGGAGGCCTCGGGGAGGGAGCCAGGGCCGCGGGTCCACAGACTGTTCTGAGGGCTGCCAGCTACGGAACTTCCGGTGAACATCCTATGGGTGTCAGGTTTGACCAGGACCAAGCCTAGGGAGGTTGGGGCTAGAGAAAATGGTATTTACCAGAATGTCTTTTAGGAAATTTTGCAAGGTTGACGGGAAGTGTCCGAGATGGCGAGCATGTGGGTTGGAGAATGCCCAAGGGTGGCCCAGGTTGCAGAGAGCAGCGCTGAAGGGCATCTGCTTGGCAAGTGGTGTGTGGAGTCGGGAACAGGGGCTGACCCTTCTTCTGTCCTCCACTTCTCTGCTCCCTCCAAGACATCCCCCTGTGTTGAACACACTGTTTGAAAATGTGAGGTTTAAAGGGATACTCAGCCTGCGCAGCCTGGAAACTCTCCCCATTCCTGTTTACCAGCACCAGAAAGAGAACAAGATCACCTTCTGCCAAGGTCACTGGAGAGAGATTCACCCTGGACACTTCATTCCAGCCAGACCAGGAAGAGTGGGCCAGGCATTGACAGAGGGGCAGAGAAAGGGCCTTTCTGCTAACGGTGCACAGGAAGAAGTGAGAATTTGGGGTGTGGGTATGGGAAGTAGCAAATATTTGGTTTGCTGAAGCACTGTGTAAAGAAGAGTGGAGACAGCCGTGGTGAATTTCAGTGTCATGCTCAGAAGTTTGGGATCCAGTTGCTTGACAGTGGTGAACCATAGGTGGCCCGAGGAGGGGAGAGACCGAGTTAGAAAGAGGCTTCTCAAAGACTTCACTAGCGGCTGCAATGTGGGAGACCCAGGTTTGATCCCTGGCCCAGAAGACAGATGCCGTGGAGAAGGGATGGCTGTCCACTCCATTTACATTCACTTGGAGAACTCCACGGTCAGAGGAGCCTGGCAGGCCACAGTGCATGGTGTTGTAAAGAGTCGGACGCGACTGTCACTGACACGTTCACTTGTCTCTCAAAGACTAACCTGGTTGGGAATGGGGAGAGAAGGTAAATGTCTTTGTGATAATTATCAGTGTCCCTGAGTCTCTGAGGGGGAAATGTATCTCAAACAGTAGAACACACAGCTTTGATGTCCAATGGGACAAGTCCCTCAGTCACCTTACCTGCTGCCAACATGTCCTCCACTGTGTCTGTTTCTCCACCCTTCTGGAAACTTCCAGACAGTTCCAGCTTTCCCTGGTTACCTGCTCTGCTTCTTTGAGGAGTTCATGGCACTCATTCACCCCATTCCACTACCATCTCCTGAACTTTCAGACCTTCCCCTCATTCATCCAAGACTTGGGCAAGCAGGATTGCTCTCTTCCTCTGGCCTTTGTCCTAGGAGATGTCAGCTTCTGGCTCCCAGTCCTCTCAGCCTCTCAACCTCCTCAGCAACTGTCTCCTTCATTCTTCTCAGCACCCTCCCAGCTGCACCCTGGACCTCATCCTCACTGTGACTGCATGGCTTCCAAAGCTAGCAGATCAAACCCGTCTTAATCGAGGGTATGGCACACACTGTGGCCCACTGATTGTTTTTGTGAATAAAGTTTTATTGGAACACAGCCCTCCCCATTCATGTACTTACTGTGGATGCTTTCAAGCTACCATGGTGGAGTTCAGTAGTTATAACAGAGACTATATGGCGCACGAAGCCTGAAATATTTACTATGTGGCCCTTTACAGGAAGGACTTTGATCTGTCCTAATGTCTTCACCCCACATTTCTCTCCTTCCTTCCCTTGCCTCCTGGTCCAGGCCAGGTTTACAGTGTTGATGCCTCTTTCTGCCGTTATCCCCATTCTGTGATCCCCTCTGGGTAAGCCCAGCTACCCACTTCCTCTTTCCCTGCTGCAAGCTGAGAGCTACCACAGAAACTTCCCCCACAGGGCAGACTGATTCCATCCCACATTTGTTCTTTAATTTTCTTTATTAACTATTAGCTGTGCCTTGTGGCTTGCAGGATCCTATTTCCCTGAGGTGAACTCTCCTGGTCTTGTGGAAGTGATTTTCTTTCTTTCTTTTTAAAATACTTATTTATTTGACTGTGTGAGGTCTTAGTTGCAGCATGTGGGATCTTTAGCTGTGGCATGCACGATCTGGTTCCCCGACCAAGGATTGAACGTGGGGCCCCTGCTTTGGGAGTGTGGAGTCAGCCACTGAACCACCAGGGACATCTCTAGAGGTGATTTTCTATCTGATTTCTGCTTCCTCCCGGGACTTAGACTGGGAGCAGAGGCTGTGTCTGGTTTGGATCCCCACTGGGCCTCCCCCATGCCCAGCTCAGTGTTTGGCCCACTGTGGACACTAAATCAATATCCATTGAATATCTAACCCAGTAGCATTGGGATTGGGCCAGTTCACTGAGCACAAAAGCAGTGATTCTTGATGGGAACAGAATCTCCTTGAGAGGATTTCCAAATCAAACCTTGTCAGTGGTTTTATCTCCAGCCTAAGATTCCTTCTCCAGGGGAAAAGGGTGATGTGTGAATACTTTATTCCTTTCTCTCACAAGAAGATGAGTTATATGAATTTTGTGGCTATTTGGTTGGCAGTAAAGAGTCCTTGGATGACAAAGACTCTGGCATTATACCACCCTGGGTTCAAATTTTAGTTTTGCCATTGCACAGGCCTGTTTTTTGTTTTTAATTGAAGGATAATTGCTTTACAATATTGCATTGGTTTCTGCCATACATTAACATGAATCAGTCATAGGTACATATATGTCCCCTCCCTCTTGAAGCTTCCACCCTTTCCCACCCCTCTAGATTGTTACAGAGCCCCACTTTGAGTTCCTTGAGTCATACAGCAAATTCCCATTAGTTACCTGTTTTACGCATGTTAGTGTGTATGTTTCCATGCTACTCCCTCCATTCATCCCGCCCTCTACATCCTCCCCACCCCGCTCCCATGTCCCTAAGTCTGTCCTCTAGGTCTGGGTCTCCATTGTTTCCCTGCAAATAGGTTCATCAGTACTATCTTTCTAGATTCTGTAGATATGCGTTAATATACTTGCTTTTCTGACTTCCTTCGGTCTGTATAATAGTCTCTAGGGTCGTGGATGAACAGGCCTCTCTGAGTCTCAGTTTTCTACTTTGTTAATTAAGGATCAGAAGATCTATTTCTTAGGGAAATCTGGGGAAATGCTAGTGTCTGATGGTGGACAGAAGCCATGTGAGACTGACTGCCCTTCCCTTCCTGACTCACAGTCAGAAAGTCACTTGTTTCAATGCCTTTTCATCCTGTTTGTTATTCCTTGAACAAGGTTGCTGAAGACCCACTCAGGAAGCTTTATTTCGACTTTGCCCTCTTGCCTTCCTGGGTCTTGCTTTGGTTTGTCTTCCATTCTGCAGAGATTCCTGAGAGGGAGGCTGAAAAGATGAAGTTGTTTGTCAGAGGTTTTTGCTAACCATACAATTGGGTTTTCTGCAGAGTGATTCATGGAACTGAATTTACAGCTGAAGTTGTAGATCTGTTTTTAGAAATTATTAGCAGGCATTAAACAAAAGCAGGCTTTATTAATAATTCACCAGAATAAAAAGATATGGTGTAATATCTCACAACAGTAACCTCTAATGCTGGAATAAGTATTCCATTTATTTGTGGGTTTTTTCTGTTTTTTCTTTCCTTTGACACAAGAAAGACGCAAATCCTCTGTAAACTAAAAGAAAGAAAGGTCAGGTCTAAGCGGGTATATTTATCAGATGAGCAGAGCATGATTCTGCCTCTAGAGTCAGAGACACAGGACACATTCTGGGTGCCTGTGCTATGCTATGCTTAGTCGCTCAGCCATGTCCTGGTCTTTGCAACCCAATGGACTGTAGCCCACCAGGCTCCTCTGTCCATGCGGATTCTCCAGGCAAGATTACTGGTGTGGATTGCCAGGCCCTCCTCAAGGGGATCTTCCCAACCTAGGAATTGAACCCAGGTCTCCCGTATTGCAGGCAGATTCTTTACTGTCTGAGCCACCAGGGAAGCCCAGAAATAAAGTGGAATCATCTGAAGCAAAATAGGGAATGACGGTCTATGTTAGGGGTGTAATGTTCTGCTTCTCAGGCCCCTGGTATTTTTTGTTTTTCTTTTCTTTTTCCTCTGCTTTGCTTTAGCTTCAAGGCCTCATTAGTTTGTGGATGTAGCAAACCTCACAGCCACACCCATGCCTTTCTGTCTCCACAAGAGCACAGAGGAAAGGCCATGTTTTGAGGACCCAGAGAGAAGGTAGCTGACTGCCAGCCAGGACGGGAGGTCTCACCAGAAACCAAGCCTGGCACATCAGTCTTAGACATCTAACCTTCAGAAATATGAGAAAAAAATGTCTGTTGTTTAAGCTACCCAGTCTGTAGCATCTTGTTATGGCAATCCAAGCAGACAACAGATGTATTAATCTTCACCAGTATCCCATAGCCCTTCTGACCTTAGGCATAACCAGAGCTTTGGCCTATGAAGCAGGAGCAGGAGGACCATCTGTGAGCCATGGTTCTAGAACAGTATTAATCAGGGCATCCCACACTGTTACTTGTGTCAGTGCTGTGAAGACTCTACTCTTATCTCAGTGAAGCAGCTCGAGCCGTCTGCAGCTTGCTGAAGTCAGCCTTCATAACACCATGGCCTTAAAGTGTGTACAGGAGGATATATACCCAAGGATAGCCAGGAATCACTTGGAAATGGAAGACAGTAACGGTGTATGTACTTGCCTTCCTTGATGACAAAATATGACTCCTGTTGTCCGAACTGCATAGTAATAACAAGGAAATCGGTGAAACAGAATCAAGAAGTGAAAAATATATCCTGTGAGCGTGCGTGTGTGCTAGGTCACCTCATCATGTCCGACTCTTGAGACCCCCGTGGACTGTAGCCCGCCAGGCTCCTCCGTCCATGGTATTCTCCATGCAAGAGTACTGGAGTGGGATGCCATGCCCTCCTCCAAGGGATCTTCCCATCTCAGTGACCAAACCTGTGTCTCAAGTCTCCTGACAGCCAGGTTCTTTACCACTACCACCCCCTGGGAAGCCCACATCCTAGTACTTTTGTATTTTAATGTATAAAACAGTTGTTATCCTGGGATTCCCTAGTAGTCTAGTGGTTGGGGCTCTGCGTTTCCACTGCAGGGAGCATGGGTTTGATCCCTGGTCAGGGAACTAAGTTTCAGCATCCCACATGCCTTGAGGTGAGGCCAAAACAAACAAACAAAAAAGTAAGAACAACAACAAAATCCCACAAAACCCAGAATAGCTGGTATTTACGTGAAGCGAGGTCATGATATTTTATTTGATAAATTAGAGTGACATCACTGATTATTCATCAGTAGGAAATAAAGTTGGATTCTTATGTTACACTTCACACAAATATAAATTCCAGATGTATTGAAGACTTCAGCGTAAAAAATAAAATTGTGAACCTTCCATTTCCCACCAAGATGGCATAACCCAGTTTCTCCCATTTCCTCTTACAACTAAAAATCACAACACATTTGTGTAGGAAGACTCTGAAAGGTGGAAAAAAGAAAGGCTACCTAAGAACCTCTGAGCTCTGATTCCACCTTCACGTGCTCTGGTGGTGTCAGAGACTGGGGCCAACAGGGAAGTAATTTTCTTTCCCACCCTGTGTGGAAGCAGGGGTTCGCAACATGTTTCGTTTCCCTTGCGGTTATAGCACTGCTGGGAGCTCGTAGGGAGCTGATCTTCCATCCCCCACCAGTAGAGGGAGGCAGTGCTCCAGTCCTCTGCCTTGGCAATATCAGGGCCGTCCCGGGTGCCTGTGGTGCCTGATCCTTTAGCCCCACCCCACAGTACAAGGCTTCACGAGATAGTGCCAGGCTTGTCCCTCCACCTTCACCCTCTGCTCTGGGTGTCCGCAGGCCCAAAGGAGGGCTGGACCACCACATCCACCTGGCATTATGAAACGGAGTGAACAGAGTGGGAGGTGGGAATTGCTGACACTTTGCCTGCCAAACCCCACCCCTGCCCTTGCAGGGCTCAGCGGGGAGCTGAACTTGCACATTCATTGGCAAAGAGTTGGTGCAGGTCAGTCCCCCATTTCTAACTAGGAAGCCCTCCATGGGGCCAGGAGGCAGCTGAACCTCTACCGCATCTGTCTGCAATGAGGCAGTAAGAATCAGTATTTGGCTGGGGTCATGTCCCTGGAGCCCAGAGGGGAGATATAGGTATGTGCCACACCTCCACATCAGGTCTGCCTGCTGAAAAACAAGATCAGATACGGTCCAGAGCCTCATAATATAATATCCAGAATGTCCAGAACACAATAGAACAGTCACTCATCACATCAAGGACCAGGAAATTGACAGCTTGAATGAGAAAAGACAACATTTCAGTTCAGTCACTCAGTCATGTCCAACTCTTTGCAATCCCAAGGACTGCAGCACGCCAGGCCTCCCTGATAGACACATCACCAACTACCGGAGTTTACTCAGACTCATGCCCATTAAGTTGGTGATGCCATCCAACCATCTCATCCTCTGTCATCCCCTTCTCCTCCCCCCTTCAATCTTTCCATCAGGACCTTTTCAAATGAGTCAGCTCTTCGCATCAGATGGCCGAAGTATTGGAGTTTCAGCTTCAACATCAGTCCTTCCAATGAATATTCAGGACTGATTTCCTTTAGGATGGACTGGTTGGATCTCCTTGCAGTCCAGACACTGAGATAAATCAGATGTTCAGATGTTGAAATTATCTGATAAAGAGGTTAAAGCAGCCATCATGAAAATACATCAACAAGTATTGAAACATTCTCGTGAAGCAAATTTAAAAAGTAGAAAATCTCAGGAAAGAAAAAAGTTATTGAAGAAGAGCTAAAAGGGAATTATAGAAGTGAAGAATACTAAGTGAAATAAAAAATAAAATTATAAAAATCCTAGAGAAGAATTTAGGTGACTATATCTTTAACTGTGAGGAGTCTGTTTATTTTAAAAATATATTAATTTCCTTATTTTGGCTGCATTGGGTCCTAGCTGTGGCATGCGGGATCTTTACTGCTTCATGTAGGATCTTTCATTTCGGCTCAGTTCCCCCTGCAGCATATAGGATCTAGTGCCCTAACCAGGGATCTAACCTGTGTCCCCTGCATTGCAAGGTAGATTCTTAACCACTGGACTACCGGGGAAATCCCAGGAGTCTCTTCTAACTAGACAGAAAGGCGAGAAACTAAACCCTTTTGGTTAAGTTTGTCTGGCACCCACAGATAGTATCATGTTTAAAGGTGAAAGATGGAAAGCTTTCTCCCTAGGATCAGGAACAAGACAAGATGTCTGTTCTCACCACTTCTATTTGACACTATACTGGAGATTCTAGACAAGGCAGTTAGGCAAGCAAAATAATTAAAAGGCGTTCAGATTGAAAGGAAGAAGTAAAGTTGCCTCTATTTGCAGATGTTATGATCTTGTATGTAGAAAATCCTAGAGAATTAAAAAAAAGTACTAGAACATGAGTTCCTCAAGGTTTCAAGATACAAAAACAATATAGAACAATTGTGTTTCTAATGGACTGGCAATGAACAATCCAAAAATAAAATTAATAAATTTACATGAGTATTAACAAGAATAAATAATTGGGAATAAATTTAACAACAGAAGTACAAGACTTGTACACTAAAAAAAACGGCAAGACACTGTTGCAAATGATGAAAGACAAATGCTATGAATGATAAGATCTCGTGTTATGGATCAGAAGACTTAATAAGGCTGGTAATAATGCCCTAGTGGATATGCAGACTCAATACAGTCCTCATCAAAATTCATGGTGTTTTATTTGCAGAAATTGACAAGCTGACCTTAAAATTCACATGGAAATGCATAGGACTCAAAATAGCCAACGCAACCTTGAAAAAGAACAAAGTTCTCAGTTTCAAAACATCCTGCATTGTTGCAGTAATCCAGACAATGTAGCGCTGACATAAGGATAGACATGCAGATCGACAGAATCGAATTGAGACTTGAGAAATAAGTCCTTGCATTTATGGTCAATTGATTTACCACACAACTACCCTTTCCTTGTGGCTCAGACTGTAAAGAATCGGCTTGCAATGAGGGGGACCTGGGTTCAATCCCTGGGTTGGGGAGATCCCCTGGAGAAGGGTTAGGCTACCCACTCCAGTATTCTTGCCTGGAGAATCCCGTGGACAGAGGAGCTTGGCGGACTTCAGTCCATGCAGTCACAGAGATTCAGACACTGAGTGACTAACACTTTCACTTTTTTCACCCTTCAGTCTCTCTCTTCCCTCCCTCAACCAGTTCTGCCCAGTGGTAAACTGAGCCCCTCTCCCTACCTGGTCTCAGTGAGGCCAAAACGTAAGGCAGTTCCACCGAAAAAGGACCATCTTTTCAACAAATGGCACTGGGACCACTGAATATCCACATGCCAAAGAATTAATTTGAGCCTGTATCTTATCCCATTTATAAAATTTAACTTAAAATAGATCATAAGGCTTCATAGAAGAGCAAAACTATAAACCTTTTAGAAAGAAAAAATAGGAGCAAATCATCATGACCTTGGATTAGGCCATGATTTCTTAGATATGACACAAAACCATGTAAGTGACCAAAAAAAAGGGAAATTGGATTTCATCAAAATTAAAAATTTTGTGCTTCCAAGGACACCATTAAGAAAGTGAAAAGAGGGACTCTCTTGGTGGTGCAATGGTTAAGACTCTGAGCTTCTATTGCAGGGGCGAGGATTTTATCCCCGGTCAGGGTTTCTCAGGTGGTTCATGGTAAAGAATCTGCCTGCAATGCAGGAGAACTGGGTTTGATCCCTAGGTCAGAAAGATACCCTGGAGAAGGGAATGGCTACCATCCCAGTATTTTTGCCTGGAGAATTCCATGGAAGGAAGAGCCTCGTGGGCTACAGTCCATGGGGTGGCAAAGAGTCGGACACGACTGGGTGACTATCACTTTTTAGGGAACCAAGGACCCACACTCTGCAGCACAGCCACACACACACACAGAGTGAAAAGGCAAGCCTACAGAATGGGAGGAAATATTTGCAAATCATGTACCCGATAAGAGACCTGTGGAATGAATATTAAAAAAAAAGACCTCTTGCAACTCAATAATACAAAGACAACCCAGTTTAAAAGTGGGCAGAGATTTTTCTCCAAAGAAGATATAGAAATGAACAAAAAAGCATATGAAAAGATGTTCAACATTATTAGTCATGACAGAAATGTAAATCAAAACTTCAGTGAGATACTGCTTCATGACCCCCAGGATGGCTGTAGTAAAAAAGATAGTTAATAACAAGTATTATTGAGGCTATGAAGAAGTTGGAATTCATACCCTGGCAAAGTAAAATGGTGCAGCTGCTTTGAAAAATAGTTTGTCAGTTCCTCAGAGTATTAAACACGGGGTTACCATATGGCCTAACAATTCCACTCCTAAGCTATATACCCTAGAGAAATGAAAACTTCTACACAAGTGAGACATGAATGTTCATACCAGTATTCCTTGCAATAGCCAAAATGTGGAAATGATTGAGCTTGTATCTTTGGGCTTCCCGGGTGACTCAGGGGTAAAGAATCCACCTGTCAAACAGGAGACGTGGGTTGGATCCCTGAGTTGGGAAGTCCCTCTCCCTCTGCCTCCGTCGTACTCACCGTGCCTGAGGATTTCTATTGGGTTTTGAGGTAAGAAAACTTGCTGGTTTTCCTCATGTAACCTCTCAAATCTGTCCTTTGTATTTCGATGCCTTCTCCCCAACTTCCCATATATTAACAAATAATTTTAATAAAATTGACACCCATTGAGTTAAGTAGACCGGCTAGTCCCCAGTGGCCAATAAAACATGCATGTGGGGACTTCCTTGGTAGTCCAGTGGTTAAGACTGTGCTTCCGCTGCAAGGGGGCTTAGGTTCAATCCTTGGTCAGGGAACTAGGATCCCACATTCTTTGTGGCCAATAAAAGCAAATATCATCATGGTAAATGTTAAAAAAAAAAAAAAAACCATCAAAACATGCATGTGGCTGAATCTAGCTTATGAGCCACCACGGAAACTTTAGGTATCCCACGCTGCTGGATGTATTAGCCTGGGATTCTCAGAAGCCCACCTTGAAATGGGGATTTCTGCACAAGGGATTTATAGGACGTGTTCCCAGGAAATTTTGACGGGAGAGTAAGGAAGCAGGATGGAGAAGGGAAGGGGCCCAGGTAAAGGTGCTGGAACAAGCAGAGTCCTGGAAAGGGTAGCTTTGCCTTGTCCTGCAGGAGACTGCTTCAGAGCAGGTCTTGCCAACTGCGGGCAATGGAGCTGTAGGCTCTCTACTCCCATACTCATGGGCTATTGGCTAAGGGCTGACTCTGGGATAAGACAAATATCCAGGGACCTCCTTTTCTCCATTGCACACAGACAGTGAGGCTCCAGAAGCCTGAGGGCAGTGTTCCAAGAAAAACTGGCAGGTGCTGGCTGTTGAGAGTGAAAGTACCCAGAGGAGCCAGTGTGGGGGTCATTGAGGAAGCCACCCAAGGAGCATCCTCTTGCCCATGGAAATACCTGGGTGTGTGATCACAGCAGTAATTGGAAGAAGCTGATATTGAAAAGAGTGAGCTCTGAGGATTGAATTTCCCTAAATCACTTAGAAAAAATGTCATACGGCCAGCAATACTAGTAACTAGAAGCTGGTTCCCTCATGGCTAATCTTGGCAGCCAGTACATTAAGAAGTACTTATAAGTTCATGACAACTGACCCAAATGCAAATAGACCCGTGAAACTCAGAACAAATGATAGAGTCTGAAAGTCCGAGCCAAAGATGTAAAGGCCATTGCAGACTGGAGGAGAGTAAAGAGCAAGACACAAACTATGAGAAATGTGCTAGACCTGTCCTTGTTATAAGAATGAGGCCTAACTCTCAGCTAACATTTCTAGAAAAGAGTGGGAGAGAGGTGTAAGAATCTCCCTCCAATTCCCAGCTGCTGCCCCAGATTCCATGAGGGCTCAGGCGTGGATGCCCCCAGCACCCTTGAGGGAGAACGACTCCACTGTGTTTCTGCATCAGGCCTTGGGAGGTCTTCTGCCATCTTGAGACCAGAGATTTTTAGATTTTCCATCAGGGAATATAATGGCTTTCTTGACAGTCCAGCAGACAGTATGGGACCCTCTTTTATTTTCTGTTTTTGTTGTTGTTGTTGTTGTTGTTGTTAATCACTCTAGCCTGACTCGTGTTCTCAAAGTCCAGTTGCCTGGACTAAATAAATATTCTCAGTCTGCCCTTGAAAATGACGTAGTAATGAACTCAGGATTTGGGAATTCAACTCCACAAATGTTTATTAAGCATCTACTATGTGCCTGGCATTGTGATAGATCTTTGTCACTGTTGTTTAGCCACTAAATCATGGCCGACTCTTGCGACCGCATGGACTGCAGCCTGCCAGACTCCTCTGTCTGTGGGATTTCCAAGGCAATAATGCTGGAGTGGGCCGTCATTGCCTTCTCCAGGGGATCTTCCCACCCAGGTCTCTTGCGTCTCCTGCACTGGCACAGGATTCTTAACAAATGAGCCACAAGGGAAGCCTATGATAGATCTCAGGGGTATAATATTAATAAGGTTTGGGGAGTTCTTTGTTTTGGAATTCCAGTGGAAAAACAACAACCAACAACTTGATGGTGGTTTAGTCACTAAGTCACGTCTGACTCTTGTGATCTCATGGTCCATAGCCCACTAGGCTCCTCTGTCTGTGGGATTCTCCAGGCAAGAATGGAGTGGGTTGCCATTTCCTTCTCCAACAACCAACAACTTAATGGTCACTTAATTTCCCTCCCCACTCTATAGAGAAATTTTTGGACCAAGGCTGAGTTTGATGTGAGTCAAAGATTTTGTATCCATCAGAAAAGTTGGTGAGGCAATTGTGAGCTCAGGGCCATTTGCAAGGCTGTAAAACCAGAATGCAAGTGAAGCCCTTAGATCAGAGAGAAGGGGAGGAGGATTTTATTGAACTGAAAGAACAAGAACTAATCTGAAAACACTTGGGTGTGTGAGATCAGAAGCAATTTGTGGAATTAATTGATAGATACATACTACAATGTTATTAGTGGTTTTCTCCAGGGGATAGGATTTTGGTTGAGTTTAATTTTCTTTCTTTTTTTCTCTCTTTTCCTTAGTTCCTCCCTCTCTCCCTTCCTCCCTCCTTCCCTGCCATCCTTTATGCCTTCCTTCCTCTTTCTTTTTTCTTATGCTTTGTTAGTATTGGATACATTTTCTACAATGTGCCTCTCTCGACTTTCGAAATAAATGGGCTTTATTTTAAAAATCAAATAAAAACTGAGAATATAAGGTATATTGTATTTGAGGCTAAAGGTCAGGCCAGATTGATGCCAAACATAAGCTAACTCTTCAGTGTTCCCCTTTGTGGAGACCCCCATTTCTCCACATCTCTCCTCTAGGCTCCCAGCACTTTGCTGTATTTAGATTGGTGGCATCAGCTCAGGGGAACCAGTGTCTGCTTAAACAGATCCAATTTTAAAATGTCTATTTATTAAAAGGCTTACCACTGTGGTAAAGATCTGCCTGTCAAGTAGGAGACTCAGGCTGTATCCCTGGGTTAGGAAGATCCCCTGGAGAAGGAAATGGCAACCCACTCCAGTATTCTTGTTTGGGAAATTCCATGGACAGAGGAGCCTGGTGGGCTACAGTCCATGGGATCTCAAAAGAGTCGGCCATGACTCTTTATTAAACTATTGATTAAAATAGTTTTTGAACCCCAATCCATATTCTTACTGTTTCCCCCTCTTTAGAGAGTCACAAAATATTTTTTGTGAGAATGACAATAGTTAGGAAACCAAATCACCGCATTATTTTATGTTAAATAAAAACCTTTATTTAACCATCTCCTTTTTTCCATTATGATTTATCATAGGATGTCAAAAATAGTTCCCTGCACTATACAGCAGAACCTTGTTGCTTATCTCTTCTATATGTGTGAGGTTGCATCTACTAACCCCAGCCTCCCACTCCATCTGTTCCCCAAAACTGCACCCCCCTTGGCAACCACCAGTCTGCTTTTCTACCTCCATGAGTCGAATTCTATTTCATAGATAAATTCATTTGTGTTATATTTTAGATTCCACATAAAAGAGATATCATATGGTCTTTGTCTTTCTCTGTCTGACTTAGTTCGTGTAGTATGATAATCTCTGATTTCATGCATGTTGCTGCAAATGACATTATTTCACTCTTTTTAATGGCTGAGTAATATTCCATTGTATACATATTGCTGCTGCTCAGTCACTTGGTTGTGTCTGACTCTTTTCAACCCTTTGGGCTGTAGCCCACCAGGACCCTCTGTCCTTGGGATTTTTCAGGCAAGAATACTCAATTGGGTTGCCATTTCCTCTGCCAGGGGATCTTCCTGACCCAGGGATCAAACCCACATCTCCTCTGTCTCCCGCATTGCAGGCTGACTCTTTACCCAATGAGCCATCAGGGAAGCCTGTCCATTCGTCTGTCAATGGACATTTTGGTAGCTTCCATGTCTTGACTATTGTGAATAGTGCTGCTGTGAAAATGGGTGTACATGTATCTTTTTGAATTACAGTTTGGTCGGTAGGATGTGGTTGTACAAGTTTTTAAAAGCAAGCTATGTAAATAAATTATCAAAGTCTTGGCCCCATAATGAGCCCGGCAGTGATTCAGGATTCTACCAAATGTCTTGGGGTGACCACGGAGGATCTGAATATATTTTTACAAAGCTCAGTCCCATCCAGCCTCTCCTTCCATTTGCTGATTTGTGGCAGGGTTTGAAGCCCTGGCACTGGCAGGGCCGTCCCCTCAGTGCCACTGGCAGGGCCGTCCCCTCAATGCCATTCAGCCCACCCTCTCTAGCAGGGCGATATGGGAGCCAGGGAGCTGGTGGACAAGCCAATCACTGAGTCTGCAGAAATGGGGCAGTCTCTTCTTTGAAAGAGTGCATCTTGGCTACACAGAGGAGAACCTGTGGGCTTCCAGGGTTGGGAAGGAAGCTTTTTTTCTCTTCCTCAACCCTTCAGTCTTCCCACTTTGAGGAAATGACACTTCCACTAGAGATCCCAGAGCCTTCTCCTTTGCCCTTCCCTTCCCACGGCCATCCCATCACCAAGTCCTGCCCACACGCTTCAAACTAGAGCCCCAGTCTCTCCCTGCCTTTCCTTCTCACCTTGGGCAGAGCTGCCATTGTCGTTTGCCTGGATAACCAAAGTCGCTCTCTAACTGGCTCCTCCACTTCTCTAGCTTCTCTCCAACCCAGTTTGAACTCTATGGACTGAAAGTTATTTTTTGAAAAGCAGATCAAATCGTACCCTACTGTTAATTTATTTTTTAATTTTATATTAGAGTATGTTGGGTTAGTTTCAGGTGTACAGCAAAGGGATTCAGTTATACATATATCTATTCTTTTCCCCAATTTCTTCCCATTTAGGAGAAGGCAGTGGCAACCCACTGCAGTACTCTTGCCTGGAAAATCCCATGGACGGAGGAGCCTGGTAGGCTGCAGTCCATGGGGTCGCTGAGGGTCAGACATGACTGAGCGACCTCACTTTCACTTTTCACTTTCATGCATTAGAGAAGGAAATGGCAACCCACTCCAGTGTTCTTGCCTGGAGAATCCCAGGGACGGGGGAGCCTGAGGGCTCCCGTCTCTGGGGTCGCACAGAGTCGGACACGACTGAAGCGACTTAGCAGCAGCAGTAGCAGCAGCAGCAGGTTACTGAGTAGAATTCCTGTGCTATACAGTAGGTCCTTGTTGATTATCTATTTTCTATATAGCAGTGTGTATATGTTAATCCCAACCTCCTAAGTTATCCCTTCCCCTACCTTTCCCCTTTGTTAACCATGTTTGTTTTCTAAGTCTGTGAGTCTGTTTCTGTTTTATAAATAAGTTCATTTGTATCATTTTTTAATATTTCACATATAAATGATAGCATTTATTTGTCTTTGTCTAACTTTCTTCAATTAGTACGATAATCTCTAAGTCCATTCATGCTGCTGAAAATGGCACTATTTTATTACTTTTTATGGCTGAGTAGGAAAATCCCGTGGACAGAGGAGCCTGGTAGGCTGCAGTCCATGGGGTCGCTAAGAGTGGGACATGGCTGAGTGACTTCACTTTCACTTTTCACTTGCATGCATTGGAGAAGGAAATGGCAACCCACTCCAGTGTTCCTGCCTGGAGAATCCCAGGGACGGGGGAGCCTGGTGGGCCGCCGTATATGGGGTCGCGCAGAGTCGGACACAACTGGAGCGCCTCGGCAGCAGCAGCAGTGTTCCATTATGTACCTGCACCACATCCTCACTCTCCATGCATCTGTCAGTGGGCACGTAGGCTGCTTTTATGTCTTTACTGTTGTAAATAGTGTTGCTATGAGTATTGGTGTGTATCTTTTTTTTCTTGTTTAGTACAAAGGACTTTTTTGTTATTTTTATTTATTATTATTATTATTTACTTTATTGCATTGGTTTTGCACGGTGGGAGTGGGGTTCGGGATTGGGAACACGTGTACGAGGACTTTTAATGAAACATCAAAGTCTTCCTCTCCATTCCATTTTCATTCCCCAGAGGCAGCTACCTTTATAACTGGGGTTACATGCAAAACTTTGAATAGTATGCATGTATCTCTGGCTTTTATTTTAGTAACTTCAGATAGTATGTGCATCCTATATAGACTCAACTCACTCCTATTACCCCCACTTTTAGTCTTTCTTAACAGTTTTTGATAAATTATTTTTTAATTCTTCTGTTGGTTACTTTTATACTTTGTTTATTTAAGCCTCCAGTTCTTACTGTCAGTTTCAACATCAACTCTTAACTTCTGGATATGTTAGATAAGGGTGTTATCATCTCAAATCTTCTCCTTTTCATCCCCCTTGTCCACCTCCCAACTTTCTTTGTTTTACTTTTTTTTTAAAGGCTTGGTTGAGATATAATTTACAGTCCATAGGGTTTACCCATTTCAAGTGTACAACATAATGTTTAAAGTGTACGACTCAATGGTTTTTTGTAGATTTACAGTTGTGCAACTATCACCATAATCTTAACTTTAGAACATTTTCATGACCCCTCAGAAGAAATCCCATTTCCATTAGCCATCCCTCCCTATTTCTGCGCAATGTTATGCATCACTAACTTGCTTTATGTCTCCATAGATTGACCTGTTCTGGACACTTCATGGACATGAAATCACTCAATATGTGGTCTTTTGTGACTAGCTTCTTTCACTTTGCAAAATGCTTTGGAAGCATGTACCTTATTCCTTTTTACTGCTGAATAATACCTCATTGTGTGGATATACCACATTTTGCTTTTTTATTTTAGTTGATACACATTTTGGTCATTTGCACTTTTGTTTTGCTATTATGACATTATGACAACATTTCGCTATAAACTGTTAGATTTATTTTTCATTTTATTCTGTAACCGTATTCTGTTATCATCTCATGTCTTTAACCATATTTTATAATCATCTCGTCTGTCTTGACTATGGTTTGATTCTAAAAGTTGGAAAACAAACAACAAATATGATTATGCTATTTTGTGCATGTTGCTTACTACAGCAGCCAAATAGTGCACTAGAATTATATTAACTTCTCTACAAAATTGACATCACGATGTCTTTTCCCCCTGAAGCATCTCTTCTAGAACCTTCCACTTTCTCCCCCAATGTAGACTGACTGCAAGAGGTAATCTGGGGATTGATAATTCCTGGGTGGATCCCACATCTTTCTCTTTTTTGTTTATTCCTTTTGTTTTAAGGTCATTCATCCTCAGGTAACTTCCTCAGAAATAGTTCATGGAGGTAAATTTTTTACATCTTTGAATGTCTGAAGATTTTTTTAAATTTTAATTTCACATTAATTTGGCCAAGTGTAGAATTCTTCATTCAAATCTAGAATTCAGAGAGTCTTGAAATCACTCGATTGTCTTCTGACACCTAATATTACTGATGACAGTTCCTGTGACAGTTGGATTCTCGTTCCCTTGTTTATCACCCTTCTGCTCTGAATCTTTTAATGATCTCTATATGTGTGGTGTTCTAAACTTCATGATGATGGTCTCAAGCATGAATCTTGCTTCATTCATCATGTTAGAAAGGCTCATGTCTCTCTTCAGATCTTGGCAATGTTTTGTCCTTTTTTTAAAAAATAATTTCTTCTCCATTTTTTTTTTTTTTTGCTTCTGTTTTTTGGCAAAGGGTCATAAATGTTGAACCTTGGATGTTACTTTTCATCTCTCTTTTTTTTTTTTCTTAACATTCAAGGAGGTTTTGCCTTTTTTTTTTTTTTTGACTTTATCTGTTGTTGTTGTTTAACTGCCAAGTCATGTCCGACTCTTCTGACCCCATGGACTGCCAGGCTCCTCTGTCCATGGGATTTCCCAAGCAAGAATACTGGAGTGGGCTGCTATTTCTTTTTCCAAGCATGTATCTTTTTGAATCATAATTTTCTCCAGATACATGCCCAGGGTTAGGATTGCTGATCATATGGTAGCTCTATTTTTAGTTTTTTCAGGAACCTCCATACTGTTCTCCATAGTAGCTGTATCAGTTTATATTGCCACCAATAGTACAATAAGGTCCACTTTTCTCCAGCATTTACTGTTTGTAGACTTTTTGATGATGGCCATTCTGACTGTTGTGAGGTAGTATACCTCATTGTCGTTTTTATTTTTAAATTTTTATTTATTTATTTTCGGCTCCATTGGGTCTTCATTGCTATATATGGGCTTTTTTTCTAGTTGCCACAAGCAGCAGCCACTCTTCATTGTGGTGCATTGGCTTCTCATTGTGGTGGATTCTCCTCTTGCAGAGCACGGGCTCCTCAAGCTTCTGTAGTTGTGATGCATGAGCTCAGTAGTTGCAGCTCGCAGGCTCTAAAGCACAGGCGCAATAATTGTGGTACACAGGTTTAGTAGCTCCAAGGCATGTGGGATCCTTCCGGATCAGGGATTGAACCGATGTCTCCTGCATCGGCAGAGAGAATCTTTACCATTGAGCCATGAGGGAAGCTCCTTCATTGTAGTTTTGATTTGCATTTCTCTAATAATTAGTCATATTAAGCATATTTTCATGTGCTTTTTGGCTATCTGTATGTCTTCTTTGGAGAAATGTCTATTTAGATCTTCTATCAATTTTTGATTAGGTTATTTTTTTATATTTATATTGAGCTGCATGAGCTGTTTGTATATTTTGGAGCTTAATCTCTTATTAGCCATATTGTTTGCAAATATTTTCTCCCATTCTGTGGGTTGACCCAAGGCAATCTGCAGATTCAGTACAATCTCTTTCAAATAACCAGTGGTATTTTTTGCAGATCTAGAACAACAACAACAAAAAAATCTTAAAATTTACACAAAAACACAAAAGATCCTGAATAGCCAAAGCAATCTTGAGAAAGAAAAACAGCTGGAGGAATCAGGCTCCCTTACTTCAGACTATACTATAAAGCTATCGTAATCAAAACAGTATGGTATTGGGACAAAGACAGACTTATAGATCAGTGGAACAGAATAGAAAGCTCAGAAATAAAGCCACATACCTATAGTCTATCTACAACAAGAGGCAAGAATATACAATGGAGAAGAGACAATCTCTTAAATAAATGGTGCTGGAAAAACTGGACAGCTACATGTAAAAAAAATGAAATTAGAACATTATTTAACACCATACACAAAAATAAACTAAAAATGGATTAGAGACCTAAATGTAAGACCAGATACTATAAAACTCTCAGAAGCAAGCATAGGCAGAACTCTGACATAAATTGCAGCAATATATTTTTTGACCCACATCCTGGAGTGATGAAAATAAAAATAAACAAATGGGACCTAATTAAGCTTAAAAGCTTTTGCACAGCAAAGGATAACATCCCCTGTTTAAAAGCTACCAAAGGCGTCCCATCCCATGATACTCAGGACAACCTTCAGACTCCTCATTACTGCTCATTCTGCCTTCCAGTCTCCACCCCTACCCTTGGCCGAGTTTGTGCTTCCCTTCTTCCCCCCAACTCTTACCCTTGTTGTGACCCCTTGAAACAACCAGCTCGGGGACTTCACAAATACAAGGACCAGCCCTCCCCAGTAGCACCTACTAAACTCTCCTCATTCCTCAGATGTGGGGAGATTTCTTTGGCCTTGGGCCCACCCCAACTAATTAGGGTCCCCTGCTTCTCTTTCATAAAACTTAAGCTTTCTTCCTTGAAAAATTAGGGCACACGGTATTTACATGTGTGATTGAATTGATTCATTTAATACTTGCTTCCCCTTCTAGTCTATAAGCTCCAGAAAAACTAGCAGTGTCTGCTTATAATAGGTTACCAGTAAATATATATTGAATGAATAAATTAATGGGAACAAAGTGCTGTCTCTTTCTACCTGGACTTGGAAAGCAGATTTTTCCCATCAGGACACCCCTAACAATTTCTTCTTCCAGTCTTTTTAGCCTTAACACTTAGTTTATAACCCTTTAATAATCTCCCAGACTGCTGTAGTTCCCCCTGACAAAATCACCAATCTCCTTTTAGCTGAGAAGCCCAGTCTGGCAACTTATGTTTTAAAATATTTCTGGTCAGTGCTGAGAGTCATGGAAGATACCCCATGATTCTGACAGGCAGCATCCTTCTCAAACTCCACCACAAAAATCTCAAACTAATGCTGGAACTGACAGATCTTTCAATTTTGCTCAAAATCATGGCTCATGCTGCCTTGAAAATGTTCTGGACTTAGAGTTTTCTTGCTCCCTCCCTCCCTGCCTATCTTCTCCCCTTTATTATTTTCTCTCTCTCATTCATTTAATGATTCACTCATTGTTTTGTTTTCAATCCTGAATGGAATATTTCCTTTCCTGTCTTGAGATCAGAGCTAGAAGGCAGTAAATGTACTTAGAATGAGGATCCAAAGCCATTCCTCACAGTGGCTTTGAGTCTCCCGACAACCAAAGTGAATTTGTTCCTTGTGACCCTGTTTGGACCCTCTGCATGATTGCTGAGTTGGCTGTGTAACAACAGTCAGTGCCCTCTGCAGAAGGCAGCGCCTGTGAATGGGGCAACAAAGACCCAAGCTGGGTGGGGGCCCTTGGCATTCACATCAAAGAGGAGGATCTGACCGATGAAATCGATGAAGTGTGAAATGCTGTTCCTCACGACGAGGCTCCATTTAGCACCTCAGCCCAGGGTTTTAGCAGAGAGAAAATCTTCTGGAATCGATACTACTATCATTTCACAAAATTACAGTATTGTGTCCTGAAAATGAGCCATAAATCAACTGCAGGCTTCACTTGCTGGAGGAAACAGCTTTGCTGTGAGAAAGCTGGTGACGGGAGCACATTTCAGCAGCTCAGGGGGTCTGGGCCTCTCCTATGGCTATTACCCAGCTGGGGAGGCAGGTGATCTGGAGGGAGGGTCCTGAGCTCACAGCGTCGCTAGAGGCAGGCCAGGGGTCTTGGGTGTGCTGGAAATGTGGCTCAGCTGAAATCAAACAAAATCTCAGAACCTCAAAATCCAGTCAAACAGAGACTGCTGAGAGGAAATCGGGAGTTTCTGGCCTCTCAGGTGATCCGCAGCCCACTCACAGGCCCAAATTTCATTCTTTCTGGCATGGCCTGCCTTGGTGAGATATCAAGCATGTAGATCTCAATTCCAGAAGCTGCCTGGGAGGCTGGTGGAAGGGAATTCTTATTTGCTGTAGAGCTCCTGACCCTCCACCACACAGGGTCATGTTGGGGGCTTGCTTTCTTCTCTTTGGTTCCTGTTTAATACATATTCACAAAAGGCCAGAGGTCTGAGCACTGCTGTCCTGGTTACAGGACTTCAGGAAGTCTGTGGAAACAGTGGGCATGAGGGCCAGGGGTTATCACAAGCCCCAGTTCAGAAGCCTTAAGATGAACCAGGCTGACCAGCCTAGGAAGGTCCCACGTGGCATCCACTGGGTGGGTCTTGCGCTATCACTTTGCTGTCCCACAAAATTGCAACTGCAGCAGAGCACAGACTCTGCCTTTCACTTCTCATAGTCTTCCCTGGTCCTGCTGCTGCTGCTGCTAAGCCGCTTCAGTCGTGTCTGACTCTGTGCGACCCCAGAGACGGGAGCCCCCAGGCTCCCCCGTCCCTGGGATTCTCCAGGCGAGAACACTGGAGTGGGTTGCCATTTCCTTCTCCAGTGCATGAAAATGAAAAGTGAAAGTGAAGTCGGTCAGTCGTATCTGACTCTTTAATGACCCCATGGACTACAGCCCTGGTCCTAGCAGAGTGCAAAATACCAAAATATGTAACTAGTGAGATCGAGAACTAAATAGCCTTCTGACTGCCAAGACAAAAGGGAAAAATAAATCCAGGTCATAGAATTTTAATTATCTGGGCATTTATCTGCCACTGAATTTTAAAAGGAATTTATTTTGATGGGTAGTTATCTGAGGGACATTAGAAAGCCAAATGAAAACTATTTCAACAGGGTTTCCATGAAAGATTAAGAAATATTTTTCATAAGCTATACCATTGACCTTCTCTGGCCCCGTTTCTTCACCTATAAGTAGGAATAGTAATAAAGACATTCTCATCATTGTATCATATAATGTCATTTATTAACATATATATTCTTGTTCTATAATACAATTGAGATATCAGAGTATGGTTGTGAATTTTTAAAAGTTCATGTAGAAGAACACCTTTTTCAAATGGCAAAGTGCCATGTGAGCATCATATTACCTTGACATAGGATCATCATTACCACTCCCCACAGTGTGCCGTTAACAGAATGTGGTTAACAAGGAAGTTCAGCTTTTGTCCAAAGCAGTGGGGTCCCCCTCAACACCCCATGCCACCTCCCACACAAAGGCAGGGAAGGCTCTGTTCAAATACTCCAGAGAGTCTCTTGTAGGAGAACCTGCCTTCCCCCTAAGTTAAGCTGCCACTGTTTCCGCTTTCTGTGAAAGCAAAAATAATTACAAATGGTCTCTTTCTTGAGTGTTTTCCATGTGACAAGCATGTGTTATTTCATTGAATCCCTGGTGCAATGGAGATGGTGCTATTAGCTCTCCATATTTCACAGGAGAAAACTGAGGAATGTAGAGATTAAGTGACTGGCTCAAGGTCCCGCTGAGGGGGAGATTTGAACCTGGGTTGGCTTGACTCCAGAAACCACATTCTGTTACTGCCAAGCTGTTCTAAGCATGCAAGAGACAGTTTCTGGCTCCTCTCCTATGATAAGAGGGCCTGTCCTTTGACTAGTGGGTACTGTGATTTGGGCCTGTGAACACTTCTTAAATGATTGTCAAAGAGATTTTCTCTACTAGTAAAGAAGTAAAATGTCCAGTGTCCGTGAGAACGGAGGGTGGGCTGTCGTTCCTCGGAGGAATGTAAGGTGAACAGCCTCTAGGGGCGCTGTGGAGCATAGCGCTGTACGGAGTTGACTTCTTGGGAAGATCCATCCTGCATATGTGCTCACACATGAGCACAAAGCTGCTGGCTCTTCATCACCTCCATTCTTGGGCAATGACTCCCTGGGTCCGTGGTCAGGGGATCTTTGAAGAGACATGATCGGTGGCTCTGCAGACCCACCGTTAAGTCAGACTCTGACTTCATGCATCCTCTGGATCATGTCCTGCCTCTGCCTTATGAGTCAGCCTCCACCTTCTGCTGCCAGAAACTGATGAGGTGGAAATAGTCATTGAGCCTTTGTGTTGCCCTGCTGGACCCGGGACCAGTGCTTGCCTTGTCACTCTCCGCTGAACCTAACGGTGTGATTTTGCTTCCCTCCCTCGAGATTGCAGAATGTCCTCGATGGGTCTCATGTCCCTGCAATGGAAAGGCTGGGAGAGCGAGCTTAGATCTTCTTGACAGCATCAAGGCCACACTGGCATTTCTGTGCATTTTCACCTGGAACTTGGCCACACGGACCCACTGCAGGTCCCCTGAACCCAGGCAGAACTCTTTCCATCCATGACCTTGAGCATTTGGCTCCTGTCATTCCCTACAGCCTTCCCTGACCTCTCAGGGCGAGGGTTGGTCCCTGCTGTGGTCTTCGTCTGTGCCCTCCTGTGCATCGGTCAGAGCTTCCAGCACCTTGCCTTCTGTCAGGTATTTCTTCGCTTGTTTTCTTCCTTTGTGATAGCATTAGTCCACCAGCATGTGGTCAGAACTGTGTTTGTTGAGGGGATGGATGAATGATGCTATGTCTCTGTGGGTTTTGCCCTCAGCACTTGGCCTTCTCTTCTCTACCAGCTGAAACTTACTTAGGGCAAGTGACAAAGATGGGAGTTTGGATCCAGCTTCCATGGCCTCTGCTGTGGCCTCTCTGTGTCTCTAGTGTCTGCCTCCCTGCATCACTCTCTGGCTCCTTGGGTTGAAAAATAGGTCTGAAGTCCAGTTGGAAAAGGGGCCTTGTCTTGACCAGACTGTAGGAAGTCTCTGACATTTTTCAGTCACTGTCTCACTGTCGCTTCATTTGCTGCTTGTCTAGGTGACCACTTCTCCCCCCGTGAACCAAGGGATCACACAAGATAGAGAAAACTGGAGGCGTTCAACCCAGAGGAGATGTGCAAGTGTCTCTTATCCCCAGTCCCTGTCATTGCTGCCCTTCTCGCTAAAGACAGTGCTCCCGATTCTGTGTTTCTCTTCCACAGAGTTCCCCAGCCTGACCCATTTCCCCCTTGCTAGTCTATAGCCTGGCCCCTCCAGGAAGCCCTGGGGATGTTTGGTGGCCTACTTTTCTTTCCTTCCTTTGACTTCCCAGGCCATCCAGGAGAATGCCAGCAGAGCAGGATCATGGAAGCCAGAATTAGGGGTCTTCCAAGCATTGCTCCCCACCCTTCGCCATGTAGCTGTAGGAAAGCCAGGGGGAAGCTTGCATAGCTTCTGGCTTGGGCTCTGTTTTGTTTTTCTTTTTTCACCTTTACTTCTTTTAGATTTATGTATTTTTAATTGAAGGATAATTGCTTTACAAGATTGCATTAGTCTCTGCCATACATCAACGTGCATCAGTCATAGGTACACAGCTGTCCCCTCTCTCTGGGGCCTCCCTCCCATCTCCCACCTGTTCCCACCCCTCTAGGTTGTCATGGAGTCCTGGTTTGAGTTCCCTGAGTCATAGAGCAAATTCCCATTGGCTATCTGTTTTACACATGGCAGTGTATATGCTTCCATGCCAGTCTCTTCATTTGTCCCACCCTCTTCTTCCTCCCCTCTTCCCATGTCCATAAGTCTGCTCTCTCTGTCTGCATCTCCATTGCTGCCCAGCAAATAGGTTCATTAGTACCATCTTTCTACATTCCATATAGATGCGTTACTATGTGATGTTTGGTTTTCTTTTTCTGGCTCGCTTCACTCTGTATAGTAGCCTCTAGGTTCATCCACCTCATTAAAACTGACTCAAATGCGTCACCTTTACTTTTTGTTTTAATTGAAGTATAGTTAATTTACAATGTTGTGCTAGTTTCTGGTTACAGCGAAGTAATACATCTCTCTATATATATTCTTTTCCATTGTTTCTATTACAGTTTATTATAGAATATTAAATATAGATATATGAGTTATATATATAAATATAGTTTATAGTTAAAATTCTTTTGAATTGGATTACAATTGATTTACAATGTCATGTTAGTTTCAGGTGTACAACACATTGACTCAGCTATATATACATGTATACGTATATATACATTCAGGGAACAATATCTTGTTATAAACTAAAATGGAAAAGAATCTGAAAAAATGTATGTGTGACGTTTTAGTCTGTAACAAGACTTTGTTCCCTGTGCTATACACGAGGGCCTCATTTATCTGTTTCTTAAACGTTAGTTTGATTCTGCTCATCTCAAACTCCTAATTTATCCCTCCTCCCTTGAGCTATGTTTTTCACATTGGCAGGATAGACAAGTCTTGGGCAACTTTGACAACAAAAATAACAAGTGTAGCTGTGAAGGGAAACAGTTACTAGCGCACTCCTCCTCGCTGTTGTGTGCACTGCGGATCCCTCGTCTTGGACATGAATGGAGAGAGGAGGCAGCCAGGCCGGCCTCCACGGGCCTTTGTTGAGTCATCATCAGATATTGGGGTCCAGAAAGTGGGGAGGGGTGTCCACTCCACTGATGGCCTGATGCTGGAGCCACCCCACAGGCTGCCTTGACTCATCCCCCGATCCTGTGTTGCCCCACATACACCCACTTATTTGAGCATCCTCCGTCCCTCCCACGGCTGACAAGAGGCAGCCCACAGGAATCAGTAGGTGGAACTTGGATGCAGACAGCACATTTTCTATCTTGATGTTCTACCAGGGTCTGTGGGAGTGATGACAAGAATTTCCTTCTGGCTGGCTGAGTTCATGGCTCTCTGAGGCCAGGGACAAGGCAGTCAATCTCCTGGAACCTCATTTGCCTCATCCGTACAAGGTGGGTATCCCAGGAGTGGCCACCTCACACCTTCTGCTGCTGTGGTTGTTTGGCCACTCAGTCGTGTCTGACTCTTTGCAGAGTCTTACTCCCCAGTGTGCCATCTGGTGACATCTGCTCTAGGCTGAGCAGGTGCTCCAATCCCATCTTTCCTTCGAGGTGCCTGTCTTCAGAATTTGAGTTAATTCTTTAACCAGAGTCCTCAGTTTTCTTATAGGTTCAAGGGAAGTTGTGGATTTGCACAATGTTCCGCTTTTTTCTTGTTGTAAGGTGGGGAGTGATGCTTTCCCAGCTTTTCACATCTGAAGTAGAAGTGAGAAGTCCATCTTTACTTTTTTGATTTTTAGCTAAAGTATAGTTGATTTTCAAAGTTGCTGGTGTTCAGCAAAGTGATTAAGCTATATGTATGTATCAGTGTAGTTCAGTTCAGTCTCTCAGTCGTGTCCAACTCTTTGCGACCCCATGGACCGCAGCATGCCAGGCCTCCCTATCCGTCACCAACTCCCTGAGCTTGCTCAAACTCATGTCTATTGAATTGGTGATGCCATTCAACCATCTCATCCTCTGTTGTCCCCCTCTCCTCCCACCTTCAATCTTTCCTTCATCAGGGTCTTTTCCAATGAGTCAGTTCTTTGCATCAGGTGGCCAAAGTATTGGAGTTTCAGCTTCAATGTCAGTCCTTCCAGTGAATATTCAGGACTGATTTCCTTTGGGATGGACTGGTTGGATCTCCCTGCTGTCCAAGGGACTCTCAAGAGTCTTCTCCAACACCACAGTTCAAAAGCATCAGTTCTTCTGTGCTCAGCTTTCTTTATAGTCTAACTCTCACATCCATACATGACCACTGGGAAAACCATAGCCTTGACTACATGGACCTTTGTCGGCAAAGTCATGTCTCTGCTTCTTAATGCACTGTCTAGGTTTGTCATAACTTTTCTTCCAAGGAGCAAGCCTTTTAATTTCATGGCTGCAGTCACCGTCCACCATGATTTTGGAGGCCAAGAAAATAAAGTCTGTCACTGCTTTCATTGTTTCCCCATCTATATGCCATGAAGTCATGGGACCAGATGCCATAATCTTAGTTTTTGAATGTTGAGCCTTAAGCCAGCTTTTTCACTGTCCTCTTTCACCTTCATCAAGAGGCTTTTAGTTCCTCTTCACTTTCTTCCATAAGGGTGGTGTCATCTGCATATCTGAGGTTATTGATATTTCTCCCAGCAATCTTGATTCCAATTTGTTCTTCATTCAGCCCAGCATTTCGCATGATGTACTCTGCATATAAGTTAAATAAACAGGGTGACAACATACAGCCTTAACATACTCCTTGCCCAATGTTGAACCAGTCTGTTGTTCCATGTTCGGTTCCAAATGTTGTTTCTCAACCTGCATACGGGTTTCACAGGAGGCAGGTATGGTGATCTGGTAAGAAAAGTCTTCTGAGAGAACCAAAAATGATATTTATAAGAAAATACTTTATTAACCATAAATCAGTGGACCTCAGTGTATGGTCTGTGGACACCAGTGGGCTCTGAAACCCTTGTAGAGTGTCTCAGAAGTCAAAACAATCTTTATAACCACACTGAGGCTTCATTTGCCTTTTTCACTGCTGCTGCTGCTGCTGCTGCTAAGTCGCTTCAGTCGTGTCTGGCTCTGTGCGACCCCATAGATGGTAGCCCACCAGGCTCCCCCATCCCTGGGATTCTCCAGGCAAGAACACTGGAGTGGGTTGCCATTTCCTTCTCCAATGCATGAAAGTGAAAAGTGAAAGTGAAGTCGCTCAGTCGTGTCTGACCCTCTGCAACCCCTTGGACTGCAGCCCACCAGGCTCCTCCATCCATAGGATTTTCCAGGCAAGAGTGCTGGAGTGGGGTGCCATTGCCTTCTCCGCCTTTTTCACTAGGGTTGACATTTTCACTATTGGTGCAGATGCAATAGTGGGTCAAATGCTGGCCCTTTGGTGTGAGTCAAGTAAGTGTAGCAACTATGGTAGCAGTAATTACATTCTTCACCCCTTGAACTTGAAGAGAAAAAGAGGCCAGTTGCAGTTAAGAATATTTTTGATGAAAACAAGAATATCTTTGATGAATCAGTAAAAATATTAATTTTATTGAATTGCAATTCTTGAATACACACCTTTTTAATATTCTATGTGATGAAAAGGAAACTACACATAAAGCACTTAAAGGACAGTCTAAAGTTCATCTTGAGGAAAAGTGTACAGTTATTTGAGTTTTGAGATGAACTAGCCACTTCTTTTATGCAACACTATTTTTACGTAAATGATCAACTTAACATTCATAGGTATTTGGCAGATGTTTTCTCGAAGATAGTGAAGTGAACCTGTCATTTCACAGGTTTTTTTTTTTTTATCAATGATACGATCTGAGCTTTCATGCATAAACTAGAATTTTGGAAAATTTGTATTTGCCTTTCTAAGCTTGGCAGTGTCCCAATGCTTTAACATTTTCGTGATGCCGTTTTAACATACGTAATGACATCTTTCAAGGTTTGAAAGATCTGCAATGAGTTCATTAAACCGATCATGTCTCAAGTGACTAATGCATGGTGCTATGGTATATGAAAGATCCATTGGAAATTGAAGATTTTAATGAAAATGTATGATTTTACAGTTATTTGTCGAGTTTTAATATAGTATCAAAGAATAGCCAGAACCTCCTGAAAAAGCTATTTTAATACTCCTCCCTTTTTCAACTACATGTGTACTTGAACCAAAACAACATTTTTGCGATAGGTAGAATGCAGAAGCAGCCAGATAGTAAAAACTTTGAGAAATATAAAACAATGCCACTCTTCTCTTTATATTTTTATTTTCAGAAATATGATCTTTTCAGAAAAATATTATTTCATTTTAAAATGAAATGATTTTATGATATTTTAAAAGAAATTAGTAAAGTAAATATTTTAATTTATATTATGGTAAATGTTTGTAGATAAAACCCATATTAAAAATGCTCTATTTGTGTCTTAGGAAATTTTAAGAGTGTAGTGCTCCTGACACTAAAGGTTTGAGAACCACTGCCATGGAAAACAGTATACATTTCAGGTCTTTTTAATCATTTCTCTCCCAGTTCTTAAAATGGATTTCTAATGGTGACCTCAGGCTACAGCTTCTGTTCTCAGGGAAAGAGTCACCCGCTTGCTTTCATTTTACAAAGTAAGGCTGAGGAGCTTTCCTTGAGACTGAGGGTTCCAATAAAGTCTTCCGTAAAGGGGGCACTGTCGTGAATTCTTCTCAGGCCACACAAAGGCAGAGGAGCCATTCAGTTTTGTAGCAGGTAAATTTCCTTAGCTGCCAGCATGGGCTCCAGAGTCCGTCTTCAAATAGCATATCAGTGTGGCCATTCTGATCCACATCTTCATTATATTTAGGCTGGGCAAGCTGCGTGACCTGCTCCTCCCCGTGCCCCGACTTCTGCCTCTTCAGCCAGGTGCATGATTACTATGGGGACAGCCACTTTGCAAACTGTGACCTGCCCCTGTGGCTACAGTTGTTTGGCCAGTTGAAGTATATCTCTGTAATTTTTGGACACGGGATTCAGAGGGTCAAATCAGCCTCATTCCGGTTGTGTAAAGATACAGCACGTAAAATTTGGAGCCTTTATTGTCCATGTTGGCTGCCACGGACTGGGGAGCAGAAGATGGGAACAAAAAAGGTTTGCAAGGAAAAGTCAAGATGAGACAGCAGGAGTAATGTTCTGCATCCTAGCCTACTTGCAGTGTTTCCTCAGACCCAGCCACATCCCTGTGAGTCACCCACCGCCCCCACCACCACTCCCAAGCCCCAGCTTTTGTTTGCTCAAGCAGGGCTGAGTTGCTAATCAGTACCAGAGACTACTCTCTTCGTAGCCTCAGCATGGCACACACTCAGGAAACAGTAATTTGCTGTGCTAAATGGATGACAGATAACTTTGCATCCAATGGAGGCAGCAAATCAATTGTCCTTGGGTTTAAGCAGAACCTGCTGTCTGGCACGTCGTGAGCTCCTCTGGGTCCAGGTTGATGCTACATGACTCTACACAGTAAAGTCCTTGGAGGCTGGAAAATGCAATTGTCCTGGAACTTTCCGAGGAGTCACATGTTTCCTTGTTCTTATGAAATTCTGGCTAATGAGTGGGTAGACGAAGGTTTGTTGCCCTGACTACTTCTACCATTTCTTTATGCTTTCGGAGAAAGATTATTTTCTAACCCAGAGGCTTTACTGAGGAACACAGAGGTATTCTATCACGATACAACTGGCTGGTTCAGAGTTCTTAATCTGAGATATGAGAATAACATTTAGGAATCTGGATAGAATGGGAAAAAATTACTTCTACATTTTCACTAATCTCTAACTGTAAATTAGCATTGTCTTCAGTTATTCATGTGGATAGCAAACCACAGCCATGTAAGCAAGATCCACCTATAATAATTAAAATGAGTCATGGGTATGAAATGTATAGTGTATAATTATATAGCCAGTAACCATGTAATACATTTATATGGTGACATATCATAACTAGACTTGTTTCGCTGATCACTTTGAAATGTATAGGAATATTGAATCACTGATGTGTAACATGAAGTAACAGTATTGCAGATCAATTATACTTCAAAAACAAACTCATAGTAAAGGAGATCAGATTTGTGATTACCAGAGGCAGAGTGAGGAAGGAGGAATTAGATGAAGACAGTCAAAAGATATGTCAGCTTAAAAAATAGTCACATCCTGAAAGTTGAGAGTTATGTTTTATTCAGCAGAAATTTTTAGGACTTAAGCCTGGGAGGCAGCATCTCAAGTAGCCTTGAGAGAAATGCTCCAGGGAGGCAAGGGAAAGGAGCCAGGGTTATATAGAAGTCTTACAACCAAGGGCAGGGAGACAGAATATCAAAAGATTATTGTAAATTAAAGAAACCAGTTATCCCAAGTTAAGGAATTTAGTGCTTTTCTATGTATGGGACAATGCAAGAGTCTGGGCTCACTGAAATCATTCTTGTCATATGCACCTCAGCTATCCTGGGCCAGTATCCTGAATTGTTCCTCTGTGCTCCCCATAGCGAGTGGCTGCAGCCTGATGGCTGCTGGAGCTCAGGTATTGTTCTCCTTCCTGGTTGCCATTGGGGCTCAGAGATTCACATTTGGAGGGCGAAAATCTCTGATGACTGTAACATTCTTGTTTACTGATGTGGCAGGAAATACTCCATTCCTCAGGCATAAAATTCCACCTATCAAATAAGTACTAGGGATATAATGTACAGCATAATAAATATAATTAAGACTACTGTGTTTATATATGAAGTTATTAAGAGAGTAAATCCTGAGTTCTCATCACAAGGAAAAATTCATTTTTCTGTTTCTTTAATTTTGTGTCTATATGAGATGATGGATACTCACTAAACTTATTGTGATGATCATTTCACGATGTGTGCAAGTCAGATCATTATACTATACTTATACAGTGTTGGAATGCAAAGTCTAGTGAGCCTTAGGAAACTTCACTTCAAACAAAGCTAGTGGAGGTGATGGAATTTCAGTTGAGCTATTTCAAATCTTAAAAGATGATGCTGTGAGAGTGCAGCAATCAATATGCCAGCAAATTTGGAAAACTCAGCAGTGGCCACAGGACTGGAAAAGGTCAGTTTTCATTCCAGTCTCAAATAAAGGCAATGCCAAAGAATGCTCAAACTACTACACAGTTGCACTCATCTCACACACTAGCAAAGTAATGCTCAAAATTCTCCAAGCCAGGCTTCAACAGCTCGTGAACAGGAAAGATATACCCATTTGAATGCAGAGTTCCAAAGAATAGCAAGGAGAGATAAGAAAGCCTTCCTCAGCAATCAATGCAAAGAAATAGAGGAAAACAATAGAATGGGAAAGACTAGAGATCTCTTCAAGAAAATCAGAGATACCAAGGGAACATTTCATGCAAAGATGGGCTCGATAAAGGACAGAAATGGTAGGGACCTAACAGAAGCAGAAGATATTAAGAAGAGGTGACAAGAATACACAGAAGAACTGTACAAAAAAGATCTTCATGACCCAGATAATCACAAAGGTGTGATCACTCACCTAGAACCAGACATCCTGGAATGTGAAGTCAAGAGGGCCTTAGGAAGCATCACTACGAACAAAGCTAGTGGAGGTGATGGAATTCCAGTTGAGCTATTTCAAATACTGAAAGATGATGCTGTGAAAGTGCTGCACTCAATATGCCAGCAAATTTGGAAAACTCAGCAGTGACCACAGGACTGGAAAAGGTCAGTTTTCATTCCAGCCCCAAAGAAAGGCAATGCCAAAGAATGCTCAAACTACTGCACAATTGCACTCATCTCATACGCTAGTAAAGTAATGCTCAAAATTCTCTAAGCCAGGCTTCAGCAATAAGTGAACCGTGAACTTCCAGATGTTCAAGCTGGTTTTAGAAAAGGCAGAGGAAGCAGAGATCAAATTGCCAACATCCACTGGATCATGGAAAAAGCAAGAGAATTCCAGAAAAACATCTATTTCTGCTTTATTGACTATTCCAAAGCCTTTGACTGTGTGAATCACAAAAAACTGTGGAAAATTCTTCAAGAGATGGGGATAACCAGACCACTTGACCTGCCTCTTGAGAAACCTATATGCAGGTCAGGAAGCAACAGTTAGAGCTGGACATGGAACAACAGACTGGTTCCAAATAGGAAAAGAAGTACGGCAAGGCTGTATATTGTCACCCTGCTTATTTAACATATGCAGAGTACATCATGAGAAATGCTGGGCTGGAAGAAGCACAAGCTGGGATCAAGATTGCTAGAAGATATATCAATAACCTCAGATATGCAGATGACATCACACTTGTGGCAGAAAGCGAAGAACTATAGAGCCTCTTGATGAAAGTGAAGGAGGAGAGTGAAAAAGTTGGCTTAAAACTCAACATTCAGAAAGCTAAGATCATGGCATCTGGTCCCATCACTTTATGGCAAATAGATGGGGTAACAGTGGAAACAGTGACAGACATTTTTTTGGGCTCCAAAATCACTGCAGATGGTGACTGCAGCCATGAAATTAAAAGACACTTGCTCTTTGGAAGAAAAGTTATGACCAACCTAGACAGCATATTAAAAAGCAGAGACATTACTTTGCCAACAAAGGTTTGTCTAGTCAAGGCTATGGTTTTTCTAATAGTCGCGTGTGGATGTGAGAGTTGGACTATAAAGAAAGCTGAACGCTGAAGAATTGATGCTTTTGAACTGTGGTATTGGAGAAGACTCTCGAGAGTCCCTTGTACAGCGAAGAGATCCAACCGGTCCATCCTAAAGGCAATCAGTCCTGAATATTCATTGGAAAGATGATGTTGAAGCTGAAACTCCAATACTTTGGCCACCTGATGTGAAGAAGTGACTCATTGGAAGAGACTCTGATGCTGGGAGAGATTGAGGGCAGGAGGAGAAGGCAATGACAGAGGATGAGATGGCTGGATGGCATCACCAACTCAATGGACATGAGTTTGGGTAAACTCTGGGAGTTGGTGGTGGACAGGGAGAATTGGTGTGCTGTGATCCATGGAATTTTAAAGAGTCGGACACGACTGAGTGCTGAACTGAACCGAACTGAATACAGTGTTGTATGTCAATTACATCTCAGTAAGACTAGAAGAAAAAAATAAAATCTTTTCTATAAAGGAATGCAAAGTAATAGGGGAGGTGAGTCAAGAGAAAGTTAAGATGGAATATAATTACATTATATTCATATTTTCCCAGTTTTAAACATTAAAAATGTAGGGGAAAATATTACAGATATTTCCATGGCACATGAAAATGCTGCAGATATCAGGAAATTCGCTGGTGGTCCAGTGGCTAAGTCTTTGTGCTTTCAGTGCTGGGGGTGCAGGTTCAATCCCTGGTCAAGGAACTAATAAATGTTGCAGATATCTGGGAAAACTGAGTTCATCATACTCCAAAAATATGGCATTTATTAGACCTTCCACTAGATTCTATTATCTCACACATATATTTTTTCATTAAACATTTTAGTATTTTGGTTGACTACATTTCTGTTTATTTAGTAGATTTTGTTTCATCCAGTAAAAAGCCTAATTCTAAGAATGGATTGATGGAATTCTTTCAGCTTCAAAAATAGAACAAACAAAACAGGAAAAAACCCCAATACCCTAAACTAAACACTGGTTTAATTTACCTTCTTAAAAGCAGAATGACACACAAGAAGTAGAGATATGGTAGAAATACTACAAATAAGACTTCATGACTACATAGGGTGGATTTCATTCATAGTATTATTCTAGTTATTTAATACTGGGTAATAAACACTGAAGTTTAGTGTCTTAAATTAGCAAGAGTCACTTATTTTGCATATGAATTTTTAATCTAGGAAGACCTTGGAGGCAGTAGCTCCTCTCTGCTCCACATGGCAGCAGCTGGGGAAGCTTGACTATGGCAGGAAGTTCCACTTCCAAGATGAGTCACTCAACTAGCTGGCAAGTTGGTCTTGCTGTTGATGGAGAAGCCAGACAGGGCTGTCAGCCAGGACCTCCACTTCCCTCAATGGTGGTCTCTCCATTGGTCCCTCAGGCTCCCAACTGCGTGATGTCTGGATGCCAAGAGATTATTTGAGACATTGAAGGCTGCTGTTGCTCAAGACCTGAGCCTGGAAATTTGAGCAGTGTCCCTTCCACTGTATTTTCTTGCTAAGTAGTCAGAGGGCCCAGTCAACTTCAAGGGGAAGGGACCCATCTCGTGCTGTGGGGGATGTCAAATAACTTATAGGCAGCTTTTATCTGTCACAGATGTGATCTACAATTTCCCTTGGAACTTCTTTTTAAACCGTTTTTTTGAATTGAAGTATAGTTAATTTACAATATTGTATTCATTTCAAGTGTACAACAAAGTGATTCAGTTATATATTATATATATATAAATTCAGTTATATAATAAATTCAGCTGCATATTCAGTTATATATATGTATATATGTACATATATATATATTCTTTTTCAGATTCTTTTCCATTATAGGTTATTACAAGATATAGTTCCCTGTCTGTGCTGCATAGTAGGTCCTTGTTATCTATTTTATACACAGTAGTATGTATATGTTATTCCCAAACTCCTAATTCTCCCCCCTCCCTTTCCTTTGGCAACCATAGTTTGTTTTCTATGTCTCTGAGTCTATTTCTGCTTTGTGAGTAAGTTTGTTTGTATCTTTTTTTAGATTTCATATATAAGTGATACCGTATGATATTTGTCTTTCTCTGTCTGATACTTCACTTAGTATGGTCATCTCTCTCTTCTGTATTGCTGCAAGTGGCATTATTTCATTCTTTTTGTGGCTAAGTACTAATTCATCGTATATATGTACTACATCTCTTTCCATTCATCTGTTGGTGGGGAATTCCTTCCTTTATAACATAAGATTTCAACACATTTTAAAAGTCTTTAAAGTGGCTAGTTTAGTAGTCTTTGCAAATGAAATTCTTTCAGGTGGGAGTAGAGGGAGGGGGCATTTTTATTCCTTTTTTATGTAGGTGAATGCTTTCTTGGTAAGCTTTGTTGTAGGAGGCAGGAAGCATTTGGAGAAGGGATCAGGGGAATAAACTGGGTCAGAAGCCACTTGGGTTTGGGTGGATGATTTCTAAATATTTTTTCACCAACTCTCCACCCAGGGGAAATGGGTTTGCTTCAAGGTTAACAGGAAGTCCTCCCTGTTTCAGGTGGAAAAGTGATGCCTTTCTTGCAATGACCAAGCTCCTGTCTTTACCTAACTGATATGATCAAGTGCAGGGCTGCCTGTTTTTAATCCTCTGCCCTATAGTCCATGGGGTCACAAAGAATAGGACATGACTGAGTGACTAACGCTTTCACCTTCTGTCCCACTTAGAGCCTGGTTTTTGCAGAGATAGAGGGTGTCCATTAATGTTTTATGGGGCAACCCAAGGCCAGTGAGGGCAGATGCTGGGGATAAACACTGCCCTCTTCCATTCCACAGTCACACCAATTCTAAAGCACATTCCTCCTGTCCCATTTCCTCCTATACTTGTTCCAGCTACATCATCTGATATAAACTCATTCTCTTGGGCTCCCATTTTTAAAAATATTTATTTGGCTGTGCTGGGTCTTCACTGTAGCATACAGGATCCAGTTTTCTGAACAGCGATCGAAGCCAGGCCCCCTGCATTGGGAGCTTGGCATCATAACCACTGGACCACCAGTCCCTCGGCTACCATTTTTAAAGAATATGGTTTGGAATTTAGGTTATTCCTTTTTTTTTGATCAATGATGTTGCTTTCTTGTCTGTCCTCTTTCTCTCCATTCTTTATGTGTGGTTTCAAAGAGGAGAGTGGGCACACGGATGCCTCCGTATTTTAATTTTTTTTTTTTAAAGTTTCCGCTACTTGTATCTTATCTGCATTTTTCTATCTGTAAGGAAGGAAATCAAGTCTTTGCTTTCCAGGTCACTATGCTTTGGACCAGCCTGCATTGTTTTCTTTCTCTCCAGTGATGTCTCTGTGAAGTCCCTGAGTACATGAAAGCAACATTTATAAGAAATCCAGGTCATCGCAAAATCACTACTTTTGAGAAGCATATATTCTCTCTCTCATACTCACAGACACATATCGACACAAACACACACACACACAAAGTCAAAGTACATTAACACACCAACAGTCGAACGGGAAATGCAATAACCCAGTTTCATTTATGGCCTCCCTCTGAGTCTAACCCAAGGTCACAGTCATGTTGTCCTGAATTGTTTTACTCTTAAAAACCAGACTTTGACTTTTCAAAACTTTTGAGTTATTTTCGCACAGGCATTCATATCAAATGGTACAAAGGGCTTTTCTCCAGTCAGTGCAGGCTCACCCTGGTCCCACTCTGGCCTCTCCGTGAGGCAGCGTCTCTGCCCAGCAGGACCTTGGGCTCGGACCTTCTCTCACCACAACATTGGTAAGCCAACTTCCTGGCCTGGGTTCTGGCCCCTCCAAAGGTAGAAATCACCTTATAAACATCCACTGCTCTGCAGTGAGGGAGCCTTTCCCCAGTGAGGAGGAAATGGCTTAGTTTGGCACTTCCCAGGACAGGGGCAATGAGGGGCTCTTCACCCACCCAGTTTGGAAACCATCATCCCCATGTGTCTAGAGCATAAAGGATCCTAGGATATAAAGAGACAATTGTCCATATCTTTCATTTTCCACTTTAATAAATAGAAAGACTAGAGAGGCCTGTCTCTCTCTTTTTTTTGACTGTACAGCATGTGGGACCTAGTTCCCTGACTAGGGATTGAACCCCTGCCCCCTGCATTAGAAGCACAGAATCTTCACCACTGGACTGCCAGGGAAGTCCCAAGGAGGCTGTCTTTATGGGCAGTGGTTGCTGCTGTCACTCAGCGCAGGAGCCATTTGTGGGGAATGAGAAATGTTCACCCAAATCCAGAAAACTCTTGGAAGAGCTGGTTTTCCATCTACAACCCATCGGGCATATGTCTGGGAGACAGAGTGGATAACAAGCTGCAGCTGAGACTTCCCTAAATCCATCAGGCCCTCCATACATGTATGGTGAGGCCTGTGTCAGTGCCCAGAGTTTTTGCCCCTTGTGGGGATGTATTTCTTATGTCTCCAGCACACCTGAGATTCTCTGCAGAAGCCAGGAGTACATATCAATATTTCGGTGTCCCTCCTGTGGGGGTAAAAACCAAGCCACAGCAGCAGGTGAGGGCCAGGGGTAGGACTGTGTTGGCCCACCGGGCTTAGGGTGCTGACTCCACCACTTACTTCTGTGCGGTGGTTAAAGTACTCTGCTCTCTGCCTGTTCCCTCCTCAATAAAATGAGGACTGTCACAATAAGACCTACCTCGTAGGATTGTTGTGATGGTTGATGGGAGCCAAGGCAGCATTTCAAGGCGCCTTGTCAAGACAAGACAGAGGCCAGGGGGGACTTTGCGGGGAGAAACAAGGCTAGAGATGTCCGGACGTGTTGGAAGAGCAGAAGGCCGCGCACCTAGGCCCGTTTATCCGTTACAGCCCAAAGCATCAGCGCCGCCACCCGCCTGTTTTATGGTTTATGGGGGAAATAGTCTTCATTTTTGCTCTGCTCTCCACTACCTGCTCTACACACTTGTGGTTACAGTCCCAGAGCTGCATGTTGGCATGTGTTTGGGCACATCCTTGTGGAGTGAGATTAGAAGTGGTGGGTGGATGTTTTTTTTTTTTTCCAAATAACTTTTTAAAATTAATTAATGATTTATTTGGCTGCACCAGGTCTTAGTTGCAGCATGCAGGATCTTAGATTATCATTGCAGCATTGCAGGATCATCAATGGCGGCAGGTGAGATTTTTTTTTTCTTTTCTTTTTTTTTTTTTTTTTTCAGTTGTGGCATGTGGACTCTAGTTCCTTGACCAGGGATCAAACCCGGGTCCCCTACATTGGAAGCATGGACTCTTTCCTAGCCACTGAACCACCAAGGAAGTCCTGATGAGTGGATGGTTAAACAGCCCATCAAACCTCAGACAGAGCCTGCCCTCGAGGAGACCGGGCAGGCAGGGAGAGGACAACAATAATGGGGAGCAGCGAGAAGCAAGGTGAACTTGGATTTTGGTTTTGAGACAGATGTAAACTGGAAGCATCATAAGTCTCATCCATCCCCATACTTCTCCTGCTCGAGCAGGAGCGGGTGGAGGGACTGGTTTCTGTCTGTTGAAGAGGTGGTTCCTCAGCATTTCAGATGGCGAAGGGGTGGACACTGCTGGATTTCAAGCTGAGAACGTCCCCTGGGAGGGGTGGGAAGGGGCTGGGAAAGGAACCCTGCCGTGGTGGAGGAAGCTGAGTCTGTGGAGCAGCACTTGAGTGTGAAGAGTCCAGTATTAGTCTCTACTTTGATCCATTTACACTTTTCCTTACTCAGGGCATCTGGCCTTGTTCTCTCTGTAAGGTGCCACCTTGCTGGGTTTCTGGGTGCAGGCCTCACTACTGCAGAGGCCAGTACTGAATGTCCTAGATAAGTTTCTTCCCCCTTCTCTCAACACCCACCACTGTTCCCCTGGACTTCTCCCTGAATTATTCTCCAGCCCACACACCTCCTACTTATTCCCACTTATTAATCAAGTCTGAGATGAGTGATCCTTCTTCATCAAAGCCTCCCTGACCCCCAAGCCAGCTCATGGTCCTTTGCTGTAAGCTTTCTGAGCACGCTGCTTTCTCCTTCAGGCAAACAGGGCGTGCTTCCTCCTGGGTCATTTCTGTCTTCTCAGGTTATTTTGGGCTGGAACAGGAGCCCTCCTTTGTGCAACAGGGCACTCTGTAGGTCCTTCCACTCCATTTTGTCATTACATTGGGTTATAATTGACTATTCATGTTCTGCATTCATTTGTGAGCTCCTTGATAGCAGGAACTACATCAGTCAGCTATTGCTGCAGTAATGCTGAGTAACAAACCACCTTGAAAGGTCAGTTCTTAAAACAAGTGTGTGTTTTTCTTTTTTAGTTTTACAGGTCAGCTGGCTTTGGCTGCACACTGCAGGTTGAATCCAGGTCTACTCCACGTATCTTGCATCTCCTTGAAACCAGTGGCTTGAGATCTCTGGAGGCTGCTCTTCTCATAGTGAATGGCTGGAGCTCAGGAAAAAACCATCCACGAGGGCACCCAAAACTTCTGCTCACATCACACCCACTCATGTTTTTCTGACCAAGGTAAGTCACCTGGGCATGTCCCAACTCAGTGAAACAGGGAGGTATCTTGCCCCCAAGGTAGAGCAGGAGAAGAATGAGTACAAGCTATTAACGCAAAATAATTAACTCATCATGGGAGCCACGAAGTAGGTGTGTTTAAATCTCCAGTATTTAGCATGGGACCCACCACAGGTGGGTATTATGTAAAGATTGAATGAATGAATGAAGACAAGCAGAGGGTTGTGTTCTCTTTCCTGGGGGTAATAAGGATGTTGGGGCTCACAGATTCCGCTCACAGAGAGATGATATCACACAGAAGTAAGAGGTCAGCCTAGAGAGTAAATTTCCTCTCTTCCTCTTATTGACTGTGGCCTTGGCAAGTTACTTAACCTTTGTGAACCTCATTTTTTTCCCTATAAAATGGAAATGATGCTGGTCTGGAAATGGTGCCTGCCTCAACAGGTTATTGCAAACATTAAATGAGATTATCTATGTCAAACACTGAGCACCACGCCTGGAGTTGCATAAACATGGTAAATGCTTGCAGATGTTATTACCAGTAGTATTATTACTGCTGCCATTTTGTATTCTGCCAGTCAGGGAGGAAATCAGCTGAGTTGCTGTGAATTAAATAGAAGAGAATCTGCTGGTCTGGGCAGTAACATTTCCAATGTGGGCCACGTTCGCCTTCAGTCTTAAGTGGTTCCCATAATAACCCAGACCTAGGAATTGTAGGAAAGGAAGAGTATACAAAAGAATGAGTGATAGGCAAACACCTAAATTCTCTCTCTCATGCCTGGGTATAGCAGGGTGGGGCCTAAGAAGAAGAGCTTATCTAAGGATATCATGGCATCCCTCTGTCCAGCATGTCATGCTGTCCTGCAGGGAGCAAGAGAACGGACCTCTTAGGGGTGACTCAGTTAGAGGGCAGCTCTGGAGTGGACATGAGGATGAGGTGGTATGTGTGGGCAGGGTGACATTTCTGAGCCCATAGCTGGGCCCCCTAAATGGTGGGGATATTCTGTACCTGTAGCACATCCTGCCAGAAAGGCAGAATCCAGGGAGGGTGGGGACCAAGGACCAAGAGGGAGCTTCGTGGCCAGCATGGTAGAGGTATGTGGGTGCTGGCAGGTGGGTGAGCAGGGCAGTCTAGATGCTGCTGTTGCCACAAATCCTTAGAAGACTGTGCCCCTCAACCAAGGTGATATGACAGGTGTGGAGAGAGCGTTGAGCTAGATGAGCTAGGGGTAGAGAAGGGGCAGTGGGGCCATGGAAGTGGTGAGTGGGTGGCTTTCTTCTGTCCCAGCCATGGTGCCGTGGGAGACAGGGAAAAGCAGGCGTGTGGGCAGGGTCCCGTGCCCGTCGCTACCAGCTATGTGGCGAGGGCATGTTGTCTCTTTTCCCTGGGTTCAGTGCCCTTCTCTGTCATTCAGGGAGGTTGGAGCCCACTCTTCCACTCCACAAACACTAGTGGCGCTTCCACCAGGAGCCAGGTGCTATTCCAAGGCCTTGGAGATACACCTATGGAAAAGATAAATGTTATCAATGAAAATTAGATTTGGCCTTATATAACAGAAAGTCCAAAGAACAGCATCGTAGATGAAACAAGGGATTCACTTATTTATGTCACTTGAATCAAGTCTAAAGACCCCAGATCAGAGCTGGCACAGTGGCCTCATAATCACCAGGGACACAGGCTTCCTTTCCGTGAATCGTTGAAAACATTTGAGGTAATTGTTTTAAAGATCTTGCTGTTAATTCCACCATCACTATCCCTCCAAGCCTATTTCCAATGAATTTTTCCCAGACTTTGGGTCACACTATTCTATTTCTTCATATATCTAGTAAATTTCACACTGGATGTCATATATTTTGAACTTTACATTGTTGAATGCTGAATTTTGTTTAAAAAGCAGTGAACCGCATCTTTCAGGATAAATTTGGCCGATAAATGTCATATAGAATAAAACTATCAATTAAAAAAAAAAAAAGCAGTGAACCTTTCTGGGCTTCCCAGGTGGCACTCAGTGGGTAAAGAATTTGCCTGCAATGCAAGAGACGTGGGTTTGATTCCTGGGTCAGGAAGATCCCCTGGAGGAGGGCATGGCAACCCACTCTAGTATTCTTTCCTGGAGAATCCCATGGACAAAGGAGCCTGGCAGGTTACAGTCCATAGGGTCGCAAAAAGTTGGACACGACTGAAGTGACTGAGCATGCACGAACCTTTTTATGGCAGGCAGATAAGTTACTTCCTTCTGAAATTTGTTTTTAAGCTTTTTAATTTTCTTAGGGTGAGTCATGTTGTTCAGTTGCTAACTTGTGTCTGACTGTTTTGCTACCCCATGGACTGTAGCGCATCAGGCTTCTCCGTCCATGGGATTTTCCAGGCAAGACTACTGGAGTGAGTTGCCATTTCCTTCTCCAGGGGATCTTCCCAACCCAGGGATGGAACCTGTGTCTCCTATATCAGCAGATGGATTCTTTACTACTGAGCCACCAGGGAAAACCTAGGGTGGGTCATAAACAGGTTTTTAATACTAAGATTAATTAGTGCTGCTACTAAGATGTGACTCACTTGGAGTCTCTACACAAAGACCCGAGAATCTGAGACATTCTTTATAAAAGTGGATCAGAATTTGGTCATCTCTCAGCTCAGTAAACTGTTTTGCTTACAGCTCTCTGATTTTTCTTTCCATAGCTTTGTGGGTCTTCATTCTCTGTTTATGTGATTTAACAATCAGCAACAGATGCAGGGGATCCCTGTACGTTTTTCTGGAGCTATTTATTTAAGCAGAATCTCTCTGTCCAGTGCCGTGTCTTGAATTTCCAGCTCCTTCAACTTTTCTGAATGGCAACCCCTGTCTCTTCAACTGAGAAAGAGCGCTGCTCTGCTTGGATTCCCTTCTCTGCAGAAAGCATCTCCAGACAGAAAGCCAGGGTGATAAGAGGCTCATTTTGTTTGATCTTTTTCTCAGAGATGAGTGTTGTCTAATGTCTGAAAACTGTTGCCCTGAATATTTTGTTCAGTTTCATAGTTTTTAACAGTGAGAAGATAAGTCTGATCCCAGTACTTCATCATGGCCAGAAATAGAACTTCCTAATATCTTTTTAACACCCACATCAATTAACATTAAACTGGCTACACAGTTTAAAATGTTGAATTTAAAAAATGAACCAAACATCGATCTACTGAATTATTACTCATAAAAATTGCATGCATATGTACCTTCATGACATGGTGCTAGGCCCCAAGGAAGGTGGCAGTTTATGGAACAGTCTATTCCTAAGAATTCCATCTCATTAAAATGCACGATAGATTAAAATATATTCATGAGAAGCACAAAATAAGATTAACTCTGCATACAAGTGTGGTTTTAAATGCATTTAAAACAAGTCACACTTTCACAGGCATTTAAATAAGTCTGATGGGGTCCCATAAGAGGTGAGAGAAGGGAATGGAAACAAGTCATGTTGGTAGCAGAGGCGGAAACGGAATCAAGAATTTTTACTCATTTTCATAGATTGTCATCTAGGGGATCTGGGAAAAACTAATCCGGAAAAATCAGTCTACTGTATTAAATGTTTTTTCACAGATTCTGTCAGGGCGTAGCTTTATCTGTTCTGAGAAAACTGCCATGAATACAGCATTCACAAAGAAAATCTGTTTACATATTCCTGGAATGTTTGGAAAGTTTTTAGTTTTTGCTTTGTCTGGAAGTGAACACATACTATGTGAGTTTTTCAAAAGCTTTCAAAACCTCTTCTTTTTTTAAAAAAAAAATATTGGGGTATAGCCAATTAACAATGTGATAGTTTCAGATGGACAGCAAAGCGACTCAGCCATACTTACACATGTATCCTTTCTCCCCCAAACTCCCCTCCCATCCAGGCTGCCACATAACATTGAACAGAGTTCCCCGTGCTGTGTAGTAGGCCTTGGTTGGCTATCCATTTTGAATATAGCAGTGTGTACACTTTGATCCCCAGTTCCCTAACTATCCCTTCCCTCAGGTAACCGTAACTTCATTCCCTGAGTCTGTGAGTTTTATTTTTTAAATAAGTTCATTTGTATCATTTTGTTTTAGATTTCTCATATAAGGGATATCGTATGATATTTCTCTTTCTATATCTGACTTCACTCAGTATGACAATCTCTAGGCCCATCTATGTTGCTGTGAATGGCATTATTTCATTCTTTTTAATGGCTGAGTAATATTCCATCACATACAGGTACTATATCTTTATCCATTCCTGTGTTGATGGACAGCTAGGTTACTTCCCTTATTTGGTTACTGTAAACAGTGCTATAATGAATATTGAGGTGTCAACATCTCTTTTATATTGAAAGCAATTGCTTGTGAATTTTTCCTTCTCTGAAACCCCAAATCACCTGGCCCAATGACATCTTCATTCTCAACTCTCCATACTCTTCCCTTTACTACCATCTACCCATCTACAGCTAGCCTCAAGGGCCTTTGCCCATGTCTAGAAAGCTCCTCCTCTCCTGACCACCCCCACTTTGCTTGAATACCTCCTTGTCATCTTTTATGTTTCAACTTAACTGCCTCAATGAGGCTTTCCACCATCATCCACTTTAATAACACTATCCCTTTAATTCTCTCCATGAGATCCTGTTGTTTTCCTTCAGAGAATGAGTGCTGGTTTGTTCCCCCGGGCCATTTGTTCTCGGATCCATTCCCCCATCCTTCCTCTAACCCCACTCTTACCTCTAGGGAACTGACTCCTGTGAACTGTATGTCCCAGACTTTCCTGCTTCCTGACTTCTGCAGAGGCTCAGCCTTTGGGAGGTACTGACGGATGTCCGAAAGGCAGGAGGAGGGGGCAAGGTTGGATTTTCTCCCTTCTCTTTTGGTGTTGATTTCTCTATATGCACAACGATTGAAGTTTCCCTGTGTCTTCCATTAATACTAGGCATCTACTCATTCCATGGTCCCAGTCCTCCCTGGGCAGCTCCTGTCTTGGTTCCCCTCTCCCAAATGGCCCCAGGTTCTGGACTCTGACAACACCCCCCGCCGCCTTCCCTCTGACCCTTTGTTGAATGGCTTCGTGCTGCTAATAATCTTTGGGTTCCTTCTCTGTCCTAGATTTCTCAGCATTTCCATCACTCATGTGAGTAACAAATCCCCTGCATTCAGTTCTCTCTGATCTGTATACACTGAGTGGCTTCTCTCTTACTTCGTTGGACCCTGACTGATAAAGCATGCATCTCAAATTGTAGACACAAATGTATTGACTGCTGTGTTTTTGTTTTGTTTTGTTTCTTTGCGCCGGGTCTTAGTTGCAGCACATGGTATCTTTTTTTGGTTTTTCAGTTGCAGCATGCGGGATCTAGATCCCTGATCAGGGATGGAACCCAGGCTCCCTGCATTGGGAGCATGGAGTCTTAGCCGCTGGACCACCAGGCAAGTCCCTCAACTGCTGTGTGTTTTTAATCTACTATCTGAATACCTCCCTCTCCCCCTCCACATACCCTATGAAAAAAAGAACAATGTCTATTATCTTCACTATAGGATCTCTAACACCCAGAACAGTGCTTGGTTTTGGGTGCTTGTCTAGTTAATATTTATAGAATAAATGCTTAAGAGGGAAGGTGGCAGTGATGAGATTGAACATGCTATCAATCCTAGGTGACCCAAGTATTTTCTTACCTTGGCTCAGGTCCTATAAATTGTCGAGAGCAAATCATAGTGAGCCATCCCTCATGGTTATGCAAAGAGAAAGTTTTACTGTGGGGAAACCAGAATGATGAGCCTTGCTGCTATTATTGTTTTTGCTTTTTCTTTTCTTTTTTCAAATTCCACTTTAGTAGAGAGAAAACTTTCTCATTTCCCATTTCAGCTCACTGAATTATTCATCAAAAATGTTCCGCTGGTATTTCCTCCTCTGTTAGAGTTTGGCAGTTCCAGAAACACTCTGCCCTGGAGTTGCAATCAGAGCAATTAGCAGCCCCTTACGGGACCCAGCCTGTTCATGCCCTCAGCTTCCCAGCCTGGGTGGTGTGGAAGAACCAGCGCTGCCTGGAGTCGGGTAGATTTTCCTGTAGGGGTGGGGCTGGCCTGAACTGGAAACCCAGTTGAACCCCTGCAGGCTCCCCACTCTCCTTTGTTGGGACCAGCAGGTCAAGTAACCATCCTGCTAAGAGCTTAGGAGTTCTGCTAACACCTCCCCTTGTCTGACGAGCGGATTCCTTTGTGCCTCAGGTTCTCTGGCTCTAGAACGAGAAAGGCAACCCTTGCCTCATGGTGTTGTTGGGGCGGTGTGGGGTCCACCTTGGCCCTGAGCAGTGGGATTCCAGTGGTGTCTGCCAATTGGTAGAAGGTTTCTCCAGAAGTCAATTTGCCTGGAAGGATGATTTCTCTCCAGTCGGCATTCCTATTTCATTACAAGCTTTTCGTAGTACATGACTTCCATCCCTGCTGTCTCTCATCTGCATAAATCCACCCTTGTGGATTCACATCTGTGTCCTGGTCAGAGCAGTGAAAAATGAAAGAGCCGTACAATAGCTCTTTGCACAAAAGAGGAGATGGCATACTTCCCACCATCAGAGATCTCTTTGGGGGTCCTGTGTGGTGCTGTCAGCAAGAGGACACTTAGGGCGCCGGCATGAAGCTATGGCTCAGTGATGCTGGACCCCATGCTTCTCCTTTCCCTTGGTGGCTCTGCCTGCAGGAGACGCAGGTTAGATCCCTGGGTCGTGCAGACCCCCTGGAGAAGGGGATGGCAACACACTCCAGTATTCTTGCCTGGAGAATTCCATGGACGGAGGAGCCTGGGGGGCTACAGTCCACAGGGTTGCAAACAGTCGGAGGGGACTGAGCAACTAACACTCTGCCTGCTTTTTGTCTCCTTTGCCACAGACTTGCAAGCCACCTTTCTACTTTGCCAGCGTCCCTGATAGGCTCTGCCACCAGGGGGCGCTGGAGAGACTGGAAGGTTGTAGACGGAGGATGCTTGTCCCTGTCTTCTGCTCCCACGAGCTGCGCCTCACAGTCCTGCTTCCTCTCCTCAGCACCAGCAGCTGTTTCCTAAAGCAGCCTCTAAATCCACACTGCAGTTTTCCCATTTTCCAAATCTAGCGGCATTGCTCACTACCAGGCCAGAGACACCGCACAAGCTGTCTGTCTGGCCCTCTCGGAGTCCTGGTCTCAGCCCCAGGGGCAGGCAGCCTTTGAGCTCAGGACACCGGCTGGCTGCTCCTCCACCTCCTCCCAAGATACCGGGGTCCCAGCTCCACCAGGTACCCCCTCCAAACTCCTAAATGTTTTAATAATTCCAATCTCTTGCCTTGGTACCCCAAGCCAGAGGGGAGATAGCTGCTTCTTGCACTTGCTACTTCTCACTACCTTCTTAATGTTACAGTGAACAATTCTTCCATACAATGTTATATGTAAGTTACAGCTCAGTAAAACTGGAGGAAAATGAAGATTCCCATTTGCCGGGGTCCAGCCCCGGTGGATCCAGGGTGATTCGAAGGTGGGGACGGAGTCGGCGTCTTTGGAAAAATACATATTTAATCACAGATAGAGAGAGATTAGAAATGGATAGTGTAGTAGGAAGATTAGTGGAGAAAAGGAGGCTGAATAACTTGGACTACGTGGAATAGCATCCATGCTCCGGATGGGAATTCAGCCAGAAAAACGGGAGCAAGAAAGAAGCGACATGGGGGAATCAGTCTTTCCGGAAACTGATCCGATTTCTTTATTTTTGGGTTTGCTTATATACCTTTTGTTACACATAGGGATGAATACAGAGTCACGTGGGGGTCAGCAGTCCTGACCTTTGTCAAAATCAGGTGCTTCACATAAATGTATAAAAAAAAAAGGTCTTAGGGATATTACATCATCTTTTGGCCATGAGTGAGACCTGCTTACATTTTATGATCCTTTCTTTCTGATAACCAAAAAAACTTATTTCTTCCAAGGGTGTTTTTTCTTAAACCAGGCACCACCCTCCAAATAAAGTTACATTCCTATAGGGTGAGGGTGTAGTGAGTTACAATCAAGAAAGGAATTTATTCAACCCAAGGTTAACATGATTAGTCTTAAAGGTTAATACTTATTTCTCCTATATGTTTAAAGGTTAATACTTATTTCTTCCTATATGCTAGTTATATTCATTATAAGGGTAGGGAACATGGAGATTTAGCAGCAAACATCAACCCAACAAATGAAAATCCTTTCACCAATGCTCCCCTTAAGATCTATTTAGTCTTAAGATATGATAAAGTTACATTCTTACACAGCAAGGACACAGTGATATATAACAAAGTACAGTGATCTATTACAAAAGAGAAAATCCATTAACTCAAAAAGTCTAGTATTGCTAACATCAAAAACTACCATATTTCCTTTGCTATATTCCAAATACATTGATTAATATATTCCCAGGTACCTAAGGATATAGAGGCCTGGCGGCGATCATTGACTCAACAAGAAGAAAAAGTCCTACGCTAATTAAGACTCTCAAAATACTCCAAAACTCTCTGTGCTGTTTATGGTTGAGAGGTAGTAAACAATCATGTGCCTAGTGGCGGCAGTAAGGATAATCCTGTCACACAAGCTAGTCTGTCAGCAGAGAGGTTTGACCTGAGACATCCTTGTCCCACCCAGAGCAGGGAATTAGCAGCAATTATTGACACAACAAATGAAGAGACCCTTCACCAATATAATTCCTAACCAACTATACTAATAATTTTAACTCCCCAAAAGAATTTGCCTTTAGTAAGTCTAAAACATCTCGTGCCTCTCAGGTTGGGAGGCTGTAAGCAATCACATGTGGCTGGACAAACCTATACAGGTGGGCTAGATAACCTTCAGAGGAGTCCGTAAGCTGAAACACTCTTGTCACACCCAGGAATTTTTATTGCCTTGGAGCTGCACGTTTACTCCTTCTCCGAGAGAAACAGTTATGGGGGAGAGCCCCCCGTAAAGTCAGAGGTGTAGGTGAGAGCATAAAACAGACTCTGGTTTTGGGGTTAGATGCTCGGGAACAGGGGGTTTCCTGAGGCTTGATCACGCCTTTGCGTATGCCAAGCCTCCTTCCTCATGACCTTTGCCATGGGCGGAATTCCTCACGCTGGCCCCCGGCACCCATTAAGTCATTAAAAAAAAATTCTTCATAGTAAATTCTCTCTGTTCAAATACCTGGTGCTTCCTGACTCCTCACAGGACCCTAATTGGTCCCGAAATAGGAAGCAGGGCAAGCAGTGCACAGCCCATGAAGATGCAGGCAGAGGATGCGGGTCAGAGTGGGAGAGCAGGGGCAGAGCACCAGTCAGCTTTGCGTGAGCCACAGCCAAGATACCCTCTGGGCACCAGCAAAGCACACGTGCAGAGGGTCTGGGTCTTGAAAGCACAGCACGAACCTGGGAGCCACAGGCTTAGAGGTCGAGGCATACTTGGCCAAAGTGGGTTGGTAGCCAGGAAGCCCTCCCCACCACAGTCTATCTGAGCAAATGAATGAGTCCTCGGTGGGCTGGCCTGTTGAGAGAGGAAGAGACACCTTTTCTAAGGGTGTTCTGGTTGGACCTGTCTCCCCATGACCCTCAAAATGTCCTGTCTGCTTCCAGTCTCAGGGTTTGACAGAGTACATGGTCTAGGTGGCCCACTGTGGACCGACTCCAGGCTCATGACTTCTTCAAGGTCAAGGTTAGGTGCTGCTACGCTCTCATAAGCATCTCTCTTGTCTCTGCACTTACAGCACTGGTGGTCAGCACTACTTGTGGGGCCTGGGGAAAGGTCCTGGAGGAACAGAACTGTTCTCTGTGCACACTCAGGTGTCAGTGTGAAAAGAAACCCAGTAGCGACTATCTATCTACCTGCCTATTATCTACCTATCTATCTATCGAAAGTATTGGTTCCTTGTAGGTATTTGATAAGTAATGACTGAGTGAGTGAACGGATGAATGAATGGACATCTCCCCTAAGACAGAGAGACAGGCAGTCTGGAGCAGGGCCACCTGTTGCTGCTTCCCTCTTGCATTCTTGATGCCCAGAGATATATGTGATAGTCACTTATCCTAGGTGAGTGTATGACTAAGGAAATGAGGTAAGGTGGAGAAGAAGGACACCTGGAACACAGCAGTGGCCCAGAGATGTGAATCCTAAGCCCACTGGCCCGCCCTGCCTCCACTTCCAGGTGCCTGTGACAGGTGTCTGCAGTTTGGCCCCAGAGAAGCCTCTCCCACCTCATGTCACCCTCCCCTGGCCTCCCGGCCTCTCTCCTTCCCTGCCACCACCCGGCCTGCACCCCCACAACTCTGCCTGCAGTCCCACATCACATTAGCAGCTGGCTGTTGCTGTCAGAGTCTCCAGGAAGATCATCTATCCGGAAAAGTGCGTGCGAATTACTAAATCAATAAGCACTGCTAACCTCTCCGTACACTGCCCCTCTGCAGACATCACTGCAGCCCTGCAGCGTCTTGAATGAATATGAAGGAAGCCAAATAAGCTTACTGGGCATAACTCACAGGCCCAGGGAGGGGGCAGCCACACTCCCCTGCGATTCCACAGATAAGCGCTACCCCACCTCCACTTTTGTTCTTGGCATTGTGTTTTAGCACTGACAGAGCTAAGTTGTAAGAAAGCACAGGTCTTGCCGTGTGCTCAGCACCTTTGAAACCTCAGCCCAAGCCAGAGGTCACCTTAAAAGGCCCGCCTCACAATCCATCTATGTCGTGTCTTTCCCTTATCAGTTCAGGGAAGGGTGGAAACTTTTGTCTGCTCATCCAAAACCATTTTAAAGAAGAAGAAAACTATTTATAACAAGAACATTCAAAATTCAAAGAGGCTATTCTTTTTTTTTTTGGTTGCACCAAACAACATGTTGTATCTTAGTTTTTGTGTTTTTTTTTTTTGGTTTCACCAAGCAGTATGTTGTATCTTAGTTCCCCTAACAGGGACTGAACCTGTGCCCCTGCATTGGAAGCAGGGAGTCTTAACCACCGGACTGCCAGGGAATCCCCCTATTCTTTCTGTTTAAGTTTTTACTGGAGTGTATTTGCTTTGCAGTGTTGTGTTATTTTCTGCTGTGCAGCAAAGTGAATCAGCTATACTATACATATATTCCCTCTGTTCTGAATTTCCCTTCCTTTAAGAGCAGACTGTTCTGATGATTAATAATGACAGCTAGAACTTGCGTTGCACTGATTGGTTATTTCAGATAGAGTGTGGTCTAAATGCTCTACATATGTTAATTCACTTGATACAACTACTCTATGAAGTGGTGATTATTATTGTTGTTGTTGTTATCCACATTTTGCAGATGATAAAAACAGAGGCATAGAGATGTTAAATAACCAGCCTGTGGTCACACAGCTAGAAAGTAGAAGAGCCAGGACTCTACTCCAGGGCCCCTGCTATACTACTACTACTACTACTACTACCACTAAGTCGCTTCAGTCGTGTCCGACTCTGCGACCCCAGAGACGGCAGCCCACCAGGCTCCCCTGTCCCTCGGATTCTCCAGGCAAGAACACTGGAGTGGGTTGCCATTTCCTTCTCCAGTTTTCCTTTAAAATTGGAGAAAGTTACAGTTCAGTACACACAGGCAAAGTCATATCTGACTCTTTGTGACCCCATGGACTGTAGCCCATCAGGCTCCTCTGCCCATGGAATTCTCTAGGCAAGAATACTGGAGTAGGTTGCCATTGCCTTCTCCAGGGAATCTTGCCGATCCGGGGATCAAACCCAGGATCTCCTGCATTTGCGAACAGATTCTTTCTACCTGAGCCACCAAGAAAGCCTTTCACACACAGGCAAAGGATGCTCAGTGGACTCCTGAAACCTGTAAAGTCATCCTCCTGTTCCTGCTATAAGAAGTCAGTTCAAACCTAACACATATTCGTAGCAGAATGACTTAGAGGTATGCGTTTCCTCCTCTCCACACCTCAAGAAGGTAACCGAGCGCTCTGTGTTTCCTCTCCCGCGCCTTTTCCAGTGCAGATGGGAGAAACTGCTCAGGGACACCCATTCCTTCTGCTCCTTGGGTGAGGCTGCATTATTCTGGAGACATTACATGAAAGCTTCCTTCCTGCTCCCCTCTGTGACTGCTTAGACTGGGAAAACAAAAGGTGGAGGAGGGGTGTTCTGCGTGAGGATTCTCATGAGTCCATGAGTTCGGTCCTGCTTCCAACACCTGGTCTCTCTACCAGAGGGCCAGCTCCCTTACCATCCAGCTTAGCCACTGCGTAGGGAGCGGCAGGAGTGTCCCCTGGGCTGGCCCTTGGCCAAGGACTGACAGGCAGTGGGGTTTGGGGGGGTCCCTTTCCAGCCCTCTTGCTTCTACTGGGCTTCCTTCCCTTTCTTGTCTCGTTTCGCCCTCCCCCCATGGAGTTCCCGGGAGCACTTGCTAATACAGAGCATCCACTCGGATCCCCATCTCTCCCTCTGCTTCCGGGAACCCTGCCTAAGACACCACCTTCTGGGCTAATGCGCCAGAGAGGAAATGCTTCTTCTGAGGGTGGTAGTGCTTGGAGCTTGGAGGAAGGGCAGCCAGGGCAGGGCGGGAGGGGAGCAGGCACCCCCTTCCTCTCTCCTCCTGCACCCTGGTCTCCTGCTGGTGCTGCCCTTTGGCAGGAGTGGGCTTCTGCCACATTCTAGTGCCCAAAGCACATCACACGGCCTGCCCAGATTCAAGGGGTGGGGAAGGAGACTCCAGAGAGAGGGGTGAAGTTGGGCCATTTGTATAATGCACCTCCATGTATAATGCACATCCATGCAGAGTACCCCCAGAAAGGCCTTCTGTTCTCTGGATGTCCTCCTTGGGACCAGCACAGGGCCTGCCACCAGGAAGTAGCCAGCGCACAGTAGGACCCCACACACAACTCTGAAAAAAGAAGTAAGAGGCCATCACTTTCCTCCATTACTGGCCTCAGTGCTGGGCTTCTCAGCCTCTGCAGAGCAGGCGGAAACCAAGGGCTCAAGGTGCCACATCCTGCCCCAGATGGGCTGCTAACCCAAGGGAGGGCTTGACTGGCTGATAATAGGGCTGACTCTAGAGCTCTGGGAGGAAATGGAGAGAAGGGAGAGAATCCTTATTCTGGGATGGCCGGTTCTGTGAGCAAGGCATCTGATCCACCCCCCTATCCTGACTCAGGGTCCCTCCCTGCTATCCAGAGTGTCTCAGGTTAGATTTTGCAGACACCAGCTCTCCTAGTGATGCCGTTACTAAGCTTTCATGTCTGCAGAAGTGCTCTCCAAGAGATTTTTGTTGTCGGGTGGGGCGTTTTCTTAAGGTATTTTTTGTCCTTGTCAGTTCATCTAGAGAGTTGTTGACAAGACTTTGTAAGAATAAAATTGTTTCAGAAAGAAGGAGGAGGAGAAGAATGAGGAAGAGAGAGGGAGAGGGAGTGAGGAAGAAAGGGAGGGAGAGGGGAAGAGTCCTAAACTGCTGGATCTTCAAGGCTTGAAGAAATTGTTCCAATTCTTTTTTTTTTTTTTTCTCCTCTTTTTGCAAAGGAATAACTGAGGCCCACAGTGAAAGAAAGTGAAAGTGTTAGTCACTCAGGTGTGTCTGACTCTTTGGGACTCCATGGACTGTAGCCCACCAGGCTCCTCTGTCCATGGAATTCTCCAGACAAGAATACAGGAGTGGGTAGCCATTCCCTTCTCCAGGGGATCTTCTTGACCTAGGGCTTGAACCTGGGTCTCCTGTATTGCAGGTGGATTCTTTACCATCTGAACTGCCAGGAAAGCCCCAATAGAAAAAAAAAAAAACCCACAAAACTGGTCAGTTTTTCCTCAGTCAGCTAGTGACACAGCCATGGGGACACAGTGACAGAGCCCCAGCCATGGGGACACAGGAGGCAGCCAGATGCCTGCGATGGACTGATCGGGGGTGGGGCAAAGTCATGTGATCCTCGAGTGCATCCCTCCCTCTGGAGTTTTCTGCAGATGAAGGCATGCGATGAGGTCTCCACACTCCTGTCCCCTCTCCCCAATAACCAGGTCAGGGTCTGCAGTCCCCCTGTAAGCATGCAGTGAAAACCTTATTCTCTCTCTGCCTGCCTCCCCACTTTACACGGGTCCTCCATCACCCAGCAGGGCCCACCCCACGGCCCAGAGCCTGAGGTCCACCGGCTCTCTGAGAAAATAAAGAAACAAGGTTAAGAACAAAGAGCTCTCAAGTTTCAGCCAAGGTGTGGGCTGGAGTGGAAGCTGTCTTCTGCCAGGAGGTAATGGCTGTAAATCAGACCACACTGGATGGAAATTCTGCTGCGTTTTGAAGTCCATTTGGTCTTATTGCTTGTTCAGCTTCTTAATGCATTAATGATAAAACACCAGGGTGAATATGTATTCCAAAAAATTGCATTTAATCAATACTGCACTTACTCCATTTGGCTATGCTGAAGTGGTAAACAGGACTTAGGCGGACTCCAGGGCACAAAGCGCTTCACTATCTCAAGGCCTTTCCCAGCACAGGGAGGATCTGAGGGGCGGCAACTCCCAGGAAGAAAGCAGCCAGCCTGGAGGCCCTGTGGCCAGAGAGCTGGGAACACAGACAAACCTTCTAGGGAGAACCAGCCGCCGGGGTTGGTGCTGAAAAAGGCCAGGTCCTGCCTCAGCTGCACGCCCTCTGCCTCCTCAGCTGCATACCCTTCCCTCTCTTCCTGCAACTCTCCCGCCTATGGAATGGGCTTATGGCATTAGCATTACTCCCCCAGTTCAGTGTTAACAGCATCTCTGGGATGAGAGAGGTGTTTGATAAACACAGGTGTCATTGTAAGAAGCAAGCAGGTTAATAGGTGTTCAGGGCTCCTGTGGGGCTGGCTGTGGGAAACCTCCATGAATGTTAGCTATTGTTTACATTGGCGCCCACTCCACCCCACGCCCACCTCTTGGGGTCCCAAAGCATCGTCTTTGGCAGGAGCTACTTGCCTGGTTTCAATAAGGGCTTCAAGTCCAAGTCTAAGCTCCTCATTTTATAGAGAAGGAAATGAAAGTCCAGAGAGGCTAAGTGAGTTGCCCAAAGTTACACAGCTGGCAAGAGACAGAGTTTACTCTTCTCATCCCTGAACTCTGACTTCTGACTGTGCCTGACTTAAGTGATCTGGAATGGCAAAGAGGAGGAATCTCCATGAATAGGATACTCTATAAGTATTTATTCAACACTGATATAGAGAAGGGGTTGAGCTCTTTGAGGGGAAAGAAGCTCATTAGCAGGAACCCACCTTGCTCCTCCCATTCAGCTAAACCAGGGCTCTTCATTAAAGGAGACCCACGTGCCTCGGGAGACAGTCTAGAGACCCCTTGTAGTGTTTCTCAAGCATTTCTTCAGCAAATACCTACCTAGTGACCTCCTGTCAGCCACCAGGCCACTGCATCGTGTCCCCGAGGGGCATACTTTCCCTCAAGCAGCTTATCAAAGGATTCCTTCCAAACACATGCTGCTCAGGGTCTCTGCTCTGAGAAAATCCCACTAATACAATTCACCCCTTTCTGTTCCACCTCTGAGAGCCTGACTCTCTGGTGCCATCATCTGCCCCTTTACCCGGCTTCACCCCTGGGCAGCAGCTCCCTGGTGTAGAAACAAAAGCCCATGAAACAATGGCACTTTGATTGAGCAGGCTGTTCTTGGGTCAATACCATGTATTCCGGAAAATTCGGTCAAGTCAGCAGGCCTAAGGTATGCTGATTACCGAGGCAGACACTTGATAGCTGCTCACTAAAGCTAAAACCTCTTTGCCCACAGCAGTGGCTAACGACTGGACCCACGTCCCCTCAGAGCCAGGCTTGCCCCGTTTTCTGCTTCTTCCTCAGGGAATGTCCTGCGTTATCTTTGTTCTTTGCTTCAAAACAACCCCCAGCCAATCCATCTCCAACCAAGAGGCTTCTGTCTCCATTCTCAGTGCCGTCGACGGTGGGGGGACAGCAGTGTCACAGATCAAGTGCCCCCAGATCCTGGGCGCCAGAGGCGGGTGGGTGGGTGACCTTTCAGACTAGTGGGCATTCCACACCCAGGTCTGCTGTGTCCACTATACCCACCACTTCCCCACATGCCTGCCAAGACGTGTCTCCTTGCCTGACTTCATGAGGTAGACCGTGGGGCCCAGCCACCCCAGAGCTGGTCACAAGACCAAGGTGGAGTTTTTATTTTATGTTGGAGCATAGTTGATTTACAATGTTGTGTTAGTTTCTGGTGCACAGCAAAGTGATTCGGTTATACATATGCGATGATGTTTTTCAGCTGCTAAGTCGTGTCCCAATCTTTTGTAACCTCATGGACTGTAGCCCGCCAGCCTCCTCTGTCCATGGGATTTTCCAGGCAAGAATACTGGAGTGGGTTGCCATTTCCCTTTCTAGGGGATTCTTCCTAGGGATCCAGGGATTGAACCTGCGTCTCTTCAATTAGCAGGCAGATTCTTTACCACTGAGGCACCTGGGAAGCCCATACATATATGTATGTATTCTTTTTCAGATTATTTTCCATTATAGTTTATTGCAAGATATTAAATGTAGTCCCCTGTGCTAGGCTGCAGGACCTTGTTGTTTGCCTATTCCATAAAGAGTAGTGTGTATCTGGGCTCCCCAGGTGGCACCAGTGGTAAAGAACTCTCCTGTCAGTGCAGGAGCCATGAGAGACACGGGTTCGATCCCTGAGTCAGGAAGATCCCCTGTAGCAGGGCACAGCAACCCACTCCGGTATTCTTGCCTGGAGAATCCCATGGACAGAGGAGCCTGGGGGGCTATAGGCCACGGGGTCACAAAGAGTCGGGCCTGACTGAAGCAGCTCAGCAAGCACACATGCACGTGTGTATCTGTTCATTCCAAACTCCTAATTTATTCTTTCCTCTTCGGTAACTAGGAGTTTGTTTTCTGTGGACCAAGACACAGTTTGAACTGCCCACAGGCCTCGTGAGGAAGCAGAGCTCGGCGTCTGGCTGCTGCCCTCAGGACTCAGCAGAGTTCTCCTCCTGGGCACACCGTCCCTCTCACAAGGGGGACACACAGCTCAGTGCAGGGCTGAATGTTGCTCATGCTGAAAGGGCCCAGCTCAGGGCAGCCAAATCCATTTGCGGAGGAGGGGCTGTCAGAGTCCCTATTTGTCTTCTCGCTGCCCTGCAGCATCCTGCATTAAAATCTCGGCAGCCTTCCAGCAGAGTTTTGCTTTTAACTTTATTATAGTGGTTGGGCAACTTGGGAAATCTGAATTCCACTGACACATTTACAATCATCTTGCCTGTCAGCCCGTGGAAAAAATCCATCTCATAGATACAGGGTCCTCCTGAGCTATGGGCTTCTTGAAAGATAAAGACTCCATCCTGTTGGATGAGAAAGGGGAGGGTCAGTGGGCGAAATGGTTCTGACGATGAGCACCTTTCCTGAAGCTCCTTCTCCCCTTGGCTTTTCACTGAGAGCCGCCATCCTTAGCACAGTCCTTGGCGTTTGCTTTTTGGGACACTTGGTTCCTTCGGTCACCACCATCAGGCTCCCAATAGTCACCAGCATTTTTTTCACAGGGCCTGCCTGTGAGCTTTCCAAGGGCTGCAAAAAGTGTTCCAAGGGCTGGGCGTGGGGGAGCGGGCGGTTGTTGGCTACACAAGGAAAAAAAAAAAGTTTATTTGAAATTAAAATTAAACAGCTACAAAATTTCACATTTTGTTGGCAAGTCAACCACCACTTAACTCATGTGGGATTGGCACATGTGAAGTCCATCTGTGTGAGGTGTGGACAGGTTGTGTGCAGCCTGGGAAGAGACCCTAAGAAAGTCAGGAGGCTGTATTACACTGTGTCTGCTGGGGAAACGGCTTCCCACGCGGTGCAGCGGTAAAGAATCTTCCTGCCAAAGCAGGAGACGCTTAGGATGCAGGTTCAGTCGCTGTATCAGAAAGATTTCCTGGAGGAGGAAATGGCAACCCACTCCAGTATTCTTGCCTGGAGAATTCCATGGACCCTAGAGGAGCCTGGCAGACTACAGTCCATGGGCTCACAGAGAGTCAGGCATGACGAAGCAGCCACGCATTGTTTGGGAAACAGACCCCAGCCATGCAGTTGAAGTGAGAAGATGGATGGGGGCAGCAAAAAGAGGGCTAGTCACAAAGGCTGGAAAGTCTGCTGCCAAGGACACTGGAGAGCATGAGGCAACCCAGGGTTTAAATGCAGCTGGAAGGCACCCCGACCCCTTGGGTCGATGTTCCCAGACTGGGGTCCAGGGGCCACCTGCCAGGACCAGGGAACACAGCGAGAGGGCCCAAAAGGGGGCAGGGCTGGAGCAGTGAAGGAACTACAGCCGTTGTTTGGGAGGCCACCCAAAGAAGGGAGGGGAGGTGGGGAGCAGTACCCTGGCTTTCCCCTCCAGTCTTTGCCCAGGGCCTCCCTTCCCATTAGTACATCTCATAAGAGCTCCTGGGACACTTATTTGTAGGACTCATCCCCCTGCTCAGTCCAGAGAAGAATAGGCGGGACAGGGATTGAAGAACAAATAGGCAAATGGCCCTGACTATTGTTTAAGAGGGACTTTGGGACCTCCCTGGCAGTCCAGTGGTTAACACAAGGGGTGGTACGGGCTCCATCCCTGGTTGGAGAAACTAAGATCCCACATGCTGCACAGCACAGCCAAAGGTTAAGAAAAAGTGGGGGGGGGGATTAATAAATAGAGGCATCCTGTCGGAGAGTGATGGATGTCATGGGGGACTAGGATGCCGATCATAGACAGAGAGAAAAAGAACTGTTAATGTTAGCTGAGCTTGGATCTTGAGGGTTCAGTGTAGGGAAGCCTTTTGGGAGGAAGTGGGCTGCCTTAGGCAGCAGAGAAGGGTGGTTTCGTGCCGAGGATGTGCTGCTGGGCTGAGTGGTTTAGCTGATCTTGGCTGGGCTCAGCTGCATCTGGATGAATCAGGCTGAATTCAAGGCTTCAGGCTGGGGTCAGAGCCCATCCACAGGTCTTCATATTGAGGTTCAAGCTGAAGATAAAAGGCTTTATGAACAAGCCTTCCTGCTGGCAGAGTGTGATGTTGCAAGAAGACTGGCAGAAACGCACCACGGCACCTGTGGCCTCAGCTCAGCACGGCACTTTCCCTTCCATTCTCATCTTATCAGCCAGGGCAAGTCACATGGCCAAGGCTAGAGTCAAGGTTAGGAAATCTGCCCATGGAAAAGTCATGTCAAGGGAAGGAAGGAAGGAGGAAGGAGAAATTTCAGGGCAAATAACACAGCCTGCCTCAGATAATGAGAATCTTTACAGAGTGAGGTGATAGTATATAGCACAGTGGTTAAAGACACAAAACTGATATGGGTTTGAGTTCCAACTGTGCTACGTCTTGCCAAATGACCCTGGGCAACCTCTCCGGGCTTCAGTTTCCTCATCCAGAAAATGGAAACAGTAATGTGCAGACCCTCCAGTGTGGTTGTGAGAGTGAGTGGGGAAGGCAGACGTGAAGTGCTGGCATCTAGTAAGTACCTGATAGGTGCTGGCTGGGATGCTGTTGGAAAGAATCTGTTGAGAATTATGCCTTCTGGGGACAAGGCATGCAGCAAGATGAGGGGAGGGACATTTCAGGGAAATAATTTGAGAATCTCTGCATGGGAGGTGCATGCAGAAAGGAAGCTGCTCAGTAACTGAGTCATCCACTGAGCTCTGGAAACAGAAAGCCTGCAGGCTGGCGCTGTTCTCCACTGCAGAGCTGACAGCTTGTTGGAGAAGGGCTGGCAGTAGGTGGGGAAGGGGGAGAGGGGCGATTTCCTCTCCCATTCACTCACCTGAAGCCCGGTGCACGCAGAGGTGCAATTCCTGGATCAACCTCAGCTGGCTGGGAGAAATGCTGGTTCCCAGGAACTGCCACCCTGCAATCTGAGAATGTAAATATATGCATTTGCTTCATCTCGTCTTTTAAAGAAAGACACAAACCCCTCCCCAAATGCATGGTTCTACATCAATTTTTATCCTGTGCCTCCCCAGATTAAGCCCTAGGCTATTGAAAGGGGGGAAATAAGTAATACGGAGACCAACAAGACCAAACTAGCAGATCACAAGTCCCGGCGGTCATGAGATGCCTCTGCCAGGTGGCAGGGGAGTGGGTGTGGGTTTGTGGGTCTCTCCATGGCATAGTGGTTGGGAGACAATCAGTCAGATTGCCTGAGTGCAAATTCGCTCTCTTTGCTTCCCAGATATGTGACTCTGAGTAAAGGAGCCCTGATGGTTCAGAATCCACATCAACTAAAAGCAGCGGTGATAGTTCTTAACACAGATTCTTGCAAGATTCGCATGAAATACCCTAGATCTTGAAGCACTTGCTGGGCTGTAATTACACACATTGCTTTTCTTTGTGAATATTCAACACGGTTGATAAGTATTCCATCAGCCAAGGTCAAGCATAGTCTTTACAAAGAGTTTCTAAATTAATTAATTTTTGGCTATGCGGGGCCTTCGGTGCTGTGCGAGGTCTTTCTAGTTGCAGCAGGCGGGGGCTACTCTTTGTTGTGGTGCTGGGCTTCTCATTATGGCGACTTCTCTTGTTGTGGGCCGTGGCTCTAGGGCGCATGGGCTTTAGTAGTTGTGGTGCATGGGCTTAGTTGCTCTGTGGCAGGTGGGATCTTCCCGATCCAGAAATAGCATCCGTGTTCCCTGCACTGGTAGGTGGATTATTAACCACTGGGCCACCAGGGACTTTCCAAGGCCAAGAATTTTATTCCCACGTGGAAACAGTGTTTGCTTCAAGGGGGTGCAGGGAGGGATGGGAGGTGCATGGAGCAAAACACCCCTGCAGGCCAAACTCAGCTAGGTGGCACCTGTCTGCTGACCCACAGCTTTGGGGGCTCAGCACTTCGATTAGTTGATATGTCTATCTTAGTTTGGGATCTCCCAAAGTCAACCCTGAGATGAGGATTCATACAGAAGCAACTGATTAGGGAATGATTTATTAGCTAGTGTTTTTTTCTAGAAAAACTAGTAGGGGAGTGAGAAAGTGGGACCAAGAAGCAGGGGTGTGACCGTAAGCCTGGGGGTAGTTTGGCTCGGTTCCAGGGGGGACAGTGCACATCATATTTCAGAGATCTCCACTGGGGTCAGAGGAACTGGGAGGGTTCATCAGTCATTGGTCAGGGATGGCCCCGAAAGGGTACAAATTCCCAGGCATTTCCAGCTGTCCACACCCACAGAAAGAGAGTTTTAGCAGCCTGCAGGGTGTCTTCAAGGTGCTGGCTGTTGGAGAGAAAGCAGGAGGGGTCCCAATGCACACAGACATGGAAAGGGGACCCAAGGGGTTTGGGGATAGCATGTAACAGCAGCTGGTATAACACCCAAAGGTGACTGGGTGCTGGGAACTGGCTCATGCGAAGCAAAGTCCCAACAGATGGCCACATCTCCAGGGAGAAGCAGAAGCAGCAGGCACTCCCAGTATTCATGTCCAAGGATCAGCCCGTGTTCCCCAGGGAGGAATGCCTGCCTTGAAAATAGACTGCAGGCTGAGGATACACTCGGCTGGAGGGTGGGGCTGGACTTTATGACGGCCGAGTCCTGGCACTTCAGTGGTGATAAGAAAAGGATGGAGGGTATGCATGGGTCAGGATCCCACCTTGCCCTGATGGGACTGGATGCTAACACTTCTGGTTTTGCCAGCAACAGTATAGGGTCATAAGAGGCATTTCGCATTTGGAAGTCAGAAGGAGCCAGGTTCAAATCTTGACTCTTTCCTGTACCAGCTGTGTAACCCGAAGCAAAGTAACTGGCCTGTCTGAGCCTTGTCTCTAAGGATCTGGCTGAAATGACTGTCCTCCCACTCTTTGTTGGGGTGATTTCAAAACTAGCATCTCAGGTCGCTTCCTTCCAGAGCCAAGGGATTACTGCTTGATCTGAGGGCATGTACTCAGAAAAGGGTAGTGCTTACGGCCTGTGTCTTCCCCATGTCTGTGTGTTAGTTGCTCAGTCGTGTCCGACTCTTTGCAACCCCATGGACTGTAGCCCTTCAGGCCCCTCTGTCCATGGGATTCTCCAGGCAAGAATATTAAAGTGGGTTGCCATGCCCTTCTCCAGTGGCTCTTTCTGACCCAGGGGTTGAACCCTGATCTCCTGCATTGCAGGTGTATCCTTTGCCACCAGGGAAGCCCTCCTCATGCCTGTGCTTAGTCACTCAGTTGTGTCCAACTCTGCAACCCCATGGACTAGCCCGCCAGGCTCCTCTGTCCATGGAGATTCTCCAGGCAAGAATGCTGGAGCGGGTTGCCATTTCCTCCTCCAGGGGATCTTCTCAACCCTGGGATCGAACCCAGGTCTCCTGCATTGCAGGCGGATTCTTTACTGTCTAAGCCGCCAGGGAAGCCCTCCTGTCTAGCCTCCCCAGTGTTGAGGCTCACCTTCTTCATCTCAGTCCATGCCTAAGTGAATCCTCCTTGAAGCCTATCCCCAGGCTGCCTCCTGTACTCACCCCTCCCCCATGCATCCATCAGCCCTCTGCCTGCATTCCCCCAAATGCCACCAACAGGATGTTCCTGCATGCCAGGGAATTTTATTCAAGGTTCAGGAGGACCGATGCGGGGATCATGACAGAACACAGCACAGGAAACAACTTTCATGTGGTCCTGGAGACCCTGGACTTAAAAGCTGTCAGTTCTCCCCCAGCTCGGCAGCTTTCACCGACCGCCCCTGCATCTCTCCAGGACTCTGTCCCTCAGCGCTGCTTCGAGATTCCATCCCCACCCCTTCCCAGAGCACACTCCCACCTCCCACCACACTGGCCCTCCACAGCGGGCGTCTCAGGGCCTGTGACCCCATCGTGCCCCACCACCCAAGGTTCTGTCTTAACCCCTTTCCTCCTGGCCCAGGCCCTGGAGCTGTAGTTTTCTTAGTCATAAATAAATAAAAACACCTCCCCTAATTTTTTATTTTCTTTCTTTGACAAAATACAGCACGCCCAAGAGGCTAAGAGGGACCTTTTTCCAAGAAGTCTGGCTGAAATGTCAGCTTGTTTGTAACAAGAGCATCCTTTCCCATCCTCTGATCACTGCCACCACTCCCACCTGCCTCTGAGGTTCCCTCTTCCCCAGCTCCTGAAGCTTGCCCCACCCTAGACACACACACACACACACACACACACACACGCATGCACGCACGCACACACACACACACACACACACCCCTGACTCTTCCTCCAGCTCTTGAATTCCTCCAATCAAATCAAGTCTGGGCTGGAGCCCTCCTGCCTCTTTAAGGTGACTTGGCATTTCTCTGGGTGGATCCATTTTGCTGGCTTTATGGCTTAACTGGCAGAGGGACGGCTTATTTCCTGATTTCTGAATTCTCCCAGACACATCTCTGTGACCTCTCTCCGCTCCCCCGCACTGGGTGGTGGGGGGTGGGGGGTGAGGCGGCCTGCAGAGTTTATCCACGGTCATCGGTACCCATACCCCAGTTCCCGCTGCCCTCATGTTTTGACAGGCTGCCCCTAGGCTTTACCCCATCACTTGCCAGGCTCTGGGATATTTTAAGGTATTTTTATTACAGTAAGAATGCATGTTCATTGCAGAAGAAAAATAGAAAATATAGATAAGCATATATAAAAATCAATCTTAATCCACCAGGATTAGAAACAGTCTCTGCTAACATTTTGATGGGTATTCTCCCAGGTTTTGTTTCCCATGAATATATATGCATATTTTCAGGACTCTTTATTTTTTATTTTTTATTTTATTTATTTATTTATTTTTTTAAAAATTTTATTTTTTAAATTTTTTTTTTTTTCAGGACTCTTAGTTGCATGTGACAGAAACTCAAACCCCATGGTAGGGCTCAATATTTTCTGCCCCGCCCCACCCCCAACCCCCATTCGTGTGTTGAAGTTCTAACTCCCAGTATCTCAGGAGTAAGGTATTTGGAGACGGGCCTCTGTAGAAGTCTTTAAGTTTAAAGGAGGTCCTTGGAGTGGGCCCTCATCCAATATGGCTGATGTCCCTTAAAGGAGAGATTAGGACCCAGACTACCGCAGCAGGAAGCCGGGGAGGAAGCTTCAGGAGAAACTAACCCTGACACCGAGATACCAGACTTTCAGCCTCTGAAACTGGGAGAAGGGACAGCTCTGCTGTTTCAACCCCCAGCCTGTGGCTGTTAGGGAGGCCCTTGTGAACTCATGCACCCCTTGGACTAGCTGCAGCCCCAAGGGGGATTTTTTGGTGGATCACACAACTGGAGGAGTGAAGCTGGGGTGCAGGTGGGCCGCATGGGAGGATGGGGACCCGGGATCTGAAAACCACTGGGAGCAGGGAAGGAAGCAGGCCTTTCCCTGCTCCTCCCTGGCTCTGCTCCCAGAGTCAGCTCCCTGCATCTGGCAGGAAGCCAATCCCCGGTCTCCAATGTACAGCTTCACCCCCAAGGAGGGACAGGTCTTTGCTCTCACTGCTAGATTGCAAGTCCTAGGGACAAGTTTTAATTTGTTTTATTTTGGTTATGAGGATTGTGGGATCTCAGTTCCCCAACCAGGGATTGAACCCAGGCCCTCAGCAGTGAAACCCCAAGTCCTAACCACTGGACCACCAGGGAGTCCCCTAGGGATAGGTTTTGATTGGCCTGGCTTTAGTTGTAGCCCACTCCAAGGCCATTCAAAGTGGTACAGGGCAGCAGCACCACCTTGTCAGCGCTTCACGCCACATTCTGGTCCTGCTGGTTGCACTCTCCTCCCACATGTCATTCAGGTCATGTTGCCGAGGAACCCAGCTGAGACTAGGGTGAGGCTGCTGCTGCTGCTGCTAAGTTGCTTCAGTCGTGTCCGACTCTGTGCGACCCCATAGACGGCAGCCCACCAAGCTCTCCTGTCCCTGGGATTCTCCAGGCAAGAACATTGGAATGGGTTGCCATTTCCTTCTCCAATGCATGAAAGTGAAAAGTGAAAGTCAAGTCGCTCAGTCATGTCCGACCCTCAGCAACCCCATGGATTGCAGCTTTCCAGGCTCCTCTGTCCATGGGATTTTCCAGGCAAGAGTACTGGAGTGGGGTGCCATTGCCTTCTCCAAGGGTGAGGCAAGCAAGGTCAAATTTACAGGGTACCAAAAAAGTCTGTAAGCACAGGATATAATCTATTCAGGCACTATTAAAAGAAAATCAAATCAGCAGAGTATGGGCCACAGGCTGTCTGCCTGTTTTACTGAGTACAGTTTTCTTAGGACACAACACTGTGGGTTCAGCCATCATGCAGTACTTTGCTGCAGTCACAACAGAGTCTGCCAAAGACAGAATGAACTTCCCGAGACTCCCCTGACTTTGGGGCTGTATTAGTCAGGATTCTGCAGGGGAACAGAGTGAATGGGCTGCATATGTATGTAGGGAAAGAGAAAGAGATTTTAAGGGACTGGCTTATACCATTGTGAAGACTTGGCAAGTTCAAAATCCATGGTGGAAGCTGGAGGCTGGAGGCCTAGAAAGGAGTTCTAGTCCAAAAATGGTCTGCTGGCAGAATTCTTTTTCTCCCAGGGAACTCAGTCTTTTTCTGTTAAGGCCTTCAACTGATTGGATGTGGCCCACCCACATTCTGAAGGGTTATCTGCTTTACTCACAGTCTACTGATTTGAATGTTAATCTCATTTACATCTCAAATAATGTTTGATCAGATATCTGAGTATCATGGCCTAACCAAATTGACACCAAATTAACCATCTCAGATGCCTTCTATTATTATGGAATTCATGATTAGCACTTTATTTTCTCCAGGAACATATTCTTTTTCTTCACAACAAGGAAAGAGAGCCCTGCATTTGAAAGAAGAGGCTATGTTTTATTTTTCTTCACATGCTCTGATGTTTTCTAAGATGTCTCCTTAAGGAGACATCATATGTTTGTTATTTCGTGTGTGAGTATGTGTGTGCGTACATGCGCACATGCTAAGTTGCTCGGTTATATTCAGCTCTTTACAACCCGATGGACTATAGCCCACCAGGCTCCTGTTCCCCTGGAATTTTCCCAGCAAGAATACTGGAGTGGGTTGCTATTTCTTCCTCCAAGGAATCTTCCCAACCCAGGGATCAGACCCACGTCTCCTGCAGCTCCTACATTGCAGGCAAATTCTTTACCACTGAGCCAGCAAAGAGCAGCTTTGTTATTTAATGGATAACTATTAATTTGGCTAGGTTGTTTTTTTTTTTTTTTTGCCTCAAAGAAGTTTTTTGGTCAAAAATTTGTACAGCCTTAGGAAGAAATAGATAGTTTTCAAAATCTGAGTACAAAGTACCAAAAATTCGTACCAAGTTTAGGTACAAATATCAGAAGAGTCTTTTCAAGAATATTTTCTCTTCTGCCAACTCATGCCTTAAAAGTATATCCAGCTTTTGACCCTTGAGAGAACTCTGTAGATGAGGAGTCCAAAGCCCTGGCAGTCCCTATCCCTGGAATGTAGGAACTATTCCTCTCACAGTTTCTTTCTCAAATCCTTAGTCCTAATAATAATGAAAATGATTTATCAGATTAAGACACAAATTAATCCTGTCTGAACAACTTGATGTTATCATGTTTAATTCCAAATTTAATTATTTTGGTATTTAATTACAAAACAGTTAATTACCTTATTGTAATTATGTGTCTTTTTCAAGTAGAAAGAGGCCAGAAATCCCTGATAACGGGCCACCCTCAGGCAGAGCCATTTTCTACTTTATCTCCAACATGTATCAGCCCTGCTTCTTAAGCACATCCTGTTTGCGCTTGGTCTCTTCTTTATGCTCCCAAACCTGAGTATCCAAAGCCACGTCTTGCTGCTTGTGCTGATTGTTATAGACAGGGCCTCCAAAGCCTTGTTCTTTGACAATATCAGCTTGAGCAGCATTGCTCTGCCCACCTCCACCTTCTCAGGGCCAGGAGCTTGTGTGCGATCCTTTTAAGATGGGGGTTGCTGACCTTAGTCTTTTTAGTGTCTCCCTGCCCGTGGGCACCTAACACCAGAATGGGGCGCTCATCATCCGGTCCAGATGGACGCTGCTCCTGGCTCTGCTGCAGGGCTGCAGAGATTGCCAGCTTCATCCTTTGGAATGAAGGGTCCTGGGGGAGGTGCCAGCATGGCTGCTGTGGCAGGGGTTCTCTGGGGCCTCAGGGCACTGGCTATTTGCCCACTGGCAAACAGCAACATTTTTCACAACTGAGACAACTCTCCCAGTGCCTCTGGGCTCAGCCCCATCCCTGCCCAGAGGATCAGGCAGGTTATGCCTGCAACAGATGGAGGGGCTCACATGTGGTGGGGGTGGGGGGTGGGGATGGTCCTGGAGAACCACACCCTGCATCCAGGAAACAGCCTGGTGATGGCCAGGATGGGCAGTTTCTTTCAAGAGAAACCACCAAATTCAGACGTTTTTATGAGAAAATTTCAGATTTTAAAACATGGAAAGCTAACTCGTGTTTTTTTTTTTTCCCCTTATACCTGTGGGCCAACCGTGTGTAACTGGGGACTGGCCCCATCCCCTACTTGGAGTCACATCTACTCCATCCTGCATGGGGCTTCTATTTTCCCATCTTCTGTTTAAAAGTGGATGATAAACCACAAAGTCCTACTATGTAGCACAGAGAACTGTATTCAACATCTTGTTATAACCTATAATGGAGAAGAATCAAAATGAATATACATATGCATATATTTGTGTGCGTGTGTGGCTGGGGGGGGGGCCTTCCCTGCTAGTGGGAAAGAACCCACCTGCCATTGCAGGAGACAAAAGAAACATGAGTTTGGGTAGGGAAGATCCCCTGGAGGAGGGCATGGCAACCCACTCCAGTATTCTTTTTTTAATTAAATTTATTTATTTTTTTAATTGAAGGGTAATTGTTTTACAGAATTTTCTTGGTTTCTGCCAAACATCAACATGAATCGGCCATAGATATACATATGTCCCCTCCCTCTTGAACATCCCTCCCATCTCCCTCCCCATCCCCCAACTCCAGGTTGTTACAGATCCCCCACTCCAGTATTCTTACCTGGAGAATCCCAAGGGCAAAGGAGCCTGGCAGACTATAGTTCATAGGGTTGTAAAGAGTCAGACATGACTGAAGCGAATTAGCATGCATGCATATGTGTATATATATGTGTGTGTATATACATACATTCAAATGGGTATATCTTTCCTTTTCGCCTTTGTTTTTCGCTTCTCTTCTTTTCATAACTATTTGTAAGGCCTCCCCAGACAGCCATTTTGCTTTTTTGCATTTCTTTTTCTTGGGGATGGTCTTGATCCCTGTCTCCTGTACAATGTCACAAACCTCCATCCATAGTTCATCAGGCACTCTATCAGATCTAATCCCTTGAATCTATTTCTCACTTCCATTGTATAATCATAAGGGATTTTAGTTAGGTCATAGCTGAATGGTCCAGTGGTTTTCCCTACTTTTTCAATTTAAGTCAGAATTTGGATATAAGGAGTTCATGATCTGAGCCACAGTCAGCTCCTGGTCTTGTTTTTGCTGACTGTATAGAGCTTCTCCATCTTTGGCTGCAAAGAATATAATTAATCTGATTTCGGTATTGACTGTCTGGTGATGGGCTGTCTGGGGAGGCCTTACAAATAGCTGTGAAAAGAAGAGAAGCGAAAAACAAAGGAGAAAAGGAAATATATACCCATTTGAATGCAGAGTTCCAAAGAATAGCAAGGAGATAATAAGAAAGCCTTCCTCAGTGATCAATGCCAAAAAACAGAGGAAAACAATAGAACGGGAAAAACTAGAGATCTCTTCAAGAAAATTAGAGCTACCAATGGAACATTTCATGCAAAGATGAGCACAATAAAGGAAAGAAATGGTATAGACCTAACAGAAACAGAAGATATTAAGAAGAGATGCCAAGAATACACATAAGAACTGTACAAAAAGATCTTCACAACCCAGATACTCATGATGGTATGATCACTCACCTAGAGCCAGACATCTTGGAATTCAAAGTCAAGTGGGCCTTAGGAAGCATCACTATGAACAAAGCTGGTGGAGGTGATGGAATTCTAGTTGAGCTATTTCAAATCCTAAAAGATAATGCTGTGAAAGTGCTGCACTCAATATGTCAACAAATTTGGAAAACTCAGCAGTGGTTATAGGTCTGGAAAAGATCAGTTTTCATTCCAATCCCAAAGAAAGACAATGCCAAAGGATGCTCAAACTACCACACAATTGCACTTATCTCACACGCAAGCAAAGGACTGCTCAAAATTTTCCAAGCGAGGCTTCAACAGTATGTGAACCGTGAATCTGCAGATGTTCAAGCTGGTTTTAGAAAAGGCAGAGGAAGTACAGCCACTATGGAGAACAGTGTGGAGATTCCTTTAAAAACTGGAAATAGAACTGCCCCAGCAATCCCACTGCTGGGCATATACACCGAGGAAACCAGAATTGAAAGAGACACGTGTACCCCAATGTTCATCACAGCACTGTTTATAATAGCCAGGACATGGAAGCAACCTAGATGTCCATCAGCAGACAAATGGATAAGAGAGTTGTGGTACATATACACAATGGAGTATTACTCAGCCATTAAAAAGAATAGATTTGAATCAGTTCTAATGAGGTGGATGAAACTGGAGCCTATTATACAGAGTGAAGTAAGCCAGAAAGAAAAACACCAATACGGTATACTAATGCATATATATGGAATTTAGAAAGATGGTAATGATAACCCTGTATGTGAGACAGCAATAGAGACACGGATGTATAGAACAGTCTTTTGGATTCTGTGGGAGAGGGTGAGGGCGGGATGATATGGGAGAATGGCATTGAAACATGTATAATATCATATATGAAATGAATTGCTGGTCCAGGTTCTATGCATGATACTGGATGCTTGGGGATGGTGCACTGAGACTACCCAGAGGGATGGTATGGGGAGGGAGAAGGGAGGGGGGTTCAGGATGGGGAACACGTGTACACCCATGGCAGATTCATGTCAATGTATGGCAAAACCAATACAATATTGTAAAGTAAAAATAAATAAATAAAACTGAGATTTATAAAAAAAAGAAAAGGCAGAGGAACCAGAGATCAAATTGCCAGTATCCACTGGATCATTGAAAAAGCAAGAGAGTTCCAGAAAAACATCTATTTCTGCTTAATTGACCATACCAAAGCCTTTGACTGTGTGAATCATGACAAACTATGGAAAATTCTTCAAGAGATGGGAATACCAGACCATCAGACCTGCCTCTTGAGAAACTTGTATGCAGGTCAGGAAGCAACAGTTAGAACTGGACACGGAACAACAGACTGGTTCCAAATAGGAAAAGGAGTACATCAAGGCTATATATTGTCACACTGCTTATTTAACTTATATGCAGAGTACATCATGAGAAATGCTGGGCTGGATGAAGCACAAGCTGGAATCAAGATTGCTGGGAGAAATATCAATAACCTCAGATATGCAGATGATACCACCCTTATGGCAGAAAGCAAAGAAGAACTAAAGAGCTGCATGATGAAAGTGAAAAGAGGAGAGTGAAAAAGTTGGCTTAAAGCTCAACATTCAGAAAACTAAGATCATGGCATCTGGTCCCATCACTTCATGGGAAATAAATGGGGAAACAGTGGAAACAGTGACAGACTTTATTCTGGGGGGCTTCAAAATCACTGCAGATAGTGACTGCAGCCAAGAAATTAAAAGATGCTTCTCCTTGGAAGGAAAGTTATGACAAATCTAGACAGCCTATTAAAAAGCAGAGACTTTGCCAACAAAGGTCCATCTAGTCAAGGCTATGGTTTTTCCAGTAGTCATGTATGGATGTGAGAGTTGGACTGTAGAGAAAGCTGAGCACTGAAGAATGGATGGTTTTGAACTGTGGTGTTGGAGAAGACTCATGAAAGTCCCTTGGACTGCAAGGAGATCCAACCAGTTCATCCTAAAGGAAATCAGTCCTGGATATTTATTGGAAAGACTGATGCTAAAGCTGAAACTCGAATACTTTGTCTGCCTGATGCGAAGAACCGAGTCACTGGAAAAGACCCTGATGCTGGGAAAGATGGAGGGAGGGAGGGGAAGGGGACGACAAAGGATGAGATGGTTGGATGGCATCACCGATTCAATGGACATGAGTTTGAGTAAATTCTGGGAGTTGGTGATGAACAGGGAGGCCTGGCGTGCTGTGATCTATGGGGTCGCAAAGAGTCGGTCACGAGTGAGTAACTGAACTGAACTGCACTGATACATACATATAACTTAATCACTTTGCTGTACACCAGCAACTTTGAAAAGCAACTAGACTTCAGTTAAAAATGAAAAAAATAAAGATAGACTTCTGACTTCCACTTCGGATGTGAAAAGCTGGGAAAGCATCACTCCCCACCTTACAACAAGAAAAAAGCGAACATTGTGCAAATCCACAACTTCCCTTGAACCCATAAGAAATCTGAGGACTCTGGTTAAAGAATTAACTCAAATTCTAAAGACAGGCACCTTGAAGGACAGATGGGATTGGAGTGCCTACTCAGCCTAGAGCAGGTGTCACCAGATGGCACACTGGGGAGTAAGACTCCGCCTTGACTCTGCAGTGACTCGCACAGGCTGCATGTGGACATTGTGAGATCTTGGACCCCTCCTTGGGAGCCATAGACACAGGGACTCGCTCCCGCCCCTTCACAGGCACCTATCCTTCATCCTAGCAGATACTTGTAAAAAAGATACAGGAGCAGAGAGAGAGTCTTGATAAAGCGTCCCCATGGCTCTCGGGCAGGGGAGCAGCAGCTGCTGCAGGAAAGGCCCACAGTCTTTCTCCACCAAACAGCGTTGATTTATGTCGTGGGGAGGACAGCAAGCCCTCCTGCCTTCAGATCACCCATGGCCGCAGGAGGGAGAAAACAGAAAACAAACAAACAAACAAACAAACAAAAACCTGCACTCCTAAGGAAGAGCCAGAGATCCATCCTGGACCCAGACTGTGAAAGGTCTCCTACAGCCATGGCACTGCCGAATCCGCTGGAAGACCTCACTGCCCAGGCACAATGCCCCATGCCTACCTAAGACTGAAGTCAAAACACAGCAGTGTCCATCTCCCTCCCACATGCTATGATGAGGACAACAAGTATCAAGTAACAAGTCACAGCATCTTATTACTAGCAGAGACGGCTTCTCTGGGGGGCAGGTGCAAAGGAAATCCTGAAGCTGGGGATGGACAGATATTGGGAAAACCCTCTGGAAACAATTCAAAAGTCCTGCACCTGGGGAACTGATCAAACAAACTAGTACAATGTACAACGGGCTTCCCGGGTGGTGCTAGTGGTAAAGAACTCACCTCCCAATGCAGGAGACAGAAGAGACAGGGGTTTGATCCCTGGTCAGGAAGATGCCCTGGAGGAAGGCATGGAAACCAACTCCAGTATTCTTGCCTGGAGATTCCCGTGGACTACAGCTTGGTGGGCTACAATCCATGGGGTTGCAAAGCATCAGACATGACCGAAGCAACTTCGCATGCAGGCACACTGTACATCAGGATGCTAAACAGCAACACAAAAGACTAAACCCCTGAAACATTACATCACTCGGATGAATGTCACGTGCATTATGCGAATTCCTACATACTACAGGATTCCATTTCCATCACTTCTTGCAAAGGCAGAACTGTAAGGATAGAAAATATATCAGGCTCCTCCCTCCATGAGATTCCTCAGGCAAGAATACCAGAGTGGTTTGCCATTCCCTTCTCTAGGGGATCTTCCCAACCCAGAGATCAAACCCATGTCTCCTATGTCTCCTGCATTGGCAGGTGGATTCTTTACCACTGAGCCACCTAGGTTTCTTTTAGGTGTAAAAGACAGAAACTCAACTCAATCTAGCTGGGGTCCAGGAGGAATTTGTTGAGAGAGCTGTGTCTGTCACAGATTGGCAGCCTGGGGACCAGGAGTGATGGGAACCAGGGACTCATTTCTGTCTCTCGACCCTCTCCCCCTTCTGGGGACCTTCTCTGTCTTTGCACACTGGCTTCCTCTGAACATGGCCGCCAGCATCACATTTCACCAACAAAGAGGAACTGCATCCCTTATTCTGATTCCAGCTGAAACATTCCTACGAAGCACTCTGATTGGTCCAGCCAAGGCCAATCAACAGTGTCCAAGGAGCAGAGTCTATGATGATTACCTTCCATTCCCTGTGGTGGGAGTGGAAAACAGATGCTCCCCCCAGAAAGTGGGATGCTAAGCAGACAAGACAGTAACTGGCTATTACAGCTTCTTATCATCTTATAGCAATTAATTTTCTTCTTTGTTCTCCAAAAGAGGTTGGAGTTATACTTCTTGCTTTAGTTCATTTCAGCTTCCTAAAATAGACAGGGGGCTACTGTGAGGAATGAAAATACGACAAGGTCCTTCCTCTGAAAAACAAAACAAACAACAACAAAACACCCTGCATCCCGGTCTAATGAGGGAGACAAACATGTAAACATTTCATTACGAAATCCCATGATAACTGCTCTGAGAGCACAGTGGGAGGCAGCCACATAGCCAAACCTGGGGTTTCGGACAAGGTTTCCTATAAGAGATGATTCCAGTGCAATTTGAAATTTGAGTAAGAAGGGGAAGGGCATTCCAAACAGAAGTGTATGATGCACGAGTATAGGGGAATTGGTCTTACAGTGGATGGATTATGAGTCCCTCAGTGGAGGGTTGCCAGGTCTTTTTATGAAAAGGACAAAATACCTCTTTTAAAAAGCTTTTCATAGTTTTCAGAACACTTACACCCCATTTTTTTTTTGCCTGTCCAGCAGCCACACCTGACAGAAACATAACCAAAAATGGGGAAATAACACAACAAACGTCAGAGAAAAGGATAAAAACAGATTCTCTTCAACAGTGCTCAGCTCCCATGCCGCTCCCAGGTCTAGGACTGGCCTGCAGGTAGGCTGATGCTTCAGAGTTAGTGGTTGGTGAAATGGATGTGGAGGAAGCAGAAAGTGGGCAGAGATGTCCACGTTGCTAAGCAGTGCCTTGCGGGACCTAAACTGGGTAGGGAATGTGGATGAGAAAGTGTACGAAATGGGACAATCAAGGAAATGAAGTTGAGGAACCAAAACACTGGGAATAAGGTCACAAAGTATTGGAGGGGTAGAGACTGAAGTCTGAGATTGAATGATATCTGAGATTGTGCGGTTCTGAGAGGAGGAATGTGCCACAGAATGTAGTCGCTGTCAGCGGTTTGCTGAAGAAGGAGCCAGAGTACCATCACAGGTGCTATCAGAAGAGGCCCAGGATCCTTGAGACGAGGTGTATGTCGGCGTGAAAGCTGAAGCCAGGAGGTATACAGATGAGTTTGGAGTAGAGAAGAAAAACAAGGGGCAGATGCCACACTTTTTTAGGAAAAGAGAGGGAGTGAGCAGGAGGTTGGTGTACGATGGTGACTGGGAGGGGAAAGGAAGGTGGAGCCTGATGACAGGAACTTCAAGGAGGAGGTGTCTGCATGGGAATGGAGGGTAAGTGTCCACGAGCAGCTGTGGAGTCAGGGTGAGGCAGCCGCTTCTCCACTGACTGCAAAGCCAAACAGAAGAGCTGGAGACAAAATGAGCAGCCCACACCTAGGAAGCACAGGCACAGCCTGGGCCAGGATTGAAGGCGCCAACACAGGGAATATTTAAAAATTAATTAATCTTCCTTGAAGTTAATTTGTTTACAATATTGCGATAGTTTCAGGTGTACAGCAGGTGATTCAGAGTGACTTGTTCACAGATTTTGTTCCATTAGAGGTCAAATGGCAACCCACTCCAGTGTTCTTGCCTGGAGAATCCCAGGGATGGGGGAGCCTGGTGGGCTGCTGTCTCTGGGGTCGCACAGAGTCAGACACGACTGAAGCGACTTGGCAGCAGCAGCAGCAGCAGAGGTCATTACAAGATACTGAATATAATTCCTTGAACTATGTAGTAAATTCTTCTTGCTTCTCCATTTTATGTAAAGGGGTTTATATCCGTTAATCCAGGACACTTGATTTGTACCTCCTACTCCTCTTTGGTAACCGCAAGTTGTTTTCTTTTTCTTTTCCTCATCTGTGAGTTTGTTTCTGTTTTGTAGATAGATACATCTATATCATTTTTTACATTCCACATATAAGTAATATCATATAGCACTTGCCTTTCTCTGACTTATCTTACTAAGTATAATATTCTGTAGGTCCATCCATGTTGTGGCAAATGGCAATATTTCATTCCTTTTATGGCTGAGTAATATTGCATTGTGTATACGCACATCTTCTTAAGCCAATCATCTGCTGAGGACACTTGGGCTATTTCCATATCTTGGCTACTGTAAATAGTGTTGCCATGAATATTGGATATATGTATCTCTTCAAATTAGAGTTTTCATTGTTTTGTGTTTGTTTGTTTGTTTGTTTTTTTTTGGCTATACGCCCAGGAATGGAATTGCTGGATTGTATGGTAGTTCTATTTTTAGTTTTTAAAGGACCTTCTATCCTGTTTTCCATGGTGGCTGCACCAATGTATATTCCGACCAACAGTGTAGAAGGGTTCTGTTTTCTCCACGTCCTCTCCAGTATTTGTAGACATTTTGATGATGGCCAGTATGACGTATGACATACTCACTGTATGACACCTCACTGTTGTTTTGATTTGCATTTCTCTGATAATTAGCGATGTGGAGCATCTTCTCATATGCCTGTTGGCCATCTATACGTCTTCTTTAGACAAATGCCTATTTAGGTCTTCTGCCCTTTTTGATTTGGTTGTTTTTTTTTGTTTATTTTTTATATTGAGATATATGAGCTGTTTGCATATTTTGGACATTAACCCCTTATCAAATATATTGTTTGTAAATATTTTCTCACATTCTGTAGGTTGTCTTTCTATTTTGTCAAGGTTTATGGTTTCCTTTGCTGTGCAAAAGCTTGTAAGTTTGATTAGGTCCATCTGTTTATTTTTGCTTTTATTATTATTATTATTTTTGCCTTGGAAGACTAACCTAAGAATATATGGCTACAATTTACATCAAAGAATGTTTTGCCTATGTTCTCTCCTGGGAGTTTTATAGTGTCATATCTTACAATTAGGTCTTTAATCCATTTTGAGTTTATTTTTTAAAATATTGTGAGTGAATGTTCTAATTTCATTGATTTACACATATATGTTCAGCTTTCCCAGGACCACTTGTTGAAGAGACTGTCTTTTCTCTATCATATAATCTTGCCTCCTTCATCATAGATTAATTAGCTGTAGGTATGTGAGTTCATTTCTGGATCCTATTCTGTTCCATTGATCTGTATGTCTGTTTTTATGACAACATCATGGGATTTTGATTACTGTACCTTTGTAATACAGTCTTTTGCACTGAAATATTTTAGGTGTTGAGCTTCCCTGGTGGCTCAGATGGTAAACAATCTGCCTGCAGTGTAGGAGACCAGGGTTTGATCCCTGGGTCGGGAAAATCCCCTGGAGAAGAAAACGGCTACCTACTCCAGTGTTCTTGCCTAGAGAATCCCATGGACAGAGGAACCTGGTGGGCTACAGTCCATGGGGTCACAAAGAATCTGAGACTAAGCACACACATTTTAGACATCAGCCTGATTTCTTCTAAAAAGAAAAAAAAATATATATATATATATAAAACAGCCTCACTGTATCAGACACCTATGTGCCACCTCAGATTCTCATAAGTGGCCATCACCATGCCAGCCTTGGCCATGATGGGCTCTAAGAGGCAACTTGTTCTGCCACCTGAGGTCTTTGGCTGCTCCCACGACGTTCAGACTCCGAGGACCCGCCATGCTGTTGCGTGTGGGACCATGCTTCCACAGTGGCTCCTGAAGGAGGCAGGTGACGCAACCCAAAAGCATAGGGAAATTAACTCTGTTGGGGGAGTCTTGGCCAGTGAAGGACAAGAGATGGTGGAGCACCCGAAGGCAAATCCCTTCTCCATTCCTCCATCATGGACTATTTCTAGGCATGGTGTTTCTATGTCATCTGTTTGGAGACACCCTACATATCATTAAGTGACTGGTTGTGTCTCTTCTTGAAGCAAGACCTGCTCGGGAATGAACCACCTTGTATGTTCTCCCCACCCTTCGTGGAGCCTTTCTCTCGCCTCACTTTTGCTGCCGTGGATTGCCCCTTCCAATAAAGCACTGACACTTACCTCTTGCCTCATGCTGTCTATTCAGGGGACCTGAGCTGGGTGAATCCAAGTAGGAATTTTTTTCAGTTCTCATCCATAGACAGCAACTTTTAAACATATATGTATGTATGTATATATTTGTTTGTCTGCACTGAGTCTTAGCTGTGGCATGTGAGATCTAGTTGCATTCCCTGACCAGGAATTGAACCCAGGCTCCCTACATTGGGAACGCAATCTTAGCCTCTGGACCACAGGTCAGTGTCCCATTGGTGAAAGCATCACATGACTGAACCCATACTCCAAAGTAGAGAAATAAATGCCACCTCTTTCTTCTTTAAAAAAAAAGTTTATTCATTTATTTGACTGCACTGGGTCTTAACTACAGCATGTGGGATCTAGTTCCCTGACCAGGGACTGAACCTGGGCCCCCTGCATTGGGAGTACAGGGTCTTAGCCACTGGACCACCAAGGGAATTCTCATCTGTAGCAACTTTAAAGGTTAATTTCAAAAGCATAGTGGGCTACTCCCCTTACCTGAAAAGACTGCCCAGAGGAACAGAGTGACTCACTGGAGGAAGTTGGGAGGTGAAACACCTGAATGGGTAAAGGGGTAGAAGCAGCCACCATGCTTCTGTAGATGCTCAGCATTTGGGCCCAAGGTCCAGCTAGATAGCCCAGAGTCATCAAATGTGCATAGAGATAGCAACTGAGCATGAGCAAGCCGCAGTGAGCACAGAAGGCACGCGCGCCTTGCAGCCTCACCACGCCTGGGTTCTGGCTCTCCCTGCCCCTGCTTTGTAGGCTGTGGGCTAGTAGGAGGCCTGTGGAACATTCCCACCAGGTGGAGGAGGGGCAGCACCTTGCAGAGAGGGAACTTTGAACTGGATCATGATTGAATTCCTTGATTAGACTAACATTTTTATTGGATTAGACTGGCCTTTGCCTGAGTGGACTGAATTCAGTGTATCTGCTGCCAAGTGGGAATGAGAGCTCATTAAAGAAAGTACATGCAATTATTATTATTTTTAAGAACAGTTGGACTCTCCCGGGCCCACTTTAATTTGGCCAAGAGCCCTGTCCTTGACTATGAACTCTGAGGAGAGCCAACCAGACTCTGGCACTTGGATAAACAGGGTTTGTGTTTCTGTGGCTGGAATAATGAGGCCAGGGGCAGACTACCAGGATGCTGTGCAGTGGCCGAGTCTACACGAGAGGCTGGCTGTGTGCTCCTGGCCACGAGGATTGTGGGGATGAATGAAATGTCAGCACATCAAGTATATTTTCATAACACACATTACTGTCTAAATTCATTGTGGACACCATCCAGATTTCACCATTTGCTGCTTGTTGGTTAAGTGGGATATGTGTGCAAGGTTTGTAAGTGTGTGTGTGTGTGTGTGTGTGTGTGTGTGAGTGCATGGTGTGTACAAAGTCATGGCTGAGAGCCCTGTCTCTAACATCAGACAGATCTGGCCTGGAACCCGGCCCTGTCACTTACCAGCAATGCAAACTTGGGTAAAAACTGAACTCAGTCAGAAAGGTGCTTTTGAGGGCCGTCACAGTGAAAGTGAAAGTCACTCAGTAGTGTCCGACCCTTTGCAACCCCATGGACTGCAGCCCACTAAGCTCCGCTGTCCATGGGGTTCTCCAGGCAAGAATACTGGAGTGGGTTAGGCATGGCTTTCTCACCTGAAAAGTGAGGATAATCATACCAAATTTATTGGTCTGTTGTGAGAATCCAAACTCCAGCCATCACGTACTTTCACAATTCCTGCCATATCCATATCCCACTTAGGCTGGCTATTCTCTGCTTCAGCCCTTTCCTAACCCAGATCCAGTTTCCACCAAAATCTATACCCTGTGGACTCCCCTCAGGCTCCTAGCCCACTGGCCTCAGGTGGCTCAGCCCTTGGAAGGCGCTGACAGATGAGATCTCAGAGGGAGACAGGCTGGGGTATTCCTCTCCTGGCCTTCTTACTTGGGTGCCTTGGGTCTGCCCACAGCTGGGCCCCCTCAGTGGTTCCAACTCTCAGGGAGGGGGATGGTTCCAGGCTCCCTTCCTCGACTCTTCAAGCCTCGGGTGGTAACAGCCAACCCCGGGACTGCCCTCGGAGACTTCAGCGTTCTTTAGGGTTCCTTGTACACTGTCCTGGGAATTGTGCAAATTCTCTTCAAGTTTTGCCATGGAGACTGGAAAGAATTCTTTCTCCCACCTAACCCTGGGTGATAGACTCCTGGATTATTGTTTACGTGGTGTTTTCTTATCAAACTCAAATTTACAAAATCTAAATAATTTTTTATGTGAATTTTATGTCTCCATGTCATTGTGGACTTGATATGCTGGCTTTAACCTTTCTAATCACATTAAAATAAACATGTACCTTTAAAAATAAACATGTTCAGGGAATTCCCTGGCAGTCCAGTGGTTAAGACTCCATGCATTTATTGTGGAGGGCCCCAGTTTGATCCCTGGTCAGGGACCTAAGACCCTGCAAGGTGTGTGGCACAGCCGAAAAAAAAAAATGTGTTCACCATGTCCCACCTAAAGTCAGCTCTGGTACCCTGGTAGCCTTTGGAGGCCCCTTGGGGAAGGATCGAGTCACTCTGTGGAGTTGCTCAGCTCAGAGACACTCCCTTTTCTGTGTGAGTGTTGTTCTGAAAATAAGAATCCACATAGTCACACACAGCAAATACACACCAGGCAGGACCGTGTTCCTCCTCACACTATCTCTGCTATTCGCATAAAATACAACAGAATTGTCCTGTTGCTAATAAAGTCTGCATGCCTCCTGTTGTGATGGTTCTCTGTACGAGAATCATCTTCCCTCTCCTGCAGAAAGGGCAAGGAGTTCATTTTGAAAAAAAAGAAACTATCTGCAGTCACCCCCAGTGCAAACAGAGTCTTTCTGAAGTCTACCTTCAAATGACAAGAATTTAAAAAATAAATCTGGTGGAATCTTGCTGGGATTTTCAGACTGAGAAGCTGAATAGTTAAGACAGAATATATCACTCTTTGTTAAAAAATAGAATATGCCCAGAAAGCTGGATTCAATCTCTTAAGCATCTTTTCTCCTTCCTCCTGCCCCCTCCTGTGTACTGTGAGTTTCTTCAACTCCACCCACCACACCTTCTGGCCACACACACACTTGCCAACTAACATGTGCACACTCATACACGAGCATGTATGAATACATACACACATTCACACCTGCACACTGCTCCCAGGCGCGGTGGCAGGATGGCAGTTCCACCTCCCTGCCCTCTAGCATCAGGGAGCTAGCAGCTTTCTGCACAAATTGCCTCCGGAACAAAGCAAGCTGGCCTGCGAGAGGACTTCTGTCATGTCTGCCGGAGTGGTGCTACTCAGGATCAAGCAAGACTGATGACAAAACTTTTTTTTTAAGTGTTTTTTTTTTTTTTTTTGCTATGTAAGTCACAGTAGATGAGGAGCTGACCAGAGATGTGCAAAGGGGTGCCCTGTTGAGTGTCCTATAACTTCAGCTTGGTTATAGGAATGGAGACAGGGAAAGTGACTTTAAGAAGTGCTATGGCTGATTCATGTTGAGGTTTGACAGAAAACAGCAAAATTCTGTAAAGCAATTATCCTTCAATAAAAAAATAAATTAATTAAAAAAATAACATTCTGAAAATCACAGGAGATAATTTAGGGACTAAATATTAAAGGTAAGACTACATTTCATTTAAAAAAAAAAGAAGTGCACTTTGGTTATTGGAATATTCCTCCCTCCTTCCATCACTTCCCTCCTTCCTTTGTTGAAAGTAAGCCTGTCTCGCACCCAAATGCCAGTCCCTCCTCTTCTCTGCAGAGGTGAACACAGCTCTGCAGAAGACTGTGCTAATGCAACAAAGAAACACAAGAATCTCCTATGAGCCTGATGTCAGCTGGGATTCTCTGGCCCTGCTACCTGGAGGTAAGAGGACTGAAGACCTCCAAGTCCACAGTGAGGGGTCAAGCCCTATGTCCTCCGCAGATGTCTGCAAACTCCCAGCACTGAGTCCCCTCCCCTGGACCCCTCTGCTTCTGGAATCCAGGGTATTGTCTCATACACCCCTCGGGAACCCAGATGCAAAATATCAGCCCTTTTCCTGATTTCGATATAATAATCCACTCTTACTAAGTACAACTTCCCACAACCCCCTCATCCCCATATAACATCCTCACTTCACCCACCACAGGGCATAAGGGGTGTTTGGCCAAAGGGTCCCAACTTTATTTCAAGGGAAAACCTTGAATCTATCCATTCCGCCATTCCAATAGACAGTCTGATGTTTCACATATAAAAATCCTTATCAGAGAAATCTCTAGTTATAGACAAGGTAAAACATATAGATTTCTTATTTAAAACACCAGTCATTTATTTCAACAACCAAAGCAGCATCAAAAACATTCTCAAAGTTTCCAGCACACTGTGAGTTTCTCCAGTGAAATATAGCATTAATGTACCTTCTGTTTGAGGGTAAAAGATGCAAAAGAAGAAGTAGTAGAAACCAAAACAATGCTGTGGACTGAATGTTTATGTTCCAAGAATTCACAGGTTGAAGCCCTAATGGTATTTGGAGGTAAGGCATTCGGGAGGTCATTAGGTCATGAGGGTGGGGCCCTTAGTGGGATTAGCATCCTTCTAAGAAGAGAACTAGCCCTTTTGTCTTGGTCACATGAGAACATAACAAGAAGGGGGTATTCATGTACAAACCAGGAAAAGAGCCCTCACCAAGAACCAAATCTGCCAAGATCTTGATCTTGCACTTCTCAGCCTTTGGAATCGTGTGAAAGAAATGTTTGTGGTTAAGCCACCCAATCTATGCTCATTTGTTACAGCAGCCTGTGCTAAGACAACAACAAAAATGAACGATACAGCAAGATCTTTTGAGGGCAGGAGTGAGAGATAAAATTACAAAAACTCAAAATGGCCAACTTTTACTGATTTATTTATCTTTAACTTTTTTGTTATATATTGGAGTATGGCCAGTTAACAGCATTATGGTAGTTTCAGGTGCACAGCAAAGTGACTCAGCCATGCATAAACATGTATCCTTTCTAAACGGCCAACTCATTGAGAACTCCCTTCTTGGAACTTGCTGAAAAGCCAAGGAAGCTAGTGACAGGGTCAGTGGCATAGCTTCCCCACACTGGCCAGAACTTACCATGGACCAGGTGCTGTGCTCTGCATCATTTAAAAATGTAATTCAGGTTCTACCAAAGTAATAATACACATTTTAAAAAGCCAAGTTGTACTCTAAAGGCAGTACAAAAAATAGCTTTCCTCTTCCCATGCCTCCCATACCAAGTCCCAACTCTTTAGCAAATAGCTTTTTACGTATCTCCATTTTCCTGAGCAAAAGGAATTATACTGTTGCATTGATTTTTCCATTTTAAACATAACCTCCTGCCTTCCTGCTATGATGAGGGTTTTAGCACATATACCTTCACCTTATCTCTTTTCTCTCCTACATCCTCCCCGTGGAATCATATCACATTTTTGTTAAATCAATATGCAGTGAATATATTATCTTTACTAAGTAAACATTGGTCAAACTGCTCAGGGAAGTATTACATTTCCTTTTATGTATGACTTTTTGTTTTCTCTGGAGTTAATCGTTGACTTTTTTTTTCACTTGCATAATTCCATATACACATCACTAAATCTCCAGAAGAGATGTAAAATTCTCTTCCATATATTCAAACACATCAGTTTCATCTGTGCCTTTGGAGATATCCTTCCCAGAGCTATCCTTCCTTCTGCCCCAGTTTGGGTTGGTGGGTCCCCATCCTTGCTGCCCAGTGGTCATTCTAGAGCTTCACTCACCAAAGAGTGAATTCCCTTCAACTCTCTTTTGTGTTAAATCCAGTTTCTGGGAAACAATGGCTTCATCTTCCTTTGCTAATTCTTTTATTTTGGTATAGCTTTACTAGGATCCAGAGACTGCCTTTGGTTGCTTGGTTAGGTAGAGAGTTCTGGGCTAGAAGGACATTTTCCTTGGTATTCTGAAAGTTGTGTTCCCTTTTCCTCTAGATTTCAATGTTGCTGAGATGATATCACTCTTACCCCTAATGTCTTATATGCGACCCTTGTTTTGTTATTTCTGTCCCTACTCTCCCAGAGAGTTTTTTTTTTTTTTTAATTGGTGTTCAGTTGATTTACAATGTTGTCAGTTCCAGGTGTATAGCAAAGTGAGTCAGTTATACATATACATATATCCACTCTTTTTTAAAAGTCTTTCCCCATCTAGGTTATTACAGACTATTGAGTAGTTTCCTGTGCTATACAGTCGGTCCTTATTAGTTATCTGTTTTATATATAGTAGTGTATATATGTTAACCCCAATCTCCTAGTTTATCCCCTTGCCTTTTCCCTTTGGTAACCATAAGTATTCTACATCTGTGACCCTATTTCTGTTTTGCATATAAGTTCATTTGTCTCATATTTTACATTCCACATACAAATGATATCATATGATATCTTTGTCTGACTTCACTTAGTATGATGCTCTCTAGTGATTATCTCTAGATTATCTCTGCTGCTGCTGCTAATTCGCATCAGTCGTGTCCGACTCTGTGCAACCCCATAGACAGCAGCCCACCAGGCTCCCCTGTCCCTGGGATTCTCCAGGCAAGAACACTGGAGTGGGTTGCCATTTCCTTCTCCAATGCATGAAAGTGAAAAGCGAAAGTGAAGTCCCTCAGTCATGTCTGACTCTTAGTGACCCCATGGACTACAGCCTACCAGGCTCCTCCGTCCATGGGATTTTCCAGGAAAGAGTACTGGAGTGGGGTGCCATTGCCTTCTCCTCTAGATAATCTCTAATCTCCATCCATGTTGCTGTAAATGGCATTATTTTGTGTTTTTTATGGTTGAGTAATATTCCACTGTATATATGTGTTGCATCTTCTTTATCCATCCCGCTGATGAAATTTATATTGCTTCCATGTCTTGGCTATTGCAAACAGTGCTGCAGTGAATATTAGATGCATGTATTTTTTTGAATTATGGTTTTCTCCAGATATATGCCCAGGAGTGGGATTGTTGGATCATATGGTAATTCTATATTTAGTTTTTAAAGGAACCTCCATATTGTTCTCCATATTGGTTGTACCAGTTTATATTCCTACCAACAGTGTAGGAGTGAATGCTTTTCTCTACACTCTCTTCAGCTTTTATTGTTTGTAGACTTTTAAAATAATGGCCAGTCTGACCAGTGTGAGGTGATAGCTCATTGTAGTTTTGATTTGAGAAGATTTTTAAAAATCTGCTCTTTATCCCTTTAAAATTTCATGAAAATGTGTTTTATATGGGTCTCCCTCCCCTTTAAAAAAGATTCATTGTGCTGGGTACTTCCTGGGTCTGTTCAGTCTGGAAAATAATATTTTTTAGTTCTGGGATATTTTAAATACTGTTTTCTTTCATAAGTTTTTCTTCCCTATTCTCTTTGTTCCCCATGGAATATCTTGTATCTTCTGTTGGACCTCTTATATTGCCCTAGTGTCCTTTATCCCACTTTTAAGACACTACTTTGACTTTAGCTCCATCCTTTTTATTGCTTTTTTTTCAACACCTCTACTGTCCTTTGAATACTCTTTAGGTGCAATTTCTTCTCTTTCTTCAAGGGTAGAACACCATTATCCTGTTTGCTTAGCTCCTTTTCTTCTCTTGTTTGTTTTGATGTTTGCTTTCTGTGTTGAAGGTTTTTCTTGTGATCTTCACCTTTCCCTTTATTCTAGGAAGGTGGCATCCAAGGTTAGTGGCGGTGGTTTGACAACTGGGGATGTGGTTTGACAGCTGTGGGTGTGGGCTTGACAACTGATTTGCTGAGGATGCTCAGGCCCTGCTGTTCCTTGGGAAGATTCTCCAAAATTCAGTATGTTGGCTTTTTGTCTGGTTCCTGGCTGGCAGATGTATGCCTGGCAAGCAGCATTCTGGGAACCTACTTGAGAAAGACTGAAAGGGGGCAAAGCCTCACGATTAGACTTAACCTCACCTCTGTCTGGGTCCTTACCTCCGTCCCCAGTTGTGGCCTGAGTTGGGAGCTGTTCTGGTCAGTTTCTCCAGAGGCTGAAACTCCAGCTTGTGCTGGGGTGGGGCAGGCATGGGCTCAGGCTGTGTGGGGCAGGGACGCTGCTGCTCTCGGACAGATGTATCAACTTTACAGCTACTTTCTCTTTCATAATTACCATAAAAATGCATGCATTTCAAAAAGGGATCTCAATTCTATAACAAATTTCTTCTAAACAATGCAAAAAGAATATTAACTGAGCAAAGATTTTATGCCTTTTGAAAATGTATATGTTACTGAAGATTTCATAAGGCAGGTGGGGGCACAGTTTATACCACCTGTTAGGTTTATAACCCAAACAACCAGATGAGAACACCCCAGGTGTCCCACTCTCAGAAGATCCAGAGGCCACCACTTCCTGTGGCTTTATGTCCACTCAGCGCCTCTAGCCTTATTCCTGCTGAGGCTCCTTCAAAAGCAACACAAAAATCCCTCTCCTTGAATCAAAAAGAATAACCCCCTCTCTCTCCTGAAACCACCTACCTTAATGCTCCAAACACAGATCAATGCCTGTTCCCAAACAAAGACAGCACTGTTTCTTAAAGGAACTTTGATACGTTAAATATTCCTACTTCATTAGACCGTGAGGAGAAATCTGGGTTTACAAAAATAATTATGTTTTTGTGCATTTCTATGTGCTGATTAAAGCATTCCAAATGCACTCTAAGGGGTCCAAGCATTCAGGAAATTTCTGAGGCTCTAAAATGACCTTTATTTACTCATTCCACCTTCCTCCCACCCCCACCTGGCCTCTCATATTCTCACCAGTTTTCTCCACCAGCAGACACGGGTATCGAATATCAAAGGCAAAGAATAGTTCAAGAGGAAGTCTGTACTGTCCTTATTTTATAAATTGGGTTTAATAATTCATCTAAAAGAGAATTTTTAGCAACAAGGTTTGCATATGAAAAGGGAATGAGTCTTCCCTAAATAGGCATCTGTTACTCTTGCTGCAGTGCTGAGTGGAGACAAAAAAGGCCAGTTAGGTCCAAAAGCATCTCTTGGATTCACTAAAGACATCATGGCAAAAGTGATCTTAGAGCAAGCTTTGCAAGGAAAGGAATTTCAACCACACCCTAAAAGTCTTTCCTTTGTTACTGCAGAAATCCACCTAGAGGTCATTGCAACAAACGTGTATATTCCAAAACCATCTGCAGACTATGGGTATTTGCATTTCCTGGTCATAAACCACCACCTGTCCAGACTCCCACTATTGCCTCTAATACCAAACTAATGGCATCTTGTTAAGTCAGATGGTGGTGGGTTTGAGGGTCCCAAGGTTTCTAAGGGAACACACAAAGCTGTTCAAAATGTCAAGAAACCACTCATTTACACAGCTACGCCACTCATGCGTGGCTGGCGACTTTAAATATTTGTCACTCCAACTTGCTGATTTTTGTGGGGGAGGGGAAGCTGGTAGAATGAAAGGGGTAGAAAATTAACAGAAACCTCTAATTGCCTAGGTTTGCTGCCTGGAATATTTCTGCAGTAGCTCTGCGGCAGGCAGTACTGTCAGTGTTTTCTGACCTGACAATGGATGAAGACCCAGCAAAAGAAACAATTAATACTTCCCTCCATCCCCATTTTATAGGCAGCATCTATCTTCCTGCCTTAGAAAAAAATAATGGCTTGAGAATTAAGTTTCCTAGTTTCTTTTTCCAAAATGTCCCTTTTTACCTGGGGTTTCCCTGGCCTTCCCTGGTGGCTCAGCTGGTAAACAATCTGACTGAAATGTGGGAGACCTGGCTTCGATCCCTGGGTTGGGAAGACCCCCTGGAGAAGGTAATGGCTATCCATTCCAGTATTCTGGCCAGGAGAATTCCATGGACTGTATAGTCCACTGGATCTCATAGAATCTGACATGACTGAGCAGCTTTCACTCACTTCACTTTGCAGAGTCCCATTTAGCCAGAGGAGCATCTGAATCAACAGAATTTCCTGAATATTTCAAAAATCTGCAATCCCATAGTCTTTTCTTGAAACCCAGCACATTCCAATGATATCACCTAGATTTTTTTTCCTTTAAGGATATAATTTGTTTGTTAATAAGGATTCTCTTGCAGTGACACCCAGACTTGAGAAAGTGGGCATGTTCATTCTACCTGGAGATGTGTGGACTGAGCCCACCTTTCTGGAGGGCATTTGATCCCTTTAAAAGTGTGATGTACTTTGACCCAGCATTTCCATTTGTTCTAAGGGATGGGTCCCAGGTTTGTCAAAGCTTGCTGCCTCTGGTGTCTATCATTTATAACAGCAAAAACTGGGGAGCAATCTGAGTGTCAAAAATATGGTTATTGATTAGTCAAGTTATGGCAAAGTGTGCAGTCATTAAAAACAATTGTAGACTATCCGATATGGGGTAATGTTCCTGATGTTAAATAAAAAAGAAAACAGCTTATGATAGCTTTTAAAATTTCTTTTTGTAGGTAAATTTTATCATGAAAATAAATATGCTTAGAAAAAAATGAAAACGTTGAAAAATGGATGTTCAACATCACATGGTATATAGAGGGCGGAGAAAAGGGAGGATTTTTAATTTCTTCTTTGTGTTCTGCATTTCCCCCAATATATTACATCATTTGCATTTAGGAAAATAACAAATCAGAAACAAAGACTCAACTGTGCTATCAAAGTATATGTATTGTTACATTTTAAGCTAAAAGATGCTACGAATCAGTTTAAAACACAGGCGCTCTTCATTTGATCAAGCACCATCCATTTGGCAGGCCAGAGTCAATGACTTTGATGCTTTAGTTGCCGGTTGTGAGCTGTCTCGGGGTTTTAGATAAGATGAAATGACGGTGCTTTAAATAGAGGTGAAAAGGATTCCTTAACCAATGCTTTTCAAACAGGAGTCTGGAGGCTCTCACGTTCAAGAAACTAGGAGGAGTGGGTTAAGATGTAGACAGTGGCTGAGATCGATAGCTGGGCGACTTAGCCTCTCTGTGCCTCGCTTCATCCGGAAATGGGAGGTAATAATACAGTACTTTCCTGGGTTGTTGAGGATGACCTGAGTGAACGGAGTATAAAGCACCGAGTAAAGTGCTCAGAACGGTGCCTTAACGGAGAGCAAGTGTCGGCTCTCACTAGACACTGCAGCCTCACCGTCTGCCTGGCAGCGCAGACCCCTGCATGCTCTGCTCTGCTGTGCTTGGGCGCCAGGCATCAGGACCCAGCGAAAAGCAAACGTGCTTTGACCTCAGCGAGCAGTGCAGACCCTGTTTGAAGCAGACACAATGCGCGCGCGCACGTCTGGCCCGCGCCCGACGTGCACGCCCGCGCGCCCCCGCCCACGCGCGAACACGCTGCTCCGTGGACCCGGCGCGGACCAAGCCACCTCCGCTTGGGCTTAACAGGCAGATATGAAACATTTCTTGCCCTCGCCAAACACCAGTAGCGGCAGAATGGAAAGGAAAACTGAATGAACGAAATAAAATAGTCCTTTCCACATCCTGCCGCTTCCAACCGCACCTCGCTTCCCGAGCGTTTTTTCAGGGTCACTGCCCAGCTGAAGAAGCCAGAAAAGATGGAGAGGAGCAGGGCGGGCAGTGAGAGAGGAATGGGTTAACCAAGGGGAATGGGGGACCAAAGTCCCCTCCTTGTATTGCCCCCTCGCCATCCCCGCCCCTCGAGGATGACTGGCGCATGAGCTCGGTCGGGTTCCTGTGGGGTCCAAGCGCAGAGCCACCAGTCCCGCTGCTTAGCCAAGGCGCTGGGCTTGTGCCTGGGGAGCTGGGGGCGAGACCGTGCTGGCGACCTTCTGGAGCAGCCACCAGGGCGTTTGCTTCCCGCTGGTCCGCAGACACACCCTCGGGGGACCGATGGCAACCGGCACTCCAATTCCTGCCCTCTTCTGGACCGTCCAGTCAGCCGTAGGCACCAACCATATCCTTGGTCCATCTCACCTGGTGATTCAAAACGGCCTTTTAAAAAGAAAACTGAATTCGCCATTGAGAACGCTTATATGAAAAATCGTTTTTGTTTTTATGATGAAAACATCAGGCACAAAAATCTTATGTAGGCTTAAGATTGTTTTCTTTCAGCAACCCAGAGTTGTTAAAAAAAAAAAAGTACAATGAAGCCAGTCTTAAAAGTTTTCTCTTAGGCATCGTAGGGAATGTGTGTTAAAATCCTGAATGCTAAAATTCCTTTGGACTCTTGTCATTATCAGGTGAATCTGAATATTCACATTGAATATTGAACAAACTTCGAAAAAAATAAAGACAAAAGTAAAATAATCAGATAAGAATGCCAGAAGCCCACGAAGTATTCTGTAACTCTTGGTCCCATGTTTGAAATCAATTTTTTAGCCTTTTACTTCTTCCTGGTGCTTTTTTGTTTTGTTTTTGGTGTGTTTTTAAATCCACACATTAGAGTCTTACAGATAATGTGGTCTCTCTTTAGAGCTGATTTGACCCCACTCCCCTTTTGGCAAAACTAATCTGTTTGCATTTCTCTTGTGCTCCAAACAGGTCTGTATATTAACAATATGCCTCGATTTTGGCGCAACAGCCTCATTAGTTATGTCAGCAGAGAGCTGGCATTAGGACTCCTTAGCGCCTAATAATTCCGTTTCCTTCCTGCTGGCATTTTTGCCTCCAAACCACCGACCTGCTATCAGCATCCCTCATTTTTCCTGTCTTCTCAGCGCCCCTTCCCAGTCTCATGCCCCAATCTGCCCACTTCCCAAGTCAGTGAATAACAGAACTTGAGGTCCCGGAAGAATGACACAGCAGAACTTTATGAGTATTATCATTATTATTATTATCTGGCCTGAGAGAAATTTTCTGGGCCTACAACCCAGGAGATCAAACTAGTCAATCCTAAAGGAAATCGATGCTGAATATTCATTAGAAGGACTGATGCTGAAACTGAGGCTCCAATACTTTGGCCACCTGATGTGAAAAGCTGACTCATTAGAAAAGACCCTGATCCTGGGAAAGACTGAAGGCAGGAGGAGAAGGGGATGACAGAGGACAAGATGTTTGGATAGCATCATGACTCAATGGACATGAGTTTGAGCAAGCTCTGGGAGATGGTGGAAGACAGGGAAGCCTGGCATGCTGTAGTCCATGGGGTCCCAAAGGGTCAGACAGGACTGAGTGACTGAATAGACAACCCAGAGCCTTCTGGCCTTCTTTCATAAACTTTAGATAATGATGTTGATAACAATGGTTACCATTTATTGAGTGTTTACTGTGCTTTCAAAAAAAAAAAGTGGATTATCTCATTTAATCCCTAAAACAAGCCTAGAGGCAGCTGTCATTATCAATACCACTTCAGAGAAGAGAAAAACTAAGGCTCAGTGAATTAGGGGTTCCCTGATGGTTCAGCAGGTAAAGAATCTGCCTGCAAATGCAGGAGACACTGGAGACATGGGTTTGATCTCTGGGTAGGGAAGTTAACCCTGGAGTAGGAAATGGCAACCCACTCCAGTTTTCTTGCCTGGAAGATTCCACGGACAGAGGAGACTGGTGGGCTGCAGTCCATGGGGTCACAGAGAATGAGACACGATTGAGTAACTGTGTTTGTTTAGGCCCAGGGGTTAGACTAGTGTACACAGCATGACATGAGACAGCCCCATGTGACACTGTTTGCAAAAGTGGCTGGAGGCTCAGAGGTGTGACATTTAAAAGCCACTTCAGAAAGTCAAATAGAATAATGTAGCTAAACAAAAAGGACAGTTTTCTCGGAGAGTGTCGAGTCCACTCATGTGCATGCATGTATGTGTGCTAAGTTGCCTCAGTCATGTCCAGCTCTTTGCGACCCTTGGACTGTAGCCCACCAGGTTCCTCTGTCCATAGGATTCTCCAGGCCAGAACACTGGAATGTACTGCCGTGCCCTCCTCCAGGGGATCTTCCAACCCAGGGGTCAAACCACCACATTGACAGGCGAGTTCTTTACCACTAGCGCTACCTGGGAAGCCCCAATTCCACTCACACAGCCCATCAAATACTATTATCAAACAGAAAACTGAAAGCCCTGATTTTGTTTTTACTTTTGGTTATCCGAAAACTTGCAGTAAAAGTGTGAGATTCTGGCCTATAATGTCCCCTTGAGGCCTAACATGCCTTGCCTAGTGACTAGGAAAATAGGGTATAAGCAGTTGTTTTCACAGATACTACTCCTAATGTTAGTGTTACACCATCCTTCAGGAGGCCACAGGCTCTTCCCAACCACGTCTGGCGTCTGAGTGAGCAAGCCAGGGAAAGTCCTTTAAAGAGCTGAGGGCTCGCTTGCCCGCCATATTGAAACAGATCAGTGGTCACGGCAGGAGCTCTCTGACTAACCTGAGGGCTCAGCCATTATTCAGAAACATTTATAACATGTCAGTATACCAGGCACTGAGCCGAGGCACTGCAGATCCATAGACGTGGTCTCCATTCTAATTTTACTTAAAATTAAGGTTTTAAATAAATCAGAACAGCTGACTCATGGAGCAGACAAAAACCAGGCTGGAGGGACATTTCCTTTCACGTTGGAGAAGGGTGACAGCAGGAGGGATGCGAATGCCTTCCCAAGAGAGAAGAGGAGGCTATGAGGATCAGATTTGTCATCAGTTACCAGAGATGAAGAGACCTTCTCAGAAACAGAAAGGCCAGGAGCCTTGTCCATACCACAGGGCAAGGCTAATGGCTTGTAAATTATAAAACTTGATGTGCTGTATATGAGAAATCCAAACTGTCTAGAGCTATCAAATGTGGCAGTGCCCTTTTCCTGTCCTCCCCCCACCCGCCACGCACACACACCTACAATCTTACTCTCTAGGAATAGATAGTACTGTGAACAGTTTAGCGTTGAATCAAGGGGAACTAGTGCTTCTTTCCTAAATGTGACACAAAAAGAAAATATACCAAAGAACATAGCCCAAAGTATTAATAAAATGAGGCCACAGAACGTATGCTAACTGGGCTACAAGATCCTTCCTGTGGAGTAAGTTATTTGGGCTTTATCCTTTCTGCTTGGAAAGAAAGGCCTAAATATTTGCTTGTCATATGGAATTCAGGACTCAGTGGCAGTCACTACGTAAACTGTCGTTCCATCCTCTGGGTAAGACATCACCAGGTTTTGGTTAGAGGCCAGATGTGCTCGCCTGGTTGCTCTCACAGTCAAGGCTTAACCAACCTAAATGTCTTTATATGAAATTGACTTATCAAACTAGTAACATGCAGAACCTTAGAGAATGGAACAGGAACATGTTAAAGCAAGAAGGAGAATCTTGGGCTGGTGAAGCAATGCCCAGGGTGAGACATTGTAATAGGGACTCTGGGCAGGTGGGATTCTGGAGAGAATTTGAAAAGGAAAGGAGACATGGCTCAAGAGGTGGGTGAGGCTCAGGGCAGAAACTTCACTCACTTTGCAGTGTTGCCTTGGCGCAGACATAGTCTATCGTAGTCATTACAGTAGCAAATTAGATTGGGATTTTGTTGTTGTTCAGTCGTTCAGTCATGTCCAGATCTTTGTAATCCCATAGACTGCAGCATGCCAGGCTTCTCTGTCCTTCACCATCTCCTGGAGCTTGCTCAAACTCATGTCCCTTGAGTCAGTGATGCCATCCAACCATCTCATCTTCTGTCGTCCCCTTCTCCTCCCGCCTTCAATCTTCCCCAGTATCAGGGTCTTTTCTAATGAGTTGGCTGTTCGCATCAGGTGCCAAAGTATTGGAGCTTCAGCTTCAGCATCAGTCCTTCCAATGAATATTCAGGATTGATTTCCTTTAGGATTTACTGGTTTGATCTCCTTGCAGTCCAAGGAACTCTCAAGAGTCTTTTCCAGCACCACAGTTGGCAAGCATCAACTCTTCGGTGCTCAGCCTTCCTCAAAGTCCAACTTTCACATCCATACATGACTACTGGAAAAACCATACCTTTGATTATACAGACTTTTTAGGCAAAGTAATGTCTCTGCTTTTTAATATGCTGTCTAGGTTTATCATAGCTTTTTTCCCAAGATTGGGATTAGTTTTAATTAATTTATATCTGCACAGATTTATCACAGTCTCTGCCTCTACACATCCTGCTCCAGAACCTTGATGTTGAAAGGATCAGAACAGGTTTTGAAGGCTGAATAAGGAGGCGTGGCCACAGTTCCAGAAGCCCTACACCATCCATTCTCCCCTGCATGGTCATCACAGAAGACACTGCATGTCCCAGCCTCCCTTCCTCAGTGTGGCCCTGTGACAAGATTTTGCTCCAGGGTGATGAGTGAGAGTGATGCATGCATTCTCTCTGTAGTGCCCTGTAGTATATAGGCTGCCTCCCTCAGAGGCAATCCAGCCTCTTCTGCAGTCATTATATAATAGGGGAAGGTAGATACGCAGGTGGAACTGATATGCAAGGATTTTATTAGTGGAAATGTCAGATGAGGCTGGGAGACATATCTGGAAATCTTCAAGCCAGGCCAGCATCAGAGGTGTCCCAGATCTCCTAGGAGCTTGTATTAGAGTCCCTGCTCTCCCTGGGGAGAGAGTCATTGACTCAGGCAGCCCACAGAAAGCACAACCTTGGTACAAACACAGCAATGGGCTTCAAGTACAGCAGTCAGCCCAGGTCACAGCACCCCTCAAGTTGGAAGCAAGTCTGCTAGGTGCATGCTCGGGCCATCACTGAGGCCAGCCAGGAAGGAGGTGTCAGGATGCTCCAGGGAGCAGGTAACCACAGTGGGGAACAGGCACAGTCCTGCTGGCCCCATCTGGGAAACTAGGGAACACCCCTCTTCTCCACCTGAGGGGCATGGAAGGTCGGAAATATACTCCTGTCCTCTCAAAGCTGCTGAGATGCTGGCCTTCACTGCAGCAGTTAAATGCTTATGGTAACTAGCCCAGGTTCAAGCCCCTGAAGTTGCTAGCAAACTGATCAGGGTTTTGCTTCCTCTCTCTCCACACTCCTCTCCCGCCTTCCCACTCTTCACCTACTGGAGAATGGAGAAGTGTGAAATGTCCCCAGAGTGAGAAACACAGAGCAGAGGATTCTGGAGAAAAAACAGGTACAACTATCTACCCCTCCCCCAACCCAAGGGCATACTGCCAAGACCCTGATTATAACCACCTCTCTTCTTTACAACTCTGTATGAAAATATATGATCAAGGTGGTGGGTGGGGGGGAAGTCTAGAAGGAAATATACCGTAGCAATAACTGACTCTACTGAAGTGGTAGAATCATAGATTTTTTTTTTTATCCCTCTTGACAATTTTCCATAATGAAATGTACTTTTTTACCTCTTTAAATGTTTGTATTAAAAAACAAATTTTCCTGCTTTTCTCTATGCTTAAACACTTCCATAATAAAAATCATGTTTTAAATTTCAAAGCAGTTGTTGCCCTTACCCTTTCTACCTTTTTTTGCTTAATATCCTCCACTTCCTTGTCTTTCCTTCCTTCTCCCTGCCATCTGAAAAAACCCCAAAAGTATCATCAGCTCTAAATCTGTGGTGGTTCATTAGGACATGTGATCTTGGGCAGATGGCAAGCCTTGGTTTCTCCTGGCTGAGCAGTTCACTGAGTCTAAGGGGAGATGGTGGTGGGGTCTCTCTTGAGGGGAAGCTGGCAGATGAAATCAGGTCTGAGATTGTGTTCAGTCCTCTGAAAAAAATGTCACTGCCTACAGCCAAACCAACTAGTTAGTAATCAACTCTAGCTCCTCTGCCCCCTGGCAACAACAGCCGAACCACATTTCCCAGATTGCCTTGCAGTCTGCCATGTCCACATGATGTCCACTGGATCTGAGTTAGTCACTCAGTTGTGTCCAACTCTTTTCAATCCCATGGACTTGCCAGGGTCCTGGTAGCCCTCCAGGCTCCTCTGTCCATGGAATTCTCCAAGCAGTGATACTGGTGTGGGTTGCTGTTTCCTTCTCCAGGGGATCTTCCTGACTCAGGGATCAAACCTTGGTCTCCTATATCACAGGTGGATTCTTTACTGTCTGAATGTGCCATTTCCAGAACTCAGGATGGAAGGAACCTGATCCCTAATCACCTCTTGGATGGGAGTTGCCCACCCAGCAGAAACACCCATGCTGGACTTGATTTGGCAGAGAAATAATTGTGTTAAACCACAGAAAGGTGTTTTTTTTGTTTGTTTGTTTGTTGTTTTTGTTTTTGTTTTTTTACAGCAGCAAGCTTACTGCAATGAGTACATTTTTTATCTCTCTTGCTAAAGTGGCCTGGCCACCATGTTCTAAATCCAGTTAGTCTGAGGTGAATTTGATCGCAGAGAGCAGTGGATGGAGCTTCCCCTTTTAAGACTTGCAACCTGGCCTCTTCTGCAATCATTATACAGTAGGGAGATATTGCCCTTGATGTTCCCTATGAAATCTTATAACATCCTTCAAATTTACTGTAGTTTTCTTCAGTGGAAGCAGCTCTAGATGGGGAGCCTGGATTATCTATTCCTAATTATTAGCAGGATGATGTAACCCCTGCAAGCCTCAGAGAGTATCCAGCTCATTTTTTTTCTTTTTTTTTTTTTTGTTCTTTCTTTTATTTATTTATTTATTTTTATATTTTCTTTTTTTTAAATTTCCAGTTCATTTTAGAGGTAGGCAGTCACGACAATGCTAATAACTAGCTGTGGCTGAGTGGAGGCCCAGCACCTTGAACAGATTAACTCAGGGAGGTGGGTGATAATATCAGCATTTTGAACATATGAGAAACTGAGGCTTCCCAGGTGTCGCTAATGGTAAGGAACCCTCCTGCCAATGCAGGAGATGCCTGAGACAAGGGTTCCATCCCTGGATTGGGAAGATCACCTGGAGGAGCGCATCGCAATCCACTCCAGTATTCTTGCCTGGAGAATCCCCAGATAGAGGAGCCTGGTAGGCTACAGTCCATGGGATCGCAAAGAGTCAGACACAACTGAAACAACTTAGCATGCACGGACAAGGCACAGAGAAATAAAAACACTACCCAAGGCCACAGCTAGAAAATATCATACTCAAACATAGGCACTCTAACTCCGGGGCCAGAAACTGAATTCTCAGGGTTCTAAAATGCTGAGATATACTCCAGAAGGCAATCTCTCTGTGGTTGTGATGCTCTTGGTGCTGGCCTTGTGATATCCCTGGACTTGGTGGTTTCTGTATCCCCTAGCTGTGTTCCCACCCTGCTCTAGACAACCTTCTCCTGCTGACAGCTCCTGCTCTGGAAATGTACAGCCTTGCAAGAGATGACAAGATCTCCCCTCTTCCTTGATCTCCTTAATCTGATTAGACACAAATTGTAATAGGCCTTGATTCGGAGAACTTCCTTTTGCCAAATTAAATCCCTGGAGATCTCACACACAGACCTTGATTTATGAACACCAGACTCTTTCAGTCCTCTGTGATTTTCTTTATTGAAACCTTGCAGGGCCAGCTCTTAAGCAAAAGAGAGCTGGTGATCAAATCTCGGTTTCCGATGAATTCAGGGAACGTCGGAGGTTATGTGATTCAAATGCAGAGTAAATCACCCTGACTTTACTCACCAGAAGAGCAATTAGAAAATGACAACCAAGCAAACCCTGGGCTTTAATTAGACTGATTATTGAAATACTAATACAATTCTGTCATGACTATCTTCAGTAATTCAGCATTTCTCTAACATTGACTCTTCTACTCTGAATTTCTCCAACTGTAGTATGTGGTGCACCTTCCTGGACCATTATGAGGATAGAAAAAAAAACCTATTTAACACAATTTATTAAGGACTCACTCTGTTCCAAACATTATCCCAACGAATACCACCTACTTATCATTTTATCCCCAATTTAGAGATAAGGAAATTGGCACTCAGAGAGGTTAAGTTACCTGCCCAAAGTGTGGTGAGCAGAATAATGACCCCCCATAAAAAGGAAACTGAGTATGTTCTAATCCCCAGAACCTTTGACAGTTACTTTGCAAAGCACAGGGACGTGCAGATGTAATTAAGGTAAGAACTTTAAGACGGAAAGATTATCTTGGATTATCTAAAAGTAGACCCAGAATAATCACAAGAGACCTTGGAAGGGAAAGAGGTAGGCAGTGGAATCAGAAAAGGAGAAGTGACAAGGGAAGCAGAGGGCAGAATGTGGGGCCGCAAGTCAAGGAATACATGAGCATCCTAAAGAAGCTGGAAAGGCAAGGACATGTATTCTTCCCAAGAGCCTCCAGGAGGAACATAGCCCTGTCAACCCGGTTTAGACTTACGACCTCCAGAACTATAAGATTTGTGTTGCTTTAAGTCTCTTAAGTTTGTGGTGATTTATTATAGCAGCCTTCAGCAGCTGTAGGAAACTGCTACATGTTATACAGATGCTGAGTGGCGGAGGCAGGATTTGAATCCTGCTCCCTGTGGCTGCACAGATCATGCTCTTTATGTATAGGTTCAGTGGCCTTGAAATTTAAATAGATGACCTTTAAAATACGGTTTTCGTATTACAGCAAATATAATATTAAGGAATAAAATGTAAAACCCAAAAGATTTTTTAAAGACAAAATGTGAGATATTAAAAAAACTAAACGAAACAACCCACCACTACTGAAAGAATCGTTTATCTTTTCTGGAAATTAGGACTCATAGCTCTGATGAAATCTGCAACACATAAATTTAATTTTTAATTAAAGACACAAACCAATATTCAAACTAAAGTGCAAGAACTCTTTGTTTGTTCTCTTTTTGATACTCTACCACAGTGCTATTCTTGAGTTCTAAAAATTATCCTGTATTCTTGAAATCAATATTGTTGCTTCTCTGCTTATTAAAAAAAATGATAGAGCAAAAGAACAGAAGAACAAAAGAAGAAGAACAGAAGAAGCAAAAGAACCGAATAAAGGGCACAGTAGAACCAGGTTGTCTTTATGTGATAAGCTGGTATACTAATGAACATACTATTTACAAGGGCACAGGAAAAGGACGGATTGTTTGGTTGATGATGTTAAGGAAACTGGAGTTTAAAAAAATAACTTATGGGCGATAAAGTAAACCTGGAGCCCTGTCTCATACCCTGATTGATTTAAGTTTCAAATCTGAAAGGAGAAATAGTAAAGCCAACAGAGAAAAATACACAAGAATATCTCTGTAGCCAAGAGTTGGGCAACCATAAGACTTCCTCCTCCAAATCAATAGATTTAATTGTATTAAGTGAAAAGATTTCTGTTCAATAGATAGATATGATAAACAGGTCTCAATCTGGGAAAAGACATGTGCAATGATTTAAAAAGATAAAAAAATAATTGTATACTCTTTAAAGAATTCCTGAAAATTAACAGGAAAAAGACAGGAAACCCAGAAAAGAACAGGCAAAGAATATGTAGAGTGAATTCACAGACCAGATTTTTAAACTCATTAATAATCAGAAGAATGCAATTAAAACAATGGACAAAATATATTACACTCACCAGAAGAGAAGGAAAATAGAAAGGTAATTAACAATAAGAGCTGATGAGGTTTTGAGGAAATGGGCACATTTATGCACCGCTGGTGGGAGGGTAAAGCAGGACAGTCATTCAGGAAGCCTGTCTAGTGTATGCTCTAGGATCAGGGACCCTTCTACTGGATCTTTATTCAGTCTGTGAGTAGCAGTGAGCTGGAGGCAATCCAGGGGCCCGTTCTCAGGGGAATGAGTAAAGTGATTGGGACACACACCGTGGCATAACCTGCAGCAGCTAGCAACACACTAGCTGTACAACATGTGTATGTCTTAAAATACAGTATTGAGTGGGAAGAAAGAAGGAAACAGCAAGTTCCATTACCCAATACAATGTATACCAATTAAAACACAAAACGACACCATATATTCTACAAGGAAACATCCTACCAGAGGGCTTTTATCCAACACATTGAAGTGGATGCCTGTGGGAAGAAGGGAATAGATCATGGATAAAAAGGAAAATACATCAATTGAACAAGAGTGACAACTCCTACGGAGCAATGATGCCAATATGCTATAACCTGAGATCTCTCAACACCTAAAATAATAGAAATAATAGGCTTTCTTTGGCGAGGAGGGACATTTTTCTGCAATAAGTCACGCCAAACTACAGGAGTTGATCCCAGGGGGGAGCCACTTTTCCCTGTCATGTTGGTTAGAAAATGTGAAGTGTTGACAGGTACCTAATATTTCTGAATCTCTAAAACATTCTTGGAGTTATGAAGAATGGAAACAGGGTAACTCGTGTCTAGAAAAGCCCTCTTAAAGCCAACTCACTTAAAATGAGAACCAAACTGTCATTTCAAGTAGTGAAAAAAGTTAGAATGTCATCTTTTTAAGCTTGAAAAGTAAAACTGAAATTTAATAAGATATGTTTTGTCTCATGTTTTATAAAATTATGTTTTCAATGCAACCCTGATCTGCTATATTACTAGTATTTAGGACCAGCCTAAATACTGCAGTAAGTATTTGTTGAATGAATGAATGAACAAATGATGATCAACTCTTAGAAAGAACAAAGAATGAATTGTTACTTTCTCCTCCAAGCGTTCTGCAATTTTCTCAGTTTTTTATTTTAAGTATAATTGATTTATATTATGTTAGTTTCAGGTATACAGCAAAGAGATTCCATTATATATACTTTTCCAAATTATTTTCTATTATAGGTTTTATAAGATATTGAATATAGTTCCCTGTGCTATACAATAAATCTTTGTTGCTTTGTTAATCAACAAAGCACTTGTATAGTACTTTGTATTTTACATATAATACTTTGTTAATCCCCAACTCCTAATTTACCCCTCTCCTCTCCTTCCCACTTTGGTACCTATGTTTGTTTTCTATTTCTGTTTTGTGTAAAGATTCATCTCTGATATCATATAATATTTATCTTTCTCTGCTTTACTACTCTGAGTATAATATTCTCTCAGTCTATCCATGCTACTGAAAATGACAGTTTTTTGTTTTTATGGCTAATATTCCATTGTGTGTGTGTATATATATATATATATATATATATATATATATATATATATAAAACTCATCTTTTTAAAATTTATTTATTTTTTTAATTGGTTTTGCCATACATTGACATGAATCCACCACGGGTGTACATGCGTTCCCAAACATGAACCCCCCTCCCACCTCCCTCCCCATAACATCTCTCTGGGTCATCACCGTGCATACAACTCATCTTTTTAGGCTGATTGTTGATGGGCACTTGGGTTGTTTTCATGCCTTGGCTATTGTAAATAGTGCTGCTATAAACACGGGGGTGCATGTATGTTTTTGAATTAGAGTTTTCATCTTTTCCAGACATATACCCAAGAGTGGAATTGCCCGATCATATGGTAGCTCTGTTTTTATTTTTTTAAGGAACTTCCATACTGTTCTCCATAGTGGTTGTACTAAAATTAAGAAGATATGTTTTGTCTCATGTTTAAAAAATTATATTTTCAATACAACTCTGATCTGAAATTCCCACCAACAGTGTAGGGGGTCTTCCTTTTCTACACATCCTTTCCAGCATTTATTGTTTGTTGACGTTTTGATGATAGCCATTCTGATTGGTTTGAGGTGATACCTCATTATGGTTTTGATTTGCATTTATCTAATAATTAATGATGTGGAGCATATTTTCATGTGCCTGTTGGCCATATGTATGTCTTCTATGGAGAAATGTCTATTTAGGTCTTCTGCCCATTTTTTCTCAATTTTAAACAGTTTTAACTCTGCATGATTTTCTCATTCTTGTTAACTTGGTGTGTGACTTTAGCAATTCTTCAACTTCGCTTTTATCAACTTTGTGAAATTCTGTATCTTTGTAGATAATGTGATTTCTCTTTGCAATTGATCTGCCTTGCATTTGCATTACAAGCTCCAAAAGGGACATTTCACTGGGAACCCATTTCATAAGTTGTCATTCAGAAGTGATTATCTGATCATTACATTCACTTTTGCTTGCCATGCAACCCTGTTCCTCTGAGGATCCAAATAAAGAAAACTCAGGTAACAAAGATGCTCTGGACTATCCCCACTTTGCAGACATGAAAACTGAGACTTAAGGAAGTTAAATGGCTTGCCCCAAACCTCAGGACTTGAAAGTAGCAAACCACAGAAAACTCAGTGGGAGAGAGACCATGACATACGGGTCATATCCAAAGCGCTCCAAGGAACATAAAGGAGTGGGGTGGGGGTAGCAGGAAGGGCTGGTTGTGTGCTTGCTCTGCTATCAATAATGGCCTGTAATAATAAAGTAGTCCTGGCAAGGAAAAGTTGGCTTCTTAATTTCACATTGAGCTATCTTTCCTCATGCACCCTTTCTCTATGAGGCATCCAGGAAAACTGCACTTGTCAATAACGGATATTTTGAATTTCCCTGCTAGTGCAGTGATTAAGACTCCATATTCCCTTATACAGAGGGCACAGGTTCGATTCCTGGTCTGGGAACTAAGATCCCACATGCTGCATGGCGAGGCCAAGAAAAAAAGAAAACAAATATAAAAAAATAAGTGATATTTCAGGGCCCCGGTCTCCTTTGTTTCTGCTGTCCTTGATCCTCCTCTCCAAGAAGGCTGAGAGATGCACTGAATATTTATTGTGTCCGGACAGCAGAGAAGGATGGGGATGGAGACTTGGGTCTGGTGTCCTTGTGCTGAGCTGTGGTTCCTCCTTAGCCTCTGGGAACCTGGTGTCTCCTGTCCACTGGTCACTGCCTGCCCTCTTGGCACCGGTCAATTCTATGGCTGCTGGAGCCAGGGACCTTCTCTCTCTTCACTGATTCTAAGAGCCTGGTAATCCTCCCACTGTCTTGCTATATAGCCCCTCAGGCTCAGTTGCTGCCCCCCGGTGTCCAGCCTTCTAGACCCCATGGCTGTGACCAAATTTCAGCCTTCTACGGTATGTGAAAACCCAAGGGCTCAGAGAAGCTCAGGGTTTCCCTGCAGAGAGGCATGCGGCACCACCAACTTTTCAGTGGTGTGTCCCATAGGGTTGCTAGGTGAGAAATATTCTGCTCCCATGTCCCTACAGCAGCAGTCAGCATTTAACCAGAAAACAGAAGGTACTTGGGCATTTAAAACAGAGGGATTTTAATACTGGCCAGTGGTGACACAGATGAGGGGAGAACTAAAAAGCCAAAAAGGGCAGAGTGAGGCACTCAGAGATCAGCAGTTGTGTGAAGCCACCACTGCCCTCAGGAGAGGAGGTGAGCGGAGCCCAGGGCCTGCTGGCCCCTGAGAGATCAGACACCACAGAGACCTGAAGCAGAGAGGCAAGAGAGAAACACCCTGGCCTCTCTCTTCCTCCAGCTGCCAGCCATATCCACCCAGAGCATCTGGTTAGCTGGGAGCCTGGGAGACAAGGACCCCCAGAGGCTGCCCCTCTGAGATGCAGGGCAGGGCAAAGAGTGATGTGGATGGGAAGGCAAAGGACCAAGGGCCAGCATGAACCCCCTCCCCAGAGGGAAACAAAGCCCCTCCTCTCTTCCTATATAGCACAGCAAGCCCCTTCCATGCTTTGCCTGAAGGAGGCAGGACAGGATCCATCTACCTTGCCCTCTCTCCTCCCTCTGCTTCCTGCTTCCCATGATCCACTGGGGTCCTGATGGGCAGCAACCCACTCCCTCTGTCATACTCTGAGCTTATAATAACACCTTAGGGTACACGGGCCTTGCTCTTAGGGGTTTAAAGGTGGTAAAGAGACATTTCTCTCCAAAAAGTCCAAATGTCAAGACTATTGTATTAACATGGACAAACTTTGAGTCTCAACACTGATCAATAACACACGAACAAGCTTTGAATCTCAACATTGATCAATAACATCTGTTCCTCCTTCCTTGGAGGCAGTAAACCTCATGGTTCATGTCAGCCTTACAGGTGAGAGGCTGCAAAAGGAAATGATAAAGGAGAAAATGAAAATATATCAGGCTAATAGCTGAAGAAATAGTGTTCCCATGACACTCCCACTTAGGGTCACTGCAACTCTGCCTGGAGTGTGAAATGCTCCAGCAAACCCCATCAGGGGGTTTCTCTCATTGGTCCCATTCTACAGATGTGGTGCCACTGAGGCTGAGAGATTAATTGCCCATCCAGGATTTAAGAAACTGGATGAGATTTGAAACCAGGTCGGTTTTGATAGAGCTTTTTAGCATTCTTATTCATTTGTATGTGGCTGTGCTGGGCTTTCACTGCTGTGCACCAGTTTCTCGTGGCCAGCGAGGTGCTGCTCTCTGGCTGTGGTGCACAGACTTCTCGCTGTAGTGGCTTCTCTTGATCCGGAGCACGGGCTCTAGAGTGTGGGCTTGGTAGTTGTGCTCCATAGGCTTAGTTGCTCCACAGCATGTGGGATCTTCCTGGACCAGGTTCGAACCCACATCCCCGGCATTGGCAGGCGGATTCTTAATCACTGGACCACCAAGGAGGTCTCCCAGATCAGTTCTGGATGTTCATTTCTGGCTGATTCTTCCTCTGTCCCCACCTCTAGTTTCTAAACTCTAAACTCTTTTTCCCCATTTAAAGAAAATTGTGGAAAATACACACAAAATTTACCATATTAATCATTTTTAAGTGTCCAGTTGAGTGGTATTTAACAACATTGCATACCCATCACCACCATGCATCTCCATAACTCTTCATTTTGTAACAGTGAACTTCTATACATGTTAAACAATAATTCCTCCTCCCCAGGTCCCCACAACTACCACTCTACTCCGTGTCTCTATGATTTCTCACTACTAAAAGCACCTCATAGAAGTGGAATCATACAGTATATGACTCAATAAGTATTTCCTCACTGATTTGAAATGCCACATTTATCATATACTAAGTTTCCATAGACACTGGAGTCTAAATTCTTCATCCTATTTACTCAAGCTATGCTAGCATCAAACTTTCAATTACTATAGCTGTTTTTCATAATTTGCTTGGTTTATTTTTTCATATAAACGAAGAACCTTGTCCCTTTCTTCCCCCGGCTCTACAAATCCATTTTGATTTTATCTATATATCTATCTGGCACTTATCCAGGCCTTACTGGGTACCAGACACAGTTGTGAAAATGTTAAATTTACAAGCCAATTTAAAAAGACACCTTGTAATTGTTATTCTTTTTAACTAGTATCTGTTGTTTTCACTCACTGGCTTATTTCACTCGGCATAATGTTCTAAGTTTCATTCATGTTGCAGCATAATGCAGAATTCCCTCCCTTTAAGGCCAATATCTATTTCACTGTATGGATGCACCACATTTTGCTTATGCGTTTATCTGTCAATGGACATTTGGGTTGCCTCCATGTTTTAGCTATTGCAAATAACGCTTCTACGAACATGGGTATACAAATAGCTCTTCCAGATCTTGCTTTCAATTCTTTTGGATATATACCCAGTGTAATTGCTGGATCATATGGTGATTCTATTTTTAATTTTTTGAGGAACCAACATACTGTTTTCCACAGCAGCTGTACCATTTTACATTCCCACCAACAAAGCATAAGTGTTCCAATTTTTCCACATCTTCACCAATACTTGTTATTTTAAGTTTTTTTTTAATGGTAGCCACCATAATGGATGTGAGATAGCTCTGTAAATTTCATCATCATTTTGATTTGCATTTTTGCCTAATGATTAGCGATATTGAGCTTTTTTTCATGTGCTTTGTGACCATTTACATATCTTCTTTAGAAAAATGTCTAATTTCTTTGTCCCTTCTAAAAATTAAGCTTGTTGTTGCTGAGTTATAGGCATTCTCTTTACAGCCTGAATATTACTCTCTTATCAGCTATGATTTGCAACTATTCTCTCTCATTCTGTGGATTGCCTTTTTACTCTGTTGTTGCTGGCTTTCCATGAGAAAAATTTTTAAATTTCCATGAAGTCCAATTTGCCTTCAAGTCTCAATTCTCACTCACAATACTCATTCCAGCCCACTTCTCACCACCACTCCCTTTTCAGTTTGTTGGAAATGTTCACTCAAGAAATGACACAGTTGGTGACCTTCTCTCTGATGGTCAGTCTCAGCTTGGCCTTTTCACAAGGTCATGAACCGGAACTCCTGTCATTGCTAAGTCTTTACTAACATCCCCCTGCACATGTGTTACAGCCGGGTCCTCCCCACTCCAAAATGAGACCCTGAGATGAAGACTTGGGTGCAGGCTGTTTATCTGGGTGAGGCCAGGGAGCAGGAGTGAGGGAGAGCGAAATGGGGGGAGAAGAAAAGCCACTAGAAAACTGTCATCTTGAGGTCATCACTATGAGCAACTAAAAACCCCACTGGGACACTCTTGGGAGTTTAAAAGATGCTTCTCTCAATTGTCCCTGATGGATAGAAACATTTATCCATTAGCTCCCACCCTCCATGGATTGGACCTCTCCTGCACGTTTGGGCTGTGCATAGTGGCTGCAATGTGATGACCCCCAGATTCCCCTGCAGAAACAAGAGTTATACTTCCAGCTGCTGGAAGTGTTGCCCAAAGATGGTCCTCAGCTATCAGCCCTCCTGGAGATGGACACATTTCCTTCCAGGGAAGCCCATACTCTGGAATATAGAAGTCCATCACTGGAATATAGAAGCCTGACTCATCCCCCTAAATCGGGCCACTCTGCAGGGTCATCCCAGCTTCAGAGCATCCCGAGGAGCTGATCACGGATGACTTCTTCCTCTGTCCACATCTACCTCCATAACCTCCCTTCCCTCACAGGCTGATGAGTACTCCCTAATAAGCATCCTGCATGCTACCCTGCTTGGGGGGAGCCTGCCCAACCACAGCCTGTGTAGGTGCCTTGTCAGCATGCCTCTCCTTCAGACCAGGAGAACTGCAGAAAAGGAAGTAGAGGACACGCAGCTCATGGAGTCATGCTAAAAGTGCAGCGTGCAAGGGGACTTGGAGCTCACTCAGGACTGCTCACCATGGCTAAGGCCGCAGTCAAGCCTGGGAGGGTGTAAGGCCGGGCTCAAGAGGCATCTGATACCACGTGAATTGGAGTTGGTTCCAAAATCATGAAACAAATCTGGGTTTTGCCCTACTGGAGCTTAACGATAATAATAACCTATTGCCATGATTTCTGAGCACCTTTGTGTGCCCAGGATAAATGATGTTAATGGGGAGGAAAAGTAGAAAATTATGATATTGAGAACTGTCATAATGAGAACAGACATAGGCTAAGAACTGATCTCCGCACCCTGCCCCTGTCCCCAGAGAAAAGCCCTGTGACTTTTGTAAGCCCACAGCTGACTTCCGGTGTAGTGTCTTCAGTCCTGCAGGTCTGTCTCCCGCAGTGATGCTGGTAAGAGCCAGAAAACCTCAACATTCCGCTCACTGTCTTCCAAGTGCCGCACGGAAAATGCCTCGTCACCAGGGAGGGCATGCTTCCAGTTCTTTTTCTCCCAAGTCCCTGCAAGAAGCTGAGGCCTATAGTCAGAGGAAACAAAAATTCTCCTCTCCATACTGCCAACGAAATCATACCAGAGGATGCAAAGTGGCCTCAGAAGGAAGCTTATACAACACTGAGAGTTTGACATGGAGGAAGGGCTAAGAACAGTGGTACTGAACTCATGTGCTCACCTAGGTCTTTGCTGTGCGTGATGCTCCATATTTTGTTTCCTTTTGTTTTAATCACTGTTTCATGTTATTCAGCAATTCATTTAAAGGAGTTTTCCAAATAGATGACAAGCCAGAAGACATGTAAAAGCAGACTGGAAATTCTATTAAAGGATAGAGGAATTTTATTTTACTTACCTGGCTAAGAACAAAAGACAAGGAAAGAGCATGATAATGAAGAAAATAATTGCTGCAAAGATAGGGGAAATGCTGACTGGACCAAGAAGATACTGAAGGACCTTCAGAATAACTAAATTGCATTCAAGGTACTTAGTTGCTTGACTGTGGGCCAGTGGCTCCTTCCTAATGGATATTTATGAAGCGTGAGGGCCTGGGAATCTGGAGGTGCTCTCATTACATCTAGGGAAAGAGAGAGTCTCTTAATAAGACAACAAAGGTGAATAACTGTGGAGGGGCATGCAAAATACCTAGCAGCATTTTCAGATCTGTTCGTTTGGCATAGAGCCAAGCAGAGTGGAATTTTCAACCTCGTTCCCCTCTTCCAAACAAAGATCAAGCTAATAGTATTTGAGAGAAGGGATTTTGCAGATTGAGTCCCCGGCTTGGCAAAAGTGAGACTCAGAATTTCCCACAGCAAAAACAGTGATGGTGAAAGCTGCTGGAAGGAAGGCATCGCGTGCTACCCTGCTTGGGGAAGTCTGCTTGGGGAAGTCCCCTGCTTGGGGAAGATTTGACAATGTCAAGGACCCACTGCTAAAGGAAAGTAAGTATCATTGAGGATTCTCCAGATCATCCACAAGAAAAAGGCAAAATTGTGTGGTTGTCATGTCACCGCTGATTACCTTCAATCTAGTCTCTAGTTTATCCAGCTGGCAGAGGCTTTGACTGGGTTCGTCAAGCCATACCATGACTACCTGATCCTTGTTCTTTGAAGGAAATTAACCTGCCATAAGTCCTTGCGAGACTGCAGTTTCTGGAGGGCAAGCGGTGAGTCCGGTCCTCGCGCACCTGAGCTGTGCTTAGCACATGGCGCATGCGCAGGATCTTATGGCTGACCGGGTGAAAGGAAGCACAGGTTCCTTCATAGCTGCTCCTCTTCCCCATCTCCTCACTCCCTACCCACCAATGACACACGGGCTTGTTTCTCAAGACCAAATGAGCAACTGTTGAAATTTGCTTTGAGCCTAGATTTTCCAGATAATCATATCCAAGAGCTCTCCAAAATAAAAGGTTAATGGGAAGTAAAGATCAGAAGTGAAAGGCACCAGTAGTCCAACAGAAGAAAACCTAAGCAATTAGAATAAAAATTCAGGAGACAGGGGGAGCATAGAGCTGAGGGGGATCAGTGACGCTGGGTTTTGTAAAATTTAATAAAACGTATAATTGACCCTCATTAGATTTATTCACATTACAAAGAGAAAGCTGTTTGCTAATGAGAGAAGCTTTATTCCCCAAATTTCAGATCACGAATTCATTTCCCTTCTTCCTTGCTGGCTTGGCACATTTTTAAATGGCTCCGTTAAAACAGTTATTAATCCAAAATTAAATATCCATGACAATTAATCCCCCCAGAGCTAAGGAAAGTTGCCACTGCTTCTGCTTCATTTTCTCTGCCATCAACTTGTGAATTTGCTCTTTCTAAGTCTACGTGTGAGTTGTATTAAAGTAGAAGAAATATATTCTAGGTTAAAGGGAGGCAAATCAATAAAAAGAAAATAGAGACGGTGGAAACATTTGTTACTTGAACCATAGGTTGGCATTTTTTTCGTTACTGTGAACTTCCTGTTAAGGATTGTATTTAAGGATGAAAGAGCAAAAACTTTTTATTATCAGCTGTATACCTCCTGTAATAAATGAATGATAACTGTACCTCATCAGTGGTCTCAAGGTTTAAATGAGCTAACCTCCGTGAAGGGCTTGGAACAGGGCAGTGCATCTGTAAGGGCTGGTCCCTGCCAGTTGTGATCGTCATTCTCTTCAGTAAGTTCTTTCCGGGCATTTTGGCTATTATTTTGACATGATGTCAGATAATATTTTTTAAAATATCTATCCAACATTTAATTTGGAGAGGCTCTGAGAAACTAACTTTCTATTAATAAACGTGTATTTTCTTCTATCTGAAATAAAAGTAATTTCACACATCCATTACATGCAGTCTTCTGGACCAGAAAACCCCTGGCAGCATTTAAGTGGTTTAACTCTTGGGATCATGAAACGTTCCTCCCATGATACATTTTTCTGTTCCAAAATTTCAGCAACAGCAGCCAGTCAGTTCAGCTCTGGTCAGCTGACTTACAGTCAGTGATCTTGGCATGTCACCTCTCATGAGTAACTGACAAGCACTTGTCACAAGCACACGCAAGTTACACAAGTAACTCACAAGCATACACAGTGCAGCCAGGCTTGGTCATGTATTTCTGCTCCAGATCCGCCTTCCTTGGCAATGACTTTTTGTCAGTTGTCACAAATCGCAAGAGAGATAAATTGGACTGAGGGTATTTTATTTCTATTTGAGGATAGTCTTTTTTCTTTTATTTTTTTCCCCCAGAACTAAGCCTAATTTACATTTTACCAGTTACACACAATGCCATGTTTGGAAACCTGAGTCAACAGCCAACACATTTTCTGGGGTGTATTTAAGCACTTCTTACTGCTGGCACTTCTAATTAGTGACCCTAATGGTCCACCCTTTAATTTAGCCTCAGAAGACCCCCCAGATTAACACCTCATTAACACTCTCTTCAAATTCTCCATCCAATTAAGTCTTACTATTTTTGCAAAAACCTTCGAGTTGTTTCAACATAGTATCGGCTGAAAAAAAATGCATAACCTAAAAATTGAGAATTATGTTCTATTTAGCGGACAAAACTGAGGACTTAAGCCCAGGACATAGCGTCTTAGCTAGTTCAGAGAGACTGCTCTGAACAGGTGAGGAAGAAGCCAAGTAGTTGGAACATCAAAAGATTATCATTAATTAAAAAAATCAGATAGCTCAAGTGAGGGAATTTAACACTTTTCTGTGTATGGGAAGATGCAAGGGTTCAGGTTCACTGAAATCATTCCTTTGATATGCACCTCACCCACCTGGGCCCAGCATCCGCTGCTTTCAGCATTCTGAGTCTCCTCAGGGCTCACCATCAGGGCAGCTGTATTGTGATGGCTTAATGGCTGCAATATCGTTTGTTTACAGTGGTAAAGAATCCTCCTGCTAATGCAGGAGACACAGGTTTGATCCCTGGGTTGGGAAGATCCCTTGGAGAAGGGATTGACAACCCACTCCAGTATTCTTGCCTGGGAAATCTCATGGAGCGAGGAGCCTGGCGGATTACAGTCCATGGGCTCACAGAGAGTTCCGGACAGGACTGAGCACCTGAGCACAATGGCAGGCAACAGATCTCCACTCACAATAGGGCCAGTGCAACCTGTAGGAAAGCCAGGACAGGTAGGTGGAGGCTCAGAGGGCCGCAGACCAGCAGAATAGGGTTTCTGGATGCAGATTTCATTCTGAGCTGGAAATGACCCATCCTTTGGGTTCCAGTAAAATCTGAGTCATTCATCTGCCGATGTCTCAGATGTAAACTGGAGCATCTCCCTGTAAGCAGTCCTCTTGACCATGAAATTTCTATCCTTGTCTCATATTTCTTCCTCACAGCTGCTTTGTGAGGTAGGTAGCTATATGGCTCAGAGACAGTTTAACCAAAATAAAGGTCTTATTTCCCTCATGGGACAAAACGTCTGGAGAAGTAGCAGCCAGCAGTAGCTGATCCAGCTGCTGGAGACATCGTCAGGAACCCCAGCACCTGCTCCACTATCCCTGAGTATGTGGCTTCCACCCTCATGGTCACAAGATGGCTGCCCCTCCTCCAACAACAGTATTTGTGTCCCAGGCAAGAAGAAAAAGAAGGGCAGAGAGAAAAAGGCATGTGTCAGCTAAGTCTGCTCATATTTATGAGGAAAGCAGTGAATCTCTTTGGAGCTACCCCAGCAGGCTTGTGGTCACCTCTTATTGGCAGGAAACCAGCTATATGATCACCTCTGGGTGCAAGCGAGCCAGGGAGGGGGAGCGCTTTATCTGGGCCATGTCTCCCAGACTTGGTTGCGGTTCCCCTGGCAAAAATAAAGGGGACTGAAAGTAGGCGGGGAGCAGCATCTGCCTCATTTATATTTTACTGCTGGGGGAACAGCTTCAGAGAAACTTCAAGGCTTACTCAAGGCCATGCATCTGGTCAGTAAAAGACGTCTGAGGAATTCCTTGGGATGTTCAGTGTTTGGGAATCCACTTTCCAATTCAGAGCCATCAGATTAGATCCCTGGTCAGGGAACTGAGATCCCACATGCCTGCAGTGCAGCCAGAAAAAAAAAAAAAAAAGAGCCAGACTCTGCCTCCAGAACCCTCATCTACGCTGGGCACGTGTGCAGTGATGCTGTGAAGATGAACACGAAAGACCCTCGTTGATATTCCTCCTCCACCATGATACAGACACAGCACAATTACACATGGCAGGAATGGTTGATCTGTTGGTTTATCCGTTTATTTATTCCTGTGTGATTGTGCTGTGTGTCGGTGTGTGTGCGTCCATTCCTGGGTAATCTCTTTTGTTTATTTGCCAGTGGTGTGGATATAATTTGTGCTTCACTGGTGCTTTTACCCAGGGAACAAAGTCCAAGTGACTTAATCCAACTGTTTACTTAGTCAATGGGGGAACGGGAACGGTGCCAGACTTCTGATGACTTGCAGGGGGATGAGCACTCCGCTCTGTTGGAGACATGACCCTCCTCCATGAAAGAAATCCTAGAAAAATCAAAGAAGTGGGACACCTCCAGGGTCAATAAACAATAACTCTACCATGTTTCTCTAATGAGGTGGATTCAAGGATTAAAAATTACTTTCGGGAGCTGCTGGATGTGGGTCTGACTATCCAGAGAGCTGGGACCTGCCCTGCAGAATGGACTGGAGCATGACTTTGCTCCTTCTTCAGGGCCTGGGTACCACCTGCAGGCTGAAGTGAGGGTGCTGCCATCCTTTTTGGCCATTTCCAAGTGGCTCAGTGGTAAAGAATCTGCCTGCCAGTGCAGGAGATACGGGTTAGATCTCTGGATCAGGACGATCCCCTGGAAAAGGAAATGGCAACCCCCTCCAGTGTTCTTGCCTGGGAAATCCCATGGACAGAGGAGCCTGGCGGGCTACAGTCTATGGGGTCAAAAAGAGTTGAACACGACTTAGTGACTAAACACCACCAAGAGTTCATTGCAGTCTCCCCTTCACCTTGTACCATTTATATATATGTTAATAGCTTTATCCCAGTTCAGGTCAGAGTCACAAAATCAAATCCACAGTGGATGTTGGCACAGAAAAGCAGACCTATAGCCAACAATACTGTTCTACTGACTTAGCCACTCCCTCCAGTGCCACAGTCACCTCCAGTCCTTGGCATGGGGAGATTCACTGCTGGACCTGACCTTTCTTCTTCCCATGAGCTCCACCAGATTAGCCCCTTCTCATCCTTCCAGGCTTGGATTAGCTGTCTCAGGTTCTCTAGGATAGGATTAGGGTCTCTTGCAAAGGGCCCCCCCACCACCACAAAGCTGCCCAGTTCTGTCCAAAATCAGAACCAACTACCCTGTGTGGTTAGTGGATAACTAGAATGACCAGATCATCTATCATCTAAACCAGAACTCTTCAGAAGTTGAGGTAGCACGTTTAAGCATTACACAAAGACAACAAGCAGAAACCAGAACATGGGCTCAGACCCAGTGATTTCAGAGAAATGAAAATAGGAGCATTAGAAAGGGTACATCTTACAGTCAGTGAAATGTGGCATTTAACGTTACAGATTCTTTCTGGACAAGTGAAAAACATGCCTTACATGGTCTTTGTGAGCATTCTGTTGTTTCTGTTTATTTGTTTCTTAAGTGATAGAACCCAGAATGGGCCAGAGTTAAGGGAAGCAACCACTTTGGTACACTGATTGTAGGGCTGGAACTTGGTTCAATGTATCTGGAAGATAACTGACACTGTACATCAAAGGCCTTAAAATGATTCATAACCTCTGACTCAGCACTTCTATCCCTGGGAATCGCTCCTATGGAGATAATCAAGGTCATGAAAAAAATTTGTCTATGTTCATTATAGCATTAACAAAAAATGGGAAATAATTTAATAGTCAGCCTATAAATAGTTTAAGTAAATTATCACACAAACCTTTTGGTAGAATACAAAGAGCCACTCAAAAATTCTGTTGTAAAAGTAGGTTTAATGACATCTTGTTAAGCAGAAAAAGATTTACAAGGTAATTCATACATAATTTAGTTTTATCTATAAAATGTTTGTAAAAAAGAGAGCTATGTATATTTTCTTTTTATGACAGAAAATTTCTCTCTATATTTATGGTAATTTGTTTTTTCTTTATGTTTTTTTAATATTTTCTAATTGTGAATATAAAAAACTTAAAATTACCCCCACAATGAACCTTATATGTACTTTTATATAAAAGCAAATTTTCAGTGGTGTTTTCATGTTTTTATATTACATCTGACTTTCAGAAAAGAGGTATTTCTGAAATACATTTCCCCCAAGGCTGAGAGCTGGTTTGGAATAACAAAGTCAAACTGGACAAACATGTTTGTTTGGGGCATACAAACAGCCAATTTTGTTGTAAGACCATACTTTTATACTGTTCCTCTAAAGAATTTTTTTAGAGAGAAAAAATAGGTTTTCCTGCTTGTCTTTTTTAATCCACCTTAATAAATACCTAGAAAACCTATGTGCATCTTCCAGCAGAAATGCTGAGCCCCCAGGCCTTAGGGCCCCAAATTCCTGCTGCCCTGCAGAGTGATGCTGTCCCACTCTGCTCCTTGACAGCAAGGAGAGCAGCTTTGCCAGGGCAGGCCTCAGCCCTGGTCCAGGAACACTCAGCGTCTTCCCGGCACAGAAGCAGCTGCAGTTTCATGGCTTCCAGCCTAGCAGTGTGAGGACTTTTGATCTCTCAGGATCCCTCTTTTTCCCCATTACTCTTCCAACTGTTCCAATGCCTTGTAAGCAAACTTCTCTATCAAACTATCTCTTTTTGCAATTCCTAGGTGGTTTCTATTTTCTGGGTTGCACCATGAGTGATGTACCATCATGGTTCAGATGACCAGATACAGCATATTTCATATTTTAACATTCTGGTAACTGACTTTTCAGCACCCTTCCAAAAAGTTGGAAACCCTAACTGGAGAGTTTGAAAACCTGTCTCCCTCCTGCTGTGAATGCTCTTTAAGATAGGAGAATTCCTTGCTGTGATAACTGCCTGGAACATAGGAGCTTTCAGGCCATAAGGGTCTGAGTAATTGTGCCTAGGCTTCAGCTGTCAGTAGTAAGGAAGCCCACCACCTCCACCCCAAGAGCCAGTAAAAGCCAGCACAGAAGAAATGACATTGGCATCCAAATGAAATATGCCCGAGAGAGGGCTGGGAGCTGCTACAGGGACGCTTTATGGGGTCGGGGAGGGGAGGTATGTCCTGGGGTCGGGGAGAGCAAGGGCTTATTGAGAAAATGTGGAAGCTGAGGTTTGAGCAGTGAGAATGGGAAGTGAAAAGAACATTCATGGGGGACACTAGATGTTTTTTATGTTTCCTTGTTAGGCCTAAATGCCTAACAAGGAAAGTTAGCTAAACAAATCCTCCAGGTCTCTTTGACTTGGGGGGCTTGGGCCAGAATTCCTCCTGGTTAAAACACCACCAGGAGTCCTTCTGTATTTAGAATACAGAAAACTAGCAAAGTGGTATTTTATTTATTTAGTTAGTTAATGTGATGTTTGTTTATTTATTTAGTATTTTGGCCATGCCATATGGCATGTGGGATGATTCCCTGGCCAGGGGTCAAACCTAGGCCTCCCCAGTGAAAATATCGAATCCTAACCACCAGGGAACTCCCCAAAGTGTTATTTCATTCTTTTTAAAAATAACTTTTAATTTTATTTCTTTACTTTTGGCTGTGCTGGATCTTTGCTATTGGGTGGGCTTTTCTGTAGTTGCTGCAAGTGGCAGCTACTCTCGTTGTGATTCTCAGCCTTCTCATTGTGGTGGCTTCTCTTGTTGTAAGCACGGACTTTAGGGCTTGGGGCATCAACAGTTGCGGCTTCTGGACTCCAGAGCACAGGCTCAGTAGTTGTGGGGTACTGGCTTAGTTGCTGTACAGCATGTGGAATCTTCCCAGATCAGGGATCAAACCTGTGTCTCCTGCATTGGAAGGCAGATTCTTCACCACGGAGCCACCAGAGAAGCCCCCAGATGAGGTATTTTAAGGGGGGCAACCACCCCTGCCCCCAACACACACACGCACACACACACACTACTGACTTCTGGTGGACTCTGCCCCATTTCTCTAACAGCAGAAATCCCAAGCTGGAGACACTGTTGGATTCCCTTCATTTTTCCCTCCCTCCCAGAGGGCAGTGTAGGGCTCACCCAGAACCATGGGAGTAATTGGATGGGCCTAGAACAAGAGTTGTGGTCATATATGGAGGTAACTGAGAGCCAGTCCTGGGTCTTAGTCATTTCTATATCTCAGAAGAGCAGCATGTAGTCAGCACTCAATAAATATTTATTGAGTCCAATTCATGCTACCCTTCTGTGCATGTCCTCTTCTTTGCTTCTTCTCTATAAGTCTACCAACTGGAAAGCACTTTGCAATTCTGTTTCTGAGCCAAATACACAGCATCATTTCTTTGAGAAAACTTCTGGGACTTGGATTCTTTTTGAGAAATCCCCAGCAATAGGGAGTCCAACCAAACGGTGTAAGGATAAAGAGAAACAGTGATCAGTGTATTTTTGCTGACTGGTGTGCAGCTCAGATGCTAACTAGTACCATGTGAGCAGGCCTCATCAGACGTGTAACAGCAGTGAAGTGGCTCACTTCTTGGGCGAGACTCACTTGAAATCTCTTTAGAAGAAAGAAGGTAGGAGATGCACTTCCCCTTCTGAGAAGTAAGTTGGCAGGGCTCGCTAATTAAAGTTAAAAGCAAATGTCTGAGTCACACTTCCTGGCTTTCTGGCTCCTTCCTTTTGGTCTCCCACTTATTTCTGAACCATGTGCCGCTCTGCTGGAAAACACTGTGGGTAACACATTTGACACTAACATAGACTCTAATGATTTTAAGTTTTTCCCACCAAATCTGAGGGTTTGTCTGAAATGCAAATAAATATATGCTTTGGGCTGTGAATTTTCCAGTTGCTATGAATTTTTGTGTTCCACATGGCTTGTTTTCTTTTTTCTCTAAAGCAACAAAGGTTTTCCCAAATGCAGGTGTGTGTACTGGGAGAGAGGGTTAGGTGGGAACTTACTGATCCCAGGTTGATAAAGTCCTGTGGGGCCAGGAATGTCATTGTCACTTTTCTCACAGGGAAAGGGAGTAGAAACTTTCAATTCTTGTTTCTAAAGGAAACTCCTTATGGTTTTGTAATTGATTTTCAATTTTTTGTGTGTGTGTGAAATAATACTGCAAGTCTGGCAATAAAATCATGGATTCCTTTCTTGCATGGTACAAACTTGGGGTCCACTCCCCAGAGACAACCATTGAATTCAGTTGTTTCTCCTGGAACTCATTCTCCTGTTTCTAAATAACATGCCCATGCTGCAATTTCTTGATTTGTTAGTGTTAGAAATGATGTATTTACTTCATATTCAGTTAAATAAAGATTTTGCACTCTTACAGATCACTCTGTAAGAGTTTCCATTTTACCTGTTCTCGTAATACGCTACTTCCAGAAATAAACCAGTAGTCAGTGTTTACATTAGTACAACCTTGTCAGTATTGATCACTGCTCAAGCAGAGAGATACTTTCACCGTTTTATCTCTCGTACAAGTTTTGGTTTTCCTGGAGTTTATCCTTGCCTCTGTTTTTATCATTTACTTCATTTTCTGTTTCAATTTCTGTGTCTTCCCTGTATCTCCTAATGGATCTGTCAAGTGTCTACAGATACATATTCTAAATGAGCAACCGTATCAGATGCTTTATGATTTCCTAACGACTTGCCTTCCACAACTCTCTATCTTTCTCCTTTATTCTGGACTTATTGCAGACTGTATCCCACATTTCCCCTCATCCTTCTGGGTTCTTTCTCTGGCTTGATGGATTTACAAAGTTTTCCTCTTTTTTTTCTTTCTGTTTTTTTTTTTTCTGTTATTTTACTGAAGTACATCCTTCAGTAGCTTCCCAATATTGCTTGCTTGAGAAGCAAGCTTTTTGAAACTGTACCCATCTAAAAATATTTGCTTGACCCAGAGAGATGTTATGGGGAGGGAGGTGGGAGGGGGTTCATGTTTGGGAACGCATGTAAGAATTAAAGATATTAAAATTTAAAAAATAAAAAGCTAAAAAAAAACAAAAATAAAAATAAATAAATTTTTAAAAATAATAATAATAACAAGATTAAAAATGAAAAAAAAAATAAAATAAAATGTGATTGACAGCTTGAAAATATAAACCCTTTGATTCAAAACTGTCCTTGCTTGTATTTTTAAATGCATTGCTTCCATTACGCTTAGAGAAAGCCAATGCCATTATGTCGCCCAGTCCTTTTGTGTGGGACCTATTTATTCCCCTCTGTGGAAGCTTTCAAAATCTTTTCTTTTTTGTTGCTGATGTGCCTTGATACTGAGCTCTCTTAAGATTCCTGAACTGGATGATATTTATGCCATCTCAACTTCAGGAAAGTTTTCTTGTAATGTTTCTTTAATAACTTCCCCCCCTTTCCTTTCTGTCACTCCAGACTGATTATATAATTTTATTATCTTCTCTGCCCTATCACTGACCTATTTACTGTTTTGTTCTGTCCTCTGGGGGAGTTCCTATACTTTCTCTTCTACTTCTGTTATTTGATTTTTTTTAATTTTAGTTACATTTAAAATTTTCAGGGCGGGTTTACACTCTCTGTTGCTCCTCTTTCATAGTATTCTTTCTGTTCTTGTTTTTGTCTGTTAGTTTCTGGCAGGGCTGAAATGTATTTTCTTTTCTCTCCCTACGAGGATTAAGCTAGTGAGTAGGAATATTCATGTGGTTGGGGGAAGGGTCCAGGCATCTTTCTCCACTTGGAGCACAGGCAGGGCTTGCAGACTGGTCCATGTCAGGGATAGGGGTCCAGGTTGCATGGTCAAGCCTGGCCTTACCCCCAGTGGCCAGAAACAGGATTTTTTTTTTTTTTTTGAGTTTCTGAGGATTCTCTAAAGAAGAATCTTTCCATCTTCTGCTCATAGTAGAGGTGCCCAGATGCCTGTATTTGGGGACATGCTAAGAAAACAACAGAGGGGTCCCACTCAGGACACAGACTTCTATTTCATATGTTTACTGTGAGCCCATACCTCTCTGCTACCTCCACTGTGCCCATGTCTCCTGAATCTGAAATGTCTAAAGGGAATCTTTTTCTTTAGAAAAGAAACCTCTCATCTCTTGTGGGTGACATTAGTATCATACCTGTTTTGGGGGTGACAAACTGCATCCATCTAAGATGTTAAATTTAGATGTTTATATTTACATTGTTTATAATGAAAAAGGATATAACAAATATCATATACATATGATCTCAAAAAAATGACATAACTGTCAAATTCCAAGATAAAAAAGATTATAAACTTAGTTGGGAAATGTTGCATGTATTTATCAAATGTTGCAACATTTATCAACTAAGTTGATGATATATATATATATATATATATATACATACACACATATATATATACACACATATATATATACACACATATATACACATATATACATATATATATACACACACATACATATATATATATTTGGCTGAGCCGCGTCTTACTTGCAGCAAGCAGGATCTTTTTTTTTTCTCCACCTATGACTTGTAGGATCTTTAGTTGTGGTATGCACTCTTATTTGCAGCACGTGGGATCTAGTTCTCTGATCAGGGATCGAATCCAGGCCCCCTGCATTGGGAATGTGGAGTCTTAGCTATTGACCGCCAGGGAAATTGCAATGTTGTGAAGACAAAGGAAAAGTTCTTAAAGGAAATTAAAGTGCTACTCCAGTGAACACAGGAATGATAAGAAAGCAAAACAGCCTTATGTAGAGGTTAGTTTTAATGGTCTGGATAGAAGATCAAACCAGTCACAACATTCCCTTAAGCTAAAGCCTAACCCAGAGCCAGGCCCAAATTCCCTTCAATTTTATGAAGGCTGAGAGAGGGGAGGAAGCTGCAGAAGAAAAATATAAAGCTAAGAGAGGTTACTTCATGACGTTGAAGGAAAGGAACCATCTCCACAAGATAAAAGTGCAAGGTGAAGCAGCAAGTGCTGATGTAGAAGCTGCAGTAAATTGTCCAGAAGGCCTATCTTGGATAATTGAAGGTGGCTACACTAACCCACAGATTGCCAACACAGACAAACAGCCTTCTAGTGGAAGAAGATGCTATTTAGAACTTCTGTAGCTCAAGAAAAGTTACTGTCTGACTTCAAAATTTCAAAGGACAGGCTGACTCTTCGTAGGGGCTACTGTAGCTAGTGACTTAAAGCCAATGCCATTATCTATCTAAAAACCCCAGAGCCCTTAAGAATTATGCTGAATCTACTCTGCGTGTGCTCTGTAAATGGAACAACAAAGCCTGAAGGACAGCACATCTGTGTACAGCATCATTCACTGATTACGCCCACTGTTGAGACCTATTGCTCAGAAAAACAGAGATTCCTTTCAAACTATGACTATTCAATGACAATGCACCAAGAAACTCTGATGAAGATGTATGAGATTAATGTTGTTTTCATGCCTGCTAATGCAAAATCCATTCTGCAGCCCATGCATCAAAGGGTCATTTCAACTTTCTATTTAAGAAATACATTTCATAAGTCTATAATTGCCACAGAGAGTGATTCCTTTGATGGGTCTGGGCAAAGTCAGTTGAAAATCTCTGGAAGGGATTCACCATTCTAGGTGCCATTAAGAACATTGGTGATTCATGGGAAGAGGTCAAAATATCAATATGAACAGGAGTTTGGAAGAAGTTGACTTCAACTCTCTTGGATGACTTTGAGGTGGGGAGGGGACTTCAGTGGGGGAAGTAACAGCAGATGTGAGGAAATAGCAAGAGAATTAGAAGTGGAGCTTGAAGACAGGACTGAATCTCTGTAACCTCTTGATAAAACTTGAATGAATGAGGAGTTACTTCTCATGAATGAGCAAAGAAATGGTTTCTTGAGATGGAAACTATTTCCAGTAAAGTCATTGTGAAGATTGTCGAAGTGACAACAAAGAATTTCAAATACTACAAACACTTAGCTGATAAAGCAGTTGCAGAATTTGAGAAGATTGATCCCAATTTTAAAGAAAGGTCTACTGTGGGAAAAGTGCTATCAAACAGCAACGCATGCTACAAAAAAAAAAAAAAAAATCATTTGTGAAAGGAAAAGTCAGTTGATACAGCAAACTTCATTACCTTGTTTTAAGAAATTACCACAGCCACCTAACCCTTCAGAACCACCACCCTGACTGGTCAGCAGCCATCAACATAGAGATGAGAACTCCCTGGTGGCACAGTGGATAAGAATCCAAGAATCCGCCTGCCAGTGCAGCGGGCATGGGTTCAATCCTCAGTCTGCAAAGATTCCACGTGCCACAGAGCAACTAAGCCTGTGCGCCACAACTACTGAGCCTGTGTTCTGGAGCCGGGGAGCTGCAACTGCTGAGCCTTCATGCTGCAGTTACTGAAGCCCACCAGCTCTAGGGCCTGCAAGCCATAACTACCAAAGCCCTTGCACCTAGGGTCGGTGCTCTGCAACAAGAAAAGCTACCACAATGAGTAGCCCATGCACTGCAGGAAAGAGTAGCCCCAGCTCACCGTAACTAAAGCAGGCCTGCGTAACAGCAACAAAGACCCATGCAGCCAAAACTAAAAATAAATAAATGGAACTTTTTAAAAAATGGAGCTGAAACCCTCCATTAGCAAAAAGATCATGTCTCTCTGAAGGCTCAGATGATGGACAACCTTCATTAGCAACAAATGATTTTTTAATGAAGGCGTACACATGGTTTTGGTTTTGGTTTTAGACTTAAGACTACTGCACATTTAGTAGACTACAGTATAGTGTAAACATAACTTTTATATACACGGGAAGCCACATAATTCAGGTGACTCCCTTTATTGTGACAGTCACTTTATTTCGATGATCTGGAATCAAATCCACAGTATCTCCCAGGTCTGCCTATATAACTGTGGTAAGTAATGAGGAAAACCACGGTAAGAGGAGGGCCCACGTGGGCTTTGTGGGGAGTGGGAAGGCTTCCTTGGGTAAGTAACTTTAAACTGAGATGTGATGTTTGAGTAGGAACTCCTAGAGGAGTGAGGGAACAGGCAGTGGAAGAGAGTGTTCTAGACCGGAGAAAGACCCCCGTCTAGAGGGGAGGATAGAAGAGGGGGTGTTTGAAGAACTCAAAGCAAAGCTGTGGCTTATTCTTCAAAGGTTTCCCAGAGATAAATCCACATACCTATGGACACCTTATCTTCGACAAAGGAGGCAAGAAGATACAATGGATTAAAGACAATCTCTTTAACAAGTGGTGCTGGGAAAACTGGTCAACCACTTGTAAAAGAATGAAACTAGAACACTTTCTAATACCATACACAAAAATAAACTCAAAATGGATTAAAGATCTAAATGTAAGACCAGAAACTGTAAAACTCCTAGAGGAGAACATAGGCAAAACACTCTCCGACATAAACCCCAGCAGGATCCTCTAGGACCCACCTCCCAGAATACTGCAAATAAAAGTAAAAATTAAAATTAAAAGCTTCTGCACAACAAAGGAAACTATAAGCAAGGTGAAAAGACAGCCTTTGGAATGGGAGAAAATAATAGCAAATGAAGCAACTGACAAACAACTAATCTCAAAAATATATAAGCAACTCATGCAGCTCAATTCCAGAAAAATAAATGACCCAATCAAAAAATGGGCCAAAGAACTAAATAGACATTTCTCCAAAGAAGACATACAGATGGCTAACAAACACATGAAAAGATGCTCAACATCACTCATTATCAGAGAAATGCAAATCAAAACCACAATGAGGTACCATTTCACACCAGTCAGAATGGCTGCGATCCAAAAGTCTACAAGCAATAAATGCTGGAGAGGATGTGGAGAAAAGGGAACCCTCTTACACTGTTGGTGGGAATGCAAACTAGTACAGCCACTATGGAGAACAGTATGGAGATTCCTTAAAAACTGGAAATAGAACTGCCTTATGACCCAGCAATCCCACTGCTGGGCATACACACCGAGGAAACCAAAATTGAAAGAGACATGTGTACCCCAATGTTCATCGCAGCACTGTTTATAATAGCCAGGACATGGAAGCAACCTAGATGTCCATCAGCAGATGAATGGATAAGAAAGCTGTGGTCCATATACACAATGGAGTATTACTCAGCCATTAAAAAGAATACATTTGAATCAGTAGTAATGAGGTAGATGAAACTGGAGCCAATTATACAGAGTGAAGTAAGCCAGAAAGAAAAACACCAAAACAGTATACTAACACATATATATGGAATTTAGAAAGATGGTATGATAACCCTGTATGCGAGACAGCAAAAGAGACACAGATGTATAGAACAGTCTTTTGGACTCTGTGGGAGAGGGAGAGGGTGGGATGATTTGGGAGAATGGCATTGAAACATGTGTAATATCATATAAGAAATGAATCGCCAGTCTAGGTTCAATGCAGGATACAGGATGCTTGGAGCTGGTGCACCAGGATGACCCAGAGAGATGGTATGGGGAGGGGTTCAGGATTGGGAACACATGTACACCTGTGGCGGATTCATGCTGATGAATGGCAAAACTAATACAGTATTGTAAAGTAAAATAAAGTTAAAAAAAAAAAGTTTCCAGGTTGTTTAAGAATGAGTTGAAGCAAATTGATGCTCCATGGCCAGAAAGATCCTTGAGGCCACAATTGCGATTTTGATCTTTATTTGGAAAGTGAGAGCAGATCATGAAATGGTTTACAGCAAAGAAGAAACATGGTCTCATTTTTGTTTGTTGGTTGTTTTGTAAAAATATCTTGTATTTCTGAATGCAGGAAAGGTTGGCAGCTAGCAAGCACCAATGAGAAGTAACAGTTGAGTGGTCCAAGTGAGAAAGCCAGTGGGTGGGCAAAACTGGCGATGAAGATGGAGGGAAGTGATATTTAGGGGGTGAGTATTAATGGGCTTTAGGAAAAGGTGCATTAGGAACGGTGAGGGTGAGGGAGATGTCCAGAGTTAAGTGCTGGTGCCGTTTGGGGAAGCTAGGGGAAGGTTTTGGGGGGAGGGAAGGGAGAACATGAATTTGATCCTTGACATGTCAGGCGTGAGATATTTTGAGCCATCAGAGCAGAGGTGCTGAGTGCAGAGGGGCCACTGGATTTAGAAGCCAGAAGTGGAGGCACTGTGGCCTGGAGGTGTATATTTGGATGCCAAGGGCACACTGACTGTTGGCACCTGCTTCCTGTGGCGCTGTCACACGCCTTAACAAGGGCAAGGTGTCAACAATATAAACAGGCAGAGACCTCAGCGAAAATCTCCTTCCCTCAAGTGCAATCAGTGAACAGGCTGACAGCTCATGGTGTGCCAGGCTCCATCCTAGAGGCTGAGAGGGAGTTAAGGAGCATAGAATTGACGCTCTAGCTGGAAAACAAATAAGAGGAAACCCAAATAAGAATACGGAAGCCAAAATGCAGAGCACCACGCGAGGCTTTAAACCAGCAGGCGGAGACTGCTGAGAAGGAAGCAGAAACATGAGCCTCTTGGTTTTTCCTGTGGGCTGAAAGATATACCACCCCAGTGTCCATTCTCCTGCCTCTTCGGGAGCCCTGTTGTCACAATTTATCACTTACCTCTTGCTATGTGCACGCGTGCATGCCTACTGCTTCAGTTATGTCTGACTCTTTGCAACCCCATGGACTGTAGCCCGCCAAGCTCCTCTGTCCATGGGATTCTCCAGGCAATAATGGGTTGCCATGCCCTCCTCCAGGGGATCTTCCCGACCCAAGAACTGAACCCTTGTCTTTATGTCTCCTGCTTTGGCTTTACCACTTTACCACTTTACCACTAGTGCCACCTGGGAAACCCCATCTCTTGCTATCAGTTCAGTTCAGTTCAGTGGCTCAGTCATGTCCAACTCTTCTTAACACCATGGACTGCAGCACGCCAGGCCTCCCTGTCCACACCAACTCCCAGAGTTCACCCAAACTCATGTGCATTGAGTCAGTGATGCCATCCAGCCATCCCATCCTCTGTCATCCCCTTCTCCTCTCACCTTCAATATTTCCCAGCATCGGGGTCTTTTCAAATGAGTCAGCTCTTCGCATCAGGTGGCCAAAGTATTGGAATTTCAGCTTCAACATCAGTCCTTTCAATGAACATTCAGGACTAATGTCCTTTAGGATGCACTGGTTGGACCTCATTGCAGTCCAAGGGACTCTCAAGAGTCTTCTCCAACACCATAGTTCAAAAGCATCGATTCTTGGGCACTCAGCTTTCTTTATAGTCCGACCCTCATGTCCATACTACTACTGGGAAAACATTACTTCTGGGAAAACCATAGCTTTGACTAGACGGACCTTTGTTGACAAAGTAATGTCTCTGCTTTTTAATATGCTGTCTAGGTTGGTCATAACTTTCCTTTCAAGGAGTAAGCATCTTTTAATTTCAAGGCTGCAGTCACTGTCTGCAGTGATTTTGGAGCCCAAAAATATAAAGTCTGCCACTGTTTCTCCATCTATTTGCCATGAAGTGATGGGGCCAGATGCCATGATCTTTGTTTTCTGAATGTTGAGCTTTAAGCCAACTTTTCACTCTCCTCTTTCATTTTTATCAAGAGGCTATTTAGTTCTTCTTCACTTTCTGCCATAAGTGTGGTGTCATCTGCATATCTGAGGTTATTGATATTTCTCCCAGCAATCTTGATTCCAGCGTGTGCTTCATCCAGCCCAGCGTTCTCATGATGTACTCTGCACAGAAGTTAAATAAGCAGGATGACAATATACAGCCTTGATGTACTCCTGTTTGAAACCAGTCCATTGTTCCATGTCCAGTTCTAACTGTAGCTTCCTGAACTGCATATAGATTTCTCAAGAGGCAGGTCAGGTGGTCTGATATTCCCATCTCTCTCAGAATTTTCCACAGTTTATTGTGATCCACACAGTCAAAGGCTTTGGCATAGTCAATAAAGCAGAAATCGATGTTTTTCTGGAATTCTCTTGCTTTTTCCAGGATCCAGTGGATGCTGGCAATTTGATCTCTGGTTCCTCTGCCTTTTCTAAAACCAGCTTGAACATCAGGAAGTTCACGGTTCACGTACTGCTGAAGCCTGGCTTGGAGAATTTTGAGCATTACTTTGTTAGTGTATGAGATGAGTGCAATTATGTGGTAGTTTGAGCATTCTTTGGCATTGCCTTTCTTTGGAATTGGAATGAAAACTGACCTGTTTCAGTCCTGTGGTCACTGCTGAGTTTTCCATGTTTGCTGGCATATTGAGTGCAGCACTTTCACAGCATCATCTTTCAGGATTTGAAATAGCTCAACTGGAATTCCATCACCTCCACTAGCTTTGTTCATAGTGATGCTTTCTAAGGCCCACTTGACTTCCCATTCCAGGATGTCTGGCTCTAGGTGAGTGATCACACCATCATGATTATCTGGGTCGTGAAAATCTTTTTTGTACAGTTCTTATGTGTATTCTTGCTGCCTCTTCTTAATATCTCCTGCTTCTTTCAGGTCCATACAATTTCTGTCCTTTATTGAGCCCATCTTTACATGAAAAGTTCCCTTGGTATCTCTAATTTTCTTGAAGAGATCTCTAGTCTTTCCCATTCTATTGTTTTCCTCTATTTCTTTGCATTGATCACTGAGGAAGGCTTTCGTATCTCTCCTTGCTATTCTTTGGAACTCTGCATCCAAATGGGTATATCTTTCCTTTCTCCTTTGCTTTTGGCTTCTTTTCTTTTCACAGCTATTTGTAAGGCCTCCTCAGACAGCCATTTTGCTATACAAGATAGCAAATGCCGAAGTCTTTCTTCTGTCCCTGATACCCCCAGAAATAGCCACCCCTTCCTCCTGCGTGCCTTTCCTTTCCTCCCTCACTACATTCCTTCTCTACCCCATCACCAGGCACCTGTTAGGAGGGAGCACAGACTCACAGAATGTGAAGATTAAACCACTGAGCACTGAATTGAGCTCTCTGTTAAGGTGGGGAATAGGGGGAGCCCCCGGCAGAGTCATCAGAGCCCTCACTCAGTACATATGCCCAGACTCCCCAACTCGGAGCATCTGGATACTCCCTGGGGGCTTCTGCAACTTCTCTCTGGGGTCACCCCTGTCCTCATGGTCATGTTAAATTCCCCGGTAGGCTCCATGACAGTGGGTTTTCCTGCCTATCCTCCAACCTCCCAAGACAAACCTTCAGGTTCTGACCAAATACTGTTGGCTTTGCTTCTTGGCTCCCACATGAACCTTCCCTGGGCAAAGTACTAGGGTGGGCACCGCACCCCCTAGTCCAGTGGCCTTCTCCTTGAGCAAAGTCAGGGGGAGAGGAGATGCTGGGAAATCTTGTCACACATCTATATGTACACTGTGAATTGTGGGGCCACTGACTGGTGACCCAGAGCAAGACTCTTCCTCCCTGATGTTTTTGTGTCAGTCTCTCAGGAGGGCCATCACAGCCCTGGGAGTTCTCTGAATGCTGGACTGTAGGGTGTATCTCAGGAGCATTGGAAGCTTCTTTATCTCGAGGGAAGTAACTGCTCCTCTGTTCTATGGAACCAACAAGCCGAGACCTGAATTCATGCTAAATCCCACACAACTCAAGCACCCAACAAAAGTCTCTCAACTTGTCATCTAAATGCCAGGCGTGGTGATGGCTTGGATCCTGGACTAGGGTGAGGGGTGGGGGTCAAGACTGCTACAGAAAAAAACAGTGGTATTGGGGCAATTGACAGAGCAATGTTAATTGCTCAAATTTTTATTTTTGAGTTGTGGTTATGTAAGAGAATGTCCTTTTACTTAGGAGGTACATGTAAAGTACTAAGGGACTTAGGCTTTGAGTCTCTGTGATTTACTCTCAGATATTTAGCAAAAATAAGAAAGGAATAAATAGTGTATATATTTCATATCACCCAATCTTATCAATTGAAAGAGAGAGAAAAAAGTAATAAGGCGAAAAATGGCAAAATGTGAACAACAGGTGACTCTATACGAAAAATATGAGAGTCCAGGGCAATATTCTTGCAATTTCTCAGCAGGTCTGAGGGTTTTTTCCCCCCTTCAATAAAGTTTTTAATTTTTTAAAGGCTCTACATTGAATAAATATGCTATTTTCATGCAGTAGGCATACTGGAGTACTCAGTAGTAAGAGGATGAAGTGGTAGCCGTCCTTGTTAAGCTCTGCGTGGGTCTTCCCTCCCCTTCTCCAGAAAGCATAACTCCACACAGGATCCTTGGATCCTGCCCAGATCATTTCAAAATCAGCCACACGATTCTGAATAGCTGCGTGGCCCAGAAGTATTGCTAATGGGCTCCTCTATTAGAAGTTACTTTGACATTTGACTTAATGACTTTCCCTCCTTCTCAGTTTGCTTTGAAAGACTAAGTGGTTTTCCAAACTTGACAGAGTCCGATTGGCCTTTGAAGGCAGACTTTAGCATCGAGCTCATGGCCTTGCACTTTGCATCTGAAAGTTCCATTACATTTTCCCAAGCTTTATCCCAAGGAGTTGCTCTACCTACTACTACCATTAATATTATATATCTTGGCAAAGGACCTCAGAGTAAGTGCTTCTGGAACCTGGCACATCAGGAGGATCTTCCCTTAGACCTTTCTCAAGAGTGCACCTTCCTGAGCCTGCTGAACCAACGCCACTCAGAAGGGGTTCACTCAAGCCAGTGCTCTAAGACCATCAGTCCACTTGGAGGGAAGCAAAAATTCCCAGAAGCATTGCCACTCCTATGTACGTGGGGACCTGGGGGACGGGGAGGTCTCCAGAACCGGGAAGGAGAGAGTCATGTAGAGCAAGCTGCTCCGAGAGAAGCTATGACCTTCAGGAAGGGCCAAGGTCAGCCACAAGCACCTAAGACTCATACACTCCACCCTCTGACATCCTGCAGGGGCTCCCCTGCCAAACTCAATCAGAAGCCAGAGGATGAGGGGTCTATGGAGACAAGGACCCCCGAGCACAGAGTGTGGGTCTGGAGGGCCAATGGGAACATATCTGGCATATTCCATTTCCTCATCTGTAAAACGGGATGTTGTCAGGGTTAAATGAGACAGTGAAAGTGGATGGCCTGTTGACTTAATTAAATTTCAGGAAGGAAGGCTTTGTGGGGAGGCTCTTCCAAGAGGGAGCTGTGTGCTTTTGCTTTGCTTCGCCATGAAGAGGAGGGTCAAGAGTGCTGCTGATGTTGCTAGTAAAGTACTTTCTGATTTCAAAACTTACTACAAAGCTACAGTAATCAAGACAGTATGGTATTGACTGAAGGGCAGGCAGCTCAATGGAACAGAATGAAGCACCCTGAAAAAAAACCAACTCTTTTATGTTTTAGTCAGTTGATTTTTGACAAAGATGCCAAGACAATTCAATATGGGACAGAATAGTCTTTTCAACAAACGGTACTAGGACAACTCAATATTTACATGCAAAAGAGTGAATGCATACCCATATCTTAAATAGCATACAAAAATTAACCCCAAATGAATCTAAGACCTAAAATTATAAACTCTAAGAAGAAAACAGGTATAAATCTTCATCACCTTGGATTAGGCCAGGATATCTTAGATGTAACACTTAGAGCACAAGTAACCAAAGTAAACTAGATTAGTTTGACTTCATCAAAATTTAAAATGTTTGTGCTTTAGAGGACACCCTCAAGAAATTGAAAAGGCACCCCTAGAATGGGACAATATTATTGCAGATTTTATATCAAAAAGGGACTCACATATTCACAATACACAAAGAATTCTTACAACTCGATAATCAAAAGATAAATAACCCACTTTAGACATGAGCAAGAAATTTGAATAGACTTTTGTACAAAGAAGATACACAAATACCCAATAAAAAACACATATACATAAAAATAAAAAACTAAAAAAAAAAAAACACATATACAAAGATGCTCGACATCTTTTTGAGCATCAAACCAAATCAAAAGCACAGTGAAATAACATTTCGTACCCACTAGGATGGCTATAATAAAAATGACAGACAATGTAAGTGTTGGCAATGATGTGGGAAAACAGGAATCTCGAGATCACCGCCCCATCCCCTACCATGGGCCTTCCCCTGACCCGGCAGGGCTGTGATGCTCCTCTGGGCTGTCACGACTGTCTCGGGTATTGGTGTCTACTTGCTCTGCCCCAGCAGAAGGCTGTAGAATAAATTGTTTAGAAAGTAAGGGAAAAACAAGAAGAAAGGAGAAGAAAAGGGGGAAGTGAAAGGAGGAAAAAGGAATAGGACAAGTCATTTTTTGGTTTTTAATCAGTTCTGTTTCCATCACAAAAAATATTTTCTTGCTTGAATCACAATCTGTTTTTTTAAATATCTATTTATTTAGCTGTATCAGGTCTTAGTTGCATCATGCAAAGTCTTTCATTGCAAGGCATGGACGCTAGCTGTGGTGCGCTGGCTCAGTAGCTGCAGCTCAAAGGCTTAATTGCTGCGGGGCATGTGGGGCCTTAGTTCCCTGACTGGGGATGGAACTTGTGTCCCCTACATTGCCAGGTGGATTCTTACCCACTGGACCACCAGGAAAGTCCCACCATCTATTTTATTCATGCAGTTCCCTCTATCTGTAATTGCCTCTACCCTTAACTTTCAAAATTCTAGTCACTCTTCAACACAGAGGACAAGTGTCTCTCCGTGGAGCCTCCTCTGATCTCTCTCACGCACACACACAAACAAAACTGCTCGCTAGTTCTCCTGGGTTCCTATAGGACTGTGTACAAGCTTCTGTCATAACACTTAAAGAAATTGTACGATTGACCTGGGTCTGTAGCCCCCACTAGACTTTGTGCTGTAAAAGCAGGAGTCTTCCTTTGCTGGCACTTAGCACGAGGCTGGCACATAGCAAGGGCTGAAAGAACCATCCAGTTGATTCCGCACATAAAACAAGCTCCTGGTGTCAGAGAGCTGGCAGAGTTTTCTGTATTCTTGGGTAGTAGGGTTTCTTTTTTTTTTATTTAAAACTTATCCAGGTGGCTTATAGTGAACAATCATGTTAATTTTGCAAGGGGATATGTTCTATAGGACAGTAGCGAGCTGATTTAACCCAGTCTTCTGGCAACTACAGAAAACCACCGGGAACTCACCCACAGCATTTTTGCGTGTGCCCCAGCCCTTGGCAGCGAATGAGTTACAGTGGCTCATCAGTAACAGCCTGTGCATCTTCAGCTTCTGTTAGATTATAAATAAATTAACATGACAAGACTTTCAATTCAGAGAACAATACCAAAACATAAACAACAGCAGAAAGTAACCCAAGTGCCAATAAAGAGGAAAAATTCAACACAACTTACAGGATTCTTTCTAAGCCTGAATTCCCTCAGAGGAGAGATCCCCAAGTGTCCAACATGGGAGCCAATTTGAACCTCTATCCTATAATTGTAAATTCAGAAACTCAGGTGACCTGGCATACATCGTGTAGCCGGCACAGAGAACTTGGCATTTTTTATCATTTGTATTTGATATCACAGTTAAATGTAAACATGGGAAGCAATCCAACCACCCTTCTTTCCTCCTTCTTCCGCCCTCCTTTCTCTCCATCTCCCTTGCTCAGACACCACTGGATTGGGAGGATCTGGCTCCGTTGCAGGTTGCACCGAACATCTGGAACCGTTTTCTATTGTTCTTGATCTGAGTTTGAAAAACCACAAATCACTTTGCTAAGCATCATTTCCCCTTCATTTTTAAACCTACCTAGATTTTCAGATGTATTTATTTCTTGAGCTTCTGATTCACGTATACCTTACTCATCAAAGTACACTTTTTTCCCCTAGCTTTTTATGAGCCATTTGTTACCCAAGATGCTTAGGCAATCTTTGTAGTCTTTGTCAGCATCTTTCAATCTTTTTTTTTTTTTTTCCTCTGGGAAGGCAGATCATTGACAGAATAAAGAAATAAGCTTCAGGAACCCAGAGCACGCTCATCCCCGCCCCATCATACCACCCAAGAAAAGCTGATGATCAGGTCAGATGGAGAAACCACGTGCAAATGAATACATCCACTTGGCAAAATGGCCTGTCAGGACACAAAGCAGAGGCTTATTAGTGCTTTGGAGCAATGTGCGCAGATAAACTAGAATGAGCACGTAAAAGGATTTGTGTATATGTAACGAGAGGATACATCACAAGCACTCTCACTAAATGACTTTTTAAAACACTTTTTTCTGTTATGGTAAAATATACGTAAGATTTACCACTTTAATCATTTTTAAGTTACATAGTTCAGTGACATTAAGTACACTCACATTCTTGTACAACCATCACCACTATCCATGTCCAGAAGTTTGTCATCCTCCCAAACTGAAATTCTGTATGCATCAAACAGTAACTCCTCAATCCCTTCTTCCCTCCCAGCCCCTGTAACCACTATTCTGTCAATGGATCTGACTATTCTAGATACTTCATTTAAGTGGAATCATATTATACGTGGAATCCTTTTTTGTCTGGCTTATGTTACTCAGCATAATACTTTCACGTTTCAACCATTTTAGAACCTCATTCCTTTTGAAGGCTGAATAATACTCCAATTGCATGTATATACCACTTTCCATTTATCCATTTATCCATCAGTGGACATTTGGATTATTTCCACCTTTCGACTACTGTGAACAATGCTGCTATGAACATTAGTGCACAAGTATCTGTTCAAGTCCCTGCTTTCAGTTCCGTTAGATATCTGTCTAGGAATGAAGTGACTGTGTCATATAGAAACTATTTTTAAGTTTTTGAGCAACCTCCATACTGTTTTTCACAGTGGCTGCATCATTTTACATTCCTACCAGCAATGTTGAATGATGTTTTTAACTGCCTAGGTTATTTACTCCAGTGTAACCTACTCAATAAGAACACAAGGGACAGTCTGTCTGGTCAGGAGAAGGGACAGGAGCCAAGGTAGCTGCTGAGTCTCCTTTGTATGCAGGGTATCCATTATTCAAGAAGTGGCCCTTGAAATGAAAAATAGGATTTGAGGTTTCAGAAAGCTTTAGAGAAACTAAGAAATCCATTAAATTTTCAGTGAGGATGAATTTATAGGCACCTAGAATCCACTTTCTAATAGACTCTCTTGTCAGACCTCTGTGTTCAGCACCAAACACAAAGGCGCTCTGGCTAGACTGCCTGGTATTTTTACTGTATTTGTATAACCAGTGATCATATCCCAGCTAACTTCCTCTTTTTGTGCACTCTGTTCCCTGCCAGCTAAGCCACCTGGTGAAACTTTCGTATCCAGTTAGGAAGCACCTCATTCCCTAAATAGCACATAGCTCTTGATCATACACCCAAGTTCTTCTCCAGGCTTCCCCCTTGCTCCTCACCAGTAGAAGGGCCAGTGCTAATGCCCTGTCCTCCAGGAGCCCCCAGGCTGGCCCATGTGGTCATTGTCTCTCACCGGGACCCTTCTCAGGGGGAAGAGATGACAAATGGAAGAAGCTCAAAGAACTTCCTGGTAAAGCTTCAGTGAGTTTGCAGAGCAAGGCCTACAAAGGCTGTGCACCACAAAGTCAGCTCTGTGTCCAGCTCTTTGGGTCTCTTCATTATCGTCACTGATACCTTATCGCCTCTTCTGGCCCAGGAGCAGATTTCTGCACAGCGAGGGACAGAGAGGGTGTAGAAAGTGTCCTGTGGCAGAGAGAGCCCCCAAGAGGGACCACACACAGCCAGTGTGTGAATCAAGGACAAACCTCAGTCCCCGTGCCTGACATCACAGTGTCCCTGATCCATCCTCCATTTGGCTACACTGGTGACCCTTGCAGGACCTGCCAAAAATATGACTGACTCCCCTTCTCAGGAATGCCAAGTTCTAGTTTTGATTAGTTTTTCTCGTGAGGAAAGTAGGGGGAAAAGGTTGAATAACCGCAGACAGATGAGCCATGCAGACTGTAAGCTGGGCCAGGGTGGCCCATTTCAAAGGCATCGAGGCAGCCAAGAAAACAAAGAGGCAATTTCCTACGGCCACATCACAGAAGGGCTGGGCAGGTTGCATCTAAATGATTGCAAAGAGCTTGGAAAACTCCAGGCCACAGGCAAACCACAGCCACGAATAATTACACCCTCACAGTCTCAGAGTGGGGAGATTTCCCACGGTCTTAGAACAAGAGCTCCCAGCTCAGCATGTGGTTCCCAAGCAAGGCCAGAAAATCAGGGTAGGGGACCACTGGAAATTAGACAGGACCCTGGGAGAAGGGGACAGTGAGTCAGGAACTAAGTAGCATCATGAATGTCAGGAGATGCTGGGAACCAAGCAACAGGCAGAAACGCCTGGGAGACCGGTCAGGGCCACCCCTGGCATGTTGGAAAGAGCATTGTTTGGGGGGGGTCAGTAAGACATGGGTTCAAATTCCAGCTCTGCTACTGTCTTCTTTTGAGACCTACCCTCCTCCCTCCACCAATAGCCTTAAAGACGAGGAGTTGGATGCAAGTAGTTAATTTGGGATATAAGTCCAAGACACACCAGTTGGGGAGGAGTAGCAAGGGAAGGCAAAGATACAGGGTAAGTTATCCAGCAGTTAGCATCGCAGGAAGTGAGCTGCAGAGCTGTTCCTGGCCAGAGGTGAGGGAGCCAAGGGACGTGTCCACCAACACCCTTCTATCATCAGCTGAGGGTATTAACTCTCTGGCACTTCAACTTGTCCTCTGTGCCTTGTGGGGATGGGTGTGGGGGGCGGCGCTTAGGTAGAAAGTTCATGGTGGTGCTTCGTGGAAAAATAAGTGTTAGGACACAGGTGGGCTCCAGGAGCCTCTAATTTACCTTCTTACTAGTCATGTGATCCTGGGTCTGGTCTCCTGACATGTAAAGTATGGGAAAACCCACTTCTAAGGCAAGTGAGTTTCATTCAGTTGTTCTGCCAACAACTTCGAAGGCTTGGTTTGCCTCCTCGGGTGTGGAGGCACAGTGTCCGGGCTGGACTGCTCTGCAGAGTGGATGGAGGAGAGTTGAGCGCTCCTGGGGTGATTCCGGAGGGTTGGGGTGGAGGGGTAGAAGCAGAGGTGACTGGAAGAGAGAGAAGCCCGTAGCCCAGAGTCTGCAGTGAAGTCCACAGAACTCGGCAGGAGTGGAGGTCTGTGAGCGTGCTGCATTTTGTGACCAGGCTGATGCGAGGACAGATAAGGACGGCAGCTCTGGGTGGCAAGCCACGAGCAAGGGACACCTGGTTGCTCTAGGGCTTAGTGTGATTCTGGGTAGGACTTTGGATCCATCTAGGCTGTGGAGTTCTTGTTATTCAGTCGCTAAGCGGTGTCCTACTCATTATGACCCCATGAACTACAGCTCGCCTAGGTTCCCTCTCCTTCACTATCTCGTGCAGTTTGCTCAAACTCATGTCCATTGTGTTGGTGATGCCATCCAACCATCTCATCCTCTCCTGCCCCCTTCTCCTCCTGCCTTCCATCTTTCCCAGCATCAGGGTCTTTTCTAATAAATCGGCTCTTTGTATCAGGTGGACAAAGTACTGGAGCTTCAGCTTCAGCATCAATCCTTCCAATGAATATTCAGGATTTATTTCCTTTAGGATTGACTTGTTTGATCTCCTTGCAGTCCAAGGGACTCTCAGGAGTCTTCTCTAGCACCACAGTTCGAAAGTATCAATTCTTCAATGCTCAACCTTCTTTATAGTCCAATTCTCACATCTGTACATGACTACTGGAAAAACCATAGCTTTGACTAGTTGGACCTTTGTTGGCAAAGAGATGTCTCTGCTTTTGAATACGTTATCTAGGTTTGTTATAGCTTTCCTTCCAAAGAGCAAGTGTCTTTTAATTTCATGGCAACAGTCACTGTCCACAGTGATTTTGGAGCCCAAGAAAATATGGTCTGTCACTGTTTCCCATTTTTCCCCTTTTATTTGCCATGAAGTGGAGTTGTGCAGGCTGTGGAGTTGGGGGAGCCCAATTCCCCCAGAGCACCCTCTGAGATAAGGACTTGGGTGCACGTGGTTTGCTTCCAGAGGTGATCCCAGGGACAAAGTATGTAGATAATGAAATGTGTAGAACACACTTTAGGACTGTCCCAGGAGGAAAGAAAGTGGCTTTACCTAGAGCTCCTTAGTTCAGATAAGAGCTGCCCCTAGGGTGTGAACCCCGAAGCATGGCAGGCTGCTGTGCCCAGGCTGAGCAAACTCTTGTGCAGCCAGAGAAGGCTTTGGGCAGGGTGGAGCACACAGGCTCGAGGAGTGGCAGCTGTCACACGTGGGGACTGCCCCTGCAGCAAGTGAACTCCAAGGAAGGTGGGGGAGGAAGGGGACTTGAAGCTTCTACTACACCTACCTAGAGCTCTGGAGGAAGGTGTTCTCAACAGCATATGGAACATAAAGATCATGATCCCTCCAAACAGCAAAGATCTGGAGGCTGGTGACCCTCAGTGACAGGCAAAGGTACAGGGCCAGATGGAGGCAAGAAGTTCAGGCATTTAAGAAGGCTGGGGAGGCAGGGCCTGCATGTAAGTCTGGCCATGCATGGGAAATCGGCTGCAGCCCCCCAAACGGGGGCGGGGGAGACCAGCAAGGATTCTTACTCCTTTTTCAAAAAATAAAAAGAAACATAGGATTCATGGGGAAAGAGTAGAACAGTGAGGGACCATATCCACTAGGATGACATTAGTCTGTGAGTAACAAGAGACTCAAAACATCATGGCTTAGACAAGATAAAAAGTTATCCCTCTGTCAAAAGGCTGGAGCTTTTCAGCTGGTGGCTCACGTGGCAAGCTCCCCGACCAAGGGTGCAGGGACCCAGGCTCCTTTCAGCTCCCCCAGTGCCACTCAGGGTATTGACCCTCAACCTCCAGCCCAGCTGCAGGATGGAGGATGGGACCAAGAGGAAAGGGAAAAGGACAAATGGCACCACCAGCTATTTTGATTGAAGATTCCTGGAAATGGCCACAACTCCTCTTCGATCCCATTGGCTGATCTGAATCTTGTGGCCACACCCATCTTCAGGAGAAGCTGGGAAATGTAGTCCCGTGACCATGCCCATCTTCAGGGGCGGGTGGGAAATGTAGTCTGGTTTCTGCGTGACCATGTACCCAGCTAGACATCTTACTACTGAGGAAGAAGGGAAATGGATGTTTTTCAACTGGCCACCTGGGCTGCGGCAAACTTGGGAATCACCTTTCAATTGTGGACGCTGAGCCAAAGGTGCTTAGAGAATGTAAAATAGATCCCATGTGTGTTCTGGGCCATTAACCGCTCTTTAACCCACTCCCGTGTCCCCCATCCTGCAGCGGCCCCATCCCCTCCACCCTTCTGAGTTCACCTGCAGCTGTAGGGGACAGTTCCTGCAGCCACCTTTGGTGATCACATGCCTTCTTCTCTCCACTTGAGACTTTCTCCAGACTTTCACCATGAGGACCTCCAGCACAGGCAGCACAACTGAACTTAAGAGAAGTTAATATGCTGGAGCAAATTGCAGAAGAGGGGACCCAACAGGCAGTGTGGTCTTGTGCCCCAGGCTCCCAGCCCTCAAAGGAGAATTTTGAGGGTGTTCAGCGGGGCTCCTCAGCAGACCCAGTGGCATGGAGCCCCACCTTGCCACACCCACTGCTGTCTTTTCTCCACTCCCCTCATTTTCCCTACGCCCTTCCCTTGTGGCTCAGCTGGTAAAGAATCCCCCTGCAATGCAGGAGACCTGGGATCAATCCCTGGGTTGGGAAGATCCCCTGGAGAAGGGAAACGCTACCCACTCCAGTATTCTGGCCTGGAGAATTCCATGGACTGTATAGTCCATGGGTTCGCAAAGAGTCGGACACGACTGAATGACTTTCACTTACCTTGATCAACTCCCTGCACCCATTTTCTCATCCTGGAGTCAGTTTTTGGAGAACCCAAATGAAGTCACCTTTGAATGCTCTCCCTATGATCACCCAGATAGTTAGTAGCTACATCAGAATTCAAACTCGGATCTGTAGACTTCGATGCTGAACACTTTTTCTGCTGTGCCAGAATAAGAACATGGGAGCATTTTAAAAACCGTTACTTTTTCAACAAATTGCAATCCTGAAATTGTTGACCTGATTTCTGAATCAAATCATGGGCCAGCAAAGAGTGAATGGAGTAGATTAAAATGCAATAAAGACACAGCCCATGTATTAAAGATAATCACCAGGACTGGTTTTGCTAATGAATGGAGCCTGTGCCTCGTCCTGCCCCAGCAATTCTGGGAATGGCTGTTTGATTTGGTTTCTTGTGTGTGTGTGTGTGTGTGTGTGTGTGTGTGTGTGTGTGTGTGTGTGTTTTTCTGGATGCTGTGCACAGTGGTGAGAGCCACTGCACTCAGAGGTTAAGAGCCCCACCCTGGTAGACATGAGAGGCTGGACACTCTAAGACCAAGACACACAAAGACACTGTGGAGAGTTAACAAGTGTTATCCCATCTCAGGTCATCCATGGACCATGTAGCACAGCCAGCCTCCCATAGCTAGGTGCATTCTCTGTTAAACACACGTGCAAGGAAACTGAGGCAAACGACTGAGAACTTGCCAAGAATCTGCAGATGGGGTTCCTGCATAGGAAAGGAACAGAAGGGGGTGACAATCTGGTGGGGCAAGATGGAGATCCTGTCCCCGCCCTGTCCAGACTGGCCCCTCCCTAGCTCCTGCATCCTGGCCCTGCCCTGTTGGGCTGAGGCTTGCACACTTGTCCCATCAGATCTGGTGTTTCCAGCATTAATAATAGTAGTAGTAGTATATTATAAGCATAATATCAACAGCATCAACTGATTTTGCTTTCTTTGGCTGAGTGTTTAATGTGACAATTACTTTGCTTCTTTTTAAGATTATAGTTGGTTTGTTGATTTTCAATGTTGTGTTAATTTCAGGTATACAGCAAAGTGATTCTTATATCTATTATACTGCCCTCAGAGATTCGCTGCTCTGAGGGGTGGTTCAGAACATCTGCCCTTCCTTGACCCTGAGCAGGACAGGTTCCGATGCAGCAGCAGGCCTGGCTGAGAACAGGGCACTGAGATGGGTGAGGGGAGTATCAGGCTCCCCTCACCCTTCAAACTGTCCCATGAAGCCTGCCTGCTGCTCCCCAGGTACCTTGGGCAAACCTCTGGGAAGCCCTGCCCAGAATCACGAGTACCTTTGAGGGGCCAGAGTCCCTTCATGCAGGCAACCCACAGCTCCTCAAAAGGGCAAGGTGGGCCCAGCACCTGAAAGTGCAAGTCGCTCAGTTCGGCTCTTTGCGACCCCAGGGGCTATACAGTCCATGGAATTCTCCAGGCCAGAATACTGGAGTGAGTAGCCTTTCCCTTCCACGGGATCTTCCCAACCCATGGATTGAACCCAGGTCTACCTGCTTTGCAAGCAGATTCTTTACCAACTGAGCTGTCAGGGAAGCCGAGCCCAGCACCTGGGCAGCCACAACTGTCCCAGCTCTGGCGCGCTCAGCACTACCTATGCCCCACCTGAAGCTTTCTTTAGAGCATGCTCCAGCAGTGTCTCCTTGGAGAAATAAGGCTTGATGACAGAGAAGGGAGAAAGAACAAAAGTAGGGGCAGAAGTATTGAAAAGTAATCTGGGATTCATTTCTTGGAGACAACGGACTTCTTAAATTTTCATCCATGGCAATGTGATGATAAAGTGTTGCCGGGGCTAGTGGCTTACGGGAAACTGGAAAAGAGGTGCGTCCCACGGAGGGGCCCAGAGGGATGCAGGCGGTACCTGATGAGCCAACTTCTGCCCAGCCTGAGCTCCAAGGACATCACTGTGCTCCTTTGGGCTTGCTGCATGCCAAATCACCAGTCATAAATCTTCTGGTCCTGCCCTCTTCCCATTTAAGGTGTGCATGTGGTGGGGGCAGGTGTCCTGACTGTTTCTTAATAAAATAGATAGGCTGGTGACTGTTCCCAAATATCAAGGACCAGAGGGTGACTGGAGCCAAGGTTTTCCTAATGTTATTAAAAAGGCCAGTGAATGGAGGGTTGGGCTGTCTGCTGGCAGCCTCCAGAAAATGGACACAGTAGCTAAAGAGTCTGTGATGGATGGGGCTGATGTGCTGGCAGCTGGACTGTCTGGGAAGATCAGACCACAACCCACAACACACAAAAGGGAACGTTTCTTTGTTTGTTACTGAACTAAGCTTGGCCTTTAAATAACAATGATACTCAGCTTTTAAGCACCTGGTGGCTCAGATGGTAAAGAACCTGCCTGCAGTGCAGGAGAACCAGGTTTAATCCCTGGATCAGGAAGATCCCCTGGAGAAGGAAATGTCAACCCACTCCAGTATTCTTGCCTGGAGAATCCCATGGACAGAGGAGCCTGGCAGGTGGCTGCAGTCCATGGAGTGGCAAAGAGTCAGACACGACTGAGCAGCTAACACTTTCATAAGAGGCCCCGTCTCAGTGCAGGGGTATTTTGCAAGTCCTTGCTTGGGGCACGTTGGTCAGTGTCCCATCCGTGAAAGCACCATGTGGCTGAGCCCATATTCCAAGAGTGGAGAAGTAAAGCTTTTCTTGATGGGAAGTGGCAAAGTCACGTTGTAAAAGGGTCTCTGTGCTGGGATGAGTGGAATGATGTTAGCCATTTTTGCAAACTGTCTCCTGATTATCAGCTCTTGCCTCCAAGATTTCAAAGTTCTGTCAGATTATTTCTGTCTGACTGAAGTTCATCATCCACACTGGTTCAGCCTCACAGTTTAAAAGATTAAGTGAATTCAATGACAACAGTGTTCCATGGGCTGGGAGTGAAGCATTGGGAACACTCTGTTATAAGGTACCTGTCCTATCTGTGAAGTAATATAGTGTTGTTTAAAAGAGTTGCCTTTTAGGAAAAAGGGTCTTCATTGAGTTAGTTGTAAATGCAGATTGTAAACTCTAGAGCAATCACACACAAAAAAATTTTTTTAAAGAAATGAAATTAAAAACAAACCAAAAAGAAATGTAATTAATATGCTAAGAGATGAGATAAAATGGAGTCATACAAATGCTGAATTAAAATCAGAGAAGGCAGAAAAAGAGGGGAAGTTTTTTTTTTTTTAAGCACCAAGAATTAAGAACAACAGATAGGAAAAAGGACCCTCATTTTATAAAAATGAAGGTCATTATTCCAACTAATGTCAATAATCACTTTAAATGTGACTCATCTAAATACACCAATTAAAACAAGAGTTTTCTCCACTGGCAGTGAGGATAAAATTAAAAGATCCAATTATATATGTTGTGTGCAAGAAGCCCAATTTAAGTGTTTTGAAAGATCACTCTGGAGCCATCACTCCTGTGTTCAGCAAGCTCTGCGACTGCCATAAGCCTGTAGGAAAAAGTGAAAGCTCCCGAGAATGGCTTTTATTGGGGCTCACAACGTGGCCTTCACCTGCTTAATCAGCAGCACTTACTCTACACCTAGAAATCTAACTAACTGCCATACGAGTCTGTGCCTCCATGCCTTTCACCTTCTCTTCTCTCCACCCGGAAATCCTTGCCTCTTCTTTGTTCACTGGATAAATATCAGGGAGCTCATATCATGTAAGAATTTAGTCAATAAAAGTTGTCTTGCTGAAAGGGAGAAAATTTTAGACACTGCCAGAGATGCTGAGAGATTCTAGTATCACATATGTACTTCCCACTGTATGTAAGCGTTTACCTGTTAGGCCAACCCTGGACCCTCCCTCTTCCAGTAAGGCATCTTTCCAGGGTACTACACTGATCCTACAAAGCTGGTAGACACTCTGTCTCCCCACTGAGGCTTCCCTTGATGCCCTAGCTTAGTTAGCTGTTCTCTCCCCTGTGTTCACATAGCAATTTGTCTCTGTCTGTTCTAGCACTGCCCCATCGTATGACTGTCTATTTCAGGTAGACTGAGAGATCCCTGGGGCGAGGAAGAGTATCTTATTTAGCTTTGTACTTGCCTGATTGCCCCCTCTGCAACCCATGCGAGTACAGTAACTGGAACCTAAAAGGGAATCGAATAGCATGGGTGGATGGATAGGGGGCTGGATGGATAAAATGGATAGATCATTCATTTGGGTTCCTGCAACTCAGACCTGATGTGAAGATTTGGATGCAAGCAGTTTTTCTTATAGGTAATCTCAGGAAGCAGTAATAATCTGGGAAAGTAAATGAGTCAATAAAGGGTGCACAGATGAGCAGGTTGCCTTGCAGGGAGCCTGGGAGCTTTATCCCACCCAGTGGGGACTCCCTGAGCAGGAACTTCTTGAGCATGGTTCAGGGGGGCTCACAGCAGACTAGAGAGCAAGGCCTTTGTTTATCTCTTCCCAGCCCCATAGGTTGGTGTGACTGTACTACACCCCTGCATTTCCAGTTTCCCCTGCTTGCAGCTGACGGACTTCCTGTGGTGTGGGAAAAAGCCCTTCGGCAGGTCCTCAGCAACATCTGCTACAAATGTAAATTCATCGGAAGACGAGTCATCAGTAATCTTGGGCTTTAGAGAGAAAAGATCTTACCAAGCCCATTCCAACCCAGACACCTTGCTTTCATTGAGATGGTCAACAGTTATTCTCTTATTTGCTGTCAGAAGCAAGGCGCTTTGCCCACTGCATGGTTAGAGTGGGTGGGCGTAGAGTCATCCTCCCCTTTCCCCCCCTGAGGGATCATTGCATCTCTCACTGTGACCCAGGTGGTCTAAGCCAGTGATATTTTCCTGGTGTAGCTCCATGCTCCCAAATTATAGGATTCTGTTCTGTTGAGCAGATTGAAAATCTGATCCCTACAATCTCGAGGTCCTTCCCACCCACATCAAGATTCCAAGAACAGGATAGAGTGTCCAGCAGGGAGTCACAGCCTGAGCAATTTCTTAGAAATGGCAAAAGAGCTGACACATGGATGTCCAGGGAGGAAGTGCCATTTTGTTGCAACGAAGCTGGATGGTTTTGCCGATTTTCTTCCTAGATTCAATGGTCTTTCCAGCTGTGTAGAGAATACATAAAGGGGAGATAAAGACCAATTTGGGGTGGGGGAGGGAGGGAGAAAGAGCTGTCTAAGAACTGATAATAGAATTGCTGGGTTGAGGCATCTTCTATTGTTTTGTCTTTTGCATTTTAGGATGCAGGAGAGGGGGGTTGCAAGTGTTACTTGAAAAGGAACTCTTTTTAGCTCTTAGAAGAAAATCTAGTGTTGCTTTGACTGTGCTATTCTTGTTAGTAACTGGAAACAGCTATTCACCTGGAAGGCCCTAAACAGGGAAGATCAGCCTGCAGTGGGTGAACAGGGGCTAATTTCAGAGAGCAGGGTTGGTTTTGTCAACTGAAAACATGCTCGGGTCCCTGGAGCTTAGTATTGAGAGGCTGGACAGAAGCTCAACAGAGCTCATCTAAACTGCACGGGACTTCGGAAGACACAGGCATCCTAACTGGTATATGGAAGAAAGAGAGCCTGAGATAGGGCTTCTTCTTTGGGGGTGCTCTCAGGGAAGCAGAATGGAGTGGGGACGAGGGGAGGAGCCGATGAGCATGTGATTTCTTCTGGGCACCCTCTTAGCCTGATCCCTCCAGGAGCTCTGGAGCACGAATCTTACCAGAGCTGTCCCAGCATGAGGCAGGGGGGTACCTTTGTCATGCCGTGTCATTTAGCCACTGCTCAGGTTTGTGGGGGCCAGGGTGACTTGTAACCTTGGGGGAGGCTACAGTGGGAAGTGGCTCATATCCCTCAGGCTGAGGCCAGCATGGGGAGGAGGCAGCTGCAAGCGCTTCGCATCTACTGCTTACCGCAGCCAGAGGTCAGGTGTGTTTGTGCTGTGATGGGATCTGCATGGGGTGCCAGAAGCATCCACCATGGGAGGAAGTACCAAACTTTAGCCTGTCTGCGTCCACATGAATAGCTGACACCGAAAAACATATCTAATGTCATACGATTTATTGTGTGGTCCTTGGCAGTAACACTACCGGTTCCCAGCTTGTCATAAAAGATGGGTTCTCCGCTGCCTGATCTCAGTTCCCTGTGGGTACATATACACTCTTCTAGGTTCTTCCCATCCATTAGATTTTGATATTTTAATTATTCTAATCAATAACTAGACTATTTGACTCCATCGAGCTCTCCATGTTGAAATGTATGTTTCTCAGTCAGTGCTTCTGTGTGCCTGGGCCTTAAACTTAACCCACTGAGAACCAGACCCAGAAAAAAAAAAAAAAAAAAAAAAAGAACACTTCTAAATCCAAATAGAATCAAATCCAAATCTTTGAACTGGAACATGAATCAGAAAGAGAAATCAGAAGCTATACTTTCTGAAATAACTGAAACAAAGAAAAGCCTAGATGTCAAAATTGCCTCAAAACTGAAAGTTATTTGTGGTGCAGTTGTATTGGGTCTGAGTCACTTGTGGACATTTGTTCCCCGAGTGAGCAGTTGGTCCGGTTCTGTCATGAGGGACCCACGTCAGTCCTATTCACTCAGCACCTCCTCCTTTACCTTTTACAATGTTCCCCTTGGAGGTGGAGGAGGAAGGGTGGGGAGGGAGCTATTTTAGAATCTGCCGAAGGTGTAGACAGGAAGAATCCCTGGGAAGAAGCAGCTGCCAACTGCAGCAAACTTTCCTACTTGTTTTCCCCACGTATTAAGGAACAAAACTCACTCGGCTTCATGAGCACCCTCCCTGCCTCTCTTCTCTTCACCCTTTGTTCCCATAAGTAAATCCTAAGGAGGTCATGTGGGCATTGGCCGCATGTTCAATTCTGGGTATTGTCCAGGAAGCTGCAGTGGAATGGAGCACAGTCATCTCCTACGACTTGGTTCCAAGAGCAGCTTCAGGGCCCGCTGACCATTTGCAGGCAGGCGGGAAGGCCACCTTGGCTTCCTTTTCCCGAGGACTTCTGGGCTGCACTTAGCCTGCAACTGGCAATCATGAGAGCCTCCCCAGGGGGACAAAGGGACACGGGGCCTGCTGTTCATTTGGGGGTCTGGCAGGAGCCTGTCGATTCTTTTATGATGCTGTTTAAAAATGAGCTTCCCCCTCTTTTCTTTGAAATATTTGCTTACATACATTTTCTCACTTTTCTTTCCGTCTTCCCACCCTTCCCACATACACACACAGAAATAGCTTCGCTTCTGCAGAGTGGCAGGCTCCAAGCTCTCCGGGTGGGGCTGCGGAAGCCTGTGGTCTCTTCCTAGAGCTGGCAAACGGCCGAGGAGGCTGAGGGGGCTCTGGCCTCAAACCAAGGACGTAATTACCGACATGCTTAGCATCCATCCACTCTTCTCCTGCGAGGGCTCCGCTAATGAGGCAATCGGCTACACAAGTCTCGCGCAGTATTCATTTTGCAAGGGAGGGGTGCAGCGTGGAGAGAGATGGAGAGCGCCAGAGAGAGACAATGGGACCCAAAGAGTCAAAACTCCAGGAATGGGCTCAGAGAGCCCTTGGGAAGACAGGTTAAAAGTGTGAGTGAAGCGTAAGCCTTCTGACCCAGCAGGAAGCCAGACTGAACTTCCTACACTCCCAGCACACATTTATATCACCAAAATCTCTCCCAGGCCAAAACACACACACACACACACACACACACACACACACACACACACACACACACACAACAGATTAAATATTGGACTCTGAAATTAAACTCAGAGAACTCTAAACCCTGCCCAGAGACTCATGCTCTGAGATGAGGCGTGTGCTAAATGACATCTGAGGCCCAATAACTCCATGGGAGACATCTGGGGACTCCAGGTGTGTTCACAGTATGACGCCAGCGCAAGTGCAAATATTCATAGGATCCAGGCACGTGATAAAGTGAGTGCCGTGGGCTGAGTGGGGACCGTGGTGAGTAACCTGGGCCAGTTAAGAAGGCACCTGCCGATTACCCCAGGTAAGTGTTCATCTCATTTTAGTCACTCAGTCGCATCGGACTCTTTGCGACCCCATTGACTGCAGCATGCCAGGCTTCCCTGTCCATCACCAACTCCCAGAGCTTGCTCAAACTCATGTCCATCAAGTCAGTGATGTCATCCAACCATCTCATCCTGTGTCATACCCTTCTCCTCCTGCCTTCAAACTTTCCCAGCACCAGGGTCTTTTCCAATGGGTTGGGTCTTCACGTCAGGTGGCCAAAGTATTGAAGCTTCAGCATCAGTCCTTCCAATGAATATTCAGGACTGATTTCCTTTAGGATGGACTGGTTTGTGTAAGTGTAGCCACATGTAGAACCGTGGCCAGAGCTGCCAAAAGGCACTTTTGTTCAAGAGGAGCCAGAAATTCAAAATTTTATATGAAATCACTGATTTTTAAACACCATGTCTAAATTTTTTAAAAAACTGTTTAGGCCAAAGAGCACCTCAGATATGAGCTGGTTTGCCCAAAGCCTTTAAGACAATTCCCTTAAGTGAATTAACAGCTTCACACAGAAAGTCCTGAGGTTCAGTGAACTCTGCAGACCTTAGAAGGAGTGAGACCACATCACTCCAGAGAGGGGCGGGGGGCCCTTTTTGTTCTACCTGCCGCTGGATACAAACTAAAGGAAGGGAGTCTGGTCACAGAGGCTCTGTTTCTCCATGAGGCCAGGATGATTTGGGAAGCCAGCTTCAGCTGAGCCAGGACTCTGCCTACTCCCTCACCCAGGCAGCTGCTTCATGCCTGTGGAGGGATCGCAGGGGACAGTCCTCCACCCACAGCCACCCACTGTCTGGAGTCTGAGCGGCATGACCTGTAGCCTGTGAGTTCCAAGTGGAACCCCATATCAGACAGTTGCTTGGGTTAAAGTAGGAGGAGAGGAGATGGACACCCCAGTGGCCCCACCTACTTCCATGATGACAGGCGCCCCAGAACCTCCTCCTTCGTGCGAGAGCTGAGCACACTCTTTGCCCCCAGTCCCTTGGAAGGCCCAAGCCCTCCCCCGTGGTATTTGTATGGATGCTTGAGTCCCACTTCCTCTATGCCACTGGGTTTGCCTCCGAGTGGCTCCATCTCTGTCTGTTGCTAAGTGTTTTAATAGACCCTACTCAAGATACAAGCATGGAGGCACCTTCCTCTACCCTCAGAGCAAAAGCAAATCCCTCCTTGTGTGATGAGCATGGCGACCAGGGGGTGCCCTGGTGCCTCTGTCTGCCCTGAGGGGCCTCACCTGCTCCCTGCAGCTACTTCTACAAGGATCGCACTCAGGACCCACCTAACAGGTGCCAGACCCCACGTGCAAAAGGGTCTCACACTTGATGTAATGCTCTGCTGCCACCATCTTGAAATTCTTCATAATTTTTGAATAAGGGACTCCATATTTTCTCTGCACCATTCTCCCCTCCCTCCCTTTAAGGAGCCAGTCCTGATGCAAGGAGCATCTCGTCGGAAAAGACCCTGATGCTGAGAAAGATTGACGGCAAAAGGAGAAGGGGATAACAGAAGACCAGGTGGTTGGGTGGCATCACCGACTCAATGGACATGAGTTTGAGCAAACTCCAGGAGATGGTGGAGATCAGGGAATCCTGCTGTGCGACAGTCCATGGGAACACAAAGAGTCAGATACGACTTAGCGACTGAACAACAACAATAACCTGGCTGTATATGCCTAAGCCCCATGGCGCCCTAAGAGGAACTTTAGTGGTAGCAGTGATCCGTGGCCTCAGCCTCTCCACCTGTGAAACAGTCATATCCATCTCATGCAGGTGGCCCACTCCTTTCGTCCTTTGCAACTAAAAGCTTCTGGTTCCTTGAGGGGCTGGTGGAGGGTGGGGTCCAGAATCTCCCCAGTGTCTCCACTGCTAAGAGAACAGAAGAGAGTATATTCTCCCGCCCTGCCCCCTGCAGCTTCTCCATTCTGAGCAGAGGAAAGGGAACCACCCCACCTGCCAAGGCGCCCCCCCCTCCAGCTTCAGTGCTGCTTCTCTCCCTCTAAGTCCATTCTCACAGATCACCCATGACTGCACCAGGATCCTGGCAACACCTGCAGCTTTTCCTGTTTGCATGCAGCACCAGATGCCCCGCAGGGTCCCTGACTGGCGCCCACTGCTGTGGCAGGGCACTCACCCCCACAGGCAAACACTGGATAAACACTCACAGCTCTGCCCGGGTGTATTTTATGGTCGTGAGAGCTTGCTGTGCACACACAGGAAAGGCTAGGAAGAGAGCTGGTAGTAGTGGAAGCAGTCCTGTGTTGAAGATAAGGGGAGTTGGTGGATAACTGTGCCCGCTTCCTTGTCGGCCACAGTGGGACAGCTGTGGGGTGAGTGGCCAACCCCAGTGGGACTGGCCCCAGCTGCCCATGGTGGAGACCTGCTCTAAAAAGTGTCCTGCTTGGACCTCCCTCCCTTCCCCACTGCCCCCCAGGAGCTTCCTGAGCTTTTTTCCCAAATTAACCACTTGCACGTGAGTTTTTGTCTCAAGGTCTGCCTCTGGGGGAATACAATTCAGAATAATGCCAATGCTTTGCCATTTTGCTACCAAAGTGGATCATTGCACAAAGTGGATGTGCTTGCCAAAGTAGGTTAAGTGGAAGCAGATCACCCAGCTCTTAGACCGTGTGCTCCTTGGCTCACCCAGGCCTCATCACTTCTGTGTAAGGTTTGAAAGGAGGCGTTTACATTTGTCGGTTTCACTCTGTTACATCCTAGAGGCGCCAGGATGTTAACACCCCAGGAGTGACCCTTCATCAGTGCAGGAGGGGAGTTGGTAGAACACAAATCAGAGTCTGATGGGCTAGTTATAGTGATCAATCCTGGGCTATGATCTTTCGTCCCCCACTCTTTTGTCAAGAGCCCAGTGAGATTTACTCCAGTTGTCCCCCAGGAACTGCTTTGTACTCTTTTCCTATTTTACTCTTCTGCCCCCTCTTCCTAGGATCACCTTGCAAACAGACTGCATGCGTGCGTGCTAAGTTGCCTCAGCTGTGTCTGACTCTTTGCAACCCTATAGACTGTAGCCCACCAGGCTCCACCTGCCCATGGGATTTCGCAGGCAAAAATACTGGAGTGGGTTGTCATGCCCTCCTCCAGGGGATCTCTTCTATCCAGGGATCATACCTCCATCTCTTATATCTCCTGCATCGGCAGGCAGGTTCTTTACCATTAGCGCCACCTGGGAAGCCTTGCAAACAGACTGCTTTTGTCCAAATAGTTGACTGTAGGTCTGCTTTGGGAAAAACACAAACTAGCACTTCTCCATTTTCCAGATGAGGAAACTGAGGCGCGGAGGCCTTGAAGGGTGTATTCAAGGTGAAACGGCTGTGATTGGCGCCCAGGCATTCTGGCTCCAGAGCTTGAGTTCTTTTTTTATTTTAGTATGTATTTATTCAGCTGGGTCAGGTCCCAGTTGTACTCACGGCATCTGGGATCTTTTGTTCTGGCATGCAGGCTCTGTAGTTGCAGCTCAAGGGCCTAGTTGCTAGGAGGCGTGTGGGATCTTAGTTCTCTGACCAGGGACTGATCACACATCCCCTGCATTCCAAGGTGGGTTCTTAACCACTGGATCACCAAGGAAGTCCCTCCAGAGCCTGAGTTCTTTATCTGAGTGCAGCAGATCTCTACCTGAATCTTGCCTTGGAATCACTCAGAGGATGATTAAACCCAGATCGCTGGCCTCCACCTCTCAGAGCTTCTAGGGTCTGGATGAGGCCCCGGAATTGACATCTCTGACCAGTATCCTGTAACATTATGGTTGGTCCAAGCACCACCTATGGGAACCACGACTGTAATGTTTTGTCAATGCTCAGTAATCAGAGCCCCTGTCATGATCCTGTTGAAGATGTTCGTCGAATGGATACATCTTATCAAAATGGTAGGGCCTGTCCCAGGGCAAGTTGCCTGCCCCAGGGGAGCTGAGTCCCAGCGTGGTTACTATGCTCTGTAGTCAGCTCACATATCCGCCTGCTGTGGTGTGTAAGTGGATGCACATATAGGGTCTATCCACTCCAGCCTTTTCTGAGTATCCATGTGTCAGGTGTTGTACAAGAGGCTGTAGGCATACGGAAACCTATAAGACCAAATGTCTGCTTTTGGAAAATATGGGTCCAGCCTAGGGTAGAACATTTGAGACCAGCCCCAAGCCATGATACCAGGTAGCTGATTTTAAACACAGTAGAGGGACTTACCTGGTGATCCAGTGTTTAAGACTGTTCTCCCAGTGCAGGGGGTGCAGGTTCGATCCCTGGTTGTGGAACTAAAATCCCACTGGCTGTGCAGTGCAGCCAGAAAAACCAAAAACAAAAACAAAAACTTGTTTTTAAATCAAAATAAAAACAGTAACAAATTTGATGTCTGGATTAGTATCTCAGAAAATCACCAGATCTGTCATCAGAGGAAGTAGGAAGTCAAGCCTTGGCCTGGTGGCCCCAGGGCAGAGGTGAACTGTGGACACTGCTCTTGCTTGTGTAATTCCTGTTTTATCTGTAGATAATGAACACAGCCCGTGGGAGCTGCCTGAGAAAGCGCGAGTCTACTGCAGTTTTGATTCCTGACATTGGAACTTGTTTCTTCACAGCCATTATTCTGCTGGCAGAAGGAGATTAATTCATGGGATGAAAGGAAACCATATTAATGGCAGAGATGATATATATTTGTATTCAGTGAGGCAAATCAGCAGTGCTCTGCACCTACAGGAGCAGGAGGCAAAGAATGGCATGTTAAATTACTCCTGTCTTGGGCTGTCAATTTTAAACACCTTTTGTGCATTCTTTTCTTTGACCAAATATATGTGCATTTCAGGCGCAGTGTGAAGGCAATACCCGGTAACCTGCAGCGTTCGTCCCTCCCCCTCCCTTATAAAAGGGTTCAGTAGCAAAGGCTTGTAAGTTAAACTAGAGTTGCTTTGATTGGAAGTATTTTTCGTGTATAAATATAAGGTAGCTGTTAATGTGTGTGTTGTATATGTGTGTATGTGTGCATGACTTAGTTGCAATTAAAAAAGAATAAAGACTGCAGTGGTTTGAATCATAATGATTTGCAATGAAAAATCCATTAGCCCTGTCTATGGATAATGCTAAATATACCAAATGTCAGGATGTGGTGGACGGGAAGGACAGCCTTAAAATAGTTCCTTTGAAAATAGCCCCTCCAGATGGCTTTTCTCCACAGATCTATCTCCTTGACATATATTCCTGGGGAAACAAAGCCGATGATCGGGTGCAGGGAAGATTGTACACGGGGAGGAACAGATATGAGGGTTCCACTGTGTAAAACCCCAGGGGTTCTGGGCCAGGGCCAGGGGTCCCTGCAGCCCATTTGGTGTTGCTCTCCAGCCTCTGGTTGCAGGTCACCTGGGTCACATCTGCCCTTGTCCTAGTGAGAGAGAGCTGATCAACCATCAGGGGCAGACTTAACAGAAGTCCAGCCCTGGGGTTGTTACTGTGCAGCATCTTCTGTGTAGACAGGGTCAAGGAGGAGTTGGCAGGCTTCAGATGCTGGTCTGAGGGGGGTCCCCCACTCTGGAGGGAGCTGTTTGAAATGGTAGAAGGTTGTGGACTGACTTCCGGCTGCGTGCACCTATCCCACATGACTTTTCCTGGGAGTTCTCTCTCTACACAGCAGACCCTGAATGCCAGGGACTCCCCTACTCCCAGGAGCAAGGCTTACCCGGAGGGGTTGTTGCATAAACACAGCTCCTTTGCCCTCAGGTGGGACAGATCCCAGGTGCATGTTTTTTTTTTTTTACATTTATTTCTAGAGTTTCTCAAAGAGACTATATTCCAGGTATCCATGGTGATAACCTGCTGATTCCACATGCTTTGCTGACTAACTTCCCTTTCCTGTCTCCCTTCACCATCCGCCTCCTGGAGTTTCTTGGGACCAACTCTCAAATAGACTATCAGTGCTGGAGTCCTGGGCTCCCACGGTGGCTCAGATGGTAAGGAAGCTGCCTGCAATGCAGGAGACCGGGTTTCAATCAGGAAGGTCCTCTGGAGAAGGGAATGTCAAACCACTCCAGTATTCTTGCCTAGAAAATCCCATGGATAGAGGAGGCTGGTGGGCTACAGTCCGTGGGGTGGCAAAGAGTCTGACATGACTGAGCAACTGACATTATCATTTTCATGTCACTTGAGTCCTTATCCTAGAGTCTGTTTTTGGGGAAACTGAACTGAGACAAATGTATGACTTCTAGTATGGGCTATTCAGGGCCCTTATTTACTTACTTTTATGGAAGATGGCCATAAGGGAGAGTGCCAAGTATTTGAATTTTTGATATGCTATAATTATGTACCAACTAATGGTAGAAGCTGGGGATTAGATTAATGGAGAGGAAAGAGATTTGCTGGTGCACTAGAAGAACTGCCCTCTAAATAGCATTTCTATGTTTTCCTTAGATTGCAAGGGTTGCCTTGGAACTTATTCTTTACCTAGGAAATTCCAGTTGGCCAACCAGGCCACCAGAAAGGTATTTGTATAATGATACAGGAGTTGAGTTAAATGAAGATTTGGGGACTTTGGGGCCAGATAAAGAGCCAGGCTTGGTTAAGACATAGGCTGCCCCACTGCTTCCCTGTTAGGCTGGCTGCCTCCCAAAGGCAGCATGGGGGCCTCAAATTTCTCATCTGAAAACTCACTCCCCAGAGGAATTAAAATCCTGCCTCAGAACCCAAGCACATATGACTAAGAGGATTCTTTGCTAGCATCTGCACATCCTTACTCAAAGTGCGGTCCATGGTCTAGCAGCATCAGCATCACCTGTGAGCTTGTTAGAAATGCAGAGACTTGGTCCCAGCTATAGACCTCCAATTCGGGTCTGCATTTCAGTAGATTCGTAGGTTCTTTGTGTACACATTTGGCATTTAGAAGTGGTTGCCTCTTGGAGGAATTAAGGTGGAGACTAGAAGGTGGGAAGGCCTAGGCTATTGCTTTTAACTAGGTGATCCTATTACTTTTATAAAAATGTAAAAGTCACTATGAATAAAGAAGCTAGATGTTTTAGCGTGTCGTTTAAAGCTATAACACATATAAAAACAGAAGAACTAAAAATTTCAAGAAACACAATTTGTGTGAAGGCAGGGTGAGGGAAGAGAGGTAGAATACATCAGCTGAAAGCCATATCTTTCATACAGAGAAACCAAAATATACATGTCAAAAAATAGAGGTATAAGCAGTAATTTTTTTTAAATGTGGATAACTACCAGGAAAAAAAAGCAGAAGCAGTTGCAGTATCATTTGAAAACTATTGGTCCCAAGGAGCAGTGCTGGTGGAAATGCGTTGGGCCGGAAAGAAGGCTTTTATTTTTATATTGGGTTTTCTGTACTGTCTGAATTTTTATTGGTATGTGTGTTATTTATAAAATTAAATTTGAAACGGAAAGAAGAGAGCTCGATTAAAGTTAACCAAGGTTACAATGGCAAGAGAGGGCTTTTTAGCATAGAAAACACTTGAACATATTTATAGGCAGAGGATTAAAAAAATAGAAAGATTTTAAAGATAGAAGAAAAGAAATGGCCAATAGACCTTGGTCCTTTACTTGTGTCTGTCCCTCTGCCTGACCTTCCAAAGAATTTTCACCAACACTTTGATTTTCTAAATTCTGGAATATCACTACCCAGTTTTTCTTTGTTAATTTTTTTTTTTTTCAGTTGCAAAAGCCATCCCTATTCCTCTCCCTTTCTCGAAGAGAATCAGTGTTATCAGTTGGGTGTGTTTTGTTTCTGTAGTAGTTAGATAAGGTTTCATAACCACACACAACGCATCGGGTGACACACAACAATAGACTTTTTTTAAAAAATTTATTTTAGTTGGAGGCTAATTATTTTACAATAATAGGCATTTATTGACTGCATGTCTGGTATGGTCTTTTTGGCAGTTCTGTTTGTTTGGACTGGGTCTGCCCACAAGTGTGAGGGTCAACTGACTATCAGCCAATCTAGGGTGGGACAACCGTGGAGACTGGACTCTCCTCCATGTGTCTCTTCTCTTCTAGCAGGCCAGTGCAGGCATCCTCTCTAAGTGACAGAGAAGGGACAAGAGCAAGGCAGTCCCAGGGTCCCAGTGTCTCTCAAGCTTACATTTGTGTCCCGCGTACAACATCCCATTGATTCAAAGCAAATCACATGGCTGAGTTCAGAGTCGGGAGGAGAGGGTGAAACAAAGACATAGAGCAACGGGTATAGATACAGGATGGGGTGAAGAAGTGGGAGCAACCTTGCAACCAGTCCCACTACTAGATGGCAAGTTATGAACCATAGGTTGAATCCAACCCACCTGATTTTGTAAATCAAGTTTTACTGGGACACAGCCAAGCTCATTCCTTTATGTACTTTCCGTGGCTATCTTCACACTACAGTGGCAGAGTTAAGTAGTTGCAATAGAAGTGGTAGTGCCTAAACTATTTACTATCTGGTCCTTTACAGAAATATACCAGCTCTTGTTCTAGACCATTTTCTAATCATTTATATACATATATAAGGCTATGGTTTTTCCAGTGGTCACGTATGGATGAGAGAGTTGGACTGTGAAGAAATCTGAGCGCCGAAGAATTGATGCTTTTGAACTGTGATGTTGGAGAAGACTGTTGAGAGTCCCTTGGACTGCAAGGAGATCCAACCAGTCCATTCTGAAGATCAGCCCTGGGTGTTCTTTGGAAGGAATGATGCTAAAGCTGAAACTCCAGTACTTTGGCCACCTCATGCAAAGAGTTGACTCATTGGAAAAGACTCTGATGCTGGGAGGGGTTGGGGGCAGAAGGAAAAAGGGACAACAGAGGATGAGATGGCTGGATGGCATCACTGACTCGATGGACGTGTTTGAGTGAACTCTGGGAGTTGGTGATGGACAGGGCAGCCTGGCGTACTGCGATTCATGGGGTTGCAAAAAGTCGGACACGACTGAGGGACTGAACTGAACTGAACTGATATTTATCAATATGACATGTTAACTGTTGATTTTTAAAATTTTACATAAAAGGGAACATATATATATTATTCTATAATTTATTTTTCTATTTTAAAATATTCTTTGGAGATCTTTCTATATCAGTACATATAGGTCTACCTCATTCTTTTTTAAAAAAGATTCGCAGTTTTCTATTTTACGGCTTTACCATGCCCTACCACCCAACCCACTTTGTTTTTTTTTTCGTATTTCCTGCCGTTAAAAACAACATTGCAATGACTACCCTCCTATATGCCTCTTGGTACACATCTGAAGTGTATTTCTCTAGGATAAGTACCTAGACATAAATGGATTGGGTCAAAGGATATGCCTATTTCCCCCCACTTTGTTATGAAACTTTCAAACAAACAGCAAAGATTAAATAAATTTAAGTGAACACCAGTGTGTCACTATCTACCATTTTACCACTAATATTTTTGTATACTTATTTTATCATATACCTATCAATTCTTCTGTCCATCCATTAACCTATCTCATATTCTGATGTCTTCACAAGTAAATACAGTACACTTTGCCCTAAATACTTCAACTTGCATATAGTTGGGTAGTGTTAAATCTTTTTAGAATTTTGATTTATTTTGATGTAGAATTTATGTGCAAGAAAGTGTTTACATCTTACATGAACATTCATGGAGTTTTGACAAATTGTATGCCCATGTCTCACTGAACTCCTTCAAAATTAGAACGTAAACATCACCCAAGGAATTTTCCTCATGCCCTTTCTTACCTGTACACACACAGAATCAACTACTTTTCTGACACTTTTCCATCCTTTTGCCTATTCTAGAACTTCAAATGAAATCATACTGTATATATTCTTTTTGTAAGGATTTTCATTGTTCCATAGCCTCACAAACATTTAGTATTGTTCCTTTCACATTTGAGCCCATTCCAGAGGTGTGTCAGTTCAGTTCAGTTCAGTTCAGTCGCTCAGTCGTGTCCGACTCTTTGTGACCCCATGGACTGCAGCATGCCAGGCATCCCTGTCCATCACCAACTCCTGGAGGTTATTCAAACTCATGTCCATCGCATTGGTGATGCCATCTAACCATCTCATCCTCTGCCATCCCCTTCTCCTCCTGCCTTCAATCGTTCCCAGCATCAGGGTCTTTTCCAGTAAGTCAGTTCTTCACATCAGGTGGCCAAAGTACTGGAGTTTCAGCTTCAGCATCAGTCCTTCCAAAGAATATTCAGGACTGATTTCCTTTAGGATGGACTGGTTGGAGATCCTTGCAGTCCAAAGGACTCTCAAGAGTCTTCTCCAACACCACAGTTCAAAAGCATCAATTCTTTGACACTCAGCTTTATTTATAGTACAACTCTCACATCCATACATGACTACTGGAAAAACCATAGATTTGACTATACGGATCTTTGTTGTCAAAGTAATGTCTCTACTTTTTAATATGCTGTCTAGGTTGGTCATAGCTTTTCTTCCAAGGAGCAAGTGTCTTAATTTCAAGGCTGCAGTCACAATCTGCAATGATTTTGGAGCCCAAAAAGGTAAAGTCTCTCACTGTTTCCATTGTTTGCCCATCTATTTGCCATGAAAGTGATGGACTAGATGCTATGATCTTAGTTTTCTGAATGTTGAGTTTTAAGCCAACTTTTTCACTCTCCTCTTTCACTTTCATCAAGTGGCTCTTTAGTCCTTCTTCACTTTCTCCCATAAAGGTGGTGTCATCTGTGTATCTGAGGTAACTGATATTTCTCCCAGCAATATCAGCTGGGATTCCAGCTTGTGCTTCAGCCAGCCCAGCATTTCTCATGATGTACTCTGCATAACTCAGCAGTGGCCACAGGACTGGAAAAGGTCAGTTTTCATTCTGATCCCAAAGAAAAGCAATGCCAAAGAATACTCAAACAACCACACAATTGCACTCATCTCACATGCTAGTAAAGTAATGCTCAAAATTCTCCAAGCCAGGCTTCAGCAATTCGTGAACTGTGAACTTCCTGATGTTCCAATTGTTTTTAGAAAAGGCAGAGGAACCAGAGATCAAATTGCCAACATCTGTTGGATCATGGAAAAAGCAAGAGAATTCCAGAAAAACATCTATTTCTGCTTTATTGACTATGCCAAAGCCTTTGACTGTGTGGATCACAATAAACTGTGGAAAATTCTGAAGGAAATGGGAATACCAGACCACTTGACTTTCTTCTTGAGAAACCTATATGCAGGTCAGGAACCAATAGTTAGAACTGGACATGGAACAACAGACTGGTTCCAAATAGGAAAAGGAGTACGTCAAGGCTGTATATTGTCACCTTGCTTATTTAACTTATATGCAGAGTACATCAGGAGAAACGCTGGGCTAGAGGAAGCACAAGCTGAAATCAAGATTTCCGGGAGAAATATCAATAACTTCAGATATGCAGATGACACCACCCTTATGGCAGAAAGTGAAGGGGAACTAAAGAGCTTCTTGATGAAAATGAAAGAGGAGAGTGAAAAAGTTGGCTTAAAGCTCAACATTCAGAAAATGAAGATCATGGCATCTGGTCCCATCACTTCATGGCAAATAGATGGGGAAACAGTGGAAACAGTGTCAGACTTTATTTTTGGGGGCTCCAAAATCACTGCAGGTGGTGATTGCAGCCATGAAATTAAAAGACGCTTGTTCCTTGGAAGGAAAGTTATGACCAACCTAGACAGCATATTAAAAAGCAGAGACATTACTTTGCCAACAAAGGTCCATCTAGTCAAAGCTATGGTTTTTCCAGTGGTCATGTATGGATGTGAGAGTTAGACTGTGATGAAAGCTGAGCGCCAAAGAATTGATGCTTTTAAACTGTGGTGTTGGAGAAGACTTTTGAGAGTCCCTTGGACTGCAGGGAGATCCAACCAGTCCATCTTAAAGGAAACTGGTCCTGAATATTCACTGGAAGGACTGATGCTGAAGCTGAAACTCCAATACTTTGGCCACCAGATGCAGAGAACTGACTCCTTTGAAAAGACCCTGATACTGGGAAAGATTGAAGGCAGGAGGAGAAGGGGACAACAGAGGATGAGGTGGCTGGATGGCATCACCAACTCGATGGACGTGAGCTTGAGTGAACTCCGGGAGTTGGTGATGGACAGGGAGGCCTGGCGTGCTGCGATTCATGGGGTCGCAAAGAGTCGGACACAACCAAGTGACTGAACTGAACTGACTGACTTTGCATATAAGTTAAACAATCAGGGTGACCATATACAGACTTGACATACTCCTTTTCCTATTTGGAACCAGTCTGTTGTTCCATGTCCAGTGCTAACTGTTGCTTTTTGACCTGCATACAGATTTCTCAGGAGGCAGGTTGTGTGGTCTGGTATTCCCATCTCTTTCAGAATTTTCCACAGTTTGTTGTGATCCACACAGTCAAAGGCTTTGGTGTACTCAATAAAGCAGATGTTTTTCTGGAACTCTCGTTTTTTCAGTGATCCAGCAGATGTTGGCAATTTCATCTCTGGCTCCTCTGCCTTTTCTAAATCCAGCTTGAACATCTGGAAGTTCATGGTTCACCTACTGTGGTAGTATTTTATTGTAAAATACTACTGTGGTAATATTTTATTGTAAGCCTCTGATAACTACCGTAATCAATCATTTGCAAGTCTTTACTGGGGAATCATATAGTATTTTCTTTTGGAAGGTGTTTGTTCAAAACTTTCGCCAATTATTTCTTAATTGTTGTCAAAATCCTTTGTGCTGAATACCAGGCTTTGGTCAGTTTTATGTTTTGCGAATATTTTCTCTATCTGTGGCTTGCCTATTTATTTCCTTGGTGATGCTTTTTGATGAACAGATGTTTTCAATTTTGATGAAATCTAATTTATCAATTTTAAAATAATTATTGCTTTCTGTGACCTTCCTAAGTAACTTTTTTTTTTTACCCCAATTCACAAAGATATCCTTCCAAGTTTTCTTTTAAACAACTGATAGTTTTAGCTTTTACATTTAGTTCTAAGAGCCATCTTAAATTAATTTGGAACACAGAGTGAGGTAGGCTTCCCTAGTGGCTCAGACAGTAAAGAATCTACCTGCAATGTGGGAGACCCAGATTCAATCCCTGGGTTGGGAAGATGCCCTGGAGAAGGGAATGGCAACCCATTCCAGTATTCTTGCCTGGAGAATTCCATGGACAAAGGAGCCTGGCAGGCTATAGTCCATAGGGTTGCAAAGAGTTCGACATGAGCGACTAACACACAACACAACCCACAATAGGGTGAGGTAGAAATATTATTTAATTTTCTCCATATGAATATTCATTTATTCCTGCTCCATTTGTTGAAAAACATTTCCTTTCTACGTTGGATTATTTTATCACCCCTGTTAAAAGTTAAATGCTTGCATTAACTAGGATGTATTTCTGGGTTCACTCTTGTGTGCTTTTGATCTATTTGCTTATGGTTATCCTAGCACCATTCTGCATGAAAGGAAGTCTCACAGTCAGATAGTCTAAATTCTCTGACTTCGTTTTTCCTTTTTAGGGTTGCTTTGGATATTCAATATCATTTTATTACTACATAAATTTCAAAATCTACTTGTCAGTTTCTTTTTTATAAAGTCTGCTAGGATTAAGACTGAGATGGACATAAATCTTTAGGTTAATTTAGAAATAGTTATTATTTTAGACAAGTGGATTTTCCAATTAATTAACATGATATATTTTTCCATTTATTTAGGTTTTCTTTAATTTAGCTCCAAATGTTTTACAGTTTTTAGTCTAAATTTCTTGTATAGCTTTTGCTACATTTTATCCTAAATATTTTATTATAACTTTTTTAAAACAATGGAATTAATTTTTAATTTTCAATTGTTTGCTGTTGATACATAAAAATACAACTTACTTTAATATGTTAACCTTGTATCCTGTGACCTTACTAAATTAACTTCTGAGTTTGATCATTATTTTATGAAATTCATAGAATTATCTACCAAAAAATGATGTTATCTGAAAATATGGATAATTTTACTTTTTTCTTTCCAATCTTTGTGTCTTCTATTTCTTTTTCTTTACTTATTGCAACAGCTAGCATCACCAGTACAATGTTGAATAGAGGTGGTGAAGGTAGGCATCCTTGTTTCAGTCCTAGTCTTAAAGAAAAATGTTCAAAATTTTACTATTAAACATGATGTTAGCTATATGTTTTCAATAGATTGATTTTATCAGGTCAGGGGACACCTTCCTATTGTAGTTTGCTGTGGGTTGTTATGTTTGCTGTAGTTATTATGGATGGATATTGACTATTGTAAAATGCTTTATCTGTATCTATTCAGATGATCATATGAGCTTTCTCCTTTATTTTATTAATGCCATGAATTACACTGATTGATTTTCTTTAAACAAATCTTGCATTCCTTAAGCTTAATTTGATTATGTTATTCTTTTAATGTGACATTGGGTCTAATTTGCTTACATTTTTATTAAGAATATCTGTATTTATATTCATGAAGGATATTGGTCTATAATTTTTTCAGTAATAACTGTGTGAGATTTTGATGTTAGGATTCTATTAGACTCATCAAGTCAATTGAAAAGAATTATCTCCTCTATTTTTTGAAAGCATTTGTATAAAATGGTGTTATTTCTTGCATGTTTAATATAACTCATCAATGAAATCATCTGGGCCCCAGTAAAACCATCAAGGCCTAGAATTTTATATGTTGGAAAGGTTTATTTTTAATGACTAATTCAATTTATTTTTAGTTATGTGACTATTCAGATATTTTCTATCACTTTGTCTCTGTTTTGGTAACTTGTATTTCTCAAGGAATTTATTCATTTTATCTAATTTATTAACTATATTGGCATAAAATTGTTTTTATTTTTAAATTATCCTTTTAATGCCTCTAGGTCTTATACCAATATCCTTTCTCTCACTCATGATATTGATAACTTGTGTGTGTGTGTGTGTGTGTGTGTGTGTTTTCTTGAACTGTCTAGCTGCATTTTTTTTTTAATCTCTTAAGATAACCAACTGTTAGCTCTGTCGGAAGGTGGAAGTGAAGTCTGACTCTTTGCAACCCATGGACTGTAGCCTACCAGGCTCCTCCATCCATGGGGTTTTCCAGGCAAGAGAACTGGAGTGGATTGCCATTTCCTTCTCTAGAGGATCTTCCCGACCCAGGGATCGAACCTGGGTCTCCCACATTGTAGACAGATGCTTTACCGTCTGAGCCACTAGGGAAGTCATTAGCTGTGTTAAGTTATTCTATTCTTTGCCAGTTTCTATTTCATTAATTTCTTCTCTTTTAAATTTTAAAACATAATACCTATGGACTTCCAAAAAGAGGAAAACTATCAATATTCAGTCCCAACAGCAAGGTAGAGTTCAGTTCAGTTTAGTCATTCTGTCATGTCCAACTCTTTGCAACCCATGGACTGCAGCACGCCAGGCCTCCCTGTCCATCAAACTCCCAGAGTTTACCTAAACTCATGTCCATTGAGTCGGTGATGCCATCCAGCCATCTTATCCTCTGTCGTCCCCTTCTCCTCATCATCTTTCCCAGCATCAGGGTCTTTTCAAATGAGTCAGTTCTTTGCATCAGGTGGCCAAAGTATTGGAGTTTCAGCTTCAGCATCAATCCTTCCAATGAATATTCAGGAGATTTCCTTTAGGATGGACTGGTTGGATCTCCTTGCAGTCCAAGGGACTCTCAAAAGTATTCTCCAACACCACAGTTGGCAAGCATCAATTCTTCGGTGCTCAGCTTTCTTTATAGTCTAACTCTCACATCCATACATGACTACTGGAAAAACCATAGCCTTGACTAGATGGACCTTTGTTGGCAAAGTAATGTCTCTGCTTTTTAATATGCTGTCTAGGTTGGTCATAACTTTCCTTCCAAGGAGTAAGCAATGTACAAGAGTATATGTTTCTCCTTTATCCTCTTCAAGTCAGGATATTTATTAACATATAAATAATTGGATGGGTTAGAACTGATAATTCATTGTTTTAATTTTTATTTTCCAAATTACTGTAATTCCAATATTACAATCAAATGAGATTGAGCATTGTCACATATTTACTAGCCACTTGTTTTTCCTTTCTCTGCGAATTGTTTATTCACATTTTTAATTGGACTGTGTTGACTTTCTTCTTTAATTCATAACTTTTATGTACTTAGACATCAATTCATTTATAAATATATATTGCAAATTTTTTCAGGAAAATAGCATGCAATTTTTAAAAATACAGACAATTTTTCAGTATTCTATATTTTGTATCTTGTTTAACAGTGCTAAATTTACTCCCAAAGCTGTAAAGCTTCTAATTCATGGCTCCATATTTATCTAAGAATTACTCTGTAATTTACCTGAAATATTTTCATTATGACAAGAGATAAAACCTAAGTTTATTTCTCTCCAAATGACCAGAAAATTTTCTTAACCATTAGTAATCCATACTTTCCTTGCTGAGTTAAACATCCTTGATTTCTTTTATACAAAATTATGTGTATGCATTTGTATCTGATTCATTAGTTAGTTTATCTCAAGGCCAGTGTCACAATTTTAGTTACTATAGCTTTTTACAGTATCTTTTGTATTTGGGATCCTTCATTATTTTTCTTTTTAAAAGATATGTCTGACTATTTTATTCATTTTTCCATTCCAGATTAATTTTAGAATCAGCTTGTTAAATTCCAGGACAAATCCTGTTGGGCTTTTGTTTGAGCCTATATAAAACTTACAGACTAATTCGTTGAAACAAATATCTGCATTATACTAAGGTATCCTATTCAAGGACACAGTATGTTTCTTCATTAATTCACATCCTCTAAATATATCAATGACGTTTTATGATCGACTACATACTGATTTTATACATCTCTTAGATTTATTTCAAAACATTTTGTTTATTTTTTACATTTTAAACTTTATTTTGTATTAGAGTATAGCCAATTAACAAGGTTGTGATAGTTTCAGGTGTGCAGCAGAGTGCCTCAGCCATACATACACATGTATCCATTCTTCCCCAACTCCTCTCCCATCCAGGCTGACACATAGCATTGAGCAGAGTTCCTTGTACTAAACATAAGTCCTTGGTCATCCATTTGAAATATAGCAGTGGGTACATGTAGATCTCAAACTCCCTGACTATCCTTTCACCCCACCATTTCCCCTGGCAACAAGTTCATTCTGGAAGTCTGTGAGTTTGTTTCTGTTTTTTAAATAAGTTCATTTGTATCATTTCTTTTTAGATTCTGCCTATAGGCAATGTCATATGATACTTATCTTTATCTGTTTTACTTCACTCAGCCTAACAGTCTCTAGGTCCATCCATATTGCTGCAAATGGCATTGTTTCATTCTTTCTGTGACTGAGTAGTATTCCATGGTATATGTGTGTACCACCTCTTTATCCGTCCTCTGTCGATGGGCATTTTGGCTGCTTCCATGTCTTGGCTTTTGTAAACAGTGCTGCAATGAACATCGGGGCGGGGGGGGGGGGGCGCAAATATCCTTTTGGACCATGTTTTTCTCTTGATATCTGCCCAGGAGTGGGATTGCAGGGTCATATGGCAGCTCTTGTTTTAGTTTTTTAAGGACCCTCCATACTGTTCTCCGTAGTGGTGTTACCAATTTACATTCCCACCAACAGTGTAGAAAGATTCCCTTCTCTCCACACCCTCTCCAGCATTTACTGTTTGTGGATTTTTTGATGATGGTCATTTTCACTAGTGTAAGGTGAAACTATCTCATTGTAGTTTTGATTTGCATTTCTCTAATAATTAATGATATCGATCATCTTTTCATGTGCCTCTTAGCCATATGTATGTCTTCTTCAGAGGAGTGTCTATTTAGGTCTTCTGGCCATTTTTGATTGGACTGTTTGTTTTGGTGATATTAAGTTTCATGAGCTGTTTGTAAAATTTGGAGACTAATCCCTTGTCAGTCACATCATGTGTGAATATTTTGTCCCAAACTAAAACATTTTATTTTTTATATTGCTATTGTAACTGGGGTTTTTTCCTGTTTCATTGTTTAATTTGTTATTGCTGGTTTGAAGGAAAGCTATTGATAATTTTTGCTCCTATTCTATCTGGGAAATTTGCTGTCAGTCATTAAGTCACGTGCGACTCTTGTTGTTCAGTTGCTAAGTCATGTCCGACTCTGTGACCCCGTGGACTGCAGCATGCCAGGCTTCCCTGTTCTCCACTATCTTCTGGAGTTTGCTCAAACTCATTTCCATTGAGTTGGTGATGCCATCCAATCATCTCATCCTCTGCCACCCTTTTCTCCTCTTGCCCTCCGTCTTTCCCAGCATCAGGCTCTTTCCAATAAGCTGGCTCTTCCCATCAGGTGGCCAAAGTGTTGGAGCTTCAGCATCAGCCCTTCCAAAGAATATTCAGAGTTGATTTCCTTTAGAACTGACTGGTTTAATCTCCTTGCAGTCCAAGGAACTCTCAAGAGTCTTTTCCAGCACCACAATTTGTAAAAAAAGAAAAAAAATGCTCTACCCTCTTATTAAATTGAATAAATTTTGAAAGTAGGCATTATAAGTAAAATAACTGGGAAACTAACTTCTGATGAAGTGAAGTGAAGTGAAGTGAAGTCGCTTAGTCGTGTCCGACTCTTTGCGACCCCGTGGACTGTAGCCTGCCAGGCTCCTCTGTCCATGGGATTTTCCAGGCAAGAATACTGGAGTGGGTTGCCATGTGGCAAAAATAGAAAAATAATGAACAATTTTATTTCACTTCCTTGGAACTGACATCAGTATTCACTAGATTAGAGTAGAAAGATATGCACACTTATCCATATCTGTTAGGTTAATTTTTCCAGATCTCATTTTAAATTAAATTTAGGTTTAGAAAGCTTTAGTAATGTATTTTAAGACCTCAGAGTTCAAATACTGCCTAACATCTCAGAGCTTCGGAGGGTTCTGTGAGTTCCCTGTTCCCTCTGGATATGCACCCTCACCCAGCAGGAGAGGCTTCCCTCTGGGTTAGTTCCTTTATCAGCCAGATCAGCGGCACCCTATGGAGTCCTCAGTCTCATGGGCTTCACTTCCCTGTCAGTTTGTGGAATTATTCAAACAAACCAATCACATCCTTCAGCAAGAACCCGGCAGCACCTGCAGCCTCCCGTGACTGCAAAGCCTGCCTCCCACCTCCCCTGCTGGTTCGCTTGCTCTCCTATGATGCCTTTGTGTGGCCCTACATGGTGTGTGGTGTCCTTCTCCCTGCACTGAGTTTCCATGACTAATAAACTGCTGCCAGTCTCATGTATCAGTGTTAGACGCTGCTGCTGCTGCTGCTGCTGCTGCTGCTGCTGCTGCTGCTGCTGCTGCTGCTGAGTCGCTTCAGTCATGCCCGACACTGTGTGACCCCATAGACGGCAGCCCCCCAGGCTCTGACATCCCTGGGATTCTCCAGGCAAGAATACTGGAGTGGAGTGCCATTTCCTTCTCCAATGCATGAAAGTGAAAAGTGAAAGTGAAGTCGCCCAGCCGTGTCCGACTCCCAGCGACCCCATGGACTACAGCCTACCAGGCTCCTCTGTCCATGGGATTTTCCAGGCAAGAGTACTGGAGTGGGGTGCCATTGCCTTCTCTGGTGTTAGACACTAGTGTTCAGTGGCCTCGTACTCCTTAGAGCAGGAAATCTCCTTCACCATCACGGTGAATAGGTTATCAGACAAGTAATCAAATCATTTTTTGTTCTAAGCATGCCTCTATGGCTTAACTGAATAATGATGGTGAAATATATATAATTATTCCTGAAATTCCTGAAGATGGAGGAGCAGTGTTCTTTTGGACGCACTTGTCCTTAATTCTGACTCACAAGATTGTAGCACCCATGTGCTCCAAGGGAAGAAATTTGTTCCAGAGGCAGCCCCAGGCATGCCTTAATTCTCTTTTGAAAGAGGATATTGGTTGATGTGTTTTCGGTAGTAGACCAGCTAAACACCAGTGCTCACAAACACTGTTGGCCTCAGCAGATTCCGCTCCATCTTGGTATATACTTGTATACACCCCATGGGAGGTATACACCCTGTATATCGCTCTTTTGTTCTAAAATTCTGTCATTCCAAAAAGAAGAGTCTGAGTGTATTAGTTTTCCCTTGTTTAACGAATTACAACAAACTCGTGGCTTAAACAATATAAATTTAACATCTCCTGTGGGTCAGGAGCCCAGATACCATTCTACTGAACCCTGTGTTCCAGGTGTGGAATCAAGGAGTTGGCCAGGCTTATAGTCCCATCTGGAGCTTGATGTCATCTTCCTGGCTCGTTTAGCTTGTTGGCAGGATTCTGTTTCATACAGTGATAGAATTCATGATGGTGTCCATATTCTTGAGGCCAGCAGAAAGCCCACTGCTGATTAGCTTTAATCTTTCTGACTTCTTTCTCAGATTCTAGCCCTAGATTTAAAGGAGTTACATGACTAGATCAGTCTGCCCAAGAGACTCTCCTTTTTGGATAACTCAAAATCAACTGCTTAGGGACCTAAATTACATTCTTGCTATATTGCAGAAGCTAATCATGGGACTGATATTCCATCATGTCCATAAATTGTGTTCACAGTCAAGAGGAGAGGGCTATATAGTGTGTGTACCCCCCAAGGGAGGGAAATCATATTTTCTTTGCCTACTCTCTTTCTTTATGCCTTCAACCTGGTTTCTTTTCCTTCCAACCCTTCCAAAGCTTCTAGGCCAAAGGCTGCTTTGCATTATTACCTCCAGTGAGCATCCCTTTGACCATAGAGAAATATGGCTTTAGTCCCTGTTCCTTCTGGAATGGGGTAGAATCTCAGAATCTGTATATCTCTTGATAGCTACTTGGCTGCTCCAGTTTGAAAGCCAAGGGCCTGATGACCTGTGAATCCGAATATCCCACCACCTCACCCCAACTAACTAAAATTCTGGGTTGGGTTGATATTCGTTGCTATTCTTCACAGGGTATTTCTTGAAAAGTGCTCCCATCGTCACATCAGTGTTGATCTCGTCAAAGCCTCTGGATCCTATTGCCTTCTAGTGCTTAGGAAAACGCTCTTCTCTCAGGTAGGAAATGGCTTATGAACACTGACAAAGTATGCTGACATTCTCCCACCCTTTCCACCTCTTCCTTACACCTGCGCATCCTTGGATGGAGCTGAAAAGGAAGACAGGGAACCGCTGTGTAATCTAAATGGGCTCCTATTTCCACAGTCACAAAACTGTCTGTGCTTAAGCCTGAGTGTTCACATCAAGCAAATTAGGGGTAATTTTTTACTTTGTAAAACTATTCTTTGTTGTACAAAAGGATCCAATGCAGGTTTTCTTTTAATATCCAAGTTCTCTAGTATATTTCAAATATAATTCAGTTTCTAACAATTCAGTTGACTCTTCTTCTTCTTCTTTTTTTTTTTTTTTTTTAAGGACTGCATCCATTGTGGAAAGCCAGGTATGTCAGAAAGTTTCTTGTTATTGGTTTTTGGGTCTTTGAAGTTCAAGGATGAAATTCTATAAATTCATAGAAGATATTAGAGGACCTGGGTATGGTTTCTGGGAATAGAATCTCCTATGGAGTTGTTCAAATGAAAGAAAGCTAAGAAAGAAAAATCATAGTCTACTCTGAGACCCTATAATCTAGCTTCATTCTCTATTTTTTAAGATATCCCTTTTAACAGATATCACTATTAAAATTTTTCAAAACAGAACTATAACTGTTATTTCAACTTAAACCTCTGGAGTCATCTAACTTTCTGAAGATTCTTGGGTGAACAATACTTTTGTACCCATTGAACAACACAGGGAACCCAAGATATCAAAGATGGACTGAAATGCCCAGGGTGACAGGTCTATCTGCCCTTATAGAACACTTAGCTCAGGGACAAGTTCGTTAGTCGGTGCTTGATAAATATTTATTAAAATGAAGAACTTAAAAAAAATAAAATGAAGAGCTTTTTTTTATATGGCCACTTTTATAGACTTTTCACTTTATTGTGCTGCCTCTCAGCTCAGCAGGGACCGCTCATTAGCACACTCTAATTTTGAGGGACTAACAACATGGCCGATTAGAAGATTTGTGTCCTGTTTATGTAATTTGTATATAAAACTGCAACCACACATGTGGTCTCAATGTGCTAAGGGTGCTCAGTTGACTTAAACATTTTCCCAGGAGTCCAGTGGTGGTGGGTTGACTTTTGATGTACGGACAGACAGCCTGTGACCCATGTGCAAAAGGGCTCTGAACTTCGTTTAAGTAACTGGTTTCTCCTGATGGAGATTCTTAAATTTTGATCAAGGAGCCTGCATTTTCATTTTTCGCTGGACCCTACAAATATATAGCTAATCCTAGGGGGCAAAGAACACTCCCTGTTTTTTTAAAATCTCTAAAACATTAAGACTTTTGATAGGAGTGAGACAGGCATTTTATATTTGTGATGCTATAGCCATAATAATAATGAAAGTTAAATAGACTGAGAAAGAAAAAAAAAAAAAGAAGGAAAATTAAGAGTTCAGGCAGGTTTCACCTAGTCCTCGTATTTGTCTTTGAAGAGGCAAGTCGATGGGACTGGCAAGGTGACTGTTGGTCAAGGTCAGTGTTGTTTTCAGTGACCACATAAGTGGGGAGACAGAGGAGAAGATACTTCCTGAGCCAGCAGCATCGATATGTCTTGGCTATTTTCATTCCTGTCATTGTAGGACTGAAAAAAAAAGACTCTCTAATTGATGCAGGAGGAAACTTGGGTGAAACAGATTCAGGTCTCTAAAGTAAACAATAACAAAACTGGAGCAGGGGGAGGGGTGTGGAGGGCACCTCTTGACAGTGAGCCTGTGCAAGTTGCATAGAAGCACCTTTGGAGTGTAGGGAAATATTTCTGACAGATCAGACCATTAGCTTTTGGGATCATTTTTATTGGAGTAAAATATACGCAATGTAAGTTTTACCATTTTAGCTGCTGTTAGGTGTCCAGTTCAGGGGCGTTAAGCACATTCACAGTGTTATGCACGTATCACCACTACCCATCTCCAGAACATTTTCATCACCTCAAACAGAAACTCCTTACCTATGAAACAATAACTCACTACACCCTTCTTGCCCCAGCCCATGATAATCTCTATTCTACTTTCTGTCTCCATAAATTTGCCTATTCTCGGTATCTCATTTAAGTGAAATTACATAATACTTGTCTTTGTGTATCTGGCTTCTCTGACTTAGCATAATATCTTCAAAGTTCATGAATGTTGTAGCATGTGTCAGAATTGCGTTCCTTTTTAAGGCTGAATAATGTTCCACTTATGTATATATCACATTTTGTTTATCAATCTTTTGATAGACATTTGAGTTGTTTCCATATTTTTCTATTGTGAATAATACTTCTCTGCATACCAGTGTACAATATCTGTTTGAGCCCCTACTTTCAATTCTTTTGGTTATGTACCTAGAAATAGAATTGCTACATCATATGGTAATTCTAAGTGTAATATTTTTAGTTCAGTTCAGATCAGTTGCTCAGTCGTGTCCAACTCTTTGCGACCCCATGAATCGCAGCACGCCAGGCCTCCCTATCCATCACCAACTCCTGGAGTTCACCCAAACTCACGTCCATCGAGTCAGTGATGCCATCCAGCCATCTCATCCTCTGTCGTCCCCTTCTCCTCCTGCCTTCAATCTTTCCCAGTATCAGGGTCTTTTCAAAGGAGTCAGTTCTCTGCATCTGGTGGCCAAAGTATTGGAGTTTCAGCTTCAGCGTCAGTCCTTCCAATGAACACCCAGGACTGATCTCCTTTAGAATGGACTGGTTGGATCTCCTTGCAGTCCAAGGGACTCTCAACAGTCTTCTCCTTGTGTTCCATAGCAGCTGTACCATTTTGCATTCCCACCAGCAATGTACAGGGTCCAATTTCTTCATATCCTTAGAAGCACTTGTTATTTTCTGTTTTTTTTTAATAATCCCCATCTTAATGGGTATGAAATGATAGCCCATTATGATTTTGATTTGCATTTTCCTAATAACTAGGGTCCCATCACTTCATGGGAAATAGATGGGGAAACAGTGGAAACAGTGACAGACCTTATTTTTTTGGGCTCCAAAATCACTGCAGATGGTGATTGCAGCCATGAAATTAAAAGACGCTTACTCCTTGGAAGGAAAATTATGACCAACCTAGATAGCATATTAAAAAGCAGAGACATTACTTTGCCAACAAAGGTCCATCTAGTCAAGGCTATGGTTTTTCCAGTGGTCATGTATGGATGTGAGAGTTGGACTGTGAAGAAAGCTGAGCATCGAAGAATTGATGCTTTTGAACTGTGGTGTTGGAGAAGACTGTTGAGAGTCCCTTGGACTGCAAGGAGATCCAACCAGTCCATTCTAAAGGAGATCAGTCCTGGGTGTTCATTGGAAGGACTGATGCTGAAGCTGAAACTCCAATACTTTGGCCACCTTATGCGAAGGGCTGATTCATTGGAAAAGACCCTGATGCTGGAAGGTATTGGGGGCAGGAGGAGAAGGGGATGACAGAGGATGAGATGGCTGGATGGCATCACTGACTCGATGGACGTGAGTTTGAGTGAACTGCGGGAGTTGGTGATGGACAGGGAGGTCTGGCGTGCCGTGATTCATGGGGTTGCAAAGAGTCGGACACGACTGAGCGACTGAACTGAACTGAACTGAATAACTAGGGATGTTGAGCGTCTTTTCATGTGCTTTTTGGCATTTGTTTGTCTCCTTCAAAGAAATATCTAGTCAAGTCCTTTGCAAATTTTTGAATTGGGTTGTTTGTTTTCTTGTTGTTCAGTTGTAGGAGTTCTTTATATAATCCCTTATCACATATGTGGTTTGTAAATATATTCTCCCATTCTGTGGGTTGTCTTTCCACCTTCTTGATAGTATCTCATGATGCATAAAAATTTAAATTTTGATACATTGATCTATTTTCTCTTTTGTTCCAAATGCTTTTGGTATTATAACCAAAAAATCATTGCCAAATCCAATGTCATGAAACCATAAGCTTTTTATTGGACAAAATGTCTTTTAGAATTTCACCAACTGCCATCCAAACAGATAACTTTAAAAAAGTGCATGGATGTTCAAATTATATGTTAGAGGAAGGTTGAAATTTAAAAGAATGAAAAAAAAATATCATTTAAATATTACTTTTTTTAAAAAAAAGCAAGAGTGGCTACATTAATACTAGACAAAGTAGGCTTCAGAACAAAAAAATTATTAGAGACAAAGAGAGAAATTATGTAATGAAAAGGGTCAATCTACCAGGAAGACATAACAATCTTAAATGTATATGCAGCAAACCAGCAAGCCTCAATATATATGAAGCAAAAAATGATAGAGTTTACAGGAGAAATAGACAAATTCACAGTTAAAGCTGGGGACCTTTAATATTGCCTTCTCAGTAAATGATAAAAGCTAATAGCCAGAGAATCATTAAGGACATAGAAGAACTCAGCTGCATCTAATCAACAGTAAAGTGACATAGAATAGAATAGAATAGCAGAGAATCTAATTGACATTAATGAAAAACTCCACCCAACAACAGCAGAATACACGTTTTTCAAGAAGAGCCCATGATACATAGGCCATATCTTTCCTCATAATACAAATCTCAACAAACTTAAAAACACTGAAGCATATCAGTATATTCTTTGACCATAAATCAAATCAAACCAGAAATCAATAACAGAAAGATAACAGAAAAATCTTTAAACACCTGGAAATTAAATAACACATTTCTAAAAAAACCTCATGGATCAAAGAGGAATTTCCAAAATAAATTTTAAATATTTATTAAAAAACTGAGTAAGAATGAAAATATCCAAGAGAGAAATTAATAGCACTAAATGCTTACACTAGAAAACAGGGAAGATCTCAAATGAGTAACATAACTTCCTATCTCAAAAAGCTAGAAAAGGAAAGCAAAATAAACCCAAAGCAAGAACAAGGAAGGGGAAATAAAGAGAAAAAATAAATAAATGAAATTGAAAATAAGTACACAATAGGGAATTATCAATGAAACAAAAAGCTGGTTCTTCAACAAAATCAATAAAATTGATAACACCCAGCAAGATTTACAAAAATAAAAAGAGAAAAGAAACAAATCACCTTTATCAGGAATGAGACTAAGAATATCACTATATTGTAATCATTAAAAGGAAAATAGGAAATACCATGAACAGCTTCATGCTTAACTTATTAGAAGAAATGCAAAAACTTAGAAGAAATGAATCAAATTCTTGAAAAAACTCAGCAAAGATGAGATGGATCATCTCATGTCCTAGAACCAAAGCATTTCTATATTAACAATGCTCATGTGGAAACCAAAATTAAAAGTACAATATCAGTTACAATTGATCCAAAAACAATGAAACCTTTAGGTATAAATCTAATAAAGCATGAACAGGATTTATATGCTGAAAATTGCAAAATGCTGATGAAAGAAATCAGTGAAGACCTAAATAAAGGAATAGATACACCATGTTCATGGATTAGAAGATTCAGCATAGGAAAGATGTTCAATATTCTCCCCAAAAGGATCTACAGACTTAAAGCAATTACTATCAAAGTCACATCAAGGATGTTTGTTTTTTTCTTTTTCGATAGATATAGAAAACCCGTTCTACCCCTGGTGGAGAAAGATTCCACACGCCTCGGGGCAACTAAGCCTGTCCACCACAGCTACTGAGACCTGCATGCGCTGGAGCCTGTGCTCTGTAACGAGAGGAGCCACCACAAATGAGAAGTTCACACACCACAACAAAGAGTAGCCCCTACTTGCCACAACTAGAGAAAGCCCCCGTGCAGCAATGAAGACCTAGCACAGCCAGAAATATATAGATAAGAATAATAAAGTGAAAGGAATCACCTTACTTGATATTAAAGCTTAATACATGGCTACACGTATCACCAGCCTTCCCTGGAGGCTTAGTCGGTAAAGAATCCACCTGCAATGAGAGAGACCTGGCCTTGATCTCTGGGTCAGGAAGATCCCCTGGAGGAGGGCATGGGAATCCACTCCAGCATTCTTGCCTGGAGAATCCCCATGGAGCGAGGAGCCTGGCGGGGGATAGTCCATGGGGTCGCAAAGCAAAGAGTCGTACACGACTGAGTGACTAAGCCCAGCAGCACAGAAATCAACATGGTGTGGTATGAGTCAAGTGACAGTTACACAGATCAATCGAACTAAATAGAGAACACAAAAATAGACCCACACATACATATATGCCAACCAACCTTTCATAAATGTGCAAAAGTAATTCAATGAAGGAATGATGGTTTTTTCAACAAATGGTGCTAGAACAACTTGGGACCACAGACAAGAGATACCTCAACTGAAACTTCACACTTTATAGCAATGCTAACTCAAAATGAATCACAGAATTAAAATTTAAATGTAAAACTATAAAATTTATTTAAAAGTTGGAGGAAAAAACCTACTGAAAATTAGGGCCAGGCAAAAGTTCTTAGACTTGATAACAAAGGCAAGATCCACAAAATGAAAGAATGATAAATTATATCCCTCAAAATGAGAAACTTTTGCTTGTAAAAGCTCATGTGAAGAGGATGAAAACATCAGTAAATTGGACAACTTAAAAGAAATGGATAAATTCCTAGAGACATACAACCTACCAAGCCTGAATCAAGAAGAAATAGGAAGCCTGACTAGATATATTAAAGAGATTGAGTCAGTAACCAAAACCCTAACAAAGAACGCACGCATGTGTGCGTGTGTGCATGCTCAGTCGTGTCCGACTCTTTGCGACCCATGGACTGTAGGCCACCAGTCTCCTTATTCATGGGATTTTTCCAGGCAAGAATGCTTGAGTGGGTTACCATTTCCTCCTGCAGGGGATCCTCCTGACGCAGGGATCAAACTCACATCTTCTTCAGCTCCTGAATTGGTAGGTAGATTCTTTACCACTGAGCCATCTGGGAAGCCCCCCAACAAAGAACAGTCCAGACCAGATTTCACAGGTCAATTCTACCAAACTTTTAAAGCAGAATTAAATACCAATCTTTTAAAAACTCTTCCCCAAAAATAGAAAAGGAGGGAAACACTTCATGAGGGCAGCATCACACTGATACCAAAGCAGTTTTGAGCAATTCAGAGGCATCATACTTCCTTATTTCAAAATATATTACAAAGCTACAGTAACAAAAAATAGTATTGGTACTTGTATTAAAGCAGATATATAGAGCAATGGAACAGATTAGAGAGACCAGAAATAAGCACACACATAAATGGTCACCTGATTTTTGACAAAGGTGGGAAGAATACACAATGGGGGAAGAACAGTCTCTTTAATAAATGGTATAGGGAAAACTGGATATCCACACGCAAAGAATGAAATTGGATCCTTACATCATAAATCAAAAAGTTAAACAAAAGACCTGAAGCCATAAAATTCCTAAAAGAAAACATAGGGGAAAAATTTCTTGACATTGATCTTGGCAATGACTTCTTAGATATAACACCAAAAGCCTAGGTAATAAAAGCAAAAATAAACAAGTGGGAGGACATCAGACTAAAGGGCATCTGTACCATAAACAATCTAAAAAATGAAAAAACAACCTACAGAATGGGAGAAAATCCTTGCAAAACATGTATCTGATAAAGAGTTAGTATCTACATCATATATGAAATTCCTATAACTCAATGCTAAGTCCCTTCAGTTGTGTCTGACTCTGCGACCCCAGAGACGGCAGCCCACCAGGCTCCCTCATCCCTGGGATTTTCCAGGCAAGAACACTGGAGTAGATTGCCATTGCCTTCTCCATATAACTCAATAGCAAAAAAACAAACAAAAACCCAAATAACCCCATTTTTAAAATGAGCAAAGGAAGTGAACAGACATTCTGAAAATAAGAAACAGGTAAATGAAAAGATACTTAATGTCATTAATCATCAGGAAAATGTAAATCAAAGCTACAATAAGCTATCACCTCACACCTTTAAGGATGGCTGTTATAACAACAACAAAAAAAAAAGATAAGTATTAACCAGGATATGGATAAAAGGGAAACCTTGTACACTGTTGTTGGGAATGTAAATTGGTACACCTTCTGTTGAAAATAGCATGGTGGTTCCTACAAAAATTTAAAAAAAATTAGTAGAACTACCTTCTAATTCATCAATCCCACTTTGGGGTATATCTTTAGGAACTGGAATACTCTGCAATCTCATGTTCACTGCAGCATTTTCCACACAGCCACATAGCCAACCCATGGAAACAAGCCGAGTGTTCATCAATGGATGAATGCATAAAAAAGATACGGTACATACTTAGAATGGAATATTATTCAGCCTGAAAAAAGAAGGAAATCCTGGCACTTGTGACAACATGGATGAACCTAAAGGATATTATCCTTAGTAAAAGCCAGACAGAAGGACAAGTACTACATGACTACTCAACTTACATGTGGAATCTAAACTAATCAAACTCAGAGAAGTAGAGGGTGTCATGGTGGTTACCAGGGCCTGGGAGGAAGAGAAATGGAGGGTTATTAGTCAATAGATATAAAGTTTTAGTTATGCAAGATGAATAAGCCCTAGAGCTCTACTGTATAGCATAGGGCCAAGAGTTAATAGCATATGCCTGGGTTATATATTTTAAAGTTTGCTAAGAGGGTAGATCTTATGTTGTGTTCTTACAACAAACTAATCATAATAAAGAAGGTGGGAAGAAACCTTTAGATGTGATGGATGTATTCATGGCACAGATTGTGGTTGAGAGTTTCACAGGTATATGTTTATCTCCAAAGTCATCAACTTGTATACATTAAATATGTACAGTTTTTTTGTATGTCAATCATACCTCAATAACATGCTTTAAAAAAAACTCTGAGATATTAACAGAAAAAAAAAAAACCCACCTCTAATTAGAAAATGGGTAGGGACTTCCCTGGTGGTCCAGTTAAAATTTTACCTTCCAGTGCAGGGGGTTCGGGTTCGATCCCTGGTCAAGGAACTAAGATCCCACATGCCTCTCAACTGAAAAACCAAAACATAAAATAGAAGCAATACTATAAGAAATTCAATAAAGACTTTAAAAAAAAAAAAAAGAAAAGAAAATGGGCAAAAAATGTGAACAAACATCACCAAAAAAGGATATGGAGATAACAAATCAGCCTATGAAAAATAATCAGTATCATTAGCCATCAAAGAAATGCAAGTTAAAACCACAGTGAAATATTACTACATTTATCAAAATCACCAAAGTAAAAAATGGTGACAATACCAAACGCTGTGGAAGATGAGGAGAAGCTGAATCATTCATATACTGCTGTTGGCACAGGCATTCTGGAAAAGAGTATGGCAGTTTCTTACAAAACTAAAAATGTGCTGATCATATGACCCCAAAATTTGTCCTCTGGGGCATTTATCCCAGAGAAATAAAGCTACTGTCACACAAAATCCTGGACCCAAGTGTTCACAGGAGTTTCATTTCTAATAGTGCAAATCTGGAAACAACCCAGATGCCCTTCAATACATGAATGGTTAAACAAGCTGTTCACCATTATGGTAGCTCCATGACATGGATGAAAAGAAAGACTCACAATAAAAAGAAGGACCCGAAATAAAAAGAAGGACCTATTGATACAATGACTTGAATGAATTTTAAGGGAATTATGCTGAGTGAATAAAACCGGTCCAAAAAGATACTAGTATATAATACCATTATACATGACATTCCTAAAATGACAAAGCTAAAGAAAAACGATTAGCAGTGATCAGCCCGCCTCTCCCCCAGGTGTGATTTCAGAAAGGCAAGAGGGATCCTGTGTGTTGAAATTGTTCCCTACCTTGACTGGGGGGGTGGATATGGACCCACACATATGATAAAACTGAATAAAACTAAATACATACAGACATGAATACAAGTAACACCAAAGAAATCTGAGTACGATCAGTGGATCTGCTCAATGCCAATATCCTGTTTATGACACTGTACCATAGTTCTGGGAATTGCTACCACCGTGGAAGTAAAGGTCTCTTCTATATTGTTTCTGAAACTGCATATGAATCTACCATCAGCTCAAAATACTTTGATATTATTTTAAAAGTGCAAATGACCTGGACTTTTTTTTTTTTTTTGGATTATAGTTGCCTTACACTGTTTTGCGTTTTTTTTTTTTTTAAATAAAGGACAATCCTCTTAAAAATGCCATGACTAGGGGCAGAAAGCTATTTCATAATTTTTAAGAAACCACCTAGCTCCTGAGTGGTGCCACTCCCTCACCTTGCTGTCAGCGACGTGATGTGCGCTGCACAGTGCTGGAATTAGTTGTTGGAGAGCGATCCCGGCCTTGGCCTGCGGTGCTCAGGTGTGTGTGTGTGTCTATAGGTGGGCACTGGTGTGGTGGTGAAAAAGAGACAGCCAAGGGGGAGCTACGCCTCCCATGCTGTCGGGGAGGGTGGCCAGCTGATGAAGGTGCTGTGCTGAAAGCCAGGGAAGGGTTTCTGAAAGGTGCTGGTGCCTCAGGAACGCCCTCCTGCTGCTCTCTCCAAGAAGGCCGTGGGCGGCGGCTGAGCAGCCCGGGTGCAATGACTGAATCCCACCCTCCACAGGAAAAGGTGAGTGCGGGACGCGCGCGGGAGGTGCGGTTTCTGGGCAGCGGCCCGCAGGCGTGCCCTGCAGCCCAGCTGGCAGACGCGGCGCCGGGTCTTGGATGCTGCAGCAAAGGCGCCGAGGAGACTCCGAACGCTGCGAGCGAAGCGTGGTGGCCGGGGAGGGTGGGGCCGCCCAGAAATCCCGGCGGCGCCAGCCGGGTAGCTTCTGCAGGCCCGGGGCGCGCACACGCGGGGCACGTGGGTGTGGGGGAACCGGCGCCGCTGGGCCTCCTTCCTGCAGCGCCGCGGCGGCCGGGTGCCGGCGCTGGAGGAACCCAGGGTGGGTTGCCCGCCCTGCGCAGGCGGCCCCCTCAGCCCCAGCCCAGCACCCAGCTGGCAGGCCAGGGGCGGGGACCGCACCAAGCCCGGCGCCTGGAGGCGCTCTCTGCGCGAGTCTCTTAGCCAGTGCCGGGACGGGGTGGGGGCGGGGGGGGGGGGGTTCCTTCCCGCGCCGGTGCGGGAAGCCCAGCGGCTTTGTCCGGGGATGTCTGGGGGCGCGGAAGGGAGACGAAGGGACTTCCCTACCTGCCAGACCCTGGCATGGAGGAAAAACTGGGATGGACAGAGCCTGGTGGGAGCACCAAGGGGCTCCGAAAGCTGCATCTTCAGCCCAGTCCGGAGAGCGGCGCGGGGGGACCGGCGAGGGCCGGTGGGCTCCACGTGGGTGGACCCCAAGCTGGGCGCAGTGGTGGGGCCGCGGGTCGCCGTCGCGTACGCTCCCCTACGCCAGCGGACGAACGCGGGCATATAGACCCTGATTGCCACCCGCCAGTGGAGGGGCTGGCGCCGGGAGCGCGCGGGGAAGGGCAGGCGGCCGTGTTGGGTGGGTGGCGGTGGGGGGCGGGAAGAGGGGGGCGGTTCGCGACTGAGGTGTGGCCGCGGGGGAGGGGGCGGGAGGCACCGCAAGGCTTTGGCCCTGCTGCCGCAGCGGCCCCGCAGTCCCCGCCCGGCTCTGAGGAGGCTGCGGCGCGCGGCGAGGTGCCTGCCGGCCGCACTGCAGTCCCAGTCGGCGTTAACCTGCCCTCGGATTAAAAGCAAAAGGCAAAAAGAGTCCATTAAAGGGGCGTGGGCGGGCAAAGACTTTTGAGGGTTCCAGCCGGCGCTAAGAGGTTGGCCGTAGGCATGTGGGAGTTGCAAGGTACCGCCAGGTGTCATAATGCGGGGAGGTGCCTCCACCTGGGTTAAGCTTCCCAGTGCGCGACCTGAGACGGGGAGATCTTGAAGTCGGGCATTACCCACCGTAGTCCTAAACCTAGCATTAACCCTTTCCCACCCCCACTCTACACACCTTCAAATTCTTATCACTCTTTTGAGAGCTCAGTATTACCAGCCTCATTTTATGTGAAAAACCAGGACAAATTCTTCCCTGTATTAGCCTCTCCGTGCCGAAGACCTCAGAGGCAGCTCTCCATATCCCTAAGACGTGGTCACTCCAACCCACAGTGAGCGGCTCCTGTGCTCGGCTTTTGCTCCACAAACTCGCTAGAGTGCCACCGGAGGATGCTGAAGGCAATGTCTCGGTGGCCGCCCGGCACCGGTGAGACTACCGCGCGAGCTCAGTGTGGACGAGCCTCGCGTCCTCCTCCCCAAGCGAGTGAGTCGGCCCTGCACGGCCCTTGGTCACTCTCTCTCTTTCACTCCCTCTTGGGTGTCGCGCATTTTCTCAACAGAGCGTGACCTGGTAGACAGTGAACTCGGATTCCCTGAGAACCCGCTCGCTCTTGTCTGGTCGGCCTCCCGACATCTCTGCCCTTCACTGCGGCGGGCGCTGTGTGGGCACCTGGACCGCCCTGGTACCTCGGTTCCCAGCTCCCTTCTCCCCGAGCGGCGGGAGAAGGGCCTTTCCGAGTTACCTGACTCAGGTCAGCAGCCACATCGAGGCCGTCCCCCTCGCTCTGATTCCCAAGGGCAGAGCCCATGAAAGTCCGAAGCGTCTGTGGCACTCACCTCCGCCCAAGCGGGGCAATCCCCTGGTGGTTTGTGTGTGTGTGTGTGTGTGTGTGTGTGTGTGTGTGTGTGTATGAATGTGTGTTCGCGTGCGCGCGGTACGCATGTAACCGCACAGAGTAAATTCCCAGACATGCAAGACAAAGCATTTCACGCAAAGATGGCCCAGAGTTCTAGTAAAACAAACAAATAAACAACAACAACCCCCCCTCCCTCAACACCATGTCTCGAGGCACGGAGTCAGGGAGCTTGCCGCCTGCGGAGGCTTCTAGAACGTCTGCATCCAGGAGAAGGGATTTTAACTCTTCATCTCCGCCAGATCCGTCTGGAAATCACCTCCTCTGGCGATGCCGCAACAAGTGGCCCCGCCGCCTACCCCGGATTACAGCCTCTCGGTCCCCCAAGTCCTTATGGAGTAGCTGACTGGGATCGGCAGCTGGGGGTGAATGCAGGGAAGACTTTATTCTCAGTTGTGAAGATTCTGTCTGCGTCCTGTGGGCTGGGATTCTCCTGTCACCATCAACCTCCAACGTTAATGTAGTGGTATCATTAACACTTGGAAATGGAAAGCTTACCCATCTTCCTATTAAAAAGGTGTTGATTTTTAACCAAGCATTTTCCTCTCGACTGACTTACACTTTACTGATGGCATTTCCCCCAACCTTTTGCGGTTTGGAGAAGCTGGGGCGGGCGGCGGGAGGGTGGGCACGTAATGGTAGCAAGGCTTTTATTTTCAAAACAGATACTTCTCCTCTCCCCACCCAGCTTACGAGGGTTAGATTATCGACTTCCTCAAAGGTTCCCTCTCTAGGTTTGTGCCAGAAGCTTTCGGGTAAAGCCCTTTGGCGGGGGGGTTCAATCTGCCCACCACTTTTTCCCTGCCCAGCGAAACCCGGGTACCAAGGGGCCAAGGTTCCACACTGTCACATTCCTGTTAGAAATTCCCTCGGGGGAGCAAGACGGATTGCCGGGCAGGTCGAAGTGGCGAACAGAGGCGACAGCGTCCAGGGACTAAGGGCCTCGGTCTTCCTCCCGGCGGTTTCCTGGACTCAACTGAGCGCCGCGGCGGCCTCGGCTAGAAACCGCCCCGCCCTAACCGAGTACGAAACTCCTTTGGACTAAAGTTTGAGAGAATCCAGTGTAGAGACAGACTTCTTCCAATCTCGTTATAACAAATAATCTTATAAGTTTACCCACATAACCGCGCAAGCGGGGAGCAGGCACCCAGATTCACCGCCCCCACGTGGTGTTGGAGTTGGCGCAGACGCGTCCGCGGTCACAGCGGGGAACGTGACACCGCATTTTCTCTGAATTCCTGCCTTCTAGGGTGGTGCGGCCGGGTGAGAGGGCCTCCGGGAGGTGGGAAAGAGGCTGCGGAATCCATTCGCTCTGCAGAAGCACTGGGGCTCTAGCACAGGGCGCAACTCCGGGGGCTTTCCCACGGTCCCATTCCCCCACTTGAGAAAAGCAGTGGTGGTTATGAGAGATTAATAGCCGGGCTTCCCACGACCGTGCGGCGCGTCCTCGCCAGCTTAGCCGTTTAATCTGACCTTTACTATGAGCCACGCGTTCCCACAGGCTGGAAACTGGATTCGCACCCCAAGACCGTCCTCTAAACCACCCTCCCCCCCTGCTTCCTGAAGAGGATCGGAGACTTGCAGCTCTCCGGTGGTGCCCCTTTCCTCCACAGGAAGCAGGCCCCAGCTCCTCTGAGACTAACCCGGGGACCATCAGACATCCCCGGGGGGTCTCCCGGGCCTCCGAGTTGGATGGTGTCTGCAATGCATCGTCTTGGGTTTTCTCTAGCACATTGTGCCGGTGTGCAGAGAGAAGGGGGAAAAAAAAAGAACCACTTCTAAGTGCCACCGGCATCTACGGAGTGGCGATGGTCTATGCAGAGCGCCGGTGCCTGGAGTTGTGGGGGAGGGTACTGCGGCCAAGGGCAGGTTGGGAGGACCGTAAAGGCCGGCTGGCCGCAGGGGAACCTTTCCTCTCCGGGTTCAGGGGCCGGGAGCAAACCCCGAGCTGCGGCAAAAAGGGCTGGTAGGCTCTCCTGCACCCCCGCTTGCTCCCCCGCCTTCCCTGTGTCCCCCGGCTTTTCCAGGAGGAAGATGGGGTGCCCAGCGGGGGTGGGGCGCGCCGGGCCGCGGAGCCGGGCTGTCACGTGCCCCCCTCTCCCCACACCCCCCGCCACTGCGGCGGGAGTTCCAATCAGAGCGCGCCAGGGGGCTCCTCCCGGGCAGGAACCACCCGGCTCGGCGGCGGAGGGTGGGCCGCCGTCACCTGACCGCCCGCCCCCGCCCCCCGCGAGTAAGGGGCGGTGGTAGCGTCTGCTCGGTTACAAATGGCCCCTCCCGCCCCGCTCGCCCGCTCGCTCGGGCTCGGCGCGGACCCGCCCGGGAGCACTCCTCCCGCCGGCTGCCGGCGTCCCGCCGCCCTGCCCGGAGCCGGCCGGCGGTCCCCGCCAACCCCCGAGGGCGCTCCTGGCACCCAGCGCGGAGGCTTGCCCGCGGAGGTCGCCCCGGGAGACTGGACCGCGGTGGCGCGCGGCTTGCCTTCCCGCAGGTGAGTGTGCGGTGTGGGCGTGGGATGCTGCGGGGAGAGTGCAGGGGCGACGTGCGAGTCCTCGGCTGCGGACGCGGGTCCGTGCAATGCGCAGGCTAAGTTTGCAGAGCGAGTCCGAGGTCTCTCTCCATCTCAGCCTCCTCTTGCGGCTCCCGCGGGTTGGGGGCTCCAGCGAAAGCCTCGATTTGGGGGCGGGGGGGAAGGGCTTCAGGAAATTGTTGCCTTGAGATACTTGACAAAGGTTGAAAAGACACGTCAGGTGGAGCTAGTAGCTACAGCTGATGGGGTTAGACAGGTGCATTCGAGTTTGCCTGGCTCCCGGGCGAGTAGGGTGAGCCCGAGATGGGGTGAGCCTCTGCGGTGGGTCATTCCGTCCCCCAAAGCCACTTAGATGCCCAAGAGGAAAATTGCGCTGCTCTGAGGTGGTCACTGGATGTTACAGCAGCAAACCGGTGACCCCCGTATTTCTGATACGCTCCTGTAGTAACAGAAGAGCAGGTGGCTTCAATAAAGAGTGTGTGAAGCTTTAAGGCACCCCAAAGATATTCCATTTACCTTTTAACTTCTTGGCAGGATTTTGTATTAAAAGTGCTGAATCATGCAAAAAGACATGGAACGGGAAAATAATGAAATAATTGAATGGAAAATAATTTACTTCATTTTTTGGTAAAGTTTTTCAAAGCTAGTAGTCATTTTTTTAAATGAATGCTATAAGTTTAGGGCATAGGCACCAGGTATTTTAAAATCATGTTTTAAGACTGTGCCCTTGGCTTTCTGGCTATGGGTTGCTTTTCTGTCTTTAGAGTGAGTTGTATCTATTGCTTTATCTCATGCCACTCTACTGCCTCAAAAAAAAAAAAAAAAAAAAAGCCAACCCAAGACATTTTTTTTTTTTTTTTGGTGTGTCCATGACTGTAAAGGGAGTGGACGAAACCAGTCCTTGGAAATAAAAAACTCCTTCGTTGATAAATGCGATGATGGACAATTTGATTTGTCATATGCCTCTGAAGGGAATGTCAAGCTGATAACATGCAGGCTGGAGAGAAACAGAAACAGGAGTTGCCCATCGAGGAAGAAATGAGCTCTAATCCAATTGTGTTCAGTAGAAGAGCTGAAGGGAAGTAATTCCACCTGGGAGCCTGAGTCCATGATGGTGGAGATGGAAGGGTGCCGTTTTTGATGCAAGTTCTGCAGTCAGACACCAAGTAGCATAAAGATGATTAAAAAAAAATCAGAGTGAGAATGAGCAAAATGGGTGTGTCCAAAGACAGCTCTTGCCCATTTACTCTGTCTGAACTGCTCATGGCCTGCTGACTCATAAGGGAACCAGCATGCTTCAGGAGGGTTGGATTTGACTTCTAAATAACCATACCTGTTAAAAAAAAAAAAAAAAAAAAGAATCTTTTTTAAGGAAAAGAAAATCTTTAACAGAGACATCCATAAACAGGAAAGCTTGTCTCTTCCTCACATCTCTTCTTGAGGGAGGTTTTCCCAATTCCTTGACTTGTCACCTTCATTCCAGTCCCTGTCATCCATCCTTGTGCCCGGAACATTTGGGTTGACACCAGAGATTTTTGTCTAAATCTTGACAAGAGAAATAGTGGCACTCCTACCAATAGGATTATTTCAAACGTGTTTGTGAAGGATGCTGAAACCCTGGACTATGAACGATTAATTGAGTTTTCTTTGCAGCACAGTCTCCCTTGACATGGCATGCAGGGGCAGGGAGCCCCACCCTGTTTCTGAGCATCTGCATGAAAGGCCAGGAAAGGAATTCGACAATTGCAGTGGTGCAGAGAGAGGCAGTTGCTAGACTTGGGTGTGAACCTTTATTTAAATAATCACTAAAAGGTTGGGGGCTAGGCTTCGGTTCATAGGTAGGTCTTGGAAAAGCACAGTATTATTCCGTGTTGCTTGTCAGCGTGTGAAAATATCCATTTAACTTTGAGAGATTGGTTTGGAAGAAAAGGAGTCTGACGTGAATGCTGCTTCCCCATTTTAAGATCCTGGGGTTACAAGACATTCTTGGAAGGACAAATATCAAAGCATCTAGTCAAGCCCCAAAGAGTTCTTTGTGCTCTGCTATTCTTAATAGAATTTCTTTATCAAAGTAAGTGTTTTAGAGAGGTTTCCTTTTCAGGCAATAAACCTGCTTGTGGAATAGACAAGCACCAGGCATCTCAGAACAGAGATGCACAGCGGAAGCAGGAAGCAGATGAATGAGTTTACCTTTTGCTGCTTGGTCCTTCCATCAGAAGCCAGTCATGTCACGTCAGGTGAGAGGAAAGCCATTCCTGCAATAGAACGAGGCGATTTCAAACCTTATTTACAATCTATGGGAAAGAAAATATTTTGTGCCACTCTGAAGAAAGAGGCATTCATTTATTTATTGTCATTTAATTCATTTATTGTCATAGCCCTGCTAACCCGTGTCGTCTGCTGCAGACAGCTGGTCTGACCACGAGGAAGGGAGATAGCAAGATGACCTCTTTCCTTTTCTTCAAAAAACGAGAACAAAATTTTTCAAAAGGATGCCCACTTGATGTTACCATTTATTAATGCAAATCACTTAAATAAGAAAAAATTCTACTTTTCCCTTGATGGCTGGAGTGAATGAATGCCTTTCTGAATCTGGATGTGACGCCCATTTATGTAACAGGATAACTGTATCTCAGTAGTTATTCCAGTCTGAGGTGAGACTCCAGGTGAAAACTGCATGTCCTGCTCAGATTGAACATACGTTCAAAGCTGCTAGGACCACCTTCTGCTTTTTGCCTTCTTCCTCTAATACTATCTTTCCCCTGTCTTAAATCCTACCTAATCCTAGCACCTAGAAGGCTTTGCGGTTTCACCAGGAACACACAATCAGGCAAATTGCCAGTGACAATGGGTCATTCTAAAATCAAAATAGATTTCAGCTTCAGTCTAAACATTCCACTGGGAGGATGTCTCTGGTGCCTTGCTCAGATACCAGCGGCCCCGGTAGCCTGGTTTCAAAGAGGGACTTGTCCTAAGATTTGCAGCGATTATTTTGTGGAAATTAGCTCTGCCCACTTGCCTCGTTAATGTCAGAGCAAGAAGGTTCCAGAACACTACCTCCTTGAGTTACAACAGTAATGTGTACACAGCATTGTATGAGGAGCATTCCAGAACTCCCACCTCCCGGTGAAGTGAATGTGCTGCCTGAATAAACACCTGGGCTGCCTTGGCCTGCCAACAGATCTCATTTTTTATCATAAGAGATGGTTTTAGTGTACACTGAGCTTTTTTAGGACACTAGAGAGCCTTGTAGGATGGAGAGAGACGTCTGATGTCTGACTTCTTTTAGAACTGGCCTCTAAGGATCTACCTTTTCCCTTCGAGAATGTCAGGTTATGTGTGTTTTTCAAGGAAATCAAAGAAAAACACACTTTGCTAAGCCAATTACTATAGGGAGTTGGAAGGTTAGTCATATTAGTAATATCATTGGCTGTAAGCATGTAAAAATTAAAAATTCAGATTTGTGGATATGTGAGTGTTAGTAGGGAGTTGCCTTTAAAAAACTGTTTAGAAATCGATGCTTTTTAAAAAATCATGTGACATTAAGTACTTGCACATTAATCTCTGTAATATGAAAGAATACACTTCAGTACGCACGATTTGCCGCAAAATGCCCACATCCTACACAAACTGGAACTGCCCTTTAGAACTACTCAGTTATTTATTTTGCAGCAACTTGGGGTAGTGGGGAGAGTTTTTCTTTTTTTCCTGGTGGATGCTGGGCTCTGATTCTGCTGTGCTTAGATATCTTAGTGCCTACGACCCTCAAGAAGGTGCAGTGAACATATACAGTTGTTCGTATCATGAGTAAAGTAATTTTTTTTTAAACGATATGTCTTCCTTTAGGTTGCCAGTTTAAAAGTAGTCATGCTCTAGGTTTTAGAACTAAAAGTATCACAAGAAACAGGTTTTGTCCAGATGTAGCTCGGATACATTTCCTTTGGTCAAATTGCAGTAAATTGTCTTTGCTTCTCGGGGCTTCCCAGGTGGCTCAGTGGGTAAAGAATCCACCTGCCAGTGCAGGAGACATGAAGGACATGGGTTTGACCCCTGGGTGGGGAAGATCCCCTGGAGGAAGGCATAGCAACCCACTCCAGTATTCTTGCCTGGTGCATGCATTTTTGTTACTGATGAAATTTGGAAGCAACCTGGACTGCTAATGACCTAAATACATTGGTCTTACAGGTGTCCTTTGATATGGTGGATGGTGACTCTTCTCCTGCCTGCGAGTGGTGGTTCAAACCGTAAGTTCAGCAAACCAAATCATCAGATATCAGTCATTCTGGAGCTCTATGCAGAACCGTTCTTCCTATTTTCATTCCTTCTGCCCAGGACTCTAGCCTCATAAGTAAGAGTCAAGAAGGAAGTGACATCATCCCATTGGGTAGGCGGAAGGATGCCCAACTTAGACCAAGTTACTTTGCTCACTGTAGAGCAGTGTGACTGCAGCCGTCCACTGGCGTTTTTCTCTCCCCGTCCCATTCTCTTTCTGGTGACAGAATATGACCCTTCAGTGTCTGGGCAGTGCTGAGTTGATACTTCTCCAGATGTCACGCCTTTCTGTGTGGCCCTGCCCATTCTGATCTTCTCCTGGCTCAAGCAGACAGATCCCAATATGTAGACTCACGTAGGAGCAGCATCAGAAAATGTCGGATGAAATCTTAAGTCCGCGGTTGAGCTAGCTGTCCTACCACATCCATTATGCAAAATATTTCTTTAGCTCAGCCGATGAAGGTCATGCTCTCAGGACTGGTCCACTTCAGTTATAAAATGGAAAGCATTACAATACGCAAGAGACCGTTGCTCTTTCATGCAAAGACATTGGATGGTGTGGGACTGTATAGATTTCCCGGGGATGGGTCCACCTTCTCCACTTCTGGATATCAGGTACTTCTAAGTATGGCTCTTTACTGTCTGTTCTCAGAAAGGGACCCAGAGGAAGACCCTTCCCTGCTTCTGTAGAGACCTCAACATGTAAGATTTTTGGAAAATCCTTAGGCATTTCGGGCGTTTATTTCCTGTATGTTTCATCAGTGGCCAGGTTCTAGAAAGCTGGTTTATTAGGGAAAAAATCTCCCCTGCCTTCTCTTCTCCTTGCTTTTCTGTCTCCCTGTCTCTGTTCCCTTTGCCCCAAATACGGCTTTCTGTGTAATTCAGTTCACTAAATATTTCTCCATTTTTGGTTTCGCTGCAGAGTTTATTGCTAGAGCGGGTAATAGACTTTCAACACAAATAGTATATTGATCACTTGAAATCTTGTTTGAGCTTGACTGAATATACATAATGGGGTGTCAATCGGGGAAAAAAATCTCATAATAAATGGCAGGCGACTTATATTCATGAGAAAAAAAAATGTCTCAGGCAGCACACAAAATATCATGTTTACTGTAGCATGACAGACTGATTCCGCCAGTCTCCTCATGTTCTTTGGGTGGCTATTTAACAGCAAAGGCAAGGTTAGAATACCAAGATTCTGGAACCATTCTTTCTTTGTTTATATGGGAAGGCATTTCTGCACACTCTATAGAGTATAAACATCTTCTCGAATCACAGCCAGCAAGAAAGATCTTTTCTACCTGAGGAATTCAGAAATTGCAAACAAATCTGTTGAAGTTGGTGTATATTTAAAATCAGATACTGATTTATGCAGTCCATATTTTTTAACTTTTTACCATGTGTGTATCAGTGCATACACTCGCTGTATGCAAATATCATTTTCAATGTGTACATGGGAGAGCACGGTATATTTAGAGAAAATCCTGCTTTACATAAATTATTTTTAAGAACAACCGAGCAGAGGAGTAGCCATGCATTAGGAAAGCGAAATATTTTTTTTTTTTAATTTCCTATTGAACGCTAACTAAAGGAATCTCAGCTTTAAAGTATTAAATGTAATTCTTCAAAATCGATTTTCTTGATAGAGCAGTGATTATGATGGCAAGTATTTCTGGGAAAGTAGTATTTTTAATTACCTTCTGACACTGACTTTTCTCTGACTCTATTGCTGCTGGTTGTCTGTGTGGAATCTGGCCCCAGAGGGAACGTGGGGTATTGTAGGAAGTGTCATCCGGCTGCCTCCCAAAACCGTGTGGGGTATATTACACTGTCCCAGTCCACTGGGCGGGGTCAGCCTCACTTCTGTCAGGAATTCTTGGTCTCTTTAAGTGAATGGAGCCAACGTGCCCTTTGCTTATCAGGTTTTAATTTGCTTTTTTTAACGCCAGAAATCAAATAATACTCTTGACAATCAGACGGTCATCTCTTCCAGTTCCTTTATGGTATGCAAGATCTTTAAAAGTGGATTATGGCAGAATTTTCAGTTCTTAAATCTCAGGTCATGTCCCAACAACCGGAAGAACCTACTTATCCCAGAGTGTGTGTAATAGGACAGATGAGGCTATGAGGGTATAAAAGACATGACTTCAGGCCCTGATCATATCTGCTGTTTTCCTGTAGGGCTTCGAGCACTTTTGCCTGTTTTCATCTACTTCATTAAAATGCTTCTGATATTGTTGGTTTTTTTTTTTTTTTTGGTAAGGTTTCTGATTAGCAGTAAAAGAGAAATGCAAAGGTTGCTGAGAAAATGGGATTATCTGAGAACTAGCCAGTTGCAGCGATTCAACAGTATGATTATAGGGGAGCTATGGATTTTAATAATACCTTTTGTAAGTAAAACATTGCCGCTATATCGTCCCTTACGTACGTATACTGTTTTGTGACAAGTTAGAAACAATTTATAATGTGTACTTTTTTGCACAAAGAAAGGCAGTCACATTCAGTAGTTGAAGCTTGGGGAAGTACGCTGATGAGATTTTAGCAGAAACTACCTTATATGAGATTTTAAACTTGGAATTTAGCTATTTGAAATACGTTCTTAACTTTTAACCTGCAGAGAAACAAATGTCTGCAAATGTTAGAACTTGAACTTACTGGGTGTCACTAGTAAAAGGGAAAAATAAAATTGCAGGGCAGAGAGAATGGGAAGGAAAAAATTTTTCAGAAAAATTTGAGTAAAGCCTGCATTTACAGTCCTTGCTGTTCTCTTAAATTTTGGATCATTTTACCAATTTATTATAGTCAAGTGAAGGGAGAAAAAGAATAGGAATGAAGTAGAAGCTGTGTGAGCTATTTTCTGATTAAAAGATATTCAAGATTACATGTTGGTAATATAAATACCTACTTTTAATAGATAGCTTTCTTACCAGTTTATACCATCTTACAGTGAGAATATTTAAAGACAAGTTTAAGCACATATCTAGACCTTGTCAGTAGAACTGCAAACAACACCGTATACTCACCAGGTGCTTGGGAAGCCTTTATGTTGTTGTTCTTGTTGTTTTTTAACACCTTCATTTAACACAAAATTTTAATATCTAGTTGAATTGGCAGCCATTTCAGAGAAGTGGACGTTACAGTTTCTGAGGTTTGATTTCTACATACGCTTAGTGAACATCAGGAAGTAACTAAAACTCCTGGATTTTTGCTTGCTTGCAAATACAGCATTTGCAGAAGCCAGAATTCAGAGCTCTCTTCTGTTAGAAGCTGCTCATTTAAAGTGATCCTCATTTAATAGAAGAATTGCAGTGGGACAACTTTTCCTTCCAACAATGATTTAAATAATAACTAGGCTGATGCAATGGATTAGGGTAATATTACTTTTTAAAAAATTGGTTTTTTCACTTTAATAAAGAACACACCGAGGCAAAATAAAGATAAATTACAGTGTATTAATTCAGTTATCAGTGAAGTAGTAGTTTGTATATTACTGCTAATAAATCTCACTTTACAATTAATAAAAAGTTTATTTTCAGGTTTAATTGCTCATGTTAAGAGAGAATCAACAGATAGAACTTGCTTAGGGCATAGAACTGCTGCTGAGCTTTGTGTGAATTCAGTTTATTAAACCCCTGAGCCTCTTAAGAATGAAATTTTGCTATTTGCAGCGACGCAGATGGACTTGCAGAGTATCATGCTCAGTGAAATAAGTCAGACAGAGAAAGACAAATACTGTGTGCTCTCATGTATATGTGGAATCTAAAAAATACAGCAAACTAGTGACTATAACAGAAAAGAAGCAGGCTCACAGATACAGAGAGCAAACCAGTGGTTACCAGTGGGAGAGGGGAGGAAGCGGGGCAGCACAGAGTCAGGGGACTAGGAGGTACCGACTGTTAGGTATAAAATGAGCTGCCAGGGTATGCTGTAAAACATAGGGAATGGAGCCAATATTTTATAGTAACTGTCAATGGGATATAACCTTTAAAAATTGTGAATCACTATATTGTACACCAAAAAAATCCCTATTCTGCCATATAAAAGGGGATAACTTGGGGTCACAGTCAGCTGATGACTTACTATTTATTGATATGTTAATGATATGTTAATATATTCTCTTTATATATCATGTAAATATATACTTATTACAAATATAGAGTTATTATTAACAAGCCTGAACCATTTCAGTTTAATTGGAAACCTAATCCTGAGAAATGGACATAGCCAAATCTCCTGTAATATTAAAGAATATAGGCTCAACTGTTTCCCCAGCTTAGTGTTAGCTTGAGGTGCACGCTATCGCAAAAAATTGTTCTCTTAGTGACAGGCTGATCCACCATGGTTATGTAAGAATTTGGTGAAAGGTACTTCATGATGGTTTTTCTGGGATCATTTTTATTTTCATGTATATATTTTGGGGGACGGGGTGTGGCTTTCAGGAATGATAGTCTTATTTTTAAAAATAAAAAAAGTGAAACCGGTTAATCCCACTTTCAGGTTAAACGTCTTCATCTTGCTGTGGTCTTTCCTCCCTTAAGACCATGCTTTGGTCGCACTGATGGACTTGATTTTGTCTCAGCCAAACAGAGGGAGTGAATGAATTCCTATGAATTCCATCCCCACACCAAGCATTTGAAATTGATGTTATTCTCCAGCAAGCGGCCACCCCCTCTTCAGAGTCATTGTTTAATCCCCATGCCCTTTGTATGCTCCTACAAACACATCTATGCCTCTCCGAAAGTTCTTCAAAATCATTTTTCTCGCATATTGTTAAAAAGATAAGCATTCAAGATAAGACTTGAAAATATGAAACCTCCTGTAGACCCACAATGTCAGGCTCTTCCACTCTCATACAATCTCTGGAAATAACCTGGAGAGCTTGAATTTTTAGGCTGGGCAGAGCTCTAACTCAGGACTTAATGCCAAGATTTGCAGAGTTGAGATGCTGGATTAAAGCAGACAGACAGACAATCTCTCAGGCAAGGATTTAACTGGATTGTTTAAAAAAAAAAAAAAAAAACAGCACAAAGGTGAACATGTATAGACGTAAATGTTGTTCATTCTTCAGAGATGTCAATGAATGCATGAGAATCGGCCAAAATTCCAGAGTTTTCTTTTTCCTCTTTCGTAACAGTCCAGGGACGTCATTGCCAGTGACCACGATGACTAATCACTCTTAATTTTTCTAGCTCTAGACACAAGGCTGACTGATCCCTTTGAGAGCGGCTTTCTTGAGCAGCATTGTTCAATGGAACTTTCTGCAATGACAGGAATGTTTGCTTTCTACACCATCCAGTACAGAGCCACTCGCCATGCGGAGCTACTGAGCGCTTGAAGGTGGCTAGTGTGACTCAGAAACTGACCTTCAAAACCTTATTTGATTTTAATTAAAATGTGAATTAAAAAAGCCACATGTAGCTGGGGGCTGCATGTATTGGACAGTGTTACCACAGACAGAAAAGTGAGTCAGCTTCGCATAGAGTCCTCTTTATGGGTGATACGAGCAAAAGGCCTTGCATGTTCCAGAAACTGGGGACCACCCCAGTGCTGACCGCGTGTGCGCCCTCTCCGTGTGGTGGCCTCCGCAGAGCTGCCGGGCACATTGTGGCTGTGCCGTTGCCGTCGTGCTTTCACGTTTTTTATTTATTCGTTAAAAATTTTCGTTGGTGTATAGTTGATTTACAACGTTGTTAGCTTCAGGAGTACAGCAAAGCGAATCAGTTAGACATATAGCTATATCTGCTCTTATGTTTAGATTCTTTTCCTCATATTTTAAAATAGAACTGCATCCTCCCAGAACAGACCCAGTGCCCGATATTGTTTGTTGTCATTGTTTAGTTGCTCAGCCGTGTCCGACTCTTTGCGACCCCGTGGACTGTAGCCCGCCGGGCTCCTCTGTCCATGGGATTCTCCAGGCAAGAACACTAGAGTGGGGCAGATCCCCCTCCTCCAGGGGATCTGCCTGACCCACGGATTGAACCCACATCTCCTGGTTGGCAGGCAGATTCTTTACCGCTGAGCCATCAGGGAAGCCCCCCTCACCAAAAAATGATACTGTTACTCCTCTTTTATTCTTTTTGGATTGTGGAAAGAACGCTTAAAATGAGATCTAGCCCCTTCACAGATTTTTTTCCCCATGTACAGTACAGTATTGTTATCCATAGGTGCCGTGCTGTACAGCACATCTCTAAAATGTATTCCTCTGGCATAACTGAAATTTCATAGTTGGTTAGTAACTTCCCATTGCCCCCTACCCCCAGCCCCTGGCAACCACCACTCCATTCTTTGCTTTTCTGAGTTTGACTATTTTTCCTCAGAGACCCCTTCCCCAACGGCGTAGTCTCTTCCTTGTCCCAGAACCTCTCTGGGTCCTGGCTAGTTTGGTTGGTTGTGACTGTACGTCTGAGGTACTCTTAGAATTCTGGCTTTAGGATACGAGGTTTAGGGGCGCACGTCTCGATTTGCCCTTCTAGAAGGTTCTTCCGCTACTTCGGCCTTCTGTCTCTGCACCCTGTTGCCCACGACTAAAGCTTCACCATCTGTTTATCAACACATGTATTTATCTCTGCGTCTGAAAGGGTTTTACCTCCAGTGTTCTTCAGTACGGACTCCCTCAGACAAGACTGATTAAGAAGGTACAGCAACTCACTTATTCTGCAGACACAGGCCTCTTCCTCAAGGCAGTGAAAACTTCCGCTATAAATGGAGAGGGTCTTCTAACTGAATTGCCGGGGACGTTTTCAGAGCCTGTCCTTGAGTAAGTGGACTTCTCCTGGTGGAGCTCAGCTTTCTTTGGCTCCCATCACTCTGAGGTCCTCACGGCAAGTGGGAAAGAAAGGGGATGGAGGGTACCCGGCAGGCGTGACCGGGAGGGAGACCCCACGCATCCCGGCATACAGAGGCGGCTTCCGTCTGTGCCGGGGGAGAGAGCCTGACTGAGGTGGGCGTGTGTGGGTGGGCTGCTCTGTCCTTAGGCAGCCCTCAGCGTGCACTCCACTGTTTCCCCCAGACTCGAGGTCCTCCTGTCAGGTCCTGCCGCAGGATCACCTAAGTTTCTTTAGGAAAAACATAATCATAAGCAGATTCCTGGGCCACACTCCTCATTTGTGGAATTAGACCTTCTCTGTCAGTACTCTCAGCCCTGTCTTCAGTTAGGGGCTTTCTAAGACATGCTGCTGCCAGGGTTGCACCCCCGACGGAGAATCTCTGGGGTGGGGTCTGGACCCTGATGAGTTTCAAGCCGACACGGCTGATGCAGCCTGCATCTGGCTCCATCCCAGAGGGGCTCAGGATGTTCAGTAGGGGTCCTGGCTAGGATGGCTGCCTTAGCTTACATGCACGTGTTGCCTGTGCGTGCTCAGTTGGTCGGTGCTGTCCGACTCTTTGTGACCGTAGGACTGTAGCCTGCCAGGCTCCTCTATCAGTGGGATTTTCTAGGCAAGGATACCGGACCAGGGTGACATGCTGAGTACCTGCTATGCATCCAGCCCCCCGCTCTATGATGCTGGGTTTCAACATCCTTGCTTCATCTGCTTTTCACAGTCTCATCTCTTTGGCTCCGCCCACTGAGCATATGACCTGTGGGCCTGTGTCTCTGCGGTGACCTTTCCAGATCCCATTTCCCAGCTCCTGCCAGCTGTGTCCTTCAGTGACACTGGGCCAAGTCCCCTCCCCCATGCTGCCCTGCTTCCTGGCAGTTGGGGTACCAACCTCGGTGGCTCCTCCTCCCCCAGGGTGGTCCCCGAGTCCCACAGCTGTGGTCCCCTTGCAACATCCTGTTCTCTGGTCACTCTGATGCTGACCTAGTTCTGGCCTGTGCCGTCTCATGCCCTGGTTGATTAGCAAGGCCCTCAGTTGGCCTCTACCTCCTTAGCTGGCTCTTCTCTCCGGTCATCTTTCCTCAGTGAGGAACCGTAGGCCAGTTCACAGAACTCAAATCAAAGCTCCTTAGAACTTCTTGATGAGCAAGGGCCATCCACACCTCCCTCAGCCACCCCACCCTGCCTTTACAACCCCTGACCCCCAGGGCTGCTCCCCCAGGCCTTGCACCCTGCTCTGTGTTTGCTGATCTACATCTCCCTCACGGCTTGGCTCACAGGTCAGCTGCAAGCTTCCTTCCATGCCTTTGGCCAGACCCCCTCATTCCCAAGGCCCCACACCTTTACCTGCACTTGTAGTCATGGGCTGCCTTTTCTCATCTTCTGGGGCTCCTATGTAGCTACTCACGGGGCCCCCACTCCCACACCGGCCCCAAGTCCATCCAGCAGGCAGCCACAGTCAGTGTCTGCATCTGAAGGACAGGGGTCCTGCGAAACCCCCGTCACCATCACACACTCCCACCCAGGTGCCTGTGGCATGGGTTTTTAAAAATACATATGTTAAGAATTGACGTATTGGGCTGCACCAGGTCTTAGTTGTGGCACGCCGGATCTTCAGTTGCAGCATGCAGACTCTTAGTTGTGGCACGTGGGATGTAGTTCCCTGGCCAAGGATTGAACTGGGGCCCCCCTGTAATGCCACAGGGAAGTCATGGCATGGCTTTTAAGTGCCCTGACTGGATGCTCTCAGCAGTGACCAGGCCTTTGGGTTTCCCCTGCGTGTGGAGGTGCTGGACCCCAAGCCTGCTGATCAGACATGTACGCGCAGCGTCATCCTCCCACCAGTGATCTCTCTTCCTCGCCCAGCGGAGCTGCTCGCCCCTCCTCTGTTCTCAGGGCGGCCTCCTCGCACCTTGGTGGTACCTCTGGAAAACACTTCTCCACCAGCCTTATTGGAAGGAGTGGGAGTTTTGGGATGCAGCTGGCAAGTCTTGGTAGTAGAAGGAGAAGGATGCCGGGACCCCTCCCACTCTCGTCGCCTCCCTGTGTCATCTGTCCCTGCTCCACTCCTGGCCTGGATTAGCCAACCTGGCTGGACCATGCACCCCCTTTTTTGAGCAGCTACTTTGAAGATAATCTCAAATGACTGAGCCAGACCCTTGAAGGCATCTCCCATCTCCCGAGGAGAGCCCGTACGGTCCTTGGGGACAGCCAGGCCCCCCTGCTCTGGACAAATGCATAGAAATGAAGAGTGTTTTTCCATTTCTCATTCCCCAGGGGAGAAAGACCAGCAGCCCATCAGGAGAGGGTGGAGAAACACTGGCAGGGGTTGAGCCAAGGCTCTGAGGGCTTCATCCAACTAGGCCGAACTGGAGAAGCTTCCAGAGCTCAATGCTGGTGAAGGAGGAGGAGACAGAAGGCATCCCGAGATGCCTGCAGAGGCCTGAGGGAGGGTGCGAAGGCCGGGCTTATTTGAGGAACTACAAACACGTCAAGTATTTCAGTGTGGGGTGGACTTAGGGGTAGGACAGGCAGAGACCAGCTCCGGGTCTTAGAGCCCATCCTCAGGGGAGAGGGAGTGGCTGCCCAGAGGGCCCTGCAGAGCCCCTGGAGACCCACCCTGGGGACTTTCCCCTCCCGGTGCCACCAAGCTGGCTGGGCCTGGGCGTGGCCCCCTTGCGCCCTGCTCTCGTCCCACCCCCGAGCCTTGCCAGGTGGTGGGCCTTTGCTGCAGTGGCTGCCCCTGTGGTCAGGCCAGGGGATCCCCAGGCTTACCCCTAGAGGGGGAAATGACAGTCAAGCCCCAGGGCACTGTGGCCTAAGGATAAACCGCTGCACATTCCAGACTTAACCCTCAGCCCAGAGTCCCTTTGGCATCTTTTATGGGGAAGAGCATGCGCCATTTCCCCTTCCCCACTTAGGTTTCCTCTGCTGTGGCCCCAGAGGGCCAGGATCACATGGGTAACCCACCTTCCCAGGCCCCTCCAGGACCACAGCCTGAAAGGATGTGGGTGACTCTGCATGGCCCCCTGGAGCACCTCCCGGCGAACACAGCCAGCGCCTTCTCGGCTCTGCTGTCAGTCACTGGCTTGACAATCAAGGCACTGAAAAAGGACAATTCACAACAAGCCTACACAGAAAAGCCCTTTTATGCGCAAGAATGGCCCCGTCGTTCACTTCAGCACCATTTGTATCTTTCTTGATAGGAGTTACTGTACTTGAGAATGGTCGAGCAGCGTGGCTTTAAGCAGGGTGTTGGGTCATTCGATATAAAGAACACTGAGAGGGTTCATTGTCCCCGGGCAGCGCAATGGCCTGAGCCAGCATCCCCGGGTTGGATCCGAGTTGGCTGAGTGTGTGGGCAGTGCCAGCAGAGCCTCTGTCGTGGGGTTCGTAGGTTTTGGGGGTGGTGGGGGGCTGCCTTGTGGACGCAGGCCTGGGACAGGCCCTGCCAACCCAGGGTCCCTCTGCAGAATGACACAGGGACCCATGTGGGCAGTGGGGAGTCATCCTCACCCACTCAAACAAGCCAGAGAGGAAGCAGAGAGGAAGCAGGCTGGTGTACGATGAAAGAGAGGTCCCCACTAGAGCTCCACCCGAGAAGGACAGCGGTTACTTATCACCCTGGTTGTTGGCGTGAGTGCTCCGTCAGCTGGTGAGGGAGACCCACACACCCCCTCTGAACTTGCCACCAACAGGTGGGCCTGTAGCAGGTATCTGGACCGAGACCCAGTGCAGTTTTGGAAATAGGCCAACATGCAGGAGGATCCAAAGACCCTGGGAACCCTACTTTACCTGGACTTATCTACCCCTCCACCCTGCCCCCACCATCACGGCAGGACCCCTTCTTCCCAGCTCCCAGGCCTGCCATTCCTGTTCTGCCCAGCATCCAGGGCTCCCGTTCAGGTCAGGACCGCAGCCCACAGTTGGCTCGAGCTCCAGGGCCATCATTTGAATTGGGAATGCTCAGGGTGTGCTTTCCGTCCTTTGGGGCTGGACCTGAAACTGGCCACCTGGTCCCTGGGTACCATGATCCAGAACGTGACAAGAGCTGCCAGCCTTATTATGACTACCCTTGTTAGCTGTTACTTAGTAGTGTTTCCCTGGCCCTCGGTGTGGGGAATTTCTTTTTATCTTGCATCTTGATAACCATCCATGTCATAGGTACTGCTCTCACCATTTTTTCCAACAAAGAAGTTGGCCCAGAGAGGGCAGGCCAGTGGCTGGAGGTCACACAGCTAGGAAGAGGTAGGTGGGCCAAGTTGCTGTCCCGCCTCTCCAAGGCCTGGACTCTGAGCAGTCTGAGCCTAGGCTCCTAAGCCCAGCTCACCCCCATCTCCAGGTGCTTCTGAGTCATGAACTGTGGAAGAAGCAAAAGAAAGAACAAGTCAGAAGCTCAGATGGGTGCTCCAGGGGCCTCACTTGCCTGCCTCCTCCTCCCAGCTGGGCCTCGAGGCTTCTGTAAACCACCCATGTGGCTCCTCAGGGCCCACTTTCTCTCGCCTCCGTACACATCAGTGAGTCATTTCCTCAACTTTTTTTTTTCCATTCTTTTTTTTTTCCCCCATTAGGAGGAAGAGTTTCCTTCACAATGATGATTTCTGTCTGCCTCTGCAGATCAGTTTTTTGAAGTGTTTCAAAGACTGTAGAATTACTTTCTGTTGGAATATTAGATTTCTATCTCTGTAAAATTTAGAACCATATGCTCTCAACCCTGGATGTTGGCTTCTGTGCGGTATCCATCCTCTTTTTTTTTTTTTTATAAAATCCCAGATAATGATCCCACATCTGTCTCGGCGATTTATTCCTTAGCTGGAGGAAGACTGAAAGAATGGGAAATGGGTTCCTGAGCTGATGCTGCTAAGTCACTTCAGTCATGTCCAACTCTGCACGACCCCATAGACGGCAGCCCACCAGGCTCCCCCGTCCCTGGGATTCTCCAGGCAAGAACACTGGAGTGGGTTGGATATCCTGAGCAGGGACACAATAGCTGTTAGCCATGATTCCCCCAGGGTACCCACATATGCAAGATGGGAAACCAGAGTAGGCTGCCACAGGCTTCAGGGCTGGAGGAGCAGGGCGGCAGGGTAAGCGGCTGTAGCCCTCAGCACAGTGCTGAGCTCCTGAGCCTGTTGGTGAGAGCCCTGGAGTACAGGGTTGAATTCAGATCCTGGGTTCAAATCCTAGCTGTGTCGTGGGTCAGTGGTGTGTGCCCTTGAGCAAGTTGCTTAAACTCTCTGTGCATCAGTTTCCAAGTCTTATAAAATAGTGGTACTCCCTCCCAGGGTGGATACAAAGACGGAATGAGTGTGTCCGTGTAGCTCCCTGAGAACCCAGCACATATTAGGAGCTCAGCCTTGTTGCAGTGAGAACAGACTGGCTTCTGGAAAGGGCTTTTCGGAACAGTTGGGATGTTTTCAATCCAATGAAAAGCAGGAGTAATTCCTGTTTTTATATAGGCAGAGACAGTTGACAGCTTTAGCAAAGTGCCCACCCAAAATCAGAAGATTCATATCATAGCTGATGTGATCTGTTGTTTTATCTCCACCTCACCGAGCTCCATGCGGGATCTGGGCTATCTTCCTCTCTCTGGGTGTGCTGTTGCTTCTTGGTGAATGAGATTAGGTCTGGGATTGGCCCCAGTTCTGGGAGCTGGACTGGTCCTATCAGAGTGCCATCATTCTCTGTGAATTTGCTCTTGATTCATTGCTTTTGCTTGTGACTCCCTGGGCCACAGGTCAGGGGAGAGGGGCGTGTCACAGTGTCACCTGCCGTTATGTACTTTGCTCTGTCTTTGAAAGACACCTGCTTACCTGACTCCTGTCCAATTGGAGAAAGCTCCTCTTGAGATCCCAGCCTAAGGTTTCATCCAGCGGCGTGGTCTTCTCTAGGCCAACTGGGGATCTGCGGGTCAACTCAGGTTTCTCTTGGGTGCTTCTGCACCCAAGAGTCCCACAGGCGAAGCAGACATCCGATGGTGGCCTGAGGGGCTCCGGCCATTATGTACAATAAGAGGTGTGGTTCAGGGCCCCACCCAACCCTCCCTGCCTCAGATGTTCCCTCTGGGATATCCTTGCCTCGTGGCCAAGAGGTGGGCGCCTTTCGAGGGGCCACAGATCTCTCCTGTAGTTGCCAGGCACCCCAGCGAGCTGACTGCACGCCCAAGCCTGCTGTCTTGGCGCATCTCTGGCACCTTCGTCTCCCTGAGGCCTGTACCCACCCCATCTCCAGAACTGCTGCTGGAGCAGAGGCCAACACCTCCCTTCTCGGGCCCCCACCCTGGCCTCCAGGCCTGCCTGTCTCCAGCCTCTGTTCCATCCCCATTCATGCAGCATCCAGGGTGGGCTTGAGACACACAAATCTGATCACTTCAGGTCTCCTGTTTCCCTCTTGCCAGCCTCAGGCTCCAGCTTCCTGTATTTCTTCATAACACCCTGCAGTTTCGGCAATCTGCTTTGTTCTTCTTGCCCCCTGGCTGGTAAGGGCCCTGGGGCAGGGCCCTGTGTTGCTCATCTCTAGAATGGCCTTACAACCACGGCTCAGGGTGGACAGAGAGGGAAGCCCTAGAGAGTCAAAAGATGGGAATGTCTGGGAACCCGTCTGCTAAGAAGCCAGGAGGACCTAGTGGAGGTAACAGGGCTGGTGCAGGCAGGTGGAGAAGGAAGCACCCCCGCCCCCCTCCAGCCTACCACCCATCTGCCATTTCTCCTTCTGACAGCCAGCCAGGGGCTCCCCAAGGCAGCTGGTGCACATGCTTCTGGGGAGCTTGGAGGACGGGTCTCTTCTCACCAGGAAAAAGATGGTGATGCTTGACTAGCTCCTGGTGGCTGAAGTCCTGGCTAAGTTAGAGAGGATGAACAGATATTTGCCTTTGGTGCCAGATTTCTCACACGTTATCTCAGTTCCTGCTTGCTCAGTCACTCAGTGATGTCTTACTCTTTGCAGCCCCATGGACTGTAGCCTGCTAGGCTCTTCTGTCCATGGGGTTCTCTTGGCAAGAATGCTGGAGTGAGTTGCCATTTTCTCCTCCATATCTCAATTCATCTCTACCCAGACTTTGTGGGGTGGGTTGTGCATTTCCCATGTGACTGATAAGGAAATTGAGACTCAGAGAAGCTGATGCTGCCCCACCCTATCAGCCAAGCCTAAGAGGAGCTAACCTGCTAGAAACAAGCAAGCAAATCTTCTCTGCCATAATGGGATCAAACCACTTTTTCTCCAGGTCACGGCCAAGGCGAGGTCCCTCAGTGAGGACAGCTCAGATATGGTGATGGCCTGTGAAGCCAGGTGGATAGTTTTCCCTGCAGAGAATCTAGGAACCGTCCGAAGAGTTGTTCAGTCTCATCAGTATGCCAGCGGGATGGCCCCTCACCTCGTCTGGAGCTCTTGAGGTCTGACAACAGGTCAGGTGTGGTCAGTCTCCAGGCAGAGCACTGGCAGCAGCAGGAAGACAAAGAGCAGGGGAAAGAAGAGCAGGCAAAGAAACCTCCCCCTGCCCACGTCCATATCAGCAGTGAGGGTTTTGAGTTGAGATTGTCACCGAGTCCAAGCTTACACTGCTTGCCGCGCGACAGATTGAGAGATGAGTTGTCGGGGCAAGGAATAGCAACTTTATTCAGAAAGCCAGCAGACCGAGAAGATGGTGGACTAATGTCCCAAAGAACCATCTTGCCTGGGTCTGGGTGCTAGTCTCTATTATAGAGCAAAGAGAGGGAGATGAGGTAAAATAACGAAGGAGATAAACTGTGGCAAATATTCCTGGTTTTGACCAGAGTCCAAGGAGGATATATAGATTTCTTCTTTCCTGCAGCCATTCACAGGTAGGCCTGGTCATGATGTTTCCTCTGAGCTTAAACAAAGGTATTGTAGCTGAACACTCAAGCTGCGGGGGCAGGGTTCCTGGAGATGGGCCATTACATATGCCTTAGGCTATCTAAAGGGCAGCATCCCTTTAGATTAACTTGTAGCAAAAAAATCACTTCTTAGCCTTTTGACTATGACTAAGATCAAGCATAGTAACTTGTAGCAAAAGAAATAAAGGGTAAAGTAAAAGAAACAGATTGGATATGGAGTCAGATTTGTTCTTCTGTGTTACAAGATCTTCACAGATGATGTCAGTGGGGTACAATGGAGTTTTAGTCACAGCAGCTGTAATAGGCCATGATAGAAAGATTTTAAGGTGGTAGTCAAAGGGGAAAAGACCAAAGAACTCAAAACAAGAAATAGAGGTGCTTCTTGACCTTGTCCTTGAGGTCCTTGTCCTCGTGTCTCACTTTGCGCTCATGATCAGGCCGCAGTTTCAGATGCTGGTATTGGTCACACAGACTCAAGCTCCGTGCTGCACACGGATGGAATCCCAGGCAGATGGTGGCGTCACACAGGGGTTTCCTTTACCTGTTTGTTGTTGTTTGGTCACTCAGTCGTGTCTGACTCTCTTGCTACCCCTGGACTGTAGCCCACCAGGCTCCTCTGTCCATGGAATTTCCCGGGCAAAAATACTGCAGTGCGTTGCCATTTCCTTCTGCAGGGGATCTTCCTGACCCAGGGATCGAGCCCGAGCCTACCTGCATGGCACGTGGGTTCTTGACCTCTGAGCCACCTGGGAAGGCCTGCGCTTGTGTAAATAGAGGAGCTCCCAGTCCAGGCTCCAGCTGCAGCCCTCCTGATGCTGACAGTGCAGGCCCAGCAGGGGATGAGAGTGGCCTTGAGTGTGAAGGTGGAGGGGGGATTAAGGTTGAAAGATGGTGATGAGTAACACGAGGCCCTTGCTTCCGAGAGGAACCACAAGACAGTCCCATCCCAGTATTAGCTGGGCATTCAGAGCTTCAGAGACTCCTGAGGGAGACACCCTGATTTGGTAAACATAATCCTGGACTGGGACACGAGCCTCCTCTGTCACCTCGTCACCTCATTGCTGACACGTTTCCTCTTCTGCAAAATAGCATCACCATGTATGCTGCAAGGCTGCCACGTCACATTTGTATAAACACCACCCGCATTCGGGTCTACAGTCTCCTCCTTTCAAACACTGACACTCTAACGGCTTAGTCCACTCTGGCCCCGTAACTCGAAAAGGTAGTGTTGGTTTTTTTATAGTTACCATCTTGTGATTCCTCATGAGCAACTCACAGAGCACTTGTGATCCAACTGGACTGTCTCCATGAAAACATGAGGATCACACACAGCCAATAACGATGAGCACCAGGGCTGAGGAAGGGAATAGCCAAGAGAGTCTAGACCAGGAGGAAGTCTCGGGGCATTGCCGTGAGATGAGGTGTTGCAGGTGGTCCACACTCCTCCTCCAGGGACGCCCCCATTGACAGTCACAGCCCCCAACCCCCCCCCCCGGCCCCCCGCCCCGGGCAGTTGACTGTGTTAACTCCATCCAGAAATAATTTGGCCATGCAGCAAATCAAATGGCTCTTCTCCAGGCTGGGGTGGTCCTGACTGAGTCCATTTGTTTTAGGAGTATGAATGGACCAAGGCTTCAATAACTTCATATCTGGTACTGTTGGGTAAAAAATAGAGGGCAATCATTAAGTAGTCCCAGGGAGGAGAAGGGAGGCTGCCCTGCGCTCAGGTGAACAGTGGCTTTGTGCAAGTCGAGTTAGATCCAGTTATGAGAGAGAAAGTACAGGATGTTTCAATAGCTGCAAATCCTATGAGTGGTGAAAATGTCACCAACATCTTTTTTTTTTTAAAAAAAACTTCAATCCCTACAATAAACATTTTTCTATACAAGATAAATTCTAAATTTTACTCTGTCGTCTTATAGTCTGTGATGGCCCTGAGAATACTGACAGTTTCTTTTTCTTCCTAGAACTAGGGGAAAATTCTTTATATTCCACTTGAGATTTTTTTTTAATACCAAAGAGGATATTGTTTATAATTAATATGTATTCTCTTGATGAATAATTTGATAAAAATTATTCTGTTTTCCTATAAAACAATTTATTTAAATGAGACAGGGTAAGGGTTTTTTTCCCCCTCCTGCTAACATGAAGTTTTCTCTATTTTCAGTGGCATCGCAAGACAGTTGGGCAGTGGTTTCTATACTGAAAACAGAAATGACCCCATTATCCCACCTGGTTAAATTTATACCCTTTTCAAAATTCTATTAATACTTGGTTCTGTTGAGTCTAATAAGTGCTTCTGGAGAGTCTAATAAGAACCTCGATACAGACTTTTAGGAAACCCAGGCTTAGTTCCTTTCTAAATAATGAATTTATTGAACCCCTTCTCCTGAACATAGAAGCTGTAATATGGATGCCAATGTTTCATGATCAAAATTTGATGAATATATTACAAATCCCAGCTGCACTCAAAGGAAGTAGTTTGGTTAGATGCTGAAGGCAGGAAGAAAATTCCACTGCTTTGTGAACTCAAGTTAGAATGTCAGTTGCCCAAAAGAGGGATTTTTTTTTTTTAAAGGAGAGTCACTTTTAAAAATTGGCAGGCTAACTAACCACAGCAGATTTGGAATTCCAGTCCTGACCGGGAAGCAGGGAAAAAACATCCTCAAATGTACTATTAAGAAGTGGCTGTGTATGGGGAGAATACAAATTGATGATAATGTTAAAATAAACATAGCATATATTTGAAATACCAGTCGATAATATGTACATTGTCTCCCCAAACCTATGATAGATTTGGTGGATGAACCCTGATGTTGTATCTTCTGAAGTGTGTAGGTAGGCGAGCAGGGGTGATGTGCGTGCCAGGCCCTCACGTTCAGACAGATTCTCGCTGGCAGCCATGTTCATCTGTGAGTGGTGAAAAAAATAAAGGAATCTGAAGGTGATCAGTCCCATCGTGGGTCTGGTAAATGAAAAATTTACATGTGTGAGACAGTAGTTGTGCAGTCCGAGGAACACAGATAAGAAAGTGCAAGGCATTGAAAATTGTGTCGCTTCTAACAAAGCTTTTAGAAACAGACACACATAAATGAGAATGACTTACATTGATTTTTTTAAAAATCCTTTCTTCTGTGGAGTCGAGTGACTCCAAAGCCTTTGGAGGCGTACAGGAGGTGACAGAGGGCTAGCGGCTTTCTGTTTTAGAAGAGCCCGAGCAAATTAGAACAGAAACATTGCCGGAACAGTTTGTGTTTTCTGAAGACCTGCACAGGAAAACTGCACCCGTCAGTGGGAACAATGAAGCGATCGGCTTTGTTTGCATAGAGGGACTTTGCAGAAAAGCTCCAGCTATAAAATACCAACATCCTCAGCTTGCCCCCAAGTTCCTCATGTCACCCAGTTAATTCTGAAGGAGAACAGTGTCCTGGAGGGGCTCAGTCTGTGTGTGTTTGCTGTACCACAGTCAACACTCCTCGCCCCTAATTTTCTGAAACTGACCAATACTTTCCTGGGGACAGAGGAGGAAAATGGTGTGGTCCTGGGTATTCATTTCGTGACACTGCCCACAAGGGCACACTGGCCTGTGGGCTGGATGCCAGCCACCAGCCCATCATTTCTCAGTGAAAAGAACCTTTCAGCTCGGTTACCTCCTGGAGAGAGCTGATTTTCCAGCAGTCAGGCTTGATCTGGGTAAATAATTAGAGAGCTGGAGAGCGAAGACATCGCTCTGGTGCTGTCTGTGATTCTGCTAGTTTAGCCAGACCCTGTGATTCCATCCTTGCTACAATCTTAACCGTTGTCTTTCTCTAAAGATGCAGAGAAAGAGGGAGGGGGAGGGAGGGAGGAAGAAACAGCAACAAAGCCAGTTGCTTGCATTTGTCTTGGAAGAATTAATGACATTTTTCATTCTTTGGGTGAAAATAAGAAAATCGCTGCAGCTCTTTATCAGCACATGAGAAGGTGACTCTCGGTCTGCCTCCCTCTCCCTAACCACTCTCACCTCCCAGGCCACGCATGTTCCGTGCAATTACTTTGGCATATTGATTTATTTTTAAAACTATATTACCCCTCGTTTACTGGAATTTGCAGGGCTCTGGGTCATGCAGGCGGATCACATTTCTCATAAAGCAGACCCTGAAGTGGTTAATAGGTTGTTCTTGAACTTTTGCAGCTGCTCATTAAAAGCCAAATTAAAAAAAAGAAAAAAAGAAATATTAGCTGTTACAGAGCATGTATGTCTCTCTAAAAATTTCCATTGTTCTGCAACTTTATCACATTTTATCCTGTCCTGTGTGAAGAGAATAAGGAATTGATAAAATTCTTCCAAAGTTCTAGTGAAATTCCCAATGTTTCTCTCATTTGTGTCTTCTGTTGCAACCTCTATAGTTTACTAGACCATTAATTCTCATTGATTGAGAATCATGGTCACAGAGGCAATCTGATTTGCTGAAAAATAGTAATTATACTAGTGGAGTTTTATTACTTTGGAGGAAGCTATATAGATAAGAATGAGAACTAAGAAATGGGAAAAGGTAGCATAATTAAGAATAGTTATAATGGACAACAGGCATGTTTAACATGGTTCCATGTTTAACTACAAAGGTCCTCGAACACTTTCTGCTCTAAGAACTGGAAGACACAATGGAGAAACAAAGGCTGTTAGTTTTGGTGGCTTCCTTTTCCAAACGTACAAGATTCTGAGGGTCAAGAAGGGTGGAAGCCAGGCACTCCCCCACCCATGGCCCACCACCACAGAATGGTTTATCACAGCTTGCAAAATTAATGAGTCCTTCCCTGAGTTGAACTACAGACTTTTCTAGCAGATACCAGCTAAACTGGTAACCTGGCTTGCTTTGGTCACCAATATGGCAGGCCTTGCTGGGTGTTGGGGGTGGGTGTGACAAACCCAGATGGTGTGACCCATCGGCGAGTTGAGTAACCCCACTAAAGGGGGTGCACAACAGTGCCATGTATGTGTCCTGCTCACCTGCATTGAGACCAACTCTCCTCACCGGAGATTTTTTTTCCTTTTTAATTTTTCCTCTTTTCAGTGAAACATTTCATCTTGGAACTAAAAGCAGCAAAAGTTGATTGATATTAACTATGGCACTTCTGAACGGATTAAACCTAATCCCTTCCTCCTTCCTTTTTTCCTTCTTTCCTTCCTTCTCTCCTTTTTTCCTCCCCCTTGACTCCCTTCCTCCTTCCCTCCCCAAACCCGAGGGAGGCTAGAAGGCTCTTCCTGGCAGGAGAGGGAGGTCCCTGGGGACTCCATGCCAGGAGGATAGGTGTGTCAGGAAAGAACATGGGGTGTCAGGAGTCTGGGGGCCAGGAGCCTCCCAAGTGCTTTCAGGTCTCACACAAAGGGGACGGGGATTTTTTTTTTTTTTTCATCATAGGACATGATTGTCCACAGCTACGGGACAACCTCCCGCACGGTCTCAGGACTTGAGTATTTTGGGATGTCCTAAACGAATCCTCTGGAGGTAAACAACGTGTAGGACCCCCTCTATGCAATGCCACTGGCAAGCTACCGCTTTCACAGCAAAGCCAGACTCCGGCCCTGCCCGAGGTGAAGTCTTTGTCTGCCTGCGCGCCCGGCCGCTCCGGCTTCGGATTGATTTTTGGTCCCGGCGGCAGCAAGTTGGGGGCTGGCTCGGAGGGTGGAGGCGGCTTGGGGGCGGAGTGCGGATTGGCATCCCCGGCTGCAGGGAGCCCACTGCTGCTCCAGGATTTTTTTTTTTTTTTTAACTTGGAATTTCCAGATGACAAGAAAGAGGTTTCTCCTGGATCTGAGGGAGCCATTAACATCTATTAGTAACGCCGATGGGGTAAGTAGCAGAGTGGCGCTCGGGGCTCCAGTCGGGTGTGCGGTCCTCGCCGAGCTCGAGCATCGGCCGCCCTGCGCTCCGGCTGGATGCGCTCCGGGGCCGGCGGGGACGTGGCCGGCTGCCTGCCCGTTCCGACCCCTGCCCAAGGTAAGGGGTCCTCGCCGGGGCTCCTGCGGCTGACCTCGCCCCCCGCCCCCACCTGCCGGGACTTCTTAGCAGGGCATCTTCTCTGGCGGGTGAATTACTTGTCATTTCTCCCGGGGCACTGCCCGCCGCCTTCCTGGGACCGTCCTTTCAGATTTGGTGATCCGCCCCGACACCCACCGGAGTCTCTCCCTGGAGGTGGTGCTTATGCATATTCATTTTGTCTGGTAGCCGCTACCCGACTTGCCACTGCAGGTTGATTTATCGATGTGCTTGTAAAGTGTGTTTTATTTGAGTAATTAGCAACCCTGAATTCGTGGAATCGTCTGCGCGTCCCAGATCAAAGACAAAAGGTGGTCCTGCCACCTCTCCCCACCCCTTCATTTTCTACCTAGTGACCACTGACTTCTGTTGTTTTAGGGAAAGCTTGTTAGCAATGGCAGATCCCCACCCCCCCAAAGGAATAACTGAATTCAATATTAGTGCTGGTAAATAAAGCATACAGTTATTTTTAAAAGCCCAGCATTTGAAAACTAACTTCTTCAGGGCTCTGTGTCCACTGAGTGGACAATGTGCTGTGTTGTTTCAGTTTGGGGTTCATTCCAGGATTGCTCTTACTTCTGTGAAACAGTCAACCGCATGTTCCCATCAGGGTCCATGAAAAGAAACGTTGCCTTTCATCACAAAGGACACTGCAGTGAAAGGGAGACACGACTTCAACTGTATATTCTATTTTCTTATTTTGTTCTTCAACTGTGGTTTTCATCTTTCCATGCTCCCAGCCCTCTCACATCCATCTATAACCCCATCATTAAACAAAATATTACCTTCACGGACTTGCTGGTATTTTTTCAGGAGCTCTACTATGCCTATAAATTTGACCTGGGTGATATTACTAGTTTGATAGGTTATTCTGTCATACCGGAAGTCACAGTCTATGAATCAGTATGTCCATGTGAACCACACCGCTCCCCCCAGTCACATTAGCTAAATTGTTTCTAAAAGATATTTTTAGGCCAGTGAACACTTAGCAAAAATGTCTCTACAGATCCTGATAGAACTATTTTTAGATTCAGTACTTTAAAAGCCTGTTCAACCCAACCAGTTCCAATCAATGTAAATGTGCTCCTAACAAAAAGATCTTTATATTGGTAGTGATTAAATCATTACACATTTCCTTTATGGAATTAGCCGATCAAACAATAAAAAATTCTCACCCCATGAAATATTCTGATTTTAAACTCTAGGAAAAAAGTATACATTTCTTGTATTTTCAAGGGAAGCAGTCATGTAAGACTGAATCACTAGCGTATAGAACATTTGTTTGGGTTTTATCTTTTCTGCAGACTTATTGTGTATTCTATTTGATATGCCTTTGTTACTTTTTTAAAATGATCTAAATTTTCAGTCTATTGCCCAATTAGTATTCTGTATAAAATAGATGAATGTATAGTACATATATATGTGTAGGATTTAATCCATGGGTAGAAACAACAGCCATTACGGTGAGACTATGAAGCGTCTGCCTCTATGAGAAACAGCAAGAGGGAAACCACTCCAGATCAATAACCTATAGGTAACCCACATGAAAAGGGGCCCCAAAGCTTTTCTCTTCAAATATTAAACAAGCTTTCCCTGATGGTATCCTATACATGTTGGAAGGGTTAAGTAAAAGTGGGAGGACCAAATGTTGACTAGGCGATATATTGTTTCTGTGTTATTTACTACAGACAGTTTTGGCATGCCTCAATTGCTGAAAAGTAATCATAAACTTGATATTCTGAAGGTGGCATGAGGCTAGATTTTTCACAGGAATAGCAGAGATGAGCGACTCTGGCATGTAGGCACAGGGTGTGTTTGGTGTGTCTTTGTGCCTGCTTTACGGGAGGCACATTACCCTTGTCTGTGGGCTCTGGTACTGACGTATCGAACACAGAATGAATATGTAACGACTTAACACAGCAGTAATACATTTAGCATGTAAGCAGTTACATAGATCTTCCCAAGATCTTGGGAACAGCAGAAATTTACCATGGACAGAATGTCAGGAAGGAAAGAATTAAGGTGAGCTGGGTTGACTGTCTCTAAGCAAAGAGACACTCTGCCTTGAAATGTGTATTTTTGAGTGAGAACACAGTAGTCACCAGCACCGCCTTTCGTGGTCTTTTGTTCACTGTACGTGGAGTTGGCACTAAATCCCTGGGGAGGATAATGGTGTATATCATCTTTTACTCAGAGTCTGAATCCTCTTGTGGTCCTATGAGATACACACAAATGCTTGTTTAGTAGACAGTAACCTATGCAAATATGCATTTGTGCAGTCTTCTTTTCAATTCATGGAAAAAATCACAGGGAATTTTTTCTTGAAGCTTCATTCAAGACAATTACCATCAGATCACTAGTTGTGATTTTTTTTTTTAAAGCCTAGAAAGTGACCCTCTTCCCTACCAGAAACTCTTAATTATTAAAAAGAGAGGTGTTTGGTTTGGTTGGTTGGTTAGGGTTCTGTCCTAAGAAAGAACAGCAAATGAAATATTCTTCAGTTTCAGAAACATTTGATGCAAACCTATTTGATTGATTCAAGGATTCACATATGTATTTTCACCCCCATTTCCATGAATAATTGAAAGGGAACTGTTTAAAAGCCTGTACCTGGACAACATGATACTATATCTGTCTGTTGTGGTTGAATCAGGAGCAAGGGGAAAGTCATTTCCACTTTGCAACCACCATTGGTCCTCTCTTGTTTATCAAGGGTGATGCTGAGAATGAATTATGGGGAGTATTTCATATAATAGAGATTATGTGTGTAGTTATTTACTGACATACAAAACTTGTTTTTTAATTGCAGCTCAACATAGGATGGAATTCTTTGCACCTTCTGTGCACTAGGGGCAATTATCCCACTAGGATGTTTTGAATTCCCCTAAAAATTAGATGGAATGAAAAAAAAACCTTCTTGTGTTAGTAGAATTAGGCTCCTGTAGTAGCTGGTATGTGACCTCTAACCACCTTTGAGTCAAAGCTGTCTCTGGTCTCACTTTAACATTCTCATTTTGGGGGTTATGATGATCCCCCCCCTAAAAAAACCCCACATCTTCTGTATGCTTGAAAAGGACCTGATTTTGGTGTACTTCTTCAGAGCTTAGTTCCAAGGAGACAGTAAAATACCTTAGTGGTTTTATCTTTACGTAATTTATGTATTTGAAGCTCTCTATTCCAGGTCAGTGGCCTATTTTGCTACTCTGGATGGTTGACCAATGTTAACAAACCCAGGTGATCTTAGGATAAATGGAGAGTGACTGTGGGCAGCCCCAGAGGCCATCCGTAACCAGTTTCTGATAGATTCAAAGAGAAAGCTCTCACCCTTTCTTCAAACTTGATCCCAAAGTCAGTGCCCTCCTGCCTGATAACCATTAATGATTTATATGGGATTTGAGTTCCAGTGAAGTTTTCATGTCTGTGCCACAGAAGATTTCCTCGTAATGGTCTCTGGATGGCGGGGGGTTAAATAAGCACTTTCCCTCTATGCTTCAAGGATAATCACAGAAAAATCAAAGTGTACAGTAACATCAAGGTATTGTTTAATTTACTAGACAGCTGATGGTCTTTGAACTGAAGAGTGAAACTTAAGAAATTTTTTAAATTGCATGGCAAATACTGGATACTAGATACCAGTTCACAGCCTCAAGATGAACTTCGGTGCCATATTCTCACACAGAATGTAAAGCAGCACCTTCACACCACTGTGGAACTGATTGTCACATGCACCTGAGTAAAACGTGGATGTGTTGAAGCATAGGAGTGTGTGCACATCTGGGCCAGGGGCTAAACCAGGCTGGGCAGTGCAGCAGTCTGCATGTTGCTTAACTGCAGAATCCTTACGACTGGGGCCTGTCAGGATGCAAATGGATGCTTGTCACTCTATGGGACAGGTACGCTGGTCAGTGGTTGTGGTCACCTCTTAAACAGACCCTCTCTCCTGTTCTGAAGACTTTCCCTTCTTCCACAGAAGCTAGAGTGAACATTGGGGGTGCTTGTGTCTTTTCGAATTATGGTGTTCCCTGGATATGCCCAGGAGTGGAATTGTGTTGGTTACCAAAGGGGAAACGTGGAAGAAAGTGATAAGTTGGGAGACTGGGATTAATATTTGCATTGCACTATAAATAGATAACTATTAAAGACCTACTGTCTAGCACAGAGGACTCTACTCAGTGGGAAAAGAACCTGAAAAAGAATGGACATCTGTGTATGTAATGAGTAAGTGATTCACTTTGCTGTACACCTTAAACTTAACATTGTAAATCTACCCCAGTGAAAATTTTTTTAAAAAGCTAGAGGCAGTCGGAGAAGTGAGAGCCCCTGGGAGGAGAGCCATGGCAGACACCCTCCCTTGTCTGTCTGTGTCTGGGATGGAGCAGATAAACACAAGTGGTCAAGGGCATTGGTGGCAAGTTGGCAGAACATGAATAACCGAATACTTGGGAAGACGATAGACCAGAAACACTAACTGAGGGGTCATTTCCTGTGTGCTGGGTGGGTTGTAGGGACCCAGCGAGACCCCTCTGCTGTGCTTCTGCCTCCACACCCCCCAGGAGGTTCAGGTCCTCATCCCTGGTTCAGAGCCATCGTCCCTGGTGCTCCCAGGGAAGCCTCCACTGTGCTGGCGGTCACCACAGCCTCATTAAGATGCTGCTCTTGTTCTCAATGACAGCCGTAATAGGACAGGAATAAGGCTGAACCAGTTGAAACCACTAGCATTCAGCCATTTCTGACCTACAAAACCAGCAGCTACTCATTTCCCAGTTTCTCACCTTGCTCTCCTCACACAACCAGATCACAGAATTCCCCTGCCTGCAAAATGTCCTACTAGCTTCTCAGTGGGCTCAGAATAAAATCCAGGCTCTTCGCCTTGGCCTCCTCTGGGATCCTTCAGGACCTGGCTCCTGCCTGCCCTTCTTCCCCTACCTTCCTCCTCTGCCCCAGTCCTGTCCCCCAGCTCCCTCTTCCTCCAAGCTGGCGTCCTAGCCTCGGAGAAGTTCCTGGAGCTCAAGTCGGGATCTTTTTATTCTGCCCTGCTAGACAGAATTGTCTAGCTCCTCATAATTTGAACCTCAACTCAGGTGTCACCTCCTCAGAGAGGCCTTTCCTGGGCCTTCCGTCTAAAGGAAGTTTTCCTCCTAACCCTGTTAGCTCATTGTAATTTTTTTTTTCCAGGTGCTTTATCCCTATCTAAAATTTCTTTTTCACTTGTTTTTTTTTTAAAAATTGAAGTATAGCTGATTTATAGTGTTGTGCCGATCTCTGCTGTACAGCAAAGTGACTCAGTTATACACAAAAACACACATCCTTTTTAATATTTTCCATTATGATTTATCGCAGAATATTGACTATAGTTCCCCATGCTATATGGTAGGACCTTGTTGTTTATCCATTCTAAATGCAATAGTTTGTGCCTACCACCCCCAGGCTCGCAGTCCATCCCTCTCCCTCCACCCTAGACATAGAGAACAGACTCGGGCTCTCCTTGCTGCTTAATTGTCATCTCCTTCACGCCAGTGGAGAAGAGAACAGACACTCTGCCTGGCTTGTTCTTCGCTCTGTACCCCCTGCCTGGCCACACAGCAGGGAGGGGCTTAGTATGGATTTGTTGAGTGGACACCTTGTGGACGCCTCGCTCACAGCTCTGAACCCTCTGCAGCCGCAGCCACTGCAGAGTCTGGTCGTGAGCAGCCAGGGCTGCCAGTCAGAGGAGTCTCCGCCCTATCATGTGCTGACTACCCCGCTGGTAACACCTCGTCCAGGAAGTGGGAGTGAGGGCTGGTGGAGGTCTATTTCTCCATTCATCCTCTGCCAGGATTGCTTAAGTTTCCCTGGACAGTTCCTGTAAGATCCAGCCAACCCGTGATGCTTCCCCAGCTTGCTTGAGCTCCTTCCTCGTCTCACCCTCCTGCCCCGTTCCTGCTAAACCATCCTCCCTTGAACACCTGTTGCAGGCAGTGCCTTTGGGGGGAACTCAGGCTGATGAAGGTGCAGTAGATTTTGTGATGTTTTTCTAAAATTAAATCTTGTTTGATAAGTCGCAGTACTACCGGGGTGATCTGGTGATAGCTAACAGTGAATGTGGTTAGGCAAATGTGGTTACCCGCAAATGCAGGACACACGCGTTCGATCCCGGGGTTGGGAAGATCCCCTGGAGAAGGAAATGGCAACCCACTCCAATATTGTTGCCTGGAGAATCCCATGGACAGAGGAGCCTGGCGAACTACAGTCCACAGGGTCTCAGAGTTATACGACTGAGTATGCATACGCTAACAGTGAATAAGGACTTGGTTTCAAGTCTAAATATTTAACCCTTACAGCAACCCTGTGAGGTGTCGTCCCCATTGAATGGATGAGGAAGCTGAGGCATGATGTCATTGAATAGCTGACTGAAGGTCATAGCAGTCGGCAGCAGAGCTGAGTGCAGGTGAACCACAGCCAGGCTGGCTGGCTTAACCTCCTCTCCCGACCAGGCTTTTTGCCCACAGCCTCAGTCCCTCTTTTTGAGTCCCTCTGTTCCTGCCTTTTTTCCTTTCCTTGAATTCTTATACCACCTCTCCCCAAAGTGGCATGGGTGCCTCAGAGTGCCAGGAGGCCATGAGACGGCGTTACTGATTCATTTTGCCCCGACACCGGCCATAGCCTTGAGGCCAGTGCACAGGCTTCCATCCTCAGGATCCACGTCTGTGACCCAGTGCCTGTGGGTGGAGCTTCCACCTGGCCCTCTCCAGCCCTCAGAGCCAAACACACGCTCCTGCCCCTCTCCGCTGCGCTTCCCTTCGGTCCTCAAAGTGCCCACCTCCCAGGGGTATTCTAAGCATCAAACAAGATAGCGTTTTTCAAGTGCTGAGAAATCCCGGCTCCCAGTAAGCGCTCAGTGGATATCAAGTGTGATTATTCTTTTTATAGTAGTTGTTAGGAGATGAGGACAGGCCCCACAGTGGGGTAGATCGAGGGGAGGGCTGTCTTCTCTGCTGAACCTTTTTTTTTTTTTAATTTATTGGATTTTAGTTGATTTACAATTTTGTGCTAGTTTTAGGTGTACAGCAAAGTGATTCAGTTATACATATATTCATTTTTTTTCAGATTCTTTTCTTGTGTAGGTCATCGCTGTACTGAGTAGAGTTCGCTGTGCTATACAGCAGGTTCTTGCTGTTTATTTGTCTTGTATGTGACACTGTATGTCAATTCCAAACTCCTGATTTATCCCTCCTTGCCAATTTCTGCTTTGGTAACCTTAAGTTTGTTTTCAATTTCTGTAAATCTATTTCTGCTTCATAAATGAGTTCATTTGTATCATTTTTAAAAAATTAGATTCTGCATATAAGTGAGATGATATTTATCTTTCTCCGACTGACTTAGTATAACCATCTCTAGTTGTACCCGTGTTGCTGCAGATGATACTCGTTCATTCTTCTTTATGACAGTACTGTGTCTTTGGACATGGGGAGCACATCTTCTCTGTCCGTTTCTCCGTCGGTGGACGCTTAGGTAGCTTCCGTCTTGGCTCTTCTGTTGCATCTTTGAAAAGAGTTAAGTGCCACTTGTTTTCTGCCTTCTTCTGTAAAGTCAGAGATGATGTAGGCACTTTTGTCTCTCCTTTCCTTCTCTCCTTAAACTCCCACTGCCCTGCCTTAGCCTGCCATGGGTTTCCTTTTTGTTCTGGGCTTCTAGAACCCTAAGCATCACCCCATCTCTTCTTAAAGCCCATGGCATAGCTACAGAACAGCTGGAACTGGAGGGTAAGATTAGCTTAGAGCAGTGTTGAGTGGCTTCTCCTGCCCTGGGTGCGCCACGTAGCCAGTGAGCAGCGGAGAAGCCAGGGGTTCTGAAGGGTGGGCACACCCCAGAGATCCTGTCTCAGCATTCACCTGGAGGGACTGCCAGTGTCCTTCAATGCTTTGGACTCCTAACTTGGTAGATTATGCTTTTCCTGTCCACACAGAGTCCGGATGCATTGGAAAAAAGAACACTTCAAAGGTGGCTTTTAAGTTATATGCTGTTCATAGTGTTTGCAAAACCAAGTAATAAAAACACCAGGCAAAATAACTGATCCTGACAGTAAAATATCTCTTCTTTCCAAGCCCTTCTTTGGGGAAAATGTAGAATCTTTGACTTGACAAGGGATGAAGCATCCTGGTATCTTTTCTTACTTTGGATTCTTAATGCAAAACAAAGTCACACTTTGAAAAATGAGTCTCCCAATCTTTGTTCTCAGCTTTGATGGAAGGTACAAGGGTCTTTATGGGGCGTGAGTGACCAGAACAGTCACTTTTCTTGTAGGCATACCATCATGCTCAGAAGAGAGTACTCTAAAAGCTGAAATATTATTTCTAAAAATGGAAATGACTTCAGCTTTTTCCATTTGGGCCTTGTTCAATCCTATAGACCTGAATAGCCCATTACCCAGTATTTTAGAGGAATTTAACTCGACTGTGTTCTGAGAGGTTTTTTTTTAACATTATCTGTAAGATCTTGCTCATAATTCTGTTACCCTCTTGCTTATGAACGTATCAAGTCAGATTTTGCAAAAGCAGGTCTTTCATCTCTGTCTCCTTCTGCCAAAGCACACTCTTCACATACAGTGCTTTGTGCGTTTCTGCTGACAGCTCGCGATCAACGTCTTCAGAGTAAAAATCTGCATGCAGGCTAAAGATCGTTTATTGTTCAGGCCAACTCCTCATCTTTTCTAGACTTTATAGCCCCAGTTTATTTGTGACTCCATCTCCATTTTCTTTGAGGAAATGTCCCTGTGCTTTCTATGTCAAATGTTTCCATCTTTTGCTTTGTTTTCCTAACCATATTTTCACCTTTCTAAAAGCCTAGAAGTGAGAAGAAAGAGCAAAGATGTGACAGTTGGAACTGTTAACTGATCCTCAAACTGGAAGTGCAAAATTACTGATAACATAACACACAGGTATAGGTACACAGAACGACCACCGCACTGAGTAATTCATTCAAACGTGTTCTCAGTTATTCTTGGTCACTTTCATGGGGAGGAAGTGGGTTGGCCCTGGACCCTTTGCATATGAGCTATCTGACTTCCTTGTCCCTCTTCCATTTGCTTATTTGGCCATGCACAGTACCATTCTGAAATCCACCAGGCCCTCTTGGTTATTTTAAGATTCACGTTGGTATCTTAATGTAAGATAATGAAGTACCTTACAGATTAGCACTGTGCAGAGAGAAGCAAAATAGGTAAGGTTTAAATTTTATGTTGTTGGTAGTATGTGCAAAACCAGGGAATAAAACCAGCAAAATTGCAGATATTAAAAATTAGTATTTCTTTTCAGGCCCTTCCTTTGGAAAAGGTAGACCCTTTGACCAGACACAGTTGCCCCATACAGACTCTGAACTCTTCTTCTGGCTTGGGTCCCAGGATGGTGGTTTAAAATCTGGCCTGAATAGAGTTGCTAGATGAGAATAGTTTATGGTTGATCAAGGGACAGGACACTGGGAGGTAAGTGGGGAGCTGAAGTGAGAACACCAGGGGTGATGATTATAAATTCCGATCCCCATGTTCTGATTCAGTAGGTCTGAGGCTGGAGCGTGGGATTCTACATCTTCACAACAGCTCCAGGGGCTGGGGCTAGCAGACTGGTTTGAGTACTTCTCTCAGCTTCAGCTTCCACATCCCTAAAAAGAGGGTAAGAACGTCTGTGTCACAGAGCTGTTGGCAGGAACTGAAAGAACGTGTGGGAAAGGTCCCTGTGAGCCGTGAAGTGAGACAGACTAGGATGTTGAATGAGTGGGTTTAACTCTCCGCCTCCTGCTGAAAGTCTATAAAGATTGAGGTGGGCCCTGCCCACACATCCCAGGATGCTAGAAATTACTCTTGTTCCCGGTAGAATCCTCTTCTCAGTCTTCATCTTCCCACAATAAAATGCCAGGAAAGGCTTTATAACCCCCTAACTCTTTCCTTCCTTTAACAAATATTGATAAAATGGAGCATCCACTGTTCTGGTTGCCTGGGACACATCCAAGACTGGTTTTCCCATCTTTCTTGACCAGAGTGGGTAGAGATGTACTATGGTTTGGTCCACGGAAAGAATAAGGTCTGTCTGATTTCTGCCACTTTTCAGATAACACTTAAAATAGTATTGGTCAGAAATGTCTGTAGTTAGTCCTGAAAACACTTGGTAAGAGGTGACTCAGAATCCTTCTAAGCCAGTAAGAAGCAAGGATGGGCTTTCCCAGGTCACATCGTTATTGCTCTGTCACCCAGAAAATCCTGAGAGAGACTCCTCATAGCTGAGCCCCAAATTGGGGGTTTCATCTTGCCTTCCCTCATCCAGAACCCTCAGAAAACCTTGACCAACACCTGTCTCTAGGGGGAAAAAAAATTCCCAATTATTTTCACTTACTGGAGACTGTAACTTAGTCTAAAGACCAAGAACTAACACTTTAATATGGTCTATGTTTTCATGAAGTAACTTCTCAGCCATTGTGGAAGGCAGGAGGGTAGTTCTCATGTGACACGGGAAGTCCTTTCTCAAATACTGTGTGATAATAATAATACAGTAATAACAATCCGCCCAGTCAGCATATGCCAAAATCCTATGAATTATGGCTTAGAGTTGGTTGGAAGATATAAGGAAGGGATGATGTAAGTACCGGGCAGTAGCTGAGACGGGAAGGTTAAGTGGCTTGCCTGGGGTCGTGCATCTTGTGAATGACAGAGCTGGAATTTCCACCCAAGTCTATGTGGCCACTGGGCTCTGCTGCCTCCCCCGTGTGGCAGAACTTTGTGTAAAGCAGTTCAGCCTTGGACTTCCCTGAATGAGGGGTATGGTTACTAAAATAACAAAAGGAGGTTACCAGAATACAGTCTGAGCCAGCCTTTCTCAGTCAGTTCGTTGAATGTATTAGCCCCTCAGACATGGATGATGTCATGAGTTAACTGCTCTCTGATGCGTCTAGGCTGGTAGAGATGATAAACTGTTCTTAGGAGAATTGAGCCAATGGTCTCTTTAAAGCTTTCTGTTACCTTTAAAAGGAAGACCGAAATCCTTTACCTGCTCCCAGGGGCCCTGCCCACCTTCTTTCATTTCTTTGGGTAAGCCATTCTTCCCCCCAACTTGGAGATCTTGCCTAGAAATCCTCCCCCTTTTCTCTTTCCTCATTCTTTAGACCTCAACTTGAAAGACATTTTTTTTTTTTTTGTCTTGTTTCTCCAGCTGTATTGTTATCTTATTGACAGGAAATAAATACCCCAGGGCAACTTGTTAACTGAAAAGATCAAAAAACCTTTGGCTAAAACCCACACTCTGTTACCTGGACAGGGACTGTCTGGAAATCCAGCTGACCCTTTTTAGGGAATCCCTTGCCTCCCTGTCCTTGGAGTTTTGAGGTGTCCCCCTTGCCTTTTCTCCACTGATGGCTCCTGGCGGGTCTCAGTTTGGCTTGTTGTCTGGGTGAAGACAAGGCCAGTCACAGCATCGTTGGCAGCACCCTCAAGGCAAGCTGGTGGGACAGCAGTAGCTGAGGCTTGCACGCTGAGCTTTGTTCCAAGGGTTCAGGAGGTTTTTAGGACCCGAGGCGTCCCCTGGCAGTGTCTGTGGTTCTTCTCAATCCATCCTCTTCCCCAGTACCTCTCCACCTCGATCATTAAATAGTCCCCCTTCCCCCAGTGTCATATGGCGCATTTGCTGGGATAAGAGGGGATTCACTTTCTTCTTTCATGTTATCCTTTCAGGAACATTAGACACATTGAGATAAAGACCAAAAATCAAAGGCAGTATTCTATTTTACATCTTTTTGAAAAGAGAGTGCAAGTGTAAAATCCCACACAAAGTCCTCATTGTTGCAGAGATTTCATATTCTTTTCCTTTGGAGATAAACTCTAGTTTCTCATCTTTTCAGTTCAAAAATGAAAAGCCATCCTCACATTGCAGACAGTTTACTGTTTTACAAAATCTGATCATAATAGTATTAATGATCATAAAACAAAAAGGTGATCCCTGAATGAGTCTGTCTCTGTGTTACCAAAAAATAATTGTTGAGAAACAGTCTTTCTCATTGAGAAACTTCTCTTGTGTCTCTTGTAATTGGAACTCTGAAATCACCCTAAAGGTTTTTCCTCTTTCCCTGTTGTCCCCGATTTCCCAGAGTGCTTAAGCAATGCTTTGGGCTTTTGGTTCATTGTTTTGGTGATCTTGAAACCCAGTTTCCAGCTTTTCTGCTGGGGTTGGAGTCAAAGGCTCTGTATTTTTCCAGTGATAAGATGCGCAAGGTTTTTCTGTTCTGCAGAAAAACCTCAAACAGGTTTGGGAGTATAGTCCGTTAGTGAAAAACCTTATTTCCATAACACCACCACTTCTTATAAGTGCTGTCTGGCACACATTTATCTCTTACTATGTTTTTTTCCCCTCTGATTCTAAAAGTACTACATGTTCATTTTAGACAATTGAGGAAATACAGAAAAGGATAAAGGAAACATAAATACCACCCACAGCTGTACCCCTCGGGACGACAACTGATAATACCTTTATCAGGCTCGTCTCGTCTTGATCTGTGCAGATATGAGCTATAAATTGAAATTGTATTCTATACACAGGTTTCTTATCCTGTTTTCTTCCTACTTTTTATTTTGAGCATGTTTGCATGACATTAAACATTCTCTGAAAACGTAATTTTAGTAGACAAACAGCATTCTACTGTGTGGCAGTCCCTGAATTTATTTCATTGTTCGACTATGGCTGGGTGTTTGTACCTGTTTTTCACTAGAATGCAGACTAGTTCTGTAAGTGTCCTGGTTAATAAACCTTCATATCCTATTCATCCTCTCCTATAACTTTTACGATTGAGGTATATTTTGCATAGAGTAAAACACACAGATCTGTAGTGTACATTTTTATACATGGACACCGTTATTTGTTTCAAGGGTTCTACAGTTTGTAGAACTGTAGAAGTTTGTAGAACTTTCTACAGTTCTCTTAAAATTAGTTGTGCTTTAGGTTGTTCATTTGTGAGTCTTCAAACACAGACGTTTACTGGGGACTTTTTGTGTCTGATTTCATTTAATGCTGATGGAAATCCTGTGATAGGGATGCTGCTATTTGAATTTTCTACTAATAGTGGAGAAAAATGAGACTCCGAGCATCTGAGTTGGTTGCCTGTTCTCACCAAGGTGGAGTTAGGATCAGATCCCAGGCTTGCCTGCACCCAGAGCTTTGGCTCTTTGTGATGTTTTCTCTTAGATAATTAAAAGGAAAAGCTGCCAGCATCTTTTGACAGAACACAAAGCTGTCAGAGTTGGTTTTGTCTATCCCTCCCTTTTTAACTAAGGTTGGGGGTCAGTAACTGATCGCACTGGCTCTCCTGGTTATAGCTTATGTTTAAAGTCAGCACAGAGGGACTTTCCTAGTGACCCAGTGATTAGGACTCCACATTCCCACTGCAGGAGGCCTGGGTTCCATCTCTCGGTCAGAGAACTAAGATCCCGAAGACTGAATACTGCTCGCTTTCAAGGTACATTTTGCTCCTAGCTAGAAAAGGGCTATGGGCTTTCATCCCTTAAAAGCCATAACCCACCCACTCACCCACCCCCCTACCCCCACCCCCTGCCCGGGCCAATCCCTCTAAGAGGAGAGCAGTTCTGAAGACAGAGGCTTAGGAAAGCAGTGAACAAGTTAGGCTTGGCTGTCCAAGTGTGGAAAGAGAAGGCCTCAGTGAAGGTGCACAGTTGATTGGGGGATATAAGAGAAGCTTCTGGGTCATCTTGTCCAGCCTGCCCAGTTTATGAAACTGAAAGTAAGCCCTGCGTCCTCTGCCTGGGGAAGACGGTCTGTCAAGGGCAGGCGTTCAACTGGAACGGAGGACATCTGCCTCGAGACCAGGTTACAGCTCATGGCATCAATGGACACACCAGGCGGGGGGTGGCAGGGGGGGATAGCTTAGTCCCGTGGTGAGGCCGGAGTCATTGCCTCCGCCCCTGGACACAGTCACATAAGGGCAGTCAGCTTGGATGGTCCTCCAAGAGCACTTCCCCTGTAGGGAAATTCAACAAGATGGAAAAGGACTCCTCGGTGGATATGGTGAGGGGGATATCTGGGGCCTGCCATTTGGGGTGGGCTAGGTGATGACCCTGAGGACCCTCAAAGAGCAGACTAGATTAACAGCAGATACTCAGCGAGCTGCTGGCCCAAGTGTATGAAGTCAGTGAATCCCAGGGCTCTGGTTGGCTGGGTGGGCGTGCCAAGTTTGAGGCCAGAACTGCCTGACAGCGAGGCCTCCAACTCCTGGTAATTCAGACAGAGTGGCCAGGTTTGAGCCTCAGTTGTGGGTATCTGGTTGCTTCACCTCCCAGGGCTTCATGAGCAAAACGGGGCTGTTAACTGTACATGCGTGCTTCCGTGCTTGACAAGCATAAATATTAAGTGCTTAGAGCAGCAGCTGGCATGGCAAAAGGACTCGGGCTGTGTGGGGCTCGCTGCTGACCTGATGACAGTGATGATGACCTACTGCTTCCCGGGGACCCTCGAGGAGACGCTGCCCCATGCCACCGCCACCCTCTGCACAGCTCCCCAGAGCAGCAGAGAACCTTGCCTCTCAGACGTGCGGAACAATGTTTAAAGTTTTGATTCAAATAGGTGGCAGTTCACCACCTCACCCGGGGTACCGGTACACCTCAGTCTGCGACTGTACCCTCCTTCTAGGCCAGCGCCCTCACTCCAGCCCGAGGACCCGTGCATCTCTGGGAGGATGTCACTTTTCTCGGGTTCTTCCTGGGGAAGTGGAAGTGGTGGCTGGGCTTCCCTGGTGGCTCAGTGGTAAAGAATCCACCTGCCAAGCAGGAGACACAGATTCGATCCTTGAGTCAGGAAGATCCCCTGAAGAAGGAAATGGCAACCCACTCTAGTATTCCTGCCTGGAGAACCCCATGGAGAGAGGAGCCTGGCGGGCTGCAGTGCAAGGGGTTGCAAAGAGTCAGACATGCTTCAGCGACTAAACAACAATAAGAACCTGGTGGCTAAGAGGCCACCAAGCCAAAGCTGGTCGCTGAACCCGTTGCGCTGCTTCCCACTGCCTCTCTGGGGCTGACGGGGACCATGATATCACTGCAGGGAGGCTGTCAGGAGGAGATGAGTGAGTGGATGCAAAGCATTTACTGTGGCCTCTGGCACCATGGGTGACAACTGTTGGGTTTTCTTTTCCTCGTCCTGTTTGTTTCCTTCCATTTTTTTGTGCTTCCTCCATTCTCCCTGACGCCTTCCACACTGTTAGACATCTTTGCCAACATTCTGAACAGAAGACTTCAACCATGCCTCTCTGAAATTCACTCAGATTCATTATATCTAGAGATAAGCCTCTTCCCTTTTCTTTTCTTTTTTGGGGGGGAGGGGAGGATGTATGGTTTTTCATACTGCTCTGCAGTTTTCTAGGGCTTAAAAATCTTGGTTTAAATGGGAGAGTCTCCCAGGAGACTTCGTGCTCCTGGAAGGCAGGGCCTACCGACCCCCAGTGCACAGCCAGCTCCTGGCCCTAGAGCAAACGCTAGCACATGTTTTCCGAGTCCATCATTTTCCTTACAGAGAAGCTGGAGAGAGAGAAGGTCGCTTGTGGCCAAGGGATGTCCTTGGGTAATCCACAGAGACGCTCGTGGTGCCGCGATCTCAGCCCAGCAGCCAACCTGCCTCACCATCCTTCTAAGCCCTCTGCTTAGGATGAGTGACTTTACTCTGGAGCTGATGGAAAAAAATAAGCTCTTCCATCTCTTCTGTCTCTCTGTAAAAGCAAGGAGAGGAGAAGATGCCAGGAACAAATGGGTCCCCCGAGGACATCGATTCTCTGTTTCCTGCCTGGGGCTTGGAGGTGGTGAGAAACCAGCTTGAGGTTTTCCCTCTTGGTTTGTGGCATCTCTGAGAAGTGGGTAGAATGTCAACATCTTTTATTTGTTGAACTGGCTCTTAGAATACGGTGGGGGGAGGCTTCCCAGGTGGCACTAGTGGTAAAGAATACGCCTGCCAATGCAAGAGACGCAAGAAACTTGAGTTCGATCCCTGGGTCAGGAAGATCCCCTAGAGAAGGGATTGGCAACCTCCTCCAGTGTTCTTGCCTGGAAAATTCCATGGACAGAGGAACCTGGCAGGCTACAGTCCATGGGGTTGAAGAGTCAGACATGAGTGAGTGTGTGTGCGTGTACACACACACACACGCACACACTTGCAGAGTCAGACATGACCGCGTACACATGTACACACACACACACACGCCAGGAATACAGGCCCCGGGGCACCGTGGGGTTGGTGTGGACAAACCCACCTAAGCCCCATAAGCTCCTGCCGTGGCCCCTGCCCTGTGAGGTGTCTGGCTGGCAGATATGGTTACCGGAGCTGAGCTGTTTGGCTATAGAGTTCAGTGACAGCAATTTCTGACACGCACATTAATATTTTTAGTTAAAATCAAATAAATGTGTCTTTCTGGGGCATCTTTGGTAATAATCTTCTCTGAAAATAATCTTTAAACTTTTTTCACTACATAAATATAATTTGCTTTCAAAAATTGTCTGATGCTCCAAAAAGTATTCTTAAAATGTTAAGCACAGGGGATCAGATCATACATGGAGTGTGATACTTTTCACAGTGGACCTTTTTGTCTTTAAACAGCCCTTCTCCCTCCCCCTGTCTCCGCCACTTCCAGGATAACCAGCCTTAAGAGTCTGATGGTCTCTTTCCACACTCCTCTGCACGGATGTATGATCCTGTGTGCGCACCATAGCGAAACACGATTTGGTCATTGTTTGCGGCATGCGAAGTCATCCTACCTGCGCTTCTCTGCATTTTGCCTTTGTCTCTTCCCAAATGGGCTGCTCCCTCCAGGGAACGGTGATAGCTAACCCTCGCCCCTCCGTGTGGGTGGCGGCAGGTTCCTCGGGGATGCATGGACCGCAGTGCAGGCAGCATGTTGCCACAGCAGCCTCCGCTGTGACAGGCGTGCGTGTGCTTACAGCAGGGCCCACTTGCTTTGATTTCAGCGGGATCACGCCAGCTGGAGCCCTTGCTCTGAGGAGATCTGACTCAAACTGGCTTAAAAAGTAAGAGCTTAATAAACACAATAAATGTGACACACAAATCCTAGATAATATATAAGTAAAATGGATCCTGCCGCTTATTAGTAAAGAATACATCAATACAAGGGAATGGAAGAATGGCTTTATATTTGGAAATCTATTAGAACTGAGCACAGATCCAAGGAGAAAAGAGTTTAAGCATCTCAGTTAATGCATAAAAAGCAGAAATTCTACTCTTATTCTCAGTGTCTGAAAATTTTTTTTATCCCATGTGAATAGAGGGCCTGGTAAAGGGCATCTGCCAAAAACCTACAGTAAACACCTGCTTACTGGTGAAATGTTACATGCAGAAATACTGCAGAGAGGCCCAGTTGGACCACTTCTCTTTAAAATCTCCACTGGCGAGAAAAAGGAACCCTCCTACACTGTTGGTGGGAATGCAAACTAGTACAGCCACTATGGAGAACAGTGTGGAGATTCCTTAAAAAATTGCAAATAGAACTACCTTATGACCCAGCAATCCCACTTCTGGGCATACACACCGAGGAAACCAGAATTGAAAGAGACACATGTACCCCAATGTTCATCGCAGCACTGTTTATAATAGCCAGGACATGGAAACAACCTAGATGTCCATCAGCAGATGAATGGATAAGAAAGCTGTGGTACATATACACAATGGAGTATTACTCAGCAGTTAAAAAGAATTCATTTGAATCAGTTCTGATGAGATGGATGAAACTGGAGCCGATTATACAGAGTGAAGTAAGCCAGAAAGAAAAACACCAATACAGTATACTAACACATATATATGGAATTTAGGAAGATGGCAATGACGACCCTGTATGCAAGACAGGGAAAGAGACACAGATGTGTATAACGGACTTTTGGACTCAGAGGGAGAGGGAGAGGGTGGGATGATTTGGGAGAATGACATTCTAACATGTATACTATCATGTGAATTGAATCGCCAGTCTATGTCTGATGCAGCATGCTTGGGGCTGGTGCATGGGGATGACCCAGAAAGATGTTGTGGGGAGGGAGGTGGGAGGGGGGTTCATGTTTGGGAATGCATGTAAGAATTAAAGATTTTAAAATTTAAAAAATTTAAAAAATAAAAAAATAAATAAATAAATAAAAACAAGCTGGAAACACACACACAAAAAAAATAAAAATAAAAATAAAAATAAAAATCCTATCAAAATCCCAAAAAAAAAAAAAATAAAATAAAATCTCCACTGGCAGTCCTAGGCACTAAGGTGCAACCGAAGATAAATAAGGGCTGTTAAGGATTGAAATAACAAATTTATCATTTTTTGGAAACCCTTACGGTACTCAGTTTAGAAAATCCAAGATAATCTATGCAATTAGAACTACTCCATGAATTCAGAAAGTTTTCTGAATACAAACTCAGTAGTATGCCTAAGCACCTGCAAATTCTAAATAGAGAGTGAAATTTAGAAGATGCCGTGAACTGCAAAAACTCACAAATAAATCTGTAACAGACATATGAAATGTGTATGCAAATAATTTTTAAAAATTTGTTGAAGAACAAGAAAGGATGGCTAAATAGACATTAATTAATCTATTACTTTCCCCCAATTAATTCAGTACAATTTCAATAAAAGCTTTGATAAAATTTTGCTCAGCCTTTGATGAGCTGATTAGAAAATTTACGTGGAAAAGTAAAGGGTAACAAAACCCAAGACAAAGCTGAGAGAAGGTGGCCTTGTGCAATGAGAGAGGTTTTCTCTGAAAGATAGTTATTAAAATAACGTGTTATTTACAAAGATACTGTATTTGCATTCTGTAGTCTGTCCCTTTGGGCAAAGTGTGTATCAGAGTTACAGTTCAGAGGTGGCGTTATTTATCAGTGGGAGAGGACGCCAAGTCAGTATAGGATGACTGATTTCTCATACAAGGAAATGTAAACCAAGATTGCTTTCTCACATCTCACACAAAAATAAATTCCAGATGGATCTAAGACCTAAATATGAAAGACAGGGTTTTCGGTGTTTAGAAGAAAACCAGGCGAATTATCCTTAGGACCTCAGGGAGGGAAGGATTTCTTTCTTTTTCTGTTTTCTTTTTAAAAATTTTCCTGCATCACCAAATAAAAGCTGGGGGAGAACCAGCCCTAGTAACAATGTAACAAAGTATTTATTAGGCTAAGCCTCTCGAGTCCCTTGGACTGCAAGGAGATCCAACCAGTCAATCCTTAAGGAAATCTGTCCTGAATAGTCATTGGAAGGACTGATGCTGAAGCTTCAATGCTTTGGCCACCTGATTCGAAGAACTGACTCCTTAGAAAAGACCCTGATGTTGGGAATGATTGAAGGCAACATGAGAACGGGTCAACAGAGGATGAGATGATTGGATGGCATCATGAACTCGATGGACTTGAGTTTGAGTAAGCGCGGGGAGTTGATGATGGACAGGGAAGCCTGGTGTGCTGCAGTCCATGGGGTGGCAGAGTCAGACACTACTGAGCGAATGAATTGAATTGAACTGAAAGACATGAACTCTTGGCTTTAAAAGCCAGAGGGAGGCTGGAGACAACCTCATCTCACATTACTTTTTCACTATTGAGATATTATCGAGGTACAACATTGCATTAGGTTCAGGTCACAATGTGATGATTCAGTATTTGGATATATTGTGAAATGATCACCACAATAAATCTAGTTATTTGACACCACACATAGCTATATTTTTTTCCCTTAGGATCAGGACTTTTGAGATCTACCCTCTTAGCAACTTTCAAATATGCAATACAATATTATGAACTGTAGTCACCATGCTATACGTTACATGCCCAGGACTTCTCCATTTTATGGTTGAAAGGTTGTACCCTTTGAGTCCCTTCACCCATTTCACCTGCCTCCCACCTGTGGCAGCCATCAATCTGTTCTCTGCATTTCTGAGCTGGGTTTGGGGATTCTGAGTGATTTTTTGTTTTGTTCTTTAGATTCCATGTAAAAGAGAGATCAGTGTTTGTCCTTCCCTGACTTATTTCCCTTAGCACAATGCTGACAATGTCCCTCCATGTTACCACACATAGCAAGGTTTCCTTTTTATGGCTGAATAATATTCCATTGTGTGTGTGTGTGTGTGTGTGTGTGTGTGTGTGTGTGTGTATACTGTAGTATCTTTATCCATTTCATTCATCAGTGGACATTTATGTTGTGTTCATGTCTTGCCTGTTTTAAGTAATGCTGCAGTGAACATGGGCATGCAGATATCTTTTCAAGTTAGTGTTCTCATTTCTTCAGATAAATTCCCAGAGGTGAATTGCTGGACCATATGATAGTTCTATTTTTAATTTATTGTGGACCGTCTATACTGTTTTCCATAGCAGCTGTGCCAATTTACATGCCGACCAACGGTGCACGAGTGTTCCCTTTTCTCCACATTATCATCAATACTTATTATTTCTTGTCTTTTTAAAATAATAGCCATTCTAACAGGAGGAAGATATACCTCATTGTGATTTTGATTTGTATTTGAAATCAAACCCATTAGTGATTAGTGATATTGAGCACTTTTTCATATACCTGTTGGCTACCTGTATGTTGTGTTTGGAAAAAATGTATATTCAGATCCTCTGTTCATGCTTTAAATCATATTGTTTAATTTTAATGTTAAGTTACATGAGTTTTTATGTCTTGGATGTTAGCCTCTTATCAGATGAATGATTTGCAAATATTCTGTCCCATTCAGTAGGCTGTCTTTTCACTTTGTCGATGGTTTCCTTTGCTGTGCAGAAGCTCTTTAGTTTGATATAGTCCCACTGGTTTATTTTTATTTTTATTGCCTTTGATTTTGCTGTCAAACCCAAGAGGTCTCTGCTAAGACAGGTATCAAGAAGTTTACCACCTGCATTTTCTAATAGGAGTTTTATGGTTTCAGGTCTTAGTATACTTTCAAGCCTTTAATCTATTTTGAGTTCATTTTTGTGTTTGGTATAAGATAGTGGTCCAGTTTTATTCTTTTGCCAGTGGCTGTTCAGCTTTACCAACACCAGTTATCAAGAACACTGCCCTTTCCTAGTTGTTACAGTCTTGGCTCCTTTAACTGTAAATTGATTGACCGTATATGTGAGTTAATTTCTGGACTCTTTATTCTGTTCCATTGATTCAGTGTCTGTGTTCATGCCAATACCATAATGTTTTGAGTACTATAGTTTTGTGATATAGTTTGAAATTAGCAAGTGTGATGCCTCCAACTTTGTTGTTCTTTCTTAGGATTGCTTTGGCTATTCGATCTTCTGTGGTTACATACAAATTTTGTGATTGTTCTATTTTTGTGAAAATTCCCATTTGTATTTGATAGGGATTGCATGGCTTCTGTAGATTGCTTTGGGTAGTATGGATATTTTAACAATATTAATTCTTCAAGCCTATGAGCATGTCAGACATGCATGCATGCTCAATCATGTCTGACTTTTTGCAACCCTATGGACTGTAGCCCGCCAAGCTCCTCTTCTTCTTGGGGATTCTCCAGGCAAGTGTACCGGAGTGGATTGCCATGCCCTCCTCCAAGAGATCTTCCTGACCCGTGGGATCGAACCTCCATCTCTGTGTCTCCTGCATTGGTAGGCAGGTTCTTTCCCACCGATGTCACCTGGGAAGCCCCCTACGAACATAGAACATCCATTTATTTGTATCTTCTTTAATATCTTTGTTTAATGTCTTACAATTTTCAGTGTACAGGTCTGTCTTCTCCTTTGTTAAATTTATTCCTAGGTATTTATTCTTTTTATGTACTTGTAAATAGGATTGTTTTCTTACTTTCTCTAACAGTTCATTATTAGCATATACAATTGCTCTTTGCGACCCCATGGACTGTAGCCTATCAGGCTCTTCCGTCCGTGGGATTTTCCAGGCAAGAGTGCTGGAGTGGATTGCCATTTCCTTCTCCAGGGGATCTTCCTGACCCAGGAATCGAATCTGGGTCTCCCACATTGCAGGCAGATGCTTTACCATCTGAGCCACTAGGGAAGCCTGCAGCTTTACTGAATTCATTTATTAGTTTAACAGTTTCCTGGTAGAGTCCTCAGTGTTTTCTATATATATAGTATGTCACCTGCAAATAATGACAGTTTTACTTCATCTTTTCCAATTCGGATGCCTCTTATTAACAGTTCTTTTCCTTGCCTAACTGCCCTGGCTAGAACTTCAATACTGTGTTGAATAGAAGTTGTGAGAGTGGGCAACCTTGTCCTATTCCTGGTCTTAGAGGAAAGCTTCCGCCTTTTCACCATTGGGTATGACGTTAGCCGCAAGCTTGTCACAGCCAACAGATTAGCTCACATGTTGCAGGCTGGCAGAGAGGAGGACGCTTTGGAGAGGAAGCTTAGAAGCAGGAGCTGTCTAACTGGATGGTAGGACTGTGAATGCAGATAGCGCCTAGTAAGCCTCAAGATCCTGCCTCTCTGCAGCGGCTCCACTTGAGTGTTCTACCCTGGAGAGACTCCCCACAAGCACCAGGAGGTGCAGCACCTGTGATTTAAAAAAAAAAATGGAAAACAAGGTCAACACCATCTATAAAAGATGTGAAAAATACTTTATCACTCATCCAATCAGTGCAATTCTGAGTGGCAGTTAAAATGCCAGGGATCAATATGGATAAACTTCAAAAGTTACTAGAGTTGCTAAATTATACATACAGTGATGCCATTTGTAAAAAAAAAAAAAAAAACAGGTTGAAATAAATAAGTATATTTAGATAAAATGCATAGGTAAAAATGGTTGATACTGACCAATTTGTATAGTCTAATAAGGTAAAGGGAAGGCTAGCTACAGGCTAGTGGTTGCTTTTATAGAGGGAGACAGAGGAACCAAGTCAGGAAAACCTACGAAGGGAGCTTCAAATATGTCTAAAGTTTGATTTAACATGCAGAACTGGAGCATATGGCAAAATGGGAACACTTGTGAAATCTGAGTTGTGGGCACTTGGATCTATTCTTCCTTATCCTCTGTACAGGCTTCTCTGGTGGCTGAGTGGTAAAGAATCCGTCTGCCAATGCAAAAGACGTGGGTTCAATCCCTGGATCAAGAAGATCCCCTGGAGAGGGAACTGGCAACCCACTCCAGTATTCTTGCCTGGGAAACCCCATGGACGGAGGAGCATGGCAGTCTACAGTCCACGGGGTTGCAAAGAGTCAGTCACGACTTAACGACTAAACAACGACTACCACAACCCCTGTACCTCTCTGTGTGTTTAAAATACTTCAAAAATACAAAGAATACCAGTGAAAGAGATTCACTGGCAAGAAAGGTCAGTGGCAGATGGGGTTCAGGGAGGCCTCTGGCACATTTGTGATTTATTCTCAGACTGAAAGCGAGATTGGTGCAGTCATTTCTGGCCTGGGCACTGCCTGTGACAGCAGCCAAAGGAAGAGAGAGGCTTCTGATGAGGCTGCTTAGAGTCAGGACTCATCTTTCCCAGAAGCCCCTGGAAAACTTGGGCTTCCGTCCCATTGGTCCGGCGAGGGGAAAGCCAGGAGTTGATTGGCTTAGGCCTGTGTTCCAGAGTCAATCCCAGGCAAGTTACTTTTAGGGTTACTTTTGGATCATGGGTACTTGAAAGGAGCTGTAGGTGAGAATTGGGGTGAATTGTGTGGGAGGCAGAGGTGGATACCCAGGAAACCTGGTATTCTATAATATTAGAAAGAAGAAGGGCGAAATGAATGCTGAGTAGGAAACCAACCCAACAGTATGTATGAAAGAAAAGTGCCAGGAGTGAGATTTGAGTTTAAGTGTAAAGGAATGTATTCTTTAAGTTGGAGTCTGTGTTGTCAGATTGCTTTCTAAGCAGACGGAAATACTTTGCATTTCCACCAGTGATTTTTTGAGCCATACCCCACCTGACCCCCAGGATTTCTCACTTATCAGATTGGTAAATTAAAGAGTGATAAGTGACAGCTGATTGTTGCTATGATTTACATTTCCTTGACAACTGCTAAGGTTTAGCATCTTTCCCTGTGTTTATTGGCTATTTGAATGAGCGCTTCCATGAACTGTCTACCTCACATTGCTTGCCAAAATCAGAGTTCTTGTCATCAAGTTTTTGGAGTGCATCCGATTTAAATGTGTTTTAAGGCATTCTCTGAGCTGGGAGGTGGAAAATGATCCATTTCCAGAAGCATCTCGGTGCATTGGTAATAAGAATCAGTAAGCAGGACACCCAAGATTCTTGTCCCCGCTCCTCTGCCCAGGTCACTCGCTTAGTGTCATCTCAAGGAGCCAGAGGCTGGGAGAAGAAGGCAATTACCTACCTATACAGTGAGAGGGCTGGGACTTCCCTGTGGTCCAGTGGTTAAGAATCCGCCTTGCAATGCAGGGGATGTGGGTTGGATCCTTGGTGGGGAAGCGGGGACCCCGCATGCCTCGGAGCAGCGAAGCCTGTGCCCCGTAATTGCTGAGAAGATAAAAATAAATAAATACAGTGAAAGGGCTGCATGTTTATTTGTAAGGGGCTTTCCAGGTGTGGTATTTGGCTGCAGCTTTAGCCAGGACTTCCCTGGTGGCCCAGACGGTAAGTGTCTGTCCACAATGTGAGAGACCTGGGTTAGATCCCTGGGTTGGGAAGATTCCCTGGAGAAGGAAATGGCAACCCACTCTAGTACTCTTGCCTTGAAAATCCCATGGACGGAGGAGCTTGGTGCAGGCTACTATCCATGGGGTTTCAGAGTCGCGCACAACTCAGTGACTTCACTTTCACTTAGCCAGGTTTGAGGACCTTGGTATGCCCTTGACCCACCATAAGTGCCTACCCCTCTGACCTTATGGTGCTCTTTCTCACTGGACACGGTGATCTCTGGGGCTCGCGTCTGCCTTTCCGGGCAGACCAGGATCCTCAGTTCAGTCTGTGGCACTCCGCTGGGTCTTGGTCTCATCTTGATTCCTCAGCCGGAGGGCAAGCCCTTGCCTGTTTGAACTGTCTGTCGCTCCTCTGAGGTGCTTCCTACAGGGCACAGGTGGGAGCTTTGCTTCTGGCGGTAGATCAGACCTGTCTTTCTTTACAAAGCAGCTCTGTAAAAGCAAAGCCTGACCTTGGGGCCAGTGTTTGATGGCAAAGCAGCAAGGCACCGGTCACACATCTCACAAGCAGGACAGACTGAGGAAGGCCGGAAGAGATCACCCAAGAAGGGGACAGAGCAGGTTGTTCTGAGTCATGTGTGTCTCTTGCTCATTGAGATCAAAATCGCTCCTCCAAAGAGCACCTTTCACTAGTGAACACGTCTTGCCATCACAGTGGCGCTGGTAATGATCTGAGCCTCACAGAGAAAGTGGGGGCTCCCTGCAATTGCAGGTCTGCCTCAGCACCTTAGGTATGGAGGAGGGCAGGTCCCAAGACGTGTGCGGGAAAGAGGAGTGGTATAGTGCTGGGGGAGATGTGTCCTGATGCCCCCCACCCAAGGATGAGGACGCCAGGATGCTCCTCTGGTGAGCAAAGGCTGCTGTGCACCCAGAGAGGGGTGTGATGACTGGCTTTCTCATTTTGGCTTCTCAGCTGTGTAGAGAGGCCCCATGCTCAACTTCGCATGGGCCACCATGCACCTCTCTTTCCATGTATCAGCATAAACTGCTGTTCTCGTGACCAGCGGGGTCATGCAACCCCCCAGATGGTGCTGGTTTCTCTGGGGCTTTGTGATGCCTAATTTGCCTGCCCTCATTTTGTTTTAGCAACAGACTTTCATCAGTTTACCTCTAATGTTTACTTCCAAATTTTGGAAGAAGTCCATCAGTGTGTGAAGAGTATAAAAATCCCCTTAGCATCCTCCTCGTCAGTGTTGGTACAGCTGGCTGGCATGAGCCGCGGGAGCACTGGGGGACAGGGATGAGGAGGGGATCTGGCCAGTCAGAAGCCAAGGTCAGTGCTCCTGGGTGCCCAGACGGGGCAGCAGAGAGCAGCACCCATCACCCCTTATATGAGCTCCCCTGTGGCTGTGCGCCCACAGCACATGCATTGATGAGGGTCACCGTGTCCCTGGCAGCCCCTCCCTGTGGCCTCCCCACGAGCCCTGGATGCTGTGCCCCTCTTGGTATGGTGACTTCACAGAGCTGGGCCCTTTCTGTAGCTTGGAGAACACCATCTCCAAGGTTCCTACCTGTTATCTTCCCCCCTTCTACAGACTGGAGCGTGTGCGGAATTGCAGTCACACCCAACCTGTGAGGCTCACCCTCCCCAAAGCCAACACAGCAACCTCCTTCCTTACTGTCATGAGATTGTGTCACTCGGGATGGCTGATGGCAGTTTATTCCAGGCAGCTCTTGAGCGTTCCTGTACCACGCTCTCTCCTGAGCATCTTCCTGCCTTTTCCTGGGTGATTGTAAAGGACTGAAGCAGACAGAGACTTCGTTTTTGTGGTGTCTCATGGACAGGCGTATTTTCTTTCTTATTTTTTTGGTTTTTAACATAGTAAGATTGGGTCAGCTTAAGTCTTTACTGTACCCTTCTGGAAAAAGCTAAGTCATTATTTGCATGCAGTTGTTTCCATTGCAACAGTGTCTAGCACACATTTCTAGGCAGCCATCGTCAGTTTCTTGAGGGAAGATTCAGGTAGACCATCCATAAAAGTGGGGTCTCTTTCAGTTGGTTCTGCCTGAATCTGAAGTTCATAACAGACAACCAGGAGGTGTACGCCACCTACAGTGACTCTGGGCGGCTCTGCTCCATGAAGCAGACCCCCTTCTGATCAGTCAAAGGGTACTCCGCCCCATCATTAACGATTGTGAATTGGGAGGGGCCACAATATGGAACAGAAGTGATATTTTAACCTATCTGAGCTCATGAATTATTTTTGGATATTTCCTGTTTTCCCACTGTTAGAACTCGCTCTCTCTCTCGGTTCAGATTCAGTCATGTTTTCAAAAACTACCAAAGTCTGTGTCCTACTTAAAGTCAACTCATTTCCCTGTTGCCTGCGGGATGAAATGAAAATGCCTTCTCCTGAGAGCTGCTTGCTAAGCAGTCAGCCTCCTCCTTCAGGCCTGAGCATCTTGAACTTGGCAACGTTCCCCAGTGGCACGCCCGAGCGAGCTGCTTCCTGTGCTGGGGGTCCCCCCCCCCAGGCTTCCTTGTTGACCAGCTCCCTGTCCCCCATCCCTACTGGCCCAAGGGCAGCTTCAGGCCTTTCTGCTCACCCACAACTTCCTGCAGTTTGTTCTGACTCTTGTGAGAACACACTAAATGGACCTTCTGTGCTGATCCTCTTTCTTCCTCACTCTCTGTTAGCTCTTGGAGGCCAGGAGTCTTTATTTCATCTGTTTTCCCAGTATATGTTTAGTTAAAAAAGCCTCTGGAAAGCTCCGCATGTCTGTAAAATCACTGGAGTACCTGGGCTGAGACCCACACCTCAGTGATGTACTTCAGAATGTCAGGGGATTATTTATCCATTCATAGTTCATTCATTTATTCTGCAGAGCTATTACACTCCTGCTTTCTGCTAATTCTTGGATGTTAGATGAGGTACTCTAAATCCTGGAGACTCTTCAGAGCCTCCACCTAGCAAAGATGGAATTGAGGTTAGCAGACATTTTATGAGATTTTGCTTTGGATTCACAGAGTGTGGGTTGTTTTGTTTGTTTGTTTAACTTCTAGTCTCCATCATCCTCCAGATTTGAACTTGAAAGAGCTCTCCCATGTCACTCAGAACTTGTTTGGAGAAAATAGAGAAGCACACACAGTCTCAGAATTTTTTTAAACTATTTATTTTTATTTATTTATCTATTTGACTGGGCCAGGTCTTCATTGCAGCATACAGGATCTTTAGTTGCAGCTCGCAAGATCTGGTTCCCTGACCAGGTTTGGAACCTGGGCCGCGTGCATTGGGAACACAGAGTCTTAGCCACTGGACCACCAGGGAAGCCCCTTCGCATTTCTTATTGACTTTTTAAAAGACAGATCTAGATGCAGCCTTGCACCAGGGTGTTTTGACTTTTCGTAATGTCCTAGCATCAGGGTTTTGTAAAAAAACATTTAGAAACCTTTGATATGACTACTCTGACTGCCATCTATTTGTATTTAAGGCTTTCTGAGCAGAAAAAGAATCACTGAAGCTTTTCTGTTTTATCATCTTGTAGACAAGCCATATGAATAAACAGGGGAATGCTTCTTTCTCAGAAGTTCCTTGGAGCCTCAGCCAGCTGTGCTGAGGTCCCCAGGCAGAGCTGCTCTGAATGTCGCTGTGGGAAGGGACTTTGAGCCCAGGAAAAAATGAGTTCCTGCTGGCGACCTACCAGGCACAGGTTGTGAGGCCATGCCGCTCATCTGGTTGGAGATCTCCAGTGTGTGGCCCTGCTACATGTGAGAGACCTGAGTGGTGGGGTTTTATGGAGCCTCTCAGGTGGCAAACTAACACCAGCCAAGTCTTGCGGACCACTTTTTTCTCAGTTGGCTAAACTTGAGATCTCCAAAGTGGGTACACACAGGATAAGCCACCATGTGCACCAAGAATGCACTGGATCATAGGTCCAGTACGCCAGTTGTCGTTCAGTCACCCCGTCGTGTCTGATTCTTGGCGACCCCAGACTGCAGCATGCCAGGCTTCCCTGTCCTTCAGTATCTCCTGGAGTTTGCTCAAACACATGTCCATTGAGGTGGAGAAGCTATCTCACCATCTCATCCTCTGAAGTTGCAATACTTTGGCCGCCTGATGTAAAGAGCCAACTCCTTGGAAAAGACCCTGATGCTGGGAAAGATTGAGAACAGGAGGAGAAGGGGACGGCAGAGGATGAGGATAAGTATGTTAATACAGCAGGGCACATACCCGCTTTAAAAGGAAGCATGCATCTATCCGTGGTGGGGCCACGGTTTTTCTTACACTAGGGGGGTTGTGTGCTCAGCACAGATTGGAGGCCACTGTGTTAGCTAGTCATCATTGATCTAGAACAAAGAGGGGCAGTTTTCACATGAGTGTATAAAAATAAGAAATTTAAAGTAAGCATTACTTGTATAAATCAAGTATGGTAATTTCCCTCACAGCATTGTATGATGTATTGGTGTGCCCTTCATAACACTTGTGTTATTTCCTGCAAAAATCTAAGAGTGTGAGCTGTCATATTTTAAATACTCTATTGTTAGCCTCTGGTATGCATAATAGAATGAAACAGTTTCTAGGGGGAGTAGACACAGTCAGTGCTGTGATTGTATATGATATAAAACTTCAGAGGTAGGTGGTAAGGGGGAATTTTTTCTTTAAGTGTATGCTTCATTTTGGGGTTACCAAGTTATGGGTATGTTGAACAGTGTTTTATAACCCCCATGTTTCTACTACGTTTGTATTTTTTCTTTCTTGTCAAAAAAGTGAGAATAAGACAGCCAAGGCCAGGTAATAATCATGAAGGTCAGTGGTGGTGGTTTGGCTTCTTGGTTCTGAGACTTAGACCCTAGAAACCACACCCTTGTTGCTTACATTTCTTGATCAATTAAGAAAAAACATCAGATGCTTTGCAGTGAGAAATACAGCCTCCACACACAGCACGATAGACGAGGGAAAGCCTTCTTTTTCCAGCACTAGAAACACCTTAGAAAACCGTATTGAGATGGGGAAGCCTCTGGAAGATGCCTCGACTTGACTGCACCTGAAGTCCTCCCCAGCCAGGTAAGATGTTGAACTCCCCAGGGCTGAGCCGTAACCAGCTGCTCCAAGAGACAACCTCTGTTCAGTTCCAAGTTGTCTGTCAGTATCTTTCTGACTGCTTCAGATGAAGTGTTTTTGGTTGTTGTGTTTTGTTTTTTTTTTTCCCTAGCTGCACGGCTTGGCTAATGAAATCTTAGTTCCCCGATCAGGGATCACACCCGTGCTTCCTGCAGTGGAAGCATGGGGTCTTAACCACTGGACCACCAGGCAAGTCCTGCTTCAGAAGGAATTCTTGTCACCCCACCCCAATCACAGGCATGTTAGCAGTGACAAGTGAAGTATACCTCTGTGGGTATCCTTAGATTCCAGCAGAACTAACAGTGGAATCTCCGGCAGGGGAGTAAAGCACAGAGGTACTTTAATTGCCATCACTACTAACAGGACGAGGTTCATGGGTACTCACTGAGCACTATGGCAGAGACAAGCAGGCTGCCAGCTCCGAAAAGTTCCCTGGCAGTCACCAAAGTCACCCCCTCTCTCCCACTCCAGCATCTCATCGGAATGCAAGGGATGTGACGATATGGATGGTCCTGACAATGCTGTTTTTAAAAGCAAGTCTGATTCTTCAAATGTTAACACCTGACGAACTCTTAGTAGTTTCAAGGTACTGCCTTGGAAGTTGAGCTGTGGATCATCCCTTCCTGATCATCCGTCTTCTCTGCCGATTAACTAGTGAAACCTCCTCCATCTCTGCAGGGGGGAGGGCTTAGGAACTGTAGGGACCTCGTTGGATTTTTGTATTCCAATCAGGGTCCATAAGTGCCTTCAGCATCCACGTTTCTTGTACCCTAGTTAATAGTGTAAATATGTTTGTGGAAAGCCATGGAGTCTGAGCCCTCTGTTAAGCAACCAGTTCTCAGGATTAAAGAGGCAGCAGGGTATTCTTCCATCTTTAGAGCAGTCTCTGGGTTCCCCCTTTATGAACCGACAGAGGCTTGTGATGGAGCTTGAACAGGTGATCCAGCGGGCACATAAGCAATGTTACAGCCTTTGTGACTTCCTTGGTTATCTTTGGAATGCAGTTTGACAGGAAGGTTCTGGCCTCCAAATAATTCACGTTTTATTGGTCCTTCTCGTGGCCCGCCTTCCAGTGCTAATCAGTTTGCAGCAACCTAAGAGGTCTTTTGATGAATGGTCATTTCAGCTCTTTGTAAACACTTCTGAATTGGGACATTTCTCTATGAACAGCCCAGATAAACAAAGGGTCCAGTGTACTGGGTTTAGTTGGTATTTTTAACAAGTTTGTTGAACTGGCCTTCTTCATACCAGTCCATTCTTGGAATTCTAGACATGACTGCTGGGAGCCATCTGAATGCTGTCTTTAAGCCTAAAGCTTTTGTCATCTGTTTTCGTAGCAGTTCCACCCTGAGTTTGTGGTCCAGAAGCTCTAGATGAGAAAATTGCTTTCCAGGTTTGGACTAGGGGATTTTCCTTGTCACAGAAGGGGGACCTTACTGAGGTGTTAATACATTGCTGCCTGAGTCAGTGTTAGGAGGTATGAGGTTGCAGAAGATTGGCTAGTAATGTCTTCCATGGACACAGACGAGGAGTGGACTAGTAATGTCTTTCATAAGTGATAACCCGCTGTCAGTCTGTTACTCTGTAGCTACCACCCTCAGGTCATTCCCCACCAATACCTGAAGCTAGATATTGGGGATTTCACAGCACCTGGGTGAGGTGTCCTGTTAATGAAAGAGTCGCCTGAGGAACATCAGGAATTAGCCTCTGAATTCAACAATGTCTGAGGCTAGAATTCCCTCTCTCCCCAGTGAAAAGTAGCTTTTCTGCTATATATAGTGTTCATCCTGCATTTTCAAAGTTTTTTTCAGTAGCATAGACCTTGGTTCTGTGAAGGATCTTCCAGATACCGGCATCTGAGCTGATGGCTGTTCCGTAGGCAGACAGGACCTCCCCCACAAATCTCTCCACTAGAGATAAGAACTGTTAATACAGATTAAACCCCACAGCGCCAAACTCGCAAAGACTGGGTTTGTCGCTTATGCTAGAACATGAAGGCTTCACAATATTGATTGGGATGTACGCTGCTAAACAGAGATCTTCTGGTAATAGTTTTTATAAGAGGATTTGATTTGGGGATAAAATTTCACTTACGATTTTTGACCCACTCGTGCCTTTGCATAAAATTCTGAAAAACTAGGGTAAATAGTTAGATACTCTTACTGACTTCTTTTGTCATGGGTATTTTTATACATCATGAAACAAAGACCCTTTTGGCTCATGGCAGAAAGATTTTTTTCCCCCTGCTTTTAAGGGAATTTTATCTACCAACTCAGTGGATATAATTTTTTAGTCTTCATGTTTCAAGGACGATTTCACTTTCAAGTGTCAAAATGCTTAATCCAGTTTCAAAAATCAACTTCGGTTCTACTTAGAAATCAACATGTCATTAAGCCGCTGAGATTTCCTGTGTGAGAATGCAGGGGTGGGTGGGCACATGGTGCCCGGGGGACCGTGCTGAGGGTGGTTACAGGAGTGTAGGGGAGACGGTCTGGGGCAGAGATGTTGGCACGCTCTGGGTACCACCTGCAGAGGGGCAGTGGGGCCCTTGAGATGCTGCAGAATGGACCATCCTGAGCAGAAGGCAAGTGCGCCTATTTATTCCTCAGTAACCCTCAAAGTCCCCAGCTCCCTTAACTCGGGTGAGCGGTTCGACCGTGCGGGGACAATCAGTGCAAACATCTCCGCTTCTCAATCGGTGCAGCTCGATGCCAGGGGCTCGGCTGACTGCAGCCCTGACACCACCGTCTTGTCTTCCGCCCTCCCAGCCAGCCTCTCCCCAGGCTGAGCGCAGTGCCTTGCACCTGGTGGGACCTCAATACAGTCTTGTTGAATTGAAACGGGTCCTTCATGCCCGGTCCTTATATCCCAGCACCTGGGGAGGGGCCCATCACAAAGGGCTTTCCATGGAGCCATTGACGGCTCTGAATTGGTCCTTAGCGCACCGCCCCCCCCCCGCCCCCCCCCAACCTCTCCGGCATTGACGCAGTGGATCTCCCCACCCTTTTCCAGTCAGCACATCTGTCCTGTCGCTGGTACAAAGGACAGAGCTGGGTAGGGGGCAGGGGGCCTCGACTGAAGTCTGATATAACTTCCCCAACAAACCCTCACTGTCTGTCTGTGTGACGCTGCTGGCACAAGAAGGCCCGTCCATCTGTGGGTGCGGAAGCATGTTTAGTCGCCAGCTTTGGGTCAGTTTTATATATGTTTTCCTCTGATGAGCTTCTGTAGCGTGTTGGGGTATGAAATCAATTTTAGGCCTATAGGGTTTCTTACAGACTTGCCTGGATCTTACTTTCCAGAGAAGCAAACAGAAGCGTGATCCAAAATGAAATTAGATCTTTCTTTACAGGGTAGAGACTGTGTGTTTTCTGAGTTGCAAAGCAAGCAAGCAAACACAACCTGGTTTCCTAGATAACACGTTCTCAAACTGTTTATCAGGCTCTGCCTTGCTTTGGGGAATCAGAGGAGGAGGGTGAGGCTTCAAGTCTAAGAGGAGGTGGAGGACGGGGAAGCTGGGGGTCTTGGGCCCAGAAGAGGCCTCGTGGGTTGAAAGCAGGAGGAGGGGCAGGAGCTGGAGGGAAGCCTACAGGGGAGAGTGATACAGGCTCCCCTCCCCCAGGGCTCTGCTCCAAGTTACACTGATGGGAACCTTTGGGGTTGATTTATCAGTGGGTTCCTAATCCCCCCAAGGAAAGCAAGGAAGCGGTGACCACAGGACACACACAGAGGGAGAAACTGGAGACTTCTGTTTATCCAGATGAGTTTAGTCTGCGATTAAACGCCCTCAGGCCAGAACGTTTGCATTTGTGGTCCAAGGTGCCTGGCGCCCAGCCTGAGCACAGGGTCTAGGGTGGGCTCTGAGCAGCAGCCCACCTCCCCGCCCCCGCCGACCCCTTGGGCCACCATTCCCATGCCCAGAGCACAGTTTGCCCGGCAAGGACCCGTCCTCTCACCCCCTAGGGCTCTAGAGACAGATGCAAAATGTCCAGACCAAGTGTCATGCTACCCCACCAGCCTCAGGGGAAAGCAAGGCTCATCCTTTCTAGTCCCACCCACAGGCCACTCAGCCAGCTTCCCCAGTAGCGAGACTGTGACCACACTGGAGGTTTTGCAGTCCCTTTCTGCCTGAGTCTGGTGCCGATTCTGTGTGCTGACCCCTGCCTTCCTGAGCATCCCTATCTGTGCCCAGCGCATCTCCCTGCATGGCCCAGGCCACCACCTCCCAGGCAGTGAGGCTGCCATTGAGTGGCCTTGTTCATCCTTTCATTCACATCCGTCTCTCTGAGCACAGCTGCGGTCAGCCTGCCATGTCTCAACCCCAGTCAGCAGTTCAGAGACATGGAACAAAGAAAAGGTGAGGGGGACCTCATCGCTCCACAGGCGCCCTGCTGGCTCCTGCCCATAAAGGTGGAGGAGGTCTGTCTTCCTTTCTCCCCCATCTGCAGAGACCAACCTGTAGAGACACAAACCCCACCCCTACCCCGAGGGCCCACCCTTCGAGTCTTCACCCTGCCCCCACTCTGGAGGTGTGGGGTCGTAGTCCACTCCTGGAAACTCGGAAGTCACTTACAACAGCCTGGCCTCGTCCTCTCCCCATCGCCTCCCCCGGGACAGTGCCTAGCACATAGTGTATTTCTATAGGAAGAACCTTTTAGCCTTAGACTCTCCCATCAACCTCATTGACTGTCACTTTGCAACCGTCCCCTTGTAAGGATGACCTAGCTCTCAGGTGGCCAGTGCATCTCCTGAGCCCAGGATGTTTGGCCATTTGATCTAGGAGAACAGAAACAAAGAGCATCTCAAGGAAAGTCAGTTGTATTATCACACACAGTTCTGTTTAAACAGAATGAGGTAGAATATCGAGGGGGAAAAAAAATCACAGGAAGGAAGAAGGGGTTTAAAAATAAAAGAGGTGACATTAAAACCAGAGAGATGATCCTGCTTTTTTTTTTTTTAAGTGTTGCTTTAAAATATCTGAATCTAACAAAGAGAAAGCAAATAGATCCTTCTCTTCCTAAGACTTAGGGTAGCTACTGCCATTGATTGGGTTTGGCATCCCAGATGAAATCTGAGATCTAATCAGTGCTCAGCAGAGAGGCCTGTAATTGATTATTAATGTCTGTCAAGGGCACGAGGAGGAGGACTGGCTCAAGTGTCATGCATTTGCCGTCTTTCCTGACCAGGCTTTTCCACATCCGCCATCCGTCCTCCTGCCCTCAACCCGAGAAGATTATTGTGAAGGTGAAACAGAGAAAGCTCAGCTGGACCTAACTAAGCTGCAGTAAACTGACTCGGCCATTCATTCAGTTCTGCATTGTTCATTCAAAAAGTCACTCCATGGTGCACAGGGCCAGTATATTGGAGAAGGCGGAAAGCAAAGACTCACTTGCTGCTTCAAATCCCTGTGCTTCTGACTTTGGAGATAGAACATGAAATATAACTGATTACAGTACATGCAACCGCTAGTTATACTGTGTGCTTCAGTGCATGCTCGGTCGATTGAATCGTGTCCGGCTCTTTGCAACCCCGTGGACTGTATGTTGCCCGCCAGGCTCCTCTGTCCATAGATTCTCCAGGCAAGAATACTGGACTGGGTTGTCATGCCCTCCTCCAGGGGATCTTCCCAACCCAGGGACTGAACCCATGTCGCCTGCGGTGTCTGCTGCATTGCAGTTGGATTCTTTTCCCTTGAGCCGCTGGGGAAGCCCTAGTTATACTATGACACCCTAAAATAAAAGCTGCTCAGTGTGATAGGTGATGGTTGTTTGGTACCTGATGAGCAGTTTTCTGTTTGTTTTCTCTTGTGTGTGTGTGTGTTCTGTCAGCAGCTAAATGCTTTCCCTCAAAAAGCACAAAAAGTAATGTTTGGGGTTCAGGAAGAGGACAGAGAAAAGTCCCGGATGGGTCACCAGATGAAGCTAAACATATAGCTCTTTGGCAGACCTTTCAGATACACCCCTAGGATATGTGGGTTGGTTTTCCCTGAAAGCATTCGTGCTTTTGAGACTTCAGGATTCTGTGCACGGTAACCTTGGGGAGAGACTCTCTGTGTACTCTTTCAGCTCCTCATTTCATTTCTGAAGACAGACGGGATTTACCTAATTGCAGTAACCTAAGATAGAATACCCTGCAGTTGGGGAATTGATGAAATATTCCACTCAGAAGTTTATGTAAGAAAACCAAGTCTCTTTCTGAAGTGCAATTGTGGTCTCTCGTCACTTTCCCTCCTTTCCCTCTGTGGCGAAGGAGACGGGCAGAGGGAGTCAGCCAGTGCCAGGAAAAGCACTGGCTTTGGGAAGATGTCTTGCATTTCCCCCAAAGGTTGGTTGGTTTTGTATCATCGCCTAACACCGTGGCTGTGGGGTTCCTTTGAGAAGGTTGTGTGCCTCGGCGTCCTCTCTGCAGGTTCTGTGGACGAATGGGGGGTGTGCAGGAGACCTGGGGCTTCCGCTCAGGACCCCTGCAGGATGCCTCCTGGGGCTGTGGCTTTAACATGCTGGAAGGAGAGAGGGCAGCCCCCTTCCACTGAGAGTCAGTGCTAGTAAATCCCCGTCTACACGTTCAGCTAAAAATAAGGCTTGTGAAGTGCTTGTTCCTTCCTGGAGACAGACCCTGTTTTCTTGATCCTCCCTGGTCGTTCCGGGGCCAGAGCAACATGGCAGAGCTGCTGCCTGCTGAGGGAGAACCAGCTTTCCGAGACCTGGAAACTGTCCTTGCTTGAAGGGCCAGCCTTCTGAGTCAGGAGGCTGACCGGGTGCTCAGTTTTCCTTGGCTTTTACAGTGGTCTCTTGTGCCCCTGTTTCATTTTGTGACCCCACATAGGTCCCTGTTCCAAGCTCACATTTAGCCTGTATCTTTGAGCCCCATCACTTCGGATGATGCTGTGTTGTTTGTGACGGCTGATACTGGCTTCTCACTGTACTTGATCCTGTGAGGTGAAGGCAGCTGCCTGGGGCCCCCTAAACGGGAAGACAGTTCTGCACTGAGATGCTCCTTTTCTCTGTGTATTTCCCATTCCGGTTCCTCCCTTGCCCTCAAAAATCCTGTACCCCAGCCACCTACGTCTACTTCTCACTGGCAGACACGTCTCTCTACTTTGTCCTGCGAGACCCGGTCCTGTGAGTTCTGCCTTCAGCTTGTGTCTCGGCTCTGACCCTTCCCTTCCACCCCCACTACCCTCACCCGAGTCCCCCCTCCCCACCCTGACAGTCACCTCCCACGCTGGAGCCGTCATAGGCGTCTGACGACCGTCTACTCTCATGGGGATCTCAGGGAGGCATGTCAGCCCCATTGCCTGCCTGTCATGAACTGCCTGGTGGTCCCAGGTGTCTGGGTGCCCCCCGCCCCAGCACTCCCCTCTGCCTCCCCCTGCCGGGCCATTCTGTGAGGCCCAAATGCCACCTCCACCAAAGGCTCTCCCCGGTCCCCCGTCATCCTCTGCGTTTCATCGTGTTTCTTGGACACCATGCTTCCGTCTGTTATCTTACTCTGCAGTTTCATATGCAGATGGTCCCCAGCTTACAAGGGTCAGACTTAATGATTTTGTGACTTTGTGTCAATTTGGAAGTAATACACACTCAGTCCTGATCGGAGTTTAGATTTTGAATTTTGGTCTTTTCTGGGCTAGTGATAGGTGGTGCAGTCTTCTCCCATGATGCTCGCAGGGGCCTTCAGCCACAGCTCCCAGTCCGCCTCTTGGTCACAGAGGGTCAGGCAACCAGCACGCTTACAACCGTTCTGCACCCAGACCAGTATCTGGTCTTCATTTTCAGTGTAGTAGTCAGTTACATGAGAGACTTCTTGATTATAAAACAGTGTTTGGGGCTTCCCTGATGGCTCAGTGATAAATAATCTGCCTGCCAATGCAGGAGACACGGGTTCAATCTCTATCCCGGGAAGATCCCACAACCACGGAACAACTAAGCTGGAGCACCATGGCCACGGCACCGTGGACTGCAGAGCCCGTGCTCCTCCGCAAGAGAAGCCGCTGCAACGAGAAGCCCACACGCTGCAATTAGAGAAAAGCCCGGAGGACCCAGCACCACCAAAAGTAAATAATAATTTAAGACAAGCGGCCAGGCTTTGTGTTAGATTTTCCTCATCTGGAGGCTAATGGAAGTGTTCTGAGCACGTGTAAGGCACATTAGGCTAAGCAATGATGTTCGGTAGGTTAGGTAAATTAAACAGATAGGGAGGTAACCTGATCGTAAGTTGGGGAAGATCTGTACTTGCCTGCCTATCCCCCCTCCTCCACCCCCACCAAGCCATCAGCTTCCCGAGGGCTGTTCCTTATGCTTCTCGGAAAGTTTGTGGAGTCAAGTTGAATCTCTTCAGTTGGTTGGAGCCCTAGAAGGTGAATGACCTCAGGATTTTCAGATGAAAGTGACTTCTCAGAGTATCTTAAGCGTGACTTGAAAATTTGGCAAACCACCTTCTGTTATCAGTTTTTAAAGGTGAGGGACAGAATAGAGGGTGTTCATTATTCATAACAGTTATTACTATTAATTAGACTTCCCGGGTGGCTCTAGAGGCAAAGAACCGCCTGCCAATGCAGGAGACAAAAGAGACACGGGTTCAATCCCTGGGTCAGGAAGATCCCCTGGAGGAGGTCATGGCAACCCACTCCAGTGTTCTTGCCTGGAGAATCCCATGGACAGAGGAGCCTGGAGGGCTAGAGTCCATAGGGTTGCAAAGAGTCAGACACGACTGAAGCAACCTAGAACGGACTGTTAATTAATAATCACACTAACATTCTCTCTTGCCTCACCTTTTCTGCAAGGAATTCCAGTTATCCCACCCGCAACATCCCATGGTCCTGTATGGGGCCCGCACTGATGCCCCGGCTGTATGTCAGACAACATCACTGCATCCACTCAGCCCCGCATGTCTGCCACACCACCCTCATTTCTCGTCCTCCCCGCCTCTCTCCTCCTGCTGCTCCTGTGCCTGCTCCAGCGGCGTGTAGGTCCAGGCCTGAGATCTTGCTTTCCCTTTTGAGGAGAGAGTTGCTCATCCCTGTGGAGGCAGTGAAACGGGAGCTCAGAAGTCAGAGGCAGGCAGTCCATCCCGGAGGAGTACTTCCAGGCACACTAGGTGTATTGTTTTTTGTTTGTTTGTAAGTGAGACAAACGTGCTTTTCAAAAGACAGTGTGTGTGTGCGCTCGCACTCCCTGAGTCGGCTTGAACATCTAACACCTACCAGCTCCCTGACGGGAACATTCGTGGCAGATAAAAGACATTAAGAAGTCCTAAGAGTGAAGCGGGATGAGTCACAGGGAAAGCAAGCCTTGCCAGCGCCGCGTGGAGCAGCGGGTTGCAAAATTTTGCTCACACCTCATGTGAAGGAGGGGGTGGGGGGGCCAGGGGTGGGTGTAATAGTCTCCCTCCCTTGAGGTCCCCCCACCACCACTTCCCAGCAGACCCAGGACACCCTGGCTCCCTGCATGCCCTGCTGGGCTCATCTGAGTCCTGAAGGCTTTCTTTGCCAGCTGTGGGCTGCTTTTGCCCCAGACACGTGAGACTGAGCCCTGAGTGGTTGTTTGTCACTCTGCATCTTCCGTCACCACCCTGGGAAAGCAGCAGGAGGGCGTGGCCCTGCCGAGGAGGCTGGAGAGATCAGAATAGTTGCCTGCCTGCGGAAGAGCTGAGAAGATTTATAACTGGAGATCACAGGAAAAGTAGGTTTCCAGTGTCCCTGGGCATGCGGTGTGTGTTCTCTTTAAGGTTCTCGTGCACCCTGGCCACACTTGCTTCCAGCATTGCTTGCTGTCTTGCACCCCAAGGGGCAGGGAGGAGACTTGCACCCAGCCCTCTGTGGGGCTGGGGGCTTCGACAGAGCCTGCTGTGTTTTGAGGTCTGTGTAGTCATGCTCAGAGCTCCTCCGGGAACTGTGGGGTTCATCAGACTGGAATGAGCAGGGGAGGATGCCTAGACATTTGGTGGGAGATGGGTTTGGGGAGCAATGAAAATGAGTGACTTGATGGAAAACTGGGGATTGGAGCAGCTGGGGAGATCTTAAAACCCCCAAATGTTCCTGGAAGAGCCTCCACACCAAAGCCTGTTGTTTGTGTGTATCCACGTCTCTTTAGAACCTGTGGCCAGTGCTTCAGGGGCCTTCACAGAAGGGGAACTCAGAGCCACAGGCTTGCCTTTCCCCAGAGCTAGTGAGAACCCCAAGTCACAGCCTCACAGGCGTGCCTGTGCACACATCTAGGGACCTGGGAAGAGATGATGCTGGCATTCAGTTCAGCATGCCCCCTTCCTATAGTTGGGGCCATGGGATTAGACCATGCCTTGATATAATACTGCTTTGGGGGTGCCTCCTGCCTGTGTTGGGGACACACCTGGGTCTGCCAGGTGCAGCCATGCTCCAAAGACCATTTTGTATTCTGAGGGCAAGCTCTTCTGCAGAACCACTGATGCCTTTGGCTAGGTTCTAGGAAATTCAGTCACGGGTGGGCTGTTGACCTCTGTGGTTATGAGAACTCCGGGGCTCTGGGCCAACCCTCCGTGCCCCAGCCCATGGCTCGGAAATTCAGTCAAATATGGGAAGCCGGTCCTTTCACCCTTGGAGTCACAATGTGACTTTTGTAAAGAAATGTGTTAAGAAAACGTGTTTTCTTTTTTATTTATGCAAATTTTAAACCCCACTTACAATCAAACCTGGAATAAAACTCACAAGATTTGAACAACTCATTGGAGCCTTGCCTCTGTCTTTTTCTGTGTAGGTCTGTTTCTTCATAATTACTGCTCTCACTAATAGAACGCAGTGTATTTAGCCAGGGTATAGAGTTCCCATTATTTCTGAGACCACAGTGGCCCCACTGGAAATTCAGAAATGGAACTTCTTTTATTAGAAAGTTTGGAAGAAGGTATCAAAAAGAGGGGCTTCCCAGGTGACTCAGTGATAAAGAATCCGTCTACCAATGCGGAGACCCGGATTCGATCCCTGAATGGGGGATCCTTTGGAGGAGGAAACGGCAACCCACTCGAGTATTCTTGCCTGGAGAAGTCCACGGACAGAGAAGCCTGGCAGGCTACAGTCCATGAGGTCACAGAGTTGGACATGACTTAGTGACTAAAACAACAAGAATCAAAAGGGGAGGAAAGGAAGAAAAGCAAAGAAACTAGCCACAGATCTGCCTCAGCAAACACCCCAGTCACTGTGTGCAGCGGCGGAGAAACAGCATTGCTGTAGCCAGCTGGCAGGAGTTGGGGGTGTGGACTCCTTCACCTTATTCCTCTGGCAGGAGCCCTGGTTCCTGCATTCATCATTTGGGGCTTAAACAAGGGGTGTCGTTGGGAGAAAGGGTTTTCTTTTTTAACTGCTTTTTCAGGTACGGTGTTTTCCCCCACCCCCACCATACTGCAATTTACCCAGGAAGTTAATTGCCTTATTCTTCTCCATTGACCTTGAGAGGATTTCGTATCTGAGAAAAGTGACATTTTGGTTTTCTCATTTAGAAGCACAAAGGAAGTTGGGAGAGATAGTGTTTGAACCTGATTCACACTTTGGGAAGAAGTGCTCTGGTTAAATTACAGGCTCCTGGAACTGGGAGCAAAGATAATACTGTTAGAGGTGTGCATTAAATATGATTAATGGGACAATAGGGATAACATCGATGCCCCTTTGTGAAGACAGCAGTGACTCGCATTTCATCTGTGAAAACGCATGCAGGTTGAAGGATGCGAGTCCATACCCGTGAAGGTTTGAGATCGCTTTAACTCCCCACTTCCCTGGCGGGAGCAAGCACTCCTAAAAACCCGTTGCCTGCAGCTTCTGAACATGCTGTTTCAGGAAAGGGAGGGATGCGTTCCCTGAGAAACACAAGTAGAAATGCCAACACTTTGGTGGAGGGTCACTAGGAGAAGAGTTAATGGAAAGAAAAGAACGGCAGACGTCAGTAGCCTGAAAAGACAAGGGGCTTAAACCAGCCCGAATCAATGGCCGTGCTACTTGACATTGGTGAAGGATGGCCAGTTTGGTTTTGCCCATGAAGTAAAGGCTCTGGTTCCCGTCGGATCCCATTCCACCCCGGAGCCGGGCCGAGGGCTGCTCATTTGTGGTGCCAGCAGAGGCTTCTGGAACACATGTGGGTGATGCTTTAGGTAGCCTCATCTCTAGCGGGGAGAATCGAAGCTCTCATTCAGCTGACAAGGAAAACCCATGTTTAACATGCAGTCATTCTGGAACGCTAATGATGGCGGGGCGAGGGCAAAATGGAGCTGTCACCTGGTGCTCTTGGGGATCTGTGATGTCTTTGTCTCTTCAAAGATGAATAAAATATAAGGTGGGTAGGACTTTCATATATATATATATATATATATATATATATATATATATATATGAAATTTTTTGGCCACATGGCATGCAGGATCTTAGTTCCTTGACCAGGAATGTAGTCCACACCCCCTGCATATGGAGTCTTAACCACTGGACCCCAAGGAAGTCCTTTGATAAGACTTTTCCTGGGTGTTAGGGTGATGGTGGATGCCTCTCCTTATACCCTACAAATTGTTTAGGGGCTCATGCAACAATCTTGAAAGGCAACACGAACTTGAAATCATTTGTCTTTTCAGCATCAAAGTCAGAGTAGCTTTTTCATGTTTGTATACATCAAGTAAAAAATAGAAGAGTTAATAAGTTAACCCTTTTGGGGAATTTTAATTCTTCTGTTTCTTAAAAAAATACTTTGTGGAACTTCTCCAGAGGTCCAGTGGTTCAGACTCCGCCTTCCAATGCAGGGGGCTCAGATTAGATCGCTGGTCAGGGAATTAAGATACCACATACCACGTGGTGTGGCCAAATACATAAATAAATAGGACTCTAAAGAAAAGATTGTTTAAAAACATACTTTGTTTCCTTTTGTCTTTGGAAAGCACCACAAGTGACTTATTTGCTTTCAGTTCTCTCCTAGATTCTGATTTACCTTCTAACCATTAAAACAGAAATAGTTGATATTCACCTGGCTTTTAAAAATGAAATTTACTGTTTTAACCTTTATTATTTTTGAATTATTATTATCATCCCCAGTACCCATGGCTCATTTATTGGGGTGTGAAAAACAAAATCGATCAAAATTAGTTCTTCTCTCCCATTGTAGACCTACCCTCTCTGTTCACCAGGTCCGTCAGCTAAAACACTTTGGATAGGTCTTGTTTATGTCTGAGTCCTTTCAAATGACTGATTCCTACCCAATAACTCCCAGGCTGGCTCTTAGGCACTTGTCTGCCAAAATATGCTAACTGCCTCCCTGAAAATGGATGGTGTGTTAAGAGCTGCTGAGGGGCTCAGCAGTATCTGGGACCAGGTTATCACAGGATCACGGTCGGGCTGACCACTGGACAGGCAGCACCAAACACAGGGGACGATCCACCAAATCAAGATAGGAACCGAGGCAGCTCTAGGTTCATCAAACAAAGTATATTCACACATGTATATGGAATCTAGAAAAATGGTACTGATGGACCTATTTGCAGGAAAAGAAAAGAGAAAGCAGATGTAGAGGGTGGACTTCTGGACACAGTGGGAGAGGGAGCGAGTGGGATGAATGGAGAAAGTAGCATCAACCTACATGCACGCTCAGGTGTAAGATGGACTGCTGGTGAGAAGTTGCTGTGTGGCCCAGGGGGCCCAGTTTGGCGCCGTGATGGCCTGGGGGAATGGGAGGCTCCAGGGGGCAAGAGGGTGTATGTATTATTATGGCTGATTTGCATTGTTGTATGGCAGAAAACAATACAACATTGTAAAAAAAAATTTTTTTAGTATATTTTTAATGTGTTAAAGCAAAAATAAAGGATGGGAACAGAGGTCTGAGAGAGGGCGATTGTGCTGAAGAGGCAGTGAGAGAATTAGAAGGAGCGGAGCGGAGGTGGGAGGCACTGGGGGCGTGCGAGCAGTAGGGACAGGGTCTCCGGCAGAGCATGAGTGGAAATGTAGGAAAAAGAAGCAGCCAGCCAGGAAGACAGCTGATAGGATGATGACAAGCAGGTATGCATTCCAAAGCCTGTTCCCAAAAGTGGACGTGGGAGACGCTGGGAAATGGGAACACCAGGCATGACCCCCTCTGCAGAGGCCTGGCAGGGTTGGCAGACACAGTGGGCAGCTGCTGCTGAGAAGTGGGGAGTCCGTCCTGGAAGACTTGGGAAGCTGAGAGGGAAGGGGTGAGCAGGATAGACTTGGGGGGGACCGCCCAGAGAGGGCTGGCTGTGCCTTATTATGGAGCTGCCTTTTTAATGATATGTTATCTTTTGATTATATTGTTGGATTCAAGTGGTTAAATTTTTTTTTTTAATTTATTGAAGTATAGCTGATTTACAATGTTTTGGTAGTTTCTGGTGTACAGCAAAGTGATTCAGTTATATATATTATATATTTTTCAGATTCTTTCCCATTGTAGGTTATTACAAGATATTGAGTATAGTCCCCTGTGCTATATAACAGACCTTCATTCATCATCTGCTTTATACACAGTAGTGTGTCTCCACTGCTTGCAGACTCCTGGTTTATCCCTCCCTCCCCTTTCCCCTTCAGGACCATACGTTTGCTTTCTAAGTCTGTGAGTCTCTTACTGTTTTGTTGGTAAGTTCCTTCATGTCATATTTTAGATTTCACACCTAAGTGATGACATGTGGGTATCTGTCTTGCCTTTTCTTTTATTTCACTTTTAGTATGATCATCTCTAGGTCCGTCCATGTTGCTGCAAACGGCACTATTTCATTCTTTTTATATCTGAGTAGGATTCCATTGTACACACACACACAGGATCTGCTTTTGTAGTTGACCGACCACGTGCCTGCAGCCCGACCTCTGAGGAGTCACCCTGCACACTGGCCCCAGCCTCCTCTGTGACAGTGTCTTCAGCCGTCTCTAGCCCTCCAGGGTCTAACTTTCCTCCAGAGACACAGTCAGGAAAGCGAGGGCAGTGTCATTGTGTCGGTGATGGGAACTTAGTAAGGTAGACAGCAGCTTCACCTCCACCTCCAAAGTTGGGGAACTGCTGTTGAAGCCAGTACTTGGAAGAGGGGAGCTCCTAGACTGAGTAAAAGAACCTGAGGCTTCAACACATGTCTGGAAAGAGGGTGTGTGAAGCAGGCTTTGGAGTCTCAGAATCTAGAAAATTCTAAAGAGAGTACGATCCCATCTTTGCCGGGTAGAACAGTCTTTTTTTTTTTTTAATCCTAGTGTTTTGGTATGTGCTGGGCATACTGTATGTTCCTAGACAAGCAGCAGCCAGACAGAGTTGAGAAGAATCAGGAAACCAATTTGGTTCCAGTGACTCCCCAGTGGTTGTCTGGCCTCCACGGCGTCGGGCTGGAGGAGCTCCGAGAGGTCTGAGCATCTGGGCTCGTGTGGCACCAACTGCGGCCCCTCAGGCAAACTACAGGTCTCTCCACATGGTCACTTCCTTTACCTCTAGAATATGAATGGCCAAATCCCCGATCACAGTAGGATAAAACAAAAGTGGAAGGCCCTTTACCATCGTTTGAGGAACCCAGGAATGGTGCACCCCTGGGATATGGCTCAGAGAGGAGCCCCGGCAGAAGTTAGCCGCTGTTACCACACGGTCATACCTCAGCGGTGGCCATGGGGATGCCACCCACCTAGGTGGCAGGCACCAACTCATGCTTCTCATGAATTAACCCACCCCAGCTTCATATTGCAAGTTATCAACACACTGCCTATAATCAGAGATCTGGAAGGTACATTTTTGTAACTGCCACCAAGGATGGAAGGAGAAGTGGAAAGACGCATAGAAGGAAAGATGTAAGGAAATATGGATGGATGGCTAGATGGTGGGTGAATGGATGATGGCTGGTTGGCTGGATAGTGGCTAGGTTGATGGATGGATGGAGGATGGATGATGATGGGTGAATGGATAGATGATGGATGGACAGATGGAGGGAGGAAAGGAAACTGTATCCACAGTCCAACCTCTCTTTGACCTTTCGATCCTCCTCCCATAGCAATACAGAGAATTAGTAAGACTTTGTTTCCATTTAAAAAAAAGTTACCGGGCTCCTACTATCCCTGGTCCATACACTTATCCCCATTGAGCTCACTAAGAAAGGACAGTGAACATAGCTGGTAATGACTTGCGTGCCCAGCGGAAGTGATAAGGGCCCTGTGCAAAGGGCACATAGAGGAGGTGTAATGACTGCCCACTTGGAGTGGATGATGTGGATAACGCTCCATTGACGTGCCGCCCCTCCCTCGTAGGAAACTGCAGATAATTTCCCTGGTTTGAGTGTAGTTTCCATTGGAGGTGGTGGGGGGACCTGAGGGAAACAGTAGGAAATGTAGGTTAGGACCTTCTTATGAACAGCCCTAAATATCAGCCGAAGAAACATGGTGTTTCTTTTTTTTCTGTTGAGCATGAAATTACTGGATTCATATTTTGGAGTATTATGCTGCGTTTACCATATGCACCCACGTCGACTGACTTCCAAGGCCAGTCATTTAATGAAAAATGCAAGTTGCAGAAAACTATGCCCAGCGTGATATCACCAGTGGAAAAATCTCACGCAAAACAGCTCTTGTGAGTTGGCATTCTCTGTGGGTCTGAGGACCACACCTGTCTTCTAATAGTAGTTGTCTTTGGGGCAAAAAGAAGGAACAAAAGTTTTGAGGGTAGGGAGTGCTGAAGGGGGACGTCTGCATTATTTGGTAATCTTTCAGTATTATTTTCACAAGGAAAATGTTATCTTGTCATTAAAATGTAATTTTAAAATTCAAAAGATAATGGAGTCATTGGCTTACTTCCTAGCTCAGAAATTTTCAATCGGAGCTTGCATATTCCAAGAATTGGGAAGATATTCTCTGAAACCCAACAAAATCCAGGGATGGGGGAAAAAAAACCCAAAACCCTGTCCCCTCAAAGCCTCTTCAGGCCTCTTCCTCACAGGCCCAAGCAGCATCATTGGTTTGGTCCCTCACTGGTCAGTTTCAGGCGATGAAGGACACTCTTCACCCACGTTGACCTTGCAAGATCGTTCAACTTTCCTGCCCGTGACTAAATTCCACCCTGTGGCAGGGGCTGGCTCCAGGCAGCAGTGGCGAGCGTGTTTGTCTCTTTCCTTGGCACCGGGATCATTTTCTTGGAGAGTCTCTGTGGACGTTGGCAAATAGTTTTGGCCTTCTTCCAAGAGATTGGGTTTATACCAGTCTAAATGAGGCAGGCATTTAATCAGTCACCCAGGGAACAGGCTCGGGGCTCTCTGGTGTCTTCTTTATAATTAATTTTTAACATTTGTTTTCAGTATAAAATTTGGGCCTTTATCCTCTTTGAAATAAAAACATAGCATGCATATTAGACTGGATTGGCACTAAACTTCACACAGCCTCCTTTTATTCCCTTCCAACTATTAACTCCTATTAAGCGAGACAGAGAGATAATAAGATCCCCCTGCCCTCCCCTGACTCGCTGGCTTGCGCCACGTCTCATCCTCTGTAATTGCCTTTGGTGGCCAAGCTCTGTCCTGTCATTCGTGTGCATCAGAGGCGACCTAGACACCTCCCAAGCCGCCCCCTCCACTGTGTAGCCCCTCCCAGGCCCTGGCCATTCTGCTCCAGCCTCTGGGAGGTCCTGGCCAACCGGAACTCTTGTTAACCAGACACAGGGGTTATTTCTGGATTTTGAACTGTGAGATTTAAACTTGGACTGCTGGAGATGTTTTCTTGTTGGTTTGTTGGATTTGCTCTTGGCTCCCAGGAGCCCAGGCCTGGGCCAAGGGCACCAGAGACCTCACAGTGAACCTTGATGTGTGCCGATACCTGGGACTTGATTTAAAATACAAGCTTCTAAGGCAGCCCTCTCCAGGCTTTGTTGCACGAGGGACCCGTTTCGTGGAAGATGAGTTTTCCCCAGACTGGGATGTGAGGGAGGGATGGTTTCAGGATGATTCAAGCACATCACATTTATTTCACACTTGATTTCTATTATTATTATATTTGTGACATCAGCTACACCTCACATCGTCAGGCATTAGATTTTCGAGGTTGTGGACCCCTCTTCTCAGGCCTGTCCCCAGACCTACTGAATCAGAGTCTCCAGGGTGAAGGGAAAAACCACTGACTTTTTTCTTTTTTGAGTTGTGTGCTATGCTTAGTCACTTAGTCATGTCCAACTCTTTGTGACCCCATGGACTGTAGCCCACCAGGCTGCTCTGTCCATGGGGATTCTCCAGGCAAGAATACTGGAGTGGATTGCCATGCCCTTCTCCAGGGGATCTTCCCAACCCAGGGGTCGAACCCAATCTCCCACATTGCAGGCAGATTCTTTACAGTCTGAGCCACCAAGGAAGCCCTTTGAGTTGTGTAATTATTTGCAAGTTACCCAGTTAAGTGATCTATTTTGTTTTCACATTCTTTCAGAAAACTTTCAGCATAGACACAGCTTTAGCTTTAAGGACACTGGGCTTGCCCTTAAGATTACTGTAGAGCCTTTGTGCAAATTATGAGCAGGGACCCATTTTTCCTGACAGCCACAGGTCACACAGGAGACATGGCCTGGCCTGCAGAGCTTCAGCCCCAAGTCCTTCCTTGGCCAAGAGTTTTTGTGCAGTTAACAACCTATACAACTGCACATGGCAACCCTTCTGACTCTGTGCTCTGAGAGAGAAAATAGCTACCGTTGAGGACCTACTTGTATAATCATAAGGCCAGGCATTTTTTTATTACCTTGTTTTTATCTAGAATCCCGACAATAGCTCTTAAGGTTTTATGCTGAGGAAACTGAGTTTCAGAAAATTTGATCTTCCTCAGTTGACACAGTCAGAAAAAAGATAAGCCAGATTAAGACCCGAGCCAGGCTCTGACAAGGCAAGCAGTTGGATGGATAAGAAATTATTTACAGTCAGTACTTTGCTTCTTCAACAAGGCCATGGGTCATACCTCATCCTTCTTCTTTCCTCTGAGAAACCTATTAACTCAGGAGCCTGGGAACGGTGCTCCAGGCCAGGAGTTTGCTGCTGTCCTTGCTGTGGGAGTGATCAGAAACCTCAGGCCTCCAGATGCTGAATGAGTGTTTATGGCGCACCCAGGGACCCGGCAGAAGGCATATGACACAATAGAGCCTTAAGCATCGCATGTTTATTATTAGCAAAAGCCTCTCACTGTCCAGCCGACCACAATGATTAAAAGTTCAGTTTCTTTTTCATTATGTGTAGGGATGTGAGCAGAAGGGATCAGGAAATTGGAGTCAGTGATGACTGCTGGTGGCTTTGTCCTGTCCCCTCGATCAGCGGCTTGGTGATTTGTCCCCTCTAGAGTCAGGGGTTGCCCCGCAGAGCACTGACTTCGCAGGTTGAGTGTCTGATGGCCGTTGAGCGTCTCCTTGGTTATCCAGGGCGGCACAGGGAACCATTTCACAACCAGATGGCTTCAGAAGCACTCCTGTTATCCCGTGTCTGCAGGACTGCTGGGACTCAGCTGATGTAGGGTTGGCTTGGCAGGGTCCCGGGGCTCCAGGATGAGGCAGCTGGGAAGCTGTGCTCTGCTCGTCTCTTGTTCTCTGTGGACCAGTGAGGAAGCCAGGCAGCTCTGCTCATGGCCAAGGCGGAGGAGTGAGAGGACAAGTGGAAACACACCAGACCACTTGTGATCTCGGTTCCGGACCGCATGCCCTCACTCCACCTGTCTGCTGGCCAAAGCCAGTCACAGGGCCGTGCTCCCCTCCCCTCTTCAACCGAAAGAGTCAGCAAATTCATGTGGCAAAGAGCCGGGGTTGGAGGGTCAGAACCAGGTCCGTAATGCCCCCTACCCCTCGCTGGAGGCTCATCTGGCAGAGCCTTCTTCCACCGCCCTCTCCCACTAGCAGGCAGTGAGGGAGCCTGGAGGACCCCCAGCCTCGATAATACCATCCCCACAGATGCGCTCTCACACAGCACAGAATTCACCCAGCGAGCTGCTCCCATTTTCAGAGAAAGTCTGTCCCACCTCACATGTTTTCCATTTGATTCTCAAAAGCTTTTCAAGGGAGCGTTTTCCTTTTCTTCTTTTCTAGAAATGCCTTCCTGTGCACTCGTTTTGTTCCTTTTCCTCTCTGATAAATTCGGAATTATCCAGATTGCCCTTCTCAGCACGATGGTGGCTCATCTGTGGCCCTGCCTCACTGTGGGCGACTTTGGTTCTGTTCACAGAGGCGGGGGGCAGGGACCCCAGCCCCCACCCCGGTCCCCTCTGTTAGTAATGAGACAGGGCCTCAACGTCACCCTCCCACCATGAGTACTTAATCCCTCCATCCCCAGGTGACACGTGATCCGTCCAGTCTCAACCCTTGTCTCAGGCAGTTGCACCATCCCAGACCAAAAAGGCAGTTTGAGGGGTCGGCTAAGCTGCTGGTCCCCCAAACTGGTTGGGCGTTCGAATCAGCTGGGGAACTGTCTACACGTTCAGTTTCCTGGATGTCCAGGAGGGCAGAGAGGGAGGCCCGCTCATGTGTGAGCCAGTGGTCTCAGAGCCTCCACTCAGGTAACACTCAGACTATTCCAAATCTTGCTCCATGCGTGTGTGCCCCCTCACTCAGTCATGTCTGACTCTCTGAAACCCCAGGCTCCTCCGTCCAAGGGATTCTCTAGGTAAGTGTATTGCAGTGGGTTACCATTTCCTCCTCCGAGGGAATTTTCCCACCCTAGGGATCAAACCCAAGTCTCCTGCGCTGGCGGGTGGATTCTTTACCACTGAGCCACCAAGGAAGCCCCCTGATTATTTGTGACCCAGATCAGGAAGATGTGGTAGCATTAAAGGGTATGCAGTGTTATCAGATGTCTTCTTATTAAGGCAGAAGCCTTGCATTCCCGCAGAATCTGTAATTTCTTGTCCTTGTGTGACCTCAGGGGACAGGAGGCAGCTCTCTTTCTGCGGCCCTAAGAGTGCTGTATTTGATGAAATCAGCCCTCTTTGTTCCTTCAGGAGCCCCAACAAAGAAATGGGTTCACGGACTTCCCTGGTAGACAAGTGGTTAAGACTCTACACCTCCATTGCAGGGGTATGGGTTCCATCCTTGGCCGGGGAACTAAGATCCCACTGCTGTGCAGTGCAGCCCCAAAAATAAAACAAAGTAAATATTTTTTTTTTTGAAAGAAGGAAATAAAAGAAATAGATTTGGCACTGAGAGGTCATTACTCTGAACTTTATATTTCTCACTTTGGGCTTTCATTTGGAGTTCAAACCTCAGCAGCATAGCCAAGCAAAATGCTGTCTAAGACTGAATATGAGAGGAGGGCAGGCCCCTCACCCCGTTGCTTCCATGGTTATCTAAGTGATTCCTTTGAAGGGATGCTGGGCCAGGAATCACAGACCCAGAAAGATTCAGCTCATTTGTTACTTGAACCATCTTTCCCGAAGTCATTGCCCCACTCTGGACCTCAGTGTCCTCGTCTAAAAATGCAAAGACTGAATTAGGTTACCTCGAATCTCGCAAAGTGTGGTCCAAGGGGGCTGGTTAGAAACACAGACCTTGAGACTCCACTTCAGACCTGCCTACTCAGCGTCTGCAGGTAACTCACATGTGCCATAAATTTTGAGAAGCGTGATTCTGTAAGGTACCTACATCGGGTGAGACCAAAGCAAGACCTTTGCATGGCGCCCCCAAAAGTTGGGGCGGCCAGCTGCTCACTGCACCCTGGGTTTCCTGGTGGGTGAGGGAGCTCCTCCTAGCTGGGATGGTCTTCCGTGGTGCCGGCTTAGGGGATGGGGAGACGCAGGCAGAATGAAACCCTCTTCCTTGACTTCGTGGGTGGCTATTCTCAGGACTTTTGTTGCACTGTGTTGCTGAAATTTCTCACATGGACTCTGGACTCTCCCAGAGCTGTTCTGTTCATGGGCAGCCGTCTCATAGCTGATCTCGTCGGGGACACACTGGGTCTTCCTCCATCACTGTTTTTCTGTAGACGTTAGTGTAAGGCACTTTCTAGAAGCCTCGAATTCAGTGCCTTGGAAACCACTTTTATTCTCCTGTGCCTTCCCTGTTGTTCTCCCCCTAGTTCCTTTTGTGAAAGCCTGTCTCAAAGACCATTCTGGTTCCTGGTGCCACCAGAGGCAAGCCCACTGCTCATTCATACCTCTGGGTTTTTTTGTACCAAGGACCGGAGGCCAAGAACACAGGAGAAATGGATAAGCTAGGACCAGTCAAGAAAAGAACTGTGGGTATACAATGGAATATCACTCAGCCATTAAAAAGAATACATTTGAATCAGTTCTAATGAGGTGGATGAAACTGGAGCCAATTATACAGAGTGAAGTAAGCCAGAAAGAAAGACACCAATACAGTATACTAACGCATACATAAGGAATTTAGAAAGATGGTAACAATGACCCTATATGTGAGACAGCAAAAGAGACACAGATGTATAGAACAGTCTTTTGGACTCTGTGGGAGAGGGTGAGGGCGGGATGATATGGGAGAGTGGCGTTGAAACATATATATTATCACATGTGAAACGAATTGCCAGTCCAGGTTCGATGCATAATACAGGGTGCTCGAGGCTGGTGCACTGGGATGACCCAGAGGGATGGGATGGGGAGGGAGGTGGGAGGGGGATTCAGGATGGGGAGCACATGTGCACCTGTGGCGGATTCATGTCGATGTATGGCAAAACCAATACAATATTGTAATTAGCCTCCAAAAGAAATAAAGTGAAAAAAAGGGAAAAAAAGAACTGTAGTTAAAATTCTAAGCGAGCCTCACGCATGTCTGGGTCACTGGACAAGTCAGCATCACAAAATAGATTGAATGTTGAAAGAGCAGAGAGAGGCAGAAAGCAGGTCGGAGAACCAACAGCCGGGAGAGAAGGAGCGTGCAGGAAGCCCATTTTCCATTACCGCTTGCCAGAAATATAGGCTGCTATAGGCCCAGGAAAAAAGAGTATCCATTTCCCTCACTGCTTTCTCCTGCGCTGTTTTGAAGAGGACTTTGCTGTAAACTCGGAGCTGTGTTGATTGGCAATTTACCTGTGGATTGTTTTCTGCAACAGGGGCCTCTCTCCTGGGCTTTCTGCGGTCCACTACAATTAACTGGCGTTTTGGTGGAAATTTCCTTTCGCCTCTAGCCAAGCTCTACATCCCATTCCACTACACGGTACCACCTGCAGAGACAGTGACCATTTAAATAGCAGGATGGGGGAAGGAATAGTTAGGGAGTTGGGGATGAACATGTATGTACACACAGCTATATTTAAAATGAATAACCAACAAGGACCTGCTGTATAGTACAGGGAACTCTGCTGAATGTTATGTGGCAGCCTGGATGGGAGGGGAGTTTGGGGAAGAATGGATACACACGTATGCATGGCTGAGTCACTCTGCTGTGCACCTGAAATGATCACCGCATTGTTAATCGGCTATACTCCAATATAAAATAAAAAGTTTGAAAAAAATAACAGGCCCCAAAAGCTGATGGAAGCTTTCTTTGTCCTGTGCTCTGTTGGAGCCTGCTGAATTGTCCCTCCGCTTCATGGTAGTGTGGCAGCTATTACGTACTCTCCTGTGTGATTCTGCCCAAGAATACCGGGGTGGGTAGCCTGACCCTTCTCCAGTGGATGTTCCCGACCCAGGAATCGAACCAGAGTCTCCTGCACTGCAGGCGGATTCTCTGCCAAGGGAAAAGAATCAGGGAAGCCATGGTTCTGCCAGGAAGCATGGTTCACAAAAACTAAAGGGTCAGCTTTTATTCATGTTTCTGGTTCAGGAGCCAGGGACGCTGCCAAACTCTGAGACATTGGATGAGGGGTGCATCCCGACCTTCGCGAGACCAAAGTGACATACATAGTTGTGGTAGAAAATGAAGACTTCTTCGTGCACCATTTGAATAAGCAGGTGATTGACCAGGTGCTGGGTGGGCTGAGGATAATGGTGAGGAGTAATGAAATGGTGTGTGCGGTCAGCCTCCTACCAGTGAGGAGACACGTGGAATCTTTGGTCAAGGTCCAGGCCCAGTAGATGGGACCAAGGGTCCACATGTGGACCCTCGTGTAGACCCTTGGGAGCCTCCAAGCTTCCGCCTCCACTTCCCTGACTAGGAAATGCCGTTTCTCCTTAGCCCCTTGTCCTGCATCCTCTGTTTGTTTGTTTTTTTTTTTTAAACTATAAATTACTGCTACTTGGTGTTCAAGACCCCGCCGTCAGTTTCCTTCTTGGGGGCTCTCCCTGACTCCTTGTCACCCCTACCTGCCTCCTGGCAGGATCAGTGGCCTCTCGTGGAACCAGCACTGTTATCATAGCATCCTTTTTTAATTTTCGTTTTTTAAACCTCAAGACTTGGGCAGAAATAGTTCTAGAAATTAGGGGTCCTCGTTCCCAACCCAAGGCTTCAGTTCAGTTCAGTCACTCAGTCATGTCTGACTCTTTGCAACCCCACGGACTGCAGCACGCCAGGCTTCCCTGCCCATCACCAACTCGTGGAGCTTGCTCACACTCATGTCCATCGAGTCGGTGATGCCATCCAACCATCTCATCCTCTGTCATCCCCTTCTCTTCCTGCCTTCACTCTTTCCTAGCATCAGGGTCTTTTCCAGTGAGTCAGTTCTTTGCATCAGGTGGCCAAAGTATTGGCGCTTCAGCTTCAGCATCAGTCCTTCCAATGGGTATTCAGGACTGATTTCCTTTATCTTGTTTTATTTATTTATTTTTGGCCTCACCGTGCATCATGAGGGATCTTACTTCCCCAACCAAGGATCAAACCTGTGACCCCCATGAATTGGAAGTGTGGAATCTTAACCACTAGACTTCTAGGAGAGTCCCTATCGTACCATTTTAAAGTGAATTCCCTGGTGGTCTTTCTCATTAGACTCTGAGAACCTCAGGTCAGAGACCATTGCATCCTTCCAGGTACCCACCACACTGCCTGGCATGAATGTCTGTGTCTTTTCCGCCATCAGTGAGGGATGGGTAGGTTCTTTGTGTTGAAACAACCCAAGTGCAAGATGTGGCGGGGGGGGGGGCGTCTTGGGGGGCCTTGCATATGTGCATGGGTATGTCTCTATGCTTATTCTGTCGTGTCATAGTCTATTGTGATCATCGTACTTTCAAACATTTTTAACTTGGCAGAGGAGATGGGGTGAGGCTTTTTCAGTGACTCATGAAAGCAAGATGGCAAGACCTTGTCAAGCGGCTGCCCTCGGTGGTGGGAAGGCCTCTGTCAAAAGTCAGAGCCCCGACATCCTGATGAACGTTTCATCAGACATCTGTGGCTTGTTTCTCTCCATCAGAACCCTGACTTTAGCTACTAGTCACACAGAGCTGCTCTGAACAGGACTCAGAAGAGCCTAGGTGAGCAGACTTCATTTTCACACGTGGATTCCCCGTGGAAGTGAGACAGCTCTATCCCAAGGCTCAGAAAAGGAGGCAGCAGAGAGACAGTGGCCATGTGAAATGCTGAGAGCTGGGCACAAGGGAGCCACATGGGACAGGGGTTGAGTATGGTGCTGGGACCTGCTGTCTGGGTGGGACCCCGGCCTGACCCTTGACGGCCTGCTGACCCTGGGTGAACTGAGGCAGTGGGGTCCCAGCGCCTCCTCACTCCATGATGAGCAGAGCATAGTGTGTCCTTCTTAAAGTGCTGCTGGAGGATAGAGCAGATGGAAGCTTTTGGAAAGCTGTGGCACATTTTCAGCACTTGTTGCTACGGGCTCTGACTGGTCTGCCCCTCACTAGACAGGAGGCTTGGGAGGGCAGGTCCCTTTTCACTCTGGCTTCTCTGTGCATTCCCCCAACCCAGCGTCATTCATCAGAGAGGGTATTCAATAAGCACCTATAGACTAAACAGGATTGCTCCTGGCCTTGGTGGGCAGGTTGGACTAAACTGACAGTGGATAAAGTAGAGGATCACGTGGACTTTGTGGAATTTAGTAAGTTTCATGTTTATGACCAGTGTTTTGTGTGTGTGGTTTTTTCCTTAATTTGTTTGGCTGTGCCAGGGCTTAGTTGCTGCACGTGGGATCTTTAGTTGTGGCATACAGACTCTTAGCTGATGCATGTAGGATCTAGTTCCCTGACCAGGAATGGAACCCGGGCCCCCAGCATTGGGAATGCAGAGTGTTAGCCACTGGACCACCAGGGAAGTTCCAGTATTGATTTCAGCCCTGCAGCCATGCAGGTCCATTCCAGCTGCATCTGTGAAAAGCTATCATGCTCCAAGTGCCAGGCACTGAATCAGGAAAGAAGGGCACAAGATCCGTGACCTTAGTAACGACAGGATGTCCACTTACGATTGTATCGGCGACTACAGACAGGCCTGGGGACCAGGTGCTGCTTTAGAAGCCCTACACTCCGGCTCTTGCCTTTTTGGCATCAACAGAGCACAATGGCTGTGTCACTGAACCTTCTGCTGTAGGCAGGAAGGCTTAGTGTGGCCGAACGAGCCTTGGAAAGAGACAGGAAGGCAGCTGGGAGGTTTCCACGACTAAGTAAAGCCCAGTCCTCCGCTCCCGTGGAGGGCGGAGGCTTGGTGTCTGGTTGGACCCACCTCTCTGCTAGCCAGCCCCTGCTGTAGGGGCCTAGACACCTGCGCGTCGGCACAGAGGGCATGACGAGGCCCAGAAGGAAGGCGGGCGCCCGGCTACAGGAGTGAGGTGTGCTCGGGGCCTGGCTGCACTTGAGCCTCTCCTGTGTGGGGGAGACGCTGCTCAGCTTTGCTGGGTGAGGAGGCCCGGAACCAGCAGAGAGCAGCTGCTGTCGTGAGCCTGGAGTGGCAGAAAGGGCCCCCTCGCCGCTTTCCCAAGAGGCTTTCCCGGGTGACTTCGGTCAAGATCCATCTACTGAGAGGCTGCTGGGCAGCGTGACTGTGCTCCTGTGGGTGACACGGGGTTCTCCATCCACAGAGCACACCCTGTTGTGGCTGCCCGGCTTCTCCCCGCCTTGTGGCCTCTGTGTGTGAGTGAGCCTGGTGCAGCCCTTAATTTGGATTCCCCCTGAGGCGGACACTGCGGGCGGATTCAAGAGCAATTGGTTTATCTGGGAGGCAAGCACAGGCTGCACTGCGGAGCAGGGAGGAGAGGGCAGATGGGGGAGGGAAGAGCAGGTGGGTACCGCCACGAGGGTGAGGGTGTCAGTGGGGCATTCACCCCCCAGCTCCCAGGCCATCAGGGCTGCTCCCGAGGCTGTGCACGTAAGAGCACGTCCAGCCTGCCCTCTGCAGCCTCAGGCAGAGAATCCAGGGCAAGAAGACTTGGGTGGCACAGCAGGTGCCAAGGGTATGTGAGCAGCACGTTGGCGGCACCTGCTCCATTTCACTGGGGGAAGGGTTGGAGCCACCCAGGGGTTGATGGACAGATGAATAGATAAACGCAGTGAGGCCTCTGCATGCAGTGGAATATATTTCAGCCTTAAAGAAGGAACAAGCTACAACATGGGTGAGCATTGAGGTTGTCTTGCCAAGTGAAATAAGCCTGTCAAGAAAGGACAAATACGGTGTAATTCCTCCTATATAAAATAGCAGAAAAATCATAGAAACAGAAAATAGAATGGTGCTTGCCAGGAGCCAGAGGGAGAGGAGGAAAGTGAGGTTTCATGGGTTCAGAGTTTCAGTGTGGGCAGATGAAAAGGTTCTGGAGGTGGGTGCTGGTGATGGTGTGCATTTAGAAATGGTTAACTTTCTGTTACACGTACTTTACTACTGCTACCGGCATCTGGGTAGCGTCCCCGAGGCTGCTCGGTGGCTGGCCATCCCCGGTGGGCCCAGTAAAGAGCCCAAGGTGTCTGCTGCCACCGCGGGCGCCAGGCGCCCTCACTCAGCCTGTCGCCGCCTCATGGCACAGACAGAACAGGGCGCCCTGCTGTTAGAGCTCTGATCACTTTGAGACAAGGATGAACGTCGGGGCATGTGGCATGGCTCACCTCTCTCTGAATTCCCTGTGCTCCAGTTTTCTCTTGAGGAAAGTGAAACACACACACTGGGGACCTACTATGTGCAGGAAGTTCCAGATGCTGAGAAAATCGCACCAGACCCTCTGCGCCTTAGTTTATGCCTTGGGGTCAGGAGGGCCTGTAGACAGGGAGTCAGTGACATTTAGGCCAGAAACCTGACGGATGGTTTTACCAGGCTGCTAGAGGGAGGGGGCTGAGCTGGAATTGAGGGAAGGGTGAGCCATCCTGACAGGGGACAGTGAGGGGCATGGGAGCGGCCTTGAGGAGCTGAAGGATCAAGGCCATGGAGGAGAATGACAAGGGTCAACTTGGCTGTCATAAAACCTTGCTGCAGGGTAGACAAGTTAGACTGGGTGATGGTTAAGGGGAGGCAGCCAATGGGCAGTGTGTGATGGGAGCAGGGCGCTGGCACCTGAACAGCGGCTGTGTTGCTGGTCTCACATGAGGGTCTCGAATGAGGGTCAGAATATAGAAACATTTCAGCGTCTTTGGGTGAGAAGAACGTCTGGATGTTGTAACCTCTATTTAAATAGAATTGGCAATATATTTAATGAGCTGTAATGAGGCCAGATTTATATTAAACACAGAAGCCACAAACTGGAAACCTCGTTTTAGGTGGTTTGAAGGACAGCAGAGGTTGAATGACTGTCCCTGTGCCTCCTCTGGTTCCCAGGGCACTCAAACTCTCCCAGAGGCCTTTGCCATCTTTTACTCCTATATGCTCCTGTTGTAAAATGGAGGAGGGTGGCATGCTGCTCGATGCTGGGCAAGACGGAGAGATGCACACGATAAGACCACTGCGGGTCTAGCTGGAATCGTTAGGCGGGGGCAGCTGAAGAGTTAAGTGTGTGTCTTTCATAGCCGATCAAGGCAGCCAGAAGTAGGACATGACTAATTGTTTAATGATAAATGGGACAGAAAATAAGGGATGTAGGAAATGAGAGAGAGGGAGAGCCCCCTAGGGTTTTCTGAGCCAGATCTGAACGCTAGAAGGATACCAAGCTTGGGACAAGAGCGTGAACGGGAGCAGCGGGCAGGGTGGGTGTGCTGGGCTGGGCTGTGGTGGGCACACCCAGGAGCCTGCATGGAGAACTGATGTCTGCAGGTGAGAGGAGGCTGCAGGCTGCCCTGTGGCTGGGAAGGTGGCAGGACACCAGATTGCATGCTTGGGCAAGGGGCTTGTGCAAACTGGGAAGCTGGGAGCTGCGTGGAGCTGGTGGGTAGCATGTTCAAAATGGTATTTTTTGGATGACTTCATTATCCCAGTGGGTGGAAGGACTTACAGAAGCTGGAACGGAGAAACCATCAAGGAGCTGATAAAAGGGTATTTGGGGAGAATCAAGAACTCGAGAGGGTCAGGAGCAGAGGTGCCCATCACTCTGAAGCAGCCATGTCAGGAAAGGGGAGATGGGGGAAATGGAAAGAGCCTGAACTTTTCATCCAAGGACCCATATCCCCAAACAGCCAAGGCCAGACCCTTGGGCAGCTTGCTCACCAAGCCTCAGTGTCCCGTTGGGGCAGACCAGGAAGTCTCGGGGCTCCCCCAGCTTGATGATTTCTGAAACTCTCTGACAGGGAGGGGTGGTGGAGGTGATGGCAGGGTAAAAGCCTGGGTCAGGCAAGTGGTGATGCCCCAGAAGGGGGTGGGAGGAGCACATTTGGGGAGCAGAATGGGTTATTTCGGACATCCTGAATGTGACGTTATGGGTAGGGCTGGATCCAAGAGGAGCTGTCTATCAGATGAAGCAGAAAGGATGAAGGTGCGAGAAACCACCGCTGGCTGTTTTGCATGAGTCCGTGGGGATTTTTTTAAGAATGCAAAGTGTGTCAGGTAGCAGAGCTGCGTGTCAGTGGTCAGGGGCCCCGGGAGGAGACAGATGGCCCACTCAGGTCGGGTCATTTGAGAAGACTTTAATCAAGGGATGGTGTGCAGAAGTGTGAGTAGGATGTAAGAGAACCACAGACATGTTGCAGACCTAGGACCAGAGTAGGGTGCTGCTCCCAAAACCTGAGACAGAGAGCAGTCTCAGCAGCAAGGGACTGGCAGAGGCTGAGCCAGGCAGCAGTATTTTGTCCTCCATCAGGAGGGAAGGGAGCCGTTGATGGAGTCCCCACTGTGCGCCAGCCTTCTGGATCCCAGAGCTGGGCGACAGGAGGAGGAGAGGGGACCCAGAGGGCGAGCAGAAGACACGGTTGCCCAGAGCCAAGGATCAGGGAGACAGGGTGATGCAGACACAGTGACAGGTTAATGGCACTGGTAAGAGCTGAAGTTGGGGTGGGGTGGTGCTGGGCAGCCTAAGCAGATGATGGTTGTTGGCTAGGAGTGGAGCTGTGCACACCTGTGAGCAGGGGAGGAGGGAAAGATGACGGGAGAGCAACCATATTGGGAAAGGGCTGCGTTGGGATCCAATAACCAGGCACTGGGAAATGTCCCTGGTCAGTCCTACCTCTAGAAAAAGCATCATTAAAGGGAAAAGAAAGAAACAGATTAGTAACCCACAAAGACTGAGTAATAGTGATGAAAAATGCAAAGTGAGCTTCCAGCAGCCTTTCGATCCCGGGAGGTGCTTTTATGAAACTGGCAGGAACCAGAATTTCCAAACTATACCTGCTCTTAATTTCTTTTCCCTGAAAGTTGGACCCACCTGGTGTGTGAGAAAAAACAGTCTTGAACACACAGCCTGATAGGAAGCTGCCTGTCTCCCACTTTTCACTTCATCAGCCTCTGCCCTTGAACTGGGTTCCTCCGGGTTCCTCCAGCTTCCTTGTGCTCGCCCAGGAATCTTAAGTGCACATTGCAATCCAGCAGGCCAGGGGTAAACCCAGGGGTCCTCTTTTGCACCAACTCCTCAGTGAGATGCTCATGGTCTCTGGAGCCACTCTGGGTCCTGAGGTCCTGGGAGGCCTTTTCTGTGATGAGTGGGGGAGTGGGGAGCAGCAGCCATGAGTTCATCACAGGTATGAGAACTAGATAGGAAACATCCAAAAACTGCTTTTCAAAGGAATGGTCTCACCTGCACCCCCAAAGCCTCCCCATCCCCCACCGCCTTTCTGAGCATTTGAAGCTCTGCATGTTCAGCAGATGTATTCCACTGGTACTCACAGCTTAAAAGCAAATGCTTCTGCCGGCAGAACAGCTCCTGCACATTGTAAATTAATTGTTAATTGCAGTGGCACCTTAAATAGATTGGCCAGGGTGGCTTGCTGATTTCCTTCTACTTGGAATGGTTCTCTAGCCCACACGCTAGATGACTTTTCACCACCACCCCTCTCTCCCTGGTCCCCTGCACACACTAGAAGTGGTTTTCTGCAGCTTCTTGAGATGATTTGCACCCATGGATGGAGGCAGATAGTTCAGGAGCTTCTGTAAACACCTCCTTATCACCACTGTCTGCAAAACTGGCCTCCTGCCCTTCTGACTGTAGCAGTAAATTCCAGAAAAGGCAGCTCCCAAGCATTCGTTTCACTCATTAACTGAAGAGGGCGATTACAGGTCTACTGGATTTGAAAAGCACAGGGCATTTGAGGCTGGCGATTTCTCACACTCTCACTGAAGGCCCTCCTTGGCTGAGAATAAGCCCATCCAAGGGCAGCTGGTGCCCTTCTGGCCCCTTAGATCCCAAGGGTTATACACTGGGACGCACGTTTCATTTGTTATCCATTATTATTTAGTTCTAATGTTTGCGTGATGAGTTCAGAGTTAGGGTGTACTTATTGTCATGAGACTGTTTTGAAAATTAAGGCCTGTGAGATAGAAAAATCCATTCAAACTTCTCACTCAGGCACCGTGCCCATCCCTACCCCACTGCACTGCCTCTCCTTGAACTTTTTTCTTAAAAAGCAGAATGCAGCATTTGCCAGCATTTGGGGTCTGGATATGCCTGGGTCCAGTCATCATTTTCTCCACTCTTTCCTGATGTCTTCATACCCACTCAGACTCATCAAGCAAAACAGGTTCACCCATAATCTCTGGTTCACACTAGATTGCATGCACGCCAAGTCACTTCAGTCGTGTCTGACTTTTTGCAGCTATGTGGAGTGTAGCCCGCCAATCTCCTCTGTCCATGGGATTCTCCAGGCAAGAATACTGGAGTGGGTTGCCATGCCCTCCTCCAGGGGATCTTCCCCACCCAGGGATCGAACCTGCATCTCGTGTCTCCTGTATTGGCACGCAGGTTATTTATCACTAGCCCTACCTGGGAAGTCCTCACACTAGATTATAGAGAATTAATTCAGTTCAAGTGGGATCATCCCCTCACTACAGCAGTATTCCAGTTACAAGTGATTATTACTGAGTGCTTACTGTATGCCAGGGGTTGTACCGAGGCTTTCCATACAATGGTGCATTGCTATGCCAGACGCCTCTATGGGGTGGGGGTGAATCCCTTTCCCAACTTCACAGGAAGGAGACCAGGACATACCATGGATCAATACCTTGGATTGGGGGCGCTCAGTTGGGAATAGCAGTATTAGACCTGCACAGAAAGAGAACCCCAGTTCCTAACACTGCCGTCTGGTGTAAAGGCAGCTTGAGGGACTTCCACCCTCGTCACACATGCTCTGGGGAAATTCAGGAGGTGCTCTTGGAAGTTGAGGGGATGCAGGTTGGAACAGCCCTTCAGTAGAACATTGCACACTAACAGTGTCGTCTGTGTGCTGACCTAGAGCTAGACGGTGCGCATGGTCCCCTGCGTGCTTCACGAGCATCTGCCTCCAGGGCTTTTGTCTAGCTGTTGCGGGGTCCACGCTCATGCTGCTTGTCACATGACAGGTCAGTAAATTGAGAGCTGAGTACTTGGGGGCAAGGAAGAGCAACTTTATTTAAAAACCAGCAGACCGAGGAAATGACAGACTTGTCCCAAAGAACCATCTTCAGGCTTTTATACTAAAAGTCGGGGTGCAGACTTGGTGCTGGAATCCTTTGTTCTTGTAGCTGCCCGCATAGGTCCAATCACAACCTTCCTAAAAACCTCCAACAAGACAGATGTTATTCTTTGTTCTATAACTTTTTATCTCTATGTGGATGGACTCTTTAAGGTCAGAGCCTTGAGAATAGGCTACCCTTTGTATTTCCGGCTGCAGGCAGCATTCTTTTACAAGAGGTGCAGAGTCAGCATGACTCAGCACAGGCTGTCAACAGAGCACAAAGTTTGAGGCTAAAAGAGCAGATTCAATATGGAGGCAGGTTTGTTCTTCTCTGTTAACATACCTACGATGAAAAGTCCCATTCCAGCCCCAGGCCACCACACACCTTGGCAGAGACCACAAGGGATTCTTTGTCAGGCATCTTTCCCAGTGCCCTGGGCAAGAGGGCTCATGTCAGGTTCTGGGAGGGGCTAGCTCTGGCACATTTGTTTATGTCTGAGTGAGCTGGGCACCTAACTACATAAACTGTCAGACTCTGATTCGGGGATCTCAGAAAGCTGGGTTCCTAAGGTCGTGTGAGGAAAGTAAGAGTTCAGCCAGAGCGTGGGGTATATCTATTGAGTACAAGCCAAGGATGGGGTAAGGTGGAAAAGCCAGAGGGATAAATAAGACACAACCGCTGTGTCTGGGCCCCACGACGACCCATGTCAGTCCATAACACACACCATGTGACTTCATAACCTGCTAGGGGAGGCCAAGGAAGGAAGGGGAGGGAGCTGGCCAGCAGGCAGCCTGGGAGGCCTCAAGGGGGAGGTGGCATTTGAGGCGAGACTGGAATGGGGCAGTAGCTCTCAGATGGCCAGAGCCTCCAGGGGGCGGGATGTTGCCTGTAGAAGCAGGAATCCCCCTTTGGGACTTGGAAGGGTGTCAGTCAGTCTGGGTGTGTCTGGGCCTGCAGCTGCGTGGCCACATGGCCTTGGAGAGGACTCGACATCCAAAAACACTGTAACATCAGAGCCAACATCTAGAGTCTTAAACCACTGCACACTTTGGAGGCATCAGTTCAGTTTCTCTCCTCCCCCTCAGAGGTAGGTTTTATTACCTCCGGAAGCCCAGAGAGGCTGAGGGACCTGCTCAAGGCCAGGTGAGGAGCGAAACCCCGGCTGGCACCCTTGAGAGGCCCTGCTCCTCACCTGGGCTTCCTGCCACGCTGTCGTCGACCCCTATCCTGGGGACCTGATCTGGTCACAAAGCCACAGAGGCTGGAAGCAGTGAGAGCCGCCTTCGCCATGTGTGAATGGAGGTGTTTCTGGGTCACATCCTGCGTGGTATTGGAGGTGGAGGCACTTTGGGGACCTACCTGGGGGACACAGGCCTCCAGAGAGGAACAGCCCCAGGTGGCCAGAAGCACAGTCACCGCAGGCTTGTGCTTGCCCCGCAGCCGGCTGCTTTGCATGAGTGCGTTCAGAGCCCCCACGCACCAGGGAGCTCCTGTCTCTTCAGACCACCCTCCCCCCACCAAGGCAGAAGGAGAGAAGGGCCAGCAAATTAAAACAATCGAAGTCACATCACTTGTGCTTCTTTGAGCCACCCATAAATACATAAATACTCAAGCCTACTATTCTGACTCCAGCTAATATGTCGTAACCATAGTCTGTGGGCTCTGGAAAGCAGCTGTGAGGAGCAGAGCAATAAATTGGATTGTAAAAGTGCAGGATAGAAAAATGATTGCAGCCTTTTTACAATTACCTGGTGTTTCTCGGTGCAGAGGGGTGAGAGTGCTTTCTCGCTGTACTTCGGCGGTTAAAAAATGTATTCAGGTTAAGTCCGTTTCATTATTACACCATCATCGTCCAGCCTGTATCGATTGCTCCCCACTCACAGGGCACTGCTGCTCGTCACCGTTACAGCTACTCCACCCGAGGGCCCTCCTGGCACTACTCCTTTTCGGGGGAGTCAGCCGAGGCTCAGAGAAGTCAAGCAGTGTTCCCAGCCCAGGGGCTGGTGACTGTGGACCAGGACCCCAACCCAAGACATCAGATACCAGAGCCCATGCCTCCTGAGGGTGAACGTTTTTGCTTTTCACTCCCTTACTGCCAGAGAAAGGGAAATAGGTCAGTTTCCATCTGTCAATTGTGTGTTCTTTTCACAGCCAAAGGGTTGGAACAGTCTCCTACTTGGTACAGTGGATCCACGATCACTTCTGTGAGATTGTCAGTCACGTGAGGGGGTCCCCCTCTGACTGGAGAGGCCGGGTCCCCTCATGGCATCCAAGCATGTGGCCATTTTCCTGGTCTCCTTCCACTTTATTAAGAATCTCACAGACGTGAACTTCGATCCATTGTACTGCAGACGGGCTGCTGTCTATTTTTTGCTCTTCTACTAAAATTTTCAAAGAATCTAAAATAGCAGTTGCCAACTCTTCCCTACCCCCCGCCCCCCACCGTGTTCTCTTCTGAAATATTTAATTCTTCCTCGAGCGGTTTAACATTGCTTCACCCAAGGATTAACTTCCATTTCTGAAGAAAGTCCATTAGCCGAGAGAGAGGAGACCTATTTCACCGAGTGGCAGAGATGGGAGGCTGGCAGTGCACGTGGAGAGAACCAGGGAGGCCCACGGCTCGCCTTGATGGAGCCGCTTGCCCATCAGCAAAGCCGGGACCCACTCCCTTGATTAAACACATACTGATTTTTAAAAAGCAAAGTTTCCCTGCAAAGACCAATTTTAAGGGGATTAGTGCTCCATGAATAATGCATCGGGGAAAGAGCTACAACAGCAGTACTTAATTGGAAGAGGTAAAATCAACTGCGGTGAAGAGCTCACTTCACCTTGTAGACACCGAGCAAGTTCTGGAGGGTCTTCAGCCCATGAGACAGACGGGAAGGCGGCTCCGGGGAGCCGGCCGGAACGGTACCGCTCAGGATTGCAGGCTGCTGCTCATTTTCTGCTTATTTGTTTCTTAATGGCTCGAGAAGAGGGGATGGGGAAAAGCATGGGTGAGATCAAAGCTTTGGTCATTTTTGCCTTTGTTTTTGAAGGTCCGAATCACGCACTTAATTTCTCCGTCTTCCGTAATGAAGTCAGATGATGCTGGTGTCAGATGACTCACCCAGCTCTTGCTTCAGTTGGGTCCCTGGCCTTCGTCTCCTGCTCCCCTTGGGCGCGACCTAAAAAGTGTGCTGTTTCTTGCCCCATGAGGCAGCTTCTTCCAGCAGCCTTTGATGAATAGCTGTGACGGTTTTACTGCCTCCCCCCATGTGTCTTTCTGTTCAGCAAACTGTACCTTGTTTAGACTGGGGGGTGGTATGCAGCATTTTATATCTGACTGAAAGTGTCAGAATTCACTCACAGTGGTAGCAAGAGAAAGGGATGTTTCCTCCCTTAAACTTGATCCACTGTAAAAAAAAAAAAAAGTCTCTAAGCTGTGACACTGGAAATGTACTTGCCAGTCACCATGGGAAAATGTGATTCTTAACCGATTAATGATAAGGCTGATTTTCCCATATCCAGATTGGGTAGTGATGAATTACTAACTGTTGTCAACTCTCACTTTCTTTTTTTTTTTCCCCTTGAAAAAGAAAATGAAAGAGAATCTGTAAAAATTAAAGAGAGATCACAAGGGCCCTACTTTGAGCATATCTTTTACCCTGCAGCTGGCCCCCCACGAGACACAGTGGACACCGCCTGTCTTCCACTTTGCTTTAAGATCACTGAGTTAAAGCCCAGAGAGATGAGAGGCATAGTTAGCCCTAGAGAGTGTGCAGGGATGCCCACGCTGCTTCACAGTGCATTTTGTGGCTCCTGGGAAACCTGGCCCTTTGGCTCCCATGTGGTCAGCTGTCCAGGGGCCCCAGGTTTGCAGTCACCTCAAGATCAGGCACCAAGGGGAGGTATGTGGAAAAGATGCCCATCGATAGTATCTAGAGGTAGGGTGCTTTTAGAAACCCTCTGACCAGTTTAATTATCCCCACACTAATTAAACTGAATTTCTGGGCAATTTTGGGACAGGGACAGCTGTGCTGTTTTTCAAACAGCCCACTAGAATCCACTGTGCAGCCAAGTTTGAGAGTCACTGATATCAGGGCACCTCCTGAGGCAACTTTGGGGAAGGTTTCATTCAGGATAAGGCTTCCCTGGTGGCTCAGATGGTAAAGAATCCGCCTGCAATGCAGGAGACCCAGGCTCAATGCCTGAGTCAGGAAGATCCCCTGGAAGAGGAAATGGCAACCCACTCCAATATTCTTGCCTGGAGAATCCCATAGACAGAGGAGCCTGGCAGGCTACAGTCAGTCCATGGGGTCACAAAGAGTCAGACACGACTGAGCAACTAATACTTTCACTTTCATTCGGAATAACGCCTGCCTGCATCCTAGTCCCTCTTACTTCGTAGAATCACCAGATTAACCATACTTTTCCTGTTGTGGTTTTTTTTTTTTTTTTAATCTTTCTTTATTTGACTGTGCCGGGTCTTAGTTGTGGCATGCAGAATCTAGTTTCCTAACCAGGGATTGAACCCAGGTCCCCTGCACTGGGCGCACAGAGTCTTAGCTAGTGGACCACCAGGGAAGTCCCCCCCACTGTGGGTTTCTTCCTTTCTTTTTGACACATTTCATTCTGTAATTCCGTTATCCTTCCGTGGCAACACAACATTTAGTCATGTTTCCCACCAAGAAGATGGTTTAAAGCTTTCAGCAGTATGTGACCTCACAGCCTTTGTCCAGCGTAGTAAATCTGCTGCCTTGCGAGAGCCATCACTAAGACTTCACAGTTCCATTGGAGTTACTTCGTTTTACTTCACCAGTTTTTTCTAAAGCAAAGATGTGTTTTGGCTTTGCCTTGAAAAGATTATAATTCTTTAAAATTAAACCTGCTCAGGGAGGGAAGAAGATTCTTTTATTCTAGACTTTTCTCAGCATTATTTCTATAGGGAGTGAGTTAAGCTCTTCTACCACTAGACTATTGGATCTCTAAACTGTTAGAGTAGAGCTGTACTAAATATCTGCCAATTTTTACAATTTACATCTAAGGAGAGAACAGGTGTAAAGTTGAAGTATTATGTGAAACAGGAAGAACAAAGTGAAACAGCCGTCATTGCAATTAAGCGTTCCTTTTTTACAAGACTGTAACAAATAATGTGTTTATTTCCCCACCAGCACACCTTCCAGAACACATAAAAGCTGGGGATAATGGGAGGCAGAAATCTCTGGTTCGGTTTCTGACTCATCCACTGTCTGAGCGTGAAATGTTAGGTATATATACTATTTCATTTCTTGAAAATGTTTTATACTGCCTACCTCATGGGCCTATTATGTCGTTTCAAAGAGATGTAGGTGAACACACACGGAAAAGCCTCAAGCATGATATGATATAATGTAAAATTAAAATGTCATTAATTAAGGGTTCACTGTCTGCTATGGCCTTTTTGTACTTGGGTACAAGGCTGCCCTAAAATAGGCACATTTAAGTCATGATCTAGCCAAAAGAACTGAAGTTAAAAGAGAAATGAATCATACACCGAATAATGTTTCAGTGCCTCTTCCCTGAGGGCAAGGGGAATTTACATCACCACCTGCAGAGGGCAATTAATTGGTTGAAAGACCACTATCGCTCAAGTCACTGCCTTAAAAATGCCTTGCACCGCGCATCAAGACAGAAAAGCAAGGGGTGTTGGGAAGAGAGAAGGAGTCTCAAATAGGTAGATTTTATTTACATAAAGTAATTTTTCTATTCTAGCTTCTTAAGAATTTATGAATGTTTTAAGTTACTTGGACTTGCTTCATATGTAAGGTGCATTTTCCACCCTGAGGTCAACCAGTATGCATTTTCAGAGACAGCCTGAAAGGCAGGGAGATGCTATAGCAGGAGGTTTCTGCTGTGCCCCTGGCCTGGTTGCTGTCGTGGACTCACTCACTGTCCTGTGCTTATGCCTCAGACTCTACCACTTGAGAGTGCTCGGGTGGTACAGTGGTTAAGCAAGGAGCACTGGTTCCATCCCTGGTTGGGGAGCTAAGATCCCATGTGTCACACAGCCAAAAAACATTTTTTTAATTAAAAAAAAAAAAAAAGGTTCCCCACAGGGGTAACCCAGTGGCTCAGATGGTAAAGAATCCGCCTACAATGCAAGAGACCCGGTTCAATCCCTGGGTTGGGAAGATCTCTGGGAGAAGGGAATAGCAGCCCATTCCAGTATTCTTGCCTGGAAAATCCCATGGACAGAGGAGCCTGGCGGGCTACAGCCCATGGGGTTGCAAAGAATCAGAGACGACTGAGCAACTTACACAGACCACTTGTCATCTGTCAGGGCAGTAGAAGGAAGACAATGGGGTTATTTCCTTATACATGTATTTATTTGCTTTTTTTTTTAAGGATAAGCGCATATTACAGTTTTTAAAAAATTATAAAGATGAGAAAGGTCCTCTTTTAGAATGATGGAGGTAAAAATGTGTGGAAAACATACTTCTCTTTATTTCTGCCCTGATTATAAGATCTCTCTTCCCTCACCTCCTGCCAGCTCCATCTCTCCCCATCTCTGTCCCATCTCTGGGAAGATTCACCATTTGCCATTGATAATCATATGCCTTTGCAAAACAAAAGCCGCAAGTGGGACTCTCATGCATGAGTATTCAGCCAGTTCCTGGATGTTAATTGAGCAGCTTCTACAGGCAAGGCACTGTTTAGGTGCTAAGGATACAACACCCAAGAATTGTTGCAGTCCCTGGTTTTCAGATACCATATAGTTTAACCTTTAGTAGCTTTTTTAAAACCTTTCTTTTCCCCCCAGAATAATAATAGATTCACAGAAAGTTTAAAGATAGTATAGAAAGGTTCTATGCATACTTTTCCAGGTTTCCCAGTATCATAGGACATTGTGTAAACCAGTCTTATATAATAGAATTGCATTTGTGGATTTGTGTAACCATCATACAGTCGAGATGAAGAACTGTTCATCACTATGAAGACCTTCATGTTAGCCCTTTATAGTCGCAGTCACCCCTCACCCCCAACCCTCTCTAACCCACCTCTACAATTTTGCTGTTTTGAGCATATTATATAAACGGACTCACACTCTGTGTGAGCTTTCCTAACTGGCCTCTTTTCTGCCTTCAGCATAATGCCCCTGAGGTCTGCCCAAGCTGCCGTACCCTTAGTCTGTCCCTTTCTGCTGTGGAGTGCTGTTCCACGATATGCGTGGACCACAGTTGTCTAGCCGTTTACCCGTGCAGCAACCTTTTGCTTGTTTCCAGTTCTAGATTTTTTAAAGTAAATCTTTTATGAACAATTGTGTGTACAGGTTTCCACATGAATGTAAGTTTTCATTTTTCCAGGACAAATGCCCAGGAATACCATTGCTGGGTCATATAGTAAATCTGTGTTTATTTTTTGAAGCAACTGCCAGACATTTTCCAGAGTGGCTGTACCATTTCACGTTCCCAAAGGCAATGTATGAGCAATATTGCCACATCCTCGCCAGCATCTTGTGCTGCCACAAGTTTTCATTTCATCTGGACTAAGTGTGTAGTGATAGCTCATCATAGTCTCAATTTGCAGTTCCCAAATGGATAGTTGTGTTGGGCTTATTTGCTGTCCACGTAGCCTCTTTAGTGAAATGTCTGTCTGGTATGTGTCTTCTCGTATCTTGCCCACCTTCTGATTGGATTGAGTTTTTTTGGTTTTTAATTGACCCTTTCTTTTTTGGCTGTGCCATGCAGCGTGGGATCTTCATTCCCCGAGCTGAACCCACATCCCCTGTGTTGGGAGTGTGGAGTCTTAAGCCACTGGACCGCTAGGGAAGTCCTGTTTGAGATTTTAATATTGAGTTTAGAGTTCCTTATATCGTCTGGATAAAAATCCTTTGTGGACTATGTGGCTTCCAAATATTTTCTTCCAGCCCATATAGCAAAGGTTTTTATTTTATTAAAGTCCAGTCATCAACTTCTTTTTCTTTTATGGTGTCATGTCGTATCTAAGGATTTTTTGCCTAGCCCTAGATCCTAAAGACCTTCTCTCATGTTTGTTGGTTTGTTTCTCTAAGTTTGATAGTTTTACATTTTATGAAATTGTCTATCATCCCCTTAGAGTTAATTTTTGTCTAAGGTATGAGGTTTGAGTTGAGGGGGGTGGTTTCCTTTTTTATCTATAGGTATCCAACAGCCCTAGTGTCATCTGTTGAAAAAGTCAGCCTTCTGCCACTAAATTACTTTCGCACCTTTGTCAAAAATCAGTTAGGCAGTAAAGTGGAGTTATTTCTGGGTTCTCTATTCTTCCCATTGATCTCTGTCTCTCCTTCTGCCAATACCACACAATAGCTCTACAGTACGTCTTGAAAGCAGGCAGAGTGATCTTTACTTCATTCTTCCTCAAAATTGTTTCAGCTATTCTAGTACCTTTGCTTTTACATAAAATTTTTAGAATCATCTTGTCTATAGCTACAAAATCGAGGGATTTTGTAAAGCATTGCATTAAAACCTATATCAACTTAGGCAGAATTGACATCTTTACTATGTTGAATTTTCAAATCCATAAACACAGTATGTCTCTCCATTTATTTAGATCTTTGATTTCTTTCATTAGCATTTTGTGGTTTTCAGCGTCCAAGTTCTGTACAAATTTTGTTAAATTTACATGTAAGTATTTCTCTTTTTTTTTTTTAGCAATTGTGAGTGATATTACATTTTTAATTTGGTGTTCATATGTTCGTTGCTAGCTTATATAATACAATTGATTTTTAAATATTATATTTATCTAGTATTCTGCAACCTTGCTAAACTTCCTTATGAGTTCTAGGAGTCACTTGTTCATTTTTCTTTTGGTTTCTTTTTAGGTTCCTTGGAATTTTCTATGTAACCTCATGTTATCTAGAAGTAGAGATATCTTTTGTTCTTTGTAAGTTTGTTTTTCTCACCTTAGTGCACTGAGAACTTCCAGTGCTATGTTGAACAGGAGTTTTGAAAGCACACATCCTTGCCGAGTTCAGTTTTATGTGGAAGGCATGTTAACTACAGCAATTTGTAGATGCTTTTTTTCAAGTTAAGAAGGTTCCTCTTTGTTTTTATTTTTCCAAGTGTTTCTATCATGAATGGTGTTGAATTCTGTCAGCTACTTTTTATGCATTAATTGATAACTATCTTGTAATTTTCTTCTTCAGCCTATTAATATGATGGATTTCGCTGACTGACATTTTTGAACGTTGAACTAGCTTGAATCCCTAGAATAAGGCCCACTTGGTCATGGTGTATAATTCTTTTTATATTTTGCTGAATTATATTTGCTAATATTTTTAAGGAGTTTTACATCCATTTCTATGAAGGCTATTAATCTTGAGTTTTCTTTTTCATAGAGTCCCTGCCTGCTTTGGATATGAGGATAGTATTGATTTCATAAGATGAGAAGTTTCCTCCTCTTCTAGTCACTGAAAGAGAATGCATACAATTGTTCTTAATTCTTCCTTGGTAGACTTTTCCTAGGAAACCATGTAGGCCAGGAGATTTCTCCTTTGGCAGACTTTAAATTACAAATTCAGTTTCTTTAATACTTATAGGGATATGGGGTGAGTTTGTGATAGTTTGTATTTTTGTAGGAATTGGTTCATTTTATCTAAATTGTGAAATTTTTATGTGTCTCGTTATTCATAGTAATTCCATATTCTTTTGGTATCTTCAGGGCACATAGTAACAGCTTCTGTTTTAATTCATGATATTTGTAGTTTGTGTTTTCTTTTTTTGTTGTTTGTTTGATCAGTGTTGTTTTAAAGAAACAGACTTTTCTTTCTCATTTATTTTTCTATTTTCAATTTTACTGGTTTCTGCTCTTTATTATGTCCTTTATTCCACCTGCTTTGGGCTTATTTTGCTCTTTTTCTAGATTCTTGAGGTAAAAGCTTAGATTATTATTTGAGACTTTTTCTCTTTTCCAAAATAAGCGTTTAGTGCTAAAAAATGTTCTTTTGGCACTGCTTTAGCTGTGTCTCACAGATTTTAATATGTTGTCTTTCCATTTTGATTAAGTTCTATGTGTTTTTATTTCCCTGGAGGCGTCTTCGTTCAACCATGGAGAGGGAGAATTCTCAGTTATCTTTTTGTCATTTCTTTCTAGTTTGGCTCCGTTGTGGTCAGAGCCATGTTCTATGGTTTCACGGGTGGTGGTGGTTTTTAATTTGGTGAGTTTGGCCCTAGATGTTCTTTGACTGCTCCCACCAGCATCTGAAAGAGTGTGTGATCTGCAGCTGTTAGGTGCCGTGTGCTGTTGGTACCAGTGTTGCTTAGTTCCCGTTGGCCAGTGACGCCGAGTTCTTCTGTACCCTGGCTTATTTCTACTCACTTTTGGGAAAGGGATGTTGAAGTTTTCAGCTTTGACAGTGGACTCTCTGTTTCTCCCTTCAGGTCAGGTGTTGGTTGGCATTTTTGCAGCTCTGCTGTTTGGTGCATACACATTTACGATCTGCTGTTTTTGTTTGTTGGGTGTTTTTTTTTTTTTTTTTGATCCTTCTAACCTTATGTAATATTCACCTCTGTCTCCGGTAATCTTTGCTCTGAAGCCTATTTTATCTAATATCAAAATTCCACTGCTAGTTTTTGATTAATGATTATATGGTACATCTTTTTACATTCTTTTTCTTTTAATCTGTCTTTAACAGTGAGTTTCTTGGAGACAGCACATAGTTGGGTCATGTTATTTTATCCAGTCAGCCCCTCTTTGACTTTCAGTTAGATATAGTTAGATAATTTACATTTGATGTAATTATTGATACGTTAGGGCTTAAGTTGACCATTTCATATTTCCTTTCTGATTGTACTTTCCCCCTCTCTTTTTTATCTCTGTTTTTTTCTTATCTTCCTCTGGGTTGCTTGAACATATTTAACAATTCCATTTGATTTATATATAGTATTTGTGAGTGTGCTTTTGTATAGCCTTTTTTTAGTGGATTATCTAGGTATTACAAACATATCTGTATATGTGTGTGCTTGGGTACACATGTAATCTATCATTCTGCTGGTGTCAACATTTTACTGGTCTGAGTGACATATAAAAACTTTACTTCCCTTTATCTTTCACTCTCTCCTGTTTATATACACATTTCCTCTATCTACATTTAGAACCCATCAGACAGCTTCATTTTCAACCATCAAAAATACTTTAGAACATTCAAGAAGAGAGGGATGACATATTATTTGTTCAGTCTCTCAGTCTTGTCCGACTCTTTGTAACTCCATGGACTGCAGCACACCAGGCTTCCCTGTCCTTCCCCATCTCCTGGAGCTTGCTCAAACTCATATCCATTGACATTTATTGTTCATCCTAACATTCCAAGGTCCCTTCATGTTCATTTCCGGTGTGTTTGGAGAACTTCCCTTTATCCATTCTTATGGGATTAATAACACATTCTCTTAGTTTTCCTTCATCTAGGAATGCTTTGAATTACCCTTAATTCCTAAAAGATATTTTCACTGGTATAGCATTTTGGGTTGACAGTTCTTTGAAAAGCACTTGAAGAATGTTGTACCACTTTCTACTTGGCCTCCCTGGTTTTGGATGAGAAATTCTTTCCTCTTTCCCCTCCGTTTGATGTTGAGCCCATCCACTGAGCATTCTGCTTCATTTAATGTATTTTGCAGTTCTAAAATTTTCATTTGGTTTTTCTTTTATAGGTCTATGTCTTTGCTGAGACTGTTCTTTTTCCATTTGTTTCAAGAGTGTCCCTAATTGTTCATTGAAGTATTTTTTGATGCCTGCTTTAAAACCTTTGTTAGATAACTGTAGTATCTCTGTCATCTCAGCATTGGCATCTGTTTTTTCATTCATTCAATTCATTCAAGTTGAGATTTTCCTGCTTATTGGTCTGAGCGAGTTTAGATTGAGTCTAGGACACTATGGGTTTTATGAGACTTAGAATCTTACTCAAAGCCTTTTCTATTTTAGGTGGCTTCTTTTAACACTGTTCCAGCAGGGGAAGGGATAGTCTCACCTTACTTCTGCGAGATGAGTGTAGAAGTCTAGGTTCCCAGTTCAGCTGCTGTTGATACCCAAGGGAGGAAGGAGCTCTTTATTATTGCTAAAAAGGGGTGGAGGTTTCAGCTCCCCACTAAGCCTGGTACCACCTGGCTGGGAAGAATATGGGTGCCTTCTACTGCTCTTCATATGGTCTGCACTGGCAACTCAGTTTGAGGAGAGTCGCGTGCCTTATTACCACTGTTGAAAGTCTTTACATTCATAAGGCCTCCCGGACCCCATCCCAGCATGGGGTGGTAATGAAGGTTCAGGCTTCCTACTTAGACTATTCTGACACCACTCTGGCAGGAGTCAGGGTAGAGTATATTGGGGGTACCTAGCACAGGCTGGCAAGGTTGAGAGTTTAGGTTTTCCACTTGAGCTTTGCTGGTGGGAGTGGGGTCACAGTTTTTTTCTGCATTGTTTGGCTGGAATGGATCAGTTATTGTCTAAAAGTTTTCTGTCTTGCTAGGATGCCTCTTTCCAGTCCTTTAGCTGTAACGAGCAGCTTGTTTGGGGGTGTTTTTGTCTGTGGGCTTCCCAGGTGGCACAGTGGTAAAGAATCTGCCTGCCAATGCAGGAGACACAAGAGACATAGGTTCAATTCCTGGGTCAGGAAGATCCCCTGGAGCAGGAGACGGCAACTCACTCCAGTACTGTGGCATTTCCAAGTTGTTGGGTTCTTCACCTCCAAGTCTGGAATATAGGAAGCAAAAGGACAACCCAGGACAGTCATCACGTCGCTCTTGGGCACCCCAGGCTCCGGCCAGTCTTTTCTTCCCTCCGCGTCTCACCTCTCTGTCTCCATGATGTAGAGACTCGAGTATACAGATAAAGAGAGCCTCTGTCTAGGCACCTTACCGAACCACTGTAGCGGTTCTGATCATTTTCAAATGATGAGCTTGGACTTTCGAGAATGACCGTCACATCTGTGGACAAGAACTATCTTGTTCTCTTCCTGTACAATTTTTATACCTCACTTCCTGTCTCATCACTGCCTTACCCAGCATCACCGGTGTAGTGCGGCAGAGTCGTGACAGTGGCAGGCACTCGTCCTTCTCTTGCATCTAATCTTTCAGTGCCCAATAGATTGTTTTATAGGTTTCTGTTTATATCCTTTATCGGCGTTTTCTCCGAACATAGCTTATTAAGAATTTTTATTCAGAATGGATGTGCAGTTTTATGAAATACCTTTACTGAATTTACCAAGATGATCAATTGGTATCATCAAAAATCATGTGTTTTTTCTCCTCCAGTCTATTCATAATAGAATTCTAGTGACGCGTTTTTCTAATGTTGAGTCTTCCTTGCGTTCGTGGGACAAACCCTCCTAGGTTCCAGTGTGTTACTCTTTTAAGACACTGCGAATTTTGATTGGTTACTGTAGTTAGGGCTTTTGCTTATGTATGCATTCATAAGACTGTGTTTCAAAGCCCTGCATTACCAATGGGATGACCTATTTCAGATGGGGCATACTGCCTCAGACCACTCCCTAAAATCACTCTGTTAAATGAATACTACATTTCCTGTTAAATACTGAGTTTGTTTTTATGAAGTGTCCTGTCTGGCTTTCATAGGCGTTTGAGCTATTGGTCTGTACTTTGCTGTGTTAGCACCATCCTATCCATCTTTGGTATCTAGGTTATATTAGGTTAGTAGAATGAAGGGAGAATCTTTACATATTTTCTGCATTCCACAGCAGTCTAGCACAGGAATTGATATGTACTTTAAACTTTAAAGGTGTTGAAAGTGAGAAAAAAGGAAGAGTGAGTAGTAAAACCATCTGGTCCTGGGGCCTGGTTAGTGGGGATTGGAGGTGGAAGAGGGGTCTCTAACTACCTTTTCTCTTTTCTTTTCCTATGGTTACTGGTCTTTTCAGGTTTCCTTTCTCTTACAGAGTCACTTTGGTCATGTACATGTTCCTAGAAAATCATTTTCTCTTTCTTTGCAAATTTAGGTTTCTCAAACTATTGGAACTTGCATATGTATTCTCTAATAATTCTGAAATGAATCCTTGCCTGTAGTTTTTTTCTTTGTAAATGTTTATGGGCAAATGGTTGCTTTACAATGTGGTGGTATTCGTTTCTGCTGTACAGCAGAGTGAATCGGCCATATAGCCCCTCTATTTTGAATTTCCTTCCCAGTTAGGCCACCACAGAGATGGAGTAGGGCTCCTCGCGCTGTCCGGGAGGTGCGCCGTGGTTATCTGTTGTATACACAGTATCAGCAGTATCTCAGTACTACTGGGGTGATAGTCAAGCCCAACCCCCCAGTTCATCCCACCCTCCATCTCATGTCTCTAGTTCTGGCCCCTTTATTAGTCCTAATTTTGTTTTGTTTTCTTTCCTTTTTTCTCCCACAGGCTGATCTCTTGTGTGGGTCTTTAAATAATCTCTTGGTTTTAATGATGCAGCCGCCTTGTTTGTTTTTTATCAGTTCCTGTTTTTCTCTTTATTGATTCCCTTCCTTCCACTTTGTTGAGCTCTTTTTAAGACATTTCTTGAGATGAACGTTTAGTGCAATTTTAATCTTTCTTGTTTTCCAAATGCACTTGAAGCGTGGAGTCCCTCTTTGATGCATCCTGTCAATTTTGAGCTGAGTGCTCTTATCATCATTCATTGCTACGTGGGTTCCAATTTCTTTTGATTTTCTTTTGTAAATTAACTCTTAGGTTAGAGTTCTAGGAGGCCTGTGCTCTTTATCTTCCATGAGTTGTAGTGAGATTTTATCTGTGGCCAAATGATTGGTCAGGTTTTTTACCTGTTTCATGAAAGTTCAAACATAGCTGGGAACTGAATTGTCTGTTAGTTGGGAACTGAATTCAAAAAGGAAATGTATTTAGTTTGATGATTGTGTATTGAAATCATCTCTATCCTTACCTCTTCTTCTGTCTACCCGATCTGTCAATTTCGGAGGAAGACATGCCAAAGTTTCCCACGAGGATCATGGATTTAATAGTTTCTGCTTGCATTTCAAACACTTGTTACATAATTATGTGCTGTGGCGTTCAGTGAAAAAGCTTTGTGACTATTGTCCTCTAGATTGTATCTTTAAGAGTCCTTTGCTTTTGACCTTGAATTCTATTTTCTGTCCAATATTAATACTTCATATTTTTTTCTTTCTTTTTGATAACATGTACTAGGTTTATTGGGCTTCCCAGGTGGCGCAGTGGTAAAGAATCCGCCTGCCAATGCAGGAGATGCGGGTTCAGTCCCTGGGTCAGGAAGATCCCTTGGAGACAGAAATGGCGGCCCACTCCAGCACTCTTGCCTGGGAAATCCCATGGACAGAGGAGCCTGGAGGGCTACAGTCAGTCCATGGTGTTGCAAAGAGTTAGACATGCCTTAGCAACTAAACAACAACAATTAGGTTTATCTCCAGTTGTTCTGTTTTGTGCCATTCTAAGTCTTTTAAAATAACATACAGCTCAGTTCTAAATATTTCTCATCACAAAGTCTGTCTTTTAATAGGAAAGTTAAGCTATTTGTATTTATCATAAACATCATTATGTTTAACCTTACCTGTCATTTATTTTAACTCTCTTAACATAAAACTCCCTTTTCTTTATTGATGCACTCGTAATGTCATCTTTATCTTTTTTTTTCTTTTGGTGCTTTGGAATTTCTACATTCTATTCTTCAGTTGTTTCAAGCAGAGCATCTAACTCTCATCACTGAGAGGAAAATATCATTCTAATCAGAATTTGTAGCCTATCCTTGCCACGATATAAGATCTTCAGTGAATTTTACCTGTTTTTAACTTAACTTCCAAGGACTCTTTCCTGCTCTCTGATGATTCTGTGTTCACAACAGCCTGTTCTGATTTTCTCAATGCAGTGTTCCTCTGAAGATAGCAGTTGCGAGCGTGTGTGTGTGTGAGTGTGAATTCTGTCCTCTGCATTGGAATCCCATTTAGGGTATCTTCATCTTCCTCCATGGTGTAAAGTATTTCCGCAAATGTCTCCTACTTCCTGCTTGTCCATTCATATGTTAAAATGCAGAAAGCTGCGGATCGGTGTTGGTCCCTGCCCTGTGCTTCCTCAGCATCACATGCTTGGTTTCCACCGCAGATCCCTCTTCTAAGAACCGCATATTGGTTCATGGAGGGGCAGCGGTATGACAGCTGATTTCCCTTCCGGGCATCTGGGAAGGAGCAGCCAGGCCAGCTGGGGACCCCTGTGGGATCCCATAGGGCAGCTCCGCCCTGAGACAAAGCAGTTTCCCACAGCTGACTTCCACGCTAAGTTGTTTCTCTTTTCCCCTCCTTCCCCTTGACTCTGTCTGCTGAGTTCTCTCCACCTGTTGCTCTAGACTCAGCTTCCAGGAGGACACCCCCAACCCCCTCCAGCTCCCAGCCTTCTTAAGACTGTAAGTTCACAGCATGCAGCCTTCTCCATGCCGGGGGAAGGGGCATGGAAGGGCAATCCAGGTTATTTAGAGCCCATCTTGTACCTCCTTTCCCTCATAAGGGCCCCGTGGTCTGCCTGTATCCAAATTAGGCTGTTTTCAGCACAGCAGTGAGAAGGCTCTGCTGAACCGGCTGTTGTGCTGGGCTTGTTTGGGGCAGCAGTTTTCCCCATTCTAGTTTTTCTATCTACCTGCCCTTCCTGCCAACATGTCTGGGGCACTGATGACGCCCTTTCAGTGCTCAGAAGGATTTCTGTTCCTTCTCGGTGTGGGGAAGACAGCGTATGCGCTTGGTCTGCCGTCTTGAAGCAGAAATCTCAAGAGGGTTTAGGATGACAAAGAGGTGGCTCTTCTGTCCTGGCTTCTTTGTTTTTGATTTTATTGGAGTATAGTTGGTTTATTTGCAGTGTTGTTAATTCCTGCTATGCAGCGAAGTGACTCAGACACATCTGTACTCTTTTTCCTTTTCTCTTCCATTATGGCTTATCATGGGATATTGAGTATAGTTCCCTGAGCTATACAGCAGGACATGGTTATTTATCCATCCTCAGTATAATAGTTTGCATCTGCTAACCTCAGACTCCCACTCCATCCCGCCCCCTGCCCCCCTTGGCAGCCACAGGTTTGTCCCCTATGTCTGTGAGTCAGTCCAGATCAGTCACTCAGTCGTATCCGACTCTTTGCCACATGAACCGCAGCACTCCAGGCCTCCCTGTCCATCACTAACTCCCGGGGTTCACCCAAACCCATGTGCATCGAGTTGATGATGCCATCCAACCTTCTCATCCTCTGTCGTCCCCTTCTTCTCCTGCCCTCAATCTTTCCCAGCATCAGGGTCTTTGCAAGTGAGTCAGCTCTTCACATCAGGTGGCCAAAGTACTGGAGTTTCAGCTTTAGCATCAGTCCTTCCAATGAACACCCAGAACTGATCTCCTTTAGGAGGGACTGGTTGGATCTCCTTGCAATCTAAGGGACTCTCAAGAGTCTTCTCCAACACTATAGTTCAAAAGCATCAATTCTTTGGTGCTTAGCTTTCTTCACAGTCCAACTCTCACATCCATACATGACCACTGGAAAAACCATATCCTTGACTAGACGGACCTTTGTTGGCAAAGTAATGTCTCTGCTTTCTAATATGCTGTCTGCTAAGTCGCTTCAGTCGTGTCCGACTCTGTGCAACCCCATAGATGGCAGCGCACTAGCCTCCCCCATCCCTGGGATTCTCCAGGCAAGAATACTGGAGTGGGTTGCCATTTCCTTCTCCAGTACTTGAAAGTGAAAAGTGAAAGTGAAGTCGCTTAGTCCTGTCCGACTCTTTGCGATCCCATGGACTGCAGCCTACCAGGCTCCTCCGTCCATGGGATTTTCCAGGCAAGAGTACTGGAGTGGGGTGCCATTGCCTTCTCTGAATATGCTATCTAGGTTGGTCATAACTTTTCTACTAAGGAGTAAGCCTCTTTTAATTTCATGGCTGCAATCACCATCTGCAGTGATTTTGGAGCCCAGAAAAATAAAGTCAGCCACTGTTTCCCCATCTATTTGCCATGAAGTGATGGGACCGGATGCAAACAGGTAGCTTTTTGAGTGAAAAAAACAAATCACTTAAAATTTTCTTTCTGTAAAGAATTCCAAAAGACACATCCTTCTTCCTGTACCTGAAAGTCAAATAAATAAAAGGCAAGAATAGAGTCATGTTTGTCTACAACCAGAATGAAGGGGTGCTTACTGCTGCCCGACAGAGACTGGAGTTGGGACTGTGTTTGTATTGGCAGCATCAGTCATGTACACTAGCAGCCTCTATTAAAATGTAACTATTAGCAAATGAAATTAAATACTTCAGTTGCCTAGTAACTAATCTGATCTGAGAAAGAAGCAAAAATAGAATACATAAATTTAGAACTTTTAGGCCATGTGCCAAGCAAGATATTCTTGCTTGAATCCTTTGGATCATCTGCCATTTGAATAGAAGGAAGGATGTTTTTAGTGTCAAATCGGCAACATTTGACCTTGCTTGCTGAAAGTGAATCCCCTTTGATGACTAGACACATATGAGAGATAGGCAGGTTTCTCAAGGACTTCCACCTCCATGAGACTCTGAAATTGCCAAGTAGGGGTAGGAGCAGGAAGAAGCTTTGAGGGGGATTACTAGGAATTTATTTTTCAGACTAATTAAGAAGCCAAAGGGCATTGAGTGATTTAAGCCACCTGATGCAGTTAGGGGGTAAAAATGTATAAAGTGTCTATTTCATCTATTTCCATAGAAAAATGAAATGTATTTCCTCCCAAAGTGGCTTTTCAACAAGGCAGAAAATTAAGGAACAGTTTATGATTGGGTAGTGCATCAAGTAATGACTTGGGTCATATAATATTGGAGTTTAAAGAAATACCATGATAAATAAATTGACGTTCAGTGTGATGTCAGTTACTTCAGGTATTACTTTTTCCTGCTTCTTTGAAAAAACTGAGAAAAAACTTAACCACAGTTGCCTGTATTTGTGGATGACAGAATTCAAAAGAGAAAGAAAAAAATTTTAATGGGTCCCTCCAAAATAATTTAAAACTTCAAAAAGAATTGTGAGAATAGTGAAATCAATTCTATGTCCTCTGGACCCAGGTTAGTAATTTTTTGATGTGGACCATTTTTAAAGTCTTTATTGAATTTATTACAGTATTGCTTCTGTTTTATGTTTTGGTTTTTTGGCCACAAGGCATGTGGAATCTTAGTTCCCTGACCAGGGATCAGACCCACAAACCCTGCAATGGAACTGCAGAGTCTCAGCCCCTGGACCACCAGAGAAGTCCCCAGAGTAGTAATTGCTCTATCATTTTTCTCTCTCCCTTTCTCTTATATACACACACATTTACATTTATATGTGCACACATATACACATACATTTTTCCTAAACCATTTGAGAGTGTGGTTCAGTAGCTCAGTCATGTCCAACTCTTTGCAACCCCGTGGACTGCAGCACACCACGCTTCCCTGCCCATCACCAACTCCCAGAGCTTGCTCAAACTCATGTCCATCGAGTTGGTGATGCCATCCAACCATCTCATCCTTTGTCGTCCCCTTTTCCTCCTGCCTTCAATCTTTCCCAGCATCAGGGTCTTTTCCAATGAGTCAGCTCTTCACATTAGTTTATCTTAAAATATTTCAGCTTGTATTTCCTGAAAACATAACCAAATACAATATTCAATTCAGGAGATTTAACATCGATATAATAGTATTATATGGATGCAACTGTATTAGTACTGTGTTGTGTTGAGGCTGTATCGCAATCCATATTCAGATTTTGCCATCTGCCTCAATAATGTTCTTTAAAGTAATTTCATTTTCCGTGCATCCAGGATCCAGTTCAGTAGTGCTTGTGTGTTACATTTGGGCGTCATGTCTCTTTGACCTTCTGTAATCTGACTCCTCAGCCTTTCTCGTCTTCTGCAGCATTGACACATGAAGAGAGAGCAGAGAATGTCCTTCATTTGGGGTTTTTCTGATGTTTCCTCATCATTAGATGAGCGCCTCTTTTTCCATTATTAATGGCAGTATTCTTTTAAACAATCCAAATTCATAAGAGAATCGTGCAGTGGCAGATGGTTGGCAAGCCTCAGAGCCCTGTCACCCCAAATTGTGTCTGGGTCAGCCGTGGCTCATGGTTGGGCATGGCTGGCAGTCCTGCCATGTGCCAAGGGCTCCAGCCTCCACCCTCTGGCCTGTCCCACACAGGAGGCATTTTCTAACAAAGTATCCAGGGACTCTTTCCAAAATAGGAAAGCAACCATTTCAGCCCAAAACCTATTTCTTCCTGCCCCTTTCTGTTTTATTTTATGTTTTAATTTATTTGTATGTCTGGCTGCACCAGCATAAAAGTTGTGGCGTATGGGATCTAGTTCCCTGACCAGGGATTGAATGTGGGCTCCCTCCTTTGGGAATTCAGAGTCTTAGCCACTGGACCACCAAGGAAGTCCCTCCAAGTGTTTCAGAGATGTAAGAAGCTCATGAAAGAAGAGGCCACATATATTATCAAAAATATTTCAGCCATATAAACATTCTTCCATTACTAACAGTTATTAGAAAGCTAAGTTTTTAAACTGATACTGACATTTGCTGCTAACCTAAAGAAAGGTTGGCTGATACCTGGAAGGGCTGGGAACTATGAGTAAACATCATTGGCAAGGCCAGGAAACCAGTGAACAAGACTGACAAGGGATGTTCACATTCAGGCCAGTAAGTGAAATCTATAGCCTTCTTGTCTTCAAGTCGAGACCTACCCCACACCCAGATTTTGACTAGTGGGTTCGGTTAGGAGAAGTTTTTGCAGGGAATCTGTGACATGTGTGTGAGAGTTAATGTTTACCTGTGGTTGGATCTAGAAGAAGAAATAATCAAAGAGCTGTTTCTTGTCCTTGGAACTGAAGAGGTTCACGTCTTAGTCCTCAGGGCCTCAGATTTCTCAGGGGTGTGGGCCGGTTTCCCTCGTGCCTGCAGGCACACGCATGTTCTAAATTCTGAACAGTACCGCAGTTCTTCTGGGCTTTGCTTTATGACTCTGCCTGGTGCTCACCTTCGCTGATGTCTGTAGCTTTTTCCTTTTCCTCCTCCCCTTCCTGTTTTTCTGTACTTATTTCCAGTCTTAAAGTTGCAGACTGGAAACATCAGAACAACTACCCCTGGGCTGTGATACCAGAATCTTGAGGCTTCTAACCATGGTGTTGTGTTGACCCAAACGTTTGCTCGAGTTGTTCTATAACGTGGTGTGGGAAAACACTCGAACTTCCTGGCCAGCCAAATGCTTGGTGCCTTCTGCTGATTTATGGTTCTCAGCTTAGTTAGTTCTGAGCTAAGTTTCTCCTTCAGCTTCCACGAGACTCTCCTGAGCTACTTTCTGCAGCAGAACTACAGTCCGGCTCTGTGCAGAGCCAGGGTGGCGGGGTGGCAGAGATCAGAGGAGCGTGGGCATCTCTGTGGACTGACGCTGCTGCTTCTCATTCATTCATTCAGCAAGCATACCTTGAGCATCTCCTGTATGCCCAGCACTGCCCTTGGAGCTGGAGATACACAGGTGATGGATCAGATCAGATTCCTGCCTTCATGGAGCTCGTATGACAGTGAAGAGTCATGTGATACATTAGTAAGTAAAGCCAGGAAGACACACTTCCCAGTGGTGACAAGCACCATGATGACAATCAAACAGGGTAGCGTGAAAAGCAGTGGGAAAGGGTGGGGGCGCTCACCTGGCTTCCCCAGGCACTGTCTCAGCCGGGTGTGCCCACCTTACAGAGAGAACTCGGGGTCAAGGAACTGGACAACAGCTTATGGACAAATAAGCATGATCAAATGGACGCCATTTGATAATCTGAGAAATTACCTACTTCCTGAAGAAGACGACTGTTTATACCAGGGGAAGCTAATAGAGCATTATCATTTGTTTGATGTTTATATGACAGAGAATTGAGTTATGGACCACAACTTTAGAATAGGCGTTGTCTCGCTTACGCTTTCTAGACATGATGTGGCTACACCACGCAGTTCATTCCAGTGAATCTCTATGACTCTTAGCAAAGTAATTACCATTCCGTTCACATCTGCCCTTGAAAACGGGCCATATGCAAGTCTCTCTTAGAGTAGTTGTCTTCCAAATCAAAAGGTAACAGACTGAAAGGATGACTTAAAACTGGGTAGATGTTATTCTTCCCAGATCTTTTCAAAAGGTCACATCTTTGAGCTTTTGCAGTGCATCAGGCTTCCCAGGTGGCTCAGTGGTAAAGAATCTGCTTTCCAATGCAGGAGACATAAGGGACGTGGGTTTGATCCCTGGGTCGGGAAGATCCCCTGGAGGAGGGCATGGCAACCCACTCCAGTATTCTTGCCTGGAGAATCCCCATGGACAGAGGACCCTGGCAGACTATGATCCGTGGGATTGTGAAGAGTTGGATGTGACTGAGCACACACATGGTAGCCTGGATGGGGCACGAGAGGAAGGGAGGGCTGGATCTATTCAGAGCATGACTGGTCACGAGCCTGCAAGCCATCATAACAAATGGATTCTAGTCTCTGGGTGTCAGCCTGAGATAGTTGCATTATAAATTTATCAGCAATGGGCTTTCTCTAGTGCATTATGGAAAAGTGCCTGCATACCCTCCAAAAAAAGATATATGCCTTCACCAAAACTTGACCAAAGATACTTACTACAGGGTGAGGTAGCAAGGCAGGTCTGATGCCTGTGGTGGGGCAGAACATGGCACCCAGCCCACAAGCTTTCCCCTGGGTGGGTGGCTTCTCCACCACTTTGAAGTCAACTCTGCTAGTTTCACCTCCCCTCCAATACCCCCTGAGCAGAACCCCCCAGGGCTCACAGTTTGAAGGGAAAGGGAGAGCTCCCTCCTGGGAAGAACTGGTGAGGCCTTGTTCAGTTCAGTTCAGTTCAGTTCAGTTGCTCAGTCGTGTCCGACTCTTTGCGACCCCATGAATCGCAGCACGCCAGGCCTCCCTGTCCATCACCATCTCCCGGAGTTCACTCAGACTCACGTCCATCGAGTCCGTCATGCCATCCAGCCATCTCATCTTCTGTCGTCCCCTTCTTCTCCTGCCACCAATCCCTCGCAGCATCAGAGTTTTTTCCAGTAAGTCAACTCTTCACATGAGGTGGCCAAAGTACTGGAGCTTCAGCTTTAGCATCATTCCTTCCAAAGAAATCCCAGGGTTGATCTCCTTCAGAATGGACTGGCTGGATCTCCTTGCAGTCCAAGGGATCCTTGGACTTGCTACTGCAGCTTATCTCAGCCAGCCCTGTCCCCTCTGCTCTGATCAGCTGATTCCACAAACCCTGGGAATGGCGAAAGGCCCAGTGAAAGGGCTGAAATGCACACCTCTTGTGTATTTCCAGTCACAGTTGGGGACAACAGAGGCCACTGTTACCTACATAACCCTCACCAAGGTCAGTAAAGCCAAGCCTGGAAGGTCAGACTTCCTGCCTGGGGTGGTGGTAGGGGTAGGGGTTGTGGCGCTTCAAAGCTTAGAAATAGAAAGTTCATCAAGAAGAGGACCTGGAGAAGCGAAAGGCAACCCACTCCAGTGTTCTGGCCTGAAGAATTCCAGGGACTGTATAGTCCATGGGGACACAACTGAGCAGCTTTCACTTTCAAGAGGAGGCTCTCTAGAAAGGCCCGGTGCACAGATTTTATCACAGGCAAACACAAGACAAAGGGTATCCCTACACAACCTACTCTCCGACAGCACCATTTGCGCCATCAGAAGGTTCCTGAGCAGAGCGAGCATTAAATGGACAAGCTCAGGTGTCCTTGTGGTTCCCTGCTGACCTGTCCCAGTCCTCAACCCCCTGTGCTGGAGGTCGGCCATCATTTCTCCTCGCCCTGGGGTCCCTGGTTCTCCTCGCCCTGGGGTCCCTGGGCCTGCACGTGGCCAGCTACAGCCTCGAAAGTGGAGACCACTCACCTTGTGCCTTACCCCAAGACCACAGCCCCATCATCTAGAAAGAGACTGGAAAAAGCAGGAAAAATAAACAGGCTTCCCTCTCTGAGAGGCTTTAATGACTTCTAATTGTCAACACAATGCAAAATTACCCTGAAAGATAAAAATGTAAACTTGAAGAGCCCCAGAAGATGAACTAGACCGGCAAGCAATGTACGTAGACTGTTGCACTGGCGACCGACTGTCAGCTGCAGCAGCGGGAGTCAGGGTCCCTTGGTAATTATGCGCATCCATTAGCGTGGCATCCGTTCTTTGTCACAAGCGTTTGGTGACAGTCTCTCTCCAGAGAAGCACACAGCCTTGTGGTCTGCAGCGCCGTGACCACCAGGTACCATCCCGAGGGAGATGCTACCGATAACACCGTCTTCAAGGCAGAGTTTGCTGGGTTTCTGTTCCTGTTTTAAAAGCTCAGGTGCTGGTGCAGAGGCACAGAATGTTTATGACAGTTTTGTAGGCCCTGCTAACAAAAGCCGCACGCACAGAGGAAAATTCAGCATTAGGGTTTCGTGGATGATGGTGGTGGGGTGGGGGTGGGTAAGCGGCAGAAGGTAGGGAAGGATGGGGGAGTGTCGTTGCCTTTCCTTTCGCAAAGGAAAATCGAGGGGCAGGCCATAAACAGAGCTTCATTCCCAAGCCGGCAATTCTTACACTTAATATGTTTTGTCAGGCAAGTCTTCAATACAGATTAAAATGAAATGCCAAGTAATTTCCACCTCTCGGCCGCTCATGTCTGCGAACAATGGAGAGTGTTTTGATGAATGTCAGTTAATGGCACTTGCATGCTTGTAGATTTAGTCCCAGCAGCAAGGACTAGGGGTGGGGGGGAGCGGGGGAGGCTGTGTGTGTGTGTGTGTGTGTGTGTGTGTGTGTGTGTGTGTGTAGAGGAGGGTTGGGGAACATTGCTCCCTAATCTCCTCCTGACTGAGGCGGTTCGTGACAACCCAAATGGAAAGTGAACCCACAACAAAATCGGGATGCCAAGATGAGATGACCTGTTGTTGTTAATTAGGCTCAAAGCAGAAAAGACGACTGCCAAGAGCTGCCTCTACCCGGAGTAGGATTTCTTTTCATGTAGGTGGCATTGTGGGGCGGATGCAGTTTCCGTGGAAGGAACGTGGACAGCTGCATCCAAGGCTGCAGTTCAGCTAGGATATTGAAACCAAGCCTCAGTAGTTGTACTTTTTGGGTCTGTCTGCTTCCGGTTGGGTCCTATCCCCACAGAAATCAGACCCTGCCTACCCACAGGTTAAGCTGTGATTTCTCATTTCCCATACATCCCTGCCTTTGCCACTTCGCATTGTAAACTCCCAGTGTGGGATAATCAGAAGAGCAGGATAAAGACAGAAGCTCCAGCAGACTCTGTCCCCCAAGGATTTAAATTCTCATCTTCCTCATGACTAGTGGAGGTTCCTGGGGTGGCTCAGATGGTAAAGAATCTGCCTGCAGTGTGGGAGATAGGGGTTCGATCCCTGGGTTGGGAAGATCCGCTGGCGAAGGGAATGAATCACTCTAATATTCTTGCCTGGAGAGTTCCATGGACAGAGGAGCCTGGCAGGCTATAGTCCACAGAGTCACAGAGCCGGACACGACTGAGTGACTTAACACTTTCACTTTCCTTCCTCGTGACTGGTGTGTGTTGTGTTCTTATTTCTCAGCCTGTTCTTCAGCTGGATTGGGAGGATTTGGTTTCCAATGATTCTCGTATTGTTCAGCATAGGAGCTTTAACGGGAAGTTGCTGACTAATTTTACGGTTGTGTAGGTAACAATTAATACTTCTGTCCAGCAGTCATTGTGAAGGAAGTTTCCATGTTCAGAGTCTAGTAGATTAAATTGGTTTTCTCTTCCAGTACCAGGGACCAGGCTGTTAACTGGAGTTTGGTGCTGACTTGCTTTTTGAATCACTTGGTTACCACATTTTTTAGTGTCCAAGCTGATTTTTTTTTAAAGACACCAAATCAGAAAGAAATTCCGAAAGGAATGCTTAGGACATGTGTGAAAATTCTCTTCCTGTGACCAGCAGGTGAATCCCAAGGGCAAAGAGAAGAGAGGCTGAGTTGTGTTGGGCTCAACTGTTCTTACTGTTAGTTAATAGCGTTTGGACCCTCTGTTTATCTGGTTTGATCCCCACAGCAGCCCACTGTGAAAGGGTTACCATCCTCATTTTATAATGAAGAGACTGAACTCTCGTGGTTTCCCCAAGATATCACAGAGCAAAGAAGCAAGTTTATAGGTCTGTCTGACCCAAAGTCCCAGCTCTCTCACCAAAGCCTTATCTTTGAGACATTTTCCAACTATTTGGAACTATTGCCCACTATTTCCAAGTAATTCAGGATTGAACTGACTTGCTAAAAGATGCATGGGGAAAGAAGTCATTCTCATCCATTTATACACTGGCATTGAACTGTTTAAAAATTTTTAACTGGGTATCCTTTTGGTCAATAATTCATCTGAAAACATCAAACATGGTGGCTGACAACTGAGTCTGTTGCTCAGAGGATTGCTTTGCATGCCGCAGTTCATTCATTTCTCAGGTACATTTCAGAAGTGGCATGAGTTTTTCAATTCTTAGTCTGAAAAGTTTGTGTTGCTGCCAATTCTGGGCTTTATGAATATGAAGCCAACATTTAAGGAGGTACTTCTATAGCAAGAATAAAATGAAATGGCTTGAGTTTCTCCCTTCTGCATCCAGGGAATTTGGGAAGGCAGTAGGGAGAGGGCAGCCTGCCAATCTGTGAGAGGAAGGGTGACACTTCCTGCCAGTGTCTGGAGTCTGGAGGACTGTGGCCAGAACGCAAGTCACGTCCCTTGTGACTGACCCAGAAGCCCACTGTCCCCTCTCACTTCCCCAAACCCTCCTACACCGTCCAGCTTTGTTGTCTCACCGTCTGGGTAAGAGAGAGCCAACCTCCATGTCTTGTTATCACTACCGTTGGAAGCACAGATGATGTCGGGGAAGCATGTGGGTGAGGCCAAGTCTTCATTTCCTCGTCCATAAGCGGGAGTGATACCTCCCTCCCCGGGTTACTGAGTCTTCAGCAGATAACCCGTGGGGCACCTGGGCCAGCTGGCACAGCCAGGCTCGGTGAGAGGTGGTTACCGCAGCAGAAGCATTCCCAGAGCCCCCAGACATGGCTCTCCTCCTCCGCACACCCGACCGCACAGTCTGTCTTTGAGAAGAACTCCAGTTCTTCTGGCATTTGGAGAGAGTGCCAAAGTGAGCGTTTACACTGCTGGGGAGGTCAGCGTGGAGTCCCCGCCTGCAAAGGTGATTTCAGAGGCAGCTGTAAAAAGCAGAACTGTCACGTCAGAGGGCTCCTGGGCATTTCCTAAGATTCGGTCTTCTGAGACTTTTTCCTGATCAGAAGGATTCTTCAGTTTCAAAAATCAAAATAAAATCTCTGGCAAAATGCCAAAATAGAGTTGAGCATCTCTGTCAGCAAATTTCACTTCCCCGAGAATCATCTCCACAGACAGAAACACTGGTGGTAAGTAGGAGCCAAAAGATGTGGGGCCCAGGAGTCCTGCTTCAGCTTAGACCTCCGTCGGGAGGTGGACAGGATGGGGTCTGGTCCCGAGTACAGGTGTAGGGAGGGATCAGAAGGGGCTTTCCTCCAAAGGAACTTCAAGATTTTGCTTGTTTCTATTGGGGAAGTCTGGGGACTTCCCAGGTGGCTCAGTGATAAAGAACCCGCCTGCCAATGCGGGAGATGCAAGGGTCACAGGTTCGATCCCTGGGTCGGGAAGATCCCCTGGAGGAGGACATGGCAACCCACTCCAGTATTCTTGCCTGGAGAATGCCATGGACAGAGGAGTCTTGGCGGGCTACAGTTTATGGGGTTACAAAGAGTCTGACACGACTGAAGTGACTGAGCACAGATATTGGGAAAAACCTGAAGAATGCAGGTTGGAATGGATTCTAAGCAAGTTAAACTCAGATGAAATAGTCTGAATGTAATATGTTCTCTCAAACAGCTGGAGGTGGCTCTCAGAGATGGCTCTGTTGGTGGGCTGAACGTCGGCCTCAGTGGTCCTGCGCTGAGTGCAGCTTTGGTGTGTCCTGGCGTATCACAGAAGGCAGGCGTTACAGGCTTGGCAAGGTTGGCGGGTTGGAGTGCGCCTGTCATGTGTGCCCTGCACGCCCACTGCTCACCTTGTCCCCAGGCCAGACTCAGAGGACACTCCCGGCTCAGGCCCTGAGAGGCACGTTCACGGTGGGGTGAGGGGCACTAGCCACTCTGAGGCCTGGCTAGCCATTCAGCTCTGGGGTGGCCGAACTTTGCAGGCTGGGCGTGCTGGGGTGAGGCAGCCATTGAGATACTGATTTCGATATGGATGATAGGGGTCGCTGTGTGGCAGAAGACACAGACAGCAGTGTTACCAGAACCAAAACGGGTCCACTCAGCCGCACGCGGTAAGCTGTATCTTACGGACACGTGGTCTGTGAAGGAAAGCGTGATGTTTACTGTAAGGCGCCAGACAGGGAGTCTCGGACAGTTAATGCTCCAAAAGCCCAACGTCCCCAGTAGGTTTCAGCAAAGCGTTTCTAAAGGCCAGGCAAAGGAGGGGAGTCCCAGGGTATGTGATTAGCTCATGCACAATTCTGGGATTGGTGGATGGTGAGGTAAAGGAAAAAGGTGGTAAGTTATGACCAACCTAGACAGCCTATTAAAAAGCAAAGATATTACTTTGCCAGCAAAGGCGGCCGAGATGAGCTACCCCACGTCCGAGGTCAGGGGTGGTGGTTGAGACGAGCTACCCCATGTCCGTCTAGTCAAGGTTATGGTTTTTCCAGTGGTCATGTATGGATGTGAGAGTTGGACTATAGAGAAAACTGAGCACCGAAGAACTGATGTTTTTGAACTGTGGTGTTGGAGAAGACTCTTGAGAGTCCCTTGGACTGCAAGGAGATCCAGCCAGTCCATCCTAAAAGTCCTGGGTGTTCATTGGAAGGTCTGATGTTAAAGCTGAAGCTCCAATACTTTGTCCCCCTGATGCGAAGAGCTGACTCATTTGAAAAGACCTTGATGCTGGGAAAGATTGAGGGCAGGAGGAGAAGGGGACGACAGAAGATGAGACGGTTGGATAGCATCATCGACTCAATGGACATGGGTTTGGGTGGATTCCAGGAGTTGGTGATGGACAGGGAGGTCTGGCATGCTACGATTCATGGGGTCTCAAAGAGTCAGACAAGACTGAGTGACTGAACTAAACTATTGCAGATATTTCCTGAATTGGCCAGACTCTAGAGGAGATGTGTCAATTTCTTTCATTTGATGAGGGTTTTTTAGCATCAGCAGAACAGATGCTCAGGAAAGATGTATCAGGTGCTGTTATCTAGGTACTTCACAGAGGAGCTACAGCAGAGCATACGGGGGAGGGGTCTGTCCCAGGAAGGTCCCAGAGGGTCCTGCTCGGTTACAGGTACAAGGTGGCACCGTTACCTAGTGGCCATCAGAACGTTTGTTCAATATTGCTGACCAGCTCTCCTACCAACATCGTTTGTAAAATATTTCCTTATGCCATTATTTTTCTTTGCTTTTACTGTTGATACCTAAATATTCTATAGCCTGTTCTAGCTGTAAATCAACTGAGTGCTTCTACTTTGATCCCTTTTTCTCTCTATACCTTCATCTTTGACGTTGGAGAAAACCACTTTCCAAAACATAATGGGTTCTACCAACATGTCATCTCTGGCATACTGAACTGAGTGCAGGAAGTGTGATTGAGAAGGAGTGTTCCAAGTGTTCAGCACTCCTCCAGGGCTCCCCAAGGAGGGCTGGAATACCCCGCTGCCTTGGCTGGTGGCTCTGTGTGTGTATCAAGCCTCAGGATTCGCTCTTTTACTCCCTCTGGTGGCCAAGGAGGATAAGTGCTGCTGTTGTCTTCATTTTACAGATGAGGAAACGGTCAGCCAATCATTGAAAATCTCTCTGACCTTAACCCTTCCATCCCAGGCAATCAGGGTGTCTCTGTGAGAGTCCCCCAGACCTCCAGCCACACTGCCCTCTATTTGATGAGCATGAGGTGGCCAGACACTCAGAACCAGCCACGAAAGGTGGGCAGTGTTACATAGCTACAGGCTCTTGGCAGAGGTTGGGGGAACATTTTCCAAATGGCAAAGCCTTCCTTAGACATATGGTCTTGTTCAGTTATAATAACCCAATTTCCTGTTATACGTGATGCAGCTGAAGCTTGGGGTAGATGAGTGGCCAGGGTCCCATGGGGGGAAATGACCACAATTCTCGCCCTCTGACTCCAGCGCTCCCTCTGAAGAAGCAAAGTCATGATCCCATGTCCTTCCATAATCTCACCAAAGTCCTATTAACAGAGGATTCAAGGGGAAAAGGAAGTAAGTAATGTCCACATTCTGGGTGTCACCGTGATGAGCCTTCCTTCCAAGTCCTGAAGGGCAGCCCTCTGCCCTGAACTTTCTGCTGACTCAGTCTGAATTAGTACTGTGGCCCAGACAAGCTGCCTCATTCTTTATCTCCTTTTCACTTGGCTAGTCTGAACCCATTATAGGAGTAAAGGAAATAGAAAGTATTAACTATTAAAATTTGCTTCAAAGAAAAGTTGAAAACAGAAAAGTTGAAAAAATTTGCTTTGAAGAAAATATGTGTGGCCCCCACCCTGTGATTTTCATCAGGGTTAACAGACTGCCCCTAAGAAAAGTTTGCTTTGGGCCCCATTGCTTCAGCTTTCCCCATCTGCAAAATGGACACAAAACCATGATCCAGTCCCCTCTGCATTTTTAGTACCTGTTGAGGATGAGGGGAATGGAGGTCAGGTGTATCTTCAGCTGAAAAGACAAGCTTTGCAAAGGGTCTTCTCGCATTCCCCCATTTCTCTCCAGCCTGCCTTCAAAGTCCCTGCCTTCTCCAGAGACCCCAGGTCTGCAGCTTTTGCCTCTGGGAGCGAGGGGGCAGAGGAGTGGCATCAGCTAGGTTGCAGGCTTGGCACTTGGTCTAAAGAGTGCTGCGTCATCGTCCTGTCTGTCTTTTCTCCCTACTAATGTGGAATAGGGGTGAGGGGAGGTGCGGTGGGTGAGAGTGCCCTGGCCCTAAACCGGAAACTCGTCTACTCGCCACCTATGCTTGCTGCTGCTACTGCTGCTAAGTCACTTCAGTCATGTCCGACTCTGTGTGACCCCATAGATGGCAGCCCACCAGGCTCCCCCGTCCCTGGGATTCTCCAGGCAAGAACACTGGAGTGGGTTGCCATTTCCTTCTCCAATGTATGAAAGGGAAAAGTGAACGTGAAGTCGCTCAGTTGTGTCCAACTCTTCGCGACCCCATGGACTGCAGCCTACCGGGCTCCTCCATCCATGGGATACTTAATGACACATAAAAGCATGTCACTAGAGGCATTGAGTCAAACAAGAGCTAAGAGGCACTTAAGGGTGCTGTGATGTTAGCTGTGCCTGCCTTTCTGTCTTAAAAAATACACATGTGCAGAAGAGAATCCGGCAATGAGGACCCAAGCTGGCAGGATTCCCCACCTTCAGGCCCACCCCCCGCACACACCCCCGCAGGTGTTCAGCCCAGTTAGGAGAGCAGCAGGTCAGTGGTAAAGATGGATCATCCCTTCTTTTTTCTTTCGTAAAGCAACAATCAAACTGAGCACATTTATTATACAATGTTATGTGTATACCTACCAACTAATCCCAATCTCTACATCAAAGCATTATTTTCAAAAAGTTAAGAACCCAACAATGCAAATATAAGACAAATACATGCTGAAGATCTCTGAGCCCGTTAATGACCAATCCAGTAAATGAGCGTTTGGAGCCACAGAGTTTCTGTGAAATTCAGCTGAACCCCCAGGTTGCCTTTGCTGAGTCTGAAGTTAGTGTGACAATAACGGTGACTGTTTTCTGGAAATTTCTTGTGGAATGAAGGAGGCTGGATATCCTGGTTTGTGTCCAGAGAGGACCAGCAGCGCCTCCAGGTCAGTAGGGTTTTTTCTGGGCTTCAGGACTGGGGCTCGGAGTTAACTGTAGCCATGGCTGAGGGCAAGACACATGTCTGATTTTGAGGTTCAAGCATAGTGTTCTTGTTTGAGCAGGAAGGAAACTGAGGCACAGAGAAGCCAGAGCACGTGGACAGCAGTCGCGGGCTACGTGAAAGCAGCAAGCTCGATAGGGTGGCAGGTCTGATGTCGGCGTGAGTCTTACAAACCCATTCTGATGGCCACCCTCCCAGGGCAGCTGCGTCCTTGGCAGGAAGGGGTCCTTGATCTTTTCTCTGCTGTGGACCCCTTCTCATCACGCTACCTTTGAATGCTTAAGGTAAAATGTCAAGGGTTTCGAAAGTGCTTTGCTTTGAGCAAAATCTCAGGAATATTTGTCAAGGTTGGTGGTTGTTTAGGTGCTAAGTCATGGACTGCAGCCCACCAGGCTCCTCTGTCCATGGGATTCTCCAGGCATACTGGAGTGGGTTGCTATTTCCGCCTCCAGGAATCTTCCTGACCCAGGGATCAAAGTCGCGTCTCTTGCATTGCAGGCAGATTCTTTACACCCAGCCATCAGGGAAGCCCTATTTGTCTAAGTAGTCCTCGCTTAACTTCATCAGTTAAAAATTACACAGAGACGTTTTTTAAATAGTATTGCCAAAGAAAAACTGCATGGACCCCTACCGGACCCCCAAATTCTATCCTCTGCCTTGGTCCACACCACCTTCCTGCTCCTCTGAATAGCGCCCTACCCCACGCATGCAAGCCCCTCCACCAGCAGGAAAGCTGCCACGGCCCCCAGGACCGGAAGGCACCTTTGAGGTGTGGTCCGTGGGGCCGGCGTCTAGAGGACTTCACTAGCTGGCCTGGGTCCTCTTTAAGGGCTATAACAGAGGGGGACTGTGAGCTGCTCCAGTCATGACATTTTGCCAGAGTCAAGTCAGCGATGGGCCTAGCTCTAGAATCTGGGGAGTGGTTCCTCCGAGAGGTGACTGCACCCAGCTCCTCGAAACTGCCTAGTAACCACAGGAAATTTGTGATTTGTCCCTCAATTTTGCTCATGATCTCCCTGAATAATGCTCAGGCGATCTCCTAACAGACCATGAATAGGGGTGGCGGGGTGTCGTGCGGCTGTGCAAGCCTAGATGTGAGTGTGTGTGAGAACCAGCATCTCTGCAAACCCTGGGCTATGCAGGTTAGTGAAATAAGGATAATTCATACATTCTCATAAGTCTATTCCCCATTATCTTCTCTTGAGTATTTTCTGGTGCATAGAGATAACTCGTTCTGTTCAGAAGCAGAACCTCCCTTAGCTACTATGTTAAATCACATTTCACTCAAAGGCTTCCTTCCTCCAAGACTGCATTAGGCGCTGGTTTTTTTAAACTTTTGTTGGAGTATAGTTGTTACAACATTGTGTTAGCTTTCAGTGTACAGTGAAGTGATTCAGCTATACGCATACACATATCTATTCTTTTTCAGGTTTTTCTCTCATATACATTATCACAGAATATTGAGTAGAGCTCCTGTGCGCTGCAGTAGTCCCTGTGGATTATTTTAAATATAGTAGTGTGTATATGTCAATCACAACCTCATCACTTCCTCGCACATTTCCCCTTTGGTAACCATAAGTTTGATTTTGAGATCTGTGTGTTTCTCCTTTGTTTAAAAAAAAAAAAAGTGTCGTGTTTTTAAAATTAGATTCCACCTATAAGTGATCCCTGGGTTGGAAGATCCCCTGGAAAAGGAAAAGGCTACCCACTCCAGTATTCTGGCCTGGAGAATTCCATGGACTGTATAGTCCATGGGGTCACAAAGAGTCGGACACGACTGAGTGACTTTCCCTGGCAGGATAAGTGATATCCTATGGTATTTGTCTTCCCCTTTCTTACTTCATACTTAGCATGATCATCTCTGGGTCTGTCCATGTTGCTGCAAACGGCATTATTTCCTTCTTTTCTACAGAGCAAAGAGACTTCAGGCTTGTGGTGACCGAGGCCTTAAAACCTCACAGGGGGACATCCTTGGAGCTCCATGGCCAGGAAGTGCGGGAGGAAACGGGACTTTCAAAGCAGAAAAAGTAGGTCTGCTCAGAACCAGAGCTGGCCAGCCAGGCCTCTGAGGTCTCAATGCCAGTTAAGTTTTCAAACAACAACTTCTTTTCTTCCCTGAGAAAAATGGCTTGGGCACGCTTCCCCGGTGTGCGTTTTGTCTGACAAGAAACCCTTTTGTCCTCTGTCAGTAGAAACGCCAAGAATAAAGCCCGAGGGGCACTGCCGGGAGACAGGTGCTGGAGCCCCGACCCCCTCTGCTGGCACCTCTGCCCGGGGTTCTCAGCTGAGCCCAGGACTCTCCCCAGGGCCTGGGCAGGCGACAGGGCAGGAGACGTCAGTCACCCCATGGACGCCCCGGCTTTGGCAGGAAATGGAGATGGGTCTGTCTGGTTCATATATTAATAGGCGTCTGTCACACACCAGGTTAGGAAATAATCCTCCCATTGTCAGCCTGGCTTAATCCTGCCGTCGTCAACATGTCTTCCGGGACCTCATGGGGAGGGGCGCTTTCTCGGAAGAAATCCCTTGTCAGAGGGAGAGGCAGATGGACCTCTCTCACCGTGGGCCTGTCCCCGCCAGGAAGTCCGTGTGTCTCATGCACGATGTTCAAGGCGCTGAGGAAACCTGCTTTGTAACAAATGAAAGCCTAGATCTCTTGAAGTCACCCCTTAGGTGGTTTTTGCAGAAGTAGAGGCTTCTACAAACTGGGTTTCTTTAAAGCAAGGGGTTTTTTTTCCTGCATTTTTATTGGTTCCTAAAATAGAAACAAACAGCATGATTCAGGAAAGGGCAAGAAGGCTTAGCCTGCTCTGAAGAAGGCCTATGGGATTGTCACCCAACGATTATCACCACCCCACCCCCCTACCCCCGCCAAACACAGCCCTTCAACCAAACCTAGCAGCTGAGATGACCACAGTATTTCTTTCTTTCTTTCTGGCCATGCTGTGCAGCGCATGGGATCTTAATTCCCCAACCAGGAATTGAACCCAGGCTCCCACAGCAGAAGTGTGGAGTCCTAACCGCCGGACCACCAGGGAAGTCCTCACAATTTGTTTTTAATTAACCCTAAAGTGTTTTCGAATTCAGTGAAGAATGAGAAAAGCAGTGTCCTGAGCGCAAAGTCAAAAGCAGGTTTCTGTCAGTTGTATGAAACCATCACAGTGAAAACCTTTTGAGTAAAGAAACCCAAGTACATTCTTCTATCCTTCTGACAGGATGTGAGTGCTGAGGGCGACCCTAGAACCACCCAAGAGGCAGGAATGAGCCAACTTGGATTTGGCTAAAAAAGAACAGGAAACACACATCTAAGCACCCAGTTCACACAGTGGTAGGAAAGGAGAAACTATAAACTCCCTCTACGATGCTAAGTCTTTATGGCAAAAGTGAATTTTTTGACAGTGAATCATCACCTCAGAGAAGCTTCCTGCAGCCCGTGGCACCGAGCAGCCTCTTCTCAGACGCCGGGTGCCGCTTATTCTGCTCTCGGCCTTTATTTGCCTCCCACCTCTCCCCCAAGAAGGCTGCACTCAGCTACAGCAATCCATCCCAAGGAGGAGCTTCGCCTCTGAGAGATTAATCATGAGCGGGGATGTGTGATTGATCCTGCCACCTGCAAAGCAGGGGGACGCTGAGGCCGTCTTTTCTGCAGTAAGCAAAGTTCAGAGCTGTTTGAGTTCCGCTAGGTAAGCAGGACTCTCCAGACCTGAGCCGGTAGGCTGCCCTCTCAGCAGGAATTCTCGCCCTGACCATGCACAGGTGTGCCTCAATAGACGCACCTGAGCCACGGAGGCTAGAGGGTCAGAACTGCTCATTTTTGCAAATAGCCTGACTCCATCAGGTTTTAATTAGCATGAAGTATGGCAAACCCATTCTGTTCAAGAGGTTGGTAAATGAAAATCGGATTAAGATCTGTTGTATAACCTTAGGCTACATAGGATTTTTCCTAATCCCAGCTAGAGGCTAGTATATCCTAATTCTTGCAGAAAAGGAGTCTTGAGGTTTTGTGGGTTTTTTTTTCTTTTTGGCCATATCCTACCCCTCTCCCTAAAAATAAAACCTTAAGTACACGATTCACCCAAAAATTAAAGGGAAAGGGAAAATAATTGCATTTGCTGTGCATGTAACTTGGAACCAATATATGCTAAAGAGAGAAGGTAATTTGGGAGGACCCTTGACTCAGATGCTCAGTAGAAGAAACAGCATCACATCGCAGATGGACAGCCGTGGGCTCAAAACACAGCTCTGCAGCCACTTTTGAGCTGCAGCTTTGGGTAAGTTCATTGTCGTTTCTGAGCCTCTATTTTCTTTTCATTCAAATAGTAGTTTAGTACTTACATTTCTCCATTTCTTCAAAGTAGGAAATCAGTAAAACACTACTCTCACCTCAGCTAGAATTCGACGAGATGATGACTGCGGAGATCAAGCCCGGTAACGAGGACAACGTAAGTTCTCAGCTTACTGTATTGTTAGACTTGAGCAGCAGGTCTAGCGGGACCCAGGAGAGGTAGGAAGGAGTGTGTTCAGCGGCTGAGTTGCCAAGGGAAGCATGTAGTAACACCGCTTCCCGGCAGCAGAATTCCCCCTTCACATCCGGGGCGGGAAGCCTGTCCTGATCTATTCGGTATCAGATGGGTTTGGTTCTTCACCCTCAAGGTTATCAGGAAAATATCTAAGTACTGACTATATTCAGCTCCATCCAAACACCGGGGCAGTTTTAAACCTGCGCACACACTGTCATTTACAGACCAGTCACACACCTTAGGGCTCAGCCTAAAGGCTGATGCACAGGCTAATGTAAAAGGGATTGTGGAGCTGAGGCTTTGGGATAAATTATGGTTTAACGGCAGTGAGCGTGGCTTCATCTTCTGACCTTGTATTGGAAGCCAGACCCTGTGCTGCTCTCCCTACACGATTCTCACAACGTCTCCATGCAAGCTGAGGGGGGATGAGATGGTAGGTGGATGGAGGGGGAAGCCCCTTACCTTCCAGAAGACTCCAAAACTCAAAAGAGCCGTTACTTAAGGGGCGATGACTGTCCTTGCAGGTCTCAGCTGCTCATCACCTTGTCCTCTCAAAACCTCACAGCATCAGGATGGTAAGAGTCTCAACGGTTGAGTACCTTGTACTGAGTCACATAACGGGCCAGAACTCAGTCCCTGGAAATCTAATCACATATCCTGTGCTTCTCCACCTAGAACCCCTCTTCGTGCCCACCAAAGCTGCCGGGGATAAGTCAAGAGACTAGTGGTGGTGGGGAGACAGGAAAGGGCTTCTCACAGCCAGGTTTCAGTAACTCACTGCCAAGAGAGTGAGGTTTACTCTTAGGGTCTGGAGACCCTAAAAGGCTCACGTGGAATGTGACCATGCTCAGCCTGTGTGCTACGGGAAGCTGTGAGTGTGGTGATGGATTTCACCGTCTCTGCGAAGCCTCGCTTACCTTTACAGTGTCTGCCCTGTGTGTGGCAGCACCGCCCTCAGTGATTAGCGTGTGTGAAGGCCCTACACCCTCACAGCAATCCCACGCAGTAGCTTTTGCCCATCCTGTGGAAGAAGGGACTTGCCTGAGGTCACAGAGGTAGAAGTGGTCCAGCAGGGGTTGGAACTTGGGTGATCCTGGCTTCAACGACACAGACTAGAAGAGCAGTGTGCTGTGGGGCCTGGAGTTGCTTCTCTCCCCTGTGGCAAGTGCGCGCCTGGCACGGGTGTTTGCAGGTAAGGGTGCACCTTTTATAATAATTTACGTGAATGATCCCACTGGACACTGAAGTGGTAGCACCAGAGGGGAAGAGTATGATACCAACACCCTCTGTCCAGTCATCGTCAAGGCCTTGAAAGAGGTGGATCTTTATCAGATTTTCCTGTTTGAACCCTTCCCACTTAGCGTATTCAGCTGCCAGCTGGGTGAGGCTTCTGGAAAGAGTTTGGAGGCCCGCTGAGAGCCTTGACATCCTTGTCTGAAAGGCACTGGCATTGGCAGCTGTCCAAACACTGTGGTTGACTTTCAAACTATTTAATTGAAACCATATTTAAGGGGGAAAAAGAGCGAGAAGGAAGGGGTACGGGGTGCCAGAGCAGGAGAAAGATCTTGGCAAAAAAACAAAACCAAACCCTTCTGTGTGCTGTTTGCACCATCGGATTGACCAGACAGGGCCACAAAGCTGATAGAACAGGATTAGCAAAACTGCATTGTTGGCCGTGGGTGCGGCATGACACGTGCTACAGCAAAGGCATTTGGCAGGATTAACCTGCCAAGGATAAAGATGTAGCAGACAAGGGGCTGAATTAATGGACTGGCATGACCGAGGCGGGGAAATCTATTTGCATGCGATATTAACTGTGCTAATAAACTCCAGGCTGGGTTCAGCAGCCCTGTGGGTCCTCTCAGAAACAGGATTTTTTATTTTAAAGCCCACCTGGAGTCTTCCAACCAAGACCGGCTAACGCAGGCAGGCTTCCCAGGCTGCCTTTAGGCTCAAGCTTGCTGTCATCTTAGAATAAACAAACGCACATTCTTACATACCCGTGGCAGCATGGGCGCCCACTGACTGTGCAGAGTGACCCTCGTACCCCGGGCTTTGAATGCCAAAGGGTCCTCCGTTCAGAGGGTGATCGTCTCTGAAAAACAGTGAACGATCATTACGTATAACACACTTGACAAAATACCTGCTTGGAATGGTTGATTGTGCCTGATGTGTGTGTTCTCATTGCGTGGAAGTCAGGGCGAGAGCAGGGTGAGCAAGCAAGACAGGCCAAGGCATAAATTTTCAGAAGGTGCTCCTGGTCCCGCCTGTACACGGGCAGCATCAGCACCTGAGAGCAAGTGCCTCGTGCCTCTCATCCTGGTCCTGCTGAAAGCAATGGTGGGAACAAGGAAGATATGGGCATTCAAGATTCAGGCACGCTTAGACACTCACACTGTCGCTAATGCATAGCTGAGTGTTGGGGGGCAGCACCAGGAAAAGGCCAGGCAGATGAGAGGAGAGGGGACCAAGAAAAATGTAACTACCCTCCAAGTTACTGCTGTGGGCAGCTGGGGACCTTTGCCAGCCTGGGTGGGACGAGAGAGCAGGAATTTTTCCACCAGCTTCCAAGCATCACTGATGAGAGATGTTTACTCCTTGTACCCCACAGGCCCACCATGTTCCTGCCCAAGGGAGGCCGTGCCAGCCGAGGGTACCCTATGCACAGGGCCAGTGGGGCTCCAAACAGCCAGCACCTGCCACGTGAGTGAGATTTCATTTTCATCTGAAGATGCTGACTCTCTATCAGACTCTTATCACCACACCAAGGTTCATACAAATGTCCATTTTTCACAGAGCCGTAGATTTAGAGCAGCAGTCCCCAAATCTGGATTATCAGAATCCCTGGGGGTGGGGGTAGATTCCTGGGCTTCGCCTTCAAACCAGCTGCAGCAGAACCTGGGAGCGGGAGGGAGGGAGCCCTGAATCCCACGTCCCCATCCTGAGCCAGTCAGCCAGGTTGAGGGGATGTCAGCTGCTGAAGAAAATCTGCATTGACCCATGGACACCTGGGAGCTGGTTGATGAGGGAACACACCCTATTTCTGTTGCCATCATCTTTTTCCAGAAGGAACAGGCAGGAAAATGGTTTGTTGATTTGAGACCTCTGATGTTATAAAGCTTAGATAAATGTCACGTCCTTCCAATTGCCTTTGCCAAGTGATCATTACGTGACGTTAAACACACATACACACACTCTCACACGCACCAGAATTAGCTAGCTTGACCTTGCCAAGCAAATAGTGAAGAAAAAGAAGTAATATAAACAGGCCAGAATGGGAAATAAAGAGATAAAAAGCTTTGGTTAAAATGGGTGCAGAATTCTGGAACACCAGCAATGTTAACATGCTCATCAAATGCCCCTGGCATAGCTGAGGCACTTCGGAGGCAACAGCAGGTAACCGGGCCCTGAGCGGAGAGGGAGGGGCAGCTGTGATGTGTGAGCCCCCTGTTCTGGGGCACGTGGGGGCTGGGATCCAGTGCAGGCCACCCACCAGGTGGCCACCCACATACTCTGTTCTGGGGCTGCCTTTGCCCAGGGAAAGGGGGACTTTCTTGAGCTCACAAAAGGCTCCGTCCCAGGAAAGGCCCGATTGTTTCCCTTGCAGAAGGTGCTGCGTGCTCTAGCTCTGTGTGTCAAGATCTGAAAGAGAGACGGTGCGGTGCGTAGATGAGCGGACAAGAAGAGGGAGGTGGGCGGGGCAGGGCCACCTGGACCTGTGTGCTTCTGCTGGACTTGCAGTTTACTCTGGATGGATGGGGGAGGGGAGGAGGGGACAAGCAGGAGAGTGACAGGCTCTGAGTCGTGTTTTAGAAGCGTCGCTCAGGCTGCAGTAAAGAGTGAACCACAGCGGGACGAGTTCGATGCACGGAGCCTTGTCCAGGTGAGAGGTGGGGCGCCAGCAGGGGTAGAGGGCTGGACTGGCCATGTAGGGTGGCCGTGGAGATGAGAAAACGTCCTTCAGTGGCAAAATGTCGGCCATCCTGATGGCTCAGAGCAGACACTAAGGACAAACCTGTGTCTCTGCCTCTTGAGTTTGTGGGGACTTCCTCCACAGGTAGAGCGCGGCCGAGCTGCAGGTCCTGCTGTGCAGCGTTGGGCTGCAGGGACCCCACGATCAGGCTGAGGAGTGGCTGACCCTGGAGCCCACGAGATGGGGCGGGGGGGTGTTCAGAGCCACAGCAGCAGACACACGAGGTGTCCTGGGGGGACGCCAGCTCCACGAGGGAGGAGGGGCAAGTGCGGAAGTGAGGAGCCGTGGGATCTGGGACTTGTGGGCAAGGGCCTTGGAGAGATTAATCCAGATCCGACTGGCCCTCTGGAGGAATCCCCATGGTGTCGCTGTGCATCAGGGCATGAGAGCCTAGAGGCGGGGAGGTGAGTGAGGAGGTCTGACAGTCGCTGTTCATACAGAACAGTGTGTGCACGTCCTGAGGATGCTGGGTGCCAGCTTTCTTTTTCCTTTTCCAAATGCTTAGAAAGGACGAGTTGGACCACTCAAGTCTTAGTTTAAATGATGCATTCACTCAACCAGTATTTATCAAGCATCCCCTACATGGCGAATGCTGGGGACCCGAGAGGGAGGCTGGAGTCGAGCGGCAACAGCTCCCCGCACACTGTGTCATAAGAGCCTCCAGGAAGAGGCCCAGAGGCCTGGAAAGCGCAGGAGGGCAGAGCCGGGTCTGGTCGGGGGACGGTGACGGGAAGCCATGTTGGATTGGAAAGCTGAAAGAGGAGTGGATATTAAACCATGTGAAATAGAGAATGAGGCATTCCAGGAGGAGGAAGCAGCTTGTGGCGAAGAGGAGTGTGGCATATTTGAGAAGTCAGAACAGCAGATAAATGGATGGACCTAGCATCTGTCATACAGAGTGAAGGAAGTCAAAGAGGAAAACAAGCATGGCGTATTAGCGCATATATATGGAATCTGGAAAAACGGTACAGATGAAGCTATTTGCAGGGCAGGAACAGAGACCCAGACGCAGAGAACAGACATGTGGGCACGGGAGTGGGGGCAGTGGGCCAAGCTGGGAGAGGAGCGCTGACATATATGCGCCCCCACATGTGAAACTGATCGCAACGGGGAGCTGCCGTGTAACAGGGGGCGCAGCTCCACGCTCTGTGATGACCTGGTTGGGGGGTGGGTGTGGCGCTGAGAAAGGCTCAAGAGGGAGGAGAGAGATGTGGACATAAAGCGGATGCACGTTGTTGTACAGCAGAAATAACGTCGTAAAGCAGTTATACTCCAATAAAAAAATTTTAACAATTCAAAATAGAAAAGTCAACAGGGTGTAGGCAGAGGGGGAGATGAAAGGCTGACTCTGCTGGCATTCTGCTTCTAACCCCTGGCTGCTCTCTGCCCCCTCCACTCCAGAGGCAGCACGGAGGTCCGACGGCTGGCACGGTGCGGTGGGGCAGCTGGTGTTGTGAATCAGGCCGTCGCCAATCAGAGAACGGCTACTTCACAACACCAGGGTCACACCGCACCCCAGGCAGCGCTCCCAGCTCCAGCCCCCATGCCGCCTCCACCTCAGCCATCGGCCATCGCTCGGGCACCGCCAAGCCCCCCAGAGCCACAGCAGGCGGCTTTCCGGTTGACGCCTCATGCTGTGCAGACACCACCGCAAACACCGGAGCCCAGAGGCGGTTTCTCCCCAGACGCAGACACTCCACTTCGGAATGAAAGGCACTCCCGGCAGCATCGACTTCCTGCAGAGAAAATGGAGCCACCAGCTTCCCACGGTGAGGACGGAGTGATGACCTCGGGAGGGTTGCGCACCACTGACTGGCCCCGTTCCTCCTGGTGCTAAGAACACAGCTGTGAGCCGGGCCGAGACTTTGATACAGGGTGGTGACCGCTCTGACCCAGGCAGAGTGGAGGGAAGGGAGGCCCTAGTGACAGGATGGTGGCTCTGGGGACAGTCCTGGAGGGAGAGGAGGGCCTTTTGTGGCCACACAGACCCGGGGAGACATCTGTTTCCTAGATGGTCCCGGGTGCCCTCGAGAACACATGCCCGCCATCAGAACGTGTCCCCACGCAGGACAAGCCTTGCGAGGGCCCTTCCAGGCCATCGGTGTGTTACACGCTCCCGTCCTGGGTAATGTGATCAGTCAGCTGTGCTGACAGGTGGGCCTCCTTTCCCCAGGACCCCACAGCCAGAGACCTGGCGAGGAACAGGGAGGAACTGACAGAGGTCTCCCGAGTTGGTGTGTGGTTATGTTTGATCCTAAGTGAAATCTTCCGTATGACACCGCTGTTTCTTAGAGCCAAGGGAGGAGTTTAAAGCAAAGTGCCTGGGTTGGCTAGCATGCTTTCTGAAGCACTAAGCAAAAAGGAGGATGTCCACCTCTCTGGTTTTCTATGGGACAGAGTGAGATCCAGGGCTGCTGCAACGAACCCAGGCTTCCGTCTGTCACCTCGGTGCTTGCTGCTGTCCCAAGGAAGCCAGAAGGAGGGAGAAAAACACATCCGGTGCAGAACCAGGTTACACAGAGCCTGGGTTAATCAGCACGGCCCTTAAAACTTCTATGAAATTATGTCCTTGACCCCAAACCGCTCAGGCATCTCTGAAGTCTGTACTGTGTTATGCTTGGGGACAAGCATCTTTAGTGTGAACAGCCCGTTTTTCCCAGAAAGGCCTTCCCCCACACCTTTTGCTTGAAGCATATGAACAGCACGTCTCTAAGAATCCATCTACTAACCTCTTCTCCTTCTACCACCAGTGTCCAGGTAGGCACCATTCAGGGTGTGGTCCACAGTGGTGGCACCAGCACTTTGGGAAGGTGGCCCCCACCCCCACACACCTGCTGCATCACAGTCCTGGGGCCTGGAGCCCAGCCTCGGCTCAGGGACTGGGTGTTAACACGACCAACCCCTGTTGGCTGCCCCACATCCTCTCCCGCTTCCATTCCAACCTCATCTCTTCTGCTTGTTCCATACAGAATGGTCTTTTCCAAACACGTGCCTATATCGTGGGAACCCCTCCACTCCCTGCCTTAAAACTGCTCAGGGAGTTGGCCTCACCCTACCAGCACTGGCCCCCCGAGTGGCGTGCCCCCCACCCCAAACACCTCTCCATTTGTGCCCTTCCTCCCTCCAGGACCCCTGCCCCAAGACCTCTTTCCAGACCCTCACACCCTCCAAGCTTCCTCCTGCCCCAGGGCGTTTGTGCAGCTCAGCCCTGTCTGAAAGCCCCCAGTATACTCCCCCGATTGGCGACTACCTGTCCTCTAGATTTCAGCCAGCATTGACTCCCCAACCCGGAAGGCCAGGTAAGACAGCTGATGTTCAGAGCAAGCTGAATTCTGCCCCTGCAGAACACTCATCCCATTTTGTCATGATGCCTTCACGGGTGGGAATCTTTGCTGAATATAATCCTCCCTGCTGGCTGGATGCTTCCTGTGGGCAGGGACCCTCAGCTTCATTCACTGTTGTGCCCTCAGCTGAGTTCTGTGTCTGGCATGGAGTAGTGACTCAATAATGAATTTGTTCACAGTCTGTGCTCTGAGTGTCCTTCGAGGTCAAATGGCTCTCTCTTGCTCATTGGAGCTTTGGGTCTTTGTTTCCTTCCAGTGACACTATAGTGACAGCAGCAAGCACTTAATAGAAGCCGGGGCATGCGCTGCCCTGAGCCCTGTGCATCATCAGTTACCTCCAAGTGGCAGGTCGTGTAGCCACCTGTCAGGTACCACCCTGACCTACTACTCTGCTGCTGAGAAGCCAAAGGGGACAAAGCTGGAACCCGCCTTCACTGTTGGTGGGAATGTAAATTGGTGACGCCACTATGGAAAACAGTGTGGAGGTTCCTCAGTAAATCTAAAAATAGAGTTTCTATATGATTCAGCAATCCCACTCCTGGCATCTATCTAGATGGAAAGATAACATGCACCCCGGTGTTCACGGAAGCACTGTTTACCAGAGCCAAGACATGGAAGCAGCGTAAATGGCCATCAGCAAGTGAAAAAGATATGGTGCGTATATACAGTGGGATATCACTCAGCCAAGAAGGAAACAACGCCATCTGCAGCCACATGGACGGATCTGGAGGTGATCACACTAAGCGAAGTCAGACAGGGGCAAATGTCGTATGCTGGCACTGGTATGTAGAGTCTAAAATGGACACAACCGAGCCTGTCTATGAAACAGACTCACAGAGAACAGACTTGGGTTGCCAAGGGGGAGATGGGTGGGAGAGGCGGGGAGTGGGAGTTTGGGGTTAGCAGATGCAAGCAAGTATATACAGAATGGATGAACAGCAAGGTCTTACTGTACAGCACAGGGAACTCAACATCCTGTGATAAACCATTATGGAAAAGAATATGAAAAAGAATGTGTGTGTGTGTGTCTATAACTGAATCAGTCTGCGATACAGCAGGAATTAACGCAATATTGTAAATCACCTGTACTTTAAAAACAGGAGGACAAGGCTGGACATGAAGGTCCCCGGGGCTTGCTCCCAGGTACCCAGCAAAGCCCGCTCCATTCTCTCTGGCCTCTGAAACCTGGCACACCAGGCAAGTATTCTTCCTGTTTGTAGGTTTCTAAAAGGTTAAATTCCAACCTTGTTTAAAGTACTTCATAATGAAACCTGATTAAAAACCTAATGAAATATAAAATAGGGTCAAGTCCAGAGAGAGAAAACTGTCTAAGAACCAGAGGAAGCTCTACTTAATTTTGTTGTTAAGCTGGTGAATTCATTCGAGGTTTGCACAGTTAAACCTTCAGAGGTCAGTGCTTCCGGGAACAGCAGGGTTTAGGAAGGAAGTTTCCTGAGGAAGTATTTAATGTCAGATAGCGCCATGGTTCTCAAAGTGGGGTTTACCTTCAGAGGTCAGCAGCACCTGGGAACTTGTTAGACACACACATCCTCTCCACGTGCCCACAGCCCTGCTGAATCAGAAACCCTGAGGGGAGACCCTGCAACCTTTGTGTTAATAAGCCCTCCAGGAGATTCTGAAGTGCCTCAAGTTTGAGAACCACTGAAATACGTAAAAGGGGGGAAAAACCCTTTTGTTACCAAATGTACAAAGGGCAAGGTTGTGGAATACCCACAGTCCATTCAGAGCAGTGTGAGAAGCATAGGGCATTTACTGTGAGAAATGGAATATTTCTTGACATATCAGTTAACAAGGATGTCACAGTCATCAACGATTCCAGCCCCCCGCTGTGAGCTAGTGAGCCTGAGGAAACTCAGGATGTTAAAATGTAGGGTACTGGCCCCAGATAGATGAGGTACATGTCAAAGGCATGCTTTCAGTGAGCCCAGACCCTTGCATCTTGCCATACATAGATAAAGTGCTTTCTTTAACCTGGGGTATCTGGTTTTCTTTAAATAACAATCAGCTTTTGGTGTTTATTTGCATAACTTCTATATAACCTGGCTTTCCCCACCGCCCACCTCAGTTCAGCTCTCTCGGTGTTACTTGAGATGCTGTCTCCTGTGATTAAAGTCCTAAAAATTTCCACCAAATAAAACATAACTCTCAACTTTTAGGTTGTGAATATTCTTAAGTCCACAGTTATGGTGACTGCTGAAGTGACCGGAGCAGATTCTTCTTCGCCTGAATTCAGCCAGGTTTATGTATGTACAGAATTTACAGGTACTTACTTAATTGGAAATTAAAGGAAATCTTGCCCTAAAAATGGGGGGGGGGGGCTCTTTTATCACATGCACAGTTAAGGTTAAAAAGCTGGCTTGATAAAAATATCTTTGCAAATTCTGACTTTAAACAAAGGCCTCCTAGTGGGGAACTTGCATTTCTTTGTGTCTTTTCTTCTACCTGATTGTCCAAGGACATTCTATGCCTGTCAGAGTGTGTGTTTTGAAAACTTGCCCTCTGCTATACTATTTTTGAAAGTAAACTCTCCAGACTTCACTTACATCCTCCCCTACTCTTGTGGAGAAGTCTCTTGCAGGTTTGGATCACTATTAATATATATTTTATTAATGGCCAAATGATGGATCCTTTTAAAATGGGAGAAACTAACAAATTGGTGAATCTAGAGGGCTCCCATTATAAATAGCTGTTTTATTGGTACTTATAAAAACAAACCAGAGGTGGGGAATATGTATTTAATGGTGAACCCAAGTACTTCAGTTTAAAACAAGAAAAACTGGTTTGGGAAGCTCCTTTTGTGGTTTTTGTTTCCCCCTCAATGAGTCTTACAGATGGCATTAGAATAATTAATGTTAATAGGAAAAACACATAGGAAAGTCTGGATACTATTTCCAGTAAGGTAGAAACTTTTAAAGGAATTAAGTGAATAAATCTTTAGACAGTTATTTAAAATGGGAAAAATAGAATGGACATTAATGTGATTAAAACACAAGGTTTTTATATTACTACACTACCTAAGGTTAAATGGGCCAAAAAGTACCTCCTTCTGGTCCCCAACATTAAAAATCAAATCTATATACCCTAGTTTTAAAATTTATATTTAAAGAGCTAGAAAATTTTTCACTGATACCTGACCAGCAACTATTTGGGGCAGCAGTTGGGCAGAAGGGCCTGACTTCTGAGGCTCAGTCCCCTCTAGGGATCCCAGAGGCTTTTCTATAAAAACAGATACAATGGATAGGGAAAAAACAAAACAATTTCTTAAAACTCCTCCTGTAAGATCAAAACTTGTTGATTAGATCCTAATGAAAACTAAAGTTAAAGGTATAAGTTGCCAGAATTGAGATGAAAGTATATAAAGCTGGTATATTTAAATGGGGTTTATATAGGATGGTTACATCTCTTTTGTTTAATTATTATAGGATAGGCATGTTTCCATTGGGAAATACTTCCCCTGTGTGATACTGCAAAACAAGGTATATAAAGCTGCGCCGCAGGAACTCAAAACTGAACGTACTTAAGGAAACCAACCTGAGCCATACAAGTGAGTAAAAACTGGAAACTACATGATACTAAAAATAGTGATTTCTGCTCTGGGTTTAATATGTAAACTCGGAAAAGAAGGTTTCTGCTGAATGCCTTATGAAAAACTTTGAAGGCAAGATAAATGCTCAAGTTCTAAGACATAGAACTCAAATTTCAGTTTAGTTAGAAATCTTCTCACTGATACATAACATATAGTTGGACAAATCAATCTTTTAGTATTATTTAACTGACAGAGTTATTCTTTGAGGGAATTAAAAGCAACTGTCTTTCTCTTGCAAATATCTACAAACCAGAATGTATTACTAAGTACAGGCCACAAAGACCTGAGTCTGAGCATAATTAGCTCAATCGGTTAAGACCTGAAACCAAGGGGGAAAAAAAAAATATGACAAAGTGGCAGCTTTAAAGTTCAAACCACTGGGAATGCTCCCTCAGCCAGACTTCACAAATAGTAAAGCTTTAGTCATCTGAGCAAGCAGTTCTAATGTATTCCAACTGTTCTTTATAAATTAGTAAGTTTATATTGTAATACCAGACTCATAATTTTTTTAAAGTGAATCTGTTGCAGGATGGGGGACCCCTTCTGAGGCCCAAAACTGGGCTCTTGTCTAACACTCGGAAATGAATTGTCCAAGGAGACGCGTGCTGACAAAGCAAGAGATTTTATTGGGAAAGGGCACCTGGGCGGAGAGCAGTAGGGTAAGGGCTCGCAGTCTCGGGCTTCATGGTGATGGGATTAGTTTCTGGGTTGTCTTTAGCCAGTCATTCTGACTCAGAGCCTTTCCTGGTGGTGCACGGCTTGTTCAGCCAAGATGGATGCCAGAGAGGAGGATTCTGGGAGGTGGTCAGACATGTGGGGTCTCCTTTTGACCTTTCCCGAACTCTTCTGGTTGGTGGTGGCTTATCAGTTCCATGTTGCTTACCAGGCCCTCCTGTCGTAGAACAACTCATGCAGATGGTTACAGGGATGCCTGACCAGGGTGGGCGGTTTCAGTCAGCGTGCTTCTCCTAACAAATCCATGAGATGTCTAGTTTTGCCTGTTTATGTCTGTGAACACATTATACATATGAGATATCCTACCTGTGGATAATATTATCAAAATTAAATTTTTAAAGAATGCTTACAAATTAAAGAAACTGGCCATAATGACCTTCAGGTTCATGTGAACTAGGAAGTATTCCATGTTAAGTTGAAACCTGGTATTAAAATTTAGGTTTATTGATCTTAGATAATATAGACATTTCTTTAGAGTCATCAATATTAAGTATAATAATGTGTTATACTTAGGTTTGAAAAGTGTTAGTTGCTCAGTTGTGTCTGTCTCTGTGATCCAATGGATTGTAGCCTGCCAGGCTCCTCTGTCCATGGAATTGAATTCTGTAGGCAAGAATACTGGAGTGGGTTGCCATTCCCTTCTCCAAGGGATGTTCCTGACCCAGGGATCAAACCCACGTCTCCTATGTTATTAGCAGGTGGTTTCTTTACCATCTGAGCCACCAGGAAGCCTAGGTTTAACAGATGTTAAATAAAATCCTGTTCTATCTATTGCAAGGAAAATAACTTGATACTATGAGACTTGATGAGCTTTTGGGTAAACTCTTTAAAAATATTTTAGAAATGCCTACTTAAAACGATCTTTACAGATATTGGTAACTTACAGTACTAAAGCTGTGCTAATTTAAGTGATGGAAGTTTATTGACTAGCTAGCTAATTTCCAAAAAGAAATAAGCTACTGAGACAGAAGTTGCTAAATAGAAAAACTAAAGGTATTTAGAACTATTAGTGAAAATATTTGGTGCTACCTGAAATGCTCTCTGTTAGAAAACGTTTTTAGAAAGTATTACGGATATTTATGTTCACTAGTATACAAAATACTAATGTAAAAGTTCATATTGCTTACTTCTTAGCTTTTACTAGAAATTAGGGTTTTTAAGAGTTGAGGATTCTAGTTGTGGTTCATATACACAGAGGAATATTACTCAGCTATAAAAAAGAATGCATTTGAGTCAGTTCTAATGAGGTGGAAGGACCTAGAGCCTGCTATTACACAGAGTGAAATAAATCAGACAGATATATGTTAATTAACACCTATATATGGAAGCCAGAAAGGTGGTACTGATGAACCTGTCTACAGGGCAGCAGTGGCGATGCAGACACAGAACAGACTTTGGGGTGCAGTGGAGAGACAAGGTAGGACAATTTGAGAAAGCAGCATTGAAACATATACGTGACCAAATATAAAGTGGACAGCCAGTGTGAGTTTGCTATATGACACGGGAACTCAAGGCCAGGGCTCTGCGACAACCTCGAGGGTGGGAGGGGGAGGGGACATATGTATCCCTATGGCTGATTGATATTGATGCATGGCAGAAACCATCACAATACTGTAATTTACCCTCCAATTAAAATAAAATGTTTTTTAAATAGCTATTGAAAAACTCTAATCACTGACAGTTTACCATGTTAGACACCTTATGTGATATTTCTAGATGGAAGTTACTAATTTGAATTACTCTAGAAAAATAATGCCTATAGGCATTTTTAGTTTATACTATGGTGATATATCCATTTTTAACTAGAATCCCACAGTGCCTAATAGTCATGAATAAATTTATAGATTGTTTTTCAAAACAAAGTTGAGGATTCTAATTTAAACATGCAATTAAAACTACTAGGAATACTATAGAAACATTTCAGTATTCAGTAGGAAATAGAATGTGTTTTCAGTAAAGAAGGATGATGTATGGAATTATATTTTACTGAGGAAAAAGAATAAGTTGGTTGGTTTTATTTGGAAGAAAAAATATAAGGGACAGGCTGATATCAATACAAAACCTGAAGAAAACTGTGGAAAAGAACCTGAGAGACAAGTTTCATGCATGGTTAGGATTAAGATTAACTGAATTTTTAACTAAGTAAGTGGATCTTGTTAAGTAAACTAATGCAAGACTGGAATCTGCCTTCTCTCTCTGTTGGAAGTGCTCCTCTTTGGTGACAGATGGTGTGAGTGTCTGTACCTTGCAGGAGTGATAAAAGATTCAGGGTCTATCCCTGTGGGGAGATCCCCTGAAGGAGGGCGTGGCAACCCACTCCAGTATTCTTGCCTGGAGAATGATCCCATGGACAGAGGAGCCTGGCAGGCTACAGTCCATGGGGTCACAAAGAGTCAGACACAACTGAAGCAACTCTGTGTACACACACAAGTGATCCATATTTTTCTTGTTGTATAACTTTGGTTAAATGAAAATATTGTTTAACAGTAACCTGTGATCCTGTTGCATTTTAAACCTCTTTGATATTTTTATCAAACTCTTAACTAAAGTTCTTTTAGCTTCCAGTTGACTCTCGGATACGTCAAAGGAACATCTCTGAAAGATCTTAGAGAGGAATATTAAACTAAATTTCTTTGGTGTGTTAAATTACTTAGGAAGTATTGTCAAGTAACTGAAGATGAACCTTAGGTTATAGTGCATGGATAAATGTCATTAATATATTCCAAAATTTATATGGAATCCCTACTCTCTGATATGTCCTGATATAATGTTATTAATCATAATTCTAGTTATTATCCTAAAATGTTATATCACAAAAATATCCAAGTTTCCTGCTAATTGCATTGTACTTAAATCTTTAACCATAGTATTTTAAGCTTTGTCCTTTATAGACAATAATTATTTTACACTGATGCTTTTACAAAATGAAGATTTTCAAGAAGACTCATGAAAATAACTTTTTAAACAAAAATTTCTGATAGCTTTAGATGCCACTGAACTGGGTAACAAGTGACAAAACTAATGGAATATCTGATTCCTTCACTCAGATGAACAGGAATTGATTACATAGGACTGAATGGTGAATAGAATTTCTAACTATGACTTTTGTCAACGGTACTAGCTGTATTACTTGTATCTTTTTTATAATACCGTGTCTATTTTGTGAGATTGTCTTTTACAGTACCCAGTGTATAACCGGGCCTCCACCAAAATTGATGATGGCTGAACAGCTTGAGGAAATTGATCATATTTATGACTCTCATAAAATAACTGTAACAGTGTGATTCTAGGTGTGGGAATAGGCAGCAAGGAAGAACATTTCCTGGATGCTGATAAGACAGAGGGTCCAGAGAACCTTTCATCATCAACAGGGCCTAATCTGGAACTTTGCACCTGGAGTGGCATGCCAGCAGAAACTTCTGCCTGATCTGGGATGAGCCTCCCTGTGCCCAGGGATAATAATTGGTCATGAAATGTCTCCCGATATTGGTCAAATTCTGGTTCAAGAGAAGGATCTAAGAGAATATTTCCGGCCATATCAGTAAACAAGGATGTCACAGTCATCAGCGACTCCAGCCCTGCAACATGAGCCTGAGACACTCAGGAAAGACAAGAAGACCTGCCATCTAGCAGCCGGCCATCAGCCACTCCCTGCGGTGAGCCCTGGCCCCAGATAGGAGAGGTACACATCAAAGGAATGATTTCCGTGAGCCCCGAACTTCTTGCATCTTCCCATACAGAGCAAAGAGCTAAATTCCTGATCTCGAGATATCTGGTTTTCTTAAATTAACAAACATCTTGTTCTGACTACTTGTCCTTTGTTGAAAAATTCTATATGATATAGCTCCCCCTCATCGCCTCTCAGGGTTACTTTAGATGCTGTCTCCTGGGCTTGAAATCCTAAAAATTCCCGCCAAATAAAACATAACTCTCAACTTTAAGGTTGTGAATATTTTTTTTAAGTCCACACTGTAGTTGAATAATAATTTTTCTTAAACCTACTTTTTTGAATTTTTAAAGTAAATCTCCTGGTGTTCCACGCTGTGGAAACCTGACCCTTCCCTTCCTCACCTGAACAAACATCCCCAGAACATCCTTTTATCCCTCACAGCAGGGACACTGGAACGTAAAAGTTTCCACCCACTTAAAGGCTTAGATGTTCATTTCTTAGTGACTGAATTATTAACAGAGTACAAGGCACATTTTCAGGGCTTTAGATGCCTTTCATCAGAGCTCACAACAAGCCCATTTATGAAGAAGAACCACAGGCAAGGAGAGGTTAAGAAACCTTCCCCCAGACCCACACGCAGACCTACCTTTGATTGGCCACCTCTGTAATGAAAACCTAGGAGCAGGAAAGTCAGCTATGCCAGCTCAGCACCCGGGGTCGGTCTGAGTAATCAGAAGCCCTTTAGGATTTGGCAGCTAACTTGGGGAAACTCTTGACTCTAAAACATAACACCATAAAGATGAACACTGGACAGTCATTTCATTTGAACTTGAAAAATTTTGTTATTTACCTTGAAGCGGGTTTCTTTTTTGATGGTGAAGGGAGGGGAGATTTTCGTTTGCAGTCATCACTAGACGTTTACTTAGGTCCCACGGGTGGTTTATGCATTCCTTGTGTAAGCCACAGCCAAGGACATTCAGCCCTTTGTTGAAAATGATACTCCAGGGAAGTGGCTTTTCCTCACTATATACACATACATTAATAGTAATGTATTCACTGTGCTGCCACAAAGCAAGAATTCCCATGTTCATATCTTACCTACAGCAGTGAGGCTGCAGGGAAAACTGTATACACAGATGTTGCTGAAATTTTCGGAAGGGTTCAGGGCCTCACAGAGGTGAAGTGGAAGGTTTTCACCATAGAGATGGCTGATGGGTTTTTAAAGAGAAGAGAGGCAATAAACATTCATTCCCTCATTCGCTCTGTCCCCTAAACTCAAAGAGTTTGAAATTGCTGTTTTCGTAACAGCATTGTTTACAAGTAGCAAGGACGCGAAACAACCTAAATGTCCATCAACAGAGGAATGGAGAAAGATGTGGTGCGCACAAACAAGGGCAGATGACGCAGCCGTGACAATGAACAAATGCCATTTGCAGCAACGTGGATGAACCGAAAGACAGATACATACTATCACTTATATGTGGAGTCTTTTTTTTTTAAGGGATATACATGAACTTACAAAACAGAAGTAAAGTCATGGATATAGAAAACAAACTTACGGTTACCAGGGGGTAAGTGCAGGAGGGATGAACTGGGAGGCTGGGACTGACGTATATACCAAGTGACGTCGCTCAGTCGTGTCTGACTCTTTGTGACCCCATGGACTGTAGCCTGCCATGCTCCTCGGAGATCCATGGGATTTTCCAGGCAAGAGTACTGGAGTGGGGTGCCATTTCCTTCTCCAGAGGATCTTCCCAACCCAGGGATCGAACCCAGGTCTCCTGCATTGTAGGCAGACGCTTTACCATCTGAGCCACAAGGGAAGTCCTGACATATACACACTACCATACAAAAAACAGGTAATCTACTGTAGAGCACGGGGAACTCTACTCAATTCTCTGTAATGACCTATCTGGGAAAAGAATCCAAAGAGTGAATATATGTATAACTGATGTGCTTTGCTGTACAGCAGAAACCTACTGTAAATCAACTATACTCCAATAAAGATTATTTTTTTAAAAAAGGCATAGCAGAAAAGAGTTTTGGTAGAAAAATGGATCAAAATAAGTAAGAAAGCCTAATTCTCTCCAGCTTCTGGTATACTGGGGCACTCTGGGGGACCAGGAGCATTGCTTCTGATTTCTAATGGGTAACACAGAGTCCAGAAGCAAGGAGAGCTAAGGAAGGTGAAAGCTGGGAGCTGCTTCAGGTCTGGGATGCTCTGCCATCTTAGCAGAGCAGCTGGGCACCTCCTAGCAGCCCATCAGTCACTTCGCAGGTGAGTGAAATCGGGGGTTGGGGTGGACACTGAGAGGAGCAGAGGGGCTGCTGTCACGGCTTTGAGGGGGCACCTGTGACTGTGGAAATACCTCCACCTGGCCTTGTCTCATTGCAACTCCAGTTTCCAATTGACGAAGCAGAGGCCCAGACAGGTCAAGTAACCTGGCTTAGGCCACACAGCATGGAGCTCAGTTTCCAGAGCCACAGGCCTCTATGCTCCAGAACCAACACAGTGACCCCACTCCCCTGCTGCTATTGACTGCATCCTGGGCTTTGGATGGTGTCATCTCACTGAGGCTCGGAGCCTCTCTGGGAAGGGAAGCAGTGTCGTCCTCCCCATCTCTCAGGTGAGGGACCGGCTCAGAAAGGCTGAGACACTTGCTCAAGGCCTCACAGCTGGTGAGAGGGTGTCAGGCCCCCAAATGTCTGCTGCCATCCCTGCTGAGGGGCTTCATCCTTCCTTCCTGGGCAGCGCCCCGCCCCACACACACCTGCTAGCAGCCTACCGCTATGTGACCGAGTGCCTTCAAGACTTCTTACCTGTCTTCTGCTTGAAACTCTGGAGCTCGGGCAGAGAAAGCACTGGAAATGAGGGGGGAAAGCCATGCCCTCCTGGAGTGAACCTCCAAGGCTGTTCCCTTGAGGCCTGACTTAAGTGGAGGAAGAGGGGTATGTGGGTGTGTGACTTTACAACTGTGAAATGCAATCCATTCACTTTTTTTTTTTTTTTACCATTTCTTTTTGTACAGTGCTTCCAGGAATGCCCCTCAGTGTTTAGAGCCACAGAACAAAACAGGAGGGAAAAAGAACACTGTTGCAGGACCAAATCACTCAAGAATCAAAAGGAGCAGACACATGACAGGCTGCGGAAGCCCCCTAGCATTCTGCCCCTAGAGACAACCACTTCTTTAGAAGTAATTTGAATATTTTCTTATGGTTACAAAAGCCACACACATTAAAAGATGCAGCAAAATGAAAGTAGACGCTTCCCTGTCCAGCTTCCTTGGTGGGCACAGGGGCCGAGACCACAGCCACTGGTGCAGCTCACTACCTGGAAGGTTGCCAGCCCCCACCCTTGACCCTCTTGCTGTCTGACTCCATGAACTGAAGAGGCAAAGGCTGACCTGCAGTCCTTTTGAAACACCAGTCAGGTCACAGGGCTCTGGCCTCCACCGCCCGTGGCCACGTGGGATCCACCCCTCGTCTGCTGTTCCAGACTGTCTCCCCCTAAGGCCTGCACATGCCTTCCCCTCGGGTGTCACCACGGCCCTCCTCCCCCCAGTGACAGCCCCCTGACCGTCCAGTGGACCGCATGCTGCCACCTGCAGCGCACCCCTCCCTCCCATCTCTGGACTGTGCCCTGTCTTGTCATCGCACACAGCACAAATCACCTTTAGACTTACGTGATTTACCTGTGATCTGATCTTCCTCCAGACCCAAGGGCTGGCGTAACTGACTCCTGTGATCACTGATGTATCCATCAGCACTTGGCATACAGTCGGGGTCAATACATGTTTGTTGAAAGAGAGACCATGGACCCTATCTTTGTAAACAGACCCTTTTCAGCCCAGCTTCGCCAGCCCTTCCTGCATGTGTATGGTTACGGGGGGTAGCCTCCTCTAAGGTGTGTTCACATCACTCAAGCTCTGGGAAGCTGAAAGCTCAGATATGGACAGGAAAGCCCACAGGTGAGGGCTCTTGTCCCAGAGAAGAAGGCCTTCCCTGGGGCACTGTAACCAGAGGCCCTCAGAAACAAGCCCAGGCATTTGGGAGGCATTCATCCTTGTGGAGCTGAAGGACACACAAAACAGCTTCTAGGCCGCCTTCCCTGAGCTTTGGACTAGGTCAGGATCCTCGTTACTCACAAGGCACACTGTACTTCAAAACAATTCAGCAAAGAATTAACTATGACTTTGCCATATCCTGTTTCTCCATTAGACAATAAGCTTCAGAAATCCAGGACTTGGCACATAGTAGGTATTTTGAGGGACAGCTGACGCACTTGCCCATGCAGTGCCCTGCTTTGCTCTGGCTGGGGGGCATGCTTACTGTGTTTCTGATCCTTCAGGAGACATTCAGTGCCCCTCTCCTCCCAGAGTCACCAAACAAATTGAGACACTAATGCCAAACAGAAAGTGTCTTGGTGAAGACACCCCTTTATCCATGGAATCAGTGTGGTGTGCTAGGAGTGACTTAGGACCTAAAGGAAAGACCTAAACTTTGTTACTTGCAGCTAACAGCATTCATAACCTGCCTAACCAGAGCTGTTATATCAGAATTACCACCCTTAACACGAAGCCTGAAGGTGAATCCAGGAGGATGAAATAATTCAACGATGCCATCGAAAGCCCAGGCTATAGGAGCCCCTCTGCTTTATCACCCTTATCACTTGACGGTCACAAGAGGGCTGCTGCTGTTCAAGGCATTACCTCCAGCTTCTGGGAAGAGGAAAAGGGAAGTAGAAGAGCCAATACTATCCCCTTCCTTTTATCAAGAGACATACCCTCTCTAGAAACCTCCACCATCACCCAGAAGACTTCTACTTACATCTCAAAGGCCAGAATATCAGCTGGCCCCCCTACCCACCCTAGAAAGATGAGAATTCAGATAAAGAGTGGGAAAGCTGAGACAGCAAGGGGGAAGTGAGTCAGTAATAGCTATAGAGTTAGCCAGCCAGAAGTATCTGTCAAAACTATGTAAATTATTTTAATAGAACTGTTTCTGTGGGTTTTCTTATAATAAAAGCAATGAATATATATTACTTTAGAAAATAAAGATTTTAAAACATCTCTCCAATCCCATCATACGGAAGTAATCACTGTGTATTCCATTATTGTTAACCTTTGTTGTTATCCTTTCAGATCTTTATTTTAATGAATGAAATCATACTATGTGTTGCTCTGTAATTACCCTTTTCATTGGATATGATGAAAAATCTTACCAAATCATTAAATGATCTTTGCAGATTCATGTCTGTGTGTTCCATTGGCTAGACTACCATTGTTCATTTGATCCCTTGGCATTGGGCATTTTGACATTTATAAAAATAGAAACCAACACTAAGGTCTCCCCTTGTAGCTAAGATGCAGCCCAGTTGGTCTGCTTCTAAGAACATGTCACAAGAAATCATCTTGGATATGTAGTTCCTTTGAAGCATTTGAAATACTACCAAATTGCCTTCCCAGATGGATTATTCCAATGTATTATCCCTTGAGCAGATACAAGTGCCCACATATCTCCCCACAAATTTTCAACAACACTGAAAAAAAAAAAAAGACGAGAGAAACATGAATGACAGCCTAATCCTGCCCACTCAGTTCCCAGATGAGGAGGTAGAGGGAAGAAGCTCCTGCACAAGCTCACCCAGCCCAGCCAGCCTGGGAACCACGGCCTTGACGCTGCGGGCCAGGCCCCTTGGCACTGCACCCTGCCACCTCCTGGAGCACTGCACCCTGCCACCTCCTGGAGCATCCATCAGGGAAAGAGAAGCACCAGATGCAGGAGAATCTGGGGAGCCATGGACAGGTGCCAGAGGTCCCCAAGGAGAGAGGGCCAAGGCCAGGAGACCTCAGAGGCATGATGCCCTGCAGGCTGTGGGCATGAGCAGTCCTCGGGCTGGGGTCAGCGTGGGCACAGATCTGCTCCTGACTCAGCACTGACTGCCGCTCAAGCTGTGGGGCCCTCAGCTGTTCCCTTTCCTGTCTCTGGGGCCAGTACAATGCGGCAAGATGGCTGAGACCCAGGTCCACTTGCCAGCTACTTGTGCCTGATATGAATTGGACTGTGTCCCCCTAAAATTTGCATGTTAATGCCCTGTGGTGTGTGGTAGTCTCTCAGTCGTGTCTGACTCTTTGTGACTCCATGGACTGTAGCCCGCCAGGCTCCTCCGTCCATGGGATTTCCCAGGCAAGAATACTGGAGTGGGCTGCCATTTCCTTCTCCAGGGGATCTTCCCAACCCAGGGATCTAACCCAGGTCTCCCGCGTTGTGGGCAGACTCTCTACCGTTTGAGCCACCAGGGAAGCCCTGTTAATGCCCTAATGCCTTAGAATGTGATGGTATTTGGAGATAGGCCCTTCAGGGAGGTAATGAACCTTAAATGGTTCAGTAGGTTATAAAGGTGGGGCCCTAATCAGATAGGACCAGTGTCCTTAAAGAAGAAGAGAGGGACCTCCCTGGTGGCCTAGTTAAGACCACACACGCTTCCACTGCAGAGGTTCTGCGTTCCATTCTTGGTCGGGGAATTAAGGTCCCCTAAGCCAGGTGGCACGGCCAAAATAAAAAGAGGAGGAAGACGCATGCAGAAGGCAGGCACACATGAGGTAGGACCATGTGAGGATACGACAAGGAGGCAGCTGCCTGCAAGCCAAGGAACACGGCCTCAGAAAAAAACAAACTGGCCATCACTTTGATCCTGGACTTCCAGCCTCCAAAACCATTTTTTAAAAAAAGCAATTTCTATTGTTTAAGACACCCAGTCATATTTTGTGACAGCAGTGTGATATGACGACTTCAGATGTCCCAGTAAATGTGAGGATCACCGCTTCTCCTGCATCCTGAGCTGCAAGACGGATACCCTCAAACTGGAGGCAGGTTCTTTCCACAACCCTTGGGTACTCAGTGCGGGAGCTGGTGTGGACGCCCGCCCAGTACCTGGGCTTCCTCGGGCTCCCTGGGGCTGTGACAGACAGCTACCTGCAGGCTGACCACATCCTTTCTGAAGCTCTGGACCTGAGCCTCTACCTGCTACCCGGCGTCACCGGGCCCCTGTGCAGGCCACAGGCTCCAGGAAGTGCAGGCAGAAGCCAGTGCCACCGTGAGGACTGAGAGTCAAACCCGTCCCCGTGTGGGGACCTGAGTGGGAAGGAAGTCCAAAAGGAAGGGGGTATATGTATGTGTATGGCTGACCCTTTGCTCTATGGTAGAAACCAACACAACATTGGAAAGCAACTATACTACAATAAAAGTTAATTTTAAAAAATTGTCCAAACATTCTGCACAGCTCCTCAAGAGTTTCCTCAAGGCTCCTCAAGCCTGTTTCCTGTGATTCCCCTCTCTATTAAACTACCCTTCTCAGCATCTGCCTAAGGCACATGGGGAAGAGAGCTGTGTTTTGAACCCAAGACAGACCCATGTGTGCACGGCCCTCCCTCAGGATCCAGCGGCCACAGGGGATTGACTCCAGGACGCCCCGCCCCCGCCAGATACCAAAATCCAAGGACGCTCAAGTCCCATATATAAAATCATATCAGCATATAATCTAGGCATATCCTCCCACCTCCTTTAAATCAGATTACTTATTATACCGAATCAATGTAAATGCTATGTAAATAGTTGTAAATACAATGTAAATGGTATGTAAAGAGTTGCCAGGGTGGACAGCAAATTCCAATTTTGCTTTTTTGGAACTTTCTGCAATTCTCTCCCCCCAAATATTTTTGATAGGATGCAGAACTGGCAGATACAGAGGGCCAGCTATACCTACACCACCCTGAGAGGAAACAGCCTTTGGGGGCAACGAGCAGGCACCGCAGCTGCAAAGCTCACGTCCCTCAGGGGATGATGGCAGCTGGAGCCAGCGGCACAACAGAGAAGCAGGAGTGTTCAAGCCAGATAGAGACAGGTTCAAATCCCAGTTCTGCCAGTCACTAGCAGGGCAGCCACAGGTAAACAACTTGCTAGGCTAGGGGAACCACTGCCTAAACATCCGCCCTGGCCAGGCCCAACAGTAATGATGTGCGTAAGTTACCTTACAACAGGAAGTCCCGGCAAGGAATGCGGAACTAAAGAATTACCACCTACCACAAGAATTCGGGAAAGGTCAAAAGGAGAGAGACCACAAACCGTGTGTCCTGCCATCCTCCCAGAACCTTCCTTGCTGGAATCCATCCTCGGCAGAGTGATGTGTGCACCACCAGGAAAGACTCTAAGTCAGAATGATTGACCGGAGACAATGAGGAAACTGATCCTATTTCCATAAAACCTGAGACTATGAGCCACGTGACAGAGCAGTTCTCCTGGGTTTCCTTCTCCTGCTGCTCTTCTCCCACACCCACCCAAGTGTCCCTTCCCAAAAAGTCTCTTCCTTTGTCGTCACGTGTGTCCCCTTGGATAATTCTTTTCTGAGCGTGAGACAAGAGTTCAACCTCGGGCCCTGGAATGAGTTCCCCTTTTGCAACATCTCCATCAGCTGCGGGAGTGGAAATGACGCTGACTTCCCAAGGTCAGCGGGGAACCTGAGAGCGGGGAACCTGAGAACGGCGAATGGAGAAAGAGCCTGACTCGTGTGTGCTCGGCAGAAGGCGGCCGCCCTTTCTTCCCTCTACAGCCACGGGGCTGTGAGGCTGTGAGCTCCCTTCAAGAAACAACCTGCCATTCAACTGCCAGGAGTGCAGTGAGCTGACAGCCTCCAGACAAGGAGCCCTCAGATGTACCCCAGTCTCGGAACAAAGGCCATGCCCTTCGCAGCCACTTCCTGCCAATGCCGAACTCCTTGGAGGGGAAGTCTTTGCTCAGGAGTGCCCCAGTGACCTGGCTGAGATATCATCAGACCTGCTTGGCAGCTGGAGGTTCTTCCTGCCCAACCCACTCCCCCAATCCCTGCCCTCAAAACAATCCTCTTTCACTCCTGTTTCCCTCTCAGTTGAGTCCTCTGTGAAAATGAGACTAAGATAATCTTTCCATTCTACTCTTACTCCTGATTAGATCTCCTGCATGAAATAACAGAAAGGTTTTCACAGGGCTTCATCTGAGAGCATCTAGGATATTAATCCCACTGGGATCCCTCCAAGGGAATTAGAATCTGTCAGGTCTCTTCCCATGGCAAGCATAGACAGATTCTTGTTAATTCCATAGGAAAAGGAACAAGAATTTATCGAAATGCTATGGATCATAGAAAAAGCAAGGGAATTCCAAAAAAAATCGACTTTTGCTTCATGGTGCTAAACTCTTTGACTGTATGGATCACAACAAATTGTGGAAAATTCTGAAAGAGATGATAATTCCAGACCAGTTTACCTGCTTCCTGAGAAATCAGTTTGCAGGTCAAGAAGCAACAGTTAGAACTGGACATGGAACAATGGACTGGTCCCAAATTGGGAAAAGAGTACATCAAAGCTGTATAGTGTCACTTTGCATATTTAATTTCTGTGCAGAGTATATCATGCAAAATGCCAGGCTGAATGAATCACAAGCTGGAATCAAGATTGCCAGGAGAAACATCAAAAACCTCAGTTATGCAGATGAAACTACCCTAATGGCAGAAAGCAAAGAATAACTAAAGAGCCTGTTCATGATAGTGAAAGAGGAGAGTGAAAAAGCTGACTTAAAACTCAACATTCAGAAACTAAAATCATGACATCTGGTCCCATCACTTCATTGCAGATAGATGGAGAAAAAGTGGAACTTTATTTTATTGACAGACTTTACTTTTTTGGGCTCCAAAATCACTGTGGATGGTGACTGCAGCCATGAAATTAAAAGACACTTGCTCCTTGGAAGAAAAGTGTGCAAACCTAGACAACATATTAGAAAGCAAGACATCACTTTGCCAACAAAGCTACCCCATGGACTGGGGTTTTTCCAGTAGTCATGTATGGATGTGAGAGTTGGACCATAAAGAAGGCTGAACATCGAAGAACTGATGCTTTCAAACTGTCGCACCGGATAAGACTCTGAGGAGTCCCTTAAGACAGCAAGGAGATCAAGCCAGTGGATCCTACAGAAAATGGACCCTAAATATTCATTGGAAAGACTGATGCTGCAAGTTGAAGTTCCAATACTGTGGCCACCTGATGCAAAAAGTTGACTCATTAGAAAAGACCCTGATGCTGGGAAAGATTGAGGGCAGGAGAAGGGGATGACAGAGGATGAGATGGTTGGATGGCATCACCAACTCAACAGACATGAGTTTAAGCAAACTCCGGGAGATTGTGAAGGACAGGGAAGCCTGGCATGCCACAGTCCATGGGGTCGCAAAGAATTGAACATGACTTATCAACTGAACAACAATGGGATACCCAGAGAATTTTAGCACCCCAAGATCTCATAGTCTCCTGGAATTAGAAAACTCTGTTTTCTTCAAGACACTACTGTTGACATCAATAAACTCCAGTCAAATTTTGTCCTTGTTACATCCCACTCAGGAGTCAGATTCAAGGAGAAGGTATCTAATTGGTCCAGAAGGTGGTGGGGCAACTTCCAGAAGCAACTTGTCTTCCACTGATGGAGAGACCCACTGACTCTGCATCCAAAGCAAGACCAAGGTGCCTGTCATTTGAAGGTGAATGGATCTGCCAGATGGTTGTTAGTTTCAATGGAACCTAACAAGAAGGCAAAATGCCTGCCTTGTCCCAATTCATGCCAAGAGCTCAAAGCAATGCACCTCCAATGCATTTCTACCTGTTTGCTCTTGGCTAAACCACCATCCATTACTCCCCTCAGTGTTTGAGTTTCTTAGGTTCAATATCATTGTGTCTAATCTTAACATTTGTTAACTCCCCGAAGGATCAGATATGGGAGTCAAGAAGGATGTACTCAAACTTTTCCAAAACCACTCATATGGGATTTAATAGGCTGCCTCCTGAGGCTTCCCAGATGGTTCAGCAGTAAAGAATCCAGTACCAATGCAAGAGACACAAGTTTGATCCCTGGGTTGGGAAGATCCCCTGGAGAAGGAAATGGCAACCCACTGCAGTATTCTTGCCAGGACAATCCCAAGGACAAAGGAACCTGGTGAGCTATAGTCCATGGTGTCAGAAAAGAGTGGGACACTACTTAATGATTAAACAACAACAACAAAACAACCCTTCCTCCACTCTCCAGTGTGATGGAGCACAGTCAGCCCTGCCCTGAAAACACCAATTTCACCACCTGGCTCTCTGGAATTTTGGCAACCTTTCAAAGGTCCGTTTTTCATTAACATCTTTACTTTCACATTCCTTTCACTTTTCAGCTGAAGCTTCTTAGCCCAACTCTAAAGCACTTTGGATAGTTGGGGAAATTCATGGACAGGCCAACAGCTCAGCCAGGAGGCCCAGGACAGGTGACGTGCTACCCAGCGCGGATCCTCTAGGCAAGGATTCACCTCCAAACGCGGCAGGCTGCTGCCTGCCAACGCCTGCGACTCTGATGACTTAGTTTTTATTCTGATTTCTCACAGGTAAAGCTGGGAACATAGAGATATGGCCTGGGAGGAGCACTCATTCAAGCACCCAAGGAGTTTGCGAGATAAATCCACCAGTTTCTTTGCCGCGTGCGGGGATAACATGGCTTCCAAACTTCCTGGAGGGCTGAGCTCCCGTATGCAGAGCAGTCAGCTTTTGATAATGCACCTTCGCCAGCTGCCTCCCCTCCCCGCTCCGCTGGAGTTTCTCTGGATGGCCTCCCAATGAAACTACTTGCACATAAATCCTTGTCTCCGTTTTTGTTCTCCCAGATGGAGACCTCAAGACAAAGCCCACTTTGAATCAGCTAAAGTTTCTCGCCAGAAAGACTCAGAACAGCAGCATCCATCCGCCGCTGGCAGAGGTCCGGGGTAGAAAGCACCAGGCAGAGCCCTCCGCCAGGTGGGGAACCTGCGCTAAGTTACCTGCTTTCTCCGCAGATGACCCAGGAGCCCCGCCCCCTGCATACAGCTGCAGGCTCTGCCCTCGAGGCCGGGGGTGCCAGGAGGCTGCTGCTGGGAATGGAAGGGATGCAGATGCCAACAGCCTTTCACTGCCTATCGGCTCATTTCACACTGACAGGCTACCGGGGGTGGAGGACTATTTTTATTTAAAACATCGGTTGCCATAGTAACATCCACATGACCGAATACTTATTCTAAGTCACATAGAAAATACCCTTGGGAGGGGAGAAGGAGAGAAGAGAAGGCCTGTGCTGCCCCTGCAATCAGACAGCGAGCGGCAGTTCCTGGAAAAGAGAAAGCCACGCCAGCCCAGGGGTCCGGGCGCTCCTCCAACACCTGCCTGAGTCTTCCAGGGCTTTCGATTTGCAGTCACTGAAAAGATTTAAAGGGGACTCTGGGGAAGGCTGCAATCTGCCAAAGTGGCCTTGTGAGCCATAGTTCCTCCAGGGAGGCCACAAGTTTCCCTTGGTGTGTGATCTGCTCCACGGGTCAAGATGGGGAGCTAAGAACATGGCCCTGCCACCGGCTGGCAATGCGATAGAAGGACCTGCTCCTACCCCACTCAGCTCTCCACGGGTGTGCTCGGGACAAAGGGAGTTTGTAGGGGCCTGTCATGCCCCCCACAGCCCTGGTGCAGAGGAGGCAGAACTTCAGGAAGGCTGGGAGGACCACACTGCCTGGAAAGCAACCCCTAGGAGCAAAGGAACACGTGGAAAGGAATTGTCTTTTCCCGACCAGAGGGAGAATTCATTCGCAGCCACCTCCACCATGAGCCTCCCTGAGCCTGGGTCAGATTCAGTTTCCTCAGACCGTCCATGCTTTCTTTATCCCCCATTAACATAGAGCCCAGAGTTGGTAATGTTAACATTGAGGTCCTCAGAGGACCCCTGAGTGTCCCCACAAGACTTGCAGGGGTTTGGACAGAAATCATGGGGCTATAAGAACTTCCCCAGTGGTTCAGCAGTAAAGAATCCACCTGCAATGCAGGAGACATGGGTTTGATCCCTGGGTTGGGAAGATCACCTGGAGGAGGAAATGGCAATCCACTCCAGTATTCTTGCCTAGAAATTCCATGGACAGAGGAGCCTGGCGAGCTACAGTCCATAGGGTCGCAAAGACTCAGACATGACTGAGAAACTTAGCATGCACACATGTATGGGGCTATGGTGGCCAAGTGTAATTAGTAAGACACATGATTAGTAATTATTCATGGTTAATGTTACATTATGGACCATCTTTGGGGAACACCAACTGGACAAATGCCTCTCCCTTCCCCCAGGTAATTCAATTATTGCAAAGCTAACAGTTCACATTGATTGAACACTTAATATATGTCAGGGCCTGACCCACTTGATCCTGGCTCTGCCAGGGGCCATTGTCACGTACAGCCAACAGATGAGAGACTCCAGTTTCCCCATCACTGAAGTTAGGTAACCTGCAGCTGGCAGGCCATGGAGCAGGGAATTGAATCCAGAGCTGTCTGAGTCCTGAATATGTACTATTAGGCATCGTGCTATGAATGTGATTATGTGGGTCCACCTTGTCCAAGCTAAGAGTGGCCACAGTGCAGATAAGGAGGGAAGGGCCAGCTCTGACTGTGTGGGTGATGGTGGGGCTGGAAGGTGTTACGGCCTGGCTGCTTGTCTGTTACTCTCAGATTTCTGTCTGCTCTTCCTCTCCCAGATCTGGTCTGGCAGCCTTCACAAGCCCTCGAGACTATCAGTGTCTACCACTCTGTTACAAGATCTGGAGGAGGGAGCCAGGAGCCAGGAGGTACAGCTGAGAAGGTGCTGCTGCGGCCCTGGGTCAGCAGTGGGGGTTCCCCTGAAGTGACTGCCCTTCTAGGCTCCAGGCTCTGTAGGACAGGCAGAGGCTCTCATGGGACAGCTCCTGCCTGGGTGCGCTGCACCAGCAGTGCCACAGAGATGCCAGAGCTTCCAGAACCACTGCAGGGTCATGTCACAGTTGCAGTCGGCTCTTCCTTGCTCTGGCTGCCACTGGCATCACCTTGAAGGTGGTGATGAGGTTTCAATGGGCCCTGGTCCCACTCTCACTCCATCCTGGAGCATGTTCTCACAGAAGGACATTGAGCAATGTCTAATCCAGCAGATCTGAGCAGGGCCAAGCTGTCTGACGTTGGGAGTCCCTTCAGGTCTCTCATCTCTCACATGAAAGTGACATGCGCCTGCAGCAGAAGCTGCTGGGATCTCCCTCATAGCCACTGGGCTTCCTCAGGAGGCTGCAAGGGGCAGTTTAAGGAAGCCCATGACTTCCTACCTGAGAGCATCCTCCGCCCACAGCAGTGAGCACAGCTGAACATGCAGGGCTGTCCACATGTGCCCACAGCCTCAACCAGGGAGGATCGGGGTTGGTGGCAGCTTTCTTGCCCCTGGTGAGGTGACTGTGAGGTTTGCTTCACAAGATTTTTTCTTGTGGGTCTCCATCAGGGTGGAGAACTGGGTGCCCTCTACATAACCTGCACTTTCATGCATAGGTATCATTTCGCAGACTCACGTCCCCATACCATCGCCACGCTTCCTGGGATCACCTCCCAAATAAACCACCTGGGGCCTTGGCTCAGGGTTTTCTTTGAACAGAACCCAACCTAAGACACCACCTCATGATTCAGGGAAGGCTGAATGAGGATGTAGGTCAAGCTCTCATCACAGTGAACTCTCGCATAACCTCTAATACCTCTTGTTGTATCTGATGCACATTTGGAGGTGGAGTGGAGTTTGGCTGTTGGTTTACTTTGGACGTTTGGGGGATCTCCATTCCCAGAGCCAGAAGACCTCTAACCTGGGATTAAATTTGACCATGGTTGCATGTGTGCATGCGTGCTAAGTCATTTCAGTCGTGTCTGCCTCTCTGTGACCCTATGGACTGTGGCCTCTAGGCTCCTCTGCCATGGGATGGATGATCATCCACCACATGCTGGATCTTCACGTGGGCCATTCTCAGTGACTCAAGACTCTACCTTCTAGATCAGTTTCTCTACTAAAATGCCCCTCCAGGCCCAAAGAGAGGTGGTGTGGAACAGGTCAGGCATCAGACAAGATTATGCATCATCTTCCCCTCACCCTTCAGGCTCTTGGTCCTTCCCACTGCCCAAAGAGAGACCCACTTCTGCACAGTAGAGCACCAGTGCCCCCTAAATCTAACTTACCTCAGCTACCAAAAATAAAACCACACTATGGTCAGATGTATTAAGGCGCGACTGATGTTTTCCACTAAAATAGGGACTTCAGTCTGAGGAGCAGGATGAGAATGCACCTTGGCTTCTAAGGGGAAGCTGGGAGCAGGGCATTCCTTCCCCTCCACAAGGCTGACCATTACTTTTGAAGATCCTGTTTCAGTGGCAACATTCATGTTACTCCATAATGCATCCATCACTTAGACAAATAGAAATGGGGCCACACATCTGCCAACATGTTGCATCTGACTCCCATTCTCTGACCCCCTAATATGAAACATCCCGGTTTTGTTTAAGCTGTTGGCTTTTGTGTCCTCCTGTTCCATGGACTGCTTTGGTTTTCAGAAGAGAGACAAAGAAATCAGGACGCGTGTGATAGAATATTTGAATCAGAAAATTAAAGAGAGGTTTGCCTCCTCCACCCACAGCACCCTCTCCTGTGTAGAGCAGAGAGCCTCAAATCTTAGGAGAGATGAGAGCTGTGGGGAAGAGAGGGGCCTTTAAAAGGCAGCTCCTCAGCCCCACACCAGGAGGCTGATTTTAGGCTTTGAGGTTCTTTTTAAAGCTGGGATGCTGGTCATTCTAATAAAGGCCATCTTTTGCATTCTCACTTTGTTCCTCTAAATCACTGGTTCTCAAAGAGAGGTGTCCTAAGGACACCTCTATGCCCACGTCTGCCCTAAGCTCACAGAGCATTCGAGCAGATCAGAGAATGCTGCTGCTTTGCCTGTCAAAGGCAAAATCTGATGCTTCACAGAGACTCATGTACCTCGAGGATTAAAAGCTGACAAATGAACCAGTTTGTTCATTTCTACTCTATCCCATGAACACGATTTTTTAATTCATAATTATATATAGATATTCTGGGTCTATGAGCTAGCTATAATGCATACCCACTAAAGAGAAAATATATTAATCAAATAGTAACAGAAGAAACACACAGGCTGCCCCTTGGAGGTGTTGGCATGGACACAGCAGGTACATGTTGAACAGATAGAAGTCCTTGGGAGCTTCCTGAGAGCAGAAGGTGAACATCTACACCTCTATCCCATATTCTTGGTTAATTCTGCTCAGAAATATTCTGCCTCATACTTCCCAGGCTTCTAGTCTGACACACAATCATCTCAATTTGCAAAAGTCAAGAGTCAGAAAAATTAAAAATACCAGATTCAAATTCAGTTCAGTTCAGTCTCTCAGTCGTGTCTGACTCTTTGTGACCCCATGGACTGCAGCACGGCAGCCCTCTCTTCCATCACCAACTCCCAGAGTCTACTCAAACTCATGCCCATTGATGCCATCCAACCATCTCATCCTCTGTCATACCCTTCTCCTCCCACCTTCAATCTTTCCCAGCATCAGGGCCTTTTCAGACGAGTCAATTCTTCACATAGGGGGCCAAAGTACTGAAACTTCAGCTTCAGCATCAGTCTTTCCAATGAATATTCAGGACTGATTCCCTTTAGCGTGGACTGGTTGGATCTCCTTGCAGTTCAAGGGACTCTCAAGGGTCTTCTCCAACACCACAGTTCAAAAGCATCAGTGCTTTAGTTCTCAGCTTTGTTTATAGTACAGCTCTCACATCCATACATGACTACTGGAAAAACCATAGCCTTGATTAGAGGGACCTTTGACGGCAACTAATCTCTCTGCTGTCTCTCTATAGTAATCTCTCTATGCTGTCTAGGTTGGTCTTAACTTTTCTCCCAAGGAACAAATGTCCTTTAATTTCATGGCTGCAGTCACCATCTGCAGTGATTTTGGAGCCCCCCAAAATAGAGTCTAACACTGTTTCCATTGTTTCCCCATCTATTTGCCATGAATTGATGGGACCAGATGCCATGATCTTCATTTTCTGAATGTTGAGCTTTAAGCCAACTTTTTCACTCTCCTCTTTCAAGAGGAGGCTTCATCAAGAGGCTCCTTAGTTCTTCTTCCCTTTCTGCCATTGGGGTAGTGTCATCTGCATATCTGAGGTTATTGATATTTCTCCTGGCAATCTTGATTCCAGCTCATGCTTCCTCCAGCCCAGGGTTTCTCATGATGTACTCTGCATAGAAGTTAAATAAGCAGGGTGACAATATACAGCCTTGATGTAATCCTTTTCCTATTTGGAACCAGTCTGTTGTTCTATGTCCAGTTCTAACTGTTGCTTCCTGACCCACATACAGATTTCTCAAGAGGCAGGTCAGGTGGTCTGGGATTCCCATCTCTTTCAGAATTTTCCACAGTGTGTTGTGATCCACACAGTCAAAGGCTTTGGCATAGTCAATAAAGCAGAAGTAGATGTTTTTCTGGAACTCTCTTGCTTTTTTGATGATCCAACGGATGCTGGTAATTTAATCTCCAGTTCCTCTGCCTTTTCTAAATCCAGCTTGAACATCTGGAAGTTCACGGCTCATGAACTGTTGAAGCCTGGCCAGGAGAATTTTGAGCATTACTTTACTAGTGTGTGAGATGAGTGCAATTGTGCAGTAGTTTGAGCATTATTTGGTATTGCCTTTCTTTGGGATTGGAATGAAAACTGACCTTTTCCAGTCCTGTGGCTACTGCTGAGTTTTCCAAATTTGCTGGCATATTGAGTGCAGCACTTTCACAGCATCATCTTTCAGGATTTGAAACAGCTCAACTGGAATTCCACCACCTCCACTAGCTTTGTTCATAGTGATGCTTCCTAAGGCCCACTTGACTTCACATTCCAGGATGTCTGGCTCTAGGTGAGTGATCATGCCATCATGATTGTCTGGGTCGTGAAGATCTTTTTTGTACAGTTCTTCTGTGTATTCTTGCCACCTCTTCTTAATATCTTCTGCTTCTGTTAGGTCCCTACCATTTCTGTCCTTTATTGTACCCAAAGTTCCCTTGGTCTGTCTAATTTTCTTGAAGAGATCTCTAGTCTTTCCCATTCTGTTGTTTTCCTCTATTTCTTTGCATTGATCTCTGAGGAAAGCTTTCTCATCTCTCCTTGCTACTCTTTGGAACTCTGCATTCAAATGGGTATAACTTTCCTTTTCTCTTTTGCTTTTTGCTTCTCTTCTTTTCACAACTATTTGTAAGGCCTCCTCAGACAGCCATTATGCTTTTTTGCATTTCTTTTTCTTGGGGATGGTCTTGATTCCTGTCTCCTATACTATGTCCCAAACCTCGGTCCATAGTTCTTCAGACACTCTATCAGATCTAATCCCTTGAATCTATTTCTCACTTCCACTGTATAATCATAAGGGATTTGATTTAGGTCATACCTGAATGGTCTAGTGGTTTTCCCCACTTTCTTCAATTTAAGTCTGTTTGGCAATAAGGAGTTCATGATCTGAGCCACAGTCATCTCATGGTCTTGTTTTTGCTGACTGTATAGAGCTTCTCCATCTTTGGCTGCAAAGAATATAATCAGCCTGATTTCAATATTGACCATCTGGTGATGTCCTTTTGTAGAGTCTTCTCTTGTATTGTTGGAAGAGGGTGTTTTCTATGACCAGTGCATTCTCTTGGCAAAACTCTATTAGCCTTTGCCCTGCTTCATTCTGTACTGCAAGGCCAAATTTGCCTGTTACTCCAGATGTTTCTTAACTTCCTACTTTTGCATTCTAGTCCCCTATAATGAAAAGGACATCTTTTTGGTGTGTTAGTTCTAGAAGGTCTTGTAGGTCTTCATCAAACCATTCAACTTCAGCTTCTTCAGCATTACTGATAGGGGCATAGATTTGGATTACCATGATTGAATGGTTTGTCTTGGAAATGAACAGAGATCATTCTGTCGTTTTGAGATTGCATCCAAGTACTGCATTTCAGACTCTTTTGTTGACCATGATGGCTACTCCATTTCTTCTAGGGATTCCTGCCCGCAGTAGTAGATATAATGGTCATCCTAGTTAAATTCACCCATTCCAATCCATTTTAGTTCACTGATTCCTAAAATGTTGGCATTCACTCTTGCCATCTTGTTTGAACACTTCCAATTTGCCTTGACTCATGGACCTATCATCCCAGGTTCCTATGCAGTATTGCTCTTTACAGCATTGAACTTTGCTTCTATCACCAGTCACATCCACACCTAGGTGTTGTTTTTGCTTTGGCTCCATCTCTTCATTCTTTCTGGACTTATTTCTCCACTAATCTCCAGTAACATAATGGGCACCTACCCACCTGGGGAGTTCATCTTTCAGTGTCCTACCTTTTTGCCTTTTCATACTGTTTATTGGGTTCTCAAGGCAAGAATACTGAAGTGGTTTGCCATTCCCTTCTCCAGTGAATCACATTTTGTCAGAACTCTCCACCATGACCTGTCCGTCTTGGGTGGTCCTACACGGCATGGCTCATAGTTTCATTGAGTTAGACAAGGCTGTGGTCCATGTGATCAAGTTGGTTAGTTTTCTGTGATTGTGGTTTTCAGTCTGTCTGCCCTCTGATGGAAAAGGATAAGAAGCTTATGGAAGTTTCCTGATGGGAAAGACTGACTGAGGGGGATACTGGGTCTTATTCTGATGGGTGGGGCCATGCTCAGTAAATCTTTCATCCAATTTTCTATTGATGGGTGGAGCTGTGTTCCCTCTCTGTTATTTACCTGGGGCCAAACTATGGTGGCAGAGAAGGCAATGGCAACCCACTCCAGTACTCTTGCCTGGAGAATCCCAGGGACGGAGGAGCCTGGTGGGCTGCAGTCCATGGGGTCACGAAGTTGGAGACCACTGAGCAACTTCACTTTCACTTTTCACTTTCATGCATTGAGAAGGCAATGGCAACCCACTCCAGTGTTCTTGCCTGGAGAATCCCAGGGATGGGGGAGCCTGGTGGGCTGCCATCTATGGGGTCGCACAGAGTCAGACACGACTGAAGAGACTTAGCAGCAGCAGCAAACTATGGTGGAGGTCATGAAGATAATGGCGACCTCCTTCAAAAGGTCCCATGCATTTACTGCTACACTCAGTGCCCCAACCTTGCAGTAGCCCACCACCAACCCACGCCTCCACCAGAGACTCCTGGACATTCCTGGGCAAGTCTGGTCAGTCTCTTGTGGGGTCACTGCTACTATCTCCTGGGCCCTGGTGCACGCAAGGTACTGTTTGTGCCCTCCAAGAGTCTATTTCCCAGATCCAAATTAGCTACTGACAAAAGAAAATTTTCAGGAAGATTCACTAGATAGACACAGGTGATGCAGTGATCGCCTAGCAGCATGAGAGCCCAGCAGCACCCTCCACAGAGGCTGCCCTGTCCCACCTGCCATCGAAGCTAAGCCTTGCTACTTCACACTGAGACTGTGGATGAGGCTTTCGGGAACAGAAGCCTCCTGTTCTGGATGCTTATTTTAGACTACACTGCAGATTAAACCAACAGGAAGGAAAGGTCCTGGAGTCAGGAAGTCTTGAAATTTCAATTAAGAGAAAAGTATCCAAAATGTTCTTGTTTTCATCCACCTGTTCTGTCATTGGTGTTGGGGGAGCCATAGACCCACACACTGACACGGCACAGAACCTCTCAGTAAGCCAACTTGGTTCCAGAGGAAGGGCAGGTCAAGCCCATTTCCAGGAAGGGCCGTTCTTGTAATCAGATGACTTGAGCATCTCTCTCTGCTTTGCCACCACATCTCCACTGGTCTCCACCAAATGGCTGTCCACAAGCACTGCATCACTCTGCCTCCACGGGCTCCTCCTTCCCTCCCTCCCTCGATTTCCCAAACCCCTTAGTTTTTTCTCTTCCTTCCCCACCTGGGTCCTGGCTCTATCCGGAGAGGCAGCATGGCATTGCTGGAGTTCTGGTTCTGTGTATGGAAGGAGCTTTCCCTGTGGGCCACTCAACTCCCTTCAGAGCAGAGCCTAAGTGAGTTATATCTTATTTGGGGTTCTGTCAAAAGCAGATCCAGAGATAAGGGTGTGAGGACAAAAAATTTTACTTGGAAAGTGATCCTAGAAAACATAATTTGGGGACTGGAAAGATGGGACAGGGAAGGGTTCCTTATTAAGCTAGTTACCTCTAAGGACCATTGGAGGTTTATGCCACCCACAGGGACACACTGGGAGCTAGCGGAGAACAAATACCTCAAACAACTAGGGCGCTATTTACAACAGCCAGGACATGGAAACATTCAGAGACAGATGAACAGATAAAGATGATGTGATACATAAACACAGTGGAATATTACTCAGCCACTAAAAGAATATTACTCAGCCAGGACATGGAGACCTCCAATGATGTCCAATGACAGATGAATAAAGAAGACATGGTACATAAACACAGTGGAATATTACTCAGCCACTAAAAGATCTGCCTCTTGAGAAACCTGTATGCAGGTCAGCAAGCAACAGTTAGGACTGGACATGGAACAACAGACTGGTTCCAAATAGGAAAAGGAGCACATCAAGGCTGTATATTGTCAACCTGCTTATTTAACTTATACACAGAGCACATCATGAGAAACACTGGGCTGGAAGAAACACAAGCTGGAATCAAGATAGCCAGGAGAAATATCAATAACCTCAGATATGCAGATGACACCACTCTTATGGCAGAAATTGAAGAACTAAGGAGCCTCTTGATGAAAGTAAAAGAGGAGAGTGAAAAAGTTGGCTTAAAGCTCAACATTCAGAAAACAAAGATCATGGCATCTGGTCCCATCACTTCATGGCAAATAGATGGGGAAACAGTGGAAAACGTGGCCGACTTTATTCTTTTGGGCTCCAAAATCACTGCAGATGGTGACTTCAGCCATGAAATTAAAAGATACTTATTCCTTGGAAGGAAAGGTATGATCAACCTAGACAGCATATTAAAAAGCAGAGACATTACTTTGCCAACAAAGGTCCATCTAGTCAAGGCTATGGTTTTCCAGTAGTCATGTATGGATGTGAGAGTTGTACTATAAACAAAGGTGAGCACTGAAGAATTGATGCTTTTGAACTGTGGTGTTGGAGAAGACCCTTGAGAGTCCCTTGAACTGCAAGGAGATCCAACCAGTCCATCCTAAAGGGAATCAGTCCTGAATATTCATTGGAAGGACTGATTCTGAAGCTGAAGTTCCAATGGGAAGAACTGACTCACTGGAAAATAGTCAACTTGCATGATGCTGGGAAAGATTTACGGCAGGAGGAGAAGGGGACGACAGAGGATGAGATGGCTGGATGGCATCACCGACTCGATGGAGGTGAGTTTGGGTAAACTCCAAGAGTTGGTGATGGACAGGGAGGCCTGGCGTGCTGCGGTCCATGAGGTCACAAAGAGTCGGACATGAAATGAACTAAAAGAATGACATATGGTCATTTGGAGAGAGGTGGATGGACCTAGAGTCTGTCATACAGAGTGAAGTAAGTGGGAAAGAGAAAAACAAATATTGCATATTAATGCATATACGTGGAATCTAGAAAAATGTTACAAACGAACCTGTTCTCAGGGCAGGACTAGAGACACAGGTATAGGGTACAGACATGCGGACACGGCACGGGAGAGGGAGGGTGGGACGGACTGGGAGGCTAACCTGACATGCGCACACTGCCGTGTGTGAGACAGACAGCTAGCGGGGAGGCGCTGTAGAGCACAGGGAGCTGGCTCAGTGCTCCGTGATGGCCTGGTGTGGGCCGTGGGTGGGGAGGGAGGCTAAGGAGGGAGGGGATATATGTATACATAGGCTGATTCACTTTGTTGTACAGCAGAAACTAACAATGTTGTAAAGCAATTAAATTCCAATTTTAAATTCTTAAATTTGAAAAATAAACAATAAAACAGCTGGGGTATTCATTAGTTGAAGCCCACTCCCAGGGGCTGTTAATTCTCTGGGGCTTTGGGCCTGCCCACAGTTAGGAAGAATGTCCTCTGCTGTCAGAACAAGTCCTCAGGCAACAAAATGCAGGTGTGGGCAGCTGGAAAAGTCTGATGGTGGGATGATAAAGGCAAGTGATTGTGGACACCAGCAAAGGGAGTTACAGATTCTTAGGTTAATAGCATTTTCTGCTTCTTTACTCTCTTATCTAATACTGCTTCCTATCTGCAGTGAGACTCAGCAAAAGGAAGAAGGAAGGGAAAGAGAAAATCCACTCTCATCACAGTATTTCTAATGTAACAAATCTCAAGATTATGAAAAAGGCAGGGTGATCTCCAGGGAAAGGAAACTGGTGTGAAAATATTTTAATATAATTCTACATGGGGCTGGAGTGTCCTGCTTTTTGAGAATACCAGTATAGAAAGACAAGTTCAGGGAAATCTCACCATCTGCCATACACAATAAACAGAGCAGTGATCCCCGAGCTGGTGAGTCTCATCTAATATTCTCTTGGGACAGGTAGCAGATCCTGAGAAGTTTACTGGTTACCAAGGAGCAACCTGGGTTTTAAAATGTTGGGAAACAGTAGACTTCCTGGTGGTCCAGTGGTTAAGAATCCACCTTCCAATACAGGGGACATAGGCTTGATTCCTGGTCAAGAACTAAGATCCCACGTGCTGTGGGGCAACTAACCCTGTGCACATCACAGCTACTGAGCCCATGCTCTCTGGAGCCCATGCCACAGCTAGAAAGCCCAAATGGCTCAGTGAAGAGCCCTTGAGGTGTAACAAAAGATCCCAAGTGCCACAACTAAGGCAGCCAAATAAATATATATCTTTTTTGTTTGTTTGTTTAACAATAGTTGGGGAACACTGTCAGCATAAGCAAGGTCAAGAGGCTAAACACTATGTGACCAGGGACATGGGGAAGTGGATGAGAGCCATCTCATGGTTTAAAAAGATGAGACACTTTAAAACAGAGTGTGTTGGGAAACCCAGCCTCCCTTATAAAAACATGTCTGGCACCACCTGAGTTTCACCCTGGAGGGAACTTCAGCCCTGTACCCTGGAATGTCACCCCCTTTAGGGAGTTCTCACTCTGGAGCAGTGCCACTGATCCCCAGGAATGCTCAGCTTCTCAGATGTGTTACTCTAAGCAGATTCTCAACTAAGGGCTTGTATGAGGGTGGTTTCTTTGTAGAGTGGTCTCATGAAGCAGAAGGAAAGTTGTGGGAATAGGAAAAAAAATTTACAGCAAAACGTAGATTAATGAACTAATTAGTGTTGTGGGCAATGAGTCTCAGTCCTGTTGGGGACCATCAGAGGAACCATATAGAATCTGCTGCAGACAAGAAGCTGTACACTCTTCATAGGTCCCCTCTCCCCTTGCATAACTGGACTAAGTGTATGTAAAAGCCCAGGGATCTTTATCAACTTTGGAGAAAGCTAGGAGGCAGAAAATTAGAGAAAAGTTATAGGGACCACTCATGATAGCCATGGAGGTTTGCCACTCAAATCACTTTCAGCAGAACCTGCTAGAAGGCATCTCCTGATGTACCCTTGAATCTGCCTCAGCATTCACCCCAAGGTCACGCTTTCTCTGATTGTCCCCAGCAAACAAGAACACAACAGGGGCACTAGACTCAGGCCATTCCTGCCCAGTGAAGGACTCCTCTAAGGGGCATCTGTTCACAAATGACTCAAAGGCCTAGCCAAGACTGTCTTAGGACTACACTGTGGTCTGAGGTTCTCCCTGCCTACGTTCACTTCCCCCACCATCACCCCCAGCCCCTTCAGCCTTCACAGACATCTCCCCTAGTAAATCTCTTGCTCATCTAACTCTTCTTTAGCATTTGCCTCTAGGAGTAACTGAAGTGACAGAAACTTTGCAGGACACCATCAGTTAATTTGGAACTGTCCACCACTGTGGTGCTGAAATCAGAAGTAGTCCGAGAGAGGTGATGCAGAAACAAAATTTATCAATATCTATGTTCTTCCTCCCTGAATGGGTAGCCATTAAAGAGTACAGCATATTCCCTTGGTCCTTCCTAGCCAGGGAAAGTAGCTGGTACTTTAAAAATGCCATGGGAGGGCGGGGTGGGGCCAAGATGTCAGAGCTGAAGGACATAGAGTTCACATCTCCTCACAGGCTGGGAGCTGGGCCTGAGCCCCTTTAGCAGGAGCACTGAATCCAGGCTGATGGACTAGTAGAGAACTTCAGGCCTCAGGAAATGTTAATAAGTGTGAGCTCTCCCAGAGGTCCTCATCTTGGCACCAAGACCCAACTTCCTGAAAGCTCCTGTGCTAGATGCCTCAGGCAAAACAACCAGCAAGACAGGAACACATCCCAACTCATCAACAAAAATAAGACAACAGAGAAATATGTTCCAGATGAAGAAGCAAGGTAAAAACCTACAAGACCAAAGAAATGAAGAGGAAATAGGCAATCTATATGAGAAAAACTCAGAGTAATGATAGTAAAGAGGACCCAGAATCTTGGAAATACAACAGAGGCATGGATAAAGAAAATAAATGTTTAACAAGGATGTAGAAGAACTAAAGAACAAACAGTGAACAATAACTGAAATTAAACAAACACTAGCAGGAATGAATAACAGAATAGCTGAGGCAGAAAAATGAAAAAGTGAGCTGTAACACAGAATGGTGAAAATAACTGCAGAGGAACAGAACAAAGGAAAAAGAATGAAAAGAAATGAGGACAGTCTCAGAGACCTCTGGGACAACATTAAATACAACAACATGCAAATTATAGGGGTCCCAGAAGGAGAAAAGGAACAGAAAGTGTCTGAAAAAATTTAAAGAGATTATAGTTGAAAACTTCCCTAACATGGGAAAAGAAATAGTCACCCAAGCTCAGGAAGCAGAGAGGATCTGATACAGAATAAACTTAAGGAGAAATATACCAAGACACATATTATTCAAACTGAGAAAAATTAAATTCAAAGAAAAAATATTAAAATCAGCAATGGAAAAACAATACATTATATGCAAGGGAATCCCCATAAGGTTATCAGCTGAATTGTGTGCGTGCGTGTGCGTGTGTGTGTGTGTGTGTGTGTGTGTGTGTGTTTTAGCAGAAATTCTGCAGGCCAGAAGAGAGTGGCAGGATACATTTAAAGTGATTAAAAGGAAGCCCCTACAGCCAAGATTACTCTACCTGGTCAATTATATCCCAATTCAACAGAGAAATCAAAAGCTTTACAGACAAGCAAAAGCTAAGAGAATGCAGCACCACCAAACCACCTTTACAACAAATGCTAAAGGAACTTATCTAGGTGGGAAACACAAGAGGGAAAAAAATAGACATACAGAAACAAATCCAAAAAAAGAAAAAGGTAATAGGAACATACACATTGATAATTACCTTAAACGTAAATGGATTAAATGCTCCAACAAAAGACATAGACTGGCTGAATTAATACAAAAACAAGACCTGAATATAAGCTGTTTACAAGAGACCCACTTTGGACCCAGGGACACAGAGAGTCTGAAAGTGAGGGGGTAGAAAAAGATGCAAATGGAAATCAAAAGAAAGCTGGAGTACCAATACTCATATAAGAATAATAGACTTTAAAGACTATTGCAAGATACAAGGAAGGACGCTACATAATGAACAAAGGATCAATCCAAGAAGAAGATATAACAACTATAAATATTTATGCACCCAGCATAAGAGCACCTCAATACATACACCAAATGCTAACAGCCATCAGAGGGAAAATCAATAGTAACACAGTAATAGTGGGGGACTGTAACACCCAACTTACACAAATGGACAGATCATCCACACAGAAATGTAATAAAGAACACAGTTTTAAATGACATACTAGATGAGATAGACTTACTTGATATTTATAGAACATTCCATCCAAAAGCACAATATGCTTTCCTCTCAAGTGTACACAGAACATTCTCCAGGATAGATCACATCTTGGTTCACAAATCAAGTCTCAGTAAACTTAAGAAAACTGAAATTGTAAAGCATCTTTTCCAACCACAGCACTATGAGATTAGAAATCAATTACAGTAAAAAAATAAATAAATAAATAAAACACACAAACGCATGGAACCTAAACAATATGCTACTAAATAACCAAGAGAACACTGAAGAAATCAAAGAGGAAATCAAAAAGTACACAGAAAAAAATGGCAATGAAAACATGATGATCTGAAACCTATGGGATGCAGCAAAAGCAGTTCTGAGAGGGAAGTTTGCAGCAATACAATCCCACCTCAGGAGACAAGAAAAGGACTTCCCTGGTGGTCCAGTGGCTAAGGCTTCACCCTCCCAACGCAGGGGGTCCAGGTTCGATTCCTGGCCAGGGACCTAGATCCCACATGCCACAACTAAAGATACCACGTGCCACAACTAAGACCCAGAGTAGCCAAACAAATAAATAATTTTTTAAAAAAGAAACAATAAAAATCTCAAATAAACAATCTAACCTTACACCAGATAACCACAATGATGAAATCACTCACCTAGAGCCAGACATCCTGGAATGCGAAGTCAACTGGACCTTAGGAAGCATCACTACAAACAAAGCTAGGGGAGGTAATGGAATTCCAGTTGAGCTATTTTGAATCCTGAAAGATGATGCTGTGAAAATGCTGCACTCAATATACCAGCAAATCTGGAAAACTCAGCAGTGGCCACAGGACTGGAAAAGGTCAGTTTTCATTCCAATCTCAAAGAAAGGCAGTGCCAAAGAATGTTCAAGAGTACTGGAGTGGGTTGCCATTTCCTTCTCCAAGAATGTTCAAACTAGCGTACGATTGCTCTCCTATCACACGCTAACAAAGTAATGTTCAAAGTTCTCCAAGCAAGGCTTCAACAGTATGTGAACAGAGAACTTCCAGATGTTCAAGCTGGATTTAGAAAAGGCAGAGGAACCAGAGATTAAATTATCAATCCATTGGATCATTGAAAAAGCAAGAGAGTTCCAGAAAAACATCAACTTCTGCTTCATTGACTATGCTAAACTCTTTGACCATGTGGATCACAACAAACTGTGGAAAATTCTTAAAAGAGATGGGAATACCAGACCACTTTACCTGGCTCTTGAGAAATCTGTGTGTAGGTCAAAAAGCAAAGTTAGAACCAAATATGGAACAACGGACTGTTTCCAAATTGGGAAAGGAATACGTCAAGGCTATATATTGTCACTCTGCTTATTTAACTTCTATACAGAGTACATCATGGCAGAAAGTGAGGAGGAACTAAAAAGCCTCTTGATGAAAGTGAAAGAGGAGAGTGAAAAAGTTGGCTTAAAGCTCAACATTCAGAAAACGAAGATCACGGCATCTGGTTCCATCACTTCTTGGGAAATAGATGGGAAAACAGTGGAAACAGTGTCAGACTTTATTTTGGGGGGCTCCAAAATCACTGCAGATGATGACTGCAGCCATGAAATTAAAAGACACTTACTCCTTGGAAGGAAAGTTATGACCAACCTAGATAGCATATTCAAAAGCAGAGACATTACTTTGCCGACTAAGGTCCATCTAATCAAGGCTATGGTTTTCCCAGTGGTCATGTATGGATGTGAGAGTTGGACTGTGAAGAAAGCTGAGCACCAAAGAATTGATGCTTTTGAACTGTGGTGTTGGAGAAGACTCTTGAGAGTCCCTTGGACTGCAAGGAGATCCAACCAATCCATTCTGAAGGAGATCAGCCCTGGGATTTCTTTGGAAGGAATGATGCTAAAACTGAAACTCCAGTACTTTGGCCACCTCATGCAAAGAGCTGACTCATTGGAAAAGACTCTGATGCTGGGAGGGATTGGGGGTAGGAGGAGAAGGGGATGACAGAGGATGAGATGGCTGGATGGCATCACCGACTCAATGGATGTGAGTTTGAGTGAATTCCGGGAGTTGGTGATGAACAGGGAGGCCTGGCATGCTGTGATTCATGGGGTCGCAAAGAGTCGGACAAAACTGAGAGACTAAAATGAACTGAACTGAAATGACAGTACATAATGTGAAATCCTGGACTGGATGAAGTACAAGCTGGAATCAAGACTGCTGGTAGAAATATCAATAACCTCAAACATGCAGATGACACCGCACTTATGGCAGAAAGTGAAGAGAAACTAAAGAGCCCCTTGATGAATCTGAAAGAGGAGAGAAAAAAAAAAACGACTTAAAACTTAATATTCAGAAAGCTAAGATCATGGCATCTGGTCCCATCACTTCATGGCAAATAGATGGGGAAACAATGGAAACAGTGACAGACTTCATTTTCTTGGGCTCCAAAATCACTACAGATGGTTACTGCAGCCATGAAATTAAAAGACGCTTGCTCCTTGGAAGAAAAGCTATGACAAACCTAGAAAGCATATTAAAAAGCAGAGACATTACTTTGCCAACAAAGGTACATCTAGTCAAGCTATGGTTTTTCCAGTAGTCATGTATTTATGTGAGAGTTGGACCATAAAGAAAGCTGAGCACCAGAGTATTGATGCTTTTGAACTGTGGTGTTGGAGAAGACTCTTGAGAGTCCCTTGGACTACAAGGAAATCAAACCAGTCAATCCTAAGGAAATCAACCCTGAATATTCATTGGAAAGACTGATGCTGAAGCTGAAGTTCCAGTACTTTGGCCACCTGATACAAAGAACTGACTCATTGGAAAAGACGCTGATGCTGGGAAAGACTGAAGCCGGGAGAAGGGGACAACAGAGGATGAGATTGTTGGATGGCGTCACCGACTCAGCGGACATGTTGGTGATGGACAGGGAAGCCCGGCGTGCTGCAGCCCATGGGGTCGCAAAGACTCACACACGACTGAGCAACTGAACTGAACTGATACACCGTATTGACGAACTGAAGAGTAACATTTATATGATAATTTCAATGGATGCAGAGTAAGCTTTTGACAAAATAAACAGCCTTTTATGATAAAATCTCTCTAGAAAGAGGGCATAGAGGGAGCCTACTTCAACATAATAAAGGTCATATATGACAAACCCACAGCAAACATCATTCTCAAAGGTGAAAAACTGAAAGCATTTCCTCTGAGGTCAGGAACAAGACAAGGATGTCCACTCCTGCCACGTTTATTCAACACTGTTTTGGAAGTCCTAGCCATAGAAATCAGAGAAGAAAAAGAATCCAAATTGAAAAGAATTAAACTGTAAGTGTTTGCAGATGACATGATACTCTGCCACCAGAAAACTAGTGCTAATGAAAGAATTTGGTAAAGTTACAGGATGGAAAATTAATGCATAGAAATCTCTTGCATTCCCATACACAAGCAACAAAAAATAAGAAAGAGATATTAAGAAAACAATCCTATTTATCACTTCAACAAAAATAATATAATACCTAGGAATAAACTGTCCTAAGGAAACAAAAGACTTGTACTCAGAAAACAATAAGATATTGAGAAAAGAAATCAAAGACAACACAAGCAGATGGAGAAATATACAATGTTCTTGGATTAGATGAATCAATATTGTCAAAATGACTATACTCTCCAAAACAATCTACAGATTCAATACAATCCCTATCAAATTACCAATGGCATTCTTCAGAGAATTAAGACAAAAAAATTTTACAATTTGTCTAGAAACACAAAAGAGCCCAAATAGCTAAAATAATCCTGAGAAAGAATAATGGAGTTGGAGCAATCAAGCTCCCTGACTTCAGACTATACTACAAACTACAGTCATCAAGACAGTGTGATACTGGCACAAAAACAGAAATATAGATAATTTGAACAGGAGAGAAAGCCCAGAAATAAACTCAGGCATCTATGGTAATGACAGTAATCTATGACAAAGAGGCAAGAATACACAATGGAGAAAAGACAGTCTCTTCAATAAGTGGTGCTGAGAAAACCGGGCAGCTACATGTAAAAGAATGAAATTAGAACACTTCCTAACACTACACACAAAAATAAACTCGAAATGGCTTAAAGACCTAACTGAAAGGCTGGATACCATAAAACTCTTAGAGGAAAACAGAAGCCGAAGACTCCTTGACATAAACCACAGCACAATCTTTTTTGACCTGTCTCCTAGAGTAATGAAAATAAAAACAAAAATAAACAAATGAGACCCGATGAAGCTTAAAAGCTTTTGCATAGCAAAGGAAACCATAAACAAGACAAAAAGATAACCCTCAGATGGGGGAAAATATTTGCAAATGAAGCAACTGACAAGGGATTAATTTCCAAAATAAACAAACTGCTCATGCAGCTCAATATCAAAACAACCCAATAAAAAAGATGAGTGGAAGACCTAAATAGACTTTTCTCCAAAGAGAACATACAGATAGTCAAGAGGCACATGGAAAGATGCTCAACATCACAAATTATTAGCAAACTGCAAATCAAAACTACAATGTAATATCAACTCACACCAGTCAGAATGGCGATCATCAAAAAAATCTACAAACAATAAATGCTGGAGAAGGTGTGGAGGAAAGGGAACTTTCTTACACTGTTAGTGGGAATGTAAACTGATAAAGCCACTATGGAGAACACTATAGAGGTTCCTTGGAAAACTAAAAATAGAATTATCATATGACCCAGCAATCCCACTACTGGGCATATACTCTGAGAAAACCATAATTCAAAATGGCACATGCACCCCAATATTCACTGAAGCACTAGTTACACTAGCCAGGACAAGGAAGCAGTCTAAATGTTCATCAACATAGCAACAGATAAGGAAGGTGTGGTACATATGGACGATGGAATATTACTCAGCCCTAAAAAGAATGAAATTGTGCCCCTTGCAGAGACGTAGATAGACCTAGAGACTGTCATACAAAATGAAGGAAGTCAGAAAGAGAAAACAAGTATCGTATATTAACACATATACGTGGAATCTAGAAAAACTGTACAGATGAACCTATTTGCAAAACAGAAATAGAGACAGACGCATAGAGAACAAATGTATGGACACCAAGGAGGAGAGATGGGGGATGAGCCGGAAGACTGGGATTTACATATACACACTGTGAAAGTGAAGTTGCTCAGGCGTGTCCGACTCTTTGCGACCCGTGGATTGTAGCCCACCAAGCTCCTCCGTCCATGGGATTCTCCAGGCAAGAATACTGGAGTGGGTTGCCATTTCCTTCTCCAGGTGATCTTCCTGACCCAGGGATCGAACCCAGGTCTCCCGCATTGCAGGCAGACACTTTAACCTCTGCACCACCAGGTAAGCCCTTGTATTAAACAGATAGCTAATGAGAATCTATTGTAAAGCACGGGGCAGAGGGGGAAGAAGGTACAATCTGTGTGTAGGACATATAGAAACTCAACCTTTAAAATGCATTCCAATATACATTGCTGCTGCTAAGTCACTTCAGTCGTGTCCAACTCTTAGCAACCCCATGGACTGCAGCCCACCAGGCTCCTCCGTCCATGGGACTTTCCAGGCAAGAGTAGGTGCAGACAAATACTGTTTGATTCCACTTATATGAGGTACCTGAATAGTCAATTCATAGTCAGAAGCAACACTGGTAGATGCTGGTGGCTGGTCGATGGAGTGGAGACGAGGAATAGGGGTTTGGTGTTTAATAGGGACAGAGTTCCAGTTTAGGAAGGTGAAAAGCTTGGGAGATAGACGATGGTGAGAGTTGTGCCTAGTCGCTCAATCGTGTCCGACTCTTTGCGACCCCATGGACTATAGCCTGCCAGGCTCCTCTATCCACGGGATTCTTCAGGCAAGAATGCTGGAGTGGGCTGCCATGTCCTCCTCCAGGGGATCTTCCTGACCCAGGGATCGAATCTGCATCTCCTGACATGGCAGGCAGATTCTTTAGCCACCTGATGAATGTACTTAGTGCCAAAATACACAGTTAAATATGGTGAAAATAGTATGTTTTACATTATGTGACTTATGCCACATTTTTTAGTAAAGCACATTTTTTAAAATGCCACAAGGGGAAATGAGGAGCCTGCCATCAGACTATACAAACAGGTAATTTTCAAGGGTGCTGCTCCTAGAAACACGAATGCTGCTAAAATCTGCCAAGCCACCCTCAGCCATTCACAGCTCCAGAACCAGGAGCAGAGTGGTTTGTGTGCTTCCTGCTGTCTAGCCTCCTGCAAATGGTTTGCATCAGGAAAGACGGACAGGAACCCAATTGTCAAGATTAACTAAAAACGCAGCTCCACATGTTCACCCTTAATAGTCCAGACTGGGAAGAGAGCACTGGAGAAGGTCGGTGGGGCCGAGGGTCCACAGAACACCTCCTGGGCTGGAGAGCGACACATCGGTTGGCGTCATCAGAAGGCATGCTCTCACTGGCGTCAGATGTCTCTCCCTCCCAGAGGTGACAAGGTAGAGGGGAAGGACACTAAGCTTGGTTCTGTCAACAAGGCTGAAGTCCCACCCCTGCCAGAGAACAACCCTGTGACCTTGGGCAAGTAAGCTGACCTCTCTGAGCCACAGCAACCTCATATGTAAAGCACAGGTGGGACCAGACCAGATTTTCAAGCAGTGTTCCGAGGAACCCTAAGGTACTACCACCCCATCGGGGGTTACTAGCAATTAGGGAGAGAAGAGGAAACCAGGCCCACCTGAATTAAGAGTAATCCAACCTTTATCTGATTCCCCTTTGACGGTTTTCCAGGATTTTCTCTGAAGCTTAAAAATTAAAGTTTGAAAATCTCACACCTCGAGGATCTTTAAGGCCCTTTTGTACCCCTTTTTGTAAGTCTATGGGACTTGAATCAAAGCCTAGGTCCTGCCTCATAGAGGTGTGTGACCTTGGGAAGCTACCTACCTTACTCTCCTCATCTGTAAACACCTCGTCACTTAATGGTTATCTGTGATGTGTCAGGGGATTTGCACACATCCCTAAGTTCATACCCATCCCTCTAAGAGACACACCATCAATACCCCCACTTTATAGCCGAGGAAACTGAGGCTCAGAGAGGCTGAGCAACACACTGCCTTACTCATCTGGTGAATGGCTTTATATATATCAGGCTCCAATATTCATACTATGCTCTGCTGTCTGCCTGTTTTAGAGTGGTGTGAAGAAGAAATGAAACTATAAATGCAAAATGTCTTATAAAAATACAAATCTTGATGCAACCATAAAGAATTATAATTTGGTTTCAGAATCAGAGTTACTTTTGCACTAGCGAACCTAAACCCCCTTTCATAGGGAAGGGTATCTAGCTCCACAGCCAAAGCTTAACCGCAGAGGGATGCTTGTACAAGGAGAGCTACCATGGCCAGTGTGGAAGCGGGGGGCAGGGCCCAGTGGGTCCTGAGTAGTGTGTGAACTGAGTCCGGAACAAATGCTGGACAAGGATTGCAAATTCTGTCAAAAGTGGGTTTGCATTAGCTCTTCCATTTACAAGTCTTGTGACCTAAAAGTAAGTTATCTTCTTTGCCTTGGTTTGTTCATAGAGAAAATGGGGATGAAAGTGTTTAACTAGCAGTACAGCTTGAGGGAAGAAGTCTTCATACAAGACCTCCCTCAGGATTTCCCTGGTGGTCCAATGGTTAAAACTCCCCTTTCCATCCCTGGCAGTGTGGGTTCCATCCCTGGTTGGGGAACGAAGTCTCACGTGTCCCATGGCCAAAAACCCAGAACAGAAGCAATACTATAACAAGTTCAATAAAAGCCTTTCAAAAAATGATCCACATTAAAAAAAAAAATCTTAAAAAGAGACCTTTCTCACTTCTGATATCAGCTGAAAGAGTTCATAAAACCACCCACATGTTCAATAATTCGTTGAGAGAATTCTCAGAACTCACTGACAACTATTATACTCCCAGTTTATTACAGGGAAAAAATACAGGTTAAAATTAGCCCAAGGAAGAGACTGAGGGCAGAGCCTAGAAGGGAGTCTAACTGTGGAGCTTCTGAGTGTCTTCTGTTCATGGACTCCGGGATGTTGGTGCCTCTTTGCACCATCGTGTAACAATGCACGCAGAGCACTGCCAGCCGGGAAGGTCACCCAAGCCTCTGGTGTCCAAGGCAATATTTGGAGCTGATCACTACCGCCCAGGTGTCTGATCTCTAGTCCCCAGCCCCTCCCAAGAGTCTAATACCTTTGGTCTCCAGTTCCTCTAGAAATCAGAACTCATAATGCAAAGCCCAAAGCCTTCATCATAAATCACGCTGTTAGGGACTTTCCTGGTGGCGCAGCGGGTAAGACTCTGCCTGCCAATGCAGGGGACATGGGTGCGATCTCTGGTCTGGGAAGATGCCACATGCCAAGGAGCAGCTAAGCCCAAGTGCCCCAACTACTGAGCCCACATTCTAGAACCCACGAGCGCCAACTACTGAGCCTGCAGTGTTGCAACCACTGAAGCCCACACTTTTCGAGCCTGTGCTCTGCAGCAGGGGAGCCACCACAATGAGAAGCCCAGGCACCACAACTAACAAAGTAGCCCCCGCTCTCCACAACTAGAGAAAGCCGGTGTGCGGCAAAGAAGACTCAGAGAAGCCAGAACTAAACAAATACAGCAGAGCGTACATGTCAGAAAGATTAAATCACACTGTTAGACTAGCTGGTAACCAGAGCCTCCAGGCAAACAAAGACACTCCCGCAGACAGGACATTCCAGGGCCTGAGAGACCAGCTTCTGTGAGCCAAGGCAGAGCCCAGACTGCTTGGTGGGAAAGGTTGATTCTTCCCTACACAAGGTAACACTTCCTATTTCACGGGGTCATCGTGAGGACTGAGCAGCAGAACATGAGTTGGCCAGCCCGTGTATGCAATTCCAAAATCCCAAATGCTCTGAAAACTGGAGTTTTAACAAAAATCATTTAGAGGGAAACTTACACTGCAGCTAGTGGGGATCGTCACACATTTTCCTATTGAAATATGACTGTGTGATCTGGTGGACAATGCCACAACCCACCCTCCCCCTGCCTGCCCTGCCCTGGGGGTATAACGGTAGAGTGAGTACCTACCACACTTTGCCTTTCTAAACTCAAATATGCACCTGGTCCTGAGGGACTTGGACAAGACATTGTGAGCTGTAAATGCATTAACAGGTACTGGTAACAGCCCCTAGCATATAATAACTGCTCATCAAGTGCGAACTTTAATATTTCTCCTCAGTCAAATACAAAAGTAGTAAAGAAAGAACACACTGCCGAAGTGGTCAAGCCCACTGATTTAATACCCTTTGGCAAAATTTTATCCCAATTTAAATTTTCACAAGCAAATTCCAGGAGTGTATATGGTGAAAATTAAATTCTTTTTTTAGACCACGCCATGCAATATGTGGGATTCCAGTTCTCTGATCAGGGATCAAACCTGTACACCCTGCATTGGGACTGTGGAGCCAATCAATGGACTACCAGAAAGCCCTGAAAATAAATTCTGTAGAAGATTTATGTTTGTTATCATAAGCATTATATGTTTTGACATAGCAAGTAAAAATTAAACATAGTCACGGCACAGTTAAGCAGGGCTTGCTGAGGGTGGGGGAGCAGAGACAGTACCATAGCAGTGTTGAGGATCTGCCATGGGCTTTCAGCCTTTGTGTACACTGACAAATTCTTACTGTGTGTTTCCTTCTGAACATCCTGAAACTTGCCACCTGGGGAATTTCTTCGGACTTCCTACCAACTTTTAGACAATTCAGTTTCTTAATGAGGTACCAATTAAGTAATGACATGATTGTTTTTCCCACTCTAGAAACTTTGGTCAAGCCTATTTGTGTCAAAACAGTTGTGCCTGAAATCAGACCCCTGGAAGAAGCAAATTAGGATTTAAAATGTCAAAGAAGAAAGGAAAATTCACAAGAGCCCACTCACATCACAAGCTGGGAGGGAAACTGAACCACCCTGGGAACAGATCTTTCCACGAGCATCGCTGCACCACACTGAGTCATTATTGGAGCCAGCTGAAATGAGTGGATAGACACAGAGACTCTCTCATCACAGGACCACAGCCTCCGATTGCCAGTCCCCCAGTCCAAAGGGCTCTGGAAAGAGAGAGATCTGTTTATAACTCACTTGGTTACAAACCTTGCCCTGGACTAATGAGAGGCTATTTTTAGTCTTTATGCTACTGTATATGAATATTCATGGGTTTGGCTGCAGAAATATTAATGTGTTTAATGACGGGGTGCCTCCCAAGGCTCCACTGGGAATGTTAGGTAATATGATCCACATGCTGAACTGCCTTCCTAAAAAAATCCAAAAAATTATGAATTCAGAAATTCATCAAGGTTTTGGATAAGGGATTATAAACTTACATTGCACAAAATCCCAACAGGTAGGTGTTATCTTCACTTTAAGGAGAATAAACAGAGATTTAAGTAACTTGCCCAAGGTCATACAATAAGTAACAAAATATAATACACTTTGATGGAACAACTGTGTCAAGTGCAACTTCCAACGGCTGCAGTTTTTTTGCAAAATCCAACAAGGTTTTGCATGGCCTCATCATGGAGCTGATACCTGAAGGTACACTGAAAATTATGAAGAGATGTTTTGCCGTTGGCAAAGTTATGCTGTTAAGATTTCAGATCAGCCTCCAGAGAGCCTTCTATTTCCAATTTCAAGGAAACCATGCCCTCTGACTTTAAGGACATACATTTCTTCTCATCCTTTAAAAGCAGAGGAATTTGATAAAGAAGTTGCCTGGTGAAGGGAAAAAAAAAAAAAAAGCCCACTAGACTGAAATCAAAACAAATCATTTTTTGCATATTAATCAGGCTCCTGATTGAAACTATGCTTGCTACTTCGAGAGAGAAATATTAAAAGTAAAGCGTTGCTAATTTAAGCACAACTTATTTTAAAAGATGTACCTAGAAACAGCCACATGGGAGAATCACTTCGGCTGTATCAACCACCCACCTCATTTGATGGGATCTGCCTGGGTTGCAAGCCCCAGTGTCATGACGTTTGCCTCATCCCTATGGGTAGAGAATGGAGTCAGCCATTCCCTATAACGTGCAGGGCTCTGGTTTTCAGGTATCCACTCCAACTTACTCCTGCCTCCCAAATGAGCAAGGGGAGTCCAGAGGAAAGACCCTGATCTGGAGTTAAAATGACTATCGAGGAGCTGCCACCAAGCTTGAGCCCCATCCTTATGGAGTTAGAAGGCCACCTTTCCCAGGGAGGTGGACCCAGAAGAGCAGTTTCTGTAGGACTTGCTACCAACTAGTTGGCTCACTAGTCAACCTCATCTGTAGCAGAGTGGTGTAGCTCTCCCTCTCTCAGAGCTTCTCAATGCCTGAACCCATAGCTCTCTTGGAAAGACTGTGCTGGGGCTACGAGGGGAATTTTGTTTACAGGCACTGGCAGTTTGTCCACTGAAGCAACCATCAGTCCCTACAGAACTAATGTAAGAATACAGGGGCTCAGCTCTCTCGCCTCCAGCAGAACTGAGGCTCCAGAGTCCCTCCTCCAGAGGGATCAGGTCAAGGCTGTAACTCTGCCTGAACTTGCCCCTTTCTGATCTGCTTCTCCTTGCTTGTCAGCTGTTTCCCACTCCTTTACTGACCTCTCCTGGGAGCTCACTCTTTAAAATAAAGTCACTGCTTCTAGGTTATCCCACCTATGACCACTGTACCCAAAGCTCTGAGATTTCAGCATAGATAGTACATGTTATACTTTAAAGTGAGTAACAGAGAATTCCCTGGTGGTCCAGTGACTAAGACGCCATGCTCCCAATGCAGGGGGCCCGGGTTCAATCCCTAGTCAGGGAACTAGATTCCACATGCCACAACGAAGAATCTGCATCTCACAGTGAAAGATTCTGTGTACCACAGCTAAGACCTAGCAGGGCAGTGTTAGTCACTCAGTCATGTCCGACTCTTTGCGACTCCATGAACTGTAGCCCACCAGGCTCCTCTGTCCATGGAGTTCTCCAGGCAAGAATACTGAAGTGGGTTGTCATGCCCTTCTCCAGGGGATCTTCCCAACCCAAGGATCGAACCCAGGTCTCCTGCATCGAACCTAAGACCTGGGGCAGCCAAATAAATAAGTACATTGTGAATAACCTCAAGTGAATCGTCTAGATTTCTGGAAAGGGCCTACTTATATGACAATCAACTATTCCACAGCTGAACTCATCATTTGCCACTCTGGCGACTCATCATTTGCCATGGGGATGAGGGCAAAGGAGAATAAGCTAGAACAGAACAGAGAACGTGACCTGGTCAGGTGTTTCTTTTCTCTCTACAGACCTATGGATAACACATAAGCATATCCATGGCAGAGGGGCCTAGCTATCCCAAGGCATGGTCTCCCTTCTCCCTCACAATCAGGGAGCACAGCATGTTCAGTTACAAACTGAACACACAGCTCCCCAGCCAGCCTCCATTCCAGTTAAATAAGCTCTGGCCCTTAGGTTGCAGCCAATGGGTTGAGAACATAAATGATGGGCACAACTTCTAAGACAGGCCTTCTCTTCCCTGTCACCCTACCTGGATGTAGCGGGAACCATGGGGATGGAGGCCATACCTGAGGAATGTAGGAAAAATATAGGATCTTCAATATCATGGTCTTGCCCACATTGTTTCATGAGCAGATTGAAAGGAATGATGCTAAAGCTGAAACTCCAGTACTGTGGCCACCTCATGGGAAGAACTGACTCATTTGAAAAGACTCTGATGCTGGGGAGGATTGGGGGCAGGAAGAGAAAGGGATGACAGAGGATGAGATGGCTGGATGGCATCACTGACTCGATGGACGTGAGTCTGAGTGAACTCCGGGAGCTGGTGATGGACAGGGAGGCCTGGCGTGCTGCGATTCATGGGGTCGCAAAGAGTCAGACACGACTGAGCGACTGAACTGATCCATGTCCTGAAAGTCACCTGGGGCTCCTGTTAGAGCAATCAAATCAGTATTCCAAAGAATACATACCTTAGAGTGCAGTAGGATTATACATTTCAAACTGTGTCACGGATAAAGAGAAAAGTCTCTCTTAAGGTTGAATTTCCCACAAAAGACCCTGAGATGAGGATTTGTGTCAAAGTGACTTACAAATTATTAGAAAATATTCCCAGGAAAGACTGGTAATGAAGTTGAGGGTAAGAAGAAAAGATGGCCAGTAAGGGTGTGATATCAGATAAAGCCCCACAGTCCTCCAGGAGAGGTCTGGGACAGTTTAGGTCACAAGTTATGGGTAAGAGAACTGCAGAATTTACACAACCCACACTCCCCAGCCAAGGGATGCTTCCAGAAGAGCTTAAATTCCCTGGTACTTCCAGATGCCCAGGCACATAAGAAGAATATGTTCAGCAGCCAGCGGGAAGCCCTCTAACATGCAGGCACAGGGACTGGCCTTTGGCATAGAATACACTGAGAAGTCAAATGCCAAAAAATGGTATCTGAATCTAAGAAGACATGGGTGGAGTGCAGACAAGACCTGCTTACAGAGGCCTTCTTGTAAATTTTTGCCAGGAACTCGCACTTAGTCATGTGACCCTTTGCATAGGAAACAACTCTCACCCTCACCTGGACATTTCTCTTGGTTATATCTTTATATTTCAAGGGTCTACAGTGGCATTCTCTGGCAGCCACAATAATAGACAAAGTCTTATTTCAGAGATCTCTTTCAGTCCTAAGAGAAAGAGTAACAAGTTTATAGGAGTCTCTGATAGGGCTCTTTATTCCCCACTCAAGCTCCAACAACCCAGCAGCAGAAATCATCATGCTTATTCCAGAAATGACACTGTTGGCAAATACCTACATAGGAACAAGCAAAGATGATTTATAATATTAAAAGGCACTTAACAATGTGACCTGAGATGGACATGCAACTCAAAACAAGCTAGAGCTGAAGACTGCTTGCTAGACTCACACACACATATGCCTTTTAAAATCCCATCTAAGATTTATACCTGTCTAACTAGAGAAGGTTATAAAAAGCAGTAAGTACCAGCGATGGGGAAGACAGGTAGTCTCAGGTGCTTCCGACTGGCATGTGAAACATTACAATCCTTCACAAGGCCAATACAGGAATACATATCTAGAAACTTAAATACATACTCTTTGACTCTCCAAGAAAAATCCATGGGGGTGTATAGTTCAATGAAGTTTAATACATATATAGATTCATGTAACTACCAATACAGTGAGTGAAGTGGAAGTCACTCAGTCATGTCCCACTCTTTGAGACCCCATAGACTATACAGTCCATAGAATTCTCCAGGCCAGAATACTGGAGTGGGTAGCCTTTCCTTTCTTCAGCAGATCTTCCCGACCCAGGAATTGAACCGGGATCTCCTGCATTGCAAGCAGATTCTTTACCAACTGAGCTATCAGGGAAGCCCAATACAGGAAGGGTACTCAAAAACTCCTTTGTTTTATTTCTTTGTAGTCACTCTCTTTTCCCTTATAGTCCCTAACCACCATTGATTTTTTTCTTCAATCCCCATAGTTCATCTTTTCAAGAAGCCCCACACCACAGCTGAGGAAGCCACAGCCGCGTGCCCTAGAGTCTGTGCTCGGCACCAAGAGAAGCCACGGCAATGAGAAGCCCGTGCACTGCAGCTAACAGTGACCCCCACTCGCCACAGCTAGAGAAAATCTATGTGGAACAACAAAGACCCAGCAGAGGCAAGAAGTAAATTACATTTTTAAAAGTGTTTTTTTTTTAATAATGTCATATAAATGGAATAAAACAGTACATAACCTTCTTTCCCAGCAGTGTTTAAAACTTATCTAAGCTGTGTTTATCAGCAACTTCTTTCTTCTTATTGCTGAGATGATTCCATTGCCAGACCTGCCTGTGAGTGTTTCAGGGCCTCTGGTGGAGGCGTGGGTCAGCAGTGGCCTGCCGTGGGGACAGGGACACTGGCAGCAGCCACCTGGGAGGCATGGCGTGTGGCCTGAGTCCTCTTGAAGGAGCTGGCCATTAGCCCTACCATAGAGCTGCCCAGTGGGCGATCCACAGACTGGAGACCAATTATACCAAAGAAGTTTTCCCACTATTGCGAAGATTATAGGCCCCACAACAGACTTCCCAACCTGGGGAACCAGCTAAGAGACTGTGAATCCCCAGGGAATCTGACTTTGAAGATGAGCAGGTTTTGATTACAGAACTTCCACAGGACTGGGGGAAACAAACTCTCGGAGGACATTAACAAAACCTTATGTACACTAGGACCCGGAGAAAGGAGCAATGACCCCACAAAAGACTGAACTAGACTTGCCTGAGTGTCCAGCAGTCTCAGGTGGAGTCATGGGTTGACAGTGGCCTGCTGCAGGGTCAGGGGCACTGAATACAACAAGGCTGGGAGCCACAGGGCATGCTGGCATAAATCCTCTGGAGGCAGTCACCATGAGTCCTCCCATAGAGACTGCAGACCACAGGGCGGAAGCACAGCCCCACTCATCAGCAGAAAATTGGATTAAAGATTTACTGAGCATGGCCCTGCCCACTAGAGCAAGACCCAGTTTTCTCCAAAGCTAGTCCCTCCCATCAAGAAGCTTGCGCTAGCCTCTTATTCTCATCCATCTGAGGGCAGACAGAATGAAAACCACAATCACAGAAAACTAACCAAAATGATCACATGGATCACAGCCTTGTGTAACTCAGTGAAACTCTGAGCCATGCCATGCAGGGCCACCCGAGACGGATGGATCATGGTGGAGAGTTCTGATAAAACGTGGTTCATTGGAGAAGGGAATAGCAAACCACTTCAGCATTCTTGCCTTGAGAACCCCACGAACATTATGAAAAGGCAGAAAGATAGGACACTGAAAGATGAGCCCCCTAGGTCAGCAGGTGTCCAATATGCTGCTGGGGAGGAGCAGAGAAATAGCTGCAGAAAGAATGAAGAGGCTGGGCCAAAGCAGAAACAACACCTACTTGTGGATGTGTCTGGTGGTGAAAGTAAAGTTTGATGCTATAAAGAAGAATATTACATAGGAGCCTGGAAAGTTAGGTCCAAGAATCAAGGTAAATTGGAAGTGGTCTAACAGGAGATGGCAAGAGTGAACATTGACATTTTAGTAATCAGTAAACTAAAATGGATGGGAATGCGTGAATTTAATTCAGATGACCATTATATCTACTACTGTGGGCAAGAATCCCTTAGAAGAAATGGAGTAGCCATCACAGTCAACAAAAGAATACGAAATGCAGTACTTGACTGCAATCTCAAAAATGACAGATTCATCTCAGTTCATTTCCAAGACAAGCCATTCAATATCACAGTATTCCAAGTTCATGCCCTAATCACTATTGCTGAAGAAGCTGAAGTTGAACAGTTCTATGAAGATCTATAAGACTTTCTAGAACTAACACCCAAAAAAGATGTCCTTTAATCACAGGAGAGTCTAATGTAAAAGTAGGAAGTCAAGGGATATGTGGAGTAGCAGGCAAGTTTGGCCTGGGAGTACAAAATGATGCAGGGCAAGGTTAACAAGAGTTTTGCCAAGAGAACGCACTAGTCATAGCAAACATCCTCTTCCAACAACACAAGAGATAACTCTACACATGGGCATCACCAGATGGTCAATACAAAAATCAAATTGATTATATTCTTTGCAGTTGAATATGGAGAAGCACTATGCAGTCAGCAAAAACAAGACCTGGATCTGCCTGCGGCTCAGATCATCAGCTCCTTATTGCAAAATGCAGACTTAAATTGAAGAAAGCATGGAAAACCACTAGATCATTCAGGTATGATCTAAATCAAATCCCTTACGATTATACAGTGGAAGTGACAAATAGATTCAAGGGATTAGATCTGATAGATAGAGTGCCTGAAGAACTATGGATGGAGGTTTGTAACATTGTACAGGAGGCAGTGACCAAAACTATCCCAAAGAAAAAGAAATGCAAGAAGGCAAAATGGTTGTCTGAGGAGGCCTTACAAAGAGCTGAGAAAAGAAGAGAAGTGAATGGCAAAGGAGAAAATGAAAGATACATCCAACTGAATGCAGAGTTCCAAAAGAATAGCAAGGAGAAATAAGAAAGCCTTCTTAAGTAATAATGCAAAGAAATGGAAGAAAACAATAGAATGGGAAAGACTAGAGATCTCTTCAAGAAAATTAGACATACCAAGGGAATATTTCATGCAAAGAAGGACACAATAAAGGACAGAAAATGTATGGATCTAACAGAAGCAGAAGATATTAAGAAGAGGTGGCAAGAATACACAGAAGAACTATACAAAAAAGGTCCAAATGACCGGATTTCCATGATGGTGTGATCACTCATCTAGAGCCAGACATCCTAGAGTGTGAAGTCAAGTAGGCCTTAGGAAGCATTACTACAAACAAACCTAGTGGAGGTGATGGAATTCCAGCTGAGCTATTTCAAATCCTAAAAGATGGTGTTGCGAGAGTGCTCTACTCAATATGCCAGCAAATTTGGAAAACTCAGCAGTGGTCACAGAACTGGATTACGTCAGTTTTCATTCCACTCCCAAAGAAAGGCAATGCCAAAGAATGCTCAAACTACTGCACAATTGCACTCATCTCACATGCTAGTAAAGTAATGCTCAAAATTCTCCAAGCCAGGGTTGAACAGTTTGTGAACCATGAATTTCCAGATGTTCAAGCTGGATTTAGAAAAGGCAGAGGAACCAGAGATCAAACTGCAAACACAGATCACAGAAAAAGCAAAACAATTCCAGAGAAACATCCACTTCTGCTTCACTGACTATGCTAAAGCTTTAACTGTATAGATTACAACAAACCAGAAAATTCTTAGAGATGGGAATATCAGACCACCTTACCACCTCCTAAGAAACTTGTATGCAGATCAAGAAGCAATAGTTAAAACCAGACATGAAACAACAGACTGGTTCCAAATAGGAAAAGAATACATCAAGGCTGTATATTGTCACCCTGCTTATTTAACTTATACACAGAGTACATTATGAGAAACGCTGGGCTGTAAGAAACACAAGCTGGAATCAAGATTGCCGGGAGAAATATCAATAACCTCAGATATCCAGATGACACCACCTTTATGGCAGAAAGCGAAGAACTAAAAAGCCTCTTGATGAAAGTGAAAGAGGGGAGTGAAAAAGCTGACTTAAAACTCAACATTCAAAAAATGAAGATCATGGCATCTGGTCCCATCACTTCATGGGAAACAGATGGGGAAACAGTGGAAACAGTGAGAGACTATATTTTCTTAGACTCTAAAATCACTGTAGACAGTGACTGTAGCCATGAAATTAAAAGACATTTGCTCCTTGGAAAGAAAGCAATGACAAACCTAGACAGTATATTAAAAAGCAGAGGCATCACTTTTTCAGCACAGGTCTGTATAGTCAAAGCTATTGTTTTTCCAGTAGTCATGTATGAATGTAAGAGTTGGACCGTGAAGAAAGCTGAGCACTGAAGAATTAATGCCTTTAAACTATGGTGTTGGAGAAGACTCTTGAGTCCCCTGGACAGCAAGGAGATCAAATCAGTCAATCCTAAAGGAAATCAACCTTAAATATTCATTGGAAGAAATGATGCTGAAGCTGAAGCTCCAATACTTTGGCCACCTGATGCGAAGAGTTGACTCACTGGAAAAGACCCTCTGCTGGGAAAGACTGAGAGCAGGAGGAGATGAGGGCGGCAGAGAATGAGATGGTTGGATGGCATCACCAACTCAATGGACATGAGTTTGAGCAAATTCCAGGACATAATGAAGGACAGGGAAACCTGGCATGCTGCAGTCCGTGGGGTCACAAAAAGTCAGACACTATTGAGCAATGGAACAGGCGTCCCCAGAGCAATTGGCTTTAAAGGCCAGTGGGTCTTAAGTGCTATGAGACTAGAAATCAACTACAGGAAAGAAACCACAAAGATCAGAGCAGAAATGAATGAAATAGAGATGGAGGAAACAAACAAAAAAAGGTCAGTGAAACTAAAAGTTGAATCCAACAATATCTTAAATGGATCATACTCCACAATCAAGTATGCTTTATCCCAGGAATGCGAGTATTCTTCAATATATGCAAATCAATCATGTCATACAACATATTAACAAAGTGAAGAATAAAAACCATATGATCATCTCAACAGATGCAGAAAAGGCTTTTGAAATAATCCAACAAACATCAATGATAAAAACTAGAGGGAACATACAGGGAACCTACTTCAACATAGTAAAGGCCATATATGACAAGCCCAAAGAAAAGATCACTCTCAGTGATGAAATACAGAGCATTTCCTCTAAGGTCAGGAACAAGACAAAGATTCTACCCTTGTCACTATTATTCAACACAGTTTTGGAAGTCCTAGCCATGGCAATCAGAGAAGAAAAAGAAATAAAAAGAATCCAAATTGGAAAGGAGTAAAAAAAATGTTTGCAGATGACATGATATTATACTTAGAAAAATCCTAAAGATGCCACCAGAAAACTACTAGTGCTTATCATTGAATCTGGTAAAATTGCAGGATACAAAATTAATGCACAGAAATCTCTTGCATTCCTATACACTAGCAATAAAAATTCAGAAAGAGAAATTAAAGAAACAATCCCATTTACCACTGCAACAAAAAAGAACAAAATGCCTAGGGATAAACCTACCTAATGAGACAAAAGACCTGTACTCAGAAATCTATGTGTGTGCTTAGTCTCTCAGTCATGTCTGACTCTTTATAACCACATGAACTGTAGCCTGCCAGACTCCTCTGTCCATGGGGATTCTCCAGGAAAGAATACTGGTGTGGGTTGCCATGCCCCCCTCCAGGGGATCTTCCCCACCCAGGGATCAAACACCAGTCTCCTGCATTACAGGTGGATTCTTTACCATCTGAGCCACCAGGGAAGCTCAGAAAACTATAAGATACTGATAAAAGAAATCAAAGATGGCACAGACAGATGGAGACATATATATGTTCTTGGATTGGAAGAATCAATATTGTGAAAATGACCCTACTACCCAAAGCAATCTATAGATTCAGTACAATCCAAAATTCAGTTCAGTCGCTCAGTCGTGTCTGACTCTTTCCGACCCCATGAATCACAGCACTCCAGGACTCCCTGTCCATCACCAACTCCTGGAGTTCACTCAGACTCATGTCCATCGAGTCAGTGATGCCATCCAGCCATCTCATCCTCTGTCATCCCCTTTTCCTCCTGCCCCCAATCACTCCCAGCATCAGAGTCTTTTCCAATGAGTCAACTCTTCGCATGAGGTGGCCAAAGTACTGGAGTTTCAGCTTTAGCATCATTCCTTCCAAAGAACTCCCAGGGCTGATCTCCTTCAGAATGGACTGGTTGGATCTCCTTGCAGTCCAAGGGACTCTCAAGAGTCTTCTCCAACACCACAGTTCAAAAGCATCAATTCTTCAGCTCTCAGCCTTCTTCACAGTCCAACTCTCACATCCATACATGACCACTGGAAAAACCATAGCCTTGACTAGACGAACCTTAGTCGGCAAAGTAATGTCTCTGCTTTTTAATATGCTGTCTAGGTTGGTCATAACTTTTCTTCCAAGGAGTATCTTTTAATTTCATGGCTGCAGTCACCATCTGCAGTGATTTTGGAGCCCCCAAAAATAAAGTCTGACACTGTTGCCACTGTTTCCTCATCTATTTCCCATGAAGTGATGGGACCGGATGCCATGATCTTAGTTTTCTGAATGTTGAGCTTTAAGCCAACTTTTTCACTCTCCTCTTTTACTTTCATCAAGAGGCTTTTAGCTCCTCTTCACTTTCTGCCATAAGGGTGGTGTCATCTGCATATCTGAGGTTATTGATATTTCTCCCAGCAATCTTGATTCCAGCTTGTGTTTCTTCCAGCCCAGCATTTCTCATGATGTACTCTGCATATAAGTTAAATAAGCAGGGTGACAATATGTAGCCTTGACGTACTCCTTTTGTATTTGGAACCAGTCTGTTGTTCCAAGTCCAGTTCTAACTGTTGCTTCCTGGCCTGCATACAGATTTCTCAAGAGGCAGGTCAGGTGGTCTGGTATTCCCATCTCTCAAATTACCATTGGCATTTTCTACAGAACTAGGCCAAAAATTTTTACAATTTGTATGGAAATATAAAAGATCCTGAATAGCCAAAGCAATCTTGAGAAAGAAAAACAAAGCTGGAGGAATCGGGCTCCCTTGACTTCAGACTATACTACAGAGCCGCAGTAATCAAGACAGTATGATACTGGCACAAAAACAGACAAATAGATCAATGGAACAGGGAGAAAGCCCAGAAATAAACCCAGGCATCTATGATTACCTAATTTATGACAAAGGAAGCACTGGAGAAAAGACAATCTTTTCAATAATTTGTTCTTAGAAAACTAGACAGCTACATATAAAAGAATGAAATTAGAACACTCCCTAATACTCTACACAATAATAAACTCCAATGGACTAAAGACCTAGATGTAAGGCCAGACACTATAGAATGCTTAGAGGAAACATAGTACACTCTTTTGACATAAATCAGAGCAATATCTTTTTTGACCCACTTCCTACAATAATGAAAATCAAAACAAAAATAAACAAATGAGACCTACTTAAATTGAAACCTTTTTCACAGCAAAGGAAACCATAAACAAGACAAAAAGACAGTTCTCAGAATGGAAGAAAATATTTGCAAATGAAGCAAATGACAAGAAATTCATCTCCAAAATATATAAATAGCTCATGTGGCTTCATACCAAGAAAAACAACTCAATAAAAAATGGGTGGAAGACCTAAATAGACACTTATCTAAAGAAGACATACAGATGGTCAAGAGGCATATGAAAAAAATTCTCAACATCAATAAGTATTACAGAAATGAATGAGGCAGCACCTCACACCACTCAGAATGGTCATCATCAAAAAACCTACAAGTAACAAATGAAGAAAAGGGAACCCTCTTGGACTGTTGGTGGGATTGTAAATTGATACAGCCATTATGGAGAATACTATGGAGGTTCCCGAAAAAAACTAAAAAGAGAACTACCATATGACCCAGTAATCCCACTCCTGGGCATATACCCAAATAAAACCATAATTTAAAAAGACACCGAACCCAAGTATTCATTGCAGTACTATTTACAACAGCCAGAGAAATGGAAGCAACCTGAATGTCCATCAACAGATGAGTGGATAAAGAAGACGTAGTATATATAAAAAATGGAATGTTACTCACCCATAAAAAGGAATGAAATTGGGCTATTTTCAGAGATGTGGATGGACCTAGAGACTGTCATACAGAATGAAGTAAGTCAGAAAGAGAAAAACAAATGCAGTATATATTAATGAATATATGTACAATCTAGAAAATAGTACAGAATACAGACACAGGCATAGAGAAAAAAATGTATGGGCACCAAGTGGGGAAGGTGGGGTGGAATAAATTGGAGATTGGGATTGACATATATACACTACTAGGTAAAACCTAGACAGCTAATGAGGACCTCCAGCATAGCACAGGGAAGGAAAAACGAAGGCACCATCTGTCTCCAGAACATATATTAAGTTAACCCTAATTTAACCAATATACATTCAGTTCAGTTCAGTTCAGTCACTCAGTCATGCCTGACTCTTTGCAACCCCATGAATCGCAGCATGCCAGGACTCCCTGTCCATCAGCAACTCCCGGAGTTCACTCAGACTCACGTCCATCGAGTCAGTGATGCCATCCAGCCATCTCATCCTCTGTGGTCCCCTTCTTCTCCTGCCCCCAGTCCCTCCCAGAATCAAAGTCTTTTCCAATGAGTCAACTCTTCACATGAGGTGGCCAAAGTACTGGAGTTTCAGCCTTAGCATCATTCCTTCCAAAGAAATCCCAGGGCTGATCTCCTTCAGAATGGACTGGTTGGATCTCCTTGCAGTCCAAGGGACTCTCAAGAGTCTTCTCCAACACCACAGTTCAAAAGCATCAATTCTTTGGCTCTCAGCCTTCTTCACAGTCCAACTCTCACATTCATACACGACTACTGGAAAACCATAGCCTTGACTAGACAGACCTTAGTCTGCAAAGTAATATCTCTGCTTTTTAATATGCTATCTAGGTTGGTCATAACTTTTCTTCCAAGGAGTAAGCGTCTTTTAATTTCATGGCTGCAGTCATGTAGTTAAAATAGTTGTTTTATATTATTTGGCTCTTACAACAACAACAACAAAAACACTTAAAAAAGGACTATACTACCCAAGGCAATTTACAGATTCAACTCAATCTCTGTGAAATTACCAATGGCATTTTTCACAGATCTAGAACAAACATTTTTTAAATTTTGTATGGAAACCAAAAGACCCCAAATAGCCAGAGCAATCCTAAGAATGAAAAACATAGCTGGAGCATTCAGGCTCCCAGACTTCAGTGTATACTACAAAGCTACAGTCATCAAAACAGTATAGTACTGACACAAAACCAGAAATCTACAACAATGGAACAAGATAGAGACCCCAGAGATAAACTGACACACCTATGGTCACCTAATCTATGAGAAAGGAGGCAAAAATATACAATGGAAAAAAGTCTCTTCAATAAGTGGTTCCAGGAAAACTGGACACCTATATGTAAAAGAATGAAACTAGAATATTCTTTAATACCATACACAAAAATAAATTCAAAATGGATTAAAAACCTAAATGTAAGACCTGATACTATAAAACTCTTATCGGAAAACATAGGCAGGATACTCTTTGACATAAATCACAGCAACATCTTGTTGTATTCACTTCCTAGAGTAACAAAAAATTTTAAATGGAACCTAAACTTGAAAGCTTCTGCACAGCAAAGGAAAGCATAAACAAAATGAAAAGACAACTCACAAAATGAGAGAAAATATTTGCAAATGAAGCAACTGACAAGGAATTAATCTACAGAATATACAAACAGCTCATGTAGCTCAATTAAAAAAAAAAAAAAAACTCAACCAAAATATGTGCAGAAGATCTAAATTGACACTTCTCCAAAGAAGACATGTTGATGACCAAAAAGCACATAAAAAGATGCTCAACATCAATAATTATTAGAGAAATGCAAATCAAAACTACCACGAGGTATGATCTCATACCACTCAGAATGACCATCATTAAAGTCTGCTGCTAAGTCGCTTCAGTCACGTCTGACTCTGTGCGACCGCATAGACAACAGCCCACCAGGCTCTGCCATCCCTGGGATTCTCCAGGCAAGAGCGTTGGAGTGGGTTGCATTGCCTTCTCCAATGCATGACAGTGGAAAGTGAAAGTGAAGTTGTTCAGTCGTGTCCGACTCTTAGCGACCCCATGGACCGCAGCCTACCAGGCTCCTCCATCCATGGGATTTTCCAGGTAAGAGTACTGGAGTGGGTTGCCATTGCCTTCTCCATTAAAAAGTCTACAATCAATAAATTCAGGAGAAGGTGTGGAGAAAAGTGAACCTTCCTACACTGTTGGTGGCAAGGTAGATTGACATAGCCACTATGGAAAAATGTATGGAGGTTCTTAAAAAAGCTAAAAGTAGAACTGCCATATAATCCAGCAATCCCACTCCTTAAGTGGAAAACATACCGAAAACCATAATTCGAAAAGATACATGCATTCCAATGTTCACTGCAGCACTGTTTATAATAGCCAAGACAGGGAAGCAACAAAAATGTTCACAGACAAACAGAAGGATAAAGAAAATGTGATATGAAAAAGAGTAAAATAATACAATTTGCAGCAACATGGATGGACCTAGAGATTGTTGTACTAAGTAGGTCAGACAGAGAAAGACATATATTACTTACAAGTGGAATCTGGAAATTGACAGAAATGAACTAATTTACAAACACAAACAGATTCACAGACTTAGAAAACTAGCTTCTGGTTACCAAAGGGAAAAGGTAGAGAGAGGGATAAATTAGGAGTTTGAGATTAACATATATACACATATATAACATAATACATATAAAATAGATTATCAACAAGGATCTACAGTACAGAACAGGGAACTCTACTCAATACTCTGTAATGACCTATATAGGAAAAGAATCTGAAAAAGAATGGATATATGTATAACTGAATTGTTTTGCTGTACATCTAAAACTAACACATTGTAAATCAACTATAGTATAAAATAAAAAAATAAAATCAGTTGTGCATATTTATGTGGATCTATTTCTGTACTCTCTAATCAATGCTTCACTGATCTATGTGTCTATCTTTTAATAACTGAAAGTCTTAAAATCAAGTAGTACAATCCTCCCAAATGTATTCTTTTTTAAAATTATTTTACCTATTTCAATTTATCTGTTTTCCATCAAATTTAGAATAGCTTGGTCTATATCTACTAAAACTTTTTGGGGATTTTGATTGATAATACATTAAACCTCCACATTAACTTGAGCAAAATTGACATATTTACTTTTTCAAGTCTTCCAACCCATAAAAACAGTCTCTCTATTCACTGGGTCTTCTTTGACTTCCTTCATCAACTTTTTATAGTTTTCCAACACACAGACTCTGTACATAATTTTTTCAGGTTTATACATGAGTACTTTTTGAAAAAGTGAAAGCGTTAGTCATTCGGTTGTGCCGTTTGTGTGAAAGGAGTACTCTTTGTGACCCCATGGACTGTAGCCTGCCAGGCTTCTCTATCCATGGAATTCTCCAGGCAAAAGAATGGGTTGCTATTCCCTTTTCCAGGGGATCTTCCTGACCCAGGGATCAAACTTGAAAGGGGCTATCTAAAAAAACAAACTTTTTTCTGGCCTCACCACACATCTTGCTGCATCTTAGTTCTCTGCCCAAGGACTGACCTGTGTGCTTTGCAGTAAAAGGGCCAAGTTCTAACCACTGGACTGGCTTGTATTTTTTTTTAATTCTTCTCAATTGTACATGGTTAGTATACAGAAATACGACTGACTTTTGTGTCTTGATCCTGCATCCTGCCAAGTTGCTTATCTTTATTAGTTCTAGAGATATTTTTTTAGTGATTCCCTGGGATTTTCAACATAGAAAATCATGTTATCTGTGAAAGGAGATTCTTTGCAATCTACAGTTTCTTATTTTTACTTTTTTCCTGATTGCACTAGCTAAGACTTCCAGTGTTATGCTGAATAGTGATGACAAGTATGCACACCCTTGCCTTGTTCCTGTTGTTAGAGGGAAATCATTCAGTCTTTTTACAGTAAGTATGATGTCAGCTCTAGGGGTTTTTTTTGGAGATGTCCAGATAAAGTTGAAGAGATTTCCTTCTACTATTCTACACCTAATTTCAATGTGTGTATTTTTTTCTATACCACCGAGTAGTTCTGACTCTAGCTGGGTGTCCTATGAGTCAACTCAAGTTTGATTTACCTGAAGACTGTCAGATGCCACAGGTTGCTCAGCCTAACAGGACTGCCCTCCCATCCACCCATTTCAGATGTCAATTACGAGATTGTCACCTTTGCTTCTGATTGACTAGCTACAGGTTTGAGGTTCCGACACCCTCCTCCTTGGTTTGATAAATGTGTTGGAGCAGCTCATGGAATTCAAAGAAACATTTTACTTACTAGATTACCAATTTATATATAAAAAGCTGTAACTCAGGACCAGCCAAAAGCAAGATTGCATAGGGCAAAGTATGTAGACAGGGCTGTACCCTCTCCCTGAATATCCACATGCTCACCAAGCAGGAAGCTCTCTGAACTCTGTCCTTTCAGATTTTTATGAAAACTTCATTACACAGGCATGATTAATTAAATCACTGGCGATCAACAACTGAAGCCAAGCTGGAGGCCCTTCTCGTCTTCCCAGAAATCTGGGGGTGGCATTGAAAGTTCCAACCTTCTAATCACATGGTTGGTTCTCCTGGCAACCAGCCCCTTTCCCTTCCCTAGGTGCTTTCCACAAGTCACCTCATTAACATAACAAAAGAAACCTTCATAGCTCTCATCACAGGAAATTCCAAGGGTTTTAGCTTTGTGCCAGGAAAGAGAATTAAATGAATACATTTTTTTTTATTGTAATTCACCATTTCATACCCTCTATTTTTGGTTTCTTGAGAATTTTTATCAGGGATAGATGTTGAAATTTGTCGAATTCTTTTCCTGCATCTATTGATATAATCATGTGGGGTTGTTGTTTTTTTTCTTTAGACTATTAATATATAATGAGTTACACAGGTTGATTTCTGAATATTGAATCAGTTGCATTCCCAAGCTAAATAAACTGCTTTTGGTCACAGTGTATTGTGCTTTTTATATATTTTTTGCTGTAATTTGCTAATATTTGCTTGATCATTTTCATATTTATATTCTTGAACAATAGTGATATGTACTTTTTTGTGTATGCCAATTTTGTCTGATTTTGGTATCAGGGCAATGTCAGACTCTTAAAATGAGTTGGGAAATATTTCCTTCTCTTTATTCTCTGGAAGAGTGTGTTCAGAATTGATATTTGGTATAACTTGCCCATAAAACCATCTGGACCTGAAGATTTCTTTTTTGGAAGGATTTTAACTAAAAAATTCAATTTCTTTAATACTTACAGGTCAATACAGGTTTTCTGTTTTAGCTGAGGTTTGATAGCTCTTGGATTTTGAGAAATTAGTCCATTTCATCTAAGTTATGTGTAGTGTAGGCTTAACAAAAGCCTGTGAAGTCTGTAGTAATATCCTCTTTTTCACTTATTCCTAATATTGGTAATTTGTGTCTTATCTCCTCTGTACTATCTTAGTCCTCCTAGAGGTTTACTTTTATTGATCTCTTCAAAATATCAGTCTTTGGTTTCATTGATTTTATCTACAGTTTTTCTGTATCCATTTTATTAATTTCTGATCTTTCTATCGGGCTTTCTGTTGTTATCTCACAAGTTCCTGGGATTCTGTTCACTTTATTCCAACCTTTTTTCTGAGTTTTCTGATTGGATAAATTTTACTGAAGTAAGTCAAAATTTGTGCTTCCGGCAGTGGCTCAGCAGCAGAGAATCCTCCTGCAATGCAGGAGACTTACAGGAGAATGTGGGTTTGATCCCTGGGTCAGGAAGATCCCCTGGAGAAAGAAATGGCAACCCACTTCGGTATTTTTGCCTGGAAAATTCCATGGAGAGAGGAGCCTGGTGGGCTACAGTCCATGAGGTCACAAGAGAGCAACTAAACAACAACAAAAGTCAAAGTTCACCGACTTTGCTCTGTCTGCTACTGAGTCCAGCCAGTGAGTTTCTCATTTTGGTCGTTGTGATTTTCAGTTCTCAAATTTGCATTTACTTCTTTATGTTGTCTATTTCTTAAGAGACTGTTTTTAGCATTTAAGAGTGTTCTTGATTGTTTGAGCGTTTGTATAACGATTGGCTTAAAATCTCTGTGGGATGATTCTGTCACGTGTGTTCTCTCTATTTTGGCATCTATTGATCATCCTTTCCTGTGCTAGTTGAAATGTTTGGGGTCCTTCACGTGCTGAATAATTTTGGTTGTGTCATGACATTTTTAAGAATTATGTCACAAGATTCTGGATCTTGTTTAAATCCACAGAGAATGTCCATATCTTTGTTTTAGCAGGCAATGGGCCTGGTGGGGTTCAGAGTGAAAAAGCTTCAACCTGGAGGCAAGTTACCAATGTCAGACTGAGGCAGGAGGTAGGTGTGCCCATCCCCACTGGGTGAACAATTGGAGTTCATTCCCTATGGAAACTCCAAAATATCAATAGAAAGACAATTGAGAGAGAGGTGAGGCCCTGCCCAGATAAGAGACCACATATTCCTCATTCTCTAAGTCAGGGAGACCTTCCTAACTAGAAAGCTCCTTGGAGGTCAAAAAAGCGTACCCACAGGCTTTTGCACTGGAATTCTTCTTGGCTTAGAGATGCGTGAGCACACACAGGAGGATCCTGTGATGTACCAAATATGGACTAAGAATCGGGCAATTCAAAATGATTGGCTAGAGAAAATCCAGAAGAAATGCCCACATAAGTGATTTAGACTACCATGAGGGTACAACTCTGAGTCTGCCCAGATGGCTATCCACATGTACTGTACTCTTTTGCCTCCTGATAAACACTTTACTTGTTTCACTAATTTTCATCTTTGTGGGAATTCTCTTCTGCAAAGCCAAAGGGCCAGGGCCTTGTTATTGGCCAGTGGTCTAGTGGCTAGGACTCAGCACGCTCACCACTGCAACCCAACTTCAATCTCTGGCCAGGAACCGAAACCCTGCTTCAAGCTGCTGCAGGCAGAGGCCACCTGAGGTCACATTTGGTGCTGAAATCTGGGAGGTCAAGGTGAACCATGGACTCTGCCCAGCTGCAGCTTGAGGCCTCTGACTTTCACTTTTGCTTTCTTTCTCTTGCTTTCTGCTTTGCTTTCTTTTCAGGACCCACAGGGCATAACCTCTGTCTGTCCACAACCTTATGGCTCCCCCTAACATTGGGGGTGCCAGGGCATTCCCCTAGGTTGTGCAGATTCAAACAAGGTTTGGGTGACAACTGACATGGTCCTTTGGGACTTGGTGGAAACGTGATTTCCAACTGTGAAGGAGCCCATGGGGTCTCTCTCACTGTCCCATATAAAACCCTCCACTATGCTTTTCTTTCTCACCTTACTTACACAACAAGGCCTCTTTCTCACTTCCTATCTCTGTGCCCTTTTAGGGAAGGATTTCCTGGACATGTTTCCCAAACTGTGTCTCTACCACTGTCAAACTCTGTGTTGCCTGTGTCAGACAAAATCATCAAACAATTCCCAATTCTTAGTTGCCAGACAGACAGGGCAAAGGCTTTAGTGTTCTTCTTTCTGCTCTCCAGTCTCTCACCTCCCTCAATGCCTAGAAATCTATCATGAGAATTTCTCTGCCTGCTGGTCCTCAAGCCTTATCCCTCACTGTCTTTCATAGCGCCCAACACCAATTTCAGAGAAGGCAATGGCATCCCACTCCAGCACTCTTGCCTGGAAAATCCCAAGAACGGAGGAGCCTGGTAGGCTGCAGTCCATGGGGTCACTAAGAGTCAGACACGACTGAGGGACTTCACTTTCACATTTCACTTTCATGCATTGGAGAAGGAAATGGCAACCCAGTCCAGTGTTCTTGCCTGGAGAATCCCAGGGACAGGGGAGCCTTGTGGGCTGCCGTCTATGGGGTCGCACAGAGTCAGACACGACTGAAGCAACTTAGCAGCAGCAACACCAATTTAGGTTCCAAGGGTTCCTCTTTGCATCTGTTGAACTCCCTCCAGCCCAAGCCTCGGCAGCCTACACACTGGTACAGACAGCCTACTGAGCTAGCCACAACCCAGAAACTCAAATTATAAACTTTATAGATGCTCAGTCATGATAAATATGCCCAAGAGAGTAAAAATTAAAAGATGCTTGCTCCTTGGAAGAAAAGCTATGACCAACCTAGACCGCATATTAAAAACCAGAGAGATTACTTTGCCAACAAAAGTCTGTCTAGTCAGAGCTATGGTTTTTCCAGTAGTCATACATGGATGTGAGAGTTGGACTATAAGGAAAGCTGAGAGCCAAAGAACTGACATTTTTGAACCATGGTGTTGGAGAAGACTCTTAAGAGTCCCTTGGACTGCAAGGAGATCCATCCAGTCAATCCTAGAGGAAATCAGTTCTGAATATTCATTGGAAGGACTGATGCTGACTCTGAAACTCCAATATTTGGCTACCTCATGCAAAGAACTGACTCATTGGAAAAGACCCTGATGCTGGGAAAGACTGAAGGCAGGAGGAGAAGGGGATGACAGAGGATGAGATGGTTGGATGGCATCACCAACTCAATGGACATGAGTTTGAGCAAGCTCTGGGAGCTGGTGATGGACAGGGAAGCCTGGCGTGCTGCAGTCCATGGAGTCACAAAGAGTTGGGCACAACTGAGTGACTGAATTGAACTGAGGAAGACTTATCATAATACATAAGCCCTATAGACAAGGGATCCCTCCTAAGGAAAGTCCTGGCAACCAACTGGTCTGCCACTGGTTTAAATATCCTCTCTTGGGCACATGGGGAGACACCTTGTACAAGGTGCCAAGAAAGACTAGAGACACCTGGTCAGGAATTAATGGAAAGTAGAGGATGCTTGAAACCCTATCAGGTTCAAAGGAAAACTGGGGAATACCCTGAACCCCTTCAGGTTAAAGCCTCCTGGTAAATGTTTCTGGGATGTCAGATTCCATTTCTAATAGAACTGCCTTATTCTTGATTGCAGGTTACTCAACTTGGGAGGGTACCCCTCCAAGCCAGAAGAAACACCTCTGGATTGTACCCTTAAGAAATGGAAATATTTTAAATAGATGTGCTAAGAAAGGAAAAACTTGAGTGCTAATGTGTTTGGTTGGGGAATGGAGAAAAATGGCCTGAAAATGGTCTTTAAATTAGAATACCATTCTGCAATTGGATCATTATTGCCATGGGATTAGAAAGTGGACTGAGGGTCCCTCTATTCAGGTTTTCATGGTCATTTACCCAAATCTCACCCTATGTGGCTCTTATAATTCAAAACCCAGGGAACCAGAAAACTCTCCCAACGTTTTAGATGATCCCCTTCTAAGCTTTCCCATCTCTCAGGGGGAAACCTAGCCCCCCTACTCCTGACAGTATCCCTACTTCTTCCAGTCCCACTGATGTGTCCCAAACTCCCCCTTCCTATGTCCTTCCATACTCTCCATTATCCAAAGAGAGACTAGTCCCTCTAGGGTAACTCACAGTGGAGCTTTCTATAACCCAGGAACAGCAAAATTAGGCCTTCTCAGGGAAGTGGCAAAGGTGAAGGGAACAATCGGAGTACACAATGCCCTTCTCTTTAAATGACTTAGTGCAATGTAAACAGACACTGGGCCAATTTTCCAAAAACCCTAGTAAGTTTGTTGAAGAGCTTCATGCCCTCACTCTGGTCTATGGTTTAACTGGAAGGATGTCCAAGTAGTGCTACCTACTTGTACTTTTGAGAAAAACAGAGAATTTCAACAGCAGCCCGGGGGCACACTGACCAGCTTGCTAGAGACCAGCCTGAACACTATGCTATGAGTGGAGACGCAGTCCAAAATCAGGAACCCTCTTGGCATATTAATTTCTGGGTGGGAACAGAAGTCAGGAAACCCATGATCCAATATGTATTAGAAGGGATGAGAAAGTGTATCAAAAAGTCAGTTAACTTGAAAGGTTAAAGGAGTGACCCAAGAAGAAAAAGAAAATCCAGCCTTCTTCCACAGGCAGCATGTAGAGGGTTTTAGGATGTATACTAACATAGATCCCTCCACTTGGGAAGGTCAGTCACTGTCAGGACAGCACTTTATTAGTCTCTCTACCCCTGATATTAGGAAGAAACTTCAAAAGTTACAATTAGGCCCACAACCCCCCATGCCTCAACTCCTCTGAGCTGGACATGGCCTTTGAGGTATTTGGGCTTCCCAGGTGACACAGTGGTAAAGAAATTCACCAGCCAATGCAGGAGACATAAAAGGCATGGGTTTGATCCCTGTATTGGGAAGATCCCCTGGAGGAGGAAATGGCAACCCACTCCACTCCACTCCAGAATTCTTGCTTGGAAAATTCCACGGACAGAAGAGCCTGGTGGGCTATAGTCACTTGGTCACAAAGAGTCAGACACAACTGAGTGAAATGAAATAGGATACACTTTGGATTATTTAATAATGGAGATCAAGCTGAGGAGGAAGAAAGAAACCAACATGAGAACAGACAGGCCAGGGCTCATATAAAACTGATAACCATTGCTGTCAGCCTTGCTTTTTGACCTCAAGACAAACCAAGAGGGCCAAGAAAGTCCAACTTTCTGTCTGGAGGTAAGGCCAACAAGGAGGAATGCTACAAATGCAAGTCAACTGGCCAGTGGGACCAAGATTGCCAGAAAGAGGCCCCACGGCCATGCCCAGCCTGCAAACAAACATTGAAAGAAGGGCTGTCCCAAAGGGAAAGGGGGGCTCCCACTCCCAAGATGCCATGATGGATGACAGAGGCAGTGGGGGGACCCTGGTAATTCCCTCCAATGAGAAGTCTATCTCTTTTAAGGAGCTCTGGGTGGTCCTTGACATGACAGGTGAGAAAATAAGTTTTTTAATTGATAGGGGAGCCACTTATCCTGTCCTGATCTCTCATGCTGGGCCTCCTCCAAAAGCTGTACTGTGACCAGTGTTGATGGAAAGCCTGACACCCATTTCTTTACTGGGGCTCTCACTTGCCAATTTGACCAGCGGTTGACTTCACATGGCTTTTTAGTTGTACCTGAGTGTCCCACCCCACCACCTTCTGAGCTCCCTCAGGGCCATACTCCAGTTTGGAGGCCCCAAGTAGCCCCTTATCTTGACTCTAAGACCAGCTGGAATACTAAGGTCCTGTTCCCAGCCATATTCTACAGGCAGTGGACTCTTCAGTATGCGACAAAGGAATCTCTATAACAATTCACCTTAGACCAGAAGCTGCTTACCCTAACAAGAGATAATACCCCATAAAGCTGGAAGCAAAAAAGGGCTTACAACCCCTCATAGATAAATTCTTAAGACATGCCTCTCGGTACCCTACCAGTCTTCATGCAGCACTCCTATTCTGCCAATTATTAAAGCCAAAAGGGGGATATAGTATGGTACAAGGCCTTAGAGCTGTAAATGACAGTATACCCCCTCGTGGACAATCCTTATAACAATATTAATCAAAACTTCTGAGAACACTAAATGGTTTACTGTGCTCAACCTCAAGGATGATTTCTTTTGCATCCAGTTCATCCCTCATCACAGTATCTGTTTGCCTTTGAGTGGACTAACCCCTGACTCAAGCCAAATGCAATAATACACCTGAACTGTATTGCCTCAGGGGTTTTAGGTCAGCCCACACTTGTTTACCCAGGCCCTAGGAAAGGAACTCGGAGAAGGCAATGGCGCCCCACTCCAGTGCTCTTGCCTGGAAAATCCCATGGGTGGAGGAGCCTGGTGGGCTGCAGTCCATGGGGTGGCGAAGAGTCAGACACGACTGAGCGACTTCCCTTTCACTTTTCACTTTCATGCATTAGAGAGGGAAATGGCAACCCACTCCAGTGTTCTTGCCTAGAGAATCCCAGGGATGGTGGAGCCCGGTGGGCTGCCGTCCTTGGGGTCACACAGAGTCGGACACAATTGAAGCGACTCAGCAGCAGCAGCAGCAGGAAAGGAACTAAAGGAAATACACCTAAAAGAGGGAGCCATTCTACTGCATGTAGACAATATATTAATATGCAGTCCCTCTACGGAGGCCTCGGATCAAAATACCACTGAGGTCCTTATTTCCTTGAGGCCCATGGTTAGCATCTCAGTCTCTAAGACAAAGGTACAAACCTCGAAGCACCAAGTTAAATATCTGGGATATATTATAAACCTCCGAAGTAGACAGTTAACTCAAGATAGAAAAACAAGCTATATTAGGCCTAAGCATTCCAAATACAAAGAAACACATCCACATCTTTTGGAACATGGCAGGATTTTGTAGAATTTGGATTCCAGGATTTGGGCTAATGACTAAGCCCCTATGTAAAGCCACTAAAGCTTCGGATACAGAACCACCACTTTGGAACAGGTAATAGGAAAAGGCAAAAACCATTCATCTTGTCTGTGGCTGAAAAGCAGAAGACAGCTTTTGGGGTCCTTATACAGAAGCTCAGGGAAGTTCCTCAGCAAGTTGGCTTGGCTGCCTCCAGGCAGGAGCCGTCACCACTTTATTAATGGAAGAAGCTAACAAGCTCACCTTTGGACAGCCACAGGAAGTGCAGACCTTTCATCAAGTACAAGGGATTCTAGAAATAAAAGGCCACCATTAAACTTCCTTGGTAGTCCAGTGGTTAAGAATCTGCCTGTCAAAGCAGGGGACACAGGTTTGATCCCTAGTCCAGGAAGATCCTACATGCCTCGGAGCAACTAAGCCCATGCACTGCAACAAGAGAAGCCACCGCAAACAGAAGCCGGCATGCTGCAACTAGAGAGTCGCCATCCCCATGCTGTCTGCAACTAGAGAAAGCCCATGCATAGCAATGAAGACCCAGCGCAGCCAAAAATAAAGAAATACTTTTTAAAACATTGTCATTAAATTTACCAAAAAAAAAAAAAAAAAGGTGATCATGACTGGCTAACTGGAGGCCGCCTCATTAAGTACCAGGCTCTGCTCCTCGACTCCCCAGAGCTAACCCTCAAAACTTGCCACACTCTTAATCCTACTACATTAATGCCCACCAAAAGCCCATTGCTAACACCTTCTTGCCTTGAAACACTTGACCAGATCTATGCCTGTAGGTCTGACCTAACAGGCTTGTTGTTTAGTTGCTAAGTCATGCCCGTCTCTTTGTGACCCCATGGACTGTAGCCCACCAGGCTCCTCTGTCTGTGGGATTCTCGAGGCAAGAATACTATAGTGGGTAGCCATTTCCTTCTCCAGGGGATCTTCCTGACCCAGGGATTGAACCCATATCTCCTGCACTGGCCGGCAGATTCTTCACCACTGAGCCACCAGGCAAGACTTGACTTAATAGTCTAGGGCATAGAAAACCCCAAGGAAGAATTGTTTACTGATGGCAGTAGTTTCGTTAAAGATGGAATCAGGAGGGCAAGGTATGCTACTGTGATCACTCACAGCATCACAGAAGAAAAACCTTGTCACCTAACTTTTCAGCCCAAAGGCTGAATCGATAGCTCTAACCCAAGCCTCAACTCCAGGGGAAGGAAAGACTGTAAATATATACACAGACTCAAAAATATGCCTTACTTGTCTTACATGCCCACGCATCTGTCTGGAGAATGAGAGGATTTCTAAAGGCAAGAAATTTCCCTATAAAATATGCGGCTAACAGTTTATATCTCATAGAAGTGGTTCAAAAACCAAAACAGATAGCAGTCATCCACTGCCATGGGCACCAAAAGGGAACTTCTCTAATATCCCCAAAAAACAGGGCAGATCAGGAAACAAAGAAAGCAGCCCTGATGTCCCTAACTGTAATGGCTTTAATCCCATCCCTTATCCCTTCTAGTATTATACCCAGGTACTCGACTTCTGAAGACACCTGGGCACAAGACAGAGGGGGAACTACGGGGACAGACAGATGGCTGGGCCATATAGATCAGAAAGTGCTCATACCTCCCTCTGACCAATGAGAAATTTTTTTTTTAATTTTTATTTTTACTTTACAACACTGTATTGGTTTTGCCATACATTGACACGAATCCACCACAGGTGTACATGCGCTCCCAAACATGAACCCCCCTCCCACCTCCCTCCCCATAACATCTCCCTGGGTCATCACCGTGCACCAGCCCCAAGCATGCTGTACAATGAGAAATTATTAAAGGGCTACATGATTCTCTCCATATGGGGAGTGAAGCAATGTCTACAATTGTTTTCTGACTTTTTACAGGGAAAGGGCTCCCAGAGACAATTAAGAGAGTTACTCAAGCATGTGCCTTTGCACCACCCATAACCCAGGAGGCAACCCCAAGACTCCCCTTCTTGTTAGCCCAGTACAGTGACATGGGAGACCTATCCCATGAGGATAAGATGACTGGCAAATATATTTCACTCAGATGCCCTTCTTCCAGGGCTTCAAATATTCGACTGGCAAAAAAGTTTGTTCAGATTTTTTCCTAAGTTGTTATAGAAAAACCTCAATGAACTTTTTGGCCAGCGCAATACTTACTAGGCTTTAAGTACTTTTATTGGACAGACAAAAGCCTTCCTCACTAGAACTGAGAAGGCAACTGAAATGGCTAAGGTGCTTCTAAAGGAAATTATTCCTAGATTCGGATCGCCTCACCACCTTCGGAATGATAATAGACCTTCATTTATAGCAAAGATGACCCAGTTTTTTCAGGCTTTAGGAACTAAAAACCATCTCCAGTGGGAGGAAGCTTTGAGAGGGAGGGGACACATGTATACCTATGGCTGAGTCATGTTGTCTGACAGAAAACAACAAAATTCTGTAAGGCAATTATCCTTCAATCTCCATTCATTCTGAAGACTTCAGGAAAAGTGGAATGGACTAATGATACTCTAAAGAAAACCTTGGGCAGACTCTGTCAGGAAACATCAGAGTTGTGGTATTACCTGCTGCCAATTGTCCTTTTAAGGGTCAGGGCAGCCTGTAAAAGAACCACTAAGTTAAGCCCTTTCGAAATGCCATATAGAAGACCATTCCTTACTCTGGACATGCTAACTGACCCAGAACCCCAGGCTCATCTTAAATACATTATAAACCAAGGCCAGGTCCAGAGGGCTACATAAGAATATGGCAACAGAGTACAGCCCTCTCCAGACGACAGTCCCAGTCACTCTGGTGTAAGGTGAGTGACTCACTCACTTTTAAAGACCTGGAAAAATGAGTCACTGGTGACCAGCTACTCCCCAAATGGAAGAGTCCTCACCAAGCTGTGCTGAGCACCCTTACAGCAACTGACCTCCAGGGAATTACCAGCTGGGTTCATCTATCCAGGATTAAACCTATCTCCACTGATACGTGACAGGAACCTGAAGACCCACTTTCTAACCATCCCTGTGAATTTGCCCCTCCCTCCGAGTCTCCCTGGGATCTAGAGGACACAGGACAGCCTGAAAATTCCAGGTGGATGAGTGAGCCTCGCCATGAACTGAAGCTCTTCCTCAGAAAGAACAAAAAGGCTTCTTAGACTCTAGGCTAAGTATCCATAGCCACGTGTCTTCCTTTCTGCCTCCCAGTACTCCAGTCCACTTACAGAATAACTGATACGCTGTGGCAAATTTAGATAAATATTGTCTTCTTTGCTCTCACCTTTGCTCTCAGAATTTACTAAACTTCTCTGCCCATGCTGAGTGAGTCAAATATGACCCTACTATGAAGTTACTAATTGCCTTAGCTTTTCTACACTTCTTTCCCTTATCCACAGGATGGATAGACAACTCCCTGGTTCACATTGCCCACACTCCTCCTGTGTCCTCCACTCAGAATGCTGGATCCATCATAGACCATAGTGACCCACTTGTCCATTCTGTAAGGAATTTTAGCCAAGTTCCTGAGAGAAAATGGTCTTCTACCAGAGACTCAAGGTTCAGAACGGTAAAGTACAGAGTTAGATTTTTTTTAATTTTCCTATTGAAGAAAATTCTAATGTCTCTTGCCTAACCCTCCCCCTAGCAGCAGAAGACTATTAAGTCAAACTGGGAGGATGAAGAACTGGCGTTAACGTACCCCAGCAATTTATAGTGGCATGTCCCCCCTCCTGCAAGCCAGAACTCCAATTACCTATTTGTGCTCAAACTCAGGCTCACTACCTGATGGAAGAAGGAGCCATGTAGAAGAAGCAGATACCAGGATGGAAGCGAATGGAAGGACTTGAGCTTGTAGCTGGAGAATATTTTCATAACAACAAAACTGGTTGGCTAGGCTTTAAAACCTTGGGCAAGTTAGTCAGTTGTGCCCCGTCAGGTTACATTTTTGTGTGTCAGGTAGATAAAAAACCATGAGCCACTAATTGCCTACCCCAAAACTCATGCCCACACAGTGCATGCTGGGAACCCTGATACCCCTTTCTCAATCCACTCCTTAAATGAATCCAAGCACTGAGCAAGTTCATTAAAACTGTACACTCAATTAACTCAAGATTTACTTGGTGGCATCCCAGACAGAGATGCCTGTTTCTTTGGGTACGCCTTGTTACCATGGTGGGAAGTAGCTGCCCACCAATATGTCTATGAAACTTGTCTGGGATGCCACCAGTACTGCCAACTCTCTTACTAATTTTCCGAGGTCTCTAGGTTCACTGGCCAAGTTGGTTATGTGACAACCAACTGGCCCTGGATTATCTGTTGGTAAAACAAAGAGGGGTATGTGCAGTTACCAATACTTTTGTTGTTGTTGTTGCGCTGGGTCTTAGTTGCAGCATTCAAGATCTTTGTTGACTGCTCTGGGTCTTAGTTACGGCATGTGGGATCTTTAGTTGCGGCATGTGGGATCTAGTTCCCTGACCAGGGATCAAACCCAGGCCCCATGCATTGCGAGCACAGAGTCTTAACCACTGGACCACCAGGGAAGTCCCAGGTTGCCGCATGTACATTACCACCTCTTGCCAGGTAGGCAGTGAGAAAACTTGACAACAAGCCACCTAGCATCAGCAGACAGTTAACCACCAATCCTTGATATTCAGTATGGGCAGGGAAACTGAAAACCGGTTCTCTAACTTGTTCTCCTGGATCCCACAAGGTATTAAAAACTTTCGGACAGGAGGTTTCCATTTTCTTACAACCATCTTCACTTCAGCCATACTGATTTATGTTATATTTCACCTAATGCCTTGTTGTCTTCTATACTGTTGCAAATCTAAGACCTTTCAGTCCAAGGAGGAGGCCTGGGACCAACCGGTTCAAACTCCATTTTAGGAAAAGAGAAATATACTAAATTTTAAGCCTGAGATTAACAAAAATGTGCTGACCTTGTCTAACCAGCTTTCTACCCTTGTTTAAGTCTCCGATTATGATAGACTTTTACTAGTCTTCAGTCCCCACTTCTCTAATCTGATTATTTAGTTTGTTTGCTCCAGGGCATCACAGGATAGTGGTGATGCAGGGGCTCCTGCCACTCCCCACAGCAGATCCTGCAGAAATAACAAGAGAAGTCACCCAGGGGTTCTTTAATGAGACAGGACCTCAACAAGATAGAGTCTATGAGCCCCTTGCTAACCTGAAGAAGCTACCAAAGACATACTATCGCACTTCATCTTCCCAATGCAGATTTCTTAGAGTCTACACATCTCAGGAGGAATTTGAGGCAGGAGATAGATGGGCACCACCCCCGCCCCCAACCAGGGTAAGCAATTTGAGTTGGTTACCTGCACACAGTAATTCCAAAATATCAATATCAGGACAACTGAGAGAGGAGACTGGGCCCTGCCCAGATACGAGACCACATTTTCCTTATTTATTGATGTCAAAGAGACCTTCCAGACTAGAAAGCTCCTCAGAGGTCAAAAGGGGAGTGATGCTAAGCCACCCATAGTCCTCTTTGGTGGAATGCATCTTGGCTAAGAGGGTGTGTGCACACGGGAGGATCTTGAGATATATTAAATACAGACTCAGAATGAGGCAAATCAAAATGAAAACCCAGAAGAAATGCCTCATATAAGTGATTTAAAACTATCATCAGGGCATAAGTCTCACTGAATCTGCCCATGTGTCTATACATACGTACTATACACTTTTCCTCCTAATAAACACTTCATTTGCATCACTACTTTTATCTTTGTGGGAATTTTTTCTCTGCAAAGGCAAAGGGCCAGGACCTTGTCACTGGCCACTGGTCTAGTAGCTAGAATTCAGCACTCTTGCTGCCGTGACCTGACTTCAATCTCTAGCCGAGAACTGAAACATTGCTTCAAGCTGCTGCAGGCAAAGGCCACTTAAGATCAGCGATGGCTTGCATGCTTAGTCCATCTTACTCAGAAACTACAAACCAGGTTTAGGAAGTTCTCCTAGGGAGATAATGAAAGATATATGCTGAGAAAGTATACTCAAGGATTTTCATCACAGCAGTGCTTACGATAGTTATATACTCTGTTGATCTTTGCATGCAACAGAATCTCGTTGTTTTAACTTAAATCTGACTGATTTAATCAGAATACACATTTTTAAAGGGATGTTTAGTGGCTTTAAAAAATGCCAAGGAGGATGAGAAACCAGCCTAAGAGGGTGTGGAGTACAGAACAATGACTAAATTCAAGCCAGTGATGACTGGCTCCTAGCACTATTGTATACTGGTCTTAATCACTACCAGTCATATTGTTTTTGTTAGTACTCCCAGAAACCTGATCTTTTTCCCTCTGCCACAATCATCAAGGACAATTTGATAGAGACAGAATGAAGGGAAATAGGTGATTAAGTAATCTCACTAGGGCATTGTAAGTAAAAAAATATGGGAGACCCTCTGTAAGTTAATGATTACTCAAGAAAGCAGGTTTACTTAACCACAAAACCATGTAACAGAAGTACAAGACATGCCCCAAACAAAACAGCAATGGTAGCGTGAGACTCACATCCTGCCCAGTGAGCTCCGTAAGTTAGTGATCCCTAGGACATACTCTCTGCACACATGGAAAACAGTAATTTGTGGACCTAGCTTGACCATGCAGGGACAAGAAAACTCCCCTGCTCAACCTAGAGGAGGAGCTGATGATGAAAACATGACATCTACCCAAGAAAGACAAAGAAGGTCTTCTCCCCCTACCCACTTTGCCCACTAAAAAACTGTAGCCCACTAAGTTCTCAGGGCACAGTATTTCTCACCTACCTTCCTGTAGCCTCATAAGCATCCTATTCTAATGAATCACTTCTTATGTACCACTTTGCTGTCACTGAATTCTTATTTGCACTGAGACATAAAGAACTATAGTCCTGGAACTCTTCAGAGGCCCCCTGAAATGATACCAGTTGGTTTCGAATTCTCTGCTATTGCTACTTGTTTGTGTCCTTCTGATCCATTCATAGTGTCCCTCTGCTATAAAACTCCCACCAGGCCACTGAGGCTTTGCGTTTTTAAATTTCTTTTTACTAATACAAGACAGTTGGGCACTAAAGTATGTAACAAAGGTGATACAGGCAGCAGGAATTTAGAGGAGAGGGACACTCCAGAGAACATGAGTTGTAGGAGAGAAGCTTTTTATAGAAGGTATGGGCTGAGCTGGGTCTTCAAGCAAAACCTCAGAAAAAGGGTTGTATCAGTCAACTACTGCTATACAACTCAACTGAGCATCAACAAAGCACCCTTGAATAATATTTCACTCTCACAGACTTATAGGGCTTCCCAGATGTCTCAGTGGTGAAGCATCCGCCTGCCAGTGTAGGAGCTGCAGGAGACAAGGTTCAATCCCTGGGTCAGAAAGATCCCCTAGAGGAGGAAGTGGTGACTCATTCCCATGTTCCTGCCAGCATAATCCCATGGATTATGGGAGGATTACTGAGGAGCCTGGCAGGCTACAGACCATTGGGTCACAAAGAATTGGACACCACTGAGCAACTGAGCGCAAAAAGTCATGGACTGAAAGCCAAGTGGGGGAGTTCTGCTTCCGATTTTAATTTCACCCTGTCCACAATTTCCCTAAACTCCTGTGGTTTACATCCTCACCTTTCTGAAAGTTTTCAACCTGGCAGCATACATTGTTCCAAGTTTGCAATTACATCAACCTGGCTTCACTGGTTCACACAATAAATCTACTCATGTCAAGTATTTGGGGATTTAGCTGCACTTCACCAAGGATTTGAAAGATGGTGTGACAGGGTCATATCTTGGAACATATGGCCTTCAGCCACCCTGCTAGCTATTCCCTCTTTCTCACTCTCTACTATTCATCTCCACTTCTTCCAAACCCAAATCAACTCACAAATCCTTTTTCTTTCACAGACTATTCTATCCTCACCCAGGCCCCTCAGGGTCTCACCTGTTTCCCAATGACTTTAAAAAGCAATTCTTTCAAACACACCCAGGGCTTTCTGCAGAAGAACATTTGGCAAATCATGGGTTCTTTCAAAGCAACCATAATTTTGTGTTTTTCATCTTATCCTTCCAATCAGTTATTCTTTTCCAGTTCTTCTTACTTGAGAATAACTAGACATGCAACAAGCAAATGATCTGTGGAAAATTTAACCTACTTAAAAGGGGAAGAAATGAGATGTGGCTACCTATGTGTTATCGCTTGAAGAAGCTTATAAAAGTATAGCCCCAGTAGCCAGGATGCTCTGAGGAGAACCCCATTGGGGAGAACAATGGCTAAAAATAGTACTTGACCTTGGGTGTCTGAAAGGAAAAGGATGAAAAATGTTGACCAAAGAGTTTAAAGTGTCTTTGAAGAAAAAAGAAAAGCACACCCACTTTTTAAAACTGCACGGAAGTCACCTTCTGCACTTTCTGGAAAGGAAAAGCTATTCAACCAGTGTACGCTGACAGATAGGCGTGACCTTCAAAATAGGCGAGGGGCAGCCCTCCATATACCAAGTCGATGGTAGAGGTAACAGGGCAGCAAGAGAGAATCTCAGATAGCCCAGACACTGGAGAGATCGCCAAGTCAGTGAACAGATCAGGAGGCAGAGATATCATCATGGGATCAAATCAAAAAAGGTCAGCACTCACCATCAGCAAAGAAATAGATGTCAGATGGGCTGCAGGTTCTGGAATGGATGACATTTGTGGGAGCTAAATGTTCCCAGAAGGGAATGATGGAGGAAGAATCCCACTACATCTTAATACAAGTGTGCTCACCCATACCGGCACTCTAGCTCCCTTGTGATGAAGAGTCTTCTTTAGTGAGAGGTAATGGAAGACTTTGAGAGAGGTTTCTCCTTGGCTCTCTCACTCCCCAACTTCTGTCTTCCTCTGATCATTACCTTGGGTTTCTCCCCTTGTTCTGAATGAGTTAAGGGCTCCCCAAATGCTAGGAACTGTGAAGAGCTCAGGAAGGAATGAGACCATAACTATTCAAGCAATCCAGAACCTAGTCAAGGAAATGGGCTAATAAATCATATGTTGGGAGGAACAAGATGGTGGAGGATTAGGTGGATGTGGAGTACCTCTCTCTGCATGGATACATCAGGAAGGCACCCTCAGACACAGAAGTGCACACAGAACACCAGCTGAGAGTGGACAGGAGTACCTGACTAGTGGAAAAGAATATATAGAACCATGGAGAATTCAGCAGGACAAAGGAACTAGGGGGTAAAACACGAGCATTAGTAGGACGGGACCTGCCCTCGGCGGAGGGGAGAATGGAAGCAGGGGTCCAATCCCCACATCGGGGCAATTATCTGAGTCAGAGGAGAAACATTTAAGGCTGAGAGTGAAACAGCTGATCTGTGGCAGCCTAAACGGAATGAGAATCAGACAGTCCTTGCCACAGCCATACATACCCCAACAGGGACGCAGGTCCCCTGGAAGACACAGCGGCTAGGAGCTGGACTTTAGGGATTGTGGAGCAATCCCAGGGTGAGGGCTGCTGTTGACTTCAGAGAGACGGACCAAGGGGATGTGATGAAGGAGATTGTGGTGGGAAATGCCTGTGGAGGAAAGCCAGGCGGCCGAGGAAGCAAGGAGATACTGCTGAGTCATGTGTAGCGGGTAAAGCCATCACCATAGCCTATTTCTCCCCACACACCAGCATCGGCAGCTGGACAATAGAGAGGCTGGCCCATCAAATGCATGACTCAGAGTGGGACCCCACCCAGGGTGCCCCTTTAAGTGCTGATGCACCAACCTACAGAGTAGGACCCCAGCCAAGGGGGCCCCTCTATGTGCCTGACACACCAAACAACAGAGAAGGACCCTGGGCAAGGGAACCCTCTAAGTGCCTGAATGGGCAGGGCTACGGAGAAAAAGTGGCCAAAGAGGCCCTCTGATCGCCAGCTACAAGAGGCTTAAAAAAGACTCTGATAGGGTCATAACTCCTGCAGTGGAGGCAGTCCATGTCCCTACACACTTGGTGCTGCGAAGGGTCCCACAAGCCAAGCAGCTGCGCCACCTTCACGCTCAACTGTCACTGGGTCAGAGCTGCCACAACCTTCCCACCAGCTATACAAGCTGCAGATTAAATCCACACAATCACCTATGCAGACTCTGTGTCTATGGAATATATAAAAGGACATTGAGAGCTCCCACAAAAATCTTCCATCTATGCATGTAGGGTTGCTTCAGTCATGTCCAACTCTTTGTGACCCTGTAGACTATGGCCTGCCAGGCTTCTCTGTTGGGGGGTTCTCCAGGCAAGAATACTGGAGGGTACTGGCCAATACTGGTTTCCATACCCTTCTAGAGCACTATATTTCCTGCTGCCCTAGCCGCCAACTCCCCTGAGTACCTGGTGCTGCCAGAACCCCTGTAACCCAAGCAGCTGCACCACCTCCACACCTGGCCCTCATAGGGACAAACCCAAGTCCTCCAGGGCAGCCTCAGAAGCAAACCCCAATAGACGACCCACATGCAGAGGTGGAAATAAAACTGCAATTGAAACCCAAGGGCAGTGTGACTAAGGAAGAAGACCCAAAACCTTCCCACCAGCTATACAAGCTGCAGATTAAATCCACATGATCAACTATGCAGACTCTATGTCTATGGAATATATTAAAGGACATCGAGAGCTCCCACAAAAGAAAACACACTAGTCCTGATAGCTGTGGACAAGAACACACAGGAGTAGAACCAGGAGTAGAACCCAGAGCAGGTCCAGAGATCAGCACAGTGTTGGAGGGCATCCTAGGGAGGTGAAGTGGACTGCGACTCCTAGAGAGGGAAAGGACCCTGACAGCAGTGACTCAAGAAAAACATTTATTGTTCTTATGGTTTGACTTGTTCTGTAGATTCTTTTGGATTTTTTTTTCTTTTTTTCTTCCTTTTTCTTCCCCCCTCTGTTATAGTTGTCAATTTTATTGGCACTATGAAATCTAATTAAGCTTTTGAGCTTTTCTTTTCTCCTCACATTTTTATTGTTGTTATAAACCTCTGCCTCGGGCTTCTACAGTTCTGTGGAGTTGTCCTTTTTTTTTTTTTTAATTCTCTCTAATTTTAATTTTCAACTTTTAAACCTATGATTTTTTTTATACATTTATTCCTTTGTTTGCTTTTCCTACTGCTTTTTTCCCCTTGCAGTTAACCTTCAATGTACATAAATCTTCTTTGTATACCTCTATTTAACTTTGCGTATCTGTTCATTCTTTCTCTTCTTTCCTCTCAATATAGTGTCAGTTTTGTTTTCATTGCTCTGTTTCCCAATTGGCACCTTACTTTAGTTTTGTTTTCCAGTTTGTGCTTTAAATAGTTTTGTTCTTAACTGGTAGATATAATTTTGGTTTCCTTTGTTTGCTGGGTCAATCTATTGTACTTTATTTTTGTTAGACTGTTTTAATTTTGCTTAAGGGTGTATACGACTGAACGACTTCACTTTCACTTTTCACTTTCATACATTGGAGAAGGAAATGGCAACCCACTCCAGTGCTCTTGCTTGGAGAATCCCAGGGACAGTGGAGCCTGGTGGGCTGCCGTCTATGGGGCTGCACAGAGTCGGACACGATTGAAGCGACTTAGCAGCAGCAGCAGCAGCAAGGGTGTATATGTACATGTGCATATTCAGTCATACTTTTTATTTTTATTATAAACCTCTGCCTTTATATTGGGCTTTTGTAGTTCTATGGAGTTTTCCTTTTTTCTTTCTTCTTCCTTTTTTTCCCCTCTTTTTTATATTTTTAATTTTTTAAACATTATTTTTCCCCTATATTTATTCCTTTATTTGCCTTTCCTACTGTTCTTTTCCCCTTTCAGTTAATCTTTAATGTATATAAATCTTTGTCATCTACCTCTGTTTAACTTTGCATGTCTATTCTTAATTTTCCTCTCAACACAAGTGTTAGTTTTGTTCTCATTGCTTTATTCCCCACTTGACAGCTTGCTTTAGTTTTGTCTCCCAGTTTGTGCTTTAGTTTTGTTCTTAAGTGGTAAACATAATTTTTGATTTCCTTTGTTCACCAGGTCAATCTATTGTACTTTATTTTTGTTGGACTGTTTTGACTTTGCTCATGTGTGTATATTTATATGTGTATATTCCATTATTTTAATTACTATTTGCCTGATTTTGTAACTGCCATTTGTCTGGGGTTCCTCTTTGGTTTCTCGTTTTTGAGTATTTGTTTTAATCTCACTTAATGCCATAACAAACCACTTGTGGAATCTTTGTTCCTGGCCAGGGATCAAGCCCTGAGCCTTGAGAGTGGGAGCACTGACCCCAAGACCCTAGACTTTCAGAGAACTAACCCTAGGGAGGATCAGATAGTGAGAACCTACACAAAGGAAACCACCTGAATCCAAGATCCAGCATCACCCAACCACCAGTAGCACCCTGTGCAGGACACCTCGTCTAAACAAAACAAAAATACAAACCCTATCATCAGCAGACAGGATTACCACCTCACTCAGCCTTGCCCATCAAAGGAAAAACAAACAAACAACAACAACAACAACAAAACTCAGCACAAATCTCACCCTTTAAGAAGCTTACACAAATCACTGGACCAATCTTAGGAGGGCAAAAACCAAAAGGAAGAAAGAATTCAACTTTGAAGCCTGGAAAAAGGAGACCTCAAACACATAAGTTAAAAAAAACAAAATGAAAAGGCAGAGAAATACTACACAAATGAAGGAACAAACTAGAAACATAAAAGTCCAAATAAATGAAGAGGAAATAGGGAAATTACCTGGAAAAGAATTCAGAATAATGATAGTAAAGATGATCAAAAACCTTGAAAACAAAATGGAGAAAATGCAAGAATCAATTAACAAAGACCTATTAAAGATTTTAAAATTTAAAAATAAAAAACTAAGAAAAAAAAAAAAGACCTAGAAGAATTAAAGAATAAACACACAGGGACAAACAACACAATTACTGAAATTAATAATACTGTAGAAGGAATCAATAGCAAAATATCTGAAGCAGAAGAACAAATCAGTGAGCTGGAAGATAAAATGGTGGAAATAACTTCTAAAGAGCAGAATAAAGTAAAAAGAATGAAAAGAACTGAGGATAGTCTCAGAGACCTCTGGGACAATATCAAATGCACCAACATTTGAATTACAGGGGTCCCAAAAGAAGAAGAGAAAAAGAAAGGGTATGAGAAAATTTTAGAAGAGATTATAGTTGAAAATTTCCCCAATATGGAAAAGGAAATAGTCAATCAAGTCCAAGAGGCACAAAGAGTCTCATACAGGATAAACGCAAGGTGAAACATGCCAAGACACATACTAATCAAACTAACAAACACTAAACACCAAGAAAGAATATTAAAAACCACAAGGGAGAAGCAAGTAACATATAAGGGAAACCCCATATGCTTAATAGCTGATTTTTTAGCAGAAACTTTACAGGCCAGAAGGGAATGGAAGGATATCTTTAAAGTACTGAAAGGGAAAAATCTACAACCAAGATCACTGTACTCAGCAAGGAGCTCATTCAAAATTGATGGAGGAAAAAAAAGCTTCTCAGATAGCAAAAGTTAAGAGAATTCAGTACCACCACCAAACCAGCTTTACAACAAATGTTAAAGGGACTTACATAGTCAAGAAATACAAGAGAAGAGAAAAGATCTACAAAATCAACCCCAAATAATTAAGAAAATAGCAATAGTAACATACATATCAATAATTACTTTAAATGTAAATGGACTAAATGCTCCAACTAAAAGACACGGACTGGCTGAATGGATACAAAAACAAGATCCATGTATATGCTCTCTACAAGAAACCCACCTCAGACCTAAAGACACATATAGATTGAAAGTAAGAGGATGGAAAAATATTTTCCATGAAAATGGTAAGCAAAAGAAAGCTGGAGTAGCAATCCTCATATCAGACAAAATAGACCTTAAAATAAAGATTACAAGAGATAAGGAAGGACACTACATAATGATCAAGGGATCAATTCAAGAGGAAGACATAACAATTGTAAATATCTATGCACCCAACGTAGGAGCACCTCAATGCATAAGACAAACACTAACAGACATAAAAGGAGAAATTGACAGTAACACAATAATAGTAGGAGACTTTAACACCCCACTCACACCAATGGACAGATCATCAAAACAGAAAATTAATAAGAAAACACAAGTCTTAAATGACACATTAGGTGAGATGGATCTCATTGATATCTTCAGGGCATTCCATACAAATGCAGAAGAATACACCTTCTTCTCAAGTGCACGTGGAACATTCTCCAGGATAAACCACCTCTTGGGTCACAAATCCAAAGTTCAGTAAATTTAAGAAAATTGAAATCATATCAAGCATCTTCTCTGACCACAATGCTATGAGACTAGATATCAATTACAAGGAAAAAACTGTAAGAAACACAAACACATGGAGATTAAACAACATGCTTATACATAACCAACAGGTTACTGAAGAAATAAAAAGGAAAATCAAAAAAAATTCTAGAAACAAATGACAATGAGAACACAACAACTCAAAAACCTATGAGATGCAGCAAAAGCAGTTCTAAGAGGGAAGTTTATAGCAATACAATCCTACCTCAAGAAACAGGAAAACATCGAATAGACAACCTAACTTTACCTAAAACAACTGGAAAAAGAAAAAAAAAAAAACCCCAGAGTTAGTAGAAGGAAAGAAATCATAAATATCTGAGCAGAGATAAATAAAAAAGAAATGAAAGAAACAATAGTAAAGATTAATACAACTAAAAGCTGATTCTTTGAGAAGATAAACAAAATTGACAATCCTTTAGCCAGACTCATCAAGGAAAAAAAGAGAGAAGACTCAAATCAACAAAATTAGAAATGAAAAAGGAGAGGTTACAATAGACAGTGCAGAAACACAAAGGATTATAAGAGACTGTTATGAACAACTATATGGCAATAAAATGATAAACTGGAAGAAATGGACAGATTCTTAGAGAAGTTCAATCTTCCAAGATTGAACCAGGAAAAATAGAAATTATGAACAACCCAATTACAAGCACTGAAATTGAAGCTGTGGTCAAAAATCTCCCAAAAGACAAAAGCCCAGGACCAGATAGCTTCACAGGAGAATTCTATCAGACATTTAGAGAAGAGCTAATGCCTATCCTTCTAAAACTCTTTCAAAAAAAGGAATACTTCCAAACTCATTCTAAGAGGCCACCATCACCCTGATACCAAAACCAGACAAAGACAACACAAAAAAAGAAAACTACAGGCCAATATCACTGATAAACACAGATGCAAAAATCCTCAGCAAAATTTTAGCAAACAAAATTCAGTTCAGTTCAGTTACTCAGTTGTGTCTGACTCTTTGCGACCACATGAATCGCAGCACACCACGCCTCCCAGTCCATCACCAACTCCTGGAGTTCACTCAGACTCACATCCATCGAGTCAGTGATGCCATCCAGCCATCTCATCCTCGGTCGTCCCCTTCTGCCCCTGCCCTCATCCCTCCCAGCATCAGAGTCTTTTCCAATGAGTCAACTCTTTGCATGAGGTGGCCAAAGTACTGGAGTTTCAGCTTTAGCATCAGTCCTTCCAAAGAACACCCAAGGCTGATCTCCTTCAGAATGGACTGGTTGGATCTCCTTGCAGTCCAAGGGACTCTCAAGAGTCTTCTCCAACACCACAGTTCAAAAGCATCAATTCTTCGGCACTCAGCTTTCTTCACAGTCCAACTCTCACATCCATACATGACTACTGGAAAACCATAGCCTTGACTAGATGGACCTTAGTCTGCAAAGTAATGTCTCTGCTTTTGAATATGCTATCTAGGTTGGTCATAACTTTTCTTCCAAGGAGTAAGCATCTTTTAATTTCATGGCTGCAGTCACCATCAGCAACACATCAAAAAGTATATCCATCATGATCAAGTTGGGTTTATTCCAGGGATGCAAAGATTCTACAATATACACAAATCAATCCATGTGATACACCATATTAACAAGTTGAAAGATAAAAACCATACAATAGTCTCAATAGGTGCAGAAAAAGCCTTTGACAAAATTCAGCACCCATTTATGATTAAAACTCTTTAAAAAAATGGGCATAGATGAAATCTACCTCAACATAGTAAAGGCTATATATGATAAGGCTACAGCAAACATTATCTTCAATGGTGAAAAACTGAAAGCATTCCCCTAAGATCAGGAACAAGACAAGGGTGTCCACTTTCACCACTGTTATTCAACATAGTTCTGGAAGTCCTAGCTACAGCAATCGGAGAAGAAAAAGAAATAAAAGGAATCCAGACTGAAAAAGAAGAAGTAAAGTTCTCACTGTTTGCAGATGACATGATACTGTACATAGAAAATCCTAAAGATAGTATTAGAAAATTGTTAAAGCTAATCAGTGAATTTAGCAAAGTGGCAGGATACAAAATCAATACACAGAAATCACTTGCATTTCTATATACTAACAATGAAAATTCAGAAAGAGCAATCCCATTCACAAAAAAAAGAATTAAATATATAGGAATAAACTTACCTAAGGAGACAGAACTGTACACAGAAAATTATAAGATACTAATGAAAGAAATCAAAGATGACATAAACAGATGGAGAGATATTCCATGTTCCTAGGTCGGAAGAATCATTATTGTGAAAATGACTCTCCTTCCAAATGCAATCTATAGATTCAATGTGATTCCTATCAAATTACCAATGATATTTTCACAGAACTGGGACAAAAATTTCACAATTCATTTGGAAACACAAAAAACCCCAAATAGCCAAAGCAGTCTTGAGAAACAAGAATGGAGCTGGAGGAATCAACCTTCCTGACTTCAGATTCCACTACTAAGGTACAGTCATCAAGACGGCAGGGTAGTGGCACAAAAACAGAAACATAGACCAATGGAACAAGATAGAAAGCCCAGAAATAAACCCATGCACCTATGGGTACCTTATTTTTGATGAAGGAGGCAAGAATATACAATGGGGCAAAGACGGCCTCTTCAATAAATGGTGCTGGGAAAACTGGAGAGCTACATGTAAAAGAATGAAGTTAGAACACTTCCTAACACCATACACAAAGATAAACTCAAAATGGATTAAAGACATAAACGTAAGACCAGAAACTATAAAACTCTTAGAGGAAAACATAGGCAGAACACTAGATGACATAAATTAAAGCAAGATCCTCTATGACCCACCTCCTAGAGTAACAGAAATAAAAACAAAAGTAAACAAGTGGGATCTGATTAAACTTAAGAGCTTTTGCACAGCAAAGGAAACTATAAGCAAGGTGAAAAGACAACCCTCAGAATGGGAGAAAATAATAGCAAATGAAACAACTGACAAAGGATTAATTTCCAAAATATACAAGCAACTCATACAAGTCAATACCAGAAAAACAAACACCCAATCAAAATGTGGGGAAAAGACCTAAACAGACATTTCTCCAAAGAAGACATACACATGACTAGCAAACACAAGAAAAGATGCTCAACATCGTTCATTATTAGAGAAATGCAAATCAAAACTACAATGAGATATCACCTCACATGGGTCAGAATGGCCATCATCAAAAACCGAAAAACAATAAATGCTGGAGAGGGTGTGGAGAAAAGGGAACACTCTTGCACTGTTAGTAGGAACATAAATTGATACAGCCACTATGGAAGACAATATGATTCCTTAAAAACACTAGGAATAAAACCACCATATGACCTAGCAATCCCACTCCTAGGCATATACCCCGAGGAAACCAAAACTGAAAAAGACACATGTATCCCATTGTTCACTGCAGTACTATTTACAATAGCTAGAACATGGAAGGAACCTAGATGTCCATCGACAGATGAATGGGTAAAGAAGTTGTGGTATATATATACACAATGGAATATTACTCAGTCATAAAAAGGAATGCATTTGAGTCAGTTCTAATGAGGTGGATGAACCTAGAACTTATTATACAGAGTGAAGTAAGTCAGAAAGAGAAAGATAAATGTCGTATTCTAATACATATATATGGAATCTAGAAAAATGGTACTGAAGAATTTATTTACAGGGCAGCAATGGAGAAACAGACATAGAGAATAGATTTACTGACATGGGAAGAAGGGAGGAGAGGGCGAGATACATGGAAAGAGTAACATGGAAACTTATGTTGCCATATGCAAAATAGATAGCCAAGGGGAATTTGCTGTATGGCTCAGGAAACTCAAACAGGGGCTCTGTATCAACCTAGGGGGGTGGGATGGGGAGTGAGATGGGAGGGAGGTTCAAAATGGAGGGGATATACGCATACCTAAAGCTGATTCATGTCGAGGTTTGACAGAAAACAGTAAAATTCTGTAAAGCAATTATCCTTCAACAAAAAAATTAATTATGGAAAAAAAAATCATGTTGACCCATAATTGTGCCCCCAAAATGAGGAAGACTTTGCTTCACACTTAGTGGAAGCTTCATGTTAAGAAGTGGCTTTGTGCAACTCCTTGAAGAATGTGCCGACTTAGTTGGGTGGAGTTGAGCTGGGAAGAAAGGCCTTTAATAGGCAAGAGTGTCTGCCTCATGCTACATACTGATGCTACCTTTGGGCTATTTTAGTTAAGTGTGTTTCAACAATTCATTGGGTGATACCAGACACCAGACCCTGGAGATCCAGTTATGAAAAGAGGAGTCACGTTCTTTATGGAAGTTGAAGTCTCAAGGTTTGATAGACAGAAATAATGGCCTCCCCCTGTGTCTACATCCTCATCCACAGAACCTGTGAATATGTTATATGGCAGAGAGGAATTAAGGGAGTGGAAGGATGACCTTAAAATAGGGAATTTATCCTGGACCAATGTAATCACAAGGGTCCCTAAATGTGGAAGAGTGAGGCAAAAGAATGAGTATCCACATGACTGAGGTGAGAAAGACTTGACCAGTCATTGCTGACTTGGAGGATACCAGAGGCCATGAGCAAGTAATGCAGGCAGCCTCTAGAAGCTGAAAAAGATGATAACATGGATTCTCCCCTAGAGCCTTGAGGAAGGAACACAGCCATGCTGATACCTTGGTTTTAGTCCAGTGACATTCACTTGGGATTGCTGACCTCAACAACCATAAAATAATAAATTTGTGTTGTTCTAAGTCACTAAGTTTAGGGGAATTCCTGCTGATGTTTCTAACTGGGGAAGAGTCAGGTAGAGGGGACTGCAGAAGATGTGTTGTAGTGAAAGAGAACAGACCAGAGTGTTTGTGCCAACTCTGCAATTAATTCATGGACTGCTTATTCATTCAGCTGGGACTATGTGTGGGGCAGAGTGTCACACTGAAATGTAACAGAGAATAAGACAAAGAAGTTTCAAGATCTTGGGGAACTTGCAGTCTAATTAGAAAGCCAATAAAAAGTCAATAAAAGATAGATAATCCAAATTCTTTGGAATGAAATTAACATGGTGTGGTAAGAAACATAATGGTCAGGGAAGGGGTCTCTAAGAAGATAATATTTAAGTTGCAATCTACAAAAAGAGAAAACCATGTGAAGGATATATGCAAAGCAGACAGAAGAAACAAGGTCGTGTGCCTGGAAAAAGTGGTTGGCATGGTCTAGGATTTGACAAATGATTTGTATGACAAGAGAATGGTAAGCAACAGGGAGGGGGTAGTCCTGGGCTAGATTACAAAGGCATTATAAGTCACAGGTGAGAATTTTTTCTTGGGACTAATGTACAAACACTAGGAGTTATTAACAAAAGCATGCCATGGCCATCTATAATATTTCACATTACTGTTTACCTTTTTATTTAGAAACAATTACAGATTGCTAGAAAATTGCAGAAAAACATACCAAAAGTCCCAAGTACCCTTCAACCAGTTTCTTCCAATGGAAAAATATGACCTAACTGTAGCACAATTTGAAAACTAGCATACTGATATTAGTACAAACTACAGAATTTATTCAGATTTCACCAGTTTACATGTACTTATTTTTGTGTGTGTACCATTTTGTTTTTGCCACATGGATAAATTCATGTAACCACAACCACAATAAACAGACAAAACTGCTCTGTTGACACAGGGCTCCATTATACTCTCCTTATAACTGCTGCTGCTAAGTCGCTTCAGTCATGTCCGACTCTGTGCGACCCCATAGACAGCAGCCCACCAGGCTCCCCCATCCCTGGGATTCTTCAGGCAAGAAGACTGGAGTGGGTCTCCTTATAACTACATATAACTATATCTTCCTTTCCCACCTAACCTCTGGCAACCTATAATCAATCTCTTTTCCATCTTTATATTATTATTATTTTACAAATGTTATATAGACAATAAGGTACCACCTCCCACTGGTCAGAATAGCCATCATTTTAAAAATCTACAAATAACAAATGCTGGAGAGGGTATCTAAAAAAGGGAACCCTCCTACAAAGTTGGTGGGAATATTAACGGGTGCAGCTACTATGGAGAACAGTATGGAGGTTCCTCAAAAAACTAAAAATAGAGTTGCCATATGATCTGGCAGTCCCACTCCTGGGTATATATCCAGTCAAAACTACAATTCAAAAAAACACATGCACCCTTATGTTCCTTGCAGCACTATGTACAACAGCCAAGAAATGGAAACCACCTAAATGTCCATCGATAGATGAATGGGTAAAGAGGTGGTACAAATATACAATGGAATACTACTCAGCCATAAAACAGAATGAAACAATGCCATCTGCAGCAACATGGATGGACCTAGAGACTATCATACTGAGTAAAGTGAGTCAGAAAAAGGACAAATAGCATATGATATCATGTCTATGTGGAATCTAAAATATGACGCAAATGAACATATCTGTGAAACAGAAAAAGACTCACAGAAATAGAGAACAGACTTGTAGTTGCCAAGAGGAAAGGGTAGGGAAGAATGGATTGGGAGTTTGAGATTAGCAGATGCAAAATGCAGACTAGTATATATAGGATGGATAAGCAACAAGTCCTATTGTATAGCACAATTCAGTTTTCTAAGGTAAACCATTATGGGAAAGAATATGAAAAAGAATGCATATATATGTATTACTGAATTATTATGCTGTAGAGCAGAAATTAACACATTGTAAATCAATTATACTTGAATAAAATAAAATTTTTTAAAAGAACATTATATAAATGGAAACATACAGTAAGCAACTTTTGAGACTGACTTTTTTCACTGAGCATAACACCATTAAAAGCCATCCAAGTTGTTGCTCGTATCAATAGTATGCCCCCTTTTATTGCCAAATAGTATCCCATGGTACAATTTGATTAACCATTCACTTATTTAATGACATCTGGGTTATTCCTAGTTTTTAGTTCTTACAAATGAAGCTACTATGAACATTTGCAAACAAGTTAGTATGTGAATGTAAGTCTTCATTTCTCTGGGATAAACAATCAAAAGTGAAACTGCTGGGCTGTAATGTGGCCATTTGTTTCATTTCAGAAGTAGTTTTATAACAAACTGTTTCCCAGAGTGGCTGTACCATTTTATATTCCCACCAGCAATGTATAAATGGATCCAGTGTCTCCATATCTTTGCCAGCATTTAGTATTATGACAATTTTTATTTTAGTTATTCTCGTAGGTGGATCATTGTGGATTTAATTTGCATTTCCCTAAAGGGCTACCTAGATAGCATATTAAAAAGCAGAGACATTACTTTGCCAACAAAGATCTGTCTAGTCAAGGCTATGGTTTTTCCAGTAGTCATGTATGGCTGTGAGTTGGACCATAAAAAAAACTGAGCACCGAAGAATGGATGAATTTGAACTGTGGTGTTGGAGAAGACTCTTGAGAGTCTCTTGGACTGCAAGGAGATCCAACCAGTCAATCCTAAAGGAAATCAGTCCTGAATATTCACTGGAAGGACTGATGCTGAAGCTGAAGCTCCGATACTTTGACCACCCATTGTGAAGAACTGACTCATCAGAAAGACCCTGATGCTGGGAAAGATTTAAGGCAGGAAGAGAAGGGGACAACAGAGGATGAGATGGTCAGATGGCATCACCAGCTCCATGGACATGAGTTTGAGCAAGCTCTGGGAGTCAGTGATGGACAGGGAAGCCTGGCGTGCTGCAGTCCATGGGTTCACAAAGAGTCAGACACTATTGAGCGACTGAACCGAACTGAAGGGCTAATGATGAACACCTCTCATGGGCTTATCAGCTTGTTCCTGTCATTAAAGCCCATTCTCTAATTGGATTATTTCCTTTTTTTAAGATTTTTTTTAATGTGGACCATTTTTAAAGTATTAATTGAATTTGTTACAATATTGTTTCTTTTTTCAGTTTTGGTTTTTTAGCCACAAGAGGTGGCATCTTAGCTCCTTGACCAGAAATCTAACCCACACCCCCTGCATTGGAAAGCAAAGTCTTAACACCAGGAAAGTCCCTAGATTGTTTTCTTATGCAACTTTTGAAAGTGCTTTACATATTCCATCAGCAAACATTTCATTACCTTTATGCTTTGAAAATGTTTTCTTCTACTCTGTGGTTTGTATTTTCACCCTCTTAAAGTCTTTCACAGAGCAAAAGGTTTTAATTTTTATGAGATCTGATTTATCAATGTTTCATAAGTTGGGTTTCTGGTGTGAAATCAATTCTTTAGCCCTTGGTGGTCTAATTTTTTCTAAAAGATGTTCTACTTTTTTCTAAAAGTTTTCTAATTTTATGTTTTACATTTATGTTTATGATACATTTTGAATAATTTTTCAAGTAAGCTGACAAATCAAGGTTGATTTAGGGTATGAGGATTTTTTTTTCCTTTTTGTTTAAGAGGTCCATTTGTTCCAGCACCATCTGTTGGTGCTCACTCCACCCCTGCACTAAGTTGCTTTTGCACCTTTGTCAAAAATCAGTTAGGCATAATTCTGTGGGTCTCTTTCTGTGTTGAATATTCTGTTCCATTGATCTGTCTGTCCATCACTCTGCAATATACTGTATTATATAATTACTACAGTTATATAATAAGTCTTTAAGTCTTTAGTCTGATTCTTCCCCCTTTACTCTTTTTTTTAAATAATAAATTTATTCAAATATAGTTACTCTTCTTTTTCATAACTGTTTTAGCTATCTTAGTTCCTTCATCTTTTCATGTAAATTTTTAGAATAAGCTCATGTGTACATGACTACAGCGAAAGCGACAAATAGAGTCACAGGATTAGATCTGATAGAGTATGTGAAGAACTATGGACGGAGGTTTGTAACGTTGCACAGGAGGTGGTGATCAAAACCACCCCCAAGAAAAAGAAAAGAAACGCAAAATGGTTGTTTAAGGAGGCCTTACAAATAGCTGAGAAAGGAAGAGAAGTGAAAGGCAAAGGAAAAAAATGAAAGATATGCCCAACTGAATGCAGAGTTCTAAAGAATAGCAAGGAGAGATAAGAAAGCCTTCTTAAGAGAATAATGCAAAGAAATAGAAGAAAACAATAGAGTGGGAAAGACTAGAGATCCTCTTCAAGAAAATTAACATACCAAGGGGATATTTCATGCAAAGATGAAGAACAGAAACGGTAAGGACCTAACAGAAGCAGAAGACATTAAGAAGAGGTGGCAAGAATACACGGAAGAACTATATAAAAAAGGTCCAAATGACCCGGATTTCCATGATGGTGTGATCACTCATCTACAGCCAGACATCCTAGAGTGTGAAGTCAAGTAGGCCTTAGTGTTGCTGCTGCTGCTGTTAAGTCACTTCAGTCGTGTCCGACTCTGTGCAACCCCATAGACGGCAGCCCACCAGGCTCCGCTGTCCCTGGGATTCTCCAGGCAAGAACACTGGAGTGGGTTGCCATTTCCTTCCCCAATGCAGGAAAGTGAAAAGTGAAAGTGAAGTCACTGAGTCGTGTCCAACTCTCAGTGACCCCACGGACTGACTGCAGCCTACCAGGCTCCTCTGTCCATGGGATTCTCCAGGCAAGAGTACTGGAGTTAGGTAGGTAGAATAGGGAAAAGGAGTCCAAAATGGCGGTGGCTAAAAGACAAAGAAGGGAAAAGCCCGCGAAAATAGAACAAAAGAAAGTCTGGAGACCAGAGTGAGGACCTCAGGTAAAACAAACAACACTCCTGGCTGGCCCAATTTATATAGGACAGGCCCAGGGAGAGAGAAACATATAAATAGAGGAGCCAAAGCCAGCTCTCTCTCACGCGCGCACGCTGGGGCACTCTTCTCCTCATGTCTTTGGATCACCGTGCCCTCACGCCTCGATTTTCCTGCTGTCTTCTAAATAAGATAGAGCTGTAACACTGAGCTGTAACACTGATTTGTCTAAGAGCTATAACATGGTCCATTCGAGACCTGAGAGCTATAACATGGTCTATCCAAGACCTGAGAGCTGTGACACGCCGAGGGGGCTTTAATGTCCGTCACTCCAAATCTTTGTTGTGACGAGACAAAGAACCAAGGAACATACACTCGCATGACATTAGGAAGCATTACTACAAACAAACCTAGTGAAGGTGATGGGATTCCAGCTGAGCTACTTCAAATCCTAAAAGATGATGCGGTGAAAGTGCTCTACTCAGTATGCCAGCAAATTTGGAAAACACTGCAGCGGCCACAGGACTGGAAAAGTTTATTCCAGTCCCAAAGAGAGGCAATGCCAAAGAATGTTCAAGCTACCATGCAATTGCACTCATTTAACACGCAAGAAAAGTAACACTCAAAATTCTTCAAGTGAGGCTTCAACCGTACATGAACTGAGAACCTCCAGATGGTCAAGCTGGATTTAGAAAAGGCAGAGGAACCAGAGATCAAATTGCCAACATACATTGGATCATAGGAAAAGCAGTAGAATTCCAGAAAAACATCTACTTCTGCTTCATTGACTATGATAAAGCCTTGGACTGTATGGACCACAACAAACTGTGGAAAATTCTTCAAGAGATGGGAATGCCAGATCACCTCACCTGAGAAACTTCTGTGCAGGTCAAGAAGCAACAATTAGAATAGGACATGAAATGACAAACTGGACGTCAAGGCTGTATACTGTCACCTTACTTATTTAACTTATATGCAGAGTACATCATGCAAAATGCTGGGCTGGATGAAGCACAAGCTGGAATCAAGATTGTTGGGAGAAATATCAATAACCTCAGATATGCAAATGATACCACCCTTATGGCAGAAAGCAAAGAGGAACTAAAGAGCCTCTTGATGAAAGTCAAAGAGGAGAGTGAAGAAGCTGGCTTAAAATTCAACCTTCAAAAAGCTAAGATCATGGCATCTGGTTCCATCACTTCATGGCAAACAGATGGGGAAACAATGGAAACAGTGACAGTTAATTTTCTTAGGCTCCAAAATCACTGCAGATGGTGACTGCAGCCATGAAATTAAAAGATGCCTGCTCCTTGGAAGAAAAGCTATGACAAATTTAGACAGCATATTAAAAAGTTAGAGACATTACTTTGCCAACAAAGGTCCGTCTAGTCAAGGCTATCTATGGTTTTTCCAGTAGTCATGTATGGATGTGAGAGTTGGATCATAAAGAAGGCTGAGTGCCAGAGAATTGATGCTTTTGAACTGTGGTGTTGGAGAAGACTCTTGGGAGTCCCTTGGACTGCAAAGAGGTCAAACCAGTCAATTCTGAAGGAAATCAATCCTGAATATTCATTGGAAGACTGAAGCTCCAATACTTTGGTCACCTAATGCAAAGAGGTGACTTATTAGAAAAGACCCTGATGCTAGGAAAGATTGAAGTCAGGAGGAGAAGAGGATGATAGAGGACGAGATGGTTGGATGGCATCACCGACTCAATGGACATGAGTTTGAGCAAGCTCCAGGAGATGGTGAAGGACAGGGAGGCCTGGTGTGCTGCAGTCCATGGATTCACAGTCAGACATGACTGAGCAACTGAACAACAAATGCATGACTACAGGCTTCCCTGATGGCTCACTGGTAAAGAATCCACCTGCAGTGTAGGAGACAAAGGGGATATGGGTTTGATCCCTGTGTTGGCAAGGTCCCCTGGAGGAGGAAATGACAATCCACACCAATATTCTTGCCTGAAAATTCCCATAGACAGAGGAGCCTCGGGCTACAGTGCAAAGGGTCACAGAGAGTCGAACATGACTAGACACACACACTACCACAAATATTAACAAGAAAACCTTGCTGGGATTTTGATTGGAATCACACTAAACCTGTAGGTCAATTAGGGCAGAACTGATATCTTTATTATGTTGAGTCTTTTAATCCAAAAACACAGTATGTCTCCATTTATTTACTTCTGATTCCTTGCATCAGCATTTTGTAATTTTCAGCATACAAATGCTGTGTGTTTTGTCAGACTAACACTGAAGTAGTTCATTTTCTTTGGAGTGATTATAAATGTTTTTAATTTTAGTTGGCACGTATTTGTGGCCAGTAAATAAAATTGTAATTGATTTTTGTATATTTCTCTTGTACCATGAAGCCTTGCTGAAATCACCTACACCTTGAGATTATTTTTTAAACATAGTAAAGCATTTCATCTGCAAACAGGGACAATTTTATTTCATTTCCAATCTGTGTGCCTTTTAAATCTTTTTAAAAATTTTCCACTTCTTAATAAATGGATTGTAGGGGACAACTGATTTTTGGATATAGGATGTGGGTGGAGAGTGGAGCCATTTGTTGAAATTGGAAAGACTACAGGAGAAGACTAAGGCAGAAGGGGTTCTGCCTGCTGTTGAGTGGGTGATTAGAGATTTGAGGACACAGCTTGAGAGAAGAAGTCAAAGGTAGAGGTACTGGGAACAGTCTGCAATTGATTGCATTGAAATCCAGGAAAGAGAGTAGATGGAGGCCAGAAGAGGACCCATCTTAAGGGCCAAGCCCTTGAGACTGCAGTTGTTTACAGACTGTGTGTAGAAGGAAGAGCCCACAAAGACCAGGAAGGATATCCAATGACTTCAGACAAATCATTGCATTTCTTCATACTTCAGTTAACTCACTGGGGAAAAAAAGGGGGGGTGGGGAGTGGAAAGTTTTGATGAGAGCACTAGTATACCTCTTCTTTAGCAAAGTGCTAGATGGGAGGAGGTCAGACAATGAAACCATTTCCTCAATTCCTCATGTGGTGAGATTTGGTGTGTTGGGAGTGATGAAGCCTAGTATTTCCTGGGACAGGCTGCACTGATCCCAGCTAAGGAGACATCATTTGAGTATCTCCTGCCCAACTCTTTGACCAACCACTAGGATAAGTTAATCCTCACAAGTCAATGGCTTCATCAGTCATAAAGAAAAGCATTTTGCTGATAGGAAAGACTAAGTAAGTTCTCAATGGTCTGTAAAGCCAGTGACTCGTGACCACACCACTGCTTAGACTCTGGCAATTTTGATCTCGCCTGCCCTGTGCAAGTTTTTTCTTTTTCCCCTTGCCTATTACCATGCCTTTTAATGTAATAAACATGATAAATAGAAAAATCTGATGATATTTCTTTTCTGTCTCCCACTATTAATGTCAACTCCTATCCAACCCCAAAGCCTAGACAGGTGGCCAGATCACAATAAGTGTTCCAACATTTGTTGATGTCTTCAGAAATAACGTAAATGACCTTCAGATGTTAAGTGCTTCAGGAATCATGGTCCAAAGCTAAATGTCAGTGGTGTTTGTTATTAATACATAGAGAAACTGCTTGAGTATTCCTATTTATGAAAAAGAGTCCTGAATTATGCAGAGTTTAAATTATGTAAGACTGTCATGAATGCATCCTTCATGTCAAGCATAGCCAGTTTATAATTTATTACATATTCATGCAATAAATTAATGTGTATTCATTAAGCAAGGTCTAAAATATATTTAATGATGTATGAAAAATAACCTCATGAACAGTTTCGAGTTGAGATGTAAAACTATATACATAATATAATGAGCACATTTTTGAAAGGGGGAAGAAATGAATCAGAAACATACACACACGTACCCAACACACAGGCCAAATAGTTAAAAGCCAAGATTACAGGGATTTTTGTTTGCATCCTTTTTGTTGTTTTCTACCATTAACACCTGAAACTTGTGCATTCAGAAAACACAAGCTACCAATAAATGGAGAGTGGTTGGAAGATAGTGTTCTCGCAGAATTGAAAGCACTTTTAGAAACAAAAGAGATAGCACCACTGAACTGATCTGAGAGGTCCCAAGGTCTCTTGGAAATCAGCTGTGAAATAAAGGAGGAGCCATCAGCTATGGAAATGCATCAGTTTTGTCCAGGAGTGTTTCTCAGTTGGACTAGGCATTTTAAAACTTTGAGGTTGCCCCAAAGCCCTTCCAAAAGACCAGAGATTCACCTTCACTCATAATCCCAAGTAGAATACCTAAGCTATGGGTAACAGAAAACTAACTCTGGCTGCAACTATGAGAAAATTATTTCACATAAAAAAACTTAAATGGGAAGGGGAGCTCCTGGATAGGTTCAAAATGAGGAGATCATAGTCTACCCTTTGATGACTCGAACTCATTCAATTTAACGCTAATTCTCATCCTTCAGTTGCTATCAGCATTCCAGGGATCACAAGCTGGTGAACAGCCAGAGTCAGAAGAGGTTTTGCCTCTTTCTCGTAACTGAAGAACGAGTCTTTCACCATTCACAATAGCCAAGACAAGGAAACAACCTAAATGTCCATCAAGTGATGAACGGATAAAGAAGATGTGATCCAGATATATAACATTGCTCAGCCATAAAAAAGAATGAAATAATACCATTTGCAGCAATCTGGATGCAACTAGAGATGATCATAGTAATGAAGTAAGTCAGAAAGAGACGGATAAATACCATATAATCACTTCGATGTGGAATCTAAAATATGACAGATGAACCAATCTGTGAAATAGAATTATTGCAGTGAAAAGAAAAAAAGAGGAATTTCTCTTTTTTTCCCCTTTCCTGAAACAACAAAAAAATAAAGAGAACAGTGAATAGGCCAGAGAAGAAACATAAATGGGTCTGAAAGAGCTAATCCCTATTAGTTTTACTTTAACTGTTCCTAATCTATAGTCCATAAATTTTCTTTTCCCAAAACAAACCTTTCACTATGTAATTTACACCCTGTACCTATCGCTCCCTTACTCTGCATGAGCTCTATCCTGCTATTACACTTTAACTCTATGCTAATTACATCCTGTACACGGTGCTTACCTTCACCACACTCCCTTTACAGACCACTCCTGTAGCTTTTCACATTTCAGGAAGAAGGCCGCAGTACAATAAACCAGAGGCAAACGGACCCAATTACTGGACTATCAGACTGTTTAAGACCCAATCACCGGATCACCTGACCCCAGATATGACTGTTTTGAAACACGGCAAGAAATAGAAGAATGCAAGGTTCTTTTTCCTTATTACATACCCCAGACTGTGAACCCCATCTATCAAGTCTCTCAGTTCCCCATGCAAGAGGAGGGCACAGTCCTTGGGGCACTAGTCTGCTGTGTTCTCCCCTCAGCTGTCTGAGGATTAAAGTTATCTTTCTATCTCCTCCAAACTCTATCTCCATATTTTTTTATTTGGCTTCAGTATGCAGAGAAAGCCACGATTTTGGCAGTAAGAGAACCATGGACACAGACTGGTTGCCAAGGGCGAGGGGGTTGGGGATGGAAAATAGGAGATTGGGGTTAGCATATATAAGCTACAGAAAGAGAGAAAGAATGGATAAACAACAAGGTCCTACTGTATAGCACAGAGAACTATACTCAATGTTCTACGATAAATCATAATGGAAAAGAATATAAAAAAGAATGTGTATGTATATATTGTATAACTGAGTCACTTTGTTGTACAGCAGAAATTAACACAACATTGTAAGTCAGCTATACTTCTATACAAAAGAAAGGAAGAAGGAACTTTTAAGAAAGACTCCAGCCTCCAATTTCTCACCTTCACTGTGTCACTCTACATTTGCCTAATCCTATTACCTTCAAGGAAAAAGGAGTTTTCTGATTATATCACTCAAACCCACCCCTGGGGACAAGTGGGCTAGCCTCCTCTGAAACCCAGAATGTATGAACATTAGGAGGTACATATTTGGGAACACCAGAAGAATGTGTGGGAGATGCTGGGGGTGGATGTCAGGCTGGCAGCCGACAGCATCTGCGGTAGCTACTGGATTCTCCCTACCAGTCAACAGGCTGTGTTATTCCAAACTGAAGGAAGCAATGTGCAGTTCTCTTTGAAACAGCCTTGCCTCAAACACGAGGCCTTCCCAGGGACTGATATGGAGCAGGACCCTGCAGGGCTCATGGGCACAAAGGCTTTTCTGTGTCCCCCACTTCTTGGCTTCATTCAGCCTTCATGACTTTCCCTGAGTTCAAAGGAGTAGGCGGAAACAATTGCTAATCAGGGAAGAGAGGGGATGGGGAGACAAGGGAGGAACAGTTAAAAGAAACAATAGTGCAACTTTAGGGCAAGGTCTTGTTTTCTCAAGTGACACAACCATCTCTGAGCTGTTCTGAAGATACTGAAACCCTCACCAGGCTGAAGGTAACCACATAGTGCCCACAAGTAGATCCCAGATGGGATCTGATGCTGACTCCCTCTTGCCTCACCATCAACCAATCAGAAGAATGTCCACATACTGAACACATTCTCTTTGAACCATTCCTATAAAACTCCTCACAATCCCCTTCCTGTAGAGACACACAGTTTTGAGGGCATAAGCCCACTGTGGCCCCCTTTGCCAGGCAAAACAATAAAGCTATTCTTTTCTACTTCACCCAGAACTGTCTTGGAAAATTAATTTGGTGTCAGAACAGAAGCTAGTCAGTCAGTTTAGTCACTCAGTCGTGTCCAACCCTTTGTAACCCCATAGACTGCAGCATACCAGGATTCCCTGTCCATTACCAACCCCCAGAGTTTACTCAAACTTATATCCATTGAGTTGGTGATGCCATCCAACCATCTCATCCTCTGTCATTCCCTTCTCCTCCTACCTGAAATCTTTCCCAGCATCAAGGTCTTTTCCAGTGAGTCAGTTCTTCACATCAGGCGGCCAAAGTATTGGAGTTTCAGTTTCAACATCAGTCCTTCCAATGAATATTCAGGACTGATTTCCTTTAGGATAGACTGGTTGGATCTCCTTGTAGTCCAAGGGACTCTCAAGAGTCTTCTCCAACACCACAGTTCAAAAGCATCAATTCTTCAGTGCTCAGCTTTCTTTATGGTCCAACTCTCACATCCATACATGATTACTGGAAAAACCATAGCTTTGACTAGACGGACTTTTGTTGGCAAAGTAGTGTCTCTGCTTTTTAATATGCTGACTAGATTGGTCATAGTTTTTCTTCCAAGGAGCAAGTGCCTTTTAATTTCATGGCTGCAGTCACCATCTGCAGTGATTTTGGAGCCCAAAAAAGTTTCTTACTGTTTCCATTGTTTTCCCATCTATTTGCCATGAAGTGATGGAACCAGATGCCATGATCTTAGTTTTCTGAATGTTGAGTTTTAAGCCAACTTTTTCACTCTCCTCTTTCACTTTCATTAAGAGGCTCTTTAGTTCCTCTTTGCTTTATGGCATAAGAGTGGTATCATCTGCATATTTGAGGTTACTGATATTTCTCCCAACAATCTTGATTCCAGCTTGTGCTTCATCCAGCCTGGCATTTTGTGTGATGTATTCTGCATATAAGTTAAATAAGCAGGGTGACAATATACAGCCTTGACATACTCCTTTCCTGATTTGGAACCAGTCTGTGTTCCATGTCCAGTTCTATCTGTTGCTTTTTGACCTGCATACAGATTTCTCAGGAGGCAGGTAAAGTGGTCTGGTATTCACATCTCTAAGAATTTTTCACAGTTTGCTGTGATCCACACAGGCCAAGGCTTTGGCGTAGTTAATGAAGCAGATGTTTTTCTGGAACTCTCTTGCTTTTTTGATGATCCAACAGATATTAGCAATTTGATCTCTGGTCCCTCTGCCTTTTCTAAATCCAGTTTGAATATCTTGAAGTTCATGGTTCATGTATTGTTGAAGCCTTACTGGGAGAATTTTGAGCATTACTTTGCTAGCAAGTAAGATGAGTGCAATTGTGTGGTAGTTTGAGCATTATTTGGCATTGCCTTTCTTTGGGGCTGGAATGAAAACTGACCTTTTCCAGTCCTGTGGCCACTGCTGTGTCTTCCAGATTTGCTGGCATATTGACTGCAGCACTTTCACAGCATCATCTTTTAGGATTTGAAATAGCTCAACTGGAATTCCATCACCTCCATTAGCTTTGTTCATAGTGATGCTTCCTAAGGCCTGCTTGACTTTGAACTCCAAGATGTCTGGCTCTCGGTGAGTGATCACACCATTGTGATTATCTGGGTCGTGAAGATCTTTTTTGTACAGCTCTATGTATTCTTGCCACCTCTTCTTAGTATTATCTGCTTCTGTTAGTTCCATACCATTTCTGTCCTTTATTGTGCCCATCTTTACATGAAATGTTCCCTTGGTATCTCTAATTTTCTTGAAGAGATCTCTAGTCTTTCCCATTCTATTGTTTTCCTTTATTTCTTTGCACTGATCACTCAGGAAGGCTTTCTTATCTCTCCTTGCTAGTTTTTGGAACTCTGCATTCAGATGCTTATATCTTTCCTTTTCTCCTTTGCCTTTCGTGTCTTTTCTTTTCTCAGCTATTTGTAAGGCCTCCTCAGACAACCGTTTTGCCTTTTTGCATTTCTTTTCCTTCCTCAATCCAGATTAATTTACAGAAGCCACCTCTGAGTCATCCCAAAGTATGCTTTCCACATTGCAGAGAATCTCAAAAGGTGAGTCACTTGGCTGGTTCTGAGAGCGTCTTCTCAGAACTTCTTTTGTGCCCTAGCTGCCAGGTACATTTTCACATGGTTTGTGCCAAGTTGCACAGTTTATGCCACTCTCTGTCACACAGCAGGGATCACCTCTGTCAGATGTGATTGTTAGGACAGTTGAACATTCGTGCCATTAGCCACACAGTGCTTCAACTGCACTCAGAAAGTTCACTGGGGTGGCTGGAACGGCTTCTGGGGCTGGTGAAGTCTCAAAACCTCCATTCTATGGCCTTTCGCCTAAGAATGGGCTTGGGTCCGTCTCAACACGCTCCCTCCAACTCACCTCTAGGCTATATTCTCAGGAACTGGAAAAAAATTTGACCCTGAAAATCTTAAAAAGAAGAGACTGAAAAAAAAAAAAAAAAGAAGAAGAGACTGAGATTCTTTTGCAACAAAACTTGGAGCTGGTACAAATTAGGGAACCAAGAAAAATGGCCTGTTAATGGCACACTAAATTATAACACAATCCTCCAAGTTGAGCTATTTTGCAGTTTCTTATGCTCAAATCTTTATGACAGTCAGTCAGAATCCGGATCTAAGGGACTCATACCACATCTATCTTTCTGCTTCCACTATCCCCCCTTCCCCCTTGTCTCCCTCTCCATCAAATCTCCTAGCCCAGAACTTTCTCCTATAATCAAAATCCTGAAGGAAAAAAAAAAAAAAAAAACAACTCTCCTAACATTCTAAAGAATCCCCTTGTAATTCCTCCTATCTCTCAGTATGGGGGGCTGGAAGGGGTAGAGGGATGGAGGGAAGAAAATGAAGCTTCCCCAACTCCTGCAAAGTTCTCCTACTCCTTCAAGTTCTTCTGATCAAACTAAGGCCCTATGTCTCCAGAGGAACAATCCTTGCTAGGACAATCTTATCAGCCCCATCATCTGAGCCAGTTTGGGCACTATTTGGTCTATATTTTAGCACGAAACTATGACCACATAAAAGAGAGATGACATTTTTGACACCGGATGGCCATGATATTCTTTAGACTCCAGAGAAAATTGATTAAAATAAAATCTTTTTGAAATTATGAAATGAGTTTTTTTTGCACGTACCATTAGAAAAACCTGGCTTCTTACACTACTTTTTTTTGGAGCACCAACCCTGAGAAAACAGAAACACGCCTACGAAAAAGCCTGAAGTTAACTCTTACCACGTCCTGGAAATCTCCCACTCTGCTGGAGACTTCAGCCTTGAGCAGATTAACAGAACTTCAAGCTAAGGATGAAAAGGGGGCAAAGAGACATTTTAAATCTCAAGTGGAAAACTATAAGATCTTTGTCTGTCTGGCTTTATGTGTGTCTTAATGTGTGTCTTTGTATTTGGGTAATATTGCTGGAGTTACTTTGTAAACAAGCTCTTATTTAATTGGCCTAAATAAAAGTAAGTGCTTAGAAATCACACAATTCTAAATACAAGAGAAATTAAATGAATTTCAGGTTCACATGAATTGAGAAATATTCAATATTAAATTAATACCTGGTATTAATGTTTATTTGTTAATCTAACTAATATAGATATGTCTAAAGGTTCATCAACATTAAGTGTAATACTGTTACTGTGCCTAGGTTTAGTAAAATATTATTATATCTATTGCAAATCTATCAGCAATGTGAAGAAACTTTTAAGGAAAGAAAATGCAAATGAAGTAAGACCTTTGTGTGATTTATGTTTACCAGTCTACAGGGTGCTGATATAAAGGACACTTCATGGTTGCTTAAGGAAAGTAGGATATGTGTTTTTAATAACAAAGGGTGAGGAATGGAATTACATTTTATTAAGGGGAAAGTACATCAAAGCTGTATATTGTCACCCTGCTTATTTAACTTATATGCAGAGAACATCATGAGAAATGCTGGGCTGGATGAAGCACAAGCTGGAATCAAGATTGCTGGGAGAAATATCAATAACCTCAGATATGCAGATGACACCACCCTTATGGCAGAAAGCAAAGAGGAACTAAAAGCCTCTTGATGAAAGTGAAAGGAGAGTGAAAAGTTGGCTTACAACTCAACATTCAGAAAACGAAGATCATGGCATCCGGTCCCATCACTTCATGGGAAATAGATGGGGAAACAGTGGCTGACTTTATTTTTCTGGGCTCCAAAATCACTGCAGATGGTGACTGCAGCCATGAAATTAAAAGACACTTACTCCTTGGAATGACCAACCTATGACCAACCTAGACAGCATATTAAAAAGCAGAGACCTTACTTTATCAACAAAGGTCCATCTAGTCAAGGCTATGGTTTTTCCAGTGGTCACGTATGGATGTGAGAGTTGGACTATAAAGAAAGCTGAGTGCCGAAGAATTGATGCTTTTGAACTGTGGTGTTGGAGAAGACTCTTAAGAGTCCCTTGGACTGCAAGGAGATCCAACCAGTCCATCCTAAAGGAGATCAGTCCTGGGTGTTCATTGGAAGGACTGATGTTGAAGCTGAAACTCCAATACTTTGGCCACGTGATGCGAAGAGCTGACTCATTGGAAAAGACCCTGATGCTGGGAAAGATTGAGGGCAGAAGGAGAAGGGAACGGCAGAGGATGAGATGGTTGGATGGCATCACTGACTCAATGGACATGGGTTTGGGTGGACTCCGGGAGCTGATGATGGACAGGGAGGCCTGGCGTGCTGCAGTTCATGCAGCCACAAAGAGTCTGATACGACTGAGTGACTGAACTGAACTGAAGGGGAAAGGAAATAAGTGTGACTTACAGTTGGCTGTTCTCTGAATGGACAAATAGAGTCATGAATACAGAAAGATTTGGGGGGGGGGGGGGAAGGTTTGTGGAAAATGAACCCAGAGAGAAGAGTTTTATATATAAGACAAGTTTTCTTAAGACATTGAGTTGCCTTTGAAGTCTTTTGCTTTTACTTTGGCTAAGTGATTAACTATGGTTTCACAACAAATATAAACAGGTACCACACTGGAATTTGATTTCCTCTCTCTAGTAACAGAATAAAATTTTCTTGAAATGTTGCTTTTGATAATAGACTGTATGAATTTCCTTGCCTTTAAGTGATTTAATTTTTAAAATCATTTGTTACTTTGATAAGATGACTAAGCATTATTTCACAATGATCTATGAAATTTATGGCACACATAGATAAAGCTCATTCTGCTTCTACAAAAATTAACCCCTTATTTACTTCTAAATCAGGGATTTAAAATAGATAAGCAATGACTATAAATCAAACAGTCAGGGCTATGGGAAATCCAAGACGGCCACTTGGCTTTTCCTGGATCCCTGAAAAAAACCTCATTTTTATTTGATGGAATAAAGCCTTCTCTAGTTTCAGGGTCAATGTCCTCACAGTGGAAAAAAAATGGTTAAAAATGTGTTTCCCACCTGGGGTATACTTTCTTCAATCACCAGTGATCAAGGCACCCACCTCACTGGACAAATCATACAAGCCTTAACCAAAACTTTTCAAACATCTTAAAACTATCACTGTCACCATCATCCTCACTCATCGGACAAGGTCAGGCAGAACAAAGATTAATTACATTGAATTAAATAAGCTGCTAAACATGATTATAATTTTCATAACTTTTTATCTGACATATTACTGGTTTCTAATCTTTGTTTTGAGATATAAACAAACTTTTCCCAAACTATTTATGGTTTAAATCAATTTGGTAATTTAAGCAAGTAGATAAAATTAAAACATTTTTCTTTTCTCTCTGCCTGGTCCCTCCAGAAATGTGAGACATTTTAGTTCTGAACAGCCTTAATAGGTAAATAAACTGTCTCCTGACATATACAAGAATCTCAAAATATTTTGAGGACCTCTAGAAGAAAAATCCATCTAGGCAAAATATGATGGCAGGTCTTTGGCGTGGCTTTCTTGGCCTTGAGATGTCTTTGGGAATTCAACCCAAGACTCCTTCTAAGGAAATACACCAGTCACTGTAAAAGCCTATGTAGTTAATGGTCTAAACTTATTCTCAAAACAAATTAGTCTTGGCTGTATTTTTTTTAAAAAGTGGAGGTAACTTTAGAAAAAAATTACGTTTCACTAAATATTAAATTCTAATTTTGTCAATTAATGTCTGCATCTGCTAAGACTCACTTGCCAGATAATTCCTTGTTATCATGTCATAGCGTTACAAAAGTATTAAAAGGATCTAAGTTTGTTTCTGAAGCCTAACTTCATAATCAATCTTTGGATAAATATCAGATGCTCCATGATCTACAACCAGGAGATTCACACCAGGCTATAGTCATTTAATTGGAGAAGGCAATAGCACCCCACTCCAGTACTCTTGCCTGGAAAATCCCATGGACAGAGGAGCCTGGAAGGCTGCAGTCCACGGGGTTGCTGAGGGTCGGACACGACTGAGCGACTTCAATTTCACTTTTCACTTTCATGCATTGGAGAAGGAAATGGCAACCCACTCCAGTGTTCTTGCCTGGAGAATCTCAGGGATGGGGGAGCCTGGTGGGCTGCCGTCTCTGGGGTCACACAGAGTTGGACACGACTGAAGCAACTTAGCAGCAGCAGCATAGTCATTTAATGGACTAAGTCAGATGTCATGGGATATACTGGGCAATACCTCACGAAAGTTCTTAAATTCTTACTTGTGACCTCGCTAATCAGTCAGTTCAGTCACTCAGTCCCGTCTGACTCTGCGACCCCATGGACTGCAGCATGCCAGGCTTCCCGGTCCATCACCAAATCTGGAGCTTGCTCAAACTCATCTTCATCAGTCAGTGATGCCACCCAACCATCTCATCCACTGCAAACAATGACAGTTTTACTTCTTTCCAATATGGATTCTTTTTCTTTTTCTTCTCTGATTGCCATGGCTAGGACTTCCAAAACTATGTTGAATAAAAGTAGGAGGAGTGGACATCCTTGTCTTGCTCTTGATCTCAGAGAAATGCTTTCACTTTTTCACCCTTGAAAATGATGTTTGCTGTGGGTTTGTCATAGATGACCTTTATTATGTTGAAGTTGGCTACCTCTGTGCCAACTTTCTGGAGAGACTTTATCATAAAATGCTGTTCAATTTTGTCAAAAGCTTACTCTGCAACCATTGAAATTATCATGATTTTTATTCTTCAGTTTGTTAATATGGTATATCAGTTTAATCGCTCAGTTGTGTCTGACTCTTTGCAACCCCATAGACTGCAGCAAGCCAGGCCTCCTTGCCCATCACTGACACCCAGAGATTGCTCAAACTCATGTGCATTGAGTTGGTGATTCCATACAACCATTTCATCCTCTGTCATCCCCTTCTCCTCCTGCCTTAAATCTTTCCCAGCATCAAGTGAGTTGACTCTTCTCCAGTGAGTCAGTTATTCCCATCAGGTGGCCAAAGTATTGAACTTCAGCTTCAAAATCAGTCCTTCCAATGAATATTCAGGGTTGATTTCATTTAGGATTGACTGGTTGGATCTCCTTGTAGTCCAAGGGACTCTCAAGAGTCTTCTCCAACACCACAGTTCAAAAGCATCAATTCTTCAGAGCTCAGCTTTCGTTATGGTCCAACTCTCACATCCATACATGACTGCTGGTAAACCGTAGCTTTGACTAGATGGACCTTAAAAAGCAAAGAAATGTCTCTGCTTTTTAATATGCTGTCTAGGTTGGTCATATGGTAATATGATCTAGGTTGGTAATATGCTCCTTTTCTTTCAAGAAGCAAGTGTCTTAATTTCATGGCTGCAGTCACCATCTGCAGTGATTTTGGAGCCCAGGAAAATTAAGTCTGTCACTGTTTCCGTTGTTTCCCCGTCTATTTACCATGAAGTTATGGAACCAGATACCGTGATCTTTATTTTTTGAATGTTGAATTTTAAGCCAGCTTTTTCATTCTCCTCTTTCACTCTCATCAAGAGGCTCTTTAGTTCCTCTTTGCTTCCTACCATAAGAGTGGTGTCATCTGCATATCTGAGGTTATTAATATTTCTCCTGGCAATCTTAATTCTAGCTTGTGCTTCATCCAGCCCAGCATTTTGCATGATGTACTCTGCATACAAGTTAAATAAGCAGGGTGACTATATACAGCCTTGGTATACTCCTTTCCAATTTGGAACCAGTCTGTTGTTCCATGTCCTATCCTGACTGTTGCTTCTTGACCTGCATACAGGTTTTTCATAATGCAGATCATGTGATCTGGTATTCCCATCTCTTTAAGAATTTTCACGTTTGTTGTGATCCACACAGTCCAAGGCTTTAGCATGGTCAATGAAGTAGAAGTAGACATTTTTCTGGAATTCCCTTGCTTTTTCTGTGATCAGATCAGATCAGATCAGTGGATGTTCACAGTTTGATCTCTGGTTCCTCTGCCTTTTCTAAATCCAGCTTGAACATCTGAAAGTTCTTGGTTCACATACTTCTGAAGCTTAGCTTGGAGGATTTTGAGCATTACCTTTCTAGCATGTGAAATGAGAACAACTGTGCAGCAGTCTGAGCATTTGGCATTGCCCTTCACTGGGACTGGAATGAAAACTGACCTTTTCCAGTTCTGTGACCTTTCTGTGACCACTGCTGAGTTTTCCAAATTTGCTGGCATACTGAATGCAGCACTTTAAGAGCATATTCTTTTAGGATTTGAAGTAGTTCAGCTGGAATTCCAGTACCTCCATTTGCTTTGTTCATAGTGATGCTTCCTATGGCCCACTTGACTTCGCATTCCAGGATGTCTGGCTCCAGATGAGTGATCACACCATCATGGTTGTCTGGGTCATTAACATCTTTTTTGTATAGTTCTTCTGTGTATTCTTGCCACCTCTTCTTAATATCTTCTGCTTCTGTTAGGTCCATACTGTTTCTGTCCTTTATCGTGCCCTTCTTTACATGAAATACTCCCTTGGTATCTCTAATTTTCCTGAGGAGATCTCTAGTCTTTCCCATTCTATTGTTTTCCTCTATTTCTTTGTGTTGATCACTTAGGAAGGCTTTGTTATCTCACCTTGCTATTCTTTGGAACTCTGCATTCAGATGGATTTATCTACTAATACTGTTAGCTATATTATTTCTTTATTGTCTATTTTACAAAATTGCTGTCTCTTATATTACGAAACATGTGACTGAGCCTCTAATAAAATGATCATATGGGGTTCCACATGAGATCAACGATTGTAATAATGTAACTCTGGATATGGGAAGATGCAACAATAGGGAATATCTCCTGGACTACTAGTAAGGCAGATACAGCCCAGGACTTTCGCTGCTTTCATAGCCTAGTTCAAGAATAGCACATTGAGTGGTCTATCAGAAGAAAAAAAAAAAATCTCTGCCAGGCCTGGGAATTAGTATTCTTAGCACTGTGGGATAAAATGGTCAAGAAATGCCTCCCTAAACATGGTCAAATATGTAGCTATGAAGGCACCATGCCACTGCAGCTGCTGACCTTCAACACCCCTGAAAGGAGTTCAGGGTGGAAGCCAGAAAAAAGGCACTCCTTGCTCTGGGAAAACTGGCAGAACAAGCCTTAAGATAATGAGCTGTTTTCAGGTGCAGATTTTCATGAGCCCCAGTTCTTACATCTTCTCATACCTAAATAAACACTAACCTCACAGACCAGCGTCTTGTCCTGGTTCTCCTGGCTGGCTCCTCTACTAGGCCCCTTGGCCTACTTTCTACTTCTATTCATCTTTGGGCCATGTCTCTAACATTCTTGTCAAGTTTGCTTCTTCTCAGTTCAGTTCATTTCAGTCATTCAGTCATATCCGACTCTTTGTGACCCCATGAACCACAGCACACCAGGCCTCCCTGTCCATCACCAACTCCTGGAGTTCACTCAGACTCTTGTCCATCAAGTCGGTGATGCCATCCAGCCATCTCATCCTCTGTTGTCCCCTTCTCCTCCTGCCCCCAATCCCTCCCAGCATCAGGGTCTTTTCAAACGAGTCAGCTGTTCGCATCAGGTGGCCAAAGTATTGGAGTTTCAGCTTCAATATCAGTTCATCCAATGAACACCCAGGACTGATCTCCTTTAGAATGGACTGGTTGGATCTCCTTGCAGTCCAAGGTACTCAAGAGTCTTCTCCAACACCACAGTTCAAAAGCATCAATTCTTCGGCACTCAGCTTTATTGCTTCTTCTATAATACAACAAATAAATCTCCAGATAGTCCTATAACAAGGATACCAGCCAGGCAACACCCAGACAATGCTGGAATAAGCCACCTTGTCACTTTGTGGACTCTCATCTCCCTCCATAAATGCACCCTGACGGATAACAGGCATTAAGACCCAGGACATCATGACATTCCTATCCAGCCTGAAGAAGCCAGAGAGGTCTTCACCCCTTTCCCCAAGAACCTGGGTCCCCATGACCCGAGATGAGGATAGGCAGGTAGTTAGAAATGAGCAGGGTGTTAAGGGATCAAAGATTTGACCCACAGAGAAAAAGAAAGAGGAATATGGGGTCCTGCCCCAAGGCCACAAGTGCAAGGCCTTGCACCAAGGCCACAGAAATGGAACCTAGAACCAAGGTCACCTCCAAAGCTGACTGAGCCCCTTTGTAGCCAAAACCTCCCCCTGATCATCATCACTAGCAGCCTTCCTGACCCCAAATTAGGCAAAAATGCTCACCCCAGTAATCATCCTATAGTGCCCTAACCAATCACCTAATGCCAACCTTCCAGCAGGCATTTTCTTTGTTTTGAGGATATAAAAATTGGCTTCTAACCCATGAAAAGCGTCAATTCTCCCTGGTTTGTCAGGAGGCTGACCCGCTGCATGTGCAATGCCTTCATTATCTCTGCTCCCTGCTCTTAATAAACACTCCCTTCTGAAATGCTCTGTGTCGAAATTCTTTTCCAACCCGTGCTCAGACTGCCTCAACACTTTTTAGTTCACTGAACGAGGCTCTAGATTGCCAAGTTTGTCATTTCCTCAGTTAAACCACAGCAATATCTCTCAGGAAATAAAAACCTACACCCTGGCTTTGAAGAGCAGAAGTGTTCATACAGTTGGACTTGGATTACAGTGAGACAGCCCAGGGATGGGATGAAAAAATCATGGGTTTTTGTCTGAAATACCCAGGTTTGATTCCTGACTTTGTTAGTTAATTGCTGAGTGGTTTTAGGCAAGATATTGAACCTCTCAAACTACTTTCCCATGATAAAATGAAAATACTGCTACCCACCCAGAAGTCTGTTGGCCTGAATAAATGACTACTGATCTGTTCTCTCTCCATTTGCCTAGAGAAGTTTGCACAAGGAGTATTCAGACCACATTAGTGGTTAACCAACACACAGGCTGATCTTCTCCTTTGTAATGTTCAAAACTTGGCTTAAATGCCCTTAGAATTGAACCAGAATAACACAAAATAAGTTGATTGGCTTATAGGAATTATACTGTAGAAAGTGGGGCTTCATTGCACACATGGCTAGAGTCCGAAGACAATCTATAATTCAGGGAAGCAATGAAATGCTTGCCTGGCATTTTGATTTTCCTGTAGATGAAGAGTCATGACATTTTCCAATATATCTGGAGGCATTTACAAAATGCAAAGTGGTATGAGCAGCAACACTGAGAACCATCAAGATTGAACACTGTCAATGGCGTGGATAATTTGTGTTATTGCTACATAAATTATTGCAGCCTAAACACAGGGTATGATGCAACCTAAGCTATCTAAGATACGTAGGAGGAGAATAAACGTTTCTATCAATATTCCAAGAGCATTAATTTCCAGCCAACTTGTCTTTGTCTACATTGAAATCCCAATTGGGAATTTCTGTCCATAATATATTAAAATAAATCTCTCCATCAAAATTTTTTTAAAAACCCACTATTTTCTAAAGCTTTTCAAATAGGTTATATATTTGATTTTATTTTACATTTCTCATTTGACATCAGCTATGCTGTGCTGCCTGTGGAATCCAGTGGTCTGCATTATCAGTGGTACTGAGGATTTTTCTGACCTTCATTTTGCACAAACCCTAATTGTGTCCAGGGGAAAAAAAGTGGAATTCCCTCAAGCTGTCCTCCTTTGCCATGCCTGTTAGCAAATATCCATCCAGAGCCAAGCAAGTCACTGCTCTACTGGTCTCATCCCGTGGATCTTGGTTCACTTGCCGCGAGGATGAATTATGTCAAGTCCATAGGAAAGAAAACTTAATACAGCTATGAAATAACCCATGGCTGAGAATATGGGGAAGAATGAAATCACAGCTCCCGATTTCTTAAATTAACACTGTTTTAGAAACAGACTCACAGACTTAGAAAACATGGTTACCAAAGGGGAAGTGGGGGTGGCAGGGATAAATTAGGAGTTTGGGATTAACATAAACACATTAACACATACAAAAGAGAAAATCAGTAAGGACCTACTGTATAGTACAGGGATCAGTACTCAGTGTTTTGTAATAACCTATATTGGAAAAGAATCTGACAAAGAGCGAATATAACTGAATCACTTTGCTATACACCTGAAACTAACACATTGTAAATCAACTACCCCCAATAGGAAATAAAAATTAAATCTTAAAAATCACCCCACAATGAAATAAATGCTGTTTTCTCTTCTTCAAGAGGCAGTGTCAAAACATCTTTTAAGTCCTGAAATTCACCTACTGAAAGGATTTCAGACCACAATCATTCATTATTTTGTGGCGCAAAGATGATCATACTCTCCAGGGGGTAAACATGGATATCCCTTCCTGTGCCTGAGGAAGTGGCCCAATACTCTTCTGCCTGCCAGTCTCACACGGATGCAGGCAGGCATGGAAGCATCCAGTCAGAAAAACCTGATGTAAATGCTGGTCACATCCCTCTCCCCAGTGTACTTTCATTTTCTGGGTCCATTTCTTTTCACTCATCACGTGGCCTCTATTTTCAAAAAAGGCTGTGTGACCTTCCATATATATTTATCATAGAAATGGCAAGGCAGAAGGCAGTTGGAAAGGACTGAATTTGATGGGAAACCCTTTAAGTGACAGAAGAGCTGCCCAGATTCAAGGGCAGGGTTTCTCAGTGGTCGTATCAGTACCATGTCCAGTTCGCCATCTGTCTCTGTCTCCATGTCATAGGGAGGAATGACAAGGAATGGAGAGCAGAGTATACCTAGAGTTCCAACATCTGCTCTGGAGACCACACTCTAAAAAAGAATTTAGAAGTTCCAAGAGCTGATAACAGTAGGTAACATTTATGTAGTATCCTCTATATACTATTGATTATTATTAGTTATTAGCAATTATTAATAAATATGTATTATGCATGTATGCACATATATATGTGGTATATTATTATATTATTGTGAACTATTTCTCCAGTCTTATGAGCTTGTTCTGTTTTAGAAGTGGGAAAGCTGTTGAGTGTCTTGCTCAATGTCCCAAACTCAGGTCATAGAAATCTATCATGGCATCCTATGAGGCAATGAATAAGTGTGTTGTGAAAAGCTTTCCAACTCAATGAACAGGCTTGTAGCAGGAGCTATCGGTGCCTCACCCAGTCTCTGTAGGCAGCTTTCCAAGCTCATGGGCCAGATTTCTCACTGCTAGTACCTGCTTTGCTTAAGGGCTTTCTTTGGCCACCAGAGTCCCTCTGTCCCTGTGTGTAGGAGCCTGGAAGTGCTGAGAAATTAGTGTCCAGTGACAGACCAGGCCACCTCTGATGTGTTTGTAATAGTCAGGGTCCCTCAGAGAACTAGAACTCATGAGGTGTATGTATGGATACACATACATATATATACACCACACATACATATATATATCATATATATACTGAGAGAGAGAGAGACAGAGATTTTAAGAAAGTAGAGGCCAAAAGGTCCACCATCTGTGGGAAAGTCTGGTAGGCTGAAGACCCAGACAGAAGTTGATGCTATAGTCCAAGTCCAAAGGCAGACTGCTGGCAGAATCCCTGAGGGAAGGTCAGTCTTTCTAGTCAGGCCCTCACCATTAAGGAGAGGAATCTGCCTGATGCAAAGTCTGCTGATTTACATGTTAGTCTCCTCTAAAAAAAAAAAAAACACCTTGACAGAAACATCTCGAATAATACTTGATCAAGTATCTACATACCGTGGCCTAGCCAAGCTGATGCACAAACTCAGCCATCACAGTGTTCTGCGCTGTTCCCAGGTACCCAGAGTGATCACTGGCTTGATGACACGCCCTGTGCTGACTCCCTCCCCTACTCTCTCACTTCCCTAGGTCCCCACCCTAGTGCATTCTCGACCCTATTCTTTGTATCAAGGGCTGTTCTGGGGAAATCTAAACTGAAATGATATGCTTTGTGCGTGGCCCATTTTGCTCCTACAAGATAAGACCAGACTAGATGTGAATCCTGCTACAAGGAACGGAGTGACATCAAGGAGCCAGCAGGGACTGAACATCTACAACCTGGTTGGCAATGCGCTATGATTAAGAATCAGCCCTGGGACTTTCCTGATGGCCGTCCAGTGGTTAAGACATAGTGCTCCCAACACAGGGGGTGCAAGTTCAATCCCTGGTCAGAGAACTAGCATCCCACATGCTGCACAGTGCTGCCAGAAAGATAAAGTTGTTAAAGCTTTAAAAAGAAAAAAAAGGAAAAAACAGAAAGAAGAACCATTCCTGATGAAAGGAGACAGCTCTGCTGGTGGATCTAGCTGCTGAGGAGGAGGTGGGGCTAGCACCCAACCAAAGGAAACAGACCCAGGCAGAGATCCAGAAGCAGGAAAGAATTTGATGTGTTCCAGAAACTTCCAAGAATGGGCAACTCTCCTGGCTCTGCAGAGGAGGGTTGAAAGGGAGCAAACAAGGTTGGGTGTGGGAGGCTGAACGGGAAACTGTTATTCTAGTTCAGGGGAGAAAGGTGAGGACCTGACCTGAGGTGGGAAACACCCAGGAAGCAAGTCTGCAAAGGCTGAAGTGGAGATGTGCTTGTGGAAAGCCTGTGATTCCTACAGTTATGACATAAATAGAGATGTGTACGTTTCTTTTTTTTTGGCTGAGCCACACGGCATTCAGGATCTTAATTCCCACCAGGGATCGAACCTGTGCCCCATGCAGTGGAAATGTGGAGTCTTAACCAGCGGACTACTAGGGAAGTCCCAAATTTGTATGTTTCCATGCTTCACATCCAGGCTGGGGAGGCACAACTTGTACCCTTCAGTGTATCTTAGGAGAGCCACGCCATCTATGAGAGAAGGGGCCCCTAACTCAGACCATACCCTGAGGATAACCAGCCGCTCCCTGGAGAGGGCTGAGCTGAAATCTATCTGCCTTGGTCCTGGCTCAGAGAGCAGGGACATGTCTCTTCTAGGAAATAACCCAGATAAAGCCTATCTGGACTTCCCTGGTGGCCCAGTGGTTAAGAATCCGCCTGTCAATACAGGGAACACAGGTTCGATCCCTAGTCCAGGAAGATGCCACGTGTCACGGAGCAACGTAGGCCATGTGCCCCCAACTACTGAGCCCTCGAGCCCTAGAGCCTGTGCTCCGCAACAAGAGGAGCCACCGAAATGAGAAGCCCAAGCACCACAACTAGAGAAAGCCCACGCACAGCAACAAAAACCCAGCACGACCAAAAATAAGTAAATACATAAAATGTAAAAGGGCCTTCCCTGGTGACTCAGATGTTAAAGCGTCTGCCTGCAATGCGGGAGACCCTGGTTCGATCCCTGAGTCAGGATGATCCCCTGGAGAAGGAAATGGCAACCCACTCCAGTACTCTTGCCTGGAAAATTCCATGGATGGAGGAGCCTGGTAGGCTACAGTCCATGGGATCACAAAGAGTCAGACACGACTGAGCAACTTCATTTAAAATGTAAAAACAAAAATAGCCTATCGGATAGAAGAGCCCAAATCCAAAATCTAGCCCTGTCTCTCCAGAAGGCATAGACAGAGACGTGGCCTCTCTCAAGAGCCCTTATGGGGAGTGTCAGCCCCTCCAAATCAAGAGCTGGGGATAACAACACTCTCTGTTTTCAGCAGATGCTCCCCTATGTCACATTCAATTCGGTTACTCATTTGCCACCTTCCTTTGGGGAAGCTCTGTGAGGGAGCACACCTTGTCCACCACAGTTGGTGCTGTACATGGAGCCCTAGATCTATATTTGGCACCGAGGACATGCTCACTTGTTGTTGTTCAGTCACTAAGTCATGCTTGACTCATTGCGACCCCATGGACTACAGCACACCAGTCTTTCCTGTCCTTCACTATCTTCCGGATTATGCTCAAACTCATGTCCACTGAGTCAGTGATGCTATCTAACCATTTCATCCTGTCTTCCTCTCCTCTTCCTGCCCTCAATCTTTCCCAGCATCAGGGTCTTTGCCAAGGAGTCGGCTCTTTGAATCAGGTGGCCAAAGTATTGGAGCTTCAGCTTCAGTCCTTCCAATGAATATTTGGGATTGATTTCCTTTTGGATTGACTGGTTTGATCTCCTTCCTGTCCAAGGGACTCTCAAGAGTCTTCTCCCACCCCACAGTTTGAAAGCATCGGTTCTTCGGTGCTCAGCCTGTTTCATGAGGACACACTTATATATGATGAATAAAGGGATGCTAGACCCCTAGAGCAGTAACTCCTGGCTCCCACAAGTCTATGAAGGAACTTGTCACCCACCCTTTTCTGAACATGTCTCTCTAAACCACTTCTCCTCAGCTACAGTGAGGCTGGGTGGAGGGACTCTGACGTCCTGTCTTTAGATGACTGGATGCCCAGAGGTGTTGGCAATGGCACATTCCACTGAGGAGTCTTCCAGCCCAGCCCAAGGCAAAAGGAATAGGCTGGATGATATTTTGTCATCTTGGATGCTGAGGAAACAGGATCTACTTACACCACTTTTTACCTGGAAAAAAATCAGGCATTTCTGCACCCTTTAATTTAGAGATGAGAAGACAAACACCACCAGAAATAAAGCAATGAGCCGACGGCTTCTCCTCCAGCCCATGAATAGCTTCGATTATCTCAGGAGCACAGTGTCAGTCCCAAGTGGGTCCTCAACAAGTCTAGGTTGAATGCAGCATGAAAGATGGCCATCAGACACAGAAAGACCCCACGTGCTGCACACTCCACATGTGGGTGTGCAAGTGAGCACATGCACACTAGAAATGGAGTCTCAAAGGAGGAAGAGCTGGGTCTTATTCTCCTTGCTCCCAAGAGATCTTTGTCCCTTTGAAAATGGGCACACCCTCCCTCTAATACCCAAATCAAGAATCTGAAAAAGAATGAATATATATATGTGTGTGTGTGTGTGTGCACGTGTGTAACAGAATAACTGTTGTACATCTGAAACTAACACAACATTGTAAATCAACTGCACTCCAATAAAATCTTAAAAAACAAATACATGTATAGTAACAGCAACAATAACAATACCTAGCTCAGATACCATAAGAGGCAACTGATAATCAAGGGGCAAATTTCCAGGTTTTGCCTGACCGCATGCATACACAGCACAGAGATGCCCTGCAGGCCAGGGTTAGTTGGGTTGCCTCTGCAATGCCTCACCACGATGATTGTGATGTGTGTGTAAGCAAGTCCATCCTCATCTGTATCAACACCAGGATATTGGCATTGGAAGAGGTTTGAATCAGGAGCATTAGTGATGCTTAAAGCTGGATGGATTAGGAGGCATCCTAGAGAAACTTCCACCTTTCATGAAAATAGCACAAGAAGAATTAGAAAGCCCAGAGGCCTGTGCCACCAGCGCCCCCACAGTGTAGAGAAGCCTTTCCTCTTGGGGTTGGTCTGTTTTAAGAAGGATCTTGCTACCTCCCAACTTTAAGATGTCCCATCTGCTTGGGAGGGTTCCTTCCAAGCAAGTGCTTGGAGAACCGCAGATGAGAACTAGAGGGATAGTGACCTCTTCCCACTCCAGACAGGCTAGGAGACCTCTGTTAGCAGAGCCCGTACACTTGGTCTAATTTGGTCTGAGACTGAGGAAGCAGTGAGGCTGCAGGCTGTGACACTATCTCACGCACACATCCCACACCCTTGACCTTCAACAATCAACCAGACTGGTTCAGGTTGGTAGGTTGGTGAATGACACCCCTTAGTCGTTTCAGCTCCTTTTCTCCCCACTCCTAACGGCTTTGCCATGGGCTTGTCATAGTCCCTGTTCAGTGTGACAGCATTCTCTCACCTCTTTCTTCTACTGTCCTCCTTGGCCTCTGCTGGCTAACTCCACATTCCCCAAAGGGGAATCTGATTGGTTCTACTGATGTTTTTAAATCAGGCCACTTGGGTCATTAAATAATGTAATGCCGGACTTTCCTTGGGTCACTTTACCCAACATCCAGGCAACTGTGGCCAGAGGGATGGGGCCAGATGGAAAAAATATGGCAAATAACCAACTTCTCCTCAATGGGTTATGGTCAGAGCTTTCCATCAATAGGAAGAGGGGTAGGAACACCCAAAACTCAAAGTGGACACAAGTCTGTATACATGGTAGACTTCCTTAAAAAAGAGTTGCATGGCTAGGATTCATTTTCATGGTTAGGTTATAAACTCTCAGCCGGGGTGATGAAAAATAGGCTATTAATTTCTTTTCATCTAAAATGCTGTTTTACATTTTCCTTTTTGAAAGGATGCTGACTTGATATGAAAAGTGTCGAAAACTGATACAGCTTTCAGCACCTAGGAGTGATTAAATCACCTTTGCAAAGTCTCAGTAATTAGAGACCAAGTCGGGACTGAGCCTACACACAGCTAAATTCATATTTAAAGGCAGAACTCCAACTATACCAAACCTATAATCATTTCACAATGTATACATGTATCAAATCATCACATTTTCCACCTTAAACTTATATATGTTACTTGTCAATAATCGCTCAAAGCTGGAAAAATAAATAAAAAGCAATGCAGTAAAAAAAAGTATACATATATATACCACAGGTTGGTCAAGTATAGCTCTAATCAAACTCAGAAACTCACCAGCTTTGCCTCTTTGCTGACTACACTGCAGATTTTGCTTTTAAGCATTTTGCAATTAATTGTGAGGATGCCTGTATCTCAAGGAGCGTGAAACAAAAGATAGGAAGTGCACTGCAGCATTTCCAAAGATGATAAAGATAATTAATTCCATTGCACCAACACTGAATGCATAATTAAAATGGCAGCCTGGTTTTCCCTCTGCTCAAGGTCATTCCCTGCACCCTGCTCATGGGAAGTTCTTTGTAATTCAGCATGTTTCACCAGGGTTTTTAGTTAGCGAACACTTCCCAAAAGTGACCGTGACCATCCTGTGCTTTGGGAGGTCAGGCCTCGGTCCATGAAATTCACTGTGGCATCACCAATGCCCATTGACATTTGATAAATGAATTAGAAAAATACCCAAGATTATAAAAACTCTCTGAAAGATGCAGGGAAACTTACCACACCTGACAGCCGGAGAGCTCGAGGAGGAACCCTGGTGATCCAGTGGCTGAGACTCTGCTCTGTCAATGCAGGGGCCTGGGTTCCATCCCTGATCCAGGAACTAGACTCTGCATGTGCCATAACTAAAGATCAAAGATCCCACTTGCCGCAACCAAGACCCAGTGTAACCAAATAAATAACTTTTTAAAAAAGAGCGAGAGTACTCATGTAGATATGAACCATTGTGTTACTATTATGAGTCTGTACTTCTACCATTTAGCTATCATCCCTATTTCATCCTCATTGTTCCCTACCATGAAACCTCTAATCTACTTTCTGTATCTATAGATTTGTCTCTTCTGAACATTTTATACAAATGGAATCATGTAATATGTGGTCCTTTGTGACTGCCTTCTTTCACTTACCATCATGCTTTCAAGGCTCATCCATGATACAGCATGTACAAGCACCATTCATTTCTGTGGCTGAAAAATATTCCACTGTATGGATGTGGTTTATCCATTCATCTGCTGATGGACATTCAGGTTGTTTCCACTGTTTGGCTGTTACAAATAATACTGCTACAGCCTTTTGTGCACAACTTGCTGTGGACATATGTTTTCATTTCTCAAGTGAACAGCCAAGAGTAGAATTGCTGGGTCAAACGGTAACTCTATGTTTAACAGATTCCTGCTACCTAATTTTGCTCTTTTTAAGCCCTTTCTTTCCTGTATCAGTACCACCTACCACCCACACACCTTTTTCTTGCCGTTTGTTGAATTAAGTCTCTTTAGTTCCGATTTTTTTTTCTTTCACTAGTTGGAAAGTTATATATTCTACAGTTATTCCTTTAGTGATTTACCTTAACACTTCAAACCTTTAATTTTAATCTCTAAGTGTTTAATTCACATACTTTTCTAATGAGGTCCCTCTTTGTATCTTCCCCCAAGACAAGGCAAGCAGCAGAATGTTGGACAACCAGGCCCTACTGTATAGCACAGGGAACTATATTCAACATCCTGTAATAAACCATAATGTAAAGAATACGAAAAAGAGGGTATATATGCATAACTATTGCTGTAAGGCAGAAACACAACATTGCAAATCAACTATACTTCAACTAAAAAAGAGGCATAATGTGTTTTTATACTGCGCTACTCTCCCCCACCACCTGCTGCCCTACTTCAGATGCTGAAATCATCTAGAATTCTAATTCCAGATCACTCTAAAACATTTCCTCAATTAGTACTTATTTAGAGAGCTCTAGATTTTACTCACCACTGCATCTCTCCACTTCCTCCCAAACTAATTTTTCTTCTTGCTGAAATACAGCCTCTAGTAGTTTCAGAAACAGTCCTGGGGGTGTGGGGGCCAGTAGGCTTTAAATCCACACATTTAGTGAAAAGTGTTAGTTGCTCAGTCGTGTCCAACTCTTTGCAACCCCATGGACTGTAGCCCACCAGGTTCCTCTGTCCATGGTACTATCCAAGCAAGAATACTGGAGTGAGTTGCCATTCCCTTCTCCAGGGGATCTTCCTGACCCAGGGATCGAACCCAGGTCTCTTGCCTTTCAGGCAGATTCTTTCCCGTCTGAGCACTGAGAATGTCCCATCTGAGCCACTGGGACATGTGAGTGGCTGATGAAAACCACGCAATGGCTCCTGATTTTACTCACAGTAAAAGTCACGCTCCCTAAGTGCCCACATAACCTGGCTCCCAGTCCTCTCAGCCGCATCTCTGGTCCCTGGCCCTGCATTTGCCCTGTTCTAGCGACCTTCCTGACAGTTTCTCTAATAGAACTAGAAAGGTGACATCTCACCTTGTGCCTTGGTTTTAGCTCTTTCCTCACTGTGATACTGCCATCTTCCCCCAATCATTCAGCCAGCTCCCTCATCTCAATTCTTTGCTTCAGCGTCACCCTCTTGGTGCAGTCTTCCCTATCACTGCCTCCCTTCCGCTTTAAAATCCCTGGTTCCCTTTATTTTGCTCTGTAATTTTTCCCCCCAAATTAAAACCCCTTAAATTTACCACCTTCTAAACACACTATGCTGGGTACTTCCTCTGGTGATCCAGTGGTTAAGACTCTGTGTTTCCAATGCAAGGGGCACAGACTCAATTCCTAATCAAGGAAATCAGATCCCACATGCCGCATGGTGTGGTCAAAAAGTAAAAAAAAAAAAAAAATTTAATACATTAAAATGAATAAATAAATAAACACACCCTGCTGTTCAATGATGGTTTGCTCTCAGCCCAACCCCTGTCATTCTCCTGCCCTGCTCTGTATCATAGGGATCTAAGTTTCCCAGTTTCAGTTGTCCTCTGGCTTCTGGGAGATTCAGCCAAAGGGAGGCACTGGCAAGAGTTTGAAGGATGGGAAAGAAGAAGAAGATTGAGGCCTTTCTCCTGTTCTCTGTTCCTAGGGCACCTCCAACAGCATCTCTGCCTTCTCCATGCTTCCATCTCCTTCCCTCTGACTGCTTCCTTCTTCTGTGACCCAGTACCATACAGCCTCTAGCCCCGACCAATAGCCTCAACTACGTTCCAGTAAAAGTGCCCCTTCCTTCTGGCCCCAGGGCTACAGCAGATCCCATCTGGCTTGCCCACTCTTCTGTAACGCTTATATTAATCCTCTGTATAAAACTCCTTCCATATGAAAATTACAGAGTGGTCTGGTTTTCTTGGCTGGACACTGATAGACTCCCAACAATATAACTTCCCTATTTCTAACTTTTACAATTTGCCTGCCCATAAACTCCACGAGAGTGAGGATATTGTTTCTTTTTCTTACTGATATAGGGCAAATACCTAGAATGGTGCCTGTTACATAGTAGGTGCTGAATAAACATTTGTTGAATAAATGTTCATCTCTGTGCTTGACACTGGGATGAGACCCCCAGATCCCTCCCCCAAGACAGAAGAACTTATCCCTCCTCCAGCAGCTAACAGTGTCGTTCTGTTGGCAGACATATTTTTGCTTTTAGCCTTCTCCAGAAATGACTCTCAGCTAGCAAGAGCTGCCTCATCCAATGTTGCACCCCATTCCTGGGAGCATCCTGAATCCAGTACTGGTCCATAGTGTGTTAGTGGCTTAGTCATGGCCCACCCTATGCGAATCTATGGACTGCAGCCCACCAGGTTCCTCTGTCCATGGAATTCTCCAGGCAAGAATACTGGAGTGGGTTGCCATTCCCTTCTCCAGGGGATCTTCCCAATCCAGGGATCAAACCTAAGTCTCCTGCATTGCAGGCAGATTCTTAACCATCTGAGCCACCAGGAATTGGTCCATATGGGAGTAGAGAGACCCCATGCAATACCGGACAACTCTGAAGGCCTTCCCATCTCAGAGTTCCCCTGGGGGTCTGCTGTAGCCTCTGCCAGGGCTCTTTTGCAGCCAACTTTCCTTTTTGCTTGACCTTGCTTCCCTCCCTACCAGTCCAAGTGTTAATTCCTCATGCAACTCCCCTGTGCTAACCTCCACCTCAGCCTCTGCTTCCTTGTGAGCCCACCCTGGAGCAGTTTCACTGGATATAAAGCTCTAGTTCAAAGTTCTTTTCCTTCACCACTTTAAACCAGTAGTCCTGTTGTCTTTCTAGAGCTACTGATTTGAATTTTAATTCGATCTTATTCTAGCTCTTTTAGAGCTGTGGCAAATGTTCTGTTGCCTCCTGCTTTTCCTTCTCATAGAAGCAGAGTGTTGTTCAGGTTGCTGATGGCCAGTGTGCAAGATCTTCTGTCTAGCTCTGGGGGTGCAGGTCAATTACTCTTAACCCATTGCTTCCCATCATTTTAGATATCAAGGCCCACACAGAATATGCTTTTTATATGACATCTTTTAAGTGCTTCCATTTATCCTGGGAAAAACTAGGCTGGGAGGCTCTGGGTACCCAAGGTGTCACCCAGGCTGCCCTAAGAAATTCAAAGATCAAAGTCTCAGGACTGTCATCCACTTTCAGCACTGCCCACCAGCCAAGTATTCCATCAGGCTAATGCCATTCCCCGCCCACCCCCCCACCCCCCGCCATGATTGTGTTTTGTATGGAAGACAGAGTAGTCTTTTCTAGCCTTTGGTCATTGTGGTATAAATAAGTGATCCAAGTGTCAATAGTTGTACCATCTTGTAACCATCGAGTAACAACCTAGGAGCAAAAATCAAATAGTCTAGGGGAGGCAAAGCCCAAAAAATGGAAATAATCTGGGTATCTGGTAACACTGAGCCACTGAATCAATACTGGAATTTCCTGCCTCAGAACTTGTATGTAGGGAATTTTCCTCATTTAAATCTTTTTTTCCTTTCAATTGGGTTTTCTGTTGTTTGCACCAAAAAGCATCCCATCTGATACAGTAAGTAACTTTGTTTCTAGTAGATTTTTGGATAGGGTAAAAAGAGAAGTCATTAGTTAAAGCCAATGACAAAATCCTTTTGGTCCTTTTTCTGCCATCTTTTTCCTGAGATGGGAATGTACATACCTTGTCTGAAGTTCTAGAAGTCATTTACTATAAGAGAAAGGTCAAGCAAATGAAGGCACTTCAGCCCTGAACCAGGACCAGCCATCTCCTCCCTCTGGACCTATTACAAAAATAAAAAAAATCCTCCAGTCTTGAAGCCACTACAGGAAGGTCTCTGTCACAAGCAATCAAACAAAAGTCTTTAAGTGATTCAATATCCTTTGCATATTTGTCTAGCAGGCTGTCTATTTCTTGTCAAATTTTATGAATTCTTTATATATTGGAGAGGTTTACTCTTATCTACACTACAAACACTTTCTCAAGCTGTCTCTTGCCTATTCACTTTTACACTATTTTGCCATGCAAATGTTCCATATTTTCATATAATCAGATTTTTTTGGTCATTTATTTTCCTCTTGGTTACTGTGCTGGTATCAGAGATGTGCCCACAAATTCAGTGATACTCCTCTCCTTAAGAGGGGGAGTTTCATTCCCTTCCCATTGAGTGTTGGCTGAACTTCCTGATCTATTTCTAGTGCATAGATTATGGCAGAACTGATGAGAAGTCACTTCTAAAATTAGGTTAGAAAAAGACTGAGGCTTCCACCTTAGGTGCATCCATTCTGATTCTCATTCTATCTTGGCTCTCTCACTCTGGGGGAACCAAGCTGCTGTGATGTGAGCAGTCCTGTGGACAGGTTCACGCAGGGAAGAAACAGAGACCTCCTGCCAATGACCAGTGAGGAACTGAAACCTGCCAAGAACCGCATGAGGGCACTTAGAAGCAGATCCTCCAGCCCCATTTGAGCCTTCAGATGGCTGAAGCCCTCACTGACTGACTGCAACCTTACAGGAGACCCTGAGCCAGAACCACCCAGCCAAGCCTCTCTGATATTCCTGATCCTTAGAAAGTCTTTGAGATAATAAACGCTTGGTGTTTTAAGCTGCAAAGTGTTGGGGGCAATTTGTTACACAGAAACAGGTAAGGAATACAATGGCAAACCATATCCAAGTTCCTAAATTATTTCTGAACTCTCCTATAATTTCTTCCCCCAAGGGTTTTTAGAGTATAATTGCTTTACAATGTTTTACTGGTTTCTGTTGTACAACAGTGTGAATCAGCCTTATGTATACGAATATCCCTGCCCTCTTGTACCTGCCTCCCACCTCCTATCCCACCCTACTAGGTCATCACACCAAGCTGAGCTCCCTGTGCTATACAGCAGCTTCCCACTAGCTATTTAAAGGAGATCAAACCAGTGAACCCTAAAGGAAATCAACCTGAATATTCATTGGAAGGACTGTTGCTAAAGCTGAAGCTCCAGCACTTTGGCCATCTGCTGTGAAAAGCTGACTCACTGGAAAAGACCCTGATGCTGGGAAAGACTGAGAGCAAGAGGAGAAGGGGGTGACAAAGGACAGGATGGTTGGATGGCATCAGCAACTCAATGAACGTGAGTTTGAGCAGACTCAGGAAGATAGTGAAGGATAGGAAAGCTAGGCATGCTGCAGTCCATGGAGTCACATACAGGTGGACACGACTTAGTGGCTGTACGACAACAAAGTGTATATATGTCAACCCTACTGTCTCAGTTCATGCCATCTTCTCCTCCCCGACTCTGTCCACAAGTCCATTCTCTCTGCCTGCGTCTCTATTCCTGCCCTGCAAAGAGGTTCATCAGCACCTCTTTTCTAGATTCCATATATACATGTTAATATATGATCTTTTTCTCCTTCTGACTTACTTCACTCTGCATGACAGACTCTAGGTTCATCCACATCACTACAGACGACTCAATTTCAATCCTTTACATGGTTGAGCAATATTCCGTTGTATATGTGTACTACGTCATCTTTATTCATTCATCAGTCAGTCTTGCAAGGTCTTAATACATTTCAAGCCTTGAATCTACCGGATGTATTCTTTTTAATGTGGGATAAAATAAGTCCACATACGTTTTCCAATATGAGCAGCATTTTTACGTAATCTATTAAAAGTCTATTAGCTCCTTGAAATGTTAAATTTTTAGAAATTAAAAACTCTTGAATTTTCTCCTGGAGCTAGTATTTGTCCATCCCTAAACCAATAGAAATTGTTTGATTGCACTGGTAATTGGATGAGGTTAGAGGTTCAGTGGGAGCAGCCAAGAGGGGACTGGGCCACAGCAGGAAGAGATATATTATATAGAGGGAGATAGAGACATGAAGAAGACACAAATGTTGCTGGAGGTATCACAGGAAGCAGAAGTATGAAGGAGAAAGACCCTTGTCCTTTCTTTCCTCCAATTCTCCCAATTTCTGTCAATGCTCCCTATTGCTGGAATTCCCAGAAGGAAAGAAGAAAGGAAGGAGAACTTGGAAGAAAGAGTCCAGGACTGCAGTGTAGTTTCAAGGAAGTTTCAACCCAGCCAATAGGGAGTCTTCCAGCAAAAGCTTAGAGGACTCCTCAGTAAGAGGATTCCTATACACACACAAAAAAGAGGAGTCCCACACATAACTAGGATGCCTACCATGCTTGGTCAATGGCAGGCTAAGGGAAGCACGATTTTAGTGCAAACACACTGTTAAATCCAGAGGAGCAGCATCTGGAGCTGCCAGTCAACCACATTCCCCATTCCCCTTGGCAAGAGATGAGCAACATGTTTCCACAGTCACCACCTTTGGTTTTAAAACTCAATCTATATTAGAATCACTAGAATGGCATCACTGGTGGTCTCCAACTGCAAAGTATGCTATATATTCTCTGACTAGGTAAGTACCATGCAGCATGCTTTTGTCAAGTTACAATGTTACAGGAAAAATGCACACCACACTCCACTTATGTGAACTGTTTTAAACTAATTACCTTTTATACCTGAAATCAAATCAAAATATACTTGATATGTTCAAACTGAACATTGATCATGTTCCAGGCAATGTTCTTAGGCATTGGGAGGACACAGTGATAAAATAAGACAGATTGTTTCCATCTGAGTTTACATTCTAGAAGGGAAAGTTGGCAGGGTATGAAATAAAAGAGGGTGATAAGATGAAGAACTCTGATTTGTAGCATGACAAGTACCCAGATGGAAGGAGCCAGGGAAAGATGTTAGGTCAGTGGTCCTTTTTCAGTTCCTTTTTGGCACCACGGACAGGTTTCATGGAAGACAGGTTTCTTTTTCCATAGACAGTGTGGGATGAGGGAATGGTTTGGGGATGATCCAACTGCGATACGTTATTGTGCACTTGGTTTATATTATTATTACATCAGCTCCACCTCAGATCATCAGGCATTAGATCCTGGAGACTGGGAACCTCCGTGGTAGGAGGACTAGTTCAGGCAGGCCCATGAAGAGGTGACAGTTGAGCTGGGAGTTAGACGAAATTACTTCTGCTGTCTCAAAATGTTTCATACCTTATCCTCAGCCCTTCAGGTGCTTTTGGATAGTCTTGCTTAGTGACCAACAGAAGTCAATATATTAGAGGTATAGACTTCTTTTGAGAGAAAAATCAACTAGCTTCTTTTCATAATCATTATGATTTTTAAAAATGACTCATTTAGAAAGAAAGTTTGAGGCTGCTATTTGCAAGCACTGCTCTACAAATAACACATTACAGATGTCAGTAGTATTTATTCCCAATAAATAGAAAGTTAAATTGGAGTAATTTTCACCATATTTTCCCTTTAGCACTGGTTTCTTGAGTAAGAGAGATATATTGCTCTGCTATGTAAAGATCTTTATCAGATAAATATGCAACTTACAGATCCGGGAAGACCATATTAAGACAAATCTGAGGAACTATCATTTATCTGCTTAAACACGTATTTCTTCTTTTTTTAATTTATTTTTTTATTTTTAATTGGAGGATAATTGATTTATAATAGTGTTAGTTATAATCATGTTAATAATATATCAACATGATTCAGCCATAGGTATATAAACATGTATTTCAACATCAGTGTTTCTCAAGTTTCCTCCCTTCCATTAAATGTTTATCATCGTTGTGAAATAAACACTAAGGAGGGGGAGTCAAGATGGCAGAATTCGCTATCTCCTCACAACTAGGGCACCTACAAGGAGCTGATGGGGAGCCTCAGACACCTAAACAGACAGTACAAATCCCTGCGAGAGCAAGCAGGATGTGGAGGGAAGGTGGGACAGGACCAGCACCCCTGAGGCATGGCTGGGGGAGGGGAAGGGTTCCCATGATCAGAGGGGGCCACTCACAGTGTGGGAATCAGTGGGGACCGGAAGAGACTTTCAGAGAATCAGATGGGAATGTAGCTAGCATCTCTCCCACATACTTGGGCCCTGGTGAGCCTGCTTGGGTCCCAAGCCTGAACCACAGTCCTCTGGGGGGCCCCCTCTGGCCGTAGGGACCATGGGGGCATGGGAGTGGGGGAGGAAAAGTAGATGCAAGATGGGACTGGCACCCCTGAGGGGTGTTGGGGGAAGGAGAGGGGTTCCCATGTTCAGAGCGGCCCATTCATGGAGCAAGGATTAGCAGGGATGGGGAGAAACATTTGGGGGATTGGAAAGAAACAGAGCTAGTGACTCCCCTGCCTGCTCAGGTCCCATTGAGCCTGCTTGCTACATCATTTTCATTTTTTCTTATATATTTTATTTTTCTAACTTTATTTTATTTTTTTATTCTTCATTATTGTTCTCTTTCTTCTTTGTTGCCTTTTCTTTGTTGGTGACACGGCTTGCAGGGTCTTAGTTCCCAGGCAGGGGGTTGGACCTGAGCTCCTGTTGTAAGAGTGCCAAGTCTGAACTACTGGACTAACAGAAAACCTTGGACCACAGGGGTCATCAGTGTGAGCTCTCCCAGAGGTCCTCATCTCTGCACGAAGATCCATTTCCACCCAACTTCTTGCAAATTCCTGTGCTTGATGCCTCAGGCCAAACAACCAGCAAGAAAGGAATGCAATTCCACCCATCAAAAAAAAAAAAAAAAAAAGGAAATAACAAAAAAATATGGTACAGATAAAGGAACAAGGTAAAAACCTCTAAGACTAAAGAAACGAAGAGGAAATAGGCAACCTATCTGAAAAAGAATTCAGAGTAGTGATAGTAAAGTGAAGTGAAGTGTTAGTCACTCAAGTCGTGTCCAACTCTTTGTGACCCCATGAATGGTAGCCCACCAGGCTCCTCTGTCAATAGGAATTTTCAGGCAAGAATACTGAAGTGGGTTGCCATTCCCTTCTTCAGGGGATCTTCCCAATCCAGGGATCAAAGCTGGGTTTCCTACATCACAGGAAGATTCTTTACCATCTGAGCCACCAGGAAAGCCTGATAGTAAATGATAGTAAAGATGATCCTAAATCTTGCAAAGAGAATGGAGGTAAAGATCAAGAAAATATAAGAAATTTTAACAAGAATCTAGACAAACTAAAGAACAAGCAGTGATAAGCAACAGAATAACTGAAAATCAAAAATATACTAAAAGGAATCAATAGGAGAAAAACTGAAGCAGAAGAACAAGTAAGTGAGCTGGAAGATAGAATGGTGGAAATAACTGCAGAGGAGCAGAATAAAGGAAAGAAATGAGGATAGTCTCAGAGACTGCTTGGGCAAATTAAATGCACCAACAGTCTAATATAATATAATATAACTTGACCCCTATAAGGGATCAAAAGCTCTGATTCTGGGAAAGATTGAAGGCAGGAGGAGAAGGGAGAGACAGAGAATGAGATGGTTGGATGGCATCACCAACTCAGTGGACGTGAGTCTGAGCAAACTCCAGGAGATAGTGAAAGACAAGGAGGCTTGGTGTGCTGTAGTTCATGGGGTTGCAAAGAGCTGGATGTGACTCAGAGGCTGAACAACAACAACAGAAGAAGAAGGGAAACAGAAACAGCCTGAGAAAATATTTGAAGAGATTACAGCTGAAAACTTCCCAGACAATGGAAAGGAAATAGCCACCCAAGTCCAGAAAGCACAGAGTGTCCTATACAGGACAAAGCCAAGGAGAAATATGTTAATCAGACTAATGAAAATTAAAATCAAAGAGAATTACTAAAAGCAGCAAGGGAAAAGCAACAAATAACATATAAGGGAATCCCCATAAAGTTATTCTCATAAGTTAAGTTTTCAGCAGAAACTCTTCATCCCAGAAGGGAGTGGCAGGATTTATTTCAAGTGATGAAAGGGAAAAACCTACAACCAAGATTACTCTATGCGGACAATAAGATAATTCAGATTCCATGGAGAAATCAAAAGGTTTACAGATAAGCAAAAGCTAAAAGAACTGAGCACCTCCCAACCAGCTTTAGGGCTTCCCAATCAGAGAAGACAATGGCACCCCACTCCAATACTCTTGCCTGGCAAATCCCATGGATGGAGGAGCCTGGTGGGCTGCAGTCCATGGGGTCACGAAGAGTAGGACACGACTGGGCGACTTCACTTTACTTTTCACTTTCATGCATTGGAGAAGGAAATGGCAACCCACTCCAGTGTTCTTGCCTGGAGAATCCCAGGGACGGGGGAGCCTAGTGGGCTGCCGTCTATGGGGTTGCACAGAGTCAGACATGACTGACTTAGCAGCAGCAGCAAGTAGCACTAGTGGTAAAGAACTTGCCTACCAATGCAGGAGATTTAAGAGATGCTGGTTCAATCCTTAGGTTGGGACAATCCCCTGGAGGAGGGCACGGCAACCCATTCCAGTATTCTTACCTGGAGAATGCCATGGACAGAGCTACGATCCATAGGGTTGCAAAGGGTAGGATACGACTGAAGCAACTTAGCACACACGCATGCAAACCAGCTTTATAACAAATGCTAAAGGAACTTCTCCAGCTGGGAAACACGAGGAAGAAAAAGACCCAAAACAATTTAAAAAATTGTAATAGGAACATACATATTGATAATTACCTTGAATATAAATGGATCAAATGCTCCAACCAAAAGACACAGACTGGATGAATGGATACAAAAATAAGACATGTATATGTTGTCCACAGGAGAGCCACTTCAGACCCAGGGACACAAGCGGACTGAAAGTGAGGGGACAGACAAAGATATTCCACACGAATGGGAATCCAAAGAAAACTAGAGTAGCAATATTCATATCAGACAAAATAGACTTTAAAATAAAAAGTATTATAAGAGACAAGGAAGGTCGATACATAATGATTAAGGGATCAATCTAAGAAGAAAATATAACAATTACAAATATTTACGCACCCAACATAAGACCACCTCAATACATAAGGCAAATGACAAGAGTCAGAAAAAGAGAAATATAACACCCCCACTTACACCAATGAACAGATAATCCAGACAGAAAATAAATTAGGAAACACAAGCTTTAATGATACAATTGACCAGATAGGCTTAACTGATACTTATAGGACATTTTACCCAAAAGCAGCATAATACACTTTCTTCTCAAGTGCACACAGAATGTTCTCCAAGATAGATCACATCCTGGGTCACAAATCAAGCCTCAGTAAATTTAAGAAAACTGAAATCACATTGAGTATCTTTTCCGACCACAATGCTATTAGATTAGAAATCAGAGAGAAAAAAGAATATAAAAAATACAAACACATGGAGGCTAAACAATATACTACTAAATAACCAAGAGATTACTAAAGAAATCAAAGAGGAAATCAGAAAATACATGGAAACAAATGACAACAAAAACATACTGACCCAAAACCTATAGGATGCAGAAAAAGCAATTCTCAGAGGGAAGTTTTTAGCAATTCAATCTCACCTCAAGAAACAAGAAAAATCTCAAATAAACAATCTAACTTTATACCTTAAGCAACTAGAGAAAGAAGAAAAAAAGTTAGTGGAAGGAAAAAACTCATAAACATCAGAACAGAAATAAATAAAGAAAAAATAGGAAAAAAATTAGAAAAAGACGAATAAAACCAAAAGTTGGTTGTTTGAGAAGATAAATAAAATTGATAAACCTTTTTAGCCAAACTCATCAAGAAAAAAAGGGAGAGAAGATTCTAATCAATAAAATTAGAAATGAAAAAGAGAAATTACAAGTGATACCATTGAAATACAAAGAATCATAAGAGATTACTGCAAGCAACTACATATGCCAATAAAATGGACCACCTGGAAGAAATGTTCAAATTCTTAGAAAAGTATCACCTTCCAAGACTGAACCAGGAAGAAATAGAAAATATGAACAGAGCAGTCACAGTAATTAAAAATTTTCCAACAGGGACTTGACTGGGGGTCAAGTGGTTAAGAGTCTGCCTTGCAATGCAGGAGATGTGGGTTCAGTCCCTGGCTGGGGAACTAAGATCCCACATGCTGCAGAGCATCTAAGCCCATGTGCCACAGCTACTGAGCTGGTGCTCTCCAGAGCTCATGTGCCACAACTAGAGAGCTTTCATGCAACAACTACTGAAGCCCACAAGCTCTGCAGACCAGGTACTGCAACTACTGAGCCCACGCACCACAACTAGAGAATACGTGTGCTGCAGTAAAAAGATCCCACATAAGGCAGCACAGACCCCGCGTGCTGCAACTAAGACCTGATGCAGCAAATAAAGAAATAAACACTTTAAAAAAACCTTGATGAACACTGGGGTACATGTGTCTCTTTCAGTTCTGGTTTCCTCGCTGTGTATGCCCAGCAGTGGGATTGCTGGGTCATAAGGCAGTTCTAGTTCCAGTTTTTTTAAGGAATCTCCACACTGTTCTCCATAGTGGCTATTCTAATGAGGTGGATGAAACTGGAGCCTATTATACAGAGTGAAGTAAGCCAGAAAAAAAAACACCAATACAGTATACTAACGCATATATATAGAATTTAGAAAGATGGTAACGATAACCCTGTATGCAAGACAGCAAAAGAGACACAGATGTATAGAACAGTCTTTTGGACTCTGTGGGAGAGAGCGAGGGTGGGATGATTTGGGGGAATGGCACTGAAACATGTATAATATCATATATGAAATGAATCACCAGTCCAGGTTCGATGCATGATACTGGATGCTTGGGGCTGGTGCACTGAGACGACCCAGAGGGATGGTACAGGGAGGGAGGAGGGAGGGGGGTTCAGGATGGGGAACACATGTATACCTGTGGCGGATTCATGTTGATGTATGGCAAAACCAATACAATATTGTAAAGTAACCTCCAATTAAAATAAATGAATTTCTATTTTTAAAAATATTAGTATTGAAAAAAAATTAAAAATCTTGAAACAAAAGCCCAAGACAATATGGCTTCACAGGTGAATTCTGTTAAACATTTGGAGATGCAGAAAAAGCTTTCAACAAAATTCAACACATATTTTTAATGAACTCTCCAGAAAGTGGGAATTGAGGGAAACTACCTCAACATAGTAAAGGTCACACATGACAAACACACAGCAAATATTATTCTCAATGGTGAAAAACTGGAAGTATTTCCCTTTAAGCTTAGGAAAAGTACAAGGGTGTCCATTCTCACCACTATTATTCAACATAGTTTTGGAAGTCCTAGCCACAGCAATCAGAGAAGAAATAAAGGGCATCCAAATTGGAGAAGAAGAAGTAAAACTGTCACTGTTTGCAAATAACACTATACCATACATAGAGAAACCTACAGAAAGCTACTACAAAACTACTACTACAAAAAACCCACAGATGCCACTAGAAAACTACTGGTGCTAATCAACGAATTTACTAAAGTTGTAGGATGCAAAATTAAGGCACAGAAATCTCTTGCATTCCTATATACTAGCAACAAAAGATCAATAAGAGAAATCAAGGAAATACCATTTGCCATTGCAGCAAAAAGAATAAAACACCTAGAAATAAATCTTCCTAAGGAGGCAAAAGACCTGTACTCAGAAAACTATAAAACACTGACAAAAGAAATCAAAGATGAGAAAAACAGATGGAGAGATATACCATGTTCTTGGACTGGAAGAATCCATATTGTGAAAATTGATCCAAAGCAGTCTACAGATTCAGTGCAATCCCTATCAAGCTACCAATGGCATTTTTCACAGAACTAGAACCAAAAAATTACAATTTGTATGAAAACATAAAAGACTCCAAATACTCAAAGCAATCTTGGAAGAAAAACAGAATTGGAAGAATCAGGCATCCTGACTTCAGACTTTACTACAAAGTTACAGTCATCCAGACAGTACGGTACCGGCACAAAGACAGAAATACAGATCAATCGTACAGGATAGAAAGTTCAGAGATATACCCATGCACCTATTGTCACTTATTCTGTGACAAAGGAGGCAAGAATATACAGTGGAGAAAAGAGAATTTCTTCAATACATGGTGCTGGGAAAATTGGACAGCTACATGTAAAAGAATGAAACTAGAACACTCCCTAACATCACACACAAAAATAAAGTCAAAATGGATTAAAGACCTAAATGTAAGGCCAGACTCTATAAGACTCTTATAGGAAAACATAAGCAGCACACTCTTCGACATAAATCACAGCAAGATCTTTTTTGACCCACCTCCTAGAGTGAAGAATTAAAAATAAAGATAAACAAATGGGACATAACTAAACTTAAAAGCTTTTGCAAAGCAAGGGAAACCATAACTAAGACAAAAAGAAAACCTTCAGAACTGAAGAAAATACTTGAAAAGAAGCAATTGACAATGGATTAAACTCTAAAGGATACAAACAGCTCATGTAACTCAATATCAAAAACACAACCCAATCAAAAAATGGGCAGAAGACCTAAATAGACATTTCTCCAAAAAAGACATACAGATGGCCAAGAAGCACAAGAAAAGATGCTCAGCATCACTAATTATTAGAAAATGCAAGTCAAAACTACAATGAGGTTTCACCCTTACACTGGTCAGAATGGCCATCATCAAAAAAATTACAAACAATAAGTGCTGGAGAGGGTCTGTTGAGAAGGGACCCCTTTGCAACCTTGGTCAGGTTGTCAACTGATACAGACACTATAGAGAACAATAGGGAGGTTCCTTCAGAAACTAAAAACAGAACTACTATATGACTCAGCAATCCCACTCCTAGACATAAACCCTGAGAAAGTTCAGTTCAGTTGCTCAGCTGTGTCCGACTTTTTGTGACCCCATGAACCGCAGCATGCCAGGCCTCCCTGTCCATCACCAACTCCCGGAGTTTACCCAAACTCACGTCCATTAAGTTGGTAATGCCATCCAACCATCTCATCCTCTGTCATCCCCTTCTTCTGCCTTCAATCTTTCCCATTTTAGGGTCTTTTCAAATGAGTCAGCTCTTTGCATCAGGTGGCCAAAGTATTCGAGTTTCAGCTCAACATCAGTCCTTCCAATGAACACCCAGGACTGATTTCCTTTAGGATGGACTGGTTGGATCTCCTTGCAGTCCAAGGGATTCTTAAGAGTCTTCTCCAATACCACAGTCCAAAAGCATCAATCCTTCGGTGCTCAGCTTTCTTTATAGTCCAACTCTCACATCCATACATGACCACCGGAAAAACCATAGCCTTGACTAGATGGCCCTTTGTTGGCAAAGTAATGTCTCTGCTTTTTAATATGCCATCTTGGGTGGTCAAAACCCTGAGAAAACGATACTGCAAAGACACATGTACCCCAATGTTCATTTCAATACTGTTTACTCTAGCCAGGACATGGAAGCAACCTAAATATGTCCATCAGCAGAGGAATGGATAAAGATGTGGTACATAGAATGGAGTATTACTTGGTCATAAAAAGGGAACAAAATTGTAGAAACGTGGATGGATCTAGAGTCTGTCATATAGAGAGAGGTAGTCAGAGAAAAACAAATATTGTATATTAACGCATATGTGTGGAATGTAGAAAATGGTACAGATGAACCTATGTGCAGGGCAACAATAGAGATGCAGATGTAGGGGACTCATGTGGACACAGTGGGGGAGGGGGAAGGCAGGATGCATTGAGGAAGCAGCACTGACGTATACGCACTACCATGAGCAAAACGGACAGCTAGTGGGAACCTGCTGCTAGTGGGAATGCAGCTCTGTGCTCTGTGAGGATGTAGATGGGTAGGAGGAGGGGGTGAGGTTAGTACAAGAGGGAGGGGGTATATTATACACATAGCTGATCCGCCTCCTTGTACAGCAGAAACTAACATAACACTGCAAAGCAATTATACTCCCCAAAAATAAATAAAACACAAAATGGTTAAGGTAACTGCAACGTCCACTCTGCTCTACCAGCCACAATGGACTTGGGTTTAGATAGACAAATTCACAAGACCCAATAGACCCCACACACCATCAAGTCTGCTTAGCTTTACTAAAGGATACAGGACATGCTATATTGTGGTATGCACTGCAACAACACGGCAGATGTCCCGTGACTCCCAGGCACAGTCATTCTGAACCTGGGACATGTGTTCCCACAAGAGACAAGGCAGTGCACGTGATCTCAGTTCAGAGAAGCCATCAGTTCTGAGCCCCTTTCAGCTTTGTGCCAGCTGGTTGTGTAGCCCCTCAGGCATGTAACCGTCCCTTGCCCATTCTTCAAGGCAGCTGCATCTCATCACTGTCAATTACTCATTACTCAATAACCAGTTTTGACAATGTGCATGTACAGAGTATAATTCTTAACCAGATTCTATTTAATCAGTAGCCTACCATCCCAACGATTCCTTGAGTTGATATTCCAAAGAGAAAAGTCCTAGAGTCAAATCCTCAGATACCCTGAGGCTAGAGGAAAGACCACCTGAACTCTGTGAAAACCTCCTTGATCCTTGATACATATTTGAGGCATTTTCTTACTCTTAGCATAGCAACTTCTACAGTATTTGGTATACACACAAAAAATAAATCCACTAAAATATAGACAACCACCAAGACCTGTATCCTCCACCGAGGAGTTGGAATTCTCTCCATGAAACAAATTTACAAGACTCTGTTCTAGTTTCATTTATCAGTTTTCTGATACACAATCTGCCTTTCCCAGATCCTTCCTTCCTTCCATCTCCCATTCTCCTCCTCCCCTCCACTTTTTAGTAGATGTTGATAGAAACATTCATTCAACTCCATAATGTCCTCTAGCAAGTTTCCATGGAAACTACATTAACTGGGTATCTTAAGTCAAGTTTCCCAAAACATCTCTTCATCCGGGAAATCATCTTCTCCATTGACTTGATTTTCCTTTAGCTCTGTATGTAAAGCTAAAAATCTTTTATTATGCCCTGCAACTATAGCAGAGATTAAAGTCATGCTTAATTTCATGATATACCAGTTAATACTATGGTGACATTTTTCTAACTTTCCAAGCAAAAACACCCTTTTTCTCATATACCACTTATTTTCCCTAGAGGCCACTTCTCAGTGAACTCTGGGTCCCATCTGGTCTGGGACATGATCATATCCCAGCCCCAAGGAAACAAGTTTTCACTAACCCGAACTTCCAGGTTTCACTGTGTAACCCACTCACCTGCCTTTCCAAAGTTCCAGGGCATTTGATGGGGTGTGCATGCCGTACCATGCAGATATTCATCTTCTTGGACACGATTCTGATTCTATGAAGGCTTTCCATAGTTTTTATCCACATTCATAATTATGTAGTCAAAAGGCAAAGCAGATCCTGAGATACTGCATAAAAAGCAAGATGTATACTCTTAATATGATGTCATTCTGGCTCACAGCAATACAGGGTGTCAGCTGCCAGGCACGATGAGACAATGTGTCCATCCCAGTGCAAAGACAGGATTTCTCTCAAGGCCAAAAAAGCACCTATATCACAAATGTAACCAAAGCAAGACAAAAACCACTCCAAGCTAAATTATTGTTATTCAGGGGGTACTGAGTGATGCCATGTCTCTAAATCAACCAAGTAGAATTCTAAACTATATCTTGTATTCTGACTTCAGTCCAAATCTCCTTCTCAAGGAAAAGGAAATCCAGAGGTGTCTCCCAGAATCTGCCATGGTTTGGCACCACAAACATATACTCTTTCTATCAAACGTAATCTTGGGAAAATATGACATTATCCTTTTCTGGTATCATTATCCATTTGTGGTCTCTTTCCATCTGCCACAATTTTCCCTTTATCCATTCATTATCTATCTCAGATCAGACCAAGAACCTGCTCTGATTCAGCCATACTGTCCACCCAGAGGACAGAGAGCAGGACTGAACTCACCATAACTTCTCCTTTTATTCATTCCAAGGAAGGAGGGGGAATAGAGTTAGAAAAGCAAAGGATGATGGGACTTCCCTGGTGGTCCAGTGGTTAAGACTCCATGTTTCCAATGCAGGGGGTGCAGGTTTGATGCCCAGCCAGGGAACTAGCATCCTACAAGCCTTGAGGTGCAGCCCCTGCCACACACCCCCAAAAAAAGAAATAAAAGTAAAGGATGATGGAACTGTACTAACAGGCAACTAGGCAGCATTTAGAGTCATCCTAGTTTAGACATATGAGATGTCATTAGCTAGCCCTGTTGCCTTTGGGGAAAAAAAAATATTCCAAGAAACTGAAACTTAGTGTCCTAACACAGCACTGTCTTGGTCTTGACCCAGGTTATTCCAAAGATTTGAACTGATTGGCCCCAGTATTTTACCCAGGTGAATTACCCATCTTTTAGCTAGCTGTTGGTATTATCCAAGTTCTCCAATATTCCCTCACTGCTTCTTCTGAAAGGAGACCATCACAAGATCACCAGTGTAAAAAAACAACTTACTTTGATGGCAATCAAATCTAAATCTCAGGACTACCATGGCAGGCCAATGGTTAGAGTTTATTCTTCCACTGCAGAGGGTGTGGGTTCCATCCCTGGTCAGAGGGCCAAGATCCCACATGCCGTGTAGCCAAAAAAATTATTTTAATTAAAAAACCTAAAATCTAAATCTGAATATTCACTGGGAGGACTGATGCTAAAGCTCCAGTACTTTGGCCACCTGATGCAAAGAGCCAACTCATTGCAAAAGACGTTGATGCTGGGAAAGATTGAGGGTGGGAAAAGAAGGGGACAACAGAGGATGAGATGGTTGGATGGCATCACTGACTCAATGGAGATGAGTTTGAGCAAACTCTGGGAGACAGTGAAGGACAAGGAAGCCTAGCATGCTATAGCCCATGGGGTTGAAAAGAGTCAGACATGACTTAGTGACTGAACAACAACATCAAATCTCTTCTTAGCAAGTTGTGACCATATATTGGAGACTTCAGACACCCTTGCAGGAAGACAGTGAATGGATCCTGCATTCCTTCCATAAGAAAATGAGTTGTGCCTGGCTTCCTTCCAAAATCCATACAGAAAAACAAGCATTAGTTAAATCTGTCTAATTTTAGCCTGCTGCACTTTCTAATAGTTCTCACTGTGTCTAATTTGGTGAAAAGCCATGATAGCCAATATTTAGTCTTCCAGAGCTACCTGCTTTACTCTTAAGGCAAATACGACTATTACAAGGATGGACAGATGATCACTTCTGCTTCTTCCACTTATTAAAGCTGCAATTTGGGGAGACTTCCCTGGTGGTTCAATGGTGAAGACTCCACACTTCTAAAGCAAGATGTGGGTTCAATCTCTGGTCAGGGAGTCAGGATCCCACCTGCCTCACCTCCAAAAGAGTTTAAAAAAACACCCTGAAATTTATTTTTTAATTAATTTATTTTAATTGGAGGCTAATTACAATATTGTGGTGGTTTTTGCCATACATTGACATGAATCAGCCACAGGTGGTATTATTTAATATTCAGTCACTACACTTAAAGTGTATGTGATCAGAAGGGGGAGAAGAAACTATGGTATATGGAAAGTGAACTGCATCCATTTGATCTCCCCCAGGGTAGGTTTTCTTCCCAAGGATGCTGGAATGGTGAGTGTTAATGCATGAAGGGCCTGAGATTTTACCCTATTTGGAAGCTAACAAATTAGCCTATTATAGTGTCATGGTAAAAGATAGGAGACTCTTAGATCACAGGACTTTATTTCTCAGGAGGCCACATGTCTACATAGTTCTTCTCTACATCAGGTGGATGCTTCACTGCAGGTATAAAAGTCTCAAGATGGGCAAGGCATTAGCACATTTAAGAAGATAAATAATGCAAGTGTGCCTGGAGCCTGGTCATCAGGTGAAGAAGTAGAAGGAAAAGATCAGCAAGGTCAACAAGAGCCAGCTTTGCAGGTTCTGTGGATCATGGTTACAAATCCTGAATTTGATTCTGGAAGACAAGGAGCCATGCAACTCTTCAAGGCAGGCAATGCCATCATCTGGTTCATTGCAAAGAGAGTTCATTTCGGCTGCATGTGGAGAAAAGACAGGAGAGGATCAAGACTCAAAAGTTCAGTCCAAATGAACATTGAAGACGGTTTGATTAGGAGGTGCTAGTGAGGTGGAAAAGTAGAGATTGATTCAAAACAATATGGAGGGACTTCCCTGGTGGTCCAGTGGCTAAGACTCCATGCTTCCAAAGCAGGGGGCCCAGGTTCCATCCCCGGTCGGGGAACTAGATCCCACATGCCACAACTAAGAGTTTACACGCTGCAACTAAGGATTCTGCATGCACAGCTTTTAAAAAAAAAAAAAACAAAAGATTCAGCATGCTGCAACTAAAAAATCCATATGCCACAAAGAAGATTGACGATCTCTCATGCTGGGACTAAGACCTGGCACAGCCAAATAGATAAATACTTTTTTTAAAGACAAGACAATATGGAGCTCGAATTAACACTACTTGTGTGTGGATTAGTGGGGAGAGGTTTTGTGCTGGGGGTACAGGAAGAACTGAGGGTGAAGTCTAGGTCTTTGACTTAAAGAACATATTAGGGGTAAGATATAGGAAACAAGACTTGGGGAACATGAGGGGCATCATTAGAGCTTCTTTTGAATAAAAGTGACTTGATAGCAACATAATTTTTTAATGTTCATATCAGCTTTTATTTACAAAAACACAAATTTTGGAGTGTTAGTGTCTAGGGTATAATTAAAAGCATGAGACTGGACATAACGACCCAGTGAATGAAAATAGAGAAAAATCAGACCAAAACCATGGATGAGGGCAAAGATTTACCTACAAAAGTGGCTATCACGGTGTTTATCATAAGAGAGCAAAACAGTAGCCTCAAACCCTTTAAGAGGAGACTGGTTAAACAATACTATGCCATCAACAGAAATTGTGTTCTAGAATGTATTAGCTCACATGGAAAGAGGTTCATGATATTAAGAGAAAAGAGTTGTGAGGCTATAAGTAATATAACCCACCTTTTATTCAGGAAATTCTCTGTACTTGTGCATAAAACTAAGAGTAAAAAAAAATCTACCGAAATACATAGAAATATTTATTGTGGTACTAAAGATTTTTTTTTCTCACTATTTTCTAAATGCTCTTCAATGAACATGTATCATTTGTATAACAAAAGAACTGCTATGAAAACTTAATCTAATTCTTCACAGCTATCTCTGGGACTAAATCTTGCTTCTAGAAACTCCAGTGTGGGCCTTAAGCTAGCCTGAGTGGATCAGGATAGTCAAATCTATCTTATTTCTTAGCATCATTACCGTGGCCAGCATTTCTGATTCTTGGCTGTATGCTAGAATCAGCTGAGGAATTTCCATGTCTATGCCAGGGCACCATGCTGAGAGAGATTCTGATATCAGTGGTTTGGAAAGTAACCCAAGTATAACCACTGGGCTATAAAAAGTTAGCTTGTGTTTTTCCAAACCATCATATGGAAAAAACGCCAAATGAATTTTTTTGGCCAACCCAATATTTGGAGTCCCAGGTGATCCTGATGGGAAGGTGGGGCTGGAAATGAGCGGTAAACCCTGGCTTGGTCTCTCATGCAGAGGTTGAGAACATTTAGAGAGGAGAGTACAGTAGAAGGTAGGTAAAGAAGGAGGAAATGTGGAAGAAAGGAGACTCAGAAATGAAGGGTTTGAGAGAAATTAAATAGGACACAGAATGCATTGAGGAAAAGGTTGAGAACTCCTCCCACCTCAAAATAGCTTTTATTTCACACCAGGCACTAGTGAGCTGCAAAAATCTGATCCCTGCACAGAAGCTGATAATCAGAGGCCATTTCCAAAGCTGCTGGAGCAGGTGTTCCCTCCCAAAAGAGGGCGGGACAGAACTGTAAATCTCATTTTGGAAGTTTCGAGCCCAGGGATACTATTCTGTGTCACCGCCACTCTTGCTGCCATCTGTACTGCATCTCGGCTCCCGTTTCTGGGGCAGCCCTCCAGCCCACTCACAGCCCCATGGTTCGCATTCTTGCACAGTGTGTCAATGGAGTGGGAGAGCTTTGGCAAGGCAGCCCTGGGGTCTCCTCCCCTCAAAAGATTTGCCAGTGCTCCTTGCCCTGCTGGCTTCCTCTTTAATTGGCCCACGCTGTGGGGAGTGATTGAGATTAAATGGCCACTTGCTGGGTGGCTGTGTGACACTGGGCGTGCGTGGCCCGATTTGGAGCATTTGTTGTCTCCCAGGGTTGAATGAGGCAACCGCTGCGGCGGAAACTCACGGTGTGTTCCTTAAAGCCATGTCAAAGCAGCCTCTTAATTTTGCAAAACAGCCTCTAAACTCAAACCGCTTCTGTACTAGAGCCATTCGAGTCAGAGAGATGTCACAAGCAGAAGCCAGAAGGCTCAGAAAGAACCAGGCAGAAGGAATCCAAAAAATGGGTTATTGTATAATTGCTAGCTCGCTGGCAATTACACAATAAGAGGTAAAGAATCCACCTGCAATGCAGGAGCCAGAGGAAATGCAAATTCAATCGCTGGATCAGGAAATGGCTACCCACTCCAGCATTCTTGTCTGGAGAATTTCAGGGACAGAGGAGCCTGGCAGGCTACAGTCCATAGGGTCAAAATGAGTTGGACACAACTGAAGAGACTTTGCACATATGACAACTCGCTTCCAAAAGCCAGCAAAGGAAAAGGAAGGACCCCCTTCACTCCCAGAGGTCCAACACTTCTCTAACAATGCTCTGGGGCAAATTCCAGGGCAAAGATCATCCCAAGAGAGTCCAGAAGTTCTCCATCTTTTAAGAAGAATTTATTTGGCTTATGAAAAGGAAGGCCTATGTACAAAGGTCCTATCCTAGTATGTGTGCAAAAAGGGCCTTTTGCATTTATTATTATTATTATTTTGGCCATGACACACAGCATGCTGGATCTTAGTTCCCCCACTGGACCACCAGGGAAGTCCTAGAAGTTCTGCATTTTAGATGCTAAGGGTCAGTCAGAGTGGGCCCTGGCTGAATATGACCTTGGGCGAGGTGCTGAGCTTCCTGAAGCCTTAGATCCCAGACTCTGCACAAGGGTGACAGGAAATCAAAGATTATTTTTCATCTCCTGGGAGTGTTCTCAAAGGTGAGCTTTGAGCCTTGTTCAGCCCCAACGTGGAAGATGGATTGGGGACCTCAATGGAATGGAATCAGATGCAAATGCCAGTTCTTTGGCAAACCCAGAAACCTGACCGTCTGCTACCACCTACGGCCACACACCCTCCTTGTATGAAACTTCTGGCCTCATCTCCTACTACTCTCCTCCTTCACTTACTTTGCCCCACTCCCACACTCTTGCCCCAGGGCCTTGGCACTGACTTCCCTAGATTAAGTGCATATTGAGTAAACTGAACTTCTGGTAGAGAGAATAAACATTTCTATCTACTAAAGATCTCTTCAGACCTACTGCAAAAAAATTACAAAGTCAACACAAGGAGATATATCAATAAGGGAATTGCCGCCTGGGATTATTAGCTATAAATAAATTACAAATTGGGAATTGTTTATCACCCAGAACACTTTGCCTATTCAGCAGCCCTTGGATTCTGGGTGAAATTAGCTGACAGTGCCTATTCCACAGCAAAGTGCAAGTGTTAATCACTCAGTTGTGTCCAACTCTTTGCAACCCCACAGTCCTAGCCTGCCAGGCTCCTTTGTCCATGGAGTTCTCCAGGCAAGAATAACTGGAATGGGTAGCCATTCCCTTCTCCAGGGGATCTTCCTGACCCAGGGATCGAACCCAGGTCTCCTGCATTGCAGGCAGATTCTTTACCGTCTGAGCCACCAAGAAAACCCATTCCATAGCAGTGCTCTTCCAAATTTTCAGTTCATAGATGACATGGTTTGAACTTTCTTCCACTGATACCCAGCTCAGCCCGATGTGCTAGGCAATCATTAAATGCAAAAATAAAAGGAGCATCCAGAACGATCAGCCTGTGAGAGGTGTGGTAACTGTATCAGAAACCAAAGCAGGAATCACAAACAGAGGTCTAGCAGGTGATGAGCAAAAGGGAAGAGGGCAGAAGCTGATAGGAGGAAGCTGTCCCACCTAAATGGACAGTGCTGATATGCAGCACTAATTATTAACCCATGGGAAAGTGAGTCAGGGGCTACTGGATATGACTTCTCAATGCAAGCCAGAAGCCAAATTTCTGTGAAATCCTTTCTCTCTCTCTTTTTTTTGTAGGCCATGCTGTGTGGCATGCGGGATCCTAGTTCTCCAACCAGGGATTGAACCCATGCCCCTTGCACTGGGAGCATGCAGTCTTAACCACTGGACCACCAGGGAAATCCCCTTTCATTTTTAAATACTGGTAACTCATGCATCACTACGAACAAAGCTAGTGGATTTGATGGCATTCCAGTTGAGCTATTTCAAATCCTGAAAGATGATGCCGTGAAAGTGCTGCACTCAATATGCCAGCAAATTTGGAAAATTCAGCAGTGGCCACAGGACTGGAAAAGGTCAGTTTTCATTCCAGCCCCAAAGAAAGGCAATGCCAAAGAATGCTCAAACTACCGCACAATTGCACTCATCTCACATGCTAGTAAAGTAATGCTTAAAATTCTCCAAGCCAGGCTTCAGCAATACATGAACCGTGAACTTCCAGATGTTCAAGCTGGATTTAGAAAAGGCAGAGGAACCAGAGATCAAATTGCCAACATCCGCTGGATCATGGAAAATGCAAGAGAGTTCCAGAAAAACATCTATTTCTGCTTTATTGACTATGCCAAAGCCTTTGACTGCGTGGATCACAACACACTGTGGAAAATTCTGAGAGAGATGGGAATACCAGACCACCTAACCTGCCTCTTGAGAAATCAGTATGCAGGTCAGGAAGCAACAGTTAGAACTGGACATGGAACAACAGACTGGTTCCAAATAGAAAAAGGAGTGCGTCAAGGCTGTATATTGTCACCCTGCTTATTTAACTTCTATGCCGAGTACATCATGAGAAACGCTGGACTGAAGAAACACAGGCTGGAATCAAGACTGCCAGGAGAAATATCAATAACCTCAGATATGCAGATGACACCACCCTTATGGCAGAAAGTGAAGAGGAGCTAAAGAGCCTCTTGATGAAAGTGAAAGAGGAGAGTGAAAAAGTTGGCTTAAAGCTCAACATTCAGAAAACGAAGATCATGGTATCCAGTCCCATCATTTCATGGGAAATAGATGGGGAAACAGTGGAAACAGTGTCAGACTTTACTTTTTTGGGCTCCAAAATCACTGTAGATGGTGATTGCAGCCATGAAATTAAAAGACACTTACTCCTTGGAAAAAAAGTTATGACCAACCTAGACAGCATATTCAAAAGCAGAGACATTACTTTGCCGACTAAGGTCCGTCTAGTCAAGGCTTTGGTTTTTCCTGTGGTCATGTATGGATGTGAGAGTTGGACTGTGAAGAAGGCTGAGTGCCGAAGAATTGATGCTTTTGAACAGTGGTGTTGGAGAAGACTCTTGAGAGTCCCTTGGACTGCAAGGAGATCCAACCAATCCATTCTGAAGGAGAGCAGCCCTGGGAGTTCTTTGGAAGGAATGATGCTAAAGCTGAAACTCCAGTAATTTGGCCACCTCATGAGAAGAGTTGACTCATTGGAAAAGATTCTGATGCTGGGAGGGATTGGGGACAGGAAGAGAAGGGGACAACAGAGGATGAGATGGCTGGATGGCATCACTGACTCTATGGATGTGAGTCTGCGTGAACTCTGGGAGTTGGTGATGGACAGGGAGGCCTGGCGTGTTGAGATTCATGGGGTCGCAAAGAGTCGGACACGACTGAGCGACTGAACTGAACTGAACTCATTCAAATTAAAAACAAAATTGGTCAAACTACATCTCTGGGACAGAATCAGCCAAAAGACTGCCCATATGTGGTCTCTGAATTGACACAGAGAAGGTTACAATGAAAAACAAAAGAGATGAAGGCAGCTCTATAAATGCAAAATGAAGAGTGATGACTCCCAAGCCTGAGGTCAGGAAAGGTATCAGAAAGGAGACAAGTCTTAGACTGGAGACCATGGCTCAGGAGGAGTGGCAGGCAGGTGTGCATTATATAATAAATCTGCCAAACTTAGCACAGCAAGCAAAATTAATGTTGCTGGCTGGAGGTTAGATGGACAATGCAGTCTGGCCAACTAAAAGCCCAGAGAGGGGCTGGGGCATCAGGGTATTCCATCTTTCCTTTTCCCTCCTGTGTTTCCACCTTCAAAAATATAGGCAGCCTGGGACCTCCCTGGTGGTCAAGTGGTTGGGACCCTGCATTTCCACTGCAGGAGGCCCAGGTTTGATTCCTGGCTGGGGAGCTGGGATCCTGCAAGCCGAGTGGTACAGGCAAAAAATATTTTTAAAAGTATAGACAGCCCTAAAGTCCTTGCCTCAAGGCAGAAGTCACAAGCAACTTAGGACTCCACAGGTCCCATTTCCAAAGTCTGAACATCTTGGATTTAGGCTAGAACTCTCAAGAAAGGTATTCGGACCAAAAGAGAATAGCCTAGAATGAGCTCTCCCTGGGCTGTGGGGCGAAAAAAGGCAGAGGTGTCCAGGGATTCCCTTGCAGAGGCTATTTGTAATACAGTAGGAAGGACCACTTGGGAAGCAGCCAGATTCTAGAAGGGAAAGGAATGTAGTACATCAGGGGCTTCTTAGGTGGCACTGGTGGTAAAGAACCCACCTGCCAATGCAGGCAACGTAAGAGACGCGAGTTCAATCCCTGGGTCAGAAAGATCCCCTGGGGGAGAGCATGGCAACCCACTCCAGTATTCTTGCCTGGAGAATTCCATGGACAGAGGAGCCTGGCAGGCTACAGTCCACAGGGTCACAAAGAGTCAGACATGACTGAAGCGATTTAGCATGCATACATGTAGTACATCAAAGCACATGAGATTCTACATGACTGCCCAGGAGTCCCTGCTACAGGGACTCAGCGGAGAGGGAAATGCAGGGAAGCAGTGGAGAGCTCCAGGAAGATGCTTCATAACCAGGGAGAATTCCTCCCATCACTTTGACTCTACTGAGAAAATGTGAGGTTAAAGTTTCTAAAACTCAGTAAAATGGAGGCTCAAAATAAAAGTTTATTTTCATACACCTGGATTTGTGGATAGAGTCATACCAGTCTCCTTACAGAGGGCCTAAAGGTAAAGATGGAGAGGTCTGAAGCAGTTTCTGAGCTTGAGTCCAGCTCCTCTGCCAATGTTCATGGGTAGGCAGTCTCTTAGGATGGCTCCTAATGATCCTCACCCCGCCCGCCACCTGTGGGATTCACAGTCAGAGTGGTCCCGTCACAACTCTACCAGCACTGGTCTCCTTGAGACCAAGAGCATATGGCAGAAGAGAGGATGTACCACTGCTGGGATTAGGTTATAAAAAGACTGTGGCTCTGCCTTGGGATCGCCCCCCTCCTCTCTCTCTCTCTCCCCTCCCCCCGGTATCACTCTGTATGGGAGAAGGAAGCTGCCACACTGTGAACAGTTCTAGGAGAGGCCCAGGTTGTAAAGAGTAGAAGCCCCCGGACAATAGCTAGTAAAGAACTGAGGCCTTCAATCCAAAAGACTGCAAGTAACTAGGGCTGCCCCTGACCATGTGAGTGAACTTGGAGGCAGATTCACTGCAGATTCACTTGACTGCAGATTCACTTGACTGCAGCCCCAAGGGGCATCCTGACTCTGGAGACTCTGAGCCAGAATCCCCTAGCTAAGCTGCTCCCAGATTACTGACCCTTAACAACTGTGAGATAGGGACTTCCCTGGTGGTCCAGAGGTTAAGAATTCACCTTTCGGTGCAGGGGACATGGGTTCAATCTCTGGTCTGGGAACTAAGATCCCACATGCCTCAGGGCAACTAAGCCACAGCTAAAGAGCCTGCATCGCAAGTATGAGAGACGCCCAGTAAGCCTGTGCGGCAGCAAACAATGAAAGATTCCGAGTGTCGCAAAGAAGTTCCTGTGCGTCCCAACTAAGACCAGACACATCTAAATATATATATATATATATATATATAATTTTTCTTTTTTGACAACTGTGAGACAATAAATGTTTGGCATTTTAACTTGTTAAGTCTGGGGGTGATTTGTAACACGAGAGTAGATAACGTATTTAGCCCAACCTCAGTCAATAAACTGGGTGCTGAACCCAGTGAATTAGATGATTGGCCCACAACAAGCACAGAAATGTTGCTTTTTTCCTGCCCAGAAGCTGCCATAAATCCTGTGCCAGAGAAGCTGGTTCAGGAGAGAGAAGTGGATGCGGCAGATAGAGGGGGATGCTGAGCCATGCTCTGTGCTTGGTGCCCCAGGTGTTCCAGTTGCTGTACAGAATTTGGTCAGTGTGTCAGAAGAAGGAAGTGTGCCTTCGTGGCTTACACCAGTTGAGGAACCAAGGGTTCCCAGGCAAGCTTTCAGCCAAAGAAAGCCCCACAAGCTGGGCCACACAGGAACTCACACCACACTGGGTGATTTAAGGTAAAGACTGATTTTCAAGAGCAGAAAATCTTTGCTAGTCACTTCTTTCCTCCCACTCATTTTTTTTTTTAACACAGAAGGGGAACATTTGCTGGTTGGTTTTTTTTTTTTTTTCCAATTGCCTAGAGCCTTAGCATCTGCCCTCATGTCATTGGGATTTGAGGATTATGGCACTTGATGATTTTTAAAGTAGCCATTAATCCCTTAGCTCTATACTGCTCAATACTTACTTCAATGACACATCAGAAATGATCATCAGCTGTGATCACTGAAGGGTTAACTCAATACTTCATCTCCTGACATGCCTAACATTTGTTCTCCACAGTCTATGAAGCTCCTAGGATCTAAGAGAGAGGTTGAGGTGGGAAACCTGGAACCCAACCCTCTCTAGAGAGATCTTCCATGGCCTCCCCTTCAGTATCCTCCAGTGCCCAGGGGTACCCTTCTGTCTTGGGAGACATCTCACAGGTGGATATTTCCAGAACACTGCCAGTGACCTCCCTAAATCATGGGATGCGGCCAAAACCACTACAGCTGTTTCCACTAGAAAAGCATACAAACCTCAACAAACTCACTTTGGACCCTGAAACTTAAAGGGACTCCTCCAAATTAACACAGGGCTTCCTCTCCCCTTCATCTTCACTCTGATGGTTCTTCTTTGCAACCTTGTGACAAGGCGTCCACTCACAAAGGACTGAGTTTTAAGCCCTTATCTGGAAGCTAGCAAGCTGAGAAGTACTGAAGGTGAGCTGTGGAATCAGAGCAAGGGCAATTCATGATGAGCTGTCTTTGTCAAGTGTTAAGAAAGATCAAAGTCAGTGACCAGTGACCTTTTATCACTGGGTGTTTACATGGGCTGAGTTGACCTGACAGGCAATGCAAAACTTCTTGCATCAATCTCTGTTTGCGTCCACTGGCATGTAGGAGCTTCTGCTTCTCTACTATAGGAAGAGGAAGAGGTTTGGGTGGGCCAGTAAGGGTATGAGAGAAAGCCAACCAAGACAGGAACCAGAGGTGGTGTGGAGACAGGTCTTCTCCTGGCCCCCTGATGGATCTGAACACCTGCGGGTAGAGACATAGGGGCCATCACCTTCCCGTTGCATCTAATCTGTGACTTATACATTGGCCTTGTCAGAACCTTATTCCACTTATTTCCCAAAAGCCTGCAAAAAAATTAATTTCTGGCTTGTGCTTGAGAACAAATAGATTTCATGTCCCTAGAGTAAGCCTAGGGTTGTGAGGCTTTGGAATTTTGATTCTCTATAACAGCTCATCTATTTCCTTCAGTCCCCCAATGTGATGCCTGTAGCCCATTCAAAGTTGCAAGTACTTCAGAGAGTGGGGGCTGGCACTTGGTTGGTGAAGCTTAGTCATGCTGCCAGAGCCTCATTTTCATTAATAATATATTAATTATTAATAGATATAAATAATATAATTTACAATTATATTATAATTATAATAATGTATTAATACCTCTGGCTTTTCCAGAGGTTCCTCTTCCCTCCTTCACGGTCAGATCACACACTTAGCAAGAAAATTTTAGGAGCCTCTTGTAGGTTATCAACCCAAGGCCTCTTGACGTTGAAGATGCCTATTCCCACAGGATAATGGTTTCTAAGCTGATTCTCAAGCCAAAATTATAAGAATCCCAATGTATAGAATAGCTGTGAGTGGAAATTTTGATTAAATGAGGGGCCATGGCATCCAGAGTCCCACCAAACTGCGTTAGAAACCATATAGTGACATCAGATGGTATCTTTAAATGTGCCAAATGGATCCCCTTGGTTCTGTTGCCCAGGCTGATGTCTATTTTGTTTTTTTAGAATGACATTCAATTATAGGGTGTGCTATATCTCTAAGACAAGTACAGTCTCCAGGTCCAGCAAAAGCACCATGGGGAGATGACCATGGGGACCCAGTCAAAGATGCTCTGGTGCCTGTGATGGCAACATGGCAGTGGTTTAAGCTGCTGCAAGTTTCAGGGTCTGGTGCAGTACTGCCTACGTTGCCACTTGTAACTCTTTCAGGGGACCAGTTCTGTGATGCTATTTGGGGGTATTGCTCCTGGCTGTGAAGCCTCCAAATCTGACTTTTCGTCCTTCCTGCAAATTACTTTATTTTCTGCTGAGGTTAGCCAGAATCAGTACATGCAAACCGAAGAACCCAAACCCTGCCTTTCAATGACCACCAACAGAAAGACAAAGGAAGAGAAGTTACTACAGAAGAAAAAGACTCCAATGTCTCCCCAGACAGAAACTGGCTTGAGGCACCCTTTCCCCCTGGAGGGAACCCTCCATTTCCAGTGGCTTGAGATCCCTGCTTGGTGCATGGTTCTTTCAGTTCCAGCCATGACCACTGTCTCAAGGGCGGGGCACATACCTAGATGGGGTGGTCTAGCAGAGACAGAAGATCGATGGTCCTGAGGGGCTAGCTGAAAGGTGGAGGGAGAGGCCCTACTGCTAATTAATACAATATAAAGAATGGTCCAAAAGAGCCATTTTCCCACCACATAAAGCACTTTCTGCATCAGGTGCCTCAGGTGATCCCCTGCCTGAGCACTGCTCCCTGAAGCAGAGCTGAGATAGAACTTGCCTGCTGGTTGTGCAATTGACAAGGCTCCTAGGGATGGGCAGTGAGGGGAAGGGAAGTGTGAGGAGAGGAGGATGAAAAGCCATCCCCAGATGTGTCCTCATCAATGACTGGTCACACTGTGGGCAGGGGGTCACAGTGGTATCTGGGACCTAACCCCTGCACACTGGGTTGCACATACGGCCACAGGAGGTGGGCTCCCACAGGCCCCCCAGGCTGTGGGAGCAGCCCCAGTGTAGGCACAGCCCTGCCAGTAGAAGGTGCTGACTCCTGGGAACTGAACACACCAGCAGTGGCTGGAATCAGAGGCCCCCCAGTGGGATGTGAGGCAAGTAAGATATCTAATATCCCTCCACTGCTTCTCTCATGGCACTCCATGCATTTCAGAAGGTTATACCATGTGCATGTCTGTTAAGAAGGATAGCTGCCTGGCACTTCCCTGGAAGTCCAGTAGCTAAGACTCCATGCTAATATTCCACTGATAACTTGAAGCTCTTGTTATGTGTCAAATTTTCCCAATTATCAGAACTGTTTGCCTTAAGTTTTTTTACAGCTAGATTTGAGAGTTGTCTCATCTTCTCCTAGGGAAAGCCCTTTATCAAAATTGCCAGCATGAAAGTAATAATAAAACAAAGTCTGAGGGCAAGGAGGGGCAATTGTGACCTTGGACCATACTTATGTAATAATCTCTCTGAATTTATTACCCTTAGCAAAGTATAGAATTATAAATGAAAGAAAGAGCTTGAGGTTTGTACGTTTCTTTTCTTATAAACAAGTATATATTAATTTCATTCTTCATTCCTAGTGATATCACAATACTGACACAGTCACTGAACACTTTTTTGTGTCAGCAAAAAACCTCTCTGTACATCTACAACAAGCTCACTCAGTTAACCAGTTTTGCTCAAGTCCATGAAGTGAAGGTGAGCTGTTACAATTTTCTTCCTACAAGGAGAGTGATTCAAATAGCACACACAGATCTGGACGTTAAATATGGTAGCTAGTAGATTGTAACGTCTGCGTCATAGATCTACCCCCCACATAGAAGTTACAAGGTGGTCTTAATACAAGCTGAACTGTCACTCACAAGTAGTGGTGCTGACTCAGGGAAGCAGCAGCCTAATCTAGTGCCTGGTGTGCTGCAGTCCATGGGGTCACAAAGAGTCGGACACAACTGAGTGACTGAACTGACTGAATCTAGTGCTCAAGTCAGAAACTGCCCAAAGTGGTTACCCTGAACTCACCTGGCCCTTCCAATTATTCTTTTGCCCAGAGACAGCTCTCCATGAAATCACACTAAACACATCAAAGCATCTTGCATCAGACTGTAGCACTGATGTGTCAACAAAGCTCCAAGTTCACACTTGTGCCAGTATATACTGGTGTCTAAACGCTTATAACTTTGTTTTCTCAGAGTAGCCGAAGAATTGATGCTTTTGAATCATGGTGCTGTAGAAGACTCTCGAGTCCCTTGAGCAGCAAGGAGATCAAATCAGTCCATCCAAAAGGAAATCAACCCTGAATATTCATTGGAAGGACTGATGCTGAAGCTCCAATACTTGGGCCACCTGATGCAAAGAACTGACTCATTAGAAAAGACCCTGATGCTGGGAAAGATTGAAGGCAGGAGGAGAACGGGACAAGAGAGGATGAGATGGTTGGATGGCATCACTAACTCAATGAACATGAGTTTGAGCAAGCTCCAGGAGTTGGTGATGAGCAAGGAAGCCTGGTGTGCTGGAGCCCATGGGGTCACAAAGAGTCAGACATGACTGAACAACTGAACAACAATAACAATTTGGGAGAAAAAATATTATCCCTTGTCTGACTTTAAAGAACATGGGCATGCTGTGTGTAACAGACCAACATATGATATAAAAGAGTGCTATGTGAAATCTAGAAAAATGGTACAGATGAATCAATTTGCAGGGCAGAATAGAGACACAGATGAGAACAGACACATGTGGACACAGGGTTTGGAAGAAAAGGGAATGGAATGAATTGGGCCATTGGGATTGACGTGTAAACACTACTGTGTGTAGAACCGATAGCTAGTGGGAAGCTGCAGGGAGCTCAGATTGGTGCTCTGTGGTGACCTAGATGGGTGGGGTGGGGAGGGCAGGGGAAGGATATGTATACATATAGCTGATTCACTTCGCTATACAGTAGAAACAATACAACACTGTAAAGCAACTATACCCCCTCCCCCTTAAAAAAAAAAAAAGAAAGAGTGCTATGGGAAACACATCAGTGGGCACAGCAGTTGCCAGGGAAGGAACAATGAATGTGTACTGATGTTTTATCATGGAGAGTAACACCTCTCTCCCCTCCTTTTAGAAGACTGCTTCCCCACACCCCTCCAGACACAGGATTCAGTCGGCCTGCCAATCCTAGACTGAGCTGACCGGTGATTTGTCACTTGTCCCTGCCCTGTCTCAGTTCAGGCCAATCTGAGTCCATTCCGGGGATTCTACTTACTGAATTTGTCAAGGAAACGCTCTTTTCCCTCTCTGATCAGATGGCTATAAAAAATCTGTCTGGAGCTGCCTAAAGCTTTGGTTCTGTTTTCCTAAGCACAGGAAGCCTGGGAGGAAAAAAAAAATCAGGAGGCAAAAAGAGGTGGATACGAAAGCAGGGGAATACCAATGACATCAAGTCTCTCAGTCTAGTCACCCTTAGATCAGCATCACCCACACCCCACCTCTTCTTGGGAAAAGGCTGGAACTTTACAGAGTGCTTCATAAACGGGTATATTAATACAAGTTGGGTATGGAGGGTTAAGACCCTGGATGCATATTAAGAAAAAGGAGCATGAGGGGACACGAAGAGGAACAATGATCAGACCAAAGAGGCAGGTGTGTAAAGCAACTGTGCTCTATTAAAAATTATTTTAAAAATAAACAAATGGATAAATAAAAAGAGGCAGGTGTGCTGTCCAGGAACGGGAGAAATAATTGATCACAAACTGTATACCGGATGGTATACTTTATGGTATTGTTGGAATAAATACATTCTAAATCGGTTCAGGTTTTTACAGTAAAGGCTGAAAAGTTCCCCTCTCACACCTGTTTCACAACCACTCAGTTCCCATTCCTAGAGGAAATCGTAATGATCAGTCGCATATCACAGAGCAATTTTTTGCGTACATAGCCATGTACATAACTATTCTAGAAAGCTTTGAATGCCAAGACAACATACTTGGTCTGCATTTAGTTGGCAATAGGGAAACAGTAGTATTACCTTCATGAGGTATAATTTACATATAAAATACATAGTGTAGTTTTTAAAAGACTGACACAGCAAGAAGTACGTTTGCAGGTGATCTGGCTACCAGAAGGGTTTAGAATTTTACTGGGTGGGCTTAATAGCATATTTGAAATGACCCAGAAAAAAAGAATATGGCCTGTGGTAAAAATCAAAATGTCTCAGTTCAGTTCAGCCCAGTCGCTCAGTCGTGTCTAACTCTGTGCAATCCCGTGGACTGCAGCACACCAGGCCTCCCTGTCCATCACTAACTCAAAATGTCTAACATGGGTGTAATTAGAGTCCCAGAAAGAGAGAAGACACAGGGCACAAAATATTTGAAGAAATAAAACTCCAAATTTCCAACTTGATAAGAAATGTGAATTTACAGATTGAAGAAGTTTAGTTAGTTCTAAGTGGGATAAGTACAAACAAACCACCCATAGCACTAGGCACTGCTGAAAACCAAAGAATAAGGAAATTTTGAAATAAGCCTCACAAAAAGGATATTTTACACACAGAAAAGCAAAATTAAAAATTATGGTTTATGTCTCATCAAAAATAATGGAGGCCAAAAGTCAAAGAAAATGGTCAAACCCAGAATTCTATATCCAGTCAAAATAAACCATTCAAGAATAAAGGCAAAATAAAGACATTTTTAAATAAACAAAATGAAAAAAATTCAAATTCATTACCCGCAGACCTGTTCCACAGGAAATGTTAAATAATGTTCTTCATACTGAAGAAAAATAATACCAGATGGAAACATGGATCTTCAAGAAGGAATAAAGAACACCAAAAATAGAAAATACATGGGCAAACATGAAACAGTATTTTGCCTTACTTAAATAAAATACATACGACAATATGTATAAAGCAGCAGTGTTACACTGAACTGGGGCCTGTAAAACATGTGGACATGACATATGTGCATGTATGTGTGTACATATATACACACACAAGTATACACACACGTATATATGCAGGCATGCATGCGTGTGCACATATACACACACAACTCTCATATAAAAGATAAGGTGGGTAAATGGAAGTACATGACTACAAGGCACAGTTTAGGTGAGATGGTATGATATTAGCTCAAATTAAATTGTGAAAGGGCTTCCCTGTATAGCTCAGCTGGTAAAGAATCTGCCTGCAATGCGAGAGACCTCAGTTCGATTCCTGGGTCAGGAAGATCCACTGGAGAAGGGATAGGCTACCCACTCCAATATTCTTGGGCTCCCCTAGTGGCTCAGCTGGTAAAGAATCCACCTTGCAGTTAAGAAGATCTATTAATATGCAATCCCTAGGGCAACCACGTTCATGCATTGTAGAAGGAAATGGCAACCCACTGCAGTGTTCTTGCCTGGAGAATCCCAGGGACGGGGGAGCCTGGTGGGCTGCCGTCTATGGGGTCGCACAGAGTCGGACACGACTGAAGCGACTTAGCAGCAGCAGCAGGGCAACCACTAAAATAAAAACCAGCATGTAAAAATAGAATTCAAAAAATTATTTAAACACAGATGATAAGAAGGGCAGAATAGAGGAATAAAATACAACTAAGACAAGCAGAATACAAATAGCAAAATGGCAAACCTCAATCTAACCCTATCAATAACTAGATGTAAGCGGACTAAACACTCTAATTAAAAGGCAGAGATTATCTGAGAAAAGTAAGATATACCTAACATACTATCTGTAGGAGACATTTCATATATATATATATATATATATATACACACACACCTGCACATACAGGTTTAAAGTAAACCTATAGAAGAGCATATACCCTGAAAACAGTGAGGGTAACAAAATTAGAATGGTTACACATCAGATAAGGTACTCTTTATGACAAAGAGAAATGCCTTTAAGATGAGGAGAAATACTATCAGTAAAGAAGAATATTTCAAATTACAAAAGGGTCAACTCAGGGGGAAAAAATGTCATAACCATGCATAAACCAAATAGAATGTGCAAGTACAGCATATCTCGCTTTATTGCACTTTGCAGATACTAAGGTTTATTTTGTTTTTGCACAAATTGAAGGTTTGTGGCAACCCTGTGTTGAGCATGTCTATCAGTACCATTTTTCCAACACCATTATTTTTTTCTATCTGGTAGAAAAAAATTTTAATAGTTATTTTTTTTTAGAAAAGTTTTAGTTTCACAGCAAAAAAAAAAATTAAAAAACAGGAAGAGATTTCCCATACACCTCCCCCCACCAAAGTATATTTTCCCCCATTATCAACTTCTCCCAACACAGTAGTACATTTGAGCCTAAGCTTGTGTTGACACATTATCAACCCAAAGTCCATAACTAACATTAGTGTTCACTCTTGGAGTTGTATATTCTATGCTTTTGAATTTTTTAATTAAAGTGTGTACATTTTTAATATAATACTATTGTACAATAATATAATACAATACTATTGTATTCTAATACTATTGTATTGTATTCTGTTCTTTGGCAATGCCAAAGAACGCTCAAACTACCGCACAATTGCTCTCATCTCACATGATAGCAAATTAATGCTCAAAATTCTCCAAGCCAGGCTTCAAGAGTACATGAACTTATAGATGTTCAAGCTGGATTTAGAAAAGGCAGAGGAACCAGAGACAGATTGCCAACATCTGTTGGATCATCGAAAAAGCAACATCTACTTCTGCTTTACTGACTACACCAAAGCCTTGGCCTAGGTGGATCACAACAAACTGTGGAAAATTCTTAAAGAGATGGGAATATCAGACTACCTGACCTGCCTCCCGAGAAATCTGCATGAAGGTCAAGAAGCAACAGTTAGAACTGGACATAGAATAACAGATGGGTTCCAAATAGGAAAAGGTGTACATCAAGGCTGTATACTGTCACCCTGCTTATTTAACTTATATGCAGAGTACATCATGAGAAATGCCAGGCTGAATGAAGCACAAGCTGGAATCAAGATTGCAGAAATATCAATAACCTCAGATATGCAGATGACACCACCCTTATGGCAGAAAGTGAAGAACAAAAGAACCTCTTGATGAAAGTGAAAGAGGAGAGTGAAAAAGTTGGCTTAAAACTCAACATTCAGAAAACGAGAATCATGGCATCTGGTCCCATCACTTCTTGGGAAATAGATGGGGAAACAGTGGAAGCAGTGTCAGACTTTATTTTGGGGGGCTCCAAAATCACTGCAGATGGTGACTGCAGCCATGAAATTAAAAGACGCTTACTCCTTGGAAGAAAAGTTATGACCAACCTAGATAGTATATTCAAAAGCAGAAACAGTACTTTCCTGACTAAGATCCGGCTAGTCAAGGCTATGGTTTTTCCTGTGGTCATGTATGGATGTGAGAGTTGGACTGTGAAGAAAGCTGAGCACCAAAGAATTGATGCTTTTGAACTGTGGTGTTGGAGAAGAGTCTTGAGAGTCCCTTGGACTGCAAGGAGATCCAACCAGTCCATTCTGAAGGAGATCAGCCCTGGGATTTCTTTGGAAGGAATGATGCTAAAGCTGAAACTCCAGTACTTTGGCCACCTGATGCAAAGAACTGACTCATTTGAAAAGACCCTGATTCTGGGAAAGATTGAAGGTGGGAGGAGAAGGCGATGACAGAGGATGAGATGGTTGGATGGCATCACCAACTCAATGGACATGAGTTTGAGTAAACTCTTGGAGTTGGTGATGGACAGGAAGGTCTAGCGTGCTGCAGTCCATGGCGTCACAAAGAGTTGGACATACTGAGCAACTGAACTGAATACTTAACAGACTATGATATAGTATAAACATAACTTTTATAACCACTGGGAAACCAAAATATTCATATGACTCACTTTATTGCAGTGTTCTGGACCAAACCTGCAGTATCTCCAAGGTATGCCTGTACATGAAGCAAGAGTAGATAAAACTATAAGAGAAAAATAAGTCCATAATCAGAGTTGGATTTTTTTCCCAATACTCCATCAGTCAGTGATAGGAAAACTAGACAAAAAACAAAAGTCAGTAAGGATAGAGATTTGAACATTTCTATTGGCCAATTTGACCAAAGTGTAGAAGATTACCAACAGCTGCAGAATACATGATATACAGTGATCAACACTGATCATGGGCTGGACCATAAACTGAGTCTCAGTAAATTCAAAAGATGAAAATCATACATATATCTTGTGTCTCTGCCCATATGGAATTAAAAATACCTAGAAGGAAAAAAAATCTGGAAGCTAAATAGCATACGTCTAAATGAGTCAACGGAGAAGGCAATGGCACCCCACTCTAGTACTCTTGTCTGGAAAATCCCATGGACGGAGGAGCCTGGTAGGCTGCAGCCCATGAGGTCGCTAAGAGTTGGACACGACTGAGTGACTTCACTTTGACTTTTCACTTTCATGTATTGGAGAAGGAAATGGCAGCCCACTCCAGTATCTTGCCTGGAGGATCCCAGGGATGGGGGAGCCTGGTGGGCTGCCGTCTGTGGGGTCGCACAGAGTTGGACACGACTGAAGTGACTTAGCAGCAGCAGCAACAAACGAGTCAAAGAAGAAACAAGGAAATTATGAAATATTTTGAAGTGAATAAAATAAAGCAGATTAGGTATCAAGGACCCCCATTTTCTTAATAAACCTCACCTGCTGCTGGGTTTTTACTCAAACTATCAATACTTGAATCTTTTTAATTAATTACTTTTGAGTGTGTGAAACACTAACATGATTCTTAAAGCACTGAAGGAGGTTATGAGAAGACATGAACTCTGACCCCTGAACTGGACCCAAGCAAATGGGAGCCTCCAACCCACTCCCCTGTCCTTGGACTTTACATTCCACTTGCATTCCCCAAGCTAGAAGCTGCCCAAGGAAGACGTAGCCTTGAGGAAGGAATGTGTTGTTTGGATCATCTGAACAGTACACAGGACTGGACCCAGTTAAATCTTCCATATAAACTTTTAAGGCTCTGTAAGGCAGATGTGAAGATCTATGCATTTTGCAGCTGCCCAAGATAGACTCATAAGTCAGTCCCCTTGCTTATGAAACCTTTACCAGTCAATCAATTTTCTTGTTATTTAGTCACTCAGTCGTGTCTAACTCCTTGAGACCCCCATGGACTGTAGCCCACCAGGCTCCCCTATCCATGGGATTTTCCACGCAAGAATACTGGAATGGGTTGCCATTTCCTTCTCCACAGAGTCTTCCTGACCCAGGGATCAAACCTACATCCTCTGCATTGCAGATGCTTCTTTACCACTGAACCACCAGGGAGGCCAATTAATCAGTCAAGCATATTAAAACATGTATGATGCACCTAAAACAGTTTAGTGGCTCAAAGGCAAATTAGAGCTATAAATGTTTATCTTAGAAAGTTCCATTAAAATAGCTATTAAAGAACAAAGTCAACCCAAAGCAAGTAGACTATAAGAGAATAATTTTATGAAATTGAAGAAATTAATGAAGACTAATAGAGAAAATACAAAAACAGAAAATGAAGATGAAAACTTGGTTCTAATAATAAAAGATTTAAAAATTGATAAACTTCTAGCTATACTAATCAAGAAAATAAAAACACAACTTACCAATATCAAGAATGAAAAACATTAAAAGGATAAGCAAATACTATGAACTTTATGATAAATTAAATAATTTAGATATAATGAATCAAGTCTATAAATAACAAACTTTATGATAAATTAAACAATTTAGATATAATGAACCAAGTCTATAAATAATATAACTTATTAAAGCTGATACAAGAAGAAATATGAAATGTGAATGCCAATATCTATAAAAGAAATTAACTATTAAAGTTTCTCAAAAACAAGTCTCCAGATCCAGATGGTTTTATTAGCATATTCTATCAAACATTTAAGAAAAAAAAAAAACAGCAGTCTTACACAATCTCTTTCAGAAAATGGAGTAGAAATATTTTAACTTATTTTATGGAACCAACATTTCTCCAATACCAATACTAAACAAAGATAATACAGGGAAAGTTTCTATAGACCAGTATCTCTAATGAACATACATGCAAATATCCTTAGCAAAATATTAATAAAACAATATATCATGAATAAATGGAGTTTATGCCTAGAATGCAAAGTTGGCTTAAGATTGGAAACCATTCAATAAAATATGCCATATTTACGTAACAAAGGGAAAATCACATGATTATTTAAATATACACAAAAAAGTTTAATAAAATCCTACATCAATTCATGAAGAAGCAAACACTCAGCATACTAGGAGTAGCAGGGAATTTCCTCTGTCCGAAAATGCATCAACATAATACCTATAGCCAACATCACACTCAGGAATGAAATGCTGAATGTTTCCTCCGTATAGTCAGTGACAGAGCAAGGATATCCACTCTTACCATTTCCATTCAACATGGTACTCAAAACACAAGGAAAAGCCATCATGATCATAAGAAAAAGATCAAATATTTTCTTTTCAAAGAAGACTATGTAGAAAATTTCCAATTACTAGAACAAGTAAATTTAGTTAGGTCACAAAATATAAAGTCAACATTGAAACAGATTAATTGTATATCTACATCTTAAATGAAGAACTAAAATGTAAACACGGTACTATTTACAACAGCTTTCCAACTTCCTTGGCATTAGATGTGGTCTTTGACCAAACTTGGCCAATGAGACTGAACAGAGGTGACTGCACTGCTCTAGGCATGACCCAGATAATCCTCCCAGTGGAATCCTTAGTCCTCTCTCCCCTTCCTCATTACCAGAAACCTTGGTAACCTTGGTCTGAAGATAACAGAGCTACAAAGATCATTGCCTGAATCCTTAGAGCCCTGCCTTAGGAGAGAGGGGCCTGATCGCAGGAGGAATTTTCGTTACTAATAATAAATTCACTGTGTTTGGTCCATTAATTCATATTACGTTAACTAATACAGTGAGAATCACTTGGGGATCAGATAAGAAAATACTCTAGAACACCAGGCTGCAGATATATGCCAGGAATAAGATATATCCACGCAGCTGTGCATCCATCTTAAACAAGTACTGAGTGGAAAGACTGAGATCCACAATGTGGCCCCACTTACATAATTTGGAATACATTCCACTGTATGTTGAAAGAGTCACACATATATAGGAACATATTAGTAAATGCATTAGAAAGGTTAGGGTGGAATGGGGGTGGATTTTAGGAACAAGGGGGAGAACAAGTAACCATGAAAGGATACTCAACTCAGCCACTGCAAGGAGACAACACAAAAAAAACAACAGATTGGAGATGGGGAGTGTGAGAGTACATGCTTATATTAAGAGGCGATATGAACAGGGAACTACATTCAATACCTAACAATAACCTGTAATGGAAAAGAAAACAAACACAAACACACATACATATAACTCAATCGCTTTGCTGTATATCTAAAACGTTGTAAATCAACTATACTTCAATACAAAAATTAATAAAATAAAAATTTTAAAAAGAAGTTGTATGTGGTGAGCAAAGTCATGGATTGTTTAAAAATGTTAAGGATTGTTTAATAGTGGTCTGTTTAAAAATGTGTTTATATTATTAAACAATAATAGTGATTATTTAATAATGGCACAGTCCGTTTTTGCAGAAACAACAAATAAAATATACTCAAGGAAAGCGCTTTGATATTCACTGTCACATTCACAAAATGTGTGTATTTTCTGGTAGATGCAAAAACTCATACATCATAACAGTGCTTGTCTATGCTTTTCCAAAAAAACTTTTGTTAGCAACAGTAATATGATAACCCAGGTACCATTAAGGGGCACCTCAGAACAGTATTGTTAGGATTGAGACCATCTTCCACTTAACCAAAACCTCTTCTCTGGATCTGTAAAGGAACTGCAAAGAACCCAGAACACACACCACATGCAGTGATTCACAGCTGGCCTTTAATCCTCTTCTGAAAACAAACTGCTCAAGACAGGACATTTTCAAGTGGCGTGCGTGAGAAGATCCAACCCCTTAATAATCCTCCTGTTTTAAGTCCCCATGTAAGAGAAAAGAGGCACAATACCAGTTTGGCCATTTAATCCTTGAATTATGTATAATTTTAGATGAGGCTTTTAGACGAGAGACTCATCTTTGTGTCTAACTGCTGGAAAGGGTGCTGTAAAAATACACTTAAGACCCCGTGGAAAAAGCAACAGCCATTAAAGTTGTACGACTACTTAAAGAAAAACTGATAATTGAATGAGACCACAGTGCTCACACCAGGATTTCATGTAAGAGGACAAAATGAATGATCCGGGAAAAGATAGTCATAATGTTTTTGGATCATTACTGACTTTGGCAATAAAATGTTTCAACACACACTTGCTGGCTCTGCACTGCAGCGAATCTCAAGACTTCAATGCATCAGCATCTGTGCACCATGGGAACTTTGTAAAGATGTGAAGATAAAATGCCTTACCTGTGAAAGAAACCCTTGCAACTTGCTGAGGACACAGTGGTTGATCAACACCCATGGCAAACGGTCTGCAGATGAAAACCCAGAATTAGGCCACAGGGCAGAGGCAGGTAGGGAGCACTATTTAAGCCAAAACGTGAAATCTTCCCTTTGAATTGTTCTGGGACAAAGTGGATGGGGACAGGGAACAGGTTAGGAAAGATTCCTAGCTCCCTCCTAAAACTCTTTTTTCAAACTGTTAAGACTTGTAAACTCCAGAGCAAAACTGGTGCCTAGCATCCTGGTAGGAAATAGCCTTTGGCACAGCACCATCTAGTGGTGTCCAGAAGGACTTAAAGCTCTTTATTTCCTTTTTATTCAAACTCCTTGGAGGGGAGGAAGGTGAGTTTATGCATCCTGGGAACCTATTTTCTTTGCATTCTAGCCCCTCCTTGAATGGGGAACCCTCCACTGGACTTCCATGATGGCAGTGCAGACTTCCCTCATTTGAATGAATCTTCCCACTTTTCATCATCTTAGGTTTCGGGGGACTGCCCGTGAAGGGTCAAGTCTTGGGAGCTGCTCGGCAGGTTATGCAGAGCCTTAGGCATGTTCCTAAGCTCCCTGTCCCGCCACCCTGAAGAATTTTTATAGCCCTTAAGGCTCCAGGATGTCCAGTTCCTGCAACATGTCCTAGAAGATAGATTATCTTATTATGTACACAATGGTAAGGGTCTGGTGATTGTATCCTGAGATTAAAAACAACCTTGTAAATGTCATAAGTCACGTACTTTATCCTATATATACTGCAGCACAATAAAGAAAGGCATCAGCCATTTTGGTCTGATCCTCTCAACCCCATCTTTTGTCTCTCTCTTATTTTCTTAGCGGGGACGCTCCGTTCTCTCCCTGTGCAGGTGCGACTTTTGTTTGTGCTAGCCGCGGCATTAGGTGAGGATAATAACATTTATCCCCAAGTTTGTTGTGAGGCTAAAAGTGCCCATACATGCAGTACTCCTGTCCATGTCTGGTATAAAACAAGCACTCAGATGTCTTTGCCAGCAACCAGTGTTAGAGCCAATGATGTTCCTACACTGAAAAACTCAACTCACCATGCATTAGAGCTCACTCAACCAAGCAATCTAGGCTTGTCAGGTGGTCCTCCCACAAACACAGGTGGCTGAGAACACTGTTGGAGGCTGCAGTACTTCCATGGAGCAAGAGCAGAAGGTAGATGAAAAAAGCTTCTATTCTTTCCTTGATTTTCAGGATCATTACAGGTTTGTTTTGTTTTGGTTTTGGCTGTGCCAGGTCTTAGTTGCAGCATACATGCAGGATCTTTTTAGTTACAGTGTGTGGAATCTCATTCCCTGACTAGGGATCGAACCCAGGCCCCCTGCATTAGAAGCATGGAGCCTCAGCCACTGGACCACCAGGTGAATCCCAGGACTGCTACTCTTTCCAGCATCCCCAAACAGAAGGATGATTTTGAACATTTTTGGTTTTAAAAACACCTCTGGGAATCCAGTGTTTCTGGCTCACCAAAAAAAGCCCGCACACAACATTTTACAGTTGACTTTGTGTGTTAGTGGGTAGTTCACTGATCCCCAAAGCTTATTTCCATGAACCCCAAGTTTAACACTGCCTCCTTATAGAAGGTGATCTGGAAACAGATGAGGGAGACTTTTCCCCCCTCCAGCCCACTTTTGAGCTCAATCTCCAGAAGCAAGGGGGTCACAAAGGGGCTGGAGGGGGAAAATGTTCCCTCTCCTTCCTCTCAACCAAGAAAATGTGCTTCAAGAATGCCCTTGGGCAGTGTGATAGCTCTATGCGGAGGATGAAAGGTTTACGAAATACACTGACATTATCTGTCAGATAATTTAGAATTTTAAACAATAAAGTGAACAGCTGCCCAGGCTTGCCAGCAGGCCTGGCCACCTATATCTGCCTGAAAACCACAGCTTCTACTAAAGAACTATCTGAGTAAGGTGACCAGAGCTGTAGCCCACTGGCAACCACAGGGCTTTCCCCACCCACCTCCAGTCACTCCTGGGCCATGGTTGCTTGTTGGATCATACAATACCTCGTCCAAATTCAAAAGCTGTGCATGGCTCACTGTGATTTTAGGGATGTCACTTGGTGTAGTTTACAAAGTTCAGTAATTTTGGAGATATATGATCTGGTCTGTTTTGTAAGTTCCTAGATGCTACTCTTCTTTCTTGCTCCTCTAGGATGGATTTATCTTGAGAGCCCAACTGCCTCCTTGGTTTACATTTGGATTTCACAGGAATCATATTCTTGTTTTTAAAATATTTATGTATGTTTGCATGTATTTGGCTATGCTGGGTCTTAGTTGTGGCATGTGGGATCTAGCACCCTGACAAGGGATCGAAACTGGGTGCCCTGCACTAGGAGCATGCAGTCTTAGCCACAGGATCAATAAGGACGTGCTCCACATACTTATTCTGAGGGCAAGTCTCCTTCCCACATTTGTCATGAGTTTAACTCCTATAGACGACTAAGCAGTATCAGGAATAAAAGGCTTTAGCAAGAATTGAGGAAAAATAAGCACCATTGTTTCCTAAAGGTAGTGAAAATATGATTTTTAATCTAGAGAAATGAGATCTTCATCATCCCACCATGACCCCAGGGTTCTTCTCCTAGGATTTTAAATAGAATTGAGCAGAGAAATGTGATAAGACACAAGCAGGCTATTGTAATAGCCTTAGGTTAGTCTCTATATTTTTGGAGAAACTGAAGGCCTACATGGTTAGAATGCAGGAAATAAATATCTATACACACATCCTATTTCCTGAAGAAGTGATTCATATTTTGCTTTAAGAACATTAAGATGACCCCCAAATCCCAAGTACACAGGAACAATCCGATGTCTTTGAAGTAAAATTTCAGTCACTGATATATTCCCAAATATCTTATGGATTCTCCAAAAATCAAGTTTCACTTTCTAAAACATTGAATAAGATTCAAGGAAATCATAGGTAAACTGCTGAAAAAGTGACGGGATGGCTGGCTAGCTGTAACTGTCTGTCCACTGCATGGGTTGAAGAAGTGTGACTTCCTGTGTCCTGGCAACAGCTTTCTGATTCCACTGACTGTTTCCTCCAAGATGCAGTGACCATCGGTATGTGACTACTTCCACACAGCAAGTTTCTTTATGCTGGGCATTTACCAGGGTACCAAATAAATGGTGTGGGTGCTATTGGCCGAAGAGGAAGAAACAGTAGGGAGGGAGGATGGAGAACAAAGGAAGGGAAGAGGTGAATAGGAAAACCACTCTGGTGTGCTTGGTTACAAATGCATCTCCCATCAGGCTTTGCAAGCCTTAGGGCCAAGATGCTCTTCATTTTAAGCTCCAAACGCTGCTGCAAAATATATGCTCAGTATGTGCTTGAATATAGGTGCCAACCAGTGCCTAAAGAATTACATCAGCATCTCAATAGTTGGCTACAAATCCTAGCTAACTGCCTAGATGGAGGATTCTAGTCTTTACCAGTTGAGAAGACTCAAGGTTCACTCCATTTACAATCTTGATCTTCATGAAACAGAGATCCTGAAACTGCATTTCAAGATGAACGTAAGCTATAGCAAAATATTCCAAGTCCAGCTCTTAGTGGTCTGGTCTCTAGTAAACACAACTTTAAAACCAGCAACCCTAACAACATACTTATTGAATAAAGAGAAAGGAAATAAATGATTTGGTTTCTATTTTATGTGCTATTATAATAATATGACACTTTCTCATAACCAGCTTTAGAAATGTAATAACTGCATGTAGACTATATATACATGTGTGTCTTATATGTATATAAAACAATTTCCAAAACACTGTTCCCAGAGGGATGCAATGAAAAGACTCAGGATGATTTCAACCTCCACTAGCCTTAATTGAGAAGACATTTCAGGCAGAGTTGTAATAGGTTTAAAAAACATATCTAGTCTAGCAGTTCTGGAAGAGAACAGGTACTAAACAAGGACCTCCCTTCCATACTGCATCAGTCTTCTTATCCTGCTATTCAGAATGGCCTTCAAACGTCTAGAAAAAAAATACCAGGAAATCAAACCAATAATAAAATGAAAAGTAATGATCTTGTCATTAGCTGTTCTGTTATAGAGAACTCAACGGAGAAAACTTGTACATCTCACACATAGAGTTTGCCATCTCCATGGATGCATTATTCATAAGATTATAATTAAAAGGTGATGGAGGTAGATTGAAGCTCCCCACAGAGGTGCCACTCAAAGCTCTGGCTTTAAGTGTACCAACTGGCTCTTGGGGACCAATGCCAAGAGTGTAGTTGAATGCTTTCTGTCAAAAGCAATGATAATTTAATCAACATGGAAGAGCAGACCAAGCTGGGCTCCTCGACCACCACAGCCTTTAGGATCACGAAGGATTCTTTTAGGGTTTTCTGAACCTGTGCCAGGTAGAGACAAGAGAGAGATGGAGCCACAGCTGAAGGGTGGCCGAAAGGAAAGGACTCCCTCTGAAAGGGAAGCTGACCATGTGGAGAAATAAATCAACCAGTTGTGCCCCCTACCAGCTCTATCTGTGACTATTAAAGAGCCTAGGACCACAGGCGCTAAGAACTGGAAATAAAATCCAAAAAGAAATGTTCCTCCAGTGCAAGCTGGCAACCTTCTTCTGAAGGAAGGCAGCACTTAGATAAGCCCAACAGTGTGGTGAACTCACCATATCTCTCTCTGCCAAAGAAAAGTGGATGAGAAGGGATGGACAATAATGGTCAGTATCAGGCCAGATCCCCCAGTACTACCCTACCACTGACTAGTTATGGAAAAGCCTGACATCTGGGTTTCAACGGCAGAGTCTGGAAGGGGAAAAGAGTGTTCTTGTCATTTTGTGAAAGCATAAGAGGGGCAGATAGACTAGATCATCACCAAACCCCTTTCAGTTCAATTTCCCCAGTAGCAAAGCACCTGGCCCCTTAGGTCTATTTTTAGCTCCCTTTCAGCCAGTATCATGAGCAGTGTGTTTGCTGCAGTACTCATCAGCAATGAGGGTCCTCTCACAAGCCTGCCTGGAATTTTCTGAAGACCTTCAAGGGCCAGAGAACCTGTATCTCATGTTAACCAACACTTTGAGTAGCTTTTTCACTCTAAGCACAGAGTTATTTCAGTGCAAGTCATGGGAATGTACGACCTGTTCCCTACTGTCAATGTGTTTGGCCATCTGAAGGCAAGGAATTAGCTGTGGCTTAAACACTAGGAAAAAATAATTTCCTTTATCAAAAATCAAAAAGCACTAAACACTTTTGATCCATATCCCAAACAGACATGAGAAAAGCCAAGTTCCTTGGCTGCTTCAATCCCCACCCCCACCCCACCCCCGAACCCTTCCACTTTTTTCTAATTTGGGTATAGTCTCCTAAGCCAACCCAAAGCTGGGGAAGAAAGACGAGAATATCTTTGGGTTCCAAGTCTCATTGAACATTTTCTTCAGCAATGGCCTACCATGGGAGGGAATGAGAAACAACACACGAGGTCTTGATGAACAGACAGAGCTGTGAGGCAGGGCTTTCACAAGGAATGGTGTCATTCTGGTTTGGGTGTTGGGGCAGGCTGCATTGCTGACCCAGGCTGGGTGGCCAAGGAGAGAGGTATTCTAGGTTAATAGGTGACTTAAAACAAGGGCTAATGAACCAGCGCAGACACCCAAGGAAGCACTATCTTCTACCTAATAACACTCAGCCTTGACAAGATTCAACCCTGGCTTATCTCCAGATACATTACAGCCATGAAATAGAATCAAGGCCCAACACCTGAAATGAGTTGAAAACAAACTTAGGGATTTACTATCAACCAAAATAGCATCCATCTGGCCTCTTCATAGCCACAACCAAAATTAAAGCAACTGGGTGGTGTTTCCATGGTGATTCAGCTGTCACCAGCAGCAGACTGGACTGTCCCTTGGGTAGACCAAGTAGGTCTCCATGAGGCCCACATGGTCCTGCACTTGACTTCTTTTTTCTGACCACTGAAATTTAATTTCAACTTCTGTTTCTAACCAAAGCCTCGAAAGCCCATAATAGCACAACCTCCCTTCGGGTCCCATTATTCTGGGCAGAGGCTGCACGGCTTAAATAACTTCACGTCCTACACCCTTCCAGGGAAGACCCTAATGTTGGATGCAGGCTTTCCCTCTACTTAGGACTTCAAAAGAAAGCTACAATTCAACCTCTTAGTAATTTTAGAAAAGCCCTGAATCTAAAATACAAAAAAACAGTTTGAAATCAAAACTTACTCTCCTGAAGCAATTGTAAATTACCAGTCCCTCAGGTGGGGCTCTTCAGACACCCCCAAAAAACAAAATAACTGGCTTAGGACCCTTCTGTTCCCCTTTCCAACTGCATGGGAAAAAAAAAAAAAAAAAAACATGCTGCTCCAGAGCAAGTTTGGATGGATGGGGCTATGGTTGGAGGCCGTACTCCAGGGAGCAGATTAAAAGCACAGTGCAATTCTTCTCTCCGGAGACAGGGAGTCACAGAAATGACCTAAGCTACTCTTCGCTCTTGGAGACACAGCTTTTCCTACAAACCCATTTGTTCATCCCAGACTTACCTTCTGGAGGCCATAAAGCTCACATCAACAATTTTCAAAATGGACTCTAGGCCGAAGGCTGGATTCCCCCACCACCCATGAAGGCAGAGGCTGCAGCTGCCCAGAGAGAAGCTTTTATAACCTATGGCTGGATTTGCTGCTCGAGGAAACCTTAGAGGGAGGGGCACCCATAATTCCACTCCCTTGCCTCTCACCTCACTAGGGAGGCTTCATTTGAGCAACAATGCATTGTTTTACTTCTTTGACTACAAAAAATATGCTAGGTGGGTTCTTAAGAAAACTTCCGATGGCTATACTTTTCATGAAATACAAGGCCATTACCTAGAGTCTTACATACCTGGGGAGAAACTACTGCTCAATACCACTTGCAAGCAGGGGTTAAGTAGGCGGTTCTCAGGCCACATCCTTCATGGGTCACACCTGGAGCTTACTACACAGGTTATCTTTGGGTAGCTTGTGACTCTAGAATCTAGTGTGAGATTCTAAGCTCATTGAGGACAAAGCTTGCATGCTACTTCTTGTAGTTGCCCCAGGAGAGCCTTCCATGCAGTAGGTGCTCAGTAACTAGTTGGTGAAATTAATGGCTGTACCTTCACACATCTCATGAATCTTGCCCTGATGCCTAGAGGCAAGTGCAGTGCCTTGAACATTAGAAAGCACACCCCAAGTATTTACAGATCTGATTTAATGCTTCAGTTCAGTTCAGTTCAGCCACTCAGTCCTGTCCAAATCTGTGACCCCATGGACTACAGCATGCCAGGCCTCCCTCTCCATCATTAACTCCCGGAGGTTACCCAAACTCATGTCCATTGAGTCAGTGATGCCATCCAACCATCTTATCCCCTGTCATCTCCTTCTCCTCCTGCCTTCAATCTTTCCCAGCATCAGGGTCTTTTCAAATGAGTCAGCTCTTCACATCAGGTGGCCAAAGTATTGGAGTTTCAGCTTCAACATCAGTTCTTCTAATGAACCCTCAGGACTGATCTCCTTTAGGATGGACTGGTTGCATCTCCTTGCAGTCCAAGGGACTCTCAAAAGTCTTCTCCAACACCACAGTTCAAAAGCATCAATTCTTCGGCACTCAGCTTTCTTTATAGTCCAATTCTCACAACCATACATGACTACTGGAAAAACCATAGCCTTGACTAGACAGACCTTTGTTGGCAAAGTAATATCTCTCCTTTTAATACACTGTCTAGGTTGTTCATAAATTTCCTTCCAAGGAGCAAGTGTCTTTTAATTTCATGGCTGCAATCACCATCTGCAGTGATTTTGGAGACTGATGGTGCATCAGTCTGAATATGCTAAAAAACAACTCTGTGTTTTTAATGGGTTAATTGTGTGGTGTGCAAATTAACATCATTAACATTAAAATAAAGCTGTTATTTTTTTTTAACCCATTACAATAAAACTAAAAAGTCTAAGGGAACAAAGTTGTTCTGTATTTCAAAAATCTTTTTGGGTGAATTTGTTGACAATTAGACCTACACAGTAAGATATTCTTCCAAAAATAAAGTCAGCCACTGTTTCCATTGTTCCCATCTATTTGCCAGGAAGTAATGGGACCAGATTCCATTCTAAGTCCCTCTAAATTAGAGCTGCCACACAAGGGCATGCACAGCAAAGAGATACCACATGTAAGAGGCTCCCATTTACACTGAAGCCATTAAAGTACTAGGCTGGCTAAAACATTTGTTCAGTTTTTTCTGTAAGATGTTATGGAAAACCTGAACATTTTGGTCAACCCAATATCTGAACAGGAAAGGGAAAAGTATCTGATACACATTTATCCAAAGAAGATATGCAGGGACTTCTCCAGGTGGTCGCCTTCCAATGCAGCAGGTATGGGTTTGATCCCTGGTTGGAGAGCTAAGATCCCATATGCCTCACAGCCAAAAAAACACAAAATACAAGACAAAAACAATATTGTAACAAATTCAATAAAGACTTTTAAAGTGGTCCACATTTTAAAAAATCCTTTTAAAATATGCAAATGGACAACAGTCACATGAATAAATGTTCAGCGTGATTAGTCATTAGGGAAAGGAAATCAAAATCACAATAAGATATTATGTCACACCCTCTAGTATGATTAGAATCAAAAAGGCAGAGAAATGATGGCAAGGGTGTGGAAAAACTGGAGCCCTCACACACTGCTGGTGGAAATTCAAAATGGTTTAGCTGCCTTGTAAAACAGCCTGGCAGTTCCTCAAAAGGTTAAATATAAGGTTGCCATATAGCCCATCAACCTCACTCCTAGCTATATACTCTGGTGACATGAAAACATATGTGTACACAGAAACTTGTGCACAAATATTCAAAGCAGCATTATGCATCATAGCCAACAATGGACCCAACCAAATGTCTATCAACAAACAAAATGTGGTATAGCCATACAATAGACTATTATTCAGCAATAAAAAGGAATAAGGTACTAATGTACTGTATGACACGGATGAATCTTGAAGACATGCTAAATGAAAGAAGCCAGACACAAAAGATCACATATTGTACAATTCCATTTTTATGAAATGTCCAAAATAGGCATATCCGTAGAGACAGAAAGTGGATTGGTGGTTGCCAAGGGCTGTGATGGTTGGAAGAAATGGGGAATAACTCCTAATGACATTGGGGCTTCTTTGGGGCATAATGAAATGTTCTGAAATCAACTGTGGTGATGGTGCACCAGTCTGAATATGCTAAAAAACAACTCTGTGTTTTTAATGGGTTAATTGTGTGGTGTGCAAATTAACATCATTAACATTAAAATAAAGCTGTTATTTTTTTTTAACCCATTACAATAAAACTAAAAAGTCTAAGGGAGCAAAGTTGTTCTTTATTTCAAAAATCTTTTTGGGTGAATTTGTTGACAATTAGACCTACACAGTAAGATATTCTTCCAAGTGCATTGCATACAAGCAGGGCCACTGGGAATGGTCGGGCAGGTTGTACACTTAACAAAGTATTAATATTAATACTTAGCAGTATGCAGCAATCATGCCCAAGGGGAACTCCATCGCAGACTGTGTGCTTTCTGGAGTGGGAGAGTACTGCTGACCTGTGCCTTTGACCCTTCTTTGTGTCAACGATCAAACAGTAATTATTCTTCATTTTCACTCATTATTCCGTATTTCACATGGCCCAACTCACCTAAATCCTCCAAATAATTGCCTTGAAATGCATGGCACACAAAAGAAGGCCAGAGCCAGGAACAGAATGGGTGTGAAACCTCAGCCTTCCAGCTGGTTGGATTTGAAACTCTTTTATCTACTTCCTGAGTCTGTAGTGACCATCTGAGAGCTCCATCTGTCTCCTCCTAGCCCTGCAACCCTGGATTATGATTCTTGCAAACAACTGAGAGCCATGATTCCATTTCAACAACAATAATCTGGAGTTTTACTTTGAGTGTTTAAGAATCCTTCATTATGTCCTAATGACATAACAGAAAACACACTTTAACCACTAAAGAAAAGTGAACAGCTTGGTATTATTTTGAGAATAAAATGAATTGACACATGTGAAAAAACCTTGATGGTTTATAGAGAACTAATGATTGGATAGAAATAACCAGGGAATCTATAGTAAAACAGTTGAAGTTATGTGTCATCAGTTTAATTATTTTACTTCCCTGGGTCTCGTTTATCCATTTGTAAAGTAGCAAAATGGTAGTAACCTTCCCATAAAGTTATTGTGAGTACCAAATGAATTAATACATATAAAGAACTTTAGAAAAATATGTAGTTCCTACTTTCCTCTTACTATAGTGTTTGCTGTTTCATTGTACATTCCCAATTTCCCTTTGAACAAATTTTGGTGGGATTTGCTCCAATATATTGACCACCAATTTATGGGTTTCTTCTTATCCTGGCTCTAATTTTTCTACATAAATAAATTAAGCAACATGATTCAGTGGTTAAGAAGTTGATTCTGGAGCTGATCATCTGCATTTTAAACCTGATTCTGTCACTTCTCTATAATCTCTCTGAGCCTCAGTCTCACCATCTGCTAAATGGAGATGACAGTAGTACCAACTCTATAGAGTTGTTGTGAAGATTAAATGAACAGAGACTAGTAAATAGTAAGCACTGTGTAAATGTTTGGTATTATTATTATTAGGCTCAAAATATAAAAATATTACTGATGGTCTTATGATCAGTATTCCTCATTCCTCCAGGCTGCTGCTAAAGTTAAAAAAAAAAAAGAAAAAAAGATCTCCAATGATAATCAGGTACAAACTAGGTCCACTCTCTCAGGCCAAGGTAAGATAGACCTCACTGCTGGAGAAGAATCCCAGGATATCCATCCTGAGTTTAAAGCCCAGAATTTATATCAGTTTAAACATTTAATCGAGTTAAACACGAAGGAAAACTAGTAGAACCATTCAAGGTCAGATTTCAGAAACACACAAATGATGCATGCCTTCAAAGGAGAGCAAATACAATCTGTACCCGTCACAACAGGGCAGTAAGTTTGTTAGCAACACCGAGGGAGTGCTACAGTTGTGACAAAACAATTCATCACACTTTAGAATTGCTCGATGACTGTCGTTTTTCCCATTTGCACTTTTCAGGGCCGCAGTCTCACAGCGGTTAAGATGAACATCGCCTTGATGCAAGGCCATAAGATCTAGAACTGTAAGAGCAAGTACCGCTGCACTCGTTCTGACCTGGTCTACCACCAGGGAGAAAGCTGAAAGCATATACTTGAAAGCAATACTATTTTTTTTTTTAATCTTCATGATACTATGCTGACTTTGTTTGCTCAGTCGCTAAGTCATGTCCCGCTCTGCAACCCCATGAACTGCAGCATGCCAGGCTTCCCTGTCCTTCTCTATTTCCCGGACTTTGCTCAAACTCGTGTCCCTTGAGTCGGTGATTCCATCCAACGATCTCAACCTCTGTCATCCCCTTCTCCTCCTGCCCTCAATCTTTCTCACCACCAGAATCTTTCCCAGTGAGTCCTGGGAATAATGATTTCTGACTGTTTTAAAAAAAAAGAAAGAAAAGAATAACACTAGTCCATACTAAAGCCCAAGTCAGTGTTGAACACCCGTCCTACCAGAGTATAGTCATGAATCCTGGACTTTAGATTCTAAAAATAGGCAATATTCTCCTGTAAATACTGATTAGCTTTGGTTAGATTAGAAGTCAGAGGATCAGAGGGAATTCGACACAATAGGTACCCTCAAGGGGTTACTTCTGAAGAATTTCTTACTGATTCACCCAGAAATATTTAACCATTTAAAACATTCAGTGAATCACAAAACCAAGTGACGAATACTAATATCAGCTAATGATGAATAAAATTAAGGAAATATAAAAAATATTAATCCTGACATACTATTATGTATCTATAGCATGCATATGAGAATTTGGACCCCTACAATTGAATATATGGGAAGATTCATCAGCATCCTACTTAAAAATCTCTTTATTAGCCATAAAATAAATATCCCTCAGAAAGGGGGCCTCTACCTCCATATTTCTCTTCTTATTAAAACCAACTGTGGAAAGGAAAACACTGACAGATTGAAACAAAAAATCCAAATGCTTTGTTTACCAAAAGATACTGCAGACAGAATTAAGACAAGCTACCCATGTGAGAAAAATACTGGTAATATACATAACCAGGAAAGTAATCATATCTATAATTCAGAGACTCCACAAATCCACAGGGAAAAAAAAAAATAATAACAAAACCACCAAACTGGCAAAGGACAGAAACACAAATTCACAGGAGAAACAATAGTAATAAATACATGAAATATGTTGAACCTCAATAATACTCAACAAAGTTCAAGTTAGAAATAGAATATGCCTTTTTTGCTAATCACAAGGTTAAAAAATATCGACAGTAATACTGTGAATAGAATTTTCTATTGTAATTTCCATCTCCGTTAAAATAAAGAGACTTTTCAAATTTCTTTATGACTAACTTCATTTATTCAACCAGTATTGACGGGATGCTTCTAAAGCCGATGACAGTGCTAGATGACGCAGTAGTTACTAAAACAAATGAAAAGACACCTACGAGGAAACTGCAGTCTAAGGAGGGGGAGAGAGAGACCAACATCCAAGCAAACAACAAAATACAAGACAGAGTGAAGGAGCTACCTACACGAGAGATTTGGAAGGTCAGAAAATTCCCAGTGGGAGATGTCCTCAAGAAAGGTTGGCATTTGAGCAGAACCTGTAACATCGAGCTGAAATAATATAGGCAGAAGGAGAAGGGAGAATATTCAGTCAGCATTAAAAAAAAAAAAAGTAAGAAAGAGAAAAGTGAAATCACAGAAGGAAGGTCACCTGGAAGTCTATGGACATTGAGACTAGTGTGAATATGGCAGCAAAGTGGCCAGCGGTGAGACCGTCAGGCAGAGGACGGCCTATTCAGATGGAGCCAAAAACCAGCATCACTTAAGAACCGATGCTTAGGTACACACATGGAATAGACTTGGGGTTGCCAAGGTGGAAGGGAGGGAAAGGGACAGACTGGGAGTTTGAGGTTGGTAGATGCAAACGATCACATTTAGAATGGATAAACCAGGTCCTGCTGTATAGCACAGGGAACTATACCCAGTATCCTGTGATAAACCACAGTGGGAAAAAATGCTTTTTAAAAAATAATATATATATGTATATAACTGAGTCACTTTGCTGTGCATCAGAGATTGGCACAACATTGTAAATCAACTAAATGTCAGTAAAATAAATATTTTTATAAATTAAATTTTTTTAAAAAAATTATTTTTGAAAAAGACCATGTCTTAATCTCTGAAATCGTAAATCAACTATACTTTTTTTAAAAAAAGAGCAGGTACGTAGGGATTAAAACTATAACAGAAACAGGAAATGGTTACCACAAGAGGCACGAAAGAATTGGAGCGGAGGTAGCTTCCCATAATTGGGAAATGTTCCCTTTGTTGGCCCCAAATGGTGGTCACACAGGTGTGCACTTTACAATTATGGGTTAAAATATTCATTGATGAATGCTATAGCTCACAATTAAAAGCATAATTTTAACACTTTTTAAAAATACAGATTTAGATCTCCTTTCTGTCCTAAACTATTTGGTAAGATTCGTTTTTAGGTATTAACACGAAATAGTTTGTAACAAGTGGAAATCAGTCCTACCTTTATGAGAATTTCAGTATTAAACTAGTGAACACAATTCAATTTTATGGGTCTCAACACTAAAGGAAGGAGAAAGCAGAAGAAAGATGAGCTCAGAATTCCCCCAGCACCAGATCATGAACAGGCTGCAAGCGGCCACACACTCAGAAGTGATACAGAATGAGGTCGGGAGGGAGTTATGGGAATTCTAGAGCTTCATCAAACTTTTGAAAGCAAGACTTGCCACATTTATAAAAAATCATAGCATCTGATACTGAAAACTAGATTTCTTTCCAGAAAGTTGTCCTTCATAAATTCCTGCTCAAAAAGAATCAGAGGCCAGAGCTCTTTTTATCCCTCCTTTTTCTGAGAGAGAAAAGGAGATTCTGAAGAGATGTCTATCTTGGTTTGGGATTTCCACAAAGAAGGAAACAAAGTTGCTGTCTGAAATATCCAACTGTCTGAGCTATGCTGAATTGGAGGTTAACTTAAGAATCGAGCTGTTTGGGACCTGGGGTGGCAGGGTGGAGTGGTAAGGAGGGGAGGAGTCAATCTGCCAGGTGGAGACTGTAAACTAAGACTCCTCCCTCAAGCCAGCTGTTAAGTCTGCTACGCAGCAAAATCCGTCCAGAAAAGACACACCTCTCAGGCTTTCTAAGATGAAGGGGAGATACAAACAATTTAGCATCTCAAAGTTATTCCAGTTTGTACCCCAACTCCTCACTCCTTTGAAGGTTCTAATAAAGAACTAGGTGATTAGGAGAAGGCAGAACTCCAAGCAAAGGACAAAGAGCAGGGATAGGCAGAAAGGCTGGGACATAGAAGCTGATGTTGACTTATAGGAACACATGCTTAAAGCCTCGCGTGTTCATGTCACTACTTCCCAACTGCCTCTGTCTCTGCCTCTCCCAAATTCCTAGCATTCTCTCATTAGGAAGATCCATGGGACTATAAAAGCAACTTCAGGGGATAACCACATAGGAATTGCTGGAGACAGGAGGATGCATTTTATGGCAGCCCGGTGCAATTACTTTTCTCATTGGCTCTGCTTCCCACTTAAAGGGACCCAAAAGAAAAACTGGTCAGGAAGAAGGAACCCCTGGCGAGCTCATGGACAGTAGTATCTAATGCAGCTCACTGAATGGGTCTTGAAGAGCATTAAGGCCTAGTGCCCCTTTTTTCCTGCTCCACTGGCCTTTCTGGCAATAATTGAGGGGGCCAAGATTCCCCCCAAATTGAATTCAAGGTAAATCAAAGAGCAAGTAGGCAGCAGTAACTGGGGGACCAAACTAAGCTCAGGGAAAAACCCATAAAATGTGAACGTGGCTTACCACAGTGACAGGCAGAATTTTTAAAGTCTGAATTCTATTCGGGGGAAAAAACCCTTCTGGAACATATTTAACCCAAGCATCCTATAGAATCGTACCTCATTTAGTCTCACAAGGCATGTAGGAAGTGACTTCTCACCCTAATCTTAGATGGCAGTTCTCATACATGAACGTGCATGAGAATCCCCTGTGGGGTTTGTTAAAACACGCATTGCAGGGTCCCAGGCTTGAGTTTCTGACTCAGGCAGTCCAGGGTAGCTCCCAGGAACCTGTATTTCTAGCAAGTCCTCAGGTGAGGCTGTTGGTTAAGGATATTTCTCACTGACAAAAATATTGTGCATAGGAATGGGCAGTAGTTAAGTAATCACTGAAGTAGTGACTTAAGTAGAACTGCAAGCAAATAGTGTCTTCCTAAATTTTAGTATATACAAAGGTAGTTACATTGGCTGAAGCCACTGATTTCATGAAGAGCAAAGGATTTCAATTTCAACAAAGACCTAGCTCTTTGAGAGAAACTGTGTGTCCTGCATTGTGAATACACTAAATGAAAGTTGGGCTTGTACCTTCCTGAAGTCAGAAGTCTGCTGTTAACTTCCAACCGGAAGTGCCAACCTTTTGGGTAAATGGTTTTTGAGAAAGTCACAACAGGTATCAAAGGCTCTGGAAAGTGTGTACAAATGAGAATCACCGAGCTGCTGTTTACTTTGTCTGATGGGATAATGACAGGAGTGAAGTGCACATGTCAGCACCACACAGCCAAAAACAACTTAGATAAATAGGGAAGTTTTGCGTGATTAATCGATTTCATTTCCTGAAACTGATCGCCTGTTTTCCTGTCACTTACACCTGCATCACCAAGTACATTGTTGCAGGTATTAAATTGCTACTTTGCTTTTCTACAGGTAGAGCTCGCATTTGATGACCACATTGTCCAACTTACAATATACCAGTAATATCCTGACAGCTTCCACTTATGGAACTGTACTACTATCTTTATCAAGACATCTGAGTTGCATTTTCATGATTCCAAGTATAGCTTGTTTGTTTCTTCTCTTTATCTGAAGTGACTTTGAGAATGTTGGAAGTTCTGGTGGAAGTTATGAGAAAAAGTAACGGAATCCGAACTGAAGTTTTAATTGACAATATGGAATTCCAACTTTAGGAGTCCCTCTGGGTGATGTGAGTTTGAATAATTTTCTAAAAATATATTTCTATATTGTTGGAATGCTTAACAAAAGGCATGTGAGGGTTTTTTTTCCCCCAAAGGAGACACAGATACAAACTTTGATAATAAAACTTCGAGTACTTCCTCTAAGAATTGCCCTTCTTTTTGTAATCCTCCAAACTCTAGGAATTTTCTGTTATTTCTTTGCTTAAGAACCTGGAAGTAGCTATGACTGTGACCTTACTTTAAATCCTTTATGCTAACACACCATCAGGTGAGATTATTAGGATCGCATAACCCAAGATGTCAGGTCAAGGGAGGGAAGAGTGTACATGTTCACAAAGATGAAGATACCTCTGTAAACATATGACTTTGGTTGAGTGCACCTCCTTTTTTTTTGAAATCTGCTCTTTTAAATACACAAAGTTCTTGTACATAGGAGATGCTGAAGTGTCAGTTTTAGCCTAAATATTCCTGGGTAAACTCCTGCTTATGGGGAATTAGGGTTATAAGGGAGAGAATATAAAATGTAATACCTATTTGCTCTGGGAGTATAGATGGAGCAAACCATTAAAAGTAGAGAGAATGGAGAAAGCACAAGGAAAATTTAGCTGTCTTCAGCATTCACTTTGGTGGTGGTAGCAGCATTGGTTTTGTAACTCTGAGAGTTATAGCATGTGTGATGCAGGAGAGCAAATGTGTACTTATGAAATATTTTAATCTATCGTCTTCTGTACCCTTGAGAACCAGGATTCTCTATGTAGAAGAAAGGAGATGACAGAGATAATATGAAGGAAGTTAAGAAAAAATCCCACAGTTACACATTTCTCCAAAGAAGACATACAGACGGCCAAGAGGCACATGAAAAGATGTTCAACATCACTGATTATTAGACAAATGCAAATCAAAACTACAATGAGATATCACCTCACACCAGTCAAAATGGCTATCATCAAAAATCCACAAACAATGAATGCTGGAAAGGGTGTAAAGAGAAGGGAACCCTTTCTCCACTGTGGTGGGAATGTAAATTGGTATAGCCACTATAGAGAACAGCACGGAGATTCCTTTAAAAGCTGAAAACACAGCTATCATATGATCCTGAAATCCCACTACTGGGCATATATGAGAAAAACATGGTCTGAAAGGATACACTGCAGCACTGTTTACAACAGCTATGACAAGGAAGCAACCTTCTAAACATCAACCAGCAGAGGAAGGGATGAAGAAGAGTGGTGCACAAATAGAATGGAATATTACCCAACCGTTACAAAGAATAAAATAATGCCTTTGCAGCGACATGCCTGGACCCAGAGACTGTAATACTGAGTGAAGTCAGAGAAAGAGAAATATCATATGATATCACTTATATGCATAATCTAAAAAGAAATGATATTTATTTATAAAACAGAAACAGACTCATAGACTTTGAGACGGAACTTAGTGTTACCAGGGGGTAAGGGTGGGAAGAAGGGATAGTTAGGGAGTTTGGGATCAACATGTATACACTACTATATTTAAAATGGATAACTAAGAAGGACCTTCTGTGTAGCACAGGGAATGCTGCTCAATATTCTATAACAAAGTAAATGAGAAAAGAATTTGAAAAAGAATAGGTACATGTGTATATATATATATATATAATTGAACCACTTTGCTGTCCATCTGAAACTATCACATTATTAATCAAATATAAAATATTTGATATAAAATATCAAGTATAAAATAATATAAAATTAGAAGTTTTTTTTTAATCCCACAGTCATTTGAAATAAAAGTATTAGCATGAACTCAGGGTATTTTCATTTAGCTTCTTAATTCTGCTGAGGAGATCTAGAAATCATGACCAGCCTGATAGCAATGAACACCCCTAACACCTAGACTATGGCCTTGAAACACGCCTTTTTCTGTTCAAAGAAACCAGGGCTTCTTAAAGAAATGGATGACTCCAGGGACAGTATAGAAAATGCACTAGATGAGCCTGCAACATCTTGCCATGTCAGCATGTTAAGGAAGCTATCAAAGCTATCGAAATTTAATAGAACTGTGTTTCTAAGGATGAGGCAAAAGCCAGACACAAGAGAATTTACATGGTAATAAAAAAATATAATGGTAATAAAAATATTCAAATATGTAAGTTATCGGTAAATCCATTATGAAATATTACTAAAAGGAAAAAAGTCACCTCTGGAGCATGATAGAGAACAAACTCTTTTTAAAAAGTAATCAATTGAACCAAATAGTTGCCTGCTTTCTCTATATAGACAGAATCACTAGGTAACCAACAAATTGATGTGAAGAATTTTCTCTCTATGGAGCTAGCTACCCAGATAATACATGAAAGAATAATATATTTAGAATGCCACCATTTTACACTCTCCAGTAAATTAATGTAAGTAGCATTGAAGGCTAATAATACCATAGAAGGAGAAATGACCAGACATTATGTGCTTCCCAATGCAAAAACACACTGCCACCTATGAAATTATCTTGGAAAAAAAGAAATCTGAATAGGATCAAGTCTCAAGATTCAGAGGACAGAAGAAAGTGACAAGTTACATTCAGTTCAGTTCAGTTACATTACAAGGATGCAATCACCAAAATCCAGTCTATGGGAAAGTTTAGAAGACAAATAATTCAATTTCTTCAAACTATTATGCAAATGAAAAAAGGGAGATGGGGGAAAACTGTAGATAAAAGATTTCAAAGCCATTTATTTTTTTAGAAGCAAAGCCAAATTATTGCATATAAGGATGCACATTTGGGGGTTAAAAACATAAAGAAGAGATTTCCTTGGTTGGGTGGGGGGAGGGGGGTTTCCAATGTTTGGGACACTGTGCTCCCAAAGCAGGAGACACGGGTACAATCTCTGGTTGGGGAACAAAGATCCTGCATGCTGTTCCATGTGGCAAAAAAAAAAAAAAAAAAAACTGTAAAGAAAAGCAAGGAAGAACTGTGATTGCACAGGACACTAAGGTGCTGCCAAAATAGATGGCAGAGGTCTATTTCTTGACCTGGGTAATGGTTGCAAGGTTATTTGTTTTATAATTTATGAAGTTATATTTTATGTGGGTTTTCTGCTCCTGTTTTACAAAAAAAAAAAAAGTAGTGGGAGAAAGAGATACATGTGACCAATGGGGTTCATATCATTTGTCAAAGAAAAAGACTTCTAGTAGGAAAAAGACAGTCAACATAATAGAAAAATTAGTAGAAGACTTGAAGAAGCACTTCACAGAAAGAGAAAATCCAAATAGCCAATAAACAAAACTGCTAAAGTGGAATACAAATTACAACAATTAGATACTGCTGCATGCCCACCAGAATATATTTTAAGTGCTGGCAGAGATGTACAGGGACTCTGAAATTGCCGATGGGAATGTAAACTGGTACAACTGCTTCGAAAATAGTTTGGAATTATTTGATAAGTTTGAGGATACACATCCAGTGAGGGCTGCTAAATGTTTTAAGAATCAGCTCTTTGGAAGGAAAACCCTCATTTATAGTGTCTACTGATTTCCATGTGTGTAAAGACTAGTGATGAGTCTTTCCGAGAAATATAATTAATTGCAAGTTTATATAATTAAAATTTTCTTTAATTTTTGGCCATATCCCATGGCATGTAGGACTTTAGTTTCTCAACCAGGAATCAAATCTACGTCCCCTGCTTTGAAAGACAGTCTTATAACCACTGGACCACCAAGACAGTTTGATATGTTGCATTTCTAAATATTTTTCTGTATGTGTGCTGCATTTCCCAATTTTTAAAAAAGTTCAAGTGAATATAAAATTTTCTCAAAGCCTAACTTTGAAGGTACAGCAAAGTTAGTCTCTGAAAGGCATCCTTGAGAGATGCAGAAGGCCTAGCAAAGAGCACGAATCCACAACCTGGTCACGGAGCAAGCCTGATTCTCTCCAAATTATTTCCCTATTGTGAAACTAGGCCTGTCACCACCTACTGACCCACTTCATGGCATGACCATAAAGATAAAATGTTGCTGTTGGTTTCAGCCCCAGGAAGCACTAGAGAAATACATTCAAGGGAGGCTTTGTGATTCAATGATAAATTTACTGGGCAATGCAGGCATGAAGTTCTGCCCTGCTCCAACCCAGGGAGAGGACACACCTCCGAGCCTCACTGCCTGATCAAGGATCCTGCAGTGGCAACCAGCCCAAATGCCATGTCCCACATAGTTCAGTTCAGTTCATTTCAGTCCCTCAGTTGTGTCTGACTCTCTGTGACCCCAAGGACTGTAGCTCGCCAGGCTCCTCTGTCCACCACCAGCTCTCAGAGTTTGCTCAAACTCACGTGCATCAGATCAGTGATGCCATCCAACCATCTTATCCTCTGTCATCCCATTCTCCTCCTGCCTTCAATCTTTCCCAGCATCAGGGTATTTTCCAATGAGCCGGCTCTTCACATCAGGTGGCCAAAGTATTGGACTTTCAGCTTCAGCATCAGTACTTCCAAAGAATATTCAGGACTAATTTCCTTTAGGATTGACTGGTTTGATCTCCTTGCAGTCCAAGGGACTCTCAAGAGTCTTCTCCAACACCACAGTTCAAAAGCATCAATTCTTCAGCATTCAACTTTCTTTATAGTCCAACTCTCACATCCACACATGACTACTGGAAAAACCATAGCTTTGATTAGATGGACCGTTGTTGGCAAAGTAATGTCTCTGCTTTTTAATATGCTGTCTAGATTAGTCATAGCTTTCCTTCCAAAGAGAAAGTGCTTTTAATTTCATGGCTGCAGTCACCATCTGCAGTGATTCTGGAGCCCAAGAAAATAGTCTGTCACTGTTTCCATTGTTTCCCCATCTATTTGCCATGAAGTGATGGGAGCAGATACCATGATCTTCATTTTTTGAAAGTTGAGTTTTAAGCCTACTTTTCCACTCTCCTCTTTCACTATCATCAAGAGGCTCTTTAGTTCTTCTTTATGTTCTGCCATAAGGGTGGTGTCATCTGCATAAATGAAGCTATTGATATTTCCCCCGGCAATCTTGATTCCAGCTTGTGCTTAATCCAGCCCAGCATTTTGCATGATGTACTCTACATATAAGTTAAATAAGCAGAGTGGCAATGTATAGCCTTGATGTACTCTCCTTTCCCAATTTGAAATCAGTCCATTGTTTCATGTCCAGTTCTAACTGTTGCTTCTTGACCTATATACAAATTTCTCAGGAAGCAGGTAAGGTGGTCTGGTAATTCCCATCTCTTGAAGAATTTTCCACAGTTTGTTGTGATCCACACAATCAAAGGCTTTGGTGTAGTCAATAAAGCAGAAGTAGATGTTTTTCTGGAACTTTCTTGCACTGTTAGGAAATTCTCACACTGTTAAGAAAGCTCTAGGACCCACAGCAGATTTCCCAACCTGGGGATCCAGTGAAGGGACGTAGAACTCCCAGGGAATTTGACTTTGGAAGCCAGTGGGATTTGATTGCAGAACTTACACAGGACTAGGGAAACAGACTCTCAGAGGGCACAAAATCTTGTGCGCACCAGGAGCTAGGAGAAAGGAACAGTGTCCTCACAAGAAACTGAGCCAGACTTGCCTGTGAGTGTCCAGGAGTCTCCGGCAGAGGTGTGGGTCGACAGTGGCCTGCTGCGGGGTCAGGGGCACTAAATACAACAGTGCAAGCATAAGTCCTTTTGAAGGAGCTCACCATTACCAGCATTATCCCTACAATAAGTTTGGCCTCAGGGAATACAGCCCTGCCCATCAATAGAAAATTGGATTAAAGATTTACTGAGCATGCCCCGCCCATCAGGACAAGACCCAGATTCTGGCACAGTCAGTCTCTCCCATCAGAAGCTTCCACAAGCCTGTCCTTATCCAGGCAGACAGAATGAAAACCACATCACAGAAAACTAACTAAATTGATCACATGAATCACATCCTTGTCTAACTCAGTGAAACTAAGAGCCATGCCATGTAGGGCCATCCAAGACAGACGGATCATGGTGGAAATTTCTGACAAAATGTGGTCCACTGGAGAAGGGAATGGCATACCACTTCAGTATTTTTGCCTTGAGAACCCCATGAACTTCAAATCATGATTCTTTTTTCTCTTCAGTCTGTTCTGAGTTGCAGCACACAGGATCTAGTTTCCCAACTAGGGATCAAATCTCAGCCCCTGCACTAGGGGCATGGCGTCTTAGCCACTGCATCACCAGGAAAGTCGCCAAATTGTGCTTCCCTGGTGGCTCAGCTGGTAAAGAATCCATCTGCAATGCGGGAGACCTGGGTTCAGTCCCTGGGTTGGGAAGATGCCCTGGAAAAGGGAATGGCTACTCACTCCAGATTCTGGCCTGGAGAATTCCATGAACTGTATAGTCCATAGGGTCCAAAAGAGTTGGACATGATTGAGCAACTTTCACTTTTTTTTTTCAACAAACGTATGACCTGTACATTGAACAAGCATTTAGTTGTGGAATCACAACTAAACTTTACTTTTGTCTTCCTCTATCCCTTCACTTTCTACAGTGAGTAGTAAATAATATTCTCCTGAGCCTGGATGAAGAAATGGGCAGGATGAGAATCTTCTGATCACTCACAGAGAGTCCTCCATTGCCTTTAGCCATAGATAGTCTCAGTAACAGAAATTCAAGCGTCTAGCCCCATGCAGTGGTCTTGGTTGACAACCGTGATTGTCGGTTGGCTTGGCAGTGTCTCCCCTCTCAGCTGACTCCTGCTCCCACAGGGAAGTCTCCAGTGGGAATAGGGGTCTCTTTTCTTCTTGCCCCTCTTTTCCAGCTCACTGTTTTTCCTGTCCTGTACTTTGTTGTCCTACCTTACTGGTTGTCTCAGGGAGAAGCACTAGTCATAGTTTTCTCTCATGGGCTCGCAGAGACTCCTCTCATCCCTTAACCTGAGCAGGTACATCCATTTTCCAGGTGGTCCTTGAAACTCTTAGCCTCTGGGCACCTAGCCTCCTCTTCCTAAAGACACCCCATGCCCTACCGGACATGATGGAGACTCTTTCATATCAGCTCTCCCCTCTAAGGTCTACCTTGGGTGCATGGTGGACGCTGTCCAGTCTCCTGCCCAGATGAGTCCAGGAGTGCAGCCCCATCCCCAGCTGGCCAGCCTGCTGGCTCCACTAACAAGGCAGAGTCAGCTCTTGCCCACTTTGCATTTTCTGGGGTAGCAGGGCATCAGGCTCCATTTGTAGTTCACCTTAGGTTTGTGAAGCTTGGGCCAGGTCCCAGTTCTGGGGTTCCAAACTGGATGAAGTCCAAATTAAACTCTCCAAGTGGTTTCCTGGAAGCCACCCTTGCTAGGCTTTTGCCAGAAAACATCTGCTTCTCACAAAGGAAAAGGGTTGAGCAGAGTGGCAGCTCTCTCCCTTGGATATCCATGGATCTACCATGAATGTTAACTGACTGTTACTTCTAAGGATTGACCCATGGCCAGGCATAATGCTGGGTGCTGGGAGAAGAGAGATGAATAAGATACTGTCTTGGTTCTCAAAGGGGAATTATTCTTCCGCAGGGTCTCTTAAACTTGCCAATTGCTTTTCTAGTGTTTCACTCTGACTATGGAGAGGGTCCTAGTTTATGTCTCGACTCTGACAGTCCTAAGATTCTACCAACTGCTCAAAAAGAAGATTTCAGGCTCCATGCATCCAACAAACGTGTACTCTGGGTCAGGGACTGTTCTCAGAAGGAGGGATACATCAAAGCATAGAGAAAGACTCTGCTCCAGCTGGGGGCTGGGGCAGACTCACAAGGAACAAGTGCACCATATGGCACATGGCAGAAGCACGAGGAGGAAAACGAGACTGTAGCAAGAAGGGGGACCCCTTCCAGGGCCTGAAAGTGGGCTGTTGTCTAACACTTGGAAATGAATTGTCTGAGGAGATACATGTGCTGACAAAGCAAGAGATTTTATTGGGAAAAGGTGCCCAGGTGGAGAGCAGTAGGATAAGGGAACCCAGGAGAACTGCTCTGCCATGTGGCTCATAGTCTCAAGGTTTTATGGTGATGGGATTGGTTTCCAGATTGTCTTTAGCCAATCAGTCTGACTCAGAGTCCTTCCTGGTGGTGCATGCCTTGTTCAGCCGAGATGAATGCCAGCGAGAAGGATTCTGGGAAGTAGTCAGACATGTGGTGTCTCCTTTTGACCTTTCCCGAACTCTTCTGGTTGGTGGCGGCTTATTAGTTCCATGTTCCTTACCAGGACCTTCTGTCATGAAACGACTCATGCATATGGTTACTGCGGTGCCTGGCCAGGGTGGGTGGTTTGCTTCCCCTAACAAGACCAGGAAAGTGCAGTGGAGGATTATCACATCTTCCAGTGGTGTCCATGTTAAAGCTACCTGGGTCCTGTGATCCTGCAAAACAGGGAAGGTTAAGGAATGCCCCCCTCTCCACTCCCCCACCCCCCATCCCACGCCCCCACCCCCGCTGCCCTTTGTGTTCTAGACAACTGCTACTGCAAAGAGCTACCTTTTCTCCCATAACTCAGATAAGACTATCTACCCTCAAAATTCCCTTTCTTTGCCTTGTAAATGATTAGCCGAAGTTTGTCCCCACTGATCAACTGGAAAAAAATGCTTGTTTATCAGACTTTGGTTAAGCTTCTCTCCTCCCTCCAGGTTCCTGAACTTTGGCCTACCTTCAAATCACCCTGAGCCAGCATACCACACTCCCACCTCCAGAAAACAGGCTGGCCTCAGGGTCACACATCTTTTGATCTACTATCAACGCCACACTGTCATTCCACTACTCAATATTTCCTTCTAGCTTTATATACTCTTCTTTATAAATAAATTCTCTGAATCAACCCATTAACACCAACTAGATCAGTGATGTGTTTATGTGTATAGCTGGAAAGATGTACTTTGCCAGTTTGTGAACTATACTCCTACTTTATTCTACACAAAGGTTAAAGTGAGACAGTGTCCTACAAAGACAGTTTCTGGTTTTAAAATTTAAATTATATTAATGAAGATAATAGGAAACCAAAAGTTCAAAATAGACATAGAAAACCAAAAGTTCTATAGACATAGAAAACAAACTTATGGTTACCAAAGGGGAAAGAGAGGAGGGGTAAATTAGGAGTTTGGGATAAACATATACACACTAATAAATATAAATTAGATAATCAACAATGTCATAATATATAGCACATGGAACTATATTCAATATTTTGTAATAATCTATATTGGAAAAGAACCTGAAAAAGAATATATAGATAAATATATAACTGAATCACTTTGCTGTTCACCTAAAACTGACACAACATTGTAAACCAACTGTACTTCAATAAAAAAATAGTAAACTATAATTAAAATAAATAAAATTAAAAGCTCATTTTCTCAGTTGTACACCTTATCTTTCAACTGTTCAAGAGTTACATGTGGCCAGAAGTACATTTTTGAGACAAGAGCATTTTTTAGAAAAACTGAATTTTATTCCTTTAAATATTGAATGAGAGGTCATTTAGATTGAAATATTTAAACATACTGCATAGCATCTGCCCATATTAAACATTTTTGGTGATTCAGATAATTCATCTTTGAACTGTGTATATAAATAATGGTACTGTGCATGTACATTGTAAATACTGTGGTTTCCTCTCCCTTTGATGTTAACTGTGTTTTGGCATTCATCGGCTTTTAGTATTATTTTCTCATCTGTGAAAAGGAGATGTTGACTAAAAAAGATGCACAACTTGAGAGCTGCAAGTTAAGTTTTATTTGGGGCAAAATGAGGACTGCAGCTCAGAAGGCAGCATCTCAGAGAGCTCTGACAGACTGCTCCAAAGCGGCAGTGGGGGAAGGTCAATATATAAGGTTTTGGTGAAGGGGGAGTTCAATACCATTAAGCACTCATTTTACAAAAGGTTTTTTGTTAGTCATGAGGATCTGATGTCACCATGAAGGGATTTACGGCTTCTCTAGATATAAGGAGATACAAGGATTGAGATCAGAAAATCTGTTCCTATAAGACATCCAACTATGTAAAGATTCCCTGGAGCATAGAGTGCTCATTCCACCCTGAACTCCCTCAGGAGTTGTTGAAGGTCAACAGTTATAGCAGCACAGGGTTCAGTCTCCATAGAGGCAGATGGCAAATGCCTTTGTTGTTCAGTCGTTGGCATTGCCCTTTGTAAGTGCCAATTTGTAGTTGACAGAATAACAATACTATTAACTATCAGTTCAGTTCAGTTCAGTCACTCAGTCATGTCTGACTCTTTGTGACCCCATGAATCACAGCACGCCAGGCCTCCCAGTCCATCATCAACTCCTGGAGTTCACTCAAACCCACGTCCATTGAGTCAGTGATGCCATCCAGCCATCTCATCCTCTGTCGTCCCCTTCTCCTCCTGCCCCTAATCCAACCCAGCATCAGAGTCCTTTCCAATGAGTCAACTCTTCACATGAGGTGGCCAAAGTACTGGAGTTTCAGCTTTAGCATCATTCCTTCCAAAGAAATCCCAGGGCTGATCTCCTTTAGAATGGACTGGTTGGATCTCCTTGTAGTCCAAGGAACTCTCAAGAGTCTTCCCCAATACCACAGTTCAAAAGCATCAGTTCTTCAGTGCTCAGCTTTCTTCACAGTCCAACTCTCACATCCATACATGACTACTGGAAAAACCATAGCCTTGACTAGTCGGACCTTTGTTAGCAAAGTAATGTCTCTGCTTTTGAATATGCTATCTAGGTTGGTCATAACTTTTTTTCCAAGGAACAAGCGTCTTTTAATTTCATAGCTGCAGTCACCATCTGCAGAGATTTTGGAGCCCCCCGAAAGAAAGTCTGCCACTGTTTCCACTGTTTGCTCATCTATTTCCCATGAAGTGATGGGACCAGATGCCATGATCTTCGTTTTCTGAATGTAGAGCTTTAAGCCAACGTTTTCACTCTCCTCTTTCACTTTCATCAAGAGGCTCTTTAATTCTTCTTCACTTTCTGCCATAAGGGTGGTGTCATCTGCATATCTGAGGTTATTGATATTTCTCCCGGCAATCTTGATTCCAGCTTGTGCTTCATCCAGCCCAGTGTTTCTCATGATGTACTCTGCATAGAAGTTAAATAAGAAGGGTGACAATATACAGCCTTGATGTACTCCTTTTCCTATTTGGAACCAGTCTGTTGTTCCATATCCAGTTCTAACTCTTGCTTCCTGACCTGCATACAGATTTCTCAAGAGGCAGGTTAGGTGGTCTGGTATTCCCATCTCTTTCAGAATTTTCCACAGTTTATTGTGATCCACACAGTCAAAGGCTTTGGCATAGTCAATAAAGCAGAAAGAGATATTTTTCTGGAGCTCTCTTGCTTTTCCATGATCCAGCGGATGTTGGCAATTTGATTTCTGGTTCCTCTGCCTTTTCTAAAACCAGCTTGAACATCTGGAAGTCCACGGTTCACGTACTCTTGAAGCCTGGCTTGGAGAATTTTGAGCATTACTTTACCAGCGTGTGAGATGAGTGCAATTGTGATAGTTTAAGCATTCTTTGGCATTGCCTTTCTTTGGGATTGGAATGAAAACTGACCTTTTCTAGTCCTGTGGCCACTGCTGAGTTTTCCAAATTTGCTGGCATATTGAGTGCAGCACTTTCATAGCATCATCTTTTAGGATTTGAAATAGCTCAACTGGAATTCCATCACCTCCACTAGCTTTGTTCACAGTGATGCTTCCTAAAGCCCACTTGACTTCACATTCCAGGATGTCTGGCTCTAGATGAATGATCACACCATCATGATTATTTGGGTTGTGTACAGTTCTTATGTGTATTCTTGCCACCTCCTCTTAATGTCTTCTGCTTCTGTTAGGTCCAGACCATTTCTGTCCTTTATTGAGCCCATCTTTGCATGAAATGTTCCCTTGGTATCTCTAATTTTCTTGAAGAGATCTCTAGTCTTTCCCATTCTGTTGTTTTCCTCTATTTCTTTGCACTGATCACTGAGGAAGGCTTTCTTATCTCTCCTTGCTATTCTTTGGAACTCTGCATTCAAATGAGTTTATCTTTACTTTTCTCCTTTGCTTTTGGCTTCTCTTCTTTTCACAGCCATTTGTAAGGCCTCCTCAGACAGCCATTTTGCTTTTCTACATTTCTTTTTCTTAGGGATGGTTTGATCCCTGTCTCCTGTACAATGTCACAAACCTCCATCCATAGTTCATCAGGTACTCTATCAGATCTAGTCCCTTAAATCTATTTCCCACTTCCATTGTATAATCTAAGGGATTTGATTTGGGTCATACCTGAATGGTCTATTGGTTTTCCCTACTTTCTTCAATTTAAGTCTGAATTTGGCAATAAGGAGTTCATGGTCTGAGCCACAGTCTATTGGTTTTCCCTACTTTCTTCAATTTAAGTCTGAATTTGGCAATAAGGAGTTTATGTTCTGAGCCACAGTCTATTGGTTTTCCCTACTTTCTTCAATTTAAGTCTGAATTTGGCAATAAAGAGTTCATGATCTGAGCCACAGTCAGCTCCTGGTCTTGTTTTTGCTGACTGTATGGAGCTTCTCCATGTTTGGCTGCAAAGAATATAATCAATCTGATTTTGGTGTTGACCATCTGGTGATATCCATGTGTAGAGTCTTCTCTTGTGTTTTTGGAAGAGGGTGTTTGCTATAATCAGTGTGTTCTCTTGGCAAAACTATGAACCTTTGCCTTCTATACTTCAATCTTAAAAAATAAACTTAAAAAAAAACTTTTTGCCTAACTCTGGAGGCACTTGTAGATGTTATGGTCAAAGTGTTTTCTCCCCTGCAGTTGTCTTCCCACCCCCACCCCCTTGCAATAATCCTTTTGAACAGAAGTCTCCCCTTGCTAGGTCCAGAGCTGTTTTTTCTTTGGCTTGGTCAGGGAGAGTCTCTTTCTACAGAAACTTTTCAGCACAGACTTGAGGGAAGTCAGGGCATGGAGCATATACTAATAGATGCTGATGAGAAGAGACATTCTAGACAGGGGAGGAACAAATGCAAAAGCCCCAAGAAGAGAACACACTTAGCATATTCAAGTGATAATGAGAAGACTACTGGGTTAAAACCCCACAAGGAAGAAGAATGTGATCTAATTAGGGCAAAGGGAAGCCAGAGACATCATTATGTAGAGCCTGTGAAACTTCAGAAGGCCTTGGGATTTTATTTTAAATAGGGTGGGTATCCACTGGAGGGTTCAGAGACAGGGACAACTTGGATTTTACTGACTCAACTCGACTATCAGGTAAAGAATAGTGGGACAAAATTAGAAATAGAGGAATGAGTAGTTTGATAAGAAAGATGGTAACCTGACTAATGGACGTAAGTGGTGGAGATGATAAGAAATGAGGACATTGGGGATGTTTATAAGGAAAGCACGCCAAGTTTACTGATGATTGGATGGGGGCAGAGATGTGGGCTAGTGAGAGAGAGGATTCCAGAATGAATCTAACTAGAATTATAGAGTTATTGTTTACTGAGTTGAGCTGATGAAGCTATGGGATAAATGGGGAAATCAACAGTCATATTTGGGGCATGGGAATTTAAAATGTCAAATAGATACTATCTCAGCTGGGACAGAGCCCAAGGCAAGCACCAATGTGTAAGTAACTTAGAGGGGCCAGTGGTAAGGATGGGGACAGTGAGACCAATAAAAAGGTATGCTATCCACTTCTGCTGCTACTGCTGCTAAGTCACTTCAGTCGTGTCCGACTCTGTGTGACTCCATAGACAGCAGCCCACCAGGCTCCCCCATCCCTGGGATCCTCCAGGCAAGAACACTGGAGTGGGTTGCCATTGCCTTCTCCAATGCATGAAAGTGAAAAGTGAAAAGGGAATGTGAAGTCGCTCAGTCGTGTCCAACCCTCATCGACCCCATGGACTGCAGCCTACCAGGCTCCTCCATCCATGGGATTTTCCAGGCAAGAGTACTAGAGTGTGGTGCCATTGCCTTCTCCATGCTATCCACTACTATACATAAAATAGATAATGAATAAGAATCTACTGTAGAGCACAAGAAACACTACTCAATACTCTGTAATGACCTATATGGGAAAAGAATCTAAAACAGAGTGGATACATGTATATGTATAATTGATTCACTTTGCTATATATACATCAGACACTAACACAGCATTGTAAATCAACTATATGCCAACAAAAATTAATCTGAAAAATAAAGCGTGATATTAAGAAGATTGCTGTCATGAGCAATGAGGGCTCAAATATTCAGAGACGCCTAAGAAAATATACCAAAGGCCTCCAGGATTGTCTGTCTGAAAGACAGGAGGCAGGAGGATTTATCCACTAGCTCCCTACCCCTGCTGGTTGAGGGTTTCTCCAGGCATGCTAACAACACTGCCCTATCTAGCTGCCCACTCCCTGGATGAAGCCAGATGTCTGCTTGGGGCACTGGAGGAATCCTCGAAGCCGGAAAGCAAAACTCTTGGTGACTGCTCTCTGCTAAATGAGTCCAAGTCTTCAAGGAACTGTTTATCCCAGCCATTTGGATCCAAGACATGGACAAGGGACTACAAAGCAGGACACTGGGCTGGAGATACAAAGTCATCAGTGCATATACAAACATAACACGTTCTCTTGAGTGGGTAAAAAGACTAAATAGAAGGAAATTTTCCCTCTAACACTTCAAATCAAACCATTTAGACAACTACCCACTCTAGCCATTGGTAAACTTGATCTTGACACCATAGCACAGGCATAGCCCCCTCCTCTCTGAGGTTTTCCCACAATGGAAAGTGAAAAGGGAACTCCCTCCTCCACCAAGGATATAATAGACAACAATGCTGGTGCTAATTCAACTGGAAAATTAGAGAGGCATAAATACAAGGTCCTTTACAGAGATGCCAGAACATGGGTATATGCACCACAGACATCCTTAGACAGGTGTGCAGCCACATGCAGAAGCGGAATAAATTTGTGCTTGCTTCACTCTCTCTCTCAGACCAGAGGTGATTGTCTCCTGACGAATGGCTACTTGGAAGTGTGGGCAACTCAGCAGCAAATGGAGGAAACAGGAAATGACTGATTCACAGCACTTTTAAATTACTTAGCTTCTTGTGCCTCACAGTAGTAAAATGAAGAGGTTAGACTGGATGATTTCTGAGGTCCTGTTCTGCTGACAAATTCCCATTGTGCTTCATTTTGAACTTATTCCATTGAGTAATAGGCTTCATCTGATTCCATGACACAATCAAAGGCTCTTAGGTTAAAGAGCAGAGAGTTCCTGAAGTCAGATAAAAGAATGGTGCCTCATCCTTGGATGCTCTGGATCTAGGGCCCCCTAGTAGATAAAAAGTTAATCGAGTTTCAAATTGAAAGAGACACATGGACCTCGGTGTTCATCGCAGCACTGTTTACAATAGCTAGGACATGGAAGCAACCTAGATGTCCATCGGCAGACAAATGGATAAGAAAGCTATGGTACATATACACAATGGAACATTACTCAGCTATTAAAAAGAATGCATTTGAATCAGTTCTAATGACGTGGATGAAACTAGAGCGAAGTAAGTCAGAAAGAAAAACACCAATAAGTATATTAACGCATATATATGGAATTTAGAAAGATGGTAACGATGACCCTATATGTGAGACAGCAAAAGAGACACAGATGTAAAGAGCAGACTTTTAGACTCTGTGGGAGAAGGTGAGGGTGGGATGATTTGGGAGAATAGCATTAAAACATGTATATTACCATATGTGAAATAGATTGCTAGTACAGGTTCAATGCATGAGACAGGGCGCTCAGAGCTGGTACACTGGGATGACCCTGAGGGATGGGATGGGGAGGGAGGTGGGAGGGGGATTCAGGATGGGGGACACATGTACACCCATGGCTGATTCATGTCAATGGATGGCAAAAACCACTACAATATTGTAAAGTAATTAGCCTCCAATTAAAATAAATTGATTTAAATTTTTTAAAAAAGTTAATTGAGTTTCCAAGTCTGGACTCTAATATTGGAAGCAAAATATTTGGGACCACAGGCCAATTTTGAAATCTTTGATTTTTTTTTTTCTCCCTAGAGATATAATAGGTTCATTGACTTTTTTTTTTTTTAAATATTTAAAGGGTTAGACCATGTTTCTATAGGGCCAGTTTCACGGGCACACAATCTGTGTGGTTACACAGGGCCCCACACTTGGTTTAATGCTCTGCTGTGTCTCAAAATCCTTAATCTTCATCAAAAGGTCTCCAAAAAGTACATTTTCATTTTGTACTGAGCCCCACAAATTGTATAGCCAGTCCTGTGCATTAGTCATCTACAACTTTAGTTGGAGAATACAGAGAATGTAACTTTGCTGTCATCTTTCCAGCATAAACCTAGGACTTGCCATGCACAAAGGACATGGGTGAAGCAGTGACCCCAAAGTTGACTCCAAGGGCTAAGCAGTAGTGTCCATCAGGATTCAGAGACAAGGGGGAAAGTGTAGAAAATAAAAAGTGGGGAGGGGAACTGTTGGGGCCAGTGTGAGGAAAGCAGGAGAGACTCCATCTTGAAGCCTGTCATCCATCTTAAAGACAGGATGCAAACTGGGCCTGAACCCTGCCCAAGAGTGAGGAAACCATTGCTAGTGAAAACCAGGTCTCCTGGAGACTTCCCTCCCTACAGATGACAAACAGAGATTGTAGTTGAGGTCAGGCTGCCCCTGTTAGATTAAGCATGGAGACATCCCCCCCTGATGTATAATCATTGTTCCCCACCTTTAACCTTAATTGTTTATTCTCCTTGCATCTACTTGTTGTAAAATTCAATCATATACAACAAAGATGTTGTTAACATGTAACCAGTCACATAGTATGGGGTATAAAACTGGGCCTCTCAGAAACATCAGGGTTCTTGTTGGGAACTGATTCCCCTTGGATCCACTGGCATAATAAACTGTACTCCACTGTCTTAAGGGTCCTCCAAGGTATGTTTTGCGACTCCAGATTCCACAAAGGAACTAGAAGAGAAGAGCCCCCCAGGTACCCACAAAGGGATGAGTCTGTGGACCGAGATGTGGTTCAATAGGTAAGGGTAAATATTGGGTAAACATTCTGCTCAATCTTCTGAACTACCAAGTATGTGAGATCTGCCACCAGAAAAATTGAGTTCTCTGGTAAACAACTGTGCCTGCCCTTTCCAAACACTGCAAAGCACAATAGTAGGATTATGATAATCATTTCACAGAAGAGAACAGAAGAAAACTTGTATAAACATATCTAATCTCCTCAAGTTTTCCATAAAAGCAGTTTGGTATGAGGAATTAAAAACCTGTAATAAAGATTATAATTTTTTTTTTAATGCAGAACGTTCAGTGAGCTTGATTTTGCAATTTCCTATGCTACTAAGCTCTTCCCATTTCTCTTTCATGCATTTCAACAGTTATGAGCATACGTCTTTAAATTCCTGGGCCTATAGCCGAGTTTAAGACCATCTGTTTTTATTCAGACCAAGGAAGCTGGATTCTTGAATTTTTATCTTTATTTTAATAAGATCTTGGTAGCAATTTTTATTTTGAAGGTAGTAAATATTAGAATTATATAGGATTTATCTTTCAATATAGAGGTTTTTATTTAACAGATCCTAGTGTTTACAATTTGCTAGGCATTGTTCTAAGCGTTTTACAAATATTAGCAAATTTCATTCTCATGAGAACTCTTTAGAATTCACCTTCTCTAGCACCTTCAACAAGGAACAATAAACCCACACAAAAATTACAGGACTAGGGAAAGTATCTTTAGGTTTCTAAGAGTGGCAAACTGCAGGAAGGTAAATATATGGGAAGACACTAATTGAGGAAATTTTATTTGCAGATTCCTCTAGTACCATTTCTCGGCTGCAGAGAGTTGAGAGTCATCTCCAGTAAAGGAGAATTTATATCTTGCCTCTAGGCAGAAATGGGGGAGGGTAGAGAGTTTTCCCTACATTTCCTGCTGTTTAATTGCCTTCAGCTCAAAAAAATGTTTATGTCAAAGAGACATATTTTGGGATGACAGATTCTGGTTTCCTTCAGGATGTGCTCTTATTTCATTTCACAGATAAGGAAACTGGTGCACAAAGTGAACTTGGAATAAGCATGTAGCCTGAAATCCTTAAAATTACTTTTTCTAAATTCTGCTATTCTTCAACTGGTTTTCCTTTCACTGGGGATATTTCCAAGCAGGAAAAAAAAAATTTCTAGGTCCTTTACACCTCCTTTACCTAAGTTCTATTTTCTAGAAGCTCCTAAGGATATTTCACTCATCCAAAATGCCACAGTACTCTAAACCAAACCTACTATTTTTTAATGTGTAATATACATTGTGTTCAAAATCAATCTCCTCTTTTAACATACAAAGATAAAACAAACAAACATGCAAAGATAAAAAGAAGATACCTGGAAAAGAATCTAAACAAGAGTGGATACATGCCAATGTATAGCTGATCCACTTTGTTGTACAGCAGAAACACAACACTGTAAATTAACTATACTACAAAATTAATTTTAAAAAAAGAAAGTACCTGCCCAGAGGGGGGCATACAGGAACTCCCCTACATATGAATATGTTCCATTCTAAGAGCATATTCATAACCCCAGTTTGTTTATAAGTCTAACAAAGTTAGCCTAGATACCCAACTAACACAATCAGCTACACAGTACTGTATGTAGCTGATTAGTACATAGCACTCTACAGTTTTATATTTTTCACACAAATAATACATTAAAAAAAAATAGTGCTATTCAGTAAAGTACACAAAAGCACAACCACCTGTAGAGGATGCACGCACGTGACAATGTACACCAGACATGTGAACTAACTTACTACCTAAATGGACAGGCAAACATGTAGTCTTATCTTTGAAAGTTCACAACTTGAAGGTTTGTACTTAGGGGACTTATTGTACCAGTAAACAGCTGAAAATGATGTGTTGACAGGCAGGAACATCTCACTCCTCCAAGTATAAGGAGAAAGGTATCTGGGAAGCATCCTTGAGGGGTGATCCTTACTGAATCTTGAAGGGAAATTTGTACTTCATCAAGCAGACAAGCAAAAGAATTTCCAGGACCAGCATATATTGAACCAGCACAGGTATTGAACAACTTTCTCAGGAATTAATGAAGCTCAGGTTCTTTGTGTCTCAGCACAGAAGGAATTCATTGAGGGACAAAGTGGTAAGTAAAAAGTGGGTTTATTAGTATAGGATGCTTGTGAAGGATATAAGAGGGCAGTCAAGATAGCTCTTCCCTGAGAACTAAAAGGGCTTCATTTTTGTAGTTAATGGAAAAGTGGGGAGGAGGAGAAGACCGCCTTCCTCCTCATTTTTTGAGTAGAGTAGGCTTATATCATTAGCTCCTCCTTCATGGCAGGTTATTGACCCTATATGGTTAAACTAGGAATGTCATCAGATCAGTTCAGTTCAGTTCATTTCAGTCGCTCAGTCGTGTCCAATTCTTTGTGACCCCATGAATCGCAGCACACCAGGCCTCCCTGTCCATCATCAACTCCTGGAGTTCACTCAGACTCACGTCCATCAAGTCAGGGATGCCATCCAGCCATCTCATTCTGTCGTCCTCTTCTCCTCCTGCCCCTAATCCCTCCCAGCATCAGAGTCTTTTCCAATGAGTCAACTCTTTGCATGAGGTGGCCAAAGTACCAGACTTTCAGCTTTAGCATCATTCCTTCCAAAAGAAATCCCAGGGCTGATTTCCTTTAGAATGGACTGGTTGGATCTCCTTGCAGTCCAAGGGACTCTCAAGAGTCTTCTCCAACACTGCAGTTCAAAAGCATCAATTCTTCGGTGCTCAGCTTTCTTCACAGTCCAACTCTCATATCCATACATGACCACAGGAAAAACCACAGCCTAGACGGACCTTTGTTGGCAAAGTAATGTCTCTGCTTTTCAATGTGCTATCTAGGTTGGTCATAACTTTTCTTCCAAGGAGTAAGTGTCTTTTAATTTCATGGCTGCAGTCACCATCTGCAGTGATTTTGGAGCCCCCCAAAAGAAAGTCTGACACTGTTTCCACTGTTTCCCTATCTATTTCCCATGAAGTGATGGGACCAGATGCCATGATCTTTGTTTTCTGAATGTTGCGCTTTAAGCCAACTTTTTCACTCTCCACTTTCACTTTCATCAAGAGCCTTTTCAGTTCCTCTTCACTTTCTGCCATAAGGGTAGTGTCATCTGCATATCTGAGGTTATTGATATTTCTGCCGGCAATCTTGATTCCAGCTTGTGCTTCTTCCAGCCGTAGTGCTATTCAAATCAGCAGAGAAGTGGTAACATACACTATGTTAAATCATCTCAGATTTCAGTTTGAGGGTCTCTACTTTGGAATGTCATCTTTAATACACTATGTTAAATCATCTCAGATTTCAGTTTGAGGGTCTCTACTTTGGAATGTCATCTTTGCCCTATGTCCTGTACTTGGTGTGCAGAGGTCCTTGTCTTAAGGATCATTATCTTGCTGACCTCAGCCAGCATGAGGCAGACAGGTCTCATTTTTTTACCTAATGACCTGGAGGATATCTTGTGGTACATTGTTAAGCAGGCCTGTTTTGTTTCATGATGTTCTGATTCCTTTCTTGAGCAATCATTAATGTACAATGGTCTCCCAAAGTTAATTCTCTAGACATAATCCCCTAGTGGGATTTCTAAAATTATTTGTGTAACTGCCCTACTCTATTTCTATCAGCATGCTGGATCACATGGAATCTAGGGAACTTCAGCAGTAGCCCAATGTAAGGTAAATGCAGGCAAGGGTATCTGTGGTGTTAACAAACAGCCACCCTCCACCCCTCAAAAAGATAAAATTCTTACCCAACTGAACTTGAGTCCTTTTGCCCACAGCACAAGAAAGACAATTTACTATCACCAGTTGTGAAGGAAGGCACAGTAATTATCTGCAGGGCACCAAATAAGCAGTATTGGCAGTTCATGCTCAAAAGACCCAAACTCTCTGAGTCCTGCTCAGTTTCAAAATTATGACTGTCATATAGATATAAAAATGAACGTGTTAAAGATTTTGTTTCTCATATCAGGCAGATTTTATAACCATCTGCTCAAAGGACAAGACCAAAGAATAGACACATTATAGACCAGAAATGAGGCAAAACCGTCTTCTTTCACAGGGAGTGCAAAAGTCGACTGAACTTCAGTAGGAGAGAATTTGTGTTTGCTGCCATCTATGGGGTCGCACAGAGTCGGACACAACTGAAGCGACTTAGTAGCAGCAGCAGCAGCAGATCATCATTTTGCACTGCTACCACTCATTTACAACTTACAGTTGTAAAATAGCTCCCACAGAATTAGAATCAGGTAATGCAGAAAGGTAACTCCTGTGCATAGATTTCCAATGAAGCACACCTTCTCCCCCACAGTGGCAGTGAGAAACAAAAGTCAAATATTCAGGGGCCATACCTGAAAGCGCAAATAACACACTTTCTGTTAGCTTCAGTCTTTGAGCAAAGGAGGTTCAAGAAAGGCCAAGGTGGGAAATGCCAAGATACCCTTTCATTGGAAGGGCATGGCCTGGTGGCAGGTGGAAGCTGACTGAAAAAGCACAAGGATGGAAGCACGAGTAACATCCAGTAGGCTGATGAAGTAGGTCAGTCAGAGTCTGCAAGCTGGAGCCAAGGTGAGTGGCTGACAAACACAGGCAGTCGAATCCAGCAGATGTCCTGAATGCGGATGTGAGGGATCAAGTCGAAAGAAGGGTATTTCTGACAGCTTCCACGTTCCTTACTCAGACAGCTGGGTAGACAGTGGCGCATCCACCAGTACAAAAGGAGCAACTCAGTGAGGAAAAATAAGTTCAGTTTTGCATAACCGGAGGCTGAGGTGCCTACACAACGTCGGGAAGGCAGATGGAACGGGACCCCAAGAGGTCAGGGGTAGAGTTAGAAGCCACTCGGTCTTTCAAAGCAACCAGGCAAGAGAGGCGGCAGGTGAGAGAGGGACCCCGAATGGTCCCAGGAGAGTCCAGCCTAGTGGAAGGTTCGACCCGACCGACGTGGAGACTTCACGGTCGCCCAGCGAACTCCAGAGGCCAGAGGCACTGAGCCTCGCGGTCCCTCCGCCGGTTGAGCCTCGTCGCATTTGCCATGGCCGGGCCGCGCGGGCCCCACTTCCGCTTCCGGTCCCGGGGTCTTGGCGGCGAACAACGCGGGGCGGAGCCTCAGGCACCTGGCGGAAGGAGCTGCCTTCGGGCGGCTGGTGGGCTCCTGCGAGCAGGCGGGGCTTGCCTCGGCGAGGAGACTGGCAGCCCCGGGCGGATGTGGCGGCCTCCACCCTCGGGCCCCACGGCGGCCCCAGGGCGTGAAGGCGACGCTCGGAGGCCTGAGGAAGAGAAGCCGGCGGCCAGGGCCAGGCGAGGCGGGAGGCTGCGGCCCTGAGGCGAGGGGGCGCGAGGAAAGCAGGCAAAAGAGGAGGATGGTGGCTCAGGCGTCTGGGAAAGAGGTGGAAAGTGACAAGTCAGGTGAGGCATCCGGGACTGGGAAGGCCTTACTTAGCGAGGCGGCGTGTGGAGGGGCTGGGAGGACATGGGGGCCTTTCAGGCCCATCTCACTGGCCCACTTTAGAAGCAGCGAAGGAGGCGGAGCTCCCATTGCAAGCGGGAGGACGCAGTAAGAGAGCACTTAGGGGTCACTCCCTTTCTAGCCTTTGCACCCATTCTCCTTCACGCGTGTTTTATCAGTAGCTTTTCACTTGAATCTACACGGGGTTTACTGATGCGCACAGTTGACCAGAAAGAGGAAAAACACAGGAACTCATTTAAAAGATATTTATTCCGTTAGGGTGTCTTGGTCAGAAGTACTATAAAAGGAGGGCTTCCCTGGTAGCTCCCCTGGTAAAGAATCCTCCTGCAATACACGAGACCCCAGTTCCATTCCTGGGTGGGGAAGATCTCCTGGAGAAGGGATAGGCTACCCACTCTAGAATTGTTGGGTTTCCCTGGTGGCTTTGGAGAAGGCAATGGCACCCCACTCCAGTACTCTTGCCTAGAAAATCCCATGGACGGAAGAGCCTGGTAGGCTGCAGTCCATGGGGTTGCTAAGAGTCGGACACGACTGAGCGACTTCACTTTCATGCATTGGAGAAGGAAATGGCAACCCACTCCAGTGTTCTTGCCTGGAAAATACCAGGGATTGGGGAGCCTGGTGGGCTGCCGTCTATGGGGGGTCGCACAGAGTCGGACATGACTGAAGCGACTTAGCAGCAGCCTGGTGGCTCAGACAGTAAAGAATCCGCCTGCAATACAGGAGACTTGGGTTGGAAGGATCCCCTGGAGAAGGGCATGGCAACCCACTCAAGTATTCTTGCCTAGATAATCCCCATGGACAGAGGAGCCTGGCGGGCTACAGTCAATAGGGTCGCAAAGAGTCAGATACAGCTGAGCAACTAAGCAGAGCACAGCACAGCACTATAAAAAGGACTCCTACTAGTGAGCCACTTTGGCTAGTGTGGAGTGATCATGCTAGAGGTTATTCAGCTGCCTTAGAATTTATACAGGTTTGTATGTAGTTCTTTAATAGAAATTAGGTCTTTGATTTTGAAAACAAACCTATGTTTTCCTAGAGCTATTCAGGGAAATAAAAATGGATGACTTCACTTTTTTTTTTTTTAATTTGTATTGCTTTTTCCCCCTCAATATAAAATCTTCTCTGGTATTTTTTGTTGTTTTGATCAGCCAAGGAAAAAAGAAAAGTTACTGAAGCCTCAAGTGATGATCCACAGCCAGGGATTGACCTGGTAAGAAAGGAATCATTAACCAGTTCGGAATCTTTCCCAACAGTGGAATGCAGTGAATTTCAAAGTATGGCTTTCTTGCAGTCTTTGGGTAAGGAAAGGTTGGTAGAAGGTATTAAAAGAAGAATTCGAATAAAAAAATTTAAAAGCTTAGAAAGCCCAGCTCTCAAAATGACTGAAAATAAGGCTACACAAAATAGTAAGGTTGAATTCCAAGATGAACTGTACAAGAATACTCTGAAATATTCTTGTAACAGCTTGTCACCTGGAGTAGAAAATAATTCCACTTTAAAATTACATGATTGCAGTTGTCTTTCCCATTCCAAGGATTGTAATGATGAAAATAACCTTGCATATAAACCTGATGGAGGATGTATGCATGTACCAGAAAATTCCTCAAAGTCAAAGAAAGAAAACCCTAGGAGTCTTATAGATAAGACTGATCCAAGCAATATTCCTCAGCTTTTACAAACTGAAGAAAACTTAATGCGAGTAAGTCAGTTATTGCTTGAAGAAAATGATTCATACCTAAGTAAAAATAATGGCATGTTTTCCTGCCTTCAAAGTGAAAAAAATAAACATTCAATAGAGGAGAGCAGTATTGGGAGAAAATCCAGAAAAAGGATGAAGGTGTCTGAAAAAGGAAATGGAATGGTTATTGAGATGAAGTTTTCTAATATGTGTAACAAATCTGAGCTGATGTTACAAGGAAACCAAACAGGTGCTGAAGGTAAAGAAACAGAGACTTTAGAAGCTAAAAAAAGTTCTTTGAAAGTTTTGAGAAAAGTAAATAATAATACACTGTCACCGATGGATCCTTTATTAAGTCTTCCAGAAACAGGGAAAAAAACAAGTCCTGAACATTATGCAAATGCTGTGTTTCAGAAAGCCGTTGAGCAACTTTCAAAAGAAGAAACAAAGAATGTTTCACAGCCTTTAGGATGTACCAGCATGGATCCACCAGAAGATTATTTTAAGTCAATGAAAAACTCATTAGTGAAGTCACTTAGTGATTGCTTCCCTATTGAAAAGAGGTCTTCTAGGGAAGGCTTGAAGAATGAAGCTGAAGAATCTAAATATAGCTGTCACAGAACAATACCAATGACTGGCAAAAGAACTTGGCCTTGTTATTCATGTGCTAGAATATCTGCCCAGTGTTGGAAAAAAGCTTCCTTGCCACAAAGTTCTAGGCAAGATGATTTTCTTAGACATCAAATGAATCAAACTCACTTAAGTGACTCCAAACTAATGCTACAAAGTTCTGTAACAGAAACAAACAGTGCATCTTCAAGTATAGAAAAATTGGATTCTAATTTAAATTGTTTACCTTCAGTCTCTACAGTGGAACCTACTTCAGTGGTTATAAAGGAACCTATAGTCAATGATGATGAAAAAATGAAGTCAGAGGAACTAAGCAGAAGTGCATCAGAGGTAGTTTCTAATATTACTGAAGATACTCCATTGACTAATGTGACTCACAACTCAACAGGAAGTAAAAAAAAAGATAGAGGGAATTTAACAAAACTGAATTTGATGGTGGCTTCCCAGGATGGCCAGGAAGCAAGTAACTCTACAGGCAAAACTGTTCATCGAAAAGCATGCATTACTAAGCAAGCACTGGTTGTTCCAGACCTAGTTAAGATACTGAACACAGGGCGGCTGACTAATTTTAAAATTCCTTTACTAAAGAACAAAACAGAAAAAAGAAAAGAAATTAATGCCAAGTCATCAGAGAGAGAAGTATATAGTCCCCTAGAACTTCTTGACAGTTTATCTGGAGCAGAGGTAAGGCAGAGTAGGACTAAAGAAAATACTGTCACAGTAACTTCAGGACCTCAATCTTTGAGTATACAGCATAGTGTAATTCCAGTGCAAGCTAGTTCTGACTCATTCTGCAGTAAGAATTCCTGTATTATTGCTCCAAGCTTTTTAAAGCAAGGTAATAATAATAAACCATCTAGCCACATCTCTGCATCAGGCCATATCATTTCTAATAAGGCAGCTGGTTCTCTCACAGTTGAAAATAATACATTTTCTTGTGATCCTGGATGTATAGAGAAAAATCCCACCTTCTATTCCAATGAACAAGAACCGTTCAAAGCAGTTTCTTCTGAAGTTAGTGGTAGAAAAATGTCTAAGAACTTTTCAGAAATTAAAGTGGGGTTTCCAGATATTCTGAAAGCATATGAAGATGATGTCCTCTTAATTGATGTAATTCAAGATGACCCAGACCTCTTTGGAGTCTCCAGTGAAGGGGAACTCTCATTTCCTTCAGAGGTTCCCATGATAAGCCAGGAGCCCAATGTTGCTGAAGAGCATCAATCGGCAGACTCCAAGCACATGGAACTTCCAGAAAAAAAAGAACCAAGCGATCACTTGAGGTATGCATGTTCAAATATGCCTTTTGGTGCAGATTATTGTTGCAGGTTTCAAAAGCGCTTTCTGGTCATTAGGTGTCACTAATTTATTCAGTGATCATATTGACGCTCCATTATTTTTTCAACCCATTTATTTATTAAATGTAATATAGTGTATTATTGCTAAGACCTGGAAGTGTCATTATCCTGAAACTTAGACTTGAAATAATGTGGTTTATAAAGTGGCTTTTTAAATTACTGAGCTTGCTTCTTTCAAAAGTCACTTAAATTGATCTCCATGTTTTTTAATCATTGTAAATATACAGATATACGTTCATTTCAATCAAGTTACTTATTAAGAAAAGTGCTGTATATATATTTTAACACATTTTCTGTGGCTTCCTTTTTAGATAAAAAATTTATTTTTCAGTTGTCAGAGAAGCCTTGGAAAAGTTTATTTGAATTAAAACTTAAAAGTAAATCAAAAGTTAAACTAATTTTCAGAGGGAAAAAGCTTAACATTTTTTTTCATGGTTTTATTTTTAGGGAGATGGTTTTAAATGATAGCTTAGTCCCCAAAGAGGGTGAGTTTGCCTGAATCAACTTTAAACAGAGCCAAGTAATAACCTTCATGTTCAGGAACTTGATCTATCTGATTGGCTCGAATTTTATTTAATATTATATTTTATTAAGTTTCATAATTTTGAAGCTCTAATTTGTATGTTACAATACTTGAATATTAGAATGTTTTGTGAACAGAGTCAAAATAAGAAAACACATTCCACTAAGATTCAATGGTACATGACTTAAAATTCTCTGGTATTTATAAATTTAGTGATACTACATTCTTCTTGATGTTCTTAGTGTTACAAGAACTTGTAACCTATCACCCAATAGAGTACTTTCTAATATCCCAAAGGAAGAAACAATAGCTCTATTATCTTTAGATGATAATAATTATCTACTGTTTTAAAAACCATGTAATGAGGATGGTAATCTGTCCATTTTGAAGTGGAACAAATGAGGGTGACAAGTTGTCACTTGTCCAGGTTGACACCACTAGTAACAGAATCTGAACTTGAACTATCTTACTTTAAAATTAATGGTCAAGGACTTAACCTTTATAGTCTAACCTAGGTTTCTGAGTCTTCTCCTTGCCCTAATAGCTCTGTGACCTTTTAAGCAAATTATTTTACCTTATCTGTTAGAAGGGGAGGTACTTGCCTCAGGATTGTAAGAATTAAATCAGTGACTGGATGGGACAGGTATTAGTTTGACACTGGGTGAATAGTGAGAGCTCAGTAAAGGGTAGTTATTAAAGATGCTTTTAACTCTTCCTCTACCATGCTTCCTTTGAGGAATGCAAAGAGAAATCGGAGCAAATCTGGCATTCAAAAGCAAACATCTGTTAACAGGATGTTGACAGTGAACTGCAATTGAAGGGAGAAAGAGAGAAGTGTTATGAAGTGGGCATGAAGTTTGTTTTTTTATAGTTTTTTTCCTTTCTTAGAATAATGGCTGATTGCATTAAAATGACACATGTTCATTACAATAGAAGTGTAAAAGGGAGGGAATCCCACCACCCAAAATAACAAATTAATTACTAAAATTTGTGTGCGTCATTCCAGACTTCTGTCTAGGCATGTATGTGGATATAATTTCAGAAAAATTAGATCATGCCACTTTTTAGTAAAAACATCTAATTTTACTTACACTTAACTTGGGGAAGGAGAGACTGAAGTGAAACTAAAGGAATTGCTGAAACAAAAACCTCTTTACCACAAGAAATTAGTTCCTAACAGTCGGTCCCAAGCTAATAAGAAAGATTATTTTAAAGCTTGAGTTTTGTAATCGTGACTTTTAAAAATTGTGTTCTAACTTCAGACAGTAACATTTGCTTTCCTGATAAAAGACGGAACATATTCACTTTTTCTCCCGAATCTTGCCCCTTACATTTTTCTTAAAATTTTTTGTTTTTTCTTTTTAAGGCATGTGCCGTTTACATTCTCATCAATAATCTGAATTTCCAAAGACTCTTCATTCTATATTTAAGTTGATTCAGTCTTTACCATCAGTTCTTTTTACTCTCCTTTAATCTTGACTATTTTGATTCATTTCTTATTTGACTAGATTTCAGAGCAATTTTTTTCAATGGTTCTTCATTGCTGTGTTTCCTAAGATCTTGGGCACATAAGAATGCCTATTGTCTCCGAACAAATTGGGTAAAAAATTCTTAGTTTATATTTTTTCTTCTCACAACTATATAGTTATTCATCCCAGCTTTCTGGCTTTGAGTGTTATAGTGGAAAAGTCTGAGGCCAAACTAATTCTCCATTGCCTGTCTCTAAACTTCTAAACTTTTTTTTCACTTCTTGCTTTCTATTTTAGGATTATGTATTGTATCAAATTATGTATCAGATTTTCCTGCCCAAGCTGAACCACTTTGGTTTGCAGTATCAAATTTACTTCAGATAGTTATTCTGTTATTTTAACTTCATTTTATTTCATGGCAGAAACACCAATGATACTTATATTAGCTCTTCTTTTTCTTTCATTTCTGCTTCTGAAGTTTGGATTTTTAAATAAACTTGAAAATTTCCTTAGTAGTTATTTTAGTATTTTCCTTTTTCTACATTGGAAATACCAGTTTTACAGTTATTCACAGTGCTAGAATAAACTTTAACAGGAAAAAATGGAGGCCTGATCATCAGAGGGTCTAATAGTTGTACAGAAAATTGTTAATGAATTGTTCTAGAACTAGATGAAGCTTAAAATATAATTTCTAACGTCAGCTCTCTCCCTTTTACCAACCAGTTGCTAACTAATACATTCTTTTTTCCTCACTCTGTGACGCTAAGAGTTTGATACCTGTTAGATTCTGAGTTTCTGTTTTGTTTTTGTTCTGTTTCCCAGTCCTGTCCGATTCTTTGTGACCCCATAGGCTGGAGCACTCCAGGCCTCTCTGTCCCTCACCATCTCCTGAAGTTTGTCCAAGTTCATGTCCATTGCATCAGTGATGCCATCCAGCCATCTTATTCTCTGTCTCCCCGCTCTCCTCCTGTCTTCAGTCTTTCCCAGCATCAGGGTCTTTTCTATAGAGTCAGCTCTTCTCATCAGGTGGCCAAAGTATTGGAGCTATAGCTTCAGCATCAGTCCTTCCAACAAGTATTCAGGGTTGATTTCCCTTAAGATTGACTGGTTGGATCTCCTTGATGTCCATAGGACTCTCAGGAGTCTTCTCCAACACCATAGTTTGAAGGCATCAATTCTTCCGCACTCTTTTTTACAGTCCAGATCTCACAATCATATATGACCACTGGGAGGACCATAGCTTTGACTATACAGACCTTTGTCGGCACAGTAATGTCTCTGCTTTTAAGCACACTGTCTAAGTTTGTCATAGCTTTCCTGCCAAGAAGCAAGCGTCTTCTGATTTCATAGCTTCAGTCACCATCTGCAGTGATTTTAGAGCCCAATAAGAGGAACTCTGTCTACTTCCACCTTTTCCCCCTCTATTTGCTGTGAAGTAATGGGGCACTGACTCAATGGACATGAGTTTGAGTGAACTCCGAAAGTTGGTGATGGACAGGGAGGCCTGGCGTGCTACAGTCCATGGGGTTGCAAAGAGTCAGACACGACTGAGTGACTGAACTGAACTGAATGGGGCCAGATGCCATGATCTTAGTTTTTTTTAATATTTTAGTTTTAAGCAGCTCTTTCACTCTCCTTCACCCTCATCAAGAGGCTTTTTAATTCCTCTTCACTTTCTGCCATTAGAGTGATGGGAGAAACATCAACAACTTCTGATATGTGGATGATACCACTCTAATGGCAGAAAATGAAGAGTTCCTGTTTTACAGAAATAGAAATTGAAGATGGCTAAGCCTGGAAATTTTCAGAAGCTCTAGACTATCTCCTCTTGGTAAAATAGGTTGATGAACCTGAGTTAATTTAATGGTTGGGAGAAGTACTCTCAGACCTTGTAAGGAGAATTTGTAAGGTATTTCAGTTATGTTAGAATATTTATTCACTGTTGATCTCCACAGTGTTGGAAGTCCATATTAAATTTCAAAGCATTAGCATGTTAGAACTCATTCCTAAAGACTTGAACTGATAAACTTAGAAATGGATAATGAGTAAAATTGGTAAAACTTTTGAGTTAGCCTGTGAGTTTAGTTAGAGATCTGAAAATGTCTGTAATAGTCAATGCTGTTAATCTGTACTAGGACACAGCATTCTCTTCAGTCACAACTTAATTATATACTAAAATTTCAGTTGAGTGATATTATACAATGGATCATTGAGATTTTAAAAATCTGCCAAATATTCAAGGGAATTACTATTAACATATAGCTGGGGCTTCCCTGGTGGCTCAGTAGTGAAAAATCTGCCTGCCAATGCAGGAGACACAAGTTTGATCCATGGGTCAGAAAGATCCCCTGGAGAAGGAAATGGCAAGTCACTCCAGTATTCTTGCCTGGGAAATCCCATGAACAGAGGATCCTGGCGGGCTGCAGTCCATCAAATCACAAAGGGTCAGATGTGAATTAGTGACTACGCAACAACTATAACTAGGGAATTGGGAACTAAAGTGTTTGAAATGAAAATATGTAAACTGAGGTACAAGAACACTCAGTTCAGTTCAGTCACTCAGTCATGCCCGACTCATTGTGACCCCATGAGCTGCAGCATGCCAGGCCTCCCTGTCCAACACCAACTCCCAGAGCCTACCCAAACTCATGTCCATTGAGTCACTGGTGCCATTCAACCATTTCATCTTCTGTCGTCCCCTTCTCTTCCTTCCCTCAATCTTTCCCAGTATCAGGGTCTTTTCAAATGAGTCAGCTCTTCGCTTCAGGTGGCCAAAATATTGGAGTTTCAGCTTCAGCATCAGTCCTTCCAATGAATATTCAGGACTGATTCCCTTCAGAACTGACTGGTTGGGTCTCCTTGCAGTCCAAGGGACTCTCAAGAGTCTTCTCCAACATCACAGTTCAAAAGCATCAATTCTTCTGCACTCAGCTTTCTTTATAGTCCAACTCTTACATCCATACATGACTACTGGAAAAACCATAGCTTTGACTAGATGGACCTTTGTAGGCAAAGTAATGTCTCTGCTTTTGAATATGCTATCTAGGTTGATCATAACTTTCCTTCCAAGGAGTAAGCGTCTTTTAATTAGTTTAGGAAAGAGGGTTGTGTATGCTCTTGTATGTTTGATGCTTAGTTGAACCCACATCTCTTACATCTCCTGCATTGGCAGGTGGATTCTTTACCATCTGGGAAACCCAGATAAGAAGGTTGAGAAAAACCAAAATTTGTACTGCTCCTTAGCAATTGGATTGATTTAGATTAACAAAGGGAAAAAGTTTGAGTCCCATTAGACCCATGCCTAGCATGAATGTACCCTGGGTAAACTATATCATCTCAAGAAACCCACTCCACTTACTTCCCCAGAATCTTAGAAAATTAGTTTTTCCCCCCCAAGGGATTGGCCTTCTGTCACCAGGTTTACCATGCCAAATTCCTGAAAAAAAAAAAAAAAGGAAAAACCAGTTTCCAGAAAAAGTAAAGGTCATTCTGTTTCTCTCCCTCATGTATTGTATATAGACTCCTTGGCCTGTCTTTCAAGAAGTTCTCCTTGGTCCATTCTCCCTTTTCACTGAGTGTCTGAGGCACTCTAATTCTAGTACACAATTTTACACTTAATTGTAAGAACTGACATTTCGTGTCTGTCCTATGCTAGGTACATATATTATTTCAGCAAGTGGAACCATTCAGAGATTGAAACTGGCCCTATCTTTAAAACTGAGTCAAAGTCACTAACTTTCCAAAGAACGCTCAGCTCAGTCAGTATCAGAGCTGAGATCTGGACCCAGGCCCACCTGCTCCAAAATCTGTCTTCCCTCCCCAAAAACAGCATGCTGGAAGAGTGGCATTTTGGCTCTTTCTGTGGCTTCAAATCCATTACTCTATAGACTGCCAGCAAACATTGTTTTCTTTTGGCTCCTTTCCTCTCTCATCTCATCTTCCTCTTTACAGTATCAGGTATAAAGAAGCATCATTCTAATGTTTACTTTTTTGTCTTTTGGACCACATAAACCATTGTTTGTTTTTGCTAGAATAAATAGTATTGTTCTTGATGGAGTTATTATTTGTAATGTCAGGAAACCGAGCACTGCACATCATGGCATCAGGCTTGGGAACCTCTGGCCCAGTGAATTGGATATTGTAGTATTTCTCTGCTTTTGGCCACTACTATCTACAGAATAATTGCCCCAGTAAGTTTAGGGTAGTCTTTTTCACAATCAGTATGTGAATATATAAATAAGTGAACATCGACTGCATTCAGCTATAGTTAGCACCTCAAAAGGAAGCAATAACATTCTGAATTTTTCTTGGGCAATAGTTTTCAAGTTTTTTCTGTTAATAATTATTCTAGAGCTGTCATCTCCAAACCTTTTTGTCAGTTACCCATACTAAAGATACATTTTACATTACAATCTGGTACATACTTATGAATATGTAAGACACTAGATTTATAAAAATAATATTTTCCTTACTACAAGTGGTGTAGTATCATATTTTTATTTTATTCTGTTTTACTTAAAACTCCTGGTTGGAACCCATTAAATTTCATCACTCCCTTGAAAAATGCTCTGTTAGAGGATAAACTTCATGTAATCTGTGTTGCTCTTCAGAAGCTTCCCTAAGTCTCCTTTTCACTCAGATCTTCTCTTTTGCTTCCCTGTATTCTGTAGCCTCAACCAAGTCTGCTTCTCTGCTTTTCTCCTCCTGCCTTTCGTTTTTCTTCCTTTGCTCCACTGACACAAAGTTGTAATATATTTATGGGGGTTACAGTCGTATTTTTTCTACTCTAGGTAAATTTAAAAATTTTATGTCTCTTTGTGTCTCACGAATTCGAAACAAAATTACTTCTAACAAGACTGGCATGTGCAATCTTACCTTCCTTGTAAGTTAGTTATTCATAGTGAAAAGTTTCTCACCCTTATGAACTATACCAGCAGTATTAAAAGTACTCTTGTAATACTTTGATATTAAAGCAGTACACTTGCTATACCTATTTACCTTTTTGGGTATGGATTTTTTTTTTAAGGCATAATCTCTTATTTGTCTGGATCCATATCTCTTTGTGAATATAACTTGCAGGATAATTTGAAACATCCTTCATTCTCTTATTTATTGAGTCAGTTCATCTTTTTCATGCTTTTACCTTAAATATCTCTCATGGTTTTTCCTTTCTCTCAATTCTCACTGCTATTATTTTATTCATATTTTTTCTGTATTATTACAATTAGCTCCTAGTTAATCTTCCTGAGCTCTTTTAGTATATCCTCCTCTTCAGTAATTTTCGGAAAGAGAAATTGATCTTCCAGTGACTGCTGGCAATGCTCCAGTGGCTTTCAGCCACCTAAGGTCAGAGTCTAAATTGCTTGGCATGGCTTTTTATGGCTCTTTGGTGGATCTGCATCCATTCTCTCTTTGGCAGCTATGGGGCTGTTGAGGGGGAAAGTGCAAGGAGAGGCTAATAAAAGATGAGCAGAGCAGGCAGCTCCCTGTTTCCACAATGTCAGATATTTGAATCCTTTTACATATGTTTCTTTATCTGCAGATTCCTTTCTTTTCAGTGTTGTCCTTTAAATCACAGCTGAGATGTTATTCTAGGGATTTGTTGCAATAGTTCTCTTGGCCCATATCTCAGGATATTGTGTATGTGTGCCTCGTCCTATATGGGAAGTTCCTAAACAGGAATATTCATTTGAGTCTCCCTCATGTCTGGCTGATGGCACCCCACTCCAGTACTCTTGCCTGGAAAATCCCATGGACAGAGGAGCCTGGTAGGCTGCGGTCCATGGGGTCGCGAAGAGTCGGACACGACTGAGCGACTTCCCTTTCGCTTTTCACTTTCATGCATTGGAGAAGGAAATGGCAACCCACTCCAGTGTTCTTGCCTAGAGAATCCCAGGGACGGGGGAGCCTGGTGGGCTGCGGTCTATGGGGTCACACAGAGTCGGACACGACTGAAGTGACTTAGCAGTAGCAGCAGCATGTCTGGCCAGGAAGATGTTAGGGTCTGAGTGTACGGAGAGCAACTAGATGTCTATGGACCTTGTTTTCATAGAGTGTTTAGTCTGTCAAGGGTTGCAAATGATTAAACAAATACAATAAAATATGACAGGAAAAATACAAGATGTTGAAGGCTTCCTGGTCCTCGTGACATTTAAGATGAACATGGGCTGCTATCTATGGGGTCGCACAGAGTTGGACACGACTGAAGCAACTTAGCAGCAGCAGGCAATAGGCAAAGAAAAGTGAGTAGAAAAGTGAGAGGGAAGCAAGAGTCTATCGTCAGGCCCACAGGGAAGAGCATGTTACAATTGAGAGACAGAAATAACATGCCATGACAGTGTTCAGGTGGTAGGAAAGGAAGCTACAGAATATGCAGAAAGCTCAGTTGTGTGGGGCTTTGTAAATAGGATGACAGTAGAATTGACCTTTTGAGTTGCAAAAATTTTGAGAGGGACATGGGGAGGTATTAATAATTAATACACCAGGTTAAGAGGCATACACAAATCATCCTAGATAAACTAGAATCCATGGTGAGTTTGAACTTTATCCTAAGAACATACCAGGATTCACTGAAGTACTTCTTAAGTAGAAATTTTGATCAGATTTACAGTTTAAAAATCATAATAACTTTGGTGTGGAAAATAAATTGGCAAGGAGCTGTTGTAATAACTAGATCAAAGCACATGGTGACTTCAGCCAGAAGTGGGGGTGGATTTAAGAGAGATTTTAGGAAGTGCAGATCTATTCATCAAATGGTAGCAAGGTCCAAGGTAGGAGTTAGGGATGATACCTGGTTTCTCTTGTTTCAAAGAAGGGCATTTACAATTCCGTGATCAGAACAGTCAGGACTGTGGAATGGTGCTGGTTATGAGCTCAAATTTAGACATGTTGAGTTGAAGAGACCTTTGAAATACTGAAATGGAGATACTCTAGTAAATAGACATGAGTCAAGATGGGGTGGGGGAGATTTGTATATGTTTCTGTCTTGTCATTTTGTTTTTCCTTTCTTTAAACTGTATACTTATCATTTGCAGCCTCATGAGTTTTCTAGGTGTAATCTAAAACTGTCCCCACAACACACACACACGCACACACACACACACACACACACGGCAGAGGGAAACCAGAGAAAGAGACGAATCACTCCAGATTAATAGGTAACAGGTTTAATAAGCAAAGGAACTTACTTTCGAGGCTTGTCTTGGGAAGCCGCATGATGAGCAGATCTTCACTCCAGTCCACCAGAACCTTTTCTTCTCTGGACTGTGCTGGGTCTTTGTTGCTTGTGCGGGCTTTTCTCTGGTTGCAATGAGCAGGGGCTATTCATTGGCGGTGGTGCGTGGGCTTCTTGTAATGGTGGCTTCTCTTGTGGAGCACAGGCTCTAGAGCACACTGGCTTCAGTAGTTGTGGCTCGTGGTCTCATTAGTTGCAGTTCTCAAGCTTTAGAGTGCAGGCTCTATAGTTGTGGTGCATGGGCTTAATTGCTGCACGACATGTGGGATCTTCCTGGATTGGGGATCAAACCCCTGCCTCCTGCATTGGCAGGAGATTCTTTACCACTGAGCCACCAGGGAAGACCCCCCAGAATATTTTAAGATTACATAGAAACCTTAACTGAGTTCAGTCACATATAGCATCCAGATGGTCTCAACAGCACCTACCATCCCACGGCAGTGTCCTTGGGCACCTTCCAGTGTGGGGAAGGCAAGCAGAACACACATTCCAAGGACACATGAAGGAATGAGGAGTCCCAGATGCCTGGGTCCAGCTCACAGGTCGGCCAGCAGTTACCTCCTCTGACAACTTCTGTTTCTAGTATTTATGTTGGGGGGAAAATTACTTCATGTTTTCCAAAGCCTTCAAAGAATGGTGTATGTAAAATGTTGTGTTTTCTTCTTTCTTGGCTAGGAAGTATCCCTGAACCAGTGTGCAGTCATAGAACTGTAGGATAAGTTTAATAAAACTCATTTATTAAAGGAATAAATAGTGAGGTCATGGGTGTTTATTATATTGTGTTTGGTGTACTTTTATTTATTTTTTGTCTTAAGTTTTTAAAAGTGGAATAATATTAAGCCATTTTTTGAGTGGCTCCTGTAAATGTAGTTTTCATTTGTTCAGCCTATGCCATTGGCTTTAAGAACATTTTATGTCATTTAATCCTCACAGTAACCTCATGGCTAGGTAGTATTCTCATTTTATAAATGTGGTTAGACTCAAAGAAGTTTAATAATTTTGCCACAATTGACATAGTAAGTGGCAGAACAATATTCGAACCCAGGTTGGCTTAACGACAGTTAAGCCATAGCTGTTACTATTAAATCTTAGGTTGTCTTCAGGGACTACCAAAAAAAAAGACTCAAACTGCTCTCAAACTCATCCATTTACATTGACAGTAAGACACACATATGCTTGCTTGAGAGTAGGAGTTAGTCATTATCTTGCATTGGTGTAATACTTTAAAAAATGTTTCAAATGCTTGGTGTATGTTCTCAGTTCTCTCTGAGTAACAAAGTTTGAATGGCAGCACTTCCTAACCATTGTGGCGAATGTGATTAGAGAATCAAATTCAGAATTGATTTAGGTGTGTGTCCCCGAATAGTACTGTGACCTTGGAGGACTTGAGCTGATGTTCACCAGCTGCTAAAGCTAGTGTTATATAATGTTTAGAGAAGTGGATAGTTCTGCAAGAATATGTGATAATGTTTAAGCTCTGTTTGCTTTGTGATAGAGAGCTGCCTGTACCGGATCCCGGATCAGTGAAGTCAGAGATCTGTGCTTCCTTGTCAGCAGGTAAAACTTGACATTTTCATAATGTATAACATTGAAGTGTTTTTGTATCTCTCTTTAGGCACAGTCAGAATGAATTTATTTAAAAAGGAAGCTTTTCCTTTCAAAGTCTGTCAACCCTGTTGTATACACTTTGTCAGTTTTTCTCAGTTTATCTGCCTGGTTGGCAGATCAGATTTTGAGAAATTTTCCATTTGATTATTTAATAAATAACTTTGTTAGGCTTTATCTATAAAAGATAATTGAACTCAGCAATTTTTGTAGTCTTATTTTGAAACCGAAATGTGTATTTAAGCTTAATCATATTTTAAATGAGTCCTTTTTAATATTTTTTATAATTAACAGTTAATCATAAGTTTAAATAACCAAATCTTTGCAGGAAATAGTTTAATTGGAAAGTTAATTTCAGAAAGTTTCAGGTTTTAAAAATGCATTGAAAATAACTGGACATGATCAAGAAAGATTCTTAAATTTATCTTTATGTCTTAATTTTGTGTTACTGCCATATCTTTTTATACCATGTAATGGAGTTATTTTGATAGAGAGGGAGGAATAAATGTATAATTTGCTGAAAATGCTACTTCATGTTTGTCACATTGGACTTTAAAAGAGTCTCTGAATTCTAACTCACTTTTAGAACAATCTCTAAATGACTTGGTTATTTTGCCATTTAAAGTTTCTACAGTTGAATATTATTTCTTTTCAGCAAGTGAGATAAAACATGATTCCAAAGATGCAAACATTTCCTTAGGAGAAGTTACTCATGAAACTTCTTCAAATGAAAAACCGGGAGGCCTAAGTGAACAGACAAAAAGTTCAGACTTGGACGAAAAGGTACTAGAGAATCTTTTGCATTTCCTTATTTCCAGATGGTGGTAAATATAGAAGTTCATCTTAGCCGTACACTCACGCAACAAGGATAATGCCTTTTTGTTGAATAAAAGTCACATCATTCTGGCCATGGACTATATAGTTTGGTACTTGGCATAAGCACAGTATTAACAGACTCTCACTTGTCTGAGAAAATGGGGTGTACTGTTTAATTACATATTTAGCTTTTAAGGTTCTTCTCAAACCTATATGAATCTTTCAAAATTGTTACATATCTTCCTGCCTCATTAAACACAAAGTACTGAATATCATTTGATATTCTTTGAAATTTTAGAATATCACAGTGCCTGAGTGCTATGAATGCAAGCATCAGTTATTCAACCACAGATGCAGAAGGCCTAGGAATTGAATAAAAACCTAATTTAATGTTGAAACACACCACTGGTGTATGATATGGGGAAAACAGGGTATCAGTTATCTGCCAGATAAAGTGTATGATTGTCTTAACCTGTTGAATAATTTAATTGACACCTCAACAACTATTTCATGGTTTCTTCTTTCTCCTTATTCCTCCTGATTTGTCCTCACAGCTAGCGACTTTATTTCCTGCTTCACCAACAAAATTGAAATAATTGGAAAGGAACTTAAGTTCCCACCAATATGTTAGACCACCTACCTGCATCTGTTCCCAAAACTCCGGTTTTTCCTGTTATAGTGGGTGAACAGGCCAAGGCTATCCTTCCACCTGTGTGCTAAAATCCACCTCTTCTCTCTCTTAAAATATGCTGCAGCAATTCTTTCATTACTGGATCATTCTGTTTGACATCAGCATTCTTTTCTCCCATCTTCAAACAAAACCACAAAAAAAGCACTTTCAAGGTTCTGTTTTCCTTTTCAGCAGTCATCCTGTTTCTCCAAAAGCTTTTTAGACCCACCATCTCCAGTCGTTTTCCTCCAGTTCCAAAGATACTCGCCTTCATCTCCACCGAAACTACCCTTCTTACACTCCCCAGCCAACTCCTCGTTGGTGAATCTAATGGACATAGTTCAGTCTTAATCTTACTGACACTGTCACTAGTATTTAGCAGTTTTGTTGAAACATTTTTTTCACATGACTTTGGTGTCATTTCTGTCTGCAACTTCCCAGTTGGTTTTGCTGGTCTCTCCTGATCTCCCTGACCTCTATGTGTTGGAGCAACCCAGCACCTAGACCAGGAATCTGTTCTTTTTTCTGTCTAGATTTGCTCCTTAGATGATCTCATGCACCCTCATTACACTGAATGCCACCTGTGTGCTAAGACTCTCAAATTCACATCTCCAACTTGAACTTCTTCTCTGAGCTGCAGAGCTTTGTATCTAGTTGCCTGCTTGACTTTCCCACTGGGATCTCCAGTTGGGCTTCCCAAACTTAACGTGTTCCAAACTGAACTCCTGTTCCCCTGCCACATACCAGCCTTTCCTGTCATTTTTCCCCTTTACTATTAATGGCAACCCCATCCTTGATAAATCACTTAGGCTTGGAACCTTGGATTTCCCTTCCTTTCTTTTTTTCTCACTCCATATGCAGACTGTAAGGAAATCCTGCTGGCCTCAGCTTCAGATGATGTCTGGAAATTGTCCTCTTTTCTTCACTCCCACCCACACCACATCACACCCAGGCCCAGCCTGTATCATCTCCTGCCTGAATTACTGCAGGGGCCTCTTAACATTTCTCCAGCTTCTAATATTATTATCTTATAGTTTATTGTCAACACAGCATAGGTTAGACCATGTTATTCTTCCCCTTCAAATTCTCCAGTGGCTTTTAATATTCAGGCTCAAAGCCACAGTCCTTACTATGACCTACTTGACCCTTTATCTGTCCCCCCCCTCCTCCTCCCCAACTTTGGTTCCTCTCTGATCTGACTACTCTCCTTAGCTCTTGCACTCTGACCACCTTAGCCTCCTGCTGTTCTTGGAACAAACCAGGCTTTTTCCCACTTCAGGGCCTTTGATTTTGGCATTTTATCTCCTAAAAAAAAAAAAAACAAAAAAACTATATAGCTGACTTTCTTATTTCCTTCACATCTTTACTCAGATTTCATGTTCTCAGAGAGACCTCCCCTGGCCATGCAGTCTAAAATTGCAATATTTTCCTTGCTGTCAACATTTCATATCCCCCTCTTTTGTACTTGTCATAATATAACATCCTTTACATTTACTTATTTATGTTTATCTCTGTCTCCTCCTGCTAGAATGAAACTCCATAAAGGCAAATATTTTTGTCCATTTTGTTCATAAATGAACTTTCACACCTAGAGCAGTGGCTGATAGAGAATAATAATACAGATGATTGTAGGTTTCTGTTTCTTGTATGTGTTTTTGTTTGTTTTGGCCACCTGGCATGGCAGGTCATGGGCCAAGCCTTTAACAGATAACATATGGACAACCCAGATTTACTGAGTTAATACCTTCAGTTCAGTTCAGTCGCCCAGTCGTGTCCGACTCTTTGCGACCCCATAAATCACAGCACGCCAGGCCTCCCTGTCCATCACCAACTCCCGGAGTTCACTCAGACTCACGTCCATCGAGTCAGTGATGCCATCCAGCCATCTCATCCTCTGTCGTCCCCTTCTTCTCCTGCCCCCAATCCCTCCCAGCATCAGAGTCTTTTCCAATGAGTCAACTCTTCGCATGAGGTGGCCAAAGTACTGGAGCTTCAGCTTCAGCATCATTTCTTCCAAAGAAATCCCAGGGTTGATCTCCTTCAGAATGGACTGGTTGGATCTCCTTACTGTACATGAAATGTGTACTGTTATTTCCCTTCACAGATGAAAACACTGAGACTTAGTATCTTATCCAGGGTCACACAGTAGAGTCCCTTGACTCTGTAGCAGGGGTCAGAAAACCTTTACTTTAAAAGACTAAATAGTAACACTTCTCTGGCTCTGTGATCCCTATGGTTGTTGTCACAGCTACTTAACTCTGTCGCTATAACGAGAAAGAAGCCATAGACAGTATGAAAACAAATGTCAATTGCTGCGTTCAAATAAATCTTTATTTACAAAAACAGGCAGCCTGCAGGCTATTGCTTGCCAACCTTTGCTCTAAAACATTAAAAAATAAACAGTTTGTATCCTGTTCTACTTAAAGCAGAGAGAAAACTTAATGCATTCTTTTCTGCAAGGATAGATTTTAAGAGATGTTTGCCAGAATTCACTGAGTTCTTAACGCTAAATATTTTAAAGATGTAGACCGTTTTCAATATTAGCTCTTTTAAAAATAATCCACAAAAACATTTAGCTGCTTCCTAGAGTGATGCTATTTTTTGGATTTGTTTAAGAGAAGAGAAATGATACTTTTATCCTTCTAATATCATGGTAAACGTCAAAGTATCAACTCTTTAGAAAATACATGACCCTGTCAATAATATTTGTCTTTAAGATATCTGGCCCCCAGATTTGGGAATTAACAAATTTTAACTTGGGTAAATATGTTGATTTATAGGGCATAGGTCTAGACTGCCATTTTTTCTGCTTTTATGTATGGTTTTCTGTGAATTTTTAGAAATGCTTCCTTATTGATCTTATATATCTGTATATATTTCTGTCTTTTCCACCTATAGGCCTTGTTTTTTCTTGCTTTTATGTATCAGTTATACTCAGAATCCATATACAACAATTTTTAGGTTTACTATGGTGGTAATTGCTTAGTGATTCTAGTTTTGAGCCCCAGATAGTCAAAACGCTGGTGTCCTTAATTTTTATTTGGAAACAATTGTAAATTCACAAAAAGTTGCAAAAGTAGTTTCCCCCCATGATTTCATCTTAACGCCCAGTATCAGAAGCAGAAATTTGGTGTTAGTATAATGAGGGTGTACAGTTCTGTGTATTTTATCAAGTGTGCAGATTTTTTGTAGCCTGTAGTGCAATCAAGATGATAATTACATCATTACAAAGACCCTCCTAATACTACCTCTTCATCACACCTCCCTCCCTACCCCTAACATCTGTAAGCTTAGCAACCATTAATATGTTTTCTGTCTCTATAATTTGGTATTTTGAAAGAAGCGCCCAGGTTTGCACTTGCTGGGCCCTCTGGTAATGGCATGCTTAGGTTTCTTCAGTAACTTTGGTGGGTTCATCCTCCAGGTTATTTCCCGGGGTAGTAGGCAGTTGAAATGTTTCTTCAGTTCTTTTAGTGTCACCTGGGTTGTTTGGAGTCTGCCTTACAAAGGTATAGCTCAAGGGTCAGCTGGAGGTTTGGACCAAGTTTAAAGCACATTTAGGGACTTCCTCTCTTAGGCTCTCTCCTTTCCAGGGTCCCCAACCTCACATCCCAGTTTCTGACTTTGCCTCAACTCTGTCTTCTGGTTCTTTGTTTCATTCAGGAGGGCAAATTTTTAGCCTTCCAAGTGGTTACAACTGAGTTCTCCCTTTAAGAATAAATTCATAAAAACAAGACTGTTACCCAGTGTCATAAAAACAGGACTGTTACCCGGTGTCATTCCCTCTTTCCCTCCAGACTGTGCCTGCTTTTCGTATCTCTCTGGTGTCTTCAGGCAGTTAGTTTGTTTTTGTATTTTGTCTAGGGTTTATAGTTGTTACTTAAAGAAGGATTAGCCCAGTAAGAGATACTTACTTGCCATTTCTTAAACTGGACCTATTGTGTATTCTTTTTATTTTTTGTTTCAAACGTTAAACTTTTTATATTATTTTGGGGTATAGCCCATTAACAATGTTGTGGTAGTTTCAGGTGAACAGCTAAGGGACTCGGCCATATATACACATGTATCCATTCTCCCCCAATCCCATCTAGGCTGCATCCAGTTTTTTTTTAATATCTTGTCTAGGGTTTATAGTTGTTACCTGAAGAAGGATTAGTCCAGTAAGAGATACTTGCCGTTTCTCAAACTGGACCTATTGTGTATTCTTTTTAATTTTATGCAAACGATAGCATACCATTCTTTATCTTTTTTAAACTTACTATATAACAGAGAGTGTTTCCTTTCCATATATGTAAGGATGCTTTCTCTTTACAATTATATAATTATCCACTATATGGATATACTCTGCTCAACAAGTTCCACTATTGATGGGCACTTGGTTTGTTCCCATTTTTTTGCTATTTTAACATTGTTGCATTATGCATCCTTGAGCATAAGGCATTTTGCATATGTGCAAGCATTTTTGGATTGATTCTTAGAAGTAGAATTTTCAGATTGCCCTACATAAAGATTGCTTTGATTTATGCTTCCATCAACATTGTATGGGAATGACAGTTTTCTCCCCCATACACTCACCAACTCAGTATTAAAATTTTTTTTATTTTTGTCCATCTGTGTATTTTTACAAATGACTTTTCATTTGCTTTCCTCTTATGAGTCTAGTTAAGCATCTTTTAGTATGTGTAAAAGTCATTTACATTTTCTTCTGTGAACTTCTTTTTTATGTCCTTTGCCCATTTTTCTTTTCAGATTTTGATCTTTTTTTATTTGTAAGAACTTTTCATATATTAAACATATTGGTTCTCTGTCATATGTTGCCCTCATTTTTCCTATTTTTCATTTGTATTCAACTTAGTGTAGGAACTTTTTACCTTGAAGGAGCTTTTTATTTTTATTTAGTCCAATGTATCAGTTTTATTTTATGATATTTGAGTTGTAAGTTGTATTTAGAGAAAGACTTCGCTGTTTTGGAGTTAAAATTTTTCACCTGTATCTTTTTCTAGTATTTTTTGGTGTTATTTATTATATTTAAATTTATCAATATAAATCTAAATTTTATTTTGGAAGAAAGAATGTAGAAACAATGTAACCTTTCTGTTCTTATTTTGACAGTTGATTTTGTCATCTTAGCATATGAAAATACTTTAAATGTTGTTATTCAGACCTATTGATCCATAATTCATGGTTTCTGCCTTTGGTGTTATCTTAGGCTTTCTCTACCTTCCAAATTACATAACTACTCATCTTTTATTTTCAATACTTTCAGTATTTTTTATATTAAAATATTTATTGAATGTATTTTGGAATATGGTGAATTGGTGCCAAGCTTATTTTCCATCCAACTAACTACCCATTAGTTGTTCTGTTACTATTTATTGAATCATTTCCTCACAAATTTCAAGTGCCATCTTAAATATTTTCAGTTTTTGTGTATAGAATGACTCCTTCTCTTTTATTTCATTAATTGCTCAGATCTGTACCAATTCCATACTCTCAATTACTTGAAAAATAAAAACAGTAAGGAAGGCTTGCTTTAAAAGATACCAAAATATTTTATAAATCTAAAATATTTTTGGCTGTTCTTATATTCTTTTTTTCTAAGAAAGAAATATATATGATTTTCTTTTCTTTTAAACTCGTGTTGTGATTTTTTAAATGTATAAATAAGTTTGGAGGGAATTAGCATTTTTTACATTTAACATTCTCATCCAGGAACGTGTTATATCCTAATATTTCATGTTTCTCAGTTGATTTTTATAGTGTTCTTCCTAAAGGTTATAATAGTGTATATAATGTATACTGTTATTATAAAATATTCTTGTATAAGTTTAGAAAGACTAGAAAGATATAAAGTAAGATATTAAGTGGTTAACTCTGGCTACCCAAATGATGAATGATTTGAGGGGTTTATTTTGGTGTCTGTTTTTCAAAAGCCTAGTATTTAAGCATGTATAACTTTCTCGTAATTAGAGAATCACAGTTCCCAAGATAGTAATTGTAAAGAGCTTTAAGTATACCAACATTTTAAATAGATATAAATATTCCTAATGAAAAATACATTTATGTTCATAAATACCACCTATAAATAAAAATCACTCAAAGTTGTTCTTTCTAAATAAAAGGAAACATGGCTATAATTGTTCAAAATAATTAGAAATAGTAGTTTGCATAATTAAAGGTGATATCAAAAACTAGGGAAAATGTGTTGATTTATGTTTTTCTGAACACTGGAAATTTTGAAGTCAGTGTTCAGTGTTTTAAAGAATGTAGAGTAGAATTACTTCCTGGCTTGGCCATAAGCTAGTTGTTTAATTAATATCTAATACATTCTGATCTGGTAAGCCTCGTAGCCTAATATGGAATGTAGAGATATTCACTTACATTTCTTAACCATAATCTCTCCACAGTGTAGATTTTCAGACAAGGTAGCTATTCGAGAAGAAAAAGAAACTATTTCTGAAGTTTTCAGAAGGTTTGTAACATAATTTTTAATTACATAATGTTAAAATAGTCATCTGTGTAATTTGTGTCTTGAGCATGTTTTTCATTCTCTCTTGTATGTAGTTGGGCTGCTATGTCATAAACAGTATGCGGGTATTATTTAACGTGTCAGGTATATACAGAGTCAAGGATATTATAAGTTACTTTAAAGCTGTCACTAACTGTTTCAGCCATAAATTATTTTTTGAGAAAGGAATGAGGAATGGTGATACAATAAAAGAAAGAAAAGGATGTGGATGTGATTGTTATGAAGGTAAGAATAGCTGAAATCAGATGAGCATTGCAGCTTGCGGGTATCTTCCATGTCTGCAGTGATTAGTACTGAGAGCTACAGTACACTCACTGGGACATACTACAGATACCAAATTTAGGATTGGCGGGTACCTGGGAGATCATTTGATTCACCTCTCACTCCCACTTTGCTATGAGGCAAGGCGCAGTCAGGTCAGGTGACAAATCTGTTCAAGTTCTTTTATGTTAAGACAGTGTTTTTCCAGTTGTGAGCCTTAGAGTAGCAGCATGTTGTGGGAACTTGCCAGAAATGCAAATTACTTGTTCCCATCCCTGACCTACTGAATCAGAAACTCCAGAAATAGGGCCCATCAATCTGTGTTTCAACAAGATCACCAGCTAACCCTGATACATGCTCAAGTCTGAGAACCTTTATGTTAAAGAAAAGCCTAGTTAAGGATTAGGTTGGCACAGTATGATTCATTACCGCTTGAAGATCTTAAAAAGAAAATATGACAAGGTTAACTTTTTTTCCTATAAAAAACATTATGTTTACAAGCTAAATAGTTGCAGCCTGCAGAGTTTTGTCATCACCTTGGCTCTGCCGTAAGGACCAGGAGTGTGATAATGGGCAAGTCACCACCTTACCCTGGATTTCATCATCTAATCAAAATAAAAGAAGTTTACTAGAAAATCTTTTCCATCTATAAAATTCCATAATTCATATTTCTTTGTTTTATGTTACCTGGTTTATTTTGTTTAATCTGGAGGAGAGTTATGATAATGGCAGATATCAGGGCTATCCCTAGTTGGGGAGAGAAGCAGAAATTTTTATTTTGTGTGAAATGATTAAACTCCATCAGTGCGTCTAAGTTTCAACTATTATAAGCATTATCCCCTCTTACTATTTTGACTCGCCTATGGCTTATTAGAATTGTATTTAAAGTAAAATGTTTTAGTATCTGAATAAGGACATGAATCTTTCTCTGAGAAAGTAGATGCATTTATATCTGTTAGCTCTGAGGTACTTTGCACCCTTCCGCCTGCTTTAGTTACTTATTTTTCTAGGTAAGTGACCTCAAGATTAGAGTGGTTTTTTAAATTGGTTATATGGGATCTCACTAATTAAAATATAATCAAAGCTGTTTAAATCAGAAGCCTCAAACTTTTGAGCCTACGCATTTCTTACACCTTTTTCTCAAAGGTAGATCTCAAGTACATGTATAAATTTATTATATATACTTGTCCTGAAGAATAACTTGTAATTCATTTGTTTCATTGCACTGTCCCTAGAATCATTGAATGGTCTTTTCTGGATCTGGGCATTGATATAGCTCCTCCTCTAACCTTTTGGCTGGCGTGATCAAAAATATTTTGCTCTAGTTTCAACCCCACCACCCTACTTCTCCCCATACCCTAGCCATTTAAAAAGTATTGGTTTTCTAGTTAAGGCAGGAAACACCTATTGAAAATACTGAAGAATCATAGTATATAATAGTAGTATATAGCATAGTATGTAGAACATATATATCATTAGGATGTGTTTCTACTTATTTGATTCTCATTACTTTAATGTTTTTAGAATAAATTTAAGTTCTGATTTTGGTTTTTCTGCTCACACAACAGCGATTCTAAAAATACAGAGATTATGGTTGGTGAATGTCACTTAGCAGCACTAGTCTCCAAACCTCTGTGCTTACCAGTGCCATTGCCGCCTTTGAATCTTAGTACTCATCAGGAAGACACATTACTGAATCCTTGGATGAATGGTACAATTTTCTTAATAAAATTCTATTGACTTTTGACAATATAGAAATGATACAGGAGATTTTTCCACCCAAAACAAAAAGGTTAAGGAAAATAATTGAGGGAACTCCCTAATGGTCCAGTGGTTAGGATTCTGTGCTTCCACTGCAGGGGGCACAGGTTTTATCCCTGATCAGGGAAGTAAGATCCTGCAAGCCACAGGGTGGGGCCAAAAAACGAAGAAAAAAAAAGAAAATGGAAACAAGCATAGGATATGTTAAGATTAGAAGGTTTGTGTACCTTTAGTTAGTACTTTTGATTAAACAACTTCTGGGATATCTGTACTTACACAATAGTGGCAGTACAGGTAGATTACAGTTTATACCTAAAATAGTCATAATTTAGTTTCGTGTTTCAGAAATTTAAAATGTACTTTATACTTTGTGTCATTTTTAATAATTCATAGTGATGTATGTGAACAAAATAAGCTAGATTGAAGAATTAATTTAGAAACAGTAAAATCCTCTTGTGTATGTAGCTCACACGTAACTCTTCCATACCTCCCATCTCTGCCCTCACACTGCCTGCTTTTGTGTCCTGTAGCAGTAAGCCCATGATTATCACATGCTTTTAAAAGCTTTACAGGTGTCACAGTAAAACACACTGCAAAGCTATACAGCAAAAACTTCAACTTGTCCCAAATTATATCTGGATGCAGCCAAAGTAAAAATTGAAATGACTTAAGATAAAAAACATTTCTATGTTATCTTTAGAAAAAATAATTTCTAAATGTCATAATTCTCATTTTAAAAGACTAACATTAAGGAATAATGATGCCTGGTATAGTAGTCAGCCTGGGCTGCCGTAACAAAATTCCGCAGACTGGGTGGCTTAAGCAACAGATACTCATTTCACACAGTTCTGGAGGCTAGAAGTCCAAGATCAAGTTTCTGGTAGGGTTCAGTTTCTGGCTCTCTTCCTGGCTTACAGACGGCAGCCTTTTCACTAAGTCCTCACATGGCCTTTCCTTGGTGCATGTGCTTGGAAAGAGAGAAGGAAAGCTCACTGTTGATGTTTCTGTAAGGACACTGATTCTGTCAGATCACAGCCTCATTTTTACAACCCCATTTAATTTTAATTACTTCCACAAAGGCACATTGGGGGTTAAGGCTTCAACGTATGAATTGGAAGAGACACAATTTAGTCCATAGCACCTAGGTTTATCAGTAGTTTTCATCCCTACGAAAAGTTTATTATGTGTAATATTTGTTTAACTTAACGATCATTTGAATATAGTACTCAATGCTGCTATGTGAGGCTTTTAAGAAAGTATCTTTAGCTTATAATGAATTTAAAATGTTAAATTCAGATCTAGACATCCTTAAGGAACACCTAAGGTGTAAATTATTGTATATTTCACAGAACTATACCACTGGCAACAGCCTGTGAATTGAACAAAAGAAGTCCAAAGCGAAATATTAAAACAGATAGTAGTAGTCTGTTCCACTTTATGAAAGTCATGTTATAACATATTGAAATGTAATGTCATTCTTAATCATTTCTAGATTTCAGATTACCAGGGAAACATTCTCTCCTAAAGCTGCAGAATCCTGAAATTTGTGAAATATTTAAGAGGGAAAAAAATTTAGGGGTAAGTACGTTACTTAAAAAATAATGATGATCTTATAAGCATATATTTTGGGGCTTTCTGGTTTTATTTCCTTATTATCATTTAAGCAGTTCTGGACATTTTATTGATTTTAGTGAAAAGGGACAGAAAATGAGTAGCAATTTAGAGGATGTTCACAAACAATATAAGATGTTTAAGGCTGGGGGAGCGAGGGAGGGATGGAATATCCAAAACAGAAAATAATAGGATGAATAGTTTTCTATGGTGAAGGAGAAAGCTATTAATAAAAAGCAGTTGATAGGAAAAGCTTATTGTAAATAACTTTCACTCATTACCTTTTTTCTGTTAATTAGAGAAGCTAAGGAAATTTTCAATTCTAACAAATGCATCTGAAATAAGCATATATAAAAGTAGAAGTAACTTTTTATAAAGCTAAAAAGGGCAGGCACATGACAAGGAGGGAAAGTAGAAACATTTAAAGCCATGTGCAGTGAAACAATAGTAACTGGTGGATTATAAGTTTTATACTAAATGAAATCGCAGAAATTCAGACAAATAACTTTAATTGATTGTATCATAATTTTTTAATATAAATTGTTTGGAGTTATTTTTTAATCAAGTTAGCAAACAATTTATCTTGATACTTTTTTTGGACACATACTATTTCTGATTGTTTCAAATGCTTTCTCACTTGATTGCAGTAAGTGTTTTACAATTAATACAGAAAGGGAATTTGCCTAATTTTCTAGGTGTTCCAGAAGCCACTAGGGTTGATAATACCCCACAGATACTGCAAATTTCATTTTAATACGATACGTGGCTGTGAGCGATCACAGTGCAAGTTTGCTCATGTGCCTGAGCAAGGGGATGAAAAGGTAAAATGTGTTAAGTCTTTGAAGTAGAGATTGTTTTAATAACCATTTCAGTCATATGGTTTTAATTCAGATTTGCATCAAATCCTAATATAAGAGCTTTGCCTGATTTTGAGCTTTATATACATGAAATCATATACTCTGTATGCTTTTGTTTCTAGCTTCTTTTGCTCAACATGTTTGAGATTCAACTGTATTTTTTACTTAATTGTAGGTGTTTCTTTCTCATTACTATATAATGTTGACTATTCCATTGTAGAGTATAGAAAAAATTATTTTGTTGATAAATACTACTTTTGATGGATGGCTTCTAAATTTGGTAAATACAGTAGTAATGCCATCAGTGTTGTGCATGTCTTTTGGTGAACATATATAGCCATTCTTATGGGTTATACTTGAAACTGGAATTATTGTGTCAAAGGGTTTGCATATGTTCAACTTTAGTTAGACACTGCCAGATAAATTTCCAAAGTGGTTTAACAAATTACATTTTTAATTTGGTCTGAGAGTTCTAGGTGCTTTACATTTTCATCAGCTCTTGGTGTTATCAGCCATTTTAAGCCATTCTAGTGGGTGGGCAGTGATGCTTTCCCTCATGATTGATGAAGTTGAGCATCTTTCTGAATGTTTGTTAGGTATTTGAATATCCCCTTCCTGTAAGTATCTAAATATTTCATCTGTATTCTAGAGGATGTCTTTTTCTTATCCATCTCAAAAATTCTTTATATTTTTAAATTTTTAAAATTTTTTTAATACTTTAAAATTTTTTTTAATTTTAAAATTTAAATTTTAAAAAATTTCTAAATTCTAGATACAAACTCTTTGTTGAATATGTGTATTGCAAGTAATTTTTTCTACTTTGCAAGTTGCCTTTTCACACTTTTAGTTTTTAAATTTTTATTGGAATATAGTTGATTTGCAATATTGTGTTAGTTTCAGGTATACAGCAAAGTAAATAATATATATTTATAACCACTCTTTTTTTAGATTCTATTCACATATAGGTCATTACAGAGTACTGAGTAGAGTTCCCTGTGCTATACAGGAGGTCCTTGTTAGTTAGTGAATATATGTCAATCCCAATCTCCTCCCCTTCCTGTTTTGTAAATAAATTCACTTATACCATTTTTTCAGATTCCACATACCGGCGATATGATTTGTCATTCTGTGTCTGAATTACTTCACTTAGTATGATCGTTATCTCTAGTGAATACCTCCTGCTGCAGATGACATTATTCCATCCTTTTATGGCTGTGTAATATTCCATTATATATGTGTACCACATCTTCTTTATCCAGTCCTCTATCAGTGGACATTTAGGTTGTTTCCATGTCTTAGCTCTTGTAAATAAAGCTGCAGTGAATGTTGGGATTCATGTATCTTTTAGAGTGATGGTTTTCTCTAGATATATGTCCAGGAGTGGGTTGCTGGAGCATCTGGTAGTTCTGGGTTTAGTTTTTTAAGGAACCTCCATATTTTTCTCCATAATGATTGTACCAATTTACATTCCCACCAACAAGCCATTTTACCCTTTTAGAAGGTGTCTTTTGGTAAATAAAATTATTAATCTTTATATAGTCCAGTCTTATCCTTTTTATTTTTTTTTTCCTTTTATGGTATTGACTTTTTACATCAGTTAATTCAGTCACTCAGTCATGTCTGACTCTTTGTGACCCCGAGAACCACAGCACACCAAACTTCCCCATCCATCACCAACTCCTGGAGCTTGCTCAAACTCAAGACTTTTTACACACTACTGAAAAAAAATTTTCTAAGATTGTGAAGGGGCTTCCCTGGTGGCTCAGTAGTGAAGAATCTGCCTGCAATGCAGGAGACACAGGTTCTGCCCCTGGGTTGGGAAGATCCCTGGAAAAGGAAGTGGTAACCCACTCCAGTATTCTTGCTTGGGAATCCAGTGGACACGAGCCTGGAAGGCTACAGTTCATGGGGTCACAAAAGAGTCAGACACAACTTAACAAATAAACAACAACATGATCATGAAGATGGTCTTTTATGTTTTTCCTTTAAAAAATTTGTCTTATCTTTCACATTTAGAAATCTAAGCTATCTAGAATTAATTTTTGTTTAGGATGTGTGAAGAAGGTCTAGATACATATTTTTTCCCATGTGGATCTCCAGGTGACCCAACACCATCCTTTCCCCCACTGTGTTACAGGATCACTGTGTCATAAATCTGCTAATTGTGTATGAGTGAGTCTCTTTATAGGATCTAGTTTCTAATCATTGGTCCATGTGTTTTTCCGTATACCAGTAAAAGAATCCCTTCCTTCTCCAATTGATTGCTAATCTTGACTTTGTTTCCTTGACTCTTTCTCTGAACAGCTTCTCTGAATAAGGTTTTGTAATAAATTCAGTATGCATTTCCCATCTTAGTTAACCTAACATCAGCTTCTTTATTCCATTGCCTTAAATTGACTTAAAAAAATAGAATAAGCAAAAAGATAGGACTGAAATTTGTATAGTTTTTGTGAAATATGAAAAGGTAATTTTACATTTTTCATGACTTCTACAGGTTTGTATGGATGTGTTTAAGAAATATATAAGTATCAGTGAGCTGTGTTTGCTACAACGTGCAGGTATGAGATAGTAGAATGATTACTATAAAATCATTAATGCAAGTGTTTCAAACAATGTCCTTTTGTCCTCATGGTTTAAAAGTAAATTTAATACTTTTGAGTATGAAAACTGAGTATCTTAGATTAGTTCTGTTGATCTTAGAAAGGATTAATACTAAGTGTGGCATTTTGGTTAATAAATTTTAATCCATGTAACGTTGTAATTCACTTACATACTAATATTTTCATGATGTAGAAATTTTATTTACAGGTATAAGACAGAAAAAAGGATGTCGTTAATTAGCTTGAAATCTTTCTGAAGGGATCTGTCAGAAACTGGATCTTCCCTACATCTTCATCCTTTTACTCATGTCCCTTGTAGCTGAGGAGAAGGAAATGACAACCCACTCTAGTATTCTTGCCTAGAGAATCCTGTGGACAGAGAGCCTGGTGGGCTGCTGTTCATAGGGTTGCACAGAGTCAGACATGACTGAAGTGACTTAGCATGCATGCATGCATTGGAGAAGGAAATGGCAACCCACTCCAGTATTCTTGCCTGGAGAATCCCAGGGACGGAGAATCCCAGGGACAGAGAAACCTGGTGGGCTGCTGTCTGTGGGGTCGCACAGAGTCAGACATGACTGAAGTGACTTAGCAGCAGCAGCAGCTTATAGCTGATGCATATCAATCATTCTGTGCAGTTCCCTAAACAGGGCAAAATGAAAGTTGCTCAGTTGTGTCTGACTCTTTGTGACCCCATGGATTGTACAGTCCGTGGAATTTCTCCAGTCCAGAATACTGGAGTGGGTAGCCTTCCCTTCTCCAGGGGATTTTCCCAACCCAGGGATCGAACCCAGGTCTTCCACATTGCAGGTGGATTCTTTACCAGCTGAGCTACAAGGTAAGGCCAAGAATACTGGAGTAGGTAGCCTATGCCTTCTCCAGCAGATCTTCCCTGCCCAGGAATCGAACCAGGGTCTCCTGCATTGCAGACAGATTCTTTACCAGCTGAGCTATCAGGGAAGCTTTCCTGGTAGCTCAAATGGTAAACAGGCCAAGCTCTGCTATAATAGAAAAGGCACTGCTCTTCTGCCCAGGATGCCTTTCTTTTATCCCACTTCCCCATAGCAAAGACCTATTCATCTTTCAAAGCCTAGTCATAGAAAATAGGATTATCTCCTCCATTACACCCTTATCTGACTCCACAGCCTCATCCCATTCTCTGCTCCCATCTCCCCCTACTAATTGTGAGACCCAAAAGGAAGGGACCAAGCTTTAATATTTGTCAAGTTGACAAGTTCACAAGGGGGAAGTACTGAGAAAGTGGGACTCCCCATTACCCTATTTAACCATAGGTTCATTTTTATCTGTTTGATATTTGAATTTCCACATAAAATCCTGTTGCCAGAAGTTGTCTGATTAAAACCATTGTGTAAAACTACTGCTGCTTGGCATATACCAGAAGGAACTCTTCACTGTTGAGTTGTACCAAACATTTAAAGACCTAATATCAATTCTCAGACTTTTCCCAGAAATTGAAGAGGAGGGAACACATTGATATAAAATTCCTCAACAAAAACTTGCAACCTGAATTGGAAGGATCAGACCATAACCAAGTGAAATTTGTTCTTAGAGTACAGTGTAGTTCAACTAACAAAAATCAATCCAAGTAACCACATTAACAGAATGAGTGGAAAAAAACACATGATCATCTCAGTTGATGCAGAAAAAGCATTTGACAAAATTCAGTACCCTTTCATTGATTAAAAAAAAGAAACACTCAAGAGACAAGGAATAAAAGGAAACTACCTCAACATTTAAAAAGCCACATCTGAAAAATGTCACAGTAAACACCATCAGTCAGTTGAGTTGAGTTCAGTTCAGTTCAATAGCTCAGTTGTGTCCGACTCTTTGCGACCCCATGAAAGGCAGCACGCCAGGCCTCCCTGTCCATCACCAACTCCCGGAGTTCACTCAAACTCATGTCCATCGAGTCGGTGATGCCATCCAGCCATCTCATCCTGTGTCATCCCCTTCTCCTCCTGCCCCCAACCCCTCCCAGCATCAGTCTTTTCCAATGAGTCAACTCTTCACATGAGGTGGCCAAAGTATTGGAGTTTCGGCTTCAACATCAGTCCTTCCAATGAACACCCAGGACTGATCTTTAGAATGGACTGGTAGTGTCTCCTTGCAGTCCAAGGGATTCTCAAGAGTCTTCTCCAACACCACAGTTCAAAAGTATCAATTCTTCAGCGCTCAGCTTTCTTCACAGTCCAACTCTCAAATCCATACACCACCTCTGGAAAAACCATAGCCTTGACTAGACAGACCTTTGTTGACAAAGTAATGTCTCTGCTTTTGAATATGCTATCTAGGTTGGTCATAAGTTTTCTTCCAAGGAGTAAGTATCTTTTAATTTCATGGCTGCAGTCACCATCTGCAGTGATTTTGGAGCCCCCAAAAATAAAGTCTGACACCGTTTCCACTGTTTCCCCATCCATTTGCCATGAAGGGATGGGACCAGATGCCATGATCTTCGTTTTCTGAGTGTTGAGCTTTAAGCCAACTTTTTCACTCTCCTCTTTCACTTTCATCAAGAGGCTTTTAGTTCCTCTTCACTTTCTGCCATAAGGGTAGTGTCATCTGCATATCTGAAGTCTTTGATATTTCTCCCGGCAATCTTGATTCCAGCTTATGCTTCTTCCAGCCCAGCGTTTCACATGATGTGCTCTGCATAGAAATTAAATAAGCAGGGTGACAATATACAGCCTTGACGTACTCCTTTTCCTATTTGAAACCAGTCTGTTGTTCCATGTCCAGTTCTAACTGTTGCTTCCTGACCTGCATATAGGTTTCTCAAGAGGCAGGTCAGGTGGTCTGGTATTCCCATCTCTTTCAGAATTTTCCACAGCTTATTGTGATCCACACCATCAAAGGCTTTGGCATAGTCAATAAAGCAGAAATAGATGTTTTTCTGGAACTCTCTTGCATTTTCCATGATCCAGCGGATGTTGGCAATTTGATCTCTGGTTCCTCTGCCTTTTCTGAAACCAGCTTGAACATCTGGAAGTTCACGGTTCATGTATTGCTGAAGCCTGGCTTGGAGAATTTTGAGCATTACTTTACCATACTCAGTGGCAAAAAACTGAAAGCTTTTCCCCTAAGATTAGGAACAAGGCAAGGATGCCTGCTTTCACCACTTCAGTTCAACACAGATGGAAGTTCTCGCCAGAGCAATGAGACAAGGCATCCATTTCAGAAAGGAAGAAGTCAGTGACCTATGTGCAGATGATATGACCTTATATATAGAAAATACTTAAAATTCTGAGGGGAGAAAAGCTGTTAGGGTTAATAAGTGACCAAGTCAACATGCAAAAATGATTTGCATTTCTATATACTGAAATTGAGCACCCTGGAAAGGGAATTACAAAAACAATTCCATTTACAATAACTTGAAAGAATAAAATACTTAAAAACTAATTTAACCAAGAAAGTGAAAGACTTGTACAATGAAATCTACACAACATTGCTGAAAGAGAAATTAAAGACACACATCCCATGTTCACAGATTGGAAGACTCTGTAATATTAAAATGTCATTACTAAGATCATGGCATCCGATCCCATCACTTTATGGCATATAGATGGGGAAACTGTAGAAACACTGACAGACTGTATTTTCTTGGGTTCCAAAATCACTGCAGATGGTTGACTGCAGCCATGAAATTAAAAGACGCTTGCTCCATGGAAGAAAAACTATGACAAAACCTAGACACCGTATTGAAAAGCAGAAACATTGCTTTGCCAGCAAAGGTCTGTATAGTCAAAGCTACGGTTTTTCCAGTAGTCATGTTTGGATGTGAGAGTTGGACCATGAAGAAGGCTGAATGTCAAAGAATTGATGCTTTTGAACTGTGGTGTTGGAGAAGACTCCTGAAAGTCCCTTGGACTGCAAGGAGATCAAAGCAGTCAGTCCTAAAGGAAATCAACCCGGAATATACAGTGACAGGACTGATGTTGAAGCTGAAAGTCCAGTCCTTTGGCCACCTGATGCTAAGAGCCAACTCATTGGAAAAGACCTTGATGCTGGGAAAAGTAGAAGGCAGGAACAGAAGGGGATGACACAGGATGAGATTGTTGGATGGCATCACCAATGCAGTGGACGTGAGTTTGAGCAAACTCCAGGAAGAAGTGAAGGACAGGGAAGCCTGGCGTGCTGCATCCATGGGTTCGCAAAGAGTCAGACACAACTGAGCAGCTGAACAACAACAACCCGTGTCAGATTGGGAGACTCAGTATTATTAGAATGTCATTACTTCCCAAGAGATCTGCAGATTCAATGCAATCTCTATCAAAATGCCAGTAACTCAGCAGAAATAGAAAAACCCATCCTAAAACTCATGTGGTATCTCAAGAAGTCTTGAAATAATCTTGAAAAAACTGGAGGACTCATACTTCCTAACTTGAAAACACTCCAGAGCTATAGTAACCAAAAGTGTGGTGCTAGCATAAAGGCAGACATACAAATCAATGGAATAGAATAGAGAGCCTGGACATACACCCTCACATATATGATCAAATGGTTTTTGAAAAGGATGCTAGACCATTCACCAGCAATAGTTAGATAGCTTTTTTCCGCAAATAATGCTGGGAAAACTAAATATCCACAATTCAAAACAGTAAAATTGAACCCTTAACTAACACTGTATACAAAAGTTAGTTCAAAATGAATTGAAGACCTTAATGTAAGACCTACAACAATAAAACTCTGAGGAGAAAGCATGAGGACAAAAACATCACAACGTTGGATCTGGCAATGATTTCTTGGATATGACACCAAAGACAGAGGCAACAAAGAAAAAATAGATAAATTGAACGTCATGAAAATTCAAAAATTTTGTGCATTAAGAGACAGTATCAGCAAGATGAAACTGCAACCCACAGAATCGGAGAAAATATTTGTAAATCATATATCTGATAAAAGAATAGTATCCAGAATATATGGAGAACCCTTAAACTGAACAACAACAAAACCTGATTCAAAAATAGGCAAAGTATTTGAAGAGACATTTCTCCAAAGAAGATACACAAATGGCCAATAAGCATTTAAAATGATGCTCAACATCACTAGACCTAAGGGAAATGTATATCAAAACTACATTGAGATACCACCTCACACCCATTAGAATGACTGCTATCAAAAAAAGAAAAAAGTATTAGGATGTGGAGAAATTAAAGCCCTCATGCAGTATGGGAAGGAATGTAAAATTGTACAGTACTGCAGAAAAACAGTATGACAGTTGCCCAGAAAATTAAAAATAGAATTACCATATATCCAGCAATTCTTCTCCTGATATATACATGAAAGAATTGACAACAGGGTCTTGAAAGATACTTGCACACCCATATTTATAGCAGCGTTATTCACAGTAGCTAAAATGTGAGGCAGTGCAAGAGTCCATTAAGAAATGACTTTTCAGAGCTTCCCTGATGGCCCAGTGGTAAAGAATCCACTTGCCAATGCAGGAGACACAGGTTGGATCCGTGGTCTGGGAAGATCCCACACGCCGCAGAGTAGCTAAGCGCACGAGCCAAACTATTGAGTCTGTGCTCTAGAGCCCAGGCACTGCAGCTTCTGAGCCCATGTCTCACAACTGCTGAAGCCTCGGTACCTAGAACCCGTGCTCCACAATAAGAGACGCCACTGCAGTGAGAAGCCCACGCACCACAACTAGACAGTAACCTCCACCTGCCGTAACTAGAGAAAAGCCTGTGCAGCAACAAAGACCCAGCCCCAGCACAGCCAAGATACATAATTTATCAAAAATAAGTTTTAAATGCTTTTTCAGTCGAAATTAATCAGTGGCATAATTTTTAGGAGAATGTTCATATCATAAACTAGAATAAAGATATCCCCAGGGTCAGCATGTTGATGGGGCTAAAACAGAAAGAAGGGGTATATGTCAAAATAGTCTGCTTCCACTCTTAAACAGGCCACTGTCTGAAGTCCTCCTGAGAGTATGGCTCCCTCAGAGTTCATATTGAAACCATGATGTATGAGGCAATTTGGTCCTATTTTTTGTGGATAGCACCTCAGTTAGATCCAAATGTAGTACCTAACATCCTGGTTGACATGTTGTTGCCATTTAACTTTTGCTTTAATGTATTTTCATCAAATATTCCTGATACTGGAAGTGTATCTTTTAAGAAATTGAGTTAATGCTACTTGATCTTTATAGAAAAATTGTCTGACTTAGGAAAGATGAATATCTTAAAAGTAGCAAATGACTTTACTATGTATTTCATCATTTTCAGCAAACATGTTTATGGAGTACTACAGAAAGTTTCTTCCAGGTATACACTTTGATTTACAAGTATTAAATGACCTTCTAAATTCTTTACTCAAACACTGTTTATTGAAAGAAGTATTTCAGATCATGAACCTCTGCATAATGATTAAGATGCTGGTAAGTAACCTGAAAATAATTTTTTCTAATATTTTAAGTTAGTTTCTCTGATACATTTCTTATATGTATAATTTAACAGTTGTATTTGTTTGTTAAATATTTCCTAGAGAACACTTGTGTTTTTCAGCATAAACAAATTTGAGAAACTTTAAGTATACTAAAATAAGACATGAAAATGAGTGTAATTTTTTTGTTTTATCCAGCCCGCTCTGAAAATATTACTAAAAATATTTGAGTATGTGGCAACTATGAAATTAAGGAATGCTGTACCTGCTTTAATTGATATGTTTTGCAAGGTATGATTTTTTGTTTTATACATTTTATTCTCTAATAGTGAATAACCAAGAAAATAGTGATTTCTGCTTACTCTTAAATTGCCTTTTATTCACATTTTTTATACCAAAGAATTATATTTTCAGAAATGTTCTTTTTCTCCTGAAGTAGGATTTATAAACAGACTCCAGTGACTAACAGGCCTTGCCCTTAATTGAAGAGTTCTAAGCATGCCAGGTGACTTCTTACAAATTCATGAACCATCTTCATCTCTACTTCTTAAGAATGATTGAAGAAAATTTTCTTTTTCAAAAAGATTTGAGGTCATATATAACAAAAATAAATACATAAATCAGTGTATAAATAGGACAGTGTTAGCAAACAAGGCAGAGAAGGCGATGGCACCCCACTCCAGTACTCTTGCCTGGAGAGTCCCATGGACGGAGGAGCCTGGTGGGCTGCAGTCCATGGGGTCGCAAAGAGTCGGACACAACTGAGCAACTTTACTTTCACTTTTCACTTTCATGCATTGGAGAAGTAAATGGCAACCCACTCCAGTGTTCTTGCCTGGGGAATCCCAGGGACGGGGGAGCCTGGTGGGCTGCCGTCTGTGGGGTCGCACAGAGTCGGATATGACTGAAGCGACTTAGCTGCAGCAGCAGCAGCAGCAGCAAACAAGGTAGACGGATAAGAATATGGTGGTGGTGGTTGTTTAGTCACTAAGTCATGTCCAGCTCTTTGTGACTCCATGGACTATAGCCTACCAGGCTCCTCTGTCCATGGAATTCTCCAGGTAAGAATATTGGAGAGGGTGGCCATTTCCTGCTTCAGGGGGTCCTGAAGACACAGGAATCAAACCCACATCTCCTATGTTGCAAGAGGATTTTTTACCACTGAGCCACCAGGGAAGCCAAATAATATGGTGGCAAGCAGTTAACTTTATATTTGGCATATATCAGAAAGAAAAAGATTTTTACATTTTTTAAAGTATATTAAAATTTTTATAGTTGTTGAATATTTCTTAGTATTTGGTACTACTCAGCGTTTCATTTCAGAGTAGGCCTATAGCAGGAAAACACCCCACTTCCCGCCCATTCTCTTTAGGAAGCAGCTTTGGAACCATTTTAGCAGATGAACAAATATTTCAGTGAATACCTCTAGTTTCACATTACAAAACTTGACAAAATTACTTGCCTGGAAATTTTCTGAATCAGGAATTGCTCAAACTTCCAGTTGCATAAGAATTGAGTAACAGGGATGAAGTGTATGGCATGGTATAGTTAGTAATAATGTGATATCTTTGTATGGTGACAGATGATAACTAAACTTATCATGGTTATCATTTTATAATGTATAGAAATGTCAAATCACCATGTTGTGCACCAGTAACTAACATGGTTTTATAGGTTAATTATACTTCAAAAAACAAACTTGCAGAAAAGGAAATAAGATTTCTGGCTACCAGAAGTAGATGGTAAGGAAATTGGATGAAGATGGTAAAAGGTACAAACTTCCAGTTATAAAAGAAATAAGAACTGTGTGTGTGTCACTCAGTCGTGTCTGACCCTTTGTGACCCCATGGACTCTAGCCCACTTGGTTCCTCTGTCCATGGAATTCTCAAGGCACAAATTTTGGAGAGGGTTGCCATTCCCTTCTCCAGGGGAACTTCCCAACCCAAGGGATCAGAGTGGGCTCTCCTGCATGGCAAGGAGATTCTTTACTGACTGAGCCACCAATAATTAACACTGCTATATGTTATATATGAAAGCTGGTAAGAGAATAAATCCTAAGAGTTTTCAACACAAGGAAAAAATTTTCTCTTTCTTTTTTATTTTGTGTATATATGAGATGATAGATGTTCACTAAAATTATTGTAATCTTTTCATGATATATGTAAGTCAGATCATTATGCTGTATACCTTAAACTTACACAGTTGCTGTATGTCAGTTATTGATATAGCTCAGTAAAATTGAAGATAGATAAATTTTTTTTTAAAAAAGAAATGACTGATCACCTAGAGTCATTGTAGAAAACCTCAACTTGATATATCTCAGGAATTTTATCATCGGGTATACAGTATAACCACAGTGCTATACTTACTAAAAGACAGAATTAGTACCAAGCAAGAAGTTCAATTGATACAGTAGTTGACATAACTTGAAGAAAAGGACTAATGTTCAAGTTTAAACTCAGAAGTATTATTTTCATTTTTGCTTTAAATTCTTGATGTAAGGTATCTTATGGTGGTTCTCAAATATTTTAAGAAAAATATGCTTCAGATTTTTTAATGAATTTTAATTCTGTCTCCATGTTTCACTTCTTCCATCAGCCTCTTAGTTTTTCCCAAACATATTGGTTTCACATTTTTAAAAGAATGACTACTCTTTACCCTCTTCCACAGCTCGTTGAAGCTGGGATGGTACTTGACCTAGAACACTTTAACTATATTGTTAAGCTTTTATACCAAGTACAGGCTTCCAAGCAAGAAATAACTGCAGTTCTGGAAATGAAATCCAGGTAAGAAAATCATTATAATTAGGACTAAAATATATGTATTTTGGTGGGGACTTGAAAAGGATGAAGACAAAGTACTTATCATTCTTCATATGCCCACCAAAAGCCCTTCTCCCTCTTGGCTGTGGCCTGGTCACATTGTCATCATCTGTCTCTAGCTAGCCCTCCTGGCCAGCCTCACCAAATCTTTTTCATCACCTGATTTCGTCTTGCTACCTGGCAGATCAAATGTAAAGACTCTCTTGCTCTGTTTCACAACTTACTTAATTCTACTTAATGCACTCTCTTACATGTATTCAAATTACTTTAATCCTTCTTTCTCTTTCACTCACTTCTTGTCATGTTAACTAGATAAAATATTTTAAGGTCTCTCCTTCATTCTTTCTCTGACTTGTTTGCTTTCTCTGTTTAGCTTATGAGCCTCAGAAGGCCCTAAAAAAAAAAACAGCCTATAATAATTACAAGAGTAGTACCATAACATACCTGTATTGAGAAAAAGGAAAGCCATGACTTTGTACTGTCATGTACATAGAGAAAAGTATGCAAATTTTAGGTGTTTAAATGAACCATAACTTTTTAACAAAGGCAGGTTTGATAAAGTGCAAATGATGCCAACCAGAAAACTCCTTGAGAAAGCCCAGAAGGTTCCTTCAGAGGCACTTCCACATTTATTTAATTTCTCATGATCCTCTAATACAGAAGTTTCCACACTAGTATCCAGAGGCCAAAAGAAATACATTAACAGTAGCATTTATTAAGAGGTTAGATCCAAACAAATTAATAGTAGTTTGACAGTGTCTGACAGATGTTGTGAAAATATTAAAATTACCTGAGGAGCCCCTGTGAATTTGCTCTAGTGCCGTTTTATTAGTATTTTTCCCCAATACCCATTCAGTGTGATTATTCATTTATAGAGCATTTAGATTTATCTGTTACTGTTTGTATTATATTTTCAGTTATCCCACATCGTAGTCTGTTTGATTTGGGAAAGTATGTGAAATACGACTGTTGGTTGTAACCATCAGTATAAACAGATGCAATGAGAAATGTTGCTCCCCCTTACTCCTACTCTACCATTTCTGTTTCCTCCTCCTTTTCACCCCTTTTCCACCTACATACTAGAGGTAACCAATCTTTCAGTTTGGGGAGTTATCCTCTTATAATGAGCAGATATTTATATATTTTCTTATACCAACTTCTTTGTTACACACAGTGTAGCATATAATGAATTTCAAATTTGCTCTTTTCAAATTTGCTTTTTTCACTCAAACAGTATATCCTGGAGATCAGTTTGGAGAGAAATTTGTCATTTTTTAATAAAGGCAAAGTACTCCATTGTTTGAATGTACTTCAGGTTATTCAGTCAATGTGTGGGTATTTAAGTTGTCCCCAATATTTTGCATTTTAAAACAATGCTACTAATCTTGGATTGGAATTAATATTGTTGAAAGTAATATTATTGGAATTAATATTGTTAAAATAGCCATACTACCCAAAGCAATCTAGATTTAATGCATTCCCAATCAAATTAACTATGACACTTTTCACAGAACTAGAACAAATAATCCTAAAATTTATATAGAATCACAAAAGAATCTTCAGCAAAGGAGTCAAGAAAATTCAATGGAGAAAAGACAGTCTCTTCAGCATGTGGTATTGGGAAAGTTGGACAGCTTCATGTTACTCAGTGAAGTTAGAACATTACCTCACAAAATGTACAAAAATAAACTCAAAATGATTCAAAGACCTAAGTATAAGACATGACACTGTAAAAATCCTGGAAGAGAACATAGGCAAAACATTTTCTGACGTAAAATGTAGCAATATTTTCTTAGACCAGTCTCTCAAGGCAAAAGAAATAAAAGCAAAAATAAACAAATGAGACCTAATCAAACTTAAAAACTTTTGTACAACAAAGGAAACCATGAACAAAATGAAAGACAACTTACAGACTGGGGGAAAATATTTGTAGAATGAGGAATCCAACAAGGGCTTAATTTCCAAAATATATAAACAGGTCATACAACTCAATGTCAAAAAAACACCAAAAAAAACCCCCCCCACACTGTCAATGAATGACAGAAGACATAATTAGCCATTTCTCCAAAGAAGACATATAGATGGCCCACATGAAAAGATGTCCAGCATTGCTGATTATCAGAGAAATGCAAATCTGCAGTGAAGTACCACCTCACACCAGTCGCAGTGGCCATCATCAGAAAGTCTATAGACAATAAATGCTAGAGAGGGTGTGAAGGGCAGGGTGCCCCCCTACGCTGTTGGAGAGAACGGAAATTGTTGCAGCCACTGTGGAGTACAGTATAGAGATTCCTTAAGAAGCCAAAAACAGAGTTGCCATATGATCCAGCAGTCCCATCCCTGTGCATTAATCCAGAAAAGATGAAACCTCTAATTTGAAAAGATATGTGCACAGTGTTCATAGCAACACCGTTTATCATAGCCAAGACAGCGGAAACAACCTAAATGACCAGCAGCAGAATGGATAAAAATTAGCAACTTGTCCTTCCTTTTTAATGCTCTGGAATAATTTATGAAACATTGGGACTAATCACCAAAATTGACCCCCTAGTCAGCTCTTCTACAGTATTATTAGTTTATTGGCACCCTGCTCTTTGCACCTTTTCTTCTCCTCTTCCCAGTTGCCAAAGCATACTACTTCCATTTTTTTTTTCCTGTCGCTGAAGCTATCCATGCATTTCACATGTGTTCAAATCATACAAACTTCTAAATTCCTTCTGTGTGGTTTATGTTCTCATCTACCCACTTTTTTCACTTAGCACTTTCGAATTTTGTGTGGACTTTGTAATGGTAATTTTTAGTCACTGTTAGGTCCTTCTGCTAGTTTCCTTCTGTGGTTCTCCCCTACAGATACTTTTTTTTGCTTGCTTTCGTTTGTTGTGGTTAGTGTTTGCTTGCCTCCTGTACTTCTGGAGCAATGAGGGTGGAGTAAGAGCAGCAGAGAGCAAGTGCTAGGATTTGTTTTGCATTCCTTTTTTCGTCTTTGTATTCACAATTATTTTGAAGCTTTGACATTCTCTGTCTTCAAGTTGGGATGAAAGTATGGTTTCATATGAAATTGTTTTTCCTTCTCATTGCCTGTGGTTCAGGAGGAAATAGTTTAAGTAAGGTAACTGTGCAATTACCATTTTATTCAGCACTAAAGAATTTTTATAGCATATTACTCTCTCTTTCTCCAGTCTTTTAGGTATAAGTTAACAAGTGAATTAGGAGCAATATTGACTTTGGGGGAGTGAACGTAGTTAACCCTTTTCTGTTGTTAAAGGTTACGCATGAGGCAATTTAAAAAGAACTGGAAATGTGACTTGGAGGCAGCCTTGAATGAAATAGAGGTACATGCTTATCTTTTATTTATTTTTTGGGGGGTGGGGGGCGGTTGGCGGCAAGAATACTGGAGTGAGTCGCCATGATGCTTATCTTTTAAACACATAGCTGGGAACTCTGAAAACCAGTAACAACAAAGAAACTATGAATAGTAACCCAATTTTAGAAAAAGGTTTACAAATGCAGCTGTTTCACAGAGAAAAGAAGGAAAAGAAGTTTAATTTTTTACAAGTTAATGCTTTCAACTGCAAACATAATTTCTAGAGTTTGAACTATTCTAAAAATCATTCTAGACATAGTTGTTCAGTTTAAAATTAATGTATGGTAAGCTATAGTAATCTATAGCTTGGCTTTTAATTCTTATAACTAGGTGGACTCCTTCAGTGCATGAGTGAGTTGGCCTTCTGGTCATGATCCATGGGAGAGCATATTAAATGGACAGTATGTGACCTGACGGGGTAAAGCCATGGTCACTGTGTGCTCTCCAAGCATCTAAAGTGAACAAGAAATAGAGGACTTTCAGGATGACTTGACTTTTTGAGATCATTTTTATACGCATTCTAATAATTGTTGATCTAGTCTAAATTAATATTTATGTCCTTCAAACAGTATATTTTGTTGGTATAGAAAACTTTTACTTTAGAATAGAAAATAATAGAACGATAGTAAGTTTACTGAAATTTACTTTGTAGGTCCTTTTGTAGAAGAAATGTAATGCCCAAAATTGTGTGTGGGCCCCAAATCACAAATGGCCAAATAATCGTAAAATGCAACCTGTAACAGTAATAAAATAATGTATTACTGTGGAGACAGCTCAAATCGTGCTGCTAGTCATCTCTTCTCTGAAAAGCTATCTCCACTGTGTATTCCAGGTTTGGGGATGATGTCATTTAGGACATTAGGAACTAAATAATTAAAACAAGTGTACGTTGACATCTAGAACTTATATAGGCTTTGCCATGGTCAGAAAAGCAAATTGTACAGTAACATGTTACTGCTGTTATAACACTTGCCAGCAAGCTTATATAACATTTGCAGAGATCACGTCTTATTAATTTCTGTAATGCCTACACGAGCCTACCCCGTAATATGTTTGCGTAAATAACAGGTTACATTTTTTCTTTTGTTTTTAATAATAGCATTGTAAAGAAAAAGGTGACTGGACCAAATTGGGAAATGTATACCTTAACATAAAAATGAGCTGTGAAAAATTTGCAGATTTCCAGAGGTTTTGTGCTTATATTGCTGAAATACTAACAAAAGACTGTAAAGAAGAGCGACCAGGTGTTCCATTTTGTGAATTTGCTGAAACAGGTAAATGTTGCTGTTTTGGTCAGAGTACTGCATGTTAGGGTGATACAGTGTTCTTTCTTACTGATTGATAGATTAACTGGGACAGTGTTCAAAACATATAAAGCTCCTAGTAGTCTCCATATTGAAGATAAATTAATATTGCAGGTTTTAGATACTATTTCTTCTTTATAAATTTCTCCATTTATTATTAATTTAGATTATAATGATAAAAAAGTGATAAAAGGTCAGTATATCAAATGTTTCATGCTCTTATTTTTCTTTTCATTCAGATTGGTAAAACTATTGCTAGCAAATTATAGCGGAGAATCTGAATTTTGGGATCATTGTTACTATCTTCACTGTTGCAAGTCAATAAAATTAATGTGTTTTTGAAACCTCTGTGTGTGTGTGTGTGTGTGTGTGTGTGTGTGTGTGTGTGTGAGTGAGCCCTTCACTGCTGTATTCTCTATCAGGGTTGGCAAACTCTGTAAAGGAGCAGATAGTAAATATTTTAGGTGTTGTACAGACAGCATATGATCTGTGTCACATAGTTTTCTTTTCAAATAACCCTTTAAAAATAAAAACTGTTCTCAGAAGCTCACAGGCTATACAGAAATGGGCCGTGGGCCAGATTTGGCCCATGGGCTGTAGTTTGCCGACACCTGGTCTTTGTGGTAGTATCACTAATTCCATATTAAATTTGCCTTTTCCACCATTCAAAGTGACTGTTTCATTTTCTTCTGTGTATCTACTTTGTGTTTCAGTTAGCAAAGATCTGCAGAATAGTGAAGTAGATAAAACTTTGCTGGGAAGAATCGGAATCAGTGCTATGTACTTCTATCACAAGCTGTTGCAGTGGTCCAAGGTACTTCACTAAATTTTTGTTTGGGCTTGGTCTGTAGAGTGTTCGTTTTACATATTTGTATAGAATATATGTTAACCTTGAAAGTTAAAATTTTGCTGATTATCACTACAGGGGGCAAATTGAGCCTCAGACAGTAAATGAATTACTAGGTGGTATTTTGGGTTTTCCTGATAGCTCAGTTGGTAAAGCAGAGAAGGCGATGGCACCCCACTCCAGTACTCTTTCCTGGAAAATCCCATGGACAGAGGAGCCTGGTAGGCTGCAGTCCATGGAGTCGCGAAGAGTTGGACACGACTGACTGACTTCACTTTCACTTTTCACTTTCATGCATTGGAGAAGGAAATGGCAACCTGCTCCAGTGTTCTTGCCTGGAGAATCCCAGGAACGGAGGAGCCTGGTGGGCTGCCGTCTATGGGGTCACACAGAGTTGGACACGACTGAAGTGATTTAGCAGCAGCAGCAGCAGTTGGTAAAGAATCCACCTGCAATGCTGGAGACCCCAGTTCAATTCCTGGGTCAGGAAGATCCCCTGGAGAAGGGATAGGCTACCCTCTCCAGTATTCTTGGGCTTCCCTGTGGCTCAGCTGGTAAAAAATCCACCTGCAATGCGAGAGACCTGGGTTCGATCCCTGGGTTGGGAAGATCCCCTGGAGAAGGGAAAGGCTACCCACTCCAGTATTCTGGCCTGGAGAATTCTATGGACTGTATAGTTCATGGGGTCGCAAAGAGTCAGACATGACAGAGCGACTTTCACTTCACTTCACCTAGGTGGTATATTAGAACATGTGGAAAGGAGGTGGCATGAGGCTGACTACTGTGAAGAGTCTCAGTATAGGGAATACTTAAGAAGCTGTGCTAAATATCATTTTTACTTGAAGCACCTGTCAGTTCAGTATATTTTGCCAACTCCTGAGTATTGGTAGTATTACAGTTTTTGAAGACCTCTCTTAAGATGAGCCCAAGATACAATAAGTAGAACTACTTTAAAATAACTTCCTAGGATTCCCTGGAACACTGTTGGTATCTTCATGTCTACCTTTGAGATTTAGCTCATCATAGAAGCGGTATAGCAACTCTAGACCACATTGTACTACCTGAGGTATACTTCCCTGAGGTGCGGGTAGAGTGATAGATTCAATAAAGTGAAGTAAAGGACAGGAAAATCCAAAGTAGGGAGAGAAGTGCTGAGATATGGAGAGTAGGATAGTTGAGAGTGAGGTTGTATTGAATCAATTATTAAAACATAACTTTTATTCCTTCTTTTTTTAAAAAATTCTTATACTGGTTTATTTCTATGTAGTCAAGTGCAGGTGGTTTCCTCCCTCCAGTTCTCTAGTTTTTCCATTTCTCTTCTTTTTTAATTTTTTTTTTATTGAAGGATAATTGCTTTACAGAATTTTGTTGTGTTCTATCAGATCTCAATATGAATCAGCCATAGGCATACATATATCCCCTCCCTTTTGAACCTCCCTCCTATCTCCCGCCCTGCTTCCTTCTTTTTTATAAAGAGGTTGTTTCACAATTGAAATAATATTTAAGGACATTAAATGTGTACATGGTCACTCATATACAACAAAATTCAAAATTTTTTTAAAGAAAAACGTTTTAAAATAATCATTGTACAGAAGATCTCCAGTTTCCAAGCTCTTCAAGAGCACTTATTATCTGATAGACTTGGACTGGACAAAATGTACTTTGTCCCCCTTCTCACAGTCTAGCTTAAGGTCTATCATAGCATTAGTATCTTGGGTATTTAATGCTTGAGAATTTGAGGACTACCTAGTAGGAAAGTTCTTTTTAAAACTCAGACTGATTTTGCTTTAATTTCAGAGTATATTTTAATTTTATCTGGTTGTTTTTATTTAAGATATGAGCGGTTGGTGAATTTGTGCCTATATTTTAATTTTAAATGTTCACTATCTTATTAGAATGAGTATTTTATTTGTTATCTTACTTAGCTGAATTTTTAATGAAATGTAAATGAAAATTTTTAGTAAAGCTTCCTTTATGAACATAAAAGTTGGAATTAAACTTAAGGTATCCCTTGAAAAATGCACTCATTTAATGCAGTCAGATTGAAAGTGCTTTGACATCATAATATGGATCTGACTCAAAATAGTGTATAATATAATATGAAACAAGAGTCTGTAAACTAAAAGCCAGATCTGGCCCACAGCCTGTTTTTATACTGCTGCTGCTGCTGCTGCTGCTGCTGCGTCGCTTCAGTCGTGTCTGACTCTGTGCGACCCCATACACGGCAGCCCACCAGGCTCCCCCATCCCTGGGATTCTCTAGGCAAGAATACTGGAGTGGGTTGCCATTTCGTTCTCCAATGCATGAAAGTGAAAAGTGAAAGTGAAGTCGCTACTCATGAACTAAGAATGTTTCTTACATTTTGAAAGACTTAGAAAATTAAAAATAACCAAAAAGAATATGCAACTGACCAAATGTGACTTGCAAAGCCCAAAGCATTTACTATCTGGCTTTTTATAGAAAAATTTTGCTGACCCTAATAGAAATAATAACACATGGCCAATTTCTAATGTCTACCCTAGAGACAGTCTTTATGTAGACTATGTGAAACTATTAGCCTATTGACTCAGAAAACAATTTTCAGCCGACAATTTTATCCCCTTTTTTTCCCACTATCATTCTTTATCTCAATTTTATATTAAATTATATTCTTTTCATTGACTCTCCCTCCTGGGTCTCAGGGTGATCAGCATAAAGAGCAAGAACATATAATGGGTAGTTTTCCACTTTAAGGCATGAAATCTTTTTGCCAAATGAGGTCTTTAGAAAGGAAGCTCACTGACTGAAACAGATGAAGGGAGATCCACTGAAAAGAGGCCAGTGGTTAATGAGGCAAAGCCCTCCTTGCTCCCCTTCCCTTTCCCTTTTCATGGCTGAGCTGGAAAGGGCTTAAGGAGAGCGTCTTGAAGCAGTTTGATAGCCATCAGTCTCAAATGATTCAAATTGCATAATTACCTTCTATATAATCTTCAGTGACTTTGTATCTCTATAATCTAAATGATTGACAATCAGTGTTCTTTTTTTTTTTTTTTTTTTTACTCTAGGGAAGGAAGGTCTTAGATAAACTATATGAATTAAAAATACATTTTACAAGTTTAAAAGGACTTATAGGGCCTGAGAAGTTAGCACCAAGATGTCAAATTGTGAATATTGCAGCAGAAATTTTTCTAAAAAGTGGAAGCCTAGATGGTGCCATTTGGGTATTAAGGGGTAAGTCCTGATACATACCAGCAGGAAATATTTTGTAAGCTTATTATAAATTCTTGGATTTGTAACTACCTCAAGTTGGTATTAAATGGTGGGTGATAATTTGGCCTAAGCCTGTAGTGTTCATGTGGGTAGGAAAGGTTGTTGAGTAAAATGAAAGAAGAATGTTAACCTAGCTTTAAAGAGAAACTGTATGAAGCTTTGTTGAAAAGTTAGTTGTTACTTTGACCTCAGCACCATAGAAATGCTTTACCTGATTATCTCAGTTAATCTTCATGGAAACCCTATGAGTTTGAAATTATTACAATCCCCATGTTACTGATAAGAAAATCTTGTTAGAAACAATAAGCAGCTTGCCCAAAATGACATAACAAGTAAGATGTGGAGGCCAGATTTAATCCAAGACAGCCCAGCTTCAGAGCCCAAGCTTCAGCTGCTGAGACAGGGAAATCCTGATCGCAATCTGTATAAACCCTATCTTTGCATGTGCCGACAAGCTGGCTCCAAACCAAGACAATAAAGGTTGTTTTCCCTAGTAAGCCAATTCATCTAACAGAAATTCCAATGCAGTTAAGCCAGCAGAAGCAACTAAGGTCAGTTGGGCATGAGGTAAATATAATTTAGAGAGCAAAGTAGTAGGGCAGCATCTAATATAGCTTTGGCTACTTAGGCCATCAAGCAGATTTTATTTGATAAAATGGGATAAATAAGAATGAAGATGGAGAAGGAAATGACAACCCACTCCAGTATTCTTGCCTGGAAAATTCCATGGACACAGGAGCCTGGTGGGCTACACAGTCCATGGGGTCGCAAAGAGTTGGACACGACTGAGCGACTGAGCCAGCGACCACCTGAAGGAAAGCGAGAGCGGCTGGTGTGCGATTCAGTGGCAACATAGGACCAGTGAGTGATGACAAGGACCCATGACTGCCACGCATGGCTACTCTTGGCCCAGGAACGTGGAAGCCACCATTCACAAGTCTATAACAAGATGACTGACAACTGGAGGTAATTTCCAGTTCATTGCAGCCCACTGGGTCCCAGAGTGATATCCCTGGCTCTTGTTCACAGGACCTTCCATGTATTATGGATATTAACCTTGTGTCTGTGATGTATTTTCCCCAGTGTTCGGAGTTGCTGTATATGTAAATGAAGCCGATAAGGGTCTGGATTGTTAAGAAAAGGTACAGTATGAGGGGAGAGAAGCCCGTTTGGTGACCAGGAACAGCAACATAGAATGGAAACAGTTCCTACAAAGAAGCTGCTGCTTTAGAAGGAAGAGCACCTGGGATGAGTGTCACAAGCAAGCGTTTTTACAAGGATCTAATGAGATGAAGCAGATGAAGTCCTTGATGAACCACTCAGTGCTGTGCACACCAGAGCTGGTGCCAGCTTTTGGACTTCTTATACACGAGAGAGAAATAAACCCTCTTGTTTTAAAAACAAGAATGAAGAAACCTCAAGAATCTCAGAGTTTAGGTAGAAGACAGAATAAAATCCATAAGTAAATAAAATTGAAAGCTTTTGCACTTATGCACAAAACTAGCATATGTACATATTTATCTATATATAAAACACCTGCATTTATCGAATGCTGAGATTTTGTGGAATATAGAGGTTGTGATTAGACTTTGTGATCAAAAGCTTGCTGGAAAAGGTTTTCTTCAACTTAACAAATGTAGCCAGTGAAGTTTCCTGGGAGAAAGATTAACAAAATAGAAAGGTATAACACAAAATACAAATATACAAATACAAAATAGAGTGTTTATAAAAAGAGGAAGTAGCAAAATGCAAGCCAGAGTTCACAAGCTCCATGAGAAAGAAAAAATGTGGCAAGAAAATGGGAAGGGTAAAATAGTTGGTAAAAATGGATATAAGTGATCATCTGCCTAAAAGTTTCTGGCAAAACCAGTCTTTCTCTAACTGGAGTATTTGTGGGAGGGGTATGGAGTGGGCTATGGAGATTTAGAATTTTTACAATTTTGATGTTTCAGTTTTGAGATTATCTTTTTAAATTCTGTCAGTTATCAACACAAGATTTTCTTTTGCAGTGACCTTTTCAATTGAAAGTCATTTTTCATAAGTAAAATTTTATTTCTTCTGAAAAAGGATCCACAGAAGTATGTTAAGTTGTCACCAGAACTTTTTTGTTCTTCAAGGGGTTCTGCAGTGAACAGGCCATTGTCAAGAAAAGAAATGCAAGTGTCTTGATCTCGCTTGTAATAACTGAGAAATAAATACTAAAATCCTAAGCACCTGTCAGACCAGCAAAGATTAAAGTTTAGTGATATGCTTTTTGTGAGGGTATAAAGGAATGAACCTTCACACAGATTGTCTTTAGGGGCTTTTTGACAAAATATCTGTCAAAATTTAGTAATGCATATTTCCTTTAATCTATTAACTCCATTTCTAGGAATTTGTCCTACAAACACATTTATTTCTGTATTTGAAGGTATGCACTATAAGTTATATGAAATCTCATTTTTTTTTACCATCAACAATGATAACAAAGAATTCCAGATAACTTAAGTGTCCATTAAGGATGTAACAGTTAGTGAAGCTGTGTAATAGCCATATGATGGAGTAGAATGAGTTAGAGCCACAGATACTCACTGGAATGATCTCCAGGATTTATTACCAAATAAAAAAGGAATGGCCTGAATGGTGTACACAGTATGCTACCATTTGTGTAAAAAAAAATTTTTTAATGGATACATACATCTTTGCTTTATACCCTTAAGATAGTTGCAGAAAGATGCATAAGAAACTGTTGATGGTGGTTGCTTCTGGGAAGAAGAATTGAGTGTTTGGAGGACAGGGATGAGAGGCAGATTAGCTTACATATTTTTCCCTTATTTTTTCCTTTTAAAAAGTGCAGTTATTACCTACTAAACTTTTTAAAGAAGGGGTTTACATAAACTTCATTTGAGAACTGTTGAATATTTTACACTTTTTTATTTATTGTGCAGCAGACGTTTTGGTGAGAATTACTCCATTGTTTTGACTTTTCATGTTTTCACTCTCACATTTTAAACTCTTGCTCAGCATCTTGTTTCCTGGCAAATGAGTGACAAATTCCTACCTTGCCTTATACCCTTACCAGCATTTTTAAAAAGGAGAAAAAAACCCTTAAAACCACAATTTTATAATCAAGGTTTGGAGGCTGAAGAATAAGTATATTTTAACATTGTAGAGTACAAATTTTTGTTTTAAAAAAAGTTATGCTATTTGTTGAGAAACTGCTCTTAAATTTTTAAGTAACTTTTACTGCCTTTATTGGGCTTCGCTGGTGGCTCAGACAGTAAAGCGTCTGCCTGCCATGCGGGAGACCCGGGTTTGATCCCTGGTTTGGGAAGATCCCCTGGAGAGCGAAATGGCAACCCACTCCAATACTCTTGCCTGGAGAATTCCATGGACTGAGGAGCCTGGTAGGCTACAGTCCATGGGGTCACAAAGAGTCGGACACGACTGAGCGACTTCACTTTCACTTTTTCTTTCTTTTATTGCCTTTATATGAGTTGGTGATGGACAGGGAGGCGGCATGCTGCAGTTCATGGGGTCTCAGAGTTGGACACGACTGAGCAACTGAACTGAACTGAAGTAATACTTAGTCATTATAGAGAAATAATAAGGGATGGATAAGCAAAACTGCATATCTGAGGTTATTGATATTTCTCCCGGCAATCTTGATTCCAGCTTGTGCTTCTTCCAGTCCAGCATTTCTCATGATGTACTCTGCATATAAGTTAAATAAGCAGGGTGACAATATACAGCCTTGACGTACTCCTTTTCCTATTTGAAACCAGTCTGTTGTTCCATGTCCCATTCTAACTGTTGCTTCCTGACCTGCATACAGATTTCTCAAGAGGTAGGTCAGGTGGTCTGGTATTCCCATCTCTTTCAGAATTTTCCACAGTTTATTGTGATCCACACCGTCAAAGGCTTTGGCATAGTCAATAAAGCAGAAATAGATGTTTTTCTGGAACTCTCTTGCTTTTTCCATGATCCAGCGGATGATGGCAGTTTGATCTCTGGTTCCTCTGCCTTTTCTAAAACCAGCTTGAACATCAGGAAGTTCCCAAAAAAAAAGCCTCTTGATGAAAGTGAAAGTGGAGAGTGAATAATTTGGCTTAAAGCTCAACATTCAGAAAATGAAGATCATGGCATCCAGTCCTATCACGTCATGGGAAATAGGTGGGGAAACAGTGGAAACAGTGTCAGACTTTATGTTTGGGGGCTCCAAAATCACTGCAGATGGTGACTGCAGCCATGAAATTAAAAGACGCTTACTCCTTGGAAAAAAAGTTATGACCAACCTAGATACCATATTCAAAAGCAGAGACATTACTTTGCTGACTAAGGTCCGTCTAGTCAAGGCTGTGGTTTTTCCTGTGGTCAGGTATGGATGTGAGAGTTGGACTGTGAAGAAGGCTTAGTGCCGAAGAATAGATGCTTTTGAACTGTGGTGTTGGAGAAGACTCTTGAGAGTCCCTTGGACTGCAAGGAGATCCAACCAGTCCATTCTGAAGGAGATCAGCCTTGGGATTTCTTTGGAAGGAATGATGCTAAAGCTGAAACTCCAGTACTTTGGCCACCTCATATGAAGAGTTGACTCATTGGAAAAACTCTGATGCTGGGAGGGATTGGGGGCAGGAGGAGAAGGGGACGACAGAGGATGAGATGGCTGGATGGCATCACTGACTTGATGGACGTGAGTCTGAGTGAACTCTGGGAGTTGGTGATGGACAGGGAGGCCTGGTGTGCTGCGATTCATGGGGTTGCAAAGAGTCGGACATGACTGAGCTACTGAACTGAACTGAACTGAAGCAAAACTGATGATAAAAGAAATTCTTATTTAGCCACCCATCCAGTGTTATAAATAACACCATAGTGTTGCTATACAAACTCTTTTATACCTTGCATTTTGTTTAGGCAGAAGTCTTTTCTTGGACATTTTTTCTGTGATATGTCCATTCATCCACTTTTCTTGAACTAGCTGGTTTTTAAATTGCTGTGATAAACAGTAATCCCTTCTAAACATCCCTGCTAAATCTCTGTTATGCCCTTAGGATAAATTCTGATGGAATTGTTGGGCAAAGGTAAGGGCAGTTTAAAGCTTTTTTGGTAAATGTTGGCATATTTGCCCTTGGTGCCATTCAGATTTGCAGCACATTATTTTGAGTTTGTTAGAAAGCTTCCCTTTGTGAGAAAAGCCTTAGAGAACTATTGCATAGGTACCATCTATACATCCTGTCCTGTTAGGGCCATGGGTGTGCATTGACAATACGGATGTTACTGCCCAATTTCATGGTGTTTAGTTATCTGACAAACTGGTGCATGTTAGTTTAGGTAAACCCTAATCTGGCTGTTCTGAATATTCCATTCTAGGTTTAAATATGTGAGTAGAATTCAGAAGCACTCTACACCTTTAGAAATTTGCAAATTATAGTCATCTTACCAGCGTTTGAAGTTATGAAACAACCTTGCCACCTTTGAATATTATTATTTTCCTATCTTGCTGCTAGTTTGATAGGATAAAAGTGATATTCACTGTTTTATTTTGCATTTAATTGCTTATTACAGAATTTAACTATTTTTGTTTCCATTTGTACTTAACTCTTTTGTGAATTACTAGTTTGTGTTCTTAGTCTCTTCAGCATTTCTCTTCATTATTGATTTAATCACTTTACAAGTAGGTTAATGAAGGTATCTGTGTAAATTAGTTAGTAATTGTAGAGCATTAATATTCGCTTACTCCTTGGAAGGAAAGTTATGACCAACCTAGATAGCATATTCAAAAGCAGAGACATTACTTTGCCAACAAAGGTCCATCTAGTCAAAGCTATGGTTTTTCCAGTGGTCATGTATGGATGTGAGAGTTGGGCTGTGAAGAAAGCTGAGTGCTGAAGAATTGATACTTTTGAACTGTGGTGTTGGAGAAGACTCTTGAGAGTCCCTTGGACTGCAAGGAGATGCAACCAGTCCATCCTAAAGGAGATCAGTCCTGGGTGTTCATTGGAAGGACTGATGCTGAAGCTGAAACTCCAATACTTTGGCCACCTCATGCCAAAAGAGTTGACTCATTGGAAAAGACCCTGATGCTGGGAGGGATTGAGGGCAGGAGGAGAAGGGGATGACAGAGGATGAGATGCCTGGATGGCATCACTGACTTGATGGATATGAGTTTGGGTAAACCCTAAGAGTTGGTGATGGACGAGGAGGCCTGGCATGCTGCGATTCATGGGATCGCAGAGAGTCGGACATGACTGAGTGACTGAACTGAACTGAACTGAACTGAATATTTGTAAAATGTTGCCTCGTAGGTAGTATAAATCAAGTCTGCCAGTCAAGTGGGCTCTAGTAATTTTAAAACAAGCTCCTGTTTTAGAATGGCATTGAAACATGTATACTATCATGTAAGAATCGAATAACCAGTCTATGTCTGATGCAGGATACAGCATGCTTGGGGCTGGTGCACGGGGATGACCCGGAGGGTTGTTGTGGGGAGGGAGGTGGGAGGGGGTTTCATGTTTGGGATCGCATGTATACCCGTGGTGGATTCATGTCAATGTATGGCAAAACCAATACAGTATTATAAAGTAAAATAAAGTAAAAATAAAAAGTTAAAAAAAAAAAACAAGCTCCTGTTTTAAAATTTTCTTCTCCATACTTAAGGCTTTATTTCGGCATTATATACTTGAATTACCAAATCTTTCTGTAATACTTTCTGTATTTACCATGCTGGAAAGGGCACAAAAGCATAACTCCTGCTCTTAGTCCAGTTGAAAAATAATGCAGAAATGTGATTTGACTGTTACATGACAGCACTTCATTATGTGTCCCATCACATGTATAATGATTGAGGGAAATAGGTAAACAGTAAAATACTGACATTTCTACCATGTTAGCACCTTGGTGTTCTGTACTACAGTCTGCCATTGTTTTTCTCAATGTGAAAATTGGCAGAAATTAAGGAACTGCAGTATAGGTAATACTCTCTCTTTTTTTTTTAAGCTATGTGTTGGTTACCTAAGTGTTCTTTTTATTATTATGCTTTTATTATTTATATATATTAGATGTTAACTTGTACATAGCAAATATTTTATTTTAAAAATTTTAAATAGGCAGATATTGTGGGGAAAAACTATTCCCCAAGAATACCAAAACTAAGTAAATTATGTATTCTTTACTGTAAAATTGCTGTTTGTCCACACAAATAATATTTTATAGTGTAACATATACACATTATAATCTTAAACATCATATAAAAGTAATCATTAACTTCAGAATCAATAATTGATTAGTACATTTAGAAAAATGAAGAATTAGTAAAAAGATTAAAATAACAGTGGTCATTAGTTTGCATCTTAGGATGCTAATAATCATCACTATATACATTGTTTCTAATAAATCTGAGCTGTGGTTATCTTTCTGAGTATGCATAAAGTTTTGCCACTTTCTCTGAAAGATATATAAAAACATTAGTTGTGATTATACTGTTAAGTAATTTTCATGGCTTAAAGTGCTTGTACTTTTCCTTCTTGTAAGAGTCTGAGTGGATCATTAATACACCAGTATGGCCTTGCGATCGACTGGATGTGCTCAATCGGCATAATCTGCTCTGTACAATCGCACATGAAATCTTAGCGAAGAGTCTTTACAGACAGACATTTGAAGTTTTGCAAAATCTACCAGGTTTTCAAAATTCTCAAGGTATGTTATGTCAAAGTCTAGCTTAATTATCTCTGGCCCATCTGGTATTTAATAAGAAACAGTTCTCCACCTGTCTTGGTTGAATTTTATATTCTAGCATATATTTTTAATGATATTTGTTTTTGTAAAATGTGTTCTCTGCAAATTGAATATGCTTTCCTGATAGTTTTTTTAAAAAGGCAGAAATGCTTATCTTTGGGTTGTCTGTCAGCAGTTCCTGAAAGCAGCATTTCATCATTCCCCTTTTCCTTCCTCTGTCAAGTAAGTCATCAGCAAACAAGTCAATTAATCACGTAACAAAGATTGAACTTAGTCTCCATTGTAACATAGAAAAACATGGAATAAATGGAGGAAATACAGCAGATGGCAAGTTCAAAGAAAGAGATGCCCACGTGGGCAGTGGCAGGTAGTGCTGAATGCTTGCAGGTCATAGGTCAGTAGCAGGAGAGCGTCCATGTCAAGGGAAACAGCAGAAGCTTTGGGTCAGGAATGAGCTGAGCAGTGGGTTCAGGGCATGGGTTCATGTTTAATGAAAACATTGACTTGAAGGCCTCCCCTCAGTGCTTTGTCAGTCTCCATTTTCCCATGTATTCCACTGAGATTCTGTATTGTCATTAGCATTCTTATCCTTTTCTCCCTCTAGATAGTAAGCTTCTTAAAGTCAATGAGGTTTTCTTTATTTTAGTATCTCTGGTACAATGGTTGCTGTAGAACTAGCTTTTGATATACAGTTATCTTAATAATGAAACAAAGTAATAATAGTGAGATTGATCAGATAGTTGTGCCAGATATTGGAAGACCCTGAATGGCAGGCTAAAAGAATTTACTTTTCTATGTGTAGCTGGGGCTTCCCTGAGTTTTGGGGTCAGGGAGTGACATAGTTCCTCTGGTATAAGGTAAGAAGATAAATTTCCTGATAAGGCCTGGACCACTGAAAAATGCAAAAGTGATAAAGACCGTGAAAGTCACTCAGTCATGTCCAGCTCTTTGTGACCCTATGCACTATACAGTCCATGGAATTCTCTAGGCCAGAATACTGGAGTGGGTAGCTTACCCTTCTCCAGGGGATCTTCCAACCCAGGGGTGAACCCAGGTCTCCTGCATTGCAGGCGGATTCTTTACCAGCCGAGCCACAAGGGAAGCCCATTAAAGACCTAGAGTCTAGGTCATAGACCCACCGAATTGAATATAGCGAATAAAAGAGTTAGAAGTTTCCAAGTGACTTCACTTTCTTCTGAATGAAAGGCAGAAAGGAATAGACATACCCAAGAAAGGACAGTTTTGGTGTTTTTTAATTTAAGAGTGAATATTTGTGAGTGGTCATTTTATTTTTAGTAACAGGAGATATAAGTCTGAGGTCCACGCTATAGATAGAATGCAGACAGAATCGTAGAGATGCAGTCACATGGGAAACCATGGACAGGGATGTTACTGCAGCCTCTATGGTCACATTCCTTTCACATTCTCCATTACAAAGTGGCACACCGTTTTGCTTTTGTTGAATGCTTTTTTTTGTTAACTTAGTGTATAAGATGATTGCATTTTGGTGACTGTCTCCTACATTGGGTAGGAATGGGCCAAGGAGAGTAGAGGGGAAAGGAGTAAAAGAGAAGTTTGAGAGATGAAAGTAGATCAGTTTCATTTTATCAATTTTTTTTTTTTTCAGAAACTGTGGAGGTCTCACAGTATAGCCTACTTTTTAATAAACTTCTAGATGCCTGTATAGAAAGCAACAGCCTTGGTATGTCATCCTCTGTAGCTGAATTCATGATTTCAAAGAGCATCCCTATTGATTTTTCCTTTCTTAGAAGATTAATTACTTCTTTAGGAAGGAGTTGTTTATGGCTCAAAGCCAGAGCCCACTACAAAAGTAAGTTACATTTTAAACTTTAATTTTGATATATTGGTTTTGAATTTGATTTTCTAACCTGACATCTATGTATAATATTCACAGTGTGACATTAAATATATAAAAAGATCGATTTATACATGTTTAAAAACAGTGGTCTACATAGATTTGTGCTCTTTTGAAACCTGTTATGTCTCTCATTTCTAATTACTATATTTTTATTTCTTTGCATATTGGCATGTCCACTGGAGGATATGAAAAGGAAATAAATGACAGAATTTGAACCAATTTGGCATATTTTATAAATATATAGGAGTAAAACAGTTGGTAAAATGAAGTTTCAGGAATGTGTACTTATCCCTGACCTTTCTGGTTAGAATATCTTAAAACAGGCACACAGGAAGTACAGAGGCTGTCGTTACTGTGCAACGTGATAGGTAATGGGTTTCCGCATGGCTGTCAGTAATGGGACTTTGTTCATCTGTTAACAGTTGTTCTTTTCTAACAAGTAAGCCTAGAAAAGGAATACTTCCTCTAGTCCCAACCTCCTCGAAGGTATTTTAATTAGAATACAATTCTGTGATCTACAAAGGAATTCTTTTCTGCCTTCATGCAGTGATTTGTCATAAATTTCCAGTTCTACCACTACCATCTGTATAACAAACATTTGAGTACCTACTCTTGTCACCATTGTGCCGTATGTGTCAAACATCCCAGCCACTCCATCGGCGCCAACAGAAACCTCTTAGAAGTGGAAGTGTTTCTCATGTTGCCAACTGGGATCAGTTTAGCAAGTGGTAACTTTTATTTCCCCAATGAGATGTGAAAGAAAATATTAGTATGCATTGCAGATAATAAGATTATGTATTATTTGATATTCTTATATGTGTGCTAGGTCATTATGTAAAATGTATTTCTTATTGCCAGTTACAATAAAAAGTTTTGAAAACTGAATTTTTTTTAAAGGATGATCAGAAATCTAGAGGCAGGGTGGAACTGTTTATTCATAACACCTCATTTCAATTTTATGGTTATATTTCAACTCCTCATACTCTCTCTGCAGACTGGTAGAAATCACACCACAAAGTATATAAGTTACTATTTGCTATAACTTCTCGATTTTAGTTTTTAGAATTGATGTTAATGGGATTATTTTTTTCCAAATAACTGATTTGGGGAAAATGCCATCAGAAGGCATTTATATATGCCGCAGAAACAAATTATTAACTTGGAATCATCTAACTGAGATTTCTATGATCTTTATGTTTTTTAGCTGAAGATGAAATTTTGTATTAAAACAGCTAAACTTAGCCATTTAAAATTTTTAATTAATAGCTTTATTAAGATAAAATTCAAATACCACACAGTTTACCCATTTAAATATGTATAATTCAGTAATTTTAGTGTATATACAGAATTGTGCAACCATCACCACAATCAATTTTAGAACATTTTTATCAAACAAAAAAGAAACCCCATATGCATTGATTCACTCCCTCGTCCCCCAGATTCTTTCAACCCTGGTAATAATTTATTTTTAAAGACATTTTTTAAGCAATGTATTAAAGTAATCAATGCCTGAGTATAATTCAGTACCTTTCTTATTAGTACTTTTCCTCTTATGTAAACACACCTATGCCTGATTTTCATATGCAGTGAAGCTTTAGGGACTTATACAAGTGAGGTTATAAAGAGTATTTTTTTTTCCTAATGTACCTGAGTTATAAAATAAAATGAGTAATTTATAGTCACTGGTCGGTCTTCAGAGCATCACATTTCCCAACACTGTTGACGTTTTAAATATCGATGGAACTCTCTTTGGATTTATCTTCACACACAGGTTAACAAACACTTGAAAAAACTTTCAGTCTTTATAATCACATCTAGTGGAAATATTTTATTATGTTGTATTGACTATGGCTTAAAGTAAGTGGACAGTTTTGAAAATTTCTCATGTCATACTTAATATTTCAAAAACATTTTACAAAGAATGATCTCAAATATACTAGGATAAGCTCACTACCATATAATTTAATGCAATAAATCTGCCTCTAATGTGAAGATTTATTCTGAAACAAAAATAATTATCACCTATAGATATTTTGGAAGCCTGTGTTTTCACCTGTTGGAGTGTTAGTAAAGTTTGATCTGTTACTTGATTTTCAGGTGCTCTTTCACTGGGTTGCTACCCACCATTGGAAGGAAATTTGTACCGAAAACTTCTACTGATTCCATCCTATTTGTCTGAAATTGAAATGCTTTTAGCTATTGAAATCTTCCTGGTATCTAATGCTAGTAGTATTCAGAGTCCTGGAACTTCTACACAGATGCTGCAGATAGTTTTAAAAAGGTTGGTTGAAATATTTCTAACTGCATCCTGACAGTAGGTCATGACTCCCTACACCTGCCCTAGGATGTAAATGTTTTATCTATTTGTGTATATATATAAAGCATTTGCATATATATATGTTTATGTACTTGTGCATGTGTGTATTGGCAAACTTTGGTAACACATTGAGAAAGGATTTGACCTATTTGAGATTTAAAACTAAATAAGTTAGTACCTTTCAATAAACACTCTAACAGTTGCAAAGATCTTGTTAGATAGCCAAAGAGATGGGCCTTCTTTAGATATGGACCTTTGTCCTTTACTGGTGGTTTTCAAATAGGTACCTGAAAGTTATTTTTTGTGGTCAACACAAAAGATGTAAGAACCAGGTCTAAAAGGGAAATACATGATCATTTATTAGATTCATCAAGAATCCTGTTGAAAATAAAGCCATCAGCCTAGTTTCAATATTTTAAAATGTTGTAAGAAGTGCATGAATATTACTGTGTGGCTGTTGGACCAGAGTGGCATCCTTTCCGATCATTTTGTTCAAAGACCCAGGATGTAGTTGTGCACCATTCCAATTTCTTGTCAGCTTTATCCAGGAAACTTGTAAGATAAGGGTCTCACAGGGCTCCTGTTTGAGAGTATTTTATCAAGAATTTTATTTCAGTTTACTGGTGTTAAAAACCAGATCTTCAGACTGAATATTCTGTTAGCTATCTCTTAACAGTGCATGTTATCCCAAAACTTAGTGGCTTAAAATGGCAGAAATTATCTTAGTTCCTGTGGGTCAGGAATGTTGGGGGACCTTAGCCAGATGGTTCTGGCTCAGAGTCTCTCACATCCTGGAGTCAGGATGTGGTCAGGACCTGCAGTCTCCCACCTGATGATTTCACTGAGGCGGGAGGATCCATCTCCCAGCTAGCTCACTCATGCCTCTCAGCAGGAAGCCTCAGCTCCTCACCACACGGGCCCCTCCATAAGTTCCTCAAGTGTCTTCATGGCATGACAGCTAACTTCTTTCAGAGTGAGTGGTCCAGGAGAAAACAAGGAGGAAGCTACAGTGCCCTTTTTGACCTTTGTGACCAGATCTGTGAAGGCTCTGACATTTCACCTATTTGCAAGCTATCAATGAGCCTGCCGCAGTTGCACAGGTCCTGGCATAAGACACAAGACTTGCAGGTTGGAGACAGGACTTGATCACCTGTGGCACAGCAAGCAGCAGGATTATCTGCAGATTTGCATCTCTTCCTCTTGCTCCCAAGTCCCACACTCGAACCCTGACGGATACCTGTACATGAAGTGAGTTCCATTACAGGAGAGGAATTCTGAACTTAGGATCCCAGATCTTTTCTAATGGATTATCAGCATGCCTGCCCCTTTGCTGTTCAGGTAGAAAGGCGTCTCCACCTTGTAAGGCTGTAAGCAAACCTGTCTTTGACTCCCAAAGGAGAAGCTATCTTTGTCTTTCAAAGTTGTTCACTGTAGTAAACATCCTTAAAATCTGGAACAAGGGAATAATCAGTCTCTGCTGTCAAAATTTCAAGAAATGCAAGAGACCTGAAACATTTTAAACTCACTAAAATTAGTTTTTTTGCTAGAGCTCTTTGCTGCTGCTGCTGCTGCTAAGTTGCTTCAGTTGTGTCTGACTCTGTGCGACCCCATAGACAGCCTACCAGGCTTCCCCATCCCTTGTATTTATGACTGTGCACTACAGTAGCATGAGTTATTTGCATTCCCCATTATCCTAATGAGGGTTTGGTTTTTGTATAACTTTCCATTCCCCACACATATGCAGTCTCTATTCATTATTGAATGTAGGTTGGGGGGGAGGTGGTACTTGTGAGACCAGTCCGTAACTAGCGGCATGCCTAGAGCCTCTCTTTTGTCCAAACCAGTATTGTTTTCTCTATTATTATTATCATACTGAGCCCTGCTTTGTTACATTAACCTCTGAGAGAGAATTTAATTCATCTTCAGACTGTCAAAAACTGCACGTAGCTGGCATATGCCCAGATTTCAGACACTAATCCTAAGCTAGAATGTACTAGAAGCAGCCTGACCAATCTTTGCTCCCTGTGATCACTGATTCCTGTTCCAAGTGGAAGTCCTCACTCCCCCCACTCTGTGGATCACACTTGGTGCTAATGCAGGTACACTTACACTTGGACTTTGCTGCTGGACCCTCTGTGTGCCCAGGGCAGGACGCAGTGAATACAGAGGACAAGGTGATGCTAGTAAAAGCTACATCTCTATTTTATATACTTCTTACTCCCTATCCCACAGGAGAAATAGCTATAATGTATGAGTCTGTTTTTAATTTGGAGACTGGTAAAAATTAGTTTAAAAGTAAATTCTAAAAAAAAAAAAAAAAAGGCAAATTATAGCACGTTAGTGAAATACCTTAAATCAGAACTGAAGAAAATAACTGGAAATTGAGTAAAGGCATACAGCAACTATTTCTGTTACCAGATGTGAGCTTCATATTAAGTATATAGTTACAATTAAAAATAGTTGTATCAAGGTAAAACATGGAATGTTAGTATCTCCAAACTTGATTAAATGTAATATTACTTCATGCATTATAATAATTAATTATACAGTTATTAATGACAGAGAGGTAATAAGTTGTGTTCTAGATGATTGTTTCCAGATTGCGGGTTGTAGCCTGTTTGGGTAGTGAAATAAATTTAGGGGGTTGCAACCATTTTATTTTAAAAAACAAACCAGAATAGAATATAGGGTCATAAGGGTAAGTCTTGTTCTGTGAAACTTTTATTTCAGTTTTTATGTAGCAGGTTCATACTGGGTCACAATATAAAGTGTCTTTATTACTGTGCATCTTAGTCAAACAAGTATGAAAGCCACTGAAAGATTGTCATAGCTTAGAATTAATACACGTAAATTACTGTCTTTTAAAGAAACTATATACCTTCCTTTCAGAGTTTCTGACTTTGTGAGGTGTTCACTTTGTAGATCTGAAGAAAACAAATCTCGGAGCAAGGATGATTACCAAGCTGCAGTGGAAAGATTAATTATGGCTGCTCGTATATCAGATCCAAAGCTTTTCATTAAGCACATGACCGTCAATGTTAATAAGGAACAGGTTTATAGTTTGGAACATTGTTCTGCCCTGAAATGGTTGAAAGAGAATATGAAGTGGGCCGGAAAGGTTTGGCTTTTCAATAACCGTTAGTTATAAAGGCTTTTTTTTTTTAAGTTCAAGTAATCATTGTTGAAAATAAAAGGCAATAAAAATAGATAGTTTTCACTATATTCAGCTTTTGCTCTTTATTGATGTGTAGTATGTCAGTAGTTTTCAGACATTAAAAATTTTGATTGATGTATGCAATTTAGAAGTTTTGCCATACTGCAAATGATTTTTGAAATTGCTTGACTTCTCTTTAGGTAAACTCAGGAATGGTGCAGCATTTAATAAGAGGGAGACATAAAGGAAAAAGTATGCAAGCAGGTGTCTGGAGCTTTCAGAACAACCGTTAGGGGTCTGAAGTAAACTTGGTGAACACTCAGTCCAGTGTCTAAAGCCTGTTCTACATTTGCACTCTAGAGTAGTAAAAATAATACTGGAAAATGACTCAAACACTAAAATTCCAGAATACCTTCTGAGTTATACCAAAAATTTTATTCTCTTAAATTTTCCATCAGTGCATCTTAAAATAATGTTTCTTGAAGATTTGTAATTATGTACATTAGGTATGACTAAAGACAACAGTATTTTAAACAAATATGCCAGAACTTAAATATCCAAACAAGAATTGTACCTTTCAAACTACCTTAGTAAGTTTAAACTCCTTTTCTGAAGCCATCTGGAGAATCTGCAGCAGTCATTCTCCAAGGTAGTCATCCTCAATCCTTGATTTGATACTTCAAACCATAATTTAAATCATTTAGAGAAATGTCTAAGGGGACTGATTTAAAAAGAATTAAGTGGTGACTAAGAGGACTGAAAGTATTTCTTAAAGGAGTTCCCAGAATATGTAATGGCAGCATTACTGAAATAAGTCTATAACCTCACAAGAATAAAAAAGCTAAAACCTAGCACTTAGCAAAATGCCTTACTATGATAAAATGTAGAATGAATACCCTCATGAATGGTATATGGAAAGTGAGGCAGATGTCCATAAAGAGGCCCAGTTTTCCAATATGGACAAACTGGGTGACTAATTGCCATCACTGAAATTCAGTACCTAGGAAATAAATTGGGTTTGGACATTACCATCAATTTGAAGTACCTTTGAGGACAAGTGAAGAAGGCTGAGCTCCAAAGAATTGATGCTGTTGAACTGTGGTGTTGAAGAAGACTCTTGAGAGTCCCTTGGACTGTAAGGAGATCCAACCAGTCCATTCTGAAGATCAGCCCTGGGATTTCTTTGGAAGGAATGATGCTAAAGCTGAAACTCCAGTACTTTGGCCACCTCATGCGAAGAGTTGACTCATTGGAAAAGACTCTGATGCTGGGAGGGATTGGGGGCAGGAGGAGAAAGGGAACGACAGGGGATGAGATGGCTGGATGGCATCACGGACTCGATGGACGGTGAATCTGGGTGAACTCCGGGAGTTGGTGATGGACAGGGAGGCCTGGCGTGCTGCGATTCATGGGGTCGCAGAGTCAGACACGATTGAGCGACTGAACTGAACAGTAAGTGGACAGTTAGAAACTTGTTTTTTTTTGTAGCTGGTAACTAAAACTCAGAAAAGAAAGAAATATGAAGCCATTTTGATGCTCGTGGCAACGTTGGATTTGAAAGGATGAAGATGCAGAAGATGGTAAATTAAGCTTTTAGGGAAAATGGGATTGGATGGAACGGACCACAGATTGACCAGATTGTTTCTAACGAATGAGTAGTCAAGAACCCTTAGGGCTAAAACAAAGGGTGGTCTTGGGTTTTGGGGTTATTTCCCCCACATCGGTCAACAGTACCAAAAGATAGGAGAAAGAGGAGAGCGGTTATAGTATTTGCTTTATTTCATCTGTGGCAGTTTATGGGAATAACCAAAGCCATAGAAGCGAAATACAGCTAACAGTAAAAACCCCAAACTGACGGTGGAGAATGCTCAAGGTTTCAAAACATCTAGATACGGAAGGGGCCAAAGTCAAAAATGCAAATCGGAGATAATAAATTGTTTTCATTGGTATTTGTGTAAAGGAAGTCAAGGGACACTCAGTAAGACCTTTAAATCTAGAGCTGTCAAGTGAGAGTCGTCCTAAGGCGACAGACCCGCGCACTCTGCGGACTGATCCGCCAAGCCAGCCTCCTCCCCTCCCAGGTTGAGGGGACCCGGGCCGGGGCGGAGAGCAGAGCCAGCGCATGCGCGCGCTCGGTCGCCCTTCCCTCCTTGCCCTCTCCGGCGACCCTCGGGCCAAGCCTGGCTACCTACCGCCCAGTCACCTTCCGACTCCCTACCACCTAGTCCTTCATATCCGTTAGCGCTCCTTCGCGCCTCCTAAGGCTTTCCGGTGAATGCGCACAGCCCCCTCCAGGCCAGGAGGTAAGAAAACGGAGGGACTGGGGGCTTCTACGCTGCGGGAAGGCAAGCGATCACTGGGTCGCCGACGTCACCGCGGGGCTGAGAACCGCTAGGGTTTTAACCCGCGTCCAGGGCTGCGCGCAGGCGCCCCAGGGAGGAAGGCCTGGCGCGCTTCAGCCAATGAGAGCGCGACCTGCGGCCTGTTCCCGAGCCTGGGCTCCTCTCCGGCGAGCCTCGGCGCCGGGTGCTGACGGGCTGGCAGAGCAGTACGCGCGCAGTTGAGATTTCAGCGGTGGGGGCTCACAGAGCCCCGGGGGTAGGAGCCTGTCAGAGCCAGTCGCCAGGTGGGGCGAGAGCAGGCGGGAGCGGCGCGAGCTCCTTGGGCGGGCTGGCGCCCCGCTGCGCATGCGCCCCCGTGTGGCCCAGCGCGTCCCGCACAGTCCTGGAGGAGCGACCGTCCTTCCACCTGATACCTAGTGGGAGGTGGAGCGGGTCGGAGCAAGCCCTCGCGGAGGAGACCTGCTAGAACTGTAAGCTGCAGGACCCAAGGGACTCCGTTTGTCCTTTCAGGCTGCTCAGGGCAGAAGCGAGGTGGGGGAGAGGGGGGTGCGGCGGAGGGGGTGTGCGGGCTGAGCAGCAGTCAGAGTCACCTTAGCTCGACGTGGTAACTTTTGAACTCAGGCAGTGCTAGCGGCCAGCGTACTCGCGTCGCATCTGTTTTAACTTGTTTGAAATGAGAAACTTGAGACGATTTAGATTTTGTTTCCGCTATCGTATTTCCCCGAAGTCTTTGACTTATCATAGAAAAATGTTATGATTCAAATCTCAGAGCATAAGATATACGAAAGGAAAGCTTTAAAAACCTAGATATTTTGCTATAATTTATTAATTTATCTAAAAGGCTTCCTGCTTTTGCTTTTTCTTTGCTTTTTCCCTTCCCTAAGAAGTATTAAACTGAAGAGCAATGAAAAATTGCCTGCTTTTATCTCTCCTTGATAGAACATACTACTTTTTAAAACAGTAGAAGATAGTTACTAAGGAAAGCCACAGTTTATTTTTTTTTTAAGCCACAGTTTAAATGAGAGTAAACCTAAGGATATTAACCCTGTTAAAGGAAATGACTTTCAAATAAAAATTATGCTACCTGACTAAAGATCAGTACTAAGACCTCTATGTGGCAAACATGGTTTCTGTCGAAAGTAATTTAAACAGTTTTTAAACTACCCATCATTTGACTTTTCCACCTATTTAGATATCTATTTCTACCCAATTTGATTTGAAACTGCCCAGATTTAATGCCTCACTTTAAAGAGCACAGAATTTGGGTTAAAATCAGAAATTTTCGTTTTATGAAATAGAAATAGAAGCTCGTGTTGTCACTATTACGTGTATTACAGCAGCCATTTACTAAGGTTTGTAATTGAAGGGCATCTTTCCTGGTCTTCCTCCCACCATGCAGAGGGTGCAGGCGCGCTGGAAAAGCCTTCCAGAGCCCCGCCATTCTAAGTGTAGTCCCTGGGAGTTGCCCTTGGCACTTTGTGCATTGCTCTGTCATTTCATTTACTGCAGTGTTTTATAATCATCTGCTTGTGTCTGTTTTTCCAATTCCTCCCTCTCTCCTAGACTGTAACTTTTTTGGAGTGGTGGAGTCATCTTGGTATTTTTTCTATTGGCAGTGTTTAGATAGAGCCTGGTACATAAGTGTTCGGGTACATACCTGTTGATGAGCTGGGTAATTAAGGCCCTGAGTTTCTCCCAAGTGTGGTCAGACAGAGGGATGTTTTAGTCTTTTTGTAGCATGCCTGAGGCCTTTTCCAAATGGAGGACTAGTGGGCCAGGTGAAATGCGGACAAGACCGGCCCAGGTATGAATTTGAAGACCAGAATCCTGCCGCTGACCTGGGTGCCTCCGCCTTTTGGACTTATTTCTCACTTGCAATTGGGAGCGCCCAGCTCTGCCCTTCAGTCAGCTGATAGTGATTTGATTTTCTGTGTCGCTGGTCCTGTAGATCTGAATCTTCTAGTCTTCTTAGCAATTATATTTCTCATAGTAAATTTAAAAGTTGATCGTGAGAGTTATCAGCCTCTTATGTTTCATTTTCCCAGGGCCTGTTTATTTCTGGCTGAAGTGATAAAATTGGATGTTTGGTCTTGAAAAGATGAGAACTGATCCAAGATCTATGCCACGCAAAAAGGCAAGCAGCCCTTGTACCAACCTGCTGGCCTATAACCTTATTTCTGCTTAGTTGTTTTGTTTTTTTTTTAATCTCAAGAAGTAGGTTAACCATACAGGAAGCAGAACAAGGTCAAGCAAAATTTAGAATCTTCATTTGATTTTGAGCATACAATTGACCATATAAAAATCTTTCCCTCAAATTGTACTGAACAGGTATCTTTAAAGAATTAAAGCTTAAAAGTTTCCTAACAGACCCCTCAATCCTGTAAAATGATGGAATGCCTTAAGGCAGTGATTCTCGAACCTGAATTTGGAGAACCACTGCCCTAAAGGATATTCCCTGTTTTCCTTTTCTTCTCTTTCTTCCCTTGTGTGTGTTAGCCACTCAGTCTTGTCCGATTCTTTGTGACCCCATAAACTACTCTGTCCGTGGGATTTTCCAAGCAAGAATACTGGAGTGGGTTGCCATTATCTTCTCCAGGGGATCTTCCTGACCCAGGGATAGAACCAGGTCTCCTGCATGGCGGGCAGATGTTTTACCATCTGAGCCACCAGGAAAGCCTCTTCTTCCCTTCTTATCCCTCCTGTTTTTTTTTTTTTTTTTTTTTTCAAAAAATGGGTGCCGATCTGATCACGCCTTCCCTATCACCTAGTTGTCAGAGCCTGCTCTTAAAGGAGGGCTAATGGGAAATAATTTTTTCCAGTGATTTAAATAGGAAATGAACATCTTAGAATTGTAGTTTGGTTGAGTGTCTATCAGAATTATTAAGTAAAAATCTTTCTTATGTACATGGGCATTTTCCTGTAGAAATATGAATGGCCACTGTTGGGGAAGGGAAGGATTGTTGGCAAAAGGAAAAGAAGTCACATTCCCTCTCATAATGCCTCTCCACCTCCCAGTTGCGAAACACTGTCTTTAAAAAGCCATGTTCATTCACTGAAAAGGCAATTGCCACAGCACAATACACTTGACTTTACCCCTATCAGGTCCTTTGCATTTTGAAGAGAGAAATGCTACTAACATGGAAACTTATATTTTTATACTAAGCAGGTGCTTTCCAGCATCTTAAATATGTCTTTCAACATTTTTTCTTAAATATCCAGCACAGATAACTTCAGCCTAATGAGCATCAGATAAAGCTCAACAATGCTACATATATTTGTCATTGTTTCATTTGTATTAAACTTATTATTGGTAGTATTAGAATTGTAATTTATTACAATTATTTTTTATTTATTAGTATTAGATTTGTAATTTTTCCTTTTTATAAAAGGGAGACAAATTTCAGTAAAATATTTAGTCGTTTAATAGACTTTTTTAATTGAACTATAGTTGATTTACAGTGTTGTGTTTCAGATGTACAGAAAAGTGATTCTTTTTCAGATTGTTTTCATTTATAAGTTGTTAAAAAATACAAAGTATGGTTCCCTGTGCCATACAGTAGGTCCTTGTTGTGTATCTGTTTTATATATGGTAGTGTGTATATGTTAATCCCAAACTCCTAATTTATCTCTACCCCACCCCCCTCCCTGGTTAACTGTAAGTTTGTTTTCTATGTCTGTGGGTATGTTTCAGTTTTGTAAATAAGTTCATTTGTCTTTTTTTTTAGATTCTACATATAAGTGATATTATATGGTATTTGTCTTTCTCTGTGACTTGACATTTTCTACAACGAAGATAAAGTTTCTGACTTAACTACTCCTGCCTAGCAGACTATAATATTGTGTTAGCTCACAATATTCTCTCAGTTAATAAAAAGTTTTCCTATTTCAGTTTGACATGACAGTGCATGTTATGCAAGAGTTTCTGCTATGACATAAACGCATTCCTGGAAACCTAGACATTCTTTAAGATGATATACTAATCAAGGTTCATCAAAAAAATATACGCCTCTCAATAAACAAGACGTGTGGGAATCTCTAGCTGTCCCATTTGTGCTGTTGTAGCTCCCCAGGTTGCTTGATGAAGTGGAAAATGCAAAGGTACCTGAAGCGACTCACCGTCTGCTTCTTAAACGAAAGGAAGGAACTACTGAAGGGTTTTCAGGGGTTTTTTTTTCAGGGTTTTGTTTACAGCTAAAACTTTCTTTGTAATAGCAAAAGCCCACCACTGATGATCTCAAATCATTAACATGGTGGGGAAAATGCATGTGATATAACTTCTCACCCCTGCTGACCAGATGCACATAAGCTATGTTAATTCACATTAAAGAAACTTTTTTTTTGGTAGCAGAACAGACTGCTTTTAGATCATCTGTCTCAATTATTAGATGAGGAGCAGACTCAGGGAGGTGAAACAACTTGTCCGTTCTCACACAGCTAGTCAGTGATGAAGTCAGGATTTGAAAATGGATTGCAGAGACTCCGGGCTTCCCAGGTGGCACTAGTGGTTAAGAATCCACCTGCCAATGCGAGAAATGCAAGAGACACAGGTTTGATCCCTAGGTCAGCACCCCACTCCAGTATTCTTGCCTGGAAAATTCCATGGACGGAACCTGGCAGGCTGCAGTCCATGGGCCTGCAAAGAGAGGGACGTAACTGAGCATGCGTGCTTGGAGACTCCAGCCTCCCTAACCATCGTGCAGACTGCCTTCCCCAGCAGCGTCATGGTCTCTTAAATTTGCCTTGAGTTGGCCTAAATCAGTGCCGTCCAATAAAAATACAGTATGAGCCCCAGATGTAATTTAAATTTTTCTAGTGGTAAATCACAAAACACAGTTAAAACCAGATTGTGTTTTGCTTTTAAATCATGTTCGATACAGGATACAGGATGCTTGGGGCTGGTGCACGGGGATGATCCAGAGAGATGATATGAGGTGGGAGGGAGGTTCAGGATTGGGAACTCATGTACACCAGTGGTGGATTCATGTCAATGTATGGCAAAACCAATACAGTATTGTAAAGTAAAGTAAAAATAAAAATTTAAATAAAAATAAAAAAAATAAAAATAGAAACAAGTGAAATCAATAAATTATCATTTCAGCAGCTCATCAGAATCTAAAATTCTTCATGTGATACTTGGCATTTTCTCTCTGTGCCCCTGCCTTACCCCGGAAGTCATATTCATAACCACTGGACCCCAGGGAAGTCCTTGTTTTGTTTGTTTTGTTGTCTTGCTCTGGAAAGTGGGCTGCAGAGCGTAACTTGGATCCCCTATGTTGCACATCAGATGGAGGCATTGTGATTTCTTGAACTTACAAGATACTGCTGCCGCAGACTGTTAAAACAGGCACGTTGTTGCAATGGGAGGCCTATGTGCTTTCCATTGTTCAGTACTTAGGGCTTTTCAAGAAAAAGCATAGTGGTTAGAGTGTGGCTACTTATTATTTTCATCTGTTTCCCATTCGTGTTCTTGAGTGACCATATGCCTCTAGAGTATTATTCCTCATTTCTTATCCAGTTTTCGCTCATTTTACCATCTTTGCAGTTAAGTGGCATAAATGTTCTTAATATGAAAAATGAAATACCATCATGTGTGAATGTGAAGGACTCTTTTCTTCTTGAACTCCATTGGGACCCCAGTCCAGGGCTGTCACTGGACAGGTTTCCCAGGGCCAGGGGCCTGTCTTAAATACTCAGTGAACAACACGCATGTCATTTTTGTTGTTTAATTTTGTATGCCAGCAGCATTGTTTTTGTTTATAATTTTAAGAACATACTTTGCATGTTCATGGTAAATAAACTAGGAAATATAAAAAGTAAAGGGCTTCCTAGCCTACACCTAGAGAGAGCCAGTTTGGGGTTGGATATGTATAGTCTTCTGGTCTCTTCTTTGCAAACTTTAAGCCTGTACCTGTTCTCTCTTAACCAAGTCGCGATTGTTCAGTGACTTTGGCTTATTTACTTTTGGTTGCACTGGGTCATCATTGCTGCGCACGGCTCTTTCTAGTTGTGGTGAGCGGGGGTACTCTTCTTTGCTGTGCACAGGCTTCTCATTGCAGTGGCTTCTCTTGTGGAGTATGAGCTCTAGCTGCGGACTTCAGTAGTTGCAGCACAGGCTCAGTAGTTGTGGCACACAGGCTTAGTTGCTCCAAGGCTTGTGGCATCTTCCCAGACTAGGGATTGAACCTATGCCCCCTGCATTGGCAGGCAGATTCTTATCCACTGTACCACCAGCAAAGTCCTGTTGAGTTAATTTTCTAACAATGTGGTAAGAATTCAGTCCATCATGGACAGCGCTGAAACTTGAATAAAAATGATTCTTCTTCCCTCATTTTGTCTCCATTTAATCTCAGATATCTTCCAAATGGTAGGAATATTTCTAGTATCTGAATTTATTACAAACAAAATAGCAAGGTGAATGATTAAGTAAAACCTTTTTAAACATTTAAATGAATGCCTATAAACACATTCTGTATCCAAGAGGGTCTTGCCACACCAGTCAACCAGAAAATAAATGGAAGCATCCACTGTTGTTTGCAAATGCACTTTTTAAGTAGGTAATTCTTAACTTTTCTTTAAAATACGTCTTCTGTTAGTGGCAGTTATGCTTCATTACATTGCCTTGGTTCAGATATATTAACTGCATTATGAAAGCATTTTTTATTTTAAATTAATTTATAATTTTTTAATTGAAGGATAATTGCTTTACAGAACTGTGTTGGTTTCTACCAAACATCAACTTAAAATTTTTAAACCATTTTTAGTGCTTAAAATTTTGACAGAATAGGACTTGAGCCATGTGGTCATTTGTTTTGAGGGAATATGCTGCTCCACATGGCTATTAAGAATGGAATAGTGTAGAAAGCTCCGAGCTTCATAAGCCAGGGGAAGAAAGGAGAAAGGATTTTTTTTTTAACCTGGTAATTATCATGTGAATAATAAGTCATTTCAAGACTTTAATAAGAGATTGCTCAGAGTTTTTAAAGTCACTCGATCAGTTGACATGGGAACTCTAGTATAGTTGAAATTCTTGCTGAAGCTCTGAATTATTGGAAAAGTTCATGTGATTAAAATCATGTTTCCCCTTTATCTGTTTAAACTTAAAAGCTTTGTTTTTTAGAGCAATATTAGGTTCACAACAAAAGTGAGCAAAGTACAGATTCCCACTTCCTCCCTACACACACATAGCGTCCCACACCTGAGTTGTACATTTATTACAATCGATGAACCTATATTGACACGATTATCACCCAGAGTCCATAGTTTACATTAGGGTTCACTCTTAGCGTTGTTCATTTCATAGGTTTGGGCAAATGTATAATGATACATATCGACAGTTGTAATAGTACTACAGAAAGTTCTTCCACTGCCCAAAAAATCCTGTGTGCTTCACCTATTCATCCCTCCCTCCCCGCCAACCACTGGTCTTTTTACTGTCACCATAGTTTTGCCTTTTCCAAAATGGCATATAGTTGGAATCAAACGGTATATAATCTTCCCAGGTTGCTTCTTTCACTTAGTTATATGCATTTAAATTCCTCCCATATCTCCTCATAGCTTGAGAGCTCATTTGTTTCAGTACTGAGTAATAGTCAATTAGCTGGATGTACTTAACAGTTTTTCCACTTACCTACTGAAGGATATCTTGGTTGCTTCCAGGATCTGGCAGTTACAAATAAAAACGCAATAAACATCCGTGTGCAGGTTTGTGTGTAGACATGTTTTCAGTTCATTTGAATAAATACTAAGGAGTGTGGTTACTAGATCATATGGTAAGAGTCTGTTTAGTTTTGTAAGAAGTTTCCAAACTGGCTTCCAAAATGGCTGTACCACTTTGCATTCCCGCCAGCAATGAATGAGAGTTTCTGTTGCTCCACATCCTCACCAGCATTTGTTGTCAGTGTTTTGGATTTGGCCATTCTGATAGGTGTGTTGTAGTATATCGTTGTTTTAATGTGCGTTTCCCTGAAGCCCTGTGATGTGAAACGTATTTTCATATGCTTTCTTGCCATCTGTGTATCCACTTCCATGAGGTATCTGTTCAAATCTTTGGCCCATGTTTTAATCAGGTTGTCCATTTTCCTGTTGTTTAAAGATATTTTTGGTGTGTGTTGGATAGCAGTCCTTTGTCAGATATGTATATCCTGTGCAAATATTTTCTCCCAGTCTGTGGTTTGTTCTATCTTTCCCTCTACATTGTCTTTCACAGAGAAAAAAATTTTGATTTCAATGAAATTCAGTGTATCAGTTCTTTCCTTCACAGACTGAACCTTTGGTGTTGTGTCTGAAAAGTCACTGACGTACCTAAGATCATCTAGGTGTCCTCCTAGGTACTTGTCTATGAATTTTGTAGTTCTGTGTTTTATATTTAGGTCTTTGATCCAGTTTGAGTTAATTTTTGTGAAGTGGGTAAATTGTATGACTGGATTAATATTTTGCATGTAGATGTCCAGTTGTTCCAGCACCATTTGTTGAAAAGATTATCATTGCTCCATAGTAGTGCCTTTGTCAAAGATCAGTTGGCTATATTCTTGCGATCTGTTCCTGGGCTGTCTTATTGTCCCTTTAATCTATTTGTGTATCCTTTCACCAGTTACTTACTGTAACTTTCCAGTAAGTCTGGAAGTCCACTAGTGTCAGTCTTCCAACTTTATTCTTCTTCAGTGTTGAGTTGGCTATTCTACTTTTTCTACATATAAACTGTTATATGTTATTTCAAAATAATAACTTGCTGAGATTTTGATTGGGATTGCATTGAATCTCTAAATCAAGTTGGAAAAAACTGACATCTTGACAAAATTGAGTCTTGCTGTCTGTCCATGAACATGGACTATCTCTCCATTTCATTCTTTTTTTTTTTTTTTTTCAGATTTCAGATTTTTTTTTTATCAGAGTTTTACAGTTTTCCTCATAGATCTACATATTTTGTTAGATTTATAATTTAAGTATTTCATTTTGGGGGTTGCTAATGTAAATGGTAATGTGCTTTTAATTTCAAATTCCATTTGTTCATTACTGGTATCTGCTTAACTTTTTAAGTGATTAATGGATGCCTGGAACTTGACCTACATATATATTCAGAAATGTTTTGCCACCTGAGACCTGTGAGGAGGTAAGCTTTGTGGTTCAATCTGTTATTAGTATTTGGGAGGTGGAGGGAGTATGTGGAAGCTGTTAGGTGTTTAATTTCAATTTATTATAATTTATCAAATTCTAACTATTTTGTCTGTATTATGGTGGAGGGCAGGAGTAAGAAAAAGAAAATTCATGTAAACATCCATGTCTTTCTCCCAAGTATCTATTCAGAGTAAAATGTGAAAAGAATAGATACCATCTTTCAAAATAGTTCAGTATGAAAAGTTTAAGAGGAAAAGAAGATAGTTTGTCCTTGACATAGAGAGTATGTTGCCCTCAAGTCTGTTGCTGTCATAAAGAAAACCACTTTATACTGAAATTGTGTAATAAGATCATTTGATCGTTATATTTGCTATTTATATATGTATAGTCTAAATGCTACCTGTTGCAGGAAAGAATTTAAGGAGCTCAGTAAAATTTAGTTGGCATAGTAATAGGCACATATACAGTTAATCAAAATGAAAACCAGATGCCCTCTAGAGGAAAAAGATCATTTGTTTAAAAAGTAGAACTGATTAGACAATTATTCAAATATCAGATTTCTGGCTTCTTGGTAGCCCAGTCAAAAAAGGTAAATTTATTTGGCTCCAAAGTATATAACCAAAATAAAATTGAATCTGTTCCATAAAAATAATGTCAGGGACTTCTCTGGCGGTCCAGTGGTTAAGACTCCACATTTCAAATGCAGGAGACACGGGTTCAATCGCTGGTCAGGGAACTAAGATCCCACATGCCTCAGGGCACAATCTCCCTCCAAAAAGTGACATGTCAAGTTTTAGATTACTAAAACACATTTGGCACTAATTAGTACTTTTAAATAATTATGCATTGATACATGACTGTCTCAGCCAGTAGTCACTGTTAAAAGGAGTGTCTTTAGGGGGAACAGACTGTTTCCACCAATTGAGTTTATGATGAGGATTATCCAATAAAGGGAGACTTTCTCTCACTGAATTTATGACATAAATGGTTTAAAAGAAGAAGAAAAGAGAAACAAAAGGAGCTGTGAGATACTGGACAGCATCCCCAAAAGTTGTTGGGCAGATGTTGAGACATTCTGCATGTTGTGGTAGCTGATGGTAGTGTTCAGCTGTAGAAACCCAGGCTAAAGTGCTGTGTCCTCTTGCTCTGATACAAAGAGAGGCTGTAGGAGCTTGGAAGGATGGGATTTACAACACTTCCTGGGTTTCCTTCAGTGATACCCACTCCTTCACCCCCATGCCACTGATGGCAGTGAGCCCTAGTTGCTGTGGATAGAGACACAGTTTTCTGGCTTTTTTGACCTCAGTCTTTAGAAAACTATATTTTAACTTTAACCCATAAAAATAAAAGTTTCATAACCGTAGTTAACCTTGCCGCACATAATATCCCAGAGTATTTTCTGTTCTGAGATATATTTTCTGGGTTGTTTGTGTGTGTGTGTGTGTTTCATGTTGGTCATGGATTACTAAATTGATTTCACAACTAAGTTGACTGTACAGTCTGTGTGCACTCGAGCTCCATTCGCCCCCAGCCACCTCCTTCCTTTATTTCTTGCCTGTGGCTCCTTTCCCGCTACAGCAGTGAAGTTGCACAGTTGCATCACAAACCAGATGGCCCTGAAAGCCTAAAATATTTCCTCTCTGGCCCTCTACAAAAGAAGTTTCATGTGCCAGTTTTGCTCAATCTGAAGCAGCACACACACACACACAAAATAAAGCAACACAGTATTGCTTTCAGTTCAGTTCAGTTCAGTCGCTCAGTTGTGTCCCAGTCTTTGCAACCCCATGAACTGCAACACGCCAGGCCTCCCGGTCCATCACCAACTCCCAGAGTCCACCCAAACTCATCTCCATTGAGTTGGTGATGCCATCCAGCCATCTCATCCTCTGTCGTCCCCTTCTCCTCCTGCCCTCAATCTTTCCCAGCATCAGGGTCTTTTCAAATGAGTCAGCTCTTCACATCAGGTGGCCAAAGTATTGGAGTTTCAGCTTCAACATCAGTCCTTCCAATGAACACTCAGGACTGATCTCCTTTAGGATGGACTAGTTGGATCTCCTTGCAGTCCAAGGGACTCTCAAGAGTCTTCTCCAACACCACAGTTCAAAGGCATCAATTCTTTGGCACTCAGCTTTCTTTACAGTCCAACTCTCACATCCATACATGACCACTGGAAAAACCATAGCCTTGACTAAATGGACCTTTGTTGGTAAAGTAATGTCTCTGGTTTTTAATATGCTGTCTAGGTTAGTCATAACTTTCCTTCCAAGGAGTAAACATCTTTTAGTTTTATAGCTACAATCACCATCTGCAGTGATTTTGGAGCCCAGAAAAATAAAGTCAGCCACTGTTTCCACTGTTTTGCCATCTATTTGCCATGAAGTGATGGGACCAGATGCCATGATGTTAGTTTTCTGAATGTTGAGCTTTAAGCCAACTTTTTCACTCTCCTCTTTCACTTTCATCAAGAGGCTCTTTAGTTCTTCTTCACTTTCTGCCATAAGGGTGGTGTCATCTGCATATATGAGGTTATTGATATTTCTCCCGGCAATGTTGATTCCAACTTGTACTTCTTCCAGCCCAGCGTTTCTCTGTTTTTTCTTGCTCTTATTTCCTTGCATTAAATACCTGCTGCACAGTCATTTACTATACGTTAGCCAGACCCTGTGGTGGGAGCCTCTGAGCTCTCCTGCCCCTCTGGGTCTACCTCAAGGTTTGCCCTGAGGCCATCAGTGGCTGAGGGGAAGAGGAATACCAAATCAGGCTCACTCCAGCGGGACACAGGATGCCCCCAGCGGGTGACTGGCTAGAAGACTTCCCACTGGCAGGACTGAACCCTTCTCGGGACTGGACAGCAGCCCCAGACATCCTCCCCAAGGCTCCTCCCTTCCCTTTCTCCTGTAGGTGTCTGGCCTGAACCATGGTCTGAAGTCTCCCTACTTCCTCTCTTCCCCAGTCGTTCTCTTGCACATCTACTTCTGTCTTGACTTCTGCTTCTCAGCAGACCCAAACTAGCATAACGAACAACAGTGAATACCTGTGAACTGTTTTTCCTGCCCTCAAGGATGCCATGGTAGTTGAGAAGGATGAATACATATCATTTCTATTTTAAGGTATTCTGTTCCATGTATGTGGGGCACACAGTTTGTTTTATTAAAGCTTAGAAGAGAGAAAGACTTTATAATGAGGATACAAGAGGGAAGGTTCTGGAGGACTGGGCACATTGCCTCCTGGCACATCGCTAGGACTGCAGTAATTAGTGAATGAGTAAGTACAATTTGGACAGACGGAAGTGGGGAACAGAGAGGATGTCTGAGAGCTTAGAAATCATGAGAAGAAAGGGAAGGACAAGGCAGATTGCCAGTGGGGCTGAAGCTGAGGGTTTCTGTCAGGAGTGTTTGAAGATCAAGTTGGAAAGATAGATCGGAAGTTATAAATACCAGACTAAGGAGTGGATTTTACTCTGCAGGAGTTGAAACACCATCAAAGGTGTTTCCGTAAGGAATCCAAGGATAGTGGGATTTTAGAAAAATTAACCTGTATACCCATTCTAGTATTCTTACCTAGACAATCTCATGGATGGAGCCTGGTAGGCTACAGTCCATGGGGTCGCAGAGTCAGACACGGCTGAGTGACTTCACTTCACTCCAACCTGTATACAGCATGGTTGGGGAAAAGAAACAGAATACTGATTCGGAGGCAGCGCAGTCCAGTTTTGTGGTGACCATTGCTGGAAAGAAGGAATGGTTCCAAAGGACACTGTAAAGTGAGAAGAAGTAAGACTTCAGGACTAAAGATGAGGTGGGGCTGGTGAGCTAATTCAGGCAACAGTAGGTCTGAGAGGTTCTGCACTGGCAACAGGAAGAAAAGAGGACCTCCGTAACAGAAGTAAAGAATGTGTCCTGGATGGCGCTGTCCAGCGGCTTCCTTGCTTTTTGTATCCAAGCTGAGTTTAGAAGAAAAGTAGTGACCTAGGCTCCTTTTTTTAAGACATTTAAAATTTGAGAGGCTGGCAGGATAGCTAAAGCGTCCATCACACATATGGCAATGGGGACTCAGAGGAAAAGAGCTGTTACTAACATTTACTTACCCTGCCTCCTATTACTCTCCAGAAATTATCCTATAATATCATTTTGGTTTTTGAAAATATATATTTATTTAGCTGTGCCAGGCCTTCCTCGCTGCACATGGGATCTTAGCTGTGCATGTGGAACCTACTTCCCTGATCAGGAAGCAAACCCGGACCCCTTGCACTGGGGTCTGCACCAAGTCCCGGCCCCTGGACCACCAGAGAAGTCCCTCAGTCACTGTAGAAGTAGAGAACTTCCCCAAAGACTCAGTGCACCTAAGGTAGGAGACCAAAACAGGCACAGCATTTAGAGACTTCTGCACAGCCCATTGGGACTTCCCTAGTGACTCAGATGGGAAAGAATCCGTCTGCAGTGCGGGAGACCTGAGTTCAGTCCCTGGTTTGGGAAGATCCCCTGGAGAAGAGAATGGCAACCCACTCCAGTATTCTTGCCTGGAAAATCCCATGGACAGAGGAGCCTGGCAGGCTGCAGTCCCTGGGGTTGCAAAGAGTCGGACACGACTGAGCGACTTTCATTTCACTTCACTTCACAGCCCATTATAGAGTGAAAAAGGTAAATTATTACATTCAAAAATAGAAGTCATGAAAGTGCTCCCCAGAAATTGCAAATAATCTCATTTGGATTTAAAACTTTTTTAAAAAAACACTCCCAGGTGAGTTATGCCAAAATTTGAGAGTGAGATGTCAAGGTATCTAACTGGAAAATTTTAGCATGCTGGTAATGATGAAATGAACTAAAAGATATTTTATATCTCTTATGAAGCATTACAATTCTCAAACTATTTTCCCTTTAAAATAAATATTATTATTTTGGATATTGGGGTTTTTTTTTAATCTGAAAAAGAAAAATGATACAGAAAATTGTCATCATTTGCAGTGAAGCCAGTTTACATGTCAAGGTAGGCTTTTGAGAGGAGGTTTTATTATTATTAAATATTATCTTATGATATTACATCAGAGAAATTTATAACCACTGTTTATAGAAATCATGTATCACTCACTGAAATCTACTCTTGTGTAGATTTCAGAAAACCACAAAGCTTTACACTCTGGTCTCTATATTGTTTCTGTGATGTTTTCCACACTGTTAACTTTATTCATGGGGGATTTGTGTCTGTGTCAGTGATCCAGTGAGTAATAAATCCATATCTTTTAAAAAGGTTATGTCCAGGAAAGATATTTCCATACTGCTTTCTGTTATCAAGAGCTTTATCAGGAGCTGAAGCAGTCAATGCCTTGAGGCCGTTTTATTTTGCTGTACATCCAGATTTCTTTGGACAGCACCCCAGGGAAAGGGTAAATATTTATTTTTCTTTATGTTTAAAGTTGAGTCTGCATTTGTTTACTTACCTTTGCTACAGTGTAATACAGAAAGTTCTATAAATTGGGTTTGTTTTTGTCATAGTGGTATAATCAATGCTTTGAACTGTAGGCACTGGAAACTGAAACTAACGCTATTGTTCTTTTATGAAAGTCTCATATTTCTGGCAGGCAATAAAAATATCATTTAGGAACTTCCCTGGTGCTCCAGTGGTTAAGACTTCACCTTCTAATGCAGACGATGTGGGTTTGATCCCTGGTGGGGGATCTTAGATCCCACATGCCTCACAACCAAGAAACCAAAACATAAAAGTAGAAACAATATTGTAACAGACTGAATAAAGCCTTTAAAAATGGTCCACTTAAAAAAAAATCTTAAAAAAAAAGTACTGTGTAAACTCTGTGTGTGAGTAATCATGTTTTCCGTACCAGTACCACTGCTGGCCTCTGTTACTATAATCAGTCCCTTTTTTAAGGTTGATATAGGGAAGGTTCGGAGAAGGTGATGGCACCCCACTCCAGTACTCTTGCCTGGCAAATCCCATGGATGGAGGAGCCTGGTAGGCTGCAGTCCATGGGGTCTCTAACAGTTGGACATGACTGAGCGACTTCACTTTCACTTTTCACCTTCATGCATTGGAGAAGGAAATGGTAACCCACTCCAGTGTTCTTGCCTGGAGAATCCCAGGGATGGGGGAGCCTGGTGGGCTGCCGTCTGTGGGGTCACACAGAGTCAGACACGACTGAAGTGACTTAGCAGCAGCATAGGGAAGGTTTTTCAGTGGCTGGATGTTGCCTGCTGTTGGTCCACTTCCCTATACCATCAGTTCATGTGTGCTCAAGGAATACAAACTGATGTGAAAAATAACTCATGATACACTTAATTAGGAACACCAGTATTTTTTAACATTAGATAATATATTACAGAACCAAATGCTTTGAAATTATCTCATCGGTTCCTTTTATCTTCCTTACACTGATGACTGGTTTAACATGAAAAGGAATTTAAAACTCTTGAAAATTAGAACATTACTGTATTGCCTTTTTCTACTTACCATGGAAAATAAATCAGTTTTACTTCTTTGCTTTAGGAAAATACTCTGATTATGATGGTTGTTATATTGGTTGTTAGAAATTAGATCCTTTTTAACTAATTAGTAAATTGAATCAACAGCAAAATATCCACTACCTTGGAGATATAATAAAGTAATACAAATTATTGGGAATGTCATACATGAATATAATTTAATGTTTCACAATTTACAGTTTTTAAATCCAATGTGTGTGGAAAAATTAAGCTTAATACTAGGTGATGATTTCTGTCCTCTACCAATATACCCTTTTTTTTTTTTTAATTAAAACTTTTATGTGCCGTAAAACGTGAACTCGGCAGACTTGGGTTGTTCTGTTACAAAGAAATGCCTGGCTTCAGTCCTGGCTCTTCACTCCTGGGAGATGAGCTCTGAGCCCTGGGATATCTTTGCCTGATAAGAATGTTTCTGTGTGCCCAAAGCCTTGGGCCACACCAGACAGTTTATCCTAACAATGTGAGTTATGGTGAAATGCATAATTTCTCATGTCTGAGACCCTCTGGGGAGGCTGGAGACAAATAACTAAGGTCGGTCACATGGGCACATAGTGCTCCAGTAAAGGCCCTGGCCCCCGAGGCTTGAGTGAGCTTTTGTGGTTGGCAGCGCTTCTGATGTTGTCACATGTCCTTGCCGGGAGCTTAAGCACTGTCTGTACAACGTCCCTGGGAGAGATCAGCTGGAACCTTGAGCTTGGTCCCTCCTGGACTCCACCTGCACACATTTCCCCTTTGCTGATTTTAAATGTATCCTTTTGCTGTAATAAAGTGTAACCATGAGTATAATAGCTTTTCTGAGTTCTGTAAATCCTTCTAGTTAGTAAATCATCACACCCCCAACACAATATAGCTGAGAGTTGGTTTTTGTCTGTAGAATTGTGTGTGTGTGTGTGTGTAGTTTTTTATGTGTTCTTTTTTTAAGCTTGTTTTAAAATTGAAGTATAAAAAAAAATAAAGTAAAATAAAATTGAAGTAGAGTTGATTTACAGTGTGTTGATTTCTGCTATATAGCACAATGATTCGGTTATACATATATATGTGTTTTATATTCTTTTTCATTATGGTTTATCACAAGATATCGAATACAGTCCCTTGTACTATATTAAGTTTTTATTATGTAATTGGATTTATCAATCATTTATTAATTGAGATATTTAGTCATAGTTAGGCTTTTTCTACATCTCATTTATAAAGGAACTCAGCCATGTTTTCTTCTAATACTTTTGTAGCTACATTTTTTTTTTTTTTTTACATCTCTGCTCTGTGGAGTTACATGTTGTGAGGTATGGATCCAATTTTATCCTGTACCAAGGAGCTATGAAATCCCAACCTTTTTTAATACTAAATTCTTTAATACACTCAATAGTGTGTTTAAAAGGTTGGGATATAATTTCTGATGTTTCCTTGTCTATTTTGTACATAAATATCTCAATTTTTTTTTTCCAGGAAGTCAATGAAAATTCCCTTAAGAGATTAAGTGCCTACTTAGAAAACCTTCAGAAACCAGGCTTCAAGTCTTTGAAACCAACCCAGCTTGTGTTTTATGTAAGAGAAACAGATCAGAATCCCTCTGATGGCCAGGAACACTTCAGCACTTCTGGTACATTTCTTATTTCTCATATGTCCCTTGCACCCTTGCAGGCATCATTTGGTATGAGTTCAATCTGTCTAAAAGTTGCTAGAAGACCTTTGGAGTGAAGCCTTGTCGTAGAAAGTAATATCATTTAATCAAGGGTTTTCCTGGAGTTAGATTTTATTCCTGGCTACTTCTGTTTGATGAGCCTCTTTTTTTCCCCTTAAGGATAGTTGCTTTACAATGTTGTATTCGTTTCTGCTGTACAACAGAGTGAATAAGTTCTATGTAGACATACATCCCCTCCCCTTTGAGCTCCCCCCACCCCATCCCCATCCCACCCCTCTAGGTCATCACTGAGCACAGAGCTGAGAGTCCCTGTGCTGTACGCAGCTTCCCACTAGCCATTTTATATATGACAGTGTGGATGAGCCACTTGGAATGTTTAAACTTTTTTGACTAGAAAATTAAAACGTTTCTGTTTGTCCCCTTCCTATTTCAGTGCTGTTTAAGTGTTAAATGTGTATATGACAATTTATAGCTTTTTTAAAGTATAGCTTACCTTTTCTTATCTAGTCCTCAAAGCACCCTGTAAGGTACCTAGTATTTGCCCAGTTGTAACTTAGTAACGTCCCAGGACCATGGAGACAGAATAAGGGTCTTTGAACTCTCTAACCCCAGCCTCATACTATTTCTAAAATCTGATCAGTCTTAATATACAGCTTTCTGTTTGGTCCTTTGTCACTGCTTTGCGTGTCCAACTCTTTTCGACCCCATGGACTCTAGCCCACCAGGCTCCTCTGTTCATGGAATTCTCCAGGAAAGAATACTGGTGTGGTTTGCCATTTCCTGCTGCAGAGGATCTTCCCCACCCAGGGATTGAACCCAGGTCTCCTGCACTGTAGGCAGAATCTTTACCTTCTGAACCACCAGGGAAGCCCCAGTAATACTTACAACTAAGGGTAAATGTGGGTTCATTATTCTCTAAACATCCATCCTTTTTGTCATTCTTGAGGAAATAACTTTTTTAGAATGAACTTTAAAACAATTTAAAGATTTACTAAGAGTTTTCTGTGAATTAATGCTAAAACAAATAGCTGTAGTCAGCTTTGGCTAAGTAAAGAGAAAAATCCTCTACTTTCAGTTAATGGTTAACTTTGAACCATTTACTAAATAAAAATAATTAAGAGATGAGAGAAAACATAGCATAAGTGAGAAAAAGATAACATTAGAATATAAATTTTTAGGTGTCAGAAAGAAGAGTAGCTTAGTTACAAAGATTGGCAAACAGTGTCTAGCCACTTCAAGAAATAATACCCATAGCCAGTGGGTCTTCCCAAGTGGCTCAGTGGCAAAGAAGCCACCTGCCAAGCAGGAGATGAGGGTCCCATCCCTGGGTCGGGAAGATCCCCTGGTGAAGGAAATGGCAACCCACTCCAGTATTCTTGCCTGGGAAATCCCATGGATAGAGGAGCCTTGTGGGCTACAGTAGTCCATGGGGTTGCAAAGAGTCGGACACAACTAAATGACTGAACAACAAGTAGCCAATAAGCATGTAAAAATGTTTAGCCTTAGTAATCAACGCAAATTGAGTTAATTAGATAATATTCCCAATAAAGGATGAGTGCAGTCTGGCACAGGCATTCCAAACTATGTAGCAGCTCTTACATTGAATTAAGTGATTAATGGAGTTGGTAAATTGGGAGAGAAATTGAGATTTATTCATTGACTCATCTCTTCTGAGGATAAACTATTTCTTCGAACCTCAGCTACAGAAATTCGGATTTTCCTTTCCTCTTTCACCACCTAGAAGAGTTCTACCAGCACTTCTCTCAGATTACCATCAATGGCTCCACTAAAAACTCTTTCTTAGTTTGCATATTCTAGACTCTGTAAATCTGTGTGGCAGGCAGAATAGGTATCTCTGAGAACAATCTAGATTGTGATGACTGTCGTCAGTGGCGAAGACATGAAAAAAAGCACACTTCAGCCTTGAATGGAACAGTGAATAATGAAGAACAATTGTTAATGCCCATCAGTTTCAGAAGTGTAAAATACATTGTGCTACATTCATTATGTGGATTAGCATAGCACTACTAAAACGAAAGCGGTTGACATATACATACAGATATGGAGGAGTCCCCCATATGGGTTAAATAACAAAAGCAAGTTCAAAGTAATACATGCAGAATGGTGTAGTTTATATGGGGCTTCCCTGGTAGATTAGACAGTAAAGAATCTGGCTGCAATTCAGGAGACCTGGGTTCGATCCCTGGCTCAGGAAGATCTCCTAGAGAAGGGAATGGCAACCCACTGCAGTATTCTTGCCTAGAGAATTCCATGGACAGAGGAACCTCCAGGCTACCGTCTATGGGGTTGCAAAGAATCGGACACAGCTGAGTTTATATGTTTAAATGGAGCAGTTCACACCATAGGGGTGTGTGTGTGTGCAAAGACCTAAGTGTGTATGTCATGTGTAACATGCATACAAAGCACATAGGAAAGGCCTAGAGCAGTGCTGTTTCAGAGAACCTTCTGCAGTGATGTCACTCGTGTGTGTGTGTGCATGTCTGGTACAGCCGGCACTGGCCCCATATGGCTCCTGAGCATTTGAAGTGGAGCTAGTGTGACCAGGAACTGAATTTTAAATTTAACTTCATTTTAATCAATTTAATTTTAAATAGCCACATATGCCTAGTAGCTACCATGTAAGGCAGTGTGTACTTGACTGTTAATAGGATTGTATCTAGTAAAATTGTGTGCCTGTCAATAGGAGACTTTTACTTCATATGTATCATTTTACAATATGGATGTACTTATATAATACTTATGTAATTTTTAAAACCAATTTTTAAAAGATTTTAAAGAAAAAGGGGTCAGCATGTTATTTATAGTGGGGAAAATGCTTGGCCTGGTGTTGGCTCAGATGTAAACCCTCACTCACTATTCTTAACCCCTTGAGCCTGTGCTTCTTCACATTTCAAAGGAGATAATAATGGTACCCGATACGAATGTTGATTGAAAAGTGATACACGTTCAACTACTGCCAAGTTTAATAACCAATAAGTAGCGAGAGAACCCAGTAGATTTCCTGTTGCTGATTTAACAAGTTAGATTGCTAATCTGAGCACAGTGGCTACGTGTATTAAAATCAGATTGTGAAGTGCTGACTTTTAAAAAATTAGGGAATTTTGAGTCACTTCTGAAAATACTGAGTCACAAGATGGGGACAGGGGAGTATAAGCACAGTCACTTTTAATCATAGAGAAAATTTGAGATGAGTTTCTGTGGCCACTGAGACTGGATTGGCCCCCTCCACAAACCACTGTCCCCAGGTAGCCTCCCCTGCCTCTGCCCTTCCCCTGGGCCTTAGCCCTGGAGACTGTCTTTGGTGGACACTTGCTTATAGAACTTTCTCATTCCTTAGACTGTAGAAATACAATTTATGAACAGCATTGAAAAATATTCTCAATTCTCTTCTTGGGCCGGGGTCACTGGTGCCAGACTAGAAAAGGGAGCTGACAGAGAACCTCATAAAGATCGAGATAGTATGGTGCAGTTCTGAAGAAGGGACGTCATTTTCCATTTACAGATGATTTTTCAATAGGATGAATTTTAATTGGTAATGGAGTGTTTTAAAAGATTTTGATTCTATAAATGTTGTATGAAAAAAATGTTTTTAAAGTAAAGCAAATAATCATCTGTATTAACTGTTTGGGGGAATTATATTCTCTAGGATTTCGAGCAGTCAAATTTACTTTGCACACCAGAGATCTGCTAAGCACAGTATTATATATTCTCAACTCCTGCAGTTTATCTATTGAACATGTCCAAAGCTTGAATACTAATGTGCATTCCCAGCCTCTCAAAGAGGCCAAAAGGACATCTGACAGGCCCATCAAATGGGACAAGTCTTACTACTCCTTTACTGGATTCAAGGACCCTGATGAAGACCTCGAGCAAGTCTGGAGAACGGAAACAACCCTAACGTATGTAGGAGTTTTTACTTACCTGTTGTTTATGTTTAAAATTATAGTCTGAGATCCTGGTGATCCAGTGGTTAAGGCTCTGAGCTTTCACTGCAGGGGGCACAGATTCAGTCCCTGCTGGGGAAACTAAGATCCTGTATGCTGTGTAGTGAATCCAAAAGAAAAAAATTTAAATTGAAAAAATAAAAGTTTAATTTTCCAGGAAAAGTAATGCAATCAATATAGTTAACCAAGTAACCGTTACCAAAAAAGATATTTCATACTTCCTACTCAAAGTGGCCAGAATACTTCTAATGGTATTTGATTTTTTTTTTTCTTTGCCTCTTGATACCAGACACTGAAAATTGTTTTGTTTTGAGTATGAGCTATGTCTCAGCCTTACATGCACTGGGTTCCAGCCCGTGATGCTTCTGCTTTACACCGTTAAGAGGGTATTCCTCACAGTGTGTCCAGATGAACCAAAGCTTGGGAATGTGTTACCTATACCTTTCAGTATAGAAAAAAGTGGGATTGGATAAGTCAGGGCAAAAGAGCAAGAATAAGATTTGTTGCACTGCTAAGTCAAGAGGCTTAGTGAAGTGAAGTGAAGTCGCTCAGTCGTGTCCGACTCTTTGCGACTCCATGGACTGTAGCCCACTAGGCTTCTCAGTCCTTGGGGTTGTCCAGGCAAGAGTACTGGAGTGGGGTGCTAAATATGTAACCATTGTGAAAAGACTGTTCCAGGGACTCTGAACTCAGAGTTAGTCAGCTGGCAAACTAATGAAAAAAGATTGGAACTGGGAAAAGCCCGTTCCCCAAGATAACTGCTGTTTCACTGGTTCCTTGTCCAAGCCAAGTACAATCTCCTTCCTTGTATGTAGCTCATCCAGTAAAATTCTTGAGTCTTTAATAAAAGACTCTTAGGTTATATTATACTATTAATAGATAATGAGTTTTTAAGAGTAGGGACTATGTTTTAATCATCTCTCTTTCTAATACTAATCTGCTTCACAGATTCATAAAACCTGTCTAGCATTTTTATTAACACTGAATTAAAGAACTGTTAAATAAGTGTGACTGTGGAGTGCTGTAGGCGCAGTATGGAGAACTCAAGGTTTAATATGGAAATGTAAAGTAGCTTAATACAGAAGAGAGCAGCAGAAGTGACTCAGCAATGAATGTAAAGGGCCTGTTTTTTGGGGGGGATTTTTTTTTTTTTTTTTTGGAACAGTGCCTCTGTTAATTTCACTAGTGTTGACTTAATAAAAGTATCTGCTGTTTTAGTAGGAGATACATTATCTTAAGGAAAATTCCTGAGTGTAGATGAGTTGTGTTACTATGAATCCTTGATTTTCTCCATAGGTATACATTTTTTAAAACTGATGATCTCATGGATTCTTTACCGTCTGCTCCACCAGGAAAGCCCAATAATTACCAGCACTAGCTCAAATCATGTCATTTTGACTTGTCTCCTCTCAAAGAAGATAACATAAATTGAGTAAACCATTGTTTTAGAAATTGAAGTCGGTGGAAATTGAACATTCTAATTTATTGACAAAATGCAGTGTCCACTGCTATGTATCTTGTCACACAATGAAGTAAACCCCATTATTAGCTATATAGCTTTTCTTAGTTTTGGCAAATGAAATTAATGATACAGTATTACATGTTTTAACATGTTTTAGCCTTGTTTATAACAGATCTTGCAGTCCTCTTAAAACTGATGTAATGGGGAAGAATGACTACATGTATATGTATGGCCGAGTCCCTTCATGGTTCACCTGAAACTATCACATAGATAGATCTAATGTCTACATAGACAGATAAATGCCAACTGTAGAATCTTCATTTTTGTCTCAGGGTTTAGAAGCAAAACACAAAAATTGTTAAACTAGGCCACTTAAATTTTATACATTAAATGTAAGAACTCCAAAAATCAGGTCATGAATATATAATCATAAGATTCTATTTCAGTTCACATTTTAAGACATTTGGTCCCAAAAGGAAACATGGTATTTGCTTGATAATTCATTTGTCTACAAATCATCCTTTTTCTTACCTAATTTAAAGTAAATTAATATGTATTACTTAATAAATGAGGGAAAATGGAAGAATTGTAATAGCTAATAATCATGACATAAAGTAAGATATTTTTATTTTTCTTATTTCTCACACACCATGCAGAAATGACAAGTCTTTACCAATATTGTTAAAAGGGGAGTAGGAAGAATTATTAACAACTGCACACAATTAGTGAATCAAAAAAAATGTGGAATGTAGGGACTCCCTGGCGGTCCAGTGATGAGGACTCTGCACTTTCACTGCAGGGGGCTGAGTTCACCTCTGTCCAGGAACTAAGATCTTTGCAGCGGCCAAAAAAACGTAAGACACCTTTACTTAAGAGTGCAAGGTCCCAGTTCCTTATCGCAGTGTGCAAGACATTTTAGGATCTCTCTCTGCCACACACGCACATCCCCCTCCAGTCTCATCCCACGCCCCACCCCACCCCCAGGCATTGTGTGATCTGGTTCATCTCACACTTCCCTGTGTGCTAGCCTGGTGGGCATGCCCTTCCCTCTCACTAATCTGCCTGGGAAAACCTGATCCATCTCTCAGGTTCCAGGTCACTTAACCTGCTCTGTAGAACCTTCCAGGCAGAAGTAATTCATTCTTGCTTTGTCCTCATAGAAGCTCATATATTCTCTTCCAGTTGCTTCTCTCTCTCCTCCTTGCTAGATGTGTCTTCCTTATACTGTTAGGCCTTCAGGATAAATATTTGACTGGTTCTGGGAATTTCAACTTGACTTTCTTTTTTTGGCCACACCACATGTCTTTCAGGACCTTAGCTCCCCAACTAGGGATCGAACCCGTGCCCTGTGTGGGGTCCTAACCACTGTACCACCAGGGAATTCCCTCAACTTGATTAGTTTTTAAATATTGTAGATCACAACATCTACAACCTTTAAAGTGACTATTAAAAAGAACCCTAAAAAGGTTTACTTGGCAGGCATTTTTGAGATGGACAAATGAGCCTTTCTGCACCATTATCATAACACCTGACTGTCACTGACAGGTGTCCAGTGGGGTGTCAGATGTCCTGAGGGTGGGGCACTTTAGACCATCTTCCCCCAGACTCCCTGGAGCTTTCTCTTTCTCAGCTGTACCCAAGGCCCACTCCACCTCCACCCAAAATGTTCCTCTGGCCCTGGAGTCTGCTTGCTATTCTACCACGGCCACTCCTGCACTCCCAGGCACGACCGAGGCCTTGTTTGTGCAGATTTCCCTCGGGAAAGAGAGACCCTGAGCCAGAGCCAGCATGCCTGTGCTGTGGCCACTGTAACACTGAGGGAGAGACAGCCTGAGAGCGGGGAGCGGGTGGAGCGTGCTGTTCTATACAAGGCCACCTCAGCTGCCTTCAGCTCTGTTCTGAAAGCTGTCCCCCTCTAATCCCTAGGCAGACTTTAAGATTTCACTGAGAAATGCAGATTTAAGAGAACATCTTTCTGCTGAGCCCATGATGTAGTTATGGGAGAAAGATCAAGGAGGGGAGATGTGAGAGTAGAGCCGGCCACTTAGTTGGGTGGAAAGAAACTAAGGGGCCAGCAGACACACTTGGGAGGAGGAGGTGGGCACTGACTAGTAAGGTCTGAGCAGTGGGAGCCTTTGGACAGAAAGGTGGGCAGGGCAGGGAGGGCAGGGTTTGCAGTGAGCAGAGAGAACTCGGTGCTAATAGACAAGATGAAGACCAAGGAAGAAGCTGGATCTACCCAGTTAGAATCCATAGAGTCACCTTTGCAAGTTCCTTCATCAGGAAGTAGTGCCTTTTAAATGACACCAGTACCATTCGGTACGTCTTCTGAGTTGACTTTTTCGATGTCTGGCTGCACGACCACATCATTTGCTCTAGTTGGAGAAGGGGTAGCCCTGCCCTCACATGGAGATGACTGATATAAGTGAAGGCCTAGGAGAGCCTTCTGAAAAGTGCAATAAACATAATGGAGGTTTAATTTTTTTAACTTATTTTTAATGCTTTTTAAAATTATTATTATTCTTTATTTTTTGGCCACACTGCAGGGCATGCAGTATCTTAATCCTTAAACCCAGGATCAAACCCATGCCCCCCTGCAGCAGAAGCACAGAGTCCTAACCACTGGATCACCAGGGAATTCCTAAATATTCAGCCTTTTGGGGGCAAGGGGGGTGGGACATGCAGGATCTTGGTTCCCATCAAGGGATCAAACCTGCACCCCCTGCTTTGGAAGCATGGAGTCTTAACCCCTGGACCACCAGAGAAGTCCTTGAAGCATCTTAGATTTTTAAAAAATAATCCCATCTCTGGAAATCTAGTAACAAGCTTTGGTGTAATGAAAGTTTAATTTTTTTGCTAGGCTAAGGAAGTTGTCATAACTAAAACAAGATTAACAGGTGCTGGCGGTTCTCCAAGAAGCCTGTTTTAGAAGTAGGAGTTTACTCTAAAAGTAGGCTTGGCAGGAGTGCTTATAACTTGGTAAAGGTTTGATGGGAAACTCGCTTTAACATTAGGGCTGCTTTAAGGTAATGAACACATCTTTTAATAGTAGAAATGTTTGCATTAGAGTTAGTATTGCAAAGTGTACATCTCTTTTTTTTTTCCTTTCTTTCTAGATCCTGGTTAGATAACAATGGGAAAAGTGCTGTTAAAAAGCTGAAAAATAGTTTGCCACTTAGAAAAGAACTCGATCGTTTAAAAGATGAACTGTCTCATCAGTTGCAGCTGTCAGATATCAGGTAATGAAGAAGAGAAAACCTGATTTATAGATTAAAATAAACGTGTTACCTATTGGTAAAGGTTTCTAATAGTTAAATAAATATTTGCATCTTTAATTATTCCATTCACTAAATTTTCAATTATCTTTTTATGAAACTAATCAAATGTTTATCTAAGAAAACCATTATGAATTTCTTATTTAAAAAGGTGAAGTAAGGTTTAGATACTGATATTTTTAGCAGAATAATTTTTTTAGCATAATAACATAATGGGCTTATAAGAAAAATATACTTTTCCATATGCATATATGCATATAATGTATTTAAAAAATCAGTATTTCTCCAACATATAAGTTTGGTATTTGAGTTTAAAAAGAGAAAAGGAGGGCTTCACTGATGGCTCAGCACATAAGGAATCCACCTGCAATGTAGGAGACACAGGAAGTGCAGGTTCAGTCCCTGGGGAGGGCACATCCCCTGGAGAAGGACATGGCAACCCACTTCAGTATTTTTGCCTGGAGAATTCCATGGACAGAGGGGCCTGGTGGGCTACAGTCTATAGGGTCGCAAAGAGTTGGACACATCTGACTGAACAACTGAAAAAAAAAGAGAAAGGGAAAGAAAAAAAAAATGTTGTATTCTTTGCTTCTGTGTTATATAGCATGACTTTTTAAAATTTTTTAAATTGAGATATAGTTGATATATAGCATTATACTACTTCCAAGTGTTTTATATAATAATTCATTATTCATATTCATTATAAAATGATCACAATAATTCTAGTTGACAGCTGTCATCATACATAGCTAGGAAAATTTTTTTCTTGCGATGAGAACTTTTAAGATCTACTCTTTAAGCAATTTTCAAAATGCATGACAGTATTATTATTAACTATAATCACCATATGACTTTTTAAAAAGTTTTCATAAACTTAGAAATCATTTGCTGAAGTTTATTATAAAATAGGTTTAACAGCTACAGCCCTAAGGAGTGGGTGGTGTGATTCATCCATGGGACTCCCTGAGGTATTGTCATCTGGCCTGGTGCTTAAACTTCTATGACCGTTTTGCTGCAGCCTGTTTTGCTTTCAACCTTCATTATGAGGACTGTTTTCTTATATTGAACCAAATGACTGTTTGGATATAGTAACAGCACCTTTATCCTGTGCTTGCAGAATCGCAGAGTACTTAAATGTTCTTCTTTATTTAAATCATAATTGTTGAAGATAACTCAGATTTATAAGGAAAGTGTTTACACTTGGAGCCTTCACAGAAGTCAGGCAGGTGGGGGTGAGTATGCGCCTCCCTCTGGGGGGACACGGGTGATAACGGGCCTGTGTGCTGTGTTGGACCAGGTGGCAGAGGAGCTGGGGCATCGCCCACCGCTGCAGCCAGCTACACAGTTTAGGCCGCTTAGCCCAGCAGAACTTGGAAACCCTTAAAAATGCAAAAGGTAAACAATTTCCATTCGCTTTCGAAATCCATATCCCTTAACAGCTATACAAATCTGTATATTCTAGAGGAAAACTGTTGAAAGTCTGTGTAGATGTGGCTTGATCTCAGCTGAATTGTTAAGTCTATTCCTTTGAATGAAACAATAACTTCTACCAAGTTTACTCCTGAATTGATACATGAAATGTAATTATTTGCACAGTGCTAAAAAAATAAAGCCTCTCTGGACAGTGACCAAAGGGTTTGTGTTTTATCATCAGGATGTACAATAATATTTACAGACCGGTCCGGGATGAGTGCAGTGGGCCATGTGATGCTAGGAACAATGGATGTCCATCACCACTGGACAAAAGTAAGAAAAAGCTTAAGAGCAAAACAAACAAAAAAAGAGATTTGTCTTCAACTTACTTTTGTTTCAGAAAACTGCTAATATGTCAGCAAACTGAAAAAAAACTTTGAATCATAGTTTCAGCTGTGTGCAGAGCAGATGCTTTATAATCAGTAGTTTAAATTCTTAGATAACTGATTTTTTAAGTCCATTTTTATTTGGAAAATTTTACAGTCTTTTCTAAAGCACAGCCTAAAGGCCTGCATTCTGTTGGGTTTTTGGTTTTCTTTTCAACAGATTTACTATGTATAATTGACACAATAGACTGTGCATGTTTGGTGGGTATGATCTGCTGAGATATGACGTATGTAAAAACCTGTGAAACCATCCCCGTAATCAGGAGAGTGAGCACGTCCATCACCCACCAAATCATGTGCATACCCCTGTGTAAACACCTCCTCCATCCCACCACGCCCTCCCAAAGCAGCCACTGGTCTGCTCTCTGTCACTAGAGATTAGTTCATATTTCTAGACTTGTATCTGAGTAGAATCACAGAGTATGTTGGGGAGGATCTGATTTCTTTCAGTCGGCATAATTATTTTGAGATTCATTCATGCTATTGCATGTATCAAGAATTAATTTTTTTTATTTCCCCAAAGTATTCTGTCCTGTGGATATATATCAGTTTGTTTTTCCATTCACTTATTGATGGCTACTGGGTTATGTCAGCTTTTGGCTACTTAAAAATAAAGCTGCTATAAACATTTATCTACAGAGTTTAAATGAACATATATTTCCTTTTCTATTGGGTAAATACCTAAAAGTGGAATGGCCAGATGTGTTAGGGTATTTTAACTTTTCAAGAAACTGCCAATACTTCTTTTGGTGATCTTTTAATTAATTAATTTATATATTTTAATCTCACTGCATGGCACATAGGATCTTAGTTCTCTGACCAGGGATCGAACCCACGCCCCCTACAATAGAAGCATGGAGTCCCAGTCCCTGGACCACTGGGGAAGTCCCTACATTAGAAGCATAGAGCCCCAGGCCCTGGACCACCAGGGAAGTCCCTGCTATGGTCATCTTTTTATTTTTAGCCATTCTAAGAGGTGTGTGGTCTTATTTCATTGTGTGTTTTTACATTCCTCTAATGATGGATGGCAGTGAGCATCTTTTCATGTACATATCTGCCATCCATATGTCCTCTGTGAAATATCTGTTCATATCAAATATCTGACAGAAGATATTTGCAAACCACCTATCTGACCAAGTCTAATCCTAACCCTAACCCTTTGTATCTAAATATATAAACAACTCTCAAAACTCAATAGATTAAAATAAATAAATAAAAAATAATTCAGTTAGAAAATGGGCCGAAGACATGAACGCACACGTCACAGAAGAGGACGTACAGATGACAAATAAGCTCATAAAACACCATATAGAAATGCAAATTAAAACTACAGTGAGATACCACTGTACACCTGTCAGAATGGCCAAAGTGAAAAACAGTGACCACCACATGCTGGCAGGGATACAGAGAAACAGGATCCCTCATCCATTCCTGTTGAGAATGTGAAATGGCCTGGGCACTCTGGAAACAAGTCTGGCAGTTTCTTACAATACTAATAAACACATGCTTACCATGTGGTTTGGCAGCTACCCTCTTCCTCTTAGGCATTTATACTAGAGAAATGAAAAAGTATGCTCACACAAAAACTGTGCATAAATGTTTATGATAGCAAACACAAACTGCAGTGCATCCACGCAGCAGAATGTCATTCAGCAATAAGGAATGAACTGCTGATACAGTCAAGATCTTGGGTGGATCTCAGGGCCATTGTGCGATATGAAAAAAGTCAATCTCACATGATTACATGCTGTATGACTCCATTTATATAACATTCTTCAAACAATAAAATTAAAGAACAGATCAGTGGTTGCCAGGGGTCAGAAGTGGGGGGAGCAGAGGTGTTGGCAGCTATGGAAGTGCAGCCGAGGGGATCCTCGTGATGCTTCCAAGTTTGCGCATGCTTTTTTCCTCTCCTAAAACTTTCCCACATGCGACTGACCTTCTCTGCTCTTTCTTTTTAATTGAAGTACAGTTGATTTTCAATATTGTGTTCATTTCTGGCATACAGGAAAGTGATCCAGTCATATATACATATATGTATCCTTTTTCCTATTCTTTCTCATTATGGCTTATTACAGGATACTGAATTTAGTTCCCTGTGCTAAACAGTAGGACCTTGTTGATATTTTATATAGCAGTTTTTCATACTAACCCCAAACTGCTAATTTATCTTCCCCCACCTCCTTTTCCTTAGACAGACTCTTAAGTTTGTCTTCTATGTCTGAGGGTCTGTTTCTGCTTCATAAATAAGTTTATTTCCATCATATTATTGATCCCATATATAAGTGATACCATATGGTATTTGTGGTATTTGTCTTTGTCTTACTTCGCTTAGTATAATCATCTCTAGCTCCATCCTTGTTGCTGCAGATGGCGTTATTTCATTCTTGACTGTGGCCAAGTAATACCCATTGTGTGTATATATACACCACATCTTCTTTATCCACGCACCTGTCAGGAGACATTTAGGTTGTTTCTGTATCTTGGCTGTCGTAAATAGTGCTGCTATGAACATTGGGGTACATGTGTCTTTTTTATAGTTTTTGAAGGAATTTCCATGATGTTTTCTATAGCGGCTGCACCAAGTTACATTCCCACCAACTGTGTAGGAGGGTTCCCTTTTCTGCACACCCTCTCCAGCACTTGTTATTTGTAGACTTTCTGGTGGTGGCCATCTGACCGGTGTAAGGTGATACCTCATTGTAATAGTTAAGATTTGCATTTCTCCAGTAATTAGCAATGCATCCGACCTTCTCTAAATCCTCTTTATCTTTTATTGGTCACATCAGATGTCTTAGGAACCTTTGCTTGACTCTCCAGTCCCTTCACCCTGAGGAGGCATTTGTTACGCTGAATTCTGATTCCTGTTTTGTTTCCCTGCACCCTGACCATGAGCCCCTGACAAACAGGGGCACAAACGCTTAATCTCTACACTCCAAGGGCCCATTTTAGTGCTTTAATTCACTTACAGATGCTTCATAAGTGAATTTAGTTAAACTAAAATTCTGAAGAAATAGACTTGGAGTTGAAATACATAGACTTTATTTCATTATACCTTCATTATATCATTTAATTTGTGTAAACTAAGATTTCTACCTGAATATTTACATATTAGTACTTAGGACTTACTTTTATTTGGAACGTATTTCTTTTCTTTTGCAATCCCTTCAGTTCCTATCTAAAAGTCCCTAAGATTTACAGTGGTTTGTTTTGAATATTAATATTTACAGCATTCCATAGTCTTTTTCTTATCACTTACTTGAACTTTCCCTATAGGAAAAAAATTTTCTTGTTAGAATTTCTCATACCATTGATTGGAGTCCTAAATTTGGACTCTTAAAGTAACAAAACTAAATATTCCTTCCTTTTCCTTTTTTAAATACTGTAGCTTTTTGAAAGATTACCGAGTTATTTTGACCTGCAGAGGAGGCTGGCACATTTGGAGGACCAAATAAGCTATCTTCTCGGTGGCATCCAAGTTGTTTATATTGAAGAATTACAGCCAGTGTTGACACTTGAAGAATATTACTCTCTTCTTGACATGTTCTATAATAGACTCTTGAAAAGTCGAATACCTTTTCACCCTCGAAGTCTGCGTGGTTTACAAATGATCCTTAACAGGTTAGTATCTGAAACTGTTACTTTCATTCATTCACTCACACCAGTTGTATATGTATTGCATGAAATTGTTTTGTATTTCCATATGCGATTCTTAGCAGTTAAAGAAAGGAAAAGGAATGTTACTACCTCCATTGGCAACAGTTTTTACACATGAGAAAAGTCAACGTGAGAGGATTAGAAAGATTGAGTTTCTTGAACATTCTGTAAATAACATTGCCACTTACAGGGCAAGTCAGTCCTGTGGAAAACTATAGGATTAAACTAATGTGAAATCAGCAGTGTGCATTTCTGGCACTGTGCTTGGAACTTAAATGCATTGTCTCTCTTTAGCTCTCAGAACCTCACCATGGAGTGGGTTTCTGCCCCCATGTTACAGATGAGGAAGGCCACAGGAAGGATATGGTCATCCTGATAAAATGTTTCTCTTTGGGGACAGCAAAACTTCATGGCAGTTTTGCTCTACCTTTAAGGTAGATTTTCCTAATGAATTCCTTTTCCATTAATCAGACTAATAAAACCATTCCTTCAGGGGTGGAACTTAGGGGATGGAGAGATGGCTGATTCTTCCTTTTATGTATACTTTATTACAGTGACAGATATGCCCCAAGCTTGCATGAACTCGGGCATTTTAACATCCCAGTCCTTTGTGATCCAGCAAACCTCCAGTGGTTTATTCTCACCAAAGCCCAACAGGCAAGAGAGAACATGAAGAGGAAAGAAGAGTGAGTACTCTTGGCCCTCTTCCTGTCTTACCATTCTAATCTAGTCTAATATTTAAAAATATTTAGGTATTCAGAAAGGTGGGGTGGAGGGATAAATTAGGGGGCTGGAGTTACCGTATACATTAGTATACATATAAAATAGATCATTAACACACACCGACTGTTCAGCATTGGGAAGTCTACTCAACACTCAGTAATAACGTATATGGGAAAAGAACCCAAAAAAGAATAAGGTGTATGTGTATGTAAAACTGAGTCAACTGGTGTGACATGAAAGAAACACATTGTAAATAAACTGTGCTCCAGTAGAAAATACGAATTCCATGATAAGGAAAAATACAACTGCCTATCCTCGACCCCCCTATCCTAACGGGCTACGCGGGTGTCACGTCCGATGGGCCTGAGCGGGCATGGGTCCCAAGGGTGGACTGTTCCTGGCTGAGGGAGGTGGGAGGATGGGAATGCAAATGAGCCTTTCCCTGGATCCGCAGGGCTTCGTCCTTAGTGCATGGAACCTCACTCTTCAGATCCAGGCTGGCCCTCCTCCACCCACACCAAGCCTACTGTTGCCCACAAATGCTGGACGGCTCTGTGCTGGAAGAGCTTTGGAAAGTCACCCTGTCTCCATGTTGCCTGGTGGTAGGGTTTCCACTTCCAAGCTCCTTCCTTAGAGTCGCTCCACCTACACACAACAGCAGCCTCAGCATCAGCGATTTCCTGGGGTTAAGATTTGTTCGGAGAGTGATAGGTAAAGGAAAAAAAGTAATGGGACACAAGCCCTTCCTTGTTGGTTCAGGCACTTTCCACTCCAATTTAGAACCTAGAAACACAACTTCTAGGGCTCTGGTTGCCCGAGGAAGCAGAATTGGGCATGAAAAAATGCTGCTGCCTGTGTGGCCACTTCTCATAACAACAGCTTCCAACCAGTGCTGATGGACACTTAATATTCACAAGGCCTGCAGGGCTGTAAATGACACCTGCCTTCAAGAAATGTCCTGCAATATGTAGTTGAAAGAGATGTCAAAACAGGGCAGACTTTCAAGAAGCCAATCTCAAACTGTTTAAGAAAAAAGTACATGAAAAGATGCTGAACATTGCAAAATGCTGGAGAAAAGCAAATCAAAACTACAGGGTATCTCCTTGCACCTGTCAGAATGGCCATCATCAAAAAATCTACAAACCATAAATGCTGGAGAGAATGTGGAGTAAAAGGAAACCTCCTCCACCCACCATTGGTGGGAATGGAAACTGGTAACAGCCGCTGTGGAGAACAGTATGGAGGTTCTTTAAAAAGTAAAACTAGAGCTAGCATATGATCCAACAGTGCCACTCCCGGAATCACCCAGAAGAAACCCGTGTATCCGGAGAAAACCATCCTTTGAAAAGGAATGAATGCACCCCAGCGTTCATTGCAGCACTCTTTACAATAGCCGAAACATGGAGGGCACCAAAATGTCCCATCGATAGGGGAATGGATAAAGATATAGTACATGTTGCAATGGAATATTACTCAGGCATAAAAGACAATGAAATAGTGCCATCTGCAGCAACATGGATGACCTAGAGATGATCAGAGAAAGTGAAGTAAGTCAGAGAGACAAAGACAAGTATCACAGGCTGTCACTTACAGGTGGAATCTAAAAATTGATACAAATAAAGTAATTTACAAAACAGACTCATAGACCTAGAATATAAAGTTATGGCAAAAGGAGAAAGGAAAAGGAGTACATCAAGGCTGTATGTTGTCACCTTGCTTATTTAACTTATATGCAGAGTACATCATGAGAAACTCTAGGCTGGAAGAAGCACAAGCTGGAATCAAGATTGCTGGGAAAAATATCAATAACCTCAGATATGTAGATGACACCGCCCTTATGGCAGAAAGTGAAGAGGAACTAAAAAGCCTCTTGATGAAAGTGAAAGAGGGGAGTGAAAAAGTTGGCTTAAAGCTCAACATTCAGAAAACGAAGATCATGGCATCTGGTCCCATCACTTCATGGGAAATAGATGGGGAAACAGTGGAAACAGTGTCAGACTTTATTTTGGGGGGGCTCCAAAATCACTGTAGATGGTGATTGCAGCCATGAAATTAAAAGACGCTTACTCCTTGGAAGGAAAGTTATGACAGACCTAGATAGCATATTCAAAAGCAGAGACATTACTTTGCCAACAAAGATCCATCTAGTCACGGCTATGGTTTTTCCTGTGGTCATGTATGGATGTGAGAGTTGGACTGTGAAGAAAGCTGAGCACTGAAGAATTGATGCTTTTGAACTGTGGTGTTGGAGAAGACTCTTGAGAGTCCCTTGGACTGCAAGGAGATCCAACCTGTCCATCCTAAAAGAGATCAGTCCTGGGATTTCTTTGGAAGGAATGATGCTAAAGCTGAAACTCCAGTACTTTGGCCACCTCATGTGAAGAGTTGACTCATTGGAAAAGACCCTGATGCTGGGAGGGGTTAGGGGCAGGAGGAGAAGGGGACGACAGAGGATGAGATGGCTGGATGGCATCACTGACTCGATGGACATGAGTCTGAGTGAACTCCGGGAGTTGGTGATGGACAGGGAGGCCTGGCGTGCTGCAATTCATGGGGTCGTAAAGAGTCAGACACAACTGAGTGACTGAACTGAACTGAAGGGAGAGGGTAATTTAGGTGGTTAGGATTAAGATATATATTAAGATATATATAATTTATATAATCAACAAGGACCTAATGTAGAGCACAATACTCGACACTCTTTGTCATAAGCTATATGGGGAAATAATCTAAAAAAGAGTAGATATAAGTGTATGTATGACTCAGTTTAGTTGCCCTATAGCTCCTGCAAATACAACGTTGTAAATCAAGTATACTCCAAAGATTTTTTTTTAAGAAATGGGAATTCCCTGGTGGTCCACTGGCTGAGACTGTGTGTCCTCAATGCAGGGGGCCCAGGTTCGATCCCTGGTTGGGGAACAGGATCCTACATGCCGCAGCTGAGACCCAGTGCAGTCAAATAAGTAAATATTTTAAAAAAACAAAAATGGAAGAACCATTTTCAGTGTTGAGAGTAGAAACTAATAGCCCGATATACAAAAACTGGGTTCTTTTTAATGTTCATTTTATGTTGTTTTATTTGGTTATAGCTTGTAGCAATCATTCTGTTTTGTTTTTGACATAACAGGTTGAAGGTCATTGAAGATGAATTGATGCAGGCTTCCACGAAGAAATTCTCTCTGGAAAAGTTTTACAAGGAGCCCAGCGTTTCTAGTATACAGATGGTGGATTGCTGTAAGAGACTTCTAGAACAATCGCTGCCTTACCTACAAGGGATGCACCTTTGTGTTTCACATTTCTACTCTGTCATGCAGGATGGAGACCTTTGTATTCCTTGGAATTGGAAGAATGGAGAAGCCATTAAATAACACAGAAATCTATATTATTTTTTAAAGAGATAAGAAACTTATTTAAAATCCACAACTTGATATAACAGTATTATTTACATGTTACAGGAACAGAGTTTCTAATTGCTGCTTTGGAAGTAGACTTTTTAAATTAATTTCTATTAGGAAACTTGTTTTTAAAAGGTTTTACCTGCCAATGGTTTCTTATTCCTCCCCAGATAGTGTTTATCTGATTGGCAGAAAAGATGTTAGAACACATTTGTAGTGGTATGAAAATGGAGGATTCTACCTCCATGAAAGATATATATATATATATATATATTCTTTTTTTATATATATGCGTGAACACTGGTAAGTATAAACAGGTCTCATTCAGTATAGCTCTGAAGTCTTGGAACTCATTTCCACATGCAGCAATTCAGCATGCAACTTCATGGTTATATCACATGGTATCAGTACACATACCTATACTTTGTAGCCAATTATGTGCTGTCTTGAGTCCAAAACAGGTGACATGGGTGGCACAAATTCATGAACCGAATTTTGCCTAAAGACAGAGGAGATTGGAAAAAGTCACTGAATGAACATACGATATTGACGTTACCATAAGCCATCTGCGACAGTTTGTTAAAGCACATCCAATGACGGGGGATTTAAAGTTTTCAATAGGTACATGTATATATGTATGACTGAGTCCCTTCTCTGTTCCTCTGAAACTATCACAACATTGTTAATCGGCTATACCCCAATACAAAATAAAAAGTTTCTTAAAAATAAAGTTTTCCTACCCGTTAAGATACTGTAATTGTCAGCAGCCTATAACCAAGAGACAGTGAATTTTTTTTGAATCATTGAATAAGGTGATTGATTTGTTTTCATGGACAGACACTACCCAGAAAAATCCTTGTTTCTCAAAGAGTTCTACCAATTAGGGTCCAGTTTGAAATGATTCAGACCACTCAGGATCTGTCACCCCTCTCTACCCTGGTCTTCCAGTGATTGGAGCACAGATTGAAATGCCCGAGTCACCTCCTGTCCACAGTTGTGTGGACTTCGCTGAACCTATAACCCAGCCCCAAGCTCTGTAGACACAGGGCTCCTCTGCAGATATTTCCCTTAGGACAATATTTTCTTTTTACCAGATCCCAAACCTCTTCCACTTATTTCTCAAAAGGACAAGGTGAATCCAGGTCTGTAACACCCATTTTTGAGGCTCTTACTGCTGCAGAAATAAAGGAAATTTTCCATAGAGTATTAGAAAGGCAGATGTTAAAATCAATTCTAGAAGCATGTTTTAAATTTATCTAAAATTGATTATTTGAACAGTTAAAGTGCAAATGTGTGTGTGAATAAGTATTGATTTGTATTTAGTATAATTTGTGCATACCACCCCTTTTAACCTGTGCCTAACAACTGTACTTATATTTTTTTTTCTAATGTAAAAATGTTGCTGCCTGTGAAAGTTTTCCAGAACCAAATAATGGGAGTGAAACATTCTTCAGAGGTTACACAGGAAGATTTACTGGAGGGACTTCAGTGGTGGAACAGTGGTTAGGACTCAGTGCTTTTACCACTGAGGGCACAGGTTCGATCCCTGGTTGGGGAGCTAAGATCTAACAAACTGCATGCCCCAAAAAAAAAAAAAAAAATTGGAAAAATAAGTTTGGATTATGCCATTTCTAAGATCAACTAATACAGAATCCTTAGTAATATGTTTTGAATTGCACTTTGTCTCAGAACTGTTACATAATAAATAATACGTTAACCAGATCATCACTTTCTCATTCATTAATGGTTTACAGCTATTTCAACATAAAGGAATTTACAAAAACATCGTTGCCTGTTTATGCCTATTTGACTTCCTCTCCCAATCTAACAAAAAAGTTCTGGAAAAACTTTCTCTCCCACCACTGAAAGCTAGGACAGGATCAGACCCCTCTAACCTTGAATCCTCAGCTCTCCATAGGAACCTGAGCCCTGAGCTCATCCAGGGGTGCACCCTCTGCCCAGGCTGTCCCGTCAGGGAAGTGTTCATCCAGAGGCATGACTGTCCACAGGACAGGTCTCCCAAGGCCCCGCCTCCTTTCTAATCCTCCTCCTCCAGGCAGCCTCCCTGAGTCACGAGAGGGCTGTGGGCCTTGAGGGATGGACAGTTGGGCAAGAGGAGCCATGGCTGCTTCAGGAGCCAGCTCCCCTTTGGAAACTGCTAACCCTTGGCCTCAGTCTCCCCATCTGTGAAAGGAGGCCCAGGGCAAGTTCTTGGAGCTCTTCCTCACCCTGAGTGAGTCTGACCCTGGAAAAGAGCCCTCCCTTGGACGGTCCTTGGCCACCAGCCCAGGTGCCTCTTGCTCCTCAGCAGTTGGAAGAGGAGGAGGAAGTGGAGCTGCCAGTGCCCAAAGCAGACCTGAGTTGACACCAGGGGACCCTCTTCCCCGCCTACATCCCAGCTACTGCAACCTGGTTCTACTGGTCACTCCAAACCCTGTCCTGTTACAGAGCACTTGAGGGACTATTTTCTCTAAGCTGACATGTTTCATACAGGGAAACTATAAGGTGAAGGTTTGGCGCCAGGCCCTTCTGTCTGCAGCAGGCAGGGGATGTGGGATTAGAACCCAGGCACCCCAAGGGCTGTGAGGCGTCCACGCGGGCGGGAGCACCCCCAGCTCTGGGAGCGTCCACCCCCAGGTCAGCACCAGGCATTGTGTGTGTGTCAGCACCACACATCCAGCAATGCGATGGTCCTATGAGGGTGGAGCGCCTTGGGGTCAGTCGTGTCAGTCCTGGCCACAATGGTGCACACAGGTCAGCGGGGGGTCAAGGCTGACTTTACCTGGCCCTGGGCGACCATTGTGAGGACCAGCAGAGGTGGTGCACCTCTGCTCCTCCTGAGTGACCTGGCAGTGGCCTTGGCCTTGCCCCTCAGTCCAGACTGCTCAGGCAGCCCCCACTGTCCCTGCTGTAGCTGGGCCAGGCCATGAACTGGGTCCCACCAGTGGCTGCAAGTGTTCTGGAAGCAACATCTGTATACCTCTGCCCCAAAGTCCACCACAGCAGCTCATGCTGGGGAAACCGGCTCAGCACAGGGCATGGCCACATGGGAAGGAGCCATTGGATTTCACCCTCAGTCTTCAGGAGGTCAGTTTTTCTTTCTGTCACCACCTCAGGCACTGGCCTAGACCAGATGTCAGCAGGCATAAGGCAGGGTTTCCGGGTGAGCAGGACGAACAGCAGGAAGGCGTCAGAAGGTGTGACAGAGACACGACACCATCCATGTAGACAGCGGCCCTGGGAACTCACTTTATCTGCCCCTCCAAGAGCAAGTAGGATGGACGAAGGGGGAAGAAAGGACAGGAAGGACTTGCACCCCTAGGAGAAAGCTGCGGAAGAGGAAAGGTTCCCTCATTCTGGGAAGCCCCTTCACTGGCAGGGAGATCAGTTTGGACTGCGAAGGAGTTTCAGAGGCTTAGAGGAGGGTAAAACAGCCAGCGTGTGGCAGGCAGGACAGAGAGAGCGACCAGCAGGCAGTCCTGGCCACCTCACTGCACTCCCCAACCCAAGTCACACATCTACTGTTGCACATGGGGGCTGAGGTGCAGAAACTCCGGCTTCAGCAGACAGACTGGAGGAGAGGACTGGGGTTTGCAGCCTGCTGACACTAGAATGTGGTCTGGGCCACAGTTCGGGGTGCAGAGGACAGAGCTCGAGTCCGCCATAGAACGGACTCGTTCACACACGTGCGAAGAGAGGGGCGCGTCCCCACCATATCAGCCTCACGCTCCGTGTGCTCAGGGGACACAGCTCTGCTGCCAGCCACTCTGGGAGCACTCGAGCCAGCAGGCTGCCCACACATGGAGGCGGGGCTGAAATCTGAGCCAGTTCCCAGGGGCTGTTTGTCTTTGTAGGCACAGCGGCTGTGGGACATCTGAGTGCATTCCTGGTGCTCCCAGGCTGGGGCGGGTCCCACACCAGCAGCAGCAGGCTTTGCGGGCGCACACCCAGAGGCGAGCAGGGTCCGGGTTTATTCCGTAGCTCCCACAGCGGGTCCAGGTGTCTGACTCCAGCAGGCCCGGTGCCAGACTCAAACACAACTGCACCTGCAGTTTTGCAGCCACAGTGCCTGAGAAACTCCTGGGCCAACTGTCAGTGTTCCCGTGAGTGAGAATGGGTGGTTCCACGAATGAGGTGGGCTGAGGGCAGTGCCAACAAGTGTGCTTTGTGAGCGCGCACAACGGATGATGGCGACACTGTGGAGACACTTCCCAGGGGACACATCCTGCAGAGGAATATTCAGCAGCTCCTCTCTCAGCAGGCTCAGACGGTTAAAGAGTCTGCCTGCAGTGCAGGAGACCGGGGTTCGATCCCTGGGTCAGGAAGATAGATCCGTGGAGAAGGGAATGGCAACCCACTGCAGTATTCTTGCCTGGGAAATTCCATGGCCGGAGGAGCCTGGCGGGCTATAGTCCATGATGGGGTCGCAAAGAGTCAGACACGACTGAGCGACTGACTGACTCACTCACTCCCAGCAGGAACATTCCAGCCCCATCTCCCTCACACCACAGCTTAGAACCAGACCTGGAGGCTTCTTCTGTCCTAAAGTAGGAAGCAGACCCTGCCCCTGGACAGGGCCGTGACAACCACAAAGCAAAAAGGAGGCCCCACTCCACATCCAGGGCAGGCTCCGGTCATTGTACCACCAACCACAACCACACCTCCTATCCGGGGGATGATGGCTAGCATGCACTGAGGAGAGATGCGACAGGCAGACATACTGAAACAGCGCTCACACCAAAAATATTAGACTCACACAGGCTACGCAGGGATGGGCCCACATAAAAACAGCCCTTCGAGACCAGAATAGGTAACTGTTATTTCTAAATTCACAGAGACAAGAAGTAAGGAAAAAGAAGAAACTAAAAACTAAACTGATTAAAAGAACGAGAGAATCTCCCTGAAAGACCAAATGATGAAAGGGACCTCTCCGATCTCGGGAGGCCCGGAGATAAAAAAGGAGGTCATAAAAATACTGAAGGAATTAAGCTGTCAGTAGAAATGCAGATCGCTGTAACAAGGAAATAGAAACTAGAAGCCCCTGCCTTCACAGCTCTGTGATCGTCACTCCACTCCGACTTGAAAACCACCCACAGAACTTTTTTTTTTTTTCGGTCATGTTGCTGAATCTTAGTTCCCTGACCAGGGATCAAACCTGTACCCCCTGCTGTGGAAGTGTGGAGTCCTAACCACTGGGCCACCAGGGAACAGCTCCACCCACAGATCTCTGTTTTTCCTCCCCCCATTTCATGCCCCCTAACGTACGTGTGTGCGCTGCGCACACACACACTAGCCTATGGTGCAGACCTTGCGTGAACTATATGGTCTTGTTAACTGCAGGGCCCTTGCTTGAAGAGGTGCGGGGATAATGGTTACACTCACTGCTGGCTAACTTTCCAGATTAGACACCCTGTGGACAGTCAGACCAACCTGGACAAGAAACTTCTGCCAAGCTTTTGTCACATGAACACGGTCAGCAGAAGAGGCCCTGCCAGGTCATGAGGCAAAAGACCAAGCCATGCTATGCTCCAAGGGCTCTGGGCGGTTTGTCCACAGGATTAGTAATAGTCACTGTTCCCCTAGGGACTCTGCTGGTATAAACAGAGCCCTGGTCCCTGTCCCAAGCTGAGCTTGAACCTCTCTGGGCATCCCTGGGACACTTGCTGAGACTCTTGGGGGCTAGATAGAGTGAGGCTAAGGAGCTCCTGCAAAGTCAGGACTAGGGGCCTGGCCGCAACAACTCTGCCTGAAAGGCCAGCACCCCTAACCATGACAATGAGGTCTTTGTCAAGGCCATCCATCAGGGATCCTGGAGAGTGTACACTGGTCATTCCCCTCAACCCTGTGGAGCTCATGGCCCCTGCCCTCTGCCGCGCTCGGCCATGCCCTTGGGACCAGCTGACCCCACCTGCGACCTGACCTCCAGGCCCTCTGTGTCCTGGGGGCCTCACCCAGTCCTGGTTTCTGGGGACACAGTCGCAGACTGTGCAGTTGAGCAGACCTGCAGACAGGCTGGCTCACTCCCACATCACGCAGGGAGGGAAACTGAGGGCAAGAGAGGTGGGGTCCTGGCAGTGTCAGAAGGTCATTGGCCAGAGGATGGAGGCTGGATCCCAGGCCTTTCTTCTCCAGCCCAGAGAACTGGGCTTTCCTGGGGTCCTCAGGCTGGGACAAGGTGTTTCAGAGCCTCCACTTAGCACCTCCTGCCCAGCATGATCACGTCAGTAGGCAGGAGTCACTCCACTCCTGCGGGGGCCCAGAGGCTGCCCACTTTCCCACCAGAGCATCGCTCAGCCCCTATTCTAACTGGGGAGGCTCTTTGCCCAAAGTCTGCCTGGCCCCAGGCTGCCCCCCACCGCCCAGATCCAGTTCTAACCCCTTTCTGATCAGAGTCCAGGCTAGTCCTTAATGCAGCCCCAAAGCCCCGGTGGCCCTAGATTGTGCCCAAAGACACCAGGCCTTCGAGTCCCACTCAGCCTGCCTTGTTCCTATCTCAACCAAGGTGGGGATCCTTCAGGCTCTGGCTGGGAACTAGGCATATTACTCTGCAGCTGACAGTAGAACCAAATTCTTGAATCCCAGAGTTAAAATACCAAGATGTCTTGAGAGGTAAAGGAAGTTCTTAAACAACAACAACAAAAAAAAAGTGTCAAAATCTAAGTTAAATTTATATGGGATTTGAAAGCACTGGGCATATTCTTATAAGAACTCTGCCAAGGGTCCTTAGTGCTTCTAGGGTAGGCAGGCCGGTCTTTTATGGCGTGAAGGAGTACTGGTGCCAGGCGACAATGGTTCAGCAAGGTGCTTGGAGGGCGTGGTCAGGCGTATTTGCTCAGGCTCAAAAGGAAAATCGGTTATTCCCAGTAAGGATGTTTTTCAGCTTGCAGGTGAAGCCCCAGGGGCCTGAAGGGCTGGGAGGAAAGGCAGAGGCTTGCGGCAGAAGGGCTGGCCCAAGCGGGCTGAACGGTGGCCCAGCGCCTCCTGGCGGCGAGATGGTGACAGGAACTGCAGAGAACGGCGAGGGGCTCAGGGCTCCATCTTTGGCCAGGAGATAGGGCGGCGGAGCTGGGAAGGAGTTTCGAGAGCCAACGTCTTTCCGTGCAGCTTTAGGAGGGGGTGGAGGGGCGGCCTTCTGCGCAAGTGTGCCGGCCGCGCCTTGGGTGCTGGGAGGAGCACCCTGCAGGGCCCCGCGCTGAGATCTGGGTCCCTCTCCTGGCTTCTGGAGAGGAGCTGGTGACGCTGCGGGTGCGTCTGTCTTCTGCTGGGGGTAGGTGATTTCTCCAGTTACCTCGTTTATCCAGAAAAATGTATCTAGAGTTTTCTTCCCGTGTCCAAACTGACTCTTTGACATAGCTACAAAGGAGAAAATGGAGACAACACAGTAGGGTCCTCAGTCTTCCATACTGAGGACGGAGGGCTCCACCTACAGCATCAAAGGGAACCATCAGCCCCTGGGCTTCTATAAACCACCTGTGCTAGCCCTCTGTCATCCAGTATGCTCAGAAATCTTTCCAGGACCAAGAATAGACCTACCTGGCGGCTCCAGTGAATTCTAGGACCTTTTTTTTTTTTGGTAGTACCAGTGGGTCTTATGGAATCTTAATCCCCAGACCAAGGATTGAACTCCTGCCTAGCAATGAAAGCACAGAGCCCTAACTACTGGACCGCAGGGACTTTTCTAGGTTCTTATGTTTCTTAATTATCTTTTCAAATTTTAAATTTTTAACGAAGTATACTAAAAGTATACTTTGGGGGCTTTCCTGGTCCACTGGTTAAGAATCCACCTGCCAATTCAGGGGACAGAGGTTCAATCCTTGGTCCTGGAAGATCCCATGTGCTGCGGGGCAACTAAACCTGCAAGCCATGACTACTGAGCTTGTGCTCTGCGCGAGGGAAGTCACGGCAATGAGAAGCCCAGGCACTGCAATGAAGAATAGCCCCCAGTCACCACAACTAGAGAAAGCCCACAGCAAGGAAGACCCAGTGCAGTCAAGAATAAATAAGTACAAATAAATCTTTTTTTTTAAGTATAATTTACATCTTTATCTAGTTCAGATATACTTGTGTGTGTATATGTTTGTGTGAATGCATGTGCTTGTGTGTGAATGAATACTAACAGTTTCATAATGTCAATGGTTGTGTGCCATGGTCTCTGATATTTTCTATGCAACTGAGTTCCCCCACAATCTTTAAGAAAATGCTCGTTGCCATTCCTGAAACTTATTTTATAAAGGAAGCAACAATCACTAAAGAATGATAGCTTCAGAAACACTGTCTTAGATTAACAAGAGAATGGAGAATGCTGGACCTTCTACAAAAGACGACAAAAAAAAAAATATATATATATATATACACACACATATATCACTCTTACAAATTTTAAAAACACATGACCATGTCTAGTCAGTGGAAAGGCCCCCTAAAGACGTCCTTACCCTAACCATCGGAACCTGTGAATATGTTTTATTATATGGCCAAGGGAACTTTGCAGATGTAATTAAAATTATGGACCTAAATCTAGGGCATACTATCCTGTATCACCTGGGAGCCCCAACCTAATCACTCGGGCTCTGAAAAACAGAGAACTTTTTCTCACTGGGGTCAGAGAGAGAGAACAGAAGAAGTAGAAGGCAGACCAAGTATGAGAAGGATTGCTGGCTTGATGATGGCAGGGACCAAGTGAAGACCATGACAAGGAAATCAACTCTGTCAACAAAATGAACGAGCCTAGAAGTGGATTTTCCTCTGAGTCTCCAGGTAAGAGCCAAGGATAGACAAAACCTTGATGGCAGTCTTACGAGACCCTAAGCAGAGGAACAAGCAACACTTGCCAGTCTCAGGCTCTGTGAGAGAGTAAATGGCTCTTGTTCCAAGCAGCTACATTTGTGGGCATTTGTTACTGCAGCAACAAACTCACCATGGGAACACTTTTCCAAGAACACTGCAAGAGAGAGCCTTCCCAGCTGATTCTTTCTGAGCTCAGGGTAAGCCTGCCTTGGTGCGGGCCTCTTGGCCAGTCTGGGGACTCCTCTCACTTTCCTTCGGTCAATATTGATAATTGCTTCACTTTCGTTGGAATGGACAGGGACTGCCACCCCTGAGAAACATCAAGTTACACTACCTAGAACGTCAATGAGCTTTCCAGACTCTGACACCTACAGCCTATATGAAGCTCTGATTTGCCCTCAGGCAGAGAGGGTTTCTCCACCTCCCCCCGTGGTCCACAAGGCCATGGAGAAGTCACCACACTGGGCAGGATTCCCAGAATCAGCGTTGCTTGTAGCAAGGGCACAGTGGGTTGAACAGGTAGGGGCTGGCCAGGAGCTAGGGGACTAAAAAGGTGGGATGGATTTGAAGCTCACCTGTCAGAAGGTGCTGGAGGGAGGAGTCTATGGAGGGAGCTTCAGAGAGAAAGGGCCGTGGAAGACTGGGGGCTCCTAGCAACCTGATTATTGTGTAAAGTGCTTCCCACCCTATCCCAGCCCAGATTCTACCTAGTAACTTCAGCTCTGTCCAGCAAAGCCATACACACACCTCACCCCTGGTCCGATCCCCTCTGTCATAGCACCTGAAATCCCAACCTCGAGGTGGGGACACCTAGAGGAGTCCCTGACACCTGCCCTTCCCTTTCCCATAGTTGCCGACTTGTGCCAGCTCCGCTGCACGGCTCCTCAAAGCAGCATCTGTTTTCTCAAGGATAGAAGCCTACAGACAAGGGGCTTGTCCTCCCCTGGCAGGGTTAGTTCATGTTTAGCACAGTGGATGCCAGGCTAGAAATTTCTCACAGATCTACTCCCTACTCAGCTGGGTGTGGCTCACCCTTGGACCCAAACTCTCTCCACGGCCTCAGCTCCCTGAGAACTAGACCTGTTCCCCATGGTGTCTTGTTTGCCGGAGCAGCACATCATTTTGTTTCAAGCAGGACACACCGCTTCCTTCCTTTCCATACATCAGGAATTAATAAGTTCTGGCTTTAAATATATTTTGGCTGAATATAATTTTCAAGGACCAGGGACTTCCTGGCAGTCCAGTGGTTAAGACCCTGAGCTCCCAGTATCGGGGGCATGGGTTAGATCCCTGGTCAGGAAACGAAGATCCCACATGCCCTATGAAGGAGAAAAAAAAATTTTCAAGGACCAAATTATGTCAGAATCAGACACTCTTTTTTGTATATGTGCATATCTAAACTTTTCCTCTTCCCTTACAGAGAAGAATAATTAGATATCTGTCTAAAGTCAGTTCCCTCTTATTTCTTCCTGTCACAGTTTATCTCTTTTCCCTCTCCTGAATATGTGAAGGATTTACTCATCAAAAAATGCTTTCAGATGTTTTATATATATATATACTCTATGAACATTTAGGTTGGATGAAGCCAAAATTGTCTAAATAAGAAAAAGGAAAGAAATGTTACTAAAGTATTTCTATTTATAAACATTAGAAAGTATACTTGGGAGTTTCCGGGCTGGTGGACACGTAGAAATGCTGGCACACTGGTCACTCAGACGGGGCATGGATGCTACCCTGTGAGCCTCTTCCATCTGGCTGTTCCTGGGTTATATCCTTCTATAATAAACCTGTAATCTATGGGGGAAAAAAAGTATATTTACTCAATAGCCTTTGTAACTATTATGAGATGATAAGAATTTAGAAGAAAATCTATTTAAAAGGAAAATCAATAATTCAAAATCAATTTAAAAGAAAATCTGGTATGATTCAGTCTTCGTTAATTTATCATTTAAAAACATGTTAACAATATTTTGGTTTGTCTAAGACCAAAATTAAATTTCTCATAATTCAAACTTCCTATATTTCTTATACTGGTTTCATTAGTTAAATCTGTATCCATTATATTCCATTCTATAACTTAATGGAAAGTAGGCTTCATCCAATCCATTGAAGACATGAAGGAAAAAAAAAAAACCTCTCATGACTGTCTTCAGCCTGGAATATCAGTCTTCTCGTGCCTTTGGCCTCCAACGTAGACTGGAACTACAGTACCAGCTCTCCTGAGTCTGGACTTCTCAGCCTTCAAAATAATGTAAGCCAATTCCTTATAACAACACACACTCTCTCTCTCTCTACATACACACATGTACACACATATGTTGCCTCCATTTCTCTGGACAACCCTAATATAGTCTTTTTAAATGACCACATTAGTAGAGGTTCCTTGTCACCAAACTATGCTGCTCTCAGTCCTTTCAGCGTACACTTAAATCCTGTTGTTAGCAATTCCCTTGCATAGATATTTTTTTCAAAAAGACATCTTTACAAAATGCAGAAATAAATTCACCCTTAAAAACAAAGACCGTTCCTCAAAATTAAATTTCCCAGAAATTAAAGTTCACAGGACTAAAACAATTGCCCTTGCCCAGGCACATTAACCAGCAAGAGCAGAGAGGTACATATCTACACTGGTAGCAAAGGTGCTTTCCTCCACAAATTGCCTTGGAGGGTCCATGGTGACAGCACAGGGCAAGCACTGTGACTGGCTGAAGACCTTGATGTCATAAAGGCCAGCTGCCGGCGCCAGAGAATAAAAGAAGATGGCCGTGGGGCAGGGAGGGGATGACCAGACTTCAGCCACTCCTCCTCCTGGTCCTTTCCTTGGAAGTCCTCCTTCCCTCAGACCCACTGAACATGGCCTTGGAACCCACGTAGCATTCCAGTCCCAGGCCTGAAGTCTTCTCACTGCCCCTCAATTGGACCCACCTTTTTCACCCAGCGCCTAACAGCTGAATAGCTGCTCAGATCTTGAAACATACTCCAACCTAGAAGGTAAGGGCTTTCAGATTTCACCAGGAAGGGTGGTCACTTCATACCTCCTAAAAGAAATAGAACTTACATAGGAAACAGCCTTTGGCAAACAAGGGTGTCAGTTATTTAGACCAGGAATGGATTTGGACACATTGGACTGAAGGTCTGATCAAACCTAAAAATGAATTTTGGACAGTTTAGGAGACCTCTCTTGTTCCTGGAAAAGCTTCTGAAAAGCTGTACCCCCACAGGGTATGGGGTTAGTTCATTGAAGCCCAGGGACCATGGGGTTCCTTGCTGTTTGAGGGGTGGATGCCTCCATTGCCCACTGATGGAGAACTCACTGAGGTTTTCTCTCCCCTCCTGTAGATGTCTAGAAGTCAGGTGGGGTCAAAGAACAGGCCTCTACCCACATTTATGTGGATAAACGAAGTCACAGCACAAGTCACCTACCCCACGTGGAAGACAGATCCGCCAGCACTGTCTCCTGCTTGTCTGCTGAACCTGACATGTGAACCCCCATCTGGATGTGGGGCTGGGGAGGTGGTTCCCGCCTGTCCCAGAGGCCCACCTATTGTCCCTACACAGACATGGGGTCCAGTAGCAACCCCCGCTGCTGCCTCTCCAAGAAAACGTGACCCAAAGAGCCCTGGCCACTCTCCAGGTGCTGACCAGGTGCCTGTTACTCTCAACAGACCTCCATCGCCGCCAGATACAGGCCCTCCTCCACTTTGCAGGCCGTCCATACCACCCCCTCAGCCACTGCCTGCTACCTCCCCCTCCCCACAAGGCACTGTCCCAGCGCAGGGGCTTTCCTACTTTCACGATTTGTCCCTGAAGCTGACATCCTTCAGCCCCGAGAAAGTCATCTTTCAGGTGGTTAGCCTTACTCACAGGATGCTCCACAGGATCCTCAGAGGCCTCCAGCCGGACACAAATCATGACCTGGTTTGATCTTTAAAATTTCTCAAAATCTAATTTTGAAGGCTTTCTTCAATTCTTTTTATCATTATATATACATATAATTATTTTAGATAATTAAAAAAATAATATCCAGTGTGTCAGTCTTTGTGCTACTATGTGTTTCCTGTTTCAAAAAATATATATGATTATTAGGAAAGGGATGAAGATATACACAGAGAAAAAGGCTGAGACCTAGAGTCTTCCATTTCAGTGGTCCTATAAAAAGATACACCTTCTACTATTGAAAATGAAAGGAATCCAAAATATAGGGGACATTTAGTGGTCTCTGCCCCACCAATTGCATATGGAATCTTTCAGAGAGTTGGAGACAGAAACACAAAGGAGAAGAAACAACAGAAATATAAAGCAACCAAAACACAAAAGATAAAATGGCAGTCACAAGTCTTCATATACCAGTAATTATCCTAAATTTTAGGTCAATTAAATTCACCAACCAAATGACAAGGTGGCTAGATGGATTAAAAAACAAGATCCCATTATATGGTGCTCCCAAGAAACTCAGCTCTAGAGACAAACATAGGCTCAATGGGAAAGGATGGGATACTCCGAGCAAATGGCAGCCAAAAGAAAAAGTGTGGCCGTTCTCATATCAGACAAAATAGACTTCAAACCATAAAAGGTTAACAAGAGACAAATATAATGATAAAAGGGATGATTCATCAAAAAGGCACGACATGTATTAACATATAGGTACATAACCTGGAAACACCAAAAAATATGAAGCAATTAATATAATTGTTTAAAGGGAGGAAAGGAGAAATCGACAGCAACACAGTAATTGTAAGGGACTTATACACCTCACTTACATCAATGGGTAGATACTTCAGACAGAAAATCAACAAACATTGGCCTTAAGTGAAACATGGAACCAAACAGACCTAAAACTATATACAAAACGTTCCATCCAAAAGCTGCAGAATACATTCTTCTCAAGTGCATATGGAACATTCTCAAGAATAGACCGCATGTTAGGACACAAAAAGTTATTCAGTAAACTTAAGAAAACTAAAATCACATTAAATATCATATTCAATGGTGAAAACCTGAGAATTATCCCTCCAAGATCAGGAATAAGACAAGGGCCCACTCTCATCATTCTCATTCAACATGGCATTGGAAGTCCTAGCCAGGGCAATTAGGCAAGGAAAAGAAGGAAAAGGCACTCAAATTGAAAAGAAACAAGTAAAACTTACACTATTTGCTGATACCATTTTTGTATATAGAAAACACTAAAGACTCCATAAACACACACCAAAAAAACCTACTAAAAAATAAACAAATACAAGGCCTCCCCTGGTGCTCCAGTGGTTAAGAGTCCACCTGCCGATGCAAGGGACACGGGTTTGAGAGGCTAACAGGCAGGAAGGCCAGGGCTCTCCAAACGGGGGAAATAGCCTGCAAGTGTCAGACATTCTTCTCTCTCTTAAGCGGCAGGAGGAAACAGACTAGCGATATTTTTTCCTTCTCTATACAAATTTAAAAGAAGGCTTCTCTTAAAATTCTGTGTTGCCATAGTGACACCTGGTTTCACCTGAAGTTAACCAATGCCTTTTTCTTATGAAAATGTTTATCTTAAGCTATGCTAATGTGCTATGCATTTACCCCAAACTCTGTCTTCAAGTCGGTTCCGCCTTTTGGACTCAGAACCTACTTGGTAAACCAGTATGTTATACTCCGATATTGTTCCTCTAATCTGTGTAAATGAAACTATTTGTATGGTGATCTGCCCTTCTTCAAGATTCAAGTTAATCATTTTATGGCCCAAGATAAACCATTTGGTGCCAAGATTATCCCAAAATACATCTTATGGGTGAGGAGCCTGGTGCCATTCTGAGTTTTGAGACATTCCTCTCTTTCATTAACAGGTTGCTTGTGACTATATAACATCCAGCTGAAGACTAGCAGGGGGGTACTCTTTCTGCCCCCTTCTGATGCCTATGTCAGAAGCTTTCTCTATCTCCTTACACTTTAATAAAACTTTATTACACAAAAGCTCTTGAGCGATCAAGCCTCGTCTCTGGCCCCAGATTGAATTCTTCTCCTCCGGGGGCCAAGAATCCCCGCGTCGTGACTCAACAACAACCTTTCAGGTTCAATCCTTGGTCTGGGAAGATTCCACATGTGGAGGGGCAACTAAGTCTGTATGTCACAACTACTGAAGCTATCTCTAGAGACCCTGATCTGCAACAAGGGAAGACATCACAATGCAAAGTCCACGTACCACAATAGAGAGTAACCCCCACTCGCCACAACTAGAAAACGCCTACGTGTAGCAATGGAGACCCAGTGCAGCCATAAATAAATAAATAAAGCATTTTTTAAAGATACAGTGAAGTTGCAAGGTAGAAATGAACATATAAAAATCTGTTGCATTTTTGTACAGTAACAATGAATCAGGAAAAAGACACATTAAGAAAGCAATTTCACTTACAATCACAACAAAAAGAATAAAATATCCCTAGGAATAAATTTAACCAAGGAGTAAAAAACTGAAAACTATAAGATACTGTTGAAAGAAATTGAAGACACAAAGAAATGGAAAAATATTTCATGCTCATTGATTGGAAGAAGTAACACTGTTAAAATGTCCATATTACCTAAGGAAATCTACAGATTCAGTGCAATCCCTATCAAAATCCCAATTATATTTTTCACAGAGGCAGAATTAAAAAATCCTAAAATCTGTATGAAACCACAAAAGATCCAGATAGCCAAAGCAGTCCTGAGAAAAAAGAACAAAGACACAGGTGTCACAGTCGCTGATGTCAGATTTTACTACAAGTAATCAAAACAGCATGGTATTGGCAGAAAAATAGATGCTTAAGACTCTTTGCTTCTACTGCAAGGAGTGCAGGTTTGATCTCTGGTCAGGGAAGTTCTGCACACTGCGAGGTGCAGTCAAAAAGAAAAAGAAATGTGTTGGAGAGAATGTAGGAAAGAAAAAAATCTCATATATTGTTCATTGGAAAGTAAGTTGGTGCAGCCACTATGGAAAACAATATGGCAATTCCTCAGTATATTATTAGAATTACCATATGATCCAGTTCTGCTTCTGAGGACTTATCCAAAGAATATGGAAGTATAATTTTGAAAAGATAAAATACACCCTATGTTCATTGCCACAGCATATACAATAAGCAAGATGTGGAAACAACTGAAGTGTACCCATCAACACAAGGATGTACTGTGTATGTATATATATATATAAAGATGTGGATAAAGGATAAAGATATGGTGTATATACACAATGGAAATATTATTTGGTCATAAAAAAATGAAATCTTGCCATCTGTGACAGAATGGACTTTAAGGGTATTACACTAAGTGGAATAAGTCAGATGGAGAAAAACAACATACGATTTTATTCATACACAAAATATAAAAAACAAGAATAAAAACAGATACAAAGAACAAGCTGGTGGTTATCAGAGCGTAAGGGTGAAAAGGGTAAAAGGGATCAATTGCATGGTGGATCAAAACTAGACTTTTGGTGGTAAGCATGCTGCATTGTATACAAAAGTAGAATTACAGTGCTGCACACATGAAACTTACGCTATAAACCGATGCTGACTCAATTAAAAACAGATGTTCCCATGAATGAAAGGACAAATGAATGATTACTCCAACTACTGTGACCGATGATAAGTGAAAAGTTGTCCTAGGACTGAAGCTTCATAGTGTGTGAACAAGACATTTGAAGACAGGAAAATACCGTTATTGGACACTGGATTACTCTAGTACTAGCGACCAAGGCTTACCAGTTGGAACATTCTTCTACAATCCAACTCATACAGGTGAAATCATAGTAATAAGACTTTCTACTTACCTGAAATAGCTCCTTCTGATGATACTGCAGCCACCGAGCTTGCTCTCAGGACTCCAACTAGACTCTTTTTTTTTTTTTGGAAGAAAATTAAGTCTTATTTATTTTAAAAATCAAACCACTAGGAAAATATATCACAGTCTTGAAAGAGCAAACAGACAATATTATCAAGTAATAAGTTGGTAAAAAGCCAAGGTCCTTATCAAAACGATAAGGTGCCAGAACTGGGACAAGAATGACGCAGGTAGCAACGGCCCTGGCAAAAGTGGTGCTTGGTAACATACAGCAGTCCCTTCATCGCTCTAAAGGAGCTAAAGCTCACCCCTAAATTGCCTGCTTTTCCTCCCTCGACTTTTGTGTTGCCAGGGGATTGTCTCAGTAAACCTCTATTATTTCAGGGGGCAAAGTAAGAAACACTGGGTTTAGGCTCTCATTCTGTTTCATGAAAACCAGATTTTTCCAAAGCCCGTACTTCACAACCCTCTTAATTAAGCAGCTAACAGTTCTTCTTTCACTGTTCATTCCTGAATATGAGCATATAACACTGTCAAAATCCCATTTCCCTTCAAGGGCGAGTGTCACTGAAAGATTGTCTTGTCGCTTGGCTGACTTTGCTGCAGGCAGCCCCAGGGCTCACCACGGCTGCTAGTGAAAGGGAACACTTGCTTCCCTCACCAGTGTGATACCACTTCTTATATTTTTGCAGGGTCTCCAAGCTGAAAAATGTACTGTGACAATTTTAAGAAATACACAGCCACATTTTGATTGTCAGAAATGAGTATCTGCAGGGACCCTTTCAAAGTTTTTATCCAAACTGCCTCTCCCAACTTTACATATTAGATTAACATCATGCCCTTGTCTATTAAAAAAACCAAGCAAAACAAAATCCCTAGAAGCCCCCTGTCCCTTTCTAAATTAGTGACTGCATGGGTTTTATCAATTTGTGGGAAAAGTTGTAGTGATCCTTCTGGTAAACAGCAGGTGAGCAACAAATAGAAACACCTCTTCTCATTTTCCACTAGACCATAAGCAGGTTAGATGAACCTGCCAGCCTCTTGGTATCTGTACAGTAAGAGAATCTGGGCCCTGGTTTGGTACAAGGGAGACTCCCTATTTTTTTTTTGTCGGGGGGGGAGACTCCCTATTGCCAAGAGAAGCACTTGCCACGTGAAATTCAGGCTCACAAAAAACCTCCTGAGCTCTCTGACCCAAATTTTAGCCCTGTTTTTTTCCCATTTCACTTTCTAGGATTGAAACACAAAGGAACCAGTGTTCAGAGCAAAGAAACACAGGCCTTCGACTTGCTGCCATCCTTAATTTCCTCATTCATCAACTTTCCTGAAAAGACCCAAATCCCCATTCCTCTTTTTAAATCGATTCCTGCTCTTATCGCTGATGGCCACTAGCAGACAGCTATTTCCCAATGGATGAGAGATTCCTTCATCTTCCTGCTCATGGCTGGGATGAAGTTCACGTGGTCATCCACACACTTGGTCACACAGGTCTCCAGCCACCGCTTCACCTGAAGCTCCTTACTCCCCACATTTATTGAATCTTTGGCCTTGTCACTGCAGTACACAGTGCACCGGGCCAGGTGGTCCTGGAACTTCTCCAGCTCGCTGGTCACCAGGGCCTGGGCTTGAGCCAGAGATGCATGCATGGCAGTGCTTAATGCACTGGTGCACTTGCTACATGGACGCCTGGCTGTCTGCGCAACAGCCAGTGCTGCACCGGAACATGAGGCCCTGCATCTTCCGGTTATTTTCCCTCTCCAGACTCTTCACCTGGAGAAATCTACTGCCTCCTGCACCTCGAGCTGCTGCAGCTCCGCCACAGCAACCCGTGAGGTTCCTGGCTGAGCCAGCGCCCACATGGACTCCTGCACAGACTAGACTTTCTCCTTATATATAACTACTATTTCTTTTTTCCTCATATGACTTTTTAATCAATTGGAGGCTAATTACAATATTGTGGTGGGTTTTGCCCACCACATTCACATGAATCAGCCTTAAGACATAAAAGTTCCTGCTTATGTTCACACTAGACTGCACCTTGACAGAATAAGCTTCTCAGCTGTGGATCTGATGATAGAACATTTAAATGTATATACTTAATTGTAAATGGACCAAGAAGGAAAACCTGTGGATTTTCCCAACAACTTTATACTTCTGTATGAATAAGAGTCATGTGTCCAACTATTATGTGGAAATGTCTGCGTGAATCTGAAAGCACATTTCTCTTGGATTGGTGATGTCAGTGTTTCGTATTGTTCTATATACATAATGACTCTTTGGACTGACTCTCACCAAGGGAGAATCTTCCATGGCCATTTTAAATAAGCCACAATGATGTATCTGAAGGCAGTCTGTTTTCTGCTCATTCAAATCTTAAGTTGCAGAGGGAAAACATCCATACTTAGACCAATTTTTTCTACCTCTATTCAATATATTTATCAGATTCTTTCATTCACACCAGTAGGAACCATCTATTGAAACCACATTACTATCCTATGAATCTTAACCAGTACACCTAGATGCACACGTTCTCCTTGCCGTATCTTATACAGATTTAATAGTAAAAGGCATGAACTGATGTGCTCCCAGGTGATTTGGGCAACAAAGATAGCTCAATCATGAATGTAAATGGAGGCATACTTGCCTTTTTGAGTGGCTCTAGGACTCCACTGTGCAGAGGAACTAAAAAGCCTCTTGATGAAAGTGAAACAGGAGTGAAAAAGTTGGCTTAAAGCTCAACATTCAGAAAACGAAGATAATGGCATCCAGTCCCATCACTTCATGGCAAATAGATAGGGGAACAGTGGAAACAGTGTCAGACTTTATTTTTGGGCTCCGAAATCACTGCAGATGGTGACTGCAGCCATGAAACTAAAAGACGCTTACTCCTTGCAAGAAAAGTTATGACCAACCTAGATAGCATATTCAAAAGCAGAGACATTACTTTGCCAACTAAGGTCCATCTAGTCAAGGTTATGGTTTCTCCCATAGTCATGTATGGATGTGAGAGTTGGACTGTGAAGAAGGCTGAGTGCCGAAGAATTGATGCTTTTCAACTGTGGTGTTGGAGAAGACTCTTGAGAGTCCCTTGGACTGCAAGGAGATCCAGCCAGTCCATTCTGAGGGAGACCAGCCCTGGGATTTCTTTGGAAGGAATGATGCTGAAGCTGAAACTCCAGTACTTTGGCCACCTCATGCGAAGAGTTGATTCATTGGAAAAGACTTTGATGCTGGGAGGGATTGGGGGCAGGAGGAGAAGGGGACGACAGAGGATGAGATGGCTGGATGGACAGATGGACGTGACACATGGACATGAGTCTGAGTGAACTCCGGGAGTTGCTGATGGACAGGGAGGCCTGGCGTGCTGCGATTCATGGGGTCACAGAGTCGGACACGACTGAGCAACTGAACTGAACTGAACTGAGGACTCCCCTGTCTGGTTTCCCCTGTGCTCTTTTGGGGTCTTATCCAGGTCACTGCTCCATCTGAGGCAAATCTGGATTCTGTGCTGTTTTGTTAAAGTGACTGCTGCTGCTGCTGCTGCTGCTAAGTTGCTTCAGTTGTGTCTAACTCTGTGTCTATGTGTCTATGTGTCTAACCCCATAGACGGCAGCCCACCAGGCTCCCCCGTCCCTGGGACTCTCCAGGCAAGAACACTGGAGTGGGTTGCCATTTCCTTTCCAATGCATGAAAGTGAAAAGTGAAAGGGAAGTCGCTCAGTCGTGTCCAACTCTTAGCGACCCCATGGACTGCAGCCTACCAGACTCCTCCATCCATGGGATTTTCCAGGCAAGAGTACTGGAGTGGGTGCCATTGCCTTCTCCACCTAAAGTCACAGACTTGCCTTATTAAATTTATTAATTTATTGAACCTTGCAAAATAAATGTTCATGAAGAGGAATACTCTTAATTGTGTTCTTAATTTTGAGAAACTCTTCCTGAGACTTTCACTGAGTTCATTACAGCAAGATAAGGTCAGTGAACAGCTATCACAACGTCAAGGGGTAAAACCAATTGATGACATATTCACACCAATTGTCTACAACTTAACACAAAATTTCCTCAAAAGTATTATCAGTCTCAAAATTTTAAGTCAAATACCCTAGGAATTTAAAAAATACTTCAGCAAAGTTGCATCATTTATTAGCTTATTTATGTTCCTGCTTCAAACCTGCCCTTCTAGAGATGCTCTGTGATGATGGGATTGGAATTCTGCAATCCACATCTCTGCTTTGCCTGCTCGTTTCATTAGGTTCTGCAATCAATGAGTAAGAGAGAGAAGCTTCAATACTGGAGGATGTGATGATTAAGTTTGTGTGCCAGCCTGTCTGGGCCACAAACATTTGGTCAGATATTATTCTGTAAGGGTGTTTTTTTGGATGTGATTAACATTGAAATTGGTGGGCTGTGTGAGTAAAGCAGATTACTCTCCATAATGTGGACAGGTCTGTTCTAATCAGTTGAATGCTGGAATAAAACAAAGACCGGCCTTCCCGGGCAACCAAGAATACTCTAGCAGACTGTCTACCAACTTCACCCGCAACATCAGCTCTTTCAGGTTCTACTGCAAACAGCCTTTGGGCAGAACTGGAATATGGGCTCTCCTGGATCTCCAACTTGCTGGCCCACTCAGCGAATTTTGGAGCACATGAGCCAATTTTATTCTATTTATATATATATATACACATACATATCCTATTCTGATTCTCTGGAGAATCCTAACATAGGAGGAAGGGGAGACTTGTTCCTTCTTGCGTTTTGTGGGCACTGCTTTCCGTTCCCAGTGCTTTTTCCTTCTGCAGCAATTCCTTCTGGTAGTAGCAGCAGAGTCCAGCCCAGCTGTGCTCTCCTTTTCATAGGTCTGAATTCAGTTCCACAGGGGCTCACTTGCAATGTCTACCTAATCCTTTAACAATTCGTACCACTCCTCTTGGTTCCTGCTTTGTAGCTTGCTCTGTGGAGGTGGAATCAATACAATACCACCATCTCAAACTGGTTCAGATGTTATGACATCACAACATATCAAAAGGTTATGAAAAAGTTTATTATTCACATAATCAGGGTCTGTGGGGACAGGAGGACAGGTACCAAAGCCAGTTGGTTTGCCTTGATAAAAGGAGGGGTAAGTGGCTCTGGTTTTTATTGTGGTTAGGGGTGAGGATTCCAGTACAACTAAAAAGGTCAGGGTTTGCATAAGTCATCTTGAGAGCTGAGAAGGTGTGCTTGGAATTTCTTTTCAGCTTGTCCAGATGTGAGGCAAAATGTGGGCAGGGCGTGAAATCCGTTGGTGGACAAACATCCACAATAAGGCCAGATTCTATCTCAGCTCCTCCAGTCAGGGGTGGTAGCTCCTCCTCACAGTTACTACCTCCATGATACCTTAGCTTTCTCTTTTTGCCTTTTTACTTAGATAGATCAAGCGAAAAATTCTCTGCAAATTTTTTGCTAAAATAACTGACATGGTTTCTGGCTCCTGACTAGAACCTGGCTGATACAAAATCTCTTTGCTCTTCTTAGCTGGCTTAGCATTAACTTAAAAAGAACAGTGTTTGGTGTGTAAAGCTACTCACTACCCTAAAACAGAGCAATGGATGGAACCATCTTCCATCCACAGGATCCCAGGCTACAGCTTCTGATATGACTTGTTATTTTTAGGCAAGGAGGAATTAAAGGAGACATAGTTTACAATATCCTTTTAAACTGCAGGTCTTGAAGATTACATGTCAATACATGGAGAACATCCCCATTTTTTTTAGCTGCTGCCTCGTATATCATTGTGGATGTTTCAGACCTGTGGAACCACTCCTTGACTAAGAGCCATTTGTACTGCTCTCCATTTCTGCAGGCAAGGAACCTGAAGCCTTGAGAGAAGGAATGGCCTGCTCTAGGAAACACCACATAAATGGCAGAGCCAGGATTTCTAAAAAATCATGAAATGGCAGAGCCCATGCTTAAAAATACTTTTATTTTGAGATATCTTAAACACACAGTTAGAAAAAAACCCATCACATATCCCATTAAATCAACATGCTAACCCAACTACATCAACATTTTAAAAGAAATAAAAACACAACTGAAACCTCCATGTACCCTCCCTGATTCCATCAGCAACTCCTGTTCTGGGAAGGCAGAGCATGGCTTTCACACATCTTTCTAACACAGGATTTACACTCTTCATTTCATATAACTTGAATCACAGGAAATACATTATTGTGTAAGACAGTAACACTGGTTACCTTATGCCAACAATGCTTACATGCCCGCCACTATTCTAAGCAGTTTACATGCATTAATTCATTAACTGTCCCCCTCCCCCATCACCCTGTGAGGTTGGCACTACTATCTCATTTTACAGAAAAAGTGAAACACAAGTAAGTTTAAATAATGTGCCCACAAATACATAGTATGTTTAACTTTACATAAATGGTGTATGTAGCTTCTGCAGCTTTCTCTGCATCATTTTTGATTCATCTATGTTCAAAGATGTAACTGTAGTTCTTTCATATTCACTTACCAAAAACAACCTGTTCTTCTGCTGATGGAAATTTTGGCTTCTCCTAATCTTGGTATCTACACAGTACTGCAATGAACAGTCATAGACACATTTCCTTCTTCAAATGGAGTTACTTTAGGCTTTATCCAGGAGTAGAATTCTGGGTGGCAGAATATACACAAGCTTAACCAGATTTCACATATTGCTTGGCAGAGCAGCTGTCACAATTTCTATTCCCACAGCAGTGAGTTCCCATGTACCATACACTTGCCCACACAAGGGCTTCTAAAAGCTAGCCAACTTCATGAGTATAAGATGGTCCACATCAATTTACATTTCCTGCACATTCTTCTCTACACTCACCTCTGTCTGGACTGACAGGTTCTGTCAGCAAGGGTGAGACCAACCACACTAAACACTTGCCTGAAACATCTCCTGATATCCACCCCTCTGTGGAGTCCCAGCCCATCTGGCTCCCACGAACCCTAATTTCAGTTCCTCCCAGGAAGCGGGAGAATCCAGGGCAGGTTTGGCAGAAGGGGTATGTTCTCCAGGCCAGTACAGGGTGTGAGGTGAGCACGGATGGCCCAGGCACTCAACTCGGTCCCCTCTGGCTTGGAGACACCAGTGACTGGGCTCCCAAGTAGCAGGCACGCTTGTGGGCAGACTCCAGTCAACAGTTCACTCGTCAACACCTTCGAAAAGTTCCAACCCTGACTTAACTAAAATGATGAATTCAGTTCTACATTCCTTAAAAGAGGCAACTTTGTGTAAAATCTACTCTGCCCAGAAAAAAAACACCCAAACCTGGCTTCTAGAGTACTCAGTCTGGCTGCAATAATGGGAATAACGTTTGGAAATCCAGACAACACCCAACAGGGCAATATACAAGCAGGAGGAGAGGTGAGACCAGGGGAGAATCCCTAGAGGGACAAGGGTCAGGGAAGGCTGAGACTGAAAGAGTGAAGACCTGGGCCAGACCAGACAGCAGCGTGGCACTCCATGGGAACGGAAACAGCGCGAGTCAGCTCAGCCCAGGGGCATTCAGGGAAGAGTAATGAAGTTAAATTCAACACTGGTTACACCAAAATGTTCAGTAGTTAGCTCCAAGTAGTCAGACTTATCCTTTTAGTGAATCTGTACATACTAATATTTCTATCATAATCATATACTACTTACATAATTATTTTAAAACTCAGGTTACCAAACGGATTGCATCAGCACAATCCCAAAATATTCAAGGTTTACCTCAGTACAGAGGGATTTCTGTTGACTTTTACTTCACTCTTTACATTTTTAAAAATCTGACTTGAATGTTTAAAAATAAATATTTATCATTTTATAAAAATGGCAGTAGAAACACCCCTACTGGGGCAGGAACTCTATGAAGTACCAGGTGGCACAAGGAGTAGGGAGATGAAAAGATGGACAGAAAAGGGGTATTTCTGTGTTTGTCATGTCAACTGACATGGGATCTGCAGCTCAGCGAAGGCCTGGTCTAGAGATCAGACTCCTGACCCAGAATCTTAATAAGTCAAGCCTCCTTTCCACCAATCCCAAGAGCTGGGTAGCAGAGTCAGCCACTCTAATTTTAGATGCCAGTGTTCAGTGATTCACCCAAGATCATCCTGCCAAGAAAAGGTGCAGCAAGCCAGGAACACACACTTGATGACTCTGAGGCCCTTCCCATGACCTTTGCCCCTCAACACGTGAGACTCTGAACTACATTCTGTAATGGTCCAGATTCAGACCATAATTCTCAACTCAAAACTGTCCAGAAGTTCTCCTCTGAGGAAGCCAAGGCCCAGCAAGGACCCATGATGCTCAGCTGGCTTGGCCATCCACCTTTCTGGGCTTCTCACTTCCAGATGGCTCACTTCACTCTGGTTCAGGGGCCTATGGGTCATTCCCTAAGGAGACTACCTCCTGTGAAGGCTCCTGAGTAGGAACAACGGACCTACGTGGCTTCCTCCATGATCTCTTTCTGGTCCTTGTCCAAATCTGACCTCCTCAGTTGACACCCTCCTTGACCAGCCTATTTAAAATCCCAATCCACCTTCCAACCCAGCATTCCCTCTCACTCTGCTGATTCATTCTGTCCACAACACATATCACCACCCAAAATACTACATATATCTCATTTGCTTATTGTCTGTAAAGATCCAAGATGGCAGACTTTCTGCTCCAGTCCTCTGCTGGGTCTATGGCCCACACGACAGGGCCTGGCATACGGAAGATGCCTGACGCATTTGTTTAGCAGATGGACCGCTGCTGTCCGTTCAGACCTGGGGGATGGAGCTGGGAATGGGAGAGCTTCATTCTGCAGATGATCAAGCCCAGGACCCTGTTCTCCTCCACTTGCAGCTGAGACAACTGTTATGTCCACAGCAAATACCCAAAGTCAGCTGTGAAGATCGAAGGCATAGCCGGAACTCCCCTGGGGGTATCTGGAGACACTAGTTCTTGCTGCTGCTGGTGCTTTTTAGGTCAAATGGACTACACACCATCATAAGTCACACTCAAAGGCAAACTAAGGATCCAATTGGACCCTTCCCAGCAGCCACAGCCTACCATGCCATGGACATTCTATTGAACCACCACGAAGTGCAATGGTCTCTCCCTTCAGAGTTACAGAAGAAAATCTGGCTGGGGGGAAACTTCAGGCCATAGAGTGAAGCCCACTCCAAGGGGCCCAAACCTCTTCCTGGAACGCACTGAGGCTCTTCCCCAGCATCTCATTTTCCAGCAGTAGGATGGAGGTGCCCTACATTTTTGAATCCTCAGCATTCTCTGCCACAAACTCCCAAATAAGGATTGAGCCCTCTGTGAAGGCCTGCCCCACATCCCCTACCATCAGGGGTTCTCCAGTAGGGTAACCAGGACCCCCTCGCCCCAACTGTTGGACCACAAGTTAATCTCTAGTATGGTTTTTCATATGCCGAGCCAAGTTTGAAGACCACCTAAAGGTCTTCCCACACTCTCTGCATTTGAAGGGCCTCTCCCGTGTATGGAATCTCTTGTGGCTGGTGAGCTGTGAGCTCTTGCTAAAAGTTTTCCCACATGTGCTACATTTGTGGCACTTTCCCCGAGTGGGTATGTCCTGGAGTCCAGGGAGTTCAGATCTCTGATCACAAGTTTTCTCATCATCTTCAAGAGGATTCTCCTCACCTGATTTTAATTCATGTAACTTTACCCCTGTCTCCCGGTGGGATGTCAGCCCAGCCACACCACTTTCAGACTCAGCTGCTCTGATGTGTTTTCTCTGATGAATGGAGAGGGTATGTTTTCCAATGAAATCTTTCCCACAGCACTGACATTTAAACGGTCTCTCTTTAGTGTGGATTCTCTGATGATTAACAAGGCGATAATTTCTGTCATAAGATTTCCCACACAGGTTACATTTATAGCGCTTCTCTCCACTGTGTATTCCTTCATGATCTAAAAGACTTCTTTTACGTGTAAAGTTTTTCCCACATTCTTGGCACTGAAAAGGTTTTGCACTGGTGAGGACTTGTGACTGAAGATTTAGAGCATCTTCGCTTTCGGAGTACTCATCCAGTTTTCCCAAAGAGTGAGTCCTCTGATGTCGGGAGAGGTTAGAACTCCATCTGAAAGATTTCCCACACTCTTTGCACTTATAAGGCTTCTCTCTGGTGTGAACTCTGTGATGGATGAGGAGGAACGAATGACTGCGGAAGACTTTGCCACACTGGCTGCATTTGTAGGGCTCCTCTGTGGTGGGACTGGTCTGAGGAACTTGGAATGCTCTGTCATGACTAAACGAGGGTGCATCCTCAGGTTTTCTTTCGGTGGCATGCTGCCTCTTATGAACAATGTAGGCCGACCTGTGAGGAAACTCTTCTGCGCATTCGTGGCATCGGTATGGTTTCTCGGCTGTGTGAATTCTCTGATGATTGATGAGAGTCTTCTTTCGAATGAACGTTTTCCCACACTGCTGACACACAAGAGCTTTTTCCATGGTGGGGGCGCTCTGGGGCTGGCTGGAGTTGGAGGTCTGCCTCAACTCTTCTCTACATTTGTCCAGGTCATAGAACTTCTCTTCCTGGTGCAGTCTCATGTGACGAGTGAAGTTGGACCTCCACCTAAATGTTTTCCTGCATTTGGGACATTTGTAGGGTTTCTCCTGGGTGTGAATCCTTTGATGTTCAAGAATGTATGATTTACAGTGGAAGGATTTCCTACACTGGCTGCAGTCAAAGAGTCTCTCCCCACTTTGGTCTCTCAAATGATGATCAGAATCTGAGTCACAGGTCAGAGCTTCTTCATCCTGAGTAGATTCAAGGTATTTCTGCTTAGCATGGGCTTCCTGGTGCAGGCGGTAGACAGACATGCGACGGAAGGCTTTGTCACATAAACTGCACTTATACGGTTTCAGTCTGGTGTGAATTTTCTCATGTCGCACCCGGTTTGAGCTCCACCTGAAGGCTTTCCCACATGCCCTGCATTTAAACGGCTTCTCTTGAGTGTGGAGTCTCTGATGACATACAAGGTGGGAGCTACAACTGAAGGTTCTCCCGCAGTCGCTGCACTTATACAGTGTCCCCACCACGTGAAGATTCTGCCCATGCTTGTGATGGGAACTAAGGCTGAAGTCCTTCCCATGCGCATCCTTGGCCTTGCCTTTCAGTCCAGCATGAATTCTCTGATGTAGGCTGAACCCACCCATCATGCGTCTGAGCCCTTTCCCATACTCCTTATAGTCATAGTGGTAGGAACTTCCCCTGAAGTGTTTGCCATAGCCGTGTTTAAGGGACTGCTTTCTTCTGGGTCCTCTCAAATATGTAATATGTCTTAGATGAAGACTATTATTTCTTCCTGAATCTTCACAGTCTTTCCCTGCCCCATGGCTGGAATTGGTCTCTTCTTTCTTAACTCTCACTTGCGTGGGGTTTCCACATCTTTCCTTTAACCTGCTCTTCTGTGCAACGGATTCTCTGAGCCCTGGTCCCTCAGAAACAGTTGCTGCACCATGACATTCTGATGGCGTGGCTAAGGTTACTGCTTCTTCCAAAGGTTCAGGTTTTAAGATGAACTTGTCTGTTTTCACATGGAGCTCTTCTCCTGACACAAATAAAACATAAGAGAATGTACTACTCTTGGGAGTGCCCTGGTTGCCTAGTGGTTAGAATTCCAGGCTTTCACTGCCATGTCCCACGTTCAATCCCTGGTAAGGGGACTGAGATCCCATAAGCCACTAGGTGTGGTTTAAAAAAAAAGGTGGGGGGGACTAAAGAATGTTCTCTTTTCCCATACTTGGAAATACAGAAAGCACCGAGGGACCAAAAATGTCATGAACTTAGGTAGTGAGGCTTTTGCCTGACTGCCAGTAGCTTTACAAAAACAGTCAGGGATAAGGCAAAACATGGAGGGGTATTCCAGATGTCCGAAAGGGGAGAGCAGAAACAAGATGGGTACACCAGCTGGCCACATGCACGGATCAAATCCAGGGGAAAAGCCAAAAGGTTCAGAAGGGAGTGTTAAACAGCAAGAGAGGGGAGAGGAAACATGACACGCACACGTGACAGGAAGGTCTTCACGAGCTGAGAGGAAGGGCTTGAGGAGAGCTGGCTGCAAGGGCTGCAAGCTGACCACAGGGGAAGGATCAAGCAAAGAACAGCAGCAAAAGTGGGATGAGGGGTGCCAGGAGCAGGAAGGGCAGAGCAGTACAGGGCTGAGGAGGAGCATCAGTGAATGGACAAGACAACAGTGATGCTGTCCTGTGGGCAAGAGCTGCTCCTGAGAGGGCTGATGGGTGAGGGGCAAGGCCGGAAACCAACATCTAAGAGGCCACTCTGGGGGGGAGAAGCCCAAGCACCCAACATTTATTAGCAACACTGCTAAGGCTCTTCCTTCTAGCAAACAACAGAGAGAGCTTCCCACGGTTTTCGTAGTGTAAAAGACCTCCAGAAACGGAAGAGCAGATGGGAAAGGAGCAAGACCTGGTCATTTCTCTGGAACTCACCTGCAGGGGCAGCACCTGGATTCCCCTTAAGCTGAACTCCCTGGACATTCAGGCCCCAGGGTTCCCTTGCCTCCAACCAGGAGATGAGGGCAGGCTTGGTGAATGGCCCCACTGCAGAAGAGAAAAGAAGGGGATGTGACTGGACAGTAGATGAATCAGGCAGAACTACTCTCCAGGACCCTCTCAGGCTTGAGCTCCTGATGGGGAGGAGGGGAAGCCCAGGAGGCCAGTGGAGGAAGTCAGGGCAGGATGCCCAGACAGGGATTTCTTTCTGACAGTTCTGAGCAGAGAAAAGATAGTTCAGTTCAGTTCAGTCACTCAGTCCCGTCTGACTCTTTGTGAGCCCATGAACCGCAGCATGCCAGGCCTCCTTGTCCATCACCAACTCCCGGAGTTTATCCAAACTCATGTCCACTGAGTTGGTGATGCCATCCAACCATCTCATCCTCTGTCATCCCCTTCTCCTCCCATCTTCAATCCTTCCCAGCATCAGGGCCTATTCAAATGAGTCAGCTCTTCTCATCAGGTAGCCAAAGTATTGGAGTTTCAGCTTCAACATCAGTCCTTCCAATAAACACCTAGGACTGATCTCCTTTAGGATGGACTGGTTGGACCTCCTTGTAGTCCAAGGGACTCTCAAGAGTCTTCTCCAACACCACAGTTCAAAAGCATCAATTCTTTGGCACTCAGCTTTCTTTATAGTCCAACTCTCACATCCATACATGACTACTGGAAAAACCATAGCCTTGACTAGACGGACCTTTGTCAACAAAGAAATGTCTTTGGTTTTTAATATGCTATCTAGGTTGGTCACAACTTTCCTTCCAAGGAGTAAGCGTCTTTTAATTTAATCGCTGCAATCACCATCTGCAGTGATTTTGGAGCCCCAAAAAATAAAAGTCAGCTACTGATTCCACTGTTTCCCCATCTATTTGCCATGAAGTGATGGGATCGGATGCAATGATGTTAGTTTTCTGAATGTTGAGCTTTAAGCCAACTTTTTCACTCTCCTCTTTCACTTTCATCAAGAGGCTCTTTAGTTCTTCTTCACTTTCTGCCATAAGGGTTGTGTCATCTGCATATCTGCATATCTGCTATTTTTCCCAGCAATCTTGATTCCAGCTTGTGCTTCTTCCAGCCCAGCGTTTCTCATGATGTACTCTGCATATAAGTTAAATAAACAGGGTGACAATATACAGCCTTGACATACTCCTTTTCCTATTTGGAACCAGTCTGTTGTTCCATGTCCTGTTCTAACTGTTGCTTCCTGACCTGCATACAGGTTTCTCAAGAGGCAGGTCAGGTGATCTGGTATTCCCATCTCTTTCAGAATTTTCCACAATTTGGCTCTGGCATAGTCAATAAAGCAGAAATAGATGTTTTTCTGGAACTCTCTTGCTTTTTCAATGATCCAGTGGATGTTGGCAATTTGATCTCTGGTTCCTCTGTCTTTTCCAAAACCAGCTTGAGATGAGATAAGCCACAGGCAAAAGGACTGCTAGGATTCTCCAGAACCAAGTGACAACTCTATCAGTTAAACCAGCTAACTTTTTTTTTGAGGCCTGAATAAACCAGGAACTTGACACACATGACTTTTAATTTTTATAGTATCTCAGCAGGACAGAAATTATATCCCCATTTTTAAGAAAGAAGACTGAAGTAATGGATTAAGTGATTTGGTTAGTAGTGAGACAGACATGACCCAGACTCAGGTCAAGACCCCTTCCTGGCACCACAATGAGAACTAAGGAGGCAGAAGTAGAGGCAGGTGGAAGATGGTGACAATGACACCTTACCCACAGAAGCCATGTTTCCATAATTCTCTAGCATCACATCCCTGTACAGGTTCCTCTGAGAAGCATCCAGCAACCCCCACTCATCCTGGGAGAAGGTCACCTCCACATCCTTGAAAGTCATAGTCCCCTGGAAAAAACACAGTCCAATGTCTGAGAACCACTCCACAGCTCCCAGCTTTTAGAGTGGGGAAGTGGGGCTGGCTCTGAGTACAGGATGGATCTGGTCAAGGTGAAAGGGAAGGTAATCACCCAACACAAGAGCTGGGCTCCAGGGGGACAATCTGCTCTCTGGGATGTGGGGTCACTGGACAGAAAGACCCAGGACAAGGGAGAGCTGCAGCTACCCCATTAGGCAGCAATGGTGGGATAGCAGGAAGGCTCAAAGGTCCTGTGGCTCACCTGAGGCTGGGCTGTCACCTGGTTGCCTGGGCATCCCTCCTTCGAGCAAAGGGCAGGCACCTCTGCAGCAGGAGGATCTGAAGAAGAAAGAGCTGTGAGAAAGGGTAGCTCGGTTCCAGCGTCCCACTGAGAAGCCCACTCTTCCCCCCACACAGAGGACTCCTGGGGCCCGCAAGCAGGTATGGGCTGTTTTAAATGCCCATTTCAAACTTCCCCCATGTCTGCTGGGGTCAGGGAGCAGGGGGTGCAATGGGAGGAAAAGTCAGGTACACGTGGGTCACAGAAGGATAAAAAGGACACGGAGCTCAAGGCCAGGACAGAAGGGATTCTAGTGAGAGGACAGAGGGTGGAAAGACGGTATCATAGGAGGTTCGGGAAGTGTGGCACAGGCTGGGATCTTAGAGCCGGGCAGCAAGTACCGGGTTGCCCAGCCAGGAAGTCACGCACTCCTATTTCATAGGGAGGCTGCAGGTGGTCCCCCAGAGCCGAGCCGCTCCTGAGAGGTGAAGCAGGGGGCCATATCTGTGCGGCTCGCAGGGCTCCTGTGCCCATCCAATGCACATCTGGGCTCTGGGCAGGGGCTGGGTCCTGGCAAGAAGAAAATGTTGTGAGAGGATCCCTGTAGGAATCAGAAAGCACAAGCAGAGAACAGCCCACCCGGCTGATCTCTAAAAGGCAGAGGCCCAGGAAATGGTGAGCTGGGCCCTTTGTTACCTACAGGCAGAACAGAAAGGAGGACCAGAAAGCCCAGGGAGGATCCCCCTCACCCCCTCCACCTCCCTGGGCTCTAATAAGGGCCATGCAGAGATAGGTAGAGCCGGATTCTCACTCGACAGGAAAGTGCCTGGTCAGTCAGTGACAGTACTGCTGTTCGAGCCTCGGGTGCTACAGTGATACCTGCCCCCTAGCCCTCAGCCCCCACCCCGGGCCTGGAAGTTAGAAATGAGAGAAGAGATTACTCCCTGAGAGGTAAACTGATAACGGTTCACAGCAGGGATGCAGCCGGATAATATCTACCAAGTGTCAGACACTGCTCTAGGTAACATTATGCCAAGTGACCTCAAAAAGGCAGCAAGACTCCAAGACGGTAAACCTGAGTGAAAGAATAATACCACTGGAGCAGCAACGCTAACTGTGAGTGCCAGCTATAGACGCACAGAAAAAAGGTCTCAGGAGCAAAAAAAAAGGGCAGTGCCCATGCAAGCCGAGACCTGGAGATGCAGCCTTTGTGCTGGGACTTCAAAAGTCCTGGTCTTTGGAGGTAAGGCTACTCCTGACACAGAAGTGAGCATAGGAAGCTGCAGTCAATGAACTTCGCGTTTTTCTGGTCCTGTGGCCAAAACATTCTCTGTACCAATTTGGATGGATCTTAGCCTGAGGCCATTAAATATCTAAGACACAGCTACAGCCTGAAGATGATACAGCCACCATAGGAGTTTATCTCCTATTCCTCCCAAATCCCACCAAAGGGAGAATAAAGCAGCAACAGGGAAGCACAGACATGACTTTCAGGACAAACTCTCAAGCACCAGTTTGACCTTATATGCATCTTGAGCATTTCTGCTCATTTTTTAGAATTTGGTAGGCTTTTTACCAGCCTGTTTTCTATTTTCAAATTCCTAACTAACTTTCAACCAGATAACCCCTTTCTGCTCATTTGGCTATGTTTTCATGGATTTTTAAACCACACACCTTGTCCTACCTGATTTGAACATACTCGAGCCACAATTTTGTACCTACTGTGTACCTTATTTGCTTTAAAAATTATCTTTAGGTCATTTTGAACATCTCATTGTTTCTGGTAAAAATTATAAATGTTCTTTCAGATTTTAAAAAATAGTACCCAAAATTGAGCAAAGAGATTTTCTCTTTTAACATCTGTTACCATATACTGCTGGTAGACCATGTTCAGAGACCACATTCAGAGGATTTACTGATCTAGTTTTTATTTTACTTTTAGGGGAAAAGTGTCTTAAACTTTTTTTCATAAATCTTAAACATAACTTTCATTTATGCATGAATGAATCGTATATGAGGAATTACACACATTATATAAAAATTTTTTAAAGCCTACAAAAATGATAAAATACTCTTTAAACACAAAAAGCTCAAAGGTAGGAGAAACACTGAGAGGCCAGCCTGTGTGGGGCAGAGGAGCTCACGGGGTGCACTTGAACTGATCCGCTGCCGGCTCAGGGACTGTCAGCTCCGTCCCCCAGCACCAAGCCCAGGACAGGCCCATGGCAGGCACTCAAGGATGTTCCCAGCCCCAGGCTGCCCTCACCATTCATCTATCCCATCTCCCTGCACACAACACATCTTCAAAAGCTTACTGAGAAAGAGATAATATGACACACGTAGACTGCTCTTCTAGGTCTCATCAATATGTATTTAGAAACCAAGGATCCTGACACTAACTTTCCTACTTTTGAGCAAGAGATAACCTCCACTTTACACATGGGTAGCAAGTCAAGTTAGGTATGTGGAGATATACTTTGTGTAAGTCAATGTGTCCCAAACCTCATTACTGTGATTTTTGGATACTTGCAGGCCCTCTTCTTCCTGGTGCTTATACTCCCCTGCAAAGGAGGAAGGAGCTGCCTGCTAAATGGTCCTTGGCTTAGGGTCCAGTTCTTTTCTGTTCAGGTGCCATGGAATGAGAAGAGAAGGCTTCCTGTGAACTCCTCCACAGTGAGGGTTCAGAGGTCCAGCCCCTCTCCCCACGAGTGGACACAGTGGCAGAGAGTTCACTGGGCACCGCACACTGTCTCACACTCACCCTCCATGGTGTCTCATCAAAGTCCCTCTGAAGCTCTTCCAGCAAGGCCACAGCCTCCCCACCACTCTCAGGGTGATGCAGCTGTACCCAGGTCCGGAGCTCCTCTGGCAGGATGCTCAGGAACTGCTCCAGCACCAGCAGCTCGAGGATCTGGGCCTTTGAGAGAACATCTGGCCTCAGCCACCAGCGGCATAGCTCCCGGAGCCGGCTCAGGGTCTCCAGAGGCCCAGAAGACTCGTGGTAGCGAAGCTGCCTGAAGAGCTGGCGGAACAGCTCCTGGCCAGGACGGTTGAGTGTCTGTGGTCTGGCAGCCGGCACTGAAGTGTAGCTTTCATCCTCTTCTTCCTTCTTTATCATCTGAAGGCGTCCTCGCTCCCTGGAAGCCTTGGCCTGAGCTGGATGGACAGCGTACCACCTGCCTGGAGGCATCACTCCCGTTCAAGGTCTTCCCAGCAGAGTGCTACCAAGTCTGCATTAGTTGTGGCTATCACCGCTGGGCCCTTGGGAGTATCTTTTCAGCACCGCTGGGGACAACACCGTTTGCTGGGACATCAGAAGTCACTGGCGAGAGACTGAAATAATCAATGTTACCATTCAGGAAAGACGTGAGAAGAAAGGCGCAAGCAGATGCCATTAGATCATCTTTGGATTTATGAGAAAAGGGCCTATGAACGTTTGCATAGTGGAGCCTGTCAAGATCAAGCACACCAGGAAAAGGGATATTTGTGGTTACCAGAGGCAGGGGTGGGGACCACTGGATGAAGGCAATCAAAGGTACAAACTTACACTTATGAGATAAACAAGTCCTAGGGATATAATGTACAACATGATAAATACAAATAACCCTGTTGTGCATTATATATTAAAATTGCTAGGAAAATGAAAATCCTAAAAATTTTCATCACAAGAAAAAAACTTTTCTATTTCTTTAATTTTCTATCTAAATGAGATGATGAATGTGCACTAAACTTATTGTGACAATCATTTCATGATGTACCTCTGGCAAATTATTATATTGTCCACCTTAGAACTTATAGAGTGCTGTATGTCAATTATATTCCAACAAAACCGGACGAAAAAAATTTTTTCATTAAAAAAAAAATGGCTTTTTCTACATAATAGAAATGAACAAACTGAAAACAAGAAAACAATTCCATTTACAATTACATGAAAAAGAATAAAATACTTAGAAATAAATTTAACAAAAGAACAAAACTTATACTCTAAAAACAACAAAACACTGCTGGAAGAAATTAAAGGTTTAAATAAATGGAAAGACATTGTGTTCATGGATCACAACACAAAGCACTCTTAAGATGACAGCATTACCAACTCAAGGGACTTGAGTTTTGAGTAAGCTCCGAGAGTTGGTGCCTGGCGTACTGCAGTCCATTGGGTCGCAAAGAGTCAGACACAACTGAGCGACTGAACTGAATTGTCCAAATTAATCTATAGATTCCAAAACATCCCTACCAAGCTGGCTTCTTTATAGAAACTGAAACGCTAACCCTAACATATGGAAACTCAAGAGACCCACACAATACACAACATAGTCTTGAAAACGATTAAGTTGGGAACTTCCCTGGTAGTCCAGTGGTTGAGAACTGGCCTGCCAATGCAGAGAGCACGGGTTCCAACTTGGGTCTGGGAAGATCCCAAATGCCTCGGGACAATTAAGCCCGTGTACCACAACTACTGAGCCCGTGTATCACAACTACTGAAGCTGGCACAGCCCAGAGCCCATGTTCTACAACAACAGAAGCCACTGCAAATGAGAAATCGGAGCACTGCAACTAGAAAGTAGCCCCCACTCGCCATAACTAGAGAAAGCCTGGGTGTAGCAATGAAGACCCAACACAGCCATAAATAAATAAAAATTTTAAAAAGAAAACAAAAACACTAATTTGAAAAGATAAATACACCCCAAACCTCATAAGAGCATTATAAAAATAGCCAAGGCATGGAAGCAATCTAAGTGACCATTAACAGAATGACTGGATAAAGAAGATGTAGAGTATTATTCAACCATAAAAAAGAATGAAATTTTGCCATCTGCAACATGGTTGGACCTGGAGGGCATTATGCTTAGTGAAATAAATCAGAAAAAAAATACTGTATGTTATCACTTAAATATGGAGTCTAAAAAATATGGGCTCTAGAAAATGAAAATATAATATAGAATCTAAAAAATGAAACAAACAAATGACTGTAACAAAACAGAAACAGAACAAACTAGTGGTTACCAACTGGGAGAGGGAGGGGTGAAGGGGCAAGATAAAGGCAGAGGATTAAGAGATATGAACTACTATATATAAAATAAGCTATAAGCATAGATTGCCCAGCACAGGGACTACAGCAATATTTTATAATAACTTTGAGTGAGAATAATCTATTTAAAAAATCGAATCACTAAAAATAAAGAGAGTAAGTTGGAATATTCAAATGACAAATTTCATTACCTTCTTTAAAAAAAAAGGCTTCGCAAGTGGCTCAGTGGTGAAGAATCGCCTGCCAAAGCAAGAGATGTAGGAGACATGGGTTTGATCCCTGGGTTGGGAAGATCCCCTGGAGGAGGAAACAGCAACTTATTCCAGTATTCTTGACTCGAAAATCCCATGAACAGAGGAACGTGGCAGTCCATGAGGTCACAGAGTCAGACACGACTTAGCAACTGAGAACGTACTTTAAAGATAAAAAAGCATCAAGACACTGTGGTACCGGCATAATGACAGACATATAGGTCAATGAAAAAGAACTAAGAGTCCAAAACTAACCCATATATTTATGGTCTATTTAGTTTTAACAAGTGTACCAAGACCACTCAAATGGGTAGGAATAGTCTTCTCAATAAATGGTACTTGGACAACTATATATCTACATGAATGGAATAAAGTTGGATAAGATGGTACACCAAAGTTAACTCAAAATGGATCAAAGACATAAACATCAGATGCTAAAACTATAATATTCTTATCATACTCTTAAGTGCAATATTTTGTGACAATGGATTAGTTAATAGATTCTACCAAATGCATACCACATGCAAAAAAAAGAAAAGAAAAAATAGATAAATTGGACTTCATCTAAATTTAAAATTCTTGTGCTTCAAAGGGCACATGAAGAAAGTGAAAGGCCAATCCACAGAGAGGGAAAAAAATCTGCAAATCATATATCTCATAAGGGACTTGTCACTAGAAAAAATAAATAACTTATAATTCAATAATAAAAAGACAACATAATTAAAATTGGACAAAGCATCTTAGTAGACATTTCTCCAAAGAAAATATACAGATGGCTGAAAAACACAAAGGATTCTCAACAACAATAGTCATCAGAGAAAAACAAATCAACACCACAATAAAACACCACTTCACATCCACTAGGATGGCCAGAATCAGTCAGAAAACAACATATGCTGGTAAGAAAGTGAAGACAGATACTGGAACACTGATACACTGCTGGTGGGAATATAAACTGTGCAACTACACTGGGAAATAGTCTCATCATTAAGCCAAACATCCAGTTACTATTAATACTGGCAACTCCATTCCTACATAGACAGATACAGCTGTCCTTCAGTATTCACAGGGGATTCACACACAAAAAACAAAATTCTAACTAAAGACTTAACTTCAAAAACAAATACAAAAAAGTAATAAGAATCCTAGGGTAACCAAGGCCTTCTGAAAAAATCAAAGGAAATAGGTGACATATGACTAAGTCTCTGTATTTTCACACCCTTGCTCAAAAAAAAGAAAAAAGAACAAAAGCACAAACCAATGGAAAGATGTGTAAAGGTAAACTGCCACCAGGAAAGGTAGTTTGAAAGTCTGCAGTAGACCTAAAATGTCATGTTACTTATGCCCCTGAAACTTCACTTCTAGGAAGCTCCCTGGAAAAGCACTCTACAGGTATTCAAGCCTTTACACAGGTGTTTACTAAAGTACTCTTTGTAATAACATAATATTGGAAATGACCTATTTGTCCATCAATACAACTAAATAAAAGTAGCAATTTATAGGGTGAAACACCATACAATAATTTAAAAGACTATACCAGACCCCTAAGCAATAATATAATTGTTTCACTGTTGACTGGGTGGTCAGGCGGTGCAGCTAAGGTTAAAAAGCAGATAAGTGCCAACCACAGAAGAGACCAGAGCATAATTTTAAGTTGCTGAGAACAGAAAAAACACACAGTAGGTTCTAGTGATACAGTTTACTTACAGCAAGAGAAGAAAATATGGGCTTCCCTCATAGCTCAGTTGGTAAAGAATCCGCCTGCAATGCGGGAGACCCCAGTTCAATTCCTGGATCAGGAAGATCCCCTAGATAAAGGATAGGCTACCCACTCAAGTATTCTTGGGCTCCCCTTGTGGCTCAGCTGGTAAAGATTCTTCCTGCAATACGGGAGACCTGGCTTTGATCCCTGGGTTGGGAAGATCCCCTGGAGAAGGGAAAGGCTACCCACTCCAGTATTCTGGCCTGGAGAATTCCATGGACAATCCATGGGGGTCGCAAAGAGTTGGACACGACTTTTGCTTCACTTCATAATAGAGTAGGTCCTCGGTCCCCCTTCTGAAATACAGAAAGCGGGGTGAGCATGGGGGGCCACTGACACATGCACTTAAGAAGAAAAGAGGGGTATAAATACCGAACCGGGAAAGATAGTCCCTCAAGAGGCTGGAAGTATAGCGCAGGCTGTGAGGATTCAATTTCTTTGCAAGAATATGTCCTCAGCCAGAGGCTAGGATTACAGTGCTACGCAAGAGAGAAGTTGCACCTAAATTGGCTGTCTTTCTCAACAAACATAGAAAACATAAGCTAAGTTAAAAAGAACACCCTCGACGTAGCTGGAGAAAAAACCCTAAAATTCTATTTATATATAAGTATGTCTAGGTCAGGGGTGGCGACCAAGAGGAGCAACCCCACGCCCGAGGTCGGGGAGGCAGCTGAGAGGAGCAACCCCATGTCCAAAGAGCGGGCGGAGGAGGGCCGAGAAGAGCTGCTCCACGATCACAGTCAGGAGGGGCGACCGTGAGGGGATAACCCTCGTCCAAGGTAAGGAGCAGCGGCTGCACTTTACTGGAGCAGCCCTGAAGAGATACCCCACATCCAAGGTAAGAGAAACCCAAGTAAGACGGTAGGTGTTGCGAGAGGGCATCAGAGGGCAGACACACTGAAACCATAATCACAGAAAACTAACCAATCTGATCACACAGACCACAGCCTTGTCTAACTCAATGAAACTAAGCCATGCCGTGTGGGGCCACCCAGGAAGGGCAAGTCATGGTGGAGAGGTCTGACAGAATGTGGTCCACTGGAGAAGGGAATGACAAACCACTTCAGTATTCTTGCCTTGATAACCCCATGAACAGTATGAAAAGGCAAAATGATAGGATACTGAAAAATGAACTCCCCAGGTTGGTAGGTGCCCAATATGCTACTGAAGATCAGTGGAGAAATAACTCCAGAAAGAAGGGATGGAGCCAAAGCAAAAACAATACCCAGCTGTGGATATGACTGGTGATAGAAGCTAGGTCCAATTCTGTAAAGAGCAACATTGCATAGGAACCTGGAATGTCAGGTCCATGAATCAAGGCAAATTGGAAGTGGTCAAACAGGAGATGGCAAGAGTGAACGTCGACATGCTAGGAATCAGCGAACTAAAATGGACTGGAATGGGTGAATTTAACTCAGATGACCATTATATCTACTACTGTGGGCAGGAATCCCTTAGAAGAAATGGAGTAGCCATCATGGTCAACAAAAGAGTCCAAAATGCAGTACTTGGATGCAATCTCAAAAACGACAGAATGATCTCTGTTTGTCTCCAAGGCAAACCATTCAATATCACAGTAATCCATGCCTATGCTCCAACCAGTAACACTGAAGAAGCTGAAGTTGAACAGTTCTATGAAGACCTACAAGACCTTTTAGAACTAACACCCAAAAAAGATGTCCTTTTCATTATAGGGGACTGAAATGCAAAAGTAGGAAGTCTAGAAACACCTGGAGTAACAGGCAAATTTGGCATTGGAGTATGGAATGAAGCAGGGCAAAGACTAATAGTTTTGCCAAGAGAACGCACTGGTCATAGCAGCACTCTCTTCCAACAACACAAGAGAAGACTCTACACATGGACATCGCCAGATGGTCAACAACGAAATCAGACTGATTATGTTCTTTGCACGCAAAGATGGAGAAGCTCTATACAGTCAGCAAAAACAAGACCGGGAGCTGATTGTGGCTCAGATCATGAACTCCTTATTGCCAAGTTCAGACTTAAATTGAAGAAAGTAGGGAAAACCGGTAGACCATTCAGGTATGACCTAAATCAAATCCCTTAAGATTATACAGTGGAAGTGAGAAATAGATTTAAGGGCCTAGATCTGATAGAGTGCCTGATGAACTATGGAATGAGGTTCATGACATTGTACAGGAGACAGGGATCAAGACCATCCCCATGGAAAAGAAATGCAAAAAAGCAAAATGGTTGTCTGAGGAGGCCTTACAAATAGCTGTGAAAAGAAGAGAAGTGAAAAGCCAAGGAGAAAAGGAAAGATATAAGCATCTGAATGCAGAGTTCCAAAGAATAGCAAGGAGAGATAAGAAAGCCTTCCTCAGTGATCAATGCAAAGAAATAGAGGAAAACAACAGAATGGGAAAGACTAGAGATCTCTTCAAGAAAATTAGAGATACCAAGGGAACACTTCACGCAAAGATGGGTTCGATAAAGGACAGAAATCGTATGGACCTAACAGAAGCAGAATATATTAAGAAGAGGTGGCATAATACACAGGAAAACTGTACAAAACAGATCCTCACGACCCAGATAATCACGATGGTGTGATCACTCACCTAGAGCCAGACATACTGGAATGTGAAGTCAAGCGGGCCTTAGAAAGTATCACTACAAACAAAGCTAGTGGAGGAGATGGAATTCCAGTTGAGCTATTTCAAATCCTGAAAGATGATGCTGTGAAAGTACTGCACTCAATATGCCAGCAAATTTGGAAAACTCAGCAGTGGCCACAGGGCTGGAAAAGGTCAGTTTTCATCCCAATCCCAAAGAAAGGCAATGCCAAAGAATGCTCAAATTACCACACAATTGCACTCATCTCATACACTAGTAAAGTAATGCTCAAAATTCTCCAAGCCAGGCTTCAGCAAGTGAACTTCCACATTTCCAGAGATTAAACTGCCAACATCTGCTGGATCACTGAAAAAGCAACAGAGTTCCAGGAAAACATCTATTTCTGCTTTATTGACTATGCCAAAGCCCTTGACTGTGTGGATCACAATAAACTGTGGAAAATTCTGAAAGAGATGGGAATACCAGATCACCTGACCTGCCTCTTGAGAAATCTGTATGCAAGTTAGGAAGCAACAGTTAGAAGTGGACATGGAACAACAGACTGGTTCCAAATAGGAAAAGGAGTATGTCAAGGCTGTATACTGTCACCCTGCTTATTTAACTGCTATGCAGAGTACATCATGAGAAACGCAGGGCTGGAAGAAGCACAAGCTGGAATCAAGACTGCCGGGAGAAACATCAATAACCTCAGATATGCAGATGACATGACCCTTATGGCAAAAAGCGAAGAGGAACTAAAAAGCTTCTTGATGAAAGTGAAAGAGGAGAGCTCAACATTCAGAAAACTAAGATCATGGCATCTGGTCCCATCACTGCATGGGAAACAGATGTGGAAACAGTGTCAGACTTTATTTTGGGGGGCTCCAAAATCACTGCAGATGGTGACTGCAGCCATGAAATTAAAAGACGCTTACTCCTTGGAAGAGAAGTTATAACCAACCTAGATAGCATATTCAAAAGCAGAGACATTACTTTGCCAACAAAGGTCTGTCTAGTCAAGGCTATGGTTTTTCCAGTAGTCATGTATGGACGTGAGAGTTGGACTGTGAAGAAAGCTGAGCACCAAAGAATTGATGCTTTTGAACTGTGGTGTTAGAGAAGACTCTTGAGAGTCCCTCGGACTGCAAGGAGATCCAACCAGTCCATCCTAAAGGAAATCAGTCCTGGGTGTTCACTGGAAGGACTGATGCTGAAGCTGAAACTCCAATACTTTGGCCAACTCATGCGAAGAGATGACTCATTAGAAAAGACACTGATGCTGGGAGGGATTAGGGGCAGGAGGAGAAAGGGACGACAGAGGCTGAGATGGCTGGATTGCATCACCGACTCGATGGACATGGGTTTGAGTGAACTCCAGGAGTTGGTGATGGACAGGGAGGCCGGGCGTGCTGCAATTCATGGGGTCGCAAAAAGTCAGACACGACTGAGCAACTGAACTGAACTGATGTCTAGGTATGATGTACATATAAGCACTTGAAAGATTTTTAAATGGCCAAAAAAGGATTTACAAAAACTCTTACTGACAGTGGAGGTGGAGAGGTTGGGAGTAACAGTTAAAGGAGACTTTATTTGCAGTGATTTGATTTTTTAAATTTATGTACGAGGTCTCTTTACTAAGACTGTACATCAAAAATAATGAACGCAAATATCCTAAAATGTAAGAAGAGGTTTACCTGTGTACTGCCTGCCAGTTAGTTTCTTCTTTATACTTTTTGTCTTTTCCCAATTTCTCCAAATAAATTAAGTTTTAGGAATTATAGTTATGAACTGTTTTATGCCTTAAAAATAAAACACACTTGCTTATATACAAAAAAGTTCCCAAGCCTTGGCCACCAAAGTGTTTGCCACAGTTATCTACTCTGGCAAGTATAACTAGCGGGTTTTCCCTTCTTATTTTTCTGTTTCCTAAACTGTTCAACATTATTTATATAATCAGCAAGGTGATCAATAATTCTGTTTAAAAAACAAAGCAAAAAAATAAATAAATAAAACTAAAAAACAAAGCAACTGGAATTCCCTGGCGGTCCAGTGGTTAGGACTCAGTTTTCACTGCTGGGCCCAGGTTCAATCCCTGGTCAGGAAACTAAGCTCTCACAAGGAGTACAGCAAAAAAAGGAAAGAAAGAAAGCAATTGAGTATTAGCACCCTGGACTGAAAGGTGGCCACTAGGCAGAAGAGGCTGCACATCCTTGAAGGGAACTTGTAAGTAGATCTCAGACAACCGTAAAGGAAAAAAGAAACCTAGTTGACCCTAGTTCTAGTTAAGCCACTCAGTCAACAACCAAAGCAAAGAAGGCAAGCTGAACTGAGAACACGTCAGACAAAAATTGACAACTGAGGCACCGAACAAAAGAGAGTAAAATGCTGCCCAAAACCACAACATGCAAAAGAAAACAAGAAAGAGCATGTTAAAACTAAACAAAGCCAAAAAAAGTCTATAAAGAGGTATTCTTGATGTATCCCTATGTCCAAAGCAGCACTGCTCATAATAGCCAAAACATGAAGACAACCTAAATGTCCACTGACAGATGAGTGGATAAAGAAGTGGTATATATACACAGTGGAACACTACTCAGCCATAAAAAAGGCACGAATGAATGCCATTTGCAGCAACATGGATACAACCAGACGTAATCATACTAAGTGAACCAAGTTAGACAGACAAAGACAATACCACACGGAATCACTTATATGCAGAATCTCAAGTATGACCCAATGGACTTCCCAGGTGGCTCAGTGGTAAAGAACCCACCTGCCAATGCAGGGTACACAGGTTTGATTCCCTTTCTGGGAAGAGTCCACATGCCGCAGAACTACTAAGCTTGAATACCAGAACTACTGAGGCTATGCTCTAGAGCCTGGGAGCCACAACCACTGAAGATCTCGAGTCCTCAAGCCTGTGCTCCACAAGAGAAGCCACTCCAACGAGAAGCCCAAACACCCCCCACAACTAGAGAAAAGCCTGTACTGCCACGAAGATCCAGAACAGTCAAAAATAGACAATAAAATAAAGCAGGACACAAATGAGTCTACCTACAAAACAGAAACTGACTCACAGACATAGAAAAAAGACCACTTGGGGCTGCTAAGGGGGAAGGAGGGAGGGAGAGGGACAGACAGGGAGTCTGGGGTTGGCAGACGCAAACCATTACATTTAGAAGGGATAAACAAGATCCTAGTGTACAGCACAAAGAACCATATTCAATATCTTGTTTTAAACCATTAATGAAAAGGAATATAAAAATAATAAGAAAAGAAGCATGCATGGCTATTAGCGTAACTGACACCATCACGGGCCCATTCAATTCCTCCCGTCCCTCCACTGACCCTACCTATCACTGTACTACAAGGTAAGTCACTTTTCTGTCATCAAGGGCTTTGAAGTTAACAGACACTTTTTTTTTTTGGATCATTAGTTCTAGGCGGCTGCAATGCTCTATTTGCCTCCAAACAATGATGAAGACCTTCACTGACATATTTCCATTGCCTCTGAGACTAGTTAGCCATTCATAAAACCTAATTTAGCAATGCACTTCCTGTTTCCAAGCACATGCTCCCACACCCAAGGTTAACTATAAACCTGTCCCAGCGGCCCCGCAGAAGCACAAACTGAAGCTGCAACTGCTTCCAGTTAGTCCACCTGATCTCACCATGTGAGTTAATGACGCTCTAATAACCTGCCTAGGTTTTCAGTCTCAAGATACCGTCTCAGTTCAATGGGCATTTTTCATTCCCTCCATCCTCCAACGGAAGTCAGAGGCAGTCAGCAGACCTTAGCACCTGTTGTAAAGTGGCCCCATTACTCAGTGCACAAGTCACAGACGATGGTCATCTTCCCCGGAAAGGGCGGCACCCTCCACCTCTCACAAAGCTAAGAAAATTTAGAAATCGTTACTTCAACCAAAAGCCAAACACAGACTCAGCTAGTATTTCTAGGACTGTCAAAAAAGATGACCAGTGACAGAAATGGAACAAAGAAAGCATGCCATCTATGTGGCTGGACCACAGCGACTTCATCTTCTCAGCTCCATCTTAGACCTGCAGCAGCTCCCTTTCTGAGCTTTAACCCGACTCATAAGGAATGCACCCAAGCCAGATAACTTCCTGTCAGCTCTTACTCTTGCCTTCATCTGATATGAAAACTGGAACAATGTATTGTGCTGTCCCAGATGGTTAATGGTCCATAAGGAATAATGTTCATGAGACCTCAGAGGGGAAGAGAAACCCAGTTTCCACTTGTGCAAATGTGCTTTGCATTTGGTAGTCAGATTCTGTCTTTACCCTGGCCCCTTTAAATTCCCGCGTGCTTCTGGCCACAGTGAGTTCAGCTTCAAATGCCTCTTGATGGTTGCGCACCCACAGCTACTGCCTGATCTAAGTACCTATAGTAAACATCATAATTACATTTCAAGGAGTTGCCAGCTTCATTTTTCAGTCTCAAAGTTTCTTCTAAGTCCAGAAGGTATCATTCAATATTCCCTCTGTCCAACACCATCATCCAGATAAAAGAAATGGCGGTGCTGCTGCAAGGACATGGACAGTCAAATGAAGAACTACTTTGGGATTATGCATGATGAGGAAGCTGGCTAAAGCTCTGGCAGAAAGACGAAGCTTTGCAGTGAAAGGAGGGGACAGGATAAGGAAAATAAATATACAGAGAAGCAAAAGCAAAGGCAAACTGAGAAGTGATAAAGCACAGAACTGCAGGCCTACAAAAAGGGACCTGAAGACACAACAAGAGGAGGCTGAAGAGGAAAGGTGCTTCCGGAGGCGCAGGGGCAGGCTCCAGGCTTGCAGGGCCCCAGCAGCACCAACAGGAATAGAAACAACTGCTCAGGAGGAAGCTGAGAGTCAGAGGAAGCAGCAGAGACTTTCCCAGCCAAAGGTGCAGAAGAGACTGGAGGAGAGAATGAAGCTCAGGTGAAGAGAAATCCAGCAGTGCGACTCAAGAGAATGAACTGGAGGCTAGACAGAATGCCCCCAGGGGGAAATAGAAAGAATAGACCTATCTCTAGAAACTGGGGCGTACAGTCAAATTAGCACCAAACATAAGCCTCCAAGCTGACCTGTTATGAAGCAGCTGCTGAAGAAATGTCCAAAGAGGTCAGTGAAGTATTTGTAAAGAGACAATGAGAAGGAACAGCAGAAAAATGAGGACAACTGGCTGTGAATATGGCAAAAGAATACAGTCCTTTGAGCCCAGCCTCTGCAACCATGAACATGGATAAAAGCTAATGACTTCCTGGGCCTTTCAAAGTCTGAATGAAAGACCCACAGCACACTAAGTAAAGATGGAAGCCAGTGAGCTGAAACTGCCCAATTAAATTCAGGTATTCCAATGCCTCAGGGTTCCTCCCAGGTCCCAACCAGCTTTTGAGGACAGAAGAAAAGGTTCATTCATTGCCTTAAGATGACACCACAAATGTGAGCCCCCAAGCTGGGGAGGAACCTGAGACAGATCAGGCCTCTTCTCCCCTAGAGCTTTACCCCTTCGCTTCATTCCCAAATGAAAATGACTTGGAAAAGAACCCAGGAAACACCAACAAATCACATGGGCATTTTCCAGGGACATTTTTTTCTGTCATTTTGTTTTAATACAGAGTAATTTTGATTTCCTCTTAAAATCCTCATTGCGTAGTCTCTTATTCTCGTGCTTTTCCTGCCAGTGAGAGGGTACATAAGGTTTATTTTACACACTGATAGTAAGCAAGCAAGTTTCTAAGACAATCAAAAACTAAAGAAAGACTGCTTCTGGCACACATTTAAAACGTTAAAACAAGGGCTCCCCTGGTGACCCAGGGGTTAAGACCCCACACTTCCAATGTAAGGGGCAGATGTTTGATCCTTCATCAGGGAACCCCACATACAACACAGCGTGAAAAGAAAACACAGCCAGAAAAGAAAAAAATAAAAGTATTTTTAAAAAACATTTCAGTGTTAAAATAATATTTACACCAATTTGCTAACTAAGAAATGAGCTCAACCTAGTGCCCAAAATTTGGTTTCTCAATACCATTCCATAATAAACGAAACCAGGAATCCTTGCAGAAATGGTTGATTCCAGGGTTGGGGGAAATGAAATACAAGATGTATCTTGTGGCGCCTTAAAAAATCAGAGAAAGACACAAAAAAGGATGGGAACTTGTAAGGGGAAACAGGAGCTTTGATTTGAAAGAGCCCCCAATAGCCAAAGTTAGAATAATTTGAGCCACAAAATAAATAACACACCTCAATAAACCCCCAAAATAAATACCCAACATCACACACTGACGTAACTGATATAATTTAAGTAAATAAACAAATGGGAGAGAAGGTACAACTCTTCCTCGAAAAGAATGCCAGTTCATGGATGCAGAAGGAACGGAAATGAAAGGCACCTAGAAGAATGTCACAATAATAACTGCTTCGGGCAAGATCCACCAAGAAGCGCTAATTAGGTGAAAGCTGAGAAGAAAGAATATTTCTATGCAGTCTCAAGGTGTCTATCTCAAAATAATTGCTAATTACCAAAGGACAGACACTAACTTTACAGGGTTGATACTTGGCAGAAATACTGGATCGAGAGTAATAGCACTGAATGGACGTGTGGACACAGCAGGGGAAGGGGAGGACAGGATGAACTGAGGGAGGAGCACTGACATAGATATACTCCATGGGTAAAACCTCTAGTGGGAAGCTACTGTAGAGCACAACGGTGGGAGGGAGGTTCGAGAGGAAGGGGAAATATGTATACATAGACCTGATTCACTCTGCTGTACACCAGAAACTAGAACAACATTTAAAGCAATTATACTTCAATAATATTTTTTAAGAGTAATATCACCAGTTAAAAGACATATCGACATCATCCTCAATGGAAGGAGCACATCTGACAAAACTAAATGAGAGGATTACTCTAAAATTACAAATACAAAATATTTCAAAATTGTCAAGATGGTAAAAAACATGCAAAACTGAGGAGCTGTCACAGACCAAAGGGGAGCTAGAAGACATGACAACTAAATGGAATGAGAGATTCTAGACGGGATGCCAGCAAGACAGTGAGGAGCTCTCCATAAATCAGGACTTTCATTACTAGTACTGGACCACTGTAAATGTCTCAAGTTCGGTGACTGCAGTATGTTTATGCAAGATTCTACCTTTAGGCAAACCAGGTAAAGATATAAAGGAAGTCTATAGAGTTCTGACACCCTCTGTGAGTCTACAATTACTCAAAATGAAAAGGTTTTTAAATTAAAGACAAGTTGTTTCTCTTTTTCTTAATTTTTTTTCTTAGATACTAAGGATTAACTTGGTGATCGCTGGCTCAGAGGTTAAAGCGTCTGCCTCCCATGTGGGAGACCTGGGTTCGATCCCTGGGTTGGGAAGACCCCCCTGGAGAAGGAAATGGCAACCCACTCCAGTATTCTTGCCTGGAAAATCCAATGCACAGAGGAGCCTGGTGGGCTACAGTCCATGGGGTCACAAAGAGTCGGACACGACTGAGAGACTTCACCTTCACCTTCAAGGACACTGAATACTGTCAAGTGTTATCTAAAATTTGAACTCACTCTTTCATTAATTCAACAAACATTTACTAAGCACCTATTACATCCCAGACACTATGGTCTCTGTAGTGAATAAAGCAGACAAAACACACTGCTTTGAGCAGCTTATGAGAAGATAGATAAAGAGACAGAAACAGTGCTACCTAGTAAAATAAAACAAGGAAGGAGGGTAAGAGATCTAAGATCAGGGAAAGAAAAGCATAAGCTCAAAAACTCAATCTTGGGAAGCACCGGATGACTCACCAGAGGAACTTCCTTTCAGATGTTAAAAATACTGAAGACTACAAAGTAACACTACATTGTACCACACTTTCAGTGTTTCTGCTCAGGAGCATGACATCAGACTGCCCATGCATTAATAATTCGAGATACCAGGAGCCACAGAAAACTTAACAGTGGCACAGTTATTATTTTTCATGATTTTATCAGTTTCCCTTCCTTACAAGTATACAAAGCAGTTTATCATTCCCATCTTTTTTGGCTTTTCTCATCAAAAATTGTCAGTCTTCCCTCAATCTTAAGAACATGTAAAGTAGCCTCATTCATCAGCCCCTGAAAACACACACAACTACACACACGTGTGTAATAAATGGAAAGATCCCTGAAATCAAATTACAGCTCAAACTGCTCTCTGACACTTCTGTGCATAATAACCCACCTAATATTAATGAGTTTTCAGTTTTGAAATGCAAACAGTTTGAAAGAGAATGGGGTTCTTTCCTGGCACTACTTTTACTTAGGAAGGTGAACATTCTCTGATTTTTTTAGGCCAAGGTAAGTGAGAAGACAGAAGAGTGGCTTTAGGTTACAACTGTACCTTGTGTTTAAAAACTGTATTTTATATATTACTTTTTCATTTAGAAACCAGAAACAATCAACCTAATACATATCACTTGTTAAGCATTTACAGCATCATGTAATGCATACTATGAAAATAAACTGCAAACAAAAATGTTTTAATTATACTTGCAAAATTATGTCTCGGTGATGTCATAATGCTGGCTCCAACTTTAACCAATTTATGAACAAATGCATTCCACAAGTTGAAGACATCATAGTTTTCAAAAATAGGATGAATGTACTTGATGCCACTGAATTACACACTTTAAAATGACTTAAATGATCAATGATTACATATGGTAAATGTCATCTGTATTTTATCATAATAATACTAAAAAAAAAAAAAGCTTTTTAAAAGTAGCACTATACAAATACGGAAACATGTTGTACCCCTAAAACCAATATGATGTTCTCTGTGGATTACACCTCAAATTTTTTAAATTAATTAAAAATAAAATATGTGGACTATATATTTTTTAAAAGCAGTAAAATAATCGCACTTAAAAATATATATATTTGTACATGTATAAGCGTCTGCATAATTATGCACACATTTTAAAAGGTCAAGAAGCCCTAGACAAAAACATTAACGAAGTGCGGGTACTTCTACTTTTCTTAACAATCACCCAAGTCATCTAATTACCTATAATCAGTACGCTTTGTTTGCACAATTGGGAGAAGCGATAAAACACCGAAACCACTGCTCCAAATTCGCGCCCCAGGCGACGAAGAGCAGGCAGATACTCACTCACTGCGGCGGGTCAGGCTCCCAGGCCAGACCCCCTCGGGTCGCAGCCTCCAGGCCGAGCCTCACTCACTGCCCCCAACCCGGGAACCCCACGCCCGCACCGCAAACCCCGACGCCCGCGCAGTCACCCGACTCACCGACTCGCGCGGCCGCGAAACGCTCAGTCCCCTGACCGCACGCCCCGGCCCGCACCAGTCGCCCCCACGCCGACTTCTTCGCTGGGCCGTATCGCGCACGCGCGTCACCGCCCCAGGCCTCTCGGCCTCTCTAGGAAGCTGGGAGGGCCAGCGTCTCTGTTTCTCCCGGGCCCCAGTGCCTTGTTGGCAGGCCTCTGAGCGCAGCCCGAGGGGCTTGGCCCCACACATCCCCACCTAAGGCACTGGACGCCTGTCTTCTGTTCGTGCCACAGAGCTCCATCAGTTTGTCCCGTCTTTCTACTCCCACTCCCAATGTGTGTGCAGGGCTTCCCTCCAGGGCTCCCTCCCCCCAGGGAAGGACGGGATCAAAACCGGGGGTCCAAAAAGGGACCAGCACGATTTAGTTGACCAGGCTGGCCAGGAGGAGCTGTTAAAGGAGCCACTGATCACTCTCTGGTGCTCCCTTCAAGGTGAGGAATCAAAACCTAAAGGAGTTCACGGCAGTCCCTTTCCTCATCACCACCACAACCAGTAGTTGCTCATTCCCAGCCCACAGGCACACAAACTTCCTGACCACAGCTTCCAATGTTTCCTCCTGTTAACGAAATTTAAGTAAATTTTAGGATCTCTGGGCTTTAATCAGCAATTCATAAGTCAAACTGCATTCCATTTAGCAGATAGAGAACAGTTCTGAAGAGTAGGAAAAGCAAGAGGCTTTATCCTGAGAAGGCAGTAGAAATGAGGGAACGTAGAGACAATTTTTTAATATATATTTATTATTTATTTTGTGTGTGTGTGTGTGGCCATCTGCACTGACTGAAGGATCCCAGTTTCCTGAACAGGGATTGAACCTTGGCCCTCAGCAGTGAGAACCCAGAGTCCCAACCACTGGACTGCCAGGGACTTCCTGGGACAATTTATTATAGTTAATCTATGACATGGGGGTAGATATATTTATAAGTTAAGATTTATGGATGTGTAACTAGTCTTGTGAGACTGGGAATACACCAGGGAAGGTTTTCATCATTGTCTGGGGACTAATAGAGCATAGAACCTGGACTTAATGATTATTAAAGGAAAGGAAATTTGCTCAGTCCTGTCAGACTCTTTGTGACCCCATGGACTGTAGCCTACTGGGCTCCTCCATCCATGGGATTTTCAGGAATACCTATTAATAGTAACTACAAAGTTCTTGATGACAGAGAAGTGACTTACTGCCCAGTACAGTCCTGGGTAGGGTCAGCAAAAAAAACAGGAGAAACTCTAAGGATCAAGATGACATCAGTTATGCTAACAGCCACACACAGGGTCTGGTAAGGATGAGATAGGACTTTAATGGGTCTCTGGGTGAGAGAGCTGGTATTTGTCAAGTGGAGTAAAACTGATGCTTTGTTCTCAGCCAGACACTCCAAGGACAAAACTAGTGGCAAAAGCTGAGCTCTGCTAAAGTATAGAAATAAGGTGCCCACTCCCCAGGTCAAGGAAAACTTCCCTGTCTGGACATGCACAGGAAGGCTTCTTGAGGGTCAAAGAGGGAGGGGGCCAAAAAGGAAAGGGCCCCAACCTATAATAAGTGTGGACCTGCACCCACAAGCCTCCACCGTGGTATTCTTCTTAGCAAAAATGTGCCCACATATCTTGGGAAGGGTCCAAGGACCAATCAAGTGTGAAAAAAGAAACAAAAGTAATTGGCCAAATGTAAGCAAAGACCCTGGAGAAGGTGATGGCACCCCACTCCAGTACTCTTGCCTGGAAAATCCCATGGACGGAGGAGCCTGGTAGGCTGTAGTCCATGGGGTCGCTAAGAGTCAGACACAACTGAGCGACTTCACTTTCACTTTTCACTTTCATGCTTTGGAGAAGGAAATGGCAACCCACTCCAGTGTTCTTGCCTGAAGAATCCCGGGGACGGGGGAGCCTGGTGGGCTGCCGTCTATGGGGTCGCACAGAGTCGGACACGACTGAAGCGACTTAGCAGCAGCAGCAGCAAGCAAAGACCCAGAAGGACAGTCTTATATCAGGCATTTAAATCACTTCTTTACTGTGTCCCTGTTCTCATTCAGGACACCCACCCTGCTCTCAGGGTGTGTGGTTCTGACTTACTAGGCTCCTCGCCATTACAGAAGACGCCCATACCCTTTTCTCTCCAGGAGTGTATTCCTGCGTATTCCTGCCTTGCTTCAGTCTTAAACCGTTTCTCTGTGTGCTCTTTCATACATTGTGTTGTGTCTCTAATAATAAACTTTGTATGTGTTTTTACAGTTTTTGCCTCTTTGAGACATTGTTGATTCCAAATGGGGGAAAGATCCAGGGCCACTTTGCTTCTAGACTCTAGCCTCTGGTGGTCTGGTGGCTAACCATTCCTAGCTTTCATCCAGGCTGAAACTGAAAGTGTTAGTCCATCAATTGTGTCTAATTCTTTGGGACCCCATGGACTGTGGCCTGCCAGGCTCCCCTGTTCATGGAATTCTCCAGGCAAGAATACTGGAGTGGGTAGCCTTCTCCAGGAGTTCTTCCTGACCCAGGGATCAAACCCAGGTCTCCTGGATTGCAAGCAGATTTTTTACCATCTGAGCCATGAGGGAAGCTCAGATATCCAGGCTCAATTCCCTGGGCAGGGAACTAAGATCTCTCTTCTGAATCACTCACTGCTGTTTCTCTGATATCACAGGGAACGGTTAGCCCCTGGGTGATTAGATCTTCTGCTATTAATGTGAGGCCTTGTGTGATCGATATTGAGATAATTTGGGAAGAGGTTAGTTGTATCTATCTGAATATTTATAGATTCCACACTTAAAAAAAAAAACTTATTGATTTGGCTGTGTTGGGTCTTGGTTAAGAATAGTCTTTAAAAGATCCACTGCTATTTTGTGAGCTCTTTCTGATTCATAAGGGAACCATGTTGGAGACCAAAGACCCTGAGTATCCTTCTCAAGGTTACGCCATTCTGCCTCCATCTTGGGGCTTTGCTGGGTACTGCAACATAAGCACAAGCTGGTCAAGATCTGACAGTCTAGATGAGGACTCTAAATTCTTTGGAGTCCTATGATTCTTTGGGGATCCTCCCTGGGTTTAAGAGATTCTTTAACTGTGGCCCATCCTCTTTGACCAAGGAATGGAAGATACCCAAAGGAGATCGCCAGCAGCCTTGAGTAGTCTTAGTTTGAAAGGTAACTTCGGGGGCTTCCTTGGTGGTCCGGTGGCTAAGACTCTGAACTCCCAAGGCAGGGGGCCCAGGTTTGCTCTCTGGTCAGGGAACTAGATCTCACATGCCACAGCTGAAAGATCACATGCCACAACTAAAAGCTCCCACACGTCGCACTAAGACCCGGCACATCCAAATAAATAAACACTAAAAAAAAAGGGACTTCGGCAACTCTCCACCGCAAGGCATGTGCACTCGTCAGCCAGTGCAGTCCTTCAGGAAGGACGTACAGGCCTGGTGTAATCTTCTGTCTGGACAGAGTGAAAGAAAATAGTGCCTTTATATGGACTTCAGTTATGCAGCACTGGTTGCTACCAGGGGGCCCACTAGCTACACAAAAGCAGACAGTGTCCCATTCCTGGCTACTCAGCTTCTCTTTGGTAGTTTAGCAGGCCTGGGTGCCTATCAGCTGTCTCAAGATCCAAGGAACATTTAGGTTTTCTTAGTTACATCTGAAACCTTGGCTGGCATCATGGGAATGATGAGATTCTACCACTCTGGGAAACTGATGCCCACAGGTTTAATTGGAGGTGCCAGTTTGCTGATGGTCGCTAAACTTGGAATTAGTGCACTGAGTAAACTCAACAGTAGTAGTCATGGCCCAGCTTGGATTCATGAAGAGTCTTTAAACTTCCACTATTTTTAGTGTGTTAAGTAAGCACAGCACTTTCACAGATTCTGACATTTTCAGTTCAGTTCAGTTCCGTCACTCAGTCCTGTCCAACTCTTTGCAACCCCATGAACTGCAGCACGCCAGGCCTCCCTGTCCATCACCAACTCCCGGAGTTTACCCAAACCCATGTCCATTGAGTCGGTGATGCCATCCAACCATCTCATCCTCTGTCGTCCCCTTCTCCTCCTGCCCCCAATCCCTCCCAGCATCAGGATCTTTTCCAATGAGTCAGCTCTTCGCGTCAGGTGGCCAAAGTATTAGAGTTTCAGCTTCAACATCAGTCCTACCAATGAACACCCAAGACTGATCCCCTTTAGGATGGACTGGTTGGATCTCCTTGCAGTCCAAGGGACTCTCAAGAGTCTTCTCCAACACCACAGTTCAAAAGCATCAATTCTTCAGAGCTCAGCTTTCTTTATAGTCTAACTCACATCCATACATGACTATTGGAGAAACCATAGCCTTGACTAGATGGACCTTTGCTGACAAAGTAATGTTTCTGCTTTTTAATATGCTGTCCAGGTTAGTCATAACTTTCCTTCCAAGGAGTAAGCGTCTTTTAATTTCATGGCTGCAGTCACCATCTGCAGTGACTTTGGAGCCCCCCAAAATAAAGTCACCCACTGTTTCACTGTTTCCCCATCTATTTGCCATGAAGTGATAGGAGAAGGAAATGGCAACCCACTCCAGTACTCTTGCCTGGAAAATCCCATGGATGGAGGAGCGTGGTAGGCTACAGTCCACGGGGTTGCTAAAAGTCAGACACCACTGAGCGACTGCGCTTTCACTTTTCACTTTCATGCACTGGAGAAGGAAATGGCAACCCACTCCAGTATTCTTGCCTGTAGAATCCCGGGGACGGAGGACCCTGGTGGGCTGCTGTCTATGGGGTCACACAGAGTCGGACATGACTGAAGCAACTTAGCAGCAGCAGATGGGACCAAATGACATGATCTCAGTTTTCTGAATGTTGAGCTTTAAGCCAACTTTTCCACTCTCTTCTTTCACTTTCATCAAGAGGCTTTTTAGTTCTTCTCGCTTTCTGCCATAAGGGTGGTGTCATCTGCATATCTGAGGTTATTGTTATTTCTCCTGGCAATCTTGATTCCAACTTGTGCTTCTTCCAGCCCAGTGTTTCTCATGATGTACTCTGCATAGAAGTTAAATAAGCAGGGTGACGATATATAGCCTTGACGTACTGCTTTTCCTATTTGGAACCAGTCTGTTGTTCCATGTCCAGTTCTAACTGTTGCTTCCTGATCTGCATACAGATTTCTCAAGAGGCAGGTCAGGTGGTCTGGTATTCCCATCTCTTTCAGAATTTTCCACAATTTATTGTGATCCACACAGTCAAGGGCTTTAGCATAGTCAATAAAGCAGAAATAGATGTTTTTCTGGAACGCTCTTGCTTTTTTGATGATCCAGTGGATGTTGGCAATTTGATCTCTGGTTCCTCTGCCTTTTCTAAATCCAGCTTGAACATCTGGAAGTTCATGGTTCGTGTATTGCTGAAGCCTGGCTTGGAGAATTTTGAGCATTACTGTACTAGCGTTTGTGCAATTGTGTGGTAGTTTGAGCATTCTTTGACATTGCCTTTCTTTGGAATTGGAATGAAAACTGACCTTTTCTAGTCCTGTGGCCACTGCTGAGTTTTCCAAAGTTGGTGACATATCAAGTGCAGCACTTTCACAGCATCACCTTTCAGGATTTGAGATAGCTCAACTGGAATTCCATCACCTAAACTAGCTTTGTTCATAGTGATGCTTCCTAAGGCCCACTTGACTTCACATTCCAGGGTGTCTGGCTCTAGGTGAGTGATCACACCATCGTGATTATCTTGGTCGTGAAGATCTTTTTTGTACAGTTCTTCTGTGTATTCTTCTGACATTTTACTTAAAAGCAAAAAAAAAAAAAAAACCAAGATTGAACTTAGCAAAAAGAAAGTCAGTCATTATCATTACAACCCTAAAGAGGTGGACAGAGTGTATCAGCTTCTTGCTATAGTACCCTCATATGGTTTGATTCTTGTATGTTGGTGTTATGTGTTCTTTCTGTATCTATAGCTAAAATCTCCAGGGACACAATGTTAAGTGTCACCATTGGGGCCCCTGAAACCCTTCGCCTTACTCAGAGGAACAGTGTGAAAAAGATCTATTAATGAGATTTAGGATATCTGTTCTTTTGCTTATTTTAGAGCACAGACTTACTTTGAAATTCCGTTAAAGGAAATCAACAAAAGTAAAATTTACTATAAATAAAAAATGAAATAAAAAGTAATTGGTTAATAGTCTCTTCAGCGTGAAAAGGTGATTCCACTCATCCACAGAGGATTAGTAGACTATGACTACTCAGGTAAAGGAAGATAGATGGGAGTGGTAGGAGTCACATCAGTTTTGTAGTCTTTGGTTTTGGGTACCTTTTGTGCCTTTAACTTTTCATTAGCCTTCTGCAATGAATCTTTCTGTGAAGCTATTTTAGAATCTTCAAACCTTTTGGAGGCTTCTGCATATCAACTAAAGTAATAAGTATCCCTTTCGGTTGGTTTAATTTGGGAACCCTTGATTTCAGCTGTACTTTTAAAAACAATAATTTTAATTGAAGTCTTACTCCCTTTTTATTTTTTTTTTCTTTTTTGGCCTTGCTTTGTGGCATGTGAAATCTTAGTTCCCCAGCCAGGGATCAAACCCACAGCCCTTACATTGGAAGTGCAGAGTTTTAACCATTGGATTGCCAAGGAAGTCCCTCAATTGTACTTCTTGAATGAATGACTTTGTCTAACTATGGAATGCTCTCCATAATGGCCATTGTAAATCGAGTTGTCTTTAGTAATATTTTGACATTTTTGTATGTATCTATAGCTTCTAGGGGAGAAGGCAATGGCAACCCACTCCAGTACTCTTGCCTGGAGAATCCCATGGGTGGAGGAGCCTGGTAGGCTGCGGTCCATGGGGTCACAAAGAGTCTGACATGACTGAGTGACTTTGCTTTCACTTTTCATTTTCACGCATTGGAGAGGGAAATGGCAACCTACTGCAGTGTTCTTGCCTGGAGAATCCCAGGGACAGTGGAGCCTGGTGGGCTGCCGTCTATGGGGTCGCACAGAGTCGGACATGATTGAAGCGACTTAGCAGCAGCAGCAGCAGCATAGCTTCTAGGACCACAGTTCTTAGACATAAAATAAGCAGGTGTGTCAGAAGGTAGAGCACTTAGTTCTTTTGAACTTGAGGAGTCTATCTAACAGGAATGTACCACTGGGTTGGAGATTTTGTAGTGTTTTATGTTTTACTGGGCTCCTCAATGCACAAAAATTTTCTGGAGGTTGGAGGGTAACCTCATATTGATCTTACCCACTCCTTAACCAATCTATCCTAGCATGGGAGTCTTCGGCTAGATGGCAAGCTCAAAGAGCTTTTAGGTGTTCAATCTAAACATATATTTTGCATCTTGGCCGTCTAAGATTCCCGTTAACAATAAATCTATTTCTTTTAACTTATGTGTATGTATATCAGCAGAAACCAACAATAACTAAAAGAGGAAACAGACCTGTGGATGCCAGCGGTAACCAAAGAAACGGTACTGTGGACTGACCGAGAGCTAAGAACCGGTGCTCTGTTAGAGCCTCCTGTTAGCCCAGGCTGCCCTGTTAACCCTGGACTGGAAAATTGATGAGTGCAGCAAGCTCAGATGCAAAGGGAGAACTCAGATTCAAGAGAAGCTTACCCATGAACTTCAGAAGCAGCAAGAGGGAATTCCCTGGTGGTCCAGTGACTGGAATTTTGACTTCCACTCCAGGGGGCACAGGTTCGATCCCTGGTCCAGGAAATAAGACTCTGCATACCCAAAAAAGGTTTCAGTGGTGCCAGTGCCTGTGTTTTTCGTTGTCCTTGAGGATGTTAGTAGACTCCCTTGGATCCTATTTTCATCACTAAACTGTTAAAGAACAAATTCAATGAAGAAAATTTTAAAGATCTTATTGGCCTTAAATTCATAAGTCAGACAGCATACAACCTATGAGACCTGAATGAGCTCCAAAGAGTTATGCAAGGCAAGAGAGTTCATAGACAGAAAGGAGCATGAACAAGGAAATTATACTAGGCAAAAAGATATGGGTTGTTGCAAGGTTGGTTTCCTTATAAAGGATGACAGGGGGTTATCAGGTAGATTACCTAACTAGTGCTGATCAGGAAATTCCTGATAGACTGGGATTGTTAAAAATTCCATTTCTGGCAAATCCAAAACTTTAAGTTTTATTTTGGAGCTTAGCATCAGTTACTCCATGTTGGGGCTGCCGTCTGGTCTTTAAAAGCCCCATCGGTGAGCTTTAACAAGGCTCACCTAGTGGTTGAGCAAGTGGTGTTATTTGCCAATCTGTGGAATCCTGGAGGAGTAGGTTTGTGGGTACAGAGACCGCTCGAAGAAAGACTGAAGCCACATCAGGAGACTGCCCAGCGCCTGTAGGAGCAAATGTCCTCTATCAACAACACCAGAGAACCGGGAGGGGGTGGAGCCAATGCTACAAAGACCACCTGCTCCCACTGGAGCACATGTGCAGCTGTGCCAAGGGGCCAGGGAGCTGTCCTGGTTGTCTTCTGGTAGATGCATCCTAGTGCCAGGCCTCAGCATGTTCCCAAACTGATTTTTCAGTAGGAGGGATGTTCCATTTTTGACCAGAGGCTCTGCTCCACTTGTTTGAACCAACCCAGGTTCTTTTTCAATGTCCCAGCCACCAAGGATGGAAACAGAGAGTGGATTCTGGCATCAGAGAGCTATTGATGAGATGGAAGAGAAACCAAAGGCACAGTATAACTAAGGAGGGTCCAAGGGGTGATATATAAAAAGTATAATTGTTAAGGACATGGTACAAAACCTCAAGGCTAGAGATATTGGAAATGGTAAAAACAAAGCAACAGGCCCCAAATGGAGTAGCTCATGCTAAGTGCCAAGCCACCAAAATAAAACTTAACTAAAAGCTTTGACTCTGCCAGAATTGAAATGTTAAAACAAGTCCCAGACCATCAGGAATTTCCTGATCAGCATTAGTTAGGTAATCTGCCTGCTAGACCCCTGCCATTCCCTTATAAAGGAAAGTAACCTTATAATCAACCCACTTTTTTTGCCTTATATAACTTCCCCATTCCTGCTCCCTTCTGCCTATAAAAGTCTTTTGTTTTATAAAGCTCCTCAGAGCTCCTTTCTATCTGCTAGGCTGGCTGATTTATGAATTGTTGAAGAAAGCCAAGAAGCTCTTTAAAATTTACTCCATTGAATTTTGTTTTTTAACAGGAAGCTATTACCACTTCTAGAAGCAGATTACCTGACAGAAGCGGTAGCCTTCAGCTTAGGGACATACTCAGTCCATAGTCCAGCATACAGTGATCTGGGGGAGCAAGTTCCTAAACTTGAGCTTCCTTCTGATCTGTCAGGGCCTGCCACTGGCATAACCCTACTGGAAGCTGGAGGGCAGTCCAAGAAGGTCAGCTTCCCAAGTCTTAAGGCAGGGTTCAGAAGAACCAAGAGTGAATATGGTGGTTGCGGGACAGCACTGGGGGACAGAACGCAACTGGAAAATATCCAACACACCCAAAAGGAAGATAGGAACTGTTCATCTACGCCTAATATGTCCATTAATTTCCTTTTGAAATATGTGAAAAGAAAATAAAAATGAAGTCAGTATTGCTAAGAGCACTCACCCACATGGAGACAAGAGGGCATTGAGGAAGTAGGACTTATATCCATCTCAGCCAGGATGGAATCTGAACTTTTGACCGCTTATTGACTTAAAGCAGGCACACAGAACATCTACACAATATTCCAGAAACCCAAGACACTTATCAGAACCTTTCCCTAAATAACTTATGACAGTCTATCCCTTAAAGGCAAATATTCCCTTTTTACATTAGACCCAATCATAATTCTTACAAGACAACCTTAACAATCTCGTGGTTTCTGCCTTTCTAAGCCCCTGATTCTTTCTCTTCTTTGGAACATTCTTTTGGTTTTACCCAAGACTGTGTCTCCCAAGTTGCAATTCCCCAGATCCCAAATAAAGCTCTTTGTTCTGTGGACACAGAAAAATGAGGATTGCTAAGCCAAAGAGCATTGCTCACCATCCAATTCTGCAAGGGTTAAGTTGTAACCCACTGCAGTTGCTGACCTGACAGTTAAAAACAGACCCCATAGATAGCGAAAGTCGCTCAGTCATGTCCAAATCTGCGACTCCATGGACTATGCAGTCCATGGAATTCTCTAGGCCAGAATACTGGAATATTCTTTCCCTTCTTCAGGGGATCTTCCCAACCCAGGGATCGAACCCAGTTCTTCCACATTGCAGGCAGATTCTTTACCAGCTGAGCCACAAGGGAAGCCCAAGCCCATAGATAGTCAGATGTATATTTCAGGAAGAATTTTAATGGCCCTGGATTTTTTTTTTAATCTTCCCATACATAGAAATGCACTAAAACCATTAACTTGAGACATCTGTTCTGTATGATCTGCAATATTTTCTTCTTTTGATATATGCATTTGAAATTTTGTACCAAGACATATGGGTTTCCCAGGTGGCTCAGACAGTAAAGAATCCTCTACAATGCAGGAGACCCAGATTCAATCCCTAGGTCAGGAAGATCTGCTGGAGAAGGGAATGGCTGCTACCCACTCCAGTATTCTTACCTGGAGAAGTCCATGGACAGAAGTGGGCTACAGTTCACAGGGGTGCAAAGAGTCACAGGGTTGCAAAATTTGAGAGACTAACACATACCCACCAAGACATATGCTTGACTACACGTATTTCCTTGTCAAAATCATATATAAACTGGTTTCTCCCCTCTTTCTTCAGAGCAGTTCCTCAGAGCCAACTGAGGGGCTCTTTCCTGGACTTTAGTCTTCAAAAGGACCCCCAAATAAAACTCCAACTCACAACTCTTTCATCGTGTGTCTTTCTATAAGTCAACAGTTCTTTGCAACATTGGTACTGATTACTGTGGGACAAATAATGTTCCTGATAACTAGTCTCCACAGGGATGGAACTCAAGGTGGCTGGGACAGCTGGAGTGGGGCTGGAGGTGCTGAACATTCATAACCATCCACCGAAAAGAGATTTTTGTTTTGTCTGAGAACAAAATGTTCCCATCAAAGAGGAGCTTGAGCAGGTCCTGTGTTTGGAGTGGACTTCCCAGGTGGTACTAGTGGTACAGAACCAATGCAGGAAATGCAGGTTCAATTCCTGGGTTGGGAAGATCCCCTGGGGCAGGAAACGGCAACCCACTCCAGTATTCTTGCCTGGAGAAATCCCATGGACGGAGGAGCCTGGTGGGCTACAGTCTATAGGGTTGCAAAGAGTTGGATACGACTGAAGTGACTTAGCACTACTCAGCAGGACAGCAGCTAACATGGACAGTGCCTGGACTGCTATGGTCCAACAGGTCCAGCAGATCAGCACTCCAGCGTTTGCAGAGCTCAGGAGCAGACTCCTCCTTCTGCTCTGTTCAGACAGCAGCTCTGTTCTGAAGTCCTGCCCAGCTTCTTGAAGCTCAGCCCACCTCTGCTGCTACCTGATTTCTCTGAGAGTCACCGCACAGAGCCTGCAGCAAGGCGATCTCTCCCTCCTTTGCTGGGAGCCTGTCCTTGGATCTCTGGTTCCTGAGAGCTTTACTTCCCTTCACGTTGGGCCGCTTGACTTGGCAGGAGCCAGGGCCAAGCTTCTCCAACTTGAATGTGCATATGAATACAAATCACTTGTGGTTACTCTGGTGTAACCGGTTGTTAAACTGCAGATTCCACTTTGGGAGCTCTCTGGAAGCTGGTAAAGACTAAAGAGGAAAACTTAAAACTTAGACTCAGCTAGAAATAACTTCATGCTCATTCTGCTTCTGTAAGATATAGTTATAAGATGCTCTGATAAGTATGGAATGTTCTGTTTCTGCTTCTACAAGTTTGTTTGGAAATTCCCTGCACATAACCCATAACAACTCCCACACTCTGTAACTGCCTGTAGCCCATAGCAACCAGGTAACCAATCAACCAGTGCCAACTGTAATTGTGTGTACTGACCCCGTAAGAATAAAGCTCACCCTGAACTCGGAAGGCCCCAGAACTAGAGGGCGTTAGCTCGTCTGGGACTGCCGGCTTAATAAACCTGAGTTCTCCAACCCTCCATGTGTGGTGCTTAGTTTCTCAACGGTTCAACTTCTGCAACAAGCCTATTTCTTGAGAAACTCGCAAGTGTGCCCACGTTGTGTTCCTATACCAGGCTTTGAGTAGGAAAAAACTGTTACTGTAAATCATTGACTTTTAATTTTTGCTGCTTAGTATAATCTCCTGGCTTGGAAAAGATCCGTTTGCATTCCAATCCCAAAGAAAGGCAATGCCAAAGAATGTTTAAACTACCATACAATTGCACTCATCTCACACACTAGCAAAGTAATGCTCAAAATTTTCCAAGCCAGGCTTCAGTAATACATGAACCATGAACTTCCAGATGTTCAAGCTGGAAAAGGCAGAGGAACTAGAGATCAAATTGCCAACATCTGCTGGATCATGGAAAAAGCAAGAGAGTTTCAGAAAAACATTCTTCTTCTGCTTCGTTGACTATGCCAAAGCCTTTGACTGTGTGGATCACAACAAACTGTGGCAAATTCTTGAAGAGGCGGTAATACCAGACCACCTTATCTGCCTCCTGAGAAATCTGTGTGCAGGTCAAGAAGCAAAATTAGAACTGGACATGGAACAATGAACTGGTTCTAAATTGGGAAAGGAGTACGTCAAGGCTGTATATTGTCACCCTGCTTATTTAACTTCTATGCAGAGTACATCATGTAAAATGCTAGGCCAGATGAAGAACAAGCTGAAATCAAGACTGCCAGGAGAAATATCAATAACCTCAGAGACGCAGATGACACCACCCTTACGGCAGAAAGCGAGAAGAACTAAAGTGCCTCTTGATGAAAGTGAAAGAGGAGAGTGAAAAAACTGGCTTAAAACTCAACATTCAAAAACAAAGGTCATGGAATTCAGTCCCATCACTTCATGGCAAATAGATGGGGAAATAAGGGGCTCCAGAATCACTGCATATGGTGACTGTAGCCATGAAATTAAAAAACGCTTGCTCCTTGGAAGAAAAGCTATGACAAACCTAGACAACATTTTAAAAAACAGAGACATTACTTTGCCCACAAAGGTACATCTAGTCAAAGCTATGGCTTTTCCAGTAGTCGTATATGGATGTGAGATTTGGACTATAAAGAAAACTGAGCACTGAAGAATTGACGCTTTTGAACTGTGATGTTGAAGACACTTGAGAGTCCCTTGGACTGCAAGGAGATCCAACCAATCCTAAACGAAATCAGTGTTGAATATTCAGTGGAAGGACTGATGTTGAAGCTGAAACTCCAATACTTTGGCCGCCTGATGTGAAGAGCTGACTCATTGGAAAAGACCCTGATGCTGGGAAAGATTGAGGGCAGGAGGAGAAGGGGACAACAAAGGATGAGATGGCTGGATGGCATCACCAACTCGATGGACATGGGTTTGATCAAGCTCTGGGAGTTGGCGATGGATAGGGAAGCCTGGTGTGCTGCAGTCCATGGGGTCGCAGAGTCAGACACGACTAAGCTACTGAATTGAACTGACAATCCTCTGTGGTGGCTTCCCAGATGGTAAAGAATCCGTCTGCTAATGCAGGAGACTCAGGAGACACAGGTTTGATCCCTGGATCAGGAAGATCCCCTGGAGGAGAAAATGGCAACCCACTCCAGTATTCTGTGAAGGACAGGGAAGCCTGGCATGCTGCAGTCCATGGGGTCGCAAAGAGTCAGACATGACTGACCAACTGAACAACAACAACAACCAGTATTCTTGCCTGAAAAATCCCATGGACAGGTGATCCTGGCAGGCTGCAGTCAATGGGGTCGGCAAGAGTTGGACAAGGCTGAGTGATTGCGCATGCATGCATAATCCCCTGGGGAGTTTCTCAATTAAGTGCAAAACTGTGGGTGGGACCTAGGTGTTCCTACTTCTTTAACTACCCAGCTGGTCACAAAGTGTAGCCAGGGTTGACAACCTGAGGATGAAGGATCCTTCCTTTTACACAGATTCCCTGCAGCATTGCTGAAGGGTTTTATTCATTTGCTTGTTCTCAAAGAGCTCTTAGTTCTTGAACCAGGGACAGAACCCAGGCCCTAGCAGTGGAAGTGTGGAGTCCTAATCACTGGACCACCAGGGAATTTCCTTTACCTCCTATTTTGAAATGTGAAAAGATAAGTTTTGGTATATTGAGGCGGGGGTGGGAGTTGCGGCGGGGCTCTGGACTGTGGCCAAAGAAAGATCAGAGTGTACAACTGAGAATCAGCTGTGGCCAAGTGACAGAAAGAAAACTGTCCTGATGGCTGAAGGAAAGTTACAGGGCTTAAAATAGCATGGAGTTAAAACTCCCCTCCAGGTTCTCCCCACCATTCTATGCAAAACAAAGAACTGTCTCACCCAGAAAAAAAAAAAAAAGAAAAAGAGGACATTAAGGCTGATACGCCTGGCTCCCAGCCGGTCCGGCCTCTGGCCGATCTCCAAAATTCCTTGCCCCAGCCATTTAAGAGATAACTACTCCGAACAACCTTGGAGAATAAGCCCCCATAATACAGTAGCTTTCCACATATATGCCTACATATACTTACTCTTTTCTTGGGTTAGTGCAGCAGCTCACTAATCTGACTGCTGTCCCTTCTCGCGTCATGAAAGGTGATCTGTTCCTGTAAAGTGCTGGTCTCGTTCTTTTTTCAAACCTCGCCTTCTCTAACTCCCTTACCTTACAATGGGATTGTCCACTCCTAGTCACAAACTCAGCCCTGGTTCATGGGGGAAAACAAGGAATTGTTATTTCCAAGTCGCTAAATCTCCCAATGACCACCAGGGAGCCGATATCGGATGCAAAAGCAAGAGAGTTTTTATTACCAAGCTTGAGCTGGGGCTCCTACTGTTACCGACTCTGCAGCTATAGGGAGGAGCCCCAGGTTTTGGATTATATTGCTTATATAGGGACTGTTCATGAAAAAAAGAATTTCTAGGTAGGGGAACGCCTGATTGGTCACTTTCTTTCGAAGGGTTGTGTGTTGGTTTCTGATTGGTCCCTATTACCTAGGTAAACCACAAGTTCTTGAACGTTAAGTCAGGAGATTCTCGTCTGGGGTCAGATTGGCTCGTGGGTGGTGGGGTGAGGTCAGGGGATTTCCAAAGGCTCTTTTCCCGGAACATTCCAAAATGGAGTTTTTCTCTTAACAAAATGGAGTAGCTTAGGTTCTTCAGAATAAAAACATGTGTTCTCTTTTACAAAGATGATGTTTGAATTTTAAAAGTACTTTCTAACATAGCAAAGAAATACTGATACTTTAAGTAGTACTAAAAAAGATTTTAAAGTGGAATTCAGCCTCTCCTCCCTTGCCAGGAATTCATACACATCCTTCCTCCATCCCTAACACTCTAAAAGCCCTCCTTTGTCTTCCTCCAAAAAGATGATGGTATGCCTTTGGATCCAGGGATAAAGACAGGATCAGGAAGGCTCTCCTGGAGAGCTGAATCTTTATTGGTAATGGGTAGGGGATCCATCTTTGGGTCAGGTCATAGGAATGGGAAAGAGAGACTATGAAATCTGTTTTTATTTATTGCTGCATCCCAAGTGTTGTTGGATGGCAGGGATACTAAATATACTAAATGATAACCGTTGAGGGGTGTGGGATGGGCCAGCAACTCAGTGATAAAAGGATTTATTGAGTCAGAGTGAAGGTACCAAGTGAGATTTATTGGGTACACTGCAAGGGTGCAGCAATAGAGACCCAGAAGTGTCTGCCTCTGGTAGGGGAGAGAAATTGGGCTTCTTTTATGGTCCATTCTGGTCACCCTTTGGTTGATGTTCCGTATCATTGCTCAATCTTTCTGGACCGCTAACTGCTTGTGGCTGCTAGTGATTTTTCCTTGGGGGAGGGTATGACTGTCTTATCTTGAAATGACTTCTCAAGCCTAAGATGACTGTTCTATTGTTAAGTTCCACAATAACCTCTGGACTGAGAAGGAAGTTTGAGACCCAAAAAACGAAGCAAGCAACTCTGTAGAGAGCAATTATGAAATATGTTGTGGGTAATTTGCCTACAGAAAGGATCAGGCAGGCGACCACCCAGAGGCATTAGGAGCTATACTCAATGTTGCTGAAAGAGGTAAGGATTCACACTGAATTGGTTGATTGAAGCCAGGATGCTTTGTCTCAAAAGGTGTAAACACTAAAGAAAAGGTGCAAACACAAACCATACCATCAACTGGAACATCTCTGAGCCGTGCGTTGCACTTCACTAAGGGAGTGAGAGCGCTCTCTGCAGGCTGCTCAGCCCTTTCTGGCAAGGCAGCCGCTTCACAGAGTTGGCCAACCCCTGGAATCCCACTGAGGCTTGATATTGGATGTAATATTAACAATAGCACTTTGTTAAGCCTGTCCTATTTTATTAGTAAGATAAGTGAGTACTCATATGAGGATGGGCAACTCGGGTCTTAAGGTCACATACAGGGCTTTGGTAGTCAGGAGCTCTGTTTTCATTTGGGCCAAAAGCCAACTAGGAGTTGCCATTTGAAGAGGGTGTTTCTGGCAGCTGCCTTTGATATTCACATGTCCCAAACTCAAGGGGCCTATGTATTCAAATAGCAGTCTCTTGTTGCTGTAGGCTCCAATTATCACGGCAAGTCTCTATGATACATAGCTCCAGAGCTGGCAAGCATCATTGGTCCCAATGACAGGGCCCATCCCAACATATCTAGCACAACCTCTAGAGTCTGCTGTTTTTAGGAGCCCCATTCATAGATGGCTGTCTTGCAGGTAACCTTGACATAAAGGACATTTGGTATCTGTTGGTTCTGATAGCTAAACAGGCCTAACAGTTAGCTTCTTTCTTGTTGGTGGAAGCTGCCAAGGACAGCAGCTTTTGGTTGACTTTATCAGGGATACTCCTCCAATGACTTGCGCAGGTGGCTCATAGAAATGGCATTTTTGAGCAGGTCTTGCATCTCATCAGGATTGTCAAGCCTTCTTGCGTGTCATAAGATCTATGACCTCATGTAGAGACTGGTTAAGGCCAGCTTGTTGGTCAGATCAGTAACGAGGATGTCAACACAGTGGATGAAAAGTAATTCTTGAGAGGGACTTCCCTGCTGGTCCAGTGGTTGGGAGTCGTCCTGTCCCCTTATGTGCAGGGGACACAAGTTCTGGTCAGAGAACTAGGATCCCACATGCTGAGGGGCAACTAAGCTCACACTCTGCATCTACTAAGCCTGCACGACAGAACTATTGAGCTCTCGAAATATTTTTTTGAACAAGTAATTCTGAGGATAACTGGGTTGTTGCAGATTGAGGCCTACCACTGGTGGCATATTGCAGAGGAATGAGGTATTGCTAGGACTGAATTGTGTCCCCCCTAAATTAACAGGTTGAAGTCCTAACCTCCGGTATGACTGCATCTGAAGTTGTAAAATGAGAAATGAAGACAGAGTGTGAAAGTGTGCTCCTTCTTCAAGACAAAGGAAGAATAACCCCTAAAATGATTGAGATCAGGGTCACCACTTCAGTTTCAGACAGACCAGACAACTCCCACAGAACCCATGGGGGCAGAGCCACTTAGAGGTTTGGGAGCAAGACTCCCCTAGAGCTCTGATAAGCTGGTGTATCCAGAAGGTGGGACTATCACCCCTAATCCTGGAGAGCAGAGAACTGAGCCAGAATTATTCTTGAGCCTTAAGATCTCACTTAACTAAGTTTTGAACTTGCTCAGGACCAAGCACATTTTCTTTCCCTTTGGATTTCTCCTTTTGGGAATTGAAATGTGAGATAATACACATTGGTGTCTGCCCCTAGTTCCTAGCACAGAGCCCCTTAAGTCCTTGTAATTTTCGAAGTGGTAAGAGCACCAGGAGCACCTTTGGTTCTAATATTTGGTCTTTGACCCTGGTTCCTGACACAGGGTTCCTGAAATCTTTGTAATTTACTAAGTGATAGGAATATTGCTTTATTATTTTTTGGGGGGGGCGGAATCTGACCCATGCCTCCTCCACTGGGAGCAGAGTCTTAACCATTGGACCACCAAGGAAGTCTCATCTTTCATTCTAATAAAGCAACTCTGCGTAGGCTCCTGGATAAGGGCTGGTCAGGGGAAAGACAAAACCATGGTTAAAGCTTGAGATTTTCAGCTCCCCTACCCCCACCCCATTCTCTTGATAATGGAGATGCCTGCATGATGAAGCCTCCATAAAAAAACAATAATATCAGGTTCAGAGAGCTCCTCAGAGCGTGACACATCCTAACTCCACAGACAGCAGTTCTTGTGCTCGGGACCCTCTGAGATCTTACTCTATGTATCCATCCTCATAACCTTTTATTAAAAAAAAAGAAAATGTAAGTAAACTGTTTTCCTGAGTTCTGTGAACCACTCTAGCAAATTAAACCCAAAAGGGGGTTGTTGGAACCTCTGATCTACAGCTGGTTAGTCAATAGGGCAGGTGATAACCTGGGCTTGGAACTAGTATCTAAAGTTGGTGTGTATCTTGTGAGACCAATCGCTTAACCTGTGCAGTTTGACACTGTCTCCAGAGTGTCAGAACTGAGCTAAATTGTGGGTCACTCAGCTGGTTTTGCAGAGAATTAGTGTGGGGAAATTACCCACATTTGGTGACCCCAAATGTCAGAAGGGAAATGTTCTGTGTGAATAGTAAAGAAGACCCAGGAGAGGGACTTCCCCAGTGGCCCAGTGGTTAAGACTTTGCTTTTCAATGCAGTGGGTACAGGTTCGACCCCTGGTAGGGGAACTAAGATCCCACATGCCTCACGACCAAAAAACCAGACATAAAACTGAAGTAGTATTTTAACAAATTCAATAAAGACTTAAAAAAAAATGATCTCCATTTAAAAAAAAGTTTAATAGAAAAAAAAGACCCGTTCTTGGGGTTTAAAAAAAAAAAAAAAGACACAGGAGAGAAACACAGGAGGGAAGAACTGTGGGTTTTTCTCGACATCCAATGTCTATACCCTATAAACACGCAAAACTGTATTTGGGAAGCATATAACCTGTCTGATTTTACGGGTTCATAGCTGAAGAGGAATCGCCTCAGCTTGAATTTGACCTATATCTGACTTAGATAATGTTTAGATGAGACTTTGGACTTCAGACTTTAAATCTAAAGCGAATTAAGACTTTGGGGCTGCTAGGATGGAATTATTTTGTAAATGAAAAGGACCTGAATTTCAGGAAGCCAGAGGCAGAATGTATGGACTGAATGTCTGTGTTTTTGAAATTCATGTGTTAAAGCCCTAATCACCATAATCCACCTAAGGGTGATCCTATGTAGAGTTGGGCTTTGGGGAAGTAACTCAAAATAGATTAGTTTATGTGGGTAGGGCACTCATGATGGACTTAATGTTCTTATTAGAAGAGGAAGGGACTTCACTGATGTCCAGTGGCTAAGACTCTATGATCCCAATGCAGTGGGCCTGGGTTCCATACTGGGTCAGGGAACTATATCCCACACGCTGCAACTAAAGATCCTGCACACTACAACAAAGATCAAAGATCCCAAATGCCGCAACTAAGATCTGGTGAAGCCAAATAAATAAAAACAAATACTGGAAAAGAAAAAGGAGGAAGAGACAGCTGCTCTCTTTCTCTGCAATACAAGGATATAGCAAGGAAGCAGCTGGCTGCAGCCAGGACTCAAAGGATTCGTACCAGAACCTGACCATGCTGGCAACTTGATCTTGGATTTCCCAGCCTCTGAGGAATAAATGTTTGTTAAGCCACCACTCTATGGCATTTTGTTACAGCAAGTCCAACTAAGACAGCTGCTAAAGATATGTCCCTCCCAATCCCCTTCTTCCCCAAAAGGGATCAGGCCCAGTTATCTTTACTCTTCAAAGAATATCTCCCTTATTATGCAAACTCTTTCAGGTAACAAAAGGGAAACAAACTCCCAAATTAATTTTGCTTAGCAAATTGAATTCAGTTCTGTACTTCAAAAATAAGATACAATCACCATGAGAAAAGAGATTTTATTCCAGGAACACAAGAAAACTTCAATTATTTGGAAACCCGCCAGCAAAATTGATACAAAAAGAGTAAAGGATAATGAAATTTTACCAAGAGATTTTTAAAGTTTTTGATAGAACTTGGCATCCATTCCTAATGAAAACTTAAGTATGATAACTTCCTACAGTATGTGTACACTACATGTCAAGTACTGTTTCGAGTGCCTTACACTTATAAATGAATTTTATCCTCAAGGCCCTATGAGGTAGCTCCATTTTACACATGGAAGACAAAAGGAAGGGCACTCATGATAGAGTTTATGTTCTTATTAAAAGGGACTTCCCTGGTGGTCCAGTAGCTTATGCAAGATTACACATCTAAGGAAAGTGATGGAGGCAGGATTTGAACCTAGGTTTCCAGGCACAAAATCTGTGCTCTTTACCACTGTAACATATTGCTCCTTCTAAAAATAGGAATAGAAGAAAACTTCCTTAACACAGTATTTATCAGAAAGAATGAGGGTGAACCACATATACAACTGTGACATGCTGAAAAACCTTTCTGGAAATTAGGAACAAGACATGGAATATGCCTGTTATTCAGTGTTCAACTTATTTTTTTTTAAATATTCATGCTATTCAACGTAAGTGGCATACAGATTGGAAATTAAGAGAACACTAACCGTTACTGTTTTATTGTATACCTAGAAAAGCTAGGAAATGAAACTAAATAATTCTTCAAACCCAAATTAATTAAATGAGGTAACTGGATCCAGGTAAAAATGTTTTTAAATCAGTTAACTTTTAAAATACTAGCAATAGCCAATAGAAATTGAGGTGTAGTGTTCAAATGTAGCTCCTTTTCCTCCAACCAAGAGCCTGAGTGCTTTCCTAGGAAGTGAGGACATTCATTTCTATTGAGAACTTACTGGGGCTGCTGGTGGTCAGCTCACAGTTATGAGCAGTGCTGGACCTGTCCCCTCAGAGACTCAGTGTGGTAGGGTATGAGCAGAACCAGAAGATAACAAATTAAAACATTCAACAGACAAGAGTTTCTTAAGATATGACCAGCCACATTCAAATCAGAGTTGAGAGCTGGACCCGTGTGTTCATATGGGGTCTCCCCTGGAACCTGGGAGTTTCCAAAGTAAAACACTTAAAAAAAATAAAGTCCGGGATCTTAAAGGTTCAAAGGACACAGACTGGCAAACAGGAAGAAAAGCTTTTCTTCCTAGAGACCACAAGTGGTGAGGGTCTAAATTAAACCAAGCTTTAAAAGGGCCATACTCAAGAGGTAGGAAGAATGACTTAGTCTTAGAGGATGACTTTATATAAACGGTAAAATGGAGGAGATCCAGTGGTTCAAACAGTCCAGGACTTTGTGCCTTCATTTCTGAGGGCACAGGTTCTATCCCTGGTTGGGGAACCAAGATCCTGCAAGCTGCCTGATGCAGCCAAAAAAAGAAAAAGGAAAAGGAAACCTATAAGCACGTGAAACATGTAGTCCTTATTTCCCCAAAAGGAGGAGGAAGATTCCACTGTTACTCTAACTCTTCCACCTTTGTGACCAGCAGCGAGCATTTGGAGATGGTCTATATTTTTTTTTTTCTAATTTTTTTTCTTTATGGTAGCCACACTGTGTGGCATGTGGAATCTTCATTCCCAAACCAGGAATCAAAACTCATGCCCCCCATTTTGGGAGCTCAGAGCCTTAACCACTGGACCACCAGGGAAGTCCTGGGATGGTATACATGGAACAGGTGGTTCCAAGTAGAGATCAAGATGAACATAATTATATAGAAACTTTAACCTAAAGTTTCTTGCTGTCTTAGAGAATCATGTCTTAAGAAGCAGACCGAGCCAGACCTGAGTGCTTCTCTCCAGCGTGAGTTCGCTGGTGGTGATTGAAAGTAGAACGCTGACTGAAGGCTTTCCCACACTCGATACATTCATAGGGCTTCTCTCCAGTATGAACTCTTTGGTGCACGGTGAGTTGTGAGCTATCACGAAAGGCTTTCTCACAATCTTTGCATTTATAGGGCTTCTCCCCAGTATGGGTTCTCTGATGTACCATAAGGCTAGAATTATGAGTGAAGACCTTTCCACACTCATTACATTCATAAGGTTTCTCACCAGTGTGAATTCGCTGATGAATAATGAGGTACGAGTTTTGATTGAAGGATTTTCCACAATCATTGCATTTATAGGGCTTTTCACCGGTGTGAAGTCGCTGATGTCGAGTGAGACATTTACTCAGACTGAATGCCTTACCACACACATTACATTCAAAAGGTTTTTCTCCAGTATGAATTCGCTCATGGTCAGCAAGTTGAGAAATCTGACTGAAGGCTTTCACACATTTGCTACACTTGTATGGTTTTTTCCCGGTATGGAGACTCTGATGTCGAGTAAGACATTTACTCCGACTGAAGGCCTTGCCACATTCATTACACTCATAAGGCTTCTCCCCAGTGTGGATTCTCTGATGGTCAATAAGATTTCTGTTAGAACAGAAAGCTTTCCCACACTCCTCACACTTGTAAGGTTTCTTACCAGTGTGAAGTACCTGATGGCGGATAAGGCTTTTATTCCGACTAAAGAGTGCTCCACACTCATTGCATCCATATGGTTTTTCCCCAGTATGAGTTCTCTGGTGGTCAAAGAGTTTGGAACTTTCATTGAAAGCTTTTCCACATTCATTACATTTATATGGTTTCTCCCCAGTATGAAGTCTCTGGTGTTGAATGAGATGGGAGCTGTGGCGATAGGTCTTTCCGCAATCACTGCATTCATAAGGTTTTTCCCCTGTATGGATTCTGAGGTGGACAATGAGCTGAGAGGTCTGCCTAAAGGTCTTGCCACACTCAGTACACTCATATGGTTTTTCTCCAGTGTGGATTCTCTGATGCCCAATGAGGTGTGAACTCCAATTAAAAACTTTACCACATTCATCACACTGATATAATTTCTGTCCCTTCAGAACTCCCTGATGTTTTGAGAGACCGGAGGACAGATCTGGATGTCCCCCAAGTTTCTTATACTCATCACATCGATCCTTTGTGGATTTCTCTTTATCCTCCTGTGTTATCTCTAAGAAATCACTTTCTAGTCTGGTTCCTTCTTCATCTGAGGGTTGAACTTTTAGTTTTTCTAAAGCTTCTTCACAGGCAGTCCCAGCTTCTGGTCCTCCAAGAATCAGTCTACAAAGTATGCCTGAGGTCCTGTCAGCTGACTTTGACTCTTCAGAAATGTCCTGCTTCGGAGACAACTGTGAACTTGCCATCCTGTTTTCACCTGCTGCCAAAAGACAGAAGAAAACAATTGTCACTCACTTCTTGTCCTGTTGAGGAAATGAACTGTCAGGAGTCTATGTAGCTTAAAAAAAAATTCACATTGAGGGTACGGAATAAGGAGACACACTGAGAACAGGAGGGAAAAAGCAAAGCTATCAGGACAGAGGGATGTGGAGCCAGCACAGCCAGGTGAGCAGACCAACTGAAAGGCAAGAGACCAGACTGTAAAGAACAGTGTGATCTCCTGGAAGTCACTTAGATGTGGGTCTCCTTAGTAAAATTATTATCTCTCGGGTCCACTCCAACCATGACACTGTACGGCTCCACAGTTCACAGCAAAGATGTCGAGGAGAGTGGTGGTAAATACTTTAAACTAAATATGAAAAACATGTAGGCAAACATGAGAGTTAAAGGGAATATGTGTTACGAGGGCACGATCAGGAAAAAGTGCACAAAAAGGAGTGATTCTGGTATGAAAGAATAGTAACAATATTTGGAGAAGCTATGGGTTCAAAAAGGCTGGGAAAATGTACTGAAGGAGAGAGTGAAAGTGAAAGTGAAGTGGCTCAGTCATGTCCGACTCTTTGTGATCCCATGGACTGTAGCCTACCAAGCTCCTCCCTCCAAGGGATTCTCCTGGCAAGAGTACTGGAATGGGTTGCCATTTCCTTCTCCAGGGGATCTTCCTGACCCAGGGATTGAACCAGGGTCTCCCACATTCCAGGTAGACACTTTAACCTCTGAGCCACAAGGAGAGAGTAGAGCTCTAAAATTGGTGACGTCCTAGTCTCCGGAGCACTGGGCTAGGAGGTGCCAGTAGGTACTCCTATGAAACTTAACAAAGGCAATAATTTGAAATATAAATCAAAGTACATGTTTTGTAGCTTGATAACCTGGAATCATAATGAGACTGAACAGCTGAGTATTTGCTTTTGAATTCTGGAATTTAATATAAAAGCTGGGAAAGGCAGAGCATTCATGGTCATAGGTAAACACAAAAATATTGGTTCCTTTCAATCACATCTTAACCAGGCTACAAGCTATCATACCATCTCAGCATATGGAAAATGAAAGGTATCTGGTCCTTTAATTCTAAGCCCACCCTCTCCAGAGTAGGTTACTGTCCTAGACCAGTCAACCCCAGAACCTCCTCTGACAACAGCCCCTTTCAGGAAGCAGCCCTGCCCTAGTCTTTCTGAAGGGGAAGCTGAGAAAACCATGTTTTGTGCAAAGCAACCCAAATCATCCCAGGATGGACAAGGACCAAGACTAGGTGACTGGACCAGGGCCAAGCACCAGACCCAAGTGCAGCTTATAAAGTAGTCATCAGCTCTGGGTAACCTGGAACAAAGTTCTGCCCAAAGAAATATGATATTTAATGGCTGAACCACCAATGGAGTCCCTTTCTACATAAATTCTGAACTGAATGTAGGACAAAATGAAGGAAATTACAAGTAGTAGCTCAAGTTGAAATGATGCATGGAGAGAAGAAATCCATCAGGAACCCCAGGAAACAGAACATATGAGGAAATAGGAAGTCTAATGAAGAAAGAGCTTGGAGGGGGACAAAAGATTCAGAGTAAAGAGAATGGCCATCAGTGAGAATAGAAAAACAGATACACAGGACACGGCTGTCTTACAACACTGCCGTAAAAATCCTTTTACTTCTGCTGCTGGGTTGGAAAGATTCCTTGGCGCAGGGAAAGGCTACCCACTCCAGCATTCTGGCCTAGAGAATTCCATGGACTGTATAGTCCATGGGGTCACAAAGAGTTGGACACGACTGAGCAACTTTCACTGTCACTTTTCTGCTGCTGAGGCTCCCAAGTCCTCACAAAGCTTTGTTTCCCAAAGCCTGGTCTGGCTGGTGAGTCTAACCCTTCAGTCTTATTCTAAGTAACTTAGCTCGTGACTTACAGTAATTGAATGGCTCTCTATCCCTTCCAACTACAAACTCAACTAAACCAGCTCACTTCAATTAATAAGGAAGTACAGAGAACCGTCTGAGCCATCAGGGAAGTCACAGAGAATGTTAATAACTATCAAAGTGAGTGATGATATAGAGAGATTCATTATACTATTTTCTCCATTCTCTTTATATTTTCATAATTAAAAGAATAAGAACATAGCAAAGAAAATGTAAAGAAGCTAGACTCTAAGTTATTCGGGAGCAGAGTCATTACCCAATGGGGCCAGGCTGCAGCAATTTTCCAGCATGATGTTCCAGTACAGGGCTCTCTGGCTGAGTGCTGTACCTTTCCACTTCTTCAGAGTATAGTTCACAGACAGAAACTCCAACTCTGCAGCCTCCTGGAATGACAAGCTTCTACTGCTCAGGGACATTCGCAGCCTGAGGGGCAGAGTCAACAAGGGTACCAAGACAGGGTTGAGACCCTGGGGCCAAAGGGGTGGTGGGACAGAAAGAAGCTGGGAGGACACAGTAATAAAAGGACACGTTCAGGGTAAGATAACAGTCCATGAACTCAGTGGACAGGACCAAGTCCAGGGGAAGCAGTTAGGAAGAGAAGTCACAGGAGCAGACTCTGAATGGGCCAGAGCCCTGGAGGTGAGGTCATGCTATTCCTGGGCCATAGACTTGGAACCCAGGAAGCTCACCTGGGGCCTGACCATCTGGAAAATTCACTGGAAATTCAAGGATTCCAGCACAATGGGGGAAAAAAAAAAAACCCTTGAAAAAATAAAATTAAGTTGAAGAACTCACACTTCACAATTTCAAAACTTGTTTGACAAAACAGCACTGACCAGGACTGTGTGATACACACCTAGATCAGTGACATAGGTAAGGGTCCAGAAGTAAACATCTACAGTTAATTTTTTTTTTTTTTTTTCTGGCTGTACTGCATAGCATGTAGGATCTTAGTTCCCCAACAGGGATTGAACCTGTGTCCTCTGCATTGGAAGGACAGAGTCTTAACCACTAGACCACTAGGGTAGTCTCCTAAGGTCAACTTATTTTTTAAATATATTTTAAATTTATATATGTATTTTATTTGGCTGCACTGGGTCTTAGTTGCAGCATGTAGGATCCACTTCCCTGACTAGGGATCAAACCCGGGCCCCCTATATTGGGGGCATCGAGTCCCAGACACTGGACCACCAGCAAAATCCCCGTCAACTTATTTTTTATTGAAGTCCCAAAACCACTCAAAGGGGAAAGAAGATACTTTTCAACAAATGGTGCTGGAACAACTGGATATACACATTCGAAAAATGAGGTTACACCTTTACCTCAATCCACATATAATAATTATATGGACAGTAGGCTTTGGCACCTGTTGCAAATTAGCCCCACTGCTCTGTGTATCAAATCATACATGACAGCTAGCTTCCCCTGAGAGCATGGAACCCTCCAACTTCCACCACTTTTAAGCACATTTTTAAAAAATCAGTATCCTCATCCATGATTAAAACAGAGACCATCATCTCCTACATTTGCTACAAATCAATACCTAGTCAATGTCTCCGGGACTCAGTGAGTGCTGGGAGGACTGTCAGCTGAAATGGGAAGAAGGCTCACATGGGAATGCTTGTCACCACCCAGATAAAAGAAACTGCAGTGCTGTCACAGGGTCATGGAGAGTCAAGTGAAGAACTACTTGAGGATCGCGCATGATGAGGAAGTTGAAGTTTTGGCAGAGAAATGAAGCTTTGCTGTGAAAGAAAAAGGCAGGGCCTTCACCAGATAAATTTGCACAACAGACTGGGGAAGAGAAAGATGTTCAGGTGAAGAGAAATCCAGGAGTAAGACTCAGGACAATGAACTGGAGACCAGAGAGAAGTATTGTGAAGAAATGTACCAGCAGGAAATATAAAGCACTGACATATCTTAGTGTAACAAGCACCAAACGTAAGCCTCCGAGCTGACCTACTGTGAAGCAGCTGCTACAGAAATGTCCAAGGAGGTCAGTGAAGTATTTGAAAGAGATAATGCCAAAGACCAGCAGAAGAACGCCGGCAACTGCCTGCGGATATGGCAAAAGAACACAGTCCTTTGAGCCCAGCCTCTGAAACCATGAACATGGATAAAAGCTAATGACTGCTTCTGCCACGAGAGGACAAAGCAAGAAGGCCATCTATGAACCAGGAAGCAGGTTCTCCCCAGACACCTAATCTGCCAGCACCTTGACAGTGGACTTTACAGTCTCTAGAACTATGAGAAATAAATTTCTGTTGTTCATAAGGCATCCAGTCTATGGCATTCTGTTACAGCAGCCCAACCAGATTAAGACTTTGAGAAAGAGCTTTCTTTAAATTTCTATTTATCAAAGTCCCAGAGTTAAGCCTGGCCTGGCTAACACATCTCTTTGTGAACCAATCACTGTGAAGAGGTGATAAAATGCTCTGATGGGTCACATCTGAGTATCTGCCACTAGAATATCCTGGAAGGGGAACTGAATGCATCAAAACCTCAGGAGCACATGGACTGAGAGTAGAGACAGTAGTTCTCCCCAAGCTGAGGTATTATAATCAAAAGAAAGGGGCCTGTGTACCAGACAGACAGAAAGAAAACAGACATTGCTACCAAACCAACTTGGGTCCACTTGCTCTGATGCAGTAAAGCCAATGTACTAAAGCAGCATTAAAAAAAAAAAAAAAGCTAATGACCTCCTGGGCCTTTCAAAGTCTGAATGAAAGCCTCACAGCACAGTAAATAAAGATGGAGGCCAGTGAGCTGAAACTGCCCAATTAAATTCAGGTATTCTAATGCCTCTGGGTTCGTCCCAGATCCCATTCAGCTTTTGAGGACAGAAGAAAATATCAACTTGTTAAGATGACACCATAAATGGGAGTCCCCAGACTGGGGGGCAACCTGAGATGGATCAGGCCTCTTCTCCCCAGCTTCATCCCTTCACTCAGTTTCATTCCTAAATGAAAATGGCCTGGAAAAGAACCAGGGAAATCCCTGGGCAGTTTTCAGGAATATTTTCTTCTTTCTGTCATTTGGCTTTAATACAAAGTAATTCTGACTTCCTTTTAAAATCCTCTTAAATAAGTAGTCTCTTATTCTTGTGTTTTTCCTGCTGGTGAGAAGGTGTGTGCTGTGTTTAGTCGCTCAGTCGTGTCCAACTCTTTGCGATCCCATGGACTGCAGCCTGCCAGGTTCCTCTGTCCATGGGCATTCTCCAGGCAAGAATACTGGAATGGATTGCCATTCCCTTCTCCAGGGGCTCTTCCCAACCCAAGGATCAAACTCAGGTCTCCTGCATTACAGGCAGATTCTTTACCAACTGAGCCAGCAGGGAAGCCCCCAATGAGAGGGTACATAAGGTTTATTTTATACACTGATAATATGTAAACTAGTTTCTAAGACAATTAGAAACTAAAGCAAGACTGCATCTAGTACACATTAAAATGTTAAAATTTTATTTATACCGATTTAGAAATGAACTCAATCTAGTGCCCAAAATTTGATTTCTCAATACCACTTCTACAAAAAAATGAAACCAAGAATCCTTGCAGAAATTATTGACTCCAGGGCTGGAGAGGTGAAAATATAAGACGAGTATCTTGCGGTGCCTAAAAATCAGGGAAAGACACAAAAAAGGATGGGAACGTGTAAGGGGAAACAGGAGCCAATTTGAAAGATGCCCAACGGCTAAAGGTAGAATAATTAATGCCACAAAATAAATAACAGCACAGCTCAATATACTCCCCAAATAAACACCCAACATCACACACTGATGTAACTGATATAACTAAGTAACTGAACAAGCGGGAGAGAAGGCACAACTCTTCCTCACAAAGGATTCCAGTTAATAAATGTAGAAGAAAAACACACGAAATGAAAAGCTCCTAGGAGAACATCACAATAACAACTGCTGTAGGCAAGAGTCCACCAAGAAATGGTAATTAGTAGGAAAAGCATATTTCTATGCAAAGTCTCAAAGTGTCTACCTCAAAATAATTGCTAATTACAAAGTAAAGACAGTGACTTTACAATCATTAATCCTTGGCAGAAATACTGGATCAAGAGTAATATCACCAGTAAGAAGACATATGGATGTCAACCTCAATCTAAGCAGGAGAACATGTGACAAAACCAAATCGAGAGGGCCAGTCTAAAATTACAAATATAAAATACTTCAAAAGTGTCGAGATTGTAAAAATCAAGTAAAACTGAGGAGCTGTCACAGACTGAAAGGGAGCTAGGAGACATGACAATTAGATGGAATGAGGGATTCTAGACTGGGTTCTGAAACAGGAAAAGAACATTAGCTAGCCAATCAGGAGCTCTAGATAAATCAGTAGTTTAATTACTAGTACTGGACCACTGGAAATGTCTCAAGTTTGATGACTGTCCTATGGTTATGCATGACATTGCCTTTAGGTATACCAGGTAAAGATACAAGGGAACTCTACAAAATTCTGACAGTCTTTGTGAGTCTACAATTATTCTAAATAAAAAGGTTTTCAAACTGAGGTTTGAGTTGTTACTGTGTTTACTTCTATCTAGAAATAGTAATGTCTATATACTAAGGATTAACTTGGCAATAAGGGTATTGAATAGAGGCTACCCAGGTGGCACAGTGGTAAAGAGCCACCTACCACTGCAGTAAATGTGGGTGATCCCTGGGTTGGGAAGATCCCCTGGAGGAGGAAATAGCAACCTACTCCATTACTCTTGCCTGGAAAATTTCACGGACAGAGGAGCCTGGCAGGCTAGAGTAGAACACGACTGAGCTGCGGGCACGCGCGCGCGCACATACACACACACACCACACAAATAATTACTGAGCACCTACTACCTTCTTAGACACCATGGTCTCCGCAGTGAATAAAGCAGACAAAATGCACTAACTTAAGTAGCTTATAAGAAGACAGACAATAAGATAAAGACAGTGTCAGGTGCTATGTAGCAAAATAAAACAAGGAAGAAGGCTAAAAGGCCTAAAATCAGGCAAGGTAAAGTATAAGCTCAAAATTCTATCTAGGGAACTCCTTGGTGGTTCAGTGGTTAGGATTTGGCACTTTCACTCCTGAGGGCACAGTTTTGATCCCTGGTTGAGGAACTACGATCTTGCTAGCTGCACACAGCGACCCGAAAAAAAAAAAAAAAAAAATCAGTCTAGAGCACATAATGACTCATTTGAGGGACCTTTTTCAGATTGTTTCCAATATTAAAAACACTGAAGATTATAAAGTAATGAATTATATTCTATTACATCTGTATTTTTGCTCTGGAGCATGACATCACAGAATGCTCACATACTAACATTCCTGGATACCAGGAGTCACAGAACTGTGGCAGGTACCATTTTTCAGTTTTTATCAGTTTCCCTTATCAGTTTCCCTTACTTGTAAGTACACATAGAGATTTATCTTCAAAACAGTCCCACAGTCTTTTTGGCTAACTTTTTGAACCAAAAGCTGTCTGCCTTTCTTCAGCATTAAGAAACAGATGTCAAAGCAGTCTCACTTGTCAGTTCCTGAATGTGCACACAGATATTTATGTGTGTAACAAAGGGAAATTCCCTGAAATCCTTGAGCAAATTACTTACTTGCAAAATAAGAGACCTAACATTAAGGAGTTTTTCGTTTGGAACTGAGGCAGGCTGGGACTTGGGACCCTTTGTTGCAGTGCTTGCACCTGAACGAACGTTTCCTCCAGCAACGAAATACAAAGAAACTACAAGGGTCTAAAAATAACTGCGCACATTTGCATGTGGGGCATATTATGAACGATAAGCTACAAAAAGACCAAAAACCCAACTGCCACTTCTGAGGAGCTGGAAGCAAAAGCAAAGTATTGCCCAAGCACCCCTGCACACAGCATCAACCAAGAAGGTGGATAGACCACCTAAGTCATCCCTCCAGCCAGATCCCTGGAAGCACTTCTACCCTCATTCTCTGTAAGGAACCACCCTCACCCCATAGGAAACAAAGGAACCTGTTAACTTGTTTTCACTCCCTTCTGCTGCCACATAAATTCCAGTAAAGCCTTCACTGAATTTCAACTTTTATTAAGGAGACCAAGAACTCCAGTTCGTAACAAAAGTCCAAACAATTTGAAAAAGAGCACGGTTCTTCTCCTTGCCACTACTCTTAACTTAGTAAGGAGAACATTTTCTTATTTTTGAGGTCTATGTAAGTCAGAAGACAGAGTGGTTTTAGGTTAGTGCTGTTACTTGTGTTTAAAAACTGCATTTTATACATACTACCCTCTCTTTATTTTGAAAACAGACATAATCACCCGAATGAAGCTTTTGGTATTTTTCTGCACAAATGTCACTTGCTTAATTTACAGCTTCATGCAATATCTACTATAGGAAACTGCAAACAAAATGTTTAATTATAGCTGCACATATGTGACTCAGTGGCGTCGTAATGCTGGCAACAATTTTAACCAATATATTAAATGCATTCCAGAAATTGAAGACATCATTTTCAGAAAGCAACAGTATGAAGGTACTTAATATCACTGAATTATACACTTCAAATGGTTAAAATGGCAACATTTACCATGATACATGAAAATTTATTACAACTGTTTTGCTATAATACCAAAAAATTAATAGTGCTTGTTTTCTAATAAAAAATATATACTCGTGTAAGAGTTTGCGAAATCATGCACAAATTTTAAAGAGTCAGGAAGACTTCAATTAACGGATTGTGATTACTCTTCCTTTTCTTAGGGTCACCCGACTCACCTAGTTATCTGTGATGAACACGCTTTGTTTGCATAACTGGCAGAGGAGATAAAATTCAGAAACCATTACTTCAAATTCGCGCCCCGGACGCCAGGAGCAGCGAAGAACCTGGGCAGGTTGATCTCCAAAGCCAGATCCTTGCCAGGGCGCAGCCTCCAGGCCGATCCTCACCCGCCACTCCCCGGGGAACTCCGCACCCGCACAGTAGCCCCCACTGCCTCCACTGTCGCCCCGCTCACCAGCTCCAGAGGCCGCAAAACTCTCAGTGCCCTGACTGCTCGACCCACCACACTCCACACTCTTTCCAGCCCGGCTCTTCGCCGCTCCGTAGCGCGCATGCGCATCGCCGCTCCAGGCCTCTCTAGGAAGTTGGGAGGGCCAACTTCTCGGCTTCTCCCGGGCCCCAGTGCCCTGCTGGAAGGCCTCTTGAGCTCAGCCCAGAGGCTTGTCGCCACACACCCCCACCTAACCCACTGGACGCCTGCCTTCTGTTCCTCCCACAGTGAAATGCCTTCCCACTACAACTAGAGAAAGCCCTCGTGCATCAACGAAGACCCATAACGTCGCCTACTTTTGAGGACGGGGATACTAAAATTCCTTACGGCTAGTTGGACAATAGGGGGAGACCCAAAAAGGAGCCGAGCCCTGATACTCCAAGGAGCTTGTAAATTATCTAGATATGAGGCCTCCACGATGTCTCCATCTGTTATTGGAGGTTTGCCACGGTTAAGCCTAGTCTTTCCTCAGACGATCTAGCAGATTACTCTGTGCTCCAATAACACCAGTGTTCCATACACTGATGCATCTACAGAGTAAGCATGTAGAACTTCATTACTGAGTGGATGTTTCCTAATTTCTCAGAAGAGGCTTTCTGGAGGGCCAGGCTGGCTCTCCCGGGAGGTGGGAGAAGTATTGTTTTCTCTATCTTTTCTATTAGTGTCTGGACCAAGGTTGTCCCCAACGGCTGCTCACCTGAAATGTGTTGAGCCTGTTCCCCTGTCGTCCTAATTCCCTGTCATTTCTGGCTTCCCTCTATTACCCAGAAACTGACGGAGTCTGGGAAGAGTATAAGCGAAAGTGAAGTCGCTCAGTCGTGTCCGACTTTTTGCGACCCCATGCACTGTAGCTTACCAGTCTCCTCCGTCCATGGAAGTTTACAGCAAGTATACTGGAGTGGTTTGCCATTTCCTTTTCCAGGGGATCTTCCTGACCCAGGGATTGAACTCAGGTCTCCCACATTGCAGGCAGATGCTTTACCATCTGAGCCACCAGTGATAACAAGAAGAAAAGTCTGATACTTCTCTAAGTACCTTTTAGAGTTACAAAGGGCTTGTTTTTCAGTCATTGGCATTAAATTTACTGATAGGAATGCACAATAAAGTTTGGAGAGTAAAGCTATAGTGAAAATGTCTCTGTGAAAACATCAGCTGTGTACTGTAATACCTTGTGTTTGCACTTTGCTTCTTGGACTATGATCAGTTCAGTTCAGTTGCTCTATCATGTCCAACTCTTTGCAACTCCCCGCACTACAGCATGCTAGGTTTCCCTGTCCATTACCAACTCCCAGAACTTGCTCAAACTCATGTCCATTGAGTCGGTGATGCCAGGCAACCATCTCGTCCTCTGTTGTCTCCTCCCCCTCCTGCCTTCAAGCTTTCCCAGCATCAGGGTCTTTTCCAATGAGTGGGCTCTTCACATCAGGTGGCCAAAGGATTCGAGCTTCAGCTTCAGGATCAGTCCTTACAATGAGCATTCACGGCTGATATGATAAGTGCTACAATTCTTTAGAAGAAACACCACCTCCAAAAGCTTTAATATATCACTGTATCCCTGAGTCCAGAAGTCCAGGAGAACCCTTGTCTTCCCAGAATCTACCCTGAGGCCGTTTTGTGACCATCAGTGACCCTCTTCAGAACAGGGCCTGATACCACTAGCAGGAAGAAATCTGAGAGAAATTAAAGAATGAGGAATGAATGAGGGTGAGAGAGAGAGAGACAGGATCTTAAAACAGAAAAAAGAGGAGGAAAGGGGGTCTATCGACCTGAATTCAAAGTCTTCCGTGCCCTTTCCAGCCAGTAAACTGAAACCCAGGTAGCAGGACATTTGCCGAGGCTCAGAATCCTGATCTGCAAACTGATTCTTTCCTACAAGCAGATATGAAGATGTAATTGATGCCCAAATTTCCTGCCCTCCAAATCCCTCAGTATAAATGACAAAGTCCAGACTGAGTAGATTCCTTCCCTGCTTAAAAACCTTTCCGCAGCAGTTTGGATGAAGGACACATTTCTTAGAGGTTAGCCCAGGTTCTGTGCTGGACAAAGGGGCAAATCCGGTGTGCGTCAGGGTCGCCCAGACTCAGAACACGTGAGCCTACTAACGCCTCAGTTGAAACCCCGGCCCCACCCCCGCCCCCGTCTCTGTGCGTGGTTCCTGCATCAAAGTGCAACCAGCTCTCTGGCTGCGGGGGCGCGCGTGGCCAGCTTCTCGATCGAGACTTCCGGGATCCCACGGGGGGGGGGGGGCGGAAGTGGGTCTTCTCTTGCTTCCGGCTCGGCCATTGTTTTCGCTTCTGCTGGCCACTACGGTGTCTGGCGCTCGGGGGTCGCCGCCGTGGTGCCCCGGTGAGCGGGCCTTGGACTGGGAGGGAAGTGTTACCAGGGCCAGGGCCACTGGGCTGGGGCTGCTCGGCCGGAACTGCGGCCGCCCACTGCCCAGGTTGGCGACGGCGGCCCGAGCCACTCTTCTCCCCCGTGGTCGGCAGCGCGGTCCCGGTGACGCTCAGAAGGCGCCAGATGTAGAGCAGCCTCTTTGTCCCAGTGCCTTGACCAGCTGTGCCTGGCACAGAGCCCGGCACCTGCGGGCACAGCGATGAGCAGACGTGGCCAGGTGAGCGGCGCAGCATAAGCCTGGTTGAACGCGCTTGTAGTTAGACGTTTCCCCAGCCTTGCGCCGGGAAACGACAGTACGAAGCTCAGACGTGGGTCAGACCTAGTCGGAGTTTAAAAGTGAAGTATGACTTTTATGAAGGAGACATAAAAGTCCAGATAAGAGGTTGAACGTTCGGAGCTGTAAGGGAAGTAGGAAAGTGGCCTTAACTTTGTGTGTGGGATCTTAGAGCAGAGTCACAAATTTTTACGTCTGTCTTTTTAAAGAAGTCGAGGCCTGGAGAGAGTTAGTTTACTCAGGTTACCAAGATGCATGGTGACTTTGGAAGTGTAGCACGGATGCCCTAATTAACACCACGGTGCTGATTTTCAGAATTTTATAATATGTAAACTGATAAAAGTTGCCCTAGCCCCAATTTCAGTATCATTCATTCGTTTCCCAGGTATGTGCCTCAGTATCCCAAATACACGCACATGTACAAAGGTGACAGGGAACCAGCTCTGCCCTTTGAATCCTCAGAAAGTGGAGGTGGCAGCAGTGTAAGTCATAAACACAATGTAAAAAGTGTTCTAGCAGAGGTGTGAATGAAAAAGGTGCTGTGGGTTCACTGAGGCAATCATCACACTTAATTCCTGGAGAGATCAGCAAAGCTTGCAATGGGAGGTGGGATGAGTGGAAAAGGGTCTGATATTTCTGACTCCATTGTGTTCCTTTCCTTTTGTGGCCATCCAGTTTGGGGGGTGTGAGTGGTGAGTTATGGATAAAATAGTTAAAATACAGTGTGTTTGAAGTACAGAGAGGTAGGATCCCAGCTCCCCTTCCTGGATGAGGCAATCAGGAATGCCTTTAGGAGAAAATGGCATTTGATAGGGATCATGCCAGATGAATAGGTGTTTGTCAAAAGTTTCAGAAGAAAAATCCAAAGAGACGGTATGTGTGGCTTATAGCTGTTTCTGGAGCTTTAGTCCCTACCTTTCATTATGGTTATCTCTGTCACAGAACAGTAGAAGACTTTTGAGCAAGCGTTTCCAACATAGGTTTATTTGTAAATTTAAAAATGTACTGTTCTACAATGCACATTGTAACACAGCTACTAAATAGTTAAATAACAACTTACTATTTTTTAAACACACCTTTTGGATTATCCTGCACATCCCATATTTGGAGATCATTGCAGTATTTCAGTTTGGGTACCTGGGGAAAGTGGTAGGGTGGGTGGCCAGAGTAGAGACCTCAGACTAGGTTGTGAATGCTGGGCATAGAATTTAGGTTTTCTCCTGTAGTTAGGTGATGGAAACCACTGAAACTTTAAAAAAGGAAGTCATTTGGAGAGATGCTTAGAGAGTCTGCCTTGGTTGTGTTCTTTTTTTACCCCCATGAAGGTTTGCCTTTTAACTGGAGGGTCTGTCATCAGCCTGAGGCTGAACACTCTGGGGAATGTGATTTCTCTCTTGATGTTTCTGTAGGTGACACTCCCATCATCCTACATCCTCAATTCTGACAACAGCTTCTGAGACCTGAATTACAGACCATCATTTTAATTGGACATAAACTGCAAGTACAGCAAGGCTCTCTTTGGTGTCACAATGGCTACCCAAGGCAGGGGAACTTCAGGCCTCTTCCCCAGGGGTGCTGTTCTCCAGAGACGGGAAGGCTGCCTGACTGTGAAACAGGAGCCAGGGAGCCTGACCTGGGGCCACGGCTGCAGTCTCCAAAAGAATCACCCTCCCGTCTGTGAAATTTTCAGGCTCCACTTTAGGCAGTTATGTTATCATGAGATGTCTGGGCCACAGGAGGCACTGAGCCGGCTCCGGGAGCTGTGCCGCTGGTGGTTGATGCCAGAGGTGCACACCAAGGAGCAGATCCTGGAGCTGCTGGTGCTGGAGCAATTCCTGAGCATCCTGCCTGGGGAACTCCGGACCTGGGTGCAGATGCATCACCCTGAGAGTGGTGAGGAGGCTGTGGCTGTGGTGGAGGACTTCCAGAGACACATCAGTGGACCAGGAGAGGTGAGCAACTGAATCTAGGTTGCCATCTGGAACTGTTCTCTACTGCTTGGGGTAGCCTAGGAATAGGTGTTCTCCATTCCATAGGCTCTAAACTGGTTTCCCTTTAGGATTCCTGAGCCAGTGCCCGCCTCCCCCCACCCCTTTTTTTTTTTCACAAAGAGTTTTGTGCTCCCAGCCTTAAAAATACAGGGCCCAGCCAAGTTCTGTGAATTACTTTGTGAAATACCGTGTTGTAAACCTAGCTTAAGCCTGGAGCACCACACACTGCTCCTGACACACAGAGGATCTGCACACTGGTTAGAATAGGGAAGCATGTCAGCGAGAAGTAGCCCTGAAGATGTGCTGATAATATGATCCCTCATTTGAGAAGTTTCTCATTACTTCCTTGGACTTCTAAGAGTTAATGGGCTCTTTTCCTGCTTTTCAGGTTCCTTATGAGATGTGACAGGTCTGGGCTTCAGCATCATTTTTTTCCTTTGTAGCTTTCCAAACCCAACTGGCATCTTTCTGCTTCTTTAATTCTAATTTTGACTTTACCTATTTTCTAGAATTCTTTCAAGTTTTAAGTCAAGGTAATGCAAATGAAAGGAAAGCTTGGAGAAGTCACCAGTGTCATAACAGTGTGAAGGCTGACTCCTAGGATCATAGAGCTAACTAGCTCAGTGACCATGTATCAGTCACAATTCAGCCAGAGAAACAAAACCAGTAGGAAATTATATATTGGGTTGGCCAAAAAAGTTTGTTTGGGTTTTACCATAAGATGTTATGGAAAAACCCAAATGAACTTTTTAGTCAACCCAGTGTATGTCTGTTGCTAGAAAGTGACTTATGTCACTATGGGACCTTGTGAGTCTAGTCAAGAATTTGCAAGGCAGGTTGTCAGAAAGTTAGGCTAGAACTGTGATTCACAGGTTGAAGCAGCTGTCCACAGAAAGAATTCCTTCTTCATGGAACTTTCAGTTCTGATTTTAAGACCTTGCTACTGTTTAAATCAAGCCCATCCAGACTATCTAAGATAACTTCCTTTACTTAAACTGATTATGAGTGAAAACTCATACTTTATATACTTGTATAAAGTATCTTCACAGTAACACCTAGATTAGAGCTAAATTGACATCAAAAGATGATCACAATGTGGATAATCAGTTCTTCCTGATGAGTCTTCAATTGCTTCTCTTGTAACTGAGCATGATGGATTAGGGTCCCCTCTACATTTCCTCCTTTGTGCTTTACCAGGGAAAACCAGTATGTGAAATTTCCCAGGTACCCAGTACAGCATTCTATACAGTGCTTTTTCAAAAATGATTATATGTCTGGGCCTAGGAAATCAATTCCAGTTGATTGGAGTCCTAGGATTAGACCTTTTCCCAAAAGTCTAAATGCTTTGACAGTTTCAAATCCATTGTTTGATCATTATTTCCTTGGGTATACAAGTAAGTGAAAATTACTCAGTTGTGTTCATCTCTTTGTGTCCCCATGGACTGTAGCCCACCAGGCTTCTCTGTCCTTGGAATTATCCAGGCAAGAATACTGAAGTGGGTTCCATTCTCTTCTCCAGAGGATCTTCCCGACCCAGGGATCAAACTCAGGTCTCCTGCATTGCAAGTGGATTCTTTACCTTCTGAGCCACCAGGGAAGCCCATAAACAGGTAGACACAGGAATAAGTTAATTATCAGCAGAGTCTAGAGGACAACTTGGCCCAACCATAGTCAAGGACAAGTGGTTGTGGAAATGTTTAGAGTGCCATTTAGTGAGGAGTGTAGAAAGATTTCCCTATCTTCTGCCTTTTACTTAAGCATAAGAGAATGTCCCCTCCATTAAAACTGTCACTTGGGACTTCCCTGGTCATCTATAGATGCCGTGCTTTCAATGCAGGGGGCCCAGGTTCAACCCCTGGACAGGGAAATGGGTCCCACACGCCATAACTAAGAATTTGCGTGTCACAACTAAAAGGTGCCTCATGCAGCCAGATAAATAAATAATAATTTTTTAATTAAAAAAAAAATACTGTCTTTTATCCAGGGAACCTCAGAAAAAAGGTGACTGAGTCACAAACCCGAGAGAATGACTAACAGTTGACAGGGCCACTGAACACTCATGGGGCTCTAACCTAGAAGTGAGATATTTGGACTCCATTTCTTACTCTGCCGCTGTTGTCAGTTTAAGTTTTTCAACATGGAAACATGAGAACAGGGCTGTCTCACCTAGTCTGAACTCAGAAAGTGGTGTTTTTTTTTTTACTAAGTGGAAAAAAAAAACCACAGAGGCTTTATCATGAAAGTTTGCCAGGAGAAGATGACAGGGTGTCATTTTGATCAGCAGGAGTGAGTGAGTATGTGCATGTGTGTACACTGGGGCCAGAGAGTGTTGTAGGGACATCCCTGCTGGGTTGAGAATCACGCAGTTTACAAAATGCTTTATACCTGTTTTAATTTGTGTTCCTAGCAAGCTTCCAAATAGTAGCTCAAATAGTGATCATCTCCATTTGACAAGTGATGCAAGTACAGAGAGGTTAATTGGCTTATCTAAGATGAGAGAGCTAGTGTATGTAAGATGACAGAGCTAGTGTGTGTGTTTGTGTTAATTGCTCAGTCGTATCTGACTCTTTAAACATTCCCTTTGTCCATGTGTATGGGACCAGGATTTTCCAGTTCCTATATTCTAAGCCACTACCTTTCCCCTAATATGTTGCTGTGGAATGCTATCGGGATGAAAATTGGAATGGGGTTTCCATGGCCTGCAAGAAAAGGACCCCTATGAGTCCTAGGGAATGAATAGGAACTTTATCAGGATTTAATTATCAGTGAGTTACAAGGTTGTGTTATCACAGTGCAGTTAAGTTCTGTTTTCTGCCAGTACCCACAGCTGCTGTGTTTAAGAGTGCTAAGTCCCATTGATAAGAACCATCCAGTGGAGAGATGGGGAAGCACAGGCCCCAAGGAGCCTCTTGGACCTACCATGTCATTGGAGAGATACACACTAAAGGAGAGAGCCCCCTTACTTCTCAGCAGATGTAACCCAAGAGGGCAAATCCAGTGTACTTTGTTAAAGAAGTTATTCTCAGCTTATGCTGTACTGTGTACCTGCCAGAATGAGTGAGCTTATAAGTATGATTTATTTAAGATAACCAACAAGGACCTGCTATATAACACAAGGAACTATACTCAATATTCTGTAACAACCTAAACGAGAAAAGAATTTGAGAGTGAATGTGTATAATATGTATCACTGAATTACTTTGCTGTACACCTGAAACTAACATGGCATTGCAAATCAACTATATTTCAGGTTTTTAAAAATGTGATTTATTTAGATATTTTAGGTTTTCTGCTCTAAATGCTGGTAAAAGAAGTAACCATGAGATTACGAGGAACTGATTTGATGACAACAAGCAAGGGTTACAAATGAAAGGTCTGTACTGAGATAGTCTCAAGGTCTCTAAAGATTGGTGTTAACTGATCACATTTGACTTTTTATTTTTTAATTCTTTTTTTTTTTTCCTATTTGACTTCTTACATAAATTTTTGGAGAGAGGTAGTATATACTGAAAACCAATTTTTTTTTTTTTTAATTTATTTTGACTGCTGTGGATCTTTGTTGGTGCTTGCAGGCTTTCCCTAGTTGCAGTGAGCAGAGGCCACTCTCTACTTGCAGTGCATGGGATTTTCATTGTGGTGACTTATTTTGTTGCAGAGCATGGGCTGTAGGCATGCAGGCTCAATAGTTGTGGCCCACAGGCTTACTTGCTTCAAGGCATGTGGAATCTTCTCAGAGCAGGGATCAAACCTGTGTCCCCTGCATTGCAAAGCAGATTATTTACCACTAGACCACTGCAGAAGTTCCTGAAAACCAAGTTTGCATGTCAGTCAGTTCAGTCGCTCAGTCGTGTCCAGTTCTTTGCGACCCCATGGACTGCAACATGCCAGTCTTCCCTGTCCATCACCAACTCTCGGAGCTTGCTCAAACTCATGTCCGTTGAGTCAGTGATGCCTTCCAACCATCTCATCTCATCCTCTGTCATCCCCTTCTCTTCCTGCCTTCATTCTTTCCCAGCATCAGGGGTTTTTCTAGTGAGTCAGTTCTTCCTGTCCATCACCATCTCCCGGAGTTCACACAAGCTCACATCCATCGAGTTGGTGATGCCATCCAGCCATCTCATCCTCTGTTGTCCCCTTCTCCTCCTGCCCCCAATCCCTCCCAGCATCAGAGTCTCTTCCAATGAGTCAACTCTTCGCATGAGGTGGCCAAAGTATTGGAGTTTCAGCTTCAGCTTCAGTCCTTCCAATGAATATTCAGGACTGATTTCCTTTAGGATGGACTGGTTGGATCTCCTTGCAGTCCAAGGGACTCTCAAGAGTCTTCTCCAACACCACAGTTCAGAAGTATCCATTCTTTGGCGCTCAGCTTTCTTTATAGTCCCAACTCTCACATCCGTACATGACCACTGGAAAAACCAAAGCTTTGACTAGACAGACCTTTGTTGGCAAAGTAGTGTCTCTGCTTTTTAATATGCTATCTAGGTTGGTCATAACTTTCCTTCCAAGGAGCAAGCGTCTTTTAATTTCATGGCTGTAGTCACCATCTGCAGTGATTTTGGAGCCCCCCAAAATAAAGTCTTTCACTGTTTCCATTGTTTCCCCGTCTATTTGTGATGAAGTGATGGGACTGGATACTATGATCTTAGTTTTCTGAATGTTGAATTTTCCCTAAACAGCATATTAAAAGCAGAGACATTTACTTTGCCAACAAAGGTCCATCTAGTCAAAGCTATGGTTTTTCCAGTAAGCATGTATGGATGTGAGAGTTGGACTATAAAGAAAGCTGAGCACCAAAGAATTGATGCTTTTGAATTGTGGTGTTGAAGAAGACTCTTGAGAGTTCCTTGGACTGCAAGGACATCCAATCAGTCCATCCTAAGGGAAATCAGTCCTAAATATTCATTGGAAGGACTGATGCTGAAGCTGAAACTCCCAATACTTTGGCCACTTTATGTGAAAAACTGACTCACTGGAAAAGACCCTGATGCTGAGAAAGATTGAAGGCAGGAGGAGAAGGGGACAATGGCAAAATATTGAGAGGAAGGCATTCAGCATAATGCCACCACTGAGCTAAGCATTGTTCTAGAAATGTGTGATCAAGACAGAGTTCTCACCCCCAGAAAGCTTATATTTCACTGGCAGAGAAATAGACAATAAAGTAATAAGGCAATTAAAAATTAATATGTGCCATAGAAAATATTATCAGGCAATTTGAGAGAGAGAATTACTATCCTTGCTTTGTCAGCATGGTCCAGGATGGTCTCTCTGAAGACAAGATACTTTTGCTGAGAGAAGTTGGAAAAGCTAAGGTTTGTCAGCAGCTGTATTGGGATATTGCTCCAGGTGTCAGCCTTGGTAGCATAATTCATGCACATACGGGTACACACACCTATCACTTTTTACTTCCTTTGTACTTGTGATTGACCTGTTCTGTAGGTTAAGGCCCTTGGGAGCATACAGAGTTACTGTCCTGACTCCTTTTTCTAGGTGGTTCTTCATGAGAACATGTGTGTCTGAAGCACTAGCCCAGAGTGGAAATAGTTCTATAATCTGGTCTTGAAGCTCCTGCCAAGAGGGGCAACAGAGGGATGGCAAATAGGACAACAAGCTGTAGATCCTGCTTGGACAGTATTCTCCCACTTGGCTAACCTGGTAGGGCTAGAAGGACCCTCTGGCTCTTCTTTTCCTGGCTTCCTCTCTTGGGAGTGCTTCCTACAGGTCTTGGGTTCTGTACCTTCATGAATGCTGTTTTGGACCCAATTTTATTTCCTTGTCTCTAGGTTTCAGCTCCAGGGCGGGAAAAGGAGATGCATTCTGAAGAGAAGACAGCATTGGGTGCAACACAGGAATCTCCTTTTACCTCACCCCACCGTGAGGGTTCAGCCCCTGGAGCCCACCTGGAGCCTCCTCGTGATCCTGGGGCACACCACCACCTCTCCAGTGGGCACTCTGGTACTCACCTCCCTGTCTCTGGCCTTCAGTCATTCTTCCTTGCTCTCCTCTGGAGTCTTCCTTTCCTTCATCTCCCATCTTCCACCCCATTGGCCCCTTATCACCCTGCCCTGTTGTCTTTCTTCCCTGGTGACTTCATTCCTTTTGCTTATTCTCCAATCATTTATGTTTTTAGTGCATTTTTATCAAGCACATCTCATGCAAAAACACTGTTGAGGACCAAAGAGATATACTACACCATTGATACTTATAAAGAGCTTGTTGTCTGGTTGCCAGAGGGTCAGTCCTAAGTGCAAGAAAGGGCAACCTAGTCAGATACATCTGAGTGATATCAGTCCCCAAGCATTTGGGGCCGTCACAGACCAGCCATGTGGGCATTGTAAACAGCAAAATCACTGTGGGTTGGAGTGGCTGGAGAATGTTTCGTGGCAGAGGGATTGAACAGTGAAAAATGGGGAAGGGATTAGAAGTGGGGAGAGAGGTGGTTGGTGCCAGAACAGAATGTAAAGCAAAGGCTCACTAAGTTGGGAGTTCCTTGGACCACACTGAGGTACGATCAGGAGGGACTTATCTGGGAGCCTGGGTTCTGCTTGTGTAGGGCCTTTGGGTGGAGCCCGGGAAGATTTGTGGGGTAGGTGCAGTTAGAAATAGTTAGAAAACTATTCCAGAAGGATTACGTAGCACATGAGCACTGTGGATAGAGTGAGGAGCCCAGTGCTGGGAGCCTTAGGAGGAGGCTAGTGTCACAGAACAGAAGTGATTGCCTGAGTGGATTTGGGTGGAATGAAAAGTGATGGATGTGACAGACATTTGAAGGAAAAATCCATGAGACAATGGAGAGGAAGGGGGATTAGTAGGTTTTAGATGATGTTTGGAATCACTGAGGAAACTTGGGAAGTCAGGAAAAGAAGATGGAAACATGCATTTTAAACAGTGAACTTAAGGTCTTGTGGGACACCCAAATGAAATGTCCAGATAGGCAGCTGGAGGCTTGTGGTAGGGGTCTCAGAGAATGGAGAACTTCAGAGCAGCATTAGAGAATGGGAGCCATGAGATCTCTGAAAGAGGAAAGAGGGTCACTCTGAGGCCTAAGTGCCTGCAGCATCCTTGATGAATGGGCAAATGAAGAAAGAGGCCCCACAGCCTAAGGGGCAGAGAGGTAGGGGGAGGGCAAGCAGGCTGCTGCTGGGAAGCCACGGAGGAGAGAAGGTGGTCAGAAGTGTAGCTTCCTACCTAGCGTGGCAGAGAGAGGGCTGGAAGGAGCTGGCAGTTCTGTTTGACCAAGGACCTTCTGCATCTCCAGGGAAAGTTCACAGTTTACATGGATAACACCTTTATGGAATAGATGTGAGGGTCAATGTATGTGGAGCTGCTTGGGTTCTCTTGAATCCATTTACTGGGATACAGACCTCCTCATTGGAAACAAGAGCAGGGCTGATCCCACTCAAAGATTTCTTTCTTCCCTCAGCTCAGGGTGCTTCCCTGGTACCCGCCCTTCCCCAAGTGGGGAACGTAGGAGACCAAGCGGTAGCAACTGTGCTTCAAATGGTCAGGCCCCAGGTGAGCTTCCTGAGTTCCAAGTCTGTGACCCAGGAGTAGCAAGGCCTCATCTCCAGGGCTCTGGCCCATTCTGAGGCTGCACCTGTGGCCTCCCTGCCTAACTGCTTCCCCTGGAGCTGGTCTTGTCCCCTGAGTTCATGGACTGTATCTTACCTTGAACTTGTCCTTTTATTCATGTGTTCTAGCTTCCTTCTGTCTCTCCATCCCTTTGGCCACCAGGTACCCAATTCTGTGCTCTTGGTAACGCTTATGACTTGGCCTCTTAGCCTGGGAATGTCGCTGAGAAGTAAAAGCTTGTCATTCCAGGAGGCTGCAGAGTTGGAGTTCCTATCTGTGAACTATTCTTAGAATTGGAAAGGTGCAGCACTCAGCCAGAGAGCCCTGTACCAGAACATCATGCTGGAAAACTGCCACAGCCTGGCCCCATTGGGTAATGACTCTGCTCCCCAATAATTTAGAGTCGGCCCTCTTTGCTGTGTTCTTATTCTTTTAAATTATGAAAATATAAAGAGACAAAGTGGGGAGAATAATAAAGTGAATTTCTCTATATCAACACCCACTATAATTTTTGTTAACATTCTCTTTACTTCCTTATTACTTAAGCTGGGCTGGTTTAATTAGAATTTGAGCAGAACTTTGTTCCAGGCTACCTGGAACTGGTGACTATTCTACAGATTAAACTATACTTGGGTCTGGTGTTTGGTCCTGGTCCAGTCACCTGTTGTCCATCCTGGAATGAGCTGAGTTGCTTGGCATAAAGCATGTTTGCTTTGGGTTCCCCTTCAGAAATAATGGGGCACAGCTGCTTCCAGGAAGTGGCTGTTGTCAGGGGAGGTTCTGGGGTTGACAGGTCTGAGACAGTAGCCTACTCTGAAAAGAATGGACTTAGAAGTCAAGGATTCAGACATCTGTAACTCGTACACACTAAAGTACTTGAAGATTTATAGCCCTGATGTCGATGTGAGTGAGAGGAACCAACATTTTTTGTATTAAACTATAACCATGATTGCTCTGCCTTCTCCCAACTATTATAGAATTTAAAAGCAAATATTTATTGCTTATTTTCCTTGATTCCTGATTATCAAGATACCAAAGACATGTTTGATTTATATTTCAAGTTATTGATGCCAGTTTTAATTTTCTGTATAGTACTGTAACTACCAGTCCAGTGTTGCAGGGACTAGGAGGTCCCCAGTTTTAGAGCTCTGCTCTCCCCTTAACACTTTTCCTCAGTGTTTCTCTACTTGTGGCTTCTCCACACCCTGTCCCTGTCCTGTTACTCCAGAATCACTCCTTTTTGTATACTTTTTCCTGATCATACCCTTGTAATATACATTTCCCTTCAACTCTCATGTTTGCCCACATCATTTCTCATATTTGGTTTAGAGTATTTACCACCACTCCCCTCAACATCTTTACTGTGAACTGTGGAGCCATATAGTGTCATGGTTGGAGTGGACCCAAGAGTTCATCGTTTTACTAAGGAGACACCACATCTAAGTGACTTCTGGGAGATCACACTGTGCTTTACAGTCTGATCTCTTGCCTTTCAATTGGCCTACCCCCCCCCCCCCCCCCCCCGCCCCCGGCTGTGCTGGCTCCACATGCCTGTGTTCTGATAGCTCTGCTTCATACCTCCTCTATGGACTAGCTTCCCCTCTTTGTTTTTCTGTCCATGAAGAAAAATTTGAGCCATTTCCCATTTTTCTCCTGTTCTCAATGTGTCTCCTCATTCCTTACCCTCAATGTGAATTTGTAGTTAGCTAGATAGGCTCCTGATAGTTCGATTTCCCCAATAGGACAAGAAGTGAATGACAGTTGTTTTCTTCTGACTTGGCAGCAGATGAGAACAGCATGGTGCTTTCACAGTTGCCTCCAAAGCAGGAGATTTCTGAAGAACTGAAGTCATCTGACAGGATCTTAGGGGTGTTCTGTGGAGTGATTCCTGCAGGACAAGAAGCTGGGACTGCCAGTAAAGAGGCTTTAGAGAATCTAGAAGTTCAACCCTCAGATGAAGAAGGAACCAGACTGGAAAGTGATTTCTTAGAAATAACACAGGAGGATAAAAAGAAATCCACAGAGGATCAATATGATGACTATAAGGAACTTGGGGGACATCTAGATCTGTTCTCTGGTCTCTCAGAACATCAGGGAGTTCTGAAGGGACAGAAATTGTATCACTGTGATGAATGTGGTAAAGCTTTTAATCGGAGTTCACACCTCATTGGGCATCAGAGAATCCACACTGGAGAGAAACCATATGAGTGTTCTGAATGTGGCAAGACCTTCAGGCAGACCTCTCAGCTCATTGTCCACCTCAGAATCCATACAGGGGAAAAACCTTATGAATGCAGTGATTGTGAAAAGACCTATCGCCACAGCTCCCATCTCATTCAACACCAGAGACTCCATTATGGGGAGAAACCATATAAATGTAATGAATGTGCAAAAGCTTTCACCCAGAGTTCCCAGCTCATTGACCACCAGAGAACTCATAGTGGGGAGAAGCCATATGAATGCAACAAGTGTGGGGAGGCCTTCATTCGAAATAAAAGCCTTATCCGCCATCAGGTACTTCACACTGGTAAGAAACCTTACGAGTGTGATGATTGTGGGAAAGCTTTCTGTTCGAACAGAAATCTTATTGACCATCAGAGAATCCACACTGGGGAGAAGCCTTATGAGTGTAATGAATGTGGTAAAGCCTTCAGTCGGAGTAAATGTCTTATTCGACATCAGAGCCTCCACACTGGGGAAAAACCATACAAATGCAGTGAGTGTGGGAAAGCCTTCAATCAGAACTCTCAACTTGCTGACCATGAGCGAATTCATACTGGAGAAAAACCTTTTGAATGTAATGAGTGTGGTAAGGCATTCAGTCTGAGTAAATGTCTCATTCGACATCAGCGACTTCACACTGGTGAAAAGCCATATAAATGCAAAGAGTGTGGAAAATCCTTTAATCAAAATTCACATCTTATTATTCATCAGAGAATACACACTGGTGAAAAACCTTATGAATGTAATGAATGTGGAAAGGTCTTCAGTTACAGCTCCAGTCTTATGGTACATCAGAGAACCCATACTGGGGAGAAGCCCTATAAATGCAAAGATTGTGAGAAAGCTTTTAGTGACAGTTCACAGCTCATTGTACACCAGAGAGTTCATACTGGAGAGAAGCCCTATGAATGTATTGAGTGTGGGAAAGCCTTCAGTCAGCGTTCTACTTTCAATCACCACCAGCGAACTCATACTGGAGAGAAGCACTCAGGTCTGGCTCGATCTGTTTCTTAAGACATAATTCTCTAAGACAGCAAGGAACTTTGGTTAAGGTTTCTATATAAGGAGTATGTTCACTCTGTTCTCTGCTTTCAACCATTGATCAAAGTGGACCATCCCTAAAGGTTCTCTGCCAATCACAGTGGTGGGAGAGGGAATTAACAATGCAGTCCTTCCCAACTACTGTTTAAAAATCTATCTCATTTCTTATTCATTCATCCCCAAATCAGAATGTGTGTTTCTCTAGGACAGAGATATTTCCTTTTTCTGTTTCATTTCCTCCCTTTTACCATTTACATAAAGTCATTCTCTAAGATACTGATTCACTTCTTGGTTATGGCCCTCTTTATGTGCTATTTATTACTTCTTTATCTACTTTTTAAACTCCTACTCTAATATGGTCCCTCACCACTTAAGTTCCCTGTCTAGAAAGTCTTTTTTTTTTTCATTTCCTTTGCTGATCTGTGTCCTACAGAACCTGCCAGATCCAACTCATCTTGAAAGACTCTCTTCTTCAAATACTTCTCCATTCATGTTAAACTTCTTTTCATTGGACTTCAGTACTTTGAGTTAGCTGGTGGTGTATGTACAACTGTTGTTAAATGACCTTGTAAATTATTCTCAACCTACTATATATGTGTGTACGTTCATGCCAACATATTATAGACTCTTTGAGGTTGGATATGGTATTTCTTTAAGTACATTGATAATGATTTTCATATGGTGGTAGTTAAATAAATACCTTTTTAAAACTCAGCTTTCTAACTGAACCATTCTTAAATTGGGCACAATCTCCCCTCCCCCTGGCCTCCCACCAGACTAGAAGCTTCTAAATATAGATCTTATATCTTCATAGAATATCACATACAAAGCCCTCATCAATTTCTGCATATACCTCTGGAAGTCTCATTACTGCTATCTCGTTGGTTTCTGATAAATTTTCTCTTGGGTTTAGGAAGTTTCCTTCTATTCTTATTTTTGGAAGCAGTGATATAATGTAGTAGTCAAGTGCATAGATTTTTTTTTTTTTTGGCCACAGCACAAGATGTGGGACCTTAGTTCTGCAGCCAGGGATCAAACATGTGTCCCCTGCATTTGAAGCACTGAGGCTTAACCAGTGGACCACCAGGTAAGTCCCATGAGCATAGATTTTTGTGCCTGGTATTCTAGGTTCAAATCCTGACTTTTCCCACTTTCTTAGGTAGGTGATCCTCAGTAAGTCATTTAGTTTCCTTGTGTTTAGCTCTCCCTTGTATAAAATGGAGCTACAGCTGGACTGTGAGGGTAAAATTAGTTCGTAAGGGTAAGGCACTTAAAACAGTGTTGGCACTTAAAACAGTGCTTGGCACATACTGTACCACCTAGAACATTATATTATTATTTTATATTTTGAGTTTTTATTATGATGGCTTTTAAGTTCTACATGATTTTTTTTAATCCACTTGTATAATTTTATAGATAATGTCCTTTATTTTTGTAATTTCGGGGAGGTTAAGTTTCTAAATAGTTGCAGTTTCCTTATACTCCTGGGAAAAAAGCCATTTGTTCCTGATAATTTTTTCAAGTACCAAACTAAATTGAATTTACTATTAAGTTTTTGCCTGCTTTGCAAAATGTTTTTCTTTAATTACTCTGGAAGAACTTGAATAATATGGGAATGATTCTTTGAACAATAAAAATAACTCTGCCCAATCTGTTTTGGGGGATGAAGAAATTGAGAGGGACAAATTTTTTTTGTTCCTACCCTGAGAGGCATAAATCTTTAGCAGCATTTTTATTTTTTCAGTTGTTGCCCTCTTTAAGTTTCCATCTCTGTGTAAATTTTGGTGATACATATCTGGAAGTCATCCTTTTACTGGACTGACAGTGGCATAAAGCTGCACTTCATATTCTGTAAAGTTCTACTCTTTTGTATATGTAGTTAAGCTCTGTTTGATCCATAGTGTTTTACATTTTGGTTTCCTTTCAGTTTTTCTTTCATGATTGCCATGTTTATTTTGTTTTTCTTTGGAATTCCACTTTTTCTTGAATATATTTTTTCATATGTCCTTTCACTGCCTCAAGTTGCAGAGACTTTTCATTAGTCTCCTCTCTCTCTTTTTTTTAATTACTCAGTGATTTTGAGTCCTGATATTTGTCCCATGATAGGGAAAGCAACTTTTCCTTGAATTGTTTTATAGGCTATTTGCATGCTATTATCTGTTTAGATCTGGAACTAGAAGATGAATTCTAAATTTTCATTACTAGTATGCTATGCAGGAATAAAGAAATAAAGGAGCAGCTCAATGTTTTACTAATCTGGTTGAAAACTAGCTTTTATATGAGTCCAGTGAAGGCTCCTTCCACATGCACTACCTATTGCAATTAGCTTTGTTGCAAAAGAACTGAGTGTGGAAAACTCTTCAGTCCCTAAGACTTTATTTTACCTTGGCAATTCCAAATTGAGAAAAGAACGTAGCCTGAGATGTTTGAGAAAACATTCAGTTTTATGAAACATCCACCAGAGACTTCTTATGCTTCCAAGAAACCTACTTATTTGTGTGTGTGAAAACGTTGGCTGTAGTTTATTTCTCGTTTGACATCACAAAGTCCACCTGTGTTGGATTTTAAAAGCAAGAAACCATTCATCCAGAGCTTCTATTATTTGCTACACATTTTTGGAAGATAGTATTCCTGGAATAAGTGTTGAAAGCTTTTAGTTATTGCACATGGGTTTTGCTTCATTCATGAGTCCACAGTGCAGGTAAAGAATAACAGCAGTGTGATAAAGCTTATAATTTATTTTTAAAAATCAGACAAAATTTATGCCCAGGAGATAGTTCAGATGATCAGATGTGGTGGTGAACATACTAGAGCTGGACATTTACCCTCTTATCTCTTACACAAAAATTATTCTACAGGTATATTCTGCATCTCAAACACTGGTAATTTTGCTTCTAAGACGAGTAGGAAAGGTCAAGAGATGTTGGGTGCTGACAAGTTGTTGAGTGTTGTCGCATGTTGGAAGACGTTTCTCTTAAGTCGACCTCTTCAAGTGCTACAAAGGATACTCTAGGTGTTAAGGACAAGTTGTGAACACCCACAGGGCAGCTCTTTATAGAAAATTAAAAACAACCCCACTACCCCTAACATTAGGATGTGTTCTAGCCTGATGTGCCCTTATATAACACTTGTCCAAAGGAGGTAATGGGAAGGTGTTATGACATCAGCTTTTTCCAAGTACCTAATGGTACAAGTATCTGACCCAGATAGTGTAGACTGATTTACTCCTTGCTGCACCAGAACAGTCTTCCCACTAATATATGCATAAGCCTAATGGGCTGTACTTTGCCCAGCTGGATGCCCTGTAGGATGGGTTCACTTTCCCTTTTAAGACATATGAACATCTTACATGAAAACAATAAGAAATATTTGGCGTCCTTAATGCTTTTCAGATCAGTGACTCTTGGTTAGAAATTTCTAGCTGAAAATGTAATGTTTTTCAGGTCACTGAGTTCAGTGACCTAATTATTTCTCAAGATGTACGTACAGTTGGCATTTTACGATAATCAGGCTTCTCCCCCAAGTCCCAGTTGCATTGTCTTGTAAACAGATGATGTATTTACAAGATACTCAGTTTTCCAACTTTGTGGCATATGGATTGTGGGTGGAGAGGCACAGAGCCAACAGTCACACAAGGTTCAGTACAATGAGATGAATGGATAGAGTAACCACAGAACAACATGCATTCTCCTAAGACTAAATAAGGAGTGGCTGCATGTTCAGGGCTACAGGTTGCATAGGTGAATACTCATCCACCAGGATGTGTGCATTATACTTTGATTCCCAGTTAGGTAAGGTTGAAAAATGCTATATCCCATCTTTGAGACTGTGTGGCTGCCCAGGGAAGGAGGAGACAGAACAATGCAATTATACTATACCTGTAGTGACCCTGGCAAGTCAGTATAATTTCAAAAAAGATACTAGGGAAACCTCTAGTTAGTATTCAGGCTGCCTTTGCAATGAGCAAAAATTGATGACATCCAAGCTCTCAATGGGGAGCCACATTGCTGCTGCCCCTAGGATTCAAGGGAGGTGCACCCTAGTACAGGGGCCATTTATAAAGAAGATGATTATGGCAGCTGCTGTAGTGCTAAAATTAAAGCCACTGACATGTATTCTCTAAGCTGTGTATGCTAGCCATTGTCAACATTTGTCCTAGCAAGGAGCACTGAAATAATGAGATGGAATCATTTAAAAGACCAAAAGAAAACCATTAGAGGAACTCTAAATTCACCTCTTCTTGGGGTTCCCTGAGGTTTCCATTGAGAGTGTGTATATGGGATATTTGAACTGTAGAATCAGCAATAGCTGGACAATTTCCACAAAATCTACAAGAATAAGAGAAGTTGCACATCTTGTTGGGGGCCTCTGAGCAATACTCTGTATAAAATAAGAGTTAGAAATATCTTATACTGGGGCAGAGCTAAAGATATGTTCCACTTCCCTACCCCATACAAGAAGTTATCATGCCCTGGCCCATAATTAAAGATGGCAGAACCATCTTCGACAAGCCACCTGGTCTTAATCTCCAGATTCTGGAACACCCTTTTCCCTCTTGAATCATGAGTGGGTCATCACTAAGTATGTTGCTTCTCAAGGAAGTCAGGTGTGTTAGTCTGCTTGGACTGCCATAGCAAAGTACCACAGACTGGGTAGCTTAACCAACAGAAAAGTGATTTTTCAGTTAAGGAGTAGAAAGTTTGAGATCAAGGTGTCAGCAGAGTTGATTTCTTCTCAAGCCTCTCTCCTGGCCTTATAGATGGGCATCTCCTCTTATCTTTACATTTAGTTCATGTCCTAATTTCCTCTTCTTACACAATGGCATTGAAGTAGGATGTGCCCCCAATGACCTATTTTAACCCTTATTACCAGTTTAAAGGCTCTGTCTCTAAATAAAATCTCATTGTGAAGTCCTGGGATTTAGGAGAACTTCAACACAGAGATTTGCAGGGAACACAATTTAGGCCATACTATAATTTTATCCCTCTCCCTAAACCTGTTCCTCTTACAGTCTATTCCTAGAAAACAATCTTATTTTAGTTGCTTAGATCAATGACCATGGAGTCATCCTTAACCAACATCCAATTCATTAGCAAATCATGTTGGACATGTCTTCAAAATATATATATCTTCTCATCACCTCCATCACTTCTAAACTAGTCTAAGCCACCATCATTTCTTATCTGGAATACTTAAGTAGCTTCTTCATCTCTCTACTTCTACTCTTGTCCACCCTTAGACTGTTCTCAACAGAGCAGCCAGAGCAAACTTTTAAAGCATTATGTTATGGAGTGAAACATAGAACTTACAGAAACAGGTTTCTTGGTTGCTTTCATACCTAATAGCTAATAAACCTTTGAACATGTGGCAAGAGGGAAGAAAAGGTAAGATCATGTCACTTTTCAGTCCCTAAACCCTCCTGTGTTATTTGTGATATCCAAAGCCCTTATGGCCCAAAATGTGCACCCCCTCCTTTTGTAAGGCCTTTGATTACTGATGTTTCATCTATCAGGGTAGCCACATACCTTAACTGATCACTTCCTGTCTCTGCCTTCCCTTTCATAGTCCCACTGCCACCTATCCCCTTCTCTCTCTCCTTTTCTTTCTCCTGACTCACTGCTATGTTCTATGTATTTATTGTCTCCTCTGACTTGAAGTTAAGCTTCATGGGGCAGCAAGTTCATTTTCTTCACTACAGTATCTGCGGAGACTAGAACAAAGACATAATAGGCACTCAACACTATTACATGCTGCGGGTACACGGTAGCTTTGAGGCTGAAAGGAGAGGGATGTGTGGAAAAGATGAGTTCTGCTCAGCAGCCGGAGCTCGGGCTGTGACTTAAGGGAGACTCACTTCGAGAAAGGCAGCCTGACCGCCCAGTTGATTGGTCCCTCTTGCCGCCCTAACCAAGTCCCTTCCTCAGGCTCCATCTTTTCTAGTGCTCTCCGCATATTGTCTGATCTCTCCGCCCTTTCGCCCTGCCAGCCAATGATAGGACAAAACTGGGCGAGAGGCGGGGCCAGAGCTCCCACAGATCAGCGGGCTGGCTAGGGGTCTGGAGGACTCCAGCCTCCGGGGCACAGAGGTACAGAAACCTCCCGATGCCTAGAAAGACCGGAGGTTTAGGGTGGGAGTTAATGGGGAGTCAGTGACGTAGTTCCTTCTCCGCTTTGTTCCGAGACGTGGGTCGGGCGCTTTTGGTGAGGGGTATGTGGCAGCCCGGTGTGGGGTTTGGGCCGGTTCTGGGAGCGGGAGGGGCACACGGACCCGGGGCCAGGCCTCCTTCACCACTGCCAGCGGCGGAGGCGGAGGCACGGCAGTTCAAGGGGTCGTTGTGGGGCCCCCTCCCCTCGTTCGGTGCTGGCCCTTTGTCTTGAGTCTTCTCCCACTGTGCTCACTTCGGACTGGGCTGATAGTAGTGACTGAACTGTATCATCCCCGCTGCTAGCCATGGGACCAACCTGGTAAAAGCGGTCTGAGTCCCGCCCAGGCTCCAAAGGCCTCCCCAACACTACGTATTTGATTCAGATCACCAGTATAATCCCTGATGTGTTCCTTGGGAGAAAACGGACCCAGAGAGGAGGGCAGAGTCTTGCCCAAGGTCACTTATTCATTTATTCATTCAACAAATACTTAGCACCAGCTAGTATTGTATTAGATCTGGGGATTACAGTTGTGTACAAGGCAGAACTATATTGTGGTATGGAAGAAATGGAACAAGCTTTAAGGGTTAGACGCACGGTCTGGGAATCTGAAGGGGGAAAGACAAAACCATCTTTGAGTCCTGTCAATCCTGAGAGATAGGTAATCATAAAAAATTCTCCTTCTAGCATCCCATCTAGCTTTAGCCTTATTTCTTCCCGTCTTTAAAGACACTTGACTGAGCAAAGTTTCCCTCATCTCTTTTCTGCAAACTTTTGTTGAAAGTTGGATTTCAGAGAGTTTCTTTGTTCGAATGCATTTTTCAGAGGAGAATATGGAGGCTTATGATATCAACAGAACAGTTGAAAAGGAGCAACTGTGGTAGGATGGAATGAGGATTTCCTTCGGACACAGGAAGCTTCTCTCTTACTATACTTACAGCCTTCAGCAAGTCATTCAATCTCTGGGAACTTCATTTCCTCATCTTTAAAATGGGAATGATCATCCTTACTGCTTGCAGTTCAGTAGGAAGGAAAGTGACCCAGGGATGGGACATTGCCCTGAGTGTCTGCTTGCAATTGAGATCTTAGAATACTCAGTCATTTCTATGTGTTTACAGTGATCCAAGACCCCACTAGGAACTTTTTCACCAAACCCAAAGAGATGAGGCAAGATCTGTGCTGGGCAGAAATCCTTTGGAATGAGGCTACTGTACACAGGCGTGAAAGTGAGCCATTTTCTTCTCTTCGGCAGGTGAGATCTTTATTGTGATATTAATTAGTTTGGGGATGGGAATCCTACCTGCCAGAGAATGTGGGGACCAGGGCTGAAAGGGAGCATTTCTGAAGAAAAACAGAAGTGAGAGGAGGCCCTCTAGATCCTGAGGAGTAGAATTTGGGGATGGGAGGAACTCCCATCCCAAATGTAGTGATGTAGTGGAACTCCAGTTTGGGTGTCAGGAGACTAACTCGAGTCTTAGCTCTCCTCTAAGTTCCAATTTCCCCATCTCAAAATTTTTATGAGACTAGGTGGTCTGCAAGGTTCCTCCCAACTCTGACATTCTGAGAATCTCTGAACAGTTAGACTCAGTCAGGGAATTTTAGACTAAGTTAAGGAATTTAAGCCCTTGGATGGCCCTGTTGAGACAGAACTGCCAAGAAAAAGTACCAAAGGGATGAACTGGTGGAGGAGGGATGGAGGTGGTCATGTGTAGAGGGTGCACTTCTCACCATTATATACTCAGATTAAATTGGCTAGCATCCTGAACTTATTGAATATTTTGAATCAAACATTTATTGAGCCCTCTGTGCCAGGCACTGTGTGGGATACACATACGAATATCATGGGCCCTGTTCTCTGGAGGCTTAGAGCTTAAAGTGTACATGTGAAGAGGAGGGATGCAGACATACACACAAGGAATTACAGTATAAGGCAACTTGATATTACAGTTTTATTATGGCATTTTTTTAAGTGCAGAAATTTTTATATGGTCAAATCTATTAGCTTTTTTTCAGCCTTTGTTTTATGCATAAGGCCTAGGCCTTTCTCTCCCTGAGATCAAGGTATTTCCTTCTAGTTCTTTTTTTTTTTTTTCCTTGAAATTTTTACATTTCACTTATCTGTTTCTCTTGAATTTTTTTATTTTCAGATATTTTCTCTTATTCATCACTCTGAAGCTAATCAGTAACCAAAGACCATGTAACTCAAAAGGACCTGAAAGGCTGATGATCCTGGTGAATTAGAGGAATGTAATCTCCCTAGGTAAAATCTCTGTCTCTCTTGGAATAGAACTCTGGTCTTTGTGAGCTCCTCACAGCCTAAAATGAATGGTACTGCTGAGATTAAGACACTCATCCGTCAGACTCAGGCATTGTGGGTCAGAGACCTATGGGGCCTCTTTGGTCTTGTTCCACTTGCTGGTTGCCTGAGGTTGTAGTTTTGTGCCCAGTTGCCTGGATACCCCTAGTGATGTGCTGTCCTTATCGTCTTATCTGTCCCTTGTCCTCCTTTAGCCAACACCTCATCTCCATACTATCAGGGAATTCTTCCAGAATTTCTGAGTGAATTTCCCATCTATTTGGGCAGAAGAAAAATAGGTTTTCTTTTGATCAAACTCTCCTTGAACTAGTGCTCCCTGCTCTACTGATAAGTCTTGCCTTCTCCTCAGATCCTCCAGAACCACCCTGAGCTTCCTTACTGCACGTCCTTGTACATTTCTTTCTCTCTCCCTGCCCTTTAACCAAAGCCTGTATTTTAGCAAGTTTATATATTCTCACGACTTCCTCTGTCCTCTGTATCTTATTCTTAAGTTTGTATTCCTAACATATTCTTCCTCTTGCCTAAAGTGTTTCCCCACGTTTTCATCTTTCTTTTTTTTTTCTTTTTGTTTGACTTGGACCGTTTTAAAAGTCTTTATTGAATTTGTTACATTTTGCTTCTGTTGTTTATGTTCTGGTTTTTAGCCCCAAAACATTTGGGATCTTAGCTCCCCGACCAGAATTATAATCTGCACCTCCTACATTGAAAGGTGAAATCTTCACCAGTGGACTGACAGGAAAGTCCTTCCCATCTTTCTTAGTGATATTATCATTCTCAATATTCAGATCTGGATCTGATGATCTAGAATTCTTTGCTTTAGTCATCCTCTGTATCCAGTCTGATATATGCATATGCTTTTCTGGAAATAGCTGGACTTATTTTCTCTCCTGTCATTATTCCGGACCAGGGTCTTGCTATCTCAGACATCTGTGTATCCATTTAGCAAACATTCATTCAGCACCGAGAAAGTGGCAGGCCCTGTCATAGTCACCCATTCTGCATCCCTAAATTCCCAACTCATTTCCCTTCCTCCATTATTTGTTTCTACTCTAATCCATCTGGGCTAATCTTTCTAAAGCATTTCTTTCCTAATTTCACTTTTGGATAGGGTGATATAAAATTTATTGTCTAAATTTGGATACTTTTGTAAATGAATGGGGGAACTATTAATAATGATGGTGTAAAAATTTTTAATATAAAAAATAATAATGATGCTGGAATACAAGGTATAAACCAGGACTGTTCTGGGAAAACAAGGTGTATGATTACCCTACTTCTAGGTGGCAAGTTTTGGAGTCTTTCTTTTTAATTTCCTCAATTTACTTCTCATGGGATACCCGACTGCTTCTTTCTTCTGTTTTTCACTTCATGAAACAGAGAAACATGAATGTGCTGGGGGTGGAGGGAGGTCTGGGACTAGGGAAAATGAATGGCATTGCTTGAAAAACTATATTCTTAATAAGTGAGAATGAGAAGGAAAGTCACAAGAGAGGAGAATAGCAAGGTAGAAAAAGGAACGTAGAAAATACAGAGGAAGCTAAGGGTAGATTTCACTCTTCTGTTTAGAACTTTTTTCCCATTGATTGTCAGATTGTATCCATATATTTTGCCCTGTAATTTCAATGTTCTGGCTGGTATCACTTCAAGCAACTTGATTGTTTCATGCCTTCATTTGTTCATTCAAGAACAACAGAAATTTCAAGTGCTTAGTATTTGCCTGGGACTGTGGTTGGAATACGATAAAGAACAAAGTGGACAAAAATCCCTGCCTTCCTGAAGTTATGGGATAGTGTAACTACCCAATTATTTTCAGTATATCAACCCTGTGCCAGATTCCTTTTGAGAGAACAGTTCTTGCTTATCCTCAGGTTCAGCCAAAGTTCTGCCTTTCTTTTTAAACTTTATTATTTATTTATTTATTTTGGCTGTGCTGTGTGGCATATGGGATCTTAGTTCCCTGACCAGGGATCAAACCTATACCCTCTGCAGTGGAAGTGCAGATTCTTAATCACTGTACCACCAGCGACGTGCCATTTCTGCCTTTTTAAAGCACCCTTCCCCAAGCATCCCAAGCCCCAGTATTGACTCCATCTCTTAGCCCCCTTCATCTCCTGAGTGGGTACATTGTAAATTTGTAACTTGTTCTGTTAGTGTATTACAATTATGCCATTGTAAATTCCTTAAATGTAGGTATGATATTGTGTGCTTATATTAGTCTTCTTGGACAGCCATAACAAAATTCCGCAGACTGGGTGGCTTAAGCAATAGACATTTGTCTTCTCACAGTTCTGGAGGATAGAAGTCCAAGATCAAGGTGACTGACTGTTTTTGGTTTCTGACGAGGACTCTTTTCCTGGCTTGTAGATGGCTACCTTCTTGTTGTGTGCTCACATGGCTTCCCTCAGTTTATGCATGTGGTAGGGAGTGGACAGGGGTGCAAGTGCAAGTGGTAGGTCTTCTTGTATGGACACATTAATCCTATTGGATCAGGGCTCCACCCTTATAACCTGCTTTAGTCTTAATTACCCCCTTAGAAGTCACATCTCCAAATAGAGTCACATTGAGGGCTTTGAATTATACATATGAATTTTGGAGGGATACAGTCAATGTGTACTGGTCTTTTTTTTTTTTTTTTGCATTCAATATGGAGTTGTATAAATACCTAGCTATTAATGTTTTTCCTGTCCACACCTTTCTTGAAGGCTGCAAGACATATTTGCATAATAACCTTTAAAGATAAAATAATACTGCACTAGCTAATTGGATCAGCCATGCCTAGAAGTGGGGTGCCCAGGGGCTGGCTTCAAGGCACTGTCTTATTCTGAATTTCTAAATTACTTTATTCTAGTAATTATGAAAATCTGTTCCTCTAAGTGAAAGTCACTTAGTTGTGTCCAACGCTTTGCAACCCCATCTACTATACAGTCTATGGAATTCTCCAGGCCAGAATACTGGAGTGGGTAGCCTTTTCCTTCTCCAGGGGATCTTCACAACCTAGGGACTGAACCCAGGTCTCCTGCATTGCAGGTGGGTTCCTTACCAGCTGAGCCACAAGGGAAGCCCAAGAATAGTGGAGTGGGTAACCTATCCCTTCTCCAGTGGATCTTCTTGACCCAGGAGTCGAACCAGGATCTTCTGCATCGCAGGCGGGTTCTTTACCAACTGAGCTATCAGGGAAGCTCCATTCCTTTAAAGTCATTTCCTAACTTTTCATAAATAATATTGTAGAAAGGAAAATAATTAAACAGTAATACAGTTTAGCAGAGCACAATTTGCCAGCAAAATGGGAGGCCTTCATAAGAGCAAATACATAAACGTATCCACCTAGTCATCCATCCATTCATTCATACAAACAGTTTCACTTTTCTTCAATGGTGCTTTATAAAAATTGCTCTGTGTGAGATCCAGAACAGAGATATGTACATGGTAGAGTGTTCAATAATTACTTTAAGAAATGTATGAAGAAAAGAGAAAGTTTCAGAGAAGATTAAAAATGGAAAAGAAGCTGAGAAAAAGCCATCAACTTTCTCAGAACTCTGGAGGTAGCTTCACTAGCTGTCCTATTCGGCTCTGCAGTCCCCTGATTACTTCTTATTGGCTTCCTCCACCTGCCGACTCCTGTTTGATTAGGAGGGTGTAAGCAGCTGGGTGTGAGTGTGCTCAGGCTCCTGCCAAGTATCCTCATCTCCTACCATTTTCTGTGCCTGCCCTTCTTGTCTTGAGCACAAATCTGTGTACCTGTGCCTGTGTATCATATCAGTGGCACCAATACATTTCTGAGATGTGAACTCCAACCTTCACAGTTATTTTCTTGCTGGCCTTGAGCACTCACCATTGGATATGTCCCTCCTGCAGAGAGCCTGGCTCTGTTTATCACAAAGCTATGAGGTAATAAAAATTAGTCATACTTTTAAGTCTTTATTGAATTTGTTACAATATTGCTTCTGGTTTATGTTTTGGTTTTTTGTCTGCAAGGCATGTGGGATCTTAACTGCCCGACAAAGGATCGAACCTGCACCCCCTTCAGTGGAAGGCAAAGTTTTAAGCACTGAACTGCCAGTGAAGGACCTGGTCAGATTTTTTTTTAATCAGTAGGCAGTACTGCAAAACAATGTCATTGTTCCATCCCAGTAACTCACTTATGAAACTTTAGTCCTAGGAATATATTTCAATGAGAAGAAAACTTTATGTGTCTAGAGTGATCATGATAGCATTATTGATAGTAATTAAACCTCAGGGAACAACAGAAACGTCTGATACTAGCAGAATTATAGGTAAATTGTAGTGAGTTTAATTGGTGGTGCATTATGTAGTCAAAAAATGAAAATGAAGTGGAAGTGAAAGTGTTAGTCACTCAGTCGTGTCCAATTCTTTGTGACCCCATGGATTGTAGCCTGCTAGACTCCACTGTCCATGGAATTCTCCAGGCAGCAATGGTTAAGTGGGTAGCCATTCACTTCTCCAGGGGATCTTCCCAACCCAGGGATCAAACCTGGGTCCTGCATTGCGGGCAGATTCTTTATCATCTGAGCCACCAGGCAGTTAATAGCAATATGAAAAATATTTTTAAAAAACTAAGTAGAAGAAGTAGAATGCAAAATTGTACTTACTGTATATTTACAACTATCATTACGAACATGGACAAGTCTGAGAAGGAATATAGTAAAAGGAGAATTAGTGATGTGTTAGTATCATGGAGTCATCTTTCAGTTTTCTCTTTCGACTCAACCTTCTCTAGATTTGAGGTCTACTAGAGTTATCTATACATTGGTTTCCCTAGTAACTCAGACAGTAAAGCATCTGCCTGCAATGCCAGAGACCTGGGTTCGATCCCTGTGTTGGGAAGATTCCCCGGAGAAGGAAATGGCAACCAACTCCAGTATTCTTGCTGGGAGAATTCCATGGATAGAGGAGCCTGACGGGTTACAGTCCATGGGGTTGCAAAGAGTTGGACACGACTGAGAGACTAACACACACATACACACACACACACACACAGAGTTACCTATATGTTCAGAGTTTGAGGTTAAACCAGTTGGGAAATTCCTGCTCCTCTCAGTTGTGCTGCCCTCCGCTCTCACCCCCTTGCTATTTTTTTTTTTTTTTTTTGCTGGTTGTGGGGGGAGGCTTGTGTGTGGGATCTTAGTTCCCTGACTAGGGATCAAACCCATGCCCCCTGTGTTGGAACTGTGGAATCTTGGACTGCCAGAGAAGTCCCTCTCTTGCCATCTTTAGATTGTTTACCATTCTGCCATGCAAGGTCCTATCAGAGTTTCCCCCACTACGCTTTAATTAACCCTGTTCCTCAGTTCAGCCTCTCAGGTTCACCACATAGACTCTGACTGGTAAAAAGCAGACAGACTGAACTTGCACAATGTACCTGGATCCAGTTACAGACCAGCACCTGCACAGTAGGCTATGATGTGACTAGACTTCAATACTGGAAGAAAAGTGTTACCCCTATCACAACAGAGCTTAAGAAGAGGAATATAGACAGGGACCTAGTACCTATACTAGAGCAAAAAATGAAATCTTAGTCACACTCTAAGATGGAATCCTCATTACTATTTTATGAAACAATTTTTGAGCACCTATTTTGTTCCAGCCACTATATCACGGGTGCTAGGGGAATAGGTCAGCATGAACTAAATGCCAAACTGATCTGAAGATTAGACATTTGACCTACTGAACTAAATATCTTTCAGTGCATTTTTCTCTAGGGACCATATTATGAGTTCAGTTTAGTTCAGTTCAGGCGCTCAGTCCTGTCCGACTCTTTGCGACCTCCTGAATCACAGCACGCCAGGCCTCCCTGTCTATCACCAACTCCCGGAGTTCACTCAAACTAATGTCCATCGAGTCAGTGATGCCATCCAGCCATCTCATCCTCTGTCATCCCCTTCTCCTCCTGCCTCCAATCCCTCCCAGCATCAGGGTCTTTTCCAATGAGTCAACTCTTCGCATGAGGTGGGCAAAGTATTGGAGTTTCAGCTTCAGCATCAGTCCTTCCAGTGAACACCCAGGACTGATCTCCTTTAGGATGGACTGGTTGGATCTCCTTGCAGTCCAAGGGACTCTCAAGAGAGTCTTCTCCAACACCACAGTTCAAAAGCTTCAATTCTTACTTCATGGCTGCAATCACCATCTGCAGTGATTTTGGAGCCCCCCAAAATAAAGTCTGACACTGTTTCCACTGTTTCCCCATCTATTTCCCATGAAGTGATGGGACAAGATGCCATGGTCTTAGTTTTCTGACCGTTGAGCTTTAAGCCAACTTTTTCACTCTCCTCTTTCACTTTGATCAAGAGGCTTTTTAGTTCCTCTTCACTTTCTGCCATAAGGGTGGTATCATCTGCATATCTGAGGTTACGGATATTTCTCCTGGCAATCTTGATTTCAGCTTGTGCTTCTTCCAGCCTAGCGTTTCTCATGATGTACTCTGCATAGAAGTTAAATAAGCAGGGTGACAACATACGGCCTTGACGTACTCCTTTTCCAATCTGGAACCAGTCTGTTGTTCCATGTCCACTTCTAACTGTTGTTTCCTGACCAGCATATAGGTTTCTCAAGAGGCAGGTCAGGTGGTCTGTATTCCCATCTCTTTCAGAATTTTCCACAATTTATTGTGATCCACACAGTCAAGGGCTTTGGCATAGTCAATAAAGCAGAAATAGATGTTTTTCTGGAACTCTCTTGCTTTTTCGATGATCCAGTGGATGTTGGCAGTTTGATCTCTGGTTCCTCTGCCTTTTCTAAAACCAGCTTGAACATCTGGAAGTTCTCAGTTCACATATTGCTGAAGCCTGGCTTGGAGAATTTTGAGCATTACTTTACTAGCATGTGAGATGAGTGCAATTGTGAGGTAGTTTGAGCATTCTTTGGCATTGCCTTTCTTTGGGATTGGAATGAAAACTGACCTTTTCCAGTCCTGTGGCCACTGCTGAGTTTTCCAAATTTGCTGGCATATTGCGTGCAGCACTTTCACAGTATCATCTTTCAGGATTTGAAACAGCTCAACTGGAATTCCATCACCTCCACTAGCTTTGTTCATAGTGATGCTTTCTAAGGCCCACTTGACTTCACATTCCAGGATGTCAGGCTTTAGGTGAATGATCACGTCATATTGAGTTAGATGGCTCCAGTTCTGGGAGCAGAGCATAAAACAGGAAGAAACCAGGCTGGATTATATATTACTTATTGTTCATCCTGAAACTGCAGCTGTTGGGCTCCTGTTAGTCCCTCGCTTTCCATAAGCTTCCTCTTTCCATAAGTTTCCTTGCCTTTATCTTAGCCTGTATGTCTAACCTCATTTTTCTCATTTTTTTGATCAGTCTTCCCCGCCTTACTTTTCCATGTGAGATCCTGTAGTCCACCACATCTTGTTATCCTTGGATCGTTCTCCTTCCTTTAGTATAGAGAGCAGGTGACATGTGCAAATTCTGTTTCTTCTTCCAGATGGTGAAACAAGGACTAAGAAAGTATTGATTCCAAAATATCATTCCTGAAAAATCAGAGTCTCAACTTTCAAGAGAATACCACAGAGGTATTGCCAAGGAAGTGAAAATTTTGAAAGCACCTTTGAAGGGAAAGAAAAGACTCGAGGGGCCACTGGTATGCTCCAAGCAAGAAAAAATGAGGAGAAAGACAAGAAACTTCAAACAGAAAACAGTTCAGGACAATAAGACATTCACAGAAGGGAGTGACCTAGAATCTGAAAAAGATGGCCCTACAATAAATGAGAGAATTCAGGCTGTAAAGAGACAGTATGTGTGTACTGAGTGTGGGAAAGCCTTTAGTCAGAGTGCAAACCTCACAGTACATGAACGAGTCCACACAGGAGAGAAACCCTATAAATGTAAGGAGTGTGGAAAAGCCTTCAGTCATAGCTCCAACCTGGTTGTTCATCGGAGAATCCACACAGGATTGAAGCCTTACACATGCAGCGAATGTGGGAAATCTTTTAGTGGTAAGTCCCACCTTATTCGGCACCAGGGAATCCACAGTGGGGAGAAAACCTATGAATGTAAGGAGTGTGGGAAATCCTTTAGTCGGAGTTCTGGCCTGATTTCACATCACAGAGTTCACACTGGTGAGAAGCCCTACACCTGTATTGAATGTGGGAAAGCCTTTAGCCGTAGTTCAAACCTTACTCAACATCAGAGAATGCACAAAGGAAAAACAGTTTACAAGTGTAAGGAGTGCGGGAAAACATGTGTTTCTAATACAAAGATTATGGACCATCAGAGAATTCACACTGGCGAGAAGCCTTATGAATGTGATGAGTGTGGAAAAGCTTTCATCTTAAAGAAGACCCTTAATGAACATCAGCGACTTCATCGTAGAGAGAAACCTTACAAATGTAATGAGTGTGGGAAAGCTTTTACTTCTAATCGAAATCTTATTGATCATCAGAGAGTTCACACTGGAGAGAAACCCTATAAATGTAATGAGTGTGGAAAAACCTTCAGGCAGACTTCTCAAGTGATTCTACATTTGAGAACCCACACGAAGGAGAAACCTTATAAGTGCAGTGAGTGTGGGAAGGCCTATCGTTACAGCTCACAGCTTATTCAACATCAGAGAAAGCATAATGAGGAGAAAGAAATGTCATAAATAACATATATTGTTACAAAGTGGAGCTAATTGCTACTTTTGGGAAAAGCAGTTTTTCAGTATCATCAACCTTAATTCTTTAAGAATCCACACAGGGAAAATAATCAGAAGTAGACAAAGATTAACAGAAGGGGGTATTCATGCCAGCATCATGTAAAACTGAAGGAAGAAAACTAGATTTTCGACAGAATTGGGTTTAAATGAATGATGGCCTATCCATATGATGGCTTTGCATCCATTGTAAACATTTTAAAAAATATTTAGTGCCATGGAAGAAATGATTTGAATAAAATGAAAGATAAAGAGAAAAACAATGAAATATCCAAATTTTAAAAATTTTTATGCAAAGGAAAAAGTGGAAATGAAATAATACCAAACCAAAATATTAACAATGATTATCTTTGGGTAATAGGATTATAGGTAATTTCTATTTTCTTCTTTATACTTTTCTATGCTTTTTAGATTTTCTACAGTGAGAATGTACCACTTTTATATTCAGGAAAAAAGTATAGAGTATTTTTTAAATGCCATGAGCACATACTCATTTTCATTCAACAGTGTTATGAAAGTTATAGACACTAAAGTCCTAGGATTGCACCCTAATACTGACCTTAGTAGAAGGGGAACCCTCAGCAAGTCACTTCCTTTTAGAGCCTGTTTCCTGTGTATTACATCATAAATACCAGTTGTTGGCTTTTGCGGTTTTAAGATAAACTGACTTTACAGTCAACAAAATATCTAGTCCACTTTCTTAATCACTTTTAGGTTAAAAGAAAACAGTAAAAATATACTATATTCTCTCCCACTGCTGTAGAAGGATCCAGAGAGGATAAAGAACCACCTAGGCTCCATCTTTTCAATATATGTCTACAGAACCAGAAAAAAATATACCCCCTTATGATATTGGAACAATTGCAGTTTCATAAACTTTAAAGAGAGCATAATCTAACACAAGGGGAATACTACCTTCACATGTTTCATAGACTTTACTAGCTAAAATTGCAGACTTTTGGGTCAGAGATATATAAGTTCTAATTCCAGATCTACTATGCACTAGCTTGCCAGTTTTGGACAAGTCCCTTAACTCCTCTGAGCTGTAGGTTCATCTGTAAAATGGGAGTAACTACCTACCTCACCGGATTGTTGTGAGGATTAAATGAGATAATGTCTATAAATGTGTGACCAGCCTTTATGTCCAGCCCTCTGAGAAAGCCTTAATCTGTTTTCAATAAGTATTTTAAGCTTTTAAGACAGCTCAGAATCTGGGAAACCTTAGAATTGCCTCATTCTTTACTCAGTGGTTCCTCCTCCTCTGTATACAATGAATGCCTAAGCCTGACACCATTTGTCTTCTGCATGTAGTGATACATTGTTTCAGGAACTACTGAGGATTTGATAGCCCATTTGTTCAAGAAAATGGAGTCTCAAGTGAGGTTAGATAACTGGCTAATAAGTGGTTTAAGCCAGAATTTGAACTCAGATCAGACTTTCAGGTCCATGCTTTCTGTGTTTTACCAAAGTGCCTCTGCCCTTCATGACGGTTCTGTGAGTGGGAGACCGAGCAGTTGGGATTCTCCTGAGTAGCCACTTCTGTGAAAGGTGGTTGATGATATGTGGACAATTATAGGTTGATCATGGTTTCATAAGGAAGATGCTAAAAATAAGTGGATGGTATGAAGCATATATTTGGGTGGAAAAAGATTGTTTAGTTTTTGTCCTATTTTGTTTGATAGGATGATGGCTTATATATAATTTTGTGGTATAATAGTCCCTCTTTGCATAGTTATTCAAAGCATGGTTTCTAGGCTCTGTTGCTGTGTTCAGGGAGTAGGACTGTTGTATCATTGGTCACCGTTGGGTAGGCACTTCCCCAAGAGTCTGGGTGGACACAAGGGAAGGTCACTCACTTGTGACTGTGGCTAGACAGAACTGTAGCAGGAAGGAACTTGCATCATTTTTCCCTAGTCATGTGTCCTTTTCAAAATTCTACAGGGAGGTTATAATTAATATTTTATGCCTTTTGTCATGCCAGCCATTCTCAGCTGCTGATTACCTATATGGAAACTCCCATGACTAATGTCTCCTAGCCCTGCTAAAACTGCTTTATAAGAAAACAGGCAACTAACTTCCTGTGTGCCTGTTGGTATTTTTTAAGCATTTATTATTGCTGAGCAGAGTTTTTGATACTTCTGATACTGCTGAGCAAAACATTTTTGCACCACTGTGTCATAGTGTCTGAAATTCTTTCTTCAAATAGCCTTTCTTTTTCATCTTAGAAAACTCTGGTCTCCAAGAGTAAGTATCTTCTAGGGAGGAAGCTGGAGAAGGCAATGGCACCCCACTCCAGTACTCCTGCCTGGAAAATCCCATGGGTGGCTGAATCTGGTAGGCTGCAGTCCATGGGGTCGCTAAGAGTCGGACACGGCTGAGCAACTTCACTTTCACTTTTCACTTTCATGCATTGGAGAAGGAAATGGCAACCCACTCCAGTACTCTTGCCTGGAGAATCCTAAGGATGGGGGAGACTGGTTGGCTTCCATCTATGGGATCACATAGAGTTGGACTCAACTGAAGCGACAGCAGCAGCAGCAGCAGGAAGGAAGCCAGAGGTCTGAATAAATTGACATTTCTTTCCCAGGCAAGCCAAGATAATGGATCCGGGAGGAGGCCCTCAGTAGCTTCTAATCTTCTAGGCTGATACCTGTCTTAAGCTGCAGGAGTAAATGTTAATAAGTGCGCTCTATACTCATATACCCATTCTACAATGTAGTTTGAACTGAGCACTCACCTTTCTGCAGAAGTTTTTTAAGACTACCAGCTGCCTGTTTCAGTCAGCATTTAATTTTGCAGTTCTTACCATTCTTTCAAGCCCTTTCATGATACACTCAGAAATTCAAGTTCTGTCTGAATGTGTTTTTTTCCAACTTCCTGTTCTAATGGAAGCCTGGTTGTTCCCTAACAGCAGTGCTTCCTCTGCAGTTCCTCAATTGCTAGTTTTTGTCTCCCACAACCCATTTACCTCTCTGTACACCATTTCTTCTCTATTCTGTCAAAACCCCAACTCTCTTGAAATGTGTCACTAAACTACTGTGTATTGTCCATCTCTGTTTCTGTCATCTGCTGGTTTCCTGTGCACTCACATTTATTCACTTGTTTTTAGTACTCTCAATATTCCCAAGGAATATGAAAAGTCAGTATTTTTTGACCACAGATACCCTGTATGTAGAACTGCTTTGGTGTGGACTAGAAATATATACATCTCTTTTAAGGTATGAGAAAAAGTGTGAAATTAAAATGTTATGTAGCCTTGATTAAAGGGAAATCTGAAAGACAAAGAATCTTGCATAGATTGGTGAAAGTCTCCCTAGATTTAGAGATATTTTTCATTGATGGTGTGTACTATATTAAATGTTATTAGGAACTCGGAAGAAAATTTAAACCAAAAAGAGCTTTAAATAGTAACTGAGCATTTTCATGACCATGAATCCCATAAGACTATATTTCATTTTCAGCTCTGTGTCCTGAGTGAGAGAATTACTTTTTAAATTTTTTTCCATTCAATTTAAACAAAATAGTATGTTCATATTGTTAGGTTGTTTTTAGAAACTAGACTGTCTGTCTGCACCTCTGATGTTATAAAACTCAAGTCATAAAACTTTTGCTAAAAATGGTTATAATTCCTCCAATAAATATCTGTTGTTATTTCCTTATTATAAATATCACTAAATTTTTTTTTCTTTTGCTTCCTTCCTTTATTCAGATTGGGAAGAAAACAGTTCAGTTTGCTTTTCTTTAAGCAGATGCTTTTGGAATAAAGATGTGATTCTGGCTCGTTTCAGATTCAAACACAACATGAAGCCTATTATTTTCATACTCTTAATAGAGTTGTTCCTCAGTAACGGCAGGAGATTGGGTCCAGGACCCCCACCACCATACCAAATCAAAGGGTGCTCAAGTGCCTTCTATAAAATGGCAAACTATTACATATAACCTATGCACATCCTCCAGTATACTTTAAATCATCTTTAGATTACTTATAAAACTGAATACAATGTAAATGCTTTGTATATAGTTGTAAATGTAATGAAAATAATGCATATAAATAGTTGCCAGTATGGCAAATTCAGGATTTGCTTTTTGGAACTTTCTGAAGTGTTTTCATTTTTAATATTTTTTACCTGTATTGGGTTAAATACATGATGCAGAACCCACAGATATAGAGGGCCAACTCTACAAAAGTAGAACTCTAGCCGTTAGAAATTGTCCTTCTGCGATTTCCCTGGAAGTCCAATGGTTAAGACTCCACACTTCCAGTGCGAGGGATGCAGATTCAATCCCCGGTGGGGGAACTAAAATTCCACATGCTATGTGGCCAAAAAAAGAAAATGTCCTCTGCTGTTATTGCGCTGGAGAACTTGTATAGCAAGTATTGTCCCATCCCCTCTCTGATCTCATCTCTATTCAAACCTATACTATTATATAGACATCCTTTGGCTGTATAAAACCAGCATGTTCCCTGAGGTCCATTTCTACTCCAGAAGGCAGATTTGTGAGGGGTCCAAAGGACATGGCTAATTACTTTCTGGGCAATATAGATACAGGACTTCACTAGTTCTCACTCCTTCCACTGACCATTTTAAATCCACACAGCACAATTTAATGTATAAGGACTGTAGCCGTGACAAAGCTGTAACCATTCTTTTAAGTTCAGTGGTTCCCAAATCGAGGAATCACAAGAATTTCACATATACAGGTATATTTCCCAAGCCCACAAAATTAGCATATTTGGGTCAGGGTATAGGAATCTATTGGAGAAGGAAATGGCAACCTACTCTAGTATTCTTGCATGAAAAATCCATGGACAGAGGAGCTTGCAGGCTACAGTCCAGAGGGTCCCCAGGAGTTGGACCAACTGAGCGACTAAGCACACATTCACTGGAAATCTATGTAAAACAAAACTTTTAAAGCAGGGGTTTAAGGAAGATCTCCATGAGGAACGTTGACTCTTTACATGGCTATTTTTGTCATAATCATCCATTTTACCTCAGAAAAATCTGCAAATCACAAAATATCTGAGACATATACCAGAGTTTGTGTAATCATAACAAATTAGCAACCAGTTTACTGAGTGAAAGAAAATGCTGTCACATTTGCAATGTTGGTTTAACCAGAGTTGAGCAGATTCATGTTTTAAAAAATTATAGGACTTACATGGTGGCCCAGTGGTTAAGAATCTGCCTGCCAATGCAGGAAACATGGATTTGATCCCCTTGTCCAGTAAGATCCAACATGCCATGGAGCAGCTAAGCCCTTGTGCCACAACTCTTGAAGCCCGTTAGGCCCTAGAGCCTGTGATTCACAAGGGGAAGCCACTACAATGAGAAGCCTGTGTACCACAACTAGAGAGTAGCCCCAGCTCGCTGCAACTAGAGAAAAGTCTGCACACTGCAATGAAGACCCAGCACAGCCAAAAATTAAGTTTTTTAAAAATAAAAAATTGTAGAACAAGATAAAATAAAGTCCTTTGGCTATGACACAGCATAGAAATGTTGGATAAAACTTAAACATCCTTTTAAAGGTGTTTCAGAGAGTAAAATAATCCTCAGAGCCTAGGATAAAGAAGTGGAAGTCAGATAAGTGAGTGCTTGTGTGCCATGTGGCAGTTTGCTGATCCTGGTCATCAAAGGACATAGATTTTATCAACCACAAGGGCAGGGATTTGAGTCTCTGCACCTCACAGCCTGTGGGATCTTAGCTACCTGACCAGGGCTGAATATGTTCCTCCTGCCATGGAAGCATGGAGTCTTCAGCCCTGGGCCACCAGGGAGGTCCTCCCACTCATGCTTTGAGACCTATAAAGTACTATCTCCTGGTTCTCTTCCTACTTGGTTGGGTGTTGGGTCCTTACCCTCTTTCTGCTTAGTATTTTTCACTCACTCTCTGGTACATTTTGTATTTGTTTTCTGTCTATCCTCCCTAGAAATGTAAGTTTCTAGGGACTTCACCTCTTTATTTATGTCCCTACTGCCTAGAATAGTGTCTAGCATATGATTAGTACTCAGTGAATTGTTGATGAATGAACAAAGGAGTAGAGAATGAGATGTTTAAGCAAGTGTTCTGTGAAAGCTAGAAGAAAACATATCAATAGAATAACACCTTGCTCATTCAACAAGCACTCGTCTAGTACCTACTGTGGCTTTGTGCTAGGTGCTAATTGTATGTGGGATCCATATAGTTGTTAGGAGAAGCACACTGATTGAAACCGCCCACCCTGGCCAGGCACCATAGTAACCATTTGTATGAGTTGTTTTATGACAGGAGATCCTGATAAGGAATATGGAACTAATAAGCCATCACCAACCAGAAGAGTTTGGGAAAGGTCAAAAGGAGACACTGCATGTCCGTCCACTTCCCGGAATCCCTCTCACTAGCATCCATCTTGGCTGAGCAATTTGTGCGCCACCAGGAAAGACTCTGAATTAGAATGATTGGCCAAAGACCACCTGGAAACTAATCCCATCACCAGAAAACCCAAGACTGCAAGCCATACGGCAGAGCAGTTCTCCTGGGTTCCCTTACCCTACTGCTCTCCACCTGGGTGCCCTTTCCCAATAAAATCTCTTGCTTTGTCAGCAGATGTGTCTCCTCGGACAATTCATTTCGGAGTGTTAGACAAGAGCCCAGTTTCAGGCCCTGGAAGGGGTCCGCCTTCCTGCAACAGTCGTGGCTTTTGCCCTTGAGACAGGAGACAAAGAGGCAGGAACCAATGCTGGATAAATGAAGATGGGGGTGCAGTTGCTGGGATTTGATAAAGACTGACTGGAACCAGCTGAAATCAAGGTTGTTTTGAGAAGTCTGGTCATGGACCTATAGTTCATTATATCTTTTTTGTAATACCAAAAATCACTCCTTGGCCATGACGGACCATCAAAGGCCAGAAAGTGGACAGTGGTCCAACTCCTGGGAAATACCCCCTCTTCCTGAAATAGCAATATTCCTGGAACTAGTAATATTCCTCCCATATGTTAGCATATTAAATTACATAGCCCATGAAGACTACAACCTCATGCTCTGGTGCTGCTCTCACTTTTTGAGATAGTTCACATTGGGCCTGTGGAGTGTGAATTGCTCTAAAAACACTTTCACTTTTCTCTGACTTGCTATTGAATTCTTTGCTGCACAAAGGTAAGGACCCTCACTTGGTAATCCATCCTAAAGACTCTTGTGGGTCCAAGGATGTGACATTTCCCTCTTTTGCAATACCCTTTTGGAGCCTCTTTCTGTCATCTTATATAGAGGGTGACAATTCCAGGAGTCCAAACTTAAAAGATTTAGGTATCAGAGAAGCAGAGTTCCAGTACCCTTTACACAGACCTATCTTTACTCATTTCACTTCTCTTCTTTTCACAGCTATTTGTAAGGCCTCCTCAGACAGCCATTTTGCTTTTTTGCATTTCTTTTCCATGGGGATGGTCTTGATCCCTGTCTCCTGTACAATATCATGAACCTCATTCCATAGTTCATCAGGCACTCTATCTATCAGATCTAGGCCCTTAAATCTATTTCTCACTTCCACTGTATAATCTTAAGGGATTTGATTTAGGTCATACCTGAATGGTCTAGTGGTTTTCCCTACTTTCTTCAATTTAAGTCTGAATTTGGTAATAAGGAGTTCATGATCTGAGCCACAGTCAGCTCCTGGTCTTGTTTTTGCTGACTCTTTAGAGCTTCTCCATCTTTGGCTGCAAAGAATATAGTCAATCTGATTTCGGTGTTGAGCATCTGGCGATGTCCATGTGTAGAGTCTTCTCTTGTGTTGTTGGAAGAGGGTGTTTGCTATGACCAATGCATTTTCTTGGCAAAACTCTATTAGTCTTTGCCCCGCTTCATTCCACATTCTAAGGCCAAATTTACCTGTTACTCCAGGTGTTTCTTGACTTCCTACTTTTGCATTCCAGTCCCCTATAATGAAAAGGACATCTTTTTTGGGTGTTAGTTCTAAAAGGTCTTGTAGGTCTTCATCAGTTCAGTTCAGTTCAGTTCAGTCACTCAGTCATGTCCGACTCTTTGCGACCCCATGAATCGCAAAATGCCAGGCCTCCCTGTACATCACCAACTCCCGTAGTTCTCTCAGACTCATGTCCATCAAGTCAGCGATGCCATCCAGCCATCTCATCCTCTGTCATCCCCTCCTCCTCCTGCCCCCAATCCCTCTCAGCATCAAAGTCTTTTCCAATGAGTCAACTCTTCGCATGAGGTGGCCAAAGTACTGGAGTTTCAGCTTTAGCATCATTCCCTCCAAAGAAATCAAAGGGCCGATCTCCTTCAGAATGGACTGGTTGGATCTCCTTGCAGTCCAAGGGACTCTCAAGAGTCTTCTCCAACACCACAGTTCAAAAGCATCAGTTCTTCAGTGCTCAGCCTTCTTCCAGTGCAACTCTCACATCCATACATGACCACAGGAAAAACCATAGCCTTGACTAGACAGACCTTAGTCGGCAAAGTAATGTCTCTGCTTTTGAATATGCTATCTAGGTTGGTCATAACTTTTCTTGGAAGGAGTAAGTGTCTTTTAATTTCATGGCTGCAATCACCGTCTGCAGTGATTTTGGAGCCCCTCAAAATAAAGTCTGACACTGTTTCCACTGTTTCCCCATCTATTTCCCATGAAGTGATGGGACCGGATGCCATGATCTTCGTTTTCTGAATGTTGAGTTTAAGCCAACTTTTTCACTCTCCACTTTCACTTTGATCAAGAGGCTTTTTATTTCCTCTTCGCTTTCTGCTATAAGGATGGTGTCATCTGCATATCTGAGGTTATTGATATTTCTCCCGGCAATCTTGATTCCAGCTTGTGCTTCTTCCAGCCCAGCGTTTCTCATGATGTACTCTGCATATAAGTTAAATAAGCAGGGTGACAACATACAGCCTTGACGTACTCCTTTTCCTATTTGGAACCAGTCTGTTGTTCTATGTCCTGTTCTAACTGTTGCTTTCTGACCTGCATACAGATTTCTCAAGAGGCAGGTCAGGTGGTCTGGTATTCCCATCTCTTTCAGAATTTTCCACAGTTTATTGTGATCCACACAGTCAAAGGCTTTGGCATAGTCAATAAAGCAGAAAGAGATGTTTTTCTGGAGCTCTCTTGCTTTTTCGATGATCCAGCGGATGTTGGCAATTTGATCTCTGGTTCCTCTGCCTTTTCTAAAACCAGCTTGAACATCAGGAAGTTCACAGTTCACATATTGCTGAAGCCTGGCTTGGAGAATTTTGAGCATTACTTTACTAGCAAGTGAGATGAGTGCAACTGTGAAGTAGTTTGAGCATTCTTTGGCATTGCCTTTCTTTGGGATTGGAATGAAAACTGACCTTTTCCAGTCCTGTGGCCACTGCTGAGTTTTCCAAATTTGCTGGCATATTGCGTGCAGCACTTTCACAGCATCATCTTTCAGGATTTGAAACAGCTCAACTGGAATTCCATCACCTCCACTAGCTTTGTTCGTAGCGATGCTTTCTGAGGCCCACTTGACTTCACATTCCAGAATGTCTGGTTCTAGATGAGCGATCACACCATCGTGATTATCTGGGTCGTGAAGATCTTTTTTGTACAGTTCTTCTGTGTATTCTTGCCACCTCTTCTTAATATCTTCTGCTTCTGTTAGGTCCATACCATTTCTGTCCATTATTGAGCCCATTTTTGCATGAAATGTTCCCTTGGTCTTCATAGAACCGTTTGACTTCAGCTTCTTCAGCGTTACTGGTTGGGGCATAGACTTGGATTACCACGATATTGAATGGTTTGCCTTGGAGATGAACAGAGATCATTCTGTCGTTTTTGAGATTGCATCCAAGTACTGCATTTTGGACTCTTTTGTTGACCATGATGGCTACTCCATTTCTTCTGAGGGATTCCTGCCCACAGTAGTAGATATAATGGTCATCTGAGTTAAATTCACCCATTCCAGTCCATTTTAGTTCGCTGATTCCTAGAATGTTGATGTTCACTCTTGCCATCTCTTGTTTGACCACTTCCAATTTGCCTTGATTCATGGACCTGACATTCCAGGTTCCTATGCAATATTGCTCTTTACAGCATCAGACCTTGCTTCTATCACCAGTCACATCCATCAGCTGGGTATTGTTTTTGCTTTGGCTCCATCCCTTCATTCTTTCTGGAGTTACTTGTCCACTGATCTCCAGTAGCATACTGGGCACCTACTGACCTGGGGAGTTCCTCTTTCAGTATCCTATCATTTTGCCTTTTCATACTGTTCATGGAAAACAACAGAATGGAAAAGACTAGAAATCTCTTCAAGAAAATTAGAGATACCAAAGGAGATCCAACCAGTCCTTTCTGAAGGAGATCAGCCCTGGGATTTCTTTAGAGGGAATGATGCTAAAGCTGAAAGTCCAGTACTTTGGCCACCTCATGGGAAGAGTTGACTCACTGGAAAAGACTTTGATGCTGAGAGGGATTGGGGGCAGGAGGAGGAGGAGACAACAGAGGATGAGATGGCTGGATGGCATCGCTGACTTGATGGACATGAGTCTGAGTGAACTGCAGGAGTTGGTGATGGACAGGGAGGCCTGGCGTTTTGCGATTCATGGGGTCGCAAAGAGTCGGACATGACTGAGCTACTGAACTGAACTGAATTTACTCAGGATGGTGGACAACTGCAAAGACGTTCTCATTCCAGGGAGGCAGTGTCCCTTCCTCCTCATTTCAGCTTGATTTATGTTTAACACCAGAGCTCCATTATCTCATCATTTGGGCAAGAGCTCCAATATTTTGGCCACCGGTTGTGAAGAGCCAACTCATTGGAAAAGACTCTAATGCTGGGAAAGATTGATGGCATGAGGAGATGGGACAACAAAGGATGAGATACTTGGATGGCATCACTGACTCAATGAATCCTGGAGATAGTGAGGGACAGGTGTTGCAGGAAGGCGGACCCCTTCCAGGGCCTGAAACTGGGCTCTTGTCTAACACTCCGAAATGAATTGTCCGAGGAGACACATCTGCTGACAAAGAAAGAGATTTTATTGGGAAAGGGCACCCGGGTGGAGAGCAGTTAGGTAAGGAAACCCAGAACTGCTCTGCCACGTGGCTCACAATTTCAGGTTTTCTGGTGTTGGAGTTAGTTTCAAGGTGGTCTTTGACCAATCATTCTAATTAAGTCTTTCCTGGTGGCGAAATGCATCGCTCAGCCAAGATGGATGCTTGTGAGAGGGATTCTGGGAAGTGGACGGACACGCGGTGTCTCTTTTCGACCTTTCCTGAACTCTTCTGGTTGGTGGTGGCTTATTAGTTCCCTATTCCTTATCAAGATCTCCTGTCATAAAACAACTCATGCAAATGGTTACTATGGTGCCTGGCCAGGGTGGGTGGTTTCAATCAGTGTGCTTCCCCTAACAGAGGGTCGTTCATGCTATCAGAAAGAGTTGGACGCGACTTAGCAACTGAACAACATCAAGCCAATACACAAGGAAGTCAGTTGTAACGTATGTTATTTATGGTGAGAACTGCTCTGGTTCACAAATAGACTGGATATTTCACTCACGAAGACATTCAGACGTTCGAGAAATTACTCTATAAAGCTCAGCTGCAATTCAAATTAAAACAGAAAGGTCCAATTCTTTTCGGGAGGTGACACTAGTCCTGGGGGCCTGGGCCACGTGATTCACCGCTGCATCCTTGGGTTCTGGAATACAGCCACACCTGTTCTTTCCTTGAGAGGAATGAGCCCAGGAGCTCCCCCTTTTCTGCCACCGCTGGGAAAGCTAGGAACCATAGAGATGTCGTTTCCTAGAGAGCCGAAACTGGGAGGTGGGGTGAACCACCGGATGTCTCGATACCCCCGGGTCAGCCATTATTCTGGGCTTCAGGTGCCGTCGCGTCCAGTTTTCGTGTCATCTCCTGGCGTCCCGGCGCCAAGATAGTGGTCCCCAAGGCCGGAGCCGCCGCGGGAGACCCCGGTGAGCGGGGTGGGCTCGGGTCGGGTTGGCAAGCGCGGAGGGCGGCCCGGGTTGCGGCTTGAGCTCTGCAGGGCAGCTCAGCCCTGGCCGGCCCCTCTCTGCTCCTCTCCCTCAGGGCGGTCCCTCCACCTCTTGGTTGAGATGGACGCCTAGGCTGCGGCTTGGGGAATATACTGAAGACAGCGCCTCTGTCTCTGTGTGTGTGTGTGTGGATTGGCTGTCAATAGAATGTGCTGCCCCTTTGAGAAGAGTGACCTGAGTAGCCAGGTTCTCAGCTCGTCTTTCTGCTTTTTTCTCAGTCTTCTCTGAGGCTGATGCTGGATACAGCTTGAGACTACCCTGGAGCAGGGACTCCCAGAATTCTTTTTTTTTTTTTTCTTTCCCTTGAAGGATGGATTGATTCCCATTTTTCTTTGTAATTTTATTGGCGTATACTTGGTTTTCAGTTTTATGTTAGTTTTAGGTGTACAGCCAAGTGAGTCTGTTATACATACATCCACTCTTGATTCTTTTCCTGTATAGGCCGTTACAGAGTATTGACTAGAGTTACCTCTGCCATACAGTATGTCTTTAATAGTTATGTTTTTCATATATAGTAGTGTGTATATGGAGAAGGCAGTGGCAACCCACTCCAGTACTCTTGCCTGGAAAATCCTATGGACGGAGGAGCCTGGTAGGCTGCAGTCCATGGGGTTGCTAAGAGTTGGACAGGACTGAGCGACTTCACTTTCACTTTTCACTGTCATGCACTGGAGAAGGAAATGGCAGCCCACTCTAATGTTCTTGTCCCTGGAGAATTCCAGGGACGGGGGACCTGGTGGGGTGCAGTCTCTGGGGTCGCACAGAGTCGGACACGACTGGAGTGACTTAGCAGCAGCAGCAGCAGCAGCAGTGTGTATATGTCATTCCCAGTCTTCCAATTTATCCCCCCCACACCAAGTCCCATTTAAAATTTTGTAATGTAATGGTATTTAAGAAGCAAACAGGCCACGCATATCACCATTGCCTCAGAGAATGTATTTTCACATTAAGTACAAATGTGAGTAAATGCTGTCTTTTGCAAGAAAGGTCATTATCAACCTGTGAGTGACTGTGTATGGTTATTGTTTTAATGAACTGTTGTTTGGAAACCTTTGCTTTAGAATAGTTGTTTGGGTTTCAGAAGTCTTTTGTTAGATGCAGTTATTTTGTACTTTTGGGGTTAGAATCCCTGAGATCAGAATTTGCTCCCATAACTGAACTAGTTGAGTGGCCTTGAGTGAATCGCTTAGCTCCTCTGAGACTTCTTTCGTTCTTTTTAACCTGTGCTTACAAATCTTTTGTGAGAAACAAGCATAATATATGCTTAAGGATTTCTTATTTGTATCTCTGTAAAGTAAGAGTAAATAAAATTCTGATAATTTACTGTAGAAAATTATTTAGAAGTCTCTTTTCCCCCCAAGTTTTATTTGTAGACCCTATTTTTTTAGAACAGTTTTAGGTCCATAGGAAAATTAAGCAGAAAATACAGAAACTTCTCATATGTTCCCTGCCTCTACACTTGCATAGCCTCCTCCAGTATCAACATCCCCCACCATTGGAGGGATAGAGTGGGAGTTTGGGGTTAGCAGATGCAAACTAGTATTTATAGGATGGATAAACAACAAGGTTCTACTGTATAATTTAGGGAACTGTATTCAATATCCTGTGATAAACCTTAATGGAAAAGAATATTAAAAAATGTATATGTATAATTGAATCACTTTGCTGTACAGTAGAAATTAACGTGTATACCAACTGTGGGTCTATTAAAAAATCCCTCATAGTTTTGCCTTTTCCAGAAGCCATGTAGTTGGAATTGTAAAGTATATTGGACTTTGAGATTAGCTTCTTTCACTGAGTAACATACATTTATGTTTCCTTTGTATCTTTTCATGGCTTGATAGCTTCTTTTTAACACTGAATAATATTCTATTATCTGGATGTACCACAGTTTATCTGTTTACCCATTGAAGGATATCTTGGTTGATTCTTGGTGTTGACAGTTATGAATAAACCTGCTAAAACATCCATGTGCAGGTTTTTGTGTGGACATATGTCTTCAGTTCGTTTGGATGAATACTGAAGAGCACAATTGCTAATTTATGGTAAGAGTATGTTTAGTTTTGTAAGAAAGGGCCAAACTGTCTTCCATAGTGGCTGTACTATTTTGCATTTCTACCAACGAATGACAATTTCTGTTGTCCCACATCTTCACCTGCGTTTGGTGTTGCCAGTGTTCTAGATTTTGGCCATTCTAAAAGGTATGTAATGGTATTTCATCGTTTTAACTTGCATTTCCCTGATGACATATATGATGCAGAGCATATTTTTATGCAGTTTTTTGAAATCTGTATATCTTCTTCGGCGAAGTGTTTGTTTAGGTCTTTAGTGGAAGCTACAAGTCCTCATCGCTGGACTGCCAGGGAATTCCCCTTTGGGTCATTAAAAAAAAAAAGATTGATTTATTTTTGACTGTGCTGGGTCTTTGTTGCTGTGCTCAGGCTTTCTCTAGTTCAGGCAAGTCAGAGCTACTCTTCATTGTGGTATGCAGACTTCTCATTTTGGTTGCTTCTCTTGTTGTGGAGGAGGGGCTCTGTGTGCATGGCCTCTGTAGTTGTGGTGCTAGGGCTTAGTTGCTCCTCAGCATATGGTATCTTCCTGGACCAAGAATTGAACCTGTGTCCCCTGCATTAGCAGGTGGATTCTTAACCACTAAATCACCAGACTAACCCACATGGGCATATTTTAATTGAGTTGTTTGTTTTCTTAATTGTTGAGTTTTAAGAGTTCTTTGTATGAAATATACAAAAGAAGGATATTAGGCTTTTATCAAGTATTTGTGTCTTTTGCAAGTATTTTCTTTCAGTCTATGGGTTGTCTTCTCATTCTTGACGTTGCTTTTTCCAGAGCAGAATTTTTGAATTTTAATGAAGTCTACCTACTATTTCTTTCAAGGATCATGCCTTTTGAATGTATCTAAAAAGCTGTCGCCATACCCAAGGTCATCTAGGTTTTCTCCTAGGTTATCGTCCAGGATTTTTGTAGTTATGTATTTTATATTTAGGTCTCTGATCCATTTTGGGTTAATTTTTATGAAATATGTAAAGTTTGTGTCTAGATTGATTTTTTTTTTTTTTGCATGTGACCTATCTGGTTGTACCAGCACCATTTGCTGAAAAGACTATCTATTCCATCGTATTAACTTAATTCTATCAAAAATCAGTTGACTCTATTCATGTGAGTCTATTTCTGGACATTCTATTCTGTTTCATTGATTTGTCTGCACTTTGCCAATACGGCACTGCCTTCATGACTGTAACTTTTTAGAAAGTCTTGATGTTAGGTAGTGTCAGTCCCTCAACTCTGGGTAGTATTGGGTAGTGTCAGTCCCTCAACTTCATGATACTGAGGGAGAGGTCCTTCAGTATTGTGTTAGTTATTCTGGGTAGCTTCTCCAGGTGAACTTTAGAATCAGTTTGTTGATATCTACAAAATAGCTTGGTGAGTTATTGGAATTGCATTGACCCAGTAGATAAGGTTGAGAAGAACTGGAATTTTGACAGTACTCTTTCTAGCTGTGAGCATGGGATAGAAATAGTTTTTAAAAATTCCTTTCCATCACCGCCAGATCAGTGACCAAAGAACTGCTCAGTTTCTTTTTTCAAGTGTTCTATCCCTACTAATACTTTAGAACTTTATTTGCTTAGACTACAGGTTTCCCCTAATATCTGAAAATAGTGTTCTTATGAAACCTTCATGAGCTCAGATGATGTAAATCAAAGGAGCAGTTACCTTAGGACACATCTTGCTAACAGATGTACAAAGGAAAACTGGATAAAGCACAGATGCTCACAGACACAGGTTAAGTCCATGGTGGCTTGATGCTGAGATACTGAGTGTAGTTCCTGTGGAATGGGCATGGCAGTGCCACTCTGGCTACTTGGGGTACCTCTTGCTGCCTCTTAGTAGCCTTTAGAATTTGCTTCTGTTTACCTACCACTTCACTCTAGTTCTACAACCTTACCTCAAAGTTTTCTTCCTTTCTCTGATTTGCCCAGAACATTTCTAACAGAGCTCCCTTGCTTTAGAAATTACAGTTTCTTCCTGGAATAGCTTTCCTAATATTCCAGTGATCTTTTTATTTTATCTTTAAAGCCCAACCCAAAATTACCTCCATGAATTTTTACTGTGCTTGTTTATCCTCCTGTTAATTGTACTTGTACTTTGTATTGGGATTATATTTTATTTTGCTCTCCTCTGCTCTGTTATAAGCATGAACTTTTTAAGGGTCCGCATGTTAAATAAAATTAATGGGGCATTCAGATATGTCACTGATAGTGATGTAACTGTTACAGCCTTAAAAGTGTAGACTATTCCTACCTTTCTGCTAAACAATTTCTTTTCTGGGGATTTTTCCTGAAGAAATAAGTAGAAATGTAACCAAAAATTCTTTAGCAAAGATGGTCATTGTAGCTTAATTTGTAATAGGAGAAAATTATAAATAATTAAATGTCCAACAGCAGTGGATTACTTAAGTATGAATGGATTGATACACTCTTAAGAATAATGATTAAAGGATATTTAATATTGGACTTCCATGGTGATCCCGTTGTTAAGACTCTGGGCTTCCAATTCAGGGGGTGCAAGTTCAGTCCCTTGTTGCAGAACTCAGATTCCACATGCCTCGTGGGAAGGAAAAAAAAAAGGAATTTCATGTTTTTGATATCAGCAATGGTCTGGATAACATGAATATTAATGTCCCTAGAGCCTTGGGCTGGGGCTTCTGTCAAAGAAGAAACTGCCCAGAATTTAGAACTCTGCATTCAGCAAGGTTTCTTCATTACTGGGGGCTAATTGGGGTGCGGAAAATCTGATTGTGTCTCTGGGTTAACTTTAACAATGATTTCTTTAGATCTTATAGATGATATTCTCAAGCTCTAAGGAAGAAGTGAAACAAGGATTGAGGGACCCTGGAGAGGAGCCTGTCTTAAATGGCAACAATGACAAGAGAAAATTGGGCCCACAGTGCTCTGCGACAAGAGGGCCTTGTTAAAGGGAAGGATGATACCTGGAAGTGGGGAACCAGCTTCCAAGGGAGTAGCTCCACTGTTTGGGAGACCTCCCACCTGCACTTTAGACAGTTACGTTATCATGAGACATCTGGACCCCAGGAGGCACTGAGCCGGCTCCGGGAGCTCTGTCGCCGGTGGCTGAGGCCGGAAGCACGCACCAAGGCCCAGATCCTGGAGCTGCTGGTGCTGGAGCAATTCCTGAGCATCCTCCCTGGAGAGATACGGACCTGGGTGCAGATCCATCGGCCTGGGAGTGGTGAGGAGGCCGTGGCCCTGGTAGAAGAGCTGCAGAAAGACCTTGATGGACCAACATTAAAAGTGAGAAAGGGAAAGTGGGGAGTAGGCCCAGGACAGGCTGGGATAGAAAATGATCCTGTGATTTTCATTAACAGTAACACAGCAGCAACCCTTATGCTAATTAAAACAGGTTCATGAGCTCTTCAGACCATAGAATATCTGTCTGGAGAAATGGATTTATGGTTGGGATCTTTGGACCAATTCAGAATCAACACAGAGCATTGACTCTGCTTTGTCTCCCTGGGTGATGCTTGCTAATTCTGAGTTTGATTCAAGAATCTGAAGGCATAATGTTCCTAAGAGCTCCTCTAAACAGAAGCAAGTATATTGTTTGTAAAGTCTGTTTGGATTGGTGTTGTAAACCTGGAGTATGAAAAGTTGTGGAGAGCAAGAATGAAGCTTTCTAGATCTGGAAAGACCACTCTGTGTTCCTCTGCTGGGGACTGTGTGAGACAAGAGATTGGGTTGAGATATTTGCCTCTGATCAGATTTTATATCCTTGGCTATTAAATTGGGATCTTAACATGGTTTCTAGTATGTGTCAGCTCTCTTTCTTTCGATCTGGAGCCCACTAGAAACATTTCTATATGAAAAGTCTGAAATATAATTTGGGAGGGATATCAAGGATGGGCTTGTTTGTTTGTTTTAATTATGAAAATGAAGAATTTTAGAGCTGTGTTTTTCATTACTAATCACTAAGCCATTGTTCTCATTCAAGGGATGAAAAATGGAGGCAGGAAAATGTTCACTGCATTGCCTTTGTGAGACATCTAGTTAGCAGCAAAACCAGATGTCTAGACTTCTAGTGTTCCTTCTGTTGGAGCAGGAGGGGATGAGAAAAGTTGTGAATAAGTAGAACCCAGTGTTTTAGATTAAACCTGAAGCTGAAGACTTGTAGATTAAGTCTGAAGCTCTTAATTGCTTGTTACTTCCCATTCCCTCCTTAACCCACACCCAGGTCTGGCTTCTGTTTCTACCGTTCTGTTCAGTCTCCTCTGGGAAAGGTCACCAGTACCATGAGTGGGGCTAGAGGGCAGCTCCATTGTTCTCAAGGCAAAGCTTTCCTGCTGTTTTGATGCTCCATACTTGAGGTGGGTCACTCTCATCTCACAGTTCTAGACTACATGGGCAGAAAGAGGTCCATGGTGGTTAGGTGAGTTCATTTGCTGGAGGTACAGGAAGAGTCAGCTTATTGCATTCTGCTTGTTCCCAGGTTCCAGCCTTTGTCCAGGACCAAGACACTTTCCAGGAGGGTCTGAGTACTCCAGGAATAGAACTTCCTCATGCACCCACTGGCAGCCACATATCAGCTGAAATTCGCTCAAATTCTCTTACTGACCCAGTGGTGTTTGGCTTGCTCCAGGATCCTCAACATGGTAACTTACTCTGTGGGTCTGGCTTTGGACATCCTCAGGACTCTTGCTGGGTCTCACCTCCCTACTCCCAGATAGCTACTTCCTCTTCTGCAGTTCTGTGAGTCCCTTAGGATACCAAACTCTTTTCTTTTCTCCCTCGTGTCATTGCTTGGGTCCCTCTAACCCTTTATCCATTCTTATTACTAATTTTTGCACTTTTCCAGCCCCGCACATGCGGGTCAGAAAAGATTTGTGTGTCATTTTCTAGCCATTATTGTCTAGTTCTGGTAGTTATGTGTCTTTCTGAACTCCTATTTTATAGAAGATAAACTTACTGGATTTGGACAGTAATGACAGTTATCTCATATGTAGCTTTTTCTTCTTCAGATTCTCCTGCCCCTGAAGCTTCTGCCCTTTCCCAGGAAGAGAACCCCAGAAACCAATTAATGGCTCTCATGCTTTTGACAGCCCAGCCCCAGGTAAAATTTGCTACCTCTTTTCTTCCTAAGGCCCTATCTGCACTGCCTAATTGTGGCTCAAACGTACACTCGCTCATCCTAGTGCTTGGGTGTTCAGTCAGCTCCCATCTTTGAATCAAGGTCCCTGCTATTGAAAGGCAGAGTTCATGTGGGATCTCCTGTTGTCTCTCTGCTATCCCACCTCATGCCCTCATAACATGTCTCTTCCCCAAAAGTGAAAGGAACCCTTCAGTAGGGGAGCTTCCTGGGCATGGATAATCTCACACATACCTGTCATTTCAGGAATTGGTGATGTTTGAGGAGGTGTCAGTATGCTTCACTTCAGAAGAATGGGCATGTTTGAGCCCAGTTCAGAGGGCCTTGTACTGGGATGTGATGCTGGAGAATTACGGGAATGTGACTTCCTTAGGTAAGGACCCTTTCTTCCCATAATTTGTACCTTTACTTCATCAGCTTTTGTTTCTTTTTCTTTTTTTTTCTTTTTACACCTCTATGACTCCCTGCAGTGTAAGTGCAGATTCTTAACCATTGGACCACCAGGGAAGTCCCAGCTTTTGTGGAACTTTTTGCTATGCTGCTGCTGCTGCTGCTGCTAAGTCGCTTCAGTCGTGTCCGACTCTGTGCGACCCCAGAGACGGCAGCCCACCAGGCTACTCTGTCCCTGGGATTCTCCAGGCAAGAACACTGGAGTGGGCTGCCATTTCCTTCTCCAATTTGCTACGCTAATTACGAACATAGTGTAGCATACTTATTTTGAAAAATACTTGAAGGAAAAAAAATTTTTAACTGACTTTTTACAAACAACTACCCTCAAAATTTTGATATTTTACCTTTTTGGCTTTTTCTATGTATTGGAGAGGTTTTTTTTTTTTTTATACATTGTTTTGAGAGTGTGTGTCTGTGAATATGTAGTTTTATAGCGTGCTTTCTTTGCATTTACCTCAACTCGTATTATCACACATTCTTTGCAAACATTATCTGTATTGGCTGGATAATTTGTGTCAGTTAGCCATTTCTGTATTTTAGATAATTACTGTAATAATAATCTTTCTCTATGCCTAATGTTTCTTTTTATTTTTAATTCTCATTATTTTTTAGAAGTAGAATCACTAGGCCTAAATTAATTATTTTAAGGCTCTTGCTTCCTACTTCTAAATTGCTTTCCATATTGATGTCAGTCCTCTCTGCTCTTACCAGCTGTACCCAAGAGCCACTCCTTTGGCTCTGCCTTCATTGATGCTGAGTAGACCCACTCTTTCAAATTGTTGTTTATATAGTTTTTTAAGTTACAATATATATTCTGAAGTGCATTTCTTTGATTAGTAACAAGAGTATTTTTTAAAAACCTGTTAGCCATTTATGTTTGTAACAAACATTTAAACATGTACATGCTGCTATGTAATCGGCAATTATGGGAATGATGTGATTCTTCCCTTAAGTAGCATGATTTGGGAGATGAATACAGAAAGAATAAGCAAGGCAGAGTGAAATAATTGGAATTAGAGTGGCATAAGTCTCTTGAGATGGAAATGGAGAGGACAGAGCAACCAGCATCATTCCTGGGAGTAAGAAAACGCCATGAAGGAGGTAGCTTTGTATTTCATTGTCTAAGTATCATTCTTTACATTTGGCAGCTTTATGATACTGAATTTTTATTCAAGAACATTATATATCATTACATTTGTTCATGTTGCCTTTGTCTGTTTCAGGCCTGTTTTAAAAGTGCCTTCAGGTAGATCTTACATAATTCTGGTTACATTGACTCTTTGGAATAGGAATCTTTTCTGATATTTTCTAATTGATCAGTTTGCATATATGAAAATATTTAATTTTTTTGTGTTAATTTTGTACTTAGCAACCTTAGTAAATTTTTTTATTGTTCATAGTAATTTATACTGTATATTTTTACATTTATGAGGATATGTCTTTTAGTATGTCTGTTAGTATCTCAGCTGTGGTGTGATGGTCAAATATTTTGTAGATTTGATATTTTGATATATATTCCTAAACTGCTTTCTATCAATGACGTACCAATTTATACATCCACACAAAGAGCCCAAGAGGGCCTGTTTCCCCTGTATGTGCTTGTGATTTGGTCACTTTTAAATCTTCGCTAGCTAGATGAACAATCCTATCCTTTGGGTTTTTTTTTTCCATTTCTTTGATTATTAGTACTGTTATGTTTGTTGTTATTTTATGTTTATTCACATCCTTTCTACATATTTTTGTTCATTAGAACTGGTAACCCTTTGTCACATGTTGTGCATTTTCACATTTGTTTGCCTTTCTGTGCTTGTTATGAGTTTAAGTCTTACAAGATCTTTCAAACAGCGATATTTTCCTTTATGGTGTCTTTCTCCATAAAAATACTATTTTTTAAATCACATGTATTTTATTCAGATATTTTCTTTGTTTTATTTTTATATTTATGCAGAATGACCCAGGAATCAAATTTGTTTGCTCACTTTTTTGTTTAATCCAAGTGATTTTCAGTAGTTCTAATGCGATTTACCATATAACCCATCTTTCTTTTTAGAAATTTTAAAACATGTTTGAATGGGTTAATTAATTTTATGAGAAACACTCACCATGGATCCATAGCTTATGCTGTAAGCCAAAATAAATTCCAGATTGGTCTAAATAAAGGTTAAACTTAAAAAATAATAAAATAGAATTCCTTATTTATTCTAGCTCTTTGAGGAAAAAGAAGTTTGAATCAACTTTAATAAGTAAGATATGCTCTAACTGCAGTGTTGTTGGGGCTTTGAGCAAGCAGATACCGAAGTACTTATGTTCTTTGACCTAGTAGTTCTGATTTGAGGAGGATACCTTAAGGAAATGGTTCAGAAAGAGGGAAAATAAGTAATATGTCTGAAGACAGTCCCAGCAAAAAAATTGACAATGATTAAAATTTGGGAACAACCAGATTTCCTCAGATAAAGTACTCCGTAGCCCATGGTGTTCTGACCTGGGAGTAGACTGTGACACTATCAAATCTGACAGTTTTGTGTACTCAGTTTCTGTGCATTGATAAGCTGGTAGAAAAGCAGACTTCAGGGCTTCCCTGTTGGCTCTGTGGTAAAGGATCCATCTGCCAACACAGCAGACGTGGGTTTGATTCCTGGTCTGGGAAGGTCTCATATGCTGCCGAGCAGTTAAGGCAGTGAGCCTTCACTATTGAGCCTGTGCTCTGGAGCCTGGGAGCCATAGCTACTGAAGCCCGCAGGCCCTAGAGCCTGTGTTCTGCAACAAGAGAAGCCCACACACTGCAAACAGAGCAGCCCCTGCTTGCTACAGCTTGAGAAAAGCCCAAGCAGCAGTGAAGACCCAGCAAAGCCAAAAAATGACTTTTTAAAAAAAGAGCAGACTCCCAGATAGCTTGCACATACTTCTTCAATATATAAAAGAATTATAAATGTTCATTTAAGAGATTGAAATAGAATTTAAAGGCAGTTATTCAAGAAATATTAAGTATCTCACACATCAAGCTTAATCCCTGCCTTAAAGTACATTCGAGTTGAATTGACATTTACAAAAATAAGTACAATACAGTGTAACAAATGCTATATAATAAAAGTATGCATGAGTGTGGGAGCACATAGGAGCTTGGTATGATGAAAGAACTGGGAGAGTAGGAGGAGAGGTGGGTGGTTTAGAGAAAGATTTACAGAGGGAAGTGACTGTTTTTGTGGGGAAGGGGCTATACCACTTGTGGGATCTTAGTTCCCCAACCAGAGGTTGAACCTGAGCCCCAGAAGTGAAAACACCAAATCCTAACTACTGGACTGCCATGAAATCCCAGATGCTATTAATATGATTTCTTAATTTTCTTTTTTGATTGTTCGGTGCTACGGTACAGAAATACACTGCTTTTGTATATTAATGTTTATCCTACAACCTTGCTGAACCTACTTAGTTCGGGTAGTTTTTTGGTTGCTTCTTTCAGTTCAGTTCAGTTCAGTCACTCAGTTGTGTCCAACTCATTGCGACCCCATAGACTGCGTCACGCCAGGCCTCCCTGTCCATCACCAACTTCTGGAGTTTACCCAGACTCATGTCCATTGAGTTGGTGATGCCATCCAACCATCTCCTCTGTCATCCCCTTCTCCTCTCGCCTTCAATCTTTCCCAGCATCAGGGTCTTTTCCAATGAGTCAGTTCTTCGCATCAGGTGGCCAACGTATTGGAGTTTCAGCTTTAGCATCAGCCCTTCCAGTGAACACTCAGGACTGATCTCCTTGAGGATGGACTGGTTGGATCTCTTTGCAGTCCAAGGGATTCTCAAAAGTCTTCTCCAACACCACAGTTCAAAAGCATCAATTCTTTGGTGCTAAGCACAATGATGTATTATATTAATTGATTATCTGATGTTATACAAATATTTGCTTTCCTGTGATAAATCCCACTTGGTCATGGTGTAGAATTCTTTTTATGTATTGCTGGAGTCAGCTAATATTTGGTGAGAGTCTTTTTTTTTTTTTCCCTTTAATTTGCTTATTTGGCTGTGCTGGTTCCTCATTGCTGTGTGGGCTCTTTTCTAGTTGTGGCGAGCAGGAACTACTCTCTAGTTACAGTACACGGGCTTCTTATGGTGGTGGCTTCTCTTGTTGCAAAGCACAGGATCTAGGGTATGCAGGCTTCAGTTGTTGCGGCTCCTGGACTCTAGAACACGGATTCAGTAGCTATGGCTTAGTTTTTCTGTGGCATGTGGTATCTTCTCAGACCAGGGATTGAACCCATATCTGTTGTATTGGCAGGCAGATTCTTTACTACTGAACCACCGGGAAACCCCTGTTGAGGATTCTTATGTATCTATTCATAAAGATATGGGTGTTTGTAGTTTTGTCTGTTTTTTGTAATATCTTTGTCTGCTTTTAGTATGTAGGTAATACTGGCCTCATAGAATTAGTTGAGAAGTGTTTACACCTTTTTTGTTTATTAGAAAAGTGTGTGAAGAATTGGTATTCATTCTTTTAATGTTTGGTAGAATTCATCAGTGAAACAGTTTGGGTCTGGGCTTTTCTTTGTAGGTAGTTTTTTGTCTACTGGTTCTATTTCATTGCTTATTATGGAACTATTCAGATTTTCTGTGTCATCCCGAGTCAATTTTAGTACATTGTGTCTTTCTAGAAATTTGGCCATTTCTTTTTTTTTTTGACCATTCCATCTTAAGAAGTTGTTCAGTTGGCACAGAATCATTCATGGTATTCCCTTAAACTTTTTTTTTTCCTGTAAGATCAGTGGTAATTCCAGTGGGGGTGACTTTTGTCCTTAGTTTTTAAGCCTGTAAGTTTGGGCAGGTAGCAAATTGGGAAGAGGAAGAGCAAATTCAGGAAGAGAAAGGGGCATGGGCGGTGATAGGGAAGCAAGCAAAAACATGACATGTTTGGGCATCTGTACATAGTTTTCCATGCCTAGAGTCTATAGGCATAAAGGGTACTAATAAGAAGTGAAGCCAGAAAAGTAGCAGATAGTGGAGGATAGCATCTCTTGGGCTGTTCTTGTCATTTGTGCATTATCCTATAGGCAATGAAGCATTGTTTGTTTTGAGCAGGTGAGTGATATGATCAAATATACATATTGGAAAGATAATTAGCAATGGAGTGGACATGGATTAGAGGACTGGGGAGGATTGGAGGTAGGGTTGCCTGCTTAACCAAAGATTGAAGAAAATAATCAGCTCCCTCTATGATTCTGATATTTTTTTCCCAAGTCCCTTAGAGCTCATTAGGCCCACACATAGTCTGATTTCTATACTAAAATTTCATTTATTCAGCTAATTAGCTAGTATATATATGAATCCTTTATTTCTTAACCATTTTCCATTTCTGTTTAACCACTTGCAACACTTCTATTTCTTAAAATGCTTCTACTTCCTTAAAGAAAGAAAACTTTTTTTTCAACTAGCATTCTGCTTAAATTGTAAAACCAGTCTGTTAACACTCCTTTCCTATGTATTTTCTCTGTATTTAGGTAGAAGAATACTGTTTTTATACTCAAATAGAAGATAATGTTATTATTATTTATATGATTTTATTTATTAGATAATTTGGGAAACTAGTTCATAATTTTTCTCACATTTGGATGGTGAAAATGAGTTTCCAAAACATTTAAAATATACATCATTTCATATTTTTAAATATTTGAGAATATTAGAGTCATAAAGAGGTTAACTAGTTTAGCCTCATTATTTTATAGATGTTTTCATAGTTTTTAATGTCTCTATATTTTTTCTTTTCATTCAGCTTTTATTATATATAACTACATGATGGAGTCTAATGTAGACCTGATATTTTTGTGAAATTAATTTTAAATTTTCCATTTCTCAATTTTAAAAGAAGAATTCGAAGTGTTACGTTGCTTTTTAATAGATTTTTTTCTGTAGATTAATTACTTTCAAGTAATTAAAAAATGTTGAGGATGCACTTGATTCTTCAAAAGTTAAAGATCGCCTTCAGAGTTTTTAGGTATATTTTCTTTCTTTGAGAGTTCCCATCTTCTTAGCATGAAGAAGAAGAAAAAAAAAGATAGTTCTTTATAAGCCCCATCCAGCTTCATGAGCTTATATATGAACCACCTGTATTAAGATCCTTCTCTAGTTCTTCTTGCATCTGTTTATTCAACATCCTTTCTATGTTTCCATCTGCTCCCTGAAGGCAACGAGCTTAGAAGTATCTCAGAATGAATTCTGTGTTAATCCATTTATAACATTCTGTCAGTGTAGCATTCTGCTTTGTACTCCCTTTTAATGAAAAGCTTTTCTTTTTCGTGTTTATGTAAAAGTATCCTTCTAGTTGTTTTAAAGTCTTTTGAAGATCTTGTTGTTGCTGACACAGGGATATGGTAATATTTGCATCTTTAATTTCTTTTATCAGAATGGGAGACCATGACCGAGAATGAGGAGGTGACATCCAAGTTGAACATATCTCAAAGAGCAGATTCTCAGAGAGGAATATCAAAAAGATTTCAAGGAGGTGTTCCGCAGCTTCTTGACTTTGAGGAAGAGTGTGAATGGCAAGTTTTTTCAAGTCAGTGGGGAAATGAAGCAAAGGAAAGAGATACACTGAAGAAAGGTTCCCTGTGTGAACGAGACAAGAAAAAAAGGACTCCACCAGAAAAACGAGGCCAAAAGTGGAAGGAATTTGAAGAAAGCTTGGCTTCAGATTCAGCTTTTTCTGAAAGTTTAATAGGTGCTGAAGGAAAGAAGCTGTATAAATGTGATATATGTTGTAAACATTTCAATAAAATCTCCCATCTTATAAATCATCGGAGGATCCACACTGGGGAGAAACCTCATAAATGTAAGGAGTGTGGAAAAGGCTTTATTCAGCGCTCAAGCCTTCTAATGCATTTACGAAACCATTCTGGTGAGAAACCTTATAAATGTAATGAATGTGGGAAAGCCTTCTCTCAGAGTGCTTACCTTCTAAACCATCAGAGAATCCACACTGGGGAGAAACCTTATAAATGTAAGGAGTGTGGAAAGGGCTTCTATAGGCACTCAGGCCTTATTATACATCTAAGACGCCATTCTGGGGAGAGACCTTATAAATGTAATGAGTGTGGCAAAGTTTTTTCTCAGAATGCTTACCTCATTGACCACCAGAGGCTCCACAAAGGAGAAGAACCTTATAAATGTAACAAGTGTCAGAAAGCTTTCATTCTGAAGAAGAGCCTCATTCTACACCAGAGAATCCACTCTGGGGAAAAACCCTATAAATGTGATGAATGTGGAAAAACTTTTGCCCAGACCACTTACCTGGTTGACCATCAGCGGCTCCACAGTACAGAGAACCCATATAAATGTAAAGAATGTGGAAAAGTTTTCATTCGAAGCAAAAGCCTCCTCCTACACCAGAGAGTTCACACAGAAAAGAAGACTTTTGGTTGTAAAAAATGTGGGAAGATTTTCACTTCGAAGTCAAGTCTCATTGACCATAAGAGGATGCATAGCAGAGAGAAGCCTTATAAATGTACTGAATGTGGGAAAGCCTTCACTCAGAGTGCTTACCTTTTTGACCATCAGAGACTCCACAATGGGGAGAAGCCCTATGAATGTAGTGAATGTGGGAAGGTTTTCATTTTGAAAAAGAGCCTCATTTTACATCAGAGGTTCCACACTGGAGAGAATCTCTATGAATGTAAAGACTGTGGCAAAGTCTTTGGTTCTAACAGAAACCTCATTGACCACGAGAGACTCCACAATGGGGAGAAGCCCTATGAATGTCGAGAGTGTGGGAAAACCTTCATTATGAGCAAAAGTTTCATGGTCCATCAGAAGCTCCATACACAAGAAAAGGCCTACAAATGTGAGGATTGTGGGAAGGCTTTCAGTTACAATTCAAGCCTGCTCGTACATCGGAGAATCCACACCGGGGAAAAGCCCTTTGAATGCAGTGAATGTGGAAGAGCTTTCAGTTCTAACAGAAACCTCATTGAACATAAGAGAATCCACAGTGGTGAGAAACCGTATGAGTGTAATGAGTGTGGCAAATGCTTCATTCTGAAGAAAAGCCTCATTGGACATCAGAGGATTCACACAAGGGAAAAATCTTACAAATGTAATGACTGTGGGAAAGTCTTCAGTTACCGTTCAAACCTTATAGCCCATCAGAGAATCCACACTGGTGAGAAGCCTTATGCATGTAATGAGTGTGGGAAGGGCTTTACTTACAATAGAAATCTTATTGAGCATCAGAGAATTCACAGTGGAGAAAAAACCTATGAATGTCATATATGTAGAAAAGTGCTTACCTCTAGTAGAAATCTTATGGTACATCAAAGAATCCATACTGGAGAAAAACCTTATAAATGTAGTGAGTGTGGAAAAGACTTTAGTCAGAACAAAAACCTTGTTGTACATCAGAGAATGCATACTGGGGAAAAACCATATGAATGTGAAAAGTGTAGAAAATCTTTTACTTCTAAGAGGAATTTAGTTGGCCACCAGAGAATCCACACAGGAGAGAAACCATATGGGTGTAATGACTGTAGTAAAGTTTTTAGGCAAAGAAAAAACCTAACTGTGCATCAGAAAATTCATACAGATGAAAAAAACTGTGAATGTGATGAGTCTGAAAAAGAATTCTCTCAGACTTCAAACCTTCATCTTCAACAAAAAATCCATTCTTTGGAGGATTTTGGGTCCTATTCTCTTGGGTCCAAATTCTCTTGGGTCCAAAATGCCAGTGAGTCCAAGATCAAGATTCAGAAAATCTAGTATTGTGTAAAATGGAATAGCATCCCTGCCTCTGTAAGTGACTGTTGGATAAATGGAAGCATATGGTTTTTATAAGGAAAAAAAAGTCATGATTGACCCTTTTGTAGACAAGTGTGTTGCATGAGGCAGAAAGTTAATCTAGACTTTCAAGACTACAAAAACATAAGGCAAATTCTAGTTAAAAGATACTCTGTTCCAAATCATTTCTTATGAACCTAGAAAAGGACTTTGAAGCACTTAAAGATTCTGAAGAAACTGAATTATGATTTATAAGATATAATGAAGATATTGTAAATGATAGCAAAAATATCTTTGTATTAAAAAGTGTATGTTTTGAAAAGATACGTATATATGGTACATCTTAAAGATAGTATCACTGCTAGAGAATGTCTGTACAGACAGTGTGATTAAGACATACAAAACATGAAGTTGGGTGGGCAGGACTGCTCTTTGAGGACAATTTAAGTACACTGGATTTGGAATCTGAAAACCTAGGTTTGGATTCTGGCTCTTTCACTTATGAGCTCTGTGATAAGTCAGTCTCTAAGTCTCAGTTTCTCTGTCAGTCAAATACTGGCATAACCCCTACTTCATAGAATTGTTTTGAGCATTTAGTAAAAGGATCATGTGACAGTACTTTATTAGATAATTTAATTATCAATAAAATTGGATAAAAGATATGGTCAAAATCTGGAAAATGGCATAATGTAGTGTTTGTTCATCAAGTAAGTATTAGGACTTCATGAACCTCAAAAGTTTAATTTTTATAGTAAGAGGAAGTATGGTGGATGGTTAACTTTGGAATTTAGTACTCTAAAAAAATTTTAAAAACAACTTTTTAAATGTTTAAGGGAGATAATATATAATATACCTAGTTTGTTTTTATGGAAAAAAAATACTGGCTTACTAAATAATGTCTTGCCATTAATTTGATGCCAAGAAAAAACAGTTTATTTTTCAACCTTTGAATTTTAAACCTAGCGGATGTAGTGTCAAAATAGAAGGACATTCCTATGTCACTTTCCTTGCTGACAGGGAAAAAATCCTTAACCTCAGCCCCAGAGCTGATTATCTCTGTTGCTGTCATTCTCACTTCTAATCAATATTTCGTGACATACAAATGGCTTGTTACTCAAGAAACAACATTCTATCCCAGCACTCAACTTAACCACATAAGTTTTTTTACACAGCCTAGTCCTTCAAATCTCTGATTATACCAATTCAGAATCCATCTCTGAGTTGTCAGTCCCATTTACTCCCAGTGAACCAATCATTCATTCATTCTGTACCCTTTTGTACGTTTGTAAACTTAATTCTTGTATTCTTGGTTTGGTAATTTTATGTTGTAATTCTCAGAATGCTAGTTCTGTCACTGAAGTATAAATGCCTTAATATTGGGATTTTGTTTTCTGATACTTAGCAGCATTGCAGTGGTGTGTTGATTATAGTAAGTGTTATGAATTCAACCCCGAAGTTCTTTGAGGGCTGGTTCCTTTTTAGACTGAAAGAACCAAGAGTGAAAACTGGAAGGGGCCTGACTTAAAAGTCTGAAGGCCTTAAGAGTCAGATTCTGCCACTTTTCCCTGGACAAATGGTTTTATTTCTTAGAGCCTTGATTTCTTCATTTGTTAAACAGAATGAAGAATATCTACCTCCCGAAGTTTTTATGGGGTAATGAATATGAAGATGCTTTATGTCCATACTGAAGAAAAATTACCCCCATTATGTGAAAATCACATGTACTTTAATAATGGAGAGATCTGGCATTTACCTCTTAATCAGTTTAACAAAATGTAACATTGCTGAGACAACTCACATATGCCTCCCTCCACATGTAATGTGATAAGCCAAAAGTATAACCTGAATTTATCAAGCTTCTTAGACCTGATTGCTAGTTTACAGGAAATACAGGAGGCAAAGGAACAAGATAAAAGACATCATAAGAAACAAGTTCAGAATGTGGCATATTTAGGAAAACTGCACTGCAGGAATCCCCTGGCGGCCCAGTGGTGAGTCCTCCGCTCTCACTGCGGAGGGCAAACATTCGATCCTTAATTCAGTTGGGGAACTAAGATACTACAAGCTGGGCGTTGCAGCCAAAAAAAAAAACAACACTGCACTGGATTCTTCAAAGATGATGAAAAAGAGAAGGGGGTGATAATAATTGTTGATGCTGGGTGAGTATTGAGAGTTTATTGTACTACTTTTGTATATGTATGAAATTTTCCATAATGAAAGATAAAAGTGGAGGGGAGGGGGGCTTAAAAGATATTAAAGAGTGAGAATGAAAAGGCATTACACACTGGGGGAAAATTTTGCAAATCATATATCCAACACAGAATTTGTATCTAGGCTAGATAATTCTCAAAAACTCAGCAATAATAAATAGATCCAATTAGAATATGGGCAAAGGACATGAACAGGTATTTTACCAAAGTATAGATTGACAAGTGAAAAGATATTCAACATCATTAGCCACTGGGAATTGCAAGATATAAATCTGTACAGCTATCAGAAGAGCTTTAAAATATTTTAACGCCAAATGCTGGCAAGGATGCAAAGGAACTGAATCTATTTACATTGCTGGGAATGAGAAATAGAACAGCCACCATGGGGAATAATTTGGCAGTTTCTTATATGCATTTACCATATGACCCAGTATTTGCACTCTGAGCATTCATGTCAAAAAAATGAAAACTCCTGTTACACACACACACACAAGCCTGTATGTGATTGTTAAAAGCAGTTTTACTAGTAATAGTATTTTGTAATAACCCATCAAATATCCTTCAACAGGTGGTTAAAAAAACTGCAATATATCTATACCATGGAATACTTATTACTCTGCAGTAAAATTGAATGACCTATTTTTATCTGCAGTGACTCAAGTATATTCCAAGAGAATTATGCTGAGTGAAAAAATCCAATCTCAAAAAGTTGTATACTGTCTGGTCACATTTACATAATACTCTAAAATAAGAAGTATAGGGATAAAAAACCAGATTAGTGGTTGCCAGAGGTTGGGGATGGAGGGACAGAGCAGCAGAAGAGGGAGAGGTTGCACTTAAGAGAGGTCTTGGTGTTCGGAGCATTGTGTATCTGAATTGTGATGGTGGTTCCACAAATCCACACGTGATAAAATGACAAGTACACACACACATTGTACCAGTGTCAGTTTCCTGATTTTTATCTTAAATTATAATTATGCAAGATGTACCCATTGGTGGAAACTAGTTGAAGGTTATTATCTTTACAACTCCTGTGAATCAGTAAATTCATACTAAAAAGCAAATCTAAACAGCCATACCAAATAGAGTGTGTGAAACTGACTTGGAAAAACAGTGAAGTCTATATTTTAGGACAGTTGGAAATTTGAAAATGATAATAGATGATATTAGGGAATTTTTGTTAATTTTCCTACCTGTAATGATGGTATTGTTAGTGTCAAGATTCTTATTATTATTAAAAGATACATATAGAAGTATTTGAAATGAGTATTTTGATGATTACAACTTTAAAAATGTTTTTCAGTATGTATAGAGAGATACGGCAAACGTTGTTTAGTTGCTCAGTAATGTCTGATTCTTGTGACTTCATGGGCTATAGAAGCCCCCCTGGATCCTTTGTCCGTGGAATTCTCCAGGCAAGAATACTAGAGCGGGTTCCCATTTCCTTCTCCAGGGGATATTTTGGATTCAGAGATCTAATCCTTTCGCCTGTAGTGGCAGGCAGCTTCTTTACCACTAAGCCTCCAGGAAAGCCCAATGCAAAGAGAGTGAAGTGTTAGTTGTAGAGTACAGTCATTCACTGTACCATTCTCTGTACGTTTGATATTTCCAAAATAAAACATTTGGGTCAAAATGATCAGGGCCTTCTACAGATGGATACTCTGTAGCTTCAGGCTCCCGGCTTCGCGCCTCACTTCAGTGCTCTTGCCAGGCATAGGAATGCCCATTGCCCTGAGGTTCAGGGTCCCCAATCCACCTGCACTCTTCCTCTGAGCTTGTTCTTCCATCCCTAATCTGTAGCGAAATTGGACACCCAACGAGAAGACAGTACCTCCGAGATTCCTAGAGAGGCTGGTCTGGCGACTTGGGGAGCCGGAAGCCCATCCCCAGGCACTTCCTGTCCGGTCATTGTTCTCGTGCCGGTAGGCGCCGGGGTCCAGGCCACCCGCCTTCTGCTCTAGAGCTCCCGAGCTCCGGCCGTGCTTCTGCTCCGCGCACGGTGAGCGGGGGTGGCGTGGCCTGGGCGCGAACGTCGGGGGCGCGGGAGGGTCCATTCCAGGGGTATGTCTGCCTCGTCCTCCCTTCAGGGATCCCAGCACTGTCTGTCTGTCCCGGGGCGGCTCCGCGCCCCACCACTTCGGAAATCCGCTGTTGCCTACCTACCGGGGGCCTAGCCCCGGGGTAGGTTGGACACTAACCGCCCCAGGGGCCCGGATTATCCCAGAAACTGGGCTGTGTGGCGTCTGGAGGTGGAGGAGATGGGTTGCCACGATTGGAAATAGGGAAAGGACGTTGAAAGGAAGCCCATAATAGGAGACTGTGCTGTCTAGGGCTGGGGGCCAGTTAGAGTATCAGCAGTCTGATGACAATACCTATAGTAGGCAATCTTGTGTATACACGGGTGAAACTAGTATTAAGGACCTTCCTCCCTGATAAAATTCAACTAGTCATGGAAAGAAGAATTCTCCAGAATTAAGATTTGTTGCAGTACTAAAATATTGCACTACTCAAGAGATGCAGTGTGTGGAATAAGTTGCCAGTAAGTTAATGCAGAATAAAGTATATGATCACTTCAATAATAGCAAAAGAGAACTTAATAAAATTTAGCACTTTTCCCCTAATAAGACGTCTAAAGGGAAATAGGAAAATTTCAGTTTCTCCATAATCAGCTATAATGGTAGATTATTTTACTCACAGGTTAAGAACAAAATAATCTGTTGGCTTGCCTGTGATACTGGGGAACTGTTAGTTCATGGTGATATGATTTATTTCAGTCCTTTTAGAAAGCAGTTTGACAATATATGTCACCTATAAAATCCTTTGGTTAGTAATCCGTCTAGTCTAAAGGAATAATTCAGCAGCAGAAAAAACTATTTGCATGAAAAGACTCTTAAGAATTATGTTAAGAAAATAAACTGGAAATAAAGTTCTTTTACTAAAGCAGTGATTAATAAATAGGGGCTGGTTTAGTAAATTATAATATTATGGTGGTGGTGGTTTAGTCGCTAAGTCATGTCCAACTCTTTGCGACCCCGTGGACTGTAGCCCACCAGGCTCCTCTGTCCATGGGATTTTCCAGGCAGGAATACTGGAGTGGATTGCCATTTCCTTCTCCAGCGAATCTTCCCAACCCAGGAATCGAACCCAGGTCTCCTGCATTGCAGGCAGATTCTTTACCAACTGAGCTATGAGGGAAGTCCTATAATATTACAGGTATTATATAATATATAATATTTATATTGTAGTTAAATTATGTATATTATATAATGTTTAGAGTATCATGCCAGAAGGAGATGGCATTGTATGTACTTAACATTGAAACATCTACCATCTTAAGAGTGCTGCTTTGTTTCACAGAAAAGTTGAAAGAAATAGAAAAATGTAAAAATCAAAGGAAGAGGACCTTAAAACCACCTGTGATTACATCACCCAGAGATAACCTCTCCAAACATGTTGGTGTCTAGTGCTATGTTGCTTCAATCATGTCCAACTCTTTATGACCCCATGGACTGTAGCCCACCAGGCTCCTCTGTCCATGGGATTCTCCAGGCAAGAATACTGGAGTGGATTGTCGTGCCCTTCTCCATTGGATCTTCCTGACCCAGGGATTGAACCTGCATCTTTTATGCCTCCTGCATTTCCAGGCGGGTTCTTTACCACTAGTGCTACCTAGGAAGCACAGTTGCTGTCTAGACTGCCAGTCTTTTTCTTGAGAGTCTTTTGTTCATACTGTAGTTCTTGGTGCTTAAAACAAACAAAACAAAAAACTTGGCATTGTAATGACTCTTCTTTAAAAAAAAAAAAGCATGGTGATAATTGTGAAAATATGCATCCCCTAAATTAAAAAGTTCAAGTCATAATTGTCAGTATGGTTGGAGGTTTTCCCTCAAAATAAGTATCTTAAATTCTTCATTATACAGTGATTATCTCTCTGGAGATGAGCTAGGGGTAATTTTTTAAAATCATTTTCTGTATTTTTTAAGTTTTTACAATTAACTGTATAATCGGGGAAATCAATAAACATTACATAAATGTGTTTATAATTCGATCATTATGGGAATAAATTGCTTATTTACAGTCCAGCTCCTTCCCTCCTGTTGAGGAGTAGAGCAGGCCCTGTGCTGCAGTGGCTGCTGCCTGGACACTGGTAACCTGTGGTCTTAGTGGCATCCAGGCAGACCTCTGCTCTCCTAACAGTGTTTTCTGATTTCCCAGTAGAAACTACTCATCATGTCCCTGGGAGGAAACTCAGGAAGAAGCTTTTGAAACTTAAAGATTAGATGGGGCTTGACTTCTGCTGGGCAACCCCCAGCCATAGGAATTCTGCTGAGCAGAGACGATGACTGCAGAATTGAGAGAAGCTGTGGCCCTGGCCCACTGGGGCCCAGTGACAGTGAAAAAAGAGGAAGAAGAGGAGGAAGGCTTTGTGGGTCAGGTATCCAGCCAACAAATACGCTCTGAAAACATCAAAGTCTGGGCCCCTGGGGAAGATCCCCAGACATGCCTCCCTGTGTCAGAACAGGAGGAAAAGGTAAGCAGTGGTCGGGGAGAAGGGAGGGAGGATTGCACATGATTTCAGGAGGGACCCTGTCCCTCTGCTTCCACACCTAGAGTCTTGTTTCCTGGTGAGGGCTCTTTAGTCTTTTGCAATTTAATTGAAACATACTATTATATTGATGTTGACATTCAGTACTTTCTATAAAGCAGTGCTTCTCAAACTGTGCTACAGTTTGCAATTACCTGGGGAGCTTTTTTGAAATCATGATATCTATGTCATATCTCATGTAAGTTAAATCAGAATCTCTGGGGAGGTGGGCCCCAGATCTCTGATTGAAAAACAAAAAGCTCTTCCGGTGCATCCAGCCATGATTTGATAACTCTTACTTGTACTTCTCAAACTAATATGCCTAAGAATCACCAAGGGTTGGGGTCAGGGGATGAGGTCTTGTCAAAATGCAGATTCTGATTCAGGAGATCTGGGCTATTGGTCAGAGACACTGCAGTTCTCACACACTCCCAGTGATGGTGGTTCGGCTTGTCCACAGACCACGATTTGACTCGTGAGGCTGTAAGTTTTCAAACCTACACCTCACCATGACTAGCCCTATGAGGGCAGAGGTACCCCAAAGCCTCTCTGTAATAACGTGACCAGAACCTTGCTTCTTTGATCTTTAGGTCTTAGGAAGATCTACTCTGAAAAATCTCCCCATGTGCTTTCTTGTCTTGTCATGCGCTCACTGACAAGTTAGCTCTGGGCAGTGAGATGAAATCAAAGTGATAGGGGAAAAGATAGCAGGCTTGCTTCTCTGCCTAACTCACCTTAGGGATTAGGGAAGACTCTCTAGCTTCCTTTTCCCTTTTTTAAAAAATAGTTGGTGTTTTTCTTTCTTTCTTTTTTTTTTATGGCCTTGAAGAATAGGTGCTTATGTTCTCATCCTCAAAGTTATGATCATACCATCTTCTACCGACAGTCTCCTCATAAACCCACCTGTGCCTGCTTGTTTCTAGGGTCAGAACATGTTCTGGGACGTGGCTGTAGTCCTGAAACCAACACAAGAGGCACCTGCTGCTTCAGCCCCAGGCAGCTCTTCATTACCAGGGACTCTGGCCAAGAGTGAGCTCCTGGACACTCATGGGAACATGGCCTGTCTAGGTGAGGTCAATTCTCTGATTCGGAATCTGATTGTTGAGGTTTCTCAAAGTCTTTTCAGAGGCTGCTGGTCTGGTCTCCTGGCCTGAGCAACAGAGAGCACTGAAGGGGTTGAAGGGCAGAGGGATGCTGAAAGATGCCTATGCATTTATCATAGGAAATGGCTTGTTTTGCACACAGTTTCAAGACACCACACCAGGCAAACACAGGTAAACTCCAAATCTAGCTTTTTTTTAAAAAAAATAATCTTACATATTTATTTATTTTTGGCTGTGCTGGGTCTTCTTTGCTGCAAATGCAGTGGCTTCTCTGTTGCAGATCACAGACTCTAGGGAGCGTGGTCTTTGATAGTTGTGGTTCCTGGGCTCTAGAGCACTGACTCAGTAGTTGTGGCACACAGGCTTAATTGGTCCTCAGCAAATGGGATCTTCCCGGATCAGGGGATCAAACCTGTGTCAGCTACTTGGCAGGCAGATTCTTTACCACTGAGCCACCAGGGAAGTTCTCCAAATTTAACTTTTGACCACACTTATTGTTCAGCAAGTTTCATATCTATGCACACATGTAGACACATGTCCTCTCCCTATGCTTCGTGTTTGTTGTAGCTTGAGCCTACAAGAGAAGTCTACAAGAGAAGCTAAGACAAGAAGGGTCACCTTTTGTGGTGATTTTTCGAGGTGTTCCGTTTTCATAGGTCTTTGGGGACTTTCTAGAGGATTTTGAACACTTGGCCATGATGATGTCCAAAGTCAGTCATGATGGCTGACTTACCACCTGGTTCAGGCTGGGACTCAGGATATGCATGGCTAGCAGTGGTGGAAGCTTGTGAAGTAGAGACATATAACTGGGTCAAGTGTGTGGTCACCATAAGTCCTGTGCTGTGGAAGCAGTCCCTGCATGCCTGCCAAGGTCCCTCTGGCACTGTCATGCTATGAGTCTTGCTTGGCCAGGGCTGTGCTTGAATATTCTGAACCCTCTCTTCTCCCTAGCCAGTTCCTCAAGCATTTGCAAACCAAGTCCCTTTCTTAAACCTGTGTTGTGGGGAAGGTTAGGACGGCCACCTTTTATATTCCTGTGTCTTCTTTAATTCCCCAAACTCTCAGTAACTTCTGTTTCCCATCTTTGCTTTCTGTTCCAGTCCTTCTGGCACAGTCCCCTTATATCAATTCTTTTCTGTTTCCCTGCTTTATCAGACATTCATGGTCTGAACTCCCAACAGCTGCACCCATCCACTAGGAATGGCCACTGTTTTCTATCTTTTTTTTTGGCTGTGCTGGGTCTTTGTTGTAGCAAGTGGGCTGTGGGCTTTCACTAGTTGTGGTGCACCAGCTTCTCACTGTGGTGCAGGGGCTTTTCTTGTTGCAGAGTATGGGCTCAGTGGTTGCCTCGAGGGCTTCTCTACTTGCAGCATTCAGGCTCTCTAGTTGTGGTGTGCAGTCTTAATTGCCCTGTGGCATGTGGGATCTTAGTTCCCCATTGAACTTATGTCCTTTGCATTGGAAGACTGATTCTTAACCACTGGACCACCAGGGAGAACCAGACAACTGTTTTCTTTCCCTGCTTTTCCCAGCCAGGACTCACCTTTCTGCCAGCAATTTCTGTCATTACAGGTAATGGCGAGAACACTGACTTATAGCAATTGAGAAGGGAACCCCAGTGTAGTTGCTGCCGTGTCTCTGAGAACTCTTTGACCTTGAGCAAGTCCATTCTTTTTCTGAACCTCCATTCTCTGTTCTGTGAACTGGGGTCTGTTCATTCAGTAAATACAAGATTTGTTGAGGACCTGCTTCGTGTGTGCCCAGCTGTGTAACAGGTGCTAGACATATAGCAGTGAGTGAAAACAGCCTTGCACTTTTTTTAGCTCCCATACAAATGAAGGGAAGTACTTTCATCTTGATAATAAAATTGTATAGTATACATGAAAGTACTTTGGAAATTTTGATGTGAATGTCTGAGAGTTTTATTTAAAGTTTGGTATATACTCATTAATATTGAATTTATTAAGGTTTATACATTAAAATAAAAAAAAATTTTTTTAATTTTTTAGCCATACCACACAGCATGTGGGATCTTAGTTCCCTGACCAGGGATCAAACCCTCGCACCCTGCATTGGAAATGCAGAGTGTTAACCCCTGGACTGCCAGGGAAGTACTTAAAGTTTATATATTTAAAACAAGTTTTTAAACTTTTCTTGTTTTTATTTCCTTTGTACATCTGGAAAAATTCAGAAGATGGGGCTTCCATGGTGGCTCATTGGTAAAGAATCCGCCTGCCAATGCAGGAGACACAAGTTCGATCTCTGATCCAGAAAGATCTCATATGCCACGGAGCAACTAGGACCATATGCACCATAACTATTGAGCCTGTGCTCTAGATCCCGGGAGCTGCAGCTGCTGAGCCTGTGCACCCTAGAGCCCATGTTCTGAAATAAAACAAGCCATGGCAGTGAGAAACCTGAGCATCACAACTGGAGAGTAGCCCCCACTCGCCACAACCAGAGAAAAGCCCAAACAGGAACGAAGACCCAGCACAGCCAAAAATAAATTTAAAAAAATATTAAAAAAAATTTTTTTTTAAAGCAGGGGGGGAATTTCCTGGTGGTCCAGTGGTTAGAACTCCCCACTTCCACTGCTGAAGGCCCAGGTTCAATCACTGGTCAGGGAACTAAGATCCCAAAAGCCATGTGATGTGGCCAAAAAATCAGGAAAGGAAGAGTGAAGAGGTAGCAGGGGAAAGAGGTAACAAGGAGAAAAGTAAGATAAGGAAGAAGAAAAGAAGATATAAGAGCAATTTTAAACTACAGGGAGAAAAATGGAGTAGAGTTTTTAAAAAGTCAGAACAGTAGAAATAGATATAACCAAAAAAAGATTAGCTTTTCAGGGTTTTCTGTTGTTGTCAAAGTCAGGGCTTTGTTGTATCCAGAGCTCAGCCATTCTCTTTCTCTGACACTGCCCTTCCTGAGTGACGGCTGGAGTTTCATTACCATGGTTGCATTACCATGGTCTTAGCCAGAAACCAAACTGGACTGTCCCCTTACCCAGTATTGCTCTGTGCCTTAAACATCCCCATGCCACCCACTCCCTTCTTGGTTGGAGAGGGCCCTGGTCTGTGCCAGTAGGGTGTCTGGATGCTCGATTCCCCTGTGCAGTTGCTCATGACCTGCAGCTCACAGCTGAATTCAACATACTTCCCCATCTTTATGGATTGACCATCCTATTCTTTTTCTAGGTCATAAAAATCTGAAACTTACATTTCTGTTTTTGTTTGTTTGTTTGTTTCAGGTGCTGAAACCAAAAATCCACAGTTATTGGTTCCAAAAATTGAAATATGTGATGAAGCAGAAAAACCCTTCATCATTTCAGGAAGAATCCAGAAAGTTGACCCGCAAGGACCCAAGTTAGGAGAAGCCTGTGAAAATAGGAACATGTTAAAGAGGCAAAGAATAAAGAGGGAGCAGAAAGATTTTGGACAGGTGACAGTGAAGGACTGTCACCTCCCTGAAAACCTCAAAGAAGAGGAAGACCAGAAGTGTCCCAAATCTGAGGAGCGATACACCCTCAGTTCTGGCTCTGTTAAAAATCAGAAAAGCCAGCCTGGGCAGAAACCTTTTACATGTGGTGTGTGTGGGAAAGGCTTTAGCCAGAGTGCAAACCTTGTGGTGCATCAGCGAATCCACACTGGGGAGAAACCCTTTGAATGTCACCAGTGTGGGAAGGCCTTCATTCAGAGTGCAAACCTTGTTGTGCATCAGCGAATCCACACTGGACAGAAACCCTATGTTTGTTCAAAGTGTGGGAAAGCCTTCACCCAGAGTTCAAACCTGACTGTACATCAGAAAATCCACTCCTTAGAGAAAACCTTTAAGTGCAACGAATGTGAGAAAGCCTTCAGTTATAGCTCACAGCTTGCCCGGCACCAGAAAGTCCACATCACAGAAAAATGCTATGAATGTAACGAGTGTGGGAAAACATTTACTCGGAGCTCCAACCTGATTGTTCACCAGAGAATCCACACCGGGGAGAAGCCGTTTGCCTGTAATGACTGTGGCAAAGCCTTCACCCAGAGCGCCAATCTTATCGTGCATCAGCGAAGCCATACTGGGGAGAAGCCATATGAGTGCAAAGAGTGTGGAAAAGCCTTCAGTTGTTTTTCACACCTCATCGTGCACCAGAGAATTCACACCGCAGAGAAACCTTATGACTGCAGCGAGTGTGGAAAGGCCTTCAGTCAGCTCTCATGCCTTATTGTGCACCAGAGAATTCATAGCGGGGACCTTCCGTACGTGTGCAATGAGTGTGGGAAGGCCTTCACGTGCAGCTCGTACCTGCTTATTCATCAGAGGATCCATAATGGGGAGAAGCCATACACATGCAATGAGTGTGGCAAGTCATTCCGGCAGAGGTCGAGCCTCACGGTGCACCAGAGAACCCACACGGGGGAGAAGCCCTATGAGTGTGCCAAGTGCGGTGCAGCCTTCATCTCCAACTCACACCTCATGCGCCACCACAGAACCCACCTCGTGGAGAGCACATAGAGTACAAGGGAGACCTCCAGGTGCCGATCCAAACCTCCCGCTCCCCAAGTTTGATAGACACCTCTTGGCTATTTCCTCCTCGGTGAAAATGAAGCCTGCTCTGTCCTACAAAGTTATGGTTTTGGACTTGCCTGGTGGTCCAGGGGGTAAGACTCAGCTTCCAATGCAGGGAGCATGGGTTTGATCCCTGGTCAGGGAATTTCCATATGCTCTGCAGCCAAAAACAAAGAAAAAAAGCAACAGTTTTCAGGAGTGCAGCACAAAACACAATGCAGACATTTCAGAGGCTAGTTTAAAGAAAATGAAAATGAAGGCCTCAAGGCAAGGATTTTGTTTTTAACAGTACTCCAAGTGATCATATTGTGTGAAATGGGATGTGGCCTTCTTAGAAACGGGTCATTCAGAGCTCCGTGATAAAGATCCTTCTGGGGAAAAGGATTTTTCACTTAATTTTGTTTTTGAAAACTCTGGTAATTTTCCAGGGCAACATGCAGGTTACTGGTGTGTCTGACTGATGGGATTCGGGAGCTTTGAACCTTGTGTTCTAGTATTTTGGGTTTAAGCAGTGACTTATGAAGGAAACCACTTGGGGTAGCAATTCACCAACAACTCTCACCTGTGAACATGCTAAAATTTCCATTCCCTGGGTAGTTTTTTTTGAAAATTAAACAAAAAACTGTCTGCCACTCCTTAAATGCATGGAAATAGGAACCGGTTGTTTCCCTCGTGGTCTGCACCTCATCACAGCTGGAATGGTAAAGCTCTGGAGACTGCTAATGAGTCTTTTCTGATCACTTCCCAGCCTGCATGGCAGTCACTTGAGGACGGATGCAGACTGCACAGCAGAGCCACCGAGACTGCTGGGCTGTGTTCCTTTGAGAAGATCAACAAGTCTTCTAATAACAACCGTGGTTTCCACTGCATTCCATTTGAGTGAGACGCTGCTAACAGACCCCTTCCAAGATAGAGGAGTCACAGAATAAAGCTGGAGGCATGCCCACTTTGTCTGTTCTCATTCTGCCCAGGCCAGCCAGAGGGCTCAGTTTGGGCATCATTGTCACTTTCTGAATGATCTGGTCATTAGAAGAAATAATGGAGCCCTTGTAATTCTGAGAGGACCCAAGAGGAAAATGAACAGAGAGGGAGGGGGCAGAGTGGGATTCCTAAGGTCTTAATTTTTTTTTTTTTTTTTAAGAAATTCAGAGGTATTGGCATATGAAAACTTTTAGGAGGAGGAAGAAACTGGCTGAGGTAAGATAACTTTGTTACCATTTGAGCCTTTATTCCTGGAAAAACAATTTCTACAACTATGCAATAGGTGGAGTCATGTAATAATATTGCCTTGTGTTTATACTGAACCTGATTCCTTGTGTACCTTCTTGTGTAGAGTCATAATACCTGGCACTTACATCGTGTTCTCACAGAGATCATTACCTTAATCCCTGTTACACTGAAAGAGCTGTTTGTCCCCTTTACTGAGAGGGGTCATTTAGCCAAGACTAAGTAACAAGCCTGTGTTCAGACCCAGGTCCTAAATCCAGGTTCCCTTTGTTCTACCATGTTCATTCTGTCTTACACATGTAACCCCACCCGAATCTGTGGGAGAGTCTGAGAAAGGGGTAGATAGTCTCATAGCAGAGCTGACAGATTTGGGGATGTGCCTTAGAGTGACCAGCAAACAGCAAATTTAAGATAGGGTTTGAGTCTCTTCTCTTGATTTCTGGATCTATCTACATCCTACTCTCAGCATGCAAGCATTTACTGTAAATGCTATACCTGGTGAGAGCACTTGGGGGCAGCTCTTGTGCGTAAGTCCATGCATTTATTGTCTCATTTCTACAGGACTAAATATTAGTTACATATCGTTTTGTAGTTTACAGAGTACTCTGCCATACAAAAGGCATACACAAAAAGCTTATTAACTTCTTAACTTGTTTTCCCCTTTAACCACAGTCTTTCATCAAAGTATGTATGACTTCTCTTCCCAGTTTCACTCTGAATCATATAGACACAAAAAATCAATACAAGCCACAAGTAAGAACCAAAAGTGCTCCTGCCCTCATAGACCCTGATAGTGACTCTTTCTGTTCCCAGTCTGGAAGTGGAAAGACCCAAAAATAACACCACATGTCTCTGCTGAAATTAGGAACAAGTTAGGTATCTTCCTCCCTGAATGATCAAGAGGCTCAGAGAGGGCGAGCAGGTCTGAAGATTCAGGGTAAATCGGTGACACTAATACACCAAGAGGCCACAATTGTGCTTTGTGACCATTAAGATGGTTAAATGGAGCCTCGTGTTGTGTTTTTATCCTTGTAACTAACTGAACGCTGAGTCATGGCTGATTGTGATCTCCTCTATTCGTAGGGAGTTCAGAAGAGCACTGACCCAGTGTTTTAAAACAGGGGTTTTTTAACCTCATTTGCATGTTAGAATTATCTGAGACACTTGAAACTTTTTCTGTCTTAGGCCTCAGTATTTTTTAAAACTTTGGAAGGGTGTGAACCACTGCAGGCAAGTAAAACCTGCAGGTCACAGATGTGTGTGATCAGAGGTGGAGGGGAACTCTAGTATAAGGCAGTGTTCTGCTTCAGCAGAAAAGGACACTGACCACATCAGCTTCTGTGCCTCTGACGACCTTTGGCTGCTGAGACTCTGTCTGACCTGACTCACTGTATTTGTGTTTCAAGTGAATATACCAAACAATTTTATTTATATAAGCAAAACAAGCTCTATATAACATGCTTTTCTGTTCCCCATTCGACAAAGTGACACTTTACATTTTTGTTTGTATTTCATCTCCAAATCTGGGTTTCCACAAATACCCAGGTTTAGGACTCCTGATCCTACACAAGTCATGTGAGCCTCGTAGGTTGCTAAACAGACCAGATCCTTCCCCAGCTTATAACAACTTTCCCTTCCAATTCAATTCCAACCCTGAAAATAAATTACCACCTACTTTTTCCAGTAGGGTTTCTGGTAGGAGAAGAGTGGCTACCCTTTGTTATCAAACAACTTAGGTTGGTTAGGTTGTCCTTTTCCTTGGGGTCATCGCCCTGCTTTTTTATTCTCGTGCAAACTTAGATCCCCCACCAAGAATTGAATCCTCCCTGCAGTGGAAGCTCACAGTTTTAACCACTGCACCACCAGGGAAGTCCTTTCATCTCCCTTCTTCCTAGGCTGGTCTTGCCAGAAGTAGATGGGAACTCTGAAGCCCCATTTTTTAAGTTGCTAACTGTCAGTCTTTCAGCTCTCAGAGAGCTAGGCCTGATGATGAGCATTAAGGGTAGAATGCAGAAGTCTGTTTTTACCCTTAAGTGAGACAGCAAAGGGATGCAAAAGTGAATCCTGGGGGAGAGATTCCTCATCAGCATACATGCACATAAGCACAGCCCCCTCTCAAACACAATTGGCTGTGAATCCTCCAGGCTCAGGAAGCTAGCCCTTCCACCATGCTGTGGGTCCCCTCTCTCCTCTAGGTGGCTGTCCTCCCACTTCTGTCACTTTCCCACCTGTGTGCCTAACCTTTCTGGGGTCACGGTCCATTTGAGAATCTGGTGGAGGTTGTGGATCCTCTTTAGGAGAAACTCAGATTGCATGCTCAGTTTTGTGTTTATTTGTGGAGGCATATCAACTCCCTGAGGCCAATCCAAGAATCCTTTGGGGTCTCAAATCACACCTGGGGATTTACTATGTAATCACCCACACCTGCTACACAATGGTAACTTTATTTTTTTTGGCTGTGTGTGACTTAGTGGGGTCTTAGTTCCCTGACCAGGGATTGAACTCCAGCCCCTGCAGTGAAAGTGCTGAGTCCTAACCACTAGACTGCCAAAGAATTCCCAGTGACATTTTTCAAAATCAACATCAGACTACGGAATCTCTAGGGATGCTGCCCAGACACATAACCTTTTCAATCTTGCTCCTCCTGGATTCTCCCCCCGCCCCCGCCCCCCTCAGCAAATGGTGGCATCATCCAACACCCAGACCGGAAACCCAGGAGCTGTTTCTGGCTTCCAGTGTATCAGGCATTGATGACAAAAATAGTTGTTATGCACTCTCTTTGTGGCAGACATGGTGCTAGGTCCTGGGGTACCAAACCAAGCAAGGCTTGCATTTCCCCCTTTTCATGTCTCTCACTGGAAAGCTGGATCCCTTAACATGATTTATTTACCAAGCTCTTCATCATCTCTTTCCAGCCTATTGGTTTTGTTTCTCATGCACCTTTACTGCGGCCTGGAGGCAACTTGCTCTCGTGGTGCCTGTGATCTCTCATCACCACACCCCACAGCCCCCTTCTGCTTTGTGTAATATTTGGCTTCTTTTAATATGTGGCTCAGGCCCATCTCTGGGAAACCTTAGACCTCCCCATGGCCAAGAAGTATATTTACAAGTATAGAAGAGCATGATACTTGTATCCAGAGTTTTACTTTGGGCTTTAAAGTGAAAAGCATCTGGATTCAAAATTGTGTGTATATAGTGCAACTCTCGTAAAATGTTGTTACATACACTGTATACTCTTTAAAAGTGTATAGTAAAATACATGAAGGAAATAAAAAAGTTATAAATGTTTAAGTGACTTTTTTGGAGCCATACAAATGGTAAATTCCAGAGCTTGGGCTCAAACCCAGGTTCTAGGGATAATGGAATTATAGGTGATTAAAATTTTTTAAAGTAATTTTCATATTTTTTATAAGGAACAAAAATTTTATAATCAGGAAAAATATTTATTATAATCACAAACTTAGTTTTATTGTATTAACTATAAATAGTATCTCTCATTCTCCACTTGGTAGAATGTGGGATGTAGAATTTTGGTAGAATGCGGGATGCTCTGTCTCCTCCCCTTGTCCACCTCTCTGCCTCTGAAAGTGTCAAGTCTGACAATTCTTAAATTCTGTTCTGTAACCATAGTCTTTTATGCTTTGTTTATTGATTTGTTCTGAAAGTTGAAATAAACAGCATGAATGTTACTATGACTGTATACATGTTCACTGCAGATGTAGTTTATTGTGATTCTGTTTCCTTTTTGGAGCAGCATTTTGTTTTTATTGAAGTTTCTAGTTGTCTTTTCCCCTTGTGCTGGTTGCTTTTAATGCCTCCTCCGTTACTCCCAAATTCTCCATCCAATTAGACGTTCTTTGAGTCCCCCTTTCTCCTGTATATATTCCTTCCAGAGACCTCCAGCCTCCTGTTTTAGTCTGTCCAGGATGTTTGTTTGTTTTTAATTTAAAAAAATTTTTTAGCCACACTACGCAGCCCGTGGGATCTTAGCTCCCTGACCAGGGATCAAACCCATCCTCCAAGCAGTGGAAATGCAGAGTCTTAACCACTGGACCACCAGGGAAGGCCCAGTCCTTGGTATTCTTTATGCCTACTGTCCTTTTGTTACGCTGGTACATAGCATCCTAAATTCCACATCTACCTTTTGTTTCCACTCTGGTTTCACTGCAGAGCATCAAGTCACTTACCAAAAAGAATGTGTGGAAGGCAAGAGTATGTTGGATGCCTATGTATGTAAAACAACTTTCTCTGCCCTCACACTTGCTTGGTAGTTTGACTGGCTGTGAAATTCTAGGTTGAAAATTTACCCCCAGAGCTTGTAGGCATTGCTTCACTGATGTATAGCGTCCGACATTGCTAATTAGATGCCTGATTGCAGGCTAATTCTTATTCTTTGACAATCAATAGAACTCACAGTTTTGTGATCTCTTTTCCCACCCCTTTCAAGCTCTTAAAGTCTCCTGTTTATCCTTGATATATTCCATTCCCTAATGGACTCAGTGAAATTTTTCAATCTAGCGACTCAAGTACTTCTAGGAAATTTTCTCATGTTATTTATGTGACAGTTTTCCCTTTCCATATATTTTTTTTCTATTTTCACTGTTTTTGCAATTCCTGTCAATCAAATATAACTTCTGGATTGATCCTCAACTACTTACTATATTACTTTCATTTCCTTGTCTTATATACCATTTTCTGGGAGAGTACCTTGATTATTTTTCAACCTTTCTAGTGAGTATTTTGGCAGTAATTAATTTGTAAGAGCCTTTTCTTGTTCTCACTTTGTTCCTTTTGTGTAGCATACTATTCTCATTTTACAGATGCCTCTTAAATCTGAGTATTCTAATTAGAAGGATTTTCCTTAAAGTCTCTTCTGTCACTGAATTGCCTCACCACCTTCATTCCCCTGCTCTGGGTCCTTTTTTTGTGGTTGTTTATCCTGTTGACTCTCTTTCGAGGATTCCCTCAAATATGTTGTGATTCTTACACACTCAGATATAAACGTACATATATTTGTGTGGTGTGGAGGCAGGTAGTGGGCTTGGCTCAGTAAAAGGCTTCCCTCTTGAGTGGTTGGTAGGAACAAGTTGTTTCCCTGAAGACTCTAAATGCCAGGATGCAAAGATCTTTTGGCAAAAAATCGTCTCATGTTTTTGTCTGGGGTTTGGATAATGTAAATGATTCTCTAGCGTGAGAGAGAAGGTGATCAAGTGTTACTACAGGTTTTCAGTTGATGCTCTTATTTTTTTACTCTTAACTGCACTGCATGCATGGATCTTCGTTCCCCCACCACGGAGTGAACCTAGCCCCCTGCAGTGGAGGCTTGGATTCTTAGACCCCTGATGCACTTATTTTTAGCCCTATTCCACCTTACCCTTCATTGCACGAGGGGTTTCCAAGTCCCAAGTCATCTGGAGTTTGGCAGGTAGATAGCTGCCTCCTTTTACTGCATTGCCCTCAACAAGTATTTCAAGTTGCCGCTCCCTCCATCTAATTTTATTGTGGATGAAGCCACTATTTCATCCATTCTCTATCCTGTAGAAATTTGTTTCCCTGTCCCATCATTGTTGTTCATATATTTTAAACCATTTAACTCATTATTATTTTATTGGAAGCTAAATGATTTAAAAAAGAATGTTGATAATCCTTTGATAGAGTAGTACCACTTTTAGAAAACTAAAACTAATTATTTTGACAATGGTTTATATACTTGTCAGTGTTAATATTTTACAAAAAATGAAAATAGTCCAACTGACTAACAATAGTAGAATGATTATATGTGATGGGATGTTCTGCAACCACTAAATATTATTTAAGGAATCTTTAGTGATACAATAAAATATTTGCAATAATATTAAATGAAACATGCAAAGTATAAAACTCAGTGGTGTATATAGATACTTCATTTTTCTTAAATGTATTAATACATGCCTAGAAAAGACTGGAAGAAAATAAATACCTGAGGTATTAACAGTGGTTAAATTTTCCTGCATTGTCTACATATTCTACAGTGAGCCTAAATTACTTTCATGATCAGAAGGGAAAAATTAAGAAAAAGATCTTGGCTTGTTTGGAGTGGTAAGATGTTCTTGTGGGGTGTGGAATGGGTAGTGGGGAACAGCAGAATAAGAGTCAGGGGAAACACAGTGGTCAGTTACCAAGGACCTAATGCCAGGCGAGGGGATTCAGCTGGAGAATATATGTAACCCCAGTGTTTGTGACATGCAGTTAAAGCTGTGGAGAGTGGAGGCTGGGCTGGTGAGGGGAGAAAGGACTCTGGAGACCATACAGACCACTTCTGTCAGAGTCCAGGAGAGACCCTGGAGTCTGACCCAGGCAGCTGCAGGGGCCAGAGGAGAAGAGACGGATGGAATGAGCAGGCCTTCGGGGCACAGAGGATCAATCCAGTCCTCCACACCCTGTGACACATGATCTCTGACCACTGAGGCCTAGCCGAGACCCGAGAGGTCCTGGTTTCTGTGTGCCTCTCTGGGGCTGCCCTGTGTCACCCTGGGTATGAGGAGGCAACCTAAGTCCTAGCCGGCTACTTGGCTACCCAGGTCCCCATGCTGGGCCAATAGCAAAGCTATAACTGCCCTGTTGGAGGGGTTTCCTATGTGCTAGGCACTCTGCTAAATGCCAGATGTTTTTTTTATCTCATTTAGACTTCACCCGAGGAGGGAAGTTCTCTTATCTACATTCTCTTTTTTTTTTTTTTTTGAAATGTTTTTATTGGAGCATGGTTGCTTTACAGTGTTGTGTTAGTTTCTACTGTACAGCAAAATGAATCAGGTATAGGTATACATATGCCCCCACTTTTGTGGATTATCTACATTTTCATAGTCAGCAGTCACAGTCAGGATTAAGATAACTGAGGCTAAAGACCATTATCCCCTCGCCTAAGCTATCTTCTCAGTGTGCCTCCAAGAACTCCTCTCCTCATCTAAAAGTGCTTTATTTAATTGGGAACAACAGTGCTTGCCTGTGGTAAGAAGTTCAGTGGTACAAGAGCAGACAACAAAGAAGTTGTGTTCCTCCCAGCCCAGAGTACCCAGTATGTGCATCACAGAGATAACTGTTGTCAATTTCTTGGGGATCCTCCCAGACATGCATTTATAGTCTTATATATTCCCCCCAACACACACAAACACACACACGAGCTTAGAATACTTTTTTTTTCTTCACTCAGTGTGTCTTGGAGATGGTTTGTTTGCCTGTAAGATCTATCTCATTCTTTTTCACTGCTGTGTGATATTCTGTTATATGGATGTACCATGATTCATGGAGCAAGTGCCCTACTGGTGGTCATGTAGGTTCTTTGCTATCTTTTGCTTTTACAAACAATGCCATGATGAATATCCTAGCATACTGTCCTTTACCAGTTTATCCTGCAGACAAAGTTGTATGCATACAATTTTGTCTGCAGGATAAATTGATAAAGGGCATGTGCGTTTGATATTTAGATAGAAACCTCTATAATACAATTGCTGTCTTTTCTGCTCTGATAAATGAAAAATGCTGTCATATTTTAGTTTGCATTCAGTTATGAGTGAACCTGAAAATCATATCTTGTGTTTAAAAGCCATGTGTATTTCTTTTTGTGTGTGAATTGCCTGTACATGTTCTTTAAGCGTGTTTTTGTTTTTTTTTTTTTCTGTTGGGTTGTTGATCCTCTTAAGAATTTATTTCTAAAGTGAACAGTGAAAGCAAAAGTCGCTCAGTCTTGTCCGACTCTTTGCGACCCCATAGACTATACAGTCCATGGAATTCTCCAGGCCAGAATACTGGAGGGGGTAGTCTTTCCCTTCTCCAGGGGATCTTCCCAACCCAGGGATCAAACCCAGGCCCCCTGCACTGTAGGCGGATTCTTTACCAGCTGAGCCACAAGGAAAGCCCTAAGAATTTATTCTACCAATTCTGTAGTAAAGAAATGACTCTTCTCATCTGCCATATGTGCTGCAAGTATTTCCCCCAGTTTACAGTCAGTCCCTTTACTGTGATCTTTGCTGTTTGGATATTTACCATTTATTGTCAGATCAAAGACTTGCCCTCTTCAAGATGATTCATTCTTCCATGATTTCACCTAGTCCTTTGAGACAGGTTCACTGGAAATCCATTTTATAGTAGGGAACGAGTTGGGTCTTGGCCCCACAGCCGGCCACTTTTCCCCGGTTTCCAGCAGGAGGAACCGAGCGAGAGAACTACAAAGATGGTGACCCGTCCTCGCTTCCTGGAGCTGCGGGGCAAGAACCTGCAGCCTGGCGCTTTCTCCCCGGCCGGTTCACTGAGCCGCGCTCGCACGGTGACTGAGGGTCCGGGATCTGGGTTGGACTGGCTGGCGCCTGGGAGACCCGGAGGTGAGGGTCCTGGGGAGGGGCAGTTGCACGGGGAAAAGGGAAGAGCGGGAAGGGGCTGGGTGAGTCAGGAGTGCAGAGGATGGAGGGGAAGGAGGGATCGGCAGTTTGGCCAAAGGAGGATCTGGCTATAGTCAGGCGCTGGGAGCGGGTTGGGAAGGAAAGCGGAGAAGAGGCTGCAGCCTGAGGTCAGCTACGGAGAGGAGGAGGCTGCCATCGGGGAGTGGGCGCTGTTCTGGGAGCTGGGGATGGGACCAGGGCAGGAAGGGAAAGACTAAGTATGAGGATGGGGAAGAGCAGAGAGAGGCGAAGGGGGTGGGGCAGCAGAAGGAATAGACAGGTTGGGAGGGTGAGGGGAATGGGTTGGAGAAGGAGGGGCTCGTACCAGCGCAAGGACAGACTCTGGGGCTCCGGTCCTGCCGAGCTGACTTCTCTAGCCTCGGGCCGCTGGAAACAAGTCAGACGTGCCACTGTGGACAAGGTTATTTTCCCGAAGTTCTTCAGAGTATGCTACTCTGGCCCTGCTGCTCACTTACCTCCAACCCAGGACAAATCCCTAACTTCTCTGAACGTAAATCCTCTCTTCCACTCAGGGTTAGGCGGTTGGGATGAAATGAGGCGATTGAAAGGGATTTGTAACCCTTTATTTAAAGGCTGCCTGGTTGCAGAAGCCTGCCATAGTCCTGTGGATTTGTTGTTTAGTTGCTCAGTGGTGTCCAACTCTTGGAACTCCTGGGCTGTAGCCTTCCAGGCTCCTCTATCCGTGGGATTTCCCAAGCAAGAATACTGGAGTGGGTTGCCATTTCCTTCTCCAGGGTATCTTCCGGACCCAGGAATCAAACGAGTCTCCTGTGTTTCCTGCATTGGCAGGTGGGTTCCTTACCACTGACCCACCAGGGAAGCCCATTCTTGTGTATAGGTGTGGATGAGAGAAACCAACCCTAACTTGACTGGGGAAACAGTTTTACTTTCACAGTTCAACATGGAGTACAGTGCCAGCTGACTGCCTCAAGCATAGACGTCAATGGCAGGAGCTGCTAAGCCACTGTTCTTTTTTGTCCCCTGGTGGTGGTGAGCCCTCAACTGGGCAGACTGGGGCCAGCAAAGCCCTTAGTCAGGCTCAGTCCTGCCTCTGGAGCTGGTCTGGATTTCCCATCACCGCTGCTGGGAGTTACACCAAATCTACTTGAAGCTTAAGAGTAAGAAGCAGAAAGGTCTTGGCTATTGAGAGGAAACAGGTCAGAGAGGGGAGATGTGAAGTTATAACTCAGTTCCCAAAAGTTAGAATCTGTTTAGATGAGAGTCCAAGGAACTATACTGAGGTAGGAGCCAGCATTTATGGGCTGTCCCCATTGCCTATAAGCCAAGGGAAGGGGAGAAGGTAGGGCCAGCATTGAAAAAAAAAAAAAAAAAAGCTATTTACTTACTTGGCTGCCACAGGTCTTAGCTGAGCCACAGGATCAGTTGCAGCATGTGGGATCTGGTTCCCTAACCAGGGATGGAACTTGGACCTCCTGCAATGGGAGGACGGAGTCTTAGCCACTGGACCAGTAGGAAAGTGCCAAGAGCTATTCTGCAGCGGATGCAATGTATTACTCTCTTGCTGAGATGGCCCGTTCTGACACCTACCTAGTACTTTTTCCAACCCTAACGCCCCCATCTACAGTTTTCCCGAGGCATGAGGTGGTCATTGTATTCCGAGCAAGGCAGTCTTTCATGGGGCATCAGGCATGCCACTGGGCTTGGAGGGAAACCGACGGGGATCGCCTTCTATGAGGCCGCTATCTAGAGGCTCCTCTTAATTCCTAGACCTCCGAGGGCTGCGCCGGACAAGAGCCGCCGGGCCTCTGATGACGCACTACCGGTCGCGCCGCTGTTCTTCCGGCCTCGGCAGGTGACTCTAACCCCTGGGTCTCCGTGTACCTCACGGACAGTGGTCGCTGCCCTGTGGGGAGCCCCCGGACGTCACGGTGAGCGGGCGGGACCTAGGGGAAGGGAAAGACAGACACCGCACGCCTCTCGGCAGTGGCGGCAGCCCTGGTTTATGTGGAAACCCGCCCGGGCCTCGTACTCCCCGAATATTTGAGTACCCTTACGGCCCCGAGCTCCTGGCAGCCCATCCCCGTTTGCAGCTTCAGCACTGCACTCACCAGGGCCTGGCACACAGAATACACCTAAGAAGATGATGGCGTGAATGAGTGAATGATGATTGAGTAACGGATAAGTGACCGAGACCTAGGACCCGAGTTCGGAAAGGAAATCCTGGGGGTCAGAGTTCTCCATTTGGGCGCAGCTGTTTCCCCCAACAGTCTTGCAGCTCAAACTTAAAAAATTTGAAGGGACTTAAGAGGAGAAAGCAAATAGTGTGAAACGCACTAGCGAGAGAGTTTGGAGACCTGAGATGTAATTCTCTGGGATACCGAGCCGATTTCTTGATCTCTAATGTTGAACTGTCACTGCCTTCTTTTCTCTACAAAGCTCAGTTGACAGTATGTACGCTGAAACGTTTATGTCTAACAACAAAAGTTTACTACCCATTACTTGCCAAATATTACGTAGAATTTAGAGGCTGGACTACAAGAGTGAGTGACCTCGGAGCCTTACCAAGTGGGAAGTCGCTTCCCAGTGTAGTAGTGGAAGATACATATGTGAGCAGATCTGTGATAAATATTTTAAACCGCGTTTATTTGTCTCTTAACGGATACCAGGCACTGTTTGAAACAGTTGTGCATTTGTTTAACCTTCACAACAACATCTAATTTTCAATGAGGAAATCGAGGTCCGTAGAGAATAGATGACTTATCCGAGGACGCCCTGCTATTAAGTGACCCAACGCTGCAGGAAATGTAGGTCCAGGGTGCTGTTGCAGCCTGGAGGAATACTTTACTTGGAGCCAACAAGCAAATCAGGAAGGGCTTCACAAAACAGTACATTTAAGTGTGGTGTTATGTAAGGAATTGTGGTTTCAGTTCTTGAAAAACACCTGGCTTCCCAGAATCCATCAGCCACTTACAGAGGAGTAGCAAAGTGGCAGCAGGGAGAAACCTTACAAGACATGAGGAGGATGCTAGGTCCCTGTAAGTTTTAGCAAGATGATGTTGTGTGTGTATATATATATATATATACACACACCTGTTTTCCCCAAATCTGGATTAAGTTTGATCCTTTTAGCATCTTAAAATCATGAACAGATATTTCACATTATCTCATTTGTGTAAGCATTCCATTCCAGCCGACTTAGAAGCAAGGTGTCAGCAAACTGTGACCCATGGGCTAAATTTTGGTCTACCACCTGGTTTTGTTAAAAAAAAAAAAAAATTGTTGAAACAAATAAGCTCACTTGTTTACATATTGTCTAGTTCTGTTTTCAAACTACAAAGGCAATGCTTGCTAACTTTTGATGTAGACACACAGCTTAGATGATCCGCAACTAGAGAGTAGATGTGACAGGCTTGTCCTTCTCAAATGTGACATTTCTGGATTTATGTTGAGTGCTTGCTGTGTGGCATATATTTTTATAAGTGCTTTATGTGAATTAACTCATTAGTCAAGGGTTTCACAGAGCGTTGGAGCCGGAAGGACTTGGAACATTACCTGATTTGTCACCTTTTTCAGATAAACAGCCTGTTCCCGTGGGCTATGGCAGAGCAAAGTTTCTTGAGTTTCAGGACAGCTCACTTTGCCACTTTAATCTTATTCTGAATGGGAAACCTATACCATATCCATTAGATGTGGCATTAAAAAAAAAAGGTTTTTTTTTTAGGGGGGGACAGTTAAAACTCTGAGCCAGATCTTTCACTTTAAGATATTGTTTGGATTTAAAAAGTAATTCATGTTTATTGCAGGAAAAATGAAATATGTAGAAGAATATAAAGGACAAGATAAAGTAACCCATTAAATGACCTACAGATCAGTTGTTGACATTTTGGAGGATCTTCTACTGTCCTTTTGTATGTGTGTGTTTTGTATATATCTGTGTAGTTGATAATTGTTTCTGTTTATTGAACGCTTACTTTAGTACTGGTATATATGTGCATGTTTTTTGTTTTTAGTGTTTTGTAGTCTCCTGTTTTAACATATTGTATTCTCATGAGTATTCTTTGAAAACATGAGTCTTAATAATTTCATAATCTGTCATATTGGTATGCCATCAATTTTTACTTGCCTGTATTTTCTTAAAATTATACTAATAGTGTGATCCTTGCACATAAATCTCTGTGCTCATCTCTGATTACATTTTTTCACTTTTTTCTGTGATTACAGAGTTATTTATTTATTTCTACAGAAAAACTTTCAAACATTACAAAAAGAAAGGCCTTAAGACAACAAAAGTTTCAGACTTTTCTGGTGGTCCAGTGGTTAAGACTCTTGTGCTCCCAACCCAGGGACCAAAGGTTCAATCCCTGTTGGAGAAGATCCTGCATGCCACGTGGCGCAGCCAGAAAAAAGAAGAAAGTGTGCCATAATCTTATTCCTCAGAGATGAACGTGGGTAACAAATTGATAGATATTCTGAGAGATTTAAGTTATTTATTTATTTAGACCATGCTGTGCAGCTTGTGCGACCTTAGTTTCCCAACCAGGGATTGAGCCAGGCCCTCAAGCAGTGAAAGAGCAAAGTACTAACCACTGGACCACCAGAGAATTCCTTAAGTTAGTTTTTTAAAAATAAGGCAGAATATAAATAATTGAGGAAATATGGGAAATAGAGGGGAAAAATCATTTGTAATTCATATCCCCATGGTGATGATTAATTTTCCTTTTTTGGTCTTATTCATATGCATATTTTAACATACATATATGATGCTACATTTGTATCTGAAATTATGACATACTGATAAATTCGAGGATCTTCTGAGATACATTGCAGGTGTATATAGTATAGACTGAGAATTTTGTTCTGAGTTCCTGTACCTACAAAATGGTGATCATGGTGTCCCAATTGACACTCAGCATACAACTTTAAGACCTACTATATATAACTAGATTATCTCTGGAAAGATGGTACCAGATTACATTCCCACCAGTCGTGTGTGAGAGGCTCTTTTCCTGACCTTTGCCAGTTTTTGAGTTTTAGCATTAAAGAGAAAATTTCCAATTTGATATAAAAATTAATTCTTCATTCTTTGAGTTCTCATTTGTTTGATTACCATGGAGGTGGAGCTTTGTTTTGATATGTTTATTGGCTTTTTGTAATTCTTGGAGTATTTGTTATACTACCCATTTTTCTGTCAGTTCATCTTTTTTCTTTACTCATTAATAAGAATCCTTTTATTTATCAGGTCCATCTACTTATTTGATGTGTAAATTTAAAAAATACATTTCTTAAACCTTTACTCAGTTTAGATTTATTTTGGTATGTGGTATGAAATAGGAATCTCACTAAGTGTTTTTTCCAGATAGTTAAACAATCTCAGCATAATTTGGGAGAAATCGATTATTTATGATTGGAAATGCCAGTTTTTATCATATATTAAATTATGTTTCTCTTAGGGGATTAAGAGTCTATAAAGTCAAAAGCCAGAGTTTAACTTCCTTATGAATGTGTAAACTCACCATTAAGGTTTCCTAGTTACACACACTCTCTCTTTTTTTTTAAGCTGTGCCACACAGTACGCAGAATCTTAGTTCCCCCACCAGGGATCGAACCCCCACTCCCTGAACTGCAACGGCAGAGTCTTAACCACTGAACTGCTGGGGAGATCCCCTAGCTATATACTCTTGATGATTTTATCTGTTACCCCCAGAATTTCAATTACTCTCTTTATGACAAAAATTCTAAATATAAGTTTTCTGCCCATACCTCTCTCCTCTAATATCCATGTATGCCTGATATTTCAAACTGAATATATCTTTTCCCTCCCAAACCAGTGTTCCCACTCTCATTAAAGGTTACTGTCATCACTCAAGCGTCACACCAGAAAATTGTCATTAACTTTTTCTCCTTACATCTCCCTCTAATATTCCTCTTGTCCTGTTGTTTTTTCTGTTAGTCAGCCCAGTCTCCTTATTGGACTGCTGAAACAACCTCTCAGGGGTACTCCACCCTTCACCTTGCCTCCTACCTTTCACCCCTGTACACACTTTTCTTGTTCAGTTCAGTCCCTCAGTCATGTCCAACTCTTTGCGACCCCATGAATCGCAGCACGCCAGGCCTCCCTGTCCATCACCAACTCCCAGAGTTCACTCAGACTCACATCCATCGAGTCAGGGATGCCATCCAGCCATCTCATCCTGGGTCGTCCCCTTCTCCTCCTGCCCCCAATCCCTCCCAGCATCAGAGTTTTTCCAGTGAGTCAACTCTGCATGAGGTGGCCAAAGTACTGGAGTTTCAGCTTTAGCATCATTCCTTCCAAAGAAATCCCAGGGCTTTCTCTTGTACTATGGACAAAAGGATGTGTGTGTGTAATAGCAGATCTAATCATGTCACATCTTTTTTTCAAACATTTTCCAGTCCTTTTTGTGGCCTTCTGCTCAGTTTAGGGTTAATTCCTTAAAATGACCTGCAGGATTGTATTTGCTTGCCTCAGGCTTCATTGCTTATTTCTAGCATTTCCTACTTTGGCCCTACTAGAGCTCGTTCATTCTTCTGAAGCATGGGGCTTGATTCCTTTTATATATTCCATTTCATTTCTCTTGATATCTTCTTTTCCCTCTTCACCCATCTAATCCTTACTTATCTCTTCTTCAGCGAGGCTTTCTTTCCCAGGTTAGATTAAGTCCCCTCTGCTCTACATTCCACAGTGCCCAATATTTCTGCTTTTTTAATTCCCTTATTTATAACTACTGGTGTAATTTCTTTGTTGAGCTGTGATGTAAGCTCTGGGTGGGCAGGGTCATGTCTGACTTTTTCTCCACTGTCTGAAGTGAAGTGAAGTGAAGTCGCTCAGTCGTGTCCGACTCTGCAACCCCGCAGACTGTAGCCTACCAGGCTCCTCCCTCCATGGGATTCTCCGGCAAGAGTACTGGAGTGGGCTGCCATTTCCTTCTCCAGGGGATCTTCCCGACCCAGGGATCGAACCCGGGTCTCCAGCATTCCAGGCAGATGCTTTAACCTCTGAGCCACCAGGGAAGCCCTATATATATATAGGGCTGTCTAGTTCTGATTATACGCAGACCCCACTCTACCTCATGAATATCTGTAGGATTCTGCAGTGGGTCCACTTTATGTCCCTGTTATGGAAGAGGATCAGGAAATCCCACCTAGAATCCTCCTAAACCTCTGAAACTCAACACTGAGGCACAGACCTTAATGAGACAGCCACAGAGCTGGTCTTATTATTAATTACTTCACCGGACATCCTATTCTTTCATGTTCTCTGAGGTCTTGATTATGATAAACCATCTCTCTGCCTTCTGTTTTTCTTGAGATGTTTCCAGTTTTACTTCTCACTTCAGGCTTATAGGGAGAGATATTTTTTGATGAACAGTTACAATTTTGACTTTCCAAAAACCGGAAACTCTCTACTATTTTTGCAACTCTTTGTAAGTCAAAGATTATTTCACAGAATGTTTTTTTTTAACTGCAGCCTGCAGTTTTATATTGAGCTGTGCCCGAAGAAAAAATTTTTCACTGATAAGACACCTTGAAGAAAGGACAATCAGTGTATCTCTAGGTTGTATCAAATAGAGAGGAATCCCTAACTACTGTCCAGCTCCTTGACATATAGGGGAGGTGGGTGGATCAGACGTAATGCATTAGCCTTGTTATGAGGCCATTTCCCCCATGTAAATTTTGATTATATTAATTGCCTTTTCTTTAGATTATTGTATAATGGAAAGAGTGGACTCATTAACATGGATATTCCCATTCATAGTTATTTTTATCTTTATAAATAACATTCTGATGTGTTTATCAAGTGCTTGAGTATTTCCTAATATGTTAGTCTGTCTGGCTGTCACTTGAACAGCTGACAGATGGAGTTTGTGAATCCAGAAAGCTGGAAGCCATCGTAACACTTGGTGATGCAGGTACATTGCTATCCTGACAGATTTTGTGTGAGTTATCAGATAGTGTCCTCAGACAAGCGCTCTTTCTCATTTTTCTGTTTACTGGGACAGTGATATCCCCTCCCCCACCTTTTTTTCCTCTATGAGCAGGGCTCCACTTCCAGCCTTGAAGTCTTCTACAAATCAAAGCAAAGAGAAGATTTGTGGATGTTGAATATGCAAGGAGCTGAAGAGAGAGAGATTGGAAGAGAGATTTGTCCAGGTGAGTGAGCAAGTGTTCACCAGTGGAAGAAATAGGAGGGCTTTGGAAATTTTACAAGAGAAACTCAGTGAAGCTCAGAACAGAAAATTGCTCTCTCTTTTAGGATGTTGGGATGAATGTGAGTGAGCACCTCTTGGGGCCAGCTTTTCCCTGGTACATTTCTACTGTTTGGCTCGTTTACATTCTCTCACTGTTTTGCCCTAATCTTAGTCTGTTATTTGTCTTTTTCCTTTTATCTCCCTTGTCTCCCTCTGATTGCCTCACTTCCTTGGTGTCTGCAGCTGCCCATTTCTCATTAATGATGATCGCCTTACCCTGGTGCAGATCTCTTCCACCGCTTATAATTCTGAATTACTTGCTCACTTGCTCTTATTGACCCTTACTTATAGGCCAGTATTAAGACCTGTCAAAATGAGGTCCCTCTAAGTTAAGGGACTTCCACTCTGCCCTACACAAGAGACACTCACTGCAGTGGTTTTTTTCAGGTTGGATGAACAAGTCTGCTTCAGAGCAGGATGGCACTGATATTGAGTCGCCAGGGGTAGCATCAAAGAGATCCCAAGAGGATGAATACCAGGATTCTACATTTGAAGAAAAACATATATGTGAGAACATGAAGGAAAACCCTCCCAGAGAGGCTCCTGGACCACGGTTTTTCCGAGAAGGTTTTGGAGCAATAACGTTTATCCATAAGGAAGCACCTCCAGAAATGATTAGCCAGCAATATCATTTAGAGAGAAGCTTGCTTTTGACCTCAAGTCTTGTTACGCATCTCAGGGTTTCTACAGAAGAGAGCCTACATAAATGGGAGACAAATAGCATACACAGCAATGAGATTTCAGGCCAAAGTAAATGTTTGACCCTCTCTACACAGAAAAAATCTTGGAAATGTGGTGAATGTGGAAAAACCTTTACTCAGCGCTCATCCTTTACCCAGCATCAGAGAACTCATACAAGACCCTACACATGTGAGGAATGTGGGAAAACTTTTAGTCGTAGCTCATTCCTTATTCGACATCAAAGAATTCATACTGGAGTGAAACCGTATGAGTGTGAGCAGTGTGGGAAAACATTTAGATGTCGATCATTTCTTACTCAGCATCAGAGAATCCACACTGGAGAGAAACCGTATAAATGTAATGAATGTGGGAATTCCTTCCGCAATCATTCACATCTCACTGAACACCAGAGAACTCATACTGGAGAAAAACCTTACAAATGTAATAGATGTGGGAAGGCCTTCAGTCAGAACACACACCTCATTCATCATCAGAGAATTCACACTGGTGAGAAACCTTATTTATGCAATGAATGTGGCTCTTCTTTTCGCAAACACTCAAATCTTACACAACATCAGAGAATTCACACTGGGGAGAAACCATATAAATGTGATGAGTGTGGGAAAACTTTCCATACAAAGGCAAACCTCTCTCAGCATCAGAGAATTCATACTGGAGAGAAACCCTATAAATGTAAGGAATGTGGGAAAGCCTTTTGTCAGAGCCCATCCCTTATTAAACACCAGCGAATTCATACTGGAGAAAAACCGTATAAATGTAAGGAATGTGGCAAAGCTTTTGCTCAGAGCACCCCACTCACTAAACATCAGAGAATTCATACAGGAGAAAGACCCTACAAATGCAGTGAATGTGGTAAAGCTTTCATTCAGAGCATTTGCCTTATTCGGCATCAGAGAAGTCACACTGGAGAAAAACCCTATAAATGCAATGAATGTGGAAAGGGCTTTAACCAGAATACCTGCCTCACTCAGCATATGAGAATTCATACTGGAGAGAAGCCTTATAAATGTCAAGAATGTGGGAAAGCCTTTGCTCACAACACATCTCTTACTGAACATCACAGAACTCACACTGGTGAGAAGCTCTATAAATGTAGTGAGTGTGAGAAAACCTTCCGGAAGTATGCACACCTTAGTGAACATTACAGGATTCACACTGGTGAGAAGCCTTATGAGTGTGTTGACTGTGGGAAATTCTTTAGACATAGTTCAGTCCTTTTCAGACATCAGAAACTTCACAGTGCTGAATAAATCTGGCATTCATGTGATGGTTTCTCGAGGGAGAGTGCTAGGAATCTGGCCCAGGATAGAGGCACAGGAGCAGTTCCTAGAGGGAAGGATAAAGGAGACTTGGACACCATACTCAGAAGAATATTTCCAGAAATGGAGGTGGGAATTTGGAGAATGCAGAGCCTACTCCAGGTGGGCATCTGGGAATACAGGATAGGAAGGAAGTTCCTACTTTTCAGAGAAATCTTGGCTCCTTGCCATTCCTCTCCCTAGGGCACTCTAATAGCTGGAGGTACCATTTATTAAGTTAACACTGTTTCCCTTATTACACTCCTGCCTTACCTCCCCAACTTGTCACCTGTGTTCACTGCTCACTAGGCTGGGTTGCTTTTCCAAACTGATGCTCAATGTGAAAGTGGCGGCTCTTCTGAGGTGGTGCTGAATAACCGCCAAATGACTGAGGTGGCTATTGTGGGAAGGCTGCCCATCTGTAGACGTGGTCCCATGAAGGTTAGACAGAAACAAATGAAAACAGAATCCTTACTCATTTATTTATTCAACAAGTATTGGGATATATGGCAAGAACTGGGCTGATTGCTACAGGAATGGTGAAGAAGACTTTTTATCAGGGTGAGGGAGATCTTTCCCAATCCTTTAAAGCAGGAGGGTCACTTGGGGCTAAGAAGGAAATAAGTCAAAGCTTTTCTCAAATGCTGTCAGTTTGTGGGAAGGAAGTCAGATCTGCTCAGAGTGTCACAGAGAAGGAGACCTATCTTCTGTCCCTGCGGAATTATTGGCTTACCCAGAAAGGAAGTGGTTTTTGCTGGGTTACCAGTGGTAAGAGCCCTCAGAGCAGAAAGTCTGCCCATGACTGAGCAAGCCACCCACATATTCCTGACCTGGACTAGGGCATTTTCCTGTCCCTTATCAGTTTGACTGGGCGACTAGTTCACAGGGACCAGGGGATAGGAGCCCGCTAGGATCAGCTTGGGACTTGGGTTTGTTAGCCCTTAGGGTGAGAAAGCATTAGTGATAAAGGAAGGCAGCCCCTTTCAGGTTGGCTGGATTTGGGCACTGGTGGACAGTCCTTAAGAGAGAAAGCTTCAGTGATGAAGTCACTGTACTGGAGAAGGCTAGGTTTTGTGTAATCATGGCATTGAAGGTTTGTTTTTTGCTTTGTTTTGACTGTGCCACTTGGCACAAGGAATCTGAGTTTCCTTACCAAGACTGAACCCGTGCCCATTGCAGCGGAAGCGTGGAGTCTTAACCACTGGACCATCAGGAAGTCCCGGCACTGGAGATAACCATAGATTCATGAGAGTCGGATGTTTGTTTTTATTGGGACTTTCTTATTCCAGGATGTTTATCATTCTTTGTGAACTAGAGCTATCTAAGGAAACCCTTCTCATGGGATGCATTTGGAAAGAATTCTGAAGAGAATTACCTCTTTTTCTACGCTGAAAATCAAGATAGTATGGTTTCCCATGACTGATGGCATTTTATTTTTTGAGTGAAAAGAAGGGCATGTTTCCCCTTTATGTCTCCATTTTCTTTCTTGTACTTAACTGCTGCCCAGAGAGTCAGCTGTGGAAGATTATATGAGGATAGCCTTTGACTGGTATTTGAAATAGTTTTCTATGCTCTGAAGTTCATATAGTTTTAAAAAATATGACCATTAAACACAACTAAAGTAAGTTAATTCTGGAATGGTTATTTGGAATTCAGCATTGATATTTTTTTCCAGAGCAACTGTCTTACAAGCATTAGTTTGAGCTATTAATTACCAATAATGGGAATATGACAGAAATAACATACTTTTCCCTCTCCAGCTATAAAGATAATGTTCTCAAACCTGCCATAGGGCAGTTCATAATTGAGTACATTAATGTCTTAGGGGGGAAAATAACACTATGAAAACTATTTTATGCTCATGGAAAGCAAATGTCTGTATTTTTTCAAACACTAAAGAATTCATTGCTAGCACATAGTAAATGCTCAGTAAATGTTTATTTGTTGAGTTAATATATTTTAATCAAACTCTGCTTACCAAAAACTTTAGGAACTTCTTGACATTTAGAGTGATATTTATATGCTACTGTCTTTGGAGTCTTGACTGGAGGTTAGAGAGGAAAGGGAGAGTTTTCTTGAGGAAGAAGTCAGAAAACCTTAAGGGTGAAAGATGCCTCAGTTGTTAGAAAGATTTTCTAAAATGGAATGGACAAACCGAGGTTTTAATCCTCAGGCTAAGAGAATCTGGTTCCATTTTTACTTCCTGGAGAAGCAGAAAGAAAAGGAACTCATCAGCTTTACCCCCATCCCGTATTCTCACACACGCAGATATTTACTCCTGACTTTGTGTCAGTTGCTGGCCCACCATGTGTCAAGTCATTCTAGCTTGGCCTCAAGCTAGCTTCTTCCTCAGCCTTCCCTCATCATATCCAATCAACCACCATATCCAGTTGACTTATAACTCCTAAACTAGGAAGCCACCACCACTGATAGTGCTTTATCCAAGCTCCCTGATTTATTTCCTAGGCTTTTTTCCCATTTTCCCAACCAGTCTTGCAGTTTCTTGTACGACTGGGCCATCTTTCACATGTCTTCTGGATGGTCTTTGCAAGACACAACTGTGGCAGCTCTGTGGTTCTCTCTCTGAATAAAGTGTTAGCCTCCAGGGGTAGCTGAGTCTCCCCATCTGGCCCGTGCCTGCTTCGTCATTTCAGAGGGCATTCCTTGCATGTTCTATTCCATAGTGCAAATTCCTGGACTCTAGGTTGGCACCTTTGCACATTCTCTTCCTATCACCTGCTTCCCTTCCCTGCTTCTGCTTGCTTGGGAGGCTCTCATTTGTCACTTGTGAATGTACTCAGGCAACAACTCTTCAAAGCTGTCCCTGATGTCATATGTTTGTATTTCTGTATTTTTTGACTTCATCATTTTATGTATCAGGTTATAATAGCTGGTAGCTCAGTTGGTAAAGAATCCACCTGCAATGCAGGAGACCCCGGTTCAATTCCTGGGTCAGGAAGATCCACTGGAGAAGGGATAGGCTACCCACTCCAGTATTATTGGGCTTCCCTTGTGGCTCAGCTGGCAAAGACTGCTTGCAGTGCAAGAGATTTGCATTCGATTCCTGGGTTGGGAAGATCCCCTGGAGAAGGGATTGGCTACCCACTTCAATATTCTGGCCTGGAGAATTCCATGGACTGGACAGTCCATGGGGTTGCAAAGAGTCAGACACGACTGAGGGACTTTCACTTCAGTTTATAATGGCTAGTTTACAAATCTCTCTTCCCACTGTCAGCTCCATCAGGGCAGGAGCCATGTGAAATTTATTCATCTTTGTATCCACAGTCTCTGGCCTTTAGTAGGTGCTCAGTAAATACCTGTTGAGCTCAACTAAAATTGAGTCAAACAATTCTCCATGCCCAGATGCAGGTTGTGACTTAAGTCCACAGTTACTAGCAGAAAGGTACAGTGAATACAAGAGTATGTCATGAAGTGTTTGCCAGAAGTAAGAATTCTGAAGCTTCCCCCAAGGTACAGAGTGTGTGGTCCATTCTGATACAGAGAGGATCTTGTAAGCAAAAGTAATATGTAGCAAAAAAATCTGGGGGGGGGGGGGAAGGTTCTGTTACAAATTAGACATTTAAATGTCCCATTATAGTTTAACAAAGTGTTTCCAGATATATTGACGTCATGGTCAACAGGAAGAGTGAAATGCATGCAGGTGTAGAAGCACAGCTGTGTGGACTGGAATATCCTTGCAGTAAGAGAGACAAGCTGAGCAGTCATGCTGGCTTGGCAGGAGAGTAGTTGAGCTTGAGAACCCGAATATGGAAGGCCTTCCTGAACTCATGGCTTTTCTTGGGGCTCTGGAATGATGAAGAATTAGAATGTGTTGCTTATATTCAGTGAATCAAAATGTAATTTGTGACTTTAGAAGAACATGAGATGAGGCCACATGAGATCCACAAAATGAGAGAGGAAGACAGAAGGATGGTTGAACTTGCCTGAGGTAACACAGCTATTCTCAGGTGAAATTGAAATTCCAGTCTCCTTGCTTTTCCCTCTGATTTCTCTTTATTGTACTTCTGCTCCATGATGCCTCTTTCTTTGTGTCTGTTATGCCCTAATTCTGAGAATGGGAGAAGCTCACTTTAGATCAAGAAGATTTTTGGCCTGTAGAATAAGACCTTATTGCATGTAAGTGAGGCGGAGAAATAAGTTGATTCTGCATTTTAACCCCATCTTTCCCCCTACATAATGCAGAAATCTGGTCTTGACCCCTAGTAGCTCTAGTTTCACTTTCTTGCAGCTGCTGGCTAGAGCAGGGCTAAGGTCATCTTAGTTCAGTGGGATTTTTTGGTGTCCATTCCTCCAATCCATTTTCCACCTCTCACTGAAGAAGCTCATCACAAATTGCAGTTAAGCCCCAGATTCCTGTTTCTAGTAACCTGCTCTGCCTGGGGCACCCCACTGCAGGGTTAGTTTCCACCCAGCAGAGCCTTTTGATAGAGATTCTTTCAAGTCTAAAAGGGAACAAATATGTAGGCTTAGTATCTCTGGCATGTGGAATATTAGGGCTATGGAGGAAGAAGATGGTCTCTGATTCAAAAGAATTGCGAGGCTGAGACACTGGGTAAAAAGAAAGGCAAGCCCAACGTTGTTCTCTGGCTTGTCAGCTAACAGTTCTACAAAGAGTCCTCTTTTAGCTGAAGATAGTGATGGTTTCAGTCTGGCATTTCCACTCCTGTTTTCAGCATCATAAATGGACTCCATTTTGTGAAAATGGTCCATCTGGGAATTTTTTAAAGTTTATTTATTTTAATTGGAGGCTAATTACTTTACAATATTGTCCATCTGGAAATTTGAGCAGATAACTTTGTTGCATCTCATTCACTTAAATGCTTCCTGAAAGCCTACTACTGCACACTAGGGATATTGATGGTAAGAAGTGTTAGTCACTCAGTCGGGTCGGACTCTTTGTGACCCAATGAACTGTAGCCTGCCAATGGTATTCTCTGTCAATGGTATTCTCCAGGCAAGAATACTGGAGTGGGTTGCCATTCCCCTTCCAGGGAATCTTCCTGACATGGGAATCTAACCTGGGTGACAGCCCTTTTTTCCTGAGCTTGCAGATCATTGGAAATGCCTGGAAGTGGATCAGGTGCCCTGCTGCCAGTGGCTTCATTCCTGGAATATGCAAATACTGCCTGAATGAAGATCAGCAAGATCTAAAGTTTCTCAGAAGGGGGGCAGGGGTGCTACCTTGAAGGCAGGAAAGTCCTGTAAGTCATTGCAGTCAGTGGGGCTTGAAGCTGGGATTTGGGGAGCATGGTAATGTTCTGCAAACATTATTGACCATGTTTTAAGTACCAGAAAGTCTTGGTAAATTACACGGATTAACTTCATTTAATCCTGACAGCAACACTATGAAATTTGGTATCTTTGAAATTAATATTTTTTTTTAAAATTAATATCTTTATAAGTGAGGGAAGTGGCACAGAGGGCTAACTTGACCAGGTTCACACAGAGAGAACCTGGGACTTCAAGGCAAAGCAGAGCTCTTGTCTTTTGGCCAATTGTTGATCAAACAGCCGGAAGCAGTAGGGTGTTTTTGGTTCCTATGAGGAGACCAATTATCTTACAATTGAGAACGTGTAGCAGAAAGGTTGAAGCCAGGTTTAGGGAAACTTTCAGAAAACCATCAAAGGATGATGACCTGGAACAGAATTTGGGGGAAGATAAACGTGGTCCGATTGCTGGGTAAATTAACCTGGGGTAAGAGCTCCCGGGAACGACCCCGACTCTCACTTGACTTCAGCATCCTTATTCGGGGAGGAGGTATACTGAGGTGCGTTTGCGACTGTGTCGGTGCGGGGAAAGAAGCCCGGCGGCTTGCCAGGGAGGAGACGGCTGCATTTGCTGGTGCGGCGCGTATTGTTGCCGTCAGGCTGGGCTGGAGCGCGGGAGGACCTGCGGGCTGCCTGGGAACCCGCAGACGCGAGAGGGCGGAGAAGCGCGGCGGGCGGTGCCTCGCGTTTCGCTTGGTGAGCAGACTTGGCCGTCCCTGGCAGCGGCTGGTCCCGGGAGTTGAGCTGGCCTCCACGCCTCTTCTTTCTGGAAGAGCCAGGCCTTTGGAGCACAGGCCTGGGGGTTGGGACCGGCTCCCTTGGAGAGGGAGGGAGGAAGGCTGTACCAGAGCCCTGGTCTGGGAGGCCCGGTTCCATTTATTTGTACTTGAGTGAGCGAACTTGTGGGTTACTTCCGTTTTTTGTGTCCTAGAAACAAATACTATCCCTCGTTTTGCCACTTCACAAAGTTGTGCGGGTTGAATAAGTGAATGTGCAAGTCATCTCTTTCTTTTCATTAAGTTTTTATTACTAATAGCAACAGGGTAGGTGCTGTGTGAAGACATCCAGACTCAACAGTTTAACAGCTGCTGCTGCTGCTAAGTCGCTTCAGTCATGTCCGACTCTGTGCGACCCCATAGACGGAAGCCCACCAGGCTCCCCCGTCCCTGGGATTCTCCAGGCAAGAACACTGGAGTGGGTTGCCATTTCCTTCTCCAGTGCATGAAAGTGAAAAGTGAAAGTGAAGTCGCTCAGTCGTGTCCGACTGTTAGAGACCCCATGGACTACCAGCCCACCAGGCTCCTCCGTCCATGGGATTTTCCAGGCAAGAGTACTGGAGTGGGGTGCCATTGCCGTACTATGTATTGTATGCTTATCAGCCGGTATTGTTCTAAATACGTTCCATGCATTAATTCATTTATACATCATCACAACCCTATGAAAATAATTATCAGTTCCATTTAACATTTGTTAAGAATGGAACACAGAAAACATAAAGTAACTTACCCATACCACTTGTTGGCTAATAGCTGATGGAACGTGGATTCAAACCCAAGAGACTGCCAGTTTCCAGCTCATGTTATATACTTGTCTTCAAAGTTTAGTGGAGGGAGATGGAATGTAATCAGAGTGTTAAACACAGAATGGAAAGTACTACAGTAGATAATGGGTGACATTCTTTTAGAATGTTGAGAAAGTGCCTTGGAAAGGTGAAGGAAACTTTTCTAGAGGAAGAAATGTGGTTCATACTTGACCTGAATATTAAAATTGTTTAGAGGTGTGAATTAATCTGATTAGAAATTTGAAGGTAATTAACTTGTTCGGTGTCAAGAGGTGCTAGTGGATTGGGACAGATTAGACTGGTAACCCTGTCACTGTCTTTTGATAAATATTCTTTCCTTTTTCTTCATAGGGGTTCCTAAACCCTTTCCTCTTAGGAGGTCCCTAACATCTTCCAATAGGCTCTCTGTCTTTTGTTGAAGATTCTGGTTCACACTAAGACTGTCTTATTTTCCTGAAATTCATCAGCCTATGATTGTGAGACTGAGGTGTTGTCCTGTTGTTCACTTTGTAAGGCAAGCGCAGAGAAAAAGAAGCGAGCCGGGCAGTCAGGCAAGAAAAAGAGATTTATTAGAGGGAAAAGAGAGGATGACTGGCTCTTAAGGAGAACCAGCATTCTCCCTTTCTGATGGAGTCCTTCTTATACTCCACCAGTGAAAAATTCTCTGAAGGGATGGTCATGTAGCCAGAGGTCTGGAATCTGGTGTTCTTGCAGCTTTGAGAAGATAGACACTAGTGAGATAACAGGATGCCATTTGGGCAATTTGGTCAGTCTCACAGATCACCTGATTTATTATCTGTTTTCTAGGTTGACATAACGAGCTATCTTATTAATGAGACCCCATGTGGGCCCTATCACACTTAGCCTATTTATTTATTTTGGCCATGCCAGGCAGCATGCAGGATCTTTGTTCCCTGAGCAGGAATCAGACCCATGCTCCCTGCTATGGAAGCCCAGAGTCTTAACCACTGGACTACCAGAGAAGTCCCTCAGCTTATTCTTAACAAGAGGCCATCTCACTGCTTAACAAATAGTGGCTGCTCACTTAGTACTTTTCATATAAATGAATAACCAGCTTCAATCAAAGAGGGAGTGAAAGGGCTTGATTTGAGATTTCTGCTTTTTCCCCATCTATCTTTGGAGTCAAAGGATCACAAAATGTTGGTACTAGAGGAAGCTTTAAATATTATTTTTTCACAGATTAAAAAAAAAAATGAAATCACAATTGAAGTTGAGTGACTTGCTTCAGGTTACCGAATGAGATAGTGGAAGAGCAGAGACTAGAACCCAGACATTTTGATTCAGTCTAGTGCTTGTCTCATTGCCTTTCACTATTGCCCCACAGTCTTTGATTTTTGAAATCAGTGGCTTCTCCTTTAGGTTTGGAGTGTGTGTATGGTTGAGGGGGTGTTGGTGGGCTCCAATCTTATTCCTGGTGGAGAAATTTTACCCCAGGATGCTTGGTCCTTAAGAGCACCAGCCCTCTTTTTTGGTGCATCGTCACCTCTCCCTGACTTTTCGTCATTAGTGATACTCTCCCAGGAGAACGACATGCTTTCATTTAGACTTAAAATAGTCATTTGGGTATGGATGGGCTATCCCTGAATTCCCCTGAATCTACAGTATGAAGGAAGTAAAGTAAACTAACAGTTTATGGGTAGTCTTTCTCTTCCCTCTGCACCTCAGATTCCTACTCCTCCTCATGGGAAGTGTGTCCAGGAGACAAACCGGTATTGCTTGCGTTCCTAACAGCTTGTCTCTGGGCAAGTGAAATCTAACTAGAGCCCCGGATGGGTTGTTATGGGAGTGTTATGGGCCACCATTAGGCAGACTTAAGGTGGCAACCACCAAGTGACCACTGAACCTAGACCTTGCAGACCAAACACAGAACTCTCCAGAAATGGGGCTCTCTTACTCAAATCAGAGAGTGGCTTGCTGTGAAAGAAGGCTCTGGGGTAATTGGTTACAGGATAGATCAGAGTGTGCAGTAATTTCTTATCATGGATACTTAAACCGAAGTCAGGTGGAACACCCTGAAACCACTCACTGAACTGCTAAGTATGATGGTCTAATCGTGTAGTGGTCAGAAACTGATAGTAAGGACATCCCCGGTTGGTCCAGTGGCTAAGACACTTCGTTCCCAATGCAGGAGGCCCAGGTTCCATCCCTGGTCAAGGAAGTAGATCCCACATAGTGCAACTAAGAGTTTCCATGCCACAGCTCAAGATCCCACACGCTAAAGCTAAGATCTGGCACAGCCAAATAAGTAAATAAAAAGAAACTGATAGTAAATTATTGGAAGACCCATTGTAAAGGTGAATTAAATGTTTCCCTAGAGGATATGCAATGAGTTCCTGGCCTTGTCTGGAACAAGAGCTAGAGTAATCACACCAGTGTTATTGGCCATTAGAAGGCAATGTGGAGCCTGGGTATCCGTTACACTCAGTAAGAATAGTACTAGGTGAACTGGATTTTTAGGTAATGGGAACTCTGTGAATAGATATGACTATTTATTTCCCAAAGAATTCATTCTAGTCTAATATGTACACATAATACATGTATACATATGTGTCTATGTGTGCACTGAGAGATCTTAGAAGAAAAATATCAACAGTTTCTTCTGGATGGTAGGAGTTCAAGTAATTTCATTTTTGGCCTAATCACTTTTTATGATATGTTTCATTCTATATAATTAAGAAAACAAAATGATTTTTATTTGGGGACAATAAAATTAGAGGAAATAAAGATGTGCTTAGAGTTTTGGTTTTCTATTTAGCTATGTGAACCACTTAAGAGTTTATTTTTGTGTTTAGTATGTTCATAATGGAAGTTTATACAGCAGATAAAGATAAATTCACACAAAATAGTCACTTTATTAACAAACATTGTGGTACAAGACTGCCCAATCAGATCAGTCTCTGACCATAAACTATTAAAAAAATTTTATTGTATTATAAACATTGTGAGTTGACTCACAATGTTATGTTAATTTCAGGTGTACAGCAAAGTGATCAGTTATACATATACATATATTCAATCTTTTTCAGATTCTTTCCTCATATAGGTTATCAAAGAATACGGAATAGAGTTCCCTGTGCTGTAGAGTAGGTCTTTGTTGGTTATCAATCTTATAAATAGTAGTGTGTGTATGTTAATTCCAAGCTCCTGATTTATCCCTTCTGCCCACGTTTCCCTTTTGATAACCATACATTTGTTTTCAAAATCTGTAAGTCTGTTTCTGTTTTGTAAATGAGTTCATTTGTATCGTTTTTAAAAATTAGAGTCCACATATGAGAGATATCATATGGTATTTGTCTTTCTCTGTCTACTTTACTTCACTTAGTTCATCTTTAAGTCCAAACATGTTACTGTAAAAGTAATTATTTTGTTCTCCTTTAGGACTGAGTAATATTCCATTGTATATGTGTATCATATCTTCTTTATCCTTTCCTCTGCTGATGGACATTTAGGTTGCTTCCATGTCTTGGCTATAGTAAATTGTGCTGCAGTGAACATTGAAGTGTATGTACCTTTTCTGATTATGGCTTTCTCTGGATATACCCCAGAGTGAGATTGCTGGATCATATGATAGGGCTACATTTAGTTTTTTTAAGAAACTTCCCTACTGTTCTTCATAGTGGCTGTTACCAATTTCCATTCTCACCAACAGTATAGGAGGGCACCCTTTTCTCCACACCCTCTCCAACATTAATTGTTTGTATTTCGATTATGACCGTTCTGACCAATGTGAGGCTATTCCTCACTGTAGTTTTGATTTGCATTTCTCTAATTAGTGATGTTGAGATCTTTTCATATACTTTTTGTCCATCTGTAATTCTTTGAAGAAATGTCTATTTAGATCTTCTGCCTATTTTTTTATTTTTTTGACATAGAACTGCGTGATCTGTTTGTATATATTGGAGATTATGACTGTAAACCATTTGTGCAGATATACCAGTGTATATCAGTTGACTCTCAGCCCCAGTAGATCTGTATGTATCAACATGAAATGATCTCACAGACATATTCCTTAGTGAAAAAAAGCATCAAATTGTATAGCAGCATCTATAGAACAATTTTATTTATGTAAAAAAATCAAATGCTATATATGTGTAAAAAATATGTAGAAAAAAAGACTGAAAGTATATACTTCAAATTATCTCTGGGAAGGAGATGGGTTTGTTATGGTAGAGTGGGGTGGTGATGGTTATACAAATTACAGTTTTATCCTATATACCTTCATGTTATTACAATATTTTAAAGTGAAGATACATTCATGTGTAACTTGTATAATTAACATAGAAGGTGACCTCAGGAAATAAGAATGTGTTTGTGTCTCCAGACCATCTAGAGAAGAGAATGCTCTGATGGTGGGGTGCCTCAATATTTGTTCTCTGATTCTGTGCAGCTTTATGAGTGCACCAAAGTTTGATGCTGTTAAGATTGTCTAAGTAGTCCACTCTTTCTCCGTTTCTGTGCTTCCTGAGGTGTGTCCTGATGACAACAATTTGGTTGTCATACAGTTTTTCTATAGTGGGGAGAATGTATTAACCAGCTGGATGTTAAGCATAAAAAATTTTCACTGTAAACTAGTAAAGTGACTTTGTGTTTGCTACATCATTCTCCTTGTGAATTTGATTAGTACCTGTCAGATAATGAAGAATTTTTTTGGCTTCAAAGGTGAGGGCCAGATCCTGGCTGTAGTGAAGTTACTATCCAGTAGGGTCTTCTTCCTTAAGGACCACCTCTATCTTATTTTTCTGTAAACAAAACAGTGGCATATTATTTTCTTTCATTGAGCAGAGCTCTAGTTTCCAAACCTGTGAGATTTCCCAGTTGTATGTAGGGGGAGAGCAATGGATGCTGAATGTTTTGGAGAGAGAGAGGTCCAAAGAGACACTATCAAGGTGAGTGAATAGGGAAGGATTGGTGAGATGGACCTAGCAAACGTTAAAGCCTGGATCATCTTTGAAATCTTGACAGAGAAGCTCTTCACTTATTACTAGTCTGTGAAGATACTACTTATAGGCAACTGAAGGAAACATCATTACTTTTCACCCATTTTTTTGAGGACTAGAGACTGAGTAGTAATTTTCCCCAACACTTAAGTTACCCAAGATTAGTATCTTATTATTCTATTTATCAGTCTGGATAATCCTAAATTACTGGATCAGGTTTTAGTATTTGTGTGTTTCAGAATAAATCACAATAGGGAAGTTTATAGATTTCCTAAGACCTGTCATTACTTAATCTCTTTCTGCCAATCACCTATTCTAATCTTTTCCCCCCATCATTGTAATCTCCCTCTGTTATTGACAAGAGGATAAAAATCAGGGCTCTACAATGCAGGTCCTCTGATCTGCACGTAGGATATTTTCCTTTGCGAATTTTTTTCAGGTGAGAAAACCAAGCCTGATGGTGCAGTGTTAAATGACTTGAAAAGATGCGGAAGATCAGAGATCCTGGTCATCAGAGGTTTGCATTCGAAGCTGAAGATGCATGCTGAACAAGAACTAGGAAGGGAAATTGTGAGCAATGACTGGGAGGACACCACGTGCACACAGACCTTTTATAGGAGAGCAGTGTTACTCTAAAGATAATCATCTTTGAGAAAGTTCCTTGTAAATATTATGAATTTGACAGAACATTTCTTATAAACTGGAGCCTATCAGACAGATGTCCTTTTATTGTTACAGACAGCATGAGTTCCAGCCAGATTTCACTGCATATGAAACATCAGCGATTTAACAGGCAGAAGAAACCTTCAGAATGTAGTGAATGTGGAAAGTGTTTTACTCAGAGACCACCTCTTACCCAGCATCAGAGGATTCACACAGGAGAGAAGCCCTATGTATGTACTGAATGTGGAACTTGCTTCCGTAAACAGTCAAATCTTACTCAACATCTTAAGATTCATACAGGAGAGAAACCTTATAAATGTAATGAATGTGAGAAAGCTTTTCAAACAAAAGCAGTCCTCATCCAGCATCTGAGAATTCATACTGGGGAAAAACCATATAAATGCAGTGAGTGTGGCAAAGCCTTTTGTCAGAGTCCATCCCTTATTAAACACCTGCGAGTTCACACTGGAGAGAAACCCTATAAATGTAGTGAGTGTGGCAAAGCCTTCAGTCAGAGTATATGCCTTACTCGTCATCAGAGAAGTCATTCTGGAGATAGACCTTATAAGTGTAATGACTGTGGGAAAGGCTTTAATCAGAGCACATGCCTCATGCAGCATTGGAGGATCCACTCAGGAGAGAAGCCCTATACATGTACCAAATGTGGTAAAGCTTTCACTCAGAACTCTTCCCTTGTTGAACATGAGAGGACTCACACTGGAGAGAAACATATTTATAAGTGTAGTGAGTGTGAAAAAACCTTCCGCAAGCAAGCACACCTTAGTGAACATTACAGAATTCACATTGGAGAGAAACCTTATGAGTGTGCTGACTGTGGGAAATCCTTCAGGCACAGCTCAGCACTTGTGCAACATCAGAGGCTTCATGCTGGAGAATAAACTTGAGATACAACCAGGGTGAAATATGAAAACAATTTTTTTTTTTAATTCTTAGATTAGGATTCAGCACTAGCTTAGCACTTGGGCGACATCAGAGGCTTCATGCTGGAGAATAAACTCGAGATACAACTAGGGTGAAATATGAAAACAATTTTTTTTTCAAAATTCTTAGGAGATTAGGATTCAGTCTTTGGCTGGGATGAATATTTTGTGTGTTGCACAAGAGGCAATTGTGTCCTAAAAGTTAATAAAATAGACCTACAGAGTCTTGACTATGAGGGCTTCTCTGCCACTTAATGGGTATCTATCTAACCTTACCTGTCTGAGCCTCAGTTTTTCCCATCCCCCCTAAAAAATTATGATGATACTTATTACGGTTATCTTGAGAATAAAATGACTCGTATATAATAACGAGCTGCTGTTAGTTGATTTTGAATGATTGATAGATGTTCCAGAAGTCAATATTGTTATTGAAAACAAAGTTCAACATCTTTTTTTCTTTTGGTTCCATAATGTATTTTTTCTAAAGAATATTCTTGTAATTGGACTGTGATTTCATACTTAATCTACAGAAGGCTGTTTATGCTATGATGTGAAGATTTAAATAGGAGAACACATTTCAGACCAGTTTCTCCTTGAAAAAAATTCAAATTTGATCAGAGAAGGAAGAAATTACTGGGATTTGAGTGAACATTTTGGGTACTCTAAAGAGCTTTATGTAGATTTTTAGATCCATTGTATGCTGTGCTAAGTTTGCTTCGCAAACCTGTGGACTGTAGCCTGCCAGTCTCCTCTGTCCGTGGGATTCTCCAGGCAAGAATACTGGAGATACAGAGATATGTGGATGGGAGTGCCTCACAACAATGAATGGCTTCGTAAAGCTCAATAGAAGCAAAGAAATCAAAGGACACTTTTGATTGTGCCTCATATAATGCTAATAAGCTGCTCAATGTAAACAAGCATATCTGACACTAAAATGTACCCTTGTAAGAAAAGCAGGAGCTGTTTTCCAAATTCCAGAGTCAAGAAAAAATAGAAAGGAACTTGATTTCCTTGAAGTCAAATAGGCAATGTCAGAGTTGAATTTCAGTCTAGATCCTGGTTTTTATGGTACCAAACTCGCAGGTAATTTTCCATCACTGAACATTTCCATTATGTGAGATGCCAAAATTGTGAAAACCATTAAAGGAAAAAAAGGGTTTTTTTTTTTAACTTACAGTAGTGTGTACTTATTGAAACACAATTATAAGAGTGGAAAATTAAAATTATATGCTTTTATCAAATAAATATACTAAAATAGTTATTTTAGTATATTTATTCTAGCCTTTCTTCTCTGCTTAGTTTTTCTTTCTTTCATTAAAAAAAAGTAACTGGGGGATTCCCTAGTGATCCAGTGGTTAGGTCTCTGCATGTCCACTGCTGTGGGTCCAGGTTCAATCCCTGGACAGGGAACTAGGATCCCACAAGCTGCATGGCAAGAAAAAAAAAGTAACTATGATAATTGTGTTATATCTTGCTATTGATTTAACATAAGGATTTAGACATACTATTAAAGACTTCCTATAAACCTTGTTTCAATGGCTGCCTAACATTTTACTGAATTATTCATTATTTACTGACTTGTTTCTCTTGTTTGATATTTAAATTAATGCCATTTTTTTTTTCTTATAAATCCACTTGTCCACTTAGTGCATTGCCTGACACATGGTATGTTCTCTTGTTAGTAATATTATTAATTCACTGGTGAAACATGTTTGTATATAAAGCTTTTTCATCATTTTAAGTTATTGCCTTAGGATTTAATTTTTTAAATTTCATTAATTTTTTTGACTGGATGATACAAGCTTATGGTTTAACGTTTTAAAAGTACAAAAGTAAACAGTGAAAAGCCTTTTTGCCAGCCACTCCAGATAACCAATATTATCAGTTCCTTGTTTTCCTTCCAGAGATAGATGACTATAAGCAAAGAAATATGTTTTCCTCCTTTTTTGGAAACAGGCCTTTTTTTTTTTTTCTTTTGGCTGTACCATGCTGTATGCAGATTCTTAGTTCCCCAACCAAGGGTCAAACTCATGCCCCTGCAGTAGAGGCATGGATTCCCAGCCACGGAGTCTTGCCCATTAGACCACCAGACACGTCCCTGAAAACAGACTTTTATTTATTTATTTATTTTGGCCCTGAGGCATGTGGAATCTTAACTCCCTGCCAGGGATCAAACCCTCACCCCCTGCATTGGAAGGCGGAGTCTTAACCACTGGACCGCCCGGGAAGTCCCAAAAACAGACTTTTAAAGAACAGTTTTGGGTTCACAGCAAGACTGAGTAGAAAATACATGGAGTTCCCACACATGTAAAATCTCCCCATTCTCAGTGTCCTGCATCTGGGTGATACAGTCGTTACAGTCATGAACCGACATACCATGAACTAAAAGCTCATAGTTTTAAGTTAGGGTTGACTCAAAAAAAAAATTAAAGTATAGTTGACTTACAATGTTGTGTTAGTTTCTGGTGTACAGCAAAATGATTCAGATATATATGTACATATGTGCTCAGTCACTCAGTCACGTCCAACTCTTCTGTGTCCCCTGGACTGTAATCCACCAGGCTCCTCTGTCCATGTGATTTCCCAGGCAAGAATATTGGAGTGGGTGACCATTTCCACCTGGGAAGGCCACATATGTGTGTGTGTATGTGTGTGTGTGTAAACGTATATACACATATGTATGGGCTTCCCAGGTGGCTCAGTTATAAAGAATCCACCTGCCAATGCGAGAGACTTGGGTTTGATCCCTGGGTTGGGAAGATCCTCTGGAGAGGGAAATGGTAACCCACTCCAATATTCTTGCCTGGGAAATTACATGGACAGAGGAGTCTGGTGGGTTACAGTCCAGGGGACACAGAAGAGTCGGACATGACCTTGTGACTAAATAACAAAAACAACACATATGAATATACACATTCTTTTCCATTATGGCTTATCACAAGATAGTGAATATATTTCCCCGTGTTGTGCAGTAGGATCTTGTTGTTTATCCATTCTATATATAATAGTTTGAATCTGATAGCCCCAAACTCCCAATCGAACCCTCCCCTTCCCTCCCCAACCCCACCGCAACCGCAAGTCTGTTCTCTATTTGTTTCTGTTTTGTAAATAAGTTCATTTGAATCATTTTCTATTGGATCCCACATATAAATGATATCATACGATACTTATCTTTCTCTGTCTCACTTCACTCAGCGTAGCAGTCCCCAGATTCATCCCTGCTGCTGCAAATGGCGTCACTTTGTCCTCTTTTATGACTGAGTAAAATCCCATTGTCTACGTGTACCGCATCTTCTTTATCCATTCATCTCTTTTTGGACATTTAGGTTGTTTCCACGTCTTGGCTATTACGTTTTTTCTATGAACACAGGGATGTGTGTATCTTTCCGAATTATAGTTTTGTCTGGAGTGGAACTGCTGGATCATATGGCAACTCTATTTTTAGAGTTTTGAGAAACCTCCATACTGTTCTTCATGGTGGCTGTACCAATTTACATTCCCACCCACAGTATAGGAGGGTTCTCCTTTCTCTGCACATAAGGGTTCTTAAGAGTCATGCATCCTAAGGGTTTGGATAAACATATAATGACATGTATGCACCATTATTGTTTCATACAGAATAGTTTCACTGCCCTAGAAGTCTTCTGTGCTCCACCTATTTATCCCCACATCCTCCCCACCCCTGGCAACCACTTATCTTTTTATTGTCTTTATAGTTTTGCTTTTTTTAGAATGTCATGTAGTTGGAATTGTATGGTTTTGTAATTTTTGAATTAGTTATTTTCACTCAGTAATATGCACTTAATTTTCTCCATGTCTTTTCATGGCTTGACAGCTCATTTCTTTTTAGTGCTGAATAACATTCCATTGTCTGGATGTACCACAGTTTATCCATTCACCTACTCAAGTATATCTTGATTGTTTTCAAGGTTTGGCAGTTATAGCTGCAATGAACACCTGTGTTCAGTTCTGTGTGTGGACATAAGTTTTCAAGTTCTTTGGGTACATACCCTGGGGTGTAATTGCTGGATCATGTTTAGTTTTGTAAGAAAGGGCCAAACTGTCTTCCAAAGTGGCTAAACCATGTTGCATTTCCCACCAGCAATGAATGAGAGTTCCTACTGTTCCACATTTTTGTTAGCACTTGGTGTTGTCAGTGCTCTGGATTTGAGTAATTTTAATATGTGGGTAGTGATAGCTCATTGTTTTGTGTTTCGATAACATACAAGGTGGAGCATCTTTCTATGCCTACTTGCCGTCTGTATAGCTTCTTTGGTGAGGTATCTGTTCAGGATGTTTCCTCATTTTTAATGGGATGTCCAGCTTCTGTTGCATACAAGTTTATAGAAACTGTCTCCAGGAGGTAGACAATACTGTCTCAGTTACACCAGAGACCTGGCTTGACTTGTTGACCCAAGGAGAGGTAGGGGCAATGGGAAAACTGACTCTCTGCTACCGTCTACTCAGGGCACCAGGTAGGAGGGGAGGAGTGTAGCTGTGCATGGCTGGATTGGTGTAGGGAGGAGAAGGCTGGGAACGACTCACTGTCAAGGTGGTAGGACAGACAGTTTGTGTTCTCAGACCTGACACTGCAGGTTCAGAAGGATCGGGCTCTGGAGAGAATGAAGGCTGTGATGGGATGAGTAGCACAAGAAGGTATGACTAGACTTGGAGAATTTGGGGAATCAGCTACATGGATACAAAGTTCAGGTCCCATCCTGCAGCTGACGAAGTTGTTCAGCTCTCCCCCAGCAGCTCCTGGGACCAGGACTGTGCTGTCACTGTTGCCAGTCTCTAAGGAAACATTCAAATCAATGATGATAACTAAATGGTCCTTCTGTGCCAGGTTCTGGGACCACACATGCCTAAATCGTGTTAAACTTGGGGCTCCCATTAGCCTAGAATGATTGTGGGGCAGTGGAGAGTTCCTAACCTGAGACTTGGACAGATGCCTTCTGTCTAGCCTTTCGCTTGTCTGAAAGACCTCATGTATGTCTCGGGAGAAGCAGTAGGTTGGTGAGAGTAGATACAGTGAAGAGACTGTTTCCATAGCAGTGTGAGGCTCTGAAAGCAACAATCTCTGGACAGACAGGGCCCAGGACTGGGGAAAGGGTCACAGAAACGGGAGCCTGCTGCCTGATTTGACTGTATGGGCCTGGTTATCTTGAGCCACACAGATATAATTGCATTTTGCACTGTTTGTTGTTAAATATAAAAACATCTCTGACCTTTACAAAGTGGGAGAGACTTCCTCATGAGCTGCAGGACTCCTAATGAGTTAAAAATTCCTGTCTACCCCAGTAATACCTAAAACTGTACTGTCCAATACAGTGGCCGCTAATTACATGTGAATACTTTGGCTTATAGGATTTTAGTTCCCTGATCAGGGATTGAACCCCAGCCCTTGGTAGTGAAAGTGCTGAATCTTAACCACTGGACCACCAGGGAATTTCCTATATGTGACTATTTAACCTAATTAAAATTAACAGAAGGAAAAGTTAAGTTTCTCATTCTAGCCACATTCCAAGTGCTCAATGGACCTGTGGCTAAGCAAAGCTAAGCTATGATATAAAACATTTCTGTTACTATGGAATAGTCTATCAAACAGCTGGCCTTGATGTTTGGCTTTCCTCGGCCATAAACTTCAAAATATTTTTTGGAAGCTGATACAGATTTATTGGCCTTTTAATTTGAAGAGTAAGCATATTAAATTAACCTACCATTTATTATAAACATTGTTTCATAGAAGAAACACCAGAGATAAGAAACCTATCTCAGAATAAAGGACTTCTTCAGAAGAAACTGTGTGTGTGTGTGTGTTAGTTGCTTAGTTGTGTCCAACTCTTTGCAACCCCATAGACCGCAGCCCACCAGGCCCCTTCGTCCATGGGATTCTCCAGGCAAGAACACTGGAGTGGGTTGCCATTTCCTTCTCCAAAAGAAACTATAGAAAGAAAGAAAGTGAAGTCGCTCAGTTGTGTTCGACTCTTTGCGCCCCCCCCCTTGGACTGTAGCCTACCAGGCTCCTCCATCCATGGAATTTTCCAGGCAAGAGTACTGGAGTGGGTTGCCATTTCCTTCTCCAAGAAGAAAGTATAAGCTGGCATCTTTGCACTGACACTGGCAGAGAAGCTCTGGTGTCTGTACTGACATTCTGTGCTTTGTCAGCTGTTAGGATTTGGGTCTCTTCGGTATTAGACTTGAGCTCCATCTTTGAAAAGGGCATCAGGAAGGTCCTAGGGGGATCTTCCTGGCTTTTGGAAAGTGATATGCCCTTCTCAGTTCATCATGTCAGGAAGTCATGATGTCAGTATACTGGTGATGTTATATGATCATTTAGATAATGTGGCACCTGCCTGGTTCTCCACGGTGACTAGTTTTCCTTTTGTAATTAATCAGTCTCTGGTGGAACTATACTTTGATACTATGCAAATATCGTTTTTCAGCATATTTCTGGCCACTAATTTCCTTTTTTTTTTTCTTGGCTGTGACATGTGGCATATTGGATCTTAGTTCCCTGAACAGGAATCGAACCTGAGCCCCCTGCAGTAGAAGCATAGTCTTAACTACCAGACCACCAGGGAAGTCCCTAATTTTGATATCTTTTGATGAATCTTGCCAACACCACGTGTTAGTTTCCCATGGCCACTGTAACAAACTGTCACAAACTCAGTGGCTTAGAAGAACAGAAATGTGTTCTCTTAAGAGTTCTAGAAGTCAGAAGTTTGAAATCAGTTTTGTTAGGCTGAAGTCAGTGTTGGCAGGTCTGCTGTCTCTCTGAAGACTTCAGGGGGCGTCGTCGTCTTACAGCTCCTGGTGGCTGTGAGCATTCGCAGCCTCTCTTTGTAGTTTCTTGTCTATGTCTAAATCTGTCTGCCTCTCTCTTGTAAAGAGATGTGTGATGGTTTTCAGAGCCTGCCCAGATAATCCAGGATTCTCTTGAGAACATTAATCATACCTGCAAAAACTTTACCACATAAGGTAACATTCCCAGGTTCCGAGGAATTAGGACCAAACTCTTTGGAGGTTGCCATTCAGCCCACTGGAACTTATTACTGTGGAATTTGCCAATTTTTTTCATTTTTGGTGGCCACACCACACGGCACATAGGATTTTAGTTCCCCAACAAGGGATCAAACCAGTGTCCCCGCATTGAAACTGGAGTCTTAACCACTGGTCCACCAGGAAGACCTGTGATTTTTCTATTTCCATCATTCCTCCTACACTGATTAATTAGGATTCTTTTGCAAGGAAGACCTATCCCTTCTCTTCTCCTTCCGTCCTTTTGACATACCCCCATTACTCTCTGAGGACCGCCTTACTTTGGGGCACAGACGTTCCATGCTTTTGTTAACTTGGATGCACTGAGTCTTAGTTGCAGCATGCAAAGTCTTAGTTGCAGCAAGTAGGTTCCAGTTCCCTGACCAGGGATTGAACTTCAGTCCCTTGCATTGGGAGTGTGGAGGCTTAGCCACTGGACCACCAGGGAAGTTCCCAGGCTTGTCTTTTTATTAATATGATTCCTGCCTCAGCCTTGGGATCACATTATTGGCCTAATTGTCTAACCTGTACATATGGTCCATTCATGAGAAGCAAGGAGGCACTCTGCGGCTGGTGTAGGGGGAAGGATTATCCTCTCCCCTCTGGCCCCAAACTCTCATCTTTCTCAGAAAACTAGATTCTGCAGTTAACAGGACCCACTGTCCTTAGAAAGCAGTTTACAGAGATGAAACAGTGCTGTGAAGGCTGCTCAGCATCTCTCACCTGCCACTCTGCCTTGATCGTGGGCTTTTGTCAGATGTGCTTCCTGGCTGGCACCACTCACACTGTCAGAAGTATCGCCTACAGTCAGGGCTTCATCAGCATGGTACATTTTTAAATTTAAGATCTTTTAACCAGTCTTCCATGTTACTTGTTTAAATTTTTGGCTTCATCTCCCTTACTATAGGCTTTATCAGTATTTCTCAAATTTGAGTGAGCATCAGAACCTTCAAGTGGGCTTGTTACAGAGAATGCTGGGCCCTACACCTTAAATTTCTGGTTCTCAGGCAAGGCATACAAATTTGCATCTTTAGGTTCCCAGAGGTGCTGATGCTGCTTGTCCAGGATCTATACTTTGAGAATCACTGGCCTATTAAAATATTAGAGAAAGTCATTCTCACTGTATTTATTTTGCTCTTAATATGTTGGGTACTGTTCTGGGTACTGAAGATACAGAGATAAGTAAGACAAGGTCCCTGTCCTCAAGACTCCTACCTGTAGATCCTAAGACATATTAAAATTTACAGTGATTAAAGCAGTGGGGTGTTGGTACAAGAATAGATATAGCAATGATACAGACTAGAAAAACCCTGGTTTATATAACAAGTTGGGTACACATTAAAGATAGCACTGCAGAATGGCTTTGGGACTAGTCTGTGTAACTTACAGAGCCTATTTCAAGACTTGCAAGCCCACTCACTTGAATCACTTTTGAGACTCTTTACATTAGGTCTTAAAATGACTGAAAGACAGATGTAGCACCAAATTCGTACATGGAACCTCTGAAAATCCTAATTCCTGGCTGGTGAAGAATGGGATCTTGACAAGTCTCTGGTTGTGGTGGACTTGCTGTAATGAGGAAAATTTTTAGGTAACATGAAAAACAGTTGAGCTTCCCTGGTCAGTCAAAGAAAATGCTGGTTAAATAGGACTATTAAACACCATTTTCAATACATCAAATTGATAAAAATGTAAAGGTGCTAGTCCAATGGTGGTACACTGTTATCAGAGATGAGGTGATGTGGGTTCTTGTAGGTGGTATGAATAAAATGGTAAAACCTACCTAGAAAGCAATTTGAAAGCATCAAAAGCTTTAGAAATATTCAAATACTTTGATCTAGTAATTCTGTTTCTAGCAACTCATTCTAAGGAAATCATCAGAAATACACTTGGAGGTTTCTATACATACACATTCTACCATTGTATCATTAGGCTGCATGTCACAGAAACCCGACTGAAGTTTAACTATGGAGGTGTTTATCCTCATGGATCAGTAAGTCCAAGGCTGGTACAGCAGATCCTCCAGGCATGCCATCAAGATCCAAGCTCCTGGAGTCTGTCCAGTGTACCAGCCGGAACAAGTGGCTGTCTTTTTCATGCCCCCAAATGGTTCTGGAACTTCTTGGTTGCCTGTTTGTGCTCCAGGCAGGATGGAGAGAGGACAACCGTTCATGCTTGCCAAATCTGTCCTTTTGTATCAGATATACAGGAAGCAGATTTCCACTTGTACCTTTTTTAAAAATCATGTAACAACTATAGTCACCATGTGATACAGTAGATCCGAACTTGTATCATGGTCCCTGTATTAGATCCTTGCTCAAGATCTACTTGTATCTCTTAATTTATCGGAGCTGTCACAAGGCTGTCCTTAGCAGGAGCTGGGGAAGTATTGGTAACTAGGCCCACGATGATTTCCCTCATCCAAAGTGAGGTTCTGCTGAAGAGGATGATAAAACATGGGAGCTGTTTAATTACAAAATCCTCTGTAGTTATTAGTGTCAGGATTTTGAATTTTACTGACCTGGAAAAATGCTCATGTACAATGTCAAGTGAGAAGCAGGATAGAGAACATACAGAATACAGTAAAAATTTGGTTACAAAAATATAATTTACATACACACACATCAAACATCAGGAAATGTTAGTGGTAGTTAATGTTAGAGAATTAGCAGTTCAGGTCAAAAGGGTATTAATGGATAGATACAGTTTTTATCTTGCTGAATGTTTTCTGAATTTTCTAAATTTTCTTCAATGAACTTATATTACTTTATAATAGGAAAAAAGATGTTATTTTTTAAAAATCCCATATATTCTTAAAGAAGTCCATAATATGTATTTATTCATTTTCATCTTCATTGTCAAAAGAAAGGAGGCTACTGTTTTTGATCTGCTTTCGTGAGCTCTTTTCAACTGAGTCCTGCTTATTTCTTTCATCTTCTTCTTTTGTTTTTTTCTTTTTTGAGCTTGCTGATAAACCTGCATATTTTTCATCTGAGGAACGCTTGACTGGTTTTCGATACATAATTCTTCCATCAGCTGAAGCTGGCTCTTCATCTGCACCAAAAAACAAAGTTAAAACACTTTCTTTCTCTCATTATTTTTGACTTTATTGGAGAGTCAGATGGCAAGAAAATCTCATACTGTATTTATGGATGTTCTTGAGTAAATTCAGCCTGTTCTCTGCTCCCTCTAGCTATGTACCCACAAGACATGCAGTCACTTAATAAAAAACCTAATAAAAACTCATTTACTGAAGTATACTGTAATACTGGCAGTCCACAATTCAAAACAATCAGGAGATACACACACACACACACACACACACACACACACACATATTTTAAACTTTTTATTTTATATTGGAGTACAGCTGATTAACAATATTGTGATAGTTTCAGAATGACTCAGGCATACATATACATGTTTCCATTCTCTACCAAACTCCCCTCTCATCCAGGCTGCCACATACCATTGGGCGGATAATACTGTGCTATACAGTAGGTCCTTGCTGGTTATACATAATCATGCTGTATTTTTAAGTATTCTGAAAAGTGATTGTTTGAAACTTCTCCTCCGAAAGCAATGTAATAAAAACTTACAAATAATGAATAAAATGCTATATAGCATACCACACTTCAGGCACTAAATAGACCTCTGTTGACTAGTGTGTAAACCTAACCAGCTATTTAAAAAAAAAAAAAAAACAGGATGTTTTTACTTAAATTTGCATTTAATCCTTTTAACAAACCAGGAAGGTGGGTACAATTATTGTCCCCCCATTTTACTGATGAGGTAACTGAGACTGAGAGGTGAAAAAACTTGTTCAGAGTCACAAATCTGGTAAATGAAATTTGAACTAGGACTATCTCCTTCAAACATACCATCAGTTCAGTTCAGTCGCTCATTCATGTCTGACTCTTTGCGACCCCATGAATCGCAAAACACCAGGCCTCCCTGTCCATCACTAACTCCTGGAGTTCACTCAGACTCATGTCCATCGAGTCAGTGATGCCATCCAGCCATCTCATCCTCTGTCGTCCCCTTCTCATTCTGCCCTCAATCCCTCTCATTCTGCCCTCAACCTCCTTGCTGAAGTGGTCAGCAAACCACTTCAGTATTCTTGCCTTGAGAACCCCATGAACAGTATGAAAAGGCAAAATGATAGGATACTGAGAAAGGAACTCCCTGGGTAAGTAGGTGCCCAACATGCTACTGGAGATCAGTGGAGAAATAACTCCAGAAAGAATGAAGGGATGGAGCCAAAGCAAAAACAATACTCAGTTGTGGATGTGACTGGTGATAGAAGCAAGGTCCGATGTTGTAAAGAGCAACACTGCATAGGAAACTGGAATGTCAGGTCCATGAATCAAGGCAAATAAACAGGAGATGGCAAGAGTGAAGGTCGACGTTCTAGGAATCAGCGAACTAAAATGGACTGGAATGGGTGAATTTAACTCAGATGACCATTATGTCTACTACTGTGGGCAGGAATCCCTTAGAAGAAATGGAGTAGCCATCATGGTCAGCAAAAAGGTCCAAAATGCAGTACTTGGATGCAATCTCAAAAACGACAGAATGATCTCTGTTCATTTCCAAGGCAAAGCATTCAATATCATGGTAATCCAAGCCTATGCTTGGAAGAAGCTGAAGTTGAACGGTTCTATGAAGACCTATAAGACCTTTTAGAACTAACACCCCAGAAAGATGTCCTTTTCATTATAGGGGACTGAAATGCAAAAGTAGGAAGTCAAGAAACACCTGGAGTAACAGGCAAATTTGGCCTTGGAGTACGGAATGAAGCAAGGCAAAGGATAATAGAGTTTTGCCAAGAGAACGCACTGGTCATAGCAAACACCCTCTTCCAACAACACAAGAGAAGACTCTACACATGGACATCACCAGACGGTCAACAACGAAATCAGATTGATTATATTCTTTGCAGCCAAAGATGGAAAAGCTCTATACAGTCAGCAAAAACAAGACCGGGAGCTGACTGTGGCTCAGATCATGAACTCCTTATTGCCAAATTCACACTTAAATTGAAGAAAGTAGGGAAAACCATTGACCATTCAGGTATGACCTAAATCAAATCCCTTATGATTATACAGTAGAAGTGAGAAACAGACTTAAGGGACTAGATCTGATAGACAGAACTATGGACAGAGGTTCGTGACATTGTACAGGAGACAGGAGACCATCCTCATGGAAAACAAATGCAAAAAAAGAGAGATAAGAAAGCCTTCCTCAGCGATCAATGCAAAGAAATAGAGGAAAACAACAGAATGGGAAAGACTAGAGATCTCTTTAAGAAAATTAGAGATACCAAGGGAACATTTCATGCAAAGATGGGCTCAATAAAGGACAGAAATGGTATGGATCTAACAGAAGCAGACGATATTAAGAAGAGGTGGCAAGAATACACAGTAGAACTGTACAAAAAAGAGCTTCACAACCCAGATAATCACGATGGTGTGATCACTCACCTAGAGCCAGACATCATGTAATGCGAAGTCAAGAGGGCCTTAGAAAGCATCACTATGAACAAAGCTAGTGGAGGTGACGGAATTCCAGTTGAGCTATTTCAAATCCTGAAAGATGATGCTGTGAAAGTGCTGCACTCAATATGCCAGCAAATTTGGAAAACTCAGCAGTGGCCACAGGACTGGAAAAGGTCAGTTTTCATTCCAATCCCAAAGAAAGGCAATGCCAAAGAATGCTCAAACTACTGCACAATTGCACTCATGTGCTCACATGCTAGTAAAGTAATGCTCAAAATTCTCTAAGCCAGGCTTCAGCAATATGTGAACCGTGAACTTCCAGATGTTCAAGCTGGTTTTAGAAAAGGCAGGAGAACCAGAGATCAAATTCCCAACAACCACTGGATCATCGAAAAAGCAAGAGAGTTCCAGAAAAACATCTATTTCTGCTTTATTGACTATGCCAAAGCCTTTGACTGTGTGGATCACAATAAACTGTGGAAAATTCTGAAAGAGATGGGAATACCAGACCACCTGACCTGCCTCTTGAGAAACCTGTATGCAGGTCAGGAAGCAACAGTTAGAACTGGACATAGAACAGACTGGTTCCAAATAGGAAAAGGAGTACATCAAGGCTGTATGTTGTCACCCTGCTTATTTAACTTATATGCAGAGTACATCATGAGAAACGCTGGGCTGGAAGAAGCACAAGCTGGAATCAAGATTGCCGGGACAAATATCAAACATACCATACCATTATATAAAATGATTTCATACCTAACGTTAAATTGGTGGGAAAACCAGCTTACTTTCAGACATACCTGCTTTGGCAGCCTTTATTTCCGCCTTAATTTTCATGACTTCTTCAGCTGACAGATCTCCCTTTTTTAAAACCACCACTTGGGGCTGTTCATCTTCTTTGTCACTGTGATCACCATCTTCTTCTGGGAGCTGAGGCTGGATTCTCTAGGAAAAAACACAAACACAACAAATTTAGTTCTGACCCTGAACTAAATACAACCACTGTCTGTGAGAAACTGTAATCAGTAGAGTGAGAAGAGTAACCTTATTGACTAAATGTGTTCGGCAGTCAATTTTCAAGTTAACTCTTAAGAATCTAACCTCGCCAGAGTAGGGAAGAGGTCCACCTGCCAGTTATTCTGGGGTGCCTATCCAGGGGAACCAGTTTCCATCCCAGCAGGACCCCAACCTGCAGTTCCTGATGTCAGGGGCCCTCTGTTCCATGCCCAGTCTACTCAGGGAAGTGCTGGACTGCACCAGTTCTTGCTGCTCTTCATCAACCCTTTTCACTTCCATCTCTTCTCAAAGCATAACAAACAAAAATACACCACCAAAGTACAGGAAACAGCAAGTAAAAGGTCCTCCTTCTCTGCTTATCTTTCTTCCCTCCCAGCAGCTTGTTTGGTGGGTATCCCATCAGCTGTTCTAAGTGTATAAAAATGTGGAGGTATAGAAAACATTTTGTATACAAACAGGACGCTAAACATACTACTATATAACTTGATTTCTTTTTTCTTTTTAAATTATTAAAATTCCCAAACATAAAAAAGTACAGAGAATAATGTAACAGAAACCATGTACTCACTTTACACAAGTAACACATGGTAACATTTGGCTAATTGAGATTTTTAAGAAAAATATCAGACACCATAAAAGCTCCACTTGCCCAACTTTTTTATTCAAAGAAAAAACAAAACGCTTTGCACAAAACCCTGAGATACATATGGCATCACCTATTTTTAAAAATTACTATTATTTAACTCTATATATGGTTATCTCATGGTTTATTTCATCAGTTCTTTGTAAGCAAAAATTTTGGTTGTTTGTAGTTTTTTCTACTACGATAAAATTTTTGCATGTTTTTGTTCACTTTTCCAAACTTATACATGGAATTCCCTGAATGGAAATGCTAGGTTTCAAGGCTTGCACACTCCACACACAGTATTCAAACAGCTGATTAGTCCACTTCTCACAGAGCCTTCCTTGTCCCCCAAACAGGGCATCAAAGCCCTGCAGGATCTGGCCTGAGTCAATAACCACAGCTATAAGCACAGTCTTATCTTCTTGCCATGCTCATGGCCTCTGGGCTCCAGGCAGGTTTGAGTTTTGCAGATCCCTGAACATATTAGCTCCTCTGCCTCCCCTGTCACTGCGTAAATTCCCAGGGCCTAGAAGGCCCCACTGACCCTGGCCAACTCCTAATCAATCTGCCTTCTAGACTCAAATCCTTCAGCAGTGCTTTTGAGATCCCACCTGTTCTTTTCATATAGTCTATAGCTCACAGGTGGCATGTACCACACCGTGTCATCAATGTTTTCCTGACTCTACTAGGCAACACAGTATGTGTTTCTTCTCTGTATCTAAAGGCACAGAGCCTGGCAAACAGCAGAGACAAGAAACACTGACCAACACGATGAATGACCAACAGGATGATAAGCACAGTCATCTAACCATTGTAACTTCTCACACACTAGTTGAGGTCACAGACACTGTACTAGGAAAATAAAGATGGATTAAGATACTTAAAAGAATTAGATTTACTGATGGAGATATACAGGAGAGCAAGCAGCTGCAATGCAGAATGATAAGTACTACAGATAAGATATGGATAGAGTGATACAGGAGAGCAAGCAGCTGCAATGCAGAATGATAAGTACTACAGATAAGATATGGATAGAGTGAAGAGAACAGAGGAGTAACTATTGAGGGGGAGGTTCAAAGGGCTTCACTGAGATGGTGACCCATGAAGGTTGCAATAAGGCAGGCAGGAAGCTGTTTAAGTACATGGCAGGGAGTTCCCTAGTGGTCCAGTGGTTAAGAATCTGCCTTCCAACAAAGGGGATGTGGGTTCAATCCCTAGTCTGGGAACTAAGATCCCACATGCCATGCAGGGCAACTAAGCCCACTAGAGACAATTACTGAGCCTGCGCACCCTGGAGCTCAGAACCACAACTAGAGAGAAGCTAGCATCCCACAACAAAGATCCTGCGTCCCACAGTTAAGACCTAATGCAGTCAAATAAATATTTAAAAATTAAAGAACATAGCATTCTGGAAATCCATCTCTTTGTCCTTTCAGAGTCTGGCCCAGTGCCTGGGGTTAACACATACTCACTGGACTAACTGCACTTGAGTCAATCTTGGGTTCTACTAGGTGACAAGGGAGTGGGTCTTACTGCAAATGCTAGATAAAGTGCTAAATAAATTATTTCTCCACACATGTCTTAAGCATAAGGGCATGTCTCTTTCTATTAGAAGAGATAGGGCAGGTTTTGATGTGAATCAGTTCAGGAAGGAGCTTGGGAGGGCACAGAAATTGACTCTCATGATCCTATTCAGATCTAGGATATGAAAAGTATTTGCTTTCCATCTTTTTTTTTTTTTGTAAGAACAAAGGACAGAAGTATATCTAAGACATTCTTAAAGATGTTCTAGATTCGAGGCTTCAGTTCAGTTCATTTCAGTTGCTCAGTTGTGTCCGACTCTTTGTGACCCCATGAATCACAGCACGCCAGGCCTCCCTGTCCATCACCAACTCCCGGAGTTCACTCAAACTAATGTCCATCGAGTCAGTGATGCCATCCAGCCATCTCTTCCTCTGTTGTCCCCTTCTCCTCCTGCCCCTAATCCCTCCCAGCATCAGAGTCTTTTCCAATGAGTCAACTCTTCGCGTGAGGTGGCCAAAGTACTGGAGTTTCAGCTTTAGAATCATTCCTTCTAAAGAAATCCCAGGGCTGATCTCCTTCAGAATGGATTGGTTGGATCTCCTTGCAGTCCAAGGGACTCTCAAGAGTCTTCTACAACACCACAGTTCAAAAGCATCAATTTTTCGGCGCTCAGCCTTCTTCACAGTCCAACTCTCACATCCATACATGACCACAGGAAAAACCATAGCCTTGACTAGACGGACTTTAGTCGGCAAAGTAATGTCTCTGCTTTTGAATATGCTATCTAGGTTGGTCATAACTTTTCTTCCACGGAGTAAGCGTCTTTTCATTTCATGGCTGCAATCCCCATCTGCAGTCATTTTGGAGCCCCCCAAAATAAAGTCTGACACTGTTTCCCCATCTATTTCCCATGAAGTGATGGGACCGGATGCCATGATCTTCGTTTTCTGAATGTTGAGCTTTAAGCCAACTTTTTCACTCTCCTCTTTCATGTTCATCAAGAGGCTTTTTAGTTCCTCTTCACTTTCTGCCATAAGGGTGGTATCATCGGCATATCTGAGGTTATTGATATTTCTCCCAGCAATCTTGATTCCAGCTTGTGTTTCTTCCAGCCCAGCGTTTCTCATGATGTACTCTGCACATAAGTTAAATAAGCAGGGTGACAACATACAGCCTTGATGTACTCCTTTTCCTATTTGAAACCAGTCTGTTGTTCCATGTCCAGTTCTAACTGTTGCTTCCTGACCTGCATACAGATTTCTCAAGAGGCAGGTCAGAGGATATTAAAAAGAAAGAAAGTGAAGTCGCTCAGTTGTGTCCAATTCTTTGCAACCCCATGAACTGTAGCCCACCAAGCTCTTCCATCCATGGCATTTTCCAGGCAAGAGTACTGGAGTGGGTTGCCATTTCCTTCTCCAGGGGATCTTCCCAACCCAGGGGGACGACACTATTACCTACAGTGTTAACTACAGGTTTTGGAATGAGCAAGTGAAAATGAAGAAACAGAAAAATGATCGTTCCTAAAGTACTATCTACCAAGGATGGGGCGCTTTACCTGCGTCAAGTCATTTTCAGAATACAGCAACACTGTGAAAACGACCAACAGCTTTCTCGGGGCAAGAGGCTGTAGTTGTTTGAAGAGGAGCAGCTTGGGGTCCGATGACCTTCGGACTGAAGGCCCAGCATGGGTGGGAGGCGGGACCCGTCAGTATTTGGCCTCCAAGGCAGAAGCCGAAAGTAGCGGAGCCGGCCGCGTTTCTGCAGTAACCAGATAGGCCCGGGCTCACCTTGGTTTCTACGGTGGGCCCTTCCTTGTAGCCGACCCGTTCCTTGAAGCGGGCCAGGAAGGCCGGCTCGGCTGGCCGCACATAGGACACCTGGTTCCGCTTGCTCATAGCTGCTCTGGGGGAAAACAGTCCTCCCCGGCCGCCTGGAGGATGTACAGAGGCGGCGGCGCCTACTCGTGACGTCACATAGCCCCGTCACCTGACCCAAGGCCGGGCAACATGGCGGCCTCCATGCTGGCGTCAACGTCAGACCTGAGCGCCAAATTTAAATTCGCGGCCATCTTGAGTGGGCGGAATCCCCGCGCAGTGCGCGGCTGGAAGGGAGTATTGTTGCTCCGTAGGTCTCGGGACCGAGGGCTGAGGGGACGATGGCGCCCGGCTGCAAAAGTAAGTGAGGAGCCCCCGCTTCGAGACCCCGTTCCCTCCCACAAGTACAAGCTTTCCTGCTGGCCGTGAAGGGCAGGAGCGCACAGAACGGCGAGGGAGGGTGTTTGGCGTCTCTGTCTCTCCAAGATAGTACATTAATAGAACAGCTGTCTTCCCATCTGTGTATTGGGCGCACGCTAAGAGCCTGGCGCAGTTCTAGGCACTGGGGCTGAGCCGCAAAGCGAAACGGAGAGCTGTCATCCAGGCGCTCCTAAGCGAGGTGCTGATTCTTCCCTCCCGATCTCGGACCTTCCATTCGTCGCTGGTCCCTTCCTGAGTCCCAGTCGGGGCTGCCTCTTTAGTATCCTCACATGAGGGTCGGCTCACACTCTCCCCACTTTCTGCTTAATTCTACATTACTGACTTTTCTGAAGGGGAGAACCTACTATATTGTTCTATGCACCTCGTTCTCTTTTGGAAGGTCCGCTGTGGACTCTTCTTAGATAGGAGATTTTAAAGCACAGAATTCAGTGGTGTCTTTACATTCTCACAATCCCGTTTTTTCTTCTCAAGGAGACCCCTGGAAGTTCTTCCTTTTTCTCACGGAGGGGAGCCTGTCGTTTTTGCTTTTGATAAAACCTTCCATTGTCCTTTGCTGTTCCTGGCTACGTGCCCCACCTCTTACATTGCCTAACCCTTTAAGAAATCTTGGTTTTTAAAGCCAAGGGACTGGATTTTGGACTAACTTAATGTATCTTAGTGAATGGTATGAATGGTAAGGAGGCGATGTTAGAAGATGAAAGAAATGGTGAATTTTTGGTGTTTGAGTCTTCCAATAACGTTAATGCTTTTAGCTGTCCATCGTAATTCTTTTCTAATATGTTGTTTCACTTACTTTTTAGGTCGCTCGTACCATTAAAACATCCTTATGCTCTCTTTTTCCATCTAAAATGTTCGTTTTCCTCCAACATTTTCAGCATTCAGAGGATATTAGCGCACAAATTGGTACATTATTGGACCAAAATATTCATTGTGCTTTCTGCACAATCAGTGTTTGTTCAATAAATCTGGACTCAAGCAAGAGAATTGATACCTGTGCTATAATTAGAGCAACTGTTTCCTTAATGGAAAATATATTGTCGAATCCACAGCCCATAGTTTACGTTTGTTAGATGTCCCAGTGATGTATTTTTATAGTTTTTCCCTAAAACCAGATCTGATACCAGATTTCTCATTGCAGTTTCACTGCATTTAGTACTCATTTCTGACCTCTTTAAAAGAATTTTTTAGCAGATAATTGAGATAGATCACATACTATCTCATATAGTTTCTCATATAAAATGTTAAATTCAGTGGTTTTTAATATATTTACAGATATGTGCAACTATCACTGTAGTCAATTTTAGAATCTTTTCATCACCTCAAAAAAATCTCATATCCTTGAGCTCTCACCCGCTACCTCCCCATCCCCCACCTGCCCTAAGCAACAACTAATTGGCTTGCTATCTTGTCTAGTTGTAGTCATTATTCAAAGTGGCATGTTGAAGTTTCCAACTATTATTGGTGAAGTCTCCAACTATTAATAGTCTCCAACTAAAATTGTCTGTTTTCTGTTCATTTCTTGTCAGTTCTAGTATTTTGGTGCTTTGGTATTAGGTAGATATGTTTTTATCTGTGTTATTTTCCTGGTGATTCGACCCTTTTATCATTATAAAATGTTCCTCTTTATCTCTAGTATCTTTGTCTTAAAGTCTATTTTGTCTGAAACCTGTGTGGCCACTCCCACTTTCTTATGATGGATGTTTGCATGAAATAATCTTTTTTTCATCCTTTCACTCTCAAAGTGAAAGTGTATCTTTGAATCTAAAGGGTGTTTCCTGAAGACAGTATATAGTCGAACAATCTTTGCCTTTTGATTGGGTTGTTTAATCTACTCATGTGTTGTTATTGATTTGGTTGGATTCGCAGCTGCCATTTTACTTTTCTTTTTCTGTGTGTCTCATGTCTTTTATGTTCCTCTGTTCTTCATTCACTGTGTTTTTGTTTAACGGTTGCTCTAGGGTTTAACATATCCATTTTAACAGCGTTAGCTTCAGATTTATACTAGCTTAATTCCAGTGATATAAACATTACTCCTGCATAGATCTATTCCCTTTTATCCTCTTTTTTGGTGGTGTTATTATTGTTATTGTTATTATCTGGCTGTAATGTCTTGTGGGATGTTAGTTCCCTGACCAGGGATAGAACCCCAGCCACTGTAGTGAGAGCCCAGAGTCCTACCCACTGGTCTGCAAGGGAATGCCTGGTATTGGTGTTAAACACAGTAACATGTATTGTTACAAACGCAACAGTATGTTGCTTTACATCTTATTCATTTCCTTAGTCTATGACGGGTTTGTTCCTACTCACCTTCTTTGTGATATTTTGGCAAATATACACATAGTACGTTTCTATATGTTATACATCCAATGATACCTTATCAGTTCAGTCGCTCAGTCTTGTCTGATTCTTTGCGACCCCATGGACTGCAGCACACCAGGCTTCTCTGTCCGTCGCCAGCTCCCAGAGCTTACTCAAACTCATGTCCGTTGAGTTGGTAATGCCATCCAACCATCTCATCCTCTGTCATCTGCTTCTCCTCCTAACTTCAATCTTTCCCAGCATCAGGGTCTTTTCCAATGAGTCAGTTCCTTGCATCAGGTGGCCAAAGTACAGGAGTTTCAGCTTTAGCATCAGTCCTTCCAATGAATATTCAGGACTGATTTCCTTTAGGATAGACTGGTTGGATCTCCTTGCTTTCCAAGGGACTCTCAAGAGTCTTCTCCAACACCATAGTTGAAAAGCATCAATTCTTCAGCGCTCAGCTTTCTTTATAGTCCAACTCTCACATCCATACGTGCCTATTGGAAAAACCATAGCTTTGACTAGACGGACTAGCTTTGACCAGTTGGCAAAGTAATGTCTGCTTTTTAGTATGCTGTCTAGGTTGGTCATAGCTTTTCTTCCAAGGATCAAGCATCCTTTAATTTCATGGCTGCAGTAACCATCTGCAGTGATTTTGGAGCCCAAAAAATAAAGTCTGTCACTGTTTCCACTTTTTCCCCATCTATTTGCCATGAAGTGATGGGACCAGATGCCATGATCTTCGTTTTCTGAATGTTGAGCTTTAAGCCAACTTTTTCACTCTCTTTCACTTTCATCAAGAGGCTTTTTAGTTCTTCACTTTCTGTCATAAGGGTGGTGTCATCTACATATCTGAGGTTATTGATGTTTTTCCCGGAAATCTTAATTCCAGCTTGTGCTTCATCCAGTCTAGCATTTCTCGTGACGTACTCTGCATATAAGTTAAATAAGCAGGGTGACAATATACAGGCTTGACGTACTCCTTTCCTGATTTGGAACCAGTCTGTTGTTCCATGTCCAGTTCTAACTGTTGCTTCTTGACCTGCATACAGATTTCTCAGGAGGCAGGTCAGGTGGTCTGGTATTCCCATCCCTTGAAGAATTTTCCACAGTTTGTTGTGATCCACACAGTCAAAGGCTTATGATTCTTTATATGCTATGCTAAATTGCTTCAGTAGTGTCTGACTGCAACCTACCAACTGCAGCCTGCCAGACTCCTCTGTCCATGGGATTTTCCAGGCAAGAATACTGGAGTGGGGATTTGGGGGATCCCCATGGGGTCCAGTGGGGATCTGGAGTGAAGTGAAGAATACTTCTCCGGGGGAATCTTCCTGATAGGGGTCAAACCCACTTCTCTTGCATCTCCTGCATTGGCAGGCAGGTTCTTTACCACTGGCGCCACCTGGGAAGCCTGATACCTTTTATACATATTATTATATACATTTTTGTTTACAACTTTAAAAAATAAACAGGAGAAAACAGACATTTCTACTTTTTTTTTCTTTTTTTATAGTTATATGATTGCTGTAACTTGATGCTCTTTGATTTTTTTTTCCATGTGAATTTCAATTTTATTGTCTGTGATCACTTACCTGGTCTTAAGACTTAATGAAGCTCAGGTTCTTGATACCTTGTCAGGAAAGAATTCAGTGAGAGACAAAGTGATAGGTAAGAGTTGAATTTATTTAAATATAAGCACACTCCACAAATGGAGTATGGACCATCTCAGAAGGTGAGGGGCCTCGAAATGTGGCATGTGGTTAGTTTTTATGGGCAGGGTAATTTCATAGCCTGTTGAGTGGGAGGATTATTTCAGTTACTTCACAGAAAGGAGGGAGATTTCCAGGAACTGGGCCACTACCCACTGTTTGTTTGTTGAAGCCTGGCTTGGAGAATTTTGAGCATTACTTTACTAGCATGTGAGATGAGTGCAATTGTGCAGTGGTTTGAGCATTTTTTGGCATTGCTTTCCTTTGGGATTGGAATGAAAACTGACCTTTTCTAGTCCTGTGGCCACTGCTGAGTTTTCCAAATTTGATGGCATGTTGAGTGCAGCAATTTCACAGCATCATCTTCCAGGCTTTGAAATAGCTCAACTGGAATTCCATCACCTCCACTAGCTTTGTTTGTAATGATGCTTTCTAAGGCCCACTTGACTTCACATTCCAAGATGTCTGGCTCTAGGTGAGTGAGCACACCATCGTGATTATTTAGGTCATGAAGCTCTTTTTCGTACAGTTCTTCTGTGTGTTCTTGCCACCTCCTCCTAATACCTTCTGCTTCTGTTAGGTCCATACCATTTCTGTCCTTTATTGAGCCCATCTTTGCATGAAATATTCCTTTGGTATCTCTAATTTTCTTAAAAAGATCTCCAGTCTTTCCCATTCTGTTGTTTTCCTCTATTTCTTTGCATTGATCGCTGAGGAAGTCTTTCTTATCTCTCCTTGCTATTCTTGCAACTCTGCATTCAGATGCTTGTATCTTTCTTTTTCTCCTTTGCTTTTCGCTTCTCTTCTTTTCACAGCTATTTGTAAGGCCTCCTCAGACAACCATTTTGCTTTTTTTGCATTTCTTTTCCATGGGGATGGTCTTAATCCCTGTCTCCTGTACAATGTCACGAACCTCTGTCCATAGTTCATTAGGCACTCTATCAGATCTAGTCCCTTAAGTCTATTTCTCACTTCTACTATATAATCATAAAGGAATTTGATTTAGGTCATACCTGAATGGTCTAGCGGTTTTCCCTACTTTCTTCAATTTAAGTGTGAATTTGGCAATAAGGAGTTCATGATCTGAGCCACAGTCAGCTCCCGGTCTTGTTTTTGCTGACTGTATAGAGCTTCTCCATGTTTGGCTGCAAAGAATATAATTAATCTGACTTCGGTGTTGACCATCTGGTGATGTCCATGTGTAGAGTCTTCTCTTGTGTTGTTGGAAGAGGGTGTTTACTATGACCAGTGCATTCTCTTGACAAAACTCTAGCCTTTGCCTTGCTTCATTCCGTATTCCAAGGCCAAATTTGCCTGTTACTCCAGGTGTTTCTTGACTTCCTACTTTTGCATTCCAGTACCCTATAATGAAAAGGACATCATTTTTGGGTGTTAGTTCTAAAAGGTCTTATAGGTCTTCATAGAACCGTTCAACTTCAGCTTCTTCAGCGTTACTGGTTGGGGCATAGACTTGGATTACTGTGACACCGAATGATTTGCCTTGGAAATGAACAGAGATCATTGTGTCGTTTTTGAGATTGCATCCAAGTACTGCATTTCGGACTCTTTTGTTGACCATGATGGTTACTCCATTTCTTCTAAGGGATTCCTGCCCGCAGTAGTAGATATAATGGTCATCTGAGTTAAATTCACTCATTCCAGTCCATTTTAGTTCGCTGATTCCTAGAATGTCGACTTTCACTCTTGCCATCTCCTGTTTGACCTCTTCCAATTTGCCTTGATTCATGGACCTAACATTCCAGGTTTCTATGCAGTATTGCTCTTTACAGCATCAGACCTTGCTTCTATCACCAGTCACATCCACAGCTGGGTATTGTTTTTGCTTTGGCTCCATCCCTTCCTTCTTTCTGGAGTTATTTCTCCGCTGATCTCCAGTAGCATATTGGGCACCTACCGACCTGGGGAGTTCCTCTTTCAGTATCCTATCATTTTGCCTTTCCATAGTGTTCATGGGGTTATCAAGGCAAGAGTACTGAAGTGGTTTGCCATTCCCTTCTCTAGTGGACCACATTCTGTCCGACCTTCCATCATGACCCACCCGTCTTGCTTGGGTAGCCCCACACGGCATGGCTTAGTTTCATTGAGTTAGACAAGGCTGTGGTCCATGTGATTAGATTGACTAGTTTCTGTGATTATGGTTTGTGTGTCTGCCCTCTGATGCCTCTCACAACACCTACCGTCTTACTTGGGTTTCTCTTACCTTGGATGTGGGGTATCTCTTCACGGCTGTTCCAGCAAAGCGCAGCCACTGCTCCTTACCTTGGACTAAGTGTATCTTCTCATAGCTGCCCCTCCTGATCTTGAAGGTGGAGAAGCTCCTCTTGGCCCTCCTGCTGAGATAATTAATTATCCCTCCCTTAAGATCATTAATTACTGAGACCTGTTGAAGGGCAAACATTGGGCCAGGATTAGATCACAAAATAGCTTAAGCCACAATGAGTTCTTTTATGTTGAGAAAGCTATTCTTGGTTCACTTTCTTCAGGGACCCCTTAACTAGTCTGCTCACAGTTAGAATGGGTAGGGAGATCGAGGCCTGTCCCCTGTCATGCCCATGCCAGGGAGCCTGGAGACTGGTGAGTGTGAGCAACTGAAGAACAGGCTAGAAGAATGGGGTTTTTATGTTGCACTCTAAAAAATCTTTCATGACTTCTTATCTTTTTTTCTAGCTGAGTTACGCAATGTGACAAACTGTCAGTCTAATCAACCAAGGTAAGGAAAAAAATATTAAGAATGAGGCCAAAAGAATTAAGGATGTAGTATTTCAAAAACAACCATTTAGCGTAGTAAGTAAGGGATCCTTGTTTCAGTGTTCAGCTACTTGGAAATACAGAAAAATCATGTCTCCTCTCTAGCCCTGTCTCCTCACCTTCCAGGTTAAAAGATGGAATCAGTAACATAGTTCTCCTTCAGAATGACTTAGTTTATTATTGCTTTTAAGATGGAAACCAGAGATAATCAGAGTTTGGAACTACCTTTCAGTTAGTTTCAAGGAGTAAAGTCTTGAAAATGGCAATTGTGAAGAGATTGGAGGAAGTTATAGATCAGTAAAGGGTTTGGGCCATGTGTGACTCTTGAAAAGAGGTCAGTGTCAATTGACAGATTTTGGGCTTGTTGGGGAAACTTGATGCAGGATCACTAGAGGCAATAGGAGGCTCAGATTCTTTTTCTCCTGTAAATTGAGCTGCTGTGTCTTTTGTCTTTAGTAATGAAGGTGATGCTATCAAAGTTTTCGTTCGAATACGCCCACCTACAGAGGCTTCTGGATCAGCTGATGCAGAGCAAAACTTATGCTTATCTGTGCTCTCTTCTACGACTCTCCGGCTGCACTCCAACCCTGAGCCTAAGACCTTCGTGTTTGATCATGTGGCCAACATGGACACCACTCAGGTAATGATAATTTGGGGAGCTCCACTTTTCATTTGGAGCACACAAGATTCTGTTACTTGGGAGAATTTCATTTCTGATTTCATCAGTTTGATAGATTTCAGATAAGTAAGGAAGCTCACATATTCCATTAGCATTTTAGATTTAATTTTATTAAATATTTTTCTGGCTCCTTCAAAGTTTGCAACAGAATGGCAAGCCTGTTTTACTTTCCCTCTCCAACCAATGATGGAGGTTATTGAAGGTATACTTTTGAGAACCCCTGGATGATTGATAAGTAAAATTGAACTGCCTAGTTTAAGAAGGATATTTTATTTCTGGTTGCTGTTACACAAATAGGAGACTGGGTGGTTTAAACAGTAAACATTTATTTCTCAGAGTTCTGGGGGTTGGGAAATCCAAGAGCAAGTGCCGGAGATCCAGTGTCTTATGAGGAGGACTTTCTAGATTGTAGCAGCTTCCTTCCACTGTGTCCTCATGGAATTCTGTGTGTCTTGCTACAAGGGAACTCAGGCATACCTTGTTTTATTGCACTTTGCAGATACTGGGTTTATTTATACACAGTTGAAGGTTTGTGGCAGCTCTGCATCGAGCAGCTCCATTACCATCATTTTTCCAATAGCATTGCTCACTTCATGTCCCTGTGTCGCACTGTGGTCAATATTTCTTGAAATATTTCATTCTTTTTCCTTTGCAACCCCATATCCTTTGCAACTATATATTTGTTATGGTGATGTGTGATCAGGAATCTTTGATGTTACTGTTGTAACTCTTGGCATTTTTTAGCAGTAAAGTATTTTTATATTAAGACATATACATTGTCTTCTTAGAAATAATCTGTCCCACACTGAATAGACTGTAGTATAGTATGAATTTAACTTCGATGTGGACTGGAAAACCAAAAAGTTGATGTGACTCTCTTTGCTGCTGTATTCACTTTATTGAGTCGTCTGGAAATGAACCTCCAGTATCTCCAAGGTGTGTCCATACTGGATCATGAGGGCTCCACTCATGATTAATTACTTCCCAAGGACCCCATCTCCAAATACCGTCTCACTGGGGCTTACTATTTCAATGTGGGAATTTTAGGGAGGATACAGACATTCAAGGGCTTCGGACATGGCTCACTGGTAAAGAATCTGCCTGCCAAGCAGGAGATGTGGTTTCGATCCCTTGGTTGGGAAGATCCCCTGGAGAAGGAAATGGCATCCCACTCCAGTATTCTTGCCTGGAGAATCCCATGGACAGAGGAGCCCGGTGGGCTACAGTTCATGGGGTTGCAAATGAGTTGGATATGACTTAGCAACTAAAACCACTTAGAGAGTGATCGATGTAAGATTACTATGGTGTTGGGACTTCCTTGATGGTCCAGTGGTTAAGATTCTTCACTTCCATTGCACGGTGCATGGGTTTGATCCCTCGTGGGGGAACTAAGATTCCCACATGCTACAGGGCGCAGCCAAAAAATAGTTGCTATGCTTTCAATAACTTTTGCTAACTAAGAACAATTTGGTTAAAATCTAGTCAGCACTGTTCACTGGAACTTTCTGTGGTGATGGAAATGTTCTGTATCTGTGCTGTCCATTCCATTGGCCTCTAGCCACACATGGTTGTTTACGTTTAATTAAGATTAATTAAAATTTAAAACTCACCTTTTCAGATTATTAGTTTCTCAGATGTCCTAGCTACATGTGAAATACGAATAGTGTGTCTGAGGACCTGACTTTAATAGCCACATATGGCTAATGTTTATTGCATTGGACAGCACACATATTGATTGTTCTCTCATAATACACATGATTTGCATTTTTGGTGAGACATAGATTTTTAGGTCTTTTTTCACCTAGGACATGTCTGAAAAATGGAAATAGAAAGTGAGTCACATATATATTAATAATTTTAAATTTTTTAATAGCTACATTTTTGGCTGTTCTGCACACCTTGCAGGATCTTAGTTCCCTGGCCAGGGTCGAACCTGGGCCCTCAGAAGTGAGAACACCGAGTCCTAACCACTGGACCGCCACGGAATTCCCTAGTAACTACATCTTTAAAAAATTAAAAAGAAATGGGTAAAATTAATTTTAATTCTATATCTTATTTGACCTTGTATGTCTAAAATACATTTTGACATGTAATGAACATAAAGCAAGTTATTAATGAGATATTTTCCGTTCTTTTTTTCATGTTCAGCCTTTCAAACCTGATGATTGTTTTATATTTACAACACAGCTGAAATTGAACTAGACGCATTTCAGGTGCTCTGTAGCCATATGTGACTCATGGCTACTAACAGTGGACGGTGCAGGGGTCTGAATTCTTGCCTTGTTAATACAAGTGCATCTGTTGTTGTACACTCACTCAGGCGTGTCCAGCTCTTTGCGACCCCGTGAACTGCAGCCCGCAGGGCTTCCCTGTCCTTCACCATCTCCCGGAGTTTGCTCAAACTCATGTCCATTGAGTCAGTGATGTCATCCAACCATCTCATGCTCTGTTGTCCCCCTCTCCCAGCTTCAGTCTTTCCTAGCATTAGGGTCTTTTCTAATGATCCATCTACTTGTATATAAAAATGAAAGTAAAAATGAGATAAAAGTTTGTGGGAAAAGTACTGAAGAACATATAGGGGTATGTATTTTATGCTAATACCAGTATAATATTGTGTGCAACATGCTAATTTCTATATAAAGTCTAGATGTGGGGTTTAAATCTATAATTGCATAGCAGATTAATGGATATAATTATGTTTACAGTTTTATCATCTTAGATATTTTAGCCTTTTTTTGTATAGTGGATATAATTTTCACATTGCAAATGACAATTTACACACAAGTCTTATTATATTTTAGAATGTCATTTAGGGAAAATGTTTTCATTTTTGTAAAATGTTAACATGTTTGGTGCTTACATTTATAGGAGTCTATGTTCTCAACTGTGGCCAAAAGCATTGTGGAGTCTTGCATGAGCGGTTACAATGGTACCATCTTTGCATAGTAAGTTGTCCCTGTGTTCTTATACAAGGTTACGATAGTATGTGCTTCTGTTTGTTCCCTATGGCTGCTGTAACAAATGACCACATACTTAGTGGCTTGAAACAACACAGATTTATTATCTTATAGTTTTGTGAGTCAGAAGTCCAACAAGGCTCTCTGAGCTAAAATAAAGGTGTCAGCAGGACTGTGTTTTGCTTCTAGGCCATCTAGGGAGACAGAGCTTGGTAATATATGCACATACACTGAGTCATGTGTGGAGACATATCTACAATTGTTTTTGTTCCTGTCTGTTTCTTTTGAATATATACAGTAAGCTAACCTTGAGTTTATGCTGATGTCTGACTAATCCAACAGTTGAGAATCGACATGGGTTCATTCTAACCTTCCTTTCTTTTTTATCTGTAACTTCCTGGCTGACAGAAACCTGGATTCCTACTGCTATCATCCGTTTATTTATTTGTTCAGCCCCAGTACACATGTAAAGCAGTTGCCAAATTGTTAGCCTGGATCCCTGTGAGAAACAATTTTACTGAGTACATTGTTGATGCACAGACCCTTTTTTTCCCCAAGGACTACAATTTCTAATCAAAACCTCATTTTGTCAACTTAGGTCAGCTCCTTTTCTGCCTACTGCCTTAAATTCAGTGTGTCATGAACTTGTAATTCAGTTAGATGCATTTCATCCTGGGGTCTCTGAATCCTAGTTTGATGTGTTTTGCTTGTTTATCAGTCACCCTTTGTGATGTACGGCTGTATAGTGTATTGACAGTTGCAGAGTCATGTTTTTGGCATGCCTCCTGAAGAGAACAGTCCCTTTCCCTTCAAAGTTCCTCTTGCATTCATAGTCAACCACTTCTTTCTCTCCCAACAGCTGGATACGCTAATATATTTTCCATTGCCGTTGTTTTGCCTTTTCCAAAGAAATCACTCAATATGTAGCCTTTTGGATCTGGCTTTTTTGTTTGGTAAAGTGTATTTGGGATTTTTCTGTGTTGTTGCATGCGTCAATAGCTTTTTCTTTCTTTTTGTCTTTCTCTGATTGCTTCCAGTTTTTAGTGATTATGAATAAGTTAGTACAAAGATTCCAATATTGGGTTTTATGTGAACATAAGTTTTCAAATCACTTGAGTAAATATCTACAGATACAGTTGCTGGGTCCTATAGTATAAGAAACTATCAAACTGTCTTCAAGGCATATATTGAAAGTGCATAATGATGGGAATTCCCTGGTGGGCCTGTTATTCGGACTTGGTGCTTTCACTGCAGTGGCCTGGGAAAGGGAACGGCTGCTGCTGCCAAGTCACTTCAGTCGTGTCCAACTCTGTGTGACCCCATAGATGGCAGCCCACCAGGCTCCCTCATCCCTGGGATTCTCTAGACAAGAACAGTGGAGCGGGTTGCCATTTCCTTCTCCAATGCACGAAAATGAAAAGTGAAAGTGAAGTCGCTCAGTCGTGTCCGACTCTTAGTGACCCCATTGACTGCAGCCTACCAGGCTCCTCTGTCCATGGGATTTTCCAGGCAAGAGTACCAGAGTGGGGTGCCATTGCCTTCTCCGGGGAAAGGGGACTAAGATCCTGTAGACCCCTCAGTGCAGCCAAAATAAATTAAGTGCACAGTGATTGTGAATTTCTAAGTATTGGCAGCCTTCAAATATTGCTCTGTATTTAATATTAGCATGTAAGCTGACAATCTTGGCAGGTATACAAGGTGAATTTTATAATTATATTTTCCTTTTCTTCTAGCAACAGACTTCCTAATTTTGTCTAGAGCCAGAAGTTTTTAATAGAATGTAGTGAATTTAGTGAATTATATAGTTCATTTTGAATAGCTGATTGTTGTGTGTGTATATGTACCCTTGGTTTATCCTTAATAGGCTCAAAATAAAAGTAAATAAAAATCCAGAAGTCTGAAGCTTGGGTTCATCTTGCACACACTTTCTTCCTTGAAAATTTCCCTTTGCCTTTCATGCTTGCTTTTCAGTTGTGTTCTGCAGAACTAAACGTTCTCTCTTCATCAGTGAAACACTTAACCATTTTCTCATATTTCTTCTCAAGAGAAGAAAGGATTCTTTCTCACAGAATATTTTAAGTGGTAAAGCTCAAAAATGAAATCCCCAGTAACCAGAGATTATGTATCTTCAAAGTGTTTCCTGTAGGCATACTAATCATAGTATTTACTTTGAAAATTACTTTTGATAGTTGAGGGTAGAAAGGAGAAGTACATGGAGAGAAGTGAGCATTGATTTATTGGTTGAATGAGCATACTTACTGGTTCATGAGCTATTTTTAAAAATCTTTATTTATTTAATATATTTGGCCGCACCAGTTGTTGGTTGTGTCATGTGGGATCTTGTTTCCTGACTAGGGATCGAACGTGAGCTCCCAGAACTGGAAGCGTGGAGTCGTAGCCACTCGACTGCCAAGGAAGTTCCTAAAGTTATTGTTAATAGTGTCCCCTTCCCTTTCAAGTAGGGCACTCAGCAATATCTGTCACTCATTCTGAGTTAACTGAAGAACTTATTTCCAACCTGCTTCTAAAAGAAATAGATAAACAGGTAGATTATGCTGTTTTCTAGCTCTTGGGGCATTGAACCAAAAAGTAAACTCAAAATTTTATGTTTGTGCTATGAATCCAAGCTAAACACATTTATCATCCTAACTGACAACCATATTCAACTTAAATTTTTATTTTCGTATTTTGTTTGTTACCCCTGTTTCTCAGGGTACCTGAGAAATTATGACACTACCCAAAATAAGCCTATAGCATAAGGTTGTTTTTAATTGTTTCATTTTTAGCATGACCATATCTTAGTATCTTTTAAAGGTAGAATTTAGGAGAATTGCTGCATTATTTAGAACAGAAAAAAATTAGGAAAAAAATCCAGTTGGTTCTGGTTCAATAAATTATGATACATTCATGGAGTACCACATAGCCATTAAACATAAAGAGGTAGATTTCTATTTACCCATGTAGAAAAATGTCAAATAAAATTAAGAGGGGAAAAAAATAGATTGCAAAGAAGTATGAATAACATCATTCCAATTTTGTAAATAAAAATTAAATGAAAACTCTGATGGCTGTGTTTGTATACTCTGGAAGGACTAATCAGACAATTCAGAGTAGTTAGCTCTTAGTAGTAGAATAAGAGAAAGAAAATGGATCATTCACTTTTTACCTGGTATAAATTTTAAGAAAGAAAGAAAATTAGTTCTTTGTGGCGAAAATGTATATACTAGTAGACCGTATTAAAATTAGGTAGTCTTCTAAGTTTCATGTGTGAAAATAATATATAAAACATTCTTTTTTACAGTGGACAGACTGGTTCAGGGAAAACATTTACCATGATGGGTAAGTAAACTAGAGATTAACATTTACTGGCTTAGTCCACTCTTTTGTGATAACAGAACTTAACATGCTTTTTGGAAAGTCATACTTTCTGTGTTTGATGTTGAACTCATGAAATTAGGGTCATTTCCCACATTCTTGTCAGATTGCGACTTCCATTATATAATAGTGAAATCTGTGTTTTTGGCTGTTTCCAGGTCAAAGCTTAGCACAGAATATGTGCTTAACTAACAACTTTTGAAGAGGGCTTAATGAATCTTTGTATATTTATATACCCGTATAACCACTCTTCTGACCCAGACCCTTAGTCGGTAGCTGCTCCCACTCCCCACCATGGTGCATGTGTTGCTCTGACTTCTGTCGTCACTAGTCTCGCTTGCTTTTGCACGTCTGTGAATGACATTTTACTGTGTTTGCTCTTTTATGGCTGGAGTCTTTCTGTCAGCATGAAGTTTCTGAGATTCACTCATGTTATTGCATGTAGTAGTAGTTTATTTCCATTACTGTATAATATATGATTGTATGAATAGACCACATTTTCCATTCTGCTATTGCTAGAGAGTTTTAGACCCCATGAATAATGGTGTTATGGACATTTTTTTCTTGTATGTGTCTTTTAAAATTCATTTCTGTTGAACTGTAAACTTTTGGGAGTGGACTTGCTGGCTCATAGTATGTGTACGTCCAGCGTTTGCAGGTAGGGCCATGATAGAGATGTGTCAGCATGGAATTTCCCAGCGCTCCATGCACATGTCCACACTTCATATTGTCCTTTTAAAAAATTGAGTTGTTCTGGAGTGTGTGTAGTACTGTCTCATTGTGTTTTTATTTGCACTTCCTTAATTTCCACTGACCACCTTTTCTACATTTATTGAACATTTAAATAGCCTCTCTGTTAAATGCACATTCAAGCTGTTTTTCTTATTTAAAAATTAGCTTATCATTTTCTTACTCATTTGTGGGGATTCATAAAATAGATTAGCTCTTTGTCTATGATACAGATGACAGATTTTTCTCTAGTTTTTTTTTCTGTTGGCTTACATAAGTATTTCTTATGCCAAAATGTTTATTTTTATATGGTTAAATTTCAGGTTGAATTTTTAATGGTTTCTGAATTGTGAGTTTTAGTAAGAAAAGTCTTCCTTTCTCCGAAATTACAGCAACATACATAGAAATGAGTACTAAAATATGCCAGGCACTCTTCAAGGCTCTGGTGGTCTGTTCAAATAGAAGGCAATGTCAAGGCTCTCTTGGAGCTTATAATTCTCATGGGGGGGATGTACAGTTGAAAGCAAATGAATCTCTAGTGCTTAAGCCAGAGGTAATGAGTACTATGGGCTTCCCTAGTGGCTCATTGGTAAAGAATCTGCCTGCTGAGCCGGAGATGCAGGTTCAGTCCTTGGGTCAGGAAGATCCTCTGGAAGAGGAACTGGCAACCCACTGCAGTATTCTTATCTGGGAAATCCCAAGGACAGAGGAGCCTGTGGGCTACAGCCCATGGAGTTGCAGAGTTGGACATGACTTAGTGACTGAACAGCAGCAATGATAAGTGCTGTGAAGAAAAATAAGGGGATAAAAAGGAGCAGGGGGTACTGTTTTAGGTTGGTGAATCAGAGAGGGCTCTTGGGGTGACATTTGAAGAGACTTACTGTGGAGAAGGAAATGGCAACCCACTCCAGCATTCTTGCCTGGAAAATCTCATGGACAGATGAGCCTGGTGGGCTAGTCTGTGGCATCACAGAGTCACACACAACTTAGCAACTGAACAACAACAACAACACACAATCAGGCAGATTGTGATTTGGGGAAATAGTTCTTGATGGAAATGTGACATAAAATGAAGAGTGAAGTGACCTAGCAATATGGAATACAGAGTTTTGTAAGAAATTAACGTTTGTGTATAGAATAATAATTGGAAATATGCAAACAATAAAGTCCATGGCTAAAGAAAAAAAATAATAAAAGAGACTTACTGAATGAAATGAGAAGGAACCTTGAGACTATAGGAGAAGAATCTTCTGCAGAGGGGCTGTCCCTGCAAATTCACAGGCAAGCCCCGAGTTGGGAGTATGCTGAAAAGTATTCAGGGAACAGCAAGAAGACACATGGGGCTAGAGTGGAATTTTCCAGAATTAGGGGCAGGTTGGAATTGTAGCCAGAGGGCAAGTCATGGATTTTGGATTTTTTTTATGAGGGGATGTGAAGTCATGGGAAGGTTTCTTGTTTGTTTGTTTTTAAGAAGCATTGCACGAAATGAAGTTAAATTGAAAGTACTACTCAGGCAGCTGAATGGAGTAGAGGCTATAAGAAGGGGCTAGAGCAGAAGGAGGGCTTCGAGCTGAGTCAGGAGACTAGGCAAGAATAAGGTAACTGTGACGAGTGTGCTGAATATCTTTGTATAGAATTTAGCAGGAAAATGTTAAAAAATTATCTGCACATACTCTAATATTCTGTCCTCTATGTTCTTCCATTTTTCTACTGTTTGTGTTTATATACATATGTATATATACACACACACATATATTTAAGGTACAGTTTACAAGGTCCATTTAATATATTTTAGATATAGCACATCAAGAGGGTAATATTTTAAAATTTATTTTCTGTAGCTTTCTTGCATACACCAGCATTTTCTTAGTTACTGTGGTCTCTAAGGTGTAATTAACTAATACGTACAGTAAGTTTTAGAGACGGGGGAGCCTCGTGGGCTGCCGTCTGTGGGGTCACACAGAGTCGGACACAACTGAAGTGACTTAGCAGCAGCAGCTATATAATTTTTTCTGCTAAATATAGCTTGTTTGAATTAATATTCCAAAAACTCATCTACTACATTTCCCCCTTTCTCCAGTGTTAACAAAATAAGGGTAGGATTCCTCTTCAGTTTCTCTGTATAGAAATCTTGTGATGTATTCCTACAGTATCTTTGTTACCACCCTGGCTTTTAGTGCCCAATTAAGAAAATGCTAGCTAAGGCTAATTTTTATACCCTGTGAGATAGTTATTTCCATTGTTATCTCCATTTTATAGTGAAAACCTCAAAGAGATTAAGTATTTAATGAGCTCGTGGCCACACTGCCAGTATATAAAGGTCATCCGAGACGACTGACTGTCTTATGCAACAGTAAAGTATAATTGCTTGTTATTTCTGCTGATTCTGATATCTGCAGAAGGAAACATTTCAAGCTTGGGACTTCAGTGGATTTTTAAATTTATCAAACAACAGCTGCTTTTTCAAATGGCTTAGTGACTATCATGCACCTGTTGATTGGTTCTCTTATGCCATCTCTTACCACAAATTAACTTGCTTGGGAGCCCAGAAGAAACTGATTATACAATGTGTCTTCTGTTAAATTGTCTTTCACTGTTGCCATTTTGAAGGACTCCTGTTACAGAATAAAAATGAGCAGTTACATATCTGTGTTTTTATGTTTTTCTTTAGGACCATCTGAATCTGATAATTTTTCTCATAATCTGAGAGGAGTAATCCCTCGAAGTTTTGAATATTTGTTTTCCTTAATTGAACACGAAAAAGAGAAGGTAAAACTTATTGTAAAAATAAAGAGAATTCTATGCAATATCTACTTTTGAGTAGTTAATAGTTCATGATACATGGAGGGGTATAATTGGTCATCTACACGTGGATAGGCTAGAGTGGTATAAAAAAATCCTTCGGTTCTCAAGATAAAATTAAGGATTCTGAGTTTTCTATTTCTAAAGGTTTTTAGTCTATAAAACATGCATCATTCTTGACCTGACATTAAAAGAAAGTAGAAAGTAGTGCTTCTTAGACACTCAGATTTTACAGAAGAGAAAGTGTAAAGAAAATCTTAACTGAGGAAAACAGGTTCATAAAGCCATGTCACCTACCTGCACCTAGGCTGACAGTAGTAACGGGCCATCTTTACCTGCTTTACCCGCTACCATCTGACCATGATCTTGCTTCACACATGGTGTGGCTCTGTCGTTCTGGCTACGTGGGCTTCCATTTTGCATTAGCTCCCAGATTGGGCCATTCTCTTTATTGTGCATCGTTACCTTAGTGAATTCCAGGCTTAAGAGCCATTAGTGTTCTGTATTCTACTACCTATCTGCCAGGGAGACTGATATATAACATTGAGTTACCACTTAACTCCTTTGCAGAAACTGTCTCTTACCATTGTAGTTAGACAAGCATATTACGTGCCAGTGAATTAGATTTAGTGACATGCATTTCTGTGGTTAAAAATCCTATAGCAAGGCTTTTTGTTTATTTTTTGTAAGAGAGACTTTAAAAATGCCTTATTTTCTGTCATTTGGAAAATATAATAGTTGATTGAGATACACTTATGAGGAAGTCCAGTATATGACAGGTGAAAATGGAATTGCTATTTTCATCACAAGGAAAAAGAAGTTATGTAACTATGTATGGTGATGGATGTTAACTAGACATATGATCATTTTGCAGTATATACAAATATCAAGTCATTGTGTTGTATGCCCGAAACTAGTGTAATGCTCTATATCAGTTATACCTCAATTAAGCAAAAAATGGAATTCCCCATTCGGCACGCTCAAGTCCTAGTTCCCTATCTTGGTTCCGAGGTACTGTTGGAAAGGTCAGGGCTCCTGGGACCACGATTTGATGCTGCTTAAAACTGTTAATGATGTGTTGAAACTAGTAACCTATGTTTTAAAACTGACTTTTAAGTATCTTGTATCGTGTAAAGGATAATATTGTAGGGAATTTATATGTTGTGAAGTGAGTGAAAAATGAGTGCTCATGAAAGGTAGGGATGAACTCATGAAAACAATGTCACTAAACCAGGCTTCTCTTTTACAGGCTGGTGTTGGAAAGAGTTTTCTTTGTAAGTGTTCATTTATTGAGATCTACAACGAGCACATCTATGACCTGCTGGACTCTGCATCAGCTGGACTGTACATAAGGGAGCACATTAAGAAGGGGGTCTTCGTTGTTGGTGCAGTGGAACAGGTGGTGACCTCAGCGGCTGAAGCCTATCAGGTACCCTATTTTGAATGATTTGCTCCGCAGACAACATAGCGTGCTGTGAAGAAAGAAAGAACTGTGTTACTAAAGATATTTTGTAAAGCCACAGCCAGGATGTTCATGAAAAGGAAAGAAAAAAAGAGTATGACCATAGTTTATAAATTTCCCGTTTGTTAAAATAGATGTTTGACCCCTTGATTTTGGGTTAGTTTGGTATTGTTCATTCCATTCATTCACTGTCTGTCTGTCTGTCTCACCGGGTCTTAGCTGTGGCATGCAGAATCTAGTTCCCTGACCAAGAATTGAACCTGGGCCCCTTGCATGGGGAGTGCAGAGTCTTAACTGCTGGACCACATGGAAGTCCCACACTTTTTTTAAGCTAATAGTATTTTGAAATTTGTCTCATGTTTGAGTGAGGATTGCTCTTTCTCTTTGCAGCTGTGTAAATGTCATTATTTATCTGATATTTAATGTACAGTATTTGGTGTTATGAAAAGGAAGCATGAGTTAATTAACCAAAAAATAAAAGGTATAAACAGTTTCATTTTTATGCTGTGACTGTTTAATAGGGTTATAACAGCTCTATTCATTGAGTATATGTGTTGAAGCCTATACTAACTTCTTTGTATATATTATTTCATTTAATTTTTTATCTGCTTTTTGAGGTAAGCTACTAATTTCTGGGGTTGCAAAGAGTCAGACACGACTGAGCAACTGAACCGACCGACCGACGGACTAATTTCTTTTATTTATCCAATACATATCATGACCTTGCCACTCAAAAATGTAGTTCTCATACTATCAGTGTCACCTGGGAGCTTGTTAGAAATGCGGGATCTCAGCCTCTACTTCACATCTAGTGAATCAGAATCTGAACTTTAGTGGGACTAGGTGGTTAGCGTGCACATTATAGTTTGAGATGTTCTGCACTGTGAGCAGGTACCCACATTCCCATTTTACACATATGGGACTACACCTTGAAAAGATCACTTGGCCCCAGACCACACAACTGGTAGATAGTGGAGACAAGGGTTGAACTGGTATTCATCTGATTTTAGAGCCTGCTATCTGAACCTTCATGTAGCCTGCCTGCCACAGGGAATAGTGCCGGGGTCCAGCCCCGGTGGGTCCAGGGTAATTCGAAGGGGAGACGGTGTGGTGAGGAAAAACTTATTTATTTAGAAATATAAAAGAGAGATTAGGAAGACATAGTGTAGTAGGAAAATTTAGTGGAGAAAAGAGGCTGAATAACTTGGTTTATGTGGAGAACTAATAAAATCTCAGGACAAGAGATTTGCACCATCTACATTGGGCCACCAGTGCCCGTTTGAATAGCAGAGGGTGCCCCGCCTTGGGCTCCCTCTCTCACGGATCTTAGAAGCCAGGGCAAATAAGTAGACATGGCGAGCCTCCCTTCCCACTCCAGATGGGAATTCAGCAAGAAAAGGAGAGGGAAGGAGAGGGAGAAAGAGAGAGAGAGAGAGACGGGGGGAGCCAGATTTCCAAGAAACTAATTCAAGAGACTAGTCCGAGAAACTGGTCCATCCTTTATTGTTCAGAAGGCTTTTTATACTTTTGATTATACATAGAGATCAATGGATAATACAAAATTATGCAGTGTCAACTGCCCTGACTCTTATCGAGACCAGGCTTTCTCTCTGTATACCTAGTTGTATACATAAGTCTTAGGTGATTTACATCATCTTTTGGCCAGAAGGCCAATTAACATTTTATGGCCCTTTTCTGATAAGGGTTATAGTGTTGTTCTTCCCAAAGTCTGGTGCCACTTTCAGAAAGCACTAAATAAAGTTACATTATTACATAGCAAGGATACAACAATTTATAACAATGAAGGAGTACAGTGGTTTATAACAAAGAGAAAATTAATTAACTCAAAAGTCTAGTGTTGCTAACATCAAAACTACTATATTTCTTTTTCTATATCCCAATTACATTGATTAATATCCTTCAGGTGCCTAAAAAATAAAGGATATGGAGGCCTGGCGGCAAACATTAACTCAACAAACTCTTCACCAAACTAATTCTTAGCTCCAAAAGGCTCTAATATCTTTAAGATGTTTTGAGCTTCGTGCCTCTCACAGTTGGGGGCTGTAAACAATCCATAAGTTGTAAAGCCTGGTCAGTTAAGCCGAAACATTCTTTATATATGCAGGAGACTGTTAACTGGAGCTCTGAATTAACTCTTTCCAGAGAGAAGGTGGTAATGTCAGAAGAATATAGTATAGCAGAAAGTAAACAGATTTTGGTTTCAGGGTAGATGCTCAGGAAAACCCAGGGGGAACCCTGAAGCCTGACTCGCCTTGCCCATTAGGCCTCTCCGCATGACCTTGTCATGGGTGGGATCTCCTGTGCCGGCTCCTGGCAGAATAGGAAGTAAAAACAAATACTCCGTAGACCAAAAGGACTGACAAAGCTTTGGGCTTGAAGGTAATTTTGAGATTTACTTTATCTGACTTCTCATAGTTTGGGAAAAGGGTTTAGAGAGATTTTACGACTTGCGTTGATACAAATAGAGAAATGGCAAAACCCATTCTAGATCCTATGCCTTCTGATCTCCTGCTTGTTTGGTCTCATGACCTAGAGAAGAAACAAGAAACGAAAGGGAAAGGAAAGTTAGCGTGCATACGTGCATATGTTCCTCAGTAGACCAGTAGTCTCACACCACCCTCTACAGATTTCCTGCTGATGTTTGTAGCTGTTGTGAAAACGTGGAAGTTGTGATCGTGTATTTTCCTTTTGCCTAGGTGTTGTCTGGAGGGTGGAGAAACAGACGTGTCGCCTCGACATCAATGAATAGAGAATCCTCTAGGTCTCACGCAGTCTTTACAATTACAATAGAGTCAATGGAGAAAAGCCATGAAACTGTGAATATACGGACCTCCCTTCTCAATCTGGTGGATTTGGCAGGATCTGAAAGGCAAAAGGACACCCATGCAGAAGGCATGAGATTAAAGGTAAGATTGGAATTACGGTCTTCAGTTCAACTTGACTGAGAATTAGAAGTCAATACCAAGCTCAGTATTTTGATGGCTACAAAGCATTAAGAAATTGGTTCTATCCTAAAGGTATAGAAAGTTCTGTTGTAGTGTAGGGACAATAAACATACATGGGATATGACAAGTGTCAGGAGCAAGAGTATTTGAATTCACTGTCACCCAAAAGGGCCGATGGTATGAGTGGTAGCAGGGTTCAGAGGAAGGAGGACATGACATGCCCCGTACGTGGGGGAAGCATGGGAAAGAAGTAGTTCTTGAGTTAAGGGTTAAGGACTTCATTCTAGGTTAAGGCATTACCAGAGGTTCTCGGCAATGTGAACTACTAACGTATATACGCGTTGTGGTCTTCCCAGGTGGCTCAGTGGTTAAAGAATCTGCCTGCAGTGCAGACGTGGGTTCAGTCCCTGGGTCAGGGAAGATCCCCTGGAGGAGGGTACGGCAGCCCACTCCAGTATTCTTGCTTGGAGATTCCATTGGATTGAGGAGCCTGGCAGGCTACAGTCCATATAGCCGCAAAGAGTTGGATGTGACTGAAGCGAGCAAGCACACGTGCATGTGTATTGTGACCTGTACTGTCAACAAAGTGTGTGATTCCACATGTTAGGGTATATGGGTGCAGAGAGCCAAGAGTCAGAAATGGTGGAGGAGAGTGTGCTGTTTGCCTTGAAAGCGAGGATTTGAGCCTCCTGAGCTCTCAGACAGCTTCAGGCTGTCTCACATTTGTGTTTCATGGTGACATAAAGCAAAGAAAAATAGCATATGTTCATAATAGGACATATGCTGGGTCTATTCTACATGCTTCATATAAAACTATTTATTCTTCCTAAGAATTCGAGGGCATGATACTATTATCCTTTCTATTTTGAAGAAACAGAAGTAAATTTTCCAGGGGCACGTGATTGAGTTGAGCTGAGATTCAAGCAGTAGTCCAGCTCCACAGACAGTGCTCGCGACTGTGGCCCTAAACCACTTTTAAGAATGGTAACAGTGTGGCAGCTCTGAACTCAGTGCATCTTGCTTAATACTTTCCATTTCTCTTCTCTTTTTTCTATACTCCCATCTCTGCAGACTCAGTTATCAAAAATACACTGCCTAAAGTAAAAGGTTTAACCCAAACATTTTCCTCCCCAAACCACTCTTTTAAGGACATTTTATGTTTACATATAATAAATGTAAATTCTAATTTACATTTGATATATGTAAATTCGAATTTACAGAATTAGAGTGAATGTTCTCTTATCTATAATATGTTCACTAATAGCTTTGTGGGACATGGGAGTGGGATGTTAGTTACCATACCTTTACAATGTAGCAAACATTTTAACATTAAAAAAGGCTTGAAGAATATGCTTGTAATTTACTACTTTAACATGTTTTCATCTATTCTCTTCTTGATTTTATCCCTGCCTATAGGTCAGTTGAAAACTATTACAATCATGAGTTGATAACAGTATTTTTTTTCCTTCAATGATTTTTATGTTTGAATTTGAATAGTATTAGAATTGCAGTGTGTGCCTCAATAGGAGAAGGTTAGGGCACAGTTGAGGACATCTTTTTTGCTGAGAAGTTACTTACCCTTAACTAACATTGTCCCTGTCTTGCCTTTCCATTCAGACTTACCACCCTGCTAGGTATATTTTAATTCAAATTACTAAAAAGAAATCAGTGCATCTCAATTTTTGTCCTTTTCCCCTAACACCCTAGGAAGCAGGGAACATAAACCGATCATTGAGCTGCCTGGGCCAGGTGATTACTGCGCTTGTCGATGTGGGTAATGGAAAACAGAGACATATTTGCTACAGAGACTCCAAACTTACCTTCTTACTCCGGGTAAAGTAGATCACTGGGTTCCTGAGCCCCTTTTTTGGTTATGCTCACTATGACATTCTGTTTTAATGTTCTTTTGCTTTATGGTTTATCACAGGGTATTGAATATAGTTGCCTGTGTTATATAGTAGAATCTTGTTGTTCATCCATCTTATGTATAATAGTTTACATCTGCTAATACCAAACTCCCAGTCCTTCCCTCCCCCACCCCCCTCCCCTTTGACAGTCACAAGTCTGTTCTCTACATCTGTGAGTCTGTTTATGTTTCATAGATAGGTTCGTTTATGTCGTATCTTTTGGTTTCTCCCCTGAAATGTGTGCCATTTATATCATTAAACAGGATTCCCTTGGAGGTAATGCCAAAACAGTCATAATTGCAAATGTTCATCCTGGATCTAGGTGTTTTGGTGAAACCCTATCAACACTTAATTTTGCTCAAAGAGCCAAGCTGATTAAAAATAAGGTAAAATACTGAGTATATTTAAGTAAATTTAAAATATATTAAAGTATAATAAATATATATTAAAATATATTGAAGCTGGCACTTTTGTAATTGCCCTGAAATTAGCATTAGCTTTTATTTATTTCTCTGTTGTGAAAGCCTAACTGTAAGCAAGGTTTCTGTTTTCATCTTTCCTAGCCTTCTGTATAGATCGTGTAATTTGAGACCTAGATTAGGTCTTATGGTCATTATTATTTGGCCTGTTTTTTCTTAAGGGAAGGGAAAGTTTTTCCTTTGTAATTGGGTTGGAGACTAAATTTATGTACCTAAACTATGCTAGCAGAGCTGGGTGCTAAGGGTGAGAGGATCCACTAGGAAAATAATTTTGATGACCTTGACAAACTTTGTCTTTCAAGTTGTCTGTAACTCCAGGGTTTCCTTGTTTTTCTTTCTATACCGGAAGTTTCTGGGACTTCCCTGGCAGTCCAGTGGTTAAGACTCTGCTTCCACTTCAGGGGATGTGGGTTTGATACCTGATCTGGGAACTAGATCCCACATGCTGCACAGCATGGCCAAAAAGAAAGAGGAAAAAAAATAAAGTTTATTTGATATTCTTGTACAGGTGGTCCAAAACGTTTTCATGTAAATGGTCCAAGTGATAAATAATTGCAGCTTCTTGGACTGTGGATTGTATGGTCTCTGCCCCAACTACTCATCTCTGCTTTTTTTAGTAAGAAAGCAGCTGTAGATGCTGTGTAAACACGAGGACAGCTATGGTCAAGCAGCACTTGGCTAACCCCAGGTGCAGAGTGTCAAAAGACCAAGGAGTTCCCCGCTTGTTTTGGAGAGGTTTGGTTGGAGGCCTCTTTGGTTCTAAACAGAAGAATCAAAATGCATATATTAGCAAATTAATTTCCTTTCTCTTTCAAAGGAGACAGTGGTCATTCTTGCCCCACAAAATAGATTCCCTGATCATCTCATCATGGTAAAAGCAAAGAGGTTCATGATGCTTCTTCCGTTGGATAAGTCAGAAGAGTATGGGTCTGGTTACTCAGTCATTTGATTGGATTATGACCTCTTTGTAGGATATCTCTAATACAAGGAAGAGAAATCATTAGCATTTCCTGACCCTATCTCTTGGGACTTACTAGAAGTTTTTGGAGAATGGAAAGCGGCAGGGATAATTAGAATTATGACATCACCAATGTGAGATTGTGATGTCATAGTGTATAGGAGTGCCTTGTGATGAGGCTGTCCTTAAGAAGCAGAAGCAACTGGAAATGACTTCTTAACATATGAAATAAGAAAACTAGGAACCTTATACTAGTCACTATCAATGGTAAGTCCTCTGCTGCAGCCTCCCAGGGAAAAGTGACTCAGATATTGGAGACTTAAGAGTGAACAGTCCTTCCCAGTGGGCAGACCCAGCCTAAGAGAGGAACATGGGAAGCTTGGGGCTGTCAGAGATTTCCCTCTCACTCTGGAGTATTGGGTATTTGATTTGGTTGGTACTCAGCTCTTGGCCTTTTTTTTTTATTATTATTATTTTAAAAAGTTTTTTGACTCTGCCAAGTCTTAGTTGTGGCATGTGGGATCTAGTTCCCTAATCAGGGATAGAACCCAGGCCCCCTGCATTGGGAGTACTGAGTCTTAGTCACTGGACCACCAGCGAAGTCCCATTAGCTCTTGAGTCTTGTTAACACCACGTGGGTTTTGTGAGACTGTAAACTCCTTAGAAGCCTTCTGATAGAAGACATTTCTTTGAAAGAGCATTTACTGTGATAATAAAACACAAATGGAGTTGTCAAACTACCTTCCCCTCTATGAGGACTGTTAGGAAGACACAGGGTTGAATTTCTCTGGAGAGGGTGGAGCCAGGGGAGCTCAGGCCAGCCCTGCAGTTCTCACCCCTCTTTAGTGAGCAAAGACAGGGGGAGGTGACACCAAGGGAGGTGTTTGCCCTTCTTGATGGGATGGGGCTGTCGGTCGCAGGAAGAAGCAGTGTTAGGTGCATATATGCTGATGCCAGTAGTGAACCGGGATTCCCTGATAACTCAGTGAAGAGTCTGCCTGCAATGCAGGAGACCCCAGTTCGATCCCTGGGTTGGGAAAATCCCCCGGAGAAGGGAAAGGCTACCCACTCCAGTATTCTGGCCTGGAGAATTCCATAGACTGTATAGTCCGTGGGATCACAAAGAGTCAGACACGACTGAGTGACTTTCACTTCACTTCACTTCAGGAGTGAACTATCCCAGCAAGGCCCAGGGCTAGTAAACAGATGAGAGACCTAAGTGGGGCATAGGGAGGGGAGGGAAAGATCTCTGGTCCTAGGCGTGATGGCACAGGGAAAAAAAGCCTCCCCTCCCGCCAGCACACCAATTCTGGAAGCCTGCAGACTCTTGGTGAGAGGCAAGTGTCAATTTGTTTGGTCTTCATCCATACAAACCATATAAACAAACCATACAAAACAAATATACATATACTCCAGACCATACAAACAAATATAAACACAAGATTATATGACTCATAAAGCATTCTTTTAATGGTAAAAAAAAAAAAATTCTTGAACAGGCAGTGGTAAATGAAGACACGCAAGGAAACGTGACCCAGCTCCAAGCTGAAGTGAAGAGACTCAAAGAGCAACTGGCCCAGCTTACTGCAGGGCAGATGCTACCAGAAAGCTTGCACACCGTAGGTAAGATGAGCTCAGTGTACTTTAAGCTGAGGAGATCTGGGTGTGGATGTAGTATGGGAACCCTCTGATGACAGGCACAGCACTGTATGGCTATCCAGATTTCCCACGAGTGTCTGTTCCTGTTTATTTCACCTGCATAGAAACCAGACGTGGTTACTACAGAATTCACAGTTACTGCAGGTGCTGAGTTCTGTGAGATGTGGTGGGAGAGGGGTGTAGAAGTAATTTTGAAAATGCATCCCTAATAAGTGCTTAAAAAAAGAGGTACTAGTAAATCACTCAGATCCACTTCTGGATTCTGTCATATGTAATCTTTATATGTTTACTAAATTGGATATCAGAGACTTTTTTCTTCAAAGAATAGCTAATTTGTAGACTGAGTTAATTTGAAATTCATCATGTGGTGATGAGAGTCTGATTCTTTTAGAGTAATAGAGAGCAGTCCATCAAAGGCTATTCCAGCTCATTGCTTATTCTTAAAATTTGAGAGAGAAAACATTTTCCCTATTTCCTTTTGTTTTTTACTGGACCCATTACAGATAAAGATGAGACTAACTACATCAAGTATTTCCGAGAGGCAATGTTGTTCTTTAAGAAATCTGAACAGGAAAAGAAGGTAGGAAACTTTACTATAAAGGGGATTCAAGATATTTTAGGCTTTCACTGTATGGAACTTTTCTGAGTAAAATAAATGGCAAAAGTCAGTAAAACAAAGGAAGACTGAAACACTTAATTTTGACTTTGAAATTAAATGTGAAGTTAGTGTTTGTTGCTTGGTTTGTGGAAATTTAGGGAAGCCCAGATTTTTTTATGTCTAATCAAATTTTGAACTTCTGAAGTCTCTGGTAGAAAAAGTTATGCAATTGGAAGATCTCACCCTCAAAAAAGAAAAATTCATTCAGTCGAATAAAATGATCGTGAAATTCCGAGAGGATCAAATAATGCGCCTGGAAAAGCTCCATAAGGAATCCCGGGGAAGTTTTCTGCCCGAGGAGCAGGACCGTTTGCTTTCGGAACTGAGGGATGAGATTCAAACTCTGCGAGAACAAGTGAGTACGTGACATTCACAGTAATTCTAAAAAGAGATTCAGGACAAGTATAAGTCAGTCACCAAACTGGTCAGCAAATTCTTGTAATGTAATGCAAGAGAAAGTGAGTTAAATGAATTGAACTGACAGTATCATTATATAATTCAAACAGCCCCCCACCCCACTACATATGTGCGTACACACACACATCCCATTTTTCTAAAATAGTAAAACCTGCAGGGAAGAGGGAGGAAGTTGTGATATTGCTGCCATAGCACTCAGCCCCGGCAGGCCAGGTACAGTTCCTTCCAGGGGCAGTTGGGGTTATCAGAGTCAGTTTGCAGTTGAGCTCATCAAAGTTTTATTGTTTTTCCTTTTCCCTGGGAGGATGGATAGTTGACACCAGGCACATTATTAAGAAACAAAGATAATCTCTTAGCAGAGTGTACATTTTTCAAGAGGTTTTTATGCATTTTCAGACCAATACAGATATTTTGGCTTTTATTCCTTTTGTGCACAATAGACAGCTACCATATACACTTTTTTGTGCCTCAACCTTTTCATTTACTATATCTTGAGGGGCATTCCGCTGTAGTCAGTAGAGAGTTTTCTTATTATTTTCATGTGTTAATTGAAGCAGTCTCCCTTGCATGAAGAGTCTGCCACAGGGTACACCCCATATGCTTATTGAAGGTGTCTGGGTGAGTTCCAAGAGCAGATGGAGAAGTTTTGAATTTTCAGACCCAAACATAGACCTGAGAGTTGTAGGATATGCACATATTCAGTCTGATCATAAAAACTGAGATGCTCCATATTTGCTGTGGTGTCCACAGTGTTTTCTGTTGGTTTTCAGAAAAAGTTGTTCTCTAAAATGGTCACATTTGTAAATATATGTCTCTAATTCTTCCATGTCACAGATAGAGCACCACCCCAGAGTGGCAAAATATGCTATGGAAAATCATTCCCTCAGGGAGGAGAACAGAAGACTGAGACTGTTAGAGCCTGTGAAAAGAGCCCACGAAATGGATGCCCAGACCATTGCAGTCCTGGAAAAAGCCTTCTTCGAAGTATCTGGAACAGAGAAAAATGACAAAAGTAAGACATGATTGTTGTAAACATGTCTTCTAGGGGCAGGGAGATTGTTTATAAGGACCTTGATATTGCCTTGCCCTGAGGGTTTGCACTTTAGCCTCCAGACTTGGTGTGCAAATTTCCTATATACATACTTATTCTTCATGTAGGCTAATAGATACCCATGAGCAAGGGAATACTCCTATATCTCTGTCTTACAGATCTTGATACTTTACATTTTTATTAAATGGAATTTTCCTCTGCTAAGTATTTGAAAAGTGCTTAACTAATGACAATCTGAATGACTGTAGAGCTGAGATGTTTATCCCCATGATGAACAACTATATGGTGTGAGAGATTGGTCAGAGTGGTCAGACGCACGGTCCAGCCAGCACAGTTTTTGATCCTGATGTTTTGTTTGCGAGTCATCTTGCCCCTCGGTTCTGTTAGTTACACATTAGTTCTTTAAGTTTACTGTTACTCTCTGAAAAGTGGTTTAGTTAGTACTAATCTAACTTACAGGCTTGGCAGCTACTGGTATTAATGCTATGGGATTTGGTGACAGTCTGTGTTTGCTCATTCTTTGAGTATTTTCGTGGCCTTTTATCATATATTTCAGTCTTCGTTTCTTTTTAGGTTGAAATGAATTTAGTTGAAATGAAGATAATTCTAATCTTTTTATACTGCAATGATAAAGAAAAAAATGCTTTTTTAAATTTCCTTTTCCAAGCCTTTTTCCATTCTGTTATGAATTAACAAAAGAATAAAATTCTTGGAATATGGCTTGTAGAGAGACCATGATTTTAGATGTAAAGTTAAAATCAGATTCTTTGTATTATATATCCTACAGTGCTCTATATTTCATTGGCTATTTTGGCCTCAATAGTACCTTAACTTTCTTCCAAAGATACTAATGGTAATCTCTAGACCTCACTAGCTTCTAAACGTCATTCTCTGAACAATTTTTATGTGGTATTTTCCCATACTGAAACTCAGTGATACTGTCTTCAACAAATTCAGTCATCTAAGGAATTCCTAAAAATCAGTATTTTCTACTTGGTAGATGATACCAAGATCTTTGGACTGGCTGCCTTTACTGTTTATCTCCTTTGCTAAAAATTCATTGACTGCTGACACTAATTCATGCAAAATTCAACTGATGAGACTTCTCTATCCAGCAGTGTGGGTGTTATACTTCAGTCACTATTTGTTCTTTTCTCTTAATGGAAAAAGTGTTGCTTTAAATATGCCCGTTCATCCTGTTGCTTCACAGCTTCACAAAAACAACTTTTAATACTCTTCAACACATTCTGTTGTATCTTGTTTCCTCTTGAGTTACAGGCTCTTGTATGTTAGGGTTCATTTTCCACTGATTTTTTGTTTTTCCTCCTTGTGCTTCAAAATTGATACTTGGCAGAGAACTTAGAAATTATATTCTGTGATTTTCTGTCTTTCAAAGGCCAGGTTGTTTCCTTATCAGGTCAGCAAGGATACTCCCCAAAAGCTCTGAAAGAGCCGAGTTTATTAGTGAACACTGAGAAGTTAAAAGCGCAACTCCTGCAAGTTCACACAGAGCTGAGTAATTCAAAGCAAGAGTATGAGGAATTCAAAGAGCTAACTAGGTAAAGTATAAATACACATTCATACTTGCTGTTTCAGTATCCTTTAATGTTGGTTTGTCTAGTGTTTAACCTGGTTAGGATTTTAGTTGAGCATTTACCTTAAATATTCTAATATAGCAGCTAACTTGTTTTGACATGAAGCAAAAGGGCTTGCATCTTGCTCTTTTCTTTTTCTTCAGTCATTTTTAAAAAACTGAGGTACAATTGACCTAAACTTCTAGTCTTTAATAATATATTTAGTAAACTAGGTGATACAAATCTTTTGAGGGATATACCTATTGAGATGAGTATCTGTTAAACTCATTTGTGAATTCTTTATCTGACCACAAAATTTAAATCATTGCTGTTATGAATTATATTGGTATTTTTAGAAATTACAGTTTTGTTAACATTCTTGATATACTGTATAAAGGAAAGCAGATAAACCACCTTCATATTATATGTAACTAAGATTAATCCTGTTCTAAAAGATAAAGAAATATTTGTTTTAAAAATAATGTGTCACATGGAATTGTTGTTGAATTATTTGGGCTTTTGAGTTGGAGCATACCATTTGCTAGTTGAATACTTTAAACAGTCATCAATCTCTGAACTGTACCTCACCCAGTTGGAAAATGAGGGTATTAATCTGCCAAAGTCTCTGATTAAAGGAATAATTATAAAATTATGTGAGAGTATAAACTACCCTACAAATGTATGGCATTCCTTATTACCTGAAATACTCCATTTTATCTTATCTATTAGAAAAAGGCAGGTGGAATTAGAATCAGAGATTCAGTCTTTGCAAAAAGCGAACCTTAATCTTGAAAACCTTTTGGAAGCAACAAAAGTCTGCCAGCGGCAAGAAGTTTCTCAACTGAGTAAAATTCATGCTGAAACACTGAAGGTAGGTAATCTGCAGCTTAAATCAGTGGTGTCTAAATTTTTTTTTAATATTTATTTATTTGCTGTGCTGGATGTTAGTTGCAGCATTCAAACTCTTACTTGCAGCATGTGGGACCTAGTTCCCTGAGCAGGGAATGAACCTGGCCCCTTGCATTGAAAGGGCTGACTCTTAGCTACTGGACCACCAGGAATGTCCCTGCTATTTTATTTTTAACTGGCATGACCTCTGGGTTTACCTTTTTTTAAAATCAACCTTACTTTCCTTACTAATTTGAACTTTCCATATATGAATTGTTCTGTTTCTGGACTTTGTATTTTCTCCCAGTGTTCTGACTGATAACATGATAACGATGCATTGTTTTTATGACCATACCCTTTTATTTTTATGTTGACCAGGGAAGTCTCCCTAAATTGTTCTTTTTAATAGTGACTTATTGCACATTTGTTTTTTTGTATGAAGTTTTTGTGTCGACTTATCAAGTTTTATTTTTAAAAATCTTATGACAGTTTTGCTTGAGACTGCTTTGAATTGATAAATTTGTTTCCACATGGGCCTTTCTTCTGTGCTGGCTCTCAAGGATACTTTTTCTATTCTCTTGATAAATAGAATTGTAATTTTATTCTCTGTTCACATAATTACTAAATAAGTTATTCTTTTCATGTGTGCTAATGTTGTTTTCCTAATAATTTTTTGCTGCAGATCATAACAACACCAACCAAGGCTTATCAACTTAGGTCTCGGCCACTACTGAAGTTCAGCCCTGAACCAGAGAGCTTTGGCTCTGCGCAAACCCAGAAGTCTAGCAACTTGGATAATGATATCTTAAATGAGCCAGTGCCTCCTGAGATGAGTGAACAAGCTTTTGAAGCCATTTCCGAAGAGCTGAGAATGGTGCAGGTAATGTTCAGTTTTAGAAAGAAATAGACTTTCACTTCAATAAATTTTCTTTATCATTTTAACTCTTTGGTAATCTGCAGTGTTTGAACCTGTTTAGTATCAAAATGATCTATCTTTTTTTTTTTTTTTTTTAATGATCTATCTTTTTAAGGATGTAAGGTCCTTGGGTTAGAAATCAGCCTTCTCTTGTCCGTTTAATCCAGCATTTAGCAAGTCACCTTCTGGTCTCCTTGGGGTTTGGTTCTCTTGTGTTTAAAAAGACCAGTTGGCCTCTAGCTTGTAGTTCTAGAACTGATTTATAAGACACACTATTATATATGCTAAAGAAGATGAAATAGTTTGCAAGAATCTTATGATAGTTCAAATTTTAGACAGCTTTCCGTATATTTGAAATAACACATGAAGTTTGTTGACCTCAGAATTCAGTGATTTATTTTTTGTACAAGTTTTTCTACTGTCTAGTAAGCTTTGAAGCTACATCACCGCAAATTCTGAAAGTTTACCTTTCACGGACATGGAGGCCTTTCTGGTGAGGTCACTCGATAAAGGCTTGAGGAAGCATCAAAGAAGTCTTAAGATGGCTCTGATTTAGTCTTTGATTTTAATTTTAATTGCTTCTTTCCTTTGTGCTTCAAATTACCAACTTTGACAGGCCACGAGTATAATTCTGAACCATGAGAAATCATCAGTATAGTCGTTTTTTGGCTCCATACTGGCTTTTGATACCTTTGTCCATATGAGGTTTTGCGTTGTGTATTTTTTAATGCAGGAGAAATGGTGGAATGTTTGAGATGCATTAAAAGAATTTCTGACCCCTGAAGTTCTTGTGTTGCAGGAACAAATGAGTACCCTTCAAGTCAAGTTGGATGAAGAAGAGCATAAAAATGTAAAGCTTCAGCAGCAGATTGACAAACTAGAACATCATTCTACTCAGATGCAGGAGGTAAGATTGCAAGCGTGACCTCAGAAAATGTCTGAACCTCAAAGTAAGAACCTGCCAGGAAGGCAGTGACTTAGGAAGCTTGGGTCAAGGTCTCTTTGAGTTGTATTCTCTTACTTTGTTATTTCAGCGACTCCTCTGAAAAGGAGACGCACACCCCTAGTCTGAATTTAAAACTGCATTTGAAAAACAGAAACAAAGTGATTGTTTGGTGTGTGTTTTAGCTTGCCAGTATTCCTCTTCCAGTAAATTGATCTCTTTCCCAAAGCTTTTCTCATCAGAAAGAACTGATTGGACCAAACAGCAGCTGGAGCATCTCTCTCAGTTGAACGTCCTTGAAAAGCAGCTTCAAGACACACAGACCAAGAATGACTGTGAGTCTGAACACTGGGAGCTTCCTAATCTGAATGCTGTAATTCAATAACTTTTTACTGATATGGCTTAGTGTTGTGTCTGTGTTTTTAGTTGGTTGGTCCTGTTTGTTTTAAATTAGACTAGATTAGTAATGGAGAAGGCAGTGGCACCCCACTCCAGTACTCTTGCATGGAAAATCCCATGGATGGAGGAGCCTGGTGGGCTGCAGTCCATGGGGTCGTGAAGAGTCATACGACTGAGCAGCGACTTCATTTTCACTTTCATGCATTGGAGAAGGAAATGGCAACCCACTCCAGTATTCTTGCCTGGAGAATCCCAGGGACAGAGGAGCCTGGTGGGCTGCCGTCTTTGGGGTCGCACAGAGTCGGACACGACTGAAGCCACTTAGCAGCAGCAGCAGCAGTGATGAGTAATAGTAATATAAAGGGTCATTTTCTCCAAGACTGCTCTCAAAAAAATGATACAAATGATCGCTTGAAGTTTGAAGACCACTTTGAAAATGCAGTGTCTTAAATGCATATGACAAATGTTTTAAGAGTTTTAGTAGTGATAAAAAAAAAGCATAAATTATATATCTGTCTATATTTGTAGATGTGGGAATGTCATTTAATTCCCAGTTTTTCCAGTTTATGTCTCCTTTTATCAAAGTATTTACAGTAGTTTACTAAGACAAAAAAGAGAGCCATTCTCTTTTGTTTGATCTGTTTAAAAGTTGCCCAGTTTTAATTCCAGTTGGAATTAAAATTAAAAATTAATTCCAGTTGGAATTAAAATTAAAAATTAAAAAATTTTTTAGAAGACCAGAGTGTTTAACCTATGTTGGAAAGTTCTGGTACATCTCCAAAGGGTTTTCAATAAGTAAAGATTAGGTCACCTAAAGTATATTAAAATCTCTTGCATTTTTTCTTATATTAAGAATTTTGATGCACATTCTATAGGAGAAATGTAGAAAAATGAAATGACCTACATGTGAAGGTCAGATATTAACTTTTTGGGGGATAGGAATATATCAGAATTCAGGCTTCCCTGGTGGCTCAGAGGTAAAGAGTCCACCTATCAATGCAGGTGATGCAGGGTCGATCCCTGGGTCAGGAAGATGCTCTGGAGAAGGAAATGGCAACCCACTCCAGTATTCTTGCCTGGGAAATTCCAGGGACAGAGGAGCCTGGCCATCTACAGTCCATGGGGTCATAGGAGTCGGACACAACTTAGCAACTAAAACAACATACCAAAGTCCACGGGTGAGGGAGAGGAGGAAAATAGAAATCTCAGTGTTCCTGGATACCTCCCACTTAGTAGTTCAACATTTTTACATTCAAAATGGTCTCTTCAGCTTGTTTTTGCTGATTGTGTGAAGGGTACCTATCAAATTTATTTGTCTATTTTGTAAAAACACATGTGACAAAAAGCCTGTTAAGATTTATTTTGTGTTCTTTGTTTTAGTTTTGAAAAGCGAGGTACATGACCTGCGAGTCGTTCTTCATTCTGCAGACAAGGAGCTCTCTTCAGTGAAACTGGAGTACAGTTTATTCAGAGAGAGTCAGGAGAAAGAACTCAACAGCCTTTCCGAAAGACACATGCAGGTCCAGCTTCAACTGGATAATGTCAGGTAGAGTTGTTCTGTTCTGTTTTCAAGTTGCCTGATTGGCTTGTCACCTAGGACTACTTAAAGCACAAGTGCTGTTTACCCAACTCAGGCTAGTTTAAAAAATTCAGGGCTAATTTACTGGGACTTCCCTGGCTTCCCAGTGGTTAGGACTCTGTACTTTCACTGCTAAGGGCCCAGGATTGACACCTGATCAGGGAACTAAGACCCAGCACTCTGTTCCAGGTGGGGCCCAGCATGTGCAGCCACAGGGGGAAAAATGGTAATTTATTGATACTGGGAAGCCCCAGAGAAGATTTTGGTTTCAGGGACAGACTAGATTGAGTCTCAAACAATAGTGTCAGTATGCACGCCCTTCTCTGCCCACCACCCCTGCCAAGCTTTTCTTCCTCTCTTCTTCCCTCCTTCGGCTCTCTCTTTCCCTCTGTGTATTGCCCTCATTCTCTTCTGCTGTTGAGAACCTTCCTCTTTTTGACAGGGAACAGACTGCCTCAGACAGCTCCATCTTCTGTCTTCTGGTGTAACAATCCCTGCAAAGAAATAGTGTCTCTCAATTGCCATATATCAGTCCCAGAGAAAATTGCGGTTATTCTTGTTAGAGTCATCTGCTTACTTTTGGACCAGTCATTTACCAAGGGTTGGCCCAGCCTGGGTGATGTGCCTGTTCCCTCTCGAGAAGGAAGGGTATGCTCTTACTGGACAGTACAGGGTAGACCAGATCAGTAGTAGTCCACTGGAACACCGGAGGCTGGCTAGTTAGTCTAGTGCTGGTCATCTTGAAACAAAGTAATCCTAAAGATGTAAACTGCTTGTTTCCACTGTTGGTTTTTTTTCTTACTAATTTCAGCCTTTTGCAAAATATAACTTAAAGTTATCCTATGGTTTTGATGCTACTTCCCGAGTATCGCAATAATTTAATAGTGGACATTTTGATCATGATGCTCTGAGTGTGATATGAGTGTGACTCCTCACTCTAGAAAGGCTACTAATAGACAACCTTGAATTTCATTTTTATAGACTTTTCAAAGACGTAAAATCTGTAATGCTTGAGTGGTTTCTGAATATACAGTAAAGAATTAAAAATAGAGGACAAAAACTTGAGGCCTGCCTAACCAGTGTGGTGGTCAGGTCTTTTTTTGAAATTTTAACTTCTTTTTCTTTTCATCTTTTTAAATTTTTTGGTCATGCTGCACAGCATGTGGGATCTTAGCTTCCCAACCAAGGATTGTAGCTTGAAGTCCAAACCACTGGGCCACCAGGAAAGTTCCCCAGTGTGACTTAAAAAAAAAAAAAAAAGCATAACATTTAAAAAATTGAGATCTTTCCTGTAAAGATCCGTATTTCAGAATCCTCTTCAAAATCCAATGAGTGGGTGGCGCTGGGCCCACATTCTTGCCCGGCAGCCATCCTTCAGTGGAGGGGGGCCCTGTGCTGAGCTCGTGCAGCCTCCACTCCCCTGCACCATCTGCCAGGACCAAGGCTGGTGATCAGTGTTCCTTTTTCTTAGACCTGGCATTGTTTCGAACATCTAAATCACGAAATCTTACCTTGGCTTTGTCATCAATGAATTTTGTATGATCTTTTTGCACTCTTGAATTATTTGACCTGTTTTATATATACAATTTGTATCATAAATGTATATGTTCCCCTTCTCTATATGTATGGTCTTTAGCAATTTATAATTTGCTGCTTCTGCTCTGCTTGGAGTTTGTGGAACCAGATAGTTCCAGATCTGTTAGCCTCCTGTATACAAGCTGGGACATCTGTTTTGAGTGGTCCAGAGATCAGTTCATTGTTTACTAGTTCTTGGATGAACTCTTGATGTTTGAGTGTGTCACAGTATGTTGCGAAGCAGAATAAGAGGGTGAAAACCTAAAAAGCAGTAAATAATAATCATGTGACTTAAAAAGATAGTTCTATCCTGAAGGAATTTATTCTCTTGTTCAGGTCGAAGCCACATTTGCCATCTTGAAGTCTTCCTGGATTTGGAGAATATGTGCTGAGTGAATAGAGTTGAGCTAGCAACAAAATTAAGTCAGTGGCCAGTCTTTGGCTTACAAAGGGGTTAGGTCTGGACCTCCCTAAATGAGTCTCATCACCCAAAATTACCAATCAATTAAGCATGTCTGGTTGACTCCATGGAGAAAGAATAAGGAAATAGGTGGCTGCAGGCTGACACATTCACCCTGTCTTCTCCATCCCCCTCACACTGGTGTGTGTGCACCATGACCATTTCACACAAGTCTGTGAGAAGCTTTACATCAGTCAGGCTTCTGTAAGTTGGGAGTGGTCTGTAAATGGGATCAGTGAACTGCAGATAAGTCTGGCGAGCAGAACTACATTTAACATCTCTATTTACATTTGTAAAAATGTTTTCCTGATAAAGATTAGAAAATGAAAAGCTGCTTGAGAGCAAAACCTGCCTACAGGATTCCTATGACAACTTACAAGAAGTAATGAAGTTTGAAATTGACCAACTTTCAAAAAGCCTCCAAAACTGCAAAAAAGAAAATGAAACTCTGAAATCTGATCTGAATGTAAGTTAAGAAAGGTACTGGTTATTGATGAATTTGTCCTGGATGTATGACTATTTGACCTATTCCTGACTTGTGTAATGGCCCATTGTGGCTACCACGTGGAAGGTATTCCGTGTGTTTGTTGACTACACGTTAAAATCTAATATAACATTGTCTTTTAGAATTTGATGGAGCTTTTTGAGGCAGAAAAAGAACGCAATAACAAATTATTATTACAATTTGAAGAAGATAAAGAAAACAGTTCTAAGTGAGTGCTATTTATCTTTCCCATGGTTGACTAGAATATCATTTACTACTACATTCTTTATCTTGTGGGGCCTTTTTTTAAACTGCTATAGCCTGTTAGGTTATTTTTTTTTTTAATTTCAAAATGAATATCAGATTCTTTTGTATAAATAGCTGTGTAGAGAAACTTAATTTTTTCAAAACATTTAATAACTATCTACAGTATTTTTTAAATGAATAGCAATTGGTGGTGATCAGAACTTGGGACCTTCTATAAATAAATCATGGTATTTATTATTGGAAGATGGGAACTGGTTTATTGCTGCTATAAACCAGTAGAAATTATTTCTATTCTTTTCTACTGTTCTTTCTCTCTCTCTTCCTTTATTCTTCTGGTCCTTAGGATGCCATTGTCTTTCTTCCCTCTCTCTGAGTCCTTCTCCTTGGTGATCTCTCAGTCTCTTCGTTTCAGCCAACAGTAGGATAATTACTCTAGTAAGAAGAATTTGTGTTAGTTTATTCAGCAGATACTTGTAGAGTTCTGACTATGAGACAGATTCTTTTCTAGTTCTTGGTATGCAGTAGTGACTCTTATCTATCTGGGAAAGACAGTTAACATTTAGTCATTCATTCAGATGCTTAGTGATAGCCAGCAAGCCAGGCACTATTCTAGTAAATGCCAGGACATTTAGAGGTAAGACAATGAACAAAATATCCCCACCCTTAGGAGGTTTAAATGAGAGATAAGTGATAAATATATGCTCGATGTTATGTTAGGGAGTCCTAAGTACTCTGGAGGAAAATAAACTGTCCTGGCACGAAACTGGATTCTCGTTAAATAACTACTGAAGAAACTAGTTCAAATTTCTGATCCAAGTGGAATGCAACACTGTGTAGGAAGTTCAGTTGCATTGAATGTCTTTTTCATGAATGGACTCAGTTCCCGTTTCCATTGAATGAGTCATGACTAGAAGATAATTCTTGTTTTCTAGAGAAATCTTAGAAGTACTTGAAGCTGTACGTCAGGAGAAGCAGAAAGAGATGGCCAAGTGTGAGCAGCAGGTAGATATCCTATACTCTTAACTATGAAATTTGAAGTTTGTAACTTTTATTCCTGATATCTAAATAGTTTTGTTATAAAAATTGTTCTCTGTTTCAGATATTGAATATTAGTAATATAAAGATGGAGTTGGTTGTATTCTTTTCAGCTCTTTTTTTTCTAACCCCCAGATGGCTGTAATATTAATTTGTTGGTGGCTTCCTGATGGAGACCATAAAATCATTATCTTTTGGCTCAACTTTTTATTTTCAAATATTACACCTTAGTGTATACTGTTTAATACAAAAAGCAGATTTCAATTCCTTTTTTTTCTTTTGATATATGTGCATGGTTAACTTTGTGATTTAATGCTCTTTCTAAAAATATTAATTTCCCCCCATAGATGGCAAAAGTACAGAAACTAAAGGAGACTTTGTGTGCTAATGAAAAAGTAATCAGTTCTCTGGAGAAGTCTAGAGATGCTGACAAGGTAGGTAGAGGTTGAGGTTATAGCCCCCTGTGTATTCCTTATAAATGCTGCCTTCACATTGTGGTTTCCTGCTCCCAAGGTGATGGGTAGCCAGCATTTCTGTATGCATTTAGGCTGTGCTCATCTTCCAAAGTTCCTGGAGAATGAGGTCTTTTAAGTTAACTTTCCTCATAACTTGAAGTGCCAACTGTTATGTCACAACTGCAGTGTTTCTAAAACACATCCCTACCCCCTTTAACTAAGATGCCATTAATGCAACCTTTTCTCATTGATTGTCAGTCCCCTGATGTGAATACTCAAATCCCTGGTGTTGGCTTTCACTAGAATATGTATGCCTGAACATATAATTAGATATACATTCCTTTTATGTCCAGCTCTTATTCATTCATAAAACCAATGCAAATGATGAAAATACTAGAAAATCATTAAAATATAAATTGATAATATAATGTGATGATATTAATAATGTAATGTGATACCTGATATTCTGCTAAAATAAAATTGACTTCTGTTGTCCTTTGGAAAGGTAAACTATTTATCATTAAAGAATGACCTCTTTGCTGTCACTTGGTATGAAGATACCTCTCTGTCTTTGTTAGGAAGTTGTAACTGACCTTATGGGCCAGATCCAGGAGCTAAGAACCTCAGTCTCTGAGAAAACAGAAACAATAGACACCCTGAGGCAAGAACTGGAGGACATCAATGTAAGTTCTTTTGCCAAGGAGATATTAAAATTGAGCATAAGACACAAAAGCTTCACACAAAAGCAAGGTTCTGTGTACTGGTGAAAGCTCAGCATGCTTGGGTATCTGCAGAACCTGCAGAGCCTTTAGTATGCTAACATGCTGTGTGCTTCTCAGGAAGGCAAAGTCACTTGTAGTGTTTCTCAGACCTCACTGACCTGGAGAAGAGTGCGCTCTCTGCACAGTAGGGAACTGCTGATCCAAACCAGATCAGAAACGGATTGGCTGTTGTCTCTGATGGTTAAGGGTATGTGGTGTTCCTTAATTGCTTAAAAAAAAAAAAATAGCATATTTTAGTGATGTTCAGAAATGTCAATGATTTAAAAAATGAGTTTGTTTTTCTATTATTGGACTTTATCATTTCCTAAAGTAAATGCTTAATTTTTCTGCATATAAATGGTGATGCTTCCTCCATGCCTTGGGTCAAGGTAAAGTTTTTCTGTTAATGTTCCTCATTCCTCTGCTCCAAAGGGAGCTTGTTGCGCTCCATACTGATTTCTGATAAAGATGACAAAACCAGATGTATTTTCACTGATACCTGCAGGACTTTTCCACTTTTGGAATTTATACATTTACTGTTCTATTCCTTCATTCAACAAGTAGTTATTAAACTAATATGTGTTAATCTGGTCAACATCTTAGAACTCAGACTCATTCTTCAGTTACTAGAGTAGTATTACTCTAAAAATAAACTGATAATAAGGTAGACAGATCTTGTATCATAATTTTCTTTTCTGTAGGGCAAATACAACTCTGCTTTGGCTGACAAAGAAGAGAGCAAAGCATTGATTAACAGACAGGAAGCGGAGATTCTGGATCTCAAAGAAGCCCTGAAACTGAGAATACTCTCTGAGGACATAGAGGTAAATGTTAACACATCATGACTCTTTCTGCTTTTTTTAGTTGTCAATATGTTTATGTGTATATTCATGAATAAATTATAAGACTTTTTAAAAGGAGTAAGTCATAATTAGGACCATTTTCCCTAAGGTAGTTACACAATTGGTAGATAACACTAAGCTTGTTATATTTTGTTCAGTTGATTTATCTTCATTCATTTGTGCTAACACCATGCTAAGTTCTTGTAACTGACCCTCTTCTGAAAAGGAAGCAGAATGGAAATTACCCTTACTTGGATGTAGTGGCAGCAACAGGGAGCAAAGGAAGGGCTGATTAACCTCAGAGTGGCTTCTTGTGTTTTAGCTAAAACAGATTTTGTTTTGTTGTTGATGTAAATGTATTTTTTTAAAAATTAAGCAGTACTGTCATGTGGTTCAAACTTCAAAATATATAAAACAATATCCTCACGTATCCTTCCAGAAATATTTTTTGGTTAGTCCTGTATACCTTGATGGAGCCTACTATGTATACTGCTTTGTGCTTGCTTTACAAATAGTTTTCTTGCTACCCTTGAAACAAATTCAACGAGTATTTATTGAACCCTCCTGCCATACAACCTGTACTTGTTTTGCATTTGGGAATAGAAGAATGATTGAAACACAGTTATTTACCACGAAGCATGCAGTCTAGCTTAAGAGGTAGATGTGTTATGAGGTAATAAAAGACTTGGGAGCCCAGAGAGGAAGCAGTTATGCCTGGAGAATTCCTAAGAGCTTCCAGAAGGAGATAGTATTTGTACAGGACTTTGCTAGGGAGGGAAGCATGGCAGTTGTGAATGTTTGTGGAGGATCCCCATCAAGGGGAATAGTTAGTTGTGAGTGGCTAGAGATGCAAGAGCTTAGGCAGAGTAGTTTCCCGAAGGAGAACTATAGTGACCCAGGAATCGCTCTGAAGTCAGCAAAATGCAACTTGAAATAAGAATTATTTTTTGATGTTATAACTGGTGAATATTAAGACTTGAAGATATGCAGAGAAAGAGGATTACTTGAACTTTTGGTGAAGTTTAAGTTCAGCCTTTTGGGAGGTGATCTAGTAATAAGATGTAGCCTTAAATTTTTTGCATATGCTTCAAATTTGCACAGTTAGAAATTTAGCCTAAAGTAATCATCTAGATCTGGAGAGGGGCATGGCACCCCACTCCGGTATTCTTGCCTGGAGAATCTCCATGGGCAGAGGAGCCTGGCGGGGTGCAGTCCATGGGGTCGAAGAGTCGGACACCACTGAGTGACTAAGCACAGCACAAAATAATCTAGATATGAGAATAAGATGCATATGGTAGTGAGAAATTCAGATCAATTGAAATATTGAGTGGAGGGTGAAAAGATACAGCCATAAGATGAAATAGAGCCCACTCAATGAAAATAATATACAGTAAGTCACCTACATATGAACGAGTTCCGTTTCAAGAGTGCATTTTTAAGTCCAACAAAGATTTTTTGGCTGTGCTGTGTCTTTATTGCTGCATGTGGCTTTCTGTAGTTGCGGCGAATGGTGGCTGCTCTCTAGTTGCGATGCTTGGGCTTCTCATTGCAGTGGCTTCTCCTGTTGCAGAGCCCGAGCTCTAGGGTGTTTGGGCTTTAGTAATTGTTGCACATGAGCATCACTCCTGCCCTTACACTTGCTTCTGGACATCCTGGGCTTGAAATAACGATACGGTACTACTACCGCTATATACAGTAGTTTACAGTGAAGTGCACAAAAGCACAACCACTTGCAGCGGATGCACACGTGTGACAATGCATGCCCGACGCCTGAACTGACTTCCACGATTGGACGTGCAAGTATGCATCTACACCTTTGACTGGTCACAACTTGAAGGTTCATATGTAGGGAACTTACTGTCATAAAAATAAGTATATGGGGAGATATTGTGATCTATCAAGTATATGTGTGCATACTATGATGTATATGTAATATTGTATGTTTAACGTATATGTAATATACACTATTATACACACACATATACATGCGCAGGGCTTCCCTGGTGGCTCAGACGGTACAGAATCCATCTGCAATGTGGGAGACCCAGGTTTGATCTCTGGGTTGGGAAGATCCACTGGAGAAGGGAATGGTTAACCACTCCAGTAGTCTTGCCTGGAGAATCCCATGGACAGAGGAGTCTAGCAGACTACAGTCCAGGGGTCTCAAAGAGTTGGACACAGCTGAGCAAGTACCACTTTCACTTTCATACATGCACATTTGGAAAGTTAGGTGGAACAGATTCTGCTCTAATTTGGTAGAGATTACATACACTGTGGACATAGGAATTGTGCATGCAACCTCTGGGACTTCTAATTCTCTCTGCCATTTTCTATCAAGCTGCTCCCCTGAAACTTTGATGGCCTGTGATGCTCTAACACAGTTAGCTGAGGGGTACTTGTCTTTATAACTGTTTACCCTCCCATCTATAGAATCTATTGGAGAGACAACAGGTAAACTAGAGACCAGTGCCTGGAGTCCTCCCAAGGCAAGAGAGATCAGCTTTGATTACATGGGGGTGAGGGGAGAGAGGAGCAGAGAGCAGTGAGACTTCAATCTGGGTACTTAAATGAATTTACTGTAATATTTATCTCTAGACCTGATGGCTTAAATATTAACTGCTTGGTTTGTCTTATAATGGATTAGCATACAAGCCAAAAAAAAAGTTCTCACTTAAAGTTCTCATTTAAAGTTCTCACTTTCCTAGCACTTTAAAAATCCTGCATAGTAATGATTTGTAAATTGATACTGGAGCGGCACAATTAAGAGGGTCTTCTTCCGTGGGCCTTGTCCCCTAACAGAGGGACATGCTCTGCGAGGATCTGGCTCATGCCACTGAGCAGCTGAACATGCTCACCGAGGCCTCGAAAAAGCACTCAGGGCTTCTGCAGTCGGCCCAGGAGGAGCTGACCAGGAAGGATGCCCTCATCCAGGAACTTCAGCACGAGGTGAGATGCAGGGGGAGCATTACTCAGGACAGGCGTGGCGGCGGGGGAAGCAGGGCTGCATGGTGGTCACGAGGTCACCACCTTGGGTAATTCTCCACGTTCAGAAAAGCAGGCTAGCAGGGTGTGTAGGTGGGCTCTTAACAGCTTGCTTCTTTGTGTTCAGACTTGCATGGCTGTCCTCCTACCCACCCTCGACCCTTGACACATGCCAGCAAGTTCTGACTACTGTGGCAGAAGGTTATGGCAGACTTCCATCCTCATTTTTGGCTATTGTGGTTTTATATTTTGTAATTTTCCTCAGATGACCATGTGATTACTTGTGAAGCTTAAAAAGAAAGTTTCTTTTAAAGTGGAAATAATTTCAAATTATCAAACAGGTCATGAAAAAAATAACTTAAGTAGTCCATTTCCACATGCCCAGGGAAGTTTGTCTATTCTAATTGGATCATGTCCCCATGTTATTGTCCAATTTGTAACCTCCTGTTCAATTTTCCCCAGCTAAACCAAAAGAAAGAGGAAGTAGAACAGAAGAAGAATGAATATAACTTCAAAATGAGGCAACTAGAACATGTGATGGATTCTGCTGCCAATTATCCCCAGGTACTTGTCATAAACAAGAGTGCATTTCAGGAGGAATAAGCGATTTTGTGAACGATGAAAGCTGAAAATTGCCAAGACTAGCTTTGTCTTTACAGAAAAAGATTGTCACAAACACCTTCTCTGTTTTTTTGTTTTTGATGAAAAGGTACCAGTGTTTTATTTGTTTAACTTGGACAAGAATTAGGATAACAAACTATGTGTGGCCTGTGTATTTTCTTCATGGGTGGCATATACATTTACCATCTTTCATTTACCGATGAAATCTTTGTAACTACTTCGTCAGGTATTTGGATGAAATTTGATTTTATTTTAGAGCCCTAAAACACCACCACATTTTCAAACACATTTGGCAAAACTCCTGGAAACGCAAGAACAAGAGATAGAAGATTGGAGAGCCTCTAAGATTTCTTTGCAACACCTTATAACAAAACTCAATGAAGAGAGAGAAGTCAAAAATGCTGAGATTCTCAGGATAAAGGTAACTGGGTAAATTTTTTTCAATGAATTTAATGTTGCAAAATAAGCAGTATCTTTCATGGTGACTGAGGATCCACAATTCAAAAGAAACAAAACTGAAGTGTAAGATGCAGAAAAGTTTTCCTCTCAGCCCAGCTCCAAGCTACCTGGTTTGCTGTCCCTGAAGGCTCTGGGTGTAGTCAGTTTCTGAGAGCTTTTCAGTGCATCTGTAGCCAGGTGTTTAAACACAGTCTCCCTGTCCCTTTTTTTTTTTTGCCTTGTGATGGTGTCATATCATATAGGCTGTACCAGCTACTCTCATGACAGTGCTGTGAGACTTTCAGATCTTTGCCAGTTAATAGCTGGAACACATTATCTCATATTTTTTAATTTGTGCTTTTATTATTAGGAGTCAGATTGAGCATCTTTCGGTTTTTTGTTTCTATGAGCTATATCCTTCACCCATTTCTCTGTTGTTGAACTTTTTCTTAATGAGCTACAGGCGTTCTTTATATATTAGAGAGATTTGCTTTTGTCTGTGATAGTGAAAAAGTGCATTTCTCTTGTTTGCCATTTCTTTAAACTTCCTTCTAAGGTTTTTCACCTCACTTGTGGAGAGTATGGTTTTTGTGTGTGGGAGAGTGTGTTTAGGGCGACGTTAGGGCTGGAAGGTATGTGAAGGAGTGCCTGGGTAAGTGTAGTGTGGGTGTGGGGGGCGGCGGGTAGGGAGGGTGTGATGCTCCATAGAAGATTGTTTGTGAGCTCATCGCTCTGCAGTGAGTATTTGTTTTAGAACAAAATTACCTTACTATACAAATAGGATAGAGGGGATCGTTTTTATTACCCTGGTTGATACAATCTTGGTACTTAGAAGAAATTGGGTCAGGTTAAAAGAAGTAAAAAAATAGATAAGCAGAAGTAAATCAAAATGGTTGCTCCAGGATTTAACCTGGTAGTCCAATGGTTAGGAATCCCCCTGCCAATTCAGGGCACACAAGTTGGATCCCTGGTCTGGGAAGATCCCACATGCTGCAGAGCAGCTAAGCCCACGCACCACAACTGCTGAGTCCATGCAACCTCGAGCCCATGCTCTGCAACAAGAGAAACTTCCACCATGAAAAGCCCAGGCACCGCAACTAGGGATTAGCTTCTGTTTGCCACAACTAGAGAAAGCCCTTGCCTAGCAATGAAGACCCAGGGCAGCCAAAAATAGACAAATAAAAAAGAACACTCCTTACAGACAAGTATTTATTTCTTCTGGATGGTTGTGCTCACGATTTTCAAGTTAGAATACAGTGAAGTATTTTGAGGCTGTGGCACATCAGTTTTTTAAAAAATTAGAATCTATGAAATAGAATATTTACCAAAGTAGGTAAGTTTTGTTCCTCTTTTTTCATAAAGGAATTTTGATGAATTTTAATTTTAATGTGATTTTTTTTTTTGGTGCCACACACAAGATCTTCCTTGCAGCATGAGCAATCTTTTGTTGTGTCATGCAGGCTCCAGAGTCCTTATGTTTAGTTGTGGTGGCTCACAGGCTTAGTTGCCCCATGGCATGTGGGATCTTTGTTCCTTGATCAGGGATCAAATCCATGCCCCCTGCAATGGAAGCACAGTCTTAACCACTGGCCCACTAGGGAAGTCTGATTTATGTGATATTGATAAAGGACTATGTTTAAGACAATAGGGGTGTGAAAATCAATCACATTCCCAGCCCCCAAGAGCTTCTTATCATCTCCTTTTTAATCCAGTGATATGCAGAACAGTGTTCAGTGCGTGGAGGGAACTTGAAACAGAATACCTGTCTTAATATGGCCTGGGGAGCAAAATCATGCCTGCTGTCATGTGTTTTCTGAAAAGACCTGATCTGATGTTTTTAGGAGCAGTTGTGTGAAATGGAAAACCTACGCCTGGAGGCTGAGCAGTTGAGAGAGAAAAACTGGCTCCTGCAAGGTCAACTGGACGATATCAAAAGACAGAAGGACAGCAGGTAAGAAAGAGCCTCAAGAACTCTGTGGGCTGGATCTTGGCCTGCCTGGGTACTGCTGAGTGAATGAAGTCGGAGTAGGTTTCACAGCATGTGTGATGTTTCTCGATGATCCAGGAGCTGCTTCATCAGTTGCTTCTCCATCAGGTCTCATGAGGGGGTTTTCCAGAGATGGAGAAGGTCGTCATGATCTTGCTGACCCTGATGACCTTTTTATTGCTGTAGAGCTGTTGAAATTAATTTCAAATGTGTGAAATAAATAGTTGAACCAAACTGTCTACTTGTATCTGAAAGAGGGGATGGAGCTCAGGGAGCATATACATCAACAAGACAAGGATCAAGGTTCTGCCTGCAGAAAAAGAATTTCCTTGGTTTTGCTTGATGGCTTCCAGTGGAGAGAAAGCTTCTGGGAAGAACTTTAAACAGCGGTGTTCTCTTAGGTCTGGGTAGGGGGGTGTGTGTGTGTGAGTGTGTGTGTTGGTTTTGACTCAGGCAGTTTTCTAGTTGTATCTGCTAATGGCCCAGCATTTTGTCAGGGGCAGCCACAACTGGGCTATGTCCTCTCTGTTGCTTGAAAGTCGTGTGATATTGGACTAAACCTGAGTCTTTAGCACTGAAAGCACGGAGTCCTAACTACTGGACCACCAGGGAGTTCCTCCTAGATGTTTCTTTCAAGTTTTAGTGAGCAAAGGAGATGGTCATTTTGTTAAGCGTCCTCTTCTAGGGATTTACCTTCCCCTTCTGACTGATTCTGATGTAGGCGGCTCATAGTCTGCTCACCTAGTTTCCATATGCTCCACCCCCATGTCCAGGCATATTAAAGAAAAGCATTGTACATCGTATACTGTCTTTTATCAAGAGTTAGTTTAAGCATGAAACACAGAACATTTTCAGATCATTTATAAAACCACAATTTAAAATACTTCATAGCCTTGTGTTCCTTATATGAGGAGCCATACAGAACCTCCTTCATGAAAGATTAGAAAAAAGTTACAGCCCAGGGGTCAGCCTGTTTGATAACTGATGTTTCATTGGAGCAGTCAGATTCCTGCATTCAAATACCACACCCCTTGGCATTGTTGTATGTGCAGTACATGTGAAATTGATACTTGAATAAATTTGACAGTGGTTTCCCATCCTCCCTTCCTAATCTATGTAGCAGACAGAATCATTCAGACAGTCAACAGCTGAAGAATGAACAAGAAGAAGTGATCAAAGAAAGACTTGCTAAAGTATGATTTTTTTTTTTACATAATAGTTGTTTTCCTTGTCTGAGACATGCTTTTATAGTTAACGTTCATGGTTATATATTTTAGAAATCATTTTATTATTGAAATTTTGCCTTTTTTGTATTCCCACTTAAGTTTGATATTTGCCATCATTATTTGGCTATAGTTGAAAATTGAGAGTGAAGTAGTCTTCATGCGTAAATAGTAAGCCTGTTGTTCACATAGAGTTCTCCATTTAGAAGCAAGTATCCTATTTGAAGCATTAAAGGGCACAGTACATGTGTGTATTTGGGATTATGGAAAGGGATATTCCCCCCATTTTTTTGTATTTGAAGTATAGTTGATTTACAGCATTGTGTTAGTTGCTGGTATACAGCAAAGTGATTGTTATATCTATATGTGTATTCTTTTTCATATTCTTTTCCATTGTGTTTTATTATAAGATACTGAATATAGTTCCTATACTATACAGTAGGACTTTGTTGTTTATCTGCTTTACACATAGTAGTCTATATCTGCTAATCCCAAATTCCTAATTTATCCCTCTCCCGCTTTCCTTTTTGGTAACCATAGATTTGTTTTCTATGTCTGTAAGTCTGTTTCTGTTTCATAAATAAGCTCATTTGTATCATTTTTTTTAGATTCTATCTATAAGTGATACCATAAAATACTTGTCTTTGACTTACTTCACTTAATATGATAATCTCTTGGTCCATCCATGTTGCTGCAAATGGCAGTATTTCATTCTTTTTTATGACTGAGTAATATTCCATTGTCTATGTACCATATCTTCTTTATCCATTCCTCTATTCATGGACATTTGGTTGCTTCCAGGTCTTGGTTATTGTAAATAGTGATTCTATGAACACTGAGGTATGATTGTATTAAAAAGGATGTTGCTTTTATTATTATTTTATCATTTATCAGTATTTTATTATAATATTTTGTTATTATCATGGTTTTATTGCCATGAGTGAACTGATTACTTTCAGTTTTCTGTTTAGCAATGTTAAGAACTTAAGCCATTTTCTCCTTTTCTTTCTTTAATCCTCTTATAGAATAAATTGGTGGAAGAAATGCTGAAAATGAAAGGAGAGTAAGTACACTCTTGTAATTCAAGTTGTTGTTGACCTTTTCTTTATTAATACCAAGCAGTATTCCTCTAAAGGAAGAAATAATTATTATAACCACAAGGTAAGAAAATTCTTTCCTTTCTGTAATAGTGAACATAGTATGTGAACACAGTAGATGGTTACAAAATTCTTGCCTTAAATGCCTCTTGCTAAAGGGGTCCCTCATGTGAAGCCATTAAAAATATATATGCATCTTAAAGAAGTAAGTGCCAGGAAAACTTAGTTTCCCTGGGGCAGTTGATGGGTTTTCGCTTCTTGAACAGTGTAACCAATGAGAACCGACCAGATTTCCTTCTCACTGCATTTAAACCGCTGAGGCCCTCTCAGACCCAGAGATGGATACTCTGAATTCTTCTGGTCTTGACTTTGGGTCTCTTTATATGTTCTCTATGGACATAATTTTATTTTATTCATATAGTTTCATCTTTTAACTTATGTAATCTTATAAACTGCCTCAGTTCAGTTCAGTTGCTCAGTCGTGTCCGACTCTTTGCAACCCCATGAACCGCAGCATGCCAGGCCTCCCTGTCCATCACCAACTCCCGGAGTTCACTCAAACTCATGTCCATCGAGTCGGTGATGCCATCCAGCCATCTCATCCTCTGTCGTCCCCTTCTCTTGCCCCCAATCCCTCCCAGCATCAGGGTCTTTTCCAATGAGTCAACTCTTCGCATGAGGTGGCCAAAGTATTGGAGTTTCAGCTTTAGCATCAGTCCTTCCAGTGAACACCCAGGGCTGATCTCCTAGGTGTTCTTTTCAGAATGGACTGGTTGGATCTCCTTGCAGTCCAAGGGACTCTCAAGAGTCTTCTCCAACACCACAGTTCAAAAGCATCAATTCTTTGGTGCTCAGCTTTCTTCACAGTCCAACTCTCACATCCATACATGAAATATAGCCTTGACTAGACAGACCTTTGTTGGCAAAGTAATGTCTCTGCTTTTCAATATGCTATCTAGGTTGGTCATGACTTTCCTTCCAAGGAGTAAGCATCTTTTAATTTCATGGCTGCAATGACCATCTGCAGTGATTTTGGAGCCCCCCAAAATAGTCTGACACTGTTTCCATTGTTTCCCCATCTATTTCCCATGAAGTGATGGGACCAGATGCCATGATCTTCGTTTTCTGAATGTTGAGCTTTAAGCCAACTTTTTCACTCTCCACTTTCACTTTCATCAAGAGGCTTTTTAGTTCCTGTTTTTCTGCCATAAGGGTGGTGTCATCTGCATATCTGAGGTTATTGATATTTCTCCTGGCAATCTTAATTCCAGCTTGTGCTTCTTCCAGCCTGGCGTTTCTCATGATGTATTCTACATATAAGTTAAATAAGCAGGGTGACAATATACAGTCTTGATATGTACTCCTTTTCCTATTTGGAACCAGTCTGTTGTTCCATGTCCAGTTCTAACTGTTGCTTCCTGACTTGAATATAGGTTTCTCAAGAGGCAGGTCAGGTGGTCTGGTATTCCCATCTCTTTCAGAATTTTCCACAGTTTATTGTGATCCACACAATCAAAGGCTTTGGCATAGTCAATAGACTGCCTCATTCTTTGCTAAACATAATAAAGGGTATTTTTTTAATCAAGTTCAAAATAAATAAACCAGTTGGTACTAACAAAGTGATGAAACATTAGAAAGCTACTGTGTGCTCTGAATAGAATAAATCTCATCAGGAACAGAGGTTCTCCAACATTTGAAATACCATGTACCCTCTTGCACATTTTTGGAGTTGACTTTAAAATTTTTCATTGTAAGTTTAAATTATTGCAAAGGATAGAAGTTTGAGCACAGAAAATAATGATATTTAGAAATAAAGCTCTTGCTGATTTCTTTTAAAAGTTATCCAAATTATTTGATACTTTCTCTCCATTTAAAAAATACATGAAGAAATTCCTGAATCTGTAATTTTACATTGTTCCTTTTTCCTTTGAAATTATTTCCATTCTGTTCCCATGCAGAATTATATGCTAATTTAATATAGTGTTTGGAAAACTTTTAGTTGATGGCCCAGTCATATAACTTAGCAATGAAAATATGTATGGAAATTATAAGTAATTTGTAAAAGTGGATCATATTCATATGGTTCTGAGTATTATATTTTTTATGGATTGGGTATTCATTATAATTATTAAAGTATCCTGAATTTATTGTAAATTTTTACAAGTAATTATTATACTGGTAAAATTTTCTTGGAACTTCATCACTGAATGAATTTTATCTTAATGCTTTTTCTTTATTTAGCTCATTCTGTTACACTTAATTTTGGAATCAGACAGTATTCACTATCAGTTCTAGTCTTACTTTTTTTTGATCTATTTATATAAATGTTGAGAAATCTTATTCACATAGTAACTAAATGGCAATGGAAGAAGTTTTGTTAGAATATTTTTATTCAATTATTTAAGCTAGTTCAGGTTAATACGCCAAAACTTACATAGTGATTTCTCATCAAAAATTCTTTTTAATGATCAGCTGACAAAGACCACTTAACTTGTTAAAGTTTTGTTACTCAGTTGTTGAGTCATTTGCTTCATAGAGTCATATACTTAACAGAGTATAGATTTGGAATGGAGCTTTGTTCAACTCTTTTATCTACATATGAGCAGTTTGGCAACTGGTTCCCAGCCAGTTCGTTGCAGGGCTAGGACAGCACTCTGGATCACTTACTGGCTCTATGATAATCCAGCTGTATAGTTTGTAGAAGTGTAGCTATTTTAGAAATAATACCCAATTGAGACCTTCTAGTTAAAAAGAATGAAAGCATCTAAGCTGATATGTAATTTATTTCATGATCTAGTAACCAGGAATCTCCAGTGATACACTGTCCCTGGAACTATAGGAGCCCAAACTGTGGCAAATGACTCAGTCTTCAGAAAATGGCACACACAGTTTTATCAGTCCCAACTGAGATGTTTTTATTTTTTTATTATTATTATTTTTTTTTTAGTTTTTTATTTTTTTAATTTAAAAATCTTTAATTCTTACATGTGTTCCCAAACATGAACCCCCCTCCCACCTCCCTCCCCATAACATCTCTGTGGGTCATCCCCATGCACCAGCCCCAAGCATGCTGTATCCTGCGTCAGACATAGACTGGCGATTCAATTCTTACATGATAGTATACATGTTAGAATGCCATTCTCCCAAATCATCCCACCCTCTCCCTCTCCCTCTGAGTCCAAAAGTCCGTTATACACAGCTGTGTCTTTTTTCCTGTCTTGCATACAGGGTCGTCATTGCCATCTTTCTAAATTCCATATATATGTGTTAGTATACTGTATTGGTGTTTTTCTTTCTGGCTTACTTCACTCTGGATAATGGGCTCCAGTTTCATCCATCTCATCAGAACTGATTCAAATGAATTCTTTTTAACGGCTAAGTAATACTCCGTTGTGTATACGTACCACAGCTTTCTTATCCATTCATCTGCTGATGGACATCTAGGTTGTTTCCATGTCCTGGCTATTATAAACAGTGCTGCGATGAACTTTGGGGTACATGTGTCTCTTTCAATTCTGGTTTCCTCGGTGTGTATGCCCAGCAGTGGGATTGCTGGGTCATAAAGTAGTTCTATTTCCAGTTTTTTAAGGAATCTCCACACTGTTCTCCATAGTGGCTGTACTAGTTTGCATTCCCACCAACAGTGTAGGAGGGTTCCCTTTTCTCCACACCCTCTCCAGCATTTATTGCTTGCAGATTTTTGGATCGCAGCCATTCTGACTGGTGTGAAGTGGTACCTCATTGTGGTTTTGATTTGCATTTCTCTGATAATGAGTAATGTTGAGCATCTTTTCATGTGTTTGTTAGCCATCCGTATGTCTTCTTTGGAGAAATGTCTATTTAGTTCTTTGGCCCATTTTTTGATTGGGTCGTTTATTTTCTGGAATTGAGCTGCATAAGTTGCTTGTATATTTTTGAGATTAGTTGTTTGTCAGTTGCTTCATTTGCTATTATTTTCTCCCATTCAGAAGGCTGTCTTTTCACCTTGCTTATATTTTCCTTTGTTGTGCAGAAGCTTTTAGTTTTAATTAGATCCCATTTGTTTATTTTTGCTTTTATTTCCAGAATTCTGGGAGGTGGATCATAGAGGATCTTGCTGTGATTTATGTCTGAGAGTGTTTTGCCTATGTTCTCCTCTAGGAGTTTTATAGTTTCTGGTCTTACATTTAGATCTTTAATCCATTTTGAGTTTATTTTTGTGTGCGGTGTTAGTAAGTGATCTAGTTTCATTCTTTTACAAGTAGTTGACCAGTTTTCCCAGCACCACTTGTTAAAGAGATTGTCTTTACTCCATTGTATATTCTTGCCTCCTTTGTCAAAGATAAGGTGTCCATATGTGTGTGGATTTATCTCTGGGCTTTCTATTTTGTTCCATTGATCTATATGTCTGTCTTTGTGCCAGTACCATACTGTTTTGATGACTGTGGCTTTTAGTAGAGCCTGAAGTCAGGCAAGTTGATTCCTCCAGTTCCATTCTTATTTCTCAAGATTGCTTTGGCTGTTCGAGGTTTTTTGTATTTCCATACAAATCTTGAAATTATTTGTTCTAGTTCTGTGAAAAATATGGCTGGTAGCTTGATAGGGATTGCATTGAATTTGTAAATTGCTTTGGGTAGTATACTCATTTTCACTATATTGATTCTTCCGATCCATGAACATGGTATATTTCTCCATCTATTAGTGTCCTCTTTGATTTCTTTCATCAGTGTTTTATAGTTTTCTATATATAGGTCTTTAGTTTCTGTAGGTAGATATATTCCTAAGTATTTTATTTTTTTCGTTGCAATGGTGAATGGAATTGTTTCCTTAATTTCTTTTTCTACTTTCTTATTATTCGTGTATAGGAATGCAAGGGATTTCTGTGTGTTGATTTTATATCCTGCAACTTTACTGTATTCATTGATGAGCTCTAGTAATTTTCTGGTGGAGTCTTTAGGGTTTTCCATGTAGAGGATCATGTCATCTGCAAACAGTGAGAGTTTTACTTCTTCTTTTCCAATTTGGATTCCTTTTATTTCTTTTTCTGCTCTGATTGCTGTGGCCAAAACTTCCAGAACTATGTTGAATAGTAGCGGTGAAAGTGGACACCCTTGTCTTGTTCCTGACTTTAGGGGAAATGCTTTCAATTTTTCACCATTGAGGATAATGTTTGCTGTGGGTTTGTCATAGATAGCTTTTATTATGTTGAGGTATGTTCCTTCTATTCCTGCTTTCTGGAGAGTTTTTATCATAAATGGATGTTGAATTTTGTCAAAGGCCTTCTCTGCATCTATTGAGATAATCATATGGTTTTTATTTTTCAATTTGTTAATGTGGTGAATTACATTGATTGATTTGCGGATATTGAAGAATCCTTGGATCCCTGGGATAAAGCCCACTTGGTCATGGTGTATGATCTTTTTAATGTGTTGTTGGATTCTGATTGCTAGAATTTTGTTGAGGATTTTTGCATCTATGTTCATCAGTGATATTGGCCTGTAGTTTTCTTTTTTGTGACATCTTTGTCAGGTTTTGGTATTAGGGTGATGGTGGCCTCATAGAATGAGTTTGGAAGTTTACCTTCCTCTGCAATTTCTGGAAGAGTTTGAGGAGGATAGGTGTTAACTCTTCTCGAAATTTTTGGTAGAATTCAGCTGTGAAGCCGTCTGGACCTGGGCTTTTGTTTGCTGGAAGATTTCTGATTACAGTTTCAATTTCCGTGCTTGTGATGGGTCTGTTAAGATTTTCTATTTCTTCCTGGTTCAGTTTTGGAAAATTGTACTTTTCTAAGAATTTGTCCATTTCTTCCACGTTGTCCATTTTATTGGCATACAACTGCTGATAGTAGTCTCTTATGATCCTTTGTATTTCTGTGTTGTCTGTTGTGATCTCTCCATTTTCATTTCTAATTTTATTGATTTGATTTTTCTCTCTTTGCTTCTTGATGAGTCTGGCTAATGGTTTGTCAATTTTATTTATCCTTTCAAAGAACCAGCTTTTGGCTTTGTTGATTTTTGCTATGGTCTCTTTTGTTGAGATGTTTTTAAAAAGCAACAAAGAACTGAATACCAAGCCAACAGTGGTGTAGGCAGTGTTTCTGGAGTTGCACTGACTTCAGTGATGCCATCATTGATTCTTTCCGTTCTTCTGTGTTTGGTACCCTTGCTTGTGACCTCTTGGCTGCAAGATGGCTCCAAACAACATACACAGGAGGATCACAGTTTACAGTGTGGTGGGTTCGAAAGGACTTTACCAGGGGGAAAATACTCACAGGAGAGCTCAAGATTTTGTCTCCTTAGCCAAAATTAGTATGCCTGCAGGGCAAATTGAGAAAACCAGTATCTGGCAGTGGCGTAGAGATAACCACGCTCAGCTCAGACCAGTTATTTACTAGTTTTCGGGAACTGGGTGTGCTTGTCCTCTGCCTTTCTTCTCCCAAACTGAGTTTTTATAAAAATTAAATGGGTAGGGAACTGTAGTGTCTGTCATGCCACAAAGCATTTTCATCAAACAAAAGCAAAATTCATAAGACAAATGCAGAACAGCTCCAGGTGAATTAGGAAAGCATCAGTGCCAGCCCCACACTGTCCTCCTGAGTTTCCACGGAATGTAGTCTGAAAACACTGCCCTAGGAATTGTTGGCTTTAAATGATATATTCTGTGTATTACGTCATTTAAATTATCAGTGTTGTATTCCATATGCATTGTAAAACAAATAAAAAGTATTTGTTTCTTTGGGAAGGTTATAGGATTAAGTTAGTTTTGTGAAATTCTGTATAATTTTTAGGTAATCCTTTTTTCTTTCCCTTTTGAACACTTAGTTGTTTTGAACAGTTTTTCTTCAACTTTTTTCTTTATATTGGAGTATAGTTGATTAACAATGTTATGTTAGTTTCAAGTGTATAGTAAAGTGATTCAGTTATACATGTTTCTGTTCTTTTTCCAATTCATTTCCCATTTAGATTATTACACAACATTGAGCAGAGTTCCTATGCTATACTGTAGGCCCTTCTTGGTTACCTATTTTAAATACAGTGGTGTGTACATGTCCATCCCACACTCCCCGTCTATTTCTCTCTTGCCACCCTTTCCCCCTGGTAACCATAAGTTCATTCTTCAAGTCTATCAGTCTGTTTCTGTTTTATAAGTAAGTTCATTTGTATAAATTTTTATTTTTATTTTTTAGATTCCACATATAAGCAGTATCATAGGTTATTGGTCTTTCTCTGTCTGGCTTATTTTACTCAGTATGACAATTTCTAGGTCTGTCCATGGGTAACACTTCTTTTTAATGTTTATTTGCAAGTGATAGTTGCATAAAGGGCATATCCTTTAAGAAATGACTACTCTCCCATCGTCTGAGAACCAGTTTTTGAAATCAGAAATGATTACTCTAAGGGGCACTGAATAAATCTTGCAGACTCTAATAATACTTAAATAACAGTTTCCTCCAAGGGCTACATCTAAAAATCTGCATTCTAACTTTTTGTTGTATAAAAAAATGGATTATGGAACTTTGCAAAATGTAAGTTTGGGGTAAGCAAGCATTAAAAAAAAAGCTTATATTACTATCTTCCTGTTCTGTCAGAAGGGGAAGACTGAATATTAGTGATACTTTCAAATCAAACTCCTGGGCTTGGGTGACAAATGTCTGATTTGAGTACTGTCTTACACTTGTGTCCCTTTGGAATATTATAACTCGATAGTTCCCATTACAGCCTGGAGCAGCTCCAGAGCACCCTTCAGAACAAAGAGACTGAATACGTGACGATGACTGAGGAAGTCAAACGAGTCAGAATGTTGGAGTCTAAAGCATTCCAAGAAAAGCAACAACTGAGATCAAAGTTGGAAGAGCTGTATGAAGAAAAAGAGAGAACATGCCAGGTGCATTTCTGTGTTGGTTTTTATGAACAGAGCCGATCAGCATAAGGATGCTGGCTGCGATTGGGCACCCTGTAGTTGAGAGTTGCTCAGAGCATGTAGAGATGTGTGGTCATGAAAGCTGGGAGCCTGGGCTCTGTCTCTCCCTCCCTCTTCTCCTGGAAGGCATGCAGTAATGTTATTTTATTTTATTTTTTTTTTTATTTTTTTTTTTAGTACTGTTATTTTAAATGAAAAATTCAAAGCAGCTCATTTTTACCTTCCCCGGATTGATTTCCCTACAGGAGATGGAAATGTTAAGGAAACAGGTGGAGTGTCTGGCCGAGGAGAATGGAAAGTTGGTGGGTCACCAAAACCTCCATCAGAAGATACAGTACGTAGTGCGGTTGAAGAAGGAAAATGTCAGGCTTACTGAGGTAAACACCTGATTGTTCTAAATAAGCTCATTCTGATTTTTAAATGATTATTTAATTAAAGTTTAATTATTGAATCACTTAACTGCTTGGAAAAAAATTGGCCATTGCTAGTCCAAGCGTAATTTGGTTATCATACCCATGAGATTCTTGTTTACTGTTAAGTAGTTTATCAGTGGAAATTTAAACTTAATGAATGCTGAGAATACTTCTTACTGTAAGAATTAGAGCCTAAATTTTTTTTCTTTTCTTTTCCTTAAAAATTACCAGGAGTCAGAAAAGTTACGTGCTGAAAATTTATTTTTAAAAGAAAGGAAAAAGAATGAGCCATAAAGATCCAGATCAACTGCCTTCCTTGTTGGGAGACTTTTTTTTCCCCTTTTATAAAAGTAAGAGCTACCCATGCCTACTTAGTAGAACTGAATTAAGAGCCATGACTATTAATGGTGTATGTGGGGGCGGCGGGGGGGAGGGGTGGCTGACCCTCAAGTTTCTGAACACTGCATTTGTAAATACCTGTGGCAACTGGCAGTCTGCAGTTAGAGGCTGCCATTTCAAACCTTTTAAGTCACCTATAAATATTGGAAAACCTTTTCCTTTTTAAAATAAAAGCCTGTAACTGAGGCTTTACAGGGAAACAGGGATGTTGGCCAGATTTAATTTTTTCCTTCTATACTGCCATAATCTCCTTTGAATCTTGCATCAGAAACTCTAACAATATACAGGGGTTTCAAAACTTCCAGTGAAGTTAGTGACTCGCAGTGTGTATGGATAGCAAACTTGTTAATATAGATTATTTTTATATTCCTTGAAGTGTTCTCAGGAGCCTTTTTTGTTACTGTAAATATGGCCTTTTTAAAAATATAATAAAATACTTTTAAAATATACATTTTAATAATGTAATTTATAGTGTTCATTCATCATATACTTATTGAGTATATATACTTACTGAGCAGCTACTATATGCCAGGCACTGGTCATCAGTGATCAAAGCCAACAGAAACCCTGCCCTTATTACAGGAAAGAATTGACTCCATGTTGGATCTGTTTCTTTCACTTTAACCTTTGCTTCCTGTTAGTTTTGTTCACTGAAAGGATATTGTCCATACATAATAGCTTGCCTCAGAGAACCCTGTCCCTCTGGCCTGAATGTTAAACCAAAATGCCTTTGTTCAGGATCTTGTCTACCTGTGGATGACTACAGAAAGGAAGGAATTAACACATCCAGGGCTGGCCATTCCAGGAGATATTTGCCAGAATAATGGCCTTTTAACTTTACTTCTTCACCTCCCCCACTCTCTGTTCTATAAAAAAAACCTGGCATCCAGACCCTGATAAGATGGTTGCTTTGAGACATTAGTCTACCATCATCTCAGTCTGCTGGCTTTCCAAATAATCATATTCCTTGCCTCAACACATCATCTCTTGGTTACTTAGTCTGTCATGCAGCGAGCAGAACAAGCTTGGACTCTGTAACACCCTTAAAGAACTTCTGTGTATCAGCACTTTTTATTTATTGGGAGTAACCGACTCGATGGACATGAGTTTGAGTAAACTCCGGGAGTTGGTGATGGACAGGGAGGCCTGGCATGCTGTGATTCATGGGGTCGCAAAGAGTCAGACATGACTGAGGGACTGGACTGAACTGAACTGAATGTTCCGTTTTGTAGACAAGCCACATTTTATTTACTTACCTCTCAGCAGACATTTTGTTACCAGACCAAACTTGGGTTAGCTCACCCACATCTCCGTATGCAATAAAGCCAATCCACTGACACCAGGTTGTGGTGAAGAAAGGTGTAGCGTTCATTGCAGGGCACCAACTCCCCTACAGATTTCAGCAAAGCATTTTTAAAGGTAAGGTGAGGGAGAGGTGTCCCAGGGTTTGTGGTCAGTTTGTGCCCCATTTTCTGATTGGCTTTAGAAAAGGCAGAGGAACCAGAGATCAAATTGCCAACATCCACTGGATCATCGAAAAAGCAAGAGAGTTCCAGAAAAACACCGACTTCTGGTTTATGAACTATGCCAAAGCCTTTGTTTGGATCACAATAAACTGGAACATTCTGAAAGAGATGGGAATACCAGACCTCCTGACCTGCCTCTTGAGAAACCTGTATGCAGCTCAGGAAGCAACAGTTAGAACTGGACATGGAACAACAGACTGGTTCCAAATAGGAAAAGGAGTACGTCAAGGCTGTATATTGTCACCCTGCTTATTTAACTTCTATGCAGAGTACATCATGAGAAACGCTGGGCTGGAGGAAGCACAAGCTGGAATCAAGATTGCCAGGAGAAATATCAATAACCTCAGATATGCAGATGACACCAACCTTATGGCAGAAAGTGAAGAAGAACTAAGGAGCCTCTTGATGAAAGTGAAAGAGGAGAGTGAAAAAGTTGGCTTAAAGCTCAACATTCAGAAGACGAAGATCATGGCATCTGGTCCCATCACTTCATGGCAAATCAATGGGGAAACAGTGGAAACAGTGGCTGACTTTATTTTTGGAGGCTCCAAAATCACTGCAGATGGTGACTGCAGCCATGAAATTAAAAGACGCTTACTCCTTGTGTTAGGACCAAACTGGAGCCAAGATAGGCTCTAAGGGGCAGGCTAAGGTCTGAGTTTTAGTCTCTAGGAAAGCTGAGGCACTGGGAACTCCCACAGGCAGTGTAGCTTGACCAATCAGAAGAAATCCCCGTAGCCCCAGCCTGAGCCAATCAGGAATACCGCACTGGCGCCAGTCCAGATGGGGATGCCAGGTTTAAAAGTCCCGTGGGTGCCTACGGTTTAGCCAATCAGCTATGCTGTTACAGGAATAAAGAACCATCTGTATAAAAGTAAATATGATTCAGAGCTCAGGGCTCTTGTCAAGACTCCACTGCGCTGAATGAGACCTGAGCCCTAGCTCGAGCTAGCAATAAACGCCTTTGTGCGTTTACATTGCTGTGGATGTCTTATTTTCTCAGTTTTGGGAAATCGGACTTTGGGCATAACATTTGGGGGCTTGTCCGGGATCTCTTTAACTGGGAAGAATAACTCCCTCCTGGCAGAAGGGGTATCCTCACTTAGAGGAAAGGTATCCGAACGCCGGTGTCAGTTCTGGTCAGGGGCGGGTTAGTCGCCCTAGCTAGCGTAAGGCCGAGGCCCAGCAGACGCACTGGAAAGCAGCTGGCTTTGCAGGGGAGAGGGAGAGTGCTGCTCCCTCGATCCCGAATCTGGTGGGCAGTGGACGCCCTTCAGTAAGGTAACTTTAGGAGGCGAGAAAACTCAGGGGGCCCAAAGGAAACCTAGTGTTGTGTTCTCGGCCGACGTCTGTTTGTCCTCCGGTTGTCGCGTCTTTTTGTGTGCCGGCATTGTCTCTGCTCTTGGTGTGTTCCTTTTGTTTCCTGTAATTGACCCTGTGATTATGGGTCAGGGAGCTTCTACTCCGTTATCCATCATGACTAACCACTTTTCTGATTTCAAATCTAGGGCACAAAACTTATCATTATTGGTGAAAAAGAGCAGGTTGATAACTTTTTGCTCTTCTAAATGGCCCTCTCTTAATGTCAGATGGCCGCCAGAGGGGACTTTTAGCCTGCCTACCATCCAGGCCGTTAAGGAAAAGGTGCTCGCTCCCAGCCCTTCTGGACATCCGGACCAGACACCCTACATCTTAGTCTGGCAGGATCTGGTGGAAAATCCACCAGCCTGGCTGAAACCCTTCATTCCCCCTTCCCCCACTTCATCAATTCCACAGGTATTTGTCGTGGAGGCATCTAAAGGGGAAGAGCATAAAGATTGCTGTGGCCGGGCAAAGCCAGTACTCCAGGAATCCTCACTATATCCTAACCTAATTGACCAGGAAACCGATCTCTCCCCACCTCCCTATGTACACCCACCTTTACTCGCTCAGGTACTGCAGATATCTTCCAGAGGAACACAAAGAGACGCTGAACCTTTGGCCCCAAACAAGGAAGGGGGCCCTGCTCAAGGGATTTGAGGAAGGACCAGGGGGGTCCTTGGCTTGGCAGACGATGGTAACCCAGAGGCCCCCACCTCAACAGTCCAGGTGTTCCCCGTTCGGGCGGGGCCGGCCCTCCCAGACGGAGAACGAATATACCAATACTGGCCCTTTTCCACTAGTGATCTGTATAATTGGAAAACTCAGACCCCTTCGTCCTCAGAAAAACCCCAGGGCCTCATTGACTTTCTAGAATCTATCCTATTCACTCATAGCCCCACTTGGGATGATTGTCAGCAGCTGTTACAGGTGCTCTTCGCCACAGAAGAACGCGAACAGATTCTGTCGGAAGCATAGAAAAACGTTCCAGGGGTAGATGGAAGACCCACCATGCAGCCTAATTTGATTGATGAGGGATTTCCACTGACGCGACCTCACTGGGATTTTGAGTGCGCTGAAGGTAGGGAGTGTCTCCGAGTGTACCGCCAGACTCTTATGGTTGGCCTCCGAGCAGCCGCCAGGAAACCAATGAATTTGGTCAAGGTAAATTTGGTTAGACAGGAACCGAGAGCCCGGCAGCCTTCCTAGAGAGGTTAATGGAAACTTTCAGACAATACACCCCCATGGACCCACAGGCCGATGAATCACGCGCGGCCGTTATACTAGCATTTGTGACTCAGGCAGCCCCAGACATCAGGAGATAGTTGCAGAAAATAGGCTAGGGGAGCAATCAATACAAGACCTAGTGAGGGCGGCAGAAAGGGTTTTTAATAATAGGGAGACTCCCGAGGAGAGGGAAGAACGGATCAGACGGGAAGAAAGGGAATATAGGGCCGAAGAGAACTGGAAGAATCAGAGAGAACTGGCTCAGATTCTCTTGGCAGGGACCAGACGGGCCCGATCCCCAGGGAACTAAGGACACCAGGGTAAAGGATAAAGGGAGACCAGCCAGGCAGGCGCTGAAAAAGGACCAATGTGCATATTGCAGAGAGCAGGGACATTGGAAGAATGAGTGTCCTAAAAGAAACGGAGTAGGGGGACCGCCCAGGAGAGAGGCACCCTCCCCGGGAGCCCACCTTTTATATACAGGAGAAAATAGTGATTAGGGGAGTCAAGACTCGGCACCCCTCCCCGAGTCCTGGGTAACTGTGGAGGGGAAACTGGTCAGCTTCATGGTAGATACGGGAGCCCAGTACTTGGTCCTCAGTCGCAAAGAGGGACCGATGTCCAAAAAGACTAGCTGGGTACAAGGAGCCACTGGGACAAAACGATATTGCTGGACTACTAAACTTAGTCAGGTGGACTTAGGGACCCAGCAAGTGTCTCACTCCTTTCTAGTGATACCGGAGTACCCAGTACCCTTGCTAGGAAAGGATCTGTTATCCAAGGTCGATGCGCAGATCCACTTCACCCACGGGAGGATATCGGTTACGGATGGGACCGGACATCCAGTTCACATCCTGTCCCTCGCACTGGAAAATGAATACCAACTGTACCAGCCGGGACCCCCCCTCCTCCCCCGGCTGTGGACCCTACCGTGCAACCTTGGATTCAAAAATATCCTTTGGCCTGTGCAGAAACGGCAGGGGTAGGACTAGCGAAACAGAGACCCCCCCCGACCCGTTATTGTTGAACTGAAAGCGGATGCCACCCCTATACGGGTGAAGCAGTACCCCATGAGTCAGGAGGCCCGACGAGGAGTCGCGCCACACATACAACGGCTCCTGAAGGCAGGAATTCTCAGAAGGTGTTGATCCCCATGGAATACCCCCCTACTACTGGTGAGAAAGCCTGGGGGAATGGATTTTAGGCCAGTCCAGGATGTTCGTGAGGTCAACAAGCGGGTGAGTGACATTCATCCCATGGTCCCCAATCCGTACACTCTTTTGAGTGGCCTGCCGCCGGACTGTGTCTGGTACACAGTTCTGGATCTGAAAGATGCTTTTCTCGGTTTGCCTCTGGCCCCTAAAAGCCAAGAGATCTTCGCTTTTGAATGGGCTGACGAGGACAGCCAAACCACAGGACAGCTAACCTGGACTCGCCTCCCACAGGGATTCAAAAATTCACCAACATTGTTCAACGAGGCCTTGGGTGAAGCCCTCCGTGAGTATCGGGCTGATCACCCCGATGTGCTGTTGCAGTATGAGGATGACCTTATGTTGGCTGCTACTACCCAGGGGGCATGCCTAGAGGCAACAGGTGACCTCCTCCAGACTGGGGACATTAGGATACAGGGCTAGTGCGAAAAAAGCCCAAATAGCTAGACAGGAGGTCCCTTACTTAGGGTATAAGATAAAGCAGGGGCGGAGATGGCTAACACAGGCCATGAAGGAGACTATTTTGCAGATCCCCGAGCCAGCAATTCCCCGCCAGGTGAGAGAGTTTCTTGGGACTGTTGGGTACTGCAGGCTGTGGATCCTGGGGTTCGCCGAAAAGGCCCGGCCACTATATGAAGGAAGTAGGGAGAGTAAAAACTGGACTTGGACAGAGCCAATGAGACAGGCATTTCAAGAACTCCGGCAGGCTCTGCTAGAAGCCCTGGCCCTTGCTCTCCCTAACCCATCTAAGCCTTTTCAACTGTTTGTGGATGAAAAACAGGGAGTAGGAAAGGGAGTCCTGACACAACAATGGGGGCCTTGGAGGCGACCCGTAGCCTACCTCTCAAAAAGACTGGACCCGGTGGCCGCTGGGTGGCCACCCTGCCTCCGAATCACTGCAGCCACTGCTCTCCTGGTCCATGATGCCGACAAGTTAACCTATGGACAGCGGCTCCTGGTCTACACTCCCCATGCCATTGAAGGGATTCTCAAGCAGCCACCGGGTAAGTGGATCTCCAATGCCTGCTTGACCCATTACCAGGCCTTGCTGCTGGATACCCGCCGGATACACTTTCAGACGCCCTGCTTCCTGAACCCGGCCACTCTCCTGCCCGCCCCGGAGCAAGACGGCCCCTTCCACAATTGTGGTGAGATATTGGCAGATGTGGCAGCCATACGGAAAGACCTAAAAGACGTGCCCTTAAAAGACAGTGAACTAGTGTGGTTTACAGATGGAAGGAGTTTTGTGAGAGACGGACAGAGAAGGGCAGGGGCAGCAATTGTTGATGACTCAGGAAGGGCTATCTGGGCTGAAGCTCTGCCCCCTGGAACATCCGCTTAAAAAGTAGAAGTAATAGCCTTGATACAGGCACTGGAAAGGGTGGAAGGAAAAAAGGTCACCATTTATACCGACAGCCGGTATGCATTTGGCACAGTGCATATTCAGGGCCCAATATATAAAGAGCGGGGGGTTTTGACAGCAGAGGGAAAGGAAGTTAAAAACTTACCTGAGATCCGCAGACTCCTAGCAGCAGTCCGCCGGCCTCTAGCAGTGTCCATAGTACATGTCCTGGGGCACCAAAAGGGAGAGGATATCAAGGCTCGAGGCAACGGTGCCACCGATGTGGCAGCTTGCGAGGCAGCTGTCAGAGACTGCAAAGCCAACATACTGACTGTGGGATTGCCACCCCCGGGAATGGGAACCCTGCCCCCGACTCCCGGGTACTCCTCCTCTGATCTGAATTGGATTCAAGAAAATACCAAACGTCCTGTGAGTGGAGACGGATGGTATCGGACCAAAATGACAACCTGTTGCTTCCGGCTGACTTGGGTCGACACCTTTGCACGCACCTATATCAGACCACCCATCTAGGGGAGAAAAAGACTCTAGCACTTCTACAGACAGCGCGTCTGCGGTTTCCCCAACACAAGACATAGTCCGTGCCTGCAAGGCGTGCCAGATGATGAGATCAGGAAAAGGACAGCATACGAGTATAAGGTACCGGGGAGAGAGGCCAGGACAACAGTGGGAGATAGATTTTACGGAGGTAAGGCCAGGCAAGTATGGGTACCGTTACCTGTCCTGGTTGATACTTTCTCTGGGTGGGTGGAGGCATACCCCACTAAGAGGGAAACAGCAGTAATGGTGGCTAAAAAGCTCCTAGAGGAGATAGTGCCTAGGTTTGGGCTGCCGGTAACTATTGGCTCTGATAACGGACCTGCTTTTGTGAGTCAAATTGTTCAGGGAGTGGCCTCAGCCCTGGGGACCAAGTGGAAACTGCATTGCAAATACAATCCCCAAAGCTCAGGGCAGGTAGAAAGAATGAATCGGACTCTAAAAGAAACTTTGGCAAAACTGGCAATAGAGACTGGCAGGGACTGGGTGACTCTCCTTCCCTTCGCTCTCTTCCGAGCGCGTAATACACCCTACAAGTTGAACCTGACCCCCTTTGAAATTGTTTATGGGGGTCCCCCTCCCGTATGCCCTACCTTTGAGGGAAAAATCAAGCCGCCTCCTTCGTTGCGGCAGTTCCAAGCTATACTGGCTTTAAGCAAGGTGCATGTGCACATCTGGACTTTGGTCAAAGAAATCCATGAAGGCCAAGGGAAGGGGACAATCCCTTCACACAACATTGGTCCGGGGGACTGGGTTTGGGTCAAACGACATCAGTCCAAAACATTAGAACCCAGGTGGAAGGGGCCTTATGTTGTTGTTCTTACTACCCCCACTGCCTTGAAGGTCGACGGCATTGGGCCCTTGGTGCACTGTAACCACGTACGCCGTGCCACTCAAGACGAACAAGAGGCAGCCCGAGAAGAGTGGAAGGTGACACCACATCTCTTAAATCCTCTAAAATTGAAGCTCATCCGGCAGCAGGTCCCAGACGAATCGCTTTGATCCTCCTGATAGTGGCCTACTACGTTCCTGGGACAGCCAGCCACAACCCGCACCAGCCTGCCAAAATCACCTGGACACCTCAGAACAGACTGACTCGGGAGGTACTCAATTCGACCACCGGAATTCACCCCCCAACACTTGGTGGCCGGATCTGTACTTTAGCCTGGGGAAACTGATCCACAGTGGTTGGGAGGGAACATGGCTGAGGGACTACGGATTCTGGGCATGCCCTGGACACGTGAAAAACAATTGGGGAACTTGCGGGGGCCTACAACATTACTTCTGTAAGTCTTGGAGCTGTGTGACCTCCACTGACGGGGCAGCAAAATGGGAGGTGGGGAACCGGGACTTGGTCAACTTTTTGTTTGTCTATCCCCTGCCCTATCCCCTAGACATAATCGAAGACAGAGCCCGGAACACACCCTGGCACAAGATTGATCAGGTGAAAATAATATTCGATCAGGAGTTGGCTAAGCAGGCGAGGTCTTGGGTTTCCGGGTTATCTTGGGGTTTCCAGCTCAACGTCAGGTGGCCCGGCCCATACCCTGGAGGGATTTTAGTTATTAGCCAGACAGTGGAACCCATCCGGATCCAAAGTGTAGGCCCTAATCAGGTCGAGAATCCAGGCCCACAGAAAGTAACTAAGGCATACCCGACTCAGAGGGCTATGACACTGAGCCCTACGCCCTTTGTCTCCCGACCGGGGAACCAGAACAATGAGACAGAGGCCCCTGGCTCCTCGACCCCCATCCCTGACTCAAAAACGTCAGACCCATTATGGACTCTAGTTAAGGCAGCCTTTACAACCTTAAATCAGTCTAACCCAAATGCAGCTAACTCCTGTTGGCTCTGTTATACTCTCTACCCTCCCTTTTATGAAGCAATAGGCTTAAATGTTTCTTACAACCTGTCCAACAGCACAGATCCACCTCAATGTCACTGGGGAGAACGTAGGGTCGGTCTCACTATGAGAGAAGTTTTGGGAAGGGGACTTTGCTTAGGTAAAGTTCCACCTAAAAAAACTCCCTTGTGCGCCCAAACGGCCAATCTCACAAGATTAGATAAAACAAAATGGATTGTGCCTGAGGCAGGTGGATGGTGGGTCTGTTCACATACCCACGCTGACTCCGTGTTTACATGCATCAGTTTTTAATCAGAGTAAAGAGTTTTGTGTATTGGTGGCTGTAATGCCCAAAATCTTATATCACCCTGAAGAAGTTATGTACAACTATTGGGCTGGGGAGACAACAAATCAGTTGGGAGGGAGCAGAGTTATGAGAGAGCCCATCACGGCCATCACATTAGCAACCATGTTCAGTCTTGGGATTGCCGGAGCAGGAACTGGGATAGCTGCCCTGTCTCTCCAAGGTCAAGGGTTCACTTCCTTGCGGGCAGCTGTAGATGAAGACATTACACGGATAGAAGAATCAATTAGTCACCTAGAAAAATCACTAACTTCCCTGTCCGAGGTTGTCCTACAAAATCGAAGGGGGTTAGATCTGATTTTCCTACAACAAGGGGGAATCTGCGCGGCTCTGGGAGAAGAATGTTGTTTTTACGCAGACCACACCGGGGTAGTAAGAGAATCTATGGCCAGAGTGAGGGAGGGGCTAGCCCAACGAAAAAGAGAGCGAGAGGCCCAGCAGGGATGGTTTGAATCCTGGTTCCAACAGTCAACGCTGATTTCCACCCTGGTGGGCCCTCTCATAGTGCTATTATTAATACTCACCTTTGGCCCATGTATCCTAAATAAGCTTGTAACCTTTGTAAAACAGTGTATCAATACCGTCCAGCTATTCATACTCAGGCAACAATATCAGGCCTTGTCCCAAAATAAAGAGGAAGATTCCTCTATATGATCAAAGGACAGGGGGGAATGTTAGACAAAACTGGAGCCAAGATAGGCTCTAAGGGGCAGGCTAAGGTCTGAGTTTTAGTCTCTAGGAAAGCTGAGGCACTGGGAACTCCCGCAGGCAGTGTAGCTCGACCAATCAGAAGAAATCCCCGTAGCCCCAGCCTGAGCCAATCAGGAAAACCCAGCCCGCGCCAGTCCAGATGGGGATGCCAGGTTTAAAAGTCCCGCAGGTGCGTACGGTTTAGCCAATCAGCTATGCTGTTACAGGAACAAAGAACCATCTGTATAAAAGTAGATGTGATTCAGAGCTCGGGGCTCTTGTCAAGACTCCACTGCGCTGGATGAGACTTGAGCCCTAGCTCGAGCTAGCAATAAACCCCTTTGTGTGTTTGCATTGCTGTGGATGTCTTAGTCCCTCAGTTTTGGTAAATCGGACTTCAGGCATAACACTTGGAAGGAAAGTTATGACCAACCTAGACAGCATATTAAAAACCAGAGACATGACTTTGCCAACAAAGGTCCATCTAGTCAAGGCTATGGTTTTTCCAGTGGTCATGTATGGATGTGAGAGCTGGACTATAAAGAAAGCTGAGCACCGAAGAATTGATGCTTTTGAACTGTGGTGTTGGAGAAGACTCTTGAGAGTCCCTTGGACTGCAAGGTGATCCAACCAGTCCATCCTAATGGAGATCAGTGCTGGGTGATCATTGGAAGGAAAGATGCTAAAGCTGAAACTCCAGTACTTTGGCCACCTCATGTGAAGAGCTGACTCATTTGAAAAGACCCTGATGCTGGGAAGGATTGAGGGCAGGAGGAGAAGGGGATGACAGAGGATGAGATGGTTGGATGGCATCACCGACTCAATGGACATGAGTTTGGGTAAACTCCAGGAGTTGGTGATGGACAGGGAGGACTGGCGTGCTGCGGTTCATGGGGTTGCAAAGAGTCAGACTCAACTGAGCGACTGACTGAATGGAACTCTGATTGACTGATTGTGAGGTAACAGGGTCCTATCACATCACATTATCAATCCTTAGATGCCAGAAGGTCGGGGGCTATGCACTCATGGTCATTAATTCCTTCCATTTAGCAGGGGGTTTGGCATCTATAAAACACCTCAGGAAATATGCCATCAGATCCTATTATCTAGGTACTTAGGGAGGAGCTAAAGCAGAGGAAGGGTCTATCCTCGGAAGGCCCTTTAGAGTCCCGCTCAGTTATAAGTTGAACTGTTGGCAGTTGGAAGCTACTAAGAATAATGCTGCTATAAATACTTCCATGTAAGTCTTGGTGTGAAAATACGTTTCACATCTCTTGAGATATATAGAGGTGAAATCGCTGGGTCATCTGGTGAGTGTGTGTTTAACTTTTAAAGATACTGCCTGTTTTCTAAATGTACCGTTCGACTGTGCTTTTTTATGTTTCCACCAGTAGGGTGTTCCAGTTTCTCCACATCTTCACCCACACTTGTTACTGTCAGGTTTTTACTGTAGTCATCTTCTCAGGTGTGAAGTAGTGTATCACTTACATTTTCCTCAAGACTAATGATGTTGAACAGTTTCTACACATGATAAACAGTAAAATTTAAAAATATATATATACTATAATATGCATGAACCTTGGGGGAAAAAAAATAATAAGTGAAAGAAGAGGGACCCAAAAGAACACATATGATTCTATTTATGTGAATGTCCATAAAAGTGACAGAAAGCAAATAATTGGTTGCATGGAGGTGGGAGTGGGAATTTCTGTATGGGCAAAAGGAAACTTTGGGATATTATGGAAATGTTGTAAATCAGGTTTTTGGAGCTGATTGTACAACTCCATAAAATTGCTAAAAATGAAACTACCTGCACTATAGGTTAATTTTATAGTTTGTAAATTATACCTCAGTCATGCTGCAGAAAAAAAAAAATTTAGAAAATTAATGCAGGGACTTCTCTAGTGGTCCAGTGGTTAAAAATCCACCTTCCAATGTTGGGGACGTTAGTTCAAACCAGGGTCAGAGAACTAAGATCCCACATGCTGTGGGGCAGCTTAAGCCTGTGCGCCACAACTAGTGAACCCATGAGCTCTGGAGTCCCTGCACCAAAATGAAAGATCCTGTATGTCACAGGAAGACCTTATGTGCTGCAACTACATCCTGATGCAGAAAAAATAACAAATAAATAAATAGAAACTGATGTATGGTTGAATTCTCAACAGATAATACTAGTAAATCCCCAAGAGACAGAAATGAAAAACGAACAAAAATTCAGTGTAAGGTCACATACAGACACTGACTGCCCTAGAGGTGGGAGAACGTAGTGCAGTGAGGCTGGCAATAAAGAAACGTGAATCTTATCACCTCCTGAAATAAAAGTCACATTTTATAGCAAGACAAGAAAAATATAATAAACAAATCTTTGTTCTTTGACATCTTTTGCCCTGATTCTGCATTGTGTGGCAGCCAAACCTTCCCCATTGACATAAATGGCTGCTCAACCATAAAAGGCAATATTCTATCATCAGGAAGACAACTCCTTGAAATAATATTCCATTTTGATTTCATAAGGGATCACATGGTGTTTAGTTCTCGGTTATCTAAACTGTCAATAATACATCGTTTGATGTACAGCCCTCTTCAAAATCATATAACTGTGCCTTGACTTTTAACAGGTAGAACAGTTCTCAGCTTTCTGAGATGTTTTAACCACATTATAAATCCTCAATTATGGCTCTACCAAAATTTTCCGTTTCTTTTCTAGATTGATTTATTCATCAACAATCTGTATGTGTTCCCCAGGGCTGCTGCAACGACTGGATGGCTTAAAACAACAAATTTATTTTTGCACAGTTCTGGAGACTGGAGGTTCAAAGTCAGGGTGTTGTCAAGACTGAGGGCTCCAGAGGAGAATCTGTTTCATTCCTCTCTTGTGGTGTTGCCAGCAACCCTTGGCATCCCTTGGTTTTTTGTTGTTTTTTTTTTTTTCATTGTCACATGTCAGTTTATTGAGGAATTTGTGATGCTAAAGGTTAATCCTACTCACTTGATTACTTTTCATGATGTCAAATAAATTCCAAAGGCTATAAGCCATGATGTTTCACAATTACTTTTCCCATATTCAGGAAACACAAAATTCAAAGAAATGTTTGAGTGAATCTGAAAATTGCCCTCATCCTATCTTTTTTCAAAAGGTGGTAATTAAGGGTTCAGAAGTACAGTAGCAAGGAGGAAGGATGAAAGTGGGACATGAAGAAGGCAGATATTTTTGCTCAATTTCACTTTCAAAGGTTCAAATCTAAGTTTTTTTTTAACATGTTTTGCACCAAAAAAGGAATCAATACTTTTCATTCCACTCTTGTCAACTTTAGCCAGAGCCTTCTGAGCTGCGGTCCTTCTGCTATTTTCCTTTACAGTCTTGAAATCTTTGGAGTAGACTTAGTGTAAACTTAGTGTAAACTTAGTAAACTTAGTGTAATCTGATAACTTTGCTTTCTTTGATGGAGGGTTCGGCACTGAAGCTGGAGGTTCTGGAAGCTTTAAATATTTAGATGTCATCACTTAATTGTTTAGGGATATAATCAGGTATCAGACCATGGGCATAACAAACATAATCCTCGTCCTTGTCCCTGGAAACCTGGCCACCAGAGAAGAATGCAGTAGACTGTACCCAGGCACTGATATTTACCTTATTGGTTTTTAATGCTGCCATAGTCTGATTAGCCTTTTTTCCTAGCCATTTTAAGGTCTTCTCTTTGCTGTACTTGTAGTATTTCTTCATATCTATTTCTTTTTCTTCTGTCACATGTCGAAGTCACTTCTCAAGTTCAGGAAGTTTCAGCAACAAGATGCTATCTGGGAACATGTCATCCATCACAACTTGATCCAGGGGCTGAAACTTCCCCTCTTTATCAGCCTTTATAAGATAGTAGAGAAGCAGAAACAGTGGGTCCATAGGTGTGGCAAAGTGAAGAAGACCTCCTGATAGAACTGATTCATTTATAAACCAAGAATGTTTTTTTTTTCCTTGAAAACTTTTATTTCAAAAGCTGCAGTAGACACATATTGAACAAGTAAATGGCTCCTTCCCCTGAACATGGGTTAGCCAGTTTTACAAACATAAGCCCACTTTTCATCTTCTTTGAAGTATCCTTTAAATATTCCCTAATCCTGGCAGCCGCTAATCTGTTTTCCATCTCAAAAATGTTGTCATTTTGAGGATGCAGGGAGCAGGAACATGTGCTGCCAGGCGTGAGCCCCGTCCCTGCTGTTGGCACCGCTGGCCATGCCGCTCGTCTGCTCCCGGCGGCCACAGGCCTCAGCCCTCGGTGGCAAATGGCAGGAGAAGGTCCCTTGGTTCTTTGATGTATGGTTCCAGTCTCTGCTTCTGTGGCCACGTGGCTTTCTCCCACCTCTGTCTCCTTTTTATTTTGTAATGGAGGGTAATTGCTTTATAGAATTTTGTTTTCTGTCAAACAACATGAATCAGCCATAGGTGTACATATGTCCTTCTAAGAATACTAGTCAGAGTAGGACTCACTCTAATGACCTTAATTTGCCTACATTTGCAATGACTCTGAGGCAAGAGATAGATGGGCCCCAGGCTCAGCAGCTGGAATTGTTCCCCGTGGACAGATACTCCAAAGTAGCAGGATTTAGAGAAGAGTTGAGCCCTGCCCAGATAAAGAGACCGCGAATTTCTCATTCTCAAGGTCAGTGAGACCTTCCCAACTATACATGCACAGAAAGGTTCCTCGGAGGTCAAAAGGGAGGGGGCATCACCTCATGTAAGTGATATCAACCTACCCATAGGCCTCTTCCCTAGAACCCTTCTTGGCTAAGAGGCATGTGCTCACACATGAGAGGCCCCTGAGATACACCAGGTATATACCTTGCTCTGCCTGGTATATACTCATTTCAGGCAAAGCAAGATGATTGGCCACATAAAAGCCAGAAAAAATGCCCCATAAAAGTGATTCCAACTACCATGAAGGTTACTGCTGCAGCCTGGAGCTATGGCACTCTGGCTGGCAACAGAAATCCTGCTTCAAGCCACTGCAGGATGAGAAAACTCCGTTTCCAAATAAGGTCACATTCACAAGTACTGGGGATGAAGACTTCAAAACGTCTTTTTAGGGGCCACAATTCAATACATAAAGTCAATCAGATCAAGGAAAAGGAGATAAAGCCTTAGGCCAGCTCAGGACGGAGTTAGAGCTGAGTTTTGCAAAAAGCCAAAACTGGAGGAATGCCAGGCCCTTAAGTCATCCTGACAACTCTGCTGCCTGGAACAGGCCTGGCCCAGAGTGTATATTATTATTAGCTCATTTGTTTAACTGAGAAATGGACAGAGTGAAGAGAAGACGAGACTGGGGGAAGGTTGGACAGAAGGCAGAAGACACAAGAGATTCACTCCCTAGGTCATCACAGGCCTCACCCATCCTTCCTGACTCACTGTAACAGGTTTGGGGAATTTTGCACATTCATATCCCCTCCCTGGCCCCTGCAGCCTCTTAAATTTGTGACTTTGACCCCTGAAGTTGAGGGAGAGTTCGAGTGGGTCTCCCAGAACTCAATGGGTCATCTTTTGTTCATTAGCCATCTCTGAGGTTTGTTTTCATTCCTTTTTAAATAAATGCAGGATAAGGTATTCCTTGCCCTCCACAGTCCCAGTTCAGGGTGCTCTAGTTAACATCATGGTATTAGTAAGTTTCTTAATTTTATCTTATCACTCAAAACATTTGTAGCATCGGTAATGGGCTGCTTACAATATTGGGCACTGGGACATCTGGGCCTTTTGAATTGTCAGAAGCCTTAACCCAAGTCCGCTTTCTTGCTGAGTCTGCAGGTCTCTGGCACTCTGCCCAAGCATATCTAAGGCGCATGTAGATCTCTGGGGAGTCTTCAGTCTGATTGAACAGATGTGGGGCGACACCTGGGAGGGAAAGCCCGTAATGACACCGAACGACAAGGATTGAAACTGCTAGGCCACGAAGAGTTATCCCACAACAGCAACCACAGTACCACAGTCGACCTCATACATCTGGCCAGGAGTGTTCTGCGCAGTTAAACCTAACGCGGAAAGCAGCATACCCATACCCGGGAGGCAAGGCTCCCGGCGTCTCTGCCGGCGACCGCCCCTTGAGCCCCTCGCTGAGCCTCTATTGGCCACCCAACCAACGTGAGCGTCCCGCCACGTGGGGCCGCCGTCCAATCGCTGAGCTCTCTTGATCTAGCCTGAAGTCTGTCGCGGCGGGCGCACACGTGGCAGGAAGGCCGAAGGCCGATTGGGATTAGCTGCCTTCCCAGACGCCTCCCCGGGATTCTCCCAGCACCTCCTGCTGCGTGGAGCGATGTGGTGCTGCTTCTGGGAAGTATTCAAGTTCCTGTGCACCCAGGGCACATTCGGTTCGCTGAAGCTGGCCTTTGGAAACAAGGTGGAGCCTGGGCGCCCGGGGCTGTCTAGTGGGGAAGGCGGAGGAGGGGCGCTGCGGGGCTCGGGGGGCGGGGCTGAAGTGGGGCTGGGGACGCCGAGAAGCGGGAGCAGGAGAGTATATGTCGACTCGAAGTCGCCAAATCTTCATCCATTGTAGGTGGGAAGAGATTTCGGAGACTGAGGCTTGTTCTTTTAGCTGGAAGGTAAAATTTGCTCTCCAGTTGGGATAGTCTTATTTCGAGGAAGACGCACACCTACCTGCAGTCTCTCATTTTAAGCCCTTTTGCCTGAACACTACTTTCCACGTGACTCAAGGTGAGAAGCCTGTTGCCCATCTCTCGCTGGTAAAAATCTTTGTCTTTGCGCCGGGTGTTAGTTGCGGCACGGGGATTAGTTGCAGCAACTAAAAGAAAAACAAAAACACCTTGGGAATTTGGGATATCTTGAGTAGAAGGGAAGACTGAACGAAATGTTTTGGACATTCCTCCGAAGCTGAGAATTCCGAAACTGGCTCCCCACTTCTGCAGAGGTGTGACTTTTTTGCCTCTCGCATCACGAGTCATAGGCCAGCTTCTCCTTGTTTCCTTGTATCTGCGTACGCGGGGTTAGGCTGTGACCTGGGCAGTAGGCAGTCTGATTCTTGAGATTTAAAGCTTACTTTGGGCTAATCCAGCGGGAGCTGCTTCAGGTTGAGGTCAGTATCCTGTAGAGGTTAGTATCTTGCTTGAAGTTAGTATCTTGGGTGAAATCCTTGGAGGGAGTGAGTGACCGGGATGAGCCGTGAGCTGTTCTTGTCTTCTCATTTGGGCACCAGGCCTTCATAGGCCTTTGAATGAACAGGCTGCCGCTGGCACATAAGTAGAGTGACAAAATACAGCCTGTTATGCTCCTTTCCCAATTTTGAACCAGTCCTTGTTCCATGTCCAGTTTTGTTGCTTCTTGACCCACATACAGGTTTCTCAGGACAGGTAAGGTGGTCTGGTCTTCCCATCTCTTTAAGAATTTTCCACAATTTGTTGTGAACCATGTAAAGGCTTTAGTGTGGTCGGTGTGGTAGAAGTAGAGGTTTTCCTTGAATTCCTTTCCTTTCTCTATGATACAACCAATGTTGGCAATTTGTTCATCTGGAAGTTCTTAGTTCATGTACTGCCAAAGCCTAGCTTGAAAGATTTTGAGTATAACCTTACTTGCATGTAAAATGAACACAATTGTATAGTAGTTTGAACATTCTTTGGCATTGCCCTTCTTTGGGATTGGAATGAAAACTGACCTTTCCCAGTCCTGTGGCCACTGCTGAGCTTTCCAAATTTACTGACTTTCTGCGTGCAGCACTTTAACAGCATCATTTTAAGGATTTTAAGTAGCTCAGCTGAATTTCCTCCCCTAACTTTGTTCATAGTAATGCTTCCTAAGGCCCACTTGACTTCACTGTCCAGGATGTCTGACTAGGTTAGTGACCACACCATCATGGTTATCTGGGTTATTAAGACCTTTTTTGTATAGTTCTTCTGTGTATTCTTGCCACCTCTTCCTAATATCTTCTGCTTCTGTTAGGTCCTTACCATTTCTGTCCTTTACTGTGTTCATCCTTGCATGAAAAGTTCCCTTGGTAGCTCTAATTTTCTTGAAGAGATCTCTAGTCTTTCCCATTCTATTGGTTTCCTCTATTTCTTTGCATTCTTCACTCAGGAAGGCTTTCTCGTCTCTTCCTGCTATTCTCTGGAACTCTGCTTTCAGGTAGGTCTACGTTCCCCTTTCTCCTTTGGCTTTAACTTCTCTTCCTGCCTCAGTTATTTGTAAAGCCTCCTCAGACAGCCACTTTGCCTTCTTGCGTTTCTTTTTCCTTGGGATAGTTTTGGTCACTGCCTCCTGTACAGTGTTCTGGACCTCCATCCTTAGTTCTTCAGACACCCTATCAGATCTAATCCCGTGACTATTTATCACCTCCACTGTATAATCATAAGGGATTTGATTTGGGTCATACCTTTATAGTCTAGTGGTTTCCCCTACTTTCTTCAATTTAAGTCTGAATTTGGCAATAAGGAGTCCATGATCTGAGCCATAGTAAGGTCCAGGTCTTGTTTTTGCTGCAATTAATCGATCTGATTTCGGTGTTGACCATTTAGTGATGTCCATGTGTAGAGTCATCTCTTGTGTTGTTGGAAGAGAGTGTTTGTTATGACCCAATGTGTTCTCTTGGCAAAACTCTGTTAGCCTTTGCCCTGCTTCATTTTGTACTCCAAGGACAAACTTGCCTGTTACTCCAGGTATCTCTTGACTTCCTACTGTTGCATTCCAGTCCCCTGTAATGAAAAGGACATCTTTTTATTTTTTGGTGTTAGTTCTAGAAGGACTTCTGGGTCTTCATAGTATCATTCAACTTCAGCTTCTTCGGTGTTAGTGGTTGGGGCATAGACTTAGATTACTGTGATGTTGAGTGCTTTGTATCTTATATCATGTGAATGTCAGTCAAAATCGTCTGTTCGTTGCCTGCACCTTCATTCCGTGAGTAGCTTCAAGTGTGATGCTCACCGAACTCCAATCTCTCGGGGCTTCCGTGTCTGAGAGCCCTCTCAGCTCTCCTGAGCCTGACGGCTGGACTCGGGTCTCCTTCCATGATCCCTGCAAGAAAGAGGACCATCTTAGCCATCAGGCTGGGCTTGAGAAGGGCCGTCCCCAGGCGGGCCCCTCCTCCCCATGCATGTGGCATGCCATTGCTCTCCTCCACCACTTGCTGTAGTTGACAGAGGAGCTTTCTAGGGTGCTTTTGTGGCTCCTAGTGACTGGGCTCTGGTCCAGCCCACCTCTCCAGCTTCTCCCTTGCTGCCTCCCTCACACTCCTGCTCACCATGCTTGCATTACCCCCACGTCTGCATCTCAGCAGTTGTCATGTCCACTCCTGTCATCCCACCTCCATGCTTTTGTGCTTTTTCTTTTGCCTTGGATTCCCTCCCCCTTCCCCTCTCCCTGGAAACCTCCTGGTCATCCTTCCAAACCCCCAGGGAACTATGTGCTGCTCCTTCTGAGCTCCCACAGGGACCAAGGCCAAGCTATGATATACAGACTTGATAAGCCCCACTTTGACACACTGAATCCTCCAGGTTGGATCTCCATGCAGTCCAAGGGACTCTCAAGAGTCTTCTCCAACACCAGAGTTCAAAGCATCAATTCTTCGGCGTTCAGCTTTCTTTATAGTCCAGCTCTCACATCCATACATGACCACTGGAAAAACCATAGCCTTCACTAGACGGACCTTTGTTGGCAAAGTAATGTCTCTGCTTTTTAATATGCTGTCTAGGTTGGTCATAACTTTTCTTCCAAGGAGTAAGTGTCTTTTAATTTCATGGCTGCAATCACCAACTGCAGTGATTTTGGAGCCCCCAGAGTAAAGTCTGACACTGTTTCCACTGTTTCCCCATCTATTTCCCATGAAGTGATGGGACCGGATGCCATGATCTTCGTTTTCTGAATGTTGAGCTTTATGCCAACTTTTTCACTCTCCTCTTTCACTTTCATCAAGAGGCTCTTTAGTTCCTCTTCACTTTCTGCCAGAAGGATGGTGTCATCTGCATATCTGAGGTTATTGATATTTCTCCTGGCAATCTTGATTCCAGCTTGTGTTTCTTCCAGTCCAGGGTTTCTCATGATGTACTCTGTATATAAGTTAAATAAGCAGGGTGACAATATACAGCCTTGACATACTTCTTTCCCGATTTGGAACCGGTCTGTTGTTCCATGCCCAGTTCTAACTGTTGCTTCTTGACCTGCATACAGATTTCTCAGGAGGCAGGTCAGGTGGTCTGTTATTCCTATCACTTTAAGAATTTTCCACAGTTTGTTGTAATTCACATAGTCAAAGGCTTTGGCATAGTCAATAAAGCAGAAGTAGATGTTTTTCTGGAACTCTCTTGCTTTTTTGATGATCCAGTGGATGTTGGCAATTTGATCTCTGGTTCCTCTGCCTTTTCTAAATCCAGCTTGAACATCTGGAAGTTCACGGTTCAAGTACTGCTGAAGCCTGGCTTGGAGAATTTTGAGCATTACTTTACTAGCGTGTGAGATGAGTGCAATTGTGCAGTAGTTTGAGCATTCTTTGACATTGCCTTTCTTTGGGATTGGAATGAAGACTGACCTTTTCCAGTCCTGTGGCCACTGCTGAGTTTTCCAAAATGGCAGCCCACTCCAGTGTTCTTGCCTGGAGAATCCCAGCGATGGCGGAGCCTGGTAAGCTGCCATCTGTGGGATCACACAGAGTCGGACACGACTGAAGTGACTTAGCAGCAGCAGCAGCTGGCATATTGAGTGCAGCACTTTCACAGCATCATCTTTTAGGATCTGAAATAGCTCAACTGGAATTCCATCACCTCCACTAGCTTTGTTCGTAGTGATGCTTCCTAAGGCCCACTTGACTTCGAATTCTAGGATGTCTGGCTCTAAGTGAGTGATCACACCATCATGATTATCTTGATCATGAAGATGTTTTTTGTATAGTTCTTCTATGTATTCTTTACACCTCTTCTTAATATCTTTTGCTTCTGTTAGGTCCATGCCATTTCTGTCCTTTATTGAGCCCATCTTTGCATGAAATGTTCCCTTGGTATCTCTAATTTTCTTGAAGAGATCTCTAGTCTTTCCCATTCTATTGTTTTTCTCTATTTCTTTGCACTGATCACTGAGGAAGGCTTTCTTATCGCTCCTTGCTATTCTTTGGAACTCTGCATTCAAATGGGAATATTATTCCTTTTCTCCTTTGTGTTTCACTTCTCTTCTTTTCACAGCTATTTGTAAGGCCTCCTCAGGCAACCATTTTGCCTTTTTGCATTTCTGTTTCTTGGGGATGGTCTTGATCCCTGCCTCCTGTACAATGTCACGAACCTCTGTCCATAGTTCATCAGGCACTCTGTCTATCAGATCTAATCCCATGAATCTATTTGTCACTTCCACTGTATAATTATAAGGGATTTGATTTAGGTCATACCTGAATGGTCTAGTGGTTTTCCCTACTTTCTTTAAGTCTGAATTTGGCAATAAGGAGTTCATGATCTGAGCCACAGTCAGCTCCTGGTCTTGTTTTTGCTGATTGTATAGAGCTTCTCCATCTTTGGCTGCAAAGAATATAATCAGTCTGATTTTGATACTGACCATCTGATGATGTCCATGTGTAGAGTCTTCTCTTGTGTTGTTGGAAGAGAGTGTTTGCTATGACTAGTGTGTTCTCTTGGCAAAACTCTGTTAGCTTTTGCCCTGCTTCATTCTGTACTCCAAGGCCAAATTTGCCTGTTACTCCAGGTGTTTCTTGACTTCCTACTTTTGCATTCCAGTCCCCTATAATGAAAAGGACATGCACATTTTAGGGGTGAGGAAACTCAGTCTCAGAGAGGTTGAGTGATTTGCCCAACGTCACACAGATAATGAATGCCCAAATCACTAGGTCAGACCAAGACTGTGTGGCTCCAGGGTTTGGTGCTCTGAACCGCTCTGCCTATCCTGCTCCCCTCACCAGCACATTAAAGCCCTGGGGAGGTCCTGTGGAAGAGGAGCCTGTTTTGCGTTTTCTACCAGCATTCTTCAGGTCTCAGAACTCTTCCTTCACCAGTCACCTCCTACCCCTTTGAGGGTCCCTGATGCTCCCAGGAACAATCTTCAGGTCTCCCTGATCTAACCTGACCCCATTATTGTACCAGTGAAGAAGATGACGGCCATGCAAAGCCCTGCAGTGTGTGGTCACACGTGTGGGTCAGGCACCCAACCAGACGTGAAGAGTGCTGAGAGTTGGCCTCCCTGAGCAGTTCGTGGAAAGGGCAAAAAGTCGATCTCAGAGTGTTGTCCTGAGGAGACCCTACCTCCTATCCAGACACCTGCTGGATACCTAAGGATGGTTGGTGCTGATCCAGACCCTCTCACTCTCAATTTAACAGGTGTGCCCACTGAAGACTATAGGATACAATGAGATGTTTCTCTAAGATGAAGATTAGTCATTTTTCAAAGCGCAGAGAGATACATGTCTCCATCTAAGTAGACGGGGAACTGTTCACTGGGTCTCCTCATTTCAGAATATGTTATCTTGATAAGAGGATAAACTGTTTATCTGTATTTGTCTTTCTGCTGTGCACCCTGGATGATCAATAGAACCTTGCCCTGGAACTGACAATTAGATGCCCAGTTTCAACAGCCCATGGCCTGATAGATCAGTATTACTTTTCTTTTCTGGTTTTAGAATTTTATTTATTTCTCACTTAATGTGTATAATTCAGTAGTTTGTTATTATATTTACATGCTTATCAGCCATCACCACTGTCTAATTCCAGACCTTATTATCACCACAAAAGAAAAATTCTCAAGCATACCAAAGCTAAAGATCCCACATGCCGCCATGAAGATCAAGAATTCTGCGTGCCACAACAGCCAAATAAATAAATACTAAAAAATATAAAATGACATAAAATATCATTGCCCACGTCTTAAATATTCAGTCCTTATTCTTGATTTAGTCATACTTGAGATAACACAGACTAATGGGACATAGTAGGTGATTACATTGTTAACCCCACTAGGGGATTATAGGAAAAAACGTACGGGAGACCCCTGTAGGTTAATGATGACTCAAGAAAGCGGGTTTACTTATTCAGTCTTGATCAGCAACAGAACCACGCAACAGGGCCTGCCCCCAAAGGAAAAAACAATGGTGGCCTGAGCCCACATCCTGCCCGGTGAGCTCAGTAAGTTAATGACCCAAGGACACACTCTCTGCACGCATAAAAAACATCAATTTAAAGGAAAGCGATATTTCAAATGGAAGATCCTCATTATACTGTGGCCTGAAATAGGTTTTTCCAGAATGCCATGACAGGCCTGGTTTCCTTTTCCATGCTCTCATCTTTACCGAAAATCACTAAGTGCATCTCATACTCAAGGAGAGGCTGGGGCGGGGAGACTGGAATAAGCTTCTCCATTATGAAAGAGGAACAACTCCCTATTTTATTCATCATTTCTGTATAAGGAATATATTTCTTCGTTTATTCCTGTAGTTATTTTTCTAAGATTGGTTCGGAGCCCTATGTGTTTATTGAGTATGTCATATTATTGTTCACTGCTGTGCTCTTTATTTTGTTGTCCAAGGCGATCTCCCTTTGGCCACTGGGGACTTTTTCAGGTTGGCTCTCCTTCCCCTTGATGGGCCACCAGACTATTGATTATTTACTGCCTCTATAAGATCTTTCCGTCTCCTTTATTTCCAGTTTCCATGGTCAACTCAGTATTTCCTGCTTCTTTCACTTGAGACTCTTTCTGACTTTTATTGGGGATAAAGTAAAAAAAACAAAAGTCTCTCACAACTCTTCAATAATGTCTTTGGAAATAACTAGTAGATTGTAGTTGTTTTTTAGTAATTAATGACTGGGATGAAGTTTTTCACAAATATCTTCCATTTTCCAAAACTGGTCTCTTAGTACATTGAAAAGATATTTGTTCTTTGAGGAAAGATGAAGTCTCACAATAACAAACCCATACCTAGATTTTTTTTTCCTGTCTATTTATTTGGCTGCGCCACATGTGGCATGCATGACTTTAGTTCCACAATCGGGGAGTGAACCAATGCCCACAGCAGAGAAAGGGCGGTGTCCTAACCACTGGTCCACCAGGAAAGTTCCACAAACCCATACCTAGGTTTATGACTACCTCCCTCCAGCGTAAGTGCTGGCTGTCTTTTGACCATCACACTGAACCCATCCTGGCATAGAAAGGAGTCAGGTGATAATTTTTTTCTTTCAATCTGATCTCCATGAGTCTCCTTTCTCAATGGAAGAAAAGGTGTCAGGAATTTAGGTACATGTTCACGTCAGAGGAAGTGCTTCTTCAGGGTTTGATTCTGGGTTTAGTGTCACAGCCATACAGGAAGATGAAGTTATTCTGAAGCTTGAGCTGAACTAGCAAAAAGAGATTGGGATTATAATCTCTATCTGTAATTCACAATGACCTTGATGTCTTGGTGTTGAGTCCAAGTAATACTTCAGCCTGACTTTTAATATACTCTTAAGGACTGGAACCAATTTGTCGTTCATATTAAAGACTAGAATCAAACACTAAATTTTCAGGATTATGCAGGTATGTGCCTGTAACACCAGACATTTATAATAAAAGGAGTAAGGTGAATGTACAGAGATCATTATGTCTTGGGCAGAAATGGTGTATCTGTTTGCTTGGCAGTTGCTGGAATAGAACTGTGTTCTCTAATTCAAGATGTATGAAGTGCTTAATGGAGACAGTAAATTTTTTCCTACTGTCATTTTGATGAGATGGCCTTCCCTCTTGAAGAAAAGGAATCAATTCGTAAGGAGATATAAATGAATTTCAGAGAACAGAAGTCAGGCTCCAATGTGTCTTGTGATATTCACTCTTTTTAAAAAAATCAATAAAAATGTCCAATTGCAATTTAATAAAATGCACAAGATTTTATACATGAGATATTCCATATTTGCGTAACTTTTATGTTAAAAGGCCAGTCTCTTTGATTACTGATTCTTAATTCTAATCCCCTTCATTCTCTTGTTTCATAACTGCAGAGTATTCAGGTTTTTGTTTGTTTGTTTTTTAATTTGAACTTTATTCCGTTTGAAGCAAGGAACTGCTGAAGTTTGTTTGTTTGGTCGAGTGGCAGGAGGGATACTGGTTCCCCCACCAGGGATGAAACCTGAGTCCCCTGCAGTGGACGCTCCGAGCTTCAACCACTGGACCACCAGGGATGTCCCCAGGGTTTTTTGGGGGTGGCTGCACTACGTAGCTTTCAGGATCTCAGTTCCCTGACCAGGGACTGAACCCAGGCCATGGCAGTGAAAATGCTGGATCCTAACCACTAGATCACCAGGGAACTGCCTTTATTTATTTCTATTTTTAAAGATTTTTTTTAACATGGGCCATTTTTTTTAAGCCTCTTGAATTTGTTACAATGTTACTTCTGTTGTTTTTGTGTTTTGGGTTTTTGGCCCTGAGGCAGGTATGATCTTAGCTCCCTGACCAAGGATCGAACCTGCACCCCTTACATTGGAAGGTGAAGTCTTAGCCATTGGACTGCCAGGGAAATCCTCCTGTTGTTTTTCTTTGATAATTATTAGAGGATTTCCTAATCTTCTGAGATATATGTATATAAATTGTATTTGCACATTGGTCAGTTTTTAGTTTACTCTTTCCTCTGTAATTCCTGAGTATAATTATTAAACAGTCATTTATAAGAGAATGGCGTACGATACACTTTTATGGGCCAGAAGGAGCAGTAAATCAAGTAAATGCATGCTTGTGTGCTTATCATATATGTATAAATATAATCTTACTCATGTAGTGGAGCGGGCAGTATTAAGGAGAAGCCTGTTAAATAATTCAAGGAGGAAAGAGAGCCCCAAGTGTGCAATTATGTATCTGAAATAATGCATTTTCCTAGAAATAGACTCAGCCTGGAAACTGCGGGAAAAACTGCACAAAATGAAACAGCATGTGAGATGGCCATTCAAAATATGTAGGGATTACATATGTCCGTATTCAGTGTATAACTGAGTGCCTGTTAGGATCCCATGACCAGTATTAAGACGGAGCATCAGCTGTGTGCTTCCCAGAGCCTGTCTATTGGCCCTGTGGGGGAGTCAGTGTTGCTTTAAGTAGGTGCTCCAGGTGATTCTGACTCGAGGCCAGGGTTAAGCACGTGGCCTTCTGAGTACATCTGCGAGAGCTGAGGCCGACTTCAGAAAGAGGCAATGGTCTGCTCTACGCAGGCTTGGAGGGGAACGCCAGTGCAGCCCACATACCCTGCCTGCAGCGTTTCGGCACATTTAAGAAGAGAGAACACGTGTAGACAAACTCACACCTTGGTCTCCGTATCGGACCTGTTTTTTCCGGAATCTCTCCTGAGACAAAGAAGTGGAGAGACTGGCCTTATCGCCTTTTCAAGTCGGGCTTTGAAAGTTTGGCTTGTGGGTGTGGTGGAAAGCGGGGAAGGCGCTGTGCTGACGCCATTCAAGCCATAATCTCCAGATGCTGATGTCATTCCTCAACATATTTTTTTTTTTAAACTTTCTGGCCAAACCCCACGGCATGCCGGATCCCAGTTCCCCGACCAGAACCCACACCCCCTGCATTGGAAGCATGGAATCTTAACCACTGGACCGTCAGGGAAGCCCCCCTCAACACAATATTGATGAGAAAAGAACTCGGAGCAGGAGGAAGAAGAAGAGGAAATGGCAGCATCTCAGGTAAATATGCAGGAGACCTGGGTTCGATCCCTGGGTCAGGAAGATGCCCTGGAGAAGGAAATGGCAACCCACTCCAGGATTCTTGCCTGGGAAATCCCATGGACAGAGGAGCCTGGCGGGCTACAGTCAGTGGGGTAGCAAGAGTCGGACACAGTGAGTAAACCATCTTCTGCAGCTGAATACCCTGTCCTGCTTTGGAGGGTGTGTCCCCTTTTCCTCCTGAAATGCCATGGATTGAGAATGTCCAAATCATTAATTCTCTCCTGATGTCTTGCCTAGTGAGGTTGTTTTCAACCTGATTTTTTTCCCTTTTATTATTGAGATAGTCATGGCCAGCTCTTTAAAATACTCTTTTGTCCCAGAACCTTTTCTCCTTTGTTTGAATCCAGCCTACTTATAGAGGGTGAAGAATTACCACCATGAGTTTATAACTTTCAAGTATTAGAAACATTCCCTTAGTGAGACATCAACAAGGGAATGTACTGGTATCCAAGATTCCTGTTGAGTTGGGTTTAGGTGTTTGGATTTTAGGTAAGTGGCAGAAAATGTAGTGATTATATCTGGATACATTTTTCATTTGGAATAGGATTGAGAAAATGCACATATAACTGACTTACTGTACACATGAAAATAATGCAGCATCGTTAATCAACTATATATCTCCAATATAAAAAAGCTTAAGAAAATGCACATATAAACAGGATGACCTTCGTAATCTTGCTGCTGCTAAATCGCTTCAGTCGTGTCCGACTCTGTGCGGCTCCATAGATGGCAGCCCACCAGGCACCCCCGTCCCTGGGATTCTCCAGGCAAGAATACTGGAGTGGGTTGCCATTTCCTTCTCCAATGCATGAAAGTGAAAAGTGAAAGTGAAGTCGCTCAGTCGTGTCTGACTCTTCGCAACCCCATAGATTGCAGCTCACCAGGCTCCTCTGTCCATGGGATTTTCCAGGCAAGAGTACTGGAGTGGGGTGCCATTGCCTTCTCCATAGTAATCTTGAATCCCTCATAATGTTCTAAAAAAGTCTATTTTCTGTAGTTAGGAAAGTCTTGCTATTTAAATAGACTGTTAGGAACACAGAATATGGGAAGTTTGTATGGATTGAAATTTGTAAAAGTGACATTTTCATGATTGTTTCAGGTTAAGATTTTTTTATTTTTGCCAAAAACTCCCAGGCAGTGATACTGTGTCCTTCCTTGTGCTTCAGTCGTCTGCTATCCATTTATCCTCTGACTTCTGATCTTTACTGGTTCAGGTGCTTTCTTTGAGATTCTAGCACTTGAGAAGTTTGTGTTTTTTCCATTTTTATCTCTAAAAGGGTCTTAGAAAAACTTTGTGAGGGGTGTGCATAAACCATTTCAGTTAATGTAGAAATGCCATTTCTTTTCTTTTTTTTTGAGCAGACGTTTTGTTTTTATTATACATCGAAATGCTGTTGTTTAGTTGCCAAATTGTGTCCAACTCTTTTTAACCCTATGGACTGCTGCCCACCAGGCTCCCCTGTCCATGGGATTTCCCAGGCAATAATACTGGAGTGGGTTGCCATTTCCTTCTCCATCCATTTCTTTTTAATTTTGCTTTGCTTGTCATTGGTTCTGAAATATGAACTGTGTTGAGTTAAAGGCACTGAGAGTTGAGTCCAGCCTTTGGTTTGAGGAAAGGTAACAGGCTGTGTGGGTGCCACCCACATTCCCCATTGCTGTCACAGCTTTAGTGTCTGACTCTGAGACTGAAGCTTAGGAAAATGGGGAAGGAGACGTAGGAGCTCGTTTTCTCCTGAGTCTGTCGCATGACAAAGGATGGGGCGCTGTGGCCTTTCTGCATTTCAAGGGCCACCTGCCTCAGAGCATGGGAACAGGTGAAAGTGCAGAGCTGATGCCTTCAAAGATGCACAGGGGTGACTTCTCTGCATAATATGGCCCGAGAAAGAGACCTAGAAATGGAGGTGGAGGTGGAAGTGGCAGGTTTTCAGGTAAAGTCTGTGATCCACATCAGAGGCTGGGTCCCCCTTTCTTACTGAAATCCCATGTACTTAGAAATTGTGAACATTTACTTCTGACCTCTGGGTGGTGCTGACAAATTTAGTTTTTAATACATGTGTGTGTGTGTGTTTTTTTCCTAGTAATACCCCATGTTCGCTCTTTAGGATATTCCTCTCATAGCCCATCGTCTTCTCTCCATTTTCTCCATCCAAGGTCTCTTCAGAGCATGAGGAATTCCTGCCATGAATTACCAATGTGCAAATGTTGAAAATGTCCCCTTTTTTTCAGGTCAACTTGGGGATGTGTTGATACAAGATTCCCACTGGTTGTGAGGGTGGGTCCTGGCATATCAGTGAAGAAGGAGAATATGCAATGTCTGGGTCCTGCCTGGATGTAGCATCAGTCTGTATAGACAAGGATAATGAAAGTGCAGCAGTAAAGCTCTTGCTATATGGCTTAGAATAACTCAAAGTTCTAAGAGAGCTCTCAGTTGCCTCAAGGAAAGACTTCCTATTTAAAATACACCCAAGTACGGGACATGACAGTTATATATGGTTTTAAATGTGTTTAACCTGCTCTCATGATTAATTGTATTAATTTTTTTGCCAAACTGCATAGCATGTGGCATCTTAATTCCCCAACTAGGGATTGAACCTACACCTGCTGCATTGGAAGTCAGAGGATTAACCACTGGACCTCTGGGGATATCCTAGATTAATGTTTTTTTGTTTGCCATCGTCATTATTTTTCGTCAAAACTGTCCCAGCAGTGATGATGTGTGCATTGGTCAGCGGATACCGGTTTGTCCCATTACAGCTAATGTTAATTTTATTCATTTGATACAGGAACTGTCTGCCCAGGTTCCTCGACTGAAAAGCGAATTTTCCTGTCATCATTAATAGGGTCTTGGAGGGATTTACTGAGCAATGGATGTTAAAACCCACCACATTTCATGTGAATACTCCCCCTGACTGCTTCATTTTCCTTCACTTGTAGATGGCTTTGAAAAGTGGAGGCTCTCACCTTTGTTCAGGCTTTTGTGAGTAAATGTTCTGTAAATTGCAATTTTATTCCACAGTCATGTATAGGAATTCGTTTTATTACAGTTAGAATCTCCAGAAAAAGAAAACAAGAGTCCTATAGTATATATTCAGGTATCTTAAAATGCTACAATCAGCACAGGTGAGAAGTAGAATCATTTTAAGGAACTAGGGGTTTGTTGATGCAAAAAAGAATCTTCAGGATGTTTCATCTTGTCCTCAAGTCTTGAGTTGATCTGGCTTTTTCACTCTTGATCAGTGATCATTCTAGGTATTTAAAATGAAATGAGGTGTTGCCAACGTCTTAAAATCAGATATCTATTCCTTTTATAAAAAAAAAACTTTTTTATTTTTTATTGGGGTATAGCTAATCAACAATGCTGTGATGGTTTCAGATGAACAGCAAAGGGACTCAGACACGTATATACATGTATACATGTATATTCCTTAGTTTTGATTGAATAGTACTTGGAAGTAGAGTTAAGGGACTGCAAATCAGAAATGTTTCCTAAATGTTTTAAAGGGGCTGTCAGGAAATACTATTTGATGAAATAATTTTCTATAACTTAGAGTGGCCTGTCTTCTCCACTGAACACTGTACTAGATCGGAAATTGTAGAATCTCGGGGATGAGTCATGTTCCTTTTTTTAATAAACAGGTTTTGCTGTCTCTAAGCTGAACCTGGTCGCCTTTTTTGAACAAAGAAAGGAGCCCTGGGATGTGAAGAAAAGGAGACAGCAGTCACACGCCCAGGTAGGTGAGGATGAATAAGGCAGATTGCACAGGGCTGATGTCCGAAGGTGAAGGAGGAGCCGAGGCCCTAAACTGTGGCTGGGGCGGCTCTGCTCACTGGGGATTCCCTTGAGAAGTCCAGGCCTCTGTGCCCCGCTGTCACAGAGGTCCCTCTCCCGCTCCGCTCCCCATGTCCTAAATCCTCTAAGGGTTTCCTTTTGCTCCGGTGATCTTCCATGGCAACCGGAGTGAGAACCAGAGGCTTCCTCACACCCAGCGAGGTATGTTCTAACTCTTCTTCCATTGCTTAGGGGGTGCTGAGAAAATCTGTGCGTTTACAGAGTTCTTTTATGGAGTTTGTGTGGGTTTCTCCTCCCTTGTCTCCTAGAGACACCTGCACGTCCGCTGACACTGGGAACATGACTGACTGCCCCCCATTCACGTGTGTGGGGAGCAGGCCTCCCCAGGGCCCAGACCCTCTACTAGGTCTCAGAAATGAACCTGGAGCCTCGCAGTGTTTACCCAGCCTTATGATAGAATAACCTGGGCCACTTCGTTGAGATATCATTGATCCTGGGTTCTGCCAAAGATGAATTGACAGAATCTCTGGGGGTAGTTCTAAAAAATACACAAGTGATCCCAGTGGGCAATCAAAGATGAAAATGACTTTGAACATTGCTTATCAGAATTTCCCATCTATAGCAATCACTTATGGATCTCATTAAAAAACAAATACTAAGGCCCCACACTCAGGGGTTATGACTCTCCAAATCTGGGATGAAGGTCATTCATTTGAAATTTGAATGACCACTGAAGTTGCTTACCCCAGACCTCATTTCCGGCAGGATTAATCTAGAGAAATCAAGAACAGCGCCTGAGTACCTTACACACAACCACCCTATCTGAACACAAATACTGCTGCTCCCAGTGAAGACCACCACCACCTTCTGAAAAGATGACATTCTCTGCTCACCACCTGTCAGTTGAGCAGGACCTGGGGAAAGCAGTGGAGTCTGAGCAAGACTGTTGTGGGGGGACAACAAGTATTCATTCTCGAAAGGAATGTTTCATGAGGATCTACTGCGTGCTCACAGGTATGTGTTTAAGACACTGCTAAGATCCACATATTATGAGAGCTGATTGTGGTAATCTGCTGGGGTCTACGTATTCAGTGTTGGGGACTGGGTATTCTGTGTTCAGCTTTCCCAGGAGGATTTGCCTTCATGGAAATAGAGATTATCTTTATTTCTTCTCTTTCATTATCGTGGATAATAAAGAGAAAATCTACCCACCAAATTTCAAGTCCTTTCCTCTCCTTCCCTTGGGCTTCCCTTTTGGCTCAGCTGGTAAAGAATCCGCCTGCAGTGTGGGAGACCTGGATTCGATCCCTGGATTGGGAAGATCCCCTGGAGAAGGGAAAGGCTACCCACTCCAGTATTCTGGCCTGGAGAATTCCATGGATTTATAGGCCATGGGGTCGCAAAGAGTTGGACACGACTGAGCAACTTTCACTTTTCCTCTCTTTAATCTGAGTCTGAGCATCAAAAATTATAGACGCCAGATCCAGTCACAAAGGTGACAAAGTTTCCAGAACTTTATCAGAGCTCTGGTCTCTGAGCTGCTCTGAGAAGGGTGACCGAGGAATGGGGGCGGAGCCGTAGCAGGCCATTGTTTCCTTTTATGGGCGTTTAAATGGTCATTTCAAACGGAATGTGGCGTTTCCTGTTAGGCTCTGCAAGTCTGATTTTGGAAGAGGGACTATATTCTGGATGGAAACTCTGGAGCAGCAGAGCTGTGCCCACATGTTAAGCCTCAGTGAGAAGCGGGAATCTGGGGCATCAGATGGGCTGCTCTGGAGCTGGGTCTGATCCTGGGTGATCAGTGCCCCTGATTCCAGTCTGCTCTTGGGGCAGATGCATTGTTAGAGGTACTGGATTCAAGTCACCGTAAGTTTCACCTGCATTCCCTGTGTGTGCCTGTGTGCAGAAGAAAAGGCAAAAAAGGGAAAGGGTGTCAAAAACCCTAGGTAGGATAACACCACGAGCGGGGAGGCCCGGGAGGAGTGGGAAGAGACTGCCCTGAGAGTCCTCAGCCCTGGTGCCCCTGAGCAAGGTGTTCAGGGACTAGAGGAGGAGTGTGCTCCATGTGAAATGCGGGTGTGTTAGAACGTTAATTTCTGCCCATTTCAGGTTTCTAAGTGTTAATCTGAGCCTACCTCTTTTAAGTTCCAGCAACCTCAAATCAAAGGTGGTTAAGAGCACTTTATCTGCCTGCTGAACCCCTACTCATCCTTCAGGAACAGCTTCTTGATTCCTGTTCTACTGCTCTTCTCCCCAGCGCTGGTCATAAGTGGTTGTAATATTTCTGCAATCTCCCACTAGCCTGGAAACTCCATGAGGGCCTGAACAGTGTCTTATACACAGTCAGTTCAGTTCAGTCGCTCAGTTGTGTCCAACTCTTTGCGACCCCATGGACTGCAGCACGCCAGGCCTCCCTGTCCATCACCAACTCCCGGAGCTTACTCAAACTCACATCCATTGAGTTGGTGATGCCATCCAACCATCTTGTCCTCTGTCATCCCCTTCTTCTCCTGCCTTCAGTCTTTCCCAGAATCAGGGTTTTTTCTAATAAGTCAGCTCTTCACATCAGGTGGCCAACGTATTGGAACTTCAGCATCAGTCCCTCCAATGAATATTCAAGGTTGAGTTCCTTTCGGATTGACTGGTTTGATCTCCTTGCAGTCCAAGGGACTCTCAAGAGTCTTCTCCAACACCACAATTCAAAAGCATCAATTCTTTGGTGCTCAGCCTTCTTTATGGCCCAACTCTCACATCCATACATGACTACTGGAAAAACCATAGCTTCGACTAGATGGACCTTTGTCAGCAAAGTAATGTCTCTGCTTTTTAATACACTGTGTAGGTTTGTCATAGCTTTTCTTTCAGGGAGTAAGTGTCTTTTTATTTCATGGCTGCAGTCACCATCTGCAGTGATTTTGGAGCCCAAGAAGATAAAGTCTGACACTGTTTCCACTGTTTCCCCATCTATTTCCCATGAAGTGATGGGACCGGATGCCATGATCTTAGTTTTCTGAATGTTAAGCTTTAAACCAACTTTTTCACACTCCTCTTTCACTTTCATCCAGAGGCTCTTTAGTTCCTCTTTGCTTTCAGTCCTAAGGGTGGTGTCATCTGCATATCTGAGGTTATTGATATTTCTCCCTGCAATCTTGATTCCAGCTATGCTTTATCTAGCCAAGCATTTCACATGATGTACTCAGCGTATAAGTTAAATAAGCAGGGTGACAATATGCAGCCTTGACGTACTGCTTTCCCGATTTGTAACCAGTCCGTTGTTGCATGTCTGGTTCTAACTGTTGCTTCTTGACCTGCATATAGATTTCTCAGGAGGCAGGTCAGGTGGTCTAGTATTCCCATTCATTAAGAATTTTCCAGTTTATTGTGATCCACACAAAGGCTTTATTGTAGTCAATGAAGCAAAAGTAGATGTTATTCTGGAATTCTTTTGCTTTTTTTTTCTGTGATCCAGTGATGTTGGCAATTTGATCTCTAATTCGTCAGCCTTTTTAAAATCCAGCTAGAACATCTGGGAAGTTCTTGGTTCACATACTGTTGAAGACTAGCTTGGAAAGTTTTGAGCATTACTTTGCTAGCATGTGAAATGAGTGCAGTTGTTGTTATGCACCGAGCCCGTATCTCCGAACCGACCGAGAGAGCGAACAAGTCCACCACATAATGCAAAGGCAAGAAGGGAATTTTATTTCTAGCGCGCTAGGGCTCAAGCCTCATCCTACGCAGCGGAATCAGTCGAGAGCCCCGAACAAAGGAGTATGGCGGCTTATATACAGGCAGTTCTTTGTCTCAGTTACAGGAGTAGCTGGCGTTACATGATTGGCCAGGCAGGATGAGCGCATGTCCTGTCTCTTTCTGGTTGGTGTGTACGGGAAGTCTTCCTAAGTTGATCAAGGAATGCTGTTTTTTCCCAGCTAACAGGAAACATGACTCAGGTCCCTGGTGCTAAGCACCTCACTGAGCCGTCCGGCCTGCCTGACATTGTGAGGTAGTGAGAGGCTAACAGGCAGGAAGGCCAGGGGTCTCCAAACGGAGGAAATAGCCTGCAAGTGTCAGACATTCTTCTCTCTCTTAAGCGGCGGGAGGAAACAAACTAGCGATATTTTTTCCTTATCTATACAAATTTAAAAGAAGGTTTCTCTTAAAATTCTGTGTTGCCATAGTGACACCTGGTTTCACCTGAAGTTAACCAATGCCTTTTTCTTATGGAAATGTTTATCTTAAGCTATGCTAATGTACTATGCATTTACCCCAAACTGTCTTCAAGTCGGTTCCGCCTTTTGGGCTCAGAACCTACTTGGTAAACCAGTATGTTATACTCCGATGTTGTTCCTCTAATCTGTGTAAATGAAACTATTTGTATGGTGATCTGCCCTTCTTCAAGATTCAAGTTAATCATTTTATGGCCCAAGATAAACCATTTGGTGCCACGATTATCCCAAAATACATCTTATGGGTGAGGGGCCTGGTGCCATTCTGAGTTTTGAGACATTCCTCTCTTTCATTAACAGGCTGCTTGTGACTATATAACATCCAGCTGAAGACTAGCAGGGGGGTACTCTTTCTGCCCCCTTCTGATGCCTATGTCAGAAGCTTTCTCTATCTCCTTTATACTTTAATAAAACTATTACACAAGAGCTCTGAGCGATCAAGCCTCATCTTTGGCCCCGGATTGAATTCTTCTCCTGCGGGGGCCGAGAATCCCGGCGTCGTGATTCAACAGCAACCTTTCAGTAGTTTGAACGTTCTTTAGCATTGCCCTTCTTGGGACTGGAATGAAACGTGAATTTTCTAGTTGTGTGGCCACTGCCGAGTTTTCCAAATTTTCTGGCATATTCAATGTGGCACTTTGACATCATCTTTTAAGATTTAAAATAGCTCAACTGGAATTCCATCACCTTGACTAGCTTTGTTTACATACATATATGATCATTTATATGGTCCATTCATATATATACCTGTCCAATCTTTCTATATCCAGCTATTTCTAGATCACCTTATCTTGGATTTTATCTCTGAATGTCTGTGTGGGTGTCTATTGATAGAGATTACAATTTATATTTCCCAGTGTATCTATGTAAACAATTTCCTGTCCCCATATTTACAGCTGTACCTGTCTATCCACAGGTCTTATCTTTCTACATCTCCAGCTCCATTTTTCTCAGCATGTATATCCACCTCCCTATGTCACTCAAATTTGGTATGTTTTAATCAAACCTCTTCAATTACCTCTCCCCTCATCCAAGCGTCCCTTTGCCAAGTCTCAGTTTGATGTCTCAGGCTGGGAATCTGTTTCTGTTGGGGAAACTAGTTCATTTGTGATGCTTTTGGAGTCCACCTGAACGCTGTGGTGTGTATACTATTCATCTTTCTCTATCTGATTTCCTGGAGTCAGTGTGATCATCTGAGGGACTGTCAATGCAGAAGAACTGGCATGATTTTCTTGGTGTTTCTGGCTGAGTCATCATCCACTGCATGTATGTAGGCCGTCTTCCGTATCCACTCAGCTGTGAATGGACATTTTGGTGTTTTCCAATGCTTGGCTCCTCTGTGGAGCGCTGCAAGAGACATTGGGGTTCAGGTGTGATGGAGGATGGTTTTCTCTCAATAGCCGCCAGGGAGTGTGATTTAGTGATCTCCTGGTAGGTGTATTTTTCGCCTCTGAACAAACCTGCAGGCTGTGTCTGTAGAGAGCCTGTTAGCAGTCTCCATTCTGTGCAGCAGCATGGGGGGTGGGGGTTCTGTTTTCTGCACGTGGCCTCAAACATTTGTTGTTTGTAGAGTTAGCAGAGGACCAGCGCCAGATGCCACATCGGCTGCCCTTTTGCATGGCGGTTGTCTTCATGGTTGAGAGGCTGAAGAACTCTCCTGGCTCGTTGACATGTTGTAATAGTGAGGAGAATTTTCACCTTGAAATCGGCTCTGATTGCTTGGCAAATCCCGTGGATGGAGGAGCCTGGTGGGCTGCAGTCCATGGGGTCGCTAACAGTCGGACACGACTGAGTGACTTCCGTTTCACTTTTCACTTTCATGCATTGGAGAAGGAAATGGCAACCCACTCCAGTGTTCTTGCCTGGAGAATCCCAGGGACGGGGGAGCCTGGTGGGCTGCCATCTATGGGGTCACACAGAGTCAGACACGACTGAAGTGACTTAGCAGCAGCAGTATTTTGGAGAAGGCAATGGCACCCCACTCCAGTACTCTTGCCTGGAAAATCCCATGGACGGAGGAGCCTGGTAGGCTGCAGTCCATGGGGTCGCAAAGAGTCGGACATGACTGAGTGACCTCACTTTCACTTTTCACTTTCATGCTTTGGAGAAGGAAATGGCAACCCACTCCAATGTTCTTGCCTGGAGAATCTCAGGGACAGGGGAGCCTGGTGGGCTGCTGAGAATCTCAGGGACAGGGGAGCCTGGTGGGCTGCCATCTGTGGGGTCGCACAGAGTTGGACACGACTGAAGCGACTTAGCAGCAGCAGCAGTATTACCAACCACAGGATGTTTCTCCAGGGCTTGTATCATTTAGGGCCCCCGCAGGCCTTGTGAATATCTATAGCCTTAAGCATCAGGTTTGAAAGGTGTTGTTCCCAGAAATGTCCACAAGGGGGCAGCACGTATTCATGCCCGATCTAGGAATGGGGAGAAGCTAAGCTTGAACAAAAGTGTTTCTGGGTTGTACTGTACTTTGCACAGTGCCATGAAAAAACGATAAGGGCTTGAGGATTACTGTTTCCTCCCTTTGACCCTTCAGGCCCCCCGTCCCAGTCATATCAGAACCCCTGCAAAAATGCTATGCTGAGGCCCATGTCTTAGGAAGCTGAATTGAGTGCAAAGCAGAAGGCTGAAATTGGGAAGCAGAACCCCGAGGGAACATGGAGACAGGGTGACTGCAAAGCTCTTTTAGCTTGTGGTGTAGGGTAAGGGAGTTAGAGAAAGCGAGGTTCAGAAAAAGAACGAGACCAGCACTTTACAGGAACAGATCACCTTTAATGAGGCAGATTAGTGAGCTGCTGCACTCACCCAAGAAGAGAGCAAGTATATATAGGCATCTATGTGGAAAGCTACTGTCTTCAGGGGGTCTAGTCTTCTCCAAGGTTGTTCGGAGTAGTTATCTCTTAAAAGGCTGACGCAAGGAATTTTGGAGATCGGCCAGAGGCTGGACGGGCTGAGAGCCAGGCTTAATTAGCCTTAATGTCCATTTTTCTCTTTGGATGAGAGAGTTCTTTGTTTTGCATAGAATGGTGGGGAGGACCTGGAGGGGAATTTTAACTCCAGGCTATTTTGAGCCATGTAACTGTCCTTCGATTCCAGACCCTAAGAAATATATATAAAAAGCGAGAGAGAGGTGGGTGCCATTAATGTTCAGGGCTTCTTCATGCTGATAAATGGGAGTCAGTGCTTTGTGGTCTGGGAGGAAGGAAGTCCGAGGCCTGTAGTGTTGATTTTCTATTCTAGCCATCAGGGTCTCAAGCAAAACAGTCTTGACTTGGTCTCGGGAAATGGCTCGGATTTGGTCTTGGAGGTATCTCTGGAAAATATTAAACAAACAAGGCCCAAAAGTGAGTAGGAGGATCATAAACATGAATGGTCTGAGAAGGGGTAAAAGTTATAAAAGGTTCCCTGTAGCCACAGGGTGGAGATGCAATCTTCAGTGTGTTTAAGCATGGATCCTTGAGGACTCGAGACCCAGATATCTGCCAGAAGTTGTTCCAGGAATAATTGTAGCCGTGAAACCGACGGGCTCATCCATCGCCAGTTGGGGCCAGTGGAAACCATGAGAACTTTAGATTTGTAGGGCCTGTGTGAGAAACTTGATAAGTATTAGGCTGGCAAGCATTTTCATCATTGGGCTGTATAACCTTTTTTAACCGGGTGGTGTGTACCCAAGGGGTGATTTTTTTAATTTGGCAGTGGTAGGGGTCAGCAGAATTACCGTGTAGGGTCTTTGCCATTTTGGGGTTAGATCTGAGTGGGACTGAACTGTCATAGAGACCTTGTGACCTGTTTGGAGGGATGGGAGATTGGGGCGTGGTCAGGGAGTAAGTTATCTATATGTTGCCAAAGGGCATCTCGTATCTGGGCAAGTAAAGGAAAAGGAGGCGGGACGGCAGTTTGGGACTGTCTTGGGAGGTGGGGAGACGCAAAGGTATTATGGGCCTCTCATTCATGGCCTCAAACGGATTGATATTTAAGGGTGTTTGTTGGTAAGGCCCGGACCTTTAAGAGGGCTAAAGGGAGGCGTTTAGTCCACTCTCGATGAAGTGTGATCGTTAGTTTGGTCAGACTTTCTTTTAGGACTCGGTTGGCCCTCTCAACCTTACCGGAAGACCGGGGATGATAAGGAATGTGAAACCTCCAAGGAACTTGACAGGCTCGAGCACTATTTTGGGTGATTTGGGATGTGAATTTGGGCCCTTTGTCAGACTGGAGGGAGGAAGGCATTCCAAACCTTGGGAGGATTTCAGTAAAAATAAGCTGAGCCACAGTAGGGGCTCCTTTGTAGTCGGGAAAGCTTCAATCCATCAAGAAAATGTATCTATGAAGACTAGGAGAAATTTAACCCTTTTTACAGGTGGCATGTAGGGGAAATCTACCTGCCAGTCTTGTGCGGGAAGGTGTCTGTGAATTTGGTGGGTGGGGAAAGGAGTCGGGGCGAATATTAGGATTTGTCTGCCGACAAATGGTACAAGTTTGGGTCAGATTATTTAAATAAGTCACATCGTCTTTAGTCAGTTTAGTAACGTTTTGAAGGCAAGCCTTAAGTACTTTTGTAGAGGGGTGGAAGAGGGAATGTAAATATGAAAGTAATGTGTGGATGTTAGGCTCATCAATCTGGGCTATAGAAAAGACAGGACTAACAGAGGGGGGCTGCCGTTTTTTGTCGTGATCTGTTATATTGTTATAAAGGGAGATAGGACTACGTCGCTGATGTCTCCAGCAGTGTATTAGAGCAGCTTGTTTTGGGAGCTGAGCCGCATGGAGGAGTTCAGAAATAAAAGAAGCATTGAGAACAGGTGTGTCTTTTTGAGTAAGGAATCTCTTTTCTCCAGATTATAACGTTAGAATGTAATATGTTATAGACATATTTGGAGTCAGTGTAAATGTTTATCTTTTGGTCTTTGGGTAGGATCACAGCTTGTGTAAGAGCTATCAGTTCAGCCTGTTGTGAGAATGTGTGAGCTAGCTGGCAGTGTGGCTGACTTGATGAGGCAAGGGGGAATAACTTTGTCAGGCTGTCCCTGAACTATAGAGTATTGAACCCCAAATGGGGCTTGTTTTGGGGCAATGCCATCTATGAACCAGGATGGGACTTTGGGTTCAGTAAGGGGCTGATCAGTTATATGTTCAGAGGGATTAAGCGTTATATCTAAGTCTGAACACAGTCATGAGATAGGTATTCTTCTTCTAGATCTGGTGTGGGAAGTAAACTAGCAGGATTAAGAGGTTTACAAGGCATAAAAGAAAGGGATGGGTCAAGGTGGTGTGCGTGGAGGATCTGTAGTCGAGCAGGGGGCAGAGAAAGGAAAGCCCGCTTAGAGAGCAAATCTTTGAAGGAATGAGGTGAGCATCTATTTAGAGGGACATTTCGGGTTAGTTTTTGGGCTTCAGGTGTTAAGAGGGTGGTTGCAGCTAAGGCCTGGGGACGAGGTGGCCATCTGAGTGTGATGAAATAGAGTCGTTTAGATAATTAAGCTAGAGGGCCCCATATGTCCCCCCCGTTTTGGGCACAGAATCTCTAAAGCATGTCCTTGTTGAGAATGTACAAAAAGGAAAAAAGGCTTGGTGTAATCAGGTAAGTAAAGGGAAGGGGCGTGTAGTAAATATTTGATAAAAGTCTACTGGGGTGTGGAGAGAGATGGGGGCCAATAAGGGATCATCTAAGTTTCTTTGAGTAGCTTGGTAGAGAGTATTTGCGTGGAGGGCAAAATTTGGGACCCATATTTGGAAGAAGTTTAATAGACCTAATAGAGAAAGCGGTTTTCTCTTGGTCTGGGGTCAAGGCTCGAAATCTCTGAGTTGGGACTATTGTTTTAAGTCTTTGTTGGGATCCCGTGGTCAGGATATATTGAGTTTGGGTTATTACTTGAGAGGGATTTTTAAGAAAGACCTGCCCTGGGGAATGGTGTCTGGCTACTGATGGGGCTTCGGTGTCCCAGACCTGAGGATCTATTGGGGAAAGGTCAGGGAGCAGGTTTTGGGAGTGAGGGCTGGCCAGGGGTTCGGGTGCCATTTGGATGCAAAGAACTGATATGGGATCTAAGAATGGGAAGTTTACAGAAGTATGTAGCTTGGCCGGAAGATTACATCCCATCAATGTCATTGGGCATTGAGGAACTATTATAAAAGAATGTGTTAGTGTTGTTTTGCCAAAGGAACAAAGGAGAGGAGGGGTTATTTGGGGATAAAAAGGGATGTCTGAGACCCCTTTGATGGCCACTTTTGAAGGTTGGAGAGGGCTCTTAAAGGAGGTTAAAAGTGAACAGGCCGCTCCAGCATCTGTTAGAAACGAGACTTTGTGTCCGGCCACCATGTCAATTACCCGAAGCCCCGAGTCCATCTGTGTGGGGCGGACTTGGGGTCTGGAGCCTGGGCTCTGTCGCTGGAATGATTCAGGCACAGTTGGATCATCTCTCACCTCATCCGAGGAACCATGGTCTGGGATGCCAGTGCCTGCCTGAGTCCGGTTCCTGGCCCATTGTTGTTGGGCCTGGGGTGGACCCGGAGGTTTGGTGGGTAGTGTCTGAGAACAATCTATTTTTCAGCGGCCCCATTGTTTGCAGGTGCGGCAGGGTTTGCTGGGTGGCCGGGGATTTGGGTAGGACAGCCCAGTGTCCCATTTGGTTACATCTGAAGCAGGGCCCTGCACGGTTAGGTCTCATAAGGGTGGGCCGAGGTTGATGAGCCAAAGGGGTTGAATTTTTTCCTTGGATAGCTGCAGCGAATAAAGCATATTTGGCCTTTCTTTTCTTTTCTTTTTTTGCTTCTTCTTCCCTATTGTTGAAAGCTTTAATGGCTAATATTAGGAGATCTCGCTGAGGGGTTTTGGGGGCACTTTTCTGACTGGCGTAAGTTTCTGCGTATATTGGGGGCTGACTGGCTTATGAACTGGACATGTAGGTACAGAAGTCTGGCGGGGGTGGGAATATCTAGATTAGTGTATTTTTGGATTGCCTCAGTAAGCCGTGAAAGAAAAAGGGCAGGATTTTTATCTTTTTCCTGAGTCATGTCCCTAATCTCATTGTAGTTAATGTGAATGTGAGAGCTTTTTAGCATTTCTTCTAGTAAACAGGTGACCATATGATGCAGGTCCTGGATGTCGTCCACTGTGGCTCAGTTAAAGGGACTGCGTCATCAGCCACCAGATTGGTCTTACCTTGACTATGGAGCTGACCAGCGTGAGTCCTGGCTGCCTGTCATATCCGTTCTTTTCCATCAGGGGTTAAAGTGGCATTTAGGATATAATAAAGATCATTCCAGGTTAAATGATATGTTTGTGTAAGGCGGAGGAGTGTGTTTCTGTATCTAGTAGGATTTGCTGAAAAGGATCTCAATGTTTCTTCAGTTTGGCTCGCATCAGAAATGGAGAAAGGCCCAGGAACCCGTGTAGGGCCCTCCAGTCTCGCTACCCCTGAGGGGAAATGGTTTGCTTCGGGTCCTGGCCGATGGATGGGGTGGAAATTCTTTTGGGGTTTTGGAGTCATCGCTTTCTGTTTTGGAGGAGGAATGGCTGGAGGACGGGATCTCGTCTCTGGAAGCTTTTTCTTTGGGGCAGTAGGGAGGAGGCTCGTTTGTTGGGTCAAATGAGCTTTAGATTTGGATTCTTTTGTAATGGAGGTGGGGAGAGAGCAGAGGTGGATTTGATAGGTGTAACAGTCTTTGCAGAAAAAGCACAGCTTTTAAGGTCTCAGAAGGCTTGAACATAGGGGGCCTCCGACTGTTTGAGGAAGTTACTGAGATCTGATAAAATATTGAAATCAAAAGTCCCGAACTCAGGCCAGCAGTCTTGATTGTCTAATTGGTACTGAGGCCAGATCTGTATACAGAGCTGTTTTAAGCAGTTAGCTTTGAGTTCAGTGAGTAAGAGTGGTTTGAGATTCTTGAGAACACAGGCCAGAGAGAAATCTTTTGGGACAGATCAGCCAGACCCCATAATTGAAAGGCAAGCAGAGGCTCCTATTGGGAACTCGAGTCATCACCAGTAGTCGAAATAGTAGTTATGAGAAGAGAGCCCTGGGTCGAGGTGGAGCGTCCCCCACCGTCGTCTACAGAGTGGCCCTAGGCCGGGGGTCCCCGGGCCCGGAGAGGACTGAGTTCTAGCGCGCCTCTAGAACACTGTGCGGATCTTACCTTAATCTAGGGGCCAGCTCGAGTGGAATGTTGCATGTAAAGCGGTCAAATGGCAAAAGGCGTCTGTCCTGGAGTTAGTCGGTCTTGGGGAAAAGAAAGTGTAGAGAAAAGAAAGTGTAGAGAAAAGAGGAAGAGAGAGAAAGGCCAGTATTCCTCAGGGTACGTGAAAAACCAATAAAGCCCTTACACAGGGCTTGTGCTGCTCACGAAGGCACAGGGCGTCCTCTCGAGGTCTTGAGAGCCCGGGCAGCAGGCTTCCACGCTCCGAAGAGGTGGCCGTGGAGAACGAGGAGGAACCTCAACATCCCAGGTTTTGGCACCAAAAATGTAGGGTAAGGGAGTTAGAGGAGGCGAGGTTCAGAAAAAGAACGAGACCAGCACTTTATAGGAAGAGATCACCTTTAATGAGGCGAGAAGGGGCAGCAGTCAGATTAGTGAGCTGCTGCACTAACCCAAGAAAAGAGTAAGTATATATAGGCGTCTATGTGGAAAGCTACTGTATTAAGGAGGCCTGTTCTTCTCCAAGGTTGTTCAGAGTAGTTATCTCTTAAACAGCTGTGGTAAGGAATTTTGGAGATCGGCCAGAGGCTGGACTGGCTGGGACCTGGGTGTAATCAACCTAATGTTCATTTTTTCTTCCGGTGAGAGAGTTCTTTGTTTTGTATAGAATGGTGGGGAGGACCTGGAGGGGAATTTTAACTCCAGGCTATTTTGAGCTGTGTAACTGTCCTTCAGTGGGGGTAGTAGGCTTAGTGTGGGTGGAGGAGGGCCAGCCTGGATCTGAGGATTGAGGTCCCCTGCACAGAGAATGAGGCCCTGCAGATCCAGGGAAGGGCTCATTTGCATACCCATCCTCCCACCTCCCTCAGCCAGGAGACAGCCCCCGCTGGGGACCCACGCCGGCTCAGGCCCCTCGGATGGGACACCAGCGTAGCCCCTAAGGAAGGAGGGGTCGAGCACAGGCCTTTGGGTGTCGTTTGTTCCTGCCGTGTATTTTCGACTGGAGTAGAGTTTCCCTTGCAAGGTTAGCTTGTTGTCAGCAGCACAGCCACTTGATCCATCGTCTCCACATCCACACAGACACAGGTATTCTTCTACCCATTCTCTCCATGAATAACTTAATATACGTTTGAGTAGAGTTCCATGTGCATAAGGAAGCTGTTGTTCATTACCCTTTATCTCTCTGCCTGTCTGTCTTTCTAGGCCCCCACCAAGCTCTCTGTATACCTCCCTAATTCTGTCTCTATTTCTCTTTCTGGCTATCAGTAAATTTCTCTCCTTGTATTTATATCTCTGTCCATTCATTCACTGTCTATACATTCATCAGTCTCACTGTCTGTTTCTCTCTGTGTGTATTCATCTTTTAAGTCCATGAATCCAGCTACCTCTATATCCATCTAAGTCTGTCTGTCTGTCTATGTAGCTATGAATGTGTCTTTATCTCTGTTTCTCTCTCCAGGTACCAATGTAGACAGGAATCCAGCTATTCATCTACCTCTCTGTCTATATTTATCTCTTTCTCTCTGCAGCCGTTAGTAGATCTATTTATCTACATTTCTGTGTCCTTTCATCCTCTGTATGTTTGTTTATATTTTATCCATATCTCGATGGATCCAGTGTTCTTATATCCAGCTATCTCTCTAATCACATTATCTCTGGATTTCATACCTCTGAATCTCTACATCTCTATATACGTTTTTATTTATATTTACAGCTATATCTAACTCTTCCGCCGTTGTTCCAGCTCTCCACTCCCTTTTTGTCTGCATATCTATCCACTTCTCTGTGTCACTCAAATACTACTCAATTACCCTTCCTTTCATTCTAGACATCCCTTTGCCAAGTCTCAGTTTGATGTCTCCGGCTGGGAATCTGTTTCTGTTGGGGAAGCTAGTTCATTTGTGATGCTTTTGGATTCCACCTGAATGCTGTGGTATGTATACTATTCATCTTTATCTGCTTTCCTGGAGTCAGTGTGATCATCTGAGGGACTATCAATTCGGAAGAACTGGCATGATTTTCTTGCTGTTTCTGGCTGAGTCATCATCAATTGCATGTATATAGGCCGTCTTCCATATCTACTCATCTGTAAATGGGCATTTTGGTGGTTTCCAATGCTTGACTCTTCTGGGGAGCCCTGCAGGAGACACTGGGGTTCAGGTATGATGGAGAAGGATGGTTTTCTCTGGATAGCAGCCCCAGAGTGCGATTTGGGGATCTCCTGGTAGTTGTATTATTCGCCTCTGAACGAACCTGCAGGCCGTCTCTGTAGAGAGCCTGTTAGCAGTCTCCATTCTGTGCAGCAACACGGCGGGGGGCAGTGGGGAGTTCTGTTTTCTGCACGTGGCCTTGAACATTTGTTGTTTGTAGAGTTAGCAGAGGACCAGCGCCAGATGCCACCTCGGCTGCCCTTTTGCATGGCGGTTGTCTTCGTGGTTGAGAAGCTGAAGAACTCTCCAGGCTCGTCGACAAGTTGTAACTGTGAGGATAATTTTTGCCTTGAAATCGGCTCTGAAATTAGGCACACTTTTGCATTCTTCTAGTATTACCAACCACAGGAAGTTTCTCCAGGGCGGGATCATTTAGGGCCCCGCAGGCCTTGTGAATATCTAGATAGATGGATATAGAGGTAGCTGGAATCATGGACTTCAGAGATGAATATAAACAGAGAGAAACATAGGTAGTGAAACTATTGGATGTATAGATAATGGATAGAGCTATCAATATAGGTAGATAAATTTATTGATATCCAGATTGAGAAACAGAATTAGAGATTTTCTCCATGTGGAGAAAACAGAACCCCCCTGTGTTGCTGCACGGAACGGAAACTGTTACAGCCTCTCTGAAAACACAGCCTATAGGATTGTTCATAGGTGAAAAATGCACCTACCAGGAGATCCGCAAATTGTACTGCAGGGCCGCTATCCAGGGAAAACCATCCTTCAAGACACCCGAACCCCAATGTCTCCTGCAGCGCTCCCCAGAAGAGACAAGCATTGGAAAACACCAAAATGTCCATTCACAGATGAGTACAGAAGACAGGCTACATACATGCAATGGATGATGACTCATCCAGAAACACCAAGGAAATCGTGTCACTTGCAGCCACACTGAAGGACCCTCACACTGACTCAAGGAAACCAGATGGAGAAAGGTGAAGAGTATACACAGGACAGCATTCAGTAGAATCCAAAAGCAATACAAATGAACTAGTGTCCCCAGCAGAAACAGATTCCCAGACGGAGACATCAAACTGAGACTTGGCAAAGGGATGTCTGGAACGAGGGGAGATGTAATTGAGGAGGTTGGGATTAAAACATACAAAGTTTGGGTGACATACGGAGGTGGAGAGATATGTGGGCATAAAGGGAGCTGGAGAGGTGGAAAGACAGTGGGAGAGTTAGATATAGCTGTAAACATATCAGTAGATACATGTTTATGTATTTACATGGGTAGATATAAATAAAAATGTATATCAACACGTAGCTACAGAGAGATTCAGAGGGATGAAACCCAGAGAGAGTGTGATAGAGATCTAGCTGGAGATAGGGAGACTGGATCCATAGAGAGATGGATAAAACATAAATACACACACAGGATGAAAGGACACAGAAAGATCTTCCAACAGCTGCAGAGAAGCAGAGAGAGAGGAATATAGACAGGGAGGCAGGTCAGTAGCTGGATTCCTGGATACATAGGTACCTGGAGAAAGAAAAACACAAATACAGGGACAGATACATAGCTAGCTAGACAGAAAGATCTAGACAGATGGATATAGAGGTAGCTGGAATCATGGACTTAAAAGATGAATACACACACAGAGAAACAGAGATAGGCCAATGGATGTATAGATAGCGAATCAATGGACAGAGATATAAATATAGGGAGAGAAATTTATTGATAGAGAAATAGAGGCAGAATTATAGATGGGGAGGTATACAGAGAGTTTGGTGGAGGCCTGGAACGATAGAAAGTTAATGAACTATGACTTCCCGGATACAACAGGGAGTTCTCCCCAACAGTGTATTAAGTTACTCGTGTAGAGAATGTGCAAAGGAATACTTACGTCCATACGGACAGGTCGATCAAGGGTCTGTGCTCCTGACAAGAAGCTAACTTTGCAAGTAAACTGTACTGCAAGAGAAGATACAAATCACACAAGAAGAGAAAATTAAGCCCAAAGGCCTGCATTCAGCCCCTCCTTCCTGACGGGCTATGCTGGGGTCACATCCATGGGGCCTGAGCAGGCGTGGGTCCCAAGGCTGGGCTGTGGTGGGGCTGCGGGAACTGTGGAGGATATGCCAGCTGCTGATCCCCCCACTGTATCTGGATTACCTCGTCCCTACTTTTGGGACCTCGTTTCCCATATTCAGACTGGTCTGCTTATAGCTATGCCAAGGTTTGTGTCTCTGAAGGATCATGAACCCCCGTCCATGAAGAGTTTCATAAAGTCATGTTGTCTCCCAGGCTTCTGGGGTTGGACTTCCAGCCTCCTTCCTTAGAGTCACCCATCTACTTACCACAGCACCCTCATCATAGCACTTTGGCAGAATTTTGGATTTGTCTGGGGCCAGAGGTCAAGTGTAAGCAATGAGATACAGCCCTTGGGTAATTCTTCAGACACTTTCCACTCTAAGTTACCAGGTAGAAACAGGACTATCTCTAGGCCATGGTTGCAAGAGTGCATCATAAAGAAGGGCTCCTTGCTTGTGGTTCTGGCTCAGAACAATCTGAACGTTGTGCTTTGTCCTTTGTTCAGTCACTAGGTTGTGTCCAACTTTTTATCACCCCATGGACTGCAGCACACCAGGTCTCCCTGTCCCCAGCCATCTCCCAGAGTTTGCCCAAGTTCATTGTCGTTCAGTGATGCCATCCAACCATCTCATCCTCCACTGCCCCCTTCTCCTTTTGCCTTCAATCTTTCCCAGCATCAGGGTCTTTTCCAATGAGTCAGCTCTTTGCATCAGGTGGCCAAAGTACAGAGTAGAAAGCACAGAGCTTCAAGCAACAGTCCTTCCAGTGAACACCCAGGACTGATCTCCTTTAGGACTGACTGGTTTGATCTCCTTGCAGTCCAAGGGATTCTCAAGAGTCTTCTCCAGCACCACAAATTGAAAGCATCAATTCATCATTCAGCCTTCCTTATGAACGAACTCTCACATCTATACCTGACTACTGGAAAAACCAAACTAGATAGACCTTCACTGGCATAGTGATATATCTGCTTTTTAAAATGCTGTCTAGGTTAGCCATAGCTTTTCTTTCAAGGAGCAAGTTGCTTTTAATTTCATGGCTGCAGTCTTTATCCGCAGTGACTCTGGAGCCCAAGAAAATAAAATCTGTCACTGTTTCCACTTTCCCCCCCTTCTATTAATATTTGCCACAAAGTGATGGGACCAGTTGCCATGATCTTAGTTTTCTCAATATTGACTTTCAAGCGAGCTTCACCCCCATCAGAGGCTCTTTAGTTACTCTTTCAGTTCAGTTCAGTCGCTCAGTCGTGTCCGACTCTTTGCGACCCCATGAATCGCAGCACGCCAGGCCTCCCTGTCCATCACCAACTCCCGGAGTTCACTCAGACTCGCGTCCATTGAGTCAGTGATGCCATCCAGCCATCTCATCCTCTGTTGTCCTCTTCTCCTCCTGCCCCCAGTCCCTCCCAGCATCAAAGTCTTTTCCAATGAGTCAACTCTTCGCATGAGGTGGCCAAAGTACTGGAGTTTCAGCTTCAGCATCATTCCCTTCCAAAGAAATTCCAGGGCTGATCTCCTTCAGAATGGACTGGTTGGATCTCCTTGCAGTCCAAGGGACTCTCAAGAGTCTTCTCCAACACCACAGTTCAAAAGCATCAATTCTTCGGCGCTCAGCCTTCTTCACAGTCCAACTCTCACATCCATACATGACCACTGGAAAAACCATAGCCATGACGAGATGGACCTTAGTCGGCAAGGTAATGTCTCTGCTTTTCAATATGCTGTCTAGGTTGGTCATAACTTTTCTTCCAAGGAGTAAGTGTCTTTTAATTTCATGGCTGCAGTCACCATCTAATGTCACCATCTAAGTCACCTGAATGGCATAGTGGCTTTCCCTACTTTGTTCAATTAAGCCTGAATTTTTCAATAAGGAGCTCATGATCTGAGCCACAGTCACTTCCAGGCACTGTTTTCATGGACTGTATAGAGCTTCTCCGTTTTGGCTGCAAAATGGAGATTTTGTGGTCAGATGTCATCAGATTTTAGTGCTGACCATCTGGTGATGTCCGTGTGTGGAGTCGTCTCTTGGGTTGTTGGAAGAGGGTGTTTGCTGTGACCAGTGGGTTCTCTTGGGAAACTGTTAGCCTTTGCCCTGCTTCATTTTGTAATCCACAGTCAAACTTTCCTGTTATTCTGGGTTTCTCTTGACTTACTACTTTTTTATTCCAGTCCCCTATGAGGAAAAGGATATCTTTTTTTGTTGTTAGTTCTAGAAGGTGTTGTAGGTCTTCACAGAATGGGTCAACTTCAGCTTCTTCAGCATTAGTGGTTGGGACATAGACTTGGATTACTGTGATTTTGAATGGTTTGCCTTGGAAATGGACCGAGATCCTGCTGTCATTTTTGAAATTGCACCCAAGTACTGCATTTCAGACTTGTTGACTATGAGGGCTACTCCATTTCTTCTAAGGGATTATTGCCCGTAGTAGTAAATATAATACTCATCTGAATTAAATTCACCTATTCCTGTCCACTTTAGTTGGCTGATTCCAACGAATTCAGTACAGGGCCAACTCTTAAGATGCCATTTCAAGAGCAAAATTTTCCTCCCATTCTTTAAATCACATGAAAATATGCTCAGTATCTTTGGGTTTTCCTTGGTGGTCCAGTGGTTAAGAATATGACTTCCCATGCAGGGGATGCAGGTTCGATCCTCTTAGGGAACTAAGACCTCACTTGCCTCTGAGCAACTAGGCCCAAGGGGCCTAGAACCCGTGGGGTGAAACTACTGAGCCCGCGTGCTCTAGAATTCACGCGCCACAACTAGAGTAGCCCATACCACGATGAAGACCCTGAATGCAGCAGCTAAGACACAATGCAGCCAAAAATCAAAATATATAATTTTTTAAGTTTTTAATTAAAATAAGTACCCACCATGTTCCCTTCAGGCCTTGGTGACCTGGGCTGGTATCTCATCCCTAAGGAGGCTTGGGTTCCAAAGCTAGACTCTCCTTAGGCTGAGGGTGCTGGGGAGGTTGTAACCAACAATGCGCCACCTGGGACCTCTAGTGTCTGGTCCCCTCTGGATGTGACCACAATCTTTAGATCCAGGTGGCCCCTCTTGCAGTTAAACCAAGCCTAAAGGACCCCCAAAAGGCGAGAAGAGCTTTGAAAAGTCATTTGGTCTCCCATGTCCTCTGAGTTCCCACTTCCTTAGAGGCACCCCACTTACAAATGACAACTCCTCAGCACAGCAGCTTGGTATGGATTCCAATATACCTGGAGGCAAAGGGTGAGGAAGGAGCAGTAATGAAACGCAAGCCCTTGGGTATTTGTGCTGGTACACTACACTCTAATTGACAACCCAGGAACAAGACTTTCCCTAGGGCTCTCGTTGCCCCAGTAACCAGAGTTGGCATGAAGAAATCCTGCCGTCTTGTGGCCATTGCTCGCAACTACAACTTGCAAATTGGTGCTTAACATTCATTCACAAGGGCGGCTGCTGCTGCTGCTAAGTTGCTTCAGTCGTGTCCGACTCTGTGCGACCCCATAAACGGCAGCCCACCAGGCTCCCCCATCCCTGGGATTCTCCAGGCAAGAACACTGGAGTGGGTTGCCATGTCCTCCAGTGTATGAAAGTGAAAAGTGAAAGTGAAGTCGCTCAGTCGTGTCCGACTAGTAGTGACCTCATGGACTGCAGCCCACCAGGCTCCTCTGTCCATGGGATTCTCCAGGCAAGATCACTGGAGTGGGGTGCCATCGCCTTCTCCGTCACAAGGGCTGTAGGGATGTAAATAAATAACTCCTTCCCTAATAAGATGGGCTGGATAGGCCACCCGATCCAGTATTCTTGGGCTTCCCTGGTGGCTCAACTGGTAAAGAGTCTGCCTGCAATGCAGGAGACCTGGGTTCAATCCCTGGGTTGGGAAGATCCCCTGGAGAAGGGAAAGGCTACCCACTCCAGTATTCTCCTCTGAGAAAAGCCATGAATGGAGGAGCCTGGTGGGCTACAATCCATGGGACTGCAAAGAGTCAGATATAACTGAGCAACTAAGCACGCACACATAAGGCATGGGAACACCCGAAACGTCCCTCGACAGATGAACGGAAAAAGGCATGCTACATGTACTGAATGGACTGTGACTCAGCCAGAAACAGAAGGAAATGATGTCATTCGCAGCAAAATGGACGGACTGGGAGATGTCCACACTAAGACCAGCGAGTCAGGCAGAGAAAGACATGAATGATGTCACTTACGGGTAGAATGCAAAAATTCATAGAACTGAACTAATTTACAAAAGAGAAACGACTCACAGACTTAGATGATACAGTTAGGGTTACCAAAAGGGAAAGTTGGGGGGGATAAATGAGGAGGCTGGGTTTAAGCAACACCCACTAATATTTATGGGCTTTCCTGGTAGCTCAGATAGTCAAGAAGTCTGCAGTGCAAGAGACCCAGGTTTGATTTCTAGATTGGGAAGATCCCTGGGCATGGCAACCCACTCCAGTATTCTTGCCTTGCGAATTCCACTGACAGGGGAGCCTGGTGGGCTGCACTTATAAAATAGATAATCAACAAGGGCCTACTATAGAGGACAGGGAGCTCTACTCAACATTCTGTCATAACCTATATGCAAAAAGAAGCCAAGAGCAAGAGAAATTTATATATACATATGTCTATTTATACCTGAATCACACTGCTATACACTTCAAATAAACATAACATTGCAAATCAACAATACTCCAATATAAAATAATCTTTAAAACATAAAAAATGCCTAACAAAGTTCCCTTTGGCCGCAGGGACCTGGGCTCTTAGCACATCCCTGGGGGCCTGAGGAAGCTGGAGCCAAAGGCTGGACTAACCATAGGGCTGACAGTCTAGGCCAGAGAGCATGGAGAGCATAGTTCTGATCCTAACCAACCCTGGACCAAAGATCACTGCTCACCAGAGGCCCCAGGACCCTGACCTGAACCAGAAGTCACAACAGCAGCTGCGATTTCCTGAGACCTGCGTGAAGCAGCACAGCCTTCCTGTGTAGGCATATACCCCTCACCTTACTGATGAGCAAATGGGCAAGACGTTCAAAAGCTACCAGTGCCATGCGCTAAAGCCAGTGCTGGCATCATGACCCACCATCACGAGGACTCTGAAATTAGTCCTTTCAAGGGTGGATCAGAGAGGAAGTACGGGGGCTCCTCAGAGGTTGGCAAGGAGGGGAGCTCCCAAGGCCTTTCTGTGCGCACACTTAGATGAAAGCTCAGGCTGCTCACTGCAGGAAGCTGTGTACACAGGTAAGTGTGGACCCCTATTTTACAGGTTCCTTGTGCGTTTCTCAGCAGCAGAACCTCTGCTTTGAAATAAATCTTAGATCGAGTCAGAGGGAGGGGATGTACAGATACTTAGGAATGATTCATGTTGTTGTATGGCAGAAAGCTATGCAACATTGTTAATTATCCTCCAATTAAAAAAATAACAATATTAAAAATAATAAATATTAGATAACATATAAAATGGAAAAAAAAAGTGAAACTACTTTGGCTGAAGTGAAGATACAGCGGCCTGGCCCACTCAGTCTGCAAAATCCAAGCCTTTAGTGAACAGGAGGACAATAGTTGCTTCTTTCCTTCCATTATTCAGATACGAAAAGAAAGGCCAAGAAGGCAACTTTTGCTCAGGCTTCTCAGCGGACACAGACTACACTGAATTCTAATGAGCTCTACATTTCTGCTTTCTCTCACGCTCTCTGTGCTCCCAAGGGCAGGCCTGGTCCTCCGTACAGTGCCTGCTGCCATCAGTGAATGAATAATGAGAGGGGACTGGCCCCAGTCACACAATGGGCTTAGTGATAGGTCATTGGGCTCCTGGCCGTAAGCTGTGTTTGTACCTTACACGACCAGGATCAATGACAGCAAGCTGGAAGTAAATGAAATTGCCGCCCTCCACCGTTTATGCTTAGGGGGGTAATGCGTTAGCCATTCCTAAGGGAAATAGTTCGAGTCTGTTACAACAAAGTAAGCCAAGGCAGTGGAATACAGGGCTGCGTCCATCTTCCAGGGCAGTCGCCAAAGCCAAATGAGACGAATGGAAAGGTGCCTTCTGGTGAGGACTCAGCGGCAGAGCAGCCACACAGGTTTCCAGTCCTTTCACAAAAGCAAAGATGTCAGGAGAGTAAAAGAAACCCCCAGGTGACATTAAAGGAGTTCGTCAGACTCTAGAACGTGAAGGAGTAGGGCCAAACCACTCATAGCCGTGACACCAGTGTGGTTTCAGCACGGGGAGAAGAAAGGCAAGTTTTTTAGGCCCTTTGAGTCAAGTAACCCGAGAATTATGATCAAATACACATCCCTTCTAGATAGAAAACTCAACAAGCCAATATGAGAACTGTCAAAACTAGGAGCAGAGTCCCATGCTTTTGTTTAAAAGTGAAAAATGGGGGATGCAAGGAAGTTGCGAATGGAGTCTCTAGCAATGAACAATTCATTATTAAAGTAAAAAATACACTGGATGGGAGTACACAGACATTAGACACTGCTGAAGGAAAGATCAGTAAGTCTGAATTCAGCAATAAAAATTACACAAACTGAAGCACAGAAAGAGAGACAAGACCCCTCCAAAACAATAACAACAGGTAAGTTACTACAATATTAAGTAGTTTAAAATATGTGTAAGTCTAAAAATCTTTGAGGAAACAGCCAAAATTTTTTTCAAACTGGATTAGAACTATAACCCTACAGATTCTAGGAAGTCAGAGAACCTCACACACACTATAATAAAACTGAAGCTAAAAAAGCAGCCAGAGAAAAAAGATGTATTACAGATAAAGGAACAAATATAGCAATGTCAGCCAACTTCTCATCAGAAATTTTGTAAAGCATTAGAAGATTAGTGTCAGATGTGCTAAAAGAAAAAAACCTGTTAGCTTGGAATTCTACACTGAGTGAAAATATCCCTTTTTAAAGGTGTAATTAACTCCTTTTCAAGTAAAAACTGAAACAATGAATTACCAGAAAAGCTGAAATACAAGAAATGTGAAAGTAATATCTTCAGGTAGAAGGAAAATACCACCAGATGAAAATCTGAATCTACACAAAGGAATAAGGAACACCAGAAATAGTAACCATCTGGGTGAATAGAAGATTTTCTTTCATTCGTTTAATATCTCGAAAAATACTGACTATCCAAAGTACACTGTGGTGGTTATAGCATATGGAAATAAAATGTGTGGAATTGCACAAATAACGGCAATAGGAAAATCAAAGTATTCTGTTTGAAGGATCTTATAGTATAGAAAAGGAATATCCTATCAGTTCAAGGTATGTTGTGGTGAAGCTGTGTTTTAAATCCTAGGTCAACCACTGAATAAAACAAAGAATATAGCTAATAAATCACCAGTGATTAACATAATACCACAAAAAAATGGTCCAAAAATGGGCATGAAAAGAGAAAAGGAACAAAGAACAGAAGAGTCAAATAGAAAACAGCTAGTAGGTTTATACCAGACTATACAAGTGATTACAATAGGCTAAACACTCCCAAGTAAAAGGCCCTGGTCAAAAGAGATTATCAGAATAGATTAAAAAAAAAAACCCAACTACATGCTGTTTATACAAAACCTACTTTAAACATGAATACACAGATTAAAACAATGGAAATGATTTAGAAGCTATCCTATATACACACTAATCAAACGAAAAATGAAGTATCTATATTATAATGACATAAAACTGATTCTAGAATAAAAAATATCCGATAAAGTAGACTTCGGGACAACAAATACTTATAAAGGATTTTTTAAAAAGGACATAATAATTAAATGATCAATTCATCAAGAAGGCAACAGTCCTAGATACGCATGCACCTAAAACAGCTTCAAAATATGTGAAACAAAAACTCACAGAACTGAACAGAAGTCATTTCCAATTCCAGCTGGAGATCTTAACACTCCTCTTTTAGCAACAGAACAAGTAGATCCCTAAAAAAACAGTAAGGTTATGGAATACATACACAAACCTATCAATCAGTTTGACTTATAGCATATTTCACCCAACAACACTTAAAGGCATTCAGGTACATCTGGAACATTCGTCAAGATAGACTCATTTCTGGACACTCAGACATTGTTTAACAAGTTTAAAAGAATTAAAAGCATCAAGAACATACTCTTGGACTATAATGGAAATAACCTAGACATCAATAATAGAATATTTGGGAAAATCTTCAAGTATTTGGAAATGTAAGCAATATGTACACACTTAAATAACTCAGGGATCAAAGGAAAAAAATCACAGTAAAAATAGTTATCTATAGAGGAAAGAAGAAACAGAAGGGAACAGAAATGGAAGGTAATAGTCTCTGCTCTGCAATGCAGGAGCCCCAGGAGAAGCAGGTTCAATCCCTGGGTCGGGAAGATCCCCTGGAGAAGGAAACAGCTACCCTCCCCAGGATTCTTGCCTGGAGAATCCCGTGGGCTGCAGTCCAGGGGTCACGGAGTCGGACACGGCTGAAGCGACTTGGCACACATGTACCCTGTCCTGTGCATTGACTTTGGAAGCATGTGATGTTTAGTAAACAACAATTAAAGAGGGAAAAATCCCTAAAAACTGAGAGAACAAATGGATGTAATTTTACTCATATATCCAGCCCAATCCATAACCGAGAGAGAAAATCAGTATTCCGGTGTTTTAAACTGTGCGTTCCTGATAGGCTGTATTTAGTAGCTTTGTGGTTTGTAGTAATTGCAGTCATCTTGTTTTGAAAGTATTGAGACCGTAATACAGAGCAAGAGAAAAGCAATTTTGTTACTGTAACTAGAAACCAAGATGTTTAAGATAAAAGAAGGGATTTAAGTATACAACTCAAGAACACTGTCACCTTAAGTTTTACTTGGAAATAACACTAATTCATGACCTATTTTTCTCCTAACTATATTTTTTCTCATCTCTGTACTGAAAAGGCCTAGAAGCAATATAACTAATTAGCATCCAGACTGTGGTCTTTTGTAAAATATATGTGTATATATATACATATTTATTTATTTATTTATTTATTTATTTATTTGTGGCTGCCCTGGGCCTTTGTTGCTCCATGCAGGCTTTCTCCAGTTGTGGTCTAGGGTGAGGGCTCGGGAGTGTGGGGCACAGGCTTAGTTGCTGTGTGGCATGTGGAATCTTTGGGGACCAAGGATCGAACCTGTGTCCCTTGCGTTATCTGAGGTGGATTCTTAACCACTGGACCATCAGGGAAGTGCCAGACTGTGGTCTTTAAAAACTACTTCCCACTAAAAGAAACCAGCATTTCTTAAAGGAATTACAGATTAAGGTCAGAAGCAGGAAGGGCACGCACAAAATGAGCCCAGGATTTCTTAATGGGACAGAAAAAAATGAAAGTATTAGATGCTCAGTCATAACAAGGAAGCTACAAAAATAAATAGGGTTATGTCAAAAGCACACAGCAATCAACTCTTCAAATATGGAAGCATCAAAAATAATAATGACTATAATTGATTAAAACACATATTTTAAAAACTCTTTGAGTGTGTGATAGGGGAAAATTTTTGAAGGTTGCTAGAACAATGAATGACCTTACTTTGAAAATAAGAAGAAAAAAAGAATCATGTATTTTTCTTGTCTTTCCTGTACAAACTGTGTATCACGGTGATAAAATAATTGCTGAAGGAAACAATGCTAGTAAATGTAGAAAGGAACAATAAAAAAAATAATCAGGTACAGGCACAGGGCTGGTAGAGCCTGAGAGTGTGTTTTGTCTGTTAAAGATACATACTGAAGCTTTTAAGGTCAAAATTACATGATTGCCGAGATTTGCTTTTAAAATGTTCCCCTAAAAAGAAAAACAGTAAGTGGGATAAAAACATGAAGCAAGATGCTAATACATGTCGAAACTGACGACGGATGCTTGGAGACTCACTGTATTACTCTCTCTGCTTTCTTTCTATGTTAGAAATTTTCCAGAATAAGAAGCTCAGATATATGTGGTGTTAGTTGCTCCGTTGTGTGTGACTGTGACCCCATGGACTGTAGCCCGCCAGGTTCCTTTGTCCGTGGGGATTCTCCAGGTAAGAATACTAGAGTGGGTTGCCATTCCCTTCTCCAGGGAATCTTCCCGATCCAGGGATCAAACCCAGGTCTGCATTGCAGGCAGATTCTTTACCATCTGAGCTACCAGAGTGAGAGACAGTCGTGTCCAACTCTTTGCAACCCCATGGACTGTAGCCTACCGGGCTCCTCTGTCCATGGGATTTTCCAGGCAATAGTACTAGAGTGGATTGCCATTTCCTTCTCCAGGGGATCTTCCCAACCGAGGGATCGAACCCGGGTCTCCCGCATTGTAGACAGACGCTTTACAGTCTGAGCCACCAGGGAAGCCCTCAAATACATGTGGAGAGAGTTTATCTTCAGTTTAGTCGCTCAGTGGTGTCCAACCCCTTGCGACCCCATGGACTGCAGCATGCCAGGCTTCCTGTCCATCACCCACTCCTAGAGCCTGCTCAGACTCATGTCCATCACGTTGATGATGCCATCCAACCATCTCATACTCTGGCGTTCCCCTCTCCTCCCTGCCTTCAATCTCTCCCAGCATCAGGGTCTTTTCAAATGAGTCAATTCTTCCCATCAGAGGGCCAAAGTATTGGAGTTTCAGCTTCAGCATCAGTTAACATTGGCTTAAGTTACACTATTCTCCTCCAAAGGCCTCTGGGGTCCAGATCCGAGTGGGTTCCCACCCCAGTCCCACAGCTGCGGGTATGCAGTGAGGTACTTCCCGGGCACCGTCTCCACTCCCTCAGTGGTTCTGACGTCCTTCACCCCTTCCGTCCTCCCCGACCCAGCCTCAACTCTTCGGGATGTGCTTGGGGTGGTTTCCAACCCACAGACATCTGTTTCCAAAGATAACACAGCAAGAAAGGGTGGGTGTTTGCCTGTGGGTGGTGTGTCTCCCCCCAACCCTGCCCCACCTTCAGGCCGTCTGGGCCCCCAGGCCTGAGCTCAGGTGGCCCCCAAGGGCAAAGGCCTCCGGGCGACAGGCTTACACTCTGCTGGGACTGAAGGAGGGGTTCTAGCCTCCACGGTGGGTGCGCTGGTGGTGAGAAGCTTCCCAGCAGAGTTATTGATACTTGGCCCCTGCAGTAGCTCAGCCAGCCCCTCCCGGGCCCACTCTGTCCCTAGAGTCTCCACAGGGGTCCAGTGCCCCCCAAAGTCCATCTGTATCAGAAGGACCGCTGGTCTGCTGGCTCCCCGACCCCCATTCTCTCGTGCTCAGCACCTGGTTGGGCGGCCAGCACTGCCACTGAGGGCTGCGTGGCTCTGGGGAGACTGTGTCTTTGGGGCATTCAGTTTTTCTCCTTATGAAAAGAGAGGTGCAGCCTCCCAGGTCTTTAAGGTCCTGTTGGGTCACTCCTCCTCTCAGGAGCCTTCATAGCTTCCCTCCTCCAGATCCAGCCCCAACGCCTTGTCCCAGCAGCTCCCAAACTGTGCTTATCCTCACCCGGCATCTCCTTCGAGGCCTTTCCTTACGATCCATCCCCCACCTCTGCCACCCTCCTCTGAGCATCCCACCCTCTGACTGGGGCTCCACACAGTCTGCACTCATGCCTGCTGTTCATCTCCGCTCCTGCCCGCTGCCTGCCGCAGGGCTTCCCTTCAAAGCTCTGCTCCACCGCCAGCGGAGCCCTTCCTACCCTCCCAGCCAGAGCCCGGTCAGAAGTTAGTTCTTCCTCCAGAACACTAGAAGGTCTATGCAGACAATTCACCGAGCCCTCAGGAGCCGTTGCCTGAGCATCCCGTGTCATGAAGGGGTCCCTGGCAGGTATGGAATCCCCCACGTGGTTGATGAATTCTTCATCTGAGAACATCTGACGTAGCAGAGGCTGGCCAGGGTACAAAATATAGTTGTTTTCTGAATTATACTTGACAGGTTGTAAAGGATTTCACACCATCACCTCAGTTAATCCTGAAATTAATCCTCAGTAAATCCTGACACTCTGAGAGGCAGCCCTGAACAGGGGGACGCTGAGTGACTTCCCCAAGGCCAGGGTGTGTGTGGTCACCTGGGGCAGCACCAGGCCCCAGCTCTCCTGCCCCCAGGGGCCCCTCTGCTCCCTCTCAGAAGCTGGCTGTGATTGGGAAGACCAGCCCACACATTAGGAAAGGCTGAGCCATCACCACCACCCAGAAGAAAGCACTGGCATTCAGCGCCTGTTGGAGATGGTCCCTGCCCAGCTCTCCTGCAGTTTCTTCATCTGAAAAATGGCCTTCCCTTGGGAAAGCCTGAAAATTCCATGAGCTGGAGTCCTGTAGGCTTGAGGCTATGAGAGCCCGAGCAGAATCCCTTATGGAAAGCAGCAAAGGCCAGGGCAGGACACGCTCCTGAGATCGAGTGATCCTATCCCTGGAGGAAGGGAACCGCAGACAGGCTGAGGCCACCGAGCAGCAATAGCGGGCAGGACTCAGGGCCGCCCTCCTCCCTCCCACCTAAACTCAGGGCTGAGCATGCCTGGGGACAGGAGGGCAGATGGCCACCCCATGGGGCTGCCCCAGGCCAACCCAGCCATCTCTCAGGGCATCTGACCTCTGCTGCTGATTTCTACCCAGAGGACGTCATGAGCATTTTTAGTTCCCAAGGAATGTTAATCAGCACCCGGAGACTGGGTTGCCCTGAGATAGGACTGCTGTTGAAAACAAACAGGGGCTTCCCTGGTGGCTCACTGGTAAAGAATCCTCCTGCTGATGGGTTCGATGGTCTGGGGAGATGCCACATGCTGAGGAGCAGTGGAGCCGTGTGCCACAACTACTGAGCCTGTGCCCGCAAGCCTGTGCTCCTCAACATGAGAGCCCCACTCGCCACAACTAGAGAAAAATCCATGCAGCAATGAAGACCCAGCACAGCCGAATAAATGAATCCCAGGCAGGCACTCTGGTGGCTCTCTTCTGCAGGGACCTGTTTTTATGGGTTTATCTCACCCTGACAACTGAGTGTCTGCAGGGCCATCTGGACACAGTGTCCTGGGGCCTTGCTGGTTCAGCTTCCTCATCGCTCCTCGAGGCCTGGGACAGAGGACTTGGGGAGCCCCACTGTCAAACATTCCGCCTCTGAATGAACATTCTTGGCAAACAGCACCCACATCCTTCCACCGCTCCTAGCTGGGGGAGGCAGGCACACAGGAGGCTAAGCTGTCTACTCAGCAATTGCGGCCCCAGGTCTAAGTCGGAGCCCTAGGGCTGACTGCAGGGCTTGGGGCACAGGGATGGAAGGTGGGGCAGAGAGGGGATGGGAGGAGGGGAGGGGAGGCACATGGTCCGGACTCTCGCCTCCAGGCCTGTGTGTCCCCAGCCAGCTGAGGCCATACCTGCCCCGGGGACCGTCTGCAGCCTGCAGCTGCTCAGTGCACTCTGGGTGGACTTGGCCAGGGCGGGCTCCAGCTCCCTGAGCCTCAAACATCAGGAAATGCAGGTGAGACATCTCCCTACAAGCCCTGCATTCTGAATGGGGAAACTCCTTCTAGCCCTGCCCTGAGCTGTGTGACCTGGGCAGCGGCTCACACGCTCTGGGCTTCAGCCTTCCCCCAGAGCACAAAGGAGGCCTCTAGGTCTAAACGCGGGCCCGTACCTCACGCTGCTTCTGGACAGACAAGGGGCTCAAGGTCCTAAGGAGAACACCTCCTCTTTCCAGCAGAGAAAGGAATCCAAGAAGCCAGCAGTTGCCTGAAGCCCTGAAGCCCTGCGAGGCTGGCTTGGCCTGGAAGTCAGGTAGAAATTGCAGAAGATGAACTGGAAATCCAGGTGGGTCTCTGCAGTTTTATGCCTCTGGCAGTGGAAGGGATAGTGGACTCTGTACCACTGGGCTCTGGGAGGTCTTTGCCCATCAGCAGGCAAATACCTAAGTAACTTTGCTGCAGCAGGATGAGCTCCAAGCAGAGGGGAATGGAGGTGCCAGCAGACACCAGGCAATCACAAAGGCGAGCTGGCAAACAGACACCAGGAAGAAAGCGCTGCTCAGATTGGAGACGTTTCCCTACAGCAAACTTTCTGATGGACTCAGGGACCTCTCAGGCCTTATCTGACTTTATTTTATGAGGGGCAGAACGCTGGACAGGTGAGCTGGGGGTCCAGCTCTCACCAAACCCCACCTATTGATGAGGATGGAGCCCACCAGGCTTGCTTAGGCTTTGGTGAATTGTGCACGGAGGACCAAGGAGGACTAGGGGAGAGAGGGCATGAAGGCATTTTATAAGGGATCCCCACCTGTGTGGGGAAGGTGAGTGCAAGGTGTGCGTGCTTAGAAAACCAGCGAATGGTCCCGACCAGAGTTAAGGTAGAGAAAGACCTCTGTACAGGGGAAGCAGAATCCCCCCGGGGTGCCTGGTCCCCACACCTGTCTCTTTCCGCTGCTTCATCCTCCTGCTTAGCATTTAACCTCTACAACCTCCCGTGAGGTCAGTAAGGCTGGTCTTTTAGAGTAAGGCCCTCATTTAGAGACAAAGGACAGAGGTTCAGCTGGGAGAGCTCATTGGCCTGAGGGGCCATGGCTTGTGTGGGGCAGAGGTGGAACCCCTGGTCTGGGGGGACTCTGGTCCCCAAGCCCTGTATCCCCATCACCCTCTGGCAGAGAGAGAGTGGGTGGCCCAGTAAGTCTCCTTGGCCTCCCTCCACCGACCCCCAGCCTCTCCCCTGATCCCTGTGAGTCAGGGGTGAAATCCCCAACCCACACCCTCTGACCCTTGCCAGGCGCCTCCTCCCACCACGTGTGAGATCCCACCTGTCACATTGCCCCTCGACACCAGTCTGCAAATCCTTAGACTAAAAAGAGGGAACTTTCCCAGTGCACCAGCCAAGTCCAGCAGGGCAAGAGAAGCCCTAAGCCAGCTCAGATGCAGAAGAAGTTTCTAGTTTCCACAGAGGGAACAGCAGGCACTACTTCAGCTAGAACTGGGAGTCGGTGAGTCGAGGGGGGCACCCGAGATGGAGGGGCTGGGGTGCAGTCCGTGACTCTGCCTCTGCTCTCCAGACCCCTCCAGTCCTGGGGTCCCATCTCGATCATCACAGGCCCCTCCACTCCCTCCGAACTTGTTTCCCAAAATGGAGTTTCAGACCTAGAAGCTTTCGAGACCAAGTCCCACCCCCAGGGCACCCAACCGTTACTCACCAGATGAGAACACTGAGGCCAAAGGGGTCTTTTCAAGCCACTTGAAGCCGCTCTCCCGTCCAGCGGCCACTGCGCCTGTCAGTTGCTCCTCGTCCGGCTCCAGGGTGCAGTCTAGCCTGGCAGGTCTCCAGTTCAGTGCCCCTAGTGCTGTGCAAGGTCTGCTGGGGTCATCCGACCACTCGCATCAGCCAGGGGGTGGAGGGAAAATGAGTATGCACTGAAGGGAGGGAAAGAGGGGCTTCAGGTCCCCCCCAGGTCATCACTTGCTTCATCTTCATGGTGGAGACGAGAGGGATGGAGGTATGTTTTAAATAGGGAACCAACACGTAGCTGTTTTATTAGTATCTCTGAGCGTCTCTGCTCATCTGTGAAATGGGAGCCACAGTGGCCCCTACCTGGAGGGTAAGGGCTTGGCCTGAGCCTGACCAGGATGAGGGCTGCACGCCAGGCGCGGTGGCAGCAGCCCTGGGGCTAAAAGGGGCTCCAAGGCTGGTGGGTTCCAGTCTGGCGTCTGGCCCTGGCCACCACCTCCCTCTGCAGCCCTGGGCACGTCATACAACCTCTTAGGGCCTTAGCTGTTTCACCTGAAAACGCCCCGTCCTGAGTACAGGGCAGGGGCAGAAGGACCATGGGCTCCTTTTCAGCCCCAAGATCCCTTTGTCTACTCATCCAGAATCTCATTGCTCAACACGGCCAGGAACCCACGTGGTTACAGGGTAACATGAAGGTAAGCAGTCTCTACTCCCCAGGAGAGCAACGATGATGTGGCCACAAACAGAGCTCCTTCCTCTGCCCACAGCTTTGAGCTTCCAGAAGTCATCTCACAGGCTGCTGAGAAAGGAGGGCTCGTGGGGTACCCTCCCTGCAGAAAGAAAGAGATGGAGCACAGGAAGAACAACCTTGGCTCCGAGCATCCTTCGAGGAAAGCGTCAGCTTCCTGTCCGATTTTCCACAGAACAAGGAAAGGCCTGTGCAGTCGAGAGGAAGACCACCTGGGAAGGGAAGAAGGCGGGGGGCAGACACCGTTCCCCAGGCTAGTGCTGCCTCCACCAGGGAGAGCCCTGTCTCCAGATCACCCTGCCGGCATCTCAAACTCTACCACTGGCCATTCAACCTTCTGCCTTCCAAAGCTGCAAGGATGCGGGAAACTCGTTCCAGGGGACCCCACAGCTTTTATCAGTAACCTCCTCAGTGGTAAGGACAGAGGGTACAAGGTAAGCCCTTAAAGATGGTGAGGACAAGCACTGAAGCATATACACTATCCTGTGTAAAACAGGCAGCTAGTGGGATTTGCTGTGTAACACAGGGAGCTCAGCCCGGTGCTCCGTGAGGACCTAGAGGGGAGGGGGGCTTCAGACGGAGGGGATATACGTATACTGCAGGCTGATTCACGCTGTTGTACTGCAGGAACCAACACGACATCATAAAGCAATTATCCTTCAATGTAAAATAAAATAAAGATGGTGGGGATAATAAGACCAGGCCCAGGAAGGAAGGTAACCTGGCTGAGGGGTGCCTGCTGGACCCCAGGCCCTTCTCTCTCCCCTTCCTGAGAGCCCAGGGCCTCCACTGGGATGGGGGTGGGAGGGTGAGACCTCTGACAATTCCTGGGCCGCCCTCCTATAGTTCAGTGCCCCCTTTGACGCCAGGATCAAAGCTGTCGGGGGCTTAGTCCCACCAGCACGGCTAGACCCTGGGGAAGTTTCTTCAGGATGTCCTTTGGGAAGAAGCCCGTGGTAAGTCCTTGCCCAGGTCAGGTCAACTCCAAGTTTTCGCTGGAGTCCCAGCATGAGTCTGCCTATGGGTAACAAAACAGAAGTTTTCTTCCCCACCCTTGCCTCTCAAGCTTGACTTCTCTGTCCCAAACATAGTCATCCCTCAGTTCCCACAGGGGATTGGTTAGAGCACTCCCCTCGCCCCGCCCCGCTGCTTTTAGGGGATGGACCCCAGTCCAGTCACACGGTGCACACTCTGAGGCCAGTGCTCTCCCCGTGGCAACACACCACGTCCATCACCCCGTGGAAGAAAAGCCGACTGTGATGGTGCCAGCAGGACAGTGGACGAAGCGGCGGGGCCTTTTGGTGGGCACTTTTTGGTTTTTTCCAGCTACGCTGTGAGGGATGTGGGATGTTAGTTCCCCAACCAAGGATGGAACCCGTGCCCCCTGCCATGCAAGTGTGGAGTCTTAAACCCTGGACCACCCCGGAAGCCCCAAACACGGCACTTTGACTTGACCTCTCACCTTTCAGAAGGCCCGATCGGCAAGTGACCGACCCTGAGACCAGCCACCTCTCCGTTCTCCCAGAAGCACTCAACTGGATTCCAGAATACTTCGAGACCACACCCAGCTCTGAGGGGTATTAGCCCGAGGTGAATCAATGCTCAGACTGGATGCTGAAGGTGCAAAATGTTTACTTCACCAAAGAGGAAGATTTCACTGAAAAACAACCACCCAGCCAGCCAATTCTTGGTCTGTGGCCAATGGAAAGAGAAAAAATGAACATGTAGCAAGGAGGTGTGCATGCGTAGAAAGCCAAATTAGAGCCGCACCTACAGCGGAGAAGTTTATTGAGGGGATGTAGGAGCAGAGGAGGGAGACAGAGGAGGAAGGAAGGGCGAGACAGAGGAAAAGAAGACAGGCAAGGGTCCTTTAAGTACCAGAGCTTCTCAAGTGCAAAGAAAGGTACATCAGCAACCAGTGAGGCCTGTATGAGCAGGGGAACTTCCAGTGACACTGTCAGAGCCACTGAACGGACATTCACGGGCAGAACAGATGCTGGGAATGTGAAAGCCTGAGTCTGAAGCTGGACACAATTGGGGCGCGAGCAACAGCTAGAGCCACTGCCAGACATGGCTGACCTGACCTCTTCCCCTTCCTCCTGGTCCACTGAGAAGACGCACACAGCAGACACCGCCTCACGTGGCCAAGGCTGGCCATTGCCTTGGCTCCTTCATCAATCTGGGACACTAGGGTGACGTCCCAAAAGCTCCCAACCCCAGCTCACGGCTGAAGTGAGCCTTGATCCTTAAGTTCCACCGCTGAATTCCAGTGAAGACCCAGTCTTCCCGGGGGGAATGTCTCTTATGACTCACGTGCTCTTTGGTGTGAACTGACTCTCGAGCTAGTGACGAAGGAAGGGTGATCACAGGGAGAATCACTGCCCGCCTCAGCACGTGTGCGCCCATTAGAAACACACAGGACACCCCTCTGTGGAGCCAGGGTAACGTCCACACTCTGGAGAAACCCTTGTCACAGAGGGCTCCCTGTAGGAGCCAAGTATCTTCTCCAGTGACATTCCGGCCGCCAGGCACTTAAGACACAGCCCCGTAGTGCAAACCACCCATCATGCTTGGCGGGCACCATGATACCCCACCACCATCCCTCAGTGAGGCGCCATGCGTGTCCCGTGGAATGTCACCGTGATAGGGAACCTCTTAGAAGTGCAGAATCTTGGGCCCCATCCTTGCCCTAGAAGATCAGGATCTGCGTTTTAACAAGACCCCAGGAGCATATATCGTGGCTTAAAGCCCACAGGGTCCATTCAGGCAGCAGAGCCAGGTGGCCCCACCTGACTTAGAATAGGTGTCAACTCTCACATGACTTAGGACAATGCAAGGGACCCTCAAGGAAAGAGACTGAATGAAAAGGCTGTCCTGTTTCCTCTTTCACTGACTTCCCTGTCCCCAACTCTCTAGGCTTCAGCTCTGCCATCAACTCCATGCCTGTCCACTGGGCAGACCACACACACACACCCCTTCCATCTCAGGAAAAAACACACACACCCCTTTCATCTCAGGAAACCACACACACCTATTTGGCTGTGTAGTGACTTGGCTCACCGAGCTCTTGCCTCTGAAAGCATCTGCCTCTAAGGGGTGACCCCAGTTTGAAAGGCATTATCCCCATTAGGGGGGCTTCCCAGGTGGTTCAGCAGCAACGAATCCCCCTGCCAGTGCAGAAGACACAGGAGATGTGGGTTTGGTCCCTGGATTGGGAAGATCCTTGGAGGAGGAAATGACAACCCACTCCAGTATTCTTACCTGGGAAATCCCACAGACAGAGGAGCCTGGCGGGCTTCAGTCCATCGGGTGGCAAAGAGTTGTACACAGCACACACACATCCCCACTGGAAGAATCTAAGGTATTGGAAGGCAGGTGAATGATCTGGGTGGAGGAAGCGAAGTCCACCTCCAGTGAGCCAGCTTCTCTCTGATGCAGAGACCCACATGTGGGCCTGGAGCTGAGGCACATCCCAGCTCTAAAACCTAGCAGGGGGGCCACCCTGATCGTGGCTGGCAATGCCCAGAGCCCTTTTCTCAACATCCAGAGAAGGAGCTAAGGCCCAACCATCATCAAACGGCACAAAAAACCACTTCCTGACTTGGTGAAGCCGCCAGTTGGGGTTCAGGGGAGGATGGGTACCTGGCTCAGAGGAATGCTGGTCACCTGTTGCTCCCCCACAAAGACAAGGCTCTACACTTTTCTCAGGGGGCACACACAAGCCTTCTCTCCCACTTGCCCAGGTCATTCATTCCAGAAACAGATGTTAAGCACCCACTCTGGACGGGGCTCTCTCAGCTGGCCCAGGTAGCATGGTGGGTTGGAACACTATGAGCCTCAGACTCAGACCCAAATGTGAACACCACCTGTCTGATCCAGCCCGTGACACTGAACTTCTCAGGCTCCTCCCATGTAAGACTGAACACAGTATCTCCCTGGAGGATATCTGCACACAGTAGGCACTCAATTATCCTCAGAGCCACCTTTTGCTGCATTCCTGCTGTGCTCTAGGCACTGTTCTCAACACGTCTCACATGAATTTAATGTAATTTCAGTTAATTTCCACAACAAACCCACTTAAGAGGAAGAAGTTCAGAGGAATTAGGTGACTTCCTGAGGTCAGGTAGCAAACAGGTTTCTGACTTACCCAGAGCTGTGGCCTTGGGCCTAGGCTGCCCCGTGTTCTGCTGTTCTCAACCAATCTCACCCTCTTGCCCTGCTACCTAAGGGAGCCTTTTGTTTCCATTTTTCATTTTCGTTCATAAGACACAGGATCAACTTGGAGTAGGCCAAGGAAAATTTCAAGTTGACAACTGGAAGAAATAACTGATCGCAGGGAACACAGGGGACATACTTGAGAAAATGCAGCATTTCAAACCTGGTCCCACATCAGCCTTCTCAGACCTTCTCCTGCCCACGTCACTTCCCAGCATCACTAACTTCCGGCTCTCTGAAGCAGGCATATTTACGCCCTGGGCTGAGCAAGGTATTTACACAGGAAAAATAAAAACAAAACAAAAAAAGTCCTTATGAAAAAATTGTTTTATAAATAATATGCCCAGTACATTAGAATGATATCATGTGTATTTAACTTCTTACACTTACAGGGGTGTAAGAAATTCCCTTAGGACAGTGTACACAGAGTAGAGACCCATGCTTAGCAACCGCACTTTAGTCTGAATTCACTTCCAAACACTGTTAACAAATGAGCATTTACAGCAAGCAAGAGGGCTGCCTGGCCACTGACCAACAGTTCTGCTGCCATTCTGGGCACTTTGTTCAAGCACCATACAGTGGACATTTGCCTGGATTTTACAGAAATGAGTGACATAAAAATGAAAGTGCTCGCAGTAAATGATTACTATTGGTCCCAAGCTTAGTACACAGAGAAAGATGTAAAACACCAGGAAGGCCAAGAGCAGATTTCCAGCCACACACAGACTATCTCTGTGTCAGGCAGACACAGCTGCCATGCGCTCAGCTGGGATGGAGTTCAGTGTGAGGAATGTGCTGGAAATACACAAACCAATGACTGTGCGTCCCAGATGAGGCATCAACAGATTCCAAATTCATCAACTGTTCTTGGAACAGAGCCTCCCTTTAGACAGGCTTACTTTTGGCTTGAGCACTTTTGTCCAAGGATGCTCTAAGACAGGGCTGCAAGACAGGAGGAAGTTCTGTTTCACTGCATGCAGAGTTTGCCCAGAGGCACCAGAGTTCACAGTCCAGAGCCCACAGTTCAACGGAGTCATCAACAACACCCTTCTTCATTCCATTTTTTCCCCTCCTGTTTCATTGATCAGGAACAAAGAACATGTCTATTTTTCAAGGCTAAGAAGCAGAAGTGTATCTGGGTGTTCCTGGGCAGTAAAATGAGACTAAATGCTCAGAGGCAGCAGAGATCTGGAGAAGTTACCCAAGCTGCTTACTTCCAGCTGAATTCTGCTGAAGCACAGACATATTCGAGAAGGTCTCCAGACCTCTGGATCCTTAGGGTACAAAGGTAGGAAACAACCAAACCACTGCTAACACTCTGAGAAATACAAACACACATAGAGACCATGGGAGCTGGCTGAAGATCCATCACTTTATTTTTACAAAGAGATGGCCAAAGGGGATGAAGGGGCAGAGATACAGAGGCATGCCAGCAACACAGCAGAAACAATCCAGTTGGCCACCCAAAAACTAAATGAAACACAGTGCCAACTGGCTTTCACCCCCCCTCACCCCCATCCCGCCTGCCACAGGTCGCATTTCACTGTGTAACAGAAATGAAAATCCTTGATCCTGGAGATAAAAGTAGATAGCACCTGCTGCTTCACCTTGGCAGGGGATCTGCGATGGCTCTGAGACATCCACTGAGTTGTCACTCTTCCATCATTGCACGCGGGCCCGGCTGGTTTCCCTCGTTGGTGTCGTGATTTCCAGGCCTTGTCATGGAGGAGACGGCTAAGCGGCAGTTCATTTGGGGAACAATGAAGCACTCTGAAACACTTAGTCCTCCAAATCTTCCAAGCAGAAGAACAAGGCTCTGGACTCCCCAGATCTGAGACACAGATGATGCACAGCTGATCCATGGAAGGTCGACAGTGAATCAAGGCCCACTTCCCAGGCCAGCAACTTAGGTACCCAGGCAAGGAGGAAATACCACACACGAAACCCCAAGTCCTTTTCCTTGCAGCTCATGAGGTTCCAAAGTACCTTCCACAAACACCTAGAGGGATCCAGCACAAGTGACGGCTTCGGCTACTGGTCTCCAAGAAACAGACAAAGGACCCAGGGCGGCCTGTCTCACTGAGGAAGTTGGAATTAATGATCCTTTTGTACCAAGCGCAGGGCGTCCTCACTCTTAACCTTTGACTGTCATAACTTTCCAGGGTCTGTATGGAACATACCTTCACAAGGCACCAGCAGGGCGCAGAGCACAGCTCAGAATTTGAGATGGCCTGGCTGCTCAGAGTCCGAGGAGGGGCTCTGACTTCCACCATGGAGAAAGAACACAGTGGAGACCAAGGTGAGGGAGAGCCCCAGGACGGGAAACGGGAGATTCATGGACACCAGGCCTCTTGTTCTGCATAGGCAATGGACAGGGCTGGGCGGCGCCAGCAGAGCTTTGGAGAATTAAACTGGTTTACTTCTCGACCTGGGTGGGGCACACAAGGGGCTGTTACGAGAGATGGTACAGAAGGAATATTTTTGGTCCAACGCTGCAGGAGAAGGGGGCAAAGTGGAGGCCAGCGGGGCTGAGAGCCCTGAGGGCAGGCTAGCAGACAGTTTCTACAGCAGACTGGACCCTTGGTTAGTTCAACACAACTGAGCTTCAGACCTGGGGGCCTCAGTAAGGGGGAAGAACACCTTCCCTAGGGTCCTTGTCCTCAAATAGGCTTCCTCCTCAGGTCCCCCAGTCGATCCAGGTTTCCCTCAGCCAGGACTTGCCCTGGATAATGGACGCCCCTCGGCCCTCTCTGTCAATAGCAGGGGAATCACTGAGACCGCAGCTGAGTCCTTCAGCCAGTGCTGCCACGGAACTGACACTGGTGACGGTGTGGCCCAGACCGTAGTTATCCAGGGGAGCGAGGAGCTCCTTCACCGGCCACAGGAGCATCAGCCTCCAAGACAGGTCTCCGGCCAGCGTCCCCCAGAGATTTCCCACTCGGGAGTTGTGTTTAGAGTGGAGAACCAGGAACCGCACCACTGGCTCACACGCACTAAACGAGCAGTGCGACTTCACACACAGACTGCTTGCGCCTAAGCGGCAGAGACAGGCTCGGGGTGGGTGAGTTCGCTGCGCGCTCACACCCTCTCCCTCTTCTGCCCGGGTCGCCCTGGAGCACCGCGGCCGGGAGGCCAGCCCAAGCCCCTCGCCCACCCACCGCACCCCACCCCACCCCACCCTACCCTCCCCAGCCTGAAGCAGAGGCCTCCGCAGAGGTCTCAGGAAACACCCCGTCCGGGTTTCCTCTGTGCCAGCCGGCTCTCCAACATCCTCGAGCGGGGACCCACAGGCAGAGCTCACGCGGCCTTTCTCCTGTCAGGCCGCTGGTCATCCTGCAGGGTGTGGGGAAGAGAAAAGAATGAAGGTTAAACTCAACTTCAGGGGCGTCCCTGGTGGCTTAGCAGTAAAGAATCTGCCTGCCAACCCAGGAGATGCAGGTTCGATCCATGGGTTGGGATGATCCCCTGGAGAAGGCAACCCACTCTAGTCTTGCCTGGAGAATCCCATGGACAGAGGAGCCTGCAGGGCTCCAATCAATGGAGTTGCAAAAGAGTCGGATACAACTGAGTTAGCACACAAACTCAAGTTCACTCAAGACAGACCAGGCTCATTGCTTACCCCATGTTTACCTGCTTCACATTTATAGAGACCAAGTCATTTTTTGTCTTGGTTTTGCAAAACTACACATGTAGTGTGACTTTCCCCACCTTTCCTAGGAGACTCCTGGTGGCACTCTCCCTGCTTAAAGACTGTAGAGGCGGCGGGTGTTCTCACGCAGGGTGGCCAGGGTGCTGGCGAGCGGCAGGTCTTTGACCCTGGCGATCTCTCGAACCGTGTGCAAGGCCAGGCCCGGGTGGGCGTACTGGCAAAGGCTCTTGGGAACCTGGAAGACACCAAGCATTCAGGACATCGCTGTGCTTTCTGTGCACAGCCGTCAGGCACGTGTCCCTCCCCGGCCCTTCCCGAGCAGGGCCTCTTTGGAGCTGTGTAGAGACCCCTTTACCTGCAGGTGCAGGGAGAGTCCCAGTCATGGGGGCTCTGGGTGAGCAGGGTCCCACGCTTCCTTGGACAACCCTCTACAGGGTAGAGCTTTGCACTGCCTGGAAGAGAGTGGTTACCCTTCAGCTTCTCAGCCCCCTAGACTTTGGTTCTGCAAAGCAACAGAGAGGAGACATCTACACAGCCAAGGGTGGGACCTGGAAAGGTACTGGGCGCTCTGGTCCTGCCAGCCTTGCATGGGCGACCGCCCGCCTCCCACCCTCTCTCCTCAGCGCCTCAACTTAGCTTGAAGACAGCCCTACCTGTCGAGGCAGGAAATAGGGAGCGTCCGTCTCTACGATGATCCTCTCCAGCGGGATCTGTTTCAGAGCTTCCCGGGCCTCCCAGGCGGAGGAGTAGGTCAAGACGGCTGTGAAGCCCACGGACATGTTGGGAAAGTGCTCCAGCAGGGGCTCGATGACCGGGTAGCTGCCAGTGAAGCAGTGCCTGCGAGGAGGAGAATCCCACTTCAGGATTCTCTCATCACCCACTCTGCCAAAGCCCAACTCCCTCTAGACACTGCACCTCTTCTGAGTTAATTCTGGTGGACAATTCTCAAAAATGCAAAGACTGCATTCGAGGGAAGGACTCACAGTTGACACAGTCAGAAGTAGAACTGACAAATGCAGCCCCTCTGGATCACGATGACTGTGGGCAGAAATTAATCGAATAAACCGGAAGGGGCCTACGGGTGAACTTTTCTTCTCTTAACCAGACACCTGTCCACGTTCTTAGTACCATATACATCAGCCCAAAAGGGCCGAGTGACTGCCTCATCTCATCTCTGGCGACCGCTCCACTCAGAGGCGTCACTCTTGGCCTGGGTGCCTGGAAAGCAGTGGTCTAGAGGCCTGACAGCCCCACCCTCTTCAGTTACCTGTCAGAACCGGGCTTGGGATCTAGACTGTTTCTTCAGTTAACCCATCTCACCCATCTTGAAAGAGCCAGCTGGGCATCACCTCCTGGCCCCCTTGCAGCCAGAGGCAGCTAAGGGCCCATGCTCTGGCTCCCTGTGCCCAGCTCAGCCCCACATCCTCTGGGCAGTCACCAGCGGACTGTCTCTCACAGCTCCTCCAGGGCCCCCTCAAGCCAAGCCCATGCCCAGAACGGGCACACAGCAGGATATCCAACTAAAGAACCCCTAGATACCATTTAGAGAAGATACCTCCTGGGCTTTAAGGTAGGGTGGGGAGGGGTGGGGAGGGATGGGGTTTCAAACCACAAGCAGGAGAGAAAATGTCTTTTCCGGTGCCCTGGAATGCTGTGTGCTGTCACTGGACCCACAGCAGCTCCCCCAGATCAACAGCTCTCATTTCTGAGAACCGAGCCTCCGTCACAACCTGCTTCACGGGATGGCGGTCACAGTGATTCAGGGTATTAGCTCAAACCATATGAAGCTGTCATTTTTCACGTAAAACGTGATCAAGTATCAGAAATTTCATCTGGGTCAAAATGATGTTAATCTTTTGAAAAGATTCTATGAAAACTAACATTATCAACACTCTTCTCACTGCATTTGTTTTTCCCAGTAACATCCTAGACAGAGGGACATGTTCACTTCATTTGCCTGCTGAAGTTCTAGGCTCTCACCTGTGAATCTTGTAGTCTGGAGGCACAAGTTTTTTCATGATTTTTAGCAGATCTTCATCAGCTTCTCGGCAGTGGATTACCAAGGGCTTCCTTAGAGACACGGCCAGCTGTAGCTGCCTCTCAAACACCTGGGAGAAGGTAGCGACAAAACCTGTGGGTGAGGGCCGTTCTGGATGTCTGTTAGCTCCAGAGGAGCCAGTCCAGTGGGCAACCCCCACCATCTCCCATTCTTTGTTTTTAAGCTCTATAATGCATAATAATAGCTAACATTTACTGACTGCTTACTAGGTAGTAGTATTATTTAGGTGTGTTATAACCTGTAATCCTCAAAAACACCCTAAGATAGGGTGCTCAGCCCATCATGTAAAGAAATGGAGGCTCTGAATGAGGTCAGATAATTTGCAGTTGATTAGCTGGAGCACCCCGATTCAAACCAGAACCCAGGCTCTGCATGGAGCAACCACTGCTGCTGCTGCTGCTGCTGCTAAATCGCGTCAGTTGTGTCCGACTCTGTGCGACCCCACAGACGGAAGCCCACCAGGCTCCTCTGTCCCTGGGCTTCTCCAGACAAGAACACTGGAGTAGGTTGCCATTTCCTTCTCCAATGCATGAAAGTGAAAAGTGAAAGTGAAGTCACTCAGTCGTGTCTGACTCTAGCGACCCCATGGACTGTAGCCTACCAGGCTGCTCCGTCCACTAGGCAATGCTTATTTGGGGCTCCAGGGGCGGGACAGGGCTCACGAGCACCACTCCAAGATAAGTGTCCTCTCCTTCACTGGCCCTGCCCCTACTCCCACTCCCACGAGGGAATCCATCACCTTGCACACCTCTTCCTACATGAAAAGTTGCCATGGATATATCTGCATGATGCCCAACTCTCAGAGGTGCTCAACTACTTGTGGAAAGAATAAATACTAAAGCTGTTTCCTGCAACTTGCTTTCTTAACCAAAATCAGATCTGCTAGGTGAATACCTACAAATACATTACATTTGAAAAAAACAATGCTCTTAATATTTCCATGAGTAGTTTTTTTCAATCGTGGAATATAATTCATGTTTGAATTTTTAACATCAAATTAGAAGATGCTTTTGAGTCAGGTGATTCACTTGAGAATGACATTTTCAAGTCCAACACTCGTACTACCTTGTCTCAAGATAGTGGCAATGAGCCAGTACCAATTCTGACATAATTCAGGTTTAACCTGTGTTTTCAACTAAAGGAAAGTGAGCCAGGAAACAAACAACACAGAATGCTTTCAAGGACTTTAACGATGAGCTAATCCCAGTACTGGCAGCCCACTGGAGCCCTCTTTAATATATATGCCCTCCTCGAACTCCTCCAGAGGCAGAAGGCTGCAAGAGATTCTAATTTCAACACTTACTTTTTGCTTCTAAAAAGCTACTATTGGCATAATCAAACTATTATAGACTTGGGGTGGATCATCACACGGCTGTTAAAAAAGCCTATTTTTCAAAGAATATTTAATGAAGCAGGAACATTTTCACGGTGGAAAAAACATTCAAACTACTACTTTCTCTAAACTTCCTACTTTAAATTCTTTTTTAAAAGGCACATACATACAGCAGTCATTTCCTTGATTCTTTGAAAGGTGCTCATAAGACATGCCACCAACTATCCCTTGCAACTCTCCAAGGGATAGCGACAACAAAAATATGAATTCCAAAACACATCTGAATTTTAAAAACTATTAAGAAGAAATAATTGTTAGGGGACAGGAACAGCAGCTGCAGTGGAGCATGTGTCATCCCCAGGAGCCAGCAGAAAAAGAACAAGAGGAGATGAAGCTACTGCAAGGGGGAAGTCATGGTCGCTCTCTCCTGGACTGGGAAATGATCATCTTTGCTCATTTGTGTGTTTTGCAAAATATTCTGCAACGGGCACACTAACTTTAAAATCAGAAGAAAAACATTGTTTAATGAAACAAACAAACTGTGTTGCTTCCCAAGAAGGAATGGAAGCTTTGACATTTGTATCATTCGCTGTAAAGGTCATTCAGCCCCTACCCTCCTCTTCTTTCATAAATCAACTGAAAGGAAAGAAACAGCTTGCGAAGCATTTGACCAATGACATCTGGGGTTGGGGAGAGGGGGTCTGGATAAGAGCAATCACGTTTTTAGAGATTCTGAATTCTTTAGGTCCCAAAGTGGAGAAACCCTTATGTAACCACTAAGAGAGGAACACTGTGAGCAAATGAAGGACGATGTTACCTTGTGCTGCTCTGGGACAGGGGTGGTGCACTTGTGAGAGTAATCCAAGCCCATCTCTCCAAATGCCACGGCCTTGGGGTGCCTCAAGGCTTGCAGAAGATTTCTTTCTTGACTCTCACTGTAGTAACGTGCAAAATGCGGGTGACAGCCAAAGGCACCCCACACCAGATCCTCCTGCAACAGGTCCTCCCAGAGGCCATCCGTCAGGGTGCGAGGATCACAGAAGTCGGAGATGCAGCCCTGAAACTCCTTAGGGAAGGAGCTACTGTAAATCTTCCTGAACTTGGTGAAGGTCCCTTTGAATGACAGCTTGGAATAGAGCATGTCCAAGTGACAGTGGGTGTCGATGAAACCCTCCAGCCTGGGCTCCCGACGGCTCCTGGGCAGGGAGCTAGATGCAGGTTCTTCACCCGGCCGGGGCAGCACATCCTCCTGGAATGTTCTTTTCTCCTTCGCGTGTCCTTCCGAGCTTCTAGAGAAACGAGATGAACGAGACTTCCGGGATCTGCCTTCCTTGGCAGCCTCAGGCTCCCTGGAGGTGAGCAGGGGGCTCACCGTCGAGGCAGGGGAAGAGCCCCGGCCGCTCCTGCCCGCCTGTGTCGTGTCGCTGCCGCCACTGCCCACGGACGGGTACCCGGGGGTCTTGGGACCACTGGTCCAGTAGCTGGCATAGTCACACCAGGGACTGCTGTACAGGTGAGCTGGATACATGACATAGTCCGTGGAGAAGGCAGAAGCCTCCGGAACTGCGGAGGGTTTCAGGGGGACGGGCTCCTCCTGAGAGAACCTGGCCGTGGAAATCTCGTCCACGTCGGACCAGTCACTTCCTGAAGAGGTGCGCTCCATCACCACCTCCCAGTCCTTAGGCTGCGGAGAAGAGAAGAGACACAGGTTTGCCTTTGTCCTCGTGAGGACAGCCTCCCGTGCTCAGCCACCTGCCAAACAGAGGCCCTGGCCGCTCCCTGGCCTCGGTGACAGCACAGCATTGAGTGCTTAGCGCACTTTGTCATCTGGCTTCCTGATTACTTCGCAGAAGGTGAGCCAGGTTACCACGGAATAAACTTGGGATCATGGTGTCATGTGCCCTCCCTGGAAGGGAGGCTGTGCCTGCGTTCCCTTTCTGAAGAACCCCTCTTGGAAAAGAACTGCTCTCTAGGACATACAGGGTATCGGGGGGTGCGGTTTTTAGAGAAAAGCACTGCCCAGCATCTCATCACTAACACGTCTGTTGCACATTCGAAATATACCACCATGCAGCTGGAGTCGTTTGAGGGTGTCTGCAAATTCTTTGACGTTACTCTCCACTGAAAGGTGGGGTCTGTGACCCCTCCCCTTGAACCTGGGCCAACTTGTATGGCAACTGATAGAGCCAGAAGGGACTGCAGCTTCCAGGACTAGGTCAAACCAGTCTTGCTCCTCTGGGGGAGGCAGACTACCATATGACTTCTGAGCACCCACAGCCACATGCTAGAGAGGTCACAGGTAGGTGCCAAGCACCAGCTGCTGGACACGTTCACATGTGAGCATGTCAATAAAATACCTCTGACATACACTAACAGATAGTTAACATCTTTGCAATCTAGCTCTTCAAAATATATTTCACTATTTCCTTTTCCCCCAACAACAAAAGTTAATCTGATTAAAATTATAAAAAATGTCCAAATGGAAGGTAAGGGTTTCTCCTCAAAATGATACTTCCCTTCTCTGAGGGTTCATTTCATATTCAAGTCCTCACAAAGTCTCTTGTAGTACAAGATATACTCTTTTATTTGATGAAGATATATGACCCTAAACAAAACTCAGTCAAGCTAACTTGAGAATTTAAAGAGGTTCCCTAAACTCATTTTTTTTTTAAAGAGGGGAGATGGGAAGCAAAAAAAGGTGACAGATTAATAATTGTTCCTGGGGGTATGACCTCACAATTCTCTGCTAGACATCATTTTAAACAAAGGTTTTAAAGACAGTTTTTAGTTTTTTATAAAGATAACTTTTTAAACAGCAATAAGGTAAGTGGTTAAGCATAAAATTATACTGGAAACTTAAATAAAATATGTAGGAAGAGGAATAGGGCAACACAGGGCCAGTTGGAAAGCTCCTTTTCACTAAATACATTTTTTAAACAGTGGAAATGTATTTCCCAAAATACTAACTGAAAGAATAATTAGACATGGTTACACTGTAGGATGCCCAAAATTTTACCTCCCAAGGCTGAACAAATGCAAAGAGATTCGCAAAGGGCATGCAAAAGGAACAGCAATTTGCAACGTGGGACAGAATTTCCAGAGACAGAATCAGACAGACCAAAAAGTGCTACATCGTATCAATGGGACCTCAGCTACAGGAAACTACAAGTCAAATGACTTCTTTTTTTTGTTTAATATATGTAACAACAAATAACATGGAATGGGAAAGGGGAGGAGGAATCTACAGAGACTAAGAGATTTAACACTTTAGAAAATGACACATATGACTCTTATATCCTGCCTGAAGCAATCATGAAATAGGGAAGTTTAATCACTGACTGGATATGTGTGCTCAGTCGTGTCCTAGACTCTGCGAGCCCATGGACTGTAGCCCACCGGGCTCCTGTGTCCACGGGATTCTCCAGGCAAGAATAATGGAGTGGGCTGCCATTCCCTTCTCCAGACTGACTGGATAGTTGACCCTATTAAGGACTGGAGGGAGGGGGCAGAGGGAGAGATTAGAACTGTAGTTACGCTTGTTTTTTCCCTAAAGATCCTAATTTGAGAGAGAAACACTAAAATATTTATGGGTGAAATGATATGGTAGGTGCAATTTTCTTCCAAATAAGTTGTGGAGAGAAAAGGGATACAGAGCTCAAACAAGACAAGACTGGCAGTGAGTGAGTTAACACTTTTGATGATGAGTAATGGGTAGTCGGGTAATCTTCATAAATATTTTGAATATCTCATAATAAAAACTTTAAATGGAAATAACAGCAATTAAAATTCCAGATCAGATGGAAGGGTAGAGATGTCCTCTGGCTGCTTCACAAACGATCGTCTGAGGGTACTGGTTAAAAAAAAAACAACTAATTCTGCAGTTCCATCTCAGATCTCTTGAGTCAGATTCTCATTCTTCTCATCAGGGAAGTTCAGGAAATCACATTACATGACTCAAAAAGTAACTCCAGTGACAACAAAGACCATGTCAGAGAAACCTGTGAAAAGGTTCAATAAAGCTAATCAAATATGAGGGGATGGGAAATGGCAGTGGGGGGAAAAATGACTTCGAAAAATGCACATGTACCTAGAAATACATATGATAAACAGACTTTGATGACATCATCTAAGACCTTGAAAGACTTTATATATAGTCAAGTTGGCCAGGAAAAGGTTTTGGATTCCTTTTTTGGAAAATTGACAATTACCTCTACTTAAGACTGCCTAAGGTTCAGTGCATATGGTGAAATTTAAAGCTGCATTTATTGAGAGTCTACTATACACGAGGCACTGAGCAAAGTATTTTCATGTATTAATTTAGCATTCAGCAAACTTCAACCCACAAGCCAAATCCAATACACTGCCTGTTGGTTTAAGTAAAGTTTTATTGGAATACAGCCAGGCTCATTCACTTAAATATTGTCTATCGCTGTTTTCACACTATTACAGAAGAGTTGAATAGTTGCAATGGAGGCCTTAAGAGCTCAAAAAACCTAAAATATTTACTATCTGGTCCTTCACAGACAGAGTCTGCTGATCCCCGTATTAGTCTATGATAACATTTAAAGAATCATGCCTTTTTATATAGAGGAAGAAACTGGGGCTCAAAGAGGTTAAGTGACTTTCTCAAGACTGCAGTACACCAGCAGAGCCAGGATATGAACTCAAAATGTCTGATCTCAACACTCACCTGCTAACCTACCCAAATATATACTCAACAGGCAATCTAAGTGTCCAGTCTGACAAACAGGAGTTTCAGTATAGAAGTTTGGAAAGTTCACCCCTACCAGGGAACTCCAGGCAGCGAAACAATGATCTACATTAGACAGGAAACACAGGCATTATACACTGGGTTGGCGGGAAAAGTAGTTTACAAAACCTACTGCTCTTGGGGTTTCCAATTAAATACAGCACGTGTGGGTTTTGTCCTTCCTGCCAAAAAAACTCTTATTAAAGTTATAGGAAATGGACGTGAAAAAGCATAAACCCATGAAGAGAAAGCATACAGAAAAAAAGAGCAAAGCAAACAAAAAATAATCAGATACCAGAAAGCACATAAAGGAACAGTCACTGGATAAGCAGATCACAGGTGGCCAAAACCTAGGCCTGCAGTAAGAAAAACCCTGAAACATGCTGAATCATACTACAGGCCCCCAGAAGACCCAGGAATTGGAGGTATCAGAGCTCTCAAAATGAAGGAGAGGCTGGAGATGAAAGTAAGAGGATCTGTGAAGTTAGAGCCCCAGATCCTTGCTCCCATCCTGTACAGATGGGTCTGCCCCTTCCCCGCCCAGCAAAAGATAAGATTTGTGCTTGGAAAAGTTAAGCCAAGGAGCCTGTGGAAGAATCAGGGACAACAGACACATAGCTGAGGGTCATCACATGTTAGACACTGATGAACCCAGGCACCTCCCTCAACCTGACTCTTAAAACACTAGCAGCTGGACATGTGCTCCTGAGCAGAGCCCTAGAGGATTTGTCCCAGGGCCCCACCCCTCACACCCCAGCAGCCTCTGAGGATGAAACTACAGGTGATCACCTGATGCTAAAGGCAGCAGTTGATAAGCCCACCCAGGCACCAAGCCTTCCAACTGGCTTAATGCTTCATCGTTAAAACATGAACAGATACCCAAAACATCTGAGGAAAAGCCTACCACAAAAGATGACACCAAAATATTTAGGGGAAAAAAACAACAAAACAGAAGAAAACTCTGAAAAAGTAGTGCAGAAAGAAAACTTCAAATCAAACTTTTAATTCATATTGTCAGAGAAACAAGAGAAGGTATTATAACCTCAAAATCAAACAGGATGTCTAAAAAAGGACAAGTCAAAAAACTGAGCCAGTGTTTTATAATTTAAGTATGCCAAAAATGTTAAAAGCCTGTGTTATTATCAGATGCACTCTCCTTAATTACACATAAAGAAAGCAGAGATGAAAGGAGACCAAGGGAAAAAGGAATTGTAAGGAATCAAAAGGAATATACCCTCAAAAAAAAAAAAGGTGGGGAGCAGACTACTTATTTTGACAATATTGAGAAGAATTTTATGGTACTGTTAGAGGAAGCACACTGACTGAAACCGCCCACCCTGGCCAAGCACCATAGTAACCATTTGCACGAGTTGTTTCACGACAGGAGGTCCTGGTAAGGAACACGGAACTAATAAGCCACCACCAACCGGAAGAGTTCAGGAAAGGTCAAAAGGAGACACCACATGTCTAACCACCTCCCAGAATCCTCCTCTCTGGCACCCATCTTGGCTGAACAAGGTGTGCACCACCAGGAAGGACTCTGAGTCAGAATGACTGGCTAAGGACAACCCAGAAACTAATCCCATCACCATAAAACCCGAGACTGCGAGCCACATGGAGAGCAGTTCTCCTGGGTTCCCTTACTCTACTGCTCTCCACCCAGGTGCCCTTTCCCAATAATATCTCTTGCTTTATCAGCACATGTGTCTCCTCGGACAGTTCATTTCCGAGGGTTAGACAAGAGCCCAGTTTCAGGCCCTGGAAGGGGCCCCCCTCCCTGCAACAGTACTAGCAGTTTGGAGATGAAACAGTCATAAGAACAGAAAGCTACAGGAAAGAAACAAAGATGAACTTCAAGGTAGACAAACTTTTATAAGATCGGAAATATAATCAGAGTATACTAAGTCAGTCAGCTATGAATACGGGCATGATAATTGTAAACAGATTTGACTAAAAATTGTATTATGAACCAGGGAGCTATAGGAAGGCAGAGAGGATACATTTACACATGTGGGTACCGTCGAAATGTAGAGAACTAAATTCTCGTCTCCTGTGTAGAAAGTCCAGATGTCTAAATTTTTTAAAAATAAACAGTGTGAAATTACTTAGAAACACAGACTAGAAGAGAGAGATGAAAGGGGCTACCTCCGAGCAGCAGTCACGAAGCATGGGCAGAGATGGGTACCACAGGGGAATGTTTTTCCCTCCGAATCAGAAGCAATGTTAAAAACTGCTAGTTTCCCTTCAGTGCTATTCAGTGTCACCCTCTGCTTCCTCTAGAGCAACAGAAGTTTATCTGAATGTAGTGTTTCCCAGATGGAAGTCAGTCTGGACTTTTCCAGACTCTCTTGCAAGTGTTGGCCAGATTCTTCTCAACAGATATGAGCAGATACAATGGGGACTATTTCTGAGCCAAACTCTTAAAAGGGAGGGAATGTCCTTTGCTCTTCTCCCCTTCCTCCAGGCTGGAATGTCAAAGTAATGTGCGGAGCCTGGTCACAGCCACCCAAACCACAATACGGAAACCGCCAAGCGCCAGCAGAGAGTTAAGCAGGAGGCACCGGGTCCCCCACACCGTGGACCCATCCTCTACAAGGCAAACCGCTTAAGTCAATGTTATTTTGGCCTTTGTTACACAGGAAAATCTGTATCTTAACATATAAATCCGAAAACAAAGCTAGCACTGAATTGAGGTTTCTTAATAAATCGGAAAGGCATGATACAAGAGAACTATCAGTTTGTTTCCTGAAGCCCTGGGTAAGTCAAGGACTGTGCTGAATGAGTAATACTTTATGATCAAACTAAAAAGACCAAGGACATTTAACAAAACTCACAACTCCACGCTGGACCTGAGCTTGACTCACCTTCTGGCCATTCAAATGCGAGTCAGAGTCATCCAGAAACTCCAGAGGTGGAGAGCACTCTTCGGTGAGCACCCTTCGGCCATGCAGGGGCTCCTCGCTGGGTCTCTCCTGAGGGTCTATCACCACCCTCCTGTCACAGAAGCTGCTCTTCTCCAGCACAGCATCCTCCTCCTCCGCTCTGACCTCTGGGGTAGACTCTCTCTCTTTCTGAGGAGCAGTCACGCTGCCACTCCCGGCTGGTCCCTCTCCGCGGCGGGGGCGCTCTGCGATGTGGGCTTTTGCCTGTGGGGCCGCCTCTCCCTTCCTCTTTGGCATTGACTTTCCCAGGATGCCCTGGATGGCCTTTAGGTAGATCATGGCGGAGCCCTGGTCTTGAAGTCTATCCCTCTGCCTTTTCTGGACCTTGTGTGGTTCCTCCATTGTACCATTTTGACCCTCCACTTCCGCTGCCAATTCAGAATCCACAGAGCTACGAGGGCTATCTTTGGAATCAACCTGGAGGAAAAAAATAAGAAATTATGAAAGGTGATTTCATATACGAAGCACTTAGCAAATGAGACATTAGTGGAGACGTCATGCCAGCCCTCAGCACACGCAGCCACTGTCAACAGTTTCAGTAGAAACTGGGCTAGAAGAGCGAGCTAAAAGAGATGAAAGGGGCTATCTCCAAGCAGCAGTCATGAAGGATGGGCAGAGATGGGTACCACAGAGGATGCCTCCGCCCACTGTTTGTCTACAGCTGCCACAAAGAGTTCTACCATCTGGCAACGTGACACCGCCGCTTAACACGCTTCAGTGGCTCTGTGTCTGCCCGACTCCTGAGTGTGACCCCAGAAGCTCTCCTCCCCAGCTGGCCCCCAGCCTTCCTTCCAGCATCTCCTGCCTTTCTCCACTCACCCAGGTGTCCTGAGAATGAGGGAAGCACTGGAGAAGGGGGAAAGGAGGGCCCTGGAATAAGCAGTGCCCTAAGCATCAGAACAGCATTTCATAACCTTTTTGGACACACACTATTCTTGTTTCCTGAAATGTACTTGTCCATCAAGAGAACTCAAATGACACCTCTTCTGTGAGGACTTTCCCGATGCTTAGTCACTCACTCCTGTGACCTCTCGTACTCCAAATATCCCTGTTACCACACTCCACACCTCGTACTGTGATGAACTGTCTCATTCTGTGCACCACCAGCCCCAGCACGGCCTCGCCCAAGCACTGGACATCCACTGAGTGAAGCAAAAGACAGGATCCCCCATGAAAGTCTCATCACTCGAGAGCCAAGATGTGCAATGCTTTCTCGTGTCTGGGTTGCATGACCCTCTAAAGGGCCCCTCCAAGAAAGGATGCTGCCTTCTTCATCTCCCTGCTCCTCCCATCTAATGCTGGGCTAGGATGAGCAGGTGCTCAAAGGAGGGCAGCAGCCCCAAGAACACTGCCTGTGAAGTCAGACTGACCTGGGATTATGCTCTGACCTGTACAAGCTGTGTGGCCTTGGTCCAGTCATTTGACCTTTCTGAGTCTCACTATCCCAGGGTTTACATACATAGCATGTGCTCAAACATTTGTTCATTGGTATCTAAGCATTTGTTAAGGAAGACATAAAGATAACACTTCCATCAACTATACTTCAATTAAAAACAAACAAGCTTAAAATCTTAAGGGTTTAGCCTAACTATGGCTTTACTTCTCATAAAAATAATAAAACAGATGACACTACCCACCTCACAAGACTGAGAATTATGTGAATGCACCTGATGTGAAGTGACTCATTGGAGAGGACTCTGATGCTGGGAAAGATTGAAGGCAGGAGGAGAAGGGGATGACAGAGGATGAGACGGTTGGATGGCATCACCAACTCAATGGACATGAGTTTGAGTAGGCTCCTGGAGTTGGTGATGGACAGGGAAGCCTGGCATGCTGCAGTCCATGGGGTCGCAATGAGTCAGACATGACTGAGCGACTGAACTGAACTGAAGAGAGGTCAAATATTGAGATTCATATTTGACAAGCTTTAGCTTCCCAGGTGACGTTGGTGGTAAAGAACCCACCTGTCAGTGCAGGAGATGTTAAGAGACACGGGTTCAATCCCTGGGTCAGAAAGATTCTCTGGAAAAGGAAATGGCAACCCACTCCAGTATTCTTGCCTGGGAAACCCCATGGACAGAGGAACCTGGTGGGCCACAGTCCATGGGGTTACAATGAGTCGGACCTGACTTACCTACTAAACCTCCTTCTCCAGCACATCATAAAGTTCAAACTTTTCCTTCCACTCTTCTTCCCCAAACTGAATTAAAAATTTGGACATGTCATCAACAGATGGAGAGAGATTTCATGTTCCCAGGTTGGAAGAAACAATATTGTGAAAAATGACTATACTACCAAATGCAAGCTACAGATTTAATGCAATCCTTGTCAAACTACCAATGGTATTTTTTGAAGAACTTGAACAAAAAACTTCACAATTCATATGGAAACACACAAGACACCAAATTGCCAAAGCAGTCTTGAGAAAGAAGAATGGAGCTGGAGGAATCAACCTTCCTGACTTCAGATTATACTGCAAAGCTACAGTCATCAAGAGAATGTGGCACTGGCACAAAAGCAGAAATATAGACCAAAGGGAAAGATAGAAAGCCCAGAAATAAACCCATGCACCTATGGGTAACTTATTTTTGACAAAGGAGGCAAGAATACTCAGTGGGGCAAAGACAGCCTCTTCAATAAGTGGTGCTGGGAAAACTGGACAGCTACATGTAAAAGAATGAAATTAGAACACTTCCTAACACCATGCTGCTGCTAAGTCACTTCAGTCGTGTCTGACTCTGTGTGACCCCATAGGCAGCAGCCCACCAGGCTCCCCTGTCCCTGGGATTCTCCAGGCAAGAACACTGGAGTGGGTTGCCATTCCCTTCTCCAATGCATGAAAGTGAAAAGTGAAAGTGAAGTCGCTCAGTCATGTCCGACTCTTAGCGACCCCACGGACTGCAGCCCACCAGGCTCCTCCATCCATGGGATTTTCCAGGCAAGAGTACTGGAGTGGGGTGCCATTGCCTTCTCCTCCTAACACCATACACAAAGATAAACTCAAAATGGATTAAAGACATAAATGTAAGACCAGAAACTATAAAACTCTTAGAGGAAAACATAGGCAGAACATAAATCAAATGATGATGTAAATCAAAGCAAGATCCTCTACGACCCACCCCCTAGAGTAATGGAAATAAAAACAAAAACAAGTGGAACCTAATTAAACTTAAAAGTTTTTGCATAGCAAGGAAACTATAAACAAGGTGAAAAAACAACCCTCAGAATGGGAGAAAATAATAGCAAATGAAACAACTGACAAAGGATTAATTTCCAAAATATACAAGCAGCTCACACAACTCAATACCAGAAATACAAACAACCCAATCAAAAAGTGGAAAGAAGACCTAAACTGACATTTCTCCAAAGACATACACATGGCTAACAAACACATGAAAAGATGCTCCCCATCTCTCATTATTAGAGAAATGCAAATCAAAACTACAATGAGATATCACCTCATACCAGTCAGAATGGCCATCACAAAAAGTCTACAAATAAATGCTGGAGAGGGTGTGGAGAAAAGGGAGTGCTCTTGCACTGTTGGTGGGAATGTAAACTGATACAGCCACTATGGAAGAGGTACAGAGATTCCTTTAAAAACTAGGAATAAAACCACCATATGACCCAGCAAACTCACTCCTAAGCAACCAAAAGTTAAAAAGACACATGTATCCCATTGTTCACTGCAACACTATTTACAATAGCGAGAATATGGAAGCAACCTAGATGCCCATCAACAGATGAATGGATAAAGAGGCTGTGGTACATACATACCATGGAATATGACTCACCCATAAAAAGGAATGCATCTGAGTCAGTCCTAACGAGGTGGATGAACCTAGAACCTATTATACAGAGTGAAGTAAGCCAGAAAGAGAAAGATAACCATCATACACTAATGTATATGTATCATATATAATGAATCTAGAAAGACGGTACCAATAAATTTATCCACAGAGCAGCAATGGAGAAACAGACAGAGAGAACAGAATTATGGATACAAGGCAGGGCGGGGGAGGAGGGCAGCCAGAGGGTGAGATGTATGGCGAGAGGAGAGAGTAACACGAAGACTTACACTATCGTGTGTAAAACAGACAGCTAGTGGGAATTTGCTGTGTGACTCAGGGAACGCAAACGGGCTCTGTATCAACCTAGAGGAGTGGGACTGAGAGGGAGATGGAAGGGAGGCTCAAGAGGGAGGGGACCTATGTATACCTATGGCTGATTCATGTGGATATTTGACAGAAAACAACGAAAGTCTGTAAAGCAATTATCCTTCAATTAAAAAAATAAATTTAAAAAAACTTAGATATGTCATACTAAAGGCTAAATATAAGGTAGGTGAAGGTGCTCACAACAGAGACATTTAACCTTCTCTATAAAGTAAGCGAAAATCATCAACTACCGTTAGAATCTGAGGGTCTTCCCTGGGGGTCCAGTGGTTAAGAATCCGCCTGCCAATGCAGGGGACATGGCTTAGATTCCTGGTCCTGGAATTAAGATCCCACGCGCCACGGGGCCCATCTGCCACAACAAAGACCCGGCACAGACCAAAAAGCAATTAAAAAAAAAAATCTGAGAAAACCTTGCCAACAATTATCCTGGAGGTAATAAGGCACAACAAGGAGATGCTGGCCAGCAGGAATCGCTAATGATTCCAAAGTGCCAGTCTAGCTATGGTCTAAATGTGTTCCCCACAAAATTCAAATGTTGAAATCTGATCCCATGGTGGTGTTATTCTGTGTGTTCTTTGGGAAGTGATTAGGTCACGAAAGTGACTACTACTTATTGACAGGATTAGTACCCTAGTGAAGGGGCCCCAAGACAGCTTTCTTGTCTGTCATGTGAGGACATAAAAAGAAGTCTGTGACCCAGAAGAGGGTCCTCACCGACCTGGCACCCTGATCTCAGACTTCCAGTCTCTAGAATTATAAGAGATTTGTGTGGTTTGTAAGCTGCTCAGTCTGTGGCATTCTGTTACAGCAGCCAGAATGAACCAAGATAAACATCTTCCCCTCGGAATACTCCATGACCTGGCACACAGACTTCTCTGCTGAGGGGGACACACAGAGCCAAGTGTGTATCTCTCCAAGTCCACAGAGCACATGCAGAGGGCATGTGGGGGGTGGGAAGAAGGCAGGTGAGTGGTGGCAGGGCTTTGACTTGTTAGACAAACAAGTCTGCAAATGACTGCAGAAAAAGCGGGGAAGAGGGGCAGAGAGAGGGGACGGTCAGAGAGGCATTTTCAAATCATCTAAATGAGTAAAGTACTGTACCTTGTTTTCAAACTAACAAACCCTCTCTAGGGAGAGTGCTTAGCAGTGCTAGAGAAAGATAGTTGGGATTAATTCTATCGAGTCGCAGAGTGTACTGACATGAATGATCTTCCAAAAGCACAAATCTGCCTTCCCTCCATACAGAGCTCCCTAATGGCTTAGAATAAATCCAAATTCCCTTGGCTTGTAACACCCCACTGCAAGCTGCCCCCTACCTAGCTCCTCAGCCTCCATTCCATCAAACCATATCCTGAGGCAGTCTCGTGACTTCTTCAGGCCTCCCTTCAGACACCATGCTCCTGTGAAGGCTCGTGGGGCCACCATCCAACAGAGTGCTTGACACACAATCCTTACCCAAGTGCTTATGACTGACAGCAAGCCAAGGGAAGAACCCCAAGACTTCTGAGACAGGACCAGACTGCTCGTCTCTCCAAGGGTAGCCGTGAGAGTGACTGTGGTAAAGCAGGCCCTTGAGGCCTGGAGGAGAGGCGTGTGTGCCATGAGATGAGACCACCCCCCATCAGGGGCCACACCCTCTACGCTCCAGTTCCGGCCCAAGAGAACCCAAGCCCAGCACGCAGCACCCCTGAAAGACTAGGCTAGATTCTTCCTCGCCTCACGATCTGGTTATTGAGATTCAATTTAATCAACTGATCGCTTTACCTTGTACCCCAAACCACTGAAACTGCATCAAGGATAAGTGACAAGATCAAACTAGCCTCATATTTACCTCATTTACACGTGTCATATTACATATACTTCACATTACCTACACTTATGTCAAAGACAAAGCCTTTCAACTCACCATTAAATTAAAAAAAAAAAATCAGTGTGCCCATACAAGGGTTCTGACTGTGAGGGCCACATAGAAAACACGTGAACACTTCTCCTAAGGATAACAACCTGCCAGCAAGGACACAGAGCTAAATACAGCCTCACTTCTCAGTTCTACATCAGAAACCACTCAGCAAAGGCTTTAGGACAAACTGTTTTCTTTCTGGCTGGTTCTGGGTTTTTTAATGATAACTTTATTTAGGGGCAGCCCATCTTACCCAAGTAAGACTTTGCCTGTCTTTGCTCCTCCATGTACAGAACGCCCCACCTCTAAAGGCCCATACCTCCAAAACCTAGAAAGCAAATCCCAAGCAACTAGAAACACTGCCTGGCACAAGCTAGGACCTCAATAAATATTTGCTCAAAAACTAATTAAAGAGGTGGCTGACGCTCACACAGTAGCCGGCAACAAAAACTAGGACTCGTCTCCTCCCTCTAACCCGACTGGAAGAGACAGAACATTTACAAACTCATGTTCAACTTTCTCTCTCACACACACAGTGCAGGTGCTGAGAAAATGTCATTAATCCTTTAAAAAAAAAAAAAAGTTAAGTAAGTGGGTGAAACGCACCTCCTCCGTGAAGCACTCCTCAGTCTGCTCCCCAACATTATGAAACCCTCCTGTGTGTTCCCACTGGGGAACTAAATGCTGAACCTCTAAAATAACCTTGCCCCACCATGCAAAAGCCCAGCGTGCTGGAAAACATAACCTTGGTGAAAAGCCACACCAAAAACCAAATCCTTTTTCTTGGTTCTGTGCCTCGAGGTATATGGTACAACTCAGTAAATTAACAACTAAATTACACACACCTATGTCTCTGGGGCACGCCAGCCACCTGGCACAGCCAATCTCCACCATGACTGATGGCCAGTTACAAGCACCTGAGAAATACTTCAATACCAGGAAGCTGTGCCCACACTCGTGCAGAACCTCAAGAATTTTTAAGTAGTTTCAAAGTGCTGGCAAGTTTGCAAACTACCTCTCAACGGAACTTCAGGTCATCCCCTGGCGTCTATCCAGTTTGCGCTTAGTCCCCTGGGAAGACCCCAGAGATCTTAACAGACATCTTTTTCTTAGCGTCCTTTCACCAAAACTCCACCGCCAACATCTCAATCCAAGTGGAAAGGGCTTCGCCGTTCCAAGGCGTTGGGGCCACTTACCTTAAGGCTGCAGGCTTCCTCCTCGAGAGAAGCCATTTCTTCCAGAGAAGGTCTGACAGAGCGCAGAGGGGATCCCCCTGAAGAAAGGAACCCCTGTGAGCTCGGAATCAGGCCTCGTTTGCAGGCGGCCCCACCCGCACCTGGGCCAGAGGAATGGGAGGAGGAGGAGGAGGTGGAACTTCTGCGGCGGGAATGCGAGGAAGAGGTGGAACTTTTGTGGCGGGATGAGCCCCAGGACACATCGTCCTCCCTCTGGGCTTTCAGGCGCTTGGGGCTGCTGGCCCCTCCTGAACGCGACACAGAGCTGTGAGCTGGGCGGCTGGAGGGGGCCACATCACTGGGCTCCCGGAGGCAGCTGCGCTTGCGGGAACTCCGATCCGAAGTGCTGCTCCAGTGGTACTTGACCTTGCGCCGCTCCGACGCCATGGGCACCTGCAAGGTAAACAGGCGGCCGAGAGTCCACCACCACCCCAGCTGGCTGCCCCTTCCTCAGCCTCCCGCCTTCCCAGGAACCCCTGCGGGAGGGCAGGCCACTAGGTCACAGCCAGGGGATGACTTCACTGACCTTTCCCCTTTTCCACTGCCCATCACAGTTCTCAAGGTTTCAGAGACGCTAACGCGCTTCGTGTGTCGGCGATAGCAAAGCGCTTCGGGGAAGTCCAGAAGGTCCCAGGATTTACTAAAGGTTTCCTTCGATTAGGTTTCCGAGCCCACAACGTGCTTCCGCGATTACCAATAGCTTCAGTTTGCACAGCGCTACTTCGGGGATGTCAAAGCGCTTCCGGAACTACGACGCGCTCGGATTGAGTTTGCAATACAAAGCCCTTCACAGATGTCAGCGCTTCAAACGGCTACAGGGCGCTGTTAGGTCCACACTTGGAGGCCAGTCCTGCAGCCCCTGGGCGGGCCCGCGGCCGGGAGGCCCAGAACACCGAGCGCGGGCCGCAGAGCAGGGCCAGACCGGCACGCAGCCCGCCCTGCCCCCGAGGCCCAGCCGACCAGCCCCGGGCCGGAAGGGGGCGAGCTGCCGCTCAGCCGGCGGCGCCTGGGTCCGCCTGCTCAGACTATCCCCGGGTCTGCTCCGCTCGTCCCTGCTCTCGCGGCCCGGACGTCGGCTCCGCAACCTGCACCGCCCTGACGCCCTGCCTTGGCCGCCCGCTTGCCGTCCGCCCCAATCCTGCGGGGCCGGCCCTGCCTCCGCCGGAGCTGGGACCACACCAGCCTCTGCTGGACCCGCCTACCGGAACGAGTTGTGCGGCCCGCAGCCCGGCGTGCGGCGGGGGCGGGTCCTGCGCTGAAGAGAGGGCGCCCATTGCTCAGATCGACAAGGGGCGGAGCTCCGAGCAAGACGGAGCTCCTCTATTGGTCAGTAAGTCTGGAGGCGGAACCCTTTGCCTTACGAAACTCGTCCATTGGTCGGAAGCTAGACGGGCGGAGCCACACACGTTAGCTCGTAGAGCTCAAAGCAGAGGCGGGGTAGCAGTTCCTCAGGCTTGCGGGATAGTAGGGGAAGGGAGCACCGACTGATCCGTACTCCCGGGGCTGTTCCCTACTGCTCAGCGCTGTCCCCTTTAGCAGGACGCTTTCAGATTCAGATGCGCTGATCAAACCCACACTCGCGTCATCACTGCATTTACAGAGCAGGAAACTGTGGTTCAGAGACCCAGTGACAAACCCAGAAACTGACGGATTTGGAATTAGAAACCACGGGGTGGGGGGGTGGGTGGGGGGACAAAAGCCTACACAGAAATGTAAACTATCCTCTGGCAAACAAACATCAAAGTTAAAAAACAAGGTACAAACTTGGAAAGATATTTGCAACACATAGCAAGGGGCTCATGGCCTTACTATGTAAAAACTTTCACAATAAGATAATTAAGTGGCTAAAGGAACTGATGAACGTAACAAATCACAAAATTGATTAAATTTCATGTTGCCATATAAAAAAATGGCTCCGTTTTCAATCATTTAATGAGTACAAATAAAATTATGTTTTCACCCATTAGGTTAGCAGTGATCAAAAAGCATGATGATATTCTCTGTAGTTGAGGATGTGCAGAAATGCACTCCCATACATCACCAACTGACCTTATACTGATGTAACCTGTTTGAAAGGTTTGGTTGCAGGAAGAATGAAAACAATCTCAGTATCCAGAAAGTGAAGTTAGTTGCGTAAATTACAGAATAACCATACAATGGAATAGCACGCAAAAAGAAGTGCGTGCTCCAAATGTACTGTTGAGGAAGAATGGCCAAAAAAGACAAGAAAAAACAGGATCCAGAATAAATGAAAATACCCTGTGTGTAGTAAAAAATGAGAAATGGAGCCTCAAGATACAAAATTTTTTTACCTCTGTGAGTAACCACTCTGTGCGCTTCTAATAATTTTATTGAGATATAACTTACATACCATAAAGTTGACCAATATATAATTCTATTATATTTTAGTATATTTAGAGTTGTGCAACCATCACCATAATCTAATTTTGGAACATTTCATCACTCTAAAATCTTGTGATCATTACCACTTCCCTCCCCAAACCACTCCCTGCTCCCCCACACACACACTCCTAATTTCTGTCTCTATGGATTTGCCTGTTCTGGACATTTCACAAAAATGGAAGTATATATGTTTGGCTTCTGTTAGCATTATCTTTTCAAGTTCACCCATGTTGCTTCAGTACTTCATGTTTTATGGTTGAATACAATTCCATTGTATGCATATGCCACACATTCTGTTGATGGGGCATTTGGGTTGTTTCTACCTTTTGGCTATCATGGATACTGCTGTTATAAAAACTGGCGTGCAAGTTTTTATATGAACATGTTTTCATTTCTTAGATACATAGGAGTGGAATTTCTGGGTCATATGGAAACATTACCCAATTGGCAACTGTCCTCTATTGCTCAAAACGCTTTGGAAACATACTGTTCATAATTTGAAGGTGCTTACCACATCTCAGGTCCTTTTTGGGGTACATAACACAGACTCTAGTTGAATCCTCGCAGCCACCAGAGCTTAAGACAAAGGTGTTAGTACAAATCACTGTCCACCTGGGCTGGAGCCCACTCAGATTTCTTATGTACTGGTACAAAGCTGACCTTGCTGGGGGGCTGTTGAATGCCCTTTTACTATCAAAGCTATGAAACTGGTACTTTTTATCCTCCCCCATTGTACAGATGAGGAAACGGAGGCTCAAAGTAACTCCCTAATTTGGCCCAAGATCATCCAACTATTAACAGCCAACATTTTAGAGCCAGCGCCCAACCTCTTAGCTATACCCTATACCACTCATGGATGCAGAGAAACTTCTCTATATCATCTGGACACACAACTAATTATGATACACATTAGCTTTACCAATGTGTTTTTATCTTACAAAATAAAAAAATCACTATATTAGGCTTATTTAAAATAGGACACACTGAATTTAAATTAGCATTTTAACAAAAGACTTGCAACATGACTTTTCAGAAATAAACCCATTGCATAAATGTTAGTTGAATAACAAAAGTAGACACTTAATGTCCTTTTTAAAAATTTATTTAATAAAACAAGATGTGCATTTTCCAAGTATTTCTGTAGCCATGTCTCTACCTCTTCCTCCCCAACAGCCCAGGGAGGGAGAATGAATGAATGCATGTTACTTACAAGGAAACTGAGGTCCCACAGATTAAATGCTTGACTTAATTAGCAGCAGAATCAATCATGAAACTAGTTCCCCTGGTTCTTCATCCAGCCATAAATAACACATACTCTCTAAATAACAGCTACATTTAAAGTATTAGCGTTAGTGGGGTGGGAAAATAAAGGTGCAGAGTAAGCATTAAATAAATATCTGTGAGTTGCAAGATCTCCAAAAGAGAAAGCAGAGAAATCTCCAGAGCCTTCTGCCAAGTGTCTGGCATATGTGAAACTTGAGACCTTGAGGAAGGAGTGAAGAACCGAACTGGGACGCAAGTTGAAAGTCTTTGAGGTCATGGAAGTTTGCAGGTGGCTGGTGGCAAATATGACCTAGAGAGCTTAGCTTCGGAAAGTGCCATCAGCACTCAGAATGCTCCAGTGGTTGTCGAGAGTGAGAGCCAGGCAACGGCATCTGCGGGGGTGGTTATCATCACATACTCCCCAGAGTCACAAAATTGCCCACATCCTGGGCTCATGTACCAGGGTTTTCACTTCAGTGGCCTGATAACCCAGAGCTCTGACTGACAAATCCCAGAAAGGAAGAGGACTTCGTGGATTCGTGTGTCCTGGAAAGCTGAGTCCTATCTCCCGTGACTCACTCTGGAAAAGTGGAAGTGTCTCTCCACCTGACCCAAGGGAAGCTGATGTTTGGTGTTTCCTGGGAGATCTCGATTCTTCCTGAGATCTTTTTCTTGATCTGATGTTCATCTTTCCAATGGAGGACGAGGGTCCTCAGCTGTGTTCAAGTCATCAGGGGCCAAAAAGCTCGATGCTATCCAGTTTCTCTTCTTTGTAAAGCAGGATATTCTCCATGAGTTTCCTTTTGGCCTCATTGATCTCGATTTTCCACGAAGTCTCTGTAGCTGACATTCAATGTAAAGAAAAGCAACTTGAACAAAACATAAATACTTTTTGCGACTATTGACAGCTGGAAATAGTTACTATTATTGTAATTCTAAGAAAGTCAGACTTGGTCAGAATTTTTCACTTAAATCGGGGTTCTGAATCAGGCCTAAGTAGAATGAGCATTGCCACTGCTTCTGCCTTTGCAGGGAAAATCTGCCACCTACCCCTACCTTTCAGAGAGGAAGGGCTTCCATGTTTCTCCCCTGGAAGTGGGGGACAGTGTTAGAATGAAGCTTACTTTCTTTTTTTCCTCTCACTTCCATGTAGGAAGAAGAACAACAGGAAAGGTCAGAGTCTGAGACACTCAGAGCAACATTTACTAGGGGAAGAGGATGCTGAATTGTAAAGGCCTTCTGAATGTTTATTTCAGAAGGAACCTGGTGTATTTGGACCCAGGAGGCAGAAATAGAAAGTATCTTTGGAAGCAGCTGGCAAGGTGTGAAGTGAGGATGCAAAGGCAGGTGGCGACAGACCACAAGGAGCTTTGCTAGTCCCAGGGGAAAGTTTTTACTTGGTCTCTAAGTGCAATGGGGAACCACCGAAGGGCTTTAAACGAGGGGTGACAGGAGTTGTTTTTAAAAAACCAGGATACAGGATGCTTGGGGCTGGTGCACTGGGATGACCCAGGGAGATGATATGGGGAGGGTGGTGGGAGGGGGGTTCAGGATTGGGAACTCATGTACACCCATGGCAGATTCATGTCAATGTATGGCAAAACCAATACAGTATTGTAAAGTAAAAAAAAAAGTTTCTAGGATGTAGGCAAGTGAGGACTCTCTAACTCGTCATTAGAATTATAAGTTTCCCTAATCTTTTTGATGAGTGTTTGGTAGAGAACATCAGAATTTTTAATATGCATTTTGCTGGCATAGAAGTAATATTTATAATGTGATTAACCCTAATTTAAATGATATACATAAATAAGTTGAAGAATGCTCACTGTAGATTTGTTAAAATATTAGAAAATTGGCACTAATTTTCCAGTTTTTCCTATAAGAAAAAGCCAATTTTGTTCTTCCCTGTATAGTTTCCCAATACTGTTATCTTTTACAAATATCATACACTATATTTATAAGTGGAAGCAAACATAATTATCTTTCTTATATCTAGTAATGGTGATTCAGGGGGAAGCATTTTTATATGAAAGAGAAATAAGTAAAGTCACTATTAATAAAAAAAAATTAAAAAAAATTAAAAACCACAGTGGCTGGTCCCTGGAAGAACTGGTGAGGGACCAGAGCAGATCAGGGAGGCCACAGGGAGGCTGTAAAGTCATCCAGCAAGAGGAGAGTAGTTTAGACAAGGGGGAGGGTTACGGGGACAGGCAATGCAGAGAAGCAGATGGAGGTGAAGGATATTTAGATCAATAGAGAGGCCTGAGTGAGGGACTGGACATCGGGGGAGGGGCGGATGGAAAGGAGGATGACTCTCTTCATCCAGTCAGCTGGCAGGTCGACAGCTGAATAACAAAATTAATGCATGAATGAGGGAGAAAAGGAATAAATGATAGGCTGAGTTAAGCGACATAAGTGACCATGTATAAGTGCTGAGACCCCACGCTTACCATCCTGGGGAGGCTCTGGCAGGGCACAGGCCTCAGCGGAGGAGTCAGCTTCCACTGCTCCACCAGCCAGCAGCATGCCTTCTTCATCCGCTGTCAGGGGTGGTGAGGAGGTAGCCCCAGCCCAGGGTGCAGCCCTCATGGAGTAGGAGGCATCCAAGCTGGAATTGTCCACGTCATCTGTTTCTTCTGGGGTGTTGGAGGAAGAGCCTGTGCCCTCAGAAAGCCCACTACAAGGGAGCGAGGTCTCCTGACCTCTCAGCTGCTCTTCCACAGCGGCCACGGAGCTACACACCTTGGGGAAGAGAGACGAGAGCACTCATCAAGAACTCTTTCTGAAATTAAAATTCTAACAGATCTCCCAGGCAAGGGGAGAGAGAGAGACTGAAGAACTAAATGACTGTTGCTTTGCCTGGAAGAATAGCATCCTTCCTTTGAAAAGAGCTGACCCCATCACCGTCGACCTCAGCACATGACCCAGATGGGTCAATCTCAGTATCCCATCCCTGTGACCTTAATGATTGGTCCAGATTTGACCATGTGACCCAACTAGGCCAATCAGAATCCTTCTCTGGGACTCTTGCACCTAATATTTATTGAGGAAACACTGTCTTTTCCTTCCCAGTGGCACAGCCAGATACCCTGACTCACAAAGAAAACGTGTTTACAGTAGGAGAAAATGAAGCTCCCACACAGAGTAAAGCAGGGGCTAGAGATGGGGGTGCTGTGCGGGGGTAGAGAGAGTGAGCACAGGGGCCAAAGGCACAAGAGAGTCAAACTGTTGTGCTTTTGTTGGTTGAGACCATAGGCCTAGCTGCCCCAGCAATGCCCATCCTGCCTGTGGTGTGGTTAAATGAGCCAATAAATCGCTCATTCACAGGCTCCCTGCTTCCTTCTCTTTCTCTTTCTGTTTACATGCCTGTGTGTCTGTATCTAAGAATTTGAATCGAGTTTCTATCACTTTCAACTAGAAATGCCCTAAGTAATATAGATACTGCACCTGAGGGCTTTTCTGGTTAGGGAGGTTAGGAAGATTAAAGGCAGGCAGGGAAGAAATATTTCTTCCTTACACACATATTCTCTCTCATACAAATGGCACACAAACCTACCCTTAGTAAAAATAACAAATCTCAGTTGCTCAGGGCCTTGCAATTTACACAGCACCTTTGACGCACAACGTACAGGGAGTTCTTATAAATAAAAATTTAAAAGATCAGAGAGGTTAAGTTCCTTGCCCAAGGTCACCCAGTCAGTGAGTGGCAGAGCTGACCACTAAACCCAAGTCTGCTTGTCTTCAAGTCCAGGCCTTACTGGTCTCTCATCTTCCTAGCTTGGTTGTGAAATACTGGGTACGAGGACCACTTCTCATTCCTTTGTGTATATGTATAGTCCCCTGTCCCTTTTATTCTACATAGCAAATGCTTCCTTATGCTTCAAGGCCCAGTTCAAATATTACCTTTTGAGATAAATCTTCACAGAATGTACTCAGTAAATGTTTGTCAAGCTAAAAACTACAGAACTACATAACTTGGTTCTGGCCTATGGGCTGTGAGAAAAAGTGATGTGTGCATTTCCAAGTCACACCCTTAAAAAGAAGAGGATATGTTCTCCTCTTTTTTTTTTTTCTCCTCTTAAACTCCCTTTCAGTGGTTGGAACGTAAATGTGATGGCCTGAGCTACAGCAGCCTTCCTGGACTCTGAAATGGAAGCCACATGATAAGGATAGCAGAGCCATTTTACAGGAGCCTGAATCCCTAATACTGAGACACTGCCACATCAGCTCTGGACTGCCAACACTCAAACTCTTGAGCTAAAAAGAGTAAATTTCTATCTCCCTTATTTTGGAGTCTCCTCATCATAGCAGCTTCTTTGAATGTACTTTAACTGATACCCTGAACAAAAGAATAAAACGAAGGAAGGTTGCGGGAAAGAGATCTTTTTAAAGCATAAGTCTGATTATGTTCTGCGCCTGCTTAATACCCCCAGTGACTTTCTCCAAATCCTGACTGTGCCTGCAGAGCCCTCTACTGTCAGGTTTTTTCCCCAGCAGCCTCATCACAAGCCACTCTGCCCCATGCACTCTGGGTTCTAGCCATCCTGGCCTTCTACCCGGCCCCTGACCTTGCTAGGATGGCGCTCAACTCAGGCTATTTGCATGCATTGTTCCTTCTGCTTGGATTGCTCTTCATTTGCTTACGTATTACTTCTTCGGGAAAGTCCTGGGTGGGGCTCCCCTGTCATACACCACTCACCAGGCAGTTACTGCACAATGTCTGTGAACTCCAGGAAAGCGGAACTGGCTTGCCTTGTTCCCCATTTATCCCCAGGGTCCAGCACGCCACTGCTGAATAAGCGAATGCGCTCAGGTAGCTGAAGCCAGCCCAGGCTGAGAGTCGGGACTTGGTCTCTGGCTCCTGCCATGCCCTGGTGCAAAAGATGGTGAACCTGAGGCTGAGCCAGGAGTCCAGAGGGCTCTGACCAAAAATCCCTCTGGCCTCATCCCCACTTCTCTGGGTCTTGACTTCGTCTGTAAAATGGGAGGCTTGGCTGTAAACATTGGTGTTTGAAGGCTTTGTTGTTATTGTTTTTCCAGCTACCAAACCCTTTCCTCAAATAAAATACTAAGAACCCAATACAGTTATGAGAAGTGGCAATGGATGTCTGGTTGGAGTCATGGGTAGGGCCTGCAGCTCTCTTTCTTTTCTCTCTCTCCCAAGGAGCCCCTCTCTGCCAGACACCACTTCAAAATCACTCAGCGGGATAACCTCTAAGAGCCCTCTCAGGCAGTTATTTTGTCTTAAAAAGACATAGCAAATTTGGTCCCCAAATTTATACCTACTACCATGGAAACCACCTCTGCATATCCTAGCCATAGGAAAATGTTTATCTGCTGTGGTGGTTGATTTCTGGTGTGTCTGCCTAGTCCATGGGCTAAGAAATGATTCCTTTCTCTGGGACTTGGCTCTGCCACCTGCCAGGCTTGACCCCCCCTAGCCAGGAGGTTTATATACTGAACTCCTACCTTACCTGATTGCCAACAGGTGGACACCTGACTCTAGCTAAGCCAATGAGTTTCTCTCACTAAGAGGTTGAAATTGGGGCCTGGAGACTTGGCCACTTACTGAAAACAGAACTATGACATGTAAATGAATATGGCTGTATTCCCTGACCAAGAGGATGCTGCTAAGTCACTTCAGTCATGTCTGACTCTGTGCGACCCCATAGACAGCAGCCCACCAGGCTCCCCTGTCCCTGGGACTCTCCAGGCAAGAACACTGGAGTGGGTTGCCATTTCCTTCTCCAATGCATGAAAGTAAAAAGTGAAAGTGAAGTCGCTCAGTCTGACTCTTCGAGACCCCATGGACTGAAGCCTACCCGGCTCCTCTGTCCATGGGATTTTCCAGGCAAGAGTACTGGAGTGGGTTGCCATTGCCTTCTCCGACCAAGAGGATGGAGGGAAGGAAAAGGGGCCCACAGAGAGGACGAGGAATAAAGCAGGTTCAGAGAAAACAGATAGACTTCTGTTACATCTGAGAGTATGGTCTGAGGTACCCTCAGGACCTCTGACTCCAGCTTAGCTGCTGTCAGCTCCAGCAGACACTGCTGTTTGCAACCAAATACGGCTCTGGAGTATGAAATCACTTCTCGGTGAAGGGACTGGTAAACGGATTGTAATGGGCCCCTGGTAAAGCCAACTCACAAACAGGGCTCATCACTAGGGAAGGGCTGAGCTTCAGGCTCACCTCTGCCAGGCTGGCGTTGCGCCTCCGCAGACAGAGGCAGGCGGCCATGACCAAGGCCTCGGCGTGGGCCTCCAGCAGCCTCCCTGCTCTCTTCTCCAGGTATTTCTGGCAGATCTCCTTGGCCATCTCTTTCTCCACACCTGTCTTCCTGGAGCAGAGCGATGTGGTGCTGCCGGGAATTTCATGGAGCAGTAAATCCTTCTGTGGGAAAGAGTGGAAACACCCCCATGTGAGGTCCAGGGGTGTGGGGTACATGTGCCCCACCCACCTCCAGGATGGCACCAGAGCTGCAAACACTCCGAAAACCAACATGGTTTTTAAAAAATAATTGCGAGGATCCCAGAAACAAGTAAAATAGCCAAGAACTGGAGAACAGCTAAATTCCTCACATGTACAGGGCATTTCATTGTACCCTCATATCATCATGCAGGGGCTTAACCTTTCTAGGCCTGTGTTGCTTCATCAGGAAAATGGGAATAGGATTAACACAAATTAGAAGACATAGTGCATAAAGTATGGAACTTGACACAGAATCAACATTCAATGCTCTATTAGTGATTGTAATTAATAGTAATAATAGCTATCATTTATATAGTACAGTATAGCATAATTATACCAGTATAGTACAATATAGTATAATTATGCTAATAACTCACCTTGTTAACATTTATAGGAAACTGTTAGGATGTAAGATTCTGGCCCATATACATTTAATAGGAGATGTACTATATAAATAATACTATGTATATTTTTATATTTTATAAATTTTGTACTACATGTTATATTTTATGCTACTTAGCAGAAATCTGAACTACGCATAAAACAGAAGATATGCTATATAAATAACAATAGATATATTGCTATATAAATATATAGATATATTTTTATAGCATAAATTATATGTTACATGATACATTTTGCATGTATGCATTTACTTATATAAATAGGTTATAAATATATTACTTGTATTGATTACATAGATTAAATATAGGAAATTAATACGCCATCTGAAACAAATGAGAACCTGTACAGTGATTGCCCTGAAGGAATGGTGTAAGGAGACGCTCCCCAGCTGGTTACTCCCAACGAAGTCATGGGTCTTGTCCCGTGGCAGTGTGAAGTCTTAACCACCGGACCACCAGGAAAGTCCCTATTGTTGTTCTTTCTTTCTTTATTCCGGCTGTGCTGGGCCTGCACTGCTGCACGCGGGCTTCCCATAGTTGGGGTGAATGGGGGCTACTCTCTAATCAGGGTGTGCAAGGGCTTTTCATTATGATGACTTCTCTTGTTACAGAGTACAAGCTCTAGGGCTCATAGGCTGCAGAAGTTGTAGCACGTGCCTTTAGCTCCCTTGTGGTGTGTGGGATCCTAGCTCACGGACCAGGGATGAAACCTGTGTTCCCTGGAGGATTCTTGACCAGTGGACCACCAGGGAAGTCCCCACTATTGTCACTTTTTTAACCAACTCCCAACTGAATCGACTTGCCAGTGCAGGAGACTTGGGTTGGGAAGATCCCCTGGAGGAGGAAATGGCAACTCGTTACAGTATTTTTGCCTGGAAAATACTACAGACAGAGGAGCCTGGAAGGCTATAGTCCATGGGGTTGCAAAGAGTAGGACATGACTGAGCACTCACACACGCATATATAAAGTGTCAAGCACAGAGCTGGGCTGTATCATTGCATTTTTGAAATTGACACTGTACACACACACGTATACTTGAATGAGAGTTGTTATAAACCTACAAAATAGAAATTATTTAGAAATTATCATAGAAACCTAAAAGGGCTGAAATTTACTTTCACCACTTTAAAGACAATGGCTACGACTTCCCTCCTGGTCCAGAGATTAATATTGTATTTTCATTGCTGTGGGCGTGGGTTTGATCCCTGCCTGGGGAACTGAGCCCACATACTGCATGGTGTGGCCAAAACAAACAAACAAACAAACCCTATTTGATTGCCTGACATGTAGACAGAAGAAATGGATTTCCCCCAAACTTTCTAAACTCTATTTTCATGCAAAAGTAGTTGTTGTCTGGCTGGCGAAGGGGGAAGGTTACAGCTGCTTTGCACAGGCACAAACCAAACCCTGGATTTAGGCCTCATTAGCGATAAAAATGGGTACAGATGGGTACAGTGGAGGTTCCTGCTCTCCCCACCCCTCGACCCCTCATAGCTGTGAGCCAGAAGGGTTGGTTCCCTTACCAAGTAAACTGGGTTCCGGTTGTTGTCCATCGCCGGGATGCCTGTGAGGACCTCGGCTAACACCTGGAGAGAATACAGAGTTAGCACAGTTCGGACACATATGCACAAGTTCACACAGGAGATTCTGGCCAAGAGAGAAGCTTCTTCTCAGGAATACAGTCTGAACTTCAGGCCTGGCTCTGTCATTTGCCAGCATAGACACTTGCCCCAAATCTGGAATATGTAAACATCACTAAACACCTTCTCTAGCTAAACATGTCACTCAGCTGCTAGGAGAGGTTTAAACTGATAGCAAAGCAAGGAGGATGAAAACCAAATGTGTGTGTATTACCATCAGATAGATACACACACACAAACACACACACACCTTTCCCCCCCCCATATATATAAACATCTATCTGTATACATACATACATATGTATACACACACACTGTATATTAAATATATTTTCATTTAAAACCCATCAAAAATGGTAAGCAGGCACTGCTATGTTAATCTCAAGAAAAGGATGAATCTACATGCAGATACCTATTCCAGACAGAAAATCTTGGCAATATCCATAGCATTTTCATCCACAGGCTTTTATTAACATTATTTGCTCATTAATTCATCCATTCATGAAAGGAGCACAGTCCTGAGCTGGTGTAAGCCACCACCAAACTGACAAACTGTGATTTGTATCTTAATAAATGCAAGAGCTGCTTTGAACAGAAATTCTCAGCAGAGGTAACAGCACATTGGCTACGGAGTCTAGCCAGTCACATAGGCCTGGGTTCACATTCTGACTCTGTTCCTTACATGCTGGGGTGATCTGTGGGCAAGAAACTAAAATGTGAGCCTGTATCCTTATCTGGTACATGATGATCTAATGACTGTATATATGAGGGAGTGGGTACTCCAGCTTAGTGTTAAATCTCCCTCCAACAACTTCTCTCAAAGACAGAATAAGGTCTAATTACTGCCAAGAAGTACAAACTGGAATCAAGATTTCCGGGAGAAATATCAATAACCTCAGATATGCAGATGACGCCACCCTTATGGCAGAAAGTAAAGAGGAACTAAACTTGGCCTCTTGATGAAGGTGAAAGAGGAGAGTGAAAAAGCTGACTTAAAGCTCAACGTTCAAAAAATGAAGATCATGGCATCCAGTCCCATCACTTCATGGCAAATAGATGGGGAAACAACGGAAACAGTGACAGACTTTATTTTCTCGGGCTCCAAAATCACTGCAGATGGTGACTGCAGCCATGAAAGTAAAAGATGCTTGCTCCTTGGAAGAAAAGCTATGACCAACCTAGACAGCATATTAAAAAGCAGAGACATTACTTTACCAACAAAGGTCTGTCTAGTCAAAGCTTCGGTTTTTCCAGTGGTCATGTATGGATGTGAGAGTTGGACCATAAAGAAGGATAAGCACCAAAGAACTGACTGAACTCTGGTGTTGGAGAAGACTCTTGAGAGTCCCTTAGACTGCAAGAAGATCAAACCAGTCAATCCGAAAGGAAATCAATCCTGAAAGGAGTGGTGCTGAAGCTGAAACTCCAATACTTTGGCCACCTGATGTGAAGAGCCAACTCATTAGAAAAGATCCTGATGCTGGGCAAGACTGAAGGCAGGAGGAGAAGGGGACGATAGAGGATGAGATGGTTGGATGGCATCACTGACTCAATGGACATGAGTTTGAGCAAGCTCTGGGAGACGGTGAAGGACAGGGAGGCCTGGCGTGCTGCAGTCCATGGGGTCTCAAAGAGTCTGACACGACTGAGCTATTGAACAACTGCCAAGAACTCCTCCACCCTGAAAGGGCCTGCAGCGTTACTAACAGACTGAAGCAGCCAGGAGAGGGCAGCAGAAGGCACCCGTGCAGCTGCCGGAGGGGAGCCAAGAGAAAAGGGACTCCAGCCAAGGTCCTGCCGAGACTGGAGGAAAGAACAGGAGGAAACGAACAGACAAGCTTCCTCTGCCTCTTCCACAGGGCAGGCCCTGTGCCAGGCCTTTCACAAAAATTACTTAGCGCTCATCAAAAAAGCCAGTGTCTTACTACTATATAGCACAGGGAACTACATTCAATATCCTTGGATAAATCACAATGGAAAAGAATATAAAAAATAATGTATACATGTGTATCACTGAGTCACTATGCTGCATAGCAGAAATTAACACAATGTCGTAAACCAGCTATATTAAAAAAAAAGATAAACAAAAACAACAATAACAACAGAGAAAGGCAGTGTTCCCCACAACAAGAACCAAAGTTGGAAATCATACCATCCGTCAGCAGCAAGGCTGAGAAAAAGACTGAAGGGAGCCAGTAGGCACTCACTGAATGAATGAAAGGGGAAGTCAATTGTTACATCAAGAACTGAGTTAAAAAGTCAAGCATAAACAGAAATCAGGAGTGAGGGTGTGAAGGCAGGGATAATTATAATAATTAACAATAATCCCCATAATAATAATCATATTGATCAATGCAACATACTCTGCTAACCAGTTTATATATGTTATCTTATGAATCTCATTAATGTCTATATGCATCATTACCTCCATTTTACAGAGTATAAAACTGAGGCCCAGAGTTATCAGTGATACCCTAGGTCACACAGCTGAAAGCAGCTGAGCTGGGACTCAAACTCATGCTCTTCAGCTCTACACTGTAAGTGCCTGGCAGCTTTGGGGTTTAGTTCCACTGGCTCTTAAGGGAGGAGGATCCTGGGCTGACCCTGCTGAGCTTCACTGAGCATCCCCCACAGTGGGGCTGGTGGGGGTAGGGAGGGGGTGAGGCAGGAAAGAACTGGGGGACAAGTAAACCAGAAGGGCTGATGGGCCAGGAGACAGAGGGAAGCAGAACCTGGTATGTGGAAGCTGGGCCGAGGGCAGAAGGTGGCTCAGAAGAAGGACATTAGTGGAAGAACCAGACAAACTGCGGTCAAAGAGAGGAAGTGCAGAGTTTGAGGCTGGAGACGAAGAGAGAAGGCAAGGGCCAAGATGCAGCTGTTGGCTCTAGGCAGAGGTCAGCCAGAAACCGTCACTTTTCTCAACCCAAACTTCCCAGACTGGGATCCCCGGGTCTCTGATGTTTAGAGATGCTAAGAAAACAAGGTTCCATAGTCAAGGGAATTTGGGACATGCTGCATACCCTTGCTTCAGTATTACCAGATTAAAGACCATTACCATATGAAAGGCCCTGGTTAATTTTTTGTGGTAACTTTTTTTCCTGCATAACCTTGTTCAACCCAGCGTTTCTCAAACCTATTTGAACACATCAAAACCCTTTAAACACATCAAACCTATTGAGACCTCAGGGAACTGGTATTTTATAGAAATGTGCTTTGGAGATGCTAGACTCAGACCATGAACTCTTGGGAGAGGGACTGTGTTTTAGTTACATTTATAGCCCAAGGGCCTGGCACACAGTAATGATGGACAGCAGTGGTGATTAGGACACGGGTTGGATGGCTGGATGGATTCTGAATGGATGGGTGGCTGTTGCATGAATGGCTGGATAATAACTGGACTGATGGATGGACAGATGGACTAAACAGACAGATGAACAAACAAGACGAAATAGCCAGGTGGATGGATAATTAGATGGCAGGCTGAATGCACATCAGGGAAGTCAGGAGCTATCTGTAGCCTATTAGAATCTGGACACTCATGGGGAGGGGGAGCTTTACTTCAAGGGTTGGCAAACTTTCTCTAGAAAGTAAATATTTCTAGAGATATTTACTTTCTAGGCTAGATAGTAAATATTTTAGGTTTTGTGAGCCACAAACAATTTCTGTTACACGTTCTTTTATTATTGCTGTTGCTATTATTATTCAGTCTTTTATAAACATAAAAACTATTCTTAATTACAGGCCATAGAAAATAGGCTATAGGCCAGTTCTGTCCTGTAGGCCATAGTTTGCCAACTCCTGCTGTACTTTGTGGAACAAAGTTTGTGCTTACAGAGGAGCCATGGGAAAGACAGATGTGTGCAGGCCTTGATTTGAGCACAGAAGGAAGCTCTTACTATTCCACAGCTGAATATGTCCACTCGCTTTGTCAGCTGCCCCACTCTGATGAAATCTTCCGGAAGATATGCAGTGGAGGCCTGGAAAAGGTGGGTCTTCATCATGGTGTATTTTGATGTTCTATTGACAGGACATGGGTGAGCCATCGAATGAGCCAGCTTGGGGGTGAAGTTTTGGTCTAGCAAAACATTGGAGCTGTGGGAAAGAAGGCAGAGAGAACCTTGTTGTTTGGAGGTGGACAAGAAGAGGTTGCCATGGAGACCCTTTTGGAAAGCAACATAGTAGTGAGCAGTGCCAGCCAGCAAGGGTCACTGAAGACCCTCAACAAGTTTATGAGCCAGTCCTGATGGGGGAGTGGGGATTGGGAGCCCACCTTCACCAGCAAATGGGGATGAAGCTAAGATCAGTCCTGCTGCCCCAGAAATGGCATTCGGTGGCCAGAGAGGTGCAGCCATCCTTATCGCCACAGATGTCAGCCCTGAGCCCAGAGGCTATACTGGCTCCATCTCTTCTGAAGCTGTTCCAACCCCCAGCTATGGCCTTGCTGACTCAAGTCTAAACGTCAGCATTCTTTGGGACTGAACCTGCTCAGATCATGGGGAATAAGAAGAACAGTAAAAACATTCTTAGACTTAAGCATCTAACCTACAGGAATGAATACTCTCAGAAAGTACTCCAAAGGAAAAAAATTTAATTTTTAAAAACTAACCTACATGTATAAAAATATTCAGTCTGGGGACTTATCTCACGGTGCAGTGATTGACTTCACCTTCCAATGTGAGGAGCTTTGGGGGGAGAATGGATATGTATATGTACGGCTGAGTCCCTTCGCTGTTCACCTGAAACTATCACAACATTGTTAATCGGCTGTACCCCGATACAAAACAAAATGTTAAAAAAAGAAAAAAGATTTGCCTTCCAATGCAGGGTGTGTAGATTCAACCCCTGGGTAGGGAGCTAAGACCCCACATGCTTCATGGCCAAAAACATCAAAATATAAAACAGAAGTAATATTGTAACAAATTCAATAGAGACTTTAAAAATGACCCACATCAAAGAAAAAAATAAAACCTTCAAAAGAAATATTCAAACTAACCCTAAGTGGTTTTTAAAAAGTAGATACAGAGATCAATTCTCCTGGGTTCCCTGACCCGGCTGCTGTTCACTTAAACACCCCTTTTCAATAAAGCCTTTCATTTTGTCACCCCAAAAAAGTAGACACCAATTCCAATATTGGCTATTAGGAGTAGTTATGTAATTTATGGGCAAATACCTTCAATGGAAGACAAAGAAGTACCAAAAAATTGATGACATGCAACATGAGAAAATATTTAACTCATGGGGGAAAAGAGACTATGACTGGGTAATCAGGTAATAGTGCTATCTGAGGGCTGAGATATCTGTGTGTGCAGGGGCTGGAGGAAAAATAAAAACAGCAGAGAAATGGAGGCCACGTGGTGAGTCAGGGTAATAGGGTCAGGATGACCTCTTGGACCTTCACTTCCTTTCTTGCTATTACAATTGTTGGCAGAATTCAATAAAAATCAGGGGAGAGAAAAGAGGAAAGGGCTTCCACTGGCCAAAAGAGGAGAGAACTCTGGGGAAGTGCAAATTCTATGGTTTCGAGGTCACTGTTGCCAGGCCTTCTGGTATCCTCTGGAATCCCTCTCCATGTTTCTAATCTTGGGAGCACGGTACTGAGATGCTGGGGTGCACACCTAACCTGTGTCACAGTATCTGTGGCAACAGATGCACGAACAAGGGCAGGTCTCAGAAGCCCAGGGAGCCCGGCAGTCACAGCTACAGCTCGAGGACCCAGTCCAGATCGGCTGCTGGAGGGGAAGTGAAACACGGCAGGGGAATGGAAGGCTTGTGGGGAAATACCAACAAACTTGTTGGGGAAATACCTCTGTTAGGGAAAGACAAACGCGGAGACAGGCAGTCGTGCTAACAGCACCCAGAGACAGAGTACCCCCTAGAAACACTGATGTTTCAGGGAATAGCAAAGAAAAAGAGATCCATGAGAGGCAAGGAGGGGAGAGAAAGTCAAAGAAAAGAGAGACAAAGGGGGAGGAACGGGACCAGTGGTGTGCGTGGCCTCACCCCTGCCAGCCCAGCCTGGGGCGGGGCTCAGCCCTCCTCTCTCACCTCTTGACATTGCCGTGGATGATCTCCAAGCTGTGCAGGTGCTCCACGGCATGAAGCAGTCCTGAGCAGATGCTGATGCGCTGGGGCCAGGGGAGAGGGTCTGAGCCGCCCTAAGAGAAAGAAAAGGAGGAGAGAATAGTGACACCTGTGCCTTTTTAAAGTCTCAATGGACTTTAAAGTGGCAGAGTCCTGGGCTCCTGTCTCTCCGCCAGCCCTCAGGTCCTCTACAACAGGGCTCAGCCAGCATGGTTTACTGGCAGGGAGCTGGTTTTGACATCAGACAGATCTAGGTATAAATCTCAGCCCAGACACACACTAGCTGTGTGACTTTGGAAAAGACACTCAACGTCTCTGAGCCTCAGTTTTTTCTGATATAAAATAGAAACGTTAATCCCTATGCTTTAAGGTTGTAGTAAGGATTCAAAGGAGTGAATAGTACGCCCCCAGCATAGTACCTGCCACACAGTGGGTGCTCAATAAATAGCAGCTATTTTTATCCTGACTTTCATGCAGAAGTTCTGGAGTTCTCTAAGAGGGGCTGCTTGGGAGAGGAGCTAGGGACCTTGCGTTGGCTCATCAGGCACATGAGCTGATTTTACAAGTATTTGGAGAGATTTCACAAGAGCTGATAGAGATTATGGGTGGTCTAAAGCCCTCTGTACTTCCACCGTTGTTCTGAGACTGAATGTCCAAGAAAAATCCCTTCTCATTTTTCAGGTGACCTCTTAGATTCTACATCCTCTAAGAACTGGCCTTGCCAATAGATTTCTTCTCAAAAACTCTGGAATCTGGAGCCACATGAACCTCGTTTAAACTCTTGCCCTGATAACACATCAGCTGGGTGCTAAGTTCCTTTGCTTCTCTGCGGCAGAGACTCCTCTTTCTGAAAATGGGGGAACCTCTGGGGTTGTGGCAAGGCCTGAAGGAGATGTACAAAGCCATTATCACGGTGTCCTGCCCACAGTGAGAGCTCAGCAAAGCTAACAATCATTATTATACCATGAATAACTACTTTATCTGATCCCTCCCAAAGGAACCAATAATTCTGTTGTGGAATAACTTTTGTCACTCTCTTTGAGGACTTTATGGGAAGGAGGCTTGTTTGTCTTAAAACTTACAACATTAATAGATATAACACTCATATGATATGATATGCAAAAGGTCAAATGAGTATGTAGTAAAAGTTTGTCTCCCAACCTGAGCCCCGTCTACATAGTTCTCCCCAGAGGCAGTCAAGGCACCAGTTCTCTGTATCTCTCCATAAATATTCCATACATTCACAAACAAATAGGAATTTATGAGAATATCATTTTTAAGAAAAATTTACCTCCACTTTCCGTGCTCTGTATCTGTTCATCCTTTCTCTTGTCCTTGCACCTTCAGAACAATACTGGATAACATAGTGCTACGGGCTACCTTTGTTTCACTCTTGACTTAAATGCCTCTTTGTCAAAAAACTTTCTAAATAGGTTTTTCCTGAAGATGTTTAGCCAGATCTTATCTATCTTGGCCCAACTCCTCTCCGTGAAGGGCCGCTCCGGGGCCCCCTTCTCCTCTGGATTCCTTTAAGTGCTTAATCCTTGACTCTGCGAGTGCTGCCTGGTCCTGTTCTTTGACCATGACCCAGCCCCTTACCTGACTCTGGAGTCTGTCCTGTAAAGAACCATTTGCCATGTATGGGTAGATCAAGCTGTAAAACTGTTCTCCAGTGCAGCAGCCCAGCAGAGGTAAGACGTTGGGGTGGCAGCATCTGAAATTAGGCATCAGTGCAGGCATGAGGAGTCAGACAGAAAGAATAATCAAAGACTCCCCCATTTCCTACCTCCTCCACCTCTTCGGCCCTCTCCACCCTCTGAGGCCACCAGGAAGCTCCCAGGTACCAAATGCTCTGACTCCTGAGGGTAAAGAGATGACAACTGCATGCCTTCAAGATGCTTGAAATCAAAGAACTCAAAGTACATGATACCCCAACCACTTGTGATTCTTCACAAAATCCTCTTCTGGCAGATTGAAAGTCACTGTTCCCGCCTGACTCTCCTGCCTCTCTGACAGCTCTTCCTTGGCCTTTTCTGCTAAGACCCTGTTCCTCTGCCTTTCTCTGAAACCTGAGTCTCCCTGGATGGGCTCATCAGCTCATTTTATAAGCTGCTCCATCAGGGAACTCTCACCTCTACAAAATGCACCCTCTCTATGAGAAGCACCCCTACATCTCTCCAGGTCCAACCCACAGTCCAGACCTGAATGTCAAATTGCATCCCAGTGTTCCAGGTGAACAACCTAGACTCAACAAGTTCCAAACCTGATTCTCCAGCCTCAGTTATTTGCTCAACCAAGGGCATGACCAACCAACCAACCATCCAATTTCCTAGAAACCTCCTTACCTCTCCCATCTAATTAGTCACCTTTCATTGCCTAAATACCTTTGAAAAATCCCCTTCATTCTCCCCTCCTCCACCTTGAGGCAGATGCTGATGGACTCTCCTGAACACTGTTTCAAGGGCCGCCTGCCTGCCCCTCAGCCCCTCTCCGCTTCCGGCTAGGCCATCCTACTGCACACTTTCCACCCTCACCAGTTATTTACATTCACTCTCCCCTCGGCACCGTGAACTCCCCAAGGCGGACGCTGTGTTTGCTGCATGTCTGCACTCCCGAGAACCAAGAAAGGCCTTGATGACTCACACTTGCCAAATGAATGAATGAAGCAATGGCTGCTTACTCCAGGAAGGCACTATACCAAGATGGAAAGGGAATCAGATTTCCAGTTTCCATTAAGAGTGTGTGTGTGTGTGCATGTGTATGTGTGTAGATAAGGATGTGTATATATGTATATGTGTGTGTGTAGTCATATATATATATATGAAGAGAAAAAGGACTAAAGAAAATATATAAAAATCTGAATATTGTAGTAGTAATTTACAGATGCTATGGAAAATAGGTGATTTCTATTTTCCTCTTTAAAACTTTCTTTATTTCTTAAAATATACCACAGTCATCCCCCACTGCTTTCCCGAGACTGCATATTTGGCAGAGAAACTCAGAGTGTCTTGCCAGCTCGAATGACAGCTGGTGTCCAGCACACTGCAGAGGCCTAGTATGCATGTGTTAAATCCATCAGGCAATGACAGCAGGGACAGGCCAAGTGTCCAGGTCTGCAAACTGTCCTCCCCCTCTCTTTCCCAGTCCCCCTGCCCCCACTAAGCTCTGTGATGAGAGGTTCACTTTACTTCTCCAGCCTCAGTTTCATCATCTGTAAAACGCCGGTTTGAGGATGACTTTTGATGGCCCTTATTGCTCAAGATCAGAGGTAAACAAAATTCCTCTGTAAAAAACTAGACAGTAAATATTTTAACCATTGTAGGCCATCTGGCTTCTGGTACAATTCCTCCACTGTGCACGATCACGAAAGAGCAGTCACAGATGACACGGAAATAAATGAGCACAGCTGAGTTCCAATAAACTTCATTATAGATGCTGCTATTTGAATTTCACGTACTTTTCATGTGTCATGAAATTATCTTCTTTTTATTTGTTTAACCGTTTAAGAACATAAAAACTGTTCCTAGCTCTCAGGCCATTAAAACCGAGCTAGGAAAAAAAAAAAAAAAACAGAGCTAGGCCAGGCTAAGCCTGTGGGTCATCATTTGCTTTTAGAGTTGGAATCAGTACATTTCTGTCCATCTCAAAAAAATGGGACAGAAACAGATTCTTTCCCCCCTGGAAGGATGGAGTTGAGCCAAGTGAGCCGAGGTTCTTTTATAATTCTAATCCATGCATATAGTGGCTACAGAGAAAAAGCATGTAAGGAGTCAGATCAACCAACCAAATTCCAGCTCTGCCACATACTAGCTGTGTGATCTTGGACAAACGCTTAACATTTCTGTGCCACAATTTGTCCATGTGTAAAATAATGTGATAATAGTAGCCATGTTACAGGGTTCTTATAAGGATTACATAAAGAAAATGCTTAAAACATGTTGCCACATAGGAAGCACTATAACCATCAAACAAAGTATTTTCCAAAGAGGAGGCTTACCTACGACAAATTTGTACCTCTGCCTGGAAGAATTTTTCAACTGATCCTGGACCTGAACAGGCCATCTGTGGGAAAAGACATTGAAACATGAAAATCCAGCCTCACCATGCAGCCTCCACCTCTTACTGGAAACCAAGAAGTGCCTACCTCTCTGAGCTTCTTGAAGATAAACGGTGTGCCATGCTTTTGCCCTCTGTAGACATCGGCAAAGGTCCCCTCACTGATTTTGTGGCTTGGGTTGAAGTTATCAGTTGCCTGGATCACATCTACCTCACTCCAGAAAAGGTCATTTCCAGCCAGGCTTGAAAGTGTCTCTTGCTTAGGAATGGAAGCACTGAAATCCTGGAAATTCAGAGAGAAGAGACAGAGATTAATATGGAAAGTACTATTTTCCCTACTACCTCACGGAATCTCAGAACAGCAGAGCTGAGGGGTGAATGGGATCATCTCATCCAGTGAGGAGGAATACGAAAAGGACAGATCCCAGCTCCACTTCTAACCTGCTCTGTGACCTTGGACAAGTTACTTAACCTTTCTGAGCCTGCACTGCCTCATCAGCAAAAACGAAGATAATCATAGCACCCTGAAAGGTAAAATTACCTTTCTACCTATAGATTAACTACAATGTGAGTATTCCCAGCCCACGGTCAATGTTTCCTTTATTTTTTATTTTCAGTTTACAAAGGGTCAAACAACTGAAGTCAGATTCCACTCCAGGTCAGTGGCTGGGCATAAACATAAATTTCCATTTTTTTAAGTTATATATGCTTTATAAGGAACTCCCAGGTGGCACAGTGGTAAGGAACCCACTAGCCTATGCAGGAGATGTGGTTCAATCCCTGGGTCGGGTAGATCCCCTGGAGGAGGAAGTGGCAACCCACTCCAGGATTCTTGCCTGGAGAATCCCATGCAGAGGAGCCTGGCGGACTACAGTCCACAGGGTCATAAAAGAGTCAGACACGACTGAGCGTGCGCACACAGCACAGCACAGCACAGCAGGCTCTTATAAACAGTTTTAAAGAATTAGAGTTGGGGGCTAATTATGCATGATCCCATTATCCTCTTAACTGTTATTAAAGTTGGTGTAATTCTTGCCAATTAGATATATGGGGATTTCTTTTTTAAATTGGGATTGTGGGAACTCCTTAGAAGTCCAGCAGCTAGGACTGTGCACTTCAACTTCAGGGTTCATGGGTTTGATATCTGATCTGGGAACTAAAGATCCCAGAAGCTGCAGTTCAACCAAAAAAAGAAGAAAAATAAAGGATAAATAAATAAAAACTGAGATCATGTCACACATATTGTTTTGATTTCTGGTGTTTTCTCTTAACATTACTTCATGATTATTCCCCCAATTATTCAGTTGTCTTTGAAAATGATTAATTATTAAAATATAAATCACCTTGCTTAGGTGACAGTCCCATTTATGGAAGAGCTCCACTGACCAGATCTGTGTAGCACTGGCTTCCCTGCCAGGCACCAGGACACTTTTAGGAGCCCACAAAAACGTCTTAACATAATTTCTTTCAAAGTGTAAAGAATAAAAATGTACATTTTACCTCAAAGAAAATGTTGAAATTTTTAATCCAACTTGGATTATGTTCATCTTTATACCACTGCAGTCATAAAATATGATTTTTAAAAACATTTTTAAATGAAAGAAAGAGCTTAGAAAGGCAAAAAGTGCTTAAGATTCACAGAAGTCATTTGTGACCCTGGATCCAAATCATTAAAAATTGAGGATAAATCAGATATATTTTGTGTTGAAAAAAGGTTGGAGGGAAGGCATGTTCTAAGCAAATGACTACTGCCACCAAGATATTTCAGGGGGTGAGGAGGATGCCAATTATCAGCTCTCATTTAAACACAAATAATGGAAAAGCTCATTAAAAACTAAAGCGCGCCTTCTCCCCGACCCTCTCTCCTGTTTTATTGAGGGTCAGCACTTAAGAGTCTTAGAAGCTCAGAGTAATTCGATGGGATTCTCCTCTTCACTCGGACCCCTAACCCCCAAACTGGTCTCAGGGAATAAACACATTGCATTTTTGAAAGATAGTTAAAGCCGGGGGTTACACTCAGGGTGGGGGGTTTACCTTTGAATCAGCTGAGGCAGGCTGGTCGGTTTTTAAGGAAGAACAGGCGTGTTCAGGAGGGGCTGGGAGGCTGACTCTGGCTGCAGCAGGTCCTGGAAAGGAGGGATAGTGGATCAGGCCTCGGCTGCTGGAGGAAGGCGGGAGGGGTCCCTGACTGGTTCCCAGACCCAGCCAGTGTCTCATTCACGCCAGTGACACTTACTGTCGATCATGACGTCAGCCATTTCCTGACAGCCGGGCACTAGCCTACAGGCTGCTCGAATGTTACCCTGTGGAAGACTTCTGACGGCCCTGTGGGTTGGTCCTATACAAAGTCCCCCCGTGACAGAAGGAGGAAAGGAGGCACTGGAGGGCTGCCCAGGGCCACACTGATGGAAGGGACAAAGTCAGCCTTCACAGGCAGCTCCCTGTGCCTTCCGACTCCCAGCCCTAACCCACCTCCCCCAAAAGCAGCTGAGAAGGACACAAGTGAATCAGCTACAGAGCCTGACTTCTAGAAACCTCCATGTGGCAGGAATGGCAATAACCAGCCTCCCTGGGGAGAGGCAAGAGAGGTCTGCCTCAGTGAGCTGTGAAATCAAGGAAGGTTTCACAGAGGAAGGAACACTTGACCTGGACCTCCAAGCGGGGGAAACATTTGCAACAAGTAGCTGTGAGGGAGGAAGGGCACCAAGGCCAAGGAACCAGCCCATGAGGAGGCCGCGGGAAAGCCCAGGCTGCGGTAAGCATTCCAGGCACGCTCAGTTAGCACACACTGAGAGTATGCCTGGCTCTGTTCCCAGCGCTTCCCTGACCTAATTCATTTCACCCTCACAACAGTTCCAGGGGACAGACTCATCATCTACTCTTTACAGGTGGTGAAACTAAGGCACACAGAGGTGACCCCACCTTTCCAAAGACACCCAGTCAGTGGCTCCAGAGTTTGTGCTTTCACTGCCTTCGTGAATGGAGAAGATTCACAAGAGACACATTAAAGTGGACCTTGGCCAGAAGCCAGAGCTTCAGATGTCATCTTCTGGAAATACCCAAGTGGTCTTACCGCAGGGCTGGCCTCTGTGTAACAGGAGGCCAGTCCTTCCAAGGGAACCTGACTTTGGCCCCAGGATTGCAGACCAAATCCACCTGCTTCAAGTATGTCTGGCTTGCATCATCAGGAAAGGAGTGATTAATGTGCAACTTTGGCCATAAAAATTAACTCGGAAGACTGAAAACAGCACCATGGTGAAACTATAACCAGCTTTTCAAAACTATTTACCCAGGCAGCTAATAAAACAAAACTCATCTGATACAAAGTCTGAGGCTCTTTCATTCTCTGAGAAGAGGGGCCACCCTAAGCCTCTCTCCCTGAGTTTTCTGCTGCTTCTAGAGTTTTTGTTTGTTTTCTGTTTTCCCTTTCCCCCCCATATTTTCCAGCACTGGCTATATTTGAAAGGACTACACTTTAGAAGGTACCATGTTGGTACACCCACACTGCACCAGAGACCCCCAGAACAGGAGTAGTAACAACAAACACCCCTCCCCAAAATACACAGGTGTACACACAGTCACACATACCCTCTTTGTCCCTCAGGGCACTGCAACTTAAACTGAGCTTCGGAATAAGAGCTATAGCTCAGATATAGATATTAAACTTTGGCCAATAAAAAGGAAAAAATAAAACCAGAATAAATGAATAAAGAAGATGGGGTATTTTTACTCAGCCATTAAAAAAAAAAATGAAAGGGAAAAGGGAAAAGGTTGAGGGAGAGATAAATTAGGAGCTTGGTTTAACAGATACACACTACTATATACAGAACGGATAACCAACAAGGACCTACTATATAGCACAGGGAACTATCCTCAATATTCTGTAATAACCTATAAGGGAAAATAACCTGAAAAAAAAAGAATGGAAATATATATTTGTATAACTAAATAACTCTGCGGTATACCTGAAACCAACACAACATTGTAAATCAATGTAAATCAATTTAAAAAAATAAAAAGGTAAAACAAATTAAGTAAAACCAGCAACACATTGCAGAACAGCTGCTGGCAGTGTAACTGACCAAAGACCAGCTGCTCCCTCAGATCCCTCTGTGCCTCTGCCCCAGGCTGATGGCCACAGCTGCTCCCACCCCCACCCCAGCCCCACCCTGGTGCCTGGGTGCAGAGGGGAGGCTCCCTGGGTGGCTGCTCCACCCACAGCAGCTTCATCTTCAGAGGCCTCCACGGTTGCCCTGCCATCCCTTGGGCTCGGCTCAGTGCCCTTGGCCTGAGTCACAGCGGTCATAGTCGTCCACTCCTAGGTGTGGGTCGTGCGTCGGAGCTGCTCCATGATGTTTTCTTTCACTCTGCTCAATTCACATCTTAAGTATCAAGCATTGAATCCCTAGTCTTCTGTGCATGTAATACATGCTCTAACACCTGTGTTCCACGGACACTGGCGGGCAGAGGCTCTGCGCTCTGGGGACAGCTGCTCCAGGCCAACTCGACTCCCCCACTGCTTCTTTCCTGCATTTCTGCACAACCGCTCTCCCCACCGCAGGGTGGCCGCACTAGGCTGCACACATGGTCCCTCACCCTCTCCCACTGCCCAGCAACACCAAGGTCCACACTGGCCTCACACAGCCATGATTCTCTGGTCTGATACCTGGGGTTTGCTCTGGGGGCTGCACCAGGCCTCTCAGAGTAGGGGGATCGCTGAGGTCTGCTCTTGTGACACAGGAGAGCTACTAAGGGTGGTTCAGTCTGTTTGTCTCTCTGGTTTGGAGAGTGGGGGAAAAGGGAGTGGAACGTGGGCCAGTACTGCAAGGCTGAGAAATCAGGTAAGAACAAGCCTTTGCTTTCTTTGGAAACACTCATGGAAGACACTGGTCTACACAAATGTCATTTCCAAAACACTAGAGTTTATCTTTCGTGTGCCATTTCCCACAGAAATCTTTCTAGAATATTTGCTTTCTCAAGCAGAATGCACCAAAATCTTGTCCTGCTGAGTTGCGTCACTGCAGGCAGGGTGCTGTATTTCATTTTGGAGTTTTCTGGATCCTGCCCTGTGGCAGGCAGTGCGTCAGCCTCTACAGCTTCCCTATCTCTTTCTTGGTAGCAGACAGAACTGAGCTCCAGCCCTGGCTCTGTCGTTACTAAAGATTTGAACTTGGGTGAGTTGTGCCTCATTTTAGCTTTCTCAAATGTAAAAATGAAGAAACAACAACAAAAGAAAACAGTAATTGTCCATTCTTTGTAGAGTTCTTTTCCAGATTAAAAGATGGCATAAAGCACAAAGGTCAGCCTCTGGTATATATGGGGTACCAAGGCTGGTAAAACTACATACGGAATAAGAGCAAATCAATTCTGATGAACAGCCGATGCCTCTCCTATAGGTAAGGCTTTGTGACAATTATTTCAGTCACTCAGTGGCCTTTTTTTCTGAAATCTAGCTTTGAGCATCTGTTTAAGGAGGTGCTGAGAACTTGCCCATGGCTCATCTGCTTGTGTATTTTCCTTCTCCATGTCGCTCCCTACTTCCTCCACACCTACTGCCAGGGGATCAGGAGATACAGAGGTTAAGATGTGAACTCTGGAGCAACTCACATGGGCTGAACCCACTCCCACTGCTTGGTCAGCCATGGAGTTTTGACAGGTTATGTCTCCCTCCCTAGCTACCAAGAGCCCTCCGCCCTAGGGTGTCAAGCTGATCCAGTGACTGCCAGCAGGCACCGTTCCCACCTGTCAGTCCTCCTCCCCAGCTACCTCTGCCTCCACATTCTCCACTCCTATGAGAGAAATAGCTGGAACTTTGGGGCCCAATAAAACCTTGGGGTTTTCCCAAGAGAAGACTGGCTTTGGGTTATTTGAGGAAATTAATGATCACACCCATATTTTCAGCTTGGGCAAAGACAGACAATAGACTTCCTGTCTCTAAGATAGTTATCGTCCTCACTTGTCTGAGAACGTGTCCTCCCAAGTGTCATTCAAGAAAGCGAAGGGTGCGAAGGCTGGCAGAGACGTACGGTGCTTGTTTTCACAGCAGCCGAGCTTAGGAACCTCTAAAGAAGCTGCTATATCAGTAATCTTCTCTAGCCTCACCCGCACTCACCTAGAATCTCCCTATTTTATTATTTTCCTTCCCTTTGGCTACCAACCACTGTCATATGAGCTTTAGGACCATATCCCCTTTATCTTTAATCACTGATCAGAGTTCTGCCCTTAACAAAAAAAAATTATTTAGCTGTAGGAAATAATTCAGACTACCTGGACTAGAATTAACTTTTCAGACTCAACCTAGCTGGGGTGTCTGGAACATTCCTAAGATCAGCTAATGCTTAATGAACATCTACCTGGCGGTAACCCCAAGGTGTATGATTACTCCCCACACAGGATGATGTGGTTTCTACTATTACGCCCATTTCTTAGATGAAGAAAATGAGGTACAGAGAGGCTAAGGTAGTCAGTCTCCTGCTGGTGAGGACAGAGCTGGGATTCAAATAAAGGTCTGCCGGATGCAAAAGCCCATACCCGCTCCTCTCAGCTGACACTGACCCTGGCTTCGGGGGCCACATCAACGAATTTCGGAGGTTTCATGGATTTAGGGTCTCCGACTCTCTACTCAGGAGACTGCAGAAGAATAGAAGGTAGGTGGGACTCCGGAGGAGACGTGGGAAGGATGGCATGAAGAACGGGTCCCCTGGGGAAGTCACCTGCCCAGGGACAAGGAGGTAGAGACAACTGGAGCGGGCTGACAGGCTTTGGGGCAGTGGTGTGTGCAGTGGCTGGGGACATGAGCATTCAAATCACATGGTTCAGATGCTACTTCCTACCCACATGACATTGAGCAAGTCGCTTTCATGCTCCGTACTCAAACTCCACAGAACAAAGAGCAGCAGATCTGTGCCAGGCAGAGGGGAGGAAGGCTATGGGGCAGGCAGCACCTCTTGCCAACCCCCACCATGGCTGCAAGGGCCAGGGGCCTGGGGAGGGCAGATGAAGAGGTCACTAGGCTCCTTGCCCGGAGCCTGTGCTGGGTCTTGGGGAACCAAAGGTAAAATACATGGGCTCATTGCATATGAACCTGATAGGCTATAGAAAATAATTCAGACTACTTGGCCTAGAATTAACTTTCCAGACTCAACCTAGTTGGGGTGCTTGGAATGTTCCTAAGATCAGCTAACGTTTAATAAGCATTTACATGGTGGCAACTCCAAGGTGTATGACTTCTTACCACACATGATGATAACCTCTCTGTGCTTCAGTTTCCTCATCTGTGAAATGGGGAGAAAAATAATACCAAACTCCCACAGTCAGTTGAAGGTTAAATAGGTCAACATCTTTGAAGGGTAAATTTAGAACAGTGTGTAACACATACAAAGCCCTCTGTTACTGAGTTTCGTTTTCCTTTTTACAAAAAAATGGGGGACTTCCCAGCTGGTCCAATGGTTAAGACTCTGCTCTGCCAATTCAGGGTTCCACCCCTGGCTGGGGAGCTAAGATCTCACATGCTGTTCAGTGAGGCCAAACAAAAACAAAGGCAATAGATGGCATATATCCTCCTGTCATCTGACATTTTTAACCTCAACGTATCACGAGCATATTTCCATGTGTATATACACGTGCTCTGTTGTGCTTAGTTGCTCAGTCGTGTCCAATTCTTTGCAACCCCACGGACCGTGGCCCACAAGGCTGCTCTGTCCATGGGGATTCTCTAGGCAAGAATACTGGAGTGGGTTGCCATGCCCTCCTCCAGGGGATCTTCCTACGTCAAGGATTGAACCCAGGTCCCCCACGTTGCAAGCAGGTTCTTTACCATCTGAGCCCCCAGGGAAGCGCGTGTATATTCCTCCCTATATCACTGTTAGCAGGATTTTACTGTTACCACCATCTGTGATTAATTTTGCCACCCACATTCGTTGTTTCCATTTTTTTGCTATTATACTCTGAGCTAAATATCCTCATAGATAAAACAGTTCCTTAAATAAATCTCCTTTAAATTAAAAAATTAAGTTTATTAAAACTACCTGAGCCTGGAAAGATGGGTGGCCTCACAGGCTGCCCCGTTTCTTGCTTATCCTCAGTGTTTCTTACAGAAGCTGCCAAAGGCTTTTCTGGCTTCACAGTGTCCGAGAAGTCTGGAATGGAAGACTTGACTTCAAGAACTGGTTTCCCTGAAATGAGGTAGGGAGAGAGAAAGCTATTACCATTCAGTGAAGTGGGTGAGCCATCAAGAGGTTGGATGGAAAAGTCAAGAGACTTGGTTCAGAGTCTGGGGTTGGCTTCAAATTCATGCGCCCCCGAAAGCTGTTTCCCTCTCTGGGCCTTGGTCTCCCCGCTTGTAATGTATAGCGCTTGGACCCGACAATCTCTGTGACCGTCCAGCTCAGGCACTCTGAGTCAGACCCACCTCACTTCCAATGCTACCAGCTGTGTGACCTTTGATAAGTCACTTTCCTTCCCTCTCTGAGCCTGTTTCCTCACCTATGAGACCGAAGTGATGATCATGATAACATCTGCTTGCTTCCCTCACAGGGCTGTCGGGAGGAGGGAACGAGAATGCAGACATGAAAGGGCTCTGTAGACCACGGGGTTCCCTGAACACCTGGGGGAACTGCTGAGTCCCTAGCTGAGCCCCTAAGTATAAAAGTACTGCCAGTCTTCCCGCTTCCCCTTCCTTGAGCAGTGCAGACATTGCATCCTTCCCTGTTCTAGAGATGGGAAGCCTGAAAATAGCAGCCACGTCAACTGCGAGCCATGACGTCTGGTCAGCCCCAGTTCTGCAAGCATGAAATCCTCCCGAGGTCCTGCAGTGCATCCTGCCAGAGATGAGGACCCTGAGACCTGAGCAGGTTAAGTGGTTTGTCCGAGATCACACGGCCTGAGAAGGCAGGACCGGCTCAAGGAGCCTGGGTGGAGGTCAGCTGCCTTTTGAGAGTAATCACTTCCTCTCTGCAGTGATTTGGGAAACCCCAAAGTTGCCGGGAGGTGTGTTTCCACCAGCTTCCACAGAGCCTGCTCCTAAGAACCGGCTTCCTCTCCCCTCCCCCAGCACTGCCATCCTCTCAGGTTGGTCCTGGCCTCCAGCTCCAGTGGCCTCCAGAGCCCTCCCCAGGCCTCATCTTACTGAGATACCTTCCTGGCCCCGCCACTTCCCTGCTTAGAGCCCTTCTGACCCCCTACTCCGCACACTCCGCACACGAACCCTCTGACACCCCACCCCCACCCCCCACTGCCTCCCAGACCAAATCTGAATTCTACAGCCCTGCATTCAAGGCCCTTCACCTCCTGGTGATGGGAGGTAGACCCATATTTTTTTGAGAACCAAAAAAACAGAGTGCCCCGAAGTGTGGGGAAGACTGGCCACTTGCTCATTCTCACGTGGGCAGCGGGTGGGGCTTCAACAAAACATGTCCAGCCTTTGGGTCTGCAGGAGCATTTATTCCAACAGGTAAACTGTGTCTTGGGGCTCCCCGGGGTGGTTCGGCGGTAAAGAGTCTCCCTGCCAATGCGGGAGACTCAGGTTTGATCCCTGGGTCTGGAAGATCCCCTGGCGGAGGAAATGGCAACCCACTCCAGTATTCTTGCCTAGGAGAATTCCATGGATAGAGAATCCTCCTAGGCTAGGCTACAGTTCATGGTGTTGCAAAAAATCTGACACGACTGAGCACATACACAAACTGTGTTTCTCTGTAAATAAAACTGATCATTGCTACTGGACCAAACTTCTCACACAGGAGCTCTAGGCCTAGAACAATAATAATGCCTAAATTCACGGCACTGCACATGGAAGGCCATGCAGATTTATTTGATGTTCTCAACAATCTCTGGTGGCTGACAGATATCTCTGCCTTTTACTTTTGAGCATATTGAGGCTCAGATGGGTGAAATGGTTCGTTCCCAGCCAAAGAGCTGATGGATTCAAACCTGGGGCTGCTTTCACTTTTATTCACCCAGCCAGGACAGAACCACTCAAATGCACTGTCCTTAGCACTCCTGTTCCCCTCTGCAGGTGGCTCGGCTCTGGGGCAGCTCCACCCGAGGAAAGCAGGACAAAGGGTACAGGGTGCAAGCAAGTGAGGAAAGGCCAGAGGGAATGCACAAAAGTATCCAGAAGGCCGAATGAGGGATAATGGGTGACTTTTTCTTTGTTTCCTTTACTGTCACTGACATACTATTCCTTTAAATGGAACTGTCTTATGAGATGGGCTTCCCAGTTAGCTCAGCTGGTAAAGAATTCACCTGCAGGAGACCCCAGTTCAATTCCTGGGTCAGGAAGGTCCCCTGGAGAAGGGACAGGCTACCCATTCCCATATTCATGGGATTCCCTAGTAGCTCAGATGGTAAAGAATCCATCCGCAATGCGAGAGACCTGGGTTTGATCCCGGGGTTGGGAAGACCCACAGGAGGAGGGCATGGCAACCCACTCCAATATTCTTGCCTGGAGAGTCGCCATGGACGGAGGAGCCCAGCAGGCTACAGTCCATGGGGTCACAAAGAGTCAAACACGACTGAGGAACTAAGCACAGCATTTCATAAGATATCTTTTATCTTATAAAGAAGTAGCAGAGCCTGGTGAGCTGCTGTCTATGGGGTTGCACAGAGTCGAACATGACTGAAGCGCCTTAGCAGCAGCAGAGCTTAGCTGCTTGGAGTCCAGGTTTTGGCACAGACACCAGTTTCATCACCTCCCAGCTGTGCTGGCTTTGGACAACTTCCATGAGGCTAGGAGGAGTCAGCACATGTTAACTGATTAGCTCAAAACATGGGAACTTCATTGGTGGTGGTGGTATCATATTTTTAAAATAGGTTTTCTCTTTTCTTAAAAAAAAAAAATAACTTACTTAGCTGCGCTGGGGCTCAGTTGCGTCATGTGGGATCTTCAATTTTCATTGTGGCATGCGGGATTTTAGTTGCAGCACATGGGATCCAGCTCCCTGACCAGGGACTGAACCCGGGCCCTGTGCGTTGGAACCATAGAGTCCCAGCCACTGGACCACCAGGGAAGTCCCACAGGTTATCTCTTGAGCAGCCCACATATTGGGCGCAAAGAATGTAGGGCTGGAGTCTTTTAGATTTCATTTAACCTAACTCTGAATCATTTACAACTTTTTGCTGTTGTTTCACTGCATTTGTTCTTTTAAGTTGTGGTAAAATACATAAAACATAACATTTATCATCTTAATAATTTTACAGTTCAGTGGTATTACCTGCATTTACACTAGACACAGCTAGAGAGAAGCCAGCATGCCTGCAGTGAAGAGCCAGCATGCCGCAATTAAGACTCAACACAGCCAAATAAATAAATAAATATTATTCAAAAAAGAAAAGTGCATGTACACTGCTGTCCAACCATCACCATCATCCATCCAAAACTTTTTCATCTTCCCAAACTGAAATTCACGCCACCCCATATGGGGGCCCCAGAGGTCACACACTTCGTTTCTCCCCACCTGCACCCCAACTGGCACCTTCCCCCATCCGAGGCCTGGCTGAGCCTGCTTCGTCATCAGTCAAATGGGAGGGAAGCTGGCCATCCCAGCCTGACATTACTTCAGTGACTTATCCCTTTCCTCTTTCCCCTTCTGCATAGACCTTTGCCTCTCAGTCAAGATCTATTTGGTAGGAACATCAAGGCCACCCACCCATCTGTGGCTGACCTCTCTGGCCTCCACCCTCAGGAACAGAAACAGCTTCGTTACATTCTCACCCTAAGGAGAGTGTGCAGTGACATGCGGGAGCCTACAGCTGGCACAGTGCTCTGTGCAAACGTGGGACTGGGGCACACACCCGCCTGGGGAGGGAACATTCCTGAGGCACCTAGCAGATGCCTGAAACTGAACTCATCAGAGCATTTCAGCTAAAGTCCACTTGAGTCCCACCTAGTCACACACAAGGGCATAGCGGACAGCTGATGGAACCCAGCTTCAGGCCTGCGGTAGCAATCAAATTGAGAAGCTTCAGTTTCCTGTGAAACCCCCGTCTCAGCACTCTGTGGGTTTTCAGACGGTTTTGAGATGCAGACATGACATGATATGTCATAAACATGACATATCTTCAGTTTGACTCTGGGGTTGCTGATGCCTGATCTGAATTGGAAGGTGCAGGGCACACTTTCGCTTGTCTCTTTTCCTACCATCAAACCCAGGAGTGGGAGAAACTGTGGCTTTTCCCCTCTTACTGCCTGGAAACTGATCCGTGATACCTGAGAGGGCACAACGCCCACTCCTTTGGGCCAGTACATACAGCAGAGTGTCGTTGAAATAAAAATAGAACATCAAAGGCAGGATGGGGCAAAGGAGGACATAACGCTCACACAAAAGGGTCATGATGATCTTTAAATCTCACAAGCTTCCTGTCTGCCAAGACCAAAAAGCAAGCCAGTGACATCATTTATGCCTATGACTGATATACGGGAACAGCCTCACACTTCAAGGAGACAGCACTCTTTTTCCGCTGCAATTACACGTTCAAAAAGAGTCCACACAAAAAGTTGACTTTGCTGTATCACGAGAACCAAAAATAGGAATTGTGATCACCGAGTAGAAGTGAGAGGAAGTGTGGGGAAGCTTCCAGAGCCAGCCTCTCTAAGGCTGGATTTTTTAACCTTCTGAGCTTCATTTGCATCTTCTATGAAGTCAGAATAATTATAATCCTTCTATCCCAGGACAATCCCAGGAGTCAGTGGAACCAGATATAAAACCAGATACTAAAACCAGATACATAACTGGGCCAGTGACGGGAGAGGGCACAAACTGTGACTCAGTCATTCTCTGTCCTCTCTTGCTGCTCAAAAGACACAGAGGAAGAATCTCTGATCCCAATTGAGGTTCCCTGAAGGAAGCATCTGGGGTGGACAGTTCCAACAGTTTAAACCCTCCAGTGGACATGTGAGTCTCAGTGGGCAGTCCAGGGCCTTGAAGGTGCAGTGGCCGTGGTGCAGAGTATTACAGAAGCCCGAACAGAAGAGAGCTGTGCCCTGCTTCTGTCCGCTGTGTCGCTGGCAGCTGGCCTGCTCACACCCAGGAGGACAGGCAACTTGGGGTTCTCCTGTCAAGACCCCTAGAAATGGGAGGAGATGCCAAAGCTCAAGGTAACATCTTTGGTGGCTGTGGGCGCCAAGGGGTTGAGGTGTTGGTTCTCAGATCAATTAACTCAGAGTCTGGATGTTTTCAAAAGTTCCGTAGATAAGGCTCAGAACTGCTGGTTTAACCCAGAATGATGAGCATTGAGTTTCCAGCTCCAAGGGGCAGAGGAAGGGAGTCAGAAGCGTTTCTCTCTGCGCTCTCCATAGTTCCCAGAGGACAGTGGGTCTGACTCCTTTTTCTCTCTGCTTTGTATTTTCAGGATGCCCCACTCTCTAATGAGCCTCAGATCACATGTGCTGTGGAGCCCAATAGTGAATTCAGGGCTTCCAGCCCACTCATGTACACCACAGTCAGGCTCGTGGGCAAAGGAAACTCTCCAAGTTTCATTTGACAAGTGGGATGAGGAACTACGCCCTCCGCCCCCAGAGATGATGAAATAAGTAAATGCTCAATAGTTATAAGCTACTATTGTAATTTACTATTGTTATGATCATCACCCCCGAGTTTAGGTCAGGCGTTTTTTTCTTCTGTGTTTTCCCATATGTGTAACCTATTGAATTCAGATGACAGCTCTGGGGGGAAAGGCCAGTTGCTATCTCTAGGTAATACCTCAGTAAAGTGATGTCTGACATAGTTCTCTTAGTTATACTTTGCTTATGGAGGCCCCATTTCCTTTCGTCAAAAGGCTTATGCGTGCTAGGCCCTTGGCAGAGGGCCCTGAGGTCTCCTCGCTGGGGCCAGCAACTTGGGAACATTTGACACAGTGGCAAATCCTGGAGCCACACGCTTGAGCAAAGGGCACTCCAGCTGCCAGCAAGGTATTTCCCCAGTGAGCAAGTCTGGAATTTCCCCAACTCTTCACAGCCCTTGGCTGAAGGGTGTCACCTGAAGGTAAACAGTGATGTAGTATTTATATATTTGTATTTATTTTTTGTGTTTATTCTGATTCATGTGGCTTAAATGGATTCCTTTGAGAGCAAATAAAAGTGATTCAGCCCCTAAGTGAAGAACCCAGGTGCCAGCTGACCACGGCAGGACAAACAGAACTTTCTGGACCCTCACTTTTCCTTTTCCTTTCCCTCCCTGGGCATCCAAAGTTCATACACACACAGCCCTAGAAACTCCCAGCTCAAGCTAGACATGAAGTTAGGCAAGTCAGAGAGCATGACCTGTCTTCCCAATCACCCTGTCTAGGATCCTCCATTGGAACTGTTCCCTAGCTGCTAAAATGACTGATCCATCCTCATTCACTTACTCATTGTGTTAGGGATAGGGGATGCCAACCGTTATCAAAACCCACATGATAGTTCAAAGATATCTAATTATAAACTGGGAGGAGTTCTGTGCTGAAAACAAGCTGGAGGAAGGGAGGGGTGCCTGACACTTACTTACATGGGGTGTCTGTGGACAGGTGCCGTTTAAGTCGAGACTCAGAAGATGAGAGAGATGAACCACGGAAAGAATGCAAGGGAGTTGGGGGGGCGGGGGTGGGCAGGGCCCAGCATTGTAAAGAAAAGGAACAGCATATGCAAAAATCCTGAGGCAGAAGACAGTTCGGTGTATCTTCTAAAATGAAAGATGACCTACTGGCTGAACTGAATGAATGGGAGGGTGGGGAGAGTAGCCAAGATGAGCTGAGAGAACTGGGCAAGGGTTAGACCCTGTGAGACCATGCAGGCCACAGTGAGGTAGAATCTTGTAATAAACCCCCTTGAACTGAGGTACCCTACAGCTGAGATGGTGCTTACCAAACAGTCATTTGCTCCCCTCAGGCCCCAGCCTCCCTAGCAGTTAGGCTGGGGCCACGTGACTGGTTCTGGCCAATAGGTGTTAAGTGGAAGGTGTTAAGGTGTTAAGCCATTGTCACTTCCCAGGACAAAGCAAGCCCATCTCTTTCCCTCCACAGTGACTGTGGAAACCATGCATTCCTGATGGCCTACCAAGTGCCAGAAGGCAGGAGGCAGCCCTAGACTCTGAGAAATCAATCTTTGCTACATTGAACAACTAAGAATTCCAGGTTTATCTGTGATTGCAATGTACCACAGCCCATCCTGATTAATGGGCAACCTCAACATGTGTCTAATGCTCGTAACCCAGAGGAGCTGCTTTCCACAGCGTGGCATAGAGCAGGAGCTCAGTAAACCTCAGCTCCTCTCCCTCCAGCTCCCACCTATCCTCTCTGAAAAACTGGGGATTGGTTGAAAGGCACCGCATGTGCCCCTCTGTCCACGCTCACATGGACTCCCAAGAAACCCGCAATGATCAAAGCCTCGCTCATTTCCAGTGGAATCACTAATGCGTGGAAGGAGAGTCAGGAGACCATGCTGAGTCACACAGCAAGGATGTTCAGAAAGCCTAGTGCCACTTATGTTCTGAAGCTTCCCCGTTTATGAGACAATCAGACAGGACAATGTCTGTACCTGTGTTTCAGAGGGGAAAGTGAGACTTGATGCCATCTGGTGATGTCCCCCAGATGCAGGTCAAGCCGACCTGCATCCCTTCCCAGCCCATTGCTTACTCGCTGTGTGGCTTTGGGTGACTTAATCCCTGCATCTTAGCTTCTTCATCCATGAAATGAGAATAGCAAGATCTGTGAGGTAAGATACTTGCCCAGCACATCAGGTGCTAAATACCAGTTATAACTAGCACTCAGGTAACACGACTCTGGCTGGGATGTGGTGGGAGGGGCAGGGGGCTCTTGGTCCAGTGCAGTGCCACCACCAGGGACAAGTCTCCTGGGGTCCTAGGACCTGAGTCCTTCTGACACTTTGTTGTTCCCTAGTGGTAGGAAAGGAGCGGATGTTGGGGAAGTCTCCAGGAGAACACACACACCAGCCCTGTCTGGTCCTTGCAACTGCTCAGCCTCTTTGGGAGAGGAAGGGTTTGTTCTCTTCCATTTCACTTTAGGAATCTGGACAACGGACAGAAACTCCCCACCCAGCGAGAGCCCAGCTCCAGGAAGGAAATGACTTTGGCTGAGCCACCAAACAAAAGTTAGAAACTGTGGAGGTTGCTCAACTAAGAAAAGACTGTGTGAAAATTGGGAAACTTGAAAGAAAAAACTCCCAGGAAGATGACAGCAGCAGATGGAAAGAAGAAACCTGCTTCACTTCCCTTGGAGTCCCTTCAGGTTCCAGAAACTTCTTGTTCTCCTATTCAGCTGACACCTCGAACCTCAGAAGCCCCTGTTCCCCACCACGGCCAGAGCAGTGGGGATACTCCCTCCCAAACCTTCCCGTCACTCCTGATGAAAGCGGACCTGACCACGGCCAGGCATCGCTCCTTTCCACCACCAGGCCTTTGCACACACTGTTCCCTCTGCCTGCAAATGCCTGTGTGGTTGGCCCACCCATCCTTTGAGTGGAGACTCGAGTTTCAGTTCCTCAGGGAAGCTTCCCCAGATGAAATCAAACCTTCCCCTCTCCCACCCTCCTACCTACCTACCTACACTTCTTTGAGCACTCCTGCTGCGGCTGGATACCCATCTCCATGCCATCATCCTGTTCATATCCAGCTCTCAACTAAACTGCACACTCCTTCAGGTCGGAGATCTAGTCTATATTTTCACTGCAGTGTCCTCGGCACCTAGCACATGGTGGGCACTTGATAACATGCCTCAGTTCACTGCTGACTCTCCTCTCCAGATTCTGTGTATCTAGCTCCCTATGGGGAAGAACAAGGGAGAGTTCTACCTCAGAGGTCAGGCACAGCTGGTTTCATGCCGGCATGCTCAGAGCTAGAGCCATCAGACCACTGCTGTTGGCAGGTTCAGCTCCTGTGCCCACCTTAGTGGCATTTCATCAACTCTGAAGCTCAGTCATGATGACAGCCAACCTACTTCTGGCTGGAAGCCACAGCTCTGATACTTTGGCCTCTGCCTTGATTCCAGCTCCTGAGACCCCCAGATGCCAGCACACAGCCGTCTCCCTAAGCCTGGTGATCAGGAAATGTCCCCATCAGGAGAAGGACTCTCAGGTTTTAAGCCCCGGGGTGATGGTTGACCCTAGGTCCCAGGGTCAGACTCTTCTGATGCTGGCCTGACCATGTGAATGCCACCCCTGATGTCCCAGGTTCTCCATCGTGAGGCTCCCCTGGGATGCCCAACAACTGCACCATGGCCACCATTTACTAGAGCAGTGATTCCCACGGTGTACTGATTCCGTGGGAATATTAATAAGCATCAAATGAAAAGAGGGCTCCCATAGTCAAATGTAAATGGAAAATACTGGCCTAAATAGGTTCCTTTGCTATAGAACTTATCAGAGCCTTAAAACATTGGTGTGTATCTCAGGGGGGATGATAAAGCATACGGATTGCCCAAGGTTATTTTTTCATGAACCCTTCGTTTGCAGGGGGTTAACTTGCTGGAGCACACAGGCACGTGATTTGGGAAATGCTACTCTAAACCATGAGTCACTCTGCGGACATCCTATGCGTACGGTACTTTCCCTACCACAAAAAGACAGTTTTCAATCCAATACAAAGGCCCCATTCCTCTTCCTATGCTGACTCAGACTGGGGCTTCACTTAAGACCCTGCTCTTCCCTGTGGGCTCAGAAGAGCCTGGATGTGAAGACATCCATGGAAAGTCACTTTATGTCTGGTCTCTGGTGGAAGTCGGGAGGTGAAAGCGGAGAGGAGAGAGTAATAAAGGGCAAAGGAAAGTCACTTCATCTTACAAAGTGAAGCATCAAGAGGTACTGCCTAGGCCCTTCCCTGGTGGTCCAGTGGTTAAGAATTTGCCTTCCAGTGTAGGGGATGCAGGTTTGATTCCTGGTAAGGGAGCTAAGATCCCTCTTGGCCAAAAAACCAAAACATTAAACAGAAAATAAGTTGCAACAAATTTAATAAAGACTTTAAAAATGGTCCACATCAAAAGATATCTTAAAAAAAAAAAGAAGGGTACTGTCTAGAGCTGATGGAAAATTCATCAAATATGTAATGATATTCGTTAAAAGTTAGAACAACAACCTACAGACTATAGAGGAACTAGAAATCCATCTACAGATTACAGAGGATATCAATGTATGGCTGTACACGTATTGGGAGGAACGGGGAGAGGAGGTGTGTATGTTGCCAGCCAAAAGCTTGGCCTTCTCTGCCCACCAAAGTTAAATAAAAAGTACGGAGACAGAGTTTGGAGGAAATAGAAAGATGGCTTTTATTCTCAGCCGGTAGACAGGGGAACATAGTAGGCTCATGCCTCCAGAATTGTGTCCCTCCTCCATGAAGAAAGAGTCTAGCAACTTCTACAAGGCAAGGGCTTGCAGTCATGAGATGATGAGGAGGAACAAAGGTGATAGGATCTTGATTTTTCCCTCTTACGTTGTTTCAAAGACAGTCATAAACTGGCATCGGTAATCCAATAATTGAGTCTGATAGTTAGGGGGCTCTGCGGCCCTCTTCTTGATGTGTAACTACAAGGGGAAGGGTGTTGTAAGGGTAAACACCAGATAGGGGATGTATTTAGCATACAGTCAAAGAAGAAAATGTGCACTGTAGCTCCGGCAGAGTTAGAGGGCAGAAAAGCAAACTTAGTTACTGACATGCAAAATTAAGATCAGTTAGATTAAAAAAAACAAGGAATGTTTAGGCCTGCTCACTGATTTTTAAGAAAAACTCATATCTTGTTTTTCCTTTTTACTGCAACATGTAGAGCCAAATTCTCTTCTAGGAAGTCAATGGATAATATTTAAATTGATATATATGAAAAGAACAGGATAAGCACATTATTTAGAGAGTGCAAATGTGGTGAGAATATCCATTCCCCTTGTCTTCCTACATTCTAGAAGTTTTAGCTAGACAGACAGCTGCCTGGATAAAAACTACATTTTTAAGCTACATTCAGACTTCCCTTGCAGCTAATTATGGTCATGTGACTAGGTTCCAGTAAATAGAACTTAATAAAGAGATGGGAATACCAGCCCACCTGACCTGCCTTTTGAGAAATCTGTATGCAGCTCAGGAAGGAACAGTTAGAACTGGACATGGAACAACAGACTGGTTCCAAATAGGAAAAGGAGTACGTCAAGACTGTATATTGTCACCCTGCTTATTTAACTTACATGCAGAGCACATCATGAGAAATGCTGGGCTGGATGAAGCACAAGCTGGAATCAAGATTGCTGGGAGAAATATCAATAGCCTCAGATATGCAGATGACACCACCGTAATGACAGAAAGTGAAGAAGAACTAAAGAGCCTCTTGATGAAAGTGAAAGAGGAGAGTGAAAAAGTTGGCTTAAAGCTCAACATTCAGAAAACGAAGATCATGGCATCTGGTCCCATCCCTTCATGGCAAATGGATGGGGAAACAGTGGAAACAGTGGCAGACTTTATTTTGGGGGGCTCCAAAATCACTGCAGATGATGACTGCAGCCATGAAATTAAAATACGCTTACTCCTTGGAAAGAAAGTTACGACCAACCTAGACAGTATATTAAAAAGCAGAGACACTACTTTGCCAACAAAGGTCCATCTAGTCAAGGCTATGGTTTTTCCAGTAGTCATTTATGGATGTGAAAGTTGGACTATAAGGAAAATTGAGCACTGAAGAATTGATGCTTTTGAACTGTGGTGTTGGAGAAGACTCTTGAGAGGCCCTTGGACAGCAAGGAGATCCAACCAGTCCATCCTAAAGGAGATCAGTACTGAGTGTTCACTGGAAGGACTGATGCTGAAGCTGAAACTCCAATACATCGGCCACCTGAGGCAAAGAGCTGACTCATTGGAAAAGACCGTGATGCTCGGAAAGATTGCAGGTGGGAGGAGAAGGGGATGACAGTGGATGAGATGGTTGGATGGCATCACCAACTCAATGGACATGAGTTTGGGTAAACTCCCGGAGTTAGTGATGGACAGGGAGGCCTGGTGTGCTGCAGTCCATGGGGTTTCAAAGAGTCAGACACAACTGAGTAACTGAACTGAACTGAGCTGAATGAAGTGATAAAAGTACATCTTTCAGCTTATACCCTTAGAAGGAAAGAAAAGTCCCCACCCCTTTCTGCTGGCTGGAATATGGAAAAGAGAAGAGGAGCTGAAGAGAGTATCTCAAACCACAAGCTGGAAACCACATGTTCAGCATAGCAGGATAAGGTAGGAAAAAAGCTTGAATCCCTGACACTGTGGATCCACCCTATCAGCCTTTTTGCCAGGACACACACTGCTAATGAAGAGAAATCTTGTTTCAGTTTAACCTGTTGTTAATTTGGCCTTTCTTATAGGAGCCAGGGTTTCCCTGGTACCTCATCTGGTAAATTATTCGCCTGCAATGCAGAAGACCTAAGTTCAATCCCTGGGTTGGGAAGATCCCCTGGAGGAGGGCATGGCAACTCACTCCAGTATTCTTGCCTGAAGAATCCCCATGGACAGAGGAGCCTGGCGGGCTACAGGCCATAAGGTCTCAGAGTCGGAAACGACTGAATGACTAAGCACAGCACATAGGAGTCAGATCAATGTAATAATGTGAGAGGTGTCAAGGACCAGTATGGCAGGCTGGAAAGCTGATCACGCTCCTCAGACCAAAGGCAGCGGAAGGCAGTCCATGTGCTAAGGAATCCCGTAACTCTAAATGGAGAAGCTGAAAATGTTCTGAGGGTTGGTGTATGTGGCTTCCTTTTCAAGAGACCTCCAACGAAGGGAGAACTCCTGTGGAGCCAGACCACGTTAAAGTGGAGATGAAAATGATGATGCGGCCTGTAGTAGAAAATCCAAGTTGACCAAGAACCACATCCCCTGTCAGGGGTCCCAAAGGGAAAGTCCCAGCAGGAGGCGATAGCATGGCACCAACCTTTGTCTTAAGCCACACTTCGCAGTCCACCACTGATCTAATTCTCAGTCCACCACTATCTGTCAGACACAGAGCCCAGAAGCAAGAGTCAAAAGAAGAACACTTCTGTCCCATCCAAGTGGGGCAGGCTGAGTACATAGGCCAGTAAATAAAAGATCAAACCTTTCAGGGCTAAGAACTAAGTTATCTAGGCTGGATCATCAGCTGTGGTTATCACATACAGAACTGATTAGAAGCCAAGAGACCAGAAATTTCTAGCATTTTGAGGGAAATGTATTGCCAAAGAAACCACAAGCCTGGTGTGACAAAAGCTGGCCATTATTTGACCCCACAGCTTCTCTGAGGCCCCCAAACCACTTCTCCCCAGCAGGAAGGGAGCTATAAAAGCCATGTAGTCCCCTATAAGGCCAGCCTTTTCAGAAGTTCCCACTTTCGATGAGACCACAGCAACAGGGAGCAGGACAGCTCCACCAATAGCTACCCCAGCCCTCAAAACAGGGTCAGAAATCAGAGAACCAGGTGCTGGAACAGCAGTTCTTAACCTTTATCTATACCAGCAACTGAGGTAAGGCCCAAGAACCTGCATTTCTAACAAGTTCCCAGGGGACGCTGAGCCTTAGAAGTCTAAGGAATACACTTTAAGAATCACTGGTCAACTAAGAAGAACAAGGGGCTGCCAGATGGACCAAGCAAAGGACTCACTCCTCTTGCCAAAAGAGAGTCCCTTGGGGAAAGGGTGAGCACGTTGTTTGTGGGAAGAAGGATATATACAGCTATTTGGGTGTCCCAAAGCAAAGGGCCAAAGGAAGACAGCTGTCCCTCCAACATGTATCCCCTCGTCTTCTAGAGTAATAGACATTTTAGTCATGCACACAGGTTCCCAGCTACAGATCACATTTCCCAGCTTCCCGTGCAACTACGTGTGATCATGTGATCAACCCTGGCCAATGGCCTGTGAAGGGAGGTTACACTGCAATTCCCAGGGGATCGTGCCTTTCTTGTCAGCTGGAAGGCATGTGTGGCGGCACACAGTCTTTTTAAAATCTTATTTAAGTCACTGTAGTCTGTCCTTAGTAACAGCAATGAACCTGGGATGCTAATATAGGAAACTACTGAGAAACAGCTAAAGGAATAAAAAGGGTTGACCCTGGCAAGCAGATTTGCCAGAAAAAGGAATGGTATGGCTTCTGTACTACTACTGCTAAGTCACTTCAATCGTGTCTGACTCTGTGAGACCCCATAGACGGCAGCCCACCAGGCTCCACCATCCCTGGGATTCTCCAGGCAAGAACACTGGAGTGGGTTGCCATTTCCTTCTCCAATGCATGAAACTGAAAAGCCAAAGTGAAGTTGCTCAGTCGTGTCCGACTCTTAGCGACCCCATGGACTACAGCCTACCGGCTCCTCCATCCATGGGATTTTCCAGGCAAGAATACTGGAGTGGGTTGCCGTTGCCTTCTCCGACGGCTTCTGTACTAGTTTATTCTAATTCTTATAACATTTAATGTCTGACAATTGAATATTAATGGTCTTGGCAATTAAGGCTGAGAAAATATCAAGGAACAGAGACCCACACACTCAGCTCTTTACACAATGAGACCAGCAGCCCCTTGAAGGACATGATTTCAAGAGACAGGACACATGTGTGGCCCCCTGTGAACCCCACACTCAGCCTTTTGGTTCAGGTACAACCTTCGGAAGGCCTCTGCTAAATACAAATATATTACCTAGAGTCTTAAGTCTCTGCGGCTTTATATGTGGGAATTTTGGTGTCTGGTTTTCAAGTTCTGTTTTAATCAAACCTAGTCTTAAAGTTCTCTGAAAAGTGGTGGGCAGAAGTCAGGTTCTCAAACTGCTACGGGCAGCTGAGCAAGCTCATAAACAATCTTCAGCAAATGTTAGGTAGCTAGAATAGAAAACAGGAGTCCAAAATGGCATGGCTAAAAGACAAGGAAGGGAAAAGCCCGCAAAAACAGAACAAAGGAAGGTCCGAGGACAGGAGTGAAGACCTCAGAACAAACAGCACTCCTGGCTAAGCCCAATTTGCATAGGGCAGGCCCAGGAGGAGGAAAAAACATAAAAGGAGGAGCCAAAGCATGCTTGCTCTCTCTCTTGCTCTCTCTCCCCCTCCCCACGTCCCCTGTCCCCTTCGAGCTGGCGCGCTTCTCCACTCTCTTCTCTTCGAGTCTTTGGGTTGGCACGCCCTCACACTCCTGCTGTCTTCTAAATAAAATAGAGCTGCAACACTGATTTGTCTAAGAGTTATAACACGGTTTGTCCAAGACCCAAGAGCTGTGATGCACCGAGGGCTTTAATGTCCTCGCTCCAAATCTTTGTTGTGACGAGACAGAACCGAGAATACACTCACGTGCCACAAATAAATGCAAAGCGAGGTTTAACTAATGCTACAGTTAGGGCCTCCCAGGTGGCACAGTGGTAAAGAATCCACCTGCCAATGCAAGAGATGCAGGTTCAATCCCTGGGTCCAGAAGATTCCCTGGAGAAGGAAATGACAACCCACTCCAGTATTCTTTTGCCTTGGAAATCCCATGGACAGAGGAGCCTGGTGGGCCACAGTCCATGGGATCGCACAGAGTCCCACAGGACGTATGGACTAAACAAAAGCAATGCTGCAATTAGGGAAGGGAAACTGATCTAGTCTGCTGGAATAACAGAAATTTAATATGCCTCACTCATGCCTTTTGTATTCAACTTCAAAAAGTGACCAAGATTTACGGCACCTTTTTTTTTCCAAATTAAAAAAAAAAAAAAAAAAACACACAGAAAAACAAAACCCAAAAAAACCCCAAGATACCGAAAGGGGAAGTGTATTGCCTGAGGACTGAAAGCAATAGTGAAAACACAACCGAAATCCCAAAACAAATCTCTCTTCCTCAGGCAATTTTAATCAGCAGAGCTAAGGAGGAATGGGGAACGGAGGCCGACTCTCACAGTCCTCAGAGGTTACAGGTTGGAACAGGAAAGTAGGGAACTGAGTAAAGTTCTAGGAAGAAAGGCTGACAGATAACTGTTTCCTGGAAGACCAAACACTGCGAGCAGTGAAGTTCCCATGGGAAAAGCTAAGAATGAGGACTCTGGTCCAGACGTGCCTGGGTGTGACCAGACCTGTGCCCCTGGGGAGGCTCTGAGCCATTCCTGACCTCAGTGTCCTCTTAGTGGGAGGAGGGGCTCCTTAGAGCACCCACCTCGAGGGGGTTCTGGGAGGACCCAAGCTCAGTGCCTGGCCCCTCAAAAGTGCCTAGTCAGTGTCAGCTTCAGAGCGTCACACTGCAATGAGTGTTTCTCTGAATCTGGCATTAAGCTGTGTGTTGACCTCAAATTGTTAAGAATATGTTCAAGATTAGTCAACAGTCAGGTTCTGACGTCAATGGCAAACTGGTGTGTCCAACGAGAGATGTGTCTCAATTCCTCAATTTCCCTAGGCCTCCAGACCCCCCTGCAGCTTCCCGGTGCCCTAAACCAGTATCCGCCCCAAAGCGGCCTGAGCCGGACGTCCCTCCACTCGGGCTGACCTGACCCAACAACAGCTTTCCTGCTCCACTCTGCAGCCCCCACTCTGCACAGCTCTCTCTTTTTTCCCTTCTCTCTTTTTAGCATCCTTGGACAGGCACAAATTTCCTCACCTCTTTCTGATCCCATTTAGAGTTTATCACGAATTCTATCAAAACATGAAAAAAATGTTTGAAAGCAAATCTACTCAACTCAGAGTGTACCACATGTCAGGCTCTGGGGCTGCAGACAAGCCAGAGAGGGATCTGCAAGCAGCTACACAGGACAGGTGTTGATCACACCAACCACTGTGTGTCTCCACCTATAGGCCACTCTGATAGGTCCTGATTTATCTCTGAGGATGGAGGGCTCTAAGCCCCACTCCTCCTCCTGAAAGCCCTTCCTGATTCCAGAAGGCAGGTGCTGAACTGAGGTCTGTTGGTTCAGTCAGGTTATTCCCAGCTCAGGAACCCCAGACAGGACAATCCCAGGGCCCACAGGTCTCCCACAGTCCGGTGGGGCTCTGAATGCCCTGCTGTCTACCTCTCACACCATCTTTATGCTAGTTCCTTCAACACCCCTGGGCCTTCGCACAGGCTGCTCCCTCTCCCCTGGGCTCTCACTCCAACTCCTCTCACGGGTGCCTTCTTTTCACTCCTCCATCTTCACCTCCCCAGATGGGCCTTTCGTGACCACCATGTTCTAGAAGTCCCTACTCAGTCCCTCCCTCCCATTATTTTTACTTGTTTTTCTATCTGCCGTCTCCCTATCACTATGCTCTCCATGAGAGCACAGGACCTGCTGCTTTCCCACCTGTATTCCAGGACCTCGGACAGCACCAGGCACTGGGCAGGGGCTCAGTAGGTACCTGTGAGAGGCCTGGCTCACTGCCCCACACTGAAAGGGTCTCTTTGGGAACATGGGGCTGGGGGGCCCAGGTGTAGATTATCAGGCCCCCTCATCCCCCTGCCTCTGCTGAGCACTGGCTGAATACCAGGCCCTTGACATATTCTATTTCTTCAGTTTCACTGACACCCTTCAGGGTAGGGAGGTTATTATTTATTACTTGTTAATATATTCCCACCACGGCCATATCTCGGGCGGGGGGGGGCAGTTTGTAACACTGGTACTGAATTCATCAAAACTTAAAATATACAAACTTTCAACACAGCCATTCCAATGTTGGGAAAATCATCCCACAACTAGATTCACATGTGTGCAAATGAGGTGTGTGTCCCAACACTGTATACAATAGGCAACTGCTAGGAGCAACCTGCAGTTGATATTTATCTTATCAATAAATACACTATGTCATAGGAATACAATGTCACTGCTGACAGAAGATCTCAATATGAAACGGCCTGGAAGATCAACTGCCAGGTGAAAACAAGGGGACATCTGAGTGCATGGTCTTCTCCCTGCCATCTGTATTAAAAGTATAGCAGATACATATAAACATCTGCCTAGAAAATTTCTAGGAAAATAGACGAGAAATTATAACTAGTGGTTACTTCTTGGGATGCCAAATTGGGAAACGGGATGAGGACATAAATAATTTTTATTGCCCACTTTCTTGAATTGTTATGTTATAGCTATTTTTAAATTTCTATTTATTTTTGCAACAGAGAACCAACATTTAAAAGATGCAAAGAGACTGACAATCAAAAAAATCAATAAAATAAAATCTCTCTCCAACTGCTGCTTCCCTGGCCACACCATTCCTCTCCCTGGGGGTGACCACGGTTATTAGTTTCTTATTTAGGTGGTAAGCAATGTTTTTAAGATCAGGAAAGCTTTTAAGGCCAGAAAGCGCAGCCCCCGCTGGCTGTGAGGGGACTTTGGGGACTCACAGTTGAGGATGATCTGGGCGGCACGGTAGAGCTCTAGGTGGCACAGGAGGTCCAACAGCTGCTGGACGGTGGCCTGCCGCATGCCCCACCACCACAGCAGCTCTCGTGTGATGCTCACACCCTGGGCCCGCTCCATGGACTTGATCTTCCGCAGCTGGGTCAGGTCTGTGATCACGTAGGAGGCTGGAAGGTAAGCACGAAAAAATAATTCAGAGTCAGAAGGCCAGTCCCTCCACCAGAGGGTCCCCATGCTGGCCCGGCTCCGTCCATCACAAAGCCGCCTGCCCCTCACTCTACCTGAAATTCTACCATGAGTCGGACTCCACCAGCAGCTCAAGTCATTCATCACCACCAGGACCAGCATGCTCACACTTGAATGTAAATGTCACCCTGGGCTGCCACGCAAGACTTAGGAGAAAGACCACTGGACAAGAGGGTCAGGGGCCTTGAGCTTTAGCTGCTTATTTGCTATGGGCAAGACACTTCCCCAGGGGGATGGGAGCCTCAGTTTCCTCAAGTGTAACAGAATGTGAAAGAACTTTGCCTGTCTTCCCTTCCAAACAGAAGCCCCATGTAGGCACTGGTAGAGCCTCAGAACAGAGAAGAATGCCTGGCACAGAGTGGGGGCAGGGCCAGGACCAAAGTGAGGCCGTGGAGGCAGCCAGGGGGCAAACTTTAAGGAAGCGCTCACTCTCAGGGCTGGTCCTGCACCTGAAGCAGCCGGAGAGTAGATGCCTCCTACAGTTTTGCCCTGGGCATCTCATTCTCCTCACCTCTAAGTCCCAGCCCTGGCAGGGGGAACTGAATGAATGAATCAATGAATCCACAGCCCGCCATCCTCACAGAACTGTTATAAGGAGCAAGAGAGCCATGGATCTAAAAAGCACTCTGCCGACTCTGAAGCACCGTACAATTTACAGGGGCTACTGTCTACAGTGGGATTCCCTGGTGGCTCAGCGGTAAAGAGTTCACCTGCAATGCAGGAGACGCAGAAGACTTGGCTTAGATCCCCGGGTTGGGAAGATCCCCTGGAGGAGGGCGTGCCAACCAACTCCAGTATTCTTGCCTGGGAGATCCTATGGACAGAGGAGCCCGGCAGGCTACAGTCCATGGGGCCGCAAAGAGTCGGACAGGACTGAAGCCACGGAGCATGCACGCACTGTCTACAATGCTAAAACTAACGTATTCCTTCTCTTCATTTCTTATTATAAAGTTAATGGTTGTTTGCTAAAGAAAGCTTGGAAAACGCAGGGGCGAAAAAGCTAATAAATGACACAGCATCCCACTAGGATACTTTCCATTTCTAAGACTCTCCCCCTCAAAATAGACAGCTGTGCTTCTGGATGCAGTTGTTGCCCGACTGTAAGAAAGAATGTGTATCTAGACCTTATTTACTAACGTTATACCGTAAGCATTTTTCAAGTTGGTTACAAGCTCTTCATATTTAGCATTTCTGAATGGTCACATAGTATTCTGCTGAGTTTCCTGAAGTGAGGCAGGCATTTATTTATTTATTTTTAAACTAGGACAAAAACGATCAGACTTCAGTTTCAGGATTTCAGAAATCATGGAGCAGATATCTATGGGAACATCAAGTCATACATTCATTCAACAAAATATTACTGAGCTCCAGGCCTGTGACAAGCTCGAGATACAGTGGTGAGTCAACCCGAAGTCCACGGAGCTTTTCTGCTTGAAAATATACAAACATAAGTGAACCGAGTGGGGAAAAGCAAGACAAGAGCCCAGGATCACATAACGATGGAGTTCGAATGCCAGGCTACCGTCTGAACCTGATCCTAGGAGCCACAGACACCAGGACACTAGGAAACACCTCAGAGCCGGGGAGGGACACGATCCTACTGAACAGTCCCTGTTGCTCTGGAGGAATGGGGAAGGTTGTGACAGCCTCCCACAGAGAGAAAGCCTCTGGGAGAAGTGCCCGGTTAGAGATGGAAAGTTCTTGAGTTGCAACCTTAGTCACTGGAAACCCCAGGCCAGATTCCTGGTCCGTGGGATGTGATGTCAGCAGGGTCAGGGGCTGCTTCCAGTGGCAGAGAGACAAGAGTGGAGGGAAGAGGAAGGAACCCCTTTTTCCCAGCCCTCCGTGCACACAAGCTCTGTCCACAGGTTCACCTCCCACTCTCTGGAGGCAGCATGATGTCATGGGAAGAACAGAAGCCGCCCCCAGGGCTCCACTGCGGCAGCGCTCACTTCTGCGGGCTGCACTTTCCTCACGGGCAACGTGGGAGGAAGAGGAATTAAACCTGGAGTTGCCCTGCAGTGTGGACACTGTAGCTCTGTGAAAGTGACATCTCTCACAGCGCTGACCTGTCAGCATTTAACAAGACCCTGAAATCAGGCTTAAGACAAGATACAGATCTTAGTGGGATGACTCACTGCCGAGTGCCCTGCTGAGCCTTTGGCTCTTTGCCCAACACTCACAAGCAGTACCTGGTCATCACATGTGGAACATTTGGAAACTGGGAGAAAATCAAAGCCCCCATGATCACCCTACTTGGAAGACCCCAAGGAAAGCACTGGTTATACTCTTGTAGGCTCTTCTATCAGAAATAAAAAGACATGCTTATGTCAGCAGGATGGATGTTCAGTCACAGGCTCAGGGACCAGACTTTGGATTCTTTTCTTTTTTTTTTTTTAATATTTATTTGGCTGCACCAGATCTTAGTTGCGGCTCTCAGGATCTTTAATTGTGACATGTGGGATGTAGTCTCCTGACCAGGGTTTGAACCCAGGTCTCCCACATTGGGAGTGCAGAGTCTTAATCACTGGACCACCAAGGAAGTCCCTAGACTTTGGATTCTGAGGCCTGGGTTCAGGTCTTCTCTCTGCTACTTATTTGCAGTGTGCTTAGGGCAGGCGCCCCCTCCCCTCTCCCTGTGCCCCAGTTTCCTCGTTTGAAAACGAGGAAAACAATGGCACCTGCTTCAGTGGTTGTTGCAAGGATTAGATTAGTTATACATATAGGATAACATACCTGTGATATAAATGCTTGCTGTAATTGTTAAGCCATCTCTACTCTATGAAAACCTGCTTTCATCCCCGAAGGTTAACAGTACATGATGACCATCCCTCCTGGTCTGGGATCCTGAGTCCTGCAGGACACAGGAGAAAACCTTGCCCATCTTCAAAGCTCTCTGGAGCAGAGAGGGAACAGTCTCCTGAAATGATCCACCCTTGGATGAAGTGCTCCTTGTCTGGACTAACCAGACTCCTTCCTGGTTGAGGAAAAGGGAGAATGTCTTGTCCCCTAAGCCTCTCAGCAACTCATCCCCATTTTACAGATGAGGAAACTAAAGGCTCAGAGAGAGGCAGTCACTTGCCTGAAGTCACACAGCTGGGCAGGGACAAAGCAGGGCTGTACACGAAGACTGGTGCATGCATGAGAGAGGAGGAAGGGGAGCCACCTAACAAAGGAATCCCTGCCCCAGGACCCCTCGGAATACACCTGGAATGAGCGAAACAGTAAGAAGGCTGTTTTCCCCCAAGGGGAAACATCAATGCAGTCACAATCATAGGGAAACAATATCTGCCAAAATTGTCAAATCCAAAGAGTTTGCGTATTTGTGACTGTATGATTTTTGAATCACTTTATGGATTTTTCCACCTCCATTCCCCAGTATCACAATCTGCCCTAAGGGGTGATCACTTCTAAAATAACTGGCTTTATCTGTAATAGTAAAAAACTAGAATGCCATTAAAGAAAAACAAAAAAGAATAAATTGTGGAATTTGCAGTAAGGTCTTTCAACTTCAACAACAAAAAAAGGAGACTCGCAGAAGCTGAGACTCTTTAGGGCTGGAAGGACAATCATGATTACTTGTGCTGAACAGAAAACCATGAAGTGCTGCCTTGGCAAGGAGCTGTTACCTGGGGGCCATGGCTGGCTCCCAGCCCAGTGACCTCTGACTCAGCACAGACAGCTGGCTGACCACGGGGCTCCAGGCCATCTTACGTCCTCACCATTCCCACATCCTTCAGCCCATCATTCACTCAAGTGTTACTGAGTGTCTGCACTGGCCGGGCACTGCCCCAGGCACTAAGAATACAGAAGCAAACCAGATAGGTGATGTTCCTGCCCTGATGGCGCTCACATTCTCTGGGGACAGACAAACATAGACAAATAAGGAACAGGGTCATAGCATGTTAAGAGAAATGAAGAAAATAAAACATAGAGGTGAGATTAAAAAAAAAGAAAGGGGGACAGGGTCAGCTTCTCAAACAAGGTGGCATATGAATTGAGAACTGACAGACTATGCCCCTCAAAGATGTCAGTGTCCTAAACCCTAAACCCCAGTGTCCTAAAACCTGTGAATATGGCACCTTACATGACAAAAGGGAGTTTGCAGATGGCCTTAAGTTAAGGGCTTTGAGATAAGACTATCCTGGATTATCTGAATGAGCCCGAGGCTCCTTATATGCAGGAGGCAGGAGTGTCCGATTCAGGGAAGACTACAGAAGCGGAGGTAGAGAGCTGGAGGTGCTACCCTGTTGTCTTTGACAGTGGAAGAGGGGCCACAGGTCAAGGGATGCAGGCAGCCTCTGCTGCTGCTGCTGCTGCTGAGTCACTCCAGTTGTGTCCGACTCTGTGCGACCCCATAGATGGCAGCCCACCAGGCTCCCCCGTCCCTGGGATTCTCCAGGCAAGAACACTGGAGTGGGTTGCCTGGAGAAATGCCTGCCATTTCCTTTTCCAATGCATGAAAGTGAAAAGTGAAAGTGAAGTCGCTCAGTCGAGTCCAACTCTTAGCGACCCCATGGACTGCAGCCTACCAGGCTGCCCCGTCCATGGGATTTTCCAGGCAAGAGTACTGGAGTACTCTTTGCTTTTTGCTGGCAAAACCAAGGAAATAGATTCTCCTCTAGAGCCTCTGCAAGGACAGCTGCCCTGCCAACACCTTGATTTTAGGCTTTCTGACCTCCAGAACTGTAACACAATAAAGGCTGTTTTTAAACCATTCAATTGCGGTAATTGGTTACAGCAGCAATAGAAGTCTAAAAGAGACTAGAAAAACAGCCCTGGGGAAGATGGGGGAAGAATGTCCCAGACAGAGGGAACAGCAAGTACTAAGGCCCTGAGTCTGGACCAAGGAGGCTAGCATAGCTGGAGCAGGGTGAGCAAGAGCTGGGTGTGGGAGGAGAGTCACACAAGAGTCAGTGGAGCTCACATTGGGATGGGCCTGGTGAGGAATTTGGATTATAACCTAAATCACAATGGGAAGCCTCTGAGGACCTTGAGCAATTCTGGTGTCTCCAGAGTCTAAGGGGTCAGAAGTATTCTCCACAGAGGATGTACAAATGCACATGAAGAGACACCCAATATCATTAGTCATTATGGAAATACAAACCAAACCACAGCAAGAAATCACTTCATACCTCCTCGAATGGCTCCTCAGATGGCTAGAAACTCAGAAAGACGGACAGTAGCAAGTGCTTGGATGGAGGGGGACATGGAGAAATCGGGACCCTCATACAGAGCTGGTGGGAATGTAAAATGGTAAATGCATTTTTGAAAACAGTGTAACACTTCCTCAAAGTGTTAAACATAGTTATGCTGTGACTCAGTCATTCCACTCCTAGGTATCTACTCAAGGGAAATGAAAACATACAGCCACACAAAGACGGACACAAATGTACACAGAAGGATTATTCATAATAGTCAAACAGTGGAAAGAACCCCAAATGTCCATCAGCTGTCAGATGAATAAATAAAATGAAGTACCTCCATACAATGGAATATTATTCAGTAATAAATAAAAAGAAATTAAGCACTGATACACACTAAAATATAGATGAACTGTAGAAAGGTGCTAAATAAGTCAGTTGCAAGGGAGTACATATTTTATGATTTATTCCATTTATATGAAATGTCCAAAACAGGCAAAGCCTAAAGCTGGGGGAAAACAGGAGGTGTGTTTGGGGGTGTTGGGAGAGATGGTTGAGGGGTATAGGGTTTCCTTCTGGGGTAATTAAAATGTTCTAAGATTGATATGGAAATGGATGTACAACTTTGCATATACTAGATGTGATTGGATTGTTCACTTTAAATGTGTGAACTGCATGGTAGGTGAATTATATCTCAATGAAGTTGTGCTGTTTTTTAATCATCATATATGGAGAACAGACTTGTTGCCAAGAGGGAGGGGCATGGGGGAAGGATGGATTGGGAGTTGAGGATTAGCAGATGCAAAATGTGATATATTAAATGGATAAACAACAAGGTCCTACTTTATAGCACAGAGAACTATATCCTATATCCTGTAATAAACCACAATGGAAAAGAATTTTTTAAAAATATATAAATATATATAACTGAATCAGTTTGCTTTTCAGCAGAAGTTATAACACCGTAAATCAACTATAATTCAATTTTTAAATTTTTTAGTTTAAAAAAAAGAGGAAGAACTTCACTGGAGTGCCTTCTAAATTAATATCCTAGAAACAGAAGTTGTCCTGGCCTTCATAACTGAGGCCAACACGGAAAAAACTAGAGAGAGTCTCTTACATAAAGTGTTTGTCCATGACCCAGGAAACAGTCAAAAGTAGTTAGATCGCAGATCATCTGAGCAAAGGGTCACAATGCAGTCTAGAAAATCAGATGATGACAGATATTCTCAGAGATGCCCTGATGTGTTACCAAGGGACTGCTTCTGCAGGGAGGAAAGGGGAGGCTGAGGACCAGGGAAGGGAAAGATACAACTTTTTAGGGGCCTGATTTGTTCATTTAACCTAGTACATCTGCTATTTTTTTCCACTAAACAGTTAATAAAAATACACACTGAAATAAAAATTGAAGTCTGTGTCGCTAAAGAATACTGCTTGGCAAGGAGAAATAATCGTGATACAGCATAAGTGAAAAAAGTAGGCTAGTAGAATGTACAAAATTATATGATTTTTGGAAAATGTATATTCATAAATAAATATGCTTAGGGGAAAGAAAAGACTAGAAGGTATAAGACACCTAGCACTCTGCTGGAACATGGTTAGTAATTCATGTTCCCGGCTGCTGTTGTTATTATTATCGGCACCCAAATGATAGGAATAGCGTCACTGAGCAGCAGAGTTTGAGCTAATCTTTGTTTCCCTCAGTATTTTGCAATAAGCATGTATTATTTCTGTGATTGGTTTAAAGCAGGACTTCTGAACCTCAGCACTACTGACACTTTAGGCTGGATAGTTCTTTGAGGAGGGGGCTGTTTTGTGTGTTGTAGGACAATTACCAACATCCTTGGCTTCCCTGGATGGCTCAGACGGTAAAGAATCTCCTGCAATGCAGAAGGCCTGGGTTCGATCCCTGGGTTGGGAAGATCCCCTAGAGAAGGAAATGGCAACCCACTCCAGTATTCTTGCTGGGAGAATTCCATGGACAGAGAAGCCTGGCTGCAGCCCATGGTGTCGCGAAGAGTCAGACACAACTGAGCTACCGACACACTTGGCATCTACTCACTATACCCCCCAAGTTGCGACAACCAAAAATGTCTCCAGACATTAGAAATGTTCCCTAAAGGGGTCAAAATTGCCCCTGGTTAAGAACTACTAGGTTAAAGTATATATTATTTCCTCAAACTGAATGGACAACAACATGCATGTTCATTTTATTATTCTTTCCACCATACATAAATATTACATTCTTTGTTCAAATGGTATATATCATAATCTCAGTTTTTTTTTAAATACAGATATTACCTTTCACATAAAGTGGCACCAGTCGCACGGTTTAAAAAAAAAAAAAAACTAAGAATGGTCATTGTTAATACTTCCTTAATACTTACAAGAAACTCTGACACACAAGTGTCAAGAGCTTTTTATATAATTTTCATTCCTCACAACCACCTCCAGTTTACAGATTAAGAAACTGAGACTCAGATTAAGGTTAAGTAACTTGCCAAAGTCACCAGTTGGATCTGGTGGAGCCTGGAGTACGGACCTCTGTTTGGGTGCCTGAGGACCACACACTCAGCATGCCCCATAATGCCAAGCCCTCAGTCAATCACCAGGCGCAAACAAAGAAAATACACCAAGGAGTTAAGGATGTCCTGGCGGAGCCAGACGCTGGGGTTTAAAGCCAACTCCGCCACTTAGGAACTGCGAGTCACAAGTGACTCTCACAAGTGGCTGCCCTCACAAGTGACTCTACCTCTAAATCCTTTTCCTGGTCTGTAAGATGGGGTAAGAGAAATATGCACTTTACAGGTTACTGTGAAAATTAAATGAGATCATCCGTGTCAGGTGCTTGCGTCAGGGCCGGGCACACACTAAGCACCAGTCATTGCTGACAGCAACGATTTTCAGCTTTACCGTAAACAGAGAAGTGCAGCCGGTCATTACTTAGCGACAGACTAACAGCAGAAATCGTCTGAGATCACCTCAAACCCTTCAGATCACCAACAGAGAAGGGGCAGCGCCTGCCTGAGGAGACACAGGGAGGCCCGGGCCCAGGAAAGCAGCAGAGAGAGCCCTTGACATCACGGACCACGCGGTGAGGAGGCTTAGTGGGGTCGCAGAAAGGACCACTCACCGAACTGCATCCAGTCCCATTCGCTCAGCGTGTCCATGTTGCGGCACAGGTCGTCCAACACCCAGGAGGGCAGCTGGTAGATGTAGCAGGACATGGCCAGGCTCTGAGGGCTAGCGGGCAGGCGGCCTGACAACTGAGTCCGACGCAGGCAGGTCTCCGCTTCTGTACCCGTGGGCTCGTGGGTCCACCCACCGCGCGCCGCCGGGAAGTGGGCGGGGCCGGCCCTGTGTGCGACTGCCCCCTGGCGGACACTGGGGGCGCGACGCCGCCCGGCCGGCTTGACCAGTGGCTGAAAAACCAAGTCTGTCAGAGCCCGGAGGAGAAACAGGCCCAGAGGAGAGAAAAAACACCTTTAAGACCACAGGGGAATCCAGTGATGATCCCCAGAGACCTTCTGACTCCACCTCCAGGGCTTTAGCCCCTCAGCCACATTCGACTCATTCAAGAGATTGTCTATTAATAACCTGCTCTAGTAAGTGAATAGTAAGTGAAGTCCCTCAGTCGTGTCGGACTCTTTGCGACCCCATGGACTGGAGCCTACCAGGCTCCTCTGTCCATGGGATTTTCCAGGCAATAGTACTGGAGTGGATTGCCATTTCCTTCTCCAGAGGATCTTCCCGACCCAGGGATTGAACCTGGGTCTCCCGCATCGTAGACAGACCCTTTACCGTCTGAGCCACCAGGGAAGCTGGGCACTATTCTAATGTGTCGGAGATGCAAAGGTGCAGAAAACTTACAAAAGTCCCTGTTTTCATGGGACTTACAATCTAGACGGGGGTGGGAGCGGGTGGAGGAAACTAGCAATAAATAAAACAGAACTGAATGAATAAGTTACATGAAATGCTCAAAGGTGCTATTGTTGCTGGGAGTGATTTATGAGGAATCAGGAGTCCAGAGGAAGCAGGGGTAGGTCTCTGTATTAAATAGGAGACTCAGGATAGACTGTGATTTTAAGGGCCAATACTTATTGAGCAGCTACTATGTGCCAGACACTGCTCTAGGTGCTGGATTCTTTCCTCCAGAGAGGCTTGAGTAGTGCGGGGCCTCAGCAGGCCAGCTAATGGACACGACTTTGTCCCCACTCTTTAGAATAAGTTCTTCCAAGTAAGGTCTTTGTTATCACTAATTAATAGAGTTGCCACTCACCTATCAAGTACCAGGCATCTAACACATATTATCTGTGTGTAGATCCCTGCAATGATCCTACAGGATACATTTATCATTTCCCTTCTACAGATGAGGAAATTTAGGCTTGAGTCAGTTGTAACTTGTCCAAGCCAAACTGGTCAAGTAACGAGATTCAGCCCAAGTCTGATCGCAAGGAATGGCTCTTTGTTCCCTATTTTGTTCTCCGAAAAATTTCCTGTGATCCTGAAGAATACATAGTTTCTCCTAATTAGCTTTTCCATGACCAACACCCTCCCTACCAGGGTCGGTTAAAAAGTTACTGAAGCTAAATGTAATTAGTGATATAGTCGTGCCATTTTGACCTGTTCATGTTTGCTGCTGCTGCTGCTAAGTCGCTTTAGTTGTGTCCGACTCTGTGCGACCTCATAGACGGCAGCCCACCAGGCTCCCCCGTCCCTGGGATCCTCCAGGCAAGAACACTGGAGTGGGCTGCCATTTCCTTCTCCAGTGCATGAAAGGGAAAAGGGAAAGTGAAGTTGCTCAGTCGTGTGCGACTCCTAGCGACCCCATGGACTGCAGCCTACCAGACTCCTCCGTCCATGGGATTTTCCAGGCAAGAGTACTGGAGTGGGTTGCCAGTGCCTTCTCCATGTTCATGTTTAATTCCCTTGGAAATACAGAGGCTTGCAATCCCTGCTACACCTTAGAATCATTTGGGAACTTTAAAAAATAACCTCTAGGCCTAACCCTACCTCTGTCCAGAGATCCAGGTGCAATTGTTCTGGGTGGAAACTCAAGCACTGGCATTTCAAAAAGCTTCCCAGGTAGTTCTACTTATGTGCAGGCAGAGCTGAGAACCAGTGGGACATCAGGAAGATGGAAGTGAAAGAAGGCTGATAAAAAGGAAATAACCAAAATAACGCTTTTCTGTGTAGTTTGCACATATTTTTCTTCTCTAATAAAAATAACTGTTGGTTTTTCTGATAGTATATGATCATGTCCTAAACAAAGGAGAGAAATTAAGAAAACAAAACAAAAACCAGTCCTGGACTTTGTTCCACCTACCTAGGGGAAATCCCCAGTTCTCCCTTCTTGTGTTTCTTTACTTGTAACTGAGCAGGACCCTACTACGGGGTGCCTTCTCAGAGCAGACCCCACCCCCCACCACATCCTCTGCCTCCATCTGGTCTGTAGGAAAAATACAGCCTCTTAGACCCTCCACGAGTTCCAAAGAATAAATTTAATCAGAGAAGTGAGAAAATGAAGAAAGGAAAACAGTCAAGTGAGACAAAATAATAATAGTTTAGCCATTAATCAAGGACTGTTACTTCCTCCTCAAGGGCTAGACATAACATTCTGAGCCAAATTCTTTGAACTATCTTGTAGATACTAAAACCCCCACCAGATGGAAGAAGTGAACCATATGCTGCCCACAAGCATGTAGACCCCAGGCCAGTTAGAATTAGAAGACTGATGATGTTAATTCCTCATTATCTCATTACCAACCAATCAGAAGAATATCAGGACTGGATCACACACCCCACAACCCTCACTTCCTCACCCTATCTTGAAAACCTTTCTCCATTTGAAAATGAATAGATACATGTATAGGCATAACTGCATCACTGTGCTGTATACCTGAAACTAACAACATTGTAATCAATTATACTCTTACATGGGAGAAGGCAATGGCACCCCACTCCAGTACTCTTGCCTGGAATATCCCATGGATGGAGGAGTCTGGAAGGCTGCAGTCCATGAGGTCGCTAAGAGTCAGACATGACTGAAGCGACTTAGCAGCAGAAGCAGCAGCATACTCTTACATAAAATAAAAGGTTTCAAAAAAAAACAAAAATCTTTTCCTGAAAGGCTTCAGGAAGTTCAGGTTTTCTGAGCACTAGCTGCCCGGACTCCTTGTTTGGTGCCCTGCAAATAAACAAAGGAGTTTCCTTCTCCACAACTCAGTGTAAGTAGGTTGGCTTTATTGCGTGCGGCAAGTGGACCCAAGTTGCTTTCAATAACACTATTACACACAACACTTCACTTGGGACACTTCTAGTCACCAAATGATGGAGAGGGGGTAGTTTCCCCACAACAAGCAATCGTCTAGGACACCAGCTGGGTGTTCTACAATTTAACTCAATTCTAACACTATCTACCAGGAGATAGTGTCAGATCCCAGAGGTTAAGGGCTCAGTTCCATGAAACTGTCCCCACCCGCTTCAGATGCCATCCAAGTAGTTGTACTACTCATTATATATCCTCAGGTTATTCATTATTTCTGTCCAACATGGCTACAAATCAGAGGTCCCCAGGACCCCTCCTTAAGTTCAATTAATTTCCTAATTGCCCAAAGAACTTATGGAAATACACGAACCACTTTATTAAAGGATATGATAAAGAATACAGATGAACATCCAGATGAAGAGAAATATGGAATTAGATCTGTTAGATACTGTGTCCTAGGCTGGAGAAGGGTGGCTAGGGCTGAAAATTCCTTGCTTTCTTCCAGGAGTCATACAAGAGCCAGCCCAGAGTCCTCTCATTAGAATAAAAGATGCTCCTAGTGATCTTATCACTTAGGAATTTGAATTCAATGGTTTTAGGAGCTGTGTACCAGGAGTTCAGGCAGAGCCTTATATATATATATCGGAGAAGGCAATGGCACCCCACTCCAGTATTATTGTCTGGAAAATCCCATCTACGGCGGAGCCTGGTGGGCTGCAGTCCATGGGGTCGCACAGAATCGGACACGACTGAGCGAATTCACTTTCACTTTTCACTTTCATGCATTGGAGAAGGAAATGGCAACCCACTCCAGTGTTCTTGCCTGGAGAATCCCAAGGACGAGGGACCCTGGTGGGCTGCCGTCTATGGGGTTGCACAGAGTCGGACACGACTGAAGTGACTTAGCAGTAGCAGTATATATATATATATATATATATATATTTTTTTTTTTTCCTGTCAGAGAGACAGAGACAGAGAAATGAACACCTTCCCATATCTCATCCTGGAAGGACAACCATTATTAATAGTTTGGTGTATATACTTGCATGTATCTTTAGACCTCTATAAAATTAACTTTTTAACATAAAAATTTTAAAAACACATTTTCTACGTTTTTCAACTAATAATGAACAGTTCTTCATGTCCATACATAAGAATCTACCTTTTCCTTTCTAATGGTTTATTTAGGAGCACCATACATGATTTGGCCCATCTCCTATTAATGTACATTTATTTCCAGTATCGGACACTGTTCCAGCGGTGTCTGCTTTCTCATCTACAGGAAGGGTAGGGGAGTCCTAAAGTTTATCAAGGAAAACCATAAACCAATTTTTGGAAAACTGATGCCCCAAGGACATAGTAGACCCTTCCCCAAATTCCCTTCCCTCTGCATTTGCTACAGGACAACGGTAATCCAGACCTGCTAGAATCCAGACCTACTCTAGTTTCCATCTGATTGTTTCTGAGCACTGGATAACTGAAGCACAAGTTCTTAGTATTTCCAAGTTGGAAATACCCTGCTCCTTCAGGTGAAGAATGTTGTCTTATGTCCTCCCTAGCAAACTGCTGCTAGGCTATCCTTCACCCAGTTAATTCTTCAATTTATCTAAAGATAAAATAATTTGCTAAAATGATTTCCTCCGAGTCTTTCAGAAATCTTAGGTCTGTTGTTAACATTTGTGGGTCCAGTCCAGTTATCAAGGACTCAACTCTTCCCAACTGGAACAAAACAATCTTTTGTGTTTTCTACCTGAATAGGGAGAGAGCATATTGCTATTTATTTGTATGTTGACTTGTACTTTCCTGAGGTTTCATGTTCCAAATTCTGAAACAAGTTTTGCAGGCTTCTCTCTCATTTAAGTGTCCGGTGCTATTGCCCAACACTTTCGGTTAACATCACAAGCATATTTGTCAATCTATTCTGTCTGGTATTATAAAAGTGAATAGATGTCATTAGAAATTCATCCAAACTCACAGAATGTACACCACCAGGAGTCAACTGGTGTGATCTGCCTATGGGTTACTGGGTATGTGTGGTAACGGGAGAAGTCTCCAGGAAAATGTTCTGTTGAGGCAGGGAGCTTAGCTGACAGAAAGGGGAAATGGTGAAGGGGTAACAGGCAGCCCAGTGACTAGTATAGAGTGGGGCTGAGGTGCTAAGAACAGGATACAGAAACCTAACATGAAATAGCTGAAAAGTTCATGCTGGTGTTCCTATTTTAGGACTCTAAAACACGGGTATTTATTTCATGTCCTTAGTGAGCTGGGCACCCTGCTTTCTTTTTATCCTCTCAATATACGGTAAGTCCTAGTGAGATATTAACCACTTTTAAAAAAAATAGACTATTTTCTAAAGCAGTTTCAGGTTCACAGCATAATTAAGAGGAAGGTACAGGATTTCCTATATACCTCCTGTTCCCACACAGTCTCTCCCATTATCAACATCCCCCATAGAGTGGTATATTTGTTACAATTGATGGACCTGCACTGACACATCATTATTACCCCAAGTCTACAGTTCACCTTAGGATTCACTCCGCATTGCACATTCTGTGGGTTTGGACAGATGTATAATAATATGTATCCACTATTATAATATCATACAGAATAAATTTACTACCTCAAAAAATTCTCTGTGGTCTATTCATCCCTCCACCTCCTCCAATCCTCTCTGCCCTGTAAATTAAAAAAAAAGTTATTTATTTTTGGCCATGCCAACTGCACATAGGATCTTAGTTCACCATCCAGGGATCAAAACCATGACCCCTGCATTGGAAGTGTGCAGTTTTAACCACTAGGCCACCAGGGAAGTCCCTCCAATCCCTTTTTAATCCAATTCTGCCTTTTCCAGAATGTTGTAGACTTGGAATCATAAAGTATGTGACCTTTTCAAGCTATCTTCTTTCACTTAGTAATAAGCATTTAAGTTTTATCTGTCTTTTCTTGGTGGACAGCTCCCTTCATCTTAGTGCTGAACAATATTCCTTATTTGGATATATCATATATGCATCTATTCACCTACCGAAGGACACCTTGCTTGTTTCCAGATTTTAGCAATTATGAACAAAACTGCCATAAACATCCATGTGCAAGTTTTTGGACGTACGTTTTCAACTCCTTTGAGTCAATACATAAGGAGCATAATTACTGGATATATGATAAGCATTTAATTTTGTAGGAAGCCACCAAACTGTCTTCCAAAGTGGCCATATGATTTGGCGTTCCCATTCGCAGTGAATCAGAGTTCCTGTTGTTCTACATTCTCACCAGCATTTGGTATGGTCTGTGTTCTGGATGTGAGCCTTGTTTTGTGTGTGGGGGAACATTCTAATAGGTGTGTAGTAGTATCTCATTGCTGTTTAATTTGCAATTCTCTGATGACGTACTACGTGGACCATCTTTTTTTAAATACTTTTTCTGGTCACCCCACTTGGAATGTGGGATCTTAGTTACCTGACCAGGGATCAAATTCACGCCGCTTGCATTGCATGCATGGAGTCTTAAGCACTGGACCACCAGGCAAGTTCCTGGAGCATCCTTTCATATGCTTGGTTGCTATCTGTGTATCTTCTTTAGGGAGGTGTTTGTTAAGGCTGGTTCTATTTTCATGAAAAAAAAAAAGAAAAAGCCTTTGTTCCCAATGTGAATGCTTTTCTTCTTCATCCTTTTCTGTAGTGCTTAAAATTTTTAGTGATATTTCATCTTTACAAGAAAAGAAAAGCTAAAAGAATCAAAGTTCTAAGCAAAATCCAGGGTTGGAAAGAAAAGGGACAGAGAACCAGGTTCCTTGTGTTTCCTCTCCCCAAGGCCATTAAAGTCTTCACACCTCTCCAAGACAGAAGAACTTGGCAAATGACATCTTACCTATTTCCTTTACTCAGCACCACTTACTGTATCCAAAAGAAGCTTTTAAAAAAAAAAAAAAAAAACTGAAAACAGGTAAGATCACAATCTCTCAAGAGCAATACATTTAATACATTCATAAGATTTCAAATGAGTACATACATGCTACAGGTTTTCGATTTTCTTTGGACAACACAAAAACAGTACTCAAGCTGCAAGTTTTAACAGGAACATTTTGACACAACGGCAGGTTAAAAAAATAATAAAACCAACATTGAACTAATCCAGCACCAACAGACTTCCTTAAATCTCTCATACTATCCTACTTTTGAAATCATATGGCTGCCTTCTATACCAGCATATTTTCTTCTCTACCCAACAATTCAACAACAACAACAATTAGATAAAAAATTAGAGGTGTGTCACTGAATGAATAACACAACAGATTAAAAAACAAAAGCCCCTTATTTGTTGAATGTTGAAAGAGGAGAATATGATTAGGTGGAAAAACTGTAAGGCATTTGATTCATTCACTTCACTCTGATATCAGAGCACAGGAAATGTGCTCAAAGGTTAGCAGAAGGATTTAATAAGGATGGCAAGAAATAGTCCCACATTATTTATAAAAGGAAGGCTGCACTCATGAGTATGAAGTGCTTATAACACCATGGAAAAATATTTTAAGTTATAAAGTTAAATGAGAAAGTAGAATATAAAACTGTATATTCAGTATGATCTCAACTATGTAAAACCAAGCCAAGAAAAGGCTGAAAGTTCAAAATGTTAAGTTAGTGGTTGTATTTAAGCAATGTATGTACCTGGATCTTTTCTTCCTTTTATTTTTCTGTTTCTGCCAAAATTTTCTCTACTGAGGGGGATCCTTTTTTTTTTTTTAAACGATTAGCTACCAAAAAAGGATGCCTGATAGAAGTACTGAATTCAAATTAATGAATTTAAGTCCAGCCTATAGGAAAGGATCTGGGCATGTACAAAACTATAAAACATTCCAGGCTATTCTCTAAATCCACAGTGTGTTAGCTGTAACATTCCAGAGGCTAGAGGGCTTCTTCGTCTTCTCCTCTAGCCAGGTGCAAAGTGTCACCAGACCCTGCCTGATGAAAAACTGCTGAATTAAACAGAAATGTCACAGATTTACAAAAAGAAACAGAAATACCCACACTTGGCAAAAACCTATTTATAGTACAGGAGTAGCTCTTTAATACTATGATTAAACAAGGTAATGGCTACTTTCTCCTATCTCCTGTGCCGATAGCAAGTTTCAAAAAGCTATCACCACAAGAACTGTAGAAAGCTAATCCTGGCTTAGAAACAGAAGTAAAACAGCCCTGTGACAACAATGGACTAAGAAAAGTCAAAATTTAGAAAATTATAAAAAAATTGCTTTCTATAAAAATGATTCCCTTTTAAATATCTGTTTACTATATATACTTTAAGGTCCCCACTATCACTCCCCCTCAAAAAAAAAAGGGGTCAAAACCTCTAAAACAAAACCTTTCTACCAAAGGACCCACTGGTTTGTTCATTCAACTAACACAGATGGAAGGCTCATAATGTGCGAGGCACTAGGGTCTCAAAGAGCAGACAGATTTTCCCCTGCCCCAAGGACATTCTGTCTCTCAGAGCGGGAGGCCGGCACATCACCAACCACAACACAACAATGAAAAGCAGGCGCCACTGCTTCCTTACAACTCAAGAATAAGCGACAATTTTCGCTGTAATTACTTCCACAAAAGTCCTTACACAGAAACTTTCCTCACTCACTAGGAAGCAAAGATGCAACTACTTTTCCTTGATAAACATTTCTATAAGAGGCAGGCATAATTATTACATTTTGTGATATTTGCCCTTAGACATCACAATGCCTTGTAGTGAGGTCAATTAACTTTGTTTTAAGCAATGGAGCATTTTCACTCCAAGAATGAGACACCTTGAAGCTGAGAAAAGGTGACCAGTCCTAGCTCTAGATCAAGCCTTGTCAGGACCGTCAAAAGCTGAGACCCAGGAGTGTGACTCGGAGCTAAACATCTTCAATCTCCCCTGCCATCCGCTGGTTCTCAATATGCTCCTGCGTCAGCCGCACCAGGTCCTTCCGCACATTGGGGTGGTCTTCCAGATCTTCGTAGAGGGATCGCGCAATGTCCAGTCTCCTGTAATCCTCAGGCTTGACCAGGCTTCGCACAACTTGGAGGCACCGCTCTTTCAGGGTGTACACTGCAAGGGCAGAAAACCAACTCTCAGCAGCAGACTCAGGCCTGGGGACTGAGCGCTCACAAGGCTTGGCCAACCGAGGCCGTTAAACATTTTTGACAGCTGGACCTCACGTTGGACAAAAAAAGTGAGTACGTGGGTTGTGGCAGAGTGTAACGTGATGGCTCTAATAGACATCTCATAGTATTCATGGCCCTGTGGAGGAACTTCCCTTGAGACTGGGCTGAGCCTATGGTGTGCTTTAATTAAGTGAATGTGGGCAAAGTGACGCTGTGCTGTTGGGCTTCAGCCTTAAGAAGCTCTGGCAATGATCGCTCTTACGCCCTCAGGAGCTCTGAGTTATGCAGCAAGAGAGACCACAGGAAAAGGGCCAGGCACGGAGACAACACGGGAGAGAGGCCCAGCCCTCAGCCAACCTGCCAGCAGAAAGCAGCCATACCAGTGACCATCAGAGAGTAGAATAACCCCTGAGTTGAACTCAGCCCTGCCTGCAGAATTATGAACAAATAAAATGGCTGTTTTTGGGTTACGGGTAGCTGTCACACAGCAAAAGTTACCCAAAACAGCATATAACTGGAATTTGGGGGGAACTCAAATCCTGTTTTTGCTTTTCTTTGTCGCACCTCACAGCTTGTAGGATCTTAAGTTTCCCTGATCAGGGATCGAACCTGTGCTCTCTGCAGTGGAAGCATGGAGTCCTAACCACTAGACCTCCAGGGAAGTCCTTCAAATCCTTTTTTTTTTTTAATAATTAAAAATTTTTAACTTTTCCAAAAATAGCATTAAGTAGCAAACAGAAAAAACACAGTAACAAGTTGTGAGAGAGACACAGAAGAAAGGGAAAATATTTTAAATGGTAGTTTTCCTGATTTTTGGACAAAAGGTCCCACATCTTCATTTTGCACTGGGTCCCACATATTAGGAAGTCAGCCCAGCTGCTGACTACTCTGTTCCTCCTGAGGCAGGTCTCAACCTTTCCTTATTGAAACCTCCTTCTGCCTATAGCCTTTTGGGGATTCCAGCTGACTGTCACCAATTTCCTCAAATCCTATTTTTAACTCACTGGGGAACTTACTCTTTAAAGGTCTCCTACAAGGCAAAATTTCCTACATTTTAACTTACCAGTGTTCAGTTCTGTATATCCACTGCCTTAAAACAAAATCTATATACACATACTAGTTTGAACCTTATGAAGCCACAGATATTTAGGTTTTTTTTTAAACCAAAAGATCAGTTTCCTAGGGTTCAATCTAATAAAAATCATTTGAGTTTTAAACAAGTAGTAAGCTATGAAGCTAATGTTCAATTTGTTAAGGTGTTTTTTTTTTTTAAACCCCAGACTGGCACAGTAAGCCTGATTGGATTAAATTACATTAAAAGATACAACACCAGAAATCATAAATAAGCCATGATATCTCACTCTCTACACATTTTTTTCTCTTGAGATTCCAGAGCATAATTCCAAGGCCACAGAAACAAAATGCACTCATAATTCTACAATCAGTTATTTTAATATAGCCCACTTCTGACAAGCCCAAAGAGCTTCTGAGACACCACAACATCTTTAAGATAGAGAATACCAGTAAATTTCTTACATTTTATTTATGGTGGAGAATAGGACACAGAAAAGTTGGATACCTTGCCCAGCATCAGGCAAAAATCACTAAGGACTGAGCTCCTTCAAGCGCCTATCCTCTACTTAGCACAACAGCCTATCTTTTTAAAAAGTAAGATGGAACATCGGTATACCTGGCAGTGTGATGTTGGCAAAAATAGGCTGCCCATCAACATTGAGAGATGGCACAAATAGCTCAGTTTGGTTAACTAGAAGCCCATCAGATGTCCCAGCATCTCGGAAGAGCCAAAGGTGACCTGTTAAGACAAGCAGAGGTTAAGTAGTCACATATCTACTGCCTTCATCTCCCCAGACTGAAATACTTGCCTCTCATGCTTGAATACCATACAAAGCCCTCCCAATAATGTTATTCTATTGAATCCTCACAAAAGGCAATGGAGACAGTAGAAAGAAGAGCAACTATACCAGGTTCCAAAATGAAGGCCCTTTCTGCTACCTTGGTGCAAAAGCAAAGTATTGGAACTGCAAATCATATCCAATGGTGCAAACTAAAAGGAGAGAGGTCACCAACTCCTCAGATCTGTGCTTCTCAAAAACAACAAGGTACAAAAACATCACACTGAGAGAAAAAAGCCAGACAGAGAAGGGTACATTCTGTATGAAGAGATGAAACTAATCAAGGATGTGAAAAATCAGAAGAGTAGAAAGGGGCAAGAAAAAACTTTCTGTGATAATGGAAATATTCTAATCTATAACTTGATCTAGGTATTGTCAAAACCTATTAAGTGCTAGGATCTGTGTATTTTACTGCATGCAAATTAAAAAATGGATTTAAGAAATAAATATATCTTATGCAAAAAAAGAGGGGGGGTGGACAATTGGAAGGAAACAAAAAATCCCAGGCCTAAGATTCTGTTCAAGGAAGGAAGGAGGCTGTTTCAGAATAAAAACAGCATGAAATCCTGGGCATATGTTTACTTGACGATTTGGAGGCAAAATTTAAGAAATGTCAAGTGAGAAGTAATGTTTTTTTATTGTGGCAAAATATATATAACATAAAATGGGCTTTTAAACCATTTTTTAAGTGTATAATTTAGGAACATTAAGTACATTCAGGAGGTAAGTAATTGCTTTAATGTTTGCATTAAATCAGGCACAGATAAATTTTAGAGAATACAAAAGTCACACAATTTCCCGGATATAAGACTGCATTTAGTAAATGTGGATGTCTGGAAGAATTGACTTCTTCCTCATTAAAAAAAAAAAAAAATTTATTTTTTTTCCTAGGATACTACATGGCCTGCAAGGATCTTAGTTCCCCCACCAGGATCCAACCAGGGCCAGCAGAGAAACCGCTGAGTCCTAAACACTGGTGCATGCTTAGTCGCTCAGTCATGCCTGACTCTGACACCCCATGGAGTGCAGCCCGCCAGGCTCCTCTGTTCATGGGTATTCTTCAGGTAAGAATACTGGAGTGGGTTGCCCTACCCTCCTCCAGGGGATCTCCCCAAGCCAGGGATTGAACCCAGATCTCCCTCATTGCAGGCTGATTCTTTACCCTCTGGACCACAGGGAAGCCCAAAGAATTCCCATTCCTCATTTAGTATTAGAAGAAATTTGGTGTAAAAGTTTGAAGAGCATCACTGACTATGCTCCCCTCATGGAAAAAAGATTCATCAAGATCCTCTGAGAAAGATAGTGAATTTTTAGTAAGCGTTAACTTCATTTTGAAAACCAAGGGAAGATTACTGCCTCCTTAGGCAGTAAGGCCTAGACATCTCCAGCCTGGGTTATTACAAAAGTTTTCTAACTCTTTTTTTTTTTTTTTTTTTTTAGTTTTCTAACTCTTACCAGTAGTCTTCCCCTTCCAAATCACCTTGCATCCTGGGGAAGCTTTTTAGTATTAAATCAGGCAATGCCACTGACATGGCATTTAATAATCTCCAATGGTCCCCATTTTCCTAGGGGTAAAATCATCTTTCAGACTTCCTCTCCCATTCCATACCCTCTCCCCTCTCCCAGGTTCCAGGTGTCAGGCCATGCGGTTCTGTCTGTCTACAGCTCTCAACTTCTCTTGGGTTGGTCATATTCCATGCATCTTCCAGGATTCTCCTTCTTTTCTGGGAAGCTTCCCTAACTGAAAGCACACCCCCTTCTCTTTCACTGAGCAGGTGCAATGCTGTGCTCCGTTCCTACTGCAGCAATTATGACACTGGCTTGTTCTTATCTATTTATGCATTTGTCTCTTCTAATGGGCAGAAGAGACACTTCTCCATGAAGGCAGGGACCCGGTGCGGACCGGAGAATGTGGGATTCTCCTAATCACAAACTGAACAAATGGGCGTGAGGGATGGAATACACGTGGGGTTGATCTTCAAGTGCAAATTACTCATTCTCAGAAAGATACTCTGGCACTTACTAGTTGCGTCAACTTGAATCTGTCACAACCTCTCTTGGGGCCTCAGTTCCTCGAGTGTAAAATGGGAATAAAAATTACAACAGCAGCTGCCTCCCCCGAATGGGGCGGGGATTCGGTGAGACGGCGCCACCGTCACCGTGAATCTCAGGCCTAGAGCGCGGCTTGCTGCGCTCAGCTCAAGGGGGCGGCGCGGCCGGGCGCGACAGGGCGACCCCGGCCCGCCTACCTCGGTAGCTGTGGATGCGGCGGCCCGTGCCTGGGGGCAGCGTCGGGTAAGGCTGGGGCTCGCCATCGAAGTTGAGCCACACGGGCAGCACCACGCGCGGGCTGCGGTTGCAGAAGATGACCTGGGACGGCTCGCGCGTGTTCACGGAACGCAGCACCGGCCGCAGCCGCCCGGCCTCCATCTCCCGCTCGGCGCCGGGTTTCTCTGCACTGGCCCCCTCAGCGCCGGCCTCAGCCTCTTCCGCGTCCCCCGCCTTCCGGGGCATTACCTCCGATAGCCTTGACTACCCGAGCCTCGCGGGATTCGCCGGCAGCGCGGGGCGGGGCGGGGCTGGGGGTGCGTGCGCGTCCCCGCGCAGGCGTACGTGCGGCTTTCGCGCGCTCCCGGTGGAGGATGGATTACACCCTGAAGACGGTCGGCTAGAAGCGGTGCGCATGCGCAAATGTATCACCTAACCTTAGCGGACTATCCTCTCAGGCGGAGGGTAGCGCTAGTCCATTTTGCCCCAGGGTTTCCTCTGAACGTTAGATTCTTGTGCCTCCTATAGGTTTTTCGCACAGCATTTCTTTAGCTTCATTCATTGCCTTAAGACCGTCATGGTTTTTGCCATATTCTCCCTATCATCTGCACTATTTATTTACTAATTTTATTAATCAAGTTGTTTTGTCTCCATTTTGGATCACAAAACTTGAGTCTTGTACAGAAAAGTAGGATAAAATGAAATTTTCCCTTTCATCCTAGTTCCCCCAACCACCTCAAAAGAATCCCTGGAGGCAATAAGTATCATCAGCTTTTTGTATTTCCTTTCAAAGTTTTTCTGCTGCTGCTGCTAAGTCGCTTCAGTCGTGTCTGACTCTGTGCGACCCCATAGACGGCAGCCCACCAGCCTCCCCCGTCCCTGGGATTCTCTAGGCAAGAATACTGGAGTGGGTTGCCATTTCCTTCTCCAGTGCATGAAAGTGAAAAGTCAAAGTGAAGTCGCTCAGTCATGTCTGACTCTTAGCGACCCCGTGGACTGCAGCCTACCAGGCTCCTCCATCCATAGGATTTTCCAGGCAAGAGTACTGGAGTGGGGTGTCATTGCCTTCTCCAAAAGTTTTTCTAGGCATACCCAATTGAACACATCTGAGAGGAAATTTTATATCACCACCATCAATGGAAATTCTTTATCATTTACCATAAAAGAATACAGAGGAAATAAGTTAAAACAAGTTATTAAACACAGACCTTAACACTGACATTGTATCATTGCAAACGTTTACATATTTAAGAGGAAAGAAAGGGTATTTGGGGTATTTTAAGTCCAAGCTACAGGCTATGTTGTTCTTGGAGTACATTTTACACTATGCCAAACAGAGAGAAAAAGAAAACGTACTCGTTTTTCAAAACAACTAGTGATTTTTTTTTCTTCTACTTCTCAGCCTTTTCAAAATTTTCTTTTAACATATATTTTGCCTTGTTTTTGCTTCCCTGGTGGCAGAATTAAAGAATCCACCTGCCAAGCAGAAGACGCAGGTTTGATCCTTGGGTTGGGAAGATCTCCTGGAGATGGAAATGGCAGCCCATTCCAGTATTTTTGCCTGGGAAATGCCATGGACAGAGGAGCCTGTTGGGCCATATAGCCCATGGAGTCCCCAAAAAAGTTGGATACAACTTAGCAACTAAACAATATTTGACCAATTAAAAAGTATAGAGTAATAAACCAAACACTGATAATCTCACCATATAAAATTAACAGTACATTGTCGTATTTACTTTTTAAAGTTAAGACAACATAAATGATAAGGCCAAAATTCCTTTAAGTTCCACCCTGTTTCCCCTCCTTCATCAGAGGCAATAGCAATGAGTTTGATGTGTCTAACCAGGCTATTTTTTTCCCCCTAAATTTAAATTTCCATTTGGTAGAGTTCACTCTTTTTGGTATATAGAGCTGTGTTTTGATAAAACGGATAGTTATGTAACCATCAGGACAATCAAAGTACAGAATAATCCACCCTCTCCCACCCCCCAAAAATGAGTGTAATCAAACCCTACCCCCAGGCTTAAGTCTTACCTTTCTTCCATCTCTATAATTTTCCAGACTGTCATATAATGGGACCACACAGCATGTAGAATTCTGAGTCTGGCTTTTCACTTAGTACGCTTGAGATTCATCAATATTGTACAACCTATCAAGTTTATTCCTTTCCATTGCCAAGTGGTACTCCACAATACACTCACCAGGTAAGGGACACTGAGCAATCATGAATAAAGCTATAAGCATTTGCATACAGGTTTTATGTGTGTGTCTGTTAAGTTTTCACTTCTCTTAGGTGAGAATCATCTATAGATGAGACTCCTGAGACACAGTCAGTGCATGCTTAACTTCGTGAGAAATTGTTCAACTGTTTTCCCACAGTGGGTTATATAATTTTGCATTCCTACCAGCAATGTATGAGTGTTCCAGTCGCTCCACATCCTTGCCTGCATTATTATCAGGATTTTGTGCGTTTTGAAAAATCTTATCAGCCATTCTGATAGAGTTCATATGGTGGTATCTGGCTGAAGCTTCAATTTATATTTTCCCAATGACTAACAATGTTGAAGATCTTTCATGACCTTGTCATCCTTTTGTCTTTGAAGTTATCAGTTCAAATCTTTTGTCCATTTCCTTATTAGCTTGCTTTCTTAGCTGTTGAGTTTTGATAGTTCTTTTATCCAGAACAATTTTGTTCATGATGATGAGATGACTGAGAACAATCTTGATTCAGAAAAGCTGGGTACAATATTAACATTTAACCTCTCTGAACTCCTGTCAAATCAAAGCAGCTAGCCTATCAACATCTTAATTTTGTTATAAAAGGATAAAACATTTTATGTTTAAAGACCTGAGTGACTTAGTGTTAAAATGCAAACCATAACTTTATCATCATCAGTGAGAGTAAAATGTATCAGAACTCTATGTGAAGTTGAAGGGACACATTGGGGACAAAATAAATGGTGGTTTAGGGTAACACTATTTATGGGCTGAAATGACCTATGTGCAAAGATGTGTATAACCCGAGAATAATATCCCAATTTCTGGAGCCTGACCAAATACGGTCTTTCAGAAGGAAACCCACAGATAGCTAGGGAAAGTGTCAGAGTTGATAAAATTCCTTAGGCAAGACTTCCAGAAAAGACAATACACAAGCCTTCAGAGAAAGGAAGCTGGAAGAACTGAAACAATATAGACATCAATGTGAGCAGCATTTGCTAGACAGAGCCAGGAAAACCCATGAAGCCTTCTTTACCAAAGGAAGGACAGTGAAAAGGCAGGTAAAACTAACATGGGTGCATAGCAGCTTAAAAATTATTTAATAGCAATGAACTAGGAAGGAGAAAGTAAGTTTTAGATCTGGTTTTAGATTTACCACATTCACAAGTAGAATCTGAGACAAATACGTCTAGGTCCATATTCTAGCACCTTTACTTACTCTGTATGACTTGGCACAAGTTTTAGCCTCCCTAAAGAAGTGCATGGAGGGACCCCCCTGGTGGTCCAGGGGTTAAGACTTTGCCTTCTAGTGCAGGGGTTGCAGGTTCGATCCCTGGCAGGGAAGCTTAGATCCCACAAGCCTTACAGCCAAAAAACCAAAACATAAAATAGAAGCAGTATTTTAACATATTCAATAGAGACTTAAAAAATGGTCCACATTAAAAAACAAATCTTAAAAAAAATTTTTCATGAAGAAAGCCTACTTGTTAGGGCTTGAGGATTAAAGACAAAGTATACATAGCACTCAGCACATCTAACACATGGTAGTACTCAATAAATTATAGATAATGCTAGTTATATATCCCTGGGTGAGCTGAAGCTCAATATATAAAGGGTGTGATTACACAGGAAAGCACTCTGACACCTCAAAGGATCAGGTAAGATGGAACAGTTACCTCTACTAGAGGAGGCTGGGCTCACTGGTTCCCATACCAGTTGTTTTCCCTACAACCAGCAGCTTACCATTAGCAACATCATATTATTTAGGGCACTATTTTAGAAATATTACTTTAATATCATTAAAGAATGTCTATAGCACCATAAAAAATTATCATTTTCACATGTCATCTAAGGAAGATTACCATCATTTTTGCCTCTATTACTATCTCATTATAGTCACTGAATATAGTAGGAATTTGATAAGTATCTGTTAAACTGACTGCAGAGCACCAGATAATCTAAAACCTGAACTTTAGGAATAGTAACTTTTCTATCCCAGAAAGGACAGGGAAGATATTAGGAATAACAATCTCAAGCAATTGTTAAAAGCATATCAGATGAGCTCAATAATGTTCAAAAACAGCTGTTACCAAAGTAAAGGACAACAGTCTTGCCTCCATAAGTAGCATCACCTTTTTAAAAGAAGGTTCTACTTCAGATGGTCTTCCAAAGGTCTAAACAAGGATCTAAGCACAGATGTGTGCTTGCAGCTTTCAACTGCTATTTACTGACTGCCTGCCTTCTGCAAAGTACCCAGCTGGACAATACAAGACTAAGGTGCTCATATATACTGTAAGATGAAGATGCTAAGTCAAAGATCAAACTCAGGGCTAAAGTGGTGTTAGCCTGGCAGGCTGGCAGGGACTGCGAAAAAGCAACAGTGCAGCGCTCAGTGAAAAGGGGGACAGGAAAACTTTATGGAGGAGGTTTGCCTTAAGCTAGACCTTCAGTAGCAAAAAAGATCTGAATAGGGAAATAACTTCTATGTGACTAAAAGGAAAATTCTTAAAGGGGGTTAAGCCTAGTGGGTTGGCACAAGTTTACAGTAGGCTTTGATGCTAGAATGAAAAGTTTAGACACTTCTGTTTAAATGATTTCCTTTCTAAAAGTAGACATTTTGCTTGTACCTAATAAAACTCACAGTCTGCCATGGATTATAGTTAAACTGTGTAGATGCTGGTATTTCAATACACGGTAAGCATCACACCTGATTCAACACTGTATATTTTATTGGCGTATAAAGTCCCTACATAGTAAGTACTTGGTAAATGTCTGCTGAATGACCAAAGGATTCCCAGGATGAATGAGCTCAAAGTCCAAATATGGGGGCTCCAGCTTGCAAGCCACCTAGGCTTTGATCAAACGGCTACATCTGAAAGTTTTGTTAGATTAAGAATCCCACACATCAGATTTCTGTGGAAGAGGTGCACCCCGTCTCTAGCTCCTCTCCCCACCACAATCACAGCAGACAGATAAAGTTGAGGAGTTTATTAGGGAAATATGAGAGGTAAAGAAACCCCAAGTGACAGACAGAAAACTCTGAAAATGTCCCTTTTCAAGCCAAGTGGGGGCCTGGCCTTGACCTCCCCAAAAGGACAAGAAACTGGTGGGTTAGCAACAACATTCTCTGGCAGCCACCTCACCAGGGCATCTCAGCCAGGACTGCTTCCCACCCCCAGCCAAAAGTGGGAAGAAGACAAGGACTGTTTATAGAATCAATGCACAGGCAATGAGAGCTATAAGGAAAGACTGAGAGAGAGAGAGAGAGAGGTGGGGAGGACCTTGACAGAGTCCCAGGCTTTTGGCTCTCAGTGCCTCAAAAGTGTTGACATGTACTTCTACAGAACGTTCCTGAAGAGGTAAAATGCCTAACAATGTTTCCAAGAGGTCCCCGGACTCCTCCCCACACGCCACATCACACTTCTGGGTGTGCATAGCAGAGCCCAAAGGCCACACTTTGAAAAAAAGAAAAACAAGAATAAGCCCTGTTGTTCTTTAAGGAGAGAGGAAGGAGTTGAAGGCTGCTGGGGCCTTTCCCACGAGAGGCTGCCTGCTGTAAGAGCACGCTTCCCAGCAGCAGCATGGCACAGTCCTAGGTGAGGGTTTCACCTTTTGTCACCTGTCAAAGGAAAACTGACAATTAGACAAATTCAAAAGCATTAACAGGGTCTAAAATTTTATTAAATGTTTATATCTTAGGTAGCTGGGGAGTGGTAGAAAAAGGCGACAGCTTCAGAGTCCCAGAAAGCAGGTTGAAGTTCAAGCAAGGTACTTAACTTCTTTAAGCCTGTTTCTGCTTCCAAGTTTTTGCAGCAACAAGTGAGAATGTGCATTCTCTCTCATAGAGCCACGCCTGCCTCATGAGGACGCCCAGTGCCCGGCATACTCACCCTGGCTTCTATGTACTCTATTCTCCGTTCAAGAGCTGTCAATTTCTCGTTTAGTGTTGCGAGTCTTGAGCGACAAGACATATCTGGTAAAAGAAGACAGACGTTCAGGATTAATGCCATTCCAGACACAGACACATGCCAGCCCCCTGAGATGAAGAGGAGGAATGCTGTATCATGCAAGGCACAAATGGGAGCGAGTGGGCAAAGCAAGGCAGTGGGAGGATAAGGTGAGAAGTATCTTAGGAACACAGCTGCTTAGAGAGGATCTGCTTAACCTCCTACCAAATGTGACAGGCAGAGAATACTGCCCCCCACCAAGATGTCCAGACTTTAATCCCCAGAACCCACAAATATGTATCTCACAGGCAAAGGGACTTTGCAAATGTGGCTGAGGTGAAGGACCTTGAGATTCTGGATTACCCAGATGGACCCCATGTAATCACAAGTCCATAAACATAGACATGAAAGGCACGAGAAAGGCAGAGGAAGGACAAGGGACGTGAGCGGGACTCAACCTGTCATTGAAGGCTCTGAAGATGGAAGGAGGAGGCCATGACCCAAGGGATGCAAGTGACCTTTGAAGCTGGGCGTGGTCCTTAGTTGACTACCAGCAAGGAAATATGGATCTTATTCTTACAGCTGTAAGAGAATGAGTTCTGCCCACAAGCTATGGGCAAGGAATCAGCTCCTCTCCTAGAGCCTGCAGCTGAGGAGGGAGGCTCTGGGCTGCTGAAGGCAGCTGAAGGCTCTGAGGCTCTGCAATCTGCTGACACTGATTTCAGCCCAGCAAACCACTGCTGGACTTCAGATGCACATGACTTGAGATAATAAACGTACGTGGTTTACGCCACTACCTTTGTGGTAATGTTATGGCAGCCATAGAAAACAAAAAACTGATACACCAAGGCTGTGCAGATGGCCACTTAATGATTAATGGGCAAACCGAGAGTTTCCAAGAGAGGGGAAATGACAAGAGGAAGAAAATAATCTTAATAGGGAAGAAAAGCAGAGGCCAAGGAAGCAGCAGACCCTAGAAGGAGAGAAGGTGTGGTGTTGCTGAGCTCGTGGAGGCCTTGCCACGCTGCTGCTCTTGGGGCACTTGATGACCCAACAGTCCCTGCACAGGCCTTTTGGAACAAGAGAAAACCTGGAGAGTATCAAAAACCCTGTGGGGCCTGCCTTCCATCTGCAAACAGTTCCTTTTATTTCCTCTAACTTTTCCAGTCTCTTTTACCACCTCGCCCAAAAGGAAACCTAGACTTGCCCTAAGATACCTTTTCCCCTACAAAACTTCTCTAACAGAAATCACTTGACCACTCTTCCTCCAACTGTTCTCAACATTCCAGGCGTGCTAATTATTCCCACCCTCCTCCAACACTGATGTTCAGTCATCACTCAATAATCCTGACTCCTGAAGTTCTAAATATCTGTTCTCCAAGACAGTCTCCCACCCAGTGATTTAACACTTAGCTCACAATCCTCCTTTTCAACTCTTCCCTAGATGTTATGCAAAAGTAGTTCAGCACCTAATTTAAGAAATCTCCTACACCCTGATTCTTGCCTCGACTTTCATTTCATCAAGTCCAAATCTTAACTCATCCTGCCTGTCTCAGCATTCTTCTTCAAGTCAGTTCAAAGTGGACCTCTGAGAGGTCTTTGCCAAGTGGACATAATCCTCCCTCTTCTGTAAGGATTTGCCTATCCTGGACACTGTTCTTTCTTCCTTTAAATATTGGGTTTGTTTTTTTAAACACCAAAACCAGTCTGTATTGGGGTAAGCCAATTAACGATGTTGTGATAGTTTCTCGTGAACAGTGAAGGGACTCAGCCATACAAATACATGTTCTTGGCAGGGGTGTGGGGGTTGTGTGTGTGTGTGTGTGTTTAATCTGCAAATGCTGCTGCTTCTAATTCCCAGGCCCAACAGGACCTGATCTCTTTTCAGCCTGGTTTCTAGAAGCTCAAAGGCTATTCAGAATGAGCATGCATGTTATCACTGACAACCTGTCATTTCCCATAAAAAAAAGTCATGGCCAAAATGAAGGGGTAGGGTGGTGAGAGGGAGGGTTCCTTCCTGGGTGGCTGTTCTGTTCCAGCTCTGTCAATCTGGTGATGAGTCAGAATCCAAGAGCAACACTGTGTTACTGGCCTGCACAGATAAGCACTGCTGAAAATGTAACATGTTGAACTCTAGAAACTTCAGTCGTATTTCAGATTCCATTAAATACATACTGGTTCAAACAAAATACTGGGAAAGCACCTGGCAGCTGGACAAATTTGAAACCACAATGCATTTATATGTACATTATCATCAGACTGTAACTGAAAATGCCATATGTCCTCATCAGGGTGTTTAACGGTGTGCATACATGACCACTGCTAACAAATGCCAGTTATCAAACAACTTCTTTAAACTCTTACTGCACATAACTTCAGCCTACAAAAATCAACACTGTCTTTCTCATAAGATCTTATTTCTCCAAAGTGAAAGTGTTAGTCGCTCAGTCGTGTCTGATTCTTTGCAACCCTACTGACTGTAGCCTACCAAGCTCCTCTGTCCAGTGGATTCTCCAGGCAAGAATACTGGAATGGGTTGCCATTTCCTTCTCCAGGGGATCTCCCCAACCCAGGGCTCGAACCCAGGTCTCCTGCATCGCAGGCAGACTCTTTATGGACTGAGCCACAAGGGAAGACTTTATTTCTCCAACAAAATTCGAAACCTCTTAAACGCGGCTCTGTCCATTTATTCTTATTTATTCCTTTCTCACAGCATCTGACACACAGCTGGAGTCACAACAGGCAAGTAATATTTGTTGGCTGACTATTAAGAAAATCAAGATTTAAAAATAGCTGCACACTCTATTTTTTTGGTTACATGTCTCTCCATGTATTAGCTTCAGAGTCAGGAAAAAAAGGTATAAAAATAAAAAGCTATCATTGGTAGCAATCTATTTTTAGAAACTTCACCATTCAAAGTGCAGAATAGGCCTAGTGTTAGGATGCTTGTGTACATCATGATGCGTGTGTCCTCAGGTCCCAGTGGTCCTCCCATGCTCAAAGAGAAAACCACAAATGGATCAAAACCCTACTCTCACCAGCCAGAATCACAGGGTAGAGCTGTTCAGTCATTAGGTATCCTGGCACATGGTCTACACAGCCTACTATGGTCAGGGTGAAAACTGTAGGTTTGCTGCCATTTTCAAAGAGCTATAGCTGCCCCCTTAAAGGAAACACCTGCTACACCTCTGTGCCACCAGATCACATTACTCACATGATACAAGCCCCCCGGGCACACATCAGAATGGAGGAGTCGTGCAAATGGCTCAGAATGGGAAAATACATCCCACACTCATCCATCCTGAGTCATCCAATGCCAAGACAATGTACTCACCTATCTTTATGATTTATCCAGTTTCTCAGCCTGTTGGTCTTTGTCTAAACTCTTATATCGTGGTATCGTCAATCTCTGGGACCTTGCCTCAGGTATATCTTAACTGCCAAGTCAAATTGCTTTAAGCTTTAATTGTGCTTCCTAATTATTCCTACTTGTAATTAACTTCTCTTTTCTTTAAAAGGGCTAAATCCACTTTCTAATATCTTCAAAAATCACCTAGTAATTACTAATGTTAGGCCATTACCCCCACCTTAAAGGAAAACAATGGCCAAAGCCCAGGGAAGCCATTTCTTCCAGCTCCTGAAAGATTGGAATCCTGTGTGTCTATTTCCTTAGTCTAGGACTTGCTGGAAACTAAAAAAAGAGAGAGAGAGAAAAGTCTTTGTTTTTTGTCTGATAAAATGTAACTCACATGTATTTGATAAAACCTCACAGCAGCATATATTTCCTTGCTTATATAGCAAGAAAATAGACATTCTCCTCCACAAACTCTATGCTCAAATGCTTCAATTTTTGGTTAATTCCAAGACTCACCAACTAAAACTACAGTAACATGCCAAAAATTTTATGTCAGAGATGAATGCATGTTTATTATATGTTTATTAATATGATTGAAAGTGAAAGTTGCTCATTGGTGTCCGACTCTTTGCAACCCCATAGACTGTATGTAGCTTGCCAGGCTCCTCTGTCCATGGAATTCTCCAGGCAAGAATACTGGAGTGGGTGTAGCCATTCCCTTCTCCAGAGGCTCTTCCCAACCCAGGAATCGAACTGGGGTCTCCCACATCGCAGGTGCATTCTTTACCAACTGAGCCACCGGCAAAGCCCAAAAATACTGGAGTGGGCAGCCTATCCCTTCTCCAGGGGATCTTCCCAACCCAGGAATCAAACCGGGGTCTCCTGCATTGCAGGTGGATTAATATGATTAAATGCTCAGAAACAAAGTTATTACGTTATCTACATACAAACTGGGGGAACTGAGACACTAGGTCACTTTTAATTATGAAAAACAGCCCCAGTTTAACTTACTTTAGATGCTTGATTTACTGAATTGACATTCTTAATACTCTGTTAGGATATTCTGTGTCTATGTATTAGATATTCACTCCTACCATATAAACGAAGTCTTTTACTTCTGGTTTTAAAAGTAAAGGCTCTCAGGACTTCCCTGGTGGTCCGATGGCTAAGACTCTGTACTCCCAATGCAAGGAGCCCAGGTTCAATCCCTGGTCAGGGAACTAGACTCCACATGCCACAACTAAAGATCCCAGTTGCCTCAACAAAGATCGAACAGCACAGCCAAATAAATAAATATCTTTTAAAAAGTAAAAATTCTTTGTCAGTTATTTGTCCAACCACGTTCACTGCCTCTCCAGTCTAAGCCAAAGTTTCAAAGATGCCATTATGTCATCACTCTATCCCTCCCTGTGCATGGAATATTTTGTTTTATCTGGTCCTTCCTCTAAGGAAAAGTTATGAGTATAAAGTGCCTTAAAGAACCCCCGTAACAGTTCAGCTCTCTAGGGAACCAGAAGAGACAATCAGGAGAACTAACACTGGAAGAGTCTGCATGGAACTTAAAAAAATAATTTCAGGCTACATGGGCTCTATGATTTCTTGACTATCATTTCCTATTACAACCACTACAGTTAAGTTATACGTGTGAATCTGTGTCACTGATACAAAATTTATCCTATTCTTGTCTCTCATTAATACTGACATCACTCCCACTCCCTGAGTAAGGAAATCCACCACACCAAGATATCTTGTATGTAAATATATTAAAACATAAACAATATTCTGCTTTGTTCTGAAGCTGTCATTATTTCATCTTCAAGACAGAAATTCTTTAAAGGCAGGAAAATGATGCTTTTTCCCCCACCGAGCCTGAGACAGCCTTGTACTCAAGACAGTTTCCCTTGCGGATGCCTTCTGATCAAACTTTTGCTCTGTCCTTAGACTCCTTAGGATGTGTCAAGTTCTCCAGCTAGAAAATAATTCCTTTTGAAATCTTTTCTTATACATCACTGACCCCTCCTTAATCTTAATCTTAACCATTTAACACTGCTGAGAGAATGGACCAGAAGCACACCAGCTGGAAAAATGTCATTCCCACTCCTTATGATGACATAGAAAGTCTACCGAGTGCTCAGTTCTGTCAAAGAAACACTTGGAAAACAGGAGGTAGGGGTCTCTGCTACGGTCTTGCTGTCCAGAAGGATGTGGGACAAAGCGGAAAGAATTTAAGACTGTCACGAGTAGGCTAATGCCTAGGAAAGATTTTGCTAGAAGCAGAACACCCACTGTTGGTTTCATACTAGCAACACAGAGATGTCCATAGCGTGACAAGATGTGGACCTTACTTTGCCCTCATCTGCTCCCGCTCAGCACAGGACAAGGGACTGACAGGAGGGGCCGGAGGGGCGACTAGAAGGCTCGACCCGAAAGGAGATGGGAAACCTCTAGAGTCTTTACAGGGCAGTGACAAGATCATGTTGCGTTCTGAGAGCCAAGTGGGAACTGGAAACGAAGCACAGAGGAGGAAGGGAGGCGACTGAAGAGAAGAAAAGGCGCAGACGAAGGACGGGTTGCCAGGACGTGTCCGGGAAAAGGAAAGAAAGACTCGATAATGGATCTGGGGTAAAGGCAAAGCTGCCGATGAGCTCAGTCTGGGGCAGGATAACCTCTCAGGGACTGTCCAGTGGAGCCCGGGGTCAGGGCGAGAGGGAGAAGGTGCGGCCTGAAGGAGGAAGCGAACATCAGCAGGAGCCTAGGGCACTCAAGACTCCCCTTCAAAGCTTCTCAGCGCCCTCCCTCAGCGGGCTTCCCTCTTCCCAGCCTCCCCCTGCTCGCCCGCTGACCGAATGAGTTGAGAAAGTCTGCGATTTTCTTGATGCTGCTGGTGATGACCTCAATGTACTCCCGGTTCGCCCAGTCCTGGTGAATCTCCCGCTGCACCGGATCCTCTTGTCCCGCCATGGCTGCTGCCTGAGGAGGCGCGACTGCGCAGGCGCCTCGACCCTCCAGGCCGCCAGGGCGCCTGCGCCGCTCTCCCCACCCTTGCTTGGGCACCCACGAATCCTAGGGCCTTGTGGCGCGCCTGCGCATTGTCAAGTCCTCGGTGGCGTCTTCGCTTTGCTCCCACGCCCCTGAACAGACCCGCCCCAAGCCGACAAGGAAAATAGGGTGCGCAGACGCAAAGATCCCCTCAATTACCCACCTCCGTCTCTGGCGGTTATGGTCGTTGCGGGGGGTGGGGGGCGCATGTGGCCGCATTCACCCCTTCTCTCAAGTGCTCCAAAGTAAGCTTGCGAGCTATATCCAAACCAAGCTGGGCATAGCCAATTAAACCACATTAAATACAAATCATTTTTAAAATGCCTTTTAAACAACAGAACATGATGTACCACTTCGCAATTATCAAATGAACACAATGTTATTTTTTTCAGTTATGAAGAGGCTGAGAGGAAATCGGTAAAAGTCGAAATTAGCTGATCACAGTGTAAACTGACAGTCTCTTCAGAAGGAAATTTGTAAATTGAAAGCAAGAGCTGTACACATTTTCAAAGTTTTGAAATATTTAACAAAATTATTGAAAAAACACTTTCAGCGCAGAGGTGTTCTTTGAGATAATCTGTTTTTTAAAAATCTCAACAGTTGGGGAATGGCTAAACATTGGTATAGCCACTCAGAGCAGTATTATGTAGTCATTTAAATGCTAATCAGGAAAAATACTATGGCAGCATAACAGATGATAAATTGAAACGGAAAACAAAATACACTTTTTTAAAAAACTGCAACTATGCAAAATTATTCAAGAGGAAAATAAACTTACTGGGGTAAAAAGTGGTAAGTTAAAATATTTTCTCTTCCAAGATTCATCATTCTCTGTCCCTTTCCCCTCTCTGCCACCAACTTTCTCCAACTCTCTCCACTTCTCTCTCCTTCCACAGGGACACACATACACACAGTGGGCATCTGACAATCCTTGACAAGTCCCTCAAGACTATTTGGTCTTCCAAACCAGGGTCTCAGCCTGACCCCATCCCGAAGATGCCCAGTCTCTCCCCTTCAGCTTCACCTAGGGTCACACAAACCCGACAGCTGTTTGCGCTGTGTTCCGTGGGTTCACAAAGTGCATGGGCGGTTTCTGGATAAGGGAAGGCAGGTGGGCCATTAGTTAATTCTTCCTACAAATACTGCCCCCTGCCAGGCACTGATAGTCAGGCACTGTGGATATAGGAGTCAACTGGGTAGACCTCCCTTCCCCCAGCCTTAAAGAGTAATTGTTTGCAATGAAGTTAAAATGTAGCCAAATCACTCTTTTACTAAGGTGGAAGTGTCAGTTTAGAGCTGACTCCCTGGAAAAGACTCTGATGCTGGGAGGGATGGGGGGCAGGAGGAGAAGGGATGACAGAGGATGAGATGGCTGGATGGCATCACGGACTCGATGGATGTGAGTCTGAGTGAACTCCGGGAGATGGTGATGGACAGGGAGGCCTAGCGTGCTGCGATTCATGGGGTCACAAAGAGTCGGACACGACTGAGCAACTGAACTGAACTGAGAAGGAGAATCTTCCTTTTTGAAGTTTAACAGAAAGCAAAGTTTTTGGTTGGGAAGTCAAGGAGAGATGTATTTTTCTCCATCTTGACAGGGGGGCACCTGTCTGGGTCCTTGCACTGGGATTAGTCAATGCAGCCACAAAAGCATTCAGAACTCGGGGTAACTCAGAGCAGCGTTTAAAGGGTAGCGCTTACCTTTTAATACTAACCACAGCTCCCCGCTCCCCTGACATTTATGCAGGCAGGTTCCTGGCCAGTCTTTGAAATGGGCTCCGTAGTTCTCTCTGACCAGATAGATCAAAGGCACATCGCTGTGGCGAGGTGGGGAAGAGGTGGAGGGGAACAGAATTCGGTTCAGCACTCCTGAAGGCTGAATCCCGAACCAGGTGTTCCAGTGAGATGGGAACTCCGAGCGAGCGGGGCGCTTCGATACCCCTCTCACCGCGCCCCTTCCGCGGTTCGGGCTCTCCCAGCTCCCCCCCCCCCCCCCCCCCACCGTCACCCCGCCGCCACGGTCCTGGGTCACAAAGGTTGTTGCCAAGCACCCGGTGGAGAAAAGATGCAGCCAGGGAACAGCCGCCGCCACTCTGGAGCGTGAGGCCCGCGGAGTTCAGCAGGTGAGACCACGGCCCGGATGGTGGGACCGGGCCCGGGCTCCCACCACCACCTCCACCTCGGCCAGATCCATCTGGCCTCTGCCCTGGGGTAGGGATCCCCGGGGGACAAGCCCCTCTTCTGACTGGGAGGGGTAGCCTGCTCCTCTCAGGGCAGCTCCAGCCCCTTGGGATCCCAGTTCATAAGGACCTCAGCTGCACTTTGACGCTGTCTTCCCCGTTCCCAGGTGCGGAAATGAAGGGACCAAGTTTCTTGACATGGGAGGAAGGGTATGAAGGGAAAATCTTTGGGGCTAGAAGCAGGTGTTCCCTACCTGGGAGCTCTTAAGAGCAGCTTGAACAGACTGACTAGGTTCAAATCCTCCTTAAGTGGATGATGGAGACACTCCTGGCTGGTAGGAGTGAGTGGTGAACTAGCTTTATTTGATCCTTATGTAAAAGTGGTGTAAGGGACCTGGGGTCAGACTCCCTCTTTCACCCCATGTTGGTTCTGCTGAGTATTTCGGCTGGACATTTGATAAAGTCTTTTCCCTCTGGCCCTATTTACTCTCAAGAGACAAGGAAGAAGGACTCCTGGATTTTTTTTTTTCCGTATCATATATTCAGAGTTAACACTCTCCACCCCCACCTTGCCTTGATGGGGTACCAGAGCAGCCCTGATCCTGGATGTGTGCTCTTAGAGTCAGAATATCAAGTACCAGAAGCCTTTCACAGGCTGTTTCGAACAGATAACTATCCCTTGGTTGTCACTTTCTCATCCTAAGGCAGTCCAGATATTTGAACACAGTATGCACAAAAGCTTGCATACCTCAGGAGAAACATTCCCAGCTGGAGGAAATCAACAAATCTTCTTTCTACTAACCACTGTCAGGGGCAGGTCTTCTGTTTCAAATGTCACCAACAATTCTCTTTTCAAAACAAAACTTCACTGTCTCACAAACTATGGTGAGGGTGTCAAAGTTCTCCTGGGCATTACTGGGTGGGATGGGATCCCATTTGCTGCTACCTTTGTGGAAGAATAGTGAAGATACAGAGAAATACACTTGACTAGAAAGAAAAGAGTCTGCCATGCCCCTTATCATAGTAGGTAGGTGCTGAATAAATGTTACATCGCTCTTGAACTCAGTGAAATCCTTTATATACTGACAATTTTAAAGTAGAAAGATGAAAAAAAAAAAGTAGAAAGATGTAAAGTCTAAATTCTATTTGGGTAAATTTTGAGTTAGCAACATATCCTCCATGCCTTTTCCTTTATCTTCAAAGAAGAAAGGAAAAAATCTCAACCAGTGGGTCTTTCACAGATAAGAAAAAAAACAAAGACAAAAACATACCCAGTGAAGTGAAAGTCGCTTAGTCATGTCTGACTCTTTGCGACTCTATAATTCTGTATAGTCCATGGAATTCTCCTGGCCAGAACACTGGAGTGGGTAGCCATTCCCCTCTCCAGTGGATCTTCCCAACCCAGGCTTCGAACCCAGGTATCCTGCATTGCAGATGGATCATTTACCAGCTGAGCCACCAGGGAAGCCCAAGAATACTGGAATAGGTAGCCTATTCCTTCTCCAGCGGATCTTCCCGACCCAGGAATTGAACCAGGGTCTCCTGCATTACAGGCGGATTCTTTACCAGCTGAGTTACCAGGGAAGCCCAAAAAACACATAGGAGAACCAGAAAAATCTTTAAAAACTAAAAACGGACCAGTCCTGGGAACTTTTTCCCCTCCTGCCTGGTGTAATTCCTCTGAGGTGCTGTATAAGTACCTCAGGGCTCTGAGAGAGCCGGTCATTTGTGTCAAAAGAGGTTCTGATCTTCTGACTGTCCATAATTAAGAATAGTAAAAGCTGAAGTTCCTTAAAGAAAAAGTATAAGTTCTCAAACTGTAAGGCACATCAGACTCCCTTGGAGGCTTTGTTTAAGTGCAGAATGCAGGGGACCCAAGAATCTGCATTTCTTCCATGTTTCCACAGGATGCTTAAGGCACCAGTCCCAGAATCATACTTTGAGAACCAACGGTATAAAGTACATGTGATTTAGTCACAAATATCTGGTGAGCTAGGCCTTCCTGAGCACCCATCCACAAATAATGTCTCACCGTGGAGTGCCAGCAGCCTCTGCCACCTGAGAGGCACAGATTCTGTCTTTAGCAGTTATCAACACAGCACAGATCCTAATACCAAGCAGGGCTACTCTTTTGGACAAACCCATTTCCTCATCTGTACCATGGGTAAAAACCTACCTTCAGAGGCTTGTGATTAGGTTTAATAAAGTACACACAGCAGTTACCAGATTCAATACTTGTCACTATCCTCTACTGCCCTTTATAGAATTACTTGTATCCTAACAAGTACTGGAATCTGTTCATGAGAACTAAAGAGTAAGGTAAAGTTAATACTGAGACAGAGATGTGAATTTGAACAGCCCTACCCTGTTAGCCTTTCCCTAACAGCATGCTAGGGAAATTCCATGTTCTGATTCCTCTCCTCTAGGACTGTCAATGGCAGGATACCAGCTCTGGTCACCATGGACCCCACTGGATGAGAGCTTCCAATGGCTGCGGCATACAACACCTACCCCTTCCTCCAAGCACCCCTTTAGGGCTTCCCCCTGCTTTCCACATACCCCTTCTGACCTTGAAGTGCAGCTGTGCTTTCAAGAGGTCACTCTAGTCCTAGACAGCCCATTCCTGGAGCCTGGGGTGAGTCCCAAGTTGCCCTGTCACACGTCAGAGCTCCGAACCATGAACAACAAGAAAGGGCTGGTCAGGAAGCCTCAGCCTGTCCGCCTCAGTGGAGTGGATTCTGTCTTTGGCAGGGTCATCACGGCTCAGCCACCAAAGTGGACTGGGACCTTCAGAGTTTCAGACAAGTCAGCCTTCTGCAAAATCATTAGCCGGGAGCACCAGTGGCCCACTGGACTTAAGGAACCTCAGATTCAGATGACAGTGACCATGTGCAAACAGATGTTACGCTCCATCCTCTTGCTGTATGCGACATACAAGAAGTGCACCTTTGCCTTGCAACATTCCAAGTAAAGGGTCCCATCTGATCCCTGTTCCTAACACCATGTCTTTCGCTATGTGCTTGAAGCTTACGCAGAGCTGTCCCTGCAAAGGAAACTGTGCTTGCCCCAGCTATTTTGCTTTTCAGTCAGGCAGTGACAATTCAGGAGCCCCTCTCCTCCCTTTCCCTCCAAAAATGGGCCAGTGACTGAGCAAGGGAGGAGAACATTTCCACTGTAAAGCTGAACAACCATTTGAAAGAGAGTCAAACTAGCACTGACATGTACATGTGATAAAGAACCATTAAACCATATATACCAATGAGCCTACTGTGAACTCATTTCAGCACTAAAAACCACAATGAGGTGGAGAAACAAAGAATGTCAAGGACGGAAATTATGGATTCCTACATACATGAGGATGAAGGGGTCAAAAATGTGTATGTAGGTCAATGATTAAATAACCTCCCCACCAAAAAACAACATAAAAGCCTAACCAGCCACTCCCTAACATTACTGGAGAGTATGAAAGTAGGTAGAAATATTAACAGATATTAAATATTAACAGTCTGGCACTGAAATAAGAGCAGAAGACATGAAGAGTTCCCCGTTTTAGTTGAAGTATATGCTTAATGTTCTATTTTTAATCAACTACAAGTAATTTTGTAGTTTTCTTGTAACTAGATTATACGTATAACTCAGAATAATGTGGAAATAAAAATTATTTATGCAAAGTTAACATGAGTTGGATACTGCCCTTTTCACCTTTGTCTGATATGTCTACATAACCACCAAAAAATTTAAAATGCAGCCAAACATGTGACTTTCTTTGAGCACTAAAAGAAATCTGTCACTCCTCCAAAAAGATCACAAATGTGTTTTCATCTCAAATAAGACAGTCCTTTTAATAGGGAACATATGATTTTAATTCTCCATTATTTCTCTGTACAAACTCCAATTCAGTCCCACCTATGAAGGAAATTCCAAAAGGTAGCTGAGGCAGAACTTAGAATTTATTTGAAAACTGGTACAAAACTAGCTCCCAAAGCCTAGAATTATGACTGTTCTTCCGTGTTCACCCAAATGGGTAAGCAATGCTATGTTTGTCTTTAACATAGTAGACATTAAGCCACTGTCTTTAACGTTAGTAGACAATCCATGAAATCCACAATTGAGTTGATTCAATAGAACCCCCTCTTTAAGGACAAAATAGGATGCTTGCAGTCAGAAAGGCAGACTGGCAGCATCTGTAACCCTGAACACTGTGGTGAGTGGCTGGCAAAGACAGGGAAGGAGCACCTTTCTGTAGCCTAATCAGAGTCGTCATCACTCTCATCTTCATCACTCTCTCGCTCCTTTTCTCCATCACTTGCTTTATCTTCTTCGCCACCCTAAGAGGCAAAGGATAATTATTTGAGGTCATCTGAGCAACCCCATGGCTTGCAACACTGCTCCCACAGCATGTACAACTACACTGTTTCACTGTTAAAACCAATGATAGGTTTAAACCATTCTTTTGAGAAAAGAATCAGAGGCTGCCCCATTCTCGTATCATGGCCTTGAAGCCAAGATGATAGAGGGAGCCATCTTGATACTGACTTAGGCCATTCAGCAACCCAACCATGTGTGATTTTTAAATAAGCCCACAGCCCTCTAGCACTACAGCAGGTATGTGACAGAGGAGTAAAATGGGCTTTCAGTATAGAATGAAATGTTGGTTAAATTCAAAATGCAATAGGAATCCAGCATAAGATTCTCTCTGATCTGCAAAATCTAATCTGAGAGGTTTGCTTAGGACAAAACATCAAAGTAATAGAATATTGTCTGCCTCAAACTTTTTTATGAGGACAAGGTAGAGGTAGTCGATACAAATAAAACAGAGAACCATGTAATAAAATAATTTTTCATACTAAGTGATCTTTTTGCAGCCTCAAATGGCATTACAAATTGTATCCAGAGCAGGGTTCTTAAATCTGAGATTCTCGATATCTATAACCTGCCCAGATTGTAAGAACTTTTATAAATACATTTTTCTCTGCTTTAAAATCCAAACAGCAGCAGGAGGAGCCCAGGAGAGCGTAAGGACTGCCACTGTGATTTCAGTCCTCCGCGGTGCAGCTTTCGGTTCTGGCTTTGGCTTTTACATCCCTATTTTGCATATTCAAACAACATGCTTAAATGGTTTAACTCATTCTTCTCAACACTCACAAAACACTTTGACCTCTTCCTATCTCCCCTCAAGAGTGATTATAACAGTGTGTGTGTGTGTGTTTTCTGGCCCTCACAGAATTCACCTAAGTGCAGAAGCCTTTTTTAGAGGGAACAGAGATGGCCACAGAAGGAAGTAATCATAAACTTGGGCAGGAGAAGTCCTGCACGCACCTCTGCTCCTTGGCTCTCAGAGACCTGGAATGATGTCTCACCCTCACTCTCATTTGCAGTGCTCTCCTGGGAATTCTGGGATATAATCTCTTCACCCTGAATGTGAATGGGCCAAGACAAATGGTGGGTTATAATGATCACACATGGGTCTCAAGGGCAGAAAGGCTCAAGTTTATAGGCAAGGCAAAGAAAGTCATTCAAACATGATCAAACATAGACACCAACCTGTGATCCAGCAGCTAGAGAAGTGATAATCAACCCAAGGCTTCTGAGATGCTTCTGGCTCTCACACAGTATGTAGTTTTACAAAAGAGTCATCTTTGTATTCTAGTATCATACTAGTTTTACAAGGCTAGATTGTACTGGTGACTCTTTCAGGTAATGCTCAATACGATTCTAAACTTTCTCAAATAGCTTAAACTATGTGAACGTGAACATCAACACATCAACTATATACAGGGCTTCCCTGGTGGTCCAGTGGTTAAAAATCTGCCTGCCAACGCATGGGACACTGGTTCAATCCCTGGTCTGGGGATATCCCATATGCCTCAAGCACGTGCAGCAATTAATTACTGAAGCCCAAGACCCCTGGAGCCCAAGCTCCACAATAAGGAGCCACTGCGGTGAGCAGCCTGTACAAAGCAACTAGAGTAGCCCCTGTTTGCTGCAATGAGAGAAAGCCCTCAAGCAGCAACGAAAACACAGCACACCCAACAATAAAAATAAATAACTTCTAAAAATTGAATCTAAAAAAAAAAAATCCACACCAATCACAAATGGCCATTTAGAGGCTGAAAGATAGTATACTAAAATGGTTTAGGAATACCAAATCTGGATGAAGACTGTTTGGACTCAAACCCTTTCTCCACTCATATTGCTGAATGGCAAGTTACTTAACCTCTCTGAGCTTCAATTCTCATAGTAACAAGAGTATCTACCTAATAACACTGATGTAAAGAAAGGAAGCTAACTCTCTGGGGATTATTTTCATGTATAAATTATGAGACTCATATTATAAACATGAATGAGAAGGGCTTGGGCTATATTTGAAAAATGGTGTTACACCAAAGAAATAGTATAAACAATACAAGATTTCAGCCCGTCAGTCAGACAATTGAAAGAACTAAGAAATGCTTACTTGTTAAAATCAGTCAGAAAAAAAAAATCAGCACAGAGAATAATTTCAGGAATAGAATAGACTGGTTTTAGAGTGAAAAAAACAAAACTAAACAACAAAAAAAAGTTTTTCCATAGTTGTAGAAAAAGGTTTTCCTGATCTGCTTCTCTGAGGCCTTTCTTATTAATACATCAATGGTATGTTTTGGTGCCTCTGCTGCTGCTGCTGCTGAGGGGTGCAACTTGCAACCAAGGCCCAAGAGCAAAGTAACCTTAAGAGCTAAACAGTCACTTAAGAGAAAAGCAGTTTTGAGTATTGAGAGAGTGGAGCTTAGGTCACCTTCCTTAGATACTTTCCAATGCTCTCACAAAGAACAGAAGAAAAGAGAAGAGAAGAAGATTATCATTGGCAGGGTCCCAGGCTTACCTGCAAGTCCCGATTTTTAAGATTGCCCAGCCAGAAAGCCTCTCTGCAATTGTTGAGGATAAGCATGGCTTTCACTCGGCAAACTAACAGTTCCAGGGTCTTTTTGAGCAAAGGCACATGTTTGGTGAGTTTTGTGTCCTGGCGAATCTGAATGGAAACAAATGCAACCAATTCATCTGCATTTATCATTGTGCTTTCACGTTTCCTATACAGAAACTTTCGAACTCCTAACACCCTGAACACTCAACAAGAGCATAAGCCCTGCCGGTATAGACCAGAGACACATTCCCCAAATAGTAGTCTGATAGAGTACTCTGGAAATTCTCCAAGACAGGCTTCAACAGTATGTGAGCTGTGAACTTCCAGATGTTCAAGCTGGTTTTAGAAAAGGCAGAGGAACCAGAGATCATATTGCCAACATCCATTGGATCATAGAAAAAGCAAGAGAGTTCCAGAAAACATCTATTTCTGCTTCATTGACTATGCCAAAGACTGACTGACTGGATCACAATAAACTGTGGAAAATTCTGAAAGAGACAGGAATACCAGACCATCTGACCTGCCTCTTGAGAAACCTGTATGCAGGTCAGGAAGCAACAGTTAGAACTGGACACAGAACAACAGACTGGTTCAAATAGGAAAAGGAGTACGTCAAGGCTGTATATTGTCACCCTGCTTATTTAACTTCTATGCAGAGTACATCATGAGAAACACTGGACTGGAAGAAACACAAGCTGGAATCAAGACTGCTGGGAGAAATATCAATAACCTCAGATATGCATATGACACCACCCTTGTGGCAGAAAGTGAAGAACTAAAGAGCCTCTTGATGAAAGTGAAAGAGGAGAGTGAAAAAGTTGGCTTAAAGCTCAACATTCAGAAAACAAAGATCATGGCATCTGATCCCATCACTTCAAGGCAAATAGATGGAGAAACAGTGGAAACAGTGGCAGACTTTATTTTTGGGGGCTCCAAAGTCACTGCAGATGGTGGCTGCAGCCATGAAATTAAAAGATGCTTACTCCTTGGAAGGAAAGTTATGACCAACCTAAACAGTATATTAAAAAGCAAAGACATTACTTTGCCAACAAAGGTTCATCTAGTCAAGGCTATGGTTTTTCCAGTAGTCATGTATAAATGTGAGAGTTGGACTGTAAGAAAGCTGAGCATTGAAGAATTGATGCTTTTAAACTGTGGTGTTGGAGAAGACTCTTGAGAGTCCCTTGTACTGCAAGGAGATCCAAGCAGTCCATCCTAAAGGAAATCAGCCCTGAACATTCATTGGAAGAAGGACTGATGTTGAAGCTGAAACTCCAATACTTTGGCCAACTCATGTGAAGAGCTGACTCATTTGAAAAGACCCTGATGCTGGAAAAGATTGAAGGTAGGAGGAAAAGGGGACGACAGAGGATGAGACGGTTGGATGGCATCACCGACTCAATGGACGTGAGTTTGAATAATCTCCAGGAGCTCGTGATGGACAGGGAAGCCTGGCATGCTACAGTCCATGGGGTCGCAAAGAGTCGGACACGACTGAGCGACTGAACTGAGCTGAACTGAGAGCACTCTGAAGAGAATGGTAGCTGTCCTTTAAGCTAAAGCAGCTTAGAAGACATATCACCAATACCTCTCAGTTCCTTATCATAATCTCTCATTGATCAATTAGCAATGAATTTACCTAAAATATTCTTGAACACATATTATACTGACATTAATCAATAGAAAGTAACCCTTTTTAGTGGAGGGAGTCCTTAAAATTCCACTGTTCAGCACCTTAAAAACTTAGAAGCAGGGGAGGAAATGAATGACAGGCACTGGGTGGAAGAATCATAGGCTTGCCAATGACTTCACAATTCCACAGTTCTGTGCCCCTTCAGACAAAAAGTGACAAGGGCTCAACTGTACACTTTAAGTGGAAAAGTCCTTGAATGCTAAAATATTCTCAGAAGAGACAGATGTGTTCCTTGACTAGGAAATAATACAGCAGAAAAGCTCTAAAAACAGCTGCTTTTAGAACTCCTCGTCTCCAGTAGAGTCATCACTTCCATAATACTCCTCCTACCCAGAGTATGGTACGTAGTTACACACCCGCCAACATTCTCTCACTAAAGAAGAGGCCCTAGAAGAAACAGGGCTATGGAGTTTGAGTCAAATTTCAGATGCAAAATTTCCCTCGCGATGATTACCCAATCTCAGCCAGCAACTGAGGCTTTGACCACTCTGATAAACTGCCGTTGGACAGACATAGCCTCAGAAATAAAGACTTAAGAAGGGTAAAAAAGGAAGACGGCACCACAGACTAAACCAACAGTTGTGGCCTGCTTTCCCTCTTACCTTGGAATGCCCACACAGGTGATGAAGCAGTCTCGTGCTCAGCTGGAAGGCTTCCAGTAAGCTCAGAACATCTTTCTACAACCAACAACATGCACAAATGCCAAATGAAACATTCTCATTTCATTTTACGTGCAAGATATCCTTGCAACCAAGAGTACCAGAGGATCAAGCCTCAGGTTCCAGCCATAGATGGATAATCATCTCTTTTTCAAACTGAGGTAGTGCTGATTTAAAAATTTTACAAGTTGCAGGTGTACAACACAGTGACTCATAATTTTTCAAGTTTACATGGATTTGGCCCTCAAACAGAAGGAGGAGTACTCACTGGCTGTCCTCCCTCTTTCTCTTTCTGAGCTATGCGGGACCAGCCAAATATTATGAGAGTGTTCTGCAAAGTTCAACTTGGTAAATATATGCAAGAAATCATCTCCTGACTTGTCTGGCGGTCTAGTGGTTAGGACTCCGGGCTTACAGTGCAGTTTATGACACAAATGAGTTTTCTTTCCTTTTTTGGTAATTCCTGATATCAGACCCAGAGAAGTACACAGAAACAAATGACACACTAATATGTGAGGTCCTGGGACTGCAGTAGCATAATAAAATCAGGCTTAAAGAAACAACCATCCTCAGCTCTGGAGCAGAAGTCGGGAGGTGGGTCCACTAGCGAATCGTCAGTCCTCCATAGGCGTCTCTGGGAGAGCTGGTGACCAGAGGCGCCTGCGTCAGTCTGTGGCCAGAGCTGGGGTGAGGGGGCTGTCCCCATGGCTGCCTAGGAGCCACTGTGGACAGACTTTCTGAACCACTACACAGAGCATGCCTGTGCTCTCTGCTCTCAGTTCTTACCCGGTGTTTTCTAAAACTGAAGTCTAGGAGCGGCATACACTGCTTCAGAAATGCTTCCACAAAGAGACGCCCATACTGAGGAAGAGAAGAAAAGCTGGTGAGGACCTCTCGCTGAGGTCTTTTGTGGAAAATGCCCCTGCCTGAGACAGCATAGCATTTCCCAGACCAGAGGGTTTATTTTCTTTTATATGTAAAAAATAAATCAGAAAGGGTTCAAAAGGTTAATCCAGAGAATACAGCTTAATGCAAAGGCTAAACAGGCCTGTTGCGTCCTGAGTTAAGCAGCCTTACCTGCCGCACACACAGTCAATGTGCGGGGCATTGCTCAGCTTGAGAATGAGGGCACAGAGGAACTGAGGGGAGCCTCAGCTCCCAGAGGACAACTTACTCTCAAAAGGAATAAACAGGGTAGAGCTGAGGAAGCACACGACCAAATGCCCAATTCACCCATCAGGAAAGGGACTGCCCCCTCTCAACCATCCCTCACACTGGCACCAGTGGGGGCTGTGAGGAAAGAGGAAGCAGCAGCCAGGAGACAACAGTATGGGGCACCATCCACCGGAAGGAACCGCTGGGAAAGGGGAGAAGCATTCTCCCTGCTGCCTTCCTTAGCTCTTAACCCAATGTGTTTATCACCAAATCTAGGGCTAATCCAGGATATCCCCCTGGAGGATACCAGAAGGCCAGCTCCCACATCGATGAGGCCACCCACGGGCTTTAAAAAGAGGACTCACCCACTCCTCCTTCCCTCCTGTTGACTGGGAAGGAATGGCAGGGAGTGACTACTGCTCCTTAAGCCAATCATCCTAGTTCTAAGTTTTCAAACTCATAGGAAAATTGACTTCTCTGGGTTATCCAATTAATATAGGAAAACATATCCGTGGTCTCTTCTAGACTACCTATCAGCAGAGATTCTGGAGACTGGCTTGTGGGCAAGGTATTAAGCAATTCCACTCAGCTGACCCAAAGGAAGAATAAACACTAAAGAGGGCCCAGGCTATTGCTCACCTTCAAACATGCAAACAGAACAGGACGACTATCAAACACCTGGAAAGATGAAGGACAAGAAACCAGAGCTGAGATCTGCTTCTCTGAGCTCCCCAGCCTCTTCCCCACTGTGCAAAACACAGCTCTGAGTGTTGTACAGACGTCTAAAATGAAGGAGGCACATCAACATGTCAACAAATCAATCACAAAGAATGAAGTAATCACTATAACTGAAGTTCAAGAAAGGGAAGAGGGGAGCATAGAGGAACAAGGAATTGATTCCAACAGGGAATGTTAAGAAGATGGCATTGCAGAGATGCCAAACCTTGATGGGAAACCTGAAGAAAGAGGCAGAAAGGAAAGAAAAACATTCTAAGCTGGGAGAACAGTCTGGGCAAAATCATGGAGTCGGGGAGAGCAGAGTGTACATGAGGGATAAAGAAGGCATCCAAGTTGGAAGATGGAGACCACGGGGAATATGCTCCGATTCATGGTGTGTTGAGAGCATGGGGGAATGACCGGGGGAAGGAGTCATTAAATAGTAAACAGTATGGCACAGACTGGAAGAAGGAAGGCAGAGAAGGGAAAGACACTGCACAGGAAGCAGGGAGGTGCTATCCAGGATGGGCAGGGCACAGGGATAAGATGGGGAAACAGGTGCCCAACAAAAGGTGGGGAGGAGCTGAGAGGGCCCATTTTGGAAGTCAGGCCCCTTGGCAGTTTCTGCAGTTAGCCAGTGAGATGGAACAGGGAGCCTCTCCATACTCACCTTTATCAGGTTGATGAGGATACTGAAGTCTCGAACAGCCATGTTCCAGTAGAGGAGCTTCTCTTCATGAATCTAGGGGCAGCCGAATATACAGGCATCTTTGAATTGCAGCCAAATACTTCTTTTACCATGTTCCCACTAATATATGGTTCTTGAACTACAGAGCTATACAGAGATTTAAACCACTTATCCTCCTAAACAGATGTGGCAACCAGTGAACCCACAAGACGGTTTGGAGGCCTGCATATATGGTATCACTGGGGTACCTTATTGAGACTTTTTAAGAAAACAACTCCTCTTCAATAACTTACAAGTAGGAAAAAGCCTCTGCAACATATCCCTGTAGTTTCTCTGATTCCCTAAGCAAGCTCTTGCTCCCAGCAGGCTAGCTCTGTTCTGGTTAGCAGGTTGCCAAGGCCTAGGACCATAGCATCTGAAACAGGCTTGTTAACCTCATGCCAGCTCACAAGTTGCAGCTGGGTACATGAGGCGGCAACCAAAGATATTTTTTCCAGACTAGGTCTGTGGAGTCCAAGGTTATCCCCAGGAAGTAGCCAGGGAAAACAGCTTAATTCTCACTTCCAACTAGAAGAAAGGACATCAAGAACTCTCTGAAAAAAGTTCTGGATCTCAATAAGTTAAAGGAAATAGCTTAGGAGAAAATTCTAGACCCAAGGAGAAGAACAACCAGAATCTTCTGAATAATCCAGAGTCTGCTTCCTGAGGTGGGACAATTTGACTCACCTGCTGTGAATCTGCTGCTGTTCCAGTCTGAAGACCTTTCACTGTCTTCTCTAGTTCAGCCATCATTACTCGGAAGAAAATGACGAACGTGGTCCTACAAGAGAAAAGTATGACACTCACACAATGATGATGCACTCATCACAAAGAAAGTCCTGGGGTGAAACCAGGGAACCCAAAGCGATTTCCCTCCCCACCTCTCGAAACATGCTTTCACTAGAGTCCACTCTAGGGGGATGTGAGAGCAGGAAGGATTTAGAAATGAGCCAAGAAGACGGCCTGTGAAACCATGGGATTAATTTCATGAAGGGAGAGTGTGGTGGCAGAGAAAGAACAGGAAAGTAGTGATCAGAAGATTAAACTTTAAGTTTCTAGTTCCAAGCAAGCTCCCTCTCTAAAGCTCATTTTCCTCATCAGTAAAAGAGGGGAAATGATATCTACCTCACAGATTCATCAGAAGGATCAAATGAAATAAGGAATGTAAGAATGCATTATAAACTATAAAGACTATATGAATATCAGATAACCACAGATACTATGAGACACAAAACCCATTAAGTGAGACACATATGGTTAGACACAATAATCACTGTATCCTTCTAAAGGTGGTTAAAATATTGGAAAAATAATTTCACATATAAAGGGTGAATGCACTGAAAAAAGTGTGGTGATTAAATACCCAATGTCTCTAAAAACTGTAACTACTGAAGTCATTCCTCAATAACATCCTTTCATATGGGCAGGGTGAGGGCTGCTTGAAGAGCGTTCACAGCAGACATTCTATGTGTTGAACAAATGACTGCACATACCTTCTGTGTCAGAGCTAGATGAAGAGTAAGGTAGTTATTTGGAACCTACATACATTAGTATGATTCTAACTTAGGGAAAGGACTAGAGGAGAGTGCTCCCTTACCGGGTCAGTGTAGGGAATGTGGAAGAAGAGGCTTCTTTAGGAGAGTTGATCAGCTCTGGAACACCAACCCCAGCAATCTCCTCTATGGCCTTCAGTACACTGTCTGTGTGCTCCAGGTAGATGCTGTATTGATAGTCACAGGAGTATGAACACATGTTACAGAATCTCTAAATCTAGATTTCTTTCTTGAGACATATCCAGGTACTAAGCTTTAAACCAACTATTAGCAATTATTTTATGAATCTATTTTTTGCTATGCCACACACTCAGTTCCCCGGCCAGGAATTGAACCCAGGGCCACAGAAGTTAAAGTGCTGAGCACTAACCAGTGGCTCACCAAGGAATTCCCAACATTTATTTTTAAAAACATAAAGATTCCAATTACTTGTCAGGAGTAAAGGAAATGATGTCTCCATTAGAAATACAGTCAGACACGATAGAAGTGATGGCTGTGTCTTAGATATGGTAGGCAATAATAAATATCTGACTCATGGGTTAACAAGGCAGGATACAACAGCAGACTCCTCCACTTCCTCTATGATTTGATTTACTAAAGCATTGACAGTATAAAACAGAACTAGAGGATCTGAAAATCCATATATTCTAAATTACGTTAATTTCACACCTATTTCACTGCTTCCAAATTATCATCAACCAAGATAAATTTCTCAGTTTTTGACCAGACAAGGGATCTGAACAGGGGCAAATGGAAGGCTATTTGGCTTGTGGACAGAAGCTGAGCCTCTTACCCAAGCAAAGCCTGGAGCTGGTCACTAGGAATGCTGCTCCTCTCTTTCTCTCCACTAGGCCATACTCGACAGAGGAACTGTTTGGCCAGGGAAGCTGTTGGTGAAACAAGACAAATTTCATTCATGGAAAATGAACTTCATTCTTGTTTTGCAGTCTTTGGGGGATGATAATTGATCAAAAACATTATTCTTTTATATTTACTATGAAGTTCCTAGGCTAACAGACAATTTTTGACAAAAAAAAAAAGCTTTCATGAGTTCCTGCTCTATTAGTCCTCCTACCAGAAATAAACCCATTTCTCTAAGATCTAACATGTCCCACCCTCTTACCCTGTCTTGACACAAACATGAACCATACAGACACACAGAGTAAAGGAATGCTGCTGGGCAGTGGGAAGTCCATCTCAGGTACTCCTTGGCAGGCCAATAAACAATAAATAGTATGGGCCTCCAAGATTCATATAAAACCCTCCCCCTTTAAGCAACAGGAATAATAAAGGTTTTGCATTTTCTTCTTGCTTTCTGTCTGTGCTGCCAATTAAGATTTATCAGTGAGATGCATTCTAAGAGCAATGTCAAAAGATAGTTAAAAAGATCAGGGATGGACCAGACTTTTCTTTACACTTAATCCTGATTTCTCCTTTCTGTTCCATTTTATTAGCTTAATGGCTTATGTTTTTCTGTCAAATGTCTCAGATACTTAAACAACAACAAAAAAAAGGATATGAATAAACAAAAGTTAAACAGCAAATCCAGCCAAGTAAAAAGTAAACTAACCACACTCAGTTTAAGCCATGTCAGCAGAGCTCAGACATAGCTCCTACTGGGACTATGTCCTTCTTGGTATAGCAAGAAGGCATATCCACAGTGAGGGAGAGATTTGCTTGTACAATTTACAAGGTTCTAGGAAGCTCCAAGTTTACTAGTCTATTCATGAAGGAAAAAAAGAGGATCCATCACCAATTTGTCTTTTATTCTCAGTAGAAGCTGTAGATTTCTCCAAAATGACCATCAAAAGTCGAATGAGATAAAGAGCACAGTGGAAACTGGGAATGCTGGCATGGAAATTCTGCAAATAATGGAAGCTCTGTCTGTAAAGAGACAATAAAAAAATAAAAAACCCACCATCACAAGTATTACAGATGTGTCTAAATCCATGAGTTACACAAGTCCACTGAAATGCCTGATGGTCTAAGCAGAATCTTCCTCATTTGCAGGTGCTTTAGTAGAACCTTCTTTCAAGATCTTATAGAGAAATGTAACTTTGTATGGAGAAAGCCAGGGTGTAGAGGCCTGACCCAGTGTATGGGATGCCAGCATTGAAGAGGGTCATATATGCCAAGATAGCCAAGTGCTAGCCTAGGCCATGCTGACGTGTGCAACCCCAGGTAAATTATTTGCTCTTTAAGGCAAGAGGCAACACACTGGGTATAATGTTTAAATTATGGGTTCATAGGGACAAGGTAAAAGGAAATGATAAAGCAGAGCTTCTGATACATGTATCATATGTAGTTAGCTTTTCATGTTCTAAAGTAATGGCAGATGAAGAAACACAATTAATCTAAAATTTAAAATAAAATCAGAGTCAACTACTGACTGACTGGTGGGAAGTAAGTCAAACAAATTTAAAAGAACTGTATTGAAAATGAAATAAGGTTCTAAAGGCAGACTGCAGACTCAGTGATGGCCTAGGCTCTCAGAGGAGGTAGGGGAAAGACCAAACTGCTCTGGGTGAAGCTGGAGTAGAGGCTGAACCCATGCTCCTTAGAGCTCCTTCTCATCTCTTGTGCTCTCAGTCTAGGCTCCTCTTCTTTCAAGACGAGGGAAGTGATAACTGACTGCTACCTAATTATCCAACCCAATTGGGAGACAGAGTAGGTACCTGGATAATCAAGAGATGACTACAGCTGGCTAGCACTTTCATCATTGTTACCTGAAAATGCAAACTTTACAGGATGAAGGATACATGAGGATTTAGTTTGATTTATTCAACAGTTTCTAAAGCTTAAGGATATATCTGAATACACAGATGAGAAAGCTCACATAAATGAGGAAAAGGCATTGAAAACACCAAGTTATCTCCAAGAAATCTTGCCTGTTTTATTCCTAGGAATTTCTTTAGATAACTTTCAGGGACATACGGTCCAACCCACCTGAGCAGCTCCTCCATGGATTGGTCATGCTCTCCTGGCTTCAGTCGGCTAGTAAGGATCCCAAGGGCTGAGTACAGTAAATTATTATTTTGAACTTGACAGAATCCACTCCTAAAGGAAAGTCAAGGAAAGGTAGCTGAGCTCAGTTTCAGGAAGATTATGTGGACAGCATTTAAGGATCCTGGCCACTATTCTGTACCATCATTAAATCAACAGAAGAAAAAGAACTAAAGTACTGAAGGTACTCAAGCGCTAAATCTAGTCACAGCTCTGAATACCAGACTAGAAGCTGAAGGGCACCCAAAACAGTCTTTTCTTAAGGATCTGTAACAGTCCTCCTCCTAGGTTTATTTCCAAGGGAAAAAAACCTCTCCTTTATTGTATTCATTTTAGAGTTAACTGTCAATCTTCTCAAAACAAACAACAAAAAAACTTTAATAATTTTGTGAAACTGCTTAAATCAATGTCTAATCCATACCAGATTAAGTCAAATCTTGACAGCTCTGTCTTCTGATTATCTTTCCTACTATCTCTTCCTTTCCAAGCCAAGACCATCACTCTAGGCCAGGCCCTTATCATCATCCCATGCATGGATCCCGTCAACATCTTTTCACTGGTCTTTTTGGCTGCCTTTCCAATTCTTAGGCCAAAAGGATTTTTCTAAAACACTGCTTTTACTATACCATGGATGTGATCATAAAACTTCAAAATTACTTCCCTGGACAACATTCAAATTCTTTCGCCTGACCTTCAAAGCCCAGCACAACCTGACCCCCTAGAACTTTCACTCCTCTAGAAACATTTCCGCATCACCAGTGGTAGTCTCTCTTCCTTTCCACAAATTAATTCTGAGGGCCTATGTTTTTTGTTTTTGTTTTTTCCTGAATAGCTTTTTTAAAGTGTAATGGACATACACTAAATTGCATGCATTTAAAATGGTGAATTTGATTCATGACTTATATACAAATCCAAGAAACCATCACCCCAATGAAAACAATAAACATATCTATTCCTCTTAATAGATTCCTTATATTCTTTCGTAATCCAGCCCTCCTTCCATCCTCCCACCCAATGAGAGGCAAGCATTGAACTGTTTTCTGTCACTACAAGATTATATACTTTTTCTAAAACTTAATATAACTAGAACCAAGTACTACATACTCTTACAGTCTTGGTTTTTATTCAGTATAATTCTTTTTTCATCCATGTTGTTGCATTTAGTATTCTACCACAGAGAGACACTACAATTTGTTATCCATTCACCATTTTATGACTTTTTAATTGTTTCCAATTTGAGGATATTACAAATGAAGTTCCAATAAATATTCATATACAAGACTCTGTGCAGACATATGCTTTCATTTCTCTTGGATAAATTACTACTTTTACTAGCAGTAAAATGGTTGGGTGGTATGGTGGGTGTATATCTAACTTTCTGATGAACTGCCAAACGGTTTTCAAAAGTGAGTATACCGTTTTACAGTCACAACAGCAGCATGTGAGAGCTCCAATTACTCTATGTCCTCACCAGCACTTGGCAAGATAAGTCTTTTTTACTGCATTTGTGCTATAATATTAATTTGTATTTTCTTAATAACTAACACTGCTGCACATCTTTGCATATGTTTACTTGCCACCCACATATCTCCTTGATTAAGCATCTGTTCAAATCCTTTGTCTGGCAGTGTTTTTAAATACTGAGAATACGATAATGGCTGGTCTAGGGCTTCATAGAGCTCACAGTCCAGCAGGAAAGACAGATGAACAAATAATTATAATAAAATGTGAGAAGTTTTATCCTAAGAGTATTAGAAAAGAAGTGGGGATAAGAGAGGCAGAAAGATTTACCCAGTCTAGGGGTCAGGGAAGATGGTCCTGAGGAACTGAAGTTTAAATCCAGATTTCAAGGATGAGTTAAAAAAGACTGGAGGGTCAAGGAAGGGGAAGATCCTGGCAGAAGGATGAGTATGTGCAGCCTTCCAGGTAAATGCTATACAGGGTGCTGAAATTATTTCAGTATAACTGGAGGGCAGAGTGCACCACAGTGAGTAGAATAGCAAGAGTCAGATAATAAAACTCCTTAGAAGCTAAGTAGAAGAGACTGAATTCAAGAGAAATCTAACGGCAATCAAAACAAAGGTGGGCTAGGATACAATCAGATTTATGTTGGGAAGATTACTTTAATTGTTGTGTGAAGGGACCAAAAGAGGAAAAGTGGAGGCAGAGAGTGACCAACTGTAAAGCTGTTCTAGGTCTGGTGAGCGATAACAGGAGTCTGGAAGTAGTGGAGAAAGAGAGGACAGGTGGCCATCGAGATGCAATCTAGAAGATAAATGCAACAGGATTTTGTGATCAGATGGGGAACAGAGAAAGGGTAGAGAGAAGGAAAGGGACAAAGAACAACTCCTAGCTTCTAGCTCAGGCAACTGGTAGTGCCATCTGTCTCGCCAGGGAAAGCTGAAGGAGTGGTGGGGAGGATGAAACACGCTTTGGATGTGATGAATCTGAGCTGTCAATGGCACAGCTATAAGGAGGAGCTGAGTAGGCAGTTGGGAGTTAAATGCCTGTAGCTCAGAAATTAAATTTTAGCCCGAATTTAACCTTATCTGAGACAGCCCAGGAAACCTGTATGAGAACAGAGAGGCCAAGACTCAGCCCTGAGGAACAGAAGCATGTAAGGGACACACCTCCCTCATTTCTACTCTTGTCCATGCCGTGCCTTACAGTTTCTTCCTTTACCTCCCAAAGCCATCTACCCTCCAAGGGCCCCATCAAGTCCCACAATTTCATGAAGGCATCCCTACACACCCTGGCTTACACTGCCTGCAGCTCTTTACCACACAATCTGGAATTTATCTGCAACTTGTTGAGTAACAACTTCTGACAACACTCACCCTGGTGCTACTAGGGAAAGGGTGCCACAGCGAACTAGCCAAGAATCAGATGGCCAGATTTGTTACAGATTAGAAAAGAGCAAGTCATCTGATTTTCAAATGAGTTAATAATAGATAAAGTGTGCCAAACCAAATTAAATGATGCAGACAAAAACACTCCAGAAAGAGTAAGTGTCATATTGACATAACCTTTTGGAGTCCTTTCTTCTTTTCTACACCTCAGTGCCTTGGTGTCTGTCAGGCAGAAGCAAGGACATTCTTGATCATCTCTACCTGCTGTACTTGCCACATACTCACCAAGCAAAAAGCCCATGAAAAATCTGCAGGAGCCTCAGGTAGCAGGACGACATTATGTGGCACTCTTGACCTTTAATTCCGGGTCCATCAACTACACCATGATTCTCAGCAGTTAAGCACTACAAGGGAAAAGTGTTTTTAAGACTGTTGCTTTAGCAATTGCTCTCATTATCCTTTAAGATTTTTCAGGCAAAAATGAAATCTCTTGTTCATTTAGCAATTTCTAAATCTCTACAATGATAAGATAGGATTCTGACCTGAAAATAGTTGTGAATGTTCTCCAGATGGTTACACATGGGGTTCAGCAGTTGAACAACCCTAAACGCGATTTCTGAGGCAGATCTCTGGTGGAGATGTGAGAATCCAATATTCCGGTTTCCTTTGCTCTATAATAAATGCAGAGTTACTAGGGAAGAAACTGTTGGATAACTTCTTTGAAACTAAGAGTCTGTTATGGGGTTTAATCAAACCTTGTGCCAGAAGGTAGAGCGAAAAGAAGAAACTAGGGATATATTTTGACAGGAAACTCAACTCAGTCTTCAAATAACCAAGAGATTGGCTTTTACAGAGTACACAGTGTTTGAGAGGGGACTTCTCTGGTAGCTCAGCTGGTAAAGAATCTGCCTGCAATGCAGAGACCCAGGTTCAATTTCTGGATTGAGAAGATCCCCTGGAAAGGGATAGGCTACCCTCTCCAGTATTGTTGGGCTTCCCTGATGGCTCAGATGGTAAATAATCCACCTGCAATGAGGGAGACCTGGGTTCAATCTCTGGGTTGGGAAGATCCCCTGGAGGAGGGCATGGCAACCCACTCCAGTATTCTTGCCTGAAGAATCCCCATGGACAGAGAAACCTGGCCGGCTACAGGCCATAAGGTCTCAAAGTCAGACACAATTGAGCAATTAAGCACAGCACAGTGTTTGAGACATACAAACCCCAAATTACTAATGAGATAAAGCTCACACAAAAATAGAAATCATTTAGTCTAATAAGAATGTAGACCAAATATTAAATTCAAGAAGAATCAAGTAACTGGATATTTTAAACATTCACACCTAAAACTCTCATTTTGCTGTTCCTATCATCCATTTGCTTCCCCAGATGCTACATGCATTTGTCCATTAGATACACACTTGAGCTTGTGAACTGTTCTAGACTGCCAACTACCATGCTGAGCCTTGGACAAAGGCTGTTTGGGAAGGTATTAAAACCAAAACCCAAGCAAAGAAGAGGATTCAGGAATTCTCAGGACGTCTGGAAATATATCTTCTGTTCTGGGTGGCTTTTTGCTTTCTCGGTCTTAGAGTTCCTTTCTGAAGCAAGGTGACTGTAGGCTGGCAACCGGGCTACGACCACACCACCCAAAAACAGTGTCAGAGAAACTGACAGCTCATTCACTACTCAGACCTCTCTGTTTCCAAATCCATAGGACAGGCCCAGTGCTCCTGTCTGTATTAACCTTGAGGAAGGGGACTCTCCTGGCCACAGGTGTTAGCATGTTGTCCAGCTTCTGGGCGAGATCTTCCAGCAAGAAAAGCAGTTCAGGGGGCTGAAGTTGCACAACTTCTGCAGCCTGTTACAAGGAAGAATGAAAGACTAATTCCCAACATGCTCTAGCGATCTTCTGGGGATACAGTTTAATGTTTTTACTGTCTACAATGTGTAAAGAATCTGATCATTACCAAAAGAAAGGGGGGAAATTTCCCCCACCTCACATATCAACAAGTCAAAGTCATGCATTTCCTAAGTAAAACAAAATTTAAAATTATTAATAGGAATGAGGCAGTATAGTTTTAAATGACACACCTTTTCTCTAGAAACAAATGCCTCTGGTATATCCTTCCAGCTATGGACCAGTAATGCCTTTCCTAAATACCTTGGGATTAAAAAAAAATGACTAATTCAAGGAAATTTTGCTTTTCTCTGTTCATTAAATGATTATTTTGCATTTTCTCTCCCTGAAATGTTTCACTACTATTAAGATAAGACTGGCAGAATCATTATAAGCGCATTGCACTACCAGAAATAGAATGGGTCCAATGCAGTCTCACTTCAAATTTTTCACTTAACTGTACATTTATGGAGAATCTCCAAGTACAGGCTGATATAGAAATATTGAAAAAATAAATATTCTTATAAAAATACATATTCTTGTAAAAATCTATGGCAAAATCCACACCATTTCTTATAAAAAAAAAAAATTTTAACCTGGAAAACCTCTACCTTCTGGTGAAACCCCATATCAGAAAGTACCTTCTCTGTGTAAATGTCCTCCACTTTCAAGTTCATTATAAATACCATTCTCTCCTCAGTTTCACTGGTACCTGGTTCAGATCATCCACATAGCATGTACTACTGGTTGTCTACTTCCTTTATTAGATTATGAGCTATTTGAAGGCGAGCATCGAGCTGTATCTACTACTGAATTGCCAATGTCTAGGTGAGCGGCAAATACAAAAAACTGACTCAACAAGTATCTCATGGACACTGAACAAATATCATAAAAAAGTGAAAAGAACACTGAGTAACTATAAACCAAAATAGTGCTGCTTTATAAAAATAATCCAAACAGCTGGTTATTAGTAACCTAAAGTAAGGATCACACCATTAGCATGATCTTCTGTAATGTCTACTGTACTATAAAAAAAAAAAAACACTTAGATTTATAAACATCAAGATGATGAGGATAATTATTCATCTGCACTTTCACATATAAAGGCTTTGGAAGCCAGAGTCCAACTTCTCCTAGTGTCATGGTGTTTTCTGTGAAACAGGAAGAGAGCTGAGGAACTTCCTAAGAAGAGATTAAGTTCTGGGATCTCAGTTCTGTCACTTACTTCGGTGTGCATTTCAGTATCTAAGATGAACTTGGTCACAAGCCCACAACGCAGAATAGAGAAGACCTCAATGTCCAGCTCTCGGAAAAAAGCGTGGTAATTCTGTAATGACACTGATGTCTTTTCTTCTTTCCCTCTGAATTCCTAAGAAGTACGAGTAACCAACAGAACAAGGCTTCTATATTAATCTAATTTTAAATGAAGGTTTCAAAGTGCAATTAAGCATTTACTTTATACAAAAAGTTACACTTCATTACATTCTTTTACCAACTTTCTTTTTCCAACGTCTCAAAATATTCCTGAGACAGAGTACCCAATGTAACACTGGGATATAGGATGCATATCTAGACTCTTGGTTGGTTTCCACTTAGGGATGAACTATTAGGCAAATCAAGGCACTATGGTGTGGATCAGAAAACTGTGAACTTAAGGACCAAAAATGTGGCTTCAAACCCTTGCTGAAGCACTTATTAACTGTATAACTTTGAACAAGTCACCTAGTCTCTCTGGGTCTTAAGTTTTCTCATCTATTATATATAGGTATCAATACTAAACTTGATTTTGAGAGATTAGAGGAGTTATACATAACAAATACTCACTAAACAACAGCTAAAGAACAGAAATAACTGGGATCCATGTGGTTTAAGCAATTTCACAAACCAACTCTGTGAGTGGCACAATTATAGGAAATTGTTAAGTATCTGTATTAGGAAGCTCTACTAAGCATTTCATGTTATCTCAACTGACTGAGAAGGGAATAATCTGGGATCAGATGAGGAAAAAAGGCTAAAAGAAGTATATTTAGAATACATCCAAAGACAGAATTTGATAGTTGCTACAAGATAATTCAAAGTACTCCTGGGGTGCAAAAAAGGGAGTAATATGATCAAGAAAATAATGAGAAGAACCAGTGTGTGGTAGTGATAAATATTTCGAGTCTAAACCAACCTCTGCTACTCACAGGGTCACTCCAAGGCCTATCAGAGTTTTTTCACCTCTCCTTTCCATAACTTTTCTCTCTGTGAAATGCATAGGATAATGCTAGCCCTTGCTAATTTCACTGGGTTGTTACACACCTTCATGGAGACTCATCATTCCAATACCTTTTCCTGTTGGCTCCTCTCAGCTAGTGTAGGGTCACATTCTGAACTATCCTCCTTTGAAAGCACATCAGGGGAGGATGTCTTGCCGCCATCTGCTTTTCGTTTCTTTCCTCCTTATGTTTCAAAAGGAGAAAAGTAACTGAAATAATCAATAATCTTGTTTGCGAAACATCACTGCCTTCAAGAAAAAGACTACCTAGAGATGAAGAACGTTAATTTTATAACCCTAAGTTACAATTCATTGATAACCATGCTAAAGAAAGAGTTCAGTTATATAATCTCTCCCATTACTGATCCTTTGATGCATATAACCTCTAAGTCAATTCAACACAACACATAGGAGGACACGGAATAAGAGGAAAAGAAAATACCTGTCTTTCCTTGCATTCTGATTTTTGCTGAAACGGCCGTACTGGTATGAGGTGTTACTTCTAAAGTTTCCAAGTCAAAGTTTGCAAGGGGAGGAACATAGTCTGGGGTGACTGAAACAGAGAGCAGGAAGCTCAATGTATACCAACCATACACCACTGTTAAATTTGAATGATAATCACCCAAGTAGCTAAAACCTATTTTCCAGAACTACCAAACATGGCTGACTATCTATCAGATGCTTGCAGGTCATGTGACACTAACCATTTTGGCACAGTAAAATGGCCAAAGATAACTTATAGAAATACTGCATTGATTGATTACGGTCAACTATGGACGGAGGAACCTGGTAGGCTACAGTCCATGGGGTCGCTAAGAGTCGGACACGACTGAGCGACTTCACTTTCACTTTTCACTTTCATCCATTGGAGAAGGAAATGGCAACCCGCTCCAGTGTTCTTGCCTGGAGAATCCCAGGGACAGGGGAACCTGGTGGGCTGCCGTCTCTGCGGTCACTACTAAAGCAACTTAGCGGCAACATAAAATCATTCTAAATAAAGATATAAAGTATCCAAACAGCTAAGAACTAAAAATAAACTTACATTTAAAATCTAAAGATAGTAGCAATATTTGGTCACAGAGTAGTTTGTTTTACACACAGTTATTTAGATGAGAGCCTGAGGGAGGCTCTGTTTTCCCCAGAAAAATCAAGCTAGAACTGTAAAACAAGTTTTCTTAATGGTCAAAGGGTATCAAGAGGCCTCTCAGCTTTACTCCTGATGATGTTCAGGAAGGTAAAGGGCACTGGAAGTTTGACATCTGAAGAAGCAAAGTAATTTACAAAAGCCCAACCAGTGTTTTATATCTTGTCTTTTCTCAAACACCAAGGACTCCTGGAGAAAACAATGGGAGGAAAATGGCTGTATTCATTTTTTAAAATTTCTGTTGAGCAAACATTTTCATGTCCCACATGAATTAGGGGCAGCTATCATTGAGTCTGGCTTAAAGGCTGTCCTCTATCTCCTCACTATTGCCCAGCAGGGTTCCCAGCCAGGACCCTTCCCTCACCCGCCAAGTGCTTTTCCAGTAGTTGCTGCAGTTCTACAATGTGCTTTAACCGGGTGAGCACCTTCCCCTTCATCTCGGGCAACTTTTGCCGACAGAAGGCATTTACAACCTGTAGGAGTACAAATCATATCTGTGAACTGTTCAGATTTTAACCTCATTTGCATTATTCAGCAAGGGCTAAAAGTGCCATTCAGTGAAAGGATCTGTGAGCCTAGTGAGCAATGCCAAAGTCTTCTCAGCAAGGTGCTTTGGAGAAAAAAAGCCCTGGGCCAATATAGGAGGATCTAAATTTTAATACCAGTTTTACTTATTCCTAGTTAAGTAACAAGGCAGAACTTGTTACTTAACAGAAGTTAAGTAACTTTCTGCAGCTAGAGAGTACAACCTTTGGTGAAACAAGTCCAAGGTCTGTTACTTACTAGCTGTGTGACCTTGGCCAAATCTTGAACCTTTCTGTGCTTCTATCTCTTTATAAAATGGGAATGCGGTTGTGTGGATTAAGTGTGAATAAAGAAACTAGCCCAGCATTTGGCACATGTGTTTGATAAATTTTAATGACTTTGAACTCTCTGTAACTGCAATTTCATATGAATAAGACAAGGATAGTAATACCTACCCTGCCTGTACCATAATACAGTTGTCAGGATAAGAAGAGATCATTCAAGTGAATAAATATTCTTAGAAACAATATGCATGAGAAAGGAAATGTGATATAGATATAAGATGTTATTGTCATTTTCAATATATTTCATTATTATTGTGCATTTCATTAAGTACAAATATATTCTGAAGGATGGTGAAAACTATCTTCATTTGATCTCACTAAATCGAAATATTAAGTGCATACCTGTAAGGAGGAACAGTATTTTCACAGTGGAGAAGGTGAAGTTATTCCATGCAGGAAGCAGAATAGTGTGAAAAGGCTTGGAGGCAGTAAAGCATGGGCAACATTAAGTGAATTCTAAGCATTTTGATTTGGCTACATCAAGAGGTGCATGTGATTAGGGAAGGGTGGGACACAATCGCTGAAGAGACACACAGGAGTTAGAGGTTGGTGGACAAGGAGTCTCATGGGAACCAAGAAAATAGTTTCCTTTCTAGAGAAATTACAGACAGTAGGTGAAACGTCTCAATAACTCTGCTCACCTCTCGGAACCAGTTGAGAGTAAGAAATATGAGTGAACACAGGAACGAACGCTCTTTAACAGACATGGACTGGAGTCTCTCTCCAGGCTCCAGGTCAGTGAGGAATAAAGGACAATCTGAAAGAGAAGAACAAACATTTCTAATCTCTTTTAGTTGAAGTCAACAGAATCTGGATGCTGCCCCCAGAGCTAGGTCTCCTTCTACTAATTTCCCCCTTTAATGGGTATTTGAAGGTCAAGTTTCAGTTAGTCTCAAAAATACCCTCATACCATGCAGCATCAACAAATATAATTTAAAAGTCTCTGTGATGTTAGAAGATTCCCTCCCCTCCCCCTACAAGTACCAATGTACCACACTTCCCTAAATTTACCAAAAAAAGGTTACAAAGAAGAAACAATCTGATAACTTCATTCTATACCTAATAAACCATCAATCTCCTCCAAGCTTCCATTATGTTGTCTGTCCACACAAAGTCTCAGTAACCGGAAATAGGGAGCCAGGCATAACGGAGAAACCAATCTGGGAAGGAAAATCCATTTCTAGATCACAGTTTATAAACATATTAGTCTATATTTATAAGAGCCCGATCTTGTAATTAGCAAGTTTTGCCCAAAATAAATGTCTACTTTTAAAAACATGACAAAGAACATAGTGGATGCTCAGCAAATAAATAATGAACTGAATGGGAACAAGACACAGGTAAGAGTGAAATGTCCACGCACTAAGATAAAGTACAGGTAACACAGAAGGAAGGCACATGACTGGCAAAGGTAGACAAACACATTCCCAGGTGGGGAAAAGGAACAGAAACAAAAGCAGCCTCGCAAAGTATCTGTTGGCTGTCATGAGCCACTGCAAATCCCAATCCCAGGATCTGGGCGAAAACAAGGAGTCTGATCCATTCTTGGTAATGCATCCAAATACCACCTGTCTTGGGAGAAATCCTTTTCAATCAACTTGCCAACAGATTACAAGAACTGTGGCACTCCTTGTCAACATTCAACATATCAACAGCGGTTTTAGAGAAGAAAAAGTATACTGACTTTTGGTCTGATTCCTGCGAAGTCAGTGTACTCCCATCTTTCACAAAGTTCTGAGAGAACAACAGTGGCAGGAGGTTGATGACAATCCCATCACAACTATCGTAGTCTTCTAGTCCGTAGAGTGCTTTCACAGGAAATGGATAATCACTGTGAAGAGAACCCAGAATCTGAGGTCCCAGCATCAGGGTATGGCAACTCTATGGGAAAAACCACTAGAACAAACCAATCTTCTCTATTATGAGGAGAAGTGAGAAAGAACAAGTGGGGAATCTTCTAGCAATCCTGGAGCTGGAACTGCTGGGGTGTTGGGGTTGGGAGGAGGGAAGTTGGAAGAGTAGGATAGACTTGGACGAAGTCAAAGACATTCTGAGATTGGTACCAGCTACCAACATAACTAACAAAATTTCTTTACCAATATAACCATGTCAGTGGGTAAACAGCACTTACCCTTCTGGAACAACACAGGCATCCACCACAAACGCATCTTGGAAATCATTAAAGATGGTCTGCCCAAGCCATTCCTTCAGGAAGCAAACAAACAAAAAGGTCTGTGTAGCCCAGGGTGTACATCCTATAAAGCCCTAAATAAACTATTAACCTTTCTGAAGCCTGTTTCCTCACTTCTGAAAAGAAAATAACAGTAATACATACTGCATTATTCTGATGAGGAATAGACATAATACATGAAAAATGCTTAATACAGTGCCTGGCACAGAATAGATGGTAGCTTTTAACAATATCATTAACCAAATGATCATGATTCTCACTCTTAGTATGTGAAGGAGGCCTCAGAAGAGAGGCCTGGGGCAGAGTGAGTCAGAACAGCATTCCCAATTAGAATATGGGAGAGCTCACAGGCAGATCTATTTTTGCAATACAACAGAGAGAATGATTTGAAGAATGTATAGTAAAGCAGCCCTTGAGCTTCACTGTTTTAAGAAAAGATACTTGGCCTCACCAGGGCTTCTGGAGCTAGCCTCCTTCCATGGATCAGGTTGGCAAATTCATCATAATAAAGTCCAGAGGCCTGAGGAGATTGCTCACTGCAGGAATGAACCAACTGTAGCAAGGAGATCACCTGAAACAGTCGAAGAGAAAGAATGGTCCAGTCCTTGAGTTGCTGATGCTTCCTAGTTAAAAACTATTCACCCCATTCAACAATAAGTTTTTCCTTTTCCAACTGCATCGGCAAAGCTCTCATCACCACCTCTCACTTGAGGTTTCTCCTAAGCCTCCTGACCAATCCTTTCTTTTCAATCTTACCTCTTTTCCAATCTAGACACATGAACCAGATTAACTTTTCTAAAGCAAAGCTTGGATTATACCATTTCTATGCTAAAACCTTTAAGGACTACCTCTGTGTAAAAATTAAATCAAAATGTCTTGATTCACATTCAGAGCACTCTGTTTTGTATCTCCAAACTAGCTGTATCTCCAGCTCTCCAATTATACACTTACTTGTCCCTACGCTCTAGTCAACCTGTTACTCTTCAAACATGGCCCACCTATTTTGCTAAGAATTTAAAATTAATTAGGAGATCAGATATAGAATTAAAATACAACCTAAGCCAAAGGATTTTAAAGGCCAAAAGAGTAGTATAAATTACAAAAGCTATGAGTTCAGGAAAACATATTTTGAAAAAAGAAGCACTCTTTGGTAAGGTAACAGTTGTTATTCAGTTGCTTAGTCATGTCCAGCTCTTTGCAACCCCATGGACCATAGCATGCCAGGCTTCCCTGTCCTTTACCATTTCCTAGAGCTTGCTCAAACCCATGTCCATCGAGTTGGTGATGCCATCCAACCATCTTGTCCTCTGTTGTCCTCTTCTCCTGCCTTCAATTTTTCTCAGCATCAAGGTCTTTCCCAATGAGTCGGCTCTTTGCATAACGTGGCCAAAGTACCGAAGCTTTACCTTCAACATCAGTCCTTTCAATAAATATTCAGGACTGACTTCCTTAGGATTAACTGGTGTGCTCTTCTTGTAGTCCAGGGGAATCTCAAGAGCCTTCTCCAGCACCACAGTTTGGAAGCATCAATTCTTTTTGGCACTCAGCCAACAGTGACCAGAAGCAATTTCTCAGTTACTCATAGACATATCCAACCCCAAGATAAGAACTCACCTGGGTGCACTGTTCACTGCTCAGCTCTCCACTCCCTGGGGTCAAATTAGAAGATCTACTTCCAAAAAACAAGTTATTTTAGATTCACATCTGTAATATTTTATAACAACCAGCAATAAATTTTTAAAAATTGCCTTCCCTAAGATTAGGACGGAGAATGAAAGCACAGTCAAGTAGTTATTAAGGCCTTACAAGAGGTGGACTAGAGCAAATGATGGCTACCTTAGATTTTTTTAAAGTGGACATTAACTAAACTAGTAAAAATCATAAGAGCAAGCACTTGGTATTGTTCTATTTAATGCTCGCACAACTCTATGAAGTAAATACTATAAATATCTTTACTTCACACATTTGAACAGAAACAGAACAGTAAAGTGACTTATCCCAGATCATTCAGCTAAGAACAATGGAGCCAGTATCTGACCCCAGGCAAGCAGAATGGCTCCAGAGAATGAACTTTTAACCAGTATACTGTGCAGCCTCTACAGATAACTAATGCGAACTCTAAGGATGTTTCTTGAGCTCCGAGGAATTCATGACAAATCATTTCCAAGAAGCATGAACCAAATTTCATGACTTCACAACAGTAACAACTTATCAAGCCCCAAGCTTCTATTAGACGTTACAACTGTGGAATCAAGGAACTAGTACTAGGAGGGAAAATCCACAAGAAGACTTTATTTATATCACAATTAAAATAAATACTTTTTTTAAAAAAGAAGACTTTATTTATTTCAGATGAGGTGTTCCAGACAAGAGTAACACAGTAATGGAGAAATCTATACTGTCTAATGCTTAAGATTGGAGCAGATGCAGAAAAAAAGCATCCCAGGAGGATCAGGGTTCCTTTCTTATGGAAACATTTTCTAAAACTTAATTTCTTAGCAATCCCTAGTTTTAAACAATGAGAATGTAATGACTATAATCACAATTCTGCAAAAATTATAGGCAACATATACAGTCAAGATTAAAAAGAACATGGAAAAGTAACAACAAACATTTGCTAACTTCTCTTATTATGGTTTTAATTCTCCTGTTATAATGATGTCTAAACAATATAACACTTTATTTTGTAAGACAGCAACTCGATTAACTGACCATGAGCCACAGAAATCATCAGAATTTCCACACATACCTATCTGCTGCCATGATGCCAGCCATGGTGACAGCACCAATAATACCAATAAGCTTGTACTTGAATACAGTGCTAGAGAGCTGTTTTCGTATCACCAGGTGCATGTCATCCTGCAAGGAAATAATGGTGAAGATGTTGGAATGGTACAGCAAGAGAGTCAAATATTAGAACCAAACAACCTAAACAGCAAGGTTTCTATCATTTATTAACTGTGTGGTCTTTGATGAGTCACTCAATTTTTTTGAGTCTCAATTTTTTTCATCTATAGAATGGGAAAGGTTTTGCAAGGATCAGAGACCAAATTACAAAAAATTCCAAGAACAGCATCTGTCATATGGTAGACATTCAATAATAATAGCTATTACTGTTACTGCTGGGATAGTTGCTTGATATGGATAATGTAAATTATCCTGTCGTTGGCCACTCAGGCAGTGGTAATCAAACAGAAAAAAAAGTGCTTAGGAATAAATTTAACAAAGGAGGCAAAAGACTTGCACACTGAAAAACCTGCAAAACATTACTGAAATAAATTAAAGACCTAAATAAAAAGAAAGGTATTCCATGTTCATGGAACTAAAGACAGAACACTGTTGAGATGATGATATGCTCATTCAATGTAATCATTTTAAAAATTCTAACAGTATTTTAAAATTCTAATAGTATTTTTAAAATATTTCTTTTTTTAGGCTGCACTGGGTCTTAGTTGTGGCTTGTGGAATCTTCACTGCAGCATTAGGGCTTCTTAGTTGCAGCATGTGCTATTTGGTTCCTCAGCCAGGGATCTAACCTGGGCCCCCTGCGTTGGGAGCTCAGAGTCCTACTCAGTGGTCCACCAGGCAAGTATCTCTAACGAAAACCCACACTAAAATTCATACGGAATTTCAAGGGACCCCAAACAGCCAAAATAATTTTGAAAAAGAACAAGTTTGGAGGGCCCACACTCTTCAATTTCAAAATTACAAAGCTATGGTAATCAAAACGTGCTACCAGCATAAGCACATTCAGACCAACAGACAGAATAGATCCTAGAAATAAACCCTCACACATATGGTCAACTGATTTTCCACAAAGGTGCCAAGTCCACTCAATAGAAAAAGACAAACTATTCAACAAAAGGTGCTAGAGAAAACTGGATACCCACACACACAAAAATGAAGTAGAGCCCTTACCTTATACCATATATAAAAATTAACTCAAAGTGAATCAATGATTTAAATTTAAGAGCTAAAACTATAAAATTCTGACAAGAAAACTTGGGGAAAATTTTTCATGACTTCAAATTTTGCGATTTTTTTAAAAAAATAAGCATGACACCAAAAGCACCGGCAACAAAAGAAAAAAAGACTGAGTGGACTCCATCAAAACTGCACCAGAGGACACTATCGAGACTGGAAAGACAATCACAGAAACGGAGAAAACATTTGCAAATCATTTATCTGATAAGGGACTAATATCCAGAATATATAAAGAATTCCTACATGTCAACAACAAAAAACAACCCATTTAAAAAGTGAGCAAAAGGACTTGAATAGACTTTTTCTAAACCAGATATACAAGAACCAATAAGCATACAGTAAGACGTTCAACATCATTAGTCATCTGGAAAATAGAAATCCAAACCACAATGAGATACCACTTTACACACACACTTATCAAATAAGTGTTGATAAGGATGTAGAAAAACTGGAGCCCTCTATTGCTCATTACAATGCAGAATGGTTTAGCTACTGTGGAAAACAGTTTTGTGGCTCCTCAAAATGTTAAACATAGAATCTTCATATGATTCATAAATCTCACTCCTAGATATATACCAAGTATATACCCAACTGAAAACAGGGACTCAAAAGAAATACTTGTACATCAATGTTCATAGCAGCAGTCTTCAAAACAACAAAAGGTGGGGAAAATCCAATATCCATCAATGGATAAACTAGTTACAGTCTATATATACAATGGAATATTCAGCCATAAAAAGCAATTAAGTTGGATGGCATCACTGACTCAATGGACATGAGTTTGAGTGAACTCCAGGAGTTGGTGATGGACAAGGAGGGCTCACATCCTGCAGTCCATGGGGTCGCAAAGACACACGACTGAGAGACTGAACTGAGACCTGAGAGGAAAGAAATACATCCTCTCTCTCTTAATGTGGATGATGAAGCAGAAAGATACTGGCCACCATTTTGCAATAAGGGGACTGACTCACAATGAAGTTGCCGTCACTGAAGTGAGGAGGCAGAAATTTCAAGCCTGTTTAAGTGAATGTTTTACTTGGGAACTCCTAAATGGTACAAACTGCCTTTTGATTTCAGTGATCAAATACCCTTCCTTTTGTTTATGTCATGAAAATTCTTTTAGTAGTCCAGTGTTCCCCTCTGGGGGGCTTTATTTTATTGTTCTTTTTCTGACTTCTTGAGTAGCATGCTTAATTCATTCATTATTTTTGGTTTCTGATATTTTCAGTTAATTCCATAAAATTTCCTGTGAGTTTCACTTTGGCCTCATTAGATATTTGACCTCATTGTCATTCATTTCTATATTACTTTTTAATTTCACGCTGTATTTCTTACTTAACCCAAGAGTTCTGTGTGTTGTTTAATCTCCTGACAGATAGTTTGGGAAAGGGATAGGAGAATTTATTGAGGTTTTCTTTGTGCCTAGTATTTGGTAATTTTTATTGAATATTTCGTATGTGTGTGAAATAAAATTATGTGTTTTGAAACAGAAAAAATAAAAATAAAAAAAAATAAAATAAAATATAAAATATATTTTCTCTAGAAAAAAAAAAAAGGCAATTAAGTTCTGATATATCTTACAACATGGAGGAACTGTGAACACATTATGCTAAGTGAAATAAGCCAGACACAAAAGGACAAATATTGTATAACTATTTAAATGATCACACATTCAATGTGTATAACTATTTAAATGACCACACAAATTCACAGAAAGTAGGTAAGAGGTTACCAGGGTACAGAGAAAGGGAAATGGGGTGTTATTGCTTAATGGGGATAGAATTTCTATTTGAGATGATGAAAAAGTTCTGGAGACAGATAATGGTGATGGTTGCTCAACACTATGAACGTGCTCAGTGCCACTGAACTGTATAATTAAAACTGGTTAAAACAGTAAAATTTATCTCATGTATGTTTTACCACAATTAAAACATAATGAGGTAGCTCTATTAGTCCTGCTACGATGAAATCGTCAAACTATACTGCTAGATCAAACAAGCAAGACACAAAACAAGAGGATATGGTGTGGAAAACAGGTATATGGGTAAATACAAATTTGTCTATACTCAGCACATCTCAGAAAGCTATAAGCTAGTAACAGCGATTGCCTTTAGAGAATCTCAGCCTAGAGGACTGAGAGGGAGGATACATTCTTCACTACCTTTCCATATCTTTTGAATTTTGTACCATGGTGTATATATATGCTACCTGGCCAATTCTTTAAACAGTTTAAAAAAAAAAGTTGTTCAAAGACCAGTACGGATTACTGCCACAAGGTGGCACTGAAGATGCAAAAGAGCTATGAGTCGATTCCAACCCAGTCTTACTTTAGACACTTTGCTTGGCTTTGGCTTTTTCAGTGAATGGTGTTCACAAATGAGAGAAGGCCCAGACGGAGTTCCCGTTAGATGGAGATGTTCCTTGTGGAACAAGAGTATTCCGTTTTCCATGGCACCTGGTACAGTACCTGAATGGCTTGTCTTACTCAGTTTCATAATGAGCAGATTACAGGCTCATTTATACTAACAGACTGAGCTCCTAAAGGGCAGGTCTAATACACATGTACTGTCTCGGTGCTTGGCATACAGTAGGCATTTAGTGTTTGTAGCAGGAAAAGAATAAACAAATACTAGGATTATGGCTATGTACTTTAGTCATACTACTACACAGGCTGGGGGGATTTTGTTCAACAAATTTCAGCTGAAGAGGTTTAAAAGATTCTTTCTCAACACACTGTCACTTACCTGGATGTGACTACTGGCTTCATGTTCTTTGCCAAATGCCAGTGTGCTGAGAATACAAAAGAGTTTTCGTATTTGCTGAGGGGACATATTATCCAGATAATCCAAAATGCCCTGGGAGAAAAAAATGTTAACGATGAGATTAGCAACTAACTTTTCTTTTTTCCTTTAAATAAAAAAAATTAAAATTCTCATAAAAGGCACACACACAGATAGCCAGTCATGTTTCACAAAAGGTCAAGTTCTCTAAAACTATGCCTCAGAGCCCAAAGGGTTGATATTCTACTTAGTCATCCTAACATAGATCCTAGTTCTCCCTATACTTTTTCTCCACGTTTCTCTTTTTCTTAGTGAAAACAATATTCTGCCAAAAGTTATGTCTCTGACCTTATTTCTCAGCTTGTACTCCATGAATTACTTATTCTTCTTTACAGAAACAGATGGACTTATGTCAAACCCCATTAAAATCCTTTACCAGCTCCCTCTTGTCTATAAAATAAAGTTGCAACTCTTTGGCTCCATATTTAAGATCCTTCATAATCTGGTCTTCACCTCCCACCTTACCCTATCTACCAATCATGCTGATCTTACTTGTCGTCTCTCAAACACACCATGGACATAGGTGCCAGTTTGCTTCTGTTCAAACTATTCTCTGCCTAGATATACTTCCTTTATTCTTTCAAATCTCTTCTACAAATCTCTTCTACCTTTCAAGAATCACTCTAATATTATCTCTTGTTTGAAGATTTCTCCAGTTTTCCCAGGCCAAATTAATTATTTCTGCACTGGTGTATCTATAGCACTTTATTAGAGAATTTGTCATGTTGTATATACAGTGATGTACTTATATACCTTACTTTCTTATCATCAAAGGCAAAGACTACTTTTTATATCCTCAGCACCCAGCATAGAGCCTGGCACATCATTAGGTATAAAGAAGTATATGCTGAATTAATAAATATATAGACAGATGAGTTATTTTTCTATTATTTGCCCCATCACCCCACCTTCATCCCCTCCACTTCTACAAATTATAGTGCTCGGTATCTAGCATAAAAAATAAATTGCTAACAAGGTATCAGGTGTCTCAGATATATGTAAGAAAGAAAAATGATGGAATATGTGTCAATAGTAGGACTAGATACCTTCACAAAGACAGCATTCAGCCTCATAGCAGATGGGCTTACAACTACCAACTCGAGGAGGACATCCAATGCAGCATCAACTTCAACTTCATTTCCACTGCACACATGGGTCACTAGGGCACCAATCACTTCCTATGCAGAGAAAAGTCAACAGGACGGTGTGAAGCTAAAATATAGTACGGCCATCTAAAAGAGGTTTGTGCCCAAGGCCGTTCCAATCTCAACCTGGTTAAAATCCCAACCCACCTCATTCTATCACCTACTTCTATGAACTGGTTTCATTACTATTAGATTCAAGAGGTTTAGGATTATGTCTCTAACTACACTACCATCCATCTTGATTTACGCCCCATATTTTACTAGTGAGCACTATCTAAGCCCTCTAGATTTTGCTTCCTGGTATAATCTTTCTTTTTTCTCGTAAGTGTCAAATATTACCCATTAAATTGTAGTTGTACTTAATCTATTAAAATTTACTGAAAAGGTGGCACTCAAGAAGCTAAAGGTTTTAAAGTTGTTTTAAGTTAGACTTATTTTTTCAAGTAAACATAGGTCATGATGGTGTCTCTAAGACATTAAGATGGTTCTCTACAAATGTCTTAGATGTCACTCTTCCCTTCCTTTATACTGCTGTTTCACACCAAATTATAGTGCTCAGAATCTAGCATAAATAGATCTCAAATGCAGATCAATCTCAAATGCAGATCAATCTCAAACGCAGATTTATTTGAGATCTCAAATAAATCTCATAGATTCTCAAATGCAGTAGCTATCTGATGCCAGATGTCTATTACTCCACTTTAAATGTGTTTTTTTTCCTGTTTTAAATTTAAAAATTTTTTTATTATTCATTTTAAAATTCTCTTTTTTTGGCCACACCGTGGGATCTTAGTTTCTTGACCAGGGATCAAACCCGCTCCACTGGCATTAGAAGTACAAAGTCTTAACCACTGGACCACCAAAGAAATCTCAGTATTCATTTTTAAAAACTGCCCTTTCAAATGTGCTTTCCTGTTGGTAATAAAGGTATAACATAAATGACCAATACAAAACAAGACACTTTGGTCTTTGTTCTCCTAATCACTTTCCATAAGTACAGCTTTCCCTGTATGTGTGCTAATAAATGTGGTGTCTGGTATTCACGAAAACAGGGTTAGGCCCTCAGGCATTTCTCTCTTGTTTCTCATGACACCTTTTTCTAGAGAACAATTTCAGGATCAACTGGCAGTAGATTATTAGCAGGTAAGTTTAAAACTGCCATTCCTGTACTGTGAAAACTACATGATAACCCCAAGGCAAATATTTGTTTCAAGCAGACTGGAGCAAGACTGAGAGAATTTAAAGCTCAAGACACAGAGTTAGATCCTTGTGTCCAATCCCTTCATTTAGAGACTAGGACTAGAACTAAGTTTTCCCAACTCCCAGTTCAGAGTTCTTCCTTCTTCAATGCCTTTCAACCAATAAGAAACAAATACTGGATCACATGCAAGTCATTCAGGATGGCATTTCTTTTCTTTTCCCTGTCTCCTCCTTCCCAAGATAAATATTTCAACGTACCTGCTGGCAGTAAGTGTCAAAAAACATAAAAGAATATCTGTATAGAAGACTGCCAAACAAAATTATGCTCTGGTCTAGGGAGTTCAACAAACTCTGAGCCAGCGACAAAATGGATGGACAAAAATCCTTAAGAACCTTGAGGAGAGAGAAGTAGAGAAAAATGAAGCTGTGGGAGAGACTTCGTTATCACAGCACCTAGAGCTGCTATTGCTAACCCTTTTACAATGTCAGAATTCTCCCTAATTCTTAATTTAAGGAACTTTAATTTTTGTTTTACTCAGAATAATCCTTCATTCTGAGCTTCTCTTAGAATCAGTGAAATTCAATATATGGATAAGAATTGACCTTTAAACTCAAAGAAGTTAAGTCACAAGCCTAATAGCTTGTAATCTGCCCAGCTTGGGACAAGAACCCAAACTTCTAAATTCAAATTTCCTCACTTAATCTTATTGCCTCCCTGGGGATACAGTGGGCCTGTTCTTCCCTGGTTATGATTTTAAATCAGTCTATAACGTTCAATCTAATTAAACTGATTTCTTTTAAAGTACATCAAGAGGAGAACTGATTATGTCCTAACAAGAAGGCAGTAGGTGGACATGAATGGAACCAGAATAAATAACCAGTTATTAAGTTCAGTTTCTTTAAATGGGTATAATGCTTTACTGAGGAAGATGCAATAAAAAATTATATATGGTTTCTGCCCTCTGCAAAGTTATAGACCAAAACACACATCGGAGCACAAATAAGCACAGACAATACTGTAAGATAAAACAATACAAATTTTAAATCCATTCCTAAATAATAGTCTTAAGTCAACTACATATTATCCTTAATTCCTAAGCCAAGTCCCAAAACTCTGGTTCACCCAGTTTTCTAAGGTGTACACTGTTAATATCCTGAATATTCACCTGGAAAATACCATTTCTAGATTATAAAATTCCATATCAAATGGTTTATACTTCAACAAGAATGATCACCTAAGGGTCATATGCTGAATGGCTAAAATAGTGATAACTCAAAAGATATAAAATTATGTCTCTACTAGCATTCCTCTGATAATGTTATACTCAGGGGTTTTTAGAACCTACTTAAAACAGGATACAGAAGGCAAGTTTGTCAAAAGTTACAGATCACAGAGAGCTAGACAATTAAAATGATTAATAGAAAATTAAGATTCAAAAGTCTCAATGGACTTGAACAATGGGTTGAAACTAGTATGATAATTTCTAAGGGAGATGTGAAGTTCTCCATTTTAGGTCAAAAATAAAATCATAGAAGACCTGAATTACAATATTTCCTATAAAAGAGAACACAGGGCTTGAGTCAACGAATTGTTCAACGAATTGAGTTCAATGAACTGTTGAACCAATTTTGTGCTTCTTTTGCTAAAAAGATGAAAACTAATCTTAGTTTGATTTCATTAATATTTATAATGTCACAATCAAGGTGGTAATAATCCCACTATGTTCTGAAATATACTAAGCTCCCTGTAAAAGATTATTACCCAGCAAAGGTGGCGGTGTCATGATTTCCACACAGGGTAGGAAAGGTTAAAACAACCTCTGTAACTTTCAGACTAATGCTGCCCGATTTCTCTGACACTTACCAAGTAATGAATATAGAATGTACCCTGTAGCAGATCTTCTTCAAAGCAGCCTGATCGAATCTTATTTCTTAGCACCCTCTCAATGTACTTCTTTGTCTGAGTGTTGGTGCTATAGATGATGAGAAGCATTGCCAGGTCAAAAATCTGTTGTCAATAAATATGCACCAATAGGAAAACAGTTTACTAAATCAGTACATTTACTATAACAAAACAGCAGCTCTCAACTTTTTCCATTAAGACAAACACTACTCATTTGCTCAACATAATCCCATGGGAATACCTACAGTTTCATAAAACCTAGAAGATTTTTCAGAGAAATGAAGTGTCGCAACTATTAACCACTGGTATCCTTTAAGAAAATATTGAAGGGCTTCCCTGGTGGCTTAGTAGTAAAGAATCTGCCTGCCAATGCAAAAGACACAGGTTCAATTCCTGATGAGGGAAGATCTCATATGCCACAGAGCAACTAAACCTATGTGCCGCAACTACTTAGCCTGTGCTTTAGGGTCCTAGAGCCATGACTACTGAACCCCAAAAGCCCAAGAGTCCATGCTCTGCAACAAGAGAAACCACTGCAATGAGAAGCTTGAGCAGGGCAACTAGAGTAGCCTCCACTCGCTGCAACTAGAGAAAAGCACATGGAGCAATGAAAAGCCAGTACAGCCAAAAACAAATAAATAAACAAAATTATTTTAAAAATACTGGAATACAAGTAGTACCATTACAGAAACAACTTTGAATAGCTTCACATTTATTAAAGAAAAAAATCACTTGCCAAATTCAGTATATATTTTCATTATTATTAGGAAAATTACTTCGTGAAAAGTTAGAGACTGAAAATGTCTGTCAATCTGAACATGGTTATATAAATTATGATGGTCATTTTCAACATATTATATGGCCATTAAAAATGAGATACACTATATTTTTTGACAGGGACATTCACAATATATTGTGAAGCGAAAGAAAAGCAATCTGCAATAATCACAATAAGATTTCATTTTTATAAAAATAATATACAAGTGCAAATATACGTAATATAAGAGTGAGCATGCTTGTGCTTGCACACACACATATACAACTCGCATGTGAATAAGAAAAATCTAGAAGAACAATAATCCAGAAGAGTGGCACAGAGATTGGAGGTAAACTTTATTTTATAGATATTTAGATACTTGTGATGTTTTTCCCTCCCCAATTAGCTTGTATCACCTATGTTTAATTTTAAAAAAAAGGAGAGGGAGAGAGTTTAAAAAGCCAAGCAGGACGAAAAAGAAAAGAACAAACTACCTGGAACTTGTACAACTCAATAGCAAAAATACAATCCAATTAAAAGATGGTCAGAGAATCTGAACAGTCATTTTTCCAAAGACCTACAGACAGCCAATGAACATGAAAAGATGAAAATCATCAGGGAAAGGTAAATCAAAACCACAATGAAGTATCACTTCACATCTGTTAAAATGGCTATAATCAAAAGGACAAAGAGTAACAAATGTTAGACAAAAATAACAAAGGAGGGACAGCAAAGAGAACCCTGTGCACTGTTGGTAGGAATATAAATTGATACAACCACTATGGAGAACAGTGTGGAGGGGCCTCAAAAAAATAAAAATAGAACTACTATAGATCCAGCAGTCCCACTTCTGATCATGCATTCGAAGAAAACAAACACTAATTTGCAAAGATATCTGTACCTCCATGTTCATTAGAGCAATATTTACAATAACTGAGACATGGAAACAACTCAAGAGTCCACTGATGGAATGGATAAAGAAAATGTGATACACAGAGAGAGAGACTATTATTCAGCTACCAAAGAGAATGAAATCTTGCTATTTGCAACAACATGGATGATCCCTGAGGGTATCATTCTGAAATACATCAGACAGACAAAGACAAATACTGTATGATCTCAATTATATGTGGAATCTAAAAAATAAAACAAAAATGAATTTATAAATACAGAGACTAGATTGGTGGTTGCCAGAGGTGATGGAGGGAATTGGTAAAAAGAGTAAAGGTACAAATTTCAGTTATAAAATAAATAAGTCACAGGGATGTAACGTACAGCATGGTGAATATAGTTAATGATACAGTACCGCACATCTGAAAGCTGCTAACAGAGTAGATCTTGCAAGTTCTTACCACAAGTAAAAAAACTTGTACTAGCAGTTTACAGTGATGGACATTAACGACTGCTGTAATGATCATTTTGCAAATGACTTATACAAATAACAAATCCTTGCACTGTATGTCTAATATCAATTTATCAATTTTATCTCAATTAACAGTAACATATATTGTTAGATGCTCTAATTAATAAAAACAAAAAAAGGCAAATTACTTGGGACATCCTTTCACTGATGGCCCAACTCAGACACCAAAATTAGGATAGATTATAGCAGAAAATACAGCTATTAAAAGCCATCCTTTCCGATTATCTTCCTCAAGCAGTTAATGTTTACTAGAGCAGCTACAAAAGGATGACTGGAAGATGCCAGACCAAATAGCAGGGAGGAAAGCCAGGCAATGTCACTAATTTTACATCTATAATATTTAAAATTCATAGAAGATTAACATTACCTTGTGTTCACCCTCCGAGGGGGTCCTTTCAATTGCCTGGAAAAACAAGGGTCACAAAAATATTACAACACATAAGAACACGTTTGAACCAATCTGCTCATCTGGCAAACCATCATCTATTATTTCTACTTGATTGACTTTCAAGACTTTTATTTCAACTACCTTTACTTACATATCCATGACTGATTGCCAGCCATTTCTTCCTCAATGTTGAAAGATCTCACTCACCTTAATCCAGGCTTCTGAAATGATTTTCTCGTATCTAATAGCTGACTTTATTACATCGAAGAGAAGAGTAACACAGTCTTGACCGCTATTTTCTTGATTTCCTGAAAAACTACAAGTAGCAGAGGGAAAGGAAATCCTTCTTACCAGAGAAGGACCTCTAAGATCTGGATTCCTGCTTACTAGGCATGTGCCTTAAAACCAGTCACAACTTCATGTGTAAAATGGCTAATAAAAATTTACTGCAGTCTATCAGGGATTGATGTGAAGAGCAAAGGGAATACACACACACACACACACACACACACACACACACATTCAGTCATGTACATATACATACCTATAAATATTATTCGAAAAATAATAGTAGTGCATTATTGTGATATTACTACATAATTTGTAGTTGTAAATATTAAGATCTTCTCTCCTGGCTCCACAATAAATGTCAGAAAACTTTCCTTGCTCATGTGAGAAAAAGGGTGGTAACTGTCCATGAGTTTATACCTTGTTTGTCCTTTATTTCTCAACCTGCTTAGAGAAACCTGGAACTGTGAAGGCAAAATACAGTGCTGCAGATCCAACTTCTCTCGAAGCTCAGAAATTACCTACAGCAAATAAATGGGTTAGCTGTGTGTTCTGATCATTCATAGCAGCTAGGCACAATCTATTTTTCCAACAGAAGAACCATAACATTCTCCTCAAAGACTAAGGAAGAATCATTAAATTAAACGAATTATTAAACAAGGCAGTTTGAAAAAGACTGAAAGTTTGAAAAGATGAAAATAACTAATGTGACTACAGTACATCATGCTCCTTAAAATTCCAGAATTCCTTGAGGCATTACACTGAAATAGCAAATATAACCTAAAGCAGCTAATACAGAACAATAAGTCTGACTAGTAGATCCATTCTCTCCCCTGAATACTATCTGGACTAACTAGCATTATCAATTAGTTTCAGGACAGAGAAGAGCAATCAGAACCTTTTAAACAATTTATCTTGATATATCTTCCTCTAGGTTAGGCTTCTTTTCACTGCTGAGTTTCACAAGAGCACCACAGCTATTCTCTGTACTGTCCAGGATCTAATACCCTAGTGTTTGTTGGGAAACAGTAGAGTACCTCAAGCGCATCTGTGGGGGTTATGGAATGAAGAATGAATTTGATGATCACAGGTAAGTCATCCAAACTGACAGATGACAGCTTACCCATCACTAACTGGCGGACCTAAACACAAAAAACACAAGATTTTACATATTTTCATGTTAACATCTCAATCTAGTAACGACTCATTAGGTAAAACTAGAAACATTCTCTCACTCAGCTTCTCACTTGCACTTTCAGAAGAAAAACACATTTTACTTTTTTCCAAATTACAAGATCTCAATAGTTAATGCTACAGCTTCTTCAAAAACAGAGAGGTGATAAATATGAAAGATATATTATCTTACATTTTGGAGCCTGAATTTTCCACTGGTTACAGAAAGCCATGAAAATTTGTTATTCCTATGGCAGCAGTTTGTAAATATGCAGGCAACACAGAAAATTTCCACTAAAACTTACGGCTTAAAAACAAACAGCTCATCTATCACAGTATAGCATATAAAATTCATCAAAAAAAAAAAAAGAGTAGGTGTCATTCAGCACTGTTTCAAAATGAAATTTTCATTATATACAATTGGTCCAGGGCAATGAATGACTGACATCGGTTCTGGGAGGCGAGAAGACTAGTTCTGTTTCTGGAGAGCAGAGTCCTCCATACCTTAGTCAGGAGCTTTGACTCAAGTTGGAGGCTAGAAAGGACATCCAAGATTGGGACGGTGAGCAGAGTATTCTCTGTTAGGAGGTCGCTGTGAACAGTGGAAAAGAAATTATGTAACTTTTAACAGAACTGAGCAAGTAATGACTTGGGAAAATCATCCAAGGTATGGAAAGAGAGGATATACTTAGCTCCCATTAAATTATATTTGTAGTATGTTTCATTAAAATTCTCTTGTGTAAAAAAAAAAATAAATGCACATTTTGAAAAATTCAAACAACAACAAGAAACCCTATCTTATCATCCCCACTACTCAGAGGAAACCACTGTTGAGTTTGGTCCATATCCTTCCTCAGAAAAGGAAAAAGAAAAGCCACAATTACAATGAAGTGGGATAAATATGATACCTATATGTGCAGGGTGCTACAGTAGCATAGAGAAGGACAGCAATGGATTCTAAGAGAAAGTGAGACAAAAGGACAGGCAGGCGAAGTGACGGGTATAGGGCTATACACAGAAGGAGCAGTCTGCCCAAAAGTACAAAGGCAAGAAATCTCTAGGCCTTTTCAGAGATAGCTTTACAGATAACTACAGAAAAGGAGGTATTACAAATTGAAGTTTTTAATTACTTCTAGGATAAATACACAGTTGCATTACCCCTTCTTCGTTACTGCTCTATCAATTAGAATTTTTCACATAAATGTTAGAGAGCAATGGATCTGACACAACAATGTGCATTAGAATGAGTCATTTAGGGAACCAAAGAACATTGATGTTTAATAGGTTCCACAAACCATCTGGATGTGAAGTCATGTCTGAGGACACCCGTGGGTAGAGGAAATGCTGACAAAACAAAAAAATGCTAATAAACAAAGGAAAGTTTACGTCTCCACAGATCAAATTTATATATCTAATCCTAAACCAGACTTCATATTCACAACATAGATCTACCTAAATATATATTCATTATTAGAAAAACAAGTCACATTCAATATCCCAGTAAGACAAGTATCGTTCTCTTTTATACAGAAACCCAGTATTATTACTCTTTTTATACTGTAGCAATAGGCTCCCAGAGTGAAGGCTTGCTCAAAATGGCAACAAGGTGCTTACCCACCTGAGCTCTTTCCCCACATCAGCATGCTGGGAATCCCCTAGGATCTCAGGTAGGCTGATGACAAAGTCATGCTGTAGGCACAGCGGAGCAACACTGATCAGCTGCATGATCTTGGTGGTAAGATCCTGCAGTGGAGAACACTATTATAAGAATTGTAACACAGTATCCAGAATAGAGAAAGACTTCTTACTCCCAAAATATAGAGCTGGAATTCTTTTGTGTACAACATGACAACTACACATACATCCAAGCTCAAAATCTAAAATCAGAAGTAAATCACCTAGAGATTTTTCACAAATGAGATGGTATCTATATTAAAAAAAAAAAAAGGAGGCTGGATGGTATATTATCTAATCTCTTTATTTCACTAAATATTTACATCTCTATTTCCTTTTTTAAAAGGTAGGGATCTGTTGCTCAAGGATACTCAATTAATAAGTGCCAGACCCAAAATTCCAGCCCAGATGAGACTACAAAACTCATGTTCTTCCAAATAAAGATTTAGCCTTTGAATGTGACGAAACTTAGTAGAATGATTTTAAGAACTCTGAAGAATAAGCACAAGGCTCAAAACAGATTCATCTTTACCAAGGTACTTAATAACAAAACTCCCAAAGAAATTTTCCTCAATATGTAATTAAATCAACACATCTGCAGTGAAATAAGATGGTTTCAGATCTTACTTTTTTTGAGAAATAAAACATAATAATCTCTGTATTTTGAGAAATTTGTGACTTCCTTCCAAATAATTCATTTAATAAATCACATCCAGTCATCATAGTTATGGGCTTCCCTGGTGGCTAAGCTGGTGAAGAATCCACCTGCAATGCAGGAGACCTGGGTTCAATCCCTGGGTTGGGAAGATCCCTTGGAGAAAGGAAAGGCTATCCACTCCAGTATTCTGACCTGGAGAATTCCATGGACTATCCATGGGGTTGCAAAGAGTCAGACAAGACTCTTCACTTCCATCACAGTGAGATATATTTCTGTTTTTTGAAGACATTTAAAGGATGAAATAACCATGATTTTCAAACTACGAAAGCTAAAAAAGCTAATGGATAGAAAAATATGAATTTCCTGTCCAGAAAGGCAAAAAACCCTGCAAATTCCGAAGGTTTGGTGTTAAGTGTAGAAAACACTCTCTCTAAAGACAAGGGACCAAAAAAGTACACAAGCCTACCTTACTATCCACAACTCGGTCCAGCCACTTCAGCTGATTGATGATGAGTCGAGGCATGCTGATTCCATCACTGTTCACTCTGAAACGTTAGGGTGGATGAAAAATCAGGAACAGAGCCTGTCTGCACAGCAGCAAACATTAATACTGCATATAACATCTCAGCCATTCAATTAACATTTACTAAACTTAACCACGGGTTGCACGCTGTGCTAGACACACAGATGATACAAAAAATACATAAGACATATGCATATATGTTGAGAAAGATGTCTGGAAGAAGATGCACTGAACTGTTAGTGAGTACGTCTGGGGAGGGTTCAGAGGGGAAGAAAGGTCTGGAGAGTATCTCTTAAAATACATAAACAATTTTTTAAGTAAAGATTATTAATAAATTGGGTAAGAGAAATTATTTTAAAAAGGTAAAAACTAATTACCTAGATGTGATAAATACTAAAACAGCAGAATATTTTTTTACTGGAATAGAAACCTAGGTCAGATGAGATTATGTCTGTGAAAGTATTAAAAACCATCCATATATGAATGAAAAAAAGTTGACTCAGTAATCTTTCCCCTAAGATGACAGTCTTTGCCTTCTTCCCAGCCTCCTATGTCTAAGTTTTGGATTACCTCCAGCTCCTCTTCTTGACAACACTTTCAATCTTTGTTTATAATAGTCAAGTTTAACTACTAAGAAAGACTAGCCAGGACACAAATCATCTAGTGCAGTCCATTCAGGCAAAGCATGAATTTTTAAAGATAAACCTTCAAGTTTACTATTATTACATATAAGACACTGAAAAAGCACATTTTAAAAAGAAGAAAATAAAAATGACCCGAATCCTCTCAGCCAGAGATGTCCATCACTGACATACATATGTCTATGTAAATGTATATGTATGATTTTTTGTTAACAAAATATTGAATGAACTGTAAATATGACTTGCAACCTGAATTTTTTTAATTAAATGGTATTATATAATCCTTTTTACAATTTTTAATATCTACACGATATTCCTATATTAATTTACTTAACCAATCCCTTTTACTTAAAAATCTGTTTACAATTTTTATTTTAAACAGCAATAATATTCATTACTGTTTTCATTCAGAGCTATTACATTTGGATAAATTAGGAGGTACAGCTGAATATAAAGCAAAATCTAAGGTTTTGATACACACAACCTCCTGATCTTCAGAGTGATTACACTGCTTTTTATGTGTTTACCAGTGATGTATGAACTGGCTTGTTAATTATACTCAACAAGGGAGATCATTTGAGAGTAAAAAAAACCATATTATTTAAAATTGTTGTCTTTGATTATTAATGAACTTGAGCATTAAAAAAACATTTAATGCTCTTATATTTCTTCTCTGTGAATTATCTATTCATGATCTTTATCTACTTTTCTATTAGGCTGCTCTTTTTTCCTAACTTATTTTTTTTAATGAAACAAACAAACAGTGTTTGTTTTTCTTTTTTGGCCATGTCACATGGCTTGCAGGATATTAGTTCCCATACAGGGATCAAACCTGGGCCCCTGATAGTGAAAGCCTGGAATCTTAACCATTAACGTACATTGCTAAAAAATGGCAGCACACATACAGTATAAAACTGAAAAGGTAAAGAATAGTATTCAGACAATATCTGACTCCAGCCAACTAGCTCCCCTCCTTGGAAACAATCACTACCACCAGTTTATCATGCATTCTTCTAGGAATACATAAGACATGCTACTAAAATTTCAAAAAAGTCACCACAGTTAAACTTGAGTAGTTAATTAAAAATCTGGAGTCATGATAAATATGATCTTCAGAGGTACCAAAGATGTTTCAGAGCAATCTTTTCAGAGAAACATAAGTACACTAGGATATATAACTTCACTTACTTTTCAAAAAGAAATTCTGGCAACTTTTCAAATAAGACTTTGATAATGGCAGGCTAAAAGAGAAGACATAGGGAGTTAGGAGATGGTCTCGAAATGTACAAAAGAAATGTACAATTAGTGGTAATTCTCTCCATCAAGATTCTTGGAGGCAAAAACCTGCTATAATTGAAATGTTCATTTTTAAGAATGTCCACATGAATGCTGCCTATATTTTGAACAGAACTTGTTGGAATACAAAAATCTGTCAGTAATCCACCCTCTGAAAAATTGCAAAATGACTATCAAGGCAATACTAAAATGATCAGATAATCAATAATATGATTAATTATAATGACAACTGTTAACCCATGACATGCAAATTTTAACAGATTATCAAACAGTTTGCAAGAAAGAAGATTTCTCTTCAGGGGAACAAGAGAGCTTTTACAGACTTAAGTAAACTAAATGATATTCAAGATTTCCAATGAAAAGGAAAAGAAAATGCTAAGATTAACAGTGGGGAGAGACTGTCTACTAAATAGAGAGACAGAGAGGAGGAAAATGGCAAAATCTAGTTAATAAGCAAATACAAAGCTAAATGGGAAATGATGCAGATGTGAATATAGCAGAGACATACGTGGTATACAGAGCACACAGCATGAAGCTTTACAAAACAGGAAGCAGAGCCTGACCGGACAAACAAGACTTCAGGATATAATAGGCTGATCAGCTCAGTCCAAACCATCAATATTGCTCTCCAGATTCATCTCAGCAACAGGGCTGTGGGAAACTGCTATAAACTCAGATGCTCCTATTACCCCTGCTCTACCCTGTGCTCCGAACTAAAAAGCCTCTTAATGAAAGTGAAAGTGGAGAGTAAAAAAGTTGGCTTAAAGCTCAACATTCAGAAAACGAAGATCATGGCATCTGGTCCCATCACTTCATGGGAAATAGATGGGGAAACAATGGAAACAGTGTCAGACTTTTATTTTGGGGGCTCCAAAATCACTGCAGTTGGTGATTGCAGCCATGAAATTAAAAGACGCTTACTCCTTGGAAGAAAAGTTATGACCAACCTAGATAGCATATTGAAAAGCAGAGACAGTACTTTGCCGACTAAGGTCCATCTAATCAAGGCTATGGTTTTTCCTGTGGTCATGTATGGATGTGAGAGTTGGACTGTGAAGAAGGCTGAGCGCCGAAGAATCGATGCTTTTGAACTGTGGTGTCGGAGAAGACTCTTGAGAGTCCCTTGGACTGCAAGGAGAACCAACCAGTCCATTCTGAAGGAGATCAGCCCTGGGATTTCTTTGGAAGGAATGATGCTGAAGCTGAAACTCCAGTACTTTGGATACCTCATGCGAAGAGTTGACTCATTGGAAAAGACTCTGATGCTGGGAGGGATTGGGGGCAGGAGGAGAAGGGGACGACAGAGGATGAGATGGCTGGATGGCATCACTGATTTGATGGACTGAGTCTGAGTGAACTCTGGGAGTTGGTGATGGACAGGGAGGCCTGGTATGCTGCGATTCATGGGCTTGCAAAGAGTCGGACACGACTGAGCGACTGAACTGAACTGATACACCACAAATCACATCCATGAGATGTTCACACAAAATGGCACAGCCTCACCTGTAATATGTCAATCCCCAGAAGCAATTTAATGAGGCTCTTACAGTAAGATGTGCCCGTGCTGTTAAAAAAAGAGAGAAAGAAATTTGTTTCCTGTTTTGTGTTACTTTTTTTTTTATCCTTTGTCCATAAAATTGGTTAAATATGTAATTTTTTAGGAGAAACTATCCTTTAGAGAAGAAATACAGCACATGAGAAGACAGCTCTTAAGTCACAGAGCGGTAAAGAGTTGAAATTGTAACCACAGAGGTGAGATACATTTTGGATTCTTAGTATCTTAGTTACTTAAAAAACATTTTGGATTCCTAGTATCCTGAACTTAATAATTTAAAGGTTAGGCTAAAACTCTGAGAAAAAGAGAGCTATATATCAGAAGCAAAATTCCAAAAACACCTGCATTGGCTCCAACTTCCCCACACCCCCAATCCAACTCATGTAAACTTTCAGCAACTCGATGACTCGTCTCCACACCTGGTTTCCTCATCCTGCAGACGCTCACAAGACAAAAGGCAGCTCCTGAAACTGTCCTGGTTCTCAATGTAAGACTCCAGGCCGCTAACAAACTCTTCTATTATCTTAGAACATTCAAAACAAACAAGAGTAAAAATTTTAGTTTAACATTTGCTGTAGGTTAAATAAAATCATTCTAGCACATTCAACTTTATGCCAGTCACTTTAAATTCCCAATTGAAGAGTACTGCTGGCAAAAAAAACCCCCACAGTACCAGGGAGAAAATACATACTGTGGGATAAGAAGGATGTTTCCTCAGAGTCTGAAAGAGCTTCTTTTGGAAAACGATTTGATCCACAGCTATGAGAAAAGAAGACTAGTTGGTCCCCAGTGTCTTGAACACTTCTGACTATAATCTCCCTTTCCTAAGACCTAGGTTCCTGTCTGATGAAGCCAATAAAGGTATTCCCAACCTAATAAACCCACAGCAGAACAGAATTACCATTAGTAAAGGCTAGCTACTAAGTATTTTAAAAAGATGCCATACCCTTAACTGAATGGGATAATCTGTGCTCCCAAAGTAGGGCTTTATATGGCTTTATTTAGAAATTTTCCCATAATTTAATTAATTAATTTCCCATGAAATTAATTCTGACCCAGATAAATACTCTGGCTATTTATTTTTTCACAAGAAAACAAAGTAATACTACATATAACATTCTTTCTTTAAAAAAAGGAAGAATCAGACATACTTTACTCAACATGCACTAACTAAAATGTAATTTCAGTTTCATCTTTGTCTCCAGACAGATGGTGCTCCCATTTCTAATCTTCACTGCCTCTCTAGAAAATCCATTATTCAGTTCTGAGCCCTTTCACTATACCCAGAGAAAAGATTTTCATTAAAATATTACCTAGTTGGTTCTGACTTTCTCCTGTTTTAAGAGTAATTCCTGATGCCTTAAGAAACTTTACAAAGACATTGTCATTTTCTTCAACTTCATTGTGAACATGAGATTTCTTTGTTTTTTTGGAAAGTGGCTGCTTCCTGGCTTCTGAAAATTGAAAAAAAAATTCAAGAATGCGACAAAGGGTAGAGAAAAGCTTAAAATGTAAACCCTAGAACAATAACCCTAGGATAGTTGATGGGTTCCTGAGAGACTATACTGGAACTGATGCTGCAGTGAAATTTTCTCTCTAACAAGGGTCAGCAATAATGGCTTGCAAACAAACAAAACAATTAACAAACAGAATTATTTTCACCTATTGAGTTTTCTTTTGAAGAATTCAAAATATGCCACCTCTAACAAGAATAACCACAGAAATGTTTCCCACCCAAATTCTAAAGCAGCCAGGGTCTCTCACATACTCTACAAATCACTGCATTAGAATCACTGAGAAGCTTATTGGAAGCATATTCTTAGGTCACATCCCAGACGTACAGAATCAAAATTTCAAGGCTGGAGCCTGGGAATCTAAATTTTTAATAATTTATATTCTGCAGGTAATAATCCTTACTCACACCGAAGGTTGAGAACCAATGATTAGGATGCAGAGGTAGAAGAATGTGACAGATTCTCCTACGTCATATATTTGAGTACAAAGTCCAGACTGATTTCATCCCAAGACTTTCAATCCATGAGAAGTGATTTAAAAAATAAGCAAACATAAACAAAAAGGTTCAGTATGATTATCTACTCTTCTCCCTTAATGAAGCAATGTTAGAATTGCCTTAATAGAAGACTATCAGCCATAGTCTTCTCATAGACAAGAGTCTATCCTCTTTCTTTGCCTCTGGTGTGTTTGCTTTGATATGATGTTATTCCTTTCTATATCATCATCACAGCATTTATCGAGATCATAAATTTTTTTAAGGGAGGAAAGATGACCATTAGATTTTTAAAGGGTTCCCTGGTGGCTCAGATGATAAAGAAGCTGCCTGCAACACAGGAGACCCAGGTTCAATTCCTGGGTCAGGAAGATCCCCTGGAGAAGGGAATGGCTACCCACTCCAGTATTCTTGCCTGGAGAACTCCATGGACAGAGGAGCCTGGTGGGCTACAGTCCATGAGGGTCCCGCTGAGTCGGACAAGACTGAGCGACTAACACAACAACAATAGGATGTTTGGGGCTTCCCTGGTGGCTGAGTTGGTAAAGAATTCGCCTGCAATGCGGGAGACCTGGGTTCAATCCCTGAGTTGGGAAGATACCCTGAAGGAGGGCGTGACAACACATTACAGTATTCTTGCCTGGAGAATCCCCAAGGACAGAGGAGCCTGGTGGGTGGCAGTCCATGGGGTTGCAAAAAGTCGGACACAATTGACGACTAAGCACAGACTATGTAGTTATCTTTGTGTCCCAGCACCTAAAGGACGTATGATAGATAAGTTCTTAGGAATGTAGATTTCTCTTATGTGGAGACTGAAACTCTCAGACTATGGGCATGCCCAAAGTCATACATGCAATTACAGGTAGAAATTCCATATATCCTGACACTGGACTCTGTGTATCCTATCTACTAAGCCTTGATGACTCCAACACTTGAAAGGAGGAACTTTATATCCCTTTTAGTGCCTCACACATTTACTACAAAAAATAAAGCAACAAATGATTAGACACCTACCAGAGGCATCTTCTGCTAGGCTCTCTTTATCCTCTGACAGTGACAGTTTCCTTTTGGAAATCATTCTGACCAGTCTTCTTCAGTTAAATTACTTTGCAGAACAAATCAGAGAACATAAGTTACTCGGTAGAAGCTAGATACATTCTGAGAAGTTAAAAATATTAGCTCAAAGAAAACAATTAATGTTCTATCCAAAACCAAAGACTACAAAATGCTATCTAAAGCCAGATCTTGAGAAAATTTCAACTCCTCTTTCTGGTCAGTACTTGCTTACTTGCATGACTTGTTTACCTAGTTGCTTCTTTAGCCAGATCACTTCTTTCTTGCTGAAGAATAAAAGCCATATTTCTCTGATATTGAAGATTCTTCACCATTTAGCCCCAATCTACTACTCCTTTAACTCATTAATCCAAAACTCCAATGTTGGGGACTGGGCTAGGTGTGGGGGTTACATCTGTGAACCAAAAATGATTCCTGCTCCAACTGAAATGCTGTTATCTGCCTGGAAATTACTCCTTCTCCTTACAGTCTCAATCAAATGTCTTCTTCCCTGAAAACTGGACTCCTGTCCCCAAAGGAGATTACTCCTCCAGCTTTCCTGCTCCAGAGTATATATAAGAAACCTTAGGACACACTAGACTGAGGGGCTCCTTGAGAGCAGGAATCCAGTGTTGTTTATCTCAGGTATCCCTAGGGCCCAGCATGGTACCTAGCATTAAAAAAAAAAATTCTGAGAATATTCGATAAATGCCTGGAAAATTCCATGAACAGAGGAGCCCAGCGGGCCCCAGTCCATGCAGTTGCAGAGTGGGGCATGACTGACCCACTGAGCGCGCACACACACACACACCCCCACCCCCCCACTCCCCCCCTATTATTCTCACATTCAGTGTCAGAGCTGGGATTCCAATTTAGCAATCCGGCTGAGGCTCTCTCTGCCTCTTTAACTACCACTCATAATATTGGCTTCCAACAATATTTACCGTTTACTACTTACCAAACGTCATGCTAAGCATTTTTTTTACCCTTTGCCTCGTTTACTATTTATAAGCATTATCAACCATCCTACAGAAGGAAAAACTAAGGCCTCTGGACTTCAGGGAACATGCCCTTAACACGTGCTAACCCGTCCAGCAGCCTCAAACCCGGGGAAACCCGGAGGGCTGCCTGGACTAGGCCCTCCGGGGAGGGGCGGGGGGCGAGGATGGGAGTCAAGTCTCTCCTCACTTCGTCTTTTTAACGACGCAGGAAGGTAACTGTAGGTATTATCCTGAGACTAGACAATTAAAGAAGCTGAGGTTGAGGGCACGGAGGCTCAGAGGGAAAGGCCAGGCTCTGCTGGGACCGAGAAACAAGGCCGTAAGGTCGCGAGGTCTCCAGAGACGACGACCGCTGCCCCACTCACCAGCGGAGAAGGCGTCGCCGGTCCTCCTCTTCGAGTTTCCCGCCTGGTACGACGCCACGCTGACGCCACTGTAGCGCGCCCTCGCCGTGACGTGAAACGTCCGCGCCGGAAGTGGGCGGCCCGGCGGCCCGGCTTGGGGCAGGACTCAAGGGACGCCGCCTTAGGGCCCGGGGCTCACCTGGCTGAGGGCGGTGAGAAGGCCCAGAGGCGGCCTCAGCTAGGACCCGTTGTCCCGACGAAAAGAAACCCGGTTACACTCGGCCGGGAGCCCACTCTCTGTGAAGATGGCGGGGCCGGAGCTGTTGCTTGACTCCAACATCCGTCTCTGGGTGGTCCTGCCCATCGTTATCATCACCTTCTTCGTGGGCATGATCCGCCACTACGTGTCCATCCTGCTGCAGAGCGACAAGAAGCTCACCCAGGAACAAGTCTCCGACAGGTCAGCGCCCTCCCCTCTCCGGCAGTCTCACTCTCTCGTGACCTTGGGCAAGAAAGTCAGTTTGCCCGGCTACATCAGGCCCCCACTAGCTGAGTTTCCTTGGCTGAGTTACCCCTGTGTTTCACTTGTTCATCTGCGAAATGGGGATGATAACAGGACATGCCTCATAGAGTAGGAGTGGAGACTAAATTTTAGATGATGTCTGTAAAACATTCCTCTAGATACAATATGTTTCCTTGAGCCTAAATGATCACAAATGGGACATTTGGTTTCATAAATTAAGGTTTTGCTGCCTCAGACAGAGGTTACTAAAATTTTTCTAAAATGTGTTAAACCAAAATTAAGAAATATATAAATGAAAAAACATTAGACCATATTTGGGAATAGAATAAATGTAAAAAGTGACTCTCAAGCTTGTAGAATATAGTGACTTTTCGGAAAGGAAAAACAAATAGATGTTTAAGAATGTGAAACTCCGGTTTGAAAAATACTGACTTTGAAAACTCAAGTTTTATTTTAGGAAAATGTTTTTCACTTGCAAATTACAACTGCAGAAGATAAGCTTTACCTTTATCACCAGTTGCGTCGTGCTTCATCGAGCAGGGACTTAGTTTTAGATAATAATAGAAAAAAATACAAAATTCAAAAATTCTTGTAGAATTCGCAGACCTTAAGAGAAACTGAGTATTTAAAATATATAGGATAATTTAAGTTGGCCTTATTTCAGGGTTTAAATGCCTCACATGATTTTCAACCTCACTTCTGCAAAATTGCTCAGCAGAATAGAGAACTATCTGAATTTCTGTTCAGCCTGTGGAAGTCCTGAATTCTCTATAGGAAACAAAGTTTTTTTGACGACTTACCATGTGCCCTGCACTGTTCTGTATGCTAGGAGGTACAAAATATGACAAGACCCTACTCTCAGAGAGTTTCAGTCCAAGTGATAAAACATGCAAAGGGAAAATAGGAAATACTATTATTTTAGTGCGCAGAGTACGCTAAGTATAGTGGTAATCACCTTAAGTGACATATGTGAAGAATTGAGCTTAAAATCCTTTAATATTTGCTTTTTGCTCTTTAAAAAACTGTGGTTAAATACATATAAAATTTTCCACTTTCTTTTTTTCTCTTTTTAAAATTTAATTTAATTTATTTTGGCTGTGCTGAGTCTTCATTATTGCACGGGCTTTTCTCTAGTTGCAGCAAACAGCTACTCTCTACTTGCGGTCCGCAGGCCTCTCACTGTGGCAGCCTCTCTTGTTGCGGAAGACTGGCTCTACGTGGGCCAGTAGTTGTGGCACACAGGTTTAGTTGCTCTGCAGCGTGTGGGATCTTCCCCAACCAGACTGAACCCATGTGTCCTGCATTGGCAGGCAGGTTCTTTACCACTGAGACACCAGGGAAGCCCCACTTTGACTGTTTTATTTAAGCGTGCAGTTCAGTGCCATTAAGTACATTCACCGTGTGCAGCGGCCACCACTGTACGCTTCCACAGTATTTTCCTGAGCCCTAGCAGAAACTCTGAGCCTGTTAAATAATAATTCATTTCCTTCTCTCCCAACTCCTGAGACCCACCATTCTACTTCATCTCTAGGTACTTCATTAAGTGGAATCATACAGTATTTGTCCTTTTGGGTCTGCCTCTTTTTATTTTGTATAATGTATTCATGGTTTGTCCACATTGTTGCAGGTGAATGGATTTCCTTCTTTTTCGTGGCTGAATTAATATTCCGGTGTGTGTGTCTACCCATAAATCATGTTGTCTTCATCCTTTCAGGATTTTTTAAAATCATTGTTTATTTGGGGTTGTGCTGGGTGTTCTTTGCTGTGTGCAGACTCTCTCTGTGTGCAGAGAGTGAGGGCTGCTGTTGAGTTGTGATGCGTGGGCTCCTCCTTGCTGTGGCTGCTCTTGTTGCAGGGCACCGGCTCCAGAGCACTCAGGCTCGGGAGTTGCGGCACTTGGGCTGTAGAGCTCATGGGTTTCAGCAGCTGTGCTGCACAGGCTTAGCTCCCCATGGCATGTGGAATCTTCCTGGACCAGGGATCGAACCCATGTCCCCTGCACTGGCAGACAGATTCTTAACCGCTGGACCACTGGGGAAGTTCTTGGGTTGTTTCTATATCTGCCTATTGTGACTAATACTGCAATGAACACAGGGTTGCATACATATGTATACATATATATATAGATGTATATATAGTGTGATTCTATTTTTATTTTTTTGAAGAACCTCCATATTGTTTTTCATAAAGGTTGTACCAATTTACTGACCCACCAACAGGGGTTTCCTTTCCTTCCTCCTTTTGCTTTTAAGATAAAAGATTACAATACAGTGGAACCCTTAAAAAGAAAGGAATCATGTCACATGGTTACAACACAGATGAACCTTAAGAATATGAGGCTAAACTAAAGAGACCAGATACAGAAAGGTAATATCTGTATGATTCCACTTATATGAAGTATCTAAAATAGTCAAATTCACAGGAACACAAAGTAGAATGGCGGTTACTAGGGGCTGGGAGATGGGGAATGGGGATGTTATTGTGCAATGAGAACAGAGTTTCAGGTTTGCAGGATGAAAAAGTTCCGGAGATCTGTTTCACAACAGTGTGAATATGCTCAACGCTACTGAAGTGTGTGCTTAAATGTGGTTAAGATGGTAAATTTTATGTTAATGTTTTTCACCACAATTTTTTAAAAATAGCGCGGAGCCTCTCTTACATAGTCTAGCTCTCGCCAAGCTCTCAAGCCTTGTCTCACCATGTTTCTATAGTCCTCTTTCTCCCAGCCACAGCGCGTTTCCCCTTGTCCTCAGAGACAGCAGTGCTTGCTGCTGCTTCAGGGCTTTTGCCCATGCTCCAGCTCTTTGCCAAGGTTTTCTCTACCTGTCCTTAAGATTTCTGCTTAATCATACCCCCTCAGGAAAGCTTTCTCCAAGACCTTGACTTCTTAGACTCAGTCACATCCCCCTGTTAACACACTCAGATTATCTGTCTCTCTTTCCTGGTATATAACAGATGGATTTGACATTTATTCCTGTGGTTATTTGATTACTGTTTTTCTCCCCTACTAGACTTTAACCTTCTTGGGATACTTGCCTCTTTTTTTTGGCCACAGCAGGCAGGATCCCTGAGGAGGGATCCAGCCCATGCCTCCTGCAGTAGGAGAGCAGATTCTTAACCACCAGACCCCCAGGGAACTCCAAGATTCTTGCTTTTGGATCACTGTTGTTCATGTCACCTAACATGGCACCCAGAAGCTCGAGAAGTATTTGTTCAATGAGAATAAGCCTGTTATTGTGTACAGTATGAATGGAGGCGTAGGAAATTTAAGAGACTCACCCAGGATCACATAGTTAACAAGTGGCAGAGCCAATATTTGAACCCATCTGTCCAACTCCAGAGCTTAAAGTTTTACTCATTATTCTAGGCCCAGTGCTGCTTAAAGCTGTCCGAGGTAAAGGACCAGTTTGGGTTTTTGAATGTTCAGTCTGTCACAGACTGGTGCTTTGGTAAAAATTTTTTGATCACATATTTGAATGTTTGGACAATGTCAGATTACTATAAAAGTTTCTAAGCCTTTAGTCTCTGTGTCTGTTCTCACCTCACCACAGACCAGCATTGCGACACAGGCCACATTATGAATAGCTTTAGTCTAGCTCCCAGGGAATGGAACATATCACCTCTCAACTCTTCAGGCTTGTGTCTACAGCATTTTGTTTTGTTTTAGTTTTCAAGAAGGATTTCCATTAAGGAGGTTTTTTTCTCCCCTCATGAAAACAACTTTTGAAAACCTAGAAAAATTAGCATTTTCATCTCTTCTGTCTGACGTTTGTTCTAACACTGCCCACTTGGTACACTTTGTTATCTGTAAGGATCAACTATGTTCAAATATCACCAGATAACTTCATTTGTTAATTCAGTAAGTATCTACTGAGAGCTTACCAACATCTGCCTGCACCCTGGGTAGAATTTGTATTTGTTGTCTGTCAGGTAACAACCCTGTCAAGCCCTGTAATCATTTCTCTGGTTTTGCTTTGTTTTTAAACTTCCTTCTTTTATCCTCACCCTTCCTCCCTTCTGCCCCCAGGTCTTTTGAGTAGCATCCAACTGCTACTGTTTTTACTTAGAGAAAAGTTCCTCCTTAGCTCATTATAATGTAACAAAAAGCGTAATGTCCCAAATGTGCCTTCCTCAGAAATCTTTGTTCAGAAAGAGTCACTCCTGAAAACTTTGGAAAGCTGAGTATTGGGTTAAGTATGTCCTGTTGGTTTTAAGGACACTTGTATTTTGAAAAGTTTCCGCACAGAGCTATTGCCAAATAGGCCTTCTCTTGTGTTTAAATAGGTTTTCTACTTTATTCTCTCATTTTCTTCTAGAGTTTCACTTTTAAAAATCTCATTGTCTTGGTTTGTTTGTTTTTTTTTTTCCCTTCAGTCAAGTCCTAATTCGAAGCAGAGTCCTCAGGGAAAATGGAAAATACATTCCCAAACAGGTACTCATTTATCTTTTATTACAAGCTCCACGATTCACTGTGAGGACAGTAGATAGCTGAATGTTTTATAAGGGGACTCTTCGGGGAGAGCTGAAGGCAGGCAAGTCAGTAATTAAGCTGTGGCCTAGCGGTGTTTGCTGTCATCATGACCTTGCTCTTCTTGGGAAATTGTTTTCAAATGTGGCTCAGCTAAAGTGTCAGATCGGCTGCCAAGTAGGCTGCCAGCTCTGAGTGTGATAGCATATTCCAAGGGCCTTCTGACTAAACCTCTGGGGAATAATTTGACAATGTTCTATGTCACAGTTTTAAGACTTAAAAAGTTCTTTTTTCTACTAGTCTTTCCTGACACGAAAGTATTACTTCAACAACCCAGAGGATGGATTTTTCAAAAAAACAAAAAGGAAGGTTGTGCCGCCTTCTCCTATGACTGGTATGTTTATTCCCCTCTCTTATCTTTAAGGAAGATTTTTAACATGATGGTGGGATGAGCAGGGAGGATGTCCTTTTATTTGAAATTTAAATAGTATAAGACAGTAATCTGAGGGAATTCAGGGATCATCGGATACAGGGATCTACAAAGGGGGGATTCTCTTTTTCAAATAAATTTTATACCTTGGGAACTCCAGGGTATAAAGTGGAATTAAAAGCAAGACCTCTTGGCTAAGGGGTCGGGGAATAGGGCCATTATCCCCAGGTGTCTCCCCTTTGCTGTTCCTTGGGACCCAGGGCTCTGAGGGGCACAGCTGGAAGGCATTCCAGTCCCAGGTCCCACCCAGTGCAGTCCTGTTGCTGGCAGATGACCCCCAGATTCTGCCTAAATGCTTCCCTCGGTGATTCGTTTCTTTGTCAGACATGACTGCTTGCTTGCCCTCTATAGTTTTTCCTCTAACAGAGTTCTTGCTTCCTCTGATCCCAGTCATGTGAAAACACAGCATCTTTAAAGTAAAACAAAAGTAATATATTATTTGGTTTTACTTATTCATTTATTTCAGTACCTATTACTTTAGGTTAGATAACCAGTATCATAATCCCAGACAGAAGGTACTGGAATAATAAGTCTTTTAGCAAACCTACAAGAAACAAAAGACCAATAAGTATATGGAAAGATACTTGACATCACAAAATCAGTGGAATGCAAATTAAAACACAGTGTCCTTTTTAACCCATTAAATTAGACAAGATTGAAAAGCTTGACCAAAGCTGCTACTGTCAAGGTCATGGAAAGTGAAGTCCTCTTACTGTTGTTGAAAGTCAGTTTTAAATGGTCAAACCCCTTGGCCCAGAAATTCTAAGAGTTTCTCTCATAGAAACACACAAATTTGCAGATTTGTGTACAAGGAAGTTGTTTGCAACTTTTTTTTTTTTTTTTTGCCAATAATCTATAGATCTAGCCAGAAGTGATGAGTGTGACCACAGTGGATGCCTATGCAGACATTAAAAATAATGAGCCATATATACCAATATGGAAATATAATATATCATAATATGTTAAATTTTTAAATTAGAAAGCAGAATAGTAAGCATAGTATCCCTTCATGTATATATATATACAGAAAGAAACCATTGTGTGTATATACATGTATAGGTATATATGTACGTTTATATTGACATATAAAGATAGAAGAATAGACAGCAGTTAAAAGTGTTTAGACAGTAGGCAGAGGAACTGTCCACATCCTGTGTTTCTATGTTGTTTGAATTTTTTACAGTGAACTTGTATTAATTTTATCAAGTAAATTAAAGAGTTACAGAAAGCAAGGAATAAATCCAATCCTTGCCTTATGGTAACAGCTTCTTGAGTTGCTTGTTTTTCTGTCTTAGATCCCACCATGCTCACAGACATGATGAAAGGCAACGTCACCAACGTCCTGCCTATGATTCTTATTGGTGGATGGATCAACATGACGTTTTCAGGCTTTGTCACAAGTAAGTTACAGACTCAGAAGACTTCAGGTTTATTTCATCTTTGACCCTTTCCCATGACCCTACTCAGAAATCCAGGTGCTGCTGACAGAGTACTGTCCCGGGTCCTGTGTTCTCGAGTGGAAACTGGTAACAGCTCTTGAACAAAAAAACCAATCATGCTCTAGTTCCACAGCTCTTACCAAAGCGTCCATGCAGTCATGACAGGGATGCTCTTTTACTAAGGGACTTGAGCGAGCGGCTTCTAATTTGTATCCAAATCTAGTTCTGTGTCCTAGTGAGGTGGGAGGACGGGAAGCCTCTTTCTGTCTTGACTTCAGTTTTGAGGTGTTGGGGTCAGTTGTTTGTCAATTTGTTTGCGACCCGCTTTGATTTAAACGAACTTGGTGTCTCAGTAATGTAGTTCTTTGTGCGTATATATTCCACTTCGGGTTTAACAGACTAGTGCTGGTTTCTTTTCCAGATTTTGGGGCACAGCTCAGTTTAAGCCCCTACTTCTTAAATACTAGAGAATCTGGTGTTGTTCAAAGAACTAGAATAGAGTGACTTTTGAGGGTTAATTCTTCAAAAAGTGGCATAAGCCTCTTTGTGGAAATAAGTTTCTAAACACTCTATGGTACAGAGTTCCCATCTCCTCAGGGAAATATGTGCATCACACTTATTACACTGTTTTCCAGAGGAAGCTGGGCATGGTTCTGAACTTTTTCTTTCTTTTCTGCAGCCAAGGTCCCATTTCCACTGACCCTCCGTTTTAAGCCTATGCTACAGCAAGGAATTGAACTACTTACGTTAGATGCCTCCTGGTAAGGACTTTCTTCTATTGAGTAAAAACACCAACCAAAATCTAAAACAGGGATCTCTTAAACAACAGGATTTCCAGTTTGCCTGCTTCACTGGAATAGGTTTTTGGAGTTTTTCCCACTGAAACTCCACTCAGAATGCCACAGATTATGGTAACTTTTACATGAGTTTTCTTGCAAAAGGAGAGAATGTATCAAGCTCTTTCCCCTTGGGTCTCAGGAGCTCAAAAAAGTAGATGTGTCCACCCCAAAAAAGGTAAAGACAAGAACTCTGACCAAAGCAGACTTTTTAACAAGAAATGCTCTGGAGCTTATGGAAGTGGATGATGGTATTATTTGTTTCAAAATACATGACTTCCAAAAACAACATTAATTCTTTTCACTGGTACCAGTCACTGTGCTAGATACATTCCATATATTACTTTATTCTCATAGCAACCCTATGAAGTGGAGCCATTGAGATTTGACCCCAAGTCTGTCCAAATCCAGCACGTCTGTCTTATTTACTGTTCTGTTTTTTATATCAGAATAATAAAACCCCAAGTATGAAGAGCTCTTAGGACAGTGCTACAGCCTCAGGAACACAGTAGTGCTTCTTCATGTGGTCTCTCCAAGGTTATTTTGTCTGGCTTCCCAGAGACTAGCATCTAATGGAAACCAGACAGGGACTTCCTTAGTGGTCCAGTGGTTAAGAGTCCACCTTCCAATGCAGGGGTCACGGGTTCAGTCCCTTGTCAGGGAACTAGGTTCCCACGTGCGGCAGGGCAACGAGGCCAGCACACCATAACTCGAGAAGCCTGCACACCACAACGAAGACCCAGCGGAGCCAAAATAAAATTGAGTAGGCTAGAATAAAATAAAATAGCCAGACAGTAGGAGGAGGAGAATGGGCAATGGGGGTCACCACTGCTGATCATGACTGACTCCCCAGTTGGAGCAGCCTGTGGTTGTTTGGGAGGGACACGATAGACCCGGCGCTGGGAGAGTCTTGGCCGTGCACACTTCCCCCAGAGGAGAAAAGCTATACTTACTACAAGTAGCACGACTGTTCAGCTTTGACCTTCCAGTCTCCTGTGGGCTAAACACAAACTTCATGGGGTGGAGAAAAGCTGTTTTATCTTTTCTCAGCACCTGGACAAGTATGTTTCTGACATGCTTGTGTGGACAAAGGAGCCTGGAACCACATATGAACTAGCTTACCAATCTGAAGGATTATGTACAGATAAGTGTGACCCAAGTATTGGAATAAAGTGTGGGTCCTTTCCCTCTGTATCATTTCTGACACACGTTTTAGTTTTTTATTATATGCAAGCATATTAACTTCATTGGGGCAAGGTGGGAAACCTAACCTAAGGAGAACTTTAGGATATAGTTCAAAACTTGAAATGGCTTTTCCAATCACTACAGTCTTCAATATGAAGCCTGCTGACACTTGTGGTTTCTTTAGAGAATGGGATTCAAGACAGGCGGCCTCTTTCCCTTTCAATTTATATCTTACATACTTCAGTATTATTTGCGTGTATTATACACATCAATAACAAGTGTGTGTTGTTGTCATGATTACAAATAATAAATGGTTTGAAAACCCACTATGTAAGCAGGATAATTAAACAAAACTTGTATTCCCTGATAAAATGAAGCCTGCCAGGTGTGAGTTCAGTTCCTGCTACTGAATGCCAAAGAAGGAGCCGTTAACCTCCATATATTACGTCATTTTACTCTCTTGGCAACATCTCTGAAGTGAGCGGAAAAATTGAGGTTTGACCCAAGTCTGTCCACAAGGCTCAGCTGTTCGCCTGCAGAGAGCTATAACTATTAATATTTGTAACATGGCCTTCACAACGTGTGTTTCTTCTTTGGCTGTGCTCTGGATGACTATTGGCTGACCCCAGGAGATTCCTTTTACATACTCTGAACAACTTTGGGTGGGAGAAATGTATGAACTAGTTTATTCTGAAATAACTACCTGCATTGTTTCACTTTTGCTTCCTAGGGTGAGTTCTGCATCCTGGTATTTCCTCAACGTCTTTGGGCTTCGGAGCATCTACTCTCTGATTTTGGGCCAAGATAATGGTAAGAGGCAATTACTTCAATAGCTGAGTCGTTCGTACCGGGGCCAGAGTGATTATGCAGGTTGTGCTGTATTGAACTGAGTGAAATATAGTGCTTCATTCCCTAAACTTATTCCTAAGTATCTGAGGTACTCTGAAAGAGTCTTAAACATCCCAAGGTCAGACTGAAGATCTGAATTCTCCTCATTAATCACGGGGACAGTATTTAGTTATGCAGAGTCTGATACCCTCCTATGAGGGATCCAGCACCAGCAATGTAAGCCTGAAGCTGAGAGAAGGCTGGCTTGATCAGTTCGCCCATTGACTAGAGACCAGTACCAGTCCTGGCTCTCTTACTTAAATAGCTGGGACCCTGGGCAAGTTACTGAACCACAGCAGTCCTCTGTTTGCCTACCTGTAAAATAGGGACCTTAATAACTGACTTCTGGGTTTGTTGTGAGGAGTAGATAAGGTAGATACATGGAGCACTTAGTGAAGTACCTGGCATGTTGATGTTGCTCAGTAACTCATAGCTATTGCTCCTGTTATTTAAATTTGAAATAAAGTTTAGAGCTTTTAGTTAATCTTCTTTCTCCTGCTGTTATCACATCCATTTTTCGCAAGAGGTAAAGGGACTTTCACAAAGTGTGTGACAAGGCCAGTCAGTGAACTGTCCCATGGTCCTCTAACCCACTGCCAAGCATCTGTAAGTGCTGTGTGAGAACCATTCTTCCCTGGGGGTCCTGGGTGCCTGCTGTGCCCTGGCACTCACTGGGGTGTGTCTTACTCTGCAGCTGCTGACCAGTCACGGATGATGCAGGAGCAGATGACTGGCGCAGCCATGGCCATGCCCGCAGACACCAACAAAGCTTTTAAGGTACACTCACTTCTCTCCCCAGCTTCACTGAAGCTCAGAGGTGTTACCAGAGTTACTTTTAAAGATGAATTCCCTTAAGTGAGTGTGGTATATCTATGGTTCCATCATTTTAAGTTCAGCAAAAATGTATTTTCATTTACATGTCTCTTATTCCAGAGACAGAATCATCTGATAAGTAAGTTAGAGATTCTTGGTACTTTTGGTGGTTTTTAAATGCTCACCCAGTTTAATCCATAGTGTAAATGAAGTTATAAAAATAGCCCAGTCAGAGATGCCAGGTAGACATTTGGAATATTTTGAATTTTTTTGGACCCTGATATAAATTTCATTCAGTAAAATCTAAATTGGGATACCTTGGCAGTCTAGTGGTTAGAACTCCACACTCTTTTAACTGCTGGGGACCCAGGTTCAATCCCTGGTGGAGGACCTAAGATCCCACAGGCCATGTGGCTTGCCCCCCCCCAAAAAATCTTAAATTATTTGAGCCTTTCACACAATGATTCTTGAATTTGTAAAATCCAATAAAATTTTACACAGCAAAATCTCACTAATTTTTCATGATGAAAACTAGAAATAGAGAGGAATTTGCTCATCTTGATGAAAGATACCTATGAAAGACCCACAGTTAGCATACTTATACTGGAAGCTTTGCCCCTAAGGGTAGGACAAGACAAAAGATGTCCACTATGACCACTTCTATTCAGCATTATTCTAGATGTTCTAGCCAGGGCAGTTAGGCGAGAAAAAGAAATAAAAAGCATCTAGATTAGAAAGGAAGAGTAGGGACTTCCCTGGTGGTCCAGTGGTTAAGAATCTGCCTTCCAGTGCAGGGGACTTGGGTTTGATCCCTGGTTAGGGAACTAGGATCCCACAGGGCAGCTAAGCCCACATGCTGCAACTAGAGAGGCCCGTGGATCGCAGTGAAGACACAGTGCAGCCAAAATTTAAAAAAAAAAAAAGTTTTAGAAGTAAAACTGTCTTTGTTTGCAAGTAATGTGGTCTTTTATATAGAATATTCTAAAAGGAATCCACAAAAAAGCTATTACATGTAATACATTCAGCAAGGTTTTCAGATATCAGTCATAGCTCTACACACTGGTAATAAAGAATCTGAAAAATAGAAATTAAGAACATCATTCCATTTATAATAGTATCAAAAAGGATAAGAATAAATTTAACAAAACAGCAAGATTTGTACCATGAAAACTGCGAAATATTGCTGAAAGAAACTAAAGAAGCCCTAAATAAATGCAAATATATCCATGTACATATTATTTTGACTTACTGTTATCAGGATGGCAGTACTCCTTGATCTGTTGATCTACAGACTCAAAATGCCACCAGCTTTTCTTGCGCAAACTGGCAGTCTGATCCAGAAGATAATATGGAAGTGAAAGGGCTTCAGAATAGGCGAAACAGTGTTGAATAAGAACAGAGTTGGAAGGCTCAAGACTTCCTGATCTGAAAACCTACTTCTGAGCTATAGTAATCAAGACTGTGTGGGACTGCCGTATGGACAGACACGCAGATCAGTGGAACAGAACTGATACTTCATTCAGCAGGGCCTTCCCTGACGGTCCAGTGGTTAAGACTCTCTGTGCTTCCAGTGGAGGAGGCGCAGGTTTGATCCCTGACCAGGGAACTAAGATCCCATATGCTGTGCAGTGCAGCCAATAAATAAAATTTGTTTTGTTGTTAAAGAATTGAGAGTTCAGAAATAAACTCATATATGTAGATCAAATGATTTTTGAGAAAGGTGCCAAAAAAGTTCAGTGAGGGAAAGAATAGTTTTGCTGTTTATTGTGTACAGAGTTTCTGTTTCAGGGGATGAAAAATTTAGAAAAAGTTAGTGGTGATGGTTACACAACATTGTGAACCTAAAAACTGCCACCAAATTGTATACTTAACAGTGGTTACAAATGGCAGATTTTGTGTCATATGTATATTAATATTTACCACAATAAAAAACGTTTTGAATAAAAGTTTTTAAATGGGTCAAAGACCTAAACATGAGAGCTAAAACTAGAACGCTCGTAAAAGAAAACATAGGTGTAAATGTTTGTGACCTTAGATTAGGCAGTGATTTCTTGGATATGATGTCAAAAGTATAAGCAACAAAAGGAAAAATAGCTAAGTGGAACTTTGTCAAAATGAAAACTTCTGTGCTTCAAAAGACACTATTAACAAAGTGAAGCGCCAACCCATGGAATTGGAGAAAGCATCTGAAAATCATATATCTGGTAAGGGTCCAGAATAAAGAACTCTTAGAACTCGACAATAAAAACATGATCCAGTAAAAAGCTGGCAAAGGATATGAATACTCACTTCTCCAAAGAAGACGCAGATATGCAGTAAGCTAAGCACATGAAAAGATACCCAACATCAATAGTCATCGGGGGTTTTGCAAATCAAAACTTCAGTGAGATACCAATTCACACTCACTCATGTGGTTATAATAAAAAAGATGGACAATAACGAGTATCGACAAGGATGTAGAGATATTGGAACCCTCGTACATGCTGGTGATTGTCCAGCTGCTTTGGAACGCAGTTGTTAGCCTTTCTTCAAAAAATTAAACACACTTATCATATGACCCAGCAATTCTGCTCTCAGTCAAACACCCAAGAGAACTGAAAACATATTTTCACACAAAAACTGAGTACAAGAATGTTCAGAATACTACTGATAATAGTGAAAACTAGAAACAATCCAAATCTCCATCATCTGATGAACAGATAATGCAGTGTCTAGACAATGGAATGTATGCAGTGGAATATTAGCCATAAAAAAGAATGAAGTGCTGAATCATGCCACAACAGAGAGGAGCCTTAAAAACATGCTGAGAGAAGGGAACTATAACCAATACCCTGCAATAACTCTTAATGGAAAAGGATGAAAGAAAACTAAATGTATATGTATAACTGAACCACTTTGCAGTGTGGCAGAAACCAAGACAACACTGTAGATCAAGTATACGTCAACAAAATAAAAGTTTTTTTTAATGTTAAGTGAAAGAAACCAGTGACAAAAGGCCACATACTGCATCCAGAAAAGATGACAGGATTCAGCAAATGAAGTAGTAGTTGCCAGGGCTTGGGGGAGGGATAATGGGAGTGTCTGCTGTCTGATACAGAGTGTGTTTGCCATGACAGAAGTGTTCTGGAGCTACATGGTAAGTGATGGTTGCACATCCTTATGAATATACTAAAAGCCACTGAGTTGCACACATTGAAGGGATGGGTTGTGTAGATTATTATTTTTTAAAACCCATACCTGTGAGCTAACATTTATATTGCACATTAAGTTTCGTAGAGCATTTTTTTAAAGACCTACCAATTAAAGGCAAAAGTAGTCAACATTAATAGAATACTTGGGAAATGTAGTGAGTTGCCAGCTCCAGGGACCTGAACAGATTGTTTCTTTCTTAGCCTAGTCTCTTGTCTGTAACTTAGGGGCGCGGGAGGGTGAGGGCGCCGCAGGAGCTGCCTCATAGGACTGAGTGAGGGTCACGTGTGCAGAGCTCGATCCTGCTCCAGGCCCGAGCACGTCAGCACTGCTCCTATAACAGCCCTTCCCTCCCTGCCCCCATGTTTCTCTTCCTTTGCAGACAGAGTGGGAAGCTCTGGAACTGACGGATCACCAATGGGCACTGGATGACGTCGAAGAGGAGCTCATGGCCAAAGACCTCCATTTCGAAGGCATGTTCAAAAAGGAATTACAGACCTCTATTTTTTGAAGACCAAGCAGGGGCTAGCTGTGTCTGGAACTTGGAGTCGCGCTTAACCTTATAACTTTGATTTGAGCTGGAGCCTCTTGGAATGAAAAGGGGGTGCCTGAGCTGGCGGGGGTGCAGCAAGGATTGTTCTTATCTGAGGCAGGCTCCCCCTCATGTTTGAACCCAGAGGAAACATGAGGAGTGTATGCTGGGTGACTTGCCCAGAAACAGCTATTTTTTTAATATTTTAAATGTTCCTTCTGGTGACTCTAGTAATAAAAGTAAGAGAAAGGGGGGACACTCAAGCTAGTGATAATATTAAAAAACAGCAAAAATTCAGTCTATGGAAAAAGCATTGTTAATTAAACCTAATTATTACGTGCAGTCATTCTGACATTTAAACCTTAGTAAACTCTGTTTTCTTGGAATCCATCCACCCGGCATTTCACCTTTAATTTTTTTGTTAGTAAGCTTCCCTTTCACAAATAATACATTTTCATTGTTGAAAATTTAGGACCAATGGATAGACAAAATGAAACTCTCTGTGTTGTTCATTTTGTGCCTGCAAATGATATGAAAAGCAAATGTGTCAAAACCTTACTCGAGCTCTTTTTCAGAGTCAATACCCAGGGCCAGGACAGACTTAGCAAACCTTCTGTCTGTTTTAATACTATCAAGTAAAAATTGGTGACCCTGAGACACTGCCAGATTCTCAAATGCCTTTGGGATCCTCGCAGACTTCAGCAGTTAAATAGTGTGAGGTCTTGATCTGGCATTCATGATATATTAAACCCATTGTCAAATCAGTAGAGCTGTTCTATACATGGCTACTCCACTGAACGAAAGACCCCGTGTCCAAGTTATTCTGGATGAGAGAGAGCTTACATATGGCTGTAAGGAGGGAGAGAGGGCGATTGCTGGCAGACACAGAGGTAAGGGTTGCCCAGGAAGAATTCTGTCTGGATTAACTGTCCCAGGAAGGTGGCAGAGGGCCTTTTCGGTACCAAGAGGTGAATGTAATCTACACGTTGAATGTTGTAATCAAGAACAAACAGCTCGACTCTACAAATTAAATCATTCTGTTTTCCTGTCTTTGCCTGTAAAAACATTACCTCTGTGGGTCACTCACAGCCTTCTGCCAACAGTTATGAATGTGTATTGTGGACCAGTGCTGGAGAGTCTAAAATGGAAAAATGGGACTCTTGTCCTCAGGAACTCATAAGAGAGACACATGAGAAATTGTTCCTAATCATTCGTTGGGTCACAGTACCTCTTTGAGAATCTGATGGATGCTCTGACCCTGCCCTCCAGAGTAACAGACATGGGCACAGACCTCTGGGGTAAGTTGGGTGGGTAAAATGTGTGAGACTGTTCCCACCCATCATGGTGGGTGTATGTCCTTGGCACCAGCAAGTCAAAGGGAAAAGCCAAGTTTGTCTTGGCAAGGTCTTTTCAGAACTAGCACACAAGTTCAAGGAGCACTGCTTATTATGTCTGCTTCTTGGAGTTTGATTTGGATCAGCCTTCTGGGTGAGCTTTACCATCAACCTGGACTTAGCACCCAAAACCATTTAGGGCAACCTGAAATGTCTACTTACTGATAATGGTGGTATGAAAGGCACCTTGCATGGAAGGCTAAAGATGGACAGTCAGTGGCAAAACACAGCTCGGAAAAATGATGATGACTTGGATTGGAGGACAGCAGGTAGACCTGTGCTCAGAGGCAGAAGCCAGTGCGGTTCCCCTGTGGCGTCTGAGGCGCCTGATGGGCGTGCTATATGTGGGAGACATGGGTTACTATGTGAGGAATCTTGCAGTGGCAACTGACAGAACTCAATCTGGGTTAAGCAGTTTTCTTTCTTTTCTTAATGAATGTAAATTAGTTCAAAAACTAAAATGTCCAGTGGTCAGTTACTTCAGTGTAGCTGGAGCCGGGGCCTCAAATGATACCATCCAGACTTGGTTGCTTTCTCAAGTCTGCTTTTTTCTGTTCTCAGGTGTTTTATCTTCTCACGGAGACACCAGATTCGTAACCGCAGTGAAAAGCACCCCTGGGAATTCCCTGGCGGTCTAGTGGCTAAGACTGTATGCTCCCAATGCAGGGGGGCCCAGTTTCAATCCCTGGTCAGGGAACTAGATCCCATGCCACAGTACACACCTCAGCTAAAGATCCCATGTGCTACAAGTAGGTCCCAATGCAGCCGAATAAAAAAATACACAAAAAAGACCTGATGCGATGAGGCAAGGCCAGATGGCAGAGAGCTGCTAAGTCACCCTTCAGACACGCACTTGGTCCTGATGTTACTTCAGGAACCTTTGGGAGGGACTGGTGGGAAGGGGTTTGCTGCTGGGGTGGAGTTGAGGCCGTCAAGATGATTAGCCCCCCTTTTCTTGCTCTGCCTCGGTGTGGCTGTGCGGAAGGCACTTTCCCTCTCTGGGCCTCAGTCTCCCCACTCACCACCCTGTTACTCTCCGCTTCTATCCCATCCATTCCTTTCCCAGCCCAGATCTACAGCCACTGTGGAAAACAGTCTGGCAGTTCCTCTAAAGCTCAAACAAAGTTTCCATATGATCCAGCAATTCCACTCCTAGACAATAGCCCAAGAGAAATGAGTACATATATGTCCACACAAAAACTTGTACACAAACACAGCATTATTCATAACCACCACGAAGTGGAAACAACCCAAATAGCCATCAACCGCGTGTAATCATGTATATAACTGAATCACTGTGCTTCACACCTGAAACTAATACCACGTTGTAAGTCAACCATACTTCAGTAATAAAAGATAATGATAAAATGTTTTGTACTGGTGATAGTTACACAACCTTGTGACTATAATAAAAACCACTGAATAGAACACCTTAAATAGGTGAATTATATCCTATTAAGTGAGGGTACGTCCCTGGCTGTTGACATCAAGATCTCTCAAGGTCATGGCTATGAGGGGCTCTTGGAGACTATCCAGGATGTACGAGGAGGGCGTGGAAGAGACATCTGTGAATGCGGGGTGCAGAGGGGTGTCGGGCATGCCAGCATGTCCCTGAGCCTCTCCTGTGCTTTAACATCAGCCCTGGCAGCCCTCCTCCTGACCCTGTGCTCACCCTGGTCCCACCATCCCCATTTCCCAGGCTCTGGAGGAGCCTGGGAAGGTCAGCGGGCTTCAGAAACCCGAGTTCTATATCCGTGTACTAGACACAAAATGGGCTAGTGTTCAATACGTAAAAGGTTTTATTTCTACAAGCAGCTCACCAGTTCCACAGCCAACCCTGTGCAATCTTTTCGTTCCTTCCATTTCTTTGTGAATTTCTTTTTTGTCTTAAAATTTTTACTATGAAAAATTTCAACCACACACAAGAGCGGAGAGGATAGTATAAGGTACCTACCCATCTCCCTTCACTGATAATGAATAATAATATTTTGCCAATCTTTCATGTATCTTCCAAGCCCATTTTTTTTTAACCTGGAGTGTTTTGACAGTAAATGTCAGATACGATACCATCTCACACATAAATATTTTAGTAAGTAGCTCTAACAGATGAGGAAATAATAAAACATAACCCATAATACCGTTATTCACCGAGTCCAAACAGGTTAATTGTTTAGTCCATGCTAAGGCCCAATCAATATTCAAATTAGCCAATTATCTTCCAATACCTTTGTGCCCTTGCTTTGTCTGGATGAGGATCTCAACAAGGACCCCGCACATGGCATTTGACTGCTATGACTCAAGTCTCTTACATTTTCCCTTCCCCCTGCTTTTTTCAAGCTGTTAGTTTGTCGAAGAAACTACGTATTTGTTATCGAAGTCTATAAACCTTTTTGAAAGTATTCTCACCTGGGATGGGAGACCAAATCTTTAGATTGTTTTTTGCTTCAAGGAAAGATTGTGGGGAATGCATAGACAATTAAGTAAATAGCCCAAGCCACACTTACCCCAGAAAAGCAGAACATCTAGCAAAGGGGTTATAATCATAGCACACTCCTGATTCAGCTTGATCATTTGTTTCGTGGTTGGACTACTGTAAATGCAGATTGATGATCTAAACAAAAGCAGCACAGGAAAATGTGGAAGGCAATATAAAAGCTAAATCTTTACGTTCCTTTGTAGTAGTCGGGAGGTAAAACCTAAAGCTGAAAAAAAAATTAGCAATATAGGTCTGACAATTAGAAAATACATATTAAAAACCAAAGAAATAATCAGAACTACCAGAAAGAGTTGAAAATAATTAGGAGTAAGAGGGAATAAAATAAAGGACAGTTGATTTTTACAGTGTGTACTGGCTCATCAGACTTATTAATAAATATATTTTTTAAAAAAATAGGGTTCATTTAGCTGGTATCCATGGAGGCTAAACTCTGAGAAAGAATGAATTAAGATTCCAGGGACCCTTGACGCTCAATGTGGGAGTGTAACTGTTCCTGCTCTCAGAGCTAAGACAGTGGCCAGACAGCACCGTCTCCCCCAGCCCCACTCCCAAGCTGCCTTTTGTTTCTCTGCTCTTTCCCACCATAGTGACTCGCCAGAACAGAAATGCCAGCCAAGTGTCCTGTCCAAGCAGGAGATTTCATCCTGGCTGTCACTCACCTTTGCCTTTTCATCCTCTCTCCCCTTCCTTGGGAGCTTCCAAGGTACTCTGGATTAGGAGCTCTCAAAGATTCCCAAAGCTGGTGGTTGGCTCTCCTTTCATCGGAGATCCCAGTCAGAGGCCTGTTTTTAATTTTAGTATATGTGCTGCCGAAGCGAGCGCCGGAGGCCTATTTTCATATTCAAACTCCTAGCACAGTAAGTGCCACCGGGAAAGCCTGCGGTTTTCATCTCTCCTCTCTCTGCGATTCTTCCAGAGGGGCAGGATAGTGTCATCACTCTTAAGATCACTGGCTCTTATGGTTTAGCTTTTTATTTGCTGTGTGACCTTGGACAAGTTACATAACCTCCCTGAGCCTGAGCTTGCTGGCTGTAAAATGGAAAGCATAATAATATATCAAGCTGTTGGCGGAGAACAGACTTGTGCACACAGTGGGGGAAGGGGAAGCTGGGACAAATTGAGAGGGTAGCATGGAAACACATACATTACCATATAAAAAATAGATAGCCAGTGGGAACTCGCTGTATGACTCAGGGAGCTCAAACTGGTGCTCTGTAACAACCTAGAGGGGTGGGATGGGGTGGGAGGCAGGTTCAAGAGAGGGGACATATGTAAGCCTATGACTGATTCATGTTGATATGGCAGAAACCAACACAATATTATAAAGCAATTGCCCTCCAATTAAAAATAATATAAGGTTATGGGGACTTCCCTAGTGGTCCAGGATTAAGAATTTACCTGCCAATGCAAGGGACACAGGTTTGATCCCTGATGTGGGAAGATTCCACATGCTGCCAGGCAGCAGAGCCTGTGTGCCACAACTACTGAGCCCACGTGCTGCAACTGCTGAAGCTCACACACCCTGGAGCCTGTGCTCCACAACAAAAGAAGGCGCTGCACTGAGAAGCGTGTGCGTCACAACTTGAGAGTCGCCCCCACTCACTGCCACGAGAATAAGACTGTGCAGCAACAAAGACCCAGCACAGCCACAAATAAACACATATTTTTTACAAGACCTAACTGGAAAAATAAATAATATATAGGGTTGTTGTCAGGACTTAGAAAGAATCATGCATGTAAGGCGTGTAGCACAGCTCCTGGCAGACGAAGAGCTTGATAAAGCTACTGACCATACCCCATATGCTATGCTTGGGATCATCCCCCACCCATCCTTGCTGTCCCAGCCTCTCCAGGATGAGGCCAGGAGCTCCTTTTAGAGCCAGAATACTCCCCACCTATAACTGGCACCCCATGCCCCCGACTTAACATTCACCTCCACCCCTAGCCAGTCTCCTCTTTCCTTTGGATCAGCTTTCATCGTGGGTTCTGGCCAAAGGGATCATAATCTCCTTGCTTGTGTCTGGAATCTCAAAGCCCCTACCAATCCACGGTTTGGAAACACAATGGGGTTCGGGCTCCAGAGGGGCAGCCAGGGAGCAGAGGCCTGATGATTCTGAGGGAACTGGGGGTTTGGGCGCTGCCAAGCCAGTGAGACTCTGCAGGGGCATGAATTGGGGTCCAAGCACACAAACCCTGCCCTCTTTGGAGGAAACTGAGGAAAGGAACCAAGCCAGCCCCGAACCTGCTGAGAGAATCTTGACATTTCCAAAGGAGACTCATCACTGAGTTCTCCCATAAGGCACTGAAAGGAGGGGCCTGGATCCCACAGCTTCCATAATGGGCCCCTAGAACAGCCCTCCCACCAAGACTGCCCCAAGGGGAAAAGTCAGAGGCCCCTCAAAGGACATGAGGATACTGTCAGAAGAGAGATCTTGGACAAAGCCAAAAAATGCCCACTATCTGTTATACGTAGAATCAGGATCTAGATAATTTCCCACAAAATCAGAACTGGCTAGATCTAACAAGATAAGCAACAAACAAATGTAGAATCCTCTAGTGAGGATCAAAACATTAACTGCGGGGATTTCCCTGGTGGTCCAGTGGTTAAGGCTGTGCACTTCTACTGCAGGGGCACAGGTTCCATCCCTGGGTGGAGAGCTAAGACCCCACATGCCATGGGATATGTCCAAGAGAAGAAAAAAGGAACCAGCTGCACACAATGAGATGGGGGAGACCTGGTCAATATTGAGAATAAAGTGATGCGGCTGCCAGAAACATTACTTCAGCATATTAATAGGTAGGGTCATATTAATAGGGGAGGTGAACATTCAGTTTTATTCTCTCAGTTCCAAGAGTCATACTTTAAAGAGAATATTGTTGACCTGGTAAGAAGCAAACAGAGGAGAGATGTCACCATGGTGAGCTCTCAGAACCTTGTCTCTCAAGGGAAGGCTAGAGAACTGGAAGGGTTTGGCCTGGAAAAGAAAATCCTAGAGAAACAACAGATGACTTTACAATCCTGAAGGGGTTCCGACAAGAAAAAATAGTAAAGCTGGTCGGATGATATGGTAAAATGGGAAAAGCCTGAACTCTCCCCCAGAGTCAGAAAAGCTAGATTCAGGCTCCGCTGTTTACCAGCTACTAGAGACTGACCACTCTTCACACTATAACATGTCAGACACATCTAAGGCCTGAGTATTGGTTTTCTGTGAGAGCTAAAGATAGGAAAACACTGGCAGATACTTCAGCTCAACCCTAGGAAGGAGTTTCTTTCTTTCTTCTAAAAATGATATTATCATTCTTACCTCTGATTACAAAAGAAATACATGGTTGTATAAAACACTGATAAACAGAAAAGCAAAATTAGGTAAAAATTATATCAACCACTATCTGCATGAGTGCTGAGTTACTCAGTCATGTCCTGGTGGTAAAGAATCTGCCTGCCAATGCAGGAGATGCAGGTTCAATTCCTGGGTTGGGAAGATCCTCTGGAGAAGGAAATGGCAACCCACTCCAGTATTCTTGCCTGGGAAATCCCATGGACAGAGGAGCCTGGCAGGCTACAGCTCATGGGGTTGCAAAGAGTCGGACACAACGGAGCACACACACACATCAATCACTATTTACCTTCTAATATTTAGGGATAGGATAGGTGGTGGACTGATTGATGGATATTAACAAAAATGGGATCATACAAGTAGTTATCTGAGAGAAATGAGAGTATCAGCACATAATAATATATATATTAGTATGTAAGGATGCTTATTGCAGTATTGTTTCTAGGGGGAAAAAAGCTGTTAATCACCTGATTACTCATCAGTAGGGGAATACTGGGACTGTCTGACAAACTGACAGAACATCCACACCATGCAAGACTTACAGCTAATTAAAAGAAAGGGCAGAGCTAGTATGTATTGCCTTCACAATGTTTCCAACATATATCTGCTTAAAACAAGGTTATGGAATAATGCACATAGTATGATCCCATTTTTGTAGAAATGCATGCACATATATATTTTTATATGATGCAAAGAAAACAGTATGATGCTAACAGTGGGTACATCTGGGGAGGGGGTGGCGCGGTAGAGCTGGAGAGACCAAAGGTAAGACAGTTCCCGTATTCTTTGAACATTTGTATGTTGCTTGAATTGGGACAATTTCAGCATATATTATAACCCAAATGACTGCGATTTAAATACATAAACAAGTCTACTCTCGACGTGTCTCCATGCCATTAAAGATCCCACATCATATTTAATGACCACATGTATTCCTTCTATGGATCTTCCTTAACGTGCTGAGCCTTACGGTGGCCACTTAATACATCAGGAACTGTCCAAAGAGGGACCTGGAGCATTCTGGCAGGCCAGCCTGAAAATGTGCAGAGACACTGACCTACCCATGCCTCGGGCAGAGATTATCTGATAGGCACACCAGTGCGTGGGCACAAAGATGTCTGCATGGGAGTGCTGGTGCCTTGTTATTCTTGCTGACAAATAGCTGGGAACAACCTACATGTCCGACTTCACAAACTGGCTAAGTAAAAATGACAGGCTGATCATATGCTGCAACTCTCCATGCTGAATACAAGAAATCAGATGGATCTGTAGAAATGTACATGGTGAATATGCCAGGATATATTGGGAAGTGAAGGAGGAGAGTTAGAGAACAATATGTACAGTATGATCTCATTTCTATTTAAAATGTGTATGTGGTTGTGCCTTCAAAAAGCAGAAGGATATACATCACGCTGTAGGTAGGATTTACCTGTAGGAGGTCCCTAGTATGTATGTATGTATTATAAGGAGCTACAAAGGGAATGAGCTCCCCGTCCCAGGAGGTATGCAAACAGAGACTGACTGCCCTGTTTTCAGGGATGCTGCTGAAGTGATTTCCACATCCTTCCGAGGTGGCCTGTCTTCCCTTCTTAGCCCTGAGACTCTCTCAGAGAGGGGAGGTTGGGACTGGGAGAAGAAGCCACCCCTAAGGGGAAAGGGTTAAGCTGGGACGGCACTCCTGTGGGCGGGCTCCCCGATCGGCAGCGCTGGGCTCTGTTAGCCAAGTCTGAGCATCTCAGAGGATGCGGCGTGGAGAGCAGCTTCAGGGACGCGCGCAAGGTGAACGCGGGGGCTGCCAGCTTGGCGCCCAGGTGAGGAGCTGGACTAGGGAGGGGGCAGTGGAGGGGCCCCAGCAGGGAGCATGGCCTGCAGCCCCCGTCTCAGGTGCGAGCGGCAGGGTCTGCACTAGCGCCTACCCCCACCCAGGACACTGCGGGAAGGCGCGGAGCCAGGGGAGAGGAGATGAAGGAAAAGGAGAGGTAACCCGAGATGGACCGGCTCCTGAGGCTGCCCTGCGGCCGGCGGCACCCTCCCCCCAGGACGGCCTCTCCCCAGTCCCTGGGGTAGGGAGAACACCCTCCCCACTAAAAAAAAGAAAAAAAAAATATCTTCAGCAGTTGGAACCCAGATCTGGGCAGCCCCCTGCTCATCCGGAGATGACTACATCTCTTGGATCGGGGGTGGTGAGCAGATGGCATATGTTTATCCTTGAAGGCCCAACTCTATTGCCTCCTCCTCTGCAAAACCTTCTCGGACCCCTTGTGTAAACTGAGCCAGTGCGGGTTCCACAGCCCCTGCTATAGCCATTGGCAGCCTGTGTGACCTTGGCTGAGTTGCTCAGCCTCTCTGAACCTTGCTTTTTTCCCCTATGAATGGATATACCCACACCTGCTTGTACCGGGAGGGGTGGATGAAATCGGGGACATGCAGCTAAGCTTAGCACAGGAGCCTAAGTGGGGATGAGCTCGACAAAGGAGAACTGTTATTAACCAGCGCCTGTGTCCGTGGCCTTCCAGTTCTTCCCCCTCAGCTCGACCCCACTCTGGACCCTGGAACTGAGCCTTCTCTTGGGGTCCCCAGCACCTAGCCTGGGCCAGGTTTGAGCAATGAACTAACGAGGCAGAGACTAAACTCAGTTTGGGGGATGGGTTTAAGCGATCTTTGATTCCCCCTAAAATTACCTACAAGCTTTGGTGAACCTGGACATTTCCCTGGGGAGGCCACCTGGCATTTTCTTCAGCTTCTCAAGGTGTCTGCGAGCCACCAAGTATTAGGAACTTGGGAGCTTTGAGCACAGCTGGTCCCCAGAGAGGAATCAACAGGGTCTCTGCCCTTAAATTCACCCAGGCACTGTCCCCCTCTGCTGGCTGTGGGGTTCCTTCCTGCCTCCTGCCTACATTAGGGACTCTCAGGAAGGGGAACTGTAAGGGACTATACTTGGGCTAGGCTTACGCAGTGACTGGAGACAAGAAATAAAAGACACAGCCCTTGAGAAGCCCCAGGAGGGTGGGGGAGACAGAAGGTTACTATGCTATGTGACCGGTGTGATGGGAAGGGGTGGAGAAGGTGTCAGGGAAAGAAATACTCGAGCTGAAACAAGCCACTGTCATATCCTACCTGGATTTCTGTACTGGCCTCTCCCCCCCTTTTAAAAGACTTCTCAGATCTCCCTTGTAACTTCTCTGCTTGTCATCTCCCTTGGCTTCCTGGGTGGGAATAAAATCCAGGTGCCTTTTTGTGGGTTTTGAGAAAGCCCTGCCTCCCTGACTTTATCTCCCTCTGCTCCTTTCTCCTGCATCTGCTGTGTTCCCTCTGCCTGCTGAAGGGCCTTTGCACTTGCTGTTTCCTCCAGCAAATGCTTTTCCTGGATATCATCTAATGGGTGACTCCTTCCCATTCTGTATTTAGCTCAAATGTCACCTGAGTGGCCTTTCTTGCACTCCTGTGTAAAGTCATCCCCCAGTCTTCTATTTCTTACCCCTGTTTTATGTTCTCCACAGCCCATCTTTTTTAAAAGTATTCATTGTCTGTCTTTTACCTAGAACACCAGCTCCATGCAGGCAGAGATCTTGCCAGTCTTGTTCACTGCTTTATCCCCCAGGCTTGGCACACAGTACGTGCTCCAATTATTTGTTGACATGGTTAGAGGGTTGGTGAGAAAGAAAGCTTTCTGGGCAAAAGGAAAAGTCAGAGGGCTCTAATGCTTATTCAGCTCCATTTATGGGCCTGGCCCATCATGTGTTTTGTTATGTCTTATAAGAGGCCATTGGAGTTAGGTACTATTATTATACCCATTTTACGGATAGGAAAACCATGATGTGGAGGGGAAAAGTCAGTCACCCAGAACTGGTGAAGCTGGGATTCAAACCCAGGTCCCTCCTCAAAGGCAGGGGCATATTCCTCTCCCTCTCCACTTCTGTAATTTTTGAGCTGGGCCTTCAAGAATAGGATTAAAAATATATATATATATATATATATATAAATATATATATATATATATTTATATATATAAAGGATTTCAGCAAGTGAAGGAGAAGGGAGATGGCATTCCAGCCTGAGGGAAGAGCAGTATCGAAGGCGTGGAGTGTCAGGCAGTTCTGTGGGTGCTGAGGGATAGGTGAGCAGCCTGGTGTGGCCTTGGGAGGCCAGGAGAGGACCTTATATTCTCTCCTGAGGGCAATGGGGAACCACTGAAGGTTCTGAATTATGGCAAGTGGCATGACCAGAGAGGTGGTGTTAAAGGACTCTGGGTAGCATGCAGAGGCTGAATAGGAAGGAATGGGCAGAGAGGAAGCTGTTTCTTTCTTTCCCACCCGCCCCCGGTGGGTAGCCGTGGAAGACCACCCCCTCGTGCGCCATCCGCCTCTCCTTTTTTCAGGCTCATCCGGTGAGGACGGGAAGCGGAGGGCTCAAGGCCCAGGCATCAGCGTGGAGCATGGCCCCCAGCCCCTGGGGCTGTGTGGATGGCCTCCTGCTGCTGTTGCCCTTGCTGTCCCTGGGGACCAGCCCTGCCCTGGGCCGGGGCCTTCCCAGACCCCTTGAAGACTCAGAACCACACTTGACCCCTGGAGCCCGCGAGAAGGGCCTTCTTGACACGGAGCGTCGGGCCTTCGACTTCTTCTGGGAGAAGCCCCTAGACGAGAGCCCCTGGAATGCCAGTGTCCCCCAGGTCCCTGCTGAGAAGATGCCAGAGAGGCCTGAAGACGCCCTTGGCCCAGCCCTGCATGGACCTAAAGCAGCCCATGGGGCTCAGAGAGAAGGACTCCCAGTGACCGATGACCTCCAGGTGGCTCAAGGGCCAATTTCTCAGGGCTGGACAGGACCTCCTGACTCACAGGAGCCTATGGAGCAAGAAGCACCAGTCCCCTATCCAGTGGGGCCCCCTCACCTCCCTTTCTTCCCCACAACTCCCAGACTCCAACTCGGGCTAGTCACAGTTCCTCCCACATCGGCGGAACCTGGAGGCCAAGTGGGACAGCTACCACCTAGCGATGAGGGTCTACTGGCCAAAGGCAAGACCAGGGTCTCGGAGACATTTTCCTGGGACCACAGGGGCCCTTCCCCAACTCTTGTGCCCCACCCGGGTATTGTGGCGAGGCCAGGGCTGGAAGAACAGGGTGGGGGTGAGGAGGACTTCCAGGAGGCAGCTCAAGGCCCCCTTTCCACCCAGCAGGGTCCAGCAGCCCCTGATACTGGCTCAGTATCACCAGCTGAGGGGGCATCCTCTCAGGAGCCTGAGTCCCAGCCAGACCTGGCACTGGCCAGAAGCCTTCCTCCTGCTGAGGAGCAGCCCATGGAGCTGCCCAAGACGGCTGGAGGTGGGGAGGCCTGGGAGGTCAGTTTTTCAAGTCCCTCCCCCAAAGAGGCTCACCTCCCTGATGTCAGGGGCTCACCAGGACCCCAGCCGTCAGATCTCCCAGCCTCAGAGACTTCTGATGGGCAGCCCAAACCAGGTAGGTATCAAAGTGAGGGTGCTGATCAGGGCTGGGAGGGGCAGTGTTCCAGGGCGTCTGGATGTCCCCATTTCTGTGTGACCTCTGGTCCCTCTGGGTCCCATTTACCTCATTCTGGCAAATGAGGGTGATCATGCCTCTCTCCTGGAGGATTAGGTTTGGGGGAATGCTAGAGGGTCAGGCAAAGCGATGACTGCTTTTTTTATTTCAGAGTTGGCAGCAATTAATGGAGCAGATCCCATCTCTCCTCAGCGGGTGAGAGGTGCAGTGGAGGCCCCAGGTACCCCCAAGTCCCTCATCCCTGGCCCCTTGGACCTTGGCCCAACTGCAAACCGAACAGAGAGCCCTGTGGGATCCCTGAAGCCAGGTGAGGGCATGGCTGGGGGGTTGGTGAGAGTGGGTACTCTGGAATAAAAGAACCTGTGTGAAGCATACAGGGGAGGGGTGGGGAATGAATGGGGATGAATGCCTCCTTAAAGGAACTGACCAACAACTTCAAATAATTTAGGATAATAAACTACTACTCACTGGGTACTCTGGGAGAAGTCATTTGCACTCTGGTGACTAGAAAAGTCTTAAATTAAATTAACATGGGTTTGTTTAGTGCAAGAGATTCTCCAACTCCCACAATTCACTGGAGGAGCTTTGAAAAAATTCCAAAGCACAGGCCCCGGCAAGAGGAATTCTGATTGAGTTGATCTCCAGGTGATTCTAATATGCAGCCCCTAAGGAGAACTGCTGATCTCTCAATAAAAATGGCAGGACACATCCACTTAACCTTTAGTGGGTGTTGGGGACTATGCTAAACGTTTAATCCTCACCGCAACCCAAGGAGGGGGGTGCTGTTACCATCCCCATTTTACAGATGTGCTTGGCAAAGTTATATAACTTGTTCACCACACCGGAGCATGATGGGAAATCAAAAGCACTTTTCAAAGGGCTATTTTAATATTGTTATTATTGCAGATGAAGCCGAGGAGTGGCCGGGGCGCCCCCAAAGCCATCCCCCAGCACCCCCTGTCCAGGCCCCCTCGACGTCTCGCCGGGGCCTCATTCGGGTCACCACGCAGCGCGCCCTGGGCCAGCCACCCCCTCCGGAGCCCTCAGCCAGCTCCGTGGCATCAGTCCCTGCCTCCAGCCCCCCAGCCAACGCCACGGCACCCCCTCTGCGCTGGGGTCCCCTGCGACGGGTGCTGAGCTTTTCCTGGGAGCTGCACGTTTACGGGGTGGGGGTGGTCTTCCTGCTGCCCGCATTATTGGCACTGGCCTCACTGGCAGCTGCCCCTGCTGGGCCCCGGCTGGCGCTGGTAGCAGCGGTGCTGGTGCTGGTAGCGGCGGGGCTGCGATCCGCCTACATGCTCACCGACCCATATGGCTCGCAGGCACGGCTGGGTTTACGCGCCGGCCTGGTGCTCTACAATCTGCCCTTCCCCTTGCTGCTCACCGCGCTGGCGGCCCTGACCTTGCTGGGCCTGGGCGCGGGGCTGCCACAGCAGCTGCAGAACCCACTCCTCCTGGGAGCACTGGCGTTGGTGCACGGCTTGGGGCTGCTCGCCGCAGACCTGCTGTCGGTGAGGCCTGCGCTAAACCTCCTGGCCCAGGGCTTATCGTGCGCCTGGGGCGCGGCCGTGGCTCTGGGCACTCTCTGTCTGTGCCGTCGCCGCCTGTTGGATGGGCCGAGGGGCTGGGATGCCAGCCCGGGCCCGAGGCTGCTGGCCGTGGCCGGCGCGCTGGGGCTGCTGGCCAGCGGCTTGCAGCTGGCGGCAGCGCTCTGGCTGTACCCGGGCCCGGGCCGGGTGGGCCGCTTCTCGTGGGCTTGGTGGGGCGTCCACTTCTGGCTGCGCCTGCTAGAGCTGACATGGGCACTCACCCTGGCGCTGGCCGCTCTGGCCGCCGCGCGGCCCAGGCCGCCCACAGAGCACGCTTGCTGGGCTAAGCTGCTGCGCCTGGCGTGCCCCACGCCCTCTAGCAAGAGCGAGGTGCCGGAGCGGCCCAACAACTGCTATGCGGGGCCCAGTGGCGTCAGCGCAGGTACCCTGGACATCAGCAAGAGCCTTATCCGCAATCCAGCGGAGGGTGGGCCTCCAGCCACGCCCAGCTCCGGCGCCTGGGGTTCGGCTGCGTCGCTGAGCCGCGGTCCCCAGGGTGGCCCCGGACTGTCCCGCAGCAGCGTGGGGCCGGCGCCATCAATAAGCGAGCTGGACCTGCGGCCGCCGTCACCCATCAACCTGAGCCGCAGCATCGATGCCGCGCTCTTCCGAGAGCACTTGGTCCAAGACAGCGTCTTCCGACGCTGCGGCCTCCGCTGCCTGGCCTCCCCGCCGCCCGGGGGCGCGCTGCGGTCGCGCCGGGGCAGCCACCCCGACGCCGAGCTCGACGGCTCGGGCTCTTCGCTCCTCCGAGGCCGCTGCCGGTCGCTCAGCGATGTGCGCGTGCGCGGCCCGGTCCCGCCACACGTGGTGGACGAAGCTGACGCGGCGGCTTCCGGCAGCTCCGTGGACAGCTTCTCCCGGGGCTCGCTCAAGATCAGCTGGAACCCGTGGCGCCACGGGCTGTCGTCGGTGGACAGTCTGCCCCTGGATGAGCTGCCCAGCACAGTGCAGCTACTGTCTACCCCAGCTCCCGCCCCGGCTCCCGCGCGGCCTGGGGAGCCCCAGAATGGAGTCCAGCCTCGCTGCAAGACGGGAGACTCACGCAGCGCCTCCAGTGACACCATTGAGCTCTGAGAGGTCCAGAAACTCAGGACCGGGGCCCCGAGCACAGCAGACCTTCTGGGACTCTGAGCATTTGAAAGACATTCCAGGGGTATTCCTGGGCCTCCAACTGAATGCAACCTCTGGAGACAGCCAGACATGAACCCACCCCCCAGCCCAGGATTTTTGTTTTTTAAAATATCTCTATTTTTTTCAGCGGGTATTTTGCACAGAGGCCAAGACTTATGCGGAATACAGGGTGGACATGCACGGATTTGAGAATGGGGAACAGGGTGCAGGTGCCCGAAACATCCCCTCCAGATTCCCCAGGGTGGAGATGAGTCTTGCTTGTCCAGACTGTCCTCTTTGTGCCAAAGAAATAAACCCTTAGGACTTGGCTCATGCCTCCTTCTGCCCTTGCCAGGATCCTGTTTAGAGGAGATGGCCCCCTTCACCCACCCACCTAGTAATTCAAGTCCTGTGTGTACAGTGGAAGGGAGGAATTCCAAAGGAAAGGGCACTCAACTTTCCAAGGCTTTTTTGTTTTTTGGTCTGCATCGGGTCTTCCTTGCTGTGTGTGGGTTTTCTCTAGTCTTGGCCAGTGGCCAGGGAGAGCTACTTGGGTTGTGGAGCAACCAGCTATGGCTCAAGGTCACGGGGGCTTCAGTAGTTGTGGCGAATGGGCTTAGTTGCCTGTTGGCACATGGAATCTTCCCGGACCAGGAATTGAGCCCGTGTCCCCTGCACTGGCAGGCAGATTCTTAACCATTGGACCACCAGGGAGGTCCCCTAAGAGGCTTTAGAAATAATGGCTACCAATGTTTCATGGAATATCTATCTGCTGTACACTTTTCAGCTCTTTATATCACCTTATTTCTCACATTAAGCCTAGATGGGAAGCATTATCATGCCCATTTTATAGAAGAGTCATTTGTCAGGGTCCATATTTCAGGGCCAAGGCTCTCCTTTGCCTTCCCTCTACTCCTCCCATCAAGAGAGCCCTCAGTTTCCCAGGGTTTTAGGAAACTTCCCCAAGGGTGGAGGGCTCTCAGTAGTTTAAGCCAACCCATGGCAGGTGGGTACAGGTAGGAAGACAAGCTTCTCCATTTTCTAAGACCTTTCTTTATTTCCTGAGATGAATAAATAAATCAGTGGCTGAGGGGCAGGGGGGTGAGTACAGAACAGGAGCTGGCAGCATGCAGCTGGCAGGAGGGGGCTGTGAAGGGCCCACCCCTGCAGGGACACCTTCCCCCAACCTCACTCTGGGCAAGGGCCAAAGCTCACCAGCAGCCACAACGAGGAGATACTGTTTAAAAAAAATTCACACATTGTGAAGCTGGCCCAGTGCCCCAAGGTCAAGATCTCAAGGCACCTACCCTTGGGGCTACTTTTTCACCCCAGGGGCCTAGTGTCTGGGCTGCTCTATAAAGTGCAGAGGGGGTGCTTACCCCACTCTCAAAAATAAAGCAAGTGCCTCAAGTGTCCAGATGGAAGAGCCCCGACCTCAGGGGCAGCCTGGGCGGGAGATGATGCAGGTGTGACAGCGATTATCTGCCCTTGATGAAGCCCTCCAGCACACGGTCACTGCGCTCTGACAACCAGTAGCCAGTCATGGCTGCCACAGCTCCGATGAAGATGGCGGTAAAGACCAAGTCGCCCTTGGCGGCCAGCGTGGCCAGCGCGCAGATGATGACACCAAAGAACATCTGCTGCAGCACCACCAGCTCGTCCTCCGTCATCTCCGAGAAGAAGCCCGCTGACTCTGAGCAAGAGAAGCGCCTGTCACTCATTTCCTCTTTCTGGAGCCTCCTACACGCCTGAGCGTCACTGCCACATACATGCCCGCTGGGCATGCCAGCACACGGCGTCATTCACCACTGAGAACAACTCCCAGATGGGCAGTTATCATCCGTGTTTCACTAAATGGAAAACTGAGGTGCAGAGAGGTTTGCCCAAGGCCATGTGAGACTGTCACGTCAGAGCATGTGTACAAGCCCAGCTCGAGTCAGAGCACCTGGATTTGACACCCAGCTCTGCCACCTGCTTACCATGGGGCCCTGGGTGTGCTGTTTCATCTCTCTGTGTCCGTTTCCACTATGCAGAGTGGGGATGAGGATAAGACCCATCACACCCTATTTTAGGGGTGAAATCAGTCAATATGTACAACATGCCTGGAACAGCATGTGACACACAGTTCGAAAACATGGAAGTGGTCCCTATCACCATCACTGTGATTGTCCTTCGTCTCATCACACCCACGGCCTACAACAGCCCTCAGCAGCAGGGCAAGGACAGACGGGGAAAGAGGGTTGGGGAGGCAGAATGATTTGATGCCAAGTCAGATTTCCTTTCTACCCTGGGAAGGGTGAGGCCACCGAAAGCCAGCCTGGGAGGGGGGGTTCTTGTGCCAGGGCAGCCTGGTGAAGGGGTGGGGAAGGGAAGGTCCGCAGCTGCCCAGACAAGGGGCTTGCCAACCCTCCCCCTGTATGAGGAACTCCCCTCCCCAGGTTCCTGGGGCTCACCTGGGATCTGCTCCTTCACACAGATGCCCTCCATCTGTTTGTAGCCATCGGCACAGATGCAGTGGTAACTGCCCTCGGTGTTCTCACATTGTTGGTTCTCTCCCGGACACACTGCCGTCTCACACTCGTCCACATCTTGAGGGAGGGCAAGGAGGGCTCAGAGCCCTGACCGCCAGGGTCCCATCTCACTCACACCCTGACACCCCTCTGCCCTGGCCCAGGCAACAGTCCACCCTTCCTTCCCACACCCCGTCCACAGTCCAGCCCATCGATTCATGGTGGGCGAGGCGCTCCTGGGTGGCAGGACACTCACCGAGACACTTGGAGCCCACCTGCTGGTAGCCAGGGCTACACTTCTTACAGCGGCCAGGTCCCGCCCCCATGCAGCCCAGGCAGGCCTTGGCACAGTCTGGAGTAGGGAGAAAGATGAGGGCGAGCTGCCCGTAGGCCTGGGGGTGCCCTGCTCCGGAAGGGACCTAGGGTGGAGGGGTTGGGGCACCTGGCAGAGCGGCAGTTTGTGGGGAAAGGCGTGGAACAGCCCCTCCCACCCTCCCCATAGCTGTCCCCAGAAGACAGGGGCAGACACTCACCCCGGCACTCGTAGGAGCCCTCCGTGTTCACACAAAACTGGTCGGCTCCACAGCTGGCTCGCTCCGTGCCGCATTCATCAATGTCTGCGAAGAGGCCAGCAGGGTGGGGACTTCAAGCTCCATTTCACTCACAGGGAAGCTGAGGCCAGGGTTGTAAAGGACTTCCCCGGGCTCAAAGAGTGTGGCTGAGACAGCAGGCTGTCCGCCACCACTGATACAGGGGTGGAACTGGACTCAGGCTGGCCAACTGGAGACTACTGGTTTTCAACTTTGCAGCTAACTGGCCTTGGGACTGAGTTTTGGCCAACGGGATGCAGACAAAAGTGACGTGCTGCACTTTTCGCTTGTCCTTAAAACAACGGACTTAGATCCTCTGTGCCCCTTCTTCTCTACCTCACCTCCTCAGTGCAAGATGGTGAAACAAAGAGGTGCCCATGATCCAGCCTCAGCCAGGAAGACAACACTTCAGGGTAGGACTGCACAGTACGACAGAAGGAATCCAGGTCCTAATGACCGTGATAAGCAGAGCTTTTCTGTTAGCCTGGACCACTGGCTTCAAGACTGATTTGAGATGAAAATAAACCTCTACATTCACTAAGCCACAGTCTTTGGGGATCTTTCTGTTACAGCAGCTTAGCCTTTACCCTCGTGTATCTAAATGACTAGACAGGGACCAAACTAAGTCTAGAACACAGGTTTCCTGACCCCAAGTTCAGTATTCTCATTCCCCTGGCTAACCCTTCTCCAATCTTCAAGACCAGACCCAAGTGACACCTCCTCCAAGAGGCCTTTCCTGATTCCCCACCACCACCAAATTGGATGAGACACATTTCCTGCTGTACAACAATTGGTCTGTACTGAAAGTGCCTGGTTACTTTCTTGCTTTTCCAGGCTGATATTTCTCTGTGAAGATGCAGACTGGACTGGTTGAACCTAGAGATATGTACGTTGATGGGGCACCAAGCCCGAGACTTTGCCTGCCCTCCCAGACAGGGTGCCACTCACCTACACACTTGAGGTGATGCAGGGCCCAGCCCTTCTTGCACTGTAAACAATGTGATTCCTCAGGTCCTGAGCAGCGTGCACAGGGGCCAAAACAAGCTGGGCAGAACGGGGTAAGTTTGAGGGTGGGCAGACAGGTATTCCACACACCCCTGCTCGGCCCCGCGCCTCTGGGCTACCTACCCGAACATACCAGATGGCTGGCGTTGCGCTCCGCCTCAAAGTAGCCGAGGCCGCACTGGCCACAGGCCTCACCCCCGTAGCCAGCTTGGCAGTCACAGTGCCCGCTGCCCCCTCGAGTCCCTTCCCCTTCACAATGGCCGTAGCCACCGCAGGGCCGCTCCGCACCCCCAGGACAGGCTGTGGGCAGACACCGAACCAGGTGGGGTCATAAATACAACTTTGTATGTAGAGAGTATTTTCCCCCATGTCAGTAAACATTTTTGGAGAGGAAACCATTTTAACAATGCCATAATATTCTGTCATAAAACTTTATGAAATTTACTTAACCATTCTGGTTAGGTTATTTACAAATCTTTTCTTTTAGGAAGACTGAATTGACCATCTTTGTTGCTAACTCTTTATATGTGCAGCTGCAAGAGAGATTTTTCTAAAAGCGGCTGGGAGTAAGTTCAGCTCCTGTCTCAGGACTGTGTGGAAAAAGAACTGGTGACACCAGGGGCTTCAGGGCAACACCTGCCTGCCCCTAACAAGGTCATACCTTAGTCCCTTAGTCCAGGCATGGGAAATGTGGGGCTGGGGGTGGGGGGTAGCTTTCTCAAATACATGATAGAAACCATGGTCCCATCTGACTCAGTCTAGCCCCATATCTCTTTTCAGAGTCATTCCCCATTGATTTGCTCATCTCACCAACCAGCTCTGTGAGGTAGGTGAGAACCAAGGTCCGGAGAAGTGATCTGAGGAGCCTGAGCTCACAGAGCCAGCCAGGGACAGGGCCACAACTGGACCCCTGGCCCCAGAAGTTCCCTTCCAGCCCCCAAGAGGACCTGGAAAAACTCACGAAGGCAGGAGGGCCCGAAGGTGCCTGAGGGGCAGCAGAGCTTCAAGGAATCTGAGCAGAGCCACTGGAAGAGGTCTGGGGCTTCCTGCTGCCTGAGGTGGGGGGACAGTGCCGGGGCTGAGACAGTGTCATAGGTGCTGCCCACCCCACCCCCAACCGCCCACAGCATCTGTGATAAAGCCATTGTGGGCACAGGACCCATAAGGCCACCCTCTTCTTGACTGGCAGAGTTGCAGACTGCAGCTCAGAGTGGGAGCTTGGGTTCCCCAGCAGTCCTTGGCACACCTGGGTTTGGAGGAAGGAGCCAAAGGAGGACATAGCTGCTAGCTCGCCACCCCCTGCATTACCAGCCAGCCTGGCCTGAACCCCTCCCAGGAAGGCCCCTCTCACTCACTTGTGAAACCACCAGCTCTCCACCAGCTCCTCACTCAGCTCCAGCAGGCGGTGGCACTCGAAGTCCGACTTGCTGCACACCCCCTCAAGCACCTCTACCAGGCGGGTCTCACTGACGGGACAAGGAGGGGTGGTAGGAACACACTCCAGCCCACCTACTACCCTCCTTATAATCCCTTCCCCCACCTGGTGCCAGACAATGTCAAAGGCTACAGGCCAAGGGGTGCTAGTTTTGGGAGTCAGACAGATCTGGGTTCCAATCTAGTGGTGTGACCTTGGGCAGGTCATTTAACCTCTCCTGAACATGTTTTCTTATCTGTAAAATGGGGACAATGGCTCCCCTGCAGGTTTGCTGGAAGATAGCTCAGTCCCTGCATCTGCACAACAGAATATAATAGCCTTGTTCAGTAGATGTAGTTAAAAACATATCATATAACAAGTGTTGGCAAGGATATGGAGAAACTAGAACCCTCCTACATAGCAGATGCGAGTGAAAAACGGTGCAGCCACTGTGGAAACTGTTCAGCAGTTTCTCCATAAGTTAAACGTGGAATCACCATATGACTCAGTAATTCCACTCCTGGATACTTCGCCAAAAGAATGCAAAACAGGTGTTCAAACAAAAACTTGTACACAAATGTTCACAGCAATACTATACACAGTAGCCAAAAGGTAGAAACAACCAAATGTCCATCAACTGATACATGGATAAACAAATGTGGTTTATTAATGGAACAGAATATAACTAAGCCTTAAAAAGTAATAAAGTACTGATATTTGCTACAAAGTGGATGAACCCTGAAAACATTATGCTGAGTGCAAGAAGCCAGACATAAAAGGCCATATTGTATGATTCCAACAGAATCAGCAAATCCTCGGAGACAGATAGCAGATTAGGGGTTTCCAGCAGCTAGGGGAAGAGAGAATGATGCTCCATGGAGATGGAGTTTCTCTTCTGGGGGATGAAATTGTTTGGGAACTAGATGATGGTAATAGTTGCAAAACACTGAACATACTAAATGCATATTTAATATACATTGGTATATCTAATGGTAAATTTATCTAATGGTAAATTTTATGTTATTGCATTCTACAACAATTAAAAAAATTTTAATGTATATACAATACAAAAAATGTATTATGCTTAAAGGGTCTGGCACAGTGCCTGGCATATAGGACGTGGTGATTTAAAATAAAACCAAAAAACAGGAACCATTATAGAACTAGCATTGCCCTTAGGGTTACCTTGGTCAATCCCTTCATTTCCAAATGAGGAAAATGAGGCCCACTGAGGGAAGGGAAAATGACCAGTGTTACATAGTAACAAAACTTTTCTTTCTAGTGGTTTAATCACAGTTTAATCTTTACCATATCATATAAAATTGGATTGACATTAATACTCCCAATTTACCGATACGGAAATAGAGGATCAAAGGTGAAGTGACCTTCCTGAAGGTACAAAGGATCACAACTGACAACATGGTCAAATTTCAAGCATGGCGATTCCTCTTCCCAATCAGACTTTGAAAAGCTAAGGGGTCTAGGACTCGGCCTCTCCTCTCATTATAATCTCATCTTGTTCCCTGACTTTATAAACTAATTATATGTTGATGACTGTCAAATTCATGTTTCCAGCTCTATTTCTCCCCTGAACTCCTGACTCCTACATCTAACTTTATTTGACTATTTAATGGACGTTTCAGCCCAACGTGTTCAATGAGAACACCTGATTCCATGCCTGCCCTAGACCCATTTATCTCATCTCAGAAAACCGTCCCACTATTTACCCAGTTGCTCAGGCCCCAAACCAAGTGAGCACTTTTTATTCTTTTCCTCTCACACCTCATAATGATTCCATCATCACGTCCTATCCTATCTGCAAAGTAAACCCAGAATCTGACCCTTTCTCACCACATCCACCACTGCCAACATGCCTAGTCTATGACCTAGCCTCCCAACTGGTCTTCCTGCTCCTCCACCACCACCCCCTATAGTCTGTCTGTGTGAGAGACCTTTTGTAGGTTTAAATAAAACTGTTATCACTTCCCGGCTCCAAAACTTCCAATGACTTCCTGATATACTCAGAACAAAATCTAAATGTCTTTCTGTGACTTTCCAGGACCTCTGCCTTCGTCTTCTGCCACTCTCCCTTCAGTTCACTCCAAATCCAACCACTTCTCAAATACATCAAGCTCAGTCCTGCTCTGTCCAAACCCTTTCCTGAACCATTACCCGTCTGCTTCTGTACCTCAGGTCTCTGTTCAAATGTCATACACAGAATGCCATGCCTCCCCCCAATCTGCAGTCCATCCTGCTTTACCGTTCTTCACCTGACATGGCATTATTAATTTATTTGGGTTTCCCTGGTGGCTCAGTGGTGAAGAATCCACTTGCTAATACAGGAGATGTGGATTCGATCCCTGGGTCGGGAAGATCCCCTGGAGAAGAAATGGCAACCTACTCTAATATTCTTGCCTAGGAAATCCCATGTGCAGAGAAGCCTGGCGGGCTACAGTCCACGGGCTTGCAAAAAGGTCAGAGGTGACTTAGTGATTAAACAATAACAACTTATCTATTCACTATCTCCTCTACTAGAATGTAAGCTCCCTGAAGGAGGGATTCTGATTGGCTTATTTAGTGCTCTCCTGTATTCAGTGACATTGGTTGAATAAGTCCTCTCCACGTGTCTCTAGGCCTCTACCAGCATAGCAGAGACTGGGATGTTAGGTATACAAACTCACCCCTCCAGCCTCTTTCTTACCTGTCTTTGTATTTGGACAACTTCTCTTCCTCCCAAGCAGTGTTTCCACCTCCAAAGTTGTCCCGGATGGTTCTCTCCAGGCCCTGGAAATGGAGAAAATTAGCAATATTAATAGCTAAGTACACTGCTAAGTACACTGGCACATTCTAGCACTTGTATTTCACAAACCAGGAAACTGAGGCAGAGAGGCAACCTGCCCAAGTCTATTCAAACAGCAAGGAACCAAGCTGGGACATGAGTTCATACAGACTTGTATCCCAGAGCTCCCAACTCTCAACCCCTGTGCTACAGTAGCTGGCCCCTTCCTCTTTATACTGCTGATGCACCCACCTTGTTGAAGCTGTCAACCAGTACCCGGCAGGTGTGACACGGATGGGCCTCAGTGTGGGGAGAAGATTGGGGAGGCACAGAAATTTGGACCCAGACCAGGCCTGGGAAGCCAAGGAACAGGCTCAGACCACAGAGCAGAGCTGGGGCTATGCCCCTTGAGGATCTTGGGGCCATCGTTTCCCAGGCTGGGGACCTGTAGACAGAGGATATGGAGAGGGATCACTAGGGAAGCCAAGTGGGAAAGAAAAGGGTGGGTTCTGCGGTGCTGCGGGTCTGGGAGCCGAGATCTGTGTTATAAGAAAAGAAGGCCAGAGTCGGTTAAGTCCGAGGGAGGGGAAGCAGGGAAAGGAAGCTATTCTAAAATTCCAGGATGGTAATAAGTTATCCTCGTCGCTGCGGGGGAAGATGGTCAGGATCCTCGGCAAGGAGGTAGGAGTCAGCCCATCGTTTTAGTGTCGGAATACGGTTCTAAAAGGCTGAATCAGCGGAATTATGGAGAACTGGTCAGATTCCTAAATACTGCGGGAGAAGACTCCGGATGGACGGACGGTCTTGGGGGGAGGAGTCCGGAACCCCGATGTGGGGGAGGGGGGAGGAGCCCGGATCCGGATATGAAGAGGTCAGGTCCAGGGCCTTCAGATAGCAAAGGCATGGCCCACTAGCGGGCAAGCAAGGATCCAGATCCACATAGGCCGCGGAGGAGGAAGAGACGACCCACCCACCCCGCGGTCGCCAGCAGCCGTCTTCCCAACTCCGCGGCTGCGTAAAACGTGCACCCGCCGCCGACTCCGCAGCCGGGAGGGGCGGAACCCACGCCACAGCCAATGGCAGTGGGCCATGTGCCATTGCGTCACCCCATGCCAGCCAACCAGAGACGCCTCCGGGCTGCACCTGTCCGGGAGTTAAAGGGGCGCGGGGATACCGGAGGCTGGTGGTAGTTCGGCGGACAGTAGCTGAGGAGACACACTGGAGACACGGGTAGAAAAATAGCGTCCTACTTTATTCAAGTTCTGACTCCTGCCTCAGGCCCCATCCCGCATCCTGTCCCCAGGGCCCCCGGGGGCCGGAAACAGCTATCCAGGGCGGGCTGCAGGGCCCGGGACACTTGCTCCGCTCTCTCCGCGAGCCGTCGGGAGCGGGGGGCGGTGGGCCCCTGCAAAATCCCCAGAAAGTCGGGCAGCTGTGAGGGCAAAGAGAAGACTGGCACGCTGCGGAACAGGGCGGGCACGGCGTCCGCGGGCAGCAGTTTGTCAAAGTAGGCCCCGACGTAGCGGCCGGGCGCGCGGCCCTGCAAGAAGTCTGGCAGCACGCAGCTGAGCGAGGCGGCGAAGGCATCGTGCGGGCCGTGCGCCCTGGGCGCCGAAGTGGCATCCTGCAGCCACTCGCGGCACAGCGCCACGGCCCCGGGCGAAAAGAGCAGGACCACCACGCCGCCCTCCTGCAGGGTCTGGCGCCGCTGCGCGTGGAACCAGGCTAGCGCTCCCTGCGCGCTCAGATCGCGGCGGCTCCACAGGTCCACGGCCACGCGCAGCGGCAGCTGGCACAGCGCCGAGGCCAGGGCACCCACCAGGCGCTCGAAGCTCGCGTCGTCGGCGGAGTAGAGGAGCAGAGCCGCGCGGCTCCGGGAGGCCGCTGTGGGAGAGAACAGAGCGGGAGGGAGACGTGAGCTGGCCCGAGGCCCGGCCCGCTGGGGGCGGCCCCCCGCCCCGCTCTTGCTCACACTCACCCCCCGCTCGGATGTTCTCCTTCAAGAGCCTCAGCCACCCTGCGAGGGGAGAGGAGCGGAGGCAGCCAGTCAGCCCGGTCCCCGCTTTCTCCTGGCCAACTTCCAGTCCTGCCCCTGGGGAATGGGGAGCTAGGAAGCGCTCACCTTTCACAGGGTTCATTTTGAGAAGAAGGAGAAGGAAAAGCACAGCGGCCAAGAGTAAGCAGGCCAGCCAGACCAGGGCCCAGCGCTGGTGGATATCTAGGAGAATGAAGGGAGAAGATGGGCTTGTTAAGAGACCCCCACTTCATGAAGGAGAAAAACTGAGGCTCAGAGAAATGAAGAGAGTTGCCCAAAGTCAGAGCTCATAGGGTCAGAGTACAGGATATGAACACAGATCAATCTACTTGGGTGACCTTGGATAAGTGATTTCACCTTCTGCTTCAGTTTTCACCTCTGTAAAACTGAGATAACAGTGGTATCTACTTCACAGGATTCTTGTGAGGACTATATGTATTGATCCACGTAAAGCACTGAACACAATGCTGGATGGACATAAGTGCTCAGATGTCAGCTAAGATTCTTGCCCCCACTCCAAGGCTAGGGTTGCTGGACTCTTGACCTCACTCTCTTGGATGACTGCAGCAGCCTTCTATCTGGTGTCCCTGACCTCTTTCTTTTTTGCCTCTAACTCATTACCACATAGCTCAGTTGGTAAAGAATCCACCTGCAATGCAGGAGACTCCAGTTAATTCCTGGGTTGGGAAGAGCCCCTGGAGAAGAGATAGGCTACCCACTCCAGTCTTCTTGGGCTTCCCTTGTGGTTCAGCTGGTAAAGAATCCACCTGCAGTGCAGAAACCTGGGTTTGATCCCTGGATTGGGAAGATCCCCTGGAGAAGGGAAAGGCTACCCACTCCAGTATTCTGGCTGGAGAATTCCATAGACTATACAGTCCATGGGGTCCCAAAGAGTCTGACACAACTGACTGACTTTCACTTTCACTTTCACTACCACATGGCAGCCCGAGATCTTTTTAAATGCAAATTTGATTATAGCCTTTCAGGAAGTTCCTGCTATTCTTAATATAAAATCCAAATTGGTTACATTGGTTCCCAAGGCCCTACAATGGCCCTCAGGTCATCTCATTACAGAGGTCTACCTCTCAAAACACATTCACACTGGCCACCTTGGAGTTCCTCAAAAAATCACCCAGGGTCTTCACAAAAATGCATCTTTACCTACCCCCTTCATCTAGCTCAGCCTTCAGAGTTCACTTCCAACCTTTCCCCTGAACTTGCCTGACCTAGATCAGCTCCCCTCTATAAGCATTCAGGGCTTTGGACACTGGCATGAGGACAAGGATTGTGTCTCTGGAGATGCTGGGATCACCAGATTAGCTTGTGAATTAATGAAGGAATTACCCTCTGGTTGATCTTAGCCAGGAAAGGACAAGGCCATTGTGTGTGCTTCCCTGGGAATGGTCCCTGTCAAGATTCCAGCTCCCGGTACAGATAAGGGCAGTTCTTGTAATACTCACACTTGTCCATGGGGCAGGCCCAGAGTGCTCCCAGGTCACTGTCCCACAGCTGTAAGATACAAACAAAAGCAAATCCAGGGCCCCAGCTTGGTGTTCCACACCTACCAAGTTCCAGTCCCAAATCTGCAGCCGTGACCATGCATATTTCCCCCTACACACAGCAGGTTGCCACAAGCTGCTCTGCTTTGCTCATGCTGTGCCATTTTTCTGGACTGTGCCTTCCTCCTGGTGCCAGAACTGGCCCACAGGAAGAGACACTTACTTGAATGTCCCCTGGAACCCAAAGCTTAACACATTGGTTATTGACTGTCTTAACCCAGTGGTTATCTGTTTGCTGGTTTCTTACCCAGCAGCGAGCAACTTGGGGACAGTGGCTCAACCCTTAGCTTCCCCTGGGCTGGACAGAAAACAAGCACATGGATGGATGGCTGCTGGAGGACAGTGAGGAGGACCCTGACCCAGAAGGGTTTTCACTCTTTCCTGCTGGGCACAGGAAGAGGTAGAAAAAGTTTAAGACAGGGTTTGAAGCCTGTTGCCTTTTGGCACTGGGAAGGGCCCTCCTGCCACCTACTTACCTGTAGACACTGGCCCGACTGCACGTCTTGTAGTAACTGCTCTCCAAGGCGAGCTGCCCTCTGCCAAGCCAAGGAGTGGGGGCTGTCACCTAGAGGCAACACACCTAGGAGACCACCAGGCTACAGGTGGGCAGAATAGTTGGGGAGGGGGACTGGGAGACTTCTGAGAGGCCACTGAGAACAAGGTCTAAGTCTAAGTCACCCCCACATCCCAGAGACCAGCACAGGGCTTGGCTTGGAGGAGCGGAATGTGAAGAGAGTGAAAATTTGAGGTCAGGTGTGAGATGGAACTAGAAAGGGACATGGAGGAGGGCCCACCATCCCTCACCGTGGATGCCCTGCTGAGCAGTGGGGTGCAGCCACTGGGTTCCAAGGCACAGAGGGAACCATTATCCTGGGGGCCTCGTGTCTCCACCAGCAGCATGTCATCCTTGAGGGGCCCCAGGGAGTCTGGAAAGGGTGAGAGCCCACTCTGAGTTAGACCCAACCCAACCCTGCTCCATGCCTGACCTTCACCCCACGGGCTGGCACTTCCTGGGCTCACCCCATTGCAGTGGCCTTGCCCCAGCCTCCCCCGAGGTCCCACTCACCAGCCCACAAGCACTCTTGCATCTGTAGCTTCTCCCAGGTGCTCACCTGCTCAGAAGAGGCCAGAGTTAGAGACATGAGGAAAAGAGAAGCTGAGGCCAGAAAAATCAGAAGAGAAGGAAAGAGAGACAAAGGGGAGGCCTGTCGGGTTAGGGGTGGAGGCAGTCTGGACTCTGGACCTGAACTTAGGCAGATCTACGTTCAAAGCTGGTTAATGAGGAATCACTCCATCTTTCTCAGCCTCAGCCTTGTGAGGTTATCTGTGCTAACAGGTCTAACGGCCCTAAATTGCTTCCCTGTTTAATCTCTAAGCTGTGTCTGAACTTTTTTGTGATCCCATAGATTGTAGCCCACCAGGCTCCTCTACCCGTAGGATTTCCCAGGCAAAAATAGTGGAGTGGGTTTATTTCCTTCTCCAGGGCATCTTCCTAATCCAGAGATCAAACCTATGTCTCCTGCATTGGCAGGTGGATTCTTTACCACTGAGCCACCTGGGAAGCCCAGCCTAAATTAGCTCTTTTCATTTCTTTAAAAAAATAAAATTTGTTTTTGAGGTGGACTATTTTAAAAGTTTTTATTGAATGTTACAGTATCGCTTCTGTTTCATGTTTTGGTTTTTCAGCTGTAAGGCATGTGGAATCTTAGCTCCCCAGCCAGGGATCAAACTTGCACCCCCTCCACTGGAAGGCAAAGTCTGAACCACTGGACTGCCAGGAAGTCCCTACTCTTTTCATTTCTGATAGCACTTTATATACTCCCTTCTCGTCTAACCACCTTTTCAAAGAAGACTTATCTGACTGCCCCTCTTGAAACTGCAACTACAACCCTCCTTTATCCTTCCCCATCTTTTTCTATAGCAATTATACACAATTATAACAGACTGTGTAATTTACTCATTATGTCTACTGTCTGTCTTTTTCCATTAGAACATAAGCTCTCTAAAGGTGGGAATATTTATTGGTTTTATTCACTGACACAGCTATCCCAAGAGCCTAAAACAGTGCTTGGTGTATAGTAGGCGCTCAATAAATCTTGAATTAGTATTTTTATAACCACCCTTTGAAGTTGTAAAGCAACCCATTTCTCCAGGTAGGGAAATGGGATAATTATAACAAGTATCAAAGCAGCTAAGGTTTGCTGAACATTTAGTTTGTGCCAGTCACCAAGGTGAAGCACTTATTTAATCTTCATCTATGAAGTAGTTACTGTTATCATCCCAATTAAATACATGAGGAGACTGACATTCAGACAGGTGAAGTGCCCAGGCTCGCATGCCATGCACTGCTAAGGTAAACAGTGGAACTCCTAAAGAGGGAGTCAGTAACCACTTTGTTCCAGGGACCCAAGGATAAAGTGGATCCAGAAGACTAGGGGTCCGTGCAGGTCCTGTCCCCAGCTCAGCTCTCTGGAGCCCCCTTCTTGCCTGGACACAGACGTTGGGGTGGCCTTTCCGCAAGGGGAACTCAAGAACCTTCTGTGGAAAGAGGGTAATGCATGAGGTCATGAAAGTGGGCTCCTGGGCTCCCATTCCTTCCCCAACCCCAGGAACCTCCTGCCGCTTCACTTACATTCACTGTAACGTTTTCTCGGGGCAGCGGCGGGACCAGCGGCAGGCAGGGGCCCCCATCCAGTGCCTGCCAGCACAGAGTGGCCTCAGCGGGCAGCGAGCACGGCGCGTCTAGCCGCCAGCCCCGCGAGGGAAGCAGCTGCAACCGGGCAGCGCGCCAGAGGTTTCGGTGTGCGCGGGGGTCTGCAGGCAGAGGACAGGTCACTGCACTGCTCACCAGCAGGTCCCTCCCGCACTGCTCCCGCCCTGGCAGGACCTGTTCACTCACCCTCCCTAAAGGGGCAAATGCTGGTCCTGACAGAGTCGGGCTCCAGAGGCCACACCTAGAAAGGAAAGAGAGCTCCGCAGGTCAGTTCAACCCAGCCAACCTTCTGCTTAAAGCCCTGAGGATGCATTCATTCAGCCCCAAACAGTCAGCCCTCCTTGGCCCTCCTTATCCACTTTCCCTCATCCTCAGATTAGAAATATTTGGGGAGAAAATTCCAGAAAGTTGCAAAAAGCAAAACTTGAATTTGTCTACACGAAATTGTTTACATAGCATTTAGGTTGTATTCGGTATTATGAACAATCTGGAAATGATTTAAAGTATATGGGAGTATGAGAGTAAGTTGTATGTAAATACTGCACCATTTTATATCATATAAAGGACTTGAGGATCACAGACTTTGGTATCCACAGAAGTCCTGGAACTAATCCCTCTAGGATACTGAATATAGAGGGAGGACGTATTTTACAAATATATGGTCTTCTTGTTCTCTGCAAAGCCCGAAAATTGCACACATTTATTCTTTCAGCAATCCCCATGCCAACATCTGGCAACATCTTCACTCGACAAATTTTTAATGAGTACGTACTACGTGTCTTAGCACTATGGTAGGCATAGGGACATTTGACAATTAAATCCACAATCACTTTGTGAGAACACACTACTTGCCAGGCACTGTGCTAAGTGTGAAGGACACATCCATTTATTCTCCATTTATTCTTCCAATAGACTTTTTAAGTGTACCCGTTCGTGGCTTAGCCTTGTTCTAAGCACAGGAGAAATAGAATAATTTATTTAGTAAACCTTTAAGAGCACCTACTATGTAGCAGGCATTGTGCTTGGCAATCAGAACATTTATGTCACAGCAAACATTTCATGAGTGTCTGTTTTATGTCCTAACACTGTGCTAAGCAGTAGAGTTTCACGCATTCATTCACTCATTAACTTAACAAACTTGATTAGCACCCACTACATGCCAGCATTATGCAAAGCTCCAGGGAAATTACTAACTTTGAATAGATTATTATTTCCTTGCCTTCAGGGAAATTACAGATTCACAGTTGTAGTAAGAATAAAATGTATACAAATTAATAAATCAAGCACTCCATTTATTGAGGATTTGTCTTGTGCAAGAAGAGACAGGTGCCCAAATAACAAAAGCAATGATAAATAATGAACAGAAAAGAGAGAAATACAAGAAGATTTGGAGATAGGAGAGGCCAGGAGTTTGAACAAAAGCTTTGGGAAAGAGGTAACATTTGAACTGGAAGGATTAGGGTGTATGAAAAAGAAGTGAGGGCATTTCAGGTAGTGAGAATGAGAGATGTTAATATCAGAGGTAAAACATGGGACCTGATGACCAATTAATGTACAGAGGGAGAATGTATTATTATAGCATATATAAGCTGGAAGTAACACACTTCCTTGTAACAGCCCTCTTAGGCTGGTACTGTTATTCTCATTTTATTTATAGGAAACAAGCTCAGAGAGGTGAAGTGAATTGCTCAAGGTCACAGAGCTAGGAAATGGCAAGAATCAGGATTCAAATGACTCCGAGTTCATAACACAGGCTCTGCTCTCCAGGGAAGCCCAGAGAGGGAACTAGAGGAGTGGCAGAAGTCTTCAACGGGCAGAAAGAGTGTTCAGGGCATACACAAGCAGAAGACACAGGACAGCAAAGGTCAAGGGGGGCCAGCCCCCCTAGGAGCCATAGATTCCACCAGGCAGGTGAAGACTAACCCTCTCACCAATTCCCTGATTCCCTTCCCTGGGCCCCCAGCCGGATTCTGCCCCTACCTGAATACAGAGGCAGGGGACCAGGTCTGTGTGGTTCAAGGTAATGGTCTGTGGCCCAGTCTGTGGGACAAGTAGAAGGGGAGAAGCTGGATAAGATGAGTAGGAGGAAGGCTGCAGGCCAAAGTTAAGGACACTCGGCAGGCAGCTATTTCCCCACCGATGATCCTTGCTTTGACCGTGGGTGGCTGTGTCCTTTTCAAGGGTCCCCTGTGATAAGGCACTCGTAACTTTAGCATGGGAATGGACTTGGGGAGGGGGAGGCCTCACCAGGTTACTGTGCCACCAGGGTTTTATAGGGCCCTGGTCCTGGTTCCAGTACAGGGAGAGGCCAAAGCGCTGCTCCTCAGAGACGTCCAGCACCAGGCGCACGTCCTCGCCATCTGCAGACACGTTGAGCCAGGGCAGGGCTGCAGGGGGATACGGAGACAGACAGTCTTCCCTCACTGCTTCCACACACCCAAGCCTGGGTCATACCCAACCACTGCCCTTTGGAGTTTCCTTCAAACCCCTTAGACTAGGGGGGCCCTGGAGGGCAAAGCCTGTCTCCATCGCAACCCAAACTTTGGCCGCACCCCAGGATGGAACCTGTGTAGATCCCAGTAGGGGGTCTGGAGATGGCTCTTCTCCTTGCTTCTCCCTCTGCAGCCAGAAAGTACCCTGTAGCCACTAAAATAAAGCATTCTCCTCTGCTCAGAACCTTCTGATGCCTGCCCCCACCACCTCACTCCCACAGTAAAAGTCGAGGTCCTTACAATGCCTGCAAGTCCCTCTCGTCCGGCTGCTGCGACCCCTCTAATCTCATTTCCTAGTACTCATGTCCTTAATTAAGACACACTGTCCTTCTTACTAACACTTAAACATACCAGACACACTGCTGCCCCAGGCCCTTCGCACTGGCTCTTCCCTCCATATGGAACCCTCTCCCCTCAGATACGCATATGGCTCCTCCCTCGCCTCTTTCAGGTCTTTTGCTGACTGACCACTGCCACTCCCAACCTCCATATCCCTCTTCCCTGAATTTTCTCTGTAGCATTAATTACCATCTAACTTACTGTATATTTCACACTTGGAAGTGTCCTCTGTCACGTCTACTATGACCCTGACTCCCAGCTAGAATGTCAGCTCTGTGAGGGCAGGGCTTTTTTTTAAAATTGGTTTATCTCCAGTGCCTAGGGATATTCCTTGGGCAGAATAATTAGTCAATAAATATCTGATGACTAAGTGAATCAAGGTCTACTGAATGAATAAAGACATGAAATCAGTGATGTGTATCTGCATATCAAAGCCCTGGTGCTGAGCAGTCTTAAATGAATTACCAAAGAGGCATCAAGCTTAGAAACTAAGCAGAAAATGAAGCTGAAATAACTTAAGAGTTCAGAAGCCCCACAGTGTTTCTGTCTTGATGTGCTGGTAGTTACACAAGGGTACACATATGTAAAAATTAATTGAACTAGAATTAAAATTAGTGTACTTTACAGTTTTCTGTATGTATGGTACACCATAATAAAGTATTTTTTTTAAAGGAACAAAACAAAAGTCCAAATAGTCCATGTGAAAAACATCATCAGAACCTTGAGATCCTTAGCCCTTATTTTATGGTTTAAAGCTATTTTTATGTTGATATATTTGGGCGGGGTGGGGGTTACATCATAATCCTGACCATGCTTTGGGCCTCTGGATGTCTCTGGTATGAACAAATATTTGTTCTAAGGAGTGAGAATTCACCTTTGAATGCCTGGCACTGAGTAGGAGCTACTGTAGATCATGTGTGATAAATGAATGAATGAGCTCTGTGAGCCTGTGGGGTGTGGCAGCCAGACCTGAAGTTGACTCCCAGGGTCCCTCCCACTCCAGAACAAGCCCCTCCCTCCTCCCAGCCTGGTGGACCTAGCTCCTACCCCAGCAGCTCTGAATGTTGTCCTGGACTTCCAGACCCCTGCAGTCTGGGGAGAGATCACAGAAAAGCCTCCAGTGGGGTTAGGGGCCAAAGAAAAGAGGGGAGCAAACCAACCCCTGGGAAGACTCCCTGTCCCCTCAATATCACCCATATCTACTTCAGTGCCCACTGGGGAGCAATGTCACCTGGGGAGGCTGGGGGTGAGAGTGCCTGAGTGAAGTTGGGACAAGGAAGGGGGCAAGTGCAGAGGGGCAGTGGCCAGTGGGGAGAGAGACAAGGGGCCAGACTTGGGGCCCCTCAGGCTCTGGGGTCACTTACCAGGGAGCTGCTGCGTGAGATTGAGTTCCTTCTGGTACCTGGGCTGAGTGTAGGACCAGATTTGCACCTCAGCCCCCAGGGCAGCCTCAAAGCAGTCAAATACTATAGAGCCCTGTGAGGAGAGGGTGGCAGAAGGCTGGTGGTATAAGGCTCAGAATCCTCTCCATGGACCCCTCTCCACTTGCCCTCTGCCCTGTTCCCAACCAATGACTATACTGTATGGCCCCAAATTCCATCATGTCCTCAAGGACTCTAGTGCTAAGATACACACCTTCAGGAGGAGTGGCAGCAGGGCCAGTTAAGGGACTACAGCCACCCACTCAGTTAAGGGATTACAAAAGAAAAATTAAACTTTCTGAGACTCTTCCGAGCTGGGCATTATACCAGGTATTTTACATATATCAACTCATTTAATTCTCACAACAGCCATATGAGATAGGACTATTCTTTTTTTTTTTTTTTTTTTTTGGTGGGGTAGACACATCTCATGGCTTGTGGGATCTTAGATCCCTGACCAGAGATCAGACCTCAGCAGTGAAAGCTGGAAGTCCCAACCAGTGGACTGCCAGGGAATTCCCGAGGTGGGACTACTCTTATTCCCACTTTACAGACAAGCAAACTGAAGCATGAAGGACTGAAACGACTTGCCCACAGCCCTGCCAAGATCAGGACTTGAGATAATGCACATGAAAGTACTTCATGAATCTCATCTTTAGGAAGTGGTTAGCGTTTTTATTATTTTGCATACCACAGACTGACCAGGCTGCACGAGGGCAGCGGGCACTTGCACCTCCAGCAGGACGCAGTGGGCAGTAGGGTAGGCCTGGAAGGAGAGCACGATGTGGGCCTGGAGAGAGGCTGTGAACAACAGGGCGGGGAGGTGGTCAGCCCCAGGAGGGAGGGCAAGGCTCTGGGCAGGGACAGCTGGGTTGGCCAGCTTCTCCTCACCATTCCTAGGCTCCTCAAGCTCTGGGTCAGCTGCTCTTCTAAACTTCTCTTCATCTTCAGGATCTTCCCAGTACCCTGGAAGGGCCCGAGAGCAAGGCACAGCTCCAGCCTCGGCTCTGGGTTTGGCTTCCTTCCAGGAAGCTCGGTGCTTGGAAGCAGAGGCCAGGCCTGGGGCCTGGGGGGTGGGCGGTGAGACCAGGCTGACTTGGGGGGTGTGCACTGGCCAGTGTCTTCCAGGAGAATCTGAGGATGCTCAGGCTACCTGACAGACTCCCCCCGCCCTGTCCTCGTGTCCACATCAGACACACTCACGTGCACCCAATGCCCAGTCACAGGATGACAGGCTCACCGTGCACGGCCAAGTGGACGGCCACACGCACACAGAGGTCACAGTCAGTCTCCTCATGGCACCTCAGCACCAGCTCTGTCTGCAAGCGTGTGGGCACCAGCACGGGGCCTGGGGCGGACACGAGGCTCCCAGGCAGGCAGAGCACGTCACCATCTGTGTGTGAAGGGCGGGGTAGGTGCTGAAGCCTCTCAGACCCAGAGTCTGGTTGCACCTGATACCCCCGGAGGGCCAAGGAGCTTTGGGCTCTCCCTAGGCTGAACAGCTCCCACCCTCTTCCCTGCTGCCAACCCAGAAAGATCTTTCCTCTCTAAAAGTAGAGCTACTCACCCCAGAGGTGACAGGACAGGCCCTGGGAGAGAGGTAAAGACAAGTCAGAGTTTATGCTTCTGAATCTAACATTGCCTCCGCCGCCGACTCTTTCTCCCTTTTTTGAGTCCCTCCCAGAAGAACTCAGATCTAGCTCTTGCCCCCTCCCCATTCTTCTCCTACCCCATCAGCACCCGACAGACCAGCCAGGGCGGTTCTGACAGGGATGGCAGTGACAGGAGCCAGGCTAGGGCCTCAACAGCCCCAGACCGAACCCGGAGTCTTCCTCAGCCCGCCCAGGGCCCCAGACTCACCGGAGAGCAGCGGGCCGTGTCCTGAGGCCCCACAACCCTCTCAAGAGAGAGGACCACGGGGTTCCGGCCCAGAGCCAAGGACAGAAGGAACCAGGGCACAGGCATCTTCCAGGTGCCAGGCAGCACCCAGGCCTGAGGCCCTGTCCTGCGCCCCCCCCCCCGAGGGGGGGCAGACACCACACCTCTTCTCCCACTCAGCCGCGGGCCTCGAGGTAGGAGAGGCTGGAATCGTTCCTCAGCCTTGGGGTCCCGGCGCTGGCCCGCTCGCGCTCTCCTCTCCCGGGAGTCCTGACTCCAGGCCAGTCCCGGTCAGAGTGCTTTCGTTTTGGCTCCCGGCAGGCAGCCGTCTGTTCCCGCCCCCCCGGTCCCTCCCACCGAACAGACTTGGGAGCCAGCAGCCCTGGATTGGAGTGGTGGCTCAGTCCCTCCTCCTCTTCTCCTCCTCCTCCTCCTTCTCTGCGGACACCTGGCTGGGAGGGGCCCCTGGAGAGGGTGGTGGCCTAATGGGTGAGTAAGGGAGCTCTTACTCACTCTGGGAGTCCCTGAGGAGGAGGATTCTGGGCAATCCTGGGTCATTTTCACTTCCCATATGACTCTGGGACTCCGGGTCCCTTCCCACATTCTCCTTGGGCCTCACTGTGGGACAGGAGCACTAAAGGCACGAGAAAGTGGGCTTCTCATCTCTGCTTGGCTTATGCTGAAGTGTGGCGTCAGGGGGAGGAACCCAGGACCCAGAGGCAGGAAGACAGGGTCCTAATTGCGCTGTTGCCACAGGCTAGCTGCGTGACCATGGACCCATACCACCTGTTTTTCCTTTTTCTCTCTGAAGAATCACAGTGAGGATCAAGATCTCCAGATCCCCCTTTGCCTTTTCAGAGGCACTGCTTGTGAGAACGTGACAAATGTGGATATGGATGTGGACACAGAGGATCTGGGCCCACAGAATGATGTATAACCACCCCTGGGTAGGGTAATGCTGATCCTTCCCCCAGCTCAGCACCCTGGGCACACTGAAGAGGCACCTTGTGTTTCTTAGCTTACCCATCATGTTTTCTTTTATTCATCTTTCTCTCAGTCTCCACTGTCCCACCTCTGCCCCCACTACCCAGGGTCAAAGACTTCCCTGGATCCAGAGCCCTCCCTCCAACTGTGGGCAGGGTCCCCTTTTGAAAAAGGTGGATCCTTAGCCCCAAAGGGGTGTTCTGCCCTCTCCCCCTGCCCCTTCCGCCCCCCACTCCGCCCCGCCTCCCAGTCAGAACTGCCATCTCTCCTGCCTCCCCAAGCCCTAAGCTCTCCGTGTGGACTGGAGCCTACGTGCACTATTCTCTGGAACTTTTGGAGAGAGGAAGTGTGATGATCCCCACCCACCACAGGACAGAGGTCAAAGGCGTCCTCGGTAAAGAGAGACTCTCCCTGAGGGTTCTGAGGAAGCATGAGCAGGAGGAAGAGGCTGGGCACTGGGGGAACGTGGGGAGTGGGCGGGGACGCTGAGTGAGGGGGTTCCAGCCAGTGGCCCTAGGCCTGCAGTCACAGACATCCTGACTGCGCTGAGCTCTGTTCAGCCGTGGTCGGCAAGTTTGGCGGCCTCCAGTTCCAGCCTGCGGCACAGCTCCACGCGACCCCGCAGGCGCGGCCGGGCGACGAAGCAGCCCCGGGTGGCGGCTTCAGTAGAAGCCCGAGCGTCCAGGGCGCGCAGCAGGCGCGGCAGGTCGTGCAGCAGGCGGTAGCGGGGCAGGGCGCGCAGGGGCGGGGGAATGTCGCCCTTGGCGCAGAGACGACTAAAGTAAACCAGCAGCAGCAGCGGGCGCGGGACGGCGTGAAGCAGGGCGCGCAGGGGCGCAGCGCGAGGATCCGGGCCGCCGGTGGGGCTGGGGCCGGTGCTGCTCCACAGAAGTACCACAGTGCCCCGCTCCCGCGCCACACGCGCCCGAGCCTCCCAGAGCCACGGCAGGGGGCCGACGCGCGCCACCCGCGTGCCCTCCCAAAGGTCCACGATCACGTCGCGCCCACTGCCCAGCGCGGCTCGCAACAGTTCAGCAAGTGCTCCCACCAGGCGCCGCTGCGCCTCAGACTCCGCCACGTGCAGCAGCAGCACCGGCGGCGCTCGGCCCGGGCCTGGGGGCGGGAGCAACAGATGAGCAGGGTGCGGGGCTAAAGGAAAACGCAGCCCTCTCCTCCCAGGCCTCGGGGCTACCTGATAGAGTTGAACATCACCCCGCCTCCACCTTCCCTGTTCCTCATCTGCGCCAGGGTTGGGTACTGAAGGCAGCTTTAGTCTATAGGGCACCTTTGGGCTAATTGAGGCAAGGGCCAGGGCGACAGGTGCAGCGCAAGCTGCATTTCCACCGCACTTGCCTCTTGCCTAGAGACGCCGCAGAGAACTACCTGCAGAGGGACCTTTGTCCTGCTTTAACCATCTCTGCCCACTAGGGGGCCTAAGGCTAAAAGCCTTGGTAACACGGACGGGTGCCCACAGCAGGGAGGAGGCTCTTTGGGAAGGCATCCTGGGCAGGGGAGCAATGGGAGGGCAACTGGCCTAGGAGCCAAAACAGTCCCCAGGTTACCTCCGAGTGAGCTTACCTGACAGTGGACGCCGGCACGTGAGAATCAAAACAACTCCCAGCAGGGTGGTGAAGGCCAGCAGTGCCAGGATCAGGAGCCCCAGGCGTCTGTGAGAGACTGAGTCAAGCAGGGTGAGGCGAAGCCCAGCTCCTCTGTGCCCAGCCTCCCTCTCACTCCCCGTCCCCTCCCCAGAACTCACCATCTGGACACAAGAGGCGCTTCCAGGCAAACTGGACATCTGACCTCCACACCTGAGGGCAGAGAGCCCCCCACCCTTGTGAGCCAAGGTAAACCCTTCTCCCAGGGGAAGCTGAATGAGGTGGGAGGATGGAGAGGGGGACCCTGGAGAGGGCATTCCTCTAGCACAGGGTTTGTGCCTGGGCCAGCTTTGGCAAACTCAGAAAGTAAACCCAAAGTGGACCAGGGCACCCACGAGGAGCTGGAGGGGCACAAGTTCTGACTGAAGTAATCAGACGCCACTGAGCTCCCACCCCAATTACCATGTCTGAATGTGGACACAAAGCACCAGGTTTTCTGAGTTTTCAAGAAACGCTGGAAATCAACTTTTAAAAATATGACATCTCCCACTAATTAAATGGTGGCAACTAATTCCAATTTCAAACACTGTGCTGGCCAAATCAAACATTTTTACCGACTGGATTTGCTCCGTGTGCCACCTGTGGCATAGATGCCAGGGGTGTGTATGCAGAGTGAGGGCAGAATTTCTTACCAGGACACAGCCTCCTGGCCTCAGGAAAGGAACGATGAGGTCTAGGGTCACTGGGGTTGAGCCCCGAGTCTGTGGGAACGAAGAGCAAAATGTCCCCACAGAGGCAAATTTGGCTCCATGCAGCCCCTGAGCCTTTGCCCATGCGGTGGTCTTCCCTTCTCCACACCACCCCCAATCCTACCAGGCTTAGGGCCAAGTGCCACCTGAACAAGAAGCCTTCCTAGGCTTCATTCCCAGATCCTGCTGATCATTCCCAGATCTGAACTGCGGCACAGATACACATTAATCAGGCACTCATCAACAAACATACTCTAGGTACTGACTCTGCACCAAGCCGTGAGGAAACAAGGTGGGCACAGACATTGGTTCTGTCCTCTAGTAGCTCATAAACCAGATCGTTAATCTCTGCCCTGCAAACCTGGAGGGACAGCTTGTCCATTGGAAAGAATGTAAGTTGTAGAATCAGGAGACCACAGCTAGCAAAGTCAGGCTTAACACTGCCTTTGTTGTTCCTACCAGTGGGATCTTTGCATCGAGATAGACTACCTTCCTCCTTGAGCCTCAGTTTCTTCATCTGTGTATAATGGATAATAATCCTTATGTTACTGGGCTACTGAAAGCCTCAGATAGGAATATGCAGGTGGATGCCATTTACAGTACACAGTGCAGTGTGTATTCATTTACTAGTAGTGCTATTTATTACACGATAGGCTCCTTATGGGCAGAGGCTGTGTTACATGCTTTTCTTATATCTCCCAGGGCCTATTACAGAGTGGGAACATAGTGGGCACTGAATAAATGCACGCTGAACTGACGGCCCTCCATCTACAGGCAGGATGTGGCTTCACCCTGCGTCCTGGGGGTTAGTTAGGGTGGATCAACTTCCATTCTTTGGAAACACCCTCCACCCTGTCCCAGCCCTTCCTCAGCCTCCATTCTCCAGCCAGCTGTGAGCGGGTATAATACAGTGGCTCTCAAACCATGGTTAAACTCAATGATGTTCCCAGCTCACAGCAATAAAGGAGTCCTTGGATATAGCTCCCTATTTTAGGTCATCCCACATGATTTTGTCTTAAATCTACAGCATTTACTACCATCTGTCTGCTTGGGAGCCCTCAAAGACTATAAAACAAATAAACAAGCTGCATGTGAGTAAGAAAGAACTGAGAAGAGCGAGCCATGCTTAGTCAGCTTGGTGCTGTGGTTTTGTGGATATATTTGATGGTGGTTTTTATGTCAGATACACAGGAGAGAGTCTGCTAGTTAGCTGTTTTTAGTTCACATGATAGAGTTAAATCTGTCAGTGGTTCCCAGTGTTCTGCAAAGAGCACTTCAGCTTCCTGGGGCTCTGTCTCCCAGAGACAGAGAACTCCTGCCCGATGCCTTGTGGAGGCAGGCAGGGGTGTGTGGAGAACAGCTGGTTCAGGAGAGGGCATCAGTACAAAATGTGGTGGCAGCTGGAGTGGGTCAGAGAGCAGCTGGGAGTGGGAGGGCCAGCCTCTTGCCTGTTTATCCCTGTTGGTTCAGAAATGGAAAGGCCTAGAAACTGCTCCATCGAAGACTCCACTGACTGGCAGAGGAGGCAGCTGAATACTGGCTTATCAAGTCATTAAATCAGCAGATGCTGTAAGTCAGATATTTGGTTGCCTCTCCCTGATGTGTCTAATCAATAGGTCCCAGTGGGAGACAAACCCTGGCTAGGCCATACCTGGCTGACGCTGTACACGGGGGGCACCACGCTGTCCTGCCCCAAGCCTGGGTAGTTCCAGGCAGCACTGAAGGTGACATGTGTTCTTGAAGAGAAGTGAAGGACCACCTGCTGGGCCTGGGTATCCATGCTCACATTCCAGGATGGAGCTGCTGTGGAGCGGGGGAGGGGCGGAGAGTGTCAGGTGAGAGATGATGTTTTTGTGGGAGGTTATAGGAGCTGGGCTGCAGTTGACAGAGAAGTCTAGGGCAGGGACAGAGTTTGGCTTCACCACAGTTGTGTGAGGGTGAAATGGTGGGAGAGGGGTCCCAGCCAGGGTCACTTATTGGCTCACCGAATGTCCGGTGGGGGCATTCAACGTGGCTGCTGTTTCTAAAAGAGAACTGAGAAATCCGAGAAGGGCATGTCAGCAAGCTCCAGGCACCATGCACACCCTTCCTGGTCCCTGTTGCCCATGCTGGTACCTTGAAGCAGAGCTGGGGATGCAAGTCCACTTTCTCCACGATGTACCACTGTTGGGGGAGAAGAGAGTTGAGAGCAGGGCCCCAGGCCCTAGCCCTGCTTGCCCAGGCCCTAGGAAGGCCTGACTCACCCCCTCTGACTCTCGAGCCACGGCATTGGGGAGGTCTTCGCAGAGGGGGGGCCAGCCCCTCCTCTGGCACAGGGAGGCCTCCAGCTTCAGTGGACAGCGGAGTGTCACGGCCATTACCATCTGATTGTGCTGGCTGTGGTCAGTGAAGTTCATTGACTCCCAGAAGTCTGAGCCATCTGGGCAGGCAGCAGGGGCAAAGAGTGAGGCCCAGGAGGCCTGAAACTGATCCCAATCCCCAGGGCATCAGGAGATGATATTTCTGAAGGAGCTTGGTACAGCCATGGTCTGCCTAGGTGATAAAGGAGCATGCCGCTTCCAGTCCCTCCTGTTACCTTTTATATTTAGCTACCTCCTCTCCTTCTTGCACCTCCCTTCTGGCCAACTCCTTGCTGCTCCCCAAACTCAAAATCTTCGTATCTTTTCTTACATTCCTCTCAGAATTAGGAATGCTTTATCCTCTGTTCTCTTCTTTCTAAATCCTGCCCTTTTTCTGAGTCCAACTCAGGTGTCACCTCCTTTAGGAGACCTTTTCTATCCAACCACCATGGGGTTCTCCTTCCCCTGAGACAACCATCATGGGCTTCTCTGTCCCCACAGGTCATGCCCTATGGCCTATTCCTTAGTTACAATCCTGCCCTGGACCATAGGCTGCTTGGTGCTACTCATCTGTCATGTTTGAGCATCCTGTCTCTGCAATTTGGGCTCAACAATATGCATAGATGTCACCAATCACTTTCACATATAATATTGAATTCCAGTCTCATAAGGAGTTGGAAAGTGAGGCAGGGCAAGTATCATTATTTCACAGATGAGGCTCGGAGAAGAATGAGTAGCAGAGCTGGGAAGTGAGTCCAGGTCTTCTGATCCGCCCTCTTAGTACACTGCCTCCTGGGGTGGATATTTCTGAACCTCCCATAGTGCCCAGGACAATGTTCAACAGCCTGATTTAGCAGGCATGGTAGTCCATGACTTGCCTCCGCACTGATTCCAGAGAAAGTGCCTCATGCTTTCTGCGGACTTCCTCCCAGACCAGTGTAGAGGGTGTGCATGTGCGTGCGTTTGTGTGTATGTATGTGTGTGTGGGAGAGAGACAGAGAGAAGGTGTGTGTGCACAGGAGTCACGTGAGCAGCACTCACAGGCTTCAGGCTGGCCCTGGAAGGGACATTTTTTGCGCCTCACGGTGTCCTCTTGCAGGTAGGATGCCTGTGGGAGAAAGGAACAGGAATGGAGGTCAGAGGACTGGCTTTCCCAACATCACTCAGACTTGAATCTCATTCTGGCTTGACTTTGCCTAGACACAAGCTGCCTGAGCTGGGTGGGCACCAAGGAGGGGGAGCCGTGTGGAGTGCAGGCCAGGGTGGAGGCACTTGGGGAGGAACTCCGGACTATAGCAGTGAGGTCAGTGAGGGAGGGGTTGAGTCCTCTTCTCTGGGAGAGGAGAACCTAGCCCCAGAAAGAGGCAAATCATGAGGTCCATGTTCCTCAACTTCTGCCTTCCCAGGTGTCCATTCTCAGCAATTCCCAAGCTGCCAAGTGCCCTGCCAGGCCTCTCCCCACAACATCCAGTGGTTGTACCCCTGGCAGGCGCTCCTCATTACATGTCTCTGCCTGTACCTTTCCTTTCATCTCCTTCCTGGTAACACGGCCCCCAGACTTTTCTGTCTAGCTGAGGAGCCTTTTTTCAAAAATATATTTATTTCTTTGGCTGTGCTGGGTCTTAGTTACAGCACATGAGATCTTCAGTTGCAGCATGTAGGATCTAGTTCCTTGACAACAGATCAAACCCTGGGCCCCCTGCATTGGGGGTGTGAAGTCTTAGCCACTGGACCACCAGGGAAGTCCCTTAAAAGAAGTCTTAATGCTAGGTGCCCCCAGCCCTACAGGCAGAGGAGGAGGACTGCCATGTAGGGCTAGTGGGAATGACACTTCTGGAGCCATATGCAACCTTGCAGTAGCCATGAGCCCTCACCCTAACGGCTCAGGACACCCAGTGAAGGCAGCTGTCTATTCTGTTCTGTGGGTAGGCTGAGGCTGGATCTCAACAAAAGCAAGCTGGGTTTGGGTGGGGCTGAGGTTGGAATCACCCCCCGGAATATCCCATGATCAGCAGTACACCTCCACCTCTGACCCAGTGTGAGGCTCACTGTTACCTGGCACCAGTCTCCACCAGCATCTCATTAACACCAGCCCTTTTAAAACCAGACTCAGTGGAGATACACTTGACCAACTGTGCTGTCTGGGTGGCCTAGGAGTGGAGCCATGGACCACCCACACCTTTTCCTCTGCTCACCTCGATGCACAGACAGGGCAGAAGGAATTCATAAGGCAGGTCTACAGCGCGGCTCCCAGGCACAATTTTCTGCGGACAGTTCAGCAAAGGGAAAGATGAAGAGGGGGCTGAGAAAGAGCAGAGGCACCCTGGACAAGGGCAGGAAGAAGCTGGGAACTTACCCACCATACAGCCTGCTTTTCCTCTTATCTGAGGCTTATTTCTTTCACTGACAAATTTATTCTCAGGGGGTCTCTGTCCTGTAGTCTGACCATCTGCTCTAAGTGTCTCAATACATGGAATAGGGGGAGGGAGGAGCTGGGGAAAGGAATATACATTTATTGAGCCCCTACTGTATGCTAGGGAGGGTGCTAGGTGCTAGAAGCACCAACTCAGTGCATTAAATGCTAGCATCACGATGATGTCGAGAGGCATCATCATCATTTTAAATGTGGAGAGCTGAGGGACTTGGGTACAGCATCAGTCCCTGCAAATGGCTCCAACTGTATACAAGAGTATCCGTGATAACTGGAGGTTGCGGTGGGATGTCAGGCCATAGGCTGGGAGAAGAGCGGACATCTCATTCTCTGAGGAGCAGTGACAAGAGAGAGAGAGATCAAAGGGTATCAAGACAGATGTGACCAATTTATTACTTTCCCAGGGAAAACAACTTCTTGGTGGAACTGAAAAGGCAACCTGAATCTCACTGAGGGTCATCGCACTGAGGTTAAGTGCCATATTCCTCACCTTGCAAGGCATTCATGGTTGTCCCAGGTCTCTACCCCCTCTTCCCTTCCTCTCCTGCCAGGAGACACGGCCCCCTATCTTCTCTCTCTAGTTCAAAGTCTTCATGATAGGCACTTCAGACTTGTAAGAAGTCTTGGACAATTACCATTCCTTTCTGGGCCTCAGTTTCCTCATCTGTACAATGGGTGGGTACTTTGGCTCCAGCCCTGTGTGATTTGGCTTTATAGGCAGATGGCACTCCATACCTGGGCATCAAAGGGATGGCTCAGGTCCTCACACTCCAGTGCCCACTGGTGGCAAAGACGCACACTGACCTCTGGGCCTGGAGGAATGGTCACTTGAATAGCCCTTGTCTCAGGCAGCAAGTCAAAGGAGAACTCAGGTCCTGGGGAGAAGGGGGATTTGGTGGCCTTGTCTCTTGGCCTTAGCACAGGCACCACTACTTGGCTCCACCATCTCCAGTCACATGATGTGCCTACCTCCAAGCTTTTGTGAGCCGGATCTGGAGAGATCTTCCCCTGCCTCTGGATCCACTGGCTGGGTTCTTTTGGAGCGCAGCCCCTTGTGGGAGGTATCTGGGGAGAGGCTGGAGTTGTGATGGCCCTTCTCAGAGAGGCAGCAGCTACTCAGCAATTTCATCTGCAGGCAGACAGCAAGGTTGGCCTCAGGACAGAAATCAGGAACTCTGGCTTCTATTCCTGTCTATGGAGCAGCCCGAGGTACATCAGGGAAGCTGCCCAACATTTAAGCTTTAGTGTCCCTAATTGTGTTATGGACAGAATAGTCTACTTGAGCTCCACGCTTTCCCTTTCTCTTGGGTGACTGGAGAACAGAAGGAGAGGCCAGAAAGGGAAGGGCTGTAGGGCATAGGGCAGGGCTGGCATTGGCAGGGAGAGTACCTGAGCAGACACTGGCATCCTGTGTCTCCTACAGAACCAGAACTTGTAAGACTTTTCGGATTTCTGCACTAGGAGGTGGAGCCAACCCCACTGAAGATCTGCACAGGGAACAACACATTTACTATCCAGCCCTTCACAGCCCCTCCCCTATCTGAAGATGTGACCTGGTGTTGGACAGTCAATCATTTTACATCAGGGAGGGTAATGATCCCAAACAAGTTATGATACAATCAAAGAGAATTAATTTCTTAAGTAGAGAAAAATCTATGTGTATACAAAGATTCATAGTAGCATTATTTATAACAGTGAACAATTATAAACTGTCAATTCTTAAGTAGTGTGTGGGAATTTAGTATGTCCCAGGCACTGAGGTAGGCAAGAAAAATGCAGAACTGAATAAGATCTGTCTGTTCTTTCTTATAAGAACTTGCCTTACAACTAGAACATAGTAATAGTAAATTCATAGAACTGAAACAATTTTAATCCCAAGAATTGGTACCAGCTGAAAGGAGAAACACATTCACAAAATGATACCCCAGAACTCATCAGTAGTCACAGTATGCTATTTCAGGATGGCCGAAGTCTCTGCTGAGGTTGATAACAGGACCAACATCTCTTTTAGTATGATACATTTTACTTGGCTCACCCCCAATTCCCCCAATTCCCATCTCCTCTAAGAATGGCCCAAAGCGCTGTTTCGCATACCCAAGGGACCTGACACCAGATGCAAGCACCAGCAGTGGGGACGGTGGCAGCAGCAAGCACACCAAGGCTTTGGGGAGAGGGGAGGGGCCGGCTGGGTATGGTGAGGAATCTGGGCAGACCTTCCTGTGACAGAAGAAAAGGAAATCAGACGGTAAGGTCCCAGGACAAGTTGGACTTGAGGCTGAGCACTGCCACTTACACCCCGGCCAAGTGACTTGAGGCAAGTTACAGACTCCTGTAAGCCTCAGCTTCCTCATTCATAAAGTGGGCCTGCTGTCAAGCTTAAGCAAGATAATGCGTAGGAAAATACCTTGTAAAGTAGAAGGTACCGTAAAATAGGAAGGATCATTGTTGTACGACTGACTAGTGAGGGACTAGTCAAGGCGGAGTGCCTGGAGATTTACCTGGCTCTCATTCAATCCTCCCCACAGCTCAGGGACAACAGTTTTCATTGTACAATCATTTCTACTCTGCTGCTGTACCCCTCAGACGCCATGCACTGCCCGAAGCCATGTGTGGAGTATGTGGCAGTGTTGCAACGCAAATCCAGGCTTGTCCTCACTCTAAAGCCTGTGCTTTTCCCTTGATACTATGCCACTTCTTAGGTAGAGAACAAAAAATTAGAATGGAGGAAACAGGGAAGGGGAGCAGGGCAGGGAATGAGACTCACCAGTGAAACTGCCATCCTGAAAGCACAGGGCCGGGTAGGGAAAAGAAAGGACAGAAGTATAATTAGCAGAGGTTCTCACAGGGGTGTTCTCCCTGCTCACCCCATTAACCAATAGTCCATCCACTCTGGCTCTCTTCTTCCCAGGTCCACCCTGCCCAGGCCCTCAGTGCCCTGGGACTATGGCTATCCCTTCAAGATGGTGTAGAGGACACGCTGATGCTGCCATCAGAGCTTAGGGACCTGGGTGATAGGAAAGGACAGGCAGCAGAGTGGGGAGTTTTATGAATGAGCCTGTGCGCGCCAGGTGTCCCCACCAGCAGTGGCAGGCGCACCTTACCATGCAAGAGGCCAGTAGACAGCGGGTACTCCAGCGGGGAAGGAAGGGGCAGCCAATCCCAGCAGAGGCAGACAGGCCAGTGAGCAGCTGGAGAAGAGGCAGGAGCAGGGCTGCCAGGCTGGGGCTCCCCATGGGCTTCCGTGGGGTCAAGGCGCCCAGTGCATGGCTGCACGGCCCGAAGGAGGGCGGCAGGGCCTGGGCCGGCTAGCTGCGCAGCAGCTGGGAGTGCAGTGCCAGCAGGAGCCCTCGCCTCGGCCTGCCCCTGCCCCGCCCTGCCCCAGAGCTCCTCCTCGATCCCAACCAGCCGGCCAAGCCACATTCCTTCCCCAAGTGCAGGGACAGGGGGACATCTGCCCCTCAGAAAACCCCGCTCCCCTACCTAAAGGGCAAGGGGGCTCTTGCTCTGGCAAAGAACAGGAAAGAGGCGGGTACAGGGCGAGGGGGATGGATGGCAGGTTGCATCTACTTAACCCCTCCTACTCCTGCAACACCCTGTAGATGGGACCCGCCCCTTAGCAGCTCCTGGACTTGGATCTCCCCTGGACACACGCTTCATCCTCTCACTTAGAGGGCCAACAGAGCTGTCAAGCACTTCTGTGCACTGGGTGCTGGAGACAGAGGTGACTGAGCACTATCTAGAGTGGAACAAGAACGCACTGTAGGAGGCACACAAAGCTCACATGTCCCCCAGCGCACCCTGGCCCTACCTGGCTGACTCTTGGGATTATAGAGTAGCTTTCTGATGACCCACTGGCCAGTTCTTCTAGCTCTTCTGCCAAAGGGCCTCCAGCTTCAAGGATCCACTAATCAGTAGTGTGCTCAGGAGGCCCTAGAGCTCAGAGCTGAGTGCTGGAGCAGAGGGAGCGGGCCCCACGCACTGACCTGGTTTCCTGTGGTTTCCGATGCTGACGAGGCTCCGTTCTCTGTGGGGACCCTCCCCGTCGTCCCACAGCTTCCTCCTGCTCATGGAGCATTTGAGCTGCTTCAGCTCTCACCTTGGTGACACACACAATGGAAAAAAAGTTGGGGGCACACCTACTGGGTGGAGGTACCTTGACACTGTTATTAGCCCTCTGTACCTTTCAGTAGCTTGACCATAGCTATCTTTAGGCCAATTCCATCAACAGTTTCTAAGTCTTCAGGTCCACTGTCTGAAGACCCCCTTGTACCCATTATCCTAAAAATACTAACTCTTGAGTTCCTTAGAAAGATCTTTTCTTATTCTTTATGTTTCTCCAGTGCCTAGAAGTGGATGTCATGAAATAGGTGCTTTGTAGTTGGGTAAATATAAACTGATGTTTCATCTAAGCAGTTTATTTCACATTTCGTATGTGAATCACTTTCAGAGTTGATTCTCTTAACTATCTTACAAGACAGGTGAATTAAGGAGAGAAATAAGAAGCAGAAAGGAGAATGATTTGGTCAAGGTCTCTAAGCCCAAGGAGCTCCAATTCGGCCAGCCTCTCACGGCTCCTTTCTGTTTTCTCCCATCCTTATGGCCTCTCCCTGCACTGCCTCATGCCCCTCTGCTCCTGAGAGCTTCTAAGGGCCTACCTGACTAAGTTCTTTTGGCCTTGGAGCCCACCACTGCAAACAAACTGCTAAGATGTGAAGGGAGAAAAGGGTGGTCTGGCCATACTAAGGCTTCCCTGATAGCTCTGTTGGTAAAGAATCTGCCTGCAATGTAGGAAACCCCGGTTCAATTCCTGGGCTTGGAAGATCCCCTGGAGAAGGCGTAGGCTACTCACTCCAGTATTCTTGGGCTTCCCTGGTGGCTCAGATAGATTACAGAGTCTTCCCCCTAATTTTTCACTTAGCTCACAATGGTTTAGATCTATACCGATAACGTGTTTTCTAATGCGGGGGACACCAAGTGAGAAAGTTGGTTCCATTCTCAAACACTTTTCTCTTTTGACTCCTTTTATCTTCTAGGCTTTCCAGTTGGCTCAGATGGTAAAGAATCTGCCTGCAATGCAGGAGACCCGGGTTTCATCCCTGGGTCGGAAAGATTCCCTGGAGAAGGGAATGGCTACCCACTCCAGTATTCTTGCCTGAAGAATTCCATGTTCAGGAGGCTGGCAGGCTACAGTCCATGGGGTCAGAGTCGGACACAATTGAGAGCCTAACACTTTCATCTTCTGATTCTCACAATGAAAACATTTAACATTTGGTTAATTGTTCCCTGACTCTGGCTAAAGTATGGGAGGAGAAGTGGAAAAGAAATGACAGAGACACATATACATACATAAGAAAGAAAGGGAAGAAAAAGAACATGTATAAAAGGCAGAAGAGACAGAAGGAATAGGGGAAGGAAGGGAGAAAAGAAAGTTTGTTTTGCTAGTTCATTTATTGTGGAGACTTTCCCAAAAAGGAGCTTAAAGTAAAAAGTACAGTGGGTGAATTCCAGTACACCCTGGGCAAGACCAGCATTTTGCTGAACTCCTACCATCAGATTCTGGGCTATGGGCTTGGCCCACTGGTCTATAACCCCTGAGGTCAGTCTTACCAAACCATCTTACAGACTTGGGAACACCGGGAAGATTAGGTAACTTAACCAAATACAAAATGGAGAGGAGACTCACCCTCATGTCTTTCTAGCTCTTTCTGTCACAACATACTGCTTAAGGGAGATCTGTGCTTTCTGGGCCCCGTAATCCACAGAAGTACTAGACTGAACGATGTGATGAGTTGGCAGGGTTAACAATGTGGGGGAAGAAATCATAATAGGTGGAAAGAATAAAGGATACGTATGTCTTATGGGAGTGAGTTAACAGTGATCAGATTTCTAGGGCAGTAGGGATTGTCTGGCAAGTGTCAACAAGGGAGGAGCAGGAATACTTCTCTGGCTGGAAAAGGAGGTGGCCAACAGGAGTAATGGCAACAGTGGTGTGTGGCAGGCCTGCAGCATTTGGCTACTTTTAGGAAGTAGCCAAGGCCTGTCTCACCTGTGGTTTGTGTCTGAATGAGCTGATCCAGGCTTCATGTTCCAATAACCTTTACTTGGGGACCAAGCCAGGCCCTCAGGAGGTCATGGAGGCCTTGACACGTGCTTAGGTACAGAGTACACTGTGGGGGCCTTGGACAGCCATTTTTCCTGACAAAGCCTTATCCATGCATGGACTCTGGTCAGACAACTACAGCAGGGTCTCTAGGCTTTTCCTGTAATGGCAGATTCCCAAGATCTGTTGAGGCAACTGTGCCTACTATCAGGGCACCCTGGGCAAGAAGGCCCAACAAATTAGACCAACAAAAACCAAGAGTACACAAGTGTCCCTTTCTTACTCCTGCTCTTCCAGAAGGAATCAAACTCCAGAATATGGAGGCAAGAGATTATGCTTAAGAGAAGTGGCTGGAACTCCCACCATGAGAGGGAAGTACCAACACTGCTCATCACTGGAAGGGATTTTGATATTTATTAAGCTAAGCACATACTACAGCTTACACAGAGTTTTCCCAATGACTCAGCAGTGAAGAATCTGCCTGCGATGCAGGAGACACAAGAGACCTAAGTTCGATCCTTGGATCAGGATAAGCCCCTGGAGGGGGACAGGGCAACCTACTCCAGTACTGTTGCCAGAAGGAGCCTGGCAGGCTACAGTCCATGGGGTCACAGAGTCGGACATGACTCAGCGACTAAGCACGAGCATAACTTACATACATTATTGAACCCACACAACCACCATGTGTGGTAGATACTGTGATCCCCCATATATTAGATCAAACACTGGGGCTCAATCAAGGCAAAAGGAAGCAAAATGTCTGGCTAGATTTGAGTCAGTGTAGTATCAGAAACTGTTTCTCCACTACAGCACACTGCCTTTCCCACAGACTAGATGCTCACTAGGGGTACTTCCAATGCCTACACCCTCTAGCTCCGTAAGATCAGGGATTAATAACCATCCCTCACATTTATATAGTGTTAGAGAGTTCTTTAAGCACTTTTACAAGACTGTATTTGATCTTCAAAACATTCTTGTGAATTAGGCAGGGCTGATCTTGGTATGTGAACCTGCCTTTTGATCCAAATACAGTCCTCTTTCCACTAAATCAAGATCCTTTTCAAAGGGAATCTTGTTTAGTTCAGGGAACACTACAACCATGAGGCAAGGGGGAAAAAGTGATTGGAGAGGCCAGAAAAGTTAGAATCCCAACAACCCCACAAGTAGAAAACTAAATTAACCAAATGGGGTTTTGTTTTTTTTTTGGTTGTTGACACTAATTTTCATGAGTCTTGAGAAGTGCTCCAAGACTGTAAAGTACCATTCTAATATTCAAATAAATTTTAAACTTTTAAAAACTAATAAATTATTTATATCCTGCTTCTTTGAAAATTAGCAATCACTGCCTGTGCACATAACTCCATTAGCCACTCATTTACATCTGCACCTCTCTGCTCTCCAAATCCTACCCATGCCATCAGTCTAGTTCTTTGTTATGACTTTAGTCTACAGTAGGACATATTATTCCACTCAATAAATTCAGAAAGCACACTATACATTAGCTACTAGGGGTGAGAAAAAATGTTAGTAGTTCTGTCAATAGAGAAGATAAAATTAAAGTGACATGTAAATTCAAAGAAGGAACCCTTACTCCTTGAAGTAACCAGAAGGTTCCAGAATTACCATATAAACTAGGTCTCGAAAGAGAAGTAATAAAGAAGTAGAAGAGGAAAACTTTTGTTTTTTGAAAGGAAAATTTTGAAGGAAATTGGGAAAACATGGAACTGATATGGAGATTCATGAGAGGTTCTCCCGACAGACATACAGTGTGTGGTTATCAGGAGATAAACCAGGAGTGATGCACTGGGACCACACTTTGGACATGCTGAAAGGGATTAAGGAATTTTGGCTGTTCAGAAAACAAGAGCACATAGTAAGGGACTTGATGATTCACAGCTGTGCTCTTGGTATACTCATCTGCACACAGGGAGGCAGAAAGAAACGGATATGAGGTAGAAGGCAAAGAGTTAAGTTCAGGACACACCGAGTTTGAAAAGATAATCAGGACATCTAAAACTTAGGTACACAGAACTACTGCCAGTACCTAATAGAGACTGAGTACATAGAATGTTTATAGAACAGAATGACTGGAGGGCAGGGATCCACAGTTAGAATCTGGGCGTCATCCAGACATGATAAAGTCAAGCAGGTAAGAGCAAAGGGACACTCGTCCTTCAAGCAATAAACATTTACAACGTGTCAGACTTTAGGGGGTTTAGTTCACAGATCTCTTTCCCACATCCCTTTTACACTTATCTGCTCCACACCATTACATACTGTGTTCACTGGATGTTTCACAAGGATGTTACACTTCATGGAGATTGCAGATTCCCTATATATAGGATACTTTAAAATTCATTTGGAAACCATGAAACACATAACTGACACTGTTAATACTGAATGATAAACATGAATATCCAGTCAAAAGACAAGCCCATAACCCAAGCTGCATAAATGAGAATGGACCATTTTATAGGTGGAGGTTGACCTTATGGCGCATGGTAGCTCCTGCCCATCAGTTGCAGGGTTTCAACCATGCTTTAGGTTCCCTATGCCCAGTTCACTTCCCTGTGGCCACTGCCAGGTTTCTCAGGGAGCCTCTACCTGCCTCCAAGTGTCCAAGGCCATCAAACAACACACTTTTCACATTCTATCAAATCCCCAACACAAGGCACAGGGGGGACTAGGCAGTTGTAACTTTATTGAGGTTCTTTTTAATTAAAAGGTTTCACAGTAGAGACCAACGCCTACAGGGGGAGCAGCGTCCCAGATGTTTCCTGCTCCACGACCTACTGATTGAAGGAGAATTTGACTGATTTCCCATCTCCTTCAGTTCTGATGGGAAGGGGTGATGGAGGGAAGTGGAGAGAATGACCAAGAAGACGTCAGGATGAAAAACTCAGAAGGACCTCAACTTCAACCAGCCAAAGTTTGTTTCACAGCTGTTGATCACCCAGTTCCACCAACCAGGAAAAAATTAAACAGTTCCACCAGCAGTTGATGGTAACAGAAGGGGCTCTGCAGAATTCAGGCTTCGTTTGCACTAGTCGCCAACATTGCAGCTGCCAAAATCACCAAAGGAGATTTTAGAGCAACTCCTTTACCCTCTCAGTTCACTGGGTAAGAGGCCCAGGCGTCACCTCACACAGCAGTCCATCAAGCAGGCTTCATTTACGCTTCTTCTCCTGTGTGCTCGTGAACCAAGAGTCTAGGAGCTTCTTGCTGTAGTATAACTGCCAGGCGTGCACTTGGACCGCCAGCACCAACACCAGATACATGACGGAGACGGCAGAAAAACCAAAGAGGAAGCGGTAGGCCTTGCCATGGCGGTAGAGCTGCTGTGCAGCAGGGAACATCTCCATGCTGCCATAAATGAGGGGAGCGATGGAGAAGAGCCCCATGCTGATCATGGAGAGCACCAGGTAGCTAATGTTGTTGCGGGGGAAGGAGAGGAGGCCCAGGAGGGAGGGTACAATGCTTAGCAAATAGGGGTACTCCCACTGATAGGGCATGGCCACCTGATCATGAGACAAGAGCCTCAGGTGTCCCACGCTCATCTTGGCAACCAGCAGCAGCCATAAGACCAGATGCACGTAGATCAGCTTCTTGATTTCATACTTGAGGGTCACACTGTGGGGCAGAGCAGAGGGAGAAGTATCTTTCATTCAGTTTTCTGACACCAGCTGTATGTCAAGCAATTGTACTGGACACAGGGATACGGATATAAATACGGTATAGTTCCTGCCTGGAGACTGGGAACAAGGCAGAGGAAGAAAAAGTAATTACAAACGAACTGGAAAAACTCTTGTAAATCTATGTTGCAAAATATATGGGATCACAGGAAGGAGTAATCAATTCCGACTGAAATGAGTTGACTGAGAAGGCTATCTAGACAAGGGTGACATCTGAGCTAGGCTGAGAGGTAGGTGGAGATAGACATTCTGAGCAGAGGTAATAGCATGCAGGCAAAAAGGCATAAACATTTGTGTTCCAGGAGAGTAAACAGCTGGGTGTGGAAGGCCTACACTGCGGCAGGGAGGGGAGTATCAGTATATGAAGTTGCAAAGACTCTGACTCAGTCATTTTAAAGACAGAACAGTAACTCAGGGCTGTGTTCACAAAAAAAACTCTGGGAATTTCCTGGCGATCCAGCGGTTAGAAATCTGTGCTTTCAGTGCCAAGGACCCAGGGTCAACCCCTTGTCGGGGAACTAAGATCCTGTAATCTGCACTGCGAGGCCATTAAAAAAAGAAAGAGAACTCTGACTGTAGCATAAGAGTAGGGCCTATGGAAGGAGGTATTGGCAGCAAAGAAACCAACTCAGGCCGTCCATACTTCTTCAGGTAAAGTAAACCTTTTTCTTCTAAAGTAAGCAAATTTTCTCTTATTCTTTGAATTTTCTTAGGTCCTAGATATATCCCCTTCACATCTCCAGAGGGCAGAGTTTCTGCTCTAGACAGGCATGAAAATGCTAGCGTCGGTTGTGAGGTTCCCTTGAACAAGGGTCTAAGCATAAGAACAAAGTGAGGTTCCAAAGAGCTTGTCATTCTTTAAAACTCTGGGAAGAAAGATGTGGAAAAGATTCTGAGAAACTTCAGTGGATTTAAGGAACGAAAATCTCTAAATTAAAAAATATATATATCATAGAAAGTGCAGAAAGGGGTGTGTGTGTCTGTGGGGGGGGGGGGGGGATCAGTCACCGGTAGACTTCAAGCTCCATGAAGGCAGGGGCCAGATATGTTGTCAATAAATTTTTACTGAAGGTATAACATGAATACGAAGACCAGGGCTGCTTTCGCTATTATATCCTCAGTGCCTAACACAATGCATGATGAGTAGAAGGAAGATAAATATTTGTTGAACGAATAAACGAACGCAGAACTATCCCTTACATGATCGGGAGATGGGGAGAGGTGTTCCATAAAACTCGTTTGAGGCAAAGTCTCGACGTTAGGGTCCACACCCCAAAACGACCCAAAATTTAACAGCTACTGCGTACTGGGCAGACTTCTGTACTAGATTTTATGTTACATTCTCACGAGATTATTGGCTCACCAATTCTTCCTCAAGACCAAAAAGGCAGCTTAAAATGAGGCTCAATTAGGAGTTAGGTTCCCGAGGTCGGAGAGCCCGTCCAATATAACCACGACCCAGGGCCCGGACTCCCTCGAGGTACAGGGGGATCAAGGGGTGGAACTCACAAGAGTGACGGGGCTTCCCGGGATTGGCTGGGCGGGGCGGGGTGGGGTGGGGGTCCTGGACCGTGCCAGGTGGAGGGGACTTGGGAGGTGCCCGAGGGCGGGCTGAGGAGCAAAACCCTGAGACCAGGCCGGCGTTGCGTCTCTGGCCCTGCGGGCTCCTCGCCTCACTTCATACCTCATCTGGTAGTGCATGGCGACGCGCTCCCGATGCTGAAAGTCGCTGCCGTCAGTGCCGGCCGCTCGCGGGCCTGCCCGAGACGCCATCTTCCCCGCCCAGATTCCTGGAGCCCCTCAAGCCGACAAACTGCCGCGACTACTGCTCGGAACTGCCTGCCGACCCTGTTCGTATTGCTTCAGCTCAGCCAAGCCAACAGTCTAGCGCTTATTTGAAGACAACTTCCGGCCTCTCTGTCTCTGGAGGACCAACTCTGTGGTCACGTCCCTGCGCACGCGTACGCGAGCGTTTCCCGTCTCGGCTCCGCCCTGGGCCTCTCTCCCCATCCTTTGGAGCGCTCAGAAAATTAACTCCTAGTGTTTGGGGGTTTTGCCAAGGGCTGAAGCTGATTCTCCAGAATCTCGAGCACTTTCACTTCCTTAAGCTCGAATTCAAGTTTCAGACGTCTCTGTCTCCACTTCTCAGATGGGGAAACTGATGCATGGAAGGGATCTGTGACTTTCTCAAGCGCATGCAACTGCCACATTTGTTTCAAAGTATCTCCCCACAGAGAAGATTCTCTGCAAGAAGAAATGGTAACTTTACAGTAGAGAAACTTGGCAGGCACCCCGTTAACGAAATACTTGCCCACGAGTGAGACAGATTCCTTATGCCTCCTGATACAACTGAGGACCAACATTACTTACGTGTTGATAGTGAAAGTCGCTCAGTCGAGTCCGACTTTTTGGGGGTAGCCTTTCTCTTCTCCAGAGAATCTTCCCAACCCAGGGATCAAACCCAGGTCTCCGTCATTGCCGGCAGATTCTTTACCAGCTGAGCCACAAGGGAAGCCCAAGAATACTACAGTGTACCCTATCCCTTTTCCAGCGGATCTTCCCAACTCAGGAATCGAACAGGGGTCTCCTGATTGCAGGCGGATTCTTTATCAACTGAGCTATCAGGGAAGCTGATAGCTTATTTGATATTTCTGCCCAAAATACTTGGCCAGAATCTAATCATGAAGAGACGGACAGATAAGTTCAAATTGAGAGACATTCTACAAAGTAACTGGACTATACTTTTTAAAAATGTCAAGGCCATTAAAGAAATTAGGTAGAGGCAGAAAGCAGAACAGTGGTAGCCAAGGACTTGGGGGAGGCGGGGAGGCGAAGGAATGGGGACTTGCTTCATGGATACAGATATGAGAAAGATGGAAAAAGTTCTGGAGGTGAATGAGGTGATGGTTGCACAACTGTGTAAATAAACTTCATGCCACTTAACTATACACTTAAAAATTGTTAATTTTATGTTATGTACATTTTACCACAAGAAAAAATACATAAAATAAGAATTTCAAAATTACATTTACTGAAAAAACTGAAGCATCTTTTCATATGTTGAGTCCTTAGCATTTCATTTCCCTGAACTGTGTTCATATTCTTTGTCCATTTTTTCTACTGTACTGTTGGTCTTGTTGATTTATATATATAGATAGCAGAGAGAATCTCTTATCTTTAATATTAGTTGCCATATATTTTTCCTATGTATTGTATGTCTTTTGACTTTACTCATGGTGTTACAAGTTTAAGATGCAGAATAGTTTTTTAATATGGTTGAATATATAATCTTTTCTCTTTTTCTTGCTTCTCAATTTTGAGTCATAACTAGAGTCCTCCAAGGTGTTCAAATAATTTTATGCATTTCAGCATTTGAGAACTGTTAGGTAGGTAGAATAGGGAAAAGGAGTCCAATATGGCGGTGGCTAAAAAAACAAAGAAGGCCCGAGGACCAGGGTGAAGATGTCAGGTAGAACAAACAGCACTCCTGGCTAAGCCCAATTTGCATAGGGCAGGCCCAGGTGGGAGAAAAAACATATAAAAGGAGAAGCCAAAGCGCTTCCCCCCACCCCCAATGGCGAGCGCTCTTTCTCTCTCTCTCTCTCCCTCCCCCACGTGCTCCTCCACTCTGTTCTCTTCAAGTCTTTGGGTTGGCATGCCCTCACACTTCGAGGATGGATTCTCCTGCTATCTTCTAACTAAAGTAGAGCTGTAACACTGACTTGCCTAAGAGCTATAACATGGTTTGTGCAAGACCCGAGAGCTGTGACACACCGAGAGCTTTAATGTCCGTTGCTCCAAATCTTTGTTGTGACGAGACAAAGACCTGAGGAACACTCGCATGACAGAACCATGCTCAGAAATCTGCCTCTGCAACTAGAGGTGAGCTCTAAAGAGACAGATATGAACTGAGTCAACCCGTGTATTTGGCAAAGGGTAAAACTCAAGAAATACTTGCTGAGTACATAAATTCCAAATGATCCAAAATCATCCTCTTCTAAGCACCATGAAGACTCCTCAGGGTCACTCAGCAATTCTTCCCCACCCCCACCCCACCCCTCTGGCTTTAGCTTGTGCTTATCTGTCTTTTCTGTGTGTGATTTCCACGTCATCAGACTGCCTCTGAGTCATCCATTGGCTTATCATGAGACACTAAGCACATGCTGGATGTCCAATAAATATTTGAGGCATGAATGTTCTAGGGAGGGGCCCTAACGGTTTTGCCAGAACTTCTTCCCTGAAGTGTCAGTACTTTTCTTCTGCTCTTAGTCTGCCTTAAAGTTTAGTGATTTGTGTTCCTGTCCTCTCACCCTGCCCATTCCCTTCTCAAATGCTTTGCACTGATGTTTCCTTTGCTTGAATGCCCCCACCCCATCCCAGCACTTCAAAAGACTGGCTTCCAGTCGCAGGAACACAATAGACTGAGTGTTTGTGACCCCCTGCTCCACACCCATTTGTATCTTGACACCTATTCCCCAATGTGATGGTATTTGGAGGTGGGATTTGGGGGAGGTGGGATTGTCCTTTAGTTGCTAAATGGTATCCAACTCTTTTGTGACCACATGGACTGTAGCCCACCAGGATCTCTGGAATCTGGCAGGCAGATTCTTTACCACTAGCCAACAGGGAAGCCGCAGGAGGTGGGATTAGTGTCGTTATGAAAGAGATTCCCTTGCTCCTTCTACCAGGTGAGGACACGGAGAGAAGACAGTGTCTGGGAACCAGGAAGAGGGTCCTCACCAGACACTGAACTACCAACACCTTGATCTTGGACTTGTCAGCCTCCAGAACTACAAGAAGTAAACTTCTGGTGTTTATAAGTCACCAATTTATGGTTTTCTGACTAGCAGCCCAAACAGACCAAGACACTTCAGATCTTCAAAAAAAAAAAAGCCCACCTCTGCGGTCTTTCCTGAGCCCATAGGCCAATCTAGCTCTCCAGCCAGTTGCTGTCACATCACCTTGTGTTGTTTTCTTCCGAGAACATCATTCTCTGAAACCATCTTGATTATCTGCATATTTGTTCATGGTCTGAGTGCCCCCTTCCTCCAGGAATGTCAGCTCCTTTAAGAATGTGACAAGGTTGTCTCGTTTCCTGCTGTATTCTCAGCCCCAAGGAGGGGCAGTATACAGTAAATGCCTAATAAGTATTTGGTGAATGAATGAATAATGGTTGTCTGCAAGCTTCTCTAGGGAAGGAATTAGATGTAAGTAATAAAATGATGATGATGATAGCTATTTTTTAAGCCTGAAGGGTGCATTAAGCTTTGTATCAAATACATTTCATGATTATTCTTCATGACAACCCAGTGGGGTAGGAGCTATTTTTAATCCCTATTGGTCAGATCCAACTGATGCTTAGATGAGCTATATCACACAGCTAGTGCTGGCTGCTGGTTTTCAGAATGGGGTCCCTAAGTAGCCACAGCTTCAGCATCACCTTGGAACCTTGGAACATCACCGTGTAATCAGAAATACACGTTCTTAGGCCCCACCCCAGACATACTGACTCAGAAACTCTGCGATGAAGCCCAGCAATCTGATTTTTAACAAACCTTCCATGTGATTCCGACTCACTAGTGTGAAAAATCTATCGTTAAAAGAAAGATGAGGTTGAACCTCTTTTTTAAAAACGGCTTTATTGAGAGAGAATTCATATACCACACACACTTAGGCGAGTACAGTCTATTGGTTTTTATTATATTTTCAGGGCTGTGTAACCTCCAAATAGATTTGGTGCAATCACCAAAATAGACTGGGATTAGATTAATAAATTAAAACATTTTTTGTCTCCCTTAAGAGAAACCTCATACCCACTAACAGTCCCCATTCCCTTTGCATTCCCCAGCCACAGCTCTAAACAACCACTGATTAATTTTTTGTCTTTATGATTTTGCTATTCTGGACATTTCATACAAATGAGATGATACAAACAAATATTAATATGTGATCTTTTGTGATTGGCTTCTTCCACTTTGCACAACATGTTCAATGTTCATCAGTGTACTGTAGCAGCATATATCCTTTTGACTGACAAATAATATTCCATTTATGGAAACACCAAATTTCTTCGAACACTTTTTAATGCAAACATTTGGGTTGTTTCTACATTTTGCCTGTTATAAATAACACTATGAACATTCATGTATAAGTTTTTGTATGGATATAGATTTTCATTTCCCTTGGAACTTCAAATATAACTCCAAATATTATGTATACATAGAACTGCTGGGTCACGGATCTTATTCTTAAGCACTACACATTTCAGCTGGTGTTAATTATTATTATTAAATCCTCTGCTATTATTAAATAATTATGTTATCAGTAACACCAATATTTGTTTATATCTATTAAGTATCTCTGTTGCAAAGCCGTTCACTTGTATTAATACAAATCCTTACCTTAACCCTTTAAGATAGGAATCATCATCCCTGTTGAACGGGTGAGAGAGACTGGGGCTCCGGGAGGTTAAGGCAACTTGTCTACACTCAAACAGCTAATGTGAGTAGAGCGGGGATCACAATTCACATTGGCCTGTTTCCTGTGCCCTCTGTGCCCAATGCCATGTTCTGGGCCATACCCTGCCCCAAAGCTTTCAAAACACGCCTACACCCTTACTTTTTGGCTTTTTCTGGAAGTGAGGCTGGCCTGCCATCCCAAGGGTAAGAGCTGCACACTCAGTGCCCATGCTCTCTTCCAGCTGGGGCTGAAGGCCAGGGGAGGGGCTGCCCTGGGAGCTGGAAATAAAGTAGAGGGAGGGTTGGGCTGAGCAGGACAGGATTGGAAGGTTAGGAGGCTGTGAGCCGGAGGTAAGAAGTTTCATATTCTGGGTTTTTTCATTTGGGTTTGGTTTTGGCTCCTAGAGAACAGGTGAGGTGGGGCTTGGCAGCTTTGTGATTGGGGGTGAGGAGTGAGGCTGGAGCAAGCTGAAGGGGAAAGTGCTAAGTCAGGGCAGAGGGCTTTCACAGTCAGGCTGGCCTGGAGAGACCCCCATATTGTCAAAAGGAGACTAGGGAGGGGCCTGTGCACCATATACTCCTTGAGCCCCTTGCTCTGCACCAGGCCCGGTCTGCGCTGGGGTGGGAACAGGAGAACATTTCAGGGTGAGGCACCCAGAGAGAGGTTAGAGGGACTGGCAGAAGCGGACACTAAGGCCCACCTGGCTGGGGAGAAGGAAGTAGCAGGATGGAGGGGAAATTCTGTGAGCGATCACAGAATGCAGTGAAACTCAGGCTTCAAGGCTGCAAAGCTTTAGCCCTGGGCTGGAGGGAGGCAATGCTGGTGGAGGAACTGGCTTCAGGAAGGCCTGGATCGGCCAGGCTCAGGAGAGAAGGGCTGGCAGGTCATCCCAGGGCTGTCGGCTAGAGCTGTGCTGCCCAGGATGGCTGCCAGCAGCCCGCAGCCCTGGTGGTTGTGTACATCTAAACCAGTTAACATTCAATAAGATTAAAAATCCAGCTTCTCAGTCATACTAGCTACACTTCAAGTGCTCAATAGCCATGTTAGGGTAGCAGCTCCAGTATTAGAACGGATATAGAACCCACCATGGTAGAAAGTCCCTTTGGCCAGTGGGAAGCCTCAGGAGGGGTTTGGATTGCTCAAGGACCCACTGGAAAGAGCAGCCTTAGTCTATGGGGTGCCTGGCCTGGGAGGTCTCTGGACGACAGGTGAGGGAAAGTCCCCAGCACTGTGAGGTGGTGTGACTAGCCTCCTGCCAGCGTAAAGTGGACTCTGTCCCCAAGGGCGGAAACTAACTGAGCAGGGCCTCTTCACTTCGACTTGGGATCCCTCATCAGTGTGACTGGAACCAGGGGTCAGAGAAACATGGAGTGAGTGGTGCCGGGGTGGGAGGCGTGGCTGCTGAGGGGGGCTGAGCCTGGGCACTGAGGGGGTCTCCAACTTGGTCATGGTGGTCTACTGGGGTTGAACAGAAGAAGGGCTGGGGGAGGTGTGTATGAGTTGAGAGGGGAAACCAAAGTGGAGGCCTGATGGATGGAGGTCGGGTTGCACGGTTTCAAAAAACAAGAGGGGACTTCCCTGGCATCCATTGTTTAAGACTCCCAACTTCCACTGCAGAGGGGGTGGGGTTCGATCCCTAATCAGGAAACTAAGATCCCACATGCCCAGTGGGGTGGCCAAAATAACATTAAAAAAAAAAAAAAGACAAGAGAGAGAAGCCGCTCATCCCTCACAATGGGCTATCTCTGCTTGCTTTCCAGGCCCAAAACTATCCAGCTGACGAGGATGGAATACGCCAAGAAGTCCCTCAGCCTTCTCTACCCTAAGTCCCTCTCCAGGTAAGGAAAGCCAGCTGGGGAAGGGAAGGGGACCTAACGTGCTCTGTAGGGCAGACCTTCTGCAACCTCGATGGCCATGTAAGTCACCTCGGCATCTTGTTCAAATGTGGATGCTGATTCAGGAGGTCTGGAGTGGGATCCTTCCACAATTCCCCAGGAGATATTAAGGCTGCTGCCTCTTCCCAATCCCCATATCACACCCTAAGTAGAAACAGGGAGATACTGCTTGAGATTTTGATTCTTGATCTCACTTAAAATTCACCACAACTTTGAGAAGCGGGGATTATTTTGCCAGATTAATAGTCAGGGAAACTGAGGCACAGGGTGGGCACTCTGTTGGAGCAAATGTGTAGTGAAGCCAAGATTTGAACTTGGGTTTGCCTGACTCCAAAACCTAGGTTCCCTGCAGTCCTTTGGTTCTCCATTGTGTATCTGAGTTCAAACTCTCTTATACTGATCTCAGCTTTGCCATTTCATCTCACATTACAGATGATAAGGAGGCAAAGAGAGGAAAGTGGTAACTGGGCAAAGGTTGGGCCATCTTCTGTCACTGGCTACTTGTCACAGTCTGAGACCCGGCAGCATCAATGTCACTTGGGAACTCATTACATACGTAACATCTCAGACTTCACTCAGACCTACTGAATCAGAAGAGCCTGCATTTTAACAAGATCCCCAGGGGACATATATGTCCACTGAAGTTTAAGATGCACTGATCCAGCAGGCTTTTAAGGAAGACTATCCAGAGCAGACTAGGTGGATAGTAGGAGAAGAGGAGCATGCTGAGCTGAGCCTAGAGAACTGGGGAGTGAGTTACCCTGTGGTGGGGTGAGAGCTGGAAGGCAGCGCACAGCTCATGCTGATGCTCCATATGGCTCCCAGGTACATGGCAGTGAGCACTTCGGTGGTGACCCAGCAGCAGCTGTCGGAGCCCAGTGCAGAGGCCCCCAGGGCCCGGCCCTGTAGAGTAACCACTGCTGACCGGAGTGTGAGGAAGGGCATCATGGCGCACAGTCTTGAGGACCTCCATGTCAAGGTAGGGACAGGCCTGCCTTCTCACAGCTCACCATGGGGACCTTGGTTGACAGATAGCCCTGACAGCTACCTCTGGCCTTGGTGTCATGAGGTAGGACTTCAGTAGGGATGGAGTTCATAAGAAAAATATGCTCTGAACAATACCTCTGGCCTATTGTTAGTATCAGATGGTAATGTACTGCCACCCTCCTGTCACCAGACAGACAAGACTCCAGACGGGCACCACCAGCCTATTGAACTTGCCATCAGAAAGGAAATCTTGGACTTCCCTGGTGGTCCAGTGGTTATGACTGTGCTTCCAATGCAGGGGGCCTGGGTTCAATCTCTGGAGGGGGAAGATCCCACATGCCCCTTGGTGTGGAGGAAAAAAAACTTTTGTAAATTGAAAAAAAAATTAAAACTATTGATCAGTAAGGTTCCAGAGAGGAAACCACGGACACATAATACTTGTGGGTGGGAGTAACAGTGGGCACGAATGACACCCTTCCCCATTTCCACGCTCCCCCTCCACGTGGTTGGGAGTAACTTGTCCTAGTCGTTCCTTTTTTTTTTTTTAATTTTTTATTTATTCACCTTTGGCTGTGCTGGGTTTTCGTTGCTGTGCAGGCGTTTCTCTAATTGAGGCAAGCAGGAGGTACTCACCAGCTGTGACGTGCAGGCTTCTCGTTATGACGGCTTCTCTTGCTGCAGAGCACGGGCTCTAGGGTGCTTGGGCTTCTGTAGCTGCGGCACATGGGCTCAGCAGTTGCAGCTTCCGGGCTCAAGAGCCGAGGCTGATAGCTGTGGTGCATGGGCTGAGCTGCTCCACAGCATGTGGGATCTTCCCAGACCAGGGATCAAACTTGTGCCTCCTGCACTGGCAGGCGCATTCTTTACCACTGAGGCACCAGGGAAGCCCCTAATAGTTCCTTCTTATAAAGACACCTTTCCTTCTTAAAGCCACATTAGGATTAGGGCCCACTCTAATGCCTCACTTTAATGTAACTACATCTGTAAAGACTCTGTCTCCAATGATAGTCACATTCTGAGGTACTGGGATTAGGACTTCAACATATGAAATTCACAGGGATACCATTTGGCCCATAATACATACAAATCAAGTGAATATAACTGAAGGTCCAGAAATAAATCCATGTATCTGTGGTCAATTGATTTTTGACAGAATGCCAAGGTTATTCAATGGAGAAAGGGTAGTCTTTTCAACAAATGACCAAGTCAATGGGCTATGCAAATGCCAAAGAATCTAGTTGGATCCCTCCCTCATATTATGTATAAAATTAATTCAAAGTGGATCAAATACCTAAATGCAGAGCTAAAACTATAAAATCCTTAGAAGAAAACATAGGAATAAGAGCACATAACCTTGGTTTCTTAGATATGGCACCAAACCTCGAAGTAACCAAAGGGAAAAAGTTGGACTTTATCAATATTAAGAACTTTTGTGCATCAAAGGACACTAACAAAAAAATGAGAAGATAATCCACAGAATGGGTGAAAATATTTGCAAAACACATATCTGATAAGGGTCTAGTATCAAGAATATATAAAGAACTCTTAAAAGAGGATCTACTTGAAAATGGGCAAAAAATTAGAATAGATGTTTTTCCAAAGAAGATGTACAAATGGCTAATAGCACATGAAAAGATGCTCAACATCCTTAGTCATTAGGAAAATGCAGATAAAAAACACTTCATAACATTAGAATGGCTAAAATGAAGACAGACAATAACAAGTGTTGATAGGGATGTGGAGCAGTTGCTAGTGGGAATATTAGATCATGCAACTGCTTTGAAGAACAGGTTGGTAGTTCTCTAAGAAGAGTAAACATAGAGTTATTACATGACCCAGAAATTCCAACCCTAGATATATATCCAGGAAAATTGAGAAGATATGTCACACAAAAATGTGTACATGCAGGTGCAAAGCACCATTATTTATGATACTCAAAAAGTAGAAACAACCTCTATGTTCATCAATTGAAGAATGGACTAAAAATGTAGCATATTTATTTAGTAGAATATTATTCAGCCATAAAAAAGTAAATAATCATGCTGAAACACAGATTAACTTTGAAAACTTGCTAAGTGAAGGAAGCCATTTATATGAAATGTCCAGAACAGACAGATCCATAGAGACAGAAAGAAGAGGAGAGGTTGCCAAGGGTGAGGAAATGAGGAGTAACAGTTAATGGGTACTAGGTTTCTCTTTGAGTAAAAATGGGATTGAAAATGTTTTGAAATTAGATGGTGGTGATAGCTGCAGAATTTTGTGAATACAGTAAAAACCACTGGATTGTGTACTTTTCAAACAGTGAGTTTTCATGTGAATTAAAACTTATCTCAATTAAAAATTACATATGTGACTCCCATTATATTTTTATTGGACAGCACTATTCTAGAATATTACCCATGAAGTCAGATAAGGAATACCACGACATAGGTTCTTTGGATGGTGACCCCACATCAAGGGCCCTGGGTTTCAGTCCCATCCCATAAAACCCGGCCCACTCATTCTGTCCCTGACAGTCCCTCTGTGGCTACATATGACGGCAAGAGCATCACTTACCTTATTCTCCAGGTCCGGGATACCCTGATGCTGGCGTACAAGCCTTTCTTCCTGGTGCTGGAGGAAGATGGCACAACTGTAGAGACAGAAGGGTATTTCCAATCCCTGGCAGATGACACCGTATTCATGGTCCTCCACAAGGGGCAGAAATGGCAGCCCCCATCAGAACAGGTGATATCCCACCTGGGTGGGAGAATATTGGGAGCTTAGGAGAAATCCTGGAGGGATGCTAACCACATACTTGTCTTGATGCAGAGCACTCAGTACCAGCTGACCCTCTCCCGCAAGCCTGCCAAGATCGATGTGGCCCGAGTAACCTTCGACCTATACAAGGTGAACCCACAGGACTTCATTGGCTGCCTGAACGTGAAGGCAACTCTCTATGGCACATACTCCCTCTCCTATGATCTGCACTGCTCCGGGGCCAAGCGCATCATGAAGTGAGTGAACTGGGATTAGCTGGGGCTGGGGTGGGTACACAGCAATGGGAGTGGCCCTGGCTTCTCCCATGCACCCTCAGCCTTCTGGGAGCCTGGGACTGGTGTTGATGCTGACCAACCATGACAGTTAGCATTTGTCTAGGACTTCATGGCTGCGCTCGTGTTTTAGTTTATAGTAGTGTATACCAAAGGGATTCATACACTCCTGCTGGTGGAATCTGGATACATTTAGCTTTCCTCATCACCTTCCACTATAACAACTATTTTTCAGCTAAAGTAGTAACTTTTCCTAAGAAATCTTCTAATCAACTTTTAAAAAGTGAACGTGTCAAAAATTTTATTGAACCCAGTTAAGGAGAGAACCAGCAAGAAGTTACAATCAGTTCAAAATCCTACCCATGTATAGATTCATCAAGAACGCTGAGCTAAATTTATAAATACAAACTTTGATTTTTCCATGGGTGTGGAAGGGATGAAATAAGTGTCCTTCCATAGATCAGACTTAATCTGCAGTTTATAGCTAATAGTCACTTATATGTCTGCTGCTGCTGCTGCTAAGTCACTTCAGTCGTGTCTGACTCTGTGCAACCCCATAGATGGCAGCCCACCAGGCTCCCACGTCCCTGGGATTCTCCAGGCAAGAACACTGGAGTGGGTTGCCATTTCCTTCTCCAGTGCATGAAAGTGAAAAGTGAAAGGAAGTCGCTCAGCCGTTTCCAACTCTTTGCGACCCCATGGACTGCAGCCTACCAGGCTCCTCTGTTATTAAAGTACAGTTATGGTGGTGGTTCCCAAATTCAGTTGCTACAAGTAGTACTCTAGAGAACTCTTACCCCATTAAGCAAATGTAGCCAACTAGTTTAAAACCACAAAGCTGGCCTCTTGCCAGTTAGTTCTGACAGATGCCACTTCTCCCAGTTGCTTCATTTAGTGTTTACTGAGCACTCTCTATGTGCCTGACCCTATGCTGTGAGCTAGAGACGCAGGGATAAACAAAACGTCAGAGCAAGCTCCAAGGGGGCAAGAATTTTTGTAGCCTCCAGTTCCTCGCCGAATGCTGTATCAGCTGGTACCACAGCAATAATTCAAATAATGGGAGAAGCAATGACGATACATATGAATTGTCGTTCACAGTGGGCTTCTGAGAAATCCTACTCTGGGTCTCCAGAGTTCTGCCAGAATGTATGAGGCTAGAGCATACCAGACCTTTTTGGCTTCCTGAGTTTCTTCTCTGCATTTCCAGTCTCCACATGAGGGACCTGAGGCTGCGGTCTGCCTGCCACAGACGACACTCAGTGGTGGGCTCAGGCCTGGTTCTGTGGCAAGAAGTTCCATTTTCCTCCTGTGCCATATCATGTCCGCTCTTGACCTGGGCTTGCTGCCAACAGACAGCAGGTTGCAAAATCTAGAGCAAGAAGTTTCAGTCTTTAAACTTGGTCCATCTAGGGCAAGTGGGACTCTCTGACCTAAACACAGTAGGCGTACTGGTACTAAAAAACAAGAATGATAGCAAGCTGGAATCCCTGGAATGATTTAGGGGTGTCAGCAAGCGTTTTTTCTTTAATGATGGTAAAATATACATACCATAAAGTTTACCATTTTAACCACTTTTTTGTAAGTATAAAATTCAGTGACATTAAGTACATTCATAATATTGTGCAATGGTCACTTGTACATACATTTCCAGAACTTTTCATCATCCCAAACTATAACTCTGTACCCATTAAATACTAACTCTCTATGTTTGCCCCGCCCAGCCATACTTACCTCTGTTCTCCTGTCTCTGTTAATTTTCTTATTCTAGGTAACTCATGTAAGTGGCATCATCCAATACTTGCCCTTTGGTGTCTGGCTTATTTCACTTAGCGTCATGTTTTCAAAGTCCATGTTGTAGCATGTGTCAGAATTTCATTCCTATCTATGTCCAGATGGCTAGTTTGAAGACTCAGATCTCTAATCTGAGAAATGGGTATTCTTCTCAGGTACAGCCTTTAAATTTCTGAAGGATTTTCATGTACAGATGTTCATGGTTCGAACTTTCTGTCCCCCTCCACCTCAATCATAAGTTCATTTATTGAATGAAGGTTAACAGAAGACAGATTTTAATATCAGCCAGGAAGAATTCATTTTCCTTGTGTTTTCTTCTCCTTGCTAGGACTAGACACCCATATGACCCTCTTTCAAACAGATATGGATAAGAATTTGGTTAGTCAAGCATTCAACCACCTAGTCTTGACTCCATGTCTCCCCTGTTCTTCTAAACATCAGGCCCTGTATTAAATGATTTATATTATTTCAGCCTCCTTAACCCTGTTGGGGATCAAAGTGGTGTGACGCATATGAGGGCGCTGCAGCTCAGAGCTATAGTAGTTTGCCAAGCTTGTCACAGCTAATGAGACTGGATGAGAACTCAAGCCTGTCTGACTGGAGTCCTGCTCTCAGTGCACTATAGCACCAGGCTAGGAGATCTTCACGTCCAGCACTCTGAAAACCACCTAGATTGCAAATGTCTTGGTAACACTTCCGTCTAGAACAGAGGTGATGAATGGGCAGAGTTATGTGACGTAGATCCATCTGGCTGATCCAAAGTTATCAACAGTATTAGAAAGACTAAAGGAGCTTGAATTTTGCAGAAGAATACGCAGACATCTCAGTTAAGGCAGACCCTGTCCCATCTGCTGAGGGAAGGCAACATCTGTTCTATTTGCAGATCACTCTACAGTTTATGAAACGGAGCCTGGGGGAGCAGGCATTTAGAAGAGGCAGGAAGGAGTTTTCTTGGTGTTTTGACCCTAATGCCTTTGCATTCCACCCAGGGAAGCTCTCCGCTGGGCCCTCTTCAGCATGCGGGCCACCGGCCATCTGCTGCTCGGCACCTCCTGTTACCTGCAGCAGCTCCTGGATGCCACAGAGCGGGGACAGCCCCCCAAGAGCAAAGCCGCATCCCTCATCCCAACCAGTCTGAAGGTGCTGCAGTGAAAGCCCAGCCAAGGACCAGACTGGGGACCCCATGCTCAGCGGGTAGCACCCACAAGCCTGGCAGCTAGTGAGCTTCTTACCTTCCCACATCTCCCTCAGCTCTATGGGACCATGAATGAGGAAGTGGGGGGAAGGGCCTGAAACCTGGGCTGGGCCAGCCAAAAGAGAACGGAGGGCTCTTGGCCTGGCCTGGCTCCTTCCTGCCCCAGGTAGCTTAGTGGACTAAGACTCGTCACCAGCAGGCAATGGCAGGAAGGCTGCCGCTCAGCAAGCCATCTTCACATGCTACACTTTCCTTACACTGCCTGCCTCCTGGCCTCCCATCCCAAATGAACAGTCAACCCACTTGTGTAAGACATTAGAGAGGTCACAATAAACTATATATGCTGATACATTTTCTGTGCTTCTGTTCTTTGCAAGGTGAGAGTAGGGTTCTATCCGGAAAGGTCTAAGGGAAGAGAGAACTCTGTTGTCAAATCATTCTCCACAATGTGGATTAGGAAACAGCACTTTTCCCACAAAAAAACAAAAACAAAATTGCAGTTAATTCTGAAACTAGTACTAAACTTAAGTAGACTGTATAACCAAGATGGTCAGTGACAGTTTCCAAACAAATTTGCCTACCAGAAGGGCTTTGATTGGGAACAACAAAAGACCTAGAATTGCCAAAGCAATAAAAGAATAAAGCTGGAGGCATAACCCTCCCAGACTTCAGACAATGCTACAAAGTTACAGAAATCAAAACAGCACAGCACTGGCGCAAAAACAGACATAGGGATCAACGGAACAGAATAAAAAGCCCAGAAATAAACCTGCACACCTACAGTCAATTAATCTTTAACAAAGGAAGTAAGAATATAAATGGAGAAAAGACAGTGTCTTCAGTAAGCGGTGTTAGGAAAACTAGACAGCTCCACGTAAAAGAACAAAATTCGAGCATGCTCTAATACTATACCCAAAAGTAAACTCAAAATGGATTAAAGACCTAAATATAAGACTGGACATTATAAAACTTCTAGAGGAGAACATACGCAGAACACTCCTTGACGTAAAACACAGCAATATTTTCTTTGGATCCATCTCCTAGTGAAGAGCCTGAGCTACTCCATCTTGTAAAAGAACTCCATTTTGCAAAGGTACCAGGCAAACAGACTTAGACTTTGGATATTGCCTAAATTTGCCCCACTGTGCATGAGTCAATCAGCCCTTAGGTTAAACCTCCTGACTTTAAGTTCAAGAATTTGTGATTTACCTTGGAAGTAATGATCTACCATGGAAGTAAAAAAAAAAAAAATCAGAAATCCACACACAACACTATAGAAGAGGGTAACCAATCAGTAGTCCTTCAGCCTGAACACCCCCTTTGTTACCCTTTCACCTGAATATTCCCTATATAAGCAGTGTAACCCAAAACTTGGGGCTCCTCTCCTTAACCGCTGCGTCGATAATGGTGGGAGCCCTAGCTCGAGCTTGGTAATAAAAACTCTCTTGCTTTTGCATCGGATACCGGCTCCCTGGTGGTCGTTGGGAGATTTCGAGACTTGGGCATAACACTAGAGTAACGAAAATAAAAGCAAAAATAAACAAATGGGACCTAATTAAACTCAAAAGCTTTTGCACAGCAAAAGAAACAATTAACAAAATGAAAAGACAACCTCTGGAATGGGAGAAAGTATTTGCAAACAATGAGGCCAACAAAGGCTTAATCTCCAAAATATACAAACAGTTTATACAGTTCAACATAAAAAAAAATCAAAAACTGAGAAGATCTAAACAAACATTTCTCCAAAGAAGACATACATATGGCATATAGGCACATGAAAAGATCCTCAACATCGCTAACTATTAGAGAAATGCAAATCAAAACTACAATGAGGCATCACCTCACACCAGTCAGAATAGCCATCATCAAACAGTTTACAAATATAAATGCTGGAGAGAGTATGGAGAAAAACACCTACAATGTTGGTGGGAATGTAAATTGTGCAGCCATTATGGAGAACAGCATGGAGGTTTTCTTACTAAGGGATTCCCAGGGTTCGATTCCTGGGTCAGGAAGATCTGCTGGAGAAGGGATAGGCTCCCCACTCCAGTATTCTTGGGCTTCCCTTGTGGCTCAGCTGGTAAAGAATCTGCCTGCAATGCAGGAGTCCTGGGTTCGATCTCTGGATTGGGAAGATCCCCTGGAGAAGGCAAAGGCTACCCACTCCAGTATTCTGGCTTGGAGAATTCCATAGACTGTATAGTTCATGGGGTCGCAAAAAGTTGGACACGACTGAGTAACTTTCACTTCACTTCATTGTAAAAAACTAAAAATAAAGTTACCATATCATCCAGCAATCCCACTTGGGCATACATCTGGAAAAGATAGAAAATTTGAAAAGATACATGTACCCCTATGCTCATAACAGCACTGTTTACAATAGCCAAGGGATGGGAGCAACCTAAGTAACTATCAGTAGATGAATGGATAAAGATGTAGTATACACATAAAATGGAATACTACTCGGCCATAAAAAAGAATGAAATAATGCCATTTGTAGCCACATGGATGGACCTAGAGATTACCATACTAAGTGAAGTAAGTCAGACAGAGAAAAACAAATGTTATGATATCATTTATATGTGAAATCTAAAAACATAATATAAATGAACTTATTTACAAAACAGAAACAGATCTATAGGCATGGAAAACACACTTATGGACTTTCCTGGTGATCCAGTGGTTAAGAATCCGCCTGCCAATGCAGGGGACATGGGCTGGAATCCGGTTCAGGAAGATTCCACAGGCTAGGGGCAACTAAGCCCCTGTGCCACAACTACTGAGCTAGCCCCTCTAGAGACCAAAAGCTGAAACTACTGAGACAGAGTACCCTACAGCCTGTGCCCTGCAACAAGGGAAGCCATCACAGTTAGAACACCTTGCACGGCAACTAGAGAAAGACGGCACACAGCAACAAAGACCCAGTGTCACCAAAAATAAATAAATGAAATTTTAAAAAAGAAAAAGAAAACACATTTATGGTTAGGGTAAAGGCAGGAAGGGATAAATGCAAAGTTTGGGATTAACAGATATATATATACAGATATATAAAATAGATAAATGACAAGGTCCTACGACATAGGGAACTATAATATCTTGTAATAACATATAATGGAAAAGAATCTGATATATATATATATTAGATATGTATTCTTCAAAATATATATAATTGAATAACTTTGCTGTATAGCAGAATCTAACACAACACTGTAAATCAACTATGTGCTTGTGCTCAATCGTGTCCAAATCTTCGTGATCCTGTGGGCCCCAGAGGGCCCCCAGGCTCCTCTGTCCATGGAATTTTCCAGGTGTGAATACGGGAGTGGGTGGCCATTTCCTGCTCCAGGAGATCTTTCCCACTCAGGGACAGAACCCATGTCTCCTGCATTGGCAACCAGATTCTTTACCCCTGAGCCACCTGGAAATCAACTATACTTCAAGTTTTTAAAAAAATTTAAAAAAAGAAGGGCTTTGATTGGGAGGGTAGGATGAAGGCACTCTTCTAATTTCTCAATGTTACATTTTATTACAATCTCTTAAGTGTCTAAGTGGGATAGGACTAGTCAAGCTGCAATGCAACTCTCCATCAAAGCCTTCCCTACCTTGCTAGACAGTTTTCTTTCGTGTTCAGAACACTCAATCTTAGGATTTCAAAATGCACTCTGGGGTAGCCACAAAGTATTAGTTTCTCAGTATAAGCTCCCATTTTTCAGTATTGGGCAACTCAAACAAGATAAGCATGAAAGACTAGGTTTGTAGGTGAACGTGCTTTAGTCTGTGCCTCTCAGATTCAAATACATGTTATTTCTGACTAACTATAAGGCCTACCTGGGTTTATTAAAGACTAAGACAAAGGCCTATGTTACCAAAGTTAAAGTGTAAAGGGTTATTTCTGGCAGCTGACCCATTTCCTGCAGCCGACCCACACCTTGCAGCCGTGTGTAGGAGAAGCTGCCAGAGCTAGCAAAGAACATTTTTATTCTGGGCTTTCCTGCTCTTGCATTTATGGTAGGAGGGCTGGCTCAGTGCTGTCGGGGGTCCATGGGGGTGGGCCTTTGGCATGAGGCACGATGTTTACATCAGCACAGAAACTATTCCCTTTCGACTGCTGCTGAGGCTGTGGCCTCCCGGCTCTTCTTGTGCAGTTAGTCATAAACTGAGTTGGGCTGGGGGTGGCTAAAGTTTGGAATTTGTCCCAACTTACCTTCCTCCTGACAATCTGAGTTTCACATGTGAGTCTTAAATGGCTGATCATTGTTTCTTTGCACTGAGCCCTCTCAGCCTAGAGAAAACTAGGTTTCTTTCTTTCCTTCTGGAAGCTTGGAGATTAACAGTCACATCAGTTTTAGGCAGTGAACAGTAGAGGGCAGACTTTGATGAGGCTGGGACGTGTGGAGGGAGCTCAAGCCTCAAGCAGGCCAGGGGCCAGTCCAAGTTAAAGAATGGCCCTTCCTGGGGCCAAGCGGGGCCAGTGGAGGAGAGGGCTACTGTCGGCAAAGTAGGTTGTGTCCTGTCCCTCCGTCTTTATTCAGGCTGCAAATTATGAATGCACAGGAGATCTTTCAGAAGAGAGGTTCTAAAATACCGTGGGGCCTTTTTGACACAGCACACTCATGTCTGAGCCCCAAATATGATAAAATCACTTGCATCCTTGCCAAATTTCATGCCAGTCCTGTCTGAATTTGTGCAGATTTATTTAAAAATTGACTGTTTAGGAACTTCTCCAGCAGTCCAGTGGTTAAAAGAGTCCACACTTCCACTGTAGTGGGGTGTGTTTGATCCCCGCTCAGGGAACTAAGATCCTTCATGTGGTAGTGCCAAAGGAAAAAATAAAAAGAAAACTTCTTGAACTGAATAAAAATGAAAATACAACACACTAACTTAAAAATTATTTTTAAAAATTGACTACTTAAATCTTTGAATTAAAAAAACTAAGTTTCTTGAGGTATACTTTACATACAATAAAATCTACCCTTTTAAGGTATTTAGTTCAGTAAGTTTTTGGCAGATTCATACAGATATATAATCACTGTATACCAAAAAGTTCCCTTATGCCCATTTTTAGTAGATTCTCATTCCCTCACCCACTCCAGCCCTTGTCATTGTCAACCACTGACTTTCCCAAAAGGTCATGTAACTAAAATCAGAAATCAGTCTTTTAAAATCTTTTACTTCTACTTATTTTTATTATTTATTTTTTTTAATGAATCATAGTCTTTTATATTTTGGCTTAACTTTTTTGTTGTTGTTTTGGCTGCGTAACCTGGCATGAGGGATCTTAGTTGCCTCTTTGTTAATCTGTTTCCAGTTCACAGATGCCAAGGCATAGCATAGAGTTAGCATTCAAAAAATGTTGAATGGGTGAATTTATGTCCTTATGAATCTAATCACAGGACAATTTGTTTACAGTTTTGAGATTTATTTCTACCTTTATAAATAATGCTGTAGTGAACCTGTTTCTGCCTTTGGCCTTTTTTTTCCCCCCTTTTGGATTACGCACCAGGCTGTATGCTTTGAAGCAGGTTCACTGAACAAATGAGTGCGGATTTTGTTTTTTCCAATTTGCCTTACAAAATTATGCACAGTGGCGGTTTTTTATTTTTTTTTAAGTCAAAAGACTCCGAAGAATTGCAATGAGGAGAAAACCTGGCTTTGTCCTAAGACCGGTCCTCTGACCTGCAGTAAATACCTGCTCGGCTCTGTGCTTCGGTTTCCTCAAAGTCACAGATCGTGAACTTCTGCATTTCCTTCCCGGTTAAAAGCAAAGCTCCTCTTTCTCACCACTCGGTGCCTAGCTATTCCGATTGACAGTCAATCTGACCAATCAGCGTGCTGTGGGAGATCCCGGGGCAGTCCTTCCGGACTCAAGCGCACTGTCTTCGCTCCGCAGATGGGTGGCTGTCGGGTTTTGGGTCAGGCCTGGGGTGGCTGGCGGCGGGGTCTGGGGATCCGTGCAACGCCCACAGCCGCAGGCTTTGGCACCAAGGCCCGGTGATTACACAACCTCCGCCCCGCTTTGTGTAGAAGGGAGGAGACTGGGGCTGGGGGAGGGTAGAGATCTAGATATGGGTTCTAATTCATCTCTGCTGTGTGCCCCTAAACTAGTCGTAGACCTCTCTGAGCCTCAGTTCTCTTTTCGGTACATTGGGGCCAATAGAACCTGAGATTTCGGGAAGCTCAATCCAGGCTTCCTGAAGCATTCATAAGAAGCCGCAGGGTTTGGGAAGATGTGTGTGGAGATAAGAGTGGGCGGCACTTCCGGAAGCAGTGATTCCTCTGTTTACCTAACCTTTCCCAGGCATCAGCTGCAACGTCGAGGCGCCAGCAAACCGTCGGATCCCCCGGGTGACCAGTGTTTCCCAGGACTGCTGAGACCGGGGACCTTCAGTCGGGAAGAACTGGTCGATGTATTAAGGGCGGCTGTGGTGGACCGTAAAGGTGAGGGGTGGGAGGGACAGGTGCCGAGAGACCTGGAAGGGGAGGAGTCTTAACCCGAGCCTTCTGAGGATCTGGTTCGGTAGAGTACTAAAACCTGTGGGGTCAAATCCTGGTTCTCCCACTCGCAACCTCACGGCTACGTGGGACCAGCTAGCCACGTACTAACCACGTACCACGTGGGACCAGCCACGTACTCTCTCTGCCTCAGCATCATGGGATGCAGCTGTGGGGAGGGAGAGTGTAAATAACCAGAGAGCTTTGCACTAGTAGGCTCTCAGTAAAGTGTTAATGTATTGGGGGACAAAACGGGCTTTGGAGTCATATCTAGCTCTGTGATCAGCTTGCTGTGTGGCTTTAGGAAAATAACAATGTCTCTGTGCCTCAGTCTCAAGTGATTTATGAATTTTCTCAGCTATTTATTGAGCACAGGCTGTCTTCCAGGCACTGCTCTAGAACAGGGCTGTCTGGTGCTGAACAAAATAAATATGGTTCCTGCCTTCAGGGAGCCAACCTTTCAGTGGGAGAAAATGATTAACAATAATATAAATGAAAAAAATACTTACTAGTGATCAGTACTGTTAATAAAACAGCGGTGGTAAGGATCTGCAAGAAAGGAACAGACATCAGATTGGAGACCCAGGCCTCTTTGTGACAATCACATTTGAGCCATGATGATATAAGGAGCAAGCCACGTGAAAATCTGAGACATGGAAAGCAACAAGTGCAAAGGTCCTGAGGTTGAGGCAGCAAGCTGAGCATATGCAAGGTTCAGAAAGAAGTTCATTTCAGGGCGTGGTTGATAACTCCGGTATGAGAGTTGTACTGGGACCACATGATAATATGAATTGAGAAAGTCTTTGTAAATTGCTTTTTCTGTTGCTGATGCTTATGTATTACATGTTTCAGGACCTCTGGTGACACTGAACAAGCCACAGGGTCTGCCAGTGACAGGTATGGGCAGGGAAAAGAGATGCAGTGAAAGGGGTTTTGATGTGTCTGAGAGCAGACAGTATCAAAGAGAAGGGATGTTGCCTCTGAGAGCAACTTTTACTCTTCCTTTTTTTTTTCCACCTAGGAAAACCAGGAGAGCTGACATTGTTGTCAGTGCTGCCAGAACTGAGCCAGTCCCTGGGGCTTGGGGAGCAGGAGCTCCAGGTTGTCCGAGCATCTGGGAAGTAAGTGGTGGAAGTGATAGAAAGGTAGGAAGATAAGCATCTATTTGGGATGGGGGCAGAGCCACTTAGGAATAAACAGACATTTTCCACTGGCTGCTTTGGGATCACAGAGGTAGGAAACAAAGAAAAAGAGGAGGAAGTGGACAGATCTGGGTTCAAATCCTTATGTACAAACTGATCTTAGGTGTCACTGAGCCTTAGTTTCTTTAACCATAAAACAGAATTCACAACATTTGTGCTCAGTGTATAGTCACTTCTCCAGTCCAGTATTCATAGCCGGCATTGTTAACTGATCTGTGATACTCTTTCCTCTAATAGCCATTGTTAGAGATGGTGCTTGAGATGAGATGTTCCTGCAGTTCCACAAACTCATAAGCTTGTTTATGGGGAATTGAGCCATTCCCTTCTCCAAGGGATCTTCCCAACCCAGGAATCAAACCCAGATCTCTGACATTACAGGCAGATTCTTTACCATCTGAGCCACCAGGGAAGCCCATTTAATAGCTAGTATATATGAAATTCCTAGTAGAGTGCCTATTGGTAGACAGTCAGCAGTTGGTAGTAATTGTTATGATGTTTGGCTCTGAGCTCCCTGGGAGCCAGAGCAAAATGAGAAACATGTTTAAGCTATGTACTCTTATTATCAAACACGGGGAAGACTTACTTGTTTCTCAGGAGGAGGTCTGTGTTGTAGTCCAGATGTTACTCCTCGGCCTTCAGTGGGTCCGTGTTTCTTCCTCAGGGTCTCCTCTTTTTGCGGGTGATCTCAGGGGATTTTAACTTCTGTGATTTGTCTTTCTCCAGGGAGGCCTCGGGGCTTGTGCTCCTCTCCAGTTGTCCCCAGACAGCAAGCCGCCTCCAGAAGTTCTTTGCTCACTCACAGAGAGCCAGGAGACCCACAGCCACGTACTGGTGAGAAGGGCTGGGAAGCTCCAGGGCAGCGGGGAGGTCCCAGCAAGCAACTCTGTGACGTCCTCCTGCCTCTTTCTCAGTGCTGTCACTGATGGGATCCCAGTTACTTCTGAAGGGAAGATCCAAGCAGCTCTGAAACTGGAACACATTGATGGGGTCAATCTCGTGAGTCAGGGCCTGGGTGGGGAAGAGGGGACCCTCAGACATACCCCTCAAGAAGAGTGAAGGGTATAGATATGGGGTGGCTGGCCCTTCATTCCCCTAAAACAGGTGAGTGACCACTGCCTATACTGTGGCCCTTGTCCTGGGTCTGGTGGGAACAGGTAGGGTTTGGGGGCAGCTCCCATGTATGTGTGAAGCTTGTTCACCCTTGGGGGCTGACACCACAGGTTGTTCCAGTGCAGTCCCCATCGCGAAAGGACATCATGGAAGGTGTCAAGAGGACCCTTAGCCACTTCCGTGTGGTTGCCACGGGCTCTGGCTGTGCCCTGGTCCAGCTGCAGCCACTGACAGGTGGGTCTGGAGCCCCAGCCAGACTTGACAAACTGTATTTGGTTGGGGAGGCAGGGAATGGGAGGTAGGTGGTAGTTTCAGTGGTGGCCTGGGGAGTCTTTGATGGACTGTAAGGGTGTATGTGATCAGCTCCACCCGGAGGGGGCAGTGCTTCTCCGGTCAGTCTGAAGGTCACCCCTTTGCAGGTCACCTATTTTTTTTCTTACTATTCTCAGCATCTTCTCTTTACCTTCAATGTTCTCTAGTTTCACTGTGATAATCGAGGTGTGTAGGTTTAGTTTTATTTCTCGGGATTCAGTGTGTTTGCTGAATCTGAAGATTAACCTGTTTAATCCATTCTGAAAAGTTCTTGAAATGCTGTGCCTCTTGCATCCTCCCTTTTGAATGCCTGGTAGCGTCTGAGTTTCTTATTCACAAGCTGTGTCTCTCACCTTTTCTTCCACATTTTTCACGTCTTTATCTTTGCTGCATATCTGGGTAATCTTCAGACGTACCTTCCAGCTGAGTAATTTTCTCTTCAGTTGGATCTAACCTGCTAGTTTAACCTACCCATTGATTGTATTGTTTACGTCTGCAAATTCAAGTTGACTGTTTTACAAATACAGATGGCCTTTTAAAAAAATAAGGCATCTGTTTTTTCTTTTATGTCAAACTTTTTAATTTGCATAATGCTTTTAACAAAAATAGACTCCTCCCAAAAATTTTAAAACATTTATTTACAATGTTTGGTCTTCAAAAGTTGTGAGTGTTCCTATCTAACAGTCAAGCAGCCAGGGCTGCCCATGTGCAGGTAGCTCTGTTACCGAGCAGCCCATATTCTCTCTGCTGAGGTGTGGGCCCTGGCAGGACTGCACCCAGCAAAGGAGCGGTGCTTTCCTCCAGTCCACACAAAGGCACAAGTCAGCCTGAAAATCGTGATTCAGTCCGGCCAACTGCAAAGTAAATGAACTTTTAGAATACTTCTAGACTTATTGCCTGCATTTTTTTTAAGATTTGTTTGTTTACTTTTAGTTTTCGGCTGTGGTGGGTCTTTGTTGCTGCACGTGGGCTTTTCCTGCTGCGCAGAGTGAGGGCTTCTCTTTGTTGTGGTGGCAAGTTTCCCATCGCGGTGGCTTCTCCTTGCGAAGCGTGGGCTCTAGTTGCAGCTCAGTAGTTGTGGCGCATGGGTTTAGTTGCTCTGCTGCGTGTGGGCTCTTCCCTGACCAGGAACCTGTGTCCATTGCATTGCAAGGCAGATTCTTAACCACTGGACCACCAGGGAAGCCCTTGCCTGCATTTTTTAACCAATGTTTTGCTCATTCTTATTAAATCAGCCTCTTTTTTTTTTTTTTTTTCCTGGCTGCATGGCATGGCTTGAGGGATCGTTCCCTGACCAGGGATTAAAGCTGGACCCACAGAAATGGAAGAGCAGAGTCTAACCACTGGACTGCCAGGGAACTCCCAAAGTCCTAACATTTTTGTCTAGACTGCAATAAAACTAATGAGAACAGTATTCACACCCAATAGAGCATGATGCTAAAATCTCAGATCTCAAAGGATATTCAAGTCATTACACATCTAACCACTTTTGCTGCACGTACCATGGACCCCCACCCTGCCTTTCTGATTTAAAGTTTTGTCTGCTCACCGATTGCTGTGGTCCATCCTGTGGTTTTATTTTTCACACCAGTAAGTAAAGGTGACCAACAGCCACTGATTCAAGTTTTTCCAGGAATTAAATGACCTGGTCAGTCTTCAGATTGCTTCGCGCCTTCTCTTGCTGATCTGTCAGCTTTTTCTTTACCTATAAATCCCAAATGGCCAAGAACACACATCAGCTGACGGTCCATGCTCTGGGCAAGCCTCTCTATTGATCACCTCCTTCCCTGTGCTTGTTGTCCATCCATTCTCCTAGCCTTGAACCCAGTTAGTGATGGCATCTGTTTTTTTCTCTCATTACTTGTTCTTGTTTGTCTTTACTCATTTAAAGCACACCTGTATGGTGTTTCTATAATTCTTTTGAGATTCTAAGTGTCTAATTCTGTTGTGATTTCTGCAGACTTGCTCCCCTTGGTGGAATGTCTCCTTATTGCTCTGTGGTTCAGGTTATGCTGGGTCTTCATCTGTGGAAATCCTTTACTGCCTCATTGGCAGTGGGGACTTGAGAGGTTCTGCCTTGCTTCTGCTGAGTGGGCTCACATCACTGCTTTAGGACCTAGAGATTAACACCTCAGTTGGAAGTTCACAGATCACTCAAGTGGTATTAGAACCCCAAGCCTGTGTGAGAGCAGCTCACAGTTGGGAATTCATCTTCATTCTCCTCATCCATACCTACAGAGCTCATCTGCCTTCCTTGGTGGCTGGCTTTTTCTCCTATTCCACCCTTGCATGGAAGATGTAGCCTCTCAAGATTTCATTTGGGCACCACAGCCTCATCCCTGGCCCCTTGTCACTACTTAAACCCAAGCCCCCTTGGCCCCAAGATTGGAAGTACCCCTAGAAGAGGTGAAATGTCGACTCTCTTGTGCTCTGGATTTGTTTTCTTTTTGTATGTTCATCCAGGGGACTTTACTTTCCCCCGTGTCCAGCTGTGTATTTGAAAGGCTGATTGCTAGTTTTCCAGTGTTTCTAGGTGGTTAATAAAAGATGGGTTTTAGATTGCCCAGCCCACCATATTGCTGGACATGAAAGTAGATGGGACAGCTCCTGGGCTTGAATCCCAGTCTATGGTGGACTAGTTACTTCTTGAGCTGCGGTTTTCCTGTCTATAAGGTGGAATGATGCTAGGTCTCACATTATAGGGTTTTCAGGAGTATTAATAAGTTTGCATGTGTGAACCATTTCATACCATTACGTTTCCCCAAAACAAGTTCAAGTTGGTGTCACCCAAAAGAGCAATTTAATGACTCATATAACTTAGAAGTTCAGGCTTGTGCATGCTCTGGGGCCCACCAGCCACAACTAAGGAGCCCCTGTGCTGCAACTATTGAAGCCCTCACCCCTTTGAGCCAGCAAGTCGCAACTACCAAGCCTGCATGCTGCAGCTCCTGAAAGCCTGCAGACCCTAGAGCCCATGCTCCACAACAGAAGCCACCGCAATGAGAAGCCCATACGCTGCAACTAGAGAGTAGCCCCCACTCTCCACAACTAGAGAAAGGCCGCATGCAGCAATGAAGACCCAGTGCAGCCAAAACAATAGTCCGGGCTTGGAGGATGTCATCAGAAAGCAATTTCTCCCTCTCTTTCCACCTCCTGCGTGCTGGCTTCTTCCTCCCATAGGAACAGCAGCTGTCCCCCATGGAGGCAGAGATGCAGGTGCTCCAGCAGCTCCAGGCTCACTCCACAGCAGGAAAGAGTGCTCTTCATTCCCAGAAGCATCACAAAAAATTCAGGGTTGCGTCTCTTCATGGATGAGTCCCTCAAGGCTGGTGGCTTGACAGCTCTGCCTGCCCCAACCTCGCTCCAGAGGCTGGGGTGGTAGTGTCCACCTCACTGAAACCACACCATCTGAGAATGGGGTGGGGAGGCGCGGCAGTACTGGGTGGGACAGAATGAACTGCTTGCCTGCCATCTGTCCCATCTCTCCTGTCTTCTAGTGTTTCCCAACCAGCTACAGGCACACATGGCCCTGCAGCTCTGCCCTGTGCTTGGGGATCACACATACTCTGCCCGTGTGGGCACTGTCCTTGGCCAGCGCTTTCTTCTGCCAGTCGAGAGCACCAAGCCCCAAAGACAGGTACCCAAGCCCACCTGCCTGCGGCCTTCTGGGGTGGGCTGGGGCTTGTGGGGTTGGAGGGATGGCTAGCATCTCCAGACGTCAGCTACGCAACTTAGGCTTCCAAAGCTACCAGTAGCCTTGTCTTGCTGTGTGGCCCTAAGTGACACCCTCTCTTATGGGTCTCTTCTGTTCAATAAGGAAATCAAGCCAGACGATTTCTAAAGGTCCTTCTAAATCTGCCATTCTATAATGGGTGTAAGAGGTTGTGTATTCTGATAACACTATGTGCTTTAACAGAAAAACCTCAAGTACCAGAGTATTAACACAACAGTTTCCTTCTGTGTGAAATCCAGTTAATGGGATGGGGTAGGGGCAGGCTTTGCTCCAAACAAGTCACTTGGGGGGGCCCCTGGCTGCTGCCATCTGGTCAGCAGAGGAGACAGGGCAGGTTCATGGGGCAGGGGGGCTGGGTGTTGGTTTCTTGGGCCAGGTCAGGAAGCGGGACACACACTCAACACTCCTGTTGTGCTGAGTGGAGCTCAATCACGGCATCCCCAACCTGCCGGAGGTGCTGGGGAATGCAGTTTAGCAAGATGCCTAGGAGATTGATTTGGTGAACCCTAGCTGGTCTATTGGAGGAGGCAATGGCACCCCACTCCAGTACTCTTGCTTGGAAAATCCCATGGGCAGAGGAGCCTGGTAGGCTGCAGTCCGTGGGGTCACTAAGAGTCAGACACGACCAAGTAACTTCACTTTGACTTTTCACTTTCATGCATTGGAGAAGGAAATGGCAACCCACTCCATTGTTCTTGCCTGGAGAACCCCAGGGACGGGGGAGCCTGGTGGACTGCAGTCTATGGGGTCGCACAGAGTCGGACGCGACTGAAGTGACTTAGCAGAAGCAGCAGCAGCAGCTGGTCTATGCTGGAGTATGTGTGTGAGTGTGACGGTATTTACATGTGCAGAGGCACGCAGAACACGGATGCAGAGGGAGGACAAAGTATTTGCCTTGCTCTGTTTTGCTGAGCGCTGCTGGGAACTCCCCCGGCTGAATGCTGATATGTCTCTCCGCCCCAGGTCCTGGATGAAGCCCTCCTCGGCCGCCTCTGCCTGACCGCCTCCCAGGCTGCCCGGTTGCCCCTGCACCTCCATTTGCACTGTCTTCGCCTCCCAGGCACCAGGCCCAGGGACCCACCCACTGAGCTTCTGGCTCCTCTGCCCTCTTACTTTTCCAGGACCCTGCAGTGCCTCGGGCTCCACTACCAATAGTCCTGCTGGAAAGCAGTTGGGGTGGGAGGCGAATGGGCTGCAGTCAGGCCCAAGATGAGTGTGGTCAGTGCTCAGCATGTAGTCAGGCCACCGTGTAAGATGCTGGGCGCTCTAGTGGGATACACCTGAGATCGCATTCTAAGGCCATTTGCTGTGTGGTGTTGGGCAAATGACCTCACCTCTCTGGGCTTGAAATAATAAAAGTACCTACCTCACAGGATTGTTTTCAGGATTTGCTGAGGAAGAAAATGTTTATCATGGACTCTGCTTTCTGTCGAGTTCAATATGTGGTCTTTATGTTTGGCTGTTCCTGGCCCAATTCTAGCTGAGGGAAAATGTTAGAGTGTTTTTTCTTAAATTTGTGCTAAAATACGCTTCGTAGACTTTACCATCTTCACTATTTTTAAGCGTATAGTTCAGTGGCATTAAGTACATTCACACGGTGGTGCAACCATCTTCTGCATCTAACTCCAGAACCTTCTCATCCACCCAAACTGAAACTCTGTTCTCATTAAACACCAACTGCCCATCCCCTACCCATCTCAGCCCCAGGAGCCACTGTTCTGTCTCCAAGAATTTGACTACTCATTTAGATGTTAGATCTTTTACTTTAAAAAACCATGTAACATATCAGAGTGCATAAAACATCTGTGTGATTTAAAGAATAACTGTAAGGTGACACTCACATGACCACCACTTGGCACAAAACAGAAGCAGCCTTCTCCTATCTTAGAACAAAGCCGTTCTCAACCCTGGCCCCATACTAGAATCCCCTACCCTGCCCCCTCAGAAAGCTTAAAAAAAGATCCCCATGCCTCCCCTGACTACACCCCTAAGACACTTTTACCAGTCTGGGACAGAGACATCTTTTTTTAAAAGCTCCAGAATGGGCACTAGTGTAGAGTCACAGTTGGAAACCACTCCCCTGACTTGAGAGAATTCTTCCCTTGTGTGTTTTTTTAAGTGTTACCACATATACATGCATCCCTAAACAATGTATTTTGTTTTGCTTGCTTCTCAAACTCCTGTGGAATGGAACTGTGCTATATATATCCTTTTGTGACTTGTTCTCCTCCACCCTGGGAAATGCATCTGTTGTATGGCATGGAGTTGGAATGCTGGGGCTTGCAGTCTATCCACCCTACGTTAATGGACACTTAGGTCATCGGCTGTGACCACAGTGCTGCTGTGGGTCTGCCTGTCTGCGTTTTCTCATTCAGCTGTGCAATTTCTGGATCAGAGTGTATTTATCTTGATTTGACTAGTGTGTTTCCTAGGGCCGCTGCAATGAATTAACCACAACCTGGGGCCTTCCCTGGAGGTTCAGTGGTTAAGACACTGTACTTCCATGGTAGGGGGCATGGGTTCAATTCCTGGTTGGGGAATTAAGATCCCATGTGCCACATGGTACGGCCAAAAATTAGGAAAAAAAAATTTACCACAACCTGAATGGTTTAAAATAGCACAAAATGGATTCTCTCTCCCAGTTTTGGAGGCTGGAAGTCCAAAATCAAAGTGTTGACAGGGCTGTGCTCTACCCAAAGGCTCTACGGGAGAATCTTTCCTTACCTCTTCCAGCTTCTGGTGGCTCAAGCACCCTCTGACTTGTGGCCGTATCACGCCAGCCTCTGCCTCTGTCTCCACACAGCCTCCTCCTTGATTGTCTTCAGTCTCTTGTAAGGACAATTGTTATTGGATTGAGGCCCCATCTGGATGATCTCATCTCAAAATCTGTACTTTAACTTACATCTGCAAAGACCTTTTTTTCCAAATAGACATATCCACAGGTTCTAGGAAGACATACCAACATTCAACCCATTATAACTAAGGAATGTTGAGCTTTTTTCAGATGAGAGGGCCTTGTTGGATATTTCCTTTTGAGGTGACCTTGGCCCCTTGCAGAGGAAGGGACGGGCCCACTCCCTCAGGAGAGGACTGGGGTTTAGCAAGGTCCACTCTTCTCCACTGAGTCTCCTGTCGTCGCTGGGTGGGAGTGCGGGGCTGTGCTTTGGGGGGAGTTGCTGACAGCCTCTGGCTCTAGTCCTGGGCCTTGGAGTACAGGGTCACACTATACCCTCTCTTCATCCTCCCAACAGAAAAGGAGCCAAACCTCGAAGACCTCATTTGCTCTTTTTTATTTGGCGCTGCATCCAGGATAAGGGTAGTGGTGATGGAAGCAAGAGCTTCTGTGGCCACATGTCCCTTGTGCCCTCCAAACCCTGGTCTGTGATAAGGGTCAGAGGCCCTGGAAGGCTCAGTGTTGTCATGAGGTGTGTCTCGGCCTTTGGTCTGTCACAGAGTCTGGCCTTGCATTTGCCTTTGGTCTTGCTCTTCCTACAGATGCTAGGAAGATTTCCGTCTTCAAAGGGTTGAGACCACACATTACTTCCAAAGTGGGGACCATGACGGTGCTGGGGAGCAAGAGCCTCCGTGTGAAAGGAGGGGAGAAGGAGGAGAGATGATCAGGAATCTGTTCAGGAGGGGGGTCCTGAGGGATGCAAGTCCTTCCCTTGGGGCACAGGCCAGCCTGGGGGCTACCCTCTACCTGTGCCCTCCAGCCCTGACCCCGGTAGTCAGCACTGCCCAGCGGGGTACTGGTCACAGTTTGAGGCCCACCTTTTTTGGTTTCAGGGCGTTGGGTGCCAGCTTGAGCTCAGGGTTAGGTGGGAGGGAAATCAAAAGCTTGGCGGTTGGTAGAGTCATCAAGGCCTTGTCTGTAGTTGACAGGGCCTTAGTGCCCGCCAGCTTGCTGTGCTGTAGTCTGAGGACCTGCCTCTGGGGCCAGGGCACATGGGGAGAAGGCAGCCGGGCCTTGCTGTGGAGGCTTGGGAAATGGTAAGGGGCTGTGGGAGCAAGAGGGGCCGTGAGGGGGTGGGGAGGGGCTAAGGCTCACCAGCTCCCCCTCAAGGTGTGAGTGGAGGGTGGGGAGGCAGGGGGAGATGAGGGCAGATGGAGCCCACCCAGTTCCTTCTCCAGAGGCCACGGGAAGGACACAGGGTTTGAAGTCCAACAGACCTGGGTCTGCATCCCAGCTCTGCCCCTTCTGAGCTGTGCAACCTCGGGCAACTTCCTTACACTTCCTGATACCTCGGCTGGAAAATGGGGATCATAGCACCTCCCTCGCTAGGCTGTGAGAACTAAAGGAGCTGGTCAGGTAGTGACACAGTTTCAACTGTTATGTGCTGTACAGATATTAGTTCCTTTTCCCCAGAGGCAACTCTGCACGGCAGCAAAGACAGAATACTACAGCAGGAAAAGGGGCTCTGGCGTGAGACCAAACTGGGACTGAGTCCTGGCATCTTCCAAATGAGTACAACTGCCTCACCACGTGACTACTTTGCGGAGGGTGGATCACAGTCATTCAGTCGTGCAGTTTTTAAAAATACTTTGTAAGTGGTGGCTTTTACTTACTACCGGTGACTCTCTGGTGGGGCTGTGGGTGGGGGCAAACCCAGGTGGTTAGGAGCGGCTTGGAGAACAGGAAGAAGTTGTCTTGAGGCCCTGGGGTGTTTGGGGGGAAGGGTCTTACCCAGGGCCTGGGGGTTCTTCAGACTCAATGGCAATCTGTTCAAAGAGTGGGGATGCCTGCCCCTGCTAGCTAAGGTCATGGTAAAAATGCAGCTCATCCTCGTGCTGGGGGTGTCCCACTTCCGGAGATTGGGGCGGACCTGGGCTGTGGCACTTTTCGCCTTGCCTTTCTTCCCCTTTCCAGGGGCTGAGGTGGTAGCAGTGGAATCTGGCTTCTCAGTGTGCCCCAGGCTTCTGGCCCCAGCAACTTTCCTAGAAGCTGACCTGTGGATGGGGCTTCCTGAGTCCTTGCTTTCCCCAGAGCCTCTCGGGGCCAGCAGGTGAGGGAGGGCTGGGCGGACGGCCATCCGCCGGTGACTCATCATCGCCAGGGGCTTCTTGATGGTGGAGCCCTCTACTAGAAGCCGGATACCCACATACTGGGGCACCTCCACAGCAGGCTGTGGGGAAGAAGGGGAGACAAGGCCTGCTCAGACCATGGTGCTAGAATCCTAGGTCTAGAAAGACTTAGGGAAGGGGTAGATGGAATTAACTTCTGGGACACCTGGTCAGGAGACATTTCTGGGCTGAGAAATGCAAAGCCCGTCTCTGTCCTCTAAGGGGTCTGAATCAGTACCTGGAGGGTCACAGAGCCCCTGAGATGAATAAACCAGAGGAATGGGGGGTAGTCTTAGCCAGGCCTCCACCTTCACCCCTCCACCCACCTGCCTTCCTCAACTCCCTGGCCAGGAATGCTCCTCCACCGGCTGCTGTCAATGGACAGCTTCCTGAGATGAGCCAGATTCCCTGCTGAAAGCATGTGAATTACAACACAGATAAGAGGCCTGGAGCCTGCCTAAATTCTCATCTGAACCAAGGGAAGCAGAACCTTAAAGAAGGCTTTCTGTGGAGAGAATGACGTTGCAAATATACAGAGGGAGGCAGAGAGAAAGATCCAAGAAAGGAGCTCCTGGACCATGTTCAGTTCTTATTAAGCCGAGCTGTCCTTCCTGCACTGGACACAGAAGAGCCCCTGCATCTTGTTAGGAACACTCCTGTTAACCTAGGGCTAGGCTGAGGGGTTTTCCATGTCATCAACAGATCCTGTTTAGAACCTATCTAAACATCAGTGTCATTTGGAGCTTGTTAAAAATACAGATATCGAGAGACTTCCCTGGTGGTCCAGTGGTTAAGAATCTGCTTTGCAATTCAGGGGACGTGGGCCCAATCCCTGCTCAAGGAATTAAGATTCCACACGCCACGGAACAACTAAGCCCCTGCACTGCAACTCCTGAGCCTGCACGCCACAACTAGAGAATCCGTGCCCTGCAGCGAAAGATCCGCAAGACATAACGGAGATGATGGAGGTCCCACATGCCACAACTAAGACAGGATGCAGCCTAATGAATGAATAAATGCTTTAAAAATTTACAGATATTAACGTCCTACTGTATAGCACAGGGAACTACATTCAGTAAATATCCTTGGACAGATTATAATGGAAAAGAATATGAAAAAGAATGTATGTATATGTATAACTGAATCACTATAGAAAAATTAATACAACACTGTAAATCAGCTATACTTCAATTTACAAAAATACAGATATCAGAGCTCATGGGAAGCCCAGTTGATACAGAAAAACTCATCTTTATGGAAGAATCTCAGCTCATAAATGCAGAAAGAATGATAGAAATAGCAATGTACCATTCTGCGACTCTAACAGAACAGGCAAGAATCAAAACTGGATATCAAAACAAGTAGGTGAAAAGGATGACAGGAAAATGTGTCATCTGCACGCTGCCAAAGAATCACCTTACAAAGAAAATGATCACTGCAAAGGGAAGGATGCAACTTACCATGCAGAGGTCTCGTAGCATGACCTTACCTGCACAGTCAGACTTAGCATCACCAATCACGAGACACTCTGACAATGGGTGCCTCGTGATGCTGAATGAGGCCCCCAGTATCACCTCTCAAGTGTTCTTGACAAAAATGTGTAATCTGAACCTCATCAAGCTGTGTGACCTAACTTCTAGTTTATAGGACATTCAGATAACAGAAGTTAAACACCACCATGAGGAAACAATCAGATAAATCCAGAATGTGGGACAGTTCCATAAAACAACCAGTCTGGGGCCTTCAAAAGATCCAAACATGGGTGGGAGAAAAAGCAGTGGAGCTGTTCTAACTTAAGGAGATTAAAGGACATCAGAGAAAATAAAATACCAGGAGTAAATTTAACCAAGGAGGTGAAAGACCTGTACACTACTGATGAAAGAAACTGAAGATGACACAAATAAATAGAAAAATATTCTGTACTCATGGAATGGAAGAATTAATATTATTAAAATGTCTATAACACCCAAAGGAATCTATAGACTCAATGCAATCCCTATCAAAATCCCAATGACATTTTTCACAAAAATAGAGAAATCAATCCCCAAAGATGTACGGAATCACTTAAGACTTCCGAATAGCTGAAGAAATCTTGAGAAAGCACAAAGCTGGGGGCATCACACTTCCTGATTTCAGACTACTGAGTTGGCCAAAAAGTTCATTTGTCTTTTTTTTTCCTGCAAGCATACATGGAAACTCAAATGAACTTTTTGGCCAAACCAATGTATTACACAGTTATAGTGATCAAAACAGTGTGATATTGGCATAAAAACAGACACACAGATCAATGGAACAAAATTAAAACCCCAGAAATCAATCCACATATTTGTAGTCAATTAAGTCATGATAAAGGAGGCATGAATATACAGTCTCTTAATATGTGGTGTTGGGAAAACGGGACAACCACATGCAAAAGAAAGAACCTGAACCACTATCTTACACTATATAGAAAAATCAACTCAAATGGAGTGAAGACTTGAACATAAGACCTTAAACCATAAAACTTCTAGAAGAAAACAGCCAGGAAGTTCCTTAATTCAGTCTTGGCAATGATTTTTTGGATTTGGCAACAAAAGCACAAATAAACTAAAAATCTTCTGAACATCAAAGGAAATCAACAAAATCAAAAGACAACCTACCAAGTGGGAGAAAATGCAAATCACTTGTAAGAGGTTAATAACATACAAAGATATAAAGACAATCTTCCCCCCACCCCCCATGCCATGAGGCATGCAGGATCTTAGTTTTCCCAATTGGGGATCAAACCCACACACCCTGCACAGAAGTGTGAAGTCTTAACCACTGGATTGCCACGGAGGTCCCCAAAATATATAAAGACAATCTGATTAAAAAATGGACAGAGGATCTGAATAGACATTTTTCAAAAGAAGACATACAGATACATGCAACAGGTGCATTAAAAGGTACTCAACGTCACTAATCATCAGGGAAATGCAAATCAAAACCACAATGAGATATCACTCTCACCTGGCAGAATGGCTATCATCCAAAAGACAAAAAGTTACAAGGGTTGGCAAGGATGTAAAGAAAAGGGAACTTTTTTGCAGGTTGGTGGAAAGGTAAATTGGTGTGCCCACTATGGAAAACAGTATGGATGTTCTTCAAAAAGTTAATGTCAGAGCTACCATACAATCCAGCAATTCCACTTATGGGTATTTACCCAAAAGAAATGAAAAACCATTTGAAAAGATATCTGCAAGCCCATGTTCATGGCAGCTCTATTTATAATGACCGACATATGGAAGTGACCTAAGCATCCACTGACAGATGAACAGAGAAAATGTGTACCTGTAAATATATGATGGAATATTACTCAGCCATTAAAATGAAGAAAATCTCAGGACTTCCCTGGCAGTCCTACGCTTCCACTACAGGGAGCATAGATTTGGCCCCTGGTTGGGGAACTACAGGGGCACTGGTTTGGTCCCTGGTTGGGGAACTAAGATCCCCTGTGGAGCGGCCAAAAAAATAAACAAAAATAATGAAATCTTGACATTTGTGACAACATGGACAGACCATGGGTGTATTATGCTAAGTTAAATAAGTCAGAGACAAATACTGTATGATCTCAATCCTATGCGGAATCTAAAATAAAAAACAAACTGAACTCACTGATACAGAGAACAGATGGCTGATTGGGGGGCAAAATGGGTTGAAGGGAATAAAAAATTACAAACTTGCAGTTACAAATATATAAGTCATGTATAGAATCATGACTATAGTTAATAATGTTTGAAATAATGTTTGTATATTTGAAAGTTGCTGAGAAAGTAGATCTTAAAAGTTCTCATGCAAGAAAAAAATTCTTGAAACTGTTTGATATATGTTAACTAGACCTATGGTGGTGATCTTTTCACAATTCGTAAATACTGTTTATGTTGTACATCTAAAACTAAAAATGTTGTTATGTCAATGATATCTAAAAAGACACACACAAAAAAACAAACAGAAAACTTCAGAGAAATCCAAGCCATGCCTATTAGGCCCTTTAAGGCAGCTACACATCTTTTAAGCATCCCAAGAGTATACCTATAGGTCTCAAGATTCAGTCTTGAACACATTTTGAGTGAAAAGACAGACCTGCAAGGCCTTTTGTAACAGTAGAGCTTCTATAATTTTGAGGGCTGCTGTTTTACTGGAACCTCATAGAAGAGGAAGTTATTCATTTGAGCAGGGATTTGAATCCAGGGAGGCTTCAGAGTCTATGCTTGTAACAGTATGCTACCAGCCTCTAGAAGTATTATCCAACACACTGACTCATTTCATCCCCCAAACCCCAGGAAAAAGATGGTAACAGCATGACCATCTTACAGACAGGGAAATGGGGGCTCAAGAGGGTGGAGTGGCTGTACCCAGTCACTGCAGCAAGACCAGGACCTAAACTGGGTTTGTGTGACTGCAGAGCCCTGAGCTTTACTACAGGGAGGCCTCCCTGGGTCCCGCCTGGGCCTGGCCACCTCACCTGCTTGTAGATGAGCTCGAAGGCCCCCGTGTCGCAGTTGCGGTCCAGTCGCCGGTCGATGACCACACGCAGGGTGTCTGCCTGCACACCGGCACAGAGCCTGGCGGTGACAGCTGTGGAGGGTGCCATGGTGGGGCTGGCATTGATCTCGATCAGCCAGGGCTGGAAGTCCTCACCGAACACAAAGTCAGCACCGTAGAGCTCGAAGCTGGCCTTCCGACATTGCACAGTGTCCTGGGAGGTCTGCAGGGCGTGGATCACTGCAGCCTTCATGCCGGGCACGATGACAGTGGACCAGGCGTTCGGGGCCCCCGTCTCCTGCAGGTGGGCCTGGAATTTCTGGCTTGACCACATGTTGTCTGCAGGCAGCAGTGGGTGCCGGTGGCATGAATTCTCCAGGTGCTTCTGGATGGAGTTGTTGCACAGGTGCACAGAGCTGGGACAGAGAGCAGGAAGCTGAGGGCTGGCTCCCTTCACCCCACCCACCCCGACATGGGGAGGGCAGGCAAACCCCGGAACCAGTCCTGCCCACACCAAACTGTGCAGCTTGAGTTGGCAAAATCCTCATCATCATCTTTTAGGGCCACTGCCAGTCTGTGCTCAGGCCCTCTCTGAGGGTACTAAATATGGGGCCACAGTGCCAAGTGCTTTGTGACCGTGTCACAGTGCCTGGAAGAAGGTAGCTCAGAGTACAGGGCCTGTAATCACCAAGACATGCACTCAAGTCCTGGCTTCATTGCTGACTGGTAAAATCCTACATAATTCATTTAACCTGCATGCTTCTTTCAACATGTAAAAGATGGGGTAGTAACAGTACCCACTTGGCCAGGTTTTCATGAACGTCTGAGATAATATACATGAAGTGCTTGGCGTTCGTCGCATGCAAGCATTCAGTTAACCAACAGCTCTGAGCTCCGTGTCACTGACTCCATTCTACAGATGGTGGTGACTGATGCTTAAACAGGGTTCCACTTGACCCAAGTCACAGAGCTTGGAAGCTGCAAAACAGGAATTTGAATCCAGGGCTCCACAGGCTTCCTCTCACCCCCAGGTGAATGCTGCCTCTCTGTTTCTCCGGATCCCCCTTTACTCTGCTCTACATCTTTTCTCTCATAACACATATCGCCTTTTAACCCATTGATGATTTTACTGGTTATGTTCACGGCTTGTCTGTTTTTCCCTGCTGGAATGTGAACTCTTGAGGGCTGGGTTTGTTTCATTCACTACTGTGTCCCAAGCGCCTAGAATGGTGAATGGCTCAGGGTACACGTGCTGTAGGCATCTGCTGGGTGGATGGATGGGCCTGCCTGCCTGCAGAGGCTGTGTTTGGAGCCCAGCACTGCACTGGAAGCACTGTTCCTTGCCAGCTCCCAGATTAGATTAGGAGCTCATGGGACTGAGGGGGCTGAGGGTAGGGGGTGCTCACTTGTCCAGGTTCTTCAGGGAGAAGGGCTGTGTGGAGAAGCGGATGTAGCTGTCACGGTAGAACCACACAGTAAGTGGGTTCCAGTCGGTCACCAGGAACCACTGCCTCAGATCAAATTTGGTGCCAAAGATGAGCAAGGGCCGCTCGATATACTTCTGCACCACCCACTTGCCGTCCTTCATCATCATGGGGTTGCAGTCCACCAGCTTCAGCATTTCCTCCAGGTGGTCCATGCACATGATACCTAAGGGGAAAACAGGGCTGGTTAGGGATCAGGCCAGGCTTCGGCTGGGAGATGGGCTAGGGGATTAAGAACAGTTCATCCTAAGCTCACATTCCCTAAGGACTGACAGGCCCGAGTGGGTAAGTCTGCCTTTCTCCATGTTCTCTTTGGGAAAGCTGAGAATCTGCCAAGGATATTTTTTTTTTTTAATTAACCAATTTTGATGATGGAAAGGAATATATGTACATATAAAAATTTAAACAGTATTGGGTCTTTTTAAAACCATATACATATATGACTTTGATTAGTTTTTCATAATAACAGAATATAAAAGAGCAGAGGCAAAAAGCAGGCAGTACAAAAGGGTACACAATTTAAAAACAACAACAACAACAACACACATCTCCTGATCCAAAGAAGCCAGGTGCTGCTTCCCGGTCCTATGGATGGGCACCCAAGTTATGGCAGAGTCTGTGTGTGTCTCAGTTGCATAGCATTCTATGCATTTAAACATCCTAAGGAACTGGAACAGTGCCTGGCACTTGGTGAGCATTCAGTAAATGTTAACTCATCATCATTATGAGTCACCTGTGAAAAACATCTCTCATAGATTTGTTGGCTAAAAGGGTATGTACATTTTTTCACTTTACAGAACAAAGATGTTCTACCAACTTGCACTCCGAGTAAGAGTGTATGAGATTGTGTGTTTGCCCACATACTACCGACACTGTTGATGATTTATTTTTGCCATTCTCCTAGGTAGAATGGTATCTCTTAATTTTATCTGTTTTATAACAAGTGAAGTTAAGCATCTTACGCTAATTAAGGCGTTTTAATGCTGATAAATACAGCTGAACAATGCAGGGATTAGGAGTGCCAACCCTCTGAACAGTTGAAAATTATTGTATAACTTTACAGTAGGTCCTCTGTATCCATGGTTCTGCATCCACAGGTTCAACCATAGGTCATGCAGTACTAAAGTAGGTACGAAGTGAAAGGATCTGCTTACATGTGGACCCATTCATGCAGTTCATTCATGCTGTTCAAGGGTCTACAGTGAGAATCACACTACAGACAGACACCTACACTCAAAAATCAATCTTATTTCTTCACTGCTTGGTCCTCCAAACAGTCTGCCTGCCAATGGCACAGAACAACTTATGCTTGGTTCCCAGGCCAGATTCTTTCCCAAAAGCCCAGACTGATGACTAATATTCCCAATATGATGATGACTTGTGTAGCCACAGATTGAGACTGTTCATGACCTCTGACCCAGCAATTTCACTTTTAGGAATTTATCCTAAAGAAATAAGTGGAAAAACTACTATAAATGGAAAGATATGTGCACAAGATATTCATCAGTGTTGCTAACAGCAATTAACCAATAAATAATCAAATAAATAGGGAAAAAACTGATGGCCATCTAAATATCCATCAGAAAAGGATTAAGTAAAACCATGAGAGTACATATAAACAAGATTAGACTGTGCAGCTGTAAGACAGAATGAGGTCAGAAAGTATATACTGTACTTTTATATAAAATTCAAAAACAGGCAACACTAATCTATGGTATTGTATGTCAGAATAAGGGCTTCCACTGCAGGGAGGCAGAGACCAGGAGGTAGCACAGGGCCCTCTAGGGTAAAGGTAATGTTTTACTTTATAATCTGGATGCTGTTTCCACGAGTGTGTTCCCTATGTGACAATTCACTGAGTTGTATATTCACAATGTGTGCCCTTGTCAGTGAAGGGGACTGTATACATATTTCAATTAAGTTTTACTAAAAATGGAGAGGAAATGTTGAAATACACTGGAACTTACTGTACTGTTCTCTTTGCTTTTGTTTATGTTTGAAAGTGACTCTAACAATAAACTAAAAATGGGGGGCAGGGGGAAGCAGATCTAGATGTATGGAAATGGAGTGACCTCTAGGATCTATTAAGAAAAAATAAAGGTGAAAACCAGGAAGTAATACTCACTGATATGAAAAGATAGATAATGAAAAAAGGAAGCTACGCAGTATGCTCTTATTTAGAATAAAACACATATACACCCAACACGCATAGACGAGAGTATAGAAACACACCACAAGGTAAACAGTAGTTATCTCAGTGAAATCAAAGGTGCCCTTAGTTTCTTCCACGTTTCTGTACTGTCTGGTCTTGTTTTAATAACAAATATGTATTTTCAAACCTGGAAAAGACCAACAAAACAATTCCCAAGGTAGAAGAAGAAAAGACTATGATGCTAGTTTTAGAGAGACATCCTGAGAGTGTCCCACAGTGTGTGAAGCTGCGACAGCTTCACTAGGACATGAACAAATTCTCCCAAGGGCAGTATGTGGGGTGATCCGCTGCCAAAAATCTGTTTTTTACATCTTAGAAGTCCTTAACGATCTTTTAAGGCTGGGCTGATGCACCATCCCAGCCTGCTGGGTGCCCTGTTCAAATTCCATTCATGCTGAGCAGTCAAAATAGTGGCTAAAAATTATAGCACTTACATAGCAGTTACTCTAAAAGTATAGGATCAAAGCACTTTCCATATTGTACTCATGTAATCCTCTTGGGTAGGTATTATTGGCTTCATTTCACCAAGGATGAAAATGAGGCACAGAAGAGGTTAACTGACCTGTCCCAGGTCTTTCAAATATTAGGGAGCAGAGCTTGGGTTTGAACCAAGGAAGTCTGGCTCTCAGCATCCACACCCTTAACCACTGTTCTACACCTCACAAGGATGCATAAGTCAAATCGGAGAGCCCTTAGACAGCAAGTAACTGCAGTGAGTACCACCAGGCCTGCCTAAAGCATTAACCTAAACTCTCAGGGCAGGAGAGGAGGCGCTGGTATCATCATGTTGTTTAGGTGCTAAGTCATGTCCGAACTCTTTTGTGAAGCCATGGACTGTAGCCCGCCAGGCTTTTCTGTCCATGGGATTTCCCAGGCAAGAATACTGGAGTGGGTTGCCACTTCCCTCTCCAGCAGATTTCCCCAACCCAAGGACTGAACCCATATCTCCTGAATTGGCAGGCGGATTCTTTACTGCTGAGCTGCCAGGGAAGCCCTATCATCATCACAGCAGCCAACATTCATGGGGTGGCTACTGTGCCTGGCACCGTGCTGAGCAGTACATGCACTACCTCATTTAATCCTGGCCTCATAGGAGGTATTATCATCAACTCTCACAGATGAGGGAACTGAGGTTCAAAGAGGTGATATGACTTCCTCAAGGTCACACAGCTCATCAGTAGAAGAGCTGGGATTCGAACCTAGGCAGTTTGGCTCCAACAGAGGCTGTACTATTAACCTCCCAAGCCTCTGGTTGGGGAGGGTGTAGGGTGCTGGTACAGGTAGCAGGGGCAGACCCCCACCTCGTCCACGGGACTTGGCTCCCGGCTTCACGATCCAGATGTTGCGATCTCCTTCCATGTCCATCTGGGGCACCACAGCCCGCAGCTGCTGCAGGATGTCCTCACAGCGCTGGACCTGAGTGTCGAGGTACCTGAGTTCTGCCCCCTCGCTGTGGGGAGATGATGGGACTTGGACAGGGCTGGGCCTGGGGGCATCCTGGTGAACAAGGCAAGGGGAGACACAAGCCCCCTGGCCATGGTCCCACCAGCTTTGGTCACACCCTTCCCCTTGAGACCCAGACAGGGCTCTCCCAATCCTCCACCCCCACCCTCAGGCTGTGCCCCAGATCCACCCTGCCCAGGGCATCGTCCCCAACTGCTGGAATGGGACTTCTACCTACCGTAACCCCTCCCACTCCAATACTCCACCTTCTGCCACCACCTCTCTCTCTATTATATTAAAACTGCTCTTTGGCAGAATTTAATCACACCAGCATCAAATGATGAGACACCTCTACATGCCAGGCACTGTGCCAAGGGCTTTACATACATTATCACTAATCCATCTTTAGGGAGATGTTATTGATCCCATCTTAGAGAAGTATAAACTGAAGCTTGCAGGGTTAAATGATGTGCCCAAGGCCACACACTGAGTTAAGAGGCTGAGCCAGGATGCAAACTCTAGCCTGCCTGAATCTTTCATCCACAAGTGTTTTTGGCGGTTCACTCCTCTCTTAATCTTTAACCTAACACTGGTGGATAGGCAGGCCCCTTCCTCATCTAATTCTTTTCTTGCACAACTATATCATACATCTCCTAGATTTCTCTTCCCGTCACTTACCACCTGACACCTACACTTATTTGGTCATTGCCTGTCTCTGCTCACTGGAATGCAAGCTCCATGAGACCAGGAATACTTTCTATAGTTGTTATTCTCTGTTATACTCCTGTCCCCAAGTAGTACCCCAGCACTTATTAGGTTCTCCCTAGAAGTTTGTTAAATGAATGAATGATTGGATAAGGAAGTCTCTGGCAGCGACTGGGCTGTATGGATAGAGTTCAGGGACAAAGAGGAACCTGATCCCTACATGACATGAAATGTCCTCAACTAAACCAAGTCACAAAATATCCCAGGTGGCAGCCTCAGCCAAACTCTCCATTTCTTTTCTTTTGACTGAACAGGAAGGAAGCCTCCGCTAGATAGTAACCTCTCTTTTAACATCTCTCGGATGTTAAAGAGGCTGGAGCCTCTTGGATGTCTCCAGCCACAGAGAACTTATCTCTGTTACTAAGGCTGGCATAGCAGTGGCAGCTGGGCAGTGCTGGGAACAAGGACAATCAGATGGAGGGGTCTTGGCAAGGCCTCCTTTTCACACATGAATCCTGGCTCTTCTATTTCCACAAGGTTTGCTGGAAACGTTTCTGTGGCCATGGCCATAAAGAATATACTGAGCAAATCTGTGATCTGGCCCAGGAAAGTGTCACATGGCAGTGGCAGGGACACATGCAATTTGAAAAAGCATATTCAACACGACAGGATGATTTTATATTTAGTGAAAAAAAACCCCAGTAGTTCTGTGGAAAGTGGACCTGGTGGTCAGGGGATGGGAAAAAAAAAAAAAAGCCTGGCTGGTGAGTTGTGGATTTGTTTTTAAAAGCTGAGAAGTAGCAATAAATATTGACTTAATTAATGTTAATAATCTAACAATTCAGTGCAATGTTACATGAGGTAATATTTTATATAATCCTGATTTTTTTAATTAACTTTTTTTTTGACTGCTTCATGTATCATGTGGGATCTTAGTTCCCCGAGCAAGGACTGAACCTGCACCCCATGCACTGGAAGCAGAGTTTTAACCACTGGATGACCAGGGAAATTTCCTAATCCTGTTTTTGAGAGGTTCCTTCAGCCCTCGACTTGCCCCACATCCAGAAATGCAAAGGACTGACATGATTTCCACCGACTCTTATAACTCAGTCCTGACAATTCTTTTCTCCTTTTTTTAATATTTTAAATTTATCTGGCTGTACTCGGTTTTACTAGCTTTCACTGTGGCATGTGGGCTCTTTTAGCGGCAGCATGTGGAATCTAGTTCCCTAACCAGGGGCTGAACCATGGCCCCCTGTATCAGGAGCTTGGAGTCTTAGCCACCAGATCACCAGGGAAGTCCCCCAGTGATTCTTAATTTCAGAAGGGCAGCTTTATGTTTTCTGGCAGCTAAGGGGAAAGTATGGGATCCCCTAGTTTTCATTCTCTAATGTTTAAAAAAAGATACAAATGAATTATTCATCAATGATGTGGGTTTCAAAGTTCATTTACTAGTTCTTCAGTCTCCCCTATCAATCATTAAATCTGTCTGTTCCTTTCTATTCTAACACCACGCCACCTGAGGCCTTTAGCCCTCCCCCTGACTTGCTCCAAGTCTCCCACCTTGAGCTGTCTGCTCCTGAGGGCACGGATTTTGCTTCATTTCTGGGGTCTGGCACGATGCCTAGCACATAGGAAGGGCTCAGTAAATGCTGAGTGTTTTCTTGCCTTCAGGCCCTCTTCCTGCCAGTTTTTCCTGCACACTGTACTGAACAGCATCTCCCTACAACAGGCCCAGGCCCATCTCAATACTCCTTTCCTCTGCTCAAGAACCCTTCCCCAAAATGTGTCCTGCAAATACAACCACTAAGCATTCTTGGGGCAGGAGGCTGGGGTCACATAAGTACAGGATACACTGCACACTCTGTCCCTCTTGGGAGTTTACACCATCTTCTGAAAAGTCCTGCATCAAGGAAACCTATTTTAACTTTGTTCAACCCAGTGTTTTCCAGATGTGACTGACTACAAAACCCTTTTTTCATAAACTCCATTTCAGCATATAGAACTACCATGCTATATAATAGGCTTTGCAAAATGCTGGTTTCCAGGATAAAATCTAAATGACTTAACAGAGTCTTACTTTGTGAATGAATACTATGAGTTAGTGCTGAGCACATCATAAAAATTATCCTGTCTAATCCCACCTTTGAGGCAGAACATTATTTTCAAACCTATTCTGCATTTGAGAAAAGCAAAGATCAGATAGGTTAGTGAGATTCCCAAGGTCACAGAGCTTGGAAAGAGCAAAGCAGAACTTGAACTCAGATCTGTCTGACAGCACAGGCCATGATTTTAGTGACTATGCTACACCGACATCTGGGGAAGAGTAGTTTGGACCCTAATATGAAGCCAGTGAGAACTCCTGAGGGTTCTGGAGGAGAATAGTAGGGCGAATGAAAACGGCGAGACTGGGGAGAAGCTGGGGGCGGTGGGCATTCGACAGAGAGCTTCTGTCCCTGACCCTCAGCTGGGAGCATGAAAGCTGCCCGAGAGCACGCCCCATGGCCCGGGCTGCAGAGGCACTCACTGGACCACTTGGTAGTAGCGCTGGAGAAAGAGGGACCAGCCCTCAGGGCTCAGGTGGAGCGGGGCCTCCACATCCTTGTCGATGTCCATATGTGCCAGGTTGTTAAGGTGCTCCTCGCAGGCACACAGAGCCTCATCCACAAACTCTGGGGACACCAACACTGGCTTCTTCTCCTGTTTCTTTGGCTTCTTGTCTCCTGAAAAGATGGGGTAGAGGTGGGGGCTGTCACTATCCCACACTCCACCGCTCCCACTGCCCCAAGGCCTGTCACTTACCCGTGACTTCACCTGAAATACACCTGCAGCCCCTACTGCTGTGGGACCTGCCACTCACCTGGGGCTTTGTTCTAAATTCACCTGTGGCCTCAGTGTGCGTCCTTGCCCCTCACTGTGCAGGACCTGTCATTCATTTGGGCTCCACCCTAAATGTCCCCAAAGCATCTCAGGACCTAGAGTCCCAGCAGAAACACCTGCAGCCTCTCTGTGCTTGGGAGCTCTGACACACCTGAGGCCCCTTGAGCCCCTGCTCCTGACACACCCAGGAGACAGCCATGGGGAGGTCTCCCTCTGGAAGAGCCAGGGACTTTCTGCTCACAGCAGAGCTGTGGGGTCACATAGCCAAATCCCTGAAGAATTCTGGGAACTCTGGCTGATAGGACTCTGGGATACAGGATGGAAGCTCTGAGGTAGGAGCTAAGTCCAGAAAGGGAAAGGGCCAGCAACTGGTTGAGCCAACAAGTAGGGAGAGACTCTCTGGGTCCCCCTTCACATGGCACGAGGGGTCCTCAGACCACATGAAACTACATGGTTTTACTGCTGCCTCTCCTCACAGATCTGAGCTCCCTACAGGCAGGGATGGACCATGTCCTCTTAAGTCTGTCCTCTCTAGAGCACTCTGCCACATGCCAGGCCCATCGGAGGACTGAGCGAGGCAGTAGGCCAATTAACAAACAGATAGGAAGACATGTGGGTAAGTGGGTGGGCGTGACAGAAGAATGATGAGTGGATGGGCCAGAAGATAGATTAAGTGGTGGATGGCAGGATGGAAAAGAAGTACATGGATGGGGAGGCGGGTCTGTGGAAGCATAAGTAGGTAGATAGGCAGCAAGGTGGAGTGGATGGATAGGCAGTGTGGAGTTGACAAAAGTAGGTGAATGAACAGATTGACAGTCGGGGGAAGGATGAATGGGTGGATGGGTGGATGGGTAGGTGAATGTGAGATGGGTGGGTAAGTAGGTAAGCAGATGGATGAACAGACTGTGGACAGAGAGAAGGGGAGATGTATGGAAGAGTGGGTAGGAAGGGGTGGGCAGACGGATGAGAAAAATACCACGACAGATGGGTGAGGTGTGCTGGGTGGGAGGATCAATGGTTAGGGGAGCAGAAGTGACCACAGTACTTACTTGGGGCCTCTCCTTCATCGACAGAGTTTGACTTCCACTCGCACTTTACCACCAGCTTGAGAACGTTGCGGGCAGCTGTCAGCCAGAAGTCCTCTGCTCCCGGGGCAGGGGATACCCTCCTCAGCCCCTAGGCTCCAGGCCTGTTCTGGTTCCGGAACCTGATCATGACCTGTCCCACTCTGGATCCGGAACCTGACTACCGTTTCTGGCTCTACCCCACTTAGAACCTGGCTTCTGTTTCAACTGTGGAACGAGCCCCAGAATCTGACCTGACTTGGCTCATATTCCACCTTCAGAATCTTGCTTGGTTCTGCTGTCTGATTTCTCCTCCTCTGTTCCTGATCCACTTTTTTTTTTTTAATTGTGCATGTGTGTTATTTTCTATTTTTTTAATTTGAAGTATAGTTGATTTACAATGTCCTGATCCACTTTTAATACTTATTCTAGCCTGAGAACCAGACTTTGGCCCCAAATCTATAAATGATTTGGAGACTAATTTAAACCTAGCATCTAATGTGGATCCAAATTCTGACCTGAATTTAGAGCGTGTGCTGGAGTTGGAGCCTACTCTGTCTGTGAGCCCCAAAGTCTAGAAACTTTTCTTGGCACTAGACTTGGAACCCGATCTAGTCAGTGGAATCTGACAGGGGGTTGGAACTTATTCTGGATTCCAGACTCAACTAGGTGACCAACTTTTAGAACCTGCTCTAGAAAATAAGATAAACTACGTCAGCTCTTCTGGAGGTCTGGGGTGACCAAGGTAGGGGCCTCATTAAGAGAGGCACATAAGGGAAAGATGAGGGTTGGGGATGGAGACGGAAATCTGCTGGGACACATGAGGGCATAAGAGAGGCCCTTTGCTCTCCAACACCAGCCAGGGCTTTAGCCCTCCTCCTTTGGCTTGAGGGGCTAGGCATGGGGCTGGTATCTCCTTACCTATGAAGGCCTTTTTGTCATCCTCAGCCCCCAGGCGGTAGCAGCGCGGGAAGAAGGAGTCGGCATCAGCCTCATCGAACCACGGCAAATTCCGGAGATTGAGACACAGACCCACCTATGGAGTCAGCCGCTGAGGGGGCCGGGTGGGACTTGCCCAGGGGGCCTCCAAGGGACTCTCCACACTGGGCACCCACCCAGAGAGCTCAAGGGGATGCTGCGTGGACAGGCTCAGAGCCTCTGCCCCACTTGCTAGGCTCATGTTCACCTCCACGTGCTGCTCATGTGGCTCCCTCTGTCCAGAATGCCCTGCATCCTTCCAAGCCACCCTTTGGATCCTTAAAAACCTGCCTCTTTGAGGAATCCTTCCCAGTCCACACTAATAATAGAGCAGCAGGTCCCAATTATAAAGCCTATCATTCTTGCCGTAACCCTAGAGGATAGGTCTTACTGGAATTCTCACTTAAAGAAGAGGAGCCTGAAGCTCAGAGAGGTGAAGTCAGTTAACCAAGACAAGATATAATAGAACCATCAGCCAGACAGTCTCTGCTTAGGAGAGAAGGGTCCTCCTGCTCACAATCATTGGCTATGGTGTTTGTTCTTACTCCAGAGCCCATTTGGCTCCTGGAGTCTATTTTAGTCACCATGTCTATACGTGCCCGACATGCTGCACAGGTTGGATTTGAACCCAGGTGTGTCCAAATCCCACTGAATCACGTACCTCCCCACCTCCTGAGAACTCTCACTGACAAGGAGAGCAGAAAAAGGGACTGCCAGCCCAAGAGCTGGCGGGGGGGGGGGGGGGGGTGGCAGTTGCCATGCCTGCGCTCTGAAGAGCTCACCTTTGTGGTAAAGGAGCCTGCCCGAGCATAGTGGTTTATCATCTGATCCTTGGAGAGGAAGCGACAGTCCAGGATGTCCCGACGAGTAGTCCAGATGAAGTAGGGGATCTCGTTCCGAACCATACGTGACTGGGGAGAGGGGAGGAGACAGGGAAGGTTGATGTGGGCACCACGAGGTCTGAGGAAGCTTCTCCCCGCCATGCTGAGCAAGGTGGGTGAATGGAGGGAAAATATCTTTCCAAGGAGTCCTCTAGCTCACATGTCATCTTTTTGTAAGTTAAGAAAAGACATCTCTTCCCTTTGGGGCACACGCTGGTGAGCAGAGAGCAGGCAGGCTTGCAGCTCTTTCAACCAGGGGCCCCTAGGCTGTGACTAAAGCCCACAACTGAATGCCACACCTTGTTCTAGGTCTTGGTCATTAGTGACTTAGTGGCAGGGCAGTGACTCTAAGCTGATGGTCACAGAGCATGTGACAAAGGTTTTCTCGTGAGCTCCACTTCTCCCCATCCTTCCTAGAACTCTGGGAAGAAGGATTACTGATAACCAGTAACACCATGTGCCAGGGACTGTGCTTAAGCTTTCCATGTCAATTCATTTGATCCTCACCATAACCCTATGTGGTAGGTGCTACCATTATCCCCATTTCACAGATGAGGGAACTGAGGCTCAGGGACTTGTCCCAGGTTCACAATGTTGGGCCATGTGGAACTGCCAGTCCTCAACCTCACCTGAGAGACAATAATGGCAGTTTGGCATATTTCAACTCAGAAAGTGGTGGTATGAAGATTCAAAGCCAAGTGTCTTGATCTCAACACACACATCCTCCCCAACATATCAGCCTTTTTCAAAAATTTTTAAGTCCTTCCTTCTAACCTTCACTTGCCAAGGATGGAGGAAGATGAACTATGGGGTTTTATTTGGAAAGGGGAATTACCAGGTGTGGAGATTGTGCCAGCTTCTGATACAACCTGGCAAAGAGTCCTGATCCCAGGCCAGCCTCATCTGTGTCACTCACCACTCCACTGGCCTACCTAGGCTTTAGAGAACCGATCGTTTTTACCACAGATAGGGAAACTAAGATTTAGAAAATGGCTTGTCTGGGGTCACCAAGCTGGACTCTAGTGCTTTCTCTTGAAAGAAGCAGCCCCCCTATCCAGCCCCCTGGGTCCTCACCATCAGAGCGTGTTTCCCATGTAGGTCATCAAGTTCCAATAACTCATCAAAGTCAAACAGCTGTGGTGGCCGGAATGCCTCCTCCTCATCTTCATCCTCTGTAGATGTAGAGCCCAGGTGTGGGAAGGCCCCAGTCCCCGCCCCTCAGCCCCACATCAAAGCCTCAACCCTGGGACAGTGGGAAACAAAGAAAAGGGACTCAGGCAGCTTGTGGGAAGGGAGGGATTTCTCACCTTCCTCCGTCGTGTCACTGTCACCCATTACTGAGCTGTCCAGATCCTTATGTGGTTGTGGCAAAGAGGTACCCAAGTGATGAACCATCTTCTTCTCTACCCAGCCCCTTTGGCGCAAGAGGCAACGGATCACAGGGTAGCGACCTTGGATCATAAAGATCTTCTTCTGCTATAAGGTGACAGAAGAATACTTTTTCAGTAAGTATAGCCTAAGTGCTGGTCACAGGGGAGATAATGGTGAGCCAGACAGCTATGGTCTCTGCCTTCATGAAATTTATATATTCTAGTAGGAGAGACAGGCTATAAAAAAGTAGAAAAATAATCTGCATAGTAATAATCATAATAGCAACTATATATTGAGCGTTTACTGTGTTAAGCACTTAAATACATTACTACTAACAACAATGTGTATTTTTAATAGACACTATTATCCCCACTTGGGGATTCCAAGGTGGTGCAGTGGTTAAGAATCCGCCTGCCAATGCAGGAGACACTAGAGACATGGGTTCAAACCTTGGGTTGAGAAGACCTCCTAGAGGAGGAAATGGCAACCCACTCCCAGTATTCTTGCCTGGGAATCCCATGGACAGAGGAGCCTGGCTGGCTACAGTCCATGGGGTCACAAAAGAGTCAGACATAGCTGAGCACCCGCATGCAACCAATCTCTACTTAACTGGTTATGAAACAGAGGCATCGAGACACTGAGTAGCTTGGCCACCCAGTGGTTAAGTGAAAGAGCAGGAATTAACATCCAGGCTGGGAAGCTCAAGAAATAGGATTTTAATGGGGATCTAGAGAATCAGTCAAGGGAAGCTGAGAAGGAGCCAGAAATGTACAGAGCTGGGCAAATGGCAGTTAAGGCAGAGGGAAAAGCACGTGCAAAGGTCTTGAGGCTGGAGGGGTCAGAAGGAACTGGAAGGGAGCCATGGTATATGGAGTGTGGAAAATGCAGGGAGACCTCCTAAGAGGTGTGTGCAAGGCACTGACGGTGGTGGAATGAACTTGGATTTTATATTAAGAGCAGTGTGAAGCAATAAAGTGAAGGGAGGGAGTGACGTGGTTGGAGGCTGTTAAGTGTGGCTTGTTGTCCTATGGAAAACAGAAGGCAAGGATGGAAGAAAGGAGACTAGTGAGAAGGCTGTTGTGGTTTCTCTAGGTGCCTCCAGCAGAGATGGGAACAAGGTGGGAGTTGACATTCCTTTTGGAAATAGAGACTAGTTGTGCTATTAGGATTAGATGTGTGGGTGAGGGAACAGAAAGATCAAATTTCCTGGCTCAAGCAACTGGGAGATGGAAAAGACCGAAGAGCAGGGAGAATAATGGGTCTGGGCAGGAAAAAGACAAGTATGGTTTAAGACATGGGTTTGAAATGTTTTGATGTTCCCTCGATGGAGATGTCAAGTGAGGGACTGGATCCACAGAGCGGTGCAGTCAGAGGCCAGGCTGGGCTGGAGAGGGAATGAAAAGGGCGCAGGATGGATTGAACTCACAGCCAAGGAGACAAGTGTAGAGAGGGATCCAGGGAAACAAGAATGTCCTGAGAAGTCTTCAGAATCAACCGAAAAGTAGCTGCCTGGGAGGGAGAAAGGAAAAGCAGGAGTGTGCAGACGGCCAAGAGGAAAGGTGTGTTGGTGCAGAATGACGCAAGGTGCCAAACCAAGGTCAGGACAGAAAAGGGACTGATTGGTGGATCTGGCTCCTTAGCGGTCACCAGTGACCTTAACTAGAGAGGTTCCTGATGAGAGTGGTGAAGGACAGGGACCCAGAGTGGTGGGGGCTGACTGAAACCCAGATAAAGAAGTTGAATTCTGCCAAGAATTTTGGTTGTGAACGGGGTGTTGAAAACTGGAGAAATATCTGAAGACAGGCCTGGGATCAAGGTTTTTTCTTCTTTATTTTCTAAGGAGGGGAGAATATAGTGCAAGGAGGCAGGGTGAGCCACCCTCCAGGCCTTTTCTAGCCCTTCCCCCAACCCCCTCCGACCTTGACAGCTCTCTCCACGTGGATCTTGGCGTTTCTGAGCCGGCCCATGTGTTGAGACGCCTTGGAGAATCCTCGCCAAAGGACAAGAGAACCTGCAGAAAGATGCGGAGTGGGGGTGGGGTAGGCACCCCTTCTCTCTCCACCCTGCATCGCGATGCCTATCCTCTACCGCTCTTCTCCGGTTCCCCGGATTCTCACGTCCGCCCCAAGACAGCCTTGGGCCAGGAGGGGCGAGCCGCAAGTGGCCTCACCGTCCTGGGGCGGGGCGTCCTCCTGGGCCGGGGTAAGCGAGGGCCCAGGGGGGCGGGGATCCTCGGCGCCCTGGGCGTGGCTGTCGTGGGTCGAGGGCTGGAGGGCGCAGTTTAGCCGGCGCGCTGAGGCTGGGCAGCAGACCCAGTCTTGGCCGTGCGCCGGACCCTTCTCTGGAAGCCGGAACTCTGAGTGGCGCGCCCTGGGCCATGGGGCGGGGGAAATTGCGCGGCACTCGAGCGGCTGCGGCTTCCGCGGCCAGCTGCACACTGGGCCACCCTCCTGGCGGTACCAGGAGGTGGAGTCCGGCTGTGTGGCCCCCAACTCCCCCGCCCTCAGGAGCAGCGCTGCCGTGGGCCCCTGCATAAGACCCTCGCCGCGCGCGCGCGCGCATTCCCGGAGCCCCGGAGCCCGCCTCCCCTCCGCGCGCAGCCGCGTCTCGCGGGAGCGCCCTGCGGGGGCCAGAGCGGAACCCTCCGTTCTGAGGCCCCGCCCTCTGTTTTTTGTCGCCTTAGAAACGCACAATCAGGCCTCGGGTGGCGGTTCGGGGGGTCTACTTCCAGCGGAGCCAAACTCGGGGCCTTGCCTGCCCTAGACCCGTCATGAATGGGGCACTGAAGCTGGAAGCATAGAGCACGGGCTGCCCTGCCAGTTTCTAATAGGGCCCTGATTCCTTATCCAGCGCTTCCTGGGGCTTCAGTTATTCCACAGTATTCAGCGAAGACCACGTGCTAGTAGTGGGCTAGGTGCTGGGGATCAGAACAAGCTACAGATGGTCCCTGATTTCATGGCGCTTACTGCCCGGTGGAGGGGAAACAAAAAGCAAGCAACAGAGGAATAACAGGTGTTTTATGCGTTAGATAAAGTGGTCAATGATGTCCTCTCTGAAGGGGTGACATTTAAACTGAAACCTACTGAATGCAAGTGAGGAGTTGGCCAAGGGAGGAACAGCATTCCAGGGAGAGGAGCCTCTGCAACAGCCCTGAAAGGGTAAGAACTTTTTGGGGGGAACTAAAAGGAAGCTGACCAGATCTGCAACTCCTGGCAGTTGGAGCTTGGGTAAGGTCCTTGGGGGTAGATTTGAAAGCCAGGACAGTATTATGGGGAAAATAAAAGGGCAGAACTCCCAGAGCCCACCCCACCCCCACCCCCACCCCTCCCCCCCCCGCCTCGAAAAAAAGACAGCACTTGGAAATAGAAAATAAGTATCGTTTCAATCTACCAAAAAAACAAGTTATGCAACAGCCCTCAAGACAAGACTAGGCAACCTTTTTGGAGGTAGTATGAAAACTTACACCCTCAAATGTCACAGGTGAGACAAATAAGGTTCCAAGATGTTAAATTATTTGCTTTAAATCGCATAGCAGAGCCCTGGAACCCAGGTCTGACTCCAAAGCCCCACTTTTAAACAGAAACACTATTAAACACAAGTCCGTATCATCACTCATAAGGGTTGCCTATCAGTCATGCAAGTACCAAATGGACAGTGTGAGAGGCAAACTCTAGCAATGCCCTCTCAAGCAGATTCCAGGAACCCAGCTCTGTCAGTCACTGATACATTGGCTCATACAAGTGAAGGTGCGTCCTCCACAGACCTCCCTAGTCAACCCCAACCACTAAGATCACCCTTCTCAACCCTGCGGCTGATGACTGGGCTTCCCAAAAGGTATGCCTTCAGGAGAGGACTGGCTGATTGGAGACCATCCAGTCTGTTCTGATCAGCCAGCAAATTTAGTTTTAGCTCTGAACCCTGGGGGATGGATCCACGACAAATTAGAATTCTGGCTGGCTCACCCAGGCATTGCTGTCCTGTGAGGGTTGAGTGAGCAGCTGCCATACTCTACTGGATGTCCAGCCTCACCGCACCTTCACGTGAGCAACAATCACTGCAAAGCTAGGCTACGGCCGTGTGCCCCACAGAAGGGCACACCTAATTCTGCAAGACAGGAGGGGGAGGTCACAGAGGTAATGTCATAAAGGGGATGGTAGCAGCCCAAGTTGTCCCCACCCCCAACCCCTCCTTTAAACAGTACCTTGTCCTGTTTCAAGAGACCCCTTTTGGCCATATGGAAGACTCTTCAAAACTCAGCAAAGCCCAACCCTTCTCAAACTTTTCTTGGCCTCCTCTTTCATAAAGACACCCCGCTGTGGGCTCCCACTGACTTCCATTAGTGAGCGTGAAACACTTCAATGCACCTCTTTATTTACATATGCAACACTTCCACTGGCCCCCAAGTCTCTCTGAGACAGGGATAATGTCACCCCCCAACAACCAGCACAACAGAAGTTACCAACAGCTTGGATACTGGGCTGGTGGAAAGATCAGTCATTGTTTATTCACTACTTGTAATGGCAGGTACTGTGTCAGACTGACATTATCTCCACTTTATAGATTAAGAACCTGAGGCACAGAATGTAAATAATTTGCTCAAATTCATAATAATAGGACCCAAATGTAAGTTTTTTACTTCACTTCAAGGTGTCACTAAGAGGGTTTAATCCTGTCCAACAGAATTTTCTGCAATGATGGAAATGTTTTATCTATGACCATGTGATGTGATAGGCATTAGTAGCATGTAAGTGTTGAGCACTGGTGGGACTGAGGCAATAAATTTGAAACTTTTTAACTGTAATAATTTACATAGCCACATGTGGCTAGTGATCAGTATCATAGCATAGGTAGAGGCCGATGTCTTACATCTGAATTGCACCCTCTTGCTCACTAGCTGGGAGATTTGGGGCAAGCTGCTCTATCTCATGATACCTCGGGTTTCTTAGCCATGAAATGGGATTATTTCTGTTACATTCTAGCCCATATGAGCTCACTATGTGAAAAGGGTCAAAGCTCTATACAGGTAGAGAGCAGTTTCAGAAATGGGTGGAACCTGGACTATAATGGGTCTCTCGGGTTAGGGCCCTCCAGCAGGGCTACTCGGAGAAGGCAATGGTACCCCACTCCAGTACTCTTGCCTGGAAAATCCCATGGACAGAGGAGCCTGGTAGGCTTCAGTCCACGGGGTCGCAAAGAGTCGGGCACGACTGAGCGACTTCACTTTCACTTTTCACTTTCATGCATTGGAGAAGGAAATGGCAACCCACTCCAGTATTCTTGCCTGGAGAATCCCAGGGACGGGGGTGCCTGGTGGGCTGCCGTCTATGGGGTCGCCCAGAGTCAGACACAACTGAAGCGACTTAGCAGCAGCAGCAGCAGGGCTACTGTCAGAGGCCAATCACAAGGCTGTCTCTGGTGGGGACCCCCAGGCCCAAGTGCCTGCCACATGGTCTTAAGGAACAGCTCCACCTCCTTTTATCACATATACACACAGAGCACAGACCTCATGCAGCCCCAGAGGGGCAAAAAGAGACTTTAATTAGGGGAGGGAGGATCCACCAGAATAAGAAAAGGTACAGCGAGCGAGGGAGCAGAGGAGCCAGAGCAGGCAGGAGGCCCTGGCAGGGACTCACCTCCAGGCTCTGGAGGACTCACCTCTCCACCTCTAGCACAGGCACTGCACTGACAGACAAGGCGAAACAGCGACCCCTCCCAGTTGGGAGGGCACGAAGCGGCCCGAGGCTGAAGGCTCCCAGCTTCCAGGCCCCAGCTCCTAGGTGTGGCTGGTGGCCACCAGTTCAGCCCTTGTCCCCAACCAGTGCTGGGTGGCCAACTGCAGGCAGGGCTCAGGAAGCTGGTAGAGGGTCCCCACCGCTTCTACTGAGCCTAAGGAGATAGGAGGATGAGGGAGAGGAACACAAGTCTGAAACCCCCCTCCCTCCCCACCTGGGATGGCTCCAGGGAGGAACAGTAGTCGCCTTTTGGCTCCAGGCCCGCCCAGACCCACAGCGACCAATAAGGTACAATCACTGGGACCAGTCACAGCCACTGGAGGTGGAGATTGTTTTTTTTTTTAAAAAAAAAAAAAAAAAGACAAAAAGGTTACAGTCTCCTACAAGCACAGAGTTTTAAGTTTCAAGACATTAAAAAAAAAAATCTGTCCCGGCTCAGGGGACTGAACATCAGAAGCCAGCCTGACCAGGCACATGTGGCCTCGGGGCAGGTCCACTGCTGCTTTGTGGCCCAGCGAGCAAGCACACCACCCCCCTCCCGCATCTAATGCCCACCCTGACCCAGCTCCCCTCCGCTGCTGCTGCCGCCGCTGCTGCCGCCACTGCCGTCGCCGCTGCTGCTCTGGGAAGTTAACTCCAGGACGACTTCACAGAGACACGGGGGATCCTGAGGGGGAAGGCCACGAGATCCAGCCAGGTGGTTTAAAACTGTTAAGAGAACCAAGAGGCGGAGAATGATAGTTATTACTGTATCCTGGCAGGCCTGTTCTGGGGAGGGGGGCTGATCTGTGAGCTGTAGCTATACTCACATTTCTGTGGGGCAGGACTGGGTCTCAGGACACCCTGTGGACATGCGCTAGTTGCTCCCAAATCAGCAGGCACTGGCCGTAAAACTTAGCATTAGACAAGGCAAAAAAATTACGGGCTCTTCCACAGCTCCCCTTGGCTTTGCCATGGAGACAGCCAAAAAGCCTTGTCACAGTACCTTGCTTGCTGAACTGAGGTTGCCTTCTGTAGAAATGGGGGCTCATGTGCAAATGCCTGGGGATTCAGAAAGGGACCCAGGAGCTGGTGCTTTGCGTCAACCTCTGAGGGGTCTGCCAAGCAGGATAGGCCCTGGACATGCTTTGTGCCCTCAAATATCCCCCATAGTGCCCAGACCCGCCCTGGACATTTTACAGACCAGACACTGTGGACTACTGGCCCACTTGCTGAACTCAGCCCAAAGATGAGCACTGTCTGGCTCACAGTGTTTCAAAGATTATGAACTAGTTGCTATGAATATGAATTAGACAACCTTAAAAACACGACACTGCACACTGAGATTCTTTTGATGAAGCCACAGGGCTGGGGCTGTGCAGTGGTGACCCACCTAAGGTAAGGCATGTGATCCCTAGGTCCCCACACAACCCACCTCACTCATGAACATAATGGCCTGAGCCTTCCATGCATCTGACTGTGTCATCCCTGCCAGATGCCATGATACTATCACAGATTTTTGAGTCAGACAAACTAACTGAGTCCTGGCTCCTTCATTTACTTACTGGCTGAGGCACTTGAAATATGTGACAACTTCGAGAGCCTGGCTGATACATCCATGAAATGAAGATAAAGATTCAAAGATTATTTTAGGTGTTAAATGAGATATTGCCAAATACTTGGCTTTTTGGATGTTTCTTTTGGCAGTGCCATGCAGCATGTGCAATCTTGGTTCCCTGATCAGGGCTGGAACCTGTGCCCCTGCATTGGAAGTGCAGGGTCTTAACCAGTGGACCACACGGGAAGTCTTTTTTTTTTTTTTCCCCCTGAGATACTCATATGTGCTTTTTCAGCTGTATTACTATAGAAATGCAATTAGTGTAACAACTAAATGACTACTGAATGAATGAACCAAATACTAAATTGGGACAAAAACTATTTTTCATTTTCTTCAGTTGAATTTAGAGGCCTCCCCGTGCCCTGGCCACATAACCTTTGTGCTATAAAACAGGGAGAGTTTACTATATACCAAGTGATATGCTTTATACACATTTCCTCATTTAATGTTCAACTACACTGAAAAGGTATATATTAATTAACGGTCTCATTTCAGGGTCGAGGAAACTTGAGGCTTAGTCAAGAAGTTCTGTAAGATGCCTGAGGAGGCAGTGGGCCCGGATGCAAAGGTGGTCTGACTCCACCATCTCTGTGACCTGAACAAACGTGCTCCCCTGGGTGCACAGCACAGCTACTCTATACACTGGCTGCCCTCAGTATAATTAAAGCCCAGGGGAAGTGGGTTTAATTTCCATTTTTAGGAGCCTGAGCTCCTTCTGGGCTGGACCTGTATGCACTGGTAGGAGTAAACACTAATTCTACCATCTAGGGATCATAGTCAATTCTGAGTGGAACATGTCAACAAACCAAAGACTGTTTGGAAAAAGAAGAAAAAAAAAAAGGCGGCACGCTGTGAATGTCTAAAAAAGAACTGTGTCATCAGTTCATCAATGTAAACAATCTGTCCTCCTCAGAGGGCGGCAGTGCTTTCTGTCAGGAAGGCACAAACAACTGAAGAGGGATCTGTAGGACTTAAGCCATGAAAATGATGGAAAACAGAGTCAAGAAATCGTGACTTTAAGCCTGAGAAACAGACGCTGAAGGAAACTATTCGACTCTGTTTGAGAAGTGGAATTACACTATGATTAACCGCCCTATATTCCCAGAAAATTCACATGTGGCTTTAACGTGACTCACTCGGGAATGGAACTAGATACACGGAAGGACTCTATATATTCTGAGACGTAGAAGTGAACGACTAAGAGAGGCACTGCCCAGGGCCCTGGAGATGCTCTATAGCTCTCCAAGATGAACCTCAGGCCCTTCCCACACCAAGGCATGGGGCTGACCTGCTGCCCACCAGAGTTCCTAGAGGCCTCAGAAAATATTTACGCACAGTTGGCACCATTTCCCCAACAGATGCTAAGTTCTCAGCACAACCTTTATTTAGGTCTTTCTACTTCTGAAAGGAAACCAAGAAGGCCACTCCACTTACATTTTTTAGGAACTCCTCAGCCACAATGCGTGCACGGGCATTGACAGACAGCTTCATCTCACTAATTTCTTTGTCAATTTCCTCCATGAAGTGGATCACAAAGTCCACCAACTTGTGCTTATACATCTGCTCTGTGTGGAAGTTGGTGATCAGAAAGCTGATGTCATACCCCTAGGGAAGAAAGACAGTGGAGAGGAGAGAGAGAATCAACATCCTGGGGAACTTCACTGGCCAGCCCTCTATGTCACTCAGCCACATGCTTCCAGCTGACCTTCTCCCAAGTGACACACCCTTCAGGCAGCAGCCCATCTGCTCTGGTGGCGGTGTGTATGCTGGTTCCAAGGAACTAACAGGTGGATCAACTGATCCCAATTGAGAATTTTGTCTGGCAGACTCTCTGTGGTATAAACAGTTGTGTTCAGAATGAATCAAGGGAGAGTGAAAGGACTTTAAATCTTGTTATAGAAGAATCTCATCAAACAACAGGAACATTTAGTCCAGAGAGAAATGAAGATGCTGTGGGAGAAGGAGGTATTGAGGTTTTTAACTATGGTTTTTCACTTTTTCAGACTGTGTGTAGAAGAGCAATTTTATTTATTCTTAGTGGCCCTGGAGGTTAGATCTAGGAACAGGAGAGATTTTAGCTCAGGATGAGGGTGAGTTTGGCCAACAACTAATGTGTCTGACAATGGTGTCCGCTGCTCTGCATGGTAGTTGCTTAGTCACTGACCGGCAGGGAGTTGAGCAGGCAGAGAATCTGTAGTGAGAGCTCAAGTACAAAGTCAGGCAACAAGTGACCCCATATCAACTGTGGCCTTGAGAGACTGACTCAATTGGTGGCAAAGTTTAGAATTCTGATTCATCATGCCCTTTCTGCCACTACACTATAGGCTCTGGGAAGGTCAGCAATGCACCTCATCTTTTTTGGCCTTTTCCACAGCTGAGACAGACTCAACCTCCTATAAGCTGATTCCCCTTATTCTTACTCTAGCCGAAATGAAGACCAACTCTCAACTCAGGCTGTGGGTGCCCTACAGCGTGGGGAGCAAGCAATCCCAGTTTTAGAAACAATCCCAGGCCACTGACAGTGGACTCAGTAGTGGAATTCTGGGTATTACCAACACATGGATCACACACCTCCACTGGTTTCCTTCGGAGGATAAAGAAGTTCTCTGCTCGCATCATCATGAAGCGCATGAACTTGTGACACAGAATCTTCTCGATTTCATCAGCCTGGTAAGAACAAAGAAGAAATGTGTTTCCCTAAAGTCATTCCCTAAAGGCCAACAGAAATTTGTAGCCTGGTCTTCGGAGCCCAAATTCCCCTATGCTCGCTGGAGACACTGGGGTTGGGTATTGAAGTCTGAATCACAAATAACTGGTTGCCAGCTAAAAGGAAGGTCCACTACATGAGAGCCCTCCAACTTAATGGGGCATTATCATGATCTTGCCTTTACCCATTCCAGAAAGGTAACTCTGACAAACCCAAATCTTATTTTTTTTTAACTTCAAAACACATTTTGGCTACATCGTGTGGCATGCAGGATCTTAGTTCCCAGACCAGGGATCAAACCCAAGTCCCCTGTAGTAGAAGCCCAGAATCTTAACCACTGAACCACTAGGGAAGTCCTGGCAAGCCCCAATCTTTTATCCAATCCTTCCAGAATCCATATCTAGATTCAAATCTGCCCTTTCCAGTCTCATTTCACTAATGCTACATCTTCCAGTCAGTGATACACACTATGAAGTATATCAGATAACCTTAGATGGTCTCCACTTTAGTAACAATGAACATCAAACAATTCCCAAAGTTTTCCCCTAATGAACTCTCAACATTTCTGATGAAAGAATTTTGTATTACGGGCTGGCAAGACCTTAACAGCCCCCAATATTTATTCATCTCCCCTTTTAACAAAGAGCAGGCACTAGGGATAGAGCTTTCTGGAGGCAAAAGTCTTAACTCTGCTTTATTTTCAATGTGCTTGCATTTTAGTGTTGTCCTCAATTTGGCAAGGCATATTGTTTTTCTTTTTATGGTAAATTTAAGTAAAAAAAAAAAAAGTTAATTGAAAGAAAATATTAAGTAAAGAAGTAGCCAAGTGGTCCATAAACATGGAAGAAACGATGGGGGTAGTGGGAATGTCAGACATTTGTGAAACAATGAAGAAACATGAAACTACACTTCATTTTCTTACCCTAAATCTCACTTTTGGAGTTTATGGCTATCAAACTGATACCATTACTACTTGTTTGTCTGAACTGAACTTATTCTTCACTCATTAGGAAGAGTTTTATGACCTGACACCAAACTGGCCCACAGCCCTGGCTGCTACATTACCTGCTGTCTAATCCAGAGCAAGCCTAGGAGAGAAGGCTGATTTCCCTTTATTCTACTGATCTGGTAGGTTTAGCAAATCATTTCCTGGAAAGAGAACCTGGGTTTCTTTGCACCCTGAATCTGGCATGTTGACCTCTTACATAGGGGATCCCTGGCCTCCCCGGGGAGGCAGGGGATCTGGGGTGAGCTCACCTGTTTCACAGCAATGCTGACCCTGACAGAGTTGATGGAACCTTCAATCAGAACCTTTTCCTTTTCATTCCTGCTGATGGTCACGGGTTGTAGCAGGAGCTCTTTGCTACTCCTGAGAACACAAAATGACAGAGGTACTATAAAAGAACAGAATGGTCAGGGAGGCTCCACGGCAGGTTCTAGAATCACAATCTGGGACCACAGAGTCCAAGGAATGAGACTCACAAGCAGGGGTGCTCCAAGATGGGGGCCAGAGAGCATGTTCTCCAGCAGAAAGAGCACAGGCTCTGGAGTCAGGGTGAAAGGTTCTGAAATTCAGCCTCCTTTGTTACTTCCATTGGGCAAGTTACCCTGTTGGAATTTCAACTTCCTCATTTGGAAACAGATCAACAAGGGTCAAGTGTGTAACAGTGAGCTGGCACATTGTAGGAGCTTTACAAATGACAACTCCTATTTTCATAACTATAGGGAAACCCATATACTGTTTAGGGAATGAGAGCCTGCCTTAGAGATAAGGCCAAGCTAAAATCAAACAGTTTGGCCTCCTTTAATAATCAAAATTATGACCCCTCTCAACTCAGTTCCCATTTTGATGCCTCTGGATCCCTCAGACGGTAGTTAATTGTATTGTTGGTGTCTGTGAGCTATTATCCTTTAAAATGCCTAGTGGAAACCATATACATTAAGTAGCATAACAGGGCACATTTTAACATGATGTCAGCTTTCTTACATTCAAATCGTATCAATTTACTGTGGTAACAATCCTTATCTCAGTTGTATATGTACCAGATTAAACATCAAAGGGGAAAAAGAAAAACTTTTTTACAAAACAAAAATCAGATAAAATAATCCAAAGTATAGAATATTTGTAGTAGGGGATGGGAGTCCAGTTGTTTATTTGTTTTTTGAGGGGAGGGATCCTTGATCTTCAAATTTGAGAAGAGCAGAGATGGCATCTCAGATAATTCAGTTCTCAAGTCTTCTCCTTAAATTGCTAGAGGGTTCACTACCTCCTTGGGAGATATTTCCCAAATGGCCCTATGTTGAAAAGTCACAACTTGTGTCAAGCAAATCTTGGCTCCAGAGTAGCTTCTCCCCTGAGTTTTGTCCTGTCAACCCACTGAGACCCAATTTTCTGAACTTCAAATTGGGAACCATCATTTACCTGGCAGCAAGACAAAAAATGTGAATTGTAGTCGTTCTGACAACTCCAGGATGGAAGTTCACGGCCCTCTCCGATAACAGTCCTCTCTGGGTGCTACATCCATCACCCCCTACCCCCTTTCCTCCCATACCTGACTTCTACTTCCGGCTTGTTGTGTCGTTCCACGACCTGGGAGGAGAAATTCTCCAAGCAGAGGGCAGCCTGCAGTGTGGCCCGCACGGCACTCAGGTAGGGGCGGAGAGTGGCAGTCTGGAGGAAAACCCCAAGGGACAATCAAAATCTGTCTCACAAAATCCACTGATCCCATAGTCCAGCTACACAGGAGCCAGGCAGTACTGAGGTCCTTGGCTCTCAGACACTGCAGTGAACAGAACAGACTAGGCCTTCAAGATGTCTTTCATTTTAAGACTAGAACAGTGGTTCTCAAAAGGGGACTGTTTTGCCTACCAGGGGACATATGGCAATGGCAAGACATTCTTCATTTTCACAACTGAGGTTGGGTAGGAGTTACTGGCATTGAATAGACAGAAGTCAGGGATACTGCTACATAGCTTACAATGTACAACAGAATTATTCAGCCCCAAATAGTGCTGAAGTTGAGAAACTCTGGTCTAGAGGCACACAGGTGAATAACTGTCTTCAATCTGCGCTTTGAGTCAACAAATGTATATATCTATAGTGTGCCAGGGCACACAAGGGGTTGGGAATTCAATGACCAAGACCATTTCTACCCTTAAATAGTTCAACCAGGTCAGGGAGACAGACAGTAACTATGATACAATGCATAAAATGTGAAATAGTTAAGATTTACAAATCATATTTGCAGAAGAAACTGGTTTTGATTTGAAGATGGAAATAGGATTAGGATTTTACAATGATAAAAACAAAAATGATATTCCTGGTAGAGGAAATGGCATCTAGCAACAAAGGACTTTCTTCAATTCCTTGTATTAGCTAAAAGTTCTTTTTCACCCCAGGCCTTCACACATGCCAAACCATCTATCTTGCAGGGTTTTCTCCCCCTTCTTTGCCTAAGTCATCCTTTAGATCTTGGCTTATTCAGAGAAGGCCTCTTCTTTCCTCAGAGGTCATTCTTGACTTCCCTTTTCATAGCACTTATAATTTACAATGATACACCCTTCAAATAACTCCAAGAAAAGTAATTTTCTCCTTTACTAAACTGAAAGCTCCATGGTTAACAGACCGTATCTATTCTACTCAAATTTACATACCCTGCAACTTGCTCAGTCAGGACCTTTCCTATACACCATCTTACTCAGTTTCTGTACAATAAGTGAATGAATGAAAAAATAACAAGATTAGAGTAACAAATAGGGGCATTACAGTAGTAATGAGTACAATGTTGCCAGGAAGCATTTTTTTAGATTCAATGGATGAGGTTGCAGATGGGGTCCAGAGATTCATGAGGAATCTCAAATGCTAGGCTACTGAGTTTAGCTCTTCTGTTAAAAGTGGTAAGGAACTTCTGGGGCTTTCTGAGGAGGAAGTTACACAACTACAACTGCATGGAGACTTTGTGGAGAATGGATTGGAGGAGAGGGAAGTGACAGAGCCAGCAGAGACGGTTATTTAAGTAGGGTAATAAGAGCCTGGCCTGGGGCAATGAGGGACAAGCAAGATTGTATCTGTCAAAGTTCATAGCAAATCTGAAAAAGGTACATTTTGGGTGGTCAACCCTATGACGTCTGCCCTTTCACAAATGGAGTAAGCACCTTCTTGTGTAATACTTCAACAAGTATGATGTTTAAAAAAATCAAGAGGCATCCCCTCAGTTTAACAACAAAAGAATATCCCAGGTTTCTAGCTGAGGTAAGAAAACACAGAGCAAGAATAAGGAATACAAGAGAACAAGCAAATTTAGGGAGAGGTGAGTTTTAATCCAGACGTCTAATTTCAAGGTGTCTTCAAGATATCCAGGTAAACCTTGAAAGAGAGCTAGGAAGGCAGATTTAGGAGTCATCATAAATTATATGGTCATGAAGACCTGTGCATTAAATAGGTATCGACAGGAAGAAGATAAAGAAGGGGAAGGCAGTGACCCAAACTCTCAATTGACGTTAAGAAACACCCACAATGATCAAAAGGGACGACTTCCTGAAAGGCAAAGGTCAGCGGCATCAGAGCTTAACATTCCATATTAAGGCTGATACGGTTGAATTCTGACCAGGAAGGGGTCTGCGTGGAGGCAGCAAAAGAGAGATCCTTCAGTGAGGTAAAAGTAAGAGCTGGTGGCAACATGAGGAGTGGGAAAAGGAAGTATGGAGGCTTCCCTCAGAGAACTGTGGGATCAAGCAAGCGAGAAAGAAAAGAGTTTATTTAGTGAACGTCTACTCTGGGTAGGGAGGTATTCCTACTACATGCCTCAGCGGCCCTACTACGGGCTATAAGGTGTACTACGTGCCTTCGAGGCGCTACCACAAACCGAGGAGGAGCGACTTCCGGCTTCTTTCTTGCCTCAGTATCCCCCACCAGCTTCAAAGGACAGAATAGGAAGCCTCAAAGCCTGCTTCTTACGAAGGCGTCCCCCGCTCGCCCCTTCCTCACCTCAGCCCCTGCCCCGCCCTCTTTCTTCCAGCCTCAGGGTACCCCCGCACCCCCAGCATCCCTCGGCCCAGGGCCTCTCCGCTCCAAAGTCGCATCTCCCCCAGACCCAGAGCCTAGAGGCAGAAGACGGGGGTCCCTGGCCCGAGGCCCGGCTCTCACCATCGCGGGCGCTGGCTGGGCCGGAAAGCGGAAGTGCGGAAGTGGCCCGCCCCGCGACGCCTGCCCTTTCTCCAGAAGCGCAGCCGCAGTCTCCGCCCGGACGTCCGGACTGTACCATCTGTGTTCCGAGCGGGGGAGGGGGAGGCTAAGAACATTTGGTCCCTCGTAAGTTTTCCCGTTAGGACTGTCTTAGTAGCTTTAGGCTTCTGTAGCTTAAAATCACTACTCAAGATTCTCCCGTTCCCCATGGAGCTCTTGCTTGTGACTTTGGCTTTCTCGTCTTTTTTCCGCCGCCTTCCCTCATAGTCATGCAATGGTGCAGCCCGACCTCAGGTTGGCACCATATTAGGGCAAGGCAAGGCGGAGGAGCCTTTCGATCCTTCCGGTTCTGCGCCCCCATCCTATCTTCAGGCCCCTCCTACCTGCAGCCTTTGGGGCTCGGCGAGACTAACTGCCGGGCCGAAAGCCTGGCTGCCGAGCCCCTCCCTCCAGCGCCGGGGTGTTCCCTAGGGTACGCCCGTGGCATACCTTCTGCACCCCACCTGCAAGCGGGCTAGCTCGCTGCCCGCAACCCTCCCCCACCAAAAGACTGGGGTTGGTACTCGCGTCTTCCCGCCCCCTTGTCAACTGCAGGGGGCCCTCACATAGCCAGTTCCGGGGCGGTTGCTCTCACCGACCGGAACTCTCCGCCCCTCCCGCGGCCCCGGGGCCGCTGGAGGCAGCAAGGAGAAGGTAGAGGGGGCGGGGGCCGCGATAGGGTGTCCTTAGAGAACTGGGACCCTGAAGGCGGGACATTGGGGCGATCCATGGGTGGGGCCAGCCATTAACCAGCCCCACTTTTCCTGTGCCAGGCACTGAACTGAGCTCTTGACTGGCATCAACTCTAAATCCTCAGAACATCCCAGGGAGGTAGGTACCATTATTACCCCATTTTACAGATTCAGACTTAAGGGAAAACAGATTCAGGCTTCTTTTGTCCCCATTTTACGCATGGAAAAACCGACTCAGAATCAATTAACATGTTCAGGGCTACATAGACATTGGTCAAGCCTGGGCTTGAATCCAGGTATATCTGGCTGTCCAGAGATCCAGGTATCTCTTTACTATGTGGGGCAAAGAGAAGGGGCAGAGGTGGGGAGGGGTGAGACAAGAAGAGGCTGGGAGGCACGAAGAACATTAGCCTAAGTACCGGATGCTTGGAACTCTGGGCTCAGCAGAACCCAGGAAGAGTGGAAGTGACGGGAAGAGCATCAGAAAGACAAGCATAGTAGTATAGTATATCATGGCAGTTAGTTGAACAAATTCAAAACTACCTGGATTCATGTTGGTAAGCTTGGACCTGCTGCATGCTTACAAAGTCTGTTTCCTCCTCTGTAAGATGAGGATGAGCATGGTCCCTGCTCTTGGGGTTGAGTGAGGAATTCAGTGAGTAGCCAGTAAAATGTCTGCCCCTCACTTGGCACACAGTAGGTGCTGTGAGAATAGTAGCTAAGCCATCACTCTCCCCCGAAGCTGTCGGTGGATGGAAGGAGCCCTTGGACTTTTCTAGTGCCACTTTTACCCCCATCAATGGTCCTTTCCTCTCCAGCTCCACAGGGTCCCCTATCCTGAGCCATGAGTGAGCTGAAGGACTGCCCCTTGCAGTTCCACGACTTCAAGTCAGTGGACCACCTGAAGGTCTGTCCTCGCTACACAGCGGTGTTGGCCCGCTCTGAGGATGACGGCATCGGTATCGAGGAGCTGGACACTCTGCAGCTGGAGCTTGAGACCCTGCTTTCCTCTGCCAGCCGACGCCTGCGGGTGCTTGAGGCTGAAACCCAGGTTATACCCTACAGAGGGGACATCACTACATGGATGTCACTACAGTCCGCTACAGGGATGGACTATGACAAGTTATGGGATGTGTCACTGAGTTAGCCTCAGCTGCTGAGGCCCAGGTTACAGGATCTCAGGGTTTGAAGAGAGAGATCCAAACATTGCTTGTGTAACACATAAAATATGCAAGAATGTGCATGATCCTTCTAAAATGTGAGATTTCTTATTCACTAAGCATCTAGGGACACCCCCCCCCCCCTCCTCACAATGTTCTGAGTCTGTAGAGTTAATTAGGACAATTCCAGCCTTTGGGGAGTGTGCTAACTAAAGGAAAGGGAGGTCAGACACGTATCAGGTGAATTGCTGTTCTGGTTAGGAGTACTGGGGGAACTGGAATGGGAGGCCTGGATTTGAATCCTGCAGTTTCTGAGTTGTGTGACGTTGCAAAACTTAACTGCCTGCTTCTGCAGATCAGTCCTCCATCTGAAAAGTGGGCTAGATAATAGGACCTACCCTCAGCTTTTGTGAGGATTAAGAGATTTTTTGCAAAGGCTCAGCCCAACGTCTGACACTTAAGAAAGCATATCAAATGTTATTTATTGGTCTGACTCTCATTATTTCTATTTATGGCATAAACATCCTCTGAGCCCTGTGTGCCAGGTGCTCTGCCAGAACTTGGGGACCAGAGATGGCTGAGATGAACTTCCTGGTCCCCAATAGCTTATAATCCTGTTGAAGAGACTAGGTACTCCGTTTATTCTAGTTATGACCAGATGACATGATTGGGCCTAGGGGTGCAAGGTACCAGAGACTCCTATAGAAAGAAGATGCCATTTTAACTGAACCTCATAAGATGAATAAAATTAACTTGTGGTCCCTGGGAACCCATGGAAGCTTTTCGAGTGGGGCTGTAGCACACAGCATCTAAGAAGCTAGATAGCTGATACAGAAAAGGCTTCCTAGTCATGGTGACATTTGAAGTGAAGGTTTGCTGGGAGGCATGCGTGCCTTCAATAGAAAGTTATCGCCAGCATATTTTCCTCGGGCTATCATGCACTGCGTTGTCATCTACCTGTTTGACCTGCTAAACACTGTGTGACCAGGTTGGGCGCTGCAGAGGTGAATCAATACAGACAAGTGAATGGAATGATGACAAGTATATGAAAAAGTCTTGTGAGATGGGCACAGAAAAGGAGCTGATTTTTGCAGTATGAGTAGAAGTTTGGTAGATAAAAAGAGGAAGGGGAGAGACTTAGAGCCTTCTTGAGTTCCAGATCCTAATTTTTCATGGGGAGATGGAGTTGTCCTGTGTCTTCCCTTCTCATCCTCAGTGACAGTCTTTGAATTTCAGATCCTCACTGACTGGCAGGATAAGAAAGGTGACCGACGATTCCTGAAGCTGGGTCGAGACCATGAGCTTGGAGCTCCCCCCAAACATGGGAAGCCCAAGAAGCAGAAACTGGAAGGGAAGGCGGGCCATGGGCCTGGCCCTGGCCCTGGGCGACCCAAATCCAAAAACCTTCAGCCCAAGATCCAGGAATATGAATTCACTGACGACCCAATTGATGTGCCACGTATCCCCAAGAATGACGCCCCCAACAGGTTCTGGGCCCGGGAACATAGATGGGCCTTGGGATTTGGGCACTGGAGGCTGTGGAGAGGCCTGGGGCTGAGGCTGGTGGGGCAGGGGGCAGGGGGCACCCCCTCAGGCTCTGCTTCTCCCTGCAGATTCTGGGCTTCGGTGGAGCCATACTGTGCTGATATCACCAGTGAGGAAGTGCGCACACTAGAGGAGCTACTGAAACCCCCAGAAGATGAGGCTGAACATTACAAGGTGAAGACCCCAGGCATGATGAGACAAGATGGAAACATCTTGGACATGATGGAGAACAAGAGGGCTCAGAGATGCCTCACAATTAACAGAGCTATATATCATCTTCCTTTTTCTCTCTCCCCAGCCTCCTGACAGTTCCATTAACTCACTTAGACGCCCAGGTTCTAGCTTTCAGCTTCCTCCCTTCTACCCTGCCACATCCTAAGGCATCTTCTTCAGTGCAGTCCTCCCTTTGTCTCTGTCATCCCCTTTGCTTTGGCTCAAAAATTCATCAGCTTTTCCCTTTACAGCCTCTTAACACTTGCTTGCCTCTAGAGGGATTCTCTTCTCTGCTTTTTTAATTGGATGCACCAGGTAGCATGTGGGATCTTAGTTCCCTGACCAGGGATCAATCCTGCACCCCTTGCAGTAGAAGTGAGCAGTCTTCACCACTGAACCGCCATGGAAGTTCCTCTCTCTCTTTTTTTTGTAATGTATAGAAGTTTTTTTATTTTTAGTTTTTATGATGAAAATAAAAGAGGTTCCGTTAAAGAAAATGTACAAAATACAGAAAAATGTTGGAGGGGAATTCTCCCATAGGTTCGCTATCATGATCAGAGGTGCTTATAACAGCCTTGTGTGGCTCCCATTGCCCACAGACTCAGGTCCAAGCTTCAGTCCTTGGTAGCACAGTGTCCTTGGCCACACCACCTCTTTACTGCTATTATTTGCCAGCCCCACCAAGCACCTTACCCTCACTCCAAGCTCACACAAGGTCCTTTCTGGTCTCTGGGCCTCTGTACATGCCAATCTCCCCTTGGCAAACTAACACCCTTCGAGTCCCTTACTGCACGTTACCTGCACCAAAATGGTTTTGCAGGTTTTCCAGCAGAAGGTTGGTCTGTCTGTTGCACTGCCACAACACCTTAACCTACTCTGTCACTCCACTTGTCTGAGTTTTTAAAAAACTTATTTGAAAAGGTAATCTATATGGGCAGTCACAAGTTCAAGCAGTGCATAAGCTATTTCTCTCATTTCTGACCTGAAGGCCTGTAGTTCTTTCGAGAGATAATAGCTCTCAACTGATATTGTCTGTGTACACACACCATTCTGCACGTTACATCATGGAAATTTTCCTGTATTGCCTTCTGTGTGTTTTAGTTGTTTATGTACCTGGCTTCTCTACTAAACTGTGAGTGTAGAGATTTTTCTCTCCTGTATCTCTTCTCACCTGAGCCTCAGGCCTCAACCCTGGACTAGATACTTGGGAGACATAAATGAAGGAAGGAGGGTGAGCGAAGAGCCTGTTGGCACTTCCAAGTGCACAAAGAGACCCTGCCACACCCCAGGCATTGCTGGCTGTATTTATCTCTTTGGGGCTGGGTGGGATGTCTCCCACAGATCCCGCCCCTAGGGAAGCACTACTCCCAGCGCTGGGCACAGGAGGACCTGCTGGAGGAGCAGAAGGACGGGGCCCGGGCAGCAGCTGTGGCTGACAAGAAGAAAGGCCTCTTGGGGCCCCTGACCGAACTGGACACTAAAGGTAAGTCCCTCACCTCCCTGCCCACCCCAGGCTAGGACTTGAGTTCCCAGAACTTCAGCCCACGAGTCTACCATGTGTCTGCCCAATTCAGATGTGGATGCCCTGCTGAAGAAGTCTGAGGCCCAGCATGAGCAGCCAGAAGACGGGTGTCCCTTTGGTGCCCTGACACAGCGTCTGCTGCAGGCCTTGGTGGAGGTGAGTACCCCCAATGCAAAACAGAAACCACTATCATTCTGTTTCAATGTTTGTTTATTGAAGTATATATTTAGAAAGGTACATAGGTCATAAATGTACAGCTTGATCGATTTTCACAAATGAGCAGCCTTGTACAACTAGTCCCAAGATCACAAAATAAAACATCATCAGTATCCTTGAAGGCCCTCTCATGCCCCTCCCAGTGTTTAACCTCCCCCACCTCCAGGGTAGCCACTATTCCACAGTTACTTTTGTGGAGCATTAGTGAAAGGCCCTGTGCAAAGGGCTTTCTACACATCCTCTTGTTAAAGGCAGATAGTGGTTAACCCCACATTACACCAAACAAGGTTGAGGCTCAAAAAAGGGAACTGTTTGCTTGACATCACACAGCTAACAAGCGGAAGCAGGCTTCAAACACCAGGTTCAGGTGCCCTTTCTTTATGCCCACTGGCTATCCCAAGCCATGTTTCTTCACCTATGAGCCTCAGTTTTCCCTCTGGCTCAAACACAATAGCCTCTTTCTCTCCCATGTAGCATTCTGGGCACATGTTCCAGATCAGTGGAGGCTGGGGGAGATCTCTGTTCCACACCATCAGACAGGGACCCCAGGTTTGCTGGCTTTTTAATTGTTTAAAAAAATGTATATATGTATTTTTGGCTGTGCTGGGTCTTCGTTACTGCTTAGGTTTTTCTCTAGTTGTGGCGATCAGGGGCTACTCTCTAGTTGGGGTGCTTGGGCTTGTAATTGCAGTGGCTTCTTTTGTTGTGGAGCAGGGGCTCTGGGGCGCACAGGCTCAGTAGTTGCAGCTCCCGGGCTCTAGAGCATAGGCTCAGTAGTTGTGGTGCCCAGGCTTAGTTGCTCTGCGGCATGTGGGATCTTCCTGGTTCAGGAATCAAACCTGTGTCTCCTGCATTCCACTGAGCCACCAGGGAAGCCCACTTTGCTGTTGTAAACATGCGCTCTGCACAGGATCACTCCAAATGTGACTGGCACTCCAGCCCACAGAAAAAGAGCAAGGAGGAGTGTGTGAAGATCCCGCTGGCTATGGCTCTTATCTCTTCTAATCACTTTCCATTGGAGAGTATTTGTCACATGACCACCCCGACTACAGGGGAGGCTGGGAAGTGGGGTTCATCTGGGCAGCCATTAGCCCAGCTCCTGTGGAGGAAAGGCGAGAATGGCTTTCGGACAGCCAGCAACCTCTGCTATGGTACAGCCCCTGTGCTCAGTACCGTGTGCCTAGCACAGCCCCTGGTGCACTGCAAATGCTTAACGAGCCCTAGTTCTTCTCATTACTGCTATTGAATGTTACCATCACTCTTCTGTGCTCCCTTTTGTATCAGTACAAAAACAAGAATTTATAAAATGATCAAAGCTTTTTGGAGCCAGTTTGGGAAAACTTCCCAGAGTGGGTGGAATGCGAAGAAGAAAAGATTTCTGGTATGTGAAGACTGTCCATGTAGGTCAGAGGGAAGCAGGAAATGGTAATACTACATCTCTTTCTTCCTCTGACCATCTCTGTGCTCTTCTAGGAAAATATTATTTCCCCCATGGAGGACTCTCCTATTCCAGACATGTCTGGAAAAGAATCGGGGGCGGATGGGGCAAGCACCTCTCCCCGCAATCAGAACAAGCCCTTCAGGTGAGTGACATCGTGTCCACACTCCACAGTCTGGCCTCTGCTTCTGCTGACTTCTGTCAATCCCAACGTGGGGTAGTCTTTATATTCATAGAGAGACCGAGGACATTTTGATAAAGCCCAATAGAAGTCAGATGTGCGTGCTGGCCCAGCACTTCCACGTACACAGACTTAGTTCAGGGTTTTCATTATGGCCCTGTTCTCACTGTAAACCTAAATATCCAACTGGAGGGGACTGGCCAGCTAACTCATTGTAACTCCATATGATGAAATAACTTGTAATTATCAATCATATTAGAGAAATATAATTAATTGATATGAAAAGATGGGATCAGTAGAGTGATAAGTGGAAAACATCAGTTGTAGCACAATATGAACAATATGACCCTATTTTTACTTAAGATATATTTAAATGTGTGCACATAGCGGGTAAGAAGTTAAAATAATACATAATAAAAGTGGGAAGAGAGACTTCCTGGGTTGTCCAGTGGTTAAGACTCCACACTACCAGTGCAGGGGGTGCGAGTTCAATCCCTGGTCAGAGAACTAAGATCTCACAGGGCCATGAGGTGTAGCCAAAAGATTAAAAAAAAAAGTGAGACTAATATGTAACACAATCTAGAATACGTATAGTGTTTATATAATGTGTGTGTTAGTCACTCAGTCGTGCCCGACTCTTTGCAACCCCATGGACTGCAATCCACCAGGTTCCTCTGTCCATGAGATTTTCCAGGCAAGGATACTGGAGTGGGTTGCCATTTCCTTCTCCAGGGGATCTTCCCAACCCAGGGATCGAACCCAGGTCTCCTGCACTGCAGGCAAATTCTTTACCGACTGAGCTACAAGGGAAGCCTTAACATAAAATACATATTTTTATGTATATACCACTGGAAAGAAAATGGTAAGTAATAATAACAGATAACATAATAATTCTCTCTAGGTTGTTAGCATTATAGGTTTTCCTGTATTTTATATTACATAATATATTGATATCTGTTGCTTGTGTCTGAAACAAGATGTGTCTGTCTCTGTATTTTGATATGTAGAGACAGAGAGGGTGTCCCAAAGAGAAGGGAAGGTGTTTGCTAGCTTGGGTGCCTCAGAGGGGCCCCCATGGGCTGGCCTTGAGCTGAGCACTGCCCTCCCCTGCAGTGTGCCGCATACCAAGTCCCTGGAGAGCCGCATTAAGGAGGAGCTGATCGCCCAGGGCCTGCTGGAGTCTGAGGACCGCCCTGCAGAGGACTCAGAGGACGAGGTTCTGGCGGAGCTGCGCAAGCGGCAGGCTGAGCTGAAGGCGCTCAGTGCCCACAACCGCACCAAGAAGCACGACCTGCTGAGGTGAGTGTGGACGGGAGGCCTCGGCCACAATGGTCCCCTTCTGGGAGCTTGACGACAGGCTTTCCAAACCTGGCAGGGCCTCTGAAGACCTGAGGAGCTTTGAAAAAAGAAGTCATTGCTGGGCACCACCCCACTGGTTATATCTCAAACAGTCTAATTCCACTGACTAGAGCTGAGCATCTGTGAGTTATTTATTTACCTCAAACTGTGGTAAAAACAAATAACACAAAATTTTACCCTCTAAACCATTTTTAAGTGTACAGTTTAGTAGTGTTAATTATACTCACATTGTTGTGTGGCTTATTTTTTAATTCTCTCCATGCTGATTTTCTTTTTCTCCCAAAGTGTGCTTTTTAAAAAAATTCTTGATCTTTGTTTTTGGTGCCAAAACTCAGGATTGAACCAGGGACCTTTTGTTTCGCCCAAGTTTTATAGTGAAAATTTCATACATGCAGAAAATCTGACGGACTAGCACAGTAAACACCAATATACTCTCTACCTCAGATTAGCAACTGTTAACATTTAGTTGGGCATCTGTGATTATCAGCCTCTCACCAGGAGTTGGCCAGTGTTGAAGTGCAACGTCACTCATTGTGTATTCATTCCCATACATCTTGCCCTGCATCGGTCACAAGGATGCAGGTGGTAACCAGAGGGAGATCACGGGAGGCACTGCCATTTTATTGGGGAGATAGACAAATAGCCCAACTAAGTCTCCTTGCTTCTGGTGGGTGCTGTGTCTTCACCTCACAGAGCCCCAGCAGAGCAAGGCACGCTCATCCATTTGGCCAGGTTGCCTATCTCTTAGACCTGGTCCTGTGGGTTAGGAGGAGAGGCAGGGCAAAGGGCTTACGGTCATTGCATGAGTGGTTGGCAAAGACACTCACCAGTAGGAACGAAAGTTGCTGACGAGCTGCTGCGGTATTTGAGGATGCAGGTGTACTGAGTGTCTACCATGTACCATGGGTTTTATGTCTGCCCTCTTACTTAATCTCCACTACAGCCCAGAGAGTAGCTGGTAGTTTTCCCTGTGCACCAAATGAGGAAATAAAGGCCCAGCGAAATGAGTGCTCTGCCGAAGGCCACACAGCCAGCAAACAGCCAAGCTGTGACTCAAGCCCAAGGCTGAGTCCAAAGCCTCATTCTAGTTCCCTCTCAAGGGCAAGAAGAGGAAAATACAGATGAAAGAGTACAGAGGAAGGGAGGGCAAGGGCAGAGGGGGGGAGAGAGAGAAGTACGGCTGTGCAGATGTGGAAGTCAGGGGCAGTGAAGGAACTAGCTTGGCTGTCAGAAGGCCCGCATGTACCCCTCAGTCCTGCATGGACAGGCTGCAAGGCATCTCCTGCCCCAAGCAGCAGCTTCCCCTTCTGAAAAATCAACAGGTTAGACTATGGATCTCTTTAGTGACCTTCCAGCTCCACCATCAATTGAGTTGATAGGTCAGGTTCCGTTCAGAGGCATTAGTTGGGCGTCTCACTCGCCTCCTGTAGACTCAGGCTGCCTGGACCCTTAGGTGGCTCTGGAATTTGGATGCTGAAGCAAGCAGGTCTTCTGCTGGCACCAGGGCACCTTTTAAAGATAGTGGGAGCCAGCCTGCCTCGATTCAGATCTCCTGTTCACTAGTTGCGGGATCCTGGGGCATTTCTTAGCCTCCTTGAGCCTCAGTTCCCTCACTGGTAACAAGAATAATAGTAGTACCTACCTCACAAGGTTGTTATGAGGATTAATTGAACTACTGTTTTTGAAGAGGCAGTACTTGGCACAGGGCACACCTAAGTGTGGCTCAGTAACTTTGCTTTTTGGTATGGAAAGGCCCACGGTCCCTGGGTAGCAGACGGGCTCAGTCTGGAAGAGCGAGGAGCCCCTGCAATCGTGGGCTTCCCACAGCATCTGGTTGGCTGGTCCCCATAGGCTGGCGAAGGAGGAGGTGAGCCGGCAGGAGCTGAGGCAGCGGGTCCGCATGGCAGACAATGAGGTCATGGATGCCTTCCGCAAGATCATGGCTGCCCGGCAGAAGAAACGGACCCCCACCAAGAAGGAGAAAGACCAGGCCTGGAAGACTCTGAAGGAGCGCGAGAGCATCCTGAAGCTGCTGGATGGGTAGCTCTCACCCCTGCTCAGGCCGCCTTCCCCTGGCCTGGGACGGAAGGCCCGCTTCCTTCGGGCTTCCAGAAGTTTGGCCTGTGGCTGCCTAGCTAGTGTCAAATGGCAGCAGTCTCTAGAGGCTGGGCCCTTCGCTGACATGTTCTGGCGAAACTCTGTACAGCCAGGACATGAGAGGCCCTGCTGGGCTGGCCTGGGACCCAGACTCTGCTTGGTCCCCCAGATGAGGGGGGGGCTTCATTTTTGGGTCATCCTCACCCCCTACCCTCCCTACCCCTTTCACCCTCAAGGACTTCTCCCTTGTGGTTTTGTAAAGTGCAGACTTAAGAATAAAGTGACTGAAACATGGTTTTTTTAAAAAGTATCCAGAATCTCTGCATGTCTGTTACTGTGGGGTAGAAAGGAACTGGTGTGAGTGGCAGAGTTGACTAGGGCATGCTCAATGGCTGTCAGCCTGTGGCCACTCACCCAGGTCATTCATTCAGGGAGAACTTTCTGAAGATATCTGTGGCCACAGGTAACAACATCTCAGCTCAAGGTGGTTTGACAATAAGGACATTGTGTTAGCTAGGGGTCTGGTGTTCCGGGGGCAGGGTGGCATCCACCAGGGTTGACCAAAGGGCCAGGGATCTCCACTCTCCCATGGTGTCAGCTTTTGCCTGAAGTAGGTTCCCTTCCTGCTGTGCAGTGGCAGCCAGTAGCAGCTGATGGAGGCCAAATGCTTCCTTATTTCTGTCCAGCACAAGAGGGCAGGAAGGCACCAGCTGGCTTCCACAGCCCACCCCAAAGAAGAAGAAGCCTTTCTCAGACACCCTTAGGTCTCACCAGCCCAATCTTGGTCCTACATGCCCATTCCTGAACAAGCCACTAGCAAGGGATGACTCTAATGGGTTTAGACCACTCTCCATGAGAAAGGAGTCTGCTTCCCCACTAAGCCTAAGGCAGTGGGGAGACAGGGTAGAACAGATGAATAAACACTCTTGTTTTTGTCTCCAACTGTTCCTAAACTCTCTGTGGTGTCAGAGAGTCAGAGAATATTTTGCAATTTACTGTGGGAAGGTTGAGGTCCACATGGAGGCGGAGTGGGGAGGTGCGGGGGGCAGAGATTCCTTGAGGAAGTGACCTATGAACCGAGCATTAAAGGAGGATGGCCAGGATGGCCAACATTCTTATACGGCCAACACGTCTCCTGTTAGAGAACTGCCTTTTTCCCATTCCACCTAGCTCTGTGGGCTGTCAAAAGAGGGTGGACACATGACACCAGCATGGCCAATCTCAGTCTGCCATCCCTCTAGCCACAATGATTGGTCCAAAGAATGGGCAAGTGACCCAAGCTGGGCCAATCAGAGGCCTTCCGTAAGCCTGCTCTATGGATGCTGAAAGAAAGGAGGACGTCTCTTTTGAGCGAAAAACCACAGAATATAAGCTTGAACCACCCAGTAACCCATTTTCCAGCCACATGGAAAAGTCTGCCTGAGAATACAGCTAATTTAGGAAGCAGAGCCAGGAGATGGAAGACAGAGCTCTCGAATGATACAGCTGATGCCCTGGATCCTCCACTGGAGTTCAGTTATATTCGCCCACAAATGTTTATTTCGGCTTACGCTAGTCTACTTTGGGGCTTTGTCATTTGTCAACTAGAAAAGATGTGACTAATGAAAGTGTATTTTGGCAAAAAGAAGGGTGGTGTGCGGTCCTGAGAGAAAGGACAGCATGAGGGAGGCTCTGCCTCCTGCTATGTGGCAGTGGAGGGCCGGGGGAGGTGCTGCTGCAGCTTTTCAGTGATTCACTGCCCTGCGGTTCTGTACAGCCTTCTCAGAGAGAAACACCCACACTTAATTTCTAAAATTAAGTGCTCAATAAATTCGGCCTTGTACAAGGCACTGCTAAACTTTTTAAGCTACTGAATCTTCTCAAACATCCCTCATGTAGGTACTAATAATACCCCAGTCACAGATGAGGAAACTTAAGTCTTAGGAATTGATATACCTTGCCTGCTCAAGTAGTGGATTAGTGGTTGAGCATGGTTTCAAGCTCAGTCAATTTGACTTGCACACTGAGTCTCTTTATGACACAACACATCAGGGCCCCACTTCCTTAGAGTCTGCGTATGGTGCTTCAGCTTTAGGTGGTGCACAACCTGTACAGCAATACATGCAAGCCCTGCCTACAGACCCCCTGTTCTTAGTTACGACTCATTTCCCTGTCCATTAGACCAGACCATAAGTATAGTAGGCGTCGTTAGCACAGTGTTCCAGGAACAGCGACAGTTTTGTGGAGGAGGAAGGATGGCAGCCAAGGTCCCGAGATTAGGTAGAATTGTTAGAGAGGAAGGTAGACATTATAAATAGAAGGAAAAACCCTAGAAGACTGACTGGGCCTAGTTCACTAGGGAAAAAACGGAACTTTCAAGGATTGGTTGTGAGAATTCTCTATTGTGCATCTACCTTCTGCCTGGTACTGTGCTGGCCCTTTGCTCCCATGTCATATTTGATGCTCATTACACACCTACAAGGCAAGGAGTAACATTTACCTTGCAGAGGAGTACATCCAGGCTCAAAAAGGTTGCACAGCCTCAGTGCAAGAACGTTTACAGCCCTGCTAGTACCATCCCTGACAGGTGACAACCACAACAGGACAGGGAGTCCCTTCTTATGGCCTATCCATGTCCATTAGAGCCAAAGAAGGCCTCCTTTATGGGGTTTGGGGAAAGCTGGGTTCCCTTTGAGGAGGGGGAGATTAGTTTCGACACTTCAAGGCTCCAATGTTTTTATTTTTTGTGGGATCTTAGTTCCCTGACTAGGAACTGAACCCAGGCCCCAACAGTGAAAGTGTGGAATTCTAACCACTGGACTGCCAGGGAATTCCCTAGGCTACAGTTTTAATTGGAAATGATATTGACCCCTTATGATATAGGCTTCCCTGGTGGCTCAGAGGTTAAAGCGTCTGCCTGCAATGCGGGAGACCTGGGTTTGATCCCTGGGTTGGGAAGATCCCCTGGAGAAGGAAATGGCAACCCACTTCAGTATTCTTGCCTGGAGAATCCCAGGGATGAAGGAGCCTGGCGGGCTATAGTCCATGGGGTCACAAAGAGTCAGACACGACTGAGTGACTTCACTTCACTTCATTAACCCCTTATCACCAACTTGGTAAAAAAAAAGTCTTTTGTGTGTTGGCCCTGAAAATCATCCACTAACATTGTTTACCCTGAGTCCCTAGTGCCTTACAACTAACTTTCAGAAACACCAGGGTGAGTGAGAAGAGGATTGGGTAGAGGTTAAGCCCTGGCGTAGGTGGGCTTAACCCACCCATGACCTAGCGTGGGTCGCCAGGCCTTCTTAGCTCCTGAGCACTCTGGGGAACTAACTGGGGGATGCAAGGTTGCACATGACTTCTGCTAAGAAGGAAGCAATGAGGAATTCCCTGGTGGCCTAGTGGTTAGGATTCTGGGCTTTCACAGCTGTGACCTCAGGGTTCAATTGCTAGCGGGGGACCTGAGATCTTTCAAGCCACAGGGTGTAGCTAAAGAAAAAGGAGGAGGTAATGGCTGGAAGTTTGTGGAAAAATGGTCAGAGAATTAATTCCTTTCCTGATGAGTGGCTCAGGACTCAAAGGAGAGGACTAAGCATAAACAGACCATAATTCACTTGTTCATGTATTAATTCACTCATTGCCTTTTCTCTTTATTCACTTCATAAAAACATTTATCGCTCCATCTGCTGCTGCTGCTGCTGCTAAGTCACTTCAGTCGTGTCCGACTCTGTGCGACCCCACAGACGGCAGCCCACCAGGCTCCCCTGTCCCTGGGATTATCCAGGCAAGAACACTGGAGTGGGTTACCATTTCCTTCTCCAATGTAGGAAAGTGAAAAGTGAAAGTGAAGTCGCTCAGTCATGCCCGACTCTTCGCCACCCCGTGGACTGCAGCCTAGCAGGCTCCTCCGCCCATGGGATTTTCCAGGCAAGAGTACTGGAGTGGGTTGCCATTGCCTTCTCCGATCGCTCCATCTACTTGCCTCTATTTCCTCAATCATATTTTTGTTTCCTTACTCAGTGATCCTGTTACCCTGGCTAAAAACTATGTGGGTGACAATGGGAGGCAGCTGAGCAGACAACCAAAACACAAGGCAATAAAAGCAGATAGAAGAATGTATAAAATCTGCACGGACTTGGGACAGAGACTGGTTTATAACAGCTCAGAGGGTCAGAGGGCTTCCCTGGTGGCTCAGACAGTAAAGAATCTGCCTGCCATGTTGGGAGACCCAGGTTTGATCCTTGGGTCAGGGAAGATCCCCTGGAGAAGGGAACCCTCTCCAGTATTCTTGCCTGGAGAATTCCATGGACAGAGGAGCCTGGCAGGCTACAGTCCAAGAGGGCACAAAGAGTCGGACACAACTGAGCAGTTAACACTTCCATTTCATTTAGAGGGTCAGGGAGAATGTGGAAAGGACGTTGTGGGTCAGAAGACACTCCAGACAAAAGGAACAGCAAGGCACAGAGGTGCGAACAGCTGGTTTGCTTACAGAGAGGTGAGAACTTCAGTGTGACTGGAGCCCTGGATATGTGGAGGGGGAGGGAAGGATGAGAGATGAGGCGGAAAGTAGGTTGAGACCAGGCTGGGACAGGCTTTGAAAGGCAGGTTAAGGTTCACTGGTTTTATTCCTAAGGTCAGTGGTTGTTCTCAAAATGTGGCTCCTGAACCGGCAACATCAGCATCATCTGGGAACTTAATAAAGATGCAAATTCTCAGAGCCCAGATCTACCCAATCAGCGGGGCTCCAGGGGGGGCCCAGATGTCTGTTTCAGCAGGCCCTGAGGCGATTCCTGATGCATTTTAGTCTGGGCATCACTCTTCTAGGCACTAGGGAGTCAGGGGTGGTTTGTGAACAGGGGAGTGCCATAACAGCACTCTAAAATGGGAAGTACTCTGATAGCAGCAGGGAGGCTGCACTGAAAAGAAGGGGTGAGGGTGAACCGGCAATCGTGTGCAGAGAAACACATCTGAGATGGAGGATGTTGCAGAAACTGGCAGATGTCCTCCCAAATATATTCTCCCTTTCTTCTATAGTAATAGAACTCCTGATCTTTAGCTGGACATGTGCGTCTGAAAGACTAAATATCCTAGCTTCCTTTGCAATTAGGTATGATCATGTGATCAAGTTTTGGCTGACAGATGTGAGTGGAAGAGATGTGTGTTACTATGAGGTCTTGAGTCCCAAGGGGTGTGCCCTCCATGTTCCCTTCTCCCCATGGCTGGGATGAGGCATGGTGGCCACGCTTCTCAAAACATGTGGTCCAAGACAACATAGAAACAGGTGAGTAAAAAGACAAGAAGCTAGGGTTCCTCTTACCTGTAGTCATTGTACCAGCCTGAGACTGCTGTAACCAGATTGTTATACATTTCTATTTTAAGCCACAATTATTTTGGGTGTCTCCTAGGGAAACCAAACCTATGTTCTAGTTGATAAAGTAAGTGGCATGCCAAGCCCTCTTTTCAAAGTATACCTGCTTCCTTCTCTTCCCTTTGTCTCTTTCTTTTTCAAAAGAATTTGGGAAAACATAACTGAGGGTGTGTCTAATGAGTTTCATAAAGTTAAGCCCATCTGGTTTAATGGAGTCATGGTCATTAACCATTAGATTTAGCTCTAAGCTTCCTGGAAGCTAAGGTGAAAAATGGAAATATGATGCATCAGTCTCACAACATTTGATATCAGAGTAAAGGGCATCTCCCAGTTTTACTGACAAAAATTCTAATAATTTGTCATGCTGGTGAAATTTCTCAACTAGAGTCATATGTAGATAATATTCTCCATAAATTTGACAGGAAAAGGAGACTGAGTTTCACATGGTGATTTCTTATCACAACCTCTGATGAAAGCTCAGGACATATTGTTAAAACAACTCTGGGACAATGGTTATGCAAGGGACCCCCAAGCTAGGGTGGTGCCAAGCACAGTACATGAATTTGCTCCTCTCAACAACCCTATGTCAGAGCAGGCGATACTATTACCTTTATTTTACAGATGAGGAAACTAGGATACAGAAAGGGGAAGGGCCAGATCAGATAGCTGGTGGTGAGCCAGTGTTGTAAGCCAAGTCTTAGACCTTAGAGGCCTTATTCTAAACGTCCCTCACTGGGCTGGCCAGCACCATCACATACAAAATTGTAGGTACTGTGGGATGAGAATCAGCGAAAGGCCAAGAATATGTGCCCTAGAATGTGCCTGTGTTAGCCAAGAGAAATTAGTGAGATCTGGTAAACAGTAGATGGACCTCTGAGCCTCTAAAGATAGGCTGTTCCTGAGTGAGAAAATAGGGGTAGGCACCACAGAGGCAGAGGGAAAACCCCAAATGTGGGGCTCGACTAGAACTTGTGGGCCTTCAAGAATGGAAGGAGAAATAATATTGAAAGTGCTGTCCTTGGGGACCTAATGTCTAGAAAAGGAGAGGAAAACTCTCTTAAGTAGGCTGCAGTAACCATCAATTTACAAGCTGTGAAGTAGTACATCTGGGAGATGTACCTTCTATGTTTTAGTCATTCTCTTCGTGGTAATTTCTTCTAAATTTTGTTGTTATAAAAATATTTCTTCAAACATCTTGGAGCGTATAGCTTTGCACTGCTGCTGTTGTTGCTGCTAAGTCGCTTCAGTCGTGCCTGACTCTGTGCGACCCCATAGACAGCAGCCCACCAGGCTCCCCTGTCCCTGGGATTCTCCAGGCAAGAATACTGGAGTGGGTTGCCATTTCCTTCTCCAGTGCACGAAAGTGAAAAGTGAGAGTGAAGTAGCTCAGTCGTGCCCGACTCTTCACAACCCTGTGGACTGCAGCCTACCAGGCTCCTCCATCCATGGGATTTTCCAGCCAAGAGTACTGGAGTGGTTTGCCATTGCCCTAATTTAGGATTATTTACCTGAAATTGATTCCCAGAAGAGAAATTCCTGGGTCAAAAGGCTGGACATTATTTAAGCTTTTGATGCGCATTGCCAAATTGCTTTCCAAAAGAAAGATTTTTAGCAAGTTATTTTTCCACCAGAAATACTGAAGTACCCATTGCTCACACTAACATCAGCTATAAATGCTTTCTTCTTTTAATCTGTACTTCCTTGACTACTTTCAAGGTAGAGAATACTCCATGTTCATTGTGTCTTGTCTGTCTCCTTTGACCATTTATTGGGTTCTTAGTTATCAATTTTGTGTATTCTTTACATAATAGAAATATTAATCCATTGTCACTAAAACATTTCCTCAGTCGGAAGTTTGCCTTTTACTGTTAGCTATGCTCTTGGAATAAGGTAGAGTTTTGGGTTTGTTTGTTTCCAACAACAGAGGTTAAGAATGTTTTTATAATTGTGATGCAACTGACAAGGGCTTAATTTCCAACATATACAAACAGCTCATGCAACCCAACAACAAAAGACAATCCAATTGAAAAATGAGCAGAAGACCTAAACAGACATTTTCCCAAAAAAGAAATACAGATGGTCAACAGGCACATGAAAAGATGCTCAACATCTCTTATTATTAGAGAAATACAATAAAAACTACAAGGTACTACCTCATTCCGGTCAGAATGGCCATCATTAAAACTCTACAAATAATAAATTTTGGAGAGGATGTGGACAAAAGTGAACCTCCAAAATAAGTTGGTATAGCCACTATGGAAAAAATATGGAAGGTCCTCAGAAAACTAAAAATAGAATTACCGTAAGATGCAGAAATCCCACTCCTGAGCATATACCCAGATGAAAAGCTAATCCCAAAAGATACATGCATCCCTATGTCACCATTCACAATAGCCAAGACATGCAAACAAGCTAAATGTCCAACAACAGATGAATGGATAAAGAAGACATGGTACATATATACAATGGAATACTATTCAGCCATAAAAAAGAACAAAATAATGCTATTTGCAGCAACATGGATGCAACTAGAGATTGTTACAGTAAGTTAATTAAGACCAAGAAGTACAAATACGTATGGTATCACTTATAGGTAGAATCTAAAATATGACACAGGGAATTTCCTGGTCATTCCCTGGTCCAGCGGTTAGGAACTGGCACTTTCACTGCTGTGGTTCAGGTTCAAACCCTGGTCGGGGACTAAAATCATGCAAACTGTGCCACAGCACAGCCAATAAATAAATAAATAAAATATGACACAAACGAACCTATCTATGAAACAGAAACAGATTCACGGACACAGGGTACAGACGTGGTTGCCAAGGGGGAGGCAGGGAGGGGAAGGGTGGAGTGGAGGCTGGGGTTAGCAGATGTAAGTTATTATGTATAGAATGGATAAACAGCAAGGTCCTACTGTATAGCACAGAGAACTGTATTTAGTATCCTATGATAAAATGGATAAGAATATAAAAAGAATAATGGAAAAGGATATAAAAAAGAATATATATATATATGTGTGTATGTATACATATAAGGTTTTCCCAGTAGTCATGTGTGTATGTGAGAGTTAGACTACAAAGAAAGCTGAGTGCTGAAGAATTGATGCTTTTGAACTGTGGTGTTGGAGAAGACTCTTGAGAGTACCTTGGACTTCAAGGAGATCCAACCAGTCCATCCTAAAGGAAAAATCAGTCCTGAATATTCATTGGAAGGACTGACACTGAAGCTGAAACTCCAATACTCTGGCCACCTGATGGAAAGAGCTGACTCACTGGAAAAGACTCTGATGCTGGGAAAGATTGAAGGCAGGAGGAGAAGGGGACGACAGAGGATGAGATGGTTGGATGGCATCACCAACTCAATGGATGTAAGTTTGAGTAAGCTCCGGGAGTTGGTGATGGACAGGGAAGCCTGGCGTGCTGCAGTCCATGGGGTCGCAAAGAGTTGGACATGACTGAGCAACTGAACTGAACTAAATCACTTTGCTGTACAGCAGAAATGAACACACTGTAAATCAACTATACCTCAACAAAAAAGGTTGTTATGTTTGTACATAAGCCTGTCCATCTTTTCCTTGTGATTTCTTCCATTTTTCTCTAATCTCAGAAGACCACACATCTAACGGTTAATTTTCTGTTGGATTCAAGAACTGATGGCGATGTCTGAGCTGTTTTGTCCTTTTTCAGTTACAAAGGAGAGAAGGGAATTACTTCCTTTACTTTTTTCTTTTCTTTTTTCCATATATTTTGACTTTCCTTGACTTACTTTTTTAGTACCTTGAAATATGCTCAGTGAATATGGGGGCTCATTGGAGATGGGGGCTATAGGAGTAAATGGGTATATGTATACACATTATAAAAAGTCTGGAGGAGTAAGAAACAAAACATATTAACTTGATTTTTTTTCTGATGGGAGCAGGACTGGGATGGATTTTGGTTGTGCCTGCCCAGCACTGCTATTCCTTTGGGCAATATAGCCGTCTTCACTCCTTGAGACTCTGTTGGGGTTGCCCATGACAGTACACTTACCCTGTATAGTACCTTAATCCTCTGCCAACAGGTTCAGGGGTAAAGGCATAGGCGTGTCAGTTCAGCAGAGCCCATCATAGTCCTTCCCTGAGACTGATACACCAAACCAGGTGTAGCTCCTCTTTTGCTGGGTTCAGTTGAAAAGATGGGGCTCTCACACCATGCTTGCTTCCAGCTAGAGGAGATCACTCTGCAGAGGAAAGGAAACCAAAGTGTAAAGAAAAATCAAGACAAGGAGAGATGAGAGGAAGCAAATCCTACAAGTACTGTGTCTCCAGTTCCAGTCTCAGACGCTGAGCCATGGTGTTCTTCCTTTAGCCTTGCCTCAGCTATGTTAAGCCCTAGGTTTCTTTTTGGTGAAGCTGGCTTAACTGGGTATTCTGTCACTTGACAAGTGAAAGAATCTAACCAGTGGAAAGGAGATATAGGGAAAGGAAGTTGCCACTTAGGCCCCTATTCCCAGACAAATCAGGTCCCTTCTCTTAGCCTCTGTTTATACTAAAGTAAAAGTAAATTTTAGCTGTCATATTTTAAATCCCAATGGTATTCCAGGCACTTCACATTCATCAGCTCATAGACTTCTTGGGAGAACTCTGAGTCAGTCATCAATATTCCCATATTCCAAATGGAGAAAGTGAGACTCAGGGAGACAAAGTGTGACCCAGGTTAAGTCGTCCTAGAAACCTCAGCCATCTTCCTCTCTCACCTGTAAAATAGGCATAACAAACTGACTACCCTAGAACACAGTCTTGAGGATAAGAGAGGGAAAAGCCAGTTGAAACTGACTTGCGGTTAAGCCTCGTCCTCTCCCCATGGCTGAGACAGTAAAGAATCTGCCTGCAATGCAGGAGACCTGGCTTCCATCTCTGGGTGGGGAAGATCCCCTGAAGAAAGGAATGGCTACCAACTTCAGTATTCTTTGGAGAATTCCATGGACAGAGGAGCCTGACGGGCTACAAATCATGGGATCAAAAAGAGTCGGACACGACTGACTGAGTGACTAACGCACAACTCCCCATTTCCAGATGGAAAAAGCGGGAATTCAAAAGTTCGGGGTAGCACTCAGTCGTGATGGAGGTGGAGTCGGGGGCCTTCAGGCTGGCTCCTCTGGCTGGCTCCAGTCCAGGCCCACCCCTACTTCCTGGGAGTTGCTCCTCCCCGCCCCACCGTCTTCCCAAGGAAGGCCTTGCACAAGATGACGTCAGTCAGGTCCTTTGGCCCCCTGCCTGCCGGCCCTGAGCGGTTTCGGGCTTCCCCTCCCCAACCTGGCCCTGAGCCACGGGCCCCAGGCGCCGGCCCCATCACGTGATCCTCTTTGGCCGCCTTCCCCCAGGAGCCTGATTTAACTCTCCCTCCTCCCCCTTCCCTCCCCGCCCCAGGCCCTCCGGGCACCACACCTGTTCTGCCTGGCAGGTGTAGGGAATTAGAGCATCAGCTCTTCCTCAGAGAAGGACCTTTTAGTTTTCCCGCCAGTAGAATGAGGCCCTCAGCCTACGACTGCCTCTGTTCTCTTCATTGCTTACTTTTGCGTGGGCCTTTCCTTACGGCCCCATTCCTCCACTCCCATCAGTCTCCCAAGCCCTTCCCAGGGACTAATTCCCGGGGCTGGGTGGGGAGGGGTGGGGACTGGCCGGGAGGGGAGGAGGACAGAGCTCAACCCTAAGGAAGCTCACAGAACTGGTCTGAAAGAAACTTCTAGAGACAGGGTGGAAAAGGTCAGCTTCCGGCATCGGACAGACTTGGGTTCGAATTCAGCTCTGCTTCTGACCAATTGATTCTGAACCCTTCATCTCCCTATGCCTCAGTGGTTCCTTTTGCGAAACGGGGACCCCGGCGGGAAAGGAAAGACAGAACGAGTCCAGCGGATGCTCTGACTGAACTGAGGGGCTCCTAAGCGCGCCCACCCCGCCCCGGGCGCCCCTTCCTCAGCCCCGGAGCGGGGCCTCACCTCCCCAGTCCCTCCGCCGCAGGCTCCTCCTCCATTGACATCAGAGCCGCAGGCGGGAGGAGGGAGCCAGCGGAGCCCGAACCGAGCCCCAGTGAGAGAGCGGGCTGGCGGGCCAGGAGCGCAGCAGCGGCGGACGGCGGCCGGAGCTCGGCCCCAGCCAAGTCGGGCCTCCCAGCCAGCCCCGCGGCGGGGCAGCCGCAGGTACCGCCCCGGAGCCGCCCCGCCCACGACCCTGGGCGCCAGAGGGCGGCGGGACCCCCATCCGCTGGGTACCCTCTCCCAAAGATGGGAGGGGGTGCCTGGGCGTGCTGCACTCTACTTGGGCAGGGTAGGGCCTTTCTTCCCCAGCTCTGCCCCAGGCCCAGCAGGTGCCAGGTGGCCAGTGGGAAACTGAGCGGGTAAAAGGGGAAGGTGAGGAGGGATGTGTGTGTATGTGTCTGCCTTCAGCTGGGCCTGAGTGTGGAAGGACTGGGCATTTGGAGGTATAGATGTGTGGCGGCCGTATTGGGGTGTGCGAATGTCTTAGCACAGGCAAGTGGATCAAATGTGAAGTTGCAGGCATGTTGGTGTGTAGGGTATCCGTCTGGGTGGGGGTGTCTGGGAATCCGTGTTTTTGTTACAGACTGTATCCAAGTGTTGTGTGTGCTGGGGTCTGGCTCAACGGGTAGTAAGTCAGAGTTGGGGGGTATATAGTTGTGTCCTGAGGATGTTTGGAGTTAGATGTATAAGGATTTGGAGTTTAAGAGCTTCTAGAGTGTATAGGAGGGCTTCTGTGGTAGCTTAGTGGTAAAGAATTTGCCTGCCAAGCAGGAGACACAGGATCGATCCCTGGGTGGGAAGAATCCCCTGGAAAAGGAAATGGCAACCCACTCAAGTATTCTTGGCTGGGAAATCCCATGGAGAGAGGAGCCTGGTGGGCTACAGTCCATGGGGTCACAAGAGTCAGACATGATTTGAGCCACTGAACAGGGTGTGCAGGAGCTGCAGGGTGACAGGTGTGCGGAATCCAGGATGTCTGGTATACAGGTGAGGTAGGTATGTGTGTGTATCTGTTCTGTCTGGGTGTCATCTTGTCCTGGTGTGTGTGGATGTGTTTTGGGGTGTGGGAAGGATGTCTGGGTGTGAGGGTGTCTGGGGGGGGGTGAGTTGATGTGGGCTGATGTCTAGGTGTACATGTGTGATCAGAGACTCATCTGGAGATGGATTGTGTGGATCTGGGGGCAGGTGTCTGGTTTCAGGGTTGTGGGTGGGTCTTGGTGCAGGGATATGTATGGAACTGTGAGGTTTTTTTTTTTTCGGCCAGGCCTCCAAATGGATTTTAAAATCCTGCCCTCTGAAGCTTACCATCAAGTCTCTTTTCCTAGAAGTTTCTGCCCCTGGGATGGGTGGTCAGGCCCCCTGGAACATAGTCTCATCCAGATTGGACTCTCATACCATGGGCTCTAGTTAGGGCACCTTCCCCTCTTTTTCCAGCAGAAGAAACAGAGAAGGAAAGTGCCCTCTCTGAGGTCACACAGCACACTGGGCTGAGTTTTGACCTCCCTTTCCGTGGGCTTATGATGGCATTGAGAGGCTGTGTTTTCTGGATGGGTCCTAATCTGCCTGCAGTGCCCTCCAAGGCCTTTGCTTTCAGTGAGCCTAGCTGGGGCCTCATTGGGCAGCTATCCATCTCCAACCAAATCCTATCCATCTCCAACTTCAGCTCCCCATTCCCCATCTGATAACTGGGGAGAGAGTGCTTACCCGCTACTGCTGGTTGTGACAGAGGGCTCAAGAGAGTAAAAGTATAGGCTGGATCAGGCTGAGATGAAGCCAGTAGGGGACAGGTTAGGGGGGGACCCTTTCTCAGGCTGCTGGGACCCAGATGGGGAGTCAGGACTGAGAGGGGTAACGGGAGGCCTGGGCAACTCCAGCTGTGCCTGCTGTTGCTGTGGTAACAGTGCAGAAGGAGCTATTTAAAAACGTGGCTGAGATATTGCTGGAAGCCCAGGCTGCCGGAAACCTGATTTCCGAGAGGCTTGGCAAGGGAGGAGGAGGAGGGAGAGGAGACACCCCAGAGATTCCCAGGGTGGGGCAGCGACATTGCCAGTTCTGGGGACAGGGGATTCTCCGGGGCTGTGTGTTTCTACAAATTGTTCTGGGGTCTTCTTTGCTGTCCTCCTAGAGTTCAGTATCCCCTCGTGTGTTTGGATTTAGAGAGGGAGAAATTGGGAGGTGAGCTGAATGAATGAATGAGTGACTTTATTGAATAAAGAATTTTGCTGCCACCTGAAGGATTTTCCTCTAGGCTTAAGGATATAATGAATGGATGTTGCTGAATGAACAAATGGCCTGTGAATGAATGTTGGATGATTTTGTCAAATGAATGAATCAAGGATGAATAACTGCGTGCTCAATGGGGCCTTCACTAAGTTCCCACAAAAAAGTCTGAGCCCTGCTGAGTCTTCTTCGATTCCCTTTCCCAGGAGCCCTGGCTGTGGCCGGGGGGCAGTGGGCCATGCCGGGGGCAGTGGAAGGCCCCAGCTGGAAGCAGGCAGAGGACATTAGAGACATTTACGACTTCCGAGATGTTCTGGGAACGTGAGTCTCTGTGGCAGGAGAGAAGGGGGAGCAGTCCCTGAGCTGGGGGGTAGGGTGCGGAGGGTCCTCACTCGTGGGCCTGCCTGGCTAGGGAGGCTGGGTCCAGGGTGGTGCTTCCTCTGGCCAGTTGATCACTGCTTCCTGTTTCCTACATCCCAGGCCCTGTGGTGGCCTTGTATGGCCCGAGTGGCCCGGAGTTTTCACTTCTGGCTGACAGGGGGTGGAACAGAGGCTGTTCTTGCTCTGGGTTCCTGTGACAAGAAAGTAGGCGAGAATGAAGGAGCCAGTTTTTTAAACTGACTGCCAAGAACTGGGGGTTCTGGCCTAGGTTTTGGAACTGAAGCTGGGCATGGCTCTGTTCTCCATGGTGAGAATCCAAAAATAACTCAAACCTGATCTCTGCCCCTCAAGTTGATCCCAAAGCTGTGAGGGAGACAGACCCACGGAAAATGACAACCGGGTGTGTGCTGTGCTCTAGCTAAGTTCGCAAAAGAGGACTTGTTGAGCCCAGAGAGCAGCGGCTTCCGTGTGGGGAATAACTTTCTGGAGAAGGGGGCATTAGAGCTGGGGATTGAAGGATGGGTAGGAGAGTACTTGTCAGACAGGGAGAAGGCATTCCAGGCAGGAGGAATGGCATAAACAAAGGCTCAGAGGTATGTTATGTGTGGAAAGAGACAGAGTCTGGTGGAGCTTATAATCAGAGGCTGGGGGGAAGACACTGAGGAAAGAGAGGAACAGGTCAGGTAAGGCCTCGAAGCCAAGCTATAGAGGCTGGAAGTAATCTCATGAGCCACAGGATAACATTTAAGACTTTGTGGCAGATTTGCAATTCAGGATAGTCATTCTGGCCACAGTATAGAGGGTACATTGAAGAGGGACAAGACTGGAAGCCTGCAATGAGGCTATTGTAGTCACTAGTTAGTCTGATGATTGAGATGTCACCATGAGATGCTGTTCATTGACTATGACTTATTATCCCAGGAAAAGCAAATAGTTCTAGAGAGCACTAGTCAACACTCATTCCTTAACCAGTGAACTTTAGTGAAAATGAGTATGCTCCTTTTTAAGACTTCAAAAGCACTGCTTCTCAAACTTCAGTGAGCATACACATCACCTGTTGCTCAGTCTCTAAGTCATGTCCGATTCTTTGTGACCCTATATGGACTGTATGTAGCCTGCCAGGCTCCTCTGTCCTCCACTATCTCCTGGAGTTTGCTCATATTCACCTCCATTGAGTTGGTGATGTTGTCGAACCATCTCATCCTCCGCTGCCCCCTTCTCCTTTTGCCTTCAATCCTTTCCCAGCATCAGGGTCTTTTCCAGTGAGTTGGCTCTTTGCATTAGGTGGCCTAAGTATTGGATCTGGTTAAAATGCAGCTTCTGATTTTAGTAGGTCTAAGGTGGGGCCCAAGATTCCACAGTTCTGAAAAGCTACCAGGTGATGTTGATGTTCTTCATGGTTCTAAAGGGTGTTAAATAAGCCATGACTCAAATTGGCTTTTGCAGAAAAAGGAATGAATCAGTCATGCACATAATCAAAAAGCCTAGGGAGTAAACTTCAGGTATGGAATACAGGGGCTCACATGATATTATTAGGAAACTGTCTTTGACTGTTTCTCTGCTCTGATTTCCTTTGTGTTGGTTTCATTCTCAAGCAGGCTCTCCCCAAGTGGTGGCAAAGATGACCACCATTAGCTCCAGGCTTACATCCTACCAACTTAGCAGGAAAGAACACCTCATTCTCAAAGTGCCAGTAACCTGGCTTACATCACATCACAGGACCCAGTTACTGTGGCCAGGGAAAAGACAACTCTGATTGGCTAGGCTGGGGCACCTCTGGCACCAGAGGTGAACGGGTAATAAAGGGAGGCTCATTCCACCTCCTTGTCCTGGGGATGGTCATGTAACCCATAGGGGGATGGAGAGGCTGGAGGCAAGCTGAGGTTCCTGCTCTCCATCTCATGAAGCCCCTCTCCCCACAGAGGAGCCTTCTCTGAGGTCATCCTGGCAGAAGATAAGAGGACTCAGAAGCTGGTAGCCATCAAATGTATCGCCAAGAAGGCTCTGGAGGGCAAGGAGGGCAGCATGGAGAACGAGATCGCTGTCCTACACAAGTGCGTGGAGCAAATTCTGTTCCTGCTGTGGGTTAACCCTGCCTTGACCCGTCCCACTCCCCTCCTCTCTCTGCTTTGGGCAAATCACCTAACCTCTCTGAGCCTCAAGCTGCTCATTTGTAAATGGGGGTAATTATCTTCACTTGGTAGGATGTAGGGGGGATTAGAGGTCCTTTACTTCAAGTGCCTGGCATGAGAGCAAACACGACTGATGTGATTAACATGCCACTGCTTCTTTACAATGGTTTAATGTCCAGTCATATCTAAAGGTCAATCCTTGAACCCATGTATCTCTGCTGATGCTATCTCTAGACCTACCTCAAGTTGCCCCACGTATTACACCACCTCACAAGTTTAAAAACACCTATCTGCTGATACCCTGACAACAACCAGATGGTCTCTGAACTCCTCATGCTGATGGGAAACCTGCTGTTCCCACTGGAAAGGTCATATAGAATCTCTACTTCGAGCCTCCCACCGGAGCTTTCTCACCACCCTGAGCAGGGACGAAATAATCATTTCTACCACTGGGTCGGGAAGACTGAGGCCCAGAGAGGACAAAGGACTTGCCTAAGGTCACACAGCAAGTCTGTGGCAGAGCCAAGCCTTCCATCAAATTCACTCACCATCATTGGTTCATTTCTGGAGTGTTTACTGTGTGCCAGGCACTGTGCCAAGATTCTTCCCTTCATTTCTTCATGTGATCCTCACCTCAGTACTTGGAGGGAAGTACTATCACTGGCTTCATATTACAGATTTTAAAAAACTGAGGTCTGGAGAGGTTACTCAATTCAGTGAATATTAGTGAGTATTCAGTCTGCACTAGGTGTGGAGGAACAGTGGTCAGCAAGATAAAGCTGCCGGTCTTGTAGAGATGACATGCTGGTGGGAGAGGCTGGCAAATTTATAAACCCAGACAAGTGTTAAAATCCTATAGTAGTCAGCACTGTGAGGTGAGACTTGCCCTCAACAGCACATGGCAGAGGCAGATGAGGACTCAGGTCTGTGAGATGCCAGAGCCCAGTGTTAACCTCCGTGACACTATAACACATCATGGTAAAGCAGCTTTTCCCTTTGGGACCCAGATCTTTGGCTCATCCTGCCCTGGTTTGCAGGCAGTGCTTCCTTAAGATGAGGATAGGGAGGTGGCTGAACTGTCCTCGGCTCTGAACCACCTCATTTCTCCTTTCAGGATCAAGCACCCCAACATTGTAGCCCTGGATGACATCTACGAGAGTGGGGGACACCTCTATCTCATCATGCAGCTGTGAGTGGCCTTGTGTCAACCCCTTTCTCACACCCGTCCCTGCTGCCCCCTCCCTGGTCTCTCTGCATCCACTGCTCTCTTGGCCAGACTGCCCTGTCCCTGGCTGCAGGGTGTCAGGCGGTGAGCTGTTTGACCGAATTGTGGAAAAAGGCTTCTACACAGAACGGGATGCCAGCCGCCTCATCTTCCAGGTGCTGGATGCCGTCAAGTACCTACATGACCTGGGCATCGTACACCGAGACCTCAAGGTGGGTATGAAGATGTGTGGGAAGCTAGGGCACCCAAGAGTGGGGCCTCTGCAAACTCCCCACTGTGACCTTGGGTACCTCTCACCCCCTTGCTCAGCCTTGCCTTTCTGTCTGACCTCTTAAGCCCTAAACTGCTTCCTCCCCATTCCAGTTCTGAAACTCAAATGAACACAAAGGTGATTATCTCAGTCACATCTTAGGTTTTTTCTGAGAATAAAACTCCCACTTGCTCTTTGGAGAAAACTTGGATGACAGCAAAACACAAAGACAGCCAGAAACCCCCAAAGCCCTGTACCTCAGAGATGATGATGAGGTGCATGTTTGGTGGTACATCACACTCTGTTTTAGGAGGAGAGCACTGGGGTGAAATAGAGCTGACTTTGAATTCTGGCCTAGCCACTCCCTAACTATAGATCCCCAACTGCAAGTCACTTTGCCTCTCAAGGCATCCGTTTACTCATCTGTAAAGAGGGATTATTCACAGTGGCCTGGCAGGGATGTGGTAAGGATGAACTGAAATGAAGCACAGCACAGGATCTGGCACACAGTAGGTGCTCAAAAATTCTTCAGGGCTTCACAATACATACCTGAGGTTTATAGGAGATCCCCACCCCCCCTCCATACTCCTGAGGTCCTTGTCCTTTTTGGAACTTCTAACTTCCTTGAGAACTTCCCTGAGTTTCTTGTGCCTCCAACCAAGATGGTAGCTGTAAAACTACAGTGGCTTTTGGGGAGGGGGGCTCATTGGGGTGTTTATGGAGGCAGAAGCTTCTGTTAGCCTCTGGCCATTTCCAACTTTCCTTTTCCTCCCTCCCGCCCTCCAAGCCAGAGAATCTGCTGTACTACAGCCTGGATGAAGACTCTAAGATCATGATCTCCGACTTTGGCCTCTCCAAGATGGAAGACCCCAGCAGTGTGCTCTCCACGGCCTGTGGAACCCCAGGATACGTGGGTGCGGAGGGCCCTGGTCTGGCGCTGTGGGCAGGGAAGAAGCGGGAGCTGCCGGGCAGAGATTTGTCAACACTGTGTCCCCTTCCCTCCATAGCCCCTGAGGTGCTGGCCCAGAAGCCCTACAGCAAGGCCGTGGATTGCTGGTCCATCGGGGTCATCGCCTATATCCTGTGAGTGGGGGCCTGGCTGTTATGGATGTGGCTCTGGACTTCTCTCCCCTACTTTGCTCTCTTTTTCCTCTGTGCTATTTCTTCCTTCCTGCCATCCATATTTATCTCTACCAGTTAATGACTGTATTATTTCACTCAATAGAGACTAGGTTTCTGACCACTGTGGCCAAGCCCCGAGGATTTAGCAGAGAACAAAAAACGACAAAGTGCTCGCCCTCAGGGAGCAGACATGCTAGTAGCAGAGGAGACAGAAAATAAACAAGTAAATAAACCTGTAAAATAATGGCAGGTGGTGAAACATGTATGAAGAAAAATCAAGCAAGGTAGGGAGATGGGATGGATGCTGTTTTAGATAAGGAGGTCAGGAGCCGCTCTGAGGAGGTGGCATGAGTGGCATCCAGAATGAAGTGAGGGAGCCAGACACTCAAAGTGTTCGGGGAGAGTGGCTTAGAGAGAGCACAGAGCAAGCGCAAAGGCCCTGAGGAACGACAGATGGTGGCACAATACAGAATAGAAAGCTGGTGGAGTCGGACAGGAGTGAGCAAGGCAGAAAGCTAGGTTTCCCCACTTTGTAGAAGGGGAACTCCTTCCTTGGGGTCCTGTCTGAACCTCAACATCGCACCAAAGCTCCCTCTGGAAGCCAGTGTGTACACTGACGGTAGAAATGAGAATGAGTTTCTCCCTGCCCAGGCTCTGTGGTTATCCTCCCTTCTATGACGAGAATGATGCCAAACTCTTTGAACAGATTTTGAAGGCCGAGTACGAGTTTGACTCTCCTTACTGGGACGACATCTCTGACTCTGGTATTTGGGGCTTTGCTTTCATCCCCTGATCCTACCTCCAGTCCCTGCTTCATCTGCTTGGGTGGGGGGGAGTGGGGGTTGCAGAATGGGGGTTAGGGAAGGTCTCTTCACTTCACCAGATTCCCCAGCCCCAGATTAAGCACTGTCTTTAAGACCAGACACCTCACCCTGGGTGCTTTTCTCTGCCTGGCCCCTGATCAGACATAGTATATTTCAGACTACCTCCCCACACTGACTTCCTAGTACCTAAAACAACACCACTAATGTTTTCATCTGTCCTTTTGGGCCTCCAGTTAGGCAGCAAAGCTGTGAAGGCATTATTGATCATTTACATGTCAGTGTGAATCTTCTCTAAGAACAAGTTATTCTTAAGGGAGAAAGCTGGAGAGCTGGGTTGGGTCGGGGGACTTAGAGAAAGAGTACAGGTGGTGTGGGGCAGTGCATGGACAGATCTGGCTTTGATGCCAGGCCAGACCTGAGGGGGTGGGTTCTATCTTGGGGGTGTTCTCAGGCACCGCCATGCTGTCTTTGCTCTTGTCTGGGGGGCTCAGCCAAAGACTTCATCCGGCACTTGATGGAGAAGGATCCAGAGAAGAGGTTCACCTGTGAGCAGGCCTTGCAGCACCCCTGGTGAGAGCTCCCACAAGCCTTGGGCTAGGATGGGGTCTGGGGCCCCTAGGCCTGCCTCTTCCTTCACCGACAGCCCTTTATACACACCTGTCCTAGGATTGCAGGAGATACTGCCCTAGATAAGAATATTCACCAGTCTGTGAGCGAGCAGATCAAGAAGAACTTTGCCAAAAGCAAGTGGAAGGTGAGCCCACGACCCCCATCTAGCCTCCAGCTCACACCAAGTGGGGCACACAGTAAATGCTCAGGGATGCTTACTGAAGGGTCTCATTCATTCATGCAATGCTGTGACACCTACTTTATGCCAGTGATGGTCCCTGATCTTCAAGACCAGAGGGAGAACAGTGTATTCTTCTCAAGGAGACATAATCCAAGTTATGGTGTCCTGGAAGGGGCCTAAAGTGGTCATGGCCTGAGACTGGTCAGGCCTGAGAGCTGAGTAGGAATTAGTCTAGCACAGCAGGATAAGGTCTGAGGCCGAGGGAACCAGGGTGCAAAGGCCCAGGAGAAGAGAGTATAGCCATCTGGGCAGTGCCTGGCAGGACTGAAGGGGCTGCAGGCAGGAAACTGGGCTGAAGACAGGTTGAGGCCAGGCTGCCTGGGGGCTTGGGTCCCACAGTAGAGCACTGACTTGATGGTGAGGATGCTGAGGAGCTCCGGCAGGATTTTCAGCTGAAACCTGACCTTTACAAGGGGCTCTCAAGATGCTTAAAGGCAGAGTGAAGGATGGGAGACCCTTTAGGGGACTATGGCAGAGATGCGGTCAGGAGACAGTGAGGGCTTGAATCAGAGCAGTGACAGTGCGAACAGAGAACACTGGACCAGGAGTTGTTTGGGAGGCAGAACCGACAAGAAGTGATGTTAGAATGGATACTGGAAGAGAGCGGAGATGACCAGGGCTCGCCCAAGACTTTGGTTGGGGACAAAGTGGATGATGGTGCCATCACTTAGATGGAGATCCTGGGGCCAGAAACTTGTTTTGGGGGAGATTTTGATTTAGGACATGGTAAATTCGAGGGGCATTTCAGTGGACAGGTTGAATAGAGAATGATACACATACAGCTGTGCAAGTCATTTAACCTCTCTGTGCCTGTTTTCCTCCTTTGACAATGCTGACACTAATACTGCCCACCTCAAAGACTTTCAGGAAGATTAAATGATCTATTATGATAAGTGTTTAGAACACTACCTGACACACAATGCTATACAAAGTGTTTACTATTATGTGAATGTGAATTATATGAAAAATTATACGTCTTCATATATTTTATACGTGTGTATGTGTGTGTAACTATATAATGTGACTGAATATAATTTAATGAAGTCTTGTAGAGGTTTCAGGGGGTTTTGGGGATCAACCAATATCACTTGAATGAAAATAACAGAACTGCTGTTAAGAATTCTACCACCAGACCCTGCCCCACGATCTCCTACTCTCTCAAAAGTCCCTTCTTCTGCCTTTCTCCACAGCAAGCCTTCAATGCCACAGCCGTGGTGCGGCACATGAGGAAGCTACAGCTGGGCACCAGCCAGGAGGGGCAGGGACAGACAGCGGGTCGTGGGGAGCTCCTGGCACCAGCAGCCGGGGGTGAGAAGAGGGCTCTGTGCAAGGGCATGGGAGGTCCGTGGAGAGTGGCCCAGGCTGGAGTGGAGGGTCTGCTCCTGTGATCAGCTCTGCTCTCTCTTCCCATGTAGGGCCGGTGGCTGGCTGCTGCTGTCGTGACTGCTGTGTGGAGGCCAGCCCAGAACTGTCCCCCTCTCTGCACCCCCAGCTCTAGGGGCCTGGATCCAGGGTCAGGATCTGCTATGCAGGAAGGGTTGGGGATGGCCTACTCTCCCTCCCTCCCTGAACTGGGGAGGTACCCTGCCCCACCCCCTCCACACCCCTTTCCGTATCACCCCTCCACTGCATTTTCCATACAAATATTTCTATTTTATTGTTCCTTCTTACAATAAAGATAAGAGATTAAAACCACAGGCAGCTCTGTCTCCTCAGACAACCTATACCCCACATGGTTATGCAAACTGCTTGATTTGAGGGTGCCTGGCCCCTGAGACAGCTGTAGGAAGTCCCCTTTCCAACATGAGACTGGACGGGGGAGAGTAGGAGGGAGCAGTAGGGAGGGGTGTTTGGGGAATCCCTTTCTCTGTGCCCCCACCTAGCCTTCCGGCCCTGTGCACCTTTTTCTGCGCTTTGCTGGTGGCTCCTGAGCTCGCTGGAGTTGGCGCAAGTCAGCGCTGAACAGCACCTGGGGAAGAGGGGCGGGAGTCTGAGTGGGGAGAGGGCACACTGCGGTCAGGACTGGTGGGGCAGTGTGGGGAGCTGTAAGGGCTCATGGGTGGCAGGGCTGGGGTAGAGAGTCCTTTAGGCTCGACTGGGACAGCAATGGAGGCAGAAGAAAATAGGTCAGGGCCACGGAGAAGTCCTATGGGGTCTGGGCTGGAGTTGGAGGGGAAGCCTAGGTACACTCACTGCTTGGGCCCAGCCAGCATAAGGTCCCCACAGGTTCCGGAAAAAGTTACCTAAACAACAACAACAACAAAAATTACCTAAACCAGAAGTGGTGAGGTGATGTTAAATGGCCCCTTGTGCTCTCTATCCACAAGGATGGGGTTTTAGGGAGACTGTATTTCTACCACCTCAGCCCACACATACCAGCCCTGACATCCCACTCTCTCTCCTTACCCAGTTCCTTGTTGGCCTGGGGGCTCGGGCCCTTGGCCTGGCTGGTGGTGGGGTGCCAGCTGTAGTCACGCTGGGCAATCTGCCACACGTGGACATCCACCGGCACAGCCTGGGGTTTGTCTAGTGCCATTAGGCAGATGCAGTCAGCCACCTTTGACAGACAAAGAGTAAGCCACAGTAAGCCACAAAGGAATGAATGGCAGGGTCCAGTCAGCAACCTGCTTCTAGTCCCAAAGCCAAATGCTTCCTTCTCCACTCTGAGGACACTCTTACTGTATTTTCTATTAATAATTTAAAAAACAGCTGTGACGAGAGTGCTACTGGGTAAACATCTTATGTGTGCCAGTTTCATCATAACCTGAAAAGAAGGTTTATTGTAGACAAGAAAACAAGTCCTGAAGGTGAAGTGATTTGGACAAAGTTACACAGATAGGGAGACTCAGAACCAAGATTTAATGTTAGGCTGGAGTTCAGAGCCCATTAAAAAGAGTAATTTAAATAAAAACTTATTTTTAAAGTACAGAGAAATATACAAAATAAAACAATAAATACCAAATTCCCAATCATCTTTCTGATACCTAACCATTCTTGATATTAAACAAGAAGGTCTATTATCCTTTAATAAAAAAAATTAAAAAACCCAAAATTCTGTAAAGCAATTTTCCTTTAATAAAATTTTTTTAAAAGTTCTGTAAGTACATATAATTTTAAGGGAAGAACAAAATGAAAAGTGGAAAGCTTCCCTGGTGATCCAGTGGTTAAGACTCTGAGCTCCCAATGCAGGGGGAATGGGTTCAATCCCTGGTCAGGGAACTAAGATCTTGCATGTCACACAGTACGGTGTTTTTTAAAAAAAAAGTTGGAAACATCTTATTTGTCTTCCAAAAGGTAACCACTATTGAGTTCCCTATGATTCCTTCCAGAAGTTTCTGCACACATACAGCAGTGTACGTATGTACCTGAACAAATAGTTTTTCTAAAAATGCATTCAAAGAGCAATGTCTTTTATACACTTTCTGCATTCTACATTTTCTCTAATAAAACATCTGCTGGTATCCTTTCTCCCTCCCACTCTGCCTCCAGAAGCCAAGCCCACACCCAGCTCTCAGGACTGCCTTGTTAGTCTCCTCCTCTGCTACTCTCTGCATGGGGAGTGAGAGTAGCTTCTACCTGCCCCCCTCCCAGCGCCAGGCCTCACCTTGGTGCCTACTCCAGGCAGGGTGCAGAGGGCCTTGTGAGCCTCCTCATAGGGGGCCTTGCGCAGCTGCTGCAGCCAGGGAAGTCCACCCCGTTCTTCCAGGATGGCTCGGGCACTGGCACTCACAAAGCGGGCACGGTACCCCAGGCCCAGATTCCTGAGCTGAGCTTCCACCTCTGGCCCTGTGGGGGAGTGAGGAGGAGAACAGGGGTCAGACATTCTCAAATCCTTCCTGTCACCAGGCTAGTGTGTGAGCCCTGTAAATGACACATATGCTTTTCCTAAGTACCCTTCTCCTACCTTGCCATCCTCTGGGAGACCCCAGGACACTTGCATATACAAAGGAAAGAGTGAAGCCTGGGTTCTGCCCCTCTACAAATGTTTTCTGAGCACTATGTGCTGTGCACTGGAGGAGGGATTGAGAAGGACTTGCTAGTGGAAGAACTCCTCAGTTGAGTTCTTTAACCTTTCCAAAGGGTGTGAATTTATGAATTCACATTCATGATCTAAAATAATACATAGGGCTTCCCTGGTGGTCTAGTGGTTGAGTCTACCTGCCAATGCAGGGGACATGGGTTCAACCCCTGGTCCTAAAAGATCTCACATGCCTCAGAGGAATTAAACCTGTGTGCCACACGACTGAGCCCGTGCTCTAGAGCTGCAGCTACTGAAGTCCACGAGTCCTAGAGCCTGTGCTCCACAATAAGAGAAGCCACCGCAATGAGAAGCCCAACCACCCCAATGAAGAGTAGGCCCTGCTTGCCACAACTAGAGAAAGCCCATGCATAGCAATGAAGACCCAGAGCAGACAAATAATCTAAAAAATAAATAAAGTAACAGTCATAATAACAGTAGCAGTTTCTATTACATGCTTTTCTCAAGGGCCTTGATGACAATACTACTGTTCTTCCCACTTTACAGATGAAGAAAATGAGTGCTTAGAGGAGGTTAAGTAACTTGCTCAAGAAAGGACAGAGATGGGACCTTGCACTGAGGTCTAGGACACCAAGCCGGTGCTCTTAACCCACTGCACTGCACTACCTCACGACTGCCTTATTCATGCCTCAAACCCTTCTGGATAGAAACTGTCATTCCTATTCCACAAACAAGAGAAGCTTGGAGAAGTGAATGAATTCCCAGAGGTATTATGACTACTAAGCTGGGAGCTGAGACCCAAGATGGGTTTTCTAAGCACCCAAAACATTCTGTTTTCTCTAGCGGGCGCTGCATCTTTGCTATGCAGGCACTAAGCACTTTTTCCAGCTTGTTCTCACATCTGCCAACTGATGTACTTGCCTCTGTAAAATACATCCCTCACAGAGCTCCCATGAAGAACATGTGTGTTTTTGGATGCAGAATTGTTGGGTTCACAGCAGAGATAACAATTTGAATTTTCTGCTTACTTCCTATATGCCAAACACTATGCTAGGTGCACCGTGTGCATTCTTTTACTCAACCCTCTTGAAACTCTGACAGGTTGGAGCTATTGTTATCCCATTCAATGGATTAAGAACCTGAAGCACAGAGAGGCTACATAATGAGCTCAAGGTCATATAGACAGAAGTCAAGTGCCAGAGTTGAAATTCAGTCCCAGGGAGGCTATCTCTAGAACATGTATCTTAAGCCCAAACTAGTGTACACAGTATACAGATGTCTTCTGATGAGCCATTGAACTCATGGGCAAAAAGCACAGACCACTGAAGTGCTGACAATTCAGGGACAAGGAAGAGGAGGTATAACTGGGGCTGACCAGACCAGGCAGGGTGGTTCTGGGTGAGAGCAGTATTTAAAAAGGCAGAAAGCGTTTAGATGGAAGAAAGGCATCAGGGGAGAACTCAACAGACCCTGAAAGCGGTTGTAAGGCCTGGAGCCAGGGACCCAGCTACTCACCAGACAGGGCCTGCAAGCTGGGGAAGCCATGGTAGGTGACATCATCAAGCTGGATGAGCCGAGGTCCAAAGGTCTGGCAGAGCCGTTCCACTATGCCAGTGATGCGAGCAATGTTGTTGTTGGAGGAACAGATGAAAGAGAAAAGGCATTCGATGGGGTCCAGTTGCAGGAGTCGCACACCTGGGGACCAGAAAGGTAGGGAAATGAGAAATCACCTGCTGTTGGTAGTGACCTCTTCTTACCCTCAGATCCTAGGCTCCAATGGGATCCTAGGGGAATAAGGGACAGTGTTGTTAAAGACAGTAACACTGGAGCTCTCATTCTTTGTAGCACCTTGTGAGGTTTGTGTTATCCCATTCCACAGACAAATAACGCACAACGTAAGCACTACAAGGTTGGGGATTTGTTTCGTTCACTGTGGTATTCCCAGTCACATAGATGATGCTCTGCAACATTTACAGAATGAACGATGTCACCAGCCCCAGATCACACAGCCAGGATTTGGCTCAATATCCCTGTCACTTCACTATGGTGGCCAGCAGGACATTAACAGTAGTAATAATAATTACTGTGTGTCAGGCACTATTCTAGGCACTTTATATGTATTATCTTCTTTAATCCTCATAAAATTCTCAGATAAATATAATCTCTTTACAGATGGTGAAACCGAGTAACTTAACCAAATCACAAGCAACCCAACCTCTGCCTCAGGCTCTGTACTCACCCTTGAATTTCTGAGCCACCTCTTTAAAGTGGGGGTCCACGGAACTCCAATGGTGATACAGTGGAGCAAGGCTGACATCCAGCTGGAAGTACTGTTGCACGGCCTTTAGCTCTTCCAGTGTGGGCCTGCCAACCCTGCCCTTGTCCCCTCGGTACACAGTGCAGTAGAGATGCTCCTCAGTCTGGGTCAGGGTCCATACCTGGTCGGCCAGGACGCCACTCCAGTGCGCAGGGCTTTGCTCCCTCCACCTGCGCTCCCAGGCATATGGCAGCCCTAGCACTCAATGCCCCTTTCTGCACCCTTTGGGGCCCTCCTATCCTATAACTGCTTCACATACAAAACTGACTCACGAACTGCAAAACACAAGTGCTTTCTTTTACACCAATTATACTATGTAATTCTTGCAACAGCACCGCGCAGGCTTTTCCACCTTATAAAGGAGTTAACAGGATCACCACTCGTGCTTCGGTCTCTTTGGTACCCTTCCTTCACCCCCAACGTTCCTTTGCACCCAGGGCCTGCGGTGCTGAGGAGCCAAGACTCAGGGTCACTCACCGGAAAGACTGTCCAGAAGCCAGAACCAGGTCCAGGCGCAGCTCAGAGCGTGGACAGGGGATGGAGGCCCATAGGGCCGGGAAGGAGGCTAGAGTGCGATGGCCCATGCTACCCAGCAGAAGGGAGACCACTGACATTTCCAGTCAGTCCCCGCCCCGCGACGGTCCTGCCCACTCGGCAGGGGCTCTACCTGTCAAAAGACCTGGCCCCACAGACCACGCCCCTCAAGGCCTCACCCACCAAATCCTAGCCTCTTAATTTAAGGCCCGCAGTTTTATTTAATTTCTCCACTCCCCGCAGGCCCTGCTCTCTCAACGCTTTTTCCCTTTCACTCTGTCTTGACCCTCCCGCACTTCATAGCCTTTGGGCACGCAAACCCAGCCCCTGAAGCTACCAAGACTTTGTGAAGCGCGCGCTTGCGCGCTCTTCCGCTGTCTCTGGGGGCCGACCTCTCTCTCGCCGGAAGGAGGGCTCAGGCCAGGCTAATTGGACCCAGAGGTAACCAATCCGCAGAGAGTTGGGAGGCACCAATGAGAATCGGGCGTGGAGGGGAGGGGGCGGGCCTTTCTAGGCGCCGCAGCGGTTGGCGCGAGCTGGGCTCGCTGCCCGCTGTTGGCCTTTCCTCTGTGGGGTTTGTCTGCACTCGGCACGCCGGCGCGTCCCATCCCTGCGCTCCGCTGCCAAGACGCACAGTGCGCCCTCAAGCCACAGTCCTCACCGCCTGCTTTCCTCAGAGCCCTGCGATGCCTCAGGGCCTGTCTGCCCGCAGAACCAAGTGCTGTCCCCCGGCATCCTTGGGGCCTTTCTCAACGAGCCTCTTCGGGCTGATCCTCACCTTCATCAGCCTGGCTACCCTGAACTCCTCCCTCACCGAGAATCGTGCCCGGATCGCAGCTCCGGGCCAGCCGAGCCCGAGATGTCTCTACAGCGTCTGGATCCCGAGAAATCTGCCTACTCCCTCGCTCTCTGAGTTTCTGCCCTCCAAGGGCTTGTCCCAGAGCCTCGACACCGAGCAACCTTAGGCCTCACTGACTTCCTCATCTGAGGCCTGCCTCCTGGGATTCTGCGCAGACTGCCCCATCTGGCGTCACCCGCCACCTGAAAGCCCTACCGAAAGGGGCCTCTGTGAGCCTCCAGAGAGGCCTTAGGACCACCAACTCTGTGGCCCCAGGGCAGCCCCGTTGCCAGGGCCGGCTGCCTAGTCCAGGGAAGATGTGGCAAAACCTCCCTCCTGGAGAAAGACACAAAAACCAGAGACAAGAACTGTGTTTCGACGGTTTCTCCCCTTCTAGCATAGTGACTCTTGGTTACTGTATCTCAATGATCAGTCTGCAGATTCCTTAAGGGACAGACTGGCAGCTGATTTGTCTGTCTCTCCCACACAGTATCTAGCAGAGGGCTGTAAACCTGGGGGCATTTCAGCCCACTGCTCAGTAGTCACAAGACCCTGGGGCTGCTTCCTGTGCTACTCTCTTCCGTGGGACACCAGCCCTCAGATGCCTAGCACTGAAGAGGGCATTCCTCCAGTAAATGTTTCAGTCTGAAGAGGTGTCAAGGTGGGGAATGAATGAAGTGTCACTCCATATTCCTGCCTAGTCCCTAGCTAAACAGGGGAAGGTCACAGCTATATTGACTCTGAATAAGTATTTGGACCATCCAACTGGCAAAGGACTTGAAGCATCTGCAGTTCAAGAAGGCATGGGCACTAAACTCTTTCCTTCCAGCAGATTGGCATACTGGTTACAGAACCTGCTTTGCAGACAGGCTTTTATTCAAATTCTAGCTCTGCAACTTCCTAGTTGTGGGAACTTAGGCAAGTTACATAATTTTTCTAAACCTTGGTGTCTTTATGGAATTAACTATCCTATTAACTTTCCCCATAGTTATTGCAAGGATTATACAAAAGTGTGGATCTTAAGGTGTTTCAGCGCAGTCTACCACTCAGTGAAATACTTGGGGAATGGGAGCTGTCATAGTATCTTTGTCTTACAAATGCAACAGCCAGCAACCACTTGAGCCCAATTATTTCCCATCCCTGAGGGACAGAGCCTCCCTTTTCATCCCTTTGCCCTGGCAGAAGGCAAGAACCAAGAATTCCAAACAGACCATTTATTTTCTAAGAATCAATATATTTTCTTCCTTTGAAATAAATACAAACCAGTTTGAAAGGTGGGGGAATCTATGGGAAGAAGGGAAGTGGGGACAGGCCCCAGTCTTTTTTTTAGTACCAAATGACTCTGGCGCGACCCGGAAACGCAGTTACAAATGAGAATAATTTAAATTCTCCGCTAATTACATTATTTACAACAGCAGGGGAGGGGGTCACCTAGTGCCCCTCTTCCGGGCTGGACAGACATCAGTCCCACTGCTAGGCTGGGCGGATGCCCGCTCACCACACCACCTCAGGGGCCTCAGGCCACTAGGCAGTTAGGGATTCTCCCGGCACGAGTAGGCAGGGGTGGTGGGATGGCCTGTTTTACACAGTGTCCTAACCTGGGCCCACCACCCTGCGCTACAATGCCGTGAGGTCTCTGGAGCTTTCTGGCCTGTGGGACCTCCCCTCTCATTGCGCAGAGCCCCCAGGGGCCCTTGGAGTGTTCTGTACAGTCCAGCTGCACTCAGGGCGGGAGGGACCTCCCCCACCCAGCTTCCCCTGAGACTGGCCCCAAGACCAGGAATGAGTCAGTGCAGAGGCCGGTGCCACTCCAGGACAGTGAGCCAAGGGGAGGAGAAAGGCGGCAGGGCACTGAAGGCTGGGCTGCGCTGGGCAGCATCAGTCGCTGTCGCTGGTCTCGCTGCTCTGCTCGCCCTGCACCTTGCTGCGGTGCTGCAGGGCCCTGTGGTAGGCTATCTGAACTGACTTGCGGATGTTAGATTTCCGGCCCTCCAGCATCTTCTCCTTGTCAAGGTCCTGGTTCACGCCCAGAGGAACCAGCTTAGTCCTGGGCAGCCACTGCCTGTAGGATGAGACAAGGATCAAGTAAGTCATCTCTTATCTCTTGGGAGGGCAACAAGCACCAGCCTCCCTCACTTGTTGCTTCCTTCAGAAACTCCTAAGTGCCCATTCTGAGCCAGGCTCTGGTGGGAGTTACAGAAACCCAGAGATGCAGTCCCTGCCCTCCAGAACTGCTCACAGGCTAGTGATGAAAATAGCCCAGTTGACAGTCACACTGGGGGATAACCACAGGACATTTATGAGTGCAAAAAGAAGCCCTGACCTAGCCTGAGATACCTTGTCCCATGGGCTCCAGGCAGACTTAACTGACATTAGATATCTTTCGCAGACAATTAACAACAACAACAAAGGACTACATTTGTAAGTGTGACAGAACAGGGATGCAGAGACCCAATGATTATGTCTGCTTTATCCCCCACATCTTGTCACCATGGAGGCAGAGGTGGGAAAACTAAATCTAGAAGCCACCTTAGTCTGGGTGCGGAGCCACCCCTACATTTTTCACAGTCACTCGTGGTCCTGTTTTCTAGCTACAGCTGTTTGTCAGCTGCTACCCACTCAGTCTCTCAGACTCTTGGTCAACACAACCCTTTTGCTCAGCGATCTAAGTCCCTCCCCCACTGATTTATGATTGCCCAGGCGGCAGTGCTGGAGTTTCCTGGCAGCCTGCCTTCAGGAGCCGGGGCTGCGTCTGTGGCTCTGAGTCACATCGACTGCTCCCCTCCTTCCTTACCAAGTTCTCTTGTTGTCAAAGAAGAGGACGAGGTAGAGATGCTCTCGGGCTTCTTGGGTCATCTGTTCTCCAAGTTTCAGCACCTCCAATGGGGGCACAGGGATGGGAACCCCATGGTGGAACATACCTTCCCGGGGCATCTTTGGATCAATGATCTAAGGGTGTAATAAGACCTTGGTTAGTTCAGTCTCCTCCTTCCCCCAGGCTTACCCTATCCAAGAATTTGGAGACTACCTCTAAAGTGGGGACAGAAAAACATAATCATCTAACTAGGGTTGCAGTGCTGACCCTCAGCTTCTTCCCATGCTGAACTGTTTCTGAGCCCAAGAGGTAAAGGGAAGAGAAAGGGACAGATGGAGAAACTAACAAGGGACCTCTAAGTGATTATCTGCTAAAGACTAGTGTGCTCTGCAGCTCAGCAGAGAGTAGGAGGTCTGCTGCTTTTGAGTGTATGTCTTGGGGCTGGAAGACAAGGGGTATGACGAGAAAAGCAAAAGCCTACCAGAGCTGGGTACGATGGATACCCTCGGCATTTGGCCCACACCAGGTCCAGAGCGTCCAGAGGGGAATCCTCATCCTCTGATAGCCAGCCAGCTCCCCGGCCCAGACTCTTCCTTACAACTTCACAGGAATGGGAGAGAGGGGACGGATCAGCAGCCAGGGGTCTGGCAAGGCCCTGACACCAGGCCCCCAGCATCCCTGGCTTTGGGTGGGCGTACTTACTGCTGTGGCCCACGCCGCGGCCAGTGCCCACGGAGTAGGCCTCATTCTCAGTGCCTGAGGTATCTTCACTGCTGTCCTCTGGGAATGTGCCCCGAGAGAAGGAGGGCTTGCCCCGGCCTTGTTTTGAAGGTGTTGTACTGTGGACAAAAGGGATGCTCAACTCAAGAGGAGGGCAAGAGTGGGGAATGGCATGGTGGGTGTCTTCTCTTGGCCCCTAAGTGGTCTAAGACTTTTGGAAAGCAGAGGCTAATTAAATAATTTCAGACTCAAGTGCCCTCAGGGATTTGGGGGTGATCTGACTGAAGTGGGCTGGATACAGCAGTAGTGATGAGTGTATGCCCTATCTTAAGGCAACAGTGGCCAGAAATGCTAGGTCTGATTTTTAAAGGGAATACAGAAACTGGAAATTTTATGTGCCACTTCTGGGTTGTTTTTTTTAACTATCATGCTGGCCAAACAAAATATGTCCGTAGGTCAAATCCAGGTCACCACGAATCAGTTTATGCACTCTGTTCTAAGTGAAAAGTGAAAGTGTTAGTTGCTCAATCATGTCCAATTCTTTGCAACCCCATGGACTGTAGCCTGCCAGGCTTCTCTGTCAGTGGGATTTCCTAGGCAAGAATACTGGAGTGGGTTGCCATTCCCTTATCCAGGGGATCTTTCTGACCCAGGGATTGAACCCGGGCCTCTCACATTGCAGGTGGATTCTTTACCATCTGAGCTACCAGGGAAGCCCTCTGTTCTAAAGCATGAACTTAACCAAGGATGGTCCCCTCTATTTCATTATGGTGACAGTCTCATCTGTTCTATTTATTTTGCAGAGAACCTTTGGTCTGAGCCATCTTAATCTAGGTGGAGATGGCTGCCACCAGACTCCTCACAGGGAAATTTGGAAGGCCATCCTGGAGGCAGGTTTAAACCAAGAGGGCTGGTACCTGGTCCGGTCGGAGGCAGCACTGCTGCTGCTACTGCTGCTGGATTCCGAGTCTGAGCTGCTCCGAGGAAGGCTGCAGTCGTTACGATACACCAAGAAACTCTTCTTTACTGGCTGGTTTCCACCGCTGAAGCCATTGGCTGGTAAGTCTTGGTTGTGGGTAGGGGGCGGGAGGGAAGGAATCAGTCAGTAAGATGCAGATCAGAGATCTACTGGGGGGGACTCAGAGCTTGGCTTTCCATTCTGTGCTGGAAAATTCCTCCAACCTCGGCCAGCAGAGCCAGCTCTGGGCAGTGTCCATCACAGCTGGCCACAGCCCTGCCCCACCCCTTGCACTTCCCTTGGCAGTTACTAGCCTTAGGACACAGTGGCTTAAAGGAGATTCCCCAAGGAGAATGAGAAGAGGAAAGGTGAAGTGATAAAATGGAGGGCACCCTGGATGGGAATCTGGGTGGGTTAGTGGCTCTGGGCTTCAGGTTCCCCATCTATAAAGTGAGGGGGTTGAATGACAGGCTTCCTAAGGGCCCTTCTAGCTCTGATATATTATGGGCAAATGAAGGGCTAGCTGGGAGTTATACTGGGAAGGATGGCAGCTTCGCTCACTCTATTGGAGGGGCTGGGTGATGGTGAGGCTCACCCATTGGGGGGTCTTCTGTGGATTTATCACTGTCGCTGTCTGAACTCGAACTGGGCCGAGGGCTCCTACCCCGCTTGCGCTGACGTAGGGAGCCCATGATGGGGAGCTGGGGGGGCCCCACAGGACTGCCTCCGTGGCTGGGGGTCATCTGGCTCTCCCGGTTTTTGGGGGGCCGGCCCGGCCTCTTGGGCGGTCCAGCTGTCTTCGGGTTCTTTTTGGAGAACAGAACTGAGGTTCTCCTGCCCACCTCAAGTGCGGGGGTTGAGGACATGTTGGGACCCAGGCCTGGAGCAGAGAAAGAGAGAAGGAGAGTCGGTGAGGGGCCTGAAGTGGGAAGGGCATCTGTCTACAGTAGGCCCTGGGGATATAGGACATAACTTCAGCTAGAGCAGGGGAGATCGTTTGGGGGGCAGGGAGTTGGGAACACTTCTCTCACACAAATAGCCAGAGAGGCAGCTAAGAGGCCCCTGAAAGGGGAAGGAGGGAGAAAGTACAGCTAGCTGAGTAGGAGGGACCTCTGCCCGGGGGGCTGGCAGGGGCTGAGTGTGTGCTGCAGAGTCCAAGTCTGGCTGGCCTTGGGGTCCATCATGCCATGGGGTTCAGACCTTTGCTTGTCTCCTGGCTGCTGCTCTCCTCGGCGGCACTGTCTGTCTGCCCGTCCTTGTCACAGGCCGCTGGGTGGGGTGTCAGGCTGCCCCGGCTGGAGGGGCCGTGTCGTTCAGGTCCATCCCGTCCAGTCTCCCGCTGGTGGGCAAGCTTCCTCCGCAGCGCCGTCATCTCTTTCTTGATCATCTTGGCGCGCCGAGAGCGGCCCACGCTCTGCTTGCTGGAGTTCACCTCATCCAGCCGTTCAAGCAGCAACTTTAGCTGCTCTTCCACTGGCAGGTGCTTCTGGTTCTCTAGCAGGACCAGCCGCTCTTCCTCTGCTGCAGGGGGGTGGGAACAGGGGATGAGAGGTCAGTCTCAGGGCAGCCCTCTGGGCCCCGTGAACCTGGGCAGGCAACCAGAAAGTCACTCTTCTCCCCTCCGCTTCTCACCGGGAGCGGCTGTAAAACAGTAGCACCAAGATGCAGAAAGGCGGGGATTGCTCTCCATTCACCAAGTCTGGCTTCGAGAGCATTCCTGGGGCTAGCGTGCCACTGCTCAGACTAGCTGCTTCCTGCCTATACTGCCTGCTCCCAGGAGGGGACTTTTGGAAAGCTGTTCATCCCTGGCATTGGCCTCTACGTGTATGTGTGACTTATCACCCACCATCTTCGGTGTGGTGTGGGGCTTCGTCTCCAGTCAGGCTGTGGGGGATATGCATGCCCGTCTCAAAGTCAATGCCCATTTTTTCTGCCTGGCGCCGGGCCTGGCGGAGCACCGCGCCACCCTGCTCACGGAGCCGCACTGCTGCCCGGTAGAAGATGGTATCCTTGGCATTATACTTGAGGCAGTTGCTGACGATGAGGTTGAAGTCCTCCTCAAAATCATCAAAGTTCAGGTAGCGGTAAGCCTCCAAGTTCTGCTTCATGGTGAAAAAGTCCATAGGCTTTTTGATGTGGTCGAGGTAGTCAGGTACCTGGGAGAATACGGGAGGTGTAGCTAAGTGGAGGTATGTTCCTCATTCCCCCTGAACCCCTGTTCCTAACAACCTCCCTTGAAATGCATCCAGCAACCTCCTCCTACTACAGTCAGAGGCAGGCATACAGCACAGGGGAAAAGAAAGCTGGATTTTAGTCTGGACTTTAGTAGTCACAAGCTGTGTGACCTTGGCAAGCCTCTTAGCCTCCCTGGGCCTTCTTTTCCTTGCTTGGAAAACAGCAGTGCAATTACAGCCGAATCCTAGAGCCACATGAGGTTTTAATACCAAAATGGCTAGGGGGAGCCTCTGGAAGTAACACCACCCTGCATTCCTATAGCTCTTTTTACTTATCAGTAAGCCATGTAAGGAGGCAGCTGCCTCAGGTCTCTCATTTTATACCTTTTAGAGAGAAGAGTCTGCCAGTCAGGACCTAGGGCTTCAGAGATGGTTCTTTAGGTGCTGAGCCTTCTAAATTCTCCGTTCTAGGGTTCAGCACCCGGAAAGTGTCTTCCTGCCCTGGGCTTATTCACTTGGCAGACTCAGTCCCTGCCTCTGGGGAAGGAGTGCAGACTGCCTCCCATTCTGGGCCCTTGAGGTACGACAGGGACAAGACAGAGTCCAGGTGATGCCTGTGGTTCCGGTTCATCCCGGAGCCCCAGAGCCACCAGCCCCTCTCTTCATGGTCCCCTCCTAGCCCCTGGCCCAGACCTGCGGCAAGGGTCCATCTGGGAGAGGAACAGAAAGAAGGTGGAGTGAGGGGAAGGGATTCTTACTTCGTCCAATTCGGTTACCTCAGACAGAGGGACCGGCTCGCTGAAGATGTTGCCCGTGTCCTTCTCCTGGAGCTGCTCCAAGGTTTTTCGAAGGAGGATGAGAAAGGGGGTCAGCTGCATCTCCATGGCGATCTGCTGGACCTTGATCTGGCACACATAAAAGCCTGTCAGCCAGGCCGAGGCTGGTCCCTGGCGGAGAGGTCTGGGGAGGTAGCTGTAGCTGGCGTGGGAACTCGCCTTCCTTCCTACCCCACACTGGGTGCACTTCACTACCATGGACTTCCCCTTGCTTGAACATCCAGCACCAGCTACCTGCATCACATCATTTAGGAGTCCATTCATAAAACTCTCCTGTGACATTCTGCTTCTGAAGAGCCTGAGAGCAAACTGAGCTCCAGGTTACCTTACTCTCACATTAGCTCTGTTGCTTCCCGGCCAGGGGACACATACTTTTCTGTTTTCCTGGGTCTGTTTTCTCCACTGTAAAAAAGAGCTGGTTGAGGAGCACTCACCGTCTCCCTTTTGAGTTTCTCCCGCTTGCGAATCAGCTCCACCAGCAGCCGTGCTCGCTCCAGGTCATGCCGAAGCCGCTGCCAGGACTTAAGCTGTTCTTTGAGGGCCCAGTTCTTATCCTCGGAATCTCTCTGAAGAGGCAAAAGGGGGATGAGGAGATGATGAGAGAGCCAGAGGCAACAAGAGCCCAGGAAACTTGGGTCAAGGGCAAGAAAACCAAAGCTGGGAGCACAGTGATCTCTTGGTAGGCTTACCAGCTAAAGTGGAAGCTCTGCAACCCACTGTGGCTGTTGAGCCCAGTGGAGTTGGTACTCAGTATATGCTTGTTGTGAATGAAAGGATGAACACAAGGAATAATGCATGAAGGAGAATGTGTAAGGATCTCATCCTTAGCCTGATTTGAGGTCTACTTTAAAGGAACAAACAGCCCAAGCCCTCAGGGATTGGAAACTGCAGTCGCAAATCTCTATTCTCAGGACCTCCCTGGTGGTCCAGTGGTTAAGACTCTGTGCTTCCAATGCAGGGAGCACTGGTTCGATCCCTGGCTGGGGAACTGAGATCCCACATGCTAGATGGTACAGAAAAACAAACCAATGAAAACTCTCTGCCCTCGTCCCCCTGGCGTTAGTTTCCAGAGCCCACAGGGAAGCTGACATAGTACCCCGACTTGGTCGCAGTTCCTCTGAGACTGCAGGTGGGTCTGTAGGCGACGCAGCAGCGGGACCCCATTCCGCGACTGCCTCTTCAGCGTCCAATAGCTGTGCAGCCTCTGCATGAACTGGCTCTTCCTTTGGATGGTCAGGCGGTTAGTGATTTTACTGAGCCTGGGAAACAGGAGAGCAAAGAGAAGAAAAACCTCTTAGGCTTTGATTTTCTCACAAAGAACAGGGGTCTTTGGCCCATGAGGGTTTCTGAGTGGGGCTCAATAGGGAATAAATCTATTGTCAAGAAGGCCTGTGACACTGGGCTAGGGCAAAGAAGAACAAACACAGCTGGCTGTCAAGGGCACCTCAGGAGACAGGAAGCCAAGCTCCCAGTACTAACCCTGTTCACAGGGTGGGTGAGCGAGCCTGGCCCCGAAGACTGCTTATTGTCACTGCAGCCCTGAGTACTAACTGACCCTGGGACACCCAACTCGGGCTGAGCCTGGGAAGGTTTTAAGATGAAGTACTACAACACAGCAGTCAACTACAGGAAATTGTCTAGGTAGCAGAAGAGAGAGTAAAAAGTAACTAATGCTCACAGCCCTCATCTGTGGCCATAACACAATTCCTTGAGCATTTCCTTCCCTCTTTTCCATTCTGTTCTCCCTTCAGAGTCAGACTATTTCTTCCACTGCGGCTGGTGGCTACTCCATCGTCTTACTTCCTAACTTACACCACCCCAGCAATATGGAGGGCAGTTTCAAATACACCTGCCAAGTTGGTCAGAGAAGAGCTGAAGTCTCTGGTTCCTAACGTAAAAGTCAGGTGACCTGCTAGAGCTAATCTCTTTAGATACTAAAAACAACCACCACCTCTAGGGAGCTCCTGACAGGAAGAAAGCCCAAGCCTCTCCCTCCACTCAGGGGACTGCCGGTCTCCAACAGGGCTTCTTCCCTGCCCGGCCCGCCCATCTGCTCCCCCGTACCTGTGCGGTGGAATGCAAGGCACAGACACCACAGGGGCCGCTGCCCGTTTCTCTGCCAGGATCTTCCGTGCCTTCTTCATCTTGATCCGGGACTTGGCCTTGGCCTTCTTGACCTTCTCTGAGCTCCAACTCTTACCCTCATCTTCTTCCTCCTCCTCCTCCTCCTCCCCTTCACTGTGGGACAGGGCAGGCAGGCGACGCGCTGAACCTGGGGGTGTGTGGATGTCGCAGTAGGCGGTCTTGCGGACGCTGAAGGAGGTGCCATTGGCACCTGTCTCCCGCACAGGCTCCATCTTCATGTAAAGGCCAGCCTGTTGGGCACACGTCACGTGGAAGGCTGTGTAGCAGTTGGCCTTATGGCATTGGATGCAGGCCCCTGAGCCTCGCTGTTTGCAAATGTAGCAGGTCAGCTTCCAGCGCGCGGGCGGGATGTGCTCAATGCTGTCAATGGGCTCCAGGAAGACTGTGTTGGCAAAGCAGACCTCGGGGATCCAAAGGGCACACACCACATGGGCCCAGCGCCCATCATCTGTCTGCTTGAAGGCACCACCCTTGTTGGGGCACAGGGCGCAGTCCACAGCGCGGGAGGGTGACTGCAGGCAGCGGCGGCACAGCCACTGGCCCTCGGGGATGTAGGGGACACCGTAGCACTCCTGGTGCACGGCCAGGTTGCACATGTCACAGAAAAGGATGACGTTGCTGTTCTGGCACTCGCCGTCATTGCAGATACAGCACACAGCATCCTCGTCTACGAGCGCATTGGGGTCGCCTTTATTGTGGCTCTCAAAGTACGACTCCTTCTCCAGCCGGTCCATTAAGTACTCAAAGATCTCCTGCGGAATGGGACTCACGCCCTCCGTCTTCCGCCGCTCGTTCATGATATCTAGCCAGATGTAGTCCTCCTCATCCATGTCGTACTCAACCTCCTCATCCAGCTCCTCCGCCGACTTCTCAATATACCTGCAGTGCACACAGGCAGCTCGGCATCAGAAGGTTGGGATTTCCCTCCCTTAAAGAACGTGGGTTACATCTGTGGAGCACTCACCCTGTTCCAGGCCCGTGCCTTGATGTATATGTTGTCTCATTCTAGCCTCACCTTTACTCCAGGCACCATAAGGCCTGTCATCATTCTTGTCGTGCCGAAAAGGAAACCTAACGTTTGGGGCAGTGAATTCACCTGGCCCAGCTCTCTTGTGAGAAAGTGGAAGAGCTGGGATGTGAACCCAGGCATGCCGAGCTCAAAGCTCACGTCCTATCTGCCACACTGCCTCCTTTGAGATGCAGAGGCTCAACAAGATCCTGAAGGGAGAAGGATGGGGCGGCTAGGACCCCTGATTGCAGTGGTCTGGGTGATGGCACAAAGAGTCAGGGGCAGGAAGGTCCTCGGTTTTCACTTGCCAATTTACATTTGTTTGAGTACCAGCTGGCTGTATCCTGAATGGAGCTGCTGTAGGTCTTCTCTCAGCTGGTGCAGCAGCAGCTCAGGGCTCCCTCAGAATCTAGGTACTCTTTGCTCTCTGGAAAGCCTTGGGAGGTAACAGTCAGGATAGCTAATATTTACTGAGCATTTACTATGACCGGGCATTGTGCTAAGTCATCACAGTTATCTTCCCCACAGTCCTTGGGTCAATGTTCTTCTTGCCCTCACTTTATAGAGGAGGAAACCGGAAGCTTTGGGAAGTTAAGTGTCCCACACAGGTGGTTCACAGAACCAGGAAGTGGCAGACCTAGGATTCAAACTCCACTCCACAGCACTCACTGGGCCCGCGGGACTGCAGCCAGGGGTGGCTCCATGCACCTGGGGTACAGAGCAGGCTCCCTACTCCCCTGCCGTGCGCACTCCAGGTGGCCTGACTCTGCTATGTAAAGCTACAGGGAGCAACGACAGCAAAGAACACGGCTTTGGCCTCTAACACACCTGGACACACACTTAACAGTCAGTTAGGTCCTGGCTCTGTTACTGTGGGACATCCAGGACATCCCTGCTCTTTCCTAAACCTCAGTTTTATTGATGAGAGAATGAGGAGAATACCCTTCATTTCCTAAGGCATCAGAATTAAATGCAATTAATTAAAAATGAATGGGCTGAATCAAGTGGTACGTAGCAGGCCCTAGATAAATGTTAGTTCCCAGGCCTCCACTTTGCTCTCCATAAGGAACATGCGACTCTGCAAGCCACAGTAGGCCAGGCAAGCATAGGCTCCAGAGCTGTGCTCTGGGTGACAGCAGGCAAGTGAGCTAACCTCTCAGGGTCTTGGTTTCCACATCTGTAAAGTGGGGATACTAACTTGAACCTCTTTCACACAGCTGTTGGGAACATTAGATGAGTTAATATAGGTAAAGTGCTCAGAAACGTACCTGGAGCAAGTACTCAATAAATGTTAGCTTGATTATTAGCTTTGGTATAGCTCTGCCCGGCCCTGTCTTGCATTATAACTGTTTTTGTGTCTTAACCCCTGCACTATGTGGATAGAGGCAAGGACCATATCTGATTAACCACACAGAAAGAGGCAGTCAGTGTTGTTCACCTGAAGGACATTTTGAGAGTGGAAGGGAGGACAGACTAAAGTGCTGTGTCTGTCAGAAGCACCTTCTTGCTTAGCCCTTCACCTCGTCCCCAAGGTGACTGCAACATCTTCATCCTTGAGAAAGGGTGTGGCTCAGGGCTAGTGTGAACCATCTGGCCCATTCCAGGCCTTGGCACCAGCTCTCAACCTCTTCTCTGCCCTGACACGCGTAACACTACGTGATGGTGCACAGCACACGCCCACAGTACTCAGATTACAGGCTGTGGCGCAGATAAGGTAGGCTGCGTGTCATGTGCGATTCCTGATGCGCCAGCTGACACTCCACCCTCCCTCTCCCCCTTGAGAAAGTTTATCAGATGGGAGCAAGAGCCAGTGGTGTTGTTAGAGAGACGACCTCGAATCTTGTCACATTTACATAAAAAGTAAATCATTTCCAAAACAGGCAGTTCTGCTAAGAGTAGTAACAAATTACATGCAACACACCTCCCAACTGATTGTAGGGGACCAGCTGAGAGCTGCTGCCTGGAGAACAAATCTGATCCACAGGAGGAAAGAGTGACTCTGAGTGGAAGGATGAAGAAAATGAGCAGGAGCTAAGCTGTGCTGCCTAAGGGAGCAGAGAGTGCTGAAGAATCATGAGGGGAGAGGGCAGCCCCCGGAGAGGGGCCTGTGTGTTGGGAGGTGGGCATGGCAGTGAGCACTAACAGATAAGAGAGACAGTGAAAAGCCAGAAGGACATGGAGCTGGGCTGGACAGATGGAAGGATGGAAGAGAGGAGGAAAAGACAGGCTGGCATGTGGACAGGGGTGAAAGGAAAGAAAGTCACTTGAGTTCCCCAAAATCTGCTTGTAAAGAACTGAGATTTAGTACCTACATTTGGTAAAAACTACCTTTCACATTAAAACCTTTCTAAGAAGTCCTTGTCAGAGATCAGGCCTTCTGATTAGCTGATACCAAAGACAGCTGCTTAACTGCCTCACCCAAGTGCCCTCTTTGACTTGGATGCCAAGACTCTCAGAAAGAAGTCTCACACTTGGTGTTTGTTCCATCCTTTAGCTAGGGTTTCTGAATGTAGTTTCACCACCATACTTCCCCTACTCCATTTTTTTACCTCACGTTGAAAGAAATTTAGCCTTTTGACTGTGATTTTTATTAGGAGCCACTGTGACAAATTTTTGGAAGGAAGTGGGATACCAAGAAACAGTTAAATGAAATAAAAGGGTTCTTAGAGGAGTGTGAAACATAGGTGATGAAAACACTGCTTCTGCATGCTAAAGGATAGGTGATAATAACTCGACAAGTAATGGGGAAATTACTTATACAGAGTTACAAACAGCTTTTAGGACTCTATGAAGTCAGTGTCCCTAGTCTTCCACATTGAGGCTAGCAGAGGAAAATTATATCTGCACTGCAGATGGTATCACTGGAACACCAAAAGCCAAAGAGATGCCTTTCCCAAGGTCACAGTGATGGAGTAGAAAGGGTCAAGAACAACAGATGGGACCCTTTGATACTGTAGCCACTCTGGAGTCAGAGGAATATGGGTTTGAATCCCAGTTCAGCTATCTACTGGCACGTGACTACTCATAAGTCTGGTCCTTCTTCTGGACTATGGTTTCCTCACCCGTGAACAAAACCTACCTGAGCGAGCTGTGAGAATAAGACAAGAGAATGGCTATAAAGCGCCCAGGGCAGGGTCCAGCTTGTGGCAGTGTACAGGAACGGCCATCACCGCTAGCTGGGGCATGCCTGCCTTGGCAGGGCCAGTGTGTTGCTGCTATGCTTTACCTCTGCCATTTCCTATCTGTTGCTTGTCACCTGTCTTTGGCTCCTAAGCCCTGCTTGACCAGTTTTCCAGAGTTGGGAGGCGGAGGTGGCCTTACCGGTAATAGGAAGTTGGCCGGGGCGGGGCATCAGGGGTATCCTGCTCCAACTCCCGGTAGACCACCTCTGGCAGCTTGGGAGTGGTGCTCGCAGAAGCATTGTGGTGGTGGTGATGGTTGGAGTCCTTGCGTTTCTCCTTGTTCTTATGCTTGCCTGACTTGGGAGTAGCGGCCGGTGTCTCAGTGTTCTCCTTATTGCTGCCGTTCTCAGGCGCCTCCTCGGGGGCCTCCTCATCCTCAGACACCACATCCAGGTTGTCAAAGATGCTGATGCGGTGCACGCGGCCGTGCAAGTCCACTTCCACCATGCGCTGGGCCTGTGCGTAACTCATCACCTCACGGCTGGGTGACTGGGACACCTCTGAGGGGCTGGGCGACTGCTTGTTGGCTGGGCGTGACTGGCGCCCCTTCTTCTTGTGCTTTCGGAGTGGGGTCTGCTGTGGGGGCGGTGGGTTGTCATGGTCGTAGTGGTACAGATGGTACTCAATCCCACTGTAACTCTTGTAGACCTTGCGGCAGGTCTCCACGGGGCACTCATAGGGTGGCTTAGTTGCCCGCAAGTTGTGGCAGAAAGTCTTCACGTCAAAGTCCACCCCCATGCTGTCACATCTAGAATGTACAGATCAGTTAGCGTAGGCCTGGGCCACCCACTCCGCTCTCTCCAGCCCTCCCTTTCCCCAAGGGTCCTGGCCAGCCAGCCTCTACAGCAGATCCAAATGCCATCTCGTCCACACTATGGCCATGGTCTTGGCATTATTACCTCTTGTCTGATCATCCTGCCCTATGTCTCGGTTCTAGCTTTTTCTCACATAAATGTATCCATAATGGTCTTTCTACCAAGTAGCATTAATCATATCAGTGTTTTGATTAGAAGCCTCCTGATGCCCCCCACTGATTTCAGGATAATATCCACATTCCTTATGATGACAGTCAGGGTGTTCCTTTCATTCTGTGGCCTTAGTCTTCCTTTCTAGATCCTTCTTTTCACCAGTTATAGCTGTATTTCTGTCTAAACAGAGCAACTTGCCATTCTCTGAATGTTACCAGCTCTCATTCCCCCAAAATGATCTCTATTTAGAATGCCTTCCACCCTCCCTGATTAGTGAGCTCCTACTCATTCTTCAAAACATGGCTCAAATGTCACTTCTATTATGATTTCTTCGTCTATCTCACACAGAGCTGTGTTTCCACAGCATTTCATCCTCACCTCCACCACGGCACTCACCACACTGAAAGTTCTCTCTCTCCTTCCACTAGACTGGGAGCTGTACAGTGCAGACACCAGAGCCTACCTACTTTCATAGCCCCAGAACCTGGCATGCAATATTGTTTTGGCAAATGAATAAATAATTTGTTGAATGAATAGCTAAATGAAGGGATCACCAGATTAGGGACTGAGATGGATGAAGACTAGTGTCAGCCCATGCAGAAGTTTGAATCGGTGGCCAAAATGATTTGGTCCTGGACTCCAGCAGAAATAAATGGATGACAGAAAGAATCGGTGACTTTCTGAGGCCTCTGGGGTAAGCCTATGCCCTAGCTCTAGGGATGCCACCAGGCCTTAAGAGTACAAACAGGAGCATGGCAGTCCAGCGCACTCAGCTCCACGCTGGTCCTTAGAGCCCTCCCTTCCTTCTCTCCAGTGTTCCTGGGTGAGTGGAGACAGCAGATGGCACCAGCCCCCAGGAAGCCCAGCTTGGTCAGAGACTGCCCCAATTTCTCCAGGCCTAGCTGAATTCAACAATTTAACCATGGGCTGGGCACCATTCCAAACAAAGCCACCCTGAGCTCCCTGACTAACAAGAGTTCTTCTCCTGTGACTTAACCCAGCCAGTGATCAGCTCCAGCCACTCTGTCCAAGGCCCTGATTGCCATTTCATTAAAACTACTTAAACTGCCCTTACTTCCTACCTGTGGCTATCTTTGAACAAACCAATCAGAAGCACAAACAAACTCTACTGTTTCAATGAGTCCCTGGTGAAGGCTGCAACTCTGCTGCCCTAGCTCCCTAAGCAGCACAGAGCCCCCAGCAAACGTTCCGCTGGGACTCAGCAGCAGATGCACAGAGAAGAGACACGGAAACTTAGACCCGAAAGTCCGTGGGGAGGGCCCCAGGCCCTGGGGTATGACGACCGCATCTGCCCAAGGCTCTCAGGGGACTGGAGGAAGTAGGGGGCGGAGGCCAGAGGGATCAGACCAGGCCCAGGCGGTGCCCGCAGCCCTCTCCCGGATGCGGCGACGTTTCCCCTTGATCAAAGTGTACAAGTTGAACTAGGCTCTCCTTCTGCCAATGACCCAGGCAGCCCCGAAGGGATACACTGTTGCCCAGGGATGCGGGCTGGGGGCGAATGCACTGTCAGTTCTTCTAGCTAGAGTGGCCCGACCCTCGGGCCGGGCAGTTTCAGTGCGTGCCCCACGAAACTAGCCTACCCCTTCCCGACTTGCCACTCCCGCCCTGGTCCCTGGCTCGTACTCACCGGCCACCTCGAGTCCGGGCTCATCGCCGGGGACGCCCGCCGGGGCTCCGACCCCACTTAAGGAGGCCGGCGGGGAAAGACGGGGCGGGGAGGGAGAGCCCCAATTCCGGAGACTGCAGACCACGCCACCCCGACCCCCTGCCGCCCCACGCTCTGGCCCGGCTCCCTGGGATTCCCGCGCTGACCCCTGCCGCTCCCAGTCCCGCCGGCGCCCGAGCGTCTCAATTCCGGCGGCCGCCGCCCCTTTCGAAGGCCCCTAGGTTGCCGGGTCTCGGGACCCGGCGCCGCCGGAACAATGGAGGCTCCCGGAGGCAGCGCGGGGACGGCGGCGGCGGAGACGGTGGCGGCAAAGGCAGTGGCAGCGGCGGCGGCAGCAGCAGCGGCGACGGCGTCTGCGCAGGGTAAACTCGGCGCCGCGGCGCTGCCGAGCTGCACTTTCGCCACAGATCCCCGCCCGCCCGCTGAGGTTCGAGAGGCCATTCTCTGGGATTCGGAAGGGCCCCTGGACACCTTACAGGGCTTTTCTAGCGCCTCCATCTTAGAGTTGAGTTTCTGGAGACAGAAGTTGCGATACTCGGGATCCGGAGTGGTCGCGCCGTTTGTAGCGAATCTGCCGGCACGGACGGTGAGCGCGGGACTGGGCGTAAGGAGCCCGCCCTTCTCCCTTCCCCCTCTGCCTCTCCCCCCGCCTCCCTCCCTCCTGCTGGCGCCGCGGCTGCGGTAGGGACCTGGCTTTGGTCTCCGAGGAAGGCGGCGAGGCGGGGCCGGAGCCTCGGGGCGGGGCTGGGGGCAGGGCCAGGAGCAAGAGGGACGCGGACTGCAGCCTAAGGGGCACCGGGAGTTATGGGTAGGGGCGGGGCGGGGCTGGAAGAGAATAAACCAATCTACAGGGCGGGGTTTGCGGGGAGTGGGCGGGGCCATCTGTAAAGCAGGCCCCAGTAAGGAGAATAGGGACTGAAGCGGGGGTGAGGGGTGGGACTAAATAGAAGAGGGGCCCTCAGAAAAGAAAGGGCGGGGCTTTGGATGGGCTTGGAACTTGGAGCTGGGCTGGGGAGAGGATAGAGCTGGGAAAAGCCAGGCGAGGCTGAAGGGAAAGGGCGGGGCTTGGAAAAGGTAAAAGGGCAGGGCTGGAGGAAAGATGTGGATCTGAAAGTAGCCACCTGATTGGGGGCGGTGCAAAATGCTGGTTGGGTGTAAAATTGTGTAAGTAAAATAAGATTCAGATGCTGGACGGAACCTTGTAGGTAGGCGGGGAAAGGCTTCATGATGTCAAAACAGCAACTTTTAATGTGACTGGGTCACTTATAGCCATGTGAACTTGGGCAATTTGTTAAATTCTTCCTACCTCGTATTACTTATTTGTAAAGCTGACCCGGACAACTCTATTGTCAGTTTTGGTGGGCTTTTGAGAACTTGGGTGCCAAGAAGAGTCTACTTGTAAAACAGTACTTGTTGCTAGCCTGTCCAGTTTTGCCATCAATGGGGAGCATGAAAGGGTCTGCCAGGGTTCTGGGGCAAAGCCTAAAACATCTGGAAACTTCTAATTTATCTTAGTATAAACTTTGCATTTGACCCACTATAAAGTATATGTTTTCATATACAATGTCTTCCCCTAAACATCCTAATAAAATTGACACTCCAGGAAGAGGTTTGCTGGTTAACATCTTGGCGTCTGGAGCCAAACTGTTGGGTTCTGTTCAATAAGTGACTTAACCTCTCTGAGCCTCAGATTCTTCATGTGCAAAAGATAAAACAGTGCTTATCTCACAGGATTGCTGTGAGGATTAAATAGGATGATGCATGTAAATTACTTATCAATGTCGGATATGTAGTGAATACTCAAGAAAAAAAAATGGGACTTCCCTGGTGGCTCAGATGGTAAAGCATCTGCCTACAGTGCGGGAGACCTGGGTTCGACCCCTGGGTCAGGAAGATCCTCCGGAGAAGGAAATGGCAACCTGCTCCAGTACTCTTGCCTGGAAAATCCCATGGACAGAGGAGCATGGTAGGCTACAGTCCATGGGGTCGCAAAGAGTCGGACACAACTGAGCGACTTCACTTCACTCAAAGAAAATATCAGCTTTTAAAATTATCCTCACTCAAAAAACTTGAACTAGACGGATTAGAGCAGATTTATACAGAATCATCTTAAAGCTGACCCCTTTTGAGGTCAAGAATCCCTTTTAGAATCTGATAAAAGCAATGGGCCTTTCCTCAGGAAAAATGTACACACATGAAGATTCATTTGTTTCTTAAAGTATTTGAAGAATATCTGAAGAAGGGTTAGATGGATGTGTGTTAGGTTGGGGATGATCCCTAGCTGAAGCTGTCCTTGCTCCATCTTTTTCTTCGTGTGTCCCAGACCCTGGGTGTCCCAGCCTCCCTCCCCAAGACCCATGAGACAGAAGTGGAGTAAAGATCAGCTTTATTATTGGCAAGAAGTCAGGGAGGTGGTGACAGTGCCAGGCCCTTCTGTGGGTGATGGGGCAGAGGGCTCGACCAGCCAATACTGATCCTCCAAGCTGCCCTCCCAATGAAGTCCAAGGTTCCAGGTGCCTCTGATTTTGAGCAGAAGCAATGGGTGGGCAGGCGGGCAGACTGCTGGGCATTGGTTAGGTGGGCTATTCAGGGATGCTTTGGAGCTGGCATTGGGTTGGGGGTGGCAGGGGGTGGCGGGCGAGGCTGGATGTCTCTGGTACGCATATAGGACAGTAGCTGCTCTGGGATCTCCGCCAGCACATCCTTGGCAAGTCGGGCCATACTCAGCACCTGGTTCCCCGACCGGTCGACATAGTCTCGGAATGGGACGAACTGTGACAGGCACAATCAGATGTGGGTGGCCAGGAGAGAGAGGACTGGGGAAGGTGGCAGGACGGAGGCTTCCTCTTTGACCCCTAACATCTCTAAGTATCACTCTCTTTCCCACCTTATCTAGAGTAAATTTCTACATTTGCTTTCTCCCCACCCACTTTTTTTTCCACCTTCTATTCACCCTCAAACCATTCTAATCTGGCTTCATGCAGTCTACTGAAACTGCTCTTGCTAATGAAGTCAACAGTACCATGTTCCCCAATTAGTCCAGCAGGCAGTGATTGTCAGGCATCTTGCTGACTCCCCTTGAGCTTTCCATTACATTTCACCATGATCTTCCTGAACACTTCCCACTCTTGACACATTACATTCTTCTAGATTTTCTCTACCTTTCTGGATGCCTCCCTGCACCAACCCCAATGCTCTAGGTCTGCCTAATCCCTAAATCTGATGCCTTTTCTTTCTCAATTCTCTTCCTGGGTGATTTCATACACTTTCAACACATTTACAAACTGTTCCCTGGATTAAGATGTACAAACTTAATATAGACAAAATAAATAAGCAACAAGGATAAACTGTATAACAGGGTATTGTAACTTTTATCTTGTAATAACTTTAAATGGAGTATAAACTAAAAGCACTGAATCACTATTCTGCATACCTGAAATTAACACTGTATTGTAAATCAACTGTACTTCAATTAAAAAAAACACAACCCTGTTCCCTGATAACTTCTACATTTATACATCCATCCCTACCTTCTTTTCTGTAAGGCCCAGAGTCACAACTTGGTTGCCTGTATCACATCCCCTTTCGTTCGTCTTAGATAACTCAAGTCCAGTGTGTTTACAGCTGAATTCTAGGCTTTTCTGCCAAATCTGCCCCTCCTTCAGCCTTTCCTTTCCCAGCAAGTGAGACTATCACTCACCAGGGGCTCAGTCTAGGAAACTAAGAATCATTCTTGAAGCCGCCCTGACTCCCTATCACCATTTAATCAAGTAGTCAATTCTCATACATTTTTTCTTAAATTGTCTTTTGAACCTGTTTCTCCTCTCCATCCTCACCGCTCCTATTCCCATCCAAATCCCTGGACTACTTCGAAGGCTTCCTCACTAACAGAGCTCCCTGCCTTCTCCCTCGTCCTGCTGCAGTTCGCACTCCTGCAGCCTCTCTGCATGTCTCAAAATGCGAGACTGACCATCTCACTTCTCTGTCTAAAATCCTTCAAGAGCTTTCTAATAATCTTAGAACAAAGACCCAAACTGCACCATGACTGGCAGGGCCTTGCCTTCCTCTTCCACTCACTGCTGTGATCCTGCCACCTGGGCCTCTTGCCTTCTCTATGATTGGGCCAGCTGTTTTGAACCTAAGGGCCTTCTCACCTGCTGCTTCTCTGCCTGTTATGCTTATACCTTGCTTTAGATTTCAGTTCCAATGTCATTTCCTCATAGTAGCCTTCTCTGACAATCCTGCCTAATCAGATCCCAGCTACAGACTCTCACTGTGGCGTTTACTGTCCCTCTGGAGCACTTAGCACAATCTAATGAACTGTGCCATTATTATTGGCAGCCTCCACTAGAGGGCAGGTGCCTTGGGGATCTCTTACACTATGAATCCACCATGGCTGCAGCAACCTGCCTGTTTCTCAAAAACAATTTGTTGAATGAATGTAGGAAGGCTGAAAGAGTGAAGGGAAGAAAGGTAAGTGATTAAGAAGGCAGTAAAGGGACTTCTCTGGTGGTCCAGTGGTTAAGAATCTACCTGCCAATGCAGGGGACACAGGTTCAATCCCTGGTCCAGGAAGATCCCACATGCCCTGAGGCACCTAAGACCTTGCGTCACAACTACTGAGGCCACAGTCTAGAGGCCACGGGTCACAGAGCCCGGCCTCCACAACAAGAGAAGCACACACACCTCAACTAGAGAGTAGCCTCCACTCGCATAAATTTGAGAAAGCCCCACATGCAGCAATGAAGACCCAGCAGAGCCAATAAGTAAATAAAAATTGGAAAAAAATAAAAGGAAGGCAGTAAAGGGGAATGGCTGCTAACTTAGCCCCTCCTTCCCACCATGCCTTTGACACCATGACTTCCTTTTGACCTCATGACATCAGGTCTACCTGAACGATGTCGCGCTCGGCATAGCGTCCCCGAGAGGACACGCGCACATCATCACCGTCCAGCTCTTCCATAGCTGCAGAAAAGACACCCCTCAGCTGATTGGCCTTTCCCACAACAAGCCATGCTGCCCTCTGCCTCTTCGCTCCCCTTTGGAGTCATCAAGAGACTGGTTGTATCAAAGTCCTACAAATATTAGGCATTGTAATGGAGTTATTATTCCCTCCCATGCATTCCATCATCCTAGGAAGCCCAGGAGGGAAGTATTTGTATCAACAACCTCAGTTATAATGAGGAAATGGTTCAGAGAAGGTCCGACTTGGCCAAGGTCTGACACAGGCATCCATCTTATCTTCTCTATGAGACAGGCCTGGGTTCCCAGATCCTTCTCTGTTTTCCCCAGTTCTTGGTCCCACTCATGAAAACTCCCCATCTTACTCACCTTCAAACATGGCTGGTCCCACACCGACAATAATGATAGACATGGGCAGTGATGAGGCCTGTGAGGGGAAAGAGGGTAAATGGGTGGGGTGAGCAGTCATAGCAAGGGAAGTGACTGTTGGGGGACAATTCTCTCTGTGTATAATATTTCGGCACATCTTACAAGCAGAGGCACTGATTTCTCTTTGTGCCGGGACTATCTTTTCAAGTATGCCTGCATATGTAACAGCCTTGAAAGATACAGGGTCTTCCTATACAGCAAAGGGCAGGTTTGTTTACTGTCTAGTACGATAAAATGTCTCATGCTGGAACAAAGGGCAGGCATGCTTACTGCCCATGATAAAAGCCTCAGGTTTTCTACACTCAGGGTTTGTGTTCTATAATACAACCCACTGGTCATCTGGCCCTTGGCACATTATCTTCTGGGAAATGGGACTTAGTGAATCAGAGCCAATGCTGATAGTTGAGCTGTTGCTATTGCTGGGAATAGTGGCATGTGGAATCTCAATTCCTCGACCAGGGATTGAACTCATGCCCCCTGCAGTGGAAGTGTTGAGTCTTAACCACTGGACTACCAGCGAAGTCCCACACACCTTTGCTTTTGATCCAGAAGTCTTGTGTCCACTGCGAGCATCCATGAAATTGGCAGCCTGACTTGTTAGCTTGCATGTAGGGCAAAAATCTCAACCCCTGGACAGTTATTAACAGTGACCTCTTCCTGCCAAACCCTCCACAGACTTACACTGACAATGGCCTCCTTTGTCTGTGTCATGTCAGAGATGACCCCATCAGTGATGATGAGCAGAACATAGTACTGGGAACCATCAGAGATCTTGGCTGCAGCCCTGGGGAAGAAGCTAAGATCAGAATTCAGCTGAAAGCCCAGAGAGTCCAAAGGAATGTCTATCCCTAAAACCTCCACAGCCGGCCCTGTAAGCAGAGGACAAGCACTGGGGCTTCGGAAGCTCATGCTCCTTCCCCAGAGCTGGCTGCCTGCCCCTCCTACCGTCCCTCCAGTGACACTCACAGAGCATTTACTATGGTAGCTACTGTGTTAGGCATTGTGAGAAAGCAACAGTCCCCCCAGTCCTCTTGAGAGTGGACACTGAACCAAGAATCACAGAAATAGCTATAGGATAGCATTTGTGAGGAGAGCATCTAAGGGATCGTGACGTGGCCCAGGTCAACAAAGACTTCTTCAAGGAAACAATGTTTGAGGATGAAGGAGAAGAGGAGGGAGAGGAGGCTAAGTGAAGGGGAGGGGGAGGTCATTCCAGACAGAAGGAGCAGCGTGGACAAAGTCCGTGTAATGAGACCGCAGGAAATCTACCCTGTCTGGAGACCAGACAGTGAGGGGAGCAGCATGGACCATATGATCGAAATGGGGTGGGGCCCAGATCACCCAGGACTTTGTTGGCCCTAGAATGATCTTGGTGTTTATACAAGAACAAGACCAAAGACTGAAGGCCTTCTTTCTCCCATCTCTCACCCATTTCTTTTCCTCCCTTCTCCCTTCTGCTCATCACATCCCATTGCCTAGGCTTCTGGGTCCTCAGCCAGTCTAACAGCTGCTCCCAGAGTCTTTTTCCTTCTCTCACTACCAGTCTTTGACTCCCAAGATTTTTTGATCTGAAATGAGTTCAGAAGTCATTGAGTCCAGTCCCCTTATTTTATACGTAAGAGAAACAAGACCTCAGACAGCACAAAGGCCATGGAAGACTTGGTCTCTTGACTTCCAGTCTCAAACCCTGTGAGGATTGGAAAGGATGGAGCTGTACTATCCAATAAGGCAGTCCCCAGGTCCTATGGAAATTTATATAAATTAAATTAAATAAAATTATCTCAGTTCCTTGTTCACCCTAGCAACACTCCAGGTGCTCACTATCTGTATGTGGCTGGGAGCTACCATACAGGATATCACAAGATACAGAACATCTCCATCATTGCATCCATCACTGCAGAGAGTTCTATCGGACAATGCTGACATCTAAGCTTGATATAAAAAATCCAGAGGAAAGCACAGTGAGAGTGGAGAATTCAAACAGCTACAGTTCATTTTGCCCAGGGCCCAGGGTGGGAGTGGGCCATGATCCTCCCTAGCAGCCTTTGCTCTTTTCTCGCTGCAGCCTCTTCATAGGCTTGGGCTGGCACCGTTTCCTGTCACTCACTCATTCTGCATATAATCACTGCACACCTGCTGTGGGTCAGGCACCAAGTCTGGTGCTGAGCCTGCAGCAGAGAATCGGATGTTGTTCTGGGGGGAGACGGATGCTTACAGCACGACGATGCAGTGAGGCGAGGGCTTTGAGGACATGACATCTAACCTAAGACCTGAAAACTGAGTAGGAGTTAGCCAGGAGGAGCTGGAGGTAGAGGTGGGGTCGGGGGAGGATGGGAGGGTAAAGGGAAGATGATCCAGAGAGAAGGAATGGCATGCGCAAACCAAGAGAGAGCATGTTCTAGGAGATGCAGATAGGACTACAGAAGAGAGAGGAGGTCAAAGCAACGTGTAAGGGCCTCTTCAGAAAGGGATTTGTGAGCAGGAGCATTGAGGGGTGTGGAAGGGTTTGGGGACTTGGGAGGCACATCGTAGCTCCCTACAGAAGCCTGGCACTCCCAAGGCCACTTAGACCTGGAGCTGGGTTACAGGCTGGAGAAAGCCAGTCTGCGCCCCACTTGGCTGTGGGGTGGCAGACAACGAAGAGGCATCTGTGGTCATCAGAATCATGGCTGCACACTTGACACACGTGATCTGATTGAATCCTCGCTACCATTCTATGAGGTGAGCACATTTGTTATTCCAAAGTGAAGTTTACAGGTGTGAGTAACAACATTCCAAAGGGGTGGTGAAGCTGGGGCCCCAGTCCACACTTGACCGACTAAGCCCAAAGCCTGAGCTCTTGATGCCTCTAGGCTTCATTCTCGCCTGCTCTTTGGCCTCCTCTATGCACGGTGCACATTCTGATCTAGGTGTACGGTTCACTGTCTACCGAGCTTGCCCCTTCATGCCTCTGTGCTCTTCACATGCAGTTCCTGCTGCCAGGCCTGCTCTGCACATCTTCCTCTGATAAAAGTCCAGTTCGTCCTCTGCACCCAGCCAAGCAGTCAGGTCCCTCCACAACTAGGCTGTCTTGGGTCTCTTGGATGCCACCCACCAAGATGGACTGTCTGCCCTTCATGAGTCCTTACACCCATGAGTGTACTAACATGTATGCCAAGGGGAACCCAAGGTCACAGGATACTTGAAGCACCCATTACACTATATGGTCTGGTGGATAAAGCTAGATGACTCTAAGTATACTTAAAACACACCTCCCCATGCCTTAAATTATAGCAAATATGGACACAATGTCAGAAGCATGTAAAATTTGCATGAATTGTTAAGATAAAATATGGGGATTTCAAAGACATTTTCAGGTTGGCTGCTTTCAATTGGGCCCCCAGTTTCCCCTAGGGGAAGCAGTTGTTTGCCTTTGCCAACAGGCGACTTGCTGGAAAAGTTTGGGAAGCTCTGGCCTGTAGAAGGTAATGATTTATTTATATTTCTGTCTCCTGCACCAAGGCGGGAGATCTCAAAGGCAGAGACTAGATCTGATTCATCTGAGTCTCCAGTGTCCCAGCAGATATCTGAGCACACGCAGATGCCCTTTGAATAGTAATAGTGATAATAATAGTAACAGTAATAGCTTACAACCATAGCACTTACCATGTGGCAGGCACTGTTCTATGTGCTTGATGAATATTAAGTTAGTCCTCACAACAGCCCTATGATGTAGCTACTATTATCCTCATTTACAGTTGAGGAAACAGACACAGAGAGGTTAAGAGTCTTGCCCAAAGTGACACAGCTGTAAGTAGTAGATTGGGTGTATTAACTTAGTCTAGCTCTACAGCCCACATTCATGCTACATTTTGCTTTATGGAAGGTTCATTAAATCAGGAAATGAATGAGTGAATCAGCTAATTTGCCCAAGATAATATTTAAGTCTGTTTAATATCAATAACAAAAGAAAATGTGTTCAGGTTCCATTATGAAGTGAAAAGATCAGTAGTGAAATGTTACATCAAATTTGACTGCCATTATGGCTACATAAGGGAAAGATTATCATTAACTATGTATATATTAGATATATATACGTGTATTATATATATGTATCTTCACATTCTCATGGGCCATTTTCTGGGTCATTTCTTATTTAATTTCTTCATCCTTAAAATTTCAACAGCAATGTTACATTATTTTTGTAATTAAAGAAACTATTATCTCATGATGAATTAGAAGATAAACTAATCTTTATTAGAGGAAAAGGGAGTCTCTGGATATATATATCTCCCTGAAATCCTTCCACTTTTATTATTGTTTGTTTGTTTCATCTTTTTACTTTCAAGTTTTCTGAGGTATTTTGTTTTACATGGGTCTCTTCTATTTAGCATATAGTATGTATGTGAAAGTCACTCAGTTGTGGCCAGCTGTTTGCAACCGCATAGAGTCCATGGAATTCTCCAGGCCAGAATACTGGAGTGGGTAGCCTTTCCCTTCTCCAGGGGATCTTCCTGACCCAAGAATCAAACCGAGGTCTCAGGTGGATTCTTTACCAACTGAGCTATCAGGGAAGCCCTTAGCATATAGTAGAATTATTATTTTTTATCCAATCAGAGAAACTTTTTAATAGGTGAATTTATCCAACTTAAGTTCATTGACATATGTTTGGTTTTAGTTCAGTCATTTTATTTTATTTGCATTAAAAATCATTTGATATGTAAGTTAGATTTTCTTTGCTTTGTGTTTTTATTCTGAAAATTTGGAGTTACTCGTCTGTTTTTAGAAGTTACTCTTCCATTGTTAATCTACAACTTGAGCTCATTTTAATCTACCATGAGCACTGACTATGGGCCAGACACTGTGCTAAGTATTCTTGAAGTTAAGTTTCTTCAGGTCAGATGAGGTTAGTGAGTGGTGGACCTAGGGGTCACTCCCAGGTTTGATGCCAAAGCTTGTTCCTTATCCACTGTTCTATAGGTCCTTCTCTCTTCCTCAAACTTGAGGCCTGGTTTGTTGTTCCCAGGAAGTAGGGTTGGGGCAGTTCACTGACACTCTTTCTACCTTAGAATAAGGCCTGATGTAACCTCTTTATACCAGAGCTTGGCCAACACTGAAACCTTCAACCTCTCCCCAAAGCCTAAATTCACTATCCTTGGGAAGTCAATCCCTTATCTGGTCCCCTTAATTTCCCCCAGGTGCATCCAGTTTCCTTACCTGGCCACCTGGTTGATGACAGGGGCGAAGTAGGTGGGCCCGTAGAGCTGCACTGTGCGCAGGCTTTGGAAGTAGCTCTCCAGCACACCCTCAATGCCCGCGCAGTTGGGGTCCTCATCATTGTTGTTCTGTCAGGGAAGATGCCCTGCTGGACTGATCCCAGCTCACTCTTGCCTTTCTCCACCGCTCTCTTTCATACGCCCCTCCAGACTCCAGCCCAGCTCCCCTCCTTGCTCTGCCACTCTCCCCTAGATCCTGCTCTTCTGCATGTCCTTGACCCTTAGAAGAAAACCTAAGTAGAAGAATTTTGTCCACTTGGGTGGGCCAGATTCCAGAGTGTGGGGTCTAGGCTCTGGCCCATACCGTACCAGGGGGAACTGGTGGGAGATCCGTCCCTCTGGAGGGAGCTTGGCACCAAAGCCATAAGCTGGGAAGAGCTTGTCACTGTCGTAGTCCTGGATGATTTCTCCCACTGCCTTGAGGGCCATGGCATAGGCGCTGAGCTGATAAGGACTCATGTAGTGCAGGGAGGTGGGCTGCAGGGGATTCCCTGTAGGGAAACAGGAGCCCCACCTCAGGGTCAGTTGATGATCTGTCTGCTCACCTGCCTGTCTTTGTGTGCATCTATGTGCTGCCTATCCATTCATCCACTCTTAACCCATGCTGTTGTTGGTGTTTTGTCTCTAAGTCATGTCTGACTCTTTCATGACCCCATGGACTGTAGCCCGCCAGGCTCCTCTGTCCATGGAATTCTCCAGGGAAGAACAATGGAGTGGGTCGCCATTCTCTTCTCCAGGGGAATCTTCCCAACCCAGGGATCGAACCCAGGTCACCTGTATTGGCAGGCAGATTCTTTACCACTGAGCCCCCAGAGAAGCCTCTTTACCCATGTATTCCTTATTATTTTACTGAGTCATCCAAATGTTCATTTTCAAACTATCCATGTACCAACCCCTATATCTATCCATCAGTTCATCCACCTGCTCATACATCTACTCACCCTTCCACTGGCCATAAATCCACCTACCTATTCATCTCTATCCATCTGCTTCTCCATCCTCTTATCCAGCTAGCCACCCACCTGTGCATCCAGCCAGCCAGCCTGCCATCTATCTACTTGCTCACCTGCCATTTCCCTTTCTTTCCCATCTGTCCATATAACCACATTCTTTTGTTCATCTACTCATTCATTCATCCCTCTCTATCCATTCCATTCATTCACTGTCTGTCTGTCCTCATATGGATCCATCCACCTCTCCACTCATCTATTTCCCCAATTGAAACACCTGTCCATTTGCCCACCCACATGCCAGTTCATGCATCCACCTCTTCAGCCTGTTGTACTCACTCAGACCCATTTGTCCACTCTATTCATCTAGCTACCCACACAGTTTTTCACTCATTTACATATTCCGCTGTTAGTATACTTCCGTTCCCTCCCATCCATTCATATACTCATCCACTTCTCAAGCTATCTAGAGCTATTTATCCTTTCGATTTTTTTTTTTATCCATTTACCCACTTACCTTTCTGTACTCTCTCCCACCGTTACCCCCACAACACTCCTGCCCCAGTATTAGCCTGCCTGGGCCTTGCCTCAAGCCTGGGCTTCCTGGATCAGTTAACTTTTATTCCCAGGTTTTAATTCAGGCCCATCCCTAATGACTTCTTTAGAATCCCTCCATACCCTGTTCCCCCATCCATGCCTCACCATTGGAAGCTGTGAAGTCAATGGCTACTGTGAAGTTCAACTGTGTCCTGTTGGGGAAATAGATGGATTGAGAAATGAGGGACTAATACTTACTATACCAGGATTTCTCAAACACTTGTATGCATCTGAATCACCTGGGAATTGTGTTAAAAAGCAAATTATGATCTGGATGGTCTGGGTGGAGCCTGAGATTCTACATTTCTAACAAAATCCCAAGTGAGGCAGATGCTGCTGGCCCATGGAACACACTTTGGGGAGTGTGTTTCCACATGCCCCATTCATCCCTAAATGCCTACCTCATGACATAATATGCATAATTTAACCCTTACTATAGTTCTGAAGTAGCAATTAACATCTCCATTTTACATTAAAATCAAGTTTAGAGAAGAAAAGTACCTTACTGAGGTCTGCTTGCATCCACTAAACCAAAGAGAATGTCCCCTACAGCCTGCTTATCTTTTCCTTCTCTCTTGGCCTCTCCCTCTTGCCTCGCCATATCTTCTCTCGGGGCTCCAGTAAGGCTACGGGAGACCACTGGTCTGTCATCTCCCCAGGGGGGCTGGAAGCTAGGGCTGAAAGGCAGCCCTATGGAGAGAACTACGGTGGACAGCACCCTGTACTTTATAGTCTGCCAAGTGTTTTCAAGTTTGTTTTCACGATCTCATCAGATCCTGACCATTAATGAGGAGTAAAACTGAGGCTCAGAACTGGGAGAAACTCATTGCTGGACTTTCAGTCCGGAGCTTGGCTATGACTCACCCTCCCCTGATGTAATCGACAAAAGTGAATTCAGAGTCCACAGAAAAGGAGAGCAGCGTCACCTGTGGGACAGAAGAGGCAGCCCTGCTACTTGGGAAGGACGGTTGGGCTAGAGAAAGGGAAAGAGGCACTTGACTCCAGCCCCTGACCCACCCTGTCCAATTTCTGAAAGGGCAAAGGGGGAAGCCATCAGAAACATACTTGGATTTCCAAAAGTATATTAAATCATGAAATAACCACCCCCCCACCCCCACCCCACCGCCGCAGAAAAACCTGCAAAAGATTAGAGATCAAACAAATTTTCTTAGGTGAGAGGAAAAACAAGAAAAAAAAAACGAGACAAAAGGAAAACTGAAATGGTGCCACCTTGTATCCAACATCACTATGTGCAAGTAGTCTGCACCCATAGCTCTCCCACACCCTCACCGGGTGGTCATGCTGTGTGTCCCCATTCTGGGGACAGAAACAGAAGGATCTACAGAGGGCCAGGGCTCTCGGGAGTACTCACAGTTCCCGAGTTGACATATTTCTTCTTCTTACATTTCTTCCGAGGGTTAAGTACCTGAGTGAAGTAAGGTAGTGGGGACAGTGGGACATAGAGGAAGGGAAGCATGGGCTGAGCACACCTGGGGTGGAGGCCTGGGAAACCTGGGTGGGGCTGAGCTCTCACCTCATACACTGTGAACTGGTTCTGGGCCTTGCTCAGCTCTCGGTAGCTGGTGGTGAACTCACCGATGAAGTCGTGGCTGCAACGAGGCCAGGGGCAGGTAAGCGACTGCTGCTGGCTTGCAGCCACCCCTGAAACCAGTCTTTTATCCTCACTATCCCCTGCCCCTACTTGGTCTGCCAGGCACTGGGCCTTGGGTCAGAAGAGAGACCAACCTAAGAGGAAAAGAAAGGAAGAGATGGTGTCCCAGAGAGACAACTGAGGGGGCCAGTTGTGTTCAAGGTCCTGGCATCTGTCGTCACCCTCTCTGGCTCCCAAGGCTACTCTGGGGCTCCTGGTGAGTGTGCTACATATTTCAGGGAACTGTTTGGCTTAATTCAAGGAGAGGGCAGTGCTACCTTCCATCCCGGTCCCAGTCGTACACGTCAATCTTCACCGTTCTGAAATGTTGGAGATAAACATAGGCTAGGTTTGTAGGATAAATCTGAGACAACCCCACCCATCATAGTCAAGATGATCTTGCCTATACACAGATCATCCTTCCATTCATCCGTTTGTCCTTCTATCAACCTTCCTCCCATCTGTCTTATCCATTCATCAGTCCACGAATGTACCCAAATATCTACTGACACTATCACTATTACTACTGCTGCTGCTCTTTATTACTATTCTTTACTACTGATTTTTAAAAAATACTTTGGCCATGCTGCATGGCTTGTGGGATCTTGTTTCCCTTACCAGGAACTGAACCCAGGCCCTCAGCAGTTAAAATGCAGAGTCCTAACCACTGTACCACCAGGGAATTCCATTGCTTCCCTGATGGCTCGAAAGGTAAAGACCACATGTAATGCAGGAGATGTGGATCTGATCCCTGGGTCAGGAAGACCCCTTAGAGTAGGAGATGGCAACCCACTCCAGTATTCTTGTCTGAAAAATCCCACGGACAGAGGAGCCTGGTTGGCTGTAGAGCAGAGGGTCACAGTCAGACACAACTATTCCAGGCATTGTTCCAGGCATAATACACACACACGTATTCCAGGCATTGTTCTCAGCACTTGCACCGACTGATTTAACAAGCACTCTATAAAGCAGTATTAATACTATTATTACTTTTGAATAAGGAAACTGAGGCCCCCAAAATAAGTAACTTGACTAAGGACCATAACAAGTAAATTGCTGAGCTGAGATTTAAACTCTGACATCCTGGTTCCAAAGACCATGTTCTTAACAGCTATGCCTAAGTCATCTCAAATGGCCACTGATCTATGTGGCAGTTCATTCAACCATCCATCCTGCCATCTAGTCACCCTTTTACCCATATAAACTTACCATTCAATTACTTATTAAACTCTATCACCCATATAACTATACATCCAGCCCTTCAATGACTCACTGATAGATACAAGCATCCATCTGTATCTCCACGCATCTACCTAACCAAACACTCAGCCATCTGGTATTTGTCCATCTAATCATCCATTCGTCTATATAACCATCTACTTATGGGCCCACTTACCTACCTTCATACTGCCCACTTGTGAATTTATATGGTCAGCCTGTCCATCTGCTTTACACTCACCCATCCATTCCCTCTACCACCCGTTCATCTGTCTGTCTATTAATGTACCAGTCATTCCACCTGTTTATCCTCCTGCTTTTTCAGTCACCCATCTGCCTCTCCAAGCAACCTCCAATCTTTCATATACCCACCCAGCCTCTCAAGCATTTAGCCATCCATCCATTAATCCACCCATCATCTACCCATCCACTAATCCACCCAGCAGTCCACTCACTCATTCATCTGCTATCCATTCATCCATCCCACCCACCAGTCTTCTTATTCACCCATCCACATACCCATCTATTCATTCCCAGTTTATCCATTCATCTGATTATCTATCCATGTATCTGCTCATTCACTTATTCATTTGCCCTTTCATACACTCATCCATCCACCCAACCATCTGTCCATCTACCTATTCATCCATGTGGCTATCCATATGCCTTCCCATGCACCCATATCCATGTCCAAAACTGTCTCACTGAGCAGGATCCTCCAACGCTTTTATGGCACTTCTACCTTCATTCTTCAGCCCAAGAACCCCACTCTCACACCCTTGTCCCCTTACTCCTTAGCTTATATTGACGCAGACCTGTCATAGTCTCCATTGCACAAGGCCCGCACAGGGATGCTGAAGGGCTGCCATACAGGATTCAGTGTGTTTTTCACAACCTCTGTCTTGTGGCAAATGGTGAACCTGGAGAGGACAAGAGGACTGGATCCTGCCTTTGGGGTAGGACTGAGCCCAGAGACACGGCCTGATATGCGTGGTTTAAGCACATATTGGGTGCTGCCTTAAGTGAATTCTGGGCTCAGGTCCTGATGGAGTCTAAGATGTCCCAGCCTAAGAGCCCTAATGGGTCCACAGCAATAGTGGGAGCAGTGACTCACGTGCCATCCTCATTGCTCCTGTAGAACACGAGGAAGGGGTCTGATTTCCCAAAGAAGTCCTTCTTGTCCAGCTTGTTTGCACACAGCTGCATGGTGGCAATATCCTGCGGATGAAGTTGGACTATTGACACTCGAATTGCCCCCAGACAGACAGCCCACTAAAGGGAGTTTGGGGAGAGAAGAGAGCCTCCTGGGTCTAGCATGTGGCCCTTACTGACCCGACAATTGCTAAGCTCCTCTGCAGTCAGCAATATGGTCCCACACTTCTTGCCTGGTACACCCCTGGAAGCAGAAAAAGCCTCTTTGTGAGGGGGGAGGGTAGGAAACAACGATTGGGGTGGCCAGTCAGGGATTGGGTAGGCCAGGGGATTCAATCTATCATTTACTGACTGCCCCGAGTGTTTCTGTCTCTGGTGGGGTAGGACCTGACTTGGACTGGTGCGGGTCTCTGGTCTGGAAGGAAGGGGTTAATTTAGCCTGTGCGGACATCTCATTATGGTAGCATGGGAAAGACAGGATTTAGAGTTCTTGGCAAGTTGTCTTCCCTTTCCTTGGGCCCTTGGTTTTCTCTTTATGTAATGGGAATCTTCTCTACCTCTTAGGGTTGTGAAAAGATCAGAATGAATGCATGGAATAAAAAGCAGTTGGTAAGCTTGGTAGACATGAAGGTGGTTCTGTTTCTCAAAGCAGACTCTGGTATATGCCAGGCATTGTTCTAGGTACAATTTGGCCAGTTGGCACCTTCCAGCTCTGCTAGACCCTGCCTTTAGGGAGTTTCCAGGGGCAGGTGGGATGTCCAGGCCAATAGGCAAGTAGAGCGTGACGTGATGCAACAGTCCTGAATGAGGGGCAGCAATTTCTACCCAGATCTGGGGCAGAACGACTGGTTTGTTAGGTCAAAGATGCTGTGCTTTCAGAAGGTTGTGAAGAGTGAGATCTAAAAGACCAGGGCAGCCTTATCCTCTTCTGATCCAAGAAGAGACACTTGCAAATGCCTGGACACCCATCCCCAACTTGCTTTGGGTCTCCAAGCAGTCAGAGGCCTTGTGGATATGGGCCTGCCAACCCTAAACTCTGGGAGAGCCAAAGTGTGACAGAGAGGAAGCTAAGTTGGGAGTATTCTCAGTTCAAGTTTTGATTCCAACTTGCCATGTGATGTTTGTCATCTTTAATATGAGAATTTGAACCACTTCATTGGCTTTTTTGATCTCTGACTCTCTGTGCTCTAAAAAGATAGCGAGTAATGAGTGCAGGGACTCCACCTGCATACCTTGAAGTGAGTCACTGATGCTACTGCCTTCTCACTGCTCTTTCTCTCCTTAATTTTCTCCCTCATCTCCTCACCCAGTGTGACCTCCAGTCACTCTAGACTATAATAATCATTCCCTTCCAGCCTACTCCTTTCCCCTAGCCCTTCTCTCACTTCTGTCTACTTATTTGGCAGAACCACAGCCTGAGTTAAATCCAATTCTCTGCCTAACCCATACCACACCTGTGCAACTGGATATGGCCAGAGGAAAACCCACACTCAGGCTAACTGGCTTCATTTTAGATGTGTGACCACAAACCTCAAGAAGGTCCTTAATCATACTGTGCACTGAGTCCCTTCACTCTCCAGTGCTGGGTGTGAGATGGCACTTGTACTCCTCCTCCTATCTCCTCAGCCCAAAAAGCCTCCTCCTCCGTCCTCACTCTCAGCCAATGACCTTGTTTCCTACTTCACTGACAAAGCTGAAGCAACCAGAAGACACTGTCCACAGACCCACCACACACCTACCCTGCCTCCAGTATCTTCTCCCACACGAGGCCTTCCTACCGTTGCTATAAATGACTACCATGTGCCTATTTATCCCTCCCGTGTGCTACATTCCACACCCTCCCTCTTGCCTGTGCAGAGACATCGCTCCAGCAACTGTCCCCCCTTCTTTTTGATCATGCCATGAAGCATGTGGGATCTTAGTTCCCCGATCAGGGACCAAACCACACCCTCTGCACTGGACACATAGAGTCTTAACCACTGGACCACCAGGGAAGTTCTTTCCCTCTCGGTATTATGTCAGATTTTCAGATTCTACTAGATCATTCCCATCAGCATACAAATGTGATATAAATTTTTTCAGGTTAAAATATTACAAACCTTTTCTTGATCTCACTTCTCTCTCCAGCCACCCCTCCTTTTCTCTTCTCCTCTTTGCAGGAAAATTCCTTGAAAGATTCCTAATTGCCATTTCTCTCTTCTATTCTCTTCTAAATCTCCCAACCAGGCTGTTATCCAAACCTCTTCTTCAAAACTCTGACAAGCAGAGTCTCCAGCGACTCACATCTTGCTAAACGCAATATCCAGGTCCAAACCCTCACCGTCCTTGACTGCAGCAGCATCTGACATGATCAGCCACTCTCTTGTCATTGATGCATGTCTTTTGCTTCCAGGACAGCACCACCCACTCTCGGTTATCCCCCCATTTCATTAATGCTCCTTCTCAGTCTCCCTTCTTAGCTCCAACTCATGGAGTTTTGGTCTTTCGTCTTCTCTCTCTCTCCTCAGTCCCTTAGTGATCTCATCTAGTCTCGTGTCCTTGAAGAGCATGGAAGATTTATGTTTCTTATTGCCTATTTGACACATCTACTTGTCTAATAAAAATTTATGAAATTCAGTACGTCATACTGAACTCCTCATTGACTTCCTCCCACAACTTACTCCTCCCTCACCTAAAAAAAACATCTCTATGGCAACTCCATCTTTCCACTTGTTCAGGCCAAAGGCCTTGGTGTCATCCTTGACTCCTCTTATTCGCTCATGTCCATATTCAGTCTGACAGGAATCTGCTGCTCCATCTTCAGTTTATATCCAGAATCTAACTAATTCTCCCCTCCTTCACTGCTGGCACCATGGATTACTTCTACTTTTGCCCACCCAAGATGTAGTCTCAACCGAGCAGCAACCTTTGAAAGCAAGTTAGAGCATTCATCTGCTCAGAACCCTCCACTGACTCTCAACTCAGAGTAAAAACTAAAGTCCTCACAGTGGCTCCCGGGCCCTAACCGTGAATCCACCGAGCTCACCTCCTCCTTTCTCCCCGCTGCTCACCCAGTTCCACCCACACTGGCCTCTGTGATGCTCTTTGAACACATCAGGCTTCTGCACAGGCAGTTTCCTCTCCTAGAACATCCCTCCTCCAGATATCAGCACAGCTCACTCCCTTACTTTCTTCAGATTATTGCTCCGAAGTTACCTCTCCATGAGGCCTCCTCAACCCTTCTGTAGAATTCTGCAACACCCATCACCCTGCATTTCCGGTCACTCTAATTCTGTTCTACTTTCATTCCACAGCACTTTGTGTCTTCTAGCACATTATGTAATTTACTTATTTATTATTTCAGTTTTGTACTATTTCTCTCCCTCTTCTGTTACATAAGCTCCCTGAGGGCAGGAGCCTTTGTTTCGTTCACCACTGCAACCCAAGCCATTTGAACAGTGGCTTACATAGAGTATATGCCCAGTAGTGTTTGTGGAATGGATAAATCCTTGGTACCCAGCCCAGGGTATAGCATACAAAATGTACTAATAAATATTTAGTGAGTGAATGTAATGTAAATTCCAGAGAACTTGATTTAGTGAGGAAGACTTGGAAGTGAACCTTAAAGGTTGAATCAGATTCAGAAAAAGAGTGAGGGCAGAGAATGAGAGAGAGAGGAGATATGTCAGGGCTGAGAGTGACTTGAGCAAAGCCCTGAAAATTGAATTTTCCCAGGAGGTGATGGGAGCCATTGAAGGCACCTGACCAGGGGAATCCCAGCCTCCAATGATACAGAGTCAGCTGCATCTTTAGGAGAATTCGGAGGCCCGCCCCCGCCCTTTCCCCTTCAGGTTCAGCTCACGTGAGGGGTCGCTCAACTCGGCTGCCCTGGCCTCCGATCACCTCTCCCAGGGCCAGGAACGCTTGGCCCAGGAAATCCTGCACAGGGATACAGAGTCAGCAAGGACAGGCGCGACTGGTGGTGCAGTCCCAGCCCAGCCCTGGTGATGCTGCTGTACTAACCACTGCGACTGGAGGCAGTGGAACCACCCAGCCAGGGCTTTAGAGGAGGGACGGGGTCCCCAGACAAGCCGCCCTTCTTGGTCCTGACATCTGGAGCCCTCTGCCTCTACCCTGCCAAGATACCATCCCACCCCTCACCTTTCACACACCACACACGCTGACCCCGCCCAGCCCCATTCAGCCTCACCTTCTGAGGGTCCCAGCAGCAGTCGAGAAGGAAGAGTAGCAGTGAGTAAGAGGCACAGGCGGGAAACCGAGGCAGGAACAGGAGAGGAGGGCAGGGAGGGCAGGTTCGGGGCAGAAGGTCGAGTCGGGTTTGAGGGGTAGGAGGGTTCTAAGGAGGGTCGTTTAACACACAGTGAGCGCCGCCTGTGTGCCCAGCCTGCCCGTGAGGGAATGGTGGCTCACCGGTTTGGAGATGTTGGTTTTGGAGTCGACGTTGTACCTGGGAAGAGAGTGGGACCAACATGGGGCGGGGATGGTGGGAGAGAGCCTGGAAAAGGGGTCCGATTTCGAGTCCAGGTTAAAATTGTGGGTGGAGGGTGGGGCAGTCTTGTACCGGAATTCAACCTGGACCTCCTTTGGGCAGAAGTCGGGGTCAGAAGGAGTCTGACCTGGGCAAGGTCAAGTCCGGGGCCTGCTGGGGGTAGGGTCACCTCAGAGGTGGGACTTGGAAAGGGGCGGAGCCAATTAAGGAGAAGGGTTGTCAGCAGGACTAGGCCTGGGGAGTGGCCAACCTAGACTTGGGGGCGGCGCTAAGCCTAGAGAGCAGTCCTTCAAAGTGCCACTGAACTGGGCCTGGGGGTGGAGCCAGGTCGGGGGCCCGCTGGGGGGCGGATCCAGGTTGGGGGAGGTCCAAGCCAGGTTTCTGGGCGGGGCTCACACATCGAAGCGCAGATTTTGCTTTTCCTCAAAGAAGTAGTCGAGGACGAATTTGCGCACGAAGTCTGGGTTCAGTGTGTTGTCGATCACCTCGGTCCGTCCAAACTAAATGGGGAGTGGACAATCAGCACGGGGGCTGCTAAAGGGGGCAGGTGCTTCCCAGGCACGGCGGTGGACTGGGTGAGGGTTCCAGGACTTACCTCCCGCCACTCCTGGCTGGCCCGGCTCTGCGTGTAAAGCACCACCACTGTAGGCGGGAGCGGGGGCGGGGAGGGAAGGACGTCAGGTCGGCGCTCCTCCCCCTCGCCACCCCTCCCCGCCTCCCCTCGCCCCTCAGGTGCTCTCAGACCCCAAGTTCCCTCCCTCCCGACCCTGGTGCCGCCTACTGGGGTCGGACTTGGAGAAGGTGTCGAGGTCCAGCAGGTTGCTAGAGAAAGAGACAAACAGACGGACAGCGAGTGGATCATTCTGGAGCCCACTGCCGGTACCCTACCCAGAGGTGGGCACCTAGGGAGGCACGGGGTTCAGATCACACCTCCCTCCCCTGTAACTACACCCTCCTGGGGGCCCGCGTTATCAGCACCCTGGACAACACCGGAAATCTCAGCCCTGGAGCTGTTTCTCTGCGGACTGGACGCGTCCAGACTGCCTCCAAGGGCCCAGGAAAGAGGGTAACCCCCTAGAACTTTACCCTCCTGGGGCGCAGATCCTACTGGATCCCCGCGACCCATCCCTTCAAGCCGCAGGCTGAGCCCTCTTTTGTGGTTGGGGCTATTCAAGGAAACCCCCTCCCCGCGTCCGTTAGCAACTCCCCTGAGTCTGCATCCGCGATTTTCCCCGGCCCCGATGCTTCTTCTCCTGGGGTCTACCCCCTGCTTGCGCTGAGCCCCTGAGCTGGGTGGTGCTGGGGCAATGCCTACCCTCCCCGGTACGGCCCGCTCACCGGCAGGACACGGTAATTTCAATCTTGGTGGCCGGGACGCTGCGCTCGGAGGCTCCGCTGAAAGACATGGCTGGTCGGGTGGCCGGAGCTGCGGGAGGCTGCGAGACGGGGTCTGCTAGGGGCGGCGGCGGCGGCGGGGCCGGCCCATGTGCCGCCGCGGCGGTGGCGGCGGAGGCTGCGCTCCCTCCAGCCCTGCGTGCGCTCTGGCTGCTCGCGCCTTCACTGTGGCCAGCCGCGCAGCGGCTCCAGATGGCAATGCAGCCCCGCCCGGCCCCGCGGGGGGCCCCCACCCCATTGGAGCAGCCTCCAGTAGGCCAGGAACCTCACACGGATTCGAACTCCAACTCACTAGGTGGGAGAGTCCTCCCAGTGCATCTCCCCAAGGAGAGAGCCAGGCCTGCCCCTACGAGAGCGCTCTCCACGATGCTGACCGGCCCCGGATACCTAGTGGGCACTGGGGTAGATTGCTCTTCCTGAGCTGCACCCTCAACAATTTGCTTCTTCCCCTTGCAACTCCCGCCCTTCCTCAGTCCCTGAATAGTAGTTGCACATTTGCTCTCATTAGCTGTGTGACCTTGGGCAAGGTACTCAACATCTCATTGGCTCAGTCAGTTCACTGGTAAGAACGGCCATAAGAGCACAGACTTGGGGTGTTGTAAAATTTCATCAAGATAACCTACAAACAGGATTTAACATAGGGGATTATACACAGTAAATACTCAAAAAGTGTTCATTGGTATTATTTCCCTCTCCTGGGCATTCACACTAATGACCTCTTCTGTGTTGAGTCAGAGGTCAGTAAATGGTGCACTGTGCAAAACCTTTTGTCCATGGCTTTGAACCCACATGACTTCATGGTGTTAGAGATGAAGACACACTCTGTGAGGATGCAACTCACTGCAGATCACACAGTAAATGAGGGTGGTGGTCAGCCAGGTTCATCCTTCCCATATTACCTACTGCCTTCAAGGCCCTGGAAGCCAATCCCTCACCGAATGCAGGGCCTGCAGGTCACCTGTACCAGAACCAGACTGTCTGCTGAACTTTTAATAATAAAGATTACTTGGGAATTCCCTGGTGGTCCAATGGTTAGGAATCCCCATGCTTTCACTGCCGAGGGTGCAGGTTCAGTCCCCAGCCAGGGAACTAAGATCCCAGGGCATGGCCAAAAAACAAACAACAAAAAAGATTCCCCCCACCCCTTTTCCCAGCTTAATGAGGATCTCAGCAACTTCAAGTCCAACTTTCAGGCAGCCCTGGAAATCTGCATGAATAAACAGGCTCCCCAAGTGACTGGGGCCCATTCAGGCCTGAGGGCCACTGTTCCCACCTTAACAGCCTGTTGCTATGTGTTGCCATATCACTGGATACTCTCATGGCTCATGAATTAAGAGGCATATTCAAGTCTCCAATCTCTTCCTGCTTCCTATGTTCCTCCATCCCCCCCTATAAAAACCCCTTCTTCTAGCAAAAGGAAGGAAAGTGAGAACCTTCTAATTAACTCCACAAAGACAGCAACCAAATGATGCAAGAAAATAGCTGTTCAAAAAGACTTTGATTTCATTTTGTGATCTGTGTTAAAACTGCCTCATTTTCAGTGCAGGTGACCCCTCCTCCCCAGGAGATAAGAATGGAAAGTGGAGGTCTTTTGTGAAGTCTCAGCCTCCCCCAAAGCCCCAGGGAAACGCTACACAGTTCTGAGTTGACAGGAATCCTGGCAAAGACTAAGATGGGTGGGAGGCAGTGACAAGTGGGTCGGCAGACACCAGTCAGGAAGCTGGGGGTGGGAGAACCCCATCCTCGGTCCTGCTCAGCTTCAGGGCTGCCATGTGCGTGATGGTGAAGGGAAGTTTCCCCTCGACCTCGAAGCACCCCTTGGCTGGGCATGGCTTTGATTCCGCTCAGGTGAGAGAGGATCAGGAAGCTGTCGTGGGCTGGCTGCTTCATAAGGTGCTGCTGCTGGTGCCCCGGAGTCCAACGCCACGGACAAACTGCTCCAGCAGGCCACCGATGGCACCAGAGGGACTGGGGGCTGCTGCACGGAGCCCCACTGTGCTGCTATACGCAGCCAAGAAGGCTGAGCGCACCTCCTGTAGCCGGGTCTCCCGTTCACTCAGGGCTGTAAGTCTGTGGGGAGGGAGGGAAAGAGAGAATTAATGCATTATCCTGGGGCAGGATCCATCATCCTCATCCTTACGCCCCACTGCCTATCCTTCTGCATTTGCCAGTACAAGGCCAGCATCTGCCCCTGGCCATGTTGCCCTTGTGGTTCAGTCCTGTTCCCATCTCAAACTCTCCCTCAGGCTGCTGTTTCTACCTGGAGAGGCCAGAGCCCTCACCTTTAGTCACTGCAGTCCTCAGGGAAATGTCTAGGAAGGGGCTGGCTTTTCTAGCAGGATTTCCGTTCTGATTCTATCTGCTTTTCCTTTCCTGGCCTCTACAGGCACTTATCACAAGTCAAGAAGGGTAACAAAAAGTGTGAATTTCACATGAGGCTATCTGATAACCTGAAGGGTCAGTCATAGAAAATGGCTGAGGTACCAATCACACAACCTCTGGACTCAAAGTTGGCAGGAGGGATGGAATTAGGGAAAAAGTCACAGACCTACATGAGATGAGCCCTCATGTTCCTATCCACCTAAGCAGCAAAACCAGCCCTGAACAGCAACTCCCTCCAAAACTTCCCCTAAGAGACCAACGCCTGGGTAATTCCTCCTGTGAATCTGCCAGAAGCAGCAGCAATATCCCCAATTCCCAAGCCCAAATGACTTGTACCTGGGGCCTGGGGAGCCCATGGAAGTATGAGGATAAATGACAGTCCAGGGCTTAAGTATGGAGGCAGCAGACCCAGGAAAAGCAGACTGGTGGGAGTGGGGGATGTGTATGTGTGCTTGTATGTGTGTGTGACAGAGAGAGAAATACCAGCAATAGCAGAAGTAGCAGCAGGTTCTAGGGTGAAGAAAAGTCAAATAACTGTAGCGGCAGCACAAAGAAATGAGGCTGGTCCTGGACTCCTGCAATACCATGAACAACTCCCAAGTCTCTCTTGGCATGTGGGGGAGATTCGTGGCCCTAGATCTTCTTTACTTCCTAATTAGTTTTCACATAGGCTGGAGACCATGTGTGCCTCTCTAGCTTTCCCTTAGAGCATATAACCAGGAGAAATTCAGAGTAGTAGTTCATATTCACAGGGACTATCTGAAGGTACATTCTCACTGCCCCCTATTTTGGGAGGCAGAAAGGGGAAAGATCACAACCTTTTTTAGAAACAAGATACCTGGAGCCCAGAGAGGATATGTGATCTGCTTGAGGACACAAGGTGGGCAGAGCTACTACAGTGTCATTCCCTCTCAAGACATGAGCTAGCAGGCTCACCGCAGTCAAGGGTTCAACCCCAAGACAGAACTTGTAAACCTAACAGCTGAGATTTGGATTCAATTTCTTTCAGACACCAAAGCCAAAGCACTGAACCAACATACTATGTGATCTCACCAGTCATCAACCTTGAGCCCACCATGCCCACCCTGCAATCTGAGAGGCCATGGGATCATGGAGAACCTAGCCCTCCTCTGGGAACCACCCAGAACCTGAGGAATGGCTAGGAGCACAGAGAACTACCTAAGGCATCAATTACAGGATCCAGGGCTGAAGCTGCCCATTTCAGTGGCTAATGCCAGGTAAGTGAGGGTGCTATTATGCAGGGGCAGAGATGTCAGCTTCCTCCAGCTCTAAATAGCAAGAGCCTACGGAAACACGACGAGAACTATGTCTAATTTTTCTGAGATCTTATTTCTGGCTTCAGGGAGTGGCTATAGAGAAAGCTGTGCCAAGCCCTAGAGGCCTTTGAAGTCCTTGGGCTACTCCTGAGCTGCAAGGCCAGGGCTTGTGAGGACCATCCGGGAATCCCAAGGTCTGGCCCCTGCCTGCCCTAGGCAGAATCCGTCTCAGCTCCCAAAGGCAACCTGCCTCCAACTTGTCAGCACTGGAGGGTATGAGCTGATCCTGAAGGTGGCGACGACCATCCAGCACCTGAAGTTCATTCAGTCCATGTCGGGGGCAGTAGTGGGCAGGGAGTTGAAGGTCCTCAGGCAGCCACAGTCAAGAAGCAGATCCTGCTCCCCAGGCCACCGGAGGCTCCCTGCCATCTGACATCCGTCAAACAGCAGAGCAGGAAGGGGGCAGGGCAGCCTGAGAGGCAGCTGCTCAAGTAGATGTACTGCTTGAGTTGGAGGCCCAGTACTGGAGCCTTGGAGGGAGAGGAGTTTACAGGCGTGGGCTTTAGTATTCCCGTCCAATTTTCTTTCCTGACCAGAGGCAAAAGCAGATGACAAAAGGGGGCAGGGAACAGCAAGGAACCCTCGGTTCTGCTTGGGAGCACAGCCCTTGGGCTAACCCAGCTCCATTCTGGCTCTGTCTCCACCATACACCTACCTTCACTACCCCACTGTTCCGCTTTCAAAGGATTCTCATGTCAGGCAAAGCCTTGGACTGAAATAGCATCTTCTATAGTTAGAGTCCAGCCAGCTTTCCCTAAGGGTGTGCCCCAAGACATCCATGGATGGGTTTCCGAGGCCGGGGAGAGTGAACACATTCCAGCACCCTTCCTGAGCAGCCCATCAGCCCCCTTCACACCTCAGGGTGCAGGACCAGTGAGGTATACTTAGTGGAGACATTCAGGAGGGGCAGGGAGCCCAGGCCAGCTCCCTCGGGCCAGCTGCCACCTCATTCCTGGCCAGCACTCGACTGCTTGCCAGCTTCTGACACAGGCGGGGGAAGGGGCATCCTGTCTTCTCAAGCAAGACACTTACAGACAATTGTTAGGGAGCTCATCCGGGAAGCTGAAAGGGAGAGAGGAGTCTGTGTGCAGGACAGCCCGTTCCTGAATACTGCCACAGCCTGTTACCATCTGCCAGCTGCCAAAGTCTGTGGAGAGAGAGGATCCGGGCAGGGGATGGTCCACTGATCTGGGGCAAAGAGGAGAGAGAGGGGAGATGATGTAGTCAGTCATATGCCTGACAGGGGAGGCCCTGGAAGAGTCGGGGTTGGGGTAGGGCTATGGTGGCCCTGGACCTGGCCACAGGGGCCTACTGGAAGAGCATCTGTAGAGTCAACCACTTTCTCCCAAAGTGCAAAAACTGCTGCACAGCTTATGACCAAGAAAGAAGAGTCAAGACCATAAGGGAGGCTTAGCTGTGAGGACAAATACTTCATGCAAAGATTTATAGGAACAAAAGAACAAGAGCAAAGCATGGTGACAAAGGTGAGCAAGCAACCAAAGCCAGGGACCAGCGCATGCCTGCTCTGCTTGACAAAACAAGCAAGATCTCAACAGCACCACAAGGAGGGGAGCAAGACTGAATGCTCCAGGAGCCAGCGAGGCAGGATCACCTCACACTCCTGGCACGGAGAATGGCAGGGTGGGCAACGCGGAGCCCAGGATCACTGAGGTTCTATCAAAGAGATGAGAGGAGTCTCCTGGGGATGGTGGACGTGGTGACATAGTTGGGTGCCCTGAGCCCCACCCTCTTCCTCTGCAGTGCCTTCCAGGAGCCAAAGTTTGTATTCACAAGCATCAACCCAGCAAACTCACTGTATGCCCAGAGGGGAGGGATGAATCTGGCAGCCAACTTGACAGCTTCATCAGACCTTTTTCAAATAGAGGTTTGCGGGATGCGGGGAAAGGAAAGCTGCACTGGGAATATACCACTGCCACCAGCTCCCCACTCACAGCCAAGCCTTCTCTGCTGTCTCTGGACAGTGGCCCAGCTGGTGGGGGAGGAGGGGAGGAGATGGGGAAACATCAAACAAGGCCCTTCCATCAGTGACACCAGGTCCCTGTCCCCAGAGGTATATCATGTTTGATGCCTGACCCTTTATCCTTTAATTCAAGAACAGCAGGTGTTCCTGAGGGACCCAGAAACAGAGCAGAAGCATGAATTGTGGTATAGGGAGTGGAGAACTGAAAAATGAACTGACCTTGGCCCACCCAGCTGGCTGGTGTAGAGGGCTCCTAGACTGAGGTGACAGCACCCCCGGGTCCCCAGGCCAGCTTTATCTGCAAGCAGTGGCCAAACTGAGTGCAGCTCTGGCCAGCGCTACATCTCTGCTGATCCTAAGCCATCTTCATCTTAGAGGCAGGGAAATGGCAGCCCGGGCAGAGGAAGACACTCGCCCAAGGCTCCAATACAGTCAGTGAGTACAAGAAGAGATTTTTATTTTTTAGAGCCAAGTTTGATTACAGATTTGTCATACAACAGAATCACCTTGAGACCAGGGAAAACAGATGGAATCTCCTGCAACAAAGACTTGCCATATTCCTTGCTCCTGGTCTACCCTGGAGGTGTGTGGAGGGCTGCCTGCCGGAAGCCCTGGCGATGATGGAGCAGGCTTCCTTCTTCCTAGGTGGAGATGCTTGGTGGCCAGATGCTGCATCTTTGGTGATCCTTAACCGTTTATACATCAAACAGCTGACTACACGTAAGAGCAAGCTGCAGGCCACAGTTGGGGGCCGGTCCTGTGCCTCCTCTGGGTCATGATGGGGTTCTCATGTTGGTGCAACCCCTCTTGAGGTCAGCCTGGCTCCACAAACCTCATCTATTGCTCCAAGTTTAAGATAGACATTCTTTTCCAGTTTTTGGGAAAACAGCTGTTAAACAGCAAAGTGTTGAGGGAATGAAACTAACGTGAAGTAGAGGAGGCTGGGGAGGATGAGGGACTTCTAGAACAGGGAACGTGGTGGTTTCCACGTTCCTAACTCCACTCCCCAGGGCTATCACAGACTCACATTTCCAGTGGGAAAAAGACAGCCAGGTAGAATGTGCTTACAGACAGGTTCCTAGCAAGGGCTCCTGGTCTTCTAAGGCTGCCTTCCCTGTACTTGCCCTGTCCAGCAGGCAGCAGCACCAGGCAAGAGCCATGCTTGAAGCAGCCAGGGGACAGCTGTGGCATGGAGTAGGCAGCATAAATAGCAACAGGACGCATGATCCCAGGGGTCACAAAGTAATCTCAGCAAGCAGCCAACCATCTTCTGCATCTTTTCCAAGAGTTGAGTACACAGGCTCCAAATGAACCTTTCTATTTGAGGCTTTTGTCAAAGAAAGGGTTGCAAAGTAACATAACCACTGAGTTTCTGGGTTTGAGAGCAAGGAGCTGTATGAAGCACAGAGGTGCTCCTAAGTGCCAATTTAAATAAGCTGGCAAGAGGGGACACCCTAAAGATGACAGGAAACAGTCACCAGAAGGAAGAAACTGCACCTGCCAAGTGAAAGGAGGGAAAACCTTCAAGTTAGCCCCAGTGCACAGGTAATACAAGCAGCTTTAATAAGCCCCATGCCCTTCTGCCCTACACCTTAACTCAAGTACACACACAGCATCCACTTCCACCCATCTACCTACAGGACTGGCGGGGACATCGGGCCAAGCCATCCTCAAACTGGAAAATGGTAGAGCTGACAGTGCTTCTAAGGTCACCTCACTTAAACCCAAACTCATGAAGACAAAGATCACTATTCCTACTTTAACGATGGGATGAAAAAAATGAGCTCAGAAGGGAAGTGTTTGACCTCAGCAACAGCTAGGACAAGATTTATCAGATTTGAAAGATCATCAAGATTCCCCCAGCCTGGACTTCAAGCATTGCTATGTGTGTCTATGTGTGTGAACCAGGGACCTCTGCATTCATGCAGCAACCCAAGGAGAAGTTTTTTGAGGCTCCAAGTTTTCTCTTATCCATCTCAGTCTCAAGCTGGCAATGCCGTAACGCTCCTCACCACTCATCCCTGGTCTGGACCTGTAGCCCCAAGCAAGAACCCGTCAAACATGGGACAGGAACCGTGTGTGTCACAGAAAGCAACCTGGTTTTCCCACCTCATTAAACACAGCCGGGAACACAGCACATTGCTTGTAACAAGCAGTCAGTAGGTGGGGAAGGATGGGGGAGGGGCACCTATCTGGGCAGCAGAGTTGGTGCCTATGTTGTCACTCAGCTATTCAACCAGGCTGCTGGTTGTCACTCAGGCAAGTTCATCTGCTCTTCAGGAAGCTTGGCTTCCAGTTGGGCTCAGTGATAGCATCCTCCCACCCTAGGCATGTACAGTGCTAGCAATCCCCGGCCCCCGAGATGTCTGACCCTGGAGCAGAGACCAAGACCATACGGAGAGGGGCACCTTACTGACCAGGCCTCAGGGAGGCGTCCTGCCTCTTGCCAGCCCAGCCCTGCTGATGATGAGAGATTTAACAGTGGTCCAGAAACACAACTCAGAAGCTACTGTAGTGACAACTAAGGACACAAAAGGGCCACCAGTCTTGCCAGTGAGGGGTATGGGGTTGGGACTGGATAAGAATCAGCACCCCACAGAACCTTCTTACTAACCCGACACCTATTTCTTAACTTTGGACAAAGCTCCCCCAATTTCTTTGCCAGCAGTCCTACCTTAAAGGAGATATGCTAATATGGACATGGTGGGGGGTGGGTGGGGAGGAGAGGGTGGGATGAACTGAGAGACTAACACTGAAACACATACATTACCACGTGTAAAACAGGCAGCTAGTGGCAGGCTGCCGTATCGCACAGGGAGCTCAGCCTGGTGTACACTTACAGCTGGCTCACACATGGCAGTATGGGAGAAACCAGCACAGCACTGCAAAGTAACTATCCTCCAATTAAAAACAAAAAAAAATTAATTAAAAAAAAAGAGACACACTGGTAGAATTTAGGACTCTGCAGCATATGAAACCCAGAGAATTCATATTATTAGGGGAATTCCAGCTGTCACACATAGCTTTCCACACAGTTCCTCCTGCTGCATTAAAAAGCTGATTGGTTATTGTTACCTAAGAGTAGCAGGAAAGCTAATGACAGGATCCCTTAGGCACTTTAAGATAAGAAGGACTAAATTAATTTTCATGTTAATGGAGATATATAATTATAATTAGAATGCTCTAAATCAGAATCTAGTCTTTCAAGACCCCTGGCAAACAAGCATCCAATCAGGAACCCTATCTCCTAGCCCAGCCTGTAGCCAGTCCAGCCTGGCTACAAGCAAGCACTGCCAGAACAGCCCAGCAGAGCCATCAGAAACCACACAGCAGTCCACCCCATGCCTCTCCAAGGCCTTGTGCCCCATTTTGGACCAGTTATTCCAGCCTCCTCCACCAGGCCCCAGTTCACAGGGTCCCAAGTTCAGGAGGACACCCCCGATTCTCCTCAGCCTTCTGGACCATCCTGGACCAGCCATAGCATTTGAGCTCAGTGCAGGTGGATAACCACCGGGGAGAGAGGGAAATGACCACAAAATTGGAATGAATGTCAGGAAGAAGAAAATGATTAAGAGCTAAGGTGAGTGGTGGGGTGCTGCCTCAGTAGGGGAGCCCTGACAAGTGGACATTTAAGACCAGGAGGACCCAGGAGACTAGGGGAATCTTCTGGTTTCCTTCCTAGTTGTCCAGCAATGTTGCACAGGCAGAAAAGGAGGGATGGTGAACAGGAGCTCCAGCCTGCAAGAGGGTCACACTGTGCCACAGCAGCCCCAGAGCAGCCCTGAGGAAAGCTGACACGGACATGGGGCGGCACCAAGGATGTGAGCGAGCACAGCTAGGGGGCTTATCTGCTGGGTGCCACCTCTGCTCAGCTGCTTCCACCAACCCGTGGGGACAGAGGGGTTGTGGCCTTTGCTTACTAGACTAAGCTACAGCACTGGCCGACATGGCAGTGCTCGGAACTGAAGGGCTCACCTTTAGGTGACTCCTCTGGACAGTGCAGCTCCTACTCGCCTAGAGCTGACCCGCTCAGCCTGCGAGGGGAGGATGCTCTTCCCCACCTCCCTCCATTGTCTGTCTTTGCCCAGAAAGGAAAAACCAGACGATGGCGAAGGAAAGAGATTTTCCAAAGTTTCAGGTCTTTCCTTATACATTAAGTTTGCCACCTTTGGGCTCAGTTTCCTCTTTGGTAACATGTCTGCTACAAGGGAAGACCTGAAATTCTGGAAAACCTGACAAAGCTGGGCTTGACTCTGGAGTGGACTTTAACACTTATGATCTTTCTGCTAAAGGTCTTCTCTCCCTGGCATTTGTTAAGCGGACCTCTTCAGTCTCACACAGCTTTGTTCTTTCCAGATGAACCAGACATTCTCAAGGCTTTAGAAAACAAAATAAATCACAGGGTTTCTTCCCTGGCTATGACATCGAAGGTATGAGGTCAGTGAGGAAATCCTTTCCCCAAATGGCAGGCCATCCCTCAATCCTAAGCCTGCCCGGTGCTCAGCTTTAATCTCACCAGAGAAACATGATTTCTGCAGCACATTCCAGGCCCACCTGTCCGTCCTGGCTGAGTTGCTCTCCTGCTGGGTGTACAGTCTCGTGAGGTTTGCCCCAGCTACACACACCTAGCCTGACGCCCTACTGGCCATTCTCTTCCATGGCCCACCAATTCAGACAAGGAATGGGAGAACCAGAAGCAACTCAAGAGGATCCAGCACCATCTCTTTAATCAGAATGTGGCATTCACAGGGGCTGAGACCTAGCAAAGGCAGCAGGTGGTGGCAGCCCCAACTCCCTGCCCATCATATCGCAACTGCCCCACCTTCTCGACTCCCCATCGGCCAGGGCTTCAGGAAGGAGGAGTCTCAGACTGCTCCGTGAACCTGCTTTCACTCTGTACCTCCTAAAGTGGGTGAGCCTGCAAATCTGTCAATCCCCTCTGGTCTCCTGGATGTACCACCTACCAGGCCATGTGCCCTGGAATCCCACACTCCAGCCTTATCAAGAGGGAAGAACTTTGGAGCTCCTCACCTGGGCTTGGGGACCTCCAGGGGACTGCTACCCATCCTGAAAAAGTTGTCAGAATGGTTCGAAGACGAGGAGCTGGAGGACTTGGCTTCCACCAGTCCCTGGTGGGGAGGCAGGCGGTCCTCGGAGGGCTGTGGCCGGTTCCAGAGCATGCTCTGTGGAGAGGAGGAGTGGCTCTTCCTCCTGTGGTGTGAAGACAGGGCTGCTGGTGAAGGGCCACCTCAGGCCCACCCTCTGCTCACCTGAGCTGAGTCTCTGGGCCCAGTTTTTACTTCCACTGGAAAAATGCCACATGGGAGTGGGCACACCCAGCACTCCCCTGGGCTTAGCCATGGGCCGCGAGAGCTGGGTCTTCACAGAGGGACTATGCCATTCACACACACTGACCTACTGGCCTCAGTGCACATGCTGGGCAACAGATTCTGAACAAACAGTTTTAAGGACTGCCCCTCCCTCCAAGTGTTGTACAAAATCTCGAGCCCTTTGTCCAAGGAGAAAAGTCATCTGATTCTCAAAGGAGCTGAACCTCAAATGAGCTCCCGATCAGCAACCTTCATTTCGTACTCAGTACTTTTTTCTTTTTCTAAGCTTGGCCTTACCTCCCAGGCAACTGATAAAAGGGAGTGCCCCCATGAAGTTCCTTTAACACCCTCCCCTCACCCCACCCCGTCTGCCCAGCCCTGCAGCTTCTTCCTTTGTCCCACGGACAGCACTGGCCCTTGATGCTCTTGGGCCAGTGTGGCAGCATCCCTCCCCAGCCAGATGGCTGGCCTCTGAGGCCCAGTGGAGACAGCAGGGCAGGCAGCTGAGCTCTCAGGCCTACTGTTGGGGCCCCTTTGTTCCTGGGGCTCCCTGGAGCTGGAGCCCTGGCTGCCAGCTGTTAGCAAGCTCAGTGCCAGCCTGGCCCTCACCAAGCTGCCTGAGTCTGTGCTCCTGCCGGGACCAGCTCCACGGTCTCATAGGTGAAGCTCCCGGCGGCTCCTGGGGAGCTCTCCATGACTAGAGAGAAGTCACTGCCAAGGCTGGTGGTGCTGCCACGGTCCTTCCGTCCTGAAAAGAGGCCAGGACCATCAGTTAGCACATTATCTTCTCCTATGAGGGATTCCCCACCGCCTCTATGCCATACGACCAGAGAGAGAAGATTCTAGAACAAACAATCCCTCTGTGGTCCATACTCAGAAAGATGCATAGAAGTTTGCTGGGGCCCATGACTCACTCAGCATGCAGATATCTTCCACGGTGAAGCCCGCATCCCGAGCTGGCAAACTCTTCCTCCTATAAACAGAAGCCAGAACAGTGAGCTCCAGATTGGACTGGGGGTATCCTTTGTCTCCGACTATGCTGCCCACCTGGAAAAGAAGCTCCAACTCAGTGGAAACTCATGGAGACAGGTCCTACCTAGCCTGTTGCAAAAGGCCAAGGCCCACTTCTGGGAGACCAGCAAAGCCTGCTTCCTGCCTGTCAGCATGGCCCCTCAGAGGCCAAGTCTGGCTCAACACATTACGGGCCTGGATTTGGAAGGTGAGGGAACACGGCACAGACACAAACCCTCACAGGGGTCCTAAAGCAATCACCAGGCCAAGACCCCTGTGTGTGCCAAACTGGGAGCAGACTCTGCTCTGTGGTGGGGGGCTGCACAGACACACCTCTGCAGCAACTCAGGGAGGAGAACTTTGGCCTCAGAGGTGATGGCAAGGGCAGCTTGGGGGTCTCCCCATCCCTTCCTCCAGCAACGAGCCCTGCACCCCTAGTCACAAGATGAGCCTCTTCATCCTCTGGCCCTCCCCAGTTATCCCTACCTGCCCTTAGAGAGAAGGCAGGGACAGAAGGCCAGCCTGCCCAGCATGCAGGGAAGCAGGGTGGGGAGAAGATGGCAAGCAAGACCACCTGCCCTAGCACGGCCCCTCCCAGTACACCTGCCTTCAGCAAGAGCAGGTCTCTCCTTACCTCTGTGTCTTCAGAGCAGAGAACTCCTCAGAGATGATATGCTTCAAAAAATTGAAGCAGAAGAAAAAAATCTAAGAAACAGACCAAAAAGCAGCACACATGAGAAGATAGTCTTCCCTAGGGAGAAGGATCTAGGTGGCTAGACTCCCAGGAGAGGGCAGCCAATGACCCTGGTCACCCCTGCCAGACAGCAGCCCCACTATGGGGACCCTGTCAGATATTCTGGTGTGGAAACAGAATGGGTGCTAGAGAGGGCGTAGCAGTTCGGGCAGGCATGCCGGGGCTGGGCAAGGAAGGAAGGGACTATGTTTCCTTCCTGAGAACACAAGACCATCTTCAAGTTCAACACATGTGTTCTCAAGCTACTGAAAAGGATGAAGATAACAGCCGCTTCTCCCCCTCAGTCTCTCCTGAGAATACCATGGAGAGAGGGTCACAGGGAAGGACAGCTGGCAGAGAGAGGATCTGGAGGCCTCAAGACACAGCAGGAACACCACGGAAGGGTAAGGAATCAGATTTCGTAGGGGAAATACCCAGAAACAGTTTGGTTCAGGCCCATAGATTGCACTGCTCAGAGACCAGGGTCAGGATGAAGTCTGAGGCAGGTCAAGGCAGGGGGAGGCCCTGAATTCTGGCCCCACATCCACATCCCCGTCTCTGTAGGCAAAGGCTCTCTTTCCTTCCAGCCAGCACCCACATCCATCGGGCCTCTGCAAAGTGCACACAATGCTCTGTCTCTGCAGTGATTCTGAAAGGTGTGGTCCATCCACCCCTCACTTGGGAGAAACACCTACAGAGTATCCCAGAGCCTGGTAAGATTTCCTCAAAAAGAGGAGGGAAGGAGCCAAGGTCAGTCCAGTTTGAAAACTTTGTTACATAATTTCTTTTTTTTTTGGCTTGTGGGATTTTAGTTCCCTGACCAAGGATTGACACTAGGCCCTCAGCAACGAAGGCATGGAATCCTGAGCACAGAGTTCTAACCACTGGACTGCCAGGAAATTCCCTGTTACATAAAATGAAACAAATGTTTTCATTACACATTTCAGAGTTTAATATGCTAATGCACTTGGAGAATCTCAAAGGCAAAGGAAGGGTACAGAATGCTGTTTAACAGGTCCTAGCCCTTTGCATGTTTTTAAAGTATGGGTAACTTGAGTGTGTGAACTAGGAGGTAGGGAAGGGGGTGCTAAGAGAAAAGCCCATCTTCTGCCTGCCCTCCTGGCTGAGGAGACCCTCTTGTTTATGCTGAGACATAGCCAGGGTTTGAACCCAGAACCCCCCTACCCAGTCTCTGAGGTGAAATCTGCTGGTGAGGGACAGCACGGCGGTGGGCAGGCAATAGGTCCTGCGGCATCGGCACCCGGCAAGTTTCAAAACGAGAGGCTGCAAGGGATTGTGTGTGCAGCTTTCCATGCCAAAGTCACCGCCTCTGACAGAGTTCACGGAGGCCTCTGAGGAACAGGCTTATGAGCTCTGCAGTTCTGGCAGATGCGATAAGTGCTCAGAAGAGATTTACAAGGGGAGAGGAGCAGCTGAGAGGGAGGAACAAAAGAAGAAGGCACAAGATAAGATCCCAGAAAGAGGCAGCCTCAGGAGGTGAGGAGGATGCTTCAGGAAAATGGGGGGTGGGGATGTGGAGAGAGACAGCACTGCGTGCATCTCCCACGCTGGGCATCTGGACTCGTTCTCCTTGTGAGGCGGCAGGACGGACACCAGGAGACTCCAGGTTAATAACACTTTCCAAGATCACCCAGGTATAGGTGGCACGACTAGGGTTCACACTCAAGTCTGACTCTAGGTCTGCGTGTAGGGAAAACAGGGTGAAAAAAGAGGAATAAGGCGAAGGCTACCAAAAGGATGCTGTGTGGACAGGGCAGAGAGGAGGAAGGAGGGACAGTGCCCAGACAGGAAGGGACCCAGGGCCCCTGACTGGGCCTGGGCGAGTGGTGAGGGGCAGGCAGGCCTCTGCTTGCACGGACGGCCCCAGGGCTTAAAGTTGCCGAGTGGGTGTGATGAGGACAGAGGACAGGGAAGAGCTTCTGGGTTTCAGCTGTAAGGGTGAGGGGCACACGAACAACTTGTAAATTGCTCCCAAAGCTGAGTGCAGAAAACAAAGTCAGCCGTAAAAAGGATGGCAGAGAAAGAGGGGAGAAGGACTGACACAGGAAGGTCACAGGTAACTCCGTCCTGAGAGAGCGGGAGACTGAGGTGCAGCGTGGGGGGCTGCTGGGCTGGCTTTCTTCCTGCCACGCTGCCCAGCCCCAGCACACACCAGGCGAAGAGCTGCCCCCAAAGTGTGGACACCGAACAGACCATCATCCTGTCCCTCTTGGGAGTACAAGAGCCAGAGCTTGCGGAGCCCTGACACATGCTCGTGGACTGTGAGCAGTACCCACCTCCTCTCCTTTGCTGAGTCGATCTACCAACATGTGCCTGAAACAAGAAGGCAAGAAGTCAAAGCCAGCAGCGTGCAGGCAGGAGGACGGGGAGAGCCCGTGGCACCGGCCCCACAGCCTCAGGGGGCCTGACCAGCGCCTCCCATCTTCCCAAGGGGGTGGGACTGTCTTTACCTTCGACCCTGTCACAGGAGCCCCCACACCCACGCACACACTTGGTTCCTGAGGCACTGCCCCCATCCCACGGCCTGCTGTCCGTCCCCCGAAGGCTCACCCAAAGAGGAACCAGTCGTAGGCCACTGTGAGGTAGAGGATTTCAGTGGGCTTCAGGGACGCGTGGATGAGCCCGTCCTGGAAGAGACGTGTCCAGATCAGAGAGAGGCCCCCTCCTGGCCTCAAGGGCTGAACCACACCCATAGAACCCCGACAACCAGGCTGCCCCACAGCCCAGGAATATGGCCAAACTTTACATCTCCTGCTCTGGACACCTGAGGTCCCTCAGGCCAAATCCTCTCTGCTTCTGGGGATAGGCTCAGCGCTCCCCAAGAGTAGACCCTGGAAGGCCCTGAAGGCTCCCTGACCCTCAGCCCAGCCCATGTGTACTCACAGCCCACAAGGAAAGGCGCAGGAGAGAGATGAAGAGGGGGGTCCGGTCCCAGCCTGAGATACAGTGTACCAGCAGCCCACTGTCGTCTACGCAGGACACAGGACAGGTGGCCCAGGAGAAAAGCAAACACAGGCTGATGAGAAGGGGATGTGTCACCACCCAGGTCTAGGGTGAGATCCAGGCTACCCCAGAACCACAGCCTAGCCCCAGGTGCAGGCATGGGATGTCCCACCAACCCCACCACAGTTTAAGGATGGGCACTTGACCCAAATGGAGACAATGAGTGTGAGCTCTGGGACAGAGACCGTGTCTCTCTTCTGGAGGATTCAAGGCGGCAGGAGACAAGTCTGAAATGACTGCTGGTTTTGAGCTAACTAAACAATGGATATGAGACAAGGAAAGACTGTTTCTGCTATTTGTCTCCTGGCTCTGCTCTTGGGGCTTCTTGGTTATATTGTTCAAGCAAGTGCAACCTCACACAAGTCCTGACTGATAAGGAGAAGTCAGTCAGACTGCCCCAGGACACTGGGCATCATGGGCTCATTCAACCAAAACAGTCAGACCAGCTGGAGCACCATCCAGAGAACAGGCCTGCCATGGGCTTGTGTGTGACCAAGAAGCAGCCAAGACTGACTTTCTCTCAACTTTCTGAATGGGAAGAGGCCACTGTAGCCCCACACAAAAGGCTGAGGTTCAAAGCTCAAAGGCCAGCTGAGCCAGTGTAGGACACCCTGTGTGTACTTCAGACTGTAGGAAGTTCATAATTTTGTTTTCTAGGGTTTTGAGAACATGGAATAAATCGGCCAATGATAAGCGAATCCCCATATCCTTCTCCCATAGAGCAAAAGGTTCCAATAATCACACACTGGTGCTGTCAAGACCTGGGAACACCCCGAACATCCACTGGCTTGAGGCAGGCTGAGGCAGACTCACCATCACTGTTAATTATGGAAAGCAGCAGTTTCAGGTAGTTTTGTGTTTGTTGCACCAGGTCCCAACTCTGTTGGAAAAGGAAAAAAGAAGGATTCCAGGAAAAGGTATTAACTCAGAATGGGAATTTATACAATATTTAAAAAATAAAAGACCAATAAAAGTTATTTTGGGGCAAAAAGTACCCCAGGTTCATGGTCACAGGCCCAAACCCCAGATTCTCTGTGACTTCATTCCCCACATTTCCCTGCACCCTTTCCCACAGGCCCCTCCCTCAGTGTGCTCTCACCCAAAGTGAGAGCGAGGAAGGGGAGCCATGCAGAGGTCCGGGCAACCCACACCCCCACACCCACTAGCAATAGCTGGATATTAACCTCCTCTGTGTCCTGGGCTCCACGCACAGCTGTCCAGGGAGTTAACAGAAGTCAACAAAGAACCTCGAGCCTGTGGCCATTGTCATCAAACAGCAAGAGCTACTTCATCTGCCATCATATCATAGAAACTAAGGAAAATATCAGCCTTCTCATCAATCGCTTTTTTTACTGCTACTCACTATACTGTCTTTCGATGAATAACAAATGCAGTCTGGCAGACAAAACTTTTAAAACAGGAGACCCATGAGGTAGGAGATAAAAAAATAAGCAAAAGCTTATTAGAGATTGGAACCTCTGTTCTAGCCCAAGCAAAAGGTCTAAACCAGATGCTCTGAGAAACAGCCCACTTTGGAGTCTGGAACTCCATGGAGGGGCCTGACCCAGTTCTGTGGGCCCCGCCCCCCCAGCTGGGGACAGCCTCTCAACAAAACTACTTCTCAGTGTCTGGGCTGTGCAGAGAGGCTGCGGTGAATGCCGGCAAGAGTGCTCCCACAGGGAAGGTGAACACAGCACCTGTAATTGGAATGGTTTTCCCAGGAATTCAAAACAGGCTCATTTACCTGACCCTCCCACAGACCCTGGAGAGTCCTGACCCACTTTCAGTGGCTCCAGAGAAGGCTGCTGCAGCGCCACATTAATAAAGTTATTACCCATGGCAGCTTGGGGGTCTCTCTGCTTGTCTGGTTCAACGTGTCAGACACACCACTGTCCACAGACCTCCTCCTCACTGTGAGTCCCAGGGGAGAAAGAGCAGGAGAGGCAGGAGACTTGCGGCAGACGCTCGGGCTGCTTGGGTGGGTGGGGGGAGGGCCGCGGCAGCCAGGAGACGGCAGGAGGCCACCAAGGACGAGCCTGCAGGGGCCCCCAACCACAGCAGCTGTTTGAAGGGGACACCAATGACCAGGGAGTGGCAGCAGATGCTACTGGCCATGGCGCCTAGGACGGGGGCAGGAACCACAGCCTGGGGAGCACTGGGTTGGCGGAAGCCTGAGGTCACACAGCTAAGCTGAGCTGGGGTCTGGACCCAGGCCTGTGGTCAGTCACATGCTACACTGTGATGTCTATTTCCTCAGATACTAGAGTGAGGAAACGAATGTCTAACGAGAGTACAGAATGTGAAGAGGACCCTGGAAATGCATGAAAATCTACACTCATTTCTGATTCACTCCATGTGTGTCGTGAAAAAGCCTCCAGGTGCAAAGCCGAGTACCACATATCTGGCTTACATCTGTATGCCTGGAGTAGTCTCCCCTGCCTGGCAAACTCCTACTCATCCTTCAAAGGCCCAGCCCCATTATCTACATACAGAGTCTTCTGTAGCCACTGGCCAATAATCTTACTACGCAGATGACAATTATGTGTTGTCTCTTCTCCTAGACCAAGTCCAATGAGGGCTCTGCATCTATAAGGCTTAGTGCTTAGGGACTAGGAGGTACCCTTGGAAAGTTCCTTCACTGCCTGTTCATGGTCAGGGGTCTGTGTGAGGAGAAGCAGCCACTGGAAGGGGTCTTTGGGCACAGAATGAAAGAGCAGAGCTCTAGGAGATTCCATTTGGCTACTCAGAGGGCAGCACTGCTCCTCGCGCGCTGGGAACACTGCTGTGGACACCACTGTGGGCCTGGCCCTGGGACACAGCAGTGAACACAATAACCCCAGCTCTCGGGGCTGCGGGGAACAGAAGCCAAAGTGAACTGCTGCAGGCGTGCTGACTAAGATGCTGTGGTGTAAGATGCTGTGGAACCATGTAATGGGAGGTGAGCCTAGCCCGATCCTCGGGGACCATTAGGTAAGGCTTTTAAGAGATGGTGACATGCATGTGAGAAAAGGGTTTAAGGGAAGTACCCAGTATTTCTGGCACAGAGGACAGCATGTGCAAAACTGGGGAGCATCTTCCCTAAGGAAGAAGAGAGGGAGGGGACAGCCAATGAGTCACCACAACAAGCTTGGGCCACGTGGAACTGGTGGGCCACGTGAGAGTCCTTGGACTTCTGAGGATAACAGGAAAAGTCAGATGGAATTTGGAAGGACGGCGTGACAATGACAATCTTGGCCTGTCACCTAAGTACTGCTCTCTGCCAGGCCCTGTTCACATGCTTTACGTTCCTTACTTCCAGCTGGCTGCCCCTCAGTGCGGCCCCACTCTCAGCCATTAGATGATGATAGCCTGTATTAGGCCAGTGACATGAGACGGAAGCAGGAAGGACTGGAGAAAATCCCTGGGGCAGAGACTTAGAGAACTGACGGGAACTAGCCATCAACGTGAGGGATAAGAGCCACCATCTCCAACATTCTGAGTTTGAGCATCTGGGTAAATGGTAGAGGGCCTGGGGGTGCTCCGGGTTTTGACAATTCCATTTTGGGCAGCTTTTCAGGTGTCCACATGACTGGACACTTGGGAAAGACTGTAGGTGCGGATCGCCTAGTGAGGCCTGGGTGGCCTGGCAGAGGGTAAAGGGAGTGGTGATGGGTGGACCTGGGAGCTGAAGAGTCAGCGCAGGGGCTGAAAGGACCTGGCTGAGGAAGAGGATGGCAAAGCGCAGTGAGGCCAACTGGCTGAGCAACACCAGAGAGCAGGCAGAGCTGGGGGAAGCCCTGCCCCCTACCCTCGTGCCTGGGGCTTTATGAGTGCTCACTCCCGAGTTAGTAAGCCAGGAGTCGCCCCCAATCATCATCACTAAATTGGTCCGGCATTTCCATTAACAGGACACTTTCATGCAGTGATCATATCTGAACCTCGCCACAACTCTGTAACAGGTGCTGTCAATTCTGCTTTCAGAGGGAAGTGAGGTCACTTGCTCAAGGTCACAGAGCCCCTTGAGAACAGCCAAAGGAGCTCACACTCAGGGCCTCTATTCACTAAACACAACTCCACATACAAGGGACCCTTCCCAGAAAGACAAACTTTCTTGGCAGCATCAATACTGTCAACATAGTAGACAGCATTGATGTACAGTTATAGGGAATTTGGTGAGGAAATGGTTCTCAGATTTGTATGCACAAGGGCAAAGAACGGTGCCAGCAGAGAGAGCGGTGGTGGCTAGGTGGGGCCTACTCGAGGCCTCTGCACACAGCAGATTCAGGAGGAGGCCTGCCGCTTTCTCTGGCCATGCCACCTGTCTAGGGACAGACTAGGGCCTGACAGTAGGGAACAAGGCTCCTCAGCTTGTTCCATCTTTCTGAGACACAACAAACAACCTATCGGCTCTCCTTCTGAAGTCGCCTCTCTTGCAAAAACACCTACACAGAGAAGACCCAACACCCCTATAACTGGCTCATGCCAATAGTTATGGAGCATCTGCCTTGCATCCGGGGGCACATATATAAGAAAAAAACAGGGTAAGCATGGCCTCTGCCTTTACAGACCATCTGCTACCAGGATAACAAAGTCCAAGGTGATATGGAACACAGAGCTGCATAACAGGGGGGGCTGGGCCTCTGGGAGAGGGAGATCTCAAGGCTGAATGGGAACTGTCCAGACCCGGGAGCAGATGAAAAGAGGACGGAAGCAGGATGTTTTCTGGGTACTCAGTGGCTCAGCCTTCTGGCTCCAGGCCATTTTCAGTTCTAGGATGCACAAGCCGTGGTTCCCCATCCTCCTGGTGTTCAGTCTACAGAAGATGGGGAAGCAGCTCTATTATAAATCAGTAACTAGAGCTCAGTGGAAAACTCCAAGAGAGACAAGCCCAGGGATTAATGGGAATGTAACGCAAGCATCCAACTCCCCAGGGATGGGGACAGGAGGCACATCAGGCAAGTCGTCTTGGAACGGACACTCAAGCCAAATCCTGAAGGTACGGTGTCAGCCAGACAAAAGGAGCGTGGGGGAGGGGGCAGCCAGGCAGAGGGAATAGGTGTGGGGAAGGCAGTGGGCAGAATGAGGCTCCCTGTCCTGGCTGAAGCAGGTGGCAAGGAGACTGCTAATGGGCCACGGGCTTATACAGTGTGGGCCAGACGTGGTAGACAGATGGGTTCATCCAGTAAGATTGGTGCCCCTTCCATGGCAGACAGTAATAAGAGAGACGCACAATGGAAATAATTTTCAGGTTTCTATGAGCAAATCAGGTCAGGGAGCGCTGCACTTCCTCTGATGGAACACGCATTTAAAAGGTAAAATGAAAAAAATCTCTCTAAGTCCCAGAGCTGGAAAAGCAAACTCCATGCAGTCCTCCTCTGGAAAGAGAACTCCCTGGTGGATGCAAATCTTTCAGTGAGTCATGTTCAGAAAGCTTTGATTTTCTGGGCCAAGAGCAAATCAGGAGAGAGAGTCAGAGAGACTAGCAGCTCCTCCTTTCCTAGGCTGTCAGAGGTTGGAGGCGAGCCAGGCCTTCAGACCTCTGCCTGAGGGGCTTGTGGGGTGGGCACCAGGGGTCCCCTCACCTGATACTGGCTCCAGTCAATATTCAGAGAGCAAGTCAGGAAGTCAGGGATGCTCAGAGGGGCATCGACGTAGTCCTGGGGACAGAAAGACACTGTGAGACACAGGCTGGCCACCAGGAGATACTATGGTGACAGGCGGAGGCCCTGAAGTTGTCGCTATCATGGGCAGGCAGCGTGTCCCCCTGACAGTGCTCGCCTTCTCTAAGCCAGATGCCTGTGCCAGCCTGAAAGAGAAAGCTTGAAAAATCAAGGGACCAGATATTGCTGCCAAGTGGAGTTTCCAGTTGGCCACTTGAGTGTTTGCTGCTGAGACGGAGGTGATGGACTGGATTCAGCCTCCAGCAGCTCCTGGGCTGCTCCCACCCACTGGGGAGGACCAGAAGGCTGCCCCCTTCTTCCCACAGGAGGTGGTGGAGCAAAGATGAAGCACTTCTCCTACCCTGTCCCTGAAAACTTTTTTAAAGAAAGGGAGAAACTAAAGGGGGAGAGAAAACAGTATGTAATAAGAGTTTAAACATGTATATCTAAGAAGAAGAGGGAGAGAAAAAAAAATGAGACTCATTCAGGGAAGAGAAAAGAAACGAAAAGGGTAGCTGTTTTCCCCTCAAAATTTTCTAGCTGGTTTCCCTTCACAAAGGAACAGAAGACCCAAGCTGACAACTGGTACTGTTCATACCTGCTTCCAGTTAAAAATGAGCCCTTCAGCCATGTAATCCCGATCCTTATATTCCTTGAAAAATTCACAGCCTGGAAAAGAAGGGCAGAGTTACACCTTCACCCTTCCTGGCCCAGAGTCCTGAGACGCCCCTGGGCGCTGGAGGACGAAGTGGCCACCAGCCGACACAAGCGGGGACTGGACTGGGCGGGCGGGCACCTCCAATGCGCCTCTGGTTTCCAGTCACAGACCCTTCCTGACAAGGTGCCGCCTGCCTGCACACGTCTCTCTCTCCATCTGTGCTCACTGGCTGCTGGTCACCTCTCCTTTCATTTCCAGTTCCTCTGTTCTATATGCCCCTGAAGTGCCAATAATCAGAGAACAAAAGCGTGGCATACAATTTGAACCATGGCAGCACTTTCTCAGCAACTTATCTAGTCACATAAGATCACCCTGCTACTACTCCAATAAAACAAATACTGCAATAACGTAAGCCATGTGAATCTTTTGGTTTCCCAGTACATATTAAAGCCATGCTTACACTGTATTATAGTCTATTAAATGTGAGATTACATGATGTCTTAAAAAACCAATATACCTTAAATATAAAAAATACTTGAGGGAATTTCCTGGAGGTTCAGTGGCTAGGACTTAAGAGTACTGCTGTGGGCCCGGCTCAACAACTGGCTGGGGAACCAAGAACCTACAAGCCACGTGGTGTGGCCAAAAAAAAAGGCTTTATTCCTTAAAATTGCTGACCAAAATCTAGGCCTACAATGAGTCGGAACAGTAAAGTCAGAGACTGCTGATCGCTCATTACCATAACAAGTGTAGTAATGATGAAACATTTGGAAGTACTGTGAAAGCTATCAAAACGGGACACAGAGACATGAAGTACACAAATGCTGGAAAAACGGTACCAACAGACTTGACGCAGGGTTCCCACAAACATTCCGTTTATAAAAGATGTAATATGTAAACAGTAGTGAATTGAAGAGCAGTAAAACGAGGTCTGCCTATAGCAGGCCCACAGGCTTTCAGTGAGGACCGAGCATTGTAACATGCAGGAAAGGACCATGGGCAGTGAACGGCACAGGTGCTCCAGACACACGCCCATCTTGACAAGTGAAACGCTGTAAGAAACACCATCAAGTTAAGACCTCAGGAAACAAGAGAAAACGAGTGAAAAGGGCCTTGCCAATGTTGCCAGCCTCTAACCTCAGCCTTTAGCTTAGCTCTGGGACCGTGAACAAGTTAACATCTCTCAGCCTTGACTTTCTCATTTGTCAAGTGGTTAAGGACGAGATGAAATAATACACAGGAAACAGCTGGCAGAGCACTGACGGCCCTCAGGAGACAGCATACCAGTGCCACCTTCCTGCTGAAGCCGAAGCAAGAGCCCCAGTGCAGCCCTGCAGCTCGATCCAGGTGGAATGAGGCCTGCCCTCACCACACGGCCAGGACGGCCAGGGCCAGGGGGTTGGCGGGGAACTTCCCGGTTTCCTCTCAGGTCCTCTGCCAGAGCCAACACAAACTCTGAAGGACACAAGCCTTTGGCCACAGGTCCAAGTCTGAGGAGGTCCCCAAAGACAACAGAATAACTGCCTGAATTCTGTCAAGGCAGCCACAGGCCATCAACATTCCCATGGGACTCTCCAGCTCCTCGGGCCACCCTCAGCCTGAGGTCACTCCCGGGAACAAAGGAAAGGTTCCTCTGGTGGGGGAAGTCTGGAGACCTAGCCGCTGTGTCCGAGACGTGGCTCTTACCCACCCCCCACCTCTGCCCTCATTCACTCTAAGTCCCCAGGCCCCTCTGTAGACAGGGAAGTCAAGCCACAATACTCAGCCCTAACACTTCAGCCTATTCCTAGGTGCCTCACTGGGAGAAAGAAGAAATATAAATATCAGACAGAGGCCCTGAGCTTATCAGCCCAGGTTTAGAAGAGACACCAATTATTCCCCAGAGCTCCCATGAAGTGCTCTGCTTTCTTAGACTTAAGCGCTCGAATCAACACCGCAGGCTCCAGGCCCAGCTCTTAAGCAGCGTGTGATACAGAAGCAACTGACTGAGAAATGGAGGGAATTAAAACAACCTCGGTACCCAGGGCAAGGCCTGACATTCATTACCTCAATAGGCTTCTAAGCCTATTGAGAGGCAAAGGGATGGCACCAAAAGTGAAGTGAGAGCAGGCGCTCACTCGAGAAGGAAACAAATAAGACTTGTGCTGGGCAGTTTTCGGCCCTGTCTATTTTGGGGCCTGAGGGAAGTGCTCCCAGAACACTTCTCATTTTCAAGGGCCAGTCGAAGCCTAAGTTAGTCTGACAGAGAACTGATACCACCACAGTTCCTGTCTGGGCTTCAAACTCATCAGAGGGCTCAACGAAGACCCCCGAAATGGCAGCAGAGTGCATTTCAGGACTTGGTCTGGCTAATGTTAATTTTGTTATAATACAGGCAGGTGAAGAAATTCAAGAACATAAGCACAGGAAGTAAAAGGTGCTTCTCCTGTGCCCTCACATGGCATCTCCTCGACCCCAGGCTTCTGAATTTTTATTGATTACCCATCCCCCTTACTCTCCCCTCAACACACGCACGACTATCAGATCCAGTCCATGATATTCTGGGAAGAAAAGAGAAAAAAATTCAGAGATAGACAGTATCATCTTACCATTTTGGCATATTTCTTTCTTATCCTTTATATAAGTACTTTTCCTCTCACAGAGTTGAGATTTTACTATTTCATTTTGTATTGTGCTTATTATTAGCACCTTAAGCATTTTTCTATTACTGTGTAGTATCTCATTCTACAATACTATGGGTGGCTGTGCTGTTATTTACATAATCATTATTCTGATTACAGAAAATATTACCCATGTTGGGCTGGGTATAAATGGACGTGATGAAGGACCTCCCTTGGCGGTCCAGTGGTTAAGACTCTGCCTTCCAATGCAGGGGCATGGGTTCAATCTCTGCTTGGGGAACTAACATGCTGTGTGGCCAAAAAAATAAAACTCACATGATGAACATCTGCAGGCCCAGGCTGGCTGGATTACAGCCTAATGAATAACTGGGTCAAATGGTGTTAGTTTCAGGAGTCTTATAACAAGTTGCCCAATGACAGCAGAAAGGATATTGTGCCACTGTTCTGGCACAAAACAATTTTTTCTAAACCAAGTCCTACTGAGAACCTGAATACAAATACAGAAAGCTGACACCTGGGTCCTCAGCCAACACAGAGCTTTCCCATTAGGCAGAGTACTTCAGTCTGCGGACCCCAAAGCATCTCCTGAGAGTGGGGAGCCTGGTCTGAAAACCAACCTGAAAACTACACTATGGAAGCCCTCATGTAGACCCCCAGGTGGGACATCTTCTTGACAGCTCTGATGTTGCCGAGCCCAGGCGTCACTGTTAATGGTTCAGCATCTGGCCAGAACAAGCCTTTCCTCCCACGCACCCATCACTCGGCCCAGTGTCAGCGAGCACCTGTCAGGGCTGGACCTGGCACATCAACCAGAAATAAACAGCGTTATCCTCATTTATCCTTGGAAGGGTTAGGGGACTTGTTCAAGGACATGGTGCTGCAGCTGAGATGCACGTCCAGCCCTACAAGCCACCAAATGCTGAGCTGGCAGAGATTAGGAAGGAGAGTCCCTGACGGAGGCCAGAGTGATGGAGGCCAGGCCACCGGGGGTCGTGGTTCAGGTACCACCGGCTCACACTGATGAGGATACCCTCTGCCCACCAGGCACCAGATGAACCTGAGCTTCTAAAGAGAAGGCCTTGTGGCTTGACAGCAATCTGGGGTCACCAGTCTGCTCTTGCCATTGGCCCTATGGATCCAAGATGAAGAGACAAGATCCAGCAGAGGACTGAAGGCAGGGCTAATGTTGAGGAGCAGGAGAGAGGTTTTAAGGACAACGAGTTCACTTTTTGCTGTCTGTTCACAAAGTCTGGCACTGAGGTTAGGGCTCTCATACCTCCCTGAACAAGCGTTGCTAGACGGCTACAATGCTACCAATGGACCCACGCAGTGCAGAGAACACTGCCCTGGCTACAGATTACATACAGTCTGTGCCAGAGACACATGTAGCCAGCTGCATGCTCACCACAGCACTCTGCAACATGACGAGGCCACCAACCACGTACAACTGAGAACAGAGTGCTTACGTCACCACAGTAACAGCCAGCAAGGCACGACTGGTGGCTGACCCCAAGAACAGCACGTTAGTGGCACAGAGCACGCTGATCAACCTGACTTCACCTAATCCGAGAAGACCCTGAGCTAAGCCTCACCGACTTCCATGATGCTTGAGAAAACCTGGGACTGGCACGGTGAAGGAACTCGCTCAAGGGTACAGCAGGGTGGGTGTGAGTCCAGACTCCATCCCTAGGCCCCTCCCAGGGCAAAGCCCTGCCAGGACAGTGTCCTACCCAGAGCTGAGAGCCACGGACCGGGAACCACACTGTCCTACGCTGAGCAACAGTGTATGCTATTGGGGAGCTCCAGGGCACCTGAGCACCTAAGTGGCCAGGGCCTGCAGGTGGCCTTCGGAGCCCCAGTCCTGAGAAGCCTGTCCCCTGACCGGACCCTGGAAGGAGCCCCTACCTGGATACGGGATGGAGAGGAGAGTGAAGTCGGCATAGCGCTGGGCTTTGTCCACCTTCTCGGAGGAGGTGACACTACAAGACAGGACACAACGTGTTACGGCACCACAGCCCATGTGTGCCATTCCCCACAGGCATCGCCACAGCTCAGACAAGCCTCCTGCTACAGAACCTCTCAGAGTTGGGATGAGGCCCTTCTGTCAGGCTGACTTTGAACAGTTAAGAATGGGACCTCTGTGCTGCCTACCCGAAGTCACCAGGTGAGAGCGCTGACTCTCCCTGATACCACAGCACCTGCGATGGGACATAAAGCCACAGAACCACAATCCGTACAAGCCTCCCAGATGAAGGAAGCACAGACACTGTTGAGGAGGGGCCCCGAGGGGGACTCTCCTCTCCACTGTCTTCTCCAGCATCGGCTGAGGATGCTCCCCAGCAGCATTTGAGAGACGGAGGACTACTCTGACAGATGACGGAGGGGCAGGGGGACCTACAGACAGCCGAGCTGTAACTTAGCCTCAGCGTGGCTTATTTTCTAAGATAAACATGGCATAATTAAAGGTCAGCATTATAAAAAGAATAAACAAGCTACACTTTGGGAAAATTCCCCAAATTCATCACCCCAACCCAGGCTCCATTTTTTCTCATTTTTCTTTGTCCTGTGAAAATTTGGTCCATATGGGATATAAAAATTGAGTGAATACTGATTTTCTGGATCCACCCTTTTTTTTGGATCCACTTTAAAAGAGATGCTAATCCACCAGAAATGGCAGAGCGGCAGCAGAGTACACGAGACGTTGGTGGCTCCCTTGGTGCTTACTGGACTCCCCCAAGCAAGTGACTTACCCTCTCTGGCTTGTTTCTCCCCTGCATGAGGGGGATATAAGAACCTCCTCACAGCGAGGGCTGTGTGAGGATACAGGGAGAGGATGCTCAAGGCCTGGCACCCAGTGCGCCCTGGTGACTGCTTTGCACCATCCCTGAGCCCACGAGCCTCTGAACACATGACCTCCACCCACTTGGAGGGGGTGCCCTGCACTCACTTCATGCCAAACTTCACCTTCTTGTTCTCCACCATCAGGTCACAGATGTACTTGACTGACAGGTACCGGAGCAGCTTGATGTCATAGCCTCTGACCTTATCAAAGAGATGTGTGTCGGAACTTCTGAAACAGACAGCCAGAGAGAGAAGCTGCACTGAGTATCCATTTCCGGAAGTCTAGGTGCTACAGGAGCACTTGTTTCCCTTCTCCAGGAGAGGGAGGCTGCGAAGGCCAGACGGGACAGCGGTCCCAGTGAAGGTGAGGGAAGGTGACTTTCCAAGAGATTATCCTGCTCTCTGGGACACATTTCAAAGAGAAGCAATATGCAGCTGGGGCAGGAAAGGGCTTTCAGGCACTGCTTGACATTAAGCCAGAAGACTCAAGATAATCTCCAAGTTCTAAAAAGCAGCAGGCTGGTGGCTGATCGAGTCTCTGAGCTTCCATTAGAGTTTCTCTCTCTCTACCCTCCTCCCTCTCCCCTATTTATGACCATTTTTAGCCATATGACTTGCTCAAAATGTAACAGATTGGAATTCTCATTGGGAGATGGACTTTTTAGAGCTATTTTATCAACTGATTGTGAAATACTAGCAAGCGAATTCCCTCTGCTTAGGCGGCCTCTGAAGCAAGGAGAAAGATGAAATTTTCCTAATCCCCAGGCTGCCTTCTGATCAGTCATAGAGATAAAGGCAAAAGTAGAACAAATAAACAGTCACCGTTAATTTATTTTTTTAATGCCCACTGCTTTGCTGAACCCAGCAGATGCCTCGCCGAGAACAGTGCGCAATGTGGAGGATGGCCTGGCTGGAGCAGAGGTCGTCTGATCTCGGGGGAAGAGCCAAACATTCCTGTGTGCAAGCCAGAGCCACTGCTCGTGGAACCAGCAGGCAGAAGCTGGGCACAGCGAGATGCTTTTTCAAGCTCCAAGCCGTGATTTTGGGCAGCTGATCTGACTAGGGTGCTGATGTGCATTCCAGAGATGCCTGACGCCAGTTAAAGACTTTCCATGTGGCACAGACCATGCAAAGGAGCTTTTCCAAAATACCATTACTGTCATTTTCTAAAAAGTATTTAGAAAGGAGGTAGGGAGAGTGGGAGCCAGCCCCCTCCCTCCCTCTCAGGGGACCTAAAGCACTCCTGTGCTGTACTCCCTTATGGCACCAATCACACAGCTGTGGAACTTCTGGTGCCCGCATCTCCGATGTGTTGACCACAGTCCTCAGGCCAGGTGTGTCCAGCATCACCTGGTAGGCTGGACATCAACATCCTGGAAACCACAGGGCTTGAAGACACACAGATGTCTGCACCATGTCTTGGGCCTGCAGTGCCAGGAACCCCAGGACTGGGGCACTCTTCCTGGGGTCCTTGTGAGCAGCCAGGATAAAGACAAACTGCTCAGGCAGTTCATAAAGTCAGCTGCGGGTGAGGCTACGGGGTGGACTTCAACAACTCTGTTTCAGGGATGTGGACGAAGGAAGCCAATCCACTCACCTGGACCACTGATGATGTCACGGCCATCAGTAGAAAATGGCCATCACTGGTCAGATACCTGCCCCTCACCCAAGCCCAGACCCGTAACTGCCTGGCACTGACCGAAGAGCACAGTCCTCCTCCGTGAGATCCTCTGCATCTGCCCAGGCATCGTCTGCACCCCCTGTGGGAGGAACCTGTGGTCAGCACTTGGGCCATGGCAGGGGCTCCATGCAAGGGCTGCTTAACCAGTCTACCCCTGGTTCCACCCCAAGGACCATGCTCCTCCCTCTCCCTGGACCTGATGTTCCAAGCGTCTGGCATTCTTCTCACCACAAGCATCTTCTCAGGTGATGAGAGGAAGGGCTCTAGATGCCCTTGCCCCTGCCCCAGGTTGCTGCCCACCCCATAATCACCACGACCGTTGTGGCCCTGGGTAGCTATTCTTCATGACTGGGCTCCTGTTCTTAGTCACAGAGGCTGCAGCTCAACGCTCACCTGAGAAAATATAGTTGTAGCCAGTGCGTCCATACAGCTCCCCCCATCCAGCCAGTGTGGCTGACCTGCAAATGTGCTGGGAGAGAAACCACATTTTCAGGGTCAGATGGTTTTCTGGAGTTTTTTGGTTCTACTTTTCCCTGCTCTCTTGAGATATAATTGACCCATGACATTGTGTAAGTTTAAGGTGCACAACATGCCGATTTGTATCAGTGCTGCTGCTGCTGCCGCGTCACTTCAGTCGTGTCCGACTCTGTGCAACCCCATAGACGGCAGCCCACCAGGCTCCGCCATCCCTGGGATTCTTCAGGCAAGATCACTAACATACTGCAAAACCATCACCACCACAGAGTTAGCTAACACCTGCATCAGGTCACATAATTGCCATTTCTTTTTCTGTGTGGCAGAAACACTTAAGACCATCTCTCTCTACAACTTTCAGGTACATAACAGTATTATTAACTATAACCACCACGCTGTACATCAGATCCACAAATCTTATTCATCTTGCAACTGGAAGTTTGTACCCTCTGACCAATAGTCAGGTGGTTTTCTGAAGTGCACACAGTAGGGGGAAGCCCTGGAACTCTTCTGATCATTCCAGACCAGCGAAATGGGTACAAGAGCACTGCCCAAAGTCTCAGCATCAGGGCCACTGTGACAGCAGTCTCTCTGAAGCAAGCCTAGATTTTAACCTACAGCCTCTGTCAAGCGGTTCTCTCCCCCAAACGAGAGGCACCAGAGTGTCACTAATGGTAATGGGTAGACTCAGTGGCTGTCACATGTAAGTGGTCTTACTTGGGGTAAGACCTGGAGATTATCATGTGTGTATGTCAGCATGTCAGTGAAACACAAACACCACCTTTCCACTGGGTTTTCACAAGCCCTTAAGGCAAGTGTGGCTGGGGGCAGGCACTGCTGCTGCTTCACAGATGAAAAGAGCAACAGGCGCAGGGAGATGAAGTAGGGCCTGAGGTACCACAGTGAGGAATTAAGCAGGGATCTGACCGAGCCCATATCCCTCCAGAGCTTCTGTGCTGTCACTGCAACTGCTTAGCACAGGGAAGGGAAACCTTTGGAGCAGGAGAGTCAATTAAGGGAGAAATGTTTGGGGGCTTTTTTTTTTAAAGAAATTTTACCTTCTCTCTCCTACGTACTAAAGGAATGTAGTAACTCTAACTGTGCTTAACTATGCTTTTACTCTTTGCTCATCACTGAAGCAGCATTACAAGAGCTAGAATTCTAGAAACCAGGCAACAGGTGTGAACTTCATTATCTAATTTTTTTTTTTTAAGTTTATTTGGCTGTGTTAGGTCTCAGTTGCTTTGCAGCGTGTGGGATTTCAACTTCCCGACCAGGGACTGAACCCACATCCACTGCATTGCACGGCACATTTTTAACCACTAGACCGCCAGGGAAGCCTCTCACTATCTGATTCTAAGGCTGAATCTTTATAAATCGTGTTTGATGAGTTCCAAGAGGGGTGGGGGAATGGGAAGAGGTATCTGGGATCTGGTGACCCCAGGGTTTAGCTACAGGCTGGGAGATTAAACTGGGGGCTAGGGGGGACATTTCCGAATGGGTCATGCAGCCTGGCAGTATAAGGAGGGTCCCTGGAAGACTGCAGAATATTGCCAGAGGGCGTCTCCTTCTCCACCTGTAAGACAATGGGAAAGAAACAGTTTTGCTGCTACAGGAAAGGGGCATGGTAGGAACTGGCAGGTCATCACTGGCAGCTTAGGACAGGGCGCAAATGACAGAAAAGCAACCTGCTAAAATCCGGGGGTGCTTTTCCAGTGCTGGGGGCAGAACGCACTTGAGGTAGGGCTGTCCTGGAAGCCTGTAAAGAAGGGCTTGGGCAGAGAGTCCTGCTAGCCTGAGGATGATGCACTCTACGGGGGAATGTTTCACTTTCTCTGGGTCCAAAAGGATTTTGCAAATCTGATCATAATGACAAACTGTCTCCGGATAAAAATGTACATGCCAGAGTTTACTTATATCTCCAAGTCCATCCACAGATCCCTCTCCAGCCTCAAATAACATCCTCTACTCAGAAGAGACCAGCCCAGTAATTAGGAGTTGCAGCAATGGAGTGTCCATTTTCAGGTTGAGGACCCTCAAGATTACAATGGTATTGGGGGAGGTCTGATTCATGAGCAAACAAGTCGGGGGAGGGGGGTAGTTGTTTGAGTTTGACCAGCATGTTACCATGTCTCCCTCCCCCATCATCCAAGCTACGGCACCAAATCTCACTCTTCTTTCCATTATTTCTTTTAAATCTTTTTCAGGCAGACACACATCCCCTCTTGAGCTGTTGAGCTCTGAGCTCTTTTCAAGGCTCAGATTTTTCTTTCTGCTCCCCAGTTTCCCCAAATCCCCTCAACCTGTCCCTGTCTTTTTGGTCTCAGAGGCAGCCACACCCAGCCCAGGGGACTCATCAGGTGGAGAAGGATGGGCGAGCTAGCTGGCTTCCCAAGTGAACCACCAACCTCCACAGGAAGGTCCCAAAAGCTGGAGTCTGGGGGAAGCCGTAGCCCATGGGTGGGTCCACGCCTGACCTTGCTCCTGGGCTTCACAGCTCCAGTGCACAGCACACCATTTCCGTACTTCAAGCTTAGCTCTTGACTGAAAAAGCAGGATACACTCTGAAAGCTATCCTTTTACCTAATTAGGAGTGGCCTCTAATGTTCCATGAGGAAGATGGCTCTGTAGGATTTATAAATGTAGTACCAACTTTGGCAAGCAGAATAAAAGCAGCTGATCTCTGCTCCCCATTTCTTAAGGGAGGAAACAGAGAGAAAGAGGAGCTGTTCCAATTTTAATTGCCTAGAAACCAGATACAAGTGATGGGGGAGAAAATGGCACATGAGAACAGCTTACTCTTAAATGCTTGAACTGAGTTTTATTAAAAAATTAATAATATATTTTATTTAAGCCTGTATGTCCCAAGATATTACTATGTCAACATATAATCACTTTTAAAATTATTAATATTTTACATTTTGGGGATTAAGTCCTCAAAATCCAATATGTATTTTATAATTACAGCACATCGCAAGTAGGATGCTTTATTTGCAGTGTTTAAAGGGTAATGTAGTCCTACCCCAAAAGAAAATTGTGTTTAATCAAAAAAAATTCTACACTGCTTCAATTAGAAAATGGAAATTAATTGAAATGAAACAAAACCAGACGTTTAGTTCCTAAGCTGCACTAGCCACAATGGACTGAGTTTGGAAGGAAGCAGGAAGTCGGCACTTCTGAGCACACATTCCCCGGCCCAGCTTGGCTGAGTATGTTGACAGCAAATGCTGCTGTCACCAAACTCATTAGGGCCTGCTGGGAGACCCACCTGAGAACAAGATGCCCACCTCACAACAGAAGACCCTCTCCTGTTCTTCCCCATCTCTTGATCCTCAAGTTCATAGCTCTGCCTTCCCCACTCACTGAGCTCCAGGGTGACAGGACTGTCTCAGTCACCTGTCCTCCTAGAACCCAGCACAGAGCCCACTACTGTGTAACCCAAGAGTAGTGTCTTCCTAGAGAGCCTGCCCATACCAGCTGGGTAGGCAGCTGCTAGACACTGGGAGGATAGCAGTAATAAGACACGGCTTCTGTCCTCATAGGGATTACGGCAGAGAGGAGATAGCAGACTTCCAAACACAATAGGAATAAAATGTATGTAAGTAGGTATTAAGCCAGTGAACACGACTGAGTCAGGGGAAGCTACAGGGAACACAATGGGATCACATCAACAGACAAGAAGGTGCAAAGGGAGAAGAAAGCAGGATGAATGGTAAAGCCCTTAGTGTCAAAGCCGCCTCAAAATAATACCACCCCTGCCCCCGCAAAAGGAATTTGCTGGCAGTCCAGCAGTTAGGGCACTCATGTTTTCACTGTCCATCAAGGCCTGGGGTTGATCCTCCCACAAGCCTTGGGGTATGGCAAAAATAAAAAAATCATCCCTCCAACTCTTCACCCTCCCTCTGAAATGTGTTGCCTTGGGGCTCTTTCTCTCAGTCTCACTGCAATTTCCCAAGTGCATTCTGGAAACTCCCATCTCAAGGCCTGCAGAGTGAGAAAGGACAACACCACACAGATTCCTCTGCTTCAGGACTTTTTAGAGCCTTTCCTATACTGACGTACACTTGCCAATGTACCTCCTGAATCTGGAGCTCAGGGGTCAGGGTGAATCTAGGGTGTGATGTCTCTCAATCTTATTTGAGAGGGAATGCTTCGCACAAGCATATCCTTAAACTACTGTTCTATGGAACACACTGTGGGAAGTACTGGTTTGAGTATTTCCTACATAATTTCTAGTGACAAATACTACGATCCACATAGCAGTTATCTAAACTGGAGTTGTCACAGCTTAGAGCAACATGAAATTTTCCAAAGGGGAAGTGGGAATAAATAAGCTTTAAGATGATCAATTTCTGGAACTTCACTCCCAGACACACTTTCCCCTAAAACAGACCAACCCTATGAGGTCTGCGGCTTCCTGACTCACCTGTCACATCTGCCCTGCTTCCATTTACAAAAGAAAAGCACAGGAGAAGAAACAGACCTACCCTATGGAAGTCTGTGGCTGCTTCTCCTTTCCTATCTCCTCCTGTCACATGAAGGCACAAAAGGAGAGGAATCAGGCTAGCATTTCTCTTTCGCACTGCTGTGCCCCAGCCCTTGCCTGCATGCCGGGAGAATGGACTAAAGTCCCAGAGGTGCCAGGACCACAGCACACGCAGGCACCTACCAGATGAACAGAATAGAGGGCAGACATTTCTGTTCTCCTCCCCTCCTCCAGGCTATTGGTCTGCTTCTACTAGATTAGCCTTTCTCAAAATGATATTTGTATCCTATATTTCCCTGCCCAGAAATCACAGAGGCTTGTCTGGCAAATGCAAACACCTCAGCCAGCATCCAGCCTCCTGCATTCAGCCCCTTCCATCCTCAGCTCCGCCACCTACCTCACTCCCATCAGGTCGTCTCCCAGCCTTTCTCATGCCTGCCTCACTGTACACCCCCAGGCAGGCACCTGCCTGGAATACCCTCCCACTCTTCTTCCAAAGCTTGTAGCCTAGTCCCGCTCACTTAATGAGGCCATGCCTGTCAGTCCACACCTCTGCCCATCTTTAGTGGGTTCCTCTGATACCACACTATGTGACGCCAAGCTACAGTGTAGTAACTTGAGGGCGTTTTGCAGAAATCTCAGCTCTCAAGTTGTATAAACTTGGGTAAGTTATTTAACCACTTTGAGCCTTCATTTCATCTGCAAAATGGGATTATAAAAATAGGTGAAATGAGACCCTATTTGGGTACGGAATTAACAACATTCAATAGAATATAAGCTTGATAAGGGTGTGAATTTTTGTTTATCATATATGCTGAGGTACCTTAAGGCCTGAATATGATACATATCCAATAAATACTTGGTAAATTACTCTACTGAAAGAATGGACAAACAACTTATTTGATCTAATCTATTCATAAACTTGTGATGTAAGCATGATTATTTTTCCCATTTGACAGAGGAGGAAATGGAGGTCTTGCACAGCCAGGAAGCAGCAGAGCTGCGATCAGAACCTAGCCAGCAGGGCTCCAGGACATAGGGTGGAGTCCTCTGCTGTGACCATCCCTTTCCTACCTAGAGTCACCCTTGAAAAAAGTGGTATTGGAATTGGTTTGATTCTCTGGCCTGCTTTCCACCACAGCAGGCACCCGTTAACCACGCAAACTTGCCTGGCAACAAGACAACTGTCAGTTTAGTTCAGTTCAGTCGCTCAGTCATTGTCCGACTCTTTGTGACCCCATGAACTGCAGCACACCAGGCCTCCCTGTCCATCACTAACTTCTGGAGTTTACTCAAACTCATGTCCATTGAGTCGGATGCCATCTGATCATCTCATTCTCCATCGTCTCCTTCTCCTCCCGCCTTCAATCTCTCCCAGCATCAGGGTCTTTTCCAATAAGTCAGCTCTTCACATCAGGTGGTCAAAGTACTGGGAGTTTCAGCTTCAACATCAGTCCTTCCAATGAATATTCAAGACTGATTTCCTTCAGGATGGACTGGTTGGATCTACTTGCAGTCCAAGGAACTCTCAAGAGTCTTCTCCAACACCACAGTTCAAAAGCACATTCTTTTGCACTCAGCTTTCATTACAGTCCAACTTTCACATCTATACATGACCACTGGAAAAACCATAGCCTTGACTAGACAGACTTTTGTTGGCAAAGTAATGTCTCTGCTTTTTAATATGCTGTCTAGGTTGGTCATAACTTTCCTTCCAAGGAGTAAGTGTCTTTTAATTTCATGGCTGCAGTTACCATCTGCAGTGATTTGGAAGCCCCCAAAAATAAAGTCTGACACTGCTTCCCCATTTATTTGCCATGAAGTGATAGGACCATGATATTAGTTTCCTGGATGTTGAGTTTTAAGCCAGCTTTTTCAGTCTCCTCTTTCACTTTCATCAAGAGGCTCTTTAGTTCTTCTTCACTTTCTGACATAAGGGTGGTGCCATCTGCATCTGAGGTTATTGATATTTCTCCTGGCAATCTTAATTCCAGCTTGTGCTTCTTCTAGCCCAGTGTTTCTCATGATATACTCTGCATAGAAGTTAAATAAGCAGGGTGACAATATACAGCCTTGATGCACTGCTTTTCCTATTTGGAACCAGTCTGTTGTTCCATGTCCAGTTCTACTTGTTGCTTCCTGACCTGCATATAGGTTTCTCAAGAGGCAGATCAGGTGGTCTGGTATTCCCATCTCTAAGAATTTTTCCATAGTTTGTTGTGGTCCACACAGTCAAAGGCTTTGGCATAGTCAATAAAGCAGATTCAGATGTTTTTCTGGAACTCACTTGCTTTTTTGATGATCCAATGGATGTTGGCAATTTGATCTGTGGTTCCTCTGCTTTTTCTAAAACCAGCTTGAACATCTGGAAGTTCAGTTCATGTACTGTTAAAGCCTGCCTTGGAGAATTTTGAGCATTACTTTACCAGCATGTGAGATGAGTGCAATTGTGTGGTAGTTTGAGCACTCTTTGGCATTGTCTTTCTTTGGGATTGGAATAAAAACTGACCTTTTCCAGTCCTGTGGCCACTGCTGAGACAACTGTATACTCTGCATTAAGCCCGGTACCTCCAAGGGAGGGAGAGAGAGGCTATGGGGAGGTCTTACCTTGCCCTTGAACAGGATCACTGGGCAGACAAACCGTCCTCTGCACCTGGCTGTCTTGCTGCGGTTGACGAGGTCTTGCAATTTGGTCACCTGCACAGTGCTCTGAAACCTAACACAAGGCAAGAGAGGTAGGTCAGGCTGCTTGTGCATGAGTACTGTGTAACCCATGCTAGGGGTGTGTGTGTGTAAATATTCATTTCAAATTGAATAAATGCTCAGATTCCTAAATTCTAGATCACAGACATTTTAAGCTTTCAAGAAAAAAAAAAAAAGCCAGATTATAGGTACTAAAACTGAAATCATCCTGATTTCAAACCCTTTAAGATCAAAACAAAAAAGTGAGCTACTCTGAAGACATGGTACTGACAATGAAGAAACACAGGAAGCAAACTGAATGTTGATTATATCTAGGGTGCTTAGTCTTTCACTCCAAAAGTAGGACAAATATGTTGGGGACCCTCTATGGCAATAATGGGGCCATCTTTGTGCTCTTTCAGAGGGCAGGATATGATGAAGTTCACATTCTACATGGTTATGAGCCTCTGATACATCATCAACATTTCAACCAACACTAACAGTCTAAAATGTCAACAGGGCAGGGAATGCTGGAGCAAAGGCGGTGAAAGAGAAGCTATTTGTGGCCTTGAGAAGCATGGAAGTTAACACACCCAGCTTTGCTAGGGAGCTTCTAGAACACACACACAAAAACACATTTGGAAATGAGTTTAAGCAAGTCACACCTATAGCAGACCCTTAAAATAAGGGTCTACTGTCACAGATTCACCCACGATTCTTAACAAAAGGCTCCATATCAGCCAGTAAGAACTTCTGGTTCCAAGAGAAACAGGAGGCAGGAAGTTCAACAGTGGGAAGCTCTCCCGGCTATGCAGAGTAATGGAAGAAAAGGAAGGAAGATAGTTAAGCTCCTTTCTTACAAGGGTTGAGTTTCCAGGCCGAGTCCGAGAGGGCGTCACCCCTCCTACATCCCAGTCCTGCTAGTGTCACTGTATGACATGTGCACACAAATAACTGTTTCAGAATGAGTAAGTTCAGTGACTCCTAAATACCACTGGGACCTTTTTAAGCATATCTAAATTCTGTTGGCATTAATAAAAATACAGTCTTCTGAAAACACTGCTGCTTTCTTAGTAGCCTTCATAGATATAGTCTCAAGCCAGTTACTAATACAATAACTACTATCAAGTGAGGATTTGAAACTGAAGTTAAAACAAGGTCTTCAAATAAAAACCTGATACATGGAGTCTAGAAAAATTGTTCTGATGAACCTATTTACAGAGAAGAAATGGAGACACAGACATAGAGAACGATCTGGTGGAAACAGCAGGAAGGAGAGTGTAGGACAAACTGAGAAAGCAGCACTGACATATATATACTATCATGCGTAAAATAGATAACAAGCGGGAAGCTGCTATATGACACAGCGAGCACAGCCTGGGACTCTATGACGATCTAGAGGGGTGGAATGCAGAAGTGAAGAAAGGCTCAAGAGAGAGGGGATATATGTATATATATATATGTTCGTGCATGCACGTGTGTGAGGTTACTTCAGTCATGCCTGACTCTTTGTGACCGCATGGACTGTAGCCCACCAGGCTCCTGTCAATGGCATTCTCTAGGCAAGAATATTGGAGCAGATTGCCATTTCCTCCTCCAGGGCATCTTTCCCATCAAGGGACTAAATCAGCATCTCTTATGTCTCCTGCATTGGCAGGCAGGCTTTTTACCACTGCTGCTGCTAAGTCACTTCAGTCATGTCCGACTCTGTGCGACCCCAGAGACGGCAGCCCACCAGGCTCCCCTGTCCCTGGGATTCTCCAGGCAAGAACACTGGAATGGGTTGCCATTTCCTTCCCCAATGCATGAAAGTGAAAAATGAAAGTGAAGTCGCTCAGTCGTGTCCAACTCTTAGTGACCCTTTGGACTGCAGCCCACCAGGCTCCTCCGTCCGTGGGATTTTCCAGGCAAGAGGACTGGAGTGGGGTGCCATTTTTACCACTAGCGCCATCGTATATAATTATGACTGATTTGCACTGATATAAAGCAAAGACCACCAGAACACTGTAAAGCAATTATTCTCCAATCCAAAAGAGAGGAAAAAAAAAAAGACAGAAAAATAAGAATCAGTCAGATTTGAATAATAGGATAACTGAAATAAAAAATACAGTAGAGGGAATCAATATCAAATCAGATGATACAGAAGGACAGATGAGCAATCTGAGAGACAGTAAAATAAAAAATAAAAATCACCCAATGAGTACAGCAAGAAAAATTTTTTAATGAGAGGAGCTTAAGAGACCGCTAAGACAACATCAAATGTACTAACATTTGCATTATATGGGTCTTAGAAAGAGAAGAGAGAGAGGGAGAGAAAAATTATTTGAAGAAATAATCACTGAAAAAATCCTCTTATCTGGGGATACAGGTTAGAGAAAGCAGGTACAGGAAGCATAAAAAAAACTGATAATAAAAAAATAACTTGGACCAACAGTTTGGTGACTGTAGAAAGAAAACAAGAAGTTAAAGAAGAGGACTTAAACTTTCCATGGTGTATGCTTCTGTAAGGCATGATTTAAGACTTTTTCCCCATTTTTATTAAGCATTTTGCTTTAAATCACAAATTTATTACATCTTTACTATAATTCAAATAGAGAAGTGACTACATAAGACTCCTTTTCTCTTTTCTTTCTGTTTTTTTAGCTGCACTGTGCAGCATACAGGATCTTAGCTCCCTGACCAGGGAGTGAGTGGCCCCTGCAGTGGAAGCTCAAGAGTTTTAACCACTGGACCACAAGGGAAGTCCCCATGTTATTTTTACGACCAAGATTTTTTTCTTTTCTGAAGGAAGGAAGAAGGCTGGAGTGCCTCTTCACGGTACGTAGAGTGCTGTGCTTGTTGCTCAGTTATCTCCGACTCTGCGATCACATGTACTGTGGCCTGCCAGGCTCCCCTGTCCATGGGATTCTCCAGGTAAGAATACTGGAGTGGGTTGCCATGCCTTCCTCCAGGGGATCTTCCCAATCCAGGGATGGAACCCAGGTCACCCGCATTGCAGGTGGATTCTTTACCATCTAAGCCATGAGGGAAGCCCAAGAATACTAGAGTGGGTAGCCTATCCCTTTTCCAGGGGATCTTTCCAACCTAGGAATCAAACCGGGGTCTCCTGCATTGCAGGCAGACTCTTTTCCAGCTGAGTTCCCAGGGAAGCTGCACAGGACAATTAGTCAGGCCCCAGAAAAAACATGGCTCACTGGAAGTTCTTCCACCTTCCCCTCACTCTGTGAAATAAAAAGGTAACTGAGTACAAAATAACTGCCTAATTAAACTCAGATGCCAAGAGAATATAAAACAAAATACATGTAATACTGCTTACATTAGTCTTCCTCCCACCTTTTGGTGGCCCCAGGTCATTTGCACAGATGAGATCAGCACTATCTGCTGAGTTAAAAAAAAAAAATTATTTTTATTTATCTGACTTCATCAGGTCTTAATTGAGGTATGTGGGATCTTTAGTTATGGCATGCAAAACCTAGTTCCCTGACCAGGGATTAAACCCAGGCCCCCTGTACTGGGAGCCCGGAAGTCCCAGCACCGTCTGCTTTAACTGACTCTGAGCTCACACCAGCAGCTCTAAATCCCTTGAAATTGCATTTGAGTCTCCCAGGCTGAATACTTCCATTCAACAAATGCTCCACAGAACCAAAGGAGAGAACACACCAGCATTTCCATCCTCGGGGCTCTGGGCAGTCTTATGTGGAGGAAGGCACACTTTTTTCATTAGGCTAGCTGGTGCTTTATTGTCCTGGGTCCCCTACTCAAAGAACCAATTCAGTTTCTGTTCTCAGTGGTTCCTGTTTTTATTTTTATTATTTCTTGGTCTTAGGATCTTTCTCTTACCATGCTAAGCACTGGGCTGTGTCTGACACATGATACTTTTATCTGAAGGAATGAAAGTGGGCTATGTATTTATGTTTGTCTTGTGGGACTGAGCTCTTAGCCTGTAAGATCTGAAGCTATCTCTGGGTAGATGGTGTCAGAGTCGAGTTGAATTGTAGAACACACAGCTGGTGTCTGAAAATCAGTGGTATGAGGGAAGCCCCCTACCCTACGCTCATACACCAGCAGGAATTATCAAGTGCAGGAATTTAACTCTGTCTCCCAATGCCTCACCTATACCTGCCCTAATTCTGGCCTTTGTTACAATCATTGCTCATTTATTGGTCTGTGTTACCAACCAGACCTAAAGGTAAGGATTTCATATCTCTGGCAGGGTCTCCAACTAGATCCCTGAGATGTGTCCCATGGCAGCAGTTTGTCTTGCTGACAAACACATGTCTTGGCCATTCAGAGACCCCCATCCAGGCTTCTCTTCCCAGATGATGGGCTAAACTGGGGAGGTGGATTAATAGAACCAAACCACTTCCTGAATCCAGTTCTACCCTGTGCAACTCAGTCTAACTAGTGTCATAGTAACACCAAATCCAGGCATGTAAAGAAGCAAAAAGTTCTATTTCTTCTCACCCACACATGCACATATTCCCTTCTCTTTAAGACATGGCCCACTTAGTATCACTTTGAGGCCTTGCAAGAAGTGAAAAGTAAAAACAGATTTTAACTCCACTAGGGTTAGCGATATACTGTGGTGGTCCTGGTCTGGAAGGAGAGACTCTGCTAGGCAAAGTGGGAGCTTCCTGGCAGTGATAGAAAGAAGAGGCAGGCATACACATGCTATGATCTACATACAATTAATTCCCCCAGTAAGTTCCTTTTTCTTAGGGAACTCCACCTCGACCTGGTTAGAGGGCACACTTATTATATGTCTCCCATCTTACACATGAGCAAATTTGTCTAAGCCCTCTCTGGCTCCCTGTGGTTCCAGGTTATAGCAAAGGAGTCGTCTAGGAAGCTCTCTGTGATGTAGAAATTCTGATTTAGGGCCCCTGGAATCTGTGATTTCAATGAGTGCTCAGAGGGTACTAGCCCAATAACCACTAACACCTATAAGTCCACACTCCTTGGACCAACGATCAAGACCTTATACAAGCTAGTCCCTAACTAGGGACATTTAAGGGACATTTCTACTTGTCTGTGCAATTCCAGCTGAAAGGCATCTCCACCACAGGGTCTCCCCAAACACTCACACACCAGGCAGGATCTACCTTTCTCCCCAACTTGTCTACAGCAGCACTTCTCCAACCTCTATGTATGTATGGGCAATCTTGTTATGCCGCGATTTTGATTCAGTGGCTCTGGAGCCCAGGACTCAGAATCTCTAGCCAGTGAGCTCTGAGCAGTGCTGTGAGCAATGATGGCCTGCTACACCCCGTAGGATGACTCTACTGTAGCCCTTCTCATAACAGTGCTTCCCTGGGGCCAGGGTTTCAGATATTGTTGGCAACACCTCCTGGAATTCCCTTAAAATCAACAGCAAGCAGGAAGTCTAGCAGAACAAACTTTGAGATCAACATAAAGCACTTCCTAGAGCCTTATAAGCCTCTTATAAGTACTTATTATTTCTTATAAGCTTTATAAGTAATAAGCGTGATTACTTATCAGTGTCCAACAACTGCTACCGTTTACTTACTGCCTACGGGCTGCATCCTGTGCTGGGTGCTCTGTGTCAGTAGTACCCGGTGAACTGTTACCTCACAGGAAAGCACCCAGGCTTTGGTAGGTCCTCAATAAATAGCAGCACTTATTTCTAACTCTTAGAACACACACATCGAGCTTGGAATAGTCCCATTTATCACCAGGGATTGAACTAGTCACTTTTCTAAATAGAGATAGGAACTGATGAGGAAACTAAGAGCCAAAGCAGTTCAACAACTTGCCCAAGTTAGCGATGCAGCCAGCAAGTACACTGACCTCAGGCTTTTAAGCTCTATGCATGTATGTGCCCTTAAGCATGTCCACAAAGCACACCTCCTACTCACTCTTAAAAAAAGGAAACACTGAGGTTTAGGGAGGTGGGGCATGACGTCAGCTGTCTTAGGATAATGACCGATACGGTGGGAGTAAGACAGGAGACCAGGACTGTGACATTCAGCTGCTTCTTCTATGCTGTGCTATCAGGATGCCAAAAAGGCTTAACATCTGGGAAAAGCAAGTCTGTCTTGCCCAACGACAGACTTTCCTGACCCTGGGGATGAGATGTCAAGGCCTTCCCAGAAGGGCATGCCTTGGTGACATGATGCTCACGTGTCTTTCTCCTTCTCCGAACTCTCATACTCCAGGAACACGATGTGCTGTGGGTAGTGGCCGCAGATATCCCCATTCACATTCTGGATCACGCTGTAACAGTAGTCTCGGCCAAACAGCTCCAGACACTTCTTCTCAATGCGTTCAACCTGCACAGAAGAGGAGATATGAACATAAAGAAGATTCTGGGATTGAGAATTAGGTGGGTCCTGCCTGCACCCCACTCCAGCACTCTTGCCTGGAAAATCCCACGGATGGAGGAGCCTAGTGGGCTGCAGTCCATGGGGTCACTGAGAGTCGGACATGACTGAGTGACTTCACTTTCACTTTTCATTTTCATGCACTGGAGAAGGACATGGCAACCCACTCCAGTACTCTTGCCTGGAGAATCCCAGGGACGGGAGAGCGTGGTAGGCTGCCGTCTATGGGGTCGCACAGAGTCGGACATGACTGAAGCGACTTAGCAGCAACAACAGCAGCAGCCCTGGAGAAATCTCTGGGAATAACCGTTCCCTCTATAATTATAATTCAATACAAGGAAGAGACCTGTTGCTAGGTCATAGGCCCTAAATGTGTAGTTCATGAACCCATGTAATAAACTTTGGTGGGGGCAGGGGGGGACTCTGAAGCCCTCAATGTTGTGATGAAACTGTGTTTCTTAGGCATCCAAAGAAGATTACACCTTTCACAAGATTCTCAAAGGGGTCCACAGCCCCTAAGTATTAAGAACCTTTGCTCTAGGTTATTTTAACCAGCATCAAAATATTATCTTCCTTTGGCTCCAGATGCTTCTTAATTCTCCAGTCATGGAACAGTACCTAGAAGCTCTAATTAGTGTAATGAGTAGAAGCTGCAGACAAAGGTGTCTCCTTACAATTTGCTTATGAAATAGAAGGAACAGCTCCCTTAAAACTGCTCTTATTTTGCTCATTTCAGGAAAGGCCCCTTAGAAGAAGGGCAGAAAACCTGTAACATCTCAACAAGCCTGCAAAAGATCAGAAAGTTTAAGGCCAGCTGGAGTTAAAGTCAGACATAACTTTTTACAACACTGATCTTCATGGGTGTGTAAAATGAAAAGAGGCCCAGGAAAACCACTGAACCTGTAACCACCCAAAAGATCAATGGGGTGGGAAAAACTCACAGGAATGAGGAATCCTCAAATTGCAAGGGACATGAACATCATTAAGAAGCCTATTAAAAATTACAAATTCCAGGTTCCCAACCTCAGAAATTCTAACTCAGTAGGACTGGGTGGGACCAAGGAAGCTTTATTTTTAATAAACACCCCAGGTGATGCTGATGGTCTGGAGCCAAACCAGTTTCATGGCCCTGCATGGAAGAGAATTCCATTGGAAAACCTGATGCTAAACCTGCCAAAACCACGTGAGGAATGAAAGATGGTAGGGTCAGCAAGATTCCCATCAGACTGCCAGGCAGCGCCTAAGATGGAAATGGCGTGACCAGACTGGAAACTTTCCAGGTCTAGCAATAAAGAGACTGAAGGAAATCCCAAGGGTAGAAAAACAGAAGAACTAAGACTTGCTTTTGATAAAGGAATAGAGAGTGTGGGCTGTCTTCCTACTCTACGCGAGAAGGAAAGGGATGGATCTAATTCTAAGTCATGCTGAGACTGTTTCAGGAGGCAACACAACTCGGCTTACCTCTTTGCTCCATTCTGCACCACCCCTCCATCCCCTTCACTCTAATCTCTGACTTGCAGAAATTCTCTAGCCTTTAAAAAGTCTAGACTTGAGGGCTTTTGTCCCCATACCTGATGCAAGAGAATTATCCCCACCCTGCAGCTCCCCCTCTCTAATCTTTGAACACGGTCTCTCAGGGCTGATCCCTGACCTCCAACCTTTCTGTCTCAAACCAAAATGTCCTCCTTCCTTGGTTCACTCTGACCCCAGTTCCTCCTTTCAAAGTCCAGACCCTGGTAACTTCCCTCTCTTTCCGTCCTCTCACCCCTGACCTCAGCCTTTCCTCAGTTACTTCCCAAGGCAGGGACCTTTTCTTTCTGCTCACTGCTGCTCCGTACTCACCTTAGAGCCGCCAGTCCCACTGCAGTCTTTGGCCCGGTACTGAGTCCGGGAGAACTCCTCCAGCAGCTCCCCGAGTCCTGGCTCCTGTGGCTGTGGGCTGCCCGAAGAAGCCGAGGACCCCGCCGACGCAGCAGCGGCGGCCCGAGCGCCAGCCATGGCCCAGCCTCCCGTCCCCTTCAGCGCCCCGCGGCCCCCTCAGCGTGGCTCAGCCCGGCACATGGCACCTGCAGGTTCCAAGTACAAGCCCGGAATCTCCACAGCGGCTGCCTTCGCCGTCCACTTCCGGCCCCGCCCCACCCAGACGGATGTTTACTCCGGCACTGACCAATCGGAGCCCAAGACTCGCGTCTTGCCCCAAGATTACCCGCCCACTCCCGACGCGGAGCGGTCCAAGTGGTCTCCGAGGAGGGGACTGCGGCCACTCGCGGAAACCTCCTGCTCCGCCCCACGGGGTTTCCTCCGGAAAGCCAGGCTAAACCATTGGGACTGCGTGGGGGGAGGTGGACAGCGCGGGAACTAGGAGGAAAGAACCACGGAAAGACCGCGGAAGAGTGGAACGAACCATTACAGAGAGAGGAGGATGCTGCAATAGTCAACCCAATTTATTTAGGGAAAAGGGAGGGGGGGGGGGCGGATCATGACTGGCTTGAAATTCTGTGGTTAAGAAGCCCCATTTTTTTTTTTTTTTCACAGACCATTTCAAACATTCACAGAAATGGAGAGAATATATAATGAACCCTCATGTATACATTAGCTCGTGTCAACAATAATTTAAATACTATCAATCTGTTTAGTCAATCTTTCCCCATCCAATAGGATTGTTTTAAAGCACATCTCATTATTTAATCTGTGACTACTTCAGTATTTATAACAGATTAGTACTGTCCAGTTCAGTTCACTCAGTCGTGTCCGACTCTGCGACCCCAGGGACTACCACGCCAGGCCTCGGTGTCCATCACCAGCTCCTGGGCTTTACTCAAACTCATGTCTATTGAGTCAGATGCCATCCAACTATCTCATCCTCTGTCGTCCCCTTCTCCTCCCGCCTTCAATCTTTCCCAGCATCAGGGTCTTTTCAAATGAGTCAGATCTTCGCATCAGCGGGCCAAAGTATTGGAGTTTCAGCTTCAGCATCAGTCTTTCCAGTGAATATTCCAGACTGATTTCCTTTAGAATGGACTGGTTGGATCTACTTGCTGTCCAAGGGACTCTCAAGAGTCTTCTCCAACACCACAGTTCAAAAGCATCAATTCTTCAGCGCTCAGCTTTCTTTATAGTCCAATTCTCACATCCATACATGGCTACTGGAAAAACCATAGCCTTGACTAGACGGACCTTTGTTGGCAAAGTAATGTCTCTGCTTTTGAATATGCTGTCTAGGTTGGTCATAGCTTTTCTTCCAAGGAGCAAGAGTCTTTTAATTTCATGGCTGCAGTCACCACCTGCAGTGATTTTGGAGCCCCCCCCCCCAAAATAAAGTCTACCACTGTTTTCCCATTTATTTGCCATGAAGTGATAGGACCATGATATCAGTTTCCTGAATGTTGAGCTTTCAGCCAGCTTTTTCAGTCTCCTCTTTCACGTTCATCAAGAGGTTCTTTAGTTCTTCACTTTCTGCCATAAGCGTGGTGTCATCTGCATATCTGAGGTTATTGATATTTCTCCCGGCAATCTTGATTCCAGCTTGCTCTTCATCCAGTCCAGCGTTTCTCATGATGTACTCTGCATATATGTTAAATAAGCAGGATGACAATATACAGCCTTGACATATTCCTTTCCCTATTTGGAACCAGTCTGTTGTTCCATGTCCAGTTCTAACTGTTGCTTCCTGACCTGCATACAGGTTTTTCAAGAGGCAGGTCAAATGGTCTGGTATTCCCATCTCTTTAAGAATTTTTCCATAGTTTGTTGTGGTCCACACAGTCAAAGGCTTTGGCATAGTCAATAAAGCAGATTTAGATGTTTTTCTGGAACTCGCTTGCTTTTTTGATGATCCAGTGGATGTTGGCAATTTGATCTCTGGTTCCTCTGCTTTTTCCAAAACCAGCTTGAACATCTGGAAGTTCACAGTTCACATACTGTTGAAGCCTGACTTGGAGAATTTTGAGCATTACTTTACTAGCACATGAGACAAGTGCAATTGTGTGGTAGTCTGAGCATTCTTTGGCATTGTCTTTCTTTGGGATTGGAATGAAAACTGACCTTTTCCAGTCCTGTGGCCACTGCTGAGTTTTCCAAATTTGCTGGTATATTGAGTGCAGCACTTTCACAGCATCATCTTTTAGGATTTGAAATAGCTCAACTGGAATTCCATCACCTCCACTAGCTTTGTTAGTAGTGATGCTTCCTAAGGCCCACTTGACTCTGCATTCCAGGATGTCTGGGTCTAGTTGGGTGATCATACCATCATGATTATCTGGGTTATGAAGATCTTTTTTATATAGTTCTTCTGTGTTTTCTTGCCACCTCTTCTTAATATCTTCTGCTTCTGTTAGGTCCATACCATTTTGTCCTTTATTGTGCTCATCTTTGCATGAAATGTTCCCTTGGTATCTCTAGCTTTCTTGAAGAGATTTCTAGACTTTCGCATTCTATCGTTTTCCTCTATTTCTTTGCACTGATGACTGAGGAAGGCTTTCTTATCTCTCCTTGCTATTCTTTGGAACTCTGCATTCAAATGGGTATATCTTTCCTTTTCTCCTTTGCCTTTCGCTTCTCTTCTATTCACAGCCTTTTGTAAGGCCTCTTCAGACAACCATTTTGCCTTTTTGCATTTCTTTTCCTTGGGGATGGTCTTATCCCTGCTTCCTGTACAATGTCACAAACCTCCCTCTATAGTTCTTCAGACACTGTCCATCAGATCTAATTCCTGGAATCTATTTGTCACTTCCACTGTATAATTGTAAGGGATTTGATTTAGGTCATACCTGAATGGTCTAGTGGTTTTCCCTACTTTCTTTAAGTCAGAATTTGGCAATAAGGAGGAGTCCATGGTCACATGAACTGCCACAGTCAGCTCCCATCCTTGTTTTTGCTGATTGTATAGAGCTTCTCCATCTTGGGCTGCAGAGAATATAATCAATCTGATTTCGGTATTGACCATCTGGTGATGTCCAGGTATAGAGTCTTTTCTTGTGTGGTTGTAAGAGGGTGTTTGCTATGACCAGTGCATTCTCTTGGCAAAACTCTTTTAGTCTTTGCCCTGCTTCATTCTGTACTCCAAGGCCAAATTAACCTGTTACTCCAGGTATTTCCTGACTCCCTACTTTTGCATTCCAGTCCCCTATAATGAAAAGGACATCTTTTTGGGGGTGTTAGTTCTAGAAAGTCTTGTAGGTCTTCATAGAACCATTCAACTTCAGCTTCTTCAGCATTACTGGTCGGGGCATAGGCTTGGATTACTGTGATATTGAATGGTTTGCTTGGAAATGAACAGGGATCATTCTGTTGTTTTTGAGATTGCATCCAAGTACTGCATTTCAGACTCTTTTGTTGACTATGATGGCTACTCCATTTCTTCTAAGGGATTCTTGCCCACAGTAGTACTGTTAAAAAAAAAAAATGATTAAGGGGCATTCCCTGGTGGCCTAGTGGTTAGGATTCCATGCTTTCACTGCCATCACCCAAGTTCAATCCCTAGTCTAGGAGCTGAGATCCCACAAGTTGAGCAGCAGGTCAAAAAAAAAAAAAAAAGATTAAGGAAGAAAATGTAAGTGTTAAATATACTCTAATTCTTCATGAAGTGACAAGTGTTTGTTCCCAAGGATCTAAAAAACTGCAGAATGGGGCTGAAACTAAAGAATAAAGAACAAGGAAGGGAAAAATAGAAAATGAATGAAAAACCATGAAGTAAGTATAGAGCCCAGGGCTGGCTAAGTGTTTGGGGATTGGCTGAGTAGATATACTGTGTTTCTGGTCAAGCAGAACACTAATAGAGACACCAAAGTTACTGAGTTTTGGTCTGTTGCTCTGGCACCCTGGGCAGGAGTGGTTCCAGTATTTTTCATACAAATTTATGTCAGTGTTAGTTGCTCAGTCGTGTCCAACTCTTTGTGACCCCATGGACTGTAGCCCACCAGACTCCTCTGTCCATGGGATTCCCCAAGCAAGAATACTGGAGTGGGTTGCCATGCCCTTCTCCAGGGGATCTTCCTGATCCAGGGATGCAGCTCAGGTTTCCTGCACTGCAGGCAGATTTTTCATCATCTGAGCCACCAGGGAAGTAATTCTCCCTCTTTCATCCTCTTGACCGTTCACAAGGTTTGGTCAAAAATATCAGTACTGGACTTCCCTGCTGATTCAGTGGTTAAGAGTCTGTCTTCCAGTGTGGGAGACATGGGTTTGATCCCTGGTCCAAGAAGATCTCGTGTGCTGCAGGGCAGCTAAGCCCATGGGCCACAACTACTGAGCCCACATGCCCTAGAGCTTGTGCTTTGCAACAAGAGAAGCCACCATGATCAGAAGCCCACGCATCGCAGCTCGAGTGCAGCCCTGGTTCACTGCAACTGGAGAAAGGCCACACATAGCAATGAAGATCCAGGGCAGCCAAAAATTAAATAAATAAAAATGTTTAAAAAGTGCCAGTACTAGCATGACCCTCAGTCGCCATTGCCTCTTCTGTTCTCAGTGTAGTAGTCACAAGAGATGATGTCAAGTGATGTCTTGGAGCTGGTTCCATTCTTCTATTCTCTTTTTGTCTTTTCAGTCAGAGAGAAACCATCTGTTGGCTGATCAGTGGCTCCCTAAGTGCATTTAAAACTTTGGGAGACCCCAGATTATTAGGGAGGCAATAATAATTACTAGAAACAAAACAATAGTCATGGTTTGGAGAGTACTCCTGAGCCAGGGTCCCCATGATCCAATCCAGCTAGAAAACTGGGGACGTCTTTAAACCAGTTGACTTGTTTAGATATTTTGTGTAACTATGTCCCCCTTCCCCAGAAATGTTTATGCAGTGAGCTTGTTCCAGAGAAACAGGTGTGTTGGAAATCAGGGAGAAGTTTATGGCAGCCAGAAAGGACAAGATCACCAGCATCAAAGCCAGTCCAAGAGTCAGTTTACCCTTCTTTGTAATGACCCGAGACATGTGAACAATTATCGTTTCAGGCTAGAGCAAGGCAAAAATAGGTGGAGAGAAGAATCATGTAAGAATTTGAAAAAAGATGGTAAAGGAAGAAAGGAGGAATGGAAAGAAACATTCTTAATTTGACTTCTTGGAAGAAAGCAGTCTACCTCAATGTTGCCTACTTCTCTCCATAGTCAATTGGATTTTGAGGTCTCCACATTTACACAGGGCTGGGTGTTAGGTGGGGTCTTCTTCAGTTGTGAAATACTGTGTACCCAAGTTGTGACACCCTGTAATTCAACAGTGATGATAGAGGTCAAGAACACTCCATAAAGTCCTCTCCAGGAATCTCATCTTTGTAAAAGCAACAAAGTGAAAAAGTAAATGCCTGTAAATGACAAAGGACTGTAAAATGCCCACGACTGTAGATCTGATGAGAGTTCATTACAATGGAATCAACAAAGGAATTTGATTATTTCTGTGACACCCAATATTTTTAAGATAATAACTAGAATTATGGCTGATAACTTTATAGAAGGCATATCAGATTTATAGAAAGTTTATAATTCCTGGAACACTTAGGCTAATAATGTACTACCCACTCCAGTATTCTTGCCTGGAGAATCCCAGGGACAGAGGAGCCTAGTGGGCTGCTGTCTATGGGGTCGCACAGAGTCGGACACAACTGAAGTGACTTAGCAACAGCAGCACAAAGATAAGCTAAATATCACTTGGCAGTGTTTCCTTTGTAATTTAACATATCAAATAAGCCTAATTAGCTTAACATTTTTCTTTTTACAAGGACAGAGAATAAATATTCTAGGGGTCCTTTGGAAAATCCCAGAGTTGGTTCCAGGTCAAAAAAAATTAATTTAGAATTTGATTTTGGGTAAATTTGTTGAAAATATTCATTCAACCAAAGTAACATGTAAAGACTTTGAAGGCAAGCACAGAAAGTTACAGGGTTGTAAAAACCCTAAACCCTTAGTCTTTTAATATTCAGGGTTTTTTATTTGCAGAGTAACTGTCTTAAAAAATAGGACTAGGCTTTTGCGCATGCCTTGGCAGCACATATACTAAATTAGAACAATACAGAGAAGATTAGCATGGCCCCTGTGCAAGGATGATATGCAAATTCATGAAGCATTCCATACTTTTCTTGTTGATGTTTGACAGAAAACAACAAAATTCTGTAAAGCAACTGCCCTTCAATTAAAAAATAAAGTGGCAAGCAGCCTGAAAAGAAAAAGATTTATTAAAAAAAATATGACTAGGCTTTTGAGAAAAAATAAAACTGCTAATAATCTCGAAAACCTTGACATATCAAAAGTGGGTTTTTTTTTGGCATTACATATAATTTTAGTTCTTTCTCTTCATCAAAAGCATAGTCTAAAATAATTGGCCTCTAGTGCCTATCATTCTTTAATAATTTTGCAGTGCTGTTGTTAAAAATTGTCAAATTTAAGTATGATAACTCTAGCAACTAAAATGTTATAATCTAAGTACACATTATAAATAAAACAGCATTTGACAATAAGTTAAAATTTTTTGTACAGTTGGCAAAAGGAGGGTGGCTGGTATTAAGTTCCAATTACATTATAGAATAGAATAATGAATTTTTTGTGGTTTGATAAAGAGAAGTTACTTTTTATTTTGATAACTTCGTTGGACTGTCAGGCAAATTGGAAAAATAAAAATCAAGTGAAAAAGCCCTCTTGTAGCTGATAAGACAGTGCTGGTTTGGTTCAATAAGCAATGGGCTCCATGTCTGATTTTATTTGAGTTAAATAAAATTTTTCATTGATAAAAAATATTGAGAGTTTCCTTAAGATAAAGATAACATGAAGTACAGTAAATTATTCTGGTAAGACACAAAATCTTTGCTTTCCAGGCAGATTATTTAAAAGGTACCTTTCCTCACCCATAAACACATACTACTTTCCTTTTATAAAGATGTTCCTTATATTATTTCCAGTAATTTAAATTATGCATATGTTTTAGCATTCTTAATTCCTATTGAAAACTAAGAAGTAAGCAATCTGTCACATTAGTATTTTGTGGACTGGTAAACTTATAAATATATTTTACAATTTTAACTTTCTGAAAGTTATTCTTCCTCATAATAAATTTTTCATTGTGGCACAAAACACATTTATTAACAAAACCAAGTATCTTTAGCTCCTCTGTAAAGGAAGCCAAAGTGGATAAACCTACGTCCAGAAGTTAATGTTTCAGTATTGTATCATATTTGGAAATGATCTAGATATGCAGTGAATATCTATCATTTAACTCAACTCAGTATACCTTCAGGGTTTCAAGTTGTCCAAAAAGATTTTGGAAACTGTTTTTAAGTAGACATACCATTGTTGTTTAGTCACTAAGTCGTGTCCAACTCTTTCGTGACCTTATGGACTATAGCCTTCCAGGCTACTCTGTCCATGGGACTTCCCAAGCAAGAATACTGGAGTGGATTGCTATTTCCCTCTTCAGGGACTCTTTCATACCCAGGGATCAAACCCACATCTCCTGCAATGGCTGGAAGATTCTTTACCACTGAACCACCAAAGATGCCCGACCTACCATAAAGCGTAATTATTGTTGAAAATTTCATTTGTAGGGAGTTCCCTGGCAGTCCAGTGGTTAGGACTCTTTCATTGCCCTGGCTGGGGTTCAATCCTTGGTTGGGAAACTAAATCCTGTAAGTGGAGCTGCACAGTCAAAAAAGAAAGAAAGAGAAAAGAAGAAGTTCATTTGTAAACTTTTACTTACATCTATTTAATTTTCTTGTTTTTAACAATTATATTTGGATTATTCATGAAAATTTTGTGAAACATTAAACTGACCATCATCTTTGGTTATCTTTTTGGCTAACAAAATCTTTAACAGGTGACAGGCACTTATTTGACTTTTAGTAATCCTATGTGGAATAAAGTTGTATGTCTGAGTTGTATTTATTGTGAATAACTCTAAATACATTCCTGTTTTAAATAAACCAGCAAATTTAAACTAGCTTCCCCCATCAGGATTACCCTAGATCATGTGACCTTGAGAAATATTTGAATTAATTTCTATATTTCTGAGAATATATTTGCTTTATATAAATATTTAATTTCTTTAAGCCAATTAAATAGAAGTGAAGTGAAGTGAAAGTCACTCAGTTGTGTCCTACTCTTTGCAACCCCATGTACTGGGGCCTGTCCATGGAATTCCCCAAGCAAGAATACTGGAGTGGGTTGCCAGGCCCTCCTCCAGGGGATCTTCCCAACCCAGGATTGAACTCATGTCTCATTATGTCTCCTGCATTGCAGGCAGGTTCTTTACCACTAGTAGCACCTGGGAAGCAAAATAAAGGACTGCTGCTGCTGCTGCTGCTGCTGCTGCTGCTAAGTCGCTTCAGTCGTGTCTGACTCTGTGTGACCCCACAGACGGCAGCCCAGCAGGCTCCCCCGGCCCTGGGATTCTCCAGGCAAGAACAATGGAGTGGGTTGCCATTTCCTTCTCCAATGCATGAAAGTGAAAAAATAAATTGAAGTTGCTCAGTTGTGTCCAACTCTTCATGACCGAATGGACTGCAGCTTACCAGGCTCCTCCGTCCATGGGATTTTCCAGGCAAGAGTACTGGAGTAGGGTGCCATCACCTTCTCCAAAAATAAAGGACAGTTCAGTTCAGTCGTTCAGTAGTGTCCAACTCTTTGTGCCCCCATGAATCGCAGCACGCCAGGCCTCCCTGTCCATCATCAACTCTTGGAGTTCACTCAGACTCATGTCTATCGAGTCAGTGATTCCATCCAGCCATCTCATCCTCTGTCGTCCCCTTCTCCTCCTGTCCCCAATCCCTCCCAGCATCAGAGTCTTTTCCAATGAGTCAACTCTTCGCATGAGGTGGCCAAAGTATTGGAGTTTCAGCTTCAGCATCATTCCTTCCAAAGAAATCCCAGGGCTGATCTCCTTCAGAATGGACTGGTTGGATCTCCATGCAGCCCAAGGGACTCTCAAGAGTCTTCTCCAACACCACAGTTCAAAAGCATCAATTCTTCGGCCTTCTTCACAGTCCAACTCTCACATCCATACATGACCACTGGAAAACCATAGCCTTGACCAGACAGACCTTAGTCGGCAAGGTAATGTCTCTGCTTGCTATCTAGGTTGATCATAACTTTTCTTCCAAGGAGTAAGCGTCTTTTAATTTCATGGCTGCAGTCACCATCTGCAGTGATTTTGGAGCCCCCCAAAAATAAAGTCTGACACTGTTTCCACTGTTTCCCCATCTATTTGAAGTGATGGGACTGGATGCCATGATCTTCATTTTCTGAATGTTGAGCTTTAAGCCAACTTTTTCACTCTCCACTTTCACTTTCATCAAGAGGCTCTTCAGTTCCTCTTCACTTTCTGCCATAAGGGTGATGTCATCTGCATATCTGAGGTTATTGATATTTCTCCCGGCAATCTTGATTCCAGCTTGTGTTTCTTCCAGTCCAGCGTTTCTCATGATGTACTCTGCATATACGTTAAATAGGCAGGGTGACAATATACAGCCTTAACTTACTCCTTTTCCTTTTTGGAACCAGTCTGTTGTTCCATGTCCTGTTCTACAGTTGTCTTCAATTTCTCCAAGACTTGCATTGCAACCTGAAAGACATCACAGGCTCACACACCCACCCAACTACTTTATTTGCTTCTTTCTATCAGGGATAAGATGTTCAAATAATCAAGAGATTCCTATGTTCTAAATTTAGAGCTGTTTTTGGAATCCCCCCACCCCCCGACCCCCCTCACCTTGGCTGCCTTGGCTTCTGGCTTGATGGCAGCTACATCCTTTGGAACCCAAGAAAAAGAGAAAGGGCTCCAAAATCACCGTGGACGGTGATTGCAGCCATGAAATTAAAAGATGCTTGCTCCTTGGAAGAAAAGCTATGACAAGCCTAGACACCATATTAAAAAACAGAGACATCACTTTGCCAATAAAGGTCCATTTAGTCAGGGCTATGGTTTTTCCAGTAGTCGTGTATGGATGTGAGAGTTGGATTATAAAGAAAGCTGAACGTGGAAGAATTGATGCTTTTGCACTGTGGTGTTGGAAAGGACGCTTGAGAGTCACTTGGACAGCAAGGAGATCAAACCAGTCCATACTAAAGGAAATCAGTTCTGAATATTCATTGGAAGGACTTATGCTGAAGCTGAAACTCCAATACTTTGGCCACCTGATGCAAAGAACTGACTCATTGGAAAAGACCCTGATGCTTGGAAATATTGAAGGCAGGAAGAGAAGGGGAAGACAGAGGATGAGATGGTTGGATGGCATCACCAACTCAATGGACATGAGTTTGAGCAAACTCTGGGAGATAGAGAAGGACAGGGAGGCCTGGTGTGCTGCAGTCCATGGGGTCACAAAGAGTCGGACACGACTTAGTGACTGAACAACAACATCCTTTGTTTGTTCATATGGCAGGTGACACTTTTCAAGCACCTTGGCAACAGTCAGTAGGACCATATCTGACCCACATTTTTTGGTCCAGCCTAATTTTGGGGCCCCCAACCTGCAAATGTGAATGATGCAACCTGCATACCCCAGGCAGGCAGAAACCTGAACCGAGATCTAAAGACACAAAACTAAACAGACAAGAAAACGATAGCAATAAGAAAGAAAGGACTGATAACCAACTGGTACCCAGAAACCAGTTCACAAGAGCATCGTGCCTTCCTCCCTCAACCAGGCACTACAGAGATCCAGGGAGGCTGACACTGATCTTCGCTTTTCTCAGGCTTCTGCCAGTATTCCCAGCAGCCCATCTTCAGGCTCCAGAGCAAGTGAAGTTTAGAGAGTGCATTCCAGGTATCTACAAAAATCTGACATGGTTTTATGTTAATTTCAAATTTAGTTTCCCTTTGGCTTTTTAAGGAAATAACTGGTAGCAGTTTACCAGAAAACCCTAGAGTCCCACCAACCCGTGGGAGGGGCTGAGATAGGGATCATCCTTCAAGGTTAAATGTGGGAGTGAAGGAGGAAACAGACAGAACAGGCTCCATCTTGGGCCGGACTGTGGACTTTGAGCTATATGCCCAGTATTTATGGAAATAACACACCAACTGGAAAACCAGACCCCTCTCACCCGATGGAAGGGCCCCAGGGCTCATATCTAGACTCTCTATCGCCTAAAAGAATACGCTAATTATCTGTGTAACCAAATAGAATCATAAATTCTATTATGCTTATTGGGGTATGACCACAGGCCTATTGATAATTGTCCACTGTTAACTACCTGGGCTTAAGGCATACGAATCACAGGTTTAAGGCATATGAATCACAGCTTAACTTTGATTGTATCTTTCTTTTCCTTTGTTCAGACTAGTTTCAGAGAATTTGGGGAGGTGAGTTTGAACGTGTACGCTTAGGGAATATAAGGTTTTCACAAAACCTAGTCGGGGTCCTTGGCTAAGAGGAGACTCTGCCTTGAGCCCGCCAGTGTAATAAACTGCACTCCACTATCTGCATTATCTTTCTGAGTGAGTTTGTTTCTTGGAACAAGTGGCTACAACATTTGGTGCATTGGCCGGGAAACGCCTCACTTTGAGGAGACAGTCTCATTTGAGGCCACCCTGAGGCTTTGTGGCTTGATTCTCCCAGAGGGGGGAAGGCGCCTCGCCCTCTGGAAGAATTCAGCCTTTCAGCGCCCAGTTTCTTCACTTTGGCAGGTAGCGAATGGCAGCAAGGGAACTGAGCACTCAGGTGAGGAGGAACCCCCCTAGTGGGGTAGAAGAGGGAGCCTGATCACCCCCCTGGGAGGGACTAGAAGGGGCACGGACCCACAGGAGACTGGAATAGACAGATGGCAGCGATTGCTTGGTACACAGGTCGATGAGCGTGTTAGGGCTTAGGAAGGAAATTTGTGAAGGTCATTTAGGAGGTGGTGTCCATGCCATCTTGGGGAAAATTATTACCAAGCAATCGCCAGGGGATTTTTAGGAGAAGAAACTTAGTCCTTGTGTGCTCGGATTCTACCCTCCCCCAGGAGGTGTCCCATCTGCTGTGAAATTTTTGACCCCCTCGGAATTGTCAGGCTACAAGGAGGGGAATACATAAGTGAGTATGAATTAACTTTTCCGGAGATGGCCTAGGATGTGGGATATTTAACCCATCTGTGTTTTCATCCGCACCTAATCAAGTCCACCAAGGCAGAACAGACTTTAAAAGTTAAGGGAGAAACAGTCTTGGACCGTGTGGTGTTCTGGTTCAGCCGTGCTGACTGGCAGGGGAAGACACGCCGATCCTCCTTCTCCGTCTGGGATCTAGCAGGTAAGGCTTTTCTCACCCCAATTAGGAAGGAGACAGAATGGCAATTTAACTGTTTCATTGAGTGGAAATATCAGAAGTACATAGGGTACTGAGAACTTCATAGACAGAACAAAAAGGAAAAGTAGAAGAAGGTCCGAGAAGGTAAGCAAGATGGGGGGAAGTGAATCTAAGGCAACTGTATTGGAGTGCATGATTAAAATTTTAAAGAAGGGATTTGGAGGAAACTTTGGGGTGAAGATGATGCCTAACCGCCTCCACATACTCTGTGAGGTCAAATGGCCCCGTGTGGGAGTAGGATGGCCCCCAGAGAACACCGTGAACTTAAAAACAGCAGAAGCAGTGTATACAGTAGTCACAGGAGAGCCGGGACACCCGGATCAATATCCATATATTGACTCATGGCTAGGGTTAGCTCTAGACCCTCCTGCTTGGACAAGGTTCTGTATCCAGAAGGGAAAGGGAAAAATACTAATGGCGCAAAAATTGACTGATGATAAAAAAGGTAATTTTACAGGATTTGGATGGCAATGACCTGACCCGTCCCCCATACTGGATAATGATGTGCCTGCCTCCTAGTGCTCTACCAGGACTGGAGGCCGCCTTATTGCCGAATCCAGGGCCAGGTGAAGTCTGCAGCAGCCGCTGCTCCTCCGCCAACTCTCCTGGAGTCCGTAGAGCCGCCATTTCGGCAGGCTCTGATCCCAGCAATGAAGACCTCTGGTCAACGCCCTCAGAATTCCATCTCAGCTGGACCTCCTAGATTGTATCCACCTCTCTCGGTGAGTACTCATGGAGAGGGGAAAGAAAACACAGGAATTAGACAGAGGCTGTGCTCCGCCAAGGAACAGGGGGAAAGAACCCCACTACAGATGCCCCTCAGAGAGCCTCCGGTTCAGGATTCATGTGGGCACTACCATCAGCCCCCTGTAGCCTATTACTATTTTCCTCTACAGATATATTAAACTGGCAAAGACACAGGATCCTAACTGAGGTCAGAAAATGGTTAAGAGGAATGGCACCGAAGGGTACTGCAAACCTGCAGCTGTGGGCAGAACTAGCCACCCCCGATGAGAGGCCCAGCTGGGACTGTAACACAGAGGAAGCGAGGGGCCACCTGGAGAGATATTGGGCAGCTATTTTACAAGGCCTCAAGAGGGGGCCCCCGAAAACCTATGAGTATGGCAAAACTCTCCAAAGTGATTCAAAGGGAAAGCGAATCACCCTCTGAGTTCTATGAAAGACTGTGCGAGGCCTGTAGACTTTATACGCCAATAGATCCAGAGGCTGCTGTGTCTCAGATGGTGATAAATGCAGGCTTTGTGTCTCAGGCCTATCCTGAAAATGTCAGATGGGGAGACACCAAGTGACTCATGAATTTTTATACATCCCTGAATGCCCAGTACCTTTGTTGGGAAGAGACTTGCTAAATTGGAGGCACAAGTGACCTTCCCCGCCACGAAAGACCCACTCTTCGAGTGGGATCAACCACCTATTTACTCTTCCTCTCGGTAACCCCTCAAGATGAATGGAGGTTACACGATCTCCCAGAAGGGAAACTGGACAGACTAAACCGTTGAGAGAGAATGAGAGCTAACTCAACAATTCCCTGAGGTCTGGGAGGAAGACAACCTCCCACCCGCCCTCAACCCCAGGCTTGCAAAACAAGTCCCACTGGTAATAGAACTCAAACGCAGTACAATTACATCAGCACCTGCCTTGGGCCTACCAGACCTATACAGACTGTTTATTCTTTACCTGACTGAAAAGGACAAGGTGGCTATGTGAATGTTGTCCCAGACTATGGGGACATGGGACAGACCCGTGGCTTTATCCCGAAATGGCTGGACAATATTGCCACTGGGTGGCTGGGATGCTTGCAGGCAGTTGTTGTAGTTGCCTTATTGGTCCGGGGGGCAACCAAGCTGACTTTGGGCCAAGATTTGATCATGAAAGTTGCACATGAGGTCAACACTCTCCTGCGAGGGGACTCCCATAAATGGCTGTCAACATCCTGGATTACTCAGTACCAGGGACTGTTACGTGAAAACCCCCATGTTACTATTGAGCCTTGTCAGGCCCTGAATCTGGCCACCCTCCTTCCTGTGGGAGAAGGTAGGCCCTCACATGATTGCAGGAAATATACCAGCAGACCTGACTTGAGAGACCAGCCAATCCCAGACCCAGATTTGGTCCTGTACACCAATGGCATCAGCCTGGTGAAACAAGGACAATGACTGTCGGGATATGCAGTAGTCACGGAAGAAACCATCGTTGAGGCTAGCTCTCTGCCATCACACTGGTCTGCTCAATGGGCCGAACTATATGCTCTAATCCAGGTCCTCCAGCTGTCAAAAGAAGACAAACATTTACACAGACTCCAGGTATGCTTTTGCCACAATATATGTACACAGGGCTCTGTATAAGGAGAGAGGCCTTTTGACAGCTAGTGAAAAAGATATTACATAAGGAAGAAATTAAGACCCTATTAGATGCTGCCTGGGAACCAGAAAGGGTTGCAGTCATACACTGCCGAGGACATAAAAAAGAGGATACCACCCACCCCCCCCGGCCTGGCTTGGGGAAACAGAGTGGCTGATAAGACTGCTAAACAAGCAGCCGAGGGCTTGGGGGTGACAAGTGAAGCTCCTATTAAAGCTCTCGTATTGGTGGAGCTGCCTGAGTTAATGCTGGACTCTCTAAAATACACTGAAGCCCACAACCAACTAGTCAAAGCAGAAGGGGCCATCAAGACTGAAAAGGGATGGTGGGAATTACCAACTGGCCAATTATTGGTACCGGAGGAGCTGGCACCCATTCTGATAGGCCAAACACACCAAGCAACCCACCTAGGCCACGATAAACTGGAAGAACTAATTCGAAAATATTTCCTGGTTCCCCACCTCTCTTCCCTATGCAGGACAGAATCTCAGAACTGTACTGCCCGCTCACAGGTCAATGCCGCCTCTGGCACAAACAGAAATCTCTGGGGATTCAGCTAAAAGGCACACTGCCCTTTGAACACCTGGAAGTGGACTTCACTGAAATGAAACCTCACCAACACTACCGTTACCTGCTGGTCATGATATATACGTTCTCGGGATGGGTAGAAGCTTTTCCTACCTGGACTGAAAAAGCATCAAAAGTAGCCTGGTGCCTGCTTAGGAAAATAGTTCCCAGATTTGGATTTCCTACCAGCATTGGATCAGACAATGGCCTGACTTTCGTAGATGATTTAGTACAAGCAAACAAAACTTTAAACATCAAATGGAAACTGCACACCGCATATAGGCCCAGAGTTGTGGGATGGTGGAATGAACCAACCGGACACTTAAAGAGACTCTCCAAATGGATCATAGAGACTGACTGCTCCTGGGTGGACTTGCTTCCAACGGCTCTCAGACTCAGGATGACCCCACGGTCCCAAGGCTATTCTCCATATGAAATTGTGTATGGGAGGCCCCTCCCATAATAAAACAGGCGTCAACAAATTTGCCTCAGGTAAGGGGGGATGGGATTTCACAGCAGATGAAACTGGGTAAGGTAATAAATTGGGTAACTAAGTTTGTACAAGAAAGGGTGCCATTCCCCCTTGGGGAACAGATTCATCAGTTTACACTTGGTGACTAAGTATGGGTCAAAGATTGAAAACATGATATGCTAGCCCCTTGGTGGAAGGGCCCTTATATTATTCTAACTACCCCTACAGCAGTTAAAGTTGCAGGTATTGCCCCTTGGATTCATCATACCAGGGTGAAGAGAGCAGACCCAGAAAATGCTGAGTGGATTGCACAGAGGGACCCCAGTGACCCTTGAGAGACTAAGACCATCCTTAAGAAGAAGGAAAAGAAGATCCCGGACGAGCCCCTTAAGAATGAAGCCGCATGATCAATCTCATTGACATGCCAACTCCCACAATACCTCCAACTGTTGTGTATGTGGGGCTATGCCTCTGTCTGTGATGGGTAGACTTCCCTGGTGGCTGTCACCCCTCCACCAAGGAGACTTTAAACCACTCTGCTCTTTTCTGGGACACAATCATAATCTCTCCCTGCTCTTGCCAGACCTACAGTCAATAGCCTTGGGTCACGGGGTTACATACTATGTAAACACCAGTTTCATGAAAGTAACAGAAGCGGTAATTCAAATTAAAATGGTTTTGGACATGCTCACAGCTGCTCAAGGAGGGACCTGTGCTATAATTAAGGTTGAATGTTGTGTATATATTCCTGATTTATCTGACAATGTATCAGCTGCTTTAGATGTCATGAAAAACCCAGGTAAAAACAATGTCAAATAAAAACATTCCTTTCTGGACTTTGGTACTATCTTGGGTGAAGGGTGATTGGCGGAAAATTAATTTACCATTGTTATAGTTGCCTTGATAGTTCTGTTCTGTGGACCTTGCATTTTACAATGTATTATCAACTTTGTAACCCAAAGGTTGATGTCGTTCTCCCAGATTGGCGGTTGGAGAGCCAGGGTGCAATATATCCCTATGAGTGATGCTCATACTATGAGTTAAGAGCATCGAGAGTGGGGAATGAAGGAGGAAACAGACAGAAAAAGCTCCAACTTGAAAGCAGGACTCCATCTTGGGCCGGACTGTGGACTTTGAGCTATATGCCCAGTATTTATGGAAACGACATATCAACTGGAAAACCAGACCCCCCCCCCCCGGCCCCCAATGGAAGAGCCCCAGGGCTCGTATCTAGACTCTCCATCACCTAAAAGAATACTCTAATTATCTGTGTAACCAGAGAGAATCATAAATTCTATTATGCTTATTGGGGTATGACCACAGGCCTATTGATAATTGTCCACTGTTAACTACCTAGGCTTAAGGCATACAAATCATGGGTTTAAGGCATATGAATCATGGCTTAACTTTGATTGTATCTTTCTTTTCCTTTGTTCAGACTAGTTTCAGAGAATTAGGGGAGGTGCGTTTGAACATGTACACTTAGGGTATATAAGGTTTTCACAGAAACTAGTTGGGGTCCTTGGCTAAGAGGAGACTCTGCCTTGGGCCCACCGGTGTGAAAAACTGCACTTCACTATCTGCATCGTCCTTCTGAGTGAGTTTGTTTCCTGGAACACGGGGCTACAACAGGAGCATTAGAGACAGTGTGGAAGGATTTGACAAGCTTTCAAGGACATTCTCCCAGTCTCCCAACTGACTGCAAAAGAGACATCGAATTCTGGGCCAATGACTTGATGATAGACTTCTAAGAGGGTGCAATGGAGGATGCCCCCTGTTTTATATTTCTGGCCTTGGAACTGTTGCAGTTATAAGGTCACCAACTTGGAAGACTGTTGTTAAGGGTCTTGTAGTGTGTTTGGAATAGAAGGACAATTCAGATTGAGAACTAGTAGACTATGATTACCCAGGTAAGGGAGGCTAGAGCAGAGTAGCAGGGGTCATGTCAGTCTTACAATCTTAGTGTTAATTTCTGCTCTACATTGAGTCACTTACAAATAATGGAACTACTTCATATATACTATTGAGCTTTCTTTTTTATATTCTTTTCCATTACGGTTCATCACAGAATATTGAAATAGTTCCCTGTGCTATACAGGAGGATCTTGCTATTTATCCATTTCATATATAATAGTTTGCATCTGCCAACCCCAAATTCCTATCCCATCCCTCTCCTACCCTACATAACACAAATCTGTTCTGTTTGTGAGTCTGTTTTATAGATAAGTTCATTTGTATTATATTTTAGATTCCACATATAAATGATATATATGGTATTTGTCTTTCTCCTTCTGAACTACTTCACATACTATGAAAATCTATAGTTGTATCCATGTTGCTGCAAATGGCATTATCTTCTTTTTTATGCCTGAGTAGCATTCCATTATATATACATCTGTATTCCATTGTATATATGTACCTCATCTCCTTTATCCATGCATTAGTCGATGGACATTATGTTGTTTCCATGTCTTGGCTATTGTGAATAGTCCACGTCTCTGCTATGAACACAGAGGTGCATGTATCTTTTCGAATTGTAGTTCTGTCTGAATATATGCCCAGGAGTGGGACTGCTAGGTCATATGGTAATTCTATTTTTAATTTTTTGGCCATGCAACACAGCATACAGGATCTTGGTTCCCCAACCAGGGACCAAAGCTGTGCCTTCTGCAGCGGAAGCAGGGAGTCTTAATCACTGGACCACCAAGGAAATCTCATATTTTCAGTTTTATGAAGAACCTCCATACTGTTTTCCACAGTGGCTGCACCAACTTACATTCCTACCAGCGTGGTAGGAGAAGAACACTAGTACTTTTGATGATTTGTTAATCAGTCAACTAACTAACCAAGTTTTTATAGAGTGCTACTATACTTTAGGCACTATGCAGGGTCTGGGAGTCAGTAGTGGATCTTTGAGCTTCGCTATTCACTGTCCTCTAGGGAAAGTGTTAGTCGCTCAGTCAAGTCTTACTCTTTGTGACTCCATGGACTGTGCAGCCCACCAGGCTTCTCTGTCCGTGGAATTCTCCAGGCAAGAATACTGGAGTGGGTTGCCATTCCCTTTTCTAGGGATCTTTCCAACCCAGGGATTAGAACCCATGTATCCTACACTGGCAGGCAGATTCTTTACTGAGCCACAAGGGAAGACTGTAGGAAAGACAGATGGTAAAGAGCAATTCAGTAGAGTGCTGAGGAAGAACAGTTAAGATGCTCTGGGAAAGCCTGCTCTTCTGGAATCTCATCTGCTGAAAATCTGAACCAGGAGGCTGAGTTCCCAGTGGACCTCACTCCCAGGACAGCTGCCTGAATCAGAGAGGGAATTAACTCTTCGTTCAGACTAACTTAAGCTCTCAATTTAATATAGCTAAATGGTATTCCAAGAGAGATTCTAGGTAGAGTTGCCAATCAAGGACCTGTCTGGTGGATTATTTAATAACAAGTCCCACTATGATGATTTCTGACTTCAAGATGGACTTTTTTGGCCCAGAGGAAGTCTGGGAAATTCCATTTTTGAGTGTCAAATCTATCCTTACAAGTAACTGGGGTGAGGAAAGAGGAGGAAGAATCCCCAAAGAAAGATACATGGACTTTTGAGTCAGGCAGTCCTGGCTGGGGTGGCTTTCCAGGCAGTGTAACCTCAAGCAAGGCATTTTTGTTTTCTTTTTGCCACAGTGCACAGGATCTCAGTTCCCGGACTAGGGATCAAACCCTGGGCCTGGCAGTGACTAGACTACCAGGAAATTCCCAAGCAAGGCACTTCTATCCTGTAAGTCTCAGTTTCCTCATCTGTAAAGTGAGGACACGAGCATCTATCACATTGGTCATCATGAAGATTGACGGCAATATGTGTTACAAAGACCCAACATGTGGAATCAAGAACAAATGCTTTCTTTGTTTTTTCCTGTTGCACTAAATGACATTAAAATCAACTAGGCTTTCTAAATAGGTTAGGTTTCTTGCTAGGGAGGATGGCTGGGAGGCTGGGAGGTTAGTAAAAATAGTTGGGATTTTTTTTTTTTAATTAGTAAACCAAAATTTACCTTTGGTTTTTTTTTTTTAGTTACATAGCTCTTTGGTCATTTTTTTCAAAACAGGACATTAGACACTTCAGAGAAAAACCAACATTGGCTGTTTATAGGGATAAGAGTTACCTTTCATAGGCAAGTAGAAGAGACATTTAGAGAGGAGAAGCAGTGTGATGTCACCAAGCCCTGGGAACTCAACATAATCCATTTACTGGAAATGTCCATCTTATACATAATTAAACTATAGCTGTTAAGTTTATATTGCAAATGAAAAAAATAACTAGTTTGACTCCTCAATATTTCTTTAAAGTAAATTATCACTTTCTTCATAAGGTATCAGCTATAAGGAAGCTTATAGAAGTTTTGATTTTTTTGAAAAGAAGTTAATGATCTGGAAGTTTCAGCTCCTCTGAGTAAAGACTGATTTCACTCACAGGTCAAGGTACCCACCATGGTCTGCAGCAGAGGTAGTTTGCAGGAACTCATCTGTGTGAAATGGTTGGAATTCTTGTTTCAGAGTTTTAAGCCCTATTTTATTCTAATTATAAAAGTAATACTGAATTTCAGTCAATATGGTAGACTGAGTTGGTAACAAACTTTTTTTTCTCCTGGTGTACACCCCTAGAAATCTTTGGAAATGTTGCCTACTGAAAAACCATTTCCAACTCCAACTTGTCCTTTCTTCACCACTGGAAGAGCTCACTTCCCAATGTAGAGAGTGGAGCATGCTCAGAGTCACTTTTGCAGCCTCTCTTGAAGATACAGGCAGGTTACTGACTGAGTCCTGGCCAATGGGATCTGAGGGCAAGTTTGCAAAGGGACTCTGGGGAAGAGTCTCCTGCCTAGTAGAAAGAGTTGTGTAAGAGGAAAAGCCTTCTTCCTCTACTCTGGGCATGGCAATGTCTGCTGCAGCCATCTTGGGACCATAATAAAGAGTATTACAAACATGGATTGCAGAGAGGAAAGATCTCAATCCTCACTGTCATTATTGAGTTACAAAGTTAACCTGAGAACCCTTAATTTTTGCTACAACCATTCACCATTGAGTATTATGTCAGCTATGAATTTGTCACAAATGGCTTTTACTACATTGAGGTATGTTTTTTCTATACCAAATCTGTTGAGAGATTTCATCATGCAAGGATGTTGAATTCTGTCAAATGTTTTTTCAGTATCTATTGAGATGATTATATGGTTTTGATCTTTTATTACATTAATATGGTATAATATATTTATTGGTTTGTATATATTGAGCCATCTTTGCCATCTCCCAGAGATAAATACCACTTCATCGTGACGTATGAGCCCTTTAATGAACTTTTGAATTCAGTTTGCTAGTATTTATTTTGTTGAGAATATTTGCATCCATATTCACCAGGGATATTGGTCTGCCATTTTCTTTTCTTGTAATATCCTTATTTAGCTTTGGTATCAGAGTAATGTAACTCATTACATGTAAGTAAACTCATAAAATGAGTTTGGGAGTGTTCCTGCCCTTTCAATTTTTTGGAAGAGTTTGAGGAGGATGGGCATTAGTTCTTCTTTAAATGTTTGGTAGAATTAACCCATAAAGGCAACTGGTCCTGGCATTTTCTTTGTTGGAACATTTTTGATTACTTATTCAATCTTCTTATTCACTATTGGTCTGTTCAGGTCTTCTGTTTCTTCATCATTCAGTCTTGGCAGATTGTATGTCTCTAGGAATTTATCCATTTTTTCCAGACTGTCCAATTTGTAGACATATAATTGTTCATAGTAGTCTCTTATGAGCCTTTACATTTCTGCAGTATTAGTTGTAATATCTGCTCTTTCATTTCTAATTTTATTTATTTGAGTCCTCTCTTTTTCTCTTAGTAAGTCTAGCTAATGTTTGTCAATTCTGTTTATTTAAAAAAAAAAAACTCAGTGCCACTGATTTTTTTTTTCTATTGTTTTTTGAGTATTTTATTTCTACTTTGATCTTGTCATCTCCTTCCTTCTGCTAACTTTGGGCTAGTTCGTTCTTGTTTTTCTTGTTTTTTGAGGTGTAGTTAAGTTGTTTAGAGATCTTTTGTTACTTTTAGTGTAGTCATTTATCACTGTAACTTCTTTCTTAGGACTGCTTTTGCTGCATCTAATAATTTTGGTATGTTGGATTTCCATTTTCATTTGTTCCAATATTAAAACAAAAAATTTCCTTTCTGATTTCCTCTTTGATCCAATGTTCATTAAAATCCCAACAAATCTATTAAAAAACTGCTAGACTTGATAAACAATTTAGCAAGGCAACTCAATAGATGGTCAATATAAAAAGATAAGTTGTACTTATATATATATAGTAGCAATGACAGAGAAGGCAATGGCACCCCACTCCAGTACTCTTGCCTGGAAAATCCCATGGACGGAGGAGCCTGGTAGGCTGCAGTCTCTGGGGTCGCTAAGAGTCGGACACGATTGAAGTGACTTCACTTTCACTTTTCACGCATTGGAGAAGGAAATGGCAACCCATTCCAGTGTTCTTGCCTGGAGAATCCCAGGGACAGGGGAGCCTGGTGGGCTGCTGTCTATGGGGTCTCACAGAGTTGGCCACGACTGAAGCTACTTAGCAGCAGCAATGAGCAATCAGAAACTGAAATGCAGCAAACAGTACCATTTACAAGAGCACCAAACTCCCTCTATGAAATAGGTATAAATTTAACAAAAATTGTGTAAGACTCATATGTTGAAAACTATAAAATACTGATGAAAGAAATAAAACAGAAAAATGTTAAAATATACCTTGTTCATGGATTAAAAGACTCAATATTATTAAGATGTCAGTTATCCCTAAATAGATCTATAAATTCAACCCAACCCATTTAAAAGTTCCAGCAGGAATTTTGGTAGACATCAACATTCTGATGAGAAGAATTATATTGAAAAGTAAGGGAACTAGAAAAGTCAAAATAATATTCAAAAGAAGAACAAAGTTATAAGACATGTACCACCTAATTTCAAGCCTTAATATGAAGCTACAGTAGTCAAGGTAAACTGGTATTGTTGAAAGGACAGACAAGAAAAAGATACAAACATACGTCACCAATATATTTTTAAAGTATCTTATTGAGATAATTCACGCATCATAATATTTACCCATATATAATTCAATGACATTAGTATATTCACAGAGTTGTGCAAACTACCAAAATCCAAGTTTAGATGAAAATCTTCTCAAATTGAAAACTTTGAAAAGTTTCAAAAAGAAACTCTATACCCATTAACAGTTACTCCTCATTCTCCCATTTCTCCAGCCTTCAGTTCAGTTCAGTCACTCAGTCGTGTCCAACTCTTTGCGATCCCATGAATTGCAGCATGCCAGGCCTCCCTGTCCATCACCAACTCCCGGAGTCCACTCAAACTCACATCCATTGAGTCCGTGATGCCATCCAGCTATCTCATCCTCTGTTGTCCCCTTCTCCTCCTGCCCCGAATCCCTCCCAGCATCAGAGTCTTTTCCAACGAGTCAACTCTTCACATGAGGTATTGGAGTTTCAGCTTTAGCATCAGTCCTTCCAATGAACACCCAGGACTGATCTCTTTCAGAATGGACTGGTAGGATTTCCTTGCAGTCCAAGGGACTCTCAAGAGTCTTCTCCAACACCACAGTCCAGCCTTAGGCAATCACTAATCTACTTTTCTCCATAGATTTGCCTATTCTGGACATTTCATATAAATGGAGCCACACAATATGTGATCTTTTGTGACTGTTTTTTTTTTTCCACTTAGCATACCATTAGTCCATTTGGTTGTAGCATGTGTTATTATTTCATTCCTTTTTATGGCCGAATACTATTTCATTGCATGGCTATACCACATTTTATGTATCTAGTCATTGATTGATAGACATTTGGGTTGTTCCTACTTTCTAGCTATTGTGCCAAAAATATGAATAGCACCACTATAAACATTTATGCACAAGTTTTTGTGTGTGCATATGTTTTCATTTCTCTTAGGAAGGACTTGAGCTTGGAACACATGAAGAACACTCACTTGTCCCCAAATTAAGATAAACTATACGTATTAAACTGTAGAAAATTCTGAAAGAGATGGGAATACCAGACCACCTGACCTGCCTCTTGAGAAACCTATATGCAGGTCAGGAAGCAACAGTTAGAACTGGACATGGAACAACAGACTGGTTCCAAATAGGAAAAGGAGTCTGTCAAGGCTGTATATTGTCACCCTGCTTATTTAACTTATATGCAGAGTACATCATGAGAGACACTGGACTGGAAGAAGCACAAGCTGGAATCAAGATTGCCAGGAGAAATATCAATGACCTTAAATATGCAGATGACACCACCCTTATGGCAGAAAGCGAAGAGGAACTAAAAGCCTCTTGATGAAAGTGAAAGAGGAGAGTGAAAAAGTTGGCTTAAACTCAACATTCAGAAAACGAAGATCATGGCATCTGGTCCCATCACTTCATGGGAAATAGATAGGGAAACAGTGTCAGACTTTATTTTCGGGGGGCTCCAAAATCACTGCAGATGGTGACTGCAGCCATGAAATTAAGACACTTACTCCTTGGAAGGAAAGTTATGACCAACCTAGATAGTATATCCAAAAGCAGAGACATTACTTGCCAACAAAGGTCCGTCTAGTCAAGGCTATGGTTTTTCCAGTGGTCATGTATGGATGTGAGAGTTGGGCTGTGAAGAAAGCTGAGCGCCGAAGAACTGAGGCTTTTGAACTGTGGTGTTGGAGAAGACTCTTGAGAGTCCCTTGGACTGCAAGGAGATCCAGTCAATCCATCCTAAAGGAGATCAATCCTGGGTGTTCTTTGGAAGGAATGATGCTGAAGCTGAAACTCCAATTCTTTGACACCTCATGTGAAGAGCTGACTCACTGGAAAAGACCCTGATGCTGGGAGGGATTGGGGGCAGGAGGAGAAGAGGACGACAGAGGATGAGTTGGCTGGATGGCATCACCAACTCGATGGACATGAGTTTGGGTGAACTTGAGAGTTGGTGATGGACGGGGAGGCCTGGCATACTGCGATTCATGGGGTCACAAAGAGTCAGACACGACTGAGCGACTGTACTGAACTGAACTGATATGTATTTAGGGTATACAAAGCTCCAGATGGTCAGGTTAGAAGCAGTGTGGGAATATGTTTCTATGGCATTTGCTAGTCTTCGAGAATTTCCCAGGAGCAATCACTTCTGTTTCTTATATCCTTCCTGTGTCAAGATCTAAGGCTGTAACTTAGTCACTGTTCTCCTATGTGAGGAATGGAATTCCTGGGTCATACGGTGCCACAATGTTTAACATTTTGAGAAACTTCCAAATTGTTTTCCATTTTGTATTCTTACTACCCATGTATGAGGATTCTAATTTTTCCATCCTCCTCAACACTTATTATCTCTCTTTTTAATTTTAGGCACGCTAGTGGTGGTGAAGAGGTATCTCAATGTGATTCAGTTGATTTTTGACAAAGGTGCAAAGGCTATTCAAAGGAGGAAAGATAGTCTTTTCAATAAACAGTGCCAGAACAATAGGATCAGTTCAGTTCAGTCGCTCAGTCATGTCCGACTCTTTGTGACCCCATGAACCGCATGAGGTGGCCAAAGTATCTGAGTTTCAGCTTCAGCATCAGTCCTTCCAAAGAACACCCAGGACTGATCTCCTTTAGGATGGACTGGTTGGATCTCCTTGCAGTCCAAGGGGTCACAGAGTCAGACACAACTGAGCGACTGAACAGAACTGAAATGAACTAGAAGATGGGACTAAAAATATATAGACAACAACAACAAAGATGGAAGAATATGATTTTAAGCTAAAATTATTCTAATATCCATTTCGGCATAGAAGGAGTATACAAATCTTAATTTACTTTAGATATCATGTTAAGTATTTCTGTTTACAAATGTGGGGTAACCAACAAAGGACAGAAATAAAATACAAGAATCTCTTCCTTAACATTAGTAATCTGTGTCAGAAATCAGACATTCTATGTGAAAGCACAGAGCAGAAGGGAGTGTGGGTCCCATTATTTTAAATGGGAAAAATTATAATGCATGATGTGTCAACACCAAACCCAAACAATTTCCTAAAACATAAATAAAATACAGTGAAACACCTGTGCATAAGCAACAGTCTATTGTATTAAGATTTTATATGATTAACACCACTGTTTCCTTCAAACAGCTTAGTACTACCATAAGGATAGACATACAGATGAATAGAATTGACTATAGCCTAGAAAGTCTAGAATTAAAGCCTCACATATAGGCTAACTGATTTTCAACAAGGGTGCCAAAACCACTCAATGGGGGAAAGGACAGTCTTTTCAATAAATGATGCTGGGACAGCTGAATAGTTACATGCAAAACAAGGAAGTTTGACCCTTACCTTATACCATATACAAAAACTAATTCAAATAGATCAAAGACCTAAACATATGAGCTAAAACTATAAAACTGTTAGGAAAAACACAGTGAAAAAGCTTCACAACATTGTATTTGTTAATAATTTCTTGGATATAACACAAAAGCACAGGCAATAAAAGAAAACGATGATAAATCAGACTTCATCGAAATTTAAAACATTTGTGTATCAAAGGATACTATCCAGAGAGTGCAAAGACAAACCACTGAATGGGAGAAAATATTTACAAATCATATATCTGATAACAGATTCATATTCGGAGAATATAAAGAACTCCTACAACTCAACAACAAACAATCATCCCAATCCAAAAATGAGGAAAGAATGTGAATAGATACTTCTTCAGAGAAGATGTATGAACCATCAATAAGCACATGAAAAGATGTTTAACATCTCTAGTCATTAGAGAAATGCAAATTAAAACCACAATGAGATACCACTTCATACCAAGTAGGATGACAATTATAATAAAACAAAACAAAACAAAATAGAAAATAACAAGTGTTGGCAAGGATGTGGAGAACTTGGCATTGCTGGTTGGAATGTAAAATGGTGCAGCTGCTGTGGAAACAGTTTGGTGGGTTCTCAAGAAGATAAACATAGGATTACCATATGATCTAGCAATTTCACTAATAGGTATACAGCCAAAAGAATTGAAAGCAGAGACTCAAATGGATATTTAAACACCAATGTTCACAGCAGCATTATTCCCAATAGTCCAAAAGTGGAAACAATACAGAAGTCCATCAACTGATAAATGGATAATATAGTAACTTTAGAAACAGAATACAATGAAACAGTAACCTGAGAAAAGAATACAACTTTGACACACGCTTCAACATGGATGAACCTTGGAAACATTATGCGAAGAGAAATAAGTCAGATACAAAAGGACAAATATTGTATCCACTTAGATAAGATACTTAGAATAGGCCAATTAATAGACAGAAAGTAGAACAGAGGTTACCAGGGGCTGGGGGACACAGAGGAAATAAGGGGTTATTGTTTAATAGATACAGAGTTTGAGATGATTAAAAAGTTCTAGAAATGGAAGCGTTGATGGTTGCACATTGTGATGTACTTGATGCCACTGAGTGAACACTTAAAAATCATCGAAAGAATAAACTTTGTTATGTATATTTTACTACACAAAAAGCAAAATGAAAAACTCTGCTTCCTAACCACCAAACAAATGCTACTGCTGTTAGCAAACAGCTTCAACAACTTCGTGTGCAATAACTGGATATACTGATTTCTCTCTCCGCACCAGACATCTTGAGATACACATTCTTTTTGTGGGTGTGGAGGCACAATTTACAAAGAACACTTAATTCTGATATTATATCAATAGTGGTTTGAATATAGCTTAAGCTATTTCCTACACTGAGTTTTGTTTAAAACAGTGTGCTGAATTTCAGGGATGTAAATTTAAAATTTTCTTATCTAAATATTGGCCAGAAAATATTGTGTTGAGAGAGAAGAAATCTCTATGATGTTCTGGTATTGAAAACCAAGAGGATTCTCTTGAGAAACGTCTCACAAAAGTATGAATTACAGATCTTCCAAACCAGGAGAAGCAAAACCAAGAAAAAAGAAAATGAAACCATTAAAATAAAAATGGTTGAAAAAACCTTGAAAAAAAAATAGAAGTCTTGGAAAGAGAAAAAAATACATGGAAAAAGCATAGTAAAGGAAAAACACAAAATTAGATGGTAGAAATAAGTTCAAATTGATCATCATGATAAATGTAAACAGATCAATGTTTACCTATTATGAGACCAAGGCTTTCATATTACATTTTTTTTATGAAGCTTTTTGATTTTTACAAAAGACACTCCAAAAACATGATGACAGAAAGACTAAAGATCAAAGAATATACAGAAGGAAAATACTGGTCAAAAGAAAGCTATTATGCATCTAATAACTTAGTCTCAATACATGTCGCAAAAAATCAATAGACTCACAAAGAGAAATTGGCAAATCACAATGGCAGATTTCCCTCCCCAATATTTTTTAATGAAAACTTTTAAATGTACCACAAGCTAGAAGAATCTTAGAGCATACATCCGAATACTTATTGTCTAGTTCTACCAATAACACTTTTACTCTGCATTTGTTTCTTCACATATCTATCAATCTCTGCACTTTTCTATCCACTTATTATACCATCTTATTTTGTATACATTTCAAAGTAAATTCAGTCACTTCTCAAAGACTTTATTTGAAAGGTTGATTATCTGATTGCAATTTTTTTTCATTTGTAGTCAATTGTATATTCAATGAAACACACAAATCTTAAGTGCATGTTTGCTGAATTTTGACAAATGTATATATCTATGTAACCTAAACTCCAGGTAAGACACAGAACATTACCATCAATCCATAAAAATTTCTCATCTCCCTTCCTAGTCAAGTGTAATGGGAGATTTTAACATATTTTTCTAGAAATGAATGCATCAAGTAGATAGAAAAAAAAAAGAGTAATGATCTAGAAAATGTGAACAATGCAATTAATAGGGCTTGAGCTAATAGACATAGAAAGAACTTCCTTTCATTAACAAGGAAATCACATTCTTTGCAAGCACATTTATGAAAATGAACTATGTACTAGGCCTCCAATGGATCTTCCACAAATTCCAAAGTCTGAGTTTCACAGAGACCATTTTCTCTGATCACAAAGACAACAGACATACCTTGCCATGGCTTAGGAATATCTTGCCTGGGCGTGGACCTAACTGCAGAAGGGAAAGCAGGGTTCATGGGGAGATATGATTCCCATCACATGAACTGCTGGATCATGCTGGAACCTATTCGTGCTTATGCCAGTTTTTACTGGGTCTCTGTCATTTGCAACCCAAGAGTCCTGAAGAAGACACGTACTTCCCAGGAGAGACACAGTACAGTTGTGAAAGCATTTTGTTATTGAATGAACAATTCTTTACGCTTCTAGTTTGCTTCAAGTATAAAGCACATTATTTAATCATTCATGAAACCACTGAGATTCCAAAAGTTGAAGTGACTCATTCAAGACTCCAGCTCCAGTGAGCCCCTGCACAGGGCTCTGAAAATCTCTGAGTGAACTTCTGTCATGCTTATTCTACTCCATCTGCTTCCTAGGAGAGACAAGATAGCGAGTTCTTTCAGGGCAGGGACTGGGTCTTCCTCATCTATGTGTCCCCACTGCCTAGCAAAGGTCCTGTCATATAAAAGGTGCCACTGATACCTATTGGCTGAGTAGTTGAAGTAATGAATGATTTCTCTAGTCAAAGAGCAAGATTTAATGTGAGAGTTTGAGGGAGGAAAGAGAAAGAAAGGGACTCTTTCAGAGACATTAGACATTCTAGCTCCCCTAATCATTGCTTTAAATATGCTGCCTCATTTAATCTTCACAATAACCCTATGAGCTTGTGTTATCGGCTGAACTGTATCCCTCCTCCCTGTCCCCAAGTTCAGACTATTGTAAAAAAAAAGCGTGGGATTCAAGAAAACCATGGAAAGACAGGCATAACTTTTGCCATAGGCTCTTAAAAGTATTGGGGCTTCCCTTGTGGCTCAGCTGGTAAAGAATCCGTCTCCAATGTGGGAAACCTGGGCTCCATCCCTAGGTTGGGAAGTTCCCCTGGAGAAGGGAAAGGCTACCAACTCCAGTATTCTGGCCTGGAGAATTCCATGGACTGAATAGTCCACGGGGTTGCAAAGAGTTGGACATGACTGAGTGACTTTCACTCACTTCACTTAAAAGTATTAAGAACCTCTCCATCTCTCTGAGGACACATTGGCTTATCCTCTTGGCTTTGTCATGAAACTGTGAACATGACCATATACAGCCTAAAGGCTGCATCCTTACAGCCTAAGATCCAAGGGATGAAAAACTGAGACTTGAATCCAGATGGTCTGATGTCAGTAACCAAATGATATGGAAATAAAAAGGAAACCCAGGTGGTTGAGAAGAATTTAACCCACTCTACAGGATTATCTGTGCTGCTGCTGCTGCTAAGTCGCTTCAGTCGTGTCCGACTCTGTGCGACCCCATAGACGGTAGCCCATCAGGCTCCACCATCCCTGGGATTCTCCAGGCAAGAACACTGGAGTGGGTTGCCATTTCCTTCTCCAATGCATGAAAGTGAAAAGTGAAAGTGAAGTCGCTCAGTCGTGTAGGACTCTTTGCGACCCCATGGACTGCAGCCTACAGGCTCCTCTGTCCATGGGATTTTCCAGGCAAGAGTACTGGAGTGGGGTGCCATTGCCTTCTCCAAGAATTATCTATAGGGCACAGTAATTAAGAATGTGGGCACAACATAAATCCCAGCTGTTTCACTTGCTAGAGGTGTGACTTTGGGGAAGTAATTTAACTTCTCAGTCCTCATCTGTAATACAGGCATACCTCACTGTCCTCATCTGTAAGATAGCACCTATTTGTATTAGTTTGCTAGGGCTGCCATTATAACATACTACAAGCTGGGTGGCTTAAACAACAGAAATGTATCTTCTCACAGTTCTGGAGGCTAGAAGTCCCATGATCAAGGTGTCAGCAAGTTTGGTTTCTTCTGAAGCCCCTCAGAAGACAGCTGCTTCCTTTCTGTGTTCCCATGGTCGTCATCTAGTCTCTGTCCTCAACTCCTCTTTTTATAAGGACACTTGTGTTACTGGATTAGAGCCCACTCATCATCTCACTTTACCCGAACCACCTCTTTAAAGGCCATATTTCCAAATAGCCACCTTCTGAGATACTGGAAGTTAAGACTTGAACATATGAATTTGGGGGCAGGCAGGAGGGATACAATTCAGCCAATAACATGATCTCACAGGGTTATTGTGAAGATTAAATGAGGCAATATTTTTAAAGAAAAATCAGGAGAGCTAGAATGTTGTAAGTGCTTAATAACTGTTCATTGTAACTGAATACTTACTTTAGGCATAAGGGTATCTTCTGCTGCTGCTGCTAAGTCGCTTCAGTTGTGTCTGACTCTGTGCGACCCCATAGATGGCAGCCCACCAGGCTCCCCCGTCCCTGGGATTCTCCAGGCAAGAACACTGGAGTGGGTTGCCATTTCCTTCTCCAGTGCATGAAAGTGAAAAGTGAAAGGGAAGTCGCTCAGTCGTATCCAACTCTTTGAGACCCCATGGACTGCAGCCTACCAGGCTCCTCCATCCGTGGGATTTTCCAGGCAAGATTACTAGAGTGGGGTGCCATTGCCTTCTCTGGGGATCAGTATAAGGGTATCTAGCAAGTCACAAATCTTCCTTTGCTAGGGTATTGGCTGGAAATGACCCTATCTTAGCAAGAACTCTCAGTTCTTGCCTGGAGAGAGAACAGTAAGTGGACTTCTGTAATTTCCCCCTGCCCCCTCGGAGTGCCTAGCTTGCCTCAGCAGGATAGGAAAAAAAAAAAAAAAAAAAAAAAGGCAATAACTCATGGCAGGATAAGGAGAAAAGATGGAGCTTCTGACTCCAGTAACTTATGTTCAGAACAGTACCCATACCAGGAGCACCCACAGAAGAAGACTTCAAGGTGCCCTATGAGGATGACTTCCCTCCCTGCTCCTCCCGGCACCTTTTATCTCCTCATGAAGCTGTATGCTTCAGGGTGGCAGCGACCACATCTATTTTACCTGATCTCCTCCCCAGGGCCCAGCATAGTGCTGTGCTGGCACGCTGCAGGAGCTTCTCACATATTTATTGGGTAGGTTAAAAAAAGTAATGAATCAGGTTGATCAGTTTAACTGGCAGTAAGGACTCACCTTTTCATACAAGTCAATCCTCCTCTTGGCCTCCCTTTAAGTGGGAGAAGGCATGGAATGAGGCTCTCTCCATAACCCCTTCCAGCTCAATGCTTCTGGGATCTTAGGGTTCTCAGGAGACAGTCTGGATGCCTCTTCAAGGAACCAATGGAAGGGGAAACCAAATTGACTGAGCAAACTGTCTCAGGTGAAATGACTTCATGTGGGTCTGTGGTCCTCAAATTGTGGAGGACTACACATAATTTTTTTTTAAATTTGAAAACAACACTGCCTATCTATTATTTTGCCAAATTTGGACACTGAAGAAAAAAAATCCCATTAACTATCAACACCAGTTCTTTAAAAAAGAGTTTTTTTTTTTTTTTTTTAATACCAAGAAAGCAAGAAGTACATCGTCTTGGCAAAACAAAAACAACCAAAAACCCCACAAAACCCCCACAAAACCCCACTCCCTCTCCCCATGAGAAAAAAGACAGGTGGTAACCTCACATGATAGTATTTTCTTTGTAGATAGTTCTATATTTCATCAGACTGATCCCTGTGTATAGTCCAGTCCTTGGATCATACTAACATTATTTTCACCACCCCTCAATACCTGTCAAGTGGGGCTTAATCTGCCCACTTTACAGATGGGGAAACAGAGGTTCAAAGAGCAAGTGCAAGATCAGGGAGACAGTAAGTAGTAGCCAGAGTTTTCTAGATGCCAGCTTAGATCACCTTGGCAGAACCTAAACCAAAAGCTATTTCACAGCAGGGAAGAAATGACCTGCACTGGCCCCCCTGGTACGCCCCCTCGTGTTCTCAGGTCTAATCGTGAGTCGACTTGGATGCTTTGTCCTTTAACACACTACAAGCTCATGATGTATCCACTTCATGCCAGGCACCGGGAAAGTGTAGGAAGACAAACCAACACGTCCCCAGCCTCCTTCTCTCCTGTTCCCCATACTCACCCTGGGTCCTGCTCTCCAGGCCTAACTCCTAATGCACTGGCGGCCAACGAATCCCCACCGCGGGAGTGGCTGTTAACAGTTTTGTGGGGGGTTTCCCTCTCCCAGAGGTGTTGGCAGTTTCCTAGGAGCCTCTGGGAACTTTCAATGCCTCCAAGACCCAAAGGACTGGAAGTGAAATGGTGCAACTCGAGGCACTGGGATAGGCTTTACCTGAGTTAACCTGGGAGCCAGGGGTCAGTTCAAACTCTTATCAACTAATACCCTGCTCGGACCCTCCCCCGTTCCCATGGGCTTTGCGTGGGCAACCCCATAGCTCGGGCTGGGAAAACGGGGTCCCCCAAATTAGAAGGCCTTACTGTGGAGGAGGCTTACTGCTCGGGCTTGGGGACCCCCTGGACCGTGCCTACCCCGCTCCCTGACTGGACTGCCAGAACGCGGAGCTCCCCTTTCCTGTTCCGCTCCGCTCCGCCCCGCACGCCTGCTGCAGGAACGCGCCTCCGTCGGGCCGCGCCGGTGCACGAGAGCTCGCGCCTCGGCGCGGGAGCGCGCCCCGGGGAGAACCCGAGCAAGATGGAGGCCGCGCAGAGGCCGCCGCCTGGGCCCCGCAAGCCGCCTCTGGGAGCGCAGAGCCGCGGCGCCTAGGCCGTGCCAGTCCTGGACCCACCGCTCCGGATCGGGCCCAGGTTGGTCTCCCCGCACCCCCTCCCCGCGGCCGCAGCCTCCGCGCGCGTCCGGCCTGGGCGCGGGGTAGCCGCCCCCCACCCCCCACCCCCGGCCCTGCTGGGGCCCGGCCGCTCCCCCGCTCCCCGGCGACGGCCCCCTGCCCCTTGCCCGCTAACTCGCGGCCCGGGCTGCCCGCCGGCCCCGGTCCGTCGTCCCCTTGGCCTGGAAAACCTCTCTCCCTCGCCCTGGCGCGCCAAACCTAGCCTCCCCTCAGCCTCCATCCAGCCCTGTCTTCTGAGGGACCCTCCCAACCCCCCGCCCCGTGTTCAGACCCTGCAGTCCCGGTCCCCCGACGTTCCTCTAGCCTCATCCTGGTTCTTCCACTTCGCCCTCCCTGCCCCAGCCCCCATATCACCTTCCCAGTCCCCTAGTACTTGCCCCGTATATCCCCTTCTTACCCCCTCACGGAAGCGCCCACCTCCCTTTCCACAGACCCCTTTTAGACACCCAATACCAGACCTCCTTTTACCCCTAATACCAACCCCCAAATTCCCTTCCGACCTCCCTGTAAAACCCCTCAGCTAATTCTTCAGTACCGGACCACAGCCTCCATTCCATCTCCCCACCATCACCTCTTACTCCGCCAATACTAGTCCCCAAGCCCCCTCCCCAACTCCACCATAACCACTTTCTAGCACTCCCCCCAGCTCCCATATTCTCATTCCAGCCCCCTCATCCCAGCCCCCCAACTTTCACATGGCCTCTTCCTAGGTCCCCAAATTGGAGATCTTTGCCAGTCTCCCCCTACCCCGACCCCTCCCCAGTACTCTCATGACCCCTTCCTAGCTCCTCCATACCAGCCCCCGGGTCCACTCAGCTCCGCCTCAGGCCCCGCCCTCGCGGGTGCCTTGGCTCAGGGCCGCTTCTCGCGTGCGTCCCCAGCTCCCGCCCGGCAGCCCGGCGGTCGGTCCCGGGCCGGCGGCCCCCGCCAGCCGCCGCCGCCGCCGGCCCCGCCCCCGGGCACCATGCTGCCCTCGCAGGAGGCCTCCAAGCTCTACCACGAGCACTACATGCGGAACTCGCGGGCCATCGGCGTGCTATGGGCCATCTTCACCATCTGCTTCGCCATCATCAACGTGGTGGTCTTCATCCAGCCCTACTGGGTGGGCGACAGCGTGAGCACCCCCAAACCTGGCTACTTCGGCCTCTTCCACTACTGTGTGGGCAGCGGGCTGGCGGGCCGAGAGCTCACCTGCCGTGGCTCGTTCACCGACTTCAGCACCATCCCGTCCGGCGCCTTCAAGGCGGCCGCCTTCTTCGTGCTGCTCTCCATGGTGCTGATCCTCGGCTGCATCACCTGCTTTGCGCTTTTCTTCTTCTGCAACACGGCCACGGTCTACAAGATCTGCGCCTGGATGCAGCTCTTGGCAGGTAGGGGAGGGGCGGGGGCGGGACCCCTAGAACAGACGCCGAGGACGGGGCTCCTTTCTTCCGAGACCCCTTTTTGAAGGAGTCAGAGATAGATTCTGCTCCTCTGTCTAAAGACACACCTCCTTCACTGACTCTCAGTAGCCACTGGGGAGGGGATTCTATGAGAGAGACACGTTGGGGCAGAGGGCAGAGGCTTAGAGCTGTCTATAGGTTTGTGTGCTTGGATGTGGGAAGATTGCGTTTATTGATGTGTTAAGCATTTTGTCTGAGTTTCTGAGGGTCTCTGGGAGTCTCTTTTGGTTGTCTTAGGGGAAAGAATTGTCTGAATGAAGAGTTACTCTATATGTGAGTGATTTATGTTGCGCTGAAAAAAAGCATGAGATGGGGAATCAAGGGGTCTGACTTTGACCTTTAACTTGCTTATGTTATCAACCTCGATGTTTCACTTTACTTCTCTGAGGCTCTGTTTTCTCATCTGTAAAACAGTGGAGAAGATTCCAAATACTCATGAAAAAGTATTTTGTAAACTATGAAGTGCTGTGAAAAGATGAGGGGGGTTGGAGAAGGCTGTCTATTGTGTCTATCCAATGTTTGAAATGTGGGTGGTTGACAACACCTGGAAACATGGGTCTCTGGAGGGCAAGTCTCCAGCACCCCCTACCCCAAAGGCAGAAAGGGTTCTGGTGCCATGCCTAGTGAGAATGAGTCTCTGGGGACTCTCTGAAATGTTTGGCTAAGACAGACACCTTGCCCTAAAGACCAGAGAAGGGCCTTTTGGGAGTAGGAACTGCTGAGACAGTTTTCCAGGATCCATTAGAGACTCCCTCCCCCCACCCCTGCCTACCTTTCAATCGAAGACAGATTTTGAAGATTCAGCAACTTGGGCATTTGCCTAGTTGCAGGCAGAGAAGAGAGTTGGGCTGGAGAAAATGGGGCCAGGATATGGCAGGGATATGGAGGAGGAAGACTGATGAAGATATGGTGAAGGAAAAAGCTTAGAGCATTCCAGGGTTGAGAAAGAAAAGGGAAAATGTGATGATTATGCAGCTAAGATGGTCTTTAAAAATAAGTGTCTCAGGATATTCAACAAGTGTCAGCCCCTTCAAAAGAGACTTCCTGTAGAAGGTGTTCTGTCACTTGCTGATGATTCCACTGCTTAAAACACTGTAAGGAATTGTCTTTGGATTGTGAGGCATATGCTCTTGAACATTGTCATGGAGGAAAAACTACCATCTTTTCAAGAAGGTCTCTGGTTTTTGGAAATGGCCAAGTGTAGAAAACACAGGAGGTGATCAAATTGAGAATGGTCGCTGGAGATGAAAGTCAAGGTGTGAAAGCAAAATCAGGAGACTTTTTTGCTTGCCTAGGAGGACTGTTACAAATGCTTGGAGGAATTATGGGCTCATTGGAAGAACTAATCAAGCTCTCAAATGGACTGCCTTGCAGAAGTCAGCATTTATTCAGTATGGACATTCTGATGGGGTTGTTTCAAGTCCATCTCACTACAATAAACTTAGATGGAGGTCTTTTAAGATTCTGAAGAAAATGAGAAAGGAGAATTGTAGGATGTGTGTGTGGAGGTATCTGTCAATTCCCAGAAAGTGATTTCCATTCTACTCTTATAAGGTGAGCCAGAAAGAATATAAACTCAGCTGGAACTCCCATTTCCTGAACTTTAATTTGTAGTCTGCAGATGGATTGTTGACCTCTTGCTCTTCCAATTCTCTGTAATCCATGTGGGTTTAAACTTGGGGATTTGATGAACTATCCAACAACCCCATGTAAATATAGAATTTCAGGGATCTGAGAAATCAGCTTCTTTGAACCCTGCCTTCTTCCACTCCTATCTTAGAGAGAGGAAACTGAGCCTGGAGAAGTGAAGGTCACACAGCCAGTAATAGAGTAAACTAGGCTTGACTCCTGGCCCAGTGCTCTTTCCCTTGTCTAACTGCCCCACTCCAAAGGTGGTTATCAGAGTTGAGCAGTTCATTCTATCTGGCTTAGAGATTTCTGAGCTCTGGGTAAGTGATTGATTCACTTTGCTTAATAAAGGGCAGGGACTGGAGCACTGGACTACTAGTCATGGCATTGTGCTGGGGTGTGTGTGTGTATCTTAGCTAATTCTGCCTGTGACTCACCATGCAGTGTTAAGCAACCATTTTTGGCTTAAATCTCAGTTTTCTCATCTGTACAATGGGGGACTAATCAGTCAGATTAGTGGATTTAAAATATGTCTTTCAGCCATGTGGGGTTCCTAGAATACCTCTTTCACTAAGATCATTCTACTTAGAAAGGGAGAAATCAGTCATTCTCAGAGAAACTGCAGAGAAGAAGAGGACCTTGTTTGTATCACATAAGTAGAGAGCCTTCTCTGGCAGTCCAGTGGTTAAGACTCTGTGCTTCTACTGCAAGCAGCATGGGTTCAATCCCTGGTTGGGGAACTAAGATCCCGCATGCCATGCAGCAAAAAAAAAAAAAAAAAAAAGAATGCCTGTTGTATAGTTTTTGTTCAAGTGAACAGTTACTCAGGTTTTTTGTTTGTTTTTGTCTTTGGCTGCATTATGAAGCATGTTGGATATTAGTTCCCCACCTAAGGATAAAACCCCTGCCCCCTGCATTGGGAACATGGAGTCTTAACCACTAGACCACCTGGGAAGTCCCTTTCCTTAAATATCTTAGAGTCTTCTGAGTGCAGAGCACTGGACCATTGGGAAGATACAAAGAGAAATTTATTCCCTTCTGTATTTCTCACCTGCTCAGTGATCATCCCTCTGCTAGGTGCTGCAACACTGAGATCAACTCTGACCTAAAGGCTCCTAGGTCTATAAAGCACAATCTCTGCTCACAGGAAGCTTACCGTCTAGCTGAATCACTATATTGGTCAACACTCTCTCAGTGAAGTGACAGAAAGCCAACTCAAGCTGACTTAAGTAAATTAAAATAAGGTAAAGGTGGTAGATATGCAGATGACACCACCCTTATGGCAGAAAGCAAAGAAGAACTAAAGAGCCTCTTGATAAAAGTGAAAGAGGAGAGTGAAAAAAGTTGGCTTAAAACTCAATTCAGAAAACTAAGATCATCCCATTGCTTCATGGCAAATAGATGGGGAAACAATGGAAACAGTGACAGACTTAATTTTCTTGGGCTCCAGGGTCACTGCAGATGGTGACTGCAGCCATAAAATTAAAAGACACTTGCTCCTTGGAAGAAAAGCTATGACCAACCTAGACAGCATATTAAAAAGCAGAGATATTACTTTGCCAACAAAGGTCTGTCTAGTCAAAGCTATAGTTTTTCCAGTAGTCATGTATGGATGTGTGAGTTGGACTACAGAGAAAGCTGGGCACCAAAGGATTGATGCTTTTGAACTGTGGTGCTGGAGAAGGCTCTTGAGAGTCCCTTGGACTGCAAGGAGATCCAATCAGTCAATTCTAAAGGAAATCAGTCCTGACTGGAAGGACTGATGCTGCAGCTGAAACTCCAATACTTTGTCTACCTGATGCAAAGAACTGACTCATTTGAAAAGACCCTGATGCTGGGAAAGATTGAAGGTGGGAGGAGAAGGGGACAACAGAGGATGAGATGGTTGGATAGCATTACCGACTCAATGGACATGAGTTTGAGTAAGCTCCGGGAGTTGGTGATGGACAGGGAAGCCTGGCGTGCTGCAGTCCATGGCGTCCCAAAGAGTTGGACATGACTGAGCAACTGAACTGAACTGAACTGAACTGAACTGAAAGAGGGTAGTGGTTTTGGCTCACATACATTAATAGTCAGGAGCATTGGCTTCAGGCATGGATGGATCCAGATGCTCAAATAATGTCATTAAAAATAAGTCTCTCTCCATTTTCTGATTCCTCTGTGTTGGCTTGTTGTTAAGTTCACTTCTCTTTTGAAGGTGACAGGTATGGCTACCAGCAGCTCTGAATTTACATTGCTTCAACTTAGCACTGCCTGTGGACAAAAGAACACTTGTTATTCAGTGATTGCAGAAAAAATTCCAGGGCTCATTCTGATTGGCTCAGCTTTGGTCAAGAGTCCACCTCTTAATGAATCAGTGAGACTTTGTCTAAGGTCTCGGCCACCTGCCCATTCCTGGGACACATGAATTGATAGGGGAGAAAGAGATTCCCACACAGGGAAATCAGGTGTGACCACTGGAGGAGAGGTACTGTAGGTTAGACAATTGCAGACAGAAACCTCCCCCTGGACAGTCTGACCACTAATATGTGCTCAACCTTAGGTGCTGTGGAAACCCAGGGCAATTGAGGAGGCTGCTGGCTTACTGGGGAGGTGAAGCTTGAGTAGGGCTGGGTGTGGCCAGATGTGAGGTTTGAGAGAGCATTCTGAATGGAGGGGAAGATCATGGTGGAGAGACAGAGGGGAGAAAGCCACATCTGGCTTGAGTGTGGGCTTCACTTAGGGGAGCAGCAGGGAACAGGGCCAGGAAGGAATGATGGAGCTCCAGTGTGCGAGGCTCTGAGCACTGGGTCAGAAATTTTAATCAGCAGATAGTTCAAAGCTATGACCACTGTTATTATTCAGGAAAACACAGTTAACAATTTCTGAGCCTTTATTATTATATGCTTGACCACATGCTAAACATTTACATGCATACTATTATTGACTCCTCACAACCTCCCTATGGAGTAGGTACCCTAATGAATATTTCATAGGTGAGAACACTGAGCCTCAGAAAGGAGAGTCATTTGTCCAAGGTCATGCAGTGGGTAAGTGGTTGAGCCAGAACTGTAACCCTGTCTGTCTAACTTGAAAGCCCAAGGATTTATGAAGGATTTATAAAGGAACATTCAGGATGGGAATAAAGACAGGACAAATTTGCCAGAAGAGCTGAATGCTAAGTGCAAAGACTGGGAGACTCAGGTGGCTCTTTGTGGAGTGAGGTGTCAGCTTTTCAGGGCTTGTCCGAATCTCTCTGCTGTGCTTTATCTGGTCTTTCCCATTTACGAGGTGCTAGCCATTTTCACATTCATTATGTCATTTGCTCTTCATCTCTTAAAATGACTTGTCTAAAGGTCAGACATCTAGCGAAGGGAGGAGCTGAAACTTCATATGAGTCTAAATGGATCTAGAATCTGTTTTTACCCCTGAACTGGGACCCAGGATGTGAACATACACATTACAACAGTAAGGTCAATGTACTGAGTGCTCACCTGTGGGCTGAGTGAGGTTAGCCAAGGGGAGGTTGCTAGCTGGAAGCCTGGTTCAGGGTCAGAGCGGGCAGTGTGGAGAAGTGGTGGAGCACTTAGAATTCCTGCTCTGCCACCTCGCAGTTGTGTTCCTTGGATAAATGGGGTTTCTTCTCCGATTCTCAGTTCCCTTTTTGGTAAGATGATGATTATGTACCTACTTCAGAGGTGATGGAAAGAAAGAAATGAAGCCATGGGGCTGGAATGCTGAGTGTGGTTCCTGGTGTACAGTGATCAACCGATGAATGGTCATTCTTATTCCTGTGACGCAGTCTGAGTGAAGAGCTGCTTGTGAGGAGTCCTTGCTGCTCGGGTGAAAGACTGTGGACTTGCTGAGTTGATCAGAGGCCTTGAGAAGCCAAGGACTGTTAGCTGCGAAGGGTCCTACTCATCAGCTGGCTCCACACCCTCATTGTAGAGATGAAAAAACTGAGTTCCAGAGAGAAGAGACAGATTCACGGTCACAAAGTGAGACCCTTCTGTCTACAGAAGGGAGATGATTCTGACCACATTTACTCAGTGTTGAGGGCCTACTATGTGCAGGGCACTGACTGGTGCTAGAATCACCATGGAGAAGAGAGCATGTGAGATGGAGTGGGAGCTGGGGAGACTGACGGCAACACCGGGGGTTGGGTAGTGATCAGAGGTGAGCATCTTCCAGCCTAAGATGTGTGTCCTAAATCATCAGGGGTCTCTGTGCTACAAACAGCGACGTCACTACAGCTTAGATATGTATCCACATTCCTCCCCACTTCCGTGGGTTATGTGTTACATCTGGTTTGGGGTTTTCTTCATCCAGAGAGTCTTTGTTGTATGTAGTGAGACTGCTGAGCACATGTGGGGACTTTCTTTCCTCCTACCCTTTTTCCCTCCCTCCTTTTCTTTCTCCACCAACTCTCCTTTCTTCCTTCTTTCTTGCTTTCACCTTCCTTCCCTCCCTCCCTTCTTTCATTTTCCGCTTTGCTCCCTCTCTTCCTACACCCTTCTCATACCAGTCCTCTTACTGACAGCCTCCTCTGTGTGTTAGGCTCAGGGAAGCCTGAGTGAGTCCTCTTTCCCAGGAATTTCCCACGCGGTCCAGTGGTTGAGATTCCGAACTTCCCCTGCAGGGGGCGCGGGTTCCATCTCTGGTCAGGAAAGTTCTGCATGCTGCGTGGTTTGTGCTGTGCTGTGCTTAGTCCCTCAGTCGTGTCGGACTCTTTGTGACCCCATTGACTGTAGCCCACCAGGCTCCTCTGTCCATGGGGATTCTCCAGGCAAGAATACCTGGGTGAGTTGCCATGCCCTCCTCCAGGGGATCTTCCCAACCCAGGGATCGAACCGAGGTCTCCCGCATTGCAGGCAGATTCTTTACCATCTGAGACACCAAGGAAGCCCAAGAATACTGGAGTGGGTAGCCTATCCCTTCTTCAGGGGATCTTCCCAACCTAGGAATTGAACCGGGGTCTCCTGCATTGCAGGAGGATTCTTACCATCCAAGCTACCAGGGAAGCCCATGGTATTGCCAAAGGGGAAAAAAAGAGTCCTTGCTCATAGTCTAATGAGAGATATAGGAAAGAAATCAGATCATCACACTGTAGGATGACACATGAAATGACTGAATCACGCAAGGGTATCTTGGGGGCACGCACTTCTGACACATTAAGGACAGCCAGGGAAGTCTTGCAAAAAAGTAACAGCGTTTGAGATGAGTCTTAAAGGATGGGGAGGAAGGAGAAGCGGAACCAGGCACAAGAGACAGTATGATTTAAGGTGCGGAGGAGGGGAAAGCCTGGTGCATTTCTGGCGCCACAAACAATTAGTGTGAAGGGAGGTGAGAGCTGAGACTGGGAAGATGGACAAGGGCTGCACCGTGGATGCCTTGTACACCTCGCTGAGGAGTTTAGACTTTATAAGCAGCGGATAGTTGTTGACTTTTTAAAAAGTGTTTAAAATTCTTTGACTTTTGTTTTCCTTTTGGAAAAGTTAATACATTGCATATGAAACAAAATTCAAAAGATAAAATGAGGTACAATCACATGTGTCCTCCCTGCTCTCATCCCTCAGGGATCCTCCCAGAGGTCTCTTCCCAGGGGCCTCTTCTCAGGGGCAAACACTTTTACCATTTCTTGAGTATCCTTTCTGAGAAGTTGCATAAATATACAAGCAAATGCCAACAATTTTTTTTTTCATCAACGGTATTCTAGTTATCTATTGCTGCAGAGTAAATTACCCCCAAACCCAGTGGCTTACTCATTTCTTATCTCTGTTTCTGTGAGTCACAGGTATTTGGGAGCAGCTTAGATGGGTAGTTCTGGCTCGAGGTCTCTCATGAAATTGCACCCAAGACCTCAGTGAGGACTGGGGTCAGCTGAAGCTTGATTTGGGTTGGAAGAGACCTCAGAATAAGTGATCTGAGAGAAAGAAGAAGATACATTGCGCATCCCCCTCTTTTGGTAACAGCTTTATTGGCATATAAATCATGTGCCACAAAATTCTCATGTATAAAGTGTACAATTTAGTAGTTTTTAGTATATTTACAGAGTTGTGTAACCATTACCGCAATTGATTTTAAGATATTTGCATCACTAGTTTTTAGTATATTTACAGAGTTGTGTAACCATTACCGCAATTGATTTTAAGATATTTACATCACCTCAAGAAGAAGGCTTATACCCTTAGGTTGTCACCCCCTAAGCCTACCATCCCCATCCTCTCCCTCCTCTAAGCAACCTTTAACCTACTCTTTTATCTAGTAAGACTGTTCTGGGCATTTTGTATAAATTGTTGTTTAGTCACTAAGACATGTCTAATTCTTTTGCAGTCTTATGGACTGTAGCCTACCAGGCTTCTCTGTCCATGGGATTTCCCAGGCAAGAACAGGAGTGGCTTGCCATTTCCGTCTTCACTTGTGTGAATAGAATCGTATAATTTGTGGTCTTTGTGACTGACCTCTTTCACTTAGCGTAATGTTTTCAAGGTTCATTCATGATGTAGCATATGTCAATATTTCTTCCCTTTTTTATGGCTGAATAATATTCCACTGTGTGGATATACCACATTGTGTTTATCCATTTATCAGCTGTTGGACATTTGGGTTGTTTCTATCTTTTGGCTATTTTGAATACTGTTGCTGTGAATATTTGTGTACAAGCTTTTGTGTGGATACATGTTTTTGGTTCCCTTGGATATGACATGTTTTCAGTTCCCTTGGATATATATGTGGGAGTGGAATTGCTGGCTCAAGTGTCAACTTTAACATTTTGAAGAACTGCTAGATTGTTTTCCAAAGTGGCAGTATCATTTTACATTCCCACCAGCAAGTGTGTGAGGGTTCTTATTCATATCCTCATCAACACTTGTGTTATTATCTTTTTTTTTTAACCTGACTTTTTGATTATAGCCATCCTAGTGGGTATGAGCTGATAATTCACTGTGGGTTTGGTTTGCATTTCTCTAACAACTACACATCTTTTCACATGCTTGTTTGCCATTTGCATATCTTATTTGGAGAAACATTTATTCAAGTCCTTTGCCCATTTTTTCCCTTTCAGTTTTATTGAGATATAATTGACACATAGCACTGTGTAAGTTTCAGGCATACAGCATAATTTGGCTTACATATGTTATGAATGATTATCACAATAAGTTTAGCAAACATCCATCATCTTCAGTTCAGTTCAGTTCAGTTGCTCAATCGTGTCCAACTCTTTGCGACCCCATGAATCACAGCACGCCAGGCCTCCCTGTCCATCACCATCTCCCGGAGTTCACTCAAACTCACATCCATTGAGTTGGTGATGCCATGCAGCCATCTCATCCTCTGTCGTCCCCTTCTCCTCCTGCCCCCAATCCTTCCCAGCATCAAAGTCTTTTCCAATGAGTCAACTGTTTGCATGAGGTGGCCAAAGTATTAGAGTTTCAGCTTCAGCATCAGTCCTTCCAATGAACACCCAGGACTGATCTCCTTTAGGATGGACTGGTTGGATCTCCTTGCAGTCCAAGGGACTCTCAAGAGTCTTCTCCAACACCACAGTTCAAAAGCATCAGTTCTTTGGTGCTCAGCTTTCTTCACAGCCCAACTCTCACATCCATACATGACCACTGGAAAACCATAGCCTTGACTAGACGGACCTTTGTTGGCAAAATAATATCTCTGCTTTTCAATATACTATCTAGGTTGGTCATAACTTTCCTTCCAAGGAGTAAGTGTCTTTTAATTTCATTTTTTGCTGCAATCACCATCTGCAGTGATTATATAGATACAAAATTAAAGAAATAGAAAAAAAATTTTTGTGTGATAAGAACTCTTGTGATTTACTTTTTTGTTTGTTTTTAGGATTTACTCTCAACAACTTTCATATATAATATACAGCAGTGGTAATTATATTTCTAATACTGTACATTACATTCCTAGTACTTATTTATCTTATCCCTGGAAGTTTGTACCTTTTGATCACCTTCATCCTATTCTGTCTCACTCCACCCCCACCTCTGATAACCACAAGTCATCTGATTTCTTTTTCTGATTTTTTAAAGTATAATTTACCTACTGTGCTATGTTAGTTCCTATAATACAACATAGTGATTTGATATTTCTGTATATTTCAGAATGATCACCATGATAACTCTGGTTACCCCGTTACTGTACAAAGACATTACATAATTACTGACTATATTCCCCACACTGTATCTTACATACCCATAACTCGTTTATTTTGCAGCTGGGAGTTTGTACCTCTTAATCTCTCACTCACCTATTTCTTTCCTCTCTACATCCCCTTCCCCTTTACCCATTTTCAAACTGTGTTATTTTTCTTTTGACTATTGAGTTGTAAGAATTCTTTTTGTTCTTGATATAAGTCCCTTATCAGATATATGATTTGCATATATTTTCTAGTATTCTGTGGCTGTCTTTTCACCTTCTTGATAGTGTTCTCTGTAGCACTGAGGTTTTAAATTTATATAAAGTCCAACTTATCATTCTGTTGTTGCTTGTGCTTTAGATGTCATATCTAAGAATCCGTTTCCAAATCCAAGGTTACGGAAATGTCCCTGTATGTTTTTCTCTAAGAATTTTATAGTTTCCATGCTTACACTTAGGGCTCTGATCCATTTGAGTTAATTCTTGTGTACGGTGTAAGGTAAGGGTTCAACTTCATTCTTTTGCTTGTGGCTGTCCAGTTGTCCCAGCAGTGTTTATTGAAAACAGTGTTCCTTCTGAGTTGAATGGTCTTGGCGCCCTTACCTAAAATCACCTGACTATGGGTTAATTTCTGGACTCTCATTTCTGTTCTGTTGATCTGTATGTCTACCCGTATGCCAGTAACAGACTGTCTTGATGACTGTTGCTTTCTAGTGAGTTTTCCAATCAGGAAGTGTGAGTCCTCCAACTGCATTCCTTTTTCAAGATTGTTTTGGGCATCATACTGCCTTTTTCTAAAAAAAACTGAAGTATAGTCGACTTATACAATATTTAATATTGTGTTAGTTTTATGTGTATAACAAAGTGATTCAGTTATATATTTTTCAGATTATATTCCATTATAAGTTATTATAAGATACTGAATATAGTTCCCTCTGTCATTATAGTAAATCCTTGTTGTTTATCTATTTTATGTATAGAATTTTGTGTCTGTTCATCCCTTATTCTTAATCTATTCCTCTCCCCTCTCCCTTTCCCCTTTGGTAGCAATAAGTTGGTTTTCTAGTTGTGAGTCTGTTTCTGTTCTGTATGACATTCTCTGAGTCCATCCATGTCGCTGCGGGTGACAGTATTTCATTATTTTTATGACTGAATAATATTCCATTGTGTATATATGTATATCACTTTTTTTGGGGTCTTTTCTGGATATATGTCCAGGGGTGGGATAGCTGGATCATATGTTGCCTCTATTTTTAGTCTTTTAGGGAACCTGCATACTGTTCTCCATTGTGGCTGCAATAATTTACATTCCCACCAACAGTGTAGGAGGGTTCTCTGTTCTCCACATCCTCTCCAGCATTTATTATTTGTAGACTTTTTGAGGCTAGCCATTCTGACTAGTGTGAGGTAATACCTCATTGTGGTTTTTATTTGCATTTCTCTAATAGTGATGTTGAGCATCTTTTCAGGTGCCTATTGGCCACCTGTACGTCTTCTTCAGAGAACTGTCTTCTGCCTTGCTCATTTAAAAATTGGATTATTTGGTTCTTTTGAGTTGTATGAGCTATTTATATATTTTGGTTATTAACCCCTTGTCAACTGCACAGTTTGTAAATATTTTCTCCCATTCTGTAGGGTGTCTTTTCATTTTGTTGATGGTTTTCTTCGGTATGCAAAAGTTTTTAAATTTGATTAGGTTCCATTTGCTAATTTTTGCTTTTATTTCTTTTGCCTTGGGAGACTGATCCAAGAAAATATTGCTACGCTTTATTTCAGAGAATGTTTTGCCTATGTTCTCTTTTAGGAGTTTTATGGTGTCATGTCTTATATTTAGGTCTTTAAGCTACTTTGAGTTTATTTTTGTATATGGTGTGAGGGAATGTTCTAATTTAATTGATTTACATGTGGCTGTCCAGCTTTCCCAATACCCTTTGCTGAAGAGACAATCTTTTTTCCATTGTACCTTCTTGCCTCCTTTGTCGTAACAACTGCCTTTTATGTTCTAATCTCAGACATCACAGACCACTTCTGCCACACTCTATTTTTAGAAGTGAGTTACTAAATCCAGCCCACATTCAAGGGAAGGAGAATTCAGCTCCTCCTCTTGAAAAGAAGTATATTTTAAAAGTTGTGGACATATTTAAAAACCACCACAAATGGTAAGATACTAAACAGTTGGTTTGTCTTGCTTTTTAAACTCAACAACACATTTGGAAATTGTACCAAATCAGTGTATAGAGATCTTTTTCTTTAAGAGCTGCATAATATACTTTTTTTTCCCCAAGATTTCTTTGGTGTGGACCATTTTTAAAGTCTTTAATGAATCAGTTATAATACTGGTTCTGTTTTATGTTTTTGGTTTTTCGGCCACAAGGCATGTGGAGATTCTTAGTTCTCCCCGACCAAGGATTGAACTGACACCCTCTGCACTGGAAGGCAAAGTCTTAACCATTGGGCTGCCAGGGAATTCCTATAATATACTTTTGTATGGCTGCGTCATCATTTAGAAATCAATATTTAAATTGTTTAGAACATCTTGCCATAACAATATTTCAATTGATAATGTTGTATGTAAATAATTAAGACACATATGTAAATATTAGGATAAAATAAAGACCTAGAGTGGAACTGTCAGATTAACTGGTCTCCGTGTTTACAGTTTTGACAGACTCAGTCACAGGCTCCTCCATAGACGTTACACAAAGATACACTCATAGCAACAGTGTATGAGGGTACCTGTTTCCCCACATTCTTGCCAACTGAATGTGTTATCAAATATTTTATTTTTGACAACCCAATAGGCAAAAAGTATTCTTATGGTAGTAATTTGTCTTTCTCTTAGGAATGAGGCTGAGTGCCTTTTATATATACAGGCAAACCTCATTTTATTGCAGTTCTCACAGAGATTATTATTATTTTTTTTGACAGTTTGAAGCTTTGTGGCAACCCTGTGTTGAGCAAGTTGATTGGTGCCATTTACCTGATAGCATTTCCTCCTTTCATGTCTCTTTGTCACATTTTGGTAATTCTCACAATATTTCAAACTTTTTCATTATTTTATTTGTTATGGTTGATCTGTGATCAGTGACCTTTGTAATTGTTTTGGCATTTACTTTAGCTATAAAGGATTTTAAAATTAAGTTTGTATTTTTTTTAAGACATAATGCTATTGTACACTTACTAGACTACAGTATAGTGTCAACATAACTTTTATATGTGCTGGGAAACCAAAAGTAAGTTTGTGTGACTTGCTTTATTGTGATATTCGCTTTATTGTGGTGGTCTGGAACTAAACCCACAATATTTCCAAGGTGTTCCTGTCTTTTTTCTGTAAACTGTCAGTTCATAAATATTTTTCTACCAAGCTAATGGTATTTTCCTTCTTTTATTTGTAAGAACTCTTTATAAGTTAAAAGTTAGCTCTTGGTGATATGAGTTGCAAATATTATCCATCAGTTTGTTTTTTGATTTTGTCTATGGGTGTTTTCTCCATGGCGAAATTCTACTTTTCTCAGCTTAAGCAGATTACCAGTTCCTTCCGGTATGGCTCCTGAGTGTCGTATTTCACCTAGAAAGGTTTTGGAGTGTTTTGAGTTGGGGTGGGAAGCATAGATCTGGTTGTTGGTAGAGAGGATGGGCTGGAGATGTAAAGAGGTTGAGGGCTGAACTATTCTTATTCTGACAGTCTTTTATTTTTGTTTTATTCTTTTCATTTCCATTTCATCTTATCCATCATTATGAACCTTTAATCCCAGAGCTGTTTAATGGCATAATGAGAGCCCTGGATCAGGAGTCTGCCTGGCACAGACTGTCTATTGAATAAACAGATGATGAGCTCTGATTTAAGTCCTAGCTCCACCACCCGCTCCTTTGGAGGCAGCATATTCAGTGGTCAGCCAACGTGAATTTGAATCCTGAGTGTGGCATTACCAACTAAAGTGTCCTTTGGAAATTATACAATTTCTGACTCTAAGTTTCCTCCACTATAAAATGGAGACTATAATAGTAACTAGCTCATATCCAATGGTTAAGACTTTGTCTTCCAATGCAGGGGGTGTGGGTTGGATCCCTGATGGAGAAGAAAAGATCCTACATGCCTTGTGATGAAAAAACCAAAACATAAAACAGAAGCAATATTGTAATTACTTCAATAAAGACTTTAAAAATAGTCCACATCAAAAAAATCTTAAAAAAAAAAAGAAGGGCCTCTTATCTTCTGGGACTGGAGGGAAGTTAAGGTTAGAGTGAATCTAGGTAAAATTGTCATCAATTAAAAAAAACAAAAAGAAAGGTTGAAAATTGAGAACTGGGAGATACACCTAGAAAAGCAGGGAGCTTAGAAAGTTTGGCCTTGGAATTTGGGGTCTTATTCCTAGGTTCTGAGCAATTACATTTAGGCATGGGAATGATCAGGGCCAGATGTGGGTTTAGCAAGATGACTTGGGCAGCTGCTGCAGGGAACAGACTGGAGGGAGGCTTGATGGGAGATCAGAAGCCTGGTGGAGGGCAGTGGCAGTGGTCCACGTGAAAGGCGCTGAGGCTGGAGGAGGGGAAGGAGGAGACCTATTTAGGAGCCCAGCAGGTGTGTGTCTGGTGGGGCGAGGTGAAGACAGGCAGCTCTTGCAGATGATTCCAGGTCCCCTCATTGAACGATTGTGTCTTGGAATGTCATGCCCAAAGGACCCAGCAGGAGATCTGCTCAGGCTGGGAAATGCTGAATTTGTCAGAGGAAGGGTCTGACAGCTGTTGGCTTTTCAGGCCTTGGCCTGAGGAGAGCGGTCTCAGCTGGAGATGCAGATGTGAGTCTGAGTGTGGGTGAAATGGCCCGGGGAAGAGGAGAGAGAGTGTGGAAGCAAAAGAGGAGCCAGCCCAGAAACACCAACCTTTCAGATGCAAGGAGGAGGAGGAGCCAGAAAAGGCGGCTTGGAGAGAGGAGCCAGAGCAGCTGCTCAAATTAGCAACAGAGAAGCTGAGAACAGCCCCGAGAAAGGACAGCTTCCTGGAGGAGCCAGAGGGGACGGGGAAGGGATGGGGCCACCTGGATGGGCCTGGGCCAGACTGGAGGAGTGAGGCAGGAAGCAGCGAGAGCGGCAGGGGGCTTCTGCCCGAGTCCTTGAGCTGAGTGTGGCAGAGCTGAGCCAGGGCAGCGGGGGATGCAGCAGGCGGCGGATTCCAGGGTTGTCCAGAGGCCATGTGAGGGCTCTGTTCAGGCTGGACCCAGGGGTGGTGCGGTAAATACTGTTCCCAAATATTATCATTACTGCACAAAGTGACAGGTACCCCATTTCTCTGTAACAGCATTTGTGACACCAGGTCCAATTATTTGTGTTCCTAACAGTCCCCTGACTAAACTGTAGTCTCCTGGAGATCAGGAACCACAACCCAGGGACTGAATGGCTTGGAGGAAGTGGCCCAGGGAAAGGGAACAGTCAGTGCCAAGACCTTCAGGGCAGGGTGGGTAGGGCTGAACAAAAATGGTAGTTAGGGTTAGTGTTAGGATGACGGTTGGAAAGGAGGTGCAGTGTGGCAGGACTGTAGGGATCCAGAGGCCGAGTGGCTTGGAGGCAAGTAGGGGGAGCCTGTGGGCCACACAGTCCAGGACGAGGCCCCAGGGATTATCCTGAGCGTAAGGGGCAACTTGGGAAGGTGTTGAGCAGGTGAGTGAATGGCACTGTCTGCTTTGGAAAGCTTCCTCTGAATGCTGAGTGGAGAGCAGACGAAGAGAGGGCAAGGATGAGAGCAGAGAATCCAGTTAGGAGTCACTGCGGTCACGCGGGAGGGAGACCACGCGGCCTCGACAGATGGCTGCAGTGGAGACAGAGAAAAGAGGTCAGCCCGAGATATGTTTTGGAGGTCAAGCCAGTCGGCCCTGCAAGTGGATGGGATGTGGGGGTGAGGGAAAGGGAGGAGTCAGGGTGCCTCCGTCATCTGGGTGCTGGGGGGGCCGTGGGGAGCCAGGATTCCCACCCCTGAACTCCCCAGCTGACAGAAGTGCTAAGATTGGACCTGGATCTTCAAATCCAGCGGGTTGGGGTGACTGTTAAGAGGCCCCGTCTCCCCTGTGCCACAAGCCCCTGCCCTGGGAGGGGCAGGACAGAGCTCGTGCGAAGGACATGAGGACAGTCTCTGTCTCGGGGTAGAGGGGGGTTCTCCTTACAGCTCCCGGTGCACTGGGCCTGGGGAAGCACTCCCTTGCAAAGCTGCAGTCACAGTGCCAACACAGACCCTTTTCCAGGCTCCTCTCAGCCCCTGGTTCTTTCTAGAAAAACCTTCCTGAAGGTGAGGAAGGGGCTCACAGAGGATACAGGACATGAGCAGCCATCCGTGCATCCTGCGCTATACTGCCCGTTTGTATCTCTCACCTACAGCTTTGTCAAATTATCATTGTTCTTTGTATGAACACTGGAGAATATAGATAAGCAAGATTACACACGTCATCTCACCCTCCCAGAAGCAGTCATCTTAACTGTTGGTCTGCAATCGTATAGAGTACTGGTTATGAGCAGGCTCTGGAGCCAGACTGGCTGGGTCCAAATCCCGGTTCTGTAACTTACCAGCTCTGTGGCCTTAGATAACTTGGATTACCTCTTTGTGCCTCTATGTCCTCAACTGTAAAAAGAAGATAATAACAGTACTTATTCCACAGAGTGTTGTGGGGATTAAGTGAAGTAATGTGTGTAAGATACTTAGCATAGGACCTAGTATGGTAAATTTATATAACTATTGCTATAACCATGTAAGTATCCCCCAAATGAAATTATATTGTATGTTATTTTTCACATCTTTTTGAAACCTAATGTATCATGAGTAATTTCTGTATCATTAAATCTTACTCAATATAATTTAATAGGGGAATAGTATTCCATGGTATGAAAGAATATTCCTGTGATGTTGGATAATTAGCTGCTTCTTTCTTTCCTTCTTTCTTTTATTATATCTCCCCCTCTGCCTTCCATCTCATCTCTTCCTTCTTTTCTTTCTTGCAAATAATGACGTGATAAGACATCCACATAGCTAACTCTTAAGAGTACATTCTTGAGCATTTTCTTAGGATAAGGTTTTCTGTTTTGTGTGTGTGTGATTAATTCATTATTTCTGTGAGTTTCATTTGGCTTGTGCATTTTGATTCTTTGCTGCTTTAATTATTTCATCCTGAGTGAAAAATCTCTGGCAACAGTCACTTATTAGCGATCAGCTCCCACCTACCTTTTGGTTTCAGTAGGTCACTTATTCACATGGTCCTGGATTCAAAAGGGGCCACAGCTTAGCAGTGCAAGGTCTCTGTCCTGTCCTGTCCTGTCCTCAGCCCCTAAGTTCCCTCCTCAGAAGTGATCAGGGTTATCAGTATGAATGTTACGTAAGTGGATTCAGTCTTTCCCAGTGTTATGACTCTAAGAGGCATCCAAATTGTTGCAGGTGGCTACAACAACAAAATACCATAGACTGCGTGGTTTACACTTATTTTCTCTTAGTTCTGGAAACTAGAATTTCAAGACCTAGGTTCTGGTGAGAGTCCTCTTCTTGGCCTGCAGACAGCTACCTCCTTCCTTCTTGCCATGTCCTCACATGGCAGGTGAGGAGAGAGAGCATACTCTTTGGTATCTCTTTTTTAAAGATTTATTTATTTTTATTTATCTATTTCGGGCTGTGCTGGATCTTTCTTGCTGTGAACTTTCTCTAGCTGCAGTGAGCGGTGGCTACTCTGTTGCGATGCATGGGCATCTTGTTGTAGTAGCTTCTCTTTTTGTGGAGCACAGGCTCTAGACACGCAGGCTTCAGTAGTTGTGGCAAGAGGCTTTTTAGTTCCTCTTCACTTTCTGCCATAAGGGTGGTGTCATCTGCATATCTGGGCTTATTGATATTTCTCCCGGCAATCTTGATTCCAGCTTGTGCTTCTTCCAGCCCAGTGTTTCTCATGATGTACTCTGCATATAAGTTAAATAAGCAGGGTGACAATATACAGCCTTGACGTACTCCTTTCCCTATTTGGAACCAGTCTGTTGTTCCATGACCAGTTCTAACTGTTGCTTCCTGACCTGCATATAGGTTTCTCAGGAGGCAGGTCAGGTGGTCTGGTAGTCCCATCTCTTTCAGAATTTTCCACAGTTTATTGTGATCCACACAGTCAAAGGCTTTGGCATAGTCAATAAAGCAGAAATAGATGTTTTCCTGGAAATCTCTTGCTTTTTTCATGATCCAGCGGATGTTGGCAATTTGATCTCTGGAAATCTGGAAGTTCACAGTTCACATATTGCTGAAGCCTGGCTTGGAGAATTTTGAGCATTAATTTACTAGCGAGTGAGATGAGTGCAATTGTGTGGTAGTCTGAGCATTCTTTGGCATTGCCTTTCTTTGGGATTGGAATGAAAACTGACCTTCTCCAGTCCTGTGGCCACTGCTGAGTTTTCCAAATTTGCTGGCATATTAGGATTTGAAATAGCTCAACTGGAATTCCATCACCTCCACTAGCTTTGTTCATAGTGATGCTTTCTAAGGCCCACTTGACTTCGCATTCCAGGATGTCTGGCTCTAGGTGAGTGATCACACCATTGTGATTATCTGGGTTATGAAGATCTTTTTTGTACAGTTCTTCTGTGTATTCTTGCCACCTCTTCTTAATATCTTCTGCTTCTGTTAGGTCCATACCATTTCTGTCCTTTATCGAGCCCATCTTTGCATGAAATGTTCCCTTGGTGTCTCTAATTTTCTTGAAGAGATCTCTAGTCTTTTTCGTTCTGTTGTTTTCCTCTATTTCTTTGCATTGATCACTGAGGAAGGCTTTCTTATCTCTTCTTGCTATTTTTTGGAACTCTGCATTCAGATGCTTATATCTTTCCTTTTCTCCTTGGCTTTTCACTTCCCTTATTTTCACAGCTGTTTGTAAGGCCTCCCCAGACAGCCATTTTGCTTTTTGCATTTTTTTTCCATGGGGATGGTTTTGATCCCTGTCTCCTGTACAATGTCATGAACCTCCATCCATAGTTCATCAGGCACTCTATCTATCAGATCTAGTCCCTTAAATCTATTTCTCACTTCCACTGTATAATCATAAGGGATTTGATTTAGGTCATACCTGAATGGTCTAGTGGTTTTCCCTACTTTCTTCAATTTAAGTGTGAATTTGGCAATAAGGAGTTCATGATCTGAGCCACAGTCAGCTCCTGGTCTTGTTTTTGCTGACTGTATAGAGCTTCTCTATCTTTGGCTGCAAAGAATATAACCGATCTGATTTCGGTGTTGACCATCTGGAGATATCCATGTGTATTCTCTTGTGTTGTTGGAAGAGGGTGTTTGCTATGACCAGTGTGTTCTCTTGGCAAAACTCTATTAGCCTTTGCCCTGCTTCATTCCATATTCCAAGGCCAAATTTGCCTGTTACTCCAGGTGTTTCTTGACTTCCTACTTTTGCATTCCAGTCCCCTATAATGAAAAGGACATCTTTTTTGGGTGTTAGTTCTAAAAGGTCTTGTAGGTCTTCATAGATCTGTTCAACTTCAGCTTCTTCAGCGTTACTGGTTGGGGCATAGACTTGGATTACTGTGATATTGAATGGTTTGCCTTGGAGATGAACAGAGATCACTCTGTCGTTTTTGAGACTGCATCCAAGTACTGCATTTTGGACTCTTTTGTTGACTATGACAGCTACTCCATTTCTTCTGAGGGATTCCTGCCCGCAGCAGTAGATATAATAGTCATCTGAGTTAAATTCACCCATTCCAGTCCATTTTAGTTTGCTGATTCCTAGAATGTTGACGTTCACTCTTGCCATCTACTGTTTGACCACTTCCAATTTGCCTTGATTCAAGGACCTAATATTCCAGGTTCCTATGCAATATTGCTTTTTACAGTATCAGACCTTGCTTCTATCACCAGTCACACCCACAGCTGGGTATTGTTTTTGCTTTGGCTCCATCCCTTGATTCTTTCTGGAGTTATTTCTCCACTGATCTCCAGTAGCATAATGGGCACCTACCAACCTGGGGAGTTCCTCTTTCAGTATCCTATCATTTTGCCTTTTCATACTGTTCATGGGGTTCTCAAGGCAAGAATCCTGAAGTGGTTTACCATTCCCTTCTCCAGTAGACCACATTCTGTCAGACCTCTTCACCATGACCCGCCTATCTTGGGTGGCCCCACATGGCATGGCTTAGTTTCATTGAGTTAGACAAGGCTGTGGTCCATGTGATTAGATTTGACTAGTTTTCAGTGATTATGGTTTCAGTGTGTCTGCCCTCTGGTGCCCTCTTGCAACACCTACAGTCTTACTTGGGTTCCTTTTACCTTTGACATGGGGTATCTCTTCAGGGCTGCTCCACTAATCCCATCATGGGACTCCACCCTCATGACCTCATCTAACCCTGATTACCTTCCCAAGGCCTCTTCCACAAATACTCTCACACTGAAGGTTAGGGCTTCAAAATATCACTTTTGTGGGGACCCAGTTCAGTCCATAGCAAACCTCTTTGGAGACTGCTCAGGAAAAGAAAGCCCTGGGGGACATCCAATCTGACCTCCTAGTAATGGGTAGCAGCTGTGGTACATCAGGCATGGAGGGGCCAGCTGAGCGTAAACAAAGGCCTCCCTCTAGGAGTGACTGGCCCCGTGGATATCCCTTGAGGATAGTGTAATGGTATCATAATGAAACTCTGCTAAAATAACTAAGCATAAAATGCATAATTAAAAAGCTTTATATAAAGGCACATTTACAGCACACACACACTTTTAAGAAAACAAATAGTGTTTATTTTCTTTTACTAATTCATCACTTTTTTAGTCTCATTCTGGGTTTATTCTCCAAACCCAAGTTATCATTTTTCCTTTCAACTTTCCTTTAGTTTTTAAAATTATTCTTAAAGGTTTACACCTTTAAGAGGATTTCATGGCCAGACATAGGTGGAAAAGGATTGGACATAATAATATTGTTTTTATCATCAAAGTAATCTATGCACACGTTAAATACTTCCAACAGTACGGGAGGGCAGAGAATAAACAGTGTCTCTCTCCTTTCCTCCACCACACCGGGCTGTGTTTCAGAGGTGCCCATCATTAAGTTGCTTCTGTATCCTTCCAGAAATATTTATATAGACTTGCAAGTTTATGTGTGTATATATGTATATTCTCTGAAAAACCAGTATTTTTAATTATGTTTTTTAATTTAATGAGTAATACATGAATACCTTCACTCCATGAAGAGCTGAAGTATTACAGACAGGATGAAGTCCCCATCTTCTCCTTGCCCCAAGGCCACCATGGTTATAAACTTAATTTCTGTATTTCCAAGATATTTTTGTGTGCATTACATACACATCCATGAGGAAAATACTTCATGTCATTTTCTGTGTTCCCGTTCCTCCCTTCCTTCCTCTCTTTTTTGATAAAATACACATTACATAAAATTTACCATTTTACCAATTCCTAGGTGTCCAGTTCTGTGGTATTAAGTACATTCACACCGTTGTGCAATCATCCGTACCGTCTATCCTCACAACTCTCTCTTCACCTACAGAACTGAGACTCTGTCCCCATTAAACGCTAACTCCCCACACCCTCCCGTCATCCCTGATGACCAGTATTCTGCCTGTAGGAATCTGACTGCTTTCAGTTCCTCATGTAAGTGGAATCATACAGTATTTGACCTTTTGTGACGACTCATTTAATTTAGCATAGTGTCCTCAAGATCCCTCCACATTGTGGCACCTGTCAGAATTTCCTTCCTTTTCAGGGTACTCTGAGGTGGCTCAGAGCATCTGACAGGTAAAAGTGTCCAGCTTGAACCTAAGAACAACGTTTGGTTTCTCTAGAGAGAAACTATGGGGCCGCAGAGAGTTGGACGTGACTTAGTGACTGAGTGCACACACATACTTGTGATTATAGTTTCCTTCTATCTATGGCAAATGATCCTGGTTTCCTTTCTTTGATAGTGATATACAGCTTACTTTGTAAGTAAATGCCTCTCAGTTTAAAAGTAAGTCTACGGCATTCCCTGGTGGTCCAGTGGTTAGGACTTTGTGCTTTCAACACCTAGGCCCTGGGTTCAGTTCCTAGTTGGGGAACTAAGATCCCACAAACTGTGTAGTGTGGCCAGAGGGAAAAAAAAAGAAGTGAGTCTGCTCAAAGAGAAGCATTAAGTGAAGACCTGTCTGGGTTTGAATACAGAGCCCACCACTTCCTAGCTGTGTGACATGGATATGACACTTAGTTCCTCTGCTCCTCAATTTCCTCATCTGCAAAATGAGGATGATCATTCTTCCCTCCTCTAGATTTGTTGTGGGATTAAATGAGATCATGCATGCTAGGAGCTTGGCACCCTAGCACATAGTTAAGCACTCAGTACTATTTGTTAGCATTATCATATTATTAATAACTTCAATTTCATTCATCTTAAAGTTCTCACACCTCCTGGCTGCTTGGGAAGTCAGTGGACTCTAGGGTGACTGGACAGTCACGCCCCATCTGAGACCGCCTCCCCCTACACCGGTGGTCCTCAACCAGGGACAGCTTTGCCTCCAAGGCGACATCTGACAGTGTCGTAAGGCACCGTGGGTGGTGGGTTGAGGCCGAGGGGGACGCTATATATCCCACAATGCACCCACCCACCCCACGCTGCACCTTGCACCGGTGTCTACCCAATTCAGCCAGCTCATCACTTCAAAAAGATACTTGAACTTGTACTCCAAAGACCTCGGTCTCGGTTTCTCATCCAGCAAATGGGGGTGTTGAAGGCTGCCTTCCCTCTAGTCATTACACTGACTGTTGAGCCTCTTGATCACTTACCTGGCCTACACTATCCCTAGAGGTCTCTTCCTGTCTTTCCCAGGTCTTAGGAAACCCATCTGAGTGACTTTTCTCCATTTGCTTTACTTCTGGGTGTTTCTTGTTCCCAGAGCAGTCTCTGGGGCCCCATCGCCACCACCTAGAACACTGCCGAGCAAAGGAGGCAGAGAGAGTGAGCGACAGACGGAGAGGTCCCAGCCCCTGCCTTCTCTGAGCGTCCCTGTAATTCTGGGTCTCGTTCTAGTCGCTCCCTGACACATATAAGTATTCTATTTGTATATTGATTTGATTCCTCTCCACACACCTCTGCTTCTGAGGACAAGAAACCATGCCTGCCAGTGTCCCCAGCAGCCTGCACAGTACCTGACACATAGCAGATATTCAGAATTTATTTGTGGAATATATGGAGAGTCAGAGAGGGGGAAGGGTGAGGGGATAGGTAAAGAGAAGGAAGAGAAGTGAGAAAAGAAAGAAGAGGAGGGGTGTTGAATGAATGTCAGATGCTGAGATCTAAGGAGGAAAGAGGGTCAGGACTGAGGCTTGAGAACTGTATGGACTAGCTGGAGAGAGGGGGAGGCATGTTAAGAGGGAGGCAAAAAAAGATGAAAAGGGTGGAGAAGAGGAAGGAATGAAGACGCACGTAAGTGATGAGGCACGTAAGTGATGAGGCACGGAGACCGACCGAGAGAACGTGCAGGCGCAGAGCCCTGGGGAAGAAAAACTCACTCAACGCTGAGCTTGCGGAGGGAGGAGGACCACCCGCAGGATACTGCCGCGTTTCTATGGAGACGGGGATGCTCTGGGCGGGAGAGGAAACACTGTACAGGGGAGAGGAGGCAGAGGGACGGGGTGGGTTTTCCTCTTCCCTAGGCTCTTTCCTCACCCCTGCCTCAAGCTGGAGATTCAGGACCAAGAATGGGGAGGTGGGAGCGCACTCCTCCAACCCCTCAGAGTGCCCTGGGGATGCCATCTGCCACTTCTTCATCCCTGGCAACTGACCTTCCTCCTCTCTGCAGGGTCCTGGAGGGTCTTGGAAAGTGCTAGGGGAATATGGGGAGATGAATGGGTCAAGCCCTCTCCAGAGGCTCCTCCTCTCTTCCTGCCCCATAAATGATAGAGCACCTCTGGGCTCAGTTCTGGGCCTTCAAGACAGTTTCTGTAATGTCTAGTCCCGGGAATTTACATGTCCACAGCTCCCACATTTATATCTCCAGCCCTGAGTGCTCCCTGGGTTTTCTTCCCCATTTGGGTTTCTAAAGGGCATCTTCCAACTGTGGAACTCTTTTAACTCACCAAGCTCATTCTTGCCTCAAGGCTTTTTGCATTTGCCACCCCCTTTGCCGCAAACTCGTTTCCCAGCCGTTAAATAGAGGTGGCCTCCCCTTGAACACTGTATGGACTAGCTGTATGGAGAATTGTCTTGAAGAAGGCGAGCACAGGAGAGGGGAATGAAGGCCTGCTCCTGTGTGTGTGTGTGTAAGATCAGAGTGCCGTTGAGGCGCCCTGTGTCAGTGTGAGGAACACATCCTCGGGGATGTGTGGAAGGACTGTCCTATTGGAAGGTGAGGGGTGAGACCAGAAGAGGCAGAACTCAGGCAGGGAGGAGTCTGTGCTGTGGGGAACGCTTTCTCACATATGGTAGTTGAAGGAAGGAGATGGCAAAGCCAGGGGTCCCTACCCACCCTGGGGACTAGCTGTGTCTCGTAGGCAGTGGGCAGAACTGACCACCACCCCCACTTTGTCATCACTGTCATCTTAAACCCAGGTCTAGCACCCTGTGGGCCTGGCATGGGGTCAAGGGCCCCCTTGCTCCAACCTGAGCCTTTGGGAGCCTTTGCATCTCAGACACAGTGATGCAGTCTCTGTCGGACTGTCAGATACTAAAAGGGCAACGTCACTCCAGCAAACACAGTCAAAAACTCTCACTGCCAGGACGGGGAGGTCCCAGCCTGGAGGTGGCCTACTGAGCCTGGAACATGGCGCTCAATAAAAATTTGTTGAGTAAATGACAGAAATAAAAAATAAAGAATGAGGAGGATGACGGAGCGATGTGCCAAGATACTAAAGGGAGCTGAAGGAGGTGACCCTGATTTGCTCTTTTCCTCTGTCTCCAGGAGGGTTTCCTGGAGGAGTTGTTGATCTGATGGAGCAGGCAAAGGCCTTGCGTTTCTGCTCTTCGAGGCATGAGGCCCTCCTAGAGTTTAGTTTCTAGGTCGGTGGGAGATGAACAAGCTCCTGGGTTGATGGGCCGAGTGGGGGTGCGGGGTCCCAGCCTACGGGGGGCTTTCGGTGGTCCTCAGGCTCTGGGAAGTAACCAACCCCTTCTCTCTTGCTTCCTGACCCGGCGGTGGGCTCGGCCCGGCGCCCCCTCAGCTCTGTGCCTCGTGTTGGGCTGCATGATCTTCCCCGACGGCTGGGACGCCGAGACGATCCGGGACATGTGCGGGGCCAAGACTGGGAAGTACTCCCTGGGGGACTGTTCGGTGCGCTGGGCGTACATCCTGGCCATCATCGGCATCCTCAACGCCCTCATCCTCTCCTTCCTTGCCTTCGTGCTGGGGAACCGGCAAACCGACCTGCTGCAGGAAGAGCTCAAGCAGGAGAACAAAGGCGAGTGGGCGTGCTTGGCGTGGCGGCTGGGGGTGGGGCGGGACACCTTCCAAGTCAAGGGAAGCCCAAGCAGGAACCCTTACAGAGAGGCCGAGTGCCTTGGAGACAGTTTGAGGTTATCCCTCAGATCTAAACATTTGCAGGGGCCTGACCCAGCAAACCCTACCATGAGTATAAACCCAGGAGAAGTGTGGATAAATGCTCTTGGCAGGAGTTTCAAAATCGCAAGCAACTAAAAACAGCTTGGAGGATGGATAAATACATGGTGGTGTATTCACATCACGGAATTGTTTACACGTGTGGAAATGAATGAATGCCAGTTTTAGGTAACAATGAATGGCTACATCCTGTAAACACAATATTGAGGCAGGGGGACTCAAATTCCAGAAGATGACAGAGTAATAATTTTTTAAAGCTAAAAACTAATTAACACTACACTAGTTTAATATTGTATTAAAAACAAACAAACAAACCCAAATGATCAATACAAAAGGTAGGATGGTGGTTCTCTGTGGTTGGAATGGAAACAGAGAGGCAAGGATGTGAGGTGGGGGACAGGTGGATGGGTACCAATTATTGGTGAGTTTTTCCAGCATGGTGAGCCTACAGATGTTTGGTACAGTATGCTTTATACCTAGTATAGTACACATAAACCTCCATATGTATCAGGTAACATTAATATACAGTAAAGAAAAAGCTGACACCACCAAGGCCAGAGCCTTAACCACTGTTATCAGATGCTTACCTATGTGTCTACGTACATCCTTTTATGAAATACATGGTTGTGTCATGTTGATATAGGAGAGGCATCATGGAAACAAATCCCTCCTCAGATTGCTCTTGGCGCTTAGTTCTAGAGCACATCTTTAAGATCTTTATCATTTTATGGAGAACCATCTTGTCCTTTTCATCCAATGCTTAGTGTTACATAAGACGACAGAATTGTAGGTTCTTAACCATTCTCCTTGTAGGGGCTGTTAGGGAGGTTCCCTGTTTTTTCTTTCTTCTTTCTGTTACTGGGAAGGTCATTACAAGAATGACTGTCTTGGTCTTTGTTTTCTGTTTTCTCAGTGTCTTTCCCTGAGGTGGAATTGCACACTCACAATTGTAATGGTAATTCCAGATTGTTTTCTAAAGGAAGGTCAGGCCTCTGACCCAGGGGCCCACACTGCCCCTGGAGAAGGGGGAGACACTCCGCCTGTCTGGGTGCCCGTTTTCTGCCTTGAGAAATCGGATTTCACCGTTTTCTTAGTCTCAACCTTCCTTGAACTGTTAGCAGATGCTGGATCTATGTTCAGCACTTTCCTTTAATTACATTCGTCTGAGTCTCTCATCTATAAAATGGGCATAATGATAGCGACGGTTATTAGCTCATTTGCCAGGAGGTACTCTAGTATTGTGGTGCGAATACACTTGGACCATGAAGGCAAATTATTTGTGTTGGAAGTAGGTTGAGCTAAGAAATGACTTTACCTCTTTGAGCCTGTTTCCTGCAGTACCTAAATTAAAATGGTGGGGAAAAAAAGTAAGACTCAAGTCCTTTCTATCCCCTGAGGATACTCAGAGAGCTGATCTGTGGAGTTGTCCATAGTCGCCATCCTCTTGGTATGATGGGACTTGGATGCAAACAGGCACACCAGATGACCACAGGGACACTTGCCCCAGTGCTGGGCTTTGACTCCCCGGACTCTACCCAACTCACCTCACCTGAGCCCAGAAGAACCCCTCAGAATTGTCTTCATGAGATGAGACAAGGGATGAGGGGAGGCCTTCCAGGTTCAGAACAACCTTTTTATTTCATCCTCCTGAGACGCTTCCTTCTACAAGTCAGATGTTTCTCATCTTAGAGAAATCTGAGTGATACTGACTCACACCCCAATCCCTGTTCTTCATGAGGTTTCCTTCTCTGAGGAGAGTGACCCCCTCCCCATGATAGGGAAGACTCAGCCTCCAGTCTAACGTGTCTTAGAGGTGATTACTGGAGTAAGAGAAAGAAGAAAAGAGCAGATTTTGTCTACTGAATCAGTACTCCCCCAGCTGTGGTTTGTGTAAAAATTTCAGAATGCCAAAAAATATTGAGGGTTTTGTAGCCTATTTCACATAATGTAGGTTATGTATATTTAACGTGTTTTGAATGAAGGTTACCATCTATTAAGCATTTAGTAAATTAGAAAAAAATTAAATTGGTTGCTAATACTTTCACAGTATATAAGTCAAATCATTATGCTCTACACCTTCAACTTATACAGTGCTGTATGTCAGCTATATCTCAATAAAACTGAAAAGAAAAAAAAAACACGACGGTGTTGAGAAAGCTACCATCTTACAGGGCTGTCCTGCAATGAAGCAAAATTGTGCCTGTGAAGGGGCAAGTGGTGAATGCTCAGTGAAAGCTGTCACTTGTCACAGCTTCCCATTAGGCAGGCACCGTGACCATTTCATAAGTGGGACGGCTGAGGTCTGGAGAGGTCCAGTAACTTACCTGAGGTCACCTAATTGGTGGAGCCAAGATTTGAGCCCAGGTCCAAGTCTGAAGGCCAAGTTCTTCCCTGCTGCCAGTCCCCCTTTCAGAGCCCTCCTGGGCTGCTGAGCTGTCCTCTGAGGCTCCTGTCTCTGGTTTCACAAACGCCTGGTGCTTTCTATGGTCTTCGCTTGAGGTCGGAGCCTGCCCTCTGGTGGCCGCTTCCAGAAGTGCAGTACAAAGACTGACGTGGCCTTTTGGAGGGGGTTTGCCCATGTGGGTACCACTCAGCGTCCTCTCCTCCTTCCCTAAAGCACCCTAAAAATGACATAAGGGAGCCCCAGTTTGCCTTCCTTCAGCATCTGGGGATTTCCTTCCCTCACTGGGCACTCAAGGTGAGTGAGCCTCACAGCTCAGTTCTGAGCCAAAGCCCTGCGGAACAAAATTAAGCTCTGTAGTACTGGCATTTTCACTATGTATGTACTATGTGCAGAGCCTGGCGTACTGCAGTTCATGGGGTCACAAAGAGTCGGACACGACCGAGCGACTGAACTGAACTGAACTGAGAGCCCTCGGCAGGCGTCATTTATGTCTTTTGACCCCTCAGAATCACTCTGAAGAAGGAGGCTATTATGTCTGTTGTACAGACGACGAAATTGGGGCTCAGGCTGAATGAGCTGGCCCAAGGCCTCCCAGCTCGTCAGGCCTGGTGGCATTTCAGAACCTGTGCAGCTCAGCCCTCCACCCAGCTCTGCCCTGAGGAGGGGCTGAGGGAGCCCCAGTGCCGGGCGGCCTCTGACTTTCTCCAATTCTCTCTCTCTGTCTCTCTCAGATTTTGTGGGCTCTACAGTAAGCTCTGTGTTGCGGCCAGGGGGTGATGTCTCCGGATGGGGAGTCCTCCCGTGTCCTGTTGCTCACACACAGGGACCCTGAAGGCCGGAATCACAGCCCAGGAGTTGATCTGCCCTCGGCTTGTCCTGTCTCCTGCCCTCTCATCCCTCCATTCACGCTCCGAGGGAAGACCCCGATCTTGGACTCACCTCACCTGCTATCTGCCTGCGAACTCTGGGCTTTGAAGAGAGGTTGGGGCTGACATGCAGCCTGGGGGAGGGGAGAGGCCCTGCAGACCCTGGGGGTCTGCACTTCCTTCAGCTGACCTAAGGGAGCTGGCCCCCAGCCCCTGGCCTCCTCCTCCTCTCCAGCCTGGCCGGGGCCCTGCTGAGTCTCTGGGGAAAGAGGCACTGTGGCTTCCCACCAGGCTCCCCCAGTCTGGAGGGCTGCGGCCTGGCTCCATCCTCGCCTCCTCTGGTCCCCACCTCCTGCAGAAACTCATTCAAGATACTGCTCCAGGGCAGACCGGACTCTTTCCTACCTTTTTTCTTTTTTGCCAACAACGGTTCCATCATCTCCTCACAGAGCTCCAGGCACCACCGGCCTCCCCGAGGCCCCTCTGCTCCAGCCTGCTTCCAGCTCTCCTGAAGGACTCCGAGCTGCACCAAGGGAGAAAGCACAGGGCCTCCGGGTCTGCTGCTGACTGGGGCCCTGTCAGCACGGACTCTGAGCCAAGACAGGCCGCTCCAGAGACCGTGCTCAGACTCCTGTCTTGGTGGCGTGTGGCTGCTGCAGGCTGGGGCTGAAAGTGGCTCAGCCTGGGGCTGGCCATCTCCTCCCTGCGTGGACAGCTCACCAGGGACTGGACCTTGACCCTGGCCTGTTTTGTACAGCATAGACTTCTTGGCCCTGTTGTCAGGGTTGGGGGTTGGGGGAGAGGCCCATGAGTGGGGAATTAGGGGATGCCTCACCCCTCTGCCCCATCTCATGTTGTCCCCCACCCCCTTCTGCCAAGGGCAGAGACTGTCTTGCCTCTTTGATACTCTTCTGCATAACTTGAACTTGCAGGTCACCTCTGAACAGGGTACCCCCTGACCCCATCCCCAGGCCTTGTAACCCTGTCCCCACCTCTTCCTTCTCCCTGCCCACCTCTTGCCTTGCGGTTTGCCCACGGTCGCAAACCCAGTGGGCATGCTTGGAGCCGAGGCATGAGTGAATGTGTGTGAGTGTGTGTGTGTGTGCACGTGTGTGTGTGTGTGGGGCAGCTGAAGGGTCTTCTCTCTCCCCTCTGCCCCTGGGAGCACAGGATGGAGACTATAGGTGTGTCTGACCTCCCGTCACTGCCTGGGGGTCCTGGTGGTAGAGCCATCTGGCCTGGGGTGTGGATGGCCCCCTCCAGCCCCACACTGGGTGGCCGGTTAGCTTCATCTTGTGTGCCTACTTCTGTCTCCAGGTACCTGCTGCCTGGCCCACTGTGGAGGGGCAGCAGGAGGCCCCTGCAGGCTCAGTGGGGAAGCACGTGGTCACCATGTCACGTGAGGCCGAAGGAGAGAGGAAAGCAGCGAGTGCCATGTGTTCACAACCCTGTGTTCATTTCCCCTGGACCTGGACCTGAGAGTTAGGGTTGCCAAGAGAGACCCTAGAGTCCCCCAGCTGGACCCTAACTGGAATCACGTGTTCGGTTTTGGGAGGATTCCTGAAACCTGGAACGTGCACAGTCCTGATCCCTGCCCTCTCTACTCCCTCCTCCTGGGCAAACACACCCCCCACCCCCCTCCCCCATGCTCCGGCCCCTGCACTGTGCCCCTCCTCCTGCTCCCCCCAGGGTCCCGCGCCCCGCACTGAGTGAGAGAGAGGGTGGGAGAGCCTCGTGGGGGGTGGGTGAGGGGTAGAAGTGAGTTCCTTCAAGATCCTAACCAAAGCCCGATATTGGAAGCCAACAGGAGGAGGGAGCAGGAACAAGTGATTAGAAATGGGAAGAAGATAGAGACAGGGGAAAGAGATTGGGAGGGGGGAGGGATGGAGCTATGAGGAGATTGAACGAGGTAGGACAGAGTAGAGAAAGAGTGACCAGAGAGGGGATGTGATGGATAGAGAACTAGGATGTGGGAGGGGAGGTGGCCGGAGACAAGGAAGGCACAGGGATGGTGAGGAGACAGAGGAAGAGGCGAGTTGCAGGGGAAGAAAGGAAGGGGAGGGCGATGGGGAATGGGGAGCCGCTGCTACCCAGGAGCCACAAACCCCTGTGCGCTGCTGGCGGGAAGCTTAGGACCTAGCTCCTAAGAGGCAGAGGCGGGGCCCAGGCAGCCATGCCCCACCCCGTTGGGAAGGAATTGCATCTAGGTGATTGCCCAGCAGGTTAGCGCCACCGGAGTGGGTTAGTGGTAGAGGGGGGTGGTTTCCTTTGGAGTGGTTGGACGGTGCTTCCCTGCCACCATCCGCCCAGCCCCCTGCTGCCCTGACTAGGGGGCAGTGGGCAATGCACCCAGGAGCCTGGGTTAGGAGGAGAGTGTTGGTGGGACTGAAGGAACACCAGGGTACCTTAGGGAAGGGAAAGAGGCTGGAGTGGGTACCAAACCAAAGTCCTGTCCCTGAGGCTTCAGCAGAGGTGGGAGCAGAGTAGAAGGAGATGCTTCAGCGAGGCCCCAGGTGAGGCTGAAGCGTCAAGCAAGCCAGGACCCAGATGGCTCTCTGGGGTCAGGAAGCCATCACAGCGAGGATGTTCATTGCTCTCACCCACACCTGGCAATTTGGTTTAAGCCTCTGGGAGGAGGCGGAAGCAGAGATGGTCTGTTCCCAGCTGAATCTCTTGGTCCCTGAAAGAGGCTGAGCCGTGTGTGAGCAGTCCACTGAGGCACCCCTCCCCTCACCGTGCCTGGACCAGAAAGGGTTTCCTCTGCCTGATGCAGGACTCTCAGGAGAGGCCAAGGCAGCTCCAACCTCGAGGGGGTTCAGAGCACTGCTTGCTCAAGTCCTTCCAGGTCTCCGGATGTGAGACCTTTCCTCTTTGGGGATCAGCACCATGGGTAGGTTCAAGATCTTTTTCAGGCCTGTTATAGCCAAGAAGTGGGGAGCTTTTAGAGAAGGCTGTGTGGGGAAAAATTCCTGCCTGCTGAGGTTCCTGCTTGGGCACAGGGGATTCACCCTTCTGCAGCTCCCAGTGTGAACTGAGGGAAACCAAAAAAACCCTCTCTTTGGAGAAGCTGGGATCTTCCTGGCACGAGAAACTTCCGCAGGCCCCTGCCTGGCTCAGGGCTAGCCCTCAGGTGGGACTGGAGTTTCCTGAGAAGTGAACAAGGGGGCCACAGTCCTCCCCTGAGCTCTGACCAGCAGAGGGCCCGTGCTGTGTGTCATTAGGATAGCTTGGTGTTGTCTACACTCCATTAGTAAGTTCTGTCTGAACGTGTCCTCGCTGTTCATCGTCCAATTCGGTAACATTGATTTTGGTCCTGACCCCTTCTGCTGCTGCTGGATTTGAGCTTCAGTGCAGGTGGAATGATGTTCAAATAAAGACACACTTTATATCACCCATGCTAGCTTCTCCTTCTCTGAGTTGGCCCCCAGGGGATTAAGAGGGGTGAGATTCAAACTGACCCTTTGTACCAGGTATAGCCGTGTATTAACAGACCTTACATGAAGGTAGCCGGACCATGACTGACACAGAACTCAGCACCATCTTCAATCCTGGCTTTCATCCTCAAGGACACCTCATGACCTTGTCTGAACTTGTCACTTTGGTTCATTTTAAGGAGACTTCCTGACATCCCACAGGACTGAGTCACACCACACACCTAACTGAAATGTAGTCTGTTAACAACTAAAACTGGAGTTGTTTCCAGGAGATGAGAATAGCTGGCCATCTTTGCCAGCTCCTGATTGCATGGGTTAGAACACAAGGCTCCACCCTTTCCTCCTGAGTGGCTGTGGGCAAGTCCTTTCACCTGTAAATCCCACTGAGTAAATGGGGATGATGACAGTGCTCTCAGGGAACTTGAACAGATGAGGGAATGCCCGTGAATTGTGTTGCAGTGTCTTACACATAGTAACATGCCCCAGATGGCAGCTCTATTGACTATAATTTTTGCATTTGGGAATTGAGCCTTCACTCAACACATTTTTGAGCACATAGTATATGCTTAGAACTTGAAGAAAATCAGAGCCTTTGTCTTAATGGTCTGGTTGGGTATATTAACATGTAACAATAACGTGAAATCTGCCTGGTGCAGCGTACTGTGGGTACAGGGATACCTTACATGGCTTTAGGTGGGGTGGGTGGAGCAGGGGATGGATGGTTTTACTGTAGAATGAACAGGAGGTAGGTAGGCAGGGGCCAGGAAAGCCATTCATGAAAGAAGGCAGCTGGGGGAAAAAGGCTGAGATGAGAAATAGAATTGAACCTGTGGAGAAGAGCAATTTAATAATGCTGAACTGTAAAGTGTGAGGTAGGGAGGGTCAGAGATTCATCTGGAGAGATCAGCAAAGGCCAGGTGATGACAAAGCTCTGACACTGTTTACAGCAGTTCAGACCTAAGAGCAACAGGGAAGGATTTCAAGCAGAAAAAGGACACAATTAGATATGCATTTCAGATAGATCCCTCTTCTTCTCGCATTTTGGGGGCTGAGTTAGTTGAGGACAATTTAATAAAGCAGAAGTCTGGCCTGAAGCAAGGTGGTGGCAGTGGTTTTGAGAGAGGTAAAGGATTTAACATTTAGGAATCTGAATTATACTGACAGAGGTGGTGGTGGTGTGCTAAGGGACTGTGGCACTGAGGAGGTGAGTTAAATTTTTTGCTTGAGGGGAAAGGGAAAAATTGCCAGTATAGCAGGGGACGAGACAATCAATTTGAGACATACATGTGGGCCATCCCGATGGACTGTCCAGTAGTCAGCTGACTTGCATGGCTTTGGGGGCTCGAGAAAGATCTGGGCCAGATAGATGAACACGCAGGTGGCAGATGACAAGTGAAGCACAGATGAGCTTATTCAGGGCGGCCGTGTTGTGTGAGAAAACTGCGTTGCCAAGTGCTGGGAAACACTAATATATAATGGTCAGAGGAATGCATGTCCGGAAAGAGTCAGAGCTTTGACGAGAATGGTGAGAATGTGGTGTTAGGGAAACCAAGGATTTAGAATTCAAGGGGAAGTTCAACTGGTCAAATGGAGTAGAGAGATCCAGACTTAGGGACTTAAAAACGGGTCCCTTAGATTTGGGGACAAAGAGTCCACTGCTGGATTTGGTAAAAGCATGTTCAGAGTGAGAGTAGAATCGAATTGAGGTCTGTTCTGGGAGAGAATGGCAGGTGACTGAGGATTACCGTAGAAGTGTGGACAAGAAAGGGACATCAGTGGGATTTTTTCAGGAACTATGAAGTATAGTGAACCAGCAGTGGACAGGATCAGCATGTAATCCAGAGGAAACTATGGAATCTCTTTTCAACATGGAACAGTTCTGAGGGTTTCTAAGTCATGGCTGCCAAGAGTTTAAAGATAAAGAGAGGATGACTAACGGAAGAGAGGAAGCCTCTTTTGTGGGGGAGAGTACAGGGTTTAAGTACAAGGTTTAGGGAGCTCTTGATGACAACCTGTTCCAGTACTCTTGCCTGGGGAATCCCACAGACAGAGGCGCCTGGCAGGCTACAATCCATAGGACCACAGAGTCAGACATGACTGAAGCAACTTAACACACATGCACGCCTGATGGCAGCCAATTCTTCAGTGAAGCAGGAGGCAAGACTGTCTACTGAAAAGAGAAGGGAATAAGTAAGAATTATGAAACTTTAGAACAGCTGCTAATGGAGCTGTCAAAGGATAAAAAAGGATCAATAAAAGGACTGACAGGTGACTGAATTTGTGGTGGCACCAACATGTGGGAGGGCAGGCACAGAAGGTAGACTACAGACTGAAAGGCAAGGGCAAGGTAAGGCGACTCTGAGACCCACCAACAGATCAAGGCTGGGTATGGGAAACGGAGAGACTGCAGCGGGGCAGACTGATGCAGGACATGGAGAAATGAAAGCACTGAAGTTAACACAAAGCAGCTGCAAGGTTAGGAGACTGTGGCTAACCGGAAAGTTGGGTATTTGACCTGAATAGTCTGAGTAATTCTTGAAAAAGATTTGAGATGTGAGGTACCCTGGCTAGAATGTCCACCCAAATGATGACAATAATGGCAGAAATGGAGGGGCAGGAGACAAGCCAAAGTTGCCCCAAGAATCAAAGAATCAGAGTTTGGATGGTTAAGACCACAGCAGGAAGAGGGATGAAAGCACAATAACCAGTGCGTGAGCAGAAGAAATACAGATTTTTAATAGAAGGTACAAGATGTATTTTGTCTGGAAACACTGAGGGAGAGCCTCCATGTGATAGGGTGTGAGAAAGGAGCAGCCTCCATGTCAAAGATCGCAAAGGAGAGGGTGTCCTAAGGAGAGGACCATATTCAGTTAAGGTCAGGAGACAATATGGAGGAGCTAAGGCTTTGTCTATCATAGAAACAGCCCTGCAGGAAAGACTAAAGAGAAGGGTGGGACAGAAAGACAGAAGGATGGTGTGCTGTCAAAGCAGAAGCACTGGGCAGCCAGGTGGCATGGAGAGCTGTCATCATGCAAGTGACTAAGGAGCGTGAAGCCTGTGGAACTTGCCAGACTCCAACTTTACAACAGAGCTCTAGTTTAAGACCCTTTCAAATCTCCTGAGGCAGGGCAGGACTGGTGATGTCATATGCTGGCACCCATACAGATCTGGAGGTGCTGGAAAGCTCACCTAGGTATCGAAATTCAACCTGAGTGGTTGGAGGCTTCTTCAGATTCATTTACTCATTCAACCAAACATGGGTTGAATGCCTGTTCTAGTCAGGTACTGCTCTAGGCTCTAGAAATATGCAAATAAGTCAGACAGAGGCCCTGGGTTCAAATGACCTTTGCAGGGCTGTTTGCCTGTTTGTTGTGGTTTGTTAAGACATGTTGTTTTGTTAGACATGTTGCAGTATAAAACAAATGTACAGGTAGATGAACTATTACACATAATCTTCTAACCATAACCAAAGAGACTCTTGCTAACCACCCCAGAAGCCTTTCAAGTGCTCCCAAACACCATCCCCTGCCTTCTCTCCTAATAACCACTGTTTTAGTGTAATCACTTCCCAACGTTTGTAATTTCTTCATCCGAGAGCATCTTCAAACAAAATGGCTTAGTTTTGACTATTCTTTGTCTTTGACTATGTCTTTACCACTTGGTTTCTTTTTATCCCTCCTTGCAGTTGGTTGAAGAAACTGGACCATTTGTTCTATAGAGTTCTGTAGCTGGGAGTTTGCTGGCTCTATTCTTGTGGTTCAGCTAAACGAGTTTCCTCTGTTCTCTGTATTTCCAGCAAATTGGATCTGGATGCTGATTCACACTCAAGCGTGTGTTTGCACATTTTAATGACTGGTTCATAGTTGTTTTCTTCATCAAGAGATACTGTCTAATTGCTTTTGTGTAATTAGGGGTTGAAAAATAGTGATGCTCCAATTCTATCATCCTCTTATTTGTGGGAAAGCTTCTATAAAGAAAAACATCCTCATTTTCGGTCTAGCCTATACAGTTGTATAGGAAAGGCAAGACTGCTGAATTCTTTCATTTTCTAGTTTTCAGAAAGAGTTGCTTTCCTAACATTCTCCCAAGATGAACAATTACTTGTGTTTTGTTACCATTATGAACTCATGGATTTAAACGTATTTGATTGACACATTTATCATAATTAATGCTCAAAATGTTGTATCATCGGTCAGCAGAAGCCTCTTTAAAAAAAGTTGAAGTCTTTCAAACCTAACCGTAAATCATCTTTGATAGTATCATTGCTCCCTTGATGGGCTTCCCTGGTAGCTCAGCTGGTAAAGAATCTGCCTGCAATGCAGGACAGCCTGGTTCAATTCCTGGGTCGGGAAGATACGCTGGAGGACAGGTTACCCACTCCAGTATTCTTGGGCTTCCCTGGTGGCTCAGCTGATAAAGAATCTGCCTGCAATGCAGATCTGGGTTCAATCCCTGGGTTGGGAAGATCCCCTGGAGAAGGGACCAGTTACCCACTCCAGTTTTCTGGCCTGGAGAATTCCATAGACTGTATACTCCACTGGGTTGCAAAGAGTGGGACATGAGTGAGCAACTTTCACTCTCTGATATGACAAGATGTTCCAGGGTGCTCCTGGTACATTTCCTCCCTCAGACTAATATCTGCCATTTCTCTAAGCCTTTCCAGTTGACAGAGTTAAGACAGACACATATTTATGTAGATATGGGATCTGTCAATCTAATCTATCTGTGACAAAATACGTCGAGTTAATACTTATACAAGGAAGGTTTTGGCCTAACATCTGTAACTTTTTACCTCTAAGTGAACTCTGGTTCTCACAACTGGATTCATTTATCTCACATTAAAGCTATCAGATATAATACCATCAATGTAATCACCATTACAAGAATATGTAAAACCATATTCTTTCCTGTTTCTTTGTAGTTGCACTGTATTTACAACTGATTTACACATACACCAGCTGATGTTGCAATTTCACCTTACATTCTGCATTCATAGTTCTAACTGCATATAATTAACTATCAGACTTTCTGCTGATGTTTCTCAAGACAGTTTGTTCACCTCAATCAGCTGTTTCTAACAGATTCCTAAGAGAATTAACAGGAATAAAGCTCCCCAAGTTCTTGCATGCGGATGACAGTTTGCTGCTATAACATAGTTGCTATGAAACTTTTGGTTCAGTCTTGAGTATTTTAAATGTATCATTCTCTCTTGCCATAAAGTGTTGCTGTCAGGAAGCCTGATAGAGCTTAACATTCTTCCATTAGAAATAACTTTGTTAAGGAGGGCTGGATATCCACCCAGGTTTTCATTTTTGCTTCTTCTTTTCTTTGAATGCCACCAATTTTAGGATGTTTTGATACTGGGTTTGAATCCTGGGTTGAATTTACAAGGTATGCAATATATTTTTTCAGTTTGTAGTTTGAAATATTTCAGGGAAAGTTTTCTCAAATTATAACTTTTGGTATTGTTTTGTCTGTCTTTGGAAACATCTATTTTACGTGTCTTTTTTCCCCCTGGTCTTTGTCACTTAAGGAAAAAGAGAGACTTTTTTAGAGCAATTTTAAGTTCGCAACAAAAGTCAGAAGGTAGAGATTTCCCACATTCTCTCTGCCCCACATATGCACAGACACCCCTATTATCCACAAGCCCCATCAAATGGGACATGTTACAGTTGATGGACCTACACTGACACACCATAAAGTCCAGTTTACCTTAAAGTTCACATTCTGCGGATTTGGGCAAATGTAAAATTACGTGTCTCTCTCATTACAGGATTATACAAAATAGTTTCACCACTGTAAAAAGTGTCCTGCCCATTCACCCTCCTGTCTCTTCAACTGCTGATTTTGTAACCTTTTCTACACTTCTACATTATCATTGGAATCACACAGTATGTAGCCTTCCCAGATTGGTTTTCTTTCTCTACTAGTAATATGTATTAAATGTTTCTCTCTCTTTTTTTTTTTATGGCTTGGTAATTTGTTTCATTTTAGTGCTGAATAATAATCCACTTTTCAGGAATACCAGTTTATTAACCCATTCACCTACTGAAGGACATCTGGGCTGCTTCCAAGATTTGGCAATTATCAATAAAGCTGCTGTAAACATCTATGTGCAGGCTTTTGTGTGGACATACATTTTCACCTTAATAGGGTAAACACAAAGAATCACGACTGCTGAACTGTGTGGTAGGAGTACAGCATGTTTAGTTTTTTAAGAAACTACCCAACTATTTTCCAAAGTGGTTTCATCTGTTTGCACTCCCACCAGCAATGAATGAGAGTTCCTGTTGCTTTACATCCTCACCAGCATGTGGCGGTGTCACTGTTTTGGATTCTGGTCATTCTAATAGGTAATGACACTATTGCGTCAACCTGCGGTTTCCTAGTGACATGTGCTGTTGAACATCGTTTCACATGCTCCTTGACCATTTGTACATGAAGTATCTGATCAAGGTCTTTTGCCCATTTAGAAATAAGGCTGTTTTCTTTATTCTTGCCAAGGGTATGATAAAAAAGCATTCTCCAGGTAACCCCAAATAGAGTTTTATTTGAACTGAAGAGCTCTAGTAGGCTATATACCTCCTGGAGGGTTTCAATACTGTTGGACCTTAAAATGTATCCACATCTTGAAGTACAGTCTTTGAAAACCAACTAGTCTGACTGATTTGCTAAACCCTTTCAGTAAATTAAACACTGCTACTTTCCTCACCACCATTTCCATTTTGCAAGCTTCTCCAGGTAAACATTTTTCTCAACTTATACTTCATGACCTCAACTCTGTCTAGTGAAGTTCTAATCAGGAAAACCCATTTACTTCTCAAAAAAGTGCTATTCCTTCTCACTTCCCTTCCGTCAATTTCTGAAAGAGTTAAGACAACCTGTATGCAAACCTCTGTAAACATAGTAAAATCCGGACCGTAAAGAAGCGAGAGTCATATTAGTTGACATAAAAAGTTTATGTAAGTGAAATAAAGCTAAAAGTGTAGGCTGGACCTACAATGTGAAGGCTATGTAGATCTGCTGCCGTACTGTCCTCAACTTCTAATTAAAAACACAAAACAGGTTATCACCAACATATTAGCTTCCTGTATACAAGTCCCATTGTGAAATGATCACCACAATGTCTAATCGACATCCATCACCACAGCTACAAAACTGTTTTCTTGTGATGAGAACTTGTAAGATCTACTCCTTTAGTAACTGGCAAATACAGTATTATTAACTAGTCATCACACTGTAGTTACATCCCTAAGACTGATTTAGTAAAGTCCAAGATTGACCTTTTTATCGCCTTCACCCATTTTGCCTACTCCTATCCTCAACCTCTGGCAACCAATTACCAATCTGTTCTCTGTATTCATGACTTGATTTTAAGATTACCCATGTAAGTGAGACCATATGGTATCTGGTTTTATTTCACTTCGCATAATGCTCTCCAGGAACATCTGTGTTGTTGCAAATGGCAGGATTTAACTTTTTGCTTATGGCTGTCATTGTCAATATACATTTTATTCATCCGTTAATGGACACACAGGTTGGTTCTGTATCTTGGCTACTGTAAATAATGCTGCAGTAAACTTGGGGGTGCAAATGTCTTTCTGGGTTACTGTTTTTGTTTTTTTTTCAGTTAAATATCCACAAGTGGAACTGTTAGATCGTATAGTAGTTCTATTTTTAATTTGTAACATCCATACTGGTTCCCATAAAGCCTGTACCAATTTTATACCCCCATCAAAAGTGCACATGGGTTCACTTTTCTCCAGATCCTCACTAGATTTGTCTTTTTGATAACAGGCATGTTAACAGGTGTGAAGTGATGAATTACTGTAGTTTTTGATTTGCATTTCCCTGGTGCTTAATAATGGGGAGCATCTTTTATGTACTTGTCTGCCATCTGTGTGTCTTATCTGGAAAAATATATTTCCAGATCTCCTGGTCATTTTTTAAATTTGCAGATATCTTCTCCCATTCATTTTGTCCATGATCTCCTTCCTTTTGCTTGTGCAGAGGCTTTTTGGTCTGATGTGATCCCCCTTGTTTACTCTGGCTTTCGTTGCTTTTGCTTGTGGTGTTAAACCCAAAAAACCATCACCAAGCCCAATGGCAAGGAGGAGACTGCCCTGCTTCCCTGTAAAAGTTTTATAGCTTCAGTTCTTACATTTGAGTCTCTAATACGTCGAGAGTTCATTTTTGAACTTGGTCCAAGATAGCTATCCCATTTTATTCTTTTACACGTGGCTGTCCCGTTTTCTCACTTACTGAAGAGACTCTTTTCCCTGTCTATTCTGGGCTCTTCTGTCATAAATTAATCAATCGCACGTGCAAGTATTTATTTTGGGGTTCTCTGTCCTGTTCCGTTTATCTGCATGTCTGTTTTTATGCCAGTACCATATTGCTGTAATCACCATACCTTTGTAGTATAGTTTGAAATTAGGAAGCATGAAACCTGCCTCCAGCTTTGTTCTTTTTTGAAATTGCTTTGGCTATTCAGGGTATTCTGTGGCTTCATACATATTTTAGAATTGTCTATTTCTGCGAAAAATGCCACTGGAATTTTGGTGAGGATTACACTGAATCTGAAGATTGTCTGCTTACTTACTGTTGAGTTTTAAGAGCTTTTTTATGTTGGGTAACAGTCCTTTATTAGAGGTGTCTTCTCCAAGTATATTCTCCCAGTATGTGGCTTTTCTTCTCTTGACAGTCTTTTGCAGAACAGATGTTAATTTTAATCAAGTTCAGCTTATCAGTTACTTCTTTCAAGGATGGTGGTATTGGTGGTATACTTTCTAGACTGTTATCATCTAGGTTTGTTTAACAGTTTCGCTTTTTATGTTTAGATCTGTGATCCATTTTGAGTTAATTTTTGTGATGTGTGTAAGGTTTGAGTCTAGATTCACCTTTTTTGAATATGGATGTCCAGTTATTCAAGCCCCATTAGTTGAAGACTATCTTTTCTCTATTGTATTGCCCTTGCTGGTCAAGTAATATTGACTGTATCTGTGCAGATGGTGACTGCAGTCAATAAATTAAAGTACGCTTACTCCTTGGAAGAAAAGTTATGACCAACCTAGATAGCATATTGAAGAGCAGAGACATTACTTTGCCAACAAAGGTCCATCTAGTCAAGGCTATGGTTTTTCCAGTAGTCAGGTATGGATGTGAGAGTTGGACTGTGAAGAAGGCTGAGCGCTGACGAATTGATGCTTTTGAACTGTGGTGTTGGAGAAGACTCTTGCGAGTCCCTTGGACTGCAAGGAGATCCAACCAGTCCATTCTGAAGGAGATCAGCCCTGGGATTTCTTTGGAAGGAATGATGCTAAAGCTGAAACTCCATTACTTTGGCCACCTCATGCGAAGAGTTGACTCATTGGAAAAGACTCTGATGCTGAGAGGGATTGGGGGCAGGAGAAGGGGACGACAGAGGATGAGATGGCTGGATGGCATCACCGACTTGATGGACTTGAGTCTGAGTGAACTCTGGGAGTTGCTGATGGACAGGGAGGCCTGGCGTGCTGTGATTCATGGGGTCGCCGAGTCGGACATGACTGAGCGACTGAACCTGTGTGGGTTTGGTTTTGGGTGCTATAGTCTGTTCCACTGACCTATTTGTCTATTCTTATTTCAATGCCAGGCTGTCTTGATTAGCTTTATATTAAAGCCTGGCTGACTTTATTCATCCCTTTTCGCACTGTGTTCACTATTCTGGGCCTTTCTTCTCCTGCTTATGAACTTCAGAATCATTCTGTTGATATCCTGAAAATAATCAACTGGGAATCTGATTAGGATTACAAATCTAAAGATCAAGTTGAGATCATTCATCCTGACAGAGTCTTCCCATTCATGGCCATGGAACATTTTTCAGTTCTTTCACCAAGAGTTTTGTAGTTTTACTCATATAGATTTTTAGGCCTTTTATTAGATGTCTACTTATTTCATTTTTTTGGGTTCAAATGTAAATGTTGTGTTTTAACTTTCAAACTCCACTTGTTTGTTGTTGATATATAGGGAAACAGTTGACATTAGTTATTAACCTCATTCCCTGCAACCTTGCTAGAAATGCTTATTAGTTGCATGGAGTTTGTTTTTGTGAGCAGTCATTTCTTTTTAAGATATTTATGTCCTCTGTGAACAGTTATTTCTTCCTTACCCATCTGTATACTGTTATTTCCTTTTCCTGTCATATTGTATTAGTATGCACTTACTGTCTGTGGGGATATTATTCTGCTCCTTTCTTGTAAATGTTTGGAATTTGACTGTGGTACTATTACCCACTTTTAATGGGTCAATAAAGGGAGGAATGATTCTCCCCTACCCCCAGTTTCAAGGTTCTACAGCACATATTTTGTGCGTGCAAAATACTAAAATATGGACTTTGCAAACAGCTGATGAAATCCAGCTGACCGATTTATGACCAACTGTTTCTCTCAGGAGTTAAAAACAAAATAAAGTTATTTAACACCTTTACGGACAATCCTAGTTTTACTTGTTCAAAATACTTCATTTAACGTGATCCTTCACCCCTGCAAAATTCCATTTAGAATTTTCTTGGGCCCAGACTGCTCCAGCACCTTCAGACTTAACCATTCACCTTCTGTACACACTGCACACCCAGGCTAGCTTGACTGCTGTTCTCACACTGCCTTGCTGAACTTCCAGGTGAGCGTTCATCTGAAGTTCCGAGACCTAGCAGACATGCCACTGCTTCCTCTGGGAGAGGACACGGGAACACGAACGTCTCACGCTTTCTTCGTTTTGCGGCTGATGGGGATATGGAGGCTTCCTATAACATAAAGTTGTCCAAGGCTCTGTTCTGCTACCGTGACTGCCCAGTGTGCTTTTATGGAGTACCTGAGAAATATACAAAACTATTATCTTCCCAGAGTTAAGTTTTGAGTGTAGGAGCAGGCACAGCATCTCCTTCAGTAGCTATGCTTATCTCTAAGCTCTTTCCTTTACTGATCTTCAGCATAGGAACTTTTCTGTCTCAGCCTCATAGCAGGTTACGAAGGCTGTTCCAGCTCTGGTTGATGCCCTGATGGTCAGTGTGGTTTTGAAGTAAATACATAGTCCATTTGGAGAACAGTGCACTTTTTTCTTCAGGGTGAGCTGTGCCAAACAGAGAACCTATACCATAAAAATGATTCCTCAGAGCTAAAAAGGCTGGACTGTTATTTTTAAGGCAAGAAAGAAAATGATACAACTTTTCAGTTACTTAAGTGATTTTTAGTTAGTTTCAAAGCATCTTTATTTGTCTCCTGGGTAAACTGCAAAATTTCCAAGACTGTCAGCTGGAGCCTGTCATTTGGATGAGAGAAATCTTAGACATATTGTATCCTCTGAAACTTATAAAAAAAATTATAGAATGAGAATAATATACGTACCTTATACATTTTAAGGATCAATGAGCTAGCAAATGACTTAAGTGGAAGAATCTGGTGAACCATGAAGTTGAATACAACGTGCACTTGCTTATTTCCTTACCACAGTTCCGCTTCTAACATCTGCGTCACACCGAAAGCAAAGCACCTCGGAATGGAGCCGGTGGCTGTCTGACCTCATACTCCCAGCACCTCATATACAGTTTAGCAGCCAGCAGCTCTCTAGTAAAGGACCACTGCCTGATGGTTTGGGCCAGGCTGGGTCTTTGTTGCGGCACGTGGGCTCTTCACTGCAGCATGCTGGCTTCTCTAGTTGTAGTGTGCGGCTAGTTGACCACAGCACGCTGGATCTTAGTTCCCCAACCAGGTACTGAACTTGGGTCCTCTGCATTGGAAGGTAGATTCTTACCCACTGGACCAACAGAGAAGTCCCACTTATTGCCTGATCTTAGTCATAAAATGGTGAAGGAAGATCAAACTGTATTCCTGGCCCCATTATGGGCAACACAACTCCATCAAGAGCACACTCTCCTGAATGTGGGTCCATCTTGCTCCCTTTAAGGACAGCTTCAGGAAAACTAAGCAAGGCAGTGTTACAGAATTGGACAAAGAAGTTCTCAACTTATGATTATTATGGTTAAGAATTTTATTATCAAAATTATTACATCTCTTGTGAAAGTTCAAATGTTACAGCAAGGTGTAAACACTCCACTTGAGAAAGAAGTGATACTTCTTCCCTTCCAAGAGTCCCCCCCCCCCCCCCGCCCCACCCCCCCCCAGAGGTCTGGTCTTGACAGCACCCTGCCCACACAGAGTGGCTGGGGTCTCTGCACGTGCCAGGCAGGGTGAGGGCCGCCTGCCCGCTGGCCTCTCCCCTTGGTTAATAGCCAAGGGGAGAATGCAAACCCCAGCCCAAATGGAGAGACATTTACATACGTTTTATATAATATACAAAGAAACCAGCATCCCAGGCAACATGATTTCCACTCCAACGCTCTCCCAGACTGATGGGTTTGTGGGGGAAACAACATAAAGAAAAGTATTCTGCTGACGTTTCAGCATTAAAAAAAAAATCTCCCCTCATTTGAGCAAACACCTGATTTGAATTTTGAAAAAGTGAAATTTTGTAACAGTCACACACAAAGAGAGAAGACTGTGCATATGATAGTGGTAGGAGAGGGCAGAAAGAAAAGGGGATGCAAGAGGCTGAGGGAAAAAAGGAAAAAACAAATTGGAGGGAAGGAGGGAGACTCACAGTATTATCTTGTCCAAAAGAAAGAAGTAAGGTCCACTGCAGCACCAGGGATTACACCTGTCAGATATTTGCTACCCCTACCATGGTTATAACTGAATACAAAAATTAGATAAATAAAAACACGCCAGATATTACAGTAAACAAGTGAAAGAAATAAGCTGGCAACCGTATGGAATTTAAAAAGATTGTGTACCCCACCTGGCTGGCCCAGGGCTCCTCCAGGGGTGTACAACAGGCACAATGCACTGATGGGGAGAAGCCAGTCTGCTCTCATCTCTCATCCAGAACAGGTGTCATTAGGTGTGTGGGTGGCTTTAAAACACTCTCACCTGGGCCACTCTCAAATAAGCATCTCCCAAAGAAACGTGGGACATGCCCACACACAATCACAGTCCTGTCGGTGCCATTCCACAATCAAAGCTTTCCACTCTTACCCTGCAGTCACGAGTGCATGCTCTCCAATCAAGGAGGTGGTCCTACTCTGGGGATTGGCAACTCCTGATTAACTGGGAGTAGAAAAAATAAAATTCAAAGAACTCCCAAACTACTTGGAACTCTTCCTAATTAAACGCATTGTCAATGGCTGGTAAGTAGCAATGTAATTGGCCCATCTCTTTTCTTTCCCTACTTACTTCATGGGTTACTGAGCTGTGAAATAGCTTGGGGAAGGGGAGTGGGTTGGTACCAGCTGGGGGCTCAGACAATCTACTACAATAATCTGCTTCTGAATAATCAAGAACTGACCACAAGTATTTCTTCAGAGATCCAGGAACCCCCTCAGAGCACACACCAAACTTCACTATCCCTGCCTCTTGGTGTTTTTAAGACAAAGGTAAGGAATATTCTCAGTGAACACACCTTGGCCAGATACCTGCTTTTGGAATGGTTGTTTTATATACCCACCTTTTTTCTTAAGTGCATAAAACTCTAACACTACTCAGATGGCTTGGGGCTTTGAGATTGGCTCTTTTCACCTTTTTTTTCCTTTGAAAACTTTTTTCTTTTTTGGATTTAAAAAGATGTCCTCACTGCACAAGTGACTACAGGCTACAGGCAAGGATGGGAGATGGAGGCTTCAACACAACTCATTGCACTTAGAATCGTTACTAACCGAAACACCATTTGCTTGTCAACAATGTACCCTTAACAGCAGGGAGCAACTTCTTTATAGTCTCTGCTTCAGACAAGATTTACATCTTTCTCCAGGGCCAGAGCCAGTCGTGACCACAAGTCTTGTTTCTTGTCGACCAGACCCAATCCTCTGGCACCTTGTACCCCCTTCCCCAGCAATATGCTCGGCCTAGGTTCCAGAGGCAGCTGGAAGGAAGCAGCTATGGGCTCATTCAAGTTCTGTTTGCCCAAATCCAGAAGCCCTAGGAAAGTCCTGTCTGAGTCTTGACCCCCGACCCCTGCAGTGGCTGGAGTCGGTACTGGTGCACACCCCCACTCCCTCGATGTGGGTAGTGCTGTGAATTGGAAACCGCAGATACCCTGGAGGCCTGGTAGGCAGCTGACTGCCCAGCACTGGGCAGACTGATAGTCCGGAAGTCTGATGACAATGACGACCTAGAGTTCTGAGGAAAGGAGGTGGAACTCAGAGTTCCTGTGCTGGACTGGGAAACCGAGTCTGAGGTCGGCGAGTCTGAGGGGCCCTGTGGGGTAGGGCTAGCAGCACTAGAAGGGCAGCTCCTCCTTGGAAGACTGCTGCCGGTGCTGTTTCCAGAATGTGGCTGGCTGCTATAATACCCTGGTGTCCCCGTAAATGGGGCCAAGGAGTCTGTGGACACAGGGTGGGCGGGGCTGGAATAGGACGTGGAAGAGAGGGAGGATTCTGAAGAACCATGAGAAGGGGGGTTCCCAGGTCTCAGTGCAGTAGTTCGATAACTGTATCCCGGAGACTGGGTGGGATGTCCTCTAAAGGGGGAGGAACTCTGTTGAAGGAGGCTTTGTGATTCTGTCCGTGGACTATCACATTGCAGGAGCTAGAAAGAGTTGGGAGGAAAAGCATAAGGAGGTGAAAACGTCCCTATTTAAGCCTTTTAGGCTCGTGGAAATTTAAAAGACCCTACTTTTTCTTTTTCTTCTTCTTCATCTTCTTCAACATTTGTTCTTTTTAGGATACCAAAGACAGTAAAATGGCTGTCTTTGGTCATTTCAATTTTCTGGCATGATTTATTACCTGAAGGTGAGCTGATGATGACTTACTTCCAAGGCTGCTGAAACTATATGCAAAGACGGTATCTCAACTGCAAAGGACGGCCAGGATCACAAAACATTTGGAACCCAGAACACATTCCTACGCCCAGAGATGAGCACTTTCTTGCCTCACCTGGTAGCTGTATCTGGAAGGGCTGTAAACGGCTGCTCCTTTAGAGAGTGCTGAGCTCAGTGTCTCTGGGCCTTCACCATCGGCAGGGTCTGGAAGGTAATACAAAATCAACTCATTTTCTAAGAATGAGTGAGAAAGAGCAATTGTTCATTCAAGTCACCAATGCCAGCACCAACCCATGCTGCTCTCTGATAAATCAGTTGAGTGCAGCATGCCACAAGGGCAAAATGAGTGGTTAATTATGGGCTGTTTTAAATGCCTGATCTGATTTCTGTCTCCTTCTTTCTCTTCATCCTTCATCAAGGTGATTCCCAGGGCTTTGGAGAGATGAGTTACAGAAAGGTATCCTTTGGGAAAAAAGAGCAGACAGAGAGCAAGCAATGCTAGACCTTAAGATTGCTATTGCCCAAGAAAATGAAAGCAAGACTGCGCTGGAACTTTGCATGTAAGAGAGCCCAACCTCATTAAGAAATGGACTCACCTCAGCCCAGCATTTGGTGTGAACTGTGTGGAGCCTGGCTCATGTGGCCCTGAACCTGGCTGGCAGAAAAAGGCCATCGGCTCACCTGAGTCTTTCTCTGTGATGTTACTCTCCCATGTGGGAGAAGGCTCTCCTTTTTGGGCCACCCTCACACTGCTTCGGAGGACCTTGGGGATGCTCCCTCCTTCTCGGAGTCGTTCTACCGATGTGGGAACCATCCTGTGAAGGCAACAGGGTGTACGCTTATGCCACAGGACTTGAGAGTTAAGAGTACGGAACAAACAAGGCTCTGACAAACAGCTGTACCATGTTTCTTAAAATATCCTCTTTTAAAACATTTTCTTCATGACCAATTTAAAACAAGGTATTTTCTCTGCCTCAAACTGTGTCAGGCACTTAAGAATAAACACTTCAAGAAAACACAATCAAGGAGAAGGGGTATTTAAAGATGTCTACTGCCTTCAATCTCCATCTTGAAATGCTATTTTTCTCTTCTGTGAAGTCATGTGACTGGTAGGTAGTAGTAATGTCTCACAGATTAATGAACATTACTCATTTGAGCCATGTCTCTTCTTTCCCAGACCTCATTTCTTCAGTTCAATATCCCTAAAATGCCTCATTCTTTATATTTCACTCATTTGATACTCAGTACCTGACAACATTATCTATTTATTTGTCATCTATCTTAAACTAGACAAATCCTTTCAGAGTGTGTCTGAAATATATATATGCTAGCAATGTGGAACTGAGATACCTGATGTTAATTTCAGTGGAACTGAGCTCATCTCCTGACTTACCTTGCACATGAAATGAGAAAATAGAAGAGGCAGTGTTAGTGCCCAGTGAATGAAATAGCTCCTCTGTGTTCACAACTATATGCCGTCCAACATACTGTTCTGCAGGCTCGGTGGCAATTGTTTGCTTCTGTAAAGTTCGGGGATTGTGACTGATACTATTAAATCAGCCGAATATGATACACAGTACTGCTGGCTGGCTTTCTAAAGTAAGTGTTTCCATATATCTTAGGTAAAGAGTCTAGACGTTTATTTCCCTCCTGAATTTAATCATAAGAGTGTCAAACTTAAACTTACCACCTACTGCTGATACTCTCTTGAGGTCTGCAGTGAGATGAAGTGCCTCTGGAATCTGATGGGCTTACCGCCTCCAGATGAGACATAGAGGAATGAGACGGGGAGAATTTTTTGTGAGGGGAAGATGGGGTTCGGGCCGAGGATCCCTGCACACCATGGGCACCAGTGTCAGAAAGCGAGTTACTGTTGCCTTGCCCAGCTCCTGCAGACTTGCTTTTGCTCTGTGTAGAGTCACCTCCCCCACCAGCAGAATTTTCCTTGGCTTCTTGTTTCCGTTTGCGGTACTCCAGCAGGGATACCTAGGAAAGAAAAAAGAAACAGGACTCCAGCTAGACATCATTTGTGGATCACTAGCAACGGGGAAAGAACATGGAACCCTAGGAAACCGCTAGTAGGCCAGGCAAACAAAGCAGGCACCAACAGGTGACTTTTTCCAGGTGTGAGAGAGACCAGAGCACAGCTACATATTTAAATCAGTGAGAAGCTGGTTAGAAAAACAGAATATACCAGGATATGACATTTTTGAAAAATGGCATTTACAAGTAGACCACAACCTTTATTCTGCCTTCAGAAAAACCAGTGAGATCACAGTTCCATGTAACAGAAGTGTGCTATCACAGTTATTTGCAACAAAGGTAGCACCGAGAAAGGTGGGGGACTTCCCTGCTGGTCCAGTGGTTAAGATGCTGTGCTTCCAAGGCAGGGGCACAGGTTCGACCCCTGGTTGGGGAACTAAGATACCAAATGCTGTGTGGCATAGCCAAAAACAAACAAAAATACATGAAAAGGGAAGGTAAAGAGCTGGGAGTTTGTGCAGTTTGAGAAAGTCTCTTCCTCAATCCCCAGAAATCCCTACAGTTGTGCCACCGAAACTTCTCTCCACCTCGCCCCTCCTCTGCCTTACACTCTCCTGACTGCCCCAGCGAGTACACCCGCCTCTGGCTGTTACAGCACACTGTGCTTACACTGGCTTTCGACCTAACACAGTGTCCTGTATACTTATAAGCTGTTATGTTCTACAAGGGCAGAGAACAAATTTGTTTGGCTTTTTGTCTTTAATGTCCAGCACAGAACTTGCCTGATAGCAGGTGCTCAACAATATTTCTGAAGTAACAGATCATGATTTCAATCATTTTTGCACACAACAAATGAAACCAGAAATCCAAAGACTTGTTACCATTTTTGTTCCTGCTAGTCAATACTGTTCATGCAAGAGTGATCTTTTTTTAAAAAACGTTTGATTTTATATTGGAGTATAGCTGATTAACAATGCTGTGACAGTTTCAGGTGTACAGCAGAGCCACTCAGCCATACATATACATGCATCCATTCTCCCCCGAACTCCCCTCCCATCCAGGCTGCCACATAACACTGAGCAGTGTTCCCTGTGCTATACAGTCGGACCTTGCTGGTTATCCATGTTAAATACAGCAGTGCAGATGTGTCGATCCCAACTTCTCTGACTGTCCCCCTTCCCCTGCAGCAACCAGAAGTTTGTTCTCTAAATCTGTGAGTCTCATGCAACAGTATTCTAAACCTAATGCTAATTTTTTTTTTTTTTTTGGTGGGGTGTGGGAGCAGGGTGGCCGTACCTCCTGGCATGCAGGATCTTAGTTTCCCGACTAGGGACCCAACCCAAGCCCCCTGCAGTAGAAGCTCAGTGTTTTAACCACTAGACTGCCAGGGCAGTGCCCCCAGTGCTATTTTATTACAAATTATCTGCCAGTGTTTCCTCCTTCTTTTAATCACTTAGGGCTCTCAATTTTCTGTTCAAATATAACAAAAACACAAAGTAAGACAATTTTGTGTATGCAATTTCTATACACAATCACAGAAAGGAGTGTAAGAATTCTGGTAATGTATTTCATTGCAATGCAAAGATAAAAAGCCCCAGCCTACATGTGAACAAGAGTACCATAGACACTTGGCAGTTACGTGAGACTGTCACACACGGAGGACATTTAAGGATCTCTAGATCTGACCAGTAAATGGAAGTTTACTGGACAGCTCAAAATACTCCTGTGCATTTCCAAATAAACCTAGCTGAAAATCACTGACATAAAAAGCAAACTTTTGGCTTCGTAATTTCCAGAACAGGCATCACCTACAAGTCAAGCCCCAAACCAGATCTCTGTGACCTGGCCCTGTCCATCTTTATTCTCATCACTTCTCACCTGCTACCACAGCAACACTGAACTGCAATCGTATCACATTCCTGCTGCCCGCTCAATGGAGTGTCACAGTTACTTGTTATGCTCTGTTCTGCAGCATCTTCATCCCCTCAATATGTTGAGTGATTGATCACTTACTATTTGAGATCAGCCAAACCAGTGACCTGTCACCTTTCACGCTATTCCTCGCAAACTTGGCTATGAACCTCTTGTTTGTCCTCAAGCACCCTCTACTATCCAACTTGGCCAGGTTTCCTCTATTAAGTTGTTCTTTTTTCTCATCATTAATATAATTATCTGCTAAGCTCAGTCTCACTTGCTATAAGCTCCATCAGGGCGAAATCGAAGCGGCAATATGGCATGGTGGCAATAAGAGCATACCGTCTGGAATCAGGCAGACCTGGGGAGTGTCCTAGCTCAATCATATACTATCTGTGTGACCATGGGCAAGTTATGCAACTGGTTTTAAATTCCATCATTTGCAAAATGGGAAATTATCCATCTTATAGGACTATTGTGAGGCTAAATGCGCAAGAGCCTAATGGTGCCCAGAACATGAAAAGTAGCATAAAACATGTAAAGTAGCATTATTCATTTTCATTGCTTTATCCTTTGAATTGTCTAGCCAACTATATGGCACATACATGAGAAGCATTTAAATTTGCTTAATATTTACAACACTCATCAAATTGTATTAATATATAGTCTTTCACTGAACATGCCAGAAGACTGCGCCTTACTTCGTTTTCCTCACACTGAGGACAGTGCTGAGAACATAGTGGTAACTCAGTGACTACTTACTGAATTATTCAGTTAATGTTCTTCAAAAGTGTCTATGAAATGTGAAACACTTACCTTTTTCCTCTGTGGTGGGTTCTGGGGGGCAGATGGGACTCCTTCACAAGTCCTTTCGCCACCAGGTGACATGGATCCACGAGAGAGGTCTTTCAGAAAACCATGTTCGTATCTGCTGGGAAAGCCTTCTGCAGGGGAACAGTAGCCCCCATCCAAATGTAAAGGCTTTCTATCCCCTACCAGGGGAGACCCTCGATACAATCCATCTGCTCGAGGCATAGCGTTCAATGGGGAGTAGGCATACATCAAGTTAAACTCTGTCCGAAATGTCTGGTCCGAGTTTCTCACAAGAGTCTGATGTCCATCTCCACTCCTGCTTGTAAAACCAGTCTCAGAGGTGGGTCCGACAGAGGGATGAGGAGACAGGTCAGAATGACTCGAGTTGATCAGGGAAGGTCTGTCAGCACAGCTGTTAGTGTTGGAGTCAAGGTAGCCTACTTTTGTCAGGTCCAGGTCTTTTCGGTGACAAAGCTGAAAGAATAAAAATCAACGGAGACATGGGGTAGGGGAGAAAGGAAAAAGTCAAAGGGCAGAAAAGAAGGGAAGTGAGGGGGCACAGGTGAATAAGGAAAGGTAAGAGGGACGAAAGTAGAATAGAGAAAGCCATTAACATCTGTAAAGGTCCCATGTAGCACCAGTGTACACATGCCAGATTACCAAAGGATCCTGGCCTTTCCCAAATTGATTTAAAGTCTTTGGATGAGAATACTGGGAAAGTCAGAATCAGATAATTGGCCAAATGTGACTATTTTGCCTGCTTAGCCTTTCATCAGGTTTGCTGAGTCACCTTTCACTACATTCAGGGACTGGCAGTATAATCAGGGATTTACCTGAGCCCCATGGAGCCACAGAGATGAGAATGGTGTCTTAAGATAACTGGCTTCTGGTGTTATTCGTTTCTAAACTAATATTGATGGAAGGTGGGAGGAGGGAAAAAGGTGAAAAAAAGTAGAAAGTAGACGAAAAGTCAAGTCTTTAAGTTACTGGTTCAGGGAAGGAGAATGGTTATTAGTTGAAGACATCAACCAACCAGTTCTTCACTCACTTCCACTATTAAGTATGTGTGTTTCTCATAAACCTTCTGGTCACTCAATTCTTTCTGCATCCTCTAATGTATGTCAACATACCAAAAGACCACTAATGTTCATGACTGCAGAGTATCTGAAATGCTGAAACGTACCAAAAATAAACCCATCTACTTGGTCATCATTACCTCCTAACATCAAAGATTTTCTGCCACTATGTCCACTATAGCTAACTCTCTAGAAAGAATAGAATCAGAAACCCAGATAATACACCATTGTCAGCCTCCAAATTATTTTATCTTAGAATCTTTAGCAACTGAGGAGAGAGAGCTCTGTGTTCCTTATAAAATAAGACTAAAAAAACTACTTAGAAAACCTCTAGTACACTAGAATATAATCTTTAGTTCCATACTGATCTATAAAATCCTACCAATTCAGAATTTAGTCACCTGTCACTGAGTTTAGCACTAACTGGAAGGGTGTGGGAATAAAAGTTCTGTATTTCTAAAAGTTTATGAGCGACTGTAACTTTCTTTTCAAGAGGAGTAAGGCTCCACATGGATTCATGGAGTTATCATTGCTACCTTTGTCGAAATCTTGTAACAAGTTAAGAAACTCTAGCACTCACATGTGAATTTAACATCTCCATAGCAGTAAGATTTGATATTCTAAGAGATACCATCTGTACAGCAACCATTTCCTCAACCACTGTAGAATGGACGCCTGAGTTATAGAAGCCATGGGCTGATTTAAGCTGAGAGTTATGACTCTGCCTTTCTAAAGAAGATGCTTAATATATCAACCAAAGCTCAAAACATCCAGTTAAACAGAGCTGTCAGATTAACTCTGGAATAAAGCATAAATCACTGCCTAACTTTTTCAATATAAGCTGCTCCTTCCATCAAGCCCAAGATAATAAATATCAAAAGACAGCTCCTACTAACTGTTGATTTAACCTTCCTTACTTAACAAACACACTTTGTTAGACTTTAACAAGGTTCCCACATTTTCAGCTCCTTTAAACTTGACTTCTAGATTCTATTCTACTTTAGAAGAACTCTTCAGCCATACCCACCGCCCTCCCCTCAAAAACAACAAAAACAAACCCCACCACACACACACACACCTACTTCATTTTCCTCCATCTACATTGAGAATTCTGAGTAACCACAGTCACACATGGGAAGATTCATTCACCTTACAGTGACCAATCGGCCACCCTCCAGCCCATCACCCCATTCACTCGGATCCCCCAAGCCCTCCCCACACACGCAGGAACACACTCGTGCCCACTCACTCACAGCCTCCAAGTGTGATTGAGATGGTGTGATAACTACCTCGGGTGACAGGGACTCGGGCCTATTCGCAGGGGAACTCTCAGGGGAGGATATGTTCTAGAGGAGGGAAAAGCATCTTGTTATTCATCTACTCAAAGAAGCAAAACAAAACAAACAAAAAATAAAGCAAAAGCAAGCATAGATGGTTAGCCACAAATTTGGGGGGGTGGGGTGGGGGTGGGGCAGGGAGAGGAATAAGAATGCACAAGGGAAATGTTTAAATGCAGAATCATCTCAATGGACAGAATGACTTGTTAAAATGCTTCCTGGTGTCTCTGAAAGCATTTAAGGATAAACTGGTTATGTTTCATGCTATAAGTAAACATCTCAAACGGATAACAAGAGTTAAATTGGTGAGATTTTATACTGTTACATTATGTCTTTCTATGTTAGATGAGATTTTAGTAACCTGTAGTATTTGTTATTGATAGGCATCCTATTACTCATCCCTCATGCTTCAGGGCACCTTTCCTCTTTACCCCACTCCCTCTTCTGAACGTCACATTTTCTCATTCCCTTGTGTGACTCAGGCCTGCCATATTTACCCAGGGGAATTGCTTAGCATGCAGGGGGGTGCCAGGGCTAGGGAGATGGCCAGTTCCTCTTGAATGACAGTTGCAGGAGTTATGACTGATGGATTCTCCAGCTCACAGGCTAGATGGTTCGTAACATAATCCACTGTACTTTGAGGAACAGAGAGAAAAGGATTAAAAAAAAAAAAAAAGGCAGATGTGTACCCTTCAAGCCTCTGGTCCTGAACAAGGGCTTATCCTTAGGGTTTTTGCCTGAAGCAGCACTCCTGAGTGAAATAGTAACTGGGCAGTGAGTTTAGATAGGAAGATATGGAGGGAAAAAGCAGGGAAAGCAGGGAATGATGGTGGTAGCTGTGACAAGGAAAGAGGAGGGTTTCTAATGTTGTAGCCTCTGGATAGCTGTGGCGTGGGTGGCTGAACAATTCTGTGGTAGAGGAAATGAGGCTGTGTCAGCAGGGCTACTGGCTGTTAATAATTTCATTTGGTGGGGTGCTATATGTATGGGATGGATAGTGGGGTATGGCTCTCAAGGCAGGAAGGGAAAGGTTATTTCAGTGGAAAGAAGGGGTTCATTAAGCTTGCCCTCCCAATGCTGCTTTACTCTTTTTTTGATGCTTCCCTCTCATGATCTTGTTTTTTTATTACATGTTGTTTCAACTCATCCGCATAGCATTTCTCAGTTTTATTCTGGAAGGTTATTTTTCCTTTTAAAAATGTTATTTCCCCAACAAACTGATCTTTACTTGTGCCATCTCTCTGCTATTTGTGTGTCACAGTCTTAGATGAAAGTAAGGCTCCCTACTTCCCCATACTAGAATATAGGAAAGTGTATGGCAATTAAAATGGTGATAAAGATGGCCAGGATGATGAAATCTGTTGTTGTTGTTGTTTTTTTTTTTTGAATTGATGAAACAGGCCAAATTTTCTTAGTTAAATCATGAGACTAAAATAGTGAAAACACGCACTCAACTTTTTGAAGGGATGAGTTATTTAATATACTATAATATTTTCTTTCTTTCCTGGTGTTCTAACATTATGCTCAGACTATGCATCACTTAAATGATCTTTGATTAAAAAAAAAAACAAAAAACTTTACATTTGCATAGCGTTTCACAGTTATCCGAAATGCTACAAGGAGCAGGGCATACACTGAGTGCAAAACCTGTCTGTTCTAGAAGGCAACTCCCCTCTCTAATTTTACTTTTAATTATAATATAATAAACTATGAAATTCTATTCCTATAGTCTACTGCCTGACAGGGAGAATGTCCTCTCATGAAATTTTACCATCGAACTTCAGCTGCTAAATAAAAAGTCAACTGCAATTAGATCTAAGTAAACTAAGGCCCATATCAGATGTTTTGCGATCTGGCTTAAAAGAATGTCACAGGGACTTTGGTAAAGGATAACTTCCCTAGAAATCAAATGTGACCAGGAAGGTTTTTTATCCCCCCTCTCAGAAACATGTTTGCTCCAAAAGTAGTTTAGGCATAGAATATAGCTTCCTCTTATTTTCAAGGTTGCTAGTTACCTTTCTGAGTTAGCTATTTAAAGGTTCAGGTCTTTTTAATTCCCGTCCTCTTTTAAAAACTGAATAGGTAGGATGACACTGATTAGAACATTCACCTCTATCAAACAAGACATCTGGAGAAGTACAAGCTGTGTTTAGTCATCAAAACAAATTTTTCTGAGAAGGAACAGTGTCTGTGTAATTAGAAGTCAAAGCAACATGCAGTAGATTTTTTTTTTTAACGCACCCACGTGGATTCTATTCCATAAACCTACTATCACTCAAACTTGAACACTAACGCAATTCAGAATTAACTTTTTGAAACAGGTGACCAGAGAGTGAGCAATAAATCTGGTTTTTATAAATGCATGTTGCTAGCTTCTTTCTACTTCTCATTTCTAACACATTATTACAAGAAGGGAAAGTAACCTGGAAATGAAAATCCTAACTTGACATAAACCATACCTCAATGCTTTCCAAATCTGTTTACTGAGGCCACACAGAGAATGCAAAATAACAAAGACACTTCACTGACTTAAAGGCCAAGAAATGGAGGCACAACCAATCACTATAATCTGCACTCTCAGGCTGGTGTCATTTTAATGGTTACTAGGAAACTAGAGGTCAATTTTAACCAAGGCATACAGTAAAGATAAAGATGAAGGTCTAGCAAGACTACCACCTAAAGGTATGGAGGTTGATGAACTGCATGCAAAAGATAGATGAGTATCACCTGTGGGAGTGCTCTTCCTATTTGGGGAAGTATAGAGACTGCCAAGATGAGAGGCTACCAGGTAATAGGTCACAATGACCCTGAGGTTTCCCATTCTCTTGCTAAGGTGGGCAAAGAACATGGTAAAGAAACATTTGGAATGGTATTATATTTGAAATGAGGAGGTGCAAATGATGATTTTCATATTCAGAACTCCCAACAAGCAAACCCAAATCACCTCAAATTGCAGAGGAGTATTGCAGCGACTAGCAGTAGTAAGAGATGTGACTGGTGAGAACATGAGGCTGTATCCATTTCGACACTCCTCTTCCGGGTGAGATGGGCCAGGTGTGGTCAGCTGGGGGCTCTTTGAGCCTGGATTGGGAGGGGGTGGTGTGACTGGAGAAAGAGGCCGCAGTAACTTGGTGACATTCTGCTCCATCAGATAGCGAGACTTCCATTTCTTTAATGGGCTCAACAAGTCTGTGAAATACAAAGCTTGGATGAGAGGTTTGAAATTACAGCCTAAAGGGATACTCCTAGTGAAGCCATTAATCTCTAGCCCACAATGGCTCGTAACTCCACCTTCGCCTCATTCCACTGTTATCTCCTGCAATCAAACCAAAAGCCCAAAGGTTCCTTAACTGCCACACTTAAAAGTGATTCTCAAAACTCTGTAACCTCCCAAAAACTCATCAGATGAATCTGACACTTTAAATAACTAATCCCTGGAGATAATTTAATCTCTTGTAGTGGAAAACATGAATTTATATTTTTCACATTCTAAAAAAACCCTCAAATCTGTGTCTCTGTTAAAATCACTCTCTGTTGAATTGTTGGTTCACCAACTCAGTTTCAAGCTTTTATATATTTTTCTGTTCTTTAGCAGCTCTTTACATAATATTCTGCTTCAGCAAGAGGGAGTTACACATGATTACCTGATCCTTACTGAGTACTTAGTTTTAGAGTGCTTCAAAGTGTGAAATCATTTCTACATAAACCTCATTTTCAAAAACTAGGCTGGTACTCTTTTTCTGATTGGAATATCCTACTTTCTCTGGTGGACTTCTTAGTTCCACTTTGAAAGAAAGTTAACATGCTTTAAATTTTAGTGACTACTCAAGGCAATGCACGTATCTCACTTTCTCAAAGGAAAAATCTATTTTTATTCGTTTAATCTATTTATTTATTTAGTACCTCTTAAATGGAAACCACTGAACTAGGTATGTGTGGGAAAATGGTTATCATATACTTTAAAAATATATTCTATTTTAAAAGGGTTTATGAAAGCATAAGAAAAAGAAAACATATATAAAAGATGTTTAATATAAATTTAAGAACCTCAACAGAGGTGGTCATACTACTATGCATAAGGAAAAAAAAATTATGCTTTTAAGGGCTTATTACATACCAGGCATTATTCTATGTGCTTCATGTAAATTAGCAGGTTTAACCTGAATAACTCTATAAATCTAGTACTAGTATTATCATTCCTATTTTAAAGGAGTAGACAATCTGGTTCCCATCTACATTCTTAATCATTAGGTTAAATGATTAGGTTTCCTCCCAAGCCATTGAGGAAAAGTTTTGGGACAGCAGCATGGCTATGCTTCAAAACAATTCCCCTGGTAGCAATGGTTAGCATGAAAATGAACACTGGGAAACTATTTGGAGTTAATGGAGTAGTTACACAGAAAGAGTTATGAAGCACTAAACTAGCACAGTAGGGGGAGAAACAGAAAAAAATAAAAGCAAAAAATACTGGAGATACATATTTTTCCTTTCAGATATCTAAAAAATTAAAAATTTTCCTAGATTAGAAGTATATTTGTAACTTCCTTCTGTTCCAGATACTATGTTTTTCTTTTCTCCTTTTGAAAAGTGCCTAGGTATAAACAAAACAAACATGTGATTCATAACTTACATTTAGGTTTATATATTTCAAGAGTCTTCAACAGCGAAATCTTTTAGAAGACCACTATACTGCTAGGTCCAACACTGTAACTACTAAAAGCAATTATGTAAGTTACAAAGCTCATTGTAGAAAAGTTATGAAGTTCAGAAGAACTCTCCCATCTCCAAATCAACTTAAAGGTTACTCATTTAAAATATATTTTTTGAATATTTATTATATTTAACAAAAGAGACCTAGCACTCGTCCTTATGAAGTTTACAGGCCAGTGGTAATGTGCCTACTTTTTTCTATGAACAACACTATATTTACAAAATTTTCTTTTAAAGTTTCATTTTTCTTCTTTTTGCCATACACAGTTATCAAATCTCTTGGTTAAATCTATCTTTTATTGTTTTGTACCTTTACTTATGTAATTCATAAGTAAAAGATATATAAACAAACATCCACATATTGAAACACATACTTAACTTGAAATCATATTCACAAATTAATGCACTGCTAATGTCCTGGGGTATTTTCATCCCAATCTCTTTCTTGACATGGCCTTACTGATTCTTTGTCTAAATCACACTGAATAAATAACCTGCTATCTTCACTCATAATAAAAATCTTTCCATTACAATGACAAAAATGTTAACAATTATATTTTAATTTTATTAAGTCTTTTTTGGCTATACAAAGTTTATATTTGTATTTATTTAGTCAAATGTATCAACTATTTCCTTTATTTTCTGCCTCAGACATGTCTTCGGTTACCCCACCCCAAGACTATAAAAATGACCTATTTTCCCATTATCTCCATATTTAATTTTCAAATTTAACTCAGAATGTTCTAACCTTTTCACAGGGCAAATGGCTAGCATATTCTTCCAAATTATTTTGTAATTATAGAATAATATTTCTATACTGATTTGAAACATGATATTTATCCTACTAGATACTGAGTTTAGTTCTGAATGTTATTCTGTACACTTTTAGTAAAATTGTTTGGACAATTCCAGTTATTCTATTCTAGCTCTCCAAATTATTTTGCCTATTCTAGCATACTTTCCATGTCAATGAACTGTAGAAATCATTTGTCAACTATGCTGATACTTCCCCTTCCCAAGACTGACTGGGGCTGTATTAAATTCATGAGTATTCTGTGGAGAATTCTCACTGAGCACTGTGGCATGATCTTTTATCTACTTATGCCTTCATTCATATTCCTCTTCATCATCATTATTAATATCTGGGCAGCCTATGGGGTTGAACCCAGGCCCTCAACGGTGAGAGCGTGGAGTCCTAACCACTGGATCGCCGGAGAATCCCTTATATTATACTTCTTCACTACAGGTTTGCTGCATTTCTAAATTAGGTTTATTCTCCAGTGTTCTGTATTTTCCGTCAATACTGTGAATTAGATGTATTTCTCCCTATATATTAGTTAAATGTGATTGCTAACATGTAAGAAAATCATTCAGTATGTTACATATTTTTGTATCTAGCTACCCTATTGACCTCTACCAGTTTTTCAGTTAATTCTTTTGGCTTTTCTAAGGAGGTAAGCATATTATTTGCATACAATGATAACCTATACATTCTCTTTACCAAAACTTTACATCATTGTTTTTTAGTTTTTTTTTTTTTTTTTTTGATAATCAGTTTGGACAACAATTCTAAATGTTGTTAAATAAGAATGGTAATACTGGGATAATCTTATAACCCATTTAAAAGGTTTAATATATTTTTCAACATGAAGTATATCTGGCAACTGTTTTCAGATAGATGTAAAATAAGAAAATCATTCAGTATGTTATTTATCATTAAAATCACATTTACTATGCTATTACTCCCCCCTCCTCCATTTGGTTGGCTAATAAATTATTATATGAATAAAATTTCAAGTACTGAACCTCCTTTACATTCCATGGAAAATTTTTATTTCGTCATAATAATAGTATTCTTACAGATTCAAGATTCAGATGACTGAAATCTAATTCAAAAGTAGTACTGTACTGTTTTTAGGAGGTTAATTTGATAAATCAACAGTAAAAATTTTAATGCTACTGTATAGTATTTCATCAAAAGTATAGGCAATAGAAGGTAAACCACAAATTCTACCATTTCTTTATTCACTGAAACCCAGGTCACCTTTATTCTGTATTACTGGCAATTATTAATCATCTCATGACTAAGACTGTGCGAGAGTCCACAGTTTACTCCTACTTTTAGTCCACACCTACTTCTGTACAATAAGTACTAGAAAAATTACAACTAGGTTTTTAAAAATGTATATGATAAATCTTCTCAAATTTCTAGTAGAGATATTATTTCCCTGTCATTTTTGCAAATCCTTTCTCCCAGTATTTTTGTCTTCTATCAGTTCAGAGAGCTAAAGATATAGAAACTTTAATTAAAAAAAGAAAACAAAGCCAAACAGTGAATGTACAACAGAATTTACTCTGGCAAAGATCTAATTCTTTCCCATCTCCCACGTAAGTAAAAATTATAATTTACAAAATCTTTCACTTACATAAAGCCTGTTTCTGGCTATTCTGTTCCACATATATATCCATTATTGAATCTGTACTAATTTAATTACCAATTTACAGCATCACATTAGAAGCTAGTTTTATACTACTAGGTACTTCTTCGTCATTACTTTTTCAATTTTTCTTAGTTACTTTCATGTTTATTTTTTATGATAAACTTCCAAGACCATTTAATCAGACCCCCAAACAAACTAGCTTGATGGAAACTGTATGAAGAAAAAAAACCCACTCATTATATTTCCTCTTTCCATTAAGGATTATGGAAGAAAGTCAAAATGAAGTCGCTCAGTTGTGTCCGAGTCTTTGCGACCCCATGGACTGTAGCCTATCAGGCTCCTCCGTCTATGGAATTTTCCAGGCAAGAGTGCTGGAGTGGGGTGCCATTTCCTTTTCCAAGGGATCTTCCCGACCCAGGAATCGAACCCGGTTCACCTGCATTGCAGGCAGACGCTTTAGCATCTGAGCCACCAGAGAAGCGCTGGAATGGAATATGGAAGTTCCCTTTATTTCCTCAAGACTTAAAAAATATTCTTCAGTGATGGTTTGTTCTACATGTCTCCATCATTATTCCTAGGCAGTTTCTTCATTTTGTTGAGCTCAGCAATGCAAATTTTTCTTCATTTATTTTCTTGGTACATAAATGCTATTAATTTTTACATATCTAGCAGTTTATTTTTTTCAAAATAATAAATATATTTAGACTCCTAGGTATATATCCACATCATTTACAAATAATGAACATTATACTTGCCCTTGTCTGCAGACTTAATACTGTTTATTTCTACACAACTTTAGCTTTAAGGAACTTAATGTATTCTAGTATATGATTAATTTCTGTAAATTTTCCATAAATTTTCAACAAGAAATGTGTGTATAATAATGAGGGTATGATACTGCACTTTATGTACATTAATCTCATATTAACTCTACAAGGCAGATATTACTACACCTGTTTCACGGATGAGCCTCAGAGATATTTTATAACTTGCCTGAGTTAGTGAAGGGTGTGTGTGTGTTAGTCACTCAGTCATGTCCAACTCTACAACCTCAAGGACTGCAGCCCACTAGGCTTCTCTGTCCATAGGATTATCCAAGCAAGAATACGGGAGTGGATCGCCGTTCCCTTTTCCAGAGGATCTTCCCGACCCAGGGATAGAACCCTGGTCTCCTGCATTGCAGGCAGTTCTTTACCATCTGAGCTACAGGGAAGTCAGCACTAGTAAAGGGTAGAGATGATCTTTAAATTCAGGTCTGTTGGATTCTTTCCACTGTATCAATCTATCTCCCTTTCTTGATTAATATCTCCTTGGTCTTTCTGAGATGAGAAAAACAAAATAAAAAAACCCCAAACCAAAGAAACAAATAAAAATAACTCCTCAGGATTTACATTAGTAGCAACATACCAAGATGCTCATTTGAGTACTACTTGATTTCAATTAAATATTTTCCAGTTTATGTTGTTGCTTAAAGGCAAAGTGTATGATTTGAATCTTTCTCGATGCTAGAGACAAGAGAACTTTAATAAAGGTTGGTGACACCAGTCTTAACTCCATTCTAACTAGGGCACGTAATAATGAAGGCACTTTCCTTCCTTATGAATCTTTGCCAGTCAAGACATGAATTGCTAATACAGCCTCCCTTTCCCAATCTCAAATACTAACATACACAACACACAGACTACATATACATATGTATGTGTTCTACACGTAAGATTCCAATTGTTATAGTCTCACTGTATTGTAAAAGCTGCCAATAAATTGATAAAATTGATGAAAATCTGTTACCAGCATTTCTTTATATTAACCTGGTTCAAGTAAATCTTCCTAATCACTGGTGAAGAGAATAAAGTATTTTAAATATATGGTATCATTTATCTTCCAGATGTTCTACACTGAGATTTTATTATATTGAGGTTATATATGTGATAACTTATAAGGTATAATCCAGTCTAGGGATAGAAAAATAAACTAAATCAATAACTTGAAAAAAAACCCCTATTTTTAGCAGCCTATTTTTTCCAAATATAATCTTACACAAAGTTTTAGTATAAAACAGATATTACTAGTACAAATCTCTATTTAATTCAAGTTCATATTTACTTAGGCAATGAACAAGAGGTTTCTATGAAAATTTGAAATATTACTATGTTAGATACAGACTTGCATGACTTTTAGCACTGTATTTATTTTGGTATTTTGTTTTGATTGCATAATATTCACAAAATTGATTTAGAGATAAAGAAACAGAAATCACACAGAACTTTTCAATTAAATTAATATTGGCCAAGAGAAACTTGGTAATAAGAATATCCCCAAATAAGTTGGTATCAAGTTCATGCACCTGTGCTTTCAACTACAATCAAGACCCCTGCAAGAGTTACAGCAAAACCAACGGACCAGATGACTTTTCATGACCCTCCCGTTTAAAAATTCATGAGTACTTTAAATTGGATTCAAGGTCATGTCTTTTAAAAAATTTACACTAATTGTGCAAGCTCTTTTGAAAACAACCAATTCATAATAATTTCTCATTTACTTTACTCACCCTGTGCCCCTTCAACAAGTCCCACCCCACTCAATCACCTACATTTTTGATTCTTTCTCGAAGAGTGCCCCACATCTTTTTTTATTTCCCCTCTTATAAATATGGATATAGAGCTCCTAAACTTACTACTTTAAATATATCTAACCTTTTTAAAAACCATTTCTGCTGTTATCTGTACACTGTCTAGTTCCTTCTTTGCCGTCCTGGGAATACTGATCCCTGACTTGAGATCTCTCTCTTCCTCTGTAAAGACAGACGTAAAGTAACTATTTAGAGAACAATGCTCTTTTTTTTTTTGGTATCATACTTTTTAAAGTATTCAGTGAAATTTTTAATGTAGACCCAAAGTAATCATTGCTCATGTATTCAGAAAGGTTTGCCATACGTACCTGCGTTGTCTTTGCAGATACTAGAAGAATTACTGTTCTCATTACTTTGGTATAGGTGCTGAGTTCTAGTCTCTTGGGGTACAGATGATGTTTGGGTCATTCCTTCTTCCAAGGCTTGCTTTATCCAGCGCTATAATGGGAAAAGAACCAGGGAATTATCAACAATCATTTAAAACTATTTGGCTATTTATTTTTAATGCATCAACTGCGTCACTATATATCAACTGGTGACAGATATTAATACAACACATTCATTTAGGTCCACAGTCAAAAGTATTTTTTGTCTTGTGTTTCAGCATTTTAGGATATTGCCCCATCAATTCCTTCTATGGAGCATAACTGAGAAAGCCTGGATTACACATAATGAAGTCCCACTTAAAAAAAAACCAAACAATAAAAATGATTACTATTTAACTTTTCATACTGCTTAGAATGGAATAAATGGGAAAAGAGAAGGAAGAAATCTTAGTGTTCACATAAGAGACTCCGATCACACAGAATAAAGCTAGCACATAAAGTAAGTGTGTAAAAAGAAGATAGATCTCTTAAGAGTTGTCTGTCCTGTGCTGGGGATATCTGAAGAAACAACAGAAAAGTTTCACAGGAAAACTGTGGATGAGAATAAATAGCTCTTTACTACAAGTGCCAAAATGCTTCCAAAAAGACTACTCTCAATATCCTATGAGTTTTCCCTCCTTGTTAAGTAGTTTGGTTAAATTATGCATGAATAATACAAATCATTACCAGAATCCTTCTGCAGAAATCAAGGGAAAAAAGTCAAAAAGAGCTCTCTAATCAGTCACTTTTTTTTGTAATGAATATTGGAACCTAAAATGATGGAAACAAACTTTGTTCAGAAAGGAAGCCTACAGAGATAAGGATAGTAAGATTACGCAACCTGCGGAAGAGAGAAGATTTCTTACCTCTAATTATGTTCTCTTAAGATACACTCACACAGTTGTAGGTTGCTCACCACTCTGTGGCTCTCCTGCCCTGACACAAGACAGATCGAATTTTGATAAACATCAATTTCTGAGTCAGACCATATCCCAAATAGGAAGAGTAAAGGTGATTGTAACTTACACCTTTAGAGAACCAATATTACAGGTAAGTAAATATTCTCTTTACCAAAGATAGCAATTCTAATAGGAACTTAGGAAATAATGTGAGGAAGCCAAGAAAACATTTACACCATGTAAATGGCATTGTGGTCTGCCAAATAAAAGCAAAAGTATAAACATGAAGAGATAGAGAGTGAATATCTAAAAGAGAGGTAACATCAACTGAATCACGTATTAGGATTTGATCTAGTCTCTGAAGCCAAAATAAGACCAAGAATGAACTTACTCTCCTACATACAGAATACTGATGTGAAGACGAACTGTCAGAACTATAACTCCCTACATAGAAGAGACCTCAGAGGTCACCTTGTCCAAAGTATTTCTTGTATAGATGGGGAAAAATTAGGCTCAGGAGACCAAAAATTAGGGAAAATTCTTTGTTATATAGATACCTTACTATAAGTTTTCCTTATCAGAGCAGATGACAGGACTCATTTGGGGTCACTGTGCTTTTCTCCAAGGCAAGTTAATTTCCAGTGTCAAATAGGTGCACTCATAAAATAATTCTCTGCATCTTATGACTACAAAAAGGAAAATTAAAACCAAGACAGGGGCATTCTAAGGAATACGATGCTGCTCTGGTTAGCTTATGGTCGAACCCAGCAACTTGATCAACTCTTTCCTCCTGGCCCTACTGTCTGTCTACACAGTATTTTAGGGCCCATAAAGAAGGAACAACAACAGTTATTTGTATCTAACAAGTTTGAATCACTCCTATGGATAATAAATTGACTTTAGACCCTTCTCCCTAAGTTCTAGCTACAGTTATTAAGGTCAAAAGAACATTTCTTCCTTCTCTGGAATTCTGTATTGAAGAGATTTTTAGGAAGCTCAGAGATGGGCAATAGAAATGTTTTAAAGAGTATCATAATGATGGGGAAAGGGAAAGAAATTAATTTGGGTTTTAGAGTCCAAAGACATGGATTGAAACTTGGCTGCACGTCTTCCTAGATGCTTAACTTTGGACAAGTTACTTTCACGTCTGAGCCAAAGCCTCTGAATCTGTAAATTGAACCCAATGATCCCAAGCTCACAGGGTTATCATGAATGCTAAGTGAGACAGTGCATGTGAAGAAAGCTTGTAGCACAGTACTGGGCACACACTGTTCAGTGAGAACTAGTTCAAATGAATTTCAGGCTATGTACAGAGTACACAGATTAATATCACTCCAGTGCACACAATAAAATATCAATGCAAAGCATAGTGTTTCATTTTCAGTCTAAATGGGAGATCGAATGCCCCACACGTATCATGCCTACAAGGTGAGTTCAGAGATTTAGAGAGAACAAGGAGAGATACTATTGAAAGGCTTGTTAGCCACTCATAAATGCTTCCATTTCAAAAGAACAAGTTAAGTAAAATTCAACAAGACATACTATAACATGCTAGTTCAGAGCTGTGAATTGATTTAACTTAGAAACTACAGCGACGTCATAAAACATTTTGCCAAATACTCTAAAAATCTGGGTGCAAATATACACATGCAACTTTACACTCTTAAACATAACTAATCCCATGGAGGACGACTGTTCTCATCTCTCTGTTTAACTATATTCTTCTCTCAGTGGTTTTTAGAAATTTATTACAAGTTTATTATGGAAATCTTCTTAGGTTCTGCACCATGTGAGTATTTTCTAACCAGTCTAAAAAAATCTCCATCTAGGATAAACCTGAGTTCAATTTCTACATAGGACCCAATTTCATTAGTTTTGTCCCATAAAGTTATAGTCTTGTTTTGAAATATAATCTTGATACATTATCAGCAAATATTAAACTTGTGATTTAAACAATTTTCAAAGACTCAACTTAAGTAAGATACTTTGCTATGTGTCAACATACATAGCCTGAACTCTTCTTAAAGACTAATATGACACAAATAGATAAAAGTGTCTGAGTAGAGCCTGTATAAAACAAGACTAAGGATGGTCAGATACATGTAGAGACTATAACATGAATATGAATTAAATGGGATTTCTAACTGTTGCCAGTGGAGAGACACAAAGATGAGATACAGATGTAAGTCTGAAACCATAACCAGGTAAAAAGGGCTCTAAGAAATATATTTTCTATCAGATTTGAAGTCATATTTCTACACTTTTTGATTTTCACAGAACTCTGCTACTTGGAAAAAAGTAAGATGGGAATAGAAAGATTACAACCTAGCATCAGAATGATAAAGGCAGCATTTCAAGAAAGTAGTCCATACTATTTACAGTTCAGACTTCTTTATTATTCTGTATTAATAATTATTAGCCCTTCTTAAAGGATCAAAGAAAATCTATTATCTGACTTGATAAGATACTTCAACAGTTAACATCCTAGAAGTCTAGTACTATGTCCATCCAAAGACAGAACAAAAGGAAGAAGTTTATTTCATATATTAAGCCATCTTTTGACTTGTTCCTCTAAACTAAAGACAGCTTCTCTAATTGTTCGATACTACTCTGAAAATGTAGATTCTGGGCTATTACCCTTAATGAGGGACTGAGCTAAAAGTAATGGTAAGATTAGTTTTACATGCCATACCAGAGTTAAAGAAATCCGCCAATTATTACAGAATAAGGTTAATCATTGTTATTGTTGTTTAGTCGCTAAGTCGTGTCCGACTCTTGCGACCCCATGGACTGCAGCCCGCCAGGCTCCTCTGCTCATGGGATTTCCTAGGCAAGAATATTTGGAGTGGGTTGCCATTTCTTCTCCAGGGGATCTTCCTAACTCAAGTCTCCTGCAAAGCAGGCAGATTCTTTACCACCAAGTCACCAGAGAAGCCAAGGTTAATCAATAATGGTCATTAAATGGCAAATATATTTTTTTCCTTCTCAGATAATTTATAAGATCCAAGATAAATAACTTGGTATAGAATAAAGGATTCCCAGAGACCTAACCTTCATTTCCTTTAGTAAATATCTTGTCTTATTTTCTTTTTAAAGATGTCACTGTTTTCTTTTCTGACAACTGAAAGTTATGTTACTCTATTATCCACAAACCCTTCTGGCAAAGATCTCATGATCAAATTTCTCTTTAGGAGCTGTTCTACTTGGGAATTTCCCCTAAATAAATCAGTAGTGACTCAAACACTTGGATTAAGATTAGGAAAAGACTTTCTTCACTGTATGTTGCTCATTCAGTGGTAGCGCCTCTGCTTTGTGTGTAGATCCCTGCTGCCCTCCTCCCCTCCATATCCCCCAACACTTGGGTTCATCTTTTAAGCCCCTCCCCCAAGAAATAGTATCTGCTCTTTGGGAAAAGAGAAAAGCTTTAAGTTTGAGGAGTCAGGGAAGACCTGCCTGGAGTTGGAGACTTCATCACATCAAATAATCTATATGCAGCATCCTCATGTACGTGATGCCAGTGGAGGAGGGCAATGGCAGACACTGAGGAAGGCAGCCTGAATCCAGATCTGAGGATAAGAGAAAAGGGTGTTCCAGGGAACAGACTCTACCTCAAAGGTACCAAATGAAAGGGTGTCCTATACTTCTAGAAACATGAAAATGACATTACAGATCTGAGGGTGTGATCTATTCTTGAGAGACACCTTTGGAAAATAAGCAGGGCTTCTGCGAATTAAGAAAGCATTCCAAAAATAAACAACCATCAAATATGACTGCCACTAGATCCAAAAGCAAAACCTAACTACAGAAGAGAAACCAGAGAGAGAGAGAGACAGAAAACTTTATACTAGGTTCCATAACCACTAGGGAATAAACACTCATTTGATCAAGGAACAGGAATTCTGTCAGTTGTGACAAGACTTTTCCTCTACTCTCAATCAAATGATAATAGTGACTGAGTTAATCCAAAACAAAATTTGATCATTCTTTAACTTGTGCAACAGTGCTCTAGAGTACCTGGGGCCCAATCTTACAGAATAATCACAAATGGACATGTTAACCAGTATCACAAGAGCACACACAAAACACCCCTTTCTACCCAGTCACCAACTGCTAAGATAACAGTGAACACAAAGACAAAGTTGCTAAGACAAACTGAGCACCAAAATGTAGTCTACATCCTACCTTAGTCTCACTGACTCTTGATGTACCAATACTGGTGGCTTAACAACTAACTCATTATAAACTCATATGGGCAGAGTGTGCTCATCTAGAGAATGTGTTTGATATGTCACCATTACAGGCATCCTAGGTTAAAAAAGAAAAGAAATCACGTAAATGTACCTTTTTACAGGAGCTGAACGTGCCATCAGGCAGAAGTGGCCTTCGACGCCTCTCAGGGATAAAGGGTGAGCCAAAGCGAATGTAGTGTTTGGGGGTGGTGCAAATTAACGGGGAATGGATAAGACCAGGTAACATGTTCAGGGTCGTTGCCAGTACAGTTGGGTCCGTGGTGATACGTAAAGGGCACTCAACAGGACATTCTTGCTTCTCAGCTTTGTCATTCAACCATTCTGTAACTAGATACTAAGTTAAAAAAGAGACTGTCAGTTGATGATGTTGCAGATGTAAAGGCCAGAGGCAGCAGTGTAACTCACAAAGACAATCCTCATCTAGGAACTAGGACTGAGGTAGATAAAACAGCTGCAGAGTATGATTCGCATAATCAGAGCACAAGGGCATCTTAGCTCACCCTCTCCATGATCATTATGGGAGGAATGATTTCAGCTATCAGTAATTTAAGCTCTGTTTAAAAATTATGGGAACCAAAGTAAAGTAGCAGCATGGACTCAGTGTCTAAGCATTTTATCTCAAATCTAATAATTCGTAGACTGCTTTTTCTCCCCTGAGGATTATATACCCTTTTACTTTACGAAGGAACAGCTTTTGCCAGACTACACTTAGGAAGATGGATTTGTAACTTACCTTTTTGGTTTTGGGGTATTTAGATGCAGCACGGTTGACATGGGATCCAGTAACTGATACCACGGTTGGGTCAGACCCTGTTAATTGCCTGTTTTCTCCTGAACTGTCTACATTTCCAGCTTCAGTAGGAGTTACTGAGCTGTTATTTCCCCCTTCGTCCAAGGCAGCTTGTGACAACTCTGCCTGCTGTGCAATGGCCTGCTTTTGACGCTTTAGTCTTTGGGCTGAACTGGTCCGGTACCGAGAAATTCGACTCTTCGGTCGGGGCCGAGAAGGCTTTGCTGGAGGTGGTTTGGGGACTGGTTTTTCTGCAGCAATATCCTACAATAACAGCAAAGTTAACTGCTTACTAGAAATATCAGCAAATATTTTATCCCGCTTCCTATTCACTTTAAGCACTCTGAATGTTCACTGGTAAAAAAACTGAGCATTAACAAACATTAATTTCAAATATAATCCTTACAAAATTGATACATTTAAACCAGCCAGAAAGCCTACAGGAAGATGTCCGTTACTTCTTTTTCCAAAAAGTATTTATAAAATTGGTCAAAAGTCAGCTGAAAGTAGCCACCAAATTTTAGGTTCTTAGCAGGGAAGGTAAATCCTCCTCTGTTTTTTCCTCAGATACTGAGGTTTTAGCTTAAGGCTTAGAATTTATGGCAAAGATAGGAAAAGGAAGAGTTACTCTGAGGATCCTATGAAATGTCAGGTACATAACTATGCTACAAAGATGGCCAAAGAGAAACCATAAGATCTTTATGAATTCACCACCAACAATTTATCTGGCAGAAATTGTAGACAGTCCCATTCTAGTCTGAGAGTACCTAGTTATTCAAATTCTGTTTCCCTGATTCCACAAATCAGCTAAGTGATAAGCAAATCAGCTTATTTACTGCAAAATAAGGCAAAGCTGAAAACGCTGATTATAGCCATTCCAAAAGATAGGCAACTGATATTAACAAGAGTTATCTAAGGCCTGGAGTCTTTTAATCTTACTCCTGCTTGGGAAGACCTCCGGGTGTTCACTCCAACACTCTGTGGGTTGCTTGTGATGGCAATATTTGAAGCAGGGTTGCTAACTTCAGGTTCAGGGGCTTCAGTTTTTGTCTCCTCTCCCAAAGGAATCTCTGAGGTGGTGGCAGCAATCTCTACGTCAGAACTGCTTTGTTCCAAGGGCTGATCCCGTCGCTTCTTTCTTTTCTCTAAGTTTTCAAAAGCATGCATGATGGCTTCAACCTTCCTATCTTCCCGGGTCTAGAAAGAAAAGACATTAGCATAGAAGGAAGCCTCTACCAGGAGAAGACAACAGCTTTTCACAAGTATTATTAATGCAAACTGATAGACATTTATTTCAAAAGAGGTCAGCTATTTTGAAACTTTTTAATACAAAAGAAAAATAGCCATCAAAACTAATTTTTCTCTGCATTTTCAGTTAAAAAAAAAATCAAGTAGATTTTCTTCAGCAGCTTCTCAAGGACAAAAATAAACATGACTGATTGCAGCCATAAAGAAGAACTTTTGAATCCATTATGACTGCAGGTTTTGTTGGTTTTTTAAATGTCAAGTCACACAAATGTAGGAAATTACTAAGTTAGCCCAAACAAAGATACTTTGTTTCAACAAGACAGTTTTCTTAAACCAAACTGTCAGTAAGAAACCTCTTAAACCCATCAACAGATAATAGCCACTAGAGAACTGTATGTGTGTCTGTCTATATATGTTTAATATATATGTTTATATATGTGTTTATATATATTTATATATAAACTATATATGTGTTTAACTATATATAAACTTTATGTGTTTAACTATATGTTTAAAAAATAAACATAAAATCTACTCTATAGAAAAAGCCCAAATTGTGACCTAAAGGTGATGGTATAGGAACTTACTGAAGAAATAAAATGATATAAATTCTGGAGGGGCTCACATGCCATAGGTAGAAGGAATCAGCAGTAACAAAAAATGTTAGAAGGTACCCACCCTCCTGCTATGAGCTGGGCTCTCCTGGTCATCTGCAACCTCTTCCTTCTCCTCTTCTGCTTTTTCTTCTGGATTGTCTATTTCCTTTAAGATAGAGGCAATATTCAGCTGTATTCTTAAACTTTAGGAAAAAAATCAACCCCTGGTTTTTCCCTGGGAGCTTAAAACTCTGTAGAAACAATTTCCAGTGCTTTAGTGTTACTTATATGGGGGTCACATGGTAAACACAGATGATAAATACAATTTACTGCACTGAAACCTGGTAAGTACCCAAAAGGATGCTCCTGACATTGCTTAAAAAAAAAAAAAAAAAAAAAAGACAAAACAGAATGAATGAATGCATACCCACCTTGATATGAAGGGTATTAAGTGTTAACATAGATTCCCTACATAAAACAACATGTGGCAAGCTGGGATCCACTTCATATGAAGAGGATCAACACCATAGCAACATCTTCTGACCAGGGAAGATTACCTCATGGTCACTGGATACAGTTACTTTCTCAGGAACTTGCTCTGGTTGCTGGCTGTTATCCTCTTCAGGGGCCTCATTCTGCTGCTCCATCTCTAGCTCTTTCCGTCGTGCTTTTCTACGTCTTGTCTCTGCTCCGATGGTAGGTAGACTTGGAGGAGGTGGGAGCGGTGGTTCTGCAGCATTGGGATTCCTTTTTTGTATAGGGCAATTCCGGTTCCCCTTGTGACATGCACAGTCCACTTTATAATTACTGCTCCAAAGAAACAACCAAAAGTGCTTGTCTCAGTACCCTTGAAAATCAGTTATATTATCTATTCATTATCTTGAAATTTTAGTATAGTAATTTCCTTTGGTACTATTTTTGAACAAGTTAAATAGAGTCATTAAGAGAGTCCTATAAATATTTTCAATATTCTGCATTTCTCTATATAATCCAAACTTACTCAGTGGATGGGAAAGCAAGCCCTCACTAAATTCAGTTCTCCCAACTGTCTTTGTGCTGTTTAAAGGCAGTGAATCCGTGACAGAGTCTGAAGTAGTCATACTTACCTTGTGTCTGCCTTCCCCATGTCCTCACTCTTGCCTATTGATTCCCTACTTATTATTAATACCTTTTCTTCATGCACCTGTGCCGGACATCAGTTTACTATATAGACCCTATTGCCTAAAAGGACCAAGGCAAAAGAAGCAGTCATTTTACAAAACCCATCACGTAATCATCTATGACTTACTATCTGTTTTTCTGCACTGACATATACAGCTGGATTATAGTGGATGATCTGAGTGGATGATGAGAGTTGATGAGGTGAATCTTTAGATTCTTATTCTGTGTGATAGTTGGTACAACAGCTGTGTGTGTAACAATAGATAACTACTGTAATTTCTAGGAGTGTTACATACATACTCTTTTTGTTATTCTTGCTACATAGAGGCAAAGGCCAAAACACCCTTGGTTAGAAGACTGGTAAGCAGTATCACACTATGTCTCTCTTAAAACTAAACACAACACCCTCATTCTGTCTTTCCCTCTATAATTTCTAGGCAGAAAATGCATTATTCATGAAAACAAAAGGTTAAAAAAAAAAGAAAAAGGAAATGGCAAGGCACGAAAGCAGACTGAACAGAAACAACAGCTTAAAGTGTAAGACAAGGCCACTCATGTTAGGAAAGGCTGATATCTTACCAGTTACTGTACTCATAATCAAATGCTATGGTGACCTCAGCATCCTTGGTGATAGCAGACACAGCATAGATACAGAGATGAATCATCCCATCTGCAATCATGTGTCGCACCTGTGTGAACAAGGCTAATGATTATGATTTATCAAAAACAACAAAAACTTTCTGTAAGAGGAAAAAAAAACCTTTTACTCAAATAATATTTCCTCACTTAGTTATGGTAGTCTGTTATTCCATTTGATACTATCATACAGTAATTGCTTGAAAATTTATGATATTTCTTGAAATAAATTTTTAGATGTTAGCAATCAGAGGAAGAACACTGATCTACATCTTAAAGCTATTTTCAGCTGTACCAGAAAATTAAAATTCTTAGTCTATAAAAAAAGCTCTGTGAATTTTCTTGCTGTATTTAATGTGGCTGTGTTCATTATGCACCAAATAATCAACTTTAGAAATGTCTAGAATCACTCCTTCAACCTGATCACCTAAAATCTAAAAAATGAAACCATGCACCTTAGTTTTGGCCCAATGATAAATCTTTTGTATGACAATTCTTTAATATAACCTCACTGACTTCCTATCCAGCCTAGCTCTTTTTCTTTAGCAAATGCCAACTTGCTTTTTTGCATTTTTGCCTTCTCTAAAGAAAATCTACTCCTTGACCTCATCCTGTCAGAATAAATAAACCATTACTTTTGATTTTCATCTCTTACAATGAAATATTATGAGCACCATCTACAGACCTTAATCTGGAAGAAGTTTTCAGACTGTTTCTTTAGTTGATTTGTCCTTTTGGTGGTTCCATTCAAAGAGAAGTTGCTACAGAAATCTTACCTCTGCATTTGGTGTACATGATCTTCTGATGAATCGAGCATCATTACCGAAAGTACGTGCATCCACACACATCTCTACACCATTGAATTTTGAGTAGAAGAGCACAAAGGGGTATGGTCTAGGAATATAATTAAAATTCCTGTAATTCTCAACAGAAATAAAAAGGCTACCCCATGATTTCAAATATGAAGCACACGATGACAGGAGAGGCAGCAGCCCTCTGCAATGCCTGAACTTAGAAAACATCACATGCTTGTCTGCTTTTGATTAAAGAAAAAGCACAAAGCAAGGAATGCTTTGTTTAGAAAGGAGTCATCACCACTTCATAGATTAAACGACTTGCAGATTTATTTGCACTTCTCTACAAATAGCAGAGAGGCGTGAGTTTTCCTGCAAGAGCATCCTACCCACAAGGATGGCTTTTACAGCTATACTGCTGTTAGACCCACTTTAGCCCTTAATACTTAATGAATGATGTCTTACTTTTTGAAGAAATGCCCATTGACCTCAAATTGCTGCCGTAACATGACTTTGCCTCGATACTCTATTATAAGAGTGTCCAAAGCCAAATCTCTTGCAGCCCTCAGGATCTTCCGGTGCTTCTGAACACGAGTGACTCTTCCCAATTGTAGCTAAATAAAATCAGAGTATTGACATTAGATGCTATCAACAGGAGCTAAGTAGATATTTAAATTATCTCTTAATTGCAGGAAAGGCACTAATACTTTTAGGTTTTACTTGTCTATGTTATTTACCTCAATGATGAGACATTTTAAAATTTGATAAAATCTTAGTATTTCTAGGAAATAGGTTCTGTATAGTGAACTTGCCACCCCCTTACCCCCAAAGAAAAGAAAAGGAAAAAAAAAAAAAATCTAAGGAAAATATGACTAAAATTTTTGTGGCTCTATGTGTAATGTAAGAGCTTAGGTTTCCATTAATCTTAATAATCTCTATTGAGGTGGTATAAATTTTCTATATCCTAATTTATCTATTTTTAATTAATAAAGATATATATCTTAAAGTATGTATCTGAACAGTTTTCAAGTGAGCAAAACTTGCTTTTGGTTAAAGATGCTCCTCAATAGATGGCTATTTTGTTACCCTAAGGTCTTATACATCTGAAAGATAGGCTAATTTCAAAATACATCCTTTTCCTGAGTTCTTAAAATCTCAACTAATTAGGAGTCTTTAACCCTTTGATCCTTACCTGCATTTGGGACCCAATAACTGTATTATTACAGGCCAATTCAGTCTTATTAATAGTGTCTAAAATAGCAGGTTTGCCCACAAATTCCTTGTTAGAGTGTAGATGTTGTTCAAGGGCGTTCTGTACATCTGCACTGTACTGATTAGTGAAGGCTTCTTCATACTGATCAGTCCATAGTCTTATCCGATTTTCCCATCCCTCAGTTGTATTCTCATCTAAATTCTGTGCCTCAGAAGGAGAATTCTGTAGAGAACAAAGGTCAAGTAGATTAGGAGAGTCCATAAAAGGGACAGGATGGGACAGGAAGGGGTGGGGTGGGGGACTGCCAGGCTAACCATTCAGAGAAAATTAGTTTTCACTTGGCAGTTGTGTGGCACAAGAGCAATGGCCTGGGAAGTCAGGATCTGGCTTCTATCATGGTTTTATTAGCAGTAAGCTGGGAGGTTCAGTTTCCTTATTTATAAAGTGAGAAATCAATCTGGACTGCAATTCAATCCCATCACTATGATTTTATGACCATCTTTATGTCATAAAAATCAAATTTATCAGAAGAATGACATCAGGTTTGTAAGAAAATCTTCATAAAAATGAACAACAGTGATACTTCAAAATACTCACATTGCTTAAGTTTTCAATACTTATCAAACATCAGTATGACATTTCAAATTGGTAGTTTTACTACTATCCAGGAGTATGTTTTTGCATGTCTTATTATACAATTAATTTATGTTCACTTAAAAGCTACATGTGACCCAAATAAACAAGTAACTCATAATCTTGCCTCCCACAGAAAAAGCTATCATTCAGTATATCTTTCTAGCATGCTATTTATGACATTGCAAAACAGCCATACAATGAAGAGGTATGGTGGGGGAGGGGCTCGGGTAGATGCAGTGTAGGAAATGCTTATAATCTGCTACACTTCACTCGGAAAACCGTTGCCCTCTATGACAGTACAGTACTGAGGAAACATCATATCTTGGCAACATCTTCCTAAATACTTTTATATGTACTTCTGCTATACAGACACAGCTGAAGTCTGATATATGTTCTCCTCCACGGTGTTCAGGACTTAAGGTGTTATCAGAAAACAAAACAAACACTGATAGTGATGATTTCACACTAGTGATGACTAGAAGGAAAAGACACTAATACCAAAGCTACTTATAAATCCATGTCGACTTTAAACTTGCAAAAACAGGTATACAAAAATTAATATGGTTTCCACGAACAATAGAGAAAACACTTACACCCATTGTAACAATAGCTTTTTTTCATTTCTGTCACTAGTTTTGATTGACTATTGTCTACCATCCTTCCCCCAAGGAACAGGAAAATGGAAGGAAAAATTTAATACCACTGTTTTTCACATTACTCACTAGATTCCAAAAGGATGAACAATAAACAAAAGGATCTAACAAATACCTAAGGCCAACACATTGAGAATAGAACACTGCCTGCTTGAGGTGGACAGTAGCAGCTGAGCAAAAGAAAAAGTGCAAAACTTAAGACTTTAAGGGAGCTTATAAGACTGGGGATTAGGGGTGCCCCAGTAGAATTCCCAGGTTTAAGCATCCAGTACTGATCACTAAACTTCTGACTTGTTAAACAATGTATACTGGAAGCCTGTGTCATAGTTTTAGCTATTGCTCACTAACACAACTCTTGTCTAGTCTGCTATCCTGTTCTTCTGAGTACTAGAGATGCCATCTCAGTGGGTTTAGAGCAACAGCTCTCAACCAGTGGGGATTTTGCCACCAAGAAGACTTTTGGTAATACCTGAAGTTATTTTTGATTAATATGTGGCTTTGTTGGCACTTAGTAAATGCTAAGGATGATGCTACACAGTTTACTATAATGCAAAAGACAGCTCCGATCCCTACAAGGAATTATTTGGTTCAAATGTTGTTGGTTCAAACAGTGTTGAGGTTAAAAAACCCTGGTTTAGACCAGTTTCCAGTAGAGAAATTCAACTTTAGGGTTAAAAAGCCAAATGATAGATTCTTCTCATTCTTATGCTATGGTTCCCACTCAGATCTTTGGTAAGGTTCTTAGTAACAATTAATTCCGAGTACAGAATTTATAACTCAGAATTATGATACAAGAATCAAAATAAACCATTAATTTTTAATTATTTAAATTTTAACATGCTTATGGAGCTGTCAACATCTCAAAAACTGCAAGCAATATTTGGAGTTAACATGTAGTTTTCTGGGAAAGCCAGTCAATAGCTTTCAGAAAGTTTCAAACTTCTAGAGGCAAGTTACAATAGCTGATAAAAGAGAAAAGGGTTTAACACCTGGGATAAGGGCTATGTCTGCCCCATAAATCTATTCAAGGTCTCCTCTAAGCATCGGTCTCCTTACAGGAGAATGATCTAGCAAAGAAATAGTAACTGTGTTCCAAGACATTCCAGGATCCTGGTGGTCTTGGGCTCTAAGTCCTCTCCCATCTTTTATACAGATATTTACAAGTCTGTTTATGGGTATATGCAAGGTGAGGCCTTGTAATTTTATACAAAGTGCTACCTGTGATCTTTTTAAATGAGTCAATTTGGTATTCCACATATAAATGCGTATTATATCTATATTTCCTAAGAAAGCTTATCCTCACTAAAGAGTTTAATGTTTACCCTATAATGATCAATAAGAAAGATTCTGCTTTTATATCATTTACACATCCACATATAAGAATACTAACAGAACTAAACTAGACCTTAATTCTAATTAAATACTTTGAAGCCATAAGTAATGGTTTGGGAGGTACACTATCCTACATAAGCAAATAGGTAAGGGAAGATATCAGACAGTATATTCAAATTTCCTTTGGGCAAACTCTTCATCGGCTAAAAGTTCCTTTAAATATTGCACATAATTTCTGCATTATCCAACTACTATTTGAAATCATGTCTCATAAGCTTTTACTTGATAACTAAAGAAAAGAAGTGCACTAACATCACCTGAGTCTTCTATACCAAGTAGATATGCCAGGAGAAAACAGCTCAAAAGTAAGTAATTCCAATAAGAATAATTCTTATCAACACTATTACTTTCCTACTGATGAAATTTATCCTTCCAACTGGTGATTATAGTGTACATGATGCTAGGGTGAACGCACAAGAGATCCCCTATCACTAGAAAAACCTCACTCCTGAGATGGAGGCCAATCAGATGGAGGCCAAACATCAACCTCATTTTGTTTGGCCAAATGTCAGTTACCCTGTACCCCAAGAAAAGCAGCTAATGAAAAACCAGTAAACGAAGCCTGATTACAGAAAGGAAAAAATATTTTAGAAAATGGCCAAGAAAATCCACTTTGGAGAAAGGCTCTATGAAATCTGAATGGCAACAATTAAAAACTAACAAAAAGCAGAATCCAAGATTCCCAGACCATCAATGTCAGGAAAGAAGCTGACCAAAATGCAAGATCACAGTGAAGTAAAACACAGCATCAGAGAAGAAGACCCCTTACCTTCATCCGCAAGGACTTCCGGGATCCCTCTCGAAATGCCTATCCCAAAGAGGAAAACAAGTAGAACAAAACAAAACTTGGTACCAAGAATGACAGTTACACCTATCTGAGACTAAAACTAAGGCAAGAACTAGTGTTCTGGTCTGTCCCCTTTACTCTAGGTAACACATACAATGGAATTCCCCACACTATTGTCAAGAAAAGGGGTGGCATAAGGCCAGTGAACTCTGAGGCTAATAACAGTACTTTCCACTGTGAAATTAGGTAATTAACAGGGAAGAGCATGCATCACTTAAACCCTATATGCACCCCTGACACTAAAAGAAAAAGTATATAAAAATATTAAGTAAGGCTACAGATTTACCAGTTTGAAATTAAGAAGGAAATAAAGACCAATCCCCTTAATAAGGGGTGGGCAAGTCACCTAGAAGCAACAAAGTTGCTGTGATGGGGAAGAAAGAACACAAAACAGAAGAGGTTTCCTCTGGAGACTTTTTAGTTGAGAATACAGGAAAGTAACCACAACACTGAGTAAGCCTAGACCATTCAAGAGACGTTTCCTGAATTTTTGGAAACAAGGGAAAAAACAATCAACCAACAACATGAACTAGGCATGTACCAGCACAAGAATTTCAGACTGGGTTTTGGGGTTGAGGAGGCAGGAGATACTTTAAGGACAGTGGAAGCCTAGACTGGAGGCAGCTGTACACATGGACTTGTGTCAGGTGGGGCTGGGATTTCATACCTGGGATGTGGGGTTGGAGTAAAAGAGACTATGTGCCAGTTGTGATGGTATGGAGTGGCAGAAAGAGGTTGATCTGTATGTGAGTAACACAGATTAGCTGATTTTCGCAAACAGAGCAGAAGTGGCCCATCAAACATCTGGATCAAATTTCTTAAGAGAACTTCGGTGTATTCTTCATCCAACATTTGGGCTATTTCAGATATATTTCTATTTAAGATACTTTTACCCTCCATACCTTGATTTTCTTCGTCTTTGGTGCTGCACGACCCTTTTCTGGACTCTTTTTCCGCTTCTTGGGTTTGGTTCTTCTAACAGTTAAGGTGATGCTTGTAGGTGTGTGCTGTGTTGCTGTATACAACACAGTGGAAGGAGAAAGCTCCTCATCCCAGCTTTCTGTTGCACTGCTATCCCCACCTGGAAAAAGGTCAGTTCACAGTTCACAGTGCATAAGAATCCTAAGTACATTAAAAAACAGCTCATTTCTTTACATCTAGCCCATACTCAGTAAGTCATTACTTCTACCTACTCTATTAGAACATAAATACCACAATCCATATGAAAACAAAATTCTATCTGTATCTTTCTCACTAAACATACAAATTCTATTCTCTATGTGTACTTCCCCCCTTGAATCTGGTCCCCAGGCTCCCTTGCCTTGATGTGTATGTAACACAGAAAAGGATCTGTTCTTAGGTGTGTGTGTACACTCACAGGGAATATTTTGATTAGTATAGGCCTAAACTCTTGATTCTGGATACAATTAATTCATAACAACAGAATTACAACGGTTTTTGAGAAGATTTCAATGACTATCCATGAAAAGAGCTGGGGACCATGGGAACTTTCAAGAGGGGTTCTTAGGATGAATATTAAAACCCAAAAATAGTATGTGTCAAAACATGGGCCTAACCCATCTTTGGCTCACCTGATATGTTGTCCTGCTTCCGCCGATGAAGTCTAATAACCTTCCCCCTGCTCATTCCCCTAAAGAGGGAAAACAAACTTAAAGTAGTCCCTCCAACAGCATGCAGCACGTCATCGCACACATGGGAGAAGTGTCTCTGCATATACTACCCCCTTCCTCCCACCTACCAAATGTTTCCAGGACATTAAATTTCATATCAAATTCAATAGCTTTAAGATCAATCTCTCATTCCTTGTTGTCAGCAATTCTCACCTAGTGCAGAGAATTCGAGCCAAGGAGCACTAAGGAATCATCTACATTAACAAACACAAGAAAGAATACTTTGAGCTTTTCCCTACTAATAAGAAACCCTAATCCCAGTAACCCAGGGTTGGATTTAGATGGAACACGATCTTACCTGCACTTGTCACAGTTGAGAAGGAAGCCATCCTGAGAAAGACCACAAGGACACCAGGAAGGAACAGTCTCTCCTTCTGAGTTCGGGCTGTCTCCACAGCGTTCCTCTACGGGCGACGGCAGGCCATTCAGGTCAGAACGAGGGATGATCGTCTGGACAGGGGGAGAAGCAGGAGGTGTCGGAGGAGGAGGGGCTCCGTAATTATGATCCTGAAAATAAGATTTTTTAAATCAACAGTGTCCAAACACTGGCCCCTCTCTCCCCTAAAGTATGGTACATATGGAAAGAAAGAAGAAAGTAGTACCCTTCGTTTTTTGGCTTCAACCAGGAAAGTGATAAAACAAAATGCCAAGGTCAACTGGGACATAAAAACAAGAACAATGATGCAGGGCTAGACGTCCGCTGGAGGCAGGGAAGTGCAAAAGGGGCAACTTCGTCATGCTGCATATAAACATTTCAAGAAAGTCACAATGTATAAGAATGGATTACACTCCAGGAAGATCACTGCTCTGGAGAGAAATAAATGCATACTCACAGCGTAAGGCAGTCCTCGACACCCATGCCTCTGAGTGGTCCCATAATTATGAGTGGAATACACGCTCTTCTCATTAACTGCTGGACTAGCCTCCACAGATTCAGGGCTGCACAAAGGCGAAAAGCAACGCATGATAGCATAACACCTAATCTTTCCTTAAACTAAGACTTAACTTCCCATTCTAACCCCTCCTCTTTCCACAACCACCAGCCACTAGAGTAAGAGAAAGAACTCAGTGAAACAATCTCATCAACGTAACTAAGCCTATAAATAACAGTAGGAGTGTTATTAAATGTGGATTTGTGTGTAACATGAAGCCAATATAGGCAGATGTCTCAAAGCAGGCACCTGGGATACAAGGTGTCCCTAATGACAAACACAAACGTACCAGCTGAGCAGGGAGTTTCCCCTAGAGAAGCCACTCTGGGCTGGTTTAGACTCAGAACTATTCTTCTTAATTGGCTCTCTTAATACTTCCATGAAACCTCACATGACATTTGCAGTGAGTGAGATGATGAAAGTGCCTTCTGCACTGCCCCAGGGACCAGGCCCTCTTCCATTCACTACCAAGACAGGATACCCTGAAGAAAGTACAGGTAAAAACAATGGCATCTTATATTTATCATACCTCTCATCTTGATGAACCCCCAAACACCTTCCACATATTAAGAATAATAATTTCTCATCCACCAATGACATGCAAGCATATCAAGGACACAATTATTTAATAGCTGCATGGTAATACCACAGAACTTCAAACTAATCAAAACTGCACTCAGAAGTTTATTCTAGTGATAAATAACAACAGTAGGACTAAGTACCATTCTGAATTGTCTATTATTTTCTAGGAGATTTACAGTATTAATTTGTTTACTCTGCAACTACTAAACATGGTAAAGAGCACCTTATTTTTACAGAATGTGAAGTTGAGGTGGTGAGATTATATAACTTTACCAAGGTCACACAGTCAGTCAATGTGTGACTCCAAAATCTATGCTTTTTCCACTACACCTAACTAGTTTGGAAACCAGGATAACCTTCTTCCTTTAAAGAAAATGACGTAAGATCTTAAGTAACCAGGCTTATTGAGAAGCTTGGTTAAGTATCTTTCTGTACTGACACTGAGTGGAAAATAAACTGTTTAAGCACAATTTATTAATATAAAATAATTATAAATGTGTTTTAAGTTAAGAAACTTAATGTAAGCCCTTATTTGATAATAACAAGATAGAGGTGGCTAAGGACAAAATTCAAGTTCTGGGGCAAAAAGAACTTAACTGATTGCTTAGGTAACTGGTTAGGTTTTGGAGAATTCTGCAAGATTATTAAGGAATGCAACTGTTGACTTTGCAAAATTGAATAATGGATTATCTGTCATTTAAATTAACTAGCAAACGTGCACTGAGATTCATAAATTAGAAACTCCGAAGACACACATAATTCAGCCTTGGTGATCGCTCAAAGGGTCTTTTAGGGAATCAAATAATGACTACTGTTTGTATCACGTAATAAACATTTTTCCTGCTTGGAAATATACATAATATAGGACTTGGGTGGAATAAAGTGTGCAGTTCAATGTGGTGCAATGTCAGCTGAGAAGTGAGGGATAAAAGAAAATTCTGAGATATGTATCCAACTCACCCAGTTATATGCTCCAAAACTGTGAGAAGGGATCTTATAAATAACAGCAAAGGTAATTTCTAGGTGAAGAAGAACTTTAGACATAGGAAAGTATTCTCTGTTAGTGAAGTGCATGCATTTTATTACTTAAAGAGTGTCTGCAAGATGGGAACTGCACAGGGGTGGGGGGGAATACATCAAGAATGCAGGTCAGTATTCTTGAGAAATAGATGATCTGAATATGGCTCACTGAGAGGCAATCAGCTCTGATTATTAGGAAACAGGTGGAGTTTCCTAAATGAAACCAAAGGCAAACAAGCATTAATAAAATGAAGGTAGAATTTAGTTTCTATGATGGACAGTTAAGAGAAAGTAATAACTTCATACAGCATTGTTAATTTACTACATAAATAAGTATTTCAAAGAGCTGTACATATTTTATGTAAAAGATTTTGTACCACTGAACACATGGGGTGAAACATGACAGCTGTTTATTAGAAATGGATTTTTTTTTTTTGGACGGGATAAAAGAAAGTGGCATGAGATAAAAGATGGCCATGGAGATGGAGCTATGCTGGTTGTATCTTACCCATCTCCAAACTGGGTAAATATGAACATATGCACTTCATGTGCAAGTCTAGGGAATAAAAATAAAATGTATATTGTGTAGGTTAAAAGGCCATCCCATGGTCATAATACTTTGTAGTTAAGCATAGCACTTAATATATTATTTATGTGTGACAAATACTAAAATTTAAGCTCATATCTTTTGATGAGGAAACTTTGCAATTTCCATACTGGTTACAGATTAAATGCATAATTACACGTTGACAGGTAACTACAGGATTTCCTAGGATATTCCTTGACATATACACATATACCAGATCTCTACATTTTAAAATACTGATAAAGAATTTGAGTATTAGGTTTGCATCTCTTTATTAGCCAATTGTTTTATGAAAATATAATTGGAGCCTTTCTTCCCCTATGTTTAAACTTCTATGACAGCTGGGCACATACACAGAAGGCATGCTCACAACAGATATACTCCATCAATTGTGTTTTAAGTACAATGTGCAGCCTGTTGTTGTAACACTACCTCTGAAATTCATTTATGGCAGGACAGTAAACTCTGAAAAGTCTTTCCTTCTATTGTTACATCTAGAGGTTTTCCTACAAATATACAAAAAAACAAAAACAAAAACAAAACATAATGTACACCACTGCCATCAGATTTAAAATCCCATAAAGTAAGGTCTAGGTCTTTTCACTTAGTTGAGTATATTGCCCTTAATACCAGGTTTAATCTCAGAGTGCCCAAAACGGTGGAATATGCGTGACCGTGTCATACGCATAATGAAGCATTAACAAATGTCATCAACTATGTAACAGAATGGTATATAAGCTAATTGTTGACATTCTCTCGCCTTGTAGGGATACAAAATGAAAAACTGAAAAATTAGCTATGACTACAGTAGCGGAAATCTGTCTGGAGATCATAGATGAAAATGTTTCACGAGATAGAAACATTGCAGTCAAATTTTTAGACCAGAAATATTTTTTGATTCTGTAATTATTTCTGGACTCCCTAAGCAACAATTATGGGTAGTCACCTCTGTACTATGGGAAAAATACATGTTTTAAGAATAACTGTTTTAAGTCTTTTTCTTAGCTATGAATCCCAATCTCGATGAGTTAATCAACACTGAATTTTTTTGTTGTTGAAATTTCTCAAAAATGTTAGTTGTCTACTTATACAGTTTGTTAATCATTCCATATAGGAGGCTAGTGGTTGATTTTATACAAATCTATTAACATTATACAATTACCTACTGATGCAGTTAAGTTTTTAAGTACTTTGTCTGGGAAACGGTTATAAAATTGGAAGCTTCAGCTATTGGTGTAACTAAATCTCTTTGGCATGCAAAAAAAATAAAAACAAAACAAAACAAGAAAAAGGGCTCTGGAAGTAACACAATCCACCCTTTCCCACCCCCCACCCTCCATTTTCTTTTTTATATGGGAATAAGGCCCCAGACTGCTTTCAATTACAGACTACCCCAGAATATATAACAGACTGCCTCTTAGGGTAGCTTCATTTTAAGTCTTCCTCTTTAAGGAAGTCATCAAACAGTTATTCTAGGTGGCTTTGTGAAGAAATACACATGCTCTTTACTAATATTCTCAGTTTCCAGGAAGAAAACCACTATTATCAGGGATGCAGTTGAACCCAGAGTTTTGGAACAGTTTCTTTACTTTGCTGAAGGGGAAAGAATCCCCAGGGACTGTGAAAATGGCAAGAGAAACAGGGGAATTAGAGCAACACCCACCTCACTCAAGAAGTGGCTGTGGGATCAAGAGTCTGAACTGGACCTGAACATATTCAAAACACCAGGATTTTTCCAGCCCAGACCCTAATCCCTGGTACTGCCTGGAATAGACTTGGCTTCTGGGGGTGTGCTGCCCCCTAGGCCCCTTGGGTCTCTTTCGCTGGACTTTCACATCCTGGTGTAGTGCCACTTCGTCTTGAAAGGTAGGGGGCTTCCACTTCCTTTCTGTAAGCAAGGAAGATTGGGTACAAGGGAGGTAAAAGGACAAGAGGGGGAATCTGTGAGCAGGGGGAATCTCGGACAACTTAAAAGAGAAGGGATACAAAAGGCTAAAAATTTTAAAACTTTGAATAATATATAAAGTTTTATAATGAAGGCCTACCTTCATTGCCATTTGGCATTTAAATTCTTCAAGAATTGAGAGTCTATTTTAGGGATTGGACTTTTCGACAAATTCTGAACTCCTAAAGCTGCTCTTAGCTGAAAAAAAAGTTTGGTACCACTGATTTTGAAGGTCCTCTTTCTAGGCAATGAATATTATAAAAAACAGGTGACACTTCTTTCCACATTTTCTATCCCAAATATCAGAAGGTCTAAGTAACCTGCCCATACAGTAGCAGCAGCCCCTTTACTCTAGAACAATGAGAAGTACATAGGAAGAGGCCTTCAAGGAAAATCAGCAGGAGAGAACTCCTCTTTATCCTCCATTCATCAGATAATCATTAACTCTACAGAAGCAGGTAGTGACACCTACTTGTCTTCCTTACCCATCAAAACAAATGAAAATAATCACTATCTTGAAATTTTAATTCTATTAATTATTTACTCAGAAATACCTCCCCCCTCCCAAATTCTTTTCCTCCCCCTTCTAACTCTTTTTTGCCTCCAGCTTCTACAGGGGAAAGGGAACGGTCTAATGTCATTTATAATGGGCTAGGCTTGGGTGTAGAAAATACTACATATTTACTTTTAGATGCCCATAAGAAATTTGTCTTGATACAAACTGGTAATGTACCTACTACCTAGGAAGCAGCACTTACTCTGATCCAGCAGCCATATCTGAGTAGGATGTATCTGGTGTGGTGACTCCCAGAGGGATTGCAATGCTCATGACGTCCAGCACAGCAGAGAGTGGAAATCACGGGGTCCAATTATTGGAGACTGGCCACTCTGAGAGTGGGGGTGAGCTGCAGAGCCTCAACCAACATGTTATGGACATGAGGAATCCTAGCACAAAAAATGAAAATATCTAGTAACCAGATAGTTCTTTAAATTTATTGCAAATGCTAATGAATATTTTTCTATTTTTTTTGAACAAAGTTTTTAAGGGATAGATATAAAGTACAAGGAATCAGCATTGTCCATTTACTATGCTCTGCATTAATGTTCCACAAAGTGAGGTAACAAAAATTATGCTCTCTTTTCATTTCCATTTTCATTTTTTTCTTTTCAGATAAAGGAAAAAGTTATAGTCTGCTCATCAATAAGCACATTTCTCCCATTCCACAACTGCTTATCAAACAAGATGTTCTAGGACCTAACTAATGAGTTTTAAGTCAGATAATGGTAAAAGAATTATCACAGTTTAATGTTATTCCTTCCAAATTAAATAGGATGATAAAAGCGATCAATTTATTTATATTTGACTGAAAATAGCTGTTTTTTATTGCTTTCTTTTGACATAGAATACCCTTTTGCTATTTTTAAACTTTTTAAAATAACTATAATCTGGGGAGAAAATGTAATGATTAACTATATATTTAAGGTGACATCTACCGCTATGTATGAATAAAAACATAAAACACAAAGTGTACAGTTTCATGATAAAAATTAGAAAATATTGCATGGAAAAGCAGTGAGGATACCTTGAGTTGGTGACCACAGCCAGTGGAATTTGGGAGCAGAAAGACAAGCTCAGTAACACAAACAAACAAAATCAGATTAAGAGATTTGGAAATATGGTGCAAAGGGAAAAAGTGTACTCTGATTTTTACATTAGTGATTTTACAGCTTTGTTAAAAAAAATCATTAAAAGAATGGAACAAGAAGTATTTTATGTGGGAGGAAAGAAACTCAATGTGACTGTTAAGGTTCAGGTTAACAAAGGTTTTTTGCAAAAAAGAAAAAAAAAAACCCAGTAAGAAGTCATGATTGAAATACTGATTCATGATAAGACAAATAGAAAATGATCATTTACACTAAAAAATTAAATCAAATGAAAAGTAATAGCATATTAATTGAGTCAATCCAGGGGATTAATACAAATTTTAAAATGATTAAGATGATCTGAGATGCTTGACTCTTATTTTGAAATATGAAGCAAATTAATGTGGAAAAGAAAACCAACTGTGAACAGTGAATCAGGCCAAGATTTTTAAGAACACATAAAAATAATATTTCTGTTTTATATCATTATTTTAAAGTGCTAGAACAGCTGTAAACTAAGTAGTCCTCCCTGGCATCTGCAGTGGAAAGAGCTGGATCTCACCAATTGATCTAGGATGCTCCAAAATCTGGGTGTGGCAATACGCTTGCTCCTACTCCACTTGGGGTGACATATTCCCCTTGAGATTGAAATGAAAAAGGAAGATCTTCCTATCTATTGTCTTTACAGCTTGTAAAAAAAAAAAAAAAAAAGTGACTAGCGTAACTTTATGCTTTTGGGCCCATCCTACACATAAATGTTTCTTTTCCCTAACAATATATTCAAACAGAGTGGATCTGTATACCCTCTGAGCCTCTGGGAAACTGAAATAAAATCTACAAAAAAACAGAAGAGAGAATGCTTATCAAGTAAGTCCAAAAGGGCAATTTTGAACTTTGGGAGCTGTTGGTTACAACTCTTTCTCTATTTGATATCACAGTATAATTCTGGAATTAAAAACATAAATAAAAAATCCAAAGGCTACTTAAGTTAATAACCACAACACAATCTAATAATAATCATACTGCTGCTGCTCAGTCACTTCAGTCATGTCCGACTCTGCAACCCCATAGACAGCAGCCCACCAGGCTCCCCCGTCCCTGGGATTCTCCAGGCAAGAACACTGGAGTGGGTTGCCATTTCCTTCTCCAATGCATGCAAGTGAAAAGTGAAAGTGAAGTCGCTTGACCAATACTTGAATCCGAATCACGTGTTATATTTCAGTATAACCCCCAATTACTCAACACCACTAAAAAATCCTGTCATAGCCATTACTGTTATATAACCATTAAAAAAATGCAGGTGTCTAGAAAAAATAAAACTTTTTTGTAATTTTACATGACCACTTCCACTCTTCTGATGAAGGCATTTTAGATTAGCATGGTTATCTTGCTTCAAGTAATACTTTCATAATATTGGGCCTTTTTAATAATAATAAAAAAGATGGCAAAATCAAACTTCTCATATAACCCTGAGCCTAGTTCCTGTTCCAAATAACATGTAAAATGTAGCTATTAAAATGTTAACTGAAGAACTTCTAACATTATCTATATGTAATATGTAATTATAATTACTCTAGTTTTATAACATAACAGGCTCCTACTACAGTTTACAAAGTTTAGCAGTTATAGCAGTTACTAACTTTTCACACAGTTTGGAGATATGTCCTAGAAAGAGTGATAAGAATTAACATCTCTTTGTGGAACAGTTTCAAGATTTCTTTTACTTGTTAATTTGTCTCTATTCCTACCAAAATATAAACTCAATCAGGACAAGGATTTCTGTGTTTTATCCTCTGCTGTAGTTCCAAAGTCTAGAACAAGTATTTGAGAATATTTCCTGGCACAGAGATTTTTGAGAATATTTGCTGAATAAATTATGATCACTATTATATCAAAATTAAACTTAGTATTCATTAAAGTGCGAAAGTTAAAACAAAAAAAGTTACTTGGCTCAGTCACCTTTTTATAGACCTCTGAATATGAAGTCCCCCCAAATTATCTGCCAGTAGCTGTGAAGACCTAGAAAAAGTTGAGAAACGAATTAGTATAGACAGAAATAACAAAGATGGACACACAGCATGGAATTCTAGAGAAATAATATTTTAACAGCAATTTTGTTTCATTTCTGTATTCTGCCTTGTTTACAATACTATGTTCCATTTAGTGCTTTATCTTTGTCCTTTAAACTCATCACATTCTTTTCCTGTAAACCCAGAACCTAAATAAAAGGTAGAAAAGGCAATTGTCTTTGAGTTAAGAAGTGGTAAGTACTGTCTCTGGGTGATCCTTTTGTTTCCATCCAATTAGAATTCTCTTCCATTTCCCAAAGGATTCGTTCTTTTTCTCGATCTGAGAAGGTGCTTCTTTCCTGACCCATTCCTAAATTCACAGGCTTTTCTTTAATCAAGTCCATGTGACTCTCCAGTCAAACAGGGACTCGCCATCATTTATTAAAGTTCATATTACTCTTTTCTTCCCCCAACACATCTCTCCATCCTCTTATCCTATTACAGAAAGATTGACAAGTCAATTTCTCAACTACACAATGGAAGACATGTAGAAAATAGAGCTTTAATTTGCTTTCTATACTCTAAAAAGAAAAGGAAAACAGGTGATGACCCAGGATTTTGGGGAGGGGGACAAAGTCAATTTGACAGTAGCCTGAAAAGGGTATCAATATCTGAAGTGTTAATATATCATATATGTGAAAATACTTGTTTGAGGGATTCCAGTACCAAGCAGTAGAGTAAATGTTCTTTATGCTGATATCTTATGGATTTCTAACTTGATTAAAACCTGGAAAATAAACTATTCTTTAGAAACCATTTTAAAGGACCATATTCAGAACTATATAAATGAAAGGGCTGAGGGTGAAGTGAAGCGGCTCAGTTGTGTCCACCTCTTTGCGACCTCATGGACTGTAGCCTGCCACGTTCCTCCGTCCATGGGATTTTCCAGCCAAGAGTACTGGAGTGGGTTGCCATTTCCTTCTCCAGAGGATCTTCCCGACCCAGGGATTGAACCCAGGTCTCCTGCATTGTAGGCAGATGCTTTACCGTCTGAGTCACCAGGGAAGTCATAAAAATGAAAAGCATGACGGTAATAGTAAATGAGAGGAAGAAATTACATCAGGGAAGAAATACAGTCTTTTAGCAACAACAAATAAGAAAAAAAATGACAGGAGTAAAAAGAGAAATAAATACATGAGTATACAACAGGGGGAAAATGAATGCTCTGGAATTTCAATTTAACTACAATTAGAACACTCCTCCAGAACCCCTAGGAACAGTAATAAATTCTTAGACTCAAAAACACAATCAGCTTGTCTCCCAGTCCTGAGTACTCTTTGAGAAATCACCATTTACTGATACCTACAGTTTCTAAGGAAAAGGCTGTTAAGAACATGCCAGAAACGGTTTATCATTACTCCTGTCTTTTTAATTGGGTTCAGAAATGGTCAGCAGTCTCTGTATCTGTCTTTCTGACAGTCTCTTCTCTACGTGACTTGCTGAAAGCACAAGACCCGTGTGGTCTGCCAGGTCACTCTCAGAGGAGACAGACAATAAGTGTTTTAAGAGACTTCAGAAAAAGAAATTGCATCAGCCAGGTGAGCCGGAAGCAGCTGGGAGACAAGAGTCCAATAAACAGCCAATCCGATGAAAGAAACTCAGAACAAATCTGCTTCAGTAATCCTGTGAAGAGGACTGGCAGGAAGAGGAGTGCCGCTTCAGAAAAAGAACAGGCCTCATATGCTTCAGACAGTCTTTGTACTGTGGCTGTGGACCTTGGCCATTCTCCCAGAAATGATGCAATCCTGATGAACAAGATCTGCTGCCAGAGAAACAATTGTTAACAGCCTATGCAGACAGAAACTTAGCCAAGAAGCAGTCTCTGATCAGCTCTCTCCACAAACCACCAGAAAGTCAAATTTCTTCTTAAATTTTGGTCTCTGACAAAGCATGTAAGTGAATATATATTTAGGCATACACTAGCACGCCATTTTCTCAGTGTGTCCCTTTTTAGTTCCTCTGGTTTTATAATATCTATCCTCTATCATTCAATGTGAAATAAAACATTGAGATTGCTTGTATTTTATGAATTCTCATGTTATCACCAAGGTACTTACTTACATTGAAATTTTACACCTTTTTCCTTCATTCTCATAAATATATGTTCTGAGGTATAGTAGCTTTCCTAAGTTTTAAAATCACTTTGAAATTTAGGGCAAAATTATGAGATTTCAGAGTAAAGATAAATTATGCACAATGACTAACTAAGGGCCAGAAAGGTGTATTTTATAGGTATTTTTGAAATTATGTTAAACTCAGTATGTTAAAAGTAGGCACGTATTACAGAAAAAGAGATAATCTCTTCCCACTTAGGCTGACATAAAAGGTAGGTTGAGTTACAGTATGCAATGCCCACTTTTCTCAAGGGCAGTGATATCAATCTTTTAAGAGGGGGTAATGATTATTTTCATCCTATTAGCCACAACTTACTATTCTAGAATCAACTTAAATACTCCCTAGATTCACCTCCTAGATCTGGTTTCTTTTTCAGAGCTTTGGCTATCAGGCTGCTAACACAGTATTGTTACTATAAAATTATTAGGATTCTCCTTCACCGGAATACTAAATAAAAGGCTGTATACTAGACAACTCTATTCTCTAAACTCTTTAGCCAGAAGCCACAACTAACCAAATTTTTTCTTTCTGAAAGCAATAACCTTTAAACTGGGGTTCACTAAAAACACAAGCTTCTAAAATGCATTCTGAAACCAATGTGTTCAGTCAAATCTACTATCCTAATATTTAAACTATTAAATAACATTAAATTAAAAATCAACAGATTAACAGAATAACTCTGAAGCAGTAAAAGACTTTTAACAGGCCAATAAACCCAACTCAGTTAAGAAGAAAACATGTCAGAAAAATTTTCAATAAGGGTTAGTTAAAAGGAAATAACCATTAATTTAAAGATTTAATTTCTGAATCTGATTATTCAAAATTTTATTATACATATAAGCTGAATTTATTCTTAAATGTTCTTTACTTAAATTTCTTACTTTTGAATGACTAAACAGTAAAAAGAGAAGATGGGGAAAGTATCTGAGAAGACTTTTTGGTGATTATTACCTTCAACTTAATTTTTAAGTCACAATAATTAAGAATGCAATAAATATACAACTTGTTGTATATAAATGACCAACTTGTTTGAGAACTAATGTGGCAGCTACCTTAGATACTTATCTTCCATTTCCAATCCAAAGTGAGATATTGAGGAAAAACACTGCCGTTTTACAGCAACATAAAAGCTTTTTATCTTGGGACAAGAAAAAACATGAAAAAATAGTATATTAGGAGTTAGGAAATTTGAGTTCTAACCTACGACTTATTTAATTTGGTGATCTCAGAAAAATAACATTTTATAGATGAACCTTAAATTCCTCTAAAATCTTCACTGGGTTTCCTCATGCTCTAAGTTTCTGTGAATCCTGGCACTGACAATTAATGCAATGTGTTAAAAGTCCATCTTCTCATTGTACAACAGAAAGAATACCTATTCTGCTGACTCAGAGGTGCACATGGATTGATGTTTGTAGCAAACAAGAATTTAAACGGCTGTAACTTTTAAATATATGTAAACAGAGAGGAGCTGCTATTAATAACCTGAAGATGGCTAAAAATTATTTTCACTCATTTCCAACAGTGTGTATTTCAACTTTCCTACAGTAAAAATGTGAGCAAAGGATATGTGGGAAACATGCAAAAAAAACTAGGAGAGATAAGAAACAAGCATTAGAATAAATAAATAAGAATTAATGGAAAATAAGACATAAACTCGAGAGCTCAGAGTTCTGGGGGAAAGTTCACATACTTGGGGTAGTGTAAGTATAAGTTAGGCTTACAATCTGAAGCAAGTTAATACAGGCAAAGGATCTAGAAGTGCAGGGCTGAAGAGAAGAAAAGACAAACGTGTTGTGATAAACTAGAGACTAACGAAAGACCATGATTTAGTAATGTAGAGTCAAGATAAAGTTTTCCTTTTCTCCCACCTCTTCTCCTTCAACACTTGTTTATCCCCTGGCTCCTTTACCTAAATTTATACTCAATCTAGGGACAAATGGGTTTGGCACAATAAACTGATGTCTATAAAAGCTCTAAATTTACTAGAATAGGAGGTAATTAAAACCCAGTAAAAAACAAAAAACAAAACCCCTATTTCAGTCCATAGTAAAAATTTCTTTCCCCATGAAAAACTTCATTAACAGTAATACTATAGAGACAAAGACATACTTCATTGTACTTGGGAGGGAGGGGAGGGTGACAGGATAAGAGCACATGGCTGTGAATAATGGAACTACTGCGATCTTAAATTATTTTTAGATTACATTAAGGAAAAAAGTATTTTATTTATAACCCATTTAACAATGGTAAACAGATATTTACTGTGAAACTAACCAAGGATGCAGACTCTTTCTATCCTTAGAAATAATCAATTGGGAAAATTTTAGTTTTTTAAGTATCAAGTAAAGATGATGCCCTCAATGAACTTTGATTTATCTCTTTCAAGAGCTATATTCAAAAGACTTCCTAAAGGTTCTGTTCTACTCTGTAGCCTCTGATCATGCTTTAGAGCCATTTCTACATTAGACTGGAAAAGCACCTCTCCTACTTCTCTGTTTGCCTCCTCCTCTCAATCATACCTTTTCATTTCCAAACCTTGAAACGGGAACAACGTTTATTTATTCCTGACATAGTAGGTTACGCACATTTATAAGGCATTAATTTTATTCTTTCCTTAGTTTAAGCAAAATTTCTCTACTTGATAAAAAATTCAGAGTTTTAAGTTTAGGTCTAATCCACTATTCTAAATAGATGAAAAAAAACCCCAGAGCTTTAAAAATATTAACTTAGAAGAAGCCACATACTCAGTAGTGGAGTACAGAAAGAAAATTAGATACCAACATCGGAATTAAAAAAATTTTTTTTTTTCTGGAGGCTGCTCAGCGGCTTGTGGGATTTTAGTTCCCCAATGAGAGAATGAACCCAGGCCCTCTGCAGTGAGAGCATGGAGTCCAAATCACTGGATTGCCAGGGAATTTCCTAAAAGAAATTTAAAAAAAAATTAAGCACCAGTTGTTACTGGTTCTACGTTAGACAAACAAGTTCAGATCAACATTCCTGATTCTTGGGAGTTATATTATCTAAATTTGTCAGGGTTTTCTTCATCCATTCATTCAATAACCATGAAGTAACTACTCATATAATTATACTATGTATAAAAACAATGTTAAGAGCTATTTACAAATGTTGCTCTTATCCAACTAGAAAAGGGTAGGTACTCAGTAAAAACTCTTTTGGTTTGCCTGTGTGCCAAGTATTTCATTTTCACAACCATGAAGGCAATAGAAAATCCTAAAGTGTGCCTCTACAATTAATGAGTCATCTTGAAGTGAAAACACCACCCTGCCCCCAAAGAAAGAAAACCCAAGCCACTCCATAGTTTAGCAGTGACACGGAGGAGCATAGAAACAGATTCTTCTGTAATAAATCTTTTAAACTGTTTAGACAAAACTTATCATTGACTGGTCTCATGAAATTTTCTATTAAGAATGAAGAATGATGAACAATGGGCAGCAAGAACCTTCAAAACACAAACAGAACGTGACCATACATGTCCTGTGATTATCTGGCTGACGAGGTGCCAAAGTATATGGCAGTAAAGGAATTTAAAGCTTAGTAACTCTGATATGCACAACAGGGATCCTCTCCTGATCAAGAGCCGTATCTTTATTGACTTATAAATAAAAAGATAAATATCATAATATAACAACATAAATTTTAAGTGCTTTATTTTAAATAAAGTTACAAAATATATTATATAATATAAAATGTATTATAAAAATATACAAACATTACAAAAGCATAAAAAGTAGAAGTGAAATTCTCACATAAGTCTAGTTCCCAAAGATGAAAGTGATAACCCTACTGTTCTTTAATCTATCTGGCTCATTTAGTTTTGGACATTTATATGCATAAGTACAAATTTATTTCTCTTAAATGACAACACTGTATTCTATTCTGCGGATCTACTATAATTCAAATCAATCCTCTGCAGGTGGATGTTTAGACTGTTGCTAATTTTCCACAATATACACAATGCTGCACTGAATGCATGTACATATGCCTTTCTGTATACACGTGTATAAACGTTTCCTTTGGAGACATTCTTAGAAGTGGAACTACCAGAAGGGCACAAGCATATTTACTAGTGATGCTGAACCACACTCCAGAAAGTTAAAGCCATTTTACACTCCCATAAACGCAGTGGGAAAGCTGTATTTTCTCATAAGTTTCAAAATAATTTCAATTCTAACAGTCTTCATACAGTCTCTTCCTTAGAAGAGACTCTCTACTGCCTAAGAGAAAATCCTAAAATGAAAGTTAACTACGAATTCTCAATAATTCAGTGATTAAGACTATTGATTGAGTGTACTCAGTTCAGTTCAGTTGCTCAGTCAAGTCCGACTGTGACCCCATGGACTGCAGCACGCAAGGCCTCTCTGCCCATTACAAACTCCCAGACTTTACTCAAACTCATGTCCAGTAAGTCGGTAATATCATCCAACCATCTCATTCTCTGTCGTCCCCTTCTCCTCCAGTCCTCAATCCTTACCAGCATCAGGGTCTTTTCAAATGAGTCAGCTCTTTGCATCAGTTGAAGATCATCAGCATCAGCTTCAGCTTCAGCATCAATCCTTCCAGTGAATATTCAGGACTGATTTCCTTTAGGATGGACTGGTTGTATCTCCTTGCTGTCCAAGGGACTCTCAAGAGGCTTTTCCAACACCACAGTTCAAAAGCATCAATTCTTCCATGCTCAGCTTTCTTTACAGTCCAACTCTACATGACTACTGGAAAAACCATAGCTTTGACTAGACAGACCTTTGTTGGCAAAGTAATGTCTGCTTTTAATATGCTGTCTAGGTTAGTCATAACTTTTCTTTCAAGGAGCAAATCTTTTAATTCATGGCTGCAATTACCATCTGCAGTGATTTTGGAGCCCCCAAAAATAAAGTCTGACACTGTTTCCCCATTTTTTGCCAAGAATGGGACCAGATGCCATGATCTTAGTTGTCTGGATGTTGAGCTTTAAGCCAACTTTTTCACTCTCCTCTTTCACTTTCATCAAGAGGCTCTTCACTTTCTGCCATAAGGGTGGTGTCATCTGCATATCTGAGGTTATTGATATTTCTCCTGGAAATCTTGATTCCAGCTTGTGCTTCCTCCAGCCCAGCGTTTCTCACGATGTACTCTGCATAGAAGTTAAATAAGCAGGGTGACAATATACATCCTTGACATACTCCTTTTCCTATTTGGAACCAGTCTGTTGTTCCATGTCCAGTTTTAACTTTTGCTTCCTGACCTGCATACAGGTTTCTCAAGAGGCAGGTCAGGTGGTCTGGTATGCCCATCTCTTTCAGAATTTTCCACAGTTGATTGCGATCCACACAGTCAAAGGCTTTGGCATAGTCAATAAAGCAGAAGTAGATGTTTTTCTGGAACTCTCTTGCTTTTTTGATGATCCAACGGATGTTGGCAATTTGATCTCTGGTTCCTCTGCCTTTTCTAAATCCAGCTTGAACCTCTGCAAGTTCACAGTTCACATACTGTTGAGTGCACTGGATGACCTCTGAAATTCTTTTATACTGAGTAGGAGATCTTAGTTACTTTTTCACTAAATTTGGGCTGGGATATTCAAAGTAAAACTTAGATAAGGTACTATTACGGAACAAAAGTACTTTTTTACAGTTGTCTCATGCTGCTGCTGCTAAGTCGCTTCAGTCATGTCTGACTCTGTGCGACCCCGTAGACGGCAGCCCACCAGACTCCCCCGTCCCTGGGATTCTCCAGGCAAGAACACTGGAGTGGGTTGCCATTTCCTTCTCCAATGCATGAAAGTGAAAAGCCAAAGTGAAGTCGCTTGACATGTGCGATTCTTCGCGACCCCATGGACTGCAGCCCTCCAGGCTCCCCGTCCCTGGGATCCTCCAGGCAAGAGCACTGGAGTGGGTGCCAAATGAGGCAGAACATCCCTCCCTGTCGCTGTGCTGGCACTGGCACCTGAGAGCCTAGATGAACAGCGATTCTTTCTCCTTTGAAATAGTTCACGAATTGTCTTCCATCCATTCAGTAACACGATTCAAGGTGGCAATGAACTACTCTCATGGCCTCTGGGTTCTCAACTCTTCATTTTCCCATAATGCTAATCCTTCTAGGGCCTAATTATGGTCATTATCATTCTACTATTAAAACTTAAAATGGCTACCTAATATCTATGGGGTTAGTTCAGACTCTGCCTGAATAAAAGATTGCCTTTGGTAATTAGATATTAACCTTGTTTTTTCCTTTTCTTTCAAAATTTTGTTCACACTACTTGTCTGATATGCTTGTGTTTTTTTTGCACCTTAAAAAAACTTTATTATGAGAAATTTCAAACAAATATAAAACCACAGAAAACCCTGTACTGAACTGATACAGATCCTACCAAGCTTTAATGAACATCCAACTCACAGTCAATCTTATTTATAACCTCTCCTCTTCTACACTATTATTTTAAAGTAAATTTCAGAAATACAAGTAGTATGTATTACATCTGCTGAGTAAAGTTGTCCCTTGTTTATTTTAAATATTGTGAGAGTGGTTAGCATATGATGACAGGTGGCAGTGATATGGAAAGACCATCATTTCACTGCAAAAGTGAAAATGGATAAAAAGCTTAATGTAACCCATCAACTGATTTGCTGAGTAATGTTAATACACACATGGCTATGAAAAAATGTCTTTTTTTTTTTTTTTCCCTAAGAAAAAAATTACTGGGAATTCCCTGGTGGTAGGATTCTGCCTCCACTGGAGGGCACACAGGTTCAATCTCTGGTTGGGGAACTTGGATCCCACAAACCATGTGGCCAAAAAAAAAAAAAAAAAAAGGACTGAAAGAAATTTAAAAAAAAAAAAAAAAGCTTTTGTCACTTATGATTCATTTTATAAAAACTTTTTTGGCTGCATCACAGGGCATGTGGGATCTTGGTGTGCCGCTGCTACGCAACCCCCGTGGACCAAGTCCCCTACAGCAGAAGCCCAGGGAAGTTAAGTCCCTGTATACAATTATTTTTTGATTTGAGTTTGTTGACGATAAGATTTCTTGTGTTCTTGGGAATGCAAGTTTCTCCTTGTAGCAGAGTTAAGCACAAGCAGACACACAAGCCAGTCTGTGACATAGTATTTCTGTAAGTATATGTTATACACCAATAAGTAAAAATAAGTGAAACCAGAGCATTAAAAAGAGGAGGACTGATTATCCTTCTCTTTATTATCACAGTAGCAATGGCTCATATCTGAGGTGTTGGCCAGCTGTTCTTAATGAGCCGTTTCTTAAGGAGTACGAGAACCTTAGAATGATGACAAACTTAGGGTTAAAAAAGCTCACCGACTCAATGAAGACATACTTTACAGTCAAAAAAATAACTTACCAATAATGGTAAGGGTCACAGTACTAACAATGGTGAGTGTCAAAGAAAAGAAACAGGTGGGATGTAGATAGCTGATTCCTACATGAACCACAAAGCAGAGATATCTGATGATTCAGTTAGTGGAAAAGAGGCCCAAATCACTGTCAATGCAAATATATAGCATTAAACATTCTATTACCAAACTACCCGCCATAAACTGTATTGATAACAGTAAAGTTAAACAGGGACGTATCCAGTGGTTTTTTTGTGTGTGTCTAAGCAAGAAACTAGCCTATATTTACTTATACAGTAGGTTACTGAGTAGAATGAAAGCTCTGGAAAAATAAGTACATTATTTCCCTAGAAGAAGCTGAACATCTCTGGACCAACTAGCTAGTAATTTTTTATGAGGCTCAGAAATGTTATGTATCTGCAAAACATAAAAAATATTTAACTTATGAACTGTAAAACTATTCTCTGGAAATCTTAATATGAAAAATAATTTAAAACCTTGATACAGGGAGTTCCCTGGTGGTTCAATGGGTAGGACTCCCGTGCCTTCACTGCTGAGAGCCTGGGTTCAATTCCTGGCTGGGGAACTAAGATCTTGCAGGCAGTGCAGTGTGGCCAAAATATAAAGAAATAAAAATTAAAACCTTGATAAACCAGTTTCAATAAACACTTCAGTTATACTGGGGCCAAAATTCTCATTCATTAATGAGTGGTGGTGGTTTAGACTCTTGTGACAGCATGATTCACCCACCAGGCTCCTCTGTCCATGGGATTCTCCAGGCGAGAACACTGGAGTGGGCTGCCATTTCCTTCTCCAGACAATCTTCCCAAGTTTCCTGCATTGCAGGCAGATTCTTTACTGAATGATGGTGGGGGTTCAGTCCTTAAGTCATGGCTGACTCTTCCAGTTCCATAGCCTGCAGCCCGCCAGGCTCCTCTGTCCATGGGATTTCCCAGGAAAGAATAGTGGAGTGGGTTGCCATTTCCTTCTCCAGGGGATCTTCTGGACCTGGGGATCGAACTGGGGTCTCCGACATTGCAAGCAGATTCTTTACCACCGAGCCACCAGGAAGGCCCTTCATTTAGGAATACTTAAATTAGCCCCAGGGCACAGTCAAAGCACTACTTTTAAATGAATACAAAGAGTTTAGTAAATTGCTCCAAATTCTTATGCAAAATATAATCACAACCATAAGCTCTGTTGAAATTCCTGAAGTATTTTACCATCTCTTTCAATCGCCTCTGCCAGTTTTTCGGTACTATCAGAGTCTGACCCTAAGCAAAGCCCAGAATTCCAGCACTGAATCAAGTGGAGAACATGAAGCATCTTAGGTTTTACCCTCCACTTTTCCTTTTTGTTAAAACATCTTCTATTTACAAACTTATTTTTTCCTAAGTAAAATATTCCTAAATATTCAATGCTACTGGTTTTGAATACTGTACATATCCTTTTCTAGTGCTTGATAACCAATATGAAAACTAAAACAAATAAGAAATCCTATGCCCCAGACTTTGATAAATCTCTTGTAGACCACCCCTACTTAAAGAGTAGTGGTTCCCAAATTTGTTGGGCACCATTTTTTAAAACTGCAAAAATTTTAGGGGTGGAAGAAATGGCTATAGGGGCATCAAAAGTAGAAACTTGCATTTATAAAATAAATGAGCCATGGGGGTATAATCTATAGTATGGTGACTAGTTAATACTGTACTGCAACTTTGAAAGTTGTTAAGAGATCTTAAAAGTTCTCATCAGAGGAAGAACTATTTAAGGTGAGATGTGTTAACAAGACTTTGTATTCAAATCATTTTGAAAGCATTATGCTTTTTTGTTGTTCAGTCGCCAAGTTGTGTCTGGCTCTTTGTGACCCCATGGACTGCAGCATGTTAGGCTGCATCATTTTGTACACCTGAAATATGTCAATTTAGTCTCAATTAAAAAACAGCCTAAAAAATGAGGCCATTAGGATGTGCCCTAATTCAGTATGACTGGTGTCCTATAAGAGAAAATTTGGATACACTGAGACACACCAGGAACGTGTACACACTGACGAATAACCCCACGAAGAGGCGAGAGAGTGACCAACTGCAAGCCAAGGAGAGAGGCCTCAGGAGAAACCACTCCTGCCAACACCTTGATCTCAGAGTTTTAGCCTCAAAGAAAAGTGCAAAAATTTTAATTGCCATTTAGGAAAATACAGTAAAACAAACAGCAAACATTAGATCTTTTGCAATTGGGGCTAAACAATTTATACTCTGATAAATATATCAGATGATATTTACTAAGTGTGACCCCCCCCAAAAAAAAACGGGAAACAAAGCAGCTCCCTAAGAAGGTGCTGTCCTTTGACCTCTTGGGCCAAACCACCATAAAGCCCCTGGTTAAAGCAGGGAAAAAAAAAAAAAAAATCACACAATGCATGGCTCATCAATGAATTTAGTTTCCTAAGAATCCACTAAGACTCAAGTTTGTGTTTCACGTTTTAAAGTCCAACTCTTCCCCTATATGTATATGAAAACAAGAAGCAAATCCATGCGGCAGGATCTCCATTTGCCTTAGCATTAATATTTAAAAATTCACCTGAGGTATATCTACCTTGTTACTGTTTTTCTAGCAGAATACTTCTTGGCCATTATGTGAGCATACATATTCATTAAATTCCTACCAACTGTGCATTACTGAACTGTTAAAAGGAAACAATATTTGTCTGTTTCGAGGGGGACCTACAATGAATGTTTCTTTGGCTATCAGTCTATTACAATGAAAAACAAATCCTAATTTACAAGTCGAATAAGTTTTAAAGATGTCTGGAAGCTGTTTGACACCATTCCTTATTCTACAGAAATTCAATTCCTTTAAGAAGTCTTAGCTGACTTCTAGCCTTATTATTAATGATTTCCTTTCTTTACTCCCTTTGCAGAAGGTATTTTCTTTGGGAAAAAACTGGTTTCCAAGCAAAACTGAGTGTGCATCTATGTCAATCTGATACAAGCAGGTTTTGATCTCTAGTAGCAAAATTATTTGAATTTTCAAAAATACAAGAACTTCCAGATTCTTTATAAGAAAACAAGTACTGAATATGTCCACAGGAAGGCTCTGTAACAGTTTGCTGCCTGGCCCAACAGGTCAAAGGGGGGCCTTTTTTCAGGCTGAAGAAGAAATCAACCGAGTCAAGTTTTTCTCTTAGGAATAAATCCTAGGATGTTTATAGTTATTAACCTTTTTGAGGCGTAATCACATATTTCTGTGAGAATCTTATCAAGCTTATGAACCTTTCCTTCAGAAAAATGCAGAGACAAAACTCAAGGTAAAAATTCCAGGGATTCACAGCCTCTGATCTACACTCTTTCCTGCACTGCAGGCAGTCTGGGATAAAGGAAGCCTGTAATTGACTGAATGGTAAATACCCTGGTAAATATCAAGGAAGTCAGAATTTACAATCTGTCTAGTAGGGGACAAAGTCCAATAAAACCTCATCCATTTCCTCTATCCAATTTTAGGCAAACAATCCTACAGGAAAAAGGGGAAAATTACAGATGGACAGCAATACGGAAAGTCAGGAGGAGAGGAAAGGGCGGATTATATTGGTGGAGCCTTCCTTAAGTAAAGTAGTATAATGAAAAAAATCCTGGAACCATACAGAGTTGACTCACCTTATTACTACTCGTGCAATCACTGATTGATTGTTCATTTGAGACCACCCTATAACACTACTTTGAGAATGAAGTAAAATAACACTAGTAGAACTTAGCAAGAAATTGGGCCAAAAAGGTAGATCGGGTTTTTCTACTATATCCTACAGAAAAATTTGAACTACCCAATCACTTAGCACATTGGTATGCAGAGTTACAATATTAAAGAAGCAAATAGAGGTCAAAAGGAAGACAAATAGGAGCCACTTTCCTGCTTCCAAGGCAATAGTATTTAGTGGAAGAGAGAAATCTACAGTTTTGTTAGTAACTCCCCAAGTCTACTAACGTTAAGACTTGCTAACAGTCACAGAATAATTCGCACTCTTAGTCAAATATTCTATTAATTTTCTTAGAGAAATCTTCACTCTCTGGCATTGATGTGCTATTTGTAATGTACCCTTTCAGAAATTCACCCATCTTGTAAAATGAAATCTGTATACTGAATATACTATTAATTTACCCACTTGCTTCCTCAATCCTGTACAATTCCTGTCAGGAAGAGTTTCCTGAATTCTATAAAGACTTTTAAAAAATATTAAAGTTTTTTTTAGTTCAAAGTCATTATATATCTGTATAGTCACTCCTGTTTTTACACTGATTGGAAACATCATGTAATAGTCACAAGAGGAACTGAGCTCAAAAGTCAAGTAGCACCAATGGGGAGAAACCAAAACATTTGAGTATGTTACTAACCTTCTTTAACAAGGCTTAAAACAGCCAAGTTGATACGTTTACTTTAACCTTTAAACTTTTTTATTGTGAAAAGTTTCAGACAAGTAATAAAAAGTAAAATTTTACAAGGAACTTCACTTATGTATATCATTTCAACAATTACCAACTCACAGTCAATCTTGTTTCATCTTTCCCTTCTCCTTCATTCTAAAGGAAACACCAGTAACATCATTTTGTTCACAAATATTTCAGCATGCACTGCCAAAAGGTAGAGTCTTTAAAAAAAGAGTGCGTGGATTGTAGTTTTGTTTTGGGGGAAAGATCATTGTTTTCTAAAATTTTAACTGGAAAAGAGGTGATTTACAATGTTGTGTTAATTTCAGGTGTACAGCAAAGTTAATCAGTTATTCATATACATATAGCCACTCTTTTTAAGATTCTTTTCCCATACAGGATTACAGAGCACCGAGTCGAGTCATCTTGCTATACAGTAGGTCCTTGTTAGTTAACTATTTTATATGTAGTAGTATGTATATAGTAATCCCAATCTTCTGATTTATCCCCTACCCCCTCTGGGGGTGGGGAGAGATAATTTTAGCCATTATTTTGTCCCTTCCTAGAACTCCCAATTCCTGTATCTGTCATCCACTCTGAATTTATCATCGCACTTCTCAATCTCACTCTAATGCAAAAGCATTAAAGCAGAACAAAAAAAGAAAAAACTTTCAAAAGAGGGAACCTTCAAAACTCATTTTGCCCTGATACCAAAGCCAGACACCACCCAAATTAACATGATTCACGTTAACAAAATGAAGAATAAAAACTGTATGATCTCAATAGATGCAGAAAAAGTAGAAAACAACAACAAAAAACCAAACTTCTCAACAGATTTGGTACAAATGGAATGTACCTCAACATAATAAAGGCCATGTATGACAAACCCACAGTTAACATCATACTCAATAGAGAAAAGCTAAAGCTAAAAGCTATTTAAGATAAGGAACAAGACAAAAATTTCCATTCTTATCACTTTTATTGACTAGTGTAAGTCCTAACCAGAGCAACTAGGCAAGAAAAAAGAAAAGGCATCCAAATCAGAAAAGAAGTAGGCCGCTCTATTGACCACGCCCGCCGCCACCCGGCAGTAGTTGCCGAGGTCAGCCTCGCCCCTTCCTCTTTCCCTCCAAGAAGGCAGCGGAGGCAGACTCTACAGCCATGGCCAAGATTAAGGCTCAAGACCTTCGCGGCAAGAGGAAGGAGGAGCTGCTAAAACAGCTGGAAGACCTGAAGGTGGAGCTGTCCCAGCTGCGGGTGGCCAAACTGACAGGTGGCGCGGCTTCCAAACTCGAAGATCCGAGTGGTTCGTAAATCCATTGCCCGTGTACTGACCGTCATTAACCAGACTCAGAAAGAGAACCTCAGGAAATTCTATAAGGGCAAGAAGTACAAGCCTCTGGATCTGCGGCCCAAGAAAACACGTGCCATGCGCCGCCGGCTCAACAAGCATGAAAAGACCCTGAAGGCCAAGAAGCAGCAGCGGAAGGAGCGGCTGTACCCCCTCCGGAAGTATGCAGTTAAGGCTTGAGCATCCAGCTGTCAATAAAACAGACCACTGGCTGGCAAAAAAAAGAAAGAAAAGAAGTAAAACCATCTCTTTGCAGATGATGGTGTTACATCTAGAAAACCCTAGAAATTCCACCTAAATTGTTTAGAATAAACAAATTCAGCAAAGTCATATAATACAAAAATCAACATTTAAAACATCAATTGTTTTATACACTAACAACGAACTACAGGAAAGAGAAATTAAGAAACTATCGAATTTACAAAAACATCAAAAAGGATAAAATAATTTGGAATGAATTCAACCACGTGAAAGATCTGTACAATGAAAACCATAAAACACTGATGAAAGAAACTGAAGACACAAACGAAAAGATAGCTCATGCTCATCAACTGAAATACTGCTAAGTGTACATACTCTTCAAAGTGACCAACAGATTCAATGCAACCCCTATCAAAATTCCAAAGGCATTTTTTTACTGAAGAGCCAAAGCAATCTTGAGAAAGAAAAAGAAATCTGAAGCATCATATTTCCTGACTTCAAACTATATTACAAAATTACAGTACAGTGTTGTCATAAAAAGACATATATATCAGTGGAACAGACTAGAGAGCCCAGAAATAAATGCATACATATATGGCACACTAATTTTCAGCAACGATATTAAGAATTTATAATGGGGAGAAATTCAGCAAAAGCTATGAATCAGGACTTTTTTTGGATAGTCTTTAATTTTGAGAAGCCTCTCTGTTACTAGGGCTGTTAAGAATATTTTATAGGCTATGACAGCACATAAGCAACTTAAATGTCCGTAAACAGGTAAATGGATAAAGATACAGTATATATATATTGGAATATCACCCAGCTATGAAAACAAATGAAATACTGCCATTTGCAGCAAAACGGATGGAGCTAGAGATTATCATACTAAGTCAGACAAAGACAAAACTTTATGGTATCACTTACACGTGGAATTTCAAAAATAGCAAACTTATCTACAAAACATAAAAAGACTCATGAACAAAAAACTTATGGTTACCAAGGAGAAAAGGGATACAAGGAATAAATTTCTAGTAAATCATATCAAAATATAAATCAGTTTTTCTAAAGCTGATGATTCTGATGGAATAATTTTTCTTAAAAAGTTTAACTATACAAATCTGCTTAAGTTTGAATTTAACTTTAAATGTAAATTTATACAACGGCATTTTGGTGTTAAATTTTTCTGTAAATTATGGTAGTTGTAAAAGAAACTAAAAGTGGCTCTTTGATTTGCATATAACTAAAATATAAAATAAAAATGCAAGTAATTAAAATTTCATTCATTAAAAAAATACACAATGAGGAAACGATAATCTCTCTTCACCATAAATGGTGTCTGGAAGACAGAATATCCACATGCAAAAGAATGCAACTAGACCCCTATCTTATATCACATAGAAAAATCTACTTAAAATATATTAAAGACATGAATGTGAGACCCTGAAACCATACAACTCCTCGAAGAAATGAGGGGTAAGTTCCTTGACACTGATCTTGCCAGTAAGGTTTTAAAATTAATTCTTATTGGAGTATAGTTGCTTTACAATGCTGTGGTGGTTTCTGCTGTACCACAAAGTGAATCAGTTACACATACATCCACCCTTCTTTAGACTGTCTTCTCATTTAGGTCACCAGAGATCACTGAGTGGAGTTCTCTTTGCTACACAGTAGTTCTCACTAATGATCTATTTTATATACAATAGTGCAGACTTGTTGGCTTCTCTGGTGGCTCAGATGGTAAGGAATCCACCTGCAATGCATGAGACCTGGGTTTGCTCCCTGGGTTGGGTAGATCCCCTGGAGGATGGCAACCCACTCCAGTACTTTTGCCTGGAGAATCCCACGGACAGAGGAGCCTGGTGGGCCACAGCCCACAGCATCACAGAGTTGGACATGACTGAGCGACTAGGCATAGCACAGTACATACATGTTAATTCCAATCTCCTAATTCATTCCACCCATTCATCCACTTTTCCCCCTTGGTAACTATAAGTTTGTTTTTCTACATCTGTGACTATTTCTGCTTTGCAAATTAGTTCATCTGTACCATTTTTCTAGGTTCCACATATAAGTGGTATTATATGATACGCCTCTTTCTGACTTACTTCACTCTGTATGACAATCTTCAGGTCCATCCATGCTGCCATAAATGGCATTATTTTGTTCCTTTTTATGGCTGAGTAATATTCCATTGTATGTGTGTACCACTATCTTATTGCCTAAAATTTTTTAAAATTTGACACCAAAGGCCAAGACAACAAGAGCAAAAATAAACAAGTGAGACTAGAACAAACTACAAGCTTCTCCAGAGCAAAAAAACCAACACTGCAACAAGAAGGTATTATGGAATGAGAGAAAATATTTGCAAACCACACAGCTGGTAAGGGGTTAACATAAAAAACATCTGAGGAACACATACAGCTCAACAGCCAAAAAAGAACAACAAAAATTCCAGTTAAAAAATAGGCAGGGGCTTTCTTGCTGGTCCACTGGCTAAGACTCCACACTTCCACTGCAGGGGTCTTGAGTTCAATTCAGGTCAGGGAACTGGCTCCCACATGCTGCAACTAAGGATCTTGCATGCCACAAGATCGAGGATTCCGAGTGCCGCAACTAGACCCAGCACAGCCAAGTTAATCAAAAAATTTAAAAAGCAAGGGATCTGAATAGGTACTTTCCTAAGTTCAGTTGCTCAGTCTTGTCCTACTCTTTGTGACCCCATGGACTGCAGCACACCAAGCTTCCCTGCCCATCACCAACTCCTGGAGCTTGCTCAAATTCATGTCCATCGAGTCTGTGATGCCATACAACCATCTCATCCTCTGTCATCAGAAAAATGACCAACAGATCCTTGAAAAGGTCCTCAATATCACCAATCATCAGGGAAATGCAAACCAAAACCTCAGTAAGACATCATTTCACACCTGTTAGTATGACTATTACCAAAAAGATAAGAGATAATATATGCTGATGAACATGTGGGAAAAAAGGGAACCCCCATGCACTGTTGGGGGGAATGTAAATGAATGCAACCACTACAGAAAACCATGTGGCAGTCCCTCAAGAAATTAAAAGTAGAACTACCATTTTATTTAGCAATCCCACTTCCGGGGATTATGTCTAAAGGAAACAGAATCACTATCTTCAAGAGCTATCTGTACTCTCGTGTTCACTGTGGCACTACTTACTATAGCCGAGTTATAGAAACAACCTAAGTGTCTGCTGAAGGATGAATGTATTAAAAAAACATGATCTCTATCTACTTACCTACCTACAATGGAACAGTATTCATAAAAAAAGGGCATCTTGCCATTTTTTACAACATCGGAACCTGGAGTGCATTATGCTAAGTGAAGACAGAGAAATCATTGCTTATATATGGAATTATGGAAAAAGAAACAAAAACTCACGGAAACAGAGTGTAGAATGGTGGCTGCCAGGAGTGTAAAAGAAATGGGAAGTCACTAAAAGGGTACAAACTTTCAATGAAAAAGCTAAGGATCTAAAGTATAACACACACTATAAAACTGAAACTTGCTGAGATTAGAATTTATAGGCTCTCTCTCACACACACAAAGGTAAACGTGATGAATGAAAAGTGTTAACTCAGTTGCTGGAATCCTTTTCACAACTTGTGCATATATCAAGTCATCAAGTTGTATGCTATACATTTATCACAATTTTACCTGTCAATTATACCTCAATAGAGCTTAAAAACAAAAACCTCCCAAACATCTGACCAGATGAGTAACCTGGAGTTATACAGCTTTATCTGAAGGCACTTAAAAGGCCTCAAGATATACCTTAAAACTCCAGAGTTAAAAAAAATCCCTTTAACTTTAGTCACTATACAAGTTGTTCATATAAAACAACTTCTAATGTCTGAAAGGGACCTTGGATCCTGAAAAGAAGCTTTGTTTCCTTAAAGCTCCCTTCTCTATTAACATTTCTAATGTAATTATATTCATAGAGCAAGCACTGGTATATCTGTAGTCAGAAGCCTCAAATTTTAGCTAGACACCAATTATTCCTTTACCAGTTCATTCTTTTCATGTAACTGGTGGAGGCCTGAAAATTAGGTCCTATGTTTACATTACTTATCCTAAGATGCAGATTAGAGTTTAGAGAAATGATCAAATATTCCTAACAATAACTTCCAAAATAAAAGCTAACACTGATAGGATGTTCCTTTTCTAAAGCCATTGTGTCCTAAATCAATTTACATGCACCAGCTCATGTAATGCCCAAAACAAATTTATGCAGCCAAAAAATTAAACTCACCAAGTTGAGAACCTTGTCCAAGGCCAGAGCAAGAAAACCCACAAACTAGAACCCGAACCAAGATCTACCCAACTGCAGAACACTCACACCTTTAACTACTATCATGTCACCATCTGGCATATCTTGATTTAACATGGCACCCCACTCCAGTACTCTTGCCTGGAAAATCCCATGGATGGAGGAGCCTGGTAGGTTGCGGTCCATTGGGTCGCTAAGAGTAGGACACGACTGAGCAACTTCACTTTCGCTTTTCACTTTCATGCATTGGAGAAGGAAATGGCAACCCACTCCAGTATTCTTGCCTGGAGAATCCCAGGGATGGGGGAGCCTGGTGGGCTGCCGTCTACGGGGTCACACAGAGTCGAACACGACTGAAGTGACTTAGCAGCAGCAGCAATAAAAATAAATATACTAGAATGTAAGATAGATTGCTGAAATGATGTGGTAATTTCTTTTATGTATTATAATTAGAAAGGATAAAACAGTTTTAATATTTAGCAGGTTTCAGATTTTCAACAATCTGATTTTTAACTTAAAACATATAAAATCAAGTAATCTGACTTTTAAATGACAAAAGTTAAAAATCAGATGTCATACTTTCTAAGATAATATCTAAATTTCAGGTCTAAGGGTGAATCACTCAAAAAATGGTATTGATGATCTCTGTATTACAAGTGGTACCAGTGGCCCCAGTGCTAGTCAGGTTTCAAGTATCTGAAATCATCAAAGATAAATGGAAAATGATTTAGCATTTCAAGAGAGAGAATTTTTACCCCAATACAAAATAACAAGTTTATAACAAATAAAATATCAGTTGTTGGCATTTGATAGCTTTTATTCTGAATTTAGTGTTCCATGGTATTTTTTATAAATGTAATCTTTTTCCACGCCCCAAATGCAGAAAGAAAGTTTTCCTTTCTTCCCAGAGAAAGGAAGTCTTTTATCTGGAACTGGCTATATTAAGTCAAGAAATTCTGGACAACAGAAGAAGAAAAAAGTCTATATTCCTCTTCTATGGCCTAAAAGTTACCATTAACTGAAAAATCTAGAAGCAGATAATTTTAGTAAATAAAATAACTTAAATGCTTCTTGTGTTATAATAGAAGTACCATGACAAAATTTCACTTTAAACAGCATTCATAATTTATCTGTCTTACATAATAGGAATGGGAAAAGAAGACAATGGGAAAAATCTAGAAGCTAGATCTGACTATATTCAATTTTTAAATTCCAGTTAGAAACCATATTTTATATAATTATAAAACAGAAAGTAATCCCTGAAAAGCCTGAAAGTGAAATACAACAAATTAACCTGTTTATCAAGTTGGTGACATAACCACACAAAGATCTATCCCAAGGGATTTTAAAACACTGTAATCTGACTGGACTGTATATCTCTGGAAAGATATATCCTAAGGGCAAAAACAAACAAACAAACTCACTTTCCAGTAATCACATTGTTCTGCCATTCTAAACTGCTGTGTGTGTATGTGGGGCAAAGCATGATACTTACATTGTGTATTAGTGGAAACTGAGATTTGGGGCATGGGGAAAGATTACATTTATAAAAATATCATGGAGCACTAAATTCAAAACAAAAATTATCAAATATCAACTGATATTTTATTTTTTATAAACTTTTTATTCTGTATTGGGGTAAAGCCAATTGACAATGCTGCAACAGTTTCAGGTGAACAGTGAAAGGACTCAGCCATACATATGCATGTATCCATTCTCCCCCAAAATCCCTTCTCATCCAGGCTGCCACATAGTATCAACAACTGGTATTTTGAAAAAGGAAAAAAAGAGGAAAGGATGAAACCATTTTTTAGTTCTATTCACGGAAATGGTCTACAACCAAACACTTCTAAACACCCAAACCATGGTCTCTAAATAGCATTTCCCACTAAAAGAAATCAGTTTTGAAGAAATGAGTTAAGTCCAGGTTTGGAGCAGGAAATATACAAAATGATCCGGGAATATCTTGTCACACTAGAAAGCAACAAATCAAGCAATGCAAGTCAGGAAACAACTGATAAGGAGTAAAAAGGCTTTGGAGCTAACAGCCAAATGTGGGGCCATTTTTAAATGTCAACATTAATGACCAAAAGAGACTGAAACATATCAAACAGGTATAAAACCCTAAGTACACAATAATAATGACTCTTCATGGCTCAGCTCTAGAGGTTGCTAAGTTACCAAGCCATTATCTTGAAAAAACTAGTAAGTAAGGGGGAAAAAAGCAAGCACTGATTTTGCTTTTCCTATTCAAATTGTTACCTTAGGGGACCCACATAATTAATGAGGGTGAGTATTACAGAAAATAAATTAAGCAGTGATAGAATCTAAGCCTGTTCTTCTCGAAGTGTGGTCTGAGAACTTCTGAAGTTCTTAGATTCTTTCAAGGAGCAAGTAAAGGCTTTTTCCCTTCAATTATGTATCTGTGGGAGGCCAGATTTTCTTCAGTTGTCAACCAAAACAATTTATCACAACAAATTAAATGCAGAAGTAACTATAAGGGAAATAGATGGGAAACAGTGGAAACAGTGTCAGACTTTATTTTGGGGGGCTCCAAAATCACTGCAGATGGTGATTGCAGCCATGAAATTAAAAGATGTTTACTCCTTGGAAGAAAAGTTATGACCAACCTAGATAGCATATTCAAAGGCAGAGACATTACTTTGCCAACAAAGGTCTGTCTAGTCAAGGCTATGGTTTTTCCTGTGGTCATGTACGGATGTGAGAGTTGGACTGTGAAGAAGGCTGAGCGCCGAAGAATTGATGCTTCTGAACTGTGGTGTTGGAGAAGCCTCTTGAGAGTCCCTTGGACTGCAAGGAGATCCAACCAGTCCATTCTGAAGGAGATCAGCCCTGGGATTTCTTTGGAAGGAATGATGCTAAAGCTGAAACTCCAGTACTTTGGCCACTTCATGCGAAGAGTTGACTCACTGGAAAAGACTCTGATGCTGGGAGGGATTGGGGGCAGGAGGAGAAGCAGACTACAGAGGATGAGATGGCTGGATGGCATCACTGACTCAATGGACGTGAATCTGAGTGAACTCCAGGAGTTGGTGATGGACAGGGAGGCCTGGCGTGCTGCGATTCATGGGGTCGCAAGGAGTCGGACACGACTGAGCGACTGAATTGAACTGAACTGGACTATAAGAAATCAGTTGTCTTCTATCACCAAAGAGATTTGTTAAATGTTAATACCATTTAAAAAAGTGGAAAGTTATTTTTCATAATCATGTTACATACATCAGCAGGATTTGTTATTGCTATTCTAAAATTAGTTAATAACATTAAAAAATACTCTATTTTAATTTCTAGTATGGTAAATCTCAATAGAAACTATACAAACAGAAACTCTCTGGGGCCTTGAACAGCTGCCTAACAATACACAGACAAGCAGACATTATGTAACTCTTAAGGAAAGTACCTAGTACTTTATTATAAAGTATGACTTCCCTGGTGGCTCAGAGGGTAAAGCGTCTGTCTACAATGCGGGAGACCCGGGTTTGATCCCTGGGTTGGGAAGATCCCCTGGAGAAGGAAATGGCAATCCACTCCAGGACTATTGCCTGGAAAATCCCACGGACAGAGGAGCCTGGTAGGCTACAGCCCATGGGGTTGCAAAGAGTCGGACACGACTGAGCGACTTCACTATGGTCACTATACTTGCAATGGATCTAATCGCTAATTTACACAGAATATGGGGGGGGGGGTGTCATCTAATAGTAGAACATGGAGACATAATTTCCAAAATCCAACAGTAAGAACTCAACACAATGATAAATTTCATTAAGTGTATAATATGAGGAAAAGAGAATCTATGAATTAGAAAGACAAACATCAACCAAGTGCAGTGTATGGACCTTATCTTGATCAAATGGAATGGTTTCATTAAAATTCAAAGGGAGCCCATTTTTTCTATTTCCCCTCTGTTTTGTTGTATTTGGAGTTTTTCATAACAAAAAATTAAATCCGTATCTATTTCCTTCCTCACTACCACTAAAAAGAAAAAGGGCATTCTAAAACTCTCTTTAGTTGCTAAGTCATGTCTGACTCTTGCAACCCCATGGAGCCTGCCAGGCTCCTCTGTCCATGGGGTTCTCCAGGCAAGAATACTGGAGTGGGCTGCCATTTTCTTCTCCATTCTAAAACTGTCCATATGAAAATAGGAGTTCAGAGAAAATGAAAGTCGTTCAGTCCTGTCCGACTCTTTGTGATCCCATGGACTACGTAGTTCATGGAATTCTCCAGGCCAGAATACTGGAGTGGGTAGCCTTTCCCTTCTCCAAGGGATCTTTCCAACCCAGGGATCAAACCCAGGTCTCCGGCATCACAGGCAGATTCTTTACCAGCTGACCCACAAGGGAAGCCCAAGAATACTGGTGTAGGTAGCCTATCCCTCCTCCCGTGGATCTTCCCAACCTAGCAATCGAACTAGGATCTCCTGCATTGCAGGTGGATTCTTTACCAACTGAGCTATTAGGGAAGACCCTAATATGAGGGTTCAGAGAAGCAAACAGAAAAATCCTAGCAAAGACAATCAGAAGAGCTCTAAAAAAACCTGCATTGCTACAGAGTGATAAACAGTTCCCTCGATCCTCTATAATTAGGGTGAGGATATAATTTATGGCCCAAACCAGGACATTTTTGAGAGTGAAAAGGGTGCCATTACTAATTACTTGGGAGACATAAATCAGGAGAGTCCCAGGGAAACAAGACACAGTCACTCTATCCATAAAATATTAAATTAAAAAAAAATCATTTTTCACAGTAGATATTCAACTCAATCCTCTGGGTTAACTATTTTCCAAAGAACCATATTCCTAGTATTACAGAGTTCAGAAGAGCTAAGGTATTCTATACAAAAAAATTATGTTTCATCCTTCCTGCCTGACACAGTTGTATCATAAAGTGAGATATGTTTACTTTTCCTCTTGTTGCTTAGTATATTCTACAAACATCCAGCCATTCCTTTTCATACCAACTGTGCATGATAAATGATGAAAGGAAAGCTACACTTACCCAGAGCCTTGCTTTTCTAAAAATACATGTCTTCCCATGGACCTCCACATAAGACCTAATCAGGCTCCTACTCAATTTATGAATGGATACCTTACAAGTAGCAACACTTCAAATCTTAATGGCCTAAGGGTAAAGTAAGGAAGAAAAAGCAAAAATATTTCATCTGGCCTAGGCTCCAAACAGCACTGGCATTATTATCACCTACTTAATCTAAAGCGGTATGGCTATAGTAACTGCAGAGTTTCATACAGGATGTTGGCATAATTTTTTAAAAAAAGAATCTTTAGCAAATATCTGGTTTTAATATTGCTTATATAATATATGCCACCAAGAAATGAGTACCTTTAAGCTCTAAATACTTTATCCCATTTAATCAGTTTTTAAAATATTTGTAAGTTTTTCCAATGAAAGTAGTTTAAATACGAAAATATGCAACAATATGGTACAATTTGTTGTTGTTTAGTTGCTAGTAGTCTGACTCTTTGCAACCCCATGCCATGCTTAGCCTGCCAATCTCCTCTGTCCGTGGGGTTTTCCAGGCAATACTGGAGTGGGATGCCATTTCTTTCTCCAGGGATTGAACCTGCATCTTCTGCTTGAAAGATGAATTCTTCACCACGGAGCCCTATAATTTAGCCCCATCCTAAAATGTGCACTGACATGATTTCAACCTTTTATTCTGTTCTATTATTGAGTTATAACATTAAAGTTTCAATTGCCATAAATGAGTCTAAGAATAAAAATAATTAAAAACAGATTTCAAAAATTTAGACTTCTACAATTTCTTCAAATCTGTTTTCTGTTATTGTTGTTTTCTTAAAGTCATTTCACCTTATATTTTCCAGACTGTGGGCATAAAGACATTTAACTTGCATGGTTATAGCAGACCGCACCACAGAAATCAAGAAAATAAAAGTTTATGTCATCCAACAATCTAATGCTACAGCATGCAATCTAAATGTTCAGCATGCAATCAATCACAGTGCCTCAAAAGTCTTTCTCTTGATTTTACTTTAGGTGATTAAACACCTTTGTTTTTAGAAAATATAGGTTTTTTTTTAAAAAAGTACCTTTTAGATTCTATCCCAATGTTACCATATTAAACATTTATTTTTAAATTAATCATATGTAACTGTGGCTCTTCCATTTCTACCTGGTTTCTCTTATAAAATAAGTCAATTCTTAACAGCCTACATCAATGAAGGAAAATGTAACATACAGGCAAAGTAATTGTCAACAGGTCCTTCCAGGTTATTCCTCAGAAAAAAAACATTCCTTTGATATCAAGAATGCCTGAACAGTTGATTATTAACTGCAGATCATCCTCTTTCACAGAGCTGTGAGAGAAAACAAATTTTATGTGTTGAGGAATACAGAGGTTGGTGGAAGGAAACAGAATTTTTCAACACAGGCCAAAGATCATAACAGGACAGAAATAAAAAACCCACAAAGACAGGGGGACCAAAAAAAAAAAAAAACCAAACCAAAACAAAACAACCTTAAACAAAATGACAAACAATGGGTTCGAATATAAAACCAGGAGATCCATATGGACATACACCAAAATTAACAAGTTAATATTATTAAATATGCTAACACTATACTGGAACATCCTAACTAGATCATAATTTCTAAGAATTATGAAATAATCCTCTTACTATATTCAGCAGTGCAGATGCCTTAATTAGACTACTAGGTTTTATTTGAGTCTTCACATTTCAGGACTGAGGATGAGAAAATTTCACCATCAGAAAACAATAACATTTCTTATGGGGGGAATTGTACGGAAAAAACAAGGCTTGCAGAACATAAATTAGCAGCTTGAAGAAAAGAGCTCTGAAGGATGAAAAAAAATCTATATTCAAACAATTCCACTTCCACTAAGGTAAAGGGGTTTCATCAAGGTTTAATTTTTTTAACCTTACTATTATCATGCATCTGAGTTATACAAGTTAGTAATTCCCAATTCAAACTCCAAATATTATCTACAGAAGAAATTCTTTTCTTTCTTCAAGCTAATATGGTGGCATCTGGTGCTAATAGTGACTGTGTTATCAACCAATGAAACACAAGTATGCTTAAAAACATTTCTTTTTTCCCCAGAAGGCTAAGAACTGGAATGGTTTATCAAGAAAGAGAATAGAAGATACTTTAGTTATGAAATCTCTTTTGCTATGGACTTTTGAGAATTGGACAACTGTTTGAGAATAGGACAAATAAGTTTTGTATTTAAGTACATAAAAAAACAAGCACACAATCTAATCATAATAAAAATCATATTTGCCAACCCAATTTTTCCCCTTTGTCCTATTTTATTTTTTTTGCTAGGGAGAGGCGTTGTGGGATAATAGCAGGAAATAAGGTGGAGCAGCTGCACAGACAAGAGGTACAGCACTGCATTCTACCTCCATTCTAGCCGACTGCTGGCTATGGCTTACTGCAAATGGGATGAGCTGTTTGGGGAGCCAGATAGTTATCAACACCTGTGGGATCAAATCGTGCCTCCTCCCCACTTTTGCCTGAACTTTTTAGGGACCCTGGCAAGATTCAGGTAATAGGAGTACTAGAAGCCAGGATGACACGCTTTCTAATTACTTGGAAAGTGGTGTGCACATTCCTGTGTGTGTGTGCATGCACATGTATATGCACAAAGGATGTTTACTCTAGTGCTAGCCAGGTTAGTCTTAGGACACGTAGAGAAAACTGTCTGAAATGGAGGCCAGAGTTTGAACTAGACTGCTTCTATTTTAGTCACACAAATCCATGGAAATAATCCATGTGAATGAACTTTAAAGAGAAGAAATGACTACCCTAAATTTCTATAATAATATAAAATGCAGCCCACTAAATCTCATGTTAATGTTGTTACTATTTCATGAAAAATAGTCTAATGGCAATAATTAGTCACTCAAATTTCCTTTTTCAGGTCAAAATATATCATTACTGCCAAGACCACTGTGCATAAAAATATAATGTTAAGTGGGTAACACATTTATATTTCTTTTACTAAGGGAGAAGACACAAAACTTGGTCAGGCTTGCTTACTATTAAAATGTGCATTAAAGGTATTTTTAATTATTCTATTGAGTTGAAACACCTCTTCTTTGCTAACAGCCACAAGCTCTGAATCCGTAAGAAAAAAAATTAACACTCCAGTTTCCTTTGTTATCGCCTGCAGTTTGGATATAAGGGAAAACTCTAAGGCTGGTTTAATAACATTGCAATGCAGGTGGTATCTCAATCCAGGCAACAGATGTACTCTTAGAAAACTGAGTTCAAATCAATTATGTCTAAAAATCATATTCTTGGAAAATATATTAAGCATTTAAAAGAATATATATATATATTTTTAAATGTAGGAATCCTTTTGCAATCAAAATAATTGCTGTGTAACTTGTCTGTAAATGCAATTCTTCAATATTTTGGTTTTTTAAAAACAACTGGCCCAAAAATTCAACCAAACAAAAAGAACAGGCACACATGCACTGTTCAACATTTTAAAAGTAACTATAAATACTGTTTAGGACATTGATCCTTTTAAAATTTTAATGCAAACTTACACAAACTTTGAAGTAGTTCATTATGATTTTGCATAAAGGAATAATGTCAGATCTCTTCCAACTCTGTGATTCATATTAATTCTAATAAGCTAGATGCAACCACCCCACTTGCAGCTGGGAGCTGAGCACTTACGTATCAAACAAGGTTGTGCCTAACCTAAAAGGGAGGTTGGGTAATCTCTAGGGAATATCAGGTTGTCCAGGAAGTAGCGATGAGACTGAAATAATAATCAGCCTTTCTTTAATTAACATTTTACATGATGGCAACCCAACACTTGAATGCTGAAGGGTGCTCTTCATAATACTGATATAAAATTGCAGCTAACAATATGTAACTATTTTACAAAGGGAAACAAATTATTCTACTATTCTGGTCTAACCCAATAATCAAATATGGACAATCAAATATTGAAATATAAAGGTTTTATTCAGATACAATATTCTTTCCTATTTTTAAATGAGAATTCAACATTCAGATGCTCTAGAACTGGTCTACTGGGGAGGTGATTTGAATTTAGGGGGTAGAGCACAGGGATTTATTTTTTTAATCTATACAAAGCTTTAAGATTTCATTTTTCCTTGGAGGAAGGGATGGGTTCCTACCAGATATTCAGGGATATACTAAATTTTGGGTTACCATTATATGGTTGGCACAAATTCAATGCTTGAGTAGCAACTATAAATGTTTTCTTTAACTGTAAGCCAAACTGAATCATCTCCCAGGGAAAAGAACCTCCTCCTCCTGCCTTTCCCACCTCCTGCCCCTCCCCCACCAGCACTGCCTCCCTGCTGTGCAAAGAGCCCTTTGTCCTGCCCTGCACTTATCTAGCTGTTTGGCCATATTGACAGGCCAACTAGAGGCATAATAAGCGAGTCAGTTTGCCATAAGCAGCTGGCAATTTGAAACAAAAATCTTCCTTTTCTACTCAGACCAAGTCCTGCTGCAGGCATCTCTGGCTCCTCCCATCCTTCCATCTATTTTTCAAACAGCACAGCAAGGAATTCTGCATTTTCCCTCAACTAGGTAACACATCAGAAACTTGACTCCCCAGACAGAAACACTGAGTAAAGTCCTACATCTACTGCTTTTTCTGTGACTCGTAACACAGGCCAAGGAGTATCCTCAGCTCTAGGTGTATATACATGACTAACACAGCTCAGGAAATGATTACTACTTCAATCTGCCATCAAAACTCCTGAGAATGTTCATACTTCAAGGGAAGGCAGAAGAGCACAGATACCGGTAAGATCATTATCAAGTCACATATATCAGATAAAGACATCCAATAATCTTAGTGTTTTAAAAATACTAAGACATTATTCCAATATGCAAAAAATTCCTTATCCCTGTCTTTATGTCAAAGATACTTAAAGTGACCCTTACATCTCTCCCTGAGGTATTCAGCAAACAAAATCAATATGATGGAAAAACTGAGTGAGGCAGGATGGGATTACAAATTCCTTGCTTGGTAAGAGCGGATATAAAGTAGACAGAGATTCTGCTTCATTGTTCCTTTTATCTCTTGTACTTCTCTTCAAAAATGTTAGGAGTTTAATATATTGTCAGAATAAGAATTCTCTAAAGCAATGCTTTCCAACACACTGACCCCCTCACCAAGCTATGGGGTATCTACTCAATTCAGAATGAATATACAGCAGAACATTTTTCATAAGACTAACTGATTAAACAAAATGTGTACTGAGAAATTAAAGAAATGATAATCTATCAACCTCTCATGAACTACCCTGCATCTTCACCACAAGAGACATCACTGCTTCAACAGAAAGGTTAAAAATGCCATTTCATCACATACTTTGGAATTTTTGGCAGCAAGTAATGGTGTCAATCGTTATTTATCATAGGTACATTACACTTTGAGGAATGACTGAATTTTTTTCTTTTTACAAATAACCGCCAGTTGTATTACTAAATATATAATATCTCATAATTTTGCAGGGTTGAAGTTTCATTTGTCCTAAATAACAAAAAATAAGAAAACTTTATTCATAATCCACTTTTTCACTGGTAAGATGTATCCAACAATCACTGATTGTCTTTAGCTTCTGCCCAACATTTCATAAATTAAGTGAATATGAAGAGGATAACGTAAAAGTGGTTGTCTGCACATATGCATTTTGAACAATATTATTTTCCTGTCCAAAGGGAAAAAATGAAGTGGCCATCCTCCTCCAGAAAGGCCAAAATAAGTCCCCGAAGTATGTACATTTCTGGACACAAAACACTATCAGAAGACAGTAAAAATTTCAAGCATGCTGGTAAAATAAATTCTATGAAAAGGCCTTCTATGCTCTTAAGGAAATGATCTTACGTTAAGATCGCAAAGGGGTTCCAAACAGGAAATGCAAGTTAAAAGCAATTATTTTATAAGGTAGCTTTCATATTATATAAAAGACAACTTACAGACATTTGTATCTATGTTAAACAGCCAGTATGAGTGACACCATACTTATCTGATATGGCATCTTTTATATGTGATAGTAATAAGAATTAGAACCACCTAAAATGTTATCCATTAAAGGTTCTGTTTCATTATTCCCCTTGCAACACTGAAAGACAATGCAAGTTAACATTTGTGAATGACAAAACTCATTTCCATTCTTTCTGGTTCCCGCCACAAACGCCAGAGTCATACTACACATTATAGATGACTGGGTTCATTTACACAAAACCAAACATACTAAAATTCTGAAGGAAAAAAAAATATATATATATAGGATGCCTGAGTCTTAGGGGGAGACAATAACAGGTATCTATCTGATAAGTATCGGATGTAACTGATGGTATATTGGGCTGGTGATTCTCCTTCAAGTACTTCCATATTTAACAAACTGTTCTGCTTAATCAGAGATCTTCCTAAACTGTGGGAACCGTGGAAGAAAGACTACATAAGGGGCCTAGATGCTATCATCTCAAGTATCCTGTATACTAGATTTATTCAATTTCTGAGTATTCCTTCTAGTCTGTCATATTTCAAATGGATCACTGTCAAACATAGATCCTTGTGATCTTAGACAACTATACTCAACACATATTATAAATCAATATCACAGGTCAAATTCTAAAGAAATAATCTAATTTGGAGAAATCTATTACTAATACAGAAAATAAGAAAATACTTGATATTTATACATAGAAATCGTTCTGCAAAGGACAGTTGTTTCTAGAGTTTAAGACCCTAAATATAGTAAAATGTTTAGCAAAACATCTGTTCAATAAGGTAACTATGGTCTAACAACTGGAAGGAAGAAGACGTACAAGTAAAGTATTAAAATTGATTTAATGATTAAAAAGATGGAGGAAAACATGCCAGCTGCAGAAAAATCAACTGATATTTTCTCCATTCTGGTTCTCATGAAGATCCTTAAATTCTTATTACCTTGGTTTTAAAAGGATTGAAAAATTAAAACTCGAATGGAACTTCTGGTCCTATCCAAGCAAAATCCCCAGATTAAAACAAAAAATCTGCCACAAAAACCAAACATAAAAGTCTTTAACTACGATTCAGTTTCCAAATGCTGATATCCATAAATGGGTAGAAGGTTATGAATTGCTAATTCTCATTTCCCCACCAATAAAATGCAAACCAGCACAGCAGTGAAAATTCCCAGGAAAGCAAGGTTTCCGTCTTAGCCCTGAAGCAGCCATTGCCTAAGTGCAGCTCCCTGCAGCCAACAGCATTAATGGACGCTGCACTGCTGTCCTTCCCTGGAGACAGCAGCCAGCACTACTCAAGCTCCTCACGTAGCAACCAGAGCTCCAGAGCCAGCAGCTGCTGCTGCCTTGTATACTCACCCCTGTGATCCAGCCCAAAGGAACAACCTTCTTACCCCACCCCCACTCCTTACACATTCTTTTTTTTTTTTTTTGGACCAGTGCTCCATGCCAGAAGGGCTGGAATTATGCCTTTAGAAAGAAACAATCCTAAGGTCACCCTTTTAGTTTTAACTGTGGCTTTTTATTAGAAAAACCAACATTTACCAAATTCCAAATATACACTTAATAAGGCACCAATTTAGGAGTGAAGATTAACCTTTAGTCTTTAAAAGGCCTATTTGCTAAACATTCTCTTTACAGTCAAATTTAAATTTGCAGTTAAAGACAGAAGCTTGTGTTGTGTCCTATGAAAGGACATAATCATTTTTCTACACAGTGACATCTTCAGTAAACCTTTAAAGATTCTAATCCCATAACGAGTCAGAATTTTTGGCTACAGAAGAAAACTAATGATCCTCCTGAAAAAACTGGTAGAAATCTAATAAAAAAATTTCTTGTCCTCCAACAGGCCCAGAAACCTCTGAAAAGGTGAGGTTTACTATCTCAGATTCCACACACCTCAAATTACCACTTATAATTTTCCTCTCAGAGTGACCTACAAACATTGATATAAAACTAATCAAGAAAATTTCCCAAATAGGGGGTACATAATTCTCTTGAAAAGCTCAGGACACTCAACTCAGCTGGATCCACCCTAATCACAGTATTGCTATGTAATATGTAACATCTGCCCAACAAAAATGTTAATATGACCTTGGTCATAAATATGTCATTAAATGCAACTCGTTTCATCAAGAGATAAAGGAAATTTGCAGAGGACCTGGGGATTCTTTTAGTACTATGAGAACGGGGAAAACTGGAAAAATAAACTAAGTATAGACAAAGCCCAATGCAACCCAGAGGTCTGGGCAAGAAATGAGTTAGTGGTGAACACATTGCACAAGTAACATGAGAAAGCAGAAAATGCAGGTCATACACGCAACCCTGACCCAGACCAGCAGAGCTGGCTGCAGCATCAGTATCCAAGGGAAAGACCAGTTATTCCCAAGAAGTGAGAGGAGCAAAGGAGCTCTGTAGAATAAATTAGCATAGAAGGGGCTTTCCCAACAGAAACTTTCCCTCTCACGCGATTCACCTACTTAAAAACCAGGGCTTTTTCTCATCACCATTCACTTCGCATCCCTGGCTTCCACGCAGAGGGAAAGAGAATTCATAAAGGCTACATTTTTCTGCCTTTAAAGACGTTCGCAAATGATCGCTCTCCACGCCCAAGGCAGGGAAAACGACACAATCTGGCTCAACTCCAAGCTAGAACCCTACAAATCCAGTGAGGCCATCTCAGATATACTGGGGCTTACGCCACTGAGAGCCCAAGAATGCGAGGTGGGGGTGGCGAAGGTAATGTCCTTAGTGTGGGAAACGAAGCAATCATCTGGAATGGGGACCCCAGGACGAGGGGGAAGGCGTCCAGGAACATTTGGGGGTAGGGTGGGGAGATCGAAGCCCCCCCCAGAAGGATCAGAGTTGTCACAAGGCCGCGCGAATGGGGGTGGGGGTGAGGTTTGGGGAGGGGAAAAAAAGTGTGCCTGTGTATTTTGAGAGGAGAGCAGTGAGAGGCCTATCCTCAAGTAAAAGGTAAACGTGGAGTAGGCAGTTCCCAGGAAAGGGGGTGAAGAGGCGTGGGGGGAGGGGAAGCGTCCTGACCCAGGAAAGACGTGAAAAGGGTAGTGGGGTCGACGAGATTACGGATGGGGCCTCTCCGCCTGGGAAAGGGGTGCAACGGTGTGTGGGGGGCGGCGAGGGGGATGAGAAGGGGCAGCATCCTCCTACTGAGAGCCTGGGGAGGGCCAGGCCCACGTCCCGAGAGCAAGCGCGGGGAGACGGAGGAGGTGACCCTTCCCTCCCCCGGGGCCCGGTCGTGAGGGTAGGTCTCTCTTTTCTGTTGGACCCTTACCTTGTCCCAGGCCTGGGCCCGGGCTGCGGCGCACGGCACTCCCGGGAGGCAGCAGGACTCGAGTTAGGCCCAACGCGGCGCCACGGCGTTTCCTGGCCGGGAATGGCCCGTGCCCGTGAGGTGGGGGTGGGGGGCAGAAAGGCGGAGCGAGCCAAAGGCGGGGAGGGGGAAGGGCCAGGGAAGGAGGGAGGGCCGGCACTACAGTGTTGGCGGACTGGCGGGACTGGGGCTGCGTGAGTCTCTGAGCGCAGGCGGGCGGCGGCCGCCCCTCCCCCGGCGGCGGCGGCGGCGGCGGTAGCAGCTCACTCAGCCCGCTGCCCGAGCGGAAACGCCACTGACCGCACGGGGATTCCCAGCGCCGGCGCCAGGGGCACCCGGGACACGCCCCCTCCCGCCGCGCCATTGGCCCCTCCGCCCACCGCCCCGCACCCATTGGCCAACTCGCTGCCAATCAGCGGAAGCCGCCGGGGCCACCTAGAGAAGAGGCTGTGCTCTGGGGCTCCGGCTCCTCAGAGAGCCTCGGCTAGGTAGGGGAGCGGAACTCTGGTGGGAGGGGGTCCGGCGGATTGGTGGGGGGATGGGTGGCTGAGGTCGTCTGGCCGGTATCTGGGGGTCGCCTTCCCCGGTGGGAAGACGGGAGCATAGCGTTTGTTACGCTGAAAGGGAAAGAGGTGGTCAGAGGCAGGCGAGAGTGCGGCCCCCCTTGCGGCAACCGAAGGGGGAGGGAGAAGGGAGCGGAAAAGGCTCGAATCCGGACGGAGCCATTGCTCCTGCAGAGGGAGGAGCGCTTCCGGCTCTTGTCTTGTCACTGATTGGTTGCTGCTCCTCCCGCCGTGTGTGAAAACACAAATGGCGGGTTTTGGTTGGAGTAAAGCGCCTGTCAGTTACAGCCTCGGGAGTGCGCAGCCGCCTAGGGACTCTCGCTTTGCCCACTGGGTGGGTGCTTAGGTAGGTAGGGTGGAGAGAGACTTGGATGAGCAGGCGCGGTCGGCCTCCCACGGGGAGGTAGGGGTGGGGGTGGGAAGGGAGGGTCAGTGAAAGTGGCTTCGCGCGGGCGTCCTACCACCCTCCCCTTCCTTCGGGGGAGTCGGTTTACCCGCCGCCTGCTTGGCTTCGGCATCTGATTGGCTGCTGAAGCTCAGGGAACGGCCCCTTGTTATTGGCTCGGGTCCCAAATGAGCGAAACCACTGCGCGGGTCGGCGGGGAGGCGGTCGTTGGTACGGTCCTCCCCGAGACCCAGCGCCGCAGTGTCTGGCCCCGGGCCCCTGCGCAACGTGGCAGGAAGCGCGCGCTGGAGGTGGGGGCGGACTGCCGGGCCGAGGATTCTGGGTGGTGGCGATTTCGGCTCCGCCCTGGGCGCCCGCTGCCTGAAGGACAAGACTAGCCCGACCTGCTCCTGGACCCGTGGGGCTGAAGGGAGGAGTGGGGGTCGGTGCCGCTGGCTTGTGGGTGGGAGGTGCATGTTCTCCAAAAATCGGCGCGAGCTGCAATCCTGAGGTGGCTGCAGTGGAGGAGGCGGAGAGAAGGCCGCACCCTTCTCAGCAGGGGGAGGGGAGTGCCGCAATACCTTTATGGGAGTTCTCTGCTGCCTCCTGCCTCCTAAGGACCGCCCTGGGCCTAGAAGAATCCCTCCCTCCCCCGCGATCTCGTCATCGCCTCCATGTCGAGTCTCTCCTCGATTATGGGCGGGATTCTTTTGCCCAGGCTTAACCTTAATCCTGGGCGTTGTCCTGCAGTGGATCCAGCAGGTATAAGATTTAGAGGACGAACCCAATTTCTTTATCTTCCCACAGACTTGAGTTTGTGTCACAAAATAATTATAATGGGGTGGTGGAGTGAAATGAAGTCCAGGCAACACCTGGGACTGATTTTATGCAGCGAGACTGCGTGTTACTACTTAACATCCTTTTGTTGCATTTTTTCCAGGAGATTGAGAGAGAGGTTAAAAGCTTGATCTCCTGAGTTTTATACTCTCCCCGTTTGAGACAGTTGAGAAATAGGTTAAAGGCATGATCTCTTGAGTTCCCCATTTGAGACCGTTGCTACACCGCCAAAACAGAGCGTCTTAGATTAGATCTTAAAAATTTAATTCCCCACCCTTGCATTCTCAGAGTCAGGCCTTTTAGCAACTCTCACTCATACTTTCAGCCCATTTTCTGTTTGTTATACTTGCTCAGCCTGTCCCAGTCATACCATTGGCTTTCTCCTCTCCTGTTTTTGGTATCCCGGTGAGTCATGAAACTAGACAGGTTTCACCACCAATTAAGGCTACCTAGCTCGAGCATAGGCTTCACTCTTGCCCAGCAATGCGTTTATTCCTCTTTTATGGATATTCTTGAGTCTTTACCTTGATATTCATTTAATTTTTTAACCTCAGCTGGGATTCTACTGTCCCTCTTAGTAGTCCAGATGATCTTGACTACTGCTTTGCTGAGAACTGGACGTGAGGTTCAGCAGCATCTCTTTTATATCCTTAGAATACCTTTCAATCCATTTTCATTGATATGCTCATCAGTTAGTAATCAAGCTCAGTTGCCATAAGGCTAGTATCCTCCGAACTAGTATCTCTTGTGTCTGGTATCTGCTGATACAACTTTCATGTGTCCAGGACAGTTGTTCTCATACAAAGATACAGCATGGAAGTAACTGATCAACTCCTTTACTGGGTGGTAACTACTGACAGGATGAATTCCATCATCACAAACGTGATGTGAAAGGTCCCTCAGTGGACTAACCTCATCTTAACAGCCTTTTTGTTTGTGACAGTTTTCCACATACATAACCCAAACATTATTAGACCTCTTTGTAGGGTGGTTCCTCCTGGAATGCTACTCTTGATAGTCCTTACCCTTCCAGTAAAGACTGTTGAAACTCAAATATCATCTCCCCTATGATCTTGCCTTCTGTGGTCTGTGCTTTAAGCTAGAATCCCCTTTCTCTTGGTCCCATAGCAGGTTGAATCATAGCACTTCTCAGGTGGTTGTCAGTGCTTATTTAAGTTCTCTTAACTATTCTGAGCTTCTTGTTAAGTGTTGTACCTAAGTTCCTAGTATATTCCTTGATGGCTAGCCAACCTTAAACAGAGTGAGTGACTTGTAGATGTCTCTATAAGGCTTGATAGATTGTCCTCTGTTAATACTTCTTTGTGTGCTGGCCAGTGTTCTAGATTAGCACTGTCCAGTAGAAGATTCTGCAGTGATGGAAATGTTCTGTAGTGTGCTGATATGATGGCCACTAACCATATGTTATTCTTGAGCCCTGGACATGTGGCAGTTGTGACTGAAGAACTGAATTTTAAATTTTATATAATTTAAATTACTGCTGTAATTTAGTGAGGCTCTAGCTACAGACTCTGGATTGCAGAATACTTAATGTTCACTCACTCAGTCGTGTCCAACTCTTTGCGACCCCATGGACTGCCCCACACCAGGCTTCCCTGCCCTTCACTATCTCTGGGAGCTTGCCCAGACTCTTGTCCATTGAGTCGGTGATGCCATTCAACCATCTTGTCCTCTGTCATCTCCTTCTCCTGCCTTCAATCTTTATATGGACATTGATAATTTTCTCTTCATACAGAGCAGTAAGGAACCTCTGGCACATTTAAGTTCCTCCCACACCACCCCTGACTCCTGCCAGGTTGGTTGGTTGGTTGGTTGGTTGGTTGGTTGGTTGGCTGGCAGGTTTTAATACTGGATTGACCAAAAAGTTCATCTGGGCTTTTCGTATGATATGGAAAAACCCAAATGAACTTTTTGACCAACCCAATACCTATTTGTATGCTTCTCCTGCTCAGTTGCTCAGTGATGTCTGACTCTTTGCAACCTGGTGGACTATAGCCCACCAAGCTTTGCTATCCATGGGATTTTTCAGGCAAGGATACTGGAGCAGGTTGCCATTTCCTGACAGCTAAATCCAGAAAACCATTTCTAAAGATAAACCTGCCTTGAACAATGTTGAGACAGCAAGTATTGATGTGTTTTGTGTTTCAAAAAATAATACATAATGAATTTTAGGAAAGTGGGATTTCATTAAACCATAATGACAACAGAAGTTTAGTGAGGAATAGGACTTTAAAAGGGAAATGTTTTAACTTAAAATTTTTCCTTAAAATGTGAGATGTGGACTCCCAGTGTCACACCCAGAGATTCTGAATTCAGTTAAGATTGGTGGGGGGGGGGGCATTAGAATTCTGTGTCTTTTATATCCTTCCGATGTTGGTAGGCTGGAAATCACACTATAAATACAGTCCTGTGGGACTACAGTATGCCTGTCTTTAGTTTCAGAAGCTTATAGGTCAGATTGTTTTGTTTTTATTTTAGAAGGAATGTTAGACTATTTCAAGTAAATCTTTTTTTTTTTTTTTTTTTTTTTGAGAAAGACGTTTCCTTTTTTGTCTATTTTCCCACTACATGCATTCCTCAAGGATATGGATTTGTTTTTGATTCCTTGGTGCCTGAAGCTAGAGCTGAGTACTCAATAAATGTTGATTTTATTGACTTATATGTGAAATTGATTTTCAGATAAGAGTTTTAAGTCCACAGAAACAATGCTGCTTTTATGGAGAAACTTAACCCAAATTACCTAATATTCTATTCATAAAGGAAACTGATACCTCATGGTCTCTGAATACATTTGTTGGCCATTTAGCTCTTCCTTGGGTTTCCTGTACAAACCCTTGCACTTAGCCTCTTCCTGTGCTTGAATTCCTTAGACTGTTATTAACAATTTTTTAAACAAACCCACTACTTAGCTCCTTCTGAAGTAGAGCCATATTATTTCTTAAACTCCTAGGACAAAAACTGAGTAGAATGAAAACATACTTGCATGAGAGAATTGAAGATTTTGTAAATGCTCTTAATTTTTTAAAAGATTTATAAAATTTGAACATAAATTTTTCTATCATATTTTTTGTGTACAGAAGAGGTACGGTAAATTATGGTTTGCAACTATTAATACAAAATGTGATAGGGATCAGCATCAGGAGGGTAAGAGTAGTTTGTTTTAGGCAGCATGTGAGATTTTAATTCACCAAATATTGGAGGCACAGAGTCTTAACACTGGACCACCAGGGAAGTTCACAGGCCAACCTTAATTATAGAACACATCATTAGGTCATGTACCCAGAAGTCTGGTACTTTAGATTGCAGACTGAGAATTGTTGATTTAGTTACCTGATAGTGTACTACTTTATATTGGAGAATGTATTACTCCAGAAGACTTTCTTATCCATGACCCCCATGGAGTCTTGATGGAATGGGTGAGAAACTGGAATATTAGAGAACTGTTAATGGATGGAATAAAATATTTAGATTTATGTAGGCCACAGTTGAAGGTATACCAGTAAAGTATACCCTTACTGGTGACTAGAGAGACTATTTCTTCCTCTCTGATTATATCTAAAAGTCATGGTTACATTTAATAATCCTACTTTCCAGTTTTTTTCCTGGACCTTTGGTTTGTAGTAGTACTTGATTACCCTGTTTTCTAGTTTTTCGGGTTTTTGAAAAAGTTGTTTATACTGGGCTCTTCCTGCTGACAACAGTAACACATTTTCAGGTACATTTGTAGAACTAGTTATTTTACCAGCTAACTAAGCATGTCTAGCGAATGGATTCTGGTCAGTTCAGTCAACACTCTTTACAAACTTTTTTCTTTTTACTGACCTTCAGTCAAAATCTCATCCCATATGTTTTACTATAATAAGCAGTGGCAGCTTACTCTAGTGCTATAGGCAAAGCTAATGGAAACACAGGATAGAAGAAATGAACTAATAATATTGAGTTCCAGTTGTGTACTGGATAGTATGCTGAATTTTGGCCAGTGTATTAGGGTGGTTCTGATACATAAAACCTCATCTAACTGAGTAGGAAACTAAAGCTGTGAGACTGAACAACTTTCCTATAGACAGCAATTTATTAAGGGCCAGGGATCCAAACTCTGGTCTGACTTGCTTAGCTATTATTACCAATTTAGAGTACTGTCTTTTCTGATGGAAATAGTCTTTTAGAAAATTTAATCTAGGTGCACATACAGGATAGGCTGTATGGTTGAAGGCAGAGAGACCACTTTGGTTCTTTTATAGTAGTCCAAACAGGAAACGATAAGGGCTTATATACAGTGGTAGCAGTCAAGATGGAAAGACAAAGACTTGGACTAGCTAAATGTCAGTCACTGAAAAGAATAGTCTCAACAGATTCCTTTCTCAAGGAAGCCTTCCATGATGCCTTAACTCCAGTATATTGGGTTCCCCAACTGAATGGTGTCATAGCATTTCTCACAATTATAATTATTAATTGGGGTGTTTTCTGCATACTTCTTTAGCTTGCTCCTTCAGGGCATGACTTTGCTTGTTTATGGCTGTATCCCTGTTGCCTAAGTATATGGAGGTCTTCAGGGTCAAAACTGTTTTTGTAATACAGTTAAGTCCCTTACGTATGAACGTTCAAGTTGCAAACTTTCTCTCCATTCATGTAAGTTAGTTCACATGTCTTGTGTACATTGTCATGATGTAGGGGTTTTCTTTGAGGAGGCACTGGTACTCTTTGAGACACAGGATCCAAACGTAGACCAGTACATAGAGGTTGCAGCAACTGTTAATGCAATCCAATGCTATTGTGTCTTCTCTGATGAGAAAAAAAGAGCTACTACCCAGACATCACTGGATCAGGTATTCAAGAGGGTAGACAGAATTGAATCCAGCGAAGAACCAGAATCTGTGCTATTCAGATAGACTTGAATCCAGCAAGGAAACAGAACTTGTGCCATCCAGGTCAGGTATCACAGAAACTGCAGCTTACTTTCCATCTCCTATTGCTGATAACCTTCAACTCTACTATCTCCCACCTCCTCTCCTCCCTCCAGTCAGTAAGTCTTGCCTGTTCCCTTGATGCCAGCCCTTTATGCCAGCCTTTGCACTATATTATTGTACTTTTCAGGGTACTGAAAAAATGTTTATGTATTAATGTTTCTGTGAAAAGTATTATAAACCTGTTTCAGTATAATACAATATAGTCAATTGTGTTAGTTAGGTACCTGAAGAACCTAAGCTACTCCATCTTGTCAAAAAGAGAACTCCATTTTGTGAAGTTCCCAGAAAAAGACTTTGGAAATCACCCGACCTCACCCCACTATCCACGTGCCAATCAGACCTCAGACCAAAAACTCCTGACTTCAGGAATTTGTGGTTTGCCTGGGTAATAAGAACCAATCAGAAATCAACACACAACCCTTCAAAAGAGGGTGACCAATCAGATGTCCTCCAGCCTGGAAATCCCCTTTTACATGAATATACCCTATATAAGCAATGTAACCCAAAACTCGGGGCTCCTTCCCATAGCCACTGCGTTGGTAACGGTGTGAGCCCCAGCTTGAACTTGGTAATAAAGACTCTCTTGCTTTTGCATCGGACATCAGCTCCCTGGTGGTCATTGGGAGATTTCGAGACTTGGGCTTAACATTTGGGGGCTCGTCCAGGATCTCTCACCGGCTCCACGGGAGGACGGATCCGGAGAGTCATCTGCAGCCAGTAAGCTTTTTTCTTTCTTTTTCCTCGTTTCTGATAAGGCCTATTTTCTGAAACCGGTATATGACTCAGGCAGATGCGCCAACGGGTCGCTGGTGTGGGTCGTTGGGAGACGTCCCTGACCCCCTCGGAGGGGACGGAGTGCCCCTGTTCTCTGTAGACGATAGCAGGTCGCTCCTGCTGAACAGCTGGAGGCTGTCGTCTTACTTTCAGTTTTGCCTCTGAACTCCCGGAGGTATATTTCTTCTGTCTGTCTGTCTGGCTGTGTTAATTTACCAACATTTGATTGATCCAGGGACGATGGGGCAACGCCATTCTAGCCCCACGCCTCTATCCTTGATTACTGATCATTTCAAGGAGGTCAGAATGCGCACTCATGACCTCTGTGGAAGTCAAAAAGAATAAATTAATCACTTTTTGCAGTGCAGAATGGCCAACCTTGAATGTAGGATGGCCCTCAGAAGGCACCTTTGATTTGGAAACTGTACACCGAGTCCGAGATATCATCCGACCATGGATCGGACACCCTGACCAAGTTCCCTATATCATCATATGGGAAAATACTGTGTTGCCCCCCCTCTCCTTTGGTAAAACCTTTCTTTCCTCAACAGGGATTTTCCATCAATCAGGTGTTAGTGACCCGAAAGAGCCTGAAGAATCCCAAGGAGCCTGAACCAACGGCACCACTCTACCCTATTCTGCAGAAGGGAACAGAAGAAGAACTCCTCTTCCCTCCCCCTTACCAACCCCCCAAACCACCGCCTGCCCCCACCATCCCTCTACCCAGGGCCGAAACACAGGGAGGGGGGCCTGCACAAAATACACGCCGTCGGTGAGCCATGGCCCTGGAGGGGCCAGCAGACTCAACCGTTGCCCTCCCCTTACGAGTGGCCGGCCCCCCCGATGAGGAAGGAAACCAAACTCATCAATATTGGCCCTTCTCTACTAGTGACCTATATAACTGGAGATCCCAAAATGCCAAGTTCTCAGATAACCCTAGAGATTTAACCAATCTTCTAGAGACTGTGCTCTTCACCCACCAGCCCACCTGGGATGACTGCCAACAGCTGCTCCAGATTCTCTTTACCACAGAAGAGAGAGAATACAAAATGAGGCCTGAAAAAGGGTCCCAGGGGCAAATGGAGAACCCACCACTAATATAGATGAAATTAATGCCTCTTTTCCTTTATCACGACCTGACTGGGATTACAATACAGCGCAAGGTAAGGAGAGGCTCAGGGTCTACCGCCAGACTCTTGGTGGGGGGCGGGGGGGGGGGCGGCGGGGGCTTAAGGCAGCTGCACGGAAACCCACTAACCTAGCTAGAGTAGATGTTCAACAGGGCCCCACCAAGAGCCCAGCAGCCTTCCTGGAAAGGCTGATGGAAGCTTTTAGACAATACACCCCCATGGATCCAGAAGCAGAAGGCACCTAGGCCACCTTGATAATGCACTTTGTCAATCAGGTGGCCCCTGATATTAGAAAAAAGCTACAAAAACTAGACTACCTGGGTGAAAAGAGTAGCCAAGATTTAACGACTAGCAGAGAGAGTCTACAACACCCGAGAGACCCCCGAGGAAAAACAAGCCAAAGCAGCAGACCGCCAGACCCGTAACATGGCACGCATCCTGCTGGCCACTACAGTTCCTGACTCAGGAGAAAGGAGTGCAAGTTGCGCCACCTAGCTACTGAAGGTAAGAATCGTCCCCCTACGCGACCAGCATTGGGAAAAAAAAAAGTGTGCCTATTGTAAAGAAGAGGGACATTGGGCCAAAGAATGTCCCAAGGAAAAATGGGGCCATGAAACACCCCCATCCTGGCCATCGAAGAAATGAGTGACTAGGGAGGACGGGTTTCAGCGCCCCACCCTGAACCCAGGGTAACCCTAAAAGTGGAGGGGACCCCAATTGACTTCTTGTCAACACAGGGGCTCAATATTTGGTTTTGCTAGAGCCCCAGGGAAAACCGGCCGAAAACACCTCTTGGGTGCGGGAGGCTACTGGAATGAAACTATCAATGGACTACCCGAAGATCAGTGGACTTTGGGTGCAGGATGGGTATCCCACTCTTTCATGGTCATTCCGGAATGCCCCTTCCCGCTGTTAGGACAAAACCTGTTGACCAAAATGGGGGCCCAGATTCATTTCCTCCCAGGGGAAACTAAAATACTCGACCAGTCGGGCAGACCGATCCAAGTACTGACCATCCAATTAGAAGATGAATATCAGTTGCACCAGAAACCTATATCATCCCCAGTGGACATTCAGAAATGGCTAGATGAATTCCCCGATGCATGGGCCAAGACGGGGAACTGGCTTTGCTGGACACCGCCCTCCTATATACATAGATCTCAGGCCAGGGGCCGACCCCGTCTGGGTCCAACAATGCTCCCTGACCCTGGAGGCCCGACAGGATCACCCCCCATATCCGCAGACTCCTGGCCCAGAAGATCTTTAGACCCTGCCAGTCGGCCTGGAAAACCCCCCTCCTCCCGGTCAAAAAACCCAATTCTCATGACTATCGGCCAGTACAGGATCTACGAGAGGTCAACCACCGAGTTTTAGATATTCACCCCACTGTGCCGAACCCATACAACCTCCTGAGCTCACTCCCACCAGACCAACACTGGTATACAGTCCTAGATTTAAAAGGCACTTTCTTCAGCCTTCCCCTGGCGCCCAGAAGCCAGGATCTTTTTGCCTTTGAATGGTCCGACCCGGAAGAAGGAATTAACAGCGAGCTGACCTGGACCCGGCTGCTGCAGGGATTCAAGAATTCCTCACCATCTTAAACGAGGCCCTTCATGAGGACCTGGGTGAGTTCAGACAATACCCCAAACTAACCTTGTTACAATATGTAGATGACCTCTTGATTGCAGTCAAGGATCAACAAACCTGCCTCACGGGCACCCAAGAACTATTGCAGACCCTTGGAAAATTAGGATACCGAGCCTCAGCCAAAAAGGCTCAAATATGCCAACCGGAGGTCACCTACCTGGGCTATGTATTAAAAGAGGGCCAGAGACGGCTGTTGGGGGCACAAAAGGAGATGATACTCAAAGTCCCTACCCCAGATTCACCTTGAAATGTGAGAGAATTTTGGGGGTCCACTGGCTTTTGCCGCCTTTGGATCCCTAATTATGCGGAACTGGCTAAACCTTTATATGAAGCCACAAAGAGTACCACCCCTTTCAGCTGGACGGAACAGATGGAGACGGCTTTCAAAACCATTAAAACGGCCCTGCTGTCAGCCCCCGCTCTGGGGTTGCCTGACGTTACAAAACCCTTTCTCCTGTATGTAGATGAAAAACAGGGAGTGGCAAAAGGAGATGCAACATTTGGGACCTTGGAAGCAGCCAGTGGCTTACTTGTCTAAACACCTAGACCCCATGGCGTCAGGCTGGCCACCATGCCTCCGCATGATTGCAGCAGTGGCCCTAATGGTCAAGGATGCAGATAAACTGACACTGGGGCAAGAGTTGCATATCACCGCCCCCCATGCCATTGAGGGTATACTAAAACAACCTCCAGATAGATGGATCAACAACGCTCGGCCTACCCACTACCAGGGACTACTGCTAAACCCCTCCAGAATCATCTTTCTGCAGCCTACTGCTCTCAACCCAGCTACACTGCTTCCTAACCCGGATTTAGAAGCCCAAATCCATGACTACGGTGACATACTAACCCAGGTACATGGAACATGAGAGGACTTGCAAGATCGCCCTCTAGCGGATGCTGAAGTTACCTGGTATATGGATGGGAGCAGTTTTGTCCAAAATGGACTCATGTGTGCAGGGGCCTCTGTAACCACTGAGACCCAAATCATATGGGCGGAAGCATTACTTCCGGGCACCTCGGCTCAAAAGGCTGAGTTAATCGCCCTAACAAAAGCTCTCCAGTTGGGAGAGAGCAAGAAACTTAACATCATTATTGATAGCCGATACGCCTTTGCTACCGCTCATATTCAGGGGCCTCCTCATGGCGGAGGGTAAAACAATCAAAAATGAAGAAATAAAAGGCCCTCCTCTCAGCATTATGGCTTCCTAAAAAACTAGCCATAATACATTGCCTGGGACACCAGAAGTCGGACACTCCGATCAAAGGGAAACAACTTGGCAGATAAGGCAGCCCGAGATGTTGCCCAGGGCACAGTAATAGAAGGCACCCTACAACTGCCTGACCCTGAAAGTCCTGTTTTGCCAGCTCAGCCCGACTACTCATCAAGAGACAGACTGGATAAAAAGTTTGCCCATGACCCAACAATTGACCGGGTGGTGGCGGGCAGTGGATAGCTCCCTGATCCTCCCAGAAGAGCTGGGAAAACAAATACTGAAGCTGCATCACGCCACTCACCTGGGGACCTGCAAGATGCAGGACTTGATTAGACATGCCAAAATAACCATGAGAGATGTCAGACCAACAATAAAAAACACTGTATCTACATGCAACGCCTGCTAGCTCACCAACGCTGCCCAGCACCCAACCAACCCAGGATCTAGAGAGCGTGGAAGTCGACCAGGAACCTACTGGGAGGCGGACTTCACGGAGGTAAAACTGGGTAGATATGGATACAAGTATCTACTGGTATTCATAGACACCTTCTCAGGTTGGGTAGAAGCTTTCCCCACCAAAAGAGAAACAGCACAGGTGGTGGCCAAAAAGTTGACTGAAGACATCTTGCCACGGTTCAGGTTTTCCTGCACAGGTAGGGTCGGACAGTCGGCCAGCCTTTGTATCTCAGGTAAGCCAGGGGGTAGCCCGGGCTTTAGGGGCTAAATGGAAGTTGCATTGCGCCTACAGGCCCCAGAGCTTGGGACAGGTAGAAAGGGTGAATAGAACACTCAAACATTAACAGAACTAGTTGCTGAGACTGGCGGGGACTGGGTGGCTCTCCTACCCTTAGCCCTATACCGGGTGTGGAACTCCCCCTACCAACTGGGACTTATCCCCTTCAAGATTATGTATGGAATACCTCCCCCAATAATTCCTAACCTAAAAACAGAGGTGCTAAAAGAAATAGATGACCAGAGACAAAAGAGTAGTTTTTGATCATCTCCCACAGGGACACATGGAAGAGACTCAAGGCTCTGTATGAATCAGGCCTGCCACCTGAACCCCACCGCTACCGGCCAGGAGACTGGGTGTTCGTGCACCGCCATCACCAGGAGACCCTAGAACCCAGATGGAAAGGACCCTTCCTGGTTGTCTTGAAGACGCCCACCGCACTCAAGGTTGACAGCATATCCACTTGGGTTTACTACACTCACGTATGGCCTGCATACCTGTTTGTCTTGAGAGAAGAGTTCCTTCCCCAATGGAATGCCAGGCTGGACAAGACAAATCTCAAGCTCAAGCTACAAGGATGATAAAAATACTGTTTATGCTGTTGTCTATATGGCCTGATGCTGCCGCTAACTCCCGTCAACCCATGAACCTGACTTGGATGGTTTTAAGTACGACCACAGGAGAGGTAATTAACTCTACCTCGGCCATCTATCCTAAAAATACCTGGTGGCCAGACTTGGAATTTGACATCTGTCTTCTGGCCGTGGGATCTTGGGACATCGGTGACTGGGAGGTAAGAACGCCCGGTAAACCAGAATGTGGGGCCGGCATTAATCGTTGCAATACCCGACCCCCTACCAACTCAGGACCTGGATGCAGTCATTTCATTCAACAAGCAGCCTTGCGGGACACTACCTTCTATGTATGCCCCGTGGGAAGATGGGACCGGGACCGGGTAACAGTCAATAACTGCGGGGGCGCTGACAAATTTTACTGTGCCACTTGGGGATGCGAGTCAACGGGGACTGTCGACTGGGAACCTCCTACTCGAGGAGACTTGATTACTTTGAGTCGCGTCCCAGGGCCCACCGGATTAACTGGGGGACATGGGAGGGGATCTCTCGTTACGGGGCCTTGTATGAGGTTTCTTTGCAACCTGGTAAGGCTCAAATTTTCAACCGAAGGAAAAAAGTTCCCCAGTTGGGAGGCAGGACAATCTTGGGGCCTCCGGCTATATCAATCAGGATATGATAATGGATTATTATTCACTGTTAGGCTAAAAATAGAGCCCATACAGACAGGCCCAAGTTAAGGCATAGGGCGTAATTCTGTCCTAGTGCCCCGAGAGCCTACCTGGACGCCTCCCGGGCCCAGGTTTACCAGTACAAACAACCTCCCTCAACTTAACAGTGGCCAGTGTTAAAGATGGTCAGGACCTGTTATTTGACATGATAGTACCTATCAGGTCCTAAATTCCACCCACCCAGACCTAATAGTTGCTGGTTATGTTATGACATCAAACCCCCTTATGAAGACATAGCCATCCTGGGAAATTACACCCAAACGAGAGACCACAGAGCTTGCTGATGGCAGCAAAGAAGGGATGCAAGATTAACTCTCCAATGAGTGACTGGACAGGGCCTCTGCATAGGGAATGTCCCCCAAACCTATCAATACCTCTGCAGTGCCACAGACTCTATAAAAACAACTGAGTACCTGGTACCTCCCCAAGAAAATTGGTGGGCATGCTCCACAGGCTTAGCACCTTGTATACGTGGGCAGATGTTAAATGACTCAAAAGATTTCTGTGTGTTAGTACTATTAGTCCCCCGACTGTTCTATCACTCCAATGATGAACTCCAACAACTAGGAGACTGTCACTGGCCCAAGAGAGAACCGGTCACGGCTTTAACCCTCACAGTCTTGTTGGGGTTAGGAACAGCTGAGGCAGGAACCGGGATATCCTCTTTTTTATTACAGAATCAACATTATTCCAGCCTAAGGGCAGCCATTGATCTTGGTATCGCGTGACTAGAAAGCTCAATCAGCCACCTCCAAGAGTTGCTGAGCTCCCTGGCCGAAGTAGTACTGCAAAATAGAAGGGGGCCTATGCGCCGCATTAGGAGAAGAGTGCTGTTTTTATGTAGATCACTCGGGTGGCCAGAGAATCCCTGGCCAAGATAAGGGAAGGGCTAAATCAGAGAAAAAGAGAAAGAGAAATGTCTCAAGAGTTGGTTTGAATCCTGGTTCAACTCATCCCCCTGGTTCACAACCCTCATATCTTCCTTGGCAGGGCCTCTGATTATCTTGCTTTTGCTACTCACCTTCGGACCATGTTTACTAAACAAACTAATAACCTTCATGAAAAGCTGCATCAACATGGTGCAGCTTATGGTGCTCAGGTCCCAATATACAGCCCTACCAACAGCCCCCTTAGCGGGAGACAATATAGATCTGACTACAGACCCATGATTGGGTCTGTCCTGGATCCTTGGGAATGGGGGAATGAAGAACCTAAGCTACTCCATCTTGTCAAAAAGAGAAACTCCATTTTGTGAGGTTCCCAGAAAAAGACTTTGGAAATCACCCGATCTCACCCCACTATCCACGCGCCAATCAGACCTCAGACCAAAATCTCCTGACTTTACGTTTAGGAATTTGTGGTTTGCCTAGGTAATAAGACCCAATCAGAAATCAACACACAACCCTTCGAAAGAGGGTGACCAATCAGATGTCCTCCAGCCTGGAAATTCCCCTTTACATGAATATACCCTATATAAGCAATGTAACCCAAAACTCGGGGCTCCTTCCCATAGCCACTGTGTTGGTAACGATGGGGGCCCCAGCTTGAGCTTGGTAATAAAAACTCCATTGCTTTTGCATCGGACATCCGTTCCATGGTGGTCCCTGGGAGATTTCACAACTTGGGCATAACAATACCTAGGCTAACTTTGTTATACTTACAAACAAATTAGATTCACCAGTTTGCTCTCCGAATGAAACTCATTTGTATGTAGCGGAAATACTATACTAAAATGAAACAAACTTTTTGAAACTCATTAACCTTTCTGACTTATTCTCACAAGTGTGTAGAGGCTACATGGTATGTGGTACTGTCATCACTGATGTTAATTGAATGGTGCTGTATATTCTTCAATTTACTATAATTTCCTGAGGTTTAAGTATGAATGTCTGCATCTATACAAGTTAACTCACTCTTTAGGTTATACCTTCAAAATCCCAGCAAACTTCAGTATTATGCAGTTGTTATAAAATCCTGTAGACTTTGTGCCTAAGCATGAATATGAATACATTCTGTTGTCTTGTTGTAAAATAAGGTTTTAAATATTTTCTCACAACTTATAAACTTTTATATTGAATTACAATTTTAGAATATAAATTTTCTCATAATAAACCAATTTATATTTTTCTTATTTAAGAATGAATCATTGGCTTAAAAGACTGGTTGTAAGACTACATGTTCAATGCACAACTATACCATTTATGTCTGAAAATGCTAAAAAGGTTAATATTTCACAGTGGTCTGAGGGAGAATCAATTCCAAAAAAACTATAATATCTACTGAAGTATATTAAAGGACAATTTACTATATGGCATTGGCTAAAGGAACATACATACATGGTGATAGAGAAACTTTACAGATAGTTGATGCTCCTAAATATGTGTGGGATGAAAAATTTAAAATTATGGTAATGCTACTCTTTAACAATGAGTTTAAGATTTGTCGTCAGACATGAAGGAAGTGTGTGTGAATATCTCATCCGTAGAAATATACTTAACGCCTTACAGTGGATGAATCTACAAACATGGCTGTGTTTTGTTATTTTGCTTTTAGTTGTCAGCAGCAGCGTCAAACTATCCTACGTGATGCACAATAAACACATTTCCTGAGACAGTGTTGAATAACTTTAAAATCTCAGTTTATTCTGATATTTTCACTAATGTTGAAAAGCAAAGGTAGTTAAAACTGCCAGCATTTGGCATAATACAGTGGTCCCAAACTAGCAGTCATTCTTTACTGCCACCCATTTGCAGTGTGGTGGTCAGAGTTTCATGTTTCATTTAGTGATGTCCTTGTGAAAATAGTAAAATTATTTATTTAAATCTGGGCCAAAAACTTAAGTTATGAGATGGAAAGTTTACCTGTGGTGCTTCTGCTACATGCTAAAGTACTCTGGTTGTCTCAAGAAAAAGTATGCAATTGAACTGCAGGCTGAATTAGCTCCTGTTTTCTTGTAATACCAGTTTTACTCCAAAGAATGACTGTCAAATTTTTGTTGTCAGAGTTGGCTGTTCGGCAGACATTTTTCTGAGTATGATGGAGGTAATCTTTTCAGGGGAAACAACTGACAGTTATCAATGATAAAATTTCAAATTTGGAAGTAAAGAGTAGAACTTTTGGAAAATTTAAAGGAGCTTGAAAGGAGTTTGACATCTTTTCGGTACTTAGTGTTTTTTTAATGTAACCATTTCAGCTACTATGTCATAAGCTGGGCCAACACTTGGAATATTTCTGTAACTAAGGTGAGCCACTAATTTCTACATGGGCAATACATAAAATAACAAAATTGCAAATAAGTAACATTTCAACCAACTGAATGCAGGAGATAAAAATCCAGCACAGTGCCTTCTCTTAAGGCAGAGATTTCAGGCTGAATTACAAAAATACACAACATTGCCAGTCTTTGTGGAAAATAGTTTCTTCTATGAAAATGTTAATGTTACATATTTGTTACTGAAACCTTTTTTCTCGTTTTAATCTAATATGATAAGATACTGGTAAACAAAGCTACTTGGGGCCCCGAATTTTTAAGAATGTAAAGAGTTCCTGAGAAGAAACCTGCTATAGCATAGTGTGTGTGTGTATATATATATATAAACATTCATACCTGTCGAATATGTCAATGTAGTTACAGTGGCTCCCAGAGTTAAATGTGGATTACTGGGAGGATGGGCATGCTGGGACAGGGAGCAGGTTTTAGTGGGGAAAGAGGTTCATGTTGAGTTTTAATATTAGGTAGGACATACAGAGAAAGGGCAAGTAACAGTAGATAGTTGGAAATTCAAAATTTGGGCTTGGGAAAAACACCACCACCATCCTCCTTCCCAGTAAAAATTTTCTTTCATCATGGAATATATAATTAAACAGTTGTTACTTCATAACTGATTGGTATTTGTGTTAGCCTTTAGGACAAAGGTATCAGGGTTGATATAGCAAGCTTATAGTTTTTTCCACATTGTGCACATTTAAAAATTTGGTACAGGAGAGTTTCTCTTGAACTTAAAAATGTAACCAAGGTACAATAATTTTGACTTTTTGTCCTAGAATTTTCAAACTTTATATTCTTACATAACACCTCACCTAAACTTGGAAAAGGCTTTTCTCTGCCTAACTCACTAATAATATACACTTGTGGGCATTAATGTACTTTAGGTATTTTACAGATATTTTAAAATACTTCCTTTTTTTCACTCTACAGTCCCTGTAGTGCAGACTTAAACCATGTCTGACACTGGTATGTTAAGAATCTAAAATTTTCTGAAAAGTCTTATTACCACTTGAAAAGAAATGTTTAAACAAATGTTTCTCTCTCTAGCCACTAGTACATTGTCAGTCTCAGAGATAACCATCTTCCTTTCCTTTCATTAAACTTAAAAAATTTGTCTCAATGTCTGTTATTTCTCTCCTCCCTCTAAAATATATTGAATGTCTGGTCTATTACCTCAAGTCATTTTTTGTTCAGATTATTAAGATTACCTTCCCCATCTTTTGACATTACCATGGTGCAGCAGGCCCACTTCAAAAGTGAAAAACCAAGATCATGCAACTAGTAGGTGGCAGTGTCATGTATAACTCATCTCAGCTTTCCTGAATCCCTCACGTAGCACATTTCCTATTCTTGTCACCAGATTACAAAACAATACTAGGGAGGAAGATGACAAACCATTATAGTGTTCACTACATATATCATCTTAAACCAATCTGTTCATGTTTTTACAATGGTATTAATAGGACTAAAGCTATGATAGATCCAGCACAAATCTGATATACTCAAGAACAGCCAATATGCAAAAATGTCTATGTTCAACAAATATTAAATGTCCATGCTGGTAGGTACATGTGTCAGGCACTTGGTAAGCAGCAAAGAAAACAGACATGTTCCTTGAACTCTACTCCCGTGGACTGCAGACTAACAGTTTTAAAAGGTTTAAACATTTTGTGAGATGAAAGATTTTATGTTGAAAGATTTTATGTTGAACCTATAATAGTCCAACTATGCATTCTGATAATGGTAGAAACTCGAGTCTAGGATATAAGACCCTTATAAATGTCTCATTTCCAATTCATACTCAAATAGGTACATCAGAGAGAAACCATACAAAGACTGTGGATTATGCTGCTAATCTGAACTTCTCTTTCAAAGGAAATAAACACTGTCCTTTTATTCTAGATGAGACATCAAAAGTTAATTATGAACAGCACTGTTATGTAACTAACATGGCACTGAAAAATCTAAGCTGAATGTAGCCAGAAACTCCAAGATAAACTGAATACAGAATCCCACATAAAACTGCACATCTAATCTGTCCCAGGGAAGCGCTGGTTTCACACGACTTAATTTTTAGGTTATTTCATTTTCCACTGTTTTGGGAAGGACTGGAAAAGCAAATATGGTAGCTCAGCTGGTAAAGAGTCCACCTGCAATGCAGGAGTCTCTGGTTCAATTCCTGGGTCGTGAAGATCCCCTGGAGGAGGCCATGGCAACCCGCTCCAGTATTCTTGCCTGGAGAATCCCCATGGACACAGGAGCCTGGAAGGGCTACACAGTCGATGGACCCTCACAGAGTTGGACATGACTGAGCAACTAAGCACGGCACAGCAGAGTGACTGAGAAAAATAACAGGACTTGCGTGAAGTTTTTAATTCATCAGTTCTCTAATCCTTTAGAAAAGCCAACAAAAATACTTTGACAGGTTTATGTCTGATTTTGAAAAGCATCACCTTTGTGTACTAAAAGAAAAAAATAAAATTTCTTTAAGTATGGCTTGTTGGTCCCTTCTTTCATTTACCATTGTATTTGCTGCTGTTTACAAACAGGAGTGTCTATCTTCAGATTAATGTATTATTCACTGATGTTATAACTTTTAAGGCAGAAAGTAAACTCTAAGTCTCAGATATAAGACTTATATAAGATTTAGCTTGTCATGGAACAAACACTATTTTACAAAGCATAATAATGCTTCACTTTTAGAAACTGATGTAAAAAACTTGAGTAACTAAACAGCAAAGCTGCACAGGCAATGAAATGTAACCTCATGCTCTGATTAGGCTCTCTGCTTTTCCATGAGGCCAGAGTAACTTTCCACCTACAGTGGAAAACAGGAACTGTTACAAAGCCTGAAAATGTTCTAAACCCAAATCCCGGAACATTTTAGTAGGCTTAGCATCTTTAAAGCCTTTTAAGAAAAGTACTAATTGCTCAACTACCCCTTTCAAACAGCGCCAAAGAAAAGCTCTACTTTCTTATAAGACTTATTCCATTTATACCTTTTCCTAACTATGGTGAAGAGATTTATACCAAATCTTTGATTAATACTATTTTTTCTCTCAAAGCAAGTTCTTCGTGCTGATATCATAGATATTAGTAATCATTTTCGATCTTTGTATTACCAAGGACATCTTTCTCCATCTTGTTCTGAAGGATGAACAAAACTTTGAGGTGTACGTTTCAGGAGATAAACTGCAGCATGAAGACCCCCTATGTTGACCCAAACGGTATGCACCTTCCGCCATAGGTGTCCCATTCCAGATAATGCCTGTGTATACACAAAAAGAAAAGTAATTAGCTGATAACTGCTTCTCTACCACACAGAGGTCTTAGTAAAAAAAACACCGGGAGAAGAGAAAATATTTCCTAGTCAAATATCCCCAAATCTAGTTAAAAAGGTCCCAAATTTGTCACAGGCTGAGGTTTTGTGCTAACATACAGCACCTTGGCAAAGCATTTCTTGTCCTGAGTCAGTAGTACAGCTCGGCCTGTCCCTGGCCTACAGACACGGCTCATCTCCCGCAGGCAAGCTGGATAAAGGTTCCAGTTTCTCTTCTTGGAGCCCATCCTATAACAGGAAGTCGAATAAGTCACTTACTTTTGCAAAAGGTAAATAGCTAGGATTGTATATGAGAAGTTATTAAAAATTCATTGCAATAAGAAAATCCTGAAGTATGAAAAAAGTTGCCTTTTAAAGCCACAGCTTTGCCATTTATGTGTCAATGAAATAAATGATCAGACTACTAAATTGCTTAGAATCTTGAATGGGATGAACTGGTTAAGGGAAAAAGACACTGACAACTATAATAATAAGTTGTCCTAGTATAAGCAGTTATATAAACCAAGATGCATGTATGCTCAGTGGTGTCGGAGTCTACAACATGATGGACTACTGGAGCAGGTTGCCATTTCCTTTTCCAGGGGATCTTCCCGACCCAGGGATCAAACCTGCACCTCCCTCATTGGCAGGCAGGTTCTTTACTAGCTGAAACACTGGGGAAACCATATAAACTAGTGATTAAAAACATCCTGAGATTTCCTCAACCTTTCTCTGAAGTATTAATGTAATTCAACAATGGGCTACAAAGTGGATGAACCTCCTGTGATGGTCAGGATCAAAGTGTAGTTAATACATTTCTGAGTTCTCAGAAGAAACAAAATGGGTGAATCTATCATACTGTTAAAGGAAGTAAAAACCTAAGTCTCCAAAAAGAAACTGAAGATTTCTGACAGAATAAGCTCAAAGAAAATACAACAGACTTAGAAGACATGTGGGTACTAATACAATAACAAACTCATTTTTTACAAGTCTCACCTTTTTCCAAATGGCATGTCTGTTACAATAATGTCTATAGAGCCAGTTCTTAGTGGCAGGTTGCAGATATCCCACTGAATAGTATCTATGGGCAAGCCCAAGGACAGTTTGCTGTGGGGACAAAAGAAAAGGTGCTTCAGCATATCCTGAAGAATGAAATTTTAAAAAGACTTCTCAAGAGACTATTATAATGTCCAAAAATTAAAATGAAATCCGTGACATCTGCAACTTTGTAACAATGTTTACGGTAGCATGTATGTGGAAAGCACAGATCATAAGCTAAAACATTTATAATGACAATATGTAAGAACAAGTAAATTTAGAAATTAAGACTGATTTTCAACTTTAATTGCATAAGAAAATATTTTAATATGTACTTGTTTTATAAGAACAGATTCTGAAATGAAAAAATGATTATCAAGTCTGAGTTATGAATGAATCAAATCTTGGGATACACGTGGTCCTGTAAGACTATGAAACCATCAAAAGTGGTCCTGAAGCATACCAATAAGAAGACATTAAAGATTATATGGGTGGGATAGGCAAATATTTGGTATTAGGTGACTTTTCCCCCTGGATTTCTCTAATTCCTGTAACATTTAGCACAAGATTAGAGTTCCTTGTTTGTATTCAATTAAGTTTCAGACAAAAGGGCACCACTGCCATCTCCTTCCTCTTCCCTAAGACCTGGGAGGACAGCTAAGGCCCCTTCTCTCACCCCTGCATGGGGTGCCTTCTCCAAAGTACATTACCTACTCAATAAAACATCCCTTGTGTCTCTGTTAAGCCCCCAGCTGGATGCCTGCACGCATAATGGAAAACTTAATTAAAATGAATCTATGTAATTCTTCTATGTGGAAAAGAAGATATAGGAATAAGAAGGAAGACAGAAATTTAAATAGTTGCATTAGGATAAGGGAAATTATAGTTAAAATATTTTAAAAATATAAATTACTTTCAGTCAACTTAAAATTTAAATGGAGTTTCACAGTATGTATATTTGGTTATAATGTCACAATGCACTGGTTGTATTAATTCATAAAGCCAATATGAAATTTGATTATCTAAGTCTAAGTGATGCTACAAAATCTTTTAAATTTTTACCCTTCTTTAACTTGGATCTTGGTCAATAAAGATGAGATGTTATTTGCAGCTCTATTCACAGCCAATGGATTATTATCACCAGCAATATGATAACAGTTAGACCATTCTGTAGCCCCCTAAAAGACAAGAGTATTTATTAAAACAGAATTAGCAAACTGCAACAACAACAACAACAAAAAAAAACCCAAAATGATTAAAGGTAAAATCATTTCAACCACTTGTCAATATTCAAGACAATCCAAGTCAATAATCCAATGCTTTTCTTAAGTGGCGAAACACTGCATGCTGTCAACATTCCTACTTCCCTTGCTTGTAACACCCTCCTGTTCTGTTTGCTCAACTCTCACTCATCTTTGAAGACCCAGCTCAAACGTCATGCCTCTGTGACATCAACCCCAGCTCTCCAAGCTGTCTCTCATTTGCCTTTCCAAAAGCACTTTGTACATGTATCTGCCACTGTACTTGTTCCCTTTTTCATACTTCTGTACCTATCTCGTCCTCAACAAATCTGGGAACTCCTTAAGGATAGGTCTGGTATGTTATTCAATCCTTCACCCAGTACTCCCTACCACACAGGAAGCCTTGCAGACTTTAAATGTACTCTGAAAAAGTTAACCAAATCAAACTGACTAACCTATACCCTTTTGTGATTATGGGAGTTTTATATAATCTGAGAAACGAATACTTAAGAATTTAAATGAAGTGTAATCTTCATTACATGGGCTTTTGAATGATAACCACTATATTCTTGAAAGGATTTTGTAAGTTTAAAATATGTCAACAGAACATAAACCCTGAGCTTTTCGTATTATTTGTGCAGTGAGGTGACACACTACCCTAGGCATGAACAATGTTCTGTGCAGATTAACAGGTTTCTGACATGAAAGCACAAACAGTTCTGCCCTTGGTTTAGGGATGAATAACAGCACCTCTTTCTTGGTAAACAGTAATACCCCCTCATCCATGGACACAGTGCTTCATAGCTGTTTCTTTTGCCCAGATCCTTGAGGGTAATGGAGAAAGGCGATGTCGGGAGGAGGATGAAGAGTTTGATGAAAGCCTCGGGTGTTTTTTGATTGCCCAATATTAATTTTTTCTTCTAAACCTATTTATATAGATTTTCAGCTCCTGAAAGACAAGCCTTTTGTAGTACTTCCAAGTTTTAAAGGGAGTATTCTAAATTAAATATTTTAGACTTTGGTGAACAAACTGTCTCTGCTGCTGCTGCTGCTGCTGCTAAGTCGCTTCAGTCGTGTCTGATTCTGTGTGACCCCATACATGGCAGCCCACCAGGCTCCCCCATCCCTGGGATTCTCTAGGCAAGAATACTGGAGTGGGTTGCCATTTCCTTCTCCAACGCATGAAAGTGAAGAGTCAAAGTGAAGTCGCTCAGTTGTGTCCTATAACCTGTCAATTCCTTTCATAATTTCATTCATTTGGATCATATATCAGCCTAGGTTTTTCTACATTGATATTCTCATGTCTACCCCTACATGGAAAGGCCTCAAACATTTTCTTTTTATCGGCAGTGCCAGGGGCTCTTCTGGACTGTCTCTAGCTCTAGTTGTGTATTTCTTGACATGTATTGAACTTCACTGCTATTCCAGACAACAGACACATCATGGTTTACAGCTGGAGAACACTCTGATTTGTTTCCAGAATTCTTTGCGACAACAACTGATTTTCCTCTGTGTGGCTCCTGAGCCAGAGTAAATTTCTCTAGTTGATACTAACAGAAAACAGCAATCATCTGGACTACTGTGATTTCCTTCTGGGATCCTAATTCCCAAGTGGCAGATGTCCTTTCCTAAGTGCACTCTGGATTATTTTTCCCTTTGTAGGTTGCTTTGGACTTGTTCATGTGTCCAGTTTCTGCTCACTCAGAATCTGTGGTATCTCCCTGAAGTTTCTTCCCATTGGCTTTGTTGCTGCTAAGTCGCTTCAGTCATGTCTGACTCTGTGCGACCCCATAGACGGCAGCCCACCAGGCTGCCCTGTCCCTGGGATTCTCCAGGCAAGAACACTGGAGTGGGTTGCCATTTCCTTCTTCAATGCATGAAAGTAAAAAGTGAAAGAGAAGTTGCTCAGTTGTGTTTGACTCTTAGTGACCCCATGGACTGCAGCCCACCAGGCTCCTCCATCCATGGGATTTTCCAGGCAAGAGTACTAGAGTGGGGTGCCACTGCCTTCCCCACCCATTGGCTTTACATATACTATATTTAAGGAACTTGCTGTTTCACAAGTTTAAGCAATTTTACTGGGGGTGCCCTCTTCTCCATTATTATAAAAGTTTAGATAATATTGATTCAGTAACAATGATTCAAGCAAACTCCTGTTACATGTTCTCCACTTAGAAGATGCCTTTCCATTTCTTGCTTTGCTTTAGGTAGTTTTTGAGTCCTCTCAATGTGATGGTATTTTTTTTTTTAAACTTTGTAACCTTGCTATCATGGCATCTAGTCCCATCACTTCATGGGAAATAGATGGGAAAACAGTGGGAAATAGATGGGAAAACATGGGAAATAGATGGGAAAAATTAAAAAAAACTTAATTTTTTTGAGCTCCAAAATCACTGCAGATGGTGACTGCAGCCATGAAATTAAAAGACGCTTACTCCTTGGAAGGAAAGTTATGACCAACCTAGATAGCATATTCAAAAGCAGAGACATTACTTTGCCAACAAAGGTCCGTCTAGTCAAGGCTATGGTTTTTCCAATAGTCATGTATGGATGTGAGAGTTGGACTGTGAAGAAAGCTGAGTGCCGAAGAATGGATGCTTTTGAACTGTGGTGTTGGAAAAGACTCTTGAGAGTCCCTTGGACTGCAAGGAGATCCAGCGAGTCCATTCTAAAGGAGATCAGCCCTAAGTGTTCTTTGGAAGGAATGATGCTAAAGCTGAAACTCCAGTACTTTGGCCACCTCGTGTGAAGAGCTGATTAATTGGAAAAGACTCTGATGCTGGGAGGGATTGGGGGCAGGAGAAAAAGGGGACAAAAGAGGATTGGATGGCTGGATGCCATCACCGACTCAATGGACATGAGTTTGAGCAAACTCTGGGAGTTGGTGCTGGTCAGGGAGGCCTGTCATGCTGCGATTCATGGGGTCGTGAAGAGTCAGACACGACTGAGTGACTGAACTGAACTGAACTGAACTGAACCTTGCTAAACATCCTAAAAAATCGAAATAATGTTCCTAGGTTTCCTCATCATACTACTATACTTACTCCCTCAAGAACCTAAGTAGATTAGGAAACATAATCTCACTTTATAGAGATTAAATGCCCTCTTCCAGTTTATGCTTATGCCTTCAATTATCTTTTCTGTTCAAGTCTACCCGTTTGTCTACAGAAATGGGACTCATCAGTTTGTAATTCTCAGCCTTCTCTGTAATCCAGTGAATAAACATGACTTCTAATCTAAAGTCTAGTCCTTGGCTATTTATAGTAAGTGGCTACATCTTTATCACAAAAGTTCCAGCCTTACTAGTGTAATTCACTCAAATCTTGGGTCCATGGACTTAACCTTGGTCATTACCCATTAGTTCTAGAACATTCTGGATGCATCACTTTCTTATCTAAAAGCTAAAGAAAAGTTATTACCTCAATTGGTATTGCCCCTGTTCCACACATCGGATCAACTATTATATCAGTGGGCTGAGGTGCACAGAGCCTAGAGAAGAAAACAGCCTATGTGAACAGATGTCAACAGCCAAGACACCCGCAATGACTATTCCTGATGCTGTCAGATCACAGGTCTGTTATGCCAGCCTGAAGAAACAACAATCAGTATTTATTTTAAAGATAAATTTGTAACTATATGTTGAGTCTATATCCTCACACTTAAAAAAAATTACACATAACTAAAAGTCCTCTATCATCCAAAATCTCTTTTTCACTTTGAATGGAATTTGGCTTGTAGATCTTTTCATGTGTGTGTGTGTGTACATATGCTTTTAGAAAATACCTGTTATTTTGTATATAAACTTATGTTGTTACATTGAAAACTCAAACGTGTCAAGTACAACATGTATCAATACAAGTTTACTGGCAATTACTCATTCAGGATTCCTTTCCTAATTACTTTTAAAGACAATAAAGGTTGCTATTAAAATAACTACTTTAGTTTTCAGCTCTTAGTATTTGCCAGGCATAGATTTAAGGTCTTTGCATGCATTATCTCTTTTAATCCTTTTAACAGCCTTGTGAGATAGGTTACTGTTATTATTCTCAGTTACAGATAAGCTGATGCAAACCCATCCATCTGTGGATGCAAAGCTAATAGGTGACAGAGTCAGAATTAGAGGCATTACTGTTAGTGGCTTAAATGTTACACCTCTATGAAATATCTCCTCCTCAGACAGGTGACAAGGTTCTTCTTTCCTTCTTTTGTCCTGCTATTCTTTCCACATTCTATTATGGTTCTCCCTCACAAAACTGAGATTCCTGAGGACTAACACTGGACTCCTTTTTTAAATTAATTTGTATTGGAGTATAGTTGCTTTATAGTTGGTAAAGAATCTGCCTGCAATGCAGGACACTCGGGTTTGATGCCTGGGTTGGGAAGTTCCCAAGGAGAAGGGAAAGGCTACCCCTCCAATATTCTTGCCTGGAGAATCCCATGGACAGAGGAGCCTGGCAGGTTACAGTCCATGGGGTGGCAAGAGTCGGACACGACTTAGCGACTAAACCACCATGCTGCTGCTGCTGCTGCTGAGTCACTTCAGTCGTGTCTGACTCTGTGCAGCCCCACAGACAGCAGCCCACCAGGCTCCCCCGTCCCTGGGATTCTCCAGGCAAGAACACTGGAGTGGGCTGCCATTTCCTTCTCCAATAAATAGTTGCTTTAATACTGGATTCTTATTGTAACTCCTGTCTAGCTTTCAAAAGTCTTCTCCAACACCACAGTTCTGGACTGCAAAGAGATCCAACCAGTCAATCCTGAAGGAAATCAGTTCTGAATATTCATTGGAAGAACTGATGCTAAAGCTGAAACTCCAATACTCTGGCCACCTGATGTGAAGAACCGACTCATTGGAAAAGACCCTGATGCTGGGAAAGACTGAAGGCAGGAGGAGAAGGGGATGACAGAGGTGAGATGGTTGGATAGCATCACTGACTCAATGGACAGGAGTTTGAGTAGGCGCTGGGAACTGCTGATGGACAGGGAAGCCATGCGGTTGCAAAGAGTCTGACACCACTGAGCAAGTGAACTGAACTGAACTATCCAGCTCTACTTCCCCATTCCTGCCCCTCAAAACACAGAGCAACAGAATCCTTGGCAACCCTCTTGGGAGTAAGCAACTCTGCACTCCCAGCCACTGTTGCTGGGTCTGAGTAAACACATGACCAAAACTGTCAATCAGATTCTAACAGTTGGAAACAAAGAGCTAGAAACCCTGGTTATTTAAAATCAGAAACATATAAATTTAGATGAGGGGGAGCCATTTATAGAGATAAGTAGAGGCAAGAGCCCATAAGCTCCCAGGGGAGATAAAAGTGACTGTCTAGGTTTCTGGTGGTTTTCTCTAAGACCAGGATTCTACTTTTCTTAAGACATGGCTTTCAGTTTTTCTGTGGGTTCCCTAAGACATCTCAGTATTTTGCCATTAATTCCCACTCCCACACAATCATCACTTTTTAAAATTTTAAACTAGCTTATTTAGGTTTCTAACAGTTGCACCCATAATAATTCTCTATATTCCTGGCTCCTACCATAATGCCTTCAGTAGATAATAAATGTTCGTTAAATGAATGATGACTAGGAGCTCTTACTTAATCAAATGGGCCCAGTTTTCCTACTGTTGTCATTGAATTGACAGGTTCCAATTGACAGGAACTAGGATTCCAAGGATGAGCAGGGGAAAAGAGGAAGCAAAGATTGGAAGACAAGGAAATAGAATTAACTACGAGATGTGCCAGGTAATGTATGTAACAGGTATTCTGCATCTGTTTCTGCATTTATTCCTCACTCATAATCCTTTAAGTCTCACATCAAACCTATTTTGCAGTCTGGCAAACAGAAACCTAGAGAAGACATCTTGTCCTAGTGGTGGAAAGAAACACCCAGTCAAAGGGAAACAAGCAAAGAAGAAAGAAAGCCATTTTGTTCTTTGTAAAGTAGAAAATTCCAGGATGATTCCTGGGTTTATGTGAGTATAAAATTTTAACATATAAGTAAAAGCTCTCTGTGTTCATTTATACATTATACACATTTACGAAATCTCTGCTATCCATCTGCTTCACTGCACAGAAATGAAACAGAACAAAATTTGTTCTATTTCTCAACATGGAATATATCCTTTCTAAACAGAAATGTGACAACTATATTCAAAAGGCAGATGAAAACTATGATTCTAATTTTAAATCAAGAAAATTGAGATATTAATTATGTGATCTTTTCAGAATCTCAAGGAATCAACACTGGATACAAAGAAAGAGATCTTTAACATTTCATCCTGTTCTTTATCTACTAGATTCTAACACAGTACCTCACAGAAGATTTTGAAGGGAAAATTCAAAGCAAACTGTCACTTGAACCTACAAGGCTAACTCATTCTCTTACCTGAGCATCCCATAGGCAAGAGTAGATCTAAGAGTTGTGGGTCCAAAATGTGTGATATTTCTTCGGTGGAGACTCTCCTCTGTCAACGCAATGCCCACAACAATTTCATTATCATGGATGTTCAAAAGAACCTACAAATAAAATAAGACAGAATAAAATAGCTTTAAGAGAGTTCAAATTATACTTATTACTAAGATTTTAAAATTTGAAGCTTCATGAATTTCTGTTACTTTATTACTAAGGTATACCTTGCATACAGTAAAATGCACAAATCTTAAGTATGTAGTGCAGTGAATTTTTGCACGTATATGCTGTGTAACCACCACCCAGAAAAAGACAGTTTTTCTTGCCCTCTAAGTCAGAACCCATCCCAAATTGTCATTAATCTGACCATAATCATGATAAATTAATTTTTTTGAGCTTCATATAAAGGAAATTATTTAAGTATATACTACTTTAGAATTATTTTATTCTCCTTTTGATTCACTGTTTTCACAAGTTAGGTATAACCAGATTTCCTCCGATTTTTATAAGAGAAACATATTTTGAAAGTTTTCAGGCTTCTAAAATGCATTTAAAAATTTTTTAACTTTGGGGGAAAAAATTCCAAACATATAGAAATGCTTACAATAATACTGGCAAAATGAACTCTAAGTATACCCTTCATTTAGATTAACCAACTGTTAATGCCAGGCTACATATGCTTTAACACCTATTATTTTCTTAGTACTTTAAAAAAATTTGACTCATAAGTAATGCCTGTGAAAGAATTTTTTTGGTCCTCGTTATAGTTTTTCTAACACACAGTTAAATATTAACTATTCAAATAAAAGAAAAATGGGTTCTTCTATCTTCCACCTCAAATTTCCTCATCATGATCTCAACAGCAGCAGTTAACACTTACCTAGCTCTATGCAAACCACTGTTCTACACACTTTATATTTGTTACCTCATTCATATCCACCCCCTCTGAGCTAGATATTATTATCCTCCTCTTATAGACAAGGAAATTAAGACAGAAAGAGGTCACTTTTACTTGCCCAAAGTCATACAGCTCATAAACTGGGATTTAAACCCAGTTAGTGGGACTTTCTTGGTGGTCCAGAGGCTAAGGCTCTGCGCTCCCAAGGCAGGAGGCCAGGGCTCCATTCCCGGTCAGGGAACTAGATCCTGCATGCTGCAACTAAGAGTTCACATGTCACAACCAAAGATCCCACATGCTGCAACTAGGAGCTAGCACAGCCAAATAATATAAATAAATAATCCCAGGTAGTATGGCTCCTCAATCTGTCCTCTGAGCCCTTTTGCTAACTTATGGACATCACTGTTCTAGTTAGCCTGTTCCTCATCATAACAACTGTTACAAAGAAAAAGGAATGAGGAATTGTTCTTCCAATTCGATATGCAAAAATAACAGAGAGAATAACGACTTGCCCCAGATTCAAGTGTCCCTGAAGCAACAGTAAACAACCCCTTGGTAAAAACATCAGCTGCCAGAGGCCTTTAAACTGTTGGGAGATGGAAAGATTAGTCAGTATGGCCCACATGGAATCACCCATATAGCAGAAGATTGAGACCAAGGAGAGTGAGCATGTTAAAAAGGAGGATCTGAGCTTGGGAATATAGAACAATCTAAGAAAGAAGAGAGCCGGCTCCAGGATGAGTGTTAGCAATGATATCCTCATTTTAGAAGGTCAAGGTTTGTTTTAAAAATATACTCCACTTCAGTAGTAAAGTCTGCAACCAAGACACACAGCAAAACAGTTGCTTTAATTGTTTTGAATTTTATAATCTGAATGTCCACACCATGTTAGAAAAAGCATGAGGTTAGAAATTAGAAAACTCAAATCTCAATAGCTCCCCCACCTACTGAGCATGTAGTATAGACCAAGTATCATTCCCGATACTTCAAAAGTATAATCCCATTTAACCTTTAGGACACACAGGTATAAAGTGTTATTGGCTCCAATTCAAAATAGAGGCTCAGAGAGAATATCTTGTCCAAAGCTACACAGTTATGGAGTACAAATCTGGATTTAGCTGTTTCCATTGCCCATACTCTTGTTAATGATACCCCATTAACTTTGTGACCTCAGTTTAATTGTCCATAACACTAAGTCAGTCTTGAAAATTCTACAAATTTGTTATGACAACCTTCTTGAATCATCACAGTAAGAACATGCACTTACCTCCACATCAAAGTTGGTCATATCAGCCTTCCACTTAAAATAATCTTGAACAGCACCCCCAAAATCTCTTGCTGCCTCATTTGAAGAAAAGCAGTGTTTCTCTCCTGCCCTGTTGCATGTGACTCTAAACTTCAGCACTTCAGGATCACCTTCTTCTTTTGAGTTTTCCTCAGTCTCATCTTTGCAAGATGTCAAATCATCACCTATTAATGTTGATACCTCTTCTTTGATGGTTGGATTTTCGTAACAGTCTAAGATCTGTGAATCTGAGACACTGTTAGTGAACTCTTTTTTAACATCCTTCTCAACTGTTGTGTCTCCTCGTCCATTATCAATCTTCTGTTTACTTGAATTCGGATTTATCTTTCTGCGCTTTGTTTTTTTTTTCTTGAAACATGTGTTAATTTTCCATATTTTTAAAGGGTCTGACCATGGAAGCTTCCCAGCCAATTCCTCAAAATCCTTTAGAACTTCTTCCTATAAAAGACAGAGAATGAAATCCATTAATTTCATTCATTTTTTACCACTTTAATTGAACAAATAAACTCCTACTTTGCCTATGGACTACATTAATTGCTATGTTGGGGGTGGCAGGAATATAGGACAAAAGAGTAAATAATATGCCTGTAACTGAGGAAATTAAAGCCTTAATTGAGAATATTAAGATTTATACAAATTAAGGCCACTACAGAATAATACAAGATAAAATGGTAGATTACAAGCTGGGCTTCTAGATTAAAATGTAAGCAAATAAGGAACTATTAACAGTGGTTACCTCTAGGGAGGGGAAGTGGGTGGATGAAAGACATGAGAGGGCAGCAGACCTCTCAATGACTGACTTCCTATTTAATTTTGTGGCTGTATATACATACTATATAGTTTTGAAAAGAAAAACCCCAAACTTTAAAAATTAAAGAGGTATCTATCCAGTATCTATATATTATCTACAGTCATCTGTGAAAAAAGTAAATCTGATCATGTGTAAAGTACCTCAACAGCTTATTACATCCCCCCAAATTTAAATTCCCTAAAAAGCCCAAATAACCCAACTCCTGTCTATGTTCCTTCTCTTGTATCATGTCAGGATCATCTCTCCCAAGCTCCCCACCTCTGCGTCACATGTGAAGGTGTGTATTTCACACAGCCTCTCTGCACTGCTGGTTCCCTTCTCATTATTTAACAGCAATTTAAAAAGCACATCTTCTGAGAGACCTGCTCTACCCTCAAGTCACTCTCTTCTCATTTTATTTTCTTTACATAACTTAGCATCATCTAAAGTTCTTAGGTGCACTACCAAGGCCCCTCTCAGAAGGTAAGTGCTGGGACTTCCCTGGCGGTCCAGAGGTTAAGACTCTGAGCTTCCAGTGTAGGGGGTGCAGGTTCAGTCCTTGGTTAGGGAACTAAGATCCCACACGCCACACGGCATCGCCAAAAAGAAAAACAAAAACAAAACAAGAAAAAGAACAACAGACATACCAACTTGATAGTAATAGAATCTACATGGTATCTGTTAACCTAGAACCTGAACATAAGAATTCTAACATAAGAATTCCTGAGTGCACGGAAGCTCAAGCAGAGGTGTAGGAAGACACCTGAGGAAGAATACCTACACATCTCAGGCAAAGGGGGGAGCAGTCTCCAAAGGAGGAATAAATAAATTCTTCTCGGAAAAGCAGGGAAGAAGAGAGTGCATCAAGAGGGAGTTTCCCCGGATCTTGTTTGTTTCCAAAAGCAGCAGAGGCGAGAAATGGAGGCTGAAAAAGCAATCTCAGCGACTGGCTCTACTTGCTGGAGAGAAAGAATAGGGATGTGCAGAAATACTCTATATACTAAATAACCTTAAGTTCCTGAACCCTTCCAGCTAGGGAGAAGGAATGGTTAAAAGAACTCAGTAAATGGTATGGAAAGTATACCTCAATAAAGCTATTTTAAAAAAGGAAAAGGAGAACTCATTCACCCACAACCTTTTGCCAGAAGGAACTTCAGAGTGAATCAGGGGGATTTCTTGCTGGCCTGGAACAGTTCCTGAATCTCCCATCAAGAAGGAACTCCCTCTTTCAAGGACGAGCAATTATCAAAACTTATTAGCACCAAACTTACATGAGTGGAAAAAAGGAGGCAAGGGACAGAAAAACAAACAGCAGAAAACAACCAGTGACCAGAAAGATACTGACACAAAGCAACTGAAATCCATGATGAGATATGTTGACATGAAATCAAAAATATGTAATAAGGAAATACTTCTGCAATGTAAGAGCTCAAAGAAGAGATATAAAAGCAGGAAAAAGATGAGGGGAGCTGCCAGAAGAAGATGAAACAGGAGTTTGTAAAGTTCAAAGAAAAAGTTGAATGAGAAAACAAAACCATTGCAAAAATGAAGACCACATTTAAAGCACCACTTATGAAAACCACTGCTGAAAATACAGTAAGGGATGTGAAGGAAAACAAAGCAAATACAGTAAAAATGAGCAAAGATTTTTAAAAGGACTAGAGAGAACAACAGAAAACATCAAAGACAATCAAAAGAGATCCTACATATGTATAACTGGTTTATCCCTGATAAAGGGATTTAAAATAAAACATATTAAAAGAATAATTCAAGAAAACTTAAATATAAATGGATATGAATTACTCTATAGTTGACATGTCCTAACTAGGAATTATCAACAAGGAGACATATTCCGGTGACTTCAAAGATTGAAAAAAAAAAAATCATCTGGGCATCAAGCAGAAATAACAAGAAAGCAACAAATAAGGGGGACGGAATAACAGGCTGGCTTCAGATTTTTCCATGGCAACATTTCATGCTAGAAGAGAACGAACACCGTCTATGATATTCTTAAGGAAGGACAGCATGACTCCCAATTTTTAACCCAAACTATTAATCAAGTATAGAGGTGAAAGACAAACATTTCTGAACTCATGCCATCCAAGAGATAAACCTGTAACAAAAAGACAAGCAGTGTGCCTATAATCAATTTAACGAAAAGACTAAAATGAAAACAAACACACGGATTATGACAGCAAAACAGAATGTAAATGTTACAAAGGGATGTATCCTTGGAGTGAAAGGTAACAGAACATGGCAAGTAATTTAAGCACACTGATATCTTCTTCTCTTATACCCTGAGGTCAAAGGATAGAAATTAAAGCTAATGTTTTTTAAAGTATACTTAAAGGATTTAAAGGCATATGAGTCAACACCAAGAAAAATTATAAAACTGGAGGATGAAAGGGACGGAGGGGAGACATGGAAAATATGCCAACTTCATCACTGCTCTTAGGAGAGATTCAAGAAATACTGTGTAAACAGTATTTATAAAAGTTAACAGCTAGATAAAGAACACAAACTTTCCAAATATTTTAAAACACATGCATGCGGAAAAAGCAAACACGTAAATTTTTAAAAAGCTGAATGTGTGTAACATAAACATGACAGAACCAAGACCAAACATTTCTGTCGTATCAATGGAATAAACTTATCAAACGGAAAATGATCATGACAGAACCAAGACCAAACATCTCTGTCCTATCAATGGAATAAACTTATCAAACGGAAAATGATCCTCAGACTGAACATGTACATGGATGTATGTAGGATGTTCATTGCACTACTGTAATGATGAGAGTGTGGAAAATTCTAATGTCCTAAAATGGGACTGATTAAATTGTGATGCAGTCAAATCCAACAATGATGGTGGCGTGATCTCCAAGATCACAAGTAAAAACACAGAACAGAACAGTATGTATAGTATACTTCCATTTGTGTAAATATGTAAAAAAAATACACATATTAAAATATCTCTTGAAGGATATCTAAGAAATTGGTAATAACTGTTGCCTTCAAGAAGGGAAACGGATAGTATGAAGACAGAGGAACATGCTTCATTGTATATCTTTTCAATCTTTACAATTTTGTTCTAAATAAATATATAAACTGGCTAAACAATTTAAATCACAGTTGTTACCCTTTTAAAAAAATTAGTTAATAAAAAAGCTAATAGAATTCATGATATCATCTGAGTATTTAAAAATAGAGAACCCATTAGGATGCTTAAACGAACAGGTTTTTATAGACATGTGAAAGTATAATGCAACAAAGGAAAAAACTGATGGTCAACAGAATGAAAACTAGAAGCCAAACAAAACAAGGTTCTACTGGGGGCATGTTGCAACTCAAGTCCACGAAGGGCTTAACAATTTTTCATGGTCATATGCAACAGAAGTTGCCCTTGCCGAGATCTGAAAATCTACTTTAATCCTTGCTGTTTTCTTCTGGGACTTCTACCAGTAACCTCCTTTGCAGTTACTTAGAAGGCAGCTCTGGAAACATGGCTCCATAATATCAAATTCACCTCCAATTAGAGAGATCAAGAATACCCAAAATAATACAAATGCCAGGATGGCAAAAACATGGCAATTGAAGAAAATACTATTAATAATACCCTAGTAGGTTAGAGGCAAGAATTTAAGATGGACACATATTTTTAAAATATGTCAACATTTATTCATGTATAGAATCAGCTATTAAAATTTTGAAATACTTAAGAGCAAAGATTGTCAGCAGCCTGCCTGTTATTTACTAATTCTGTAGATATGATTTGGTTGGCAATGCCCATCAGAAGGCTGAAGGGTTACAAAATTACTGTTAAAAGTTAAACATTTTTAGTTAATAAAATTATCATCTATTTTCAGTCTGAATTCTTTTTGGTCTGTTTTTTTCCAGGTTGTGGGTTCATATCAGTTTGACTGGTTTCTGAATGATGTTTTGGAAACCAACCTGTTACCAATAAATAAAAATTAGACAATCAGGCAGCACATCATAGTTTTAAAAAGATTTTTTCTAATATAGGCAATAAAACTGAAAGAAAAAGGTTTTCAAGCATTTGACTCTGGAAATGAGACCTTTAAAAAGCAATGTGGAAAAATACTAAAGCCGGCCTGCAATCTATTTTCAGCCTTCAGCTTAGGCAGCATCTCAATATTTAGGAATCTGATGCTAAATACAAGTTAGGAACAAAGCTGTTGTCCTAACAACTGAAGGAGTATTTAGATATTACTTTGGCTTTATTTCAAAAAACAAGTTAGAGAAGAAAGCAGGGCAAAAACAGAATGGTGAGAGAAAGTGTTATTGGTAGATGACACAAACTGATGCCTGCTCTTTGCTTCACAGCCGGGAAGCAATTCTATTTGAATCCATATATATCAGGAAAGCTCATCTAAGGTGCCTTTCTTTTGTCAGAAAGTCAAATCATTTGTTCTATTTCTTGTTAAGTTTTTGTTTTTCAATATTGATTTATTTTTTTGTTTTTCAATATTGATTTTTATTTCTTCTGTTATTCTTTCCCCTTTAAAAGAAAATGGGATATAATTAACATATAATTTAGTCTCAGGTATATACAAAATGATTCAGTATTTGTTTACGCTGGAAAATGATCACCACAAGTCTAGTTAATACCTGTCACCATACAGGTTTCTGGTGATGACAACTCTTAAGATCTACTATCTGAGCAATTGGAAAATGTGCAGTACAGTATTACTAACTACAGTCACCATGTTCAGTTCTCTTATAACTGGAAATTTGTATCTGTTGACTTCCTTCACCCATTCCCCACACCCTGCAATAATAATTTTTAAAAGCAACTTTTAGAAATGGATTATCAACAAATCTCTGGATTTTACTGTAAAAGCCTCCCAGTATTCTGTTATCATCGGACAAGGCAATGGTAATCCACTCCAGTACTCTGGCCTGGAAAATCCCATGGACGGAAGAGCCGGGTAGGCTACAGTCCATGGGATCTCGAAGAGTCAGACATGACTGAGTGACTTCACTTTCACTTTTCACTTTCATACATTAGAGAAGGAAATGGCAACCCACTCCAGTATTCTTGCCTGGAGAATCCCAGGGACGGGGGAGCCTGGTGGGCTGCCGTCTATGGGGTCGCACAGAGTCAGACATGACTGACCGAGACTTAGCAGCAGTAGCAGCAGCATTCTATTATCATAAAAGCAGCAGTAATGTTAAATGATACACAGAATACGAAAAGTGGAAATAATCTCTTTGGGAAGATGGCTGAAAATTAGCTTCCATGTTTAGGAAAGCTTACCTTTGTTTCTTTGAACTGGTAATCCTTAAACTCCTGAACAACCACAAATAAATTATCAACTGATCTCAGACAATGAACCTGGGTAGGGAAAAAAAAATGTTAAGAGACAAATTCTGGGCAAGCTTTTGAAGTGCATAAACTATCAGCATTTAAATATAAAAATTAGGTACAAAGATTTTAAAGCAGCTAATACCTATAATTTGTATTTAAAACTTTTCCCATTTCCCCACCCTCCCATCTTTTTGGCTACCCATCAGGTTCTATTCCCCTACAGAAAAGGAAAAAACACAGATGGAAGACTAGAAGCTAGAAGTATTCTGTGGACAACATGAGTTAGGGGAGAAGGAAAAGATGAAGCAGTGAAATAGGGCTTTATTCTGCCTTCACGGCTCTCTGGGGTATACTGTGTAGGGTCTGATCTTCAGCTTGGTGATTATTAGCTAAGTAATCTTGTGCAAATTACCTATTATTAAGCTTAATGATTAATGAGGATAATGATAGTGCCTATCTTTACAAAGCTGCTGAGGTTATCAACTAAACATTGGATGAAAAATACAGGGTCTACTATATGCCAGACACTAAGAGCTTGGGAAATGACCAAAAAAAACCCCAAAACACAGGCAATAATCCCTGCCCTCGTGTTGCTTATGTGGCATTGAGATACAGCTTAGTGTTCACTCTAGAGGGATGGCAGTTTGCTGACCTTCACTTCTCACCTTCAGTGATCCTAATTACTTTTGAGCATGAATAAATTTGACACAGATAGAAAAATCTCTCCCTTTATGCTTCAACACTGAAGTCTAAATTTCAGCTACATGCCAAAGTAAATAAATTCTAAGAGGAATAGCAGATACTAAGAATTTCTTCCTGAGTCTCACAGGATTTTTTCTGGTGAATTGATCCTCAGGAAATATTAGGATCAATTCTAAAAGAAAAAATAATAATAAAGCAAACTTACAAATCAGTACCCAACAGAAAATGCAGGAATACTTTAAAACCACCTGATATAGGGCAGAGCAAAGAAAAGCAGTAAGGATTCCAGAGAGGTCTGTAAACTAAGAAAGTAAACATAAAATCATCTATTTAGAAAGCCATTTTAAATATTGCTTCATTCAAACCTGAGCCAGACTGTCCACTGAAATGTCAAAATATATCTTGCCCCGGTCTTTGCTGATTTTGCATGATGACCCCAATTTCTCTCTCACTTCATCTGCAGCTGTTTGCTCAAAACCAGTAGGCACAGTGGCACCAATAGTGACTTGGAGATGCTCAGACTCACTTCTGGGGCCACTTTCAGTCACTTGTACAGACATCTGGTTCTCACGAAGATTCACATCCAGGAGCTGGTTAGTGGCTTCTTGAACATCAGACATATTGGCAGTGCTTCCAAGATACTGAATATAGTCCCTTTAAAAGTAGTACAGAAAAGAAAAAGAAATAATGCCCACACATTATCACCTCTTACTTCAACTATAATTAAAAATATCTAATTTGGAAGTCTAGCAGAACAATCCAACATAACCAAATCAGTATTCACCAAAGTTATAGGGACTGAATAACATGGGTCAAAGTGGAGGATTTAAAATACAGTATTATTAAACAAGCAACACAGATACTATAAAAGAAATGTAGACAGACAAGTCTTTCCACAGTATGCAACATTTGGTTTGAGATCACCCATCTTGATGATAGTCATCACATAACTACGTAAGTTAATCTCAAAACAGAGGTTGCTAGGGCACATTTAAAAATATTCCCGCATTTAATCCTTCTTCAGCTAGTAGTTAAGGACAGGGGGCTTTGGAATTTCAGAGCTGGGTTTGAATTCTTGCCCTGGACATTCAAAAGTTGAATAACCTAAAATAAGTTTATTTTCCATTGCCTCTATTTCCCCACCTGGCAAATGGGAAATGAATAATGGCTCTCTCCTAGGGTTATTAAAAGACTTATGCAAGAATGGCATACTACTGCCAGTTCCTACTTGCTAATTAAGGATGTCTATCTTCCTCTTTGAAATGGATAGTGACTCATGCATTTAAAAAAATAATTAACTGAACATTTACTGTCTTGTGATTACAAATATTTGAATGCCTAGGACAGGACAGGCTCTGGGATACATGAATGGACATCAATAGAGATCTGTGAACTATCTGAAACTAACTGCAAGCGAAATTTCCTTTATCTGAGCATTGGTATGTGGGAGGCAGGGTGGACTGGAGAGCTGGTAGGTGGAGATCAAAAGTTCTCGCCAGATTTTCAGTTTCGTAACCCCAAACAACTTAAGCAGACACGGAGTTCCTACACTGTCCCTATTCTGTACCCGGGACAGGCGACACTGTCTAACACAAATAAAAGTCCGTTCCTGCCATTAGTGAAAATCGCTCAGTCGTTTCCGACTCTTTGCGACCCCATGGACTATACAGTCCATGGAGTTTTCCAGGCCAGAATACTGGAGTGGGTAGCCGATCCCTTCTCCAGGGGATCTTCCCAACCCAGGGATCAAACCCGGGTCTCCCGCGTTGCAGGCGGATTCTTTACCAGCTGAGTCAACAGGGAAGTCCATTGTTCCTGCCATTAAGGAGCACACAATCACTAAATAAGGGAGCGGAAGCCCACGAAAGGGCGTATCCAACCAAGGTCAGAGTGCCAACCAGTGGCGCAGCCGGGAATGAAACCCACGTCTCCCGACTCCCACCCGAAGGGCCCTAATCACAGGAATCCCGGGGAGCACGTGAAGCCCAGGGAAAGGGAATTAGAAGGGGTCCACTGCGGATAGAGCTGAAATGCAGCCAGTGGCCCGTCCGGGTCGGAAGACGAAGGTCACTCCTCCCGGCCGAGGGTCAGCGGCGCCCCACCTGGCCACTCCCAGCGTCCGGTTAACCGGCCGTCAGCGCAGACCCTTCCGGCTTCCGGGACCCCGCCGGCCAAGCGCGCCCCGGTCACGCTACCGGAAGTCGCCTCGGTGACCCGGAAGCGGAAGTCTGGTGGCGCGGCCATAACGGCTCCGAGCCGGGGGCAGGTGCCTGTGAGAGGTCGCTGAGGGAAGCGCATGCGTATAAAGACCTGTATGCCTTGGCGCCGAATCTGTGGTGGACCGGCCCTGCGGGACTGAGTCCTCAGCAAACTGAACCGGGAAGGCCGCAGGCCTCGTCGCCGGTCGTCACTGTAACTAATTTTAGAGAGCGCTAGTGGCACTGGCACTGAGTAAGCGCTTCACACGCGTCATTTGTTCAGTAGCTCTCAGGTGGCAGGTGCCACCCTTTTTAAAGCCGGGGGAACTGAGTCTGACAGAGGTGGACTGTCTTGCCTAAAAGGCAGCTTTTTAGAGGCAGAGCTGGGATTTGAACCTGGCGGCTGTGAGGCCAGAAATCTTGCCTTTAGTGTGTGAGCCAGTATTGCTGAAACTGGGCCTTGAGTTGAACTTTGCCTTCATTATTTTTGCCCACTTGTACTGTTGTTAACATTTTTCTCTAAATATATAATTTTTAAACTTCTGCTTTTTTGGGCGGCTTGCTTTCTTTTTAAATTTTTTGGCTGCATCGCAGGACTTTTGGGATCTTAGCTTCCTAACCAGGGATTGAACTCTGGCCCCTTGCATTAGAAGTGAGTAATCTTAACTGTTGGGCCACCAGGGAAGTTCCTAAATATATAGTTTTAATGAGATACTTTAGAAAGAAAAATTTTTACAATTCAGCAACAAAAAAATAGTTCAGTTTAAAAATGGGCAAAAAATAGAATATTCCCGGAGAAGACACACATATAGTCTATAATCACATGTAAGGATGATCAAGGTCTCTAGTCACTAGGGGAATGCAAATTAAAGCCACAATGAAATACCTATTTGAGTGGCTAAAGTTTTAAAAAGAGTACAGTTACACGTTTCAGTAAGGGTGTGAAGTAATGGAACAGTTGGGCAGTTGGGTGTTGCTGGTGGGAATGCAAAATCGTACAGCCACTTCAGAAAACAGTTTATCCTTTCCTCAAAAAGTTAAGCAGAATTGCCATATGGTCCAGCATTTCTACTGGTATGTATATACAAGAAAACTGAAAACATGTTAAAACAAAAACTTCTACCTAAATGTGCCAGCAGCTTTATTTATAATAACTCCAAAGAGAAAACAACTCAAATACCCCTCAGCTGATAAATGAATAAATGTGATATATCCACACAATACAGTATTATTCAGCCATGAAAAAAGGAATGAAATCCTGGAACGTGCTACATTATGGATGAAACTTGAAAACATGCAAAATGAAAAACAGGAATAAGCCCCCCCCCCTCAAAAAAAACCTGTCCTTAAAGATCACATGTTCCATTTGTATGATACGTCTAGAATAGGCAATTAGAGACAGAAAGATTAGTGGTTGTTTAGGGCTAGGGGAAATGAGGAGGTTAGAAAGTGATAGCTAAAGGGTATGGGGTTTCTTTGGGGGTGTTGAGAATGTTCTAGAATTAGATAGTGATGGTTGCAGAGCACTGTGACGATGCTAAGAGACACTGCATTGTGCAGTTTAAATTGGTGAATTTTATCTTAAAGGAAACTTTTGTCTCATGGGAAACTCATCATGTGCGAAAATGATACTTCACTCATAAGAGTTCTTAGAGGATTTAAATGAGATCAACATGTTACCAGACATAATTAAAATAGATGATGCCTTTAAATACAGTGGAAACAAAGCAAGGTTATTAAGTTTTGGCCAAATAGTGTTTCCTACAAAAGGTTGTAAATGTTAAGGCCCATTCTCTTTTTAGAAGGGCAAATTATCAAGTGTTAGAGACAAAATTGCACAAAGTGAGACCTTTTTGACTTAACGAGAGGGATTAAAATTGAATAGATTCTTTCCTCTTGATTCAGTGTTATTTAATGCATACCTTTTTAAAAATCATCTCTCTTGAAAAAGTCACATACATGGGGAAAGTTACCCTAAGACAGTATCTACTCACAGTGTTTTGTTAGGTCTGTGGTTTAAACAACAGACTTTTTTGAACAATACATGTCATGCTGTGGTTTAAACAACAGACTTTTGAACATTACATGTCGTGCACTCTCAAGAACTAAGGATCTAGAAATGAATTTTTTTGAGCTTCTATTCTATGAAAAAGACAATACAGAAAAATACATATCACATTCCTATGATGATAAGTATTATGGAGAAAAACTAAGCAAGATGGGAGATGAAGAGTGCTAGATGGATGGAAGGGAAAACCTACTTAATATCAAGTGGTCAGGAAAACCTGAGATAAGGTGACAAAGCAGAGCCTGAAGGAAAGCAAGCCATTTGGATATCTAGGTGAAGAGCATTCCAGGCTGAGGACAGAAACATGTTCAACAAGGTTTAGGACTATCCAGACAAGAGGCCAGCCAGCATGGCCAGGGAGGAGGGGATGAGGGAGAAGATGAGATAGGGTGAGTATGCTGTATAGGCCAATGTTTTACACATTATCACGATGACGTAGATTTTAAGAGAATCACTCTGGCTACTACGTGGAAAATGGTTCAGTTCAGTTCAGTTCAATTGCTCAGTCGTGCCCAACTCTGCAACCCCATGGACTGCAGCACACTAGCCTTCCCTGTCCATCACCAATTCCTGGAACTTACTCGAACTCATGTCCATCGAGTCAGTGATGCCATCCAACCATCTCATCCTCTATCATCCCTTCACCTCCCGTCTTCAATCTTTCCCAGCATCAGGGTCTGTTCAAATGAGTCAGCTCTTCTAATCTCTTCTAATCAGGTGGCAGAAGTATTGGAGTTTCAGCATCAGTCCTTCAAATGACTTCAGGACTGGTTTCCTTTAGGATGAACTGGTTGGATCTCCATGCAGTCCAAGGGACTGTCAAGAGTCTTCTCCAACACCATAGTTCAAAAGCATCAATTCCTTAATGCTCAGCTTTCTTTATAGTCCAACTCTCACATTCATACATGACTACTGAAAAAAACCATAGCTTTGACTAGACGGACCTTTGTTGGCAAAGTAATGTCTCTACTTTTAAATATGCTGTCTAGATTGCTCATAACTTTTCTTCCAAGGAGCAAGTGTCTTTTAATTTCATGGCTGCAGTCACCATCTGCAGTGATTTTGGAGCCCCCCAAAATAAAGTCTCTCACTGTTTCCATTGTTTTCCCATCTATTTGCCATGAAGTGATGGGACCGGATGCCATGATCTTTGTTTTCTGAATGTTGAGTTTTAAGCCAGCCTTTTCACTCGCCTCTTTCACTTTCATCAAGAGGCTCTTTAGTTCTTCACTTTCTCCATTAAGTGTGGTATCATCTGCATATCTGAGGTTATTGATATTTTTTCCAGAAATCTTGATTCCAGCTTGTGTTTCATCCAGTCTGGCATTTCACGTGATGTACTCTGCATGTAAATTAAATATGCAGGGTGACAATATATAGCCTTGACATACTCCTTTCCTGATTTGAAACCAGTCTGTTGTTCCATGTCCAGTTCTAACTGTTGCTTCTTGATCTGCCTACAGATTTCTCAGGGGGCAGGTCAGGTGGTCAGGTATTCCCCATCTCTAAGAATTTTCCACAGTTTGTTGTGATCCACGCAGTCAAAGGCTTTGTCGTAGTCCATAAAGCAGAAGTAAATGTTTTTCTGGAACTCTCTTGCTTTTTTGATGATCCAGCAGATGTTGGCAATTTGATCTCTGGTTCCTCTGCTTTTTCTAAATCCAGCTTGAACATCTGGAAGTTCATGGTTCATGTACTGTTGAAGCCTGACTTGGAGAATTTTGAACATTACTTTGCTAGCGTGTGAGATGAGTGCAATTGTGCAGTAGTTTGACCATTCTTTGGCATTGCCTTTCTTTGGGATTGGAATGAAAACTGACCTTTTCCAGTCCTGTGGCCACTGCTGGGTTTTCCAAATTTGCTGGCATATTGAGTGCAGCACTTTCACAGCATCATCTTTCAGGATTTGAAACAGCTCAACTGGAATTCCATCACCTCCACTAGCTTTGTTCATAGTGATGATTCCTAAGGCCCACTTGACTTCACATTCCAGGATGTCTGGCTCTAGGTGAGTGATCACACCATCATGGTTATCTGGGTCAAAAAAGATCTTTTGTATAGTTCTTCTGTGTATTTTTGCCACCTCTTCTTAATATCTTCTGTTTCTTTTAGATACATACCATTTCTGTCCTTTATTGTGACCATCTTTGCATGAAATGTTCCCTTGGTATCTCTAATTTTCTTAAGGAGATCTCTAGTCTTTTCCCTTCTATTGTTTTCCTCTATTTCTTTACATTGATCAGTGAGGAAGGCTTTCTTATCTCTCCTTGCTATTCTTTGGAACACTACATTCAAATGGGTATATCTTTTCTTTTTGCCTTTGCCTTTCCCTTTTCTTCTTTTCTGCTTCCCTGGTGGCTCAGATGGTAAACCGTCTGCCTACAATGCAGGAGACCCGGGTTCAATCCCTTGGTTGGGAAACTCTCCTGGAGAAGGAAATGGCAACCCACTCCAGTACTCTTGCCTGGAAAATCCCATGGACAGAGGAGCCAGGTAGGCTACAGTCAATGGGGTCGCAAAGAGTCGGACACAACTGAGTGAATTCACTTTCACTTTCTCTTCTTTTCACAGCTGTTTGTAAGACCTCCTCAGACAACCATTTTGCCTTCTTGCATTTCGTTTTCTTGGGGATGGTCTTGATTATTGCCTCCTGTACGATTACACGAACCTCTGTCCATAGCTCTTCAGGCACTCTGTCTAACAGATCTAATCCCTTGAATCTATTTGCCTCTTTCATTGTATAATCGTAAGGGATTTGATTTAGGTCATACCTGAACGGTCTAGTGGTTTTCCCTACTTTCTTCAATATAAATGTGAATTTGGCAATAAAGAGTTCTTGATCTGAGCCACAGTCAGCTCCCAGTCTTGTTTTTGCTGGCTGTATAGAGCTTCTTCATCTTTGGCTGCAAATAATATAATCAACCTGATTTCTGTATATCTGTATGGAGAATGGTAGAGGGCAGGAATGGAAGCAGTCCTTGGGCCATTTCAGTGGTCCAAGTGAGAGAGCATGATGATTCAAACTAGGATATTAGTGGTGTTGGATGTGAGTGTGGTGAGAATTAGATTCTGGTGTATTTTGAAGAATGACCTGTTATTAGTTATGAATTAACTGTGGGTTTGAAAACAAGGTAAAAAGCAGGACGTTTAAGGCTAAGGCTGAGCAGATTTTGCTGATCTGAAGTGCCCATATTCTGCTGGGGGATGAATGCTCAAGAGTTCAGGCTAAAATGCTGCAGAGAAGGTAAAAATGGACACATTTGCTCTTTAACGTTCTTAACTCTCATTTATTGCAAAGAGTAATAGTATTTTAGTTTATATCAGAAAAACGCTAATGAACTGCCGTGGAAACAAATGAACTGCTGTGAAAATGTTGACTAAGTGTGTCCTTGCTTGAAAAGGCCAGTTTTTTTGTTTGTTTGTTTTTATGTATGTATTTGACTGCTCCAGGTCTTAGTTGTAGCGTGTGGGATCTAGTTCTCTGACCAAGGATTGAACCCTGGCCCCCTGCATTGGGAGCACAGAGTCTTAGCCGCTGGACCACCAGGGAAGTCCTGAAAATGCCAGTTTTGAATAAATAACATTTACTTGTGGAAATTGAAACCTCTAATTTCTTTCCAATTGATAGTTGTCTTATAGGAAACTAAAGTGACTCCTAAGTAAATAAGCAAATGATTAAATTTAATGATTCCTATCAGATATAGTGATGCAGATTACAAAATGAGTGGTAGTTGCTCCCATGAACATAGACATCTATTTTACCCTAATAGCTGTCTATCCTTGCCAATTCTTAAGGGTAAAACAGTGTCCAGGTTAGAAAGCTAGAAATAGTGCAACCAATCCCCAGCCGGGTCCCTCCCTCTGCTCTTCTATAGAAGCAAGGGCTGTTAAGCACGTCTGCCTTTTGTTCACAAGGTGATTTCCTACATGTTCCCGAATAACAGGCTTATAGTGCTATATCTTGCTTTTTCAATTTTAAACATTATCTGTGAAGTCTGTTATGGTGCTTGAGGTTTAGCCTATTAATGTCCCACCACATTATTCTCCCCTCCCTACTCCTCCCATTAAAGTTACAATCCAATATAGTTTGTTTCTCTGTGTTATTTAATGGGTCATATAAGTGATAAATGATACATAAGACATCTTTTTGTTTTATCAGCAGTAGACAGTATCTCTTGATTCCCCATACTGTAAGGCAAGGGTTTAATCATCATTCCTGGCCTTTCCTCTACTCATTTTGTACATGTCTCTACCTTTCTTCTATATAGTTCCCAAGCTATTTTGTTAGGATTCCACTTGGCAGGTTGGATTCCTGTGGGGATGTGATTGAAAGAAAGGATGCCCCTACTCCTGCTTCTCACTCAAGAAGCTACTGAAATTCCATCTTCCCCAAGAAACTCTTTTGGGACCTCACTGGAGAGTGAATGATGTGTCTACAATCCTATATATTAATGAAAAAATATGATAGACTCGGAGTCCATAAACTCTTAACCCAACAGACCTTTGGTCTGTCAGGTGATAACAACTAGAGAGGAAAACAATCAGCTTTGGCTGTGCCCTAAATAAGATGAGATTTATTTACGTTTCCCATGCTCTCTCAAGCCAAAGGCTATAAAACCGCTTTAGTAACATAACTCTTGTGAGAATTCTCTGATACAGTTAGTGATATCACAGTGAATTTTCAAAAGAATGTACTTGAAATTTATTGTTCACCTTGAACTTCATGTGGATAAGTTACGTTTATTTAAAAGCAACTCATTCATTTTGAAAGGAACTGTATCTTGGCTGTAATTTGAGATTGCGAGCAGAAAGACAGAAACGAGCTGGGGAGTGGAACACTCCTGCCACCTAGTGGTCCTTCTGAAACATGGCCGTGCTTTCAAAGCATGGGCAGCTGAAAAGGAACTGAATTGGTAAAGGAAACATCTGGCAAATGGTCTGAACTGGGGAAACTTCCATTCCCTCCTCCTTTGCTAGAAAGGGATGTTCTTGGGTCTTTTTTAAATAGTCACTGATGAAACAAGGTATTAACAGAATTACTCCTTGGAATTAGTCTCTGAGAGCGGTTCTTCCTTTGTGTGATCAGAGGAATTAGCAGGGCGCTGACAAACGGAAAATGTTGCTAGGTGAACACGGACTGCCACCAGATCTCTAGTATGAAGTAGCAGCTCCATAAATAAGCTGGAAGTGCAACAAGTGAGCAGGGAGGGACTGCAGTGAGGCAGGACCCTCCGCAGTGGTCGCGCAGCAGCAACATGGGGCCAGGGGCAGAGCAGACCTAGAAGAAAGGCCAGTGGGGACAATGATGATGAAGTCACATAGACAGGATCAGCAACAGCCATGGAGACCATGGTCTTGGGACCGTGGAACTGCCTGATTCAGGAAAAACTCAGAAAATCACAAAAATACTCTGTCCAGCACTCTAAGGCACATACTCTATCCAGGCAGTGCTTGACATGCATTATCCCGTAACAGTACTGTGGAGTGGACATTGTTACCAGCCCTGTTCTTCTGCTCTTCTACCAGCCCCTCATATTTCTACTTCTTCTCTACTTCTTTCCTCTACTCATTTTGTACATACATTTCTCTACCTTTCTTCTTTATAGTTCCCAACCTATTTTGTTAGGATTCCACTTGGCAAATTGGATTTCTGTGGGGATGTGATTGAAAAAAAAAGGATGCCCCTACTCCTGCTTCTCACTCAAGAAGCTACTGAAATTCGATCTTTTCCAAGAAAACTTTTTGGGACCTCACTGGAAAGCAAATGGTGTGTCTACAATCCTAGATATTAACGAAAAAATAATGATAGACTAGGAGTCCATGAACTCATTCAGCTGGGACACTGGCCCCCTGGTGCCTCTTTCTCCCTGTGCTCTCTTACCAGTTTCCCTAAAGAGTGACATAAGTGGCAAGCAAAAGTGGAAGCTGCCCAGGCCTCGTAAGACCTAATTAACTAGCCCAAAGTCACAGAACTAGTGAGACTTAGAGCCAAGGCAGTTTGATCTGAGTTTACACTCTTCATTACCATGCTCTCCTGCTTCCCTAGGGTCTCGAAGAGTCGGACACGACTGAGCGACTTCACTTTCACTTTTAACTTTCATGCATTGGAGGAGGAAATGGCAACCCATTCCAGTGTTCTTGCTTGGAGAATCCCAGGGATGGCAGAGCCTGGTGGGCTGCCATCTATGGGGTCGCACAGAGTCGGACACGACTAGAGCGACTTAGCAGCAGCAGCAGCAGCAGCCGCTTCCCAAAGGGAGAGAAAACATGGGGTTCAACTCCTCTAATGACTATTGTATTGAAGGATAGTTGTGCATTCGAGCTCTAAAGGTGGTTAAGATCTGGTTTTAGATCTGCCACTTACTTGTAGGAAGATACTTAACCTTTCAGGAACTAATTTTCCTTCATTGTAAACTAGGGGAGAGATAAAATGGTGACTATTTCACAATCTGCTGTTGAAGATTCATTGAGATAATATACAATTTTTGACATGTGGCAAATCAGATGGCTTGCCTGCAAAATGGTTGCCAGCAGTTCTAATCATTGTAAGGATCATTACTGCTCCCAGCAAGAGATGGAATCTATTTCTCTTCCCATAGTATCTTGTTGGGCTTCTGACTTGCTTTGACCAGTAGAATGTGGCAGATGTGTCTTTGAATGTGGCCAGTTCCAAGCCTAGATCTTACGAGGCCTGGCAGCTTCCACTTTTGCTTTCTTGGATCACTCATGTCACCCTTTAAGGAAACTGGTAAGAGACCACATGGAGCACGAGGCACCAGGGAGCCAGTGTCCCAGCTGAATGCAGTCATGCAAGTGAGCTGTTGGGACCTTAACTAACCTGCCAACCTATAGAATCATGAGAAAAAAATAACTCGCTGTGAAACTACTAAGTCTGGGGATAGTTTGTTATGCAGCAAATGGGAAGTCCTCAATAAATGACATCTATAATACTAAATGACATCAATTAGTATTATAATTGATGCTGGTGAGGGATTCAACCAAATGTCTGGTTTATCTTTTCTTAGGTCACTGTTTATTTTTTTTCCTCCTTTCACTGAAACAGGCTGAGAGAAACATGAGTTTTATGTGCAAGTGAGTGTTGCTTATTACAGGCATATCTTGTATATTTATTAATACAGAATATTGCCGGATATCTACTCAGAAAGACTTTGTTAGTGTTTCAGATCGCTGTATATATTTGAAATAATATAGAAGCATATATCTTCAAGTATTTACAATTTGGACTTTTTACTAATTGATTATGGTTCAGTTCAGTTCAGTTCAGTTTAGTTGCTCAGCCATGTCTGACTCTGCGACACCATGAACCGCAGCATGCCAGGCCTCCCTATCCATCATCAACTCCTATAATCCACCCAAACTCATGTCCATTGAGTCAGTGATGCCATCCAACGATCTCATCCTCTGTCGTCCCCTTCCCCTCCTGCCCTCAATCTTTCGCAGCGTCAGAGTCTTTTCAAATGAGTCAGCTCTTCGCATCAGGTGGCCAAAGTATTGGAGTTTCAGCTTCAACATCAGTCCTTCCAACGAACACCCAGGATTGATCTTCTTTAGGATGGACTGGTTGGATCTCCTTGCAGTCCAAGGGACTCTCAAGAGTCTTCTCCAACACCACAGTTCAAAAGCATCAATTCTTCGGCGCTCAGCTTTCTTTATAGTCCAACTCTTACATCCATACATGACTACTGGAAAAACCATAGCCTTGACTAGACGGACCTTTGTTGACAAAGTAATGTCTCTGCTTTTGAATATGCTATCTAGGTTGGACATAACTTTCCTCCCAAGGAGTAAACATCTTTTAATTTCATGGCTACAATCACCATCTGCAGTGATTTTGGAGCCCCCAAAAATAAAGTCTGACCCTGTTTCCCCATCTATTTCCCATGAAGTGATGGGACCAGATGCCATGATCTTAGTTTTCTGGATGTTGAGCTTTAAGCCAACTTTTTCACTCTCCTCTTTCACTTTCATCAAGAGGCTCTTTAGTTCTTCTTCACTTTCTGCCATAAGGGTGGTGTCATCTGCATATCTGAGGTTATTGATATTTCTCCTGGAAATCTTGATTCCAGCTTGTGCTTCCTCCAGCCCAGCGTTTCTCACGATGTACTCTGCATAGAAGTTAAATAAGCAGGGTGACAATATACAGCCTTGACATACTCCTTTTCCTATTTGGAACCAGTCTGTTGTTCCATGTCCAGTTCTAACTGTTGCTTCCTGACCTGCATACAGGTTTCTCAAGAGGCAGGTCAGGTGGTCTGGTATGCCCATCTCTTTCAGAATTTTCCACAGTTGATTGTGATCCACACAGTCAAAGGCTTTGGCATAGTCAATAAAGCAGAAGTAGATGTTTTTCTGGAACTCTCTTGCTTTTTTGATGATCCAGTTTGATCTCTGGTTCCTCTGCTTTTCTAAAACCAACTTGAACATTGAAGTTCATGGTTCACGTATTGCTGAAGCCATACTGATTATGGTGGGACCTTCCAAAACCTTAATACTGGAGGATTTGAGGCACGAACAGAGACCTATCCTCTTAATCTAGCATTGGAAGCCTTGAGAATGACACTGCACTCTCACCTTTATCTCCTTTATATCTCTTTCCCTAAATTCTTCTTTTCTGTCCCTTTGTGTCTTTCTGTCTTAACTCTCTTTTCTGTCGCTTCTTACATGCCTTTCTTTTCTCTTTTCTTTATTTAATGATTAAGTAAGATCTTCTCTACCGAAATGTAAGTTTCAAGAAGGAGATTTTTACCTATTTTGTTCTCTACAGAACATTCTTTACTTAGAACAATGCCTCACACACAGAAAGTGTGCCACAATAGTGTGTTGAATGAATTAAATAAGGCATGTAAAAGCACTTAGGATAGTGTCCAGCACAGGGTAGATGATGCTGAATAAATACAACCTATGACAATTCAGTAGTGTAACACATGAAATCATTCACATTTATCTGTTAAATGTTCTGTTATTTGTGTTCTTTCCTCACTTTTCTTTCCACTTTATCCCTTCTTTTCTTTTTCTGCCATTGCATTTATCCTCCTGCCTTACCTGTAGCCGCTCAGTGACTCTCGCTGGTGGTGTTTCACCCTACCTTAGAGGATGGGCAGAGAGAGGTTTTGGAACTTTGTCTTGGATGATAAGTAACTATTCATGGCTCATAACTGACTTAGGACTGTACATAAAATTCTGCTGCTGAGGTGAGTTAAATTCTGGTATTACTGGATATTTTAACTATAGGCCTAGATAATGGAAAACAACCTGCTTATTAAGTTATAGTCTAACAAATGCCTGACTTTACATGTTTCTGGGTGTTGTGGGTGTTTTCTAGTGCCTTTTGGTGAGTAACTGCTACTCTTGGCAGTAGAGATGTGAGCAGAATCAAGCAGAATTGATTTAGCTAATTTTCTCTTCTCCTCTTTTTCCATAAGGGAGTGGAAATGTACTGCCGCGCATTGTGGAGCAGTTCTTTCTCAGGCTGGTAACATTACAGAATTCCTGTTGAAATGCAAGCTGGACTGGTGGATACCAGATTCTCAGATCCTCTTATGAGCTGTTTGTCAAGGTAAATCCTATATATTTTAAAATCATAGGGAAGCTTTGAACCGATCATCAGAACCAGTTATACAAATGTCTTTATCTCCTCCAGTAATCACTCATGTAGGAAGATCTCTCTCCTCTTTCCTGCTAGTCTTTCAAATTCAAAGCAGAAGTTTCATGAATCTGTAGGTCAACGGCTGGATAGCTTGAGCTGAGTATAAAACAGTATTGGTGCAGTCCTCAACACAGCCTCGTTTTTGTTTCTGTTAGGCTAATAGGTGGTTCAGACCTCTTAGTCCTGCTAATGCTTAAGAGAGTCCTGTATATATAGATATTAATATATACATATACATATATATGGGCTTCCCTTGTGGCTCAGCAGTAAAGAATCTGACTGCCAATAATGGAGACACGGGTTTGATCCCTGGACTGGAAGATCCCAGTATTCTTGCCTGGGAAATCCCATGGACAGAGGAACCTGGCCAGGAACAGTCCGTGGGGTCACAAAGAGCTGAAGATGACTTAGCAACTAAATGACAGCAACAATGCATATATGTATACGTATATATATTCATATAATATATATTCCTGCATATATTCTGTTACATAAGACCTCTGTTTCAAAAATTGAGAGTTGAGAGGAGAAAGAGTGAATCTGTGAAACCCCTATCATTTTTTTTCTCAAAATTGCTTTTAGCCACTCTATTTTATTTTCTACCTCAAACATTTGCTCATCTTATAGGCAGTAATTTACCAGGCCTCTTTACTAGGTTAATCAACCCAATGAATTAACCTAGACTCAGGGTAGTGAGATTTTGAGGCATTCAGACCAATGATATGCAAACATGTTAATTGGTGCAAAAGACCCATAATACACCTAACTCTTCCATTGCACTTCTTGTGGGAGGAGAGTTTGATAATAGCAAAGAATTAGGGAGGAACAAGATAGCTACACTAAATGGCAACGTCGTAAGGTTTATGTATGAACTATATGGTGAAACCAGAAAAACAGCTACATTTGACCCATGAAATAACACATACAAGAAGGGCTGTATTTGAAACTTAAGACACTGTGAAATCTCCTTCAGTTCAGTTCAGTTCAGTCGCTCAGTCGTGCCCAACTCTTTGCGACTGCATGAATCGCAGCCCGCCAGGCCTCCCTGTCCATCACCACCTCCCGGAGTTCATGCAAACTCACGTCCATCGAGTTGGTGATGCCATCGAGCCATCCCATCCTCTGTCGTCCCCTTTTCCTCCTGCCCCCAATCCCTCCCAGCATCAGAGTCTCTTCCAGTGAGTCAACTTTTCGCATGAGGTGGCCAAAGTACTGGAGTTTCAGCTTTAGCATCATTCCTTCCAAAGAACACTCAGGGCTGATCTCCTTTAGAAGGGACTGGTTGGATCTCCTTGCAATCCAAGGGACTCTCAAGAGGCTTCTCCAACACCACAGTTCAAAAGCATCAATTCTTCAGCGCTCAGCTTTCTTCACAGTCCAACTCTCACATCCATACATGACCACTGGAAAAACCATAGCCTTGACTAGACGGACCTTAGTTGGCAAAGTAATGTCTCTGCTTTTGAATATGCTATCTAGGTTGGTCATAACTTTCCTTCCAAGGAGTAAGCGTCTTTTAATTTCATGGCTGCAGTCACCATCTGCAGTGATTTAGCCCCCTTGAAATCATTCTTTTTGAAAACTATGGAAATTTCAGTAATCTATATTGTCATATGCATGGCAGGAAATTTGTGTCATTGCCAAACTTTCTGTGGCAGCCAACGTTTTTGATAATGGGCAGCACTGCACTTTATTTTTTTGGAGAATATAAAATTTTAATCACTCTTAATAATTAACAAAGGAAGCTATTAAGTACTTAGTCATACATGGAAATGAAAGTCCCTGGCCTTGCATGGCATTTGCTGTAAGAGGTGAAGAAAGAACTTTCATATTTTGACCTCTTTATGTTTCATCAGGAAGACTCTAGTGGGCTACAACTAAGAAACTTGCTGGCCCAAATGACCATAACAGCTTTATTTCTGAGCCTTCTCTGCTCTGTATTTTTGAACTTGTAACTTTCTTTCAAGTCTTTTTGTAATGATCTGATTTCTGCATTAAAATGATAACTCTATGGTGGAAATATAATAAATGAATATAACCTTTCCAGGGAGTATTTGGCTGAAATTCAAAGTCTTAAAAATATGCATCCCCACTGACCTGACAATTCTACTCCAAAAGTGATACTTATGATATGACCAAAGATATGTGTACAAAGATGTTTATTACAGCATCTTTTAAAAAATATTTTTGTATTAGATAATTTTATACTAGAAACTTGCTCACAACTCTAATTTTATTTATTTATTTTCATAACACTAATTTTAAAAAGTAGGGCGCTATAAAGTATGTATGGTATAATCATTTTTATCTAAAGATTTATATTTTAGAAAATGGACAGAGGTATATATAATGCAATGGTAACTGATTATCTTTTTTGTGTTATTACAAACTCTTTTCAAATGTACACAATAAACATGTATTAATTTCTGTAATAAGAAAAAACTATCTAAACACATTTAAAATTGAAATACATCCCTTTGGCAGCAGTGGTTGTAAGAATATGAATGAGGGAGATTGCGTGAGAGCTTGTTGCAGTGAATCAGGCGAAAGACAATGTGAAGAATACGGCAGTGCAGACAGAGAAGGAAAGGCTTACTGGAGACATGCTCAGTAATCCTCTGAGAACTATGAATACACCACACCTCCCAGTCAGTAATATCACTCATCTTTTAAAGAGCCAACACGATTCATCTGTATCCTTATATGCTGTATGCTAGTCACTTCAGTTGTGTCCGACTCTTTGTGACCCCAGGGACCGTAGCCCACCAGGTCCCTCTGTTCATGGGATTTTCCCAGCAGGAATACTGGAGTGGGTTGCATTTCTTTCTCCAAGGGATCTTCCCTGTATCCTTATAGTACCGTCTGATATGCGTTTAAAGAAACTGAGAGTCATCTCTGATGATAGGGTTTTGGTTTTCTGGCTTATTCAGCTGAGTTGATGGAAAACCAGTTGACTAAGAAAGAGAATTAACAGGAGGACTGGATTGTGGAAGGAGAAAATTAATCGAGTTTTGGATGTGTGGAGCCTGAGGGATTTGGGGGATGTGTACTAAGCTGTGGTACATGAGTCTGAAGCTCATTTCTGGAGACACGGAATTAGGGATCATCAGTAAATGAATGCTTGTTGAAACCAGATGGCTGGTAAGGTTACCTGGAGAGTGAACAGCGAGAAAAGGGCTGAGCAGGGAACCTTGTGGAACCATATCAGTTCAGGGCAGGAGGAGAAGAGGAGACCCCTGAGAAGACTGAGGAGTGGTGAACTAGGCCAGCCTCTAACAGAGCGGTTCAAAGCCTGTTGCAGGCTCAGAGCCTGGCAGGAATGACCAGCTGGACAGGTTCAAGGTTGCTTTCATTTTAGCTTACTCCCTAATGTGCAAGCAAACACTGAATGAATAGATGCTGGGGTTTCTTCTGCTCCTCGTGGAGTTGTGTGACCAGAGTTCAGGGCTCAGTGCTCTCTCTGAAGTCTGATCTGCCCCTCACGGCTCTTCAGGCTGGGGAGGGGGCCAACAGCCCTCAAGGATCCAGGTATTACTACTTAAGGCAATTGCTTGCTGTTCACAGGCACTTTCTCGTGTGTTCTGCCTTCTTACTGCCTCTTAGCCCCTTCTTACTGCCATGCAGGGTTGGCTGTGGCATTCCAAAAGTGGCCAGAGGGGTTCGGAGGGAAAAGGCAGTTAAGGGAGGGGAGAATTTCAAGGAAGGAATTGTCAACAATATCAGATGTCAGCGAGGTGAAGTAATATACTACATATGGCAATTTAGGGCTATTTGCGACCATATACATAGGGTACTGCCAAGCTCAGATTCCCATGAAAATAATTTTCAGTCTCATGAAATATAATCCAAATATTTATTTTAGATATAGTATTTTGTTATGGCAGCCTGAGAGGACTAAGACATCCACCCTGCCAGACTCCCTCCTTTGTGATGATTTTCTCTTAGTGTCCTATTGTCCCTCTAACAGTTGGGCCTTTTTAAAGGAACTAAAAGGTCCATCACGCAGGTTGTAGCATATTCCATTTGTGGGCTGTGTTCAACATCTTTTCCATGAGGCTGTCGTGTCCCATGCACATCCAGGAATGCAGCTGGGTGCCAAGTTCATAATCCCTGAACCTCCCTACCAGGTGAGACGACTATGGGATGTTGGTCTTCTCAGAGTGTACAGTGGACTTCTAGGTGACTCACATCTATCAGGTCATCCCTGACTCATGGAATGCTCTTGCCCTTAAGTGGTAGAGTAAAAGAAATACATTCAGATAGAAAGTGTGGATCTGCAGCAATAAATTAAAAGTACTGGATTTTATAAAGCGGGGCATTTGTCAGAAATGGCAGCCCACTCCAGTACTCTTGCCCGGAAAATCCCATGGACGGAGGAGCCTGGTGGGCTGCAGTCGATGGGGTTGCGAAGAGTCGGACACGACTGAGCGACTTCACTTTTACTTTTCACTTTCATGCATTGGAGAAGGAAATGGCAACCCACTCCAGTATTCTTGCCTAGAGAATCCCAGGGATCGGGGAGCCTGGCGGGCTGCTGTCTATGGGGTCACACAGAGTCGGACACGACTGAAGCGACTTAACAGCAGCATAATGCTTAGACTCTCCTGCAAGGGATGAGCCAACTCCAATCTTACATTTGTTGGGCCAGCTTCATTTGGGGCCCCGAACTGAAGCAGTATAAATATCAATATCTTTTTACGTCTGTCATTGTTTATTATTTGGTTTTCCATTTGCCCTGCTCTGGAGCAGGAGGAGGAAGAGAAGACAGAGGGAACTAGTGAGATCTTTAGAGAAATAGTGTCAAATATTAAATCCATAAACAAAATAGATTGAACTGGAAAGAATGAGTCAGAGATGCAGGAAGCATGAAAGCAGGAGTGTCATACTGGGAAAATGTCCCCTTAAAGTGCTGACTGAATGCTCCTGCTCTATTTGCGGTTGGTCCTGTATGTCCGATCAGCACAACTGGGTTCCTGCACTGCTTGCGCCTCACTGCCCTGCTGAGTGCATTTCCATTGTTTCCTCATATTGTGCCCTGAGATTCATTTATATAATGCAGGCTGATGACCCATGATGAGATTGTCCTTTCCTCTGTTGATAATGACCCTGTCACACCAGGTTCCTGTTTCACTGGAGTGTGAAGATTAGGCTGATTGATTGAGACCAAGCTGGAACGAAATAAGGATTTCACTAGAGAGTCCCTTGGTCTTGGTACATAATAGTACCTCAGATGGTGCTTACAACTGGGAGTTGCCCTGAATGCCTGGCTTTCTTTGGGAAGTTTTAAACAGGCAGCCCTGGGTCTGATGTCTTTTATTTGGTCTACCTATGGTTTGGATACTAGGTGCCAACATTTTAAAATAGGGATATTCCATATCCAATTTTCCTGTTTCTTTTTAAAACTGAAAGACCTGGAAGTTTGGCCCAACAACTTCTCCCAGAAATGATGGGCTGATGCTGCCTGGGTCACTGTCATTTGGTGGGGACGTGGTTCTCCAGGTGGCCACAGTCCTGGGTGCTGCACTCATTTATGTTGGCCACCAGTGGCACCTGAGTTTCTGTGCCATGATCTATAGGAAGGTGGTGTAGGGGAGGAAAAGCTTTTCTCTTTTACCCTCCTGGGTTCATGGCTTTGCGCGAGAATCAAGTTGATAAGACATAGATTAACAAGAGCAGAAAACCAGTTTTAATTACATAGGTACACGTGGAAGTTTTGCAAAGAAACAAGACTCAAGAAAGTGGCCACATGACTGAGGCTAGACAAAGGAAGAGGGGTTTGGGGGCTTCTGGATAGGAGATGAAAGTTATGACAAAGTGAGAGGAGGAAATATAATTGTCTCGTTATGTAGATAAGAGTTTCTTAGGTAATAAAAGTTGTCTTTCTTCCTGGTACAAAGACACCTTTATAAATGGAAAGTTCCTTCATAAAAAGAAATTTCCTTTACAAAAGGGGAAATATACTCTAATTTTAAGCAGTTGAGAAGATGAAGAGCTTTTCTTGCTTTTGCTGGTTTTCCAATTGCCTTTAACTTAAAATAATCAGTATGCCAAAAAGGCATATTTTTGAATGGCATATTATGGTACTCTTCTGAAAGAAACTAGCATTTATTGAATTCTATGCATGAACCACTGTGTCTTGTAACTTGCACATATGATCTCACTTGATTTCCTAACAGCTCAGTAAGATCTGAGCTCCAGTGCAACAGGAACCATGCCTGTTATGGGTTCAGGACATGCTACCTCAAAATATGGCACCTTGGCATATTGAATATTTTAAGCTGAAAGAATTTGAGAACACAGCAGAAACAGGAAGATCACTCCACCCTTCTCCCTGCCCTTTCCCCCAGAACAGGTCATAAAACCTTCATAAGAGAAGTATCCTCCCTGTAAAGATTTCCCCTGCTACTGAAAGTAGTGTATTCCTGTAAAATCTTTTGTAAGCCGAAGTGGCATAAAGTGAAGAAGCAATTACCTTAGGACACATCTTGCTAATGGATGCACAAAGTCAGTCAAGATAAAGCACAGATACTCACAGACATTGTTCAAAGCTAGGGTGCTCAGATGCTGAGATGCTGAGTGTAGTTCCCAGGGAAGGAGCTTGGCCTAGCCACTCTGCTCTGGGTGTGTGCTTGCTTCAAAACAAATGCTAAGTGCTATTTTCATTTTTTTTTTGGGGGGGGTCTTTTTCTTTCTTTCCTTTTTTTTTTAAAATGAAGATCCTTTTCAGATTTCTCTCAGTTATCAGAAGCAGGAAAATGCGGGTCTTCTGTAAAATTGACGTGGCATAAAGCGAGCTTTCGAAAAGCACGGCATATCTGTACCTGAAGGAAATGTGCATCCTTATTTCTGAAGACAAAGGGATCCTGAGAATTTCAACAAGCAGATCTTGCTTGATTTCCTTCCTATTACTTAACATTCCCTATTCCTCCCTGACTGTCCCCTCTCTGTCAAACCTAGCACTAACATCTCAGGTCCTACTGTTTCTTTGGGTCTTCATTTCCTTATGAAGCCACCCATGTAACACAAAACATGTGTGCATGCTCAGCTGCTTCAGTCATGTCTGACTCTGTGTGACCCTGTGGACTGCACCTGCCAGGCTCCTCTGTCCATGGGATTCTCTAGGCAAAAATACTGGCGTGGGTAGCCATGCCCTCCTCCAGGGAATCTTCCTGATCTGGGGATCGAACGTGCATCTCCTATGTCTACCTGCACTGGCAGGTGGGTTCTTTACCACTAACTCCACCTGGGAAGCCCCAACATAAAACTTATCTTTCATTAATTTGTATTCTTTTCTCCTGTTAGTCTGTCTATATCAGTTTAACCTTCAGACCCAGCTAGGCACCCTAAGAGGGTCAAGAAAATCTTTTCCCTCAACACTGTGAGAGTACCCTGTACTCAGTATAGTCAAAGCTACATGGTAGGAGTTTTGGATGGATAAATGTACCCATGAACACATAAATATATGAATGTAGCATTTTAATTCTATTTTTGTAGATGAGACAACCAAGGCCCTAAACAGTTAAATAACTTAGTCAGACTCATAGAACCAATAGAGGTTGCAGTTGGAATTTAAAGATGAGGCTGTGTGACTCCAGAGGTCCACTGCGAAGGACAAGCCCATGGGTCACTCAGGGCCATGTGCATGGTAGGTACATTGTAAGTACTTACTAAACTGGTTGAAGACGTGTAGACATATTTTCATGAGTACAAAAAGAAGATTGCAAGCATATCTCTTAGCTTCTTTTTTTTTTTTTTTTTTTTTCTCTTAGCTTCTGAAATTTGTTTAAAACCTCCTGGTGTCTGAGTGGGTGCCTTGGACTTTGGGATTTTACCATTAAGTCTCTGGAGTAGAGGGCAACCATTGACATGTGACAAGAAGGCCATGGTGCTTCTGTCTGCAGTTGACTGCTGTCCCATAAATGTGGTAAAATCCCAAAGTTAATTCTCTTTGCACATCTAAGGAACTTCCTCCAGGGCTTAAACTATGTCCTGAGGTGCTGGGTTACTATCCTGGAGCCCAGAGCTATGCTCAAGGATACGTGTAATTCAGTGATTTTAGTGAGGCTTATGAAGAGGACTTGAAGCAGACATAAGAAACATGCCCCTCAAAATGAAGTCCCTTTCAGTGAGAAGGGATTGGCCTGGCTGAGGGAAATGGAGGAGTGGGGGAAGAGGGTATCTTTGTGGCTAAGTTTCTAACTCTTTGTTGATTATTCCTATATTGATCTATAATTTTGATAGCTCTCAAACAAGTCTTATAATTCTAAGAACTGTTAGGTATTTCTTACAGACCTTTGTGTACCATGACTCTGAAACCAGCAATGGAAAATAAGCATATTGTATTTTTGCCCATCAAGCAGTCTTTCGGTTTTTTACATTAGTGGTTACATATTCTTTCACTTATCAAGGCTTCAACTTTCGAGTTTTATTTTTCTTAATTATTCATGTATTCATATTTATTTTTGACTGTGCTGGGTCTTTGTTGCTGCATGGGTTTTTCTGTAGTTACGGCGACAGGGGTTATTCTCTCTATAGTTTCACTGCACTGGCTTCTTATTGTGGTGGCTTCTCTTGTTGCAAAGCATGGACGCTATAGCACAGGCTCAGTAGTTGTGGTGCATGGGTTTAATCGGTCCGCAGCATGTGGGATCTTCCCGGATCAGGGATCAAACCTGTGTCTCCTGCACTGGCAGGTGAATTCTTTACCACTGAGCCAGCAGGGAAGCCCCTGGAGTTTCCTATTGTTACCAGATAAAACGGGTCAGCTTACCCACGATGCAGTGAAGACAGCTTACTTCACTGGGTGGTGAAGGAAGTATAATGTTCATTGCAGGGCCCAGCAGGGAGCACAGGTGACTCACGCTCAAAAGACCCAAACTCCCCAATAGCTTTCAGAGACAGAGATTTTTAAAGGCAGCATTTGGGGTGAGGGCTTCAAGGTGCATGACTTTCTTTGGATTGGTTGGTGGTGAGGTAATGGGGTGATGTTTCAGGAATCTTAATCATTAACCTTCTGGTTTCAACCAGTCTGGGCTCTATGTGTTTATGGTCAGCATGTACTTACCATCCTCCATCTGAGTGGAGTCTTAGTTTCTGCAGAATTCAAAGATATCCATCAGATTGTTATATATATCCCTTGAGGAGGAATTAGGACTAACACACTCATGTTTTCTTCTGCAAGGCTGAAAACATTAGTTTATGTGGAGGTTACCAGTTGGTGGTCCAAACCCCAAATCTAGTCCATAGATATGTTTTGTAAGGTCACACAGTGTTTTCCATTAAAGGAAATTAGTTAAGGTTTAAAAATCAGGGATTTACACACACACACACACACACACACACACACACACACACACACTTACGGATATACACACAGACAAATCTTTCAATGTTTCAAGAAAAATAAGTTGGCAGCAAGGCGCCCAGTTTCCTACCTGGCAATCTTTGTCATTAACCAACAAAGAGTAGCTGTGCTGCTTGCTATTCCAAACGAGCCTTGCCTCCAGCCAGCATATTAGATAAATGTAGCCATATGAGTGAGCCCAGGCAAAACCATCAGAAAAACTACCCAGCAAACCCATAAAATAGTGAAAAGTAATATACTGTTGTTGATTTAAGCAACTACCTTGTGGGGGTGATTTGTTATGGAGTATAGTTGACAGATATAATACTGATACAATTGGTACAGTCCCCATAGGCCTGCTTCAGTTATGTTACTCATTTATGTTAATTCCCTGCGCCTGTACGCAAGTGAGTTTCTAGCCTGAGCTTTACCCTGAAGAGCATTCAACAAACTTGAAAGCCTTTTATACATCCATTATCCCAGCAACCAACCCCACAAGGTCAGCTGGTATTATGTCCTCATTTTACAGATGAGAACTAGGGAGCTAAAGGGCATCCCTAGAGCCACACAGTGACAGAGCAGGATGAGAAAACATCACTTTTCACTTATGCTTTAATGTTTTCTCCCCTCCATCTGGGCAACTGACTGCCATTCTCTCCAGGCCAATAGACCTGGCTGCCACCAAAGCCAGACTCTGTAAGTTAATAGGGTACCATGTTTTCAAAAAGGGGAGCCCTCTATCTTGTTTTGATTTATTGTGAATATTTTCTGTAAAGCGCTTAATTTACTAACCAGTATATGTTGTTCAGTCATTAAGTTTAGTCTGACTCTTTGCGACCCCATGGACTGTAGCACTCCAGGCTTCCCTGTCCTTCACTATCTCCCAGAGTTTGCTTAGATTCATATCCACTGAGTTGATGATGCTATCAAACTGTCTCATCCTCTGCTGTCCTCTTCTCCTGTTGCCTTCAATCTTTCCCAGCACCGGGATCTTTTCCTGTGAGTCTGCTCTTTGCGTCAAGTGGCCAAACTATTGGAGCTTCAGCTTCAGCATCAGTCCTTCCAGTGAATGTTCAGGGTTGATTTCCTTTAGTATTAACTGGTTGTATCTCCTTGCAGTCCAAGGGACTCTCAAGAGTCTTCTCCAGCACCACAATTGGAAAGCATCAATTCTCTGGTGCTCAACCTTCTTTACGGTCCAGCGCTCACATCTATACATGATTACTGGAGAAGCCATAGCTTTGACCCCTTCATGGATCACAGCTTTGTTGTGGCTTGCATAACTCAATGAAGCTATGAGCCGCGCTATGCAGGGCCACCCAAGATGGACAGGCCATAGTGAAAAGCTCTGACAAAACATGGTCCACTGGAGGAGGGAATGGCAAACCACTGCAGTATTCTTGCCTTGAGAACCTCGTAACAGTAAGAAAAGGCAAAAAAAAAAAAAAAAAAAAGGCAAGAAGAAACCCCTAGTGTATAGAAGGGTCTTAATGAGAGATAGTTACTCTTATTATTATCTACTGGTAGCTTCCTGGTAAAGAATCAGACTGCAATGTGGGAGACCTGGGTTCTATCCCTGGGTTAGGAAGAAGCCCCTGGAGAAGGGAACGGCTACCTACTCCAGTATTCTGGCCTGGAGAAGTCCATGTACCGTATAAACCATGGGATTGCAAAGAGCTAGACACAACTGAGCAACTTTCACTTTCTCACTTTGTCTCTATAGCATCCCGTGATGCCCTTTACCTTCTTTCCCTACTCTCTGTACCCCTGGCTGGATACTTTTCACCTCTCATCTAAGATCTAGTAATTTTCTGTATTTCTATTATAGCACATAATCATACTCTATCATTTAATGTATCTTTCCACTTACTCCCTTAGTCCTTGAGTGTTTTAGTTCTAGGGATTATTTTTATTTCCAATCTCTCTAGCACAGGACTTGGTCCAAAGTAGGTGCTACCTAAATGTTGAATGGAATGGAATTTCATTGAATGGAATTGAAATTCAATTGCGCAGTTGCAAAAGACATTCAATCATATTCTAATTTTATTCCCTATAATAATCTCCCTGCAAAGCAAGTGTTGTTATTAACATTATTATAACCATATTAAGAATAGAAATGAAGCTCAGTGTCTTGAATTCTCTCAGATTGGTGTTACTAGGTGATGTTTGTCAGGTTTTCCATCAAACAGTTGATTGCTATTCTTTTTATATTCTTGTATAAATAAAAATAATATTTATGTTATATTTGTATTATATATATGAAGAAGGCAATGGCACCCCACTCCAGTACTCTTGCCTGGAAAATCCCATGGGCAGAGGAGCCTGGTAGGCTGCAGTCCATGGGGTCACTATGAGTCAGATGCGACTGAACGACTTCACTTTCACTTTTCACTTTCATGTATTGGAGGAGGAAATGGCAACCCACTCCAGTGTTCTTGCCTGGAGAATCCCAGGGACGGCAGCATCAGCATCAGCATATTATATTTAATATAAAAAATTATATATAATTTATGCAAGGGTTTCTCTCTAACAGCAGAGCCTAAGCCTTACGTAGATCTTTATCCCCAGCATGGATGTGGCAGGTGGCAGACACTCAGTAATTCTTGATATGAAGATATTTTTCCACTTCTATATGTTAGAAGCTGTGTCTGTTACCAGTTTAGGGAAATGTTTGAAAATACCACTTAAAAGTTGCTTATGACTAAGTCTACTTTGACTCCATTTCAGTCAGTTCAGTTCAGTCACTCAGTTGTGTCCGACTCTTTGCAACCCTGTGAATTCCAGCACGCCAGGCCTCCCTGTCCATCACCATCTCCCGGAGTTCACTCAAACTCATGTCCATCGTCAGTGATGCCATGCAGCCATCTCATCCTCTGTTGTCCCCTTCTCCTCCTGCCCCCAATCCCTCCCAGCATCAGAGTCTTTTCTAATGAGTCAACTCAAAGTACTGGTTTCAGCTTTAGCATCATTCCTTCCAAAGAACACCCAGGACTGATCTCTTTTAGAATGGACTGGTTGGATCTCCTTGCCGTCCAAGGGACTCTCAAGAGTCTTTTCCAACACCACAGTTTTCAAAAGCATCAATTCTTCAGTGCTCAGCTTTCTTCACAGTCCAACTCTCACATCCATACATGACTATTGGAAAAACCATAGCCTTGACTAGACGGACCCTTGTTGGCAAAGTAATGTCTCTGCTTTTTAATATGCTATTTAGGTTGGTCATAACTTTCCTTCCAAGGAGTAAGCGTCCTTTAATTTCATGGCTGCAGTCACCATCTGCAGTGATTTTGGAGCCCCCCAAAATAAAGTCTGACACTGTTTCCACTGTTTCCCCTTCTATTTCCCATGAAGTGATGGGACCAGATGCCATGATCTTAGTTCTCTGAATGTTGAGCTGTAAGCCAATTTTTTCACTCTCCTCTTTCACTTTCATCAAGAGGCTTTTAGTTCCTCTTCACTTTCTGCCATAAGGGTGGTGTCATCTGCATATCTGAGGTTATTGATATTTCTCCTGGCAATCTTGATTCCAGCTTGTGCTTCTTCCAGCCCAGAGTTTCTCATGATGTACTCTGCGTATAAGTTAAATAAGCAGGGTGACAATATACAGCCTTGATGTACTCCTTTTCCTATTTGGAACCAGTCTGTTGTTCCATGTCCAGTTCTAACTGTTGCTTCCTGACCTGCATATAGGTTTCTCAAGAGGCAGGTCAGGTGGTCTGTATGCCCATCTCTTTCAGAAATTTCCAGTTGATTGTGATCCATACAGTCAAAGGCTTTGGCTTTTGAATATAACCAACCAAATATACTCATTGTTTCATCAGAAATTGGATGGAGAGACAGAGGGGGGCGGGAGCTGGGACTGACTGTATCTTTGAGAAAAGGACGTGGGAAATTGCAGGGTAACCATACCCTGTCTGAGAGAGAATTCTTTCTTTGTGCTAATACCAGAGAATGCGGGGCTGTCATGTGATGAGCAGTTGTACTCTTTGTGTATCAGGTAAGGGAGTAAAGAGAGGACTAAGGTTCAAGGAAAGGAGGGGATAGAAAGGGCCAAGTGATTGAAATCAACAAAGGGAATAGGCCAAGAAATACGAGAAAGGGAGAGGAAGGAAAAGACTGAGAGGGCGCTTGTAGATAGCATTTAAAAGAGACTAAGGAGTGCAAAGTGACCCGCTGTGAAGGAGCCACCAGACACCATCTGTATTCTCTGTCCAGCCCCAACCGTGAGATGCTTTTTTTTTCTGAAAAAGATTGTCATCATCAAACCCCAAACACCACTGCAGTATTTTGTGATAGTATTGCTTTTAAAGTGTATATAATTTTATTTTAGGAATTTGATTACTCTGTGAAAACATTCTGGTATTTTGTAAAACTAAAATATGCCAAGGCATCCTGTCAAGAGAGATGATAAGTCAAGAAGCAAGAGTAGTTTTTTATCATCATGGTTGCTGATTTTGATAGGGAATTACCCACGTGCAAGAAACATTTCCTGTTGGCAGTGGGTTCCATATCATGTTTTGAGCTAATGCAATTTTCTGGTCTAGAGCCATTTGTGTCTGAATAAAAATGACAGCTATATTCACAAATTGTCATATTCTTTCTGGAGCAAGTTCCTTTCGTTCATGAGTCTGTTATTATTGAAGAAGCATTTAGGTGTAGGTAAATGACCCTTGCCTTCTGTCTTTAATTGGAACTCAGCCTGCCACAGTTAACATGTTTCATGACTCAATAAATCTTGAAAGTAGAACCTAATGTGCTGTAAAAGCAAAAAAAAAAAAAAAAAAGGAAATTAATTGGTTTCAGCACACATTTTCCTATGTAAACAATTCCTTGCTTTCATGTAGAAAGAGCTCTCTTAACATTCTTTTTTTGAATAATCTTCTACACATTCTTGCTAGTTTCTGTTTGGTTGTATGTAGTTCTGTTTTCAGAAGAAATCTTTGGTCTGTGTAGAAGGGAGCATAAAATCTATAATCACTCTCTGGGCATGGAGTGTACACTTGATCTGTATATCAGGAAAAGAAGTGCAAGGGAGCCTCACTAAAAGGGCTTTTACTTCACTGTGTTACTGTAGTAATTTTTTGCAGCATTAATCCACATAGGCACCTCAATTACTTGAGAGTGGCTCTCAGCTTATACATTCAAGTTGTATCAGTTAGCTATTGTTGCATAATAAATCACCCTACAACTTAGTGGCTTAATCCAACAGCAGTATATTACTTTTCACTATTCTGGGGGTTTGATGGGTAGTCTGGGGCTGATTTTGCCTGGGCTGACTCACATGACTACGTTCATTTGGAAGGTCACCTGGGAGATGGGCTCGTTTGGGCGAGCAGAAACGTCTGGGCCTCTCCTTGTGTGTGATATTCCATTTTAGGCTGCTTCCTACCTCCATGGCCTTGGGGCTCCAGGAGGATGAAGGTGGAAGCTGCAACTGTTCTGGAACTTACATACCATCACTTCTACCATATTCTGTCAGTGCAAGTCTCAAGATCAGCTTAGATTTGAGGAACGGGGTATCTACCTCTTATAAGAAGGATAGTCTCATAGTCTACGGTCCAGCTCTTACTGTAAGTGCCTTAATTTACTTCTGTGACTCCTGCGTTCCTGACCCCTGACCAGATTAAGATTTGAGGAGCATAGGACACTTTGGTTTTGGTCTTAATTTTCTGTACTCCTAACCTGTCTCTTATAGTCCAGAAGCAGTTACCACTTGACCTGTGGCCTTGACTTGGAGTCTTCTTCCCTTGCATCTTGTCTCTTTGTTTATTTTATTACTTTGCTTTATGGTAACTACGCCTTGGATTAGTCGTATCTAATCGGCCAAATAATTTCCTAACACTGATCAGTATTCTGGGCTATGCCTTCTCCATCGACAGGCTTCCCTTTCTCCCCTTCTTCTTTGGGAGAACAAGCTGCAATACAGTGGAATAAGCCTTGGATTCAGAACCAGAAGCCCTCAGTTCAAAATCTGGCGTATGTGACTTGAGGCAAGGCTTTCTAATCTCTCTGTACCCCAATCTTCTCACTTGTAAAATGGGAAGAATAATATCTACCTAACAGGATTGCCTTGAAAATTAAACAGGAGAATTCAGATATTGTAAGATAATCAGTTCAGTTCAGTTCAGTTGCTCAGTCATGTCCAACTTTTTGTGACCCCATGGACTGCAGCACGCCAGGCTTCCCTGTCTATCACCAACTCTCGGAGCCTACACAAACTCACGTCCATCACGTCGGTGATGCTATCTTATCCTCTGTCGTCCCTTTCTCCTCCTGCCTTCAATCTTTCCCAGCATTAGGGTCTTTTCCAATGAGTCAGTTCTTTGCATCAGGTGGCCAAAGTATTGGACTTTCAGCTTCAGCATCAGTCCTTCCAGTGAATATTCAGGACTGATTTCCTTTAGGATTGCTGGTTGGATCTCCTTGCAGTCCAAGGGACTCTCAAGTCTTCTCCAACACCGCAGTTCAAAAGCATCAACTCTTTGGCGCTCAGCTTTGTTTATTGTCCAACTCTCACATCCATACATGACTACTGGAAAACCATAGCTTTGACTATATGGACCTTTGTTGGAAAAGTAATGTCTCTACTTTTTAATATGCTGTCTGAGTTGGTCATAACTTTTCTTCCAAGGAGTAAGCGTCTTTCAATTTCATGGCTGCTGTTACCATCTACAGTGATTTTGGAGTCCCTCTCTCCAAATTGGTATAAAATAATAATAGATATTAATTCTAAAATGCTAATGTGTATTTCAATTTTTTTCACCCTTTTATGGCTCTTTTGTTTATGCAGTCTTCCCTGTTTTTAAGCAGTAAGGTCATTCTGTGCTCATTAACCAAGGGAAGGAAATGTCAGGGCAGAAAAAACAAATAAGAATCTTTTTTTGCTTTGGTTTCCAGAAGTCTAAAGCCCTTAGGGGAACACTGAGAACTCTGGATTTGGCCAGAATGAGTGGGGGCAAGAGTTTTGAAGAGATTCTCCCTCAGATGAGCAGAGTCCACTGTTCTTGGCAGAGGAAGGGGAGGTAAAAGTTGGAAGGAGAAGAAACATGGCGAGTCTGATAAAAATAAGATGCAGCAAACCCCAGAGCGGGACCCTGTGCCCTGCCTTCTGGGCAGAACCCTGGGGAGCAGAAAGGACATGGCTGGCAGTCTCCAGGTTCCCAGTGTGGCCCAGAAATAGTGCTGGGCCAGAAGGGGTCATGCATCGTGAGGTGAGGGGCTTGTCAGTGATGATCGGAGAGGATTGAAGCCTGTAGGCCAAGCAAGGTGATGGCGATTTCATTTGACAGCTGTGTGGATAGATGACAGCAAGGACCAGAATGCAAGTCCTGATCCTCCCCTAGCCCCAGTGATTATCCATAAACACCCAGAGCCTAGAGACATTCTCTGCAGGTGGAAGGAAGAATGTAATTAGTTGAGGTCACATTTTTACCACTCTGGTTGAATAGAGGCTAAGAATGAAGTTGAGCTATAAAAATATCTTTATATTTTGTGTATAACTGTGTGTTAGAAATGAGACTTCCCTGGTGGCTCAGATGGTAAAGTGTCTGCCTACAATGCGGGAGACCTGGGTTCAATCCCTGGGTCAGGAAGATCCCCTGAAGAAGGAAATGGCAACCCACTCCAGTATTCTTGCCTGGAATATCCCATGGACAGTGGAACCTGGTAGGCTATAGTCCATGGGGTCGCAAAGAGTCGGACACGATTGAGAGCCATAACCGCATTACCGTAGAAAGCACTTAACCTGTGTCTGTAGGTAGGTACCAGACTAAGTTTACTGAATCCGAATCCAGATGTTATTGAGCCTTTGAATATAATGTCCTGCTTGATGTCTGAGGCCTGGTACAGCCACCCCCTACATCAAGGGTTCTCAAAATGTGGTCCCTGGGCACTTGTGAGAAACACACTTTCTCAGGCCCTGAACCAGAACTGAATCAGAAACTCTTCTAGGTCATTTTTGATGCATGCTAAAGTTTGACAGGGAGGCCTGGCGTGCTGCGATTCATGGGGTCGCAAAGAGTCGGACACGACTGAGCGACTGAACTGAACTGAACTGCAAGTTTGAGAACAGCTGCTCTCAACACCCTCAGTTTTTCAGTCAAGTTATAGTTTGACACTTGACTAGCTTCAGCTTTGGCCCAGCTAGACATTTCAAGCTTCTCACATGAGGACAGGAGAGCTTCTGATTTGCCCGAGTTTTCCTCATAAACATTTCAGTTTCATTTCCCTTCATGGAGGATCCAGTTTCTGGAAGGAAAATAGAAAGATGGGGAGAAGGCCCTTCAGTAAATAGGCAGAGGGAATCACAGAAAGACATGGTCTTAAACCTTTGGAGCTGATGAACTTCAGAGGGAATGATTTTTGTGGCCAAGTAAGCAAGGTCCTGGGGAAATTTATGGCCTAAACATTTTCCTGTTTGTGGGTCAGGAAATGATAGCACACAGATGGAATTTACAATGGGAGCCTGAATGGAGTGGCCCCACCCAGGCAGCTCAGCAGAGAGCCCCTTTCACTGGCTCTGTTCAAATATAATGAGTGCTCCCCAGGCTGTCCTGGCTGGCTGCTTCTTCTTTTTCCTCGACTGTTTTCACTTTTTCACAGAGGGCTGCACTGCATGTAGTCCACTTGGGACCGGGGTGAGCCTTAATTTGGCAGGAGAAAGGAAGAAGTACAGAGCAGCCTTCAAAATTGAATTGCTCTGCCTTCCTGGCCCCTTTCCTTGAATAATAGGCCTTTGTGCTTTGAAATGTAGGGAAGTCCCAGTTTCTCAGGCTTAAAAAAATAAAACCTCCTACTTCTTCTGCCTTAAGATGCTTAGCAGAAAGTAGTTAAGGGGAAGAACAGTTATTATATCAAATATTTCTTTAACAATTTTAAAAGTTGTTAGGACAGCTGATTTCTAGACAAATACATTTGATACATTCTTTCAGATGGACAAAAATATTGACTCAATTAAAAAATCCAGCTTTAAAACAAATCACATGGGACAAATTGGTGCACTAAAAAAGAAAAAAAAACAAAACCTGTGTTTGGCTCTAGCCAGTGACCCACTTTCATAAAATATTTGACAGAGCAAAATTACATTGCCAGAGAGGAATCCAGACAGCCTTTGGAATCCGTTGAAATAAGTTTTTGATAATAGACATGATTTAGGTCATCTCTGTTTTCCCTTTCTGATTTTTATCCTACTTTTTCAAAGATGAATATTAATAGCATCACATTCTTTTTAAAAAAATTCCTAGGAGCAAATTATATTGAAAAATCATTATCATCATTTGGTGCCCATATATTTCAGTGGTTTATGTATATTTGAGCATCTTTGATTTTCATTTCATCATAAAAGATATGATTTCACCATTAATTTTGAATTGTGTAGAATGTGGCGAAAGGTATAAAACATGCTTCAGTCAAAGACTGTTATCTCTCTGGCCAGGTTGCTGGAGGCCAGGCTATGGAACTAAACTTGGAGTAAGAGGTTATTATCTGCCCCTTCAGCAGCATTCCCTTCCCTTCCAATTCCAGCCAGTGGATCTCTGTGAGGTTCCACTGTCACCCAGTGGGGAACACATGATCCCTGCAGATCAAATTAGCAAATCCTTTCTCCCTCCCAGCAATGGGGAAAGGCACAGAGATTGGTTTAGGAGTGGGTCACATGACATAGCCAAAGCCAGTGAAATCCAGTGGGAACTTTTCTGGGATTGGTGGGTGAGAGACAGGTGCCCTCCTCCCACTGATGATGCTAAGTCTGGGAGAAGGTGGAGCTGGAGACACAGCAGCCAATTTGACACCCGGAAGTGAGAGGCTGAAGCTATGGTAGAGGCTGGAGGCCTTTTAAAGAGCCTGAGGATGAATGAAGTGAACTCCACTGAAGCTATGAAATGCAGAGAAACCCAGTCCCGATAACATCATTAAGCCGTGTACCTGAAGCCAGCCCTACCACTAGAATGTTTAATTGTTCTACTCAACAAATCTCCTTAATGCTTAAGCTAATTGTGTTTAGGTTTTCTGTTTTTAAAAGTGGTCTTGCCATGGCAGATCTGGAGTCCAAGGATATTGGGAATTTACTAAGACAAGGCTCCAGGTGCTGGGAATGAGCTTGGAGTCTGGTGGCCTCAATGCCACCCTGATCCCCCTAACACCTGGCTACTGCCTGAGTGGGGTGGGGCAGGGTAGGGGGTGACTCGATGCTGGTTTCCACAGAGGGGTATGTCCTTACCATCTTAGGTCAGGTTTGTCCTGGGAATTAGGAGTAGGACCAGACTTGGAGGTAGGGGATCACATCCTTTCAGCTGTGGGGAGTGGAGGAGCAGGCTGGACTCATATTGTGAGGGGCTAGGGTAGGACAGCAGAGAAGGCAATGGCACCCCACTCCAGTACTCTTGCCTGGAAAATCCCATGGATGGAGGAGCCTGGTAGGCTGCAGTCCATGGGGTCGCTAAGAGTCGGACACGACTGAGCAACTTCACTTTCCCTTTTCACTTTCATGCATTGGAGATGGAAATGGCAACCCACTCCAGTATTCTTGCCTGGAGGATCCCAGGAACGGGGGAGCCTGTTAGGCTGCCGTCTATGGGGTCACACAGAGTCGGACACGACTGAAGCGACTTAGCAGCAGCAGCAGCAGCAGGGTAGGACAGAAACTTAATGCCATGTTACAGCTCTTTCATTGCACAGGCTCTTTTTTCCCTCCGACTCTGTGTGCCCACAAGAGCAGAGAGTGTGTCTTTACTTTGGGTTTCTGCCCTGAACATCTTTCCACCCTCTTGTTCTCTGCCTAATTCCCGCAACTGGGTTAGACATCTCTCCTCAGTATTCCTGTAAGCTCTTTTATGTACGGAGCACCACATTTTTCATATTATATTTTCACTCAGTTATTCAACAACCTGAGTAATTGCCATGTACAAGTGTTGTTCTAGGCTCTGAAGGTACAGCAATGAACAAGACAAAAATACCTGCCTTCAAGGAGTTACAGTATATTCTAACAGGTGGAGACAGGCGATAAAATAAGTGAATTATAAACTTTTAAAACGTAGATATGTGCAAAGGGGAAAAAACAGGGAAAGAGAATAGAGCAAGGACTGACAGGGAAAGGGGATAATTTTTAATTGACGGCTAAGGGAAGACTTCATTGGGAAGGCGGCATTTGAGTAGGTTTGAAGGAGATGAATGAATAAGCCATATTAGTATTCAGGGGAGATACTCTTCAGGTGAATGGAGCGGCAAGTGCAAAGGCCCTGGAGTGGGAGCTTGGTATGTTTGAGAAACAGCAAGCCTACCAGTGTCAGTAGAGCAGAGTAAACTCCAGGGAGAGGAGTGGCCACTGAGGTCATCACAGGGTTTACAGGGGAACAGGGACCAGAGGCTATTGCAGTTATTTACTGCTGCATAAGGAACCATTCCACAACTTAATGGCACAACACAGTTAATTATTTCTCACAATTCTGGGGTTTGACCAGGCAGTTGTTATGCTGGTCTCACCCTGTGGTCCCTAATGTGGCTGATAAAGCAGAACACTAGGATGACTGGGTCGGGCTTTTGTCCCATTGTGGTTTCTCGCCATCCAGTTTGGCCCAGCCTTCTTATGTGACAGATGGGTCCCCAAAGGGAGCATTCCAAGGGGACCAGCCCCAATGTGTGAGTGCTTAGCTAGCCTCTGCCTGCATCACGTTTGTCTATGGGATTGGCCAAAAACACATTCCACTGGCCAAAAACAAAGCAAGCCTTGTGGCCAACCCCAGAGTCAGTGTGGGACTGAGTCCATCCAAGAATGTGACTATCAGGATGCAGGAGTCACTGGAGGCCACAGCAGGGGCTCAGGGACCCTGAGCCTAAACTCATCAAGAGAGTGAGGCAAGAGGTGTACATGACTGATGGGCTGTGGGGTCGGGCTGCAGTAGAGGAGAGAGGTCAGGTCAAGAATGTTGACCACATTCCTGTGACCGAGCTGATTAACTTTGTCCTCTGGTAGAGCCAAGGGGTCACTTGGGAGGACTGTAGTTCTTCATCGTTTCCATCATCCTCTCTCCTTGGATGTGAACAGTTGGCATCTTCTCAGTCTTACTTAAGGTACTGTGCAAACACAGTTTCAAGATAAGCCTCCAGGCTTAATCTCCAGCTAGACTGCTTCCTTTCAAGCTGCACCTAGGTAAAAATTTTGGAATTACTACAGACATTGTAAATAAAAGGAAATAAAATCTAGTGAATCCATTAGGCAGACCAATGGATTACCTAAATTTGAAAGGAATAGAGATGCGTTACAGGGAATAGATAGCTGCCAAAATGATTGTTCATTGATTCATGCAACAGATATTTGCTGAGTACCTGTCATGTGCTGGGCATGTGGTATCACAGGCATTAATGACATTCTGGAGAGGACCCTGAAATCTACTCACTGAATCTTATTTAACAATTGGCTGTGATAACTGCTTCCTTTTAAAGATGTTCATAAAAAAATCTTCTAGATAGTCTTTCCTAGACTATCAGCTTCCTTTTTATCTCCCTGTTGTCCATGGTGTTTGGAATTACTTCATTGCTTTTCTGATTATTTTGCTTTTCAGAGTGAAATCAGTTCAGTTCAGTCGCTCAGTCGTGTCTGACTCTTTGGGACCCCATGAATCGCAGCACGCCAGGCCTCCCTGTCCATCACCAACTCCCGGAGTTCACTCAGACTCATGTCCATCGAGTCGGTGCTGCCATCCAGCCATCCCATCCTCTGTCATCGCCTTCTCCTCCTGCCCCCAAATCCCTCCCAGCATCAGAGTCTTTTCCAATGAGTCAGCTCTTCACATGAGGTGGCCAAAGTATTGGAGTTTCAGCTTCAGCATCAGTTCTTCCAATGAACACCCAGGACTGATCTCCTTTAGGATGGACTGGTTGGACCTCCGTGCAGTCCAAGGGACTCTCAAGAGTCTTCTCCAACACCACAGTTCAAAAGCATCAATTCTTTGGCACTCAGCTTTCTTCACAGTCCAACTTTCACATCCATACATGACCACTGGAAAAACCATAGCCTTGACTAGATGTGCCTTTGTTGGCAAAGTAATGTCTCTGCTTTTTAATATGCTACCTAGGTTGGTCATAACTTTCCTTCCAAGGAGTAAGTGTCTTTTAATTTCATGGCTGCAGTCACCATCTGCAGTGATTTTGGAGCCCCCCAAAATAAAGTCTGACACTATTTCCGCTGTTTCCCCTTCTAGTTCCCATGAAGTGATGGGAACCAGATGCCATGTTACTTTATACATTTTCTTCTTTTTGAAAATGATCTATGCTTGTTTAGAAATACCTGAATACACAGATGAGTGGAAAGAAAAGTGTAAAAATCTCTCAAAATTCCATCATCCTGAGGGCATCACTCTTAACATTTTCATAAACAGTCTTCAGACATCCCTCAGTGGGTATATGTACATGATACAATAACTGGTGCTGGGATGTAACCTGGTTTTTTAGAATCCCATTTTGTGAATGTTCAAATTTGTGCAATCCCACAATGATGGATACTTGGCTTGTTTCTAATTTTTAAACTAGGATTAGATAATTTTTTATTCTCTGATTTTAACTGCCCACCCTAGGGGTTTTCCATTTTCTCTGGGACATGTTTTTCTAGTTAGCTGAAGATGCTATCTTTGTCGGCTATTTTTGTCTTGTCAGTTTTGATCATTGATATCTGTTTTATTTAGCCCTGTGATAGGAGTTTCTAAGTGGTTTTCAAGTAATGTGTGATAGACTTTTAAAGGCCTCATTCAGTCTTTTCCTTACATGTAGCCTACATTTGATTGACTAAACCATCACCTGAATAGCTGTGTGGCAGGTTCCTAGGCTGGCCAGTTCCCTTTGTATTGTTGAGTTGAATTGTGTGTAACCATGGTTACCAGGCTTGCTACCATTCACTCCTTAAAGTGATTTCATACCATAGCATTTCCAGCCCCAGTGAACCTTGGCTGGCCTGGGTGTTCAGGGGTTAAATTCCCTCCAGAAGTTCTGTGCCTTGGCTGGCATTGTGGGTAGGGTGTGAGGTGGGCAGTGGCCTAGGTGGGCTTCTGCTCCACTTCTTCACCGCCTCATCCCGAGATGGAATTCTGGGCAGTGCCCTGTTATTTTAACCCTGTCCCATTGCACACTAATCATTTGTTATGTGACTGCCTCTCTACCCTGGGCTGTGACCATCTCAAAGGAGGAGCCTATCCTATTGGTCTGTGTCACCCAGGTGTCCTGTGCAGTATCTGAGAAATGTTTGCTAAATGAATGACTGAGTGAGTAAAGGCAAGGAAAAAATCCTGATATTTCCAGTCAAGCAATGTTTCGGTGCTAAGTGCAGGGGATGAGGAAAGAGGTGGGGAAGGCCAAGTTACAGAGACACACAGCCTTAGGTGTGTGGGCTTTGGAATGGGAAAACCAAGATTCAAGTCTGTGCCAGACAGCCTAGCAGCTGCATGACCATGGGCAAGTCACTCAATTTTTCTGCACTCAAGCCTCCTTATACATAAAAGTGGATTAATTCAAGTAACAGATTGATTCAATAAGTATTTATTGAATGCAGTGTGCTAGACACTGTTCTAGGTGCTGAGGAATCAGCAGGGAACAGTGTTATTTGTGGCAGCCACGGGCTCATGCTGTTCAGAGCACCTTTAAGAGAGGAACTCTTGAGAACCATGAAGCAGCTAACTTAAGCATGCCTCCTCTGCACCACCATGTTCATCCAGAGGCTACTGTGAGGGTGTAGGCCACTGCAGCCTGGGCTCTCCTCGTCCAGTCCTTCCTTCCCTTTCTGTCTCCGTATGGGTCAGATGTGTATCAAGGTGGATAGCTTTCCTGCCAACTCCTGCTCCTGCTCCTTCATCTTTCAGAGATGGGTCTCCCATTAAGTCTCTTGTATGTCTAATTCTGTCTTGCTATCAGCTCCCTGGATGGCCCAGACAAATAAAGCTCTGTTCTCCAGAAGTTTACCTGATGGAAATCAAGTAGGACATACCTCAGAAGGTTGTGGTGAGGACTAAAATGAGATGATATTTGAGAATGGCTTAGCCAAAGGCCAGTATCCACTAAGACTCAGTCAAGGATACGCATTGTTGTTTCTGTTATTATCATCTTCAATGACTTTATTCCCCAGGTAAGTAGATGGAGAATGCTATCTTTCAGGTATCAGTTTCCTTGGTTGGTTCAACCCAGTGGACTGCCCCTATATCCCGTGTCCTTCAGGGTTTCTTCAGGAACAAAAGGCTAGAAAATGAAAATGGGAAATAATGGGAAGATACTTTATGGCCTTCAGAAAGTGAGGCTAGACCTTCCAGAAGAATCTTCTGACTCTAAGAAGGTCCAAATGTGGAGGGCAAAAAGCCTGAATGGACTGTCTCTGAAGTTTCTCCTTGGCTGAGAGTAGCACTGGTCACTCACTGAACCTTGGAGGAAAGAGCCACAGGGCAGTGGAATGTGGTGAACATGGGTGCAAGGGTGTGGAGCCAGGCTCCTCTATGCAAATCCTAGCCCTGTCACTCACTGCTTACCTCTGAGGCTTGCTTTGAGATTTACAGCGATAAAGATAGAATGCTCAGCACAGAGTAAGTGTCTGAAAACTGTTGGCCATCTCCCGCTCCCCCTGCCAACACTTTTATTCTATTACACTTGGAATAGTTAACATCAGTGTAACTTCTCTGTGTTGGAGAATTATGGTCAGGGCCTGGACTAAGGAGGCACTATCCTGATCTCTGTGGGTTATTGTGAAGGAGAAGAATGTCCAAGGTGTGAAAGGAAGAAGGGTGTGTGGGCTTGGAAGAGGAGTAGGGCTTTCACTGGCAAATGTTTGTTGAGCAGCCACCATATGACACCCCCTCTGCTGGGTGCTGAGTTTATGAAGGTGATCAGGACACAGGCTGTGTTCCTCAGGGGCTCAGATACTGACTCAGAAGCCAGGGGTAGACGACGGGTCTGTTCTGTTAATAGTGTACTGGGTCCCATGATGGCGACGGACAAAGCTTGGGAGCCTATGACCATGGGTGGAACGGTTCTTGCAATTTCTCCCCTCCCAGACTGAGTGAAGCTTCTGTAGCTTCTCGGTTTTTCCATAGTGCACCATTACCCCATGGGCCCTTAAAAGGTGTCTCCCTTCCCTGCTAGATGGGACTCTGTGAGACGTGACCCCCGAACACCCTGCTCTTGCGTGCCTCCAGGGCGTGGTGCGGTGGTCTTCTGTCTCCTTGCTGTAAACAAGTATGAAACGGTGGTTGTGTGGAGTCAATGGGGTCATGTTTATCAAATGTACATCACCTTATAAATGTCATTATTGTATACTTTTCTAATTGGCCTAGTCTCTTGTGGATTGTTGTAGTGAGCTGTATAGTCTTTGAACTTTCTTACATGGTTATGTGGAGGATTAACTAAATATATATATTATTAGAACAGGGCCTACCTATCATGTCATAAACACTCAAAAAGTCTTAGGTAAATCAAGGGATATAAAATTTCAGTTATTTAAGATGAGTAAGTTCTAGATAACATAGTGACTATAGTTAACAGTGTGTTGTATATTCAAAAACCTGTTAAGAGAATAGATCTCACCACAATTACATTCTTCTTGTAAGAAAGAATTGTTCTTATTGCAATTAAATACATTCCCCCCAAATTGAAATAAAAACAAAACAAAAACCCCACGAAGGACAAAAATAAGTATAGGAAAAACAGAGGCAGTGTTATAACCTTATAATAGAGTGCCAAGAACAAATACGTAACTCCTAAAATTTATCATTCACAGTGGTTTAGAACCCATTACTATTTCAGAATAAAGTGGTGAAAAAATGTGTGTGGGGAAAAAGTGTTAGATATTATAAATATTACCATTACTGGTAGTTTTTTATGTGTCATTTTCTGATCAGAATTCGGAGAGTCAGAGAGCCGAAGCACCTTGCTAGGGACCACACAGCTACATGTGTGCCCACACTGCTACATGGGCAGAGCAGCCCAACCAAGTCCTCTCTGAGTCCCAACCCAGCGCTCTGGGACATTCTTGGAAGTATCCGCCAGGGGGCGTTCTTCACCCGAGATAGGATCCAGCCTAGACTCCACCGGCAGCCTTTTCTCACTAGGAAAACCTAGTGTTCTAGAGCTAGTAGGGAGTTTGACCACCTGTGAGCCCTTGTTTACAAGGGAGAGAAATAAAGCGCTGAGAAATTATGTCTCTGGGCCCAGAGTCACCCACAGCCACCAAATGGTGCTGGGATGTTTGCCCATTTCCGAATCTCATTTGCTTCCTGCCTTCTTGTGTCGTTCCTTGCCCACACCCCAACAGACACTCTGGACTCTGCCCTGCAGAGCTGGGAGCTTCTCTGCTGGGCATTTGCAGGGCTCTGCTGCCTAGGGGTGAAGAAGGTATTTGGTAGCAGGACAAGGGTTGAGGCAGGCTGGGGAGGCCTCCCCCTGCATTTCTTACCATTTTCTGGAGTCTTTCAGGGTGCTGTGTGCACTGCTAAGGGCAGGGATTCAGGAACTAAGCTGCCTTTGTCCAAACCCTCGTCCTCCCCTTACCAGTTCTGTGTCTCATTGTCCCATCTGTAAGACAAGGGTTATAAAATACCTGTCACACGGGGTCTTTGTGAGGTTTGAGTTAGTAAGTGCAGAGCACTTGAAATAGTTGTAAGTACGTAATTGCCATCAAAGTGTTAGTTCTCAGTATCATCTGGCATCCTACCTGGATACAGGAGTTGATGTGAGAATTCCATCATACTCCTCAGCTATTCACTGGTCTGTAGTATCCTTTCATGATAACCATCTACTTGCAGTTAGGCTGTGCAGTATGATAAACCTGTGGTTTCACTGTCTTACTTAATCCACAGAGCAACGTGGATACTATTATTGTTCCCAAATCAGGACTGAGGATTAGTCAAGACTAAGGCAGGCTCGCTTTACCAGGGTCACACAGAAAGGGATAGACTAGACTCACATTCAGGCCTGTGTGATGTGAAAGCTGAGGCTTTTTACCACTACACGGTCTGACCTCCTCTTGAAGCCAATTAGAAACAATAAAGTCAGGCCCCTGGAGTGGCCCCAGGCATCAGCTCTGCTCACTGCCTCTCTGCAGGACCTCTCTCTCTCAGAAGCAATCCTTCGGCAGGGTGAGGTTTCCTAGCACTCTTACCCTGGGAGGCAAAGAAGCAGATTTCACAGAGGTCTCCCTGCTTCCTGGCAAAGACACAGCATGTTTTGACTGACAAGGAGGCCTCTTCAGATTAGAGCTGAGTTAGCCACCCAGCCTTCAGTGGCCACCTTCCCAGCCTCCCGTTTCTTCTGCAGCTTGAAGGCCACTTACCTGGGCAGCCTTTGTGCCTGCTGAGTTCACTGAGTTCTGGGCGATCCAGGATGTAATGTGAGCTCTCAGTGACTCAGACCAGCCTATCTGGGACTTCTCCTCTCTTGGCATGTGAGAGAGCCTGCAGCATTGACATCTTTTAGCCGAGAAAGAAACAGCACGCACCAACATACAACTGCAGAATTACAGAATGTCAGTCAGGCCTAGAAGTGACCACAGGATGGAGAGAAAAGGACCCTGATTAAGGAAATCTCTTGGTCAGGATCACATTGAGCAGGAAAGAAGGTGCCTGGATTTAAGCCCTTACTTATCCTTGGTACCTTTCCTGGTACCTCCAGCTCTCAGGGATGCTGAGAAGCGGGCTGAGCTGAGGCAGGGGTGGGGATGTGCATCTAAGCCCCTATGTGTATGTGTATTCAGTGCTCTCTCTTTCTCATAAGTGATGAGGCTTTCTCAGTCTCAGCACTAGTGGCATTTGGGGTTGGATAATTCCTTTTTGTCTGACAGCATCTGGCTGTCCTGTGTTTAGCAGCATCTTGGGCCTCTACCCAGTAGATGCCAGTGCACTCCCTCAGTCCTGTGACAACCAAAAATGTCTCATTGTTGTTGTTCAGTTGCTAAGTCGTGTCTCTTTGCGACCCCGTGGACTGCAGCATGCCAGGCTCCCTTGTCCTTCACTGTCTCTCAGTTTGCTCAAACTCTTGTCACTTAAATCGGTGATGCTATGTAACCATCTCATACTCTGCCACCCCTTCTCCTCCTGTCGTCAATCTTTCCCAGCATCGGGGTCTTTCCATTGAGTCTGCTCTTCTCATCAGGTGGCCAAAGTATTGGAGCTTCAGTTTCAGCATCAGTCCTTCCAGTGAATATTCAGGATTGATTTCCTTAGTATTGACTGGTTTGATTACTTTGAAATCCAAGGGACTCTCAAGAGATTTTCCAGCACCACAATTCGAAAGCATTCATTCTTCAGTGCTCAGCCTTCTTTATGATCCAGTTTTCACATCTGTACGTGACTACTGGAAAAACCATACAGACCTTTGTTGACAAAGTGATGTGTCTGCTTTTGAATATGCTGTCTAAGTTTGTCATAACTTTTATTCCAAGGAGCAAGCATCTTTTAATTTCATGGCGACAGTCACTATCCACAGTGATTTTGGAGCCCAAGAAAAGAAAATCTGTCACTGTTTCCATTTTTTTCGCCATCTATTTGCCATGAAGTGATGAGATCAGATGCCATGATCTTAGTTTTTTGAGTGTTGAATTTCAAGCCAGCTTTTCACTCTCCTCTTTCACCCTTATCACGAAGCTCTTCAGTTCTTGGTCGCTCAGTGGCTGCCACCAAGAGGACTTGGAAGTCCCAGGATGTCATTCCCTCTGTTGCATTATTCTAGTCAAAGTGGCCACAGGCACAGCCCAGACTCACAGGGAGGGGACACAGGGTCTGCCTCTGGAAGAGGAAGAGGCACACGTGTGCCACACAGGAGTAGAATAGTTGGGGCCACTTTGGGATACTGAATATCACAGCCAGATTTTCATTCCAGAAAGAATGTTCTGTCAATATGGTGGAGATGCGGAGAAGAGGGCAAGATCAAAGACACGAAGGTGAATTATGAAGTCACTGTAATGGCTTCAACAACTTTCACTGAATTGGTCACTCAACGAATGGAAAAGACTGGAGTAATTATTTTGTTAATAACAATAAGCCAGTAACCATACTATCCTACATCTACTGAGCACATATTATATGCTGAGCACTGTGGTAAGTACATTTTTATACAATTTAATCCTCACGGTTAGCCCATGAGATGCATTCCTGTTTTACCTTTCTGAAACTGAGATCAAGTGTGTTAGTCACCTTGGGCTGCCGTAAAAAGGCACCACAGACTGAGTAGCTTAAACAACACAACGTTTTCTCAGAGTTCTAGAAACTAGACACTCAATATAAGGTGCTGGCTTCTTCGGAAGCCTCCTGCCTTGGCTTGCAGGGGGCTGTCTTCTGCCTGTATCCTCACAGGGTCTTTCTCCTGTTTGTGTCTGTTCTAATCTCTTCCTATAAGGACACCAGTCCTATTGGATTGGGGCCTCCTGCCTGATCTCGTTTTACCTACATCACATTTTTAAAGACTCTGTCTCCAAATACAGTCACCTGAGGTAACTGAGAGTTAGGGCTGCAACAAACAGTTTTTGAGAGGCTACAGTTCAGCCCATAGAGTCAGGTGATTAGCCTCTGCTCATGTAGTTAATAGGTGGGAGGCCAGAATTAGACCTGGTCTGTCTGACTTAAGGCTCCTGTTGTTGACTACTCCTTACAGTATCACCCTAAGTTGTTTTCAGTTCCATTACCAAGCAGAAAAGAACAAGGTGGAGGAAGATACCAATGCTATAGAGCTTTGCATTTAGAACTTAGTTATTTCTGACTGAGGAGCAGGGCTTGGATTCCAGTTAGCTGTTCTGCGTCCTTCACCTGTCATTCTATCACAGTGATCTTTTTGGAAGGGTACTGAAAGGTGGCAGGGTGGCATATCCAGATAGAACCCTCCTGGGGGATGGTGTTAGTGATCACTAATACTTTATGAATGTCTCCAGTGTGCCAGGCAGAGTGCCAAGTGCTTTACATGTGTTATTTAATTCTCACAATAATTCCATTGGGTGGGTATTATTATGCTTCCTCTTTTACATATGGGGAAACTGAGGTAGAGTGGTGCATTAACCTGCCCAAATTCACCTTGTTAATAAGAAGTGGCAGAGTTAAGCTGAGTATTCGGGTCATCTGAGTCCAGAATGGGGTTTCCCTGATAGTCCAGCTGGTAAAGAATCTGCCTGCAATGCAGGAGATTCTGGTTTGATTCCTGAGTTGGGAAGATCCACTAGAGAAGGGATAGGCTACCCACTCCAGTATTCTTGGGCTTCCCAGATGGCTCAGCTGGTAAAGAGTCTGCCTGCAGTGTGGAAGACCTGGCTTCAGTCCCTAGGTTGGGATCCCCTGGAGAAGGGAACAGCTACCCACTCCAGTATTCTGGCCTGGAAAATTCCAGGGACTGTATAGTCCATGGGGTTGCAAAGAGTCAGACACAACTGAGTGAGAGTAAGAATATGTACTCATAACTGTTATTCTTCCATAGCACTTCTGGGAACCTGATAAAGAATGAATCTATGCTGTAATTCCTTGTTGATTTTTTTTTGATGTTGAGTTGTACGATCAGGTCAAGAAGCAACAGTTAGAACTGGACATGGAACAATATACTGGTTCCAAATCGGGAAAGGAGTATATCAAGTACATATTATCACCCTGTTTATTTAACTTAAATGCAGAGTACATCCTGCATCTATTTCTGCTTTATTGACTATGCCAAAGCCTTTGACTGTGTGGATCACAATAAACTGGAAAATTCTGAAAGAGATGGGCATACCAGACCACCTGACCTGCCTCTTGAGAAATCTGTATGTAGGTTAGGAAGCAACAGTTAGAACTGGACATGGAACAACGGACTGGTTCCAAATAGAAAAAGGAGTACATCAAGGCTGTATATTGTCACCCTGCTTATTTAACATATTCAGAGTACATCATGAGAAATGCTGGGCTGGAAGAAGCACAAGCTGGAATCAAGATGGCTGGGAGAAATATCAATAACCTCAGATATGCAGATGACACCACACTTATGGCAGAAAGTGAAGAAGAACTAAAGAGCCTCTTCATGAAAGTGAAAGAGAAGAGTGAAAAAGTTGGCTTAAAGCTCAACATTCAGAAAACGAAGATCATGGCATCTGGTCCCATCACTTCATGGCAGTTAGATGGGGAAACAGTGGAAACAGTGGCTGACTTTATTTTTCTGGGCTCCAAAATCACTGCAGATGGTGATTGCAGCCATGAAATTAAAAGACACTCCTTGGAAGAAAAGTTATGACCAACCTAGATAGCATATTAAAAAGCAGAGACATTACTTTGTCAACGAAGTTCCATCTAGTCAAGGCTACGGTTTTTCCGATGATCATATATGGATGTGAGAGTTGAACTATAACTAAAGCTGAGTGCTGAAGAGTCGATGCTTTTGAACTGTGGTGTTGGAGAAGACTCTTGAGAGTCCCTTGGACAGCAAGGAGATCAGACCAGTCAATCATAAAGGAAATCAGTCCTGAATATTCATTGGAAGGACTGGTGCTAAAGTTGAAGCTTCACTACTTTGACCACCTGATGAGAAGAGCTGACTCGCTGGAAAAGAACCTGATGCTGAGAAAGACTGAGGGCAGGAGGAGAAGAGGGTAACAGAGGATGAGATGGTTGGATGGCATCATCGACTCGATGGACATGGGTTTGGGTGGACTCCGGAAGTTGGTGATGGATAGGGAGGCCTGGCGTGCTGTGGTTCATGGGGTCGCAAAGAGTTGGACACGACTGAGTGACTGAACTGAACTGAACATCATGCGAAATGCCATACTGGATGAAGCACAAGCTGGAATCAAGATTGCCGGGAGAAATATCAATAACCTCAGATATGCAGATGACACCACCCTTATCGCAGAAAGCAAAGAACTAAAGAGCCTCTTGATGAAGTGAAAGAGGAGACTGAAAAAGTTGGCTTAAAACTCAACATTCAGAAAACTAAGATCATGGCATTTGGTCCCATCATTTCATGGCAGATAGATGGGGAAACAACGGAACCGGTGAGGGACTTTATTTTTTGGGGCTCCAAAATCACTGTAGTTGGTGACTGCAGCCATGAAATTAAAAGACACTTGCTCCTTCGAAGAAAAGCTATGACCAACCTCAGATCAGTTCAGTTCAGTCACCCAGTCATGTCCGACTCTTCGGGACCCCATGGAGTGCAGCACACCAGGCCTCCCCGTCCGTCACCAACTCCTGGAGTCTACACAAACTCATGTCCATTGAGTTGGTGATACCATCCAGCCATCTCATCCTCTGTCATCCCCTTCTCCTCCTGCCTTCAATCTTTCCCAGCATCAGGGTCTTTTCACAGGAGTCAGTTCTTTGCATCAGGTGGCCAAAGTATTGGAGTTTCAGCTTCAGCATCATTCCTTCCAAAAAACACCCAGGACTGATCTCCTTTAGAATGGACTGGTTGGATCTCCTTGCAGTCCAAGGGACTCTCAAGAGTCTTCTCCAACACCACAGTTCAAAAGCACTGATGCTTTTGAATGGATGGTTGGATGGACATGAGTTTGAGCAAGCTCTGGGAGATGGTGATGGCCAGGGAAACCTGGTATGCTGCAGTCCATGGGGTTGAAAAGAGTTGGACACGACTGAGTGACTGAACTGAACTGTATGAGCTATTTGTATATTTTGGATATTAATCCCTTATTGATCATATTATTTGCAAATATTTTGTCTCATTCAATAGATCTTTTAATTTTATCAGTGGTTTCCTTTGCTACATAAAAAAGCTTTTAAATTCAATTAGGTCTCATTTGTTTATTTTTGGTTTTATTTCTTTTGCTTTAGGAGACAGATCCAAAAAATATTGTGAAAAATGCCATTGGTATTTTGATAGGGGCTGCACTGAGTCTGTAGGTTGCCTTGGGTAGTATGGCCATTTTGACACTATATTGTACACCTGTATCATATAATTTTGTACATCATCTATATACTTCAATTAAAAAAAGAATGAAGCTACACTGTTTCCATAAAAAGATACTTAAGTCAGAAAGGACATGTTAGGCTATCATTTATCCAAAAGTTTTCAGTTTCAACCATCAAGATATTTGTTGCTGCATTCAAAATAAAACACTTTCTTGATGTATCATTTATCCATTTATAGAAGCCACCTATTGACTTGGTCAGTCTCTTGTGGGGTCACTGCTCCTTTCTCCTGTGTCCTGGTGCACACAAGGTTTTGTTTGTGCCCTCTTAGAGTCTGTTTCCCCAATCCTCTGTAAGTTCTGGTGGCTCTATGGTAGGCTAATGGTGACCTCCTCCAAGAGGGCTTATGCCATACCCAGGTCTGCTGCACCCAGAGCCCCTGCCCTTCCCTGAATATTCATTGGAAAGACTGATGCTGAAGCTGAAGCTCCATTACTTGGCCACCTGATGCGAAGAACTGACTCCTTGGAAAAGACTGATGCTAGGAAAGATTGAAGGCAGGAGGAGGGGATGACAGAGGATGAGATGGTTGAATGGCATCACTGACTCGATGGACATGAGTTTGAGTAAGCTCCAGGAGTTGGTGATGGACAGGGAGGCCTGGTGTGCTGCAATCCATGGGGTTGCAGAGTCGAACACGACTGAACAACTCAACTGAACTGATTGACTTGCTGTTATCTGAGATAAAAGTGTCAATTACTTGCCTTCTACCCTTTCCTGAAAGCCATTATTATCAGTATTTATTGATATCATGTTATGTTTATATAATTATTATGTATTGCAAAGCCAAAAAGCCCTCCTTGTGTATCTTTTTTTTTTCTGGAGGTGATAATGCTTGCTTGTTTGTTTGTTTCTACTTGCATTATTTCCTATGTACATGTCCTTTTCTTTTATTTTATGTTTGAATAGAAAATTTATTATTTTCATTTTCCACGTGTTTTCTTTTTCTATCAGGGGAAAAAAAAAAAAATCTTAAGGACAGTTGTCACTTGCTGCCAAATTGAGGGTAGTCTTTCTCCGGTGGTTTAGTCGCTAAGTCGTGTCTGACTCTTGAGACCCCATGGGCTGTAGCCCGCCAGGCTCCTCTGTCCATGGGATTCTCCAGGCAAGAATACTGGAGTGGGTTGCCTTTTCTTTCTGTTTAGAACTTTTATGGTATATCAGTCATTTTTCATGCCCAAGTGTGTGTGCCACTCTATCTGGAACTTTCCTCTGTAAAGTCCTCCTGCTCCAGGATAGAGGTTTTATCTTGGGCCTCTCACCTAGTTATTATACTGGGCATTTTCTTTTCTTTTATGTCAGAACCCCTGTTTCCTGGGTCCCATGTCTTGCTTTCCTTCCTAGTTTTTATGACACTTTCCTTCTATTGCTTTCTTAGAAATGATACATGGGAGATAGGGCTTTTTTTTTTGTTGTTGTTCTTATCTGAAAATGTCTTTTTTCCTACCCTCACTCTGTATTTTCAGTTTGGCCCTATGGAATTCAGGTCGCAAATTATATTCCTTTAAAGACATTGTTCCATTGTCTTCTTAGCTTCTAGGGTCATTTTTGAGAAGTCTGAGACCATTTCTAATCCTGTTTCTTTGTAAGTGACTTATCTATCTGGACACTTGTAGTTCTTTTCTGTGTCCTTGGTATGCTGAACCTTGGCACTCATCTTTCTTCATTCATTAGATTGTCAACTGGTGACTCGTGTCCTTCAGTTCCAGGAAATTTTTCTTAAATTATTTCTTTGATAATGTTTTCCTCCTCTGTTTTCTTAATTTCGATGTTGAATTCAATTGATACTCAAAATATTTTATCCTTATACTACCCTTATTATTTTCCACAATTTTGCCTTTTTATTAATTCCAACCTATTAACTTTTTAACGTCGATGAGCACTTTTGATTTCCAAGGGTTCTTTTTGTTTTTCATAGTATACTACTTTAAAAAAATTGATGGATGCAGTGTCTTCTGTTAACTCTTTAGGAGTTTTAATTGCAATTTTTATTTGAAGGTATCTCTGTTTCTGGCATCACCTGTTTCTTCCTTATCCAGGTATCTGGAGACTTTGTTTTGGTCTTTGTTTTTATTGATGGGGGCTCTTCTCTGGTGTCTGGTGACCCTTAGTGGTCACTTCATATTGAAGAGTAAGGCACAAGACCTAATTGGAGGGAGAAGGGATAAATTAGGAGTTTGGGATTAAAATATACGTACTACAATACATAAAATAGATCACCAACCTTGTTATCTATTGACCTACTTATAGCACAGGGAACTATACTCTGTATCTTATAATAACCTATAATGGAAAATAATTTTTAAAAGAATATAAATATACACAAATATATACATATATAAAATTTTTTCCCATATATATATAAAACTGAGTCAAGTTGCCATATGCCTGAAACTGACACAAAATTATAAATCAACTATATTTCAATTAAGAAAAAAGGCAAAAAAAAAAAGACTAATTGGAAGTTCTCTATGTGTGTATACAGAGCTTGTCAAGTGGGAGCCTTTCCTTTTGGGTTTTTGTGGGGATCTTGCTCTTTTGTTACAGGAACCCCAAGTGGTATTATCCATGATTTTCTTCCTGTGGGGCAGTTCAGTTTCTTAGGAGAAGAATCCTCTCATATACTGTCTAGGGGTAACACGTGTTGCCTACGTTTGGGGAGCAGAGTTGAGGAAGAGGGCTGGGGACCCCACTGCTCAGGATGCACTCTTGCTCAGTTTCCCCATTTCCAGACCTTATTTCACGCCTGCTGGCTCCTGTGCCAGCTGTACTGGAATCTAGGGCCTCCCCACTTCGGATTTGCCAGGGATCAGGGTTCCATTCTCCTGCCTAGGTAAAGAGAAACTGCTTGGCTTCAAGGGCAGAGGGTGTCTTCAGCTCTGATCCTTACCTTGGTCCACCCATTTATCATGGCCTGAATCTTTCAAAGGTTTTGTGAGGCTATCAGTTTGCTTCTCACCTGTAACCCCGCTTCCACGCTCGCCTTCCTTTGCTCTGCTACATTACTATTCCTCCATCTGGTTTCTATGTTTTAAAAAAGGAACAGAAAAGGTGCTAATTAGCACATAAAAAGCTTCTCCATGTCACCAACCATCAGGGAAATGCAAATCAAATCCGTAATGTGAATGGCATTAAAACATGTATAATATCATATAAGAAACAAATCACCAGTCTAGGTTCAATGCAGGATACAGGATGCTTGGGGCTGCTGCACTGGGATGACCCAGAGAGATGGTATGGGGAGGGAGGTGGAAGGAGAGTTCAGGATTGGGAACACGTGTACACCCGTGGTGGATTCATGTTGATGTATAGCAAAACCAATACAGTATTGTATAGTAAAATAAAGTAAAAAAAACAAACCATGATGAGATGCCCCTTCATACCCATTAGGCTGACATCATAAAAAGTCCCTCAAACAAAAAAACAACAGTGCTGAGGTGGATGTGGAGAAACTGGAACTCTTGCACCTTGTTGGTGCGAATGTGAAATGGTATAGCTGCTGTGGAAAACTATGTTTCCTCAAAAATTTAAGCATAGAATTACCATTTGATTCAGCATTCCCACTTCTGGGTATATACACAAAAGTTTTGAAAGCAGGGACTTGAATAATTGTTTGCACACCGATGGTCATGGCTGCATTATTCGCAATAGCCAGAAGGTAGAAATTGCCGATATGCCTTTTGATGGATGAATGGATAAATAAAGGGTGGTAATATCCATTCAGCCTGGAAAAAAATTCTATCAATTATTCCTCAATAAAACTAAAAATGAAATATGTCTGATTTAGTAGAGGGGGAAAGGAATGAAATTCTGACACATGCTATTAATATAACATAGATAAGCTTAAAGACATTATGTTAAGTGAAATAAGCCAGTCACACCAGGACAGATATTATCTGATTCGACTTATATGAGGTACCTACGGTGGTCAAATATGTAGAGACAAAAAAAGACTAGTGGTTACCATGAGTGGAGGGAGGGGGAATAGGGTTTTGCCTTGGTTTAGTGGGAGCATTGTTAATGGCTCCAGGGTTTTACTTTGGGATGGGGCCCAATAATGTAAATGTACTTAATACCACTGAACTGTATACTTAAATATGGATAAAATAGTAAGATTTGTGTTGTACATACTTTACCACAATCTTTTAAAATGCTGAAAAAAAAGAGTGGAAAACACTTGCTTACAGTGGTGTAATTTCCCATTTTCTTCACTTATGAGAATATATTCCTTTTAAATTCTTTCACTGTCATTTTTGGTGGGGTCTCAGGAAAAAGAGATAGTACATCTGTGTAGTCATTTCATCATGTATAACTAATTTCCATCAAGTTTTTTTTCAATGCCTATTATATGGATGGCACTGTGCTCAGGAATATAAATATGATTGATTTCCATATTGGAAAAGGAAAAAAAATTATAGGCACAATACTTCTTCTAAACTTCTATACTATCAAATACAGTTTTGGCTCTGAGGTCATTAAAGCAGGGAGAAAATGGATTTGCTGATACATTTGCTGTCATCTTGGACTATGGCCCTAAGTTGCTGTAGCAACAGACGAAAGCAGGAACTTCATTAGAGGAGGAGCTCCTTGGATTTGAACCATATTATTCAATCAAGCATGAATGAGGGGGTAGACCATCACATAGCACCCAGATTTTTACTTTGATAAGCTGTTTAATTAGCTATATCTAATAAGTCTTTACCAGTCCATTCTAAAGGAGATCAGTCCTGGGTTTTCATTGGAAGAAATGATGCTAAAGCTGAAACTCCAGTACTTTGGCCACCTCATGCGAAGAGTTGACTCATTGGAAAAGACTTTGATGCTGGGAGGGACTGGAGGCAGGAGGAAAAGGGGACGACAGAGGATGAGATGGCTGGATGGCATCACTAACTTGATGGACGTGTTTGAGTGAACTCTGGGAGTTGGTGATGGACAGGGAGGCCTGGTGCGCTGCGATTCATGGGTCGCAAAGAGTTGGACACAACTGAGCGACTGAACTGAACTGAGCTGAATAAGTCTTTGGGATATGTAAAACAACAACTTAAAACCTTGCTTTTTGCATCTTTCTGGAGTTGTCAGTAGTCAAAAGATTTCCTTGCAATTCCCTTGGTGGAACTATCCAAAGCAGTGCTAGAGTACTATTTGAGCATCATCAGCAAGGGAAGGAAGGGGCACAAACAGATTAATGATGGATAACAGCTTACTGTAGCTGGCATTTTGAAAGAAGATGCTTGGCATAAATAAGGTCATCCAATAAAGAAATTATCACAGGCAAGCTTTAGGTCTTTGTCACAGATGTGTGGGGGCTATTTTTTGTAGGGAAGAAGGGCACTTTCTTCGCATACATACACACACACACACACACACACACACTCACCCACCTACCCACCCCACGCCCCCCACACACATGAAAAAGCTTCATTAGTGGTTTCAATGTAACATGCAGGGAGTCCATATTGCTAAGGGAGTTCAGAAAGAAATGTGATCAGAATCAGGTCAGGGTGGGATGGTAGTGTTCATCACCTGGGATGGTGTCTAAGAGGATAAGAGTTTTAAGTGGAGTTTTGGAAAAAGGAAGAGTCACATACTCTTGAGGAAGGCATAATTATGTCTGATTCATTAAGACCTTACCATCACTCCAAATCCCTAGTTTGCCTGCTTGTGATTAAATCAGATTCATTTCCAGCATTTCCTCCTAACAGCCTTCCAGGAGGCCCCAGGCAGAGCAATCCAATGGAATCATATCCTAGTGAACTTAATCAGGAAAGCAGTTATTTTCAGGTCTCTTTACCAACCCTGGAAATTAATTGTTTTGTTGACTCATTTTCCTTCCCCGAAGGGTAACTTTTGAGTTTGTCTTCTATACTGTCTGTTTTACTACAAATATTCTTTCATTATGTTGCTCTCCCCTGATATTTTTGTAGTATAGTCAAACATTAAATAAACAGTTTTTTTTTCATTTTTTGAGGGGCAGTTGCTAATATTCTAAAGCCCTAAGCAAGGTACTGTGCAAGTAACAAAGAAGGGCCAGATGCAGTCCCTTCATGCTGTTAAGGGATAACAATAGGACAAATGATAGAAGACAATCAGTGATTATTTACCAGATGAGTGATAGATACCAGGTGGTCCCAACTTGAGCTTCCCAGCCTCATGGGGGTATTGGGGGAAGAAGGAGGGGGTGTCTGTGAGCTATTTTCAGTACTTCACAAAGATGGACCAAAAAACGCTCATATATATCAGAGATTAGATGCACAGGCTATTTAAACTAAAACATCAGGTTTCTTTTTTCTGGGCTAGAATTATAGCAAGCCAGTATAAAAACACCAGTTACTCCATGCTGACTGGGAGCTCTGATTGGCGGTTACCCTTGTCTTTGGTTAATGAAACATGAGAAAATGAATTATTACTTGATAAGTGTGTGTTGGTCGATAGACAAAAAGTATTTCAAAGCTTGGGATTTATGAAGGGAGGGCAGTAAATTGGGTGAAAAGACTGGGAATAAGGAAGATGGACAGGAAGTGATTAGGACAAAGACTGCAGAGAAGGAGGGACCCTGTTAAACAGGACTGTGAAAGATGTGCAGGATTCGTATTTCCCAAGGTGTGGTCTGCACCCACAGCATCAGCACCACCTGGAAACTTGTGAAAAATACAAATTCTTGGGCCTTATCTGCTGAATCGGAAACTGGGAATGAGGCCCAGCCATCTGCGTTCTAATGGCCCTTAGGTGATAGCAATGCACACTGCACCTTGAGAACCAAGTCTATACCATCCTTTCCTAAAGTCTGAAATACTAACGAAATGGGAGACAGTTCTAAAAATACCTGTTCAGCCTTGAAACAAAGTGAACCACTATCAAGAAAGTTATTTCCTTTTCCCATTGCTCATGTCATTTGATAGCATCAGGGGAAAAAAATGTCTGGTCCTTAGAGGTCTTTTAAAAAATAATTAATTATTTTCATGGCTTCATGAAGTTGCTTTTATTTTTAAACAGAGAAAATAAACTGCATTCAGGTTCAGAGGACTGGCAAGTAATGGAATCTAACTTGACTCTGATAACTTGGCCTTTAGATAATTCTAATGACTCTAATAACTTGGTTTTCCTTCCCTCACATTTATTTTTATGTTTATCTTCCCTTTTGGCAAGTGCTTGTTTTCCTTTTGCAAAAGAAGTATAAAGTATTCCCTTTGAAAACTTCTTTATGTAAAATGTGATTGAAATTAAAGAAAAAAGTACTAGAGGTATGGGAAGTGGAAAACATACTAAAGGCTTGTGGTGAATGACATTGCAAAGTATATTTAAGACAACAGTTTGTATGTGTATTTGTGTTGGTGATGTTTGAATGGATGACTTTGTATTTGTTCTTGTTTATTTGTTTTTTTTGAAAGAATAAGCCACAGATTGAAGCAAGCACAAGTGTAATGAAAAAGTATCCAAATAGCAAAAGGCATTCAGGCAACAAGCTATGACTACTTGTGGGAGCAATACTTAGTATTGCTCGGCAAAAGGACCCACTTAGTTCTTTGAGTCAGTTGTGCCAGGATTTTGTGATACTTCATTTCCCGAAGTATAGGGTTGCTGAGATGATGAGAGCTGTAACACAGGCTTTGTAATCTCTTGAGGAAAAGAAGAAAACAGTTCTTGAATAGGTGACAATTAACATCGTGTTTCTACCCATACCAGATTCATAGAGATGCTTTTTAATCACTTCATTTTGATTCAAGAAGTGCCCAAGTTAATTGATTTATGTACAAACATGAATGTGTCCCAGCATGCTATGGGTAGGGTTATTCACGGAGAAATTATACTGCATTCCTTTTCTCACAACATTTTAATTACAGGTAAAGCCTGATGAAAAGCAGTATAAAAGACCTCCTCTAAGATGATGATTCTCTAACTTCTTTGACTTCAACACATAAAACACATTTTACAGCTTGTTCCAGTGTGTGTGCACACACAGGTACACACACATGCACACACACTTTTTAATACCTAAACAAAGGTTTAATAAAGTAACATTCATCTGTATAGCAAGAGATATGCTCTCCCTCAGTTTTATCTCATTAAAAGTGATTTTCTTATCCCTTAGTAGTCTCTTCCCCACCTTCATTCTCTGGAGATACTGATTCAGTAGGTTTGGTATAGGGGAGGGCAAGTTTTGATAAGTGAACTAGAGGATTCTGTTGCAGGTGGAACTTGGCCACGTTTTGAGAACCACCACATATCACAACTAAGAATTTGCATGCTGCAACTAAAGATCCTGTGTGCCACAATTAAGGCCTGGCCTGACACAGCCAAATAAAAAATAAAAATAAATATTAAAAAATAATAGAAGCCTTAGATGTTAGTATGTGAAAAGCTTTATGGATATTGTAGTCCAAAGTTGGAAGAACCTCTATTACCTGCTAGATAAATTTCAGTTATAGAATGTTAGTCAAGGCCCTTCATTGGCTAGTTCCTGATGAGCTTTTCAAGTCTATCTCCAGCTGCAACCTTGCTCCTGGCCCTCACTCCTATTCCACGCAACCAAACTGCATCAGATAAATCATCATTAATGCACCACATGCTTTTATGGGGGCTTTCATTTCTTGCAGTATAGTGGAATGGCTTTTCTTAACTGATCCTCCTGCTGAAAACAACTAAATGTGCTCAATGACATAAAAAGCCATTAAAAATGTGTTCCTGATGAGTCAGCAAGTTGTTAGAGAATCCTGAAAGACCAAAAACTAAGCAAATAAAGTAAGGAGAGCCCAAAAGGTCGCTTTTGCCTCAAGAATATTTGTTGAACCGGCTGATTTTTTTTTTTAAATTATTTTTTTACTGTTTATTTTTCGTTTTTAAAAAATTTTTTTAATTTTTAATTTTTTAAATTTTATTTTTACTTTACTTTACTTTACAATACTGTATTGGTTTTGCCATGCACTGACATGAATCCACCATGGGTGTATACAAGCTCCCAATCCTGAATCCCCCTCCCACCTCCCACCCCATATCATCTCTCTGGATCATCCCCATGCACCAGCCCCAAGCATCCCGTATCCTGTATTGGACACAGACTGGCATTTCGTTTCTTACATGATAGTATACATGTTTCAATGCCATTCTCCCTATTTTAATTTTTGGTAAATGCTGAGCTGGATGAAGCACAAGCTGGAATCAAGATTGCCAGGAGAAATATCAATAACCTCAGATATGCAGATGACACCACCCTTATGGCAGAAAGTGAAGAAGAACTGAAGAGCCTCTTAATGAAAGTGGAAGAAGAGAGTGAAAAAGCTGGCTTAAAACTCAGCATTCAGAAAATGGAGATCATGGCATCTGGTCCCATCACTTCATGGCAAATAAATGGGGAAACAATGAAAACAGTGAGAGACTTTATTTTTGGGGCTCCAAAATCGCTGTAGATGGTGACTGCAGCCATGAAATTAAAAGATGCTTGCTCCTTGGAAGAAAAGCTATGACCAACCAAGACAGCATATTAGAAAGCAGAGACATTACTTTACCAACAAAAGTCCATCTAGTCAAAGCTATGATTTTTCCAGTAGTCATGTATGGTTGTGAGAGTTGGACTACAAAGTAGGTTGAGCACCAAAGAATTGATGCTTTTGACCTGTGGTGGTGTTGGAGAAGACTCTTGGTCCCTTGGACTGCAAGAAGATCCAACCAGCAATCTTAAGGGAAATCAGTCTTGAATATTCATTGGAAGGAACAATGCTGAAGCTGAAACTCCAATACTTTGGCCACCTGATGCAAAGAACTAACTTATTGGAAAAGACCCTGATGCTGGGAAAGATTGAAGGCAGGAGGAGAAGGGGACAACAGAGGATGAGATGGTTGGATGGCATCACCGACTCAATGGACATGAGTTTGAGTAAGCTCTGGGAGATGGTGATGGACAGGGAGGCCTGGCATGCTGCAGTCCATGGGGTCGCAAAGAGTCAGACACGACTAAGCGACTGAACTGAACTGAACTGCACTGGAAGTGGGCTTTATCTAGTTGAGCTGAGCAGGGGCTACTCTTCCTTGCAGTGCATGGGTCTGTCATTGTGGTGGCTTCTCTTGTTGCAAAGCATAGACTCCAGGTGCATGAACTTTTGTAGTTTCGGCTCATGGGCTCGCTAGTTGTGACTCACAGGCTGTAGAGTGCAGGCTTAGTTGCTTTGCAGCATGCGGGATCTTTCTGCACCAGGTATCAAACCCATGTCCCATGTATTAGCAGGCAGATTCCTATCCACTGTGCCACCAGAGAAGTCCTGAACTGACTTAATTTTTGAACTTTGGTTTTTCACGGGGAAACAGAAGGTGAAGCCCAGAATATTCCTAAGATAGGAGTCTAAGAGGATCACTTCTATAAAGTGAGGACTTCAAATGTCCATAGGCCGGTTTAGTGCATAGGCAGTTTAGTGCATGGGTAATTTAGGAATAAACCGGTCACCTGAAGAATAAAAGTAGTTGCTTGTCTTAAACATTGGGGCTGGGTAGAGGGTCAAAAAAATATCTTCCCTGAAAATTTGTGATCACAAGTCAACTCTTATGAGGATCTATAACATGAATTCACACAACCAAAGTGACTTACATTGGTAGTGTCCTCGAGGTGCCTAGCGGAACCAAATGTACATTCTCTTAGAAGAACTTGTCTTCCCTAACCCTCAAGGAATTAAGGAACTCTTCATGATAAAGTTTTAAAGAAATTTTAACTCATGCTCAAAAATGATAAAAATACCTAAGAAAGTGAGGTAATATGAGTACTCAGACAACAGAAACATCAGATAGCAGAATCAGACCCATAAAGACTGTAGATAGTGAATTATCACATATAAAAGAAGTATTTTAATATGTTTAAAGAAATAAGAAATACAATTATAAATAAAAATCAGACTGTAAAACTGACAAAGTATATTTAAAAGAGAATTTCTGGAAATAAAAAATTATGGATTCAACAGTTAACTAGACACAACTGAGGAGAAAATCAGTAACTTAGGGGAGAGTTCTAAAAAATGTGTCCAGAATGTAGCACAGAGAGACAAAAGGATGGGAAACATGAAAGAGAGGTTGAGTGATCTGGAAGGTAAAATGAAATAATTTTATACACGTATAGGTGTTCCAGAAGAAGGGGAGAGAAAGAATGTTGCAGAGACAATATCTGGACAGGTGATAGTTGAGAATTTTTCAGTACTGGTGAAAGACACCCATTTACACTTTCGGGAAACCTCGCGAATCTCACGTAAGATGAAAGAAATCCACACCTGCAAACAGCATACATGAAACTGCAGAACACCAAAACAAAGAGAAGATCTTAAAGCAATCAGAAAGATTATCTTTAAAGAATAGTAATTATCCCAACAGTTGTCCTCTCAACAGCAATGAAAGACATCATTGAAATATCTCTGTCATTGAAATATGCTGAGAGAAAAATAACTTAACCTAGGATTATATATGCAGCAAAAAATATTTTTAAAGGAGGATTTGCAGACAAAATCTATGAGAAGTCATTGCCAGCAGACTCTCACCAAAGGAAATTCTCAAGAATATACTTTAGGCAGAAGGCTGGTCTGAGACGCAAGAAGAAGTGAAGTGCAAACACAATATTATATATGAGCATGAACAGAAAAAATTCACCTCTATAAGACAAAAAGAAGGTCTTATATGGTTAAAAAAAAACAAGAGAAAACTGAAGTATAATGTTCAAAATTTGGGGAGAATGTGACTAAAGTTGAAGTGTTATAATACTTATATTTTGAGGGAGAGGAGGATCACAATACTGATCGATTTGGATTTTGACAAGTATCTGTGCTTGCCAGATTTCTTTGTCAGTTACTAGAAGAGTAGGAACAGGATGGTTGCCATCTCTCCCCTATACAGTCTGCAGCTCTAATGTGAGTGGACTCCTGTATCTCACTCAGGGCTATACTTCTGGTTAGTGATGAACAAGAGGAGGGCAGTGCGAATGGTCCGCCTGTGTGGAGAGGAGTATTTCATCAATGGCATTGTTTGGAGTTGCCGGTACACAGTAACAACAAAGTTCCCCAACTTTTGGTGGGTTTTATCATTGTTTACATCCTCTATTCCCCCAACTCCATGCCACTATTCCCAGATTCTCATTGATTACTTTCCTCTCCTCAAGCAGTGACCCATGTGAGGTCTGATTTTTCAGTTTGCAGGTATCCGTCTCTCTGCTTCTTTTTGCTCATTCTTCTTTAGGCCATTACCGTGATCAACAACATAGTTTAGGGCAGTGATTCTGGAACATTCACCGACTCTCATGAGCCTGTCAGGGGATCTTCAAGATCTAAACTGTTCTTCGATTAATATTAATCTATCATTTGCCGTTTCAGTGAGTTGAAAGTGTTAGTCGCTTGGTTGTGCCCAACTCTGTCACTCCGTGGATGGTAACCCATCAGGCCCCTCTGTCTATGGAATTCTCTAGGCAGGAATACTGGAGTGGGTAGCTGTTCCCTTCTCCAGGGGATCTTCCCTGATCCAAGGATCGAACTCTGGTCTTCTATATTGCAGGTGGATTCTTTACTGTCTGAGCCGTTAGGGAAGGCCCAATGGTGCAAAAACGCTGGTGACTGAAGCTGTCGGCACCTTAGGAGCAATCACGGTAGTGACACCAGTCTTTCTTAGTATTACTTGTGTTGCGTGCCAAAGTGGCATGATTGTCTTAGGAAGAGCACTCCTGCAACTGTTAAGCTGTGAGTTGAACAAGCTGCTTTTTTCACAAAACACCTTTTTTTTTTTTTTACTCAAAAGAATGAGTGACAGAGGACTGCGGGGAAGGTTAGTGCTTCAAAGGAAAACTGTGTGTTGTCTATACCACATGCTTTGCTGCTTAGGATTCTATGGAGCTATTTTACAACTCTGTAAGTTGTAGATAACTGATAGCAATGCAAAATAATTCTTTTCTATAGAAATGCAAATGCCTTGTGTCTGGTGGAAGGATACCCCATCCCCCTCTATTCTGTGCCATGTGCTCATTCATTTCAGCATTCTTCTGTTCATTACCGATTTGTGCTTCTTTGGCTTTCTCCTTTGAACAGGTTCAAACATCTGCCTGGCTCCCTCATTAGGACTTAAAGAAAATCTCTAATGTGGTTGTTTTATATCTGTATGAGAGTTATGATTGATCTTTTTTTTAAAAAAAATTATCTTTTAACAAAAAACTGTAGTTACTTCAGTTTAGATATGTAGTAGAGAATTTCTCAAAAAATAATTGAAATGAGCCTGTCAAAGTAAACACTGACAGTATTTGTTACCAAAGATCAAATTCAAGCTTTCAAGTGAAAATTAGAATATCTGCCACTATGAACTTGACAGCTTCCTAACACTTCAAGACTCATCTCTTGAGATTGGCAGTGATGTTAATGAATGTGATCTTGTATAGTGAAATGTGACAACATTTGGAAGGTCTGCATAACTCAGTGGGCCAGTATTTTCCGAATGACCAATGCATGATGTCGAAAAATCACGCATAGGTAAAAAAGGATAGCTGATAGATTTTAATATAACAGAGTTCACTGATACAGTTTTAAATAGTACATACAACTAATCTTTAAGAAATTGACACTTGCAGAGTTTTGATGTAGTTGATTATCAAAGAAGAAAATTCACAATTTTCTGAAGTCTATTAAATATTCCTATTCCAACTCTGTGAGACCATACTTTCTTCATATACTTCAACCCAAACAACCTATTATAACAGATTGAATGCAAAAGCCGATATGAGAACCCAGCTGCTATCAAGCCAGACATTAAAGAAATTCACATAAATGTAACACAATGCCACTTTTCTCACTAAACTTTTTTTTGTTTTAGAAAATAGTAATATTTCATGAAAATATGTATTAATGTTCAAGTGTAATGAGGTTATTATTATTATTTTAAAATAGACTAACATATAGTTTTGAAAACCCATATAAACAAAAATTCTTTGGGAATCTTCAATAGTTCTTAAGTGTGGAAAAGGATCCTGACACCGAAATGTTTGAGAGCCACGGACTTAAAGAAAGATTGTTGAATGTGAATGGGTTAAGACAGGGCATGGAAAGAGGTGGTCCTGTAGGTTAAGACGAAGTTGAATTTCCTCCTGCATTATGCACGAGTCTTCTAGGGAGAAACGGGTCTAGTTCTGGCTTTGCCATTAAAGGTAATAGTTATTTTTGGTGCCTGAATTTTATGCTACATGGGCTTCCCAGGTGGCGCAGTGGTAAAGAATTCACCTGCCAGTGCAGGAGGCACCAGAGACTTGGGTTTGATCCCTGGGTTGGGAAGGTCCCCTGAAGTCGAATATAGCAACCCACTCCAGTTTGCTTGCCTGGGGAATTTCATGGACAGAGGAGCCTGGCAGGCTACAGTCCATGGTATTGCAAAGAGTCAGACACAACTGGGCAACTGAGCACACATTCAGAAACTGTAAGCTAAATATACTACATGAGTCTGCGTGAAATGCTTCATTTATTCCTACAACATCTTTAAACAGTAGGCTTAATTCTTATTTTTATCACTGTAAATATTGTTGATCTTAAGGAAACCCAGGTTTAGAGAAGTTAAGTGACTTGCCTGGAATTTAATAGCCATGATGCAAACTTCACTCTGTCCTGGTCTTAACCAGGAAGTCCCTTTTGTCTCCTGATTCTGAGTGAGCAAGACCAAATTTCCTCATTTTCCTGGGTCTCAGTTTCTCTCTGCGTAAAACAAATGAGGTTAGAGAGAGCTTCACCCACCTTGGATCAGGTCCTCAGCTCTGTGTAAAACATGTAGCTTGTTCTCCTGTCTTCCAGAGGCTCCCAGTCCAGGTGATCTCTAATGTCTGTTCAAACTGCCCAATTCTGTAATTTTCATAGCACGTGTTCTTTTTTACTGTTCTTAGGAGTCCTGGGGTTTGAATGACTTTGTGGTTGTAAGTGAAGAAACCGAAGCAGATGAAGAGACTGCCAGTTCATTACTGTGGAGTGGCAAGATATTAATCCAGTAGTTAATTTATCTTGCCACTGAATCCTAGAGGCCTGAAACCGGAAACCTAGTTCTTGTTCCACTGCCAGAGGATTTTATCCCGCCCTGCATTCCACCTCCCCCCCCCCCCCCGCCCCCCACTGCCCAATTCAGGAATTACTTTCAGCCAACATTACCTCTGCTTTCTGAGCACAAGCCAAGCTATTGTGCTGGAAATAATCTGTGTTAGTCTTATTGGAGTGGCTTGCGTTGCCATAGTTACTGTTTAGGTTCTGTGCACCTAAAATTTCAAGGATTTATCAGGAAAAAAGAGTTTGCTGATTTTTCTCTTTGGAACATCACATGGGAGAAAAAACAGATTTTTTCCTACTATATGTCCGTTCTGGGTGGGTACTGTCATGCCCAGCATTGCAGAGTTATAGTTAACCCTCCAGTGGTGAAAAGCAGGCTTGGCCACAGCCTTGAGAAATGGACTTGTCAGCGTCCTGCTGAGGACCCACAATCACTGCCTGATGATGGATGGAAAGGCAGGTTGTCATTGCCGGTTTTGTAGCTCAGGAAATTGCACGAGACAGCTGGTTATTTATGACAGAGAAACACAGAGCTTCTTAGTAGGTTTCCTAGTTGCCTCCACTCTATATACAGTGACTTTCCACCCAGCGCTGAGGCTCGGTCAGAAGTTTGCATGGAGACAGGAAGGGGAGGAGGGTGAAGAGAGCAACCTGCCGCTTGGCACCCATGAGCAGCTGGAAGTGTGGTACACAGAAACTCTGCTTTTGTAGTAGTGGTGTCCGTTTGTGTTGCCTGTTTGCTTGTCTGGTTTACAGACTGTGTCGGCCCACATTTGAGTCCAGAAATAGTCCCCTATGCCTAGTCTCCATGAGCCAGACTGGTCTTTATGTGGCTGTCTCCTAGGAGCCCAAAGCTATGCCACATGGCTGGAAGCTATGTTTACAAGCTTTTCATCCATCTTCCTTAACTTGTGGTTGCTATGGTTTCCTTCGCCTGCTGGGCCTGGCCTTTTTAGGGGGACAAGCTGTCCACTCAACCGAAAGCCCGGGGCACAGCTCTGCCAGCATTGGCCTTTTGGCCACAATCCCAACCACATCACATCACCTGCCCATTCTGAGCCTTAAACCTTGTCCCTTGTGGGATGACCTTGACTTCTGTCCCAGCGCCAGTCCAGTGTGGGGTTTGCTACCTTACTGCCTGTCCTGGGACTTTCCCACTGGCCTCATCAGAGCACTCGTTTTATTTTCATCGGAACTGACTTCTCAGTAGCTTGGATGTTACTTTGTAGAGACCTGTCCTCCACTATGTTCATCACAATCTCCTACTTATGTATACAGCTCCTTCAAACCCAGAGGCAACTCCACCAAGTGGCCGCAGCATCCTCTGTCATGGACATCTGTTGCTGCTGGCCCAGCATCCATTCCACCAAAAAGCAAGGCGACGCTTTTTGTGTGCCTCAGCTGTAATCCAAATACTTGAGTCAGGATAAATTCCCTTTTTATGCAAATACCTGTTGGAGTAGGGTTTTCTGACATAAGTGACAGAGTCTGATATATTATTAAAGATTCAAGAGGACATTAAGGCTCAGAGAAGTGAAATAACCTGAGCAGGATACCCAGCTACTGCGATGTGACCCCATTTTTCTTGTCTCTAAAGACTGTCTTTTCTGCGGTCCTGTATTGGCTTTGAATAGTAGTCTTATATTTTTGACACATTTCACAATATGCAGAGTCCTTTCACAGGACCTGTACCACAGACCAATTTACTGCTCCCACCACACGGTTATTTATTTTTATTGTTATAAATATGATATATCATTCCCAATTTCTAGATGAGAGAATTGAACACTGGTTGCATGTGAGTGACTATGTGGAGCTGCTTATTTTAAGTCTGGTTTAATCATTCCATTCCTGAATTGCCCCAGCTACTGGCCTCTTGTCTCCTACTTGCCCCCAGGAAGCCTTGACCACTCTATACCTTGGAGGTAGTTGCCTTTGGAGGAGGTCTGACACAATGGCAAGGGCATAGGGTCTGGGGGTCAAACAGTTCCACATTTGGATCTTGGCTCTACCACTTACTGACCCTATAACCATGCGCAAGTTTACTCACTGTATCTGAACTCTAGTTTCCTCTTTTGTAAAACCTATGAGGGAGAATAATACTTACCTTGTAAGATTTCTGTGAGGATTAAATGAAGTCAATGCATGTGAGCAACAGTAATAATAATATAAACAGTGAACATGAGTTGAGCATTTACTATCTTATTTAATATTCTTATCACTGCATTCCAAATGAGAAAACCAAGGCATAGGAAGGTAAATGACTTGTCCAAGGTCACATATCTCATGAGTGGCAGAGCACCATTCAACCTAAACATTGCTGGTTAAGAGCTCTTCATCATAGTGTAAGTGTCTAGATAACAGAATTATTTTCTACCTTGCTTCCATTTCTCTGCAAAGCTCAGCATCTGGCATTCAGGACAGAACTGAAGCAGTGGCTCTAGGGCAGAATAAGGCCATGTCTGGGTGGACAGATCATAGTGGGCTGGAGGCCATACCAGAGAGGTAATGATGATCAGAGCACTTGTGGGTATCTGAGACCAGGAAGACAAGTGGGGCCTGACTGCCAATAAAGGAAGGCCTAGCAAGACAAGTGGGCTCAGGAACTAGAGACCCACAGGGCCAGAGAAAGCACCCTAGGAGACACCTTAGTGACCTAGAAGGCTCTTTATCTCAAGCCGAGAACTTTGCTGTGGTTTCTGTTAAGAGTGGTTGTCCAGGGTCCTGCAGAAGAAGGGGTTAGGAACTGCAGCTTCTGGCAGGCAGCTATATCTTAACATTGACTGAGGCTTGATAGTGATAATCTTGCCTCATTCACTCAATCTTTAAAACCCAATGGAGAAGAGTCTTATTTTCTAAGCAGTAGGTTCTTTCCTCTCAGCACTGCCCATCCTTCCTTATTTCAGGAGACCCATGTAGATGGGTGAACACTTTGATCAGCTGCTTGGGGTGGGAGGTAAAGATGAGTTCCTATGTATTAAGCTTGAAGAAAAATATGTAGATAGGTCTGCTATATTGCCTAACCATCAGGCTCATATTAAGTTGAGTGGGTTGACACTCTCAGGTTAAGAACTGAAAGCTTTGGAAAAATGGAGCATGCTTTTTAGAGGCTGAGAAAATGGAAGAGGGTGAGAAGGAGCAAAAATGAACTAACTAGCAGGGGAGAAGATTTTGAGGGAAAAGAAGAAAAATATTTAAAGGCCCTTTTATGAAATCCCATCATATTATATGCATGTAAATGTTCCTTTTTGCCTCCCCACCGATTAATGTGTTATGGAGTTTAACCTCTTTTGGGAATGCATTGAAATGTGAGTCCCAGGTCAAGCTGGGCATATGATCAGCAAAACTTGCCCACCAGGATCTTGCCACATCTGGAACATGTTTTTGGAGCACCTACTGTGTGCCAGATATAGTGTCAGGCACTGGTCTTGGCTCCTAAAAAGTGTACAGTCTTTTGGCAGAGAATGTATGGAAACAGTTTCAGTGGGAGATTTTCATCTGGGAGACTGAACATCAGAGTTGTTCTAAAAGGATATTTAATGTGATCATTCACTTACAGACAGACATGTAGACCGATGGAATAAAGAGCCCCCAAATAAACCCTCATATATATGGTCAAATGATTTTCAGCCAGAGTGCCAATACTATCCAAGGGTGAAAGGACAGTTTTTTTTCAACAAAGAATTTTGGGAAAACTGGATATTGACATGCAAATGAATGAAAATAGACCTTTATTTTATACATAAAAAAAGATACCTCAAAATGAATTTAAGACCTAAATATAAGAACTAAAGCTATAAAACTCTTAGAAGAAAACATAGGGGTAAATTTTCATGACATTGAATTTAGCAGTGATTTCTTGAATATGACATCAAAAACACAGGCAACAGCAAAAAATAGATAAATTTGACTACATCATAATTTAAAACTTTTGTGAAACAAAGAGTGAAAAGGCAATGAATAAAATGGAAAAATATTTTGCAGATCATCTATCTGATAGGGAGTTGATATCTAGAATACACAAATAACTCTTATAACTGAAAAACAGCATTAAAAAACAACTTAATTAAAAAGTGGACATAGGACATTTCTCCAAAGAAGAAAAACAAAAGACTAGTAAGTTCATGAACAGATGCTCAACACCACAAAATCACTAGAGAAATGCAAATCAAAATCATGATAAGGTACCACTTCACATCCATTAAGACGGCTACTATAAAAACAGAAAATAGTAAGTGTTGCTGAGAATGTGGAGAAATTTGAACCCTTGTACACTGTTAGTGGAAATGTAGAATGGTACAGCCACTGTGGAAAACAGTATGGCAGTTTCTTAAAGGAGTAAAAATAGAATTACCATATGATCCAGCAATTCTACTTTTGGATATATTTACACAAGGATTGAAAACAGGGAGTGAACAAATATTTATAAAACAATGTTCACAGCAGCATTCATCACAATAGCCAGAATGTGAAAACAACTCTTGTGTTCACTGATGGAGGAATGGATAAACAAATTGTGGTCTATACAAACAATGGAATATTATTTAGGCTTAACAAGAGAATGAAATTCTGATACATGCTACCACATGGATGAACCTTGAGGACATTATTCTAAGTGAAATTTTCTAGTTACAAAAGGGCAAATACTCCATGACTCCACATACGTGAGAGACCTAGAGAAGTAAAAATCAGAGAAAAGAAAGTAAGATGGAGTTTCCCAGGAGCTGGGGAAATAGGTACAGGGTTTCAGTTTGGGTTGATGAAAATATTCCTGAGATAGATGGTGGTGATTGCATAGAAATATGAATATACTCGGAGAAGGCAATGGCACCCCACTCCAGTACTCTTGCCTGGAAAATCCCATGGATGGAGAAGTCTGGTAGGCTGCAGTCCATGGGATCTCGAAGAGTCTGACACGACTGAGTGACCTCATTTTCACTTTTCACTTTCATGCATTGGAGAAGGAAATGGCAACCCACTCCAGTGTTCTTGCCTGGAGAATCCCAGGGATGGTGGAGCCTGGTGGGCTGCTGTCTATGGGGTTGCACAGGGTCGGACATGACTGAAATGACTTAGCAGTAGCAGCAGCAGTAAACATACTTGATGTCACTGAACAGCATACTGGGAAATGTATGGTTATGATGATAAACCTTAAGTGTATTTTACTGCAGTTAAAAATTTTTTTAATAAAAAAGTTATCACTCACTGAAAAATCACACCATTGTAAAGACTGAAAACACTGTACTATGAAGAGATGCTGTGATCTAGTGAACTGTGAATGAATGACTGATGATGGCTGCCCAGAGGTAAATTGTTGGAGACAATGGCCATACCAATGCAATGGACTTGTGACTACTGAAACTGTGATCATTTTCAAACATTTATCTGTTGTGGCAGGCAAAAGCGACTTTAGGTTGATCATTGTCAAACTGAACAGATTTTTGCATTGAGATATCCAAACCCCAGAGCTATTGTCAGTAGAATGGAGCAGGTCAGAGTGAAGCAGGTCTGAATCCTTCTATGCAAATGATCTTTCACTGTGATTACGATATGAGAAGTGCCGTGAAAGAGAGAGGTGTATAGTACCTATTTGTTCACTCAGTTTTGAGACAGTTTCTATGGACTTCATGTATTCTAGGAGATAGGACAGAGGTGTATGTTCCTAATTCTTCTCTCCATCCCCTGACATCCTGTGCTTTCTTCTTCAGGCATCATGCTTTGGCGGTAGGGTTCATTTTGTTTTGTTAGCGAAACTGATGTGGTGGAAATTGACCCTGGAAAACGGTACCTTTTATTCAGTGGGGAAACCAGCTGTCCTAAGTTTTTTGGAGGCTTGTGTAGAGATTTATGGGATTGCTCTCAGCAGCAACACCTCTGAGGGAGTGAGTCCAGCAGAATCAATCCTTGGGAAGCTCTGAAGCTGGAATGGTCCTTCAGAGCTGTCCAAAGTTTGATGTGACCACCGGTGCCACACGCATTAATGCAAGTCCCTGAGGAGAGGGCATGACCTGGAATGAGTGGTCTGCTTGGGTGAGATCAAGACCCGAAGCGAGTTGTAGTTGGGAGCCCTCAACAGCCACCACTCCTCAACAGCCACTCACTCCAATCAGTCCAATCAGTCCTGCTGGGGATCGGGTGGCACAGCAGACTCACAGGCACTGTGTGGATACTCTGCTTTGGTCCTCAGGAATTCCTGGTGCAAGGTTTAGGCCATTTCCTGGAAAGGTAGTACAAAATACCAGGAGTCGAAAAAAACAGGAGTTGAATTTTTTGTTAACTTTAAAAAAATCTCTTGTTCAACCAATATACAGCAAAAACAGAAATAAAAATTTAAACCCCTGTCTTCCTTATGAATTACTTGTTTTCACTTGCTGTGCTGTTATCTGGTCAGATTATCCTTATGCACATACCAGTTTTATATAATTAAGATTACAGATATTATATATATGTGTGTATGTGATGTTTGTATTATATGTGTATAAGCAAGACAGTTTTTCCTAATCACAGTGGTTATTTTTTTAATGAGTTAAATTTCATACAGAGAAATGTAAATATATTAATTATACAGTTTAATTAGTTTTGATAAATGTATATACCTGAGTAACTATCACCCTAGCTGAGAAAACATTTCCATTACTCTGAGAAGTTCCTTGTGACCCACCTGATTAGTTCCTACCTCCATGTGCCAAGTTGCTTCAGTTGTGCCTGACTCTTTGCAACCCTATGCACCACGATCCTATGGACCGTAGCCCTCCAGGCTCCTCTGTCCATAGGATTCTCCAGGCAAGAATATTGGAATGGGTTGCCATGCCCTCCTGCAGGGGATCTTCCCGACACAGGGATCGAACCCTCATCTTTTACTTCTCCTGCACTGAGGCAGGTTCTTTACCACTAGTGCCACCTGGGAAGCCCTCCTACCTCCATCAGTTTAGTTCAGTTCAGTCGCTCAGTCGTGTCCGACTCTTTGCGACCACATGAATCGCAACACACCAGGCCTCTTTGTCCATCACCAACTCCTGGAGTTCACTCAGACTCAGGTCCATCGAGTCCGTGATGCCATCCAGCCATCTCATCCTTGGTCGTCCCCTTGTCCTCCTGCCCCCGATCCCTCCCAGCATCAGAGTCTTTTCCAATGAGTCAACTCTTCGCATGAGGTGGCCAAAGTACTGGAGTTTCAGCTTTAGCATCATTCCTTCCAAAGAAATCCCAGGGCTGATCTCCTTCAGAATGGATTGGTTGGATCTCCTTGCAGTCCAAGGGACTCTCAAGAGTCTTCTCCAACACCACAGTTCAAAAGCATCAATTCTTCGGCACTCAGCCTTCTTCACAGTCCAACTCTCACATCCATACATGACCACTGGAAAAACCGTAGCCTTGGCTAGACGGACCTTTGTTGGCAAAGTAATGTCTCTGCTTTTCGATATGCTATCTAGGTTGGTCATAACTTTCCTTCCAAGGAGTAAGCATCTTTTAATTTCATGGCTGCAATCACCATCTGCAGTGATTTTGGAGCCCCCAAAAATAAAGTCTGACACGGTTTCCACTGTTTCCCCATCTATTTCCCATGAAGTGATGGGACTGGATGCCATGATCTTTGTTTTCTGAATGTTGAGCTTTAAGCCAACTTTTTCGCTCTCCTCTTTCACTTTCATCAAGAGGTTTTTTTAGCTCCTCTTCACTTTCTGCCATAAGGGTGGTGTCATCTGCATATCTGAGGTTATTGATATTTCTCCCAGCAATCTTGATTCCAGCTTGTGTTTCTCCCAGTCCAGCGTTTCTCATGATGTATTCTGCATAGAAGTTAAATAAGCAGGGTGACAATATACAGCCTTGACGTACTCCTTTTCCTACTTGGAACCAGTCTGTTGTTCCATGTTCAGTTCTAACTGTTGCTTCCTGACCTGCATACAGATTTCTCAAGAGGCAGGTCAGGTGGTCTGGTCTTCCCATCTCTCTCAGAATCTTCCACAGTTTATTGTGATCCACACAGTCAAAGGCTTTGGCATAGTCAATAAAGCAGAAATAGATGTTTTTCTGGAACTCTCTTGCTTTTTCCATGATCCAGCAGATGTTGGCAATTTGATCTCTGGTTCCTCTGCCTTTTCTGAAACCAGCTTGAACATCTGGAAGTTCACGGTTCACGTATTGCTGAAGCCTGGCTTGGAGAACTAAGCGCGGGCGGCTGCGACCCGTCACACTAAGCGCGGCTGGGAGGAGTTACCCCAAGTCCGAGGTCAGGGGCAGCGGCCGAAAGTGCCAGGCTGCGATAGCGCAGGAACAGCCGAGAGGAGCTAGCTGCCCAAGTCCGATGTCAGGGGCGGCGGCCGAGAGGAGTTACCCCACGTTCGAGGTCAGGGGTGGCAGCCGAGAGGAGCTACCCCGCATCCGAGGTGAGTGGCGGCCGGGAGGAGACACCCTGCGTACTAGGTCAGGGGCGACCGGGAGAAGCCACCTTGTGCCCGAGGCCAGGGGCTGCGGCCGGCAGGAGCAACCCGAGGAGCGGTGGCTGCGAGGGCGCAGGAGGGCCTAGAGGAGCTATCCCTACCTCCATAGGCAACTCCTGTTCTGGTTTATTAAACATTTCTTTTCCAGTTCTGTTGGGATATCATTGACATACATCCCTGTATAACTTTAAGGTATATAGCATACTTTTTTTGGGGTGGGGCTCCAAAATCACTGCAGATGGTGACTGCAGCCATGAAATTAAAAGATGCTTGCTCCTTGAAAGAAAAGTCATGACCAATCTAGGCCGCATATTAAAAAGCAGAGACATTACTTTGCCAACAAAGGTCTGTCTAGTCAAAGGTATGGTTTTTCCAGTAGTCATGTATGGATGTGAGAGTTGGACTATAAAGAAAGCTGAGCACTGAAGAATTGATGTTTTTGAAGTGTGGTGTTGGAGAAGACTTTTTTTTTTTAAATTAATTTATTTTTTATTGAAGGATAATTGCTTTACAGAATTTTGCTGTTTTCTCAAGCTTCAACATGCAAAGGAGACTATAAGCAAGGTGAAAAGACAACCTTCAGAATGGGAGAAAATAATAGCAAATGAAAAAACTGACAAAGGATAATTTCTAAAATATACAGGCGGCTCATACAACTCAATGCCAGAAAAACAACCCAACCAAAAAGTGGGAAAAAGACCTAAATAGACATTTCTCCAAAGAAGACATACAGATGTCTAACAAACACATGAAAAGATGCTCAACATCACTCATTATTAGAGAAATGCAAATCAAAACTACAATGCGCTATTACCTCACACAGGTCAGAATGGCCCTCATTAAAAAGTCTACAAACAATAAATGCTGGAAAGGGTGTGGAGAAAAGGAAACACTCTTGCTCTGTTGGTAGGAATGTAAACTGATACAGCCAATATGGAAGATGGTATGGAGATTCCTTAAAAAACTAGGAGAAGACTCTTTAGAGTCTCTTGGACATCAAGGAGATCCAACCAGTCCATCCTAAGGGAAATCAGTCCTGAATATTCATTGGAAGGAGTGATGCTGAAACTCCAGTACTTCAGCCACCTGATGCAAAGAACAGACTCACTTGAAAAGAACCTGATGCTGGGAAAGATTGAAGGTGGGAGGAGAAGGGGACGACAGAAGATGAGAAGGTTGGATGGCATCACCAACTCAATGCAGGGAGGCCTGGCGTGCTGCAGTCCATGGGGCCGCAAAGAATCAGACACAACTGAGTAACTGAACTGAACTGAACTGATACAGCATAATGGCTTGAGTTACGTACATTGTGAAATGATTACCACAGTAAGTTTAGTTATCAGTTATCTCATACAGACCCACACAAAAAAAAAGAGGAAAAAAATTTTTCCCTTGTAACGAGAACTTTTAGGATTTACTCTCTTAACTTTCATATATGCTCTGCAGCACTGTTAACTATAGTAATCATGTTGTACATTACATCCCCAGTACTTATTTATCTTATTGGAAGTTTGTACCTTTCGACTACCTTCCTTCAATTCTTCCATCTTACCCACTGTGTCTCTGGTAACCACAAATCTGATCTTTTTTGAGTTTGGTTTTGTTGTTGTTTTTAGTTTTCCCAAGATTTGTTTCTTTTTTATGGCCAAATAATATTTCATTTTATGTAAATACCACAACTTCTTTATCCATTCATCTGTGGGTAGACGCTTAAGTTGTTTCCAGATCTTGGACTTTGAACATAGTCGGGTGGGGTGGGAGCAGATTCCTTTCTGGCATAGTGTTTTTTTGTTTCTTCAGATACATTCCAAGAAGTGGAATTGCTGGGTCATATGATAGTTCTATTTTTAATTTTTGAGGAACCTCCATACTCTCTTCCACAGTGGCTACCCCAGTTGACATTCCCACCAACAGTGCACAAGGGTTTCCTTTCCTCTATACCCTGGCCAAAAGTTTATCTTTTATCTTTTTTATAATAGCCATTCTATTTTTTAAGATAGCCATTCTAAATGGCTATTTTATAATAGCCATTATAGCAGCCATTCTAATATTCTAACAGGCATGAGGTAGTATCTCACTGCGGATTTTTTTGTTTTAATTTTAATTTTTTGCTTTTATTTTTTTGACCGCACCAGGTCTTTGTTGCTTCATGTGGGCTTTCTCTATTTTTGGTGAGAGGGGGCTGTTCTTTGAGTTGCATGGGCTTCTCACTGTGGTGGCTTCTTTTGCTGTGGAACATGGGTTCTAGGTGCTGGACTCAGTAGTGTGGCCCATAGGCTTAGTTGCCCTGTGGTATGAGGAATCTTCCCAGACCAGGGAGCTGTGTCCCCTGCATTGGCAGGCAGATTCTTAACTACTGGACCACCAGGAAAGTCCTCACTGTGGTTGTGATTTGTGTTTCTGTAATGATTAAAGATGTTGGAGCACTTTTCATGTTGGTCATTTGTATAGCTTCTTTGGCGAAACCTTTGTTTAAGTCCTTTGCTCATTTTTAATTGGGTTGTTTGTTGTTTTGCTATTGAGTTGTATGAGTTCTTCATATATTTTGTATATTAACCCCTATCAGAGAGATGATTTGTAAATATTTTTGCCCATTCTTTTGGTTGCCTTTGCATTTTGTTGATGGTTTCCTTTGTTGTGCAGAAGCAGTTTTAGGCCTCTCTTTATTTTTTATTTTATGATTGTGCTTTTGGTGTCATATCCAGAAAATCATTGCCAAGACAATGATTTTTATCATCATGGATTAGTTTTGTCTGTTTTTGAATTTTATATGAAAGGAAGCATAGAGGATTGACTCTTTTAATACACACATATTTAAAAAATCACCTTTTCCCCTTTCTTTGATGCTAATGTATCTTTCTGGATGTGAAAAGTATATTCTTTTATTAACAACATCTGAAAATATAGAATAATATTCAGTTCAGTTCAGTCGCTTAGTCATGTCTGACTCCTTGTGACCCCATGAATCACAGCACACCAGGCCTCCCTGGCCATCACCAACTCCTGGAGTTCACTCAAACTCATGTCCATCAAGTCGGTGATGCCATCCAGCCATCTCATCCTTTGTCGTCCCCTTCTCCTCCTGCCCCCAATCCCTCCCAGCATCAGAGTCTTTTCCAATGAGTCAACTCTTCGCACGAGGTGGCCAAAGTATTGGAGTTTCAGCTTCAGCATCAGTCCTTCCCATGAACACCCAGGACTGATCTCCTTTAGGATGGACTGGTTTAGGCAGCATTAAAAATTATTGTTCTTAGATCCATTCCCCATAGATAACTGCTGAATCTTAGCATATTTTCTTACAACAGTTGTTTTCAAAGTCTGGTCTCCAGACTAACAACATCAGGAAACCTGTAAGAAATGCAAAATTACCAGCTTCATCCCAGACCTTCAGAGTTGGAAACTTTATAGTTGGAGCCCAGGAGTGTGTTTAAAGAAGTCTTCCAGGTGTTTCTGATGCATGAGTATTTGAGAATCATTTCCTCAGAATGTTTTTCTTTCCTTTCTTTCTTAGATGTGCTCACATTTTTACAGTCTACCTTTTCATGAAACAGTTTATCAGAAACATTACTATGTCATGATAGGTAATGAGTTAACTTATCCAGACTAAGAAAAAATCAGTATGGTCTGTAAGTGCAGTAAAGAAGCTAATTATGGCCTGTTTTGGCTTTTGCCATCTCTTGGGATAACTACTTTCCAAGTTGACCACATTTGTGGGCAGCTTCCTTTACTGGCTCTCATCACCATTTAGCAATGATGAGGCTGGAAATGTATTTGGGTGGAATGATTCCAGTTGTACTTGGGAAGATTTACAAACAAACCTCATCTGGTACAGAACTGGTGAATAACAATTCTATCCAGGCGAATGATACAGAGGGCTGACACTTGGTTCCCAAATAAGAGTTGGTCTTCAGAAGTCTTGGCGGTCAGCACAGTCATGCCAATAGAAGAGGAGAGAGACATCTTGAAGGAAAAGTAGCTATATGGCTCTGTTGGGGACACTGTCTAGGCCCTTGCTTATGGTTGAACAATAACCCTCCATCTTGCCTCATGAACCAGTTCTGCTAATAAACACTGTGTCTACTGAGGGAGTCCAGACTGACAGTCCTGACTTTGGTCTACCTGGCAAAATGCCCATTATATCTTTTTGTCTTGAGGTGTTATTTCTTAGGCTGAAAGGGCAAGAGACCTTATCTACAGTTGTCCTGAGAATGTCCTTTCATAGAAAGGCTTTATAGTCATCTCACAAGAAAACATCTTTCAGTAGATGGCTTGTGAGGACTCAGATTGGGGCGGTAACTTAGGTCACAAAGTTGACGTGTGCTGGCAGTGTTGTAATTCCAGTCGAAATCACCTAACTCCAGATTCAGCTTGATTTCTATTGTCGGTATTGCCTCCTGGAGTGCATGTGGTCCTATTCTTATGCCTGGTGGACAGGGCATTAGGAAAGGGGTCAGTGTCGGACTGTTTCAGAGTGATAGTGGCCTATGTTGAGACTTCTGGGGAAAAGTGATGGAAGGAAACATGGAAGGCAGTGTGGGTGGGTTTTGGGAGTGGGTTGGTTTGGTTTAGAGTCAGAGATAAGGCACTTACAGGTTGTGTGACTGTATGAGCTATCTCTAGGTGAGTAACAAATTACCTCCCAAAGTGTGGCATAAATACACACATTTCTTATCTCATGGTTACTGTGGGTCAAGAATTGAGGTCTGGTTTCCCTGGGTCCTTTGCTTCAGGGTCTGTCATGAGGCTATAATTAAGGTGTCAGTTGGTACTGAGGTCTCAGACTTTAACTGGGGAAAGGACTTTTACAAGTCAACCTGGGCTGCCATAACAAAGTACCACAGACTAGGTGATTTAAACAAGACATTTGTGTCTTCACAGTTCCAGAGGCTGGAAGTCTGAGATCAGGGTGCCAGCATAGTGGGCTCTGGTGAGCGCTCTCTTCCTGTGTTGCAGACAGCCACATTCTTGCTTTGTCTTCATGTACTGGAGGGGGATAGAGCAAATCTCTGGTCTATTCTTATAAGGACACTAGTCCCTTCACGAGGACCTTACACAACTGAGCTCATCTAAACTTGATTACGTGAACTGTGAACTTCCTGATGTTCAAGCTTGTTTTAGAAAAGGCAGAGGAGCCAGAGATCAAATTTCCAACATCCACTGGATCATGGAAAAGCAAGAGAGTTCCAGAAAACATCTATTTCTGCTTTATTGACTATGCCAAAGCCTTTGACTGTGTGGATCACAATAAACTGTGGAAGATTCTGAGAGCGATGGGGAATACAGAGCACCTGACCCGCCTCTTAAGAAATCTGTATGCAGGCCAGGAAGCAACAGTTAGAGCTGAACATGGAACAACAGACTGGTTCCAAGTAGGAAAAGGAGTACGTCAAGGCTATATATTGTCACCCTGCTTATTTAACTTCTATGCAGAATACATCATGAGAAACACTGGACTGGAAGAAACACAAGCTGGAATCAAGATTGCTGGGAGAAATATCAATAACCTCAGATATGCAGATGACACCACCCTTATGGCAGAAAGTGAAGAGGAGCTAAAAAGCCTCTTGATGAAAGTAAAAGAGAAGAGTGAAAAAGTTGGCTTAAAGCTCAACATTCAGAAAACGAAGATCATGGCATCTGGCCCCATCACTTCATGGGAAATAGATGGGGCAACAGTGGAAACAGTGTCAGACTTTATTTTTGGGGGCTCCAAAATCACTGCAGATGGTGATTGCAGCCATGAAATTAAAAGACGCTTACTCCTTGGAAGAAAAGTTATGACCAACCTAGATAGCATATTCAAAAGCAGAGACATTACTTTGCCAACAAAGGTCTGTCTAGCCAAGGCTATGGTTTTTCCAGTGGTCATGTATGGATGTGAGAGTTGGACTGTGAAGAAGGCTGAGCGCCGAAGAATTGATGCTTTTGAACTGTGGTGTTGGAGAAGACTCTTGAGAGTCCCTTGGACTGCAAGGGGATCAACCAGTCCGTTCTGAAGGAGATCAGCCCTGGGATTTCTTTGGAAGGAATGATGCTAAAGCTGAAACTCCAGTACTTTGGCCACCTCATGCGAAGAGTTGACTCATTGGAAAAGACTCTGATGCTGGGAGGGCTTGGGGGCAGGAGAAGAAGGGGACAACAGAGGATGAGATGGCTGGATGGCATCACGGACTCGATGGACTTGAGTCTGAGTGAACTCCGGGAGTTGGTGATGGACAGGGAGGCCTGGTGTGCTGCGATTCATGGGGTCGCAAAGAGTCGGACACGACTGAGAGACTGAACTGAACTGAACTGAAACCTGATTAATTACCTCTCAAAGGTCCCATCTCTTTGGGGATTGGGGCTTTAGCATATGGATTTTCAGGGAACACAGCTCAGTTCATATCAGATCTGCTTCTAAGCTTACGTGGTAGGATTCAGTTCCTTGTGGGTTGTTGGACTGAAGGCCTCAGTTCCCTGCTGCCTGTCAGTCAGACATCACCCTCTTTTCCTTCCACATGAGCTTCTCCGATAAGTGGGATGACTTGACTTCTCTGAATCATCCTCCTTTCTACACTATAAAATGGGAATAGTTATAGTTCCCCGAGAGTTACTATGATAATTCATTGACATAATGTATAAAAGGTTGGTGCAAAAGTAGTTGAGGTTTTGCATTGTTGAATTTTGCCATTTTATATTAGAAGACAGTCTTAAATAAATGTGGTTATAGTATAGATAATTTTAATGTGCATTTCTTTCTTTGTGTTTTTTTGCTAATGGTTTATCTCATGGTGTGTATTTTATATTTATTTTAGACTATAGAAATGATGTTAGACAAAAAGCAAATTCGAGCGATTTTCTTATTTGAATTTAGAATGGGTCATAAAGCAGCAGAGACAACTTGCAATTTCAATAATGCATTTAGCCCAGGATCTGCTAACAAACGTACAGTGCAGTGGTGGTTCAAAAAGTTTTGCAAAGGAGATGAGAGCCTTGATGATGAGGAGCACAGTGGCTGGCCATTGGAGGGTGACAATGACCAATTGAGAGGATTATTGAAGCTGATCCTCTTAGAACTATGTGAGAAGTCGCTGAAGAACTCAACCTTGATGAGCGGTCATTCAGCATTTGAAGCAAATTGGAAAGGTGAAAAAGCTCAGTAAGTAGGTGCCTCATGAGCTGCCTGAAAATCAAAAAAATCGTCATTTCAAAGTGGCGTCTTTCTTATTGTTCATAAAAACAACAAACCATTTCTCAATTGGATTGTGTCATGTGACAAAAAATGGATTTTAAGTGCTGACCAGTGACAACCAGCTCAGTAGTTGGATGGAGAAGCAGCTCCAAAGCACTTCCTAAAGCCAAACTTGTACCAAAAAAGGTCACGGTCACTGGTGATCTGTTGTTCCTCTGACCCACTACAGCTTTCTGAATCCTGGCAAAACCATTATATCTGAAAAGTATGCTCAGCAATTTGATGCATTGAATTATTCAACAGAATGGGCCCAAGTCTTCTCCACAACAACACCTGGCCACATGTTGCACAGCCAACACTTTAAAAGTGAAACGAGTTGGCTTTGAAGTTTTGCCTCACCCGCCATATTCATCTGACCTCTTGCCAACCGACTACCAGTTCTTTAAGTATCTCAACAACTTTTTGAAGGGGAAACGCTTCCACACCAGCAGGATATAGAAAATACTTTCCAAGAGTTCATTGAATCTGGAAGCACAGGTTTTTATGCTACAGGAACAGACAAACTTATTTCTTGTTGGCAAAAATCTGTTGTTTGTAATGGTTCCTATTTTAATTAATAAAGATGTGTTTGAGCTTAGTTATTATGATTTAAAATTCATGGTCCAAAACAGCGATTATGTTTGTACCAACCTAATAGCTTTGCACAGAGGCTGGTGCCTTGTTGGGGCTTCCTAAATGGTGACTATTATTACTATTATAATTCCTTAGGCATCTGATATTCTAGGGCCTGGTTATTGTCCAGATTGCATATAAGGCTATGTCCCCTGTCCCCTACTATAACACAGAGTCTTCTCCAGGTTAAGGACGGTTCATAAACCTCAGAGAAAATACAGCTTTTTTTCCTGGAGCATCTCAGACCATGGGACTGGCAGTTTTCAGAGATGTGCCTTGACATATACTGTAGTCACACGTTCTGTTGTCCCTCCATGTCAGCTTTTTAGAGCAGGCCCAAGAGTGTTTTTTTCTTTTTTTTCACACCCCTAATAACCAGATCCTTGAAAGCATCTACTGACCATAAATGACATGGAGTCTCCGGGAAGTTCAACTTGAGCCATGTTTGCTCAGTTCAGCTCAGTTATCTTGTCTCTTAAGTCATTGTCTGTTCTCTGACTCATGCTCGGTACTATCTCAAGGCATCTGTGTCTGCTCCTTTCCCATCGGACCCTGGGCACAGTTGACAAGGTGAAGTGGTGCTTTCCAGAGACCTTGGAAGCCATGTCTTTCTCAGTCATCATTTGGGGCTATTACAGGGGGAAGTATAACTTTGTCTTATTGTCATGGGATCATGTAGATGTCCTAATCCTCGCTCTGCAGAAATAAGATCAGACTGAATGTCTGTTCTGAATTATTTTTCTGCCTAAACGGAGCCCAGGAGGGATCCTAACTTGCAAAAAATGTTATTCAGCCCAATGCTGATTTCATTTCCTAAAAGAGATTGGGTCTGAATAAGACTTTAATTAAGTTCAGCCTCTTGACCTGACACTGACTTGGTTCTCCCTCCCAGTGCCTTCCAACATTAGACAAGGGAGGAGGAGGAGGAATAGACAAATAAAGCGATTCACATGAATTTTTAGGCCGAGCCACTTCCACATTCCGTAAAGCCCAAATGGCTGCATAGGAAACAGCTGCAGTATTTACTGGGGCTTGGTTAAGCATCATTACCATCCCACCTCCTCACAGGGGGAGTTCAGCTCCAAATGGAGTGCAGTGGAGGGAGTAATTGACTCTGCTTCCCTGGCACCTGGTGTTTCTGCCAAATCCCTGAGGTCACTGCAGCAGAGAAGCCCCCCTCCTGGGCTGGGTGGAGGGAGGCCTCAGGGCCTCTAGTGAGAGGGGGAGAGCAGAGCCAAGAGGAGGTCAGAAGGGATTTCATTGTTCACTTGCTCTATCTTTGTCCACTCACTCAAATATTTTTTTTAATTGAGCATCTACTAGAGGTTTGGTACTGTTTAGGCACAGGGAATATAATGACAGACATGCTCCCTGCCTTCTTAGAGCCTATGTTTTAGAACAATATACAGTAACCACAGAATTTAAATGTAAACTCATTAAAACAAAATCAAATTGAAAATTCAGTTATGTAGCCACAGGCGTGCATTTCAAGTGCTCACAGGCTAATGGTCATTGTATTGGACAGTGCAAGTAAAGAACATTTCTGTCATGGCAGAAAGGTCCCTCACTCCAGTTCAGTTCAGTCGCTCAGTCATGTCTGACTCTTTGCGACCCCATGGACTGCAACACGCCAGGCTTCCCTGTCCATCACCAACTCCTGGAGCTTACTCAAACTCATGTCCATCGAGTTGGTGATGCCATGCAACCATAATAAAGTGGGTGGGGTGCGGAGGGTCATTAAGTAAACAATCATATAGGTAAATAAGGTAATGTTGAACATACTGGTACTATGAAGACAATAAAACAGGGGAATGGGCTAGAGTTGCCTTTTGAGGAGGGTGGTCTGGGTGGGCTTCTCTGAGAATTACTGAAGTGCTCACTGAGCCCCTGTTTGCCTTGACAGATGGGTCAAGAGCCTGGAGGGCGCTGGGGTGGACAGCAAGTGTTTGGAGCATTCTAGAAGTGTAGGAAAGCTGCTGTGGCTTGGAGTAGGGAACAAGAGGGAGAGCAGTGTGAAATGGGATCAAGGGCAAGGCTGAGGCCCAGTTGCCTGGGTCATGGAGAAGAGTGTGGTGGGAGACTTCTTTAAAGGGAAGCATCAGGATCTGATTTATTTTTTAAAAGCTTACTCTGGCTTTTGGGTTGGTCATGGATTGTAAGAAGACAAAGCTGGAGGCAAAGGGACCAGGAAGGAGGCTATTAAAGCTGTTCAGGTAAAAGAAGCTGGGTCTTGGTATGAGGGGCTAAGGTCAGCAGCTACCCCAGAAAGGTAGCTCTGCGAGAGGTAATTTCCTCATTTGGGGACAATAGTACCCACTGTATGCTGTTACTGATACAAGGATAGAGTGAGGCAACATTTGTGATGAACCTAGTCTTCACAGCACCATAGTATGTGGCATTATCTTGTCTAACCCCCTTTATAGCTCTCCTGGATGATGGTAACAGCCTCTCTGCTTTCTAGTCTCTTGTCTTGCCTCATCTAGCCCAGTTTCTACACTGTCACTGGAATCACCTTTTCTGAAAGGCAACTCTGAAGAGGTCAGTTCCCTTCAGAGGCTCCCGACTGAACCTCAGCTAAACTCTTAACTTGTTAACATGGCTTAGGAGGCTCTTCACTCTGTGGCCCTTGTCTCTTTCAGGGATCAGCTCATTTAGGCTCCACTTTGAGCTCAGGCTCCAACCTGCACTGATCATTACCTCTGGCCTGAGTCCTTGTAGATTGGTACTATGGTCTGAATGTTTGTGTCTCCTGAAAATTCACACGTTGGAATCCTAACACCAAATGTGATGTTATTAGGAGATGGGGCTTTGGGAGGTGATTAGGTCATGAGGGTGGGGCCCTTGGGAATGGGTTTAGTGCCCTTGTGTTAGAGACCTCAGAAAGCTCCCTAGTTCCTGCTACCTAGTGAGGATACACAAGAAGTCTGAGTTGGAAGGGGGCCCTCACTTGATCAGACTAGCGCCCCTGTGTCAAAGTCCTAGTCTCCAGAACTATGAGAAGTGTTTGTTGTTTGTCAGCCCCCCAGTCCGTGGTGGTTTTTTTATAGCAGCCTGAACAGGCTAAGACTCTGGGCTACCTCACCGAGCACCGGTGACTATGCATTGTTGTGACTTGCCCCATACCTTAGAATTAAAAACCTTTAAAAGGCTTAAGTACTCTAGTGTTGGACTTTCATAGGGTCAGTGTATCAAGCCCTATTTTTCCCTTTTCAAGTTTGGAACCCACTGAGAAGTATCAGTAGATAAAGGTGAAACACAGAGGGAGATCTTATTATTTATATAACAAGCACATAGGTGATTCCCTAGGTACCAGCCATCAGCTTGCCCATGGCCACACAGCTAGTAGGTGGCAGAACCAGGCTTCCAACCCAGCTCCAGAAACTTCTTGTTATTCTGATTCTTAAATTGTAAGCTTTGTTCATTATAAAATTACAGTGGAGAACATGGATTAGGTGCATGTCCAAAATGATGAACTAACTCTCTATTGCTGAATTGACTCTTTTAGCTGGTCTCAGCCCTCATAGGCATATTACAGGGGCAGAGCTAACCCTGCTCCTTCTGTAAGGGTGGTCCTTCCTATAAGCAGGGCGACCTGAAAAGAGAAGATTAAGGGGGTGAGCTCGGTCTCGTCTTCCATATTCACCGATCTGCTAAGTTACTTTTTCATCCTCCTGGGAAGAGTGCGTGAGAGATGGGGAGAATGGCCAAAGTGTTCACTGAGCTAAGGTGAAATGAATGGTGGAACAAATGTTCCCCTGAAACCCATGGAGGCCAATGCATTAGCATCCTTGAAGTGGGCAAACTCTGCTGGCAGTGGAGTCAAGGGCTCAGGGGTTTTCAAGTCCTTCTCTCTGTTCTTCCAGAGTTGAGATTCTGAGGCCTAGCTGTGAATCCCTGTGCCTGTGACTGCCTTGCCTTTGGAGGGACAGGAGGACCTCTGGGCTGCATGTCAGAAACTGCTCTTCTTAAAATCCAGAGGACTTCTGTAGCATCACTGGCGGCCCTCCTCAGACTTAGTGACAGGTCCTGATTGCTAAGAGACTGATTTGTGTCCTTTTCTTAACAGAGCCAAGTGGGCATGTGTCCAGGGCCTGAGAGTTCCGGTGTGTATCATCTCATTGTCTCTCAGTAGAGTGTGGTTCCTACGTGGATGGGGAAAGAATATCAGATGGGTCAGGTGTCCTGGTTTCTTGCTTGGCTCTCATTTATTAGCCATAGGAGGCTGGGGAAGTCATTCAGCCTCCCTCTCCTTTCATTCAGTCATCTGTAAAATGGCAGTGAAATTACTTATCTCAAAAGACTGTGTGAGGATCAAGATTATGGACAAGACCATGCTTTATAAACAACAAAGCCGGATAATTCCAAGCAGCTTTATCATATTTTCCATGAATCTTTTCTGTGAATCCCCCTTTCTTCTTTCCCATATCCTTTTCATGGTAGATAGGTGTTGATTGCTCATCCAGTATCCTCTCTTTCTTCTTCTGGAACAGTACCCTGATCCTTTCTGGGGAATCTCTTGGGCCATGTGGATTGTTCGAATCTGACCCATCCAACAACTCCAGGGGCAGGCCCACAATCCAGTCCTGACCAAACAGAATATTTTATCCCTCTGGCCATACAGTCAGTTGCAAGGATTGCCATGTGCCCCAGCTTGGCCCAATCGACCATTCCTGGGGCTTTTGCTGGAATTCCTGGGAAGGACTTTGCCTTCCTTGCCAGAATTGCCGAACTTGGAGATTTAAGATTGGTGGGGGCCACCTTTGCCATCTTATGGGGAGCGCTTCCCACCATACAGGAAAGCAGAATGGAGAGCTGGAGTAAGATATGTCCTCTTAAAATTGCTAGAGCCCCTGGACCCAGCCATGCCTGATTTCATTGTGAATGAGGTGGATTAGCATTTCATTTTGATTTTTCTGACAGACTGTTGGTGTTTTTCTCATAGATTTGAAGGAAATTCTTTTGGTATCTTTTTTTTTTTTTTTTTACTGAACTGAAATACACAGAATATAAAATTAACCATTTTTAAGTATGCAATTCAGTAGCATTTAGTACATTTACAGTGTTGTGCAACCACCACTTCTATCTAGTTCCAAAAAATTTTCATCCTCACCAGATTGGATCTGTTAAGCAGTTTCTCCCCATTCCCCATTTCCCTGAGTCCGTGGAAACCATTAATCTGCTTTCTGTCTGTGTGGGTTTATTTATTCTGGATATGTCATATCAGTGGACTCATACGATAGATGACCTTTTGTGTCTGCCTTGTCTCACTTAACATAATGTGTAATAGGGCATCCATACTGTAGCAGCATCAGGGTTTCATTCCTTTTTATAGTTGAATGATATTCCGTTATATGGATAAAACATTTTGTTAATCCATTCATCCGTTGGTGGACATTTGGATTATTTCCACCTTTTGGCTGTGGTGAACAGTGCTGCTGCAGCATTCGTGTACAAATACATGCTTGAATTGTCTCTTGGGGAAATGAGTCCTTGGTCTATGGTAGGTATTGGGATTGTTGTTTCTCAGTTTTCAGTTTGTCTTTGACTTTGTTTATGATGGGTTTGGCCAGGCAGAATTTTGAAGAAATTGCTCTGTAGTTGAATCTGTCAGGCTTTTATGGCTTATGGGTCTTGTGACACAGGAATGTTATTATGCTTGAGGTTATAAAATAATTCTTCCATTAAAACTGCCACTTATCTACTCATATCAGTGAAACAGGGATTAAAAACGGCTGCACTTGGCCCCCACCCTACCCCGGGGTTACTGTGAGGACCAAATAAGAGAAAAGGCTTTCTAAAATGGAAAGCAGTATATACACACAAGATATGTTGTCATCATCACTATTAATTGTATCCAATTCTGGCACTAACTAGCTGAGTTCTGTTGTTGCTTTCATTTTCCAGAGCAGAGATTGAAGGGCAGAATTATTCACCAAGTCAGCCAAGGATGCATTAGTTGGTAGCATTGGAGAATGTCACAAAAGATATCAATTCTTATTAGTTATCTTGGGAGTGTTTCATATTCGACCAGAAAAATAAAAATGCCTTAAACCAAAAGTTATTGGTCATTCTTCCTCCAAGTAGAGTCTTTTTTTTCCCCTACCAGGAAAAGAAACCAGTTTAGTGGGTTTTATGTTATTCAGCTGTAATTGTAATTTAAGCCTCATCAATGACCATTTGTGACATGTTTGCCTTATATTTTAAACTCCACATTTTTTTTTAATGGCAAACTTCAGATTGAACACGGTATTGATTGAAGAAAAATGTCACTACTTGACAGCAATTATTCCTACGCTTATTGTTCTGGGATATAATAGTCTGCTGGTTGAGTCCTTCGGCTCTGATGTGGCCGGATGTGGGCTTGCAAATGATTCAGTTATTAGCTAGTTGTGTGATCTTGGGCAGATTGCTGCACTGCTCTGTCCTCCCTGTTTGCCCATCTGCGAAACAAGGGTGATTATAGCCCCTGACCCACTGATAAAATCTATGTCATTGATAACATTTCTGTAGAAAACTTGGCCCAGTGACTGTATAGAATGAGGGCTTGATAAATATTAAACATTAGTATAATTCAGGAATATTTAAAAGAATCCAGGAAATGAGCCTGAGGAAAGTGAAATATACCCTCCAAGGGGTATTCCCATCCTTGGAGGAGGGGTGGCACAGATCAAAGCACATGGCAGAGCCCCTGACCTTGCCACCTACGACATTTATTTTTGCCGCAATCTGGTTTCCTTTTATACCATGTGAAGGATAATCACCAGGAATGGCAGTTGGTTCTCATAAGTGAGGAAGAAGAGGTCGCATGGAAGGGAATGGTCCCTTCATGTGGTCACAGAGGGCAGCTGGGAGACTGGGGTGAACTGTGCAGAGGATTGGAAGGAAAAGAGCAAGGGCATTGTGCAAGGGGCCTGCCCAGGTCACACCACCTCTTCTTGGGGAGGGAAGATTCTGGGTACTGTGGTTTCATGGTATGTGTTGATGTATTCACAGGGGGCACAACCCCTTTCTTCTTCCTCTTTTCCTGCACCTATCCCAGGCATCTGTGGAGCCCCACCTCTGGTCCTAGACCCCAAATGGTTGGATGCTAAAAAGGAATACTCCGTGGACCTCTGCTGTGTTCCAGGCACTTGAAATTTCCTGTTAGATCCTATGCAAAGAGTGAGATCCCCACTGTTTTACAAATGAGGAAACTGAGACTCAGTGAAGGCATAGAAGCTACCTAAGGTCCCTGTAAGCTGGAACCACAGAGGCGGGCAGGGAATCCAGTTTGTCACATCCCAAAATGCATGTTAATAGCTTTGATTTTCCTTTGAGAGTCTAGCCTTGAGGCAGGGGTGCTAATCTCAGAGCACGTCTGTCTCAGGTAACAAGTGTGGTTTTCACTGTTTTAAAACGGTCCAAAGTGGGGGTTGCTGTAGAGGGCCTGAGTGTGCTATGGGAAGGGAAAGGCAGGCGGTGAAGGCACTGACTGTGGGCCAGTGGCATCTACTCGTGAACCCTGTAATCTCTTGTCTCTGGGCACAAAGTTATAGTAAACCCCGTGACTCACCAGCTGGACTTCTCTCCTGCTTTCTCCAAGCATATCCCGTGTGTTCCCAACCATGCTCATACTGTTTGCACCATAGGAATGCCCTTCCCCTCCCCATTGCAGACCTGTGGAGACTCACTATAACTGCCACTTTGTCTAGGAAGCCTCAGTGGACTAGCATGGATAACCTATTAATTTCTGAACCCCAACCAAATCATTCATTATACACTCAGAAAAAAGCAAATCGAAGATTATTTTTAGAAATTTGTGAAAATACCAAATTTGGGAGGCAATGCATGTTATTAAAAAACAGAAACCTTACTTTGCTGAAAAAGGTCCATCTATTCAGAACTATGGTTTTTCTAGTAGTCACATATGGATGTGAGAGCTGAATCATAAAGAAAGCTGAGCACTGAATAATTGATGCTTTTGAACTGTGGTGTTGGAGAAGACTGTTGAGCGTCCCTTCGACTGCAAGAAGATCAAACCAGTCCATCCTAAAGGAAATCAGTCCTGAATATTCATTGGAGGGACTAATGCTAGAGCTGAAGCTCCAGTACTTTGGCCACCTGATGGGAAGAATCAACTCACTGGAAAAGACTGTGATGCTGGGAAAGATTGAGGGCGGGAGGAGAAGGGGACGACAGAGGATGAGATGGTTGGATGGCATCACCGACTCGATGGACATGAGTTTGAGTAAGCTCCGGGAGTTGCTGATGGACAAGGAGGCCTGGCGTGCTGCATGCAGTCCATGGGGTCACAAAGAGTCGGACACGACTGAACGACTGAACTGAACATATTAATGACTGTCTTAACATGTGAAATTCCAGGAGCAGCAACCCTGTAGTGCTTGATTTCATTTTTACGGAACAGATCTTATTCTGCCTTGAGTGCGTGTGAAATGCGTTTACTCTCCAGTAGAATGCAGCAAACTTTGCACATATTCATGGGCAGAATCTGGTGTCATACAGCACGGGAGCGAATGCTGGTGACTTTGGGCAAGTCACCTCCCGTATCTGTTCCTGTTCCTTCACGGGCACTATGTTATGGGTTTGCTGAGGGGTATTCTGAGTGCTTATTACCATGCTCCGTGCTAAGCTTAGCTTCGCATTCTTACTTGAGCCCCCAAGAGCTCCCTCATTCCTGAAGGCCCCTACCCTGCAATACTTTTTCCTCACAGCACTTATCATCTTCTATCATACATAAATTTCTCATTTTGTTTATCTTTCATCTTCCCCTCCTAGGGCCTCTTGCCTTGCACAGTTCCAGAAGGCACCATTCACGATGCATTCTGAGCTCTGCTTGGGGCTGATTTTACTGAGATTATTACCATGACTAGTGCTGACTTCCCAGAGTTGGGTGATGTGGAGACTGTGGAGCTCCAGAAGTGGGGAATCTTTTTTTTTTTTTGCCTAGTTTGATCATTGCCATGTCCCCATACCCAGAACGATGCCTGACCTATATTAAACTGAAATACATGTTGAAAGAAAGAATGAAAAAATCCTCCAAAAAGAACCATTTTACTGGTGAGGAAACTGAGGCTCAATGAGTTATTGATTTGCCCTGCGTCCTGCTAAACCCTTGTCCTGAGGTGGCTGGGTTTCCAGCAAGCCTGCTCCCAACGGCTTTGCAAAGCTGCATGTCTGAGACACTTGGCATTGTCCCTGCCGCCCCATAATGCTCCACAAATATTAATGAGCTTGCCTACATGGATCAGCCCCTCTCCTCCGCTAGACAATCAGGCAGAGTGACAAACTGTCACATAGCCTTTGCTTGAGAAATTGAATTAAATTGCATGTTGCAAGAAAAAGGTGGACCTTTTGGAGTTTTTGGAGGAAGAATTCCTAACCCAACTGCCAATGGTAGGAGTCTTCAGGGGCCTCTCAGGCCTCCCCAGCCCAGTTCTTTTTCCTGCCTCCTTCCCTTTTGTGAGCCTTTCTTCCTCTTTTTGCTTGCAGTGAGTTCTGCTCTCCTGTAGGCTACAATGTGTCAGTTGTTATAAAATCCGGGAGGTGGAGCTTGATGACGAGAGCGGTGGGGGAGCGCTCAGCCAGCCCTGCAGGGCGTGCAGTCCAGCCTCCGGTTCACCGGAGCTTAAGTCTTGCAGCAGGAGAACTTCCACCTCGCTCTCCTGGCTTTGAGCCTCACTGTATATTGGACCAGAGGCGCCGAAGGGAGGGAGGATGCGAGATGATCGGCCCTTTGGCAACCTGACCATCTCTTTAACAGAGCCTTGGAAAACCAGCCGGAGGCTGACTGCAGGACCAAGGAGGCGCCGCGCCTCTTGTGGATGTGTGTGTGTGTGTGTGTGTGAGTGTGTGTGAGAGGGTGAGCGGGTGTGAGGGTGTGTGAGTGTGCATCACGACTGCGTGTGTGCATGGCTGGATGAGTGCACCAGTGCACGCGTGAGTGTGTGACTGTGTGTGTGTGTGTGTGTGAGAGAGAGAGTGTGTGAGGGTGAGTGCTCTTGGTTATTATTTTTTTGGAAGAAAAATCTTGAAAATCTTGGGCAGGTTACTGTGCTCCTAGGGTGGTGGTTCTTCTGCAAGAGGAGTTGACCAGACCAAGCTACTTGAGACATTTTTCTCTCCGAGTAAAGAGAAATTTCCTCTGAGAACGAGAGGGATTTTTCCGCTGGCTCTGCATCTGAGTGAAAGAGATTAGCCCCCTACACCTGTGAAATCGACCAGAGCCGTGTGATTACTAGGGTTGGAGCGAGGACTCAGGAAGAAAAGGAGCAATAAATCCAACAGCCTGTCAGTGCCTTTGGCCACATTGGAAGATGTCATCTCAAACTAAGTTCAAGAAAGACAAAGAGATCATTGCCGAATATGAAGCCCAAATAAAAGGTGAGATTCGGGCTGGGGAGTCATGCCTCCCCTCCCCTTTCCTTCTCTTGCTTTGGCTTTTTTTTCCCTCTTTTCCTCCCTGCCATCATGAAATGTTGTTATGCATCAATAATCTTATTGTGAGGAGGAACAGTGGCAGCTGCACAAGTCCGGACTGGTTTCGACTGCAGAGAGCGCTGGCGCTGGGAGTATGGACTGTAGAACGGGCGGCGATCACTGCATTGCAGGTGTGTGAGGAGGATCCTACACCCGGCTTTAGGAGTGTCTCAGATACTCCATCATCTTGGCCGTGGCATGTTACTCTCAGGCCATTTTGACAGTCACTGCCAAAGACAGTCACTACCTCCTCCCCCCGCCATGCAAAAATCCCCATAATAAGATGTATATTTTTTGTGATCTGCTTTTTTTTTTTCCTCTTTCTCCTTTCTGTTTTTTGTCGTTGCTTTGCCTCTGCCCCTTTCTCTGGTCTGGAATTCACATGCGTATACTATGGGAAGCAGCATCCCTGGGCTGCACTTCTTTGTCGGGGTTGCCATGGATTAACTGTTATGGAGCATATTGATCCAAACTAATGCAGGCATTTAGGCATAAAGAGGGAGCTCAGTGCAGAAAATGTATTGTCTCGCAGTGTGTGGCCCCCATCACTGTCTGTGCGTTAGTGTTTAGGGTCATCAGCCTTCATTGAAAACCAGCAGTTCAGTGTGCCGGCTGGTAGATGCTGCCTGGCTTCCGTAGTGCCAGTGAAAGCTGCCAGGAGGCTGAGATGACCTCTGGCTGCTTGTTGCAGCTTCAGTGCCACTCACGGGGTGCACACTCCTCTCAGAAGCCGCTCCCTAAATCCACACTAGCAAGGGGAAAGAGGAAACCAGACACAATTGCATAGACAAATTCAGGTAGATTCCTTGTTCAGGCCAGACTGGGGCTTCTCGCACCCTTGTGAGTCCTAGGCTCAGCTTTGGCAAGGAAACCATGAAAGCACCATCCAGCATGCTCACCGTTTCTTTTAGGATATACCCTAAGGGAATCCTGGGCCTCTCGGCATCTGATTTCCTTCTGGTCATGGTTCTCCTTGCTGTGACATAGGGTGTGTTGTGATCTCTTGTAGAAAGAGTAAGGACCGAGTACATCTTCAGGGGATGCTGATGCCTGCCCCCACCCCAGGACTATTGTGCAAGTTGGTTATTTGTTGCTCTGGTGACCTGAGGTTCCACACCTACTTCTAGGTGCTGCTGCTGCTCAAGGCTCAGTGACCCAGGAAGTCGGGTGGCTTCCCCAGGAGCGTTGGGAGGTCGCGCATCACAGCTGCTGTCCATGCTTCAGATGCTTGGGAAACTTTGGGAGGGGAGCAGCCCATCAGGGGAGAGCTTTGTTTTTTTTTTCCAGCCTTGCCAACCGTCTTGTGTCTTTTAGTTCTGGTCAAACCCAGCATGCAAATCACCTCTCGGTAGACCCCAGGGAGAAATGAGCAGAAAACCCTGCTCTTCCCTGGGCTCCTCCTCTGCAGTTTTCAGTTCACTGTGGAAAACAGTGACTTACAAGGTTTCAGCCTTGCTGAAAATTTAGAAATCCACCGTTTTATTGGTCAGAGATTTGAATTCTCTGACTGCTCAATACAGAAGCCTGCACGCTTTTTAGGGAGTTTATGTTCTGTAAGACTAATCAGGCTGATATTTATTTTTTTCTTTAAAAACTGAGTTTCCCATGAAAAATGCCATCAGAGAGAAGGGTAGGCGGAGCTTGGGATAGTTTGGGGTTTTTATAAGCATCGGCTTGGTAGGAAATGTACTTATCTCATTTTGAAGGATTGCTACCACTGGACCGTGAACTCTGCTTGAAGATCAATTAAGCATTTGTAGCTCTGAGTGATTCTTTTACTTTTTACCTTTTGTGTTTATTTTAACGTCTAAATAGCAAGGGCAGGGTAATGCATTTCAGCAGGAAATTTGTCCAAATGATCTTATCTCTTCTAAACTCTAAATGTCTTTGCATTCTGGTTAAAAGAGTTTCATTTTATTCCTCTAGGGTTGACATCCACACCATTTAGATCAGGATGCTACTGTGCCTGAAATTGGAATCTTTTCTGTCAAAATTCTATTTTTTCATCATCATCATCACCTATTGATGTGCGTTCAGGGCTCGATAGTTTCCATGGCTCACTCCCAGACCTCGCCCCTCTGGGCTTATGCAAAGTACAGACAGAGTTTGTAGGAGCTCAGTCTTAGAGATGAGGAAATGGAGACCTTGTAATGTTAAATGACTTGCCCAAGGTCACAAGGTGGGAAATGTGAAGGCAGTTGGTTTCCTTTCAGGCCCAGTGTCCCCGATACATTGTTTGCCTGAAGCTGCCCCTTGAAGGACTGATGTCAGTAGCAGATGGCAGTTTTGTGGTGGGGACCGGCTGCCTCCCAGTCACAGTCCATTGTTTACCCTCTTACTTTCCTCCCTTGCCTTTGTTGCTGGCCTCTGAAGAGCGTTTGACCAGTCATCAAAAATAATGCCTGACGCCAATTACCTTGGATATCATTTGGCCAGTTTGGCACAAACATTCCACCTAGTCTGACGGATTTTGTCCTCTGTGCATTTTGTGGGGGGGCTTTTGATTTTTAAAAGTGATACTGAGTTCTTTGTTGGCTTAGTCCCTTTTTTCTCTTTTTGAAGAATTTACTGACTGGAACAAAGGGGACTGTTTTCCAAGTTCTTTTTCCAATTGTGAAAAATTTCAGACTCATGCCTTCTCTTGCCTAATCAGACCCTTGAATCCCTTTAATTATATACCTGTGACACAATAGACACCATATGCTTGCACATTTGCAGTGATGGGAAACTCACCACTTCCCAAGCCCACATATTCCATTTTTAGACCACTCTGGCTGTTGTAAGGAGTTTTTTATGTTGGGTTAAGTATGTCTCTCATCCACCCTTTGGTTCTATACCTTGGGACTTCATAGAATGAGACAGATGCTTTTTCCCCATGACTGCCCATTGGATATTTGCAGACTCTGGTCATCAACCCTGAACCATGATTCTCATTTGCTCATGCAAGGTGATTCACTGCTGCTTTATCATCTTAACTCTCTTTTGGATCTTCTGCATCCTGGGTTGCAAACTCCAGGCCTTTGAGTGCTTGGCAGAGAGAATAAGTGAGTGAAGCTGGCCAAGTAAGATTATCTGTGGCAGTTGGCCTACCACCTCAGCCAGGGCAATATAAGAAGGGGGGTGGTGATTATGATTGGCTTGAGAACACATGTCCTGTCCAAATGGGCAGTCACTACTTGGGTTCAACCAGTTGTTACCATTTAGAATGTAGGCCCAGCCAGATCTTTCAGTTTTTCAACAGATGCCATTAATCTGGATTAAAGCTTTATGCTTTTAAAGAGATTTTGCCGAATGGACCTGCAGAAGACTGTACTGTCAAAAATCTTCTTCAAGAGTGATACTAAGTTATAAGTGAGACGCTTTAAATGTGGTTAGAGAAAGAAAACAACATCACTTCCTAATTTATGGTGTATGTAATGCTTCTATTAATATAGCTCAAGGGTTGAATTAGCCCTTTTCACTGCCCACTCTCTCATTGCACCATATATATTTTATCTGCTATGTTTCTCCAACCCACTGGGCTAGGAGCCTTATCAGAGAGAAGAAAATGAAATGAATTTAATTGGACTTGTTCTTGGTGACCCTGTGCCGGCTCCGAATGGATATTGTTTCTTGTCTGAGGTGTTCACAAGTGTTCCTTTATGAACCTGTTCAGGAACCCTGCTGAGAGTGACACCATATTCTCCAATCTGAAACTGGCAAACTCAGACTTCTTTCCCCCTTTGAAAATCAGAACATTTTCCCATCTCCAGCTTTTTGGCACTTATCCTATCTTTCACAGTATCCTCAAAGATCACTGATAGTGTTTGGTAATCTTATTCACAAGCATTTTCCAGTAACCTGGGTTCTAATTCATCTGCTGTCAGATATAATGGTCTGTTCTGTGTTTATTCAGAGTTCAGATTTCCATTTCATCCTAATAGAAAATGAAAATAGAAATTCAGTGACTGATTTCAGTATTTGTTTTTTTAATTACACATCCATATTCATTTTAGGCCATCTTTTTAGTGGCATAAATCTAGAATTGAGGGGAAGAAGAGCAGGTAGCGAAGACGACCACAGAGAAGCATTTATTTACTCACTCACTTACACATTTACTCAGTGAACACTGAGTGTCGACTTTGTTCTTAGCCTTGTGCTGAGTGTTGTGAGAGATGCAAAATATATAATACATCCTTAACTTCCAAGAGTTTTCTTGGAATATGGCAATAAAATCAGTGAAGGAAAAGAAAGAAAAATCTAAAATTTAAGAAACTCCCAATTTAGCATGAGAATGAATTTCATCTTAAGGAGATTATGCCATAGAGTGATTGGACAACGACCTGAAGAGCCATCATCACCTTCACTGGCTTCAGTGAGGAAAGTAGGCTGGGCTGGGGAACACTGGGGAGTAGTGGGGACTGTGGCTGACTAGGGAGCTCATTTAGAGGAGGCAGCCCCTGCTCAGTTCTCCTGTCATTATTGCAAAGGGATATAAGCCCAGAGTGGTTAGTTCTTTCAGTGTTTCCAGAGCATCTGGATTTCAAAACAAAATCTCCTAATTTTTATTTGAAATATTTAGAAGTTTAACTTTTAAAACATTTAAAAAATGAGGTTGTTTTTTCCATTATTGAGCTGTAAGAGTTCTTTCTACATTTTGGATACAAGTTCCTTATGAAATAAAAGATTTGTTGGTTCCATTCTGTTGGTTATCTTTTCTCTTTTCTGACGGAGTCCTTTGAAGCGCGAAAGTTTTTAATTTTTATGAAGCTTTATCTATTTTTTCATGCGTTTGGTGTCATAGCTAAGGATTCTTTGCCAAATCCAAGGCCATGATGAAAATCTCCAAATTTTTAAGAGGTAGTGCCAGTTTATAAGAAATACTTTGCTTTCTGAATGAATCTGTCGGTAGGAAAGCTTCAGCCCATGCCCACCAGTCTTCACCTTCTGGCCTACAAGTTGAAGTCCGAAAAGGGTCTTGCTGATGGGAGCTTACCTGCTGATGAGTTTACCTCATCCAGTTTACCTGCTTCGTCTTCAGGAGTTTTCCTTATAATAGGCCTGTGCTGTCATAACCACATTAGAATGATTCCTTGTCTCTGACTCCTCCATACCTTTTCCCACCTCCAAATATTTCCCCATTTGTGCCTTTATTCTGCTTAAAATGTCTTCCCTCTCCCCCCCACTTTTTTGGTTTGGCCAGCTCCTGACCATCCTTCACTGCCTGCTCAAATGATCCCTCTTGCATGATACCTTCCTAATAACTCTTCCAGAATCATATCGGCCTTTCTTTTCTGGATTTCATTATCCTTCATTACAATTTTGTGTTCAGTATTTTGGCCACGAACTCTTGAGAAATGCTTATGGTGATTCTCATTTCCCCCATGTGATTGGTGTACATTCAGTTGAAGCAGTGGCTAATAATTACTAAGAAGAAGTTTTACTTTTCTAACTCACAGCCAAGCTCAAGTTGGAGTTATATTTTCTTTGATATTTGTCTTAGCTTGGGTCACTATAACAAAATACCACAGGCAGCTGGGAAGCTTAAACAACAGACATTTACTTCTCACAATTCTGGAGGCTGGGAAGTCTAAGATCAAGGTGCCCACAGATTTGGCTCCTGTTGAGAGCACGCTGTCCTGCTTGTAGCCTTCTTGCTGTGCTCACATGGTCTTTCCTCTGTGTGGAGAGAGAGAGAGCTCTCTGTCCTCCTCTCCTTAGAAGGGGACTAATCCCATTATGAGGGCACCACACTCATTATCTCATGTGAACCTAATCACTTCCCAGAGGCCCCGCCCATCTCCACACACCATCATGTTGGAGGTTAGGGCTTCAACATGTGAATTTTAAGGGGAAACACCAAGCATTCAACCCCTAACAACATCATATTTTCTGTGCCATTGAAAGTAGGGGTTTTATTTGTTAAGGGAATATTCTTCACGGTTTGATGAATTTCCTTGTTTGTCCCTGATAGGGGAGATATTTATCTATGAAGATTGGATGAAGGGTGATGTGTTTAAAGTCAAGGTGATGTCTATCATGTTCATGGTGGGAAGTTGGTTGGGGAGCATGGCACATCAGGTGCCTCCCAGTCAGGAAATCAGTGGATCTGGGGTGTGTATTGGAGTTCTCACCACCAGAGTTTATATGTTAGGGGCTACTTTTCCTTTCCAGAAACCTCTATTATTTATTCATTCATCCATTCACTCACCATTCGTTCAATGACTGTTACAAGCCATGCTTCAGGCTATACAGTTTTGTTTAGCGATGGGATGTAATTAATTTTTATTTATCTCTAAGTCTCAGTCATGCGTATGGTGTCTCATTTTGTGATCCCCTAAATTCTGGAAAATAGTCATCATTATTACTATCTTATAGATAAAACCTGAAATCCAGAGAAATATGTTGTATTAGATTGCACAGTGAATAGTGGCAGAACTAAGGTTGAAATTGGAGGGGTCTGACTTCCAGCTGTGCAGGGAGGCAAGAAATATGCCAGGGCAATTCTGCTTTGAAACCCAGGGGTTTCTTCACTGGGGGCCAGTCTGGGACGGGTCTTAGTCTTTGACTTCCTGCCTTTCCTAGCCCTTCTACAATCCTTCTGATGAAACCTTGCCTATCCCCCAACTTGAGGCTGGTTAGCTGTGTGAGATCCCTCTCTCCCACCCCAGGAAGTCATCTTTGAAAAAGTACCTACTGGAGAATTGATAGAGGCTCCACCAACCTGGAAACACAGAACCAGAAATCTTAGATGTCTGCTAGTCCAATGCTCCCACTCTTTTATTTCCCTCCAGATGTGGAGACTGATGTTCAGAGAAGAGTTCTGGCTTGTAGGCACTTCTAGACCATATTTCCAAAAAGCTTTTTTGCTTGGTTCATTGCTGTAACCTTGTGCCTAGCATCTCATTGGTGATCAATAATGATATTGCATTGAATTGCTCCAGTGGGTGGGGCAAGCCTGGGTGGTGGTGGTTGCCTGGGAGGCAGAGCAGAGCAGTGCCTTAGAAAACACAATGAGGTGAGGATAGAAGAGGGTAAGGATTGAAGAGGTCAGGAGGACATGAGGTTAGGCTGGTTCAGAAACTGGGTCCTGTCCTTGTAGCTGCCAGGAAGTTGGGGGGATAGGGGCTGACTCTTAAAGGTGCTGAGTTTAAATTCAGAACCTCTGGCCTAATACAGGCCACAGCAGGCTGTATTCTGGGCTTTACTTCCCTTGTAAATGATTTGTTCCTGATGGCTTGTTGGTGTTTATAAAATTTCTTGGCTGGCCCAGGAGTGGGGTTTTGGCTCTGTTCTCTTAATTTGTTTAATCATTAGGCCAATTTATGTTTGGAGTAGTGTTCCCTGAGGTGTATTCCATGAAATTGGATGTAAAGAGGAATTGGGTGGAAAAAAATAGTTCTGTGGTCAAATACGTTTTGGAAGTTCTAGTATGAAGTGAGTTAAATAGGCTTGTTTCCCACAGGACTTATGGGAACCTTGAATGTGTTAAGTATGAACTGCCAAGAAGGGGCCACAGATGTTCCTCAAACTTTATTCAGTCTTGTAAACCTTCATGGAATAATATCCACAAGACTGTGTTCTGAAGGTTGACAATGTCGGGCTATAGTTTGTGGGTTATCCAGTTTCTTTCTCTTTTTGCCTTTTACCCAGTTCCCTAATTTTTATAGTTTCCTAACAGGACAGTGTGGAGAAGGGAAGAGATAAAACAATTGTGTATCCAGCTCAGATAAATGATTTCAGTGTGGTGTTTTGAGGTCACTTAGAAAATGTGGGTTTTGACATTTCCAATTACTGGGCGCTCAACCATTGATTTAAACGGTAATTTGGCGACAGCTCTTTCTGATCAATATGTGTGGCATGTGCACGTGTGCCCGGCTGTGTGTGACAGTTTAGGGGGTGCCCTCAGCTACAGGCAGCGTTCAAGGGGCCTTGAATGGACCTGGGTGCTACCCCTGGGATAGCGCAGTCGATGCCAGGTGATAATGGTGCAGATGGACACGCAGACGCCCACAGCCTGTGGAGCCTCAGAGGAAGCAGTCTCAGCCCCAAATCCAGGTGCAATAAAAATATGCTTTTCTTTATTTTTCTGTAACTTGACTTACATTTCACATCTCTATTCTGCTGGAAATGACAGAAATAAATCTAAGGGGATTGGTTTCTTCTTGCTTTCTCCAGCGTTGTGGCCCTAGGTCCAGGGGGGCTGGGGTAGTGCCAAGGGGACATCTGTTGTGGTTTATCATCAGCCTACTTTGGCAGCTACTGAGATATCCTCCTTCCTGCTGGATCTGCAGTGGTCAGTCCTGCACTGATACTTCTCTGTTCCAAACCTGAGGCCACTTTGCCCATTCCCCTCAGCTCCTTCTATGAGATATGCAGGCACCAGGAGTCGTCCTGGGGCTCCCGTACCATGCTGGGTCGTGAGAGTCTCTGGACATTTGCCTCAGGCTCATGTTGCCACTTACTTCTCCTCCAAGGCCTCCCTAGGGTGCCACCTGGGGAAGTGGCCCAGCTCCTCCAGCCTCAGATTCTGCAAATATATGTGGGCATTCTGTCATCACCCACTCTCCCTGGGCTTGTCTAAGGTGAGATAGGGTGGGGATTATTTTCTTAAAGATCCATAAAAACTACATACACCTTGCCTGACAATCTCCTGAAATCTGTATCTGTGTGAGGAGGAGGGGAGGGGAGGGGAAGGGGGCTAATAGGGGTGGACCTCTGGCTCTTTGTCATAAGACTTTCTTTCAGATCTTTTGTCCATAACCCACATTCTTTCTCTTCTCCCTGAGAACTAGGGTTTTGAAAGTCAAAAGCCAAGAATTGGCTCTTTCCCTGTATTATCCCTGAGGCACTGAGCAGAGAATGCCCTCCCTGCCTCAGTAATGTTCAGGAAATCTGAGGAAATATGAGAGAAAAACCTTCAATACGCCATCCCTTTCTACACTATCCTGGCCCAGTCCATCACCACCTCTTGCTGGGACCATGGCAATATCCCCCTATCTCAGAGTTTTTCTGCCTCCACAACTTCTTTTTTTTTTTTTTTTAATGCCTCCACAACTTCTGATGTTTGGGTCTGCATCATTTTTTTGTTGTGGGAGCTGTCCTGCACCATGTGGGATGTTGAGCTGCATCCCTGACCTAACCCACTTGATGTCAGCAGCAACACCCCCTCCCCGCACAAGTTGTCACAACCAAAAATGTCTCTAGACATTGGCAAATGTCCCCTGGGGGGAAATAAGCCCCAGTTAATGCCACTAAAAAACTGACAAATAGATTCAAGGTATTAGATCTGATAGACAGAGTGCTTGAAGAACTATGGACAGAGGTTTGTGACATTGTACAGGAGGCAGTGATCAAGACCATCCCCAAGAAAAAGAAATGCAAAAAGGCAAAATGGTTGTCTGAAGAGTCCTTACAAATAGCTGAGAAAAGAAGAGAAGCTAAAGGCAAAGGAGAAAGGAAAAATATACCCATTTGAATGTAGAGTTCCAAAGAATAGCAAGGAAAGATTAGAAAGCCTTCCTCAGTGATCAATGCAAAGAAATATAGAATGGAAAAGACTAGAGGTCTCTTCAAGAAAATTAGAGATACCAGAACATTTCATGCAAAGATGGGCTCAATAAAGGACAGAAATGGTATGGACCTAACAGAAGCAGAAGATATTAAGAAGAGGTGGCAAGAATACACAGAAGAACTATACAAAACAGATCTTCATGACTTAGATAACCACGAGGGTGTGATCACTCACCTAGAGCCAGACATCCTGGAATGTGAAGTCAAGTGGGGTTTAGGAAGCATCACTATAAACAAAGCTAGTGGAGGTGATGGAATTCCAGCTGGGCTATTTCAAATCCTAAAAGATGATGCTGTGAAAGTGCTGCACTCAATATGCCAGCAAATTTGGACAACTCAGCAGTGGCCACAGGACTGGAAAATGTCAGTTTTCATTCCAATCCCAAAGAAAGGCAATGCCAAAGAATGCTCAAACTACTGCACAATTGCACTCATCTCACACACTCGCAAAGTAATGCTCAAAATTCTCCAAGCCAGGCTTCAGGATTTAGAAAAGGCAGAGGAACCAGAGATCAAATTGCCAACATCTGCTGGATCTTCGAAAAAGCAAGAGAGTTCCAGAAAAACATTTACTTTTGCTTTATTGACTATGCCAAAGCCTTTGACTATGTGGATCACCAGAAACTGTGGAAAATTCTTCAACAGATGGGAATACCAGACCACCTGACCTGCCTCCTGAGAAATCAATAAGCAACAGTTAGAACTGGACATGGAACAACAGACTGGTTCCAAATCAGGAAAGGAGTACATCAAGGCTGTATATTGTCACCCTGCTTATTTAACTTGTATCCAGAGTACATCATGAGAAACGCTGGGCTGGAGGAAGCACAAGCTGGAATCAAGATTTCCGGGAGAAATATCAGTAACCTCAGATGGGCAGATGACACCACCCTTATGGCAGAAAGTGAAGAAGAACTAAAGAGCTTCTTGATGAAAGTTCAGTTCAGTTCAGTTGCTCAGTCATGTCCGACTCTTTGTGACCCCATGAACCGCAGCACGCCAGGCCTCCCTGTCCATCACCAACTCCCGGAGTCCACCCAAACCCATGTCCATTGTGTCAGTGATGCCATCCAACCATCTTATCCTCTTTCGTCCCCTTCTCCTCCTGCCCTCAATCTTTCCCAGCATCAGGGTTTTTTCAGATGAGTCAGCTCTCTGCATCAGGTGGCCAAAGTATTGGAGTTTCAGCTTCAACATCAGTCCTTCCAATGAACACCCAGGACTGATCTCCTTTAGGATGAACTGGTTGGATCTCCTTGCAGAGGAGAGTTAAAAAGTTGGCTTAAAACTCAACATTCAGAAAATGAAGATCATGGTATCCAGTCCCATCACTTCATGGCAAATAGATGGGATACAATGGAAACAGTGAGAGACTTTATTTTGGGGGCCTCCAAAATCACTGCAGATGCTGACTGCAGCCATGAAATTAAAAGACACTTGCTCCTTGGAAGAAAAGTTATGACCAACTGAGAGAGCATATTAAAAAGCAGAGACATTACTTTACCAACAAAGATCTATCTAGTCAAAACTATGGGTTTTCCAGTAGTCATGTATGGATGTGAGAGTTAGACTAAAAAGAAAGCTGAGCGCTGAAGAATTGATGCTTTTGAACTGTGGTGTTGAAGAAGACTCTTGAGAGTTGGACTCTTGAGAATTGGACTGCAAGGAGATCCAACCAGTCAATCCTAAAGGAAATCAGTCCTGAATATTCATTGGAAGGACTAGTCCTGAAGTTGAAACTCCAATACTTTGGCCACCTCATGTGAAGAGCTGACTCATTAGAAAAGAGCCTGATGCTAGGAAAGATTTAAGGCAGGAGGAGAAGGGGATGACAGAGGATGAGATGGTAGGATGGCATCACCAACGCAATGGATGTGAGTTTGGGTAAGCTCCGGGAGATGGTGATGCATAGGGAAGCCTGGCGTGCTGCAGGCCATGGGGTCGCAAGGAGTTGGACATAACTGAGTGACTGAACTGAAGTGAATGTCACTATTCCTAACTGATCTCCCTGCTTCTTCTCTTGTCTTCAGAGTCTGTTCTCCCCACAGCAGCCAGCAGTAATCCTTACACAACTTAATTTAATCATGTCACTTTCTAGTTTCAAACCCTCCAGTAGAATTTCACTGTTCAAGAATTGAATCCAAATGCCTAGCTGGGCTTATGAAGCCATGCTCTGTCCATCTTGGACACCTCACCTCTCCACTTTCCAGGTGCCTTGAATTCTCTAAACTTGTAACCATTTTGAGACTTTGCATGTAACTTTTCCTTCTTTCTGGAACCCTATTAACCCTGTATTGTCACATGGCTGGCTCCTTCTAGGTATTTGACCCTTGCCTTGCCTATTATTTTCTGATCACCCAAGACTCAGGAGAGCACTTACAGCTCTATGATATTTTTCCTCTTTAATTTTTTTTTCTTTTTTACCAGAATTGAAAGTCTATAAGAACAAGACTTGTTTCTCATGTTCATTTGTGTTTTATTAGTACCTAGAACAACATTTGGTGTGTAATAGGTGACTGTGGGATTTGGTGAGTGAATGGTGAGAGTAAATGTCATTGTTCTGGACTGTGTACATAAGAACATGTAAATATTCTGCTTTGAGGTGCATGATTTGTACCAGAAATTACAGTTTAGAGGCACAAAATGGAGCAGATTCAAGCTTTCTGAAACCCTGACCAAGAGGTAATTCAAGAAGATGAAGAATCAAAGAAGGGGCAGTTGTGTCTCTGTAAAACTATCCAACCTTTGGCTTAGAAGGGAATGAAGTAGAGAGACCAGGGGGCTTGCAAGGATACTACAGGGAATTTAATATTTTCCATTAATTGAGTATGTGTGTAGCTGAAAGGGGGACACAAAAGGGGATAAAATATAGCCTCTGCCCCTGTCTTTGATGGACTCACAGTTTTCTAGGAAAGGTAGTTGAAGAAAAATAGATGAATCGGTTATGATACACTGTGGTCAGTATTGGGACAGTGCTGGAATCACACTGTGAAAACAGACTGAAAGCGACAGCTTTGTTGGGGAGAGGTGGAGATCTTCTGGAAGAAATGACTTTTAGGCAGGGCTTTGAAGGATGGGTAGAAGCTCTCCAAGTGTTGAAAGGCATTTCATGAAGAGAGAACAGCATGTGCAAAGGCATGGGGGTCATGAAGTACCCATGTCCTGGGTACTTGGACAGTGGTGAGAAGTCTGATGTCGCTAAAATCCAGAGTAAGTAGAATGGAGTGGGGGTAGGGGATGAGACCAGAAGTGACAGGAGTTTAAAGTTCATTTCTAGCCATTGGCTCTGTGAGTCTTTGATCTTGGAGATACTGGATGAAACTTATTTTTTGATAATATTTTTTTCTGATTTTGGATGTAATACATGCTCATTCTTTTAAAAGTTTTGAAAATACAGGGGGAAAAAGAATCTAGAAGCTACTACTTGAGATAATCACTATAAAAATTCAATGTATTACCTTTTAGATTTCATACCTTTATCAAATCTGTTATATATATATATATATATATATATATATATATAAAATAAAAAATGGGCTTCCCTGATGGCTCAGGTAGTAAAGAATCTGCCTGCAATGCAGGAGTCCCAGGTTCAATCCCTGGGTTGGGAAGATCCCCTGGAGGAGGAAATGGCAACTCACTCCAGTATTCTTGCCTAGAGAATCCCATGGATAGAGGAGCCTGGCGGGCTACAGTCCATGGGATCGCAAAGAGTCAGGCACAACTCAGCGACTAACACTTTCACTTTCATCTATGATGGGATCATAGGTCTTTAATAGGTCTTTAAAAGTTATAAAAATAAAGCTGAGAGGCACATCATCAAAGGCCTGTAGGACTACGGCTTGAAATAGAGTATGTCTTTACAATAAAGAGACTTTGCTAAGTAAGAACATCAATCAATATGCATGACCTCCCATATGTTTTGATGGTCCACAAGGGAGGGCTGGGGATTTGTTTGTTGGAAACCATTTTCTTGTGGTGATAGACTTGTGTGGCCATTTCTGTCCCACCAGATTTATATAAGGCTCATCAAGAACTTCTCTCCACATCTGTTCCTACTACTTTCAGCTAAAAAATTTCCCCTTCCTTGTCCCCCATAGTCTCACTTCCCTGTTGGTACCCAGGCAGCTGTTCCTGCCTTTGGCAGGAAGTATTAAAAGGAGAATCCTGTCAAAGGCAAAGACTTAAGGCTCCACAGCAGGTTCCGCCTCCCCGCTGGTGCTTTCCCTCATTGTTGCTCCTCTGCCTGCATCCCTGGTCATCAGTGGTGCTTTTGGGATTCCTGATTGCTGGTCTGCTCCCAGCAGTGGTACCTTGCTATTCCCCTTGCTTCTGATGGCTAGTGAGGGTATTTTCAGAGTATAGTTTACTGTTGATCAGTAAGTTTTCCAATCCTTTGCCAGATAGAAAGTCCTGGATCCCTGTCGGTGGGTAGAGTTCCCGTGGAGGAGTTGTCCCCAGTGGGAGGGGACAGCTCCACAGGGGAATCTTCCATAGCTTAAAGTGCCTTACGTGGAACCAGAGACAGATGCCACGAAAGGAACTTCCCAGTAAAACACCTTAGCCACCTTCAGGGATACAAAACGGCAGGTGTCTCTTCTCTGATTTCGTTTGTACTAAAGAACACAAATTGGCTGAGCACAACGTGGCTGCTTCCTAGCTGTCATCTCAGCAGGACATTTCCAAGCAGAGTTACCGGCATGTTACTTTTTAGTTCACAGAATCTTTATTTTGATCAGTGGTCTCTCCAGACAGCATGTTTTGAATCTCTTGAAGATATGTTATGTTGGAGAAACCAAGGCGGGACGACAGCCACTCTCGCTTCTGACACCTGGTAATCCGTTACTCCTTGCCTTCCCAGCCTGGTCTTTTGGACTTCTGACCTTTTGCCTGATTGTGTTTGAGTTTATTTGTCCCTTGACAAAGCTACTGTAGGGCTTTTGTTTTGCACTGATCCTTCTGTCTCAGGCCTTACTCTGAGTACCTCTGTCTTGCTGGATCTCCTACTTGGCATAATATTGCCATCGAAACTGTGTCAAAAATGGTGGAGGCCCTATTGTTTTATGCCAGAAACACAGAATTGTCAGACCATTGGGAATAGTGGGAAAGAAATGTTGAGAATGTAGTGATCCAGTTCACTTTGATTTAGTTTAACAAGTATTTAATGAGTTCCTACTATGTTCCCTGACCTCATAGACTTTATAGTGCTGTGAGAAAAACAAACTTTAACTTGTAATTACAAAAATACTGAGTATTATGAAAGAGTGATTTAGAAGTCTTCGGGGAACATATAGGAAATTGATCTAAATGGTTGACAATGTTGTGATTTCTGATATTGGTCTATAAAACTGAATCAATTGGCTAAGCTTACCTTTCCACCATTATTTTCTGAGTTATATAATATTTAGACTGAGCCATCTCTCCATTGGAGAGGGTCAGAAGCCATCAAAATACTTAAGGGGTCAGGAAGATGGGTACTTCTAAGAGAAACACACAATTCTTTGTGTAAAAGATAAAAATGGTTCCAGAAAGGGGATTTCATAATAGTTATACTCAAGTTGGTAAATATAATCATTGGATAAGTGCTTTTAAGGTGAAATTAAAGCCAGGGGTCAACTGAAGAGGATTGAAATCCATCTTGGTTGGATAGAGTTATGCTAAAGTCACAGAAAATGGCTGAGACAAGAATACGGATTGTAAAAGGAGGCAGCTGTGATGGGGTGGGGATCATTCTCTGGATGGAATTGCACAGACCTGGGTTTGAGTCTTGGCTTGTGGTTTATTAGCATAATGATAAGTCTTTCTATATACAAGAAAGAGAAGAAAACACAGATAATATCCTGCCAGTTTCCCTATTTGAAAAATGGGGATAGTAATCCTTCATGTGTGTGTGTGTGTGTGTGTGTGTGTGTGAGACAGAGCGGGAGGTGGTGGTGGGAGAGAGAGAGAATGAGTTGAAACAAGACAAATCAGAATTTCTGGCCTGCTTCTTGGCACATACGAACATTCACTGAACGGTGGAAATGTTAGCTCAACCTGTCAGAAGGTCACCAGCATTGAGTCCTGGAGAGTGAACCCAAGCCTACAGGTGAAACCCTTAGTGAATGCACCAGATTAGGGGGAGAAGAGAGTGAGGCAGTACTGAAAACCATCAGGAGATGATGGGTTACAAGTATGGGCAGCTAGAAGAGGAAGGCTCTAGTAAGTCTTAGGCACCATGCCTTAAGTAAGCATGATGCTTTTTCTTGCCCAATTGCATTTTTTTACCCAGGTGGCTTCTAGGCCACCCACATCAGAATCTCTGGGGTTTGATACCCAGGAATCTGCATTTTACAAGTGTCCCAGTTTTCATGAACTTGGGATATTTGAATCTGGTCTGTAGTGAGTTCACCAGCTTGGCTGTTTGTGTATCGTTTTTTTGAAGGCAAAAGAACATTTAACTGTCATGTAGACTACTGATGAATGAGAAAAAGAACCAAACCTGAGCACTGTGTACATGTGTGTGTGTGTATTAAAATCCTGTTTTTTTTTTTTTAAATTAGAAAAAAGAAAACGTGTCTTTATATATTTACGTGTGTAAAGAGTCCCATAGTTCTTACTGACTGGTAATGATGTTTACTGTTGGGAACTGGGATTGAGGTGGAGGTCAGGGATAGGGGCAGGATGGCAGTGACGGGGAACACTGAGGAGGAGACCTTTTCCCCTTATATTGGTCAGTATTGATTCACTTCTAAAGTAATGAGCTTGATTACTTTTCTAATTAAAAAACCTGCCAACTTGACAATAAGTAAGGCATTTGACAAATTTTCCTGCTATGGAAGATGTTCAAACATCTTTCTTATCAAAATAAAGAAAGAATGGTAGAAAGAAAGAAAGACACCTGTAAGAGATTTAAGTTATGCTTTACTTCTTATGGTATTCATTATGTAGGGTAAGACTGCTTGCTGAAATGAAATTATTATTTTACTGGTTTATTTCCCCATGTAGCAAGGAAAGTGCTTTTCCCTTCTCTCTCTTTCAAAATTTTAAGACATAGGCATGGAGGGGGAATAGTCAAGCCCAACCATTTAATTTATTGGATTTAAATCAGAAGCCATTGTGGTGCTATGTCCAGATTCAGGGATTCAGAGACATAGACCTGGTTTTCCATCTGTGATCTGTCTTTTGAATAAGGCACATCTCTGTTCTGCATCATTGTTTCCTCATCCGTACGATGAGAGTGTTCCCTACCTTTAAGGCTAGTCACTGTGAAGATCAAATGAGGTGCTGTATGAGAGAGTAAACTCTAGAGTGCTGCAGAAATGTTAATTATTTCTATTTTTGCCAATGCCCTCCCCCTCATGCTGCTATTACTGCAGGGTTGTTTATGTGTCTGTCTCCCTGTGAGCTCATTGAGTGCAGGGGCCTTGTTTTATTCATTCCCCAAATTCTTATGCCTAGTGCCTGCCACACAAGAGGCATTCAAAGCAAGTTCTGGAATAGCTATCAAGGATAGAAAAATACATGCACAGTTAGGTTTCAGCTTATGAAAATACTAAGATGTTCTTCCAGGAAATGCTGTCTTCTACTTCTATTTAAAGGAATTTTAAAAAATTCACTCAAGTCCGCAACAGCAGTGATATTGCTCACAGAAGGTAAAGAATTTTATTAAGGAAAATTTAATTGCCCAGTTTCTAAAGAGACGGCCACAACTCTCCATCCTCATTACTGTCAAGTGCAGGATGGCTGTTTCCAGGGAGGACAACATGAATGAAAAAAGATTCTGAAAAGGAAAATCCTGATACTCCTTGAGAAAAGTCTCCCAAGAAACAGAAATGCCCCCGGATTACCAGTTTCCTTTATTGTTTGTCAGAGCCCTAGAATAAACCTTCTCTGGAATCCTCAGACAAAGAGCCTCTTCGGCCTCTACCCCAGACCTTGGCTGGTGAACCACAAAGTCCCTTATTTCCCCTGGAAAATAAATTGCTTGACAAAATTGAAAGGATTATCTGAGGCCCAATTTAGGGGGCTCTGGTACCTCTAAGACCCAGATAATTATCATCTGAATGGACTGAGGGGAGGACTGGGGCCAAGACTGGAAACAGCCCTGTTCTAGATCTGTAGTGAGGACAGAAGGGACCAGTCTCAGCTCTGGTAATCTGGACCATCCTCCAGTACTGCCATGAATTGCACTGTCTTCTGCCTTTCCTGTACCAGTTGCCTAAGCCAGAACAGCTGGAGAGCACCATTACATAGGTTCATAATTGTCCAAACAAGTACTGATTGTTTCGTGGACCATCATCAGCCTAGGTGAAGTCTCTAGTGGCTTGCCAAAAGGCTCTGTCCTGTTCATTGTTTTAACTGAGTATTTGGTTGAGGACATGAGCATGCCCATCCAGTTTGAGAATGTCAGGAAACCAAGGAATGCAGGCTTAGTGATCAGGACATGGTTGTTGATACTGAACTGTCTAATAAGGTTTGCAGCCCAGCTTCTGTACTTTCTAACTGTGTGACTTTGGGCAAGTCTTTTCATCTCTTTGAGCTTCAGCTTCCCCATCTGTAAAGTGGAGATAATTATCCAACCTCAAAGAGTTATCTGGGGGGTTAAGTGAGATAAGGGAAGTAAAGCCCTCCACACAGTGCCTGGCACATAGTAAGGACTCAGTGTTAGCTATTATTGTTAGTAATCATAACTAGAAGACTAGTATGGCCAGCTTGGGAGTCCAGTAGATCTGGGCTCAGATTCCAGCTGTACCACTTATTAGTTGTAAACAAATTGTTGAACCTCTCTGAGGCTCAGCTCTCTGTACCATTGTAAAATAGGAACAATAATACCTACCTTGGGCATTTCTGTAAAGAATTCAGGCCAGACCAGACACACAGGAGATGCTTCATAAACAGTGGTTGCCATGAAGAGAAACAGCCCATCGTGTGGCAAACAAAACCAGGAAGCTGAGCAGTCTTAAGAGAATGGGATGGGGTTACAACTCTAAAAATGTAAGTGTAATAGTATCCTTAAGAGAAAGCCTCCAGCTCTTCAAAAGAAAGAAACATTTTAAAATATTGAGCCCTGAAAGAAATTTCTTTTTTGAATAGATAGCAGTGTGAGGCCTAAAAAATAGGCCTTTGGTTAGGATGCCAGACCTTGGACCTTGGTTCTAGCCTGGTCCTTCATACAAGTGCTTCTTGGCCTCTCTCCAGAAGGTTCCAGGGAAATAGATGATAGAGGCCATGGACTAGGAAATGAACACCTGTCTCAAAGCTGTGACTTAGTGCCCTGATGCGAAGTCTGGCGAGCTGTGCTGTATGTGAACTCGTTTGGCCCAGGTGGCTTGGGCATATAGGCCTCCCCCTCCAAGGCCATATGTGAATCTTGTTTCTATTGCTCCAGGGTAACCAAAGCTGATCTGGAGCTTGAACCCTCTGCCTCTTCCCTGTAGCGACCAGTCTGAACAACCGCCCTGCCTTTTCTCTTGAGATGCCAACAGGCCTAACCAGACCCAAGGGAGCAGAGACAGTCAAAAGCCTAGACCCACCCAGACTTAATCTTTGACCTCCTTGGAAACAACCTTTTGGAACTTTGGTCCATGAAAGTGCCTAGAACCTGGAAAGTCCATAATATAATTTCCTTCCTATCTTCTTCTGTGGAAGAAATCAGTGGAGAATCAGTGACACCCTGTCTGCACCCTCAGTATTGCTCTGCAGCATGCCTGCTGTGCAGCCAGGAGCTGAGTATTTAGCCCTCAGGGATTTAAGAATGCCTCTTTGATGTCCTTCCTCTTTCTCCAGATGTTTAAAGCAGCTCAAAACTAAATTTAAAAAAGTCAATTTGTTTTCTTCCAGACTGTCACTGATTGCCATACAAGCAAGAGGTGGTCTGCAGACCAGTGATGAATTTTATTGAGATGCACAATAAAGTTGAGCAACTTCATAGAAAAGAAGTTGTATTTCTGTATTTCTGACTCTTACGAGACAAACTGGATGATCTGGTGCACTGGGCCTCCGTTCCTTCATGGCAGCCAGTTAGCCATGAGTGGCAGCTGCCACTGTTAGGTGAGGCCTGCGTTCTTAAGTCTCCACCACTTCTTGGGCCAGGAGCTCTGGGGTCCCCACACCCCCTTATCTCACACCCACTGCTTCACTCATTTCCCCAAGCTCCCTGGTTTCTGTCTATGTACAGTTGGGTTTGCCACTTCTTAATAAGGCCAAGAAGACATATTCTATCTTGTCTTTCAAATTATGCTCATCAGATAAGGTTGAACAATGAGAATCAAATGATTCAGTATCTATGAAACAAATGATTCAATATCTATGAAATGAAAATGCCTTACTTGCCACCATCCTTTCAAATTTCACAATCGAGACTCCCTGCCATTACTTTTTTTTCCTTCTTCACTTCTCAAGGACGAGTTCCAAGCTGGAATCAAGGGCAAGACACTGTCCTCCAAGGAGAAGTGCTGTGGGGTTTGCCTCTGATCCATCCCTGAGGGGAACTGGGGACGGGTGGGCTGGAGGGTCCTTCAGCTGTGGGAGGTTGTTAAGGACCTGGTGATGTGGTGGACGGTGGCCTTAGTCACCCCTGTAGTTGTCACCACAACACGTTTTTAGTAGTTAAAAAAATCCCTCAATGTAAGTTGATAGTTTGCACACCAAAGCACGATTCACTAAAAGCAAAATTCTGCTTAAACAGTGTGGTCCAGAAACTGTACATTGAACTCTGAAGTCAGACAGACCTAGAATGGAATTTCAGCCTCATCACTAATCAGTTAACCTTGGCCAAGTCATCTCACCCCTCTCTGCCTCAGCTTCCACCTTCTTAAAATGGGTACCTCTTGTGAGGATTAAATGACATAATTCTCATTCAGTATTTAGCTAAGTGTCTGTAGTGTGGGCAAAACTGTTATGCTTCCCGAGATCTGGAGGGCTTGATCTGATCCAGGAGTGAGATTAGAACATTTATGGCAGAAATGGCAGCTTGGAGGCAAACTTAAATCCACTAGTGTGTTTTGTTTGGCCTTTGGAACATTTACAAAGGTGGATGAATTCCCAACATTTAAAAATTAAGAAAGTCTTTAAGAAATCAGGAGAGTTTACATACAAATCCAGATTTCTGGCATTTCTTATGAATGGGAAGATCTAGAAACACTGGGCCTCTATTTTCAGACAGAGACAAGATTTGGCAGCCCCCCTCAACTGGGGCATGGGCTCCACTTTGTTCTTGGCCCACCTCACTCATTTTTTGTTACTTGCTTGGGCATTTGAGTTTTTTTTATCTGGAGGAATGGATTGACCTTCATTTAAATCTTCCATAAGTATTTCTAGCAACCAGGCTTTGGAGAAGGAGACAGCAGGTCATGTTTCCTGGCAAATGCCCCAGTCCCTTCTGTGGTATCTATTATGCATAGGGCCCTCAGCTCCAAAAATCTGTAGGGCACAGGTAAGGTCAAGTTTCTCTTAAAATAATCTAGGGGACTTCCCTGGCAGTCCAGTGGTTAAGACTCCTTGCTTCCAGTGGATTCGATATCTTGTCGGGGAACTAAGATCCCACAAGCTATAGAGTGCAGTGTGGCCAAAAATGCAATAAGTAAAAATAAAAAACTGAGGGACTGCAACAGAAATAGAGATAAAAGCAGAAACCAATGAATCAGGAAAAAAAAAAAACAACAAACAACAAAACTTAAAAGAATCTAGGACACTGACAAAGATTTGTACCTGTGACTGGATGCCCACCTTATTGCAACACATACGTGGGCTGAAAGTTAAGAAGAAGGAAAGTGTAGAGCTTGCCCTCTGTCTAAGAACCCAGCTGGCCAAGTACAGACCGGGAAGAGGTGTGTTTAGCAGAGCACTGGTGAAAAAGACTCAAGATTCTCGTTGACATTAAGTTTGGTGTGAGTCATAGGGAGGCAGCTGCCAAAAAACCTAATCTGATTTGGGGCTGGGTTTATGAAAGTCTAGTGTCTGGAAGACCTTTCTAACAATTAGAGCTGTCTTGAAAGGACAGGCAGACAGCCTCAGGAAGCCTGGAGCTCCCTGGTGTAGGAGGTGTTTGAAGCTGGGTGACATGCCCCTGGAAAAGATTGTCAGACTGGGGATTTAGGCATCAGAGGGAGGTTTGTCCTATGTGACAAATAAGGTCTCTGCCAACCCTGTGATTCTGCTTCCTGCAGCCCAGTGGAAGAAGATAATTTCCATAACAAAAGTAAAAACCTTGCTTTCTGATAGAGAAAAGCAGAACATACTGAAGAGGCAGCCATTTCGCTCAGGTTCTGTCAAAATGGCAATATAAACTCCTAGTTCTTACCTAGCAATCTGGGCAACACATGTCCCTGGCCCTGCCTCATCCCTGAACCTCATCTCACCTGCAGCACCATCCTGACACCCGCCTCATTTCTCAAAGAAGAGGGGGTGGTGGGGAAGGATCTGTTTTGCACATTCTGCTAATTTGTTTAAGCTGAACTTTTATGCAGAGCTTGCAAACTGACGGCACACAGGCCAGATCCAGTCCTCAGATGTGTTTGATTTGGCCTGGACTGTGTCTTTGAAAAATGTGAATTAGATGCCAACAAGTAAAAATGAGATTTCACATAAAATCTGGACTTCCAGCACCTTTTAAAAAAGTCAGAAGGTCTGGCAGCTCTGGGCCTGTATTCCCACGTGGCAGCACGCGATGGTGCTGAGCACCAGAGCCCTTCCTAGACAGGATTTGTCTTGTACTTGGGCACTGTCCTTATCCTTCTAACCTTGCCTGCTCCACTGGTTCACCTGACTGCCCCACTCCTAGGCCCTTGTAGGTCCTGGCGTTAGTGACCCCTGGTACAGTGTTGTGGTGGTTGTTTATTTTAATCAAAATGTCATTAAACTTTATTTTCATTAGGTAAAAGCCACTGATTTTCTCCAACTTTGAAGGGAGTATCCTGTTTGGATGGTCCAACTTAAAATATGGCCTTTGTGGTTTACCTGGGTTTCACTTTCTAGGATGTGGGTTGGGAAGGGCACCTCAAAGAGGAATAGACATCTTCAGAGCAGTGGAACCAAGATAAAATAAAGTCTGAGTTTTAGGAAAGGCTTGCTATAGATTCTAAGACCGTGCAGACCAAGAATGCAAAAAAGCACCACCGTCAGTGTCAAACTGAAATTTTCCTAACTCTGCAGAGGATGCCTTACTCCGAGAAGCAGAAGAGGTTTATTTGTTTATATAAGCATGACCAGCACATTAGGCGGTGGTTTGTTTTCAAGGCCACATCAAAATGTCCTGCATGGTCAGAGGCATCCTTTAGGTGGAGTCCTGGATGCCTCTTGGTCATCTCCCTAATGGTGTGGCAAGGAGCTGGGGGTCATGGGGGAGGGTTGGGAGTTGGGTGGAGGCAGCTGAGATGCCTTTGGAGCTGCTCCTAAAGAATAACTGTGGCTCATATACCATTGGCCCCCATTTCTTGCATCTCAGCAAACAGCCCTCACTCTTCCTTTAAATTGCTCCAAGCCTTTTGAGGGCTTCCCAGGTGACTCAGTAGGTGAAGAATCCACCTGCAATGTAGAGATGCAGGAGACATGGGTTTGATCCCTGGGTTGGGAAGATCCCTTGGAGGAGGGCATAGCAACCGGCTCCAGTACTCTTGTCTGGAGAATCCCATGGACAGAGGAGCCTAGTGGGCTACAGTCGATGGCGTCACAAAGAGTTGGACATGACTGAAGCAACTGAGCAGCAATACATGCAAGACTTCTGATAGTTTTCTTTCTACTGACCCAAGTCTTCATCCTCATATCTTCCACTCCTCGGGCCTAGTCTGGAGCCATGGAGAATGATAGTTTTCCCTCCCACGGCACAGCCCTGCAGATGTCTGCCTAGTCGTCTCCTCTCTTCCTTGAGCTAGCTGACCTTCTCTGCTCGGAGGAGATGGGTTAGGGGTGGGGGAGCAGACAGGTGGAGGTGGATGAAGTGATGTTCACACATGGCTCTCAAGCTAGGCCGCTTCTGCTTGGAAGCCTGAGTTTCATATGAAGCAACTTCCTCTCCAAAGTCTCCTCAGAAACTCTCTGCCAGCTGGTGGGGTCTGAGGGAGACTGAGAATAACGGAATCTTCATAGGAAACTTTGGTATTTGGTGGTTGAAATTGCAAGATCTTCACCAGAAGCAGAGGATGGTCAAGGGCTGCTAGGAATCAGGGGAGTGAGGTCCACTGTGGGCTTATTGGTTGGCTGCCCCACCCCAAGGTGGAATCTGCTAGACCCTCACTCTGCTTGAGCCTGTCTCTCTGCTGTTAGGAACTCAGACCAAAATTGTCCAACCTGGAACTTCAAAATCCTTAGGAACTCCCTACAAGACCACTTCATTGCAGAACGAGCCACTCCTTGCTTCTGGTCTGAGTATTTCTCGTGTAGACAAAGGGTCTTGTCTGGTTCTCTGCGGTACAAATCATCTGGCTCTAGTTTTCTGTTTTTACTGTAGTCGCCTCCGTGTATCCTTGTGTTGAGTCATCTTTGCCTGTTATTTTCCTTTCACCTTTCCCTATTTTTTTTTTTAAAGACTTGCCCTTTCTTGGGATCTTTCTTCCACAGATAGAAGTGATATCTGTGAATTGTGGAAATTCCAGGAAGAGTTATCTCTCGGGAATGCCAGGGACTGTCTGTGACTACTTGGCATCTGGAAGATGCTGGATCTCTATGGTAGGGGAGAAGATGTCATCTGAACTGCCTGGAGAGGGTTAGCAGTGCAGGGTGGTGAGTGAGTGGGTGGGGTTTTCCATAAGGTCTGTCTCTCTTCCTACTGTCTTCCTTCTATCCGCTTCCCCACATTTCTCACTTCTTGTTTTGTAAAGAGAAATGGCTACATCCATTGGTAAATAGCATGACATCTCCGTATAACATCATCATTGTTTCTTAATCTGGGGCCCTGCCCATTCCCTTCCTAACCTGCTCAGCCTTCCCTGGGTACTTCCTTTCATCTGAGTTAGCAGTAGAGAGGTCCTGTGTCTCAAAGAGTTGTTCCTTGATCTGGGCACCCTGGGTAATATTTGGTGACAAAATCCAGTTGGTACTACAGGCCTTCCACGGAAAAGCTTGGGGCACAGAGCATGTATGTGTGGAGTATGAGGAGGAGTCTATTGAGGTAGGGGAGCAGATGTTCCTTCTGGAGGAGCTTCTGTCCCCATCAGAACACCGTGGCTGGTGGAACAGCTTTGCATGAAGAAACAACCTGTCTGGAGCCCATGTCGTTCCTGTGGTGTGGGGAGCTAATCAAAACTTCATGAGAAGAGATGACTGTCTTCCACCCAGAATCGAGATTGATTGATGTTGGCTAATGGAAACAAATCGAATCTCTCAGAAACCCTTCCCATTAGGCTTCTAGTAGTTCATTTTTCTGTGGAGGCCAGGCAAGTTTTTATAGACTCTTCAAGTTCTTGGAAATAGTTGACTCCTTAAAGATATTCGTGTCTGTTCTCAGAGTGGCTGGTGGGAAATGAAGAGAAAATGCCTCCAAGTTATTGGGATGAAGTTGTAATTCTCATTTGCTTGTGGTTTGCTCAACCCACTCACATCGTTGTTGCATTTCATCTTCCACAGCCTGTGGAGCAGGTGGAGCTGAGTTATTATCTCTGTTTTCCAGGTGAGGAACTCTCTACACCCTAGAACACCAGTCCCTCAAGATGTCTGCTCTGAAAAGGACTGTGTATTCAAATAAGCATAGGAAGCATTCTAGTGTGTTCCCTCCTTAAGAGAGTTATAGCACATGGCTACATAATTAAAGGTTCTGATAAGTTTTGTAAAAAAAAAGAAATTTAATGCATTGTTTCTTAAACTCATTAACTGAGGTACTTCCCCCCCCCCCCCTTTTCTTTTTACAGTATACTGTCATTCTCTAGATGTTCAAACTTTTTCTGTAAAAGGCCAGATGGTAAACATTTCAGGCTTTGTGGGCCATATGATTCTGTCTCAACTACTCAGCTCTGCTCTTGAGTGCAATAGCAGCCGTGGACAATAGAGAAATGAGTGGGCATGGCTGTGCTCCAGCAAAACTTTATTTACAAAAATAAGCTGTGGGTTAGATTTGACTCATGGACTGTAGTTTGCTGATCCCTGTTCTAGAACAGACATCCTTGGGACAAGCTGCTTGAAGTGTCCAGAGAGTCCTAGGTAGGAACTTCCCTCCCAACCCCCAGAACAGGTGACATGGTGCCTGTGTCTCATTGAATGTGGCATAGAGGTTGGACGCTTTGCCCAGTATATAACTTCCAACTGCTGTCAGAGATGTCTCTGGTGAGAAATCAGGAATATATCCAATTAATGTATAAGAATAGACTAAACACCTAACATGTGCTCTCACTTTAAGCAGAACTTTTGGTTGTACAACTAAAGCCAGATGGAGCTGGTGGCAGTGAAAATGGAGTCTACTATGAAGATGCAGGATGTTCTGTGGAAGCCAGGTGAGAACGTGCAGTTGGCCCTGGGCTGACCTGGGACCAGAAACAGGGTGCTAGGGAGCCCTGGTTTGTTCTAGAAATTAAATTGTGGTGGTGGTGTTTAGTTGCTCAGTTGGGTCTGACTGTTTTGCGACCCCATGGACTAGACTGTAACCCACTAGGCTCCTCTGTCCATGGGATTTCCCAAACAAAAACACTGGAGTGGGTTGCCATTTTCTTCTCCAGGGGATCTTCCTGACCCAGGGATTGAACCCACATTTCTTGCATTGCAGATGGATTTGTTACCGCTGAGCTACCAGGGAAGCCCGTTAATTGATGTACTTTCTCTCATTTTGGCTTCTCTCTGTGCATCAGCTTCACTCTCCCTTCTTAGCAAACTGGCAATGTCTGATACTTGTACATGACAGGTAGACAGCTCCAAAGTTCATGTTTTAGCTGGAGTGAACATGGGCAAAGATTGTCTCTCTGTCTCATTTGCCTTCTTTTCCTCCTCCCTCAGTGTTGCTGGGGAAGAGACTTGATTGACCCAGCTTAGGTGGTCCCTGAACCAGTCACTGTCACCAGGAATGTGGGGCTAACAATAGAACTCCAGTCAGGATGCTATTCCTGTTGATGAGGCAGGCACTTTCCCAAGTTGAGTGGTCTATACAGTTCCGCCCTGGCTAAGTAGGTTCAAGGTGAAATAGACTATTTTTATTCACTGACATTTATAAACTAGTTGGAAAGTAAAACACTTAGTGGCAATGAAGATGGCAGATGTGCTAAACTGTTTCATTTGGCAGTGAAGAAGGTAATAGCATAAATAAGGGACTAATTTTGCTGTACAGATGTTGAGTGCAAAAAGATAGAAAAGAGCTGTCATCGGCTGGCATCACCAGGAAGGGTTTTAGGCAGCAAGTATATGTTCTCTGAGGGCAAGTGGGAAGCAAAAAAATTCTGACTAGGGAGATACATACATAAAGGGTATACATAAAGACATAGAATTACAGACACGAGTGTGGTCTGGTTTGTTAACAAGATTGGGGAGGTGACTTTAATGCAGTGCAAAGCACACTTAGGAAAGTGGGAAACATGGCTGGAAGCATGGTCCACGGGTCTGGTTCACTGCAGCAGGAGGGGGCAGGTGGGGTTGTAACAGGAGGGCCTGGAAGCTAGAAATCCCCCCCACTGAGGGGAGGGGCCCCCAGCTCTACAGGGGCAAGGGGAGTCCAAGCAGGTGTGGGTCTACCTAGGTGGGAGTCCTAGGTGTCTGGAATGGGGTTCTGTGTGGCTACTAGCAAGACAGTGTGAAAGGCAAGACCTGACCAAGGGATTGGGTAATTCAGAGACAGCACTCCTGCGCTGGGGAATAAGGCAGATACTGTTGCCAGAGGGTGAGACAAGGCAGGACTCGAGAGAGCGGGGATTGAGGTACCAGACAGAATCCCAGGGAATCTGAATCAGGTCATGATGTCAGAGCAGGGCCAGCAATGAGAACAGAGTTCAAACTCTTCTCTTCCCTTTCCCTCATTGAAACTTCTCTGTTCTCCCTCCCATTGCTCAGGACCTCAACAGTTGATGATTAGCTACTCATCTGGGGAGTCAGTGATCGAAGCAGCGACACTCATTTTAGAGATGTTTGCATTGGAACAGAAGCCCCAAATGCCTCAAACCAAGAGGCAGAAAGTGCCTGGGATTTTAGGACAGAGATATTGTACTAGGTGCAACATCAAAGGTTCCATTGGTGTCCCTTTGTTTGGGGATTGAATGCGCAAAGAAGATGCCAGCTGTCCAGGTGCTTTGACCCTGGACTGAGCACTTTTAGATCAGCACGTGTGGGGCCATCACATAACAACTGGGCAACATCTTTAGGAGGAAAAAGCAGCCAGCATAGGTCCTATCTGAGGATCAGTTAGCTTCAGAGGAGGCCTTCTCTGGGTGTTCATTTGCAGCTAAAAGATGTGGGGGTGGGGGTTGGCAGGAAAGATGGGTGTGTGTGTGTGCATGCAGGATTTGGGGCTGAGAGGGATTTGGATTCTTGATCAACTCCTCCCTCACTGGGTGAAGTTCTCAGTCCCTCTGAGGCGCAGTGCCCTCCTCTGTAAGTGGGGTCACGGTATCCACCAAGACAGCCCTGCCACACGTTAGATGCTCAGTACATACATGTTGTATCTAAACCTCGATTCCTACTTAGAATCCCAGAATTTGCCTGAATCCCCATCCTATGCAGGAATCTCTTAATAACTGTGAAGCTTCTGATTGGAACCTCCCATAGCAAGGCACTGACCACCTCATGCATCACACTATCCCCTTTTTTAGAAAGATTTGCTAGAAGGATCTTCCTTGAATAGAATTGTAAGACACCTCCTTTGGAACGACCAAAATAAGTCTAAGCTTATTCCCATGGTAACAGTTCCATGATGTGAGGACCGCCTTCATGTATTCCTAAGTGAGGGATGGGGACTAGTTCATATCTTACGTGCCATCTGTGCCCCTTTGTGGGGAGAGCTCTCTTTTGGGAAGAGAACAATGCCCAACCGAGTGCCAGTGAGGACAGGTTGGTGGTGGCCGCTGGAGGGTTGTGTTGATATGGATTCTGATGCTGTGTTCCAGGGTCGATAGGAGAAGGTCACATCTGCTGGGGGCCGGTGAGCAGTGGTGGGTTATGTACAAGATGTTCATTTTCTCTGAAGCATTCTCAGGCTAGGTTCTTCCTTTGTGCTTGAGGTGACTTGTTCCCTCACCTTCTGTTCTCTTTTTCCTGCCACACTTCAACTTATCAATGATTTGAAAGCCATCTGGCTGCCAGATCTTCCACCTATTTCATTTCCAGGGTGGATTTAACCAACTGGGCTGGCGGACTGGGGTTTTTAGTAGAGCAGTATATTTTGGAAACTCTTTCTAAATAGAGGAGGACCTTGTCTGAGTCTACAGCCCACTGATAAACCTTCCAATTTATTAATATCCCTTAAAATATGTAGCCCAAGCTAAGCACTGTCTTTCAGAAGTACTTGGAACAATATGGAAGCCAGCAAAACTCATCACATATCTGTTGATACTGCTAATGCAGCTGAAAGATTGCATTAGCTTTTTCTCTGTGTTTATAAAGCTGAAGTTCAGAGACTCTACTCCTGATTCTGAGGGTGGTGGGAGGAGATGGGGGAGGGCAGAGGGGAAAGGGTAGGAGAGCCAGACCCAGTTGGGGCAACATCTCTGCCCCTGGTGCACCAGCCAGCCCCTTCTGCTCTCCTCCATTTGTCTCGTGGGTAGACCACTGGTACCTGACTCCTTGCCGGGGTGGGGGAGGGGAGCTTCAGCTGAGGCTACGGGAGGGCCCCGCAGCCTCTTTCTGCCATCACAGTTCTCTGCTACCTCTGTGACTCTCTCAGTGGTTTGGCTTCAACTGAACTAGCTCCTGCAGCCAGTACAGTTAGGTCCAAAGCCTCCTTGTGAGGTTGTCTGCCTAAAAGGTCCCTGGACCGCTGTCAGTCCTTAAAGTGTCTCCCATTCTGCAGCAACATGGAAAACCTAAGGATGATTCAGGGATTTCCTTGTAAAACTCACTGTGTGTAACTGATGACCTGTCCTTTATCCTTTATTTTAATTTATATTCTTCTTTTCTAGGGTGTGTGTGTGTGTGTGTGTGTGTGTGTGTGTGTGTGAAGTTACCCTTTCTTAAACAGTTGGGATAGTTTTTCTCCTTAATTCACTTTGCAGTGTTGGCCACCCTTTGTAGACCCTCCTCCCATTTTGGGGGGGTGGAGGGGTGGATTTTACTGAACTGTGAAATCTGATCTGAAAACTAGAGGCTTGTCTGAGGTGAGGCCCATTAGGAGTCACCATGCCTTCTGGAGAGTCTGGAAGATCCAGTCTGTCATCCCAGTGAGGCCCTGGAGGCACGGGACTGGGCATGGATGGCTTGTATCAGTAGTTTAGATTTCCCACAGCCCAGGTTATTTAAAGGTGTTTGGAATCATGAATTTGGGAGACAGTTGATGAGTGCCAGCCTTGTCAATTTTCAGTGTGGTTCTGGCAATTGATTTAGCCCCTCAGTACCTCAGTTTCCTTGTCTGTTGAGTTGGAACAGTTGGGTTCTTTTTTCCGAGGTTGTAAGAAATGTTTGTCTTTGACAGTGTTTAGCTATGAGATCCATCAAACACTGCCCATGATTGTATCAGGTTGGTTAAAAAGTTCCTTACAGAAAAACCGAAACAAACTTTTCGGCCAGTCCAATCATTATTTTGGGTTTCTGCTACCCTGCGGACATTCAGCTTTTGAAGGGTGGGGGAAGATTCAGAGACTGATGCAGAGATGATAGGACAGGGGTGCCCCATGAGGCATTTTGGGGGACAGGTCTCTACGTGGACTGTCCCCTACATCACAGATGTCCCCTGCCCCCTGCCCACTGAATGCTGGTAGTGCACCCCACTTTTGTGACATTGCCCCACAGATTTTGCCTTGCCTTTAGCGGGGATGAGCCTGCCTCTAGGTGAGAGTCACCAGCTGAGTGATCTGGAATGGTCAGAGGTAGAAGTGGATGCAGTATGGAAAAGAGGGGTCTGTAGAGAATGGCCTGGTGAGTGATAGCCTTAACCTGCGCATATTAGCAGTTGGTGTTTGCATCCTCTGGGTATTGCACAGAGAGGGAGCCTTGGTGTCTCGGAAGGAACACAGCACCGGGAGGCAGAGGGTCTGCATTAAAGCTCCTGTTTTGCTACTAACTAGTTGGAGGACTGTGAGACTATCTCTGTAAAAGAGGGTATGGAGAAGGTGGCTCCACGATTCTAAGGGGAGCTGGCTTAGATTTGGCTGAGACCGAAGGAAGAACTCCCTACATGTCACACTCTGAAGAGGGAAGGATAGAGCTGGCTGCTCACCTTTGTTTGGGTTGGAAAAGATGAAATCTGATAGGAAGGATGGATGGGGAGAGCTGACCTGCTGACATTCCTTCCTGAACTCTCTCATTCTGTTCGTTTTACCTGTTTAAATTTAGTTCATTTTTGAGTATGTATATAAAGCACTCTAAATACAGTGGAATGTAGTCCCATCTACCCAGCTCCCCTTCCCCAAAGGCCACTTCAGCTTATCCTCTCAGAGATATTTACTCTCATTCTTTATGAGCTGGGACTGTGAAGATAGTTTTGGACATGTTTTGGTTGTTATGCCTTTAACTTTCTGGTCTGAAGGGTGAGAAATCTGATCCTCCTACAGCATGTGGTTAGTTTCCTACAATGAATTTTCCCTATTAGTCATAGTTTCTTTTTGCCACTCTTGGGTAGAGATACAACCCTTTTCATCTCTCTCCATATTCCCCCACTCCTAAGTTCCCCATCCTTCATTTGAATCATGGAATTCCATAAGCACAGATCAAACTGAAGATATGACATCTGGACGCCTTGCAGCTTCTCCCTCCATGGATTTCAGAGGGGGCTTATTTTACATAATTGTCTATTTTGATGATTTCCAAAATGGTTTCATATCCTTATGTTCTCTTTTGTCTTGGAGCTTAACTCAATCCAGCAAGTAACTGCTTTGTTCCTCTTCGGGTGTTTCCAAGTTTGCTCATGGAGTAGGAAGCCCTGGTGAATGTTAAACATATACTGAGGGAAGAACTCTGGACTGGGGGGGAGAAAACCTGGGTTTGAGTACAGAATAAGCTGCTTTGTAGCTGTGTGATCTTTGGCAAGCTGCTAGGCCTCTCTGAACCTCTGTTTCCTCATCTGTAAAATGAGCACTACCTGCCCTGTAGAGCTGTTTTTAAGGTTAAGTAAAGCAACGAGTGTGTGTATACTTTGCAAACTGTTAAGAGCCTTGCATGGGTGCTTAGTTGCTTCAGTGATGTCCGACTCTCTGCGACCCTATGGACTGTAGCCCGCCAGGTTCTTCTGTCCATGGAATTTTCCACAGGAATACTGGAATGGGTTGCCATGCCCTTCTCTGGGAGATCTTCCCAACCTAGGGATCGAACCCATGGCTCCTACATTGCAGGTGGATTCTTTACCCACTGAGCCACCTGGGAAGCCTGTTAAGAGCCTTGCAATTATAATTATTGTAAAGCTTTTAAAGAGTATTTATTAGACTTCTATTGTGTTCTGGATACAGAGATAGAGTAGGAAGTGAGCTTATATTCTTATGTGTATTGGTGGGGGTGCTGTCGAGGGATAAGGGAAGGCAGGGAGACTGGCAATAAAAAGGTTAACTTAGTAAACAAGATAAATTCAGGTAATAGTAACCATTAAAAAAACAAAACTGTAATAGAATAGAGAATACAGGGGGATTGTTGGAATTTCTGATAAAAGATCAGGAAAAGCCTAAGTTGATACCTGGGTGTCATGTGAAAAGCTGGAGAAGAGAATCCAGGCCTTGGAAGCAACAAATGCAGAGGCCCTGGGGCAGGAACAAGAAGTCTGGAGAATTAAAAAGGAAATGTGGGGAAGGAACTGTAACAAAGCAAGTATGGCAAGAATAAAGTGAACAAGATAAAGAATGCTGTAAGAACTGGGAGAGACTTTCCAGAACAGGGTCATAGAGGGCCTTGTGGACCTTGTTAAGAGCCTGTATTTTATTCCGTGTGCAGTTAGAGATTTTAAGCAGGGAGATGACATGAGCAGTTTTCTCCTGTAGAAAGATCCTTCCTCCTCGAATGTGGAGAATCGATTGTGGTTAGGTGAGAGGAAGCAGTGAGGCCACTTAGGGGCTGTTGGCGTTATCCAGGCAAGAGAGGACCGCCCGCACAGCACGAGATGCACAGCTGAAGGCATCCTTGAGACGTCTGGGTATGAAGTTCACACACTGTTTCCACAGGAAAAGGACAGTCTCTGATGCGAAGCAGGATGTTCTCTCCTTTTCCCATCTGCTTTGAAGTGGGGACAGGGAAATTCTGCATTTCCTTTTCAAATGATGCAGGGTTTGGGGCTACATGTTCCTATAATTAATCAACAAGCATTTATTGACTAGAGGAAGGTTTTTCTAGGTCTTTGATTTTCGCTTCAGGTCAGCTTTTCCTGTGGACAGAACTGGGCATCTGCCTAGAAGCCTAGTCATTCCCTCCTCCAGGGGATCTTCCTGACCCAGGGGTCGAACCTAGGTCTTTGGTATTGCAGGCAAGATACTTTACCATCTGAGCCACCAGGGAAGCCCCCAAGGAATAGTCTGCATGATTTGTATTTTCAATGGGCACAAGAAGCAGTAGAGATAGCAACGCAAGGCCCCTTTATGGCAGTGCAGGTTGTGCCCTGCACAAGGGCACTTGGCTGAGAGATGTGGCCTGAAACCCAGTTTAAACTCCATGCACTAAGCATTTGCCCTGGCATGGAAGTGTATCAGCAGGGAGAAAGGGCTGCCCTTTTCCAACTGACACCAGGGCTCAGCTGGGTTAGCTGTAGCCCTTTCCCAGCCCTTGGAGCTTCTGCTTCTGTGGCCCAGTTTCCAAGGCCTGTCTTTGCCTTTTCTATTCCAGTCAGTCACCATTTGTTCTAACAAACATTTATTGAGTACCTACTATGTACTGGGCATTGGGTTTATTAATGAAGAGACGGACATGCTTCTTGTCCTCCCGGAGTTTATACTCTAGTGGAGGTCATTCCATCTTTCTTCATGGCATCTGTGGAGAGCTTCTTTTGGGGAAGCCTGAGCTGATCTCAGCCCTTGTTCTCAGAGACGTGAAATGTTGGCCTCTGACTTGGAAGCACCTCTTGGGGTTGGGAAACAATGGCACATGCGCTTGAGCGCAGTCTTCTGAGGAGATGGGTCCAGCCTGGCTATGCTAGTTCATTCACCTCTTGTTAGGAGAAGCCAAAAGGAAAACACCATTGGCAAAAGGATAAGATTTACCCTTGAGCCTTAGAGTCTTCATAAATATTCCACATAAAATATGTACACTTTTCTGTATGTTTATGACACTTTAATAAAATGTTATGGAAAAGCTACTTAAGTTTGTTGAGCTTCCAGGATCTGCGTTTTTGAGAAATCAAGACAGGGAGGTGGGTCAGGCATATAAGTCAGGCCTCCCAGGGGTCTCTGTGTCTTGAGAGAGTCCTCAGGCCCTTGACTCAATTCTTCAGCTTCATGAATAATCAGATGATTTTATCTGCCTTTGAGGAATCCTTTTTTTTGCCAGCCAAAGTCACAAAAATTGCTTTATAAGCCCTGGCATCCATCAATAGGTTAACACGGGGGGAATCACCTCTCTTGGGCATTCATTCTCCCCAGCTTCAAGGTGGCTGGGAAACAGAATTAGTCATAGTTTGTTTGGGGAGCTTGGAATGAAAGAGAGCTGGGTGGTTTTCAGATTTTTTTTTTCCAGGCAGTGGTAGCGCCAGAAGAATGAGAGATTCCATACATCTTGTGACCAGATGTGGCATCTTAAACTGGGACTTGGCAGTATCAGCAAAACAGTTTTAAACAATGCTCTTTCATTTACTTATTCATTTTCATATTTATATTGTGTTTTTTAAGATTATAAAAGAAATGTCTTCTTTCCCCCCAACGTTTTATTGAGAAAACATTCAAACATATATCAAAAATATTTAAGTAAAAAAGAAATCATGTATCAGAAGTGTCCCATAAAGAGAGTGAAAGGGTCTTATATTCCTTCAGGTTTTTTTTCTATCTATATACATATAGAGATATATTAGGCTTTCCAGCCAGTACTAGTGATAAAGAATTCTCTTGCCAATGCAGAAGATGTAAGAAAGTCTGGTTTGATGCCTGGGTTGGGAAGGTCCCCTGGAGGAGGGCGTGGCAGCCTACTCCAGTATTCTTACCTGGAGAATCTCATGGACAGAGGAACCTGGCAGGCTACAGTCTATAGGGTCGTAGAGAGTTAGACATGATGGAACTGACTGAGCATGCATACCTGAAGACATATTATTATGATTGCTTTAACCATAATACTGGTTTCTCTCGTGGCCCAGATGGTAAAGAGTCTGCCTGCAATATGGGAGACCTGGATTTGATCCCTGGGTTGGGAAGATCCCCTGGAGAAGGGAACGGCTACCTGTACCCGTATTTTGGCCTGCACGAAGGAACCTGGCAGGCTACAGTCCATGGGGTGGCAAAGAGTTGGACATGACTGAAGAACTTTCACTCCCTTAACAATCATATAGTATCATTCATACTGTTTTCCTTTAAAAAAATTAACAATGTATCTTGGACATCTTTGCATGTGATCATTTATTGTTCTGTTTCATTTTATTTTTGAAGTAGCTTTACTGAGGTATATGTTATATGCCATCAAATTTAACAAAGTGTGCAGTCATTACATTTTTAGTAAAATTTTTGAATTGTGCAACTAACACCACAGTCCAATTTTAAAAAATTTTCATTACCCCAAAAGATTCCTTTTGTCAGTCTGCTGTTACCACCATCCTCATCTTTATTATAAGGTAATATATTTTCTGCCTTTTTATGGGTTTGCACATAAATGGAATTGTAAACACAGGGTATATATATATACAAATGTATAATATAGAATAAAAAAGCTAGACATATATATAGTGTTTGTGTGTCTAACTTTTTTTATTTTTATTTTTTTGCCTCATTGCAAGGCATGTGGTATCTTACTTCCCCAACCCAAGGGATTGAACCCAAGTTCCCTGCATTGGAAGTGAAGAATTTTAACTGCTGGACCACCATGGAAGTCCCCTAGGCTTTTTTTAGGGAGCATAATATTTTGAGGTTCTGTCCTGTGGTAGCATGTAGCAAACCATTGTTCCTTCTCAAGACTATTCCATTTTAGGATGTACCACATTTTGTTTATTTACCAGTTGGTGAATTATGAGTTATTTCCAGTTTTGGGCTACTATGAATAATGCTTCTGCAAACATTTGTGTACAAATCTCTGTGTGGATATATTTCTTTCTTCTTGAGTGTGTGTATAGAGTTTCATTTTATGTCTGTGCCACAGTGTGTTTAGCCAAACCCCACTGATGGCCATTTACTTGGATTTTTATTTTCTTGATGAATAAATAATGCTGTCTTAGAGATCCTTATTCATACATCTTTGTGCATATGGGTGGATGTTTTGGAAGGATATATATTTAGAAGGGGAAATTCTGAGTCAACAGATGTAAACATTTGACATTTCAATAGCTGGTGTCAAGTTGTCTTCCAAGAAAAGCTGTACCAATTTATACCTCCCACCCACCCCCAGCAGCATATGAGAGTAACTATTTTCCCATGTACTTGTCATGTACAAGAATGAACATTTTCATTTTTTTCTAATCTCGTAAATGAAAAATGTTTCATTGTCATTTAAATTGGTATTTCGTTATTGGGGAAATTGTTGACCATTTATATGTCAGTTTCTTTATTTTTTACTGGGTTGTTTATCTTTTCTCTAAACTTTGAAACAACCCTTTGTATTTTAGGAAATTGGCTCTTGGCTTGTAAAATGAACTGCAGATTTTTCATTCCTCAGCTTATCCTGGTTTTTTTTTTTTTTTTGCCCTCAAAAACTTTGCTCATGATAATGGTGCTATACAGAGATTTTACATTTTTAAGTACCCCATATCTGTCAGGGAAAAAAGGATCTGTGAACATTTTACAAGTATCACTTAGATATTTGTAATATTCCCAGAAGGAGATAGGCGAGAAGCTGAGGAATGGAATATGTGCTTCATCTACCAAAGAACTAAATGGGTGAGATTTTTTTCAACTCTGCAGAATTGTTTTGGTGTCATATAAGCACAGCCTCCACATGTTCGTGCAAAACCTGAGAACTAAATCAGGGATATTTTTTGCTCCCAGCCCCTTGCTAGTAATAATTATGACAGCTGACATAAATAGAGTTCTTACTGTGTGCCGTGTGTTCCTGCTCATGTTTGCATTTACTCTATGGTATAGGTAGTTATTTCCTCAGGGATAAAGACACAGAGATCTTCAGATAACTTGCTCAGTCATACAGTTGGCAAATGCTGTGGCTGGGATTCAGGCTCAAGTTTGCCTGACCCTAGAGTCTGTGCGTAACCAGGACTCCCTCATCCTTCCTTCTAAAGCATTCAGTGAGTTGACCTAACTCTAACCAGTAAGGAGATATTTGAGGAGGCCTTAATTAAAAGGCTGTAGAGCCTCAGGAAAGTGGAATGGTATAGAGAGAAGGCCACCAACTTGAGCTGCAAGATCTATGGGCTTTAGTCTTAACTCTTCAAAACTCTTGTAAGGAGAGAAGGCATGTATTTGCAGCAGAGTCTGGGGAGGTGTGGGCAGGAAGAGTGGAACCCAAGACCCTTCTGGGTTTTCTATTTGCTCCATGGTAGGAGTGAGCTGGCTACTGGTAATTAAATCTAGGCCCAATGGAGGGAGATGGGGGTTGTGGGAGAAGAGAGGTGCTTTGCACTCCAGCTCTAAAGTCAAATGATGTCTAGATGAGAATGGCTCTGCCTGGGACATTTGGCCCTGGGTGATATTGTTGCCTAAATTGGATAGGCAATGGTGTACTAAAGACCCTAAAAATCTTGGGGATCCAAGAAAGTATGGGTATGCTCTTGCTCATGTATTAGTTAACTAGGAAGTCTAGGGTGCCAAGGGCAACTGTGGGAGACGGTACGAAGATGAGTCAGTGTGGGGCCTGCTCTCAGGGAGACTCACTACCTGAATAGGGAAAATGGAATCTATTCAGACATGACTCGAATTCAGGCAGAAGTGGTGAAACGAGAATTGCAGATAAAGAGCCTGGGAGGCAGAGCAGAAGGAACATCGACTTCACAGTGAGATAGACCTGACCTTGAATTGTGTCCTATGATAATGACAACAACAGTGTCATTTATTGAGCTCGTGCCATGTGTGTTGCAAGGAGTGGTGGGCGAGGAAGTCCCTTTCAGAACTGAAGGACTTGTCCCCTGGTCCCTCCAGGACGGTTGGCTGTCAGCCCTCTTTGAGAATTGCCTCTGATCGTGGCCTGTTCCCACCCCTAGGTTCCTTCCTGGGACAACCTGAAGAGCCTACTCAGCGTCCTTTCAGCAGAGTTGGGGCAGACAGCAATGAACCACATTTGTTCTTTTATTTAAGCACACACACACTATAATGTCAAGCAATGGTAGATGCTATGAAGGAAAATAAAGAGAATGGGAGGATGGCGGTGCTGGGCCCTGGGTGAGTAAGCATCCTAGTTTAGGGTCAGGGGACAAAGAAAACCAAAGGGCTAAAGACCTGAATGTAGAGAGGAACTGGACATACAAATGCCAGAGGAAGTGCCTTTCAGGAGGGCAGAATAGCATGTGCCAAGGCCCTGGGCGTTGGCAGGTTTAAGAAAGATGAAGGAGGTGAGTGGCAGGCACATGATGAGCCAAGGGGGAGAGGGGATTGGAGAGGCAACAAGGGACCATAATCCTGCAGGGCCTGGGGGCTGAGAATAAAGAACTTGGGTTTTATTGCAAGTCGGTTTGGAGAAGGCAAGTGGCACAATCAAGTTTATGTTTCAAAGGAGGATTTGTGACTGTTATATGCTGAGAATAGATTATGACATGTCATTTCCATTTCCTTCCTGGATTATTTATATTTCTGTTTCTATTTGGGTACCGTCAGAGAGGATGTTGTGGAGGATGTCATATTTAAAACCACAGGCTTGAGAATCAGACTCCCTGAGTTCAAATCCTGGTTGTACCACTCACTGGCCATAGCATCTTGAACTATTTGCTTTATGTGTTTAAGTCTCAACTTCCCCCACAGTAATTTGGCGATAATAACCCATCTACTTTACCAGCAGGTTTGTTAGGAGGGAGAGATGTGATAATGCTCATAGTTTAGCACAGCCCTTGCCTTTCTTTTTATAGCTGATTTTAAAACTGTGGTAAAATAGAACAGAAAATTAATCATTTAAACTGTTTTTTTTTTTTTTTTTGCTGGGGGAGGGGCCATTTGGCTTTTGGAGTCTTAGTTGACCAAGTGTACAGTTTGGTAGCATTAAATACATCCATATTATTATGCATTATTATTATGCTCTGCCCACTTCCAGAGCCTTTTTTCATCTTCCCATCAGGTTGCATTAAAACAATAATGACCATCAAATGACCAAGTGACCAAACAAATGACCGTCCCATAGACCCTGGCAACCACCATTCAACTTCTGTCTCTCTGTCTAACTGCTCTTGGGGCCTCCTGTAAGTAGAATCAGACAGTGCTTGTCTTTTTGTGACAGCTTATTCCACTTCATGTAATGTCCTCAAGGTTCATCCATATTATAGTGTTTGTCAGAATTTCCTCCCTTTTTAAGGCTGAGTAATATTTCATTGTACGCATATACCATAGGCCAACTCTTTCATTCTGTCTGAGCTCCAATTCTCTCATCTATGAAACGAGGATGCTAATATCTACTTCAGGGGGCTTGTTGTAAAGATCAAAATAGATATATTCTGCAAACTTCAGACTTATACTGTCCAATCCGGGAGCCACCAGCCACATGTGACTACTGAGCTTTGAAATGCCGTTAGTCCGAATTGTGACATGCTGTGAAAGCAAAATACTTAGTCTAGGGTAAGGAGAGTGTGAAATATCGGGGAAGGAGAGTATGAAATATCGGGTAAGGAGAGTGTGAAATATCTCAGTAATAACTTTTCATATTGATTATGTATTAACATAATATTTTGGATATATTGCCTTTTCCTTCTTCTTCATTAAGCAAAGTATATTATTTAAAGTAATTTTACCTTTTTAAATTTATTTTTAAAGTAAAAATGTAGTTGACTTACAGTATTATGTTAGTTTCAAGTGTATAACATGGTAATCACTCTATTTATGGATAGTTATCCTTATAAAGTTTTAAAATATTGACTGTATTCCCTGTGCTATACTTATATCCTTGTAATTTATTTTATACTTGGTAGTTTTCACCTCTCAATTCTCTCACCTATCTTGTCCCCCTCCCACCTCTTTATTTTTTTCATGTGGCTCCTAGAAAACTTAAAATGACACTGTGGCTTACTTCAAATTTTTTGATTGGATAGCTCTGGTCTAGTTTGCCGCCTATCCTCAGATGTCAAACGGCAGTTCCCTGTGTGTTCCTCCCATGGTTGGTTGGGGTCTGAAAGGAGCTTCTGTCCCAGAGCTCCAGGCAGACAAGTGATTTACATCACAAAGGTGCTGCACTCTAAATGGTGATCAATGTTTATGGCCCATGGAAGCTTAAACAGGCTGAGAGAAGAATTGGCCCCGCGTTGCTGCAAATAACATCCAGCCATTAACGTGCAGCCTCCTGGTTCCCCCCACAAAGGGAGGTTTCAGCGTCGCCACTCTGCTGGGATTGGTGATTCAGCTCCGTGTTCTCCAGTGACAATAGATTTCTTCTTTTCAAAGCCTGACTCCTACAGAGGCCGGGGTTGGGGTGTGGGGAGGGCCAGTGATTTCCCAGCTAAAGCCTCTGTGTATCACTAATTGTATTATCACAGTTTCTTTAGGGAAAAATTATGCATTTATTTAGGACTTTAAAAATAAAAAGACTGCAGGGAGAGTTAAGATTCATTTGGTACCATGTTTGGGTGTAGAATTCTTTTCCCCTATGGGGCGAAGGAGAAAAGAATTTCTATTTTGCAGCTGCAAGAGAGCTTTTGTGTGCACGCCCCTCCCTCTTTCCTCATTTTATCTCCCGGCTGATAGGATATTGAGGCAGCTGAGACAGTGAGTGTTCCACAGAGAGAGAGATAAGTTCGGAGGTGAAGCCAGTGGGAGAAAACGCACAGTTAGCTCAGGCCTGGGGGATGGGGGAGTGGGGCGAGAACCCCCGCACCAGCATCCCTGGGGCGCTTCTCATACTAACGCTTAGTCCGGAGTTGAGAGGCCAGGCACCAGGCCCCACTCCTGTGGCAGCGCTCTCTTTCACCAGCTTTCCTGAGCGTCACATGGATTTTTGTCACATGTGCTTTTCTGCCTTGAGGCCTAAATAGTCATAGTTTCCAAGGGTCTGGGATGCCTCATGGCTTCCTTCACTCATTGTTCTGATGGTGGTCTCCAGATGAGGGAAATCCACCACGTTGTGCTTTTGTAGGGGAAAGGGATAGAAGGGAGAGAGTGCCGAGCAGTCAAGAGGTGCAGCTCCTGCAGGGTGTAAGTCAGTTTGGACATGCTGGCCTCTGCATCTTCATCTACAAACTGGGAATACTGTTCCAGCCCTGCCTAACCCACCGGGTTGTTACAAGGACCAAATGAGACCTGAGTATGAAAGCAATTTGCACACCATGAAGGGCCATGTGAACACAGGATATTGTCTTTGCTTTTCCTGGAGCCCCGAGCTTAATGACCGAATTAGTTAATTTATAAATATCTTTGTACTCTTACTGTGGGCCAGGCCCTGGACTAGGCATGGAAGATATAAAAGTGAATGAATACCTTTCCTGCCCTCATGGTCCAATGGAGGGAAAATCATAAAGTAGGTGATTACAATTTAAGGGGTAAAAAGTACAGGAAAGGTAAGATCAGGGGCTGCGAGAACACAGAAGAACTATATATCTCAGCTTAGGGGTTTGAGAGGGCTTCCTAGAAGAAGTGACATCCAGCCTGCGATCTGAGGGGTGAAAACATGTGGTCAGTTTTCAATACATGAATGAATAATTAAATGAATAATTAAAAATTGCTATGAGCTGTAAGAATAACTGCCTTTATGTTCATTTATTAATTTATAGATAGGAAACTGGACCAGAGAGGTTAAGTAATTCCCTAAGGGGCTCAACAAGTATATGGCAGAATTAGGATCAGAATCTAGGTTCAGTGCCCAAGGTGATTTTGATGACCTTGGGAGAGTAGGTGATTGTTGCAGTATAGGGACAGACTGCAGCTGCAGAGACAAGCTGGGAAAGGCGTGGGACATGGTGCTCTCTAGTTTAAAGAGGGCACAAATGTCTTTATGAGCCTGGGTTCCCTGGGAAACAGACTTCGAGTCGGAGACTTCTGTGCAGTAAGCTTTCTGAGGATTGTGCTTAGGATCCACATCTGTACAGGAGGGAAGGAAGCAGGATTGAGCAGAGAGAGAACCTGACCTGCTCTGCAGTCATATCAAGCCTCAGTTGATCTCACAGCGAGCACCGAAATTGGAATGGCCTACAGAGTTGAGAATTGTGGAGGTGGCCGAACTTACACCCTTACAGTGACCTGTTGCTGGGGTTGGTTTTCTCCCAAAAGAGGCCATGACCTTTGGAGAGGCCTAGAGCGACTTCACTTTCACTTTTCACTTTCATGCATTGGGGAAGGAAATGGCAACCCACTCCATTGTTCTTGCCTGGAGAATCCCAGGGGTGGCGGAGCCTGGTGGGCTGCCGTCTGTGGGGTCGCACAGAGTTGGACACGACTGAAGCAACTTAGCAGCAGCAGCAGCAGCAGCAGCAGAGCACATGTAGAGATGGGCTCAGCTGAGGACTTTGGGCTGCCAATCCTGCGGGCAGCTGGGGACGGTACCGCCATCCTAGTGTAGGAAGTGGATGCTGAAGAAACAATAGAGAGCTAGGTAGCGAAGGCAAAGCCCAAGGCCTGTGTACTCAGTGGAGAACCAGGTCAAATGTCAGTTTGGGTGTTCCCACAGAGAGAAAGAAGGGTTCCTAGGGGCTGGACAGAACTGAGGCAGGAATATAGAAGGGGACTCAAGGTGAGGCAGATAGCTTCTCTATGGAGGTCTGAGTAGGTGTGGTAAAATCTTCTGTTCCAGACGAGAGTTCATGGGTGGGGCCCAGGTCTTTGCTAGAGGAGCAGGGCAGACGAGCACAGGCCAGAGTGGCAGCCTGTTCTCAGGCCTCCCTGCGAGGGATTTTGGCCCCCTGGAACTGGGGGCTCTGAGGCGATTAAGGCTTGGCTTCGTAGAAAGCCTGCTATCTGGATTGGCTGGTGTCTTGTGAGGAGACTGTGCCTTCCAGTGGTCCAGCTGTGGGGAAAGGGGAAGCAGAGCCTGGAAGATGAAGTGGGAGCTGACACTACTCTCTCTCTCTGCATCAAGGAAAAGTCTCTAGAGTCCCCAGCCCAACTGCCTCAAGGGTGAACTCATTTGGCCTCCGCTCCTACCGTAGCTGTTTCCATGGATACATTTCAAGCCTCAGTCTGGTCATCTTCAAAAGCATCAAAGGCAGCAAACCTCATCCATGCATAATCTTTTGTTATAGTCCCACAAATAGCTTTTGTTATAGCCCTTCCCCCATCCCTCCCACCCATCCTCCCAACCAATGAAACTGGCTTAATTGTGGCACAGTCGTCTAGCAAAAGAAGTATTGAAATTTTCCTCAAAGTTTAGGAGAGGTGAGTTTGAATACCAGTCTTGCCATTTGTAAAATGCAAATAATTTAACATCTAGGGCGTAGAGTTGTAAGGATTAAATGAGATAAATGTATGTGGAGATGCCTAGCTCATTGCTTGTCCCATGGTGGGTCCTCATTAGATGTTAGTTTCTTTCCTCTCTCTGTATTGATCAATTGCACCACTTAGAAATTACATTTCTCCAGTAGAACTCAGGCTTGGTACAGCGTCTCCTTGAGTATCGTGGACACTTGATAGTGAATAAGCTCTCCTTGATGTCAATTTACTTTGCCTGATGGCAAGCATCACATCCTATGACTGCAGCCTCATAGGGTGTCTCTTGACCATTGTCTTTGCTGGCCCCCGAGTTTTGAAGGAATCAAATGGACCAGAGTCTTTCCCTCTCTTCTTAAGGCCAGGCCTCTGCTGGGAGCATGCTGAGGTACACGGAGGTGGGGGAGGCTTCTTGCCTCCAGAGAGTCTATTCCAGCAGATGGCTCTGCTGCAGCTCTGCTTAGGAGGTTAATGGACACCAGATGTGTCGGCCGGCAAGCTTTCATTTTCTCCTGGAGCCACTTAATTTGGCCGAACATCTGCCTTGGCTTCCGGGCTTTTCCATCACCTGAGCTTCAACGCTGGTTCAACCACCAGTGGACATCAGAGGACCTCTCTTCCTTTTCCTCACTCAGGGTCTTGGAGGTCTTCCAGTCTGATTTGTGAGAGAGGTGGTGGTTGAGGAGAAGTGTGGGGCATGGCTGTCTCCTGCCACTGTCCTTCATGTCTGGTCTGCTGTTACTGAGTTTTCCTGTTGGGAAACTGATTTTAAGTTAACAAGATGGCGTCTGCCTGTTTAGGGAATATATCTATCTGGGCCAGCCTGGTTGGCTGTCAAGGGGAGGGGTGGACCAGTCTCTGGAAGTGATTTGAAGGAGGTACCTACATGTTCATCCCTCTCCTGCTTCATGGCCTCTGTTGATGCATTTCTAGACCATTGGCAGCTGATTACCTCAAAGGGCAGTTGTGAATTGATTTGTGCTTAGTAAGTACGATTGTATCATTGGTACGACTGTTTTAAAGGTTAGTATGTGTCAGAGGGATTGGAGAAGTTTCAGTTCAGTTCAGTTCAGTTGCTAGGTCATGTTCGACTCTTTGCGACCCCACAGACTGTAGCACTCCAGGCCTCCCTGTTCATCACCAACTCCCGGAGCCTACTCAAACTCATGTCCATCAAGTGGATGATACCATCTAACCATCCCATCCTCTGTCGTCCCCTTTTCCTCCTGCCTTCAATCTTTCACAGCATCAGGGTCTTTCCCAGTGAGTCAGTTCTTCACATCAGGTGGCCAAATATCGGAACTTCAGCATCAGCCCTTCCAACGAATATTCAGGACTGATTTCCTTTAAGATGGACTGGTTTGATCTCCTTGCAGTCCAAGGGACTCTCAAGAGTCTTCTTCAACACCACAGTTTAAAAGCATCAATTCTTCAATGTTCAGCCTTCTTTATAGTCCAACTCTCAAATCCATACATGACTACTGGAAAAACCATAGCTTTGCCTAAATGGACATTTATCGACAAAGTGATGTCTCTACTTTTTAATATGCTGTCTAGGTTGGTCATAGCTTTTCTTCCAAGGAGGAAACATCTTTTAATTCTGTGGCTGCAGTCACCATCTGCAGTGATTTTGGAGCCCAAGGAAATAAAGTTTGTCACTGTTTCCATTGTTTCTCCATCTATGTGCCATGCAGTGATGGGACTGGATGCCATGATCCTCATTTTTTGAATGTGGAATTTTAAGTCAGCTTTTTTACTCTCCTCTTTTACTTTCATTAAGAGGCCCTTCAGTTCTTCACTTTCTGCCTTAAGGGTGGTATCATCTGCATATCTGTGGTTTTGATATTTCTCCTGACAATCTCGATTCCAACTTGTGCTTCATCCAGCCCGTCATTTCACATGATGTACTCTGCATACAAGTTAAATAATCAAGGTGACAATAGACAGCCTCAAAATACTCCTTTCCCATTTTGGAACTAGTCCATTTTTCCATGTCTGATTCTAACTGTTGCTTCTTGACCTGTATACAGGTTTCTCAGGAGGCAGGTCAGGTGGTCTGATATTCCCATCTCTTGAAGAGTTTTCCACAGTTTGTTGTGATCCACACAGTCAAAGGCTTTAGCATAGTCAATAAAGCAGAAGTAGATGTTTTTCTGGAACTCTCTTGCTTTTTCTATGATCCAACGGATGTTGGATGCAATTTGACCTCTGATTCCTCTGCCTTTTCTAAATCCAGCTTGTACGTCTGGAAGTTCTTGGTTCACATACTGTTGAAGCCTTGCTTGAGAAGAGAATCTTGAGCATTAGTTTGCTAGTGTGTGAGATGTGTGCAATTGTGCGGTAGTTGGAACATTCTTTGGCATTGCCTTTCTTTGGGAATGGAATGAAAACTGACCTTTTCCAGTCTTGTGGCCACTGCTGAGTTTTCCAAATTTGCTGGTATATTGAGTGCAGCACTTTAACAGCATCGTCTTTTTGGACTTGAAAAAGCTGAGCTGAAATTCCATAATCTCCACTAGCTTTGTTTGTAGTGATGCTTCCTAAGGCCCATTTAACTTCAGACTCCAGGATGACTGGTTCTAGGTGAGTGATCACACCATCGTGGTTATCTGAGTCATGAAGATCTTTTTGTATAGTTCTTCTGTGTATTCTTGCCACCTCTTCTTAATATCTGCTGTTTCTGTTAGGTCCATACCGTTTCTGTCCTTTATTGTGCCTGTCTTTGCATGAAGGGTTCCCTTGGTATGTCTAATTTTCTTGAAGAGATCTCTAGTCTTTTCAATTCTGTTGTTTTCGTCTATTTCTTTGCATTGATCACTGAGGAAGGCTTATCTCTCCTTGCTGTTCTTTGGAACTCTGCCTTCAGATTGGCATATCTTTCCTTTTCTCCTTTGCCTTTGGCTTCTCTTCTTTTCTCAGCTATTTGTAAGGCCTCATCAGGCAACCATTTTGCCTTTTTGCATTTCTTTTTCTTGGGGATGGTCTTGATCACTGCCTCCTGTACAATGTCACAAACCTCTGTCGATAGTTCTTCAGGCACTCTATCAGATCTAATCCCTTGAATCTATTTGTCACTTCCACTGTGTAATCATAAGGGATTTGATTTAGGTCATACTTGAATGGTCTAGTGGTTTTCCCTATTTTCTTCAATATGACTCTGAATTTTGCAATAAGGAATTCATGATCTGAATCCACAGTCGGCTCCCGTTCTTGTTTTTGCTGACTGTATAGAGCTTCTTCATCTTCGGAGGCAAAGAATACAATCAATCTGATTTTGGTATTGACCGTCTGGTGATGTACATGTGTAGTCATCTCTTGTGTTATTGGAAGAGGGTGTTTGCCTGTTACTTCAGGTGTCTCTTGACTTCCTACTTTTGCATTCCAGTCCCCTATGATGAAAAGGATATCTTCTTTGGTGTTAGTTCTAGAAGGTCTTGTAGGTCATCATAGAGCCATTCCACTTCACCTTCAGCATTAGTGGTTGGGGCATAGACCTTGATTACTGTGATAGTGAATGGTTTGCTTATTCTGGCATTTTTGATATTGAACCAAGTACTGCCTTTTGAACTCTTTTGTTGACTATGAGGGCTACTCCATTTCTTCTAAGGGATTCTTGCCCACAGTAGTAGATATAATGGTTATCTGAATTAAGTTCACCTATTCCAGTCCATTTTAGTTCACTGATTCCTGAAATGTCTATGTTCATTCTTGCCATCTCCTGTTTCACCACTTCAAGTTTACCTTGATTCATGGACCTAAGATTCTATGGGCCTATGCAATATTTTAGCAACATGTAAAAGATTTTATTTTCATGGCAATGATACAGGATGAATAAGGAAGGAAACTTGAAACAATGAATATCTTTCAGTTTGTGGTTGGGGTGAAATGCCATGAACTTTTTCTTTTCAATTTCAGTGACTGTTGCTAGCTAGAACATCAATACTACTGGGAAACAAAAACAGAAAACTGAACCCCTCCTGTGCCCTACCTTTGCCTCTGCACATTTGCACTTTATTAGTGCTTCCGAGGTGCTGATGAAGTGAGAACAACCCTCAGCTCCCATAAAGCGGGTGTGTGTGCATGAGTCACGAGAGTGTGGTCTGATGTGGATGATTAAGCCCGTGGCAAATGCAGAATTAAGTAACTCTGATAACAGAGCCCTGGAGCATCCTTCTTGGAGATTAAACATTTCAGGCTTTTAGCAGCTGAGAGGTTCTGGGGATCGGAGATAGCTGGCTTAGAAAGGAAAGGAAGGGGGGACAGATATTGGATGGGGACTGGAAGGAAAATGCATCGCATTCAGGTTGGCGTTCTTCTCTGATAGTGTCTGTCGCCTGGCAAAGCGGTGGAAAATGTCCCCTTATCTGGGGAGAGGACAGTGTGTCTGCCTGCTTCCTATCTTTTGCTAACTTGCTTTCGTACAGGCTGGGTTTTAATTTCATGTGCTGGTCTATTCCTCCAGCTTGTCTGTGTATGAATTTTCATTCTCACTCAATGACTGATCCTGTTTTACAGTGCCCTTCAAAATTCAAGGGGAGAGGGTCCTATGCCTGGTTGGGAAGAAGGAGGACCAGGTTTCTCCTCTCTGCAGCCCTTTCCTTGCACCTGTTCATTCAGTACATACATATTTTGCACCTTTTTTGTGCTGGGCACAATGCTAGATGCTAGGGAGTAGACAGATATGGTCTTTCCCTTCACAGAGCTTACATTTAAACACTGGCTGTTAAGAACTGGCTGCATAATTTACAGGGCCTGTTACAAAATAAAAAATATGGGACCCCTTATTCAAAAATGATTAAAAATGTATTCCTTCCCTATTACCCCAATCCTCTTATCACTATGTGTGGAAATTGAGCAGCCTCAGAAGGGGAAAGTGTCTTCCTTTCTGGCCTACAGAAAGACAATTGAATGCACATAAAAGGCACGATAAATAATAAATAAATATTGGTTGCTTGAGACAAGCAGTTGGACCACACAGACATACACAGAATGCTCAACTTCTCTGAGAATATCTGGATGTGATGAAAGAAAGCTTTGTCATTCCAAGTTTTGCCTTGTGGAGTCAATGGATAGGCTTTGATCAGTTTAGTTATTATTGGATTGAAAGGTCTTATAGAAAGCCTGTTTTCTGTATGTTAACATGGAGTAGAGAGGTTAGCACTTTCCATAAAGCAACAGATAACCTAATGAAAATAGTGATAGATTAAGAATACAATAGGACGGCATCACATTTCCCAAAATGTCCTCTAGAACATTAGTTTTTAGAGAGAGGAATTTGACAGAATTGGTAATTTGACAAATCACTTTTAGAAATGTTTCATACTTTGGTCCTGCCTGGAGATTTACTATTCATATGAAAGTCCCATGACAGCAAAGAAGCCCTTAACACTTCTAGTACAATGTTATTTAAAAAATAACTAGTTATTAAAATTTAAAAATAACTCTTCTAAAAAATAATAACTGGTGACTCTATCTGTTAATCAATAAGGATTCAGAAAAACATGCTTTGATGGGGATGACCCACAGAGATGTTATCGGGAGGAAGGTGGGAGGGGGTTCATGTTTGGGAACGCATGTAAGAATTAAAGATTTTAAAATTAAAAAAATAAAAAACTAAAAAAAAATAAAAATGAAAAAAAAAGTAAAAAAAAAAAAAGAAAAACATGCTTTGGGAAATGTTGGTGATATACTTCTAAACTTTTAAAATGGATGGTCTAGGGACACAGGATCTGGATTTGACTCATAACCGTGAACAAGTTAGACGGCCACTTTTGGACATTTTCTTCCCATCCATTAAATAATAACAATTATACAGATTAATTTGAACTGTGGTGTTGGAGAAGACTCTTGAGAGTCCCTTGGACTGCAAGGAGATCCAACTAGTCCATCCTAAAGGAAATCAGTCTTGAATATTCATTGGAAGGACTGATGCTGAAGTTGAAGCTCTGATACTTTGGCCACCTGATGCGAAGAACTGACTCACTGGGAAAGACCCTGATGCTGGAATAGCTTGAAGGCAGGAGGAGAGGGGACGACAGAGGATGAGATGGTTGGATGGCATCACCGACTCGATGGATGTGAGTTTGAGCAAGCTCCGGGAGTTAGTGATGGACAGGAAAGCCTGGTGTGCTGCAGTCCATGGGGTTGTAAAGAGTCCGACTTGACTGGGTGACTGAACTGAACTGATAGAGATTAAATGAGACAATGTCTGAGGAAACCTTATGTTAACTCTTATGTCATCCTGGAAAGCATTTAGTGGTTATTGAAACAATATTGAGACAAACAAGAATGATTTTCTGTGTTTGAAACTGGCTAAACTGAGTCCTGGAGAAATTAAGGCAGGAGCCTAAAGTTCCAGACATATTTAATGGCAACAGTAGTCAGTTTCTTGTGTCACAGTTCTTATCAAGAAGGATTTTAAACCAACTCTGCTTGTACATTTTAGTTTAGAAAATAAATAGGCTACCTCTTTGACAGGCATGCCCCATGGAGCAGCTGGAGGCAGATGCTGGCATCAAAATGCCAACTTTCCTTTCCAGCTTTGACATCTGATGTTAACAGAATGATGAATTCAGAGGTGGCAGATTTCAAGAGGATTTGTGTCCTTTCCAGGTCAGCACACCCGATCCCCTCTCTACTCAGAAAACCATCAGTGAGGTTGACTGTAAAGGGAAGGTGGCTTTTTTCTTTCATGAATGACAAAGAACCTGGTGGGTTCTCTGAAATGTACCTTTTGGAGGGAGGGCAGAAACTTTGGAAAGCAACACATTATTTTGTCTTCCTTCTTTAAAGGAGACGCGGTGCAGAGTGAAAACACAGAAGCAGGAATTAGAAGACCTGGTTCTTGTCGTCTTTCTTCAGCTAACTGGTTGTGCAATCCTTTAAGCAGCTCCTTTGCCCTGTCTGGGTGCACTTTTCCTATCTTAAAATGAGAGCGTTGGACTAGTTGGAGAAATGTATGGTTTCTGGGTTTTGCCTTTGTGAATTTTCCATATCTCTGTCACCTTTTTCTGCGTGTTTTTCTTTAAACAGATCCATTCTCTAGAAATTTTAAAGGGCCGCATTACAGATTTCTGCAAAGGAAAAGTGAGCATTGTTGCTAGATAGTGAAGGTAACTAAAAACAAAAACAAAGCATGGTTAAGATGGTAAATTTTACGTTAATGTCTATTTTACCACAATTAAGGTTTTTTAAAATCCAATGCGAAGACCATATAACATTAAAATAAGTAATGTTTTCCCTGTACCACTTCAGATCGTCCCTTCATCAGAGACTAGACGGTCTGAAAACAACCTTTTGCTTCATGTTTTAGTGCCGACCAGGATGCCATAATGTCATTTCTGGAGAGCCACACCATTTTAACAGAGGAACAGTTTAACTTTCTCCATCCAACCATAGCCATGTAAACACCATCTCCTGCAGCTCTCCTGGTGGTCTCAGGGTCCATGCCTGTGAGAACTTTGCCCAGCTTGGTAGAGGGGTCTGCCATCTGCATGGTGGTGGGTGTAACCTGGATTAAACCACTTCCTCCATTTGGAGTATTGTCTTACTTTTCTTTTCCAAACCTAAATCCCACCCACCCTTTGAATCTTACCTCCTTGAGAGAGTCTCCTGGAATTCCTGCAAAGTCAAGTGATCCCGTCTACTTTCTCGCTAAATATTTATTCTGTAGCATTTTAGATTGGGTTCCTTAGATGTGGAGCCTGAGATGGGATTTGGGTGCAAGTGATTTCTTGAAGGAGTACCCATCAGGAGAAATGTGTAAGGGATGAGGAGACCCAGATAGAGGAGGAGGAACCAGTGGGGAAAGTGGCGGCATGTAAAGGCTAGCCTTAGCCTGATCCACTGGCAGCTCTGGAATGAATCACACTACAGAATTGTTCCCTAGATGAGATTGGGGGGGTCAGCCTTTTACATCCTCATGTCAGTCACTGGCCTTGAGCTGTTAGGAATGGGGTAGAATGTTAATCAGCGGTGTGCTAAAACCGGCCTCAGAGGAACCAGTTGTCAAAGTTTTAGGAATTGTATGAGCCGCTATTAAAGGTATATAAATGTAACTAAATAACCAATAATAAAAACAATGTCAATAAATGTTCAAACCTCATCACTTCCTACTTATTTTTTCTACAGTTTTCTTTTACCTTTGCTCTTTTGGTTATTTTTGTCTATTTTGTCTTTATGGTGGAAATACCGTATCATGGAGAGCTGCTGTGCATCCCCTCAGAACTCCACAGTCACTCATGTCATGTTGGTGGGAGTGAAATCAGCCATGGTGGGAGTATTAGCACTGCAGAAAGTGGCAAACGCGCAGTCTGGGGCCCCTCTCTCCCCCGCCACCAAGAAGATAGCACTGGTTATAATCTGGGTGAGGCAGCTCCCACCAGCAGGGCAAGGACAGGGGTTTTGAGGCAGGAGTGATTGTCCAGAGAAGGAGGCAGGAGTGAGCTACTGGCAGTCAGCACTCATAGCAGCAGACAGATGAAGCATGGCCTGGACGAGATGATCTGGACAGGTGCTAACAGCAAGTCATTTGATGTTTTATCCATGATTCCACCTGTGGCATCCTCTCTTTTGTTTATATAAGTTTTCATGGAGGAGAAAGAAATGGAATAGAAACCTAGAGCCCTGGGTTCTGGTCTTGGCTTTGCTACTGCTTTGTTGTATGACCTTGGAAAAGCTCTTGGACATCTCTGCTCCCTCACCTATGGAACGAGGAATCATATGGTCTCTCAGGAGGCTTCTGGCTTTGCACAGCCTCAAAAGGTGTGATCCTCTTACCACCTGGCCTGCATTGAGAGCATTACAGGAACCATGTCTCATTGTAGTACTGTAGGACCCAACACTCCAAAGTCTCCTCTCTCATCCCCAGGCTTAGATAGTAACGATAGATAGCATTTATTGAACACTTACTGTATACGAGGCATTTTAGATCTTACTCATCTAATCCATGTATCAGCCCTGTGACAAAGGGTTCATTTGTTCTTTATATTTCACTGATGAGAAAACTGAGGTTCAGAAATATTAAGTAACTTGTCCAGTCACGTAGCTAGTAAATGGCCTCTTTGGGATTCCAGGCCCAGTCTACTGGATTCCAGTGCCTGTGTTTTCAATCGTTTCCCGCATGCCCTTATTGGGAAAGTATTTCTTCATGGCTCTTGCTGTATCAGGGTCCCCACCTGGAACCTAGAAACTGGTTGGTTCCACTCCTTTCCACTTACTCTCTGCCTTTCTCTCCCTGAACCCTCTTCTGGGTAGAGTGAGCTGTAAGCCCTTTGCAGCCTGGGCCTTTGTAACTGTTGAATAAGCATATGAAGGAGGAAGGCCAGGAGGCTGGAAGCCCACTGTGCTCTCCACCGTTTGTCTGGGACAACAGCGATGGGCAGAGGAGCAAAGAAGGCTGGTTTTGAGCCTTTCTTAGTGATGCCTGCCCGAGGGCGCTGCAGACTCTGTGCTGTGATGGGGGCTACTGGGCTGGCAGAGCGCAGCCAGGAGGTGTGGGATTCATCCTTAATTTAGGAATGGCTCGGATCACTTGCACCCAGAAGGCCCGGCTTCTCTGTGAAGTCTGGTCCTGGACCAAGTGTGGAGGGACCACAACTCACACTTACTCCTTGCCACCTGGAAACCTGTAAAGTGCAACTTAGCTCCAGGCAAGGGGAGATTTTCTGTGCAGACCAACAAGCTTTTCCTTCTCACTATTTCCTTCAGCCCCACACCCCCACTCCACGTGACAGGAATCTGAGTTTCACCTCCCAGGGGTCTGACCTAAGATGCCATCCCAGTGTTTGAAGTCTCTTCATGTGTCCCTTGTTTCCTTAGGCTTCTGCCACCCAGCCTGGGTGTCTCCTCTGCCTGGCTCCCCATTTTACAGCAGGCACTAATGCCTTCCTTGTGATTCTGCCAGCAGAGAAATTGAGGTCAGGGAGATCTGCCAAGTATACCTTTTGTTGGCTTTTCAGGAGGAGCAATCTGTAAGTGATCACTGAAGGCAAAGGGCTGAAGAGATGGCTTCAGGAAGAGAAAAAAGAATGGACAAGGCAGTCTGTCTGCCCTGGATGGTAGAAATGAGTAGTGAGAGAAGCCATGTAGGCAGTTGAGACACCCCCAAACTTTTCCCTCCTGGATCCTCCATTTTAGACAGTAGTACCGTCATTCATCCCATTGCTCAGGTCAGAAACCTGGGAGTCAGCCTTGACTTTTCTCCCTCACCCAGGAGTCTAGCTGTGGCATCTGTTCTCTGAATCTGTCTTGATGTCAGTCCTTCTCCATGGCCACTGCCCACTACCAAGGGCTTGCTAGCTCTTGCCTGGACTGGTTTAGCAGTCTCCTCACTGGTGTTGGCTATTCTGCTTCCAGCCATGTCCCCTCCTCCCATCCTTCCCCACCTGTTGTGCAAAGTGTTTCTGGAATGTGCTTTTGATTTTGTCATGCCAGCCCCAGGTTAGAACCCTTTAGTTCCTTAATGACTGCCTCCAGGATGAAGTTCAAAGTCATTAGCCTTCTAGGCACAGCTCTTCTTGCTCTGCTCCTGCTTGACCCTGTGTACTGAGTGTCTCCAAGACCACCCTTCAGCCAGACAATTTTCTAGAAGAGTTCCCAACACTCAGAAAAGCTGTTACTCCTGTGTTATGGTTTATTACAGCAGAAGGATAAGTCAGCTAAGGAAAAGTTGTGTGCAGGGGACGCCAGGGGACGCCAGGCAGAAGCTTCCAGTGATCCTCTCTCATTGGAGAGTCCTGCGGCAGCACTTCATTCTCCCAGCAATGATGTGTGACCACGCATGAAGTGTTGCCAAGCAGGGATGCTCACCCAAGTCTCGGGGTCTAGAGTTTGCATTGGGGGTCCATCACATAGGCATGGATCACCCATGTGACTGGACTTAGGAAGCAAACCCAGGCCTTCACTGTAAATTGCCTTGTTAGCATAGACCATCTGGTGTGGCCCAAAGTCCCTGTTATACAGGTAGGATATTCCAAGAGCTCAAAGGTTAGCTCCTAGGAGCTGGTCAAGAATGAGTCTGTTCTCTGGAATGTGCAGGGTTGGAGCACCCCAGGCCTGCTGAGTGAACCCTTTATTGTACATCGTTTAAATGCACATCCACCACTCTCCCCATGCAGCCAGCCCTCCAGCTGGATCACTTAGCCTGCACTCTCATGCCTCCGTGCCTTTGCAGGTACTGTTCCTTTTGCCTTGCATTCTGCTGCACCTCTCCTTCCCTAGTCTACCTGCCATGCTCTCACTCAGCCTCAAGCTTCCAGGGAAGCATCTCCTCCCGTGAGAAGTCTTCCCTGATGCCCCCAGGCAGGCCGACTTTTGCACCGATAGCGCTCTGTGAATGTCTCTGTTATCATGGCTCATTCAGTGCCTACTTCCCACACAGTAGAAAACACTGTATGTTCTTTTAGGATAGAGAACACATAGTCCCTTAAAAATAATGTTTATTTTGTGTTTTTCTGTTGATAAAAGTAATACTTGGGCAGGGAAGAAAAACTCGGGCAGTATGTTGCTTTTCAGGGCTTCCCTGATAGCTCACTGGTAAAAAAAAAAATCCACCTCAAATGCAGGAGACTCAGGAGAACTCGGTTTGATCACTAGTTCAAGAAGATCCCCTGGAGGAGGAAATGGCAACCCATCCCAGTATTCTTGCCTGGAGAATCCCATGGACAGAGGAGCCCGGTGCCCTACAGTCCATGGGGTCGCAGAGTTGGACACAACTGCGCGGCTAAGCGTGCACATTCCTTCTCACCCTTTTCTCCCCAGTGCTTTCCACATGATAACCCTAGTGAGCATAGGGTCTGGGCCTGCCTCAGCCCCCCAGGTTGCTGCCTCGTGTTGCCTCAGTCTCTGTAAGGATGTGAGTGAGGGGGGTTCTCAACTGTTCTCTCTCTCCTCCTCTCTCCTTTGTGCAGAAACATGGGGAATGGGCTGCGGACATAGATTTGAGGAAAGTGCAGGCCCTGTCCTGGGGAGCTCAGTGTGGTGGGGGAGACAGGCCCTGGACAGCTCACCATGGTGTGAGGAGGTCACTGGCAACATGGGGGAGGAGGAGGAGGAGGTTGGGATGGAGTGAGGGAAAACTTCCTAAAGAAGTTGACATTTGGGCTAGGCCTTAAAGCAACTGGAGGGTTTAGGAGGGGAGGAAAAAGATTTCCAGGCCAAGGTCATGGAACAAAGCAGTGACGAGCTATGTGCTATGTGCTGGCTAGTTCAAGACTGAGGGCCCAGAGACCTCCAGCCCTCAGATATGACACACCCAGAGACCCCCAGCCCTCAGATATGACGCACCATTTGCCTTTCTTTTGATCTTAGGCAGGGGTTATTCCCAGGGGACTGCCCCTGCTGAGCTGCTGGCCCTGAGTTCTGTTTTGGTCATGGGGTTTCTTTATTTTTTTTATGTCATTTGGCCCTGGATATGTGTGAAATTTGCAGTTCAGGCTCAAAATAACTGGCTGATTAAAACCTAGTGAAACAAACAAACAAAAAAAAATGGGGGGAAATGTGCACTGAAACAGATGTCGAGCAGCCCCAGGTAGCTTAGCTACATGCCAGCTTTAAGCCTATAAATGTATTGGTGGGCATCTCTTTCTGTTCTGAAACAGCCCTGGAGACCGAGCCAGTCAGTGCTATTCCATGCACCACATTTTTCATTTCAAGGGGTCTTTTGAGCAAAATGAGACCTTTAGGGGCCAGCCTGTCATGCTTGAGATCGTAGTGAGACCTGTGTGTTCATGCCGGGAGCTCAGTGTCCTACATGAGTCTTGTCTTCTCAGTCACTCTCTGCTGCTCCCTGTCACTGCGACAGGACTTTTCACTCCTAATTCGGCAGCCTCTAGGAGCTTTGAAAAGATCACGAAGGCTTCCTGGGATATTTTTCCAATGTCAGTTGAGTTTGTAAATGTTGGTGAAATTACTGACTCATCCATGGATTTTGTGAGGATATTTCTAAATCTGGTTCTGTTCTTTTCTGAGCTTTTCCTTCCCTCTGTGTTTAAATCCTGGGATTTTGAGCAGATACCTAACCTCTATTGCATCTCAATTTCATCTGTAAAGTGGAGGTGATTAGAGCACCTTTCTCATTGTTCTGGCAGGATTAAAAGAGATTATATGTGGAAAACACATAGAACAGTACTTCAGTTCAGTTCAGTCGCTCAGTCGTGTCCGACTCTTTGCAACCCCATGAACCACAGCACTCCAGGCCTCCCTGTCCATCACCAACTGTCGGAGTCCACCCTAACCCATGTCCATTGAGTTGGTGATGCCATCCAGCCATCTCATCCTGTCATCCCCTTCTCCTCCTGCCCTCAATCCTTGCCAGCATCAGGGTCTTCTCAAATGAGTCAGCTCTCCGCATCAGGTGGCCAAAGTATTGGAGTTTCAGCTTCAACATCAGTCCTTCCAATGAACACCCAGGACTGACCTCCTTTAGGATGGACTGGTTGGATCTCCTTGCAGTCCAAGGGACTCTCAAGAGTCTTCTCCAACACCACAGTTCAAAAGCATCAATTCTTTGGTGCTCAGTTTTCTTCACAGTCCAACTCTCACATCCATACATGACCACTGGAAAAACCAGCCTTGACTAGACAGACCTTTGCTGGCAAAGTAATGTCTCTGCTTTTGAATATGCTGTCTAGGTTGGTCAAAACTTTCCTTCCAAGGAGTAAGCGTCTTTTAATTTTAATCACTGCGTCACCATCTGCAGTGATTTTGGAACTCGGAAAAATAAAGAACAGTACTTGGCACATAGTTAAGTGCTAATAAATGATTATGAGTATTCTGATTACCTGTGGCTCTAAGTTACACTCTCACATCTGTCCTATCTTAAACCCTGGAATACTAGGAAAATAGGAAATGCCGGAAGACCTGGGTTTGAGTCCTGGTTCTTCCACTGACTTATTCTGTGACATTGGGTAAGTCATTTCTTCTTCCTGGGACTTGATTTGGTCATGGTAAAATGATGAGGGTGGATTAGATCAGGAATAACAGATATAGGAAGGGCATAGAGCTTCCAGATTTTCTCATTCATACAGCTCTCAAGGCAGTCATTGTGAATTGATTAGATGGTACCTGATTTGAAATCTGTTTTCTGTCCCTGAATTAGATGATATTCCAGCTCTGATTATCTAAAATCTTAAATAAAGGGGGTGCATGGAGCCTAATTTTCAGGTTCCACAAATAGTCCATCCCCTTCCCATGTAACTCTGCTTATTCAGTATGATACTAGATAAAAACTAACCTCCAAAAGGGACTCACTGTATCCCATTTAGCTGGGGATGAGCAGGTGCTTGCCTTACTGGATGCAGTATTTCTTAAACCTCAGTATTCTCTGCATAATATTCAAGGTAGTCTAGCTGAAGTTCCGGAAAAGGCAATGGCACCCCACTCCAGTACTCTTGCCTGGAGAATCCCATGGACGGAGGAGCCTGGTGGGCTGCAGTCCATGGGGTCGCTAGGAGTCAGACACGACTGAGCGACTTCACTTTCCCTTTTCACTTTCATACATTGGCGAAGGAAATGGCAACCCACTCCAGTGTTCTTGCCTGGAGAATCCCAGGGACGGGGGAGCCTGGTGCGCTGCCATCTCGGGGTTCGCGCAGTCGAGTCACATTTATAAATATTTGCATTTATAAGTCCTCTTTTAGGCAAATGTGGACAGGGATTGGCCTCTGGCCTGAAGGAGTTTATAACTTTATAGGTAGGATTGAGGCTGAAAAACCAGCACCAAGTTGTGTGCAATCAGCTGCTAAGTTTAAGACTAAAACATACATTATGAATCAAAGAGAAACACAGCATGGCAGACATAACGAATCAGTCACTGTAGTCTTTCCTAGTAAGCTCAATAATCCTTTTCTACATGGAGTTCCAGGCAGCCACTACCATAGGTCAGAGTTGGCATGTGTAGTAAAATCTATATGTCATTTGAGTAGTTGAAATATGTAAAGCTAGCTTCTGTAATGGATAAATCTCAAAGTCTCAGTGACTTTTTGTTTTTTAGTTGCTCAGTTGTGTCTGACTCTTTGCGATCCCATGTACTGTAACCCACCAGGCTCCTCTGTCCATGGGATTTTCCAGGGAAGAATAATGGAGTGGGTTGCCATTTCCTTCTCCAGGGCATCTTCCTGACCCATGGCTCATACCCGGGTCTCATGTCTCTTGCACCTCAGGTGAATTCTTTAGCACCAAGCCACTGGAGAAGCCCATAAAACCCAGTATTTACTTATAAAAATTAGTTGCATTCATGGAGAAAAAAACTCAAATTTTGTAAACTTCATGCAAAATGTTACTAGTTATTTCTTTTTTTGAGAAAAACAGATCAAACCAAAAAGTTCTCATTTTCATGATATCCTCTTACATAACAAATTATCAGACACATTTGTATATATGGTATACTATCTTCTTAGAATATTTTAAAATCTAACAATATAAGCACAATAGAAGTTTATTTCAAACTCACGTTGAATTGGTAGGGAAATCTGTTCCATACAATCATTCAGGGACCCAGGCTTCTTCCATCTTTGTGACTTGGCCATTCCTAGAGGCCTGTCGAGTCCTTCCCATTCAGCCATAGTTGGGGAAAAAGTGAGTGAGGACCATGTCTGAGAGTTCTGTATATGATAGGCCTGGGAAAGGCATCCACTACTGTGCTCACCTTTTATTGGCTAGAACCCAAGCACGTGACCACACCTGACTTCAAGGAAGGCTGGGAAAGACAACTGTGTGCCCAAGAGGGAGGGAAGAGATGCAGATATATTGGTGGGCTCTAGCAATTTCTGTCTTGAACCCTGGAATCACAGGAACTCCCTTCCAAAAGTGTGGAGTTGTCAGAGAGGGCTCTGAAAAAGATGTATATGATTTGAATTTGTCTAAAACAGTAGGGAAGGTCTTTCAGACAGGGTTAGAAGCAGGAATAAAGTGGGAACCATTTGGCCTTATAGGCTGAGATAGAAAGGAGACAAAATAGGCTTGACTAAAGGTTTGTGGGAGGAAATCCTGCATGGATGGGAACAAGTGATGGCGGATCCTTGAATGTGATGATAGTTCCTCTCTAAATGGCAGAAATTTGGGCAAGTGTTTTGTTGTCAGCAGAAGCTATGAAAAAGGCAGCAGTCAGTGGTCTGATTCTTTCAGCTTCTGTTTTTTTTCTTCTGGCCTTCCTTCAGTGACCTATTTAAAAACACCACCCTTTCTCAAGTTTCCTCAAAACCCTTTCTTTAATGGTGTAAAGAGAATTCCCAATGAGAAGAAAGTGAGTGGGGAGAGCTGGGAGCACTAGTTCTTAGCCCCATTTTGCAAATTTCCCTACTTGCATTTATTATCATGCACTAATTATGCACAGAGAGTCTTGCCCTTTGTGGGTTCGCATTAATTTAGATTGCTTTTGAAAAGCAATCAAGGAGGGAATTAAGTGATCATACATCAAAGGAAAAAAAAAAAAGACATGGCACCAAAGAGATGGGATGTGCTTCGCTGTAACTGGCCATGTCAGGCTGCTGTGAGCTTTCCTCTAAGCCCAGGGGATATTGACAGGTGCATCTCAGCTCTCTTGGGACCTCTGTGGGCCCGTTTGTCACACTTTTGGTCAGTATCTCCGTGGATCAGATTACAGAGGAGGCAAGAGTTGTAGAGAGATGATCACTGGGCTGAGACAAGACTCGGTCCTTTTCTGAGCCTCGGTTTTCTCATCTGTAAAATGAAAAGGTAGATTAGTGATCTTTCAGGTTCCTCCCTCTAGGTCTGCAACTCTCTGCCAAAGTTTTTTTGAAGACTTAATAGTTATGCGACATTACAGATGGACATACTAGCTACCTGCTCCTATTCCACAAGGTTTTACTTGTTCAGTCTTTTCCTGGGCATTAATAGGAAAAGGAAAGTGAATTAATATTTCGGTTTCTCTTTCCTGCTTCAGTTATTCAGTGACCTTGATCTAGGCTAGGGATTTCTCAGCAGTTTGTTTTTTCATTTGGGAGGTCTTTGAACACCTGTGTTTGTAAAGTGTAATATACATACAGATAAGCACGTTTAATAAGCATACAGTGTGACCCTTTATGATCATTTTATTATGTCCTCTTTCCCCTCCCTCGACCGACTTTTAATTTGGGATGGACACTGAAAGAGATTGGAACAGGAGTCCCATCGATTGGTTCCATAGGCACCTGGCAGGGAGTTGTTTGCTAATCTCCATTATGGTTAATGCGAAGATTTGCAAGTGTTCTGAAGGCTTCACTGATTGGTATAAGCCTCATCTCACACACGCTTGGATGAGATTTCCAGGGAGCAGACATCCAGTGAAATGAGACAGAGGCCCTGTCTGAAGAGGGTGGCAAAGGAAAAGGAGACCCAAGGAGGAGAGTGAGGTGGAATGGAGCACATGCTGGGAGAAGGAGCAACAGAGAGAAAGAAGCAGCAGAGCCCAGGTTCATATGAACCATGGAGTGGAGGTGGGGCTCACGGAGGGCGGTGTGTTCTGCAAGGAAGAGAGAGGGTGAGGAGGACCAGGGCTGAGACAGCCCACTGGATTTGGGATTAGGAGGGTGGTGAAATGATACTTCTTTGAAGAGGTGAAAGGGAGGTGATGTGTGGAGAGAAAAATGGATGAGAGGCGCTTGGCATCGAGTTTGTGTGTGTGCTGGTGTGGTTCTCCCCCTAATTACCTCTCATCTACCCTCAATTACTGGATGACAATGATTAAATCCTGCCAAGCCCCTTCCTCAGTTAATCTACCAACTGGCACTTTGCTTCCACATTTTATCTGGGAAGCACATTGCCTTTTAGAGAGATTGCCATTAAAGCTCTTTTCATTGAAGAAAAAGTAAGAAACAGGGAGAATTTAGTACCCACTGCCTGTAGAAAGGTCTAATTAACCTTGCTCTGGGGCTGTCCACATGACAAGCTGCTCCTCTGTGGAATAACAGATGCCCCCAATGTTTATTCAAGAGCCGCTTATCGATTGGGCTGACTCAAATTGAGTAGATTTCAATACTCAGAAATATCATCTACTTTGGGCTACCTAAGGACACAGCACACATTTAGCTGGGGTTCCTGCTTTCCCCACATATTTCGCTGAGGTTGTCCAAAGAACAGCTTCCTTAACAATAAGATGGGATAAGTGATACTTAAGTTTGCAGAGTTATATGAGGATTAAATGAGATTTTCTAGCTCACAAATTTAGTGTCATCTCTGGCATGTAGCAGGCATTTGATAAGAGGTGGTATTGATGATGCTACAAGCAAGCATTTATTGAGTGTCCCAGGTGCTGTTCTGGAATGAATAATATAGGACTCCTGTTCTTAAGGAGCTGGCAGTGCAGCAATACAGAGAGAGTCATATAAATAATACTCAGGACATGATCACAAGGCAGTGTGATAAACATTGTAATAGAGGGGCATTCTGAGTTCTGTTAGAACACAGAGATGGGGCAATGGATTCTCTCTGGGAAAGACAGACAGGGCTTCCCTAGAGTAGGAGTCTCTCAAGTTAGACCTTGAAAACAAGAGCAGAGAAGAGACATTCCTTGCAGAGGACACTGCCAGTCCAAGGGCAGTGAGGATGGAGACAGCTTGGTGCTCTTTAAGGAAGCATCCGCTGGTGTGGTGTGGCATGAGTGAAACAGACTTGGTGACTGTTTGCGCTAGCCCCAGCATTTGAGGGGTGACGAGGCTGGAGAATGAGGTGCTGTCTGGTGTGGTTGGAAAGTGGAGGGCTCTCAGCACTCTGCCTCCCTGAACCCTGTGTGCTGGCCCACTCCCTGCTCCTCCATCTAATCCTCCTGGGAGCCTTTCGGGAAGGAGAGGATGGGACAGAGCTGACTCATACCTTCTATCTGGTATGGGTCTTTTTGGAGCTGGGTAAAGGCTCTTGGGAGGAGAGATGCAAAGGTAAGGAGCCAAGCCAAAAGGAATAAGCTCCCTCTTCTAATCTCTCCTGCAGAGCGAGTAGCTCCCTCTTTACTGTTTGTTCCTATTTGTTAGACCCTTGGTCTCCACATGTCTTTTACATTGTAGCCAAGTCCTCACTGAACTTTCAGGGGCTCTACCTAGCTCCCACCTAGACCACCACAGGTGGTCCCCAACAGGGCAGGATCTGCGCCTGCATGTCTAGTAAGAAGAAGACCGTCAACGACAGCGTCCATTTATCAAGGAGGTCTTTCAGGTACTGGGAGATTTACATGTTTGACTGATTCAGTCCTCATGTTAAGACTTTTAGGCAAATTTATCCCCTTTCAAGAAACTGAGGCTCAAAGAATTTAAAATTCAGTGTTGAAGGTCACACAGCTAGTAACTGTTGCAGTGCAAATTAAAGTGAAGTCTCATGCAAAGTCTGTATTTTTAATTCCTGTGCTATGCTGAGAAGTAAATCATTCCAATTTGTCAATATTGGTCTTTGTTAAAAGCCAGAGCTCAGCAGTGCATTACCACGTTTCTTCCTCACCTCAGCTACAGCATCACTTTGCTTATAATCTCTGTACGTGAATTAATTGATTGACTGAACTGGGGATAGGGCTGGAGATTCAGGGGCTGCACCACCTGGGTACCTGGACTAGTGTCCTTTCCTTCCTTGCCCCGGGAGTGGATGGAAACATCTGCAGAGAATGTTTTTCAAACAGCTCCGAAAGCAGTCTGCTGAGCAACAAAGAGCCTTTCAGAGCACAGCTCCTGAGGTGAGGGGCTCAAAGGGGTGTGGGCCTTGCAGACTGAGAGCAGAGCAGGAGGGCCTGGAGTTGCCACTGCCTAAGCCTTGCTAAAGAGCGTTGAATTTCATCTCGGGGCACCGCTGTGGGGCTGAGGGGCCAGGGCTGGGACTGGGGGTGAAGGCCCATGAGAGGGACAAGGTCATTAAGGAACATTACAGCGTGTGTGTGTGTGTGTGTGTGTGTGTGTGTGTGTGTGATGTGGAAAGGCATTCAAAACTAGTTTCCCAGGGAAATATATGTTTTTAATGAAGAATAGTTTTAAACTATAAAAGTAAAAATTCAAATATACAATAAAAATTCAAATATCAAAACCTATAGACTTCTAAATAAAGCACTGAAAGCTCTTGACACCCACCCTACATCCTCACTGTTAACATTGTCGACGTATCTCCCAGACTACTGTGTGTGTGTGTGTGTGTGTACTGTTTTAGACACATAATTAAATGTTTGTGTACTAGATATGTAACTGGAGTGGCTAAGTTTTGTTGAATGCTTACTATGTGCTAGGATTGATAGTAAGTGTGAGGTGGTTCTTTATTTTCATGACCTCATTTCATTCTTCTATTTCTGTGAAGTGTGGGTGTCATGATGCCCATTCACAAGGTGGGGGAAGTGGGACTTGGTGAGGTCCCTGGGGCAAGTGGGGGTGGGTGAGTGAAAATATGACTGCAGGGTGCGTATGTGTCCCCGCTGGTCGTGTTCACGTTGTTTCTTGGCCCCTTCACCATCTTCTCCTCCTCTTCCAGTTCTTCTGATAAGAAGACATGCTTTAGCATAAGGATTGATCATCACTCATCAACTGGATGAGTTTGGTAGGCAGGATAATGCCTCCTCTGCGAAAGGGCCCTGGTTCCCCAGGAGCCTGTGTTACTCACATGGCAAAATTACTTTGCACATGTCATTATGGTTAAGATCCTTGCATTAGTTTCTCAGAGCTGCACCAAAAAAGCACCAAAAAAAAAAAATGAATGGCTTAAAAGAACAAAGATTTATTGGCTCACAGTCCTGGAGGCTAGAAGTTGGAAATCAAAGCCTTGGCAGGGCTGTGCTCTCTCTGCCAACTTTAGGAGAGGATCCTTCCTTGCCTCTTCTGGCTTCTGGTGTTTGCCAGCAATCCATGGCGTTCCTGGGCTTGTAGACACAGCACCCCGGTCACATGGCTGTCTGCACCCATGTGTCTTTACATTGTCTTACCCCTGTGTATGTCTGTCTCTGTGTCCAAATTTCCCCTTTTCACAAGGACACCAGTCAACTTGGATCAGGATCTACCCAAATACCTCACTTTAACTTGACTACTTCAGTAAGACCCTATTTCTACTTAAAGTCACATTCTGGGATATTTGGGGCTTAGGACTTCAACATATCTTTTTTTGGAGGCACAATATAACCCATAAAAAATGGAGATTATCATGTAGTATCTGGGGAGCCCAGTCTAATCACATGAGCCCTTAAAAGCTGAGAGCTATCTTTGGCTGTGGGCAGAAGAGAGGTGCCCAGAGGGGAAGTTAGAAAGATATGACCCACTGCACCACCCCTGGCTCTGAGACATAGGGGCCTGTGCAAGGGCAAAGACTAGATGACAAAGACTAGGCTCCCCAGTTGACAGCCAGCCAGGAAATGATGACCTCAAACCTACAACCACAAAGAACTAGATTCTGCCACAGTCACAATCCAAAAGGAGATGGATTCTTCCCAGAATCTTCCCATAAGAGCCCAGCCAGCCAATACTTTGACTTCAGTCTTGTGAGACTCTAAGCAAGAAGAAAGACAGCTGGGTCAACCTGGACTTCTGAGCCTCAGAGCTCTGAGATAATAAATCTGTGCTTATTAAGTTGCTGAGTTAGTAGGAATCTGTTCTAGCAGTAATAGAAAAGGAATAGTTACCTTCCCATTTCCCTGGCCCTTCAGTGCCTTAAGGCAAAGACTTGGTGATAGAAATTCTTGGGACCTCATGTTTACTTTCTTGAGTCTGTGAATAATACTGTCACCCCATTCAGAATGTGTTATTTCCCAGTGAATTCCTCACAAAATTTCACTTGCTTCTCCCAGGAGACCTGTGAGATGTAGGGATATTATTCTCCCCCTTTACAAGGCAGGAAACCATGTGATTTAATAAAGGAAGTGATTTGCTCAAGGCCTCACAGAATTGGGATTGCAAGCCAGGTTTCCTCTTCCAAATCACAGGCGCTTTTTGCCACAGCCCATGGCTGATTCTGTTTTCCCAAACACCTGATGTCTGGACCCAGTTACAGCTGTCTGATGGCCTGAGCCCTGTGTGAGAGCGTGAGCTTCCTTTTGGTGAGAAATGGTCAAGCAGAAGCTGGTGGACGATTTACTTGGGATGCTGAGGAAGGGATCCCTGCTACCTGTGGAAGGATACTGGGAGGTGCCTCCTGATGCCCTTTTCAATTCAGGATCTCAAGTGGGGGGTGGGATAAGCTTCTGGTGCCGCAGTTCAGATGAGAGAAAGCTCCCTGGAACTTGTCTTGGCCTGGAGAAGATCTGTGGAGGAGGCTGATCTGCGCTAGGACTTGGAGGGGATGGCTGTGTTTAGATTTCTGGCGTGATTGCAGGGCATGCCTCTTGCCCATGGCTTCTGATTCCAGTTCCTTTGATGAAACTTTCAGGCAAGAACTTGGTCAGACCTGAAGTGAGCGGACCTCATGCCCTTTGGCCGCCCTCCCCACCCAAGTCCATCGTGGTGGCTGAGGGTACACCCTGCGGTTGCACCCAAAAGAACAGTGGTGGGAGAGCAGGGGGGTAAGGGAAACACAGGCGGAGAATAACTTCCTGCCCAGCCTGGCTTCCTGTGGCTTCCCTGCTAACCCTCTATAACTCTTATTAACTCTCTTTGTCTTTCTGTGGGTGGGAACCAGATAGCCTGTCTTTTGAGGGCAGCTGCCCTCCTATTAAAGGCTCCTTAGCAATCTTCCACTTGTGCTTCTTGAACCTGGGGCATCCCTTCCTCAGTCTTGTCCCCTGCATGGCTGAGGTGACATAGAGTATACCTTCCCCAAGCCTGAACTCCCTGGATCTGGAAAGCTCCTTCTCAAGAGTCCTTCCTCCTGCCCTTTGGAGCGCCCTTCAGTTTAAGAGGTCTTTCTAACCCCCGTGCCACACACCATGGGGATGGCTGGAAATGATGGCCTCACAGGCTTCAGTCCAGGAGGCAGCCCAGGGATGTGGACAAAAATGGGTATTTATTAAGCACCTCCTGTGTGCCTGCAGAGAAGGAAATGGCACCCCACTCCAGTACTCTTGCCAGGAAACTCCCATGGATGGAGGAGCCTGGTAGGCTGCAGTCCATGGGGTCGCTAAGGATCAGACACGACTAAGTGACTTCACTTGAACTTTTCACTTTCATGCATTGGAGAAGGAAATGGCAACCCCCTCCAGTGTTCTTGCCTGGAGAATCCCAGGGACGGGGGAGCCTGGTGGGCTACTGTCTATGGGGTCGCACAGAGTTGGACACGACTGAAGTGACTTAGCAGCAGCAGCAGCAGCAGTGTGCCTGGCCCTGTGCTAGGACTCAGGGGCATAGCACTGAAGAGCAGAGGACCATGTCCCAGCCTTTGTGCCACCCCTGCTGGTGACCCTGAGCTTGTCACCTCACCTATGTGTCTCAGTCACATCTTACACTGACTGACTACAACACTTTGTAGGCGTGTTGTAAATTATAAGCTCTATGAAGGGAGTACTGCTAATTCTTATCCCCTCACTTCATTCTTTCAGTTACTTGGTGAGGTAGGCGCAGCAGCAGTTCTTATACCCATTTTACAGGTGAGAAATCAAGGCCTCCCAGGGGTTTAAGAGCAGGAACAGGAACAGGAACTAAATATTCAGCTACTTAGCTGTGGCTTGATTCTGTTTTACTGTGTACTGTTGCCCAGGAGTTTGCCGGTGATAGTGTTTCGTGACATTTTCAACAGCACAGTCTTCATAACCTCACATTCGTCAACTGCTTGCTATCTGTCAAATTTTGAGCTAAATCCTTTACATGCCTATTGTTAGTCCCACTTTCCTGATAAGAAAATTGAGGCTCAGTGAGGATAAGTCATTTTCCCAAGGTCACTTTTCTATGAAGAGGCAGAGTCAAGGTTCAAAACTCAGATGTGTCTAACCCCAGAGTCTGGACTTGTAACCTCTATGCTATTGGTTATCCAGCTGATCATATCAACCTGGCATGCCCAAAATAACCAGAAGTTATACAAGATAGTAGGAAGAGGGTAGATTGGCAGTAATCACAACCCTCCTCACCACTCCCGAGAGGTATACCCCATGCAGTGGAGACTGTGGGCATCAGGAGGGATGGCTTCCTGAAGCTGAGATTTATTGGGAAAGTGCATCTTGAACAATGGGCAGGATTGGAAGCTCAGAAGAGCAGAGGCTGCTATGGATAGAGGGCTTGGGGAAGGAAGGAAGACGAGGAGGAAATTCTGGCTGGTGGGTGCATTTGGGGGAGCAGTAGAGATAAGATGGGCTTTACCTGCAGCAAAGGAGCTGAAGTTTGTTCCAGCAGCTGCAGGCTGCCCACGCCATAGCCACCGAAGGAAATTAATACCCAGAGATGTTTCTGGGTCTGGGGAGGAACAAAGATCATACCCTTTTTGTTATTTCTCAGTCTGGGCCTTGAAACTAGAGAAGACGAGGAACAGAGCTGCTTTCTCCTACAGTCAGGGAGGAGGAAGAAAAGTGGAGGGGACCCAGGCCTAGGGAGGGGTCAGGAGACCCAGGCATCCAGCGCTGATTCTGTGAGTCTAGAAACTCACATGCTGCACCCTGTGTAGCACTGTGAAGTTGGAATATAGATTCCTCTCTGGGCCTCAGTTTTCTAAACTGTGACTCAAGAGATGTATCAGTAAGAATCACTGGTTGCAAGTGACAGAAACAATATTCCAACTCATGTGATTGGAAAGTCCAGGAATAGTTCTGATTCTAGGGATGGTTGGATCTGGAGGTTCAGATGGTATCATCAGCTGTATCTGTCTCCATCTTTTGCTCTCTTCTCCACTCAGATGCCTTGGGTCACAGGCAGGCTCACCCTTCAGGATCTCAAGGTGACTGCCAGAATCCCCAGGCTTATCTTCTACAGACCTTGCAACTCACAATAGGAAACCATCTGTCAGAAGTTTCTGCAGAAGCCTTCTAGGGCAGACTCATTGGTCTGTGTGGTCTTGTGGCCAGGATGCCTGCCTCTTAAGTTGCCAGACAGGGTCACATGATCTCCCCTGGAGTTGAAGATAGTGTTAGTCCCACAGAAATCACATGGAGGGAGAATGGGAGGGGATGATTTCCCCAGAGGAACATAGAAGGGCTGATCCCAGAAGACGGGGGGATGAATGTCAGGCAGGCAAAAACTGCAGAAGCCCTCCTCAGCGTCCACGGGCTGACCTGCCTGTGTCAGAATGAAGCTGCTGACAACAGGAGCCCTCTGAACTGTGTTAGGGTCATGGACCCCTTTGAGACTACCGTGGAAGCCGTGACACGTGCCCCCCACCCCAGAAAGACGCACAGGACTCCATAGCCTAGACTCAGAAGTGCTGCCTGTTTGGTCTCTCCTGCCTCCCCGAGACACCCAGTTGGCTACTCTGGCCTCTTGCTGCTCCTTGTTCTCACCATGTGGCTTCCCTCCAAAGGGCTTTGGACTCGCTGTTCCCTCTGAGTTAATGTTACCCCTGTGTCTGTTTGCACTGCATCATAAACCTGTCCTTGGTACCTAATTCAAGAGCAGTTTAAAATTGTTTGTGTGGTTATTTGGCTAATATCTGTCTATTCCAGCAGAATGGAGACTCTGTGGAGGAGGGCGCTGGTTTTGTTTCCCTTTATATCTGTAGTACCCGGTAGAGTGTCTGGCATGTAGTTGATGCTTATTAGTAGACAGATTAATATTTACCTTTAAAGATGTGATTTTTTCTGAGTGGTCTTAGTGGCATACACCCTCCTAAAGTCAGTCTCTGAACGTCAGATTAAAGAATCTAAAGATAAAAAATGGAAAAATGAAGGCATTGGACAGTCAGCTCACATTAAAGCAGGGCCTTGCAAATGAGGACCTCCCCCTTACCTGGGCCAGATTTCCTGATAATCTAGGTGCCACTGACTTAAGTTGATGTGTTCTAAGTGGAGTGCCGTGGATGATTAGTTTGGGTGAAACTGTGGTCAAATATTAAAAAATTTGGGGAAGACTGTCTCATCTGATATATCCTCCTCCTCTTGGAGAGTTACAACATACATTAATAATAGTAATATATTTAAAATTATCATTAGTGTAACTATCATTTATCAAGGACTTGCTGTGTGTTAGGTCCCTTACTGGGTCCTTCATACATATTTTCACATGTAATCTCATTATGTTGTTGTTGTTGTTTAGTCGGTAAGTTGTGTCTGACTGTTTGTGGCCCCATGGACCATGGGATTCCTCAGGCAAGAATACTGGAGTGGGTTGCCATTTCCTCCTCCAGATAATCTTCCCAACCCAAGGACCAAACCTGTGTCTCCCGCATTGGGAGGTGGATTCTTTACTGCTAAGCCACCATAATCTTATGCAATAGATGCCCTCATCACCCCGTGTTACAGAAGAGAAAAGAATGCTTGCATGGCTTAAGAATCCCAGATTATCTTCTAGGAAGTGGTAGATATGGAACTCAAATCCCAGTGATCTGATAGGTGTCCAGTCTTCTTAATCACTGAAGACATGAAAAGTCCTATGGGGGAAGTACTTTACCTTTGAAGAAAAGTTATGACCAACCTAGATAGTATATTCAAAAGCAGAGATATTACTTTGCCGTCTAAGGTCCGTCTAGTCAAGGCTATGGTTTTTCCTGTGGTCATGTATGGATGTGAGAGTTGGACTGTGAAGAAGGCTGAGTGCCGAAGAATTGATGCTTTTGAACTGTGGTGTTGGGGAAGACTCTTGAAAGTCCCTTGGACTGCAAGGAGATCCAACCAGTCCATTCTGAAGGAGATCAACCCTGGGATTTCTTTGGAAGGAATGATGCTAAAGCTGAAACTCCAGTACTTTGACCACCTCATGCGAAGAGTTGACTCATTGGAAAAGGCTCTGATGCTGGGAGGGATTGGGGGCAGGAGGAGAAGGGGACGACAGAGGATGAGATGGCTGGATGGCATCACGGACTCGATGGACGTGAGTCTGAGTGAACTCCGGGAGTTGGTGATGGACAGGGAGGCCTGGCGTGCTGCGATTCATGGGGTCGCAAAGAGTCTGACATGACTGAGCGACTGAACTGAACTGAACTGAATCTGTATATATTGATAATGGAACCCCTTTTCTCTGCAAACACTCAGAAGATCTCAAGGACTACACCTGTAATCTGGGACATGCTGGTGAAGTCTTAATCCGTGTGGAGTAGCACTGAGACCAGAAGAGTGTACCTGGCACAGACTCAATTCCACAAATATTCCCAGTGTACCCCTTGTGCCAGGGTTGGTGCCTGTGGGCACACAGCCACATCCGCATTGCCCAGAGCCTGCTCCTGGGCTGCCCCACCAGGAGCCTGGCTCTGGGACTTCCTTGGACCATTCAGCTGTGTCTTCTCTCAGTGAGAACGTCCCGAGTCACGTCCATGAGTTAGTTCACTGCTAAACACACGTTCATTCTGTAAATGTTTAGTGAAGACCTTCTGTGCTCCAGGACCTGTGTTGGGGATTGGGGATCCACAGGCAAATAAAATAGTGACTCCTTTTCCCAGGACATCCATTATCTAGTGCGGGAGACAGATCAATGCATAGGAAATCATAAAAAGTGTACAAGATAGACTGAGAAATGCTGTGTAAATTCTGAGATAAAAGCAATTTAAAAAATTGACTAAAATTAATTTTGGTTTGGGATTTAAGCTCATGCCTAAATGGTATTGAAACATCTGGACAAGTTCAGATGTTTGGCTGACACCAGTGAGCAGCCATGTGTTCTGAAGCACCCAGGGGATTCCTGCCCACCTGCCCCACAGGGTGGGGAGGGACGTGGAAATGAGTTGCTGGCTTAACACATGTCCTCAGGCTCTTATGCCAGCCACGCTTGGGCAGCAGACGTCCATGTGCACAGAATGCCATCTCCCACTGCCCCTGCCCACTGTCCCCCAGCCCACAGAAGGAAGCCTTACTGGTGTCCGGTGTTGCCAGATCACTCCCATGTCCCCAGATGACTCACCTGAGTCCCCAGGGACAAGCATAGGTTGTTTTTTCATTTCATTGGCCTGGGGTTCCTCATCCACCAAATGGGAGATTCCTCCTCAGGAAGTGGCCTGAAGGATGGGGAGATGGGGGGCGGGGAGCCGGGCAGGTCCACACAGAATGTGTGAAGCTGCTGAAGGGTGACAGGTGGCAAGTTGGAGGAGTTGAAAGAAGTTCAGTCTTTACAATGTCACTTGGTTGTACCTTCCTCTGGTGAGCATCCTGGTACCTCCAGGACTTGTTTATTTCTTCTCCCCCATCACTTTCTCCACCTGGGACTATTCCAGTGCACTCAAACTGCCCCTTTGCTCAGCTGTTTCTCCTCTTGGTCAGTAAGATGCTTGATGCAGGAACTATTGTTCATTGCCTTGGATATCCTGGTAGATGTCAGTGACTCTCCAACAGACACTCCCCTGGAGGGGTCAGTTGTTTCACTGGCAGTGTCCCCAGACCATCTAAACAAGGAGCCCCCCCTCCCCCCATCATCTGGGGCCTGTCAGCTGGGCAGGGGACAAGCGTGCGCACATTGACTCAGCATGGAAGCTCTCCCTCTGGCTCTCCCCTACCTCGATGTGCTTCACATTCTCCAGTACCAGTGTGTGGGGCTGGCTGTGTCGGCAGGCAGAAGCTTTCCTGCGCTGTGGCCTCCTCAGCAGGGAGTGTGGGAAGCATTCTGCCAGAGCCGGGCCAGATGTGGCCAAACCTCGCCAGCGGCATTTGCCCCGGCCCACAGACGTCCAGCCTCACTGCACCAGCCTGGCCAACTCGGCCTGGCCACAGTGTACAGCATTCAGGGGTTGGTGGCCGGGAACCAGGCCCCGCCACCTCTCCTGTTGGCCTTGGTAGCTTCCCAGCTTCCTCTCACATGACTTCTGTCTCTGTTTACTTTGGTCTCTGGCCTCCCTGCCTGCAGCGTCCCTGTGCCACCTCCAGTCTAATCTGTTGCACTAGACGAAGCCCCTGCACTGGGCCCTTCCTGGTGGCCTCATTCCAGAGCGTGTGCTGTCTTTGGCTTGCCCTCTCAGCCCACACTCCCCACCCCACCCCTAGTGCTCTCTACCACTGTGAAGGAGGATCAGTGTACTTTTTCATGTGAAACCCATGATGTTGTATCTGGGGCTCCTCCATCAAGTGCCCAGGAAGGAACCAACTCCTGTGGGGTTGATCTTGAAGTCACGGGATGAACATTCCATAGCAGCCTAGCCCAGAGCTTGACTGAAAACAGATGAGTGGATAGACACAGGCGGAGGCAGACATGAGCTGGGTATGCAGGCTCTGAGAGCCCTAGAGAGTTGGGGAAGATGTTTGTTATGGGTTGAATCATGTCCTTCCAAAAGACACTGAAGTTCTGAGCCCTCAAGAACTGTGACTGCGACCTGATTTGGGTATAGGGTCTTTGCAGAGATCAAGCTAAGATGAGGTCATTAGGGTGGCCCGCATCCAGTATTTCTAGATCCTTATAAAAAGGGGAAATTTGGACACAGACAGACAGACAGACAGACACACACACACACACACACACACACACACACACACACACGGAGGGTGCCATGTGAAGACGAGGGCAGAGAAGGGAAGATGCATGTGCAGACCAAGGAGTGCCAAAGGTCACCAGCAAATCTCCACAAACTGGGGGACAGGCTCTCTCCGAGCCCTCGGAAGGAACCAGCCCTGAGCGATGCCGCGATCTTGGACTTCCAGCCTCCAGAACAGAGGCAAGACATTTCTATTGTTTAAGCTGTGCAGCTCGTGGCACTTTCATATGGCAGCCCCAGGAAACGAATATTGATTACCTTCTGAGCCTCTCACCTCTGATTATGGTCAGGATGCTCTGACTATCAAGTTTGTTTCCATCTTACTTAGTTTGAACATATGGAGGCTACTCTGAAGTATCTGGGCAGAGTGTAATAATATAATTATGTTATATTATACTATAATATTATAATAATAAATATAATAATATATAATAATAATAAAAGCTTTTAATAAGACTCTAATGAGAATTCTTAATAAGATTCTAATAAGGAACTTTTTAATATCCTTCCAGCCAGTGTAGAGCTGGGCAAAGGATAAAACAACCCATAATCCCACATATACTTTTACAGGGCTTTCCAGTCTATGAAAAGCTTTCTTATTTATTAGCCCGTTTGACCGTCAGAGTGGCCCTGTGAGGTTGGCACTGTGAGCACTCCCATTTTGGAGAGGAGAGAATTGAGGCTCGCAGATGGTCCATAACTGTCTTAAGCGGCAGAGCTGGGTTTAAATGTCAGCTTTCTGACTTGACTCTCGTGTTCTTTCCATGCCCTCACAGCTGCCCCTGAACTTGGAGCAGATGGGACAGTTCAAGGGCAGCTGAGCCCTTGCCTGGAGGCCCAAGGATCAACACAGTCTTTTGATCCTCTTTCAAGACCAAGAAAGAGGGGACATGAGCCTGCCAGGACATTACTGGGATCTCATGGGACTTTGTGGTGACCACAGGGGGTTGGTTCTTGGGGTTCTGCTGGAGAAAGGTCCCACTGTGAGAGTGGGCCCTGCTGGGTCATTTACAGCACACGGCAGGTGAGGAGAGGCTCCAGGTGGGAGCTGGCTGCCCGGGCGTGGGATTGCCTCTCATCGCATGGTGAGGGGTCCCCTTCCATGTCTCACGGGCTCCTAGCAACCTGGAATGCAAAGACTCTGTGTGGTCCCAGGATACTTGGCAGCTCTCTCGGGACTTTGAAAGTGCCAATTACTCTCTAATACGTGAAGAGCCTGGGGGAGAGGAATGGCTGTAAAGCGTGGGTCTGAGGCCTGTGTTCAAGCCTCCGCACAGTGTGACCCCAGGCAAGTCTCCTTTGACCTCGCTGCCCTGCAGGGCCCACACTTGTGAAGCAGCTGGAGCAGAGCGTCCATTGGCAGAGGCGAGGAGGCAAGGACAAATACGAGCTCTTCCTAATGTTGACCTCAGTGTTGCTCACAGCAAGGAGAACAGAGAACGGCCTGGAGTGTTTGGGGCAAAGACCATAAGTGCTTTTTCCTGTGAGGGGCCACTGGCTGCTTCCTGACCAGCAGTCCTGCCCTGCTCCTCTGCCTCTCTTGTTGTGTCTGGGTGTGACTCACATTCTTCTGCAGTTTTTTGGCCTGTTCAGAACACTCTTCTGGTTTCTATCACCAGAGAGTTTCTTTCCACTCTGTCTTCCTCACCCCCTCCCACCACTGCCACACAGCTCTGAGGTTGTCATGTGAGTGTTTTCCATGTAAAAAACTCTGGAAAACCCATTCAAGCCAAACAGAAAGATGATACCACTGAGTCTGAAGTTGATGGAGCTGGTTGTACTGCCCTGGCACGGGGCTTCTGCGGGTTGTGGAACTCTCCAGCGGGTGAGACTGAGGGGCTGTTTGTTCTAAAACCTCTGTTGGCGCGTCCACCCCACGGGCCAGTGCTGTTTCAGTGCAGTGATTAAAACCCTCTGTCCTTTCTTCAGTGCTTCCTATGGGTCTGTCACCGTGTGGGGTGCTTTACATATATTAAATCCTTCTTTTATTCCTCTTGAACATCAAACACCTGACTGTGAAGTCCAGGTTCTAAGCAATTCTGGTGTAACCTCCTGTTTGAAGAAACTCTCACCCAGTCCGTTCATCCTGCAGGTGGAGTGACTGAGGCTTGGCAAGGGGGGATGGTGACTTCCTGGAAGGACGGACTGGACCCCAGGTGCCCTGACTTCTAGGGCATCTCCTCTGCCCCTTCCTCCCCTACTAGGAGCAGCCCAGTGAGTACCTGCAGGAGCCCTCATTGAGTCATGCTCTTGCGGTTACATCCCAGGTGTTTGTTAAACTCGAGAAAGGTGCTATTGGTTAATCCACGCCATTGTCTGCTTCAAAAGGCTTTGGCCTAATTAGCCCAAAGCAGAGCTACTTTGAGTTTCAAAATCAAGTGTCTGGACTCATAAGTTTTTCACCCTGAGGGAGTTGTTTGCTCTGCTACCAAGCACCTGAGCTCAGCAAAAATCCTAATTAGTAGTTAATAGTGTGGAAACGTCTCACCATTCTCTGAATATGTAATGACATGTAACACCTCATTTCATTTGTATGTACTGTTCTCAAAGCCTTTCGTGTTCTCCCTCCTGACCCCAGCCTCCTTTCATTCTCTGCCTGGTGAACTCCTACTCATCCTTCAAGAACAGCTTCTTGATTCCTGTCCTACTGCTCTTCTCTCCAGCGCTGGTCATAAATAGTTGTAATATTTCTACAATCTCCCACTAGATGGTAAACTCCATGAGGGCCTGAACAATGTCTTATACACAGTCAGTTCAGTTCAGTTCATTTCAGTCGCTCTCTCTCGGTTGGTCATAACTTTTCTTCCAAGGAGCAAGTGTCTTTTAATTTCATTTCTGCAGTCACCATCTGCAGTGATTTTGGAGCCCAAGAAAATAAGGTCTGTCATTGTTTCCACTGTTTCCCATCTATTTTCCATGAAGTGATGGGACTGGATGACGTGATCTTCGTGTTTTGAATGTTGAGTTTTAAGCCAGCTTTTTCACTCTCCTCTTTCACTTTCATCAAGTTGGTCTTTAGTTCCTCTTCACTTTTTGCCATAAGGGTGGTATCATCTGCATATCTGAGGTTATTGATATTTCTCCCAGCAATCTTGATTCCAGCTTGTGCTTCATCCAGCCTGGCATTTCAAATGATGTACTCTTAATATAAGTTAAATAAGCAGGGTGACAATATACAGCCTTGACGTACTCCTTTCTCAATTTGGAACCAGTCTGTTATTCCATGTCCAGTTCTAACTGTTGCTTCTTGGCCTGTATACAGATTTCTTAGGAGGCAGATCAGGTGGTCTGGTCTTCCCATCTCGTGAAGAATTTTCCACAGTTTGTCGTGACCCACACAGTCAAAGTATGTAGTGTAGTCAATGAAGCAGAAGGAGATGTTCTGAAATTCTCTTGCTTTTCTCCATGATCCAGTGGGTGTTGGCAATTTGATCTCTGACTCCTCTGTCTTTTCTAAATCCAACTTGTACGTCTGGAAGTTCTCGGTTCACATACTGTTGAGGCCTAGCTTGGAGAATTTTGAACATTACTTTCCTAGCGTGTGAGATAAGTACAATTGTGCGGTAGTTTGAACATTCTTTGGCATTGCCTTTCTTTGGGATTGGAATGAAAACTAACTTTTTTCCAGTCCTGTGGCCACTGCTGAGTTTTCCAAATTTCTTGGCATATACACAATAATAGTATTTAAATATATAAGTGCTTTCTTGCAGCCAGGTTCTGTGCTAACACTTTCCTTGCATTATCTCATTTTGTCCTTCATGACATTATCTGGTAGACACCACTACCTGTCCTAATTCCGAGATTCATAGAGAGGCTTGGAAGCTTGCCCAGGGTTACACAGTAGGCAGCTGAGTCAGGATTCAAGTCAGTGCTCTCATGTACAGTTGTGGCTGAGCACTGCCCAAGGGCATCAAGGGGAGGGGCCAGTTGAGACTGAAATCTTTCTGTCTCCCTGATGCAGAGCTGTAAATGTTGGGAGGAAGGGGCACACAGGCACTCTGGGGTGTGGTTCCAGAGTTTGGGCTCTTAATCACTGAGCCATTGCAGGAATATAAACATGTATATTCATATTGTTAGTCTCTGGTACAGAATAGGAGCCCAAATGTAAATGAAAGGGAGATTATGAACCAGTAGGGTTTTCCTTTTTCTTCCTTCCCTTTTTACTGCAGGAAGTCATCACGTGACAGGTTACGTGGTTTAAGAAGCACATCTTTTAGTTGACTTACCTTGTAGCAGGTACAAAGAAATGGCTGAAAACCCCCAAAGAAATCTCCATCTGGACCTCTTAAGTGTTATACAGTTTTCCTAAAAAAGTCCATTCTCCCAATGTGGACCTTTGACAGTTATTAAATGGGTTTTGAAAAGGCACAGGTGAACTGAAACAAAGGCTTGTTTTGAAAGCAGCTGCAGCAGCTGCACATCTGCCGGTGCGTGAATGGTGGTCCTGGTTCTAGTCTTGATGCCCGAGCACTCAGTTCTCCAGGGGCCTTGGCAGGTCCTTAACGGGATGGATTGGCTGCTGCCCACCCTGCTGACTCTCTGAGTGAACCTGGAGCAGCTGGTAACAGTAGAGCTGATGGTTGGGCCTCTGTGACAGGCAAAAATGGGTCTTTAGGATGAAATGCCTGTACATATATCTGAGTTTGTACAGAGAAAGCAAGAGATTGGAGAGGCCTGGGGCCAAGTTCTCTGTGATGGACTTTTGGGCTGAAAAGTCGAGCTGTGCATTCTGCTCCTGCCTTGTGACTTTGTAACACCTCCTGTTGACACAGGCCTGGCACTTGCTCCTTGCATCCCTAGACAGGTCTCCTGACCTCTCTGGGCTTCTGTTTACTTCCAAGCAGAGGGGGAGAGCGTCACCTCCTGCAGAGGATTGTAGTGGGGAGTCAATGAGCTAATGTTTGTTAAAAAAAAACAACACATACTTTGTGAGTTGGAAAGGGCTGTGCAGATGCTCTAACTACCATTATTTGTTATTAGGTGGCTTTTCTTGCCATTCCCTGGGGGCATTTTGCTCCCAGAGGCATCTACTGAATATGCTCAGAGGTGGTATCGACAGAGGAGGAGGGTGGGAAGAAAACAGCAAGGCAGGCAGAAGATGGGAGATTTTTAGGCTGAGGCTTTTGTTTAGAAGTGGAGAGAACAGGTTTTGCTTTTTTCAGTCTGAAGTGGGAAAGTTGATGGTTTTCAGAAGATGCAAGTTTGGAAGCTGGATTCTCCTTCTTCCTTATGTTACATCCTGGTTGTCCAGGGATGTTCCTTAAAATTAGCACATCCCAAGGCTGAAGCCAGCCCAAGGCCAGGGACTTGGCAAGGGCATGCAGATCTCAGCTTCCCTCTCCTTCTTCACTTCTCCTTCTAGGCTGGTCTCTTTGCCGTCTGCCGATTGCTTCATGCTCACACCCACCTCCGCACTCTAGCTCTGATGTTCCCTCCATCCAGCACATACTTCCTACGCCTGTCCAAATAAAATCCGTGCTGCAGAACTAGTCACACTTCCATTCATTCCACAATATGTACTGAGTGCCATTCCTCAAGACAGGGAACCCAGGAGAAGAAGGCTCACATTTAGGGAGAGAGCAGAGGATCTTAAGTGGTGTTCAGCATGCCAAGGGTGAGGAGCATCTGGTAGCCTGGAAGGGAATCAGCCCCTGGAACTCAGGTGCAAGGTCAGAGGATGGGGCACAGATGTGGGTGTTGCCAGCAAGTATGTGAAGCTGGGGCACAGGCATGGGCAAGGCTGCTTAAGGAGAACATGAGATGTGAGTAGAGAAGAGCAAGAGAATTGATGCCAGGGAACCAAGTGTCAAGTTCACAAGGCAACTAGCTGTGGAGGATGAGGGGGAGAGTAGAGAGGGAGTAGACAGAAAGCCAGCAAGATGAGCAGTGGCCTCTTGTGGTTTGAGTGGTGGGAGAAAACGGTGGCCTAGCAGGGGCCACAGAGAGGGCTGGCAGATGGGTGCTGGAAAGAGCCCACGGAGGAGCACGCCCAGCCCCTTGAGGACCAATGGCCCCCTTCTCTCTGCCTGTGGGAAATCACTGCTGTCAGTGAGCTTCCATTGGTAGTGAGAGTTTTCAACGTGTCTCTCAAGGCTATGGTTCACAAGAGGAGAACCCAGGACCTGAGGTCTCTAGGAGACTGGAGAACAGGGGTTGTTGGGAGTCAGGTAGTAGCAGAAATAATGAATGAGCTGCAGCTAGAAAGAGGAATTTTCCAGTTGAGGATTTCAGAGGCAGGGCAGTTCCTGGGAGCTGACAAGGCTGGGGTGGGGCTGCGTGAGTGGGCTCTGAGAAGTTGCAGAACAGACTATTAGATTAGTGAGAGCAAAACTGAAGGCAAGAGTGATAATTGGTCATCGTTGTGATGTGTTCAGCTGGTTTCAGAGAAGGGCAACAGGGCACGTCATGAGGAAGCTGTGTACCAGCAGCCAAGTGTACATTTGCTCTTGTGGGTGTGGCTGGAGGTCTGGAAATAATGGTGTGTTGGTTAGGGTGTGTGTGTGTGTTCAGTTGCTCAGTCATGTCTGACTCTTTGAGGCCCCATGGACTGGAGCCCACCAGGCTCCTCTGTCCATTGATTTCCTGGGCAAGAATACTGGAGTGGGTTGCCACTTTCTCCTCCAAAAGACATTCGCAACCCAAGGATGGAATGGGAATCCCTTTGATTAGGATAGAGACACCCAAATATACTAGGCTTAAGTACTTTTCTCTCTCATGTGACAACCTTGCTGGCTTTGGCAGTCAGCAAAGCTCTGCTCCATGAAGCCTGCGTGGGACTTTTATACTATGGCTCTGCCATTTTCTAGGATGTTGCGTTTACTTACAGGTTGTTTCTGGGCCCCATGATAACCACTCATATTCCATTGGAAAACACTTGGTCACAGGTCACCTTTAACTGCAAGGGAGGCTGGAAAATTTCTCTCTGGGGCAGTTATGAGTTCAGTTAGTACTTTATCCCTACGGGTGAAGGAAGGAATAAAATTTGTGGGACCATTTGGCAATCTGGCACAGGTGGTTTTAAGGATGGACAGTCATTCATTCAATAGATATTTATTCAGCATCTGTTATGTGCTGGGTCCTGAAATTTCAGAGGAGAAGGAGACAAACACAGTGCCTGCCCTAATGGGGCACACAGCCTACTGGGTGGTGAGGTCTTCAGAGGAGGAAGAGACAGCTGATGAGTGAGAGCTGTGGACAAACCAGGTGAGGGTAGGGAGGTGGGTGGTCTTTACAGGAGAGAGCTGTGAGGGAAGAATGCTGTCAAGGAAGGAGAGACTGGGGCTTCGGCAGTTGGGAGAGGGAGATTTGTTCATTCATTCAGTCATCCGTGATTCACTCAGCAGTCTTTTGGTGATGGGGATACAGTGATAAGTGAGAACAGTTACAGTGCCCACTATCATTGGGTTTTCCTCCTAATAGGATTTATTCCACATTTATCAGGTAATCACAGGCATGGGATGGATGATTATACCTGATGTAAGACTTTGAAGGAGCAGAATTTAGATCTGTGAGAGCGTTTAACAAAGGGATCTGACCCAGACAGAGGGTTCAGGGAAGGAGGAATGACGATTTGAAAGATGAATAGGTGTTAACGAACGGCCAGACCAAGGGAACAGCATGGCCCTGGGATGGAGGACTTGAAAGATGGCCAGAGTGGCTGAGGCAGGGTGGAGGTGGTCCTGGGGAGGGGCAGTGGAAAGGTAACCTGGGCAAGCACACACAGGACCTGAATGTTCTTTAGGATTTTGATCTTTATCCTAAGGATGAATTTGAAGCAGATGGAGTGACATGATCAGAACCCTGGGAAGAGCTAAACCCACGAGGTAGTGTCTTTGCAGCAGGATAGACAGAAGGTTCAGGACAAGGATTGGGAAGGGGTCAGAAGGGCTAGAGAACAGGAAGGACAGAGGGACGCCTTGGGCAGGATTGGTGGCTCACAGGGACAGGAGGGGTGGGGAGCAGATGGAAAGACAGGAAGGGGGCTCATTAACTCCAGGCTTCCATCTGGAACTGGGTGTGAAACTGTGAGTCTCCATCTGGGTTATTTAGCAAGCCTGGGACTTTACCTGTTTTCCTGTCTGTAAAAGAAGAGTTTTTATAGGATCAAAGGGAAGGTCCGCTAAAAGTGAGGTGTAGTATAAATATTGTGGATACTGAGAATAACCATCTAGACTGTATGGAGTAGGGCGTGGCTATGCCATCCACCTGAAATGCCTCCATTGTGTGGGAAGAAGATGGTAGAGTTCAGCAGGCAAAGAGAGGCCTAGCAGTGGCCACACCCAATGTCTCCGTTAGGGAGATTTTTCAGAATAAATCTGTGTGTATAAGTGCATGTAAATTGGTCTGGTTGTCAGGGGATTAGGGATCCAAGCTCAGCACCAGCAGTACTTGCTGGGAGGTTTGAACAGTTCGGTTCCCCAATTTATATGTTTAAGTGCACAAGGTCATGAGAAAGATCAGCTGAGCTGTTTACCAGCTCTAGATTTATAATAATATAGAAATACTAGTTACTGCTGGGAGTTAAAGGGGATGCTGCCCCTAAGGTGCTTCATGCAGTGCTGGAATGGTGGGTGCACATTCAGTGGGCCTCATCTTCCTTGTTTGTAAAGAGATGAGTCTATCGCGGTGGTGACAAGGACAAGGGTTTCCACTGGGAGTCTCAGAGTTTCCTCTGGATGTTTTCCATGGGTGGGATCTCGGGGTCTCTGACTCACCCCAGCCCTGCTTGTGCACAGGGCCCAGGTCTACAACCTGCCCCAGGCTGTGGCTTGCTGGAGGCCTGGAACCGAGATCCTCACCATGCTTCAGGCCAGGCTGATGGCCTGGAGCCCAGCGGCATCCAGAAGCCTTTGGTGGAGTCTGCCTCCTTCTTCCTGTGCACCCCCTCAGCCCCCACTTCCCCCTCCCCTCTTTACTCTGAAAGCAGCAGCCTTCCTGCTGGACCTGAGCAGCAGAGAAGCCTAAATTTAGCCCTCTGGCTTCAGCAGTGAGCCACAGGTGAAGGCCAAGGGGAAAACGAAAAGGCAGCCACGCTTTCTAAATACCTTTGGTTAGGATGGTAAACAGCAAATCTGAGCTCTGAGGCTCTTGGTCCACGCCCTCTGCTTGTTTTTGAGGGAAGATTGGAGAACAATCTTGTTTCCTGCTCCTCTGCTTTCCCAGCTGACTCACCCTTGACCCCCCGACCTGCCCACCGCCCCAACTTTGTGCAGCTTGGAGCCATTCTGTCTCCCAGGAGTGGGGGCCCCAGGCTGTGGAGTAGGCCCCCATGGCCTGTGTTTGGTTTGGCCGGTCTAATCTGCGTTTGGCTCAGTCACACCAGCCTCATTACATGGGCTCCATCCCCCTCAGTTCAGCCGGGCCTGCTGCCTTTGGAGGTCTGGTCAGATGGTCCTGAGGATGGTTCACATCTGTTGAGCACTTGCTGTGGACCAGGCATTGTCCTAACAATCTTATTTCAATCAGCCCATTTAATCTTCTTAATAACCTAAGAAGTAGGTACACTTTTATAGATGAGGAAAGTGAAGCACAGATAGGGTAAGGGGCTCTTTCAAAATCACACAGCTGGTGAGTGACAGAGCCTGCCTCCAAAGCACAGCCCTTGACCGCCACAAGGCACCACCCCTGTCACATGCCATCACCCTGTTTGAATCACTTACTAGGCCAGGCACCTTTATGTCTGCTATCTCAGTTAATCCTCAGCACACCCTCTGAGGCAGCTACTGCTATTACTGTTCCCTTTTTACAAAAGTGGAGACTGAGGCTCTGGATGGGAAACTGTGGAATAATGAGTACAGCTGTGCCGCTAGGTTGTCAAGCTCCTGCCTCCTCACCCCTGCCACCCTCATGTGCTTCACCCAACTTCCCTGGGAGTGCTCCCACCTGCTGGATCCTCCTGGAGCCTCTGCCCCTGTGTTGGGGGGGCTTGTCCTCACTGTGGTTTAACTCTTGGGCTTCGTTGCTGCAGCTGGCGAAGGGAACAGAGGGAGCAGGGGCTGCTCAGGGTTGAAATTGTAGGTAGCATGCTCCACGGACAGACCTCGCTCCAGGAACCCCAGATACTAGGATTGAAATAGTCCATGTGCTCGTCAGGGACTGAGATTCTTTGCAGTCACGGAAGTGGGTGGGGTGGGGTGGTGTTAAGGGAGCATCTTAATACTCCATTCTCTTATTTTTGCTTCATCTGTTGCATACACTGAGGTATTCATTTATTTAATTGTAGCAAAAGATACGTAACATAAAATTGAGCACTTTAATTATTTAAATTGTTTAATTGTTTTCAAGTATACACGTCAGTGGCGTTAATTATATTCATATTATTGTGCAGCCATCATCATCGTCATCCATCTTTAGAAGCTTTTCATCTCCCCAAACTGAAACTCTGGACTCTTTGGACACTATCTCCTCATTTCCCCCTTCCCCCCACAACCGTCATTCTACTTTCTGTCTCCAAGGACCTTATATATAAGTGGAATCATAGAATATATAATATTTGTCTGAGTTATTTCATGTGGTGTAATGTTTTTGATGTTCATACATGTTGTTGCATATGTCAGAATTTCCTTCCTTTTTAAGACTGTATGTATAGAGAACATTTTGTTATTCCTTCATCCCTCCATAGACATCTGTGTTGTTTCCACCTTTTGACTATTGCAAATAACACTGCAATGATATATTGAGGTAGCTAAAAGAAATTTGAAAACCACAGCATTGGACCAAAATTGAGGGAAATGGATATGAGTAAGCATGAGTACTCTTGCCTGGAAAATCCCATGGACGGAGGAGCCTGGTGGGCTGCAGTCCATGGGGTCGCTAAGAGTCGGACATGACTGAGCGACTTCACTTTCACTTTTCACTTTCATGCATTGGAGAAGGAAATGGCAACCCACTCCAGTGTGCTTGCCTGGAGACTCCCAGGGGCGGGGGAGCCTGGTGGGCTGCTGTCTATGGGGTTGCACAGGGTCGGACACGACTGAAGCGACTTCGCAGCAGCAGCAGCAAGCATGAGTAAGGTGAGGGACAGAGCCTTATATTATAGCCTTCAAGCTCTGTGTCCAGTGCTTTCTCTCCCTCTGATTGTTGGCTCTGATATTTAGAAGGAGGAAGGGAGGAGAATGCTGCTATGGCCTGGGGGCAACTGCCCTGTGTTCAGAAATTCCCTGGAGCTGCAGAGAGGACTGGATTCAACAATTATTGAGTGCCCATGGGAGCCAGTCCAGTGTGGAGATGGGCAGAGCAGAGTGTGTATCTACCTCTCTGCCTCACTGGTTGTGTGGCTTTGGGTCCTTTTCTTGCTTCTCAGAGCCTAGGGTCATTGTGAAGATCGGATGGGATGATATGTGTCCAGCGCGTCAGGGGCAGCATCAGGCGCCCAGCGGCCAGACAGCAGGAGCTGCTGCTCTGCGAGGCACTGCTGGGGATGAAGAAATTAACAAGACAGGCTCTGGCCTGTGGGAGTTCTTCTCAGAGCATCCTGTCAAGAGGCACATGATGTTGATTGGTCCTATTACTGTGGGTATTGACATTTATTAGTTGATTAAGATGCTGTTTGCCAGGTTTCTCCATTACAAAGTTGATTAATGAGTATTTTGTCCTCATTAATAAATCAGTATTTAAAAAGCATTTTGTGGAAACTACTTTGAGACCTTGTACATATTCTGTTCCTCATCAAATTTTGACCCTTTAGTTTTAGCATCATGTTTTGCCAAATGATGATTCTATAATTCCTTCTCCTTTTATTATTTGAAATTTTACTACATGCTCGAGGCTTCACCCCTCCTTTATTTAGTTGTTTGTCCATTCATTCATTTATATCAGCACAAACTCATGAATTTCTATTTTATTCAGTGGGCTGTAATCCACAACAGTTCATTATTTGATGCTCAAGTCATTTTTCTATAAATTTTAAAATGTCACTCGGAGAATAATACATAAACTCCTGTGGTTGTAATACAAAATAATAATAATATTAAGCACTTTCCATGTGCCAGGCACTGTAAGTTTCTTTATTAACTCTTTATATATATATAAATTCTTCACATATATAATAGTTATTTATTGCCATGAAACAAGCCATCCCCAAACAGAGCCGTTTAGAAACAACCAAAATTTACCGTCTCGCATAGTTTCTGTGGGTTATCTGGGTGGTTCTTGCTGAGGTTCTCTTATGGGCTTTCAGCTGAGATCTCAGGGCTGCAGCCATGTAATGGCTTAACTGGGGCTAGAGGATTCACTTTGAAGATAACCTATCTCACCTGGCTTAAAACTCAACATTCAAAAAATGAAGATCATGGCCTCTGGTCCCATCACTTCATGGCAAATAGATGGGGAAACAATGGAAACAATGACAGATTTTATTTTGGGGGCTCCAAAATCACTGCAGATGGTGACTGCAGCCATGGAAGAAAAGCTATGACAAACCTAGGCAGCATATTAAAAAGCAGAGATGTTACTTTGCCAACAAAGGTCCATCTAGTCAAGGCTATGGTTTTTCCAGTAGTCATGTATGGATGTGAGAGTTGGACTATAAAGAAAGCTGAGCACTGAGGAATTGATGCTTTTGAACGGTGGTGTTGGAGAAGACTCTTGAGAGTCCCTTGGACTGCAAGGAGATCCAATCAGTCCATCCTAAAGGAAATCAGTCCTGAATATTCATTGGAAGGACTGATGCTGAAGCTGAAACTCTGATACTTTGGCCACCTGATGCGAAGAACTGACTCATTGGGAAAGACCCTGATGCTGAGAAAGACTGAAGGCAGGAGAAGGGGATGACAGAGGATGAGATGCTTGGGTGGCATCACTGACTCGATGGACATGAGTTTGAGCAAGTTCTGGGAGCTGGTGATGGACAGGGAAGCCTGGCGTGCTGCAGTGCATGGGGTTGCAAAGAGCCGGACACGACTGAGCGACTGAACTGAACTGAACTGAACTCACCTTGCTGTTAGCTGCAGGCCTCAGTTCCTCTTCACAGGGACCCCTCCACAGGGCTGTGTGAGAGTCCTCACAAGGTGGCAGCCAGCTTCCAGAGAGGGCGATCCTGCAGGGAGAGTAAGGAGGAAACCACAGTGCCTTGCGTGACCTCGTCTCGAAAGTCATACACTATCATTTCTGCCACAGTCCATTCCTTAGAGGCAAGTCACTGACTATATCCCACACTTAAGGGAAAATAAAGGATGTTTGTAGGCCCCTTTTGAAGAGAGGAGAATCAAAGAATTTGTGATCGTATTGCAAAACTACCTCAAAATACATAAACTTCTGTGGACTTTTTCATCCATACTACATCAACCTGTAAGGTAGATGTTACTCTAACCAGTTGGCCAAGGTCACACATGCAGCCAGTGGCAAAGCTGGGATTCAAACCCAGGCAGTTTAGCTCCAGGGCCCACATTCTCAGCCAATACCTGTTCTGGCAGGGTCTTGGATGCTTTGTTAAGATGAAGAAGCAAGGAACCAGAGAATTCCTGAAGGTGTTCAAAGGGTAAGAGACGTGGTGCATCCTCCCTAGCTGTGGAAGGCAGCATGCAGCAGGGTACCGGGTGATGGGAAACCCCACTGCCTTCTCTTCTGGGGCCTGTATGTGGATCCTTTTTCTCCCTGTGCAGCTAGGAGGCCTTGCTTTCCACCCGCTGCTTTCCATCCGCTCATTTTGCAGGTAGACAGAGAAAAGCAGTGTAAATAATAATTTTTAAAAGTGGGAAGGATGGTGGTACAGGCCTCTTTTGCCTGGCAAAGCATTAGGGCAAGGTTTGGCGTGGGGCACCTAAAAATGGGATCATATGAGACATGGTCTTTACCCTCAGGAGTTCATTTGGAAGACAAGAACATAAACATGAAATTATTTAAAACCTGGGTTACATGTAATTACCTTTTAAATGGCAGAATCAAGGCTTGTATCTTGGTTGCCCTCATGTTCCACTACAGTGCCCAGCAGGTTGCCTGGCTTTGCCTACTGATTGTTTGTGAAGGGAATGAATGTAGCTACCCTACCATGGCATGGGTGGCAGAGACAGACAGAGGTGGCTGGTGAGGCCGGGCAAACCAGGCAGGGGAGGTGAATATTATAAAGCATCTGGCTTCAGAAGACAGGATTAGGTAGGAGAATTAACAGAGGTCAGCAGCCAAGCAGGTGTCATCAGGGATCTACGAAGATTGACAAGCATCGAGAGATGGGCTGAGGACTCAAGGACAGGGAAATACCAGAAACCAGGAGGGGTCTGGAAAGGGAATCTAGATAGCAGGTATCACAACCTGGATCTAATGGGCAGGATAAGAGCACAGATGTGGACCAGACTCTGAGACAGGTACGCTTTGCCCTTTGATATCTTTTAATCTCATTTAGGCCTAAACTAGTGTCTGAGGGTCTCACTCTTAGGGATATGAATAGGAAAAGACTGGAGTGAGTTTAGGCTGCCAAGGGGCTATGTCCAAGGACTGAGGAAAAGGGAGAGGGTTTCACTTGGGCCAACCCCCTGCAATTTGTCCTGCAGGTTTCTGAGGGCTTCACTTGTCCAAATTGTAGTTTAGAGTGAAGGTGAACCTGTTCTCCAGGAGTTTTTAGTGTTGAATTCCTTAGGAGACACCCAGTCCGACACTGCAGACAAGAGACCCAGTGAACATGACTGCTGTAGAATCTTGTCTGCAATTCTGTACTTTTCCTTCTGTGCAGAGAGAGGGAATAGCTTCTTAAATTTCCCTGCAGAGGAGATTTAAGCTTGTGATTTGAGCCCCAGTTTTGCCACTTCCTTCTTGTGAGACCTTCAGCAGGTGATATGGGATAATTCCTCATCTGGGACATGGGGATGGTTGATATGTGCCTCTTGGGGTTCTGGGGAGAATCAATTCAGTCAGACATGCGAATATAATTGTTCAAACAGCAAAGTGCTATGTGAACCTAAGGGAGTATTACTGTGAGACAAACTGAAACCAGTGAGAGCTGAAAGATCTTAATATCGTCACCAGGCACCTCTATACATATGAACTGATGTCCTGGGGGAGCTACAAACACGATGTCTTGGCTTAGGGAGCAAAAACTCAAGATGATCCTGGTTGGTACAACCTCCAGTTTGACTGGAATCCTCCCTACCTCCACCTCTTTGTCAAGGACCAGTGTTCTCTGTGGGAATGTCCTACAGAACCCTCCCAGGTTTGAGCAGACAAGACACCCACATAGAATCCCTGGCTGGGCCCCATGGTTTCACCCCAGATCGGAAGGGGCTTTGTTTTTGTGTAGCTCTGGCAGGTCCAGCCAGGCTTGCTCCTTTTTTTTTTTTTTTAAATTATTCATTTTATTTTTGGCTGTTCTGGGTCTCTTTGCTGCTTCACGGACTTTTCTCTGTGATGAACAGGGCAACTCTTGTTGCTGTGCACAGGCTTCTCGTTGCTGAGGCTTCTCTTGTTGCAGAGCACAGTCTCTAGGGCCCCCAGGCTTCAGTCTCTGCGGCATGTGGGCTCTGTAGTTGTGGTTCCTGGGCGCTAGAGCACGGGCTCAATAGTTGTGGCACAGGGCCTTAAGCTGCTTCATGGCATGCAGGGTCTTCCTGGACCAGGGATTGAACCCATGTTTCCTTACTGGCAGGCAGATTCATTACCACTGGGAAGAATCCACCAGGGAAGTCCTAGGTTAACTACTTCTTGATAAAATCTGAAAGAGTTATTTTAGTTGGACTTTCACAGATTAGGACTTTGACATAAGGATTAGGTGAGAATGACAATGGCTGTTATTCATTAAATGATACACAAGCAACTTCTGAGTATGAGTTTCCCCTGAAGGGATTTTCCCTTGAGCCTAAAAATACTCCTGTAGGATTACTTCCTGTGTGCTCCCAAGAAACAGGAAGTTGTCCCTCTAGCCTACAGCAGTTTGTGTTTTAATTGTTTGATGTCTATATATGTGTGGGTTAGAGATGTAGAAGTTGTCTTCCACCCTTTGATCTGGATTTCATTTTCTTCAGGGTCCTCTTACTTTAGTTTCTGGTGTCCTCCAGTGCAAACTAGAGAAGGCTGGTCATGTAATAGCCAAGAGTGGGAGCTCTGGGGACAGACTCTACCATTGCTAACTTGGGTCTTGACCAAGCTCCTTCTCTGCTTAAATAAATAAGGAATACAGCAATATCTGACTCACAGGGTTGCTTTGAGGCTGAAAGTTGCTAATGTGTTTAAAGTACTTAGATAGTACCTAGTACACAGTGAACACTCAATGAATGTTAGGTTTCTTTTTCAAGTAGCACATATGGTATTCATTACCCTCAAGAAAAATATGTGCCTCTGAAATACAAGCAGATTGGAAAGTTCAGATAACCATGGGTCCATGCTTGGAATACTAAAGAAAACAGAATACTTGGGGGTACAGAGTATAGTCTTAATGACTATTTTTCTTTATTTGGGACTGAAGTGTACAACAGGATGCCCCTTTGAGGTGCTAGGCCCTGCTGTTTTCCCTGGCTGCATCTTGTGTGTTGAAATACATACCTGGGATTCTTTGTGCTGCCCTCACTTTCCCAGATCTAGGGGAAATGCCTTGGGAAATATGTTAATAGATCTTGCTCCTTTGACCAGTACAGTTCTTCCCCACTCCTGGCTAGAGCCTCAGTGCTTCAGTGATAAGACCAATTCTCCTGGAATATTCTCCAGGAATATTCTCCTGGAATACATTATGGAGAGAAAATGGGAAATTCAAAGTGCCCCATGAGAGGCAGGGTTTATTCTTTGAAATCTGGAGCTGAAGTGGGGTTCCCTCACCTAGAAAAGTAGACTGGGAAAAAAACTTCTCTTGATTGCTGGCTGAAGCTTTGTCAAATACAAAGTGATACACTGATATATCCTTGCAGACAGTACCCATCAAGTCCCCTAGTACTCAGTGGTAAGCTTGAGTGTCCCCAGTGTCACCATGGGATTTAAGGCCCGAGCTCCCACTGGAGTCTGGTCTGCACTGGGGATTCTAGTGGTCCCGAAAAAGTGGAGTGTAAAATGCCAGATAAATATATAACTGGAGAATGCAACAGACAGAAAACAAATCTCCCGCTCAAGGTAAGCCTATAGTTCCAAATTCCAAGGAGGAACGCTATTCCAAGAAAAGGAAGAAAGAAAGGAATATAGGTGGCACAGTCAACAATAGGGAAATGAATTCACTTTAGACTCTATGAAATAAGAGCTAAAGCTAATGATGTCTGCAGAGTATGTATGAGGAAGACCCTCCAAGGACAGAAGAAAGGAATAGAATCTATAAAAAGAAAAAGAATAAATGAAATAAAAGTAAGCAGAAACAAAACAAGAACATAGAATATAAAAAGAACCAATTAGAAATCAGGAAATAAATAGTTTTGAATTTCTTAATAAAACCACAGGAAACTGGACAGACCTCAATACTGGACATAACCGAAGAAAGGACTGGTGAATTAAAAGTCAGTACTGAGGAATTCAAGAAGGGCACAGCAAACCACTCCAGTATTCTTGCCTAAGGAGTCCCATGGACAAAGGAGCCTAGTGGGCTACAGTCCATAGGGTCGCAAAGAGTCAGGCATGACTGAAGTGACTTAGCAGGCACTTGTGCACTGAGGAGTTCATCAGTGACCCATTCCAGGGTGAGAAATTAAAAATATGAAAGAGCAGTTGAGAGACAAGGAGAATAGATCAAAAGGTTCTATGTATGTCAGAGTTTCAGAAGAAGAGAATAGAGGAGATGAATGAGAAGCAGTATTTGATAAGGTGGTGAATGCACGTTGTCTCATAACCAAAGAATGACGTGAGTTCTAGCATTGAGAAAAGCAGCCGTGAGTGACAAATAAAAATGCACTCACATCTGAACCTACTGTAGCACAACTTCAGAACCTCAAGAACACAGACAAACTCTTAAAAGCTCTGCAGAGAAAAGACAAATTACCTGTAAAGGAATAACAGCTAGCCCGACGGCGAACTTCTCAGCAGCAGCAGCAGCTGCCAGAAGACAGTGAAGAAGCACCTTGAAAAAGTTGAGCAAGTACAGCTGTCAGTGCAGAAGCCTCTGTTCAGCTAAACCAGCACTCAAGAGGGGGGATGATAGGCATTTTCAGGTGTACAGAAAGAAGAAGGTTTAGTACACACTGATTCTTACTGAGAGAAATACTGGCTTTATCGAGAAGAAAAGTGAGATGAAATATTGAGGTTAAAAAATGGCATGCTTGGGGCTGGTGCACAGGGATGATCCAGAGAGATGGTATGGGGTGGGAGGTGGGATGGGGGTTCAGGATTGGGAACTCACGTACACCTGTGACTGATTCATGTCAATGTATGGCAAAACCAACACAGTATTGTAAAGCAAAATAAAGTAAAAATGAAAATTAAAAAAAATAGCATGCAGAAAAAACCTGAGCCTAGAAATTGGTGAAATAGTTTGATTGCAAATTCACATAGCCATTGATTATGTTTTTACATAGTGCAAAATCAGAACTTTTGGGCCTAAAAAAAAAAAAAAAAGAAGTGCAGAGAGGGCAGTTTCTACTCCTTTTCATCTGATTGTTGCCATGTAGGAAGCAAGCCAGTGTTTCCAGATAGCTGGTCTTTTAAAACAAGCCACAAAGCCAGAACTTCTGTGTGAAGTCTCCTGAGTTTTAAGGATTTGCAACGAATTCAGTAATTTTTAACACACCAAGCTCTTTAACACTTTGAAGATTCAAGAAAACCTCAGCCATGTATAATACATGACACTGTATAGCCATTCAGTCTGTGACCTCAGGTACAGGCAATACTTAAATGTCCCTTTGGCCCTCTTGTCTCTATCCCATGAGCAGATATGCTTTCTCAGGGGAGCTGGTGCTTGGACTGGAAATTGAAGAGTGGATATGAGTTAATTAAGTGGAGAAGAGCAGGAATGGCACTTGATTTTTTTTTTCTTTTTATTTTTTGGGCACACCGTGCAACATGTGGGCTCTTAGTTCCCCAACCACGGATTGTTGTTATTCCTGCAAAGGGAACACTCCCCTGCATCAGAAGCATGGAGTCTTAACCACCGGTCCACCAGGGAAGTCCCAGGAAGGTCACTTGGGACCTTGAGGTGTGAATACATCTGTAGTGGCTCAGGAGATAATTCAGTGGCAGTGGGGTTTGGGAGGAGGAGGTGAGGTTGGTTGGGGCCAGAGATATTTGACTATTGTCCTGAATCCTTGTATCCTCCTTCAGACTGGGAAGCTGGGTCTGTTTTGAGTCACATAGTTCACTGTCTTACATCATTCCCCAGGGACGGCAGTGGTGAGTAAATGAGCACTACTTGGTAATGAGGGTGAGAACACCAATGAAAAAGGCAAGAAGGAGAAATGCAGGGACATCTGGGAGATTATGTGGTGTGATGGGATGCTTCCCAAGGAGCTACGTAATGTGTCAGCCGGTCTTCTAATTAGAAACAGTGATCTCGAAAGCATGGCTGCAGTGTGGTAATTCACATGGATTTCTCGATAGCTTGAGTCTCCGGCTCTGAGTTTTTCTAAATGGCAGTTGTTGCAATGCTCTGAACCGGTTGGTTTCTTTGAAATAACACCAGCGAAACAAATAGAGGGGATGTGGGTGGGAGTGGGGGACAGAAGCTGGATCATGAATCAGGAGACCCCAGTTCTAGTCTGGCTCTTGTCATCAGCTCCTTCCGAGGAGAAACCCATCTTACAGGGATTTAGGTCCCAAAGTCAGCATGCTGGGTGATGTCAGTCCCTGATATCGCCCTTAAAATAGAATGTATATGACTTAGTGTGTGTAACATTATACAGTAATGTGTGTATATGTTTAATGTATATAGTAAAGTACCATGAGTAGAGTCCATATAACAAAATCATTAATTATGGAGAAAATTACATTGTTAAAACTATAATTTTATCAACCCTTTTTTGCTGCATGTGTATTTTGAACTGGATTGTATAACCTTGAGTGTAAAAAAATCATTGTTTTGAGCCTCAGTAAAGTAAAATGAGTGGCCCAGATAATTTACAGGCCCCTAGTCAGCTCAAAACCATTGACTTATTTTTTTACATTATGACTGTGTGTCCTTGATGCAGGTGGCGGGGTTGATTGTGGTTAAGGACACAGGTTCTGTGTCTGGCTGACTGCGTTCTCATTTTGACTTTACTCTTACTTCATTGGGTGGCTCTGGGAAAGTATGCCTTGGTTTTATTCTTTTAAAATCTGTAAAGTAGGGATTATAGTATCTGCCTCATAAGGGTGCTGTGAAGCTTAAATGGTTCTGGTACATGCTTAGAAGAATGCCCAGGACATTCAGTTCAGTTCAGTTCAGTCGCTCAGTTGTGTCCCACTCTTTGCGACCCCATGAGTTGCAGCCAGGCCTCCCTATAGTTTTTGCTCAATAAAGATTTCTTCTTCCTCTTCTTCCTCCTTGTCGCCTCCCTTTCTTCTTCTTATGATTTTTTGATTATTTGCAAAACACCATAGGAAGTGCTCTTACGAATAAAAAAGAACTGGTACCCTTAGTCTAATCAAGATTTACTTGTGCTGGCTAGTATATAAAGAGTTTATTATAAGGATATAATAGGCGGTATTAGGGCTGTTGAGGGTGAGGTTCCCTGGGAAACAGGTACTGGGATGGAGATTGGTATGCAGGGCATTTACTGAGGAGTCTGATTGGGGTCATCCCCTGCGGAGATGAAGCCCAGACAGTGGGAATGGTCAGAGGGAGCAGCTGAACTCTGATGCAGTCCCAGTGAAGGCCTCAGCCCATTCCATGGGATGTTCTGGAACTTGGAGAGGCCCTTCAGTGTTGTTGCAGGCTGGAGCAAGGAGCCCAGAACTTTACATGGGATGTTGACTAGTCATGGACATGGGTTGCCACTGGAAGGGACGTGACCTGGAACAAGGCAGTATTCTCCAGTCTTCAGAGGAGCTGGCAGCCTAGAATAGTCTTCTGGAAGCATTCCCAACTGCTGGGGGAGATGAAGCCTCCTTTCTTTCAGGAGAGTCTGTTGGCTGATTCTGTGCCCCTACCAGTGCTCAGGGGCTGAGAGCTAAATTAGGCCAGTCTTTCCAGGGTTGGAGCAAGGAGGTTAGGAAGGGAGGCTGTGCTGCTCATTTCTCAGGAACCATGTGAATCTGCTTCTCTCTGCCCCATTCTCTTGCCTCTCTGACCACAGGCTTTCTTATGTGTGCACTTTGCTTAAGGTCTACGATGGCCACCAGCTCAGAGCCTGCATGAGTTTAAGGTTCCAGTGCCCATCATGGCTGCCCTCAACCCCTGTGTCTTAGTTCAGTGTATGAGAGAGACTGGCTGGCTTTGACCAGCCTGTCAGTGAACACCCTCTTAACACCTCCAGCTTGGATCACCATCCACTGCCAGTCCAGTCACTGAGCTGGCATGTTGTACCTCTTCTATCCAGGGGTTGTGGCCAAGTTAGGCTCCATCAGACATGTCTATGGCACACTTAGGAGCACCTCCAACATGCCAGGTGGTATTCGAGGTACAGAGGCTATTGCGGAAAATCCAGCTGATAACAGCCTCATGGAGACATGTTCTATTGAGGGGAGACTGACTGAAGAAATAAATAAGACCCAATCCAGGCAGGGCCTGGGGACCTTGAACAGCACTCCCATGGGGCACAGGTGATGACGTGCCTGGGGAGCAAGGAGATGAGCGCCTGATTTGTTGTTATCTTCTCTCTCCCTTGCATTTTCAGATATTTCCTTCTGACTGGCTCCCTGTTGCTAAATACCATCTCCTCATTTCCAAACCTGGCTTGTCTTTCAGTAGCAGCATCTTTCTTACCTCTGCTTTCCCCTGAGCTCCCTGCTGGCCATCCTTCCGGAAGTGCAACCCACCATGTCTGATCTCCTTGGCCCGTAAACCAGCAGCTTTCCCGTCTTCCCTCCTGCAGTGGAGTTCACAGTAATCTTCATAGACGGAAACCTTAGGATGATCTTCAGCTCTGCTCTTTCCATCCAGCCAGTTGTACAGTCATTTGGAGTCTGTTTCTCACATCTGTCTCCTCCAACCAGTTCTGGCAAGATCTTCTTAACTGCTCCTCTTGGCTCCAGTCTCTCCTTTCCAACCCATTAGTTGGTCAGATTAATATTCCTGAAATGCACTACTGATGTCACATTCTTTGACTCAATTCTTTTCTGGATAGAGTTCAGCTTCCTTCTCTTGGTATCTCAGAACCTCCTTCATTTGGCTTCAGCTTGCCTGTCCAGCTGACCTTCTACTTTCCCTATTGTTGATGCTCCAGGCACCTGGAAAGAGTCGCCAGGTTGGTTCCAGGCTTCCCTACCTGCACACCTTTGGGTGGTTCCTTCCTCTTCTCGACTTTTCCCTTATTTTCCTTGGTCCTTAACTTGTCTTTCTTTTTAGAAGCTCTTCCTGATTCACTGAGCCAGTAATGGCTCATCTTGCCCTCTTCTGAACTCTTCAAATTCTATCTAAATCTCACTGCCATCCCTTCCCACTTGTTAATTGTATTGCAGGCCCTTCCACGCATACTTGATCTCCCCTACCTAGTAGCTGAGCCAAAGGGTAGCTTCAGCCTCTCCTCCCCAAGTCACCCCACATAAATACATAATCTAAAAGAAAATAGGCTTTCCTTATTCTCAGCCAGCTTCAAAGGAATTTTCCATGTGTCCTCTTCCAGCAGATTGCCACCTAGAGGCTCTGTTTGTACAGAAAGTCTGGAGTTGCCCCAGTTTTTTCTGTACTGGAGGTCTTTGCAGACAGGATCAAGAGCCAGTCATCTTTCAGTTCTCCTCAAGGTGCAGAATGTGGCCTCTTAGGGAAGACTTGGCTGAAGGAACGGTGGTGATGGATGAATGAATGAATGCCACAACATACAACCCCCTCTGAGATTTTCTGGTTTGTTGTTTTTTTTTTTTTTTCTCCATGGAGATGAGCACACTTTTGTCTCCCTCTGATTGGCTGTTTTAGAGGAGTGCTCTAGATTTCAGTAGTAAGCTTTCATTTCCTGACTCTGTCTTGTGAGAGAAACAGCAACAAACCTACAGCTTTAGGCAGGTAGCAAACATCCCTTAGATCAAAACTCAAGAACTGCTGCTGCTGGCTGCTGCCCTCAGCGGGCTGTCTATGGGCCCTACTCCCCTGAGTGTGCACCAGAACTGTTCTGTGGCCTTTGCCTTTGTTTCTCCATCTGTGCATGGAGAATGCTCCTGTTTCCTCTTCCGGTTGCACTTGGCCTTGAAAGTAAATATGGAAAAAGTGTCTGGGGCAATGGCTGGCTCTCTCTTTATGCTGGTCCCTCTGGAGTCCCCTTTCTTCTCCGACCTTCTTACTTCCAGGCTCCAGCACCAGACACCTCATCAGGCCTCTGCCAGGCTGACTCTTCACTGGGAACATTCTCCGTGACACCCCTCCTAGACCCATGGGCTCCTCTTCAGCCTTTAGATTTCTGTTGAGGTGTCACTCCTTCCAGGAATCCCTCTAGCCTCCTGGACCTCCCTCTTCTCCATGAATTCTAATTGCTTATCAGGCTTCCTCCCTGATTTGCATACTCCACAAAGGTATGGCAGGGTCTGCCTTGCTCACCACTGTGTCCCCAGTGCTGAGCACAGCACTGGACACATGGTAGGCACTCAACAGATACCTGCTGAGTGAATGGATGGAGGCATAGGAGGATGGGCAGATGGAACGGGCACTGTGTGCCTGTTAGTCACTGCCACAGAAGCGTGCATGACAGCTGCCTACATAACTCAGGAGCATCTGGAGTAAGCTGGATGTCATCTAGGCAGCTCTGCTGATCTTCGCTGGGCCCACTCACATGGGCCAAGGGCACAACTGGGGCAATGTTTTGGGTCTAGGGCAACCAGGGCGATGCAGCTGCACTCCCATGTCTCCTGTCATCCTGCAGGCTAGCCCGGGCACGTGCTCCTGGCGAGGGCAGGGGCGTAAGATCAGGTGGAAACACCCAAGGCCTCTGGAGCCTCTGGAGCCCAGGCTGGACCTGACACACCACATTCTCTCGACCAAAGCAAGTCATAGGCCAGCCCAGACCCATGGGGTGGGGAAATAGACTTTACCCCTTAGTGAGAAAAGAACTGTCAATTCACATGACAAAGATAGTGGGTACAGGGAGGGGCTAAAGAAGTTTGGGGCATTTAATGAAACCTGGCAGGCTGGGCATAGTTCACCGCTAGCTGGGGCCTCAGGGAGGTCACACCTATCAGGTGGGTTTCCTCACCTGGAAAATGGGAATGATGCTGTCCTCCCTGCCCATCTCATAATCACAAGGAGTTCATTCTTTCTTTCTTTGGCCAACTCTCAGAGTTTGGGAAGCAGTTTTTAATCTTCACAGTGCTGTGATGTGGGCAGCAGGATCGCTCTCCCCTGGGCACTGGCCCAACCGAACTGGGGAGGAAGGTGGGGCAAAGGAGGGGTTGGTGGCGAGACCAGGAACCTGTCTGCCGGCCCCACATCCTCGGTTTCCCACATCTCAGGTTCTCCATTGTGAACTGGAGGCCACGTGGGGTTTAATAAATAATGGATGTAAATGGGTTTTGAAAAGCATTGAGCATTATGTGATTGTAAGGTATTATTAGACACAGGGCCACCTTTGCCAAAGTAGCTATTTGATGAGTCTGGCTTTACCCCATGGCACTTCCTCTGTCTCCCCAGAAGATGAGATGGTTGGGAGTGAATTGTTCTATAAAGATGTTTCCATAGCCCAAGAAAATGACAAGTGATTCTTGCTGGGTGTCCTTTTTCTGCACGAGCACTGTGCAGCTCTGCCTGCAGAATTGCTGCTGGTTGTGCCCCAGGTTCCCCTGCCTGCCACCTGCCCAGAGTAGAGACATGCTATGTTGGTGCTTTCTCCCCATTTTCTTTTTTTCAGTCCTATACGGTCACCCCCTCAGATAAAAGTCCATGTGTCTGGAGGAAAAGCATACGTTTCCTTCATCTCTTCTCCTACCCTCCCTTGAGTTTATGGCTCTTGGTAATTAGCATCTCTGAAATGCTAATGGGAGGTACACTTGGACACTGGGGCTAAACTGGATCCATGGGCATTTCTCCCATTGGCTTGGGAGGAAAACCTCGATCAAAACAGCAGCCCTCTCTGGCTCTGGATACAGTCCCGGGGGTGGGAGGTGGGGCTTCGGACCTTTATTGCTGAACTTGGAAAAGGGGGCTTCTGAAAAATGGGCCTTGCAGAATGGGAGGAAGAGGTCAGAGAAACTAATGCAACGTCTGGGTGCAAGGTCCGGGCCCCTCTGAGCCCACAACGACTCCGGGTTGCACTCTGACATCTGCTGCTGTGGCTCCAGCATAGGCTGCAGTCCTTCAAGAGGCTTCACGTCTCTCCGGAGGCCGTTGCTTCTGGCTCGTCATGTGGAAGCACCTGGCTCAGAGCACGTCCAGGTCCCACAAAAGTGCAAGAGGAAGCGCTTGAACACTTCTTGCTGACAGCACAGTGTTATTTTTCTCTTCCCTTTCTCATGAATCATTGTGTCCGGAATCTAGCCAGGAGCGGTTCATTTGGCTTACGGTTCTGTCCCCGGAACTGGGGACCCTGGTACCCTGGTAAGTGGGAAGCCGAGGCTCTGAGACTAGGGGAACGAGCCTTCCTGGGCTCACCCATCCTGGGCTCAGGTTCTGGCCGCAGCTCGTGGCAGCCCCGTGGCCTTGGGGTGGTTGTCCAGTGAGCCTCAGTTTCCTCATCCCAAGCTCCTCTAGGTGTGCAGTCACACTAAGTGAGATCAGTTGTGTTAGATTGCCTCCAGCAGGTAGATTTTGAATTTGATTCAAGGTGGATCAACCTTGGATTTCTTATATCATTTCTCCAGTGACTCCTGTGATGGCAAGTTCAAGTTCTTTACAGAAGGGGAAATCCGGGCAGGGGCCCAGCAGTGCCGGATGTCCAGAAGGTCCCTCACATGTGCCATGAACAAGTGTGTGCTCATGCTGTAGTTGACATCTGCTTCCTGCCAGAAACCAAGAGTGAAGCATCACCCCCTTCCCCCAGCAGGGTGCCCTTATGGGATCACCATCTAGGTTCCAGAGGCTGGTGCAGTGCTCTCTGAGCTGCATCCCCTTAGGCACCCCTGTGATCCTGCTCTGTCCCCAGAGCCATCTCAGTTCTAAGCCAGTGAGTGGGAGAAGCCCTTTTCTCTCACTCTGCTAAGCTTTATCATGAAGTCTCACAGGGTCTCCCGTGAGACATTTGAATTGGGCCTTGAGGTATGAGTAGGAGTTCACAGAGTGAGGCGTAAATGTAATACCCATATTTTACTTAGCCTGCTTCTCATAGGGCTATGAACTCAGCTACACACGCAGATGTGGGGTTGCCTGCCTGACACCTTTGGTCTTAGTTTTGGCTCAGAACTGCCTTCGTGTGGCAGCGGCAGCACATCACATCCTGGCCTTCATCACCACCAGCCAAGCTGGAGTGGAACTCTGAGCTAGACACGGTAAAGGAGAGGCTATGTGTGGTGGCTACGGCCAGAAACCCCGCATTTGAAAGTGGCCTGGTGCCACTGCATGCCCAGGGCTCTATAAAAGTTAAGAAAGAAGGATTTGTCAGTCATCACAAGCAATGACTACTCTGTGGAAGGAACTTAATCTCTCTCTCGGCTGAGCCTCCCTGTCTTTGAGTGTAGGATCACAGTAGCCTCCTGACTGGTCTCCTCTTCTCCCATCTCCTCTCACCTGTTCCCCAGGCTGCATTGACTGTGGGGTAGAGTATGAGGCCTCAGATATGGCCTTCAAGGTCATCCACGACCTGGCTCAGAAGAACCCTTCCCAGATGAGTTCTGCATACTGTGAACTCCTTAATTTGTGGGCTCCCTGAGCCTTTTGACAGTCTCTGAGCATGCTGGCCATTTCCAGACCTTGGGGCCTCACCCACTGACTTTACTCCCGCCACTGTCTCTGTTCTTGCCTCGCCTGGTGAACACCATCCGCTCTTCAAGGCCAGGCTCAGATGCCAGGTGAAGCCTCTGATGGCTTTGGCCATTAACCATCTTCCCTGCAGAGACGCTGCTTCCTTCTTAGTGGGCTCCTAGGCTCTTTTGCACATCTCCATCCTAGCTCGTTGCTGTAATTTGTGTATTTGTTGGTCTCCACTGAATTTTTCAAGGGTAGGCCTGTTGTTGTATCTTCCTGTCCTCTCAAGGAGCCTGGCAGATGCTAACTCATGTTGAATGAAAGTGTAAATGAGTGATAGAATATAGTAATAGGAAGTTAGATATGAATTGGGTCATCCACATCTTAGGAGGAAGGGAGGATTTTGATTTGATTTGAGTAAAATGTAAAAGTTTATATAAGATTGAGAGAAAAGGAAGTATCCATGAGATTTCCAGGTCTAGGTGGAAACAAGAAACTTTTTATCTCCCTTCTGAACATTCTGAAGAGACTTGCTAGAGGTGAAGCTAAAGCAGTTAACTTAAAGAAGAAAGAAAAGAAGAATACATGGGCATGAATAAGGATGAATTTTCAGATTTAAATATGGATAGTGCCCTAATATACCACTCAATATCAATTTTCTTATATCTTAATGATTATGTATTTCTTCCGGCAATGTGTTCTAAATTGTATTCTGAATAAAAATTCAGCTTCAAAGTAAATAAATGAATATGGATAGTGTGTATGTAACATATATTGGATACTCAGGCCAAGCACATTACATGCATAACTTCCTTTAATGATCTTAACAACACCATAAAGGAGTTATTCCATTTCTCCAAACATGAGGATAAATAGGAGCTAGTGAGGATAAGAGAGAGAACTAGAGAGAAGAGAAGGGCATTTCAGCCAGAAGAATAGCAAGTGAAGGGCTCTGAGGCAGGAAAGGGGTTGGTGTGCTCAAGCAACAGAGAAAGCCGGGGAGCCAGAGGGCAGTGAACAAGGGGCAGACAAGCCAGGTGATGCGATGCTAGATGGAGAAAGCACATCCTAGGGAGTCTTGTAGCCGCTCCAGGGCTTGGTCTGTTATCCTGAAAGAGACGAAATCCACTGAAGGGTTTTAGGCTGGAGGTGAAGAGTGGGGAGGAGAGGGACGTGCTGCTGGTGACATGAGTGAGATTTTTACTTCCCAAAGAGGAACTGATTTGAAAACATTGGAAATGGGACAAGTGTGATATGGACACTGGTGGGAGAGGCTGTTGTGGTTCTCCAGGTCGGAGATGATAGAGGCTCTCACCAGGGTTGTGGTAGAGGTGGAGAGAAGCAGATGAATCTAGAAGTCCTGGGGCAGCAGAAGGACTTGGGATGCAGGTGGGGGTGTAAGGGGGAGGTAAGGTGCTGGCCAGTTTGTGACTTGAATGAGTAGGGGATTCAACGTGCTGTGTCCTCACTTAGGTGATATGTGGGGAGAGAAGGTTCAGGGTGGGAGTGAGGGACAGCTCATGGGCACAGGACTGTGGAACTCCCTGGGAGGAAACGCTGGCTTTGATCATCACTGAGGTCCCTGGAATTCCAGAAAGTAGGACCCAGGTCAGATCAACCCCCTCCCTCGCAGGCGCTTATAGATCCATTATGTCCCCTTCTTATGGGAAGCAGTGGACCCAGAGCCTCATAAAGACTGGTTTTGCCTCGCACTCCTCAACCTCTCCAAGACAGATACTGAAAAGGAATCAGCACCACTGGCATTTGTATTTTTTCCTGTATTCCTTGATGACATTTCATATATTTCCTACCATGAAGTGCAGGATCCAAAGATGACATTTTATGTTCATTCCCCCCGTAAGGTGACCCACAGTAGCCACCCTCATTCAAGAAGGAGGATATCGGAGTTGAACAGAAGGGAACAGGCAGTGCTTTGGAAGTTAGAACCTGCTATTGTTGTGTTCTTGCCAGCAATTCACCTCACTGTTGGGATAAATCACTAGAGGCCAAGGGAAGAGGAAGAGGAAGGACAAGCGGCTGGAGCTCGTCTGTATGCAAAGAGTACCGGCGGTAGGCACTTGGCTGGGAGGTGATTCCCATAGAACTATAGAGCACATAACCTGAATTATGCCCAAACGGGCCACAGAGGGGTATTATACTAAGAAATTGCCCACTTGGTTAATATTCAGTAAGCTCTTAATGCTGAAATAGACCTTAATACCAGAGAAGGCAATGGCAACCCACTCCAGTACTCTTGCCTGGAAAATCCCATGGATGGAGGAGCCTGGTGGGCTGCTGTCTATGGGGTCGCACAGAGTCGGACACGACTGAAGCGACTTAGCAGCAGCAGCAGACCTTAATACACCCATTTGGCTTTCTGTGGAATTTGAAGCCCAGAGTTTCACTGAAGCCCAGAGTTTGATCCATCATTTCAGTTCAGTTGCTCCGTCATGTCTGACTCTTCACGACCCCATGGACCATAGGACGCCAGGCCTCTCTGTCCATCACCAACTCCCAGAGCTTACTCAAACGCATCTCCATTGAGTCAGTGATGCCATCCAACCTTCTCATCCTCTGTCGTCCCCTTCTCCTCCTGTTTTCAATCTTTCCCAGCATCAGGGTCTTTTCCAGTGAGTCAGCTCTTTGTATCAGGTGGCCAAAGTATTGAAGTTTCAGCTTCAATATCAGTCCTTCCAATGAACACTCAGGACTGATCTCCTTTAGGATGGACTGGTTGAATCTCCTTGCAGTCCAAGGGACTCTAATGAGTAGGACCAAAAAAGCAATTCATTGACCCACTGACCGAGAAGAGTGAGGCTATTTGGCCACCATCTCATGAAGAATTATGGCCCCAGCAAGGAACAGAAAGAACCCACTACATTCTGCTGCCAAGCGGCAAGCAAGTAAACATGAGGTGTTTTTCCTCTTTGGTAATAGGACCCAAGACATGAAATATGTACTTGGCAGAGAGTTCCATATTGCATTAGAAGGACAAGTGGATTTATACTGAGGTAGTAAGTGCTTGCTCTGAGCCCAAGTGTGAATGATGGGATTCCGGCCTGACGATATGTGCTGTACCACTGGAGGCGTGTCTGCTAAGGACACTGCAGCCTCCTCCTCTGTGGTTGAGCTTGTGTCACTCTTGCAGTTGGTGGACACGCAGCCACATTTTGTTCTAATTTGCAGGTAATGGACTCTTACAAGGTGTAGTAATAATCATACTATGAAGAAGAATCATACCTGTTTAACTTTTCTGTTTACAGAACTCTTTCATGTCTGTATATATTTTCTAATTTGATTTTTACCACAATTCATAGGTAAGTCTCATAAATCCCAGTTGGTGGATAAGGTTAATACCTTGAGACAGAGCTAGAATTAACTCAGAATCTATTTTTTTCAAGTCCATGTTTGAGTAAGAAATAGTCTTACCAGACCACAGCATGTACATGTGCTAACATTATCTGTGCTCAGGCTTGTAACCCATTTTTAAGCCATTTGGCAACCATAATAATTCTGTACTTTTTTTTCTGGGCCTTTTCTTAAAAGTTCTCTGGACACAGCATTTGAGAAGGCACATAACTGGACTCCTTTTGTCGTGTCTTATGTACCCTCTCTGTCCTCTGAGGCATGGAAAGTCTCCTGAAGAGATTCCCTTGAAGGTTCCTGATTGACAACAGGAACTGAGAGTGGTGATTGTAAAGACTTGCTTGATGTACAGTTTAAAAATAAAATTCCTTCAAATAAACAGGCCCCCTCTCTGGCCTCCTTGAAAATTTAACCTCTGCCTCTGTTGTGGAATGGACAAAGATTCCCTTTGAAAACTTGCAGAATTTTACACACACACACACACACACACACACACACACACACGGATGCATACTGGCCCAACCCATCTTGTTTCTCATTCTCTCCTTTCTAAAAATCATTGGGAAAAAGTTGCAAAGTCGCCAGGATGAGGTAATGGGCAATAATTCATGCGACTCTCAGAAACATAAATCACTCAGCCTGATGTGGTGCCTTTCCATCCCAGGCAAGCCTCGGTGAGCAGTAGCTGCAGTGTGCACAGGGTATTCGGGCTTCACCGAGGCCTTGGATGTTCTTCCATGTGGCATTCTCATTAGAAAGTCAAGGAAATTCGTCCTGCATTCTGTAACTGTCAGGTGAATGCGCACATGGCTGGAGGCGCCTTTTCAATGAAGATTAGCACTCTGGCCCCGACTGGTCATTTCAGCATGAGTTAATGGGGTCGAGGTGGGGACAGCCGTGACAGAGTGGGATCTGCCCTGCTCTGGGTTCCAATCCATCAGGGCTGGCACCTGCTAAAGTGACATTTGCTGGGAAGACTTTCCAGAGTCATAAACCAGAGGTTTATAGATCCTTTTTGTTTAGCAGATACAGCATTAACATCAAAGAGTGAATGTTAGTATATTTGGTCAGATCTGTGCTCTGTATTGTCTTATACCAGTTCTCTAATCACATTTTTGTTACCTGCTTAACCCCTGGATATATTTGAGGCTGTCACCCTAGAGGAGATGCTGCCTTACTAGAATCAACCATGGCCTTTCAAGGGCCTATTGATAGTATTTTAAAAAATTTACTACCCTGCCTATATTAGATAAGGCCCATTATGTAGAGGATTTGAAAAATACAGAAGTAGGAAAGCACAGTCATTAGTACAGGTATTGGAAACGTAGGTCCAAGGGGTCAAATGTGGCCCATTGCCTGTTTCTATAAAGTTTTACTAAAACACAGCCATCTGTATTCATTGCCATACTGTCTATGGCTACTCTTTTGCTACAAGGGTAGAACTGTGTAGTTGCGATAGAGACTGTATGGCCTGCAAAACCTGAAATAGTTATTCTCTAGCCCCTTATGAAAAAGTTTAGAAAGTCATAGCTTAGCACCTAGGTGCTCAGGAAATATTTATCCAAGAAACAAATTAATCTGTAGTCCCACCATGTAGAGATAACCACAATTCACATTTTGGTGTATATTCTTTAGTTTTTCTCTGTTTATAAATAGCTATATATAGTTATATTTTAGGAAGGCTAAACTATACCTCCTATTTTTGTAACCCACTTTTGTTATTTAACTATATATTAGGGACATTTCCCAATTAACTTACATGTTAACTACTATATTAACTATAATTATTAGATCATTATATGATTAAGTATTATACAGCACAATTTATTTATTTATTTAAAAAATTTTTTATTTTGTATTGGGGTATAGCCAATTAACAGTGTTGTGATAGTTCAGGTGAACAGCGAAGGGACTCGGCTATACATGTACATGTATCCATTCTTCCCCAAACTCCTCTCCCATCGAGGCTGCCACATTAACATTAAGCAGAGTCCCATGTGCTATACCATAGGTCTTTGTTGGTTATCAGTTTTAAATATTGAAGTGTGTACAGTTCAGTTCAGTTCAGTCACTCAGTCGTGTCCGACTCTTTGCGACCCCATGAGTCGCAGCACGCCAGGCCTCCCTCTCCATCACCAACTCCTGGAGTTCACTCAGATTCACGTCCATCGAGTCCGTGATGCCATCCAGCCATCTCATCCTCTGTCGTCCCCTTCTCCTCCTGCCCCTAATCCCTCCCAGCATCAGAGTCTTTTCCAATGAGTCAACTCTTCGCATGAGGTGGCCAAAGTACTGGAGTTTCAGCTGTAGCATCAGTCCTTCCAAAGAAATCCCAGGGCTGATCTCCTTCAGAATGGACTGGTTGGATCTCCTTGCAGTCCAAGGGACTCTACAGGTCTATCCCAAATTCCCCATGTGTCCCTTTCTACCATCCTTCCCCCAGCAACCGTAAGTTCATTCTCCAAGACTGAGTTTCTGCTTTGTAAGTTCATTTGTATCATTTCCTTTTAGATTCCACAAATAAGGGATATATTTCTCCTTCTCTGTCTGACTTACTTCAGTCACTATGACAGTGTCTAGGTATATCCATGTCGCTACAAATGGCATTATTTCATCTTTTTATTGGTTGAGTAATATTCCATTGTATTTATGTACCACATCTTTTTTATCCATTCCTCTGTCGATGGACATTTAGGTTGCCATATCTTGGCTGCTGTAAACAGTAAACAGCATGATTTTTAAATTGCAGAGAAGTTTATTGGATGGATGTATGAGGATATTTAACCAATATCCTGTTGTTGGATTATGTCATGTACAAGTTTTTACTTTTACGAATAATGTTGTGATATAAATTTCTGCACATACTTTTTTTGGTGTGTGCCTCTGATCCTAGAAAGGGAATTGTTTCATCTCATGTTGCATATTATTTTTTCACCTAGGTATGCCTTATCCTCACGTACACTGGCAGTTCCTTGAAGGCAGGGATCCTGTTGTAAACATATTTCCACCACACCTCCTCTTGTCCTCTAACACAGACATAGCAGGCATTCAGTAAATGCTTGTGGGTTTGTATAATAGATGCCCAGCTACTTCTCTCTGCTTCTCTGGATCCTATAAATCCCACCTCAGCTCTTCTCCTTTGTGAGGTCTCAGCTCACTCTTCAGCACCCCAAGGTCCCTCCTCCTTCTGGTCATCTGAATTTCTATATCACTCACTACTTAGACCATATTCTATCATTCTTTAGAGCTTTCAAAACGGTGTAATGTACACTGTATAAGTTTCCCATGGCTGCTGTAACAAATTACTGCTTATTTGGTGACTTAACACACATTAATTCTCTCATAGTTATAGAAGCCAGAAATCTGAAGTCAGTTTCACCAGTCCAAAGTTAGGATGGCGTCAGAGGGCCCCCCTTACTCCTTTCAGAGATGCTGGGGGAGAACCGTTCCTTGCCTCTTCCAGGTTCTAGGGCTGCAGGCATTCCCTGGCTTGTGGCCACATCACCCCAGTCTCTGCCTCTGTAACCTCATCACCTCCTGCTTTTCTGTCTGTGCCAGTCTCTTTCTTTCTCTTTCCTATAAGGTCACTCGTGATTCCATTTAGAGTCTGCTTGGATGATTCAGGATAATCTGCTTATCTCAAGATTCTTAACCTAATTGTATCTGCACAGTTCTTTTCTGCCATTTAAGGTGATAGTCACGGGTTCCAGGGATTAGGAACTGAATCCCTAGCGGGGACTTCATTATTCAGCCTTCTACAACACATCATTTCTTTTGACCGGCTATTTGCAAGGAACCAACTTGGTGGTTGACACTGACATTGTGCTTGGTGCCTGTCGTCACAACAGAGAAGAAAGGACTTGGATATGAAGAACTGTAATCAAAAGAGCAGTGGCCAAAAAGCTGGGAGACATAGATTTTGGTACCACTTTGGGGTAAGGGTCTCCGTTCCTGTTTCCCTTTAGCGAATTAAGGGGCTAGACCAATTGTTCCCTGAAGTGAGGGACGAGCACCACTGATGGTGTGTATATATAGGATAATTTTAGGTGGTTCACAGAGACAGAATTAAATAGCATTGACTCACACAAATAGATACTTATTTTTTTTAATTCTCCTTCAACACCTCTTAAGGAGAAAATAGCTGTTAGGTGCTAGAGTATCTTCAACACTTCCTCTAATACTTACCAAACTCTTTTTATTAAAAACAAAACAAAACAAAACACTGGTCTCAGCTACAGACTCTAGGTAGACTTTAATAACATTATTTTATGGTCATTGTATTTATTTTTACAGTTACCTTCCATTAATGGAGAGTGACTCAGGTTTTTCCATTTATGGCAATACTGTAAAGTATCCCGTGTAAAAAGTGAGGTGATGTAGAGAAATATATTTTAAAAAATACAGGATAGAGGGTTTTTAGAGAATGGGAAATGTGGGAATGACTCTGAACTTTGGGGAGCACTTAGATGTTTCCCGGGGTCCCTAGTTCTATGACTTCTGGATTCTAGGAGCAGGGTAGGATTGGAAACATAAAGGAAAATGCCCTTGGTCAGAGGATGCAGCTGGAAATTCAGGAATTAATGATTCCTGATCTTTTCCCATTTAAATGCAGCTGATCTTTCAAGGACCATTGAGCAGCAAAGCCGTGAATATTAACCTCGTGCTGAAAATTGATCACGTCCCATTTTAACTCACAGCTTCTGGTAGGAGGAGCCATGGCCTTATTCTGACCTTTCTTTGCTTTTCATTGAACATCTGGAAGGTGGGTAGGCAACTTCTGTCTAACTTCTTCTTGAGAAGGAATGGCTGCTATTTGGACACGGCCCAGATGCTGTAGGGAAACCCCCTCTCCCACCCACTTGGCTTTGAACTCTGCTTGAGAGACCTGGTTTAACAATCGAGGTAGGGAGGCTTACAATGCTGCAGAGCTGGGTCTGTGCTTTGGATCACAGTGGGGAGTGGCGGTCACATCTCTCATCTTGTCAACCATGATTGTAATTCCTTAGTTTGTTTGGAACCGGATAATTTCCTCTTAGAGGAAGATTTTCCTGGTTGACAAATAGCATGGTCATCACCATCATTAAATAATTCTTATTTTTTTTCCAAAACATTAGCCCATGTCCTGTGCTTTCTTTCTGGGGGAGGGTCTGGTGATGAGAAGCAGAGAGGGAAATGCCAGTCACTTCACCCAGCTCCTTTCCAGCATATGTGTTTTTTCACCCCCCAGTAAGCTGGGAGCGGACATAATTTGTTTCAAGGAGGACTTGAGTCAGTGTGATTTGATCATCTATTCTCAGCCTGGCTTTCAATACCCTGAGTAATATGAGATGGATAAAGACAGAGTATCGAAGCTTGGCTGACTTGGAATAGTACATATAGTAAGTGCTCAGGAGTCCACTGTGGCTCTGATGGTAAAGAATCTGCCTGCAATTTGGGAGACCTGGGTTCGATCCCTGGGTCGAGAGGATCCCCGGGAGAAGGTAATGGCACCCCACTCCAGCACTCTTGCCTGGAAAATCCCATGGACAGAGGAGCCTGGAAGGCTGCAGTCCATGGGGTCGTTAAGGGTCGGACACGACTGAGCAACTTCACTTTCACTTTTCACTTTCATGCATTGGAGAAGGAAATGGCAACCCACTCCAGTGTTCTTGCCTGGAGAATCCCAGGGACCGGGGAGCATGGTGGGCTGCCGTCTATGGTGTTGCACAGAGTCGGACACGATTGAAGTGACTTAGCCCAGCGACTCACACACACACACACAGGCACCCAGGAAACATCTCTGGCAAGTGATACATGAGTTAGAGCTTAATGATTAGGTGAAATTAGGCAAATCACTTCACCTCTCTGTGCCTCAATCTCTTTTTTTTGCAAAAGGGAATAACAGTAGTAGGGACTTCTTCCTAAGGAGACAATTTGTGGGAAGCACCAAGCAGTCATTTTCTGCTGTTTTTTCCTTCCAGAATTTTGCAGATGGGAAAGCCAAGGCCCAGAGAGGCTAACTGATTTGCTGAAGTTCACGCAGCTATCAAGCTTCAAGGCCAGGCTCTGAACTCAGCAAGTCTGGTCCCAGACTCAGCTCTTGGCACCGCATCACCCAGTGGCCCATTTATCAGGGCTGAGGCATTGATAAGATTTGAGAAACAATCCCATTCTGGGTCTGATCCCTTGTGTGGGTGGGGAGCAGAGCTAGCCGGCAACGCCTAGCAGGGTCAGGCCAGCGGAGTTTGAATCCTGCGATTCCCTCAGGTCCTTTACCTTCTCGTGGGCCTCAATTTCCTGTAAAATGGTGGGACAGCCACCCGCTCCCTGCCGCCCATTTCTGTGGTCAGAAGTGATGAAGGATGCGAAAGGGCCTGGTCAAAGTTAATCAGGGACGGACTGATGTCAGTGGTAGGGGTCCTGGGAAAAATGAGAGAGATAATTTAATAGAAGGTGCTGTGAGCCTGCTGGAGTCTGCAGACATGAGCTTGCTTCTAGAGGGTAGGCGGGCTCTGCTGGGCCGGGCGCGCGGCCGGCTGTGGTTGCCGGGGAAACGGCGCGGAGCCGCTTCTGGCCTGGCAGCCGGTGCTCTCCGCCCCTGCCCGCGGAGCGGGGACCCGGGCGCCCTCTGGGTTTCGGGGCCCCATGACAAGGTGCCTTTTTAGGTACACGAGGCTGGGAGACCCGGCTAGCGTGCAGGGCCCGCGCCGGGGCCGTGGAGCTTTCGGTGCAGGACTCAGAGAAGGAAAGAACCGTGGGCCCAGGCTGGCGAGGAGGCGGGGAAGGAGGGGGGGAACCCAGCGCCAAGAGGCTGAAGGATGATTCACCGGGCTGTCGCGGGGCGATGCACAGTCCTTGAGGGCCTGTGGACAGAGGGCGCGGCCTGGGCCTGAGAGTCAGCTAGCTCTGCTCACTCTGCGCGGCTGCAGCGGCAGTGACGCCCCCTTCTTGCCATTTATTTCCTACCCGCTAGGTACCAGGCACAGGGAGCCTCATGTGCACACCACCTCTCGCCCTTTTGACAAACCCACCAGGAAGGTATTGTTATTCCCAATTTTATAGACTAGAAAAGAGACTCAGAGAGCCAAAGAGACTTATACAAAGTGAAGAAAACCAGGTTTGGAACCCAGGCTGGCTCTCCCCAAAGCCTATAGGCTGTTTCCTTCCTGCTATGTCCTGCCACCTCTCCGTGGAGGCTGTTTGCAGAGGGTCTTCTAGGCGTCTGGCACAGCCCACAGGTTATTTCTAGTCTGATCTTTGCAGCAGCTCTGCAGGATATCTGTAGTTACCTGCCTTTCACAGACTGGAAAACAGCTCAGAGAAAATGACTTGTCTGCCCAAGACCTCACAGTGGCCTCTGGCAGAGACAGCAGTCCACCTCCTGAGAGCAGCTGGGCTTCAGGCTCTGCTGCGTCCATCCTCTCTGCCACGCTGTCTCTCGTCAGGCCGGAGGAGGATGGCAGTTGATCCCTCAGGATGCTGTGCACTGGGCTGGCAGCAATGAGAATGGATCTCCATCTTGCTGTTCTGCGGGCCTCGCGGGCCCCATTACACGGCTCTAGTTGGAGGGGTTGAGCTCAAAATCTGAGTAATAAAGCATGGATGTCACTCTTGCCTTAGGTCTTTATTCCACCTGAGAAGATGAGAAATGGCCACAGAAAGCAATAATAATGAATGACAATCATAGCTAACCGTTGTCGAGCCTTTCATACAGCGCTATCCAGTCGAATTTTCTGCAGTGATGAAAGTATTCTTTAGTGTCCAATATAGTAGCCATGCTTTTGAGCACTGGAAATGTGGCAAGTGCAACTGAGGAATGAATTTTTTATTTTGATCAAATTTAAAGAGCCACGTGTGGCTAGTAGCCACTAGGTTCAGTGCTAATGTATATGAAGCACTATATGAAAAACTTTCTCCTTGGTCACTTATCAACACTTAAGACCACAATCTGAGGTATATTATTAACATCCCCATTTTTACAGGGGGAAATGAGACTGTGAGAAATGAAATGTTCCCAAGTCCACCAGCTAAGTATGTTGCAGGGCCAGGATTTGAACTGATGTTTCTCTCCACCACAGGAGGGCCTGAGGTCAAGGTCAGGTTGCAGTGGGGGACATGGTGACAGCCAGAGCCAGTGAGAATGGCACTGAGATGACAGCTGCAGTGTGGGGTGGAGACTGGAGATGGAGTGGGACACGATCCTTGGAAGGGAAGGCACGGAGAACCCCAGGAAAAGCACCCTGAACTGGAGACTGCGTCATCTTGGTTCCTGTCTACCCCTTTCTCTGGATTTGAGCCCTGGCTCTGCCACTTTCTGGGTGACCCTAGGTACTCACACCCCCTCCTTGAGTCTCAGTTGTTCATCTATAAAGTAGGAGTGAGAACAGTACCAGACTCAGGCAGGAATGTGCAGTTGTGTAACATACCATTCTCCTTGTTCACTCCTGAAATTTCGTCCTGAGGAAGATACACCAGCTGCCTCTGTGGACCAGAGGGACACACACTCACTTGATTTTTAGGATGGATACAGACTGTGAAAGTGGGGCCTTGCTGCCCCAGGGAGTGTCAAAAAACTTACCCCATTTTCAGGACAGGGTGCAAGGATGAGAATTGAGTGGGGCCTGCTCTTGCAGTCATTCTCTGGCCTCTCCCTCTAGCCCAGGAGAGCCCTCCCCGGGCTAGGGGCAGAAGCCTCTGGGGACAAGTTATTGGCATTCTTAATTTCTAACTGGCCAGACCTGTTAATCAAAGCTGCAGGATCTGTATCCCATTTCTGGCTTTGACTGACTTTCTTTGCTCTGCTTTTTATTGTGGAAAGTTTCAAACATTACAAAAAGTAGAATAGTGTAAGAAGCCTCTTCCCCGTGTTCTTCACCGCAACTAAACTTCTCCAATCAACTCAAAGCCAATCATGGTTTTTTTTTTTTGTTTGTTTGTTTTTACCGGTAGTATGACCACTCCCTGGTCCCCCATCAAGGTTATTTTGAAGTAAATCCCAGCATGTCAGCTTTCTAATTGTGCCGGTGACCCTCTCATAAGTTTCTGGTGGGAGTGCAAGTTGATGAAATTTCAGGGAAGGGCACTTTTGCAGTCTCAGAATACTAAGACCAATCACTGCCTTTCGATCTGGCACTGCTAGGTGGAGAATTCATCACACAGATCACATCTCTACATGTGTGCAAAGTGAGGCTTGTATATGGTTGTTTATTCCAGCACTTTTTATGGTGGTAAATGATCACAAACAAACTGAAGGTCCAGGAAAGGGGGCTGGCTAAAAAAAGTTAACATTTGGAATATAGAATATGGAATTCTATAGTGCTTTAAAAAGGAATGTGAAAATTCTTTATAAAATTACGTGGATTGATTTCCCCAATGTATTGTGTGTGTGCATGCGTGTTTTGTTTTTGGTTTTTTGATCGCTCCATGCAGCGTGCAGACTCTTAGTTCCCCAATCAGAGATTGAATCTGTGCTCCCTGCGTTGGGAGCGCAGAGTCTTAGCCACTGGGCCACCTGGGAAGTCTCCACCTCCCACTGCCCTGAAGTATTCTTTAAAAGAAAAAAGTACAGGACACTGTGAATGTCATGCTATAATACGTATAAAAATGGGAGATAATATTTTTCAAATGTGCCATTATTTCTAGAAACATGAACTTGGAAACGTGGTTACCTTGCTAGAGAGGGACCAGATGGCTGGCAAACAAGGGTGGGAGAGAGAATTTTCTCTTTATACCCTTTCTAATTTTTGAATTTTGTACTAATTTTAAAAACTAGAACTCCCCCTTTTTTCTATAAACCTAAAACTGCTGTTAAGTTTAGTCTTGTTGTTGTTCCGTCACTAAGCCATGTCCGACTCTGCAACTCCATGGATGGCAGCAGGCCAGGCTTCCCTGTCCTTCACTGTCTCTTGGAGTTTGCTCAGATTTATGTCCATTGAGTCAGTGATGCTGTCTAGCCATCACATTCTCTGCTGCCCCCTTCTCCTTTTGTCTTCAACCTTTCCCAGCATCAGTCTTTTCCAGTGAGTTGGCCCTTCACACCAAAGTATTGGAGCATCTGCTTATTAGTTAACAAAAAGGTATTTATCCAGATGGAGTGAGGATAACTTGTGAAAGTCACTCAGTTGTGTCCAACTCTTTGCAACCCCATGGACTATATAGTCTGTGGAATTCTCCAGGCCAGAAGACTGGAGTCAGTAGCCTTTCCCTTCTCCAGGGGATCGTTCCAACCCAGGGATCAAACCCAGGTCTCTTGCATTGCAGGCAGATTCTTTACCAGCTGAGCCACAAGGGAAGTCTTATGACTTATGTTCACACAAAAACTTGCCCAAAATATTCATAATTGCCAAAAGGTGAATGGATAAAGAAACCATTAATATTATTATAGATAATGGAATATTATTCAGCAATAAAAAGAAATGAGCTATCAAGCCATGAAAAAAAGCCATGAAAAGACATGAAAGAACTATAAGTGCATATTACTAAGTAAAAGAAGGCAGTTTTAAAAGCCTACATAATGAATGATTCCAACTATATGACATTCAGAAAAAGACCGAACCACAGCGATAGTAAAACAAACAAAAAAGAGTAGTTGTTAGGAGTTGGGGCAAGGAGGGAGGAAAGGATAAATAGGTGGAGCACAGGGGATTTTTGGGACACAGCCTTGAGAATGGGCTATCCTGTATACTTCAGGCTTTAGGCATTATTAAATTAACTTAATAAACTTGCGATTAACTTGTAGCAAAAGCAATAGAAGGCAAAGGTTAAAGTAAAAGAGACAATGCCATTCTCCCAAATCATCCCACCCTCTCCCTCTCCCACAGAGTCCAAAAGACTGTTCTATACATCTGTGTCTCTTTTGCTGTCTTGCATACAGGGTTATCGTTACCATCTTTCTAAATTCCATATATATGCGTTAGTATACTAATATCATATATGAAACGAATCGCCAGTCCAGGTTCGATGCATGATACTGGATGCTTGGGGCTGGTGCACTGAGACGAGCCAGAGGGATGGTACGGGGAGGGAGGAGGGAGGAGGGAGGGGGGTTCAGGATGGGGAACACGTGTATACTTGTGGCGGATTCATGTTGATATATGGCAAAACCAATACAATATTGTGAAGTAATTAACCTCCAGTTAAATAAATTTGATCTTTTGACGAGAAAAAAAATGTAAAAGAGACAGAGGCAATATGGAGTTAGATTTGTTCTCTCCTATTACTCCATGGAGAGTGACACAGGGAGGCTGTGCTTCAGGAGAACTTCTCTGGGCCTCACGCCTCTGTAAAACCAGGAGGCTGTGCGAGGAGTCAGGGCGGTCACCTGCAGCTCTAAAAGTTCTGATATCAAGGCCTTTCCCAGCTCTCTAAGCCCCTTATCCTCCCTGCCCAACCCCCATTATTTTTCTGCTACTCAGTGCTGTGCCGAGATTGGAACCATTCCTAGGGGGACCATCTTCTGATTGAAGTCTGTGCCTTGCACGCAGTTGTTTTATTTATTTATTTTTCTCTCTCTTTGAAATCTCTGATGAGAAAAGTCAAATCTGTGCTGGCTCTGAGGAGGAGCAACTTGGGAGGGAGTTAGAAATAAGGAGATGAGTAATCAGATCCCAGCAGGTTCCACAGCATCGGCAGGCAGGCAGCAGTCGCTCCTGCCAGGGCGTTTCCTGTGAGAGAGGCTTGACTGTGAGCTGTCCAAGCTGCTCCAGGCTCCAGCTGCTTGTGTGAACTGAGGGAGGTTTCTCTGCTCTCTCCAAATTGTCTCCTGTCAGCGAAGTGTGATTTATGAGATTTCCCTCTAAAACAGGAGAATGTTGGCTCCTGATAATTCCCTGTAATGGAGGAAAGGAGTGGCTGCAGCATGTTTGATAAATACTATCTCTTTAGCCCACCATCTTGTTACAGAAAGGATACAAGAAATTGAATACAGATGGATTAAAATCTTGAAAGAAAATAATATGGCCTCCTCTTAGTGAGGTGTCTGGAGGGTCATTGCTCTCAACTGAGGACCTAGGCTTGATTCCTAGCTTAATTGCCACACACCAGCTGTTATGACCAGAGGCTACTTATTTCTGAGCCTCCACTTCCTCATCTGTGGAGAAAAGCTGGGGAAATACTAGTAGCACCCACTTTAGGGGGGATATTATATAGATTATGTGAGATAAATATCCAGAGAACTCAACATCAGGCATGGAACACATGGTGTGCTCTGTAAGTACTCACGATTATTATTAAGGTTATTTTGAGTCCCAAATAGTAGATGTTCTAAAAGAAATTTTTAAAATATTTAGATAATATTTTTATAACTATGTATTAATATGGCAGGGCTTGTGCTTGTGGGAGTGATGGCATCTCAATCCAGTTTAACAAGTAAGCCATATCAAGGAGTGCCTGTGTAGATTGTTCATAGAGCAAAATGTGACCTTGGACAAGCTCCTGATTTGTTTACAGAGTCTTGGTTTCTTCAACTGTAAAAATGAGTGAAGTGAAGTCGCTCAGTCGTGTCCGACTCTTTGTGACCCCATGGACTGTAGCCTCCCAGGCTCCTCGGTCCATGGGATTTTCCAGGCAAGAGTACTGGAGTGGGTTGCCGTTTCCTTCTTCAGGGGATCTTCCCAACCCAGGGGTCGAACCCGGGTCTCTCACATTCTAGACAGACACTTTACCGTGTGAGCTACCAGGGAAGTAACAATAATATATCCATGTCTGGTATGAGTATAGTATATGCATGGCGTGTGTGACTGTGTGTGGTGTGTGTTTGGGATGTGGTGTGTTAGTGGTGTGGGTGTGTGGTATGTGTGTCTGAATGTGTGTGGTGGTTGTGGTGATTGTGTGGTATGTGTGGTATTTGTGCAGTATGTGAGTTTCTGTGGTATATGGATGCGGTGTGTGTCTGGTATGTGTATGTGTGGTAGATGTGTGTGATGTGTGTAACTGTGAGGTCATGTGGCATGTGAATGTGATGTGTGCGTTGTATGTGGGTGTGTGTGCATAGGTGGTGTGTGTTGGGTGATTCCCGTAATCACAACATTTAATGTCCTTGGGTAAAAGCACTTTGGTAAAGGTAAATAGGGATTTGCTATATAGATATTGATATTTGTGCTGGGAGAATCCACTGTCAGATCTTAAATTTCTTTTGTAGGAGCTAATATGACATGTGTCCATGAAAGAATTAAGAGAAAACAGCACAAGGCGCTCTGAGACCAATTACAAGTACCATGGGAGTTCAGAGTGGGGTCATGAGGGCTGAGCCAGCCAGGACTTCCTGGGAGGAGCAGTGCTTGGCCTCTAAAACACTGGTTTTAAAACTTTTTTGCTTGCCTACCCTCTACATGAACTTTGGGGGGAAAAAAAATCTCTTTTGCCTCACACATTTTAACTTGACATCTGAAATGTTCACCAGAAATTTAAAGAGTTATGAAGGATATCATTTCTGCCATATTGTAAATATTAACCTTGTAGAATAAAATTAGGCTACCCTCTTAACTGTATCAAATGCAGACTGAATAACAGCAATTTTTAGCTTGCCTTTTTATTGATGTGTCACTTAAGTATAGTAGAATGCTCAGTTAATTTTTACCAGATGAAGGTGTAATGGTCTATCCCCAGTATTCCAGAATGCAACCTTGAACCCTCTCTCAGTCACTACACCCAAAGGTGATCATTTCTCTGAACTCAGTCACCATAAGTTATTTTTTGCATGATCTAATTTTTTTCCTTGCTTCTTGACATCAGCATGGTAGCAGTAGATCATTTTTTCCCTTATCATATGGTATTCCATTGAATGAATATCTCACATTTAAAAAATCTTATCTACTCCTTGCATAAATTCACTTTACTATTAATATTTTATGACAGACAAGTATTTTGAAATAAACTGCCCCTTTGAAAAAAAAATCTTATGTACTCTTAATGGACATTTTGGGTTGTTTCTAATATTTAGCTATAAAGCTGTGAGTATTTTCCATATTTTGGGTGTAGACATAAACACTGATTTCTTCTAGATATGATCTATGGGTGGAATTGCATGGTGGTTGGGGGCAGGAGGAGAAGGGGATGACAGAGGATGAGATGGCTGGATGGCATCACCAACTTGATGGACGTGAGTTTGAGTGAACTCCAGGAGTTGGTGATGGACAGGCAGGCGTGGCGTGCTGTGATTCATGGGGTCGCAAAGAGTCAGACACGACTGAGCGACTGAACTGAACTGAAGATAAATACCACAAAACATTTGTATCCACCGCCACTCACCAAAAATTACCTGTGCAAGTCAGAAATTGTATTGCTATATTGTTCCTATCTTTACCTTCTTGAACTCATAATTCCCTTCTACTTCCTTCACAGAAGTTTACACAGTATGTTTTCATGCTTGAACTTTTTTTATTGATTTCTCTTTTCTTTTTGTCCAAAATATGTATGTAAATTGAAACGGACATTGAAAAATTTGCTTTGACCATAAACCCTAAGTATCTTTATTTCATATTCATTTATCATTCAGTTCATCAAAATAATATCAGTGTTTTATAATTTGATAAATAATTACTAAAAATATAAAGTAAGACAGAATGGGAAGTGCTTCTCAGAACGAGATGGACGGGATGGCTTTAAGGTGCATAAGGACCATCCAGGGATCTCGTTAAAATGCAGATTGTGATTCAGAAGGTCTGGGTTGGGGCCTAAGGTTTCTAATAAGTCTATGGGTATTGTTTCTAAGACTAAGACTTCTGTCTGCATCAACAAGGGGAGAATGGGAGTGGGAGGGGAGTTAAAGACAGACTTTCTCCAGGTATAGTCAGGACTGACCAAGGGCTGTGTTTCTAAAAAGGCTATGGAAGATGCTGATGCTGCTGGTCTATGGACCACACTTTTTGTAGCAAGGGTTCATGGTCCCTAGATTAAAGAGGTTTTGCTAGCGCCAACGTTTTTAACTGTTCTCTACCTTGATTCTTTGAGAAATTGTGCCATAATCAGATTCTGAATAAGGGAGAAGATGGTCTTCTACAAGTAGAGAGGATGGTTGTGAAGAGGCAGGTGGGAAAGGAGAGTTGCCAAGGTACATTGTCAGGCAAAGGAAGAGTGGGAATGGAAGTAAGATCTCAAACCATGCCTTTGTAACAGTTCCTGCTGTGCACCCCCTGGCAAGGCTTCCAGCGCCCCAGAGTAGGACTGCATGCTCTGAAGACCCCTTTTCCGAAGCATGCTAAGATGGTACTGGCCACCTTTTCAGACAGGAGGCCTGTTTCTACAATAGGATTGGACATCTCAGAGACTGGTTTGAAAGAATAGCGAGCTCACTGTGGGGAGATACAGAGAAGTTTGGAGTCAGATAGTGGGTGGCCTTGAATTCTGTGCTAAGGAGTTGGGCTTAATACTCAGCCAGAGGAGGGCCTTGGGGAGTTTTGAGCGGGGAGCTGGTGTGAGTACAGTGTGGAGAGACTGATCTGCTGGGCAGCCTGTGGGATGGTGGGGAAGAGGCTACTGTGTGGTGATGGCAGCAGTGGCGAAACCACTGGGATCTGGCTGTGATTTTCATCTCGAGCCCCTGCTTGTGAAATTTTGCCCTGGGTGCACAGACCTGGTTTGCTCTGTCAGGATTTCCTGAAGCCTGGACTACATTCTCTGGTGGCACCTGAGATGGTGATGCATGGAATCTCAAGGTGACTGAGAGAGGAAAACACACATGCCCTTAAATAACCCTGAAACCTGAAGGTGAATGGCATCCCTTCAGCCCTTGCTCAGTCCTGACTACACCTGGAGGAAGTCTGTCTTTAACTCCTCTCACGCTACCGTTTTCCTCTTGTTGATGGAGACTCAGAAGCTTAGGCTTAGGGCCTTTGGTAAGCAAAAGTCTCTGGAGAGAATTTTAACAAAATTTTTGTTTTTTGTTGAATCAAGTCTCTGTGTACCAAGACGGCAAGTGGTTCTAGTTTTACCCTTGCCATAATGACATTAAACTGTATGGTTTAGGTAAGTTGTTTTCAGTAAGAAAAGTGAGTGAATTTACTAGATCATATGGAAGAAATAATAACCCACGTGATGTGTGGGTATGGCAAAAATCATGGTGGTGACATGCAGTGATTCAGCTTTGGCAAACATTGGGTTACATTGTGGCAAAACCTGGCGTTTGCTCAATCGTCTTGCCAGTACCTGGAGAGGCTCTGGGTAGTGGGTGGTGGGGAGGGGGCTGCTGGCATCGCAGTGCCTGGGCCACTGGCGGTGGGTGGGCCGGGCTGGTCCCCCTGCTGTCCCCACCACCACCTCACAGCCCGCTCCTGCCTCTGCCCACAGAGATCCGCACGCAGCTGGTGGAGCAGTTCAAGTGCTTGGAGCAGCAGTCGGAGTCGAGACTGCAGCTGCTCCAGGACCTCCAGGAGTTTTTCCGCCGGAAAGCTGAGATCGAGCTTGAGTATTCCCGCAGCCTGGAGAAGCTGGCCGAGCGCTTCTCCTCCAAGATCCGCAGCTCCCGGGAGCACCAGTTCAAGTGAGAAGGGGCTCGGGGTCTTGGGCGGTGGGAGGCAATGCTGGGAGGGGAAGCAGCAAGGAAACCAGGACTCCCTGGGGGCAGATGGTGGGCTTTTAAGGCCCAGGGTCTGCAGGTGACTTTCATCTCCAGCCCTCAGTCTTCCTTGGTGTAAAGTGAGGGTAGAAATAGTTGTTACCCATAAAGATGCTGAAAGGAATACACGATGGACCGAGAGAAGCACTTGTCACAGACAGGAAGTCTCAAGAAATGGTTCTGTTGTTATTATGCAACCAAGCACCAGGCTCTGCCTCCATCTGGGCCCAGGTGCCAGCCCATCACCTTTCAGGACATCCTGACTGTACCCAGTTCTCTTTTATCTGGGGATCAGCCAGCTCATGTCTGCATTCCTTCAGCACAGTGGCCTCAGAATTGTTTCTGTTTGGAATAGATGCTCAAAGTATTCCTCTTCCTTCCTCCCCTGGAGGATGGTGCCAGGCTTAGTTGCTTATTTGTATACACACATCCTCCAGGTCCTAATTTCTCACACCCCAAGCTCGGATTTTGAGAAGGAAAGGAGGCTTGATCCTCTTGGGCACATCTCTGGCTGAGTCCTCGAGCTGTAAATGCCCCCTAGCTCAGGACCGTGAGGGGCCAGCGGCCAAGTGCAGATAGAAGCCATGACCTTACCAGGTTGCGCCCCCTGCCTACATCTGTTTCCCCCTCGGCCATGCTTCCTGGAGGTCCCCATCCTCTGTGAGTCATCTCTCCAGTGAAGGGCCCTCAACCCCGGGAGACCAGAGACTTGCTCCATCCTGTCTGCTCTGTTCCTTTTTCCTCTGGGTCCAATCTCTTTTTTTCTCTCTACATAGGTTTAGATTGTGGTAAACTACACATAACACAAAGTTTACCACCTTAAATATTTTAAAATGTACAAGTGTGCGGCGTCAAGTGCGTCCACACTGTTGTGTAATCATCACCCCCATCCTTCACCAGCGCTCGTCTCACTAATGTGAAACTGCACGCCATGAACAATGCCGCATTTCCCCTTCCCACCCACGTCCTGGAACTCACCCTTCTGCTCTCTCTCTCTATGAATCTGACTGCTCTAGGGACCTCAGGTATGCGAAGCATACAGTGTTGGTCCTTTTGTGACTGTGGCTTATTCCACTTTGCATAATATCCTCGAGGCTCACCCGTGTTGAGGTCAGAAGGGCCTCCTTTTAAGAGTGAACGAGACTCTGTTGTGTGTAGACTACCCTTTGTTCAGTTGTGTCCCCCCTTCTCTCTCTGTGTTTTGCCTTCTACCCTGGCCAGGGAGCGCTCTTCCTTCAAGCTCCCCTCAACATCTCCTTACCTGGGCGCCTCAGCGTTGTGAGCTCTCAACTTCTGTGCCTTCTTCCCTTGACCTTTGGGGAGAAGAAATGCCTTATTAAAGGGCAACAACTTATTACATGTTTGCAAATGCCATGCTCGTTTTCCTACCCAATCACATCTGTTCAAACTTTCATTGCAGGAGGATACTTCTGTTAATAACTTCCTCCCAGGCACTGTCTGGGCCCTTTCATACATAATCTCATTTTTCTGATGTTTTGGAAGAAGCATGTACTTTTTTAAAAGATAAAAGTAAAACACTTTTTGTTACAAATGCAGAAAAGTAAAAGAAAAAAATCACTCACCTGCCATTCAGAAGCTCATGCTTTGGTTCCTTTTCGTGACTGTCTTTTAGTAACAACAACAGTAATAATTTATTGAGCACATTGACTGAGCATTTGCTTCGAGTCAGATCAGTATCCCATCTTAGAGATGGCAGAAAGGCTTGTACAAACATGTCTGTGGGCCAGTTATTGGGAAGTGACAAATTTGAACCTTCACTCTCATTCTGCCTGCTTGGCCTGAGATGAGAAAGGCCTGGGTGTGGTCTGAGAGCAGCCATGGGCTCTGAACACTCGGCTGAAACCACAGACTCAGACACACGTACAGAAACCCACATCTCTGGCTGGGCTGTTACGCGAGCCATTCAGGCTGCGTGGTTGGGCTAGAGCTCAGCTTCCTCCCCTCTCCTTCCTCTTGATTTGGATTCAGGTCCCTCTTCCTGTTCTCAGTGTGGACACGGGGGAGGGAGGCACTGGGGGAGCATGTGCAGGGGTACCCTGTTCCTTCGCATTGCCTGTAATGAGCTCAGTCGGCCCCTCATGGCTTCATTAACTGAGGCCGCTAGACAGAATGGGAGCCCCAGCTGGCAGTCGGGCCCAGCAGGCTGCTGGACACACCATGAAAGTCTAATTAGGGTGTGGCCAAGCCAGTGCAGCTGCTGTGGGCCCTGGGCACCAGGCTGATGTGTCCGCAGAGTCCCCCCATTCCTTTTGGAAGTGCAAGTCTCCAGGGCATGCCTGGATTTGCGCTCTGACCCCAGGGCCAACCAGCCTGACCTCTGGTTGCCTCTTATTTGGAGCTCAGTGCACAAGGTCTGGACTGTGCTCTGGGTGCTTCATTCTGATTGTCTAGAGAAGCCTTGTCCTAACATCTTGTAGGCCCTTCATTAAGAAGGTCCACCTATCTGCCAGGTAGCCTCTCAGGGTGAGGGGGGCGGTGCCCAGGCCCAGGTCTGGTCATGTTATTCCCACTGCACAGTCCATCTGGGCTCCTATAACAAAGTATTCTGGACTGGGTGGCTTGTAAACAGCAATGGTTTTCTCGCAGTTTTGGAGGCCGGAAGCTGGAGATCAGGGTGCCAGTGGCGGCATGACGAGGTTCTGGTGAGCTCCCTCCTGTGACTTGTAGACGCTGATCCTCCTTGTGTCCTCATGGAGTGGAGGACAGAGAGAGGAAGCAAGCTCTAGAGAGTCTTTCGAGGGCGCTGATCCTATCACGAGGGCTCCCTTCTTCCCCCATGACCTAATTTAATCCTTCTTATCTGCTAAAGGCCCTACCTCCTAACACCATCACATTGAGAGTAGAGTTCAACATGTGGCTTCTGGGGGAATACAGACACTCAGTCCTCAACAGAAACTCATGTCTCTTGCGCCAAGTCTAATGCTCCTACTTTGCTCTATGGGTTCTGTCTTTCTAAGGCCCCAGCTGCTTCGTCTCCACCTGGGCGGTTGAAAAATTTCCAGCTCCCCAGAGAATGCCCAAGAGGAGTCGGGGCTAGACTCACCCAGGCTGAGTTCCATGTGGCAACCCCATTCAAGAAAAAGCTCAGCCTATGGCCCTGAGGGTTCACCTGCGGCAGGCTGAACTTTCAGAAAACAATACCATCACGTGTGTCTTCTTCCACCATCACATATTTCTGTTCTAACACACGTTTTTCAAAGCACTCTGACTTCTTTGCTCTCTTATAATCCTCATGATAACCCAGGGATGTAGTGAGGGAGTCATTGATTTTATCTCAAACCATCTGATCACCAGGCAAGCTAAGTGGGATGTTACCAAAGGATACACCATGAGCTTCTGAGTGAGAAAACCCAGGGCTCCTGACTTTCAGCTCAGACTTCTCTCCCCAAGAAGTCACATGGGTGTATATCAAGCATCTCTTATTTTCCTAGACCGTGCTTCTTGCTGAAGACACATGCATGAATGAGCCACAATCCCTCCTCTTTCTCTCTTATGAGTACACAGCTTGGGCAGTGTCCATAGGTGATGTGGTTGGGGCAGACTCCCAGTCCCTATGGCCCTGCTCTTTGAACCCTGCCATCTGCTTGCTCCTCAGGCCTAGCATTTAGGTGTCACTTCCTCTGCAAAGCTTCCATGAGTCTAACCTGGTGCCCTCCTGTGTGTGTCCACGATATTCTGCACTTGTTGATTTGCTGATTCAGCCAGTATTTACTGAGTACCCACCAATGCCCGGTGCTGGCTTATAATGGCAAACAAGACAGACTTCGTTACTGCCTTGGTAGGATTTACCATCTCATGGAGGAGTGAGATGTGGCATCAAACATATGCAAATAAATGAAAGACAGCCTGCCATCAAATGATTGCTAGGATGGAATGGTTGCTAGAGTCCAGGCTGGAAGGTCTAAGACGGCTTCCCCTACCTTTCCTGGCACTTTGGTGATGACAGCTATATGCTGGGCTCAGCTGGGCTGCTACCCTCTCCTCATGGGGTCAGAGTCTCACTTCAGCCATGGGAGCTCAGGGTCCTGAGGTGGCAGTGGGGGAGCTGCAGTCTCTTTGAATACCCACCTCCATCCCCTGCCCAGATTCAGTTGATCAAAGTGGTCTGAGCTCCAGCTCAGCTTCAAGAGGAGGGAAAACAAAGTCTTGCTTTCACTGGAGGACCCTCAGAGGATTTGCGGCCCCTTGAATCCTCCACACTGAGCTAGAATGGCAGTCAGGGAAGGCTGCTGGAGGAAGTGGCATTTAAGCAAAAACATGAGCTGAGGGTTGAGAAGAAGCAGCGGGGGACAGTGTGAAGGGAAGAGAGGCCAGTGGTTCTGGCCAGTGTGATGAGGGAAGCCATAGCCGCTGAGGCATCCTCAGTAGGGAGTAGCATGATCTAATTTCCAATTTTAAAAGGTCACCCTGGCTTGGAGGGGGCAAGAGTGACGCTGAGGAGACCAGTAGGCTGATAGGAGTACAGCTCTCCGGGCAGGCGTGATGGTAGCCTGGGTGACAGCAGAGCAGAGAGAAAGTGGACAGGTGCTGGGAACTCTCTCAGAGGTAGAACTGAGAGGAATCCATATCTGACCTGAGATGAAGGAACTTCAGGAGATGTGGCAGAAGATGCCACCCTGTGTTGTAATTATCTATTTTCCTTGTCTGCCCCTCTTTTGACAATTGGGCCGCCAGCTCCAGGATGGCAGAATGGGTGGCTGTTGACGTGGGGTCTCTAGCACCTGGCATCAGCCCTCACTGGATGTTTATTGAATGAATGAAGGTCAGACGGTAATTAGAGTGGCTCTGGGCTAGGGGTGGTGGGAGTCAAGGAAGGGGACATTTGTCTTCTGGCTGCGTTAGGAGCTTGGGGAGGCTATTTGGGTGAAGGGCCACACACTCTGGTAGCTGGCACAGGTACAGAGTTGCTGAGAGGACAGCATGGATTTTACAGTGGTCTCTCTGACTAAGGAATCAGGGCCTGCACTCTAGTTTACCAAGTGTGGTCCTGACCAGCAGCTTTGGCGTCCCCGTCCTCTGGGGACTTGTCAGAAATGTGAAGCCCTTAGCTTCCCCTCAAACGTGCTGAATGAGAAGCTCTGGGGGTGGGGCCTAGCAGCCTGTATTTTAACAAGTCCTTCAGGGGATTCCAATGGCCATTCACGTTGAAGAGTTGCACAAGAGGATGACTTTCTAGATGATAAACTGTTTACAATTCACTGTCAACCTATGCCAGCCTTCCACATCCCTCAGCTCCCCAAGGGTAAAATCCATAATCCAGTGCCCTTTTGCAGCCAGGCCTGACCTAGACTGGCCTTGTCCATTTTGAGGCCTGGAGCTGGGAGCCCTTCATGAGCAGCAGCATGGCAAGCGGCACACGGGGGCGTAAATCCTTCCTCTGAAGATATGTGGGTATCCTCCAAACAACCCAGGTAGTTCTAGGAAACTAGGGGTTTCCTGGAACTAGGACTTCTTCTTTCTGCAGAGAAGTGTTTTCTGAAACCCCAACACTTTGAGATGTCTGGTCAGAGGGAGGGGAGGTGAGGAGAGAAAAAATGAGTAGAGGTGAAAGACTGCCTGCTTCTTACCTCCCCTCACAGATTCCTGATGGTCCTTAGGACATGGGAGGCTCTGAGAGATTCTATAGTAAATAAGCCTGTTGACTTCTTTCTGAAGCTGTTAGACCACAGAATTCTCCCTCCCCAGTGTGTGCATGTGTGGACAGTCACTCAGTCGTGTCTGACTCTTTGTGACTCCATGGACTATAGCTCAGCAGGCTCCTCTGTCCATGGAATTTTCCAGGCAAGAATACTGGAATTGGGTGCTGTTTCCTACTCCAGGGCATCTTCCCAACCCAGAGATCCACCTGTGTCTCTTTGTGTTTCCTGCGTTGGCTGGCAGATTCTTTACCACTACGCCACATTTTTTTTTAACCAAACTAGCACTCTCTGGGACCCAGTTTGAAAAGCTCCATTGAGACAAACTCTGGATTCCCCTTTGGAATGTTAGAGCTCCATGCAAACAGTGTGGGAGGTGAGAGAGTCCCCTTCTATTTATGACTCACTCAGTTTTTGAAACCCCTGACCTTCTGGGGAAATACCTGATAAAAATGCTCTCTTCGGAAGTTAAGTGTTGGTTGCTAGTATTTGGACAGCTGTGATGAAAGGAACAGGGACTTCTATTCAAATATGTTTAAGATGGGGAAATTCAGAGTGTGGAAAAAGCTGGAAGGTGGTTGGCCAGTCATTCAGAATGATGTTTAATATTCTCTGTGAAGTAGGTTTGGAGCATCTCAGCTTCACAGGGGAGTTGAGAAGGAGGATTCAGTGAGTAACCAACTCGATTGCCAAGAAAACGCTTCTTTGGGGGGATGTTTTGTTTCCACAGATGTAGCATTTCCCTAAAAAGATGCTACAATTTAGACTTAACCTTCCAGGTGAGTCCTGGGGACAGAAGGACTTCTGTAGTGAGTAAATTGAGCCTATCGATGTGCAAAGGGTTCAGAATGGAAAGGTTTGCTGAGACTAAGGTGGGGACGATGGGCGAGGTCCTCCAGGTGGGACCCGCGTCTCATAGCTGCTGCTGTCGCTGTGGTTCCTGTTGCACCAGTGAGGGCTTTCCAGCAATGCTCTCCAGAGCTGGTGTTCTCCTGGGCTGGGTTGCCAAATGAGTCTTTCCCGGGGGCTCTGCGTCTGTGCTGTGCAGGGTGTTTAATCTTTCAGATACCTCCCCGCCTCCCCCCCCCCCCAACGTCCACATCACCGAATGTGAGGTCTCTACTAGATGTTCTGCATGCATTATCTCGTTTAACCTTCATGGTAGACATTGTGACCTTTGAGGTAGGTACTGTCTTTCTAGTTGGAAATATTGAGATTTAGAGAAATTAGTAATTTGTCCAGTAGGACACAGCCAGAGCAGGTAAGTGGCAGAGCTAAGACTCTAATCTTGGTTTAACTAGCTCCATAATGCAAAACTGCTTCTGGCTGCATGACTCTGGGTGTGCCCCTCGCTGCTCTGGTTTGGGTTCATGTTTCCTGAGAGTCACCCATCAGCCCAGACCACATCCTCCTTGTGTGGGTATCATAGGGCCTCTTCTTCTCCTGCTGGTCAGCTCATGCTTGTCACCCCTGGGCCAGCTCAGGGCTCACCTCCTCTGCACAGCCCCATAGTCAGCGGCTCCTCCCCTGGCCTCCCACAGGAGGCTGTCCTGGGGCTCGGGTCAGATTATCAAGGAATGATCCAGTTCGTGTGTCTGGTTCTCCCACTTGAAACTGCCAGCTGCTTGAAGGCAAGGCACCATTTCTAGGCAGTCTCCCCCTCTCTCTCTGACATACAGATAGAAACTCTATCAAAGGATTTTGAATGAATAACTGAAAAGACCAAGATACTACCAAAAACTTCCTTCAGAAATGGAAGGAAATAGACTTACCTTGTGCGGCTGCACAGCAGAGATGTGAGGTCCAAGGATAACATTTTCAGAAAAGCAGATTTTCACTCAACCTTGAGAATGTTCCTGTAGCCAGAACTGTCCAGCATTAAAGGGGCTGCCTTGGGAGGTGTGAGCTCCCAATCCATAAAGGTGTGTGCACAAAGGCCAGGTGTTTTAGGAACACACGTCTGTAACATGAAGGCTAGTTAGATGGATTGGTGTTTCTCAAAATGAGGGAGGCATCGTCCATAGCCCATGAGCCATAAATACTGGCTGATTAGTCAATCCTCTTCTACTCTTTGTGGTTACAGTTTGTTTCCAGTGTGTTGCTAACGCCTCTCTAACCCCCCTTTTAACCAACAGATGGCAAACTCAGGGCATCAGCATCTGCCCAGGATTGAATGATACTGTTTGGCACTTACTTTTTCAGTTACCTTCTCTTTAGGGCAAGTGATGCTGTTTTTAAAAACTTCTTATTTTAACCAAGACTGGGGAAAGCCCTTTGTAAATAAACCCATTTAAGTAAAAAGAAGCAATGAGCAGGGAGGTGTGTTGTGCAGGGTGGCAGAAATCCAGAAGCAAGCATAAGACACCCTGAGGGCCCCTGGCTCTTGGGAAGTGAACATCTTTCATCTCTGCTGTCTCCATCCTCCACCTTTGTCTTTGTTGCTGGGAGGGATTTTAAGGCAGGAGGGTCAGCCTCTTGAGTAGTCCTTGCAGTGGTTATATCCCCTTTTCCTCCTAGTTTTTCCTCCTGGGCCCTCCCCAGATCCTACACCCAGTGTCCTGGAATCTTCAGAGACTCATCAGCAACTTCCAAAGTATTAACCAGGACATGATTTACTTATATTTGGATACCTGGGGGAGGGCATGGCAACCCACTCCAGTATTCTTGCCTGGACAATCCCATAGACAGGGGAGCCTCGAGGGCTACAGTCCAAGGGGTCACAAAGAGTCAAACATGACTGAAATGACTTAGTACACGTGCATGAATGCTTAATATACGTAGATACATGCCTATCATTTCAATTTTATTTTAAAAATGAACAATAGATATTGTAATAAAGGTAAAATTGTGGTAATTAAGTAGTATGCAGTAACTATTGTTACTAAGAATTAACAAGCAGTAGTATGCAGGGGTTTAGTTTTGACTCCATTCCATTAAGCAAAGTGTATAATAATGACCTTCCAAGATTATATAGCTCCTTACACTCTGCAAAGGACTTCCCCAGCCTTTGGCTGCTTAAATACTCCCAGAATCCTGGTGGGGCTTGGGGAGTCAGGGACGGTGTTGTCATCCCCATCTAACAGGCAAGGGACCCAAAGGCTAGCCAGGGTGGGTCCCGCTTAAGATCCCGCACTGATTGTTGAAAGAGCTGACCAGAGGAGCTGTGGGTCAGCACCATTTGTCTGCAGAGTGCTGCGCACACTATGGGATGCACCCGTTTGGCAGGTGGATAAACCAAAGCGAAAGGAGAAGATGAGGTTGCCCGGACATTGCCTAACGAGGCAGGGCCTTTGTCCTGGTACTCAGAGTCCGTTCAGCAAGTCAAAAGGCAGCTCAGCAGTGCTGCTGGGCACTGGTTCAGTGTGCCTGCACTCTGAGGTGTGAGGACTGAGCCAGCGAGCAGGTGACTAATTCTACGTTAGGGTGGAGGAGGCAGGTGGGGCATCTCTAGGCCACTGGCCCCGGGCCTTGAAATACTCGTGAGGGTTTCCTAGGGGAGAAGGTGGTAATGGGAGGAGGAAAATCAATATTTATAGCAAACCTACTGTGGGCCCTACATCTACATACATCAGTCAGTGAATTTCCCCAGTGACCTGGTGACTTGCTGGTTATAATAACAGTGATGCCAGTAATAATTATCATTAGTATCAGATGCTGGGTTTGATGCTGAGAGTGTCTCATGAATTTCCTCATTTAATCCTTAAAGCACTTAAATTTAGTTAGCTGTTTTACACCCTGCTTTACAGATAAGGAAAATAAAAGGTTTAGCTAGCTTCCCAAGTCCACCCAGACGGTGAGGGGCAGAACTGGGTATTTGGAGCCCAGCCTTTGATGCCATAGCACCCAGCATGGGTAAGCAGAACCTGCTTCAGCCAGGTGACGCAGTTAATACAGTTTTTCCCTTTTGGATTGACTGTCTCAGGGCTGGTGTCAGCTGAAGGCAGCTTCTAAGTCAGCAGACTGCAGCTGAGTGAAGGGGTTGCCCTAGCCCCAAAGCCTCACACCAGTTGTCTGCCACCAAGCGACTCCCAGGCAAAGCCCAATCACACTCTGCCCCTTCACCTGGGCAGCTGCTCTGCCTCCCACGTGGTCTTCCCGCCCAGTGACCATATCACTGGTCCATTCAGAACCTTCGTTTGACCTTGACTTTGGAAGCCCTTCATGGTCTGGCTCCTCCCTTCCTGCCGCAGCTGCCTCCTCTTCACTACGTCCTGCATCACCCGTGCCCAAGCCCGACAGAACTTCTTCGGCCCCGGAACATCTATGTCCTGTCTGACCTCACAGCTTCACACTCAGCCTTCTCTCTGCCTGCAGAATGTGCCCGTCTTTGCATGTCCCTCCCAGCAAACTCTCACATGTACTTTAAGCCCACTGCATATGTTTCCATGATTCCCCATCCACCCTGAGGCAGAATGAGCCTCTCCCTCCCCACCTCCTCTGAGGTCCCCTTTCTTCACAGCATAACAAAGGAGGCGTCTGGTACTCTCCGCTGATCAGCATCCCTCCCTTCTTCTCCTGATAACAAGACCTTGATTTTCTTCTGGGGAATCATCCCTCAACAGTGGTGAGTCTGTGACCAGCACTGCACCCTCTTGGTCACGGCACTTTAATCTAGCAACATGCAATTCCAGGACTTTTGGTGGAACGACTGAGGTGTGAGGTGTGAGGTGTGAGGTGTGAGGGGTCAGAGTACTTGCCGTTTGGAGAGGGTCTGCCTGAGAGCGAAGCCAGCACAGAGAGACAAAGGCAGAGCCCAGAGACAGAGCAGTCTTGCTGACCTTCTTTCAGCCTCTGGATGTAGCTATGCCTCTTTACAATTTTTTATTACAATTTTTGACCCTTAAAATTTTTCTTCCTCCCATGACTGCCGTTTTTGTTTAAGTCAGCCTGAAGTAAGTTTTTCTATCACTTCAACTAAAGGAGTTCTGACAGTGGCCACAAGAATTCTTGGTTTGGCTTAAGTTTGGCTGCTAGATTGTGAGCCTTCTCAAGGCTCATCCAGTCATCTTTTTAATTCCCTGGGATTGGACAGTTCCCGGCATGTGGCAGATACTCAAAGGATATTAGAAGAGTGAGTGAATGAGTGAATGGCTCTAGAGGGATACAGGGAGATATGAGAGATGGTTCCTGCTCTCACAGGGGCTAAGTGATGACACAAGCCCACACGCGTGAAGGACGACTGATGAGTGAATTAAGCACGAAGATAAAATGTCATCCGGAAGTAACTATGTAAGAAGATTGACGTGAGCGGTTCAGATGGAACACTGAGTGGCTCTCAGATGACCCCTGGAGGAAAGGCCTTTGAAGTAGATTTTGCTGCGTGGAGTAAGGAGGGGAAGGCATTCCAAGTGAGTGAAGGCAAAGAAGCGAGGCAGGAATGCCCATGACCCCGGAAGAGCTACCCCTCTTCCCAGGCTTCAGCAGCCTCCCTTCCCTGTCTTAGAGGCTAGATACATAAACAGGGAGGTAATAGCCATTCACCATTTTCATTTTTGTGCTTCTTGTTATCAGATAAGTTGTGGGATTAGAGAAAAAAAAAATCCTTTGTGAGATCACATGTGTACCTTCGGTTTTGAAACATACACTGGCTGTTGTCATAGAGGTCTGAAAGGCCCTCACTGGCCACTCCATCACTCACCCACCCATTTCGATAGATGAGGCAGGAAAGCCTCAGAGGGTTTGAGCTGCAAGCCCAAGAACACACAGCCAGTTAGCAAAGTAAGGCCACAAGCTGACGCATGCTCCTCAACTCTCAGTAAAATGGCCTCAGATTCCTTAAGGGCGAAAAATAAATAAGCCAAGAAACCCATTCCTGGCTCAGAGCTTCCCCTACTTACTGCCTGGAGCAGAGAGGGGGTTAAGGGGAAGAGCTGGACTGGCGGCAGATTGGCTGGGCCTCAAATGCCAGCAGAGGAGGTCAGACTTTATCCTCCATGTCAAGGTCCATTTGCTTCCCTCATGAACCCCAGGGAAGATGCCTAAGTTACCACTCAAACTCTGCTCAGACTCTTGATCCACCTGGGGTAGCAGCCTATGATGGGTTGAATTAAGTCCTCCCAAAATCTACAGTTGCAGTCCTAAACCCTCCAGTACCTGAGTGTGACCTTGTTTGGAGATAGGGTCTTTCTATCAGAGGTAATCAAGTAAAGATGAGGGCATTAGAGTGGGGCCTAATCCAACATGACTAGTGTCCCTATAACATAAAGAGAGGGGATCTTGGACATAGACACACATCCAGGGAAAACATCATGTGAACATGAAGGTGAAGGCCAAATGCCAAGGGACACCAAGGATGGCCAGCCCACCCCCAGAAGCTGTGGGAAGAACACAGAACAGGGAGGCTCCCCCACAGCCTTCAGAAGGAACCACCCTTGCCAGTGTTTCGATCCCAGACTTCTAGCCTCCAGAGCTGGGAGACTGTACACTTCTGCTGTTGAAGTGAGTCATTTGTGGTGCTGTCTGGACACACAGCAGCCTGGTGTCCAGCAATATACCACCCAGACGCTCATCCTGCCCTTCCAGCCCTGGCCTACTCTGCCCCCCTGGCCAGGCCTCCGCCCCTCGTCCACCTGCTCTGCCCTCGGGGACTTCGGGGGATTCTCCCCTTGATCCCTCGGCCACCACCGTACACCCTACCCGTTTTTCTGGTCCCAGCTCATCCTTCTAGGCACTTTTCTCCTATCTGCCAATTGTGTGCCCAGACCTTCCTGGCACCAGAGAAACAGTGAACAAGATAGACCTAAACTTTGTTTGCCTGTATCAGTCTTATCTGAGGAAGGGCAGGAGACAGCAAGAATATTGCTGTAAAAAAAAAAAGAAAGAAAAAGACAGACATAAGCTATAAAGGAGTCAAAGACAGAGACAATAAATAAATGAATAGGCGGATGCCAGCAATGGTAGTGGTTTAATAACAGTAAAAATAGGGTAGTGTGCTAGAGACCAGGGAGCCGCTGGGGGGCAGAGAAGGGCTCAGTGAGGAGAAACTTCTCAGCTAAGTTCTCAGGGACAAGAGGGACCAGGTCTCGGTGACAGGAGGAACCGCCACCTTCCCTGGGTGAGGTGCACACCCCCACCTCTGCCATTATAGACTGGGGACACACCATGCGTTTTCTCCTTCATAGCTCTTATCACTGACGCCATTTCCTGTCTAGTTATGGGCTTAGTTGGTTGTCTTCTGAGGCCCCTACTGGACTGTAAGCTCCATCAGTCAGGGAGCATGACTCATTTTACTTCCCACTGTCTGGCACAAAAGATGGCACCCAGTTGATATTTGCATAATTAATCATTCATGCTCTCAGCAAGGACAAGGAATACCAAATCCTCCTTGGGGCAACTTAGGTAGCAAGAGGTTAAGCATACTTCTTGGGCCCCAGAACTGATTGAGAGAGTGCTTTCCTGAGCTCTGCTGGCAGCCACCCAAGCAAGCCTGGTGCAAGACCCGGGAATGTCTTGGAAGGGAGCAGGAAGCCAGAGGCAGGGACTCAGCATCTTGGGGATGGGATGAGCTTCAGGGGCTCCCCTCCCTCCTAGAGGGTCCACCATCCCAAGGCAGTGGATTTGGATTCATCTGCAAAGCGGGGCTCAGCAGGCTTGAAAGTGGGTACTGTTTGCTAAGCAGAATTTTTCGGCCCCCAGCCGGGAAGTGGGAGAAGCTGGCTCACTGCTGATTTCATTTTCCCAACTCGCCAGCTTGGCAAGGCCTAGCTCCTCTAGCTGCAGTCACTTGGAGCCTCATACCTAGTTCTCCTAGCCAAGGAAAGAAAGCTGTGACTCACCAGAAATTGTCATTGCTATTTTCTGGCTGTAAAAAGGAAAACACACATGTATATGTGAAAGTTCTCGATTTTACCTCAGCTCAGCAGCTTCCACGTGCTGCGTAGACACAGAGATGCAGGACTGGGAAAGCAGAAAAGTCCTCAGGATGTACCATAGAGGACAGAGCGCCTGCCCACATTAATTTTGGCATCTTCCCGAAGTGTGGCTGCAGCAGGCGAAATGGCTGTAAATGTGGAGAGCTGGGTCTCCGGTCAAAGGGATCCTGTTTTCAAAAGGGACAAGGAAAGAGAAAAGAGAAAGTCAGTATCCAGCTCTGCCATCCGTGGCCTGCATGCTTCTTCCTGCGGTCCAGGTACACTGCAGATGGCCAGTGGGATGGTAGCCATTGTGCTGGCCAGAACTCTTGGGACTCTGCTCCTGCCCCCGCCTCTGCCTTGCTTCCTGGGCTCCAGCCACACTGGCCTTTTCTCAGTTCTTTAAATGCCCCAAGCTCCCTGTCCCCCAGTGAGCCATTGCCTGTCATGTTCCCTCTGCCTGGAACCCTCTCCCCCGAGCCCACCTTCATCTGGCTCCTCCATCTCTTCCTTTAGAGCCCAGCTGAAAGGTCCTCTCCCTTAGGGACACTTCAGTGACCCCCGAAATCAGGCCAGGTCCACTTGTTGTGGGCCCTCTTGCACCACACTCTCTTCTCTAACACTTTGTGCAGTTGTGACTTCATCTGCACATATTGAACGCTCTGGGGGTTACCTGTCTCCCTGCTGGACTGTGAGCTCCGTGGAAGTGGGAACTGTGTCTCTTATCCTTCGTGTTATGTCCCTGGAGACTGGTCCATGTGAAATATTCGATCAGAGTGCATCAAGTGGGTAAACTGCTGAGTGACCGTGAGCAAATGATGGTGGAGGCGTTTTCTGGTGTTTAACACCAAGGTTGACAATGTGGTCTGAGTAGCCAGGCCATAGAGGTTAAGGGACCTACATATAGTCACACAGGCAGTATGGACGCAGGGGAAGACCCACACCCCAGCCAGGTCCAGGCGTGCTTCTGTTTGGCTGTGTCTCTCTGTCTCGCTGACTAGGCCCCAGTCTTTGGCCCTTCCCTCTTCCTCCTGATGTGGTGAGAACCAGGTGCCATTGTGGCAGGATCGCAGATGGCAGCTCTCCACAGAGTGGTCAACTCTTCCCTGACCCTGGCTGTGGACAGCCCTGTTCACTCCAGTCTTTTAGTCTTACAGGTGAGCTGCCCCATAGGAGGGGAGCCAGGGATGGGAGAAGGCGGGGTGAGCCAGAGCAGCCTCCTGTGTGGGGTGGACCCAGAGGATGGGCCTGCTGGTTGGAAGGCAGGCCTGGGACAGTATCTCTGCAGGGGATGGGCTCACCCCTCATCCGCATCCTGCACTTCTTCCAGGTCACCAGGGCAGGAGGAGGCCAGCCCTGCCCCACCCCCCAGCCATAGCCTCCTGAGGATTGGCCTCTTCTGCCATGTGGCCACGTGCATTTGTAAAGAGTTCCAGGTCACCCCATGGTTTCCAATATCATCCAAGGGCTTGTTGCCAGCGTCCACATTTGTCTCTCTAGGCCAGATACCATCCTCTGGGTGTTCCATACGCCCTTTAGAAGGAACCCATCACCTTCCCTTCCTGCTCTGCTATAAGTGCCCTCATCACAGTAAATGCCAACCCCGCTCTCAGGAGCCCAACCTGGGAGACTTGGAGTCATTCTGAGCATCTTCTTCTCTCTTCCAACCAGCCAATCTCAGGGTGCAGTCAGTTTACCACCTAAATGTTTCTTGAATCTGTTAACTTCCCTTGCGGCCCCCTCGAGTTCATCCTCACACAGTAGCCAGAGTGAGAGTTTGAAAGTGAAATTTTACCCTTTCACTCCCTTGCTCTAAACCCCTCAATGGAGTCATGGCCCACATCAGGATGAAGATCAAACTCTCTACTGTGACTTAAAGGCCTGTGTGGCCTTTGCCTAATTCTCCAGCCTCGTTTTTCATCCCCCCCCATCACTCCAGGACACCATGCTCGAACCCCCTTAAGTGTGGTTTGACTCACTAATCTGCTCTGTCTAGGCCTTTGTTCATTATATTTCTCCACCTAGAAACTCTGCCTGTCAAACTCCATTCCAGCCTTGAGTTTTCAGTCTAGCAAGTGCTTCCCTAAGGATCCACCCGTGCTCACCCTTCCGCCAGATCTGGGTGAGGGGGCCTTCTCCGCCCCATAATCTCCTTCCTGTCACTACGTTTATGAGGCTGCATCGTCGCCTTCTTTTTCCTTACTTGAGTGGGAGGCTTGTACACTTGCTGTGGTCACTGGTGCATGCCTAGCCCCTCGCCCGCCTGTCTGGTACATCCACACAGAGACAGACAATGAATGAGTGCAAGCCTGAAGGAACCAAGGCCTTCATCTTCCCAGCAGCCTCTTACCTTAGCTTGACAAGTCCTTGGTTGCTTCCAGGTAATTCTCTCCTTGCCTCCGCTCCTTCTGCCACCCCTGCAATCCTGTGTGAGGCTGTGTTGCCTCCTGTCCACAGCGAGGAAAGCAGCTCCTTTCTGCTCTCTTATGCAGCCTCCCTGGCCAGGTGACCTAATTAACGGTCCCCAAGCTGTCCCAGCACTTCTGCGCCCTTTCAAGATCTTTTTCCTTCCCTCTGAAACTCACCTTCTGGTGTGACTTCCATAAATTTTGCACTTTCCTTTCCCTGATACTGTTCAGTTCTTGAATCCCCAGGCTGAGTTCAGCCCCTGAAGTAATTTAGGTAACAACTCGGTTATCTCATCTCACCTTTAATCTTTCCATTCCCATCACCACCTAGGAAGCAGTGGAAATAGGATGTAAACTATTTCCTTCCCAAATCCACATCTCCCCTTGCGGTTCTTACCTTGGTTCATGTCATCAGCATCCACCCAGCCGCCTGAGATCAGATCTTAGAATCACCGTTCACATCCCGCTTCCTGGTGGTGGTCGCTAAGTCATGTCCAACTCTTGCAACTCCATGGGCTGTAGCCTCCCAGGCTCCTCTGTCCATGAGATTTCCCAGGCAAGAATACTGGAGCGCGTTGCCATTTCTTTCTCCAGAGGATCTTCCCAACACAGAAATGGAACCTGGGTCTCCTGCATTGCAGGCAGATTCTTTACCAACTGAGCTATGAGGGAAGCCCAAGAATACTGGAGTGGGTAGCCATTCCCTTCTCCAGGGAATCTTCCCAATCCAGGGATTGAATCTGGACCTACCTGCTTTGGAGGCAGTTTCTTTACCATCTGAGCCACCACCTCCTCTCTCTTTCTAGGAAGTCTTCAAGATTCTCATCTTTCCCGGTGAGCAGTCTCTTAAATCTGCCCTTCTCTGGCCGCCGCCCAGGCCCTCATCATCTCTCTTCTCCTGGACTGGAGTCACCTCCTGATTGGTCCTCCTGCTTCCAGCACCATGCCTCTGTCCACACCCACCCACCCCTGCGCTCGTCTGTCTAACCATCCCTCCACCCATCTACCCGTCCATCCACCATCTTCCAGTCTGCCCTCAGTGATCTTTGTAAGATACACGTCGGTTAGATCATGCCTCTGCTTAAGTAACTTCCATGACTCCCCACTGCCCACAGCAGGCATTCTTAACATTGGGTGCACGTTAGACCCTTCTGGAGAATGTTTTTAAAATACCAATACCAAGTCTCTCCCCCAGAGATTCCGACTTAATTGGTCTTGGAAGGGGCCTGAATCTTGGTGTTTTTAAAAAGCTTCCCAGGCGATTTTAGTGTGCAACTCGAGTTGAGAACCATATGGCCTAGATGATAAAACCCCAACTCATTAGGCTGGCATTCAGCTCCCCACAGTCAAACCTTTAACCGATCTCCCTATCCTTATATCCTCCCCTAACACACTCAGGATTTAGCTCTGCTCTCCTGCTTCTAGCTCTGCGGAGCTACTCCTTTGTATCCACAGGTCCCTCTGCCTGCAATTCCATCTCTCTCTGCCCCTCTGGAAAGCTCCTACCTATGCTTCAGGACCCAGCACAAATGTGACCTTCTTGTTGGGTTTTTCTTCCATAGCATATGCTGTGTGTCAGGCATGTTTCTGGACACTGATTATGGTAACTAAGAGGGAAACACTTCCTGCTCTCAAAGAACTTCAAGTAGGGCAATGGGTGGGGAGTGGAAGCTCCTTAAGGCAGAAATACTCAAACCTGAGTATGCATCACAGTCCCCTGGAGGGCTGGTCAAAACACAGATGCTGAGCTCAGGGCCAAGACTTCTTATTAAGTGGTCTAGGGTAGCCCCAAGAGTTTGCATTTACAACAAATTTCCAAGTGGAGCTGATGCATCTGGGCTGGGCTCCACCTCTGAGAACTCCAGTCCTAGAGTGAGGTCAGAGGCATGCTCTCCAGAGAGTATCGTTTAGGCTGAGACCCAGAGACAGGGAGAAAAGTGGGGCTCATGTGCTCCAGAGGCACAGAATGCAGAAGTCCCCAGTGGGGAGAGGTTGGCAGGAAAGCACAGGGGATGATGTGACGGGGACGCAGGCGGAACTCCGCGTCTTCTCCAACTTCTCATGCAGAACGGATGCCCTGCACGTCTCCATCATAACGTTCAGCACCTTCCACTGTAATCCTTTTGCCTCACTGCCTCATTAGGAGCCCCTGGGAGGCAGGTTTGTGCCACAGTCACCTGAGACCTGACGTGGAGCAAATGTCGAGGGATTAGGAGGATAGGAGGCTTGGCTGTTGGCTTTCGGTGCCCCGGCTTTTTCTCTAGGCTGAAAGCAAAAGAGAAGATGCTTCGTTTATCTTATAGCATAATGTCTCCTTTCTTTCTCTTAGAGGTTTTTAACCTAGCTATCCTCTGTCTAAACCAAATTCCCTTCTCCCAGATTCCTGTTTTCTGGACAGATTTTTAGCCCATTTGGTGACAGAAAAGTCAACTGACCTCTCCTCACCTATCTTTCCCAAGCCCAGGGTTTGGGTGGAGTAAGCGGGGTGCGGGGGGGCGGTCATAGCTGCCTAGAGGCCCTCAGGGCTCCCCTCTCCCTTACTTCCACTTGACTTTGGGAAGATGATATGGTCATACTGGGAGTCAGCTGAATTCCCCTCCTCAAAAGTGCTGATAGTGTTGTTAAAAAGTGGATTTATCTCTGGGCTTTCTATAGAATACATTTGAATCAGTTCTGATGAGATGGATGAAACTGGAGCCGATTATACAGAGTGAAGTAAGCCAGAAAGAAAAACACCAATACAGTATATTAACACATATATATGGAATTTAGAAAGATGGCAATGACGACCCTGTATGCAAAACAGCAAAAAAGACACAGCTGTGTATAACGGACTTTTGGACTCAGAGGGAGAGGGAGAGGGTGGGATGATTTGGGAGAATGGAATTGTAACATGTATACTATCATGTAAGAATCCAATCACCAGTCTATGTCCGACACAGGATACAGCATGCTTGGGGCTGGTGCACAGTGATGACCCAGAGAGAAGTTATGGGGAAGGAGGTGGGAGGGGGGTTCATGTTTGGGAACGCATGTACACCCATGGGGATTCATGTCAATGTATGGCAAAACCATACAGTATTGTAAAGTAAAATAAAGTATTTGAAAAAAAAATAAAAGTGCTGATAGGAGGCTGCGTTTCCTGAGAGAACCCTGGCCAGCCCCCCGGGGGAGCCAGGCAGGCCTGGGGGATTGGACCTTGGGCCAGGCACCCTAAGGTGATGAATGAGCCTCTGCCTCAACATCACCTTCCCACCTTGGAAAGTGGAGTAAGGGTTATAGGTCAAGAACACAGCCCTGATGCCCTGTGTGGCAACATGGGGTTATTGGTTTGACACTGGTTTCTAACTGTCCTTCACTCTTCCTGGACACCAGGGTATATACACACTTTACTGAGGCTAACAGAGGGGTCTTTGGTAAAGCACAGAGAAGACAGAAATGTTTCATTTCTTAAGGAAACACAGATGCAAAGTGGCCCCAGCACTGCTCTGTGACCTTGGGAGGATTGCTTCAGCCCTCATGGTCTCTGTTGCTGTTAAATGTGTTATAGGAAAATGAATTTGAGAGGGCCACACTAAGGTCAAAAGAGCTGTGGTGGGTGACAACGTAGAACATTTGTGGATGACAATTCCAATAAGCTGTCTTGGTTTCTATAGGAAAGACCAGTATCTCCTCTCGCCCGTGAACTGTTGGTATCTAGTCCTGCACCAGACCAGGCGGGAGAGCCGAGACCATGCCACCCTCAACGACATCTTCATGAACAATGTCATTGTCCGCCTCTCCCAGATCAGTGAGGATGTCATCAGACTCTTCAAAAAGGTGGGTACTTGGGCCACCTGGGTTTCTGCCCCAGGCTGGCTATGGTGAGACTGCCAAGGGTAGGGTGTGGTCTGGGAACATGGGACCAAGGGGCAGGCGTGCTGAAGGGGACAAGAGGCTGAGGATTGGACTTGGGCCCCCAGGCTCCAGGTTTGAGTCCTGGATGTGGCTGGGATCTCAGCCACTTCAGCAACCACCACCACCACAAAAATAAAAACCTTTGCATGGTTAGGTAAGTTGTACATTCTTCCTAGGAAATCTGGAAAAATACAGATGAGCTCACACATAGAAAATAACATGACCTGAAATGTTATCTCTCGGCCATAATCACTTTGGTTGTCAAAAGAATTTCTTTATATGTACATATGTAAATACCTTTTCTATGACTGCTTGTCTTTATACATTTTGTAGAATATGTGTGTACTTTTCCCAAATGAGGTCAGACTGCATATGATTTTACTCCTTATGTTACCTAACAAATTGGATACCACTGTATTATAAAATTTTTCCATATCAATGAGTATAATTCCATAACATTTTGAAAGATTACATAGTATTTCATCATATAGATATACGCTAGTTTATTTAACCAATCGTTTATTGTCGAACACTTCAGTGATTTCCATATTATTTTAAATATTGCTGCTGTGAGCGTCTTTTATATAGACCTTTGTCATATTCACTGCTATTTTTTAAAAATTTAGGTATAGTTTATTTACATTATATTCGTTTTAGGTATATAGCATAGTGAATCAGTATTTTTACAGATTGTACTCTGTTAAAAGTTATTACAAGATAATGTTTATATTTTCCTGTGCTATACAGTATATCCTTATTTTTTATTAATTTCATTTACTGTAGTTTGTATCTCTTAATCTCATACCACTTATTTGCTCCTCTCCCCTTTGGCAACCAGTTGTTTGTTTTCTGTATCTGTGAGTCTGTTTCTTTTCTGCATATACATTTGTTTGTATTATTTTTTTGGATTCCATGTATAAATGATATAATACAGTATTTGTCTTTTCTGACTTATTTCATTAAGCATGATATTCTCTAGGTTCGTCCACATTGTTCCAAATAGAAGAATTTAATCATTTTTATGGCTGAATAATATTCTATTTATATATATATATACACCACAAGTTTCTTATTCATTCATCATTTGATGGGCTACTGCTATTTTCTTAAGATCAATTTCTATAACAGGAATTTTAAGGTCACAGTTTGCTCATTTGTTTGTCTGTGAAACGAGGTTAAGATCCTCTACTTCCCAGGGCAGTGTGAGGGTTTAATGAAGTGGTGCATGTGAAGGAGGGGGCTGTTATTGACAGGTGGTTCAGGGTGTTGTCTTGGGCCCAGAATTCTTAAATCTCAGAGTTCATTTTCCTGGCTGCATCATTTATTAGCTGTATGTCTTTGGGTTTGTTACTTAAACTCTCTGAGCCTCAGTTTCCTTATTTGTGAAATGGGGATAGAAATACCCACAGGGCAGCTGCTTGGGTTGAGAGGGTTGTTAATCCCTGTAAAGCATAGAAAGCAGAGCCTGGCACTGAATAAATGCTGAGGAAAGCTGGCTGTTATTATGCTAGTGGAGGAGACAATTACTATTGAAATGACACAGCTCATCCGTTTTTGCCTGGTGCCAGTTTTAGGGAAGAGGTGACATGGGATTGCCAGACACACAGAGGAAGATGCCAAGTTGGTTTGAAGTACAGTCATCTCTCCCTGGTCTGTATGTGGATTGTCCGCTTTGAGGATGTCTTCTTTGGCAGAATTGTAACTGCAAGCTAATTCCCTCCTGCCACACAGTCTGCTCTGATTTCTTGCAGGGGCCGTGTTTGTGAGATGTTGCTGTTGTGTCCGACTCTTTGCAATCCCATGGACTGCAGCACGCTAGTCTTCCCTGTTCTTCACTATCTCCTGGAGTTTGTTCAAATTAATGTCCATTAAGTTGGTGATGCCATCCAACCATCTCATCCTCGGCCACCCTCTTCTTTTGCCTTCAGTCTTTCCTAGCAACAGGATCTTTTCCAGTGAATCAGCTCTTCGCATCAGGTGGCCAAAGTATTGGAGCTTCAGGATCATCATCAGTCCTTCCAATGAGTATTCAGGACTGATTTCCTTTAGGATTGACTGGTTGGATCTCCTTGCAGTCTTCTGCAACACCACAGTTCAAAAGCATCAATTCTTTGGCGCTCAGCTTTTTTTGATTGTCCAACTCTCACACCCATACTTGACTACTGGAAAATCCATAGCTTTGACTAGATGGACCTTTGTCAGCAAAGTGATATCTCTGCTTTTTAATATGCTCTCTAGCTTTGTCATAGTTTACCTTCCAAGGAGCAAGGGTCTTTAAATTTCATGGCTGCAGTCACCATCCGCAGCAATTTTGGAGTCCGAGAGAATAACGTCTGCCGTTGCTTCTACTTTTCCCCCTTCTATTTGCCGTGAAGGGATGGGACTAGTTGCCATGATGTTAGTTTTTTGAATGTTGAATTTTAAGCCAGCTTTTTCACTCTTCTCTTTCACCTTCATCAAGAGGTTCTTTAGTTCCTCTTTGTTTTCTGCCATTAGAGTGGTGTCATCTGCATATCTGAGGTTATTGATATTTCTCCTGGCAATCTTGATTCCAGCTTGAACTTCATTCAGCCTGGTGTTTCACATAGAAGTTAAATAAGCAAAGTGACAATATACAGTCTTGACATAACGCCTTTCCCAATTTTGAGCCAGTCCATTATTGCATATCTGGTTTGAACTGTTGCTTCTTGACCTGCACATGGGTTTCTCAGGAGACAGGTAAGGTGGTCTGGTAGTCCCATCTGTTTAAGAATTTCCCACAGTTCGTTGTGATCCACACTGTCAAAGGCTTTAGTGTAGTCAATGAAGCAGGAGTAGATATTTTTCTGGAATTTTTTTGCCTTCTCTATCATCCAGCAAATGTTGGCAATTTGATCTCTGGCTCCTCTGCCTTTTCTAAAACCAACTTGCACATCTGAAAGTTCTTGGTTCACGTACTGCTGAAACCTAGCTTGAAGGATTTTGAGCAAACCTTACTAGCAGGCGAAATGAGCTCAGTTGTTCAATAGTTTGAACATTCTTTGGCACTGCCCTTCTTTGGGATTGGAATGAAAACTGACCTTTTCCAGTCCTGTGGCCACTGCCGAGTTTTCCCAATTTTCTGACATATCGAGCACAGCACTTTAATAGCATCATCTTTTAGGATTTTAAATAGCTCTACTGAAGTTCTGTCAGCTCCGTTAGTTTTGTTCATGGTGATGCCTCCCAAGACCCACTTGACTTCACCCTCTGGGATGTCTGGCTCTAGCTATGTGACCACACCATTGTGGTTATCCGGGTCATTAAGACCTTTTTTGTAGAGTTCTGTGTATTCTTCACATCTCTTCTTAATCTCATCTGCTTCTGTTAAGTCCTTACCGTTTCTGTCCTTTACTGTGCCCACCCTTGCGTGAAATGTTCCTTTGATATCCTGCAGGTTTCTTGAAGAGATCTCTAGTCTTTTCCATTCTATTGCTTTTATTCTATTTATTTGAAGTGTAGTCTAACTTCAGTATTTGCATAAGCAAACATAATTAGGAAGGTAAATCCAGTATCATAAGAAACATTCACATAGCGCTTTGCAAAGCCATACAGAAGTGATTCAGACTACTTGGTCCCATCACAGGCCCCCGCCTGCAGCCACCACCATCACATCTTTTTTCCTGGGCGAGAGGGACTCACAGAGAAAGGTCATTAGGGCCTTTAGGAAATGGAGGGTCTTTTCATGAGCTGAGCCCTGGACAAGTGAGATAAATCTTTTCAGCTCTCATTTAGGCTGACAGCAGCCTCACTTGTGATGGAGGTTAACAGGGTGGAAAATAATGAAGAAATGTCTACAGCTGAGCTCCTGGCTGCCTTGTTACCAGGCCTGTGCTTGTAGAACAAAGGAAATGACCCGGCCCCTCTGGGCCAGGAGAGAGCTGAGGATGAGCCTGATGGGCTGATTTAGCACAGTGTGGCCCTGTGTATCCTATCAGTTATGGATGATCTCAGCATCAAGGCCCGCATCCTTACATAAGGGATAGTTCTGCAGAGTCTGGTCTCTCGTCAGACTAGGGAACAGGATCATCACTCAGCCCATTTTACAGATGAGAAGGTAAAGCCCGAGAATGGCCAGTTGTCATCGTCTGCAGGAGGCACCAACCCTGGGCTTTGGGATCTGTCTCAGAATTGCCTCTCACTGATGGTGAGACCCTAAGTAGGTCTTTCAGAGACTTAGTTTTCTCATGTGGGAAGTAGAGATGGAGACAGTGCCACATGGCGGCAAGGAATTCCTTTACCATCTGCTAAGTCACATTCCCGCATTGCCTCTGCAGGAGTGGCTTCCAGGCCAGGTGTCCCTCCTGGGCCTGGGCCTGGGACAGTGGCCCCTGCCAGCTTCTCAGCAGTGCTGAATGCTCTTTGACTCAATAACTCACCCTTTCCTGGTTCTCCATTCTCCCTTCTGCAGTGCAGTGTGTTATGCCTGGAGGCAGCGGCTCCCATTCCATAGCCATTCTAGGCTTCTTCTGGGCAAATGGACTTGTGCACACAGGTGGCTGTTGCTTTAAGTGTGAGAAGTGGATCCACCAGAGTGGAACTGTATGAAATCTTAGTGCTCACTGTAGTGATCAGGACTCTTACGGTTGCAAACAACAGAAACCCAGTTCCACTGACTTGAGGGTGGAAAGGGAGCTTATCTGCTCTTCTGAGCCAAGACTGTCTTCAGGCATGTGGGCTTTAAGGGCACAAAGGGTGTTGTCAGAACTTAGTCTCTCTGCAACTCTGCTCCAATGTTTTCCGTTTTCCAGTTCGTTTGTTTGTTTTGTTTTAAGAAGGGTGGGAGAAAGGCTGATGTACAGTCAGTCTCTGTGATGACAGCATGGCCCCCACAGCCCCAGGCTTACATCCTACCTGCTTCAAGTCCAGCGGAAAGTGAGAGGTCCCTTCTCTCAGAATTGGGTCTCCCAGGTTGCGACTGACCCAGCGTGGATCACATGAGTGCTCCTGAAGCTGGACCTGTTCTGGCAAGACACAGTGCAGACCCGCCAGGCCTGGGAAACACATCCCTGAAATTGGGAGTACACTCAACTCCCCCGGATATAGAGGACAGAGAACGGCTGAGGGTGGTTGCCCAAGAAAAACTGAGTGCTTTTCCTTACAAGAGGGGTGAAAAATAAAGCAATGGCTGTCCTCTAGGTCTTCTCTTCCAGTCCTTTTATTATCTTCTTCCTGAGCTGTTCTTTCTCTGCCAGATCACCCCCCACTCGGCCCCTGCAAAGGGCATTCGTTATCTTGTATTCCATTCAGGGACAACTGAGATCAATAGAAAATTCTTCCCAATGTTGAGATAAAATCTTCCAGGGTTTTCACTACATCAATCCACATGGAAATCTATCCATTACTTGAATACAGAAATCATGACCGCATACCCAGGTCCATCTTGCCTCTGGGTGAACACACCAGGTTCCTTCAGTTGACCCTTGTAACTTGGCTTTGCATTTTCTCTCTTCCTGGGTCAGACGTCAGGGCTTCGCTGAACTACAGAAATTAATTCTCAGAACCACTCAGAACTCTACAGGAAGCTCTGAGCAGCAAGGAAGAGAGCAGGGCTGTCTAGACATTTTATTTCTAATAATGAAACCTGTGAAGGCACTTGCTTTTTTCATGATCGTCTCATCACATGGTTGACTCACTCTGAACTGTCAGCTCAAATCTCCTGGGGATTTTGTACCAAATGTTTTTTAATCTATCCTATGAATTCTGCACTTGTGTTTCTTTATATTTGCCCTTTTAAAACTTCATTTTATTAGATTCTGGCCATATGGGATCAGTGTCCTTATTTAAGTGATTTTTTCAAACAGCAAAAATGGTCCCTTTTGCAGGAGTTTCCTCTTTCCTCCTCTGTGGGAAAAGGCTGTTTTAACTTCTCCATGCCTTCCTCCTCTGTGTTACCTTCTTATTCATGTTAGTTCTTTGGCCCCATCTGATTCCTTTCTACTTGCATAGTGGAGACGATAGAAAGTGAAACAGAGAGTTGAGAATGAGTTCAGCAGTGGAGGTGATGCTTGAATTGGACGTTGAAGGATGAATAGGAGTCTCCCAAGTGGGGAAAGGAGGTTAGGAGTTCAGTGTTAGGACAAGGGCTGGAGCACAGTGGACAGAATGTCAACGATGGGGGTCCAAGGCAGCTTGGAATGGAGGCTGCAAAATAGTGGTCCCCAGCTGAACTTGGTTCTCAAGTTTAACCTGCTTGGCCCTCACTTTGTTAAGAAAACTTCAACCAATATTTTAAAATTGTGAAATTTCGCATAAAAATCAGAATTTTGTATTTCTCTCAAAAAACCAACTCTGACAGTCCCAGATCCATATGTGGCTGTCCAGAGCTGAGAGGCTGCTGGCCCTTCAAGCAGGGCACACTCACTCCACTGTCTCACAGCCCCTGCACTGTCTGGCGCACAACACCAACCCCTTTATTTTAATAGCTCCTTGGTCCTTTGTGCAGTTGAGTTTTTGGCCTCATTCTGAAACAGGAGTGGTTCTTCAAGTCTAGCGTCAGAATCCGCTGGAGGGCTTATTAAACACAGATTGCTGAGCCCTAAGCCCACAGCTTCTGATGCCCCAGGTGGTAGTGAGGCCTGAGAACCTGCATTTCTAACGAGTTCCCAGGCGCTGCTTTTGCTGCTGACCTGGGAATCACACACGGGGAATGATTTACCTAGTCCCACCTCTTGGTTTTCCAGTAAGAGCAGAGTTTGGCCCCTGACGCAGGTTTCCTACTCCGGGTCCAGCCCTGATTCCACTGCCCTCTGTGATGCACCAGCAGGGAGGGTCCATCTGCGTCCTTTTTGCTCTCTCTTTCCGCCTCAACCATTTCTGAGGTTGAGCATTGGAGCCCATTTCATTTCCAGCCTCAGCTTCCTTAACAATAGCCATCCATTATCCTCTGCTCGGATGCCTGCAGAATTTAATTACTTGTCCCAGCCCTGGAGTGAGTTTGATTGTTGGAAGCTGTGGTGTTCTGAAGCAAGCGCTAATGAGAAAAGACTCTTAGCAGAGAAGAGAGGGCATTCGGGGGCCCTGTGTTTGAAAGCAGCCATTCACGGTGTGGCAATAAAGGCTTGGTCTAGAGTGAGCTTTCTCGTTCCCTTCTTGAAGATATCCGTCGCATTTCATAAATAAATCAGGGCTTTTGTATCTAATAATTGCCTTGCTTTGTAACCAAGATCAAAAGCACCAATAGCCTTGGATTCAAAGCCAAGTTTATTTATTTAAATTTTTTTTTAAAATTTTTGGGTTGCAGGAGAGAGTGAGGGCTTGCATGCTGGAGGGTTCAGCTCTGAGGCCTGCACGGAGAGCGAGCGACGCGGGCAGACTGCCAGGGGCTCGGAGCCTTCAGCTGTCTCCACTGTCTCCCAGGGAGATGAGTTGTGAGCGCTCACCCTGCTAGTGCAGCCTGCTGACCTGGTCGCTGTCAGGAGTTCCCAGCTCACTCAGAAAACACGCGCTATTGCTCTCATCACAATAGATACACAGTAATCATAGATAACAAACAATCAGTGCCTACTGTGTGCTGGGTTCTGGGCTAAACATTCACTTCTTACAGCCTTAGAGGAAGATGCTGTCATCACTCCCATTTTACAAATGAGGAAACTGATGCCAATAAAGGTGAAGAAGGGATTTGAATCCATCTTTGTCTGATCCCAGAGCCCATGCTCAATGGAAAAGGCAGGCGTTAAGGGAGGTAGAAGGATGAGTCAGACATAGTGCCTTCCCAGCTCACAGTGAACAGTGGAAGTGAAGACAGGCGTGTATGTGTGATATCAGTATTCAGAAGAAGGGGGGCTTTTAATCTGGGCTGAGGGGGCAGTTTGGGGAAGGTCTTGTGTAGGGGATGCAGCATTTGTAGTGAATCTCTAAGTGAGGCTTAGGATTTATACCAGCTTGGATTCCTGGGAAGCTGACTCCAAAACAGGGATTATGTTGCAGGGATATGTTAGCCAGTATTCTTGGAGTCCATCCCCTTGCAGAAGGAAGGGAGAGAGGCAGGACTCAGGGAATATGCAGTTACAACAAAGGCCTCAAATGACTCCTTGGGGAGTTCTGAGGCTAGGCTGGCCCTTCCAGGTTGTCCTGGTTTGTGGGGAGGAAGCTGGGCCTTTCTACCTTCATGTGGCTCCTGGGAGATGTGGCCTTGGGCAAATGCCTGTTTGTGAGGCTGTTCCAAACAGGGCTGACAGTGGGGCGTCTACAGACAGTACTCCCCACAGGTGAGGGAATATGTCCCCTATCCTGAAGGCATTCTGAGGGGTGCCACACTGTGTCCCCAGCAGACATGCAGAAATTCAGGAAAAGTCAGAGGATTCTAGACCGAAGTAAGGGTCCATTGGCAGAAAAGTCTGGTCCTGTATTGTGAGCAGGTCGGCCAGCCTTGCAGCATGGTGCTATGGTTAGGGCTGTGGACAGACTGCAGGGTCCCTGTTCTGCTACTTTTTAGCTGCGTGAACTCAACCTAATCCCTAAATCCTCATGGTTTCAACATTTTCAAAATGGAGCTAATTAAAAATGTCCTTCTTAGGGTCATTGTAAGGATTAAAAAGTGATGATATAAAATGTCTACCTGGTATGCAGTAAGTAGTCATTAAATATTAACTACTATTAGGATGATTATTGGGAAATAATAATCCTTTGAGGAAAAATGCAGTGAGAATTAAGTTCAGAGATGGGATAAAGAAACATTCAGGGCACACAGATTAAATAAAGGGTCAGAAATCATTCACTGATTGCTTCTAACTTATTGTCTTTTTTTTTTTTAATTTAAATAACCTCTTATTTCCTTTACTTGCCTTTTGGACCTAAATAGGTTCAGTAGAGGAAAATGGGGAGAGAAATGGCATTCTTAACTTTTATTTTAATTTTTTAATTTTTTTAATATACTGTTGTGTTAATTACTGCTGTACAGAAAAGTAAGTCAGTTATACATATATATTATCTTTTTTAAAAATTTATTTTTAATTGAAGGATAATTGCTTTATAATATTGTCTTGGTTTGTGCCATATACCAATTATATATATATATGCATTCTTTTTCATATTCCATTCCATCATAAACCATATTCCGTAAACAATAAACCATATTCCATCATAAACCATATTCCATTATGGTTTATCACAGGATGTTGAATACACTTCTTTTAAAATATTTATTTGTTTATTTGGCTGTATTGGGTCTTAGTGGGAAGATCCCCTGGAGAAGGAAATGGCAACCCACTCGAGTATTCTTGCCTGGAGGATCCCATAGACTGAAGCGACCTAGTGCTCATCGGGTCTTGGTTGCGGCATACAGCATCTTTGTTGCATCTTTTGTTGTGACACACAGACTCTCTAGCTGTGGTGTGAGGGCTTAGTTGCTCTGAAGCACATGAGATCTTAGTTCCCTGAGGGATCAAACCTGAGTCTCCTGCATTCCAAGATGGATTCTTAACCACTAGACCACTCTCATAGCCCCTTCAATACATTCTTGACTTTTAAAAAGCATGCTTCTAACTTTTCACCGTTTAATTCTTAGCAAATTAGGAATAAATGGAAACTTCCTTAGCCTGATAAAGAATATTTACCAAAAAACCACCAGTAAATATTGTACTTCCTGTTAAAGAGTTCAGCAAGATGGCTGATTACAAGATAAATATACAAAAATTAATAATGTTCCTGTATGCTTGTCATAGCCAACTAGAAAATGTAATTTAAAAATGCATATATTAGAATACAAGAATGATTGAAAATTAATGTCATTAGTGCTATAAATTATCTGCATCATAGAAATTTTGATGTGATATTTTCATTGTCATTCAGGTATAAATATTTCATAATTTCCATTTTGCAGTTTCTTCTATGCCCCGTAAATTTTTCAGAATTATTCATATTTTAGTTCCAAAGATTTTTTCAAAGATTTTCTTTGAAACCATCTACTTGCTTTAAATTTTTAGCTTGATTGCCCCATAAAAAAGAAAATATTTATAAGAAAATATTTTCTTATAAAAAGAAAATAAGTAGGTTATATTTTTTGGGTATTTGTTGGAGCATTTGCCTTATCAGATATCAAGACTTCCTCTTATGTGATAGTACAATGGGTAGTGCTAGAGCAGTGCTAGGCAAACTAACAGGGGGGCCAGATCAGTGCTCAGAAACACAGCCCCCCACAAATGGGAACGCAGTATGGCAGCAGTGCATTACAGACTGGGGGGAAGGATGGCTTGTTTAGGAAATGGGGCTGATTCCACTGGTTTCTTGTCCATTTCTTGTTATTTTTTTAGGAACTGGTTTAAACACACATACACACTTTTATTTCCATATGGAAAAAAATTAGACCTCCACCTTAGTTAACAAAAAAATATTCTAAATGGGTTAAAGTGCTAAAGGTAAAAAATAAAACTAAATACTTTTGGAAGAAGATATAGTAGAAGGTTCTATTTAAAACCTTAGAGGTAGGAAAAAGTTGCTTAAACATAAAGCACAAAACAAAAGAAGCATACACCATAAAGGAAAATAATGATAGATTTCATTATATAAATTTTATTTAAATGTTCTATACAATAACAACTGCAACAAATAAATAAAGAGAAGATACAGACTAGGAAAGGAAAAGATGTTTGGCATGCAAAGAATTAATAAAAGGTTAATAACCAGAATATAAAAATCAGCTCCTACCAGAAAAAAATTAGAAAAGGGCAAACAACCCAGTAAGAACATGGGTTAAAGATATAAATAAGTGCATCACAGAAAAGGAAATTTAAATGGTTAAAAGTATAAGAAAAGATGCTCAAACTTACTGGTAATTAGAAGAAGGTAAAATAAAACAAAATGAAGCACAGTTTGACTCCTCTTAGGTTGGTCAAGCCGTCCAAGTGCTGGCAAGAATGCGACACAGCAGAGCCACTTGCGTCCTCCTAATAAGCATGTAAGTTGGACGCCCCTTTGGAGAAGAGTGGGAGTGCCCAGTGACAGAGAAGGAAGAGGTAGACAGCCTGCACCCCAGCAGTTCCACTTCTAAGTACGACCTAAGATAGGTTCTTGAATAGGGGGTAATGTGATCAGAGCCAAGTTTAAGGATGATTGATTTGGTGTGTTTGATGGCTTTGAAAAGAGGGTTGCTGAACTCGGTTGTTACACATATACACTAATGCACCAGTTGCTCGTGGAAGGTAACAGGGGCCTGGGTCAGGGAGGTTGAGATGGATGGATGGATGGGTGAGTGGATGGGTGGGAAGGTGGTGGATTGATGGGTGGATACATGGGTAGGGACATTTTTGAAATGCTAATGCAATCCTGTTACATCGTCTACACAAACAATGCAAATACAGTAGAAGATCAGATTAAAAAATGACAAGGAGGTTGGAGAGTCGTCTCAGGTCAGTGATTCAGCAGGAATAAATGATCAGTAATGTTTTAAATCCAACAAATAATCCTGACAACATCCATATCCGCTTTGAAGAGAAAGCAGAGGGGGAGAAAACAGCTCGAGGCTGAGGGATTTTTCGGTTGTTGTAGCTATGGGTTTTTCAGAAAGACAGGTTTGTCACACTCCTTAAGACACAGAGACCCTCAACCATTCCCTGAGCCTTTTGACGCTGATCTGCAAGAGATTCATGTCCTTTCACCCTTGCAGAAAAAAAAAAAAAAAAAGGAAGTCTGAGACATGGTCAGGAAAGACTGTTCCTGAGTATGTTCTGTTTTCACAGAGACTCAGCCCAGGGGTCCATGCCCTGTTCTCCTGCCTTGGCCAGGAAGCCAGTGGTTGGGGCCAGGACTTGGTCATAGAAACAGGAGATTCTACTAAAGGGTGCTGTCCGATACTGACAGTGACCTAAAGGAGAGCCTCTTAAATAGCAGCGTGCTTTTTACAGTAAGGCAGAGGAATATGTGTGTTTTATTATTATTTTGGAATATTTGGGGAAAAAAATCTAAAGGCACATAGAGTCATAGTTCTCCCAACAACAGAGTGGAATGGTTGAGAGAGAATCACGTTTACTACCTCCGTGATCTTGAGCAAATTCTTCACCCTCCCTGAGGCTCTCTGTCCTAATCTTTAAAGTGGGGTTACAATAGGGGTTATATCCCATAAATTCCTGATATTAGGCTTTTGTAAGGTATTGTCTATAATGCAATTATCATTGGGCCTGGTACATGCTAAGAGATCAAAGGAACAATAGCTATTATTGTTGTTATTATCCTTAATGATAAGTATTATAGTGCTGGTACTAAGCATTGTTACTAACGGTGATAACTTATTAATAATATTTAGTATTGTTAGGAATGATTCAGAAACTCCTGTCTTGACCACATCAGGTCACTTGGTCATGCCTTTTCAAGGTATCCTTGGGCTTCTTCAGACCTGTCATTTTAAGCATTTCTGAAAATGAAGCCTTTCGCACAAACAGGGTCCCAGAGAGATGGTGGGAGTAATTAAGGGGTTAGACAGACACAACGCCAGGCTTATTGCCTCAGACCATCGCAGGGCTCCTGGGGAGGTACCAGTGGGGCCCACCTCTGTCCAGGGCATTTGATGAATGGGTGCAGGGCCTTCCTGTTTCCTTGAAGCCCGACCTCCCAGCCCGGATGTTCCAGCTTCTTGTGAAAACAAGTCGGTGCCAACATTTGGAGTTGCAGCCACAGGAGACAGACATCAGTCTGCAAAGGGGAGGAAAGAAGAGAGGTCTTGAGGAGCAGGGAAAGGAAGGGGGTGGGGGGAGGGGAAGGGTAACAGAGGTCCAGGTGGAAGGAGGGCAGAGGGTAGGCTGAGGAGGATGTTGGGAGGCAAGGGGTGGGGACGTGCCAGAGCGCTGGCTGCTAAGTTACCAGCAAGCTAGGTACTACTCGGAGGAATCAGCCAGTCAGCTGTCCAAGCGGCCGTGTTCAGGGATGAGCCAGCCTTCCAGGACAGACTTGGAAATGCTCCATCCCTCCGAGACACACCCTTAAGGCCTTTGCTTTAGAAATAAAAACACAGTCTCTCTGGGAGATGGTCAGTGCTCACATATATCATTTATTTAAATAGGGAACATCTGTGCGTCTCCAGTTTTGTTATTTGATGAGAAAACAAGCTGGAGTGTGGAAAAGCAGTGGATTAGAATGAAAAGAGACAGAGTTTTTGGTTTTTACTTTGTTTGGTTTGTGTATTGGTTTCCCATTGTTTGTTTGGAACCCCAGAACTAGGGAAGCCATGGAATGTTCCCACAGGGGGAAAACCGGACATGAGAATATCAAGCAAAGAGAAAAGGGAGACAGATGTTGCTGACTCAGCTCCTGATGAGATATCTGGAGTTGAGGATGGCTCCACCTTACTCCCTGCCTTGCAGTTTCCTGAAGCATTTTTTCGAACCATGACCTCTGAATCAGTGAGAGGGAGTCCTGTGATTGAAACTCCGCATTTTTATGTTTTCTAAATGTTCAGAGTGACCAGCTCCACATTTAACTTGAGAGAGACAGAGACATACCCTTGAAGAAGACTTTTCAAATATAATTCATAAAGTCTTAGGATCTGTAGTAACAGTTTTGAGGGTTTCCTCTTAAAACTGAGATTAGCTCTGCATTGAAAACCAAATCCAGTCATCCATGGCAGGACTTTTTTGGTGAAAACATTGATTTCACTCCAGAACCATTGTGTCAAAAAATGTCAGCTGATGCCATCTTGATGTGAATGTATGTGGTTTGGTTTTGTTTTATTTTTGCAAAAAAGTGAGTCGAAGGTGGCCTCCTTTTAGTGTCTGTGTTCTGCTTAGCTCATGCACAGGTGTTACGGAGCTCCTTTTGTTTGCCAATCTTTGTTATCAGCACTCTGGGAAGCCAGAGCCCCAGCCTTGAAGGGGCTTACACTCTCTCTACTTGGTTGGAAAGTTGTTCTCTTGCAGAAACTGTTTGAAAACTGGTGTTTGGTAGAGGGTTTTCAGAAAACTGTCTTGCCCCGTGGTCACTGTGGTGTCTTCATGCTAAAATAAGCACAGAATGCATCAGTATTCTTTCACATGAGCCAAGGTGGAAATTCACGAGATTCTATAAGCTGGAAAAGTCCACAGGTAGATCTTATCTAAGCATCACGAGATCAGGACACAAATACTGTTGTCAAGACCCCGACAATCCTTGTGGTGGGCAGCCCAAGACACCTGACGTCCTCGCTTAGCAACCCCAGAGGAAAGAAGATCTGAGAATATGGTTCTTAGAAAACTTCAGGGAAGATTCTCATCAGCTCAGCCTGAAATATGTTTCCATCTCTGACCCAGTCACTAGACACAAGGCACTAGAGCACCTGGTCATCCCAGGTCCCGTGCCGGATGGACCATCTGGCGTGACAAGGCAAGCGGCAGTCAGTTCCTCCCATGTCTCATCTTTTATTATCAGAGCAAGGAAGAAGGAAGAAGCCAGAGATGATCAGCATGGCTGACTTAGGCCTAGCAGGGCAAGTGAGCCAAGGAGTACCAAGTCAAGGGGAACTTGAGCTGCCTGCAGGTGAGGGCAAGGACCGGGGAATGCAGATTTTTGCACAGGTGGTGACAGTGTGCACACGATGGGCAGGTGGAGTCCAGAGGGCATGTCTTCCTTTGCAGCCTGGACTTCTGGTTGGACTCATCTCTGTGACAGCACTCCAGTGGCTTCTCTTCACCCATGTGCCCGCATCCCGTCTAGGTGCTGGGGAAACAGGCCACAGAAGGTCCTTACGAGTGCCAGCTTTGGGGTTGCTGCTGCTGCTGCTGCTAAGTCGCTTCAGTCGTGTCCGACTCTGTGCGACCCCATAGACCGCAGCCCACCAGGCTCCCCATCCCTGGGATTCTCCAGGCGAGAACACTGGAGTGTGTTGCCATTTCCTTCTCCAATGCAGAAAAGTGAAAAGTGAAAGTGAAGTCACTGAGTCATGTCCAACTCTCAGCGACTCCATGGACTGCAGCCTACCAGGCTCCTCCGTCCATGGGATTTTCCAGGCAAGAGTATTGGAGTGGGGTGCCATTGCCTTCTCCAGCTTTGGGGTTAGACCAACCAAAACCTGAGCCTGGCTGTGCCCCTTCCTAGCTGTATAGCCTGGGGCAAGTTGCTTAACTCATTTGAGCCGCCAGCTCTCTTCTGCCACGTAGGTATAATAGTACCTGCCTTAAAGGTTTCCTTTAGATAATGTATGGAGGTGACTTTGGACGGTGTTTACTGTTGTAATGTACTCCAGAAATGCTGGCTGTGGCTGATGGAACAGGGGCCAGGTCTCAGTCAGCTTTGAGTCTCTAGTGCCTCATGGAGGCTGTTGTCTAGTAGGCCATTCAACAAATGCTGGTGTAAATCAGACTGAAGGCAGGTGAGGACCTGGCCACAGAGCTCCAGGAAACAGTAGTACAAGCAGGAGGATGGGTTCAGGGGTGTGGGATTCTACAAAGGTGGTGGTGTTGGGGTCCACAGGGGAGTCAGGAGGTTCATTCTCAGGAAGCAGACCCTTCGGCAGCTCTCAGAGGCGGGGACACAAGAAGGGTGCTTGTGTAAAGATCCTCTCACAGGTTCAGATTCGGCAGCTCTGGGATGGCTGTCGGGATGAGCACCAGGAGGATACAGACAGCCACCCCAGGGAGACCCCACTGGTTTCTGGGTCATAAACTCAAATGGACAAATGAATGGAGATTCTGTGGCCAACCGGAGAGCATGACCCATCCAGAGGGGCCCCTGTTCTCCAATTTGGGGAGCTCAGCCTCTCTGGATCTTTTAGTTTTGCAAGGGAAGCTGAAAATCTGGACATGTAAGGAGAATTTTTCATTTTTAAATGCTGGGAAGAGTCAGATTTTTTGAACACTCTGAATGGCCAAATAAAACACATTTGTAGGCCAGAGAGGCTGCCACTTGGAGCCCTTGGGCAGCGGTTCCACCCAGGGTGATTTTGTCCCCCAGGGAATGTTTGGCAATGTCTGGAGATAATTTCTGTTGTTGCATCTTGGGATTGGGGTAGAGGGTGCTTATGGCATCTAGAGATTAGAGGGCAGGAAGGCTGCTAAGCATCTTATAATTAAGCCCAGGACAGTTCCCCAATCCCCTTCAGAGTTATCTGGTCCTAAGGGAAGTTTAACTGTCCTTTGCTGTGGGCAAAAAAAAAGAGGCAGGGCCAGGGCCACCTGCCACCTGATTTTACAGACTTTGGGGTCAAAGAGACAGGGCTCTGTCCTTCCAACCCCAAGGAACCAGGGCTGCTGTGGTTGAACCTGCGGTGGTCCAATATAATCATATTTTACAGTCTGCATACTTCCTGTGCATGAAGGAAGCAACGCACCACCCCAGCCTCTATAGGCGTGAAAGTCTTGCGAGAAATGTGGACAGAGAGTGTGAATACACTGTCCCTGGGGTCCCCAAGGGCTGGGCATGATGTTTGCCAGGGATGATCAGGGATTTGGCCTCTCGTTCATGATGGAATGTTTGGTTTGGGTTCCTCATTCAGTAGTTTCTGGAACTGTAGTTGAGACTATTTCCTTTCCCAACAAAACCCAACCATAAAAAATAAAATGCCTTTAGTCCTTCACAGTTCAGTAACTATCGGCTGAGCACTCGCTGTGGCTAGTCCCACCCAGGCTGGTGCTGATGGGGAGAGAGCAGAGACTCAGGCAGTTTCCCTCTGGAAACTTACTGCCTCCATCCAGCCCACCCTCCATCTACCTACAGCTTCATCTTCTTGGAAGAGCACAGACTGCCCATCAGACACTCCCGCTTGCAAACCTTCAGAGGCTCCGGTCCACTTTGTCAGCCTCTGTGATCGGGCCCAGCCTCCATGTCTTCTGTTCTTCTGTTGTTATGCGCCTCTCTTGGCAAACCACACTTTCCCCCTGTTCCTGGGGAACACGCCTTTGCTCAGGCTGTGGCCTTTGCCTAGAATGCCACCTCTGGCCACCCGTGCAAGGTGAGGTGGCCCCTCCAGCCTCGTTATCCCCTCATCCCATATCACCTCTTTCACTCTTTTGAAGCCTTTTCCACATCATGCCATTTTGGTTCTTGACCCTTGAGCCCACCAAACTGGGAAGAGTTGATAAAAAATTCAGGTATGAATTCCCTTTCCTGGGCAACCTCTTCACATTGCCCCTGGCATCCAGTGGGTATTGATTCAGGCTGTAACACGACTTCCCAAGCTCTTCACCTGTGTCTGGTATGATACCAGTGCTGCCATACGTGTCACCTCTTTCCAGCTCACAAGGACTTCATGGCACCATGGCATCGTTCCATGTTTATGCACAAGGAGAGTAAGGCTTAGCGGAATCGTCACTACATTCATTCATAGGTTCACTCAGCAAGCGTATTTAATGAGCACCCACTGGGTGACAGGCTCTGTGGCATCGCGGGAAGAGTGGCAAAGTGAGACACTGCAAGCTGGGGACCGGGAAACTGACTCTGAGGCCTAAATTTAACAGCAGATAAATTTAACAGGGAGATACTTGGGATCCACCCCTAGGGAGGGTGGAGGAGGGAGCAGAGTGAAGTCAGGCTGTGATGCAGGCAGTCTTACTCAAGGTCTTAGCCAGCCCTAAAAGGAGTTCTAAAGATAGAACGGCCCTTTAAAGCTGTCCAGGTTGAAACAGGAGAGACTGGTTTCTACACCTCATCTCTTTGGATGAGGCGTCAGTCTTTGGAGGGTTTGTCACCATGCCCTCTGATGCCATCACTGAAGCATGCTCTCAGCCGGGGGGTTGTCTGCTGCCAGTGGTCCCAGCAACGAGGGGGTCTGGACATCTCTCATCAGGGAGAAAGTCTCTTTGACCTCATGGGGTTTACCTTCAAATGGGGAAAACAAGTGACAAGTGCGTAAACAAGTCGGTCACTATGCTTCCCATTATAAGTGCAGAGAAGGGCAGTAACAGGCACTCCTTTTACAGGCGAGGAAGCAGAGGTGCTGAGAGGTTAAACGGTTCTTAACATCCTATCTCCAATCCCCGTCCCTTTGGCTCTGAGTTTGAGCCCTCTCCACCTAGTAACTATGCTTCCCAGGTGGCACTAATGTTAAAGGACCTGCCTGGCAGTGCAGGAGATGCAAGTTTGATCCCTGGGTTGGGAAGACCCCCTGGAGCAGGTCATGGCAACCCAATCCAGTATTCTTGTCTGGGAGATCCCATAGACAGAGGAGCCTGGCGGGCTATGATCCACGGGGTCCCAAAGAGTCAGACACGACTGAAGCAACTTAGCACACAAGCATACCACCCTGTGCTAGTCACATAGAGCCTTTAAAGTCAAGCTAATGAGCTGGGTCTCGATCCCGTAGGCATTGAGGCAGCTTTGGAGGAACACGGTAAAATACTTTTCTAGGAAATGACACTGGGATGGGCATGGGAATTGGGGGCTAGAGTCAGGGCTTTGTTGAGGGGCAGCTTCAGGAATCTGGGCCCTGCAGTGATGCCATTGGTTGCTCTGGGACTGGGGGTGGAAAATGTGGGTTGCTTTGGGCTGCAAGTGACAGAAACTCCAGCTTTTAAATAACTTAACTAGTGAAGCCACAGAAGTGGAAGTTCTGCAGGAGACAGCCTGTGGGTTCAGGGAGGTCATTAGGATTTAGGTTTTCATTCTGCCACCCGAAGCTGCTTCCTCTCCTGGTCCTAAGAGGTCTGCTGATAGCCACTGAGGCTCCCGGCACTTTTGCTACCACTCAGTAGAAGAGCTGAAAACCTCCCCTCCATCTTCTCAGTCCTCTTCCATGCAGTTGTCACATACTCACCCCTGGACTACCAACACATACAGAGCGCACCATCTTGAGTCGGGATGGGGTAGGCTATGTCCTTGAAAGAACTTGGCTGGAGAGATGAACACAGGCCAAATTCATGGCTCTGTTAGGAATCAGGAAAGGCAAGATTGGATGCTGGGGAGGGAGCTGGCATTGTCTGCTGCAGAGAACAAAGTACCGGGCAGTTTGATGGTAGGATGCAGTGACAAGTTGGATTGAGGATGGAGGAATTTTTTTGAAGTGTCAAAAATAGCTCCAAATTTCCAGTCGCCATGTCTGGGAAGATATTATCCCATTGACTGAACCTGAGGAGATGGAGGAAACATCACACATTTTCTTCTGGATAATTTGAATTTGATGTGATGAGGGGGTCATCCACATGATACTGTTTTGCAGCAGCTGAAGATAGGGTCTTTGGGGTCGTGCAGACAGAGCCCAAGAGAGGGCCGTGGAGGTGCTGACATGGCTGCCAATCACCGAGAAGTGGGAGCGGAAGTCAGCAGCACGTGGGAAGCTGGCTGGGGCAGAGCTGAGAAGGCCAGACTCTTCCCAATAGAGCTGCTTTAAGAAATTTATCTGACAAGGGTCCCTGCCCATGAGCACAGTGACAGAGTGCAGAGATGTTCACTGCATCCTTGTTTGGAATATTAAGAGACTGGAAACAACCGGCTGGTTAATTAGTTATGACATATCTGGTGTATGGAACCCCAAGCGCTATTATTAATAGAAAAGGAGAATGCAAGAGCTACATGGCCTGTCAAGGAAAACAATCTGTCAGATATATTGTTTGGTGGAAAAAAACAAGGTGCAAAGGCTTGTGTAGATTACTTTCATTTATATTAAAAAGAGAACATATGCTATCCAGCTGTATGTGTGTATATTCATAGACTGTTTCTAGAAGGCACCAGAAGAAACCTTTAATAGTAGGTGCTTCTGAGTGGGGTTCTGGGAACTCAAGAGACCTATTTTTCACTTTTTTCTTTGCTGGCTGTTAGTTAGTTTCTTTAACCATGTACACTTGTTACCTAGCAAAAAGTTATATCATAAAAATAAATACATAAGAAATGAAGTCTTAGGTGTCAGAGGCGTTGGCCAGGCCAAGAGGAGGTCACTGAGGGGTGTCAGAGAGTCTGAAGCAAACCTCAGGGGGAGGGGCTTCAGGAGAAACCGAGGCAGCTGCTGAGACTCAGGGAGAGTGGAAGGAGATGGGAACGGCTTGTTGGGTGCCTCTGTAGATGCCCGTGATGTGACAGAAGGTTCCCTGGGAGCTCTGCATAGAAAATTCTGCTGAGATAGTCCTGAGCTTCTGCATTGGGTCCCCTTGCTTTAGTCAGCAGAGCCGGAGGGACATCTAAACAGATCTCTGGAATTGCCCCAGAGCTCTTGTTCTCTGTTAGGAAATCTGACACCTGTAAGGGCTGCCTTTGGAGAGGTGATTCTTGGCCCTGCCAGGCCTAGAAGCTGAGGGTAATGAGATGGGCCTGAAGCAGAGCCTAGGAAGGCATGATGTTTGGTGCTGAACCTTCCTAGCGACCCCAGAGTCCGGGGCTCTGATCTATGCAGGAACTAGAGGAAGGCTGGTCTCTGCAAGTCAGTTGCTGACCATGCTGGAGGCCGAGGGAGCTGAGAGAAAGGACAGAAGGGCTCTCCTCTCAAGGGGCAGAGCTCCCTTTGTCAGTATGGAAGTTTCACATGATGGCCTGGGAAAACAGGGAGAGCATTTTCCCTCCCCTCAACTAATAATGACAATGCAGTCATCCAGCAATATGGGGAGTTCGGTTCCAGGACCATCAACACCGCCACCTCCCCCCGCCCCACCGCGGCCCCACCAAAATCCAAAGATGCGCTAGATCCTTGTATAAAATGGCATAGCACCTGCGTATAGATGTGCATTCTCTAAATATACGCTCTAGATCATCTCTAGATTACTCACAATACCTAGTACAATGTAAATACCATGTTAATAGTTGTGAATTCTATGTGAATAGAATTATGTGTACATAGCTGGCAACACAAGGCAAATCGAAGCTTTTGGAACTCTCTAGATTATTTTTTTTTTCAAATATTTTAAATTTACAGTTGGTTGAATCCTTGGATGCAGAACACTTGGCTGACTGTAATAATAATAATAATACACAAAATAACAGAATCCTGGACTCTTCAGGCTGGAGGGGACCTGGAAATTATTTGTTCATTCTTCTTTGACTTGTGTCCCTCAATGTATTAAATATATATGTCACCTTGTGGTTTGGGTTGAGGTCAACTACACTTGCATGCTGTATGCCCCCCCCGACCCCGCCTTAGAAAGTCCACGCATATGAGGGGATGAAAGCCTCTGAAAAGTTCTGCAGTAAGAAAACCTGTCTCATTTTGTTCAAGCAACTTTTGAAAGTTTATATATATATTTTATATATACATATATACATACATATATATATATATATATATATATATATATATATATTCAATAACTTCAGTTCCAAGGCCATGGGGCCAGACAGTGATGCAGCCAGGCTAGAACCCATATGCCCTGCCTCATGCTCCAGTGGACTCTCTGTTTACTTGGGGTGTTCACTGAATTGAAAGGCTAGATAATTATTTGTTAAACCAGGTTCTTTGGAACCCCAGTCTCATGAGATGTTAAGGAATGCTGAGCTAGGGACACACATTCTGACCACATCAGCTTAGGATATCCAGGATTACAGAAAGATGAACAGGTTGATTGGCTGTGGAGCTCCTCAGAATTTTTAGTATGATGTCCCTGTGAATCACCAAGGTAGGGAGGTGATATATAGAGCTCCCCAGCTTACATGGTCCAGGAATTCTTGTTGTAAGGAGTCTGTCTCTGAGAGATTGTACGGAGTTGGAATTCCTGTTGTAAGGAGTCTCTCTCTGAGAGATTTGTTTCATGGAGATGAGTTGAAGAATTCAGATCTGGGTCAGTGAGGTTTATGTGGATTTCTGTATCCCTTCTCGCACGACCCCAAGAACTGCTGCCCTTCCTGTGTTGAAAAGGAAGTTGGTCAGTGCAGCCAGCACCCTTCTGCCCCCTTGACTTTTGTTCTTCCATGTTACAGAGCAAGGAGATTGGTCTGCAGATGCACGAGGAGCTACTGAAGGTCACCAACGAGCTCTACACAGTAAGTCTCACCCTGGGTTCTGCTACTGTTTGCGATTGAGCCCCCTTTGCTTCCATGCCCAGCACTGAAGGGAGGCTGACCAGTGGTCTGGGGTAACCCTGGGCCCTTTCGCTCTGTCCTTTGCCCGAGTGACAGCAGGATTATCAGGGTGGGGTGAAATGGCTCACAGCCCCAGCTTCTGTTTCAGAATATCTGGGGAGGGGCCCTGGGCACATTTAGTTTGTAAAAGTTCACAGAGATTCAGATTACCTGCAAGCCATGAGAACATGTTACCTTTCAAAGCAGAAGATGCCAAGCTGAGGTAGGGAGAGCCAGGCTCAGGTAGGACAGGAAGAAGCTGAGGCCCACTTCTTACTGACTGTGGGGCGTGGAGCTCATCTGGGTCTCAGTATTCTCATCTGCAAAATGGAGCACTATTCGAAGGGTCACATGAGGCCGGAATGGGGTTGATAAGCATGCCTTGCCATCTCAGGGATCTCCGGGTAATAATTTCAGAATGTGCACAATTTGGCTCAGAATTAACCTTGCTGCCTGTTTGGGCTTGAGATCTAACTGGGTTTGGGATGGGTGTTAGAATCCAAGAAGGTGAGGGAATGGGGAACACAAGTTCACTGGTTAATGGTGCTGGAAGTTACAGCCTATGCTTTGAGGAGCCATGGGCTGCCTTGGGGAGGAGTGAGAGCCCCAGGGACAGTCCTGGGGTGGGGAGGCCCAGCAGACAGAACCACAGGACTTCCACCCCTAAGGCCACCAGGCTGGAATCAAATCGTTATGTTTTAAGTATGTGGAGATTACTTATCAAGTGTCTCATTAAAAGGGGAGGATTCTGAGGCTAAAATTATATTTGAAAATCCCTGGTATGAGAGGACCAAGAGCAGGCTGTGAGAAGGCCCCTCTTGTTGATATTGTTATCTTTCTCAGGCCACATCCTGTGTGATTAGTAGCTGGTGGACCCCTCAGAGGCTAAGAGCCTTTGCCCAAGAGCCTGGACTTCAGATAAGAAGTCCTGCCCAGGCTCCAACCAGCTATGAGAGACTTTGGGCCAGGCATTTTCTCTTCTGGGCCTCAGTCTCCCAATCAGAAAAATGGGGATGAGACTTCCTAGTGGTTGGTCTACCAACGTCAAAACACATATTTTCTATGATTCCAAGTTAAGGAGAAAAATTTGAGCCCTGACAGTTTTTAATTAGATCATTGCTTCGGGTGAAAAGAGGCACTGCTGATGAAGAAAACATGACTTGACTTTGAGGCAGCTGGGACTGTGGGGGAAAACCACCTCGTGGTTTACAGTACAGACTCTGGAGCCGGACACCTGGCTTCAGATCCAGTTGATAGGCAGAAGTAACAATACCTGCTTATTATAGCCCGTTGTGAGAACAAAAGAGAAGATATGTGAAGAACACCCAGAAGAAAGAGAGCCCAGAGGCACAATGTGTTGGAGCCCACAGCTCTCTCACGCTCTGTCTCCACCTCCCTGGAGCGTGTGAGGGTGAGGCAGGCTGTGCGCTCCTGCGGCGGGGAAGCGTGGTGACAAAGCAGCGAGACCGGGGACCAGATGGAATGTTTCTCTGCAGAGGGCTTGTTCTCCATCCAGGACCTTTCCCTGTTTCTCAGGCACTTCACCTCCATGGTATTCCAGCATATTCCAGCACCTGAGTCTGTATTTGGGACCCTGGCTGCTCCCACTCAGATCTCGAAGCTTTCCTCTGGGCTTCCGCTGGGCGCCCCTCCTGGGTGCTCTCTGTTCACCCCCAATTCCCCCTACCTTGGCTCCTTCACCCCTGTTATTCCCCCTGCCTACAACTGCCCTCTTTCCTCTTATACTTGCGTCATACTCAGTTTGCAAACCCAGACCGAGCTCCACAACCTTAAGAAAGCCGTCACTTCTGGGCCTGTTTTAAAAACCTCCTTGTGTTATCTTGACGTTCTCTGCCCTGTCTGTTCAGCTGGCATATTCACTCCCTGGAGTCAGATCTTGGTGAGAAGCACTATACTTGACCCCTAAAGCCTCAGATCACACCTGGCTACTTCAGCTCTCAGTGAAACTCGGGTTGGCAATAGGAGCTTTCTCCACTTTGTGGGCTGGATCGGGCAGGCAGTTGTTAGGGACTAAGAGGGTGATGCTTACACATGTGTGTCCCTGCTGGCCGTGGGGCAGGGTGGCTGGACAGAAGTGCATGCCCTTGGTATTAGACAAACAGGCCAGATAGGCAGGTTGGTCCCTCTTCCCATCTCCCAGCTGCCTCTCAGTGGCCTCAGAACTGGTGGGGAAGGAAGGGGCAGCCCCTCCCCACTCTTTCCTTTTGCCACTTGCTGCAGAAAAGTGAGACCCTGGCAGTGCCCGCAGCACCCCCACCCCCATCAGGGCATTTGTTGTCTGTACTGAGTTTTCCGTCGTTGACCAGAAATTCACTTAAATTCAGATATTTGGGACTGCCTTCTATGGTCTTAGCACCACCGGAGGAAGAGCAGCAGGCTGTGAGCATTTCAAGAGCTGGTTTTTGAAGTGTCTTGTACATCCCTGTTATTCCCAGGGTACTTATTGAAGGATGGAAGGAGGGATCTGTGAATAAATGAAAGAAACTGGTTTTGTCTGCAAGGAGTTTAGAACCTGCACAGGAAGATGCTAGTAAGCTTGTGAACTAGTCAGAGCCTAGCGTGTGCTGGATATGTGGACTCAGAGGGAGGGCGCCTAGACTGGGGATCCCCGGGGATGGCTCCAGGTTCTCTGCAGTGTCCCCACCGCTGTCCCCGAGGGTGGTGCTGCCACCTAGAAGGCAGTCGGTACAGACTGGCTGAGTGAGGTGATGACGGGGGAGTGTGGGCATTCATGAGAGACTCACTGAGGGTTCAGAAGGTGAAGGGCTGGCTCCTGGTGGCTTACTGAAATCCAGGGTGTTCTGAGCCCAGTGCCTTTAGATGGTAGGAATTAGCAAAGCAGACAGCTAGAGAGGAAGAGAAAAGGAATTCTCAGTAGGGGAGACAACACAGGATCGTAGCAGAGCAAACATTACAGGGGCAGGTGGGTTTGAATTTCTGCTGCACGACCTCCCAGCTCAGCCAAGTCAAATATCGTCCTTGGACCTCATTTTCCTTATTGTCAAAACAAGGATAGTAATAACAACCATGGCCAGAATGTATTTCACACTTTTAGATACTTACCCACTCCAGTGTTCTTGCCTGGAGAATCCCAGGGACGGGGAGCCTGGTGGGCTGCCGTCTATGGAGTCGCACAGAGTCGGACACGACTGAAGCAACTCAGCAGCAGCAGCAGCAGCAGCAGATACTTTATATGTATCATTTAATTAACACACATTTTACAGGTAAAGAAACTGAGGCACAAAGAAATAAAGCCTTGCTTAAGGCTTTATCAGTTATCAATGACTGTGTAACAAGTTATGTCAAAACTCAGTGTCTGAAAATGACAACTCTTTTATTTGCTGATGATTCTGTGGATTGGTGATTTGGGCTGGGTTCCACTGGAGCCAGTGATATGGCTACAATTTCCTGAACAATCAAAAAAAAAAACAGAGCTCCAAATGGGAAAACACGAGTGGGGTTTCAAGCCTTTGTGTCATATGTGCTGACAGCTCATTGGCCAAATCAAGTCGCACAGCCAAGTCCATAGTTGTAGGATGGAGAGGTAAACTGCTTCTGAAGTGCCAGCGCAAAGTGATCTCCCTGAGGCCATCGAGCCACTGCTGTGGCCAGCTTCGTAAACAATTTACCGAAGCACCCCACTACTGAGGGCACTCTGGACTCCAGTTTCACGCTTTGTCATTGGGGATTTCTTTCTGGTTACCATGCCTGGTTATGCAAGCCTTTAGATGGTCCCTCCTCCCCCAGTCCGAGTCATGACCACAGGGAGTAAAAAGGAAATGATGTCGAGAAAGGATTGTCCAGGAACCCCATGTCTTTTCTTGTAATGTTTTATAGAAGAGATGGTAAGGCCATAATGATGATAGGGATGAATGCTTATGGTCACCCATATCCCACTTTAGGGAAAAGACTTGTCCCCATCTGGGATCAGGAGGACACTGAGAAGACTGCAGGGCTGGGCGTTTTGTTACTTCATTTGTTCATTGGTTCATTCATTCATTCATTCACTTGACAAGGCTTCCCTCTGCCTAGTCCTCATCACCTTGAGGTGCCCTTCTTTCTAAAACATGCCAGGGCGCACGCACACACACATGCACACCCCGCGTCACACTTCACCTCTTTTCCCCTGGACTCTCATCAGCCTGACGCAGTATGGCTCTTGCTCATCATGTACTGGCCTGGGAGGAAAGAAGGGCAGAGGTCAAGAATGTGGGCCAGTGTGCCAGTCTTTCTGGAAGAAGCAAAGCCAAAACAAAACAGAAACAACACATTCTGTTTTTGTTGTTCAGCTAAAAATATGTTCAGATTTTCAATAGTTCTACATCACAAAATGCACCTGTTGTGCTTTGCACCAACAAACATTGGAGCATCTGTCACCTGGCCCCTCCTCCGGGCTCAGGAGCTCCGTTTGAGGCTCCTCCAGGCAGGGCTGCTGGGTCTGCCTTCCCAGCCCAGCACTGCCAGCGGGGCCCTGAGACTTGGTTCAGGGCGACGTGCAGGGGGCCTGAGGAGCATCCACACGAGCCCACTGCTGGTGACAGGTGGACACTGATTGGAGTAACAGATGGGTTCTACCTTTTACTTACTCCATCTTCTATTTGATTTGCACTGGGCTTAGGCATGTGAAATCAATTCTGGGCCCTCAGGTAAATTTTTGTAGTGGCGTCTCCCTGTCTCCCTATCGATGACCATTCTCAGGGATGCAATAGTAGAGAGAGCTTGAGATGGGATCCTGCAACCTGGGTTCTGGCCTCAGCTCCATGCCAGCCTCACTGTGTATCTTTCTGGATTGACATCTGTCATCACGGAAGTATAACCATCGTGCTTTCATCATGCCATTGGGCCTTGTGCCATTTACTTAATGGTTTTCTTTAAATCAACTCTTAAAAAAAACACCTCTCCCTGTTGTAATTAATTTGTGGAGAAGCAGCCATGTGTACTGAAAAGAATACAGATTTTTAGAACCAAATGGACCTGGGTTCCAGGCCCTGTCACTTGTCAAACCCTTTGAGTTTCAGCCCCCTAGAATACGGGGATTCACCACCTCATCCTCTGGATTCCATGAGTGAGTGGCATAGAGCATAGCACAGTGCCTGGCAAATATCAGTGTTAAACCGTTGTATGTTTATGAAAGTGAAGCATAAATATTTTTCATTTTTCCTTCCCTCTCTCCTCCTGCCTACAGCTCCACTAGGCTAGCTCGAGCTCAGAGAATATTTTGCCTAAAAAAGTTCAGCCACCTCCTGATTGCTCTCCCATCTCCCATCCTCCCATCCTTCATGCTCGAGCCAGAGAGACCATTTGTAAAGAATTGTTGGATATTTAAAGTTAGCAATAGATAATGCATGCACTATGGAGAAAATCCCTGATAGTTAAACAGTACAAAAAGGTACCAAGTGATAAGTGTGTCTCCTCTCCCCCTCCTCCCATACATGCCCAGTTATTAGTTTCTAGTTCAGTGGGTGACTCCTTGGAGAGATATTTAATTCATCACCAAGGTATATGGACACACATACTCTGCACGAGGGACACCAGCTGGGCCTTGCGCAGCTCACTCTGCGTTTTGCTATTGTAGTTATGTTTTGGAGATTGTTTCATTTCATTAGGGGTTAGAGCCTCCACTCTTACACGGTGCTTATCACATGCCAGAAATGGGTCTCAACACCCAGTGTCTTAATTCTTGTCATTCCCAGTTCACTTTTGAGGTAGGTGGTGCTGTTACCACCCCATTTTAGAGACAAGCGGTGTGAGGCACAGAAAGACCAGGTAGCCAGCCCAAGGCCACCCAGTGGGGGATTGGCAGGGCCTGCTCCAAGTCTACTCACAGAAGCTGCTTACATAAATACATTCAACTATTTATATAAACACACATATTAAACAAGTGGCAACCTGCTCCAGTATTCTTGCCTGGACAATTCCATGGACAGAGAAGCCTGGCAGGCTATAGTCCATGGTACCGCAAACAGCTGGACATGATTGAGCGCCGAGCACACGCACACGCACACGCACACGCGCACGCGCGCGCACACACACACACACACACACTCATATATATTTATTTTGGAAATGACACTTCACATTGGTGAATGAAAACAAACTGGCGTAACAGAAGGTTTCCATTAGCTAAATGGAGAAAAAACAATGTTAATTCTTTTTAAAAAACTTATTTTATATTGTAGTATAGTGATCAGCAAATGTTGAGATAGTTTCAGATGAACAACAAAGGGACTCAACCATACCTAAACATGTATCCATTCTTCCCCAAACTCCCCTCCCATCCAGGCTGCCACATAACACTGAGCAGAGTTCCTTGTGCTATTCAGTAGGTCCTCGTTGGTTATCCATCTTAAATATAGCAGTGTGTACATGTCCATCCGCCTCCAAGGCAGGCATTAGATATGAGAGTGCCGAGCTAAGTTTTTCCCCCTAATATAATCAGAAGGATTCCAAGAGAACTAAAAAGAGTTAATAACATATCTGTAACACCTGAAATCACTTCTCTAACACAAGTAAGTGGTTCCCATTGCACACTTTGGGAAACCCTGATGCAGTGCAAGTTAGCTGGGCCTTGGTCCTCGATTCCACATCTGCAGGATGAAGGCAGAAAGCTAGAGGAACTCTGAGGATACTCTCAGGCTTGTCTCTTCATGCCGCCCTGGGAGGGAGACCAGGGCACGGCTCTGATTCAGGGCAGGGCAGGCCCTGCCAGACTGTCACAGCCTGTTGGCCAGGCATGTGCCCAGTGCCGTCTAGGGCTGGCAGTGGTCCTTATAAGAATGAGGGCAATAATGTTTCCCTCTAGACAACCTCCCCACCCCTCTCAGCTCTCCCATGGAGACATTCCTTCACACAGCTGACGTTTACTGATGATTTGTGTGTCCAGAGGATGGGTCATGGCGAAGCCCCGTGACAGGTGTCAGCAGGGATATGGACACAGCATGAGCGGAGAAGAGATGGATTGGAGCTGAATGACAGTGGAGTTTCCTGGGTGGAGAGGGAGGCACAGAAAGAAGCAGGAAGCCAGGACATGAGATGAGTGGCCCCTGTTGAACCAGTCAGTGTGAGTCAGACACTAAGTCTGCCCAGGAGGGGCCAGGGTTGAGCTGGGTGGTGGGAAACCTAGTGGGGAAGGAAGGCGGCCTTTTGGGACTCATTCAGGAGCAAGAGAGAAAGCCAGGACAGCCTGGCACGTAGAAGTGGCACCGTACTGAGTCTCGGAGGCTGACCCACTGATTGCATTGTCTTTCTCCCCAGCAGAGTGTGTAATCTAAAGGCAGAGACCCTATCTGTCTTCCACACGGTAGAATTTGCAGCACCTGGTATATAGTGCCTGCACATAATAAATTGTTCAATAAATACTTAATGACTGAAATTGTAGCTGCCCCCCACCCCACCAGTATCCTCACCGGAGCAAAGGCAGAACGACATCGCCTCCATTTTGTCTTATTCCCTCTCTCCCTTTTTCTTCTTTTCTTTCTCTCCCCCTCCCTTCCTTCTTTCCTTCCTTCCACCATCCCCTCCCTCATTTGGTGGTGTTTTTCTCTACAGGAGGCTTCTCTCCTGTGGAGATAAAGTTGGCCCACGTCCACCACCCCCATCCCCACCCCCGCAGGCTCACATCCTATCAGCTCAGCGCCTCCTAGTGGACAGCAAACACTGCCTTCCCCTGTCTCCAGCAGAGCCCCAGGGCTGTTTCTAACTGGCCAGGCTGGGGGGGGGGGGGGGGGGGTCCCATTGCTGCAGCCAGATTAACATCATGTTTACTGACAGGTCAGGCCTGGGTCTCCTGCCCACATGCAAGGATTGGAGGGTAGTGTCGGTTTCTCTTGAACCACATGGGCTGAGAACGGTGGAAGGGAATTCAGGGGATTTCCTCAAAGAAAATCAGGAAGGCATTCCAGGAGGACTGGAGGATCCTCGACAGAGAGAAACAGCAGATGTCTGCTGAGGGGGAGAAGCTCGGCAGGAGAAGAAAGTGGCTCCGTTGGCTGGTTTTCAGACAAGCACCTGGTGTTCTTCTACCTATAAGCTGTTCCTCAAACCTGTTTGGCTCAGGTTTCTACTGGGCTTAATACTGACGTTGCTCCCTTTGTTTGGAACAATCCTCCCCCACTCCACACCCTGTTCACCCATCTGACAGCTGCTCTTCCTTCAAGGTTTAGTTTAGATATCACTTCTCCTCTAAGAAGCCTTCCTTTAGCAGCCCTTACTCCCCTCATCATAGCACTTCTCATATGCTGTGATAATCACTTGCATAATTGTTTGTCTCCCTACTAGAGTGTGTATTCAGTGAGACTGCCTCTGTCTTATACACTGTAGTGTTTCCTCGTATAGGTCCAAGTGCAGTACCAGGCCCATCATGAGCTGTTCAATAAATATTTAACAATTGAAGGTGTAGCTGTTGCCCTACCCCCAAAGATGATATATTCATTAGAGCAAAGGCAATAGAACTCGTCCATCCCATCCTTCCACTTACTCACCCATCTATCTAGCCATCCATCCATTCATCCACCTGCCACCCATCTATCCATCTTTGCATGCATCCTTCCACCCACCCACCTATCCACGTATCCAGCCACCACTTTATCCAGCCAGCCATCTAGCTGTCATTCATTTATTCATGCAAATATACACTGATACTTGCTGGGTACCAATCTCTGCTCTAATACAGGGATTATGATCATGGACGGTGTCCTGGCCCTTATGGACTTTGCACTCGAGTCGGGTGAGGCAGTTTATAAATGTGAAAAATGAATAAGACAGTGATTAGAAGTTCTGCGGAGAACGTAGGCAGCACAAGTGTGGTGGTCGGACTGAAGTTTGGGTACTTCTCTTTTCCTTAAGGATGTCTTTGTTATGCTCTGGCCCAGGGTCTCACTTCATTCACAACTCTTGCGTGGCCCAGGGATGGCCCTTCCTGTTGGGTGGAGGACACGTACACAGAATTGCATTGTTGAGAACCTTTTTTTCTAAATACTGATCCTTATCCTGCCCCAGCCTGTCCCTTTATTAATGATGTGAACTTCCAGATTGCCTTTGCCTTCTTTTGCATCTAAATCTGGATTTGAAGAACTGTACAGATAATACTTTCCTATTTTCATGATCTGGAGAAGGCAATGGCACCCAACTCCAGTACTCTTGCCTGGAAAATCCCATGGACAGAGGAGCCTGGTGGGCTGCAGTCCATGGGGTCACTAAGAGTCAGACACGACTGAGCGACTTCACATTCACTTTTCACTTTCAAGCATTGGAGAAGGAAATGGCAACCCACTGCAGGGTTCTTGCCTGGAAAATCCCAGGGACGGAGGAGCCTGGTGGGCTGCCATCTATGGGGTCGCGCAGAGTCGGGCACGACTGAAGCGACTTAGCAGCAGCATTTTCATGATCTGAGGTTTTGGGAAGATGCAGGAGGCACAGCGTGCACAGCGTGGTCACCAGAAGAGGAAATACTGACAGCCCGCCATCTGGCTTGCTGTATGACTTGGGCCCCAAACTTGCCATTTCTGGGCCTCAGTCTCCTTCAGTGACAGGATAATCTATCAAGGTTTCTGGACCGTCTCTGAGAACCTATGAAACTGACTTGGGGCCAAGAACAGTGGTCTCCACTTACGTATCCCTGCCTAGTACTTCTCAACCTGTGCTAGACTTCTTCTGAAAGGCTGTTCCTGATAGGATCTCAAGGCCTGGAAAGTGAAGTCCCATCTGGCAGTAAGCCTCTGGGTGTCTCTGAGGCCCCTCCAGAGATCCCAGGTTCAAGACTGTGTCCCAGTGACTTGAGCGAACTCCTGCATCCTCCTCTGCTCCCTTCCCCACCCCCACACTGCTGGCAGCCTGCCACTCTGCAGTCACAGCTTGCCCAGGTCTTTGCCAGGCAGCACAGAGAGGTCAGGCCTCTGCCACACAGCCACCGGCAAGTGGTGGGAGGGTCCAGTCTCAGAAGCAGGTCTCCTGAGTCTCCATGGTGCAGAGCGCCCTTTCATCCCTGTGTCGTGGTTTCCTCGTTGGTAAGGCAGGCAGAATATAGTCTACCTCACTGGGGTTTTGTGAAAAATAAGTGAATCCACGTCTGTGAGGTGCTTAGAAGGAGGCCTGGCATGTAGTAAGTGTTCAGTAAATGTCAGCTGCTATTATTATTCTGCTGCCTCCCAGGATTAATTGAAATGCTCCTTATGGGTAGCAAAAAGAGAGGTTTGCAAAGTCTGAAGTAATAGGTAAACTTAAATATTATTCAGCACCTCCTGGACTGGCAGTATTAAGCAGACTGTTCTGGACCATTGAGCTAAGGGCCTTTCATGCCAAAGCCCCTGTTTCGGGTAATTAAATAAAGGAAGCATCTAGAGGGTTCTGAGCATAAATAGACTCACTTCAGAGAGGTCCCCAGGTGAACTTCCTTGTAGCAGCTGTCTAACATATGTGTCCCTGGGCAGTCCAGTTCACTATGATTCTTGGGATCAGGAATTACCAATTGAATCGCATAGAGTTTGACCCCAGGGTCATTGAGCTGTGTTCTCCAATCGTGGGGTTTTGGGAATGCAGTTCAGAGACTACTCTGGGAATCTGGCTTGATGGAGGGCAGGAAGTGGAAGTGAAAGTGAAGTCGGTCAGTCATGTCCCACTCTTAGTGACCACATGGACTGCAGCCTATCAGGGTCCTCCATCCATGGGATTTTCCAGGCAAGAGTACTGGAGTGGGGTGCCATTGCCTTCTCCAAAATGGAACATTCTGTGGCCCTAAAAATTATTAATCATGAACCTTGGTACATAACATCCCCCTCTTGATCAACATTTGGTGTTCTTTAATTTTATTTATATATGTGAAACCAGTTTAAAAAAAAATTCTTGAAAATCCATGAACAAACTTCCCAAATTGAGAACATGAACTTCAACAGTTATTTATATTGATGTTTGTGCTTTTTACTGACAATGGCAGCTGCTAAGAGATTGGCCATTAGAGAATAATTGAGTTGGCTGTGGTATGTTCATGCAATAGAGGAAGAGCCAATTCTACACAGTCTACAGTAGATGGTTTTAAAGGGACGTGAGCTTTGCACTGCCAGATTAATCATAAACGTGAATCATATCAGATTCTCATAATTGGTAGAAAAGCTGCAATCCTTTTTATTTATCAACTTATTTGATTTTTCATTTTAAGCTATGTAGTAATAAGCATCACTGAATCCAATACCCAACTCAAGAACAGAGTTTTTAAATATCCCAGGTTCAAGAGGAGTAGAAAAGTAACCAAAGGAAAATGTGGGAGGCTGAGAAAGCCCAGCCGGGATGCTGACCTTGACCACTTGGATGAATGGATGCATGGATGATTGGATGGGAAGCTCTAGGTGCAAATTGAAGTGCTGTCTCTTCCTCTGAACTACCCAACACACACGATAAGTCAGTGCTTGAGATAAGCAGACCTCAGCAGCTGAAATGGGGGGAAAAAAGGATTTTGCAGGAATCCTTGAACCCAGAAAGGAAATGGAGTTCAGAAACGAACAGCACCAGGAGCACGGGGCAGGAATGCAGACGCCAGTGGTATCTGTGAAGGTGGAGGGGTCAAGGAAAGGCTTGAGAATGGGAAAGGGGCCCAGAGACGGCCTTCAGCAGGCTTCCGAGCTCTGAGTCACGTTCCATTCCAGGAGCCATGGCTTAAAGATTGTTGGAAGTGGGCAACTACGTTGGTCATCCGTAAACCTGCAGTCATCGCCTTTGGCCGCTAGATGTCGAAAACGCTTTGATCCGGCACACTTTCTGGCCCATTGAGTTGTTTAGAAGTAAGCTTAGAGAAGTCGGAGGGGATGAAGGAAGGGAGGAAACCAGCAAGAAGGGCCTCTTTAGAGGTTTTAGAGCAACTGGGGAAAAAAAAAAAAAAAAAAAAGGGCCGGATGCAGAGAAGTCTTCTCACCAAGTTCCACGAAGACAAGTTGACTACAAGTTTTCATTTATTGTTTTGAAATTTGGGGAGGTCTTCAGGATGAAAGGAGGGAGAAATGTGGTGTAGAGTAACATTTTTTCCCACATTAGCTAATGTTTTCTAGAGTTTGTATTTTTCTGAAGTCAAATAAGTAAGTTCAAGATTTTCAAACCCTCAGTCCAAATCAAACATGTAGATGGTGGTGGCAATGGTAGTGGCTTATGCTTATATGGCTTTTACTGTGTAGTTGGTATTGATTTCAGTATCTCAAAAAATTAACTTATTTAGTCTCACCACAAACCTGTGAGATAGGTGCTATTATTATCCCCATTTTATAGATGAGGGAGCAGAGGTCAGAGAGGTTATGTGACTTGCCCAAGATCACACAACTGGTAAGTGGCAGCGTCAGGATTCAGCCCAGATATTTAGGCCAGAGTCCACATTCTTACCTAACCTGCTTTACAATAGGTGTTGACCCTGCTGACTCCTGATGTATGACAAACTTCCTTAACAACAGATCAATGCTGTGATTTCATGGTAAGAATCACAGAATCTTATTAGAATCCCATTTTAATAATCTAACTTAACAGGACTTTGACGGGAAGGAGATAATAACGTTGGCCAGTTTTTTGACTTAAAGGGCCTGGTTAGGCAGAAGCATGTCCCATCCCCGGGGGATCACCTCTGCTCCATTAGCTGCTGTTAATTGTCCAAACAGCAGGAGAAAAGGACCAACAAGGCTCAGGAGCCATGAATTCCAGAAATTTCTTGTGTTTTTTAGCATAGAAAGACGATCATAAACTTGATATTGCAAAGGGAAAGTATACGCCTAGTTGGGAACTGGGAGATAGAATACTGTTGGTATAGGACTGGCCTCGCTTGCTCTAAAGCTGCTCCAAATAAATCTGCTGAGCAAATGGTAATGAATGAAGGAGACAGTATGATATGATAGTATTAAAAGTCTGAGACCAAATTTTTACTGTGGTTACGTATATCATTTACACTTACTCTATGACCCTCTATTCCACTCCTATTTACTTAGGAGTAACGAAAACGTCCATCAACAGAAAGAATTGTATGTGAACATTCTCAGCAGCGTTGTTCATAATAGCCGGAAACTACACACAATCCAAATAGTGATCAACGTGTGAACAGATCAACAAACTGTGGTATAGCCATACAAGGGAGTACTAATCAGCAATAAAAAAGAGTTGCCGATACATGCAGCAACATGGGAGAATCTCGAAAAATATATGCTGAGTGAGCAAGGGTAGTTGTAGAAGAGTTTATACTCTACAGGTCCATATATATGAAGTTCTGGAACACACAAAATCAGTCTGCAGTGTCAGAAAGCAAATCAGCGACTACAGGGGGCTGGGGTAAGTGGTGGGGACGGGCCAGAAAGGAGCACAAGGGATCTTGTTGGTGTGATGGGAGTGTTCGGTATCTTGATTCTTAAGATAATCACATGGATATAAAGTCTGGAAACCATACTGATAATACTGTATGATCTTGGGTAAGCCACTTTGTTTTTCTGCACCTTAGTTTTCCTGTTTGTAAAACTTGGTGGTTGGAGTAGATGGTGGGAAGAATTTCTTCTGACTCAAAAATTCCCTTGTTATAGCAATATCTAATTCTTAATATGGAATTAGGGTAGCACAGTGCAATTTTCTTTAAAGGAATTAATTTTATAGTAGCTAAGGATGAGTTTATCTCTGAGAGCATAGAATATCTATTAGGTTACCCAATAATATTCCTTTTGGGAACAGAGCCATTTGCAGGCCAAATTTACTCAAGGAAACAGCTGAGAAAATGATTTGTGTGTAAGTAAGAAGGATGATCCCATTGAAATCCCACGAGTACCTAAGGAGAGCCTTTTCCAATGACACTGGGATGGGATGGGAGGCAAGCCACACAGCTGGCAGGGCTGAGTGGGTGGGGGGGCCAGCTGAGGAAGGCCACGTTCATTACATCACTTCCCAGAGCCCCTAGAAGCTCAGGGGTTGCAGTGGCCCTTTAATTTCCTCTTTACTGGTTCATTCCTGGCACTCAGTAAGGCCTTAATGATGATGGTCATCACCTCCAGTCCTCAGAAACAGTTTGTATAAAAATGAAGAGCCTAGAGGTTTCAGAGCATGTCATGGGAAGAGGGCAGGGGCAGAGCTGACCAGAACACCAAAGTTGGAAGGGAGTTGGCAGCACTAAGGGCCACCCATGCTGGGCTGTAACAGTCTATTGATTGCTGCGCTCATGTGTCCCCAGGTCATGAAAACCTACCACATGTACCACGCAGAGAGCATCAGTGCGGAAAGCAAGCTGAAGGAGGCCGAGAAGCAGGAGGAGAAGCAGTTCAACAAGTCGGGAGACCTCAGCATGAACCTGCTCCGGCATGAGGACCGGCCCCAGCGCCGCAGCTCTGTGAAGAAGATTGAGAAGATGAAGGAGAAGGCGAGCGGAGGCCCTGGGGATTGGGACGGGGCAGGAAGGGGGGGGGTCAAGCTCCCTCCAGCCTGGGCCTCCCGCTCTGCACCCTGAGTATCTGGGGGTGGATTAATGCTGTCGGCAGCTGCTCCCCTCGGGGGGGGGGGGCAGTGCCATGGTGGAGGCAGGGCTGGCCATGCCTCTGCTAGCACTTGTTAGGCCTCTGGCCAAGGTCAGCAGAAGGAGAGATGCTCAGCTGGCTGGAGAGCTGAACTGTGATGAGACTCTTGTGCAGGGAGCATCTTCTGGCAAGAATCACCAGGCATTAGTGTGGGTGGAGCCTGCCCTGGAGGTCGATTTAGTGGCCAAGGGTGCTGACTGGGCCTTAATGTGTCCCAACAAGAGGCAACAGCACTGGGGTACCAACCAACACCTGGGAACCAGCTAAAGAACCATTCTGAAGAAATTGCCACTGCCAGGCCAAAGCTGGGCCATACAGAATCCTTGTGTATTGATGCTGGAGAAGTGCTTTTGTGGGACATGGTGAAAGTGCTAGTTTTGGAGTCAGACAGGCTGAGTTTTGAAGATGCCACATTTATAACAAGCCTCTGAACTTTAGTTTTAAAATTTGACAGTGATTACAACAAATCTCCTTTCTCATATGAACTGTCATCAATTGGTAGTGGCTACCCAGAGCCCTGGGCTTCCCAGGTGGCGCTAGTGGTAAAGAACCTGCCTGCCAATGCAGGAGACTAAGAAACACTGGTTCAGTTTCTGGGTCAGGAAGATCCCCTGGAGGAGGGCATGGCAACCCACTCCAGTATTCTCACCTGGAGAATCCCATGGACAGAGGAGCCTGGTGGGCTGTGGTCTGTAGTGTCACAAAGAGTCAGACCGACTGTAGTGACTTAGCATGCACACATGCACCCAGAGCCTTATGTTGAGGATTGTGAGCCCCCACAAGGCTTTAGTTAAAGATAGTATGGTGATCAGTTAATGACATTGCCTGCCATGGCCAGGGAATTTAAAGGGGCAGTGTGCATCCTGCTGTTTTTCATCCTAGATTAGGTTACTTCTTAGGTTCCTAACTTCTTAAAGGGCTATGATTTTCTTGTTGAATTTTCTGCATTCATTCATTCCATACAATCAGCAAACATTTCTGAGCTTTTTCTATTTGCCAAACATTGCATCAGATGTTTATTTGGGCTTCTATTAGACTAATTCTATGAGACTAATTCTGTGAGACTAATTCTGTGAGACTGACGATTATATGATCCTACAGCTCTCATTATAGGAGATTGAGTGGAAATAAAATCCAACAGGACCTGGGTAAGCTGGAAAAGTAACCAGAGGCAAATAAAATATCAGAGTCTTTTCCAAAGCCAAGGAAAAATATGCTCCACGATAAACAGGCAGCGCCCCAGTTAAGAAATGGGCAAAGGATTTGAACAGACACTTCTCTAAACAACATACGTAAGTGGCCAATAAGTACATGAAAAGATGCTCAGCATCATTCTTTACTAAGGAAATCCCAAGCCGAAAGCACAGTGATATACCATTTCACCCCCTCCATGGTGGCTGAAATATGAAAGTCAGATAACCACAAGTGTTGGTAAGGATACAGAGAAACTGGAACCATCATCCATGGCTGGAGGGAATGTAAACTGGTACAGCCACTTTGGAAAATAATCTGAAAGTTCCTCAAAATGTTACACATAGAGTTACCATATAACTCAGCAATTCTACTCCTGGAACTTGATAGCAGTTTCATGCATAACAGCCAAAGGGTAGAAACAGTCAACTGATGCATAAAATATGGTAAATCCCTATGATGGAATCTTCAGCCGTGAAGATATACCATGGATGAACCTGGAAAACAAGCGTGCTAAGTGAAAGAAACCAGTTACAAAAGACCACATGTTATATGACTCTGTTTATTTGAAATGTCCAGAGTAGACAAGTGCATATAGACAGAAAGCAGATTATCGGGTGTCAGGAGCTGGGGCAGAAAAGAATGGAGAGTGACTGCTAATGTACAGGGTTTCCTTTGGGGTGATGAAAATACTCTAAATTTAGATAGTGGTGCTGGCTGTATTGATACAATATTCTGGGAATATACTTTGATACAATATGTCTGAGAATACATTAGAAATAGACTTTCAAAAGTAAGATAACCAGGCAGGGCACTACAGAGCTACAGCGTAAGGGGACCTATAGAGGGGTAGGGACAGCATTGGTTAGAGAGGTCTGGAAGCTTAAGTTTGAGTTCAGGATTGTATGCTAATCAATCGTTTGGCTCTTGGACAACCTACTTCTCTTCAGTGTTCATTTCCTCACCTATAAAATGGATGAATTAAACTAGGATATCTTCAAGATCCTTTCCAGGTGTAAACTTTTATGAGTCCATGAAGGGCTGAAAATGGTCTCAGGGTCATAGTAGCCCCCTGGAAATGGGCCAAGAATATCAAAATTCTCTGTGGAGGCTGGGTGTGTGGCTGGTTCAGGGTATGACTACCAAAAGCTTATTGCTAGACATTTCAAGAATAAGTGGACCCCGAATAAAGGTCAGAAGAGATGTCTGAGGAGAGTTAAAAGGCTGACAATGGAGTGTCTCTGCTAAACAGGAGAACGTGATCTGCAGCAATGAAGGTTGAGAGTGCCTAGGTAGGAAGCAGCCTTGTTTCAAAGGAGGCTCTCTTCTTCCTCGGCAGTGGGACTCATCTGTCTGAAGGGGGCGAAGAGACAGCTCTCCAACCCAAGGACTCATTCTTGCTTCCTGCCCAGGAGGACCCAGGACAGAAGCAGCTTCCCAGGGAGGCGGTCCAGCTCAGCCTGGGTCAAGACTGCACGTCTGGCCGCCACACCCCACCTCACCTCACCACTCACATCCAGCCAGTGCCAATCACTTCATGCTGCCCATATGCAGGGACTGGTCTGGGTGCTGTAGACCCAGCCATGAACAGGGACCATTAAGCCCCTGACTTCACAGGGTACACTGGAAATCAGCGAGTTAGTAAAGAGGTAAAAAAATATAATTTAGGGTGGTGAAAAGTACTCATGAAAAAAACTGAGCAACCAAAATGTCCTTCAGTAGTTGAGTGGCTAAGTAACTGTGGTACATCCAGACCATGGAATGTTATTCAGCACTAGAAAGAAATGAGCTATCAAGTCATGAAAAGACATAGAGGAACCTTAAATGCATGTGACAGAAACCAATCTGAAAAGGCTACATACTATATGATTCCAACTATATGACATTCTAAGAAAGGCAGAACTATGGAGACATTAAAAAAAAAAAAAATCAGTGCTTACAACCATTACGTGGGAGAGCGGGATGAACGGGTGGTGCACAGAGGATTTTTCCAGCTGGGAAACTGCTCTGATACTGTAAGGATGGAAACATTTGTTCAAATCCACAGAATATACACCAAGACTGAACCCTTGGGTAAACTGTAGACTCTGGGTGATAGCAATGTGTCAGTATAGGTCCACCAATTATAACAAACGTACCACCTGGTAGAGGGTGGTGAGGGTTGGGGGGCAGTGTGTCAGGGTCAGGAGGCATGCCCAGAGTCTTTTTACCTTCCTTTCAGTTTTGCTGTGAAGCTAAAACTGCTCTAAAAAAGTCTTTTAAAATTTAAAATAATCACTAAAAATTGAATAAAGATTAAATAAATGGGAAAAATAGGGCAGAATAGAGCATGGGAAGGGGCAGGCAAGATGCTGGGGACACTGATGCATGTGACCGTGGCTAAGGACCCGAATAACGTTAAGAAGCAGGCCATGCAGGGACCTGGAAGGATGGCCTGCCATGTGGAGGGAAGGAGTCTGAGTCTAGAGGCGGGAGTGACCTGGCCTCTAAAGGCTGGACAGAGGAGCACCTCATAAAGGATGGGAACATGGACGAAGAGCCGGGTCGGGAGGGTTTCACAGGCCATCATCGGGGTTTGAGCAGCCTCTGGGGGATGTTGAGTAGGGGGCCCTGGAGGTGTGAGTTACACTCCGCTCTGGCAAACCCAGGAAAAGCCTGCAGCTTACCCAGCAGTGCTGTTGTCGGCTGCACATGTGTGGTATAAGGTGGAGCTCTCTGAGTACGGGGTCTAGATCCTACTCACCCAGCACGTGGAGTAAGGCATCCCAGGGCCATATGAGGGGCTGACTGCAGATACTGGCCGTGTAGAAACTCCCAAATCCCTCCCATCAGTGGCTTTGCCCTCACATCCATGTTTCCCTTCCTCCAGAGGCAGGCAAAATATTCTGAGAACAAGCTGAAGTGCACCAAGGCCCGGAACGACTACTTGCTGAATCTGGCAGCCACCAATGCGGCTATAAGCAAATACTACATCCACGACGTCTCTGACCTCATCGACGTGAGCTCCTGGGGAGCCTGCGCTGATGACCTGCCTGGCGAGAGTCATCAGCTGTGGGAGGGCTGGCCCTTGTTCTTTGCTGACGTGTGGGGTGGATGGTGGCCCTGGGAGCCCTGATGGGGGAGACAAGCAGGGAGCATTTGAGAGAGGAGTATCACCCCGTGGCTTCTACCTCCCCGAGTGGGAGTGGGCCTCTGGCGGCCCTTGCACATTTGGGCTGGGCAATTGTAGTTCAGTGTGCACTTTCCAGGCACACCTTCCTCTACACCAGGTCCTTTACTGGTTTTGGGGATAGAGGGGTGATTGTACACAGTTCATGCCCTGGGGACTTCCCACGATTGTAAAGACGGTTATATGTTCAGCACCCCTGGGGTTCAGTCCTCCAGACATAGGGAAGAAAATAATGAATGAGACAGAATTACGCAGATCAGCTTTACTTGGGGATGTTATGTTGGGAGAAATCAGGCAGTTGAAGTAAAAGGAAAATGGAACACTGGCTCCTGAGTGCCAGCTGTGCAGAACGCACTGGTGGGACAACCAGATTTGGGCAGGAATGCTGTGAGCACCAGGTTTGGGGCAGCTCCTATGTCAGCTGTGATGGAGCTGGAGTTGCTTGGTGTGTCTTCATGAAGACAGGTATCCGGCCCAGCAGGTGCTTGGTCAGGCTCTGTGAGGGCATCCTTTTCCTCTGGCCCCGGTGTACCAGCGGGCACTGCTCTTCCCTCAGATGCAAAGGGATGCATTAGTGTCATTATCACCACCTCCAAGAGAGGGAGCTGCCTGGCCCTGTCTTCAAATACCCACCATTCCTGCTTCCAAGGCAGGAACCCTCCTTTTTCCTCCCTTTCAGCTTGCTTTTTCACACAGCCCTTTCATTTGTTTATTTACCAAGTTTGTACTGAGTACCTGCTAGCTCTAGGTCTTGAGGTGCAACAGGGGACAAGAGCCAGTGCGTCTGTTCTCATGAATCTCAACTTGCATCACCCTGCTGCTTTAGAGGCAAATGTAATGCCAAGTGGCAGGTGTGAAACACTGCGGGAAGTAGAGGGAGATGTGGACCCCTGATACGGGACACCTGGTGTAAACTCTGAGTGGGGAGAACATCAAGGAAGGCTTCCTGGAAGAAATGACCTCTAAACTGGAACCCAAGGGAAGAATATTTAGACAGGAAGAGAAAGGAAGAGGCGTCCAGGCAGATAGTATGAGTGTGTGAAGGCATGGAGATTAGAGAGAACACGGTGAGTGTGGGGAGCTGAGAAAAGCACTGTCATTGCCCAGATTGTAATCCCACTGCTCCCCCCGAGGGCTTTGGCAAGACTTGTGTGGTGAGATTCCGAAGTGCAGGAGGGCTTCCAGCATGGAAGGGTTGGCTGTGGAGCAGGAGGTAACCTAAGTCACTGCGACGGCCCCTCTCCACATCACCACCCTCACCCGCACACCCTCTTGTGCTTCTCTCCAAGTGCTGCGACTTGGGCTTTCACGCCAGCCTGGCCCGCACCTTCCGGACCTACCTCTCAGCCGAGTACAACCTGGAGACCTCTCGCCACGAGGGGCTGGACGTCATCGAGAATGCCGTGGACAACCTCGATTCCCGGAGCGACAAGCACACGGTCATGGACATGTGTAACCAGGTCTTCTGTCCCCCGCTCAAGTTCGAGTTTCAGCCCCACATGGGGGACGAGGTAGGCTTCTCCCAGGAGCCCCTGCTGGAGGCTGCTTCCATCCCTCTGCCATGAGCTCCCAGAGTCCTGGGGGGAGGAGAATGTCAGCTCAGAGGCCTGGGGTCAAGTTCTTGGCGCGTGGGCTTCCCCAGCAGAGGAGTTTACCACGAATCCCCTAATCTTGGTGCCTCAAGTCCCCTGCCTGCAGAACTGCAGAACCTTAGCTTTGCATAAAACCCCTCATAGTTGTGTCTAGAAGACCCCAAGGGAGCCCCACGCCTACACTTCGCCCATCATCTCGCATTCTCCCCTCAGATGGTCCTGGATCACCGAAGGTGGGGTCTCAGCAGAGCCTCGCTGGCCTGGGCTCCAGTACCCTGAGCCCTCAGCGCACCAGCCAGCTGAGTTCCCTTCAGGGCTTGTGCTGCTCACATCCTCATGATGTTCTGGGAAAAAAAAAAAAAAATGGGAAAAGACACTCGTCACTAGCCCCAAAGCAGCACACTAGTTACCCAAGTTTCACAAAACTTCTTATAAAAATCTCTCCTGAGCTTTTCCATGTCATCGCTCCCTCTCTGGTCCCTGTGCCCTGGTCCCTGGAACAACGGAGGACAGCCACAGTGTCATATCTGGCTCCCCATCTCTACCTCCAGGGATAGGTGCCCAGAACTTTCTCCTAGTGGCCCCATTCCCTCCACCTAAGATACGCCACTCGGGCACATTAGAGAGGGACCCAGCCAGCCTCTGGATCCAGGTGGGAGCTCGTGTGGGCTGTCACTGCACCTGTGTGGCGGGGAGGAGCCCGGAGGCACCTTATAAGGTGCCTTCAGCTGAACCCTCCCGCGGCCCTACCAACTTCTGTCGTTTGCAAGAGATGCCTTCTGCCGGGCTTCCCCACAGCTCCCACACCATCCCAGCCCCTCGTGTCCAGCCCTTTGACTCATCGTCTGGTGACTGGAGGCTGGGTTAAAAAACAGAGGCCCACTGTCTCTTATGAGCTCAGCCAGGTGACGCCAGGCAGCCCAGCCCATGGTAGTCAGAGCCTTGGCTGGACTGAGGGTAGGAGAACTGTATCTCTCTCTCGTCTTCCTCTCTTCCCCCCTTCTCTCTCAGTCAGCCCACGTGGGGAGAAGTGCAGCAAGAGGATCGCTGCTGCAGGGCTGCCTGTCTGGAGCACCTTCCTGCTGGGCGCATTCCACTGTTTCCCATCCTTCCTTCTTTTCATTAGCTACTCTAAGGCACTGCTTCCTGCCTGGAAATTAGCCAGTTAGTCTCACTTAATGGCATCATGTCAGCAGTGAGCCATCGTGTGCTACACAAACACAGACCAAGATTTGTGAGAGGGTGGCCCCTGCCTCCTGGCTGGCTCTGCTGTTGCCCAGTACGAGCTGTGTGATCTTGGGCAGGTAGCTTAACCTTTCCAGGCCTGTTTCCGCAGCTGTTGATGGGGATGTTAGTGACGGCCCGGCCCCAGTTCCGCAGAGGTGCCAAGGGCCTGGGGCAACCGCAGGCGGTGGCTGTCGTTTCTGCAGGTGTGCCAGGTCAGTGCCCAGCAGCCTGTCCAGACAGAACTGCTCATGCGGTACCACCAGCTGCAGTCCAGACTGGCCACTCTCAAGATCGAGAACGAGGAGGTGAGTGAGCCCACTACCCCGTGAGGGATTTCGTTACAAAGGCCCGGCTGCTCGGGGGCTGTCCACTCTTGCCTTGGAAGATGTGAGAAGTCAGGGTTTATCTGTAAGATGCACAACCATTAAAACCATACCCGCCAAGAATCTTTAATGGCAGGGGGAATGCTTGTGTGTGCATGCTCAGTCATGTCCGACTCTTTTGCGACCCCTTGGACTGTAGCCCTCCAGGCTCCTCTGTCCATGGGATTTCCCAGGCAAGAATACTAGAGTAGGTTGCCATTTCCTTCTCCAGAGGATCTTCTTGACCCAGGGATCCAACCCCTGTCTCTCGCGTCTCCTATATTGGCATGCAAATTCTTTACCACTGAACCACCTGGGAAGCCCAGGAAATGCTTACAAGATGTTAAAGGAAAGCAAAGAGGAAGTAGCACTCTGTGTTCAGTACTATTCTAACCAGGGTATACTAAAGTCTGTGTACATATTTCTGAGTGTATTCACAGGAGTAGGAAGAAGACTGGAAGGAAATACTTTGAAATGCTGGTAGTGGTTTTGTCTGGGTTACAGGAATATAGGTGATATCTGTTTTCTTCTTTGTGCTTTTCTCTCTTTTCTGCAATGAGTTTATGTTATTTTTTTATCATCAGAAATAAGAGTAGGTATTTTGAATCACACAGCAAAACAACCCAGGACACACTAAATGTGTCACAGATTCTGAGCTCCACGGAGCTTCTGTCTCACTGTGGCCAGCACACCTCCCTGCAGCTGGTGGCTCAGGGCTCCCACCAGGTGGGCACAAGTGGAAGCACCAGCTGGGAGCTCCGTTCTGATGTGCACTGATGCGGCCAACTGGAGACCTCCTGTTCTAGCCTGGGTGCCCCCACGCAGGGAGGATGTCACCCAAGTGGAGGACACCAGGACATGGGGGTGTCACCCAAGATTGTGGGCAGGTCCATCTGTGAGGAGTGCAGTCAGAGCTGAGACGGAGAGTCATGGTCCCTGTCTTCAGACCTCGAGGGGGCTGTCTCGTACAGAGAGGGCAGGTTGCTTTGTGTCTTGAAAGAGGATGGAACCAGGACAGATGTGAACCAGAGTGTAGGTCAGGATGAACAAATCCTGGGGAGGTTACAGACAAACTATGAATTTGTTTCTCCAACCTGAGAAGAGAGAGGATATGGACAGAGTGTTTTCTTCCTTTCCTTATGCCCTTTGTCTTCCCCCACAGCATCTTAAATTGTCTACATGGAACAGCATGTGGTATATATGTGTAATAATGGTGATGGAATTTAGGTTGGAAGTCAGGACCACAGAAAGGAGGGTGAAGCACATGTTCCTCTGGGTAGGCTGTTCACGGCCGGGGAAACACTTAATTTTGAGCCTGGGCTTCTGTGAGGCTGTGTTGGAAAGAACTGAGTCACTCTGTTATTCATTCAACAAATCGTTGTTCAGCACATGCTTGTGCTCATCTCAGTCGCTTCAGTCATGCAGCCCCAGGGACTGCAGCCCACCAGGCGCCCCTGTCCATGGGATTCTTCTGGCGGGAATACTGGAGTGGGTTGCCATGCCCTTCTCCAGGGGATCTTCCCGACCCGGGGATTGAACTCATGCCTGCCTGCGTCTCCTGCTTTGCAGGCGGATTCTTTACCCACTGAGCCACCTGCGAAGCCCGATTCAGCACGTACTCTAAATGTTGTGTCCAGTGCCGAGTTAAGTGAGTGAATGGGACAGTGTAGAGTACCTTCTCTCATGGAGTTTATATTCTGGTGAGAAAAGGCAGGTGAGAATTGAAATACAAAAGCAAGCAAACAGTAAATTGAGGACATGAAGTATCAGCCAGTAAGTTAAGAATGCAGTTGTGGCCAGGAGGCGACTTTTAAGTCGAGATCTGAGTGCCAAGAGAGGCTCTGAGTGGCAATCATTGTGCAGTGAGTGTGGATGCAGGCTCTCCCAGGACTGTGTTTGAAACCACCCTCCATTCAAGTTCGAGTCCGCCCTTTAGGTACCGTTCACTGAAGGGCTGTGGGGAGGCTGGGGCCTGTGTGTGAAGCCTCTGGGGGTCCTGCTTGGTTCTGGGAGAGGAGTCGGGCATGGAGGACCAAGCATACCGTACGTGTCACGGGCTGTCTTCCTCGAGCTCTCTTTTCTCAGTCAGGCTTGTGTGGGCTCAGCGGCCGACAGTATGAGAGTCTGTCCACTGAGAATGGAGCTCCCTGTATCCAGACTGTCTTCTCCCCGCTCAGGATGAAGAGAAGAGGGAGTGCTTCCAGGGTTGTCCCTCCTCAGGGCCCTGCCCCCCAGGAGGAGCTTCTCTGGGGCTGTGTAACCACAGACAGACCCAGACCTCAAAACCTGAGTCCCTTGCTGGTCACAGTGTTCTCCAAGGTTCTCAGTGCCAGAAGTAGGCCCGTGACATGACTGAGCTTAGGTGACCTGGCTTCTCCCCTCAACCAGTGCCAGCCCTATTTTCCGCATCACCATTAACAGAAGTGAGCACCTTTGTCCAGCCCACCTCTGGGGGCTTTACGTGGAAGAAATAAAGGAATGATTTGGAAAGGACTTTGAGGTGTCCAGACATTCTGAGACTAAAGGACTTTTGTTGACATGTGGTGTTTCTCTAGGTTAGAAAAACTCTGGATGCCACCATGCAGACCTTGCAGGACATGCTGACTGTGGAGGACTTTGACGTCTCTGACGCCTTCCAACACAGCCGGTCCACGGAGTCTGTGAAGTCGGCCGCCTCTGAGACCTACATGAGCAAGATCAACATTGCCAAGAGGAGAGCCAACCAGCAGGAGACAGAAATGTTCTATTTTACGGTAAGTGGCATCCTGATTGAGAACCTGCTGTCTGCAGCCCTGCTGGCAGTGACTTTCGGGGAGCAGCCCAAATTAGTGGCAGCCAGAGGAACTGCATGGGTCAGTTAGACCTACAGTTCCTCCAACATGCTCTTCAGAATAAGGTGTCTGTCTTGGCTTTGTGAAGTGCAGAAAGTGAGCTAACCAGTGGGTATCATCAGCCTTGATCTTGGATTGACAGTTATTGCAACTTTCCTGTTCTAGAAACAACGCAGAGAGGGTTGTGCTCAGTAGGGTGAGAGGAAAAGGGCTGACAGAGCCAGATGCGCATCCCAAGTAACAACCCCCAAGTTAAGTGTATGGTTGTCATGTCAAGTTGTGTCAAATTTGGGCCTGGACTCTGCAAACAATGCCCTGGGTGATTTTTGCAAATAGCTGGTGAGTTGCCAGCCCTTCATGTAAAATCCCAAATTACTTATATTCCATTTGGCCAGGGAGGGACAGGGATGAGAGGCATCGGGGCTTTGGTTCAATGGGTGTTTAGAGAATATGCAGTGTTGGGTTGGAGAGGGTCTTCCATCTGACACTGGATCCTATTCCACCCTGTTCCTGCCCCAGAGTCATGCAGATTGTGCTTGAACAGCCCCAGATTAAAAGCTCCCTCCCTCCCCAAACAACTGTTTTGTTTGGCTTGTGGCTGGCTATGGACATTATAATGTTTTCCCGTATCTCTGTTATCTTCAAAAAGCTTCCTCACGAGGATTTCTGGTCATTGATCTTAATTCTGTTCTCTGGGGCAACCCAGAGAGAGGCTAATTCTACTTGACAGTCTGGCAGGGTTGCAAGGAGCTGGGCTTTTATTTCTCTAGGCTAAACACATCTACTTGTTTTAATCTGGCCTCTTAAGCTTTTGTTTTGCGTGGCCTCAGCATCGACTCTTTCCTGACCACGTTCTGTTTGTCAGTGCTTCTTCTGAAAAGAGACTCCCAGCAGTGGAGTGACCAGCACAGAAGAAGGCTAAACTTTCCCCTCCCTCCACATTAGGGGCTATGCTTCTCTTTTCATACATCCTAAGATTACATTCTATGTTTTGTTTTTTTTTTTAAAGCTAGTGTCAGGTAAATCTCTATTCTCAGCATACCGCCATTAAACCGTCCTCCTATGGGATGTGTAGGTGATACTTAGGTGGATTGTACGTTTATTACCAGGTTGATTTCCACTTGATGGATTCAGCTCATGGCTCCAGCTGTCACAAGCCTTATTCAGGTGCTCATCACAGGTGCTGTCTCTTCAGACCTCGTGTCTAGAGATTCAGTAAGTGTGGCTTCTGTACCTTAAAGTTTATCAGTTAGAACAAACAAACAAACAAGAAAGGAATTGCTAGGCCAAGGCCAAGGCCAAAGACAGAGTTGTTCAAAACATGCCATTAGGCTGATATTAATCCATTAATTAGCAGTGTCAGATTGTGTTCATCTAACCAGTACCAAACCCACCCAGTTTTAACATCCAGCTCTGTTTCTTGCTCATCAAATATCTGTTGAAAGCCAGTGGTTGACGCATACTCCATTTCCTTGATCAGCTTTGTGGCTTTCAAGAAAGAAAGCAAAGTGAGACTTAGTGAATGAGTCCATGCCAAATTCGGGGGTTCACCACTCCCACTGGGGGCATAGGTGTTTGTAGAGAATTTATAGGTTACAAAGATAAGGGAGGAAAATGGATGGGCATTAAGTCACTTTGGCAGCAGAGTCGAAGATGAGAGTTCAGCCTGCTTGAAATGAAAAGACAGCATCCATTATGGAGGTCGTGGATATTGTACTTTGATTTGAATATTCAAGTTGTCAACCTGATTGGCTAGTGCATCTCATGATTTGATGCTGCGACATTATTTAGGTATTTTTAAGGATGTAACACTCCTTTTAAAGCAAACATCAGTATGAATCGATGGTATTTTTTCCTTCACGCATGAAGCCTAGGTGAAGCATAGAAGCAGTAGTCAGGGACCCAGAGCCCCAGGCTGTGATTTACACTAACCAGTGAGTCACCCACCAAAGCACGAGTTACAAGTTTGGGATTAGAGCTCCACCTGCTTGGGGCACTGAGGCAGGATGAGAGAACACTTACTTACACCTCAGCTCCAGCTTTCATGGTGAATTCTTGAACACAGGATAAAATCAGAGGGCAATATTACTGGAAGCATCCAGAGAGCCTCTCGGTGAGTAACTATCAAACGGAAGTGTGTTTTTGAATTTTGTCAGAAACTTCTTGAAAGCACAAGTTCCCAGACTGCTACCCTCCCTGAGATGGCACCCTGGAAATGTGAGGACACCTGGGCCTCTGTGGTGTCCTCCCAGGGTTAGACTCACAGGAGTCCAGAGCAGGAATCTGCCTGTGGACACTCTCCCCAGCTGGTGCCTGCACCACACTAGAAGAAGCACCATGAGTCTCCTCACTTTACCCCGAGGAAGGCATGAGGCCCAGAAATGTTCAGAAATTTGATCAAGGTCACACACGAAGTGGCCACCACTCTAAGCGGTTTCTCCCTCTGCCTAGAATGAGAACAGCGATGCTTCCGTCATTTATGATCTGAGATTGCAGTGAGGACCAAATATACCTGTTGGAAAACCATCTACAGATACAATGGGGATGACTTAACAACCACAAGACAAGGCCCTAGGAGCTAAGAAAGACCAAGGCCAAGAATAAAGAATGCCCAACCTCCAGAAACCCGCCGGGCGGTGGGGGGCAGGGTTCACCAAACTCAGGCTTCTCCGGGCACATGTGGGCCTTCACCCCAGACCTGTCTTCTGCGGGCAGAGTGATGCTCCATGTGTCCTGAGCTGCCGAGGCTCACCTCTCTGCTCCTCTGTGCTCCATCTGAGCCTGCTGGCTGAGGCATAGAATGGATTTTTGGTGAGAAATTAGCTGGCAGATTTGGGGCAATCACATCCATCCCTGTGCTTTCCCCCTCAGGGCCTTGGTAATTGCATTCCCCTCTGCTGAGACCCCCTCCCCCTGTGCACCCTCGTGGCCCCTTCTTCACCTCCTTCAGGCCGGGGCTGAAATAGCAGCTTTGCAGTGAGGTCTGCTCCCACTCCCAGATCCCATTCCTGCCTCGTTTCCATCCCTAGCGTTCACCACCATTGACCTATTGTATATTTTACTTACATTTTTGTTAGCTCATTGTCTTGCTCCTACTCTGCTATGTCAGTGCCGCCAGGTCAGGGGTTCAGCTGAATTTCTCGGCACCTACTACATGTCAGGTGCAGCTGTAAGCACCAGGGATCCAGAAGGGAACTGGTGTGGACCATGCCAATAGTGCCTCTTGGCCCAGCAGAGAGGGCTCCCAGCCTGTGATTGGGTGACGCGGGGCGAGGGGGGCCAAGGGAAGCTGGTACCTGTGTGGAGGCGTGGCTGAGGCCGTGCTAAACTGGGGGCAGGTAAATGTGTTTCTGTTCTGGGTGCCTTGTTCCCTGGACTGCACGCGAGTGCGCTGTGTTTGGCCAGGCCCCTGAACTGGAGGCAGCCTGGATCCCAGGAACTTTGGGCAAATTACTTCTTGTGTGAGCCTCACCTTTCTCATCTGTAAAAAGAAGAAAATCATATCCCCGAAGTGCAGTTTGGGTTATTTTAATGGGAATGTCTCCAGAGGCCTGCAGTGCCCTTCCTCCTTCAGTTCTCAGCCAGATGAAAGAAGACGTGTTCTGAGGCTCCTCTCTGACAGATCCGATAACACGCTCTTGCCTCAGCTGCATGCCCTTGGCCCAGAAGCACAGAGGAACTTTGATCGCTAAAAAAGCCCTCTGCCCCAGCTCCTGCCATCCTCACGTGACAAAAGCCCCTTTTACTTTGCCCATCCCCCACCTCTGCCAGCTTTCTTTATGTTCCGAAACTGACCTGAAATGTTTCATAGGACTGGACAGCCACGCTCGGCAGAGGGGGGGACCTGATGGAACTGATGTGGAGATCCCTCCCTGCTTCACCCATGCCTGGGGCCTTGAGGGTGGCTTCCCACCCCGAGATCTGTTACAGAGGCAGAGATGCCAGGACTTGGCCCTGCAATCTGTAACGTCCTTGTGCCTGTGTCTTACAGAAATTTAAAGAGTATGTGAATGGCAGTAACCTCATCACTAAGCTGCAAGCCAAGCACGACTTACTCAAGCAGACTTTGGGCGAAGGTGAGTTGAGCGGTGGGGGTGAGCACTGGAGGGTCCTCCCCACTGGGTCTTGTGTGGCCCCTTGAGCTGTTACAGATGGAGATCCCAGGTACTTGGTAGAATGAGGCCTGGGACTGGGGCCACCTACTGGGACAAGCGAGCTGGGGAAACAGACTGGTACAGATGTTGAGGGGGTGTGTAGTTTGGTTGCCGAAACTATGGGGCCAACACAAGTCTGAGTTTAAGTTGTGGGGAAGAGTCCCAGAAAAAGTGATAATGGGTCCCCAATAGGTTAAGGGTGGGATCCAGGGCACAGGGCTCTGGACTGATGCTTTTTTAGCAGATTCTGTTTGCCAGGAATACTATTGGAATGCCGGGCCAGGATTCTAGGTCCAAGAAGAATTCACACATGTAAGGCAGAGTGTGGTCCTTGAGGGACCTGGGCGCTAGAATTAAAACTCCCGAAAAGCTTCCAACGATTGTTGGAATAAAGTCCCATCTGTTTCAGTGGCACATGAGACCTGAAATCATTTGACCTCCACATGCTACCCTAACCTCATCTACTTCTCCTCCACTCTCCTACTGCACTCCAGCTGCGCTGAGCTCCCTCCTGCACTTCAGTGCTCGTCCAGCTTATTCCTGCCTCAGGGGCTTTACATCTGTTGTTCCTGCTGCCTGAAATGCCCCCTACCCCATATCTTTGTGTGGTTGGCTCAGCACAGATATCACTTCCTCAGTGAGACTCTGTTGTCCCAGCCTCAGGGGATCATCACCTCTGTCCCAACACTCTCTCTGTCTGATTTTCTTCATCTTGGTTGTCATCATGTGAATTCAACCTCTTTATCATCCGTTCACCTGCTTATTGTCATTGATCACACCTCCACACCCGATAGCATTATATCTCCAACCAGGGTAGGAACTTCCTTGCTTGTTTTGTCCACTGCTTTATCTGTAGTGCCTAGGACAGTGCCTGGCTCATGATAGGCACTCAATTAATAGTCACTGAACGAATGTTGAACGGAAAGATCACCAGAACAAGAACTAGAAACCATTCAAGATCAAGGATGTTTCAACTGACAAAAAAGGCACACCCTAAGAATTGAAAATTATATTTTATTTATTAGGTGGAAAAAACTGAGGCCTTAAGCCCAGGATGCAGTATCTTAGATAACTCTGAGAGACTGTTCTGTAGAGGCAAAGTGAGAAATGAGGCAAAGTGAGGAACCAGGACATTTAGGAGTTTTTGCAACAAAGACAAGGTAGTCAGAACACCAAAGGATTGGTGTTAATCAAAGAAAACCTGACATCGTAAGTGAAGGAATTTGGGCTCTTGTATTTATGGGAAGGTGCAAGAGTCTGGGCTCACTGAAATCACTCCTTTGATGTGTGCCTCAGCTCTCTGGGGCCAGCATCCTGTGTTTTCTCATCCTGGTGTCCTCAGGGTGCACCACTGCAGGGAGCCAGGGCTGGTGGCGGCAGCGTCTGATGATTCAGTGGTGGACATAGTGTTTTCATCCTGAGTTCCCTTGGGGCTGTCCGTCACAGTTGGCTGTAGTGGTTGATGGGCGCAACATCCTCCCTGATATAGTAGGTGGTATTTTTAGTGCGCAGGTGGTTTAGAGCAAGTCCTGGTGGCCCTGGAGCTTGGTATGAGGCTTAACTTTGAGCAGAGGAGCTGACCTGGGGCTTTTGAAGCTGTTAGGCCACATTCAGAATAGACCTGTTCTGTTTGGAGAGGGCTGTTGGCTGAAGGATGTGCTTGACTGGCATGGGGTCTGGGAAATATGGGGCCAATATCAGAGACATGAAGGGACTTCCCAAGGTCTCAGTGCCATTAGATCCTGAGATGGCAGCTTGAAGCAGTTTAGAGATGTCCCAGGATTCTGGGGAATGAGCGTGACAGGACAAGAGCTGTGCTGGGCTGTGGGCTGGTGGGCACTGCTGCTGGGGTTTGCCATCCATGGTACACCCTCACCCTTCACTGGCTTGCTCTCTTCTCCCTGTGTGTGCACGTTCTAGTGGCTGTGTCTGAGCCACACAAGTCCTGTTCACTCAGCAGCTATCCAGGGAGCTGCCAGGCTCTGCAGGTGCTTGGCATGTATGAGCCCCATGCCTTAGAGGAACCGGTGAGAAATGAAACCATTTCCAGCCCCAAGTCATTTGCAGTCTAGCTGGGAGACAACTCATGAATTCTTTAAAAAATTAAATAGTGATAACATTGTCACACAGAAATACTGAATAAATTGCCAGGTGGACAATTCAGGCTCTGAGGACTGTGAGTCCCAGAAGGGAGGTTTCACCGTGGGCCCAAGAGACCAGGAAAGGCTTCTAGGAAGATGAATAACTAGGGCTTGAAAGAATAGCCAAGACTTTGAAACTAATACCAGTGGAATTTTTTTCAATCAACTTTACTGACATATAATGGAAATCCCATAAGATGCACCCATTTTATGTGTAGACATCAGTTTTGACAAACACATACACCCAGGTATAACCAGCACTCAAAAGCTCCAGCCCCAAAGCGACAACCCAAAAGTTCTCTTGTGCCTCTTTGCAGTCCACCTTCACCCCGCCCCCCATCTCCGCTTGAAACCACACTGACCTGATTTCTGTCGCCACAGACTAGATTTGTCTGCTCTAGCTGGTGACAGCTGGGAATCTTTTGGGGATGATAGAAACGTTCTGTTTCTTGATTTGGGTAGAGGTTAGACATGGGTGTTTATATTTGACAGAACTCATTGATTGAGGGGAAGAGGGGGGAAGAGTGAGTTGCAATGAGCTTTTTCTTCTTTCCCTGCCCCCGCCCCCACCCCTGGCAACCCTTATATTCTGCCCATCCTGACATTTCAGCATTGGACCAGGAGAGTGGGGCCATGGGGGACTGTGGATAACACAGAGGGAACCAAAACAGTGAGAATGGAGGGAACGGGACGAGACAGAAAGGCCTAGAGAGCAGCTTGGATGAGTGTGTGATGGAGCAGCTTTCACAGCTTGTAGGATCGGTTTTTCTGGTCATGGGATTGGGCGCTGAGGGGTGTTTCTCATGAGCCATTTAACAGAAGGCAGGTCCACGTGAGTTGCTGACTACTTATGTTTTCGAAATCAGACTCCCTGGATTTAGAAAACAAGATGTTCTTTTAAAAAATAAGATCCCAGATGAGAAAGTGTTTCTCTCGAGCTTCCCTGTGAGTGCTACCAGATGCAAGCTTTTACTGCTGCCCCTGCCTGAGTGGCCTTAATGAAATAATAATAATAATTAGTTTTGGTTGGTATGACTCCTGACCCATTTGGTCTTCCAAGTGTGTTTAGACTTCAGCTGCGTCCTGCTCTGAGATATGATATATGAGTCCTTCTCCTGAGTTTTGAGCTGAAGAGCAACAAAAAACAGGAAATGCAACTTGAGAAGTACAATGGCAGCTAAAAAAGAGCCATCTAGAAAAGTTTCCATAGTCCTGTTTTCTCATAAGCCAGCAGTGAGTAAAGTCCACTGTGGTGCTTTTGATATCTGGCACAGGTCTTGTTAGACTGGTCAGTTCTGGGGAAGTTTTTTCTCATTTTGATAAACTTTTTATTTTAGAGTAGTTTTATATGTATAGTAAAGTTGCAAAGACAGTACAGTTTCCATATATTCTACATCCAACTTCCCCTATTATTAACATCTTCATTTAACATGAATGTGGTATATTTGTCACAATTAATATATACTGATAAATTATTATTAACTAAAGTTAATGAATTACTGAATTACTGAAAAAACTGAAGCTGAGACCAAATCTTCGGTCTTTTTTGTATTTCCCCTGCACGGTAAGGATATATGTGGATTCCTAGGGCATTGAGGCAGAGAAGGCAATGGCACCCCACTCCAGTACTCTTGCCTGGAAAATCCCATGGATGGAGGAACCTGGTGGGCTGCAGTCCATGGGGTCGCTAAGAGTCGGACACGACTGAGCGACTTCACTTTCACTTCTCAATTTCATGCATTGGAGAAGGAAATGGCAACCCACTCCAGTGTTCTTGCCTGGAGAATCTCAGGGGCGGCGGAGCCCGGTGGGCTGCCGTCTATGGGGTCGCACAGAGTCGGACACACTGAAGTGACTTAGCAGCAGCAGCAGGGCATTGAGGGACAGGGAAGAATTTGCACTGATTTAGTTTGATAAAGCTCAGAACCTTCTAATTTACTCCTCTGAGAGTCATCAGATGAGTCCTCTCTACCTGGACGTGTTAACTCTTCCATTCAGTAGAAAGTTCTTGTGAGAGTGGGGCTAGGGTACAGTGACACCTGCATCAGTGGCCTTTTTCTGTCATCTGAGAGCTGTCTTGTATTGGAAGGAATAATCTGGTTGTTTGAAAACAGGTAAGAAATATGGGGCCAAGCGAAATATTTTGGCTAGGAAAGATACAAGGTTTTTTTCAAAAACTGAAATGAAATGGCATGTCTAGTGCCTCAGTCTCTCTCGAGTACTCTTTTGACAGCATGCCTCAGAGAAACCACAAGCTGGAGGAAAGTCTAGGTCTTCTGGGTCACCCTCACTGAGAGGTGAATTTTTGAACATAATTGACCCCAGGCATACAAGTCAAAGTGCTTCTAGGTGCCCTGCAAATTGGCCTTCCTTGTTACAAATGTCACTGCCACATCCTGGAAACAAGAGCGCACACCCTTATGGGCCTTTGGCTGTTGCTACGTCATTTTATTGGCCAGAGAATTCTTAGTTTACCATCTCTGAGCCTTAGATTTCTGACCTTTTATATTGCTCTGGGTAATCAGTAAGTTCCAGGGTTTACACCTAAGATACAGTGGTTTTTCAATTTACTCTAGCTGCTCAAGGGTAGATGGTGCATTGTCTATAAAAAGGAATGAGACATAACCTTTTCAGGCCAAGATTTAATGTCCATTACGGAGCAAAATGTCCACCAGGACCAGACAGTCTGACCTTCTGGAAAAGGATTGAGCCACCAACAATAAAGAATATTTTCACAATCCCAGGAGGTCTCAGATAGTAAAGGGCATAGCATTTTTTATTTCTGTTAGAAGTTGAAACACCATATTTCAAAAGATGTTAGTAGAGTGGTTCTTGAGAGCTGGAATGTGAGTCAAAGCTGAAGGAGAATCGATTCCATTTGTTGCCAGAGCAAAGTCTGTATTGAGTGTGTTCTGACATTCTACTTCTGGGACCCAGACCCTTTGACTCCTCCCTATCCCTTTCTTCCCTCCTGGCCCCTGTTTGTCCATTCATCTGTCCATCCATCCATCAAAAGCACAGACTCTGTGCTTGGCTAGGACTGGGGGTACAGTATATATAAGACAGACAAGGTTCCTGCCCTCCTGGGGGAGGAGAGACCTCAAACAGGAAACAAACCATTAAGTAAAGAATTATAATTATGGTAAGTGTCCTTGAGTGGAAAATTTGGGCTGATATAGAGAATAGTTGTGTATAGGGTTGAGGAGCATGGGCACCTGCTTTAACGTAGGTGATCAGAGAGGTCTCTAAGGGGAGGGGACATTTAGGCTGAGACTTCTGAGGGGTGGGAATGTGTCTGCCACATGAAAACCTGGGGAAAGAGTGATGGGGCGGAGGGAACAGCCTATGGGAAGGCAGGAAGGGATGAGGTGAGGTAGAAGAAGAGAAGAGCACTGTGCCTGGACCGCAGTGAGTACACAGAGGAGTGCGCCAGTCCACGAAGAGGTGGAGCCGGAGCCTCTTCCTAGGGCCCCTCTGTCAGTCAGAGGTGCACAGTTAACTACATCCTGAAGGGAAATGACATGTTGTATCATCAACCCAGGCCATTGGCTGACCCTTTCCTAGGTGAGTTGCCATTAGCTCTCACTGGGGGTCTTAGGTCTACGTGAAAATGTAATTCCAATTGGTGTCTGGCAGGAATTTGCCTCAGACCCCAGACACACAGTCAAATTACGTAGAGCAAATTTTCTTGTTTTACCTCACTTTTCTCCTTTCCTGCTTTGGCTTCAGTTCAACCACCTGCAGTAACTCTTGTGACTGCTTGTGGCTTTGGTCAGGAATTAAGGAATTGTGTACTGACTTGCTCCAAGTTTTATTTTCAGACTTCTCTCACTGTCTTCCTCCCCTCATTTTCCTCCCCAGCTCCATTCAGCATTGTTTTCCATAGAGAAGCATAAAGACTCAGTTCTTTCTTCTAGAAAGTCTCTTCATGTGAATACTGAATGCAATTCTAGAATCTAGAGCAATGTGGTCCAGTATGGTGGCCGCAAGTCATAAGTGACTATTGAACACTTGAATCATGGCTAGCCTGAATTGAAATGTGCAAAATGAGCATCAGATTTCAAAGAGTTAGGACTATACACATATGTTTATATGTGTATATATAACTGAAATGGGCTTCGCAGGTGCCGCTAGTGGTAACCCGTCTGCCAATGCAGGAGACATAAGAGACTCAGGTTCGATCCCTGGGTGGGGACGATCTCCTGGAGGAGGGCACGGCAACACACTCCAGTATTCTTGCCTGGAGAATCCCCATGGACAGAGGAGCCTGGTGGGCTACAGTCCCTAGGATAGCACGAGTCGGACACAACTGAGGCGACTTAGCACGCATGCCTGCATATACCTATAACATCTTATTAATTTTTTATATTGACACATATTGAAATAACATTTTGACATAAGTTAGATAAAATATATCCTTAAAATTAATCTCACCTATTTAGGAAATGGCAATCCACTCCAGGACTATTGCCTGCAAAATCCCATGGACAGAGGAGCCTGGTAGGCTACAGTCCATGGGGTTGCAAAGAGCCGGACACGACTGAGCGACTTCACTATATATATATTTCTTTTTAAGTTTTGTAATGTGGCTACTAGAAATTGTGGCTTACATTTTATTTCCATGGGACAGTGCTGACTTAGAGGTTCTCTATTATAGCACCACACAAAAGAATGAATTACTCAGTCATGCTATGGATGAACCTCAAAAGCCTAGGTATGTGAACAATAAGAAATGAAATATATGTGAACATGGCCCTACAAATAGGAGGCACGGAGGATTTAATAAGACTCAGTTCTTCCCAGCAGACCACACCTTAGGCATAATTAGATTTCCCATTTCATAAATAATTAAGTTCAAGTGTGAGTTGTTTCATGTTTTTAGAAAAAGACGAATGTGCATGGTCAAAAGCAAAATAAACAAGCAAGCAAAAACAAAACCAAAACCAAGTAAACATTAATGTACACTTTTCTTTCCAGGCGAGAGAGCGGAATGCGGTACAACCAGGTAAGAGCCGGGGATCCTGTTTCCTGCACCTGCCGCCTGAGGTGGGAAGTGGGAGGAGGCGGGAGGCGCAGGAAGGGCGAGGGAGCGGGCACGGTGCTGGAGCAGGAGCAGCAGAGTCTTAGGGAGCAGCGCCTCCCCAGTGTCCCCACGGGGCCGTGGCTGTGCTGAGAGGGGAGGCAAAGGCCTTTGGCTGCTCCGCTCATTCCAGCTTTAGACTGTGACAGGAAGGGAGCCTTTCAGAGCTGCTCTGGAGGTGGGTGTGGTCCCTCGGTGGGGCTATCCATCAGGTGGGAGGAAGGGACCGTAATATATATTGCAGAGTGGTTGAGGGCAACCAGAAGCCGGAGGCGATCAGGTTGCTGTCCACCTGTCTCCCCATCCGTTCTATGGCTGCTGAGCAAACTGCTGAGGAGGGTTGGTGGGGAGGTGCTGGGCGGGACGCAGTAGCCAAAGCACCGCCGGGCACACGCATGCGCATATTCACACTAGCACGCACAGCGCCCGCCGCCGCCCGCACTGGCTTCCGACTTCACTGCACTGGGATGGACTGGTGGCGGAGCCGCTTGCTCGGGAAGTAACAGTGGACAGCTTCGCTTTCTCTCCAGCTCGCTCACCATTACCCTCTGCGCTTTCCCCGGAGCAGACCAGAACCAGTGAACACTTTCACTCAGCAGCGGATAGTTGAGGGTCTGGCTTCAGGACTGGACCTTTCCTTTACCTGCAGAGAATTTAGGTCCCTAAGCAGCCCCATCGCTGCCCGGGTACCTTAGAGCCCATCCATTTTCCCATCCTCAACAATGCCTGTCCCACCGTCCAACATGAATTTAGCCGGTGGCCTCAAGGCCTGCACTTTTCCATCATGTGATCACTGAGGTCTGGTTTTTGCCTCATCCTGGGCCCAGTGACCCAGTGACATCCTTTCCCCACAAGTTCTTCCCAGTGGCTCCGAATCCTGGAAAGCTGTCCTATTTGGCAACAAGAAGGATGAACCCTCAACTCCCTCCTCATCTGGAAGGGAGTTGGCTGGGAAGAGGCTTGGAAAGCTCTGGGGTTTTCAGTTTACTGAGCCCAGGGTGGAGGAGACTAGGGACTCTCCAGAAGCTTTGTCTGTGCAGCTGTTCCTCTCGGACCTGGCAGTCTGGGAACACTGGGATGATTCGTGATGCCGGGGGAGGCCTTCCCAGCATGTGGGCCAGCAGATGTGCAGGCTTACTCTCTAAGAATCTTTTAGAAACAAATTCCTTTTAAAAAAATGAATGAATTAATTAAATTTATTTATGGCAAGTATTGCCTTTTAAAAAAATTATTTATTTATGGCAGGAGAGTGTTGTCCCTTAAAAAATTTTTTTTTAAAATTTATTTGTGGTGAGAGAGTGTTGTCATAGTCCCCAAACAACAGAAGCTACATTTTACACCAAAGTCTGCAAACAGTGCAACAGATGGGGGATGAATTGAGCCATCCCTCACTTCTTCCTAATTCCTAGAACTCATGCGGGAATAGTGGTTCCAGCAGATTGTAGGAGAGATCTGTCATCAAACCCTTGGCGAGGTCCCAGGGTGTTCCTTAGAGAAAAGTTGAGGGGTTTTGCTTTTTTAAAAAATAAAGTCCCCTGAGATGTTTTCTTCCACACCCTCATGGACCTAGGGCCTGGGAAATCCAAGCTAGGATTACAGACCTCCCACTTAGATATACTGCACTGCACTGTACTAAACTGTAAATCCAGATATCTGCACTTTGGCCCTTGGCCAAGGTCAAAGGCAACTCTCTTAGTAAACTAAAAGCTTCCTCTTACTTCTAAAAATCATTTTTAATGTATTATAGAGTGCATTGCTAACTTGGAAGTATTTTTGAAATTAATCTTAAATGCCCTGGGTGAGCTATTTCTATACTGTGGCCCTCTCTATCTCCCATAGTTACTTGTCAAAGGTCAGTGTCATTTTGGATGATTGGTTGAGCAGATCTTCTCAACAAGCTGCCACTGGCCTTGTAAAGATAGACCAGTTTTGCACATGGGCTGCAACACGTTGTATTTTTTTCTCACACTTTAGAATGTTATCTTAGAATAGCCCCAATTCATAATAACCCTGTAATTAGCATCACCGCCTTAATGAACATGAATTTGAGCAAACTCCAGAAGACAGTGAAAGACAAGGAAGCCTGATGCACTGTAGTCCACGGGGTATCAAAAAGTCAGAAACTATTTAGTGACTAAACAGTAAAAAAAATTAGGCTGACCAGACGCAATAATGCACTTGAAAGTTGTATGGTAAATGGCTAAGCCAAATGCGAACATAACATTTGATTATGGTTTTTCAAACCATTGACTGGCTTCCCTAACCTAGAACTTGGTCCACGTCTGAATCAGTAGTGGAATCATTTAAACTTTCTTGTCCACACAATGCAACCCCATGCACACCCATGAGCAGCCTCCAAGGGCCTGACCACCATCCAACTATAATATTGCTGCCATTTTGAATTTTGACTCCCACGTCTGTGAGGTTGTCTAGGAAAATCCCCATCCTTTTGGTCACAGAATAATTTTGAGGCCAAGTTCTGTGTTGCTAATGTGTGCTAATTTTCATCTTGGTTGAAAGGCAGAAAGGGGACATTGGTCTCTGGTTTCTCTTTCTTCCTCTCCGTGGCTTTCTCTGTTCCTGTTTTCCCTGCCTCTCTCTCTCTTTCTTTCCTTTTTGCTCTGCAACTGAGCAGCAGAAGAGATGGAAGGCTTAGGCTGCCCCACTTTCCTTGGCTGAGCTGCCCCTCTGCTCCCCACTTTGTGCCCCACCCAGCACTTCAGTAAGTCGGTATCAATTTGATGTCATGCGAAGTTGGGATAGCTACGTTTCCTTGTCAGAGATTCTGCTCCGTGCCCAGAGCACCACACTAAAGGAAGAAATCCTGATGTGATTCTAACAGTCCTTTGCTTTCTGGATTGGGCAGGAGAAATTTTATAACTCATAGGAAAAAAAAAAATCCTTAGGACTTAACTTTATGAAATAAATTTTAAAGGCACCCTAGACTTTTTCTGGTATTGGTGTCCAGCACCTGCATTGAGTCTCTACTCTTGCTGACCATGAGCGTTTAATAGATAATTTAATGCTACTGCTGGGTGTTCTGTGGTAAAACCCATTTCCCCATGTCCATACTCACACCAGAACCTGGAATAGGAAGAGCTGAATTCTATTCCTGTGACCTTGGGCAAGTTTCTTAATCTCTCAGTGGCTCATTTGCCGTATGTTTAAAGTAGGTTTAATAGTTCTTGCCTACTTCTCAGGGTTGTTGTGAGGATATCGTGCAGTGGGAGATAATGAAATGATCGGACAATGTTCAAAAACAGAAACCCAAATCACCATGGGAACAAGGTGGCTCAGCTGCTACCCTCCAGTTATTAAACGAAAAACCTATGGCCCCCTGTTACATTTCTGGCACTCTCTTTGGCATATATAAATTCAAAAGCAGATCTAGCATAAGAAATACTCACTCTCACGTGCCCTTATCCTCAAAAAAATAAGTAACTTGCGAAAAAGAAATGACATGGACTTAGCTAACCAAATTGACATAGATCCAAGATGGGCTCAAAATAACCTTGCCTGTTGTTTCTTTTCGAAGTTTTGGTCTGTGCTGTTATTTTTGGTTCCAATGTTTGGGTGGCATGAGATTTGGATTCTACTGTGTCTTTGCCCATGCATGTCCTGGAGCTAGCAGTATTTGCTCAGTATTCAGACACCAAGAGGAAGCTGATCTGAGTTCCCTTGATGGTGGGGCTGCTGAAGCAGACAGGCGAACAAGGCCAGTGAGCAAGGCAGCATGAGTCTCATCCCTTGATGGGCTCCACAGCACGTATGATTTCTTGCCCATTCACAGAAATAAATCAGGATGTGGGGGGCCCATGTCTCTGTTCATCACACATGGATTTTATCTGTGTCAGGCTGGGTCCCCCCTCGGTACCTCCCAAATTGTGAGCTCAGCCAGTTGAAAGTGAACTGTGTCTCTTGGTTAGGGGTCTACCTCCTAACCTTTGAAAGTCCTTTGACCTAGAACACTGGCATCATTGAGTCAGGCCAACTTGGGTGGTGAAAGGTGAGCAAATAAGCCAACACAGGCATATGCATGTGAGCAACTCTGGAGACCGGTTCAGTGTTTGTGGCTGTTTCACTGTTGCTGGAGAACTGTGGTGTGATCGCCCCTCCCTGTGTCCGAGATGGAGCGAGCACAGGGAATGGAGATCCTAAAGTCAAGCAAGACACTTTCAACCCGATCCCCACCCCACAACCCCCTCGCCAGTCCTCTGCTGGCAAGGGTTAATGGAATGGATGAGTTTGAGCTGGATATGGGAAAGTGCCCTAAGGCTCCATGACTGACCCAGTGGGAAAAATCTTGGGCTTAGAGCCAAAGAGGCTGAGTTTGGGGTCTAGTGCTGCCACTTCCCCACTCTAGAGCTCAGCTTAGGCCTCTGTAAAATGGGGCCACACATGCAGGGTTAAGCTGATGTTAAGTATGACAGTGGATTTGAAAACACTAACTGAAAGTGTACTTGACTAAAGGACAGGAGATAGTCCTCACCCTGGGTCCCTGAGGGCCCCCGAAGAAGCTGCAGCTTCCCTCCTGGCATCAGTTTCTTCATCTCTAAAATGAGAATAATAACTGCCCAGCTCTTAGATCAATGGAATAAAGATTAGTCAAGTGCATTTGAAATGCTTAGCAGCATTAGGAAGATCAGTGCCCCGGTACATTGGGAGCTGAGACTCGGTGATGTGTTTAAGCCAAAACAATGAAAATTAACCCTTCCAATCATCTTTGAAAGTCTCTTGCTTTCTTCAGCTACAGGTTATATCTCACTCCTGACTCCCCCTCCATCTGGGTAGCTTTGCAGGATGGCAGCCTCTGAGTGGAGTTTCAGTGGTTTCCCGGACACGTGCTGTACCCCCCATAATGTAGAATGCATTTGTGTTACATGAGTCTTGGTCCTGCCTCTCATTGTGGATCAGTTAAGACACCCTTGAACATCCAGAAGCCTTCAGATGGAGCATTGGGCACCAATGCACTGGGGGTTCAGGCCTTCCATTTGCATTTTGTGTTCTCCTTCAGTCGTGGGTTACAGTAGCGTCTTCCCCCGTTGAATGTTTACCTTGGTTGCTCTCTTGATTTCTTTTGTTCCGTTTTCCCCTAGGCCCCCCTGTCTTCCCCCTAAACCACAGAAAATGAGGAGACCTAGGCCTCTCTCAGTGTGTAGCCATAAACTATTTAACGGCTGTATGGAAACGTTCATTAAGGTACTTGCTGGGGAGCCACAGAGTCCGCGAACGCGCCCAATGTGATGGCAGCCTCCCTCCACCTCCTACCCCGGCCAGCAGCCCTGCCCCAGCCTACTGACAGACTGGCATCTGACCAACTGAAACTTTCCATCCGGGCCCTTGGCCAGGCCGTGTAGCTGGCTGGTCCTCCTGGTGGCCTGCTTGTAGCTTCAGAGGCACTTTTGTCTCTGGCCAGTGGCTTCTAAGAGCGCCTCCCCTTGCTTCTCAGCCCTGGCTGAGTTGGGGGTGGGAAGGGCTGTCAGCCTTGCTCCCCTGCTTGAGGAACTGCAGTCCTGACCAGGCTGAGGGACAGTTAGAGAAACCCCCTCACCTCCCGTCACACACACATCTCCCAGGAGCAGACTGGTTGGAAGCAACACAAAGGAAAACGCTGCTTTGTATAACAGTGTATTTTTATACAAGTTTTTTTTTTTTTTTTCCCTAAAAGTTGAGAATAGACCAACAAAGGAAACACATACAATTTGTGTGAGAGACAACCCTTCCACCTTGTTTTGCTTCTTGTGAGGCAGTTTGGGAGAAGGGAAAAGAGATGAAGTAGTTCCTTTAGAAGTCCAGGTTAACCCTTTACACCTTAAACTGAAAAGGAAGGTTTTCACTTCAGTGAGTTTCGCTGTTCTTGCTTCTCGGTTGCAAAGGGTGCAGGATCAAGCTGTCCCAGATAGAACAGCTCAAGGCAAGTTAAGACAGTGATGGAGTTGGAAAGGATAGCAGGTGGGAAATATCCTCAGGGAAGGGCAGATGCACTCTGAACGTTACTTAGGGGAGCAAGGGGAAGGTCCCTACCAGTTACTGGAAGCCCACCACCCTCTAACAAAGACACTCACTGCAGAAAATAAGACTCATGTCAGTCGGGAGAAAAGGCCCTGAAGGCTCCCAGGCCCTGCCTGAGACACGTTTGGAGTGTTGGAGGCTGCCTCTGCTCCAGCTCTCTCTCCTCCATCCCCCAGACAGGACGTTCACAGGACTTACTGGGCAGGGAGGACCGGCCTCAGGTGTGGGAGGGGGTGCGGGTGGGATCAGCCTGGGGCCCAGGGCTGTCTCTGCCTGTGAACTGAGTTCTGGGAAAGGGAAAGGGGCACAGGAGGGCCCCAGTTGGGGGTGCCCAAGGGGTGGGAAACAGCAGCGACTGCTCTCAGATGCCTCAAAGGAGGGAGGCCTGGAGGACCCCAAAAGGCAGGGTGCTGCTGCTGGGTGCAGCAGGAAAGGGGCACTGTTGGGAGGTGACCCCAAGTGAGCAGTTTGCCACCCTGAAGGTCATGGGAAGAGAGGCTTGTGTCAAGAGCCCTTCCTTCATCCTCCGTCCTCGCTCCTACAAGACTTCCTTCTCAAAAAATCGCACTCCAGAGCTGAGGGGAGACTGAGGCCCATTTGCTATTCTCTGCCCTCGAGGACCTCATCGTGTCATGCAGTAGGTTTTTGACACAGAAGCTGAACGTGGAAAATGATTCAAGATGAGAGCTTGGTGACTGATTGGTACAGAAATAAGTTCTGTGAGCACTCTAGACCAGGAAGAGCTGTGAGCACCGGAGCAGAGGCAGCATTGAAGGAGGTGTCTGCAGAGGGGAGGATGGATGGAGGAGCTGCTTGGAGAAGGAAGAGAATGAGCGGAACCTCAGAGACACGGACATGTTTTGGAACACACTTAGTGTTTTGAAAACAGGTGATCTGTCAGGACGCCTGGAAGGCTCTCTCACCTGATTGCATTTGAAAGCAAAGGTGTTTTGTTTAGTGAAACAATTTCTGAATGGAGAACTCCTACATAAAATGTGTGACAATCAAGTCATCTGACTTTATTCCCCTGACAATCACAACACCCATGGGGTGTTTGCCCCTTGGAGGAAGTCAGTCCTTCTGCATCTATAGGCTTTGCTGCACCTGGTCAGTCTCCTGCAAGCCTGCAACAATCTTTGTCAGCGGTGCCAAAACCTTGTCTTTGAGTGCACGGTCTTTTGGAATGAGAAGTGTCATTCAGAGTCCAGCTTTGCAGCCACCGGAGCCACAGAATGGCAAGAGGTATAGGCTGCATTGGGCGCCAGGAGACTGGCTCTGAAAAGAGCCCCCAGAGAGGGACACCGTAGAGAGCTGGGCAGTAGCACGTCCCTGGAATAAGAGCACAGCTTCCTCAGGGGATAGTTTGACTGAAACAAAGTTTGTTTGTTAAGCGATTGCATTTCTTTGTAGACACATGCGCTTGTACCACTTATTATCAGTGCAGTTCAACCAGCTCTTCTGTGCGTCCTCTCTGAGCTCAGTTTGGGGACAGAGTATCTCAAGGATGGTTAACTCTCAGAAAATGAAAAGGCAGTGTGATGCACTCAGTCCTCCAACCTTTATGAACGGAATTAAATTTCCTCTTATGATTCTCATGCTATCTGAAAGAAGATTCAGCATGAACTAAGAATCCCCATCTCTGAAATGCCAAACTTCTGAAAGGCTTATCAGTAAAATAACATCATGGAAATGCCATGGTTATGAGGGTTTAGAGGGACAAGGGTACTTCCTTGGTGGCTCAGACAGTAAAGAATCTGCCTGCAATACGGGAGACCCAGGTTCAATGCCTGGATCACGAAGATCCCCTGGAAAAGGGAATGGCTACCCACTCTAGTTATTCTTCCTGGAGAATTGCCCGGCCAGAGGAGCCTGGTGGGCTACAGGCCATAGAGGGTCACACAGAGTCGAACACAATTGAAGCAATTGAACACGCACACACGTGAGTGTGTGACGAGGATCAGATAAGTAGCTCTGCCTGGTGCAGAGTAAGCACCAGGGGAGCGTCAGCTTCGAGTGCTGCCTGGGCTTTCTGGAGGGTGCCCATGGTCCCCATCTGACCATCTGTCACTGCTGTCCTAGGTTCAGGTGGGCTTAGCCAACGTAGGAAGACCCTAGCAGCTGAGATGCCAGGGGCTGGATAGGTGACACCAGGGAGGAGGCTCACATCCTCCTAATTCTCAGTCAGGGAGGTGGCCTCCACCAGGAGCTGAATGAGACACAGTACGCACCCCAGAGCCTGACCTGCTGCCTGTACAGGAAAAAAGAGGAAGGCAGTTCTCCTCTACAAATGGGCGGTTTGAGTGAAAGCAAAGGCTCTGGTTCTGCCTGCGAGATCACCAAGGTGTTCTGACCATATGGCCCTCCCTCACTCCAGGTTTTGTCAGTTCTGGGTTCCCTGAGGGCTTTTCAGTGCCAGGGTGAGGGTCCTCGGGCAGAAGGAGATCAAAGTTGAGCGCGTACCTGGGACCTGCTGCCTCAGCTGTTTGGTGGGAAAGCATGGTCCGCCATGTGAAGTTGGAACCGGGCAGCTTGCCCTTGAGTCCTATCCAGAGGGCCCCTGCGAAATACAGTCTTGGTTAACTAAGAGCTAAGATCGAGGTTCCCTGAGCTGACTGCAGGGACAGTCCCAGCAGATACCCGAGAGGGTGTGTCCCTCCTTTCTGTGGGCAGCTGGGCTCACCTTAAGGGGTCTTAGGTGGGCTCTCATTGCTGGTGAATAAACAGCCCCTGTGTTGAGGAGAAGGTAGACTTGAGGTTAGGAAAGGGTTTAGTGCTCACTGTTCCTGCACTTTGACAAGGACTGAAAGAGGCCTCTTTGCCCTCTGGTGTCCAAAGCAGCCACCCTGGAAGGCTGGCGGGGCAGGTCCCTAGCTCCTGAGCCTCGTAGGCTGCCTGCCATCTCCCTGGCCCTTCAGTGGCTGCCATTGCATTTCGGCGTTCCCGGACTCTGAAGGATCTGCTTACTCTAACTGATCTTACTCCTGCATAATCTCTTCTTTTTCTCCTGCTCTGCTGCCTGTTTATTTTTTGTTATCAGAGGAAGAAGAAATGCTCGAACCAGGAACCAGGTATTTACTGGAAAGGTCCGTTAGCCCCATTCAACTGGATGGAAACTGTCTTTAGTCCTGACTTGTAGCACAGGGCCCGCCTTGCCTGTTGCCAATGAGTCCACTTTATTATCCTCTCTGTGACTCTAGTTAAGAGTTAAGGTGTTCTAGTTAAGAATTCCCAGGTGGGGTGTGGAAGAGCCACAAAACCATCCGATTTCATGTTTTTTTCCCCTGTCCCTTTTACGTGAGCATACCAGTACATGTGCCTTCTGCTTCCTCACCTTCTGAGGAGGCTAGTATTTAATTTGGTCCATTTTTAAAAAGAGGGTTTTTTTTGTTTGTTTTTTGTTTTTAAGATTGTATGCTCTGTAAGTTGCCTAAAATAGCAGAAGGGTCAACCAATGATGGAATCCAAAGGAAAATGATCCCTTACCCAGCTCTCTGTGGCCTTGGGCCAGCCTAGGGAAATGTCATTGAACTTGACATTGACACCCCAGATACATGTGTTTAGAGCTGCATCTTAGCCAACCTTTCTGACTAAGGTGACCACTCAGTGGTCAGTGGCTGACAATAATTTTTTCTAGAAGTTTTCCTTGTAACATGTGTACTGTTAAACCAAGTTATCTGTCTGGATGTTTAGGTTGTTACATCATGAATAGAGCTGGTCTTCCCTTCTCAGAGCTCAGAAGGACCCCTGGGGCCGGCCTTGCTTCTCCTGCCAGCCCTTCTTCATGCCAGCAGCAGGTCCTGGCAGCAGGTCCTACAGTCCTAGGCAGAGTCCTTGCTCCTTCCGTGAATGCTGGGAGAATGGAGTTGAGTTGGGACTGAGGGGAGTGGGAGGCAGAGAAGTCTTGGAGAGCAGACTCTAGCTCCCTCCATGCGGAGGGCTCCCTCCCCTTCCGCCATGCGCCTGTGAGGCCTCCCGAGCCCTGATTCCTTCCCAGCTGAGTAAGGAGACAGAGCATTTCTTTAAAATTATCATAACTATGCCTTTTCTGCAATAACAGAAAACTTCCTATTTTAACTGTTTGTGGAGACTTTAGAATTAGTGGTTCCTTGCTTGTTTTCTTACTAATCCGATGGTACTAATATTCTGGCTTGAGTTCGTAATCTGTGTTTGCAGTGTCTTCTCTCCTGTGGTGGTTGCCAAGTCCAATACAACTCACGACTTTTTTTCTTAAGGATTCAGGACAAGCTATACCACTGGTCGTCGAGAGCTGTATCCGATACATCAATTTATATGGTAAGCTTAATCTCAGGGCCGTGTCTTCAGCTCTTTCAAGGACAGGTGCCTGGCTGTTCTCATCAGAGATGAGACTCAGATTTCGTGTTGGTAGATGTCACGCTACTGCTCTCCTTATGCTCCGTAGAACAGCTGCTATTCTGACTGCTGTCTATGGAGCCTCCTGTGTTCGGGGGACTGAAGGTGGTGGTGAGAAGACCTGGGGACTCGGAACACTGTGGAGCAGGGGGGTTCACGGGAGAACCATGTTAGTTCCTTCCTCACTCCCACCCAAGCCCAGAGCTCTGCACTTTGAGCGCTGACTGAGGTTGGCCATCCAGTCGGCTAATACTGCTAGACTGTGGCAAGCTGCATGAAGGAAATAAGAGTGTCTGGGATTTGCTACATGGTGTTCCCAGCACTTAATGTGTGCCTCCATCTATTTATTTATTCATTCCTCCAAAAATATATTTCCAGAGTGCGGAGCAGGCACTGTTCCTGACAAGGGCAGCACAGCCGCGAACAAGACAAGCAGGCTGCCAGCCCTCAGTAGCTTACATGACCAATTAGAAGGGCAAGGAAATGAATGAGCAGAGAGATACATAGTCTAATTTCAGCTAGTGATAATGCCTAAGAACTAACTAAGGGGACAGAGAATGGCTAGAGGAGGACAGGGCTGACTTGGCTAAGGTTGTGAGGAGAGCCGTCTCCGAGGAGGTGGTATCTGAGTAGAAGCCAAGCTTGGCAGTCCAGGTGGAGAGAATGGCGAGTGTCCTGGCCTAGTACGGGGAGGAAGGCCCGCGTGCCTGGACAGGACTGAGCCAGGAGGATGCGGTAAGAGACCCAGGTGGTAGAAATTCAGCATTGGTTAACAAAAGAAATGAATGATGTTTGTTGAGCACATACTGTGTATACAGACCAAACTGTAAAGCCTGCCTTTAAGGGTAAACACTTCCGTAAATTATCACGTGGAGAGTTGTTTGCTGTAGAAAACTGAATCTCGGGGAAAGGATCCCCGTCTTAATTTCCTTTTCAGATGAGCGAGGTCCTCTAATCTTCGATCCTGTAGGTCACTGTTTTGTCGTTACAGCTGTGTCAGATAGCAAGGTCGGCTCTTCTTTATGGCCTTGTAGAAACACAAGAAAAATGAGGTTGTCTCTTTAATAAGTGAACCTTCCCCAAACTCCTCGATCCCAAGTTAGCATGCAGTCTAGACTCTAGATTTTCTTGAAGAAAGACAGAGTCTGTGATGGGCGAGGGGATGGCTGAAGGGATGATATTAATCATTCTTGTTCAAAATCTCTGTGACTGTTAAACCCCAGTGGCATTTGTTAACTCAGGTCAAGCTACCTGGAACAGTGCAACTGATGAGCTTGGTAGGCAATGTTTCACTACCCAGTTATTTGATTGAGCTAACCTGGGAGTTAAAGTGGAAGTTATTCACTGGTCCAGTGTTGATATAAATTTCTTGTTTCCTTCAAGCCTGAACAAGAGGCCATAGACATATAAAGCAGAATGTCGCTGAGAATTTGGACCAGCTAAAAAGTTCATTGTAAAGGCTCCTTTTGGGCTTCCATTGGGAGATGGCCATTGTGAATGGCTCTTACAAAGGATGATGGGAGAGAGAGACAGCAGTGGGGAGGGTCATCCATGTTCTCAGTGATCTGATGAGCTCAAGGCACTTCCTCTTCTTCTTTTTGTTTATTTCTTTTAGGACTCCAGCAGCAAGGCATCTTCAGAGTGCCAGGATCTCAGGTTGAAGTCAATGACATCAAAAATTCCTTTGAGAGAGGTAAGTACGAAGTGATCATCTCCAGCTTGTGTCCAGAGGAAGCCAGGGTGGGTATGAATGCATTTATTGGAGCCAGTGTTGTTGGGGCAGCTTTTATCAACATCCCTTTCCAGCTTCACCTTCAGGGACTTTACCTTGGTACCTTGAAATCACCCAAGGCGGGAGTTTACACCACAGAAACTGGGCAACACTAAAACCTTTTAATTTCTCTTTTTTCCCCACTGTTGAACAATTACCAGGGTGACTTTCAATTACAATTACACATGGGTGACTTTCTCTGGTGAACTCTGCAGTGGTTGCTGGGGAAAGGGGGGTTTGGAATTATTATGCAAATCTGTAAAGTCTTCTGTGTTTTAGAAAAGTTGGAAGAATATATATAATACGGAGTGGCTTAGAACATCTTAATTCTCACTTTTTTTGTAGTGTTCTTGGCAAAGCTATGCATTGGGAGGAAGAGATCATAGACTCCCCCTTTCCCTTGGGGAGGTTACCTAGTTCCCACTTTGATATAAAAGCTTATCAGAAATCAAATGTCCACCAGAAAGTGGCTTACTTGGTTCAGCCTCCCTTGGCCTCAGGATCCCTGATGCGGACAGCCAGCCAGTGGCAGGGCCTGTGCAAAGTAAGGACTTAATAGGGTCAGGAAAAGCTCTGCCATTTTGATACTAGTACATATCTTGCTGCTATAGTGAAACTTAGAGTCTGGGCATTTCTGTTCAAAGAAATAGTTTCAAACATCGTGCATGAACGCTAAGTTGCTTCAGTGGTGTCTGTCTCTTTGCAACCCTATGGACTGTAGCCCGCCAGGCTCCTCTGTCCATGGGATTCTCCAGGAATACTGGAGTGGGTTGCTGCGCCCTCCTTCAGGGGATCTTCCCAATACAGGGATTGAATCCATGCCTCTTATGTCTCCTGCATTGGCAGGAGGGTACTTTATCTCTAGTGCCACCTGGGAAGCCGCTTCTAACATCATGTTCCCTGGTGACTGAACAAAGTCCATCCTGGGGAGGAGAGAAAAGCCAGTGTTGGGGCGTCCTGAGCAAACCTCTGCTGTAGTCTCACAGCATTTGGAGGCATCACATCTCCATAGTTTATTCCTCAACTGTGATCTGCTGCCTTTCTCTCTGAGCGGTTAGATACCAAGTTTGGTCTGAGGACCCCAGTCCCAAACCCATTTCCTCACAGTACACCACTTCCCTAATTACAAAGCACTTTCTTACCCATTCTTCTGTATAATCCTACAAATAGCCTTGGAAGGTGTATACTTTGTCCCTGATGGTTGTGCTCTGAGCAGGCCTCTCCCCGAGGCTCCAGCCCTAGAATTCTCCTGCCTTTTGCCAGGCCTGATTCACCCTTGCCCTGTCCTCCTGCTTCGATCCTGAGACCTAGCTCCAGGGTGGAGGAAACACCAGCCTGTCACCCCCATCGCCCCTAGCACAGAGCCTAACATCCCTGGGCACTCTGGCTTGGAACCGGGTGTGGAGAGCAGGGTTGGGCTGGATGTGACTCTCAGTGACCTCCTAGGGTCCCAGGAAGCTTAGGTTTTAGATTCCACTCCAGGATCTGGGGCACTTAGAACCAGAGAGCTCCAGAACTGCCCTGCTCCATGCTCCTACTGAAGCATTTATTCATCCACTCAACAAGCCTCCATTGAGCCCTGCAGTGCACTCGGTGATGGACTGGGGTCTGGAAATACAACAGGAACAAGAGACAAGTCACTGCTAGCTGGGAAGGTAAACAGCACGATCAGTGCAAGGATGGGGTAAGAGGTGGGTGGGAGCCACGAGCTCAGCTCGGGTGAAGGGGGAGGAATAGCAAAGCCTCAGAAGGCTTCCTGGAGGAGGATATGCCTCAGCTGAGGCTTGAAGGGTAAGAGTCAGGGGAAGAGGGGAAAGGGCATTCCGGACCAAGGGAACAGCATGTGCAGAGCCCACAGAGCAAGAGGTATCCTCCAGGATAGGACTGGAAGTTCCTCGTTTCCCTGAGCTCCTCTCGGCATCGCCGGCCAGCCCAGCCGGGGTTTGGTTTCTTTATTTGCTTTAACTCCTTAGCACCCCTGCTGCCCTGTGTTCATTGTAAGTGAGCAGAGCTGGACCCTCTGGACCCTTTGCTGGTTCCTGGGAGCATCCTACTATACAGAACTCCTTTTATCTCGTGAGTAAACTCACTGCCTGGTGCCTCAGCCTGCTGACTGCCCCCAACCCCCTCGCATTTTCTTACTTGCCAGTGTCTTATTAGTAAGTACCCAGTTGTATCAGGCAGCCACGCCCAATCCCAGCAGCCCTGCTTTCTTTCCTTCCTCAATGTGATTTCTAAGGTCAGTACCTCCTTTACTTGCTTGGGTGCCTTGGAGGGGTGATGTGCACATTAGAATTCTCTGGTCCTAACAAGCCTTAGACCGCAGAGATCACCTGACCTGAACTTCAGCTGAAGAAACTGCTTTTTTCTTTGCCTCGTGTGTCCAGTGAGGCTCCTCTCCATCTCACCCTCACTCCAGAATGAATCTCATTCTTTTGCCAGCCTCGTCCTTCTGCTCCACCTGAGCCTACCTGAAAGCATGGCTTATTCTAAAATAAGTCCCTGGGATGTCTCTTTTAGAGAACACCCTTCTGGATTCTCTAGGCACCTGGTGCCTAGATTTCACATAAATTACCTTCTGTTTCTTGACATTCACCACCCTGGGTTTGGGTTCCTGACCTGGCTGATCCTCAAGAGCAGCTTCTCTCCTCCCCCTTCTCCTGAAACTGGCTTCCCTCTCCATGCCTGGATGCTGTGTTCCCTGCAGCTCCCCCGTAACCAGGTGCCCCAAGCCCACTCCTCAGGGCCCATGTGCTCTAATGTGTGATGGAACTTTCTCTCTAAGCCAGAGCATTGTGTGTTTTTCCTTTCTTCCTTTTATTTTTAAAATCTTAAACCCTCTAATCCCTGCAGGGTGCCTGTCCTTTGTCATTTGTTCAAACAGATAGGGGTCTTTTCCTCCTTGGCCCCTTTCTTTCTCTCTGGGTGAAGTTCTTGCCTACATACCTACATTCCTGTTGAAAGGAGCACAGATCTCTTTTCCTTAAGTTTCTGAATAATTACATGTTGGAAATCCACTCTTGGCTTATTATTCCTAAACCCACGTTCTTTTTCTTTTGACATGAGTCAAACCACAGTTTTAGTTGGGATTATGGTTTTCATTGAGGCTTCCCAGGTGGCTCAGTGGTAAAGAATCCACCTGCCAATGTAGAATGCAGGAAACATAGGTTCAATCCCTGGGTTGGAAAGATCCCCCTGGGGAAGGAAATGGCAACCCATTTCAGTATTCTTGCCTGGGAAATTCCATGGACACAGGAGCTTGGCGGGCTACAGTCCATGGGGTCATAAAGAGTCAGACATGACTGAACAACTGAACACACACACACACATGATTTTTATTGTTATATTTTGCCGTCAATACATCTTAAACTCACTGAGGTCTGAGATTTTTCCTGTAATCTTCTGGGAAAATAAAGGAGAGACATCATGGAAAGGTAGGAGTCAGTGGTTGTTCCGAGGAGAGAGCTGTGGTTCACTGTTTTCTCCCAGGCTAGTCTTCTGTCTCTGATTCCCCCCAAACCAATCTCCTGTCCTCTTTCTATGTAAAGATGAGAGAGCTGACAGTGATTGCTCCTTATGTGGAAGAGTGGCTGGAACAGGAGTCGATGGCCCTTTCATCCTGTGCTGATCAAGATAGAGTTTGGACTTGGGGCTGAAATCACTGCATATAGGGTCTGACACTTTCTAGACTCAGGACCTGGTCTTTCTCAGATCTGTTTCCTGCCCAAGGAAGAGGGGTGTGAGCAGGAAACACAGGGAGGGGTTGTCACGTTGCGGAGCCCCACCCTTGAGGCCACCCGTGGTCTTCCTGCCAGGTCCCCATCCAGCAGCATGTTCCCCTAGAGCCCTGAGCACGCGCTGTGCGTTCACTTTCCCCTGGGTACAGCCCTGCCTACAGCCTTTCAGCAATGCCTGGGTGACCTGGCTAAGAGCAGGGTGCAGGCAGGGCTGTTCGGTAATGATTCTACTTCCCTCCCTGGAAACTAGCTAGCAAAGTTGGAACAGCAACTTTCTCTCATATGTGCCTGGAATTTTAGCTCTAATTCTCTCCTGGAGGAAGCCGTCATTCACACACACCACCCTGCTCATCTCGAGCTCTTCTGGAGCCAAGTTGGCTAGCTTTGAAGAGAGCCGAAGGCCTGGGCTAGGAGGGAAAAATGTTTGATGGCTCCTTTTATGAGTGAAGGTTTCCCTTGTGGCTCAAGCTGGTAAAGAGTCCGCCTGCAATGCTGGAGACCTAAGTTCGATGGGTTTGGAAGATCCCCTGGAGAAGGGAAAAGCTACCCAGTCCAATATTCTGGCCTGGAGAATTCCAAGGATTGTATAGTCCTTGGGGTCGCAAAGAGTGGGACATGACTATGTGACTTTCATTTTCACTTTTATGAATGAGGGGCTTCCCTGGTGGCTCATGAAGTGCCTTCTGGAAGGAAGAGCAAGAATGCATGGTGTTTGTGTCTGTTAGTGTGTAGTCAATATATTAACCATACTTGACAAAGGGAGCTTATATGGAGGGAATAAAATCCATGTGCTTCTGGATCATGAGACCACAATAGTAATGCATGGTACAACAAGGAAACAGCTTGATACAGCACAGAGTTTTCAGACTCTTCTGGTCCTTCAGAGGGGCCTCAGGGTTACTGCTGGGTTAAAGAAGGGAGCTGAGGAGGTGGGGCTTGGACCTTTCTCTAAATTCAATCACGGCAGCTTTGCTCATCCGTGGGAACTTTTTTCTTGAGAAAGGAAAAAAAAAAATTGGGTTTCTACTATAAAGGAAGGAGGGAGAGAAGGAGGAAAGGAAGGAAGATGACAGATGTGTGGATAGATAGATAGATAAATAGATACATAGGTACATACATAAATAGATACGTAGGCCCGTGGGCAGACAGGCAGCAGACAGAGTTGAAAACCACAGGTAGAAGAAGGGATGTTTCCCAGGCATCATGAGACCTGGGAGCTGCTGGTGTCTGTTTTTGACTCCACGGGCAAGTTGTTTGATTTTGCGGCCTCAGCTTTCTCCCAGGAGAGGGGTGGTGCTGGAACCATGCCTCCTGTGGTGCTGTGTGAGGATTAAGAGACGTCACGTGTGCCAGTGTGCTTCTCACTTGAAAAGTGCTACATTAGTAAAGCAATATACTTTTCAATGTTTTCTCTCTTCTTTCCCCATGAGAAAGTCTTGTGGGGTAAGCATTCGCATCTCCTCCTGTGGGAACATCTGAGCGGTGGAATGCAGTGCCTGGGCTGCCACACGTGGATGGTCGTTCAGGCTGGGCACTGCACAAGGGCACTCATCCATGAGGGCAGGAGGGAGCTGAACTCTGGCTCAGGCCCTGGAAGCTGCACGTCGTGGTTCAGAAAGGGGTGGGGGTGGGGTGCTTTCTCTAATTTGCACTAAAGCATGTTGGGGCTAGCAGAGGCCTGCCACTCACACACATTCTCTTCCCACAGAGGCAGAGTATAGAGAGATCCAAGTATGAATTTCCCATTCTGCTCTTCATTGCTTACCAGGCTTAGATTGCTCTGGGCTGTTCTGGAAGGGGGAGGAGGTTGAAGGAGGTGTCAGGTTGCTGCCAGCTCCAGCAGCCCCCATGAAACTAAGAAGTGCTGCTCTCCTGAGATGTTTTCCCCTCTGCAGTTGGCAAAAATTTAAAAGACATCCCACGAGCAGGGCTGTGGAGAAGCAGCCTTCTCCTGTGTTGCTGGCAGGAGGAGAGAAATGGTGCAGCCCCACTGGAGGAGAATTTGGCTTTATCTGATGAAACCACACGTTAGTTTACCCTTTGACCCAGCAATCCCACTTCCAGGAACCTACCGCAGAGACGTGTGGTAGGAATAGGAAGCACAGTTAGAAGGCTGTTTGTTGCGGCGCTTTATTAGTAACAGCAAAAGATTGTAATGCCAATCCGTGGGAGACTGGTTGACTAAGTCATGGTCTATCCATGAAACAGAATACTTTGCAGCCATTAAACAAAATGGGGAAGGCCCAGCGCCTGGCCCAGTGAACCCAGGGGCCGATGGACCGCCAATCTGCCCAGAGTACTCCAGGCCTGGTTTCTCCGGCATCGCCACTATGAAGAAAGTGGTTCAACAGCTCCGGCTGGAGGCTGGACTCGACTGGGTGAAGGTTTCCCAGTCAGCTGCAGATTTGAAACAATTCTGTCTGCTGAATGCTCAGGCATTCTGCTGACTGGAGTATCTTCAAGGACAAATCCCTCCAGACCCCAGAAAGTCTGTTCCTTTTTGCAGCAAAAGGAATCTTTACATGGTTTTCTAAAACCACTTTTCATAAGCTGGTGAATATTCAAAGGAAAGCTAAATTTGAAGCCTGTACAAACGTCTCTCGCTGTAACATGGGCCGTACTATACAAACTTCTACTTTTGTTAGTTCTTAACGTCTACCTTTCTGAATATTCATGAATTTCTGTTTCACAAGAAATTATTTTATATACACTGGTGGCAGCATATAATAAAATCTTAGTATAAAAACATTTTTTTAAAAAATGAGGAAGATTCCTGTGAACTGACATGGAGGGATTTCTAAGATTTACTGTTAAGAGAAAAAACAAGTATATGTAGTAATAGAGGGTATTACTTCTATGGTTAGAAATGAGGGAATGTAAAAATGTTGTGTATATATATATATATATATATATATATATATATGTATTGTATCTGCTTATTTTTGCAAAAAGAAAGATAGCAGGGCAAATCAGAGACTAATGAAAATGGTTAAATGTAAGGTGTAGGTGGGAGAAAGATAAGAATAGGGCTCCTCTGCAAGCAACTTTCTAATCTGGTTTTGACTCTTGGACCACATAAATGTTTTTTCAAAATTGCGAAGTTTTTTTAAGATTTATAAAAAAATAAAATCCCCCAAATTGAATAGAAACAGAAACAAATAAGCTGTATATCAGATTGAGAACCATACAGAGAATAACTTTTCACCATGTGCTCTGGTCATACAGTTTTTAACAGCTCTGTTGAATTTCATACTTTAAGGCTCACCTATTTTTAAAGTGTACATTTCTGTAGTTTCTAATATATTAATAGAATTGTACCTCATCACTAGCCAATCCAGAGATCAAACCAGTCAACCAGTCAATCCTAAAGGAAATCAAGCCCGAATATTCATTGAAAGGACTCATTCATGCTAAAGTTGAAGCTCCAATTATTTGGCCATCTGATGCGAAGAGCTGACTCACTGGAAAAGACCCTGATGTTGGGAAAGATTGAAGGCAAAAGGAGAAGAGAGTGGCAGCGGATGAGATGGTTAGATAACATCATCAGCTCAACGGACATGAATCTGAATAAACTCCAAGAGACAGTGGAAGACAGGGAAGCCTGGCATGCTGCAGTCCATGGTGTTGCAAAGAGTCAGATGGTACTTATCGACTGAACAACAGCATTATCTCCAAAATCTAATTTCAGAAAATTATCATCATCCCTAAAATGAACCTTGTACCCGTTCGTAGTTACTCCATATACCGTTTATACCCAGTCCCCGTTGCTAATCTACTTTCTGTGTTCTTTGCTTTAGTAAATGTACTCATCTATTACATTTTTGGCTGTGCCGGGTCTCTGTTACTGCACAAGGACTTCCTCTGGTCACTGTAAGTGGGGGCTACTCTCTAGCAGCAGCGCACGGATTTCTCATTGCATTGTCGCAGAGCATGGGCTCCAAGGCATGCAGGCTTCAGCAGTTGCAGCTCGCAGGTGGTAGAGTGCAGGCTCAGTAATTGTAACAGGCCTTTTGCCCCTTGGCATGTGGCATCTTCCCTGACCAGGGATTGAACCTGTGTCTCCTGCATTGGCAGGTGGATTCTGAACCACTGGACTACCAAGGAAGTCCTCTACTTTCTGTCTTTTGATCATACATGTTTAGTGAGATACATTTGGAGAACCTAAAATATAAAAACAAAAGCCCTGCAAAAATAGATATACACACATATATATCTATACACTCTCTATCTATTGAAAGAGCCTAGAAGTTCTTTATAACACTCTTGTAGCAATGAACACACATAAAACCTAGATCTTGGTTTCTAAATACCATTCCCTACGAAAAACAAACAGAGCTCCTTGAAGAAGTATTTTTATTACAGGTCTGGGTCAAGGAAAGTACAAGGATTCAGAGACATCTTTTATGCCAGAAAGCAAGGAAGAGATCACAGTAGAGATCACATCAAAAGGAGATAAGAAAGAACTCCCCCTGGCCAAATTTGGGGAAAATCTGAGCATCCCAATGAATAGTGGGTAGTGGGTTAAACACATTGAATTAAAAATTATAAAAACAAGCCCATAAATTTTTTTTTTTTTAAGAGGCAGGTGGTGGGAATACGGAGAAAGGTTTTCTTTGTGGAAGAATGTCAGCTAGTAACTATAGATGGAATGACAGAATCAAAAAAATCACCATTTTGTTGAAACCCCAGGGTAATAACTGATTTGGAATGATGATGGAAAAATGATCACTGGATGCTCAAAACACTGGGTAAAATATGTTGAGTATGGTGGTAGGCTCATAGATCACTACTGTTTATAAAAATATCTTATATTTTATTTATACTGATTATTACAAAGGAGAAATTATACCTTTACAATGCAGAGATCTGGAATCCACCACTTTAACCCAATGATCAGACGTCATCCACATCACATTCTCACCCAAAATGTTTAACCTGACTCTAATCATGAGGAAGCATCAGACAAACCCAGAGTGTGAGACATTGTACGAGGCAGGTGGCCGGGACTCTTCGAAAGAGCCACTATTATGAAAGGCAAACTAACAATAAAAATGTTGGAGTCTATTTTACATTAAAAAGGCCAAAGAAACATAACAACTGAATGAATGATGTGAACATTGATTAGATCTTAGCTTTTGAAAAATTCTATGACAGACGTGGGACAATGGGGGAATGTTTGAGCAGAATCTGTACGTGAGATGGTGTTTGGAACTCTTGTTAGTTTTCTTATGTGCCATAATGTTGTGTGTTGTGTGGTTATACAGGGGAAGATCCTTATGCTTAGGAGAAATGAGTTGAAGTATTTAGCAGTGATGTGTTATAATGTCTAAAGAGTACTCTCAAATAATTGAGCAATAATAAGTGAGAGAAATGGGAGAGAAAGCATATATGGCAAGATGAGTTTAAGTGTATGATGATGGATGTTCATTATTTTCATTCTACAATATTCTAATAGATTTGAACAGTTTCAAAATCAGTTATAGGGAGGCCTCTAAGTACACTGTGCTGGGGAGGCTGTTGCATCTGCCTGTCCTCCAGTTCAGGCTGGGGCAGGTCCCGTCACCTGCCATCTGCACACACCCTGCCTCCTAACCACACTGAATTGTCATCTCCTGTTTCCTCTCAGGTGAAGACCCCCTTGTGGATGACCAAAATGAACGAGACATCAATTCAGTTGCTGGTGTTCTAAAACTGTATTTCCGAGGACTGGAAAACCCACTCTTTCCTAAGGAAAGGTTTCAAGATTTGATATCTACTATTAGTAAGTATTTCCCCAGTGGAATGATCAGTTCCTTGACAAGTCTTTATCGAAGTGGCACTCCAGGCTTATCGCTGCAGGAGGGGTGCTGTGAAAGACGCCATATGGCTCTTTTCCTCCTGGAACTTAAAACCTAGCTGTGGAAATAACAAGATGGTTTATAACAGAAGGGCTCATGGGCATGGTGCACCTCTGGGTATAGGAGGAGCTCAGAAGAGAAGAGGCCAAGGGAGCCTTGGATTCTCAGATCACCCCCGAGGGGGAATGATGAGTCTTCCAGGAGGACTGGACTCAGGGATCCTGGGAAGGTTGGAGACACACAGATCAATGGGACCAGCGGGAGGGTGTCCCACCCAGTACGTGGTATTAAGAGATTGGAAGGGTAAAATGCAACAAGAAAGTGAAGACATTGAATGCCTTGCAAGGATTCCATAGCTTTTCCCTTTGGGCATTAGGGAGCCATGGAAGGTTTGGGAGTGAGGTCAACAACTTGACAAACAAGGGAAATGATAAAAAAACATACATTGACTGGGGGCTTCCTCTGATCTTGCTAGCCGTCAGAGTCCTTCTTGACTGGTATTTTCTGTGGATAAAGGCAAGAGCCCAATCTCAGAGCTGAAGTAAAGGCACCTTGACTGTACGATGCTGAAATCCAAGGCAACCTTTTGGAAATACATATATATATATATATATTTTAAATAAACTTCTTATTTTAGAATACTAGAATATTAGTATACTAATACTAGAATACTAGTATTTTGGAATAAACCCTTTTTTTGAAATAAACTCTTTAATTTGAGCTGCAGAAAAGTTGCCCCACACTCAGGTTCACATATGGATGCTTCTCACAATGCTCTGAGGGATATTTGCAGCCAAGAAGGTGTGCCAGGATTTGATAAGCGCCAAGGGAGGCTTGAACCTCTTATTTGCCTTGAGTGAAAGACGCTTCCTCCATCCGCACTTCTGCCCTCATACTTCCTGCCCATCTTTCCAGATCCACTTCAGGCTCCAGACCACGTCTCAGAAATCCCAGGCCACAAAGGCACATCCCTGTCTGAGCCCGGTGTCCCTCACTCAGCCGCTGTTTCCAGAAGCTCCGCTAGTCCAGTTCCAGAGCAGGGCCCTCAGCAGACCTGGTCTTCGGCCTCTGGTACAAGGTCACGGCATCGTGTACCTTGAATCACAAGAGAGAGGAAGTCCTTTCTCAGTTCCCTCCTAAAGCCTTGATTGCATCAAGGAGGGACCCGTACAAGTCAGTCTCCCTGCAGATCAGAAAGGGCAGGGCCTCGGGCTCAGAAACTTGTATGCAAAACAGTGTCTGCCTATCATTTGGTAGCTTTGTTTTGCTTTTGTGGTATCTGTTTTTATCTTACCTTGTAACTGTGGCAAGTGATCCTGGTTTCTCATTTGCAGAGTGAGGTGAAGTCTCCTTTTTTAAGGAAATGTATTCAAGAAAACAGTATTAAGAAATGGTGATGGAGGTGGTCTAGGGCATTGTGACTGAAGCCGTGGAATGGAGGGGCCCGAATGAGGGGCAGTATGTGTGTGAGTCTTCCCCTCTGTGTGGAGACCTGGGTGAGGCATCAGGCTGTGGGTGAAAGCAGGCTGGAGTGTGCTGGGCAGAGAAGACAGATAACCAGTGTGTGCAAAGGCCTGGGGCAGGGGAGCCTTTGGCGGGCAGGGGAAAGAAGATAAGGTGGCCTGGCACAGCTTCTCCATGGGGCACCACTGGCGTTTAGGGTAGAGCAGTGCCTTTTGTGTATCCCACACATTCAGGACACTTGGCACCTTGGCCCCTGGATTCCAGATACCAGTGGCATCCTCTAGTCACTGACAACACCAGAGAATGTCCTGCATATTTGAAAGAGCCCCCGAGGTCCCCTCCCACTTCATCTGGGAAACGTGGCTCCGACACTTTGAGAAGGGGCGGCAGCTGAGAGATACAGCAGGCAAGGCTGGCTGAAGCGCCATCATGAAGGGCCTTGGATGCAGAGGAGAAAGGCGGAGAACTGTGTTTTTGAAGGAACATGGTGACAAAATGTGGAGGCTGGAGAGAGGAGGGGACACTGGGAGAGAAAATCATGTTTTTTGTCTGAAAAGGAAATTGACCTGGGTTTATGCATCAGCCCTGCAGATAATCCTTGCAGCTTTTATAGCTCACGCTTAGCACGAGCTCTCTCTCTCTCGACAGAGACAAGCCCGCAAAGCACTTTTTTCTCCTTACTAGCCCCAACTCTGGCTTGACTGATAAAATGTCTGTATCTCTAGGGCTGACCTGAAAACAGGGGTCAGAGATGAGATCCCAAGCATCACCAGGCTCTTTGAACAACATACAGCTCAGGAGGTGGTTATTTATTCAGTGTTCATTTCCTGAGCACCTACTCTGTGCCGGGCCTGTGCTGCAGCTGATCTTTTTAAAGAGTTTGATGAAACCTGGTCCCTGCTTGTGTTTGTCGAGACTCATAGCTTGTAGGTGACAGAAACTCAGCTTACACTGATGTAACCTGTAGAAGGGGATATATTGGCTCATATACCTGAAAAGTTTAGGCCCAGCTGGACCCGGACCTCATATGACATCTGCAGGAGTCTGTCCCTTCCATGTCTGTGATGCCATCGCTCCTGGGAATCATCTTCTTCCCACTGAGCCCCCAGCTGCTCCTCTACCTGGTTTCAAGAGGGAACTTTTCTCTGTATTTTCTCCAGCCAAGTCCCAAGGATCAACCCTGATGGTTCTGACTAGGCCGTGGACCCCTCCCTGGGCCCCGCCCCATGCCCAGGGGATCATGATGCCAGGGTCATATTTCTATCTCTCGAACCAAGTACAATTGCCTCCCCCTGAACCACATGGGCTGATCTCACAGGTGAAAGTGAAAGTGTCAGTTGCTCAGTGATGTCTGACTCTTTGCCACACCGTGGACTGTAGCCCGCCAGACTCCTCTGTCCATGGGATTCTCCAGGCAAGAACACTGGAGTGGGTTGCCATGCCCTCCTCCAGGGGATCTTCCCAGTGCAGGAACTGAACCCAGGTCTCTCGCATTGCAGGCAGATTCTTTACCGTCTGAGCCACAGAGACCTCGCAGGTAGGCTCACAAATGTTTGCATGGGTCTGTGAGGATGAAAGATGCCCTGAAAAGCCCCTTTTGTTACAGAACTGGAGAACCCAGCTGAGAGGGTGCACCAGATCCAGCAGATCCTCATCACCCTTCCCCGCGTGGTCATTGTGGTCATGAGATACCTCTTCGCTTTCCTCAACCAGTGAGTTGCCTGGCCAACAAGGGCCCCTCTCTGACTCAGCCCTGGCCTCCTTGAGGAGGCGGGTATCCTGGGGCTTTTGCAGAACATAGCACCCTCCTGAACTTGAGTAGAGCCCCCCGAAGAAAGAAAGTACAGGGGAAGATTCACCTTTCCCTGGCTCATGGGTACTCCTCTCTCATAGCCTCTCACAGTATAGCGACGAGAACATGATGGATCCCTACAACCTGGCCATCTGCTTTGGGCCCACCCTCATGCACATCCCCGATGGGCAAGACCCTGTGTCCTGCCAGGCACACGTCAACGAAGTCATCAAAACCATCATCATCCATCATGAAGCCATCTTCCCCAGCCCCCGGGAGCTAGAGGGACCTGTGTATGAGAAATGCATGGCTGGAGGGGAAGAATATTGGTAAGATTCCATTCTTCTTAATATTATTATCATCATTGTTCTTGTTATTATTGCTGTTATGCCAGAACAGTGAGAAACCCTTTGATTTTCTTACTGCTTTTTAGTCCATACTTCTAATATATTTTCTCATCTGAGATTCATAGTAGCCTTATATGAGGGATAGATACATCAGTCAAGACTCTCTTGGTTTATAAGGGACAGAAATATAAATCAAACTGGCTTAAGCTAAATGGGAATTTATTTTTAACTAAAAAGTCTGGGGTCATGGCTACGGGTGTAGCTGGATCTGGGGGTTCAGCTGTTATCGTCAGGACTCAGGCCTGTAATTCTCAGTCCCAGCTCTGTTCTCTTCTACACTGGCTTTATTTTCAGGCAGCCTCTCCCTTGATAGTTTCAAGAAGGCACCTGATAACTCCAGTTTTTAGAGCCTGTTCTCTCAGCATCCCCAGTGGGAAAAAAGCTTTTCCTTCCCAAATGCCTCAACACAAACTCAAGTATTCTGTCTCTTCCTGAAGCTGGGGTCTGGTGAACTGAACACATGAGTTAGGAGAGGCAGTGCTGCCATTGGCTAGGTAAGCTGCAAGCCCACCTCAGACAGCAGGGCAGGGGACAAGCCCCATCTCAGCCTCTTGCACTGAGAATGCCACTTCCCACACTTGTCCTCTCCCACCTAGAGTTCTCTTTTTCTGGCAGAGAGAGTTCACATTCTTGGAGAGCTCCACACCAGGTCAATGGGTGCTAGTTGGGCACCTCTGTGTGCCTTGGTGCTATGCTGGGTCTTGGGAAAAATAGTTTCTTTTATTTTTTCAGTATTTTTTAAGGATGGTTTTAGTATTTTAAAGTCTTTTTTGAATTCATTCATTATTTTTTTATTTTACTTTACTATACTGTATGGGTTTTTTAATTTTTTTTTTTTTTCTAATTTTTTGGCCGTAAGGCATTTGGGAATCTTAGCTCCCCCAACCAGGGATCAAACCCTCACCCTCTGCACTGGAAGGCAAAGTCTTAACTACTGGACCACCAGGAAAGTCCCTTGGGAGGAGCATTTTAGAATCTTACCAAACTCAGGCTTGACTACCTTCCTAAAGCTAAAACCTTAAAATGTGGTGAAAATAGGACATTTTTTATAGATGAGATGGAGGCAGAAAATTCAGAACACCAACCAACAAAGGCCAAAGGGCTCCTAGTCTTTCTTTCTTCCCAATCCAGGACAACATTCAGCTGTCTATTTAGGTATTACCCACCCTGCTTTCAGCCAGGTGCTACAGGGGAGTTTGTGTTTTGATGATCAGAGCATTCCTGGACTCTTGCCTCGCTTAGTTCTGTGGGCACATTTGGGCAATTGCTTCAAAGAAAGGAAACGTTCCAGCCCCATCGTTTCTCTGCAACACCTCCTTGCATAGAAACCTGGGCCCGCTGCTCTCTAATCTGATTTGAGGCCCCAGGAGCAGGTCTGTCCCTGTTCTGTAACAGAGATCCAACAGCCAGCAAGCATGCTTTTAGGACAAAGAAAAGCTTTTCAGTTTTAAAAGTTTTTGTAGCCATTACCAGCTTTCTTTTCTTGCTGCAGTGTATATATATGTATATAGAGTTAGTTAGTTAGTGTTCTGGGAAGATACCTACAGATCATAGCATACTTACCAGAGCACTACATACAATAACCAAGCTTTTCTTAATCCCATTTGTGCCCCATTAACTATTAATTACATGGTAATTTTGGACAAGTTTTCAAAGCCCAAAAGGAGGATTTGGCTGAGGGTCTCATCAAAGGGGACACCATTCGTTCATTTCCCGTATGGTTACTGAGAATCCGTCCTGCGCCAGGCCCTAGGCTGGGCAACAGGGAGGTAACCCAGCCAGAACTAACCCCTGACACGGCCGGGGGAGGGAGGACAGGCAGTTCTAGGAGTAGGGGGCCTGGAGCCAACGTAGGGAGGTTAGAATGGCTGACTGAAGGAAACAGTGGCTTGATTGAGACCTGTAGGATGAATTGGGCTCAGCCAGGCAAGAGTGGGCAAAGAATGTGCCAGGCCTGGAGCATGCAGTGAAATAAAAAGCATTTCTGTTTGACTGCAGTGTTGCAGGTGACAAGGGGACTGTGAGGGAGGAGGCCCCGCGGGCCAGCAGGAGCCAGGTTATGGAAGGTCTTAAACCATTGTGTAGTCTGGACCTTATCCAAGAGAATTTTTCACAATAAAGCCCATATTCCTTTAAATGGTATTGTAAATATCACGTCCTCCAAGAAGCCTTCCTTGGCACCCTGTGTAGGTCCCTTTACAGCTCTTGTCTCAGCTCATTTGTGCCTATATAACACATTTCAAATTGCGGCACTTTTATTTCTCAGCCCATGAGAGCAGGGTCTGTATCTGTACTATGCATCAATGCATGCCTCCTACTTGGCACCATGCCTGGCATATATTAGTATATCAGAACTCAATGAATGACTTGATTAAAAAAAACTGATCAGCTGACTCTGTGAATGATCCCTGGCCTCAAGAAGCTTATAATCCAGTGAAGGGGCAGCAGCTGATGAAATTATCCCAATGCATTAATACTGAATTTTCCAGGCCTGGAGTCACTCTATCCCTGTGCCCATGATGGTTGCCAGCCTGCTGGCCGCCTAGGCTGCTGTGGGTTTTGCAGGCCACTCTGAGAAGCAGCCCTGAGGAGCCTGTTCCTTGGGAGCTTCAGTCACCTCACTGAGCATGTCACCTCTGCTCTAAGACAGAAAGCCAGGCCACTTGAATGACTCTCAGTACACTTCCAAAGTTCTTTTCTTTTCTTTTCTGCCCTGGGGTCTTTTCAAGGATAAACACCAGGGCTTTACTGCCTTCGAGATCTTACAGAACACTTAGGCATCAGCAACCATTGCCAAGAAGACAGCCCAGCAAACTCTAGAGCTGGGGCAAATGGAGGAGGTTACTCAGGGAAGCTTCCTGATGGGTGAGGGGGCCAGAGTGGTTTTCTGTTAGAAAGGTCTGTGGGTGGTCAGCTGGAAAAGATGGGATGAAGTGGGCTCGATGTGATCTGGGTCAAGGCTCAGAGGTGGGTTGGGCCAGTGCCTGCGAGAAGCTGAGGGCAGTGTGAGGGTACAAAGTCCCCCAAGAGACCCCTCCCCATGTTTCCTTGCAGTGACAGCCCGCACAGCGAGCCAGGGACCATTGATGAAGTGGACCATGATAACGGCACCGAGCCTCACACCAGTGACGAAGGTGAGTGAGGGGGAGTCAGGGCGAGGAGCTCACCTGGGGGCCTTCTCACGCTGTGTCCCCACCTGCCCGCTCATGCCTGTCCGCCTGCTGCACTGATCTGTGCAAACCCCACCCCCACCTTGCCAGCTTTGCCAGTCAGCACATCATTCTTGACAGCAGAGAGAAAGACCCAGAAAGACCTCCAGTTCACCACATCCCAGCATGGCTTGCCTTCCCTCCTTCTGTGTCCTGCCTGGCCTGAGTGCAAATTCTAAGTGACCAGGGTGTCCTGAGTGGAAAGCAGGCTCTGTCCGCTGCCCCTCCCCATGCTGGGCTCTGTTCTGCACCCAGCATGTGCTGGGATGTGGGGCACCCAATGAACCAGACATGGTCATCAAGGTGCTCCTGGTCTTATCACCTGGCAGCTGGAGAGCAGCTCCCCACCATGCAGGGTGATAATTCCAGACTACAGGAGTGACCGGTGCAGTGGGTTCCCTGAAGACAAGGCCAGACAGTGGTGACCCAGAAGAGTGTGTGCAGGTAGAGGGAGAAAGGCCGACCTGGGCTCTGAGCAACTCCTCAGACCTTCCACCGCTTCTAGATAAGGAAGTGGCATCAGACTTAACCTCTGGGGAGCGTGAACTGTGTAGCCGAGCAGTCTGGATGATTTGGGCCTGAGGCCAGCGTTTCCATTAGGCAGATCAGGCCCACTGCCCAGGACCCACAGTGCTGCTTTCAGGGCCCATGAGAATGTTCTAATTCATTTCAAACTAAATTTTAAAAACAATGTGAGCCTGGATTATTTTCATCTTTATGTCAGTGCAGTCATAAGATACAATTCTGATATTTTCTTAGTGGAGGAAGGGGCCCGGGCAAGCAAGGGTACCTCGGGCCTGAGACCCCAGTGCTGCCCTGAGCACTGAGCACAGTCCTCTTTTCTCCCTGTGATAGTTTCACTGTTCAAAAATCATTATTTACTAGTTTTCTTACTGGCCTTTGTGTTTCTCTTGGGGGCAGTCCCAGGCCCTGTTAGCCACCATTTGGGTCAGGAGAGCTGGGATGTACTCTGGTAAGTTTCCTGGGAGTTGGTGTAAGAGGCAAGACTCTTACATAGGTGGGTTTTCATATTCTAGTAGGGCTATTTCAGTTGCTAGTCACAGAGCCTTCAACTCAAACTGACGTAAGCATAAAAGGGATTTAGATCATACACTTGAAAATCCCAGGGTAGGCATGGCTTCAGGCACGGCTGGATCCAGGAGCTTAGTTGGCCTTGTCAGGGATGTGTCTCCACCTTGCTCTTCTGCTTCCCTGAGTCGACTTCATCCTCCGAGGGGATCTTCCTTTTGCGGTGGTCTCTGACAGTTCCAGGCTTTCATTGTCCTTTTACCCAAAAAGCTTCCTTTTCAAAATGATTCCAGTAGAGTTCCTTGGTTGGAGTCTCACTGCACTGCCTTGAGTCATGCAGCCGGGCAAGAATCCGTCACTGTGGCCTGAGAGGGAGCTGATGGGTTGGGCCTGGGTCGTAGGGCAGGAAAGTAAATCGGGGCATTATGTTCAGCTCTGCTAGAATTCTTAGTGATTAAAGCCACCCCGAGCTGAGAAAAATGTCCTGCAGAGCCTGCTTCAGGAGATATGAAGGCTGCCACCTTCTGTTTGCAGTGGGGTGCTCTTCTCTTTCCTCTTGTCCTCTCTTTCCTACCACCTCTCGTCCTCCTCCTCGCGCTGTCACTTTTAATAGCCCCCTTCTCATTCTCTCCATCTGTGGCTTTTTGACTCCTGCTTATGTGCATGTGTGCGTACATCTTGTTCTAGATCTTACTCTCAGGCTTTCTTCTTCCGCTTCTACTGGGGGAAAGCACCTCTTGTCCAACAAGATAGACTGATTTATCAGCACTGAGACCTGTCGGGGCTGCTGCTGGTGGAGGCAGATGTGTCTGTGGGGAGGCAGGTCAGGCGCCCCCTTGCAGTGTTCCTGGGGCCTCAGATCACTGTCAGTCAGCCTGCACCCGCTGTGTGGCCACCCCGTCTCCTCACTGCAAGGTGGCAGGTGCTGTGGGCACCAGGACCATGGAGAGGGATGGACAGAGAGCACAGGGGCTTGCTGCCTCAGGACCCCCCCGGGGAGGCTTCACCCCACCAGAGAGGAGCCTTCAGAGGAATTTGAACAAGAGTCTCATGATGTGATTTATGATTTTAAAAGATCCCTCCAGCTGCCGTGGGGAGAAATGACTCTACCAAGCAAGAATGAAGGCAAGGTGGCCAGGGAGAAGGACAGCGACGCCTGGACGGGCGAGGAGAGGGTGGCACTGGAGGTGGTGAGGCTGGTCAGATTCAGGGGACAATTTGACGGAAATGCGGATGAGTTAGCTTCTGTGGCCTGAGGGAGTGGGCAGATGGTTGTTCTGTTTCCTAAGATGGGGAAGATGAGGGGATGAAGCAAGTTTGGGGAGGGGTGTGAGGGAGATTTGGTAAGCTGTTCTATTTTAGGTGTGATGAACCCAAATGACAGACTTCCTAATAAATGGTAGCTGTTATCCCTGTTTCTACCCCACACGGTTGCACAGCGACATCTGCAAACACACGAGCTTTCTCTCAGCTTGCAGCTCAGCTCTGCTCCTCATCTTCTCTTCTTTTCTCCCCCTTACATTTTCCACTTCTCCTCACTCCCCCGCCCCCTACTCCAGTCTACCACCAGTGACTGCTGGAGCCAGTGGAGTTGAGCGAGTCTCTGCCCTGGGCAGTTCCTTCAGCAGTGCAAAGGGTGGGCTCAGAAGAAGCCCGTGGGGCCACTCCCAGGAGCACCCAGCCCTCGGGGTTCAGCTCTTGGCCTTGCAAACCCTCTGGCCTTTCTCTCTCTAAAGCCAGGCAGACACGTAGGTTAGTAGGTGCTGCTAACATAGGGATGGTGTGAGAGTCAAAGATGCAGCAGAGAGTACAGAGATCTCTCCATTTTACTGAGAAGGTGACTCTGAGTCAAGATCTGAGTTTATTTGACCCATTTAGCCGGTCTATCATTTTGCGTCAACTTTGTCAGAATAGCTTGCAAAGACACTTGTCAGGGAACCAGCTGGGGAAAGCTGGCTTAACTGTCTGACGCCTGCTCTCTACAGCAGGCTGTCCCAGGCACTGAGGACTGGGTTCACCCAAAGGCCACTGCATCTCACGGGGGCACCGGCCCAGTCTTTCTGAGCCAGCTACTCACAGAGAAGAGACCTAATGTGCGTGGGTGGGGTGGGGAATAACAGGGAGGGATGACTTCCATGCTGTCCATGGCCCTTAGGAGTCATTAACTCCGGTATTAATAATAACAACAACTGCATCTCATATGAAGCTAATTGTGTTCCAGGCACTGTTACAAGCTGTTCATGTGTAATAACTTGTTTAGTCCTATGACAACCCCATAAAGTGGGTGCTGTTCTTATCACTCCCATTTTACAGGTGAGAAAACTGAGACTTAGAAAACAGAACCAAATTGTCAAGGTCACCCAGGTAGAAACAAAAAAGTGGTAAAGCCAGATATTGTCGGCTTAGCTCCATGACGGACAGGTAGATGGCTGCATGGACAGGATCAAGATAATCCATGAGGACAAGAGAAGAGACTGTCCTGATGGATGCTCAGCACTGGGAAGATATCTGCAGGCTAGAGAGAGCAGGGGCCACCACTCTTTTGTTTATTAGCATTTAATAGATTTGTCTATTTATATAGGTACATGCATATATCTTCTTTTTATAGTATTAAACATCTTTGTGCTTGCCTTAAAATACAAGCACATTAACACTTATACATGACCAATTTTCTACGTAGCATTTCTACCCATTTGCATCTCTTAGGGTACAGGCTTTCAGTTCAGTTCAGTTCAGTCGCTCAGCTGTGTTTGACTCTTTGCGACCCCATGAATTGCAGCACGCCAGGCCTCCCTGTCCATCACCAACTCTCGGAGTTCACTCAGACTCACGTCTATCAAGTCGGTGATGCCATCCAGCCATCTCATCCTCTGTCATCCCCTTCTCCTCCTGCCCCCCATCCCTCCCAGCATCAGAGTCTTTTCCAGTGAGTCAACTCTTTGCATGAGGTGGCCAAAGTACTGTAGTTTCAGCTTTAGCATCATTCCTTCCAAAGAAATCCCAGGGTTGATCTCCTTCAGAATGGACTGGTTGGATCTCCTTGCAGTCCAAGGGACTCTCAAGAGTCTTCTCCAACACCACAGTTCAAAAGCATCAATTCTTTGGCACTCAGCCTTCTTCACAATCCAACTCTCACATCCATACCAAAGCCTTTGACTGTGTGGATCACAATAAACTGTGGAAAATTCTGAGAGAGATGGGAATACCAAACCACCTGACCTGCGTCTTGAGAAATCTGTATGCAGGTCAGGAAGCAACAGTCAGAACTGGACATGGAACAACAGACTGGTTCCAAACAGGAAAGGAGTACGTCCAGGCTGTATATTGTCACTCTGCTTATTTAACTTATATGAAGAGTACATCATGAGAAACGCTGGACTGGAAGAAACACAAGCTGGAATTAAGATTGCTGGGAGAAATATCAATAACCTCAGATATACAGATGATACCACCCTTATGGCAGCAAGTGAAGAGGAACTAAAAAGCCTCTTGATGAAAGTGAAAGAGGAGAGTGAAAAAGTTGGCTTAAAGCTCAACATTTAGAAAACAAAGATCATGGCATCCGGTGCCATCCCTTCGTGGGAAATAGATGGGGAAACAGTGGAAACAGTGTCAGACTTTATTTTTGGGGGCTCCAAAATCACTGCAGATGGTGATTGCAGCCATGAAATTAAAAGACGCTTACTCCTTGGAAGAAAAGTTATGACCAACCTAGATAGCATATTGAAAAGCAGAGACATTACTTTGCCGACTATGGTTCATCTAGTCAAGGCTGTGATTTTTCCAGTAGACAGGCTTTAACACAAGTTAAATAGATTGTAGGCATAAATAACTGTCCTGCTCCCCTGAAAGTCTCCTTCCCAAAGATCACTAGCTGCATGGTCTTGAGCAAACATTTAAATTCTCTGCAGCGCAGATTTCTTTGTCTGGTCCCACCCCATTAGCTAAAGCCATAGTTGTTTCTTTGTTGTTCCGTTGCTCAGTCGTGTCCAACTCTTTGCGACCCTATGGACTGCAGCATGTCAGGCATCCCTGTCCTTCACCATCTCCCAGAGCTTGCTCAAACTCATGTCCATTAGTAATTATATAATCATAATCACAAGAGCCGCTATAAGTTGAATACTTAATGTCTGTGCTATGCTGAGAACTTTCACATATTCTCTTTTCCTTAATATATTGAAGTCTTTCTTCTTATCTAGATATATTGATATATAACAGTTTTAATATAAGGTATATGGGATAATGATTTGATATAAATGATCACCACAATAAGTCAGGTTAACATCCATCACCACACATAGTCACATTTTGTTTTCTTGTGATGAGACCTTTTAAGATCTACTCTCTTAGTAGGTTTCAAATATACAACATAGTATTATTGACTATAGGCACCATGCTGAGTATTACATCCTGTGCCTTATTTAGCCCCTGGAGGCACGTGCCTTTTGATTCCCTTCACCCATTTCATCCACCTCTCACCTCTGGCAACTGCCAGTCTGGTCTCTGTATCAGTGAGTTCTGTTTGTTCCTGATTTTAGATTCCATAAGTAAGTGAAATCGTGCGGCGTTGTCGTCTTCTGTCTGACTTTTTTCACTCAGCATAATGCCCTCAGGGGCCATTTATGTTGCTGCAAATGGCAGGATTTCCATCTTTTTACGACTGAACAATTTTCCATTGTCTACATACACCGATCTTCTTTGTTCATCTGTCTACGGACCTTTCGGTTACTTCCGTATCTTGGCTATTGTAAACAGTGCTGCAGTGAACATGGGGGTCTGCACCGTATCTTCCCAAGTCAAATGTGCTCATTTCCGGTGGGTAAATACTCAGAAGTGCAGTTGCTGGATCACATGGTAGTTCTGATTTTCATTTTCTGAGGAGCCTCCGTAGTGTTTTCTGTCGTAGGCGCACTTGTGCACATTTCCACCAGCAGCGCACAGGTTCTCTTTTCTCTGCATTCTCACCAACTCTTGTTTGTTGTCTTTCTCATAACAGCCATTCTAACAGGTGTGAGCTGGTATCTCACTGTGGTTTTGATTTGCATTTTCCTGATGATTAACGGTGTTGAACATCTTGTCATATGCCTGTTGCCTGTCTATCTGTATGTCTTCTTTCATGCTTTATCGTTTAATCCTCTAAAGGCGACTGAGGTGTACAGAAATTATGTAATCTGCCTGAGGTCACACAAGCAAGAGGTGACAGCTGGGCAGTAGGAGCATTTCAAGGACAAGAACTGTGTTCTCACTGGTTAACCCGGGCAGGGCCTGTCACTGACCAGAGATTACAGCCCTGATGGGGAGATGTGTGTATGCAAAGAGCTATGCTTGACGTGTAGCCCCAGTAAGAATTCTCCCTCCCCCCAAATTAAGTTTGTGGCTGTGCATGTTAGCTCAGGCCGCCATCATGGACTGCCTCAGACTGAGTGGCTTAAACAGCAGACATGTGTTTCCTCACAGTTTGGGGGGCCAGAAGTCCACGGTCAGGGTGCCGTTTGGGTTGGGTTCTGCTGAAGCCTCTCTTCTTTGCTTGTAGACGGCTGCCTTCTCACTGAGTCCTCCCATGGCCTTTCCACTGTGCCCATGCAGAGACAGAAAGAGAGCTCTCTGCTGTCTCTTCCTCTTCTCAGAGGGACACCAGTTCTATCATATATCACTTAAGCTTAATTGCTTCCTAAACACCTCATCTCCAAATACCATTACCCTGGGAGTTAGGATTTGGGGGAAGACAGAGTTCAGTCTATAACAATGAGCTCTGGAGAGAAGCTTCTGGGAACCTTTAAAAATTATGTACAGCATTTTACATGGAAGAGAATCCACACACAACACCTGTTTGACCTCCTACAAGGTAAGAAGCACCAACAGTGTGATATGTGAACAAAGAGGGAAGGGGTTCATGGGAAAATGGAAACAGAGCTGGTATTTAAGGGACAGAAGAAAGAGAATTTTCTTCTATTATTTTTAAAATGTGAAAAGGGGCAGTGGAAAGGAAGGATGTAGTATTTCGACCCCACTTTCCATCTTGGGAAGTGAGGTGGCCTGCCTGAGGTCAGCATGGGGAGCAGATCTGAGCCTAGAGCCCAGTACCCTGAGCCCCAGCTTATGCTACCCTCACCAGGCATGCTGTCTGCACTGCCCCACGGAGCCAGGGCCCTCTGACTGAGGCTCCTGGGCTGCCTTCTGCTGTCCTCATGGATGTGCTTGCCCTTGCTTTCCTTCCAGAAGTGGAGCAGATCGAGGCCATCGCCAAGTTTGACTACGTGGGGCGGTCCCCGCGGGAGCTGTCCTTCAAGAAGGGAGCCTCACTGCTGCTGTACCACCGAGCCTCCGAGGACTGGTGGGAGGGTCGTCACAACGGCGTGGACGGGCTCATCCCACATCAGTACATAGTTGTACAGGACATGTGAGTGGGCGTTGGGACCTTCTGTGAAGTGTCAAGATGGATTAGTGATGTCTGGAAGGGGCACAGGAACAGCAGCTCTGGATTATATGCCAGCGATTTGCTCTCCCTGCTGTGACACACTTGGTCTTCTGTGAGAATGGATTATGTCTCAGCTCCCTTTGAATGGTGATTGATTTAACATATAAGCAAATTGTTCATACTTCACAGTCCACAGGGACAGTGTTTTGTGCTCTTGGCTTGCCATCCTGGCCCACCTGATAGCCTCCGGGGCATTTCTCACCCACTCTGGTTCTCAGTGTCCACTGGATCTTGCCATATACCTTCGCCCTTCAGGGCCTCCACTGTAACCCAGTGGCCATCCAACTGCCCTCTTAACTGCCCACTGTTTTCTGCCTTGAGATAGCTCTCCCAGGAGAGGGGCAGAAACAATCATCCTCTCATTTCCAGCTAAGAGGGTACTATTAAAAAAAAAAAAAAAAAAAGTTTAGGCCTTAAAAAAAAAAAGAAAAAAAGCTCTACATCCCAAACACCTAGCCCCAGCATCAGGCCCAGAAAGTAGACACCTTCCATTCTTGGAAAAGCTTTGACAGTTCCTGTGTACACTCCCTCTGAGTTCCAGTCCGGCTCAGGTTGAACTGATTTACCAGGCTGCAGGCTGGGCCTCAAGGGGAGGGGGCCAAAGGCATACATCTTGATGGCAAAGCAGACCATCTGGGGCCCGAGAAAAGTCCAGGTCAGGCAAACAACAGAAGAACCCTATGGAGCCCTCTGACGTCCCCAGGCCTCTGAGGACAAGGACAGGAAGGATAGAGGAAGGGAGAGGGCGTAGGGAGCAGTGGAAAGAGCACCCCAACAAACTCCAGCCCCTTCACATTTGTCCAAAGCCAGGGGCGGGGGAGGGATGGCAATGCCTTCCTCTTCCCTGGCTGAACCCCAAGCTGCTGCTCCCCGAGCCACATGAGACTCAGTGCGCAGGGCTTAGCTTGCAGGCCCACTCTCCCATGTTTCCTTCACACCCTCCGGCATTCAGCTTGTCCTAGCCCAGAGCAGCTTGGAGAGACCAGTTTAGTCGACGGGAGAGTGGTGCCCCAGAGCGCCTCCTGCTGGGAAAGCGGCAGCGGCGCAACCACGAGCTGTGGGTGTGGATCCAGCCCCTCAGGTCTCAATACATCCGGGTTGTTGGGAGCGAAGCTCTCCCAGCTCACATCTGTCTTTCTCCCCAGGGACGACGCCTTCTCTGACAGCCTGAGCCAAAAGGCCGACAGCGAGGCCAGCAGTGGGCCGCTGCTGGACGACAAGGCCTCCTCCAAAAACGACCTGCAGTCCCCCACCGAGCACATCTCGGATTACGGCTTTGGAGGGGTGATGGGCCGGTAGGAAACTCGGGTTCTTTCCTGCTCGTGCAGTGCCCATTCGGGCCTGATTCGGGAGAAGGAAGGGCAAGGGAGGGACAGAGGGAGGCTGTCGTGGCCCGTTGTTTCCCATAGGATGTGACGCTGGGCACGCCTGCTGGGCTGGCTGGAACTGGCCTCGAATGGCAGGTAGAAAAGCGATCCAGCTTGGGACAAAGGAGGAGAAAGAGGAAAGACTTATACAGGCAACCAGTCCTTTTACTTAAAATACTAATAACATGGGGGAGGGAGAATTACAAATTGGCAAGTACTTTTCCTCTCTCTCCAGTCCTCTCCGCCTCCCCACTTTCTGTTGAAAACCTAAGTTGTTTTATTTTAAAATGTAAAGCTGTCTTACTCGCTGAAGCGAACCACGTAAGTAGAAGTCTCACACACATTGCGTAGGGGGGGGGGGGGAATTGACACTCGGCTCCACCCACATATTTGGTGGGAGTGTGTTTGCCAATTTCATCACTCCCGTGTGGGCAGGACTGGCATATGACCTTGCTGCCAGGTAAGGAGATGGGCTCCTCACTGTGTCTACAGGTAGAGTCCAAGGCACTTGTTGGTTTAAAAAAAAAAAAAAACGATAAGGAAAAGAGGAGAAAAGAAAAGCTGGCAGTTTCTCACTGCTTTCTTAATCAGATTATCAAAATGTCATAGTCTCTGTTTTCGATGGAGAGGTCATGGGATCAGCCCACACGCTGGGTGCTTGCAGACAGAGCCAGAGAAATCAGCTGCAATAGGAACCTAGGTTTATGAATTTATTTCAGCAGAGGTCCCAGTACCTCTCTTCAGTGAACTCTGTTCAGTTCAGTGTGTCGATAATCAGCAGATAGAATCAGGGGAAGTGTATGGTTGGGGTAGGTGGATGACAGAGTTGAGGTCCCTTGACATCGAGGGGGGCCGCACCTTCTCCTGCCTCAGTTTCCCTCTCCCTCTATCCTCCCTTGTCTGCCTTCCTCTTCTCCTTTCTTTGCCAGTACTCTTCCACTCCAACAGCAATGCTGTGGTCCTGTTGGGGTGAGCACAGGCAATGCTTAGCTTGGCTGGTGGCACAGGGTGTAAAGCACTGCTGACTGCATTGAGCTTGGTCCCCGTCACAACCCATCCCCGCACTCTGTCCCTCCTCCGCACCCCACACCCCTCCCAGCCTTCCTCTCCTCACCGTGCCTTCAGGTCTTTGCTGACCTCCCTAGGCTGGAGCAGAATCCCCGGTGGGTAGAACTGCTTCAGAGTGGTCCCCCACCCACTGAACCTCCCTTGAAGCTGGGTGAGGAATATTAGACCCATTTAACGGATGAATAAAGAGGGTCTGAAAGAAGTCGCTGCAAAGTCAGTGACAGAGACAGGACAAGAGTCTGCCTTCCAGATAGATACTTTAGGGCTCTTTTCTCTCTGCCACAGCCTCCCTGAAGGGTGAAAGGTATCCAAATGTGTAAAAGGCATTCCAGTGATACAGGTTTTTCTCTTAATGATTGGAAATGTTCAAGGTCTGGAAAAGCCTCATGGAAAACAGCCCTTTTGGGGGGATTGGGGGACAGTGACAACACTGGGCTGTGTTGAGTTCCCAGGGGCCCTACTGTGCTTGTAGGGAGCTGGTGACTTGTGGTACAGTCAAGCCTCAATGCCTCAAACCAATCAGAAGCCCTCTGGAATCATGGAGACATCTAAACCGCTTAAAAACATATCATGAACCCAACTAACCATGAGCAAAGTGTTCCCAGGTTGCAATCCTCCTGGCTCTGACTTAACATATAGACGAGATTCGCTGTGTAATTAGCACCACCGACTGCAGCTTAGAAGCAGAAGGCCTGATTCCTTCGTGTGTGCAGGTTAAACTTGCGGGCCTGAGTTCTGTTTTCAGACAGTTCTTCACTGCAGAATTGCCAAGTCTGGCTGAATGAGGCTTTACTATACCCACTCCCTAGACTAGTGTGTAGCATGTCTGGACTCTGGGGGATTTGCTGACCCATGTGACACCGGCCAGGGTTGACCTCTGCCCCATGCCCCTGCCCCCTGGCTCCTTTGCAGAGTGCGGTTACGATCTGACGGAGCAGCCATCCCCAGGCGCCGAAGCGGGGGCGACGCACACAGCCCGCCCCGGGGCCTGGGCCCCAGCATAGACACACCGCCCCGGGCCGCCGCCTGTCCCAGCAGCCCCCACAAAATCCCCCTCACCCGGGGAAGGATCGAGAGCCCCGAGAAGCGGAGGATGGCGACGTTCGGGAGCGCCGGCAGCATCAACTACCCCGAGAAGAAGGCGCTCTCCGAAGGGCACAGCATGCGGTCGACGTGCGGCTCCACCAGGCACAGCAGCCTGGGGGACCACAAGTCCCTGGAGGCCGAGGCCCTGGCAGAAGTAAGGGCCAGCAAGAAGCAGGCACACCAGCTGACACCCCCAGAGGAGTAGGGGTGGGCCCCTGCAGACTGGGAAGTCACTTTGCCCTTCACGCCAGGTCAGGCTGAGCTAGGACACAGGATAGATAGTGAGCTGGCTTCCTGTCCCCCTGCTGGCCTCCCCCTGGGAGCGGAAGCTAGATGGGAATAGCTCCTGGCTAGGTCTCCTGTGTCAAGGCTGTGTCAAGGCCCCAGTGTCTAGGCTGGAGGTGGGATTCCCAGATAGGGGTTGTGGCAGTGGCAGGTGTCTCCATAAGATGGCAAGATTGTGCTAGTCATGTTTTCATTTGTTCATCTTTTCGTTCATTCCCTGATTCATTTGTTCATTTATTTATTGATGAATACTGATGGAGCATCTGTTGTGCTCAATCACTGGCTGGCACTGAGAAAGTAATAATGACCTAAAGTGGACCCAGGTCCTGCCCACGTGGAGCTTAGGGTTTAGAGAAGAGAGGGATGGCAACCACCAACACACACAGCTGTAAAAATGGCAGCTGGGTCAGGAGTCTTGAAGGAGTGGAACTCTGTGTTCCGAGAGCCTAAAATGTGTGGATTGCTTATAGGCAGTGAGAGATGTCTCTGGGCGGGGGACAGTACCAAGATCCAAAGGGTAGGCAGGACAAAATAGCTGAAGCTGGAAGCAGAAAATGTTCCATGCTCCTCCAAAGTGCCTAGAGTTTTGTTTTGTTAGATAACTTCTTAAAAATTTGGATGAGAAACCTGTGTGATTTTTATACTTGCCAAAGAAAGCACACAAATTCATTTAAGAAATTGTTACCAAACAGTTTGTTTGACTTGTTTAATAATTTGCATAACTACTTCCATGTGCTTTTGACAGTTTTATCATAGTTCAAGTTTCCACTTTTCTCCCTGGACTTTGGCTGGCAGCCCATTATGAATCCCCTTCCCAATGTTTTCTCCCTGTTAAGAGGGACAATCAGAATCTTTGGGGCGTTGAGGATTCTATTGCGAAGAGCGGAATTGGGGACCTTGAAACACACATCCAAGGTGGGAAGGTCTCACTCAGGGCAAAGTGAAAAGTGGTCATTCCCTGCCCCCTGCCCCCCTGCCCCGCCACTGTCCCCACTTCCTGGCGCCTCTCTGCAGCTCCACTTTGAGATCATGGCATCACATCTCAGACTAACACCAGGCTTGTGCCTAAACACCTCAGCTGATCTTTTTCTGAGCTTGCTGTCTTTCTGGCCCACACTCTGCAAGGGTGGAGTGGTGGGGATGGTAGGGATGGTGGTAAAGGGGCGATAATTATATTTTACTTATTAGTTTTGCCTTTGGGTGCTGCTGGAGTAGAGCAGACTGAGCAGTGATATCAGTGGGGGACTTAATTTAAGCAGCCTGGGGCGTGGAAGGTGGCCATTTATCTCTGCAGGGGTGGGAGGTAGCAAAAGTGGGGACAGGACTGCCTTCTTTCCTGTCGTGCAGGACCCACCCCCCCACCACCACTAATCCTTGTGGATAAAGGCACAAACAGTGTCTTCTAAAAGTAGACAGTGTTGTGGGCAAAGGATGAAGTATCTTGGCAAAGCATATATGCTAATATTGTGTTTGGTGTTAAGTTGCTTCAGTCATGTCCCGTTCTTTGCGACCCTATGGACTCTAGCCTGCCAGGCTCCCCTGTCCATGGGATTCTCCAGGCAAGAATACTGGAGGGGGTTGCCATTTGCTTCTCCAGGGATCTTCCCGACCCAAGGATTGAACCCGTATCACTTTACATCTCCTGGATTGGCAGGCTGGTTCTTTATCACTAGTGCCACCTGGGACCTGTTAGCCAGTGGTCTCTTCACAAAGCAAAATGATAGGCTGGGATGGATTGGAGCCTGGTATGGGGGCCCAGCAGGCAAGAGCCACCTGTGGACGGGGAGGAAAGAAGCTAAAGGGAGACCTGGGTGGGGAAGAGGCTGGCCGGGAGACCTCCAGGCACCAGCCCTGTCAGTCTAACCACACTTTGCATTTTTTTTCCAGAGTTGCCCCAGGGCGGAAAAGCTAGTGTGTCTCAATAGTGATGTGGAGCCTGAAGTGGGGCCAGCATCTTCCATTACCAGCTCTAAGCACTGTCCCTCGTTGTCCCCTTGGTGGCCCAGCTCAGCCTGAGTGGAGGCATCCCTGGGAAACCCCACAGGAGCTGAGGACTCTGGCTGGGGGAGAGCAGAGGTCACACACATCACCACGTCAGCTGTCTCCTCTGTCTTCACTGCGAGTGGGGGCTTTCAGCTCAGGGACCAGGTGTGGTGCAGAGTGACTGAGCCTTGCCCGAGGTTGCCCAGTGGCAGTGGTAAAGCAGTCTTTCTCCTCCCCACCCCAGGCTCTGTATCCTGGCCCAGAGCTCCCGGGTTAAATGCTACAGTCTAGCTCCAGCGCCCCCTCCTGGAATGCTGAGCCCCAGGCCAACCCTCTGAGCTGTCAGAATCTCTGAGTGTCATTCAAACTGCTCTGACACTGATGAGCTCTTCAATGTCTCAGTATCCACAGGAACTGCATAGGCAGATGAGGATTTCTGTTGCCTTTCAATTTTTTTCATTTTTTTCTAAAAAAAAAAAAAACACCCCATTATAATAGAAGCAAGTAACAGTCCCATCACCCTGGGGTGAGCATTGTGAATGTTCTAATGTATCACCTCTGAACACTTTTCCTGTGGATGAAGGAGAGATATGAACAGATTTGTTAATGTCAGTGCTTAGGCACATGAACTTTGGAGTCAGACTGCTATGCTGCTAAGTAGTTGTGTGACCTTGGGCAAGTCTGAGTTTCCAGTTCCTTATGGGTGACGTGAGCATAATGGTAGTTCCTACCAGATAAGTATGAGGATTAAATGAATTATTAGGGAGGGGGCTTACACTGGTGCTCTGGTGTTACCTCCATATTATTTGGGAAGTACTATGTACCAGATGCCATGCCATGCTCTTCAAAGGGATCATATCATTTGGGGCTTCCCTAGTAGCTCAGGTGGTAAAGAATTCGCCTGCAGTACTAGAGATCTGGGTTCAATCCCTGGGTCAGGAAGATGCCCTGGAGAAGGGAATGGTTACCCACTCCAGTATTCTTGCCTAGAGAATCCCATGGACAGAGGAGCCTAGCAGGCTACAGCCCATGGGGCTGCAAAGAGTCGAACACTTACACTTTCAACAGTATGTACCAGGTGCCATGCCATGCTCTTCAAAGGGGCCATATCATTTCATACCCATCAACTCCCTGAGTTCAGTATTATACTTAACCTTCAAATGAGAATTCTGGGACGGAGAGAGGTACGGTAACTTGCCCAGGGTCACACAACAAGGAAGCCGCAGAGTCAGGATTTGAACACGTCTGTCTGACTGTGGAGCCTGCCTCTGCGAGATCTACAGTGCTCATATTGATTTTCCCTTATGGTTATGAGACACCCTGGGACTGATTCTCCTGCCCAGCCAGTGAGATTTGTGGGGAAGCCTCCCTAAGGAACCCACAAGTCGGACAGCACCCGGGAAGGGTCAGGCCCCAAGCTTCCAGCTCTGTGCCAACCAGAGCTCTCTTTGTCCCCAGGACATTGAGAAGACCATGAGTACGGCTCTGCACGAGCTTCGAGAGCTGGAGAGGCAAAACACGGTCAAGCAGGCGCCAGACGTGGTGCTGGACACCCTGGAGCCCCTGAAGAACCCGCCAGGCCCCATCAGCTCGGAACCGGCCAGCCCCCTGCACACCATCGTTATCCGCGACCCCGACGCCGCCATGCGCCGCAGCAGCAGCAGCTCCACCGAGATGATGACCACCTTCAAGCCAGCCCTGTCCGCCCGCTTGGCTGGCGCCCAGCTGCGCCCGCCCCCCATGCGGCCGGTGCGACCCGTGGTCCAGCATCGGTCCAGCAGCAGCAGCAGCTCGGGAGTAGGCAGCCCAGCCGTGACGCCCACCGAGAAGATGTTCCCCAACAGCTCGGCTGACAAGTCGGGCACCATGTGACCTGCGGGATGGCGGGCACTGCCCTGGCCCGCTGCGGCCCCGCCGTGGCTGAGGGCGGCCTCAGTGACTTCCGCGCCCTCCCAGGGCTCCTGGCTTTGTCGGGCAGGGACCAGAAGGTCAGCCTGGGAGCGGGTCTGTGCGGAGCTGAGTCCCAGGTCCGAGCCGCAGCGCGCCTTCAGTCACGTGGATCCCCCGCCTCCCTCCCTGGTACACACAGACACCCTAGCGAGCGGTGAGGAGCGGCACCCCGGCTGGAGCGATTCCCGAGATCACGGCCAGTGTTAAATGGCTTCGCCCGCATATCGTCACTGGAAAATTATTCCCTCGACATTCTCTCTACATGCATATATACGTGTATATGTATGCGTCTGCATATGTACACGTATGTATGAATGTATGTGTCTGTAGGTGTGTGTATATATATATATTTATGCATCTATATACATATACTAGATCTGGACACACATACAAAATGTATATAGGATCTCCTTTTTCTTTTTATGAAACTTAGATTTACCTCAGACCCATGCCACCAAACATCTCCCGCTGAGTTATTTGGTGGGATTTGCAGGGACTTTTCTGGGAGAATTTAAAGGCCCACAGTAACTGCGAATGAAGCAATATACCACTAACCTGCAGAAAAACAAAACCAGTCTCCCACTGTCTCCAGAAGTCGTGGCCTTCCAGAACAGTCTGCCCCTAAAGGAAGTGTGGGGCAGGCGACACCCTGGGCAGGCTGCTCCCACAGGTGGGGACCACTTCACAGAGCCCCCTCCCCATCCATGCCCCAGAGACCCTGCCTTTTCAGAGACCCTGCCTTTCCACCCGGAGGCCAAGACCAATTGCACCCCCAAAAGCATGGAGGACGTTGGCAAGAAGAGCCCTGACCTCAGCGGCCTGTGTTCGTTAGTAGAAGAGGGGATGGTGAGAGCCTGAGCCCCATCGTAGCACAGTATTATGTGTGGTTGGGAAAAAGGAAAAAAACAAAAAAACCAAACACAGTGGTGTGGAACACTTCAAAACCTAGAAACGCTGTAGGAACAATTCTGCGGTAACTGTAGAGGTTTAACTTATACCATTTTCAAAATATTTAATTTTTTCTTTTCCTCTTTCTACTAATTATACTGTGTCAGATTCTGGAACTAAACAGGCAAGGAGAGTTTGAGTCCCATCGTTTTTTAATTTGAAATCAGGCCGTGACGCGCTCTGGCTGGCGGCCTTTTGCATGAAGCACACTGGGCTGTAAGTACGCAGCTCAGACCAGGCCTGGGGAGGGAGTCCTTGTCACCTGCCATCCAAGAGAATGCTTCGGTGGAGTTTATGCAGTGAAATAGCTGCCTCCTCCTCCTTCCTTTCCCTTTCACCCACCTCCTCCAGCGCATTTAACACAATTGAAAATATGGGGAAAGAATGGGGGGGGGCGTGTCACCTCATTGAGCCTCAGTTTCCTGCTCCATAAAATGTGAGCAAGCAAACCATGCAACCTAGGAAGCTCTGTGCTGACACGGTTGCTCTTTTCATGGTCATCAGTAAGGTGAAAACCACCTAGCACCTTCCTCTTGAAACCTCCTAATGGCATTTGAGAAGTGGGCAGTGGAATTTTCGTACCAGCTTCATAAGAGTCGTGAAGCACAATCCTGCAGATAAGTCACCTCTTGACATTCCATCATTACCATGTCAGCCCACTGGATCAAGTTTTGCCCTCTCCTCTGGTCCCCAGAGAGGGAGTCATATGAAGCCACATTTACCTGGGTACGTGTAGGGATGGTGAGCCACACTGCCTTGCCTGAAGGACTGGCCTCGAGAGTAGGGAGGAATAAGAAGGGCTCAAAAAGAGAATGCCAGGGAGAGGCTAGTGATAAATTCGACCTTCTTTGTTTTGCCTAGAGTTGGAAATGGAAGAGCCTTAGATGGAGCTAGGAGCCCTCTGCCATTTAGCATATAAAGTAATCCCCCCTCCCCCTCCACTGCATTACAGCTTAGTGAAGGAAACAAGGCCTTAGGATGGCTATGACTTGCCCAAGATTTAATAGATGGCTGAGGGTGCAGCTGGGTCTGGCTCCTAAAGCCATTTATTTGCAAGGATTCTGTGACGTCCAGCCAGGACAAGAGACTTCTCATTTCTACCCCAGAGAGACTCCCAGACCTTAAATACAGTGGCCTCCTGTGCAAAGTATCCCATTCTCTGCCATGACTACCAGATGAAACATGAAAGTTTGAGTTGACAGATCTGTTGCCTGATATACATAACACCGGTCAGGTCATGTGGGTTTTCCTCTGAACTGACTAACTTCACCTTTCCTTACTGAATATAGGCCTGCCTTTCACCGAATTGACCTACCTGAAGGACAGGGCCTTTCTCTTTTCTTTAAGCACCTGTTTTTCAACTGGGAAGTGGCCGATGAGCTCACATTTAGGCAAACTCACACCCCACTCATCCAGCTCCAAATCTGAGCCTCGACGCAGAACCAAATGGAAAAATATTGCCCACCACCCCCCACCCATCTGGCACTCTGCATGTCTCAGGCCCCCTCCACACGCACCCAGGCCCGCCCACCGTCATGAGCATTGGCATTCTCTTCTGACTCCTGCCTGTGTTAGTCCACTATATATTGCTGTATTTGCTTAAATGCTGGAAAGTAACTGTTAAAATGTGAAACTGTAATTTTTAAAAAGGCTACAATGAAATTATAGCCAATGCCACTCACCAAATCTTTGCACCTAGTAGATAGATCAATGTAAAAAAACAAAAACCAGAAACCTAACTGTACAGTGAGTGTGGGGGAAATGTAGTAACCTAGTTAGTAGTCCTCAGTATAACCAATTGTACAAGGGGAAGTGGTGTTTACCTACCTGTCCATCACCATTACTGGAAGCTGTACTGATCAGTTCATTGATAACGGGCAATTTTTTTTTTGGTTTTGTTTTTTGTTTTGCTCTTCACAGAATGATTTCTTAACCTTCAATTTACCCTGAGGTCAAGCCTTTTGTCTTTCTGTGTTACCGGTGTTCAGTCTCTTTTAGGAATGAACCAGCAAGATGTTCATTTAAAACTGACCAAAGAACAAATTCATTCCTGGTCTAGTTTCCTGGGCCTGGGGCCCAGCCTCCGGCCGCTAAGGACCTTTCTTGGATAAAATTGAGAACGAGCCGTGCTTCCTACCCCACGCCCCCTCTCTCCCTTTAGTCCCCTTTCCTCTTAAAAGAGCTGCTCTGAACTGTGGGATTCTGTGAAAAATTCTTGCCTTTCCTTGTTTTCAGTGCTAACGATTTCTCACCTTGAAGCGCCTTTTGAACCCCGGACAGAGCGCACAACTGGAGGGAATTGTCAGCTTGGGAATTAGACTTGTGTGTGTGTGGGGGGTCTTTTCTCTGAGGTCACTGGGCCCTCAGGGGCAGGAGAGAAATGGATTCCCACCAGGTTCCTATCCCATGAAGAAATCTGAGTGGGAAGAGACGCAGGGAAGTGGAGCCATCCCTCGGCTGCCGGCCGGAACCAGCAGCTCAGTGATCTGCCTTATAAACACTCCCCAACTGGTTGGTGGTACCCATGTGGGGCCAGTGCGGGGAAGAGCCTGGCGCGGGGCTTGCTTCCCTTTTGGAGGCCCTCAGAGTGCCTTGTCGGGGGGGTTATTTCTTTCTCATTCAGGAGGCATGGATGCAGAGGACTTCCTGGGTCCTGGTCGTTACGCGGCGCTCAGTGCGTGGACGTGGCTGTTGGAAAACCACGAGGACTAATGTAATGGTTCTTCCTCTTAGTCTCTCTGTCCCTGACTTTTCACACTAGAGAAAATGCCTCATCCTCCCGAGAAACCCAGAAAGAAGACACGGCTGGCTCACGACTGTGGGGGGAGGGAAGGCTGCTGGGTTCAGGGAGGAGGGGTCAGGAGGAAAAGCTAGGAAGGGGTGAGCCGAGGTGTTGCTGAGATGATTTTCTGCTGTGCAGAGCTAGTGCTGATGTTTCATGTCAACTTCCCTGGTTCTCTGGGGTCCCCGCTCCTCTGAGCAGCTGCATAGAGAATTCCCCACATATCCAAAGCTGCTGGGGGAGCTGGGGGTGGGCGAGGGACTTTGCTGCCAGCTCGGGGTCCTCCTCGCCTCTCCGAAGTTGATCTGCCAGCGTCCTGCTGTCTCATCCTTTGGGACTGCTCCTTCCTGATGCCTCCTCTCCATGTGAACTGTCCGAGGCAAACGACGACCTTGAACCAGAACGGCCAGGGTGCACTTTACTTTCCTTGGAAGGAAGTAGCTTCTGGCCAGGGTTTCTGCTCAGGCTCTAGTCCCCGGCAGTGTGACTGTTTACATGGTTTGGCAATAGGTTCGGTTCTGATTGCTTCAGAGTGGCTGGTCTATTTAGTTTCCTTTGGTTTCCTTCCTCCCCATACTGTCAGGAAAATCAAACTGAAACCACCCTAGGAAATTGCTGGTTGCCTGTCCCCATGTGGTGATAAGTGTTGCCCTCTCCCGGACATCGTTTCTCTCCCTTACAACCCAGCGCCCGTGCCGTAGAGTGTCTGACTGGATCCTCTGTTGCGTATTCTCATGGTGCCTGCTGGTTTGACGTGGAGCTACCCTGTGAAATAAAACAGCTTAACTTTTCCCAAATGTACTCTGGTGGCTTTTTGGAAGGGTGAAGTGGCCCGTTGGGGATGGGGAGGGGACAGGTGTTCCTACCTTCCAGTTCGTGGTCTGTGTGCTTCCAACCAGGAAGCATCCCTGAAGTAGCCCTTAGCTCAGACCCAACAGGGTGAAGGCCAAGGTCCAAGGAAGGCTGCGTCTGCTGCAGAGCTAACTGGAAGAGGTAAGCGAGGGGTGCCTGCTGGGAACTGTCAGAGTAGAGGCAAGTAGGAGAGGGAGCTGCCATCTGCAGAGAGGCCTTCCAGAGTTTATGACAAATCACCAGAGGCCACAGGATACTACTTCCAGCGTGAACATACGTAGCATTGTAGCATCTGTTGTCTACACACGTGATACAGCCCCTGGACTTTTTTATGTGTGTGTGAAGTGTCCGTTGATCACTTATATCTGCCCTGTGCATGTGTGCTAAGTTGCTTCAGTGGTGTCTGACTCTTTGTAACGCTATGGACTGTAGACCCCCAGGCTCCTCTGTCCATGGGTTTCTCTAGGCAAGAATACTGGAGTTGGTTGCCATGCCCTCCTCCAGGGGATCTTCCTGACCCAGGGATCAAAACTGCATCTCTTAGTCTCCTGTATTGGCAGGCTGGTTTTTTACCACTAGGGTCACCTGGGAGCAGTTTCTTGCCCAGGCACTAGATTAAGCCCTTTATGTGCACTTTCTCATCAAATTCTCAAAACCACCCTTGAAGGTAAGTAACTGGCTTCCCTGTTGGCTCAGCAGTAAAGAATCTGCCTGCAATGCAGGAGATGCAGGAGACAAGGGTTCAATCCCTGGTTCGGAAAGATACTATGGAGAAGGAAACGGCAACCCACTCTAGTATTCTTGCTTGGGAAATCCTATGGACAGACGAACCTGGTGGGCTTCAGTCCATAGGATTGCAAAGAGTTGGACACAATTTAGCGACTAAACAACAAACCCTTCTTAAACCCCATTCTGCAGAAGAGAAAACGGAGGCTCTGAGAGACTAAACAATTTGTCCAAGGTCAGACTAGGAAGTGAAGTTGCCGGGGTCCAGCCCCGGGTGGATCCAGGGAATTCGAAGGGTGGACGGCGTTGGCGAGGAAAGACTTGTTTATTTATTAATATAAGATTAGATTAAGAAACAATAGTGTAGTAGGAAAATTAAGTGGAGAAAGAGGGCTGAATAACTTGGATTACACGGAAGGCCAATAAAATCCCAGACAAGGAATTTGCACCATCTATGTTGGGCCACCGGCGCTCGCTTGAATATCTAAGGGTGCCTCGCCTTAGGCTCCCTTTCGCGCAGGTCTTAACAGCCAGGGCAAGTAAGTAGACTTGGCGAGCCTCCGCGCCCCAGATGGGAATTCAGCCTGAAGTTAAAGTAGAGAGGAAAAAGAGAGAGACACGGGGGAAACGAGTCCAGCGACTAGCTCCGGCCCCTATTGTTCAGAAGGCCTTTTATACTTTTGATAAAACATGGAGATCAATGGGTAACACAACGTCGTGCAGCGTTAGCAGTCCAGACTCTTATCAAAACCAGGCTTCTCTCTCTGCATACCTAATTGTACACACAAGTCTTAGGTGATTTACATCATCTTCTGGCTAAGAAGGGCCAATTAGCATTTTACAGCCTTTTTTCTGATAAGGGTTTGTTAACTAGAAGACTTATTTGTGTTGATCTTCCCAAGGTCTGGTGCCACTCTCAGAAAGCACTAAATAAAGTTACATTCTTACACAGCAAAGATACAGCAACTTATAACAAGTAGAGGGAGTACAGTGATTTACAGCAAAAGAGAAGCAATTAACTCAAAAGTCTAGTGTTGCTAACATCAAAACTACTATGCATCTTTTTCTACATCCTGCTTAAATTGAGTAACATCCTTCCAGGTGCCTAAAAGATAAAGAATATGGAGGCCTGGCAGCAGTCATTGAGTCAACAGTGAAAACCCTCTACCAATATAATTTTTAACTCTTTAGAAAAGGCTCTGTATCTTTAAGATGCTTTCAAGCTTTGTGCCTCTCGAGGTTGGGGGACTGTAAGCAGTTCACAAGCTGTAAGAGGTCCGGGGAACCTGTTAGGCAAGCTAGAGAGCAATCAGAGGGGGTTAACTGAAACATCCCTTTCAAATGCAGAAGACTAAAGCCCTGAGTTGACTTTTTCCACAGAATATTAGAAAAGTGGAAAAGCAGAGCAGATTCTTATTTTTGGGGGGTTGGATGCTCAGGAAATTCCAGGGGGAAAACCTGAGGTCTGATTAGCCTTGCCATCAGAGCTCTTGCCGCATGACCTTGTCACGGGTGGAATTCCTCACGCCGGCTCCCAGCATGAAGTGAAGTGAAGTTGCTCAGTTGTGTCCGACTCTTTTCGACCCCGTGGACTATAGCCCACCAGGCTCCCCCGTCCATGGGATTCTCCAAGCAAGAACACTGGAGTGGGTTGCCATTTCCTTCTCCAGGGGATCTTCCTGACCCAGGGGTTGGACCCAGGTCTCCTGCATTGCAGGCAGATGCTTCCAAGCAAGAACACTGGAGTGGGTTGCCATTTCCTGCTCCAGGGGATCTTCCTGACCCAGGGGTTGGACCCAGGTCTCCTGCATTGCAGGCAGACGCTTTACCCTTTTCCCTGGCCACCAGGGAAGCCCAGGAAGTGAAGGAGCCCTCATCTAAGCCCAGTCCATCTAACCCTGCAGCCTTATACATTCATTGTCCTGCCTGCCCTGGAGCAAGTTCATCATAGCAGGGTTAGCAGCAGACTCCCATGATTAAGGTAGTTCTCTGTGGGCGTAAGTCCAGGAAGTCTCCAGGGCCTTGCCTTTCCCATGAGCCCTCTGATCTTGACTTTGAAGAGAACAAGATCTTCTGCCAGCCTCAGGGAGTCCATCAGTAACCTCATAGCTACTCAACACTCCGTGGCGGCCTCTAGCTAATTCCAGGCTCTGACAGGGTGAAACCTGCTGAGGGGCTGGATTTGGGGTGCGTTCTGTAATCTGTTTACTGGCTCAAAGCAACCATGCTCACTTGAGAACCCCAAAGCAGAAGCCTCTCATTCATTCAGCAAGGATGTGGGAAGCACCTTTGTGTGAGCCTTGCCCCAAGCTGGCTGCTGGGGAAACAGATGAATGAGACCCATTTCCTACCCTAAGGTTGCTCACAGTCTAATTGCACAAGACCATCACTCCAGAATCCTGAAATCAACTTTGGCTCCTTATGACAGTGTTCAAAATGATGGCATCTCTGACCCACAGAGGCACAAAGAAAAGGCATGTTTTAGCTGCCTGATGGCTTTGCCAGCCAAAAAGCAGTCCATTGCTGGACTGCTTACTTCAGGGCATGTCCGTTTAGGATTCTGTGAATGACCAACTATCCAACCCAAACAGCCTTAAGGAATATATTGGCCCACACAGCTGGGAACTCCAGGCTAGATAGAACAAGGTCCAGGCACAGATGTTCGGAGCGTGGTGCTGTCTTCTAGCCACCATCCCTTCCTCTCAGGTGGGCTTTGCTGAGCTCTGCCTGTTAGCTTAAACAGAGCCTAGGGACTCTGATATCTCTCGACTGCCCGATGGCTACAGAAGCTCCCCCTGCCTGCACCTCCTCGTCTTCAACACAAGGAAAGTCTTAAGTTTAATTCACCTTAGTCAGAATTGCCCTGCAGGTCATCCCTGAAGCAGCTAGAGGTAAGCAAGCCCCAATGTCCAGGGTGGTGTCAACCCCACCCATACTTTCTATCTATCAGGAGATCCTGGGGGTTGTCCTCATACTCTAGACCGTGGTAAATAATAAATGGTCACTGAGTTGTAGGGTGATTAGTTTCGCAACAATAGCTAACTGATACACTAGAAAAATGCTCATGTAGATACATTCCAACTTTGCATTTAGCATTAGTACATAATAAAGCTAATACTCATCGGTCATATGCTGGATGTTCTTCCCAGAACACAGTGCAGAATACTTCCCATACTCCACCTCCCTGAACACCTAAGACCACCCACAGGGGTCATTTCTGTGAGCATCCCTATCTGACACATGAGGAGGGTCACGTGCAAGGGCTTTAAGTCCAGGATTCCATATCTGCTCTGCTCCCCTGACCCCCATCTCTAGGTAAACGCTTTGCCTCCCCACAGCACCCATGGCCTGAGAAGAGTACAGCCATCCCCATCCATGTGAATGAGGACTCTTTAAGGCCAGATCGCCTGGCCCTCCCCTCCTTACCAGCCAAGAAGCCTCAGGAAAGTTCTCTACAGTCCTGCCCCTGAGTTTCATCACCTCTAAAGCAGGGACAGTACCAGTACCTACTGCGGAGGCTTGTTGTCAGAAGTAGGTACGTTAGTACATAAGACGTGCTTGGGACAGTGCCTGGCACAGAGAAAACTCTCAATACATGTAACTGCTATAAAGATGATCTTTCCTTCTGGAGAGTCCTAATTCCAGTGCCCCAGGCCCAAAGCCAAATTTGTCCGTTTCCACAATGGGCCTTGGGGCCTTTGTGTAAGCTGACTGACTGCTTCTAGTGCAGGGCCCCAAATGAGAACATACATGTTTATAAAACATCTGTACCGAGCACTTCCTGTGTGCCACGCACCATTCTAAGCAACTCACATGGACGATCTCATTCTCCTCCCACAGAGAAACTATAGGGTGTTAACTATTATTAAGCCCCATCAGGTTCAGAGAAGTAGTTACTTTCTGCAGAGCACACAGTTGAAAAACGGTAAACATGAATACCTGTGGAAGAGGCCAACTCAAAACAACAGAGGTGGCTGGCTACCCCCTGGGCCCCCATCCCTGTCCCTCCAATATGCCCAGCCTAGGTATCCACTTCAGCAATGTCAAACACATAGACACCCATGTCTGTACGGACCCTTCCAGATTCCTGGTGGCCCCCAGATACACAGACACTACTTAGACGAGTGGCTGCAGGATGGCAGGATCAGGGCTGAATGTGATGCTTTGATGCTCAGAGGCCCAGCACAGGCCCCTTAGTGAACGCTCGATTAAATGCGAGGATCAGATGAAATAAATACTTGTGGAATACATGGGGTGATTTCGCCTCTGCATTTCCTCCTCAAAGCTTGGGCCCACATCCAGCTCAATACCCTACTGCCATCATGTGGCCATTTGTAAAATAGCAGGTGGGATCCATGGTCTCTGATCTAAGGCTATTTATTGGTCAAGAGCCCTGGTGATGATCACTTGAGCTTCTGATTGGCATCTGAAGGGAGGGAGTCTTGGGAGAACTAAACCCTCAGGATCTGACATCATCTCTGGGTAGACAGTGCCAGAACTATGTCGACTTGTAGGACACTCTACAGGGGTTGTAGAGGATTGCTTATTGTGAGGAAAACCCACACATTTGGTGACCAGAAGTGTACAAAGTGAAGTGTCCTGTGTGTCTAGTGAAGGAAACTCGGGGCAAGAGAGACGCAGTAGGGAGCAGTTGAGTGTTCCCCAAATAGTTCATCTAATTCAGTCTTGTAACTTGAGAGTTGGGTTTCAACGTTTGATTAGGTCCAGTTTCCCCCTTTCCGGGCAGCAACGCTTCCTGGAGGGTGTGTTCTCCACATCATGTCACATCGAGCGCTCTGTGCTGTTTGGCTCTCCCTTTCAGGATTGCTGAGGCGGGTCGGTAGGTCCAGGGGGGTTCACCCTCAGCCCTCCACTGTGGCCTGATCATTTGGAACCAAGTATCCCACCCCCCAAGAACCCCAATGGTCTTACAATGATTTTATAATTTTATTTCTTCTGCATTGATCAATTAGAATTCTCATCAACAAAGGCTAGTATTTGCTTAAAATACAGTTCATTCTGGAAGAGAAGAATAAATGCTTAATTCTTTCTCCTTATTTATCAACTTTAAGAGTAAGAAACCAGTACAATCCCTACCTCCATTGGCAGAAAATGAGGACTTTCTTTGTTTTTGCTGAGACCCATTATAAATTCCTGGATTTTAAAACAGTCAATGCATTCCAGTGAGTTACAGTCAATATTCTTTTTGTGGCTTAGGTCAGCAGGGGAAGCTTTAAGCTGGCTCCATTCATTTTGGGCAACTCTCTCATTTGGGCACAATAAGATTTCCCAGGCTCCTCTCCTATTCTGCCCCAGGTCTAAAATGAGCCACGTTTCCAAGGAGCCCTATTCTTCTTCATGGGGACAGTATTTAGGGACCCCCCAACCTGTGCACTAGTCAATGGTGGGGCTGAGACTTGAACTCAGGCAGTCTGACTTCAGAGCTGGTACTCTTAACCGCTCTGCCCTCTGGTTAACAATGGGTATTAATGATAATAATAGTCATATTTATTATATTACTCCTCCTGCCATAACCAGCCACTCACAATGTGTCAGATACCTTAGTAGGTGCCTCCCAACATTTAAAAAACATTTAAAGAACAAAATTATTCTAAAAGCCCTTGGACACAGGCATTATATTCTTATCTTACGAAAAAGGAAACTGAAGCTCTGAAAGGTAAGTGACCCATCCAAATCACCTGGTCAGTGGCAGAGCGTGGATGAAAACTGAGGTCTGTGTGACTCTGAATCTTGTTCCTTTAGTCAACAGAGAATTCTGTCCTGAGTGATTCCCAGCCTGCCTCCTTCCAGTGGTCCCTAGCTTTGCTGTGGGACTGTCTGTGTCCCAGAGTCTCCGGGCCAGGTGATCCACACATCCTCATTCGAGGCATGGCAGGGATCCTGGAGGAAGAATGGGGACAGAGAGGAGTGTGATGAAGAGAGACCCCAAAAAGGAAGGTGCAGAGAGGGCCAAGACCTCTCAAGATATAACCAGACCAGGCCCTGTATTTAGCTGGAAGATATTCCCCTGACTAAGGTTGTCAGATTTGGCAAATAAAACTACAAGGTGCTCAGTTAAATTTGAATTTCAGATACATAGTAAATAATTTTTTAGTCTAAGTATGTCACATGCCATGTTTAGGATCTACTTATATTTAAAAGGGTTTCCCTGACCTGATAGCTCAGTTGGTAAAGAACCTGCCTGCAATGCAGGAGACCCCAGTTCAATTCCTGGGTTGGGAAGATCTGCTGGAGAAGGGATAGGCTACCCACCCCAGTATTCTTGGGCTTCCCTGTGGCTCGGCTGGTAAAGAATCCACGTGCAATGTGGGAGACCTGGGTTCAATCCCTGGGTTGGGAAGATCTCCTCGAGGAGGGAAAGGCTACCCGCTCTAGTATTCTGGCCTAGAGAATTCCATGGACTGTATAGTCCATGGGGTCACAAAGAGTCGGACACGGTAGAGCCACTTTCACTTTCTGTACTTAATCTGGCAACCCTGTCCCGATCCTCACAATAGGAGAGTCTACTGAGCACTGACTTGAGTTTTTTGTACAGAACATTTTGTTTTTACTTCTGAATAAGGAATACTTTACTTTACTTCTGAATAAGGAATACTTAGATCATCTCTTTATTGATCTAATAGAAGGAGAATGTCTGTGGAACCAGCAGCTTGTTATAGGAGATTGACTCCCACGGGTAGGTAAATACCATGGGGGGAGGGAAGACAGATGCTTTTTTTTCCTGAACTCAAAGTGGCTTTCAGAACCTGCTTGTGGCCTCATGTGGACTTTCCTTCCCTGGGCTCAGAGGTGGGCTTGAGCTGGTGCTGTGGAAGAGGGTGGGAAGGGAACTGCTCAGCCAGGGAGGAGATTTATGGGAATGTGCACTTATTCCGGTGATTCACTCAGTCATTCAGTTTCACCAAGCAGCTGGTGGCAGGAACTCAGAGGTGAATGGCATTGGGTGCTGCCCTGGAGGCTCTTCAGAGCCGTGGGTGGATTTGGACCCCAAGGTTCAACAAGTGATGCCTGCTTTAAAATCTGTATTCATAGTTGAATGAAGAGTCTGACTCTTTGCGACCCCATGGACTGTAGCCTGCCAGGCTCTTCTGTCCATGGGATTCTCCAGGCAAGAATACTGGAGTGGGTAGCCATTCCCTTCTCCAGGGGATCTTCCCCACCCAGGGATTAAAGCTGGGCCTCCTGCATGGCAGGCAGTTTCTTTACCATCTGAGCCACCAGGGAAGCCCAGTTGAACGGGAAGCGTGCATTTCTTTCTCTGTCTTCTCTCTCCCCTTCCTTCCCCATTCCTTTTTTTCTTTTCTCATCTCCTCTCTATCCTTTTCTCACCTCCTCAGTGCTTTGCTACCTTAAACTGTGTAACCAACTAGTCCCATAAAGGAACAATTACTGATGCAGACTTGGGATCTGCTCTTGGTCTCATTTTCTTTATCTTCCCAAGCCTACCCTCTCTCCCTGCATCTAGAACTAGGCAGTGCATCCAAAGAAGCCTGGATCCAATGTATCCAGTGCATCCTGGAGTTCATTTACATTCCCTTTTCTGATTGGCTGACACAAACCCACTGCACCCCCTAACCTGCCACTGTCCATCTTCCTTTTGGAGCCCCACTAGGTCCAGCATCCTGGGTTTCTTAGATCTCTGCCCTGAGGCCTTGTCTGCTCAGTTATTCCTCCATAAAGTGTCAATGGGTGATCCCTTCTGCTCTGGTGCTAAAAGATCTAGATTCAAGATGAGAATGCCACTGATGAGCTGTGTGATCTTGAATGAGTCCTTTTGCCTCTCTGAGGCTCAGTTCCTATATCTATAAAAGGGGAATAATTCTTATGATGAGGGCCTTATGAGAATATTCTGTACTGATTAATAGAGATTCATAAGGTAGACTGGCCAAGTTAAGTCCTTCCTCTTCCACTTACTAGCGGAATTCCCTAAGTCAATTAACCTGTATATTTCCCTTTCCTCATTTGATTGGAGTGAGCCTGAAATAAGTCAATATGTGTAAAAACATCTAGAACAGTGCTTTGTATACAAGGGTCTCATAAGTGTCAGCTATTATTATAAAGGATATTAAAGTCCTCTGTCCAAATGCTGTTAATATCATTACTGCCTAGTGAGTCTTTGGGCATAGACTGGGAAAAATCATTAAGTACATCTCTGGCTCAATTAAATACAAACTCTGGTCAGAGTTTCTTATGAAGAGGGTCCAAAGTAGTGAAGCCTTAACCTCTCTGAGCCTCAGTGTCTTTGTCTTTAAAAAGGCAATGGCAGCCTCACTTCTGCCTACTTCAGAGGGAAGCTGTGACTGGCCAATGGTAAACACTTCAAAAAATGATTGCAAGAATGGATGCATGGACCACATGTGGTGGCAGTGGCAAGCCGCAGGGGTCTTCCTGAGCAATATAACCGTGCTGACTTGCTGCTCATGAGATCTCATGTGTGAGGCACACATCAGGCAGCCTATCCATGAGTGCTGAGTTGAGCAGACAGTCTGGGTGATGTGCTGGTCAGTGCTTCATGTTTGGATAACAAGCACTCATACTCACTTGGTGAGAGTATAAATGTATCGGTTCAGCCTTTTCGGAAAGTCATATGGTGCTCGCTATTGTAGTGTCAAAAGAGCACACAAGTTGACTCAGTAGTTCCATTTACAGGAAATTATCCCCAGATATTCTGGCTCAGGTATGCTAAGATTTATATAGATAATGTGTTCATTACAACTGTTTGTAATAATGAAAAACTGGCAACAACTTAAATGGTTGTCAGATGGGCATAGGTAAATAAATTGTGGTACATCTGCATTACGGACTACATAGCTAGCAAAAGGAATGAGGTATATCTATATGTATTAACATGGAGAAATTTCAGGATGTCTGTAGGTAAACAAACAAAAATTCAAGTTGACAGAGGTGTGCATTTAATATAATAACATTTGTGGCAAAAAAACCCACTGTATCTGTGTTTCTGCACAGGAAATATTTGGAAGGCTATGCTCCAAAGGTAAGATGTTAAATTAGGTTAACCATCCTATGTGAGAAAAGAACTCCTATTTTCAGTCCAGAGGCTCTATTTGTAGCCAGGTCAAAGACATTGTGTAACTCAAAGAAACTCTATTCACTTTTTCTGAGCCGAAGTTTTCTCCTGCGTAAACTAATAATGATAATACTCACCTCACAATGTTGTGATGGAGTGAGAAGGGACAGATCTTTATGGCAATCAGAGAGGGCGACCGAAATGAGGAGGCATGAGCCTAGACTTGGAAAGGTTTGACAAGGCCTGGATGCGGTTTGATTCTAGGCTGTCTTTTTCTAAAATTCAACAGGCATTCATTTAGTAAGCGTGTACTACAAAACCCGCCTGCGGGCTTTTTAACCGCATAGGTGCGCACAGAGCCGTTGCGGGAGCCTGGCGCTTGAGCAATAAGAGCAATAAGGGCGGGCTGCGCTCCGCCCACGTACTGCAACTCCCAGCATGCTCTGCAAACGCGTCGGGCGCGTCGCGGACTGATGACGTAGCCCGGTAGCGCGGGGAATTTCGAGTGGCTGAGGAGCGCAGGAGACCAGCGGGTAGCGGACCCCCTCAGTTTCTTTAGAGGAGACCATGGACTCCCTGGTCGAGCCCCGGTGGCCTCCGGCCCTGGCAGTCATGAAGGTGAGTGCCTTGGGGAGGTCGGGGCCGTCTGGGCGACCGCGGGAGGCTAGCCCCACCTTGAGGGGAAAGAACCGGGCGCCAGCGGCCAGCTGGGCCAGGGTACTCTGCCCTGCCCCGCTGCTTGCCATCGCGTGACGCTGGGCCTGTTTCCTCCTCCGGCAAGTGCCGGGAACAGGCCTCGGTCACTGATGGTGAGCCGAGATTGGCCGTCGTGTGGAACGGGATACTCTGCGGTTCAGTCACAACAACAACAATGATCCTGAGAGAAACATTACTCCAAACAGTGGAAACAACAGTGCTCTAATCTAACAACAGAGCTCTAATCTTTTCTTAGAGCTCATGGCGTGTCAAGCATTATGTAAACTCTCCCAGTACTTTAGTGGAGAATCTCCCACAGTGACACCGGACAGAGTTTGGGTGGATCTTGCATCAAGAAACATTTATTTAATCACCTAGCAAAGCAGGTGTCTCCTTTACATTTTCTTTCATTTCTTTCTTTCTTTCTTTTTTTTTTTTTTTTACTTTATTTTACTTTACAATACTGTATTGGTTTTGCCATACATTGACATGAATCAGCCACGGGTGTACATGAGTTCCCAATCCTGAACCCCCCTCCCCCCTCCCACCCCATATCATCTCTCTGGGTCATCCCCGTGCACCAGCCCCAAGCATCCTGTATCCTGTATCGAACATAGACTGGCGATTCGTTTCTTACCTGATAGTATACATGTTTCAGTGCCATTCTCCCAAATCATCCCACCCTCTCCCTCTCCCACAGAGTCTAAAAGTCCGTTCTATACATCTGTGTCTCTTTTGCTGTCTCATTTCTTTTAATTACGCTCAAGAAGCCTAGTGCTAATTTGCGTTAAGTCCTCCCTAACTGTGTTCTAACTCTTAACTCTTGTGCATCACTTTCTCTCTCAAACAAATCTGGATTCTCACTTAGACCAGCCTTTCATTTTATTGAAGTCTTTTACTATTAAATAACATTCATTTTTGCTCCGTGGACAATAGTAGTGAGTCCTGGATTCGTACAGTGTTTGATCGAGAGCGAATACACTGTACTGTACTAGCTAAGAATCAGTTGCCTGGTTTTTCTCCTTGTTCTGTGATTATTTCAGTGTGACTGAGCAGGATCACATTCTCCTGTTGCTCCATTTTGTTAACTAGGAATTATGGTATCTGCCCCACTCACTCATAAGATGAGTTTGAGGATAAAGTGAAGGGACTTAGAAGAGGTTAATATCTGCTGTCCTCAGTATCATCTGAAGTGCCTGGTGACTTGAGATCTCCCCATAGTGAAAAGCTGACATCGTGGAAGGATTTTGGAAAGCTGTGGTTCTGCGTTTGTGGTGGCCTTGGCACCAATGTACAGTGGAGAAGAGCGTATATTGAGTTCCAGTGCTTCTGTGTTAAATTAGTTTCTGCCTCCTATTTAACTGTGTGGCCTTGATTCAGTTACTTAACTTCGCTGAGCCTGAATCTCTTCATCTATAAATTGGAGACAGAAATAGTTCATATAGTTGGTGAAATGAGTTGATGTATGTGGATGGGGATCCTGTTTGGTTTATTCGTGGTGCCTAACACAATGCCTGGCACATTGTGGACGCTCAAAAATTGTTTGCTTATCGACTGAAGGTTTTCTTGTTGTTTAGTCGCTAATTCGTATCTGACTCTTTTGTGACCCCATGAGCTACAGCCAGTCAGGCTCCTCTGTCCATGGGATTTCCCAGGCAAGAATATTGGAGTGGGTTGTTATTTCCTTCTCCAGGGGATTGTCCCAACCCAGGGATCGAGCCTGCGTCTCCTACATTGGCAGGTGAATTCTTTTACCACTGAGCCATCTGGAAAGACCATCTAGAAGGTAGTAAGCATTAAATTAATATATCTTTATTATTATTATCAACACATAATGTGTTATTTCTCCCCCTGCTTTTTATTTGTTGTCATAAAGATTATAAATTGAGTAAGGGAAGTGAAAGCTCTATAACTTGTAAAGCTGCCTGCTTTGTAGATTTAAGCATGTTTTATGTATTCCCACAAAACTTCCACAGTTTCCTTTAGTGGCAGGTTCCATGTCTCTGGGTTGGCTGTCGCACAGCAGCCTGAGTAGGATTCAGTACCAGAGAGTGTTCAGTGGTGTAACTGACTGAGCCCATATTAGAATCATGGAATCTGAAGTTTGGAAAGCCAGCCCTCCCCCACCCCCCACTATTCTAATTCCTTTTACAGTGTGTCCATCCATTTCTCTCCTGGTGTTTGCTTGAACTTCTCCAGGGACAAAGAATTAGCTGTTTCCAGAAGTAGCTCTATTTGGAGTTCTTTCTTATAATGAATAGAAATCAGACCCCAAATCCATAATTCCTAACTGAGGATCCATGGAAAAACTTTGGTGTTTGGAATTACTGGTATATTGTTTTCTGTATGTATTTTTTTTAAAAGAAGAGAATTCACAATTTTCATTTATTTTTCAAAGGGATCTGTGATCCAGAAAACTTAAGAACCATTGCTTGAATGATTCAGTCTTCTCACCTATTTTGTACTTCCCCCTTCTACTTTCTCTTAGGTTGAGGAAATCTTAGGGCATCCAATGAACTGGATGTTTGTACCGGAATGTTATAGCTCCTCGGATGTGGTTCACCTTCCATGGATCTTGCTCAGCACATCTGGCAGAACCACTCCTAGGAGTGGATGGCAATAGTGAAGGAAGCAAATAGACCAGGTACCAGGTCTTTGGCTTCTGGTTCTGCCTCTGCTCTTAACTGATTTTTAGCACAATCCTCTAGCGTTTTGCATCAGTGGTAGATTACCACCCAAAATAATTGTAGATTTGGGCATTTGAATGTTTATTTCCCTGCTTTAGTGTTCCAGAAATTTGTTTTTGACAGATTATAGATGTTTGTAGATAGTAGAACAAATTAAAATTTAGAGTGGGATAAAGGAGAAAAATGAAGTTATGTAGCATCCTACTATCCAGAGAGAATCACTGTTTAATGTTTTCTCTTATTGTCCTTCAGTTTTTCTCATGTCTGCTTATGCACACACATACCCACAATGTGTATATGTATTTAAAATTTGGAATCACCGTGGAGTCAACTTCTTGGATTTGACTCCATTTGTAATCTCTATAGGCTTCATCTGTAAAATTGGCATATGGATGCTATAGACCTCCTAAGATATTAAAATACATAGTTCTGTTGTTATGTATTATTGTTGTATATTTGTTCTTCAATTAATCTTTTTGTCTGTACGTTTAAATTTGGGCTTTCCAGGTGGTAAAGAATCCACCTGCCAAGCAGGAGAAGCATGTTCGATCCTTGGGTTGGGAAGATCCCTTGGAGAAAAAATGGCAACCCACTCCAGTATTCTTGTCTGGGAGATCCCATGGATAGAGGAGCCTGACGGGCTTCTGGAGTCACAAAGAATTGGACATGAATTAGCAACTAACAACAACTTTTAAATTTAGGTCACACACTCACATGTTTCAAAAAGTATGTGAAACAGTGGCTTGCCTGGTGATGGAGCAGTTAGGACTCCACCATGTAGTACCGTGCAGAAAGCACTGGACTGACAGGCAGCAGGGAAGCTGGAAGTTTAGTCCTGATTGGCTGATGTGCACTGTGTAGTAGCCTGCTCTAGATACATGTTGACTCATTTGTGAAGCAAGGGTTTTAATTGGATACTTTCTGATGTTTGTCTGTAGTATTCCCTGATTTGAGGACCTTTCACCCAGCAGTGACTGTAGGCCTGGGAGTGGGGTCTGAAGAGGAGAAGGCTTGGGATAGAAGCTGGAAACGCATGCAAGTGGAACAAGAAGAGAGTAGGCCTCTTTTTTTGTGAAGGGCTGGCAGTATGGAGTGGGAATCTGAATAAGTCATATGGAGGAGGTTTTTCTCTACCTTGCACTTTACATGGACTTAACTTTTAAATCGGAAAAGGAAATGGCACCCCACTCTAGTACTCTTACCTGGAAAATCCCATGGATGGAGGAGCCTGGTGGGCTATAGTCCATGGGGTTGCTAAGAGTCAGACATGACTGAACGACTTCACTTTCACTTTTCACTTTCATGCGTTGGAGAAGGAAATGACAACCCACTCCAGTGTTCTTGCTTAGAGAATCCCAGGGACGGGGGAGCCTAGTGGGCTGCCATCTATGGGGTCGCACAGAGTCGGACATGACTGAAGTGACCTAGCAGTAGCAGCAGCAGCAGCAACTTTTAAATTAATATATATGACACAGAAGTATTATTAACTTATTTTTTTAGGGGATGGAGAAAGAATTCTGTGGCAGATGTTCCAGGTGGCAGATGTTCCAATCTTGGTGGCTTTCTGATAGGTATATATAAATTTTTTTGTATTTCAGACAGTAGATGATTTGCTGCGGTGTGGAATTTGCTTTGAATATTTCAACATTGCAATGATGATTCCTCAGTGTTCACATAACTGTAAGTATGCATGGTTTCTCTGAGTTAGAAAAATGTGATTTTTACATAACGTAGTGTTAATTTGACACCGAAGATAAGTACACATATTTATTTACAACTTTAGCCCCTTTGTGTTGAAGTTTTGGAAGGTCTTTCCACTATCTCCCTCTTGGATACTTTAAGCCTTTTATAACATTTATGGGAATGAAGATTTTGATCACTATATATGGTTATTTGTCCAGCACTTTTTAGATTTTAAATTTCATAATTTTTGTTTTTGACAGGGTAAGAGATAGGTGGTTCAACCAACTAGTCCTTGGTGTAGAATTTTAAAGTTTAAAAACCTTGGTGGACAAGTTCTCCCACTGAAGAGTATTACAGACAGTTTTATCACTTAACTTGCTTTGTGATGGTGGAAAGACTCACATGTTGAAATGTGTCTGTACTTCTCTTTGTGAGTCTAGTATGTACGCATTTTTTTATGCTGTAGTTCGATGTATTTAGTACACAGAGGTGCACTTGTCCTGTTCAGTATCTGGCTGTCCAGTTTATGGCTTATCTAGGCTTATGATTTTCTTATTCTCTATCTTTGAGTTGGTTTGTGTTGGAAAGTTAAAAAAAAAAATTTAGGCTTAAAAATGGCTTTAGTGGGTAGCAGTAGCTTTGGTGGAAAAGTTTCCATAAAGAAGACTTATGGTAGCAACATGGGCTTGATAGAGAAGCTAAGCTTGACTTAGCTCTTCACTTACTAGGTGGGTGAGTTTGCAAATGCCTGTCATTTCTTCAAATGTGAAACTTCAGAGAGTAGTTCCTGCCTTAGGAGATGATTGGGAGAGTCAGATGTAGAGAGTCCAGGGTCTGGCACATTATAGGGCCTTAATAAGTCTTAGTTTCCTTCTAGGGTAGATTCGTATTAGGAACCAACAGAAGTTTTTGGGGATTGTTTCTAAATCTGTGTTAAAATCTTCTTGATTTAGATATAATTTACATGTAACAAAAGGCATCCATTTCAAGTGCGCAGTAAAGTGTACAAGTGTCAGTAAGTTTCTTTTTTTTTTTTAATTTTTATTATTACTTTATTTTACTTTACAATACTGTATTGGTTTTGCCATACATTGACATGAATCCGCTACGGGTATACATGAGTTCCCAAACATGAACCCCCTCCCACCTCCCACCCCATATCATCTCTCTGGATCATCCCCGTGCACCAGCCCCAAGCATCCTGTATCCTGTATTGAACATAATGTTTATACCATATGATGATTATGGTTAAGCTTGAACATTTCTGTCACTAGATAGAGTTCTTTCCATGTCAATCAGTATGGCCCCAGGGAATTTACGTGTGGATCTGTTTCTGGATTCTCCTCTGTTCTATTGTTCTTTATGTCTATATCCTTGTGCCAGAATTACACTGTCTTAATTATTGTAGCCTTTTTAGTAAGTCTTCAAGTCAGGTATTGTCACTACTCCTACTTTGTTTTTCTTTATCAACATTGTTTTGGTTCTTTTAGGATCTTTGCTTTTTGTATGCATTTTCATATAAATTTTAGAATCAGATTGTCAGTTTCTTTCCAAAAAAAAGCCTGCTGGGATGTTTAGTGTGAAGTGAAGTTGCTCAGTCGTGTCCGACTTTTTGTGACCCTGTGGACTGTAGCCTACCAGGCTCCTCTGTCCATGGAATTTTCCAAGCAAGAGTACTAGAATGGGTTGCCATTTCCTGATTGCACTAGATCTAGAGATCAATTTAAGGATAATTAACATGCGATTTATGGGGTCACAGAGTCGGACACAACTGAGCAACTGAACTGAACATCTTAACAGTGTTGTCCTCAATATATAATCTTTTGCTTCTTCTTATATCTGTGGTACTGCACAGCTTCTGGAACAGCAGCAAACTGTCCAGCTATCTTTTGTTCTTGGTGGCCCCCAGGCACCCATCAGCACTCTGAGTCAGCAAAGTAGAAGCAGTCCCTCAGGCAGTCTCTGGAGAAGCTGAGATACTGGTCGCATCCTTCTCTCTTCTCTTTCTTTCCAAAGGAGAAGCCACTGAGCTGTATGAGGCTCCATCTGTACTGTGGGTCCTCTGGAGCAGCGGCCCTGCTCTTTTCTCTTCTGATTAGTCTCCCAGCTTCTAGACTAAGTTTGTTCAGTACTATGGGTTAGGTGAGATAGAAACAAGTCTCTTAGGCAGCCTGCTGAAAAGTGGGAATGTTGGATGCATGTTCTTCCCTGAAGAGAAGCCGAGAGCTGGGAATTCCTCCTCTCTACTCCCAGGGGAGGAGTAGTGGTGAATGATTGAGTCCTCATCCAAACCTTTGTTCTCAGTGACTCAGACCTGGTTCTTTTTCTTATCAGTGCTTTGATTCAGGCATGGTAGAAACCAGTTCCTGGGGCATCCCCATGAAAAGTCTGAACATTTCATCTGTGATTCAGTCTTCTCTCTCTCCTTCCCCTGGGAAAAGCTAGGAGTTGTGAGTCTCTCTTTGATTATGTGGTGCTGAGCCAGGGATAGGAACTCTGGCAAGTGAGGGCCACATATTTCCTACCAGCTTTGATGTGGCTGATTTTGTGCTTGTCTTGGGGTATGTGAGCATCTGAACTGGTATCCGTATTTCTCATAAAGGGAGTTGGTTTCTTTCTTGCTGATTTGTGTTACCATGGGGAGAACAGTGGCTGGCTTCCTGTTCTGCCATCTTTCTGACATCACCCACTCGCTCTGGCTAATCTTCTCTCATACTAAGGTATGATGCTCTGGGGTGTCTACTCAACGCCCAAGTGTTTAATGAGGTTTCTCTAAAGGGGCTGCTAGAAATTTTATGAACTCTTGGCCCTTTGTAACCACTCCAGTTATGGTTCTTTCCCTGGAAGTTGATCTTTATCTAGCCTCATGGATCCCTGTATATGTGCAGATTTAAGTTTGGTCATAGAATTGAGTAGAGATGTATGCATGTTTCTGGAGGTCTTTACATATATGTAGCTTTCTTTTTGGTACACTGCTGTGTGAATTATAGCTGCGTGGGTTGCCCTGAACTCTGATCTTTGTTTTCTCAACTAGCAAGAGTGATGGGCTTTTGGCTTTCCTTCCTGTGCTATGGTCAAGAAATTGCCTATGTGGTCAAGAAATTGCCTATGGGCAGGTATCTTGAGCTGTGGTTGAACTTCTCTCATTTCTATAGTTGTCCAAAGTCTGAAAATAGAGAATTTTTTTTTCATATTTCCCCCCAGTATTTTAGTTGTTTGTAGAAGGAGAGTAACTTTGAATATTGGTTACTTTCTCTTGGACAGACATGGAAGTCTACTCTGTAGATTTTAATTATGTCATTTTAGGAAAGAAAGATGACTTTCTAAATTAGTTTCGTGAACCCTACTTAGCTGAAAAACTGGTCTTTACTTCTGTTCTCTTTTTTTCTTGTTTCTTTGTCACATACAGTTATCACTGATGTCATTCTTTATCCAAGAAGTCGGTGGAGAGTACTTCCAATAATGATAATTTATTTTATGAGTGGTTGTTTTTCATATTCTACCTGTCATGATTCAGTACACTTTTCTGCTAATCACCCATTGTCACAGGTTCCCTCAAGACTAAAAGTTGCTCTGGGTCTATGATTGTGTTAATGACACAAAGGCCCCCAGAGCGTAGTAGGAGCCAGACAGCTGTCGTGTTCTGCTGTCATCCTGGATTGACTGGAATTAGTGACCCAGAATCCTAGCCACTTTGCTGGTCCTTAAACATTTCAGGATTTGTCTTTTTAAATTCCTTTATTCTGTTTTCCTATGTTTAGCTTTTCCAGTATGGGTAACAAACACTACATTGCATATCTGCTGCCATTAAGGTTTGAGTGAGGTGCAGTGGCAGAATGTGGGGCAATTGATCCAAATTCGTGTTGTTAAAGAGTACTTTTGCGGGGAGAGGGCCTGGGCTTACTCCAATCCATAAAACACCATTAAGTGAGAAATGTTCTCGCTAATAGACTGATCTGCTCAAGTGCCTGTTTGCTTTGCAGTTGCACAGTTTTTCTGGCTTGATAGTGGGAGAGGCTCAAATATTTACTGCTAGATGAGATCATTCGCTTTTAGGTACTATTAAATTACCACTATTTTAGAGATGAACCAGCAGCCATTTTTCTTTTCTTTTTGTGAATTTTGACTCACTAAATTAATTGAGGCTTATATTGGAATAAAAAGCAATTTAATTTTACTAAAAAAAAAAAAAGAAATTTGAAGTGTTCCATTTATTGACGTTTGCTCAATTAGGAGGAATGTAATATTCTTTCAGACAAATAATCAGTGTTATTCTTTTTCATTCTTATGAGGCAGCATTGTGAAACAAGACGGGGAGAAGAGAGAGAGTTACATATACGGAAAGGACATGCAATTATACAGAACCACACTTACAGAAATGCTGCAGTGCTGGTCGTTGGTTGAAAGAATGTTATTCTCTTATCAGCTCACTGGTCACTTAACACTGGAATTGGAGGCAGAGGTCAGCTTTGAAAGGATCTCCTATTCCTTTCAAACTTGGAACTGGATTTTCTCTTTTTTAATTGGACACTTCAGAATTATTTTTGAGATGGTTTATTTTCTCATAAAATCCTTAAGATCACATGCCAAAGGTTTGGTTTAGGTTTTAGAAACTTGATTTTTATTGTCAGGATGCTATGCTCTTCTGATGCATAAAAGCCAGCAGATGGCTGTATCCTGTTGGAGATGAGAAATACCTCTTTCCCTGGGCTTGCTTGTTTCTTTGAAGCGACCCTGTATTTCATTGTTTTACTCTTCCCTCCTCCACCCTATACACATGGCTCACAGTTGAGCTTTGGGGTGGGGGTGGGGGGGGGTTGGGGTGGAAAAACACTTCACAGGTGATTTAAATAAAGCCGCCTAGGAATACATTGTTTGAAGGTCTTCAGCTGCTCTATTTTGAAATGTGGTTGCTCACTGGAGAATAAATTATGCTGGTCTGCAGTTCACCAGCACATATTTGGTAGTAGACCGGGAAGTTGAAAGTAAGCCAAGAGCTTCATCTACTTTAGACTAGTGTCTGGTCTCCATATTTCAGAAGAAAGCACATATCATATTATGCAGAAGAGGAAGAAGTGGCCTCATTTTACATACTCTAGTACGTGGAGGTACTGATTAGATACTTACTGATACTATATAGGTATATATAATAAGTATGTGTTATAAGCAGATTATAATATATTAAATAATTAGTTAGAAGTATGTTAAAAGCATGGACTCTGATACTTGCCTTTGCCACCTATTAACACCATGATCTTGGGCAAGTTGGCTAAGCTCTATGTTGTGTTTTCCTTCTTATTAAATGGGATTCAGAGCTGCTGTAATAATTGAAAGTGTTACTACATCTACCGTGCTTTAAACAGAGCACGCAGTAAGTGCACAATGTTATGTTAATGAAATTGCCAATATTTGTCTCTTTTCTTTTGACTTACCATAAAGTTTCTTATGGTTCATCCTAGTAACAAAAACTATTAATTTTTAAAAAATAATTGTTATTCAATCAGAATCACATACTATGGATGTGATTTATTGGTCACAGTTCATTGATTCAGTACGACTGGGAATAGAGCCTATTAGACTACTTCACTAAGGGGCGGGTGTGTGTGTGTTAGTCACTCAGTCATGTCAGACTTTTTGCAACTCCATGGACTGTAGCCCGCCAGGCTCACCTGTCCATGGGATTTTCGAGGCAAGAATACTGGAGTGGGTTGCCCTTCCCGTCTCCAGGGGATCTTCCCGACCCAGGGATTGAACCTGGGTGTGCCGCATTGCAAGCAGATTCTTTACTGCCTGAGCCACTATGGATCCCCTTCACTAAAGTGAATTTGTGCTATTAACACATTAGCTACTAGTACAGTACCATTCAATTTATCAGGCTTGGGGAGATAATTTTACACTGCCTTGGGTGTGAAGAATTGAGTTCATGCCAATTTCTACTTCAATTGTTAAAACTTAGTGCATTGTTCTTAATACACTGAATTATATGTAATTGCCTCACTGCTTTCCTTGAGGTCAAAAACCTTTTCTTATAACAGCTTTTGCTACAAGAGTATTTGTTAAATGCAGGATGAAGGACATTATTTACAGAGTTAGAATGTAGAAATCCCTAATTCGATAATCTGGTATATATTATTTCTTAACACATGTATAAATCTTGTTTCAAAATTTATATTTTAGAATGTTAGGCAGTGGAGATATCTGACCTGTTTATACAAAACTATCCTAGTTCTTACCTTATGTTTCCTTCATTTTACAGATGGAAGATACAGAGAGAGATACATGTTGCTTATAGAGTTGTGATGTGCTAGGGACTCTTGATTACTATTATTTGATATGTATCCCTTTCCTAAGAATGCTACTAAGTCGTATTTGCAACTGTGTATAGTTAAGAGTCCATGTACTAGAATTTTAAGATTATAATGATAGACCTTAGATGGTGGAAATATTCTAGGGCTTAAATCAACTTTTATTAGAAGCTGAAAGTGAAAGCGAAGTTGCTCAGTGGTGTCTGACTCTTTGTGATCCTGTGGACTGTAGCCCACCAGGCTCCTCCATCCGTGGAATTTTCTAGGGAGGGGTACTGGAGTGGGTTGCCATTCCCTTCTCCAGGGGATCTTCCTGACCCAGGGATCGAACCCGGTTCTCCCTCATTGCAAGTAGACACTTTACTGTCTGAGCCACCATGTAAATACGTTAGAAGTTCGGTTCCAATATTATTATACAGCTTAACTAACTCATTATGTTGCATTTGTGTTTTTGCAGACTGTTCTCTTTGTATAAGAAAATTTCTGTCCTATAAAACACAATGTCCGACTTGTTGTGTGGTGAGTTTTTTTCTTTTCATTTTTTCCTTTAAAGCTAACTGATTGGTACAGATATTTCTGCTTTATGTATACACATAAGCCATGGGAAGATGCATGGTTATTGAATTAAGCTATATCAAAAACATTTTCAGAAAAGACTTCTAAAATACATATGTGGAGAACTGGGGTTTGTTCAACTGTTCATTAAGATTTTTGATAACTTAAATTTTTTTAGGAAGAAAAAGCTAATTTTAAGATCAGGATATAGCACACTTTAAATTTATGAACTATGTTTTTTATGGCTCCTCATTTTTAAAGATTTCTCAACTTGGGTAGAAAATCTGATGGAAGGATCATTTATTTGCAAAGGATTGATATTTTAGTATTTGTGCAGCAGGCAAAGATTTAATTTAACTGGCCCCTTACCTCTTGCCCAAATCAGACCTTCAGGGAAAACACCAGAAAATTTGTTAAAGTTTCCAAAACATTCCATGTAGTTGAAATAGGTGAAAAGGTAGGTAAAAAGGGAAAGGAAATGGAGGTAGGAGTAAAGAACGAAAAAGAAGTCATAGAATCTGGTGGAAAGGACACTGGGGCTAAAGGGTTCAGTTCTAGTTTGGTAGGTTGTTGGTGTCAGGATGTCATTGAATTCGCTCTGCTTTCAAGTCTAATCTCTTTACAACAATGAGGGATGCTGCTGTCCTCAAGGTGGTGTCAACACAGATTAACTGTATGCAAAATATTCATACTGTTCATTATTCATGCTGGATAACTACTGGGTTTATTGTTTTCCTCTTGCATTCCTGAAAACCAGTCTTGTTTTTAAAGTCTCTTTGAGCACCTCAGGTTCCTCCTGCATTACTGCTTAAAAGAGCATCTCTGTTCTTTGAAGGAGAAATTTTGAGGGAAACAGTGCTGCCATTTTGAAGAAGGATTCTTGCTCATATTAGGTTTTATTTTAGGCAGTACAGAGTGCATATGTTTTTACCAGATGCTTTGGAGAGTTTTGAATCAGACTTCCAGTCAGCAGATAGTGATTCACTGTTTTAAAATTCCATATTAGTATGAGATAAATGAACTTTATTTTGAGGCTTTCCTGGAAGACTTAGTGGGATGGGGAGTCTCAGGAGGATGGGGCACACATTTTCAAAAATGAGATTATGACAAGTTAATTATTGTTGCTGACCTTTTTCCATCTGTTGTTTTTCTTTTCTAGACAGTTACAGAGCCGGACCTGAAAAATAACCGTGTTTTAGATGAACTGGTAAAAAGCTTGAATTTTGCACGGTATGATTTAATTTTGTGACTAATCCCTAACTGCTTTTGCCTTTGATATGTGTTCCTCCCTTTGCTCTTTGAGCTTTTGAGGATTAGGGAATGCAGTGTTGCATAATTAGGGGTAAAAGAAAGGATTCGACCACAGTTGTTAATCACATGTGAACAATCTGATCATAATAAGAGTCTCTTCTTTTACTTAACAGAAAGTCAAAAAACAAGTTAGAATGTAAATTTGGGCACTTACTTTTGAGTAGTTCAGAAATGCTTCAGCTTCATCTTTTGTTTTTTGTGCCCAGCATTAGAATCAGCCATGTTCCCAAGGAGCCCTGGTTCCTTTCACTGGGGAATGGTATTTAGAAATCAGGATCTGGATGGAGCTGGGAATGCTCATTACTACTGGGGTGTCATTGCTTCTAAACCCTCTCAGTGGGCAGAGCTGGGTGGCATATGCGTGTGTGTGTGTACACACATGTATGTTTTATGGTTTCTGGGCCTGTTATATATTAATCCACTAATTCTTACTCTGATTTGCTCAGCATGTATAAAATGATGTGGAATGTGAAATATGTAATTGCTGGTGCTTTATGATGTGTAGCTTTACTTCTTAACTGTCAAATGCTTGATGGTGTTTAGTGAATGGTCACCCAGAGGAATTTAAAAAGGCATGTTTTATCAGATGATATGTTGACTTACTTTTAGTTTTAATCATTCAAGCCAAGCAAGAAATTTTAGTAGAAATGTACTGTGTTTAGTTAATGGCTAGGTGGCTGCATACTTAAGTTCAGTGACTTCCAAGCTTGTTGGAATATTCTTAGAGGTACATTACATTGCTCTCAAAACTGTAGAGAAATTTCTTTCAATAGAATTGCGAGTTTTTTCATTGGTTTGCATCCTAAAGATGATCAGATTTACTCCTTTGAACTTGCCTAATGTGGCATTCTAGAAATTGACTGGCTGGTTATTTCCTTAAGCAAAATCATGAGAAGATGGTATACTTTCCTAGATTAAGACACTCTGAGATTCTCTGATGCTCATAATTAAAGTGATAGCCTTTCTCCTTTTTATTTATTTTTAGCTGTGCTGGGCTCCTTTTTATTTATTTTTAGCTGTGCTGGGCCTTCGTCGCTGCACAGGCTTCCTCTAGTTGTGGTGAGCGGGGCCTGCTCTCTAGTTGCAGTGCGTGGACTTCTCATCGTGATGGCTTCTCTTGTTGTGGAGCACTGGCTTCTTGGATGCACAGTCTTTAGTAGTTGTGGCATGTGAGCTTAATAGTTGCAGTTCCAGGACTCTAAGCACAGGCTTAATAGTTGTGGTGCGTGGGCTTAGTTGCTCCACAGCATGTGGGATCTTCCTGGACCAAGGATTGAACTCATGTCTCCTGCATTGGCAGTCAGATTCTTTACCACTGAGCCATCCAGGAAGTCCTGCTTTTCTTATTTCAAAGTCATTCATCGGTTAGATTTTGTGAGGTCAATGAGAAGAGATGGAGCTGTATATTTAGAAAGGAACTGATTGGGGATTAAAAAAGAAAAGGAATTGATGGACTGTTTGCTTTTTTCTCATATGGTAAAATTGTATCGCATGGCTTCTTTTTTTCCTCAGCTGATATTGAAAGCTTAACCTCCCTGCTAGGAAACAGGGAGTGTTACAAAGAATAGCGTCTGTTTTGAAAAGAAGTTATTGATATCTTTGGGTTCATAGATCTTTTGGTAACTTAAAGGAAGCCTTGGAATGATTGCAGTCTCTTCTCTCCTCCCTGAAGAAATAGGGTATTTAAGTATTCTTTATAGTGAGTTTGGTGAGGTAGGAAGCACTCTCTGTAGATTTGGGATGGGTTTTATCATTTGCTTCTCCGTCTGCCTTCTTGGAATTTCCTCATGGTGAACATTTCTTGGACATTTGTCATATCTAAAGTGCTATGGTACTTCATTTGTAAAATTAGTAGGGATAAAATTCAAGCTATTCAGTTTCATTACTTGTTTGAAATCTCGATTAAGATCAGTGAGGGAGGAAGTTTAATTTTATGAATAAAATCTAAGATATTTATAGTTTGTTGATTTTATTTCTTCCTCTCTTTCCCATCTGTCATTGCCATTTTATGATATTATGATTTTTGAAAATCTAATCTTCTAAACCAAATACCAGAAGAGTATTGGAAATAATTCCAGAGGTTTTTGGGAACAGGGCTGACATGCAGATCTTATATTTTCTTCTTTTACCTTTTATTTTCAAGGAACAAGTTTGTTCCCCGCTGTGATTCAGTTTTATTTAAAATAACATTCTTAAGAAAACATTTAGAATATATTTATTAGATTTTTAAATATAGATTTAGAATGTATTTATTTGGAAATTTATTTAGAATATTGGGTTGTCTAAGTGGGACTTTATTCTTGACCTAAGTAAGAAAATGTTGTTTTTGTATTTTTGCATAGCAGCCAGTCTGCATTTGTATTATAGTTTTTATAGCTTCAGCATGTAGAGCATCATTTATTGCTTTGGTTTATCCACTGTTGAGGTATGAATTTTTCTCCAGATGCTTATTTCAAGTTTAAAAATTTAAACAAAGAGGATGTACAATATCATTTCACCTTTCCTTATAGTATAGTTTAAAGCAGACTGGGTTTGGATTCAGGTAGAACTAGGTTTCCATCTTGATCCTACTTGATTTTTTTTAAAATTTTATTTTAACTGGAGGATAATTACAATATTGTGATGGGTGCTACCATACATCAGCACAGACTTCAGACCCTACTAGTTTTGATATGAGTGTGATCAAGATATTAAGCCTTTTTAGCTTCTTTTCCACATCTGAAAGATGGGAATACTATTGTGCACACTTTGAGGAATTGCTGTAAGGATTAGAAATGAAGAGATATATTAAAAGATACCCAGCATAGTACTGTATCTGAAACAGAGGAACCTAAGAAACTGTTCCTATCATTACTATCCTATGTATTTTATATATTTATATTGTATTGCTCTGATATATGTATGTGCACGCCCTGTGGAGCTGGTAAGAACTTGTGCTTGGTGGGCCTCTGCCTGTTTAACCAAATGGTCCCAGGTTGCATGTCCTGGGTTATAACAAGTATTTGCAGGGACTTTGACTAGTTACCAAAGTCCACGGACTTGATTGCATGGGTTTTATGACTGCCCATGTTTACCCAGAGACCTGTTTTCACTTTTGATTCTTAGCCACATTTTGAAAAGGTGAAGTTATTGTATAGTTAACTAACAGGCAAGATTTTCCTATATTTTATTGAGTCACAATTATTTTGAAAGTCCACAATTCATCCAGTTTGAATGTCAGTGATGAATGCTGTGAGGTGTTGTAATGCCAACTCAATTTAATATATAGGAGTAATGGAGATGGAAGGAAAGATTAGCAATTCAACTTTAAGTATCAGTTTTGGAATTAATATTTTCACACAGCTCGTTTATAAGTTATGTAAATTGCCATAAACAGTCTCATGGTTATAAATATCCATTAAACATTCATGGCTTCCAGATTTATGGCTGGAAGCCATGAATGGCTCCTCAGCTAGATCTCTTTCCAAAATATCAGCCTCATGTATCCAACTGCTTGTCTCACTTGCCTCTGCTTGGACCTCTTAAAACCAAAACTAAACTCTAATTCCATCTGCTGCCCCCACAAACCCCACTCCCAATCTGCTGCTGCATGGTCTTCCTTTTCTTAGTAAATGGCAGCTCCCTCCTTTAATTTGCTTAGGCCAAAAACCTTAAAGTCGTTCCTGACCCCTCTCTCTCACACTCACTCTTTTGTTTCATCAGTAAATCCCATTGGCTCTATCTTCGCTGTCGCTGCAGAATCTGACAACTTTCCCTCACTGTGCCAACATTATCCTCTCCCAGCCAGCGTCAGCCTCGGTACGATGCTAACTTCTTAGTGGCCTTCTTAACTCTTCTTTTGTCCTCTTTCAGTTCTTTTAAGGACAGAAACCTAAGTGATCCTTGAAAATAAAAAGTAGGTCATACTGCATGTTGTTCAGAGGTGGTTTCCTGTCTCGTTGAAGTAAAAACCCTGTTTGTCTCTGTGGGAGTCCTCCCAGCCCTACAGAGCAGGCTCCCTGACTTATTCACCTGCTTGTCTCCACTTGGGTCATTCTGCTCCAGTCACAGTGACCTCTCCCTGCTTCTCAAACATGGTGATCACACTCTGATCTTAGAGACTTTGTACTTAAAAAACGAAACAGTGTTTCCCTAGATGTTCACATCCTTGAATTCTCCACTTTCTTTGGACTCTGTTTTTCATAGGCATCTTCTCAGTGAGATCTTCTATGACCATCCTGTAAAGAGTATCATCCCCTCCTCATTGTCAGCTTCCTTTTTTTCCACCCTATAGTACTTTTTACCTATGTTGAGAGTGTCTATTCGCTGTTCCTTTACTATAGTAAAGTATACATATATATAAAGTATAGAAACTGTTTTGTTCTTTATGATATTTCCACTGCTGAAATAAGCAGGAACATGGAAAAGTTAATGAATTTTGACTTTAGCATGAGGCATAACGTTATTATTGCCATGGTGCAACTCTCTGCCACGTTATTTTTTTGGTATGTATTGAAGTAAGAGAGCAAATCGGAAGAGAAAGATGCATCTGAGTTCTCTCTAGTACAGACACTTTGCTGACAGGTGTATCCTTGTAGTAGCTTGGAAGTGATTTATCCGTGACAGTTTTATCCAGCAGTTGAATAGTGTGCCTTTTACTTTGTTATAATGAGATGAAAGCTTTTCTGAGAACCTTCTTTGAACCAAACCCAGATCCTAGAAGAGAAGGACTGGTAATGATTGCAGTTCTTTATTTTTACTTTATTTCTGTTTTGTCACAAAGATGTATTTTCTTTGTAGGAATGTTTTGAATTATATCTGAATCTCTTTAATATATAATACTACTCTTCAAGTTTCTGTTTGTTTCTTTGTTGGCTTTGATGAGTAGTCTTCTTCAAGGAATTTGTCCATTTCATCTAAAATTATAGCTTTATTGGTATGAAGTGTCTATAATATCCTCTTATTATCTTTGAATTTCTGTGGGGATTTTAGTGATATCTCCTTTTAATTCTTTGCTTTTGTGTTTTGTATTTTTACTCATTTTTCTTGCTTGTTCTTGCTAGGGCTTTCCTAATTTTGTTCATTTTTTCACAGAACCAGCTTTTGGCTTTACCAGTTTTTTTTTGTATGCTTACTTTTTCACTAGTATCTGTTATTGCTATCTTCTTTGGGTGTAATTTGCTGTTAATTTCCTAACCTTTTATATTGGAAATTTAGGACATTGATTTTCAGTTTTTCTATTAACTTATAAATTGTTCACTAATGACTGTTTTGGTGAACTCCAAAGCTGTTGTTCACTTCAGAATATTTTCTGATCTTCATTGTTGTTTGACTTAAGGAATTATTTAGAAGTGTGGTGCTTCATTTCTTAACATTTGGAGATTTTCTAGTTATTTTTTCATTATTGAGTTTTATGTGAATTCACAGTGGTCACAGAAGATATACTGAATTATTTCATTCCTTGTAAATTTCTTGAGATTTACTTTATGGCCCAGAACATGATCTATGCTAATGAATGTGCCCTGTATACTTGAGAATATTGTATATTCTCCATTGGTGAGATGTGATGTTTTTAATTTGTTAATTGTATCAATTTGGTTAATTGGATTGGTTCAGATCTTCTGTATTCTTACTGATTCTTGTCTGTTTTGTTAGAGTGATGTGTTTAAATGCATATGTGCTTTTATTTAAACCAACGATTATTGTGAATTGGCTATATCTCTCTTTAGTTCTGTCAATTTTTGCTTTATACATTTGAAGCTATGCTATGAAATGAATAAAGTTTATGAGTTTATGGCTTCTAATTAAATTGATCATTTTGTCAAAGTGAGATGCACCTCTTTCTCAGTGCTTTTGCCTTAACATCTATTTTGTCTGTTGTTGGTGTTGTCACATTGACTTTCTTTTGGTTTGTATTTATTTACGTGGTACATCTTTTCTCATCCTTTTTCCTCGAATCTTTCTGCATCTTTTAAAAATGGTTTCTTTTAAATAGTATATAGCTGCATTTTACTTTATTTTTTAATCTAGTCTGACAAGTTTTGTCTTTCAGTTGGAGTATGTATCATTGTATTTAATTGGTCACAGTAATATTTTTGCATTATTTAATTCCTCTTTTTTTACTGTCTTGAGTTATTTTACTTCCATGTATGTTATAAATTCCCTAAGACATCGCTAGTGTATTTTAAAAGTCAATAAATACTGTTGGGTCTAGCCACATATTTTCTTTTTCTGGAGCTGTTGATTCTTGTGGACACTTTATATGCGTCTGTCTATAATCATTTTCTCTATGCTCAATAACAGTTCTTGCAGTATTTCTTGTCTGCTGATGAAGAATTCTTACAGCTTTTGTTTGCTTGAGAATGTATTTTGCTTTCCTTCTGGAAGAATATTTTCAATAGGAATAGGATTCAGTTTGATTTTTTTACCTGTACTTTTAAGATGACATTCTGTTATCTTCTTTCTTCTATAGTCTTGTTGACAAGTCAGTGATATTTCTTACTGTTATTTCCTTAGAGCCATTGTTCTTAACTGGGAATGATTTTGCTTTCTTTTTACCTCTTTCTCCAGGAAACATTTGATAATGTCTGGACATGTTTTGGTTGTCCTAGTCTGAGGTTAGGGGTGTTATGCTATTGACATTTCTATAAGGCATGGAAAAGTCTCTATAGCAAAAAATTATTCGACTCAGTGTTGATAACGCCAAGGTTGAGGAACTGTGCCTTAGAGGTAGTATATCTTATTTTTCTCTGGTTGTTTAAAAGATTTTCTCTGTATTTTTTTCAGTAGTTTGGTTATGTTTGCCTAGATTTCATTTTCTTTGTTTATCCTTTTGGGATGGATTTTAATTCCCTCTTAGAGTATACGTTATTTTATTCATTTGCCTATTTTTTCTTTTTTCTTTAACATATTGGTCAGAGTTCTTTTGAAATTCTTCTAATGCTACTCAGATCACTTCTGGATCTGCTTCTAATGATTATTTTGTCTCTTAGTTAGTGGCTAATGTCTTCTTTGCATGCCTAGTAATTTTAAAATGTGTGTTGAATATTATGAATGAAATGTTATAGAGGCTGTGAATTGTCTTCCTTTGAAAGATGTTGAATTTTGTTCTGACAGGTTAAATTACTAGCTCTTCACTTATTCCGTCAAGCCCTGGTTTAATTTCTGTTGGATTTGCTCTGTTTCACTTTTGTTTCTATTTCTAGAGGAGGATCCTTCTTCTTAAGGTGTAGCCTTTGTGGGGTTTCAACTGAATGTCTAGAATCTTTACCAGAGTCTCTCGACTTTGGCTGGGTTCAGATTCCAACAGTTTCCCTGTACTGACCTTGAGAATCTTAGCCTCGTGACATCTGCTTCCTGTCAGGTCTTCTGTGACTTCGTCTTATGCTTCTGCAGCCCTGGAGATGATCAATAATTAAGGAACATTTCTCAGCAGATTTTTAGGGTATTTTGTGGCTGCTCCCTGCTCAGCACCCTGTGCCTCCAGTCCTAGCAACTTTTGTCCAGAGCTCTAATCTCTATTCCCTCTACCCAGAGAGATCTGTGGTCCCTGTTTTGACTTTAATACCCAACTCCCAGAGCATGCTTCCATGGGAAATTCTTGTGGAAATGTTGGATCACCTCAAGTTTCTCTTCTTTCTCAGGGAGAGTAGCCTTGTGTTGATTATAGATTATGCTTATAAATGGTTTTGTATGTTTTGTTGAAATTTTAAAGTTATTTGTGATTGGAGAGTAAGTCTCATACAAGCTATTCTCCATGGCCAGAAACTCAGGTCCCTTTGTTATCTTTTATAGACAGATTAACTGCTTTTAAAGTCAGATTTATTGCTTTGTATTTTATTCTAGAAGAAACACTGATTGCCATTATGCAGTAAGTTCTGTATTTCACAGAAACAAATGTTAATTGAGAAAACAGCTTATGTCAGTTAAGTTGTGTATATGTAAGCTGACATCTTTATTATCTGTTGTGTTTTCTGTGCTTCAAGGAATCGTCTGTTGCAGTTTGCCTTAGAGTCACCACCCATCTCTGCTGCTTCCTCCTCTTCAAAGAACCTGGCCACCAAAACAGACACTGCTGTAGCCTTCAGACATTCATTAAAACAAGGAAGCAAGTTAATGGAGAATTTCTTGATCAGAGAAAGTGGTGGTTCTACGTCAGAGTTGTTGATAAAAGAGAATGAAAGCAAATTAAGCCCTCAGAAAAAGCCGAGCTCTCCTGCGAAGACCAGAGGGACTCCTTCTGCAGAAAAGTCAGCTCCAGGTTTCTCAGAGTACAGTGTTCCTGAGACACCCTCTACATCAGCCTTGAAACAGGCTACTAAAGGTAGGAAATTATCTTCACATGTTTTATTTTCTTAGTGGAAACCTTCCTATCCCGCATGATATAATGAATAAGCAGGATTTTTGCGGGGAAAGGATGGGAAAGGGCAGACCTCGTAACAGCCTTGCACATGGATGGAGGCAGTGCTTCCAGATACGTTCTCTTTCTCCTCATAGAATAGGAATTCAGGCTGATGGCAGGAAAAAGTAAGCATTTTTAGTTAGTTTATGCTTCACATATGGCTTTGTGTTTTTCAGCTTTTCTCCCCCCTGCATCCTTCATGTCAGCTCCATTAAAATTGAAGAGCTCTTTTTATCTTATTATATCATCACTTGAATATTTCCAAGCTGTTTTGACTGGAATTTATATAGCCTTGGACAGTTTGACTGCTACCCTGCCTGTCCATCCTTGTTTCTCATCTCTTCCTCTCAAAAATCCTTCTGCTCTAGCCAAGCTGATCTCCCCTTTATTCCTTGAAAATGCTCAGGGATTAAAAACCTATAGCTTGTCACCTGTTTTTATAAACACAGCCTCACTGGAACACAGCCATGCCCATTTGTTTACCTGTTGTCTACAGCTGCTTTCACGCTAATGACTTAGTTTGTTGACTGGGTCAGAGACCATCTGGCCCCCAAAAGCCTGAATCTTTGCTACCTGAGCCTTGACTGAAAATGTCTGCCAACCCCATTCCGCCTTTCCAGACTCTGTAGGTCTAACCATTCTTCAGTTATGTTATATAGTATTGGTCTCTCACATCACTAAAGTGTGGTGGCACTTGTTTTCTGGACAGTTTACTTAGCTTTTTGATGACTAGGTCAACTTGTTTAACCTCTTGTTTCCATATCTTATTGCCAGTGAAGTTCAGAACACCTTTAGGCAGAAACTCTTGTCTTAGACATCTTTGGTATGCCAAAGATGCCACACAGTGCAGGGCTGTTGCTGCTGCTGCTGCTGCTGAGTCACTTCAGTCGTGTCCCACTCTGTGTGACCCCATAGACGGCAGGGCTGTTAGTGGTTACCAAACTCAGGTTGAAATTAATTCGTTAGTACTTGAGTGTTTACATTTCATATAGATACGTGAATTTTCACTTGTATTTCCTAGCATATTTTATCTTTGGTCAGTTTTTGATCAGTTGACAGTTTTTATTATAGTGTTTTTAAGTAGATAACATTTTTCCCTGAGCAGAACCTGAAATCTTGTAGTGAACCCATAGCATGTAAAGTAGATAAAATTTGCTTTGCTCCATTAAAGTGGAGATGGAGGGCCTCAACTCCCCGATATCCCTGCCTGTTATCCATGGTGGCCTCTAGGCCCTGAGGCACCTCCAAAGGTCCCTGAAGCTCTATCAGTTTCTGCTTTTTAATGCTACACTTATATAGGCATACCTTGAAGAAATTGTAGGTTTGGTTCTGCAATAGGACCGATACCACAATAAAGTGAGTCATTTGAACTTTCTTGTTTCCCGGTGTGTATAAATGTTATGTTTATGCTGTACTGTAGTCTGTTATGTATGCGGTAGCATTATTTCTAAAAAAAAGTACACACCTTAATTTAAAAATACTTTATTGCTTAAAAATGCTGACAGTCTTACTCTTCACCAGAGAAGGCAAGAGTAGGAGAAAGACAGTCTCTTCAGCAAGTGGTGTTGGGATAGCTGGACAGCCACATGTAAATCAGTGAAATTAGAACACACCCTCACACTGTACACAAGAGTAATTTCAAAATGTTTTGAAGACTATGAAACACAACACCATAAAACTCCTAGAAGAAAACGTAGATAAAATGTACTAGTTTTCTTAAGTCAATCTCCCAAGGCAGAAATAAAAGCAAAGATAACCACATGGGACCTAATCAAATTTATAAGCTTTTGCACAGCAAAGGAAATCATAAAGCAAATAGACAACCTGCAGACTAGGGGAAAATATTTCCAGGTGACGCAACCAATAAGAGCTTAATTTCCAACATATACAAACTGCTTATAAAACTCAATAATAAAAAACAAACAAGTGGATCAATAAATAGGCAGAAGAGCTAAATAGAAATTTCCCTGAAGAAGACATACAGATGGCCAGTAGGCACATGAAAAGATGTTCAAAATGGCTGATTACTCAGTTCAGTTCAGTCACTCAGTCGTGTCTGACTCTTTGGGACCCCATGGACTGCAGCGTGCCAGGCTTCCCTGTCCATCACCAACTCCCGGAGCTTGCTCAAATTCATGTCCAATGAGTCGGTGATGCCATCCAACCATCTCATCCTCTGTCATCCCCTTTTCCTGCCTTCAATCCTTCCCAGCATCAGGGTCTTTTCAAATGAGTCAGTTCTTTGCATCAGGTGGCCAAAGTATTGGAGTTTCAGCTTCAGCATCCATCCTTCCAATGAATATTTAAGGCTGATTTCCTTTAGGATGGACTGGTTGGATCTCCTTGCAGTCCAAGGGACTTTCATGAGCCTTCTTCAACACCACAGTTCAAAAGCATCAATTCTTTGGCACTCAGCTTTCTTTATAATCCAACTCTCACATCCATACATGACTACTGGAAAAACCATAGGTTTGACTCTATAGACCTTTGTTGACAAAGTAATGTCTCTGCTTTTGAATATGCTACCTAGGTTGGTCATAACTTTTCTTCTAAGGAGTAAGCGTCTTTTAATTTCATGGCTGCAGTTACCATCTGCAGTGATTTTGGAGCCCCCCAAAATAAAGTCAGCCACTGTTCCCACTGTTTCCCCATCTGTTTGCCATGAAGTGGTGGGACCAGATGCCATGATCTTAGTTTTCGTAATGTTGAGCTTTAAGGCAACTTTTTCACTCTTCTCTTTAAGTTTCATCAAGAGGTTCTTTAGCTCTTCTTCACTTTCTGCTGTAAGTATGGTGTCATCTGCATATCTGAGGTTATTGATATTTCTCCCGGCAATCTTGATTCCAGCTTGTGCTTCATCCAGTCCAGCATTTCTCATGATGTACTCTGGAAAAAAGTTAAATAAGCAGGGTGACAATATACAGCCTTGATGTACTCCTTTCCCAATTTCGAACCAGTCTGTTGTTCCATGTCCAGTTCTAACTGTTGCTTCTTGACCTGCATACAGATTTCCCAGGAGGCAGGTCAGGGGGTCCGGTATTCCCATCTCTTTAAGAATTTTCCACAGTTTGTTGTGATCCACATAGTCAAGGCTTTGGCATAGTCAATAAAGCAGAAGTAGAAGTTTTTCTGGTCTGTCTTGCTTTTTTTGATGATCCAACGGATGTTGGCAATTTGACCTCTGGTTCCTCTGCCTTTTCTAAATCCAGCTCGAACATCTGGAAATTGATGGCTCATGTACTGTTGAAGCCTTGCTTGGAGAATTTTGAGCATTACTTTGCTAGTATGTGAGATGAGTGCAATTGTGGGGTAGTTTGAGCATTCATTGGCATTGCCTTTCTTTGGGATTGGAATGAAAACTGACCTTTTCCAGTCCTGTGGCAACTGCTGAGTTTTCCAAATTTGCTGGCATATTGAGTGCAGCACTTTAACACCATCATCTTTTAGGACTTAGGGTTCTAGGCTGATTATTAGAGAAATACAAGTCAAAATTAGGATGAGGTACTACCTCACACCGATCAGAATGGCCATTGTTAAAAAGTCTACAAGTAACAAATGCTGGAAAGCGTGTGTGAAAAGGGAACCCTTCTACACTGTTGGTGGGAAGTAAATTGATGCAACTGCTATGGAAAACAGTATGGAGTTTCCGTAAACACAAAATAAAGAGTTGTCATATGATTCAGGAATCCTACTCCTGGACATGTATCTAGGGAAAACTCTTACTCAAGAATGTACATGCACCCCTATGTTCATATCAGCACTGTTGATAATAGCCATGACCATGGAAGACATGGAAGCAACTTAAATGTCCATTGACAGATAAATGGACAAGGAAGGTATAATACATGTATGCGGTGGAATATTACACAGCCATAAAAAAGAGTGAAATGTCATTTATAGCGACATAGTTGGACCTAGAGATTATCATACTAAGTAAAGTACATCAGAAAGAGACAAATGCCCTATAATATCATTTATGTGTGAAATCTAAAATACACACAAGTGAACTTATTTCTGAGACTCACAGATGTAGCAAACAAACATGGTTACCAAAAGGTGAAGGGAGTACGGTAGGGATAAATTAGGAGTTTGGGATTAGTAGATACAAACTCGGAGAAGGCAATGGCACTCCACTCCAGTACTCTTGCCTGGAAAATCCAATGGACAGAGGAGCCTGGTAGGTTGCAGTCCATGGGGTTGCTAAGGGTCAGACACGACTGAGCGACTTCCCTTTCACTTTTCACTTTCATGCATTGGAGAAGGAAATGGCAACTCACTCCAGTGTTCTTGCCTGGAGAATCCCAGGGATGGGGGAGCCTGGTGGGCTACCATCTGTGGGGTCACACAGAGTCAGACATGACTGAAGCGACGTAGCAGTAGCAGCAGATACAAACTATTCAATATAAAAAAGATAAACAATGAAGTCCTACTATGTAGCACAGAGAACTATATTCAATATCCTGTAACAAACCATAATGGAAAGTAACATTAAAAGGCATATGTGTGTATGTATATATATATATATACACACACACACACACACACACACACACACACACAACTGAATCACTGTGCTGTATACCAGAAACTGACAACACTGTAAATCAACTGTTCTTCAATTTAAAAAAAAAAATGTTGACCACCATCTGGCAATGCAGGGTTGCCACAAATCTTCAGTTTGTTAAAAATTTTAAAAATGCAGTATCTGCAAAGTGCAATAAAGTGAAGTACAATAAAATGAGGTATGCCTTTCATTACAAATGAGGGCTAAATGAACACATTTGTAGTCATTAATAATTTGAACAGTAGTTGGTCCAACCAGTTCATGTTTCTATCAGCTCTATATACCCTTCCCCAACTCTGCTCCTCTGACAAATATTTTTATCTTACTCAGGTTGTTATGACTGCTTCAGTGCTGTACATGAATGGTTCCTAAGACTTAGTATAAACTCAAGATTAGTTTTATAGCTTGGTCATGCCTTGGTACAAAAGATTTAACTAAAGCACTTTCTAATAAAAGTAATTCCAGACTTCTTTGAAATCTCTTCTTCTAGGCTAGGATTCTAATTATGTGATTTTCCACAATGTAGCCCTTGTAAGGGCTGTTCCACTTAAGCAGTCTGTTCCCCCCTGCTGCCCTGAGGTGTCTTGTTTTTCTCTTCTGCTTTTCTAAGTGCATGTTAAGGTTGGGTTTCATTTTTTAATGTTAGTTGTTGAAAGATACCTGGTTGTATTGTTTTTACTCTTTCTACAAATAATAAAATCTTTTTCTCTTTTTGAAAAATACAGTGGATTGTCCTGTTTGTGGGGTTAAAATTCCAGAAAATCATATTAATAAGCACTTGGACAGCTGTTTATCACGTGAAGAGAAGAAAGAAAGCCTCAGAAGGTAAGAAAGTGGAGCATGATTGTTGAGCCACATTAGTCACTTTAGCTTGTGCTTTTAAAAATATTAGCTGACTGTCCATTCTCTCTCCTTGTTCTTTCCACAACTCCCACCTTGCCAAATATAGTTAACTTTACTATATGCTAATAAATTTGACTTAATAAGAAATTTGATTTAGAATTCAGTTCTTTTTAGGCTTATTTTCTTCTTTTAGAATTTTAGAACTACCATAAAGCCCTTGGCCCGAGAAAGCAAGGCTAGACTCTGAATATAGAACACATCAAATGTTTTTTTGGTTCTTAAGAATCTTATAAGTTTAAATTAGTAAAATCTAACTTTTCAAAAATTCTGAATAATTACTGTATACACATGATATACTGTGTACTGCGGCTGCTGCTGCTAAGTCGCTTCAGTTGTGTCTGACTCTATGTGACCCCATAGACGGCAGCCCACCAGGCTCCCCTGTCCCTGGGATTCTCCAGGCAAGAACACTGAAGTGGGTTGCCATTTCCTTCTCCAATGCATGAAAGTGAAAAGTGAAAGTGAAGTCGCTCAGCCATGTCCAACTCTTAGCGACCCCATGGACTGCAGCCTACCAGGCTCCTCCGTCCGTGGATTTTTCAGGCAAGAGTACTGGAGTGGGGTGCCATTGTCTTCTCACATGACATTAAATAATATAGAAGGGTTTTTTTTTTAGAAAATACAGAATCATTTATTCTTTCAACAAATAATTATTAAGCACATAACCATGTACCAGGCTCTGTTAAGCATTGGTGAATGAAAATCAGATACTCTTCCCTTAATACCCATTTTTTCCTGGAAGGATGTAATCAGTAGGCTTGCATTTTGAAGGCAATGATTTTCCCTGGTGATTGTTAATGTGTAAGTTTGCAGTTGTATAGTTTGTCTGTGGGGCAGATTCAAAAGGGAATGTGTGAAATACAGTGTGTGTGTGTGTGTGTGTGTGTGTGTGTGTGTGTGTGCGCGCACGCACGCACGCGCGCATCTCTATGTGTATGTCCCCTGCCAACTACCCGGGTGAGATAATTTAAGTTGTCAACCCAGTATTTTTACCTAAGCTCACGCTACTTTGCCTCCCCTATATATCAAAATCACGATAGGTTATTAAACTTGATCATTATTGTTACACGTGTAAGTTAATCAAATTTTAATCAAAGTTACCTTGCAAGGTGTTATAGAATCTGTGATAATGAAGATAATAAGGCAGCTGAAGCCACAAATTAGATGAGTCTGATGCTGAAGGGAAGACGTGAGATGAGACGGCAGTTTGGGGAAGGAATAAGGAGCAAGATCAGGGAAGATTTTATTTTTTAGAATGGAAGTTATATAAGCCTTTAACTTCCTTCTTTATACTATCTCCAGGGAGAGGGCAGATGATACAAGGAGCAAGAGAGCAAAAGTCCAGTAATGAAGTGTATTTGACATGCAGAAAGAGCCTTTCTTCTGAAACAGGATGGAAAGAGGAGGGACTAGGTGATAATTCAGAGATCTGGGGAGGAGAGGGAGGAAATGGGAGAAATTAATGGGATGTGGGAATGAGCAGAATGATTGGTTCTCATGTCTGGTTTGTTTGGAAGAACTTGGAAGAGTATTTTCCAGAAACCATGCTGATAAGGTAGGACTGTTTTGTTGGGTTTTGTGTGTGTGTGTGTGTGTGTGTGTGATTAAAGGTAAAATAGTGTCGCTTGGATTTTATGAGTAAATCGACAGTGAATGCAGGTTCCGAGGGACAAACTCTTGCTGTTACAATTTACAAAAGCTGACATATAAAGCACAGCAGTGCTTTATTGATTTACAGTGAGGGGCACCAATTGACAGTTCTTACTTTGGTGTTTTTAAGCATGATAGTTAACCTTTTTCCTAGAACCTTGTTTTCAAGTGAAAATGGTGAACCATAACATATAGAACAGATAAAATTGGCCCTGCCCATTAAAGTGGAGATGGAGAATTGTGCTGTCCCCATCCCCCATTTCTCCCTGCATCCCTGTCTGATAGCCACTGTGGTCCTCAGCTCCTTGCGACAGATGTCTGTGAGGTCTTATAAGCACAGTACTTACCCCTAGTGGGTAAGTTTGTTGATGAGAATAGATTTTTAGGCTGCCTGGTTGAGATTTGGGATAAAGAAACTGGATCATTACAAGGATTATTTCCCATAAGCAGTGAGAATCTAATGGTCTAATGAAGACTCTTTCATTCTAATTCATTTGATTAATCTTTTAATTTCTAATTTCTTTAGAAATTTTTTTTCCCTAAAGAATGAGTTGGGAATATAGAAGCTGGGCATTTTCTCTTTGAAGAGTAAGGAATCAGCACTGATAATTTTGCTTGCACTGCTCTTTTTCTAGATGCATCCATCATATTCTCACACACTTAGCTCGTTAGTTTATCTAAAGGTATACTCAGCCATGTATAATTAAGTTCAGGTTCCAACTGTGGTTCTGAAGAGCTCTGTGGAATTACTGTAATCCTGCCAGTTACTCTAGCACAACTTAGGAGCACCGTTTTCTGTCTCTCTCTCTTACAGGAAGGTTCACTGTACAAGTTAGTGTGTTGAAGTCTTTGAGAATTCCTATATCAAACATAATTGTTGGATTTTGTTTAATCCAGTAATTCCTAAATTTATTTAACCCTAAAACCTTTTTGTTCTCATAACTCATTTTACAAAGTTTGCATTTGTGAAGATACACTTAGGGAGACATTGAACCACCTTTCTCCTTAGTGACATCCTGATCTTGGACTCTGGTCATGTAAAAGAGTATACGATACTAAAAAAAGTTTCTCCACAGTTATCCCAACAGGTCATTTCTTAATGTGGATGATAGCCCTTAACCCATCCTTGGTAGATTCATATCAGAGGTGATCAAAGAATACTTTTCCTTTTGCTGTCCTCAGATTTTGAGAACCCTTAAATGAATTACTGTTTCACCAAATCATAGAAGAAAGATCAGTGTCATTTTCATGTTTTAGGAAACATTTATCAGACTTCATATTAAATTTTTTTAAACTTTTTAGTTTATATTGGAAGATAGTTGATTAACAGTGTTGTGATAGTTTCTGGTGTATAGCAAAGTGATTCAGTTATACGTATACATGTATCTGTTCTTTCTCAAATTCTTTTCCCATTTAGGTTGTTACATAACAACTGAGCAGAGTTCCCTGTGCTACACAGTAGGTCCTTGTTGGTTATCCATTTTAAATATAGCAGTGTGTACATCATATTTTAAAATTCTTGACAGAAATTGTTGATTTCTGCTAGTGCTTTTCAATGTAAATGCCAGTGAACAAATAGTTTTCCATTAGAATTTCACAGTCATAAGCTTAATCATGTATCCTTAATAAAATACATGTTTTAGGTATAGACTTAATGAATTGTCCTTTACAGTATTCTTGTATAAATTCCTTCAAAATGTTTTTTAGGACTTGCTACCTCGTGTGATTTTTTTTATTCAGCTATAATACGGTAAAGAATATGCCTGCAGTGCAGGAGACCTAGGTTTGATCTCTGGATTGGGAACATCTCCTGGAGAAGGGCATGGCACCCAGCTCCAGTATTTTTGCCTGCCAGAGGAGCCTGGTGGGCTATAGTCTGTGGGGTCCCAAAGAGTTGGACACGTCTGTGCGACTTATACTGTTACTATAATCAGTGAGTCCAGTAGGCAGGCTGTCATTATAAGAACACTCTTCAGAAAAATGTAATCTCTTGAGGGTTTTAAGGGTTTTCTGCAATTAAACAGTTATTTCTGACTTTTAGTCTTTATTGATGGTGCATAAAAGAACTAATCTTGCCAGGAAATGGTGGTATTGGTTAATGGAGAAATGTTTGATTGTCTTCAGTCTGTATTCAGCTGTTTTCTCTCGTATGGTCATGGACCATTTGTATTAGATTTCCATGTGGAACCTTGTTAATAGAGATTTTAGATCTCCATTTAAGAGCTGAGCTGAGTCAGAATTGGTAGTTGCTGTGGCAAAATGATTGAAAATTGCATTTTTAATAAACTCTCCAGATGGTTCTGAGATGCTTTAAAGTTTGAGCAGCATGGCCTTGTGCCCACTAGGTATATGCAAGTCCTTTGTAAAATCTTGTTGTTGTTGTTTTTTTTTTTTTTTTTTTTGGATAAGCATATTATTGTCCAGTTTCTTTTAACTATTGCCTGAAATTTTGATATTTCATTTAAAAATGATTGCAGTTGTAGTGTCTACATTGAATACATATTTATTAAGCACCTAATTGCTATAGCATTGAGCCAAGTGATGTACTCAGCTAGGTTATAATCAGATCGATTAAAATTCGTCAAGGAGTTCCTGTCTATAACATTTTCTCAAGTCATTAATATTCTTAGGTAGCTTGATTTCTGCATATTCCATTGAAAGAAGTAATGTTTATTAATTGGTTTTTTGGAGGGCGTAGAAGAAAGTCATTTGATTGGGCTTTGTTATATTTATAATTATAGCTCAGTGCTTATCATTGTGTTCATCATGAAGATACAATGAAGAGCCAAGTGGCAATTTAAAAAAATATATATTTACTGATTTTTCATTTGGCTGTGCTGGATCTTAGTTGCAGCATGCAGGATCTAGTTCCCTGACCAGGAATCAAACCTGGGCCCCCAGCATTGGGAGAGCAGAGTCTTAGCCACTGGACTGCCAGGGAAGTCCCCAGGTGGTGATTTTGCTTATACACTTATTCTTTTCTTTTTTTATTTTTTAATTGAAGGAAAAAATTGCTTTACAGTGTTGCATTGGTTTCTGCCATATAACTCGAATCAGCCATAATTATACATTTATCCCCTCCCTTTTGAGCCTCCTTCCCATGCCCCCATCCCTGCTCTGGGTTGTCACAGAGCATCAGGCTGGGCTCCCTGTATTACATTTGCTAATACACTTTTTATAATGCCTATGCATTTGTTAATATAACTAATTGAAGTTGAAAAAAAACCACTGCTGTGTTTCTTGCCATTAAAGTTATCTTCTTTTGAGGATGATCCCACAAGAATACTATGCACTCATCAACTCTGAATGCTTTTCTTTCATGGGCATAAGTTTGGTAAACCTAACTCTCCCAACAGGTCTTTTATTTCATCTAGTGCTTTTGTAAAATGATTGATTGCCTTGGGCCTAAGAGGGCAGTTTTGCCTAAGCATCAGATTTTTTTCTAAGAAAGCTGTGTATGATAATATTCTAAAATCTATAGCTTGACCCTTGATAGCATTTGTACTCTTAATTACCTGAGATAGCTAGCTTTTTATGGAAGATTTTCCCTAGAAACCATGGGCAGATTTTAGGAAAAACATGTTTTAAAGAGGTGAAGAGTTGAATGATTTCATATAAGTGTGATGCTACGCTCTCATAGCATTTAGTCCATAGTCTTCTGCATGAGTCCCAGGTCTGCATCTTGAGGCCTGATCTCTCTCTGAGACCTGACTCTCCAAGTATTGGCTGCCACCTAGACCCTTCTGTCTGAGTGTCCCACCACCACCTCAGATGCATCACTGTCAGGCAAATACTGTCAATTTGATTCACAAATTTGATGCTTCTTTTTTCCATTTTTATTCTAATGTTTCTACAATTCTCCCAGTCACCTTGCTATTGAGCAGGTGGTAAATGACTGTTTTACGTAAAAAGCATTTAATAATTCACAGTGACCCTCAGTGATCCCTTTTTTCCTCCTTTTCAGTTCTGTTCACAAAAGGAAGCCGCTGCCTAAAATTGTATATAACTTGCTCTCAGATCGAGATTTAAAGAAAAAGCTAAAACAGCTTGGATTATCTGTTCAAGGAAATAAACAGCAGCTCATTAAAAGACACCAAGAATTTGTACACATGTACAATGCCCAGTGTGATGCTTTGCATCCTAAATCAGGTAAAGTAATAAAATAATGAATTTTATTTACCCTCTGGATAAAGCAGTTTTGTATGACTCAGAGGTTATAAACCACAGAGAAAATTTTAACACATTTTTGATAATAGCCAAGACGTTCAAATACACTCCTTTGGAATATATCTAGAGTGTCCTGTGATAAGCCAACCTTTCTCTCAGCTCGTCTCTCTGTCCACCTTCTCTTTTCAGAGGCGACCACCGCTACCAGCTTCTTATGTGTATGAGGGTTTCTTGAGAGAGCATGGCTGTAAGATAGTCCTAGTTTTGCAGCTTTATGACTGGGTGACTGTGGGCAAGTTACTTATATCTGACCTTGGTTTTCTCTCCCATTAAGTAAGGGTTGTAATACTACCTAGGTCATAGTGTTTTTGTGCAGACTAAATGATGAAATGCCTATAAAGTCCTAGCATTGTACCTTAGCAGGTAGTTAGCATAGGATAGATGTTACCATTAGATTATTAAGATTGTTATACCCAGAAATAAATGTGGTTATTATTATTTCATCAAAATTTTGTTTTACAGATACACTACTTAATAGTTTGTTCTTTCCACTTCACCTCACACAAATTTTGGAGTTCTTTCAGTTATTAACATATGGATAGAATTGCCTGATTTAAAAAAGTTAAGGTGTAATATACAAACAGAAAATTACACAAGTTATCACAAAGTTTAGGGAAGGTGCCTTTGTAACAACTCCTCAGAGCCCTGCCAGAATCCTAGAAGGCCAGCCTACCCCTCCCAATAGTTGCTACCTTTATCCTCACAGATGACCATCTTCCTGACTTCTAAAACCATTTATTCATTTTGCCTATATTTTATCTTAAATATGGAATAATAAGTAGCTTATACATTCTTTTGAGTCTGGCTTAATTTTCTATGACATTATGTTTATAAGATTTGTCCATGTTTTTGTGTACAGTTGTGATTTTTTAAAAATTTTTGTTGCTATAGCGTATTCCATTATATGAATATGACATATTACACAAATATCCATGGTTGACGGACGCTTGGGTTTTTCCACTCTTTGGCTCTTGAAGAATAATGCTGTTATGAGTAATCTTTCACAGGTCTCTTGATAGTCATAGGCACACAGAGTTAGGCATTACGTATGCCTACGTGTGAAATTGTTGTTTTTGCAGACGTTTAGCTTTCCTGGGTACAGATAGAAACCCAGGTGCCAATGTATGCTCTCATCAGGAAGGTATGAGAATTCCAGTTTTTCCACATCATTATCATCATCAGTGTTGTGAGTTTTCCTTTTTGGCCATTCTAGTGCGTCCATGGCAGTATCTCCTTATGGTTTTAATTTTTGCTTCCCTGATAGCTTATAGTGTTCACCATATTTTTATATAATAATTGGCCATCTAGATATTCTTCTGGGTGAAATATCCATTTAAGTTTTATGCCCAGTTTTTCTATGTTGTGGATCTATTGCTTCTTAATTTATTTCTGTTATTACATGAGTTTTTCTGGATACAAATCTTCCTGGGTGTGTATATTTGCTTATCTCCTTTCATCTTTCACTCTCTTAATGGCTTCATTTGAGAGGTAGAAATTTTAAATTTTGTATCCAATTTGTTGCATTTTTCTATTGGATACTACTTTCTATGTCTTTGCCTACCACATGATCATTTTTTTCCCTTGAAAGCATTATTCTTTTTGCATCTACCTTTCAGCCTACAATTTATCTGAAATTGGTTTAAGCATATGTTGCATGGTGAGAGGTGAGATTCTTTTTTTGTTTCCATATGATCAGCTAATTGATGTAGCAGCATTAATTGAAAAAGCATCCTTTGCACATTGAATTGTTAGTACCTCTTGTTGAAAATCAGCTGTGTTATGTGTGGGTCTGAACATTGTTTTGTTCCATTGGGTCATTTATTTATCCTTGTGCCACTACTGCAATGTCTTAATTATTTAATGAGTGATTTATAGTAGGTCTTGTTGTTTATTGAGATTGTCTATTAATAGGTGAATGGTTGTATGCAAATTGTGATGGAACCATACAATGGAACACTGCTTAGCAATAAAAATGAATCAACTACTGATAAATGCAACAATGTGGATAAATTTCAAAAGCATTGACATACAAAAGACTACATGCTGTATATTTTGAAAACATTTATCTGGCATTTTAGAAAAGACAAAACTTTGGGGGCATAGAAGAGATCAGTATGTCCCAGGGCTTAAGGGTAAGGAGGAGGGAACTTACTGGGCAGAAGAACTTTAGAGGGTAAAGGAAATGTTCTAGATTTTGAAATGATGAATAAATGACTACTAATAGGCAACTGGACTTGACTCCAGTTTTTGGCTCTTCTGGGTAAAGCTACTATGAACATGGGCTTATAGATTTGTATGTAGCCATATGCTTTTATTTCTCTTGCGTTTTCCTTTTCATTCAGTTAAAATATTTTCTGATTTTTGTTGTGATCTCTGCTTTGACCCATGGATTATTTGGAAGTGTTTTCAATTTCCAAATATCTGAGTATTTCTCAGATATCTTTTTTTTATTCTTTGTAATTTGATTCCATTGAAGCAGTTCTGTATGATTTTGGGCCCTTTACATTTATTGAGACTTGTTTTATAATGCAGCATTAGGTCTTCCTTGGTAAGTGTTCCTTAGACCCTGGAAAATTTTGCTTTATTTTTCAATGATCTCTAATGTTAATTATGTAAAGTTGCTAAGGTATCATACTCAAGTCTTCTACATCATTACTGATGCTATGTTTAGTGATTCTGTCACTTACTGAGAACATTATTGAAATCTCGAAGGATATTTATAGGTTTTTAATTTTTCCTTTCAGTATATTCTGTTTTCTTTACATTTTTGAGGTGCCTGTGCAGTTAGTATTGGTGTGTCTTTGATGAATTAATCTATTATAATTAAATAGTCGTTTTAGTCTCTGGTAGTATTCCGTGAGTAATAACCTTATTTCACTTTTTTCTTTAAACATATTGTGTTTAAACTATGGTTTTTGGTAAGCAGGATATGGTTTGAATCTGCTTTTTAAATTTAATTTGGCAAGATATGCCATTAAATTGTAGAGTTTAGAACTTTTTCATTTCATTTAATCTGTTTGGTGGGGTTTAAGTCTACCAACTTGCTCTTTTCTATTTGTCTTGTCCATTTGTGTTTTTTTGCTTTATTTTCTTGCTTTCTTCTAGATTATTTTTTAATTCTATATTTTATCTTCACTATTGGTTTATTAGCTATATCTCTGTTCTTTTAGTGTTTATTCTAGAGTTTACCATTTGCATCTTCAACTTATCATAGTCCACATTCAAATAACATACTATGTGTGTGACATAAGGACCTCACTCCTTCCGTCTTTGGTTTTAGGTGTCTGAGGTCCTCTACTAGTGTTCAGCAGGTGCTCTGTGCAAATTTTTCCACTTGTAGTTGTATTCTTGATGTAGGGGAAGAATAGACCCCAGATCCTCCTGTTCCATCATTTTAACCTTGATCCATTCCGGTTTTATTGTCATAGAGTTTTCTTCTTTGTTATAAATCTCATCATACTTTACCATTTTTGCTTTGAACTGTCAATTTTCCTTTAAAGAGATTTTAAAAATTGAGAAGGAAAGTCTTTATATGCCTATACTTTCACTGTTTGTGTTATTCTTCATTTCTTTGCTTAGAACCAGGTTTCTATCTTATGTCATTTTCTTTTGGCCTGAAAATCTTCATTTAATCTTGTATTGCACACGTTTTGTTGAGACAAGTTCCTTCAGCTTTTATTTGTCTGAAAGTCTTAATTTAGCATTAAAAAAACTTTATTTTGAAATAGTTTTGAATGTATGGGAAATTTGAAACATTATCATAAAGGATACATAGATACCCTGCACACAGATTCACCTATTAGCATTTTGTCCCATTTGCTGTATGTATTAATGTATATGTGTTTGTGTGTGTGCTTCTTTATTTACACATATTTTTCTCTTAAACTGGGAATAGGGCGTATAATCTTGTCTGCTAAATGCTTCATTGTGTATTTCCTAGAAAAAGAGATGTTCTCTTTTATTGCTGCAGTACAAGTATCAACTTTCATCTCTATTCTAGTTTCAGCAGTTGACCCAAAAATGGCCTTTATAGATTTTGTTTCCCCACTCCAGTACATGATCCAGTTTGAATCACAATATTAAATTTAGTTGTAATATCCTTTCAATCTCTTTCATTCTGGAACAATTCCTAAGCCTTGCTTGGTCTTTTATGACATTGGCATTTTAAAAGAATACAGTCTTTGTTATTGTTGGGTTTTTTCCCAAATAGAATGTTTCTCATTTTGGCTTTGCCCTGTGTTTCGTTATAATTACATTCAGGTTGGCATTTGTGGCCAGAATACTATATAAGTGATGTTTTGTCCTTCCCAGAACATCTCATCTAGAGGGATTTGACATCTTTGTGCCCTTCTTTTGTGATGGCAGTTTTGATCACCTTGTCAGTGTCTTCATTGTGTAGTTTCCTCCTTACTCCTAGTAAGAAATCTGAACAAAGACACTTTCCTCTAAACAGACCATTATCTTTTATAGCAGTTAAGAGTCAGTTCAGTTCAGTTCAGTCATTCAGTTGTGTCCGACTTTGTGACCGCTTGCTACATGTAGCACGCCAGGCTTCCCTGTCCATCACCAACTCCTGGAGCTTGTCCATCGAGTTGGTGATGCCATCCAATCATCTCATCCTCTGTTGTCCCCTTCTCCTCTTGCCTTCAATCTTTCCCAGCATCAGGGTCTTTTCCAGTGAGTCAGTTCTTCTCATCAAGTGGCCAAAGTATTGGAGTTAAAAATAAGAAAAATATATTTCCTATTTATCTTCATTTTTACCATTTCTAGCACTTTGTTTCTTCTTATAGAGATGAATTTCTGGTTTTATAGTTCTTCTGCTTGAAGAATGTCCTTTAACACTCAGTGTGGTACTGGTCTGCTAATAATATATTCTCTCAGTTTTTGTTTGTCTCAGTTTTTATTTCTCTTTAACTTCTAAAACATATTTCCATTGACCTAGAATTCTGGGTCAGTGGGTTCTTACCCACTCCCAGCATTTCAAATTTTTCATTCCATTTTCTTCTGGGTTGAATAGTTTTTGATGAGAAACATGATGTAATACTTGGCCTTTTTTTGTATAGTAAATCCCTTTTTCTGACTGGCTGCAAGATTTTCTCTGTCTATATTGTTGTGTTTTTGTTGTGTTATTTTTTGTTGTTGTTGTTATTTATTTTGCTTGATATGCTTTGAGCTTGTTGCATTTATGGTTTGATATCATCATTATATTTAGTAGATTCTGGCCATTAGGTCTTCAAATATTTCTTCTCCCTTTTTTATTATGGGGTTGCTATTACATGTTTATTAGACCATTTGATATTGTCCCTCAGTTTTTAGATACTCCTGTTTTTTTCTGTGTGTTTCCCTCTCCCCCTTTTTTCTGTTTCAGTTTGGGTAATACCATCAATCTCATTTTCAAGTCCACCAATTCTTTCCTTAGCTGGGTCAAGTTATCTCTGTAAACTTTTTTTTTATTTCTAACATTTCGATTTTGTTCTTCTTGATGGTGTCATCTCTCTCCTAAAATGACCTATCTGTTAATGCATGTTGTTCATCTTTTCCACTAGATATTTAAGCATATTATCATAGTTATTTTAAATTTCATTGCTGGTAGTTCTAAAATCTGGGTGATATCTGAGTTTGATTTTGTTATTGTTATTTGCTTGCTTGTTCATATATCTTGTAAATTTTGGTTAAAAGCAGACAATATTTGAGATGCTAAATACTGAAGTAAATAGTGTGAATGACTGAAAAATGGACTTGTCTCCTCTTCTGCTAGGACGTCACTGTGTGTGTGGTTCATTGGTTAGGGTTTTTTTTGCTGTAGTTATCTATAGTTGACCACCAGTTTCATATCCCCTGTGCTTAGGTTGGTGCCTGAGTTATCAGAAGTTTGTTTTTAAAATGTTCCTGCCTCATTCACACTTAGGTTTTCCCTGTGAACCTGTACCTGAAAAAGTCTCTTTCCATGCTCACTTCTCTTCCAGTGGCTGATTACAGCTACTTATCACATGGAGGTCCTGTTCATGGTAGGGGGCATGAGGTTGTTCTCTGTTGTTCTAGCATAGCCTCTGTCTTAGGCAGGCCCTTGATGCTGGGTCTTGGGTGGGGCTCTCAGTGACCCTGTGCCTCCCCAAGGGGCAAGGGTCCTATAGTGATCAGGGCCCGGGGTTTCCTGACCTCTCTGCCAGAGTAGAGGGTTTTGTTTGTTTCCTGTCTCCATTTACCTGTGCTCTGGGGTCTTCAGTTTTGCTGGCCTTCCCTCAGTGGCTTAACGGTTTTGTTTCCTAAGGGTTAGAGGGTTAGAGGAATAGGGCTTCATGTCCTTCCTGCAGTGGAGGCTGTTCTCCTTTCCCAGGCTTGGATGTGGAGGGATACTTTTTCTGATTCTCACCCTTCCTTCAGGAGTTCTTGAGAATACCCAGTAAAGTCTGTAGAAAATAACCTTGAATCTGGTGTGAGCCCCACATCTAAGCTTCCCAGGATTTTTGTGCAGTTATGGTGGTTCACCCTGGGCCTTTTACAATCCATCGGAAAGGTTGTCTGAAATCTTCTTACCCAGCAGTAGGATGATCCTTGTTTTAATTATGTCAGCCAGTACTCATGACCCTCTCCTCGGAAGCATTTGACTTAGATTTCCAGCTAGTTGGTTTCTCTGTGAGCTTAGCTCTGATGGATTCAAGAAGAGTTACAGTTTTATAAGTTATTCAGGCTCTTCTTGTTACTAGGGTGTGAGTGACACTATATCCAGGTCTTTATATCTTATACAGAATCAGAAGTCCCCCTGAAAGATTTAAGCTCCTGAGTTGCATCTAGTCCTAATACAATCTCCTTAATATCTTAGAAGAGAGCAATATGCCAGATGCTATCTTGAGTGATACTTGGGTGAGTGGATTGGGCAGAATGCAAGTGGTCCCTTTGCTTTTCTGTTATACCATGATTCAGTAAATTTATGTTAGCTGTTCAGCTCATAGAGACTGTTTACATTGTTTCTACTGGTTTTAATGATATTAGGGAGGCAAGGGGTACCTCTCAGTCCTTGAAAAATAAACTTTGAATTGAGATAATTGCATTCTTAAATGATCCTCTCAAGGACAGTGGGTGTTGTAAGAAACTTTTAAATAGGGATTTTGTATAAATTTATATAGCATTTAAATTCTTATGGTGAAGAATATGATGATTTCCCCTGTTTACCAGTTATCCAGCCTAAACAGTGTCAACCATGCCTAATGGTGTTTGTTGTCCATCATTTACACTCCTTTCTAGACATAGTATCCTTTTATGTATAAATTGTGTGTCAGGGCTTGTGGTTCTTTCCCCTATACTATATGTACTTTAGTCTTAATGTGTTGGCCTAGTAGGCAGAAAGATAGCATTGGTAAATTTCATGGTATTTGCAGTCAAAGGTATTTACATATGAGATGGAGCATATTCCAGATCTCTTTGATGTATATGATTGGTAACTACACGTACTGACAAAAATTCTGGAGTCTGGGACATTTCCCCCCCTGTTATTTATAGACCTTTGACTTTCTTTGAAAAGTACCTTCTTATAACATTTTGTACATTGGCATTAGAGTGGATATCCCAGAAGAACAGAATTCACACTAACAGATTAATTTTCGTATTCCATTGGAACTGCTGTTTATATCTGTTTACTCAACAGAAAGAGCAAAATGACTTTGCTGTCTCTTCTGGTTACTTTTTAAACTAATTGCATGTGTAAAAGTTAAATGTTTTAACTCTGTGTTCTTTTTTTTTTTTCCCCCTTTTATTTTGAAATAACTTTAGACTTACAGAAAAATATTTATAAAGACCAAACAGGGAGTTCACGTATACCCATCATCTAGCTTCAGTGTTAATAGATCATATAACTAGAGTACATTGAGCCATGTCATGTAATTAATACTGACTGTATGTCCTTGTTTTAATAGCTGCTGAAATAGTTCAAGAAATTGAAAATATGGAGAAGACTCGGATGCGTTTTGAAGCTAGTAAACTCAATGAAACTGTATGTTGATGGTCTTTTTAAGTATCTTGGTAAAAATGAAGGAAAGAAAAGTGGAATACCCTAGAAATTAAAGCAAACTGGTATTGAATCTGTTCAGTGGTAAATGTACTAGAATACTTTTCCATTTAATGTATTATGATTCACTTACAGCTCATTTTTAGTACAGAATTCTAATGTATTTAGCAGTCTTCTGGCACAAAATCAGTCCAACGTAGAGTTTATTAGCGAATTACAGTTTTTTGGGAAAGTCATGTGCCTGTACATCAGGTAACCTTGGTATTGACCCTTTCTCTGGCAGTTGCATTTAATAAGCTGTTTACCATTTAACCTGTGTGACCTTTAGGATCTTCATCTGTAAGACTCAGGGGTTGAACTGTATGATCTCTGAGGGCCCCTTTTAGTGCTGGCATTCTGCAATTCTATGATTATACTGGTTGAGAAGTCAAGTAATTGTAAGAGCTGACGAGGATTGAGCATCTGTTGAGCTTGTTGAGGGAATCAGAGACCTAAATTCCTTCACTATTGCCTTCCTCTAGCTTGATGGTCCAAAACTTAAGGAAAGGGTATCAAAGAAGAAAATAGTCATTGTGTCCTTTGACACTGGAGGAAGTGTTTTGGGCTCTCCCATGTAGACATTTTCTAGGCCATTGGTAGTGTGTTTGTAAGGAAAGCAGCAACTTTAGGCAAGTAAGTTTATAATCAGATAGGAAAAAAATGAGATTTTCATTGATTTCGGTATTACCCGTGTGCTGACTATAAGAGGGAAACTATAATGAATTGTGTCAGTACGTTTCTGATCTTTGAAGTTTAATATTTTAAAAAGTGAACTAGAAATTTAACATATGAAGTCTTGTATTGCATCTTCTCTACATATTACCTTTGTGGTAGACTTGGGAGTTAGATTGGGAAAAGATAGAAGACAAACAGGGAGATCTGCCTTATTAATGACCTACTAAATGTCTCTTCAGTCTTGTGTAACCTGTTGTACTGATAAATGTGAAAAAATTAAATATTGAACATAGGAAATTTAATTGATTTTTGTGTTAATACTTTATATATTCTAGTAGAATCAGTGTTGCATTTTCTACTGATGTAAGTAAAACATATATTAATTATAGTATTAAAAGAAGTAAATAGGAGTTAATCTTCTTGGTCTATATAAAACAGGGATGAGAGATTATTTTCCTCAATTTTAAACATCCACATTAGAGACTTTTAAGTTTACTGTACTACTTTTTTTGTCATTTAAAAAAATTTTTAATTAAGAATATTTCATTTTTATAGGTAATGGTTTTTACAAAGGACCAAACAGAAAAGGAAATAGATGAAATTCACAGTAAATATCGTAAGTTATACTACACTTTATTTGCGAAAGACTTGGCTTGCAGTTTTTGATCTTAAGTAATTTTTAAAAAATGTGTTTTGTATATTAATGTTCAGTGCAAACTTTCCTGTTAATATTATTTAAGAGACTGAATTTTGGTTGAATGTTTATTTAGACAGTGACTTTTTTTTTTTTGCAAGTATGTGCCTGCTCTTTTCTTTTTTTGATGAGTTACGAGTTTTGTTTTGTTTTTTAATTTATATTTTTATTGAAGGATAACTGCTTTACAGAATTTTGTTGTTTTCTGCCAAACCTCAACATGAATCAGCCATAGGTATATATATATCCCCTCCCTTTGGAATCTCTCTCCCGTCTCCCTTCCCATCCCACCCCTCTAGGTTGGTACAGAGCCCCTTTGTGAGTTTCCTGAGCCATACAGCAAATTCCTGTTGGCTATCTATTTTACATATGGTAATGTAAGTTTCCATGTTACTCTTTCCATATGTCTCACCCTCTCCTCCCCTCGCCCCATGCCCATTCGTCTATTCTCTATGTCTGTTTCTCCACTGCTGCCCTGTAAATAAATTCTTCAGAACCATTTTTCTAGATGCCGTATATATGCATTAGAATATGATATTTATTTTTCTCTTTCTGACTCACTTCACTCTGTTTTATAGGTTCTAGGTTCATCCACCTCATCTGTTCCTTTTTATGGCTGAGTAATATTCCATTGTGTATATGTACCACAACCTCTTTATCCATTCATCTGTTGATGGACATCTAGGTTCCTTCCATGTTCTAGCTATTGTAAATAGTGCTGCAATGACAATGGGATACATGTGTCTTTTTCAACCCTGGTTTCCTCAGGATATATGCCTAGGAGTAGGATTGCTGGGTCATATGGTGGTTTTATTCCTAGTTTTTTAAGGAGTCTCCATACCATCTTCCATAGTAGCTGTATCAATTTACATTCCCACCAACAGTGCAAGAGCATTCCCTTTTCTCCACACCCTCTGCAGTATTTATTGCTTGCAGACTTTTTGATGATGGCCATTCTGACCAGTGTGAAGTGATTTCTCATTGTGGTTCTGACTTGCATTTCTCTAGTAATGAGCAGTGTTGAGCATCTTTTCATGTGTCTGTTAGCCATCTGTATGTCTTCTTTGGACAGATGTCTGTTTAGGTCTTTTTCCCACTTTTTGATTGGGTTGTTTGTTTTCCTGGTATTGAGTTGTGTGAGCTGCTTGTATATTTTGGAAATTAACCCTTTGTCAGTTGTTTCATTTGCCATTATTTTCTCCCATTCTGAGGTTTATCTTTTCACCTTGCTTATAGTTTCCTTTGCTGTGCAAAAGCTTTTAAGTTTAATCAGGTCTCACTTGTTTACTTTTGTTTTTATTTCCATTAATCTAGGAGGTGGGTCATAGTGGATCTTACTTTGATTTATGTCATCCGAGTGTTCTGCCTATGTTTTCCTCTAAGAGTTTTATAGTTTCTGGTCTTACATTTAGGTCTTTAATCCATTTTGAGTTTATCTTTGTGTATGGTGTTAGGAAGTGTTCTAGTTTCATTGTTTTACATGTAGCTGTCCAGTTTTCTCAGCACCATTTATTGAAGAGACTGTCTTAGCCCTGCTGTACATTCTTACTTCCTTTGTCAAAAATAGGGTACTCATAGGTGCATGGGTTTATTTCTGGGTTTTCTATCTTGTTCCATTGATCTCTGTTTCTGGTTTTATGCCAGTACCATACTGTCTTGATGACTGTAGCTTTGTAGTATAATCTGAAGTCAGGAAGGTTGATTCCTGCAGCTCCATTCTTCTTTCTCAAGATTGCTTTGCCTATTCTGGGTCTTTTGTGTTTCCATATGAATTGTGAAATTTTTGTTCTAGTTCTGTGAAAAATGACATTGGTAATTTGATAGGGATATCACATTTAATCTGTAGATGGGGTTTGGTAGTATAGTCATTTTCACAATATTGATTCTTCCTACCCAGGAATATGGAATATCTCTCCATCTGTTTATATCCTTTTTGATTTCTTTCATTAATGTCTTATAATTTTCTAAACAGTTCTTTTGTCTGCTTAGGTGAGTTTATTCTTAGATATTTAATTCTTTTTGTTGCAGTGGTGATTGGGATTGATTGCTTAATTTCTCTTTCTGATTTTTCATTGTTAGTTCATAGAAATACAAGTGATTTCTGTGTGTTGATTTTGTATGCTGCAACTTTGCTAAATTCACTGATGAGCTCTAGTAATTTTCTGATACTATCTTTAGGGTTTTCTATGTCCACTATCATGTCATCTGTAAAACGTAAGAGCTTTACTTCTTTTCCTATCTGGATTCCTTTTATTTCTTTTTCTTTTCTAATTGCTGTAGCTAGGACTTCCAGAACTATGTTGAATAATAGTGGTGGAAAGTGGACACCCTTGTCTTGTTCCTGGTCTTAGGGGGAACGCTTTCAGTTTCTCACCATTGAGAATAATGTTTGCTGCAGGCTTATCATATATGGCCTTTAATATGTTGAGGTAGTTTCCTTCTATGCCCGTTTTTTGAAGAGTTTTAATTATAAATGGGTGCTGAATTTTGTCAAATGTGCCTGCTCTTTGATTTGTGACTCACATTATACTTTGAGCTCATCACTAAGCATTTTGCAGATATTAATTAGTTGCTGTCAAAGCATCACTGTGAGAAGAAAATGGGATTCAAATGGAAACATTCCTGACTTACCATCCTGACCTCAGGCTACACAGTGACTTTTCTGTAAAGAATTTCAGTACTCTGTAGCTTGCAAATTTGTGCCAAAAATAGTTTTCATTTTATTCATTATTACCAGCTTCCCAACTTTATCACTTCATTTTCCTTAATGACGTTTGTATGTATCTTTCCCAGTGTGACCACGTTACTGTTTTGTCAATTAGGTAGCTGTTTATTCTTTGGTTGGTTGGTTTGTTTCCAATTTAAATTTACATTTAAAGTGCCCGGCCAATGGTGGAGAGTTAATATTTGCTGATTAAGTATCCCATAAATGCTATGTCTTAGTTGTGCTAAGAGAACTGTTTTCTTTTTTCACTTTTTAAACTTTGAAGGGGCAGGTCCAACTGTGACCTGTGGGGAGGAGGGAGGAAGTGCACAGGTCCCAGATGTGAGCACATCACTGTTGTGTCAGTTCAGTTCAGTTCAGTCGCTCAGTCGTGTCCGACTCTTTGCGACCCCATGAACTGCAGCACGCCAGGCCTCCCTGTCCATTACCACCTCCCGGAGTTCACTCAAACTCATGTCCATCGAGTAGGTGATGCCATCCAGCCATCTCATCCTCTGTCGTCCCCTTCTCCTCCTGCCCCCAATCCCTCCCAGCATCAGGGTCTTTTCCAATGAGTCAACTCTTCACATGAGGTAGCCAGAGTATTGGAGTTTCAGCTTTAGCATCAGTCCTTCCAAAAGAACACCCAGGGCTGATCTTCAAAATGGACTGGTTGGATCTCCTTGCAGTCCAAGGGACTCTCAAGAGTCTTCTCCAACACCACAGTTCAAAAGCATCAATTCTTCAGCGCTCAGCTTTCTTCACAGTCCAACTCTCACATGTATACATGACCACTGGAAAAACCATAGCCTTGACTAGACAGACCTTTATTGGCAAAGTAATATCTCTGCTTTTGAATATGCTATCTAGGTTGGTCATAACTTTTCTTCCAAGGAGTAAGCGTCTTTTAATTTCATGGCTGCAATCACCATCTGCAGTGATTCTGGAGCCCCAAAAAATAAAAGTCTGACACTGTTTCTACTGTTTCCCCATCTATTTGCCATGAAGTGATGGGACCAGATGCCATAATCTTAGTTTTCTGAATGTTGAGCTTTAAGCCAACTTTTTCACTCTCCTCTTTCACTTTCATCAAGAGGCTTTTTAGTTCCTCTTCACTTTCTGCCCTAAGGGTGGTGTTATCTGCATATCTGAGGTTATTGATATTTCTCCTGGCAATCTTGATTCCAGCTTGTGTTTCTTCCAGTCCAGCGTTTCTCATGATGTACTCTGCATAGAAGTTAAATAAGCCAGGTGACAATATACAGCCTTGATGTACTCCTTTTCCTATTTGGAACCAGTCTGTTGTTCCATGTCCAGTTCTAACTGTTGCTTCCTGACCTGCATATAGGTTTCTCAAGAGACAGGTCAGGTGGTCTGGTATTCCCATCTCTTTCAGAATTTTCCACAGTTTATACTTTAATAATAATAAAAAAAAAACCTTTGGGGACACTTACTAAAGCTCAAGTGCTTATTATCATTATAGTTTTAGTCACATTTTCATTTAGTATCAGAATCTAAATATGCCATTGATAGCTCTTTTTTTTTTAAACATTTTTTAAAATGTTTTAATAAACTTTTTTTAGATCACATTTCTATTAGGCTTATATTAAAAAATCTGCCTCCTCCACCACCAACCTGTTTCCATTTCCATTTCCTTGAACTAATAACTGTCAAACCTTTGGGATTTTGTTTTAATAATTACCTTCATTTTTATAAATGATTGTTCTTTCTGCTATTTCTTGGAGAATTTTTCAGTTTTCCCTGTTAACAACTGATTGAAGTCCTAATTTGAAAAATGAAAATTTAGCTCCATTTTAAATCATGATTCTTCGCTTTCCTCTCAATCTCTGAATATTGTCCTAATTTTTTTATAAGGTTGGTATACAGTTTGAACTAGGCAGCATACATACTGTGGTTGTGAAGGGTAGCAGAATATGCCGCTTCCCAAGAATATGTCACTGTGGCATATTTCTTTGAGGAGAAGGCATTTGAGAAGCAGCAGAAAGAAAAGGTCTCTGCCTCCCCTCTATTTGCCTCAGATGGTGAAAAATCACCTGCAGTGCAGGCAACCTGAGTTTGATCCTGGGGTTGGGAAGATCGCCTAGAGTGACTGTATCCCAGACAATATTCTAGATACTAGGAATATAACATTCAGAAAGCAGATAATGTCTCAGCTCAAGCAGAGCTTACATTATATTGGGAATAGTCAGACAGTAAACAAGTGAATAAGATGTGTCAGATTCGTCTTATGTGCTATGAAGTGACTTCAGGTAGGGGTAGAAAGTGATGAAGCTGCTGGTCCAGGAAGATTCCCTTAAGTAGGTGAGAGACCTGTAGGAAGTGAGGCTGTTTTAGTAAATTAGGCCAGAGATATGGCATTTCTAGAGTGGTCATAGAACTAAAATTGACAATTCACAGGGCAAGGATTGTGGATAGGGAAAGGGATCAGAATTCCTATTTTGCTATGTTAAATTTGGGTTTCTAGTGGATATTTAAGTGGAAAAGAGAATTAAGTATGAATGGATTAATCTACCTAACTAAAAAGATGAGTGATTTAAAATTGTATACCTAAATTACCTGGGAGGAGAGTGCTGTGGGGAACAAAGCCTAAAACTAAGCCCTGGGACACTGCAAAGTTTAGAGCAACAGTTCTCTCAGTTCTCTAAGCCTTTGTGCACTCTTGAAATTTGTCTAGTGCACCAAAGAACTTTTGTTTATGTGGGTTATAGTTGTCAGTGTGTATCATATTACAGATTAGAGTTTAGGGGGTTCTGCTTCTGGCTAGGACAGAATAATTGGTATATACCCCTCTCCACCCTCCCCAAAAAACAACCACTCCTAAATGGGCAAAACACATGACATAGTTTTCAGGATGTTAGAAACAACGATAACAAAGGACAGGAATATCTGAGATATGAAAAAGTGAGACAAGCACTGTAACAGTTTCTAGGCTGAGAGCAGGGGTTCCCAGGCAGAGCCTGGTGGGCTCTTGAGTTAAGGAGAAAGAAAGACCAGGGAAGCTGACGGAGCTAAAGTTTGCAAGATAGAGTGTGGAGAGGAGAAAGTAGCACAGAGAGGGCGAGCCCTGGGGATGTGCAGAAGGCCCACCTTGTGAATCCGTTCAGTACAAAGAGTCTGTTCTCTACCCCAAGATGAAGTCAAACTAGAAATCAGTAACAAAGCCCTCTGTAAAGTCACCAGATAATTTGGAAACTAAATAATACAGTTCCAAATAACACATGGGTCTAAGAAAAATTAAAACCAGGAAATTTCAAAAATATTTTAACTCACTTATAAACAACAGTGAATTCACTGTATGTTAACGTCAATCATAAGTAATGTATTTTAATCATATATTCTCTGTGTTGAATCTAGAAAAATGATAATAGGTGATCTTATTTGCAAAGCAGAAATAGAAACACGGCTGTAAAGACCGAATATGTGGATACCAAGAGGGATGGGGGGTGGGGAGAATTGGGAGATTGGGATTGACATATATGTGCTATTGACACTATGTATCAAATAGGCAACTATTGAGAACCTGCTGTATACCACAAGGAAGTCTACTTAATGACCTGTGGTGACCTAAATGGGAAGAAAGTCCGAAAAAGAGAGTATATGTATATTTTCAAGTGATTCAGTGTGTGGATTGACACATTGACAATGTGTGGATTGACACATTGACAATGTGTGGATTGACTGTGTGGATCACAATAAACTGAAAAGTTCTTAAAGAGATGGGAATACCAGACCACCTTACCTGCCTCCTGAGAAACCTATATACAGGTCAAGAAGCAACAGTTAGAACTAAACATGGAACAATGGACTGATCCAAAACTGGGAAAGGAGTACATCCAGGCTGTATTCTGTCACCTTGTTTATTTAACTTATATGCAGTATACATGTGAAATGCCAGGCTGGATGAAGCACAAGCTAGAATCAAGATTGCCAGGAGAAATATCAACAACCTCAGATATGCGGATGATACCACTCTAATGGCAGAAAGTGAAGAAGAACTGAAGAGCCTCTTGATGAAAGGGAAAGAGCTTGAGAGTGAAAAAGTTGGCTTAAAACTCAACATTCAGAAAACTAAGATCATGGCATCTGGTTCTATGACTTCATGGCAGATAGATGGGGAAAATGTGGGACAGTGTCAGATTTCATTTTCCTGGGCTCCAGAATCAATGCAGACAGTTGGTTACAGCCATAAAATTAAAAGATACTTGCTCCTTGGAGAAAAGCTACAACAAACATCAGTTCAGTTCATTTCAATCGCTTAGTTGTGTACGACTTTGCGACCCCATGGACTGTAGCATGCCAGGCTTCCCTGTCCATTGCCAACTCCCAGAGTTTACTCAAACTCATGTCTATTGACTTGGTGATGCCATCCAACCCTCTCATTCTCTGTTGTCCCCTTCTACTCCTGCCTTCAATCTTTCCCAGCATCAGGGCCTTTTCCAATGAGTCAGCTCTTCACATCAGGTGGCCAAAGTATTGGAGTTTCAGCTTCAGCATCAGTCCTTCCAATGAATATTCAGGACCGATTTCCTTTAGGATGGATTGGTTGCATCTCCTTGCAGTCCAAGGGACTCTCGAGTCTTCTCCAACACCATAGGTCAAAAGCATCAATTCTTCAGTGCTCAGCTTTCTTTATAGTCCAACTCTCACATCCCTAATGACTCCTGGAAAAATCATAGCTTTGACTAGATAGACCTTTGTCAGCAAAGGAATGGCTCTGCTTTTTAATATGCTGTCTAGGTTGGTCATAACTTTCCTTCTAAGGAGCAAACATCTTTTAATTTCATGGCTGCAGTCACCATCTGCAGTGATTTCGGAGCCCCCCAAAATAAAGTCAGCCACCGTTTACACATCTGTTTGCCATGAAGTGATGGGACTGGATGCCATGATCTTAGTTTTCTGAATGTTGAGCTTTAAGCCAACATTTTCACTCTCCTCTTTCACTTTCATCAAGAGGCTGTTTAGTTCCTCTTCATTTTCTGCCATAAGGGTGCTGTCATCTACATATCTGAGGTTATTGATACTTCTCCTGGCAATCTTGATTCCAGCTTGTGCTTCATCCAGCCCAGCGTTTCTCATGGTAACAAACGTTGACAGCATATTAAAAAGCAGAACCATCACTTTGCACACAAAGGTCCTTATAGTAAAGACTACGGTTTCTCCAGTAGTCTTGTACAGATGTGAGAGCTGGACCATGAAGAAAGCTGGGCACCAAAGAATTGACACTTTGGAACTATGGTGGTGGAGAAGACTCTTGAGAGTTCCCTGGATTGTAAGGAGATCAAATCAGGCAATCCTAAAGGAAATCAACCCTGAATATTCATTGTAAGGACTGATGCTGAAGCTGAAGCTCTAATACTTTGGCCACCTGGTACAAGGAGCTGACTCACTAGAAAAGACCCTGATGCTGGGAAAGATTGAGGGCTGGAGGAGAAGGGGACGACAGAGGATGAGATGGTTGGATGGCATCACTGACTGAATGGACTTGAGTTTGGGCTAACTCAGGGGGACAGTGATGGATAGAGAAGCCTGGCATGCTGTAGTTCATGGGGTCACAGAGAGTCAGACACAACTTAGCAACTTAGCAATAGTAGCTGATTCACTTTTCTGTACAGCAGAACCTAACACATTGTAAAACAATTATAGTCAAATAAAATTTTTTTTAAAAAATCATATTTTGGTAAGAAAAAAAAACACTTTCCCAATACACAAAAATCAAAGTAAATGGAGATTTCTACTCCTAGCCCAGATGGAATAATAGACTATACTTACTTTCCCCCCCCTTAGAAGCTAGAAAACCAGATGAAATATATAAACCAATGGATTTTCAGATATTGGAAAAAAGGTAGCACAGGACTGTTATCCCTGAGAGAAAGAAAACAAATAAAATGATGAGCCTTACAGCTCCAGCAGCTGGCAGGCAGTTTAATGGCTCCGGGTGGGGGGAGCCCAAAATTATCTTGTTGTATCACTGAATAGGTACAGCAGAAATCAAAGTTGTGGAGACCAGGGTGACAGGACAGAGTCTCAGAAGGGAGGGATCCACAGAGAGAACAGAGCTCTAAAGATCTATAGAAAGATCTGGGCAAGTCTTTGGCTACCTGGCCTTCTAGCCTTGAATGAGAGAAAATTGCCCAGAGAAAAACTTGGAAAGGTTAGTTCCAGAACAATTCCTGGAGTTCACACAGGACAGGAAACAGCTTGAATTTCAACAGCTGCCAGGCACAGTTGAAAAAACTTCTTAGTAAGAAGTAAAGCATTAGGCAGAAGCCTCAGAAAGATATTACTGCTTTATTAGTAAAGCTTAACTACCTTAAGGCCGGATAATACATAGTTTGGACTTTGCAGGCTACATATGGTCTTTGTCAAATGTTCTTGTTTGTTTATAATCCTTTCTAAAATATGAATACCAGTCTTAGCTTGAGGACCATACAAAAATTAGCCATGGGTTGCATTTGACCCTTGGACTATTATTTGCCGATCCCTGCTCTAGGCTACTTGTGCTTTAATTTTCCTTAATAAAAAGATTTTTTTCATAGACTGGTTTTTAGCCCAGTTTTAGGTTCGCAGCAAAGTTAAGTGGAAAGTATTGACAGTTCCATGTCTCTCCTGATCTGACACAGGCACAGGCTCCCCTGCTCGCGACACCCCACGCCAGAGTGGGACATTCGTTTTAACTGATGGACCTACATTGACACCTGTTACCACTCAGAATCCACAGTTTATCCCGAGTTCATTCTTAGTAGTATATATTCTGTGGGTTTTGACAAACATCCAGTGCTGTATTTCTACTGTTGCGGTACACAGGCATAGTTTCGTTGCCCTAAAAATCCTGTGTGTGCCACATCTTTATCCCTAACCCTGACAACCACTTACCTTATTCCTGTCTTCATAGTTTTGTCTTTTCCCGAATGTCATACAGTTGGATTCATACAGTATATATTCTTTTCCTTAGTAATGCATTTAAGCTTCCTCTAAGTTTTTTCATGGCTTAATAGCTCATTGTTTTTTGGGAGCTGAATAATCTATTTTCTGGATGTACCAGAGTTCAATGACCAGTTCCCTTACTGAAGAATATCTTGGTTGCCTCTTTTGGCAATTATGAGAAAAGCTATAATTAAATGTTCATGTGCAAGTTTTTGTGTGGACATAAGTTTTCAGTTCATTCTGGTAAATACTAAGGAATGTGGTTGCTGGGTCATAAGGTACCTTTAGTTTTTTAAGAACCTGTCAAGTTATCTTTGGAAGTGTCTGTGCCATTTTGCATTCCCACTGCATATGGTGGTGTTAGTGTTTGGATTTTTGCCATTCTGTTAGGTGTAGAGTGGTATCTCATTGTTTTAATGTGCAATTCTCTAACAACATGATGCTGAGCATCTTTTCCTATGCTTACTTGCCATCTACATATCTTCCTTGGTAAATCTTTTTTGCTCAGATATTCTGCCTGTTTTTTAATTGTGGTGTTCATTTTCTTACTGAGTTTTAAAAGTTCTTTATATATTTTGAATAAGTCCTTTACCAGTTGCGTCTTTTGGAGATATTTTTATCCAGTCTTTCTTTGGCTGTGTTCTTATTCTCTTCTCTTGATAATTTGCCCTGATAAAGTTTGAAAGCAAAGCATGAAATAATTTTGTTGACTCCAACTAGTTTGGTGTGCTTCAGAATAAACCACTGGAGAAAGCAATGGCAGCCCACTCCAGTACTCTTGCCTGGAAAATCCCATGGACAGAGGGGCCTGGTGGGCTGTAGTCCATGGGGTCACAAAGAGTCGGACACGACTGAGTGACTTCACTTTCACTTTTTACTTTCATGCATTGGAGAAGGCAGTGGCAACCCACTCCGGTATTCTTGCATGGATAATCCCAGGGACGGAGGAGCCTGTGGGCTGCTGTCTGTGGGGTCACAAAGAGTCGGATACAACTGAAGCAACTTAGCAGCAGCAGCAGAATAAACTACAATACAGTTTAAGGATAGAATAAAATTTTGCCACCAACAATATAAAATTAACAGTATCCTATTGAAATTACCAGGCATTCAAAGAAGCAAAAAAAGAAAAGATCCTAGAAAAGAGAAAAATCAATTAATAGAACCAGAGCTTCCCTGGTGGCTTAGACTGTAAAGAATCTGCCTGCAATGCAGGAGACCTGGGTTTGATCCCTGGGTCAGGAAGAGCCCCTGGAGAAGGGAATAGCAACCCCCTCCAGTATTCTGGCCTGGAGAATTCCATGGACAGAGGCTCCTGGTGGGCTGCAATCCTTGGGGTCATAAAGAGTCGGACATGACTGAGCAACTAACACACAGGAATGACAGAACTGGTAAAACTAGTAGATAAGAATGTTAAAACAGCATTTACAAATACGCTCCTTATGTCAAAAAGGAAGAATCAAGGAGGATCCTGCTGAGTTGAGAAGTGGACCCTATAAAAAAGACCAAATGGAATTCCTTAGATGACAAACATACTTGAATTGGAAAATGTACTGGATGAAGTAAAAGCAGATTAGGGAATAAATTGAACTGAATGAAAATGCATCATATCACTGTGGGTTGCAACTGAAGCAGTGCCTAGGAGGAAATGTGTAGCATTAAATGCTGATACTAGAAAATTAGAGAAGAGGTTTTAAATTTATCATTAATACTTTCATCTTAAGAAACTAGAAAAAAGGGTAAATTCCATCCAAAGCAAGCAGGAAGAATGTAATAGTGAAGAGCAGAAATCAATGGAATTGAAGACAGGAAAATAACAAAATCTATGAAACCTCAAGCTGGTTGTTTGAAAAGATCAACAAAATTGAGAAACCTCTAGCAACCCTGATTAGGACTAAAAGAGAGAAAACACAAATTGTGGGTATCAGGAATAAAAGAGGGAGGATACTAAGTATCTTATTGTAATTAATAAGTATTACAGGTAACTGGCAATGCATTTGGGAACATACATGAAATGGACAAATTTCGTAATGACCCAATTACTAAACCTTAGTCAAGGAAAAGTAGATAAGCATGAATATTCCTTCATCTGGGAACTAAATTGAATTTGCATCCCCAGGAAGAAAATTCCAGATCCAAATGGCTGCAGTGGTGAATTTTGTGAAATACATAAAGAAGGAAATAATACTAATTCTAAAAAAATTCTTCTAAAAAATTGAAAAGGAAGGAATACTTCCTACCTTAAAGTTCTGACCAGTATTCTTCATGAACATAGATGCAAAAATTCTTAACAGTATTTTGGTAAATCAATTCCAACATTACATAAAAGGATAATGCATTATAACCAAGTTATAAAACCAAGGGATTTATCCTAAGATGGAGAAGGAAATGTCAACCCACTCGTGTATTCTTGCCTGGAAAATCCCATGAATGGAGGCTATAGTCCATGGGGTCGCAAAGAATCGGACACAACTGAGCGACTTCACTTATTCTAAGAATGCAAGACTGGTTTAATGTTAGAAAATTAATCAACATAATTCAGTGCATTAATAGACTGAAGAAGAAAAACACTGTATAATTTTTTAAGTAGATATAGATAAGCATTTGCAAAATTGAACAGTCAGTAATTAAAAGAACTCTTACTAAACAAGAATTTCATTAATCCTGTATGTGTTGTTCAGTCACTATGTCGTGTCAGACCCTGCGACTCCCTGGACTGTAGCCCGCCAGGCTCCTCTGTCCTCCGTTAACTCCTGGAGTTTGCACAGATTCATTTCCTCTGAGTCAGTGATGCTATCTAATCATCTCATCCTCTGCCGCCCCTTCAATCTTTCCCAGCATCAGGATCTTTCGTAGTGACTCTGCTCTTCGCATCAGGTGGCCAAAGTATTGGAACTTAAGCTTCAGCATCAGTTCTTTCAATGAATACTCAGGGTTGATTTTCTTTAGGATTGACTGATTTGCTCTCCTTGCAGTCCAGGGGACTCTGAAGAGTCCAAAATTTGAAAGCATCAATTCAGTTTAGGAGATCTGAAAAACTTACAACTAATGTCATATTTAATGGTGAAATAGTGAATGCTTCTTTTCTCTTACCATTGTTCTGTGGATTCAGCACTGTACTGTGGATTCTTGCCAGTGTGATAAGGCAAGAAATAGAAAGAATACTCAGAGTAAAAGGAAGAAATGCGACTTTTTATTCACAGTAAACATGATCACCTTTCACAAATAGTATGAATCATAAAAGAAAAGGAAAAAAGTGATACATTCTGTCTTATTAAAATAAAAACTTTTACTCTTCAGAAGACGGATATGAAAATGAAAAAGCAAGTAATAGATTATGAGGAAATATTGTAAAATTTGTATTTGACAAAGTGCTAGAATCTATATTTTATTTAGAACTCTTACAATTCAATAATATGTTCTAGGTGGTATTTTTTATTTTTTTATTTGGCCATACTGTACAACCTGGAAAATCCCATGGACAGAGGAGCCTGGTGGGGTGCAGTCCATGGGATCGCTAAGAGTCGGATACAACTGAGCAACTTCACTTTCATGCATTGGAGAAGGAAATGGCAACCCACTCCAGTGTGGAGTTGCATGGAGAATCCCAGGGACGGGGGAGCCTGGTGGGCTGCCATCTATGGGGTTGCACAGAGTCGGACACGACTGAAATGACTTAGCAGTAGCAGTACAGCTTTTGGTATCTTAGTTTACCAACCAGGGATCAAACCTAAGCCTCCAGCAGTGAGAGCAGAGCCCTAACCACTGGACTGCCAGGCAGTCCCCAGTATTTTTTATTTATTATTATTATTTTTTTAATTTAAATTTATTTATTTTTAAAATTTATTTATTTGTGCGTGTGCTCTTTTATTTTTATTTTTTACTTTACAATACCGTATTGGTTTGCCATACATTGACATGAATCCGTCACGGGTGTACATGAGTTCCCAATCCTGAACCTCCCTCCCACCACCCTCCCCATATCATCTCTCTGGGTCATCCCAGTGCACCAGCCCCATGCATCCTGTATCCTGCATCGAACCTAGACTGGCGATTCGTTTCTTACATGATAGTATACATGTTTCAATGCCATTCTCCCAAATCATCCCACCTTCTCCCTCTCCCACAGAGTCCAAAAGTCCGTTCTATACATCTGTGTCTCTTTTGCTGTCTCACATACAGGGTTATCATTACCATCTTTCTAAATTATAGCAAATGAAGCAACTGACAAATAACTAATCTCAAAAATATACAAGCAACTTATGCAGCTCAATTCCAGAAAATAAATGACCCAATCAAAAAATGGGCCAAAGAACTATAGACATTTCTCCAAAGAAGTCATATGGATGGCCCCAGTATTTTTTAAAAGGGCAAGTGAGAGCAGAGTGCTAACCACTGGACTGCCAGGCAATCCCAGTATTTTTTAAAAGGGCAAATATTTCAACAGATTCCTCAAGAAAAGAAAATACTCATATGCCAAATAACTACATAAAAATATATCGTTTGTCTTGTTAGTCATTAGTCACGAATCTTTGGAAAAATAGAAATTAAAATAACAGTAAAATAATACTACACGCTTATTTTAACGACACAAAAGAAAAAAACAATACCAAGTGTTGACCAGGATGTAGAGCACATGAAACTCTTATACATTTCTGGTGAGACTGCAGAAAGATACAGTCATTTAAATAAACAGTTTAGTAGTTTGTTATAAATTGACACGTGCACCTACTTACTCCTAGCTGTTTACCCAAGAGAAGTGAAAGCATATATCCACATCCAGATTTTTAGAATCAGATTTGTCAAGATGTTCAGTTTAGTTCAGTTCAGTTCAGTCGCTCAGTCGTGTCCGACTCTTTGCGACCCCATCAATCGCAGCACGCCAGGCCTCCCTGTTCATCACCATCTCCTGGAGTTCACTCAGACTCACGTCCTTCGAGTCCGTGATGCCATCCAGCCATCTCATCCTCGGTCGTCCCCTTTTCCTCCTGCCCCCAATCCCTCCCAGCATGAGAGTTTTTTCCAATGAGTCAACTCTTCTCATGAGGTGGCCAAAGTACTGGAGTTTCAGCTTTAGCATCATTCCTTCCAAAGAAATCCCAGGGTTGATCTCCTTCAGAATGGACTGGTTGGATCTCCTTGCAGTCCAAGGGACTCTCAAGAGTCTTCTCCAACACCACAGTTCAAAAGCATCAATTCTTCGGCGCAAAGCCTTCTTCAAAGTCCAATTCTCACATCCATACATGACCAGAGGAAAAACCATAGCCTTGACTAGACGGACCTTAGTCGGCAAAGTAATGTCTCTGCTTTTGAATATGCTGTCTAGGTTGGTCATAACTTTTCTTCCAAGGAGTAAGCGTCTTTTAATTTCATGGCTGCAGTCACCATCTGCAGTGATTCTGGAGCCGAAAAAAATAAAGTCTGACACAGTTTCCAGTGTTTCCCCATCTATTTCGCATGAAGTGATGGGACCGGATAAATAAAGTTCATTAGTTATAAGTAAACAGTTTGATGAGTGTTACAGATAAATGTTACAGCAGGTTATTCATACTATCTTAAACTGAAAACAATCTCAGTATCGATAAACACATTGCAATATATTCAAAAAAGAATTAACCCCTGATATTTGAAACAACAGGATGAATCTCAGAAACATTATACTAACAAAAGCCCAACTGAAAAGGTAGCACCCTGTATAATTCCACTTCTGTACCCTTCTGGAAAGGACAGAAGTATGGTAACAGAAAGCAAAGTGGTACTGCCTGGGGCTACAGATGGAAAAAGGCAGGGACTGACTACAAAGGAAGTCTGTGGATAATTTAAATCTTCTGTTTCATGGTTGTGTTGGTAGATAACACAACTATACATTCTTTTAAAAGGCATCAGATTGTCCACTTAAAACATTTTTTGTGCAAATTATTTTTCAGTAAGTCTGATCCTAAAAATTTAGTGAGAAGAATAAGACTCCTTTCTGTTTTTGCAAATCTCTTTAATGTCTTAATTACTAGAGACATCTTGACTCTCACTCACATTAACTTCTGTATTTAAACTGTTGTCATGTGTTGTTTTAGGTAAAATATATGAAAAGTATCCAGGTTCTGAGACAGGTAATTGATTTCATGAATCATGTTTCACAATACACTGTGGCAAGAGTGATTTCACAGGAGAGGAGACATCAGAAGCGCTTAGAATTGATTGAGACCAAATTTGAGGTGAGGAAGTGGAGCTGTGAAGGCAGACAACTCTTAGGGCAAGTTTCGCTGTGTCAGTAAGAGTGAGAAATGAAGTCAAAGCTGGAGGTGGGTGCTGGGTCCTGGGACGGTTTTGTTTGTTGATAGTTCAGTTGGTAAAGAATCCTCCTGCAATGCAGGAGACCCTGGTTCGATCTCTGGGTTGGGAAAATGCCCTGAAGAAGGGATAGGCTACCCACTCCAGTGTTCTGGCCTGGAGAATTCCATGGATTTTAGAGTCCATGGAGTCTCGAAGAGTCAGACATGGCTGAGAGACTTTCACCTTCACTTCAAAGTTGGAAGATACTTAACCCAATGGTTATCTGATCTGTTTTTACTGCCACTCACAGTGAAAAATTTATCTTATATTACTGTTACCTGTATGCACACATATTACTGAAATAAATTTTGCAAAATAGTTTTTAATCTTTTCATGTTTTAAAAGGTTGTATTTAGATATTTTCAGATGATGTTCCTGTGCACCCTCCTTGAGCTTGACTGTCTCCAACATTAGAAAAAATTGGTTTCCATCATATTTTCTTAGAATTTCTTTAGTGACTTTGAAAAAATAAAAGTAGTGAGATAATTGACTTCCAAAGCCACTTGGTTATGCTTATCTAAACCATAACTGATCTTACTTATTTTTAAAAGCGGGACAAATTACAGAATTCCTGTGTGTTCCTTGCCTCCACACATGTATAACCTCTGCAAATACCAATATTCCCACACTAGAGTAGTACATTTGTTACAGTTGTTGAACCTACATTGACACTCACAATCACACACAGTCTGTAGTTTACTTCTAGGTTCTCACTTGGTGTTGTACATCCTATGGGTTTTGACAAATTTGTGACGTGTATCTACCAATATAATATCATACAGAGTGTTTTCACTGCCCCAGAAGTCCTCTGTGCTCCATCTGTTCGTCTCCCTTCCCCATCCTCAACCCCAGGCCCTGATCTTTTCACTGTCTCCATAGTTTTGCCTTTTTGTGAATATCCTATGTATAGCTGGAATCATATAGTATGTAGCCTTTTCAGATTGTCTTCTTTCATTTATGTGCGTGCCTGCTCAGTCTTTTCAGTCATGTCCAACTCTTGCAACCCCATGGACTATTGCCTGCCAGTCTCCTCTAACCATGGGGTTCTCCAGGCAAGAACACTGGAGTGGGTTGCTGTGCCCTCCTCCAGGGGACCTTTCGGACCCAGGGATAGAACCCATGTCTCTTACATCTCCTGCATTGACCGGCAGACTCTTTACCACTAGTGCTGCCTGGGAAGCCCTTTGTGTCACTTAGTACTGTTCGTGTAAGGCTCTTCTGTCTTTTCATGCTTTGATAGCTCATTTCTTTTCAGAACTGGTTGACACTCCACTTTCTGGATATATCACAGTTTGATTGATTATCTGTTAACCTACTGAAGGACCTCTTGGTTGTTTCCTCTTTCCATTTTAATGCACTTGGGCACTTTTTATCCTATCCTTTTTGTTTTACTAAGAAAAACATGCTGATCTGGACCTACTAAGTTGTATTCATAACCCACACTTTCACTTTCAAAAGCACAATCCCATCCCAAGCTTACTTGTATGCAGTGGGAAAGATTCAAAAGAGAGGAGAAGTTGGTGGTACAGGAAAGGATAATTGCATCCTTGAGAAGGCCTTAATGGAATCCAGAGCATAAATTAGAGCTTGGTCCTTAAATGCAGCAAGGACAGCCTTTGCATGCTCACTGCGAGGGAAGAGAGATCATGTGTGCACAGATGAAGTAGTAGTAGTTGTAAGATGTCAGAGTTCCTGTTAGAATTTATCTGTATTTTCAGAGTGATGTGAGCACAGCTGAGAAGCAAGCGTTGCAGTTTTGGCGGAAGTGTGAAGTTGTCATTTTTGAGAATTGTAAAAGTTTACTGGAGAAAGGTAGAAAAGTTGTATGATAGTGCTGAGTGCTTGTTTGAGACTTATGATCATAAATTTAAAGTGAGGCTAGTCAGTTCACAGTTGAATGAATAATCCCAAAATGAGTGTTAGCTTTTACTATTAATCTGTTCTTCATCCATGTTTCATTGCATGAATGTCATAGCCAGTTGGTGAAAAAAAAGACATGAAATTTTATTTTGGGAAACCCTGACTTCAAACTCTTTCTGTGATATGAAGTAGAGGAGTATGTATCTCATTGGTGTCACTGTACAGGCTTGAGTCTGTGCCACTCTTGGATCCTGGTTTTGGTACACCCCTGGGTTCATGGGCAGACTCAGAGATACTCTGGGTGTAAAATATGCTCTAAAAAGAGCAGTGAAGGTGGTCAGGGCATGAAGGACTTGACTTGGCACTGGAGAATAGTATATTTCCACTTGGCAAAGCAGGAAGGTATGATTCAAGGACTAAAAATCTTGAAGAATATGACTTGGTTGCATGGGAGCTTATTCATCTGCTCCTGCCACTATCTGATCCACTTAAAACTTTAAAGAGGTAAATTCAGGGCATTTAATTTAAACTCTGTAGTTTTCCTTGCCAAATGGCAGTGCTCCTAAAATGAGGTGGAGAAATGAGTAGGAATGATTTTATCAGTCATAATCTCTTGGCATTGTTCACTTTTTGAGCAGGAGTTGTTGGACTTCTTGGGCCAAAGTTGCAGTAGTGGTTGCCATTTACTTTTGTTTCTAGTCTAGCTGGAGGGGTAATTAGATTTAAAAAGAAAATCTCTTTCTTAAACCTGGGATTTTATTCCTTCAGAAGACAAAGTCATTAAGCCTTCTTAACTGTTACGAGATTACATTAGGAAGTTTCTTGAGTAATTCTTAAATCCATAATCCATAAGTTAACAGTGGAGGAGACTTGTTAACAGAGCTGATTAGATTATGTAGACCCCATAGTGCTGTTACCCTTGCCTAAGCATAAGATCTCACCTGTTTCTGAAGAGCTCAGTTTTCCTAATAATCTTTATGGGCAACTTATATGTTCCTGAAATTTTAGCCAGTCTCTTATTTAAAACCTACCAGACACTTTACAGCCCAACACATTAGTTTCACTGGGAGTTTGCATACACATACCATACACATAAATATGTTGGAATTAGGAACAGTCTCTCCCTAATGTCCAAGGAACAGTCACATATATAGATCAGGGAATACTGAAATGAATGTGCAAATAGAGGCAAAACTAGCTTCTTCCACAATAGGGGAGGGAAGTTAGTCAAGCCTTCACCAGACAGAATTCTACTTGTATGCAAGAATTATTTTCCATTACCATTAGTTATTTACAATTTACAGAGCTGAACATAGCTCATAGGGGATGACTAGAAATATGGAACGGTAGGTTTAGAAAATGCATTGTTTTTCAACTGAAGCACAAATTTCCCCCTAAATCTAGTTATTCATGATATTTCACTATAGAGAAAATGGTGATTATTGGATGAAAACAATTTAAAAACTTTTAACTATTTGCAGTATGACTCTAAAATTGTATAGAATTTACAACAACATTTTAGACCATGACTTAAGTGTTTAAGGTTGCTACAGTGTTTAAGTGGAGAAGGAAATAGCAACCCACTCCAGTATTCTTGCCTGGAGAATCCTCTGGACAGAGGAGTCTGGTGGGCTGCTGTCCATGGGGTCGCACAGAGTCAGACACTACTGAAGCGACTTGGCATGCATGCATGCATTGGAGAAGGAAATGGCAACCCACTCCAATATTCTTGCCTGGAGAATCCCAGGGACGGGGGAGCCTGGTGGGCTGCTGTTTATGGGGTCGCACGGAGCCTAACACAACTAAAGTGACTTAGCAGCAGTGTTTAAGTGCAACCTCAGCTGTTTGAACCTTGGTTCAGAATCAAAAATAGATGTCCTCAAATCCATGCTCTAACAATGAGTGGCTACTCTTTATTGAGTAAATTAATATACATTAATAGTGGTGACCTGGAGGTCAGGCTTAAATTATCTTCAGAGGTGTTTGAAATATTAGTAAATTAAGATTGATTAATTATAATATACCAAGATAGATTGATGGTGGTGGGGGTCTTAGATTATCAAAGGGATTTTGTTAGAAAACAGGCAAGAAATGTGAAGGAAAAGGGGGAATTAAAGTGGGTATTCTTTGTTTTTATCCATCTTTCCTAGAAACTTCTACTTTTAAACTCAGTTAATATTCTTCCTTCTAGTACTGTTATATCTTAGAAGTTAGACTGGTGTCTTTTGGAAATATTTAAGAAAACAGCCTCTTTCATGCTCTAACAAAAAACTTGGTGGGAGGGGGGTTCATGTTTGGGAACGCATGTAAGAATTAAAGATTTTAAAATTAAAAAAAAAAGAATTTCAATAAAGTAATTAACCTCCAATTAAAAAAAAAAAAGAGTATGGGATGTAGGAAGAAACCTACAGATAAAAACTAGGAATGTTATGTTTCAAGTCTGTATCTGAGAAAAGGAGAAGATACTAATATAAAAGAAGGTTGCCACAGCATCCCCCCGACCCCTGCCCCACCCCAGGCCTTTTAAATTCATTGTAAATTAGTTCAAAGGGTGCTGTTCTTGAGCACCTTTATGTTCTTCTTGATTATTCTTGATGTTCACTTTGTCGATTGTAGACATGCATGTAGTTTTTATAGTCCTGATTTACTGACCTCTTTTGAATTTCAGGTAAAAAACATCAGGATGAATTTCATCTGCTGGTGGATCAAGCCAAAAAAGGATACAGAAAGACTGTTGGAATGTCCAAAAGAAAAGCAACAAAAGGAGAAGATGAATCTACAGAAAAACTATCCTCTGTATGTGTGGGTAAGAGACTTTAATTAAAAACAGAAGTATATTGAATTTTACTATTTTTAATATAAAATAAAATCAAAAGACTTTACTTTGGACTTATTAGTATATTTAGACATGTAGCAGTTGTTGGATGTAAACCAGATTTATTACTCCAAAAATAAATGAGTGGGGGCGTGTCCTGAAGATACAGTTTCTAAAAATCCCTCTTCCTTTCATGATAAATCAGAAGTTTCTTAGTTGTTTAAGCTTGAGGTATAGGATTTATTGCTGCCCATCCTCAAATATCCTACAGAGAATAAATTATTTCTACTGTAGTTCACTGGTATTTACTTTGGATGGGCTGTTTTGCTAAAATATCTAAAGCTAATACATCGCACATTCCTTAATTTTAGCCCATGTAAACATTTGAAATTAATATTATATTTATATTGCCAGGACTTTAAGTGAGGTGAAAGTCGCTCAGTTGTGTCCAACTCTTTGCAAGCCCATGGACTTGCATTCTGATTCTCCAGACCAGAATACTGGAGTGGGTAGCCTAAGTCAGTGGCTGTAAATACATTCACAATGCTGTGTCACCGTCACCACTATTACACTCAAAACTAACCTGTGAAATAATAACTCTTTCACTTTCCCCACTGGCCCTTAGTATAATCCTTGGTCTACTTTCTCTGTCTGTGAATCTACTTCTTCTGGGTACCTCATAAAAGTGAAATCATGTATTATTTTTTTTTCTGTATCAGCTTATTTCATTAAGCATAATGTCTTCAGGGTCCCCATTTTATAACATATATTGAAATCTATTACTTCTTATGGCTGAATAATATTCCATTGCCTCTATAGGCCATATTTTGTTTATCCATTCATTTGTAATGGTTTTTTCCCACTTTGTGGCTACTGTGAATGATGGTGCTGTGTGCATTGGTATTCATGTATCTATCTGTTCAAGCCTCTGCTTTCCATCCTCTTGGGTAAATACCTAGCAGTGGCATTTCTGGTTCTTAAAATAATTGTTTCCCTTTTTAGAAACCACCAAACTAGTTTCTGTAGTGGCTGCACCATTTTACATTCCCTTCAGCCGTGCTTGAGGAGTCCAGTTTCTCTGTACACTCATCACTTGTTATTTTTCGTTTTTCTTACTGAAACCATATTGGTAGATATGAATTTGTATCTCATTGTGGTTTTGATTTATATTTTTCTAATGACTAATGAGATTGAGATTTTTTAATATAGTTATTTGCCGTTTGTTTTTCTTCTTTGGAGAAGTGTCTGTTTAAGCCCTTTGCTCATTTTTTAATTGGCTTGGTTTTTGTTGTTGTTGTTGAGTTTTAGGAATTCTTTAAATATTCTGAATATTAATTCATTATATAAACTTTTTCTCTGTTGTCTTTTTATTTCCATGATAGTATCTTTTGAAGCAAAAGTGCTTTGTTTTGATGAAGTTCAATTTATCAGTTTTTTCTCTTGTTGCCTATGCTTTTGTTGTTATATTCATGGAGTTGTGGGAAAATCAGTGTCATGAAGTTTTCCTTTATGTTTTCTCCTAAGAGTTTCATAGTTTTAGCTCTTATTTAGGTCTGTGGTCCAGTTTGAGTTAATTTTTGTATATCGTATAAGTAAGGGTCCAGCTTCATCCTCTTCACATGTCGATAATCCAGTTTTCTGAATAGCATTTGTCTAAAGACTATACTTTCCCCATTGAATGCTTTTGGCATCCTTTTTGAAAATCAGTTGACTGTATATGTGAGGGCATATTTCTGTACTGTGTGTCTGTTTAATTGGTCTGTATATCTGTTCTTATACCAGTGCTATGCTGTTTTAATTGCCATAACTTTGTAATAAATTTCAGTCAGAGGATATGAATTCACCAGCTTTATTCATCCTTTTCAGGGTTGTTTTGGCCATTTGATTCCTTTAAGATTCCATGTGAATGTTGAGGTGGATTTTTCTATTTCTGTCAAAAAATAATCCATTGGGATTGCATTGTATTGCTGGATTGCTTTGGTTAGTTGACGTCAAAGTAGTTTATCCTTTTGGTGCTATCGCATTCTTTATTTTTGTCCTCTGCTCTCCTGGTGTTGTGTAGAAGATTGCTGACTGAGTACAAGGTTTTTTAGGTATATTCTTTGTGGTCTTTGTCAGCAACTTAGTTCATGCTGTTATTAAAATATGTTGTCAGAAAGCAGTTTAATCCCTGAGGAAATCCAGCTTAATATCTCAGATAAAGAGAATGTTTTTGTTTATTGGTTGACTGTCTTTTGAAGATGACTGACTGCTTGCACTCAGGAGTTACATGTTCTTTGTGTACGTATGCATGACTTTTACTCTCTCTAGGGTTCAGAGATGAGCACTGCCGATAGATTGCTGTGTGTGGATGCGTGTGTCTGGGAGGAGTGGGGAGTGTGAGAGAGAGAGAGAATGGAACAGGCTGAAAGGTTGGGCTTTGCATAGTGTCATACAGCCAGTGTAACGTTTGCTCTTTACAATAATTGGCTCATCAGAGTGCCAGCATAAGTGCATGAGGTATATGTCTTCTTAAGTAAAACCTTCATCTGTTTTTGATGCGTGTCTTTGGGGAAGTTTAATGTTGGGGCCTCATGCGTTCGGCTTTATTTGGAGTTCTTTCCTGAGATCCTGACTTTCACTGCCCATGCTTGTTGAATGATGCTTGTCCTCAAGAGGAAACTTATCCTATATAAGCTTACGTTAAGAGTGGAAGGGGCTTCCCTGGTGGCTCAGTGGTAAAGAATCCGCCTGCCAGTGCTGGAGATATGGATGCTGTTCCTGGTCCAGGAAGATCCCACATGCCGAGGCGCAGTGGAGACCATGTGCCACAACTGTTGAGCCTGTGCTCTAGAGCCCGGGAGCCACAGGTGCTGAAACCTGCATGCTCTAGAGCCCGTGCTCTGCAACAAGAGAACCCACTGCAGAGAAGCCTGTTGCGCTACAGCTAGAGAAAAGCCTGCACAGCAACAAAGACCCGGCACACCAAAAATACAGACGTTAATTAAAATCTTCTTTACGTGAAAGAAGTAAGAGGAGAATATAAATCAGGTGTAAAAATAAAAGATACTGTTATGTTAAATTCCTTCTCCCTGGATTACCAACTTGATTGTATTCGCCCAGAAAGTTGAGTGATAGAGTCACCTGGGTTCAGTGGGTCATTGTGTCCTTTTAACCTGGTCATAGGTGTCTGTTTGCAAAAGAAGATCCTAGAAATCCTGTCTTAGTTAGCTGCTCATTTCCATCATTTTCCCAGATAAACTTTAGAGGATATGGCTTGTATTCGTAATGAGCAGGCTTAGTGAAAGCCAGACAACATCAGGAGCTTAGTTTTAGAAATTATACTCTTGTGTGATGTATGCTATTCTCCAGTGTAACAAAAAGTTATACTTATTTTTGGAAAAATCTTGATCATGTGAAGTTGGGAAGGTTTGTTTGTTTGAAGAATATGTCTCACTCCTTTTTTGTAATTTTTCTCCTTATTAACAAAACTTTGACAGTTCTTGTTGGTGTCCTTTGTGAAAGGTCACTTGTCTCCACAAGTGCATGAGTGGTGTGTAAAAGCTCTGCTTCCCTGTGAGCAAACACACGAGAGGAGATTCTGTCCTCATGGCACATGTCAAGGGGGTCAGGTGCTCCCTCAGTCCCTGACCTTAAAGCCAGCACAGCTGAGGTCCCAGCACAGCCCTGCCATACATGGCGAGGGAGGGTCTGCACACCTACGACTCCTGCACGGAGATGACTTTCTGCCCTCCTGTTTGCAGACCTTTGGTCACACCTGCAGGTCACATTCTGGCAAACACTGTCTGTATCCCCTCAGCTGTCCTGGGCCTTGATCTTCAATAAGAGACCTCAGAAATTAGAATATGACAAGGGGTGAGTAGAAATGTGATGTGTGTTGGATCAATCAGATACCTTGGTTATGTCTGATTAGCTTTTCTTTTCTCCAGTGAATTGTAGATTCTGTGTAACAGATTTAGGAAAATGACCAGAAAGATTCACTACCATACAGCAGTCAGTGACAAAGATTGTGGTTTTCTTGCTAATTGAATCTTTAATCCTTTTTTGTAATTTTTTCTATGTTTATCACTATTCTCTGATCTATGAAATATGCAGGAATTCTTGAGCTTCCCTGGTGGCTCAGATGGTAAAGCGTCTGCCTGCAATGCAGGACGCCCGGCTTGGATCCCTGGGTTGGGAAGATCTCCTGGAGAAGGAAATGGCAACCCACTCCAGTATTCTTGCCTGGAGAATCCCACGGATGGAGGAGCCTGGTAGGCTACAGTCCATGGGGTCGCAAAGAGTCGGACACGACTGAGCAACTTCACTTTCACTTTCACTGTAAATAAAAGCCTCATTAGAATTATAAGTTTCTCCCTACTCTTGATTTCAAAGAAAATTTTATTTTTGAATTAATGAATCTGGAAATGCATGGGTGGACAGTATAAGCAAATGGTACAAGTGTAGTGCTCATTCTTTATTCTCTGGCTCCAAAACTAGAGTTTTGGAGTCAGTGTTACATAAACTTCTATTTTACCAAGTACAAATAGCAATATTAAATGTAGTGGAAATAATAAATATACAGAGGTTATAAATTTTAAGGTACTCTTAAATATTTCTTTTTTTTTCCTTTCTTTCGTTTTTCTTTTGTAGGACAGGAAGATAATAAAATGAAACTATCAGATACACCCTCGGTAAAAACAAACCGCTTCCCTCAATCAAAGCTGGACTCCCCAGGGAAACTAGAGCGTGACAGACAAGATGATTCTTCCAGTTGTACTGATATTCAAGAGGAAACTCTTTCTTCATCAGAATCAGATTCATTCAAAAGGTAAGAAACTTGCAGTAGTTGATTATTTTAGATTTCTGTTTTCTGTGCATGCTAAGAGACAGGCAAAATTAACCAGAAAATGCTGAGGCCTGACACCGTTCCTCCTCTCCTCCCAGCATCTCCTGCCACTTTGTAAGGTTCACAAAGGGAGCAGGGCAGAATGTAGAGGGTGTGTATTGCAATCACAGGGGACTTCGTTTTCTGCTCTGTAGCCTTTTTCTTTTTTAATTAAAAATTTTTTTTTAAATTTTTATTAAAATATAGTTGATTTACAATGTTGTGTTAGTTTCTGCTGTACAGCAAAGTGAATTGGTTACACATATACACGTATCCACTCTTTTTTAGATTCTTTTCCCACATGGGCAATTACAGAGTATTGAGTAAAATTCTCTGTGCTATACAGTAGGTCTTTATTAGTTATCTCTTTTGTATATTGTAATATGTATGTCAGTCCCTATCTTCCTAATTTATCCCCCCTCCCTTACCCTCTGGTAACCATATTTTTATTTTCTAAATCTGTAACTCTTTCTCTTGTAGATAAGTTCATTTTTATGCTTTTTTAAGGTTATAAGTTTGTCATGTGGTATTTGTCTTTGTCTGACTTACTTCACCCAGTATGCCAGTCTCTAGGTCCATCTATGTTGCTGTAAATATAGCCTTTACAGAGATATTTTTCCTAAAGTTAGAAAAGAAGGCATGATTGACAGTAAAAATTTTTATCAAGAGAATGGGTGAAGGAGATAAAGACAACTATACTAGAGAGTAGAGATGACAAGAAAGACAAAAAGAATAATTTAATTGAGCAAATAAAATGGATGGGAAACCTTTTTTAAATGAGAGATTTGAATGTGAGTCATTTTTCCAAGTGGTTTTTTAAAAGACAATTTAAGATGATGTGATTTTGAAAGATGACATAGTGTTAAGCTGTGTATTGTTACCGTTTTGTGTTCAAGTGGGTGCAGCATTCTCTTGGGTTTCTGTGCCATAATTGATCAAACTTTTCAGTTTCTATTGGGTTTGTACGTTTTTCTCAGTGTTTGTTATACACCTAAAGCTGTGGTAGAGCTCTTCCTATAGAAAACTTTTGTTTCTAATATCTTTCGCATCGTTTTGACAGTGGTAGGTGTTGTTGCCTTTTGAATAAATCCTACCAATCTGAAATGGTAATAGCAACGTTACACTGTGAATGTGTCTTGGAAATTATTTGATCTTTGCTATTTGTTCATTTAAAAATTGTTAACAGTACTCTAGAACGGTAGATTCTGTCTCATCTAAAATACCAAATTAAGAAGAAAATTTTTATAAGCATATACCCAAAGATCCTCTATTTTCTTAGGGCTCTTGGGAAACAGCTTCAGGTTATTTAGAATCAAGTATTAGGAATGGAGAATCTTCTCATTTTGCTCTGAGCATACAGAAACATTGCATCCTGAGTTGGGTAAGGGTGGAACACATGGTAGCCTGAGTTTTTCCAAGACCTGGCACTGATGGACAGTTCTGGGTCAGTAGGTATTGTTGTTTTTAAACACAAAACTTACCAAAATACAGGGTAGAAACGGAAGAGAAACTGAGTCCTGGGAAAGAAGAGTGAGTTTTTAAGCATAGTCATGAGATCCCTGAAAGTTCTGAAATGCCAGGATGAAATGGGACATTTTTATAAATTTGTAGTGGGGCGAATGGAGGAGAGTGAAAGGGGAGGCATATGGCAGCCAGGTGGATTTTTATCTACTGGTGAGAGTGTGGAAAACAGGAAGAGTTTGTTGGCAGTCTTGGTCTCAGACAAATTTATTCATGTTTGTCTGAACTGTGAGAGGGTTATTAAACCATTAAAAAATTTTTTTAAAGTAAGCTCTTATATTCTTCTATAATTTAATGCATGTATGTATGTTTACACATTCACCCATACACTATGACCAGTGAAACTACCTGCTAACTGCAAATTTTTACCAACTTTATTGAGGCAAAATTTACATACCATACAGTTCACTCATTTAAGTGACAGTCTGTGGTTTTTAGTGTTTCCAGAACTACACTGCCATCACCACAATTTTAGAGCATTTTCATCACCCTCCAAAAGAAACCTCGTCCCCATTAAGCCATCACTTTCTGTTTCCTCCCAGCTCTCCTGGCAATCACTGATCTACTCTGTCTTTGTGGGCTCGCCTTGTCTGGACGTTTCATATATATGGGAGCATATAATGTGTGGTCTTCTGTAACTTGGCTTCTTTTATTTAGCATATTGGCTGCAAGGTTCATCCATTTTGTATCATGTTTCAGTACTATATTCCTTTTTGTTTCCATAATATTCCATTGTATGGATTTGCATTTAATTTCTTCTTTTATTAGTTGATGGACATTTGGGTTGTTTCTGATTGCAGCTCTAGCAAGGAAAAAAGTAACTGACTTTTACTTGCAAACTTTGGAACCTTGGTTCTAGAGACCGAATATAAGGATTGCCTGGGTGACCTTGAGAAAGCAGTCAGTGTCTGTTACTTCTATCTCAAGTTATGAATAAGTCTTTCTTTTCATTTGCCCTTTTATTTTGTCAGATTAAGATTTTTAAGTTTGAAAGATTGTTCCTTATATACAATCTACAAACTAAAGCTAAGGGACGGTGTGAGTGAAGTGGTATTTGGTTTGATACCAGGGCAGGCCACTGGGCCGCTGAGTCCGTTGGAGATTGTTAAGGAGGAAGTGAGCAAGGGAAGCACCGGTGGTGCAGCCAGAAAGGACTGGCTTCGAGTCAGGGTCTGCTGGCTGATTTTGGAGTCCATCTTTGAAGTCTATTTCCATAGCTATAAAAAGCATATATAAATAACTTCTATCTCAGATCTTTTGGGAAGGTGGAATGAGATAATAAATGTAATAAGAGTCTTTGATAAATATATGGTGATTATTTCTAGTTTGATAAAGATCAAATCAACTGAATTTTCTTCAGTAATACTGGAAAACTTGAGCTTCTAGGACTGAATATTTCAGAAATGCTTTCATAGTCCCCAATTCCTTCGTTCTAATTCTTAAGCTGTATCATAGGAGTAAATTCCACAGTTTATCTTTTTTTCCCCTACTTCTGTTCTGAACTTTAGAAAGTTATAAGCCTGGCTTAATTAGTTCATTTGAAAATTCATTTAATTGGCCTCAACTGGGCATTCAATAACCTCAGATATACAGATGACACCACCCTTACGGCAGAAAGTGAAGAGGAACTAAAAGCCTCTTGATGAAAGTGAAAGAGGAGAGTGAATAAGTTGGCTTAAAGTTCAACATTCAGAAAACGAAGATCATGGCATCTGGTCCCATCACTTCATGGGAAATAGATGGAGAAACAGTGGAAACAGTGTCAGACTTTATTTTTTTGGACCCCAAAATCACTGCAGATGGTGACTGCAGCCATGAAATTAAAAGACGCTTACTCCTTGGAAGGAAAGTTATGACCAACCTAGATAGCATATTCAAAAGCAGAGACATTATTTTGCCAACAAAGGTCCGTCTAGTCAAGGCTATGGTTTTTCCAGTGGTCATGTATGGACTGTGAAGAAAGCTGAGCGCCGAAGAATTGATGCTTTTGAACTGTGGTGCTGGGGAAGACTCTTGAGAGTCCCTTGGACTGCAAAGAGATCCAACCAGTCCATCCTAAAGGAGATCAGTCCTGGGTGTTCATTGGAAGGACTGATGTTGAAGCTGAAACTGCAATACTTTGGCCACTTGATGCAAAGAGTCAACTCATTTGAAAAGACCCTGATGCTGGGAGGGATTGGGGGCAGGAGGAGAAGGGGACGACAGAGGATGAGATGGCTGGATGGCATCACTGACTCAATGGACGAGAGTTTGGGTGGACTCCGGGAGTTGATGATGGACAGGGAGGCCTAGTGTGCTACAATTCATGGGGTCGCAGAGTCGGACACGACTGAGCAACTGAACTGAACTGAACTGGGTACTTACCATCGAGACACAGTCTTCTTTTTATTCCTTGTTGCATTTCCAACCCATTTGTCCATGTCTATTTCCTCACTTTGAATAAATATCTTGTCTCCCAGCTCACCAAGGCAGGTCATCTGACCTGTCTCCAGATTTTCCTTTCCATTTTAAGTTTTCTTTCTGACCTCTTCTTTCCTGTTAATTGTAAGAGAAAGATATATTTTCTAAGTCATTTCTAAAGACATATTCTTTCTTAAGACAAATTCATCCACCTCCTCTAAGACATTCCTCCATCACTTGTTCCCTAAGTTTGCTCTCGGATGTCTCCTTTTTCTGAGCCCTTCTTCTTATCTCTGCCTTCTCTTATTCTTCCCACAATGCAGGAAGTAATTTCCACTTCCTCCATTACAACCAAATGCCTTTGGTAGAATCAAAGCATTTCAGAGATTAGTGGTTTTTGTCTGGTCCAATTTTTATCTTCCTTAATATTCAGACATCAGTTGGAAGGAAGATGGGGCACAACACTCAGTGACTTTGTTCAGATCTTTTCCAACTGTGAAATTCTTTAATACTGTCATTTTTGACAAGCATAATAATCATTGGTACATATCTGTATTTTTTTTTACCACTTGTTCATTTCAGACCATGAATCAACCTTCTAGAATCAGACTTACTCCTTGTATATTGAGGTGTTCCTATCTTTATTTCTTTTATTTTTTGCAAAAATTTTCTCATTTTTTTCTTTTAATGAAAGTTTTATTCCTTTTGTTCTAAAGTACAGAGTTTTCCAAAGTACTTTTCATTTAGATGTTATGCATATTTATCATGAAAATAGAAAGTTTAGGTAAATAAAAAGTAAAATTCTATAATTTTATCAGCCAGAAATGACTTTTCATATTAACACCTTTGTATGTACATCCTTCTTAAGATAGTGGTATAGATGCATAGATAGAGGAGCATTTTTAAAACAGAGCATAATTTTTATGCTTCTTTTTTTCTCTTTTTAAGAGACAAGACATATTGTCTTAGGTTTAATGTGAGTGTAACTATTTTGCGATTTGTTTTTTAATTCATGCAGTCGTGCTGTTATACAGATTATAGATCTTACTATTATATCGTTGAATAAACTATTGCTTTTCTTTCTGTTAGAGCAGTATTTGAACTTTATGTAATATGCCGGACTGACAGATGAGAATAATCTTATTTTACGTTCCAATAGATTTATCCAATCCATGTAATTATTAGGATGTTGTTTGTTGCTAATCTGATTCTCAGCTCTTAAATAAGTACTTCTCTTAGAGTTTGAATTATTAATGTTATATTGCTTCTTTCTTGCCAATATGAAGACAGAGGATAAATAAGTTGATAAGAATTTTAGATTTTTGTACACCTCTTAGACAGTTTCCAGGAGTTCAAGAGACTTGTCCAAATTTCTGTAAATTAACTTATTGTTCTTCATAAGGAGAGAGGGCCCTTGTTCTCTGAGTTTTGGCAAGCAGAGAAAACTGCATTTTTATTGAGTGCTAACTTACAAGAAAAGATGCTTTTGATTGTGACCCTAGAGATGAAGCTTTATCTTCATGTAGAGATGAATAGTGCTCATGCTATTCTTTGGAAGAATCTTTAGGTCATTATTTAAAAAAAAAAATTCTGTACTTGAATTCTAGGCAGTGTTAATTAAAAAGAGACTTTTTAAACTGGAAAAACTTGAATAAGGTCATAGATAATATAATTTCTTATATCAGTATTCAATTTCCTGATTTTAATAATTTTATTAAGATCATGTAAGTGAATATATTTGTTCTTAGGAGATGCACACTAAAGGGTTAAAGGGACATGATGGCTGAAACTTACTCTCAGTACTTAAAAAAATAACTTACATGTATGTGGGTACACACACACACTCACAGACATGCAGACACACATACACACAGAGAGTGAGAAAGCAAATGTGGCAAAATGTTAGCAACTGGAAAATCTGGATGACTGGTCTGAGTCTTTTTTTTTTTTTGGTAACTATGAAATTTTAAAATTAAAAAAATTATTGAAAAGACTCACTGCCCATAGTCAAAAAAGTTTATTTACACCAGAAGATTTTCTAAAGGAAATTTGATTTATAGTTATGATTTATTGACCAAAGATAGTTGTAGCCAGGAGTCTACATGGGATGCCGAGTATGGTTTTTCCATTGCTGAAGCCATATTTATTTCAGTCAGTCTGTTCAGGACCAATCCGACATGGTTATCTCAGCTTTGGTGTGTAGGAGAGTGTGGCCTAATGAAGCAGACATTGTGATTTCTGTATGAAAGAGTATCACAGAGACCAGCTAATTTTACTGCTTGGTAACAGTAACAGAGAAGAGGGCGACAGAGGATGAGATGGTTGGATGGCATCACTATTTCAATGGGCATGGCCTTGGGCAAACTTCAGGAGATAGTGAGTGACAGGGAGGCCTGGCGTGCTGCAGGGGTTACAGAGTCAGACACGACTTAGCAACTTAACAACAGCAACAAACAGTAACTTACATGAACCTTCTTGCAGATGCCAAGTGTTGGTTATAAAAGAACCTGGGTCAGATAAGGTGTGAATGAATGTGTTTTAACTTTTCACAGTTCCTGGCCAAAACCATCACTTCTTCTCTGATGCTAAGTCAATAGCAGCATATTTGTATAGAAGTCCAACACACACATAGGCACAGAACACTGAAAACTTTGGCAAAAAGGCTTATTTTCAACCATGCATTTAATAAATTTTGGTACAACTTTTTCTCACTTTTCAGACATTTTCTGGAGAGCTATCTGTCCAAACTTCTTAAGAGCAAGAAAGCTGAAACAAACCCTAGAAATATGTGAAGAAATCTTGACTACCATTTGTTGGAAATTTTAAAGAGTAGTTCAGTTTTATTCTTTGTTAAATTATATGTAAAATTGGAGAATGATGGGGAAATCCTGAGAGAAAAATGCCACTGTGACGCTCATCTGAGGAATGTAGAACAGTGGCACCATCTGCCTGTTGTGAAGACCGTGCTGAACTTATTTTGCTTATTGAAAGGAACCGGAAACATGACCTGTAGCAGCAAAGTAGTCTCTCAGCCAGAGGGACTAGGCTGATTTGTGTATTAAGGTTACCATTTCGGTTTTAGTCAGTTCTTTCAGTGCAGGTCTTGGTTGTTGTTTAGTCCTAATTTGTGTCTGACTCTTTTGCATCCCCATGCCCTGTAGCCCTCCAGGCTTCTCTGCTCAAGGGATTTCCCAGGCAAGAATACTGCAGTGGGTTGCCATTTCCTTCTCCAGAAGATCTTCTAGACCAGAGATTGGACCCACATAGTGGCTGGTGGATTCTTTACCACTGAGGCACCAGGGAAGCCCACAGGTCTTGGTTAGGATTGGGTAAACCTCACAGTTCAGAATTGGTGAGTAGAGCCAGATGAGGATTTTGAGGAGGGAGATTCAAAGAGTCCTTGGGGATATGTCCTTTGATACTTCCTGTTGAAAAGCTGGTGGGTTTTATAGGAAGTTTTTGGATCAACAAAAGTTATTCACAACTTTTATCTTCTCCAAGAGTCTCTTGGAATAGTCAAGTTATGTTGATGAAATAGTAGATGGTAAAATCTTGTTGCTGTGGGTGCTGTGGTTTTCTACAGATGTTATGTGAGTGCTTGGAGAGTTCAGCGTCACATCACTCAGTCCACAGGGAAACCCACTGTACAGAAGTGGAAATGAAAGGCTGAAGGAGTCACATAGGTGGCTTAGGGTTATATACATGGTGGATGGCAGTACCAGGATTTGAACCCAGGTCCAGATGACCTCAGAGCCCAAGGTCTCCTGACTGACAATAATTATGGCCAAGCCAGATAGAGCTTCACATTCTTGAAAGAGTTTTAAACTTACAGTTCTTAAAATGGTTGGGCTGAAAAGCAGACAGGGATCTGAGTGGAAGTGGTTAATTTGGAAGGTGAAAGAACAACTGTAGGAAGTGGGAAAGGGAGGACAGCATTTAAGGGGTGGGTTATCAAACCACATGTCACTGTAAGCAACTGGGAACTGCTTTAAAACACTCTCCTGAGTTGTCCCACCCAAGGCAAGGGCCAAAGATATTACCTGTTTGGTTGGGGGCTGCTCGCTGCTGCTTCCAGCCTTTCATGCTGGTGACAGAGCAGGCTTTAGCACGGCAGGCAGAGGCACTGGCAGTTGACAATTGGGAGTCAGGTCAAGCACATTGGGTGAAGGCAAGAGGAAAGGGACGGAGCACCAGTGGGATCTGCTAAGACAGTGACTCCAGCTGAGGTTGGAGATGGTCTGGTGTTCCATTGGCTTTGCTAATATAAGGTAATGCTGTGGATGTCTGCCTGTATCTCTAGCCTGAGAGATGCATTAGTTGGTGGGGGAGACCCAGAGCTCACTGACTCTCTGAGCCCTTGTTTGCCAAGCTCACTTGGCCATTGCTTCCCAGAAGGGATATGGGAGGGATGTCTGAACAAGTGGCAGACAAGCAGATGCCAGGGGGAGGACGGGACAGATTATCTAGAAAGCACTGAGACGAATGCATTGATCCACAAACTGATGGGAGAAAATGTTGTTTATTGATGAGAAACTGCTTGCTTTTCCATCTTGTATTAATAGATAATGAACTGAAACATGAAATAATCTTTCATCAAACTGAAATTCACCAACATGCTAAATAAAAATCTCTGGGTCTCAGGCAGAAAAATCACAAGCCCAGAACCTAGAGTTCTTTATCACGAATATTTCCTAATGGTCCTGGTTTGTTTCTCCTTGGCAGCGACTAGAGCACGCTGTGAATGGGCTTTGAGGTACATGTGGATGTCCTCTCCCTGGTGTGGTGGCATAAACCTACTGGTCTTTTTGGGGAAAGTCTTTAGAAGACCCTCATTAGTAGGTGACAATCGTGTGTGCCTTTGAACCCTCTGTGGATCTGAAGGGGAGAAAAAGCCAACCTTCCATTTGGCACACTTAATGGTAATTATTTTAAGTGTTTTTTACACAGAATTGCTTCTTCATGCTTAAGAATTAGAAAATATTTTCAATTATATGTCTCTGAACTGCTTGATTGCATGGATGTGTGAACGTTTAATGTTTCTCTAATAAATCTTTGTGGAAGTTTCTCCCTGACTTATTTCGAAAGACTTTTGTCTAACCTTAACCATCTGTAGCTTAGCATGAAAAAAATATATATATTATTTGCCTTTGTCTTAAAATGGATGACAAATGGGATTCAGGTTTCTCACTATTGGAGGGGAGATTACAGGCAAGGCTAAAACTGTCCATGTGATACTAGATTAAAATTGGAGACCTTAAAATTTCTGTTCAGCTTAACATAGATTCAGATGGATACTTACAGAAATACTTACAGATCTCTGTGGGTAAGTGAGCTAGTTTACATATATGTTTCCTTTCTCTGTGAGCTGCCAGAGCCCAGAAGCAAGGTGGCACAGTTTCACAGGACATACTTCGTGCCCTGATCTTGGTTTCTAGTAACATTCTACAATAGAAGGAACCAGTGCTTCTTGGAGAAATGGTTGAACCAGGGGTGGGGCAGGGAGCTAGGAAGTGCTAGAAGGAGAGAGACAGAAAGCAGGGAGAGAAGTGAGAGGAGAGGAAGGAAAGGGAAAAGGAGGGGAGGAGAAGAGAAAGCAAAAACCTAACACACATACCTCAGCAGGAGATCAACATCAGCGTCACACCCGTGTGTTCTGTTAGTGGGATGCCCTGGGGATGACGCGTTATCTCCGTGGTCTTTTCTCCCAAAATTCAGTAACCTCAGTCAGATTGTGAGGAAAATAAATCAGACAGACTCCAGTTGCGGGTCATTGTGCAAAATAACCTGACCACCAGCACGCCTCAAAACTGTCAAGGTCATCACAAACAAGGAAAGTCTGAGAGATTGTCACCATCTGGAGGCACCTCAGGAGACGTGGCCACTAAATGTAATGTGGTGTCCTGATTGGAATCCTGGCACAGGAAAGGTTAAGGAAGTAAAATGAAGCATGAAAGAAGATTTCTGTTTTCCTTCCTGTTGTCGTACTTGTTTTGCCAGCTTTCCTTTCTTATACTAATGTTTTCACTTTACAGAGTGATTTCACCTCAGAGGATGTAGCCCACTCAGCCTTTACATTTCATCAGAAGAGAAAACGTGGACGATTTACAATAGACCTTGTCTTCTTCAGTTACCATTTTTTATTAGTGAAAATATACTTGTACAAGTGATTTGAATAGTGATCCTCCCAGAACAATGTGAAAGTACAGATACTTTTTATCTTTTCTCCAGTTCTCACTGGCAAAGGATATTTGCTGTTACATAATGAGGTTTTCTTCTACTCTCAGACATTTCCTGTTGACACCTTTTGGGTTTTTTTTTTTATCATGCATTTTCATTGGATGATCTGATGGACTTCTTTGTAGCAGCCTTTTACATTTTTGTTTTATAATACATTCATGTGTTTTCAGCATTCTGAATCAGTCCTAGGTGGCAGATACTCTCTGTTTTCACCAAATTCATGAACTGCCATGATATAAAGATCCTCTGTACTTTGCGCCTACAGTTTTCTGTCTGAGGAGAGAGTTTTACAATTCCACAGTGGATGATAACTTGTGTATCTAAACTGCTTGTAGAAATTGGCAGTTCCTTCCAGGTTCCACACTTACCACATGATGCATTCATTGTCATAGCTCACACAGTATTTGATTATCACCCAGGGTTTGGTGTGATGACTGTAATGCTGAGAGTTTGAGTTGGCATGACACAGTAATACCTGCAGTTTGCTTAAGGTTGAAGTTTTTTAAAGTGTGTTTTCCTTTTTAGTTTTTCAGACATTTTCTAAAGTATAGGGGAATTCTTGTCTGATATACTTATGTGTGTGTTTGACTTGATTCATAAAACTCCAGTATAATCTTGACCTGTTCAGAATTTAGTTCTTCATTAAAAAAAAAAAAAAAAAAAAAAAGCAGTAGATGAGAATGTATTTTTCAGAATGCTTGGTGCAGAGTAAGTATTAGCCCTTGAAGGAACTACCTTTTCTTTCTAAATGTTAGACATGCAATCAATAATTACTTTGGATCAGCACTCCAAGACCCCCCCAGATACAGGCAGCCAGTTAGGAGCTTTCTCTAGTTTAAAACAAAATGTCAGAATCAGAGTCCTTTGGCCTTGTTCTGGTGAATGAAATTGGATGGACTAGAAATGATACGTAATGTTCACATCAAGTTATTGGAATTTTGTTTTTCAGTGATTGATCAAGTTTACAATTTGTTACAGTCAACTTGAAAATTAAAGTCAGAGCGTTTTTCCTGCTTTCTTATTTTATACCGTCTGTGCCTTTAAGTTATCAGAACAGATGTTATGAGATCTCCTTGGAGACCTTTGGAACCTGGGAAAAAGGCATGTTAGGATAAAAATATAAACATTTTCAATTTCAAAGGTACATTGAGAAATCACTCAATATAGTAGCTTCATATCACAGGTAAGGAAACAGAGGCCTAGAGAGGTGATATGACTTATCTCAAGTCATTCACTGAATAGAGGTGAAGTCAGTAATTCTCAGTCCAGATTTCTGCCCATTATAGCATGAGTTGCATCAGAATTTTTATCTTGGACACCATTGATTCCTTCATTAGTAGCATAGCACTTTAAGGGAATTATTTAAAATGTGAGTTAGACACAGAATGGCCAAGTGTTCTGGTTTCTCTGAGAGCAGCTGATTTTCACTTCTTCTCTTGGTGTCTGTTAGAAGCATTCTGTACCACTCTCCCAGGTGTGTCTGGGTTTAGATGGTGGAGTATATAGTAGCCCCATAAGAAGGACATGCAGTGTTAATTTGCACTTCTTCCCCTCTTCTCTTGACTCCCACACAAATAGTCACATTCTAGAACATGGGTACATATTGAATTGCTGATTTTACTTACTCCTACTGATTTTACCACATAAGTAGTACACATTGTTCTTGTATCTCAGAGAGAGTCAGGCATTGAAATATGATGGGCCTCAAATGCAGAGGCTTATTATTTGTTTTAGGTAATTCTGCAGAATTCAGTTGTAGAAGCCTTAAGATTTCATTAATATGTGCTTTTTACTATGCTTACCTTGCCCTGGTAAGCACTTTTTGTTAGAGCTGTTTACATCTTGTTATTGCAGTATGGGTAATAATACAATAAAAAATTAAATTTATCAGCATTAAAGTTTGGAGTAAGTATAGTTGGGGGGTAATTCTCATATACTATATCATTTGGTTTGATATCTCATTTTTGAAACATAGGGCAGTTCAGTGTCCACTGCCTAAAGTCCTACAGTATAAAATTCTCCTTCTCCCTGAACAGATTGTGAGACTAGAGTTTTATGGCCTGAACTTTAACTTGATACTGGGTTTCTATGATTTGGTGGTTGGTATTGGCCAGACACCCCATGTTTGCACAGTTGAACATGGGTCCTCAGGGTGGGCAGCCGTGTGAGATGATGTAGAGGTTGGCTTGGCTGAGCAGAGGACATGCTGCTTCTGTCATGAGCTTTACTCTCTGCCTCTTACTAGCAAAGAAACTTGTAATCAAATGAATGCTTCTTAAGTGTAGAGGAAATTTTCGTCTTTGAGATAGTGTCTTTTAATTGGTTTCTCCTTACAAGACTGAGTATTGTAACCTGTTACTATATGATCTCCTTGTCTTCTAGTACTGGGGTTTTATTTATGTCAGCCCTTTATGCTGCTAATAGTTGAGTCAGAACAAAATGAAGCATCATGATTTTGTCCCTGTGCCCCTTAACTTCAGATTTTGATTCAGTATCTAGTTGTAGCTGTGGAAATTTTGCTAATTAAAATAATTTTTTCCTTACATTAGATTCTCACAGTTGATATCTTCATTTTTCTTTTTCTTTTTTTCCCTTAAGTTAAACATAAGCACACATGTTTGATTGTATTTTGAAATGGAATTTTTTTCCATAGGGCCAAACAGACTCCAGTGTTTAGAATTAACCTAATTTTTGTTCCCTGAAAAAAAATATGCAGTACTTTTATGGTTTAAAAGAATGACTCTAGATGCTGTGAAGAGTGGATGGGGATTAGAGGTGAAACAGGTGGCAGCAGGGAGACCAGTTAGGCTTTTTCCAGTCCATTCCAAGGTTCATGGTAGAGTGGATTGGGACAATCATAGTCAAATTAGAAATAGGTGGGATTGAGCCTATATTTTGGAGATTGGATAGACAGAATGTGTAGGTGGTTTAAGACAGGAAAAGCTCAGCCTTGAGAATGAATCCTACATGCTGGCTTTGGCAGCTGGGTGGACGGTGGTCCTTACTAAGTAAAATGGGAAATTTGAGAAAGGGTAGGAGAAGGTTTGTCCAGAGGTTGGGGTGGAGGGAATGTTGGTAATCAGGGGTTTTGTTTTAGGCCTGTGAGATAACCAAGTAGAGATAAACAAGGAGTTGGAGTAAGGGAAAAAATCAGGGTTCAAGATACATGTAAAGGCAGGGTATTGGCTGAGAGCCAACAGTGCAGGTGTGCAGAAAAAGAAAAAGGAACTGCGGACTGAACCCTCTCTCACTCTGACGTAGAGAGTAGAAACGTTTAGAAAAGACTGAGCGAGAGAGATTCAGGGAGAAAAAGACTAGTGGGGGATGAAGAGAGCTAGGACATGGCGATGCTATAGAAGTGGACAGAAGGAAGCAGATGAGAAGCCAAATAAGACAAAACTGGAGCAGGGACTGTGGGCTTGGGCAGCAGGAAGGTCTTGGCAGTGGTCTCAAGTGAAGGGTTCCCTGGAAGCCTGACTCGTGTACATTGAGGGGAATCGTAGGGATGCCTACTGCCAGCTTTCAGGAACTTTGCTGTGCAGGGTGGTGGAGATTAGGCCTGGATGTGGAGGAACCACAGAGGAGTCAATGGGAATGTGTGGCTGAGAAGGGGACAGTGATGAGGAGTGGGTGCCAGTTGCCTGAGTAAAGTCCTGAGAGGGCACGAGGTGGGAGCAAGTGAGCAGGGTTGATTCACCCGTAGAAACAGCAAGGAAAACAGGATAGGTTCAGATGCAGGTGCAGCAAGTGCCTGCCAGATTGGTTTTATCTGTCCCTCTTCCCTTTATAAAATTTTTGGCTGCACTGCATGGCTTCTATCTCAGTTCAACAGCAAAGTGTTGAACCCCAGCTTTGGCAGTGAAAGCCCAGAGTCCTAACCACTAGGCCACCAGGGAACTCCCCTGCTTTTACCTTCTTAATATGGTTGAGGCAGTTCCACCAGCGGAGAGTGTGGGTGGGTTGGCGGGTAGGCAATTTGAGGTGTGAGTCTTTGAGAGTGGGAAACAGAACATTTTGATTCTAAGCTTTGTAGCATCACCTGATAGTGAGGATTGCCCATAGAGTAGATGCTTGCTCTGGAATTCTTATTCATCAACTAAGAAAAACTTCAAACGTATAACTTTCAAACGTTAACTTAGAAATGTTTTTGACAGTGAAAGATGCCATGCTAATATATTTTCTTCTCATGGGTAGAGGTTTAGTAGAAACTTTTAAAAAAACATACAAGATTTTTATATTCTTTTTGAGCACCTAGAGACTGAGAAGGAAAGGACCACAAACTCAGAAAAGAAAAATGGGCAAAAGTCTTGAACAGACAGTTTGCCCAAAGAGTAATGCAAATTATATCCATTTCTTACATGTTAGGTTGGCAAACTTCTTTTTTTTTAATTTTTTAAATTTATTTTTAATTGAAGGATAATTAGTTTACAAAATTGTATTTCTGCCGTACGTTGACATGAATCAGCCATAGGTATACATATGTCCCCTCCCTCTGGCTCCTCCCTCCCACCTCCCACTCCTTTCCACCACTCTAGGCTGTTGCAGAGCCCTGGTTTGAGTTCCGTGAGTCATTCAGCAAATTCCCATTGGCTATCTATTTTACACATGGTAGTGTATATGTTTCCACGCTATTTCCTCCGTTCCTCCCACCCTCTCCTTCCACCCGCCGCTTGTGTCCATAAGTCTGTTCTCCATGTCTGCGTCTCCATTGCTGCCCTGCAAATAGGTTCATCAGTACCATCTTTCTAGATTCCATATATATGTGTGTGTGTGTATATATATATATATATATATATATATATATATATGTCCTAGCTATTGTAAATAGTGCTGCAGTGAACATTGGGGTACATGTGTCTTTTTCACTTTTGGTTTCCTCAGAGTGTATGTCTAGTAGTGGGATTGTTGGGTCATATAGTAGTTTTATTCCTAGTTTTTTAAGGAATCTCCATACTGTCTTCCATAGTAGCTGTTACCAGTTTACTTTTCCACCAACAGTACAAGAAGGTTCCCTTTTCTCTACACCCTTTCCAGCATTTGTTGTTTTTGGATTCGTTGATGATGGCCATTCTGACCAGTGTGAGGTGATATCTCATTGTAGGTTGATTTGCATTTCTCTGATAATGAATGATGTTGGACATCTTTTCTAGTGTTTAATAGCCATCTGTATGTCTTCTTTCAAGAAATGTCTGTTTATATCTTTTGCCCACTTTTTGATTAGGTTGTTTGTTTTTCTGGGATTGTGTTGTTGCTGATAATAGACTCTGCAGTAAGGCTATGGGGAAACACACATTCTCAATTATTACTGGTTGAAATGCTGCATAATACAGTCCCTAAGGAGAGGAATCTGGAGAGATCAACCAAAGGTCCTGTTGTTTGGCTTTTTACACAGTATTCTCATGAATTTGTGCTATGGGTATACTTGCAATGTACAAATGACTACATGCAGGGTTATTCATTAAGTCATTTTTCATTATAACAAAAGGCTGGGAACCCCTTTGAGTATTCATCATTGGGGGCTGATTGATTTAACTCCAGTACATCCACACAATGAGATCCTATGTGATAGTTCTAAAAGGAGAATCTCTGCATGCTGACGTGGAGAGATTTCCAGGGTATGTTTGTAAGTGAAAAGACCAGAATTCAGAATGGCATAGATAGTGTTTTGTTTCTTTTCTAAAAGGAGAGAAACTGGATATACTTATGTTTGTTTGGTTTTGCATAAAGAAACATCAGAAGAAAAAAAAAACAAACTATTAAGTGATTATTTGTTGGAAATAGAGGGGAACAGATTGGCAGGAGACAGAGGAGGAAGTGAGACCTCTCAGTTTACATATTCTTATGTCATTTTGATTTTGAAACATGCAAAGATTATTAATTGACTCTAGCAAAAAAAAAAGAGTAAGTACTTTATAGTAAAGTTTTGGAAATCGTCATCATCTTTACCAGTGTCATTATTATAAACTGGTTAATGAAGTTTGGTGATGCAGGCAGTAAATCAAATCCCTTATGATTATACAGTGGAAGTGAGAAATAGATTTAAGGGCCTAGATCTGATAGATAGAGTGCCTGATGAACTGTGGAATGAGGTTCGTGACATTGTACAGGAGACAGGGATCAAGACCATTCCCATGGAAAAGAAATGCAAAAAAGCAAAATGGCTGTCTGGGGAGGCCTTACAAATAGCTGTGAAAAGAAGAGAAGTGAAAAGCAAAGGAGAAAAGGAAAGATATAGGCATCTGAATGCAGAGTTCCAGAGAATAGCAAGAAGAGATAAGTGTTATGCTCCGAGCCCGTATCTCCGAACCGACCGAGAGAGCAAGTCCACCACAGTAATGCAAAAGCAAGAAGGGAGTTTGTTTATTCCTAGCGCGCTAGGGCCCAAGTCTCATCCTACACAAGGGAATCCGATAAGAGCCCCGAACAAAGGAGTATGGCGGCTTATATACAGGCAGTTCTTTGTCTCAGTTACAGGAGTAGCTGGCGTTACATGATTGGCCAGGCAGGATGAGCGCATATCCTGTCTCTTTCTGGTAAACATGACTCAGGTCCTAGAGACCGTCGTTTGGTCCCTAACAATAAGAAAGCCTTCTTCAGCGATCAGTGCAAAGAAAGAGAGGAAAAGAACAGAATGGGAAAGACTAGCGATCTCTTCAAGAAAATTAGAGATACCGAGGAACATTTCATGCAAAGATGGGCTCGATAAAGGACAGAAATGGTATGAACCTAAAAGAAGCAGAAGATATTAAGAAGAGGTGGCAAGAATACACAGAAGAACTGTACAAAAAAGATCTTCATGACCCAGATAATCATGATGGTGTGAACACTCATCTAGAGCCAGACATCCTGGAATGTGAAGTCAAGTGGGCCTTAGAAAGCATCACTACGAACAAAGCTAGTGGAGGTGATGGAATTCTAGTTGAGCTGTTTCAAATCCTGAAAGATGATGCTGAGAAAGTGCTGCACTCAATATGCCAGCAAATTTGGAAAACTCAGCAGTGGCCACAGGACTGGAAAAGGTCAGTTTTCCTTCCAGTCCCAAAGAAAGGCAATGCCAAAGGATGCTCAAACTACCGCACAATTGCACGCATCTCACATGCTAGTAAAGAAATGCTAAAAATTCTCCAAGCCAGACTTCAGCAATACGTGAACCGTGAACTCCCTGATGTTCAAGCTAGTTTTAGAAAAGGCAGAGGAACCAGAGATCAAATTGCCAACATCCGCTGGATCATGGAAAAGCAAGAGAATTCCAGAAAAGCATCTATTTCTGCTTTATTGACTATGCCAAAGCCTTTGACTGTGTGGATGACAATAAACTGTGGAAAATTCTGAAAGAGATGGGAATACCAGACCACCTAACCTGCCTCTTGAGAAATCTGTATGCAGGTCAGGAAGCAACAGTTAGAACTGGACATGGAACAACAGACTGGTTCCAGATAGGAAAAGGAGTACGTCAAGGCTGTACATTGTCACCCTGCTTATTTAACTTCTATGCAGAGTACATCATGAGAAACGCTGGACTGGAAGAAACACAAGCTGGAATCAAGATTGCCGGGAGAAATATCAATAACCTCAGATATGCAGATGACACCACCCTTATGGCAGCAAGTGAAGAAGAACTAAAAAGCCTCTTGATGAAAGTGAAAGAGAAGAGTGAAAAAGTTGGCTTAAAGCTCAGCATTCAGAAAACGAAGATCATGGCATCCGGTCCCATCACTTCATGGGAAATAGATGGGAAACAGTGTCAGACTTTATTTTGTTGGGCTCCAAAATCACTGCAGGTGGTGACTGCAGCCATGAAATTAAAAGACGCTTACTCCTTGGAAGAAAAGTTATGACCAACCTAGATAGCATATTCAAAAGCAAAGACATTACATTGCCGAGGTCCATCTAGTCAAGGCTATGGTTTTTCCTGTGGTCATGTATGGATGTGAGAGTTGGACTGTGAAGAAGGCTGAGCGCTGAAGAATTGATGCTTTTGAACTGTGGTGTTGGAGAAGACTCTTGAGAGTCCCTTGGACTGCAAGGAGATCCAACCAATCCATTCTGAAGGAGATCAGCCCTGGGATTTCTTTGGAAGAAATGATGCTAAAGCTGAAACTCCAGTACTTTGGCCACCTCATGAGAAGAGTTGACTCATTGGAAAAGAGTCTGATGCTGGGAGGGATTGGGTGCAGGAGGAGAAGGGGACGACAGAGGAAGAGATGGCTGGATGGCATCACTGACTCGATAGACATGTGTTTGAGTGAACTCCGGGAGTTGGTGATGGACAGGGAGGCCTGGCATGCTGCGATTCATGGGGTCGCAAAGAGTCGGACACGACTGAGCGACTGAACTGAACTGAAGGTAAGACAAATATAGTAATGGGATTTTGTAATTTAGGAGGCATTAGGATTATTAGGAAAACTGTTGAATAGGTTCTGTTCAAATTAAAAAAAAACAGTATCTAAGGAAAACATTATCAAAGTAACTGATCCTAAGTATCTTACTACAATTCAGTGATAGCTTTGCTATTTAAAAAAATTTTAATTGCTTTGGAAGGTTAACACATTTGGTTTTTAACTGTAACAATGTGTTGTAGAATGAATTTAATGTTGCCACAAAGTACCCATTTTTGTTGCTACATAATATACTTTTCCCACTAATATGCATTACTGTTTTTTATTTTATTACAGCCTTCCCCCTGAAGCTCCCCCCACCACCCCAACCCCGGGAACATTTCTGAACTTCAGAATACCCCTGAAAGTTAAATGGTTCGTCTTGTTCCATGTGGTGAATTTTGACTGTTGAAAGTTTCTAGGAACTTTCATGAGATCTACAGTCCTCAGGCGTTGTTCTGGGGCAGTGTTATCTTCTCAGATACTATGACATCAAGTCCTTGAAATTTACACGTGTCCATCAGATCCCTGTTCCTAGCTGTGCATCGTCTTTGTTCATCAGCTCAGTCATGGCTTTGTTCCTTTAGAAGGATTCCTGGCACATTATTGACTCATTGTCCCTGGGGTTCAATTTCTTTGTTGATAAAATGGAATGATAGTGTTGGTGCCCTGCCATTCTCCCTGGGTGATTCTGAAAAGCAAATGAGGTGATTAAAGATTGCGAAGTCTTTGTAAATTGAACATAAATTTATTTATGGTTTGGTTTCATCTCTTATTAAGGATTTTCCTTGTATTTCGTTATAAATAAATTCTTTTTGATATTCTCGTTTTCTTGTATCTGAATTTGAAGCTTTCTTCATTTTATCTTTTTCTAGATCTAGTGGAGAGCATGAAAACATCCCTCTGTTCTCTTTATCTGAACCTTTGTCCATCTGTCAATTAGAGAGAAACCTATGGTTCTAATATGAATTAAAGCTAATTATATAATCTAGTCATCACAGTGATCTGTAGAAGTAGTAATAGTTGCTAACAAAATGGTAATTTTTGATTTTGTCACTGAGTGATTTTTTTTCAACCTAGAATGTTTACTATTCTAATATTGTTAGCCAGCTGCTAAAATATTCAGCACATAAACTGTTGCTTACCCTACAAAACAGATTGTTTGAAAAGGGGGTTTGAGAAAGGATTCGTGGAGCTGGTAGCTTTTATTTAAGTTCTGTTGTATGGTGGGTTTTTATGCAGTTCATTGGTCCTCCAATGATTGGCCCTTAAAGAGGTTTTTGTTTTAGTTTTAGTTGAATGTATTCAACCATGCTCAAATTAATGCCACAATTATAAGCAGAGACTTGGAGAGGGAGGCGGGAATTGAGGGAGAGCAGCTATTAGATAATAGAAAAATTCCACTTGTAATTAATTTTTAATCCACAGGACTTTTATAGCAGATGTTTGCATTTTATCTACCCCACAGTACCTTGTGTACCTGCCATGGTGGATAAACATCAAGTTTTGATGAATTTGCACCCTGATGTCATAGAAACAGTAGAAATCAAAGATTAAAACAGCACACAGTTATCTGGTCTCCTAGGGCAGATTGAAGCATGGTGCTGAGGCAGCTATTTAGGTAATTCAGACCCCCATCTGCTTTATGAAAATGGACTCAATATTTATTGAACACTTACTATGTGCCAAGCTGTATACTGAACATTCTATGTTTTAATCTTTATGGTATTCCTGTGATTGATTCATCTTTATAGTACTGATTAATCTTTATAGTATTTCTGTGAACTATATATGGGCTTCCCTGCTGGCTCAGTTGGTAAGGAATCTGCCTGCAATGAAGGAGACTCGAGTTCAGTCCCTGGGTTGGGAAGATCCCTTGAAAAAGGGAATGGAAATCCACTCCAATATTCTTGCCTGGAGAATTCCTTGGATAGAGGAGCCTGGTGGGCTATAGTTCAAGGGGTCATAAAGAGTTGAAACTGTTTTTTTGATCCTGACTTTAGAGACCAGAATATTGAGGAAAGATTAAGTAACTTGCCCAGGGTTACATGCTAAGTGACAGAAGTAGGACTGAAACCTTAACTTTGTCTAATACGTAAATCTGTGACTTTTTTTCTTCTGTGTAGTATGACCAGTCATACTTTTGCCAGAGGTATTTGGTATGTTACTTTTCAGCCTTGGTGTAAACCTTCACTGGTAGAATGAGATAAGATGCTGCCAGAAAAATAAGCAAAGAAACTATTTCCTTCACCTGGTAAGATGTTATGCCACTACTTTTGATCAGAGAATGACAAGAATAAATTATAGGAAGACCAACTAGGATAAAGACCAACCACCAGCCAGCAAACAAAAAATAGCTAAGCTTATGCTTTTGAAAGTTTGAGCTGAAAATGAAGTCTAAAGAAAAATTATGAAAAATTAAGTGTGGGTGTTTCAAATAGATCTACTAGGCTCTTCCCAAATAGGGGGTGGGATTCCATAGAATTCAGGATTCATATTTTTTGCCTGTGAATCTTTGTCTTGTGTATTAGTTTGCATAATCATATCCACTCTAGTCTTGTCTGGATGGTGATATCAGAGCATGATTTGAATACCCTTCCACAGTGAGCTGTAACTTTCAAGGTCCAGACTCCACATTCATCTGGCTTCTAAATCATTATCTATTGGACTGTTTAAAATTCAAATTGTAGGGAATCTGAAGTTTACTCTGAAAAAATTTCTTGTCTGAGAATTAAGAACTACAGCTTTGTAGGCTTGTGCATGCCCTGACTCTGGGTATACCAGCGTGAGTAGTTATTTTCTCTTATGGAGGGTTGTTTAGATATCTTGAACGTGTGTGAAAGGAATTTTTGATCTCCAAGCCATATTAAAATGACTAAGATTTCAAAGACACTAATTACTGCTGTCCACAAGGAGGAGATTGGGAGTGGTCATTTTAGTAACACTGCCTGTTTTACCCAGTAGTCTCTTTGTAAAATCCTGTTTGTGAAACTTTGTGTTTAATTTCAGGAATGTGGCTTTTGAGTAGAATATACTAACTACATTACCTTAGGGGGCTTCCCAGGTGGCACAGTGGTAAAGAATCCACCTGCCAATGCTAGGAAATGTGGGTTCAATACCTGGGTCAGGAACATGCCCTGAAGTAGGAAATGGCAACCCATTACAGTATTCTTGCCTGAAAAATTCCATGGACAGAAGAGCCTGGCAGACTGTAGTACATGGGGTTGCAAAGAGGTGGACAGGAGTGAATGACTGAGCATGCATGCACATTTTCTTCAAAAGGAATGGACATTTCTGTCTGCTGTTTTAATTGTGCTAGTCAGCATCAACTCGCAGTTTCTTAGTAGTGGTGACTTGAAGCAGCAGATACAGCAAAATAGGATGAAACTTCATTTTAGGTAAACATCAGACCTCCCAAATTTCGTATCATTCAGTTGAGTGATTTGGTTATTATCAGGTTAGTGACAAGCTGGAATAGAAGGAAAGGTATGAGAATTGAGGAATTCAAGGAGCCGTGCATGATGTTGGTCGGTGGTCATAAAGTAGCAGAGGAAAAAGAGATTGTGGAGCACTTCTGAGATGTGTGTTTTGTACGCCTCCTCCACCATCTGTTCTCACTGAGGTAGTATAGCAAAAACCTGTTAGGTTTGTATCATTAATACACTGCAGATATTTTCCTTCAACAAATCAATTATTTGTGCTGGTGATTTGAAAGCCCAGAAGTAAATTGATCACAGACTAGTATGTTATTTGACAGGCTTGGCCATCCTGCTTGCTTAGCTGGAGTAATGGGGATGCTTTGTAACCTTCCTGTTTAAAAAAAAATTTGTTTGTGTGTATTGGGAAGAGGATGTCAGCAAGAAGCCGACTTTACTGTTTTTCTAGTGATGTGATACCTACAAGGACCTACAGCCATATGACCACCCCTTTCCTCCATTTCCTTGGGCTCCTGAGTTCTCAGTAGGAGCGATTTTGCCACCTAGTGGGTGGGAATTGGTTGGGGGATAGTGCTGGGTGACAAATGACAGTCAGGGGCACCCTGTGTGTAGCTCCTTGAGTGTCTTCTGAATTGGGGAAACCCCTTGAGTAAAATATTTGGTACAGAGCTGTGTTTATTGCCTGTTGCCCCCCTTTTTTTTTGTTCAGGAATCATAGGCAAACACTGCTTCAAAGCAGTTTGTCAGAAGTGGTTGAGACTGATTCATTGGCACTTTAAATCTTCATAATTTTTAAACTTTTGTTATCTGTGAGAATATCACTAGAAGTAAGACTGGCGCTGTTGTGTTCCACACCTGTTGTGTCTTGCCTGAGAGAGAGTTATTCCTTTGTTTGAACCTTCTCTATTCTGGGGATTGTGATGACTATTTCTAATTTGTCTCATACAATGCCCATGACATTCTTTGTCTTGGATGTCTAAAGAAATGCTTTTTTTTTTATATTCATGTACATCTTATATATATTTGGTAGGCTTAAAGCCTCAAAGCATTTTTCTTTTAAAGAAATAATACATGCCCCCTCTACTCTATTGATTTGGCCCCTCTGCACAGATCAGCCAAAGATTACACAGCACTTTAGTTTGCATTATAAGAGATTACAGTATAAGTACAGTTCAAATTAATTACATTATACTTTATTTGATTACTTAAGTACAGTTCAAATTAATTACACTGTACTTTATTTGATTATAAAGGGACTAACAGCCACTAAGGAACTTAATATCTCTTCTGAATTTCATCATTAAAATGCAATTTTTAAAGCATACTTTGATCTTTGGTTACCATAAATTGAAATTAAAAAGGATCATGATTATATTCCATTTGAATTCAGGTTTTTTATTAAGGGATTTATTTAAGCTTTAGTGATTTTTTTTTCATTATTATTACTAGTTAAATTTTTTTAACACCGCTTCATTGAATTGATGTATAATAAACTGCAAATATTTATTTATTTTGTTAACTTTTTATTTTTTATTGGGATATAGCCTATTAACAAGCAATGTTGTGATAATTTCAGGTAAATGGCAAGGGACTCAACCATACAAATACATGTACCCCAAACTCCCCTTTCATCCAGGCTGCCTCATAACGTTGAACAGAGTTCCATGTGCTGTACAGTAGGTCCTTGTTGGTTATCCATTTTAAATATAGCAGTCCATCCCAAACTCCATATTATCCCTTTCCCCCATCCTTCCCCCCAGCAACCATAAGCTCCTTCTTGAAGTCTCTGAATCTGTTTCTGTTTTGTAAGTTCATTTGTATCATTTCTTTTTAGATTCCACATATAAGGGATGTCATACAGTGTTTTTGTTCTCTGTCTGGCTTTTCTCAGTATGACACTCTCTAGGTCCATCCCTGTTGCTACAAATGGCATGGTTTCATTCTTTTTAGTAGCTGAGTAATATTCCATTGTATATATGTACCACATCTTCTTTATACATTCTTCTGTCAATGGACATTTTAAACTGCAAATATTTAAAGCACACAATTTGATGAGTTTGTCACATGTATACTGTGATGTCATCTACTCAAGAAAGATGATGATGACCTGTCCATCATTTTCAAAGTTTTCTTGTGCCATTTTGTAGTCCCTCCCTGCCCACCCCTGCAGGTACATTGGTCTGCTGATTTGCTTTCTGTCGCCTTAGATTAGGTTGCATTTTTTAGAATTTTATATAAATGGAAGCACAGTCTTTTTATTATCAGGCAGTATTGACTTACATATCCTTTTAGTTCCAGTTCAGACATCATAAGAGATCTTCTAGAAGAAGAAGAAGCCTGGGAAGCATCACATAAGTGAGTTCTCGTCATCACTAAATAGTCATGTACTTTAACTTGATAAATTATGGTTCTATACAGTTGATTTGCAAACCAAAGAATATTTGTGCTTACTGACTTAAAGTAATAATTCATGCATCTCAAGATAAAGATTTCTGGTTCGCTACTTGTTTCTATATATTTCTGCTTAAAAATGGAATCCTAGCTTAATAACTCTGGTTACTTGTCAGAAGTTGTTCTTCAAAAGATAAATTGTTCCAGTGGGCAACTTACAGTCGGAACTTAACAGTCAGGCCTTAAGCACTGGCTTAGGGTCTTTAGAAAACTTCTAATCCTTCCCTAAATATTACTAGTCATAAGATTGTAGTTCATTCAGGCAGATTTGTTCCACTGCAGTTTCAGGAAAATCACACACCTCAACTGGGCCCTCACAGCTGCCTAGCACTGTTACTGTTTCTGTGATTATTTCTTTGTCTTATTCTTCACAGAGATTATTTGCACCCTTCTCAGTTCTCAGTGGCTCAAACCTAGCTGAAGACCTTGTCTCTTCTTTTGTAGGGAAAATAGAAGCTGTTGTGTGGGAATCCTCACCCTTCCAACATCGAATGTATAAATCTGCCTGGTTTTGCACATATTTTATTCCTCCTTTTATAGTTCCTTCATTTTATAATAAAGGATTGTCCCTGTATTATAGAGTCCAGTTTTTCCTACCTCATTCCTGCCCTCTTGTCAGGAACATTACCTCTTCTCTCTGCTCTGTTGAGATACTTCTGCTTCTCCTCTCTCTCTCTCTCTCACTGTTTTTTGTTTTAATTTATTTTTTAATTTAATTTATTTTTGGTTGTACTGAGTCTTCATTGCTGTGTGCGAGCTATCTCTAGTTGCAGCGAGCAGGGGCTCCTCTTCATTGCTGTGCTTGGGCTTCTCATTGTGGTGGCTTCTCTTGTTGCAGAGCACAGTCTCTAGGCACACAGGCTTCATTCCTCCACAGCACATGGGAATCTTCCCAAACCAGGGATCGAACCTGTATTCCGTGCATTGGCAGGCAGCTTCTTTTTTTCTTTTCTTTTCTTTTTTACGTTGTAAAAGAACTGATACTTTATTATAGAACATAATTCAAACCATTGTTGGTATTTCAATATATTGCTTAAGAAATGTTGGAATTGGAACAGCGCTTATAATTCACTTTATGGCTATGAAAAGGCAGTCATCTTCCACTTAAAATTGTAACCAATGATGAAATATACTCAAGAATATAAGCATTTGGTCTAACAATCTTTTAATATTGGTTAAAAACAGACTGTTTGTTGCTGATGGAAATAACTAATCCAATGTGCAAAAAAAGTACAATTTGTACTTAAGATATGTTAAGACCAGTGGTTCTGTACTGTTTACATACTTAAAAGATCTTAAACGTGTAGATTTCAGGAAGGACACTGCTACTATGATATTTACATGCTACCAAGAGACCAAAAGCTTGATGGCACTCTTTAAGTTACACAAATGTATCCAAAGAGGCATACCTATTCTTGTCCTAATCTTGATCCTAAACAAAAATCCAATTTCAAAATCAGTTGGGAATTATTTCATTCTAGGAAATCTTGGAATTGTTGCAAGTCTGCAAACGTTGTCTCTGAGAGCCAGATTCCTACATTTCCTTTTCTAACCCTGTTGCCACTGGTCCAGCCCACAAATCCCATTGGCTACGACTAGCAACACCCAAAATAAGAGGAGTGAAAAAACTCAGCCGTCAGGCCATCAGCATGGCAGGTGGATTCTTATCCACTGCTCCACCAGGGAAGTCCTCTCATTGGGTTTTCAGCAAGCCTGAATTGTTCCCAACTTGAAACCAACCAGATAAACACTTAGCCTCCCCTCTCACTCAGTTTTCTCCTGCAGCTGCTCTTGTGTCTCTCCTGCCTTTCTCAGTAGGCAGCCTCTACTTGCACTTTGCATTCCTCATTTCTCGTTTACTTGTCAACATCCTCAGCCAGGCATATCAGTTCTTCTGAAATAGCCTTTACTGAAGTCATTGAAGACCATGTTATACTGTGCTATGCTTAGTCACTTGGTTGTGTCCTACTCTTTAAGACCCCATGGACTGTAGCCTGCCAGGCTCCTCTGTCTCTGGGATTCTCCAGGCAAGAATACTGGAGTGGGTTGCCATGCCCTCCTCCAGGGGATCTTCCCAACCCAGGGATCAAACCCAGGTGTCCAAGTCCAAAGAACAACTTGTTAGGCTGCATCTCCTTTGACTTCTCAGTGGAATCTGATGCTCTTGATGTCTTCATGTTTCTGAAAGCCTCTCTGGGGCTGAAAGAGGTAAATCTCTACCCTAAGGTCAGTTAATAATAAGTGATAAGTGGTAGAACTGAGATTTCAATCTAACATGTCAAAATTCAGCTCTTTTGACCATTAAGCTAAATTGTCTGTCCCAAGAATGAGGCTTATGGTGCTGACATTTTGTAGTATTATAGTTGAATCACTGGGAGAATGGAAAAGGTATTTGGTGGCTCAAACAGTAGTGTCTTATGAATGTTTGAGATTGTGGCTGCCTTATTTTCACCTGAGCATTTCTGAACTTTGAATTTTGGGAGAAGAGACCACTCATTAGCTAACTGCTTCCTCTTGTGCCATGAATCACCCTGTTCTTGCTAAACTAAACCCTCACATCAATGGCTGTGACAAGCTTAAACCCAGAATTCCTGAGTCTAAGCCCATTTTTGGCAATGAAAACCAACCTCTTAAAGTCATTACTATGAGAAAGCACTTAGAAAACAGATCCCATCGCTGATCCTCACAGACAGTCACTGTTAAATCTGGAAGGATGTGAGTGCTTGTCTAGTCCAGTCCCTTCATTTTATAGGGAAGGACATTGAGCTCCAGAGAGGTAAGCTGACAGAGTTAAGGTTCACAGCTAGTTAGTGATGCTGCTGGGGTAAGATTCCAGGCTTCCTGGTTTCAGCTGGATGTGGAGCAGTTTGAACCAGCTTATGCCACAGTGCAGCTTTAGAAACAGTCAGGGAGGCTGGCCTAAGATGGTGGAGGAATAGGACAGGGAGATCACTTTCTCCCCCACAAATTCATCAAAAGAACATTTGGACGCTTAGTAAATTCCACAAAACAACTTCTGAATGCCAGCAGAGGACATCAGGCACCCAGAAAAGCAGCCCATTGTCTTCGAAAGGAGGTAGGAAAAAATATAAAAGACAAAAAGACAAAAGAGGTAGGGACAGAGCTCCGTCTTGGGAAGAGAGTCTTTAAAGAGAAGTTTCCAAACACCAGGAAACACTCTCACTGCCAAGTCTGTGGCAAGCCTTGGAACCAAAGAGGGCAACATGACCAGGAGGAAAAATAAATAATTAAAACCCACAGATTACATGCCCAATGGTAACTCCCCCAGCAGAGAAGCAGCAGATATCTGCATCCGCCACTAGCAAGCGGGGGCTGGGCAGGGAGGTGTCAGCTGCATTGCTTAGAGTAAGGACCTGGCCTGAATGCCCTGAGGGCAATCTGAGGGAACTAACTTGGGCTAGCAAAACCAGACTGTGGGATAGCTACCACGGGAAAAGCCCTAACCTAAGACACCACCAGGCCCGCTCTCAGAACAATGACTGAGCAGAGCTAGCAGGCTGCAGACCATCCCCCTCTGGTGACAGGCAGCCAGAGCAGGAAGGGGGCAATCGCAGCCCCAGAGAGGCATTATCTACCGAACTGCAAGCAGGCTTTCGTTGCTAACTAAGACTTCTTGGAATTCTGGACGGCCAACATCCACCTGAGAAGGTGCGCCAGTTGTACACCTAGAAAACCGAGCGGCAGGGACGGGGGAGGTGATAAGTCACAGCGACCGCGCTCACCAAACACGTGGTCACCTGAGCTGCTCAGACCTGGAAAGGGCACAAAACACAGGCCCAACCGAGTCTGTGCCTCTGAGGACTACCCCAGTACCTGAACCTGAACGGCTTAGACTTGGGAAGTGCATACAACCCAGGGCCGGCCTCAGACAGTTCCCGGCAGAGCAGCCTAAGCAGTGTTGACAGGGAAAGTACACACACCGTGAGTGGGGGCAAGCCCAGTGTGACCGAGACACTGCGAGGACACGCCAGTGTTATTTGTTTGCAGCGTCCCTCCCTCCCTACAGCACGACTGAACAAGTGAGCCTAAAAAAGGGTTCACCACCGCCCCCTTCTGTCAGGGCGGAAATTAGACACTGAAGCGACCAGCAAACAGAAGAAGCTAAAACAGACAGAACCGCCTTGGGAGTGACAGGTTCAATAGATTAAAACCCTGTACTGACTACATAGGAAGGGACCTATAGATCTTGAGAAATATAAGCTGGATCGAGGAACTATCCAAAAATGAACTGACCCCACACTGCCCACAACACCACCAGAGAAAGTCCTAGATATATTTTTACTACTTTTACTATCATTCCTTATTTTTTTAAAATTTTTAAGCCCTCTATTATACCTTTAATTTTCATTTTTATAACCTGCTATTACTTTGCAACAAAAGAAAGAGAGACCCTATTTTTTAAAGCAAACTTCATGTATATATATATATTATAATTTTTGTGACTTTTTTTTTCTTTAATATTGTATTTTTGAAAACCCAACCTGTACTCTAGATTTTTAATCTTTGCTTTTTGGTAGTTGTTATAAATTTTGTACATTTAAGAACCCAATCTTCAGTACCCATTTTTACTTGGGAGCGAGATTACTGGCTTGACTGCTCTCTCCCTCTTTGGACTCTTCTTTTTCTCCACCAGGTCGCCTCTATCTCCTCCCTCCCCCTTCTCTTCTCTACCCAACTCTGTGAATCTCTGTGTGTTTCGGGCTGTGGAGAACACTTAGGGAACTGATTACTGGCTGGATCTGTCTCTCTTCTTTTGATTCCCCCCTTTATCCACCTGGCCACATCTGTCTCCTTCCTCCCTCTTCTCTTCTCTGTGTAGCTCCATGAACATCTCTGAGCGGTCCAGACTGTGGAGCGCACATAAGGAAGTGATTACTGGCTAGCTTGCTCTCTCCTCTTTTGATTCCACCTCGTCTAACTTGGGTCACCTCTATCTCCCTCCTCCCTCTTCTCTTCTCCGTGTAACTCTGTGAACCTCTCTGGGTGTCCCTCACTGTGGAGAAACTTTTCGTCTTTAACCTAGATGTTTTATCAACGGTGCTGTATAGATGGAGAAGTCTTGAGGCTACTGTAAAAATAAGACTGAAAACCAGAAGCAGGAGGCTTAAGTCCAAATCCTGAGAACACCAGAGAACTCCTAACTCCAGGGAACATTAATTGACAGGAGCTCATCAAACGCCTCCATACATACACTGAAACCAAGCACCACCCAAGAGCCAACAAGTTCCAGAGCAAGATATACCATGCAAATTCTCCAGCAACACAGGAACACAACCCTGAGCTTCAATATACAGGCTGCGCAAAGTCACTCCAAGCCCATTGACATCTCATAACTCATTACTGGACACTTCATTGCACTCCAGAGAGAAGAAATCCAGCTTCACCCACCAGAACACCAACATAAGCTTCCCTAACCAGGAAACCTTGACAAGCCACCCATACAATCCCACCCACAGCGAGGAAACTCCACAATAAAGAGAACTCCACAAACTGCCAGAATACAGAAAGGTCACCCCAAACACAGCAACATAAACAAGATAAAGAGACAGAGGAATACCCAGCAGGTAAAGGAACAGGATAAATGCCCAGCAAACCAAACAAAAGAGGAAGAGATAGGGAATCTACCTGATAAAGAATTCTGAATAATGATAGTGAAAATGATCCAAAATGTTGAAAACAAAATGGAATCACAGATAAATAGCCTAGAGACAAGGATTGAGAAGATGCAAGAAAGATTTAACAAGGACCCATTCAATATCACAGTTATCCAATTCTATGCCCCAACCAGTAACGCTGAAGAAACTGAAGGTGAATGGTTTTATGAAGACCTACAAGACCTTTTAGAACTAACACCCAAAAAAGACGTCATTTTCATTATAGGGGACTGGAATGCAAAAGTAGGAAGTCAAGAAACACCTGGAGTAACAGGCAAATTTGGCCTTGGAATGTGGAATGAAGCAGGGCAAAGACTAGTAGAGTTTCGCCAAGAAAGTGCACTGGTCATAGCAAACACCCTCTTCCAACAACACAAGAGAAGACTCTACACATGGACATCACCAGATGGTCAACACCGAAATCAGATTGATTATATTCTTTGCAGCCAAAGATGGAGAAGCTCTATACAGTCAACAAAAACAAGACCGGGAGCTGACTGTGGCTCAGATCGTGAACTCCTTATTGCCAAATTCAGACGTAAATTGAAGAAAGGAGGGAAAACCGCTAGACCGTTCAGGTATGACCTAAATCAAATCCCTTATGATTATACAGTGGAAGTGAGAAATAGATTTAAGGGTCTAGATCTGATAGATAGAGTGCCTGATGAACTGTGGACTGAGGTTCATGACATTGTACAGCAGACAGGGATCAAGACCATCCCTATGGAAAAGAAATGCAGAAAAGCAAAATGGCTGTCTGGGGAGGACTTACAAATAGCTGTGAAAAGAAGAGAGGCGAAAAACAAAGGAGAAAAGGAAAAATATAAGCATCTGAATGGAGAGTTCCAAAGAATAGCAAGAAGAGATAAGAAAGCCGTCTTCAGTGATCAGTGCAAAGAAATAGAGGAAAACAACAGAATGGGAAAGACTAGAGATCTCTTCAAGAAAATTAGAGATACCAAGGGAACATTTCATGCAAAGATGGGCTCGATAAAGGACAGAAATTGTCTGGACCTAAAAGAAGCAGAAGATATTAAGAAGAGGTGGCAAGAATACACCGAAGAACTGTACAAAAAAGATCTTCATGACCCAGATAATCGTGATGATGTGATCACTAATCTAGAGCCAGACATCTTGGAATGTGAAGTTAAGTGGGCCTTAGAAAGCATCACTACGAACAAAGCTAGTGGAGGTGATGGAATTCCAGTTGAGCTATTTCAAATCCTGAAAGATGATGCTGAGAAAGTGCTGCACTCAGTATGCAAAGACAAAGACTGGCTGAATGGATATAAAACCAAGACCCCTATATATGTTGTCTACAAGAGACCCACCTCAAAACAAGGGACACATACAGACTGAAAGTGAAGGCCTGGAAAAAGATATTCCATGCAAATAGAGACCAAAAGAAAGCAAGAGTAGCAATACTCATATCAGATAAAATAGACTTTAAAACAAAGGCTGTGAAAAGAGACAAAGAAGGACACTACATAATGATTAAAGGATCAATCCAAGAAGAAGATATAACAATTATAAATATATATGCACCCAACATAGGAGCACCACAATATGTAAGACAAATGCTAACAAGTATGAAAGGGGGAATTAACAATAACACAATAATAGTGGGAGACTTTAATACCCCACTCACACCTATGGATAGATCAACTAAACAGAAAATTAACAAAGAAACACAAACTTTAAATGATACAATAGACCAGTTAGACCTAATTGATATCTATAGGACATTTCACTCCAAAACAATGAATTTCACCTTTTTCTCAAGCACACACGGAACCTTCTCCAGGATAGATCACATCCTGGGCCATAAATCTAGTCTTGGTAAATTCAAAAAAATTGAAATCATTCCAAGCTCTTTTCTGACCTCAATGCAGTAAGATTAGATCTCAATTACAGGAGAAAAACTATTAAATAAATTCCAACATATGGAGGCTGAACAACACGCTGCTGAATAACCAACAAATCACAGAAGAAATAAATCAAAATATGCATAGAAATGAATGAAAATGAAAACACAACAACCCAAAACCTGTGGGACACTGTAAAAGCAGTGCTAAGAGGAAGGTTCATAGCAAATCAGGCATACCTCAAGAAATAAGAAAAAAGTCAAATAAATAACCTAACTCTACACCTGAAGCAACTAGAAAAGGAAGAAATGGAGAACCCCAGGGTTCGTAGAAGGAAAGAAATCTTAAAAATTAGAGCAGAAATAAATGCAAAAGAAACAAAAGAGACCATAGCAAAAATCAACAAAGCCAAAAGCTGGTTCTTTGAGAGGATAAATAAAATTGACAAACCATTAGCCAGACTCGTCAGGAAACAGAGGGAGAAAAATCAATACAATTAGAAACAAAAACGGAGCGATCACAACAGACGGCACAGAAATACAGTGGAACATAAGAGACTACTATCAGCAATTATATGCCAATAAAATGGACAACTTGGAAGAAATGGACAAATTCTTAGAAAAGTACAACTTTCCAAAACTGAACCAGGAAGAAATAGAAAATCTTAACAGACCCATTACAAGCACGGAAATTGAAACTGTAATCAGAAATCTTCCAGCAAACAAAAGCCCAGGTCCAGACGGCTTCACAGCTGAATTCTACCAAAAATTTAGAGAAGAACTAACACCTATCCTACTCAAACTCTTCCAGAAAATTACAGAGGAAGGTAAACTTCCAAACTCATTCTGTGAGGCTGCCATCACCCTAGTACCAAAACCTGAGAAAGACGCCACCAAAAAAGAAAACTACAGGCCAATATCACTGATGAACATGGATACAAAAATCCTTAACAAAATTCTAGCAATCAGAATCCAGCAACACATTAAAAAGATCATACATCATGACCAAGTGGGCTTTATCCCAGGGATGCAAGGATTCTTCAATATCCGCAAATCAATCAATGTAATACACTACATTAACAAATTGAAAAATAAAAGCCATATGATTATCTCAATAGATGCAGAAAAAGCCTTTGACAAAGTTCAACATCCATTTATGATAAAAACTCTCCAGAAAGCAGGAATAGAAGGAACATACCTCAACATAATAAAAGCTATATATGACAAACCCACAGCAAACATTATCCTCAATGGTGAAAAATTGAAAGCATTTCCCCTAAAGTCAGGAACAAGACAAGGGTGCCCACTTTCACCACTACTATTCGACATAATTTTGGAAGTTTTGGCCACTGCAATCAGAGCAGAAAAAGAAATGAATCCAGATTAGAAAAGAAGTAAAACTCTCACTGTTTGCAGATGACATGATCCTCTACATAGAAAACCCTAAAGACTCCACCAGAAAATTACTAGAGCTAATCAATGAATATAGTAAAGTTGCAGGATATAAAATCAACATACAGAAATCCCTTGCATTTCTATACACTATTAATGAGAAAATAGAGAAATTAAGGAAACAATTCCATTCACCATTGTAATGAAAAGAATAAAATACTTAGGAATATACTTACCTAAAGAAACAAAAGACCTATATATAGAAAACTATAATACACTGGTGAAATAAATCAACGAGGACACTAATAGATGGAGAAATATATCATGTTCATGGATCAGAAAAATCAATATAGTGAAATGGAGTATACTACGCAAAGCAATTTATAGTTTCAATGCAATCCCTATCAAGCTACCAACGGTATTTTTCACAGAGCTAGAACAAATTTCAGAATTTGTATGCAAATACAAAAAAACCTCGAATAGCCAAAGCAATCTTGAGAAAGAAGAATGGAACTGGAGGAATCAACTTGCCTGACGTCAGGCTCTACTACAGAGCCACAGTCATCAAGACAGTATAGTACTGGCACAAAGACAGAGATATAGATCAGTGGAACAAAATAGAAAGCCCAGAGATAAATCCACACACCTATGGACACCTTATCTTTGACAAAGGAGGCAAGAATATACAATGGAGAAAAGACAATCTCTTTAACAAGTGATGCTGGGAAAACCGGTCAACCACTTGTAAAAGAATGAAACTAGAACACTTTCTAACACCATACACAAAAATAAAACGGATTAAAGATCTCAACATAAGACCAGAAAGTATAAAACTCCTAGAGGAGAACATAGGCAAAACACTCTCCGACATAAATCACAGCAGGCTCCTCTACCTGCCCCCAGAATATTGGAAATAAAAGCAAAAATAAACAAATGGGACCTAATTAAAAGTAAAAGCTTCTGCACAACAAAGGAAACCATAAGCAAGGTGAAAAGACAGCCTTCAGAATGGGAGGAAATCATAGCAAATGAAGCAACTGACAAAGAATTAATCTCAAAAATATACAAGCAACTCCTGTAGCTCAACTCCAGAAAAATAAATGACCCAATCAAAAAATAGGCCAAAGAACTAAACAGACATTTCTCCAAAGACATACAGATGGCTAACAAACACATGAAAAGATGTTCAGCATCACTCATTATCAGAGAAATGCAAATCAAAACTACAATGAGGTACCATTTCACGCCAGTCAGAATGGCTGCTATCCAGAAGTCTACAAGCAATAAATGCTGGAGAGGGTGTGGAGAAAAGGAACCCTCTTACACTGTTGGTGGGAATGCAAACTAGTACAGCCACTATGGAGAACAGTGTGGAGATTCCTTAAAAAACTGGAAATAGAACTGTCATATGACCCAGCAATCCCACTGCTGGGCATACACACCAAGGAAACCAGAATTGAAAGAGACACGTGCATTAATGTTCATCACAGCCCTGTTTATAATAGCCAGGACATGGAAGCAACCTCGATGCCCATCAGCAGATGAGTGGATAAGAAAGCTGTGGTACATATACACAATGGAGTATTACTCAGCCATTAAAAAGAATGCATTTGAATCAGTTCTAATGAGGTGGATGAAACTGGAGCCTATTATACAGAGTGACGTAAGCCAGAAAGAAAAACACCAATACAGTATACTAACGCATATATATGGAATTTAGAAAGATGGTTAATGATAACCCTGTATGTGAGACAGCAAAAGAGACACAGATATATAGAATAGTCTTTTGGACTCTGTGGGAGAGGGCGAGGGTGGGATGATTTGGGAGAATGGCATTGAAACATGTATAATATCATATGTGAAATGAGTCACCAGACCAGGTTCGATGCATGATACAGGATGCTCAGGGCTGGTGCACTGGGATGACCCAGAGGGATGGTATGGGGAGGGAGGTGGGAGGGGGGTTCAGGATGGTGAACACGTGTACACCTGTGGCGGATTCATGTTGATGTATGGCAAAACCAATACAATATTGTAAAGTAATTAAGCTCCAATTAAAATAAATTTATATTTAAAAAATAATCAGAATGGAAAAAAAGAAACAATTAGGAAAGGACCCCACGGCTTTACGTCTCAACAAAATAATAGCTCTGCAAATATGTATCTTAAGCTTATAGGCCTTTTCATAGTGTTCATGAGATTCAGAAGAGATTAAGAAGAGGTGGCAAGAATACAAAGAAGAACTGTACAAAACAGGTATTAATGACCCAGATAACCACAATGGTATGGTTACCCACCTAGAGCCAGACATCCTGGAGTGTGAAGTCAAGGGGGCCTTAGGAAGCATCACTATGAACAAAGCTAGTGGAGGTGATGGAATTCCAGCTGAGCTATTTAAATCCTAAAAGAGGATGCTGTTAAAGTGCTCTCTATACTCCAGATGCCAGCAAATTTGGAAAATTCAGCAGTGGCCACAGGACTGGAAAAGTTCAGTTTTCTAATCTGAAAGGCAATGACAAACAATGTTCAAATCACTGAAGAGTTGCATTCATTTCACATGCTAGCAAAATTATGTTCAAAATCCTCCAAGCTAGACTTCAACAGCATGTGAACCGAGAAATTCCAGATGTTCAAGCTGGATTTAGAAAAGGCAGGGAAACCAGAGATCAAATTGCCAACATCTCTGCTGGATCATAGACAAAGCAAGGGAATTAAAAAAAAAAAAATCTGCTTCATTGACTATGCTAAAGCCTTTTGACTGTGTGGATCATGACAAACTGTGGAAAGTTCTTCAAGAGATGGGAATACCAGACCACTGTACCTGCTTCCTGAGAAACCTGTATCCAGGACAAGAAGCAACAGTTAGAACTGGATACGAACAATGGACTGGTTCCAAAGTGGGAAGGAAGTACATCAAAGCTGCATATTATTTATTTAACTTATATGCAGAGTACATCATGCGAAATACCAGGCTGGATGACTCACAAGCTGGAGTCAAGATTGCTGGAAGAAATATCAACAACCTCAGATATGCAGATGACACCATTTTAGTGGCAGAAAGTGCAGAGGATCTAAAGAGCCTCTTGATGAGGGTGAAAGGGGATTGAAAAAGCTGGCTTAAAACTTAGCAGTCAAAAAACAAAGATCATGGCATCCGGTCCCATCACTTCATGGCAAATAGATGGGGAAAAAGTGGAAACAGTGACAGATTTTATTTTCTCGGGATCCAAAATCACTGCGGATGGTGACTGCAGCCATGAAATTAAAAGACACTCACTCCTTGGAGGAAAAGCTATCACCAACCTAGACAGTGTTGAGATATCAACACAAAGCAGAGACATCACTTTGCTGAGAAAGGTCCATATAGTCAAAGCTATGATTTTTCCAGTGGTCATGTACAGATGTGAGAGTTGGACCATAAAGAAGGCTTAGCGCCAGTGAATTGACAGTTTCAAACTGTGGTGCTGGAGAAGATTCTTAATAGTCCCTTGGACAGCAAGGAGATCAAACCTTAGTCAGTCCTAAAGGAAATCAGCCCTGAAACTCATCGGAACGGCTGATGCTGAAACTCCAGTACTTTGGCCAACTGATGGAAAGAGCCAAGTCATTGGAAAATACCCTGATGCTGGGAAAGACTGAGGGCAAGAGGAGAAAGAGGCAGCAGAATATGAGATGGTTGGATGGCATCACTGACTCAATGGACATGAGTTTGAGCAAGCTCCAGGAGATGATGACGGACAGGGAAGCCTGGCGTGCTATGGTTCATGGGGTCACAAAGAGTTGGACACGACAGTGACTGAACAATAACAACAAAACTTATAGGTATTTTGTGGTACTGCAAGTGACATATTTGAGATACTAGTCCTAGAACATGCTATTTCAGTCCCAGTACATTCTTCTAATTCCATAAATGATTGAGAGGTTCTTTTAGTAACACAGTGCCCCATATAAAGCAGTATTTTCATAAACAACAAAAAAACAAAACCCCACCCCAAACAAGACCCTGCTTTCTGTAGGTTGGTCTCAGCTTCTTCTATCTGTGATTATTGGTTCATCTTACCAGTTTGAGCTACAGGATATGTTTACATTGAAGAGGATGAAAATAGGAAGAAAAATGGTCCAGGTAAATCATTTCAAGTTTCATGTTTCCAGCTTTCAGTTTCCACATGAAATTGTGGAGGAAATGTTTCTGCCTCCAGGAATCTGAGTCCCTTCTCTCAGACCTGCTCCCCCTCCACCGTCTCCTCCCTCAGTGAGCAGTGGTGTTAACAGTCTTCCCCACTGCTGCAGCCAGAAACTGAAGAATCATTGTCAACTTCTCACTCTCTCTTACGTCTCAGATGCAGTTGATTGCAAAACCCTATGGATAAGTTGTCCTCAGACTTATATGTACATCAAGATCACTTGGAGGACTTGTTAAAATAGATTATTGGGCTCCACTGAACCCCAAGATTGAGATTTTGGAGATTTGGGCTGGGGTGCAGGAGTTTGCATTTTAACACTCCCCGTGGTTGCTGATGCTGCTTCTGGGGCCCCTCATTGAGGAGCGGGGCTGTGGGCGACCCCTGAACTATCTCTTGTCAGCCCCTCTGTGCCACAGTCTGCATAAGACTTGTTTTCTCTCTGGCTTCCTGCGACAGCCGTCTGGCTGGCTGGCTGTCTCTCTGCCTCTAGCCAGTATGCTTCATTCTGCTAGTGAGACCTGAAAGACATCGTGTTCTCTGTGGTAGTTTGAAGTCTTGTGGGGACTCGTGAGCTACGGCCCCAGCCTGCCCACTGGCTCCTGGACTGTCCTTCCCCACCCCTCTTTCCTTGTTAAGCCAAGCTGAGCTACTCATCTTTGCTTCAGAGTCATACTGCCTTATACTGCTGTTGCTTCCACCTTGGTTGCCTTTTCTCCTTTTTTCATCCACACAGGAGTTGTGGTTCCTTCCTTGACAGCTCTGCTCAGAAGCCCCTGACTGCTCCCCTGATCTGGCAGCACTCTGTTTGCACTTAAACCCGACTCGCTTCCTAGAGAGGATGTTCGTTAGGCCCCGCACCCTGCAGGGTGCCTGGGGGAGGGGAGTCTCATGGTGGGCACTCAGTAGGCATATGAGTGATTGAATATGCCAGTCAGCATTCTTTGGATCTGAACACACTCCCTGGTAAATAAGGGTTGCCACTTAAAAGTCTTTTCTTAACTCTTTATCTCTTGTGCTTTATCTTTTAGTTCCTTTTTTAGGGAATAGCTTTTTCTAATATTATAAAATCAGAAAAGGAAGAATCATTTTCTCTGTTGGTAACCTGCATTTCATCCTAACCCCATGAGAAGTCATTTGCAGTACACTAATGATCCCAACATATTTTCTAGAGACGACTTGAAAATTTGGCTGTCTCTTTTTGGAGGAGGGGACTTTATTCATTGTTATTTATTAAGAACTGTTATTGTGAACACATCTTAAGTGTACAGCTTGATGGATTTTTCCAACTGAATATATCCAGGGTTAGGGTTATTTTGGTGGGTGCGGTGAATCACACCCTCTCAGTACTCACACTCTCGAGGCCCACATTGATTCTGGACTTGGTCATGTGATATGAGAAGAAGCTTGGGTAGTGTTTGCACAGTGGGGCTTGTCCTTTCAGAATGCTCACTTTTCGGATTCTTCCCTTTGGACCCAGCCCTTCCACTGTGAGAAGCCCACCCTGGGCATGGGGAGAAGACAGTTGGAGGAGAATGGGGAGGGGCAGCCCTCTCACCAGCCAGTTTTCAAGTCAGCAGCCAGCACCAGTTTGCCAGTAGACAAGTGAGCCGTCCTTGAAGTGAATCCTCCAAACTCAGTTCAGCTGTCTGTTCTGAGCCCTGCCCAGATCTGGAATCACGACCAAATAAACAATTGTTTTGTTTCCTGAGAATGGTGGTTATGTAGTGGTAGATAAGCAGAATGAATTGAACAAAAGTAGTTTCTGTTTAGTTTTTTAATTGCCATGTAACAAATCACCCTGAAACTTAGAAGCTTAAACCACAGCCATTTTATTTGCTTCTGTTTCTTCAGTCTGGGCTGGCCTCAGGCTGCGGGTGGTCATTTATGTGGCACATAGCCCACTGGCAGGGCAGATGGAGGCCATGTTCCACTGAGATGTTTGGACTTCTCTCTCTTTCCTTGTAGTGTGGGAGCCTGTTCTATGTAGTTTGGTCTCTGCATGTGCTCCAGAATCCAGAGAAAGTTTGCTTTTGTCTTCCCACCTACTTGAATGGCAGCCACCTCTTTTCCCCCAGCGCTCTGCCCAAAGTGAGGGGATGTGCATGGCCCATCTCTGTTGGGAGGGGACTTTATTTTCTTGGTCCCCTTACAACCTCAGCTCTCTGACGAGATAAGTTATGATTTTGTTAAGACTCTCTGACTTCGTCTTGTTGCGATGGAAGCACTTTTTTTGCAGCTTTCTGCATGTGAAGCAGAAGCAAAAAACTGCTAGATTCTGGTTGAGAAGAAGGAGATTCAGTTCTTAACTCTATCATTTAGGATTTGTGATCTTTGCTAAGTCACTGTTTTCTCAGTTGTAAAGTGGAAATAATAATAAAAGTAATAAGAATTATCATAGTAGACTTGTCAGTGGAGTGGAAGGCTATTTGGAGGATTACATAAAAACACATGGGAAAGCACTTATAAACCAGAAACTGCTGTAAAATAATAATCATCATTTTCTAAGCTGGCATTTTCTTTTTTCCATTTTCAGAAATGATCTTCAAGACACAGAAATAAGTCTTGGACAGAATCGTCGCACAAGGTCAGCTGAAAGTGCTGAGCTTGAGCCAAGAAATAAGCGGAACAGAAATTAGTGTGGTGACTTTGCCAGTGCAGTCATTGGAAGATGGTGTTTTGTTGCCGTGTAGATTTCATATTCATAAATTTCCCAAGTGAAGATGTTACATTCTAAATGTTACATTTAACTGATTTTCAGTCTTTTCTGCCTTTCCAGGAAAAGAAAAAATTTTACACAGCATCCTCAGTCAGTTACCCACTGCCCCTAAAACATCTCACTCTAAAAACACTGGCATCCACATGTTCACCAGCTTTGCAGAAGACATAGATTTGTTTGTTTTTGTTTGTAAGTTTCAGGATATATTAATATTTAAGCCATTCTCCTGTCTCTTTCATGGAGAAGCCAAGTTCAGAAAAGGATCCTTCAATCCCTCTACCATAGGGACTAGTTGAGATGTCCAGAGCCACTGTGTTTCTGGAAAGGCAAGCAGGGTGTCTTAACTCACAAGGCCTGGAGGCCAGCACCCATGTCACAGCTGTTACATGATTGCTTGTTGCCGAAGTTTCATGTGGTCCTTAGCTAGACCCATGTCTCACACTTTACTGGAAGCAGGACGTTGGTACTGTAATCTAAAGGCACAGAACAATAAAATACTGGGCATGTTCTTCAGAAATAGCTCTTACAGATGATTTCTTGATCTTTTTTTTCACTTGAGTAAATCGAATCTTAACACTGAATTCCAGCTATGAAATGGAGAGAATGCAATAAATGGCTTTTGTAACTGAACAGATTCTATATCAATTTAAAATAAAGTCCTTGAAACAGTCTTCTGTGAGTAGTTGAGTACAAGCTACATATCACTGGAAGGGGTTGATCAGAAATTGTTTTCTCTGTGCAAAATGTCCCACAGTTCCCAGTTACTTCCACAATTCCTAATGCCTGTTTTGACATTTCAGAGCCAGTCCCCTCTCGTGGGTGCCAGGAGCTCTGGGGCTGTCCGTGTCCTGATGACAGCAGTCACTTCACCAGAGTCCAGGAAGACCCTCGTGTTGGTTCAGGGGTAGAGGGCCTGCTCTGGGCCAAGTGCTCCATCATCTCAGGGCAGCCACCTCTGCTCCCTCTGGGTTCCTGGGAGGAGAAGATGGCCGGAGCTCTACTGTATAAAACAGCACCTAAAATTAGGAAGGACTATGGGGGAAAGTGCTCTCCCGTCAGCTCCCAGATGGCCTGGTGATGCACGATTCCTTCTCTGCTTACCCGTGAGGCAGGGCTCTTGCCTAGAAAGGCTTCCAGGCAGCCACATGGGTAAGTGGGTCAGCCTGCTCCAACTTCAAGAAGTTGTCAGAATGCCTCAGCTTCTCTCGTATGCTACCCCACATCTCCTGCAGGTACCATGGGCTCCCCACTCTGCTCTCAGCATGTTGGGGGCAACACTCCATCCCCGCCTCTATCTCAGGTTGCTGCACCCCAGCCTCTCCCAGGCAGCAACGGTCAGGCTGGCTGATGTGCTCCACTGTATGTAATGGGGGCCAGTGGCCTTCCCTGTAATCTTGGCTTGGCAGCCAGCACTGCACATCGGATGACTGGCTCATGGGGAAGGAGAGGCATGTGATTTCCTTGCCTGTTCTCGGAGAATCCTGCTTCATCACTGGACTGAAGTGCTTGGTTCCTGCGGTGTGAGCGTCTGCCAGCAAGTTCCTCTGATGCACTGTGCTGAGGATCTGAAGCTGCCACCCACCTTCTTGAGGGCTCGGGTGGTGAGTTATTAACACCTAGGCTTCTGAGGCTTGTCATGGAGGGAAAAGGAGGGATGGGGAGGTTGAAAGGGGAGGAAACATCAACTGGGTCTCATCCATGGCTTCTATGGTGATTCATGGCTCAGGACCAGTTCCTGGGAATCCTGCCCCTTGGAGACCACAGCGACTTCATTTGCTTGTTTCTTTAACAACTTCATTGAGATATAGCTCACTTTAAATACAGTTCACCCATTTACAACTTCCAATTCAAGTTGGCTTCTGGTATATTTTCAGTCCTGCAACCATTGCTGTAATTAATTATAGAACATTTTTGTTGGTCTTAGTCCCTTACTCATTATCCCCAACTCTCTCATCCTTCCCAGCCCTAGGCAGTATCTACTTTTTCCCTGTGTTTCCTTATTCTGTACATTTCAAATCAGTGGAATCATACACTATGTGGCTTCTTTCACTCAGCATAATTTAAGGTTCATCCATGTTGTAGCATGTATCATTCCTTCATAGCTTTTAATTGCTGAATAATATTTCATTCTATGGGATATACCATGTTTTGTTTATCATTCAGCCAATGGGTATCCAGGTTGTCTTGATTCATTCTGACTGTTGTGAATAATATGCTATTTTGCCCATTTTGAGATTGGGTTTTTAGAAAATTATTGCATTTTAAGATAGTGTTTTAAATTTCAGTTTCTGTGCATTGATAGGTTAGAAAGATTAAATTGAGTTTTGCATACTAATCATGTATCCTACAACCTTGCTAAACTAACTTTGTAGAAGTTTGAAAACTTTTTGGTAGATTCCGTAAGATTTTCTACATAGAAAATTATCTAAACATGTTATCATGTAAAGAGTAATATTTTGCTCTTTTCTATTTGATTGATTGCCACTCTGATCTTTATTATTTCCTTTCTGCTGCCTACTTTGGATTTAATTTGTTTCATTTTGGGTTTTTTTTTTGGTAGTTTCTTAAGGCTTAGGTCATTGATTTGAGCCCTTCTTTTTTAAGATAGTCATTTAATGCTATAAAATTTCCCCTAAGTACTGCTTTAACACCATTCCACAAATTTTTGTATGCTGTGTTTTAATTTTCATTCAGTACAAAATACTTTCCAGTTTTCCTTTTGATTTCTTATGTGACACTGAGTTTTATATAACTCTGTTAGTTTCCAAATATTTGATAATTTTCCAGAGTTTTTTTTTATTGATTTCTAATTTAATTCTGTAACTTTTATGACTTGAACCCTTTTGCATGTGTTGAGACTTTTTTTAATGCCCTAGAAATGGTCTGTTTTGGTAAATGTTCAGCGTGCGCTTGAAAAGAATAGATGCTCTGCCGCATCAGGTTGCTTGACAGTGTGACTCGAGGCCACTCTGTCCTTGCTAGTTTTGTATGCTTGTTCTATCAGTTTTTGAGAGAGTTACTGAAATTTTTTAATATAATTGTGGATTTGTCAGTTTCTCCTTATAGTTCTTCATTTTTACTTCATGTATTTTGAAGTCTTATTAGGAGCATAAACATTTAGGATTGTTATGTCCTCTCGATGAATTCACTTTTTTTCCCACAAAGTAGACCTTCTTTTTCTATATTAATATTCTTTGCTCTTAAATCTACCTAGTTTGGCATATTCTAATACTCCTTCCAGCTTGTCTTTGGCTAATGCATTTTTCCATCTTTACTTTTTAAAATTATTATTTAATTTTCATTTTTTTAGTTGAAGTAAATTGATTTACAATATTAGTTTCAGGTATACATCACAGTGATTCAATATTTTTTAAATTATACTCCATTTAAAGTTATTATAAAATATTGGCTGTGTTCCCCATTCTATACAATATATCCTTGTAGCTTATTTATGTTCTGCTTAGTAGTTTGCACCTCTTAATCCCCTGACCTTATTTTGCCCTCCTCTGTTCCACCTCCTTACTGGTAACCACTAGTTTATTCTGTATATCTGTGAGTCAGTTTCTGCTTGTGCCTTTTTATTTAAAGTATGTTTCTTGTAGGCAGCATATATATAGTTGAGTCTTATTTTATTAGCCAGTCTGACAATCATATTTTCTCCCTTTTAACTGGTATATTTAGAACTTTTACAGTTTATGTTGCTGTGGTTGTGTTTAAATCTATCATTGTGTGGTTTGTTTTCTGTCTTGTCCCATCTTCTTTATTATTCCTTTTTTCTTCTTTATTTGGACTAATTATTTTTATTCCATTTTGTTTATTTGATGATTTATTTGCTATTGCTCCTTATTTTGTCATTTTAGTGGTTGAATTAGGATTTATGATAATCATTTTTAAGTTGTCACAATTTACTTTCAGGTGTTACTATACTACACCATGCATAATTCAAGAATCTTCCGGTGCTTCCATTTAGCCACCCCCACATTTATATTATTGCTTTTATACATTTTATTTTCATGTATGTTATAGACATCATAAGTTCAGTTCAGTCACTCTGTCATGTCTGACTCTTTGCGACCCCATGAACTGTAGCACACCAGGCCTCCCTGTCCATCACCAGCTCCCAGAGTCCACCCAAACCCATGTTCTCTTGATGAAAGTGAAAGAGGAGAGTGAAAAAGTTGGCTTAAAGCTCAACATTCAGAAAACGAAGATCATGGCATCTGGTCCCATCACTTCCTGGCAAATAGATGGGGAAACAATGGGAACAGTGACAGACTTTTGTTTTTTTGGAGCTCCAAAATCACTGCAGATGGTGACTGTAGCCATGAAATTAAAAGATGCTTGCCCCTTGGAAGAAAAGCTATGACCAGCTTAGACAGCATATTAAAAAGCAGAGACATTACTTTGCACACAAAGGTCCATCTAGTCAAAGCTATGGTTTTTCCAGTAGTCATGTATGGATGTGAGAGTTGGACCATAAAGCAAACTGAGTGCCAAAGAATTGATGCTTTTGAACTGTGGTGTTGGAGAAGACTCTTGAGAGTCCCTTGGACTGCAAAGTGATCAAACCAGTCAATCCTAAAGGAAATCAGTCCTGAATATTCTTTGGAAGGATTGATGCTAGAGCTGAAACTCCAATACTTTGGCCACCTGATGCAAAGAACTGACTCATTGGAAAAGACCCTGATGCTGGGAAAGATTGAAGGCAGGAGGAGAAGGGGACGACAGAGGATGAGATGGTTGGATGGCATCACCGACTCAATGGATATGAGTTTGACCAAGCTTTGGGAGTTGGTGATGGACAGGGAAACCTGGTGTTTTGCATTCCATAGGGTTGCAAAGAGTCAGAGATGACTGAGGACTGAAGTGCACTAATATTTGCCTTTAGTTTGAAATTTTACATGATTGAAGTGCTTTCGGCAGCCATCTATGAAAATCTAAACTAAAATATGGTGTGAAAGAGTGGGAGATTGCTCTTTTTAAGGGATACAGACTCTTCTGAGTCTGCTGGAAAAATAAAAGCTGTTTATAAGATTTTAAACACATGTATTTTCAGAGCCACAGTTACTGTGTGCAGGAGAGTATAGCCCTGCTTGGTGCCTGACCATATAAGTATCTGAAGAAGAGACTTCATTCCTAGTTCTTAACAAACATGAAATAGCTTTCAAGAAAATGCATGGAGAAGCAATTATGATTATGAATGGCTTTGGCATCTACCATCCTACATTATTAATTTTGTAATACAGTCAAGCTCCCCTTCATTCATATTTGACGGAAAGCCTTGTAGTCCAGCAGGAAGCCCAGGATAACATTTATGGAATTGTTTTTAAGGTTTCTGAGTGCTCCTGGTGCTTTGCCTGAATTCAGGATTGGACTCTTCCTTCCCTTGGGAATCTGCTTTAACCTTGTCTTTGAAATAGTCACCGATCCTTCCGAAGCCTGCAGAGACCTGTACATAAGCAGCCAGGTGTTATCTAAAAGGACCCCGAAGAGCTGTGAGCATCGTTTGGAATCCTCCATGTTTCCTTCAAGTGGTGGAACTACCTGATTCATCCATAGGAAAGGACCCTTCCAGTTATCTCTGAGGATGACAAGTATCATGGCTGCAACATCTACCATTTGTTCCAAGGTTTACAGTTTGCAAAACATTTCTAAGCCTGAGGTCGTATTGGTACTCATGATAATCCTTAAAGGAGGCAACACACATCTGTGGTTATGTCCCCTTTACCAATGGGGGAGGGGACCCTGCAGAGGTTAAGTCATATATTCAGTCTCTTCTGTCCTTTCCCCGGTCACCCCATCCCTAACTCCCTCCTACAGCTCCTTGTCACATGGGCCCCCCCAGGCCCTCCCCTGTATTGTGTTATCAAAGGCCCTGGTGTCTGCCTGCTGCCTGCTACCCACCTGCCAAGGTATAAACTGTGGGTCCTGTGCTTTGCCAAGCCTGCCAGGGAGCTGCCTTGAGCTCAGGGCTCAGCCAGTTTTATTCTGAATGTTTGAGGGAAGCAAAGCAAGCCCATGTGCAAGGGGTCAATGGATCACTGCATTCCCTTAGATGATGTCACGTCTTTGCAAAGTGGGGTTTGTGGTGTTTGTAGGGATGGGAATCCCAGCGACAATCGGTGTGAAGGGAGTGGAGGGTGGCAGTGTCCAGTTGCATCATGAAGTGTGAGGAGTTGCCCACCAAGCACCCTCGTTCTGCTGGGCAGTTACTATGGTTCTTTAAGAGTAAGATGAAAAGATGATCTTTGGTTTTAATTTCTGTTGCTAATACATGCAGGACTACAAACTCATGAAGTAGCTTGGACCCAACTCAGTAATGAATGGGGCTGATGGATGTCTCTAGGAGCCCAGGGGCATCATGAACAAACTGGTGCCGTGAGAGTCTCATGAACCTGGAATATTCGGACACCTCTAGAACTAAAGCTGAGGCCATGGCTCATCTTTTCCCAGGGAACTCAGAGGTGTGAAAAGCTTTTCAGCCCTAAGACTGGGGGCTGCTAGGGGCTTCTCTGCTCCGATGAGACGCAGAGGAAGCTACTCTAGTAGGGTCTTCCTAGCCCTCCTGAGTCACACCGGGGTGGGGAGGGCAGTCCCTATTGTGCAGGTCGGCCTAAGTCAGTGAAATAATTAGTTGCTCAGGCGTGGGTGGAAAATAGTGGGGATGTTTGTCATTCTCTGTCTGAGGACGGGCTGACCATCCCAGGCAGTGTGTTGCTGGTGGAGGACTCAGAGCATCAGCTTCTGTTCAGCCCTTTTCCTCAGGATTTTAGTCAGTGTCCTTCACAAATCTTTCCCCTCTCACCAAGGAAAAATGTGGGCAGCTTGGAATAGTGGGCCTGGAGTGTGAGTCAAGTGTTGAGCTCATGGTGACACAGGGCTTAGGTCCCTCTGGCTTCCCAGACCCCCTACCCCCACCCCACACCAACTTTGCCCTGCCTCCCTTCTGGAGGGTTCACAATGGGGGATCTGAAGGGGCCAAAGGCAACTAATGCTACCTGGTGTTAAGAGCTGTGAAAGGCAGAGTCGGAACCAAGGGAGAGCTTTACCTAAGATGAGAAGCACCCAGGGAATTCTTCAGTGCCTGCCCTTTCCACATTTCCATGCCAGCCTATGCGTTGCGCATAATCCTTGTGCCCCTGCCACAATTGGTGGGAATCAGCCAGTTACCCTGGGGCTTCCCTGCTAGCTCATATGGTAGAGAATCTGGAGGAGACCTGGGTTTAATCCCTGGGTTGAGAAGATCCCCTGGGGAGGGGAATGGCTACTCACTCCAGTATTCTTGACTGGAGAATTCCATGGACAAAAGAGCCTAGTGGGTTACACAGTCCATGGCATCGCAGAGTCGGACGTGACTGAGCAACTAACACTTTCACTTTCTTCTTTTGCTCTGGGAGGGACGAGGGCCAATAACCAGATACCCTGGTTCAAATCCTGGCTCCACCATGTATTAGTTATATGACTTTGGGACAGTTGTGTAACTATCTAGGATTTGGTTTCCTCATCTGTAAAGTGAAAGTAATACTATAGTACCTCCTAAGATTATTGCGCTGATTCATTGAAACACCATATGGTAAGTCATAGGCACGGTGCCTGACCTGTTCCTTCTCATGGAAACCACAGTAAAGTCTCCTGGCTGTCTTCTTCCTGCTCCCTCTGTCCACTGACCAGCCGACCCTGGTGCGTCCCCATGTGGCCCCTGCAGCCTGGCATGCCCCCCTTCTTGGGAACTGGGAGGAACAAACTATTTTTCTCTCTACATTTTAAATAAAATATTGGTTTGGATGGCTCTACCTGGTTTCGTATCATCTGGGAGGCTAGCCTGGTCTTCTCGCTAAGCAGTGTTCCCAGCAGCAAGAGAAGACAAACCTCAGTGTTTGGGCACTTTCCAGCTTCTCTTGTGTGTCACATGGCCAAGCCCAGATTCAAAGGGTGGAAAGAGATAGTCTTCCACCTCCTAATGAAAGTTTCAGCAATCATATTAAAGGGGTGTGCATACAGGGATGGGAAGAATTTATTCCCGTTTTTAAAAATCTACCTCATGAAAAAAATCTGCCATATGCTCTGCTTGATGTGCTTGGGCAAATGACTTCTTTTCCTTAACCCCATTGTCATCCCCTTTATAACAGAATGGAAAATTTCTATTCCTTACAGGGCTGCCTAGAGGGTCAAGGCACCATACACTAGAAAGTACTGAGGAAATGTACCAGTTTGTTGATATCTGATATCTCTACCACGAGCGTCACATTTTGAGTTGAGAAAAATCCAGGTGTTTGGATCTTAAGAAATGGTTTTGTTATCACATCCTGGACAGAAGGATAGTTTCCTGAGACTTAGGTTGGTGTAATCCCGACAAGTACCCAACAAGATGCCATCCCATTCTTATATAAAATATGTTATATATGTATGGTCCTAGTTGAGGGTCTTGATCCTTTCTATCAGTGTCTCACTTTTGGATCCTGGGAGAGAAGATCTTTGTGGCCACATTTGGGCCGGGTGTACATGCCAGTCAGAGGGACATGGTCGTAGGTACCAGATGCTGTTTATGTTTGTCTAGACCCTGCTTCTTTAAGCCAACTGGACACACCAGTCCTCAACAACCAGTGGATCATAAAAGCCAGTTGTGAGCGCCTGCCCACGAATCTTGTTCCAGACCTTTCCTGCTTATTCCTGACTAGTTTCCACTTTCCTCTGGTTCCTATAATTGCCTCTTGCATTTTTTACCTTGTTCTTGTACTTTTCCCATTTGATGTTTTTCATCTGAAATGGATGCATTTCAGTTCTTCCAGAAGAGCTTTGGCTTGGATATATCTTCTAATCCAGAGCAACAGGCCAGTGATGGATTTAGTTGAGATTTAGTTCTTCTGGGTTATGTTGAGACTTGGGGTGCAGTAGCTATCATGCCTGACTCCTTGGGACTCAACTTGCAGCCCTGGTCCACCATCTCCACTTTGTGATGTGGGAATTAGCAATCTCTGTGTCTCTCCTCTTGAGGGTAGGTGCTGTGTTCCTAGATGTTCTTTGTCATGGTGTCCCTTTAGGACCACAGGAATCAAGTGGGATATACAATCGAGAGAAAATGTAATGGACATGTGTTGTTTTGTGGCTGTCAGCATCCAAAACTTTCTTATTGGGGGGAATTTTTCATTGACAATAGGCAGAGTCCTGTTTCCTCAGTCAGAGCATCAAGGGGACTAGACATTCCTTTTCCTCAGCCCTTGGCCTCTCTGGCATATGTGACCTATGCTCCCAGCTACTCCAGTGACCTGACCTGGGCTGTGTCTTCGCCACCTGGCCCTCCTGGTTCTCTGTATTTTTTGTGCTTGGTTCTCCATCTTTTTGCGACAGACTCAGAGAATGGCACAGTTTCTCATTAGTAAATTCCTACGTTTTTTCTACAAGTCAAAGTACATTTTTGTGTTTTTGGTTTTGCAACTTAAAACTAAATTGATGCAGCTCATGAATTAATAATATATAGTGGCTTCCATCCGCTGTGTGCATGCCAGGTGCAGTTGCAAACCAAGCGCTTCCTATAGGTGACATTCTATCCTGAAAACCATCTTGAGGGAGTTACTGTTTTTGTCATTTTGCATATTAGGAGGCTTCTATGGGTAGTGCTACTGTGAACATTCTTGTGTGTGTCTTCCTGGTGTTCCCACGCACCCGTTTCTATTGGGTATATGTGTAGGACAGAATTGCGGGGTCATAAAGCACATGTGTTCATCTTCATTAGCTGATGCTCAACTGTTTTATAAAGTGAGCTTATGCGTTTATACTCCCACCAGCATTTGCATGAGATTGCAATTTCAGCACGTTAGTGAATCTTGGTCGCCATTTGCTATTGTATGTGTGTGTGTTTAATGCTAGCCCTTCTGGCATGTGTCCAGTGGTATCTTATTATAGGTTAAAAAATTAATTTCTATTGGTCTATACTTGATTTACAATGTTGTGTTGGTTTCAGGTGTACAGCAAAGTGAATCAGTTATACATCAACATACAGTCACTCTTTTAAATATTCTTTTCCCATATAGAACATTACAGAGTGTTGAGCAGAGTTCCCCGTGCCATACAATAGATCCTTATTAGTTGTCTGCTTTACATATAGTAGTGTGTATATATCGATCCCAGTCTCTAATTTATCACTCCTCGCCTTCCTCCTTGGTAACCATAAGTTTGTTTTCTGTATCTGTGACTCTTTCTGTTTCGTAAAGAAGCTCATTTGTATCATTTTTTTAAGATGCTTTGTATAAATGATATCATACAGTATTTGTCTTTGACTTATTTCACTCAGTATGACAATCTCTGGGTCTTATTATAGTTTAACTTGTGTTTCCATCAGGCCCAGTGAGGTCGAGCACCTTTTAAAAAGAATTGTTATTTTTTATAAATATTGAGCAGATAGTACAGAGAATTTCCATATACTATCCGTGCCCCTCACACTTATACACATACACACATAGAGAGTTTCCAGTTATTAGCATCTTGCATTAGTGTCATATATTTGGTGCAACGAATGCACTAATAGTAACACAGTATTATTAACGAAAAGGCCCACAGTTTATATTAAGGCTCCCTCTTTGTGTTGTATTATTCTGTTAGCCTTGGAAAATGCTTCACGTTATGTATCCACCGTGACAGTATCATATGAGATAATGTTAATGCCCTAAAAATCTGTGTACCATCTACTTATATCACCCCACTTTCCCTGTACCTCTGGCAATCACAGCTCTTTTCACTGTTGCTATAGTTTTGCTTTTTTCATAGTCATATTGTTGAAATCAAATAATGCATAAACCTTTTCGACTGGCTTCTTTCACTCAGCATTATGTATTGGAGGTTTCTCCACATCTTTTTGTGACTAAGTAGCTAATTTTATCATTAATATTCCATTTTTTAGATTAATACTCCAAACGTCCACAGTTTGTTTACCCATTCACATATTGAAGGGAGTCTTAGTTGTTTCGACATTTTGACAACTGTTTTTAAAGCTACTATAAGTGAACATCCATGTGCAGGGTTTTTGTGGACATTAGTTTTTCATATACTTAGTTAAATACCAGGGAGTGCAATTAATGGGTAGTATGTATGGTAAGAGTTTGTTTACTTTTGTAAGAAGCTGCCAAACTGTCTTCCAGAGTGGCCATTTTTCATTCTACTAGCAATAAATGAGACTTCCTGTTGCTTTACATCCTCTTTAGTATTTGGTGGTGTCACTTTTTGGATTTTAGCCACCCCGATACGTAGGTAGGTATGACTCATTTTCATTTGCGGTTCAGTAATGGCATATAGATTTGAACATCTTTTCATATGCGTGTTTGCCATCTGTATATCTTCACTGATGAAGTGTGTGTTCAGATATTTGCCTGTTTTCACCTTGGATTCTTTGTTTTCTTATTGTTGAGTTTAATATTATAGTTCTTTGTATATTTTGGATATGTCCTTTATCAGATGTGTTTGTGAATGTTTCTCGCTGTCTTGTTTTATCATTTTTTCAATGGTGTCTTGCACAGAACAGAAAACTTTAATTTTAATGAAGTGCAACATGTCAAATTTTCTTTCATCATGCTTTTGATGCTATATCTAAAAATTCACTACTGAGCCTAGGTTTTGTCTTATATTATTATCTCTTAGAATTTTTGTAGCTTTGCATTTTACTTTTAGGTCTGTGATTTTGGAAATACATTTTGTGAGAGGTGTCAAGTCTGCATCAGATTGGTTTATTTTTGCGTATGAATGTCCAATTGTCCTTGCATCATTTGTTGAAAACCTATCCTTTCTCCCTGGTGGCTCAGATGGTAAAGAATCTGCCTGCAGTGCAGGAGAACCAGGTTTGATCCCTGGGTCAGGAGGGTTCCCTGGAAAAGGGAATGGCTACCCACTCCAGTATTCTTGCCTGGGAACTCCCTTGGATAGAGGAGCCTGGTGGGCTACAGTCCAAGGGATTGCCAAGAGTTAGACACGACTGAGCAACTAATACTAGCACTATCCTTTCTCCATTGACTTGCCTTTGCTCTTTTGTCAAAGATCAGTTGACTTTATTTGTATGGGTCTTTTTCTGGGCTCTCTGTTCTGTTGCATTGATTTATTTTCTTTCTTTCTTTCTTTTCTTTTTTTTTTTTTTGTTTTACCAATTCCACATTGTCTTGACTACTATAACTTTATAGTGAGTCTTAAAGTTGAGTAATGCCAGCCCTCTGCCTTCGTTTTTCAATAGTGTTGGCTATTCTGGGTCTTTTGCCTCACCACAGAAACTTTAGAATCAGTTTGCTAATATCCACAGAATAACTTGCTGGCACTTTGTTTGGGGGATTGTGTTATATCTGTACACTAAGTTGAGAAGAGCTAACATTGTTAAGCACCTTTTGATATATTATTTGCCATTTGGGTGTTTGGTTTTTTTGGTGACATACCCCTCCAATTTCTTGTCCATTTCTTTTTCTTATTGATTTGTATAGGATTTTAATATATTCTGGAAAAGAGGTCTGTCTTTATGCATTTAACATTGTTATTCTGTGACTTGCCTGCTCAGTCTATTAATGAAGTTTTCTGATGAATAGTTCTTAATCTTAATTTGGTTCCATTTAACAATATAACAAGGTTCTAGTCTCATGACCTGTTAAAGAACCCAAGATTATTAGTAAATTTTCCTGTGTTAGCTTCTAGAGCAGGAGTCTGCACAATTTTGGGGAAAAAGTCAGATAAGTATTTTAGGCTTTGTGGGTTATATGTCCTCTATCAAGACTGCTTGGTTCTGCCATGTAGTATGAAAGCAGCTGTGTGTGTGTATGCTCAGTCATGTCTAATTCTTTGCGATCCTGTGGACTATAGCCTACCAGGCTCCTCTGTCCATGGGATTTCCCAGGCAAGAGTACTGGAGTGGACTGTCATTTCCTTCTTGCCAGATCTTGCCGACCCAGGGATCAAGTGTGCGTCTCTTGTGTCTGCCACATCAGCAGGCACATTCTTTACACTTGTGCCACCTGGGAAGCCCCTGAAAGCAGCCATAGCGATATGTAAATGGTTGCGTGTGTCTGTGTTCCAGTAAAACTTAATTTACAAAAACATGTGATGTGCTGAGGTTATTCCATGGGCCATAGTTTGTTGACCCTTGTTCTAGAGATGCACTGTCTGATAGTTCTTTCTGTGATGGTGGCAGTATTCTACATGTGCATTTTCTAATAATGTAGCCACAAACCACATGTGGCTGTTGTGTGCTTGAAAAGGGCTTATGCAACTGGAAAACAGAATTTTAAATTTTAATTTAAACTAATTTAAATTAGCCACATATGAGTAATGGCTACTGTATAGGAGAGTGCAGTTCTAGAGGCTTATTATTTTGTCTTTGTTTTTTAGATCTGCATTCCACTTGGAACTGATTTTATAAATAGTGGGAAATAGGGAATCGGCAACTATCCACTTTGCACAAAAACTGGCTACTTAGAACATTTTCTTTTCCTCACCACTCAGCAGTGCCATTTTTGGCATATATTAGATATCTTTATGTGTGAGTCAGTTTTTGGACTCTGTTATGTCTCATTATCTATGTGTATTTATCCAATCTTGCATTCATATCATAATGTCCTATATACTGAAGCTGTCTGGTAGATTTAATACTCTTAGCTGTTTCTTCTTCAAGAATGCCTTGGTGATTATTAACCCATTGCATTTTCGTATGCACTTCATAGTGAAGTATCAATTTTCATACCAAAAAAAAACAAAAACAAAAAACCTCTTGGATTTATTTTTTACTGAAATTTCATCAAATTTATAGATCTAACTGGAGAAAATTGACATCATCAGTCTTTCAATCCAAGTATCTGGTATAACTAGCCACTTACTTATACTTTCTCTAATTTTGCCCAGTAATATTTTTAGTTTTCAATTTTATCCTTAATAAAGTTTTCAAAGGGTTTCCATTTCTTTTGTTAATTTGTTAATGCAGGAGACACGGGTTTGATCCCTGAGTTGGGATGATCTCCTGGAGGAAGAAATGGCAACCCGTTCCAGCATTCTTGCCTGAAAAATCCCGTGGTTAGAGGGGCCTGGTAGTCTGCAGTCCATGGGGTTGCAAAGAGTCAGACATGACTGAAGTGACTAAACACGGCATGGCAACCTTACCAAATTATCTTAGTAATTCTAATAGTTTATCTGAAAGTTCTTTGTAGGTAGTTATATCATCTGTAGATAATGATAGTGTTGTTTTTTCCTTTACATGCTGTATAGTTTTATTTTTTTCAATCTTTTTATGCTGTAGAGGACTTCCAGCAAAGTATAGAATAGTGATACTACTAGACATCCTGAACTTGCTCTTGATTTTTACAAGAATGTTCTCAGTATTTCAACATTAGTTATGATGTCCTTTGTAGGTTCTTACAGAAACTGTTTATCAGGTTAAGAAAGTCTCCTACTATTCCCAGGTTTTTGTTTTTAACCTGAAAGGATGTTGAATTTTTTCAAGTGTTCTTACTACGTTAATTTTGAGATTATTAAAGGAGTTTCCTTCCTATTGCATTTGAAATGGCCCAATTTCTAATTGCTAAATTCATACCCATTTTTCAAATTCATCAGTTCAGTTCAGTTCAGTTCAGTTGCTCAGTCGTGTCCGACTCTTTGTGACCCCATGAATCACAGCACGCCAGGCCTCCCTGTCCATCACCAACTCCCGGAGTTCACTCAAACTCATGTCCATCGAGTCGGTGATGCCATCCAGCCATCTCATCCTCTGTCGTCCCCTTCTCCTCCTGCCCCCAATCCCTCCCAGCATCAGGGTCTTTTCCAATGAGTCAACTCTTCGCATGAGGTGGCCAAAGTATTGGAGTTTCAGCTTCAGCATCAGTCCTTCCAATGAACACCCAGGACTAATCTCCTTTAGGATGGACTGATTGGATCTCCCTGCAGTCCAAGGAACTCGCAAGAGTCTTCTCCAACACCATAGTTCAAAAGCATCAATTCTTCAGCACTCAGCTTTCTTCACAGTCCAACTCTCACATCAGTACATGACCACTGGAAAGACCATAGCTTTGACTAGACAGACCTTTGTTGGCAAAGTAATATCTCTGCTTTTCAATATGCTGTCTAGGTTGGTCATAACTTTCCTTCCAAGGAGTAAGCGTCTTTTAATTTCATGGCTGCAGTACCATCTGCAGTGATTTTGGAGCCCCAAAAAATAAAGTCAAATTCATACTCATACCCTAAACCTCCCTGTCATAAGGAGTCCCATCTCTTTGCTTTTCACTTGAAGATTAACCTCTCTGAGGTTTGGGCCCATATGTTACTTCTCAATCCCTAATGCCCAGCACACTGATACATAGTAAATGCTAACAAAATGTTGACTGAGTTATCAAGTCAGTGAGCCTGTTCTCTGCCTGCCTTTCTTCAAGCTCTTAAGACTTCTGGTTTTATAGTCTCTTGTCTCCATGTATGTGGTCTCCTTCCAGCCTGATGCTTTCTACTGTATGGTCCACATCTGATTATTCCCTTGGTCCCTCCGGTACCCAGCCCAGGGCTTGATTCAGAGCACTTGTCACTGACTGCCTGAATTCTAACTCTCCTAGGGAAGCTCTGTCACTAGAACTCTTCAGTCAGACTTTTAGGAGTAGCCTATCCTTCTTCACAATCCCTGCTTTGCAGAGAGAGATTTGATTTTCTCCCACCCTCAGGGAACCTGGCCAGGCCCAGTGGCTGAGGGCAAAGGAATTTTCTCCTTTCCTTCAGATTAGTTTTTAAAGGGTAATTTTGCAACAGTTTGGACTTGATTGGCCAAGAGTGAAGGATGGGGAAAGCAAACCATAGGCAACATGTCTTCCATCTAGTAGAAACTGAACCAAGGACAGGGCAACAGTGTCAGAGTGTTAGCTGTTCGTGAGTCTTTACTCTGCCTAGCTGGGCACTGTGGAGGTGAGTAGGACAGGTAGCCACTATCTTGAACCCTTAAATTTGCTTTTCACTTTGGAAACAGAAAACTCACATTTGCTAAGTTAAACATCACCTCCAGGCTATCTGTCCACTCATCCATGCACATCTCCATCTGTCCATTTGAATATTCATTCACTTAATATTGTAGAGTCCCTACTATGTGGCAGGCAACATTGTGCTAAATAGCACTAGTGGATTCAGGGATGAAGAGATGCCATCCCTGGGCAGTGGTGGGCAGGAATGGACCCATGTCCTGAATAGTGGTTCTCACAGCACAGAGGGCATGGTTGGGGACAGATTAGCAGAGGACATGAAGTTGGTGTGGATATCTTTTTCCCAGAACGAGAGAGAAGGATGTAGGTAGAGTCACGGAGACAAGAAGAGCATGGCATGCTTGGGGAATGATGGCAGACTGACTGGAGTTTGGGGACAGGATGGAGGATGGGAGAGGAGGGAGGAGGAGGGAGCATGATATGCGACTGGAAAGGCGAGCAGAGACCAGGCTCACAAACATGATTTGGTTCTTGTTTTAGAGAGTCCAAATGGCTGGAGTGGAGAGAACAGACTAGAAGACCAGTGAAGAAGATTGTCTGAGCTGAGCCTTGAAGGATGGGCAGGATTAACTAGTAAGGATGGAAGGAGGGCCATTTCAGGCAAGAGGAGTGGCAAAACCTCCGGTGTAAAAATCAGAAGGTACTTGCAGTGTCAAAGGACCAGTGACATGATCTGGCAGAAGGGAATCCAAGGAAGGTCGTAAGGTTGGAAAGCAGTTGGAACATGTTAGGAGCATGTCCAGGGCTCAGAAGGCTGGAGAGCCAGGTGAGAAGCCGTCTGTCACAGACTCCAAAATGTTAGAGCTTGGAGTTGTAACAGAGGGTACTGGGAAGAGATCGGTTGGAGATGAGAACACTTAGATTCTAGGTTCAGCTCTACCAGTAACACTGCAAAGGGCATAGACAGAGGAAGAAATGAAGGATTGTGGATATTTTTTCATTCTACTGAAGTGCATCCTCTGGTCATCCATCCTTTCAGTGTTGTTCATATTCCTCCCACCTGAAAAACATCTTCACTCCCTTCCCAGAATCCTAAAAACTTCTTATGAAAGTGTGGCGTCAAGCTTGGAGTCCAGGATCCCACGATCTGTGTCAGGTTACACTGAAACTCTGCAGATACAGCTTCTCTTAATTTGGAGACCCACAAACCAAGAAGATGAGTTATCTGACGTGCACACACCTAACATGCGTTGGTGAGACAGGCAAAGTGTCAACATAATGGACATGCTTATTCAGAAGGGTGAAGAACTGGGAGCACAAAGCAGTCACTGCTCATAGCAGTGATGAATCCAGGTGGGCTTGTGTTCACAAGCCGCCCCTCTTGAGAACAGGAAATATTCCTTGGTTAGGGCTGCCTCTGGCGAGTGGCTCCTGAGACAGTTTTTCTCTCTGGCTCTTGGGTCTACCCTCTGAGATGTGCATTTCTCAAGAAATGATCTGCATTTGCAGCTAAGTAGCTTCCTTTGTCTGCTTCCTTCAAACCATTTGAAAATTGGGACCTTGAGGCCTTTTTACAATTTAAACCATTTCAGATCCCAGTTCCTTTTTAATCCAGGCTGGCAGCACCTTCACATGTTCAGATCCCTTAAAAACCATGTGGGCTTCCTATGAATATGATTGAGTTCATTCCATTTGAAAAAGGTCACACCCACTGTTGTTTCTGAGATATGACCCTCCTTTAGATTTATTCACAGATACTTTGGGCCTCTCAAGCAACCATAGGACAATGTCCTTAATATTCCTGGGAGCCCTTTTGTCTAGATGAAAAAATCTCCTAGGAGGCAATAATGTAATTCTCTCACAGGGTTAAAAAGTGTCTTTCAATCAGATCTGTGCATTTGTAGTGAAAGTTACACAAAGCTCCCACTGGTCTGAAAGTCTCCTGCCTGGACAATCCCAGTTCCTCTGGCCAGTGGGATTCTGTGGGCAGGCCAGGTAGCCTACAGGGGGCACCAGGAAGATTTCATGTTCAGATTGAAAAATCTTTTTTCTTTCTCCCATGCCTGAATTTCTTCAGCAGAGACTCATGGCTTTGGGTGAGGCTTAACCGGTCAAGAGGACCTGCCATGTTTAGTCATCTTCATGAATAACATGTACTAATTTCCGAGTTCAGTGCCCAGGCCTTAGTAAGTGCTCAGCACACCCTAGTCCCCTCCTCCTGGTCTTGCTCCTTCCTTCCCTAAAGATCTGTTCTTAAATTTTATATCATACCACTGGAGGAAGCATGATGAGGCCCTGTCACCTCAGCGTGAGTGAGTTTGTTGGCTGATCCACGGAACAAATATTTATTGAGCACCTACTAAGTGCCAGCCACTGTTCCAAGGCACTGGGACCATAGTCCTGGGTAAGTCAGCCGTTGTTCCTGCCTTTTGGGTGTGTACAATCCAGCGGGGGAAGCTGGGTGCAAAGTCAACAACCCTTCACATGACAGAGTGTGGAGACCTCATGATGGAGACAAGGTGAGGGGGCTGGGGTGGGGCGGCCTCGGAGTTCTTCCTTTTGGGGAGCAGGGAGGAGGACTGGCAAGGCTGCAGAGGGAGGCTGAGGACAGACCCAGCCTCCTCCACAGTTCTGCCTGATGACTGCAGAAAGGATACTTTAGTTCAAATAAACAAATAAATCTAGAGAAGTATGATCTGTCATGGCAAACGCAACACCATTAGTCATGAGTCCCTCAAGGCTCAAAGCAGTGTCCTAAGCCCCAGGCTCTAATATCAGCATAACCCCCAACCCTCTATGTGTACTTGGCAAGGGTGCCTGGATCCTGGAGTCAGTGCTGAGGAGTGGGACTCAGTGCTGTCTGACCACCCATGGCTTTATGAAATGACCAGCATTTTCCATAGGAGTTTAATAACCCCAGAAGGGCAGACGGCTGACTGCCACCCAGTTCCTGACTGTCAGAGATCCCCCTTCTCTGCCCAACTGTGCAGTTTCCCTGCCTTGCTTCACTGACTTCCAGTTCTGAGCCGTCTTTTCTTTTAAGTGTTTCATCATAGTCCAGACAGTTGGCAAATCACAGTGCCCCAGGCGGGGTGATAGTCTGGCCTGGATATTCTTCCAGAAAATCATCACTTTCCTCTTCATTCAACCCAAATGCTTGGGGCAGGGGTGCTTGCCACATTCTGTGCTTTTAAAACTTCCATCTCCAAGAATCAGAGCAGATAATAATAATAAACACCACAGCAAGGGCCATCACTTATTGAATACCTCCTATGTTCTCAGTGATTGGGATTACTGCATTTAATCGTCACATCAGGCTTGAGAAGTGGGCACCATTGCCACAGTTTCATGGATAGGGACCTGAAGCTCAGAAAGGCGAAGCCAGCTCGTTATGGAGATGTGATCCTCATCTAGGAATGTCTGACTCCAGAAGACCAGTCTCTGCCACTGTGCTGTCCTGGAGTTCTTTTTGCCAACTGCAAGGAAGAGTAGCAGGAGGGCCAGGGCAAGGTGGGGTCTGCCTTCACCAAGGACCCTGCTTGTCTGCATCTCTTTCCATGGCCAGGCTCCACCAGCAAAGGGTTGTGGCTGTTTTAGAGTGACTTGTTCGCTCACCCCACAAGACGCCTTGAGATAGCTTTGCCAGTTGTAGCTCTGGCCTGTTTCAAAGCCCAGGCCTCCTTTCTATTTCCCTGAAGTCACAGAGGAAGTAGAGATGCTGGTTGTCCCACATCTCTGCCGAAGTGGTGACAGAAGTCATTCTCCTGCCTGGGCCACTTTCCTTGTCAATAGCATGGAACATGCAGACCCAGCTGGGTGTAGATGGCACATGGCAAAGGAGTCTAGAAGTAGGAGGCACCATGGCAGGCATGTTTGTGCCAGCGCCCCTTAGAAATAAACCTCCCAGGATGAGGATGCTGGGCCCAGCTGTGGGCCCTGTCTCTGATGTTGTGTAATTGAAGCAACACGATTTTATTCCTCCCTGGGTTCAGTCCTTTAGTCCTCATGCCATGGGGCAAGCCTCATGACTCGTTCCAGCTGAAGTGATGGATCATCAGGAGGTTTTGGTTTCACGTCCTGACATTCGAGGCAGCTGAGGGGCTGCGAAGTCTTTGGGAGGGGGCCTCCCAGCAGCTTTACAGTGTCCACAAGTCCCTGACTTTCCCCATCTCTCTAACTCTGGTACCAGTGTCAGCTTCATCCCAGGCTACTTCTGCTCTTGGTTGGAAAACAGCTGCCAGCAGCAGGGGCTACACCTGAGTAGAGGAGCCACTTTCTGCCTCTCTCCTGCAAGGGAGAAGCCTCTTCCCCAGAAATCCTCAGGAAGCCTTTCCTTGAACCAGCCGGAAGGGGAATATGACACTCACCATGGCTTAGATGAATAAGGGCCCGCCCCTTTCTTTCCTCAGTCATTCGTAAGTGGTGCTGAGGATAGTGGAGAGCTGAGCAAATTCAGGCTCTGTGAGCATGGAGAACAGTTGTCTAGGTATCTAAAAGTGTCCACCTTTTTGGGACCCAGGGAGGCCCCAGGTAGCATGAGGAAGCCAACTGCGTTTGTGGTTGATTGTTAAAAAAACTCATAATGTACTAACAGCATGATTGAAGTAGAAACCAGTGGTGCAGAAAGGGCAAAGAGAGCTGTCTACATTTCTCAGATGTCCTGTTACTGTCAGCCCAGTGAGGTAAACCTCTTGCCTGAGTCATTTGCTGCTTCTGCCCTTCCTTCTCCTCACAGAGGTTTTGAGAAATTCCAAGACTCCGGCTGTTAGAGCTGATACCTGGGTGAGGACTCTGAGTTCCAGAGGGTAGGAGTTCTTCTCATAGGAGCTGGGGAAGGCACCAGGCTTCTGAGGGCTCCATCCATCAGCCTCAAGTGCTCCTATTAGAGGCCACCACTGGCTTCTCCAGGGTCCAAGCTCTGGTGCTAAGACGACGATCACAGCTGTCAACAGTAAGGTACCATTTTGCAGTCTTATGAAGTTCTTTTCACATTCATATTCATTATTTGCTCAATCCCCAAACCCATCAGAAAAGTGTGGAAAAACCCTATTAAAAACTGAGAAATCTGTTGAGAATTGCTGGGCACTTTCAGAAAGGGGAGTGGACCTCCTGAAAGAGCAGGAAAAGGGTCACCGACGCAGATGACTCCCCATTTCGTGCTGGGCTAACTCTGGGCCCTCTGAAGAGCAGAGTGTTTTGATACAGCTGAGGACATGTTTCTTGACCTTAAGAAATAAGCTTTCAAGCTTTCAACTTAAAAAAAAAAAAAAAAGATCAAATGATGAGTACAGCAGACATCACCCCATCACTGAGGTCTGCTCTCTCCTTCCCTGAGGCTGGGACCATCCATCTTTGAGCCTCCCCTGGGGCCTGACAACTCTTTGCCCAAATCCCTCACTTCAGCCTGGTGCTTCCACAGACTCCTTCCTTACCCCTGCCTGGAGGTTGAGACTTGATTACCTGTTGTTCATCCCAGCCCTGATTTGTCTCTGACCCACTTCCAAGCCTTAGCCCACCCTTCATCCTTTACCCAAATACACTATCCCATCCGTTACCCCATTCCCAAAACTGCCACCAACCCCAGCACCCCACCCAAACCCAAATACCAAATGTCACCTGACTCTAGGAACCTTCCTGCTGGTCCAGTGGTTAAGAATCTGCCTTCCAGTCCAAGGGACACAGATTTGATCCCTTGTCTGGGAATCCCACAGGCTTCATGGCAACTGAGCCTGCACCCCTGCAGTGCAAAGAAGAGTCTGCACCGTGGCTAAGACCTGGTGTAGTCAGGTAAGTAAGTATTTAAACAAACAAACAAACATCACCAGCACTGACCCCCTGCCTCCTCCACTTTGTTTTTGAACCCCATGTCTAGGAGCAAAGGTGCATACCCAGATTTTTCACTGACTTGTTTTTCCTCTGGGTCGTTGTTAGTATTTGGTCTTTTGTAACAGAGAACCTAGTGCCTGATATCTGTATGTCCTTTGGTTCTTGAAATAACACTGAGATGTGGATGTTCTGGTCCCCACTTTACTCGGTTCAGTTCAGTTCAGTCACTCAGTCATGTCCGACTCTTTGTGACCCCATGAATCGCAGCACGCCAGGCTTCCCTGTCCATCACCAACTCCTGGAGTCCACCCAAACCCATGTCTGTTGAGTCGGTGATGACATCCAACCATCTCATCCTCTGTCGTCCCCTTTCTCCTCCTGCCCCCAATCCCTCCCAGCATCAGGGTCTTTTCAAATGAGTCAGCTCTTCACATCAGGTGACCAGAGTATTGGAGTTTCAGCTTCAACATCAGTCCTTCCAGTGAACACCCAGGACTGATCTCCTTTAGGATGGACTGGTTGGATCTCTTTGCAGTCCAAGGGACTCTCAAGAGTCTTCCCCAGCACCACAGTTCAAAAGCATCAATTCTTCAGAGCTTAGTTTTCTTTATAGTCCAACTCTCACATCCATACATGACCACTGGAAAAACCGTAGCCTTGACTAGACGGACCTGTTGACAAAGTAATGTCTCTGCTTTTTAATATGCTGTCTAGGTTGGTCGTAACTTTCCTTCCAAGGAGTAAGCGTCTTTTAATTTCATGGCTGCAGTCACCATCTGCAGTGATTTTGAAGCCCAGAAAAATAAAGTCAGCCACTGTTTCTACTGTTTCCCATCTATTTCCTATGAAGTGATGGGACGTGATGCCATGATCTTCGTTTTCTGAATGTTGAGCTTTAAGCCAACTTTTTCACTCTCCTCTTTCACTTTTATCAAGAGGCTCTTTAGTTCTTCTTCACTTTCTGCCATAAGGGTGGTGTCATCTGCATTTCTGAGGTTATTGATATTTCTCCCGGCAGTCTTGATTCCAGCTTGTGCTTCCTCCAGTCCAGCGTCTCTCATGATGTACTCTGCATAGAAGTTAAATAAGCAGGGTGACAATGCACAGCCTTGACGTACTCCTTTTCCTATTTGGAACCAGTCTGTTGTTCCATGTCCAGTTCTAACTGTTGCTTCCTTACCTGCATATAGGTTTCTCAAGAGGCAGGTCAGGTGGTCTGGTATTCCCATCTCTTTCAGAGTTTCCCACAGTTTAGTGTGATCCACACAGTCAAAGACATTAAATAACTTGTCTGAGGTCCCCAAGTTCCAGGGCAGAGGTTTGAACCAAGATCTGGATTCCTCTTATCTATTTCAACACCTGCTTCTCTGTAAGTCAGAAAAAATGGAATTTTAGTCTGAGCTTTTTCTCTTTTGAGTTCTGTGTCCTCAGATAGGTTAACAAAAGTCAGTGAATGTCTACTGAGTGTAGACTTTGTCCAGGCCAGGAGCTAAGGGGAAAGGCAGGGCAGGTAATGCAAAGACCTGTCAGGGTCTCTGTCCTCAGTTTTAACATGGATGAATCGATGAATGAATGACTTCCTTTCTCTAATGGATGAAAGTGCATCCATGGATGAGTTGGGCTGGGTTTTCTGGCAGGTTCCTTCCAGAGTTCACATACCATTTATTCTGTGGTAGCAGTAGTCTACTCGTGAGAGGCAGGTCCATCTGGGTTTTCATGGTGTCACACAGTTCCACACTTCAGAAAGGTTCTCTGTGTTTCACCATTTGTGAAAGGGTCTTTATCTCCTCTAAGCACTATTTTTTTGTATGACTATCTGATTTATCATATACCAACAATTAGAACTTGGTGTTATTCTTATCACCATTTTAAAAATGAAAAAACTGGGACTTCCCTGGTGGTCCAGTGGCTAAGACTCTGAGCTCCCAAAGCAGGGGGCTGGGGTTTGATCCCTGGTCAGGGAACTAGATCTCCCATATGCTGCAACTAAGAATCCCGCATGTTGCAACTAAGACCTGGCACAGCCAAATAAAAATCTTTTTAAATAATGAAAAAACTGATGCTCAGTGATTTTTGTGACTTGCAAAGTATTGTAGAGCTAGCATGAGGCAAAGCTGGGACTTCACATGGAAGAGTGAGCACAATAGCTACCGCCTCCTAATATAGCCTGTGGAAATAGCTTAGGCTCTGGGCAAAGTACTGAGACCAGAGCTCTGAAAACACCATCCAAGATGCCCAAGGCAGGGTCACAGGTCTCTGCTTCCCACAGACCGTTCGGCATTTGTCACACTGGGTTTTTTGGTTCTCCTTGGGACCTTGTCTGTGAGTCAATCCTTGGCATATGGTAAGACAGACTACGGGAAGTGGGGCCATAGAGGTGATCTTTCGGAACCTCTGAGATGTCTGTTTTGTGACACAAGGGTATTTAGTCTCCCTGAAGCCGGTCTGTCTTGGGCTGGGAAGTGAGCGGAGCCTTTGGCCCCATCTGCAGAAGACAGATGTCCTCACTACTCAAACGATGTCACTGGCATTTCCTGAACCTTTACAGCCTCTTGTCCTGACAAGTGGTCAGGTGGTGATCATACCTCATCACGAGCTACCATCCTCCCTGGCAAAGAAACATGGTTGAGGCAGGGTTCTTCATTCCCCAGCTAAGTGACATTAAAGTGGGGTCTTTGCATTGAATAAAATAAAACAAAATAGAACATCTAGGGGGACCAAACTAAGAGTGGGTTTTTTAAACAGTGACTTACTGAAAAAAACAGTGGAATATATCACATTACTAGTTGGTAACCAGTTCTAGCTGTTTTTTTAAATTAACTTTTTAAAATAATTAATATTTTTAAATGAAGTATAGTTGATTTACAGTGTTGTGTTAATTTCTGATACAGCAAAGTGATTCAGTTATATATGTACATACATTCTTTTTAAAATATTCTTTTTCATTATCATTTATTACAGGATATTGAATGTAGTTCTTTGTGCTATGCAATAGGACCTTGTTGTTCATCCAGTCTCTATATAAAAGTTTATCACATCTGCTAATCCCACCTCCCACTCCATCCCTCCCCTAGCCTCCTACCCCTTGAGCATCACCACTCTGTTCTCTTTGTACGTGATTCTGTTTTTGATTCATGCATGCGTGCTCAGTTGCTTCAGTCATGTCCAACTCTTTGTGACACTGTGTACTGTAGCCTACCAGGGTCCTCTGTCTATGGGATTCTGTAGGCAAGAATACTGGAGTGGGTCACCATGATCTCTTTCAGGAGATCTCTACCCAAGGATTGAACCTGTGTCTCCTGCATTGCAGGCAGATTCTTTTTCTACTGAGCCACCTGTCTTAGATAGATTGATTTCTGTCATATTTTAGATTTCATATATAAGTGATACCACATGGTATTTGTCTTTCTTATTATGACTGACTTCACTCAGTATGATCATTTGTATCCATGTTGCTGCAAATGGCAATATTTCATCATTTTTATGACCAAGTGATATTCTGTTGTATGTATTTACCACATCTTCCTTATCCTTTCATCTGTCAATGGACATTTAGATTGTTTCCATGTCTTGGCTTTTGTGAATAGTGCTGCTGAGAACATTTGGGTGCATGTATCTTTTGGATTATGGTTTTGTCTGGATGTATACCCAGGTGTTGGAGAAGGAAATGGCTACACACTCCAGTATTCTTGCCTGGAGAATCCTGTGGACAGAGGAGCCTGGTGGGCTGCTGTCCATGGGGTTGCACAGAATTGGACACGACTGAAGCAACTTAGCATGCATGCATGCACTGGAGAAGCAAATGGCAACCTACTCCAGTGTTCTTGCCTGGAGAATGCCAGGGACGGGGGAGCCTGGTGGGCTGCCATCTATGGGGTCCCACAGAGTCGGACATGACTGAAGCGACTTAGCAGCAGCAGCAGCATACCCAGGTGTGGGGTTGCAGGATCTTTAGCTGGTCATCTGGATTAAGATGGTGGTGTTTCCTTTTTGCAGTGCTGGGGCATTGTAGACATTACATCATTCTCACCTCTCTTATACCCAGAGCCCACGGGGAGGGCCCTGGGTCCAGGAAGAGAGGATGCTGGTAACCTTGGCATCACTCAGAAACTAATGGAAAGATGGGTATTATTCTCACCACTAGCCCCCTTTTAGCTTTTCTTCCAACTTCCCCCTGTTTTCCTCAGGAAAGGCTTTCTTTGTTTCATTCTAGATCTAAAAGCAGTTGTTCTCAAGGGCAGCATCTCCAGGGACACACTCATCAAGGAAAGGAATGGGGTGATTTCCAAGTGAAATCAGATAATTCCTGAAAATTCCCGGACATCCCCATCAGCAGTTGGCAAAAAAATCTTACTCTTCCTCATGCTTTAAGTATGTGAGAAACAGTTCTTCATCAAGTAGTAATAGAAATAGAAAATAAAATAATTTTCAGTGTCATGCTTCTCATTAATTTAGTTATCACTCTTGTAAGAGCATTGCTTTACACATGTTCTAATGCGGTTAGATGATATTTTGACTCCTTTCTTCTTGTGCTTAGAAAAATTACATTATCTCAGTTTCTTAGATGTGGAGACTAAGGAATCAAGTCTGGAGTGTTTTAGCTCTCTCTCCAGGGCACTGGCAGCCGCTGTCTTTCCTTTCTCTTTCCTTTCCTTTATCTTTGGGGTGGGCCCTCAGCCAGTTCTCACGCAAGCTCATTGGACTCCTCTGAGATGAGCCAGGGTTGGAGGGGGAGCATCCTGCCCTCTCACCGTTTGACAGTTGAAATGTAACTCACGTACAAGAAGGTGCGTCAGTATGAAGAGCACAGCTCAGGGAGATGTCCAGCCTAGGATATTGTGAAGCCATGTCTGTATCGAGGTGTGGAGCAATCTGGCACTTCAGCAAGCTCCTGGTCAATTGTTCCTGGTCGGTTCCTTCCTGCCCACCCTCCAGAGTTAACCACTGTTCTGACCTCTTTTACCATAGATTAGTTTTCAACCCACTCACTTAGAAAGTTTTCTGTGGTAATTAACAATAAATTGTCCAGATCTCAGATATTAATTTCAGTGCATTGCAGTATCCATCTGTGTAACTGGCACCTAGAACTAGATCCAGAACATCTTCGCCAGCACAGAACGTTCCTCCTGATGAACCCGCTGCTGGGTCCCTGTAAATACTTTCTGATTCCTGACATTACATAATAGTTGTGGTTGTGCTTGGATTTCCTTTGAACAGAATCATAGAGTATGTATTCTTTACTGTCTGTCTTCTTTCACTTGGCATAATGTTATTTTTAAATTCATCTAGATAGCTGCTTTTATCAGTAGTTAATTTTTTCTACATTAAGTATTGCTTTATTGGCTCCATTTCTCAGATACAGAAGCTGACACTGAAAAAAAAAAGATTTGAGATACATATAAATTTATGTTTAATTGTTTGAAGCACACACACATTCACACACCACACAGACAGAGACAGGAAAAAATTTTCCAAAAGCATGTTACTGATAGACTAGATAGTAAGAGATTATGAATGATTAGATTTTTTTCTTTTTAATATCTGAATATTCCAAAGTTTCTATACCAACCAGTATTTCTGCTTTGCATTTTAAAATTGTGGCAAAATATACATAACAAAAAAAATTACCTTGTAAACCATTTTAAGTACACAGTTCAGTGACACCATGTACATTCACAGTATTGTACAACCATCAGCACTGTTTCCAGAGGAGCTTCATCATCCCAAATTGAAACTCTGTCCCTGTTAAACACCAACCCTCATTACCCTCTCTCCCCTAGTCCCTGTTAACCTCTAGTCTACTTGTTGGGTCAGTGAATTTGCTTATCCTAAGTACCTCATGTTAAGTGGAATCATATTTGTCCTTTAGTTGCTGACTTACTTCAATTAGTAAGAATATTTTCAAGGTATATGTGTATTATAGTGTGTCAAAATTTAACTTTTTAAATACTGAATAATATTCCATCATATACGCATAGTATGTTTTGTTTATCCATTTATCTGTTGACAGACACTTGGGTTGTTTCTTCTTTGGGTACTGTGAGTAAATAACTGTTGATTAACGAATCATCATATGAATGTACTATGATTTTGTCCATTCTCCTCTTGGTGGACATTAGAGATGTTTCCAGTTCTTTTTATTTTTGTGAATAGGGTTACTATGAATCTTCTGTGACTCTTTCTGTGAACATTTATTTTTACCTGTCTTGGGTAAATACATAGTAGAATTGCTGGATAAGAGGGTATAGATATTGTGCTTAACTTACTTAGAAACTTCCCAGCAGTTCTCTAAAACGGTGGTACCACGTAGCCTCCCACAAGTGATGCATAAGAATTCCCGTTATTTCATACCCTTGCTCAACATTCAGATAACTAAGATCATGGCATCCAATCCCATAACTTCATGGCAAATAGATGGGGGCACAATGGAAATGGTGAGAGACTTTATTTTCTTGGGCTCCAAAATCACTGCAGATGGTGACTGCAGCCATGAAATTAAAAGATGCTTGCACCTTGGAAGAAAAGCTATGACCAACCTAAACAGCACTTTGCCAGCAAAGGTCTGTCTAGTCAAAGCTATGTTTTTTCCAGTAGTCATGTATGGATGTGAAGGTTGAACCGTAAAGAAAGCTGAGCACTGAAGAACTGATGCTTTTGAACTGTGGTGTTGGAGAAGACTGTTGAGAGTCCCCTGGACTACAAGGAGATCAAACCAGTCCATCCTAAAGGAAATCAGTCCTGAATATTCATTGAAAAGACTGATGCTGGAGGTGAAGCTCCAATACTTTGGCCACCTGATGTGAAAAACTGACTCATTGGAAAAGACCCTGATGCTGGGAAAGATTGAAGGCAAGTGGAGAAGGGGATGACAGAGGATGAGATGGTTGGATGGTATCACCTATGTGACATGAGTGTGAGCAAGCTCCAGGAGTTGGTCATGGACAGGGAAGCCTGGCGTGCTATAATCCATGGGCTTGCAAAGAGTTGGATACTTCTGAGCAAATGAAGGGAACTGAATATTATCTGTCCTTTGGACTTCAGCATTCCATTGAACGTGAAATGGTAGCTCATTGTGGCTTTATTTTTAATTTTTTGATAATTAATGATATTGATTATCTTTTATGTTCTTATAGTCCATTTCTTCATTGATAAAGTGACATCTCAAATTATTTGCTCATTTTTAAAAAATTGGGTTTATCTTTTAATTGATGATATCTTTGTATATTATAGACACAAGTTTCTATCAGCTATTTAAGCTATAAATACTTTTTTCCCCACAGTTTGTGGCTTATCTATTCATTTGCTTAATGATATATTTTAAAAAGCAGAAAATTTTAATTTTGATGAAGCCCAGTTTAACATTTTTCTTTTTATGGCCAATGATTTTTGTGTGTGTGTCAGATAAATTTTGACTATCTCAAGGTAGTTAAGATACTCTGTATTTCTTCTAGAAATGTGATGGTTCAGGATCTTCAAACAAATATTTTTCATCTTAAATTTGATATTTTCAAAAAGTTTATTTTAAAAGTTCCAAGTATATAAAAAACTGGAAAGAATTTTACAGTGAAAACCCCTATATCTCCATCTAGATTTTACTATTAACATTTTGCTACATTTAATTTAATTTTTGTATATAAGAATAAGGAAGATGTTAAGGTCTTTTTTAATATGAATAGCTCTTTATTTAAAAGATTTTTTTATTTTTCCCTTCGGATTTATTTATTTATTTTTGCCTTTTCATACTGTTCATGGGGTTCTCAAGGCAAGAATAGTGAAGTCCATTCCCTTCTCCAGTGGACCATGTTTTGTCAGAACTCTCCACCATGACCTATCCGTCTTGGATGGCCCTACACGGCATGGTTTCTAATTTCATTGAGTTAGACAAGGCTGTGATCCAAGTGATCAGTTTGGTTAATTTTCTGTAATTGTGGTTTCCATTCTCTCTGCCCTCTGATGGATAAGGATAAAAGGCTTGTGGAAGCTTCCTGATGGCAGGGAGTGGGCTGGCTGTGGGGTAATCTGAGTCTTGCTCTGATTGGCGGGGCCACGCTCAGTAAATCTTTAATCCAATTTATGAAAAGGCAAAAGATATGAAACTGAAAGATGAACTCCCCAGGTCAGAAGGTGCCATATGGCTACTGGAGAGGAGTGGAGAAATAGCTCTAGAAAGAATGAAGAGGCTGAGCCAAAATGAAAATGACACCCAGTTGTGGATTTGACTGGTGATGGAAGTAAAGTCCAGTGCTGTAAAGAACAATATTGCATAGGAACCTGGAATGTTAGGTCCATGAATCAAGGTAAATTGGAAGTGGTCAAACAGGAGATAGCAAGAGTGAACGTCGACATTTTAGGAATCAGTGAGCTAAAATGGACTGGAATGGGTTAATTTAATTCAGATGACCATTATATCTACTACTGTGGGCAAGAATCCCTTAGAAGAAATGGAGTGGCCCTCAAAGTCAACAAAAGAGTTTGAAATGCAGTACTTGGGTACAATCTCAAAAACGACAGAGTGATCTCTGCTTGTTTCTAAGGCAAACCATTCAGTATCACAGTAATCCAAGTCTGTGCCCCAACCACTAATGACAAAGAAGCTGAAGTTGGATGGTTCTATGAAAACCTACAAAACCTTCTAGAACTAACACCAAAAAAGATGTCCTTTTCATCATAGAGGACTGGAATGCAAAAGTAGGAAGTCAAGAGATACCTGGAGTAACAGGCAAATTTGGCCTTTGAGTACAAAATGAAGCAGGGCAAAGACTAACAGAGTTTTGCCAAGAGAACGCACTGGTCGTAGCAAACACCCTCTTCCAAAAACACAAGAGACGACTCTACACCTGAATATCACCAGGTAGTCAATACCGAAAACAGATTGTTTATATTCTTTGCAGCCAAAGATGGAGACGCTCTACACAGTCAGCGAAAACAAAACCGGGAGCTGACTGTGGCTCAGATAATGAACTCCTTATTGCCAAATTCAGACTTAAGTTGAAGAAAGTAGGGAAAACCACTATACCATTCAGGTACGACCTAAATCAAATCCCTTATGATTGATTATACAGTGGAAGTGACAAATAGATTCATGGGATTAGATCTGATAGAGTGCCTGAGGTACTATGGATGAAGGTCCATAACATTGTACAGGAGGCTGTGATCAAAACCATCCCCAAGAAGAAGAAATGCAAAAAAGACAAAATGGTTGTCTGAGGAGAAGAGAAGCAAAAGGCAAAGGAGAAAAGAAAAGATAGATTCATCTGAATGCAGAGTTCCAAAGAATAGCAAGGAGAGATAAGAAAGCCTTCTTCAGTGATCAGTGCAAAGAAATAGAGGAAAACAATAGTATCTGAAAGACTAGAGATCTCTTCAAGAAAATTAGAGATACCAAAGGAACATTTCATGCAAAGATGGGCACAATAAAGGACAGAAATGCTATGGACCTAACAGAAGCAGAAGATATTAAGAAGAGGTGGGAAGAATGCACAGAAGAACTATACCAAAAAGATCTTCATGACCCAGATAACCACGATTGTGTGACCACTCACCCAGAGCCAGACATCCTGGAGTGCAAAGTCAAGTGGACCTTAGGAAGCATCACTACGAACAAAGCTAGTGGAGGTGATGGAATTACAGCTGAGCTATTTCAAATCCTGAAAGATGATGGTGTGAAAGTGCTGCACTCAATATGCCAGCAAATTTGGAAAGCTCAGCAATGGCCACAGGACTGGAAAAGGTCAGTTTTCATTTCAGTCCCAAAGAAAGGCGATGTCAAAGAATGTTCAAACTACCACACAATTGCACTCATCCTACACATTAGCAAACTAATGCTCAAAATTCTCTAAACGAGGCTCCAGTAGTACATGAACTGAGAACTTCCAGATGTTCCAGCTGGATTTAGAAAAGGCAGAGGAAGCAGAGATCAAATTACCAACATCCACTGGATCATAGAAAAAGCAAGAAAATTCCAGAAAAACATCTGCTTCATGGACTGTGCTAAAGCGTTTGACTGTGTGGATCACAACAAACTGTGGGAAATTCTTAAAGAGATGGGAACACCAGACCACCTGACCTGTCTTCTGAGACCTGACAGAAACAGTATTTTTATTTTTATGTTCTTTAATATAAAATGTTTAGCATGCAGTCAATAGCAAGTCACATGAAAAAGCAAGAAATGTGATCCATGGTCCAAAGAGGAAATGGTCAATAGAAGCAGACCATAAGATAACCCAGATGTTGGAAAGATCAAACAAGAACACTGAAATAACTATGGCAAAGATGCTAAAATATGTAATGGAGGATTTTCCTGGAGGTACAGTGGATAACAATCTCCTGCCAGGGCAGGGGACACAGGTTCAATCCCTGCTCCAGGAAGATTCCACATGCTACAGAGCAGCTAAGCCTGTGTGCCCATCTACTAAGCCTGCCTTCTACAGTCCATGAGCCACATCTATGGAGCTCACGTGCTGCAAGTACTGAAGCTTGTGGGCCTAAGCACCTGTGCTCTGCAGCAAGCGGAGCTACCCCATGAGAAGCACACACACCACAGCTAGAGAGTAGCCCCTGCTCTCTGCAGCTAGAAAAAGCCCACAAGCAGCAGCAAAGACCCAACACAACCAAAAAATAAAAAAAAAATTTTTTAAGATAATGACAAAGATGGATAGTGTGCGTGAATAAATGGGAAATTAAAGTGGAGACATGGATATAAGAACCAAATGGATATGTTGAGATGAATAATACAAAATTAGAGCAGTATTTTGGCTATTGTTGTATCCTTTCTTTCATTCAGTTCACCATTGGCTTCAAGTTATTTGAAGGCAAAATCAATACATTCGCTTCAGCAGGGATTAAATCATTGGCCATATAATCGAACTCAATCTCTAGCCCCCTCACTCCCCCTGAGGTCATGCTGCCCTAAAGTTCCAACTATCTAAACATGTGGTTGGCTATTTGGGTGACCAGCTCCCATTCTGAAGCTCTGTAGGGGTCCACCGTGAGCCACTTCATTAGCCTAACAAAAAGTTCTGTCACTCAGGAAATCCCAAGAGTTTCTGAAGCTCTGTGCCAGGAATCAGGGACAAAGACTAGATATATTCTCCATTATACCATAGGGTTTCATTCAGCTCTCCTGCCCATTCCTGCTCTTCTGAGGGAATCTTGCACCTGGAGAGAGGTCTCAGCCTAATGTACCTCAGCACGGGTTTCTCTCTGCTCTCCTTCTCAGTTCCCATCCACTGCTTTCAGTCTACTACTCCCCAAACGTTGAAGACTCATAGTGTAAGCGATAGATAGTGGGTGCAGATCCTCTCTGTGGTGGTGACTTTGGCAGGCAGATTCTTTACCACTGGCACCACTTGGAAGCCTTCTAATCCATCCTGGCAGCCCAAATACTGCTATTAAAAGTTTGCTTGAAATTCAACTAGTTTCTCTTACCCATTCTATGGAGGGTTACTCTTTCTGTCACAGTCTCACCAAGTATGGAGCAGCTATAGATTTCTCTGTCCTATGAAGGGCACATCACTTTCTGAATTTAGTTCATTTATAGTTGTGTCCATGCTTTCTGATGACTTTTTAAAACTGTGATATTTTAGCTTATCTGTTTTTTTCTTTGCGGGATGGGATTGTTTGATATTGTGTGTATGTGTATATGTGTGTGTGTGTGTGTGTGTGTGTGTGTGTGTGTGTGTGTGTGTTTCTGCATCTGAACCTAGTCTGTTCATTTTTGCAAGGATAGAAGAGGAGAAGTTAAGGGATTTTTTTTTTTGGTGGAAATTATATCAACTTCACTTTATTCTTCAATATATGAAAACTCTTTTGAGTAGCTCCTAACCTCTCCCTTATAGCTCAGTTGGGAAAGAATCTGCCTATAATGCAGGAGACACAGGTCATTTCCTAGATCAGGAAGATCCCCTGGAGAAGGAAATGGCAACCCACTCCAGTATTCTTACCTAGAGAATCTCATGGACAGAGGACCCTGGTGGGCTACAGTCCATGGGGTCGCAAGACTTAGTGACGAAACCACCACCTAACCCCTCAAAGACCCCTTTAATCTCTCCCTTTTCTAAATCTGCTCTAAACACTATTCCTTTTATCTCAGCAACAGCAAGGACCAGGCGTGCATTCTGGCAGTCTGCTTTCTACCCCTATCTCCCAGCACACCCACACAGAAATTGCTAATCAATCTTCTGTCTTTATTTCCTGTAGAGACTGGATGAGCTCTTTCAGTACTTCTCAAAATAATGTACCAGGCAATCAATTAGATTTGGTCCACAGTATTAAATGTGCTTGCCACCCTCGATTTAACCTCAAAGGTGGTTTTTTTTCCCCCAGTTGAGCAGTTTGGGACTCCTCCAAGAAAACGTTTGTCACACAGGGCATCCATAAGTTACAGGTTATTGTCAACAACCAGACAAGATTTCAAAGAGGATCAGTGGATTCTGAGTTCAGAACAGAAAGAGAGATTAGAAAACACTGAGGTGAAATGATCTGAGAAGAGTCTGTGCTGATATCATTTAATGCACATTGAGAGACAGAGGATACAGCACCAAGGTGAAATGATCTGAGAAGAGTTTGTACTGATATCTTTTAATGCACATTGTGAGATGGAGGATACAAACTGAGACTTGACTGCCTTGGGTTTTTATTCATCTTCTAAGTTAGTGGGTAGAAATGGGAGCAGTGAGATAGGCTAGGTCCCTTCTGGTGCTTGCATCAAATACTGAAGAAAATTATAATCAGATGATGTTGCTAAACTTTATTTTAGTGAACTCCTTTAATGCCTATTCTTTCTAATACCATTCAAGCAGCAACAAGGGCTTTGAATTACACTTCCCTGTGAATATGAAACAGAGAAAGTAGAGTCAAATTCTTAAAAATCTATAGCAGAAAGGATAGTCTTGAAAACCATGAGTTTCAGTGTTAAGAATCACATTTCTGAGGAAGAGGCTTATTATTGCATTCTAAAAGCTTGATTTTTAAGTGTGAAGAACTGGAAGGACTTTCAGAATAGCATTATAGTGCAAATCTTTAGAGTCTCTTAAGGGAAATGAGAGTTTGATTAGCTGGCCAGAAAGGAAGTATCAGAGGGAATGTGATCAAGATTTAGATATTTTAAGTTCCTTCTATCCATTTTGCAAAGCAAACCCCAGGATGGGGCTGGGATGACATAAAACCTGAAGACACCCCTCACCCACAATTCCAGACAGATTTGAGGATATAGCAGAGCATAAAGACCCCCTGTCTGGCTTCACCAGCCATGATTCAGAAGCTTGCAGGGCTTGTAGAGAAGCTTCATCATCCAGCAGTATGTGAATGATGGGGTCATGAGTGGCTGAGGAAGGTGGCTCAGCTGACAGACAAGAGGCCATTCCACGGAATGCTCCATACTTGAGCATTGTATGTAGAAAGACAAGACTTCCAGGGCTCCAAGGGGGGCATGGGAGGGCAAGTGGGCAGGTGGACTGAAGGAGCTTAGGGTTTAGATAAGGGATGGTCATGTTTCCAGGACAGTGGAGTCCAGTTTCTAAGACTCAGGAGATGAGCATTCCTAACAGAAACAGAGAAGGGCCCAGGACTCAACCCCCTCCCTCTAGGGCCAGAAGTTGGGAACTTGGCACAGCCTTCAGGGAGAAGGAAAAGGGAAGATCCCAAATTAACAGAGCATTTATCTGGAAGGAACTGAGTTTGAGATCAGAAATGATTTGAATTCTTTGAGTTGGAAAGCTTCAGTTTTTCTGCATCCATAGAAATGGTAGATTAAAACCTTTTAGTTTTTGAGAAATGAATTTACAGTTTTGTCAGATCAGATCAGTCGTTCAGTTGTGTCCGACTCTTTGTGACCCCCCATGAATCGCAGCACACCAGACCTCCCTGTCCATCACCATCTCCCAGAGTTCACTCAAACTCATGTCCATTGAGTCGATGATGCCATCCAGCCATCTCATCCTCTGTCATCCCCTTCTCCTCCTGCCCCCAATCCCTCCCAGCATCAGAGTCTTTTCCAATGAGTCAGCTCTTCGCATGAGGTGGCCAAAGTACTGGAGTTTCAGCTTTAGCATCAGTCCTTCCAAAGAACACCCAGGGCTGATCTCCTTTAGAATGGACTGGTTGGATCTCCTTGCAGTCCAAGGGACTCTCAAGAGTCTTCTCCAGCAGCACAGTTCAAAAGCATCAATTCTTTGATGCTCAGCCTTCTTCACAGTCCAACTCTCACATCCATACATGACTACTATACACATGAGTTACTTGGACTCTTGGGTGTGAAAAATTCATACCTGCAGAAGTGATGAAGAATAGTTCATACTTGTGTATTGGCAGTGGTGACCCTCACGGTGCTTAATTCCAAATAGCACTTTGGCAGTAAACCTGGGGCTAAAGACAAAAAGATGAGGTGGAACAGACAGATGAAAATGAAGGTGAATAAAACATTCAAACTCTTAACTGAAACTTCCATGGCCTACAAGATCGTGCATGATCTGGCACTGCTTACCTCTTCACTCCTTTCTTCTGCTGACCTGTCCACCCCTGTGTACTCTCTGCTCACTTACACTGGTCTTCTTTATGCCAGCACACCAGAACTCTGCCCTGATTTTGTTATCTGTTGCTGCATCACAAATCACCCCACACTGAGGGACTTAGGACAGAAGCACCCATTTTCTGTCTCACTGGGTTGACTGGGCTCAGCTGGATGGTTCATCCACCCCATGCGGTGTTGGCTCTAGTCACCTGAAGGTGCCACTGGGCTAGAATGACTGAGATGGCTCACACACATGGCTGACAGCTGGGAGCTCAACTCAGGCTTTTCCATTAAAGGCTGTGTTAGAGAGAGTCTCTAAAGAAACAGAACCAGTAGGATGTGTATTTATAAATATAGAAAGATATTTATAATGAGGGATGGGTTCAGGTGATTATGGAGACAGGTAATTCTGAGATCTGCAGGGTAAGTCAGGAGACCCAGGAAGCCAATGGTGTTATTGTGGTTGGAGTCTGAAGGCCTGAGACCCAGAGGAGCTGATGATGTAGATTCAGTCCAAAAGCCAGTAAGCTTGAGACCCAGGAAGATCTGATGTTTTTGTTTGAGTCTGAAGGCAGAAGAAAAACCACTCTCCCATCTCAAAGGCAGTCAGGTGGGAAAGAATCTATCTTACTCTGAGGAGGTCAAACTTTTAGTGCTCTTCAGGCCTTCAACTGATTGGATGAGGCCTGCCCACCTTAGGGAGGGCAGTCTGCTTTTCTAAGCCTGCTGATTCAAATGTTAATCTCATCTAAAAACAGTCTCACAGGAACACCCAGAAAAGTGAGCAAAAATCTGGGCACTCTGTGGCCTGGTCAAGTTGACACATAAAATTAGCCATCATAGAGGGGCTTGCCTCACCACATGATCCCCTGGGCTTGTCACAGTATGGTAGCTGGGTCCCAAGGGGAGTATTGCAAGCTTGCCAGAGCAGAACCTGCATCTCTCTCCAGGCCCTGCATCACCTCTGCTGTGTTTGTGGATCAAAACAAGTCACAGGGTCAACCTAGATTCCAGGGGAGGAGACTATTCCACCTCTCTGTGGGAGGGGTGGCGAAGCTTCTGTGGGCACCTTTGTGCTGTGCTGTGCTTAGTTGCTCAGTCATGTCCAACTCTTTTCAGCCCCATGGACCATAGTCTGCCAGGTTCCTCTATTCATGAGGATTCTCCAGGCAAGAATACTGGAGTTGGTTGCCATGCCCTCCTCCAGAGGATCTTCCCAACCCAGGGATCGAACCCAGGTCTCCCTCACTGCAGGTGGATTCTTCACCATCCTGAGCACCAGGGAAGCCCATGGGCAACTTTAATTCCCCACAAATCTGGCCTTTTTCATGCTAAGCTCTAAGAGGACTTTCCTCCCCTCTCCTCATCTGGTCAACTCTACTTTGTTCTTTGGGTCTCAGCTTAGATCTCCTCCCTCCATGGAAGCCTTTCTTGAACTTGACTCCTGTATCCACAGCCCTGGGTAGCTTACCTTATTCTCCATGCTTACACACACACTGCTTTTCTGAACATTTCTCATCATGGTTGGAATGAATTACCTGGGTGATGGTGAGCTGACTTGCTGACTTCAGTCTTTCTGTGAAGATGGCAGTGGTGGCTGGGGTGAGGCATGCCAAGAGCATTGGATTTAAAGGCAGAAAACTTATATTTAGGTTCTGGCTCTGCCATTTATTAATTGTGTGACTTTGGGAAAGTCACATATATTCTCAGGCCTTTACTCTCCTCATCTGTAAAACCAGATGAACCATAAAGTCATAAAGACCCTTTCCTTACAAAGTGACTGCACGGATTGGAAGAGAGACCAAGTGTCAAAGCCTGCTGCAGACACTGGAGAGCTGTGTGTGACAGGCCCACCTTCCTGCTCCCTTTCCTTTCCTCCTCCCCCTCAACAGAAGGAAGCCAACGGTATGTGCCTTTAAGTTCTAGCACCTCATGGGTCACTGAGGCCCCGGTTGTGATCCCTTGAGGTGGAGAGCCAGCAGGGAGCAGAAAGGAAATGGCCCCAGGTGTGTCTGGAACAGGAGCAGGCAAGTAGGTCCAGCTCAGGATGCTCTGTGCTCACCTTTGAGGGGCAGAGCACAGGTGGAGGTCCCACTGTGACTACTATTACACTTGGGAGCTTTGGAGGTTTCCCTCTGGGAGAGAGAGAGACAGTAAGAGGAATGTGGGAGACTGTGAAGAAAAAAGAGATTTGCTTCGAATTTGCTTACCCATGTTTGATGTATGGAATTTAAAACCAAGTGTGTACCTCAGTCCACCCTGAGAGGCAGCAAGTCAGATGAGACTGGCAACACCCACGGTTCCAGGATATAGTGTGACCACAAAGTCATCCGACTTAAACACAGAACCAGGACCTCCCCACAAGTTAAATATGACCAAGTGTATACAAGTTGTTCATGCTAGGTAGCAGGGAAGCCAACAGAAATGACTGGGTTTATTTCCAAAGGACTCAGGCCAGTTTGAAGAGGCTTCCCCTGGCTAGAGATGACCATCAGCAAGGACAGCAACCACAGTGGGTGAAAAGTTATCAAATAAGTGAAATATCAAAAGACATAATGAAACTGAAACAATAATTGTAATTGATCACCATGTGAAGATGTCAGGGAGCCCACTCCCTGTTTTGGAAGCTAGTGAATAAAAGGGAAGAATCAAGATCTTTATTCTCTTTTCTACTTTAGCTCTGGCTAACAACAGAGCAGGTGAGGGAGCTTTCTCCAGGTACAAGCATTTCTAACCAATCACATTCTAACCAAGCATTCTAATCAATCTAGGGGCTGTTTGGCAGCCGCTAATGATTTAATGGATCTATGCCGTAGCGGTAACAGCTGCTAACATGACAGAAAGAGACAGCAGGTCATTATCTGCTTCCGCAAGCACTGCTTGTGACACTGTCTTGCAAAATAAAAGAGTTAATCCCATCAAGCATCCAAAACTGGAGTCAACAAACCTTTTCTGTAAAGGGCCAAGGCAAAAGAGCAATACTTTGGGCTTTGTGGATAATCTCAGTCATAATTACAGGAGTCTGCTAATAAAGCATAGAAACACACAACACGTGAGCAAATGAGTATGGCTGTTTCTAGTTAAACTTTATTTACAGAAACAGACCCCAGGCTGTATTTTTCCCACAGGTTACAGTTTGCTGAGCATTGTTCTAAACCCAGCTTTTCACTTAAAACAGGAAAGTTGCAAGACAGAAGGACATCACACTGAGCAAATCCAAGCTGTGAGAAAAATCTTTGAGAAAAGATATCAATTCAGAAGAAAAGTGAAAGGAAAAGAAAGGATATCAATTCAAATAAATTGAAATGGTGGGGAGAAACCTATGGCTTAAGAGACCAAAAGAAGGAAAAATCAATTCCAATATGGAGATTTCTTTTGAATCATGATTTACAACTATATTTGAGGATAACTGAAAATTAGAACCCTTTCTGGATATTTGGTGGTATTAAGGAATTGTATTTAGTTTGTAGCTAGAAAATGGTATTATGTAAGATAAGATTTCTCATCTTAAAAAAAAAAAGCAGTTATTTTGGAAACTCTGTGTTTGTTCCAGTGATGCTTCATTTTGCTCAAAAAAATGTAGGAACCTGTTTTCCAACCCATGATACCATGCCTCTCAAAGAAATGAACTCATTGTATCTTGTTTATTATTCAGCCACCTCCACTTTACCTTGGTTTGAGTGCTTGCCGGTGCCAGGCTCCGGGTCCTGAGTGGCTCTTTGTTGCCTCAAAGACCAAACCCTGTCCAGTCAGACTTGCACAGCTCTCTGTCTTCATTGGAACTGACTTATTGGAAGAGACCCTGGTGCTGGGAAAGACTGAAGAGAAGGGGATGACAGAGGATGAGATGGTTTGATGGCATCACCAACTCGATGGACATGAGTTTGAGAAAGCTCCAGGAGTTGGTGATAGACAGGAGGCCTGGCATGCTGCAGTCCACAGAGTCGCAAAGAGTCAGACACGACTGAGCGACTGAACTGAACTGTCTTAATTTTCTCATGCAGTCGTCAAAGCAGCTCTGGGCTGGGTCTCATCACCCACTTTTACCCATGTCCAACTGTGCAATTCAGGATCAGCAATTGCCCTGAGCCTCCCAGCTCCTGAGTAGTACTGAGAGGACTTGAACCCAGGATTCTGATAACAATTCATTGGCTCTTTTTTAATATTTTCCACCATTCACCATATTCCCAGGGAGATGCCAGTTTCTCAAATGTTTGGGCAATGGCAGCTATCTTGGAATAAGTGTGTGGCCTCACAATTAGGAGAAAAAGGAGACCACTATGGAGAAGACCACTGTTTGAGAAAAACTAAAAGGCTTTACTATCGTGGTGATATGCTTACCACACCCCCTTGTATACCCTGGACTCACTTTCCCTGCCTCTTGTCTGCAAGTTCCTCCTCCTCCCCTGTCTCTTCTCCTCCTACTTCTCTTTGCTTCACTTTTTTTTTCATCTTCCTCAATGATCCCTTTCTCCCTGAAAGGGAGAAAAGGCTTTCGAGAGCCCTCTGCTTATATAATTTCTTCCTCCATTAATCCTGTTGTCAATTAGTTAATAGTTAATTACCAAGTGACCTACTAATACTGGTTTGTTAGTACTTCTCTGATGGCCTTTATCATATTCTGCCTTGTAGTCACCATTATTTGGGGACTTGTCTTGGGGCATCTGTTCAACTCTCGGCTGGATGACAACAGTTGCTGGGTTGCTTTCACCCAGCCTGAACTTCTCGTGTGGTATCAGAGGCCGGGCCAGAGGAAGACGCTGATTTAGCTCAAAAGTGCTGGCAGCAGCCCGATTCCCTCACCAGCAAATGTCAAGAGGAGATCCCTGCCATGGAGAGGCCCCAAGAGCATGAGCCAGAGGCATGTATTTCTGTCCAAAGGAGGCATGTTCCTAATCTGCTCCAGCAAGAAAGGAAGAGACTGGCTGGCTTGAAACCTAAGGAGGAAGCTGACTTAGAGGCCACCAAGGCTAGTGCATTGTAATAGGATAAGCTGAAGCTGGAATTATTAACAGGAATTTGGTTGAAGCAGTATATGAATCAAACCAAACTTCCTGAAAGTCGATTATGAAGAAATGTGTGCTTCTTACCCTTAGAATTACTTACTATGCATTCATAATGGCAACACCAACATTTATAAGGGAAAAAATATATCCAGAATCCTATTCCCCAGCAAATCAGCTTTTTCCAGTTTTTTCTACACACAGGTAATTCACTGATGCAAAGGTTAAATAAATGCTTACTGTTGCAGTGATTCTCAAAGAATGGACTGTGGACCTCTTTCAGAGGGTCTGAGAGGTCAGGATTCTTATTTATAATAATATGAAGGCTTTATATGTTTTTTCCACAGTGTTGACATATACCCTGATATCTAAAAAGCAGTAGTATTTAAACAGTGATATTTAAAAAGCACTGATATTTAAAAACAACTGTTTGCTGTTTATAGGAGACACTTTAGATTCAAAGACAAAATAAATTGAAAGTAACATGGTGTGAAAAGTATATCATGCAGACAGCAACCATAACACAGCCAGAGTGTCGATTTTAGAATAAAAACGTTCCTTGAGGTGAATTAGGGCATTCTATAATGATGAAAGAGTAAATCCATAAGGAAAAGATCTACATAAAGATAGAGATAGACAAACATCCCTCTGATAACAGAGCCCCAAAATACATGAAGCAAAAACTGACAGAATTAAAGGAGAAATAGTCAATACAACAGTAATAGTTGAAGACTTCAATATCCTAGTTTCAATAATAAATGGAAAGAAGAAGAGCTCTAGGCAGAAGAGCAACAAGGAATGGAAGGCTTGAACAATGTTATAAACAAACTAGACCTTACAGTTATCAGACAGCCTACCCAACAACAGCTGAACACATATTCCTCTCAAGTGCATATGGAACATATTCCAGAATAGACCACGTGCTATGCCATAAACCAAGTCTTAATAAATTAAAAAATATGGAAATAATATAAAGTGTGTTCTTTGCTCACAACGGAATGGGATTAGAAATCAAAAACAAGGAATTTGGAGGAGATACACAAATATATGGGAAATAACACAGTTTCAAATAAGCATTGGGTCAAAGAAGAAATCACAAAGACAGAATATACTATGAAAATAATGAAAGTGAAAACGCAGCATACCACAACTTATGGGATGCAGCTAAAGCAGTACTTGGAGGGAAACTTACAACTATCAATGCCTATATTAAAAAAGGAGAAAGATCTCAAATCAATAACATGACCTTCTACCTTAAGATTCTGGAGAAAGAGCAAACTAAACTCAAACAGAATGAAGGAAATAGTGAAGATTAGAAATTAATGAAATGGGTGATAGAAGAACAATAGAGAATGATTAACAGAATCAAAAGTTAGTTACTTAAAAAGATCAATAAAGTTGATAAGCCTTTAAGCTAGATTAACCAAGAAAATTAGAAGACTCAAATTACTGGAGTCAGGGATGAAAGACCTTACCTTCTAATGTTACAGGAATTGCAGGAATTGCAGGAATTGTGAATATGATGAACAGCTGCACAGCAACAAATGAGATAAATTGGATACAATGGAAAAGGTCCTAGAAAGGCAAAATTTACTGGAACTGAAGAAAAACCAGAGTATCAGAATAGACCTATAACAAGTAAAGAGAGTGGATTAGTGATTAAATATGAACAAAATTACAAAGGAACCAGACCTAGAAGGCTTCACTTATGAATTGTGCCACATATTTAAAGATTAATTAATGACAGTTATTCACTAGCTTTCCAGAAAGAGGAGAAAATACTTCCCAACTCATTCTGTGGGCCAAAATTACTCTAGTATCAAAACCAGGGGGAAAATATCACAGAAGAAGAAAAGAACAGACTAATAACCTCTTACAAAAATTCATTCTTTAAAAAATACTAGCAAACTGAATCCATAAGCATTAAAAAACACATCACTTTACACACTGTGACCAAGTGGAATTTATCCCAGGATGCAAGGTTGGTTAAACATGAGAAAATCAAATAATGTAATATATCATATCAATAGAATGGAGGAGAATGAATGCAACATCTCAGTAGGCATGGGAAGGAGACAAAAGAGACAAATTCAACACCTTCTTTATGATAAAAATATCTAGCAAACCATTAATAGAAGTTCCTCAGCCTCATAAAGGATATCAACCAAACATACACCACCAGCTAAACTTGTACTTAATGGTGAGAGAATGAATGCTTTCCTCCTAACAAGGACAAGGATGTTTGCTATCACCAGATTTATTCAATGTTGTGTTGCAAGCTCTAGTCAGGAAAATTAGAGAAGAAAAATAAAAGGCATCCAGATTGGTAAAGAAGTACAACTATATTTACAGAGGACATGGTCTGGTATATAGAATGCTCTAGGAAATTCACTAAAAAAACCCCAAACAGTTGATCAAAGTTGCAGAATGCAAGATAAATATATTAAAATCAATGGTGTTTCTATACACTTGAATGATCTGCAAATTAATTCTGCTTACAATAGCATCAAACAATAAAGTGAAGTCACTCAGTCATGTCCAACTCTTTGCGACCCCGTGGACTGTAGCCTACCAGGCTTCTCCGTCCATGAGATTTTCCAGGCAAGAATACTGGAGTGGGTTATCATTTCCTTCTCCAGGATATCTTCCCGATGGGTCTCCCGCATTGGAGGCAGACACTTTAACCTCTGAGCCACAGGGAAATATTTAATAAAAGAAGGGCAAAATTTATACTCTGCAAACAACATTGTTGAAAGAAATTAAAGGTCTAAATAATGGAAAAACATCCCACTTTCATGGATCAAAAAACTTACTTTGCTAAGATGATAATACTCTCCAGATCTACAGATTTAGTGCATGTAATCCTTATCAAAATCCCAATTGCCCACTGTTTATAATAGCCAGGACATGGAAGCAACCTAGATGTCCATCAGCAGATGAATGGATAAGAAAGCTGTGGTACAGATACACAATGGAGTATTACTCAGCCATTAAAAGGAATACATTTGAATCAGTTCTAATGAGGTGGATGAAACTGGAGCCGATTACACAGAGTGAAGTAAGCCAGAAAAATAAAACACCAATACTAACGCATATATATGGAATTTAGAAAGAAGGTAATGATAACCAATAGGAAAAGGAGTACGTCAAGGCTGTATATTGTCACCCTGCTTATTTAACTTCTGTGCAGAGAACATCATGAGAAACGCTGGACTGGAAGAAACACAAGCTGGAATCAAGATTGCCGGGAGAAATATCAATAACCTCAGATATGCAGATGACACCACCCTTATGGCAGAAAGCAAAGAGGAACTAAAAAGCCTCCTGATGAAAGTGAAAGAGGAGAGTGAAAAAGTTGGCTTAAAGCTCAACATTCAGAAAATGAAGATCATGGCATCAGGTCCCATCACTTCATGGGAAATAGATGGGGAAACAGTGGGAACAGTGTCAGACTTTTTTTGGGCTCCAAAATCACTGCAGATGGTGACTGCAGCCATGAAATTAAAAGACACTTACTCCTTGGAAGGAAAGTTATGACCAACCTAGATAGCATATTCAAAAGCAGAGACGTTACTCTGCCGACTAACGTCCGTCTAGTCAAGGCTATGGTTTTTCCTGTGGTCATGTGTGGATGTGAGAGTTGGACTGTGAAGAAAGCTGAGTGCTGAAGAATTGATGCGTTTGAACTGTGGTGTTGGAGAAGACTCTTGAGAGTCCCTTGGACTGCAGGGAGATCCAACCAGTCCATTCTGAAGATCAGCCCTGGGGTTTCTTTGGAAGGAATGATGCTAAAGCTGAAACTCCAGTACTTTGGCCACCTCATGCGAAGAGTTGACTCATTGGAAAAGACTCTGATGCTGGGAGGGATTGGGGGCACGAGGAGAAGGAGACGACAGAGGATGAGATGGCTGGATGGCATCACTGACTCGATGGACATGAATATGAGTGAACTCTGGGAGATGGTGATGAACAGGGAGGCCTGGTGTGCTGTGATTCATGGGGTTGCGAAGAGTCGGACATGACTGAGCGACTGAACTGAACGATAACCCTGTATGCAAGACAGCAAAAGAGACACAGATGTATAAAACAGTCTCTTGGACTCTGTGGGAGAGGGTATGGGCGGGATGATATGGGAGAATGGTATTGAAAAATGTAAAATATCATATATGAAACAAATCGCCGGTCCAGGTTTGATGCATGATACAGGATGCTTGGGGCTGGTGCATTGGGATGACCCAGAGGGATGGGATGGGGAGGGAGGTGGGACGGGGGTTCAGGATGGGGAACACCTGTATACCCATGGTGGATTCAAGTCAATGTATGGCAAAACCAATACAATAATGTAAAGTAAAATAAATAAATAAATTAATTAATTAAAAATAAATAACTGAGAGGGCATTAAAAAAAAATCCCAGCTGCCATCTTTGCACAAATTGATAAGCTGATTCTAAAATTCACATATAAATGTAAGGGACTGAGGATAGCCAAACTGATCTTGAAAAAGAGCAAAGTTGGAGGACTTACACTTCTCAATTTCAAAACTTCCACAAATCTCCAGTAATTAGAGGACATTGTGGTACTGGTGTGAGGACAGACATATAAATAAATGAACTGAACGTCCAGAAATAAACCCTCGTAATTATTCTCAGTTGATTTTCTGCAAGAGTTCTAAGTCCATTTAATAGAAAAAGAATAGTTTTTTCAAGAAATGGTCCTGGGAAAACTGGATATCCACTTGCAAGAAATGTATTTAAACTCATACCTTATGCAGAAAATTACATGTACAAAATACTTGTACCTTATACAAAAAATTACATCAAAATGCATGTAACAGCTAACACTATAAAAGTTTTAGAAGAAAACACAGGTGTACCTGTGTGACCTTTGTGTAATCTTTGTGACCTTGAATTTGTCAGTAGTTTCTTAGATATAATAGTGAAAGCACAAGTGAGAAAATAAAAAAGATAGATATATTGGACTTCAAAATTGAGCGTTTTTCTGCTTCAGAGAACACCATCAAGAAAGTAAAAAGCCCACAGAATGGGAGAAAATGTTTAAAAATCTTATATCTGATAAGAGATTTTAACCCAGAATATATAACAAACTCTTAAAATCCAGTAATAAAAAGACAACCCAATTTTAAAAATAGGCAGAGCATGAATAGATATTTCTCCAGAGAAGTTATAAAAATGACCAACAAAGACATGAAAGGATGCCTCAGTAGCATTAGACATCAGGAGGATGCACATGGAAACCACAAGATGCCACTTCACATCCAGCAAGACGGCTGGAATCTAAAAACAGAGATTAGTGATGTGTGTTTGCATGAATGTGGGGAAATTGGAACCCTCATGCTGTACTAGCAGGAATGTAAAACTCAGAAGATTCAGCGTAAAGTTACTGTATGCCCCAGCAGTTCCACTCTTAGGTATATGCCCAAGAAAACTGAAATATGTGTCCATACAACCCCTGTGCAGGCATGTGGGTTTCATTCCAGATCATTACAATAAAGCAAATATTGCAGTAAAGTGAGTCCTGAATTTCCTGGTTTCCTGCTGCTGCTGCTGCTAAGTCGCTTCAGTCGTGTCCGACTCTGTGTGACCCCATAGACAGCAGCCCACCAGGCTCCCCCGTCCCTGGGATTCTCCAGGCAAGAACACTGGAGTGGGTTGCCATTTCCTTCTCCAATGCATGAAAGTGAAAAGTGGAAGTGAAGTCGCTCAGTCGTGTCCGTCCCTCAGCGAGGGTTTCCTGGTACAGGTAAAAGTTATGTTCTAATGCCTTGAACTCTGCAGGGGTTAGATTAAGGAAGCCCAACCCTGAGCACTTGAACATCCATGTGGTTCAAACCCGTGTTATTTAAGGGTCAACTGTGCATACCTTAATTAAATATTGTAAAAAATGCTGACCATCATCTCCGCTTTGAGCAAGTTATCTTTTTTTTTTCCTGCTGGTGGAGGATCTTGCTTTGATGTTGACAGCTGCCTGACTGATCAGTGTGGTGGTTGCTGAAGAATGGGGTGGCTGTGAAAATTCTTAAAATAAGACAGTGAAGTTTGCTGTGTTAATGAACTCTTATTTCCATAAATGATTGCTCTGTAGCATGCATTGCTATTTGATAGCATTTTGCCTGCAGTAGAATTTCTTTCTGAAGGATTTGGCGACAATGCTTTCAAATCCTGCTACTGTTTTATTAACTAAATAAATTTATTCTAAATCATTTGTTGTCATTTCAACAAACTTCACAGCATTTTCATCAGGAATAGATTCCTGATGAACAATAGGGTCAAGAAGCCACTTTATTTACTCATTCATAAGAGGCAGCTTGTCCTCTCTTCTGATTTTGTCATGAGATTGGAGCAGTTCAGTCAGTCACATCTTCAGGCTCCGCTTCTAATTGTGGTTTTCTTGAGATTTTCACCGTATCTTCAGCTACGTCCTCCAGTAAAGGTTTAAACCCCTTCAAGTCATCCATGAGGGAATTAGCTTCTTTCAAACTCCTGTTAATGTTGGTATTTTGACCTCTTCTCATGAATCACGAATGTTCTTAATGGTGTCGAGAATGGTGAGTGTTTTCCAGAAGGTTTTCCATTTACTTTGCCCAGATCCATCACAGATATTAGGTCTCTGGGGCACCAGGCTTTGCCTTGAGGTTCGGCTTCCTCTGGAGCCTCATTTGAATGTTAGTGGTGGCCGCCCACTTTCTAGACGCCCTGGGCAGCTATTGGTGGGGGCCTCCCAAGGCCCAGAGGCCTCCAGGCCTGTCAGGACCCCTGGGAGCCACAAAGCCCACCTAGGAAGACAAACCAAAGGTCAGGCTGGAGGAGGAAATAGATTGGACCCCAGTTGCTACTCCCATCCCTGGTGGGTGGCCTGGCAGGGAGGGAAGCTCCCTTTCTGTTTGAACTGACCAGGCCACTTAATCATCTTTTCATTGAGTCTGAACTTCAGGAAGCTTTTTCAGGAGCAAAACAGATGGACAATGCCTGGGGCAGCTCTATGCCTGTGGGTAGGGTAGGGTGGGTGTCTACCCTGCTTCTCCTCATTATGAAAGTTAGTTAATGTAGATTAGACTGAGGGTTTAGGCTAGATCTAACTTAGGCTAAAATGTAATTTAGGTGAAACATTCTCCCCTAATGTTGAACCAGTGTAGAAGAATGTGACCTGGGTGTGGAGCTCATCCCCACTGGATTTGAATCACTTCCTCCCATGCCTGTGCCTGGCCAGGGATGGGTATTATGCAACCTGAAGTAGCAACAGGAGCCCCCCTTTTAAGTGCATGTCCCTCTAGAAGAGGAAATGCATACCATCTCTAATCTGTCATGAAAAGAAAGGAGCCTAAGCATTTCTTCCTAGAATCCCAGATATTTGGGGATAGGAAAGACTGGAGGGCTCCCTTGATGCCCACCTGCCCCAGGCCTCACAGTGTCCATTCACAAACGTTAAATAGACTGTCTTGAGCATCTTGTTCCAGGTGCTTTTCTATACATAGTCAGTGTTGTGGCAGTCTGAGCGCAGGTTGGAAAAGAGTTTCCATACCCAGAGTATTGCAGAAAGGAGTGAGTGGTACTGAGAACAAAGAGCAGAGATAATGTGCTTGCTGTGAGCACAGCAGGCTGACCTTCTGACAGGCCAGGGAGAGTCGATACTGTTAGAACAGCCTACTGGTTCAAGGGAGAGTGGCGATTCTGGGCTAGTAGCCAATTTCTATATCCTCAAGATAAAATTCCTGCTGGAAGGGTGGCATTAGGTGGCTTGTTAGGGTGCTAGAGGGTGAGTACCAAGGTGGTCATTGTTGCCTGATTTGGGGTCAGGAAGCTGGCTGGTAAGGATCAGGGCGCTTTTGGCAATAGTTACAATGGGGCTCAGTCAGTTCCGGAGATGATCCTGTTTCTGTGGTGAGGCCTTGCACCTGTGACCTTGGTATGGGACTCCACAGTCTCATTCTTTTTTTTTTCTTTTCTTATTGAGATACAATTGACACAGCACTGTGTAAGGTATACAGCATAATGATTTGACTTAACATACAACGCAGTTTCATCCTTAGAACATCCATTCAAGGAAGGTAACCTAGTCCTGTTGTCACAGTTGAGGAGCCGTCCCTGTTCCCCCTCATGACCAACTGGGCACATTGTCAGCCCCAGGATCTCTGTCTGTGGCAGCCACTGGTTCAATGGCAACTCATTCATTCCATGACTTGTGCACGCTCCAAGGTTCTAGGCACGGGGACACTGGTGACCACAGCCAGACTCATCATTACCCAGAAACCCACACAAATGGAGTGAAATCACTCTCATGGAAGGTGCTGAGGAGGAGGAGTCTGCAGATGAGAGGTCCTGATGGAATCAGGAGGATATGGTAGGTGTGCTGGGAGATGAGACATGAGTATGTGCTTGCTTGGCCAGGGGAATGGGGAAGTGGCTGAAACTTAGAGGACCAGAAAGAGAGTGGAGCAGGACAAGGCTGGTGTGGGCAGCGGGGGCTGGACCACTCAGGGCCCTAGGCTACCTTAAAGTATTTGGCCCTTACTCCCAGGGCAAGTAGAGGATGACATCATCACAAGTGTCATTTTAGAAGCTAACTGACTGCTGTATGGAGAGCAGGTGGGAGGGGAGAGCAGGGTTGCAATGTCCAGGAAGTGTGTGGCCAGCAACGTAGTGTGGAGCAGTGGCATGGAGGTGGGGGACGAGGGAGAGAGCATCAAGAGATTCTTAAGGAAAAAGTCAGTCTTTGAGATGGAGTGGATGCTGTGAAGGGTGATGGGTGAGCTGGATTCATGGGCCATGCAGTCTCTGCGTTAATTCAGGCTCCACTCCTGATTTAACACTCTGATGTCACTTTCTTAATCAAATTTGAACAAGAGGCTCCACATTGTCACTTTGCACTCAACCTTGTAAAGTAGGTGCATGGCGCTGCCCTGGGGCTGGAACTGGACTCTCAGGGCCCCCTCCCCCAGCTCCAGGCAGTCCAGAAGCGGCTCTCCTGGAGCAGGGGGCCAGGTGTAAGGCTTGGAGGGCTCACTGCCTGGAGCCAACAAGCTGCAAACAGATCAGAGCTGCAGCCAGAGGGGCCTGGCCCTGCAGGAGAGCAGCAGAAATGGGGGTCAGCCCCGATCCCAGTCTGAAGCACGCTTTTACTCTCTAAGAAGCAACGGATGGCAAGACATGATTTCTGGAGTCCTTTCTGGTCCATCATTTAACACATTTATGGTTCTTTTGTGTCTTCGTTGCAATTCCTTGTGGCCTCTCCACACTGTGCTGGCCCTCAGGACTGTGGGACGAGTAGACACTGGCGTGCAGGGGCTCGGCAGGCCCTTGCTGTCCTCTCCGTTGTTTCTTTGTCACTCTGTGCCTGACTGCCCCCCACCCCCGACCCCCGACCCCCGACCCCTGGGTAGAGAGAAATGCTCCATGAGGTAAAAAAAAACAACAGTAACAACAACAAAACCACTTCTGGGAGCAGTGATATTTGTGGCTACTTTTGGCTGAAATTTCTGTGGCCTGGTCTTCTCTGATGAAGCTGAGGGAGATCTGTTAAGAGAACAGACCCCAGCGGCAGTTTGGCCCAGGGCTGGGCTGTGCAGGCCCCCAGAGTGGGTTGGAAGCACCTGGCTTGCCAGGGACTGTTTTGCTGGCCTGGAGGACATCGGAGCCTCTGTTTCCAGAAGCTGCGTATGTCTCCACTGGCTCTGCAGCCTGCAGACATTTCTGTTCTCATTTCTGAGCCATGTGCTTAGTCTGTCTTGTGTAGGATGTGTGGTTTCTTTAGGACCAATGCCCTTGGCTCGTAATCTGGGACCTTTGGCAATAATATTGGGGTGTATTAGATGTGGGGGGGGCATGTGGGAAAACTCTCACTAATGTGGCTTTCCTGTCATAGGCCCCTGATTCACTCAGACTGGGGGATAGTGAAGTGAACTCAGCCCTGTGGCTTGGGGTTTAGAGGATAGATTCCAGCTCATCTCTCTGGACAGGGCCACTGGTTCCTGATCTGTGGTCTCTGGACAACTGTGCATCCTTGTAGGCACTGGCCACATCCTAGTTCCTGTTTCTTGGATACTCGCCATGTAGCAGGCATCATTCTAGCTCTTCTTTCATTGAAGCTTTCTGAGCAACTCACTGACACAGTAGGATTGTGTATTTTTCCCCCAAAGGTACAACAGTACCTTTAGTCACACGTGCCTCCAGCACTTCACTGTTCCCTGCAAAAGACAGACTCTGTTTCTCCTCCCCCTGCCCCTGGGGGGACTTAGTGACTGCCTCGTGGAGCAGAATGTGGCAGAGGGATGCACTGTGACTTCTGAGGCTCGGTCCTTCTGCTAGTGCTTGCCGAGTACCTACTGAGTGCCCCAGGCCTCGGTGGCACTGAGATGCTGCATCAGTCTGCATGCTCCCTGCTCTATTGTGTGTGCTTTGCTCACTAGACTTAGAGAATGACCATGAGAACCGTGAGGGATCTCAGAGATTTTCTAATGCCCTAATTTTTAGGAGAAGAAACCAGGGCCCTGGAAGAATGAAGACTTGCCCTTGGTCATACAGGACTCTGCATCCCTGGTGCAGCTGAGATCCCTGTCCTGCTTGTCTTGACTTTTGCCCATCTCAGGAGCGCTGGTGAGTGGAGTTCAACTCCAGACTCGGTGCTGTGATCCTTGGTCACTCTGTTCGGCACACAGTAGGTGCTTAGAAGATATTTACTGAGTGAATGTTTGTGCCAGAAAGAGCACATGGTCTGCTCGGCCGTAATGCATTCAGCAGCCCAGGAGGAGAGGTGAACTTCAGTAGGGGCCCCCTCTAGGAAGAAATGTCCTTTGTTTTTTAATGAAATATGAAAGCGAGTGGGCTGTTGGAATTGGTGGAGGTTTAGGGCAAGTTTTGTTTTGGAGCTGTCAGGTCACTGGAATCCCCCTTAGGCTCTTTCATCCCACCAGAGATGGACTGATAGAAACGAGGTGCAGGGGGCAGGGAGTTGAGGAGTGGAGGGCAGATGGAGAAGAGCTTTGCTTTCTTTGTGTGCCCTGAATGAATCTAGGCTGACTCTCCAGTGATCCTAGGGGACTATCTCAAGTCACCTCTCTTAGCCCCTTGCAATTTCATACCTGAGCCGCTAGCCAGCCCCTTGCCTGTCACTGGTCACATCTCTCCCTCAGGTAAGACACCCAAGTCGACCAGGCTGGGGGTCTGGTGCCTGCCACGTCTCTAGATCTGCCTCATGCTTCACTCCAGCCATGCTGGCCTTCTTTCACCAGCTATGGGGCCTTGGGCAAGGCCCCCCCTCCTCTCTGAACCTCAGTTTCCTCCTCAGTAGTCCTCAGGAGAACCCCATTCATTCATTTATTCACTTGCTGTGAAGATAACCCCCACGTTTAAATGACTTCCCTCCTCTAGGCCCTACCTCTTCAAAAAGTCACACATTCCAAAGCTCCTGATTCTCAATAAACCTTTTCTTCTGCCTAAGAATAGCTTGCTTTAAAAAAAGAAAAGAGAAGAACAACCTTTTATTCCAAGCTCTGTCCCCCCCTTAGAAGGCTTTTTCTCTCTGGTCATGCCTTAACATAGGCCAGTGGTGTCGGCAGGTGGAGAATGTGTGTGTTGATAGTAGTTCCTTAATAGGTTGTGTTGTCACAGCCACAGTCAGAGGACATGTTTGTGGAATTGGAAGCATCATGCTTTATCTCTGCCATCTCTCCCTCTCAGGAAAAATAGTGAACATATCAGAATAGCATGCTTTCTCACAAAGAGTCCTCTTTTAGCCAGATTTCCTCAGAAAGATTATTCTGGGAAGCAAAAGACTGAACCTAGTGGTTAATTTGCAGAGGGGGTGTTTTTGGGTAATCCAGTGTAATTCTCTCAACAGCTTGCTATTGATAGGTATGCATGTCAGGAAACATAATGGTAATTATATAAAGGACCATGATCTGCAAGACGTATTCTAGGCACTTACACTGCACTGGGGAGACTCGACACTTTCATATTATAGGTGAAATCTGCAGTCAAGCATCAGAGCTTCAGAAAATGGGGAATTCTCAGTGGGCTGAGGTGGTCAGGGAGGGCTTCCCCGAAGAGGTAAAGATCTCAGATTCTCATCACACCAGTTCGGGTTCAGAGAGCCTAACTTAGAGGTCCTTGCCTGGTACAGTCTCTCTCTCTCTCTGTCTCATACACACACACACGCACACACACATGCACACATACACTCTCTGTTGATCTTAATTGAAAAGATAAATGAGTTCAATCCAGGAAGATAAGTAAGATGGAGTTTGATTGGATGAGAACATGTTTTCATAGGATAGTCCTGGGGTGAGGATTGTCAGTGTGAGAAAACAGCTTCAGATGTATTTACCTGTTTGCAGAGCACTCCTCACGTGAGTGAAGTCTTACTTCCTCACAGCCCCACGAGGTCAGCCCCCAGAGAAACTGAGTCTCAGGGGCTCCATGACTTGGCCACATAGGTCGTAGGTGGTAAAGCCCAGAATCTAGCAGCAGCAATGGTCCACCCCTAGTATGTCTTGGCACAGGGCTGTAACTGTTAGCCCCCATCCTTGACTAACACTATTCTAGCCACATAATTTTAATCGTAAGTGAAATGTCAGGAAGAGATGAAAGTTAACGATACTTAAAGAGCCATGTCTACTTTTGAACCCTCTTTTTTCTTTCTGCCATTTTTTTCTCAGCCAATTTAAATTATTTTTAAAAATGATTTTAGAGTAGAAAAAGAGCTGCTGCTGCTGCTAAGTCGCTTCAGTCGTGTCCGACTCTGTGCGACCCCATAGACGGCAGCCCACCAGGCCCCCACCCCTCCCTAGGATTCTCCAGGCAAGAACACTGGAGTGGGTTGCCATTTCCTTCTCCAGTGCATGAAAGTGAAAAGTGAAAGTGAAGTCGCTCAGTCCTGTCCAACTCTCAGCGACCCCATGGACTGCAGCCTTCCAGGCTCCTCTGACCATGGGACTTTCCAGGCAAGAGTACTGGAGTGGGGTGCCATTGCCTTCTCCGAGAAAAAGAGCTAGGAGTCAGAAAAACCATCTTAGAATTTCATATTACTTTGACAATTTTTAGGATTTTAACATTGAAGCATAGCAAAGAGGCAGTAATGGCTTTGGGCCATAATCAAGCAGAGTTATTTTAAAATGAAGATAGATTTTTTTTTTTTTTTTGCCCTTGAGATCTTCCCCTAAAACTAAGTGAAGAAAGACCTCTCCCAGTGCCGATTGGAACAGAAAGTATCTCATTCCTCATGAATGGAAATAGGAGCAAAAGAATTCCAAAGCATGAATCCACTGCTAAATCCACTACATCAAGCTCCCTGGAACAGTAGGAGGGGAAGAAGCCCTGAAATTGACCTGATGATTGGGAAATATCTGTTAAATGCTTTTGTAACTTCCTCACTGTCAACTCAACAGGGAAGCACTGCTATCCAGGCCTCCCATTTGCCTGAGATTCAGGAGCTTCTAAATCAAGAAAGGAAGAAACCAAGCATATTATTTACGAGCTTCTTCCCCCTTGCTGCTTTAAGTCACTGTGAAATAAACCTGTTGGTTACCGCTCTGGGGCAACGCTGGGGAAGATTATACCGCTTCGCGGGAACCAGCAAGACCTGCCTTCCGCGCCTCCTAGCGGATCTGTGTGTGGGTACACCCCACGCTACACGTTGCAGAAAAGCTGGCCACCCGCAGGCAGCGCCGCATCCTAATGCCATCCGCGCGCATAGCCTCGACAGGGCTCTTTGATCGCCTCAAGAAGGCAGTGGCACCCCACTCCAGTACTCTTGCCTGGAAAATCCCATGGACAGAGGAGCCTGGAAGGCTGCAGTCCATGGGGTCGCTAAGACTCGGACACCACTGAGCGACTTCACTTCCACTTTTCACTTTCATGCATGGAGAAGGAAATGGCAACCCACTCCAGTGTTCTTTCCTGGAGAATCCCAGGGACGGGGGAGCCTGGTGGGCTGCCGTCTGTGGGGGTCGCACAGAGTCGGACACGACTGAAGCGACTTAGCAGCAGCAGCAGCAGCAGTCCCTACCCAGCGACCAGTCAGGGCTTCAGGCGGGGTGATTCCACCCCAGGTTACAGCGTCTGAGCCCTTAGCATCCTATCAGACTGGGTACCGGCAGCAGCCATTTCAACCTGCGCTGGGAGCGCACGTGTCTTTGGAACCATCCGTGGCGGTGCAACTTCCCCAGGGAACCAAGTGTAGTTTCGCCCTACGACTCGGTTCAGGTAGCTGGATCCAGCGCATGAATGGACAGGATGTTTAGCGCTGGTGGAGCCACTGGGACCCGAGAGAAGGTGTTGGAGTGCTTTGAGATCCTAGTACCGGAGGCGCCGCCGGTACTCTGAGAGATTGTAAAGTACCTGCTCAGGATTTCGACGGAGATCCCTTGGCTGTCGGGGGCCAAGACGCCTGTTGAGTTCCCGAACCTTCGATGATGCTGGGCTGGGGAGGATCTCCCCCGAGAGGTGTCAGGGGTACTGAGAACAGAGGTTAGGCATCCTGGATATACTGAGTCAGGAGTGCCTCCAGGATCGGTTGTTGTGGAAGTTCAGGGGTGGATGGCTAAGCATTTTAGAAAGGGGGTTGGAGGGGGATGGTCTTGAGTAGGGTTTCCCAGGCAAGTGGCTGTTTGGGGGCAGGGGGCTCTTCAGAGGGAGCATCCGGAGTGGGGTTTACTAGGAGAGGTGGCTGTCCTGTGGGTTCTGGGGAGTAACTAGTTGGGAGATCCCTAGAGGAGGTGGCTGGCTTAGAAATCCGGGAGGAAACTGGTTATGTTTCTCCCTCTCCTTCAGTGGAAGCGACTATCTCAAGGAACTGCAGGTCCGGTAGATTCCCGCTCATTTCCAGTGTCTCAGAAGTATCTCAAAATTTCTAGGACGGCCGCTCAGCAACCCCAGGGCCTGCGGTGGTGGCCCTAGTCCTAGATGGTTTGGGGTTCCTGGAAAGGGGACAGCTGAGGCATACATGAGTCGGGAGAGAAACGCACGGTCTTCTCACGGCCCTCGGGGTTTGTTTCAGAGTCCGACCCGGCAGATCTGTCCGCGGAGTCTCAGGCAGGGGAATCCAGGAGCCCCCACCCCGCCCCCAGGCACGCCGGGACTGCGCGTCGGGCCCCGCCCCGCGCGCCGCACCTTAAAGGGCTCGAAGGCCGGGGCACACCGCGGCGGCCGCGGTCATGGAGGGCGCGTTTGCGGCAAACTGGAGCGCGGAGGCGGTCAACGGGAGCGCGGCGCCTCCGGGAACCGAGGGCAATCGCACTGCCGGGCCGCCACAGCGCAACGAGGCCCTGGCGCGGGTGGAGGTGGCCGTGCTGTCCCTCATCCTGTTCCTGGCGCTGAGCGGCAACGCGTGCGTGCTGCTGGCGCTGCGCACCACGCGCCACAAGCACTCGCGCCTCTTCTTCTTCATGAAGCACCTGAGCATAGCCGACCTGGCGGTGGCGGTGTTCCAGGTGCTGCCGCAGCTTCTGTGGGACATCACGTTCCGTTTCTACGGGCCCGACCTGCTGTGCCGCCTCGTCAAGTACCTGCAGGTGGTGGGCATGTTCGCGTCCACCTACCTGCTGCTGCTCATGTCGCTCGACCGCTGCCTGGCCATCTGCCAGCCGCTGCGCTCGCTGCGCCGCCGCACCGACCGCCTGGCGGTACTCGCCACCTGGCTCGGCTGCCTGGTGGCCAGCGCGCCGCAGGTGCACATCTTCTCGCTGCGCGAGGTGGCCGACGGCGTCTTCGACTGCTGGGCCGTTTTCATTCAGCCCTGGGGGCCCAAGGCCTACATCACGTGGATCACGCTCGCCGTCTACATTGTGCCGGTCATCGTGCTTGCCGCCTGCTACGGCCTTATCAGCTTCAAGATCTGGCAGAACTTACGGCTCAAGACGGAGGCGGCGGCGGCAGAGGCTGCCGCGGGGGCTGAGGGCGCGGCGGCAGACTGCGCGGGGCGCGCGGCTCTGGCCCGCGTCAGCAACGTCAAGCTCATCTCTAAGGCTAAGATCCGCACGGTCAAGATGACCTTCATCGTCGTGCTGGCCTTCATCGTGTGCTGGACGCCATTCTTTTTCGTGCAGATGTGGAGTGTCTGGGATGCCGATGCGCCCAAGGAAGGTAGCGCGGGCGGAAACACCGGGAGGAGGGAGCGCGGCGGGCGTGGCCCTGGTCCTGCTGTCCCTGTCCAGGGTTTGGCGGGCTTCGTGGATTGTTCTGAGCCTTGGCCACATCATCTGCTGGCCAAGTGATTTGGGGCATAACTTCCCTGAGCCTTGACTTCCCTTTCTGTAAAATAGCAAAGATGATAAGCCAGTTTTCCCCTGCAGTTGTTTAGTTGCTAACCAGTGTCCGACTCTTTTGCGACCCCCATGGATCGTAGCCCGCCGGGCTCCTCTGCCCAGGGGATTTCCCAGCTAAGAATACTGGAGTGGGTTGCCATTTCCTTTTCTAGGGGATCTTCCCAACTCAGGGATCCAACCGGAGTCTTCTGCATTAGCAGGCGGATTCTTCATCACTGAGCCACCAGGGAAGCCCCCTCTTCAACAGTAGGGGAATGAAATGAGAAAATGCACGTAAAATCCCTACCACAGTCTTTAGGCCACATGGGGTATCTGATTCACTGTTATGGACCAGAAAATTGAGCTTCCAATGACTTGCCTCTTCCACCTGAGGAGCCATGCGGGGAGGTGACTTTCTGACCCAGGCCCAATCTCCTACCACGTTAAGTTCACTTCCCTTGAACTTCCACTTTAAGTTCAAGTCAGTGTGAACCCGGGAGACCTGGTTTGGATCAGAGCAGCGGCAGATGGTTGCTTGGATTCTTCGAACCGCGCCTGAGAAGGTGTGGGGCGGGGCGCCGTCAGTGGGCGGAGACTGGGAATCCCTTGCCGAGCGGAGGAGGCGAGTTGCGCCCCTCGCCCTCTCCCTAGCCGCGAGGTGGAGAGGTGAGTATTGCGGCGGCGGCGCTGTCAGCGCCCAGGAACCCAGACAGTGCTTCTGCTGAGGGGTGGGGGCAAGCAGGGAAGGGAGCGAACAGGACGCAAACTTTCTCATTTGTCTCGGGAGCCCGGGTGATTCTGGTAGGCGGGGAACGCGCGCTCCCCAGACTGGAGGACAGACAGGGTCAGAACTGAGGGTGGCTGGTGAAACCGGGAGGGGAAGGTGGGGTGGGATGCTGTGAGGAGGGATCCAGGGGGGCAGAGCATCTGGGGCGCTGGCTTGTGGCCGATGCTTTGCGCCTTCAGCCTTCATCCCTGACAGTTCCGGTCGCTCCTGTGCAGCAGGAGGGGTGATCTGTGGTGGTGAATGACTTACGCCTTTTGGTTCGAAGGTAATCTCAATGCGCTGGAATGCCGGCGGCTCAACTGCTTGTAAGGAAAGACTGAGGGGCTTGCTTTCAGCCGTTCTGTCAGTGAGAAAGCAAACTTATCCCATTTCTGGATAAAATCACTACTGCTTCCAGCAGTCTCCAACATGGCAGCCAACCCGTGGAAGCTGAAATCATCATTCAGCTCGCTAACTTTGCTTTGCCCACAGGTCAGGGACTAACTGAGCAGCTGGAGAAATCACATGTGGCTTGTCAGCTAGCCTTGTGGCCCCCACAGAACTCTTTCCTTAGGTCTCGCTCCCCGCTGCCGGTCCCTGGAAACCCAGCTGATCCTTTTCTATCTCTCCCCGCCTACACCTTCACTCACACCAAGCTCTGCCTTTATTGGTTTAGAGCTCACCTTGTTCCAAAAGTAACTCGAGGAGGGGGCTCAAAGATTCAGGTCCCAGGCATGATGAAATAGATACAGGAAAATGGGAAGAAAGGGGGGAAAAGGATAGAAGTATAATAATAGCAATAATAAAGCCTCTGTGTGTGTTGGGGGGGGGGTCGCTGTGCAAGAGGCTTCCTTTTCATAAGAGCCAAAGCAAAGAGGAAAACTCTCAATTTCAGTATTTTCATTGTTCAGAGCAGAAACTAGAGGAGAAAAAAGCAAGAGGAGGGTTGTGATAATTTAATGAGCGGCCCCCTCCCAGTAGCCACATGCTATTGGGACCCTGCTTTGGTGAGTCTGGTAAGTCTGCAGAAGAAGGGCTGGGACCAGACAGCCCTGGCAGGTTTGGACAAGCACCGGATGGAACCTTCAAGATCAAATTGCACAGCCAAAAGATTTGGCACCAACCTTTCCCCTTGAACTCTGTGGAACTTGCTTGGCGGCTGGTAACAGGGACTCTGACCCCGAGCTGCTTCTCTGGGGGGAGATGAAGACGGATGTATCCAGTTGGTCAAGACAGCAGGCAGGCCTGTAGGTCCCCAGGTCTTGGTGCAGGGTAACAGCAGATGTTGGAGCAGGTGTCGGCCTGTGTTTGGAGCCCACCCTTCCACTTTCTCTTGTGTGTCCTTGAGCTGATGATTTCCCCTTTCTGAGCCCAGCCTCCTCCTCTGTTATAATGAGGACAGCAGCTCTACTCATGGGGCTGTTATGAGGATGACATGGTGTGACCCATGGCACCTGGGGACCACATGATCAATGTCATTTTGCGTTCCCCCCATTCTGGTTGTTAAAAGTTTTGTTTTCATTCTTGGGATTGGCTTTGAGAATCTTGGCAGTCAGAGGAAATAGACATTTATTCCAGTCAGAGGAAATGGACATTTCTCACTCAAGAGCCTGGGTGGAGGGGGGGGTGTGTTGGCAGAGTCTGCTGGACAGTAGGTAGTGTGTCCAGGAGGGTTGGAACGTGGAGAAGCTTGTTAAAAGCCAGAGAGGTGGACTGTGAGCCTTGTCACAGGGGAATGCCACCTCTCCTGTTCTCTGGTGGGTGTCCATTGCCTAGCGCACGGCTGGCCACCCACTGGAGGGCACCCAATGCTAGCTGAATAAATATGTGGGTTATGGGAGGAGGAAGGTGCATAAGATGGGGCAGGGATGGGTGTGTAGAGTTGAACTAAAGATAAATAAGACTTTATGCAGACCTCTGGCCATAGAATTGGCTACTCAGTGAGGAAGTGCGCCCCCCACCACTCGGCATAATCAAATATCTGCCAGGGTATTTTGCCAGGGGAAAGGTTGAAATGCACAGGTTGAATGAAAGGCCTGGTTGTAAGTGTTTCCCCATCTGTAAAACGAGCAGCAGTCACCCTGGATGGTTGATAATCCTGCCTGGGGCTGTTTGCTGGGGTTGAGATTAGGCCTCATGCTGTGGGGAGGGCGGCAGGGGCTGGTGGCATAGAGCCTGGCGTGCAGCAAGCACTGTCAGTGCTTTCCAAAGGGGAAGCTTTCAAGACGCGTCAGTCACAGAGTCCGTCCATACAGCCAGGGGACTGTGGATTGTTGGGCTCAGGAGTGCATTTTCACAGAGGGACTGCAGTTTTCATTGAGTGGTGGCAAGTCCAGTAAAGCTGGGAACAAGAGTGTTAAGAGGTCAAGGGGAATTAAGGTTTTCCCCAGAGGAAGCAGTATGACGCAAGGTGGGGAGAGTCTAGCTCTGAGTTTTGGAAGCCCAAGGGGACCGTTTCGGATGAGTGGGTGGCAGAGTGCTGTAACCAGGTGGTCTTCCTGTGATTCTGATTCCAGGCCACTGAGGGGCAGCCTCTGCCAGCACCTCCCTCCGTGCTCTGCGGGAACGCTGGTACCTCCCCCCTTTCCAGACGCTTCAGTACCAGGGGCCTCTGCCTTCCTCGGTCCACGCCTCACGCTGCAATGGCCACACCTACTCATTCTGTTTCTTTCTCTTTATCCCCACCTGACCTTAATATTTGAGTGCGAACTCATTTTTCCCGGAGGGAATTGCATTTGCGTTCAGTCATCTTGTTAGGGGCCCATCTCCCATCATCAAGCTGAGAAATTGTCTTTTTGCCTTTCCAGCATACTGGTGGTGGTGACTTGTTTATCAGGACTTCCTGTCTGCTAATTTCATGCTTCACTTCAATTTAGTCCCTTATTGGACATTTCCCATTTTCCAGCCTCTGCTAGTGGCCAAGGACAGAGCCACAGAGATCATACAGTGCTCAACCACAGATTATAAGCAGAAGTAATTACAGTATGAAGGGATGATGCTGTAAGAGTTGTATTCATTTGTCAGAAGTACTGTGAGTGCCCCCAGGATTCATTGATTCTAGCTCCCTGGAAAAAAATCAGGATCAGAGAGGAATCAACATTTGAAAAGGATTTTGAAGGATGAGTAGGAGCTGGTTATGCAAAGAAACATATGCACCTTGCCTGATGAGATCATTGGAATACTTCTCAGACTTCATTTTGTACATAGAATCATGTGGGAGAACTTGTTAAATTGCAGATTTTGATTCAGCACATCTGGGTGGGGCCCATGAGACTGCATTTCCTAGGTGATGCCAGTGCAGGGCCCTTGACTGCACATTGAGTAATGAGGCTTTAAAAAGCTTTAATGTATTATCTCTGTTTCTAAAATGTGTGGCTTGCCTTTGCATGAGTGGCCCAAGTTGGTGGCAGGGTCCTGTCATTCTCCAAAGGGTAAGGAAAGGCTCTCTGTTTGCAGGAAACCTCACCTCTTCTGATTCTAGAACATGGTTATTTCTTAGGTCCTTCCTGGTAGTCCCCACATGTCCCCAGATTTGAACAGTGGCATCACGGAAGACTATTTAAAGCTCTGTAGTCCACAAGTTTAGCTCTTTTTCTTGACCTTATACATGGTGAGATCACATACCTGTGACTTTTACAATTCCAGTGTTGTAAAATGGTGGTCTTTCCAAAGACAGAGCCTTGGAAAACATACTCATATTCAATCTTTCTGTACATGTACATCCAGAAATCATTTTGTAAAAAAGCCTCTGTACACCACAACTCCCAAATTCTCCTATAGCTCCTGTAGGGATAAGGGATTTAGTCCTTATGAGAGATGCCTGAGTTGGGAGCCATGGGTTGGGGTAGGGTTGGGGAGGGGAGACCTTGAACTGAGTGAGTGGTTTCTGGAGGAGAGCCCCTTAGGAAGGTTGATGAGCTTGATCAGATTCAACTGAGCCATAGGCCTTTGAATTGTAAGTGACATGTGTTCGTTGCCTCAGAAACAGCACAGCCAGAGGGGAGAGGCCATGGCCAGCTGCCCGTCAGCTGTTCCGGGCTAATTTGGGCCCAGGGTGACAGTGATGGTGACAGGCGGGGGCAGTACCGGGAAATCCGCATAGGGGACTTCGTGAGGCTTGAGTAAAGCCAGGCTGGTGGGTGGGTGGACCACTGGGACACCCTGTCCTCGCATGGCCCTCGGCCACCCACTTCCTCCGTGAGTCATGGTTCTGGGTGGAAGTTCAGCATGGTGTCTGTCTCCTGGGGGTGGTAAATGCCCAGCAGGGGATGTTTGCAGTTGGCGCATGGCCCTTTCTGCTCAGTTCTCTGCTTGGCATGTAGGAGCCCCCACTTGAAGATTACCCCTAGTGCCCTGCCTTGCGCTCATTGCCCGTCTGCCAATGCTCCCACTCCCCCCTGACTAGAAGGCCTGTCTTGCTTCTCTCCTTCTCACCTGGATTTGTAAATCCCTTGAGGGCAGGTCCCCAGGGTTGCTTGGGTGGCTGGCACTGAGTAGATACAGCAGGGGAGGAAGCATGGACATCTGATCTCTTCCTCCGCCCCTCCCTCCCTTTCCTGAGAAATGCCCTGAGCTCAGGCCAGGCAGGTGTGAGGCCCGATCCCTGGTTCATGCCTCCCGCTCAGCCCCTCTTCTCTCCAGGACCAAAGAGAGTGGTTTGCAAGCCCTTAGGGCTTGGGCCTTGAGGGACAGGTGTTCCTTTTGCTGAGGGGGATAGAAAACATGGACGAGAGCCAGCTCACCTGGTGGAGACCCTGAAATCCCTTTCTCGCCCATGGCTGCACCCCTCTTCCCTGTTGGGTTTCTTATGGCAGAGTAAAGTTTTCCACAGCAGACCATCCCGAGTTCCTCTGGGGTCATGTAATCCAATCTCAGGGCTCTGGGTTTTGAGTTTTGGGGGGTTTTTTAGGTCATGGAAAAAAGGGCAAAGAACAGTTTCTTGAATTGAACTCAAGAGTGATAAAAAATTCTGCAGTTGATCACATTTCATATCTGTAAATAGTAATATGATAACTTGGATAAACACGTTGCCATTCACAATGCCTTTCCACACAATTTTTTTCCCCCAATTTTCTCAAAGTCCTAGTGGGTGTCACCTCCACTTCAAGGTAAGGCTATTAAGGTTCAGACAGTAGATGTGGCTCAGAGAATGAATAGGTAGGAAGGGGGTTCACACCCCATGGGTTTGCGTCTGGGTCCTCTGTAAGGGGCTCCCCATGGGCCTGACCCCCAAGGAGATGCTGGCTGCTGACCACTCTCTTGGATGAGTCTGTAGATTCTGATTTCCACACCCCCCTTTTGTCCAAACTGACTTCCCCATCACTCTGCTCTAGCATAACCGGGGCCAGAATCACAGGAACTTGGGAAGTGGGCTGATCCTTCAGAGCAGACACGGGAGCCAGCCTGGGGGCCCTGGCATGAAGCAGGCACTGGATCTGGGCTGCCTGGGACAGAGTGTTACCCTCTGGCTGAAGGGAGTGTCCCCAGAGAAACTCCGCTGAGGGCTTGCTTGCTATTCTCTGGCAGCTCTGGGTTGAGTGCCTGGGTCCTAACACGGGACCCCAAGTGGCCACTGCAGCATCCGCTGCCAGCCTGCTGGACTCCACTGGGGCAGCGCCGCTCTCAGTCACCTTTTCAGTCAGTGCTTGATTGCAGCAACCCACTGGGCGGCTATGTTTTGAAAGGAGACGGTCAACACAGTGAGGATTTCAGCGTAGAAGACCACCACCAGGAAAGTGGTGTGGCCCTGGGACTTGGAGCTAGAGTGCAGGTGAGCAGAAAGCAGGGAGGGTGATTTTACAGCGCTCTTCCCGGCTGGAGTATCCAGCTGTGTGTGAGCAAAGCAGAAGACCCTACCTCTGAGATCTGCATGCAAGATCAGATATTCCTGAGCTAAGAGCATCTTCGTAAGTCAGCTGGAATAAGTCTGGAGCCTTCTCCTCCCCTGCTGGGTCACTCATTCAGAACAGCATGGACTTAGACGAGCCCAGACGGCCCCCTGGTGCGGGGTCACGATCGCAGCCGCTGCGCATCGGCCACTTGTAGCATCAGGTGCTTTTCCGCCCTTGCTGTGCTCCTGTGAGATTTGGGGACTCTCGTTATCGTCATTCAGAGATGAGAAAACAGCAGTTTCTTGGGGAGTTGAAGTATTTCTGGCTGGCAGGGCTACAAGCTAGGTCTGGCAGCTTCTACCTCTGTGTGCTTGGATACTCTTTGAGTGGAGGCAGTTGATACTTGCGAGGTCGGGAAGGAATGAGCAGGTGGCCTTGCGGATGGAAGCATGTGGTAGGGAAGCTTCGGATGGGAGAAAGGACGAGGGACGTTCCAGGGCCGGGCTGAGCATGTGCTCAGAGCACCAATGTGGGAGGAAGGCAGGCTTGGTCTCTGTGGTCCTCCGTGTTGTGGCACAGCACCTGGTCCCTCCTCTCAGGAGGTGAGGCTTCATGCTGCGATAGTGATGCCGTGTTCTCCCTTCTTGCCCCTCCACCTCCAGCCTCGGCTTTCATCATCGCCATGCTTCTGGCCAGCCTCAACAGCTGCTGCAACCCCTGGATCTACATGCTCTTCACGGGCCACCTCTTCCAAGACCTTGTGCAGCGCTTCCTCTGCTGCTCATTCCGCCGCCTGAAAGGCAGCCAGCCTGGGGAGACGAGCGTCAGCAAAAAGATCCATTCGTACACCTTTGTCCTGAGCCGGCACAGCTCCAGCCAGAGAAGCTGCTCGCAGCCATCCACGGTGTGACTGATCGGACCAGGACCGCCCTCCTTGGCTTCGACTGTGCGACAGCGACAGTCTGGCTCTTGGTGGCTGTGTACATGTGTGTAAGGTACCTTCCAGTTTGTACCCCCCTGCACCTTGGGCAGCTGGAGTTGGGTGGGGAAGCAACCCCCACGGGGAAGATGGTAGGGTGACTCAACCATCAAGCCAAGCCCCAGATCTTCCGTGAGCCTCCATGGGTACTCCTGCCCTGACCCCACTGCTGCCTTCCTTTAACAGTAAGTCCCCTACATAAGAATGAGTTCTGTTCTGAGAGCACGTTTGTAAGTCTCATTTGTTAGTAAATCCAACAAAGTTAGCCTGGGTACCCAGCTCACACAGTCAGCTATATAGTGCTGTACTAGTATACCATACAGTGTAGCGCTGTATGCAGCCCTGCACTGTGCTAGTATGTTACTGTGCTGAATAGGCTTGTAAGACTTTTCACGCAAGTAATACATACAAGGCAGAAAGTAAAACACTTCAGTCTTAGAGTACCTTGAAAAGTACACCTGGAATACAGGGGCAGAAAGTAAAACATTTCAGTCTTATAGTAGAGTACCTTGAAAAGTACACCTGAAATACAAGGGCTGGCATGCCTCTTTGAAAGTGTGCAACTAGAAGGTTTGTGTGTCGAGGACTTACTGTATTCTGGGATCTTGAGAAAGGTAGTAAGTATAAGATTGGTGACCAGGTGGGTACAGAAGCCTAGTGTTCTGAGCTTGGGGTGAGGAATAGGGCCTTGCTGGTGGTGGTGCTAATATCCTCCCGGCCTCAAAGAGCTTTTGCCTTTGAGTGGACTGGTGCTAGCATCCTTGAGCACCAACTTATCTGGTGGTGGCCCTAGAGCAGGGGATTCTCTTAGGAGACTGTCTGGCACAGGCAGCCAAGTAAAACTGAGGTGAAAAATGTTATGCTAATACTTCAGAAGCATTTGGGAAAGAAAAAGGAAATAAAAGACATCTAAATTTGTAAAAGAAGTAAAATTCCTTACAGATGACGCCATTTTGTACATAGAAAATTCTAAGGAATTCATGCACGCCTGCACATACACAAACCCAGTAAAACTAATACATGAATTCAGGGTTGTGGGATACAAAGTCAATATAAAAATCAGTTGTTTCCCTTTACCCTGGCAATGAACAATGTGAAAATAAAATTCAGAAATAATTCTGTTTGTAATAGTATCAGAGAGAATAGGAATAAATTTAATGAAAGAAGTGCAAGACATATCCTGAAAACTACAAAGTATAGTTGAAAGACATTGAAGGCTTAAATAAATGGGATGGCATCCTATGTTTATGGATCAGAGACATAAATATTGTTAACAATACTCTTCAACTTCATATACAGATTCAGTGTAATCCCTATCAAAATCCTAGCTAGCTTTTTTATATAAATTGATAAGCTGATCCTGAAATTCACATGGAAATGCCAGGACCCAGAATAGCCAGATAAACATTGGAAAAGGACAAAGTTGGTGCATTCACACTTCTGGTTCAAAACTTATTATAAGGCTACAGTAATCAAAAGAGTGTGGTATAGACAAAAGAAGAGGCATATAAACCAGTGGAATGGAATGGCCTTATTTTATGGCCAATAGATTTTTGACAAGTGTGGCAAGAGAATTCAATAGGAAAGGTAGTCTTTTTGGAAAATGGTGCCAGGATAGCTGGATATCCACATGGAAAAGAATGCAGTTGGATCCCTACCTCACACTACATATAAAATTAGCTGAAAGTGCATCAACCTAAATCTAAGAGCTTAAACTATATCTTAGAAGTAAGCAGGGATGAATCTTTGTGGCCTTGGACTAGGCCATGGGTTCTTAGATACAACACCCAAAACATAAGCCCAAGGAAGAATAGATAAATTGGACCTCATCAATGGGGCACAAAACTTTTATGCTTCAGAGGGCACTATCAAGAAAGTGACAAAACAACTCAGAATGAAAGGAGATGCTTGGAAGCCATAATCTCGTGTCTAGAATATATCAAGAACTCTTACTTTTTATCAGTAAAATGCCAAATAACTCAGTTTAAAATAGGAGCAACATATTTGATAAACAAATGAGTAAACATATTTTTGTATCTTCTACAAAGAAAAGATATAAGTGGCTCATAAGCACATGAAAAGACTCCCAGTATCCCTGTTCATGAAGGAAATGCAAATCACCACCACCATGAAATAGCAGTGCACACCCACCAAGATGGCTCTAATCAGAGAGATAGGCAATGACAGGTGGAGCGAAATTAGAACTCTCCCCCATCACTTGTGAGAAGGCAACACGGTGCAGCCACTTTGGAAAATAGTTTGGCAGTTCCTCAAAAAGTTAAACATAGAATTACCATATGAGCCAGAAATGCTACTCCTGGTTTTTACTCAAGAGAAATGAAAGCATACATATACCTGAAAACTTGAATGTCAGTGTTTCTCGCACTGCGATTTATAAGAGGCAAAGATGGAAATAACCCAAATGTCTATCAGCTGACCAGTGGGTAAATAAATGTGGTATGCCTATACAATGGCATATTATTCAGCTATAAAATAAAACGAAGTACTAGCATATGCTTCAACATGGATGGACCTGGAAAACATAGTAAGTGAAAGAAACCTTGAGAAAAGTCACATGCTGCATGATTCCATTTATGTGAAATGTCAAGAATAGGCAAATCTGTGGAGACAAATACAGAATAGTGGTTTCCAGGGGCCAGGAACTGGGGTGAGTGGGGAGTGACTGCTAAGTTACAGGCTTTTTTGAGGGGTAGTGAAGATTTTCCGGAATTAGTGATGTATACATTTTGAAAATATGCTAAAAACTACTACATTAATGCTTAAAAAATATTTACCAACTGAATTCAGAGGCAACCAGCCTGAAGGATGAATTTCTTAGAATCTCTTACTTTTCAGAGCTTTTGCTTCCGTGTGACTCATCATTTCAGAAAAATGCATAGTTTTCTTAGTTTTCCTGTGAGAGATGGTGTTTCCAGTTTGACCAAAAGTACCAGTAGTGATAATACCTGGTGAACATGCTGTGAAATGTCTTTTCAGCCTTGAGGCACATGTGACCATGTCCAGGAAACACCTTTTGCTATTCAGCATAGGATGCTGTAGACCAGAGGTTTTCCAGCTGGGACTGGCCAGCTCATCGGCACACTGGCACTTTTTTTTTTTTTTTTTTGCACATGTATTTTTGGACTCACTGTGATACAAGAGCATTTCCTAAAGCCCCAGCTCTCCTCTCTCTACTTTCCTTTTCTCACTCTGTACTGCATTGTATACACACATACACGCACAAACACACTCGCACACAGTAGAATGAACTTTCAGGATCTTGATGTTCAGGGAGAAGAGAAGCATGTACTGAAATGCCAGTGTTCAGAGCCCCACCATTTAGCACAAGATCTTCAGTACTAACTGAAGACAGAGGACAGTGTCAACTGTGAGCCCAGAGGCGGTGCAGTGTTGCTGTGATAGGTGCCTAGTGTCAACACCAGCCAGTCCTGGCTGTTTGGGGAGCTAACTGGATGCTGATTTGGGGTCTCCGTGTCCACCTCAAAGACACCAGGGCAGCGTGGGTACAAATGCAGTGATGGCAGGGCCTGTTAGTATTTGAGCCTCTCTGCTCGCCAGCCGGAAATGCCCCAGTCTCTGCTGTCAACTAGGGAAGTTGCCATCCTAGCAGCCATCAGAGGCCACTGGGGATCAAGGAGACAGCAACTCAGTTGATTCTTCTGACCACAGGCATAACCTTGCCAAGAACCCTGGAGCTGCAAGGTTCTTGGGCATCAGAACCAGCTGGGACACTTTCCTCATTCTCTTGCAGTGAAAGCTCTGGTTGGAATCTTGTTTCTCATTATGGCACAGGATTCTGTTTTATAGCCGACCAGTGACGTTTGATTTCAGCAGCACCACTGGCTATGCACCTGTCCCCTCCCAATATTCCTGGAGAATATTTTCACAATTGACTGTTGTTTCCCCAACCCAAGCCTGGAAGAAGGCGATTAGGGGTCCAGAATTCTGCCTCAGACTGGGTTGTCTCCGTCTTCCTCCAGACCCAATGCCTGAGGTCTTCCAGCCATCTTTGCCTGCAGTTTCAGGACTGTTTACAAACCTAATGCGCCCAGTGGTACCTGGAGGTGCCAATAAATTGGAGCATGAAGATTTTCTTCTGGAATGTTTCATTGTTCTCACGTTGAAAAGTGAAATGCGAATGCTTGAAGACTCTGAGCCTTATTTCTTTATGTGCTGAAAAGAAATCTGCCACACTGTTTGGTCTTCTTGGGGGATGGCTCTACAGGATGTGACTGTTGGAGGCTGTCTTTTAAGAAGATCCTGGTTTCAAAATTCGTAACCTTTTGTGTTTAATTGCAGTGAAATGCCCCTAAGTGCAAAATGTGAATTCCTTGATTTTGTTCTACTTGGTGAATTTCTATGCTGTCTCCTCCTGTCTGCGCTAGTTGGTGAATGATGTACCCGACAATGAGCTGCCTGCTTCCGTAGTTGCTCTTTAAAAGGTACACTTAATAAATATATTTTTCCATTTATTGCTTTGCCCTCTTTCTTTCTTTTGAGAACAGTGGCCATATCTGGAGGCTTGCAGCCTTCAGTTCCCTTGCTGGGCTTCCCTTGAATCTGCATAATCTGTCTGATTGTGACACAGGTGTATCTGGGCTGTGGCAGGTGCCGGGGGGGCAGGGTGGGGGTCAGCAGGAGACCTGATCCCAATCTCTTGGTTCACAGCTTCTCTCATTTATCAGAGTTCTGTTGGAAGATGCTCTAAGACCCATACACAAACCTCTTGTATGATGTAGCCACACCCACCATCTGACTCTGGACATTACGGGAGTCTAGATTGTCCTCTTGAAGGAAGCTTAAGGCATATCTTCCTTCAAATGGGATATGGGAGCTACCTGCAGAATCACAAATGGGTTTGTGGTCATTCCTGGTCTCCACTACTAAATCACAACCTGTGTCTTAAACAGGAATACCTCATGAGCCAGATGTAGTGTATGAGAGTGGAATGCCACCCCCTTCTCTGGCCCATTCTCATCATACCCCTAGTACGCTGTTGTGACTGCTACTGTTCAGGTGGGGTCACAGAAGGAACGGCTCCCATCATAGTCTGGCCCTTAGAGAAGGAGAGTGAACTTGAAAAATTGGAGTCAGGTCAAGTTAGGTCACAGTAAATGCCAAGATGGTCAGAAGTCTCTGCATAACCCAAGACTCCAAGTCTGAAATGGTTTGCCCAACAACGTGAGAGATGTCTGAGGGGCAGGCCCTTTGAGGCGGGGGAAGGGGTGCTTGCTTTAAACCTTTCAGCAGGAGGAGCCCAGGCTCTAAGTCCACTTGAGAATGTGCAGGGCCCTTGAGCAGAGAGCAGTGGGCTGGAACCGCAGCATGAATGTGACTGGCTGTGCACCTTTTGACAAGTCTGGCCTCTGGACAGTGACTTTCTTGTTTGCCAAAAGTAAGGGATGATGATGAGTGTTTAAGAACAACATATACCGGTATCTGCAGCTTCTTTAAAAATGCAAAAGAAAGGGGAGATTGGCAGATGAAAGATGAGTAGGAACGTGTTGAAGGCGGAGCAGTAAAATGTGAATTCTAGAGCCTAGATGGTGGGTAGATAGTTGTTCACAGCAGACATTTTCAGCATTCCTCTGTGTTTGAAATTTTCATACTAAGATACTCGAAGAAACAAAAGCAGGTAAAAAGAGCTAAAATGGACTTTAGAGATCATTTTGTGGATGCTAAAGTTGAGACCAGCTAGGAGGAGAGGCAAGGATAGAATGGAGGCTGCTTCCGCCCTGCCTCCTCTGCAGGTGTGGCTCCTCCACCACATCACCCCCAGGTCCCTCGGGCTCATGGCCAGGTGCCAGTGAGGTGATACCTCTGAAAACATGAAAAGTACTTTGGAACCTGGATTTCATGAGACTTACAGGTGTTGCATGAAGGAAAAAAGGGGGTGGGGGGATCAAATAGGATTGGAGACTATTGGCCTAAATAGCTTTCTTTACTACAGGACTTGTCAGAGCCTTTAACATTCTAATGTCTATTGAAAATCTCTGAGAGAAATATAATACATTTTCCAAACAAATTTAAGTGTAAAAGCTGCTCCCTGCATTTTCCGAGGACTTAGTTCTAGATAACACACTTGGGGAAAGCATCCCTAAAGAATGAAAGATTTCTGGTTTTCTGATTTTTTTTTTTTCCTGCTGAGGCTAGGTGGGCAGGAGGTGGACCGTGCCTCTTCTATTGCCTTTTATTTGGTCCACATGTGAACAAATTGCACCGTATGCCCTCATCACATCCCTTGGGGCTGAGGGTGTACATGCCAGGAGGCGATGCCAGGGGCTCAGCATCTGAGCCAAAAGGGAGGTTTGAACCCAGGCCCTGCTTTCAGTGGTGCCCAGGGAGTGTCACCTGCCCCTTCCAGCCCAGGGGCCGTTTCCTTCTGTGAGTAACCCCTGGCTGGCCCAGGGGCAACAGAAGTCAATGGGGAATAATCTCCCCAGGAGCGCAGTGGGAGCAGACACCCAGCGAACAAGAATCCCAAGAGAAACCAAACTCTGGTTCTTGCATTTGGCTGAGAGACGGGTTAGCCAGCTTGACCCTTCTGCTTCTCAGGGCAGTGAAATATATTTTTGGAGATGATCAGGGCATGTGCCCACATAGTGGACAGATGGAAAACAGCGTTCTCCAGATGTAACCGAAACCCTTTATTGGAGCCACCCTCCTAATGCCAGCAGTCACTGGTGGTTTCCTGGGGCAGGGGTAGGGTGTCCCGGGTGGGAACTGTGGGCCGGTTTATGCTGTTACAGTACAAGTGAATGCAAGGATTTGCAGTAGCTGCCTCTTAGCAAATGATCTTCCTGGCGCCCAGTCACGGGGGCATCGTGGTACGGCAGGGGGCAGAGGGAAGCCCACTGTGCTTCCGTGGTGGACTGTCTTTTCTTTCTGGTTTTCCTACTCTGTGTCCTCCCATCTTGGGGGGCAGCAGTGGTCCCCGAGGAGAAAGAGCCACCAGCAGCCCCGCGAGCAGCAGGCTCCCCTGCCCCGCCGCCCCATCGCCCACCCGGCCTCACACTTCCTTCCGCAGCATCACCTTGATGTTGCTGCAGACCTGGCCCAGGGCGGCGAAGAGTGGGTTGCAGAAGGTGCGGATGCAGAGTGAGTAGATGTGGCTGATGCACTGGATCTCGATCAGGTAGCTCTTGATGCAGGGCACCACCGCCCAGATGTGGCAGAAGGAGATGCAGGCGAACAGGAAGCCCCAGAGCAGGGCCAGTGGGACGCCCAGCAGTGTGGACAGCAGGCGGTAGCACCAGTACTTGGAGACCGTGAAGGTGGTGTAGCTCACCTTCCACACGCCGTCAAAGCTGTAGGTGCCCACGGGCTCCGCGATCACGTCTTCAAAATCCACCTGCAGGGGCAGGACGGGGAATCCTCAAGTCACAGCATCACCGGTTTCTTAAGGGTCAGAACCCCCTGAGTGGCCTGTTAAAGCTAGTGCCTGGGCCACGCCCACGGGACTTCAGACCCCTGTGAGTCCATGTGGGGCCTGAGACTCTGCATTTCTGACCAGCTCTCAGGTGATGGCTGGTGTTGCCCTAGAGTTGTGAGGCATAAGAGCTGGTCCAGTCCTCTGATTTATGGGGGGAGAAGAGGCTCTGAGGAGTTGACTGATTTAATCTGTAAGTTACAGGCTGGCCAGGAGACTCTGAAATTCTATTATTTTATGATCCTAGGGAATTGGAATGGCAGTAATCCTGAAAAGATTTACTGGGTGCCTGCTGATAGGATGACAAACAGGTGAAGGTTCCTGCCCTTCTGGACTTTACAGCCACAAAGAGAACAAGGCCTGTTCTCCGGTAAGGGAAGGATAGGGGCCATGTGCACCCATAGGGTGACACTTAACTCAGCCTGGGGGTAAAGCTTCCTGGAGGAGGCCTTATCTAGCTAAGCTGATTCCTGGTGGTAGCCAGGTGGTGGGTGGAGGTGTGGGCTGGAAAAGTGTTTGGGGCACCAACTGCTGGGACCTAGTGGGATAGATAGTGCTCTCTCAGGGAATTACAGGCCTTCTGGAAGGCCGAGCACAGGCCCACAATGGCAAAAGGGAGGCCGGAGAGGCTAGATGGGGCAGGTATTGTGCAGAGAGCAGCCTCTGAGTGAGGGCTTTTGCACAGGGAGTGGCTTGGCTGGACTGCAGCTTTTTTTCAGTTGAGGTATAATTGACACATTACGTTAGTTTTAGGTGTTCAACATAGTGATTTGATTTTTATATTTCAGGAAATGATCACCACACTGAGTGTAGTTAACATCTCTGTGTACCTGTGATCAGAACTTGTATGACTTACTCTCAGCAGGTTTTACATGTACAATACAATATTATTCACCATGCATTGTAGTCGCCATGCTGTACCATACAGCCTTAGGACTCATTCATCTTATAACTGGAAGTTGGTACCTTTTGACCCCCTTCACCCATTTCACCTCCTCCCTCCTGCCTCTGGAAACCACTAGTCTGCTCTCTGCATCTCTGGTCTGAGTTTTGAGTTGCTCATCCTGGCTGACATGACTGGGGTGGTTGTTGGGGTGGGAGTGAGGATGCCTCAGGGAGAGGCCAGCTGGGAGGCGTCGCTGGGTCCAGCCTTGTCTGGGGTGATGGAGGCGGCTAGAGGAGGTGCACTGGTCTGAGCTGTTTCAGGATCTGGCTGGTGGTGAGGTGAGGACTGTGTTGTCCTGGCTGGTGGAGGCGTCTGGTATCTGAGTGCTGTACCTCGGGAGTGCAGCACTGTTCTCTCTGCCCTGGTCCTGAGCTGCCTCAGACTTGCCTCTCATGCTGCCTGCTTGGGCCTTTCTTTTTCTTTTTTAAAATCTTTTTGGCTGTACTGCATGGCATTTGGGCTCTTACTTCCCTGATCAGGAATCAAACCTGCACCCCCTGCATTGGAGGTGTGGAGTCTTAACCACTGGCTCACCAGGGAAGTCTCCTCCCTGTCCCTCCCTTGCAGCTGGAAAGAAGGTGGATACTCAAGAAAATCCTGCTCACACATCCCACTGAAATGGTGACTGAGGCCCCATTTGGTAAGCGGAAAAAAATAAAGATTGCTTTCAGCCAAGTCACTTCACTAACCTTTTGTGAGTCCCTACTATGCCTTAAGCATCATCATGCTGCTTTCTCATATGTGATGTCATTTAGTAGCACTGAGCGTTAGCTGTCTTGCCTATAAAATGAGAGGCAGTGTATTCCTGGGCTGCTTTAACAGCAGTTGGTTGAATAAATGCACAAATGAATCAGACTCACTGGAGGGTGGGGAGTTGGGCCAGTGAGCTCAAACCCCAGTCTCCCATGCAGACCCTTTTCCCACTTTTGAGGGGGAAGGAGATCTTCTCTATGAATAAAGTTTTTATTAAAACTACTTTTCCTTATAACATAGGCACCTTGCAGAAAATTAAGGGAGTAGGAAAAACAAGACACTTGCATCTCCAGTTTGCATTTCTCTACTAGTAATACTAAAATTATTATTGCTTTGATGCTTTTCTTTCCAGTGTAAATGTTCTGAGGGGTAGGGAGTGGACATGACCATTTTGTATGTCCATTGTTGAGTCCTGTTTTTCTCACGTGGCTGGATTCTGAGCTCCTGGGCCAGGCCTCAGGTCCCTGGGTCCCCCTGGAGAGAGCCGAGTATGCAGCCCGACACTTGGGGTGATTTGTTGATGGGGAGCAAAATTCACAGGAAGCGATTTCAGGCTGCAGGTGATGTGCACAAGTTGACCTGGGGAGTCAGAGGGCCTTCTAGGACCCACTTGTGAATCTTAGCCTCCAGCCTTCTCTTCCTGGGGCTTGGTGGAGATCACTGAACCTCTCACGCGGCCAGCCCTCCGGATGGACGGGAACGGCTGGAAGGAAGACTGAGAATACGGTCCTCATCTCCTCCAAAAGAGAACACTGATTCCTGGAGGGCTTCTAGGAGCTGGTAGCTAGTGGGAGATGTGGGGTTAGACATGCAGGAGTCTCCAGTCTCTAGATCTAGTGCTGGGTCTTTGGACAAGAAGGCCCAAGTTGGTTGGGGAATGTCCCATGTATTTGGAGAGTGAATAGAAATAACTGGTATCTTTCCACATCCGGTTTATATGGGCAGAAATCCAGAGTTGCTGTTTCTTAGGGGAGTTGAGATCCAAGAAGCTGAGGAGTATAGGCCCCAGGGGACCATTCCAGCTTTGTCCTGGGTACACACACTAAAATTGTGGAGTTTCAGCCAAATCCCCAAGGCCTGGATCCTGCCAGCTGAGGGATTCTGACCTCCACAGCCAGCCCCTTCCATATCATGGTCATGCCCACCTGTGCCTGATGCCTCCTAGCGCCTGGGCTGGGCTCTGGATCCTGCTGCAGTCCTAGGAACGAGCATCCGAGGGAGGCCTTTGGGTGGACGTGGTCTCCCTGCCTTCCTCCTCTGTCCTGTTCAGTGCCTGGGGCCTCTCCTTCCCTTCCTGTGACTATTCCTTGGGATCGTGGACTCTGACTCACAGATGACCCCACCCTGCCTCGTCCCCTTCAAGCTGAGTGACAGGTGCATCTAGGCATCCTGATTCGACTCTGAGCTCTTCACACAGCCCCAGCCAGGGTCAGACCCTGAGGCAGATACTGGCTGTCAGGGAGGGAGACTGTTCCCTCTGAGATCTGGTCCTAGTCGGCCAGAGAGACCTGCCCCAGGCCAGGGCCCCTGGCCCCTTCTTTGCAGCCACCCACTCTACTCCAAGCAGTCAGCAATTCCCCTGCCCCTCGGTAGCCCAGCCTGCGTTGTTCATGTATTTCAGCATATTCCTGCATTCAGCAACGATTGATTATTTGTGTCTGGCCTCTGAGGGTGGAAGGGGCCCTGACCAACTCATACTGTTGAGGTTTGCATCCAGCTGTGTCTCTTACTGGCTCTGTGACCTTCAACAAGCATCTCAGCTTTCCTATGCCTCATTTTCCTAGATGGATCTCATTAGGTTTATCAGACCATTGAATAAGTTAAGACATGTAAATACTCAGCATATTGCCTGGTATAGGATCCTCATCACTAAGTAACTGTTAGCTGCTAGTGGCTTTTAGAGTGCTTTTTTCAACAGGAGCTAGGTTCCCAAAGGTGGATTTGCACAGTTGCTGATCTGATGAGTGACTTTGGCAATAACTTAACCTCTTTGAGCTTCACTTTCTGATCTGTAAAATGGGTTTGCTGTTTTTTACAACCTTGTTATGAAGAACAGACATAATTTCTTTTCCATCTGTCTCCTACCATTTGTTCATCTGCCCATTCATCTATTCTTATCTAGTCTCCGTTCAGCCTGCCATCCATGGGTCCATCAGTCCACCCATATGCATCCATCCATTCATATCCATCTACCTGTCATCTATCTGTCTTCTCATCCGTCTTTCCATCCTCATCCACCCATTCATACCTATCCATCCATTCAGCCAAACAAATACTTATTCAATACCTACTTTGTGCTAGACACAAAATGGTTCTGACCCTGGCTGGGGCTGTGTGAAGAGCTCAGAGTCAAATCAGGATGCCTAGATTCACCTGTCGCTCAGCTTGAAGGGGAGGAGGCAGGGCGGGGTCATCTGTGAGTTGGGGTACATAATCCTAAGGAAGAGTCACAGGATTGTGCTAGGCACATCCTCTTGGGCAATGCTTAGTATAGTACATGGCGCACGGTAGGTACCCAGTGACATAATCATTTGTTCAGCTGCTCTAAAGTTCCTGTGAAAATTTATCTCAGAAAATTTCTTGGTACCCCAGATCATAAGTGCAATGATTCTCCAGCCTACCTGGTCATAAATGAGAGTGTGCACATGTCTGTAAGGTGGATGGATTCCTCTTTTCCCTCCTTCTCTGCTTATGGTAATAATCCTACCACCAAGAACTTCTCTATGATGTCTTTTAATGATCATCCTTGTTTTTTTTTTTTTTTTTTTTTTTGCAGAAGGCAGAAGCTGTTGTTACTGAAATTTGAGTTCTTTTTAGAAATCGCCTTCTGGCACTGTGCCCAGGGCACCCGCTCTGTTGTCTGTGAGCCTGAAATCATGCTCCCAGAGAGACAGGCCACCCTGGGAGGAGGCAGCCATTCCCTTTACCAGAGCTGAGACCGCTCTGATCACCATACTACTTTGGGGAGATATTTATAAAGCCCAGCTCAGGCAGCTCTAGGCAGACGTGCCAGTGTATCAGAAGCACACAGTGACTTCATTTCTTAATTCGTTTCCGGAAGTGGAGGGGAGATGGCTTTTTCTGGAAGGGTGAGGTGGGGGCTAAGTCCATGGGCAGAGCTGGAGGGCTGGGTGTGCAGCTGGAGGAGGGGCTGGGACGGAGAGAAAGTGGCGGCTCGTTTAGCTGGTGTCCCCTTCTCTGGCGTATTTATTTTTGGAGCAGCAAGAGAGCTAGTTGATTCATTGGACTTGGGCAGCGGGGCTCCTGCCATCTCCAGGAGGGCAGGGAAGGTGCAGGGGAGCTGGGCTGGGCGCTGCCCAGGGATGCGAGGGAGGCCAGCAGCCATCCCCCAGCACCCCCCCCCCGCCAATTCAAAAATGCCTCCCCTCATTCCTGTGTGACTCAGTCTTTGCGCATGCAGGGCCCTGCAGGATTCAGACAGGCTCTCCGTGGGTGGGGGAAATGGCTCTAGGCAGGGGGATGGCCACTGGGTCGGGTCTCTACTTGGCCACTGAGTTACTGTGTGATTTGGGGTCTGGGGCTTTCCCTCTCTGGGCCCACCTTTTTTGTTTGATTTTTTGTTTGTGGGTTTTGACACTACCAAGAGGATTGGGCCAACATCCTTAGTGACACGGAATTAGTTTTGAAGTCAAGATCCGAAGGAGTGCCTATGCTTCGTGGGATCTTGGTCTTGTCACCTACTATCTAGCTGCTCAAAGGGTGGTCCATGATCAGTGTGCTCCTCCCAACAAGGTAAGTCCACAAGTTGAGAGCAGGCATTTTAGAAATAGTTATTTCAGCTAGTAATTGTGTGTCTGTTAATTCTAATAATAATAATTGGATTTTATATCGTTAATACCTCTTTTTCACTGCATCTCTCTAGTAGTTAATTTTGATTGACTTTTGCACACTACTGGTGGACAACAGATTGGAATAATAACAATAAGGCTGGCCCTTCACCCAGATAGCCCGAGCAGCACTGACCTCTGAAGCAGGAAGCTAAGACACGGTGATAGCTACAGAGTAGCTGGAAAATGGCAAAGCTTTGCTTCCTGTGTTATAATTGATAATAACAGCAGTAGAATTCTGTACCATCTGGGATGACCATAGTAGGGCCAAAATTTGGCCCTTGTAGGTGTCAATTTGGCCCATTTGTCTTATATCTAGTATTCCACCTGGCCTATAAGGGACAAGCAGGGGTGGAACCCACATCAAACTTTAGACCTCAGTTTCTCCTGCCATCTCCTTGACTAGGGTCATTGCAGGACCTGGTTCCTTAGCCAGAGGTGAGGCAAGGATGGAGCACAGGCCGGTTCTGGGAGTAGGAGGAGGGGGCCAAGTACTAGTGGGAGTTTGGGGTCCAGATCATCCTACAGAGGGGCCTGGGGCACCTGGCCTGAAGCTAAGGACACAGATGAAGGAGCTATGAAGAGACTCAGATAACAGAGGGCATCAGGGAGGAGAGAAGGGTCCCATCAGAGGAGTCATCAGATCTTCGTGAGCCCTGCCCTTGCCCATCTCTTGCCATCCTCTCCCTGGCCCCCTTAGTTTCTGCCTTTGTGAAGGTTGGTGTGGTGGACTGCAGGGTAGTAGGAATTGCCTTGGGTTGACTTCTAGGCTTGGCTGTGCACCAGCTTCTCGAGGGATGTTAGCTAGTCCCCAGAGATGACCCCCAACTAGTGATGCCCGTCAGGGCTTCTGTCTGGGCGCAGTCTCAGGCTGGGCTCACCTTGTGACCTGCTCCACCAGCAGGATGTGGCAGAGGAGAAGCTGCCACTGAGCCCTGCAGAGCTGCCCAGTCAAGTGCAGTCAATGCACAGAACTGAGGCTCGGAGGGCTGTTGCTTTAAGCAGTCGAGTTTTAGGACGGTTTGTCACACTACTGATACCGTGCATCTTTAAGGAAAACTGGTGACGACTCAGGACTCTAGGTGTGTCTTCTGTTAGACAAAGAGGACTCGCCAGCTCTTGAAAGTACAAAACAGTGACTAGTGGCAGGGCCTGGAAATCTGCATTTTAACAAGTGCCCCCGAGCAAGTGGACCACATTTTTAAAAATTCTAGTTCATAACACAGGAGTCCCCATAACACGAAGTTACAAATACCTCAGTGTGAGTTAGTCCAGTGTAGCGCTTCTTAGAGGTACTTGCCAGGGGGCAAGATGAAAAGTTTTCAAATGAAGGAGTTGCCAGTGTGGAGTGCCTGGCAGATTATGGGCTTTCCTAATTCAGCATCATCCTGCCCCCTCTGCCTTCTCTCCCGTAAATGCAGGCGTTTCTAATCCTGCTGCTCTCCTGCGGACAGTGTTGCAAAGAGGTTTCACCTGTGTGCCAGCTCGGCCAAGCCTATGGTCCATGGCTTCCTGGAAACGTGCTGTGATCCATTAGTGATGTCTGCCGTGGATATAGGCTGGGGAGTGGCAGTGCCCAGTCCTCACCTTTGCTGATGCTGCCCAACATCCTGCTCCATGTTGTGGCCTTTGCTTGTTTCAGTCCCTCTTCTTGGAAAGCCTGATGGCCCCTTTCCACGTTTTCCATTTTCCTCATTATTTATGCAGCTTGGATACCACCTCTCCATGAAGCTGGCTCTTGATTTTCCAAGTGCCTTCCTCTCGCAACCTCCTGTGACCCTTCAACTGATGACTGAGTTATGGTGTTTACCACCTCCTCCTGAACATTCTCTTTAATGTAGCCTCATCTTCTCTGTTGGGTTGGATTCTTCTCAAGAGGAAGCACCAGCTCAGTCACATCTTCATGCAATAGGGTGTCCAGGTGGGTCCACAGTGAACGCAGATTTTGGAGAACTGGGGGGAAGAGGGAGCTGTTGGGTTCTCTAGGTACTTCTTAGTTTGAGCTCAGCGGCAGAAGGTGGTGTTTGTGTGTTTTACTGGAGGAGGAAGGCATGTGTGGCAGATATGGGTTGGAGGTGGGAACTGGTATGATGGGCTGGGATCAGGTCTGTTTGAAGGGTTTTCAGAGAGTGGCTGAAAACAGAAACCAAATGACCTGCCTGACACAGGGGTGAGATGTCCTGCTGAGTTCTCAATGAGACAGTCCTGAGACCCCTCTCAGATAACAGGCAGACTGTGGGGGTGGAGCTGGGGTCCTGCAGCAATGCATGGGGGAGGGGCTGGAGGCTTTGCAGTTTGGGTCTGAAGGGAACAATGTCCTAGCTGGCCAGCTGGAGCACTGGGGACCACTGGCCCTCATTTCCTGCCCCAGAGCCTGGCACAGGGCTCACAGACAGTGGGTCTGACTTGCTCATCACCATCTCAGCAACAGCCCAGTGCCTGGCACAGAGCAAGCAGTGGTTGGTGGCATTGATGTTCTGTGAATGGTGGTGGTGGTGGTGGTGGGGGGCGCCAAAGGCAATGGGGCGGCCTCCCCTCTGCCCAGGCCCACCCCAGAGCACAGAGACTACAGTCAAGTCTGCTGGGCTGTGCAGGGCTCTCCCTTCGCCCTTGGCACTCATTTCCATCTTGGGTTCAAGGGCAACACCAGGCCTTGTTCAGTGCAGTTCAGTGCAGTTCAGTCAAGTTTTGACTCTGGAAATCCAAAGGGAGCACCTCCTTCTGAGGGTCAAATCCATGGACCCAGTGAGTACATCTCCTGTTCTCCACTGTTGGCTTTACTATGTGAACTCAGCAGCACCAGTAAGGGAATGGGTCTCTCTTCTTTCCACTCGGGGCTTCAGACAGTAAATAATTTGCCTGTAATGCAGGAGACCCAGGTTCGATCCCTGGGTCTGGAAGTTACCCTGGAGAAGGAAATGGCAACCCACTCCAGTATTCTTGCCTGGAGAATTCCATGGGCAGATGAGCCTGTTGGGCTATACAGTCCATAGGGTTGCAAAGAGCTGGACTCGACTGAGCAACTTTCACTTTTTTCCACTTGGCCTCTGTCTACACTAGGGACTGAGGCCCAGAGAGGGAAAGGGATTTGCCCAGGGTCACATAGCAAGTTAGTGTCAGGATGGGGCCAGGCTTGGGTCTCCGTAGCCCATTTTATTCTGGCGTCTTACTTGCCTTCCTTGCCCACGGGCAGCTCCAGCCTTCTTCTTGGCCTCGCCTTGTTTCTCTTTCTCTCCAAGTCTGTTCCCCTCACCCCTGTCCTTTGCCCGGTTGATGAAAGTTCGTCCAGGTGACCCGAAAGCCAGTCTGTCCAGGTAGACCCCTCTCTTCTAGCCACATTCTTCCCCATTTCTTCGTTTCCTTTATTGTTTCACAGCCCATTACACCAACCTGAAGTCTCCTTGTATCTTTCTGTGGTATTTAAGCTGATTCTGGTTTATAATCCCTATTCTAAATTTCAAAACATTTTCATCTCTGACTCATTAAAAAGGAAGGAAAAAGTCAAATAAATTCCCAGACCAGCTTATCCTCAGTATACTTCCCTTGTGGCTCAGCTGGTAAAGAATCCACCCGCAATGTGGGAGACCTGGGTTCGATCCCTGGGTTGGGAAGATCCCCTGGAGAAGGGAAAGGCTACCCACTCCAGTATTCTGGCCTGGAGAATTCCATGGTCTGTATAGTCCATGGGGTCATAGAGAGTCGGACACGACCGAGCAACTTTCATTTCACTCCCAATAGGAATGTTTGTGGGCCTTTTGCTTCACCTTGGAGGGATGGTTTTCTATGGCTCAGTGCCTCCAGTGAGGATAGCTTCTAGCCCCCAAGAGGCAACATCAGCAACTGCACCAGTGTAGCCACTCTCATCCCTCCCTTGAATTACAGTCTGGGCTGGGAGCCGGCTCGCTCCTGGCTCACTGGGACCCTTGAGCCTCTCTCCACTTGTCACCTGCTGCAGGAATCCTTCAGAAACTGCCTTCTCCCTTGGGATCCTCTTCTCCATCCCAGCAGCTGGCAAGGGACCACCAGAGCAGAACCCGGGCATCCGTGCTGGCCCTGGCTTAGTTCTTTGGCCCTCCAGGCTCCTATCAGCTCACATTTGCACACCCTTGTTTTGCGCCAGGGACTCTGTTAGATACTTTCAAATCCCTTATCTCATGTAATCCTCATGGTCTATTTCTATTGCACATTGCTGCTCTGAGATCCATTTACCCCGTGGGGATGGGGGTGGGTAAATTATGAACATTTTACAGAGGGTCTGGTGTCATTGTTTTTAGATAGAACAGTCTGGATTTGAAACCAGATCTGTTAGTGTCAAGTCTGGGACCATTCCCTCTAGATCACACTGCCCAAACCATGCCAAGTACTACTTAATGTTTTTATAGTGCTTTTCAGTTTGGAAAACTCATTCCCTAATTTTGCTGAACTTTCCAAGCTGTGTCATGATTATACTATCTCCACCATAAATGATGCTTATAAATACAATAATCGCATAATATAAACTGTTACAGAGAAATGTCCTGAGTGAATGGGGTCACAGAGGAAGGAGCTCCTGATTTCCTGGGGCAGTCGGGGAAGGCTTCCTGGAGGAGGTGATGTTTAAATCAGGTCTCAATGGCTGAGTGGGGCCTACACCATGTGGAGAAGAGGAAGCAGGCACTCCTGGCAAAGATACAGGAGCATGTTCTGGTTCCTGTGACTGGCTCCTGACATGGGGGCTGGAGGTAGAAGAGGAAGGTGGGGGCCAGATTATTCTGGGGTTCAGAAGCCATGGGAAAAAGTTAGACTCAGCCAGCGTGGGAGGTATCCTGCTGAAGGTGACAATGCAGGGCGGTGCTTAGAACAAGCCCTTAACCGTGCTGTCTAACCCAGTAGCATTGAGCTATGTTGAGCATTTGACCTATGGTGAGTGCAACTGAACAATTCTACATCATGTTTAATTTTACTTAAAATGTAAAAATCGATAGTCAATCCTGTGACTGGGAAACTTGTAAGAATGTTTGGAACAGTTTGGGCTTGTGAATCAATTTTCAGCTCTACAATTTTTGAAATCTAGACACAATGAAAAATATTGTGAAAATTAACTTCACCTGTTTGTTTTTCCTTTTTAAACTCATGACTGCTAGAAAATTTAAAGTGACATACAGTAATTGTATAATGGGTCACATGACGTTTCTACTGGACGGGGCTGGTCTGTGTTTCTGATGTATTCAGAGGACCCTGGAGGCCCCTTCACGTGCCCTTTTAAAGGCCTTTCCAGTGACTCTGATGCTTGTGGTTGGGCACCCTGCTCCCAGGAATTCTGCTATAGTAAGATGCCTGTGGCTATCGGGTGGAGGTTGGACTGAGGTGTGGGCCTGGAGGCAGCCAGGCTGCTGGTGGTATGTGGGCAAGGAAGGAGGCCTGACTTAGGCACAGCCATGGGGGAGACTCTCTGAAGGGAGGGTAACCCTCATCTGAGATCCCTTTTCAAGGGCCCTGGTGCCCTCTGAGGGCCTCTGCCCTGGCCACTGGACACTGGCGTCAGGCTGGGAGCAGGCATGAGTCCTGGCCACAGCCCCCAGCCTGCGGCAGTGGGTGTTCGGTGGTGCCCTGGGGAAGCTGGGCCCCCTGTGAGGGGCCAGGAGCCCTGCTGGAATCTGCCTTCTGGGGATTAATCCCAGGCCCAATGTGGAGACCGCAGAATGCCCCTGGCACAGAAAGGGCCCAACTTGGCCACCTTGTCTGCTCCCGGCAAAGGGCCAGGAACAGATGGGAAGAGCACAGAGTTGTAAGGAGCTTCCTTTGCCTCTCCTGCCCCAGTGGATGGTCCTGTATGTGTGACTGATTCTTTGCTCTTGTTTACACTAAAGGTTCTCTGAGGGTACAAGCTGGTTTCGGAACGGGCATTTGGAGAAGCCAGGGAGGAACAGGGAAGCCGATGGTGCTGGAACAGAGCCCACTCCTGCCTAGCACCCAAACCCACACCCTCAGGCAGGCGGCACCAGGGCAGGCCCGCAAGCCTACCTTCACTATGTCCTCGTTGATGTTCTTAGGGTCCCGGTTCACCAGATCGATCTCCTTGAAGTGAATGTCCTTGACGATCTGGGCCTCCAGGTCTGTGCGCTCCTCGGCCATCATCGTGGAGCCGGGGGACCTGCAGGAGGAGATGGGAGCCGTGTGGCTGGCGGTGCTGAAAAGACCTGGGGCACAGACACCAGTGTCCCCAGACTTGTGCCCCTGCTGGCTAAATAGGCCCCACCCAGCATGCCGGCTGACAGCTGTCCTGCATAACTTCAGCCTGCCGCTGGCTGAAGCCTCCAGTGGCAAGCCTCCAAGCTAAAATTAAGACTGGAGCCCTGCTGGAAGACCCAGCACTCCTTAAAGGGGGCTGCGTGGGAGCTGGGCCTCACGAGTGACTCAGGGGCCTGGCATCCCCTGATGCCACTGCAGTCAGCGGCTGCTGTGCAGCCCTGGTACTTGTATTTTTGCCCCCAGCTTGGCTTCTTGCTGGCTGCGTGAGCTTGGGCACAACTTGCCCCTCTGGGCACCACATCCCCACTTGTAAAATGAGTCCATAATAGTACCAATCGGGGCTCTGCTTAGCCTTGTGGAGACGAGATAAGCTTGTGGGGGGAAGGGCTTTAGAATGAAATTAGTCTCTGGTGGGGATTCTCGTTGGAACAGTTGGCACCTGCCCTATGGTTTGGTGGCCCAAAGCAGGGCTGAGGTTTTCCCACCTCTGGGGTTTCCCCTGGATGGGGGTTGATGGACTGCAGCGTGGATTGGGGCTTAGGGAGGGTAAGATGGGAAGGAGACCACTCATGGGGTTGTCCACCCTCCTTTGCCTTTTGATACCATATGGAAGGGACGTGGAGTCCATATTTACCCTGCCCTTTGCCCTGTCCCCAGGAACAGCTTCAGGATATCCATGGACCCCAAGCACAGCATGAGCATCAGGCAAGCACCTCTTTTAGGTGTCTGGTTAGTTTCCCTGCATCCTTCTTCAGCCCAGCCATCAAGGATGAAGACTCTGAGTCCTCAGGTGGCAGGGTCTGTGCATTCATTTATCACTCACCAACTCATCTCAAATTTTCCAAGAGCTAGGATAAACAGACCAGTAAGGCTCTGTCCCTGTCTTCTCGGGAGCCCACAGCCTAAGGCGACAGACTGATCAGAAAAATAAGTAATTGTAATAATGTGTGGCAAATACTGCAGATTTGAGTTATTTACAAAGAACTTGTCTTAGAAGCCCATGGGATGCAATGGCTTACTCTGTGGACATCAGGGAAGACTTTCTGGAGTAAGTGGCTTTAGCCACTTAAGGTGTTTATCACACAGAACATTTCAGGTAGAGAAGCTGTATCAGAGGACTATTGCAAGCCAGAATGCTGAGAATTGTGTGGTGGCTTGAGCACATGTTGTCTGAGGGGTGAGGGAGGGGATAAATCTTAATTCTGGCCTGGGTGTGAAGAATCTCAAATGTCATACTGAAGAGTATAAATTTGTCTAGAAGTGCTGGGAAGCCAGTGAAGACTTCATAGCAGCAGAAAGTCTTTAACAGATTCACATATAAGGAAGATTCGATTGGAGCTGGGTGAGGTTTGAAGTAGGAAGACTAACCTAAACGCTGGTGGTGACAAAAGATTCTTACCAATAACTGTTCAGTTCAGTCGCTCAGTCGTGTCCGACTCTTTGCGACCCCATGAATCGCAGCACGCCAGGCCTCCCTGTCCATCAGCAACTCCTGGAGTTTACCCAAACTCATGTCCATCAAGTCAGTGATGCCATCCAGCCATCTCATCCTCTGTCGTCCCCTTCTCCTCCTGCCCCCAGTCCCTCCCAGCATCAGGGTCTTTTCCAATGAGTCAACTGTTTGCATGAGATGGCCAAAGTATTGGAGTTTCAGCTTTAGCTTCAGTCCTTTCAATGAACACCCAGGACTGATCTCATTTAGGATGGACTGGTTGGATCTCCTTGCTGTCCAAGGGACTCTCAAGAGTCTTCTCCAACACCACAGTTCAAAAGCGTCAATTCTTCGACACTCAGCTTTCTTCACAGTCCAACTCTCACATCCATACATGACCACTGGAAAACCCATAGCCTTGACTAGACGGACCTTTGTTGGCAAAGTAATGTCTCTGCTTTTGAATGTGCTATCTAGGTTGGTCATAACTTTCCTTCCAAGGAGTAAGTGTCTTTTAATTTCATGGCTGCAGTCACCATCTGCAGTGATTTTGGAGCTCAAAAAAATAAAGTCTGACACTATTTCCACTGTTTCCCTATCTATTTCCCGTGAAGTGATGGGACCCCATGCCATGATCTTAGTTTTCTGAATGTTGAGCTTAAAGCCAACATTTTCACTCTCCTCTTTCACTTTCACCTAGAGGCTTTTTAGTTCCTCTTCACTTTCTGCCGTAAGTGTCATCTGCATATCTGAGGTTATTGATATTTCTCCCAGCAATCTTGATTCCAGCTTGTGCTTCTTCCAGCCCAGCATTTCTCATGATGTACTCTGCATAAAAGTTAAATAAGCAGGGTGACAATACACAGCCTTGACGTACTCCTTTTCCTATTTGGAACCAGTCTGTTGTTCCATGTCCAGTTTGAACTATTGCTTCCTGACCTGCATATAGGTTTCTCAAGAGACAGGTCAGGTGGTCTGGTATTCCCATCTCTTTCAGAATTTTCCACAGTTTATTGTGATCCACACAGTCAAAGGCTTTGATATAGTCAATAAAGCAGAAATAGATGTTTTCTGGAACTCTCTTGCTTTTTCGATGATCCAGCGGATGTTGGCAATTTGATCTCTGGTTCCTCTGCCTTTTCTAAAACCAGCTTGAACATCTGGAAGTTCACGGTTCACGTATTGCTGAAGCCTGGCTTGGAGAATTTTGAGCATTACTTTACTAGCGTGTGAGGTCAAGGTCAGGAGGGGCAACTCAGTAACTGTACTTGGATAAAAATAGTAAAGATACAAAATAATGCGTCCAAGATAGGGGCTTTTTAAAATCTTTTGCTTAATACAGATAGATACTTTGGAACTACTGTGGTGGCTCCATAATGTTACCAGGCACCAGCCTTCCATCTTTCTGTTCTGTTCTCAAAGCTATCTCGTAGGCACAAGAAGGATGCTATCCTTCCAGCCATCACGTCTAAGTCTAGACAAGAAGAATGAGGAAAGGGCAGGCTAGGAAAATGCATCTGTCAGCCAAGCCAACTTCATTAGAAAACTTTCCAGGAGGTCCTTCATGACAACTGTTTATTTCTTACTAACCATCTGTCTTGGCAAATGACACCAGGAAGTGTAGATATTTAGTTGAGAACAGTTTCGGCCTACACAGTATTACTAGCAAAAATTGTTAGCAACTAGAAAATTCTGTCCTGAAATCTCTTAGGAATTACTTTTTTTTTTTCATCCCCCTGCCTGGGACCAGGTCCTAGGGATATATACACCTCCTCCTGCACAGAAATTAGGCCACAGGTTATTGCTGCTTGTGTTCGTGTGGGCTGTGGCAGGAATCTGAGCCTGAGCTTGAGGTTTGCCCACTGCAGGACCAGATATATCTGGTAAAAAGCTGGGGCAGCTGTATGGTCAGAAGGGATGGAGGAGCCACCTGAAGGAGACCCATCCTAAAGAAGTGATGATAAAAGATAATAGTAAGGATTATAGAGATTGTATTTGTCTTTCTTTTTTTTTTAAGAGATTGTATTTTCCAAAGGTGGCCTCATCTATGCTCTTACAGTGGTGCTGACACTCCTTCCAGCAAGACTGACTCACAGAGTCTTGCAGCACTGATTCTCCGTGACTTTGGGGCCAGGCTGTAAGAAGGATACAGCTTCCAGGGTCTCTCCTCCCCAGACTCTTGTCCTTGGAAGTTGGATGCCACACTGTGAGGAAGCCCAAGCTAGCTCATGGGGAGAGATCACAGGCAAAGGAACCAGGGCTCCCAGCCATCAGCCAGCATCGACTGTTAGATGTGTGAGTGAAGGCTGGATAACTCTGGTTCCTAGATTTCAAATCACCCTTAACCCTTCATACCTTCCAGCTGGAGCCCAGACTGCTGCTCTCTCTGTGTGCTGAATGTCTAAACCACAGAGTCCACGAGCAGAAGACTTCCTGGGTCACTCAATTTGGGGGTAGCTTGTCTCACAGTCACAGCAGCTGGAACACCGAGTGATAACAGTAGAGACAGCAAGTGCTGCCAGCGGAGGTTCCCTGTGTGCTGGTGCCAGGCCAAGGCACCCTGGGTTTGTGGAAGTTGGCTCGTTGGTCATGGAAAGGGGTCACTGCCTTGAGCCAGTGATCAGCGGTAAGGGCCGAGGTAGCGGGGGCTGCAGCAAGGTTTGGATTTCAGAGGAAGCAGGGGCTACGGGCTGAGGCGCCCAGGAAACGCTTTCTGCAGGGGGTGTCTGGCTCTTCAACAGAGGGTGATTGGAATCAGACGCAGACTGGAGAGAGGCAGATGTCAGGGACAGAGATCTGTCCCTCGTTTCACGATGGCAGTCCCGTTTCCAGACACGCTGTAGTGGAAAGGACACTTAGTCTTTTCTCAGCGCCAGCGCTAACCAGCTCCTTGATCTTGGCTCAGCTCCCTGTCTCCTCTGTGCTGAGTTCTCACCTGTGACATGTGGATGGTGACACCCACTGTGTGCCTTACACTGTGACTCTGTGCCTCTCACACCAGGAGAAAAACAGGTGGGGCACCAGCGGGCACACGTACCCAGGGAGAAGATGCTACTGAGAACACAGAGAAGGATGAAGCTCTTGAGACAGCCCTGGGGCAGTGCTCCTGACGTGAGAACACAGGGCCGGAAGGAGAGCGGCTTTCTGAAATCCATTTTGCACCTGGGGTTTGTGAGGACTTTGTGTTCTTGTTTTAAAGGCATTTTGGGAGAGCATCATTTGGCTTGCTAAGGGAGTGAGAGGAAACAAAATTTGAAAATGGGATGTGCAGTGAGACATACTTCTGTGGAGTGTGAACAGGGAAGATATAGGAGAGATGACGTGGGCCGACTTGCCAAGAACATCGTAGCGCTGCGGCCCAAAGGCTCGGGTAACTATCAAAGTTAGAACTACAATTAACCAACGGTATTCCTCACTTAGCCCCAGGTCTCCAGAGCAGGTAAGGCTGGGATGAGGAGTAGAAAAGGAAACTTTTTTGCTTCTCTTGGGAGTTTTAGGTCTAGCTCAGGGCTTCTCTGTTCTGTTCACTCTTTGGCTTCTGGACCCTGCATTTAGAAGACAAGTCAGAGCATGCCAGAGCTGGGAGAGATCCAGTTTCTGCATTTCTCAGATGAAGAAACTGAGAGACCAAAACATCTTGGTTAAAGGAGGGGAGAACTTGAGATTTGGAGACAGGAGAACCGTGAGTCATTGCACAGATGCTCACCAGCAGGTCACTCCTCTCCAAGCTTCAGTTTACTCCGCTGTAGCGCGAGGATTAGAACATCATCACTTTTTAGCAGCTTATGGTACCTGATTCCTACCAGAGACCATGGAGATTTTCAGAATGGATTCCATAAATGGCACTGTGATCTTAGGATGCCTCAGAAGAGATGTATCACCCAGAACAATGGAGGTGGCTGATCTGCCTGACTCCTCACTGGTCAGACTACACTTGGAACATTGTTTAGGGCCTTAGGAAACTGGGTTATATCTAGAGGGGGTGAGTAAGAGAGTAAGATGGGGCAAGAGCTTGAGACATGTCTTAATGAGAAAGAACAGTTTGGGGTTGGAGAAGAGGAGCCGCAGTAGGGAAAAGCAGAAGAATGTCACTCAAATCCTTGAAGGCTCAAGGATGAGATTGATTCTGGGTGGTCTCAACGATGGATGAATAAGTGGCTGATTCTGGCTTCAGTAAGCCCAGTGCCTGGATTGTTGTAAGCCCTCTTGCTAATGATAGTTGGTAGGCTCCCTGGTAGCTCAGATGGTAAAGAGTCTGCCTGCAATGCGGGAGACCTGGGTTGGATCCTTAGGTCGGGAAGATTCCCTGGAGAAGGGAATGGCTACCTACTCCAGTATTCTTGCCTGGAGAATTCCATGGATGGAGGAGCCTGGCGGGCGACAGCCCACTGGGTCAGAGTCGGGCACGACTGAATGACTAACCCTTTCACTTTCAGTGTTACTCTTAAGGAAGAACTTTGCTGTAAGACCGGGTCTCAGCCTCAAAATAATCCACCCGCTTTACTTTTCTTTCTATTTATTCGCTTGTTTTTAGTTGTGCTGGGTCTGCATTGCTGTGCGCAGGCTTTCTCTCGCTGCAGCAAGCCAGGGCTGGTCGTCTCTGCAGTGCGTGGGCTTCTCACTGTGGCAGCTTCTGCTGCTGTGAAGCACAGGCTCTATGTGCGTGAACTTCAGTAGCTGTGTGTGGGCTCAGAGCACGGGCTTAGTAATTGTGGTGCACAGGCCTAGTTGCCCCACAGCTTGTGGAATCTTCCCAAACCAGGAATCAAACCCATGTCTCCTGCGTTGGCAGGCAGATTCTTAACCACTCAACCACCAGGGAAGTCCCAGTTTAATTTTCACTTGAGCTTAGAGGCCAGCTGCACCCCGAGAGCCCTGATCTTTCAGAGAATGCCCCCACCTCACAAACAGTGTTTAAAACCAGGCTCGGGACTTCCCCGGTGGTTCAGTGGTTAAGACTCCGCACTTCCAATACAGAGGGCATAGACTGGACCCCTGGTTGGGGAACTAAGATCCCACATGCCGCATGGCGTGGCCTAAACACACAAGCCGAAAAACCGGGCAAGCTCAGCGTCTCTGTATGTAGGGAAGCTTCCCTGGGACCATTTCTTCAGTCACCACAGAGTGACTTGGTGCTGGTGTGTTTGCAGGACTCAGCGGATGGAAGGGAACCACAGATGAGGAATGCGTCATCTCAGCAAAGGCTTACCGGGGGTGTGGCTCATCAACGGTGCTGAGGATGCAGCGGGGAAGTTAGGAGCAGAACTGACCAGCTGCATGGTTCCCCTGGGAGGCGGATGAGAAAAACCAGTGGCCAGTGCAGGGCCCAGCCTCAGGTGACATGAGACAGGCAGCAGGGAGGGGCTGAAGGCTGTGGGAGGAAGGGGCCACATCGTCCTTACCTGGAGGCATTTGCTGCCTGTAGGGGATGTGGGGGGACCACAGCACCCCATGCCTCATGGACTGTGATGAACTACAGGGAGCTGTGGGTGGACACTGTCCCCAAGCAGCTGGTCTCTGCTCCTGGGCAGTTTCAATGGGCTCCGCAGCACGGCATGTATTTAAGGAGGCAGATTTTAGGAGTAATATTTTGTATAGGTTGAACTGCGTGCCCCTAAGAGAGATGGAAATCATCACCCTCAGTATCTGAATGTGACCTTATTTAGAAGTAGAGTCTTTGCAGATGACCGGGTTAAAATAAGCTCAGTAGGGTGGGCCCCCATCCTGAATGACTGTGTCCTTGTCAAAAGGAAATGTGGACCCAGGGACAGATGTGCACACAGGGCCAATGTAATGTGAAGATAGGAGTCATGCTACTACAAGGCAGGAATCTACCAGAAGCTAGGAGCGTGGCCGGGAGCAGCTTTTTCCCTGTGCTGAGGGATGTGAGCCTGCAGGCATCCTGATCTCAGACTTGTTGCCTCCTGAACCGCAGGACAACACACTTCCGTCGTGTAAGCCCGTCTGTTGGTGGTGCTTTGTTACTGCAGCCATAGGCAACTACGGTGGAAGGGTCCAGAACTTAACCGGTGTTAGTTCCTTTTGCTGCTGTAACAGATGAGCACAACTTATTTTAATATAACACAGAAATTTCTCTCTTACATTTCTTGAGGTCAGAAGTCCTACAATCAAGTGGTTAACTGTCCAGTGCTCTTTTGGAGGATCTAGGGGAGAATTTCCTTTTTTGCCTTTTCTAGCTTCTGGAAGCCACATGTGTTCTTTGATTTGAAACCCCTGCTCCCATCTTCAAAGTGCATCCCTTTAACCTCAGCTCCAAATCAGAGCCTGTGTTCCAGGCTGTTGCCTCCACTCTGTCTTCTGACTGCTACCTCCAACCCTATATGGCTGGTCTCTAGGGACCCATTGCTTCTTGCCTGTTGGCGAATAAGCACCTAGGTTCCTTTTGAGCCCTCAGCATTGACTCTGGACATTCTGGGGCCGCATACCCCAGGGTGGTCTCTCCAGACAGCAGAGACACTGCTGGTCCCTAGCTGAACAGGACCTACTGGTCAGCCAAAAAGCATCTGGACCACAGGCCCTCCTTCCTTCCCTTTCTTTTTATATGAACATTATATTTGAGATGAAAAGCGATTTGAGTCCCATAGAAAGCGGGATTTTCCAACAGCCAGAGCTCTCAGGGAGTAGCGTAGGGTACCAACACAGGTCCTCTGGAGACTGCAGAATCCTGTAGATCTTAAGAGCCTGGGCTTCTGAGTTAAATTGACCTGAGAGGAGCTAACAGTTGTATGACCTTGAGCCTTAGTTTTCTCCCCTATGACAGGAATGATGATAACATGAAGGAGGTTTCATCCTTCATGAAATGAAGACAATGCCAGGGTCACAGATTTAAATGCCCTCAAGAGAAGTGAGAAAACCAGACCAGGTGGAAGAAACACGGGGCTTTGCCGGTCGTCTCTCTTTGGGTAGACCTGGGGACAAGAAACATACCTTTTATTTATTCATTTTTTAGCTATTGGGAAATTGACAGGGAAAACATTAGTGACTGACTGAGGGAAACTCAGCTTCAGTGTGGGGTTGGATAAGGAGTGGCAGGGACTGTGGAAAACTGATCACAGGCCCTCCTGCCTCACAGAGGAGAGGGAGCTCAAGCTTGAGTATGGAGCCAAACAGCTTAACCAAAGTGCAGAGGGACTGAGCCAGCTTGGTCTAGGGCTGAAGTCCTCCCGGACTGTGAAGAGTCAACGTGCTGGCCACACAGGCCAGTTACGTCGGCATCTCTAGTTTAGAACCTGGCATCAGTCATTTTTAGAGCTCTATTCTCGGTAAGTTCCAGTTTTACTTTTTTTACATATTTTAATACATGTATATTTATTATTTTAATACAACTTTTAAAGGTTACTTTCCATTTACATTTATTGCAAAATGTTGGCTATACCCCCAGTGTCACACACTGTATCCTCAAACTCGGTCCTGTCTTACAGCCAATAGTTTGCACCTCTTAGTCCCCTACCCCCATGTCGCCCCCTCCGCTGGCAACCACTAGTTTGTTCTCTGAATCTGTGACTCTCTTTCTCCTCTGTTATATTCACTAGTTTGTTATGCTTTTTGGGTTCCACAAATAAGTGATACCATACAGTATTTGTCTTTGGCTTCTTTTACTTGGCGTAATACTCTCCAAGACCACCCATGGTGTTGTGAATGGCAAAATGTTATTCTTTTTAAAGGCTGAGCAGTATTCCATTGGAGAAGGCAATGGCACCCCACTCCAGCACTCTTTCCTGGAAAATCCCATGGACGGAGGAGCCTGGTGGGCTGCTGTCTATGGGGTCGCACACGGTCGGACACGACTGAGCGACTTCACTTTCACTTTTCACTTTCATGCTTTGGAGAAGGAAATGGCAACCCACTCCAGTGTTCTTTCCTGGAGAATCCCAGGGACGGGGGAGCCTGGTGGACAGAGTTGGACACAACTGAAGCAACTTAGCAACAGCAGCAGTGTTCCGTTATGTGTGTGTATAATATGTACATATATATATTATCATGTTTCTTCTTCATCTCTTTGTTGTTGGACACTTAGGTTGCTTTCATAACTTGGCAGTTGTAAACAGTGCTGCCGCGAACATGGGGATCAGTGGTTCCCAGTTTCAGAACCAGTAGTCTGGCAGTAGGGGGAGAAGGCACAGCCACGGGGGCCAGGGAGAGAGACGCAGGGGGAAAAGGAGTCCATGATAGGGGTTTGAGGGTGATTGCTATCAGCTGGGTCTTCGCCCTGTGACCCCTCACTGTCTTCATAAAGCTTCACATATCCTAGTGTGCCTGTCTTCATGAGCTTTGGAGGAAAGGGCCAAGTCCAGCATTAAACTGATGTGGGCTACAATGGCTCTTGTGAGTAAGAAGGACACTGACTGACTGTGGACAAAAGCCCAGAGTCCTTGTGAAATTGTTTAGCTGTGGCTGGTCTTTTATGGGAAACACTATACATCTTTTCAGAACTCAGACAAAAAGAGTGACAAAATGTACATTTACAATGAGAAAGGATCTTTTAAGAAATATCTATTTGTTTAGCTGTGCTGGGTCTTAGTCACGGCACATGGGATCTTTGGTCTTCATTGAGGCATGCGAGATCTTTAGTTGTGGCATACCAATGCTTAGTTATGGCATATGGGATCTAATTTCCCAACCAGGAATCAAACCTGGGCCCCTTGCTTTGGGAGCATGGACCAAAGTCCAGTGGTCTCAGCCACTGGACCACCAGGGAAGTCCCGAGAAGGGATCTTGACAGATTGGAAAATAGGAAGATATCCTTTGGGAATTACAGAGCAAGTGGCTGGTGAGGCTCCGACAGGAAATAGAAATGTCCCAACCAGCCTCCTTGAACTTGGTAAACTCCAGCTTAAAATTTAACCTAAATTGGCTCAAGGGAGACAAGGATAATAGGCTGTGTGAGAAATGACTGTCAGAAGTTAAATGAAGTGTTTAAAGAAAAAGAGTCCTTGATCACCCCCGGTGGGGGCGGTGGGGAACCATTTGGGAACATTTAATAAGATCATTAAACTGAGGCAGCCAAGCAGACGGATTCATTAGGTTGCATTTATCTGATGAACTTGGCACTTCTGCCAGGTAAATAAAAGTCCTTCTTACTGGAACAGAACTTTTGTAGTTGGGGACTGGCCTTATTTTGTTCAGATTCAGATAGACAAGGGCTTTGTTTTGCTCAGTCGTGCGAGGATCGCCCTATAGCCTTTCATTTTCATGCGCTGTAGTGCTGGCCTGGGCTTGTAAAGAGAAGTTTCAGCCAACATGCATATTTCCATCCATATTGTGTGTACCATAGTGTAGGAGGAGTTAGTTTTATTGGGTGAAATGAGATGTCCTATTGGCAGACTTTAGTTTTATCCCCGTTAAGTGGACAAAGCAAAGAGTGGTCCATTTGGTTGGTTCCCAGGAGCCAAGGAAGTTGAGGCAGCAGGCAGTGGCTAGAATGAGGGAAAGGGGCAATGTGGTTTAAAGTAATATGCATTTGGTCTTTGTCCCCGTTCCTGTCACACTCCCATACCCCTGACCTCCCTAGAGGGGAGGGGGCTAGATATTGAACTGTCATCCACGGCCAGTGATGATCAGTCATGCCTATGTCATGAAGCCTCTGCAGAAATTCTTAGAAAGGATGCATTTGGGAGAGCATCTGGGTTAGTGAACAAGTGGAGGTCCTGGGAGAGAGGTGTGTCCAGGGAGGGCCTGGAGGCACTGTGGCCCTCCCCCATACCCTCACCCTATGCATGCCTTCCATCTGGCTGTCCCTGAGTTATAGCTCTTTATAGTAAACAACAAAAAAAAAGTGGTCATCTCATCAGTCAATGGTGATCTTCTCTGAGTTCTGTGAACCACTCTAGCAAGTTAACTGAACCCAGGGTGGGTATCAAAGGGACCTCTGAACTATAGCCAATTGCCCGGGTGGCAATCTGGATTTGTGATTTGCATCTGAAATGTGTGTTTTTGGAGGAGTGCGGCGGGGGGGGCAGCCTTGTGGAACTGAGCTCTTAAGCTGCAGTATCTCATGTGATCTCCAGGGAGTGTCAGAATTGAATTGAATTGTCCGACACTCAGCTGTTGTCAGAGAATTGCTGTGGTGGTGGTAGGGCCAAAAGACACACTGGAGCAGGGACTGGGCCCCTCACCCTCGAAAGGTGCTGAGGGGAAAGTGGCTTTAGATTTGTGGCAAGATGACCCAGGGAGTTGGAGGGAAGCTTGCTAACAGAGAGGAGGGTGGAAACAGAATGAGAAATCATGGAGGAGAAGCAGAGGCCTCGTAGGCACACCACCCCAGGCTGGCCTGGTTGAGGGGAGTGGATTTATTTAACGGGATTGGAACAGGACACTCTTTCTTTGAATAAAATCAGGTTACCTGTAGTTATGGAGCCTGCAGGACTTTCAAGGTTTCTGAACTCAATTCTGAGGAATTAACTGAGCAGTTGGTTCATGGAAAATGAGTAGCAACTGGGAATAAGTTGTTCTTTTGAACTGAACTTTTTGGAGCATAGTGCCAGGCCCCCAGCAGGAGATCTATAGATATTTGTTGAGCGAGTAAATGAAAATCATACCACCTGGATTCTCTCTGAGAAGACAAAAAGAGCAGAAATACTCAGCTGGCAAATTCTATGAATGAATTTTCACAGGTGATAGAGAAAAACTTTGGTTTTCTGTATAAAATGTTTTTTCTGAGCTATAGAGAGGTAGGATTAAAGGCATCTCTGGGCTGGCTTCGCACTGACAGAAGGGGAGGATTGTGAACGAGCGTCCAGCTCCAGTCACGTTGAATGCCGGCTCCACTAGGCGGGAAGCAGCTGACTGCACATCAAGGCTGCGCACGGTTCCGGAAGCTGCTAGGAGTGGCTCTTGTTATACGCACAGAATGACTCATGTCACAGCTGAGTCAAGAAATCCGAGCAGCTTTCGGCTGAATTCCGCATACTTTCGAATTGATGGTTAATATTAAACACAGAAAATCTTTAGATGTGTGTTTTGAGAAGATGAGATATAAATTGGCTGTATAAATTCAGATTCACCCTGATTCTAGAGCTACATACCCAGTGTGACTTCAGGCGAGTTACCTAATGGAGGGAGGGGTAACGTATGTTAGTTCTCATGGGATCGCGCTCGTAACTTAGAAGGTGGGAGCTACTGAGGTTCAGAGAGGCGCAGAAATGTGCCTAAGCTCATGCAGCTGCTAAGCGCTGGTGCTGAGATTCCAACTCAGTGATGCCCAAAGCTCTCCCTCAGGTTACAGGGTGCTTCAGAAAGGGAACAAGAGGACCCATGGCTGGCAATTGAAGATGACCTTTTGGTGGAGAGTGAGGGTCAGCCTGTGCAGAAATGCTGCACATGGGTTCTGGGACAGTTTTTGAAAGGGGGTTAGAGGGTCCTGACTGGGGGTATCAGGCAGGAGATCCTGGGTCTGATTGTGTAAGTTGTTTCTAGACCTTCAGTCTTAATGAATCTGGGGTTCCCTTGGAGTACAGCCAGGAGGAGATGTGCTGGGGAGAGGTCCTGGTGGGTAGAGCTGATACCAACAGGGTTAGCAGCACAGGAAGGTACGCATGATGTCTGAGCCTCATGTGCCTCCAGCCCTGGGCAGGGAACTCTGGTGGGTGAGCCTGGGGCCAGGGGAGCGTGGGGTGGATCAGCGGGAGCCAGTGGGCGTCTGGAGTTGAACTCGAAACAAGAGCCAGCCCTATAGAGCCCAGGAATTGGTTGATGGTAACAATTTTTTGGACACAGGCCAGATTTCCCCTGGGGAGTCCCAGAAATTTGGGATTGGAGGTACATGGTACAGCAAGACCAGGCAATAGCAGAGACAGAGGTGTGAGCGTCTCCTTTCAAGAGGGAAGCTCCAGGTGCTGCCCTTGCCCCATCCAGTGCTGTCTGTGGCTGTCCCTCCAGGCACACAAGTGGCCGATCCCTAGCCTGCTCTCCCTGCAGAACGCCTGGTGGGGGCCTCTGTCCTGGCCTCACCAGCTGCGCTCCTGGCCTGATCTTTGGTTCTGCCCCCGTGCTCACTGCGGGGGCCCCTGCACTTTGGAGGTAGCCACAGGACTCCAGAGTCCTGTGGATGCCCAGGCACTTGCTGGCGTCCTGGGTGCCTTCACTTGGGCTGCTGTAACACAGTGCTAGAGATAGACGGTTTAACACAGACATTTATTTCTCAGAGTTATGGAGACTGGAACTAAGTTCCCAGATCAGGGTGCAGGCTGTTTGGGTTTCAGATGGGCGTGCTCTTCATGGCTTGCAGACAGTTGCCTTCTCACTGCGTCCTCACATGGGGAAAAGAGACAGTGAGCTCTCTGGTGTCTACTCTTGAAAGGACACTGGTCCTCTTAGAGCAGGGCCCCATCCTTATGGCCTCATTTAACCTTTATTGCCTCCTTACTCCAGATAATCCCACTGGGGATTAGGACTTCATAACATGAACTTATGAGTGGGGGACAAAACTCAGGTCAGAGCACTGGGCCCACCAAGCATGCAGGCTGTTCTCCTTGCTTTTCTGTTAGAGGTTGCCTCTGCCTCCTTAGGCTTCTCTGAGGGGCCAGTACTAGGCCTGTCCTTGCATAAACCCCAGCCTCCTAGGACCTCTTGTCTGGTGCCACCAGAACTCTTTAATGCTCAGGGTGGCCTTTGAGGTTCTGCAGCTCAGCAGAGATCAGTCAGGAGGGGATGCCTGTGTCGCCTGTGCTCATCCTGCCAGCACCCCCTAGCCTACCCACATGCTTCTCCGGGGCTCCCCCCACTTGGCTTGGAAAGGACCCCCTGGTCCCTGCACCTGCAGCAAATTCCCTTCCGAAATCCTCCATCCATGGTGGCAGGTGATGGGTTTGGCAATTCAGTATCCTGTTCAGTCATTTTTGAAATAAACACTTAGACAGCATTTTCTAGATGCCAGAAGTTGTTGTAGATGCTTTACACATATTATCTTCTTTAGTTCTTACAAGGAATCTTGTTAGAAATGATAATTAGCCTCATTTTACAAATGTATTGATGGAGGCACAGAGGAGTTAGATAACCAGCCCAGAGTCACGTGGCTTGTGCGTCGCAGTGGTGGAGCTCTGGAGTCAGGGCCTCTAACCATTCTTGTGGCCTCTCAGAGGCTAGGATGTAGGTGTTAGCACCTCTCTCATGAGTGAGGAAATTGAGGCTCAAAAGAGGAAGTGACTGAGCTGAGTTTTCCCAGCCCACAGATGGCACAGCCCGGAGTCTTAAGTTGAGGCTCATGACTCCAAGTCTAGTGCTCTTCCCTCGGTTCCCTTGGTTGGCTTTTGAATACTTTCAAGCGCAGTGAAACTTACAGGACGCCTCTCACACTGACGGCAAACACGCTTTCCTCCACAGTGGAGGCCTCTGGGACATCGTGGGTGGGTTTCCAGAAGAATCAACCCCAATTCCCCACCACTCCCCTGGAGTTCATCCTACATGCATGTCTTTGGAGCTCTTGTCAAACTGAGGTCAGGAGCACCCAGCCACCCATGTCTCCATCTTTCCTGTGCCCCCTGCTGCCTGCCCTCCCTACTCCCTACCCTCCACTGTATTCTCACCACTGGTACTCACGCTCCTCCGTCATCAGGCTTGACACTTGGCGTGAATCAGGAGCTCTGGGCCACGCTGGCCACTCTGACAGGAGCCACCATCAGAATAACGGCACCAGCCTGCTGACTCCTAGAACGTAAATCCCAAGTCACAGATTGCTCCTCAGCCCTCTACTCCTTCCCTCTGCTGACCATTTTACATGAAGATGAGATGGACTGACTGCCGATTAACACCCACTAAAGCATGAGCTCATGACTGTCTAAAGGTTTTATATTGCCTAGCATCTGCCTGATACTTCGTAAATATTTGTTGAGCTAATGGGTGAGTCAGCCTCGCAGGGACATTTTAACAGAGGATCCTGGAAGATGCCAGAGCCTTCCCTGAAAACATTAATCTCTGGCGGTGGGATCTTGGACGTCACACCAGCCGCTGTGATCCAGGGTGTTCAGCTGGATTCAGCATCCTCACCGCCCCATGCCCAGACTCCTCCCTGACCCTAGAGGGGGCGCAGCCACTGAATGAGATCGGTCCATTCATGCTGCTTTCATAAGTGCGTGACAGTGATCTCACGCCAGCACGTGGTAGAGGCCACCAAAGGCCGCTCTCATCTTTGGTTCATCTGATTTGCATGTCAGCTGACTGCCCACAGGCACTTTGTCCCCCGATACCACGGCCTTGGATGTTGATAGCCCTTCCCTAATCTCCAGGTGGCTGGAATACAGACAGCCAGCCTGTCCATCTGGCCATCACTGGCCATGTGTCTCACCCCTATTCCCACACAACACTTAACCACTTATGCCCTCAATTTCCACACCCTCCAACCCACTACACCACTAACACCAAGCCCGCATAGTTCCAGTTGCTTTAATGGGAGAATGCATTTTTCTCCTTGGTTTTCCTGGAGATCGGTTCTCCCCTGCTGCCGCAAGTGCCCCTCTAAGCAGAAGCCCTTACCAGGACTTCCACACCAGCAGTTCTCAAAGTGTGGTCTGTGGACGAGCGGCAGAGCGTCACTGGGAAGCTTGTCAGACATGCAGAGTATTGGGCTTCCCCAGACCAGGGTAGGTCCTGGTGATCCACATTTAGATCACCTCCACATGATTCTGATACAAGCTCAAGTTCAGCAACCTCTGGACAATCAGTGTTCTTTCCTTTGGGAGGTTTTGGTGATTCCAAATTTCTTCTTGTTAAGAAAGTTTCAAGGGCAGTTAAGCTTCTGCCAGTAACCTCCCTGTTTAGCCAACAGAACATGGGCTTTGGAGTCAGCAGGCCTGGGTTCTGCCGTCTATGCTGCTTATGTGCTAGGCAGCTCTGGAGAGGGTGGTTCACCTCTCTGAGCCTCAGTTTCTAACTCAAACAGTATTCTCTAATTATACCTCCTCCTGTGATTCTTGTGAGTCTTGAGGGAGATCACATCTTTGGAGCTGCGTTATAAAGTGGAAACCCAGGGAGTATGGGTCACCTTATGACTTCCAGGCTTCTTCTCTGAGAGGGGCTCAGGTGGTTTCTCTTCTCTCTTCTGAACAGACCTCTGGGTGCTGAAAGCCTGAGTCCCTGATTGACCAGTGTGGGGAGAGGGATGCGGGCATGTTGGGAAACTGGGCTTGGAGACAGAAGCATGTGGGGTGTGAGCAGTGCTGGCCAGAAGCACCCTCTGTATTTAACTTCCCATAAGGCAGTTTTTAGGCTTCCCTGGTGGCTCAGATGGTAAAGAATCTGCCTGCAATGTGGGACACTCAGGTTCAATCCCTGTGTTGGGAAGTTCCCCTGGAGAAGGGTTCTCCAGGGGAACGGTATGGCCACCCACTCCAGTATTCTTGCCTGAAAATCCCATGGACAGAGGAACCTGATGGGCAAAGTCCATGGGGTCACAAAGAGTTGGACACAGCTGTGCAATTAACACTTAAGACAGTTTTCACTCTGAACAATCAGCTAATCCCTACCACCCTACTGAGTTAACAGCACTTTTCATTATTCTGAACTTCTTTTATTTTTGTACCCCTAGAAACAGAAATTTTCCATAATGGTAACCCTACCTCTATACAGTTGACCCTTGAAAAACACAGGAGTCAGGGCACTGACCCTCCACACAGTTAAAAATCTGACTATAATTTACAGTTGACCCTCAGTATATGCAAATTTCTCTGTGTTAGATTCAACCAACCTCAGACTGTAGAACTATTCAAACTGTTCATGTTTCACGGTCAACTGTACATTTTCTTTTTGCACACTAGGTATAATAAAAACTTTTTCTAAGTTGTTACATAATTCTCACAATTGTCACCTTAAATGGCTCTAGAATATTCCATTAGGTGCACATGGTATAACTTACTGAACTGTTTCCATACCATGCATGTTTCGGTTCAGTTCAGTTCAGCCGCTCAGTCATGTCCGACTCTTTGTGACCCCATGAATCGCAGCACGCCAGGCCTCCCTGTTCATCACCAACTCCTGGAGTTCACTCAGACGCATGTCCATCGAGTCAGTGATGCCATCCAGCCATGTCATCCTGGGTCGTCCCCTTCTCCTCCTGCCCCCAATCCCTCCCAACATCAGGGTCTTTTAGATTGTTTTTAAATTTTTCTTTGTTGTTCTAGCATCTTTGGACATTGCACTTTTGGATTCTTTTAGAAAAAATTCCATGCACTGTGACCATTGGGCCATAAGGTACCAATAATTTTAAAGCTCAAGAAATGTTTCCAAATTACTTTCCGAAATACTCTGCCACTAGTAATATTTGAATTTACCAGTTTCCTTACAACCTTGCCATCATCGGGCATCATTGTTATTTTCTCTTTTTGGTTATTTAATCGATGTCGTGTGACACACCATAGTTTATACTTACCTGTCTTTGGTAACTGGTGATGCCAAACAGTTTTTTCTATGGAATTTTATTGTTTCTGTTCTCTCCCGGGGAAACTTCCTTCCCATCCCCTGTTCACATTCATCTTCACATTTTGATGGTTTGTGCCAGCTGTTAATATTGATACTAACTCTCTGGTGAGTCTGTCTGCTTGTTGATGCTTAATGTTTCTCCCCAGCTCAACCTGTGATCATACAGCTCTGTGTGCCTCTAACTTAGGATGCTTGGTAAATTCACCATGTTGCCTGAGACTGAGCGTTTGGAATACTGCATGTTTAATTTGCAGTTAAATGAGTTGGCTTACTTCAGTCTGCAGTCTAGGCAGGAGTAGGTTTCTTAGCACCTGACGTCACAGGGCTGGTGCCAGCTCTGCGGCTCTCCCTTGCCCTGCTTTCCCCTTTGCCTCTCAGTTCTGCTAACTCTTTAGCCGAGGAGGAGCCAAACAAGCATATCCTCAGGTTGACGTGAGCTTTGCTGCCACCATCAGTCAGAGTAAAAGAAATGAGCAAGGGGACTGGATCCCCTTCCCGACCTGTTGGGACACTCCTGTCCCTCCCCAAAGTGTCCTTCCTGGTTCCCTGGGCCCCAAGCAGGGCTGGTTGTGTCTACTCACCACTGCCTGTTAGTTCATGGAACACCGAGAATCAGGTGGAAGTTCTGACTCCCAGGCCATGGGGGCGTCTGGTTGGGGTGTCATCTCTCTGTCCCACATGCTTTTCCCTCTGGGGCTGCCCCAGGCCCTCTGCACCTCCCATCGTGTCCTGAGTGTGGGAGAAGGGTCAGGAGGCTACAGTCAGTGGTCGGGGACTTAGGGATCTGCCCTGGCTTTCCATCTGTCCTGCTTGTTGCATGTCCGTTCTCAGGCTGTGAGCAGCCTGAGATCCCGCTCAGTCTTGTGCTCAGTGAAGCCGTGCTCTGCGTTGGTGGCCTTCACCCCTTTCCACATTCTTTTCTGCCCTGTCCTCCTTGACGTGATGCTTCTAATATCTCTGGACCCCAGATTGCTGTGGTGTTTGAAGCTTTTGGCGGCATTTAACGACTTCTCCATTTCTCTCCTCACTTTCAACTGCCACTCCTTGTTATTGTCGGCTGCCTCTGATTTCTGCCCCCTCTGAAGTCACTGTTTCTAATCCTCTGTGATCTGGGCTATCGGATAACTAACCTGGTTACAATTCTGTCTCAGCTATGAGTCATGGCTGCGAGCATGCTTTGGTGCACGCACTTGGTGCTGCCAGTAGCTTTGACTTTGCCAAAGGACCTTTTGGTTCTCTCTTCTGAGTCATGTTCTGAAAGCTGAAATTCCCAGATTAAGTGACACTTCACCATAGGGGGGTAAGTGTAAAAGTGTGGCTCCAAGGCGGAAAGGAGTGGCAGCTGAGATAGGCCCTGGCAGCGCTGCCTGTGTCTGCGAAGCGTGGTGAGTGGGGCCGGGTGGCCCAGGAGGCCCACGTTGGCTCCCTGCAGCACTAGGCCCGGGAGAGTCCTCCTTTCACATCCACAGACAAGCGCATACCCTGACTCCATGAACAATCACTTCAGGCCCTAGACTCACTTGGTGCTGGGTTATCAAGGAACAGTAGCCAGTCACCATTGAAAGGGGACCAGCATGGTTAATCCCCAGATTGCTGCGGGTGTGCCCTGAGGGCAGCCTAGCCTCTCCTGCCATTTTCTGTAGCCACTACTTAGCATCTGTGAAGCTTCGAGATACAGTACAGTGTCTGCTTGTTTTTCTAGTAAAATTGGATTGGTAAGCACTTTCCTATACATGAGCTTGTCAGATCACCAAAATATCTCTAAATGCCAAATATATATGTGTACATCTATTTATCTGTCCATCCATCCACCCATTTAATTTCAATAAGTAGTTTGCATTATCCTTTTAAGGTGGAGGCTTTTTAAATACCTCTAGTGTAGGTACTTTACCTACATTAGCTCTTTAACCCTCACAGCAACCACACGTGGATAATATTATTATCTTTTTACATATGAGGGCGGTAGGCTCTACAGAGAGGGGAAGTAATTGTCCCAGGATCACACAGCAAGTAAGTAGAAGGATTGAGATTCAGTGCCAAGGCAGGCTGGTGTCAAATAAAGAGAAAAATTTTTTTTTCTGACAGTTGGTATAATAGAGTGTCAAAATCAATTATTTTAATGACATCCTCTCAGGAGTTAGAATCTCCCCTATTTCTTCCCCAAAGAAATCAGAATAAGGATGCATGGATCTGCCTTTAAATTCCATTAAATAGTGAGATGGGATCAAAGCCTGCTGCAGCTCTGTATGTGTAGGGAGAGGGACGGAAATGGGGCCAAGGGTAGCTGGATTCCTGGGGCCACTCTGCCCCCCACAGGCCATTGCTGACACCACTCGTCACCCAAGTGCAGCTGGCCCTCTTCTCCTCACTGTTACCTCCCTCCCTTCTTCTCTGGGGGTGCTGCCTGCTGACTACAGCAACACACACCCCTTCCCCCTGAACTTCTAAGGCTTGTATCAAGTGTGGATCCATGTTTATTGCAAAGGATAGAATGTAACTTCTTCAGGATGGGTTATACCTAAAAATCCTGGGTAATGCCACCATGTAGCCCACCTGACTTGAAAAGTGTTTCAGTCAAACATTGTGGGGTGGGAATCAAGACACTGATAAAGTCACAACTTCCCTGCCATTTCAAAGGGTCCTTTGCTGCTTGCTTTGGACTCTGGTGATGGAGCTTGTGCTACCGAGTGAACCGGGGCATCTGCAGGAGCCAGGAAGTTTAACTTGCTTCCTTTTAAAGGGGAAGTAGCCATGGAAGAGGGCATAAACAGAGAAGAATTACTGGGCTGAGGTGGTGGGTTGAGGTGAGTAGACCAGGAAGGAAATCACTGTGGGTCAGAAACTTGGATATAAGGGTACAGTGAAGAGATAGACAGAAGGTTTGTTTTTGGTTTTGATTTTTAAATTTTATTGAAGTATAGTTGACTTACAATGTGTTAATTTCTGCTGTAAAGTGATTCAGTTATATATGAGAGTGTGTGTGTGTATTCTTTTCCATTTTGGTTTATCACAGGGTGTTGAATATAGTTCCCTGTGCCATACAGTAGAATCTTGTTTATTATTCCGTATAATAGTTTGCGTCTGGGAATCCCCACTCCCCACTCCCCACTCCCCATCATCCCGGCCACCTTTCCTCTCCCTTGGCAACCACAGGTCTGTTTTCTACGTTTGTGAGTCTGTTCCTGTTTCATAGATGAGTTCATCTGTGTCGTACTTTCCATTCCACACTGTAAGTGATAGCGTCTGGTATTTGTTTTTCTCTTTTTCACTTTCTTCACTTAGTAGGATCATTCCTAGATCCATACAAGTTGATGCAATGGCGTTACTGCGTTCTTTTTATGCCTGAGTGGCATTTCATCTTCTCTATCCATTCATCCGTCTCTGGATATTTAGGGTGCTTCTGTGTCCTGGCTGTTAAAAATAGTGCTGCTGTAAACATAGGAGTGCATGCGCCTTTTCAAATTGTTATTTTGTCTGGGTAAGAGGGAAGGGTTCTGAACAGGAACTATAAGAGCTTCAGAAGTAAATCAGGGTGAATAAGGGTTCCCGCATGTTTTATGGGCACCATACAGCAGAATGTCCCTCTGGAGGTTTTTAAAGAGATTTCAGTAAAGGTTAAATCAGTAAATATTCACCTTTTCACAACAATCCATCATTTAACACAATCAAATAAAAGGCAAAGGGAAAACCTTAATAAATTTATATCTATATCTATATTTATGTATCTATATATTTTTTTAATGAGTAAAAGGAACCATAAAGTCAATACCAAACAGGTTACTTCAAGGGGTGAACTGGGTTTAGGGGATGGGTGAAGTTTTTCTTTCAACCTCCTATTTGGTTTGACTTTTTATAATACCATGTTCTACTTTTTTCTTCTTTTTAATTTTTTTTTTAAACTGGTGAAATAGCTGTAGACTTACAGGAGAGTTACAAAGAGAGTTCTCATACACCCACCACTCAGCCTCCTATGATGTTAACATGGTACATTTATCAAAACTAAGCATTAGTCCTGCAGCAAGGCTGCTAAGCAGAACACAGGGACTCAGCTTTCCCCCATTTTCCTGCTAACATGCTCATTCTGATGCAGGACCCCGTCTGGGATCATGCACTGCCTCTGGTCCTCAGCCTCTACCAGTCTCCTGTGACCTGGACCACGTTGGAAAGCGCTGGTCAGGCATTTCGTAGAGTGTCCCTCAGTTTAGGCTTGCTGTCTCCTCGTGTTGGATGGACGGTGGTGATGGGTTTGGGGAGAGAAGGCCGCAGAGCTGAGTGCCCTTCCGGTGCCTCCTGCCAGGGTGCATGATGCGGGCGTGTCTGTTCCCGCTGAAGCTCGCCTTGGTACGTGGTGTCCGCCACTTCTCCACTGCAAGCTTGCAGTTTCTCCCTTAGTGAATACTGAACAGCTTGGGGGGGTGGTTCTCCGAGGTTCTCGGATGCCCCGTCTCTCCTTCATCTTTCACTCGCTAGCCTTCCTAGCGCTTGTGGGCCTTGCAGCCACGGTGGCCGTTGCAGTGCTCTGACGGGGGCCTTCTGTTTCCCCCGTCCCTTCTCCATCTGTCAACTGGAGTTCTTCTGAAAGGAAGAGCCATCACTTCTCTCCCACTTATTTATTTGTTCAGTCTTTTTAAATATGAGTTTGGGCTCATGGACATTGTATTTATTTGTTGGGTTATAGTAAAACATTACAGCTACTTCTTTTATTGCCCCAGTTGTTCCAGGTTTGGCTGGTGGGAGCTCTTTCAGGTTAGCTCTTGTGTCCTCTCGACATAATATACTATTTTTATAAATTAAACAGTACAGCAAAGTACAGATAATTAAAATAGCTTTTCAACTGCTTTCTATTACGTTGAACCAGTGTTCTATTCGAGTGGGAGAGGCTGCTGAGACCAGCCATTAACAGCTCAGCTTTATTTGAGTTCCTCAAACAAACCTTTAACAGGTCTGGATGGAATTTTTTCTTTCTTTCTTTAATAGAGTACAGTTCTCTTCTGCTATTGTGCTGGAATATAGAATCAGGAATTTACCTAACTTATAAACAACTGAGATAGTTTTTTAAAGGTCTAAATGGAGAATGACAGGAACTTAACGTTGTTGAAGAGAATCATGAAAACCATGAATCCTGAGTGTTGCCAGAGTGCTTCTTAATTTGGAGAAAAAAAACTACAGATAAATTCCAGGGCATTGTTTTGTCTGACTTTAATGGTCAAAGGCTGAAAAGAGGACTTCACAGAGGAAATAACATTTCAGGTTAATTCATCACCAGTAAAGGGAGATTGTTCTTGCTGCTTGTTTATGCATGCTGTACTGCGGTCCTTAGCACTGGAGACACCCCTTACATTGAGAATCTCTCTGAAGCTTTGCCAGAATTCTTTGAGGTAATGAGCTTAGCTAGGAAAAATAAATAAGATTTGGCATCTGTTGATGCCATTTTAGCAGTGCTAGGTTCAAGATCAGCATCTGGGACAAAAATCCAAGGGAAGATTTGTATTTTAGGATGTCTAAACACTGCCCAGTATGTGAGTGGAAAATTCTGTGAGGGCAGCTTCAGACTGGCTGTTCAGGTAGACAGCTGGTGAAAAAGAGTTTGTTAAAACATCACGTTATCTCTTACTTTTTTGTGTGAAGATTTGAGCCCTAATTGCAGAACATCAAGATTCATTTTTTTGCCAAAGGGATTAACCTCGATGAAATTAGTGAAAGTCACAGTCACCCTATTTTTGGAATACTCAGGGAAAGACTTTTTCAAACTTGAATTTCAGTTTATACAGTTGTGCCTTGAGACCTCCAAGGTGTTTGTTCCAGGATCCCTGACTGATATCAAAATGCACAGGTGCCCAAGTCCCTTATATAAAATGGCATAATATTGGCATATACCCTATGCACATCCTCCCGTAAGTCATCTTTTAAATCATCTCTAGACTAGCTGCAGTACCTAACACAATGTGAAAGCTATGAGGAGAGTTGCTAGTGTGTGACAGATTCAAGTTTTGCTTTAGGGAACTTTCTGGAATTCAAAATTTTCTTTCAATCTTGGGTTGGTTGAATCTGTGGATGCAAAACTTGCGGATATGAAGGGTCAACTGAACACATTTTTTCTGATATTGTGGCTGAAGAGCACATTTGAAACTCTATAAGGAACCTGTTCCCCAGCAGCATTCATTCTTTGCCAGATCTCCCAGAGGTATTACTGGAACACAAGCTTGACTTAGTGGCAGAGACAACATAGGTGAAGTCATTCAGTCGTGTCTGACTCTTTGCGACCCTATGGACTGTAACCTACTAGGCTTCTCCGTCCACGGGATTCTCCAGGCAAGAATACTGGAGTGGATTGCCATTTCCTTCTCCAGGGGATCTTCCCGACCCAGGGATCGAACCCGGGTCTCCCGCATTGGAGGCAGACGCTTTAACCTATACCTGCCTCAGCTTGACTTTGGGTGGTGAGATAAATGTTCTCTCTCACTTTCTGAAAGCAAGTCAGCATTTGCTGTACATTATTTCCCCTTTTTTTGTCAACATAAACAAGTGGCATCCAACAGCCTTGATGTTGGAACGCATCTTGGTGATGTGTTAGCTGCCACTATTGACCTAAGAGAGGAAAGCTGGGGCAGGCAAGCAGACTGGTAGCATGTGAATGAAATCAAGGTTCAGTTTACCTTTTAAGGAGAAATAATTTTGATCTAAACTCTCCATGGCCTTGGTTTGTTTTTAGTAATGATATATAATCTGTTTAGAGATTTTAAGTAACATTAAAGAAAGCAGGTGTTTTGGGGGTTTTGGGGGGAGGTATTTAACGGAAAGGTGTGCATGGGTTGGAAGCTGAGATGCCCATAGAGATCTCTGTGGTCTTGCCCTGCTTCTGACATTTGTTTAGAGTTAAGCTTCTTCTTCTTCTTCTTCTTTTTTTTTTTTTGCTTCTTAGCTAAGACTTTTCGTGAAGTCAGAATGGCTTTCCTTTTCATTGGGGGATGTTGCAGCAGTCGCATTAAACTTCACTTTCCGCTCCCTCCCCCTTCTCTTGCTCCTCCTCCGGTCTTCTCCCCCTTCCTCCACCTCTTCCTTTCCTTCATCTTCATCATCTTCCCTCCTCTCCAGTGCCTTTTCCTCATTCATCTTCCTCTCCTTTTTCTCCTCTTCCTGTTGTAGCCACTGAAAGGCACCCAAACTGAAGTGCTTGCAGTTAGCGTCTCGCCCTTCTGACCGTAAAGGGTCCAGGGCATTGATTGACACACAAGGGTTTTCTCGGTTGAATGTGGAACGGGAAATCTGTCCGAGTAGGATTGGGGAGAGGAGACGTGTCGGTGGCGGGGATCTGCACGTGTGGGGCCCTTCTTGGGGGAGGCATTTGTAAGGGTGGGTCAGCAGGCGCTAGATGCCGGGGAGAATCCTAGCTCAGTGTCATTATGGTTCACATCCAGAAAAGACTTCTCGGAACTGGAAGAAGTCTTTCTTGAGAAATGTTTCAGAGTTGGATGGATGTTGATCTTGATAACCGGTCCAGGTTGTCTTCTGAGTGCCTTAATTTGCTTTTCTGTGAAATGGGAGCATTGATCTTGGCTTTTTCCAGCAGGTTCCCGACCCATTCTGGGTCAGGGGCGGGCAGCCTGGGTCAGAGGCCGCAGCATGGGGAGGAGCCAGGGTGCTTGGGCTACAACCAGGCTCTGCTGTTTTCTGGGTGTGTCATTGTTAGTGTGCAGATCGCTTCTGAAGGTCTCAGTTTCCTCATCTGTGAAATGGGAAAGTTTGGTTTCTCAAAATGGGATGCATTAACTCAATTCAAAATTGTGTCCCCTCTTTCCCCCATGCTCTCACTCCTGACACTTAGCACTTTTGGCTCTATGTTTGTTAAAAGCAGGGCCAACCATAGCATCTGACAAAAAGCAGTTTCTCAGAAATACCTGTTTAATGAATGAATGTATGGATGAATGAATGCTTATAATCAGGGCCACCAAGTATGGCTGGGCTTTACACAACTCCAGGGTAAAGGGACACCTCAGTTCATGAAGACTGCAATGGGAAATCGTGACCCAGGAGTTGTGTGACATGGTGGCCTGCTCCCAAGGGACAAGCATTTCACGACCTGAAACTGCCAGGGAAAATGTGTGGCTCTTGGAAGATGTGTTTTCCTTTATGCCTCTCTGCCTAGTGTCATGTTCTAGAAGCTGCAGAGCAACCACGTGGGTTCTGCATCTCTCTCGCCTTACAGAGTCACTGGTCTTGAGTGTATTCTGGTTAGCAGCAGCCATGGGGCTACATGACCTGCTAAGGACCTGCAGCTGGACGTCCCGATCAGCAGACACTTAGCCCTAACAGAACCAGAAGAACTTATGACATAATCTGATTCTTCACTTGCTTCTTTTAGAAGCTGTATTTTGGAAGCTAAAGAACCAAAGAACCTCTCACTTTCTAATCCAAGAAAATATTAATGCTTCAGGCAGAGAGCAAATTCTTCCTTTGTCGAGTGTATTTAAAAGAGAACAAAACTCTCTTAGAAGATGCATACTTATTATGTATTTTTACGAGTTCATCTGTGTGCCTTTTGTACTTACCTCGTGTGTCCTGGCGGTACTCACGGGGGCCCCATCCTTGGAAAACACTTGGGAAGTTGTGGACATCCCTGTGACTTTGGATGGAGGCTCTTATCACTTAACAGGTTCATACCGCCCCCTGGTGGACATCCCTGCTCAGCTCGACCGTGAAATTCTTGGGCTTGACTGAATTGGAAATTGCCTTTCCAGCCACACTGCTGTGGTTCCTCCTCAACCCGACCTTCTTAATTTTCTCTGTGTTTTATGTTGTTTTCTGTTTATTTCTCACAACTTAACCGATGCAGCTATCAGAGGACAAAGAGTGAAGGGAGGATGGTGAACAGAAGTCTGGACCCAGAGTTAAAGAGTTTTGGTTGCAGGCATTTCTCCAACTCAGCAGGTGGCACTGCCAATCTGCCTGATGTCTGCTGTTGTGTAGGTCAGAGGCGCGGGGAGAGGTGATTTCCAAGGCTCCTTGTAGCAGCATAATGCAGTGTGGTGGTGTCTGGTCAGCCTGGGTTCATCTCTGAGCTTAGAACTTGAGTTCAAGTTACTTCAGCTCCAGGAGCTTCAGCTTTCTGATCTCTCACCTGGGGATAATGACGATACGGCCGTCCTGGGCATCATGGTGAGCATCAGACAGGAAATGCATGCAAAGCCCCAGCGCTGGGCCTGGCCAGCTTGTTAGGATGCTCAGGTTGTGGCGATGGCTGTTTTCCTTCATGCCATTATGATCTTCCACTGATTTGCTCCTGAAAGGTTGGCTGCTGAAGAGAGCAAGTCAGTTTCTAAAGGAGAATAAGAATAGTAGCACGGTGCTTATTTAGCATTCGAAGAGATTCTAACAGGATTTATTCGTTTCTGTTTTCCGGTGGGTAGTAATTTGTCTCAAGAAATGGAGTCAGAGCCACCCATCGTCACCCACATGGATGTCGTCACGTCCCACCTGCGAATGAAGATGCGGTCAGAGACCAGGGCCAGTGATGTAGGAAGTTACATTCACCTGAGCCCCATCAGGGGAAGAAGATTCCTGCATAATGGTGTTCTCCACCTTTCACATCACAGCTAAGACTCTGCTCCCCGTTCCAGAGCAGAGCCAGGCGGTCTGGCCCCCATGCCCAGCCTCCTCCTCCTCCTGCATTTCTGTTGCCTCTTCTGTTTTGCTAACACATAGAGTACTTACTACTTATGTGCTGGTCTACGTACTTCACAGGAATAAAGTAATTTCATCCTTCTGACCACCATGTGAACCAGCTCCTGTTATACCCCTTTTACAGATGGGGAAAATGAGGCTCAGATGAGAATTCTGTGCCTTGCCATAGCCACCAGCTAGTAAGAGGCAGGACTGGACCCAGCCTGCTCTCTTCCTTCTCCTTGATCCTGCCTCCCTTTCTCATGTCCTTGCATGGCTAAGGATCCCATGGGCTTGGGGGAACCAGTAAGTTTCTTTATTACCCGTCAGTTCCTTCACAGTTTCTCTTAGTAATATCACTGTGGGTCCTGGTATCCAATGGGAGGCACCCCACAAGGAGGGACCAAGCCAGGGCTCTGATGATGCTCAGTCCTGATGTTTGCCATCAGGAAGGCAGAGTGACACGAAGGTGGCCATACCACAGTCAGCGCATGCCTCTTAGGTTCTGCTGGGGGATGGTTCTCCTTGGGCCTCTGGTGTTTCCCCGTGGCTAGTGCTTCCCCATCTGTCCTGTTCTCTGGACTGTGTTTACCAGGATGTTTGTACAGCAGACATCCTCGCTAGAAGAGAGAGTCTTCCTCTGGAACAGAGAGCTTACTGCCCACTGAAAAATATTTGGGTTTCCTTAGCTCAGTGTTGTTCTCTGTAATGCAACCCACTGTGTGTACAGGCGTTAACATGGTTCTCTTTATGTGGTCCTGTGGGGACTGAGCTTCCCTGGTGGCTCAGATGGTAAAGAATCTGCTTGCAATGTGGGAGACTCAGGTTCAATCCCTGGATCAGGAAGATCCCCTGGAGGAAGAAATGGCAGCCCACTCTAGTATTCTTGCTTGGAGAATCCCCATGGATAGAGGAGCCTGAAGAACTCAAGTCAGTGGGGTCATAAAGAGTCAGACACGACTGAAGTGACTTGGCATGGCATGACATGGGGACTGGGGCTTAGGAAACTGGGGCAGAAATGCTACACTGTTGCTGTGAGTGATAAAGTTCTGTGTCTCTGATCCAGGAGTCTCCTGTCTTCTGGCAGCATCCATGAAAGTGTCAGGCTAACCAGTGAGCTGGTAAGTAGGCATGTCTCAGACCTTTCCCGGGCTTTGAGGTATTCTAGGCTATGACTTAGAGTAGGCAAAGATTCGGAGTTTTAAAGACAAAATCAGCCTCAGCTCCTGCCCTTAAAAGGGGTGGAGGGAAAAAGCCCCCTGAGAGTATAACACAAGCATTAAAAAGGTGGATGCTTTCTGAGTAGGAAAAGCAAAGACTTTCAGAGGATATAGCCTGTGGGTGTGGCTTAAAGGAGGCAGAGGATTTTGATGGGCTCAGAAGCTGCGCAAGGGCGTTCCGGGCAGAGGGAGCAGAGCAAGCAAAGGAAGCGGGGATGAAAGCCCGGTGAGCTCAGGGGACCCAGTGCGGCCCTCAGGAGCGCTTGGACGGCTGCACTCAGCTTCCTCTGCCTTCTGGAGTCACCCTTCTGCACCCTGCTGTCTGCCTGGGAGGCGGCCAGCTCCTTTACTCTGGCAGAGTTGGCTGGTGGGAGGTACCAGTGGGAGGTCAGGCAGTGAAAGGAGACTGCGGTTTAGGGTATGGATCTTTCTGGCACAAAGTCACTGCTCCTCCCCTGAGGCTTCTACCCAACTCTGTGCCCGTGGCTTCCTCTAGACCCTGTCTGTCCTCGCCCTTTCAAACCTTGTGGGTGGTATCAGCTCCACAACAACTAGCCAGACCACACTGACCATGTGGTTCCCCCGCCGGCCCCCTGGGAAGAGTCATCCCCGTGGGAACACACACTTCTTCCTAACCCGATTTGAGTGGGCCAGTCTCCCTCTTGGGACGTGACTGATAGAGCGGCCGAGGGGGACAAGGATGTTAGGTCCCATCACGGAGGGAGTGTCATGAGACCTGACCAAGAATGGCCTCCTAGTTTCACCTAATCAACCTCCATTCTTCCTGTAAAGTTGACTCAGGTGACCCCATCCCTGGAAAGACTCCCAGGGCCCCTGCGCTCCCCTAGTCCCTGGCCTTGATCAGCTGCATTTCATCTGCCGCCTCCCCTGCCACCCCCACTGTAGGTGTTGAGTTGATTTCCATTTCTCTCAGAGTGCATCCAATGGATGTCTGCTGAGTGAGTGAAGAAATGCATGGATGGATGATGTGTGGACAGAGGGGTGAATATGATCCTATGTCACTGAAGGCTTGGGGACAGGGGAGTGATAGGAACAGAGGCACAAATGCAGCCTCTGCCTTCTCCCTGGGAAGAGAGCATGGGCCACCTCTGCAGAAGTGCCTGGCACACACACAGTGGCTGTGACAGGTGGTCAGACAGGAAGACGCTCGCCGGGCTCTGGGCGGGGAGAAATCAAGGAAGGCTGCCTGGAGAAGGTGGAGCTGGAGCTGGGCAGTGTAGGGCGGTGTCTAAACTCAGGCTGCTAGGACAGAAACCGGAGACCGGGTGGCTTAAGCAATCAACGATTATTTCTCACAGTTCCGGAAGCTGGGAAGTCTAAGATCAAGGCACCGGTCCATCTGGTGCCTAGTGAGGCCCTCTTCCTGGCTGTGTCCTCACTAGGAAGAAGAGGCTCTTTGGTGGTTCTTATTAGAGGACTGATCCCATCAGGGGGCTCCATCTTTATGACCTAATTGCTTTGCAATCACTATCACATTGGGGGCTCAGACTTCAACATACGAATTTGTGGGAAACATGGAGACTGCAAGGTAGGAGGAGTCAGACTTCCTAGGGCCTTGAACTAAGGAATTTGGAATTTATCTCAGAGGCACCAGAAAGCCATGAAAATGTCCCAGTGCAGTTTCTTACTTAAAGAAATCCCATGAAAATCAGGCTGGTGGAAGGAGTGTCAGTTTCAAGGTCAGACAGACCTGAATCCAGCCTTGCCGATATTCACTGCGTGACCTTACGACAGGTTCCTTCACCTCTCCAAGCCTCAGTTTCCTTTTCTAGGAAATGGGACTTGTAATAGTTACGCCCTAGGGCTGCTGTGAAAGAATGATAGAATGAAAGCAACATGCCCATCAGGGTGCTTTGCGGGTGGAAAGTGCTGGAAGATGATGAAGATGGTGATTCCTACCGCAGCTGTTTTGTGTTTTGTTTGGGGAACTAGCTTTGACAATCATACGCATTGTCTGCAGTTGGCTGTTATGATTGTGGATAACAGGAGGAGGAATCATGCAGTCATAGAACTCTTTTTTTCCTGGCCTGAAATAATTAGCTAGTGGCCTATTATTACCACTATCTGGGGGCTTGACCCTGGGGCCTGGCAGGGGCTTGTTTTTACAGCCTGAAATAGTCTGGCATTTGGCTTTCCAGCAGGCAGGCTGCCAGGCCAAAGAGTGTGTAACCACCCAGCCTAACAAAACAAAACTATTTTTACCTTGGGGGGCCCAAGAATGCATCATGCAGTTCGCAGGCCAGCCCCACCCGGCCCGGCGGCGCGAGCCAGTCGCCAGCGCAGGCCGGCTGGTCTCCTGCAGGCGTCAGTGGGCCCCGTGGGGACCAGTTTCCCTGGCAGGGAGGCAGGCATCCTAGAAAGTCCCAGAGTGACCCACCCACCTGCTCTCAGCCGGGGACTAGGAGACCAGGATTCTCACTCGGAGAGATTCTGGAGACATCAGGCAAAAGGCAACAGAAACAGATTAGATTTCACCTAATCTACTGTGGATCAAAGCAGCACTGCTGCAGACAGTAATGCCTGCCCCTTCCTGACGTTCTGCTGGGTCTCAGGCTTTCCAAGCATCATCTCTTATAATATCATAGGGGTATACTGTAATATCTCTACGGGGTATAGCCCCCGTTTTTCTGATGTGGAAACCAAAGCTCAGGGAGGTTAAATATCACTTGCCCAGAGTGAACCGGATAGGAGGTGGTTTGACCCCAGGCTGCTGGCTGGGCTGCATGGCGAGCGCCCCTCTCTCCTCCCTTGTTACCGGCCCTCGCTGCCAGGGGATGAGAACGGGGAGGAGCTGGGGAGCTAGTCCTCGTCCTGGTCTTCCCCTGACCCAGACCTCACATCAGTGGCTCCTTCATGCCTTGAAGCTTTTATGGAGAGACTAATGCTTGTGCTCCTGGCCGTGTAGGGCCGTGAGAACAGGGGGAGGATAGGAAGGTTTAGCAAGTGACAGCAATATGTTGATGTCAGCCCAGAATGCCCCCACACTGAGGGCATGCGAGTCACCGTGGCTGAATCTCCAATGAACTGGGGTTAGGGGGCCTGGTCAGAAACCTGCAGAGCTGAACCTCCAGGCTACCCCAGAGAACTCCAGAGAAGGCTCGTCTTTCTCGCTCCCTCTTCTCTTTTTTACTTCCTCATGCCCTTCTCTCTCTTCCTCTTTCTTTCCTCCTTTTCCTTTCTTTCCTCCTTTTCCTTTCTTTCCTCCCACCCTTCCCTTCTTTCTGTATCCTGATAGGGTGTAGCGGAATGGCCTGCCAGCAGACAGACCCCTGGAGTCGATGTGGCGGCATGGTCTCTGGAGTCTGCCTTGTTCCCCCTTCCCAGCCATCTACTTCTTCGCATCCTTCGGTATACAGCGCCAACCTCCCCTCTGCCTGGCAGCCTTCTCTGACTTCTTTCACATGGGTTCCCTTCCATCCGACCGCCTGTCATATCCACGCTCTGTAAATACGGGGCACCTCAGTGGAAGTGACTTCTTAGTGATAAGAGACAATTCAGGTGTCCATGCCGAGTCTCTCCAACTGGATTGAAGTCTCCTTGAAGGTAGAGGCTGAATCTTATGTTTCTTTATGTCACTTTACATTGCTCCTCTGCCCTCAACCCTTCAATGATTTCTTACTGCATCAGGGTCAAGTATTCATCTATTTATCCACCCATCTGTCCATCCAGCCTTCCGTCTACCCACCCATTGTTCATCCATTCACTTATCTGCCTATATAACCACCCATCTATCCATTCATCCATCCATCCATATACCTGTCTATCCATCCATCCATTCATCCATCCATCCATATACCTGTCCACCCATCTATCCATCCATCCATCCATCCATATACCTGTCCATCCATCTATCCATTCATCCATCCATCCATATACCTGTCCACCCATCCATCTACCCATCCATTCCTCCATCTGCCCACCCATCTGTCTCTCTGCTCACCCATCTGTCCACCCACTCACCCATCTGTCCATCTACTCAACTACCCATCTGTCCACCCATCCATCTGTCCATCCATCCATCTACCCACCCAACCATCCATCTACCCATCCATCCACCCACCCGTCCATGTACCCATTCATCCATCTACCCACCCATCCAGCCATTGACCCATCTGTCCATCCACTCATCCATTTATCTACTCATCTGTCCATCAACCCATCACCCATCATTCACCCACTCACCCACCCATCTATCCATACACCCATTCAATGAATACTTACTGAGTCTAGGGTTAGAGATGTGAAGATATATTAGCCTGTACCAAGGAGTCTTGATAAGGAGGGAAGCAGTTACAATGTTAATTGTATTGGATGTAAGGATGATAAATTTTATGAATAAGAAGGTTGTGAGAATCCCAGAAACCCATACTCTGCCACTTCTCACCTGTAGGACTTGGTCAAGTCAGTTCCTTCCCTGGGCCTCAGTTTCCTCATCTCTACCGTGGGGATAGTGGTGGTTCCCTCTCACTAGGTTGAAGTGAGGACTCACTGTGCTGATGCGTGTGAGGTACCTGGGTCTCACTCTTTTTTTGCCACATTAGTTCCTCACAGGCAGGGGCATGTGGGGATGAGATCACTGTGGAGAAGCAATATCTGCCTGTTGCTGGTCCATGGGAGCTGAGAGTTTGGGAATTCAAATGATCCGTCATCAAACAGGCTTTGTGCACTGTGGTCCCAGAAATGCTCTGAATCAGACTTCAACTCCATCAGTCTTTTTTTATTTCTTTCCTGCCTCTGATCTGTAAAATACATTTTTAGGGAGAGAGAGGGAAGTTTCCCCTTTTCCTGGACGAGCCCCAAGCCTCACCTCACAAGCAGAGAAACTAAAGCCCATAGCAGGATAGCAGAACCTGCTGGGGTCACGTCTAAAGTTCAGATCCAGATTTTGGTTCATCTATTAAACTTGCTTTTGCTCTTGCGAGGAGGCAAAATCACCGGGGCCCGGCCCTTTGCATCCCCTGATTCCCCTCATTTTCTGAAGAACACTCCTTGCCACCTTGGTCTGCACGCACCATTCCACAGCTCCTGGAACCGCTTCAATTTCCTTGGAGGCTTTGGAATTGTATTTTCCCAGTGAATGGAGGGAAAGTGCCTTCTCTCTTGAGCAGCAGCCCAGCTACCTGAACAGAGGAACCCTGGATTCTGGACAGGAATGGTGGCAGTGTGTTCCAAGAGGTTTCCCAGGTGCTATTGAAATAAACGCTAACACTTGTCCTGGGCCAGGCCTTTTGTTCCCTTTCCTGTTAGACTTGTTGATGGGAAATGAGCCTTTGGAGATGAGGAAGGGGGAGGGTGCGTATTGCCAGAGCTGTGAGTTTCTCAGTTCTGAGCCTGAATATGAAGCCTGAATATGAAGCAAGGTTTGAGATTTGTACTTATCCAAGCTTTCTCTCTCTTAAAATTTTATTCTTTTTACCATTGCTGAAATGGGACACAAATTATTATTAAACAAAAGAAACAAAACCAACAACCCTGTTTTTTTTATAATGGCACAGGTTTATGTTTAGTTAGAAAAACAGCCTTTGAAAATGCAATTTCCCCTGCTCCATGATAGTTCCAGGGGAAGGAAAAAAGTGGAGAAATCTGAACAATCCCCCAATGTCCTGAACTTGAAAAAAACCAGAGTGTACTTTCAGAACCTCTGTCTGTGTCTGTTCGCCTCTCCCACCTCCACCGTTAATCAGGGATCCAAGTCTTGTGCTTTAGAAACTCTCAAGTGTTAAGTTGAACAAATGCTGGATGGTTATGAGGCTGTATCATCAGGCTGCCCAATTTTCTCTGAACAGCGGAACAGCAGTGTTTTCTCTCTGTACCATCAGCTCCAAATGTCAATCAGAAAACTGGCCTGAGGCATGATTTGGGATTCCACGAAGTTTGTGTGCACAGCTAAGTCCAAGTGAATATTTTCAGGGAAATGAAGTAAAGATAGTGCGGACTCTTGGGGCAGGTATGGGAGGTCAGGGAGGCGTACTGTTAGCACTACCTCTGCCATGCCCTCCCTGCAACCTTGGGGAAACCACTCACTGTAACCTTGGATAGTCTGCTCACTCACTGTGACCTTGGAGAGGTCACCCACTGAAACACTGAGGTGTTCATGTTTCCCCTTGAGCCCCAGCACCTCATTTCCCTGTCTGAGAAATGGAATAGTTACAGCAATTCTGTTTCTAATCAGTTTGCCCTGTGGAAATATGTCAATCCAGGCATATGTACAAGGAGTTTTAAAAAAATTACATTTTTTTTGTAATTGCAAAAAATAGGAAATAATTTTAGAGTCCATGAAGAGGAGAATGGTTGAATACATCACAGTACATTCCTACAGTGGAATGCCAGGAAGTGTTAAAGATGGATGAAGCTGAGATGCCAGGGATAATTCTTACAAATGTAACATTAAATGAAAGAAGCCAGACACAAATGAGGTCCAAATCCTGAAGACCCCAGCCATGCTAATGTGATGATATTTGGAGGTGGGGCCTTGAGGAGGTGACTAGTATTCAGTGAGGTCATGAGGCTAGAGCTCCTGATGGGGTTAGTGTCCTGGCGAGACGAGACTGGAGAGCTTGTGCGCTCTCTCTACCATGTGAATATCTCTCTGCCATGTGAATATCTCTCTACCATGTGAGTATACAGCAGAAAAGGTGGCCGTCTGCATGTCATGCAAAGAGTCCTCACCAAAGCCCACCATGCTGGCACCTGCATCTTAGACTCCCAGGCTCTGGACGTGTGGGAGATAGATTTCTGTTGTGTGAGCCTCCAGGCTAGTTTTACGGCAGCCTGAGATGACTAATGTATGTCCCTGTTGTATGAATTCAAGTGCATGAAGTTCAGTAACAGGCACACTGAGCTTTGGTATTACAAGTCAGGGGAGTGGTTACCCAAAAGATGCACAAGAGGGCTTTGGGATCTGGTCCTGTTCTGTCCGTCGTCTGACTGGTGGTCACATGGGTGCCTTTACTTTGTGAAAATTCACTGAACCTTGTGTTTTAAATTTGCACATTATTATGGTGCATGTTATATTTAAATGAAATTCACATAAAGAAAAAAACCCCGCCCAATTAAAAATGATTATCAATAAGAGCAAAAGGCTCATGAACAATATTTCAGTCATTTCTCTGTTACTGGTGTTGAGCCCAGTGTCTGGACTTAACCAGGGGGTGTGGGAGGGTCAGGGGAAAGTGAGAGGGGTGCAGCTAGAAAAGCTTTGGGTAGTTAGATTGAAAATTTAGACTCTGTTCCATGGGTGACAGGAAGCCACAGAAGATGTGAAATAAGCTCGTGAAGTGTGGCAGAAAGGAGCTTTCAATACTTCTCCGTTTTTCTCTTTCTTCCATCTTGCCTTCCGGGAAGAGGGACTCTGATCAGTAGAAGTAAAAGGTAGAGCCTTGGTAGACCTTACAAGCAGGAGGTTTTGTTGTGGGGCGCGGCCGCTATTAGTGACACAGAGGCCTTGTGGTTGTTTTATTTGGAGGAATCCAGGGTCTTGTGGCTGTTTTATTTGGAGAAGTCTAGAGCCAGTGAAGCCCTTTCCATTCCAGATCCAGAAGGTCGCCAAGCCCTTCCCAGAGCACCTGAGACCGTGGGGTGTCAGGGAGGCAGCAGTGCAGAGGCCAGGAATCAGGGAGAAGAGTCCAAGGTGGGTGGGGTGGGTGACTCAGCTGGAGAAGGGAAGAGTATTTTGCAGCTTTGTCCGGGACCTGAGCTACTCAGGATCGTCTTCTCATGTGGTTTCCCTTCTGGGATCTGGTGGTGGTCACCTCACCCCCAGGGTCGTTGAGGAGCATGCGTGTGGTGTAGACCCACGGCCGCTGGCTGGTGCTGCAGAGCAGGTGAGAGGGGGCCCGGGTCCCAGGATGGAGGGGTAGTGGGGGCCGGGATGAGGAAGGTGTCCGGAGATGTGGGGAGGAGAGATGGGCAGTGGGTGTCGAGGGTGAGGAGAGGCAAAGTTGAGGAGAACTAGAGGTTTCCAGTTTGTGTGGCTGAGGGGTAAGTGTGGGGATGTGAAGCCATTGGGCCAGAAGAAGCTGAGGAGGGAAGGGCTGGCCTGGGGAGGAAGGTGATTAGATTGGGGTTGTGGCTGCAAGTCCGTCCTTGCTCAGAGTAGTGTCTCCAGCTGACATAAGGTCGGAAGCCCAATATCAAGGGTAGGAGAAATCATTTCTGCCACTTTTGGCTTTGAGGGAGGCACCTTGGTGTATCTTATGGCTCTGGCACCTGCAGAGGTCTCTAGACCTTATCTCTAGATAAGGTCTCTAGAGCTTATCACTAATGATGAGTGAAAAGTACCCGGTTCCTGTGCCCTACTCTGCTCCCAACTCCCCCAATTCCTGTGCTCTATACTGCTTGCAGCTCCCCGCATGGCCCGAAGAAGCCACTTCATGTCTGGGGACCTCAGGATAAAATGTGAGGGCCTCTCTGTCATGGAAGAGATCCTGAGTGCCGGCTTGTTTCTTCCTGCCACGTGACCCTGGGCAAGACCCTTCCCTACCGTGGCCTCAGTTCCCCCATGTGTATGGTGGGGAGAGGACCAGAGGATTTCTGAGCTGCCAGCAGGTGTTCACCCACAGCAATGATGACCCCTCCCAGCTGCACCCCCCCACGGGGGCTGTGGAAGGAGGGACAGGTTGGACCCCGGAGACTTGATGATGGAAGCCCCCTCTGTGGTCACAGGGGCTAGGGCAGGGCTGTCCTTCGGCCTCACAGAGCAAATTGAATTTGTGTTTGAAAATGTAAGTGATCGAATAGAGTTTAAAAATTCCAAATTGGTTGTGGAGACAAATGGATGGCATAGGTGGAAGGGAGGAGGAAGGGAGGAAGTTGCTGGCGGCAGCAGCCTTAAGCGTTAGGAGACTAGCCTCTAGGACTTCTGCTGGGAGCAGATCGCTCTGTCCTCCTTGTGTCCCAGGAGCTGAGGAGGCAAACCCCGCCAGGTTTTGCCCCGAGGGGCTGGCAGCCAGGCCACAGAAACTGGTTCTAGCTGCTGGGATGGGAAGCGCCCAGGCAGCGTATCTGCTTGGACCTACCAAAGGACCCAGGAGGAACGTGCTTTGCAGCCAAGGGGTGGGTCTTGAGCTGTCACCTGTCAGTGTTAGGACGCTGTGGGGACAGGGCTTTCCAAATTCCCAGCTACTGGGGAAGCGTCCTTAGCTGAGCAATTACCCTTTAAGGTCACAGTGAATTTCCTCCTGCTGTTCTTGTAACAAGACATTCTGACACTGGGTTCCTGTTTCTCAAAGTGTGAAAGTCTACAAACTGATACTTAAAAAATTACTACTATTCTCATCTCTTTCTTTTCTTTCTTTTTCTTTTCTCTTTTCTTTCTTTGTTCCATAGATGAACAAAAACTCATCTGAATAATCTCAGAAGTCCAGAACAATGGGATGATGACATCACGGCATGATAATGCTGACTGCAGTCATTCGTTCACCACATATTTAGGGAGCATCTCCCGCTTGCCAGGCCCTGTTCAGGGTGCTCGGCATGCAGCAGGGAACAAAGCAGGCGAAAATATGTCCTCAGGAGTCTTCTGTCCTGATTATAGGGTGGTGAGATATTAAATAAAACAGTAAGATAGTTAAAGTGTTGGGTTGTAATAAGTGCTGTGAAAAAGACAAGAGCAGGAAGTAGGACTGTGTAGCTGGAGGGTTGGTGGAGTTGGTGTGGGGGTGTCCAGTTTTAGGTCGTGGGGTCAGGGATGGCCTCATTGGGAAGGTGACATTTGAGCAAAGGCCTAAAAGAGGTGAGGGATGAGTTGTGGGGTCTGGAATTCCAGGCAGAGGGCACAGCCGGAGCAAAGGTCCTGAGGTAGGAGTGTGCTTGGTGTGGCTTTGGAGTAATGGGGGTGCTGGCATGGGGGATAGCGGGGACCAGGGCGGGAGAACAGGAGGAGTGCAGGGTGCTCCTCACAGGCTGTGGCAGGGGCTTGACTTTCGGGACCTGTGGGATGGCAGCCAGGGGGTTGTTGAACAGAGGAAGGCCGCTGTGGGGCGTGCATCTGTAGAAGGGTTCTGAGGGTTCTGCGGAACACAGCTCTTGGGGAGTGAGGGGAGCAGCAGGAAGACCAGGGAAGCGCTCCTGCGATGACCCAGGGGAAAGAGGGTGGGGGCTCAGACGCCGTGGGAGCAAGGAGTCAGACTGTGGCGTGACCCAGACAGTGGATGTGGTGTGCTGACCTGCACGTGCATATCGGGAGAAGAGGGGACTCGGAGGTCAGGGGCACAGAGGTCAGGGGGTCGGTTTGAGAGTCTGGAGAGGGGCCTGGAGCTCAGAGGAAGGGAGCACATTTGGAAATGGTTAGTAGTCAGGAAGCGGTGTGAAGTCACCCGGGAGTGAGCATGGTGGACACACGGTGAGTCCAGGTGTCTAGATTTAGAGTCGAGGGTGAGGAGGCCCCATCCCCACCTTGGCGCCCCCAGGAAGTGAGCGTGAGGAGAGGTGTGCGGCTGGCTGTCGTCTTCAGGGACCGCAGGGGCTGGGGGCCCCGATGGGCTGGATGTGGTGTGGAGCCTGCGTTGGGCCGACTTCCCGGGAGGAAGCCTGAGGAGGAATCTACAGGCGGGGGGCGGGGGGGGGTTGTCTTGGAACCCCGTCCTGTGAGGGAGCAGAGGTGCAGGCCCGCAGGGAGGGAACTTGACCTGCGGGGCAGTCACAGCAGAGGCCTCAGCGGATTCCGAGGGGCCAGGTTCAGGCAAGGAGACCTTGCGTGGACTGGTCCCTGGGTGTGGGCCCCTCTGGAGGGTGAGGCATGTCCTGGGGCCGGGCAGCTCCCTTCTGCCCAGGGCCTTTCTGCAAGGGACTCCCTCTGGGCCTTGAGCAGGGCTGCTCCCGGGCCAGGGAGTGAGTGCTGAGGGAGCTGAGGGTGCAGCCCAGGGCCTGCCCGCTGAAGCCCCGGCTGGGGGATGTGGCCAGGCCCTGGTAAGACAGTGGCAGGCCAGGGTCTGTTACAGGAGTTGGTGAGTTTGGGGTTCCCTGGAGAGTCAGGACTGAGGGAACCCAGCAGCTGTGATGTGACCGGTTTCCAGGTTAAGTGTTCCATTGTGTTCCATAGTTTTTGCAGCTGAATTTTGTAAAGTGAGATAGCCTGGTTCTAAAGACCTAAAGGAGGGACCTCACCGAAGTCAAGGGGACAGCGAGCGATGGGGAGCAGAGACCCAGAGGAGATTAAAGGGAGGAGCCAAGGGCATCCGGCCAGAGTGTCCAGGGGCTGCGCACCCTGCATGGACTAGTGCAATGAGGGTGATCCTTGGGAACTTCCAGGAAGGCCTGGGAAGGACATCTGCTGAAGTGTGGCTTTTCTATTGTCAAGGAGACAGAGGTTCAGATTATCATCACTCTGGAAGAATAGGGACGGTTGAAGAGTGACCTTCCAAAGGCCAGGGAATTGCCAGCATCAGAGCTTCACACCTTTCTTCATGATTTTCCTATTTGGTTGATTTGGTAGCCAGGTTTATGAGGATGGAGCCATTTTGTAGCCAGGTCAGAAAATCACATCACTCTCTTCCCCCAGGTTCTTGCAATGACACATAGGATTGTTGGTGGCCTACATTAGGAGTTTGGTGCCAACAGATCTTGTTAGAATCCTGCCTCTGCTATACTTGAGCTTGTGTGACTTTGGGTAAGTCACTCACCCTCTCTGAGCCCCTGCTTCTTTACCTGTAAAGCCAGCAATATCTACCTTACGAGGTTGCTGTGAGGATTTAGGTGGGAAAGCACCTGTGAAACATCTCTCTTCATCCTTGGCATTTAGGAGGCTTTGGAAGACCTCAGTCCCCTTTCAGTCACTGCAGTTAGGAGCCCCTGATTTGGGCCTGAAGGGATGTGCCGGTTTCCCTGGCTCCCAGGGAGAGGAAGGTGCTTGGGTGCAGTGTTCCGGGAGCCTCCCACTTGGGCCAGTTTCTTATTTGTGGCAAGACCATTCTCTTCCACTCCATCCTTGATTCCTGTCGTGGGCACCACTGATCTCCATCTACCAGCCTGCTGATAAGCCAGGAACAATGTTATCGCAGCTGCCAGGCCCTGTGGGGTAGAATTCCTTTGTTGGGCAGTCTTGGCTCCTGAGGGGGTTTTGTGGGTGGATCCAGGTTTATTTAGATGGGCTGTTGAGGGGGCCTGGGGCAGGGCCAGGCCCCTAGTAGATGCTCAGTGAATGTTCACCGAATGGACAAATGAGTTGAGTGGTGAGAGCTCTGTAGATGGTGGGGGGCAGGACCCCCATCTGGAAAGAGTAAGGTTGAGTTTGGGATCAGTGCTTAGGTGCTGCCATGTGGCAAGGGGACAGTATGGTACCAGGAGTTAGGAGGCTCTGGCCTGGCTTCTTACTGTGTGATCCTGGGCGAGTTATTTCACTTCTCTGAGCCTCTAGGAAACATCTGTCAGGCGGAGCTAGTAACAATTTGTAAGCTGAAAGGACTGTGTAAACAGAAAACAAGTGCTGGCAAGAATGTGGAGAAATTGGAACCCCGTGCCCTGTTGGTGGGAATGCACAGTTGCTGTGGAAAAATCATATGGCAGTTCCTTAAAGCATCAAGCACAGAATTACTGCATGACCCAGCAAGTCCACTGCTGGGTATATGCCCCAAAGGATTGAAAGTGGGATCTTGAAGAGATATTTGTCCACCCGTGTTCACAAGAACATGACTAGCCAGAGGGCGGAGGCAGCCTGAGTGTCCATGATGTAAATATACAAAGGAATACTGTTCAGCCTTAAAAAGGAAGGTAATTCTAACAGATGCTATAATACAGGTGAACCGTGAAATCCCTGCAATATAAGTGAAATAAGCCAGTCACAAAATGACAGATACTGTACGATTCTGCTTATATGAGATCTCTAGAGCAGTCGAAATCATAGAGACCAAAAGCTGAATGGGGGTTGCCAGGTACTGTGGGGGACAGGACTGGGAAGTTATTGCTTGAGAGGTACAAAGTTTCTGCGGAGGATGAAGAAGAAGTCCACTATCACCCGTGGACGACAGTCATGGTTATACAGTGTGAATGCAGGTAATGCCACTCAGCTGTGCACGTAAAAACGGTTAAGACAGTAAAGTTTAGGTGCACAATTAAACTTTCTTAGGTGCTCTATGACCACCACCGCTTTCATGAAAACACTTCCCTTTGACCGGAATTGAGCCTTTCTATTTGGCTTTGTGTAGCAATGGCTGAATCCTGAATCATTAAAATTCTGGGTGAATTCTTTATTTTTTATTTAAAAAATTAAAATTTTATTTAAGAAGTTTATTTGTATGCTCTTGGTGGCGCCAGGTCTTCGCTGCTGCACGTGGACCTTCTGTAGTTGTGGGCAGCCGGGCTGCTCTTGGTTGCGGTGTGCAGGCTTCTCATTGCAGCGGCTTCTCTCGTGAAACACAGGCTCCAGGCAGGCGGGCTTCAGTAGCTGTGGCCCCTGGGGCTAGTTACTCTGCAGCATGTGGAACCTCCCCAGAGCAGGGACTGAACCTGCGTCCCCTGCCTTGGCAGGCGGATTCTTACCAACTGTGCCACCAGGGAAGTCCTCTAGGTGAATTCTTGATGCCCTCTGCTCATCAGCTGGTTTTAGTGGCTCTTTGGGATCCAAAGGGGAGACGAGACATGAAAGAGATGACTTCTGTATTTGAATGTCCTAGGATGGCTCAAGCTGGAGCTGCCACCAAATGAGATGACATCTCAGAAAATGCTCTATGAATCTAAAAAGCTTCCTCAGTCCTTATTGTGGTGATTGCTGTTACCCCTATAAGATCTGTGCCCTTGAGGGAGGAAAATGAAAATCTGTGGGTTGATAGAATGATCTTACTAAAGAACTTAATCCAGTATTAATCTTCATCTTGACTCCACAAAAATCCTCTCCATAAAAAGGAAAAAAAAAAAAAACACCTCAGGTAGGGGATAACCTCATTTTCTGCTGTGGATTGTACCCTGAAATGACTCTTAAAAGAAAGAAGTTAGAATGCTGGATTGGGCTGATCCTTAAGTCAGTGTTATTGTTGTTGTTGTTTTTTTAAAGTATAGAACACCTGAATTGGAATCTCCCAGTTCTTTTGTAAAAAGAGACACGACCCATGATTCCAAGAGACATGATTAATCAGGATTTTGGGAGGTGGAAACTGAGAATTTGCAATATTGGGAAGCCCCTTGGTAAGTTGGTTGAGATACAAGAGCCTGCGACCAGACACATTGGCCCTGTTGAGTGGCCACCATTCTGATGGGAGAAAAACCAGCCACAGCCTCCAGGGGTCTGAGGTGTGGTCACAGGGAGGAGGCAAGTGGGGATGGACGCTTGTCCGGAGCTGCCTTATAAGAACTAAGTAGAAGCTGCCTCCTCTGATACAAAGAGATCATCAGCCTGAACTGGCTGAGAGGTCTCCCACGAGGAAGTCTGATGTCTGAGTAACCAGGGAGATCCCCCAGTACTCATTCAACAGTTCCGGTGTCACCAGCCGAGTGAGCGGTGCATTTTCTGCCATGACCACCCCAGTGTGTGTATCCCCCGTAGTGCCTGATCCCCGACATTCCAGAACATCTTGTCTTCTCCTCCGCTGCAGCCTCTGGGCCTCCGATTTTCAAGTACTGGGTTATGAACTTGTCTCCCACTTAAGACCGGGAGTTCCTCCAGTGCAGGCATTGCCTGGTTTTCTTCTCAGGGCTGGGCACATGGTGGGCACTTCTGAACCGCTGAAGGAGCATCTGATGACCTTTGCGGTGGCTTAGACATGAGACCCTCTTGCCAGAAGTCTCTGCCTCTCGTCCAGCCTGGTCTGATGATTTCTTTCATCTTGGAGGAGGCAGCCTCTGTCCCTTCTTTGCTAGAGCCTGGGAAAGGTAGAGTATTGTGAGTAACTAGTGTTTCAGAAGCACAGAGCTCTGCCTCTTCTGTGATGGAAGCTGTTCAGGGCACTCATCCTGCCACCAGCGGGCTTCTTGGTCACCACACTGGGATCCTTGTTGGCCTCTGCTCCTGGCAGACTGGGCTCTCGGCAGTAGCCAGACCAGCCATGGTGAGCCATGTTCCTGAGTCCATGCACACCCTCCGTCCCTACCACTATGACCCACTTGGTAGTGGCAGAGTAACTGCGGAAAGGGCCTGAACCCCAGGATGGATCACACCTCAGCTTTAAACGATGCTTGAAATCTGCTGAAGTCACCTCTGCTGAAGTCACCCTTGATGAACATTAACACGAGATGCAAAGGGCTTTGTATTCTTTGCCCATTCAGAGAAATCTATCAATATTCCTCATTTCCAAACCTCCTTGTCACCAGTATTCCAGTGATGTTCCTTCTAAAGTTCTGACCATCTAGCAGAAGCACTTTGCCCATGAACTGGTAGACTCTTGTTAGTCGTCCGGTCATGTCCGACTCTTTGCGACCCCATGGACTATAGATGCCAGGCTTCTCTGTCCAAGGAATTCTCTAGGCAAGAATCCTGGAGAGTGTATCCAGTTCCTTCTCCAGGAGATCTTCCTGACCAGGGACTGAACTCGGGTCTCCTGCATTGCAGGCAGATTCTTTACCATCTGAGCCACCAGGGAAGCCTGGTAGAGACTCTTACTGGTGGCCATTTCTTCTTTCTGGCCAAATGCACAGCCAAGCGCACTGTTCAGGATTCTCTTCACCAGGAGGATTTCCTTTCACTGTCTTCCAGGTATGCACTCAAAGGGGCCATAGTGTTGCAGCACCCGCTTTTGCATTTTGAACCCAGTTTACACTGCCTCTGAAGCCATAAACTGTTAGTTTCTACTACTGTCCACTTTGCTAGTCAGCAAGCTTCTGCTTTAATATTCTTTGGAGAGGCCCAACTCAGTGGAAAGATCTGTCACTAGACAGATCTTCTCTCTGGTAGGTTGAAATGGTCCCCCCATTCTGGATCTGCTCTCAGTGAGTCTGCCTGTAGCAAGAGTGTCCTGAGACTCAGTTCCTCATGACAACCCTTTAAATACCTGCGGTTACTGGCGGAGCCCTCCCTTTGGGCATTTCCCTCAGCATCGTGTTCAGCTGCAGCCATATACCATGACTTCTGGATTCTCTTCTAAAACCCTGTGCTGCCTAACGCAGTTCCTGCAGCCACAACTACTTTGAGTAGTCCCACAGCCACAGTGCTCTCACGACTCAAGAGAGCAAACTGTGAGATCATACAGACTTTATTTCCAAGAGCAAACAAGATTCTCAGCAGTAAACAGAGTTAACTCTTACATACTTACGGTCATTCAACAAATGTTTCATGAGTACTTACCATGTGCAAGATGTGAAGAGTGTGATAATGGATCATATCCATGGACCACTGTGGACAGGTTCAGGAAGAAGAGCTATAAGCAACCCTTTTCTTGATAGCAGCAGCAGTGATACAGGATGAATGTTAAATGTTGGGAACATAGTTGATGCCTCTCTTCGGCCCCCCGAAGCCCCTCTCTGATACCAGTAAGAGGTGGGAACCAGGATTAACTTCATACTGGCCTGGATCCTAGAATTAACAATGCTTACTTCTCCTGACACCTGAATTCTACGTGGTGATGGATATTGTTTGGCCTCAGTCACTCGAGCATGCCATTGTAGTTGCAGACAGCATTCCTGTCTTGATGCCTAAGCAAGATTAGAAAGGTCTATCAGTTGATTTGTTCATTCTCCATGTATTTTAAGAGAGACTGATTAACCCACTACTGTGTGATCTAACCTAGTGTTCCGCAAGGGACTTTCACCGCCTTTGATCACCGCTCCCTGGTTCCTAAGGTACAGGTAATGGTTGTCTGCATTTCTGCAGCCTTGAGATTTCTGGACCCCTTAGTACTCAGCTGTATTTAAAATTCTGTTCTTCTGTTTGCCACTTAATAATTTCCTATGATTGTTTCAAATGCTGAGAAGGGTTTTTGGCAAGCGTGCATTGTTGCCTGAAAAGTACTGAACAACAACAACGAAATCCTCAGCGTGTGATAGTGGTCTGTCGTTTTAGTTAAGCCGCAAATTGTCTCTCTCCATCTATCATCCGTCATGTTTAGGTTCAAACACATGCACACACATGCAGACGAAGACGTAACACACATGTGTATTATATTTAGAGTAAGATACACCAGGCACATACATCTCTGGTAATCCTATTACCACGGGGACAGTTCTACAAGGGCTTCAAACCATTGTTCAATGTACGAAGCTATCAAAAAGCCAAATGAATTCTTGAGGGTCTTGGTCTTGCTCATGAATAGGCAGTAATGGAATCAACCCTCAGGTTTAAAGAAAGCAGTGCTCCAGTCAGCCATGAAAAACCTGTTTGTGAGCCCTGAGTCATCTGAGCATATTCAAGAAGCATTTGTCAAATTATCGCCCCTGTGTTCATGACTGTCGCCAGCATTCTGCTGAGGGTGGGCAGTGGATGGTGAGGGTGAATGTGGGAGAGTGAGGCTGAGGGCGCTCTGGAAACATCTCTGCGCCTGGTGTGGCTGTCGAGGCCAGGCCCGTACACCTCAGTCACAGTGCTCCCAGGCGGGCATGACAGTCTGCTGTGGGCATCGCGACATATCCTATGGGCACTGCTGGGCTGGGCAGGCAGGGCACAGGGAATGTACTTTGCCCTACCAAGCCAGGCTGTCCTGGCTAGAGAACTCCAGGTCCAGATGTGAGGGGTCATTGCCAGGGATCCAGGGCAGGTGGTGCCAGCTCATGAGCTCTCTGCTTCCAGCAGCAGCTGACCAGGTCCAGGTGTCCATTGTTCAGACTCCTCTAGAGGAAAGGGGTATCCTTACAAAGGTTGGGGTTTCAGGCATTTCCAGTCCTGAGGCAGAAGGCTTAGGAAGAGACCTTTAAAAACCCACAGATATTTCACAGAGAGCTGGGCCCACGCAGCCTGGGTCGGGAGCTGGCGCTGCCCACAATGTTCCGTGTGGTTTTGGAGCATCACCTCATAATCCCAGCCTCAACAATTCCCCTGTGAGCCCAGGAGGTTGACACTTAAGTCTTGAGAGATCCCACGTGCTTCTCCTCTGCTCCTTGGGGAGGTAACCTCCTCATGGTTGTTATAGTTTACATTTTTCGGTGTCTCCTCCTCCCCAATCCTGCCCACACAGCACTCAGGAACCTGCCTCCTTCAGATGAGCCATGGGGCACAGGGGTCAAGAGCTCTAACTTAAGAGTCTAGATAGATGAAGATTTGAATTCTTGCTCAGAAAAGTGAGCTCCATAGACGTGCCTGTCTCATCGGCCTGTGTGGGGATGCAGGAGATGGGTCTAGACAGATGAAGATTTGAATTCTTGCTCAGAAGAGTGAGCTCCATAGAAGTGCCTGTCTCATTGGCCTGTGTGGGGGTGAAGGAGATGGGTAGCACAAGCCTGGCAAGTAGAGGGTCTTGTGAGGAGGAGCCCCAAGGGCAGCACTTAGACCCGAGCAGTGCTCTGATGGGCTCAGTGCTTCCCCGCAGATGTTTCCCTCTGTTGTATTTAAATCAGGCAACAATGGGCCCGCTGTTCTGGGAGGGGCCGAGGGTGGTCCCTCAGATCCCAGCGGCCTGGGCCCACTGGGAGGGCAGACACTTCCTTGACTGGACATCTGGACCATGGACAGGGATCTGAGTGACGACAGTGAGTACAGCCGGGCAGGGCAAAGGGAGCCGCTTCCAGGGGACACTGAGTTGAAATCTCTCTGCTGCCCTCAGCACTGTCTTGGTTCTGCGTCTGTGTTGCTAGAGCATCCCTCCCTTCCTTTCCTCCTTCTTCTTGCCTGAAAAGCCCACTTGCACCCTGCGGGCTGTTCTTCCATTAGGTACCTCTGGGCAGTGGGAAAGGAAGGCAGAAACCAAGGTGAGAACTTTCCTCCCTAATCCTGTAACTCTATCTGAATCTTAAGATTCTTTATCCTTCCTTTTTCTGATGGACAGTCGGTCCCCACCCCCATTCTCCAGAGCCAAATGTGAGCCTGAATATCAGGGTTCCCATTTCAGTCACAGTTGTAGCAGTTCTTAGATGAAGTTGATTTTAAAGAAATGTCAGTGAAAGGTTTTTATGTGTGATCTCCCTCTAACAAGAAGGTGGCTTGCTCACTGCCACTCATCAAACACAGCCCAGGTAACCCCATCTTGTCTTTAGTCAGGTTGCCAGTCACTCAGTCATATCTGACTCTTTGCGACCCCATGGATTATAGCCCTCCAGGCTGCTTGGTCCATGGAATTCTCCAGTCAGGAACACTGGAGTGGGTAGCCATTCCTTTCTCCAGGGGATCTTCCTGACCCAGGGGTTGAACCTGGGTCCTCCAGCATTGCAGGCAGATTCTTTATCATCTAAACCACCAGGGAAGTCCATCTTGTCCTTCCTGGGACAGAAATTCAATGGAATCTGATAACTATTTAAAGAAATAAAAAAGGAAGTGGTATTTTCAGAAGAGATGTGCTGGGTTTTAAAACAGAAATGTTTGATCCTAAATTTGGAACAGGCAACATAGTAGGGCATCAGATTAAAAACTGGGGGGCTAGGGTTCAAGTGCTAGCCCTGCTGCCAGTTGGCTGTGCGACCTTGGCCTAGTCATTTAACCTCCCTGAGCCTCAGTTTCCCAACTGTAGAAGGAGATTGGTCAGGAGTTCTTGATTTGAGGAGTGTGAAGTCGAGGGCAAAATATGATGTATATGTGCTCTGTGTGTGTTGGGTTGGGGTGGGGTATCCGCGGGTCTCATCTGCATCTCAGAGGCCTGTGACAGTGGTGCATTTTCAGAGCTACTGAACTTGGTGACTTTGAAGGTCCTGTGCAAGCCCAACACTTTTTTACTGCCTTTAATGTTGGTTTCTCAGAGCTTCAAGCCTCAGAACTACAGTGGGGTATAAAGTGAATGCGTGCTAATCTTAGAGAGCTCAGTTTACGTTTTCTTGGAGTCCTTTTTCATATTGAAGTGACAGAATGTACATAGATAATTAGCATGTATTTGAGGAGGACCTACTCTCACCTCTGATAGGTTGGAATTGTGTATCCAGAGCTTGGTGGGCTGCCGTCCTAGGGGTCGCACAGAATTGGACACAACTGAAACGACTTAGCAGCAGCAGCAGCAGCAGCAGCAGCAGCAGCAGCAGCAGCAGTATTATTGTAATAAGTTTCTGCTAATAGTTGATTGAAATCTTTCATCTTAGAAACACTACTCATTAGCTTTCCATTTATATTTGGATTTTGTTGTAGTAGATATGGGCTATGTCAGAGTTGAATTCAAATCCAAGTGCTGCCTAATTGCAGGGTGACTTTACCTAAGTCACTAAACCTCTCTGAGCATTATTTCCCCCGAGAAAAAAATAGACATTGTGTCATCTTGTATAATTTGTAAAATATTAATTTTAATGTAAAGTGCCCAGTATATCACTTAGCCCAGGGTAGGCATGGAGTAAATGATCAGAAAATGATTGGATTATGTCCCCTAGAACTTTAACCTGCTCTCAATGGAAAATGCTATTATTGTGCTCTTTCTCTTTTGGCATCAAGCTTTTTGGTAAGCAAGGTAAGAGGAAGGTGAACTCTTTTTAGTTCCCTTAAAATTCTAAAACCCCTTATTCTGCTGTAGGGTCACTCTATATGCTGGTTTCCAACACAGTCAAACCTGAAGCCTGCACTTTGGGTCTACTGCAAGGTGTGAGATGGTTCAGAAATTTTTTAGAAACTAAGTTGATGAAATCTGAAACTAGGTAAAAAAATTTTTTTCTGGTTTCAGAAAGGAAGGCTGCTGTGGGACTTCTATAATTTAAATGTCCCTTCTTAGGTGAAAGATGGTATCCCCTTTAGCCAGTTGAGTTACCCTTCCCAGTCACTTAAGTTTTTTTCTCCATAGCTTTTGTGTCTATAATGTGGAGCAGCTTCAGAGAAAATACTTTGGTACCAAAGGAGGCGTGGATAGGGGCATTCTGGGATGTGGCATCCACCTGGCAGTCACATTCAGCATCACCTCCATCCCGTTTCAGGGCTTTGACAATGGTTAATCAGGAGCGGGAGACATGGATTCCTTTGATCCTCTGACCTCAAAGGAGTGACATTTTAAAAACAGAAACTTGAGGGGTTATTCATGAATTGTGTTTGTCTCCACAAGAAAAATTCCTTTCCACACAAAAGAAAAACGGCTGGTGTCTGGTGAATAGAAACACGACCTGGGTAGCTCTCTGTGAAGCTCTCTTGGCACCCACTGTGCCTGGAACAGTGGGATGTCCACCCGAGTGGAAAGGCCGTGGGGCTTGGAGTCAGGCTCTGAGTTTTAAGTAGTGTTTCTGTCTCTGCTGTGAGCTCATTGTCTCAAATCACATCTCTGAACCCCATCTTGTCCTTCTACAAAAGTGGTTGTCATGAGGTGCAAGAGAGACCATGGGGCATCCCCAAACCAGGCCCAGCACTGTTAGAGGGCAGTGGTTCAGCTGGACGACCGCCTTGGAACGGAGCCCAGCATCGCGGAAGTGGTGACGTGGCTGGTGGCCCCCGTCAGAGCTCCCCATACTGGGCGCCACACAATGTCCCGTGACGTCCGCATTCCTGTTGTGCCTGATGCGATCTGCCCAGGAAGTGATGCGTCAGACTGTGCTTCAGCCTGGAGGTTTTTATTCTTGTCTATAACATAATGGGGAGGTTAATTTAGCTCTGACACGTTGCCAGAGGTCAGGGTGACTCCCAGTTGATGGATGGAGCTCTGAGTTTCCCACCTCTTATTCTTCCCCTCTTCCTGCCTCTTTGTTTGGTTTCTAGCAGGACAGAGCAGCCACGTGGCATTTCCTTGTCTCCTTTGTCCAGGAGAGTGTTGATGCCCCATCAGAGTCAAGGCTTCCGGGTGGGTGGTGGCCCTCCGAGGGAGTGGGGCTGTGATAACCTTGCCTTTCTTTTCACGATTGACATTTTCACTCTGGTCCCCTGGCTTAAAGGAGCACAAAGAAAGAAGAAGACCTGCCTTCCTCAGGTCTGAGGCATTGACCAAGCATGTTTTACATGCCAGGCTTGGGGCCGAGAGCTGCATACACATCGTCTCTTTCAGTTCACTCCAGTCGCTCAGTTGTGTCCGACTCTGCGACCCCATGAATTGCAGCACGCCAGGCCTCCCTGTCCATCACCAACTCCTGGAGTTCACTCAATGTCCATAGAGTCGGTGATGCCATCCAGCCATCTCATCCTCTGTCATCCCCTTCTCCTCCTGCCCCCAATCCCTCCCAGCATCAAAGTCTTTTCCGGTGAGTCAGCTCTTCGCATGAGGTGGCCAAAGTACTGGAGTTTCAGCTTTAGCATCATTCCTTCCAATGAACACCCAGGACCGATCTCCTTTAGAATGGACTGTTTGGATCTCCTTGCAGTCCAAGGGACTTGCAAGAGTCTTCTCCAACACCACAGTTCAAAAGCATCAGTTCTTCGGCGCTCAGCTTTCTTCACAGTCCAACTCTCACATCCATACATGACCACTGGAAAAACCATAGCCCTGACTAGATGGACCTTTGTTGGCAAAGTAATGTCTCTGCTTTTGAATATGCTATCTAGGTTGGTCATAACTTTTCTTCCAAGGAGTAAGCGTCTTTTAATTTCATGGTTGCAATCACCATCTGCAGTGATTTTGGAGCCCCCCAAAATAAAGTCTGACACTGTTTCCACTGTTTCCCCATCTATTTCCCATGAAGTGATGGGACAAGATTGTCTTTTTAGGTGGGCCCTAATATCACCTGCTCTCTTTCACAGCTGGGGAGGTTGAGTGTTGGGAGGATGTGTGTCTGACAGTGTCATGTATTACCTGGCTCAGATGGTGGCATATCAGAGCCCAGATTCCTAACCACTGTGCCCACAGATTCTGAGTCTAAATCACCTCAGGCTGCAGTCCAACCCTGCCCCTCATCCTTTGACTGGATTCATAGATACTGCAATGAATGAGCATGGACCCCACCCCAGAAAGTTTCAAATTCCAGCTTGCACCTTCCTGATCCCCTTCAAACCCAGCCACACAAGTGTGTGGCAGGTCAGGGAGGGCATAATATGGCTCATGAATCAAAGCTCACCCATTGCCAGTTTTGTAAAGTTTAATTGAAACCAAACCACACTTATTCAATCGCCTATTGTCTGTAGCTTCTTTCAGGGCACAATGGCTGAGGCAGACTGTACAGCCCGTAGTCTGAAATTACCACCTGTTTATTTGTAGGACACAGTGACAGGTGTTCAAAGCTTTGGGACAGTGTTTTTCTAGTAGTCATGTATGGATGTGAGAGTTGGACCATAAAGAAAGATGATTATCAAAGAATTGATGCTTTTGAACTGAGGTGTTGGAGAAGACTCTTGAGAGTCCCTTGGACTGCAAGGAGATCCAACCAGTCAATCCTAAAGGAAATCAGTCCTGAATATTCATTGGAAGGACTGATGCTAAAGTTAAAGCTCCAATACTTTGGCCATCTGATGTAAAGAACTGACTCATTGGAAAAGATCCTGATGCTGGGAAAGATTGAAGGCAGGAGGAGAAAAGGACGACAGAGTGTCAGATGATTGGATGGCATCACCAACCCTATGGACATGAGTCTGAGCAAGCTCCAGGAGTTGGTGATGGACAGGGAAGCCTGGTGTGCTGCAGTCCATGGGGTTGCAAAGAGTTGGACACGTGTGAGTGGCTGAACTGAACTGAATTGATTGGTAGAAAATGTTTGCTGATCCCTGGGTGCCTGGTGGCTAGAGTCGCTGAGAATGCTAATAAACTCATTAGAAGCAAAATAATATTGAGAACCAAGGTTCAACAAGTAATTCCAGGTGAATTCTCATCCTGGGACTTCAGGACACAGTGTTCTGAGGTTCAAAGGTGTTCAAAGGTTTGGGATGATGTCACTTTATGTCATACCCACATCTGTCCCAGGGCTTTCCCCAGGGTCTCAACAGATAAAGTTTTCCAGCTAAGAAAGGTACTCTGCATCTACAAATGTCCTTCTATTTCTGCTTCCTTTGAAAGTTTCCGCCCAGGAGGCAGAACTTTAAGAGATCCATAAGTATTTCTTACTGTCAGAGGACAAGTACATCCCTAACAGGGGAGGTGGTTGAGCCAGGGTTTTTTGTTTGTTTTAATTACATCCCCTCTTTCACTGTTCTTGACCTGAATTCCAAAATTTCAGGCTTCCTCACTACCTGCCGTCTATCTCTACTTCCAGATAACCTAGGCTGTTCTACTTTTGAACAAGATCTTCTTATTCCCCTTGCCTTTGTTTTTATTAATCTCTAAAGGACAGAGCATATTATTTTTATTTTTGTAGTGATAAAGAGCAACAGGCTCTAAAGAACTGCAAAAGGAAAAAGAGAGACGGATCCAGGAGATGAGGTGGATCCGCTGAAAGCTTGAATCGAGTGGGCTTCAGTGACTTAATGCAGAGAATCCCTTTCCACTAACTGCTTATCAGCTCACCCTTTAAAGTCAACTTCCTGTGGTCAATTGACCACTAGAAAGACAGAGCTGAGGGATCCTTGTCCCCCAGCCTGGGGGCTTTGGGGAACAGGTTTGATGGATGGCTCAGTGGGCTAGAGCTGGAGCAAGGAGCCTCTGTCCTTCTCTCCCCCTAGCCATGTGTATCCTCAGGACACTGGAATAACTTCTCTGAGCCTCACACTGCTCATGTCAAGCAGAATTAGAAGTCCTGCCTTCTACACCTGCAGGAGGGATGGTGAGGTTGAGGCATCACGTGTGGGAGGTGCTTCATGAGTTGTCCTGAGTTTCCAGTTCTCAGACCCGGCGTCTGGCTGGTAGACAGCTGCCTTCTCACTGGTTGCTCACACACCAGAGAGCAACCTTCTTAGGACTTTGATCCCATCACAGAACTCCTTCCTTAAGACCTTATGTCAACCTTATCTCCTCCAAAAGGCCCCAGCTCCGTTAAGGGTGTGGGTTTCAATATATGAATTTAGGGGGGGGAGATGCAGACATGCAGTCCTTTAAAGGGTTGGTGATCTTGCAGGCAGTGATCTGGCCTACAGGGCCCCAAATGGCTCTGCTCATATTCCTGGTGACTTGGCAGGGTTCGTGGAGAAGGCAGGATACCACTGGGCCCCTGTCTGCGTAATCTGTGGGCATTGCCACTTGGCTTCTCCAGTGGAATGGTCTGATTTCTTACCTGGCAGCTCAGGCATCAAGAGGGCTGGCTTCAGGAGGCCAGCAGTAGGAGCTGCGGTTCTCTTCTCTGCTCCCCATGTTCCCTTGGTGAAGCAGTCACAAGCCTGCCCAGGTTCGAGGGAGGAAACGCTCATGCATCTTGTGATGAGCGGAGCATCGTAGAAGTGTGCCCATCTGTTACTCAGCGTCTGTCCCTTGGGGCTGGGGGATATGCTGCTGCTTATGAGGCACCTGTCCTGATGCCTGGCTCAGAGCAGGTGCTAACAAGCAGGAGCTGCCCTGCCTCGTGTTCTTCTCCTCGTTATTACTGCTGCTACACTCATCACCCCACCCCATCACTGCCTGCCCTGCAGATGTGTGTATGTCCCAGGGGGCCTGAGGGGACCACAGTGAGACTGGCCTAAACCTCGAGGCTCTTCCCCATGTACTGGCCCTCACTTGTCAGCTGCCGGTTGAGCTGCCGCGGCCCCTTCCTCCCCGAGGCTCAGCACTGCCTGTTTTCCCTCAGGTGTGGTAGACCTCAGTTTCGAGGCTGACAGTCCTCTGGCGCCCCCGGCAGAACTCCTAGAGACGCTGCCCAGCTGTGACTGGGTCCTTCAAGGGGACAGTAAGTGTGTGGTCTTCCATCCTCTTCCAGGGGTGATGCTGTCGAGGGGGTGTGTGTGGAATAGGCTGGCCTGGGAGAACTCCTCTGTCCCCTGGGGACCCTGGGAAGCCCCTTGTCACTGTTTGGAGGGAACTGGAGGACAGGGGCATAGGCCCTGTGTCCATGGACATTCCATGACCACGTCCATCTCCAATTAAGCCCAGGATGATGCTGGTCTTGGAACCCTCCTTCTTCATCTGTTCTTTCTCACATTCGGCCTATTTTTCCTTCTTTCATCCCACAAATACCTGTGCCTTGAAGCCAGACTGTTGAACCCTGACTCCTCCCCTCTCCTCCAGGACACCAGATATTTTTCCCACCTTCAGAGACTGCAGGGAGACCCCAGGAACAAAGATGCTGGTCCTCATTTCTGGAACACAGGTGAGCTCTGGTGACCCCCAGGGAGCCATCACACGGGGTCATGCATGACGATCCTCGGACACCTTTGTCCCCTGAGAGCCCTTCTCAGAGATCTCAGGGGCCACAGATTTCAACCTAGACTGTGCCTCAGAGTTCAGTCCCGCTCGATTAGATTCTCCAGGGATGGAACTTGGGAATGTGTACTTGTCCAAGCTTTCCAAGCTGTCTGGCTGCCATGCCAGGGTTGAAAACTCTAGTCTAGATGAGGGGGTGTGAATGACAGCCCCTGGGTCAGATCCAGTCCACTGCCTATTGGTACACGGCCATGCATTTTTTCCCTTAGTGTCTGTGGCTGCCTTTACACTGTGACAGAGGAGCTGAGTGGTGACACAGAGGCCATATGACCCACAAAGCCTAAAATATTTGCTCTCTAAGCCTTTAGCAAAAGTCTGCCGCCCTTGCTCGGCTCCCTGGAGCAGGCCCTCCTTGTGAGGAGGACTCAGGGCAGAGCTCCAGCTGTCCAGCCAGGTGTGGGTGGACACCATGAGGAGCTATGCCTGTTGTAAGTCTAGAGCGGCTATGTCCTGCCTTCCAGGGTGTCCTCCTGGTTCCTTGCCCCACTGCTGCCTGGACCACTTCCCTTCTGCTCGTCGGCCACCCGCCCTGTGTGCCCACGGACCCACTTCCTCCGTGGACTCGTCTTAGCCGCCCCAGCCCCCACATTCTCCATCTGCTGTGCACCATCTGTGGGCGCACAGACCTCTCTGTGCCCTGGGCAGGGGTGCTGGGGACACAGCGTGTGTGAATGCAGGGCTCACATCTGGAGCTGGGCTGCCATGGAGAGGAATGTGAAGATGAGGGGGAAGTGGAGGAAGGGGCCCCTGCCTATGGCAGTGGTAGGGCAGGAGGGCTTTTGCTGAGGAGGGACAGGGCAGCTGGGCCTCAGGGGAGTCTCCAGAGAGGAGGCCGAGGAAGGACCACTTCGTCTGCCTTCCACCCAGTGCTGCTCTCCTGCTGCAGGCTCACAGGAAGGCTCCCTGGACGCCACTGTCAGAAGGTTCTCGACTGGGCTCTCCTCCTGAGCGCTGCTTACAGCTCCCGAGAGCAGGAACCTTGTCTGCCTAACTCTGCCTCTGTCTAGCTGTGTGACATCTTCTCTGGACCTCAGTTTTCCATATCTACAAAATGACATCATTCATCTTTTTATTTTGTTTGTTTTTATTTTATTCAAGTTCTAAGATTCTATCAGCCCTTCTCCCCAGCTCCACGTTCCAGCTAAAGTACATTTCTGTCCTCTAGACGGTGCCGCTTTTCCCCCAGCAATCTGTTCACACAGTTCCTGATGCTGGAGACACCCTGCCCAGTTGGACGCCCGAGGGCTCTATCCCTGCTGGTGACCGTGGCACCTCCCAACTCCCTGCCCTCCCCAGTCTCCAGCCCTCAGTTAACATCTGCACAGGGAGGGGGCTGGCTGGCCTGGGTGAGCCTGCAGGGTGTCCCCACACCTACTGCCCCTCTGCTCGGTCCCCGGCAGAGTCCCCGTGGTGACAGAAGAGGTGGCCCGGGAAGCCCTCCTCAGCTTCGTGAACTCCAAATGCTGTTACGGCAGCGCAGCCGCCGGTGACCTCGTCATCCTGGAGCTGAAGCAGCAGAACCTGTGCCGGGTGAGGGGTGGCCGGCGGGCTCTGGGGAGGCCGTGTGTGTGTGACTGGTGGTGATGCTGGTTCTGTCACTTCCCGGGTTTGCAGTGAGGGATAATACAGGGAATCATGAGCATCAGTCACCGTGAAGCAGCTTGAATGCCCTGGGCATTATGGAAAGCACATTCTGGGTGTCTTATCAAATCCTCATAGCTGCCTTGCACTGGAGATGACCATCGTCACCAGTTAAGAGGAGGAATCGGATGTTTAGAGAAGTGGAGTTACTTGCCCCCAAACACGAAGCTAGAAGTGACCAAGCTGCGATTCAAACCAGATTTGCTGGCTCCAAAGCCTTGTTTTTTAAGACACAACTAATCTGTTTGCCAGAGGGATAAAAGGACCACCTCCTGCCCTGATCCCAGCTCCCTCTGCCTCCCCTGTTTCATCTGTGCCAAGGATCATTTCATTCATCCTCCTGAGGCTCCAGGCTGGGCCTGTGTCTGGTGCCGAGGCCATAGACGCACCTCTGCTGCCTTCTGCCTCGACACGGTCAGCTGTCAGTTCACATGTCCTGTGTCACTGGCGTAGCTTTCCCCCAGAGGGCACACAGTCACAGAGAAATCGGCCTCGCAGGGAGTGGCCAGAGCAGATCTGGGGTAAAGGTCTCTGTGTGGCTGTGTGACCTCAGGCAAGTCAGTGGACCTCTCTGATGAGCATCCCTTTCCTCACATGGGAAAGGAGGAGCTGGGAAATGCCCAGGATCCCTTCCATTTTGTGATCCTGCGGATGAGGCTCAAGAAGGAAGGAGGGTCTGGACATCAGGCAGATAAATTCCTCCAAGGGGATGCTCGGAGTGGCTGATTCCAGCAGCCTCCATCTGTCAAAAGGAGGTTTTTGCTCCAAAACTTACGTGATAGACCATTTCTATGTGTAAAGAAACGGGGAGCTGAAGTTGCCCAGTTGTGTGCCGGTCAGGGGATGCTTCCTCGGACTGAGAGACCCCTGCAGGAGTGCCCCGGGCCACCTGGGAGAAGTCACTGCTGCCAGCCTGTTTGGAGCAGCCCTTGGGTGCTGTGCATGGCATGATGAGCCCAGGGGTGGGAAGCCTCATTTTCTGCATGAGGCTCTATCTTCCTAAGGGCATGAGTGTGAACACGTTTTTCCTTTGCAGTATCGATTGGAGACCTTCAGTGAATCCAGGATAAGTGAATGGACTTTTCAGCCCTTTACCAGTAAGTGAGTTGTCTGATATCAATGTAACTGGGAGCAGATACAGACAGGGCTGGTGGTGAATGTCAGGACTTGTCTTAGCTACTAACCCTGAGGAAGATGCTTGGCTGCCCTGAGCCTGATTTCCCATAAAATGACAGTATAGCCTTTCTTCCTGGAGCCTCCCCAGAGCTGAGCTTAGCAAACACTTCCTTGTCCAAGAAGTGGTAAGCAGGAGATCCTGAAAAAGTCTAGTGTTTATCTTTGGCCACAGGCTGGTGCTGCCACCTGGGGCCAGATGGCAAAGGGAGCAAGTGTGCTCGGGCGTCTGCCGGCCTCCCAGGCCACCCCAGCACCTCCCCGAGTCTCTAGACCCCCTCCTTGCTCAGTGCGCCATCCTGCCCTCTGCTGGAGCACCCAAAGGCTTAAGGCTGTCTGTCTGGGAAGCTCTGTGCTCAACGTGCTTTCCATGCTGACCACTATGGCCTTCAAGGCTCAGCTCACGGGTCCTCTCTTTTAGGAAGCCTTTGAAGATTTCCCCTCCTGATACCTCCTGCGCAGCAGAGGGAGTCCATCTTCTGAGTTTTCAGAACCCTTCACTCACTCAGCTCTGGTCCAAAGCACTTATCATGTCATGTTCCACTGTACCGTGGTTGTTGCTGAGTCTGTCTCCTTGAATGGAGGAGGAGGACGAGAAAGAAGGAGATGGTGGGAGTGGTGAGGGTAGCGGTTCCAGTCCTTGTCTGTTGATCTCTCAGCGTGCACCAGCCCTGGGCTAGGAGAGGAGAGAATCGCAGGGCAGAGAGGTAGAGGAGCTGGGGTGGGCTTCTGCAGCCAGGAAGTACAAAGAAACAGGAGTCAGCCAGGTCTGTTCAACTTCAGAGCTTAGGTTCTTAACCACAGACTCCAAGGGGACCTGTGCCTACCAGGCCCTTGGCCCCAGGGTTGAGCCTAATACCTGGTACCAGGTGAAGGTCCAGACTCTTTGATGAGTAAATGAAACCTGGTACTCCCAGCTGTCTGCTGGTCTTAAAATGACCTCTTTCTCTGTCAGATCACTCCGTGGATGGGCCACAAAGAGGAACCTCCCCCAGGCTCTGGGACATCAAGGTCCAGGTTCCCCCAATGTTTCAGGAAGACACTAGGAGGTTCCAAGTCCCTCACTCGTCATTGGTCAAGGTAACTTGTTTATTGGAGACTTTACTCCTCTCTGAGCTGGTTTTTCTGGCACCGTGGTTTCATCAAACTTTATCCTTTTAAAAAGGAAACTGAGAGTCGAGGCTGGTGGTTCATTCCTTGCCCATCAAATGCACAGAATTCTAAGGAAACCCAGTCTATGGGATATAGTCTCATACAAAATTCCACGCAGACTAGGGAGCATTCACATAGCAATAGGATGTTATGAAATTGTCACCAGCTTTGAATAGTGAGCATTCATATTCTGAGGACATCTGAGTATTTTTATCCTTTTTATTTTTATTTTTTGCCCATCGGTAAATAGCTGAATGAAACAAATATAAAATTAAAACATCATGGGATTTTTAAAAATGGAAGTCATTAGGGGAGCAGAATTCGACATCCGTGCTGTTTTACAGAAATGTAATCAGGACCGGCAGCGAGGGCAGCCTAGTGTGTTGTAAAGACACAGCCGAGATGTTTTCTGTTATGTTCTCATCTAATTACCTACCTTGTTTTCACTTTAGAACTTGATTCAAGCGTGTCATTTTACCCTCTGAGTTTTCACAGCGTCATAAGACGAAAACGACTTTGAGAGATCAAGAAAGTGTTTCATTCTGTTCTCCAGGGCGGAAAAGCTATTTTGATTCAGTTATTGAATTCCAGTAGTTAGCTCACTGCCTTTTGCAAAAATACCGTTTTTTGTTTTTGTTTTAATGGCTTCTGTTCCCAAAGACTCCTTTAGCCACCTGTTAGGCAAAGGATACTGGCTGTTGCGGTTTAGCCTGGGAGTATGAGCTGAGACATGGGAGTCAGAGACCAGGTCTCCCTGTCTTAGCATCCAGGACAGATTGTTTGGAGCTCCAAGGAGATGGTAATGTGACCTCCTTGGCTTGGCATTCAAGGCTCTTTGGAATCCTTGTCATGAGCGAATGGCCATCTTCCCACTGTGGCCTGAACTGGTGCACATTTATTTGGGATACTGACATCCTGGGGGTGGGGGGTGGTGAAATCAGGAACTGCTGGTTCCTGGGAAACTGGATCAAGGGGAGCATTTACTCTCAGGAATGCCACAAATGCCATGGGCGTGGACGCTACAGGTGCAGTGGCTGCCACGGGGCTGGCACGGTGAGTCACACGCTGCTGTTGGTGAGTAGGTGATGTGTGGGGGTGGAGTGCTGGGCTGGGGCCTGGGGCTCCCTGCACTAACAGTGGGATCTCATCAAGTCATCCTCCCTTTCCCGGCCTCTACTTTCCTGCCTGTAAAATGGGAACGTTGGATTGGCTGGTATCTACTGACTTTATTTCACTTTGATGCCTCATGATTTTTATTCTCCTCTTGTTTCCTCCTCCACCTACAAACATTTATTGAGTACCTCTCAGTGCAGCTGCAGGAGGACAGAGACCTGGGGTGCTCCTTGCAGGGACCCTCTGTCTGTGGGACAGAGTGACAGACGCCCAGCATTTACAGTGCAGACCAAGTGCCGAGAAGGGACACTAGGGGCCTTGGAGGGGCAAGACTTGGGCCTTGGATTAGTTTCCCGGGGCAGCTGTAATAAAGGACCACAAACTGGGTGGCTTAAAGCAGCAAATTTATACTCTCAGAGTTCTGGAGGCCAGAAATCCAAAATCAAGGTGTCGGCAGGGAGGCGAGTTCCCAAGGCGAACTCCCAAGGTGTTCTGGGAGGCCCTGAGGGAGGCGCCATCTTATCCTTCCTCTAGACTCCTGGCGGCAGCTGGCAGTCCTCAGCTTGTAGCTGCCTCACCCTACCTCTGCCTTCGTCGCTTCTCTGTGTGTGGGTCTCTGCCATCCCACAAGGACACGGGTCATTGGACACAGGGCCCACCCTTCTGCAGTGTGGCCTCACCGTTACTAACTACATCTGCAAAGATGATTGCCGCATGCTGAGGTTCTGCTCGACGTGAATCTGGGGGTGAGGGGATAATGTGTACTATTCAGCCCGTCGTGGGCCCTTCAGCACCATCCAGGCCCCTGTGGCATCAGTGTTCTCGGCAGAACCCTGTAGGCACTGGCTGTCCCAGCAGGAAGTCCACGCCCCTTGTGTGTTCTCAGATCTCTCCACCTCCCCATCTGTGCCCCAGCCTTTTGGATACACACTGACCACTTGCTGCTCTAAGCTGAGCATTTTCCTTCCTTTACCTGCCCGCCTCCCTTCCGCCACCTCCCACCTGCTGCAGGCTCATCACTCTGCCAGCTCTGTGCCCTGCGGGGTCCGGCTGCGGCTGCACCAGCCCTGTGTCTCCTGCGGCCTCCCTCCTCCCCAGGGCCGCCTCCCCTCTCCCCTCCTCCCGCATCTCCCTCAGGCTTTCCCTGGACTGGCTGCCGAGCCCTCCCTGAGCCTACTACAGGGGTGCCCCCTGGCCCATCTCTTGGGGCTTTTCTAAGACTGAACTGTTACCCCCAGTACTCAAGGGGCCAGCTTGCCCGTCTCCTCGCCTCTTCTGGCCATGCCTGCTTGGTCTGGGATGGTCCCTGGGGGTCGCGGGGATCAGAGAAGAGCAGCAGAGGCGAATGTCTCAGAAAAAACAGGGAGGAGAGGATGCAGGGTCTTTTACAGACAAGGGGCGGAGGCCCAGGGAGAGGGAGCGGGGAAGTGGCTTGGGGAGGGTCACAGTCCGGCCTGCAGTAAGGACGCCCTCTGCCTGCTCCCGGGAGGTGGGTTGGGGCTGAGGCTGTGTGTGTCTGCAGGCTCGGTGCTCCTCCTGCAGTGGCGCCAAGCGCAAAGCCAAGTCCGCCCGGCGGTGTCAGATGTGCTCGGGGTCTGGCAGGCGGAGGTAAGACCGGGGTCCCCAGCCAGAGCTGAGGAGCTGAGTGTGCTCTCACGGGTGTTCTTGCTTGTCACTGCCTGCCCGCAGGAAGGCAAGTGGGTGCGCAATCCGTCTTGTCACCCATGTCCCCAGAGCTCTGGGCATTGTAGGTGCCTGTCACCTCGGAGAGTGTTTCTCCAGACCAGATGGAGCCCGTCAGGCAATCTGTGGGTGGGTGGGTGGGTGGTGGGAGGGATGAGGCACTTCCGGGAGGAAGGGAGGCAGTAGGTGAAGAGAGGAGACCTCTTCCTGCTCATGTGGAGGGGAAGTGAATATAGAAAAGCACCCAAGGTGAGACTCTTAACTCGGAGGATCCAGGCCTGGGCACACCTTATTTATAACCCACTGCAGGGACTAAATGGAGGAGGAATCAAGGAAGGTCAGCTGACTGGCTAGATCTACAAAGTGCCTGTTCGCAGGACTTTGCAGTCAATGGGCTGTTGTCCATTTTGGAAATGATGGCCTTTCATGTATTTATAAAATTTTAAAAGGGAACGAGAAACCCCGAGGAGTGAAACTCTCAACAGGTGCACTGATTAACGACACTTTGGGCTCACCGAGGCCCAGGCCATCCTTCTAACAAGCCAGATGGTGAGCTTTGGAGGATCTGCCACCTGTGATTGGTAAAGAAGTTCTTAGATTTGGAAGGAAACTCAGGTTTCTTTCACTTAAAAAGTAAGACAACTCCAATTCAAACTGGCTTTAGCAAAACAGTAGACTTGTAGGCCCATGCAGTGGAAAAGACTAGGAATAGATTTCTGGGATGACTTCAGGTATAGCTGGATCCAGGTGCTACCGTGATATCACCAGGAATCTGTCTCTGTCCCCCTCTCTGCTTGCCTTTGTTTTGGCCTCATTCTCAGGCACCTTATCTCCAGTGGTGGCAGAGGTGGCCACCAGCAGCTCCAGGCTTGGCGACCTCAGTAGAAAAGGATGACCCTTTCCTGATAGTTCCAACAAAAGTTCTGGGGTAGATCTCAATACGCCCACCTGGCCCATGTGTCAGTCTTTATATCAGCCCTGTGGCGAGAGAGATGCAATGAATTGGTTGGCCAGGCTGAGGTCTCAGGCTGGTCGCAGGAGGGACGGGGCACAAGCCCTTGAACTGTGTAGGCTCTGGGGAGCGGGGAGAAGAGTGGTCTCCAGGAGGAGGTTGGAGCACTGCTATGAGAAGCAGGAGGTCTAGATGGTGGGCACATGGAAGCAAGCCTTGCCCACCACAGCCCACCTTTCTGAGGAAGGAAGTGGGGCAAGGGCCCTGGAGCCCCTGGGATGCCATGAATGTCTGTTACCATCGGGGCCTCCCTCAGATGCAGCACGTGCTCTGGCAGGGGGAACAAGACCTGTGCCACCTGTAAGGGCGAGAAGAAGCTGCTGCACTTCATCCAGCTGGTCATCGCGTGGTACGTGGGCCTCTCTGTGCCGTGGCGTGGTGGGGTGGTGGCTGGGGTGGGGCATGGCCTGCAGTGGCGTCTGCAGAGGAGGTCCGCTTGGTTGGGGCTCTCACAGTGCAGGCGCCTGCCGGGAGATAGGAGTCCCAGGTCCTGAGTTCCCACGTCAGGAAAGCTCACACACATTCAGGGTTTTTCCCATCAGGCACCTTGCTAGATCAGCACCTGACTAGTTTCCCCCCTTACAGGTGAGGCTGCTGAGGCTCAGAGAGGCTAAAGCATGTTTCCACAGTCCCAAGGGTAGCATGGCAAGCCCTCCTGCCCTGGGATGCCTGATGCCAAGGCCATGTTCTTAACCCAACCCCCCAGCTCTGTCTCTCATCTTCCTCACTTCCAGGAAGAACAGCCTATTTGAGTTTGTGTCTGAGCACCAGCTGGACTTCCCTGGGGAGCTGCTTGCTAAAGCCAGAGGAGAGACCCTCTTTAAGGATGAAAACACAACGGTGAGGAGGGCTTTGTGACTGCCCCAAAGGGAGCGGGGTCCCTCCTCCCCTGTGAGCCTGGGTCTTCCGGTTCTGCAGGCATTGCCTTCATCCAGAGAATGGGCAGGAGCAGAGCTTCCCAGGCAGGACCCAAGCTGCTGGGACCCTTCAGGGCTACTTCTGTTTTGAGTTTTAGATCGTCAACCTTCCATCCTTCCCCTGTTGCTTTTCTCTCCCTCTTTTCCTCCCTTCTTCCCCTGCACAAATCTTGAGACCTTCCTCCTATACCAGGCACTATGCTAGACCTTGGGGATCCTGGAAAACAGAATCTCTGCCCTTAGATCTCACAGTTGTTGAGGAAGAAGATGATATTGGCATTTTCTTCACAGTGTTGTATGGTAGAAAGGCACGAAGGGGCAGAGGTGTTGGGGTGGGGAGTGGTGTTGGGAGCAAGTGGACGGTGTGACAACAGGCGTCAAGGTGTCCAGCAGAGGAAGCAGCAGGACAGAGGCCGTAAAGAGCAGCAGAGAGCAGAGGGGCTGGGGACAGTGAACCGGCCAGAGCAAGGGGCTGTGACACAACAGGTACCAACTGCGGGTTGCAAACTCTGGCCCTCACCCTGCTTTTTATAAATAAAGTTTTATTGGAGCACAGCTCATTTGTTTGTGTGCTGTCTGTGACTGCCTTTATACTTCAAGGGCAGAGTTGAGCAGTTGAGACAGAGACCCTATGGCCTTCAAAGCCTGAGTGTTTACTCTGACCCTTTACAGAAAAGATTTGCTGCCCCCTGCTGTCCACCGGGTAAGGGAATGTGGCTTTTATAGGACGTCTGCAGAGAGGTTTATTGGGAGGGTCAGTTTTTCCTTATTTCTCTTTTCTTTTCTTCCTTCCTTTCTCTTTTTACAGTATGTGCTGTCTCATATTGGCTGGTAAATATATCTAGTTTGACATCCATCACCATACAGTTAGAAACATTTTTTTTCTTGTGATGAGAACTTTTATGAGCTACTCTCAGCAGCTTTCAGATATACTATCCAGTATTATCTGCAGTCACAGCTCTGTAATTTACATCCCCAAGACTTATTTATAGCTGGAAGTTTGTACTAATTGACCCCCTTCACCCACTCCCCCCGACTCCCATTACCATCTCTGGTAACCATCAGTATGTTCTCCACATCTAGAAGTTTGGTTTTTTGTTTTTGTTTAATTCCACATATAAGTGAGACCATAGGTTATTTATCTTTCGCTAACTTACCTCACTTGACATAATGCCCTTTGCCATCCATGTTGTTGAAAATGGCAGGGTTTCCTTCTTTATGACTGCGCTATAGTCCTTAGCCTTCTTTCTTTGCCCCAGTCACTCTGTTTCCTGAAGGCTCACTTCAGGCTCACCGCTCTAGGAAGCCCTGCAGCCACCCTCAACCTGAGTTAGGCAGCAGCAAAGGTCTGCTGGGTGGGGGAGTACTCTGTCCAGAGTGCTCCCCTTTGGTTGGATCCAGGGTCTGTGGAGGCTTAAAAAGCCCCACGCATCCCACTCGCCCCTGGCCTGGGCCCTCCGCTCTCTGGGCTCATGCTCCCCTCGGCCCTCTAAGGATCCAGGTGCTGAGGCTCAGGGTCAGGCGGTCTGCGTCTCCCCCAGGTGTATCCCATTGTGGACTTCCCCCTGCGGGAGATCTCTCTGGCCTCCAGGCGTGGCATCTCAGAACACAGCGCCGCCCTGGCCTCCCGGGCCCGCGTCCTGCAGCAGGTGAGCTGAGGGCGTCCGGGCTGGTGGGAGGTGAGGTGCCGGCTGGGCTGGGGCTCCAGGGCACTGCCCTGTGGACATAAAGGAGGGAGTGGGCCCTTCCCTCTGCAGGGAGGCTCCTTGCCCCGAGTGGCAGGGCAGACGGATGGAGCCCCAGTGGGAGGAGCACGGAGGTACTGGGGACTGACTTGGGGCCACAGCGGCCGCAGGGCAGGGACAGGGCGGGCTAGCCGAACACTGCAGGGAGAGGTTTGGGTTAATTTATCCAGACAGTGACAAGAAGCTTGCAGGGTTTCATGCAGGAATGTGGCTCAGTGTGATGTTGATTCTCACCCCCTGGTATTCAGAGAGGGGATGGAAAGCTCAAGATCTCGGGTGGAAGGCAGGGCTGGAACCCAGCGTGCGGCCCGACAGGGCTCTTGGCAAATCTTCCGGCCCCTATGTGTTGGACCGGCGGCCTGGGCCGGGGCAGTTGCGCGGCTATATCCTCCTGGCCACTAGGTGGCGGTGCTGCCCATCGCGCCTCCAGAAGCAGCGTGGTGTGTGGGAAGGGACGGGTGTGTGTGTAAAAGAAATGAGGTGGGAAGATGAGGGGTCGAGCCGTAAAGCCCAGCGCCTGAACTTGGTGAGGAGTCTCTCCGGGGTCCGAGTCTTACAGTTTGGGTGCAGATCCTGGTTCTCCCATATCCCAAAGTGGTCCCACACCAGCTGCAAACTCCTTGCAGTTCAGTTTCTTACCTGTGAAAAAGAGATGCTACCATCGCCTCAGAGGGTTTTGAAGGAATGAGATCATTTGCTTTAACCACCCGGAACCCGATACTTAAAATGTCAGTATTCCTTCCTTTCCCTTTAAAAAAAATTTAAAAATAATTTTATTTGGCTGTGTCAGATCTTAGTTGCATCATGCGGGACCTTTTGTTGTGGCCTATGGAGAAGGAAACGGCAACCCACTTCAGTATTCTTGCCTGGAGAATTCCATGGACAGGGGAGCCTAGTAGGCTACAGTCCGTGGGATCGCAAAGAGCTGGATACGACTGAGCGCACAGCACACACATGGACTATGCAAGGGGCTTAGTTGCTCTGCCTCATGTGGGATCTTAGTTCCTCAAACAGAGCTCAAACAGGCCCCCCCCCCCCCCCCACACACACACCTCGCATTGCAAGGTGGATTCTTCACCGCTGGACCACCAGGGAAGTGTCCTTTTATTCCCTTTGCAATGAGTATTCCCCTTCTCTCTGCACATCTACCCTATTTGCAGGGGAGAAAAGGATGCATTTAACTTAATAGTGACCCTCTTGGAGCTGGAATGAACCTCAGCGTGATATGAGGGCACTGCAAACTCAAAGGCTGGCAGGGTGGGTGGTACTGTGGGTGAGAGGGCCCCTTATCCAGAAGGCTGGGCCTCCCCTCAACCCTGTGGGGCAGAGATTTCAGACCTTCTGAAGTCCACATTTTTATATGAAACCTTCCAGTTTTTCAATATTGAGAACAAATTTTTTTTTAAATGCTAAGAACACTGAATGGGCTGCCAGGCTAATTTTAGCCTGTGGGCATCCTCAGCTACCTCTGGTCTACTTCAAACCATGACTTTTCCAATACATCAAAGGAGGCCCAGAGAGTGGAAGTAATTTAGGTAATGACACACAGCTTCTTAGTGGAAGAGCTCAGGAGTAGAACTCAAATTTTTCAACTCTAAGGAATATGTTATTCACCACATTCAAGACATACAAGTGACTCTCTGAAAGCCAGGGAAGGTTTGCAGGGCTATCTGCTGAGGGATTCAGGGTGCTTTTCACCTGACAACCGCTGCAGGGAGAGTTCACTTACCAGGTCAGGCTCTGCTCCCTGGTTCTGGCGCGTGGTCACGACTTTTGAACCCTCTCTTCTGTTCATGGGCCTCCATGTCCTCACCTGTAAGTGGGTGTGGCTGGACCTTGCATTAGGTTGGGCTCTGCAGAAGCAGCTCTGAGGCAAGGATCTGTGTGCTCATCACTTGTTAAGCAAGGGCTCCCAGGGAAAATGGGTGAAGGGGTTGGGGAGCCAGAGCAGGATGGTCAGGCAAGGGGGCGATGCAGCGTAAGCAGTACTCTGAGTGTCAGCCATACCTCAGTGGCTGTTCACCTGGAGGTGAGGCCTGGTCTGCAGCCCCATCCAGAGAGGACCCCAGATTGGTACCTAAGGACCCTTGCTCCTGCAGCCCTGGTGTATTCTGGGGACACTACAATGAACACCTCCAAATATTGAGGTGTCTGTTTTGGGACTGGGCAAGAGGATCAGGACATGATTTTAGCAGTTTGTGGATACAGATGGTTCTCCTGGGATGTTTTTACTACTGAGGCTGGCAACTGGAGTCCTTCTGAACCCTTCATTTGGCAAAGGGGCACTGACCACCCAAAACCACACAGTATGTTGGCGGCAGGCCTCCATCTACACCCTGGGTCTCCTGGGCTTTCTATGATGGCACAGCCCCATCTCAGGTGACACAGGCCATTTGTGTGGTGGTCCTGGGGCAGGGAGAGGTGAACTAGGGGCAGACATGCATTTTTTTAAAAAGAGATATAATAAGGGAACACTTCTGTTCATCTTCGCCCCAGATTGTCTTTTGGGTTGGCATCTATAGACCAAGATTCGTGATGATATTTTGCTCAGGGTTAAGACATTAGCAAGTAGAATCCAGTTAGGAGACAGCTGTCATACATGGGGCCCTAATGTCCCCTTTCCTAATAGCTCCATGATTGTTTTAATATAAAAATGTTTACAATGACTTTACTCTGCAATTTTCTCCACCTCACTCTCTCCCCACCGCCATCTAAAAATTATTGTCCTGTTAGATGCCCTGTTTTGTGCTGGTGACTTTCCCTACATCCTGAAACTCCCCTGGGGTTGCCTGTGCCCTCACTTGATGAAACTGAGAATCAGGTGATGGTTAAAGATGAGAAGTCAGTTGGGGGTAGAGCTTCGGGTGAGTGAAGGAGCCTAGGAGGAGATACATCTAGAAGGCAGGTCTGGGCCAAGATGACAACTCCAGAGCATGAACTTCCTCCTACAGGCAGTATAGGTGAGTGACTTGAACAGAACACTGAGGTTTTCTTTTTGGCCAATTGTTTCCTCAGCGCCAGACCCTGGAGCTGATCCCCCTCACAGAAGTTCGTTACTGGTACCAAGGAAAGACTGACGCCTACTATATCTACGGCACCGACCACCAAGTGTATGTGGTGGATTACCCCGAGAGGTACTGCTGTGGCTGCACCATCATCTGATGCCGCACAGCTGCCCCCAGAGCCCGCCACTCACATGTGCCAAGGAGGATGGCCGAGGTCTCTGAATTCACTCACTGTTGGCCCCTCTGGACAGTCACAAACCCCTGCGTATCCTTCCAGAGAATTCATCTCCTCTGTCTAGCCACAAGTCCCTCTGGAGCCCCTTTGGCAGAATCCATCTTGTATTTAACCCTCAAGAATTCATCTACGCACTTTCTTTTAGGAGAAGAACTTGAACCAGGGGCTTTGCCTCTGGCCTCTGAACTAAAGTGCTGATCGAGGGTGGGGTTGATTTTGCTTTTCCCTGGGTCAGTCTCAGTTCTGGTGTGTCTGCTAGCATGGGCCTTTTGTGGAGCTGAGTGATCTTGAATTGTTGAAAGATACACGTAAATTTGCTGCCATTTGATGCCACTTAGGCAAATGCATACAAAATTTTACTCCTCATTCTGTGGGTCAGAAATTCAGACGCAGCTATTGCGTGATGACCTGTCTCTGTCCCATGATGTCTGGCACCTCACCTGGAAGATTCCAAGGCTGCGGTGGCTCAAGGGCAAGGGTGCTGACATCATCTGAAGGCTGGCTCACCCAGATATCCAGTGGTTGATGGCGACTGTCAGCTGGAACACCTACACATGGCCTCCCCAAGCAGCGTGAGCTTCCTCACAGCGTGGCAGCTCTCAGGGTAAGCACCCCTCATGTGCACCCCAATTAAAGACATAGAGATCTGCTCCAAGACTGGAGAACAAGTCTGCCTGTTGGGTAGACTAAGGGTCTGTATGCTCATTTCTACTCTGGTGCCTGTGCATGGGTACATTTTAGAGGGTTTTAGAGGATACATGCAGGTTGCTATATCACATGCTGAATTTACAACCCACCCACTGAGAATAAGGTGAGTTGCATGTCCTGTGTACCTTGTCCTGTGCAGGGATGCTGGGAGGGGGGAGGGTACATCCTGCCCGCCGAATGCCCAGTTGGTCGCCTTTGGAGTGCTGGTTCAGGGGCTGTGTGAGGCACTGTGTGCCTGGCTATGAGTCATCAGATGCCCCTGCCAATCTCCCAATGCCTGCCTCCACCTGGAAGAGGACTGCTCCCGGCAGGCTTGATGTGGAGGGGGGAGTCTGGGGCCATTCCCCCGGGGCATTGTACAAATGGAGGGGTAGTGTTTGGTTGTTGCTCTCATTGGTGGACGGAGTCCAGGAGAGCTGGGTGTCCAGCAGTGCTCAGGGATGTTCACACAGTGGAGCATCATGCCACATGTTACAAGGCTGGCAGATACCCCGCCGACACTCACAGAGAACTTTGATAAGGTCTTATCAATTATTAATGCAATGTTGATTTTTATTTAGTGTTCACCTCTGTTATTTGATTTTTACGGTATGTCTTATTTGAAATGGCTTCTGATCCTCTCCCTTAAGTCCGCATTTGTAACTCTGTTGCTTTCAGTGGAGTTCCTTGGGCCATGTGCTTGAGCATCACAGATCAAAATACATGCATTAAACCACTGTTTTCTTCTCATTTCCTTTATATTTCAGTCTGGGCATTAAATTGCTTTAAAAGTGGGATGTAAGTGGGTTGTGTATAAGTGTCATTGTAGGGTGAAAAGGAAACCTTGAATATGTTAGAGTTGAGGCCATGTAGTCATACGTGCTGTTGGCATGCGAACCAGACCCAATGAGAAAATCTAGCTGGAATAAACTGGGTCATGGGGATACTGTTCTAATTGAGCCCCTGTGAGTCAGCAGCCACAGGGATCCTTGCTTCTGGTGGTTCTGGCAAAATCCCAGATGGTCCCTGGGTCCTCTGGCTGTTTGATAACTGCTGTGTGTTTTCCCCTGCAGTGTTATCTGTCTTCATGACTTTAGCTGTGGCCAGGGTGTGACTTAATTTGCTCTTTCTGCCTGTTATCCTAGGGCTGAGTTGGCTGTCACTGCTCGCCCCAGACCAGTTAAAGTCATTGGAGGGTAGAGTGCAGAATTTGAGGGCAGCCCTAACCCCTGCCCTGGCCGCTGCACACTGTGGCTCTGGTCCCAATGCAGTTCAGTTGTAGAAGCACAGCAGACGCAAGTGGCTAGGTTTCTCTTTACAAACCTGCCAAAGGAGAACACCAGCCCTGCTCTTTACCAGTCACTGACAGATGCTGGGCCTCTGCCAGGCGGCCAGAGCCATGCAGGGCTTGGTGAGGGTTTCCCAGACATCTGATGTCTCTGCTCTCAGACTACAGGATGGAAGAAGAGGCTGTCTGCAAGTGGAGGAAGATGAAAGAATCCGTGTGAGAGTCAGGTGGCTTTACAAGACGAGGATGCCTAAGGGCCAAGGTGGCGGTGGCGGTGGTGGGTACAAGCGTGTGTGTGTATGTGCGTGTGTGTATAGATGTGTGCATGTGATGCGCATGCCTGGATTTGTGCATGAGTATGTTCATGTGTATACATGTGTGTGCATGGTGTATGTTGTGTGTGCAGGCATGATGTGTGTGTGTTTGTGTGTATTCCATGTGTGTGTTTGCCAGGCTGGAAGGGTCACTCCTTAGAAGGCGGAAGGGACTTTCTCACCGACCTGGTTTTCCTCTCTCCCTCCTGGTCTGGTCTCTGTCATTCTTTGTAGCTCCCTAACCCCAGCCTTCAACACCTATCAGCTTGTTGTACTTCAGCCAACTTCAGTTTCAAATTCACGGGCAGCCCTTGATATAGACAGCCATGAGAGAACTGTGTTTTCTAAGTCAGGACTGTGGCATTATGTTTCTCAGCAGGAAAGACCCATCTAGATTCAGTGGCTGGGACGTTCAGTCTCTGCTTGCTTACATTTCATAGGCAGGGATTGTGGAAAGAACGTATACATTCTGGTTCAAATTCTGGTTCCACCTGTTACCAGCATTGTGACACCAGGCAGTTCTTTGAACCTCATTTTTCTCCTCTGTGAGATGGGGTGGTTGGTACAGCTTGCTTTGGAGGGCAGATTGGAAACAGATCAGACTGCAGAGCTCTGCGTGGGTAGTGCTCAGTACCTAGAAGGGAAGTCTCTTCCTTTGTGGGGGCAGTCAGTGCTTGAATGCTTGTCACAGTGCCTCTCCGGGTGGCTAGCGAGTGGGAGCTCGTGCACCAAAGTGACTGTGAGTGACATCTGTTCCACCAGCTCCCCTGTTCAGCTCAGCCCTCACACACTGCTTCCTTGGGTCATTTTCCCCCTCACCCTGAGGTCAGGCTGCGTCCTGCGGCATCGCGTCTTCGCTGTCTCCCAGGGCGCATGCGCAAGTGCGGGCCCCTGATTTGCCTGGTCTCCGCCTCCGCTGGGCCCTGGGTCTTGCCCATCATTGCATTACGCGAGCGTGGCCTGTATCAGAGAAAACCGCTGAGCGTGACCCACGGGCTAGATTGAGGTGCCACACGTGCATTTAACACAGAATATGGGGTTTTGATTCCAGTCTGGCCTCTACCAGCTGTGTGGCCCTGGACGAGGCCATTTACCTCCCTCTGGGCCTTCAGTTTTGTACTCCGAGGAGAAGGTTGGATCCCATTTTTCCTTTTCTTATTTTTCCTCTTAAAATTTCACCTGTTCTCCCTCAAATAAAATCTCTGGGACCCAGACACATACACCAGGCTCACAGGTCAAGAGGGGCTGCTGTGGTTGGAGATCCCAAAGGCCTTCCATACGGTGCCCCCTCCTCACCTCCTTCCTACCGCTTCTGGGAACATACTAGAACAGAGTCAGGAGCGCCTGACTACTGGGAGGTGGGCTGCCTCTCTGACAGACCGTGGGTCAGTCCTGGGAACTTTCTATGTCTTTTTTTTCTTTTTTTTCGTCAGAGAATTAAACCTTTGGCCTGAGCTTATTTTCGGAATGTGTATTTCTTGTAGTGAAGCATGCATCGAGACCAGCACAGTAGGATGTTCTGTCTAGCGGTTCTCTAAGCTGTTGGTATTAATCCTGTACTTTGGAGCATCCTAAGGACATCCAGATTTGGGGTCCCTTCCCTCTAGCCGGGTCCCCATGCTGTAGGAGTACATGGGATTTAGCCGTGGGATTTCCGCCTCAAAGAAAGATGTGACCTGGACGTGGGCAGTTCGTCTTTTAGACCAAAATGAGTCAGTGTCATTTCAGTGACAGTTTGATTTTGTCTCATGATCAGAAAATCAGGCAGGGCTTTAAGGGGGCTGGAACACAGGATGGGAGTTCTGTCGGGGAGATAGGGTAGCGTGGCACAGAGCCACACCGCGTGGTCTCCATGGTCACAGTCCAGGGTTCAGATTCTACAGCTCACCTGTACTGGCCCAGAGGCCTCCAACTGTGAGATGGGAACACTGACCCCTAGGATTATGGGGGTGGAGCATCAAGGAATAGTGTGCATGGCAAATGAGCTCTCAGATGACTTGGGCTGTTAGTATGACAGGATCCAGGGAGAGGCCGAAATTGGGAGGAAGAGATTAGACCCTTAGCACTGGGGGCAGAGCAGAGGGAGGGTGCTATAAACTGCATGTCTCCTCAGAATTCATATGTTGAAATCCTAACCCTCTAATGTGATCGTGTTTGGAAGTGGGACCTTTGGGAGGTGTTTAGGTCGTGAGGGCAGAGCTTTCCTGAATGGGATCAGTGTCCTTTTAAAAGAGACCCCAGGGAGCTCCCTTGTCGTGTGAAGTTAACGCCAAAAGGCGACTGTGAGCTAAAAAGGAGACCCTTCCTGCACAGCACATGGGTATGCTGGCACCTTGATCTTGGACTTCTGGTCTTTAGAGCCGTGAGGCATACATTTCTTTGGTTCATCAGCCACCTCGTCTATGATATTTTGTTCTAGCAGCCCACAGACTTAGAAGGGTGTCTAAGCACAGAATCCGAGGCTATGTGATAACCAGGCAGTGATTTTCAAAAGCCAGTTGCAGTATCTGGACCTGACTCTACTTATCATCACCTAGAAAGTTTGTCAAAATGCAGATTCTCACTCACAGCCCTAGGTATTTGGCGTATTGGTGGCTAAGATTCTGTAGTTTTAACCAGTGCCCAAGATGATTCTTATGAATGGTCAGAACAGGACACTGACTTTTGGAGTCAAAAGAATAGCTTTGGGATCAGATTTTTGAGCCTGAAATTTCATTCCTTAGCTTGCTGTGGGCTTACCTTCTCTAACCCTGTTTTTTTGTCTGTGAAGTGGGGGAGAATTCCTGCCCTCCCTCCCTGCGGGTTGTTTGAAGGCTCAGATGGAGGAACCTGGTGGGCTACAGTCCATGGGGTCGCAAAGAGTCGAACATGACTGAGCAACCAGCACAAACACAACAACCGACAATAAGATGCTGAACAGAAAAGCGCTTTGCAAACTAAAACACTGCGTAGATATTCCTCCTATTAGGAGTAGCAAGGACGGCCTACATCGTTTCGAAGACTTCCTGCTCACTTTGGCTCTGTCCACCAGGGGGCAGCAGGTGCACACGCATGAAACCTTGGAGGGCCTCTCCTGCACCGGTGAGCCTGCCCCAGAACCCTGTGAGGGTCTCTCAGCAGTCCTCAGGCTATGGAGGAACTCGATGTGGCTCCAGAAATTTTCTTCAGAGATGCAGAATATCTTCCATTATTCGTTGACTCCAGTTAAAACTGCTTTCTCCTTCCAAAAAGAGACCATAGAAATCAGTAGGGACAGTTAGGAAAGCAGGCTTGGGATGCCAGACTGGAAGTTAGGGCTGCAGGTCAGCGCATTAGCTGTTGGATCTAAGGGACCAGGGATGCAAAGGTGGATCAGGCCCTGATATTGCCTTGAGGACTCCCTGTCTTCAAAATAATGGTGAATATTTCGGGAGTACCACCCATGTGTCAGATGCTGTTCTTGACTCCTGACGTGTCCTCTGATGAGAGTCCTGCAAGGGACGTATGAACTCCAACTCCACTTGACAAAGGAGGGACTAAGGCCCACAGGAGTTAAATCCAGTTCCCACGTTTAGGTATCTGGATACATGGGTATGGGCGGTCTGGCTCCAGAGCCCACGCCGTGTCTGGTTTGGTGGGGAGGTAGGCGTGATCAGGACAGCAGTAGACGCAACAGGAGACGCATGCCTTTGTTACTCCTGTCCCCAGGCCTGCTGGTGACGCCTTCTGAGCCAGGCAGTGGGCTCCCGTCTTGTGATGGCAGGTAGTTCAGCCACTCACTGCTCCTCCTCACCCCCCTCCCTGGGTGCTGGACAGCCCTTTAGTGTGATCCTTGCCCTCCTTGGTGGTGCCCTGGGTTCCTGGAAGAAATCAGAGGGAGAGATACTGTACTTCCTGCCTGTTTTTTTTTTTTTTTTCCAGATGTCCCCAGGGACCTGGTAGAAATCCAAGCATCTACCTTGGGAGCTCATGGCCAAACATGCAGGAGACCCAGCCCAGTGTCAGAACTTTGTTACATTAACAGAAGTGTTGTCTCATCCCACCTCACTCATATGACAGAGCCCAGTGGGATTCATCTCATCTGGCCTTGGCAGGTGCTGTGATTCCGCCCAATCCCATTTTGCCTTTTCACTGATTGCCACTGGGAATAATTATGACAAATCTTTGTTAAGCTTTTACTAAGTTTATCAAGTGCTTTTGTATGTGGGTGGGTTAGTCACCTAGTCGTGTCCGACTCTTTGCAACCCCACGAACTGTAGCCCGTCAGGCTCCTCTATCCCTGGGATTCTCCAGGCAAGAATATTGGAGTGGATTGCTGGTCCCTTCTCCAGAGGATCTTCCTGACCCAGGGATCGAACCCAGGTCTCCAGATTGCAGGCAGATTCTTTACCATCTGAGCTACAGGTAAGCTAGACCCTAAATCTCAGTAATCTTAGGAAGAAGGGACTTTTTTTCTTCAACATTATTAATTTAATCTTCCAACACTTATTATTGATTATTTAAGGTATTCCTAAACTGTGTTGTGTTGTTTAGCAAAAGCAGTCTCCTTGTTTGAAGTCTTAACTCTAACTTTATTATTATTATTATTATTTTAGAGTATAGATGATTTACAATGTCATATTAGTTTCAGGTGTACAGCAAAGTGATTTAGTTACGCATCTATCCTTTTTAACGTTCTTTTCCATTATAGGTTATTACAAGATATTCAGTAGAGGTCCCTGTGCTATACAGTAGGCCTGTGTATACAGTAGTGTGTGTATGTTATTTACATTGTAATTCATCCCTCCCCTGCTTTTTCCCCTTTGGTAAACGTTAAGCTTGTTTTCCAGGTCTGCGTCTATTTCTGTTTTAAAAGTAAGCTTATTTGTATCATTTTTTAAGATTCCAAGTATGAGTGATATCTTGTGATATTTGTCTTTCCTGTCTGACCTACTTTGCTTAGTACGCTCATCTCTAGGTCCAGCCATGTTGCTGCAAATGGTGTTATTTCCTTCTTTTTATGGCTCAGTAATATTCCATATATATACACACCACATCTTCTATATCCATTCATCTGTCAGTGGACATTTCTGTGTCTTAGCTGTTGTAAATAGTGCTGCTATGAACATCGGCTGCATGTGTCTTTTTAAATTAGAATTTTTGTCTTCTGGATATAAGTCTAGGAGTGGGATTGCTGGATCATATGGTAGCTCTATTTTTAGTTTTTCGAGGAGGCTCCATATTGTTCTCCATGGTGGCGGCACCAATTTACATTCCTACCAACTGTGAAGGAAGGTTCCCTTTTTTCTATAAGGAGGGACATTTTTTATCCCCGTCTTACAGGTGAGCAGGTTGAGGCACAGAGAATTTAAATCACTCACCCACAGTCACATAACAGGAAAGTTAGAATCGCGCTGTCTGCCTTTCAGTCCTGGGTGCGCGTGCGGTGTGCCGGTGTGGACGGTGTGCCGGTGTGGACGGTGTGCCGGTATGGGTGGTGTGGCAGTGTGGATGATGTGCTTCTCAGTGTGTGCGAGATGGGGCGAGGCCCCGGCCTCCTGCGAGTGAGCAGAGCAGCTGACAGCTGGCGGATTAAATGAGCTGATTGGCGAGGTCTGGATCCAGGGCTTAGGACCTGCCCTGTGGAAACCTCCTGGATCCAGAACTCAGAACAGCTGGTTCCCTTAGGAGACTCTGGGTGCTGTTCCCAGAAGGGGTTGGGGAATCTATACACCAAAACAACCAACAACCAGGGCAGGATTTGTGCACATCTTGGACATGAGGCATCCCCCAGCCAACCTCTTTCCCCAGAGACAGTAAGCTTGTGCCTGTTCAATGTCACCCATGAACTTGATGAAGACCCGGGTGCAGATGCCCTCTGAGGATGCAAGGGGTGGGCTGGAGGTGCTCCGTCTACACTGGCCTCAGCTCAGTAAGTAACTGGGAGGAAAATCAGGCTCCCAACTTTTCTTCTTTCCTGCCATGAGCAGCATCCACTGATGGTCCATCTGCCTCCAAGGGGGGAGATGCTTAGGAGGACAGAGGGCCAGTCTCCTCTAAGTGACACACGCTGTCCTCAGGTGCGGCAGAAAGCAGCCTCCACACTTAGAGTGAATGCAGACAAGCCAGGCTGCGGGGCCAGTGTGGTGCAGTGATGGGCAGGTGTGGGCCGGGGCTCCAGGGCAGTGACTCTTGGTGGAGACGAGGGAGTCTGGACTTTTGCAGGGGAGCAGACCAGAATTGATCATGCCAACATGAAAACCCTCCTGGCTTGAAGCATCTGCTTATTTTTTTTCATTCTTCCAGCTTGGCTCAGAGAGAGCTTTCTCAAAGATGGATCCAGCCTCCTTAGCATTGCCCTGGAGCAGATAGCTGGAGACACAGCAAATGATCCGTGAAGGGATGGGATTTGTATTGACAGACACATGTTTATCCAGATCAATTAGGGGAAATTATTTTTCTTGCAACGCTCCCCAAACAAGGCTTTGCAGCTGATAATGAGTTTGAACTGCACAGTGCGAATGACAGAAACGTGAATTGAGACAAGAAGATGATTTGCCAGATGGCCTCTCAGGGAGGGCGCTGTACGGTTGGGAAGTCAGACGTGGATGACCCCTTGGACCAGAGGGCAGGATGCTCTGTAAATTGCTCTGCATAGTGAAGGAGGGAGAGGTGTGAAGTTAGGGTTTGAAGTTGGGGAGGGAGTGACTGGCTTTGAAAGCTGATCCTCAGGCAGAGGAAGGGCAGGAGAGAGGGGGAGAAACAGCACTGCTGAGAGGAGAGGGCCTGAGGATTCAGGTAGTCAGGTGGGGAGCTTCTCAAGGGAAGTCCAGGGTGCTGGGTGATGTGGGCCTGCCTTCCCTGTGAACACATGAGTCGCCAGTAAAAATTATTAAGAAATCCCCCAGTGTGCGGTGGGCAGTGTCTCTTCTCTACTTCCCTTGCCCTGTGAGGCCATCCTGCATGGGCTCCTTGCCCTCTGGCTTTCTTTGGGTTTGGGCAACAGAGAGCTTTGGGTTTGGCCAGTGGGGTGCCCCCATTTATGTCTGGGCGGGGCTTCAGGGAGATGGAGGAGAGCAGTGGTAGTGGGGAGGCTATTTGTTTTCCTATATCCCCATCACCTTGTGCTGGGGGTTGTGCTGATGGCAGGGAGGCACCTGATCTCCTGGGGTGTCTCTGCACCCTGCCCATACCTTTGCAAAATGTCCCTCTATTAAACATTGCCTAAATGATGCTCGTTTTGATCACTCTGGCTGTTTCCTGCCAGATTCTGACCAACCCACCTGGGGTCAGTGCGTTTCTCTTGGCAGTCTGTAAAGGGTTGAGTTTTGCATTGCGTGCACTCAGACAAGCGAAGAGCTGGGTTCAGTTACAGCAGACACAGACAGGAGCTCTCCTGGGGTGTCCTGGCAGCCCTGCTGCCCCTTGTGGCCACGGTCACTTGGACATGGGCATCTCAGAATACCAGAGTGGCTCTGAGATGTCATCAGGGCTGAGACCCCTTCGGCCTTCATGGGATGGTCCTCCTTCCACAGAGACTGGGAATAGCCAGAGTCGTAAGACACAGAGAGTGGGGGATTGAGGTTTACTGGATGTAGTAATTTCGTTGGTGTGGAAACCGAGGCTCTAAGTGGTTCAAAGTTACACGTCAAGGAGAAGGCAGCATCGAAGGAGCTGGAGTGAAAACAGGGCGCCTGGCCCAGGATCAGACACCAGAGGAGGTGTCAGATGTAAACGCAGAAACACAAAACTGTGAGTACAGGGTTTGTGTGCAACATTATATACATTTTTAAAAGACTCTTGCTGTATACTGAGGCCCTGCAGAGAATCTTTACTAGCCCTGTTTGTCCTGCCAGTCACCCAGGAGGGTGCAGATCTCAAAGTAGCTTTGCCTGTGGGGAGTTTGGTAGGCCTCTCTTCAGGGCCTGTTCTCCCCACCCCCCTGCTGCTAGCCTGGCCCTGCCCCAGGTCCTGGCCCCTCCCCCAGGTTCTGCGTCTGTTGGTCTGTTGGTATTGGTCTTGAAGGTGAGCCTGGCGCCTGTTGTGTGGTGGGTGAAAGCTGCTTTGGTTCCAAGAGTAACATGTGTCCATTTTCTGCTTTCCAGATGTTGCTTCTCTCTGGGTCCAGTTCCGTGGCTCCCTGGAAAGTGATATGATGACCTTGGGCTTGAGCCCAAAGCACACAGGAGATTTTTGGCAGGTTGAGGGTGGGTTTGTGCCAATCCACTTAGAACAAAAAACATTGTGTGTTGTGCTCACGTGGAGGAGCGTGTCTGCACCTGCCTCCTGTGGACTCAGGGCAGCCGCCACCGGCAGACCAGGGGGGCGGGCAGCTGGTCCCCATGGAGGAGAAGCGTCAGGATGTGTGGTAGAAAGGATTCGTGGGTGGGGGCTTGACGGGAGAGCAGGCACACCCTGGCTGTGGAAGCAGGACCCCTGGGCTGCAGCGACCATTGATGAAAAATCAGTGACCACATAAAAAGCAGATACTGGACCCCTCAATGGTTTAGGCAATGGCACCCCACTCCAGTGTTCTTGCCTGGAAAATCCCATGGACGGAGGAGCCTGGTGGGCTGCAGTCCATGGGGTCGCGAAGAGTCGGACACGACTGAGTGACTTCACTTTCAGTTTTCACTTTCATGCATTGGAGAAGGAAATGGCAACCCACTCCAGGGTTCTTGCCTGGAGAATCCCAGGGGCGGGGGAGCCTGGTGGGCTGCTGTCTATGGGGTCACACAGAGTCAGACACGACTAAAGCGACTTAGCAGCAGCAGCAGCAGGACCCCTCAAAGTCTCAGCTTCCTCCACATTCCTCTGAGTGAGTCACTGCTGGAAGGTTTGCTGGGCCTTTTCCACTGAGTGTGCACACACTCATGTGTTCATGTCTCTGCACACACACATCCAAAATATATGTTCTCCTGTACAGTCTACCTGCTGGAGGGTGGCTAGGTCCCAGCTCATTCATCTTAAATTGTCAACTTCCTTCTGCTGCCCTGGTGCTGTAAATGTACTTAGCTATAATAATAGCAGCAGCTTTGGAAACCCAGGACTGCCTTTCCCTCGAACAAAGCCCTCTTCCTATAGCTGCCATCATGGCCCCGTTATTTCCCATGGCTGGGTAGAGTTTATTTTAATATTAGTTCCAAAATATGATTGAGAATGTTGATTTGCAGAGCTTGTGTTTGGACTTACTCAGGGTTTGCACAATGACACTCCACCGCTTTCCCCTCTGAGCACAGGGAACTTGGAGTTACTAGGCATGACCATCTTACAAACATGGAAACTGAGGCAGAAAGGAGACATGTTGAGCCCAAGAATGCCACCCAGTGAGTGGCGGAGCCAGGACTAATGTGTAAATCTCTAGGTTCTAGGCTGGTGCTTTACTTATTTTACCTGTGATTTTATGAAGCTTTTCTGGGAATCCTTCCAACTCAGAAACAGATGGCGGTAGTGGGTAAGGGGTATGTGTAGCCCATGGCCTCATCTGCTAGGGGCTTTTAAAGCAATTCCAAATTGGATTACAAACAAATGATGTTCACCAAGCAACTTGCCCTATTTGGTCACTATTCTCTCTTTCAATTTTCCACCTAACAAACTTGGGATGAGTGCTTTCTATATCTTTGGCTCCATGCTTCGCATAAGTGAGCTATTTAGTGTCTTTCCAATATATTCCCTGCCCTTGCCTTTCTTCCTTTCTTGAAGTACCTAGAATCTTTGTCTTGTTTTCCATCAATGAGCCCTAATAGGTGCAGGGAGTTTTTACGATCCAGTGGTGAAGCCCATTTGGGAGATTTTAGACAGGTAAGTCTGGGGCAGAATGAGTGTTACATAGAGCAAGCTGGTGACTGAACAGTGGATAACCTGGTTCCTGTGGGCCTACGAGTGGTTGATAGGAAGCAGGAAGATTGATCAGGTATCAATAATATTGACAACGAGGAAAGACATGCTGAAGGTCTAAGCTAGATCAGTGGTTGATTGCATTAAAGGCAGGAAAATTTAGTGATTAAGAACTTGGTCTCTGATGGCAAACCTCGGTTTGAATCCTGACTCCACCACTGAGTTGGTGTGTAAATATGAGCAAGTCATTTAACCTTTTCCGGTCTGTTTCATTATGTGCAGGATAGGCTGGGTGGGATTATCTCTGCTTGTTGAGTGTTGGGAGGATTCACTGATGAGCACCTGGCTCTTAGGAAGCATTCTGTAAATGTCATTTGTCTATTGCTGTAGAAGGTCAGTTTTCATTCCAATCCCAAAGAAAGGCAATGCCAAAGAATGCTCAAACTACCACACAGTTGCACTCATCTCACACGCTAGTAAAGTAATGCTCAAAATTCTCCAAGCCAGACTTCAGCAATACGTGAACTGTGAACTTCCAGATGTTCAAGCTAGTTTTAGAAAAGTCAGAGGAACCAGAGGTCAAATTGCCAACATCCACTGGATCATGGAAAAATCAAGAGAGTTCCAGGAAAACATCTATTTCTGCTTTATTGACTATTCCAAAGCCTTTGACTGTGTGGATCACAATAAACTGTGGAAAATTCTGAAATAGATGGGACTACCAGAGCACCTGACCTGCCTCTTGAGAAACCTATATGCAGGTCAGGAAGCGACTGGACATGGAACAACAGACTGGTTCCAAATAGGAAAAGGAGTACGTCAAGGCTGTATATTGTCACCCTGCTTATATAACTTCTATGCAGAGTACATCATGAGAAACGCTGGGCTGGAAGAAGCACAAGCTGGAATCAAGATTGCCGGGAAAAATATCAATAACCTCAGATATGCAGATGACACCACCCTTATGGCAGAAAGTGAAGAGGAACTAAAAAGCCTCTTGATGAAAGTGAAAGTGGAGAGTGAAAAAGTTGGCTTAAAGCTAGCATTCAGAAAAGGAATATCATGGCATCTGGTCCCATCACTTCATGGGAAATAGATGGGGAAACAGTGTCAGACTTTATTTTGGGGGGCTCCAAAATCACTGCAGGTGGTAACTGCAGCCATGAAATCAAAAGGCGCTTACTCCTTGGAAGGAAAGTTATGAGCAACCTAGATAGCATATTCAAAAGCAGAGACATTACTTTGCCAACAAAGGTCCGTCTAGTCAAGGCTATGGTTTTTCCAGTAGTCATGTATGGATGTGAGAGTTGGACTGTGAAGAAAGCTGAGCACCGAAGAATTGATGCGTTTGAACTGTGGTGTTGGAGAAGACTCTTACAAGTCCCTTGGACTGCAAGGAGATCCAACCAGTCCATTCTGAAGGAGATCAACCCTGGGATTTCTTTGGAAGGAATGATGCTAAAGCTGAAACTCCAGTACTTTGGCCATCTCATGCGAAGAGTTGACTCATTGGAAAAGACCCTGATGCTGGGAGGGATTAGGGACAGGAGGAGAAGGGGGCGACAGAGGATGAGATGGCTGGATGGCATCACTGACTCGATGAACGTGAGTCTGAGTGAACTCCGGGAGTTGGTGATGGACAGGGAGGCCTGGCATGCTGCAGTTCATGGGGTTGCAAAGAGTTGGACATGACTGAGTGACTGAACTGAACTGAACATTTCTTTTCCTTGTCCATGGGAAGCCAGCGTCATGTCCATACATGGGCAGTGGCTGCAGAATTAGACGTGATGGAAATCAAAGTCATTCAGTCTTAGCTAGATCTTGTTTCCTGCAAGGACCCTAAACCTGAGATTTGTTCTTGGTTTGGGGCTTCCCTTGTGGCTCAGCTGGTAAAGAATCTGCCTGCAATGTGGGAAACCTGGGTTTGATCCCTGGATTGAGAAGAGCCCCTGGAGAAGGGAAAGGCTATCCACTCCAGTATTCTGGCCTGGAGAATTCCGTGAGCTGTATAGTCCTTGGGGTCGCAAAGAGTCAGAGACAACTGAGAGACTTTCACTTCCACTTGGTGAAAAAATAATTGCAATTTTGGACCAGGAGTTTTAGATCATTGTAACTAGGCAGACATATCTTTATTTATCAAAATAGGAACCATTATAGTCCAACACATTTCTGCCAATGAGAAATAAGTTTGCTTATTCCTGTGACATAAAAATCTGTGCTCCAAGATTTGACAAACTCTTGGAAAGCATTTTCTGCCTCCTGCTGGTTGTGGAAGTGCATTCCCTGTAAAAGGTTGTTGAGATGCTTGAAGAAGTGGTAGTTGGCAAGAGGTCAGTTGACTGTGGAAGATGAGGCAGAACTTCGTAGCCCAGTTCCTTCAACTTTTGAAGTGTTGGTTGTGTGATGTGCAGTCGAATGTTGTCCTGGAGAATTGGGCCCTTCGTCTTGACCAATGCTGGCTGCAGGCATCGCAGTTTTCAGTGCCTCTCATCAATTTGCTGAGAATAATGGTTTTGCCGGGATTCAGAAAGCTGTAGTGGATCAGACAGGTAGCTGGCCACCAAACAGTGACCATCACCTTTGTTTGGGGCAAGCTTGGCTTTGGGAAGTGCCTTGGAGCTGCTTCTTGGTCCAGCCACTGAGCTGGTTGTCCATGGTGGTTGTATGAAATCCACTTTTTCTTGCATGTCAACACCAGTTTGTTGTTGTGTAGAATAGGAGAAAGTGGCACTTCAAAAGACAATTCTTTGGAATTTTGGTCAGCTTCATGAGGCATCCACTTACTGAAGTTTTTCACCTTTCCAATTTGCTTCAAGTGCCGAACGACTGTAGAATGGTTGGCGTTGAGTTCCTCAGCAGTTTCTCGTGTAGCTGTAAGAGGATCAGCTTCGACGATCCTCTCAGCCAGTCACTGTCAACTTCCGATGGCCAGCCGCCGTGCTCCTCATCGTCAAGGCCCTCGCCTCCTGTGCAGAGCTTCCCGAATGCCTGCTGCACTGTGTGTTCATTAGCAGGTCCTGGGCCAAATGCACTATTGATGGTGCAAGTTTTCTCCACTGCTTTACGACCCATTTTGAACTCAAATAAGAAAACCATTTGAATTTTCTTTTTGTCTAACATCATTTCACTAGTCTAAAAGAAGCATAAATAGCAAGTAATAAGTCATTATCAAAAAAATAAAGGGAGAAATATGCATTAAAATGATATGTAACATAACCACATTTATTTAGGAATATATTCTGATATCAAATGGCAAAGTTCAATAATGCAAAAACCGCAATTACTTTTGCACCAATCTAATGGAAGGCTGTCAAGACTTAATGGCAGCAGAGTGAATATCAGTGATTACTTTCTCCTGCGGTAACCCGTGTGGCACAGAATTGAGAGTAGCACGTGGTAAATCTCTTGCTGTGTGGGCCTGGGTCTTTTCATGCTGGGTCTGTGGACCACCAGAGCCATCCCTGAACTTCCAGTGGAACTCACCCCAGACCATGGACAGTCCTGTCTCCAAGTCAGGCTGTCCCGTCAGCACACCACGTGGCTGCATTATTCAGGACCTGTGGGAATTGACATTGACAGGTGGACACAGGTAAAAATTAGCTCAGGATTAACTGGTGTGGCCTGGTGGCTTCCTCAAGCAGGCAGATGGGAGGCTTCATCACACAAGCCTTCTATTTAGAGAAGGCATCTGAGCAACTGGGTTTGGATAGGCCAGGCTCTGCAGAGGGGTTGCTGGAATCTCCAAAGCAGGCTCTCTGGTGACATCACTGGAGGCAGGGCACAATAGCCCAGCTCTGAGGTCACCAGGAAGCAATTAAAGGGATGAGAAACCCCCCACACCTTCTAGGAGCTTCTGCAGAGACAATTCCTTCCCCTGAAGGAGGCTGAAACCAGCTTATTGGCTTCCTGGAAAGAAAAAAAGTGAGGATGAATAGCTCTTTGGTGGTGTCTTTAATGAGCATGCTTTTCTCAGTCCCTGCCCTGCTCAGTAGGAATGTGCTCATATGCCTTCCAGAAAGACTAATAAACGCTAACATAATCACGGACACCAGAATTGACCTTGGGGAAAATATTTGCATCCTTTACAGATTCTCTTTCTAGGCCATGACATTGGCAGGGATGCTCAAAATATTGGCAACGTCTCCTTCTTAAATCTTAGGGTAAATTTTAATCATGTACAAGAGTAGAGAGAATGTTAAGTATAACGAGCCCCTGGTATCTAGTGCCCGGACTCAGCAATTACTAACTCAGGGCCAGTCTCATTTCGTCTCTTATCACCTCCTCTGCTTCTGTTAATCCCACTAGGTTATTTGGAAGGAAACCTTAGAATTGTGTTATTTCATCCACAGATACCTCCTAGTGTATTAGCTGGAACTATATGCAATTGCTACTAGATGCACATGTTTCTGTAAAGTTGGTTTGTTTGGCTGAGGCTTTGTGCCCAGTTTGGCAGTGACTTCATGTTCTTCTCCTGCCCCTACCTATCTCCATCTTTTCTCTCATGTTCCTGAGATTGACAGTCATCCCGAGATGGAAATTTGAGAAGGAGCTAAATTTGTCTTTGGAAGCCCCAATCTCTTCAGGGGATTGTCGGCCCTTCAGATCCCACCCACCTCCTTTAGGCACCCAGAGATTTTACATTTTCTATGTATTTAGGAATTTTGACTCCCAACACATTCTGCTTCCTTGAAAAAAGAGAATCCAGAGATGAGAGAGCCAGTGGATTAGATAGTAGAAGGGCCTCTTTGGTGCTTCTGGGCCTTGTGGACCTGACATTTCTGTTTAAGAATTGAACTAAGGCCTTGTGTGACCCTGGCCGAGTCATTGAACCTCTCTGGACTCTAGTTGCCTCCAGTACGACGCAAGAGAGTATCTGTTGGCTTATTAGCCCTTTCCTTTTCCACTGGTAGAATGGACAGCTGTAGCAGGATGCCTACCACATTGAGAGCACTTGCTCATCCGCTGGGGGAGCTGATCAGAGGCCTAAGACTCGCCAGCCCTGCCCCGCTCAGGGTGTCTCCTGTCCCCCTCCTATTGGTGGGGAGGAGTGTCTCCCATCCCTGACTTTGCTTGGCTGATTGCGAAGAAAACTGCAGACAACAGTGGAGGGAGAAGTGGGCAGGGATGTTAGAGGCCACCTCCCTCGTGTCCTTGGATGGATGTCCCCTTCCTGGGTGCCAGCCTGTGTCCCGGCTCTCAGCTCTATTTCGGGCGCCGTTTGGCATGCGTCGCCTTGCAGAGACCTGAGCCCATGGGGACAAAAGGCCAAAATCTGCCACAAGAATGGTAATTTGAGGAACCTTGGCCCTCTGCCCCTGGGGCTTCGGTGTTCTTGGGACAAGTCACTGATGATATCATGGACTTAGTTACTTTCTGGAGCACGTAGGGTCCTTGTCTCTGGGCTCCAGCCGGTATGAGGCCCCAGGGAGCCTAATTTAGCAAAAGGAATCAGTGGGATGGCAGCTGTTGAAAGTGCTTGGCTCCTGCCTTTAGCAGAGAATTTAAGGAAAAGGCCCCTAGAGACACCCTGCTAGAGAGATAGGTCTTTCCTCCTAAGGTCTCCCAGGAAAGGCTTAACTTGGAGGTGAAAGGGACCACAGGGTTCATCTTAGCTGGCTGATACCCTTCCCAATACCCCAAGAGGTGGTCATTCTGCTGGTACTTGATGACTTCCAATGATGGGGAGCTCATTCTCTTTGGAGACACCTCAAACTGCTGGACTGCAGCTGACTTCTGCACAGCCCAGTCTGCCTTGATGCCACTTTCATCGCCCAGTTTCACCCTGTGGAGCCACATGGAACCTGCTGAAATCCCTCTCCCTTGTGGCAGCCCTTAGGTATTGGAAAGCCTCTCAGATATTGGAAAGCCGCTTTCCTGTCCCCCCGAGCTGCTTCTCTAGGCTCAACGTTGCTCTTTCCACTGTTGCTTATATGACATGGCTTCCGTCTGCCCCACTGTCTTCACCATTTTCCACTGGATGAGTACTAGCTCTTTGCCGTCCTTCTGAGAGTAGAGGGACCTCGGAGGCGCTGCTTAGAGCAGAGGAGCCAGGCACTGTGTTTATTCCAACTCTCACACAGCCACCGTCACAGCCCTGCTTGGCAGACACCCCTGCTCCTGACACATGGCCAACCCCACGACTTCCTCACACCCGCGGCTGTCAAGTGCTGAGCCCCTTCTGGGATTTGGGCAGCTGCATCTCGGGGCCCAAGTGCAGGGCTCTCAAGCATCTGTCCCATTACAGTTTCGCCTTGTTGGATCCATGCTGTTGCTCTAGGCTGTCTGGATATTTTTGGGTCCTAATTCTCTTAGAAGTTGGCAGCCCGTCTCAGGTCTGTGCTCCCCATACTGTGCTCACCTGTCGCTGAGAAGCATGACCTGTGGGATTGGACACGTGCGTCCCTGTCAGGCTTCAGTGAAGCCATCAGTCAGTGCCCTTTTAGGGGGTGGCCATTCAACACCTTACAGGCTCCATCATCTGGCTCCTATTTCTTGATCCACTCACAGGGTGCTTGGGGGAGCTCGATTGTGATCCAGATAGTCTGTGTCTTCACAGGACCCCTCTGCAAGTGACTTGTCACAGTGTTAAAGCAGGGATGGGGATTGTTCTGTGCCTGATCACCCGTCCTGCTCCTGGTGGTCCTCATCACCTTTGTGGAGGACCGGGTCTCCAGGTGGCCCTGGGAACCTGAGGGAGGCGATCCTCAGGCAGCACTGCCTGTGTGGTCCTCGGGGCTGGTCAACAGGTTCTGGAGTCTCTAGGCTGCTGGCTGAGGTCACCAGGAAGGGCTGCCTCAGGAGTGACAGCTGCAGGGAAGGGGGAGCCTCCTACCTACAGGTCTGTTTACCCATGGAACCCTTTCCAGGGACTGGACTCAGTGGTTTTATAACTAGAGTGACTGTAGGTCTTACATTTCTCTGGTTTACTTTTCTTATCTTTCCTTCCTTTCCCACTTTCTCTGACTTCCTTTCCTTTTCCCCCTGTCTTTCAGTACCCTCACTGAACTCAACGTTGCCCCAGGTGCCTCTGTCCTCCAGGTTGCAAGCCATTGGGCGAGACACATGTCAATCACCAGCATCTGGTGAGAGGTGGGCCCAAGGTGCACACAGGATGCTATGGGAACATGTTATGGGAACATGGAGTTTCTGGGTAATCCCAGTGCCTGAATTTCTCCCCTGTGTTCTTCATAAACCATTGACCTGTCCTTGGAATCATCATACTTTGGTGTCCAATGACACCTTCCCACATTGACTTCACACTTGAAGGAGAAAATAATTCATCTGATAGACTCTGGGCTTGTATTTTGGTTTGGAAAATGTGTCCCTGTAATAGGTGAGCTTAAAGTCAGTCCAGGTCATTTTGGGATTCAAGATGTTGCTGAATTTGGCAACAAAGCCTGATAAATTACAGCTCATTGTGATAAACTGGAACCAGAACTGCCTCTGAGCTGAGAGAGCCAGGAACCCTTAGGACCTTCTGGGAAGAGTACAGATTCTCACATCAGCCTTGAGTTTGTATCATGACTTTCCCTTTCACTGTCTGTGTGATGTTGAGCCTCTTAACTTCTCTGAACTTCAGTTTTCCACATCTGTAAAATGGGGGTAGCACTTTGCAATTTTTAATTGTGAGGATTAATTGAGTTAGTGTGGTACCCGGTATAAAACAGACATTGTATTTATAACTTCATTGTTATGACTCTAATAGCACTATGAACTCTTTCAAAGAATCCTACTCTTCTAAAAAGGGGAAAAAAAGTTGGAGAACATGACCCACATAGATTCCATAGGGTGCTTGAATTATGTTTTCAAAATGATTTTCATGTATGTTTCTCATGCATGTAATTCTGTGCAGATTGGCCTTTCTTTGTTGCTAGGTTTTGTTAGGAAGTCTTTTCAGAGGGGAAAATGCAACAGCCTTTCAAAAGAAAACCGCAGGCCTTGCCTTTGCTTGGGACAGCTGGGCCCCACAGAGCAGGGGTCTGGGAGCTTATCCTGAAGATGACCAGGTCACGTGGGCCAGGGCCTGTCCTGACCTGTGCTGTGAGGTTGGGTGAAATCAGGGAGCTTCTGGGGTGTTGAGCAGGAAGAGCTTTGGTGTGGCTGAGAGAGGAGGACAGATCGGTGCCACGGGGTGCCACACAGGAGGGGCTCGGGGCTTTCCCACTGACTCCTCCTGGGTTCCTGGGTCAGATTTGGGGTGGAGGACATCAAGGTGGGGATGATTGCTCCTGCCGCTCTGACCTTTACTTCTCTCACCCATTTCCAAGGCCAAGATCTAAATTCCATGTCCACCATCCCAAACACTGTACTCCCCTTATCTCCTCCCAGGACTCAGCCCAGCCCGGCTGCCAGTTAGCATGCAGCCTTGCTGTATGTTAAATGGGCTTTTGTCCGAAGGTCATTTCTCTTGTGGATTCACCTTCCTCCCGGGTCCCGGCTGTGCACCATTTCATTAGGATTTCCCAACTCCAAACTCTGTGACACAGTCAGCCCAGGCCATTCCACACCAGGTCAAGTCAGCAGATTTCATCCTATTTATAGGATGAGGAGGCAGTTCAGACCTGATGCCTTAGACTGCCAGCTCGGCGGGCACAATAGACTTTGTTTTCTTTTCTCATTTTATTTATTCTGTGAAGTTTTAAAGGTAATTATTCTCACAAGTAATATGTGACTATATTCTCACCAGAAAAGAGTTAAAAAAATTAGAGAAATATAGAAAAAAAAAAACACAACAGTGAAACATTTGGGTTACACTTCATTCTATTCTGACTATTCCCTGTGGGTAAGTTTCCTTCTAGTCTTTCTTCTAGGCATTTATATACTTATCTGTGTAAGTGCAAGCAAATATATGTGTGTATATGTAGTACAGAGTTTAGCCTTGCCCCAAAGGAGGTCTGGCCTTTGCCCTTGGCTCCTGGAAGGTGATCTTTGTTTGCCTGGGTCAGCCGGATATAACAGGGTGATTGAGGGTGGGGCTGGCCACGCCAGAAAGACCAACTGGGTGATGCAGAGTGCAGGCTTCGCATCGTGCAGTTACTAGCTGACCTGCAGATTAGCCAACCGTGGGGCAGTCAATCAGTGAACCAATAGATCAGCCAGCAGCTGTGCCCGTGTAATGGTACCGCAGTGAGCATGCCGAACTCTGTGGCTTGAGTGAGTGTCTCTTGTTGGAGACACTCTGTGCGTGGCGTCCCATGTGACTGTCAGGAGAGTAAACTGTCAGTGACCCCGTGCAAAGTGGGCAGTGGAAACTCTACCTTTGACCTTTCTCATGGACTCTGCCTTATGCACGCCTTCTCTTGGATGAATTCAGTCTGTATCTTTTCCCTGTGATAAGCTGTAACTGTGAATCTGAGTTTTCATGAGTTCTGTGGGCTCTTCTAGCAAGCATGAGGGTTTTGGGAACCACCCTGAGTTTGCAGTTGGTGTCAGAAGTGTCAGAAGTGAAGGTGCTCTTGGGGACAGTACCGCCTAACTTTATGGTTGACTTAAACTCATCTCAGTGTGTGAATTTACATATATGTGTGTGTGTGTGTGTTTCAAATTACATAATTGGGAATTCTGTTCATGCTTCTGAGACTTGAATTATTTAATCTTTCATGTGCTTGGAGGCCTTCTTTAAGGCTTCTTACTTCACAGGTAAAGTGAAAAGTGAAGTGGCTCAGTCGTGTCTGACTCTTTGCAACCCCACGGACTGTAGCCCACCAGGCTCCTCCGCCCATGGGGTTTTCCAGGCAAGAATTCTGGAGGGGGTTGCCATTGCTTTCTCCAGGGGAGCTTCCTGACCCAGGGATTGAACCTGGGTCTCCCGCGCTGCAGGTAGACTCCTTACCATCTGAGGCACCAGGGAAGCCCCTTTACTTCATGGGTAAAGTGGGGTTAATAGCAGCACCTCTGTCACAGCAGTGGCTGTGAAAGTTGCTTGTTGCTCATCATATCACTGGACTGTTGAGAACAACTCTGATGTAGGCGAGCATTATGATCCCCATTTATGGATGAGAAGACCGAGGCCTGATGGACCAAGCACCTTGCAGCTGAAACAGTTTTCAAAAATAACTTGCAGTTAAGTTTGCACCGTGGGCTGTGTGGGTGTCATAATATTGTGAGTGACTGTCTCTGTGACCAGGAGTCATTTTTCTGGTGACAGGGGGCTCTTCTTCAACTCCAGGACCTGTGCCCCTATCTCTGCAAGGCAGCCTGCATCTTCTTTGACTCCCAGCTCCTTTTGTTTCCAGGCTAGCTACTCAAGTCCTTAGGACTCTGAAAGCAGATTCCTTTGGGCTCTTGGTAATGGAGTGTTTAAAAATTGAAACTAAATGAAAAATAAAAGCCTTAATTAGGTTCTTTTGTAGCTTTATCTGCAAACAAATAAATGGCTGCCTCTGGAGGGTTTTCTTCATTTTTCTAGGCATGACTCATTGTCAGATACATGCATCCTCCAGGATATAGTAGAAACTAAATGAGACTTTAATCTCTGCTGAGAGGAGTTGAAAAACCCAAGTTGAACGCAGGGATGGCCACAGGGCAGCCAGTGAGTGACTCAGGATGCTTTTCTACATGACCTGAGCGTGGACTTTGAAAGGGTGGCTGAGCTCTGAACTGCCAAAATAAGGTCGTGAATGAAACTGGCACTTACTTTCAATGTGAACTTCAGTTTGTGAGGCATCCAGAGACTCTTCCCCTCTCTGTGGAGGGGGCCTTGTGAGCATGCAGGGCACTAGCACCCAGGGCCTTTGCAAAGATAGCAACCCTTCCTCCCTCTGCCACAACTAGAGCTCACATAAAGGGGTCTCTGCCCCGACGCCCCACCTCCAGAAGTTGGGATCCGTTTTTCCTCTTTGGAATCACAGCTCGGCCTGGGACAGACATGGTGATTGATCATCCTCCCAGGCTCTTGTTCTGAGGACCGCAGGATCACTGGGATTTGGAGATTTATTCAGGAATCTTCTGCTTGGAGCAAAACAGTTAATTTGCCCATTCTTCCGGCTTCTTTGAATTGGGTGCCTACTGTGTCCCACTCAAGGTACTAGGAACTGGGAGTGTTGCCTGGCATGGAACAGACGTGGGCCTCCCAGGAGGCCTGAGTACTCTTTCATCGTGACCCCCGGTGTCGCAGCCGCCAGTCTCGGATGGTGCCCACAGCAAGGACGTAGAGGAGGGAGGGATCAGTCTTTCCCATTTTCCAGGTGAGGAAACAGGTTGGAGAAGGTCCAGTGACAGTCACAAACCAGTGTTGAAACTGGGTCTTCAAAGCCACAGTTTTTCCTTAACCCTGACCCTGAATGTCTAAACCAATAAGCTGTGCAAACTTTGGGAAAGGTACTTAATGTTTCAAAACCTCAGTTTCCCCTGTGATACGACAGGGTTGAGAGAATCAGTTCTGCAGAGTTGCTGAGATGATTGAGTTAGATGAGATAGATGGGTGCTGATAGATAGATATCTCTCTGTAGAAAGAGAGGAAACATCATAATATGCTTATGGCCCTTGATACACGGTTGAGAACATAAGAATAACCACCTTTATAATAATAATACTAGCTAATAGTTATCGAATGCTTCCTAAGTTCCAGTCAAATTCTGATATTTTCTCTAATTTTACAGTAGAGAAAAACTAAGTGTAAGAAAGTGAGGTAACTTGCCTAAAGTGACATCGTTTATAAGGTGATGAAGCAAATATTTAAGATTTACAATACATACAGATATATTATATGTATCTCCTTTGCCTCTTATTTCTCCAGTGGAAAGAAAAGGCAATTATTTTGGAGCCATCAGGGGAAAGGCTACAACTTTTCTGCAAATAGTTTATAATATACATTGATTTTCCAGTGCTGTGTGTAGGCTCCTGAAGGAAGACCAAGGCCTGTTTTCCTATCTGTTCAGTAAGGATTGCTATAATTCTCTCAGGCGGTTTTGAATATTAAGTGAAAATGCCTCGCACCAGATATCCTGTCCAAAACACAGATTGTCTTCATGTGCCAAATTCCCGGGACCACGACATTTTGTGTTCTAAATGGGTAACAATTATGTTTGACACACAGAGGAATCATTCTTCCGAGTCTGCAGTCCAAAAGATGGACTCTTACTGGGGTGAAAGGACACCCAGCTGATCACCCTGGGAGAGTTCAAGTAACTATTGAAATTAAGTGAATTATTTCCCCCTGGGCTATTGACCCACTGTTTCAATGGAAGATCTAACTTTTAACTTCATTTTCAAAAGACTTGTTCAGAAACTGTTTGCTCTTTCTAATTTTGCTTTTAACAACCTCTCTCTTGTCTTAAGGGCTTCCCAGAAAGGTCAGTTGGTAAAGAATCCACCTGCAATACAGGAGACCCTAGTTCGATTCCTGGGTTGGGAGGATCTGCTGGAGAAGGGATAGGCTACCCTCTCCAGTATTCTTGGGCTTTCTTCGTGGCTCAGCTGGTAAAGAATCCTCCTGCAATTCAGGAGACCTGGGCTCAATCCCTGGGTTTAGCAGGTCCCCTGGAGAAGGGAAAAGCTACCCACTCTAGTATTCTGGCCTGGAGAATGCCATGGACTGTATAGTCTGCAGGGTTGCAAAGAGTTGGATACAACTGAGTGACTTTCACTTTTCACTCTTGTCTTAAAATAATGGTGTCACTTGGTGTCAGTGTAGTGAGGTACAAAGGGGAAAAAATAGAAAATTAAAATTTCTTCTCAGAAAACAAGCAAAATAGAAATGCTGTCTACTACTCCATCCATTTTCAGATGTGAAAGAAACATAGGGTAGTAATTTCTTCTTATAGATTTTTTATAGAAGTATTCTTTTTTATTATGGTAAAACATGCATAACAAAGTTACCATTTTAGCCATATAACCCAGTGACATTAAGTACACTCAAAATATTGTACAACTATCATAACTATCCATTTACAGAACTTTTCATCATCCCGAAGACAATCTGTGTAACCATTCCACACTAACTCCCCGTTCACCCTCCCCTCAGCCCCTGTTAGCCTCTCTGCTACTTCTGTCTCTGTGAATCTGACTGAATCTCACCGCATGTGAGTGGAATCACATAATACTTGTCTTTTTGTGCCTGGCTCATTTACTATGTTCAAGTTTGGTCCATGTTGTTGTATGTTAGAGCTGAGTTTTGTGTCCCTCCTCCCTCCATCTGTGAAAATTTATATGTTGAAGTCCTGGCGGTCAGTGCCTCAGAAAGTAACCGTGTTTGTGGAGTGGGCTTGCACGGAGGTAATTCAGCCAGAATCAGGTCATCTGGAGGGGACCCGATCCAGTGTCACCAGTGTCCCTAACAGAAAAAGGAAATTTGGACGCAGATTTATATAGAGGGAAGACCATCGAAAAGCCAGGGAGAGCCTTTCCTCACAGCTCTCAGAAAGAATAAGCTCTACTGACACGTTGATCTTGGGCTTCAAGCCTCCAGAACTGAAGAAAATGAATTTTTGTTGTTTAAGTCACCCAGTCTGTGGTACTTTGTTATGACAGCTCTAGCAAACGGCATGTACCAGAAATTCCTTCCTTTTTATGGCTGAAAATTACTCCATTGTATCTAGACCACATTTTGTTTACTCATTTATCTGTTGATGGACACTGGGTTATTTCCATCTATTGGCTGTTGTGAATAACGTCACTTTCAATATTGGTATACGAGTGTCTCCTTGAGTCTCAGCTTTTGATTCTCTTGGCTATATGCCCAGGAGGAGAATTGCTAGCTGGTATGATAGTTCTATGCTTAACTTTTTGAGGAACTGCCAAACTTTTCAGCAGTGGCTGTGCCGTTTCACATTCCTACCAGCAAAGCACAGGGGTTCCAATTTCTCCACATCCTTGCCAACACTTGTTATTTTCTTTTTCTTTTTTTTTGTACATTTCTTTTTGCATTTTTTTGTTCTATCAGAGGTGTTAAAATCAATAAGGAGTTGCACTTATGGGATGGGAGGCTAGGCTCCTAACAGACTGATCCTCCTTCAGAGAATAACTATAAGCTCTGAATAAGACAGAAAATCGGGACCTGAAGACTCTGTAAAGTGCACAGAGTGAGTAGATTTTGGAGAGGGTCAAAACTTGGGAGAAGTGACCCAGCATTGAGTAGTTTGCAGCGTTTTTGGCTTTAGCTTGAAGGTAGTGTGCAGTCATGGTGCAATAAACCGTACCTAAAACTCCAGTAGAAATCCTGCCACATCGTTAGCCAGGGAGTCAGAGCTTGGTTCTGGGGGGCTACTGAAGACTGACAGTGAAGTCCTGGGCAGGAGAGAGAGCTGGAGGCGGAACCCCTACGTTCTCCATTTTCTCCACATGTCTCTGGCTGAACAGTGAAAATGCATGTTCAGGGTAGATGTATGTGGCTTCCGGTTAAGGCTAATCAAAGTCAATTGTGTTTTTATGTATTGGCAGTAAACAATTAGAAAATGAAGTTTTTAGAAATTATATTGCCACTAACAATTTAGGAATACATTTCATCAAAATAGCCAAGACTTTTACAATGGAAGTCATCTGCAAGAAGAGAATGAAAGAAGACCTCAATAGGGTGGTATACCATAGTCATGGTTTGAGATACTCATTTTTGTTGAGATGACAGTTTTTCCCAAAGTGATCAACATAGTCCCAATCAAAATCACAGTAGGCACTTTTGTAGGAATTGACCAACTGATTCTAAAGTTTTTGTGAAAATGAGGATGACCTAGAATCAACCAAAACTATTTTGGAAAAGAACAAAGGTGGGAAACTTAGGTCTTCATGGTCTCAAGACTTACTGTAAAATTAGAACAATCAAGACAGTGTCGTGTTGGTGAAAGGTAGACACATAGGCCAGTGGAACAGAAGAGAGTCCGAAATAGACATATGTATGATAACTGATTTTCAACAAAGATGCCCAAGCATTTGGACCAGGAAAGAATGGTCTTTGCATTCTGTTGGCCAAAGTAGGTAGGTCCCAAGGATAGTCCAGATTCAAGGAATAGGGAAATAGACTTTGTTCCTTGGTTGGAGGGAAGCCAAGTTGCCTTGCTAGGACTATGCAGACAGGGATACATGAAGGACTGAAATCCTTCATAATGAAGACTGGATGAAGATCCGTCTTTAAGATTCATTGGTACCAACTCTATTCATGGGAGTTTCGGTTCAAAGGCCACCTCTTCTGAGAAGCCTTCCTAGATTGTTCTACCTCTAGGTGACCCACAGTTATAGCTTATCACACTGCTCTGTTCAGCTCTTTCATATCTCCACAGTCTCATTCATCTGTTTCTTTGTTCATTGTCTGTCTGCCCTGTTAGGATAGGATTATAGTTTAAGATGGCTCTGAAGGAGATAGAAAGAAATGAGGTTGGAAGAGTACCCAGAGGCTGGGCCATAGAGGCCTGGAATGTCCCAATGAGGAGTGTAGACATGAAGTTGTAGAGAAACAAAGAATCAGAAAGTTAGAGCAAGGGCATGACATGCTAACCCTGATATCTTCTAAAGAGTCTTGTGCCACAGGCAGTGGGGTAAAATTCTTCTTTGGGAGGTGTCTGAAGGGAGAATGAGAGAGGGTGGAAGCAGGAGCCTTTGAGGGTGTCACCGTCTGAGTGAACATGAACAAAGGGTCAGTGGAGTTGGGGAGGTGGGTCTCTGAACTCTGATAAGTGCAGCCCTTCTTTTTTTTTTTTCTGCAGAATATGGACGTTTAGATATTCTCTGTGGAATCTCACAATTTTTCATCATTGGCAACTAATAAAAATACTTCAACTCTTGCTGGTGTGGAGGGGGTGCTATGGCCTGAAGTCCCACTGGACAGCTCTATGCCAAGCATAATACAGTCCTGATTTCAAAGGCATAATTGTAGCTTAATTTGAACTCCTGGAACCCAGGTTATTGCGCTGAATGAATTGTGTGTGCAGCCCAAGGGGGCTGGGCAAGAGCTGGAGTGGGCTGTGGGCCCCACAGTGGGAGGAGGCCCAGCTCTCCATCCTGACTGGAGGAAGCCTGGATTCTAACACACGGTGAGTGGTCAAAGTACAGTCCCACCACGTCTTCACTTCAGTCTCTTCCTTCCAACATAGAAACAGTATTCATACTTCTTAGAGCTGGTTGGCAGAGAAAACAAGGGCAGGTACTTACGTCTGTGGTGATGACCGTCTGCCACATGCAGCTCTCTGTTCTCTGCCTAAATGAATGCATTTAACACTCACAGCAATTCTCTGAGGGCATTATTTTGTACTACTTTTTATGTGGGTAAACTGAGGTGCAGAGAAGTTAAGTAACTTGTCCAAGTCTGCACAGCTGGGACGTGGCAGAACAGGGTTTCCCCAGGCTTCGGTTCTTGCCCCCACTGTGCTATCCTCTGAGATGTGGACGATCCCGACACTTCGTAGGCCCTCAGCCAAGTTATTCATTTATTCAGTTGATGTTTATTATGCTCCTGCTGTGTGCTGGGCAGTGTGCTAGGCTCTGGAGGTAGAGCAGTGGGCTGGGTAGGCAGGACTCCTGCCCCCGTGTGATCTTTGCATGGGGTTTGTAGGCTCCGTGATAAAGAATCCGCCTGCAATGCGGGAGACCTGGTTCCAATCCCTGGATTGGGAAGATCCCCTGAAGGAGGGCATGGCAACCCACTCCAGTATTCCTGTCTGGAGAATCCCATGGACAGAGGTGCCTGTTGGGCTATAGTCCATGGGGTTGCAAAGAGTCAGACATGACTGAGCGACTAAGCACAGGCTCTGTGTTTGCAGATAGGAGACTGTATTCAGATGTAGGTCTTATTACTACTTATGTGTCGTGAGGCCAACAGGTCAGGAGAGGACAGCCCTTGAAAAGAGAGTCTGTTGCTCATTCCCAAGAGGAGGGACTCATAATGCCATGGGGGGCTATGCAGGGAAACGCCGGGGTCCTCAGGAGGCAGGAAGAGTGGGCAGGGGCCTTTATTGTGGTTTTCACAGGAAGGCATGGGAGAGGCAGGGTGAATAAGCTGAGCTGTCTAGGGCTGGGTAGTTTGGAGAATTTTATGTGAGCTCTGGACTTACAGGAGGGTCCCTTCTTGCTTGTCCAGTACGCAGCCTGGTGGTGACTTAGGGCAGGGGAGTAGTGTCTCAAATTGCAGGAGTCTGATCAAAGGTGATGAATGAGGGGCAGGATCAGATTGGTTTCCATATCAAAGGCCTGTTGTTTAAGATCTCTAAGGAGTGACCAGCCCTGGGAGAGACAGTCAAGAACACAGACAGTAAGGAAATGTAGTTAATAGAAAGACACCGTCTCTGCATGAAACAGACATGGTTCTGCTGTGGAGAAGCTTTCAGGCCAGGATGGGAGCACAGAACAGGAGCAAACTCAAATGTAGGCTGTTCATTCCTCTGTCAAGCATTTCCTCATTCAGCCAGATTTATTGAGTGCCTACTATGTGCTGGACACTGTTGACAGTCTGAGGGATCAAGCATGAACAAGGCCCCTGTTTCATGAAGCTTATATTCTGGTGGAAAAATAAGAAGAAACGAAGAAAATAAACACGACCCACTCCTATATGTTGTACACAAGAAAATAGATTTTTAAGTCATATACAAAATACATGTGTCTTAGTCTCTGCTCCTGCTTCCTGACACAAAATTCCTAACACCGTTGGAATTTCCTAGGTGAGAGGAAATCTTTGGTTCTAATGAGGCCTCCCTGGTTGGGCTCTTGAATAGGGCTGGTCACCAGAAAGCCCAAATCCTGACCAAATTAGTAGCTTGGGGCTTTCAGCTCCCTCCCCCAATCTAGAAAGAAGGGAGAGGGGCTGGAAATTGAGTTAATAAGGGATGAGGTCCAAGTGATGAAGCCTCCATAAAAATCCTTAAATCATGGGGTTTGGAGAGCTTGCAGAGTGGTAAACACATCCATGTGTCGGGCGGGGTGGGAGTGATGTTCTCCAACTCTGTACTTGGGACCCTTCCAGACTTCACCCTGTGTCCCTCTGACTATTCATCTGTATCCTTTATCATGTCCTATAGTAAACCTATAAGCATTACTGAGTTCTCTGAGCTGCTCTAGCCAATTATCAAACCCATGGAGGCGGTCGTGAGAACCCTGATTTATGTCTGATTGGTCAGAAGTACAGGTGGCGACTGGGGACACACGGTTGGTGCCTGGGGTGGGTGCAGTGTTGTGGGGCTGAGGCTTTAGCCTGTGGGATCAGTGTCAGAAGTGAATGGTTGGACACTCAGCTGGTGTCAGAGAATGGGTGAGTCTGGTCACAGAAGTGAGCTATGAACAGCGAGCATACTGAGTTGGACAGAGGAGGGTCTTCCCTTAGTCGGTGCAGAGAAGTTCTTGTGTCACAGGCAGGGATGTGATGTAGAGTGACTGGGGATGGGCCTTATGGATCAGGTGGTTGGGGCAGCGTCTCTGTAGAGCTAGCATCTGAGTCAATGCTGGATGGCAACGTGGAGCTGGTGTGTGATGACCCGGGGAAGAGGCAGCATCCCTGTACCCAGCAAGTGCAAAGGTCTTGGGACTGTTATAGCTCAGCAACGCGGAGAGGCCTGTGTGGCTGGAACCTAATGAGTGAAGGTCGGGGTGAGGGAGGGTGAGATTCGGGAGGTTGGCAGGCACTGAATTATCCCAACCACAGAAAAGAGACTGGACTGGATGCTATGGGAGACCCCACCAGGCTGTGAGCAGGGTGGGACTTGAGCATGTCAGCACCAGCTGTGAAGAATGGCTCATGTGGGGACAGGGGTGCAAACCAGTTGGGAGGCAAGTGCCAGGTGCTAGCCTGGACAGTAAGGGCACCCTGGGGTGGATCCTCAGGGATTCCCTGTGTAGAGAGCAGACAGCACTAGACACCAGACCTCACAAACCTGGGACAGAGCCCCCCACCCCCAACACACCGGCCTCTTCGTGGGGTTTCTGACCTGCTCTACTTTCCCTTCAACATTTCTCTTCTGCTCTGAAACCAGCAAAGCTTCTTCTAAAGTGGCCCCTTGTGGAGCCTTGTTGAGACGCGGCAGAGTCAGGCTTCACCCTCAGTGCTGGGGAAGAGCCCATGATGGATTGTTCTTGACCCTGAGTTTCCCTGTCTGTGAACAGAGAGCCAGGACCCTGGCCCCTGCCTTGAGCCGGGGAGCGATTCTAGGGCTGTGAGCTGTCTGTCCGACCTCCAGTTATACTTCTCGAGTGTTTCCCAGGCCAGCCAATATTTTAACGTGGATTCTGTGAGAATGGAGGTCATCTTTGCCTCTCAGTTCATTGAATTGCAGTTAAACCCTGGTTCACACAGGGTTTCTCTGAGCCTGCGGGAATTAGGCCATTGTGGTTGAAACTAATTGGGGTGGCGGGATTCTGTTTGCCTTTAAACTGCCTGCCCTGCAGACAAAATATATGGGCAGAGTTACAATAAAACAAAAATAGGAGTGTTTGTTCCAGATCAATTCCTCCTTTGCTGGCCAAACTCAATTAACTTCTCTGACCTTAGGCAAAAAATGACAAGGAAAACAACAAAAATAGTGGCAAAAACAGCCTTAGCAATTGCTGCTTGCTTCCCTGGTTACTAGCACTGCTTTTACGGAGGAGGTCAAAGGCCTCAGGACAAGGAACCAGGAAAAGGGTGGCCAGTCCCAGGTCTGTTACTTCCCAGCTGTGTGGTCCCGAGGCCTCAATTTCCTCGCAAGTAAAATCCCTTCCACCCAGGTTATCATCACCCCTGGTTTGCCGGCTGTCTGCCAAGTGGCCCGAGGCTTGTTCCATAACCTTCCTGAGCCAGTGTCATAATCTGCAAAAAGGAGACGAGTAACCTGCAGCGCAGGCAGAACTCCGGCTGTGCGAGGGTCCCCAGAAACACTGTTTCCCAGCTGTATTATTGATACAATATAGTAAGGTCCGCTTACTTGAACAGTCTTGACATTTCGCCCAGAATAATCTTCCTCGGCTCCACACTGGATATCTGGCAATCTTCAATGACAGTCAAGGAAATAAACACAGTGGTTTTGAGCTTGCTTTCCTAAGAGCCACAGAGTCAGTCGGTTTAGGGGAAAAGCAGGAAAGAGCTAGTCCTTGTAGTGATTAAGACTGAGAGCCACACCGTGTTTTGCGTCTAGGATCTGTTGTCTCCTGACAGAGGCTGTGGTAGGTCAGACAGAAGGGGGGACCCCCAGAGAAGCTCCAGGTCCTCCTCAAGGCTGGGTGCCTTCCTGACGTCAGCATCTCGGGTGGGCTGGGCCCCCGACCTTTACCTGCAGGGCCCTAAAGCTGGCCTGGAAACCAGCTGCTCTGGGGCCACGGTGCAGCTCCAACCGCTTGGTTGGTTAAGCAAATCGAATGTGTGGAAACTTCCCTCAGTTTGCCTCCCATCCATCACCATGTGGGCTGTTTGGACAAGAGTTGGGGTGGTGGTTTCCGCTTACAGCATGTAGTGAGAGGCTAAGCTTGACAGAAATTGAAGGAGAGTCATGAACGTGACCTTTCCAACCTGGGCCCAGATTGCCAGCCTTGTCTCAGACCAGTGGCCTTGTCAGAGTCCCCTGCCCCAGTGACCCTCCCTTTCCTGCCCTCAGACCTGAACGGTGTAGTCAAATAAATGGTCTCTTTTGCTTTCTCTTCTCTCCTAATGCCCTTCCTTAAGGAACTTCCAGAAGGAGGGGGGTCTGGCTTCTGCTCATGCCTCAAGGGTGAGCCTTAGTGTCGAGAGCCCCTCCCCGCCCCACCCCCGTGTTTCCTGGGAGCCCTGGGGTCTGTGAGGAGGGCTCGTCAGTTGCCGTCAGTTGAGTGCATATGTGGATTGGGTGGGTCTCTGGCTGCCTTCCCCCTGCTCATGCTTATGGCCCTGCTTTCCTTTATTTCATGTATGAGGAAGCTGTATAAATTTTATTGACATAAAGCGTTTGGACAGTGTTTGCACATGCCTGAGTTAGGCCATCAGGGGCTGCCGAGAGAATGTTCTTCTCAAACCGGATTAGCAGAAAGCCAATGTTTTCTTCTGAGAATATCAGAGAAGCAGGCAGTGCGTTACTAGTACTCTACAATATACACAGACCATTCGCATCCCATCTCTCATTCGGTCCGCAGCAGTGCCGAGGGTGGGTGGGAGGGATGCTCTTGGCCATCACCTGCCTGTATTGGAGGTGATACTGAGGTGAGAAAAGCCTTCAGGGAGCAGGAAAGCCCAGGACTGAGCTCCAGCTTTCTGCCTTCTGGGCCAGTTTCCTGTTATCCCCTATCTAGAACCAACCCCCCCCCCCCACCCCACAAAAAAAGAAGGCCCTGACTAGAAAAAGCCTCGGTTAATGACACTTGTGGGAATACACCACCCCCGAAGAAGCAGCAAATGTAGGAAAACCTGTGAAAACAGGGCATAGGAGGAAATTTAGATTCACAAGAAATTTCTGTTTGTAAAGATGATTCCCTGTCTCTATATTATCAGCGGGGGACTCTATCACTCATTCACAGAGAAAGCTTAGACTTAAACCTGTCTAACAAACCCTCCTAAACAACCCTAGTTTACTGTACTTTTGCTGGTTACCTTCCTGTAACTTGACCAGCTCCCGCATCTCGAAGCCCAAACCCCCTTTCCTTTGTTGAGCCTGAAATGTGTGCTAGAAATCTCGTTCATCTAGCTGTCTCTTTGAGCTGTCTCTTTGTGAACTCCTGGGCACAGGTATGCAATTAAAAGATTTTTTCCTTTTGTTAATCTTTCTTTCAGTAGTTTGATTGGTGGGCCCCAGCCAATGAAAAAGAATTTCCCCCTCCCTGCACTAGCCTGCTGGCAGGGGCCCAGATCCCAGGTCACAGAGAGATGGGTGCAGAGTGGTGTGCTCGTCATCAGGAACCTCAGAAACTTCCTCTTGCTATGTAACAACTGGGACTGACTCCTCTGATGGGTCTTTTGGTGCTGGAGTGTCCTGTGCTTCCTCTTCCTAAACTTTTTCTTGCAACATTGCCTGGCCTCAGGTTATTACTGAATGCAAGTTCATGTGCCCGACGCACAGTGAGCTCATATAAACCAAAACATCAAGAGTTTGAGGTAGAGAAAGGTTTTTGCAGGCCCACGCAAGGAGATGAGAGGCTTGTGCCCTCCAAGCCTCAAAATCTGCGCAGGGTTTCAGCAAAGCTCTTTTCACCTCTCCAGCTGTCTATTTCTGGTTGCGCTGGATCTTCGTTGCTGCATGTGGGCTCTCTCTACAGTTGCGACAAGGGGTGACTACCCTTGAGTTGCAGTGCGCGGGCTTCTCATCGTGGTGGCTTCTCTCGTTGCACGGCGCAGGCTGCATGCATGGGAGCTTCTGTGGTTGCAGCACTCGGGCTCAGTAGCTGTGGCTCCTAGGCTTAGTTGCTCTGAGGCCTGTGGAATCTTCCTGGACCAGGGATTCAACCTGTGTCCCCTGCAGTGACAGATGGATTCTTATTCACTGTACCACCAGGGAAGTCTGGCAAAGTTCTTTTTAAGGGAGAACGAGGGAGGGCTACGGTTGGTTGCTACAAGTTTCTTGATGTTGGAATCCTTTGTTCTTGCAGCTATTTACCTAGGTCACGTCATGATGTTCTTGTAAATCTCCAACAAGACAAATGTTTTCTCTGTTCTGCAGCTTTTTACCTCTTTATGAATGAAAAAGTGTTATCCTGTATATTTCAGGCTATAGGTAGCATTCTTAACTGAGGCAAAAGTATTAGAATACAAACTTTAAAAGAAACAGATTCAACATGGAGTCAGATTTGTTCTTCCCTATTACAAAGTTGCTTCCCAGGTAGCACAGTCGTAAAGAATATGTCTGCCAGTGCAGGAGATGGAGGACATGTGGGCTTGGTCCCTGGGTTGGAAAGAGCCCCTGGAGTAGGAAATGGCCAACTACTCCAGTATTCTTGCCTAGAGAATCCCGTGGACAGAGGAGCTACAGCCATGGGGTTGCAAACAGTCGGACATGACTAAGCAACTGAGCATGCCCTCGCACATTACACAGTTACCTGGGGTGGGTGGGGACAGGGTGACAAACCTTCCTCCTCTTCCCCACTGACAGGAAGACCACTGGGGCCTGCACCTCTAATGTAGTCATTCAGACCGCTGCCCAGGGGCCTGCAGATGACTTAGCCTTTTAAATAAGAGTCATCTAATTTTAAAGAATGATAGAAAATTTCTCTGGTTCTCCATTATAAATGGAACAGACAAGATTCACCGATTCTAAATACTATTTATTCCTTTTCTCTTGGCAAGTTTCCTGGCATGGAGGATACCACATGGTGTCCTAATGGTTGGAACTGGGTTTGCCTTTGGAACAGAAGGAAGTTTCTTGCAGTGAACAGTGCCCCGGCCCCAGCGTGAGATGGATCCCCACGTCGCTCTCTGTATGAAGCCGATGGTGGGATTTCAGGGCCACGTGTGCGTTCTCCTGTGGGATTCCCTCGCCAGGCAACAGAAGGCAGTCTCGATTTGGGCAGAATCTGGAAGATCTCACTCTGACTGACAGATGGACAGCCTGACAACAACCAAACTGAAATAGACGCGTGTACCCATCAGAAGGCACTTGAGACTCTGAATATGGAAGAAGAAATCAGAGTTAGAGGAAAAACTGGCCTCTGAGGCCATGGCAGGCTGCCAGCTATGTTCTGACTTCGCAGCAGCTCAGAGGACGTGTCTCTGGAGCCACGTAAACTGTTGTTCGTCCTTCCAGCATGAGGCGTTTTCATTTCAGGCTGTGGGCGTCTCATCTAGAATGCTTGGTATTTTCTCCCAGGCCTCTATTTTAATAATCTTTTGATTTTTAAAAAATGTTTTCTTTAAAAAACGATGAATACATAGGTATAATCATGCCTCATTCCCTCAGACCCATATGCTCATTTGGAATTTGTGATTATTCAGCTCTTACAGAATTGATTCCCTTTAGGGAAGTTACATGCTTGCTCAGTCATGTCCAGCTGTTTGTGACCCCATGGACTATAGCCTGTCAGGCTCCTCTGTCCATGGGATTCTCCAGGCAAGAATACTAGAGTGGGCTGTCATTTCCTCCTCCAGTTAGGAAAGTTACAGTCATGTATGGTAGAGAAACCACTTTGGGGATAGCAGGGGGCTTTTGGGTAGTTGGTGGCAGGGAGACAGGTAACTTCTGAAAGTAAATTACAATTTTCTGTTTTTAATTGGAGTGTAGTTGATTTACAATGTTGTGCCGATCTCTGCTGGGCAGCAAAGTGACTTAGTTATACACATACAGATATTCTTTTGCATTATGGCTCATCATAGAATATTGAATGTAGTTCCCTGCGGCATACAGTAGGACCGTGTTGTTTACCCATCCTATATATAATAGTTCATATCTGCCAGCCCCAAACCCCAGTCCTTCCCTGCCCAGCCATCCTCCCGCTGGGCAACTGCAAGTCTGTCCTCTGTGTCTGTGAGCCTGTTTCTATGTTGTGGATAGGTTCATTTGCGCCATGTTTGAGATTCCACGTGAGTGACGTCATATGATGTTTGTCTTCCTGTGACTTCCTTCACTTAGCGTGACCATCTCTAGTTGCATCCATCTCGCTACAATTGGTATCATCTCATTCTTTCTCGTGGCTGAGTTGTATTCCACTGCATATAAAATTCTCAGTCTCGGGTTCCACATGAATCCCATCCATTTACCAAAGTTTGGCCATACAATTTCTCCTAGATGGAAAAGCGCTGGTTGCCCTGACCTAGAACTCGGGCTCGTCACACCCTGCTGTGCTGTGACGAGAGCCGAAGAACCCCGTGGCCTAGAGTAGACCCTCAGCAGAGGGCGTCCTCCACGATGATCTGCCGTGTCCTCCAGGGGCTTTTGTTCACCGCTCGTACCATTCACTCAGCTCACAACTTTGTACGGGGCTGCAGGGCAGAACTCGACCACTTGTCACCCCGAGATAAGTCCCCATCCTAGGAATGTCATCTTTTCATTTCATGTGTACTTTAGAACCAAGAAAATGAGATAGTTAGCCTCCACTCTCTGTCCCTGAACACTCACAGAGGACAGCACTTTACCCACTAGAAAGATGCATGTTGCATTTTTAAAAATCCTCTTTTAGAAGGGATAGTTGGTAGAAATAGAGAGCATTCCCCCCGCCCCCTGACTCTGTTTGTGTAATTAGCTGAGTGAACGCTGGCTCCCTGGCCAAATCCAGCTACCTCCAGTCAAGTTTCATTGGCACCCGGCGTGCTTGCTTGTTTCCGTGTTGTCTGTGGCTACTCACCCGACACCATGGCGCAGTTGAGCAGTTGCAACAGAGGACATGTGGCCCGAAAAGCCTAGAATACTTGCCGTCTGGCCCTTTACAGAAACATGTTGCTGAGTCCTGGCCTTAGGTTGGGGCGATGCAAACTGGCTGCCTTCAGAGCAGTTGTAGCAACAGGTATGTTTTGTTGGCGTGTTAGAAAGCGAAGTGACAGGCGGCCACACAAGCAGCTTGGCCCCTGCTGTTGGCACGTGGCCTGCTCCACGGATGTGCCTCATTACCTGGTCCCCGCAGGCACTGGAATCCCATCCCTGGTGAGCAGCTCCTGGAAGGCTGTTGGCTTTGAAGCCAGGAGGCCTGGGCGGTGGTCCTGGCCCTACCTTGAGCTTGCAGCGTGACCCTGATACAGCGCTTCTACTCCATGGTTTCCGTTTCCTCCCTTCTCAGGCATGGGGTCAGGTTGCCTGGCCACAGATCAGCCTTTCTAACATGCTCCAGCCTGGCTACACCAGGGGTGGTCCTTAGACCAACTGCATCACCACCTGGAGCTTGTTAGAGGGGCAGAGTCTCAGGCCACATCCCAGAACTACTGAATCGGTTGTTCGGTCGCTAAGTCGTGTCTGATTCTTCGTGACCCCATGGACTGGAGCACGCCAGACTTCCCTGTCTTTCACTGCCTCTGAAACTGCTCAAACTCATGTCCATTGAGTCAGTGATGCCATCCGATCAGAACTGAATCAGAACCCACATTTAACAATCTCCCCAGGCAATTTTTCTAAACACTGCATCCGAGAGGCCTTCCTCAAGAATGTCACCTTCCTGGTGTTAGCAGTGAATGCGTGCTTAGTCGCTTTAGTTGTGTCCGACTCTCTGCGACCCCACGGACCACAGTCCGCCAGGGTCCTCTGTCCATGGATTCTCCAGGCAAGAATACTGGAGTGGGTTGCCATTTCCTTCTCCGAGCAGTGAATACCGGGCTCCATGTTTTAAGTCAGAGGCCTTTGGGGATTTCAATTCCTGAGCTGTTTTCACTCCTCGACTGAGTTAGGTGAGACATAAAATGTATGGCATTTTCAGAGGAATGTTTCCCCTACCTTTTCCCAGGTATTCCCTTAAGATTTTGTGGAACTCGTTGTGAGTCTGCGGGTCAGCAGAGCCACTCACTATTCCTGTTTTTGTTTTTAATGTTTAACTGAATTTTAATGTTTAAATGTTTTTGTCTTTAATGTTTAAATAGTTGATTTACAAAGTTGTGTTAATTTCTGCTGTGTAGTGACATGACTCAGTTATACCCACATCTGCATTTTTTAAAATATTCTGTTCCATCATGGCTTATCCCAGGATATTGAGTATAGTTCACTATGCTCTACAGTAGGGCCTTGTTTATCTGTTCTGTATGTAAGAGTTTGCATCATCTAATCTCAAACTCGCAACCCACCCCTCTCCCCTGCCTCTGCCCCTTGGCACCCACAGGTCTGTTCTCTGTGTCCGTGAGTCTGTTTCTGTTCACAGATGAGTTCATTGTGTCATAGTTTAGATTCCACATGTAGGTGATGTCATGTGATATTTGCTTTTCTCTGTCTGGCTTACTTCACTTAGTATGATCACCTCTAGGTCCATCCGTGTTGTTGCAGATGGCGTTGTTTCATTCATTTTTTTTATGGTTGCCACTCACCATTCTTAAAACACGCACGACACAAGCACAGGGCCGGCATCACCTGGCTTTGAAGAGGTCGACAGACTTCACTAGCAAGGAGGGGTGTCGACATCCACAACTCTGTGTGTGCAGGTGTAGCAGGTTGCTGAAATAGCTCTCTCAGGGGGGATGCGGGTCTTATTTGGGCATTTACCAGATGGTCTCAGAGATTAGAAATAAGAAAAGGAAGTTTGCTGATGAACTTTTTTTAAGAAAATACAAAATTAAGAAAAAAACACTCTTTCTAAGAGTAGAGGAGATTTCAGTTAAGCCGTCTTCTTCCAGGATCCACTGTTGGGTAATACAAGCAACACTTACTTAGTTCGGTAATTACTGAGCACTTACTGTGGACCAGGAGCTGTTCTACATCTTCTAATGTGCACACTCCCATTTAATTTTCAGAACAGCCCTATAAAGGAAGTGCTATTACTACCCCCATTTTATAAAGGAGAAACCTGGGAACAAAGTGGAGTGACTTATCTAAGCGACACAGTGGAGGTGGTTTTAACATTGAGGCATCTAGCTGCCACCCCTGTGCTGTCGGTAGCCAGGCTGAGCTGCCCGACATGTAGGATCTATTTGGTGACTGAGTGAGGAGGGTCAGGCCTACTGCTGGCCTGTTTTCTAGGAGGCTGGGGAGACTTTGGCAAGGAGCTCAAGCTGGAATTCTGCTGGGATGCAGGTCTGAGTGGATAATGGTGTTACTGCTGGCTCTCCTCTGATAGATTTTGACTCTGTTAGTGCAGAAGCCATGTCTCTTTCATCCACTATTGTATTTCTAAGGCCTAGCACAGCGCCCGTTTCTTAGTAGGCGTGGTGAGATGGATCAAAGAATGAACTAATGAGTGAGTGAGTCGCCTTTTCTGAAGACAAACCTGGAGTCTGACACGTGGAGTCCGGTCAAGGGCCACGTCAGTCACACAGTTATCTGAGGCTCTGGACATCTGGAGGAGCCAGCAGGGCTTCCTGGAGGAGGGAGCATTTCCGCTGAGCCTTGATGTGGAGGTGGCAGACGGGTGGCATTTGGGGAGGGAAAAAATGCTGAAAGCTTAGTGTTTGCAGGTCCTGGTCCAGATGTCACGGACACCTCTCCTGCAGAGGGGACCACACAGGCACTGCATTGAATAAACACCGTCTTCCTTGGCCTGGGACTCTGGCAGGAGCATATTTCTCTGTCCCACTTTGGCACACGTGGTCCCCTTGCATTGGCCAAGGATGTCCGCCCACCCGTCGCCTCCTGTTCCCTCTCCCCTTATCAGCTGAAGATGAACTTCGTGGAGCTCTCCTGTCAAACGATGCACAAACTATTCCCTTGTAGGGCAAAGACTTGTGGTTCTTTGCAACAATATTTCATAATTTATATATTTGATTAAAAACCGGAACCTGTGCCAGCAGTCTGCATGGTCTAGCATATTGGGATCATTAGCTGCTTGTGTCACTCTTCTATTTTAAAACTTTCCATATTTGAGCTTGTGGATGTACATCCTTCACATTTATTAAACTTTTCCCATAAAAACAGCTTAGTAAGTCTCCATCATCTTTCATGGAAGAAAAGAAAAATAAAAAGGTCCCAATAAAACCCTGCAGACATTTCCTTTAGGGAATACCATTTTATTTGGCCCTTTAAAAACATTTGTCGTTTCTTGCCAGTAATTAAAAAAAATACCAGGACAAATGAGAGTTTTAGTAGCACGATAATTGCTTCAAGATGAGCTCTGTGACTTGGCTTCCTCCCTGGCCCTTTGCTGTATGCCTCCCAGGAGTCTGCATTCCCCAATCCTGGGATGGCCTCGTCCTTAGATTCCTTGGCTTGGTTCTCTTCTAACTTCCTGAAGTGCTCCTTCTCTGTGCTTTGCTCCTGTAGTTTTATCCACCCTCCGTCTCTTTGCCCAGAAGGATTTCCTTTGTCACCTCCAGTTCTAATGGGACCTGTCTTTTCTACAAGGGCCTGACTTATGTGATTTAGGGGTGGCTGATCCCTTCTTTTCCCCTCAGGGATTGGCTGGTTAATCAGGGCACTGCCCATCAAGGTACCCTGCCTGTCTGGGCATAGTCATTGGTCAAGGGATTAGTCATATGATCCATGTTGGGCCATTCCCAGTAAGCCCAGAAAAGGGAGCCCTTTCATTAGGCTTAACTGGCTCCAAGGACGAATATGAGCTTTGTTGCTTCTGGCTGAACCTGCTTGAGCATGAAGTCAACACTGAGGAAAACAGAGGTGAGAGATGGAAAAAGGAAGCAGATTCTCAGCTAGAAAGTAGATTCTAGAATGTGGATTCCCTCCAGTTTTTTTCTTTTCATTGTTGTTGTTTCAACTGGTTTGCGCTGGACTTCCCTCACTTGCGAGAGAGGCCTGGATAATATTTCTTCTGTCTGCAAGTCCAAATCCTTCCTGTTGTTCAAGAACCAAAGCTGTTCCAGACTCAGAGCAAAGAAACTCATTATGCTGATACCCTCAGATTCTATCATCATAGTACCGAGGGAATCAGTCCACGACATCATTTTCCTTGAAACTAGTAGAATCTGGCTGAACACACATCGTGCTTGAGAAGAAGGAGCAAGCACACGTCTGCCTTCAGCAGCATCATCTCCGGTCTCAGGTTAAAGGCAGGGAAGTGTGAACGGTCTGCATGCATGCCATGGCCCCCTCTCAGCTTCCATGGAACTGTCTCAGATTTGAAGCTAAGCTTTTGGAGCCAAAGTCTATAACCTAGAGAGTCAAGCACTCATGCCACTATCGTCTGTGTCCCCCTGGACAGACTTGACTAAACGTCCAGATGAACCAGGGGCTGTAACAGCTTCAGAAATGTGTCAGTCAAGCTAGAGCATGAGACTTCTTGGGTACTAGCCACATGGTTTCTGGCTACAGTGAACAAGACGTCACTAATGAGAAACTGTATGGTGAGGAAAGGTATCAGACAAGGAATGTGTAGCCCAGCACAGAGTAGAAAGAAATTGTCTCATGTGAGTTCACTGGCTTGATGACGTAACCAAGGATCTAGGTACTGTTTAAGCCTCAGCTCCATCTCCCTCAGTTTATTAACTTCGTTCACTTGTCTCCTCACGGTTCTAAGATGGTGCCGGGAGCTCCCACCTGACAGCACCCAACTTAAGAAGATGAGAAACGGCTTCCTGAGAAACGGCTGAATCCAAAGCTATCCTAAGCTGGGGCGGGAAAAGCATAAAATGAGCTGAGAGCTCCTTGTGGTGCCAGAATGTAAAACTATGTTCGAGGCATGATGGCAACCTGTCGAAACAGTATAACAGCCCACTTGTAAAAGTTTTTGTTGGCCATATTTGGGACCGTTTGAGCATCAAAAGTAATAATGAGAAAAATAGATAATAAGCAATTTAATAAAATAGACATCTACAACTCCAAACTGACAGAACGATGAATGAATACATAAATAGGGAGAAAATAAAGCTTTTCCTTATAGTAGAATGCTGACTGATAAATATGGGAGGAATGATTGAATTAGAAAAAAACCAGCATTTGGCAACTGTTTTAGTGATAATTAAATCATTCAAGAAACCTCAATGGATACTGACAAGCAGTGGGTGGAATTTTGATGAGGAACAAGGATATTAACATAGTCTCAAAGTATCTTCCCACAAAATAGTCATTAAGTACAAAGAGAAAAGGAGTAAGTTTATCATGGAAGGATCTAGTATAATCAAGTGCTGAAAATTAATATCAATACTAAGGGAACAAGTGAAAATCTTGTATTATCTTATAGGATGCAACGAAAGGAAAACAGCATCACTCCTGTGGGCTTCCTACCAAAAAAAGCATAACCTGAATCTAATTATAAGAGAATATCAATTCTCAAACCCAATTTGATGGACATTCTACACATTAAGTGACCTTTAATCATTTAAGATGTTAAGATGGTAACTGTCACGGCAAGAAATGGGATTATTTTCCAACTGAAGAAGGCTAAAAGGGAAAAATTAAGTAACTGCAGTATGTCATCTTGGACTGGATCTTTTTGTTATAAAAGACATTATTGGGACAACTGGTGAAATGTGACCGAGATCTGAGAATGAGAAGGTAGAATGGTAATACCTATTTTTGATGCTATTTCACGCTTAGGTTGGAGAATGTCCTTGTTTGTAGGAATCACACACTATAAGATTCAGGAGCAACGGGGCATGGTGTCAGCCACACTCTGACATAGTTCAAGAAGTCAGATTCTTTGTTCTCTTTTTGAGACTCGAAGTTTGAAATTATATCAAAAGAAAAGGAAAGTAGGACTGGTTCCTCCAGAGCATCTCTTTTCCTCAAGGAAGAAAGCATTCTTAAGTAGCTTCCCTATGGCGAAGCCCCACTGGCCTGGCGCAAGTCACATGCCTGTCCTCCAGCTGCCAAAGAGGCTGGGAGAATGAGTGTATGTCATGGGAATGGGCTGTCCCCACCAAGAAGAAGGAAATGGAGCCAGCAATGTCTGCCTCAGACTGAAGTTCCCATATTTGATTTAGGCGCTTTTGGAACCCACTGCCATTAGCAACAGCAACCAACTCCAGTGTTCTCGCTGGAGAATCCCAGGGACGGGGGAGCCTGGTGGTCTGCCGTCTATGGGGTCACTCAGAGTCAGACTGGACTGAAGAGACTTAGCAGCAGCAGCAGCAGCCATTAGCAACAATGAATCATCCCAGGGCCCTCTGCGATTTGTTCTTTGATTTAGTTGCTAAGCGTTATCCTAAGGATTGAAGACCAGAGATGATGACAGTACATATTGTCTCAAGAAGCACATAGGGGAGCCTTTCTCTAACCATCATTTAGAGCACAATAGAGTCAGTGCGGTGATCGCTGTAAGCCTAGGGGTTTTGGGGAACACAGGTGAAGGGGAAGGGCACCTACAGCAGTCTTGTAGGGAGGGTGAGGCCGCGGAATGGCAGTGGTGAGCGTGGCAGCTGCTCTTCCTGCTGACATAGGGATAAACCATGCATGAGTTATAACACTTTAGGGCGCACGTCCTTCCAATTCTGGCGCAGAATCCCATTCAGCTCTGGCAGCCCCATGGACAGGGCAGTAATAGGGCACCATGTGGGGAACTCTGGGCAAAGCGAGCAGCCGGAGCAGCCAGCAGAGGTGGGGGAAGCTGGGGTGAGTGTATCTGGCTTCCGAAAGGAGAGTGGGAAATAGGGTGGGTTGGGGCCGGGAACATTAAGACGTTTGACTACAAAGCTAGGAGTGAAACTCGTTCAGTCATGTCCGACTCTGTGACCCCATGGACCATACAGTCCATGGAATTCTCCAGGCCAGAACACTGGAGTGGGTAGCTGTTCCCTTCTCCAGGGGATCTTCCCAACGCAGGGATTGAACCCAGGTCTCCTGCATTGCAGGTGGATTCTTTACCAGCTGAGCCACCAGGGAAGCCCACAAAGCTTTCCACCTTCTCCTGTGTGTGCCCCTGTTTTGTAGAGAAGACTGCACGGCGAGGCTGTTTCTGAAAGGTCTAGCTGAGCAGTGTGTGGACAGGGTGAGTTTGTGGCAGGAAGACTCACTAGGAGACCATTGTCAATCTGGGCAGAAAACATACAAGGTGAGGTACAGCCTTGGGGATGGAAGGAAGAGGCGATGGGAGAGAGGGCTGCACTGAGTGCCCATCAGAAAGGGGTGTCAGAGGGGATTCGGGTATTTCAAGTACAAGGTCAATGTCGTTAGTGGACACTGGGAAGGCAGGAGCTTGCTCTGGGTGGTGTCCACCAGGGTCTGTGGGGGGCATCACTCCTGTCCACAATAGTGTGGACAGAGGCGCCAGGACAAACTCAGGCTGGCATCACTCTGGGGCTTCATGTATCCCGTGGTCTCTCTGCCCAGCCATCACCAACCCCTGCTGAAAACTCTTTGCAGGCTTCCTGTTGCTCTTAGGACAGAGACGGGTCTTGTCTGCTGCCCACAAAGCTGACGACCCCCTTGTGCCTCAGCATCCGTGCTCCCTCTCTGGACCTGCCACACCTTCCAGGGACTGTGGTCACCACTGTCTCCAACAGCAATAAATAGGTGCTGAATAAACTGGTGCTGCTTCAGACGCAGGGCCTTTGCACACGCCACCCAGGCATCCAGCTTTAGCATCTTCCTTTCCCTCTTCAGATCTCAATTCACATGTCACTTTCCCAGGGACACCTTTCCAGACATCCCTGATTAGGCCCACTCTCTTTCGTTTGCTTTATGGAGACACGTTTCCCCGCCACCGCCTTTACGGTATCCATGTGTACGTGCACGGGTGCTCAGTTGCTAAGTCGTGTCTGACTCTTCAGCCATCTCATGAACTGTAGCCTGCTAGGCTGCTCTGTCCATGGAATTCTCCAGGCAAGAATACTGGAGTGGGTTGCCATTTCCTCTTCCAGGGAATCTTCCTGACCCAGGGATGGAATCTGTGCCTCCTGTGACTCCTGCATTGGCAGGCAGATTCTTTACCACTGAGCCACTTGGGAAGCTATAGCATCTATAGCAGCAGTACTTTAAAATCTACTTGTGGGAATATTTGCCCAAGGCCCATTTCCTGCACAGACTGTTCTTTCTGTAAGCACCATCCCCACCTGTACTCAGCAGAGGAACTGGAACTCTATAGTGCTCAGTGAATATTTGTGAATGAATGAATGTGGGAATGTATGAGTGACTATTCCACTGGTGTTACAGGAAGGGCTGAGAAGAAGGTTATGTTTCAGAAGCACCTTAGGACAGAATTTCAGTGGGGAGGAGTTGGCCTTCAAGGAATCAGCACAGAAAAGGGATGGCGGGAGATGGGGAGGTCTTGAACCAGAGGAGTTCCTGAATGTTTAAGAGAAATAAGGAAATTGAAATCTAGAGGAAGAAAGGTTTAACGACCAGAAAGACAGTTAAGCCAAGTGTTGGAGGGACTTACATGTCAGGGTGAGGACTTTGTTCTTCAGAGGCAACTGGGAGGCAGGAAGAATGCATCTGGAAGCTTCTCCTTGAAAAGGTGGACATGGAAGAGAAGCAGGGTGGCTGGAGAGAGGAGCTGGACACAGAGGACCGCCTGGGAAGGGCGTGACCATAGCTTCATCGCGCTTGCAGAGCCCATGAATGGGGCTATTGCAGCCAAGAGGGTGTGAGTGGAAGTTGGGTGGTGAAGGCACAGACACTGGGCAACAGATGGGCAGTTTAAGAAAGAGAGGCCAGGGTTGACTGGACTGTGAGCTACTAAGACTCAGGTCTTTTTACACTTAATCCCCAGGAGAGAGGGAAATGTGTTTTTTTTCCTGAAACGACTAAGGTCCGTCTAGTCAAGGCTATGGTTTTTCCAGTGGTCATGTATGGATGTGAGAGTTGGACTGTGAAGAAGGCTGAGCGCCAAAGAATTGATGCTTTTGAATTGTGGTGTTGGAGAAGACTCTTGAGAGTCCCTTGGACTGCAAGGAGATCTAACCAGTCCATTCTGATGGAGATCAGCCCTGGGATTTCTTTGGAAGGAATGATGCTAAAGCTGAAACTCCAGTACTTCGGCCATCTCATGTGAAGAGTTGACTCATGGGAAAAGACCCTGATGCTGGGAGGGATTGGGGGCAGGAGGAGAAGGGGACGACCCAGGATGAGATGGCTGGATGGCATCACTGACTCGGACGTGAGTCTGAGTAAACTCCGGGAGTTGGTGATGGACAGGGAAGCCTGGCGTGCTGTGATTCATAGGGTCGCAAAGAGTCGGACAGGACTGAGCGACTGAACTGAACTGAACTGAACTGGGGGAAGGAAATGAATTTGGAGGCTGTAAGTGCACCGAGGTCATAAAAGAGAGACTAGCCAATGAGCTAGTCTGTTTGGTTGGCAACATGTACAACAGGGGTGATTTCTCATGAAGTCCTCACTTCCTCAGGTCGGCCAGCACTGGCCACCACATCCCACGTGGCACCCATCGGTTGAGCTTAGGTGGCCCTTTCTGAACACTCTACCTGGTCTCACTCCCAGAGGGGCTCACTCATCACCTGCCTCAGCTCTGAGAGCACTGAACTGCTGCTCCTAAGTTTCCAGGAGGCTGCTTTTAGGTTCCCGTGAAACAGCACTCTCATTTCCATCAGTGCCCTGGGGCTACCTGGAACTGGGTCACGGGGGTCCTGCCCTGAGGACCTACAGTCCCCAAAGAAGTCTGATGAGACACAGCTGAAGAAGAGGCGCGCCAGCGTTTCCGAGGCTTTTGCCACCAGCGCCAGCATTCAGGGTCTTGGGGCAAAACAGATACCCTGAAATGCCGCCCACGTGGAAATAATGAGATCAAGGTGTATGCGAACTTCATAAAACTTTTATTGGTGTATTTATCATGCCAACATTATTTTTTATTTAAAATTCAAATTCCATTTGAAAAGGAGGCAGCACAAGATCATTGGGGTCCCAGGCTGCTCCTGGAGGAGCCTCCCCATTCACGAGGAAGCACGCACACCCTACAGCCACAGGATTTGATCACTCAGAGTTGCATTCTGGGAAACTCCTAGAGCCCTGGCAGGATGCCTTTTGTTGGTGGCAAGGAAACAACAACGACAAAACAACTGTATCCTAAGACTTCGCAGAACATCTTTGGCTTTGAAACTATTGACCCTGAAGGATCCATCACCACCCAACCTAGAACATATGTGTATATATATATTCCCACTGAAAAAAAGATGACATTTTTGTTGCTGGCTGTCTCGCCAGACCCTTAGGATGGCCCTGGTGCACTGGGTTCCCCTCCTCAGCACGATCCTGTGGGTTCCGGCCATGGGCAGTCAGCCCTTCAGGAGTGTTTGGACTTGCTGCATGTCGGGCACAGGAGCTGACCCTTGGTGACAATGTATGCCCGGCCACCCAGCAGCTGCTCGCAGCCCTCGCACACGAAGTGCTTTCGGTGCCAGGCCAGGTCTTCCACACGCTGGTAGTCCTCTGAGAAGATTATCTGGCAGGGGGAAGCAGAAGACGTACAACTCAGGTTCTATCTCGAGAAGACAGGGCATGTGAGATGGTGGTCCCTCCACCCCCATTCTTGTTTTGTCTTTTAAATGCTTCAGTGGAGAAACCTGGCATAAGTCTCAGGCAGTAAGTATAGTATTTGATGAAGATCATGGTTGCATCTTAGCATCTCGGACGGGAAAAAAAAAACAAACACAACAATCCTCCACTATTGGCAGGTTTTATGAATCTGGCATCTGTGATGCTCTGTGGGTCAAATCCAAAGCCCAGTTGTGCTCTGAGCTGGTGAAGACCACCTCACTACAGCCAAGTGGCCAATGGCAAGTCTGCAAGAGTAGGCACACCCAGCGTTACTTGGGCTTGGGACAAAGTAAACTTTGGAACATCTGTGTGATCTGGTGATGAACCAGAGAGGGGAACAGCAAACTGGTTCAATGTGCCTTCTCATCTTGTGGTCACACAGGGACAAGGTGTGAATGTTCATTTAAATACATAACAGCTGCATGACTAGGGGCAAATTTCTCAACCTCCCTGTGCCTCAGTTTCCACATCTGAAGGATGGGGATATAAATACCACCTGGCCCAGGGGGTTTTATGAGTGTTCCAAGTGTTGCTGCAGATGGAGTACTCAGAAAGATAACAGAGTCAAGGTCAAGGCTGTGTGATTAGCACTGACCCTCTGAGCTACACTTTCCTCAGATGTCAAATGCAGATAGTGATTCCCTCCCCCTAAAGGGGTGTTGTAAGATGTTAATAGCACATCATGTAAAAGTCTACAGCACATTAGGATGAGGAGGGGTTACCGCGAGCAAACTGTGGTCCTTAAAATGTAAGCTGGGGCCCAGGCCTGCTCACAGCCCTTTTCCCTTCTTAATGCTCTTGCTCACACAGTTAACGATGTAGGAGGATTACAGGGTCTTAACTTTTCACGGTGTTGGAGAAGACTCTTGAGAGTCCCTTGGACTGCAAGGAGAGCCAACCAGTCCATTCTGAAGGAGATCAGTCCTGGGTGTTCTTTGGAAGGAATGATGCTAAAGCTGAAACTCCAGTACTTTGGCCACCTCATGTGAAGAGCTGACTCATTGGAAAAGACTCTGATGCTGGGAGGGATTGAGGGCAGGAGGAGAAGGAGACGACAGAGGATGAGATGGCTGGATGGCATCACCGACTCGATGGACGCGAGTCTGAGTGAACTCTGGGAGTTGGTGATGGACAGGGAGGCCTGGCGTGCTGCAATTCATGGGGTCGCAAAAAGTCGGACACAACTGAGCAACTGAACTGAACTTCTCACAGAGAGCAACAAGTGGAAGGTGGGAGGCGGAGATCCTAGCTCAAAGTGAAGAAGGCATTTCTGACCCTCATGTGTGCCAAAGGCGAAGGTAGCGAGTTTGCCGTCACCGAGGGCATGCAGACAGTAGCTGCTACCGTCATGACTGCTGCTGTCACTGTTCACACACCTGTGAGTGCCTCTAGTCTAAACCCATACTGGAGAGCTGCACCCCTTTCCTAGCATCTCTGACTGTTGGCTTGTGTTATGTTGACACTACGTGCTACAATAGTGCTGTCGTCTCGTCGTGTATTACCTGATTCTAAGACTCACGGCAGCTTCTATTCTTTTAGTCACTAGGTCGGGCCCATGCCAAGCATTTTCGGGCATGATCTCGTTTGCCCTCACAGCAACTGCACGGGGTGGGCACTGTTACCCTCCCATTTTGTAGGTGATAAAACTGCGACATAGGAGTTAGGGGCCCATATGCAGAGCCAGGTGTGAACGTGTTCTGTCTACCTCAGGGCGCACCCCATGATGTTCTGAGCACTCACTAAGTGCCGGGGCCCTTGCCAAGGATAAGATTTGACAGGTGCTCTGTGTCCCACCCATCCCAACAGACCTGGGGGCAGGAACTAATTTCTGCCCATTTTGCAGATGGGAAAACAGAGGCCAAGAGTGTGAAGGGGGCTCTGAGCCCGTTTTCCTACCTGTGGATCACATCATTGGCGAAACCACACCCTCCTGGGCCTCGGGGTCCTTTCCTGCAGTCAGAGGCACGCCTACCCCACCGTCCACCCCCACAGGTCCTCACCTCATCACAGCCGGAGCACCGGGGCCGCAGGCTCTCACAGTAATGACGGCCACACCAGGGAGCCCCGTCCTTCCAGAAGTAGATGAGGTCCACCAGCGGCTCGGAGCACTTGGTGCACACGAAACAGGCGGGATGCCACTGCTTGCTATAGCCTGCCCTGTCTGAGTAGACCACAGGGCTGTCGGCGGGGGCCACCCCCTTGCAGAGCTCACAGACCTGGAAGGAAGGGCGGGGGCGGAGCCCCAGGACACAAGGTCGTCAGGAGTGCATCATGAAGCGGGCGCCAGTGTCAACCCCAGTCCCCTGCTTCCTGGGTGACCTTGAGAAGGTTATGGTGCCTCTCTGCTATTCAGTCTCCTCATGTGCAAAGTGGAATAATAATACTACCTGCCTAGCAGGGAGTTGTGAGGACTGGAATATTTGTTTAGTACAGCGATTCTCACATATTTTGTTCTCAGGGTCTTTAGACTCTTAAAATTATTACTGAGAACCTCCAAGAGTTTCTGTTCATATGGGTTAACAGCTCATGGTATTTACCATATGAGAAATTATAACTTAGGAAAAAGTCAAATAACTACTTATTAATTCATTAAAAATAGAAAAGCAACAACATGTCAATATAAATATTTGTAATTAGAAATAACTGTATTTTCCAAAACAGGAACATGGAGCCAGAGTGTGGCACTTTTGCAGCCCTCTAATGACTGGCTCAGTAGAGAATTTCTCACTTCCTGTGATGGCTTTAACTTTTCATCTTTTGCATTATGTGGTTTTCTGAGGAACTGAAAAAGAAAAGAAGGCATTTTTAAATAGCCCTTCCAGATAACTGGACTATTTTTCTTTGCTATTAATCAAAATTTGACAAGTGGTAGTTCCTCAGAAGCAAGTTAATGCAGAGTCTGAAACCATATCAACCAGCCTTTCATCCCTGTTTTCAACACAGTAAAACCCACTGGTCCACCTTGCACTTTGAATGAATCTTTTACCTGTGCAGGGTTGCCTTTTACTAAACTTAGAATTTTAGAAGTTTTCGATTTGCAGCTAGAGCAGAGAATTCTTGCAGACCCCACACCCACTGTCCTGCTTGCTTGGCTTCTTACATGAATATGGTGTACTCGTCACAATCAGGTAACCAGTACTGATATGTTATTATTAACTAAAGTCCAAACCTTCTCCAAATGTGCTTCGATTTTACCTAAGGCCCCTTTCCTCTTCTGGGATCCCATCCAGGATCCTGCATCACGGATAGCGACCCTGTCTCCTTAGGCTCCTCTGGGCTACGACAGTTTCTCAGACTCGCCTTGTTTTTAATAACCGTGGAGAGGTTCTGGTCAAATATTTGGTATTTACCACAGTGGTAAACGGCTGTCCTCATCACATCCTATCCAGACGGCATCCTCAATCTGTAACATCTTTCCAGTTGTTTTGGAGTTCTCACCCACTACCCAGAACTCCAGTGATGAGGGTGATACTGGTTGTCATCTCCCTGGGGCAGGTGTATATCCAGTATTATGCTTGGGTGTTTTCTCTCCTGATGGACACCCTTATGGAAACCCAAGAGAGTTACTTTCCCTTCTCGAGTTATTGTCCTTTTAGGGAGACCTGTATGTCCTGCTCCCTCCCTTCCCCTCCCCCCACCCCCCAAACATGGCAAAACCCAGGTTCACAGAGATTCAGTCACTGTCGAGCAGCAACAGCTGATGGGAGGCAAAGCTGGGATTTCAGCACAGGCCCAGCCTGACCCCAAACCTGAGGTTCCTTCTACTCCACTACGTGGCCTTTCCATCAGTGCTGGCCCAACTACGGCAAACACGGCTTCTGCCTGCTCTTGTAGGAACCATCAGCTTCAAATGCATGTTACGTTTGAACTCCAATTTAGTGGCATGTTTTTCTGCCCCCAAAGAATTCCATTTTTCATGAGCAGACCTGTGTTACAGACTGAATGATTCACCTCCCCCAATTAGTATGTTGAACCCCAAAGTGTGACTGTATTTGGAGATAGGGCCTTTAAGGAGTTCATTAAGGTTAACCGAGCTCATTAGGGTGGGGCTCTAATCAGACAGGACTTGTGTCCTTAGAAGAAGAGAGACCAGAGATGGCTGGCTCTCTTTCTGCTGTTCTCTCTCTGGGAGTACTCACAGGGAAAGCCATGTGAGGCGGGCTTGTAGCCCTCTACAAGCCAGAAAGAGGGCTCTCCCCAGAACCCAATTGTGCCAGCACCTTGAGCTTGAACTTTTATCCTCCAGAACTGTAAAAACACACATTTCTGTTGTTTAAGCCCCCTGGTCTATGATATTCTTTATAGCAGCCCGAGCTGACTAATGCAACATGTCTTGTAAAAGCCTGTCTTAATTATCCTACTGTATTTTGAATTTCAAAAAGTTGTGGACATTTATTTTCTCTCTTGCCACAGAAAGTTCTCATGTGATATCACTGATTTTAACTCTTGGCCCATAACACCTAATTAATTGATTACCTGGCCCTCTATAGAAATGCTTGTTGACCCATGGCTTGAAATGAACATACTGTCTTACTAAGCACTAATTATATGTCAGCCCAAATAGAGATTATTTATTTTTTTGCTATGTAAAGATGAGTAGGCATATATTCAAAGCCTAAACACTTTGTCTTATTTATACGCTTTAATTGTATGCTTAATATATTCTTTTAAATGAAGAAGAAACAAAATTAAAATGGTGATAATCAGGGAAAGAAAACCAAGTGACAAAAATAAGCTCATGTACTGAGAGTGGTCGCTAAGCACAGCCGTGGCTGAGCGCGTGCCCAGATAGGAATGTGTTTGATTAATTAGTCCTGGCTGCCTGACAACGTGCCTTGGACCATACTGGCTTTGTGGTTTCATTTACGCTCACAAGAATGATGTGTGTGAGTTCCTCCCCAGAGTGAAACCCTGTCCCTTCGCACGTGACTGAGCCCCAGCTCACCTGGAACTCATCAGAGCCTGCCTGTGCATGCCCGCTCAGTCGTGTCCGACTGTGTGACCCCACAGACGGTAGCCCGCCAGGCTCCTCTGTCCATGGGATTCTCCAGGCAAGAGCACTGGAGTGGGGTGCCATTTCCTCCTCCAGGGGGTCTTCCCCACCCAGGAACTGCACCCACATTTCCTGCACTGGCAGGTGGATTCTTGACCACTGAGCCACCTGTGCGGCCTCACAGGAAACCCAGATAATGGACCCACATTCACTGACTGTCACATCTCTTAAGCATGGCTGGGAAGTGTCAGCTGTCTGGTGAGGGCTGTTTGAGAACCAAGTGAGTTTCCTATCCATCTGTCTTTCCATATTTCACAGAATGAAGTTTCCAGCCCCTTTTCTCCCACACAGAAGGGCTTTCTGCCCATCCATCATGCCTGGTCAGGTATCACCAGGCAACATCAGTGGGGCTCCCAACTTCAAATTAATTTCCAGCTATTTTGCTAACACAGAGGTGGGAAGAGGAAGGGATGTAAATGCACCTGGGTGTGTCTGGGCGGGGGGAAGTGGTGGTACTGGCAGGTGCCTGCGACCCACCGAAGGAAGCAGAGGGATGTGAGTCAGAGAGGCAGCCTGGGGTGATCACGGGTGACTATAAACTGTGGGTTGGGACCTCACTCTGGAGGTAATGGGGAGCCCGTGCTGCTTCTGGAAGCCAAGAGTGCCGAGTTCTGGTTCATGCCGTGGGAGAGAATTCGGGAGCACTGCCTGAAAGGGCTCTGTCAGGGCCTCTTTGGGGAGTGTCTTTTCTCTCGCTGTCCCCCAGCATTCCTGCTCCGCACCCCATTATTACCAGTAGCCAGTCCTTTTTCTTTTAAGCTGATCCTTTTTAAAGCAAACAGTGTCACTGCCGTTTTATGAAAACATGATGTTTGATTAGTAAGTCCTGTCAACATGAGTCAGGAACCAATTTCTTCTTGCCTCTGAACTGTTTCCCATGCCCCCTTCCCTGTGGTCTCAAAGGATGAGAGATCTGATAGTGTCCTGGCGCTATCAATCTGGCGGCCCCTCAGCCACCAGGGTCATCCTGGCAACCAAGAGTCCAGAGGCCCAGCCTGCCTGGGCCCTGTGATCCGGGGTCTGCCTTTCTTTGCATAAACTTATTCTATCATCCTCGGCACTGAGGATTACAGTTTCTAAACTGCAGCGGATGCTTGGGTGGGGGGGGCGGCGCTAGCTGTGTAACCTTGGGCCAGTTAACCAACCTCTCTGTGCCTTAGTTTTTTCCATCTGTCAAATGGAAAATATTACTAATGATACTCAGAACATCATAGGCCTGTTACATGGATTAAGTGAGATTCTAGAATAATGAACTTTATAAGGGTTTAGTACTAATTAGCTAAAAATCTACTGTCATCCCTGCTGCTGCTGCTGCTAAATCTCTTTAGTCGTGTCTGATTCTGTGTGACCCCATAGACAGCAGCCCACCAGGCTCCTCTGTCCCTGGGATTCTCCAGGCTAGAACACTAGAGTGGGTTGCCATTTCCTTCTCCAATGCATGAAAGTGAAAAGTGAAAGGGAAGTCGCTCAGTTGTGTCCGACTTTTTGTGACCCCATAGACTGCAGCCCACCAGGCTCCTCCATCCATGGGGTTTTCCAGGCAAGAGTACTGGAGTGGGCTGCCATTGCCTTCTCCGGCTGTCATCCCTACCCAGCCCTATTTATAAAAAGTTAAGGCTTGGAGGAGCTAAATCCATTTCCTAAGATGACAATGATGTCTCAGGCAGGATCTGCTTCTGGTTTGAAGGCTTGGGTTCCTTTCAGTAGGACCATGAGCACATGGAGTGTGAGGAGGTCATTCCTCCCACCTGTGGGCTCTGTGTTTTTCCATGTCTGTTCTCTTTCTCTGTACAAGGCCAGAGAATTGAGTCAGGCGACTTCCATCCTGTCACTACCCCAGATGTGGCTACAACCAGTCCCTGGCTTGGCAGGCCTGCTCGTCTCCCTCTCCCATCGTACCCCCTCTAAGACCGTGCTCTCCGGTTCCAGACAGGGAGGTGCGGCACCTCCCCGACACTGCAGGGTCTGATGAGTAGATCTGGGAGTGGGCAAGGAATTTGCAGACTCCTAGGGGATGCTGGGGTAATCAGGGGACCACAGTTCACGAACCACTGTCATAGAGAATTTAAACATGACCTTATATATAAACTCAGCAAAAATGACATCACCAGTAAGGTTCAGTTGGCGCAAAAGCCAGTTTGAATTCCTGGGATGCTTCAGTTCTACACTGTTCTGAAGAAAGCTCAATAATAGTCATTCCCAGGCGATGTCCCCTCTGGAGGAGACAGCGTGGTCCAGTAGAAGTCCTTTGGGACTGGGTTAAAAGGAGCAGAGAAGAACATTGATCATTCGCATGTCAGTGGGTTCTCATTCAGACTCCCAACTGGCTAAAATCAGAGCTTCCTCATGGGAATCTGTCCATGTACTGGTTGCCATGTGACCTAGTTTTCAGACTGTCATCCCTTGGGGAAAGGAGCTTCAGCACGGACCTTTCTTTTCTTTTCTTTTTTAGAATATGTATTCATTTATTTGGCTCCTCTGGGTCTTCGTTACAGCCCTTGAAATCTTTAGTTGCAGCATGCAAACCCTTAGTTGCAGCACGGGGGGTCTAGTTCCCTGACCAGGGATCAAACCCAGGCCCTCTGCATTGGGAGCATGGATTCTTAGCCCCTGGACCACCAGGGAAGTCCCCAGACCTGTCATATGTAGAACATACATGACGTTTTTCCCATGAATGTCTCTTCACGCTGAAGTTTTGCCCTGTCCCTGTTCAAAAGGTGAAAGTATTTATCACAAGGGTCTCAATGAAAGGCTTTTATCTATTCCGTACTCTGGGTCTTTGTAAACGCCTGCTTTGAGAAAGCACAGGAGCATGCTAAATTCAGTTGCCTCCAAAGCTCAGACCCTGTAGGGCTGGGTTCCATCCACTGTGATGTGTGGAAATGATGCTGGCAGTTCTGTGGACCTTCCTCCCACCTGTGGGTGTCTGTTTCCTTTGTTCACACGGGTCCTGCCTTAGTGACTCATTTCTGTAGAACCGAATGTGGCAGATGGGATGTTGTCAATTCCCGAGGCAGGACATAAAAGGCAGCTCAGCTTCCGCCAACTCTTCTTTGTGAGTTCTGGTGGGGGCAGAGACGGGGGACTGGGAAAAAATCCTGAGGCCCCCTTTCTAGGGCAACTACGCAGAGAAAACACAGAGATAGAGGGAGAGGCCAAGGCCCCTGCTATGGTCCAGCCCCAGCCCTCTCCGTCTTCCCAGCATCATGGCCAGAGACAGGCTAGGCCACTGAGCCCTGCCCGAACTGCTGATTTGTGAGCAAAACAGACATCAGTGCTCTGAGCTGCTGCCTCCTGGGGGGGTTTGCTGTGGGGCCCCAGGTAATAGAACCAGCACACATGGGCACGCAGAGTCATTCAGGCTTCTGAAGTGGAAGTAACCAACACACAAAGCAATTCAGGAAACAGCAGGTCCAGGCCAGTGGCCCCAGGTCCCACGGCCAGAGAACTACCTCCAGGGACGAGACACACTAGCCTTCAGAGGTGAGTCTGCAGACACCGAGAACCTTCCAAACCAGCCACAGCCTCTCTCAGGGTGGCCAGCAGTTCTGTCCCAATCATGCCCTTCCCTTCTGGAAGGCTCTTATCCAAAGGCCTCCCCAGTCTAAACTCAGATTACCTCGTGAAAAGCTCGCCACTATAACACAGTAAATATTAACACAAGGGCCTTGAGTCCAGGCGCTGGGTTCCCTCCAACACAAATACTCAACAATTTATTCATAAACAGCATCTCCCCATTTCCTCTTATGGCGATTATTCACCATCTTGGCTTTGCAACCTCGTGCATCCCAGAGTAGTTTGGTTCCACGCCCCATCTCTGCTCTCTTTCCTGGCCCTGGTGTTGTGGCGGGCATCTTCAGCCCCTTGTGCTCCGGGCCCCCACACCAGCATCTTCCCAGGTTCCTTCAGGTGCAGACTGCTTGGGGTGGTGCAGGCGCGGTGGTCAGGGTCCCGGGCTTTTGTACGAAGTCCCAGCATCGCTTCATCTTGGGGGCACCTTGGATGACTCAGCCACCTGTCTGAGCCTCAGTGTCCTCCTCTGTGACACAAGGCGGGCCCTGATGCTGGGAAGTGCTTAGCCACCCCATGCTTTGCCTCCTACATCTTCTCAGCCAGGTCCTTGGGGAGGGGGCGCTTTGCCAAGCAAGGTAGAATGGCAGGCGTGTAACCAAGTCTCCCTCACTGGTGGTCTGCTGAAGGGGGAGGTGGGAGCCACAGAGCCTTCTTAAATGCCACACTTGGAAGAGAGGCTGTCAGCCTGGCGTCTTCTTGGATCCCCCTTTGACAAGCGTGTCCTTACAGGGGGAGAGTGAGGACGAGGCTCACATGGGGCCATCTCCATTGCAGCAGCCTCACATGGTGCCCAGGCCCCCTGGGAGCTCTGGAAGTGCGGGAGCTTCTGTTGTTTGGAGTCTGTGCAGGGTTTGGAGTGAGGCTGGCCCGCGCTCCAGTTCCGGCTTCATTGCTCACCAGTTAGATAACTGGCTGCGGGGGGCAGTGTATCTTGTCGAGTAATTCTTAGAATTGAATAAAACAGCCATGAGAAGCCCCTGGTGTGGTGCTTGGCACGACACAGGTTGTCAGTGAGTGGCAGACACCACCACCCTCTGTGTCATCATTGTCACCAAGTAACCTCCAACAGGAAAATAAAAGCCCTGTTTTAGTCAATGGACTATTACGCAGCCCACTTCAAGGGGGGCAGGGCGGGGCAAGATACTTGTGAAGCCTTATGTGGCAACACGGAGAAGTATTTATAGTATCAAAAGTGGGATGAAAGGAATTTTCTGTGGAAAAGAAAAATCTCCTTTAATGTCATTAAAATATCTCCGCCGTAAAGGAGGAGGCAGGCGGATGTGGAGGAGCCTGGTAACCATGGCAACTGGGAGGGCTGCCTCTTGGGCCTTTGACCCTCAGTCCTCAGCTCAGATGGGGCTCTCAGGCATGGGGTGGTGGTTTCAAGTGTGCAGAGAGAGACTGGCTCTCCTGCCAGCCCACAAGCCAAACATCTGCTCTGACCAAGCTTTGGAAGTCCCTTGCCCACAAATATGTCCCCATCGGGGCTGGAGTTGGGCTGAGCTGCCAGCTGCTGTAAGTTTCCATCTGCAAGGCTGGCCCACGGGAGGGAGGGGACCAGGCCTCCGGTCCCTCCTCTGTGCATTCTTGTGGGGAAACGGGGTCGGGGGAGGTCCACTGTCATTTGGGACCTGAGGAACACATCTTTACGACTTCCAGAAATGTCTTCGCTTCTTTCAGTCTGTTCTCCTTTTAATCTTCTCTGGGGCCATGGCCTGGCCTGTGAGGCAGGAGCTGGGGGGCTCCTGGCAAGAATGAAAAATACGGAAGGGTGGAGATGACATTAAATGCTATGTCCTGGCTTGCTTGCTTCTTTCTTTGGTTACAAGTTTGGGGTGTAGAGAAGAGAGGAAATTCCTGGGCAGGATGACCATGCCCAGGAAATCTGTATATTTAATTTCTGAGAACATATCCAGTAGGCTCTGTAAACGCAGGGCAGTGGTCTGGTAGAGCCGTTCACGGTCAGCACATCAAGGTCCGGTGTCTGTGGGATCCATCCAGGTGGGAGGGGTTGGGAGCTGGATGTGGGGCCATGCCTTGTGGTTGTGGAGTAGTCCAGGCTGCTGGGGTGGGCAGCTTCCTGACCATATGATGCTTCAAAGCCCCCAAGACCCGTGGGAACCCACTGCAGGTGGGATTGGAGTGGGCCAGACAAGCCCTTCCCTTGTTCCTGACTTGCCCCCAAATTCTTTGCTGGCTGGGCTGTCAGTGAGTCCACACATCACCACTCCCACCAACAAACAGAAGTGCACGCGCCTTTGCTTTGTCCCAACCCTGCCGAGACCCCACAGGGTGGTGACGCAGAAGGACCTGGGCTGGGATCTCACTAACAAGCCAGTTAACCTCTCCAGGCCTCAGACTCCACATCTGTAAAATGGGTATAACAACCCCACCCTCTCTCACCGGTTGTTCGGGTGATTCAAAGAGATGAATGAGACTGCTGTGCAATGACAGCCCTCCTGCGCCCTCCATGCACACGTAGTGGGGCAACTCAGGGAGAGAGAGGGAGGCTGAATATTGGGGTGGGGGTTACTTGGCCTCAGTGGTTTAAAGGGTCTGCTTTGAGAGCGACAGTGGGCAAGCTGGAACCTGGGATTTTCCTGTGTGACTTTTCCTCACGAAGAGGGCTGACTCATGGGCATTTCCCATGCTGCCACCTCTCCTAAGCACAGTGTCACAGTGGCGCTTCCAGGGACCTGCTGCTCCCGCCATGCCGCTGCTCTCCGGCTTCACCCAACACTCAGTCCGTGGGCGGGGATTCCATACGGATGAGGATGACTTGGAACAGGCTTTGGCGGGAATGCTCCTCTGGTCTGGTCAGTCTGGTGGAGGGAGGAGTCGGCAGTCCGACCCTGGGGTTGCCACGGTCCGGGATCCTCCCAAGGTTTCCGAGGAAGGCCGTCACTGTAACAGGCTGCCTAGCCTCAGGACGGAGCCGAGCGAGCACCGGGGAGGACAGCCGTGGGGCGCAGGCTGCGGGAGCTCAGACAGCAGGGCTCTTGGCCTCTGGCTGCTGAGAGCAGAGTGTTGTGAGGTCCCAGCTGGGGCAGTCAGGGCCGAGAGAGAGTGGGGGCCTTTATTATCTGCAACTGTTCCCTGAACTCCCCGTGGCCAGTTCAAGGAACTTGAGAGTGCTGACAGTGTTCTCAAAGCTGGACACCCAAAGTCGGGCGTGGCGGGGAGGCCGCACACGTCTAGAACACGCCTAGGTTAGCGTCTGGAGGACCCTCACTGTGTTAACAGATTGGCGATATCTTTTTGGCTGAGTTTATACATCAGGTCATTTTCAACCCTCTATAGCAGTGTTCTCAAAGGGTGGCCCCCAGCCCAGCATTGGCATCAGCCTGGAGACTTGTTGGAAATGCAGATTCTCAGGCCCCACCTGCACCCGCTAGTCTGGGGTGGGACCCAGGCTGCTGGACTTTAGCCAGGGTGCCAGGTGCTTTTAGACATTGCCATAGTCTTCTGAAGGCTCTGAGAAGTCCAGCCTGAAAGAAACCCGGTTCATTTTGTCCACTCTGACGTCCCCTTTACACGGCCACATGGCCCTTTAATAGCTTCATATCCATGAGTTTTCTGGGCAATACGCTTTGGGAAACAGGAAGATGGGCTTGGGGGCTGACAGAGGTTGGTTTGAACCCCACAGCCTCACCTCCTGTGGCTGGGTGGCTGGGAGCTCTACGTCAGATGCTCCCCTGCTTAGCACTGTCCTTGGTTCAGCAAAGGCCACTGAATGGCAGCTGCCAGCAACAGTCCTGACGCTCACCGTCAGGCTGACAAAGCGTGGTATGTTACAACCGTAGCTCCAGTGTACTGCATGCCACATGTCCTTCTTTTTGCCTCCTCTTTCACGCATCACTGATTTCGAATGTCAGTTCTATGCGTCCTCCCTGTACCCGGGTTCTTAGGTTGAATGCCCCGATAGCTTCTAGCCAAGTTCACGTCCCTCCTCAAGGGAGCGAAAGTCAGGTTTGTGCCTGACATTTGGCTTTGGAGGCTGTCCTGCTGCCCTTTTATGAGAACAAGAGGAGCCCGGCACACAGGCCGGCCAGCACCCACGTCCCCTTGATATGCTGCCCCCTGGGTTGGGGCTGCCAGGGACCCACTGTCTACAGCCTGGCAGGATATTAGTTACCTTAATAGAATTTGCTCCTTGGCTTTGAGGAGATAAACACTGAGTTAAATACAGATAACAGGCAGGGTTTTATATTCAGCATCACACAGTAGCAAGAGTATCAGATCCGGAGTCTGCCCACCCTCTCCCCGCCAGAAACAATGGGGCCTCAGACAAGCTACCTATCTTCTCTGAATCCCTGAGTCCTCCCCTGCAGCACATGTGTGCAAAGCGTCATGTCTGACTCTTTGCAATCCCGTGGTCTATAGCCTGCCAGGCTCCTCTGTCCATGGGATTCTCCAGGCAAGAATACTGGAGTGGGTTGCCATGCCCTCCTCCAGGGGATCTTCCTGACCCTGGGATTGGACCTGCCTCTCTCGCATCTCCTACACTGGCGGGTGGAGTCTTTACCACTTGTGACACCTGGGAAGTCCCACCTATAATAGGGGACTTGTGAGGTCCACCCACCAGGTAACGGTCTGAATTAATCCAAGACCTGAAAGTAGTGAACGTAGCATGCAGCACACAGAAGATGATTAAGGCATGTAAACGCGAAATCTCACTGTCCTGTCAAGCAAAACAGCCACCCAAGTGGTCCCCATCTTTAGAGGATCAATTTAGTTTCAGCACTCGTTCATTCACGCATCACATAATTATCAAGCACCTTCTCTGTATATCAGTGGTGCCTGCTGCAGAGATGGGGTGGTTTGATTTGTAGCCCTAGGTTACAGAGACGGACAAGACAGGACCTCAGTGTCTAGAGGGGGTGACGGAAGTGAGTCTGCCAGTGACACAATTAGTTATCTAATTAAGATCAGGTTTAGGAAAAGGAAGGGGCTATGGTGCTGGAGAAGACTCTGGAGAGTCCCTTGGACTGCAAGGAGATCAAACCAGTTAATCCTAAAGGAAATAAATCCTGAATATTCATTGGAAGGACTGATGCTGCAGCTCCAATACTTTGGCCACCTGATGTGAAGAACTGACTCATTGGAAAAGACCCTGATGCTGGGAAAGATAGAGGGCAGGAGGAAGATGGGGAGACAGAGGATGAGATGGTTGGATGGCCTCATCGACTCAATGGACACGAGTTTGAACAAACTCTGGGAGATAGTGAAGGACAGGGAAGCCTGGCGTGCCGCAGTCCACGGGGCCACAAAGAGTTGGACATGACTTAGCGACTCAACAACAACTACTGAGGAAGGAAAAGTCTGTCTTCCCTAACCAGCCCAACCCACCAATATCACCTCCCTGTACATTCCCTATTTACTGTCTGGTCTTGTTTAAAAGCTTCTAAAGTGTCAGAGCTATTTTCTAGAGCTGACTGTTGCCAAGGACCTGGGATCTTAGGCTGCCTCTGCCCTACTTCTACGCTGTCCAAACATGTGGAATCCAGGATGAAATACGTTCTCAGATCAGCATTTCTCTCCTGGGAATGGCAACTGGGAGATGTCACAGACTTCGAGAAGCTGCCTTTCAATCTGGAATTCCGCAGTACTTAGCTGTTAAGAGGCGATGGCTACTGGAGGGCGGATAGAGAGCAGGGCTGGAGAGGGGGCTGGTTTCTGAAAACATGGTCACTGCATGTAATTTTTAAAAATCAACTCCTGGGGTGTGAATTCTTCCTGAGAAACAGGTCTTTTCAACACCGGCACTACTTTGTGCTAGCGAAAATCAGTTTCATTCTTTTGTCTTCCAGTTCATTGGATAGCAATCCCAAATGAATGTGCCCATGGGGTGGGCGTTGGAAAGACAGAACGCAGGTTTTGGATAGCAAATGTGAGTTACTACAGAGAAGAGAGACCCCCTTCTTGACGTAGTGACAGCATCATTTGGGTGGGCATTTCCCTGGGGTTCCTGGCTCATGTGGGTGACTCTTGCCTGTTGCCAGCAAGGCAGGTGATTTGCTTGATGGATTGGGACTTGTATTTCCAAATGTCACGTAGAGTCACAGGGCCGCTTGACTGATGGGGGCTGGGGTTGGGGGTCCCATGAAACTTAGCAGATAGCCCCACGTGGCCCCCAGTCTCAAGCCCACCACTGTTCTCTATGGCCCTTGGAGTAAAGTCTTAAGTCTATGACATCCCAGTATGGGGACAGGGTCCTCTGCTTGTTTAATTTCCTGGATCTCAGCAGACAGTACAGGCTAATGGATCCTTGAGTGATGGATGGATGGAGTGCATGACTCTTCAGGAAATGTGCCTCCGCTGACCTTGCCAGCCCCCCAGTACCACACCATCACCACCTGGCACTTCATTCAGTCCTTTGACTGCCATGCTCTGAGACTCTCACCTCTTATAGGGCATGCTTACCTCTTGAAGGCAACACAGGCCTCCCATGAAGAGCCCAAAGGCCCAGGGGACTCCTAGTGACTCTTGCAAGGCCAGAGGGGGCCTCCCCTCCTCCCCCAAGCCCACCCTCACCATCAAGCAAGGAGAGATGCCCTCTCTCTGAGCTGGTAGGCTCTGCTTGTCTGTGACCGCTTCTGGACCACGACCATACATGAACGCAGGAATGAAGGAACAGGACCTGGAGCTGGGGCCCTGACCCTGCAGCCCCGACCTGGGCATTTTCATCCAGACCCGAGGCATGCATAGGTGGATGGATGGAGGGGTGGGACAGACTTACGTATTCCTTGGACGGGTCACCGATGCTGCCGTTGGCGGTCGGGGCGGCGGTCTCGGCTCCCTCAGGCTTCTCCTGCTGCTTCCCCTCCTCCTTGGGCAAACCGCCCTGCCCGGGGAGGGCCACCTCGCCCACACCCAGGGCCTCGCTCTTATACTGCTTCACAAACTCTTCCATCACTTTCAGCTCGTTCTCCAAAAGTCCGCGGCAGCGAGAGGGGTCCTGGTCGTAGATGGGGAGCTGGTGCATGAGCTGGCGCCGGCGGTAGAGGGCGCCCTCGGTGCCGGTCACCGGCTGCTTCTCCTTGGGGATGAGCTCCATGTACTGCAGGCCCTGGGGAGGGGGAGGCCCAGCACCGTGATTCCCATGCACCCGGGCATGGGAAATCTGAGCCCTGGCAAGACCTGGGCTCCTCCAGGTTTTGGAGAACCCAAGGATTAGTCTCAAGGAAGAAAAGGGGTGAATCTTTGGGGAACACCCACGAGAGGCCTGAACAAGCTTCCACTCTCCCCCAAGTGGTAACTGCAGCTTCACATGCTTGATGAGAATGGGATAATTTCAGTAGACTTTCATTTCAGATCTGTTGGCTCTGCAACAGGGATTTTGTTTCCTTAAAAACTGAAGATTTTTACCTCATTTACCTCATGGCAATGCTTCTCATTAAAAAAAAAAAAAAACATTTAAAATCACTTTTCTTAGCAAAGTATAATTAAATCCTTATAGGCAGAAGGCATTTCATGGTTTATTAATTTTAAAATATGCAAAGGCCCCTTCTAATAGTAGAATCGACAAGGTCTCAGGTCAATAACATTTCCACACTGATATGGCTGGGATAGATGGTAGGCCATCTAACTATACATAGGGCCATGGATAACTGTCTGATTGGCCTTTCATTAGTTTGCTGGCTTGCTTTTCTTTAAAATGAGTAGAAATCTTACACTTGGGTGGGTCCTAGGTATGGGGAGATAAAGGTCAAGGCCACACAGCTTGAGAAAGTGTGAAACGCAAATTGTCTATCCTCTGTTTTCCACCTCTGTGCCCAACCCTGACCCTAACCCTCCTGCCGGATGGCCTGATGCCCATGGCTGTGGCTGCTGCCTTCTGTGCAAGCATTGCCTGGTGCCAGGAGGCCCAGGCCCTCGATCTCTGTATGGCTCCCACCTTCTAGGGCCTGCACCCCTCCCTGCTTGACTTTATAAATCGACCCTGTGGTTGAGACTGTCTGTGTGACCTGAAGAGCTAAGGGATACCTGGCTGGCTTCCTGGAGATAGAGACCTACTTTTCCTGTTGCAGCTTAAAGCCCCAGCTGGGTACCAGCTCTCTGCCTCTGCATTGACAAGGCCCCAGCATCTGGTTGTGTTTCGTGATCCTGGCTGGCTTGAGGCCTATGCTACCACTCCCTACTCACTCACACACGGCAGACATTAATAATCAACCCCAATGAGGGTATCAGAACCCACCTCAACATAGCTCTCAGACAGTTGCCGTCAATTGGCATGGACATGGGAAGGGGGCGATGGAAAGAGAGCTTGGGTCAGAATCAGCGATCTCTCCAGGAAGCCAACCAAGGTCACGTTCCCAAAACCTTTAGCAAGAGGCCTTTTCTCAGGTCAGTTGGGAAGACTGCTTTAGGTCCTAAACCAATCTTTGGTTTAAGACTGGATGGCCTTTCTGAATCATTTGGTGCTTTGCTCTCTGGTAGTGAATTCTTGGGGAAGAGGTTCCCAGAATCAGGCTTTTCCAGGAGAGAAATCAAAAGATCAGAAAGAAAAGTGCAGGAGAAAGGTGCTCTTTCCCAGGGTTGGGCAGTAGGACACACACGGACTCCAAGGTCAGAATTGGGCAGTAGGACACACACGGACTCCGAGGTCAGAAGACCTAGTCCCGGTTTTCCTTTTTCAACCTTCTCCAGCTGTCAGGCAAGGACGGTAAACGGGCTTCACACTCCACGTGGTCCTGGTCAGTCCTGGCAGCCTAGAGTGCGGTGCTGAGAAGGATGCTGAGGCCCAGTAGGGCTCAGTGGGAAACTGATCAGCAGGAGGCTGAGCAGTGGTGTCTGCCCTGGGTTCAGGGGTAGACGATGGCACATGAGAGTGCCAGTCCTGCATGGACTCCTCCCCAGCCTCTGTTTGCTCCTCTGTAAAATGGGAGCAGTAATGCACGCCCCCCCCCCCCCCCCCCCCCACACAAGTGGCTCAGATGGTAAAGAATCCACCAGCCAATGCTGGAGACCTGGGTTCTTCTATCCCTGGGTTGGGAAGATCCCCTAGAGTAGGAAATGGCAATCCACTTCAGTATCCTTGCCTGGGAAATCTCGTGGACAGAGGACCCTGGTGGGCCATAGTCCGTGGAGTTGTAAAGAGTCAGACACAACTGAGCAACTAACACTTTCCGTGCATGTATGGCTCTTAGCATAGCGCCTGGCACACAGTATCTACTCAATAAATACTAGCAATTAGGTTTATCATGACTTTAGTCTTTAAAAGCTCAAGAATTTCTCTGGTTTTTATTCTGGTTGGGAAGGGTGATAAAGAGCAAGATTCAGGCCATTTCCAAAATGTAGTCAGTCCCGATCACTTGGTAATTTAAGGAAAAGTTGGAAGGGTGAGTGGGAGGAGAGTCATCCAATCTCAGAAATGCGACTTGCTCAGGCAGGCCAGACACAGGGCAGACAGAAGGGCCTTTATCCTGTGCGGTTTTATGAGCCGGCATTAATCACGGCCCGACGATGCCTTCCTCTGATTAGGCTGGGGCCGAAGCATTTGAGGTTTTCACCAGCCAGTTCCTGTCGCCCACAGCCGGCTCTTTTATGAGATTCTTGCTTTAGTTTCCACTAACATCTTGGAGACCCAGTGATGGCTCACCCGGGCCTGGGCGCTGGAGGCAGACCTGTGTTCGGAACCACCGGAACCCGGCACTGCTGTTGTTCAACGCCTCCCTCTGTGGCCCCTGACCTGCCCCTGCCTATCCCCTCATGCTGGCAAAGGGCAGTGAACCATTCTGTGTCCCCTCACAGGTAAACTGACCCCTGCCTCACCAGGTGGCTAAGCTCAGGCATCTCTGAAGTGTTCTTTGAAAGTATGCTTCTCAAAAAGCAAAGCTTAAAAAAAAAAAACAGAACTTTGTCTCTCCTTGCTTTATCTAGAAGGGATTTCTGCACCCCTCCTCCCTTAAACTCCAGACTTGAACCTTCTGTGGTAAAGAATCAAGGTTTCCTTGGGGGTTCTGTTGGGTGGTTTGAATTGCAGGACGATCTGTGGGCTCAGTGTGCCTGGTGAGATGGTTCTCAGGCCATGGGAGGCTGTGCACACGAGAGCTTTATTTGGCCGTCACACACTTGGATGTCAGTTGCCACAGAGGTTTCCCGATATTCATTCTCAATTCCTGTGCTTCTGTTTGTGAGCCAGTCACAAGGATTTTTACGGAGCAGGTCCAGCCCACTCACTGACCACACATAGTGTGTAACTGGCTGGGAGGTCACCTGGACACAAATACTCATCAAGCCCGCTGCACGCTCTGCGCAGTGTGAGGCAAAGGATGCACCATGCATAGGACACGTGTACGCATGCTCTGGGTGATAATGACGCACAGGCTTGCATGAGACAAGGACAGCTTGAAATAAGAGCTTCTAAGGATATACCTATGGCTGTTCATGTTGAGGTTTGACAGAAAACAGCAAAATTCTGTAAAGCAATTATCCCTCAATAAAAAATAAATTAATTTAAAAAAAGATCTTCTAAGGAGACCATGGAGAATGGAGAGAGGGAGAAAAAATATCTAGTGGGATGAGTGACATCAACTGTAGATGGGGTAGTGTGGTGAGGCCCGTCTGAGACTTGATTGACAGAAGGACCCAGCTCTACAGAGAGCCAGGAAAGGATGTTTCGAGTAGAGGAAACAGCATGTGCAAACCCGGAGGAGGGCAGGAGCCTAGAGTGGTCCAGGGTAGGAAGGCAGGTCAGCGCACTGCCCAGTACTGAGTGAGGGGGCATGGCAGGAGCTGCGGGAGGAGCCTGCAGGGCCAGGCCACACAGGACTGGAAAGGCACTTCTTTTCTCCCAGGAGGGATGGGATTCAGTGGCAGGTCTGCATTGCTAACCTTGTAGGGCTTTTAAAAATCTCATTAACCTGCAGAAATCACCCAGGTCCTTGCTACTTCAGGTGTGGTCTAGGAGCTGGCAGCCTCAGCATGACCTGAGAGCTTGGCACGCCAGCCCCGAGCCTGCTGGGTGTGTTTCTGCAAGCTCTCCAGATAGTTTCTGCACTTGTGGAAATTTGAGGGGCGCTAGTCCACTGCTCTGGGTCTTGAAGGGACCTGCGTGGGATGTTCATTTAAATTCTCGTGTCTGATGATTCTGACCCTGCTGTCTGGAGCTTCCCAACTTAATTGTCTGGGGTAAGGCCTGTTCATGGGGACTTCCCTTGGGTCCTTTTAGTTGGAAGCTGAAGGGGGCTGACTTGTGCAAGTCACCTGCTCTCTCTAGGCCTTGTCCTTCTCTGGGTGCCATTTCCCCAGAGTTATGTAAAGTAAACTGGCATAACTCCCTTCCAAGCCCAGGGGTTAGGGAGAAGAGAGGAGTGTTCCTGTGTTCTCCCCTAGGCTTGCAAAAGGCACATCACAGCCCACTTTGAGGGAAAATGAACAACTTGTGGATGAAGACAAGCGCTCTGAGAATTCTGAAGGATAAAGCATCCTCTATTCAGAAGCAGAGAGCCCAAAGGGAACCATAAGCAACTGTGTACTGCAGCTGGAATTCCCATGAACACCTCTACCCATTTCATGGATGAGGAAAAACGAGGCCCAGATAGTTTTCACTTCAAGATCCCAGAGGTAGGAGCAGCTATGAAACCATAGCTATTCCTACCATTCTTATAATCTTGCACCTGTGTTCCCTTGTCTTTGACATTCAGGAACCCATGGTATGACTCCTATTTACAAGAGAAAGGAAATAACCACTTGGTTGCAGGAAGCTGTCTTACCAGTTTCTGGGTGACTCCAGGGGGAGCCCACTCATAGGTGATGGTGTCAAAGGTGGGATCTTTCCCTGTGGCAATGGGGTTGGTCATGATCATCCGGTTCCTCTTGTAAATCCGGATGCCGTCCCCGCCTTTCACCCGGGCTGTGAGCGTGGAATACTTGGAGTCCATCAGCAAGCGGCCAATTTTCCGATCGTCTTCCAGGTCAGAGCTCAAGCAGTGGTCCTCTTGGCTGCATCTGCATGACTTGCATATTTTCCTGAGGGGTGGGATGGGGACAAGTGAGATCAACCTCCAGAAAAGAGAGGCAGAGTCTCCCGCTGGCAGCATCTACGCTTTGGAAAGCAAGCGCAAAGTTTAACTTTAGTAACTTGAAAAGGTTAGCAGCAGACAAATGGTAACCGGAGACCAAAAGGCCTTTGGAATCAGCACCTCAATGTCTTCCTATCAATCTCTGGGGAATTTTGTATGACTTTTGTTGGTAAAAAGAACAGCACAATTTTTCTCTTGAGAAATTTTCCACCGCATTGGGGTGGCAAAGGCTGGTTCATCATTGGAGATGTTCTAGGTCAGGAATCTTCGCAGCCTTTGGGCTGAACCTGGCCCACAACTTGCTTCTGTAAATAAAGTTTTATTGGAACACAGCCATGCCCATTCATTTAGTGGTCTGTAGCTGCGTTTGGGTGGCAACAGCAAGTGAGTAATTACAAAAGAGGTCAGAGGCCTGCAGAGCCTAAAATATCTGCTATCTGGCTCTTTATTTTAAAAAGTCTGCTGATTCTTGCTGTAAAGAATTATTGAAATTGTCTCCCAAGATTCATGAGTCTCAGAGCTTCAGCAATTTGTAAACACTTTAGCACTCATCCTGAAGTTAAAATACAGCTGGAAATTTTCTTCAAGAAACTGGTGGACAGGACCTGGGGGGAAAGAGGATGAGCTTAAACCCCTCGGGCTAGAGAGATTGACATCCATTGGCAAGCCTTCGTCTTGGGGCTGGAAGAAGAAAAAGTGTCCTGGGGAGGCTTCACAGGCTGACTTGAAAGCCTGATGCTTCCCCTCTGACAATTAAAAACAAAAGCAGTTGGCAGCTTTGTGTCATGCTGTTAAGGTTTAGCTATCCAGAATTCCCAGAGTGAGAGGAAAAGCGCTCCCCTCCCTTGCTGGCCGGGTCCCCTTAGGCAGGCTGCATCTCAGATGCTGGAACACACGCGATGTAGAGCTGGTTAGGTCAAGTAAGCTGAACCACGACCTATGGTGGGATGGGGCAGGGCTCGGCGGGAAGATGTCAGGGCAGTGGCCTGAGCGCTTCACAGCCAGGCCTGCTCAGAGGAAGCCTCCTTTTCTCTTCAAAACTCAGGAGATTGATGCATTTAATCAGTTAGCACAAATTTTGATTGTGGGGCTCTGGGAAGCTTACCCTGATGCTCTCCATCAGTCGTTCACAACTACGGTCAGAACTGTCCCCAGGGGGCATTTGGCAATATCTGGAGACACTTTTTAAAAAAATCATTGGAGTATAGTGAATTTACACTGTTGTGTTTCTGCTGTATAGCAAAGTGAATCAGTTTTAACATATGGATGGGCATATATCCACTCTTTTTTTTTTTAAAGATTGTTTTAGGGTCTTTTCTCACATAGGCCATTATAGAGTACTGAGTAGAGTTCTCTGTGCTATACAGGTTCTTATTAGTTATTTACTTTATATATCATAGTGTGTACATCTCAGTCCTAGTATTCCAGTTTATCCCTCCCCCAGCCTTATCCCCAGGTAACCATAGTTGGTTTTCTACACCCGTGACTCTATTTCTGTTTTATAAATAAGTTCATTTGTACCTTTTTATTTAGGTTCCACATTTAAGTAACATTATACGATATTTGTCTTTCTCTGTCTGATTTACTTCATTCAGTACAACAATCTCTAGGTCCATCCTTGTTGCTGCAGATGGCATTATTTTGTTCTTTTTTATGGCTGAGCATGGAGACATTCTGGAGAAGGAAATGGCAACCCACTCCAGTGTTCTTGCCTGGAGAATCCTGTGGACAGAGGAGCCTGGCAGGCTACAGTCCATGGGGTCGGAAGAGTCGCACATGACTCAGCGACTAAACCACGGAGACATTTTTGATCGTCCCAGTGGGGTGCTCTGGCGTCTGGGTAGAGGCCAGGGTCACTGCTAAACATCTTACAATACACAGGGCAGCTCCCTGCACGGCAGACAACCATCCAGCCCCCATTGTTGGCAGTGCTGAGGTGGAGCCTGAGATGAAGAGAAGGAGGCCCCGTCGCAGCCTTCAAGGCGACTGCAGTGGGGATGGGAGAGAGAGAGACGCGCGGGTGGAAACTGTAACGCAAGGTAGAATCAGGGTGGGCCACACGAGTTGCATCCACTCTGGGGTGGTTCTGCTGCCTGGACCGGTTCCCCCGGGAGTCAGGATGTGGCACGTGGAAAGCGCTCATCGGTGATGAGTCTGGAGGACAGCAGGCTATAGAAGGTTAAACACGTTTCTTCAGTGCAAGGCTTGCTTCTTGTTTTTAACACATGGTGTGCAGTGTGGTGTTCAGGAGAAGAAAAGACAGCCTTTTAAGCATTATTTGAGGAGAAGCTTCCAGCTTGCATTCAGTGGGCTGCCATTTCAGTCAGTTCAGTTCAATCACTCAGTCGTGCCCAACTCTTTGTGACCCCGTGGACTGTGGCACGCCAGGCCTCCCTGTCCATCACCAACTCCTGGAGCTTGCTCAAACTCGTGTCCATCGAGTCGGTGATGCTATCCAGCATTCTTATCCTCTTTTGTCCCCTTCTCCTCCCACCTTCAATCTTTCCTAGCATCAGGGTCTTTTCCAGTGAGTCAACTCTTCACATCAGAGGGCCAAAGTACTGGAGCTTCACCTTCAGCATCAGTCCTTCCAATGAATATTTAGGACTGATTTCCTTTAGGATGGACTGGTTTGATCTCCTTGCAGTCCAAGGGACTCTCAAGAGTCTTTTCCAACATCACAGTTCAAAAGCATAAATTCTTTGGCGCTCAGCTTTCTTTATGGTTCAACTCTCACATCCATACATGACCACTGAAAAAAACCATAGCTTTGACTATACAGATCTTTGTTAGCAAAGTAATGTCTCTGATTTTTAATATGCTATCTAGGTTTGTCATAGCTTTTCTTCCAAGGAGCCAGTGTCTTTTAATTTCATGGCTGCAGTCACCATCAGCGTGATGGTGGTGCAGTGGTTTTGGAGCCCAAGAAAAAGTCTGTCACTGTCTCCATTGTTTCCTCATCTATTTGCCATGAAGTGATGGGACCAGATGCCATGATCTTAGTTTTTTAAATGTTGAGTTTTAAGCCAGCTTTTTCACTGTCCTCTTTCACTTTTATCAAGAGGCTCTTTAGTTCCTCTTCACTTTCTACCATAAGGGTGGTGTCATCTGCATATCTGAGGTTATTGATATTTCTCCCGGCAATCTTGATTCCAGCTTGTGCTTCATCCAGCCCGGCATTTTGCATGTCATTTGGGACATCGTAAAATCAACACGCTCAATGATGACTTCAGGGAAATTATCTCTAAAGATAAATTAGCACCCTACAGATGGTAGGTAGCAAATGCAAGAAGGCTTTTCTTTTCATTCTCATGAGAACGGGTTGCTTGTTTTATGCAACTGGAGCATTTTCTCATGACCAACGGGCTTCTCAGGTGGCTCAGTGGTAAAGAATCCACCTGCCAACGCAAGTGACGCGGGAGACGTGGAAAGACCTGAGTGAGACGTGAGACCTGAGTCGGAAAACCCCCTGGAGAAGGAAACGGCAGCCCACTGCAGCGTTCCTGCCTGGGAAATCCCATGGGCAGAGGAGCCTGGCGGGCAACAGTCCACGGGGCCATGCAGACTCGAACATGACGAGCGAATGAGCACGCGTGCACATGCATGACCAACAGTATTCTCTAAGCGCCAGGCATGGCGGAGACGCCTTCTTTAAGGAGACTGGTGAGGGCGCTTTTGGTCTGTGGGGGTGAGGCAGCAGCAGAGCCAGAAGTGGAGAGAGGAGGAAGAGGAAGGAAGGGAAGGGAAGCCCGGAGTCCCATGGGCTCCTCTGACATCCGCACACCTTCCGTACTTGGACCTGGGGGAGGAAGCTGCCCTTTGGCAGTTTTGGTTCACGTAGATGCTATGAGAGGTGTTGGGATGCAGAATACCTTGAAACGGAAAATGCTGAGAAATATGAGATGTTCTTTGATTGTGTCAACATTATTTCTCCTTTATTTGTGCTGTTTTTGTTGCCAGACTCATTTCTGGGACTTTACAGATGAGAAGGACACCTCCTTGGTCCCATTCCTGCTCTTTCCAGGCACCCAGGTTGCAGAGGAATACACGCATCTAGAGAGATCCTCAGTAGTGCCACAATGGGCAATTCTTCAGCCTGTCGCAGGTAACGTGAAGTTGCGGAAGAGGCATGACATTGGGATATAATCTCAGCCTGAACACAAGCCTACCACAGGCGCCTGCCAAGTTTCTTATCTGTAAAATCAGGCTTTGTCTACACCAGGGGTTGGCAATGTATAGCCCACTGGGCAAATCCAGTCCATCAGCTGCTTCCCTATGGCCTATGAACAGTTTTTATACAAGATTTGGAAGCAGATGATGACTTGGGGACACATGAGCACGGTGAGGAAGTTGAGTTTCAGTGGCCCTCACTGAAGATTGACTGGAACACAATGACACTCATTCACGACAGACTGTCTCCAGGGCCAAGTCAAATAGTTGTCATGGGAGGCCATGTGGCTTGTGTCCTGGACAGGCAGGACCTACAGGCTGAAGTCTGTATTTCTCAATTAAAGTTCACTTGATGTTCTGGGAACCGGTAGGATGATGAGAAAATGTCAGGATGGAAACGATGCTGAGAGGCTTCCACTCCCAGCCAAGAGGAACGGGGTCCAGAACTGCCCTCCTGCTATAAACAACTAGGAAACCAGAGAGAAGATACCAGACACCCATTCTCAGAGGCCTGACAACAGGGAGTGTGGGCCTGTGCACCTTGAAAGAAGGGAAGGACCTGACCCCATGTGTACAGTTAGGGAACACTATCCCCTGGCCCCAAGAACTCTGAAAGGGAGGCACCATCTCTTGTCTTCAGGGAGAACTGATACAGCGCCAACCTCGTCCTCCGACACCCTGATGGCAGGGTCAGGACCGGCGGGGTGAGACGATGGGCAGGCAGACCCTCTTCACGGCCAGAAAGAACTCACGTGGCCAAAACAGATGTGTGGGGAGAGGACGTCCTAGCTGTGGGGGGAATTGGTGCAGGGGACGGGAGTCAGAACTGGAGGACCTAGATGGTCCCTGGCATCTGGAAGCCCATATGAGCGCCTCTGAAGTGGGGGAGTGTCTGGGAGTAGAGTCAGGAACAATCTTGGACGTCAGGACTCTGTGCAGAATGGCTGGCAGCATGGCATGGGGCTTTACTCACAGACCTGAGTTTGAAGTCTGCTCCATAGTCGCCAGGAGCTCATTACCCACCCTCAGTTTCCTGATCTGTAAAATGGACATTCTAACACCTCCTGCTCAGGGTTACTTCAACATTCAAGTAGAAGAGATATACCTCAGCTCAGTGTGTATTTTTGTTACTGCCATCTCACGGTGGAAATCAACTTCTCTGAGACAAACGCCTCCTGAGATGGGCTCCCTCTCTGAGTGCCCAAGGCCACCCTCTGGCAGTGGAGACCAAAGCTCCTTTTAAGCTGTCATACCCTACAGAGCTTAGCCACTCTCTCCCAGGGCTAGGGGGATGGCCCCCTCAGACTGTGCCCTGCACACCTCCAGGGGGTGCCAGCTACACAGAGGCTGATGTGAGCAGTGCCTGAGGCTTGTGCAGAATGGCAGAAACACCTCTTGTTGTGAGTCCTCAGTGAAAAAAAAATGAAACAAAACGAACAATGCCGTGAATCCAAGTCTAAACTAGATCTCACCGCCCTCCTGCATGGACGTGAAACCAGGCCCTGGCTTTCAAGTGCTGCAGACACAGGGACTTTTATTTCGGTCCCCAGGGCACTTTGAGATCAGAATCCCGGGAGGCTGATGGTGCAGGAGGGGAGGATGAAGCCCACACACCGAACCCCAGGAGAGAGGGGTCTACCCAGCGTGGACCAGGCAGCAGCTAACAACTGCCCACCGCTTCCCCGAGCATCCTCGCCTCCACCTGGAAATGGTTTATAAAGCCTGAACTCCTTCTTCATCTTGGCTCCCCAAGAGCTTTTCTGTCATTTCTGAATTAAGCCAAGCAAGAATGCGTTCACTCCCAAGCCAGTCAGCCAACAACCCATGCACCCTAAGCAGTCCCAGGGTTCCCAGAAAGGACAGCCAAGAAATGAAGGCAGGCAGAGCCTTTCCTGACAAACTCCGTTACCTCCATGAATGTGGCTCGAAGCCCGAACACGTCCCCTTGCATCTCAGACAAGGCACACCTCTTGCTGACTGCTGCTGGCCCAGCGACATCTGGAAAAGGAGACAGAGAAGAGGGTGTGTTCCTTCCAAACGTCTTGGACCGGAGATGCTTGACCTCTAAAGACTTGGCATGCCGGTAAAGCAATTGTGTGGGGTTCAAAGGGCTCAAGATGAATAAGCCATGGCTTTACTGTTTACCAGGGACAGAGGAGACCAGCCGGGAAAGTGGCCACAGGGTAGGCAGGTGTGGAAGGGTGGAGTCCTTCCCATAAAAATGCACTGGGGGTTCATGGGCTTCTCTCTCCCACCCTCACCCACTCCCTTGATCCACTTGTCACTGGAATGGAATCTTCCAGTGAGTTTCTTTTCTCTCATTTATTTGTGATTTATTGATAGGGTGTGATTAAACCAAAGCTACAGGCACAAACAAATGTTCAAGCTGCCAAATGTTTATAGCTCAAAGCATAACTTAAATATTTTGCTAAATCATGGACAGTCAGAAGCATTTGAAATCTGGTCATCCTTTGGAAAGAGAACAAAGCGGGAGACAGGTTTTATTGTTCATTACCAGCCAAAGGTAACCAAAGTGCATTGACTGCTGTTGGCTAATGCATTTAGACTCCAAAATGTGATCTTCAAACTGGCTGCATCACCAGAAGCTTGCAGGAAATGCCCTACCTCTGAGGGTCTCAGCCCTTTTGAAGGAAATTTCCAGGAGGTTCATAGGACGTGAAGCAGTGGGTTAGTAAATGGATCTGGCTGCTGAGAAACTGACTTGATTCTATGCTGGGGATGGGGACTGACTTGGGGGGACTGGCCATGTGTACCAGGATTTTATAGAAGCATTGCTCCATCAACCAGTAAGATAAAGGGATAAGCTTCTCATTCCACAAACTGTTGACTCACTGAAGCATTTATTTAGCATCTGCTATGTGCCAGGCACAGGGATACACTGTGAGACTTGTGGTGCCCTGGAGGAACACACAGTCTAGTGGGAGGTGAAGAAACACACACTTCCTGGAAGGGATAAGTTTGAGGCAAGGGCAGCTGTCTATTGTGTGGTAGAAACCCATGGACTTTGGGGCCTGAGACCTGGATTTCAAACTCAGCTTCATGATTTAGCAGCTGCGTAACCTTGGACAAACTAAGCCTCAGTTTCCTTACCTGTCAAATGGGTACAGAGATAATACATGTGATGTGCCCGAACACCTTAGGCACCACAGATGGTAGCTGCTATTATTTTGCACATAGACTTTAGGAGCACAGAGGAAGGTTAACCTGAGTGGGAAATCAGGGAGGCTTCTTGGAGGAGGTGGCTCAGAATTGGGGCTGTGCAATGTATGCAGGCAGGAGAAAGGAGAAGAGAATTCCTAGCAGAAGGAGGCGGTGTGAAAGGGCAGAAAGGTACAAAAGGGCTGGATGGCAGGATGTCACAGTCTGAGCATGCTCTTTAGGGCATGATGCCTCTACCTTCTCTGCTTCTAAGTGGGAAAAAAGACAAGTTGTGAGGCTACCATCATTGCTAGTGTTGGAATTCAAAGATGGACATGGAAAGAAACAGTTACTCTTCACATTATTTCTCTGCTCCCCCATCAGTTCGTCTCATAATAACACCCAGCTCCATGCCACCTGCTTGGTGATTTGACACACCATGTCTTCACACGCTATGCTGTTCTAATACACCTTCACAACTTAGGGAGTAAGAGTCATGTGGCATGTATTTGGAGGGTTGCATGCTCATGTCTGTGCCTATTTGGTGTTAGATTCATGTTAAAATGGAAAACCAAGACGATGCTCACTGCCATCTCATTGTCTGAGCCAGGGAACTTTGATTCATGGGTGTAACTTTGCTCCCTAAAGCTGTTGGCATAGAAAACCTTGCCTCTCATTTCTGACCTGTTGGATTCTACTAGTTGAAATACAATGGTCCCCTTACACTTAATATTTAAGTCATTCGAAGTTTTCGGCAGAGGTAAACAATTTATGAATCAGGCTTCATCATTGGATGGTTTCAGATCAACTCCCGAGGCAACAAAGCCTGAAACAGGAGAGCTCTGTGGGAGTGTTTCCTCTCTGGTGAATTACCCTGCCCGCTTGAGCACTGTTGTTATTCTGGCTGATTTAACAGCCATCCTACAAGGGGATTAGTCCTAGTGCTTGGCCAGGAGAGCTAACTGCTGGCTCGGGGTCTAGTTTAGAAACAGTGGTGTAAGGCAGCTCAGTGCAGCCGGGTTCTGGCCTGCAGGGCGAGGGGCTGGCCCTCTGGTGCCAACTCTGACATTTATTAGCTGTGCAGCTAGAGGCGACTTCTTCCCTGCCCAGCCTACATTAGTCCTCTGTGAGATGAGAAAACTGGCCTGGATTGGAGTGGCCTGTATCCTGTTCTGTGGAACCCTCATTGTGTGGGATGTTACAGAGGGGCTTATGGCTGGAGGCAAAAAGCATGAAATGATCAAACAAAAATGGTGGACGCTGGATGACAGTGGGGTCCAGCGCCTTTGAAGAGTGAGGCTACAACAGAGACGTGAAGAGAGATGAAGAGAAGGGAGCTGTTTCAAGTCAGGAGGTCCAGGCTTTGGGGTCAGAGGGCTGGTTTTGATCCCAGTCTTGTCCCTTTCTTCTGCTGGACTTGGGTCAGTGACTGCATTGCAGAGTCTGCTTCATTGTCTGTGTCACGGGGACACTAAGCACCCCTCAGGTGCGTGGAGTCACTGAGAGGGTTAAATGGGCCATGCACTCAAGGGCTTAGCATGCACTTATTATACTCTGAATGTTTGCTGTTGTCAGTACCCCTGTATAAACGTGCTCTGAATCAGACATTCTCAAAAAATTGTTTTACCTGCTTCAGAGTTCTTGGAAACTTTAGAGGAACTACTTTTTAAACTGCACACCTCATATAGTTTCTTTTTCTAAAATTAATTTTTATTGGAGTATAGTTGCCTTTTTTTGTGTTTTTGGCCTTGCTGTGTAGCATGTGGCATCTCAGTTCCCCAACCAGGGATCGAACCCACACCCCTGGTATTGGAAGTGTGGAGTCTTAACCCCTGGACTGCCAGGGAAGCCCCCACCCCATACACTTTCTTACTCCCTCCTTTGTTTCATGATTATAAACGTTGCCTCTCTGACGGTGCAGAAAGCAGGGTTGGCCTGCGTCTCCATCCTGCTAGTGAGATGGTTTCTATGGCAACAGAAGGCCGTGGGTGAGAAAAATAAATGGCCTTGCAAGGAAGAAACCAATTTGGGCCATTGGACCACACTCACTGCCAGTTTCCTGGCTGCCTGTTTAACACAGCGAGCAGTCATTTGTCCAGGGCAGGCATGCCATCCAGCCAGGGGCCAGACAGATCCAGCTTACCCCCAACACAGAAAATGAGTCTCCTGTTTGTTGATGTGGGGGAAGAGCAAGTGTTTTGAATGAGACATTCTTTGTAAACAGTAGGTTTCTCTGATGTGGATGCAGCTGCAGATGAAAGATAGCAAAGTAGCTCACGGTAGCTGAGAAGAGCAGAGCTTGAAAGGAGCCACCACTTAAAAAAATGAGTTCCTGGAATGCGGCCTCCTTTCTGTCCTTTTTCCTGAGCAGGGGATAAAGTGTCTGGACAATTTTCTTTGGCTCAGGATAGCAGGATGTGGTTCACCTGATGCTGTGCCACTGAATTGTGTCGGGGACTTAAAAGGACTGGGATGAGACCAGGAGCCCTCTGGGGTGTAAAAGGTGGGGGGCCACAGGTGCCTCCCTCCCTCCCTCCTTCACCTTTAGTGAAGCCCAAGGGAAGTCTGAAAAGAGACAAATGCCACTGAGAGTAATGCGGGGCTGAGACCAGGGGGAACTGAGAAGGCCAAGTGTGAGATGGAGTTTCAGGATGGGCGCCAGACTCGGAATTAGGAAGCAGGATTCTCCTCCTGGCCCAGCTTCTCTCTCTCCTGTGTAACTAACTCGGTTTTCTCCTCTGGAAACAGGTTTTCCCTGACCTTTTTGCCCCAACAGGGCCATTATAAGCATCATGTAAGTGAAGTGAAAAAAGTATTTACCAAAATTGTTGAAAAAAAAAAATCCAGAACTTGGATGTAAGGCAGAAACGGGGGTGGCACACCCTTTAATGTCACATGGTGAGGCCTGAGTGTTCCCTCTCCATCCCGCCTCCGCGAGGATCTAGGGAGGTTCCCTCTGTGCTCTTCTTACACTTGGCCGAGTTCCATGTTAGCTTGTAGATTTTTATCCAGTAGTGACACCCATGCAGAGAGTTTTTGTCATTTTGAAAAAGACAGCCCCAAAGGCTATGGTTCATCGTCATGTAGGATATCAACTAGTTCTGTACCTATCAATCTTGTCCTAACATTAAACTGCTTATGAACCCCTAGCTCCTCAAATGCTTTTTGGACTGCTCTAAATATCTTACTGGTTCCTTCACTATGTCATGAGTTGAATAGAATCTTTGCTAAGTTTCGTTTTATAGTTGCACAAGAATGCTGACCTTACCTTTTTGAAAACTGTGTCTTAACACCATCACATGCCCTCCTGACTATCTGTGGGCTTGCTCTTTGAGCAGGGATGTTCTGAACTGATACTAAATTCTATTCCAAAGCAACTCCTCTGACTTGTCTTTTACAGGTAAACTCTATAATCATAGCTGTGTTGTTATAAAACATTACTGGTCAACGTGCTTTGTTACTTAAAAACATCCCTTTCCCCCAGGGTCCCAGGAGAGGAGGTGGAGAGAGGATGGAGATGAGTGGGGAAAAGGTGAAGTTATGAGAAGGTCCAGAAGAACTGAGATCATAAACAGGAACATGATCAGAAAGGTACTCGACTACCCTCAACAACCTCCAAATAAAAACAGCTCGACGGCCCACAAAGCGATTTCCCTTATGAAACCACTGTCTTCCTTAACAGTGATGCCAGCCCTGTGGGGGATAGTCATTATTCCCAGTCATCAGGTGATGCGAGGGCCGTCTGAGAGGAGAAGCACCTTGCCCATTCAGAATGCCCCTCTGGGGAAGGCTGGTGTCCTGAGTCGATCCTTATTTGAATTACAACTTCAAGCAAAACTGTTTTATTTTTCCGAGACTCCCCCGGTGGTCCAGTGGCTAAGACTCTGTGCTTCCAATGCAGGGGATGTGGGTTTGATCCCTGGTCGGGGAACTAAGATCTCACATGCCATGTGGCATGGCCAAAAAAAAAAGAAAAAAGATACATACCTTAAAGAAAACTGTTTTATATTTCCTAATGATTATGATTATAGCTAGCATTTACCACCTTATGTGGGGGCATATGCCAAGCATTTGCATAATATTTAATTTAAGCTTCTTGATGAACCTACAGGAGGCACTTTTCGTAACCTTGTTTCCAGGTGAGGAAACAAGCTAAGAGAGGTTTCACCTCCCCTTCAAAATCCAACAGTCAATGAGTGGTGGAGCTTGGACATGAAACCAGGCAGGCCTCACTTCTTGACTACGCTCTCATCTCATGTTCTACGGCCCAGGCACAGCACTTTACAGGTTGCAAAGTGTATTCACATCCCTTCTCTCACGTGGTTTTCACAACCAGCCTAAGATGTCAAAATTTAGCATTTGGCTCACGAGCAAAACAAGCTCCCAGAACTGTTAGGGTACACCACTCAGAGCATGACCCACACTCATGTCTTTGGATTCCGATCCTGCAGCTTCCAACCACACCAGGTGTCTCCAGACCCCAGACCGCCTCCCGCGAGCCTCGCCTTGACTCGGGACTCGGGGCCTTGGACTACGTGGGTCCAAAGAGGTGGACAGCACTGCTGTAGGGGTGGGATGTCCTGGAAGGGTTAGGAGTGGGGAGCAGTAAGACAAGGTCATGATCACCCTGGTCCCAGGATTTCGACCAGCCAACCTTGTTCTGCAAAATAAAGTGTAGATGCTCAGGGCATCAGACGGGCTTCAGTGGGAGAGGTGGCAGCCAGTGGAGGAAGTGGACCAGAACCATGGGCAGTGCCTGTGTGCGTGAAGCACTGGGCACTGGCTTCCCCCAGTTGATCTGCCCTGTCCTGGGAGCCTGAAATGACTACAGGTCACAAGTGGCTAGGACCAGGCCAGGGAGCTGGTGCTTACGCCGTGACGCAAGTTTACATTTCAATTTAACCCATACACTATAGGCAGTGTCAAGAAACTATCTCTAGATATTGTGGGGCCCTTACACTGACTTCCGTAATAACTCACATACATGAGCTGAAGCTCCAATACTTTGGCTACCTGATGTGAAGAGCCGACTCACTGGAAAAGACCCTGATGCTGGGAGAGATTGAGGGCAGGAGGACAAGGGGGCAAAAGAGGGTGAGATGGTTGGATGCATCACTGACTTAATGGACATGAGTTTGAGCAAACTCTGGGTGAAAGTGAAGGACAGGGAAACCTGGTGTGCTGCAGCCCATGGGGGTCCCAAAAAGTTGGACACGACTTAGTGACTGAACGACAACACTGGCTTCTGTAATAACTCATCTGAATATACTGATACAATTACAAGTGCAGTCGATGCCAGGAAGGAGGGAAGGCGTGTGCCACAGGATTGTACTTGAGTAAGACGATTTGGCTGTGTCTCGTGGACCAGCGCTTCTCAAGTTACCCGACTCTCTGATTAGCAGAAAGATCCCCTGAGATCTGGCCAGTGTGCAAATTCTTGTCTAGCAGATCTGGAGTGAGCCTGATATTCCATGGTGCTCCCAACCTCCCAGAGGGGGCCAGTGCTGCTGGTCTGGGGGCCACACTTTGAGTAGCCAGGGGCCACATCAGTGGTTCCCAAACTTGAGTGCATATTACAATCACCTGGTGGGCTGCCGTCTGTGGGGTCGCACAGAGTCGGACACGACTGAAGCGACTTAGCAGCAGCAGCAGCGGTAATGAAATGAAAGTGTTAGTTGCTCAGTCATGTCTGATTCTTTGTGACCCCATGGACTGTAGCCCACCAGGCTCCTCTGTCCATGGGATTTTCCAGGCAGGAACATTGGAGTGGGTTGCCATTTCCTCTTCCAAGGGATCTTCCCGTCCCAGGGATCAAACCTGTGTCTCCTGCACCATGGATTCTTTCCATCTGAGCCACCAGGGAAGCTCCTAGAATCAGCTAGAGATCTTTTCAAACTTCCGAAGCCTAGGCTGAATCCCAGAGCAACTTAGCTCCAGTCTTGGGGGATGGGCCATAGGCTGTAGACATTTTGGAAGTTTCCCCCGGGGATTTTAACATGAAGACAAGTTTGGGAACAACTGGGCCTCAGTACTGGGCCCTCGGCTATTCCAACTTGGACTTGAAGGCTCTCAGCTCCTTGGCTTAATGTATTCTCATCCTGTACTCCTCTTGCAGACCACCACTCCTCCAGGGTGAGGTTTTATGGGCTGCCTGACTTTTGTTGCCCTTCATTTTGGTCCCATCTGCCCCGGCACAGGCCTGCCTCACAGGCTTCTGTGCCAAAAGCAGTAACATTCTTAACAGCCAGACGGAAGGGAAACCACACCCTTCCTCTTCCTTTAAATTTCACTGGCGGCCCAACGCCCCTCAGGGGCTCTCAGGGATCCTGAGACCCTCTGCCAGGCCTGAGGTCAGGGGTGGTCCTCTCCTTACCCCACCCTGGGGCCAAAGCGGGGAGCGGGTGACGGTGCCAGACGGAGGAGCCCAGCCTGGCTGTGGCTTCAGATCTTGGCCGTGAGAACCCTGTTTCCCCAAATAGGAGAGGAAAGGCAGGGATGTGGAGCCCAGACCCTGGCAGGGTCGTTTATCCCCTCCTCCGCCTTAGGAGGACTGGCTCAGAACATGGTAGCAGCAGAGAGTGCAGAACCAAATGCTGGCAGCTGCTCCCTTTTCCAAATTTCCATCCTGTGCCGTCCCACCCATGCTCTCTATGATGACGTGTGTATCAACCATGGAGACAACTTTGGATAAAGTGCTTTCTAAAACCACAGAGTCCCCCTAGGCTAAAGCAACATCCTTGTCTACGTTAGAGGTCATATCTGGGGGCAGAGATGTTCTCCAGGGGGCTGTATCGAAATCTACTGTTTCTCCCCCAAGTCTGCTCCTTGAGAATTTCTCTTCCTCTGTCTGGACAAGCACAAATGTGAAGAAATCTCTTGAGTTTAGACCCTCTTTTCCTAAATTGTGTAACAAGGCTAAAAATGTACAGACTAAACAAATTGAGATGAGCCCTACTGATCTAGTGCTTAGAATTCTGTGCATGGAAAAATTTCTTTTTTCTTTCTGATTATAAAGAGCAATCCTATTTAAAGAGACAGTAAAGGAAAGCATTGGGTGGGTGACAAGCCAATTGCAGAAGTGGCTGAGAAGTTTGCATTCTAGGTTAAGACTCAATTATTTTTCCTATTACATATGTGTGTTGAAATTGATTCCTTGGACTGGCTGTGGTTGGGACAGTTAGTCTGATGGCTTTAGTTTAGGATGTTAGGAGTGTCTGGCGTCCCAAAGATAGTTTTACAGATGCCCCTAAAGAGTACTTTTCACTCCCTGTGAGAAATGGTGTTTCATTTGGGTTTTGTCCACTAAGATAGTTTGTATGGGTTCAGCTCTAGATGAATTTGGGTTTGGGGCAAAACATACCATGTTGTCCTTTATTGTTGTCTTTTTAAAAGAGCTGAACACAGTTCCCTGTGCTGCATAGGAGTACCTTGTTGTTATCTGTTTTATAAACAGCAGTTTTTCTCTGCTAGAACGAAACCCCTAATTGATCCCCCTCCCCTTCCCCCTTTGGTAACTGTCAGCTTGCTTTCTATATGTGTGAGTCTGTAAATAAGCTCATCGGCATCACTTTTTAGATTCCCTATGTGAGTGATATCATGTCTTTCTGATTCGCTTCGCTTGGTGTGATCATCTCTAGGTCCATTCACATGGCTGCAAATGGCATTACTTCCTTCCTTTTCCTGGCTGAGTAATATTCCATCACATACAGGTACCATATCTTCTTTATCTGTTCACCTGTCAGCGGACACTTAGGTTGCTTCCATGTCCTGGCTCTTGCAATCAGTGCTTCTGTAAACACTGGGGTCCACGTATCTTTCTGCATTAGAGTTTTCTCTGGATATATGCTCAGGAACTGTCCTTTCTCTCTCAATACATCATGTTTAACAGGTAAAATTAAGTTTAACTCAGGGTGGCCAGGAAGGAGAATTGAATTCACAGATGCTCCAGAGCTGCAGTCCCCAACCTTCCTGGCACCAGCGACCAGTTCTGTGGAAGACAGTTTTTCCACAGACCAGGGGTGGGGGGGGCATGGTTTGGGGATGATTTAAGCACACGCCATTTATTGTGCACTTTGTTCCTAAACTAATGCTGCTGCTGATCTGACAGGAGGTACTGATCTGAGGCCTAGAGGTTGGGGACCCCTGCTCTAAAGTACGTGAAAGGTAGGCAAAAACCATGGTGGGTCCAGACCCTTTGTGGGGTGAAGGGGCCTGTTGCTTCTGTGTCTCCCACACCAGCTGTCCCTGAAGCGTGTCCTAGTCATCTGTTCAGGCTCCTCGACAAGCATGTGCCAGGAAAGTTCTAGAAACCACTGTCCATTTCCTCCTATCGCTTCCTCAGGGAGGTTCTTCTTTTCCTAGGCTGGGTCCTCCCTCCTGCCCCCCTTAAGTTCCTAACCACCAGACACAACCCTTTATGGCACATTTTTAATAGTTGTAATAATTTATATGGTTCTGTTCCCCTCCAGGGGAAGACATGATTAGAGATTCCCAAGGGTCACATCACGTGTGAACAAGGGTTAATCGGGCTAGGAAAACCAAGTCGGAAAGCAAATCCATATGTGGCCAGGGAAATATAAAATGAAAGCCTTCTCTGTTTAAGACCCGGCCTTTGCCTCCCCTGCCCCCACCCTTGTCGGACAAGCCTCATTGATTTGAGGTTGGTTCCAGAAAAGCAGGAATGCCCAGACCGCCTGCCTTTGGGGCGGCTGGCTCTATTGATGATACTGCAGCTGCCTCGCCACCCCTGCACCCTAGCTGACCCTATGCTCAACCGGCTGCATCCTGGAGCTTTCCCCTGATTAAAAATGTCTTATTGCCATCATGGTGGAGAAGGAAATGGCAACCCACTCCAGTATCCTTGCCTGGAAAATTCCACCGACAGAGGAGTCTGACTGGCTGCAGTCCAGGGGTCACAGAGTCGGACACAACTGAGTGACGGAGCACGCACACACACGTTGCCATCGCGGGTGCTGGTTATCGGCCTGCTCGGCCGAGTCTGTGTGTAATGTCTGCCTGTCCCACATCATCACTTGGCAGCGCAGAGTGGACACCGAGTGCTCAGACAGCCACGGTGGCGGATTATCTACCCCTTTTTTCTTTTCCTTCTTTCTGTCTGCCTTTTCCATACATTGACTCTCTTGTATTTTTAGCACTTACATCAAAAAAGCAGCTGAGAGCACCAGACGGAAATCAGGACGTTTTCCCCAAGGGTTGGCAGCTTATGGGAGGGCCTGACAGGAGGGCCGTTTAGAAGGAACGGCTGTAGCAACGCTATGAAACAATTGGTGTGGCCGGGCTCCTCTCCAGCTGGCACTGCCAGAGCCCTGGTAAGGGGGCAGCCTCGAAATACTTGCAGAGTATCTTTTACCTTTCAAAGGAGATGGGGCTTGGGGTCATTTTGAGAAAGAGGAGTACTGACTGGGGCAAAAAGTCCCATCTCCTAAATTGAACCACCAATGGCTGGGTAGCTGGATCTACTTGATGGCTACGGAAAACCTAGGGCATTGTCAGCCCCCACCCAGGATTCTGACTCCTTTGTTTAACATTCTGTTGGCAGAGAGACAATGATGACGACCTGGGAGGAAAGCAAACCAGCCTCTTGGGCGGCCAGCTTCTTGTTGATAGCTGACGTTGTATCCAAAGCAGGTCCACAAGTCTTTGTATTAGGTTGGCCCAAAAGTTCGTTTGGGTTTTTCCATCTGTAGCATCTTATGGAAAAAGCTGAACGAACTTTTCGGCCAATCCAGTATGAGGAACCCAGCTGGACTCAAGTGATAGCTGTTTGTTTTGGACTGAATTCTTATTTCCCTTTGACACCGGCTCACTTTGCACCAGCTGCAGAACCTGCCCAGGACACTGTGAAGAGCTCACCGCAAAGCGCAAAGAGGTCAAAACAGCCCAGGGGGCACAGCCCTTCTCTCCTGTTTTTGAGAATCACCCACTTTTAGAAAAGCCTGCCCATCCGAGCAGCTCGCTCACCTGCTTAATCAGTGTGTATGGCGGGGAGAGGTTCCTCCTGCCTTCCTGCTCTGCCACCCCCAGACTTTTATGGATCTTCTGAGACACTCAGGTTCCCAGAACATGGGCACCGTTTCATCCACTGTGAAAGGGATTTCCACACAGCAGGAGGAGCTGACCTGGCATTTCTTTTCCAACTAAGTGTTTCCAGAAGCTCCAACAATCCCCCCCCCCCCCTTTGTAGTTGTCTCTTTTCCCTCTTGGAAAGGCCCTGCCTGCTTTGGGGGAGATGGCAGTAAAGCCACCAGGAGTTATCCTGTCCTGCTGGGAATCCTATCTAGAGGTTTACCAAGTAGCCTGGGGAGTCAAGATCAAAGAAAATGAAGTCCCTGAATAGAGTATTTATTAGCAACTCCCCCTTCTAAAGGAGAACAAGCCTGGTGTCCCGAGGTTACACTGGAAGTGAAGATCTCATTGGTTACATGGTTCTTAGGTTTGGACCCTTAAAAGACTCCTTCTCAAGTATAAAACTGTAAGCTTGAGGCTGGCAATGTTTACTTATTCTCTCTCATTTTAGAGGCCTGGTGTCTTAAGAACAGCTTCTGGGACTTCCCAGGCAGTCCAGTGGTTAAGACTCCATGCTTCCAGTGCTGGGGGCATGGATTTGATTCCCGGTGGGGGAACTAACTTCGCTCATGCTGCTTGGGCAGCCAAATATAAATAAATAAGAACAGCCTTCTGTAAGGATGTCACTTGGTGTGTGTGACTGTGTGCATCTGAATCCTGAAATGGCAGCATCACTGAGCTTTTCAAGGATAATACACTTTTATTGGAGTTCATTTTGGAAATGTGTGTGTGTGGTGGTGGTGGTGGGGGACTTAGCAACTCATATTGGAGAATTTTTTCTTATCTTGCCAATCTGAATCTTAATATCTTAAAAGGAAATGTGTGGTGTAAAGGTATAGCCCTGTTATTAAAAGTCTGAAGGCTTTACTTATATAAGTGATTCTGCTGGGAATCTCATGGTTAATGTATAGGACAAGGGAAGCGTTGAGACACAAACGTTTCCTTCAGCCAGCACTGGGGCCTTGATGGAAAAAAGCACTTGTGTTTTAGGGTGGTGTCTTTCACAGGACATTTTCTTGGTTTAAAACAAGATCCTTCTTATAAACGACTTCCCTCTTCTGTCTTTATTGCTATCATATGTTTCTAAAACTAACATTCAATACACTTTCAAATATTTCATCCTTTCCTTGATTTTCCAACCCTGCATAATGTACCAGTTGTCCACACTCTGTAGAGTTGAATGCAGCCTTTAAGAAAACCTGAGACAAGAAAATCACAGATTCTGAGAAAGGAAAACACCTTAAAGAGGAGGTAGGCCAAGGTTTTCATGTTTATGAAACAGAAATTAGCAGATGTCATTCATTTTGCAAGTCACTCACTTTCCAGGTCCCACCTTTGCAGCTCATGGAACAGAATGAAAATGCAGAATTAGAGATACAGAAGCCAAGTGCCCTGCCAGCAAATTATCTCTGGGGTAAATTTAGAATTACTCATGTAACTGTGTGCCCTAGAAAAGATGTCAAATTCCTCTATCCCTTTAAGCTAGCCCATAGGCACTTCCCTCTGCTTGGACTATCTTCCTTCTCTCCTCCCTTCACCTAACAAATTTCTACTGGTCCCGCAGGTATTTAGGGTCTTAGAAAAGCCTGCATCTTGCACTTCTTTGTTGTATCTATTGTGATTATCATTATTTAATGATGGTATACCCGTGAGTATATACACTTTGATGTCATTTTTTCCTGGTGGGCTGTCAGTTCTCTGGGGGCAAGGTCCCTGTGTGTCTAGGTCACAGCTCCATCACCAGTGGCTAAGGCAGTGCCTTGCACTCGTGTTGCCCCTGTAAACATGGGGATCAATAGCTTCCTCTGCAACAATTTCAGTTTTTCCTTTGAGCACTGCTTTTTGGTGCTTTCCAGGTGGCTCAGCTAGTGAAAAACCTGCCGGCAATGCAGGACACCCTGGTTCAATTCCTAGGTCGGGAAGACCCCCTGGTGAAGGGATAGGCTACCCACTCCAGTATTCTTGGGCTTCCCTGGTGGTTCAGACAGTAAAGACTCTGCCTGCAATGTGGGAGACCTGGGTCCAATCCCTAGGTTGGGAAGATCCCCTGGAGGATGGCATGGCAACCCACTCCAGTATTCTTGCCTGGAGAATCCCCACGGACAGAGGAGCCTGGCGGGCTACAGTCCGTGGGGTCATAAAGAGTTGGACATGACTGAGCGACTAAGAACAGCACACTGCTTTTTGGTGCATTAAAAGCTAACACATAATAGTGATCTTCTACCTGAAGCTGATGTCTGTAGTTTGAGTTGGAAGAAGAAAGATCGACTTTGGTTTCCTGTTGTTTCCAGAATTCTAGCCTCGCCTGATCACCCCACCTGCCTGGCCAGCCCTTGTGTGCTTCCCTCACTTGCTGCCCTCCCCTTTCCTGGGTTCTAGTGCTGGGCTCTGGTCTCCCTTTGGTTCTCAGGATGCTTCTGTCTTAGGCATCAATCTGCTCAAACTCTTCCCTCTGGCTCACAGCATCATCCCTAGGAGTATGTTCAGCTCCTGCAAGCTCTTCCTGGATAGACTGACGGAAATGCCAACTCACCTCCTTGGTCATCCAACCCCACTGGTTGTCCCACATTTATGGACTCCCCGCACATCTAGTCACCTGGCCCTGCAGTCTGAACCCTGGCCAACTGCTGGGAGAAATGTTCTTCCTGGGCAGAAGCTGGCTTTCCCTCTTTTATAGTTTGTATCATCCCTTCCTTAGTGTACCCCAGAAAGTTGGACATGTGCTCCTGACAGGAGAACCAGTTTTGGAACCGTCTAAAAAGTGAGTGACTAGCAAGAGAAAGTCAGGCTTCTTTAGCAAAGCTAGAATGGCACTGAAACATGTATACTATCATGTAGGAAACGAATCGCCAGTCTATGTTCGATGCAGGATACAGGATGCTTGGGGCTGGTGCACGGGAAGATCCAGAGAGATGATCTGGGGTGGGAGGTGGGAGGGGGGTTCAGGATTGGGAACTCATGTACACCCATGTCAATGTATGGCAAAACCAATACAGTATTGTAAAGCAAAATAAAGTAAAAAACAAAAACACTAGAATGGAGCAACTGTAGGCTTGTCCATGAAACAGAATATACACAATCACTGGGAACTTATGAGACTCAGGCAGTCAAGGGAGCCATCAAGTTCTACAGACGTCCTCTGGCATTTTGGGCCTTGGTTACTTGCCTTGGAGTACCCCTTTATTCCCTCCTGCCCTGACACGATGTGCTGGGGACACTGCGGGAGGCACCGTGGATCTTGGACCTGACCCTGAGCCCTGGGTGCTTTTTCACTGTCTGTGTGACCCTGGTGAGATGTTTCTGCTCTCTGAACCTTGATGTTTTAAATGGCTCATCTTTGAAATGGATCACAATCCCTACCAGCTTCATGGGGTTGTGGTAAGAATCCAGTGCAGGTCATTTATACAAGAGATGTTGAAAATTGTAAAGTGCTGTAGAGATCAGGGATTATCAAGTATTAGATGTTTATGAAGCCCTACGTTCCTCTTTCCTGAGTCCTATCCTCAGTATACCATCTCTGTGGTTATTTACTCTTAATTTTTCTTCAAAAAAAATCAGTTTTTTAAAACATATTTCTTGAAAAACCTTTTTTCCTTACAATTTCGAAAAAATAGGAGGTAAGCCACAGACATAGAAAATAAACTTCTGGTTAACAAAGGCAGGGAGGAATAAATTAGGAGTCTGAAAATAACACATGTACACTGTTATATAAAAAGGGATAAACAACAAGTACCTACTGTATATCACAAGGAACTATATTAAATATCTGGTAATACCCTATAATGGAGAAGAATCTGAAAAGTATGTATATATATATATGTGTGTATGTGTGTGTATGTGTGTATAACTGAACCACTGTACCCACAAAACTAATACAGTATAAATCAACTATATTTCATTAAAAAGTTGCTTGTTTTGAAAAAATAAGAGGTAATAATAAAAATGCAATACATATGAACCAACACCATTAAATTCTAGCTAATACTCTTGCTTTAAAGCTCTGAACCTGAGGACTGCTCTCTCTCTGTTCAAAGTGACACTGGGCAAGTGATATAGGTGTTAAAGCCCTATGAGCACCAGGCGGAGACTTTCTCCTGGTTATAATCCAAAAGGTAAGAGAACTGAAAATGGAGACAAATTCCGACTAACATGGTTCAGCACTGTTAATGCATGTCTGGGTACCAACTTCATTCATCTTGTGACCAACAAGTTCATGGCCCAACATTGTGGAGCCCTATAAACATGTTTGGTATAGATGAGAAATGGTTTAGAGGGAAGGCGGTTGCTGAGGACTGAACTGTCTACATTTAATTCCCATTCATCGCATCAGCTCTGTCACAGTGGCAATTTACTTCATCCCTCTGAACCTTAGTTTACTCATCTGTAAAATGGGATTTATGTAAAGATGAGGGGAAAAAAACCTATGTAGCACAATGCCTGACACATAGCCCATGTGTGGTAAGTACAGGTCATACGCCAAGTATAAGAGCAAGGCTTCTATTTTTGCTCGTCATACCAAGAGCATAACTGGTTCAAGTTTCTGGTGTTTTGGTTCTGCGGAGCATGGGATGACTAAAAAACCTGAGGAGAAAATCTGGGGCCATTTCTCTACTAGCAAAGTAAAAAGGAGAATTAAAGTGATGAACTGGGCCATTCAGATTTTCAAAAGATGGGGAAAATGTCAACCAACAAAACAATCTCACCCAGCAGAACTTTGAATAGTCTTATCCACTCTTTCAAAAAAGTGATCATAGTCAGCAGGGTGTCAAAGACTGGCTGAAATTATAAAGCACTGAGAGGTGTTGATATTATGCATTTTTAAAGAAGGGAGTGCCAACTCTGAGTCTGCAGGATAAGAAGAAATATGATGGGTCCAGGGCCTTTTCAGAATTATTCTTGCACTTCAAAGAGCATGTACTTGGCATTGATTCCACCACTTTCCTGAGTTTGGTCAACGTGGCTGAGGGAAGGCAAAACTCTTAAAAATCCACACAGATGGAACATTTCCACTGGCCCTATTTTGGTATAAATATTCATCAAGGACTAGAAACTTTAAGTAGATATCGATGTGAGCTATGAGTGGTTTGGACTAAATTTCAGCCAGTTTTCAGTCGTCCTGCTGTATCTTATCTCTCTGGAGGGCCAACCCTTCTGAGATGTGGCTGCTGTTGTTTAGAGATCCCAGCCAACCTGTCTCCCCGGACCGGGGAAATCATGGGAGTTTGTTCTCAGGAGGCTTCCCGCCAGAAACAGGGGGCCCGCTTCAAGGTTCAGATGGGGGGTCTGTGTTAGTTGTCTGAAGGCAGGAAGCAAATCAAGGCTTGGCTCATCCGCCACCTTGAAGTGTACCCTTGTGTAGATGAGTTTGAAGGAGGATGAGTTTGAATTCGGCACCAGACATGGAAAATTCAGGCTGCTCTGGAAGGGAGCCTTTCTGATTCCCCCTCACTTTCAGTTCCTTTTCATCTTAGGATCCTTCCTAAATACTCTCTAGGAGTCTTCCTCCCACTCTTTGGGCTACTTTCCCATCTTGCCAGTTCTGACTGCGGTCCATGAATCAGAAGGTTTTAGATTAAGCAGCGTGTATGGGGCTCTGGAAGAGGCTGACGGTCCAGCCTACTCTATTCCATGTCTCTCTGTGTCCTCTGCCCTGCTCCTCTCCGTCTCCCTGTCTACTCAGGATTCCTTGTCTCTGCCAGGAAGGAAAACCCACTTGCTCTTACTTCTTTTGATGCCTCTCTTCTCTCTCCTGTATCCTGATTCCATCTCATTTCCTTCTCAGTCCATTCATATTTTTGAGCCCTTCCTGTATGCCTGGCTTTCCAGGGTGACACAAAAGAGAAGTAAGGCCTGGCCTCTGCTCTCAAGGAGCTCATGAATGGAGGATGTAGGCATAAGAAAGATGTCATGGGATAGGAGTTAAATGGCCAGGAAAGGGCTCGTTTGTAGAAGAGCTAGGATTAGAACTCAGGGTGTCTTAGCATTTCAGATTCAGAAAGACTTAAAAATGATTTTGTCCAAGTACCCCATCCACAACTTTAAATGGGAGATGGAACACGTGGCCAGATGCTGTGAGAGCCACTTATAAGCACTGAGACCTTGTCAAAAGATCAAGTTTTTTTAAAATTCCTTTAATTATTAGACAGCTTTTTCTTATTTCGAGCTAAAATCTCTCTCTCAACCTAACCTCCCTCTCACCCATTGGTTCTGTTTCCTTAGTTCGTTAGTTTGGGGATGCAGTGGCCACTTTTTTCTCATATCTGGTTCACCGTACAAGTCCTACATATTGGTCAAGATTGCGGTCAGAGCATGTGTTTCTTTGGTGACTTCCTACCTGCCGGGAGACCTAGTAGGGTTCAAAGGAGGTACCAGGCAAGCGGCAACAGCTCTTCTAATTAGTGTGAATCTTGCTACAGAGTAAGTTCTCCCAGTGGGCTGTTTGCGCCTGTAGGCTGTGAAAGAGGGCAGACGAGGAAATCCAGCTTTTCCGTCAAACTTCACCTCTTTGTCAGATCCTTGCAAACCCAGGGACTGTCCCCATAATTTCATTTTCCAGATAACTGGCAGGGAATCATCTGTCATTTCCCCCCCCCCCCCCCCCCGCCCCCAACCTGTTTAACATACCATCTGCAACTGACCCAAAGCAACTGCCAACAATTATTTCAGTGGCATTTCGATATACAAACCATGTGGTTTTCATTGTGCTGCGTTACCTGCGCAGAATCATGGCAGGAAGGGGCCCCACAGTCTCAGACCAAGTCAGAAACCTGAAGGAATTGTTCTGATGCAAGGGATCGTTCTTACTCAAGTTTCCTGATTTCCCTTCTCACAGTTTATCAAGGAATTCTCTGTGGAATTTCTTTTCCTCTAATTACTAGCTGAATGACTTCAGAATTGGAAGGTGGATAAAACTTGGGGTGCACATACCATCCTGTGGTCCTCACAATTGTGTTTTCACATTCTGCTCACAGGCAAAGCATGCTGGATTTCACAGAGGGTGTGTGTGTGTCTCTCTCTCTTTGTTCCTTTCTTTCCATATATGTTGCATATCCTCAGTTATTATTTTTTTCCCTTCAATCACAACACAAATCTACATCTTCCTGTAAAAATTCAAACTGAGTCGGGGTGAGCTTGCTGTAACTTCTCTGCTGAGCTTGGGAGTCTCAAGCATGCCAGCTTGGCAGGCTGTGCTATCCTATCATCCCAAGGGTGTTGGTTGAGAGGCGAGAGGGACAAGTTCTCGGATGAGAAAGTTACAAGATGTGTCTGATGGATGGATGGATATGTAGGAGTGTATCTCTCTGTAGTTGAAGATGGATGATACTTCTCAAGTTAGAAGTCAAGTAAAACTGAGAACAGGCGTGTCAAGACTTGGAACTCATAACACTGGCCTGTGACCCAAGCATAATATTCATTCATCCTTGTCTTTCAACATTCAGCTCAGATGTCACCTCCTTGGTGAGCGTTCCCTGACCTCCCCAGGTCGGGTTAAGTACTTCCTCTCTGATCTCCCTCACTCCCTCATTTGAACCTCTGATCAAGGCTTTGATTCTCTGGTGGCCAGGCTGGCTTTCCATCTCTCAAACTATCAGCTTCTGGAACTTCTTTCCTTTTTACTTCTCTGCTTCCCAGCTCAGCCCCTGACTTATAGTAATTACATGGAATATGTGTTTTCACAGAATGAATTCTTAAAGTTGGCCAAATCAGAGGGAGGTGATGAGTTTCACCAGAATAATGTTTGCACATTTTACTTTCATTGGGTCTTTCAATAGTGATGATAACTCATGTGTAACACACACTCAGGAGCTGTCAAATGCTGTATTAAGAACTTTATAGGTTATTGTCATGAGGACAACTTTTAGGCCCATTTTATAGATGAAAAAACTGAGGCTCAGAGGTAATGGGATTTACCCAAATAGGAGGCAGGTGATAGAGCTGGGATTTGAACTGTTTGTCTGCTCCACACAAGAGGCTCACTATGTGGGTTGAGTACATGTGCATGTATGCAGATATTTGTGTGTGTGTATGTAGAATATTGTCAGAGCTTTTTTTTGACAGAAGTCTTAATCTGTTTGCGTCCTTTTGTCTGATATGAAAGTGTCCCTTTTCAGAACCATGTTCTAAAAGCACAAATGAAAATATATAGTATTACAAAGAAAATGAATATTACTGAAATAATATCAATATGTAAAAGCTAATCTGTAATTTAGTAACATACATGCCTTTGTTAAATTAATTAACACCACCAGTCATGGATTTAATTACTGTTATTTCAGAACAAGGATGAGTATGAGCAGTATGCCTGTCATCCCTCTTGGCTGTAATAGGATATGAAAATATCAGATTTCCGTCAGTATGAAGGACACAGGGCCTATAGCCAGTTATCTTTTTCTAACTTAAATGTCACATTCAATAGCTTTATTTTCTTAACAACAACAAAAAAAAGGCACAGAGGATGCTAAACTGCCAGGGCTTTTGTTTTCATTTATAATGGAAAAAAAGAAATGCTTCATTTTGGTTAGAGGTTAGGTATATAAGGATGCACTAACTTTCTTCATTTCTGTTCCTTGATATCACCAGTTCTATCCACAGATCCCTGTTTAAAAAAAACCTTCTCCTCTGTTGATACTAATAAGAGTAAAAACAAAATCTCCCTCCCATACTTTCTCTAAAATAAGCCTCAAATGCTGACCCCTACCTCCATCAGAGCCAGACCCCTTAGCAAGGACACTGGTGACCACAGGGCCAAAGTGGGGTGGGCGCACAGGTGTCCCTCGGCAGGTGGGTGGCTCTCCTCCAGGATGAGGGCAGGGCTGGGCTCCATTTCCCCTCCAACTCTTCTGGCCAGAGGACTAGCTGGGTCAGTCACCTTGGTGGTCAGCCGTGAATCAGTACGTGGAAATGCCTCTTAGTCACACAGCCCAAATAGCTGCTACCTTCCTAAGGCAGGTTTCTTAGGGGGCATTAGTCAGCCAAGAGCTCTCACCCTGTGTTCCTGCCCTTTGGTGCCCCTGACACCAGCATCGTGAAGGACATCATGGGGTGCTGAGCTGCCTCTGAGGACATGGGCTGAGCACAGACAACTGGTCTACCACCGTGTGTATGCAACAGGGCTGAAGGGGCCACTGTTTACTGGCTATTGCCTTTCCCAGACTTCTCTTCACTCAATGCCCTGTTAAAATGCAACAACTGGAAGCAGAATTGTCATATGTACATCACTGTGATACTGTAGAGATGACTGGGGTTGGGAGTGGCTCAGATGTGTGCAATGCTCAAATCTGAGGGCAGACAGTAAAGGAGGAGAAAAACAGTGGTGTGTCTGTGTGTCTCTGTGTGTCTGTGAGATGGAGGAGGTCAAGGAAAACACAGAGTAATAGAACACTGACATTATTTGGCTCTTCTCTCCCATGTATGCTAAGTTGCTTCAGTCATGTCTGATTCTTTGTGAGCCCATGGACTGCAGCCCACCAGGCTCCTCAGTCCATGGGGATTCTCCAGGCAAGAATACTGGAGTGGGTTACCATGTCCTTTTCCAGAGGATCTTCCCTCTTCTCATACTTTCATGTGAAACACATTCCCCCGGACTCAAGTCTACAAGGCAGGGACCAGAACTTTCTTATTCATTGTCTTGTACTGAGCGCTCAGCAGAGTGCCTGGCATGTAATAGGTATTAAATAAATATCTGCTAAATCAAGAAATGGTGACTATTATGCTGTTTTAAAAAGCAAGACATCCGAGGCTTGGCGCGGCTAAGTGCCTGGGTAAAATCACCTAGCTGGGATCAACGAATGGTCTCCGTGAAAAGGAGGACTACTTTTTAGAAGCACAGCCACCGGACACCCGGGGCACATTGTTGCCATTGTCCTGATTTTTGCAGATGCTGTGACCCGGGTCTATTTATGGCCAGGTCTAAGTTTAGCTACAAAGAGGTCCTGCAATCTGATATCTTAGAAGCCACCTGTGACGTCAGTAAGATGAACTTGGTCTTCCATGTTCTAGCACTTAACTTCCTATAGGATTTCTGTGCTGGGGCTGATGAGAAGAGGATACCAATAGCAGCAGGAGGAAATGTTATTTTGAGAACATACTATGCATCCAGGTGCTTTACATACTTTCTCATTAGACTATTGCTTAAATAGAATTATTATTAACTTTCTTTCTCAGATGAGGAACTGGAGGTCCAGAGAGGAGTAAGCAATTTGGTTGCAGACCTATGAAAAGCTCAAAATGGCCTTTAAACCGTGTGGCCAAAGCTACATTCACAGCCAAAACGTTCACCTGACCTTCTGAGCTTTGAGGGTATGAGGGTGACATGAAGTCAGGGGACCCTGGGCATGGAAGTGATGAAACAGAGAAGATATCCTTTTCTTCATTCTTTCAAGATCCTGTGAGTCAGTGCCTCTCTGCTATGTCACAGGCAAGTTTTGGATATAACATTGCCCCCATGTCCCCTCTGCCACCTGAAGGGACTGACCAAGCAGATCAGTAGCTTCTTCTCAGCTCTTTTATCTAATGGTTCCTTCACATTTTCTCCAAAGACTTATTTTACAAAGGAACCCATATTTTAAAATAAGAGGAGGGGAAAAAAATCAATACATACACGTATCATATGAATTTAGAACAACTGCCACGGGCTGGACCCTAGCGCCAACTTTGTCCTACAAAAAGAGTGACTTGCCAAATAGAGCCTTTGGTTTCTTCTCCCTCAGCAATCTTATTTCCTTTTAAAGCATGTCCTAGTGGGGGCTCGGGCTGTGTTTTGCTTGGTCCTGATTCCTGGGTTATTGGGTAGACCGTGAGTCAGGCTGACCAGGCATGTAGAGAATATGCATTCCAGAGGCCAAGCTTATCCCCAGGATAGAATTTCCTGGAAGCTCCGGAGCTTGGATCTCTAGGATTTTTTTTTTGTCAAGTGTCCTTGCTTCTTCAGTAATTTCTGGATACTATTATATGATCCCTTAGATTGTCTCTCTACCAGCTTCCTCTCTAGACAGTTCTAGCAGACTTCTAGAAAACGAGGAAGGAACAGATCTAGGAAGTCTTTCTTTTCTGCCTGGGAAATGGCTTTGACTTGGTGTGGATGTCAGCATACACCTGGTTGTGGCCAAGAAGTATCAGAGAGGTACAGAGGCCTGGTAACCTTTGGCAAATGCTGGGCCATCCCTGAATCACCATCAGCAGTGGGCTGACCTGCATCTGTGTGTGAAGCCTGTAGTAGCAACCCTAGTCCTTCTCCACCAGACTTGTGCTTCTGACGAAAGCCTTCGGTGTCTTCCTGCAGTGGAAAGAGCTTCAGTTTTAGAGTCAGAGAAGAATGGGTGTGAGTTCTTAATCTGTCATTATATGATCTTGGGCGAGTCATTGAAACCCTCAGTCTTCATTTACTCATGTGTAAAAAGGACATCATTATGTTTGCAATGTAGTCCTAAAGACTAAATGAGACAAGCGAGAGAAAACATCAGGCATCCTGAGTGTACTCAAAAGATGTCTCTCTTTTTTCCTTTCCCTTGCCTTTCCCCAAACTGGTCCATTCTAGCAGAGAACGGATGAATCTTTGTGCAGATCCTTGGGGGACAAAAGTCCTAATGGATGATGAAAGTAAGACCAACACAACCTGGGAAGACATGTAACAACACTTCTCATATAGGAGAGCAGACAGTGAACAAAGGGTTGATTTAGGGGTTTTATGAAGCTTTGTGATTGTACTGTTATTTCTGTTTTTGTGAAAGCCCAACTGAAATTCCACATCAAATATTTAGGCCTAAATACCAAACACAAGTTTAGGCCACTAAAATAGTCTAGGTCCACATAGGAGACCAAACTTCTTATTTCACTGTTTCTTGAAAAGCTTTACAGAAGGCATTTCTGGAGCTTCTGAAGATCTGGGCCATTGATACACTCTAAGCTCTGAGATTTAAAGATGCCTGCTTCTTGTGGAAGAATAGCTATGACAAACCTAGACAGTGTATTAAAAAGCAGAGACATCACTTTGCCAACAAAGGTCCGTATAGTCAAAGCTACGGTTTTTTTCAGTAGTCATGTATGGATGTGAGAGTTGGATTATAAAAAAGGCTGAGCGCCAAAGAATTGACACTTTCGAACTGTGGTGCTGGAGAAGATGCTTGAGAGTCCCTTGGACAACAACGAGGTCAAGCTAGTCAATTCTAAAAGAAATCAACCATGAATATTCATTGGAAGGACTGATGCTGAAGCTCCAATTCTTTGGCCACCTGATGCAAAGAGCTGACTCACTGGAAGACACTAATGCTGGGAAAAACTGAGGGCAAGAGGAGAAGGGGACAACAGAGGATGAGATGGTTGGATGGCATCACTGACTCAGTGGACATGAGTTTGAGCAAACTCAGGGAGATAGTGAAGGACAGGGAAGCCTGGTGTGCTGCAGTTCATGGGGTCACAAGGAATTGGACATGACTTAGGGACTGAACAACAGAGCTCCAAGAATGGGTTCAGGACTGAAAGTTGCATGGGAATTGAAGGAAATGGTACAGCTTTGAGGGTCTCCTGTAGAAGTGGTTGGTGGCCCTGCACCTGGTGAGATCACAGCAGCAGCTGCCAGCCAAATCTTCCTAATCAGCAAATGAAAGGGAAGAGGGGGCTATTTCCAAATGAAGGCACTTAGAGAGCAGCAGCTGTCTCTTCCTTGTGGAGGTCTCAAAAAGCTCTTCCCCAGTTCCACTCTCAATGGAATGGTGTTTGTGTCCTGTTTTCCCATAATCATTTGTTATTTAGGAGACAGTCTGGGGTCCAGAAAAGGTCAGTGGATGGCAGGAGGAATGAAGCTTCCAGCCGTCATTCAAAGTCAGCCCCTTCTGAGGAAAAGCGACCTGTCCAAAGTCACCAGTAAATTGCTTGCAGTTACTGTGACAGCTTGACCCCTTGCCAGAAAACTCTGCTTATCATACATATTTCAGTGGTGTTGGATGAACATGGGGGAGATAAGAACTGCCAAGGTCTGTGCTTTCAGGACTGATTTCCACTTTATTATAAACACACTATTTTGAATGTGCAAGTAGAAAAGAAAGATTCTCCCTTGCAAAGTCAAATGGCATCTCTCTGTTGGAGCCCAGCTGACCCTAGAGGGTGGGTTACAAGAGGTACTATTCCCTGACTTCTCTGCTCCTGATCTAACCCTCCCCAGAAATAGCCAGGGTAGGGGAGGGAAAGGAAGATGCCCATGTGAGTCTGCACATCTGCCCCTCCTCCTGGTCCCCAGCCTTGGCTGAATCCAGCTCATTCTTTTTCTCCCTTGTCACCTCTGGCCAGTTAACATGGAGAGATCAAACTGTGGGATCTTCAGAGGGGAATGCCAAAGTCACTCCATGTCCTGCTTGTAGAACTGTTGGTCAGCTCTGGGCCAGGAGAAGGTCTTGGAGCAGAGATGGCTAGAGTAAAGTCTAGAGCTGATCTGCGAGATAGCTTTCCCTGCCCCCCACCACCTCAGGGGGCAGATGTATCGGTGCAAATCAATTGTCAACCCTAACCCCACATATTCGAATACGTCTGTACTGCATGACAAGCATCTTCAGTGTACAAGTAACGGCTTCAGCCATCTGTCTGGGGAGAGCTTTCAGGACTTGGATAATTTCTTTCTTTCTTTCTTTTTTAATATGGCTCTCTTTGGGCCAAGTTGCTTATACACCTATGGGCATGTCTCCAATGATTTGGCTATTAAAGTCTTTAAATGACAGCTTAATATATTTCTAAGATGGAGGGAGCCAAGGACAATTCTCGAGGAGCCGTGTTGACATTGGATCGGCTCACCCAGGCAGCATGCCAGCAGCTTTGCACACGGCAGGAACTGGAGGTGAAAGCAGGAAGGGCTGAGTACAGGGGGGAGGGCGAGGCTGGAGGACAGGAAAGCCAAGAGGGACGTGATGTGGAGAAGGGTGGAGGGAGACGCCCAGCTGACCCTGGCGATGCATTTGGACGAGCCATCCTTTCATGCTCCTTGGACATTGTGCTGAGGGGTGAGAAATAGAACCCTCTGGAGCCGGTCCACTGGCAGGCACACAGGCAGCAGTGAACATGCTCTCAGATCTCTTTGTTCTAGTCCTTTCTAAATTCCTGCAAATGGTTCTTTGGCAGCCAAGAGCCTGTATTCTTGCAGAGCCTACCGGGCCCCGGCCCACCTTCTTAGCAGTCTCAGAGAAAGGACTTGACTGCTCTGGGTCTCAGTTTCTGTATCTATCAAGTGAGAAGAGCTCCATGTCTCCTTCCAGGCCTAACTATTCCAGGACTCCACAGTGAAATGCTCACTGACTGATGATCTCTGTTGTCTAAGCAGATTTTGTATGTTAGGCTAGAACGAAGACAAGGTCATCGGTCATTGTTCTAGGTTATCAAGGCTGCTGGCTTTTGTTCAGCTGAATGAAAATTAGTTGCTCTTCAGATGGGCCAGTCATCTGAAGAAGTGTGTCCTCATTCACCAAAAGACTCCTTTCAGCAATCATGTGCTCACTGAAATATACACCCACCACTACGGACCATAACAATGGCCAAGTCTACTTGCCCTCAGGTGCTGAGCCCTTTGTATACAGCAACTCGTTTAATGACTACGGGCCCCTTGGAAGGAAAGCTAAGTACTGTGGCCACCTCATGTGAAGAGTTGACTCATTGGAAAAGACTCTGATGCTGGGAGGGATTGGGGGCAGGAGGAGAAGGGGACGACAGAGGATGAGATGGCTGGATGGAATCACCGACTCGATGGACATGAGTCTGAGTGAACTCCAGGAGTTGGTGATGGACAGGGAGGCCTGGCGTGCTGTGATTCATGGGGTCGGACACAATTGAGCAACTGAACTGAACTGAACTGAACTGGGAGGGAGATCCTTTTAGTGTCTCCTCAGTTTTCAGATGAGGGCACAGACTCAGAAGTTAATTAATCAGCTTACACAGGAGCACACAGCTAGTAGGTGGTGGAGTTGGGATTTAAACCCCAGTCTGGTTACAAGACTATTCATGACTTAATAAACCAGAGAAGAACACACCCACTGTGGTGGTTGATTCTACCAAGAGAAATGGCATTTGATCTTCCAGGCTTTTTGTTACCAGGGAATGTTGGCTAGTTCCTGATTCTCAGGGAACAAGAACTCCATGCTAGGAAACTTTTTTCCCAGTTGAAAAACAAACCAGGGCTCAAGAGTAGCCAATGGGAGCATTTGGCTCAGTGCATATGGGAGGAGGGAAGGGACTGTTTCTATACCCTGCCATGAACTAAGGATGGGACCCATGGCCAGTACCCCTGTCTGCCTGGAATTGGGGAGATGATCTCAAAGGCTGCCCCAACTTGGAGATTTTAATGTTCTCTCTCTCAAAGACTGTTTTCTGACTTTCCAGCTCTTGGGATTCCCTGTGGCCCCCCTCCCTTTGGGTGCAGGGCAGCGGAGTCCTTGTGGAGGCCATTTGAAACCATTTCTCATTTTGTAAATCGGTCTCTTGCAGCTCTAAGAATCTCTGAAATTGCCTCAAAATGCCTAAGTGTGATTATGCCTCCTGAAGCCAAATGTTAGCAAACCCACCACTGTTGCAGATTTAAAAAGTAAATATGCCATAAAAGCTCTGCAGCATGCTGTTGATACAACCCAGCATTTAACTGCCGATACACACCTCAGCAAAGAGAGATTTCCCCCCATTCCCTTCCCTTCCCTCGGCTTTCTGAGTGGAGGACCTGGGTTCATCACCCATACGGTGACCCTCCTCCTGATTGTCACAGTCCCAAGGGGTAAAAAATATCCTCCCTTTCATCTATACCCACCACATTCTTTCACTAAGCCTGTAATTGGATCTAAATGGAAAATAAACCCTTTGCAGGGCAAGGAAGTTGGCACTAGAGGGTGACAAGTAGGAGACTGTGTTCCACCTCTAATCCGTATAATCACACTCTCCCATGCAAAGGAAAATAAAAACAAGGCTTCCTCCTAGCTGGGACCTGGGCTGTGCTGAGAAGAGAGGTTCCGTGTCTCCTGTCTCCCTTCACACATTAACTGTCCATCAGCTTGTAATAAAACAATCCTGAATCATCTGATGTGCCACTGGACAATGAGACACTGCCCCTTTCGCTCTGGACTCTCTTCCTTTGGCTGAATCTGGGGAGGCAGTTCAGACACACAAATATGTTGGAGCTGCCACAAGTTAGAAAACAGTAACACACAAACTGTACTGTCTGCGAACACTATGGTCTTAGCTGGTTCACTCATAGTTTATTGAGTCATGCTGTGCATGGCAGCCTGCGTCGGAACAGAGATGAGCAAGAAAGGTTTGTCCCTCAGGGAATTTAGAAAGATGGGTAGAAAAGTAAGAGCAGTGCCTGCCTGACTCACTAGTAGGTAGAAATTAACAGGACAGGTAGCTTACTAAGGTCTAACATGTGAGAATTCCAGAGAAGGAGAGATGACTGGATTCTGCGAACAGTCTGGCAACTGTGAAGCGGGGGTGGGGGTGGGGGGGCAGGAACATTCCAGAGGGATGCTCTCTGGATGAAGTCTGCCCTGGTGTACACATTCAGAGGTCCGATGGACTCTGTGTGGGAGTCTGGGGCAGGTCAGCCTTGCAGTGGTACAGTCGTAAATCAGATGCATAAATCCTGCACCTCTAAGTGGCTCACTTGCATTTCGATTCTGACTAGTTTTTCTTTTTCCTTCCCCCTCTCATTCTATCCCGCCTTGCCCAGGTAATAGCAAATGTTTACAGGGGACTTTGCCTTGAAAGACCAAAAGTCTGATTTTCCCTGAAATCAGAGTTTAAGTTTAAACAGAACTACTTTGGGAGAGAACACTAAGGGGTACCATAGCTATTATTGCTGCTGTGAGGGAGTCGGGGCCTAACATCCCTCTATGGGAGACAAGGGAACTGAGGCTCAGAAAGGTGATGGACGTGGTTGGTCATTGTGGAGCAGCTAGAAAGTGGCACAGCTGGGGTTTCCATGCCTAAGGCTTTCCCATAGGCTCCACAGCCTCCCAGAACCAACTCTCTGTGACCCTGAGACTCAGTTTCTTCACTGGTCTAGGCTGTCTCTGGGCTTCCTTCCAGTTCACAGGTCCTCTTAGCCCCTAGCCTGTGACAACCTTCCCCTACCCTGCCCCCACCCCCCACCGTCTACAGGTAAGTAACCATCAGGGATTGGAGCTAAAGGCACAGCTGCAGGCCCCTCAGGCAGTCATTCACCCATGACCTTCTGGGCTCCCAGCCAGCCCTTCTTGAAAGGGAAAAGCGAAGACCCTGGGGACAGAAATTAGTTCCCGTGTGCTGGAACTGTCGCCACTGCCAACACCACCAGCTAAAGAAACTGTTTTCTTTGTATGTGTGTGTGAAAAACAGAAAAGGCTGGGATGAGAGCAAAGGGGGTAGATTCCTTGTGAGTAAATATTACCCCTTCCCACCTTCACCTCAATCACTGGAGGAGGAGGGTAGGGTTCCTTCCCCACTCCTCCAAAAGCACAGAGTTAACATTTAAGAAACAAGTTTTTTACCTTATTTAAATTTTAATTAGCATCATCAAAGAACCAAGATCCTTTGCAAATACTTTACACAAAGGCTTTTAAGAGTAGCATTTGGGGTATGTGCCTGTTGGCTCAAACCTGTATTCCCAACGATTCTATTTTCTATAAAGTCTTGGAATTTAGTGAATTTTCTTCTCCATATATCTAGGAAAGCCTCTTCAAACAGGAGAGGGAAATGGGAAAAGGAGTCTGCCTAAGTACAGACAGATCTCAGCTCACCTTCTGAACTCTCGGGTTGAGGTCCTTGGCCACCTTTGCCATCCTCTTCTGGGGTGGACAGACAGCGCCTGGCTGCTCAGGCTTAGGCGCGAGGGCGTGCAGTGGGGACAGCTGTGCTTGAATGGCTAAGATCGCTGGCCCAGGGGGAGCTCTGTGCGCAGCCTGTTGCGGCGGGGCCCTTTAATTGGAGAGCGGGACTCCCTCTAAAACCTCGCCAGCCAATCGGCGCGGGCGCTCGCACTTGGCCAGCCAATCCCAGCTCGCGGGTCCCCCCCACCCTTCGGGTGTTCGGGCCCGGCCGGGAGGCTGCGGCCGATTGAGCGCTTTCCTGACGTCAGTGAGGCCGCGGCCCCGCCTGTCCGGGTGGCGCACATCTGTCCCTGAGCGGCAGGAATCCGTCCCCACGCCCTTCTCCTTTAAAGGACAACGGGTCGAGGGTGGGGCGGGCCGCCGGGGCCCCGCGATCCATTCAGGTCAAAAGGGAGAGTGATCAAACAGGGAGGCTTGGGGTATTTTTAGTGAGCTGGGTCCAAAAATAAATGCTGAGCTGTGTTCCCCTGCCCACCCTTTCTGCCTTGTCGCCTGGGGGATGCGAGGGGAGCGGAGGTGGGTAGGTGGTGTAGGCGGCAGCTTGACTCAGCTGGTTAGCCTTTCCCAAACCTGAGCAACTTTTCCAATCACCAGAGAGGAGGTGAGATTCGAGTGAGTGGTGATTTCTTTAAAATTAATGTTTCTAAAATATTCATCGGCCTTTTATAACTTGCTTTCGCATAAATCGTCCCGATTCAGGGAGGGAGAGAACACTGTCCTGATTTTATAAATACCAACATGTACATCTTCACTCCTGGAGTCCTATTTTCTCATGACAATCTCATAATTATCACAAGTGTTGTTATAACATGATAATGTTGATGATGATCACTCCCATTTAAGAGATGAGGGAATAGGATCAGAGAGGGTCATTGGTCCAAAGCTGGGCTTTTCAGTGAGGCTTTAACCAGGGGGAGAGAGGGTGAGATTTCACCTGGGTAGAAGGTACTCAGGATAAAGAGCCATAAACTAAGAAATTAAATTTTTTTTTGCAGATTAATTGAGTCATGCAGGTCTGAACAAGCAAGTTTTCTCATATCCTTGGGATGAAGTCTCTTGCAACATCTCACAAGTCCTATAAGTCAAAATCTACTAGGACTCACTGTTCCTATAAACCCACATCTATTAAGCCAGTTCCACAGACTTGGGTTCCTAGAGCCATTATCCTAGCCTAGACAGAGGATTAAACACAGTCCCTTTTCACCTTTTTTCACAGACAGAATACTCTGTCATGAAGTTTTCTTCCTGTCACCCTCTGCTGGAAACCAGGGCTCAAGTGGACTAAACCTTGGGTTGTAAGGAGGCTGCAGAGTGGCTTCAGATGCATGGCGTGGCCTGATGTGAAGGGAATGGGGGGCTGCAGGTCACTACGTAGGGCTTTTTCTCTTCTTGGAGGTGCTTTCCTTAAAGACACCTTCCGTTGGTTCTTTTCTTTTTCTTTCTTTCTCTTTTGGCTGTGCTGGGTCTTCATTGCTGCGTGGGTTTTTCGCTAGTTGTGGTGAGCAGGGGCTGTTCTCTGTGGTGGCTTCTCTTGTTGGGGAGTACAGACTCTAGGGCACTTGGAGTTATGCAGCTCCGGCTCCCAGATTCCAGACCACATGCTTTTATCAATAGTTGTGGCTCATGGGCTTAGTTGCTCATTGGCATGTGGGATCTTCCCGAATCAGGGATGGAACCTGTATCTTCTGCATTGGCAGGCGAATTCTTTACCACTGAGCCAACACGGAAGCCCTCTAATTGGATCTTAACACATCATCATCTTTAGTGATCCCAAATCTGAGTTTGGGATCCCATGATCCCTGCTTGTGGCTCCTTTTTCACCTTCTAGAAAGGGCTTTCTATGTATGACTCCTCTTTTGCAACATGAAGAATGATATTTTTCTTCTTTCATAGATTTCTGCTATCGTCAATGTTTGTCTCACTTGCCCCTACCTGTAGCTCTGATACCTAGCACACGAGCAATGCTCAGAGCATGTCAGTGGAATGAATGGAGGTTGGCTTCTGGCTTTTAATCAGCAGTGAGTTGGCAAGGTGGGACTTGGAGAGATGGCCAAGTGCCATCCCTGGTCTGGTTTGTCCAAACTTCCTAGGTGGGCTGCATGATTAAGCCAGGGTGTAAGTAAATGGTAGCCAACAGAAGCCTGGCCTGGGTGAAGTTTCCATGTTGAATAGCCCTTTCAGTAGCAAATCCTAGGAACAATGGTGTTGAAACTGGGATGTTCTGCCAGAAGCCTTTATACTTCAGAGCTATGGGGAACAGAAGCCAGGAGAACAACAAAGGCAAGCTTTATCCTTTGCAAACTAGGCAGAAGCCTGCCCAGTGAAGTCATTTCCCGCTCTCTTCCCAGCCACACTCCTTGCCCCATCTTGAAAAATTATCATTTCATGGAATAATTTGACTTTTATGAGCTTTAACAATGATTAGCTCCAAATAAGACCCTCTTCCCCTCTCCTTATTTTTATCGTTGGCCTGTTTCAATCAAGAAGGCAGATATTGTGGCTGTTTCTGAGAATGTAAGAATCGAAAGCTACTGCTTGGATGGCCTTGCCTTTCATGCCTGCTAAGTCGCTTCAGTCGTGTCCAATTCTTTGCAACCCTATAGACCAAAGCCCACTACGTTTCTTTGTCCATGGGATTCTCCAGGCAAGAATACTGGAGAGGATTGCCATGCTTTCCATCAGGGGATCTTCCTGACTCAGGAATCAAACTTGTATCTCTTATGTCTCCTGCATTGACAGGTGGATTTTTTATCTGTGAAGCCCTCTGGCCTTGTCTTTTTTTCCTTTTTCCTAGTAAAGAACCTGTCATGGGCAGAACGCTGCTCCTTGCTCCTCTGGAACTTGTTCTGTCCCCCGCTGAAGATGATGCTGACTCTGACTTTTTAAATGCTACTCTCAAGACAAAGGTTTCAGGGGATCTGTAGTCAGTTTTGTCTGGACACCTGGACTGCTGCTGCTGCTAAGTCGCTTCAGTCATGTCCGACTCTGTGTGACCCCATAGACGGCAGCCCACCAGGCTCCCCCGTCCCTGGGGTTCTCCAGGCAAGAATACTGGAGTGGGTTGCCATTTCCTTCTCCAATGCAGGAAAGTGAAAAGTGAAAGTGAACTTGCTCAGTTGTGTCTGACTCTTAACGATCCCATGGACTGCAGCCTGCCAGGCTCCTCTGTCCATGGGATTTTCCAGGCAAGAGTACTGGAGTGGGGTGCCATTGTAATTGGGATTCTTCTGGAAGATGGAGTAAATAGGACCTATTACATCTTAAGCCTCACTCCATGGCTAGGATCCTTTTGCTTCTGTTTGGAGGAAAATGGGGTATCAGAAAATAGGGTATCTTTTCCAGGTTGGAACAATAGAAAGATCTGATTTCCCCAAGGTTCATTGCTTTGTGATGCTGGGGATTTTTAGAAATTTTATTCACCCATCAAGTAGTTTTGGGGCATCTGCCTTAAACCAATCCTTGTTCTAGGTGCTGAGGGTACCCACGTACATAAAAGAATCCTTCCCCTTCAAGAATGTCTTGCTGTTATCTTACTTGATCTTCAAGACAACCATGATATAATTCTAATTATTTCCTAATAATTTTAATTGTACCTCTGGGAGAAAATAGAGATTTGGGACAGTCAAGGGCTTCATGCAGTGTCACACTCCAGCAAGTGGCAGAGTTGAAATTCAAACTCAGGGCTTTTAGCTCCAGACTGTGTCCTTTTAATTATTACACCGCCTCCTATAGTGACTGTAGAGGATTGATTGCAGGTTAAGAGTCAGCAATCGCAGCAAGATGGTGGTGTCATCCTCCACGTCACTGGGTTTGTCCGAAGTGGAATTTTTGACTCTGAGTTTCATGCTCTTTTCCCTGTTCATTCATGCATTCAACAAGCACTGAGCTGAGAACTATAACTGGTGTAGCCCTGAGCTGAAGATCCAACACTGACTGAGTAAGGCCAGAAAGCGTCCTGCCCTCACACAGCTGCTGTTCCCCGGGGGGGAGGCTGACATGGAGCAGGGGAACAGATCATCGTATGAGGTAGCTAAGAGCGGTGGCGAGGGCCTTGCAGGAGTGAGTCACTGACTGTGTGACCCCTTGAGATCAGGTGGTCCAGAAAGGCCTGGCTGAGGTGATGTGTGAGATGAAATAGAAAGAGGGAGTTTGAGTCAGCATGGCAATGAGTCGAGCACCATGAAAAGAGCATTCCAGAAGGACGATGTCATGCATGAAAAGACCCTAAGGTGGGCATGGGCTTGATGTGTCTGAGGGATCATAGAGCCACTGCGGTTGGAGAATAATGAGCGACGAGGAGAGTCTGTGATGAAACCTGGGGGACCAAATCACCTTGGATACTGCTAAGCAGGTTAAATTCTTTTCTGAGGACAATGAGAAACTGTAGATTAGTGCTTTCCCTCTGAGATATAATGTGAGCCACATACACTATTTAAGTTTCTAATAGTCACATTAAAAACAGTTACAGAAAGGTAACCTGTTTATATTTTATTTAACCCAGTATATCTGAAATGGTATCATATCCATCTGTGCATGCTATAAAACATTCCCTTCTCCAGGGGATCTTCCCAACCCAGGGATCTAACCCAGGTCTACCCACATTGCAGGTGGATTCTTTACCAGCTGAGCTACAAGGGAAGCCCAAGAATACTGGAGTGGGTAGCCTATCCCTTCTACAGAGGATCTTCCTGACCCAGGAATCAAATCTCCTGCATTGCAGGTGGATTCTTTACCAACTGAGCTATCAGGGAAGCCCCTATAAAATATTATTGAGATGTTTTCCATTCTTTTTTTCATGCTACATCTTTGAAACCTGGTGTGTGTTTTATACTTACAGGACATCTCAGCTGAGGTCAGTCACACTGCAGATGCTTAATAGCTCTGTGTGGGTAGGGGGGTTCAAGATGGGGAACACACATACACCCACGGCTGATTCATGTCAATGTATGGCAAAAACCACTACAATATTGTAAAGTAATTAGCCTCCAATTAAAATAAATAAATTAAAAAAAATAAAAGTGTTAAAAAGAAAAAAAAATAGCTCTGTGTGGACTGTGGCTACCATATGTGATCAGGCGTGCGGACACCTGATTTACTAGTTAACTCACAAGAAGGACACCCAGGAGGTTCTAAGAGAAACCCAGTTGGTAACTAACAATCTCTCCTTATGAGAGAGTAAGGCTGAGGGGCAGGGGGCCCACAACTGAGTGTCTGGTGTCCTACATGTGTTTCACGCAGTGAGCTGGGAGGGGAGAGTGCTTCCGTCAAAATCACAGAGCTAGATATGCGGCCAAGCAAAACCCTGAACCCAGATCTCTTAGTTGCAGGCCAATTTAGAAAATCTGCAATCATCATGGCTCAGGAAGATGATGTTTTTACTGTGTTGCAAGCGTGGCTTAGTTGTTTTAATACACAAACATGAGTGATGGCTTCTATTTGGTTATGATTGTTCTCAGCATACTGTTTTCATTTAAAACAACCAACACTTAAGAGTAGGTAGATATCAATAATCCCTGAACCACATAGTATATTTCAATATGTATTAACTGATATAAACATACCATGAACCACATAATACCTTTTACTTTGTATCAGCTTGGCCCATCATTTGTACAATATATATGTGAATTGTTCACAACTTGAATTTTTTTATTTCTTTCCTGCCATTCTTACAGTAACTTTAATTTTAGAAAAACTATCTAATTTTCTCCAGATTTTTGGATGGACTCCTAGATCAAGAAAGGCTTTGCCTGAGAGGCCAAATCATCTGGATGAGAACAAAACATGATTTCTGGACCCAGCTATTCTCTTGCCTTCGAGCTTGTCTTTGACAGGGACAGTGAAAGACACAATGAGATCTGTCCATTGTGAAGGAGCACTGAATCAGGAGTCCAGAGCCCTGCATTTGATTCTAGCTCTGCTAAAAGCCATGTGGCTGCCATCGTGCACAAGGCCACTTGCAACTCATTTATCATTTACTGGGATCAAGTGATCAATAAGCTCTGAACATCAGCTATGTGTCCCACTTGATGGTGCAACAGAGCTTCCCTTCTTTGCCAGTTTGAAAAGTGGAGGAGAGAGAACATTATTTTAGGTGCAGAAGATCTCCCTGTGTGTTTCAGCTTCGTCACAGAGGCGAGCTTATGATTTGGGTAATATATGTAAGAGTCTCTAAGTCCCTGAAAAAATGAGGTTAACCATCTTTATTCCTCTTACCTTACAAAGCATATCCTTACATTCATTTATATATGTCTGTACTGGGCAGAATTCTAAGTTACTGCCAGGTTACCCAGCCCCATGCATAGTCCCCTCCCTGTGAATGTGGGTGGTACTCATGACTTCCTTCTAACCAACAGAATGTGGCAAAGATTGTGGGATTCTGCTCCTGTGATTTTGCTGAGTATTGTGACCAAAGTGAAGCGATTTTACAGGTGTAATTAAGGTCTCTAATAGGGAGAGTCTCCTGGGTGGGCCTGACCTAATCAGGTGAGCCCTTCACAGGCGGAGCCAGCAGTCAGGAAATTTCTACCTCTGACCCGCTAGCCTTCAGGAAGTGAGCTGCCACCAGTTCGATATCTGTAAGGAAGTGAATTCTGCCAACAACCACGTGGCAGGATGATAAATGAGTGTTGTTCTAAGTTGTTAAGCTTGTGGTAATTTATCATGCAGTGTATTGACAAACTACATTCTGTCATCCTCATTCTTGGATCTGTTTAAAAGATTTACTTATCTGCTATTTCTTGGGGTGAAGATGTTTGGTATCCCTTTTCAAAAAGAAATACTTCTGCTCCCCTCAGTTCTTAGCGCTTCTTGAAGCATTAAGTTACAGGAGTTGGGTGAGTCCTTTAGGAAGCAGCCTTTACCGTGGACAGGTGTCTAGTTACTGTCCTGGAGGACTGAACCATATCCACATTTAATTTCTGTAGGTGTACTATTTACTGCTATCCTCGGTGTGTGCGTGTGTGTGTGTGTGTGTGTGTGTGTTTGCGCCCACGTGCATTTCTGGACGCGTGCGTGCGTTTCTCTGCAGGCACATGCGCTTCTGCGCACGTGCGTGCGCGCATAAGTCTGAATAGCGGGGAAAGACGAGAACAGGTGCGCGGGATTTGCTCCGTGCCGTCTGCATTTCACGTGGATAAGCCTTAAGACCACCCCCAGGTAGCAGGTGTTGTTAATCCTATCTGCAGATGAGAAAGTGAAGCTCTGCTGTGTAACGTGAGCTGCTCAAGCTTCAGAGCTACTTGGGATCCACACCCAAGTGGGGTCCCTCAGGAGATGGCTGGCTTTGGAAAGAGGGCTCAGCCCGGACGACGGCGGAGGGACAGGACTCCCGGCCGTCAGAGATGGTTCTGGATGTTCCCGGTGACCCCCTCCAGCTCTGGGCCTGGGAGGCAGGGGCTGAGGCCTGAGGTGGGTGTCTTTCATCTCCCGGCTTCCTGGCGGTTGGCCTGGGCGTTGGATGGCCGTTTTCCTCCACCTGTCGCCACAGCTCCTGTCGGCCTGGGGGCCGCTGTCCCCCTCGGCCCCTTCAGGCCGGGCGGGGTCCCGGAATCCCGCGGTCGCTGGCCGGGGGCGAGTCCTCCGCCCCTCCCGAGTGGGTTCAGGGCCGCTGCTGTTTCCTCATTCGTTGGCTGCCCTTTCGTTAAACTCTCTTCAGTTACTCCTTCGAGTGTTTCCAGTCAGGACCCTGACACGTCCGGGAGCGAAAGTGGGCTTTAGAGAGGACTCCTCCCCTGGAGGAGATGCGCGTCGCCCTGCGGTTTCTCACGTCGTGCTTTTGGCTCTTCGCTTGGGAGTGAGTTAAATGAGGCTTGGCACTTCATTAGGATGGGAAACCCAGAGAGCTGGAAAAGCAGGCCGGGGAGCTGGCGGCCCTCTCCCGGGAAGTCTGCCGGCCGCTCTGGAGTCTTGAGGAGAAGACTGAGCGTGCAGGGCTCCTGCGGCGGGTGACAGTGACGCGCGCGGTCCCTCGCTCCCCTGTGCCTCCGGTACCTGGTGTGTGAAGACGGCGGCCGTGGGCCGTGGATGGGGGGCTGCGGCCTGCACCGCCTTTCCAAAGGCGCCTTGTTCCCATGCCCGCCCAGCTCACGTGACTCTAGCCTTGAGTTTTTGGAGATGAGGTTCTTTCGGGAGACGCTGGGGAACCCAGGGCAGTTTGCGGATCTGGGCCCTCTTCCTAAGATGAAATCCTTGTAATTCGCTGACCTCGATGGAATTTGCAACCGCGTGGTAGCAAAATACTTGTATTTCGCCTGGCCCACTGAGAGGGAGGTGTTGCTATGACTCACTCCAGAGAAAGGCTGTTGAATGTGATGAAGAGGCAAACCTGCAGTTCCGGGTTCCTAGCCTGAGAATGATTTTGATCTTTGGGTGATGGGTGGACTTGGAGGGGGTGCAGTGGAGGGTTTGCCATGGCCTACCCAAGGAGGAGCTGCTCAGCTTCAAGGGAGGTGCTCAGGATGATGGAACCCAAGTGCCCTTTTTGAGCTCCCATCAACAAAACTCTGCCAGACTCTGTCCCTGAGCCGTTCCGCAGCATCCTCACAACACTTTCCTGAGGTGGTGGTCTTATCACCCTTTGACCAAAGAGCAAACTGAGTCCCAGAGATGTTATATAATTTCTCCAAGGTCACGTAGCTGGTTGCAGAGTTTTAAATTGGATGCACGTATGTCAAACTCCAAAGATGGTAGGAATGGAAACTACAAAACAACAACCAGCAACCATTTCTTGGACTGTTCCCCATATGTCAAGCTAAATTTCATCACGTTTAATTACTCTGCAGTGTAGCACCTCGATCCCTAGCATAGATGTAAAAAGCATTTCAGCCCCCTGACCCCCAACACACACTTAACACTGGTGGTTGTCTAATTGTAAGTAACCCTCATGATCTAATTATGACAACTGTTTAGAACAAAATCTATTTTTAAAATTTTTGAAAACTTTTCATTTTATACTGGAGTACAGCTGACTATGCGGATCACAATAAACTGTGGAAAATTCTGAAGTAGATGGGAATACCAGACCACCTGACCTGCCTCTTGAGAAACTTATATGCAGGTCAGGAAGCAACAGTTAGAACTGGACATGGAACAACAGATTCATTCCAAATAGGGAAAGGAGTACATCAAGGCTGTATATTGTCACCCTGCATATTTAACTTATATGCAGAGTACATCATGAGAAATGCTGGGTTGGAGGAAGCACAAGCTGGAATCAAGATTGCTGGGAGAAATATCAATAACCTCACATATGCAGATGACACCACCCTTAAGGCAGAAAGTGAAGAAGAACTAAAGAGCTGCTTGATGAAAGTGGAAGAGGAGAGTGAAAAAGCTGGCTTAAAGCTCAACATTCAGAAAGCGAAGATCATGGAATCCGGTCCCATCACTTCATTGGAAATAGATGGGGAAACAGTGGAAACAGTGTCAGACTTTATTTATTGAGGCTCCAAAATCACTGCAGATGGTGATTGCAGCCATGAAATTAAAAGATGCTTACTCCTTGGAAGGAAAGTTATGACCAACCTAGATAGCACAGTCAAAAGCAGAGACATTGCTTTGTCAGCAAAGGTCCATCTAGTCAAGGCTATGGTTTTTCAAGTAGTCATGTATGGATGTGAGAGTTGGACTGTGAAGAAAGCTGAGCCCTGAAAAATTGATGCTTTTGAACTGTGGTGTTGGAGAAGACTCTTGAGAGTCCCGTGGACTGCAAGGAGATCCAACCAGTCCATCCTAAAGGACATCAGTCCTGGGTGTTCTTTGGAAGGACTGATGTTGAAGCTGAAACTCCAGTACTTTTTTTGGCCACCTGATACGAAGAGCTGACTCATTTGAGAAGACCCTGATGCTGGGAAGGATTGAGGGCAGGAGGAGAAGGGGATGACAAAAGATGAGATGGTTGGATGGCATCACCGACTCAATGGACATGGATTTGGGTGGACTTTGGCAGTTGGTGATGGATAGGGAGGCCTGGTGTGCTGCGGTTCATGGGGTCGCAAAGAGTCAGACATGACTGAGCGACTGAACTGAACTGACAGCTGATTAACAATGCTGTGATAGTTTCAGGTGTACAGCAGAGTGACTTAGCCATTAAAAAAAATATTTATTTGACTGCGTTGGGTCCTCGTTGCAATTCCACATGGAATCTTTGCTCTTTGTTGTGCCATGCAGCGTCTAGTTCCCTGGCCAGGGATCGAACCTAGGCCCCCTGCGTTTGGAGTGCAGAGTTTTAGCCACCAGACCACCAGGGAAGTCCCTAAAATCTGTTTTAGAATAATTTTTACACACTAAGGATAATGGGGAAATTCAGCCCTGTTCAGCGCATCAGGAAGTCAGTAATGAACAAGAGGTTGGGTGGGTGCCTTGTAGCACCCAAGTTTCCCAGGAGGACTTAAGGAGCAGAGAGGAGATAAAAATCAGTGTAGTTGAAGCTGCCATTAACATCTTTTCCCATCATCATGTTTTCCATTCAGTTTGCCATATTGGCATTTAAATTTTCCAAAGCCTTGTGAACCTATTTCCTGTTAATATCTTCTCTTGGCATGTTGAAATCATACTCTTAAAAAAAATAATTGTTCTTTATATGTTACCTTTAGGAGCAAGGTTGACATATGCAGGCTTCATTCAGATTGAAATGTCTGAGGTCCCGTCTGTGAACCCGTGTTAGGGGCAGTTTGGAACCAGTTGTATAGCTTGGTCTCAAGGCCAAAATGAGACTGAATTGTGAAGGAGGTGATGTCTGGTTTGATCCATTTCCTGTTTCTTGTCTTTCTTCAGTGGTTACATTGACCTGTCTGAGCAGCCCATTCTGACCTACTCCCCATGTCTTCCTCTACACAGCAGCCTTATCTTTCCTTTTCTGTTAGTCACACCCTACCTGTCCTGAGAACTGTGCTTTCAGAGCTGTGCCCAATCTCCCCTTCCCTGAGTTCAGTATGTAGTTTGAGTACATATTGAATTGATAATTCCAATTTTCACATTGTTATTGGAAACCATATTAATAAAGGTTTTAGTTATTCCCATGCACAGTATGAAAAAGAAAAAACTTTGGAGAAAAGAGAGATGATTTTGAAATAAGGCCTGAGTATGAACCAATTATGAGCTGTGCAGCCATGGGCAAATTAATTCTTAGATTGGTCTAGCTGTGAGATAATGATGATGACCCTAGTTTGAGAGGCTGATACCTGCCTTTAATAAAGGAATGTAGCCAATCCATTGCAAGCAATACAGTAATACCCCCAGTTTCCTTTCTCTCCCAAGAATTCCGTCCCTTCTAATGTCCACCCTGTTCTTTGTTTATCACAAGTAGATTCAGAATAACAATTCCCCATCATTGCTCCCTCTGTCCTGAGGACGATGAAAGTGTCACAATGGGCCAATTCTGCATAGGCTGTTTTACTTGCATGCCTGTGGCAGATAACTGCAAGGGTAACTTTGTCAGATGGTTACTAAGCATCTCCCCAAAGCTAACAGAGAGAGTTGGACAGGACCTCTGAGCTATCTCCCATCCCCTCCTCTTTGGCACCTAACAGGATGTTTGCTGCCATCTGCGAGGACTCTTTCTGTGTCTGAGAGCCCATTCTCTGACCAGACCCAGCAGTTTTGGACAACTCTCATTGTTACAAGGTATCTTGCTACCTTGGGCTGACATCTGCCTTCTGGGCTGTCACTCATCTATTCTTTCCAGCCTTTGGAATCTCTTTGGAAGGCTCTCCTTTACCCACGTGTTGGCAATAGATCAGCTAGCAAACTGGTCATGTGTTCACGAGGTCTTCTCCACCTTCTCCCCTTTAGCTTTTAGGCACCACTTTATCCTTCTTAAGTTACACTCCACTCTTCCGTTCTGCTTTGTCGGCAGTCACCTTTCCCTCCTATCTCAGTGGGCTGTGGTTCAGCCTCTGCAGGAGTAGGAGCACCAGCTTTGAAACTAGGTCTGGTTCACATACGTGCTTGTCCCCTAGTGGAAGCCTCAGTGGTTACCTGTCTGTAAAGTGGAAACAGTAATACCAATGTCATAGTACTACCATGCAGGTTAAATGCTCTGCTGTCTAGAAAGTGTGCTGTCTAGAAAGCGTGCAGTCTAGAGCATGGAATGGAGAAGGTGTTTGATACCTGGTGGCTGTGTAATTATTATTTAATTATTAGGCAGTTATTATTTGTTCAGTTTCAGGTAGGTAATTATCATGTTTGGTTCTCTTAGAAAGTCTTCCCAGGGACCCTTAAGATTTTGCCCAGTCTGGATGTGGGTGTCCTTTCCTCCCTTACAACAGGAAAGTGACCTTAAGTAAGTGTTTCTGTTATTTTCTTTATACTCACAGATTCTTAGGAGGATAGGATCATCAAAATACCGTCTGATGGTCATGTGAAGTACCTTAGTTTGAGGCAGGTTATCATTTAAGAACAGTTTGCATCTTCTTTGGCTGAATATGTCCTAAGAGGCTCCATGAGAATGCAACACGATGTCCAGACGTCTGTGGGCAGAATTCCAGAGCTTCTGAAAGATGAGCCTGTACTGTGGCTGATGAACAAGGTATGAAGACACTAAATCCCCCTGAGGGAGTCTAGCAAGGCCTTGCCCCTGACTGGCCGTTTTGGAAAGATGGGATGAGTTCACTCAGAAAAAAAGGGATGGGGGTGTTTTCAAGGAAGAGTCTTCCTTGTCAGAAATTAGACAGTGAAAGATCTAGGGTTTTCTGTTGATTTTCCCAGTTGTTCTCACAGCCCAAGACACATGGTTTGGCCATGATGTCATCTGACACGGATAGACATGCCACAGCCAGAAGCTGTCAAGCAGGTCCTGGGTTATGATGGAGGGTGGGAGGGATGTGCAGTTTGAGGGCTACGTGAGTAATGTTTTCCAGTAGGGTATTATCACCCGTCCCATCACTGATGGAGGGGATAGAATTGAACTCCTTAAAATACTCAAAACCAGCTTTTCTGTACCATCCCCAAAGACCCTGATTTTCCAAGTTAAAATGCTGTATTTAGCAGTCTTGTCTTTTGTCATGCTGGGAAGTATTTTCAGATCATCCAGTTGAATGTAGATGATGAATTTCAGTCATTTGTCTATGAATTCATTCAATCGATGGATCATTCAATCATTTGGTCTGTGGTTCAGTTGGTCATTTGGTCTCATTCCATTGGTCCATTGATTTTTCAGTCTTTCAGTCATTCAACAAACAGCCATTGCAGAACTCTGTATCAAGAGCTCTGTGGGTGTGGGGCAGCCCACAGTGATTAAAAAAAAAAATTCACAGGATCTTCTGCTGGGAAAGGCAGACGTTAAACAAGAAATTACAGCCAAAGGTGATGAATGAGGAGCACTACAATAGGAAAAGCAAGGGCCCTGGGGAAAGGATGATCAGTTTGGCTGGATATTACAGTTCTCTGTCATCTAAAACATCAGATTCCCGTGACTTAACTTCCAGGGTATATAAATAAATAACTCCAGACAGCCCTCCACTAGAAAGAATTAGAGCTCACATTTGTGAAGCTTCTGATATGTGGTCAGGCCCTGAACTAAGATGAACAAAGATGGTCATAGTTAATCCTTGCAATAACTATGGGTTAGGGACTCTTAAGTATCCCCATTTCACAGATGAAGAAGCTGAGGCTCAAAGAGCGTTAGCAACTTGTCTGTAGTTTCAGAGAGTGGAGTGGCAGAGCCAAGATTGAGCCCTGTTCTCTCTGCTTCCAGAGCACATGGTGCTAACCACAGATGCTTTTTTCCTACTTGTGCCCAGTAATGGGAATCCTGTAATAAAGGGAGAGAACCCAAGGCAAAGAGGACCCTTCCTGGCTTACTCCCAAAGAGCCAAGTGTTCTGCAGTGAGGCTGGCAGCCCATGAGAATAAGAGCAAGGACTTGCGGTGACCAAGTCAGAGAACATCTTGGGGTGAGCTGTGTTCCTGCATCCCAGAGAACCTGAGAAGTCTTTACGGGAAGCTGTTTGTAACAGCAGAAAGACCTTAGGCAATCCAGCCCAGAAATAAATCAATCTTATGCTCACGCATGCATTTTAAATGTAGCTAGAGTAATACAAACTGAAGTAAGAACCTACTGCCCACATGACATCTTTATTTGGTTGTAAAGCACTCTATTACACACACTTGCTTGCTTTTTCGATGATCAGAAAAAGAAAGTGAGTCAGTCATTTCTGCAGAAATAAGTCCTGTGTTTCAAAAGAAAATAGTTTTCTTAGAGAACACCGCCTTCTTTCTATTTTTTCCCCGCTATGTCCCCTCCTCCCATTCAATAATATGTATCTCCTGTCCAGATGTTAGATGACTTTGAACTAATTTGGAAGTCTTCGTGCTTAATTTAGAAGTGATTCACATACGCACTGAGTAGTATGTAAGTTTGGCCAGAGATGGAGATAGTTGTAGTGATGTGATTCAGGCTTGCCAGCGAGAGTCAGCCTTCTATCACTTGAGATGTGACTGAATCACTATGGTGACTCAGCTTGAGACTCTACATCTGTGAACATAGTGATGAGCATGCTCAGCAGCTTTTAGTGTCCGCCACGTGGTGTGAGTTGATCCTCTGCTAATGGGCACATGTTCTCGATGGAGATGTGAGTGGCTCATGTTTCCTCATATCCCTCTGTCCCTTTGGCTTGGTATCTGCAGTTACCACAGGCTTCGTTCATCCATCATCCCTTCCCCAAAGGGATTCTTCTACCTGATGTCTTACTATCCTTAAAGACTGTGTGTGCTCAGTCATGTCCAACTCTTTGCGACCCCATGAACTGTAGCTTGCCAGGCTCCTCTGACCGTGGGATTTTCCAGGCAAGAATACTGGAGTGGATTGCCGTATCATTCTGCAGGGGATCTTCTCAGCCCAGGGATCAAACCTGTATCTCCTGCATTGGCAGACAGATTCTTTACCACCGAGCTACTGGGGAAGCCACATCATTAGAGACTGCTTCACCATTAAAGAGAAATAAATTAGGAGTTGGGGATTAACAGATACACACTATTGTATATAAAAGAGATAAAGACCTTCAGTATAGCACAGTGAACTATATGTAATACCTCGTAATAGCCTATAATGGAGAAGAATCTGAAAAAGAATATATATATGTAAATGGCCACCTATTCCAGTATTCTTGCCTGGGAAATCCCATGGACAGAGGAGCCTGTAGTCCATGGGGTCACAACAGTCAGACACAATTTAGAAACTAGACAACAAATATATACACACACACACACACACACACACACACATTCACACACACACATTTATATGTATATATATACACACATATAACTGAATCACTTTGCTATACCACTGAAACTAACACATTATAAATCAGCTAAACTTTAATTAAAAAAAAGACAATTCCTTCCTTTCCAGAGTCACAAACAGTGAGCATCAGAATCCAGCTAGTCCGCCTAAACGCCATGCAATGGTGCTGTCTCTGCTAGTGCAGTATTGTGACTGTCACCATCTGCGCTCCTGTTAGTACCAGCAGGTGATACAGCGTAACACTTACCGTGTTACAGCCACTGGTTGAATTCTTTATATGCTGTGTCTCTATTCATCCTTGTACCATTCGCATTCGGAGGGTGCTATCTGGATCCCTCTTCTGCTGAAAAAGCAAAATGAAGGGTCAGATAAGCAAAGGAATTCACCTGAGCCTTAGCCATGGGTAAATGGCAGAGGTATTTTGTAAACCCAATTAACTTGACACTGTCCCGTAACCACCTCATCGGTGCTTTCTATCTTCCTGAGCTTTTTCACCACCTCATATCCAGGCACCTCTGTGCTGTTGTTTATGTGATACTGGTGGCTTGGCATTCGCCATACTCGGAGGAAGAAGGCGGCAAGAGCAGCAGAGTCATTTCCAGAGGTCACAACTTTTAACCTACTGATAGTTCAACTAAGTCTGCCTCATCCATCAAAGAAGATCCCCAGAAGGAAAGCAGAAGCCTGGATTAGCACAGATTCTGCAGGAAGAGCTTGTTGAGCCTCTCTGTGATACTTTTCTTATCAATATCCAGGCAAGAGAGCCATTCTCAAAGTACTTTCTTTTTGCCTCATAGACTTTTTTCCCCTTATCACACTATTATTACAATTTTGTTTCCTCTCCTGAGGATTTTAGCTTGTTCTTTGTAGGAATAGTCTAAGGGCATCTAAAAGGTTTTGTGCAAACTGTGTTTCCCTGGACTGGTTGACTCTGATCTCCACTCAGGAGGACCTGATGGTGTGTTTGGACACTGGAAAGCATTCCATGGCTTCTGATTTCAAGGTGGAGGGGTTACTCCCACAGGCAAGAGTGGCTCCTGTCCTGGGGACTCCACCCTGGCTTCCTGGTCACCCAGTCCTTCCAGGCCGGGTTTAGGTTCCTTGGGCCCCAGAATTCACTGCTCGAAGGAGCTTAATCCCATTTTCAGAGCAGAGCAAGGGCCGTTCTCCTCCACGGAGAATGGTGGAGGGAACCAGGAGGTGGCTGTTTATGGGGTGTGGATCGAGTTTGAGAATCTGCATGTGTGTGAGTAAAGACAGCTTAGAGTGTGGGGAGGAAAAGGAAGATGGAAGCATACTAGAAACCAGAGGGGAATCAAAGAGTTTGGAATTCAAACCTAGCCTTCCAGGTAGTTTTAAAGACATTTATCATGGTAGGAAGATAAGCCATATTTTTATTGAACAGTGTGTTATCTGGGTTTATAACTTCTGTATATTCAGACATATAATATCTAAGCCTCTGCTGGTAGTCTTTCCCCTGGGTTCCTCAAATATTAGGAATAGGCCTTTAGCTACCACTAGGGTGACCATTTGTTCTATTTTATCTGGGATAAAGGGGTTTCCCAGAATGCCAGATTGAAACTGCTAATGGAGAAAGACCTAGGCAAAAAGTGAGTTGATCTCTTGAGAAACTCACTATCTGTAATATACTGACTGTTCTTGGTTTGTTTAACTAAACAAAACTCAAGACGCCTTCTTTTGGGGGCAAGAAAGAGCTTCTATTTACATTTTCATCATAATAGCACACTAGAAATTCCATTTAATGATAGACCTGTTCACAGAGTCAGGAGAAAATTAAAGGTCATTTTACCACAGGCAGGCCTCCTGTCTCCAGGCAGGATGCTGCCATGAGCCGTGGCCTTTGTGAAGGTGCCACCCGAATCTACCTACAGCAAGTGTTCAGTGACCACTGAAAGAAGAAACGCCGTAAGAAGGAAATCAAAATAGGTTTTTTATATCCGGGATGGTCTCATTTTCTCCACGGACAAGGAGACTGGACTGGTTCCACCAGCATTATTCCTATCCCATTTCTGGCTGTGTTGTCTAAAATGACTCTATGCCAGAGAGAGCCTACAGGTAATCAAGGACTGTGGACATTTTGGGGTACTTGGCACCTGAAAGAAGGCTAGATGGGAGCATCCTCAACCAGACAACTCTCTAGGCAGTATTGAGAGGTAGACAAAGCTCGTCTCTACTCAAATTGCTGCTTCTACTTTTCCTGAGTTCCTCGGAACAAGACATCCTTTCATTTATTGAATGAGGCCAACAGGGGTAGCTTTCCAAGCAAGAGGAACTGCAAGAGCCAAGGCTCTGCGGCAGGAACATACTTACTTGAAAATCTAAAAGACGAGAGGGGTGGGTTGGCAGAGGGGAAATATGGGGAAAGATGGGATCTTAGGGGCGGGGAGGGGCCGGGTCACCTAGGAGCCAAGAGCCACAGTAAATGTGTCAGATTGTAACAAGGATGATGGAAGCACAGTGTGGTAGGCTGAATTGTGAGTCCCCCAAAGAGAGCCACATCCTGGCCCTGGGATCTGTCACAGACAGAAACGGAGTTTGCAGATGTGGTGAAGTTAAGGATCTTCAGGTGGGAAGATGACGCTGGATTGTCTGGGTGGGCCCTGAGTGCTACTCCACATCTCCCTGAGAAGGTGGAGGCAGAGGAGCGTTGTCACAGGAGAAGAGAAGCAGTGTGGTCGATCAGGGAGTGGGTGGAGTGATGGAGTCACGAGCCAGGGCACGCCAACAGCCTGCGGAGGCTGGAAGAAGCCATGAGCAGATTCTCCTCTGGAGCGTCCAGAGGGAGCCACGCTGACTGAGCCCGGGAACACGGTTGGACTTGCGGCCTTCAGAACTGTGGGGCAGGCAAGTTTTTCCGTAAACCACCATGTTTATGGTGATCTGTTACAACTGCCAAAGGAAGTGGATACAGGCACTGCTTAACTTCAGGCTGGAGTGCGATTTGATGGGTCTTGCATCCTTCGGTGACCACTTTGAGTGCTTTGTGGAGCAGAGAACAGAGGCAGGCAGAAGTGGAAGCAGAGAGACCAGCTGGGAAGTTGTTGGCAGAGCTGCGATGCAGCACTGGAGGTGGAGAGAGGTGGAACTTTCAAGATTTTATGCTCTGGAGGTTGAGTGACGAGACTTGCTGACAGCTTGCCGTGGGGTGAAGCAGGCTGCGAACAGGCTCACCAGCAGCTGAATCTGAATGTCGATGTGCTCTTTCTTCTGAGGAAAGCTTCTGATTTTAAGAAGCAGCAGAAGGATGACCCAGTGGTGGGATTTTAAGCTCTGTGTAACAGTACAGTTGTGGAGAAAGCGCTTGGAGGGTGGTGGGCTTGGGAACTTGCCCTGCAGTCCATTGTGTCACTTGGTGTAGCTGACCTGCTCTGTTCATAAGCTGTCACCAGTCTTTTTCCAGAAATAGATGGGCTGCGCATCAACCAGTGACACCTTCCTTGTCGTCTCAGAGGAAAATTTTGTGATGCTTCTGGGTAGGGGAGGCATCTGAAAGATCTGGTCTGAATGCCACAATGATGATGTCCTTATGACATTTCAGAGGTCCTCCATCCTGGTTCACATTCTGTGTCCGATTCACCTGGGAAATTTCTCCATGAAACAGATTAGAGAGGTGAGGCTGCAGGGATTCTGACCCCAGGCTGGGGTACCATGTAGGGCAGTGGTTCTCAGACTTTAAAGATTCTGATTCGGCCAGTCTGGGGGCAGCCCAAGATTCTGCATCAGAGTTCCCCAGTGATGCTGCTGATGCTGCTGGCCTCTGGACCGCACTTGAAATAGCATGATGTAGGGGTCACTCTCAGATCTGTAAGCCCCACATGTTAAGGATGAGCCTGACTCCAGTTTGGATGTGAAGCTGCATGTACCAGAAACAAAGGTAGCTGGACGCATGATGAGCCTCCTGTGCAAGGGCCCAGCTGTGATGGGGGTGCCGCAGACCCTTCTCTTCTGAAAACCAGGGGCGCTTGGTGTTCTCTCCTGCTGAGCTCACAGAGGCTCCCTGCCAAACCCAACAGGAATCAGCTCCCTAGACTGGATTGCGAGGCTGAGGTCTGCCAGGCTCACCCCTTCCAGAAGAGCCAGGGCCAGACGACTGCCTCAGCCGGGTGGTGTCCGTCTTGCTTGGGGCCTCGTGAGGGCTGGCTCACAGCCCTTAGCTTACTGTTTGTCATGCACAGTCCTGGCCATGCTTCTTCCTTACTTCAGACCCTGCCCTGCTCACTGGTTTCCCCGTCAAGTTCCACTCCTAGCTCCAGCCTCTACAACCCCACCGGATATTAATCCCTCGCTTCCTATGTTCACTTCTTCTTCTCTCTAGGCCTGAGGGGTCACAGTTTAACTCAGAAGCCATCCTTATATGATGGGGAAGGATATCTGTGGTGATGAGAGAGAGGAGCAGAATCTGGGCCTGAAGAGAGACAGTGCAAACTGGTGGTTAAGAGGGTAGATTTATCTCAGTATAAATCCCAGCTTGGTTGTACCTAATCTGGGTGACTTTGGTCATTGTTGGGGCCTGAGTTTTCCAATCAATAAAATGGGGGAAATAAAACTTGATTCTCAGGGTTGTTGTTGTAAAGGGTCAATGAGCCATTGCACTTTTAAAATTAAAAGGTTTTATTCTGCAAGGGGCATGTTATAAGCGCAGTTCAGATTAGCCACTGCTGTTTGTCCTTCCCTCTCCTCTCCTAACCTGGCCATCATTGCCCCGTCTCTCCCAGCTCTTAGGATCTTGAGCCTTTAGTTGAGGTACAATCCTCAGCATGTCCTCCAGGTGAAATTCCAGAGGTAGGAAGAACTGAAGGTATTCCAGAGACCATTTCTTTTTGAAAATTGCCCGTTGGGCATGGTTTGGGGCTACCCACTCCTCTGGGCTGGCCACAGCCCTTTAAAAGGAAATGAAGGGAAGTACTGACAATTCCGGCCATTAGTCCAGACTTGAAATAAACAGGAACCTCTAGGTCCAAACATTTCCCCTGTACAGCTTTGTTTATCTTAGAGACCAACGGCAACACAATTAGGTTTCAATATCAGCAACAAGGAAAGGTTTGAGGTCAAGGGCAGTAGAAGCCTTTTAAAAATCAAGTGTCTGGGACCAGAGTTAATGCCTTCCTTCCTAGATGGGGAGGTGGAGACATTTCAGGGTTGCCCCATCATATTAAATAACGAGGAAGTGACATTAGGTTTGATGTATGGTCCTCCCTAGATATTTGGAGGAGACTCTTTGAATCAGTGCAGTTGAGGCCCCAAGATGAGTGTTGGCTGGAGCCCTGCCTCCTCCACAGCCAGCCAGAGTAGACATTGTTGTCCATGGGCCACTGATGGAGAAGCAATAGAGGCTTTGGCTGGGGTTCATTCACCTACACGCATCACCAGATGTTCCTCAAGTACCTGGTACACGTCAGTGGCTGATGGAGAGGTGGTGGTACAGCTGTGAAGGAAACGCAGAAATCCTGGGCTTCACGGAGCTTGCCTTCGGTGCATGTTTAAGTCTTAGGAAATATCTGTTTGCTTCAGTCTGAATTCAGAGACATCAAGGATTCCAGGACCTGGGTTTGGTTGGGAGAGCAAAGATTATCTCGTCTATTGGTGCCTTAACTTTTTTAGGGTCTCTTGAGCTGCACCCCACAGGCCTACAAACCCTGTAGTTGACCACCTTCAGGAGCAAAGAAAGAGCCCAGAGTCAGCAACAGAGGCATCCATGGTTTAATGGATGGGGGAGCTTACATGTCTGAAGCAAGATCCCATAGCGACACTACTGTGCGGCGGAGAGCAGGCAGGATGTGGTGCCAGTCTTTGCTCTGGCGTCAGGGAGGAGAAGGTTACCAGTCATAAGGGAAATTGATGTCAGGTTGGCTCATAGGTTACCAAGGAAATGAGCAGAGGCGCATACCCCTCAGCATCCCTTTGTTAAGCCATCATGGTGGCTAATCTTAGACCAGTCACTAGCCTGGGGCAAGTATGTAGGACTGTGAGTCGGGTATAAGTGAGGCAGGCACTGGTCCAGCAGGCGATGTTCAGAGAGCAAGAGAATGGCCATCTTGAGCTGCATACTTCTATGAGAATATTAAGAAGCTGTGAGCCTGCATTCCAGTCCTGAAAACTGTCTTCAGTTTCAGAGAGTTTTTATTTCATCCTCTCTTCCTCCCCAACTTCCAGCTTCTGATCCTGTTCCACCAGAACATTCCTCAGCATCTTTGCTAAGAGACCTTAGCACAGTGTGTGTGTGTGTGTGTGTGTGTGTGTGTCTGTGTGTGTCTGTGTGTGTCTGTGTGTGTGTGTGTTTTAAGAAATGGGAACTTGCTGCCTTCCCAGGCAGCTCATTTCATTTTAGGACTATGTAGACTATGGACCAGTTTCTTCTTTCACCATGTTCTCTGCCTCCAAGCCCTGAGACTGAGATCTGCCACCTTATTCACCAGTGTCCTGATTTTTACTTCTACTAACCCTTCTGGGTTTGGGGGCTTTTATGGGCTTGACTACCATCATTTTCCCTGAAAGGGAAAGACTCCAGTAACATTTCTTCTCCTAGTCTCTCCATAAAGATACTGGCCTGGGATAGGCTTCCTTAATCTCCTCCACCCTCTGTTTACCTTCTTATCTGAAAATATGACTGGATTTGCAGATTAGCCAAAGGAAACAGAGACATGTTTTTAAGGCTGGCGACTTGCTTTTTAAGCCTGCCGGTATTTATAAGAGCTTAAATGACTTCTCTGTTCCTTGTGTTGTGTGGGAGGAAAAACTCTTACCTACAGCGGGCTGGGAGAGCGGTGTCAACAAGCTCCCCCAGTCCCCCTCCAGCTCTTTCCTGCTGAAAGCCAGTTTTCTTTTTAACCCAATGTCCAGGCTGGGTGAAATCCTTCAAAAGGAGAGAGCCAGAAACTCAACTAGGAGAGTTCTTTCAGAAGGGAAAGTGGTACAGGCAGGTCACAGCCCTTTAAAAGTGTTTTTACCCCAAAAAATCAGCTGAAGATTTAGGAAGTAATTGAGTCTCGTCATCTACTGGACAAGAGCTGGGTGGTGTTTAAAAGCACCAGGCTCAGTGGAGTGGAAAGCTGCGTTGATTCACAGTCGGTGGAGCCGTGAGGCAGAGGGAGTTGGAGTGGAAGGAATTTTATTTTCTTTAGCTTGCTTGAAGCTGTTTTCCAGCCACATGCACACCATAAGTGTGCGCCAACCGCCACCCCACAGAGGGTGCCTGTATGCTGGGTCCTCACCGCGTCCCCGCTAGAAGGGACCACTGTCATCTTTGCCGTCGGTCCTCGGCGTTTCAGGATTGGACTAACAGTGACTCCGAGTTCACGAAACCTGCTAAAGCTTACATATTTTAACAATGCAGGGAGCACTCGTGGCCTGAACTTAAAGAAGCGCAGACACTAACTTGCCCCTCAGCGTGGGAGTCCCCCCTCCTGGCCCCTGGGCCGCCCCTTGGAGACAACCATTGTTTTGAGCCCCATTCCCACCACCCTGAGCTTTGTCTGTTTATACGATTGTGTGGCCTCTATATACATTCATATATACATATATATATGTACACATGAGTATTTCATTTCAGTTTCTTTTCCTTTGTATCACAGGCTCTCACATGCTGTATAACGTGAGGAGCTTGCTGTTTCCACATACCTGGCTGAGGTCATCTGTATTGCGCCCTTCTCCTGGTGTATCCATAGTGATGGCCCTAGCAGCTCCCACTGGGGGAATATCCACGGCTGATTCTTTCACTCATATGCTCCTAGGTTTTGGGTGATCACCAGACTTTTGTCCTTGTTAACAGTGTGGCCTTTGAACATTCTACTGTGTCTCGGTTTTCCAAAGTGGTTTTGTCCGTTTACACACTTATCAGCAACGTAGGAGAATCTCATTATTATTCTGTGAGCTGGGGTTTCTGGTAGCTACTGACAAGAAACCAAGCTGTGTGTTTTTCACATACAAACGTGCTGTAAGAACATTCTAAACATTTTTTTTTTTTTTTTATTGGAGTGGAGTTGCTTTACATGAACTTGGGCAAACTCCGGGAGTTACTGAGGGACAAGGAGACCTGGCGTGCTGCAGTCCCTGGGGTCGCAGAGAGTCACGGCTGAGCGGCTGGAGAGCAGCATAGTTGCTTTACAGCATCGTGTTAGTTTCTGCTGTACAGTGAAGCAAAGCAACTGTATGTTACACATAGTCCATCTTTAGGTCCTGACAGAGCACTGAGGAGAGTCCCCTGAGCTTTACGGGGGGCTCTACACAGTATCAGCAGCGTACGTAAGTGTGTGAGTCCCAGTCTCCGAACTCACCCCACCACCCCCTACCCCTCTAGTATGCATACCTGTGTTCTTCACCTGTGTCTCTGCTTCTGTTTACACGGGAGAACTTGAGGCTGCCTCTCATTTGGCAGAAGGGGTCACAGAGTCAGGACTTAGACTTCCCGTGCACCATCTCCCCCTACCCCCCAACACCCCCACCCGCCCCTTCACATCCCCGCCCCCCACCCCCCACAGCTGCACTGGCAGCCGAGGAGGACGCTCCTCTGGCAGCTTCCCTACAAGCCTCGGACTCCCTCTGAGTGGCCAGACTGAGCTTCAGGTCCTGACCCAGTTCTTGTAGTCGGCACCACAGAATATGCCAGTAGATGAGACCTGGCTCCATCAGGTGCCCTTGGAACTGAGAGTGGAGTTCTCCGCTCCCAGACTTTGGGAACCCAAGTGGGAGATGATCATTCCCCTCCAAGAAAATGAGAGTGGTGCTCCCAGAAGGGAGGAGCGATGCTAGGCAGGCAAAACCAAACCAAACCTAAAAGGCAAGTTTTTAGGAACAAAAATGGTTCCATTTATTATCATATGAGCTCAGGCAGGGAGCCCCTAACATGTCCATGTGGAAAACTCCTGTATGTCTCTCCGAGCTCACGAAGACCTGAGATTAACGAGGGGAAAACAGTTTTAGAACCTGGCTCTTTGTGTTTCTTCCAGTTTATCTCTTTTATCTCCATTTTTGGATATTTTCAGGCTGGGGAAATGTGACCCTTTGGAATACATTTTTAATATTGTTTCTGATCCAAGAAGGCCCTTGCTTTTATAGCTGCTCATGCAAACCTACCGCTGTCATTGTTTTCATTCTTGCAGTTGCCAAAGGTGAGTTCCAAAGACTGGGTCAGGACAATTGCATGAGAGGGTAAAGTTCATTCCCAAAATATTTTTGAAGCTTCAGGGTTGCCATAGTTGCAGATGTTAGCAAGGTTACATGTCTCTAAGAGGTCTGGGGTGTCTCTTGTGGCTTTGAGAAATCTACATTCTTTAGAGAATTCTTTTCCCGTCTGAAATCATTTCTCAATGGGCAGGGTTGGACCATAACAAACCGACATCCACAACCCAAGGAACCAGCGCCTGATTAGGGATTCAGACTTGCAGTAAGACTTGTGTCCAGATCCTGGCTCTACCCCTTTTTAGCTGTGTGATCTCAGACAAGTTGCTTAACCTCTCTGAGCTTTACCTTTTCATCTGTCAAATAAGGATAACACTGGTGTTGAGAAGACTAGATGAGACAGTGTATGTAAAACTTAGGTCAGGGAGAGAACAGATCCAGTCTTTTTTCTTAAGAAGTTAATAGTAAAATGATTATTAATACAGTAGACAAGTCCCTATAGTGTCCCGGGCTCGCAGGAATGCTGGTGCTGGCTTCTAGCTCAGTCTGGATCCAGCCCTGGCTAGCCACTTAACAGCTATGCAACCTTACGTCCCTGAGTTTTATTTACCATTCTTGTTTGTAAAATGAGGGTGAGGATACCACCTCATGGGATGAGGATGTGAGTTAAAGCAGTTTCAGTAAACCCCTTGGTGTGCTGCCCGGCACAAAGCACGTGCGCAGCCGGCAGTGTTACCCTTCCCCTTTTCTTTCTGAGAAGCTGGAGCCAGCCCCTGTCCCTGCAGTGAGAGCGGGGTGGCTAATGTTGTTAGAGCACAAACCAGCTGAATTCAGCGGGGTTGAGAAGAGAGTGTTCACAGCCTATCTCAGACACTGGCAGTCCAGTGTGGAGAACTGCCAAATCCCCACCTCTGGGTACCCAGGGAGTGCTCATTATGTTACTTCCCCTTTTACAGGGTTTGACTTATACAACAACTGCCATTGCTGTGTGCATGGCAACCATCATTCGAGATGTGGGGAAGCATGGTCCAATGACGAGGAGGAACCTCAGCTGTTTGTGTGTGGGCAGGGCTGTCCCCTGGTAGCTAGCCTGTTACACACGCGGCCTGAGTGCAAAGAACCGTGTGGGATTTTACTGCCATGACCCCAACTGGAGAACGCTTTGGGAGCAATTAATTGTGGTGTAAGAATCTGGGTGGGAGTGCTTGGCTTCCAGAGTGAATAATTCTCTGAAGACAAACCGTCCCAGGCTACCTCCTGCCAAGAGAACACTGTTTCTCATCCTGGCACTGTTGTAGCCGGGCTCGCTGAGCAGGAGCCGGATGACAGGCAGGTCCGATCAGAAGCAGGAATACACAAGGATGGATTTGCCTGGAGCTGGGAGACTTACAGATTCCCTTTGGGGGTCCTCGACAGTGGGACATAGTGAGGATATACATTGATGCTTGTTGCTCGTCACTTTTTTCTCTCCTAACCTGCTGTCTCTTTTCTGTTTAAACTCATTCCTGGCTTCCCTTCCAATATGTTTCCAACTCTGCCTTCTGTGTCTTTCTCATCATCTGACCCAACAGTGTCTTGCAGGGCAGCCCTGCTCACAGACAGCTTGAGAGAAGTGGAGAGCGCTCCATCTGCCCAAGTGATCCCCTTAAAATGTATTACCCCATGTCTCCTTGCAAGGGCCTGAAAGTCTTACTTGGCCATGTAACACTGGAATTTCAGAAGGTACCTGTTGTAGGGAAAATCTATTAACCAGGAGATTGGCACCAAAATCCACTGATGCCCAATGTGCTGTTCAGCTATTCAGTTCAGTTCAGTTGCTCAGTTGTGTCCAACTTTTTGTGACCCCATGAATTGCAGCACGCCAGGCCTCCTTGTCCATCACCAACTCCCGGAGTTCACTCAGACTCATGTCCATCAAGTCCTTGATGCCATCCAGCCATCTCATCCTCTGTCGCCCCCTTCTCCTCCTGCCCCTAATCCCTCCTAGCATCGGAGTCTTTTCCAATGAGTCAACTCTTCGCATGAGGTGGCCAAAGTAATGGAGTTTCAGCTTTAGCATCATTCCTTCCAAAGAAATCCCAGGGCTGATCGCCTTCAGAATGGACTGGTTGGCTCTCTTTGCAGTCCAAGGGACTCTCAAGAGTCTTCTCCAACACCACAGTTCAAAAGCATCAATTCTTTGGCACTCAGCCTTCTTCACAGTCTAACTCTCACATCCATACATGACCATTGGAAAAACCATAGCCTTGACTAGACGGACCTTTGTTGGCAAAGTAATGTCTCTGCTTTTCAATATGCTATCTAGGTTGGTTATAACCTTTCTTCCAAGGAGTAAGCGTCTTTTAATTTCATGGCTGCAGTTACCATCTGCAGTGATTTTGGAGCCCCCCAAAAAAAGTCTGACACTGTTTCCCCATCTATTTCCCATGAAGTGATGGGACCAGATGCCATGATATTCCTTTTCTGAATGTTGAGCTTTAAGCCAACTTTTTCACTCTCCTCTTTCACTTTTATCAAGAGGTGTTTTAGTTCCTCTTCACTTTCTGCCATAAGGGTGGTGTCATCTGCATATCTGAGGTTCTTGATATTTCTCCCGGCAATCTTGATTCCAGCTTGTGCTTCCTCCAGCCCAGCGTTTCTCATGATTTACTCTGCATATAAGTTAGATAAGCAGGGTGACAATATACAGCCTTGACGTACTCCTTTTTCTATTTGGAACCAGTCTGTTGTTCCATGTCCAGTTCTAACTGTTGCTTCCTGACCTGTGTACAGGTTTCTCAAGAGGCAGGTCAGGTGGTCTGGTATTCCCATCTCTTTCAGAATTTTCCACAATTTATTGTGATCCACACAGTCAAAGGCTTTGGCATAGTCAATAAAGCAGAAATAGATGTTTTTCTGGAACTCTCTTGCTTTACCCATGATCCAGTAGATGTTGACAATTTGATCTCTGGTTCCTCTGCCTTTTCTAAAACCAGCTGGAACATCTGGAAGTTCACAGTTCACGGATTGCTGAAGCCTGGCTTGGAGAATTTTGAGCATTACTTTACTAGCATGTGGGATGAGTGCAGTTGTGCGGTAGTTTGAGCATTCTTTGGCATTGCCTTTCTTTGGGATTGGAATGAAAACTGATCTTTTCTAGTCCTGTGGCCACTGCTGAGTTTTCCAAGTTTGCTGGCATATTGAGTGCAGCACTTTCACAGCATCATCTTTCAGGATTTGAAATAGCTCAACTGGAATTCCATCACCTCCTCTAGCTTTGTTCGTAGTGATGCTTTCTAAGTTCCAGTTGGCTTCGCATTCCAGGATGTCTGGCTCTAGGTGAGTGATCACATCATGGTGATTATCTTGGTCTTGAAGATCTTTTTTGTACAGTTCTTCTGTGTATTCTTGCCACCTCTTCTGGATAACAAATAATCCCAGAATCTTAGAACAAGCTTATAGCTCTGTGCATTGACTTGGGTTGTGCTGGGTTGGCTTTGTTCCACAGGGCTTCATTCTGGAACTAGGTGGAGGGGTCTATGTGTCCCTGGGGGAACCCACTTCATGGGGATGGCAAATGTCAGCGGATAAGCACAACTGCACAAGCACATTTCAAGCTACTTGTATTGCATCTGGTAACATCCCGTTGGCCAAATGAAGTCACATGACCAAACCCAAAGAGAAGGGAAAGGGTCATACAATTTGTCTAATTGTGGAGGAGCTTCATGGCTGCATGGCAAGGGGCATAAACTGCAGGGAGGAGTGAAGAATTGGGGCTGTTAATTCAGTCTATAATGGCCAATAACACCTGAGTGTGAATTAGGTAGCTTAGGCCAAGAAGAGCAGCAATGGGAGAACCTGGCAGGTAGGTCTCATACAGTTCCATGACAGGAGGTGAGCAGAACATAAATAAAGCCTGTCTGTCCTCTAGATATGGCAGAGATTGGGGCCTGAAGACAATGTGAGGCCATTGGATCACTAGGAGCAGTGGTTCTCAAACTTCAGCATGTATCAGAATTAACCTGGAGAGCTTGTTAGCACAAACCTCTACACTGTCCTTCCAGAATTTCTGGGAGCACAGAGTTTGTACTTTAAACACATTTCTAGGTAATGCTCATGCTCTTCATTCAGGAGCTACATTGTGAGAACCACTGCCCAAGGGATATGGGTATGCCTGATGGCGATTCCTCTCCCCTTGGATTCCGTGCCAGTTCTGTTTCCTTCATTCCCACTCATCTCCCTCTTGATTCTGTGCCCCCTTTTCTTACCCGAGTGCTGTTCAATCCTTCTCCTTCTCTCTAACTCCTTGACATGTGTTCCCCTTTTCATTTCCCCTAGAAGACACTAGAACCCAGAGTGTGTGTGGCTGGAGTGTGCCCACCACACACACCAGACACAGCTTGGCAGCTGAGTCACAACCTCCTGGAGGAAAACACTGCATGTTTTGGATAGAGATAACTAGTCAATACAGAGATATTAAATATCCCAAGGCGTATATAGGCCCCTTGGTTCTAGTTATGACGGTTTTTTTTTTTTTCTTTTTTTCCCATCTGTGCTACCGCATGTATTTGTGCTTTCTCTTCAAAAACATGTGTTTGGTGCCACTGACATCAGGCACTGACTATAATGACTTCTGAGGGATGAAGATGGTCCCCATGGGACCATAACAAATGTGTCGTGAAACTTACCTGGGATTTGGGGAAGTGGTTGGACCTCAACCCGATTCATGCTCACAACCCAACTCACCAGCGCCACCATTAACTCTCGGCGAGCCCAGCTCAACCTCCTGGGCTGAAGTGCATAGTGGCCGAGATGACGGTTGCTCCAGCATGTCCTTCAGCTCCTGTCTGAGCAAGTCAGTGATCTGGAGATGTTAATAGCTGGTTCTCAGAGAAACAGAAAGATAGAAGAGGAGGTGGCTACTACACAGGAGCCTACCAGTGGCTCCTTAATGGCTATGCACCCCTTTGTAACTGGGGCCTGGGTGATGCACAACAGAAAATTCTCGTTCTTCTTTTTCCTGTAGACCTCAGGGTCTCAGTCTGCTATGTCCTTGGCCATAACACACATCATCCTTTGGGACTTTGTGGCTCCCAGGCCTGGCTGGGGGTGGAGCAATTCTCTTTCTTTCTCCTGCTTCTCCAGGACACATTCCCACAGGGACATTAAAGTCAGTTTAATGCTGATTACCAGAGGACATCACAGTCATGTCGGCCAGTGGTTTACAGATTTTGTCTCTGTAATAGTAAATAAAAGCATCATGTTCTTTACTTTCTTGGTTGCAGGCCCTAAAAATTCTGATTGCTTTCAGTTTGGCATGAGTGCAGAAGGCACCTTTAGTGGAGGTGACTTTGGTTCTGTAAATGATTGACTGACTTGAGTCTTCTCAGTATTAGTTTTCTACTGCTATGAAACCATTTACCACAAACTCAGTTATTTAGGACAAGACAGTTGTTAATTACCTCAGAGTTACTGTGGGTTTGATGTCCCGGCACCGCTTCACTGGTCCCGCACTCAGTCTTACCTGCCAGCCATCCAGGAGTCAGCCAGGGCTGTAGGCTCATCAGCTCAACGGGGAAGAATCGCCTCTGAGCTCCCTTGGGTAGTTGGCAGAGCCCATCTGCTGTGGTTGTAGTGATGAGATCCCTGTTTTCCCTCTGGCTGTCATTGGAGGACCACTCTCAGCTCCTCAGCACTCTCAGGACCCTTTGCCACATGCCCCTGACTGTCGTCTGTCTCACAACAGGATGGCCAGCAGCAGAGAGACGACTTCTCTCACTCCAGTCTGCCAAGGTAGAGTCTCACACGATGCTGTGTAGGACTGACAGCCCATCATCCTTGCCGGTTTTGTTTTCATCATGTATTTTTAGTTCATTCAACAATTGAACTGATATCATTTTTTCCTGTTTTTTAAAAATTAATTTTTATTGGAGTACAGTTGCTTTACAATATTGTGTTTCTGCTGTACAGCAAAGTGAATCAGTTATATGTATACACATATCCCCCCTTGTTTGGATTTCCTGTCCATTTAGGTCACCACAGAGCACTGAGTCGAGTTCCCCACGCTGTACAGTAGGTTCTCACTAGTTATCTAAATTTTATACATAGTATCAATAATGTCTGCATATCAATTCAGTCTTCCAGTGCATCCCATCCACCCCCACTCAACAAATACTGATGGAACACCTATCAGATCCTGGGCACTGTTTCAGGCACTGGGGAAACAGTTATGAACTTGACAGGGTCTCTGTTCTCATGCAGTTTTCATTTCCGTAGTGGAGAGAAACAATAAACAAAAATGTATAAGTAAGTGACAAGTGCTGTGAAGGAAATAAAATGTGGCTGGAACACACCAGAGGAATACTTTAAATGGGGGCAATGAAGCAAGGTGTTATCCAGCAAGTGGTGCTTGAGTTGAGCCTTGAATGATGACAAGGAGCCACCCATATCATCATTTGGAGAAGAAAAAAAAATTAAGGTAGGGAAAGAGCAAGTGCAAAAGGCCCTGTGGTTCAGAGGAACTTGACCTGTTTGAGGAGCTGAAAGGGAAAGCCCATTGGCTGGAGCTGGAGGGACATGAAATTGAGGATATTGGCTGTGGGCTGATCTTGTGGGGTCTACAGGGGTACGAGAAAAGTTTGAATTTGATTCTTGTGTGATGGGCAGCCACTGGAGGGCTTCAGTAGGGATGTCATGTTCTGTAGTTGATGCTTGATGACGTTCGGTGTGGTTGCTTTAGAGAGAACAGAGTTTAGGGCGGCAGACAAAGGAGACTGTAGGACCAGCCCGTCTGGAATTTACTGCAGTCTTCCAGGCAGTGTGAGACCATTAGCTTGGGCTGAGGTCGCAGCAGTGGACTTGGGAGAAGGGATGGGAGTTGGAATGTCTTTGAACTTGCTTCATTTACCTCTGAAACATTTGGGTTGAACACACTCTGGTCATTTAGTTGGTAAAGATATCAGTCCTCAAATTGAAGATGATCAATTTCTTCAGTTCGTGAATGTTTGCACATTTCCCTGATGAGTTGAGGAGGTGATGGAGGTCTTTCCCATGCCCCACTCCAGCTGCCCCGTCAAAGGCTCCAGCATCCATTTTCAGCCACAGGAGGGCTTGCTCCAACATGGAGACTCACAGAGTAATTAGAACTTCACTGACTGAAGAATTCCACATGCTAGGCCCTTGTGCAAACTGACTTCTGCCCCCGTGGTGTGGCTGTGGGGCATCCATAAATATTTCCCCTCTGCTTCAAGGAAGAGAAGAGAAAGGGCCACAAAGTTCCCAGGGCAAAGGAGGGAAGCAGACTCTTTGCTGCAGCTTGAACCAGTGCTTCCTGTTCACACAGAAACACAGTGTCCCTTCCTGGCCCAGGACTGAGTCTAGAGTGAGAATGTCCGGGTAAAGTCCCTGTTCTGCTGCGCCACTCTGAACCACTTGCTTAGCTTCCCTCTGCCTTGGTTATCTCATCGGTAAAGTGGGAGTATAATAAAATCAGCTTCATTGGATTTAACACATTCACACTTGTGAAGCACTGTTTCAGAGTAAAAGGAAATGCTTGCTCTATAAAGGTGTTAGCTAAATTAAAAACAAGTCAGATACTGCCATTATCTTTAAGACCCTCAGGATATAGAAGGAGCCTATTAAAAATGCAAGGTGATTTTTCTTCCTTAATGTAAGTGTCACCATATTTATTATGGAAAAAAATGTGAGATTTGGTATCAAATGAGATTGATTGAATCCCCAAACCCTGCCATTTACAGAGTATGTGACCTTGGGTAAGTAACTTTACTTCGTCAGGGCATTATTTCCTTCACTGGAAAAAGAGAAAGGATTGTTAGAGAGGTGTTCCGATAAATGGCTGATGACAAGCTCTTGGCTAATCAAGAGCTTCTATTTGTAGTTGGCTGATTACTTTGGAGTAAATGCACCCCGTGCAGTGGGCCTGAAGCTGTCTGTGTGATGGCACGAAGAGCAGAGGTGGTAGGAAATGTACACGGTCTGCTCTTGGGCCGGCATGCCTGCTCCTGCTTCTGAATGAAGGCACTGCCTGCCATTTACTGACCGCTTAACATGCACGGGCCTCCCTGGTGGCTCAGATGGTAAAGAATCTGCCTGTCGTGTGGGAGAACTGGGTTTGAGCCTTGGGTCAGGAACAACCCCTGGAGAAGGAAGTGGCAATCTACTCCAGTATTCTTGCCTCGAGAATCCGTGTGGACAAAGGAGCCTGGCAGGCTGCAGTCCATGGAGTCGCAAAGACTTGGACGTGACCGAGTGACTGACATGCGTGCAGATCAAAGCTGATATGAAGTGAAAGAGAATACTTCACTTAATCTTCAAAGCAGCTTCATGATGAAGGCATCACTGTGATCTTTGTTTTACAATAGATTCCATCAAGGCATAGATGGGTAACTTGCTCAAGGTTATACCCCTGGTAAGGATGCAAATTGCTCAGTTTAGTGCCTGGCCCCTGGGAAACACTCAAGAAGATATACACATTGATATTAATTGCTTCTGCGACTGAGGGAGAAATACTTACTAGTCATTCCTATAATGTCCCATTGGTTTTCATAAAATGACCCCCGATTGTCATACTTCTAAAGGAACTGTAAGCTCATTCTTTCCATTGGCAATGAGCGTATGAGGTACAAAGAACTACCCTCTTAATTATTTCTTAATAGACAAAAGCTGAAGACTTGACTTTGCTGTATACTTGGTAGAAGGATTAGGGATGGAGAGAAGATGTGGATGTTTATTGAGTACCTACTAAGTGCTTGGTGCTTCTCATGCATTAAATTGTCCTAGAGAGAATTATCCTTGCCCTGCTTCCCATCCAACAGATGACGATACTAAGGCTCAGAGAAATGCAGTGACCTGCCCAGTTTTACATCATGATAAGTGTCTGTCCTGGGATTTGAACTCAGGAACATGAGCAAAACTTGGTTCTCTTTGCTGTACCATGCCGCTCATGCTTGGGCTCCCCTGTTGTGTGAACTTCAACGAGACTGTTTAATAGAAGTCAAGTTGGAACCCTGTGAAATAAATAGAGCCTTGCCAGTTTCAGAGCATCTTTTGGCAGCTGGCTCAGCCCTTCTCCCTCTGACCACCGTTAGTAAGAGCAGTGGCTCAGCTAATGTCACCGCCGGTGGCTAGAAAAACACAGGGGCCCCGCTGTGGGCCTCTGATAGTGTTTACATGAAACCATTCCATCCATGCCCCTGTGGTGCCCCGAGCTTTGGCCGCTTGTTGAGGGAAAATATCAGCGAGTGTTCCATTTCTGGTTACCATCTGTACCCATTCCAAAAACGAGCGCTCCATTTTAGCTCATGACCAAGTCAGCTTCGAGACTGCAGATCCATAGCCCTACTTGTCATGACTCACATTCGTCTGTTTGCTTTAGGTCCAGAGCCAGTGTCCAGAGCAGTCCTGAATTTAAGTTCTTATCTTCACGGCCAGAGGGCTGAGTGGATGAGATTACATAAGAAGTACCATCGGAAACATGGACGAAAATACTACTGCTGTAGTATCTGGGATTTTCTGACCCAACAAATTGAATGGGAAGGGTTATCTTTTTCCTGCTTAAGAAGGGTTGCAAGCCCATGTACTTTCCAAGCATGACAGGGAACCCTAGAATGTCCAAATGGAAAGGGTCTCCATTTCCCATATTCAATCATTCCATCACTCATCAGATGTTATTTGAGCATCTTCTGTGTTTCAGAAACTGTTGGGTGTCCAGATTAAAAGGTGAATGTGACATGATGCTCATTAATATGAAGCTTCTGGTCTAGATGGGGAGGAAGCTTCAGAAAACAGTTCTATAAATACATCTAAAATTGCCACTGTGAAAAAAAAAATTGAAAGCACTTAATAAAGGCTCTTCACTCAAACTATGGCGACCCTGGGAGGCTTCCCCAAGGAACTGATCTTTGAACATGGAAGATGGAAAATGATGGCTGAAATGGAGGGAAAACTCCAGGTAAGGGAATAGCATATGCAAATTCTAAAGGTTGAAGACAGCATGCTTGTCCAAAAGTAGAAAGAAGGGCAGAGTGGCTGGACCATTGAGATTAAGTGGGAAAGAGGGATAAGTTGAGACTGGGGAGCCAGGTGGGGAGGGACTTGTCTCTAGGTTAAGGATATCACTCATCTCCCGAGAACCAGGGGAGGCATTGGAGGTTTCCAAGCCCCATGGTGATGTGATGGACACTGTCCTTTCAGCGGAGCACCTGTGGACAGTAGTTGGAGGGAGGAATAGGTGGGTGCAGTGTAGGGATGGAGAGTTCAGATACATCTTTTCAGGGGATGAGAGAGAGAACACGGGGAGAGAATGATGGTGGCCTGACCTGAGACGGTGGTGTTAGATGAAGGGGGAAATGAAGACATTCCATTCCCAGGAAATTCAGGGAGCAGGTGGACAGAACTCGAATTTTTTTTTTTAGGAAGGAGGGCAAGGGGAAGAGGTACCAGAGATAAATTCCAGATTTATAGTTTATGCGGATAGATGGATGTTAATCTCCTTTACCAGTGTGGGAACATGTAAACTTTTTTCCAGGTACGTGGAGTTCATTAGTCAGTTTAGGCTGAGGTGTGTGAAGGTAACAAACGACCCCAGCATCGCAGTGGCTTGCAAAAATGGAGGTGTGTTTCTCGCTTATTCTCTTTGGCCACAGTGGTCAGCTGCATTTCCGTTGCATGTCCTCTTTGGGACCCAGGGTGGTAGGACAGAGGCTGTTCACAGGACCGAGGGAAAAGAAGGCAAAACCAGTGTTCTTAAAGCTTTGGAGATGACACACGCCATGTCTTAGTTTTCAGACGGCAAAGCAGGTCACAGAGCCATGCTTGAGCATATAATCCTCCTACAGGCAGGGGTAGATGACACATGTTTGAACAGTATAAAAATCTTCAGAAGGAAAATTAACATTTCAACTTCATCATCTGTAAAACCTGCATGATGACGGTATTTACTTCATAGGATTCTTGTGATGACTGAATGAATGCAGGTAGAGTGCTTAGAGAGGGCACGCAGCATACCCCATGTCTCAGACAGGAGAAAGAATCTGTGGAGTCCTGTTTTTATATAGACCCACCCCACCTATCTCCCAGCTATGTGGGAAAAGTTCACTTCCACCTGAGAAACACATACTGAGCACACACTACGTGCAGAGCTGAGATTTGGATTCCTTCTGGAAGGAATCTGTGGGATAATAGGGCAAAAGCATGTGCCGACAAATGTAAAACCCAGGGATCGTGCAGCAGTGCTAAGTCAGAGCGGTCAGCTCCGGGACTTCCATTTCTTCTTTGGTTGAGGAAACACGTCTGAAATTCCCAGGGTGTCTCAGAGATGGTGGTTCTTGACCTAGGTCTTGAAGCCTTGAATAGTTCGTCAAATGGGCAGTGTGGAAAGGGCGTGGTGGAAAGAGGGGATGGTACATGCACTCACGAGCCGGAGCTGCCTCGTGTGTTTGTAAACTCTGCACGGTGAGTGAGGAGCGTCCATACCTGTCACTCCCTGGCCTGGGCTTCACCACAAGTGCCCGGGTGTCAGGGTGTATCTGATGATCTGACTTCAACCTTTCAGTTAGCCGCCTGGCTCTTTGTTCAGTGACTATTTGAGCTGAGGGTGGGGTGAGGAGAGGGAGTTAACTTCGGTTGGAGAAAAGGTTATTTTTTTTTTTTTTTCAGTATTTATTTGGCTGCACCAGGTCTTAGCGGCGGCATGTGAGATCTAGCTCCCTGACTGGGGATTGAACCCAGGCCCCCTGCATTGGGAACATGGAATCTTAGGCACTGGACCACCAGGGAAGTCCTTGGAGAATAGTTTTGGCATCAAGACGGGAAAGAGACAGTTGGTGGTTGTCATAGGGAAAGGAATTTTGAGAAAATATTTTTTAAGGGACATTTGGTGAAATGATGCATGGTCTTAATCCCCCTTTTTGGCCTTCTCTCCACAGACCTTCAGTACAATTCTGCTTTCTGGTCTGACTGGTACAGGTGGTGGATTTGTGTGTCTATGTATATGTGCATATGTGTGCATAAGCACATGTGTGTTTGAGAGAAGGTGAGGATATGTTGACCTTGACTGTATTGCCATCGTAAGCTGTCTGTGAAAGTCCAGGTTACATTTGGGTCCCAGATAAACAGCTTGGTATTGTTAGCATGTAAAGTAAAATAGAGGCACTGATAGGCTATGAAAATGCAGAAGCAGGCAGGGTCAGTTGTAAATGGTCTTGAGTATCAAGCTAATACCTTGGACTCTAGCACTCAGAAGTGAAGCCTAGTTACAGGTGCACAGGATTCATGTTGTCTGGGGGACTAGAGAAAGACTACAATCGCTTGGTGAAGATATGTCCTCGTATGCCCTCAAGAGAGTCTGCCAAGACTGGTGTGATTGTGGAGTGAGAGAAAAAAGCGGAGAATTCAGTTCAGTTTCAAGATAAACAGTATTTTTTTTTAAAGCCAAACCTACCATATCTCTATGTAGTGTTGCCATGGAAAGAGCTATTTTCATCGAATGTGAGAGCAGGAAGCCGCATAAAACATAGAGAAATGGCTAGAATGCAGGCTTGAAATATCCCTGGGCTGCCCTAACTTAGTAGCATTTTTAGAGAGGGCAGTTTCTTCATGTTTATATGACAGGAATGAGAAAAATGAAAGGTCTCAATGACCTATTCCTTCCATTTTCCCACTGAATGAGAAAACATGCCTAAAATTCATGGAACAGATATTCCAAATAAATGACGACTTGCTGAATGAAGAATGGTTTCCAGATGGCATGTCTGGGGGATCACATGTCCATCACCACCTCCCCCTCCCAACACCAGTACCATCTTGGAACAATGTAGCGAATCTTGTTGCTTCCCTGTTAAACGTCTGCATCGAAGCTGTCCAGGCAGTGGCAGTTGACTTTTTAAGGGGCATATTATGCTCCAGTGAAATCTGGAAGGCCATAGTGAGGACATACAGATCTTTCCAAGAAAAATATGTTTTAAAAAAGAAGCATATTCATAATGTTGGATGAAAGGAAAGCGGAGTCAGAACTTGGAATGAGATTCTGGAGCCACTTTAGGGGTCTGAAAAAATGATCGGTGCCCCATTGAGTGGTGCAGTTAGGGACCAGGACAGGAATTTTCGGAGTCTGGGGGACTCTGGGAATTGAAGGCTCCTGTCAAACACACCAGAAACCAGGGAAGCAAATCATATTTTGTTAGCATGTCTGGCTTCTCTGTGACCCTGTGGTCAGGATCTTAAAGTTGACAGAGCCCTTGAGGCTAGACAAGGGAAGGATTTGTAATTTGAGGCAGCATAAGACTAGGACATTAGGTCTTGTGTTTTCTGGACACTTTTAGCAGGGGGGAGGGGTAACAGACCTCTGCTTGAGAAGTGAGTGTGAAGATGCATCCATTTCAGAGAGAGATGAGGCCCAGATAACAACCAACCCAATGTCGTTTCCTGTTCCTTCTGTGTGATCACCCTGATAAGCAGGGGTTAGGAGGTCAGAGTGCACACACTAGACTTTTCACTGAAAACAGTTCTTTCTGGTGTGAGAATGTGGGGCAAGATTACTTTTTTATGGCTGGCAGCCTTTCTTCTTAGTGTTTTGCTCAAGGCACGAATCATATGGGTTTGCCTTCTCTGGAGAGCTGAATATCAAGGAGTACAGAAGCCCCTCGAATGCCCAGGTCAGGTTGGAATGGCAACCAATTTAATTTGCAGAATGCAGAACATTTACTGAGCACCTACTGTGTTTGAGGCAAAATGCAAGCCTTTAGAAAACAAAGAGAAACTGCATATTTTTCTCCCCTTGAGGAATTCACACACATCCACAGATCTGTGTGATTAATGCTGGAATCCCAAAGGAGCTGAGTGAGATGCTGGGGCTGGACCTTTCATTTTCTATGTGCTTGACCCCATGTAACCGTCCCAGGAATTCTGTTAGTTGATGCTATTCTGACCATTGCTGTTCAGATGAAGAAACTGCGGCCCAGAGAAGTGAACCGTTTTCCAGAGCACCCATAGCTGTAAGGTGGGGAGCCAAGATTCATGAGATTGTCTAGGGATGTGGAGGCAGAGGAGCAAGGAGTCAGCCATGGTCCCTGTCTGGGCAAAATGTCTAAGGGATGCCAGTGGTAATCGATTCATCTTTCACCAGTGCCAGTTGCTGGTGGAGGCACTGGCTACATAATGACGACCAGAACTGGAGAGTACTCTGTCGTATGGGGCATCCTCAAGCCAGGACATAAAGAAGTCTATGAATGTGCCAGTAGACCACAGACACATCAGCTACCGAGATGCTGAGAATTCACATCACATCGGGAAATTGGCTCTGTGGTCAGGCCTCTGTGATGAACATTTAGGTGGAGGTCTGAAGACCAGGGGCTTCCCTGGTGGCTCAGGGGTAAAGAAACTTCCTGCCAATGCAGGAGATATGGGTTCGATCCCTGGGTCAGGAAGATCCCCTGGAGGTGGAAATGACAACCCACTCCAGTATTCTTGCCTGGGAAATCCCGTGGACAGAGGAGCCTGGCTCGTTACAGTCCATGGGGTCACAAAGAACTGGACACGACTTACCGAATAAACAACAACTGAAGACCAGTTACAAGCCAGCTGCACAGAGATCATGGGGAGGGGCACCTGGAGCGGGGGAGCAGTCAGTAAGGGCAAAGGTCCCTCGGTGGGAAAATTGGGTCAAAGAATCCGTCCCCGCCAAAGCTACGTCGCAGTGTGTGCTTGCTTTGTCATGGGCCACATGATGCTGTTTGATGCCCAGTAGAGGCTCATGCAGGATGGCTCCAATTTGGAAATTCTTCTGAAATTAGTGCATTGATTGTCGGTTCTGAGTTGCATAAAACCTACTCATGTGTGTGATGTGTTCAGTCATGTGTTTCATCCAACTCCATCTCTAAGCAGACAGCCAGCTCAGATGATTCCTTAGGCCGTGTGCTGTCTAAACGTGCCTGCTGGGTTGGTTCTGCCCCAGCCCTGTCCCTACTCTTCCCCTCCGAACAAATCTTCCAGTGATTAAATTGCCACATTTTAACTACATGGCATCAATTACGCACCCCCCCCCCCCCCACTGTTTTCACTGTGGCCATGAAAAGCAAACTTGCATTAATAATCTCCCAAGTGTTCCTGTTCTAAACCTAGGCTAAATGAGGTTTCTACCACTGAGATCATTTGAAGACTGCCAGTTTCCGTTAATTAAACATGAACTTCTTTTCCCAACCAGCTACCCTGCTCTTGGTTTGGAATGATTCTTGAAAGTCGTTTTTGTTGTTCAGCCTGGAGAGGAGAAACTATTGAAATGCACAGACTGGTTGCTTGGTTCCTACCTGCCAGGGAAAAAATTAGGTGGAAGCTGTGAGGAACGTTGGAAAATGCCGAAGGGAGGCAGTCACGTGACCCAGACCTGGTGGATATGTGACTGGAACTGACCCGTCAGCCTCCCTCTGGACAAAGAAGTTGGATCGGGATGGTACCTGGTCTGAGGCAGGCCACTGAGCATCAGATGATCAGGCACTTGGGCTGGAAAATTGGGGAAGACGGTGTCCTTACTCCTGGGGTTGTTGAACTGGGAGCACTTGGGCCTGCAGCCTTTGACCATCCCATGAAAAGCAGAGTCCAGAGATGAACTGAGACAGGTTCCTGAAAATATTATTTGAATACCTGGATACAATACAGCCATGTCTCAAAGCCAGTACAATGTCAGACTTCTCAAAAATGGGAACCAGTAAAATATACTTAATCTTCTCCGAGACTATTTTAAATGGGTGCCTATTGCTTCAGACTCAAAGGGCTATGTTGAAGACATGGCCACAGCGGCTCTGCTGCTTCACCTTTGGTATCCGTCTTGATTTGCTTGTTCTTTTTCCTCACTCAGGAAACACTTATGGAGCTCTTGCTGTATGCCCGGGGAATGACCACTGCAGCAGACCATTGACCGATATCTGCTCCTTTCCTGCCCCCGCCTTTCCTGGCTGGCAGAGTCCCTAATAACTCACCCCTGCCCTTTTCCATAGAGCTGTCCACCCGGCACAGTGATACTTTCTTCATTCCCCATAATGGATCTGGCCCAAGCAATTCTCTTTTTAAAAAGAAAAAAATTTTTATTTTTGCCTAATTGTAAGGGTCTTGGGACCAATTTCTGGCCAATGAAATATGAAGGGAAATCATCATGGAGGGGGCTGCTTTGAACAGTAACAGTAGGGCAGGAAGAGTCCCTTTCTTGCGATGAATCGTATTTCCATGTGAGACAGTGAGAGGTAAAGTGAGACCATGGCAGAGCAAAAGGTCGGTTGTGAAAATGTGGCCCAGGGTGCCGTCACTGAGCTACTGGACTGACTCTGGGTCCTCTGCACTTCCTGATGGGGGAATAATGAGTGGCCTTATTGTTGAAGATGTTGGCTTGTGTCTTCTGTTGCTCACAATCAAAAGGATTTCTAATAGATACAGATGCTCATACACAGCGATGCATGAATTGACAGCAGTGTTCCTCCTAGAGAGGTAATCTGATCCAAGCAGATGGTCCCATGGAGAGTGAGGGCACTGTGTTCTTTCTTTTTAAAATTTTTCTTTGTTGAAATATAATTGATTTACAATGTTGTTAGTTTCAGGTGCACAGCAAACTGATTCAGTTTTATACACACACACACACACATATATATGTGTATCTATTCTTTTTTCAATTCCTTTCTATCATGGGTTATTGCAGGGCATTGAGTATAGTTCCCAGTTTTATACATTAGGTCCTTATTGGTTATCTATTCTAGATACATAGTTGTGTGTATATTTTAATCCCAAACTCCCAATTTATCCCTGCCCCACTTTCTCCTTTGGTAAACATAAGTTTGTTCTCTATGTCTGTGAGTATATTCCTGTTTTGTAAATAATTTCACTTGTATCATTCTTTTTGTTGACTCCACATATAAGTGATATCATGATATTTGTCTTTATCTAGCTTACTTCACATAGAATGATAATCTCTAGGTCCATCCACATTGCTGCAAATGGCATTATTTCATTCTTTTTAATGGCTGAGTAATATTTCAGTGTGTGTGTGTGTGTGTGTGTGTACATGCAGACACCCCACATCTTCTTTATTTGTTCATCTGTCGACAGACACTTAGGTTGCTTCTAAGTCTTGGCTGTTGCATATAGTGCTGCTATGAACATAGGGGTGCATCTGCCTTTTTGATTTATAGTTTTCTCCAGATGTTTGATCTGGAGTAGGATTGCTAGATCATATGGTACTCTTGTTTTTAGTTTTTTAAGGAGCTTCCCTACTGTTCTCCACAGTGGCTGTACCAATTTACATCCCTACCAACTATTTAGGTGTCTTCAGCATTTATTATTTGTAGACTTTCTGATGATGGCTATTCTGACTGCTGTGTAGTGATGGAGAAGGAAATTGCCACCCTCTCCAGTATTCTTGCCTGGAATTCCATGGGCAGAGGAGCCTGCTGGGCTACAGTCCATGGAATTGCAGAGTCGGCCATGACCGAGTGACTGAGCACATTCTGACTGCTGTGAAGTGACACCTCATTGTAGTTTTGACTTCATTTCTCTAGTTATCAGTGAGGTTGATTATCTTTTTATGTGCCTGTTGGCCACCTGTGTCTTTGGAGAAATGTCTGTTTAGATCTTCTGGAGGGCACCATGTTCCGTGTCTGTTTTTTCATTATGTGAGCTTGGACACCTGGGAGACCCAGGGGACTGACTTCCTGATGATGACCAGATTCACTTAAGATCCATTAGGTATTAAAAAGAATTGGAGAGTCAGTTTATTAATGTACATTTGAAACTTAACTCCCGTCTGAACATTCTCTCCCTATAGACAAATCTTCATTAGAAGCCAGTGATAACTGGAGAGGAGCTGACTGAGCTTGGGGGTGGAGCCACAACCAGGAGGCTTAGTTCTCCATTGCATGACTGTGATGATCCTTGTCACCCAACCGCCAAGACTGAGGCCTCTGTTGCCACCGTCTGTCCAACCTGGTCTTGCAGCTCCCCATTCTTGCTTCCCCCTCTGTTTCCTCCAGACATGCCACTGTTTCTGTATAGGACAGTTTGCATAGCCAGCTTCACTCACCTGGCAGGCTTCTGTTTGTCCTTCAGATAGCAGCTTGCTGTCACCTCCTCCAAAAAGCCTTCCTTGACTATATTCTCCCTCCTTCTAGTCCTGCTGTCACCTCCTCCAAGAAGCCTTCCTTGACTATATTCTCCCTCCTTCTAGTCCATATCAGTCTCTTCCCAGATTGCTATAGTTCCTTTGTGTTAACCTAAATGTTTCCTTTCTCCTGTTCAGTTGTAATTGTCTATTGATTTGCTGTCTGCTGCTCAAGTGTGAGCTCCTGAGAAGGCAGGGACCGTGTTAGTCTTGGTTCCCATTGTATCCCCATTTCCTTTGGCTTTGCTTGGCACTCCAGGTGGTCAGTACATGTCTGTTGAATAAACAGTGAATGAGTGAATAATTGTGAGGATATTTGCAGAGCCAGTCCCATCCCCTTCTTACTTGGTGGGTACTGGCAGTGGCCTCTCATGACTGTTTTTTGATGGATTAGTCCTTCTGTAGTTACTTAAATTCCCTTAGCTGGTTGATTTCAGTCACTCTGGGAGTCCTGCTTTGGATTCAAACCTGTGTTTTAAGAGCTCTCCTCTGTCATTTACTTGTGATCTTGGGAGATGTTCTTAATGCTCAAGAACTATAGTTTCACATCTGTAAAATGGGGCTGATGGCAATACTCTGTCTTATGAAAATTAAATGGAAAAAATGCCTATGAAATGCTTTCCACAGCATCTAAAATACACTAGATGCTCAATTTACATTCTCAGTCATTATTATGAAGCTTGGTAGCCCTCCTTTGAACTCGGGCTGGAAAGGGAGTGTTTCTCCTACGATTATTGACCACTGACAATCTCTGCCCTTCATAACAGAGGAAGACAGAACTAAGGACTTCCACCTAGCATTTCCAATGATTGCGTTTGTCCATAAATGTTTAAAAAAAAACACAAAACACAGTGTAAGAATGTTTGAGTTCAGCCCAAGAATGTATGTTATGTTCTTTAAAAAGGAAATGTCAACAGAGTGTTGGGTGACAACCAGTCTCACGCAGATCCTTCCAACAGCTCGAAGAGGGCATTCCATGGAAAATAGTTCTAGAGGGCCTTCTCCGAGGGAAGTTAGTTCTAAGTCAGAGGACAAAGGGTCAGATCGTGAGATGGAGTGAGACTTCTGGAATGAGCCTCCGTAACAGCCGAAAGGACCTAGCCACTCCCTCTGGAGTACCGTGTGGAGGCAGCCTGGCCTGGCAGGGGCACTTCAGTGGTGAGAGACACATGGACTGCATGGTCCAAACTCTGCCACCTCCTTGCACAGGCTGACATCTCCAAGTCTCAGTTTTCCCATCTGTAAAATGGGCATAAGCACAGGTAGATACCTAATGAGAGATGTTGGGAGTGGAGCAGTGTCAGAGCCCTTTCTTGTTCCTCTGCTGCCTCCCTTGCTCTGGAGCCAGACCAAGGAGGTGCCAAGAGTGTCAGGGTGTCAGGGCGAGTGGCATTTGGGACTCCGAGTCTGGCCCTGTGTGACGGTGGACACAAGGAGGAGAAGTAGCACTTGGCGGTTGTTGTGGCCAAGCCTCGGGTCACAAAAGAAGAAACTGAAGCCCAGGGAGGTGAATACTTAAGACTAGTAATGAGAGCACTGACTCTGGAGCCAGCCTGCCTGGGCTTGCGTCCTGGCCGTGGGCTTTCTCCATACCTCCATTTCCTCATCCGTGACTATGCCCCTAATTCACTGGACCGTGATGAGCGCTAAGTGTGTGAGCATGTGTGGAGCACATGAGCGGTGCCTGGCGCCTGGTTAGTGCCCTGTAACTGCTAGCTCCTACAGTTGTTATTTATTGGTATCATTATCTCACCGGATCTCACAGAATCTGTTCATTCTTCTTGTCTGACTTTGCCTCGCCAGCCCCGCTATTCCATCGCACACAGGATGGGGTTTTCTGGTAGCAGATGTGGAGGTGCTTACAGGTGTATGTGACCTTCCTTTGGGGCCAGCACCAGTGAGAGGATGGGCAGGGAGCAGAGGGAAAGCTGAATGGCTCTCCAGGCCCTTCAGCCCCTCATCCCCCCAGGGGTTCAGGAGGTGTTCCCTGTGATGCAGAAAGGGCCAGGCCTTTATACGCATCTTAACTCAGTCGTGGGCTGCTCCTGGAGGCTGGAGCTCCTGGGAACAGCCCTCTGCAACTGAGGCAGACTGCTCCCCATGAGCCAGGAGCTAGAGACAGCACCCTTCTCTGGAGGTGGATCTGGGGAGCACAGCTCTGGGTCTGTGGGGCCACGTGCTGGCTGTATTTACAGGTTGCTGTGGTCTGTTGATCACTCCACACAGGGCTTCTCTTGAGTTCCTCCAAGAAAGACTGCAGAGCAGAGAATGCTGCCGCTGGAAGAGGCCCTGCAGCCTCTGGTCAGGCCCTCCCCTCCTTTATTTTCTGATGAGGACTCTCCAGTGAGGGGATGGGACTTGCCTAAACCAAACCCCTGAGCTGGGATTAGAAGCCAGTGGAACCGGAGACCTGCATTTAAAATTTTAATTTCAAATGATACAAATTTAATATATTCACGTGGCAAGTGGCTGCTGTATTCAGACAGTGCGGTAGCCTTAGCAGAAGGCATCCTGTTAATCTCCCCGAGAGCCCGTCATGTCATCGCTGGACAGGCTGCAGAGAACGCAGAGACAGGAAAGTTCTGTGACCCCTTGTCCCCTCCCACACCGAGACCAGTGTTCTGCCCCTCTTCTCAGTCTTTCTTGGTATCCTTTGATTTCAGTCTACTCAAACGACTTTGTTTGCAAAGACTGTGAAGATTGCTTACTCTCCTTCCCTCATCTCTGCTGTTTATTACAAATACGTAATTTGCTTACCTGCAGACTGGCAATCTCTTACATTCCATTTGCAAGGCATCACCTTGCCCCTCAGGTGCCCTGATTTACACCAGGAACTCTAAATTCAGCTCCCCAGGGGTCCACCCTTGGGTTTCTCCCGGGCCGCCCTCCGTCTCACCTCTGTGATTAAGCACCGTCATTCGCCCTCTGTGCGGCCTTCTCTTCAGGCCTGGATGCGCTTAGCTGCCTCTCCCAGCGTCCACAGGGATGCTGTGTGGTGCCTCGCGGCTGCGATGACTTTGCTGTGTGTTCCAGTAATGATCAGAAAGCGGCAGTGACCTGCTGTTCATTATTAGAAAGCGTCTTGGAGCCTTAAGGCCCTGGTTCTGCTTGTGAAGATGAGGATGTGGTTCTAGGTAACAGATGGCCTGCAGCCCACCCATCAGAATCCCACTGGGGCTGGGTCGGTTTCTGGGCACTGCTTCTTAGCTGATTTAGATTCTGAGAACTTTTCTTCTTGCCTTCCTTTATTTTCCCTTTCTCTCTTCCTTCTTACCCTTTCTTCTTTCCACCCTCCTTTCCCCTGCCCCCTCCTTTCTTTAAACTATTATTGACTGTGGAAAGCTTATCATGTACCTTATAAATAAAGACCAGTAAGATGAAGGCCCTCATTACTTGATCAGTTGTGAGGGTCTCACTTACCTTCCTACAAGTCTCAACTTTCTAGATTCCCACTGAAAGGTGAAGTTCTTTAGTTGTAATTAATTTAAAGGAATAGCTTTCATTGCTTTGTAAATTCAAGATTCTTGACCTGGTTATTTGTAACCATAGCTGCTGCCTTTAATGAGTACTCATAAAAGATTCCACATCAGAACGAACACTTCTTATTTTTTTCCTTTTAATCCTCAAGTCCACCCTGTGAATAGGTACTAACATTGTGCCCATTTTACAGATGGAAAGGGAGAGGTTGAGGAAATGACTCGTCTCAAGCCACACAGTGGGAGAATCAGAGTTTGAACCCAGGTTTGACTGCTGAGCTCACGCACTTGACCCCTGGCCACCCAGTTACCTGTCATGTAGTGACACGTAGTGACACGTAGTGAAGGTAACCTGGGCAGGAGGGCTTCCGTGGTGGAGGAGGTGTGTTTGGTGGATTGGTGTTGTTTTTGACTGTCCAGCAGTCTTTCTCAGCCTTTCTTTTGGTAACATATCTTGTCTTTAGGCCAAGCTTTCTGAAAGCAAACCCTGAGAGGGGATTTGGGTACAAATTGAGAGGGCTCCCCTGGTGGTTCAGCAGTAAAGAATCTGCCTTCAATGCAGAAGACAGGTTTGATCCCTGGATTGGGAAGATCCCCTAGAAGAGGGCAGGGCAACCCACTCCAGTATTCTTGCCTGGAGAATCCCGTGGAGAGAGGAGCCTGGAGGCTACGTAGTCCATAGGGCTGCAAAGCATCAGACATGACTGAAGCAACTGAGCATGTACACACGAGTTGTTCAGAAACCGTTCCCCGGAGACCCTGAGAGAAAGTGGGGAACTAGAAAGTGCCAAGGAAGCTAGGTCTCATCCTCAGCCAGATCCTGTGGGCGCTCCAAACTGTGAATTTCAAGTCTCTTTCTCATGTGAGGCAAGAGAGCTGGATTTCCCACCCCAGCTCAGGGCTGTCCTGGGGGGCGGACATTCTCAGGCCCTGTCACTCTCTGAGCCTGTAAGTGGCTCCCACAGCTCGAGGACCATCCTTTGAAGAAAGTGGGAGGTAGAAATAGTAAGCTGGGTGAGGGGGAAAGAGAAATGGCCAAAGGGACTCAAGAAATCTAGGCAGAGCAGACAATGGACATGTCCTCTACACCCTCAACTCTCCATTAGGGAAATGTTCCTTCTGCATTCCTGTTGCACCAGTGAATCAAGACTGGAGTAGTAGTGTCTCAGCTTGGCACTACCGATATTTGGGAAGGAAGGGTCTTTGCTGTAGGGGCTGTCCTCCTTATAGGACATTAATCAGTTCCCTAGTTGTGAGAGCCCATGGATCCCTGGGATGTGTCCAGATAGTGCCAGATGTCTCTGGGAGGAAGGGGAGAAAACTGTCCCACGTTGAGAACCGTTGGTCAAGATGACTTGCTTTCCCTGGCTGAGGGATGGACATTGGATCCATCCCTTTCAGGAGTTTCAGTCTTGCTGAGTGAAGCAAAGCATACATGTTTGGCATTGATTAATCAAGAATGCGGTGTCATGAAGAGACTGTTCCAGGCCCCTTTCTTGCTCCCTAGATGCTCAAGATGCCCTGACTTTTGGCTTTTTGAGGACTCTTTTTTTTTTTTTTCCTCCCAGTTTTTCTCCTATTCTATGAGTTATCCCACATGCTTCAGTATATTTCTTCTCTGCTTAAGTTAACCTGAATCAACTTCTGTTGCCTCTGATGAAAGACTCTGAATGATTAATCTATTAAATTTTATGGCGTGGTAACTTAAACCAAGAACTCGAAAGTATCTGAAGACCCAGAATGGAGTGGAAAACTCAGCTAGACTGAGTTCACATCACCTTTTTTCTAAATCTCCACTTTCTCCCTCTTTCCTACCCTCACACACACTGTTGACAATTTTCCTGTCATTCCAGGTTTGTTAAATAAAAGAGCCAACAATCACCCTGAAGAAAGCCTCTTTATTGTTACTTCACCATTCGTTGGCTACAGAACAATCTATTGCTTCAGGAGACATCATCTTCCTAGGAGACATAGATCTGGATTTTTTTCCAGGATTTATCTTTTCCAGATCTCACATATAGTTCTTTCCCTGCAAAAAGAGGAGCTGTTCTTTGCTTTTTGTTTTTGATTTGGAGACTATTCTTTCTGTATTACTGGAAAGTTTCCTAAGGTGCTGGAATATTTCCACTCACAGAGGTGTATAGTATAGATTGTTCTTGACGTTTGAGTGTAGCTCTTTGGGGATTGGGTCTGTGACTGAAGGCTCCCAGTTTGCCATCTTCTCTTAAATGCTGGCATGTACCTTTCTGTCTTTGCATGAGGCTGGACTACTGCAAAATATTAGGGAATAGCATTAATGATAGACTGGCAATTTTTAGAAGAACTTATCAAATTCTTGTGTTTAAATCATTGAGAGATTTTGATCATTTGGAAATGTTCTTTGGGAACTTGCCACTAGGGAAAAACGTTTTCTTTATGTTTTTGTGAAGAATCACTTGTCCAGATCCTAAGAATTAGTGTAGTGTTTCCCCTTTTCTTCTGCCTGCCAGAAAGCTCACAGTGAAATTTGATGCTGCTCATAGATTCTGTGTTATCTATGCCACCGTGTTTCATTTCCTTTCTCCCCATTTCCTTTGTCTGTATTTATTTCGTTAGACTTGTTATACTCTTTGCTGTGCTGCTGCTGCTGCTAAGTCGCTTCAGTCGTGTCCGACTCTGTGTGACCCCATAGACGGCAGCCCACCAGGCTCCCCCATCCCTGGGATTCTCCAGGCAAGAACACTGGAGTGGGTTGCCATTTCCTTCGCCAATGCATGAAACTGAAAAGTGAAAGTGAAGTCGCTCAGTGGTGTCCGACTCTTAGCGACCCCATGGACTGCAGCCCACCAGGCTCCTCGGTCCATGGGATTTTCCAGGCAAGAGTACTGGAGTGGGGTGCCATTGCCTTCTCTGCTTTGCTGTAGGCTTTCCTAAAACTTTTAAGAAGTAGGATATGAATAAAAAATAGTTTACAGCCAACTGTTGCTCCGGGGAGACGGATGAGACTGTGCTAAGTATCTCCGTGTTGTATACTCTGATGTTGCCCTCTTGCTATTTCTCCGTTTTTGACTTCAGTGAATGGAGCAGCCCCAGACACATTCAGTACTTGGTTGGTTGTTTGATTTTTCATTGTTTTGTTCATCTTTGGTTCTTTGGATTGGAAAGGATCATGTACCAGGATGCTTATTTTATTTCAAAGTGAGGGGAAGGATGTAGGAAGGGACATTTTGTTTGGTCTGCTTAATGTTTTAAGAGCCGACATAACGAGGCAGGAGTTTCAATCGGTTGAACAGTAGGCAGCTCCACTCTGTCACCTTGCCCTCATTTGGGTTCAGCATTTGATGATACCTGTTTGGCTCTCAGGGTCGCTTACATTTGAGATGCCTGCTCTATGATTATGAACCCATTTTACCAGTTGTTAACAAATGTGTAAAAACAGAATCAGGTCCTAAATTATAAGAAATGCCCAATATTGAAGTCATTCCAGATTCCTGTTGAATGAACGCCTATTTTATGTTCTTTTTGCAAGCTCTGACCCTGGAATTTTAATGGAAAAATTTGTCCAGTGCTGAAAATCTAACTTTGAATGCATTAAATTCTGTAGATGTGTTTTATCTTTGAAAAGAGGTAGCCTTGTATGGGTGTATTTCAGTGTCCTTAATATTCCAGATATGAAATGGCATCATCTCTTTGTGTATATTTGCACGTGCGTGTTGGGTTTGGGGGAGTGAACTCAGTGTTCCCTCAGTCCCTTCCAATACTGGTGAGTTCACACACGACCTGAGAACGGCTGCTGTAATCCTCTGGGCCTCAGTTTCTCTGAGAACTTTCGACTGGCTGCATTCATGTCTGTTATCAGCTTGTGTAGTCCTGTCATCGCCTTGGAATTGAATGAAGCTTCAAAGTGGTGTGGCCTATGGAGAGAGTAGAGAGACAACCCAAAAAGTAGGACAAAATGTTTCATCTTGTATTTGATACTGATCTTCTATCAAGACTACATTAATATCTCTTAAAGTGAAGTGAAAGTCGCTCAGTCATGTCTGACTCTGCAACCCCATGGACTGTAGCCTGCCAGGCTCCTCTGTCCATGGAATTTTCCAGGCAAGAATACTGGAGGGGGTTTCCATTTCCTCCTCCAGGAGATCTCCCCGATCCAGGGATCAAACCCTGGTCTCCTGCATTGCAGGCAGATTCTTTACCCTCTGAACCACCAGGGCTCAACAAAAAGACAAGTCAGTTAAAATATGGGTAAAGGACTTGACTATTTCTCCAAAGAAGATATATAAATGGTCAGAAAGTACATGAGCACAAATGATACTCATGTCATTAGCCAATAGGGAAACACCAAATCAAACCCAGAATGAGATACAGCTCACACCCACTGGGTTGGCCACAGCAATAATGACAACAACAACAAAACCCAAGACAAGTGCTGGTGAGCAGGTAGAGAAACTGCAACTCTTCCACATTGCTGATTGGAATGGAAAACAGCACATCCTATGGAAGACAATAAGGCAGCTCCTCAGTAAGACAGAATTATCATATGACCCACTCCTACATATATACCCCAAAGAACTGACAACAGAGGTGTAAACAAAAGCTTGTATGTGTGCGTGTATCCAAGCACTAGTCACTAGTTAAAAGGTAGAGGCAACCTAAATATCTGCCAGCTGACGAATTTGATCAACAGTGTAGTCTAGCCACACAGTGGAATATTATTCAGCCATAAAAACAAATGAGAGACTGATGATGTGGCCACATGGATGGACCTCAAAAACATGTTGCTCAATGAAGGAAACCAGACTCAAAAGGCCAAATCTTATATGATTCCACTTACTTATGTATTTAATAATGTTTATTTATTTATTTGGCTGTGCTGGGTCTTAGTTGTAGCATGTAGGATTTTTTCAGTTGTGACATGTGGGTTCTAGTTCCCTGATCCCAGGGATCAAACTCTAGCCCCTTGTGTTGGGAGCATGGAGTTTTACTCACTGAATCATCAGGGAAGTTCCTTATATGATTCCATTTCTATGAAATGTCCAGAATATGTAAATCTATATATAGAGAAAGGAGATTACTGGTTGCCAGGGATTCAGAGAAGCCAGGAGTTGGAAGTGATTGAACCAAGGGTGTTAAGTTTCCTTTTTTGGTGATAAAGTTCTGGAACTAAATAGTGGTGATTGGTCCACAACATTGGGAATGTATTAAATACTCACTGATTTGTATGCTTTAAAATTACTAAAATGAAAAAAAGATTAAAATGGTAAAATGTTTTGTCCTGTGTATTCAACACACAGCTGCAAAATATCCAAAACATGAGAAACGTTTCTGGATTAAAGGAGATTTAAAAGACATCACAACCAAAAAAAAAAGACATGGCCATTTTTGTTTTAGTAGGACTTGTATGGATTCTTTATATGGAGGTACATTAAACAATATAGAATAATACCAGTTTTACACCAGTGTTACTCAAAGTGTGATCTGCAGATGGGTGATGTCTACACCGTCTGGGAGCTTGTTAGAAACAGAAATTGCCGGGTGCCTCCCAGACCTATTGCATCCGATTCTCGTGCACTCAAGAATGGCTGCTCTGATCTCTCCAGGCAGCTCTTCTGCAGGCACACTCAAAGAGCATGGCTTTAAGTTCATCAGGCCCATGGGGATCAGTTTTCATCGTGGGTCAGAGTCGTCTGGAGATCCTGCTACACATCTTCTCTCCCAAGTCTGCAGATTAAAATTCCTTAGACGTGGGTGATGCTCAGAAACCCTGTTTCTAACAGGCATCCAGGAGATTCTAATGCAGGTGGTCCAAGAACCCATGCTCAGAATAATGGTGGGAGAATTGATCTGCAAACTTTACTGGGCATGAATATCCCCTACGGAGGTTGCTGAAAATGCTGATTACTGGGCCCTGCTTCCAGGCAGTCTGGTTTTAAAAGTCTAGGATGGGGGGCCCCAGGAACCTGCATTTTAAATAATCACCTCAGTTAATTCTGGTTCAGGTGGTTAAGAAGACCACAATTTGAAAAACACTGCTCCAGACAGCTCTTTGAGGACAGATGACAGCTTTTAAATCATCTTTCTGGACTAGAGCTTTGACCTCAGTCTAGTAAAATAGGATTAACTGGGATGGTTGACAAATCCAGGACTTGAATCTGGATCATCAATTATATCAGTAAAAAATGTAGGACATGTAGCTGAGCTGTAGTTGATGTAAAAAAAAAAAAAGGAAAAAATCACTTTGTGCTTTTATTCAGTGGTAGATACTGAGGCAGCTTGAGGCTTCCTTACTAGAAGTGAGGGAGGTGGTTATCTCATACATAATAATATAGTGTGCAGACCATCCTGAGACAATGTCTAATTCTAGATGTCGCACGTTGTATGGATAATCTGCAGAGGAAAGTGAAGGCACTGTTTATTAAGCATGTCCTATATGGCAAATGTACATTTCCCTCACTTGTTAACCTATTTTATCTCAGTGAATGCTCCCAGTGGCCTTGTCATGTGTAGATTATACCCATTTTAAAGGTAAGCATAATTGTGGCTGCCAGAAAGGGGAAGGAGCTAGCCCACTGATTTCCTGCTTCTTTCCAGAATAACTTGACATCTCTTTAGCCAGTCATACCTATAGTCTGGAAAGACTCCATGCTACAAGATACTATAACTGTAGCAAATTGTAGAGATGCCCCATCTCCAGCCCCATTGAATTGGGAGATGGTCCTTTGTAGCCTGGGAACCAAGCCACACCATTTCCAAGTTCAACATTGCCTCCTGGAACTCTTCCAGCATGGCTCCGGGATGACTTACTGTTTGCTTTGTGTCTCTGGTACGTGCCTGGTGTAATATTTACCAACTAGTCGGCTCTGTGGACACAGGGGCCGTGAGACTGTCTGTGTTTGCCCCACTCGGCTTCCTGGCTGGGCCCGTGTCCATGGTAACGGCCTTTCCTGTCAGCAGCCTTGAGGAGAGGTATCAAAGAGCACACTGTTAGGCGTTGTTGTCTGGGGCCTAATGGGGTCGGAGTTTTCTCTTGGATCCTTAACAAGGAAAGTGGATTAAGTCTCGCTCCTAAGCATCCCCACTGCATTTTCCTGTGCCCTGAAAACTATCTTCTCAGCTTTGTGTTCTGCATCAGCCAGGGAGGTTAGATGATGTGACTGGGTAGTGAGTAGGGATTTCCCTCCGGAGGACTGTAATTGGATCCTGTGTCTTTCCCCAGTGCAGTGTCTGAATTTCACCTGCCATGGATTTTCTCTTCTCCTAAATAGCTCTCCCAAGTTCCCCCTGCCTCTGCTTTGTTCAGACCTAAACATGTCTGATTTAGGAAATTGTAATGGCCCCCAGAGAGCCCTCCCAAACCACAGCTTCATCCCTCCCGTCTACACCCGCCCAAGGTGTTTCTGAATCCTCAGTGTGTTGTATTGATCCTCTGCTGCAAACCTCTGGTGACCCCCTCTTGCTGCCAGAAGAGCCCTCAGGATGGCATTACGTGCCCTCATGAGATACTACCTGGACAGCTACTGTCCAGGGTAGCTGTAAGGAAAGCTGCATTTGCCATCTGGAATTTTCTACTAGCCACGTTAAAATAGCAAAAACAAGCAGGCAAAATTAATTTCAGTAATGTATATTTTATTTATTTAACTCAGTACATCCCAAATAGTATCCTTTCAACAGGGGAACGGTGTAAAAACATTAACGAGGTGTTTTGCTTTCTTTGTCTCCCCTGAGTCTTCACAGCCTGCCCTGGATTTCACACGTCAGGCACATCTGCCTTCAGACCAGCCGCATTTCAGGTCCTTGGTGGCTCGCGGCACCAAGTCTAGCCCCTGACTCCCCTCCAGTCTCCTCCTGGTCCGCCTCCCTAAGTTCCTCACATTTCCCAGGCCCCCAGGCCCTCCCAGACTGGGAACGTTTGCCATCCTGTGAACTTCGCATGCCCTTGACCCCCTGTGCCTTTGTGTCCGCCCTTCCTATTGGTCAGCATCTCGTCCTGTACCTGAACTTCTACTCAACTTGCAGATCCCACAGTGTCTGGAGTCATTCCCCTCAAGCCTCTTCTCTCGTCCCTGCTCTCTTTGTTCCCTCCACGTTGTCTGAATCTCCAATGCAGTGCTGAGTGTGTTGTCTGTGATTTCTCACTTAGAGGTCTTCATGGTGGGGACCAATCCTAAAGGGACAAGGGTGAGCCTTGGCTGCTTCTGTGGCTCCCAGGACATGTTCAAAACAGGGAACTGTAAGGTCGGAACGAGTGTGTCATTGGGGTTTTCCAGCTCCTCTTCTACATGCAGGATCCCGCTCCACCCCGCCTCTTGTTTACCCTAGACTTGGGAGAGCTCAGTGTGTGAGTGGCACAGTGTGCACCTCGCTGAGCTTTCCAGGCATCTTCCGTGATGTTTCTCTCTTTCTGTCTGCTTCCTGATCCACTTCCTATGTCAGACAACATATCCTCTCAGATGAGTATTATCTCATGCCAAACAGTTTGGGGAAGATAAATAGGTTGATTAAAAAAAAAAAAAACCAAGTAAGACCCTCCCTCATTTCTCCAAATAAAATGAAAATGTGTGAAATATATACAAATAGCTCAAATCTTAAAAAAAAAAAAAAAAAAAGGTCTGCTGGTTGGGATCCTCCAGGCTACCATTCCCAGATGGAGTGGTACCAATCAGCTGCTGTAGAATCAAGCAGAGATGTTGTATTAGGAAAGTGGAGTTACTGGATGAAAGAACTGCTCGTGTCTGCCTTTCGAACCTCACGACTCACTGGACAGGTGACACCGTGTTATGTCCCCGGGTTGTATGTCATTGTACAGGTGAAAGAGCCCAGATGCAAAGTCAATCCTAGTGGAGACACTTCCAAGCTATGTGAACTTGAGTCAGTAAGAGCCTTCCAGGCTCTCAGTGTTCTCGCCTGTAAAATGGGCTAGCAGTGGTCCTGCCTCTTGGGGTGTTCTGAGGCTTCACTGAGTCACTGTAAATCTGAGATGCAAACACCAGACCCCAGAGTTGTGGCGTCACCTTTAGAGATATTAGGAAAATCAGCCCTCCTTGACCTCAAGTGATCTAGGTGTAGTATTCCTTAGCTTTAAGACTTTTCAGGGACTTAGTCCAGGTTATTTTTAGGATTGAGATTCCCTGGCTTTTTCCTTAGCCTCGTTTCTAGTGGGTTTTGCGTTTGGTGACACCTAGTGGTTGGATGAGGTAGTTGCCAAAGCCGAGTGCAAAACCTCAGATTGGTTCTTCCCTCCTGGCTCTGCATTCCCCAACCTGCCCCTTTCCCCCTCCATCTGCCACCTTCCTGTCTCTGTTCCTCCATCCCTCTGGAGCCAGGCAGCATCCTTCCTGCAACATCCCTTTGCAGTCATACAGAACTGGTCCCATTCCATCCCCTCTGCTGCAGAAGGGCACTGCGGGGAGGACCAGAGCTAAGGCTTCCCTCTGCCTGGAGCCCCATGATCATCCTCTCTGCTGGGCAGAATCATTCTTCATACATCAGCACTCACAGCCACCAACTCTATGAATGGTCCCTGCTCTGCCCCGGCCATGCCAGGCACTTTCTTCTCTGGGGTTTCTAGACATTTCTCTATTTGAACTCTTCTTGACTCTTCTCATTTCTTTGAAACTATTTGCTGAGAGTCTGGGCTTCCCTGGTGGCTCAGATGGTAAGTGCCTGCAGTGTGGGAGACCTGGGTTCGACCCCAGGGTTGGGAAGATTTCCCTGGAGGAGAGCATGGCAACCCACTCCAGTATCCTTGCCTGGAGAATCCCCATGGACAGAGGAACCTGGTGGGCTACAGTCCCTGGGGTCGCAAAGAGTCAGACATGACTGAGGACTAAGCACAGCACAGCTGAAAATCCAGTACTTATCAAGCCCTTGATACATGAAATTGTAGAAATATATTCACAACCCATATCTGTCAGTAAATTTTGAGACCCCACTCCTTAACCCCCTCTTTCCCCTCATTCTCACTTTCTTTCTCATTTATGGTCTAGGCACTAACATACAATGGGCACACAGCATGCTCTAAGTAATGTTTTATTTTTTAAATACCTTTTATCAGTATTAAACACAAAAATCATCAATGCAGAAAATGTCAGTCCCCTTGGCCCCTGAGATGGGTAATATTTTTGTCCAGTTGGAACTGGCCTTCGGATTACCCCCTAACTGCTGTGTATTTAACCAGTGGTCAGAATAGACAAATGTATGGCTCAACTGAAAATATAACAAAATAAGTAACCAGATAGTTGGGGGGAAAGTGCAGTGGGTTTTCAGGGTGTGTAAAGCCCAGGGGAACAGGAAATACAGTACGGATTTTGACTGTTTTGTTTCCCTTTGCCAAATGCACTGATTTCCAGTGTTTTGACTATGCCTCAGCTATGAATAATCCTAAAATAACCCCAGTATGTGGATGGTACTTAGAAATTCGTGTGTCCTACTTTAATAATGTGCTATTTTTATTTAAGAGCGCATAAAAAGAGAAATTTAAAACTAATAAGTGAAGATAAATTGGTGCCTGCCACTTTGCTATGTCTTCATCTCCCTGACACCCAGAGCCTTCTGACACTCTGGTGCAAACTCTCTTCTGGAGTCAGTTGGGTTCACTCACACTTTCTGTCCCTTCTCCATGCCCAGGGTCATGCCATTCCACCCTCTGGGAACTCTCCTTCCCCTGCCCCCACCCCCCTTGCCAAAATCTATCACCTTCCAAGGTCTGATTCTAGATCCTTCCATTTTAGAAAACTCCCAAGAAACTGAGACCCGAGAGAGGAGGTTGCTGTGCAGGGAGGAGAGTGGGGACGAAGTGGGTGGACCCAGGCCTCTACTGGATTGTTCATTCATTCATTGGACAGGTACTTATTTAACCTTGCACTGGGCAGACATGGAACCTGGGTCCATTGTATTCTAGCATGTTCTCATGGGTTGGCAAGCTGGGGTTCATTGCCCTTGATGTATTTGGAGGCTGAAAAGATATTTGAATAAACTGTGAGGTCAGTTGGATTTTGTGGCGTCGTCTAAACTGAGTAAACTTGGCTTCTGAAATCAGATGAGTCTTGATTTTGCCTCAGTGACTGACTTTCCATATGGTTTTAGGCAAGACTTGTCTTTCTGAACCTGTTTCTTCATCTGTAAATTGGGATCTAGTATCTACCTCACAGGATCACTGTGAGGGTTAAAGGAGATGATATCAAGTTCAATGACGAACTTGCCCTTGTTTCCCTGGGACTTTCCTGATTTTAGCCCTGACAGTCCTGCCTCCTAGAAGCCCAATGTGTCTAGGGAATGGTTGATCACCTTAAGTGTAGAGAAGCTGCCTGGGGAGGCCCTGTCACTTGGTAGGTGCCCCATAAATGCTCTTTTCATCTTCTGCTTTTCTGTTTAGGCTTCTGCTTTTCTTGCACCCTGGATTCTTCTTCCTCCCTTCAGTCTTCTTGTAAGGCATTCAACTTGATTCTGGCTGAGAGGGTAAGTCTGCAGTGCTGCAGGTTTGTCTTTTCCTGAGAACTAGGCATTTTACTAGGTGGCTTTTTGTTTAGGTCCAAAGGAATGAATTTATCATGACAAATTTTTGGACACAGAAAGGGGGCTATGGTAAACCTCTGAGACAGAGACTTCCCCTCTCAGGAATTCTGAGGTTTTTATTGTGTGCTTTCTGTGTGCGAGGGTCTGGGCTAGGCACCAGGGATCTTGCAGGGGGCAAGGTGAGCCAGCTCACTGTCCTGCAGGTAGACTGATGATCATCAGCGCCAGTGTCCAACCCCCTTTTGTGTGGGAAGCCGTGGCACTTTATCATGAACTCCTAACGAAGACCCTGAAATTATTCGTCCTTACATTTTCCTCCTCCCTTACCACAGTGGACTTTCTCTGAGGGGTGTCCTTTGCTCAAGATGCTTTTCAGAACTAAAGCACATAGGAAATAAGATGAAGGGGCTAAAAGGCATGCCCAGAATGTAGCAAGGTTGCCAGACCCTGACATAGATGTCCCCAAGTCATCTGGGAGACTTCTGAAACCTTCTGAGGGCTTTGTGTCCCACTGGTTGTGCAGAGGAGGCTAGCCGCGGCCTCTGTCAGCACTCCTGCTCATCCCTGGAGGAGGCCTCTTCCATTTCCATCTGATCTGTGATGGTTAGAAGCTCACCAGGGCACGACTGGAGAATCTTCGTGACTCAGTGAGGAGCTTGAACTGTAGGCACGAATCTAGTCTGAGCACTAAGTTTAGTTAGGTCTTGGCTGCAGAGGTTAGAAAAGGAATAGTTAGTGAACCGAGCCTTTGAGGGTGGCACTTTGTCGGTAGCTGTAAGTGGTCTAAAATTTGAGGACCTATGTATAAATCTAGAAGTGTGTGACTGTGTGTGTGAGTGTGTGTAGGTGGCCTCTAGGGGGCACAGGGACCCTCTAAGAGCCCAGCATTGAGTTTTGGCCTGGCTCTACCAACGCATAATAAGATTCTTGGATAAGATGCTTAGCAGCTAAATTTTTCCATCCATAAATTGGGAATAACTTGTGGGTTTGTTATGAAGGCCCAGCCACCTGATTTTGCCATTGGACAACTGACATTTCAGCATCTCCTAATCTGAGTGCACCTTCCAAGCAAGAGTGTCGTTGTAGCGTGTTACGGCAGCTGCGTGTAAGCCAAGTTGTTTCAGTTGTGTCAGACTCTTAGCCACCGCGTGGACTGCAGCTCGCCAGGCTCCTCTCTGCATGGGATTCTCCAGGTGAGAATACTGGAGTGGGTTGCCCTGCCCTCCTCCAGGGGATCTTCCTGACCCAGGGATCGAACCTGTGTCTCCTGTGGCTCCTGCACTGCAGGTGGATGGACCCTTTACTGCTGAGTCACCGGGCAAAACCAAATACAACGAATTGCATGACTTAAACCACAGAAATCTGTTCTTTCCCTGTGCTGGAGGCTGAAAGTCCCGGATCAAGGTGTGGGCAAGGCCCTCCTCTCATCAAAGGCTGCAGGGAGGCCCCGTTCCAGGCGGTTCTCCCAGCTTCTGGCAGTCCCTTGGCTTGCAGCAGCATGCCTCTTATCTTTACGTCCTGTTTTCCCCGTGTGCATGTCTGTCTCCTGACATGGTGTTCTTTTCCTGTGGACACAAGTCATACTGCATCTGGGGCCCACCGGACTCCAGTATGACTGCATGTTAACTGATTCCATCTGCAGTGACCCTGTTTCCAAAGAAGATCACCTTCTGAAGTCCTGGGGGTTAGGGTTTCAGTGTAGGAAATTTGAGAGCATGCAATTCCATCCCCAACAATTCCACCCATTGCTACTATAATTGACAGCATTTTTTTAAAAACTGACGATGCATCTTTTCCATGGGCACGTTCAAATCAGTGAAACACAGCAAATGAATATATACGAGCATTTAGTACAACACCGCCATATGGCAAACACTTGACTAATGATAATGATTGTTATCATCACAGCAGTGAATACGTTCTTTGTACTGCAGTTTTATTATCCGTCAAATTGGGACAAGGATACCTACTTGGCAGAATTCTTACGAGGCTCAAATGAGGCATTACGTACGCCTGTGTCCATGCGTGTTCCTGTATTTAGCTGACACACAGCCTGTGTCTTTTCCTTTCCTTTTTTTGTTTTAAACTGTGTCTAGTCTGGCGCCCAGTGTCCACTCCAAGGCCGCAGCCTTCCGTGTTCATAGCATGTCGTGAACACCTGTTGGAGGACCTGGTAAATCTATGAATGGTGGCTAGATGATCGCATCAGTTGAGTTTCTTTAGTTTGGGAATAACAGGAACAGATCTTATGTGAGCTGAGGAGGGCCTTTGTTGGCTCATAAAACCAGACTGCAGTAGGGGTGGGGATGGGACTGCCTTGGGTGACAGCTGGGACCAGGTCCCTACAGGCTGGCAGGGCTCTCCTCTTCCTCCTCTCGGCCTCTCTCTGCCTCAGGGCTTTCTCTTCTCTCTCTGAGCGCAGGCTCCTTCTGCCTCCTGGGGATATAGCAGCCCCCCAGAGCCCCGCTGTCATCCTGAGAACTTTCTAATCAGAGCAGAAGGCTCGTCATCTCTAGATTCTGCTAGAAAAATCCCACAGGAAGATCAGTTGTTCTGGGAGGGTCTAGACAAAAGTGCCTGTTGCCTCCTCCCCAAACCCTGTGGATTGGGATATGAAGAATCTATTTCCCTGAAAACGTAGCATAGATGGCCCCTGGGGAAATGTGACTTTGGTAGCCACCCCTCCCTGCCCCACCTACCAATGCCATCCCCAACAACAAGGATCAGAACAATTAAACACGGATGAGAAGAGTTTGGGAGACTTCACAAGGCATTACAAGCAGCTCACCCATTCTGTGCTTATTTACTTAACCATGGGGGATGGTTAAGCTCTACCTGGAGGGAGAAATACCTATATCTGTTATTTGGAATTATTCCATAAATGAAGATTTATCCTTTCTTCCCATTTATTCAGTTGTTTGTATCAGTATGTAACTCTGAGATTTATCTTATACTTTGAGTTGTAATCCAATACCATGCTATGGATTTTTGGTCCCAGAGTCCCACTTTTGGCCACTGGACTCTTTCTGGTTGGTTCCTGCTCTAGTTTTCTGCGGCTGTTACAACAAATCACCATGAACTTTATGGCTTAAAGCAACTCAAGCTCATTATCCTACAGTTCTGGAGTCAGAAGTCCAAACTGGGGCTCACTGGGCTGGAATCAACGTGTTGGCTGGGCTGGGTTGCTTTGTGCAGCCTCTGGGGAGACTTCCTAGCCTTCCCTTCTGTGCTTTACAAGGTTTCTTGGCTGATGGGCCCCTTCTACTCGCAAGGCCTGCAGGTGCCTCTCTGACCTCTGCTCCCACTCTGTGTCTGAGCCTCCCGCCTCCTCTCGTATGTACGGGGACTCTGTGCTTACTGGACCTACCAGGATAGCCCAGGACGGTCCCCCGGCCTCCGTCTGCTCAGGCTGTCATGTCAGAGTGTCCTGGACTGGGTGGCTGAAACAGTAGACATCTATTTCCCACAGTTCTGGAGGCTGGAAATCCAGATCAAGGCACTGCGTGTCCTCGTATGTCAGGGACAGAGAATGTGAGCTTTCTCCTGGCATCTCAAAATCGGTGCCAGTCTTAACCTGTTAGGGCCCCGCCCTCTGACTTCTTAATTACCTCCTTGTAGGGCCCTTTGGGCCTCAACATGTGACTTTTGGGAGGCACCCACTTCAGTCCAGAGTATCCTCATCTTAAGATCTTTAGCTACTTTGCACCTGCAAAGTCCCTTTTGCTACATAAGGTAACATATTCATAGGTTCTGGGTGTTATAGTGTGGACATCTTTGGGGACCTCTTGTTTTGCTAGCCACCAGCTCCTACATCCCTTTGACATGCCCCCATCAAGCTTCTTAAAATTTTCCATTAATTTAAATTTGACTTCTGAGCCTTCACTGTTCATGGTGCAGGCATGCTCCACGTCATTATTGTGGTTCCTCCTTCTGGAGTCCTGGGTGGCTGCAGGGGGCGGATGTATCTAGGCAGCTCCAAGGCACTGAGCCACACTGGTGACTCCGGAGCGGCCCTGTGTCCCTGCTTACCTGGTCCACTGAAGTCTTGGACTCTGCTGTCAAGCCTGTGACTGGGCCTACAGGTGGGGTCCCACTGATGTCCTGTCACCCCTGGAAACCTCTGGGAACTTTCCTTCCATCCTTCTTCCTACCCTCCAGACAGGATGCCTGCCTTCTCCCTTCTCCCTTGCCTAATCATGACAATTAATTTAGATGTTTACAAAGCATAGGAAAAGCCCCTGGCCTTGTAGAAGTGCTTGTAGATGTTTGGACATTAAAATCTTTGCTATGTCTCATAACTTGGGCAAGATGCAGCTGGTAAGAGATGACAGTGGAACCCAAACTCAGACATGTCAAACTCCAAGAGAGGACGGTTCAACGACTCCTGCTTCAGGATCACTTGGTAGAAAAACATTTTACCTGTTTTCACCTCAGATCTTTGTCAACAAAAATGTTACTTTGTCAACAAAGGTCCGTCTAGTCAAGGCTATGCGTTTTCCAGTGGTCATGTATGGATGTGAGAGTTGGACTATAAAGAAAGCTGAGTGCTGAAGAATTGATGCTTTTGAACTGTGGTGTTGGAGAAGACTCTTGAGAGTCCCTTGGACTACAAGGAGATCCAACCAGTCCATCCTAAAGGAGATCAGTCCTGGGTGATCATTGGTAGGACTGATGTTGAAGCTGAAACTCTAGTACTTTGGCCACCCGATGCGAAGAGTTGACTCATTGGAAAAGACTCTGATGCTGGGAGGGATTGGGGGCAGGAGGAGAAGGGGACAGCAGAGGATAAGATGGCTGGATAGCATCACCGACTTGATGGACATGAGTTTGAGTGAACTCCGGGAGCTGGTGATGGACAGGGAGGCCTGGCGTGCTGCAATTCATGGAGTTGCAAAGAGTTGGACACGACTGAGCAACTGAACTGAACTGAACCTCAGATCTGCCAGATTATTAGATTGAACCTTATGAAATGTCCATTTGTGAACTAACTTACTGAACTCATGGTTCAGTCTAAGAATCATAATAGAGGTGGAAGCTTCATAAAGCAAGTTCTCTAGGTAATTGTGATGCTCAGTGAAGCTGGAGGCCCACTGCCCAGAAGCCAAGTCCCAGGCACTGGATGGCACGTGAGGGGCGTTGACAAGTTTAAGAAAACAAAGGGATTGGCAACAGGCCCCCAACCTTGAGTAGCTGAGGGCCATCTCTCCATCAGCTTGCTGCTTCCTGGTACACTTTAACATCTAAAAGTGAAGGCTTTGTTTTTTAAGTTAAGATTTTTTATGTCTATTTAGCCTTTGGAGAAACCCAGGTCATGGGCTGCAGGCCTTTTCGTCTCCACTGTTTCCTCCGTTAAGGAAAAAAAAATGTTGGTATAAAGGCAAATATATTAACACCCTATAGTAAAATATTTTCTTCACCCTAAATGTTCATTTTTTTTTTCTTAAAAAAAAAAAATTAAAGCCTGTTCAAGGTCCCCTGAAAGTATTGCTTCGTGTGCCTCATGGGTAAGTCAGCTTTGGAGAAATGTACCTGATAGAGGGAATGGTGACTGATCAGCCTCTGGTTACGATCTGATTTCCTGGTGGAGTGGTCCGCCAGCCTCAAGCACACTGTAGAGCAACTCACGGGGTGTCCGGTGGGAGGCGTGAGAAGATGCCCCATGTCACTCAGCTGGGCCTCTGGCAGAGCTAAGCTGCCTTTATGAAGTGATTGTTTTGCTGGTTCTGAGGAATTATAAACCTTCAAAGACCTTGTTGGCAGGCTGGGTACCACTTCTCCTCAAGGCATCTTTGAAATGCAAACCTGGTCTCTCGGCAGACCCACTGCATCTCAGCTTTCATGATAAATGCTTCACACTGGCAGCCGACCCACTCGAGTTTGGTGTCGGGCTTGCCGACAGATTAATCCTATCGATTGCTGGCCGTTTGTTTGCCTTCGTGGCCGTCTCTCCCTTGTTGGTTCCCATTTGCTTTCTCCAGCCGTCAGAGCGCTGGCCACAGCTCTGCCTTGAAATAAACCTATGCCTATCAGCACACTGGTGGGTGACGGAGGGCTGCAAGTCTGTCCGCTTTCATAAGGAACTACCCCAGGATAGGCCTGTGGGCTGAGGCTGGGATCCTAAGCCCTTTCCTCTCTGTTGTATTTCCGATGCCTTCAGGGAAGAGCCCTGACCTGTCATTAAACAAGAGGGTACCCTGGCTGGAGGGGCAGGAAGGGCATGTGGTAAAGCGATCCCACAGCTGCCCTGGGATAATCTGCCGGACATGTGGACCTGACTTGGCCGCCGAAGCATGTGTGTGGCTGGGCTTTGGCGGAGTTCTATGCTTCTCTCGGGATTCTCAGCAAGATAATAGTATTAACGGGGACCGATATTTACTGAACTCTTAAGAGGCACCAGGCATTGTTCTAAATGCTTTGCAAGTTTTACCCTTTTAAGCTTCACAGCAGCAGCAGCAGCCAAGGGTTCGAGGGGTGAAGTGACTCAGCCAAGATCAAGAACAGGAGCCTAGCTGTTCAAGGCTAAGCCCAACTTTGAGGTTTTGCTACCGCAGAGTGGTTGCTAGAAGTCACTCAGAATTAATATTTTGAGATTGTAGGTTTAGCCATTTGGCCGAGTGGCCATTCACATTTTCCCAGGTATAGTGGAAAGTTCTGGGCTTCCCAGGTGGCTCAGTGGTAAATAATCCGCCTGCCAATGCGGGAGACTCGAATTTGATCCTTGGGTCTGGAAGAACCCCTGGAGAAGGGAATGGCAACCCACTCCAGTTTTCTTGCCTGGAGAATCCCATGGACAGAGGAGCCTGGCGGGCTACATGCAGTCCATGGGGTCACGAGAGTCAGACATGACTTAGCGACTAAATAACAGCAACAATGACAGTGGAAAGTTCTAGTCACAGTGTCTGCAGTAAAATATAGTGGTGACATGCACAAATGCTGCAGCCAGCCAGCCTGCTTGCATTTAAATCCAGTTCTACTACTGAGCAGCTGTGTGACCTTGGGTCAGTAACTTGACCTCTCTGTACATTGCTTTCATCATCTGCAAAAGGTGACTAATCCTAATAATAGTGACTTCATAGGGTTATAACAAGGGTTACAGAAATTAGTGCTTGTATGTGTTTCGAGTAGTGCCTTGCACATAGAATGCATGATGTGTTTGTTAAAATATTTCAATTATCCCTCATAAATAAACATGAAACTCCAGGAACTGAATCTAGGAGATGTTGTTGTCTCATGTTAGCTTAGACTGGTGGATTTTCCTGGCCTTGTAACCTTGAGTGCAGAGGCTGTGATTTTAATATCAGATGGAATAATTAAGTGTTGCCAGACTGTGAAAGAACAGGGCATGAGGGGGATCTATATCCTGTGACCCTTTGCATCTCATTTGATTTAGCAATTAACAAGAACAAATTCCCAAGTAAGAGTGAAAATTAAAACATAGGGTAATGCTTTTTGTAATGAGGATTTTGTCATTTTGAAGCAGAATGAGGTATGTGAATTTTGTTCTTATAAAAAGCTGCTCGCCCTTGGTAGAAGGCCCTTGATGGGTTTATGACGATGGGTCCTTCAGGGTGAAGGACAGCTGCTTTGGGGAGGGGCTCCAGGGGCTGATGGCTGTTGGCCTGGGAAGAAGCATTAGTTCCTACCCAAGCCTGAAAAACAAAAATCAGAGCTGGAGTCAAGGAAAATCTGCACTGGTGATCTTGAGAAGATTGGGTAAAGTTCTCTTAGGAGCCAGTCAGCAAGGGAAAGCTTCACCATGCCTGCAAAGGCTTTGAAAAGACACCAGGAGAAACCTGCCCCAAGAGACCCTAGGGACCACAGCCACCGGAAGCGAGACCAGTGGGGCCTTCACGTGTCCTCTGGACTACGAGAATCCCATGGGCTCCTCACATGGCCCTGGGGATGGGAAGGGGCTGCTGGGACCATAAACCAGGCTGAAAGCCTTGCTCTTTATGACACACGGCAGAAGGACAAGCCAGACTGATTTGCTCTGCAGTCCGCAGAAAGTATAGATTGGTTCTGGCTCCCACTTCTTGTTGTGATGTTGGCCCATGAGTTGCATTGTACCTGCCTACAGAGTACAAACTCAGCTAACAAACGAGCAGACCAGTGCACCCGCTCAGGACCATAGGGAGGCTCCGAGGCATTTCCTGAGACCTTTTCTCCAGGTCTGAATGCTACAGAGCTTAGGGATGCAGCCCCATCTATGTTTGTTACACCTCTTGCGTGGTCCTGCCCCTTCCAAGGATGCTGCACTGGAGACAGACAGGCACTGTCTTCTGCATCTTCTCAAGTTGGGACATCTACCCGCTCTCCTGGACTGGGCCATTGCCCTCTCCTGCTCCCCTGGGGACTCTCTCCTTTGTGGACAATAAAGCTTTAAGGCGCTACCTTCTTCCTGCACCTGTAAGTCAAAAGTGTCAGGGGTGTGGAAGAGAAAACTTACCACTTATTTTATTATCATCATTGAAACACTGATGGTCACCAGTGTTTGCTAGCCCTCCTGTGAGTGAGGGCTGTGTATTATTCCTCCTGATCTTCACTCCAGGTCTGTGAAACCGTACTGTGATGGTTGTCCCATTTGCAAACAGGGAAACTGACGTTTGGAGAGGTTCAGTAGTTTGGATGGGGTCATACAGCTGGTAAGTGGTGGCCTTGAGGTCCAAACCCAAGTTGGCGACTCCAGGACCCACACACTTAACAACTGTGTAATTGTCCTCTGTGTAACGTGACAATCTAGGGTGGCTTTGTGAGCCCAACTTCCCTGAAGGGTTTGGCGATCCTCTCCATTTCAAATATCATGTCTTCTTAATATTTCTTAAGACTGATGTGAGCTTAAACCCAACAAAGATATACATCAGTGTCCTCACTGATGGGCAGGAAGATTCCTGTAAAACAGGATGTGCCAGACTCTAGGGCAGTGGAGAAGTGTGTTCACCTTGTTGATTGATGTGGGAGACTGCAAAAGTCCTTAATTATTCCTGCCCCGTTCCCATGCCTTTGCAATGTGACTTTGAGCTCCACCCATAAAGACGTGGAGTCTGTTTCTCTGCTCCTGAAGGTAGGCTATCTGTGCCGGTAGAATACTGGAAGGAAGGCTGTGCCAACTCCAGCCTGGGACCCCAGAGGCCCCACAGGCTTTTTCTCTTTCTCACCATCCTGCCACTGCTGTGATGACATGGCCGGGAGATGGCAGACACAAGACCTGATCTGCGATCAGCCCAGTGGATGTACCAGCCACCCCAGAAATGGGGGCTTCCCATACTCAGCCACTGACAGCTGATGCACCAGTGAACTGAGGCCAAAAGAATCTCCCAAGTTGTCAACCCGTAGAGCCATGTGCTGTATTCAGGATCACCATTTTAAGCCACTAGGTTTTGGGTTTGCAGTTTGGTAGGCCACAAAATAAACAGGTTACACTCAGCTTCAGGTCACACTCACTCATCCCAGAACTGGGTGGTGGGAATATTAGGTGGAAGATAGGGCCACTGAATTCGAGCCTTTTCTCCTGCTTGCTCATTTCTCTGTGAAAGTGCCTTTCTGGCGGTTTGTGTCACAGGTGCTTGATGCTGTGGTTCTATTTCTGATCACCTGAGCAGAAGAAATGAGCCATCAGTGACAGATGTGATCTGGTCCCAGCCCTGACACCACCTTGCCACATGGTTTTCAGTGCTTCCTATAACCTGTCTGGGCTGCAGTTGCTCACATACTGAAGAATATGAGACTGGCACTCACACGCTGTAAGATTTCTCCCAGCCCTAGTGCTTTGTGTCTTCAGTGCATCACTAGCATGGTGTTTACCCTGTCTGCATTTGATTTGGATTGTTTATTCTGGACCTATGGAGTGGCACAATATGACGAGATGGATTAAAAAAAAAATCCACATAAAAAGAAACAGACCATAAACTGGCTAGTGCCACTCAAGAAAATTCCTTTACTAACAGTGAAGCAAAAAATGTCTTAGTTATAAAAGTACGGGTTTGGAAAGGAAATGCTCAAGTTTCCTGATAAAGAGTCTGTATTATTAAAGATAGAGGGTTTTATGGCTTCTTGTTGAAATTTACAAAATCACGTTGCTTTTGGCTTTTCTCCTGAAAGCAGATAAAGGTTTGGCTGGTCCAGCTTCCTGGGCGCTATAAAATGTGTTCCTTCTTTCCTTCCTTCCTTCGTCCATTTATTCAGCCAGTGTTTTATATGAGTCAGACACTGTCCTCCTCCTGGGAGAGGCAACCAAACAAGATAGGCCAATCCCAACCCTCTAGGCGCTGACATTTGTACAGCAGAAGCAAATTCGCAGTCAAGTGTTAGTGTCATCTAGCGATTAATGCTGTGAGAAAAAACTGAATCGTTAGAGGAAAGATGAACCCTAGAACTGGAGGGCCACTTACTATCTTCACATGGTCCCACCTCCCGCTACAATTTCTCATTCATTCTCAGATCCAGTCACTGGAACTGAGAGGCATCTGTGTTCACTGATGCGTATGTGACAAGTCTCCCTAAGCAGGCATAAAACCCAAGGATGTGAGATTGGGGAAGAAAATGACTCCTGACAGCACACCTTTGGGGGATAAGCTGAGTACGAGGCTGGGATCTGGGGAACACTGTGGCTTCCTGGAGCAGTGCCACTGAATTAAGGGACAAGACCTCCCCTGAGAGTGAAGAGCCTGGGCCCCAGTTTTATCTCAGGACTGGATTTTATGTGTGATTTTGGCCATCTCATACCCTCTGTTTCTCAACCTGTGTTTTAAAGACTGTAATACTACTCCCTACCTCTCCATGTTGTTGGATGATCAGGTTCAATAAGACAAACGGAAGCGTTTTGTTCAAGTTATTTTCCAGATGGACTGTCTGTTCCCTGAGGGTGGGAACCGTGTCTCATTCATTTTATTTCCATTGAGCTTGGCCTGTATCAAGTGCCCAGTGATCGCATGAATGAATTGGCCTGAGAATACATTAGCAAAACAATGAAATTGAGTCCTGTGGGCCTTAGTTTCTTCATTTTGCAGATCAGGGCGTCCATGTGGAGTTGTGAAGTTTGCGCACTGCACAAGTGAACTTGCTGGAGATAACTGGAGGGTGTTAAAACCCAGATTCTCTACCTGCCAAGTCATGAGCCTGGTTCAGAGAGGGGTGCCTTTTCTATTTTTCATAAAGGTACCATATAGACCAGCAGTGGCTCTGTTTAGAAGAATGGTATTAGACTCTCTTGCCTCTCGAAGATTCTGACTTAATCATTATGGGTTGCGGCCCCAGAAGCTGTATTCTTCAGAAAATCTCCAGATGATTCAGATTTTCCTCCTAATTTGGGTACCATTGGATTGGTGGTCTGTTAAGTTCTTTCTCCCTCTAGTAGGAGGTGATTTTACATTAAATTTTATATTCTAGCATTTCATCGCTAAATTCTCTTTCTTAATGAGCATACAAGCTGCTGTCTTTTGTCCTTACTCACCCTTCCCACCATCTGTTTTCAGCAGAGAAGAGCAGTTGGGGTGTGTGGAGTATATTCATTCATTCTCATTCATCAATAAGGAAATTCTGCACCAAGCTAAAGGAAAAAAAAAATTCCCAGGATTTCTTTAATCCTCCAACACTTGTGTTTTTTCTCTTACCAGCAACAACAGATCAAATAATAGTTGTAAACATTGCGGGGATCTTGAGACAAGCCAGGGCTGCTAAGACTAAAACCTCCTGATGAAGTTTCCTAGGGTCTAATTTCATCTACCTGCCTGCACTTCTCCGTCAACCCCTGCGTGAGTCAGGGTCCAAGGAGGAGAAACAAACGACACAGTTGTCTCAGCAAGGAAAGCTTTGTGCGGGGTTTCTCAGCTGTAGCGACCATTGACATTTGGGGCTGGATAATTATGGATTCGGGGGAATGTTCTTGCCCCGAGGATGTTGAGCAGCATCCCTGGCCTCTGCACACTGGTTGCCAGAAACAGTCCTTCCTCTTCCCCAAGTTGTGAAACTGAAAACATGTCTAGGCAACCTCCAGTGTCCCTTGGTCTGAAAGTGGCCCCTGCTTCGTCACCACTGGTAAAGGAATCAGGTAATGACCTGTATCAGAGATTATCAAGAGGGAAGTAAGGAGAACCCTAAAGAATACCTTTGGGCTGAGTGAGAGTATTATCAGAGATTATCAAGAGGGAAGTAAGGAGAACCGTAAAGAATACCTTTGGGCTGAGTGAGAGTATGAAGGAAGGGACCCAAGGTGGGATTCAGACTGGGCTGAACTTCACCCCTGTAGCCCATTGTGTGGGGATGTTCTCTGGGCCAGAGTAGGTGAGTGCATCTATTGGGTACCGGCAGGCTGTGGCTGGCAGCTGACTGCTGGGTGCCTGTGACTCACTGGAAACCCATCCTGGGGGTATGGGAATGAGTGTCACTGGCTGTCCCCCACCCCCCAAACACTGCTGGCGATAGCTTTTGGTAGAAACCAGAAGCACCAAATGGAAAAGTGTGGAAGTGGGAAGAGAAGCCGCTTCTTCTTGCATTGTCTCTCCAGCGCCCTCTACTGACACAATTTAGCGTCACGTCATCTTCAAAAGAAGTATTTTGCACAGAACCTGCAGTGAAAGATGGATTTGGAGCTGAAAGATAATAAATTAATAGTTGGCATACTCTTGTATCGTAACCTCCTCTTACTTATTTTTGTATCGTTCTATTTGGCATGGGTCTGGCACTTAGTAGATATAAAATCACTAGTAATGATTGAAAGAAGGCATGAATGCAAGCTTCAGTTCAGTTCAGTTCAGTTGCTCAGTCGTGTCTGACTCTTTGCGACTCCATGAATTGCAGTACGCCAGGCCTCCCTGTCCATCACCAACTCCCGGAGTTCATTCAGACTCATGTCCATCAAGTCAGTGATGCTATCCAGCCATCTCATCCTCTGCGGTGCCCTTCTCCTCCTGCCCCCAATCCCTCCCAGCATCAGAGTCTTTTCCAATGAGTCAACTCTTCGCATCAGGTGGCCAAAGTACTGGAGTTTCAGCTTCAACATCAGTCCTACCAATGAACACCCAGGACTGATCTCCTTTAGGATGGACTGGTTGGATCTCCTTGCAGTCCAAGGGACTCTCAAGAGTCTTTTCCAGCACCACAGTTCAAAAGCATCAATTCTTCAGCACTCAGCTTTCTTTATAGTCCAACTCTCACATCCATACATGAATAGCCTTGACTAGATGGACCTTTGTTGGCAAAGTAATGTCTCTGCTTTTTAATATGCTGTCTAGGTTGGTCATAACTTTTCTTCCAAGCAGTAAGCGTCTTTTAATTTCATGGCTGCAATCACCATCTGCAGTGATTTTGGAGCCCCCAAATAAAGTCTGACACCGTTTCCACTGTTTCTCCATCTATAGATGCCCAAATAAATGAATGACAGAGTTCGCTTTTGCTGTTTTGGAAAATGCCATTGTTTACCACAGGTTTGAATTTTACCTACAAAATAGCCAATGACAGCTTTTATTCCATCCCATCCCACTTTCATACTAAATTTAAAATTAATTGAATTATCCTGTTAGGTCTTCCCAACTCTCATGTAACTGATCAATTTGCTAAAAATATGTTAAAGAATTGAGCAGTTCAGTGGAAAGAAATTAATTAAGCTTGCTTGAATCGATCAGTTGATTAAATTCCCCAGTCAAGTGTTGATTAGGTAGCCAGGAAAACATGAGACTGGTATCTGTTTTTCAGACCAGAATATTAACCAAAGTACTGTTGACCCATGAATTAAGTCCAGCAAAATTGTTGTCCAGAGGCTAGGAATATTAATAATGTGAAAATCAGAATTAATTTGGACTTAGTTGTCAAATGGTTACTTGTGGATTGCAGCGTGGTAATGGTTACTTGTGGATTGCAGCATGGTTAAGTCAGCTGTGGCCAGGGGCTAAGTTACTCTGTATTTTAACACTAGGAAGTGTGTTGAAAAGATGACTCGATTGGGATATGAAGTTTACTGTGAGCTCCCTGCTAACGTGGACAGCTCTGTCAGCCTTTCTGGGCCTCCATCTCTTCTGTGTGTGCAAAAATTACCATACATTTCCACTTGAGGATGAGTAAATATAATCTGAAATATCACTGGAAGGGCTGATGCTGAAGCTGAAGCTCTAGTATTTTGGTCACCTGATACAAACAGCTGATTGATGGGAAAAGTCACGGATGGTAGGAAAGATTGAGTGCAGAAAGAGAAGAGGGTGTCAGAGGATGATACGGCTGAATGGCATCACTGATGCAATGGACACGAACTTGGGCAAACTCCAGGAGATAGTGAGGGACAGAGGGGGTCTGGCATGCTGCTGTCCATGGGGTCACAAAGAGTCGGACACGACTGGGCAAGTGAACAACAAACAATCTGGGGGCAAAAGTGTTTCGAAAATTGAAAGTAGCACACAAATTTGAGGCTCTCTTCTAATGAGTCCATAGTTGCAAAATGGGTGCTTTGGGATTGTTTCAATTTTCTTAGGTTTCTAGAAGATTCCGAGTACATCTGGGGTGCTGAGAATGTACTTCTGTTTCCTAATGTAAGGCCGAAGCTCATGGAAAGGAGTTTTGCATGTAGGGTGATATGGCGCAGTGGAGCACCTCCAGGCCTTTGCACATGGAGGTTCCTCTGCCTAGGATTCTTCCCTCTCCTCTTTGCTTCCATAACTCCTACTTACCCTGTTGGCTCAACTGTCACTTTCTGACGACCTGAACTGGTCAGCCCTCCCTGTTACATGCCCTTCTGCCCTTCATCTCTTCATCCACAGCTCTACCAGGATGAGTATTTCATGTTTCATTATGATTATTTGATTAATGTCTGTCTCCCCAGCTAGGCTATAAGCTCTAAGATGGCAGGGACCACTCCTGCTTTTGCCCACAATGACATTTTTGGTAGCTGTTTGATGACTGTTGGATGAACGAATGACTGTTTTATCCAGAGTTGACTAGAGCCTACTGGATTTTGATGTGCTGGTCACATTTTGAAAGGAAGGGCAGTGCTTGGCTTTCTGGGGCTATAGAAAGGACACAGTGATAGATCCAGGTCCCTGGGCTGTCCTCCGCAGCCAGCACAACCTCTGGCATACAGTAGGAGCTCAGTAAAAGTTTACGGAATGAGTTAACTGTGGAGCCGAAGCCTGGAACCTGAGTTTTGTCTCTGAAATTTACCGGCTCAGCAAACTCAGTGAAGATGTTTAGGCTTGCTGTGCAATACAGTATAAAAGGGCTCAGAGGCCAGCGCTCCTGGATCCAAATCCCCATTGAGAAGATGTCTGGCAAGACGCTTAACATCACGATGCGCATGTGCGCGTCTGCTTCTTCACGCAAATGAGGGTAATATCGATATCCTGAGATTATTTCAGGTGTTAAGCCAGAGAAAGGCCTTGCCTACTATAGCCTGTATTAGTGTCAGTAAATGTTTGTCCTTTCCCTTCTCTCGGCCTCCATAACATGGGGACAGCATGACCCACGCTGAGCCTATTGTGTCTCAAATAAGATCGAAAATGTCATACGCTTTGTAACTTGAGGTCCAAGATTCACTTTTTCTCCTTATTCCCATGCTGCCATCAGAAGAAAACTGTGCAGAATCAGCATTCACCACCAGGTGGCACTGTGACAATACCTTTGATTTCACCGTTTCCGCTTAACAAAACAGCACCTTCGTGTACCTTTTAAATTCAAATCCTGAGGTGAGAAAAATGGGTTGCATTTAAGAGGGAAGCATTGCCCGATAATGGAGTAATGTCTGTTGTAAATGATATTTTAATGTCCAGGGTCTTACTCTGGAGAATCAGAAAGGAAAAATTTTAAAACATTCCTTTAAATTCTTAATTTGAAAACAAGAACCACAAGAACCAGGTTAAGTGAGGAATCAAAGCTTTTATTTGCATTATTACAACATAATTTTATCACAGTTTACAACTTTTTCCTCTTGGAGATCCATTTCATTTCCTCAATTATTCTGGTAGCATATATACTTTAAATTTTTTATTTTTTGAAGGAATGCTTAGTTTGGTCAGCGAATATTTGAGTGCCTAATGCGTGCCTGAAATCATGGTTGTCAACAGAGAAGATAAAGCTCCATATCCTTAAGGCAATGGGGACACCCATTACTAACTAGTGAAAAAAGAAAATGAGCCAAGGAAGGAATTGCAGCTGGGTGATGGGATGAAGGGAGAATCAGATAAGCATCTTTGGTAAATGAATTCTGTCCCAATGATCTATTACTGCAAAACCAACTCTTCCCACCCCTAATTGTTTTCATGGCCTATGCGTTTTGCTGACAGCTGTGTGGGTGTTAGAAGTCTGGGAGAAATTCAGCTGGGGAACTTGTTCTGATCCAGTTGGCATGACGAGCAAAGGCAGCTGAGGCTGGGGGACCCACCTTCAGGACGTTTCTTTACTGACGTGTAAAGACTCACGGACACCTTGAGGCTGACGGGCCTGCCTCCTCTCCGTGGCGTCTCATCCTCAGAGCCCCTCCGACTGAATCAGGATGGTCTCAGATGTCTGAGCTTCTCACTTGGCTGTTGGCTTCCATGAGACCAGAGTCTTCTTAAAGCCTAGGCCTAAAAGTTCTTTCCGGCATGGCATCACTTTTGCCTAAATGCTACTCATCAAAGAGGCCAGTCCTCTTTCTTCAAGGAGATAATAAATGGACATCATTTCTTTTTTTTTTTAAGTTGTAAAGCTGCTATTTATTTTCTCCCACTTTTTAAATACTTATTTTTAAAATTGAGATGTAATTGACATATTAGTTTTAGGTACATGATATAACGATTTGATATATGTGTATATTGTGAAGCATTCACCACAACGTTTAGTTAACATCTGTTATCACACATAGTTAGAATTCTTTTCTTGTGATGAGAGCTTTGAATACCTACTCTCTCAGCAACTTTCAAATATACAATCCAGTAGTATAATTTATTATTACAGTCACCTATGTTGTACATTACCTCTCCAGGACTTGTTTATTTTATTCCTGGGAGTTTGTACCTCTCGACCCCCTTTATTCATTTCACCCACCCCCACCCTGGGTGCTGGCAAACTTCACTCTGATCTCTGTTTCTATGAGGTTTTTTTTTTTTTTTTAATTTAGTTGATTTACAATGTTACAACATTGTATACAGCAAAGTGATTCAGGTATGTATATATATGCATACATATCTATGTTTATGTGCGTATATACATCTATTGTTTCATAGTCTTTTCCATGATAGGTTATTATAATGTTGAATATAGTTCCCTGTGCTGCACAGTAGGTCCTTGTTGTGTATCTGTTTTGTATATAATAGTGGGTTTCTGTTAATCCCAAATTTCTCATTTATCCCTTTCTCCACCTTCCCCTCTTGTAACCGTGGGTTTGTTTTCTATGCCTTTGAGTCTCTTTCTGTTTTGTAAATAAGTTCATTTATACCGTATTTTTAGACTCTACCTGTGAGTGATATCATATTATATTTATCTTTGTCTGACTTACTTCACTTAATGTGATCATCTCTAGGTCCATTCATGTTGCTTCAGATGACGTTATTTCACTCTTGTTTACGGCCGAGTAATATTTCATTGTGTGGATATGCCACGTCTTCTTCTGTCAATGGGCACTTAGGCTATTATCTTGGACCCAAGACATTTGGTCCATGTCTTGGCTGTTGTAACTAGTGCTGCTGTGAATATTGGGGTGCATATATCTTTTTGGTTGGTTTTAGTTTCTTTGGGTTGGTTTTAAACATTCCATATATAAATGAGTTTATACTGTATTTGTCTTTCTCTGACTTATCTTACTTAGCACAGTAGTGGACCCACCTCTTGCTGGAAGGAGTAATAAGGAATTTGTAGCCATTAAAGTTGAAAGAAATTCCCTGTAAATGGCTGGAGGTCAGATTTCCACAGCCCAACACTATACAGCTGGTTCCTCTGTAGCATGAAAATCATACCACAGCTTTGAGGAGCATTCCTTGGGATCTAGACCTGTAACTAGGAGAGTCTGCACTGAACAAGCAGAATCCACTCTGCCAGTTGCCCCCACAAGCATTGTCGTCAGCACTAACCTCAGTGCCCAGGAGGCCTCTGAAGTCTTGATTGCAAACCTCTAGATTGAAAGCTGGGGTTGAAAACGCAAAGCATGATGCCAGCTTCTGTCTAGGAATTTTCCTTTGCAGAATAGTTCTGGGATAATCTTCGAGGAGTGGGAGCAAAGGCAACACATGGTGATGGTTCAGATACTAAGAGTGCTTGACCTTGAAATAGCCCATGACGCAGCCGTAACTTTACACTGGTCAGTAGCCAGGAGAGGTTTATTAGGTTTGTCCCCTTAAGGAAGGTAACTGAGCCAGCTGGAGACAGAGTCCTCTCCTGAAGTAAACGAACTTCCCTGGTGGCTCAGATGGTAAAGAATCTGCCTGTAATGCAGGAGACCCAGGTTCAATCCCTGGGTTGGGTAGATCCCCTGGAGAAGGAAATGGCTATCCACTCCAGTATTCTTGCCTGGAGAATCCCATGGACAGAGGAGCCTGGTAGGTTATAGTCTGTGGGGTTGCAAAGAGTTGGACACAACTAAGCGACTAATACTTTGTGCAGTAAAGGCTGTGAGGTCCTACATTTCTGGACCATAATAGTCCTTGGGCAGAAGGAAAGAGACCCATAGGAACTGAGGATCTTCTCTGGTGGACAGGGTATTTGAAGGGGAGGGAGCCCTCAAGGTGAAGATAAAACAAGCTGATTCTGATAGACTCAGGCCGTCCAGAGTTTGTTCTACATTGGTGTGGCAATCAATAGAGCAAATGATTTTTATATTGACACATGTCCCAAATCTAATGTTTGCCTAATGATGGCAGCTGGTTTCATTCAAGATGAGTTGAACTTAAAAATGTTTGCTTAAAAAAAAAAAAAGTTTGCTTAATCATGATGGCTGCTAAATCAAGATAAAACTTGAACCTGAAAAAAAAAAAAATCAACAGCATTTACATTCACAATCCTCGCATGTTCCTTCCGTTGACTGTCTATTTCTCTTAGCACCCTTTGATGTGCTGAGACTCCACAGTGGTACTATTAAATGAGCAGCTCTTTCTGTCCCTCACTATCTGTCAGCGTGGGCAAAGTTTCCAGTTTAGGCATCAGAGGGAGCAGAAATAAACCTCTCCTTAATCTGTTGTCTCATCTGGAACAGCATTTTTATTATTTGTTGTTATGAGTTTTAGTGTGAAAATGGTCAGATTTGCTTGAATGAAAGGTTTTCATGGCAGCCGTGACAGTGAACTGGGAAGGTGCACTTACAGTCATATTGTAATGAAAATACAACTTGGTCATTCAAATCCCACAGTCACATGCTGTCTCTACATACAGACCAATTATCTGGGTTTAATAAGATGGTTTTGGAGTGCTTGACTTGAATGCAAGAAAACAATTGCATTAATCACATATTACTTGGCACTTAAGTTTTATATAAATAAGAGAAGAATGCTTCAAATGCTGTCTTTCTGAAATCAAATCTGAGGTTGGATTAAATGGCAACCCACTCCAGTGTTCTTGCCCAGAGAATCCCAGGGACGGGGAAGCCTGGTGGGCTGCCGTCTATGGGGTTGCACAGAGTCAGACACGACTGAAGCAACTTAGCAGCAGCAGCAGTATCTATCTGCCTGTGGGACCAAGTGGAGTCATAACTTCCATTTGTACTGGCTCTTGTTTCTTCTTGCGCACGCTTGCCTGTTCGTTAAAAGTAACCCCCAGGCATCTTGTTGGGTCTTGGCAAGGAATTTTCAGGTCAGGTCAGTTCAGTTCAGTCGCTCAGTCATGTCCGACTCTTTGTGACCCGGCAGACTGCAGAATGCCAGGTCTCCCTGTCCATCACTAACTCCTGGAGTTTGCTCAAACTTATGTCCATAGAGTCAGTGATGCCATCCAACCATCTCATCCTCTGTCGTCCCCTTCTCCTCCTACCTTCAATCTTTCCCAGAATCAAGGTCTTTTCCAATAAGTCAGTTCTTCCCATCAGGTGGCCAAAGTATTGGAGTTTCAGCTTTAGCCTCAGTCCTTCCAGTGAATATTCAGGACTGATTTCCTTTAGGATTAACTGGTTTGATCTCCTTGCAGACCAAGGGACTCTCAAGAGTCTTCTCCAACACCACAGTTTGTAAGCATCTTCGGCGTTCAGCTTTCTTTCTGATCCAACTCACATCCATACGTGACTACTGGAAAAACTATAGCTTTGACTAGACGGACCTTTGTCAGCAAAGTAATGTCTCTGCCTTTTAATACACTGTCTAGATTTGTCATAGCTTTGCTTCCAAGGAGCAAGCGTCTTTTAATTTCATGGCTGCAGTCACCATCTGCAGTGATTTTGGAGCCCAGAAAAATAAAGTGTGTCACTGTTTCCTTTGTTTCCACATCTGTTACCATGAAGTGATGGGACCAAATGTCATGATCTTAGTGTTCTGAATGTTGAGTTTTAAGCTAGCTTTTTCACTTTCATCAAGAGGCTCTTAAGTTCTTCTTTCCCATAAGGGTGGTGTCATCTGTGTGTCTGAGGTTATTGATATTTCTCCGAGCAATCTTGATTCCAGCTTATGCTTTATCCAGCCTGGCATTTCACATGATGTACTCTGCATAATAGTTAAATAAATAGGGTGACAACATACAGCCTTAGGAGATGTACTCCTTTCCCTATTTGGAACCAGTCCGTTGGTCCATGTCCAGTTCTAACTGTTGCTTCTTGACCTGCATACAGATTTCTCAAGAGGCAGGTAAGGTGGTCTGGTATTCCCATCTCTTTCAGAATTTTCCAGTTTGTTGTGATCTACACAATCAAAGGCTTTGGTGTAGTCAATAAAGCAGAAGTAGATGTTTATCTGGAACTCTCTTGCCTTTTCCATGATCCAACGGATGTTGGCAATTTGATCTCTGGTTCCTCTGTCTTTTCTAAATCCAGCTTGAACTTTTGGAAGTTCTCAGTTCACATACTGTTGAAGCCTTGCTTGTAGAATTTTGAGCATTATTTTGCTGGTGTGTGAGATGAGTGCAATTGTGCAGTAGTTTTAACATTCTTTGGCATTGCCTTTCTTCAGGATTGGAATGAAAACTGACCTTTTCCATTACCGACCTGTGAACAAATCCATTCAGTCACTCGTGTGCTCAGGGGCTTTTGGAACTTTCTCTCTCTCTTTCATCTTTTGCTCTGTTTGCTGACACGCATGCCAAAACCTCAGCCTCTGGGCACTGGTACTGAATTGAATCTTGGAAACAGTTTTGGCTGAAGTAGGAAGCAATAGCTTTCTTGCTTTGCCATCAAAAGGGGAGACAATGGGCTCATGCCCTGGAAAACTTGCTTGGGCCCCACCTGCAGGATTTGGGAGGGGTTTTACAGCGGTGGTTCAAGGGCAGAGTTGCTAAGGATCAGGGTATGTGCAGGGCCTGCACTGCTTTCAGCTGGCCTCAAGTGGTCTCCTGATGAGCTTTTGCTGTTGTTGTTCAGTTGCCAAGTTGTGTCTGACTCTTTGCGACCTCATGGGCTGCAGCACTCCAGGCGTCCTTGTCCTTCACCATCTCCTGGAGTCTGCTCAAACTCATGTCAGTTGAGTTGGTGATGCCAGACAACCATCTCATCCTCTGTCATCCTCTTCTCCTCCTGCCCTCAATCTTTCCTAGCATCTGGGTCTTTTCCAATGAGTCGACTTTTTGCATCAGGTGGCCAAAGTACTGGAGCTTCAGCCTCAGTCCTTTGGAGGTTATCGAACTGTGACCTTCTCTGGGATGAAGAACGCTGACATCGTCCATTTGTTGGGGGTCTTTGTTCCGTAAAGAGGTCAAAGATACTGTTACATGTATCCCATGAGGGGGAACCAGGACTTTGCCCCAAGGCTGCACAGCTGTTTCTTGGCTGCTTCTCCCTTGTCTTTGCATCCCCTCCCTTCTCTGACTAGCAGTTGTTCAGATCTGCCCTCTGGAACTCACAGAAGGTTGTGGAGGCTGGCGTCTCTTCCTCACAAACAAGAAGCAGGTGACACTGAAAGTTTCCGTGTCCAGGAGCCCCACAGGGTCCTGCTCGGTTTCAGCACATCCGAGGGGACTTGTGGTCTTTGCCAGGCCCAGCCATCCTGTCTCTGCAGCTGTTTGTTTCTTTCTGTGCAGCCAGGCCGGGTCACTTCCAGGTTTCCTAACAGGGTACTGTGCTGCTGTGAAGTGAGGGGAAAGCCACTTTCCTCTTTTCAGCACCCAACAGGGCACCACCCCATTGTTGTCCCCAAAGAGTTTCCAGAGTGAATCTGCTCTTGCAGTTTTGGTGAGAGCTCTCCCCGCTCTGTGGTGACAAGCTAGGTCCACAGGGATGAATTTAGGTCAAATCAGAGTAAGAGACAGCCTGCCTCAGTTGGGCACGTCTTCCTCCGACTGCTAGACTTTGGGCCGTGTGTCCGGTGTAGCAGAAAGAGCAGAAGCCGTAAGACTGGGCAGACTTGGAGACGTTCCTAACTCTGTGACCTATAGCTTTGTGACCTGGGGCAAGTAGCTCAGCCTTTCAGAACCTGTTTCCTCATCCTCAAAAAGGAATAGCAGTGAGATGACAGACGCAGAGAACTGGTACTGTTCCTAGCACAGAGCTCCCAGAACCCTGAGGATTTTCTTACTGATAGGAATGTCCTTTGTATGCTAATGAGATGACTCTTGCTCTAGGTTTCCTAGGCAGCTGGTTTCCAGAAAATCCACCAAATGATCAGAGAGAGGGAATGTTCATCCCTGCCCTGACCTCCAGGGAGAGGAGGGGTTGAAGTCTGAGTTCAGATGCTAATGGCCACTGGTTTAACTAATCATGTCTGTAAATGAAACCTTGATAAGAAAATGTGGACCAGTGAGGGTTGAGAGAGCTTCCACGTTGACACATTCAAGTGCTGGAGGGTTGCACACCCCAGCTCCATGGCACAGAGCTGTCTACACTCGGGACCTTGTGTGCCTCATCACCTGTCTGTTCATTTGTATCCTTTCTAATAAACTGTAACCATAAATGTAGCACTTTCTTGAGTTGTGTGAGTCATTCTAACAAATGATTAGATCTAATGAAGTTGTAGTCAGCTGGGCAGAAGGGAGGGTAGTCTGGGGACCCCATTTGCAGCTGGGGTCTGAAGTTGGGGAGCAGTCTTGTGGGACTGAGCCCTTAACCTGTAGGGTCTGTACTAATTCCAGGTAGTTAGTATTGACATTGAACTGAATTGTAGGACTCCCAGCTGGTGTCTGAGGACTGGAGCTGGAGTGATGTCAGGGAAAACCAACCAGAGCCTACTGAAATATGTAGTTCACAGTAAGAACCTAGGAGGTGAGAGGTTTTACTGTTGTGATGCTGTTCCTGTTTTATTATAAAATAGAAACAAAATTTAACTATCTAGATAGGGCTTACTACTTAAAGTGGCTCACTTAACTCACGTGCCCAAAAATTAGGTCCTTGTATTATTTCCATTTAACAGATGTACAAACTGAGGCATCAAGAGGTGCAGGTACACCCCAAGCTCACGCAGCTCGTAAGTGGAAGGTGTAAATCCATGCAGACCATGGCCTGGGTCTGTGCTCCTCGTCTTTACAGGATGCTGTTGTCGTTGGTGTTATGACGAGTGCAATTTGTTCAGGGAGGCCTGAGGAGCCAGACGAAGACTAAACATGCCTGGAGCCCATCAGAGAACCCTGACTTCCTGTTAAGATAATCAGATATATTTGTTTCCAGGGTAAGCGCTAGCCTTAAAGGCAATAACAGCTTATGTAGGACTTGGGTTGTTAATAACCTTTGTTTCTTCCCCAAAGAAATTTCTATCATCCCTGGGTAAAATGGAGAAATGCGAGTGCCTGCTGTAAACTGTTGGGTGTACAATGTGTTAGGACTTAATTGACTTTTCTTGAAAAAGTTCAACCACTTGAGAGCAGCTATCCCTATTGAACCTATGCAACCCTGGAAACTGTATGGTCCATTCAACTCTGGGCATGCAGAGCAAATGATAAATGGGCCCTGTGCTGCCTCCTCCGGAGCCAGACTCACAGGGAAACCTGCCACTCGCTGGTGCTACCTGCAAATGGAGGGAGGCAAGGCCGTGTCAGTAGCACTGCTGAGCTGTCCGTGGAAAACACACACCCATTTATCATAGCGGGCCTGGCAAGGGGCCATACCTGCACAGGTTTGTAAATAAAAGGCATTTGAAACCAAGACCTGTTGGAGAAAATAGGCATCATCAGCAAGTGAATAGATTTTTTTGGAATCTGGTATAACCTTTATTGGGCTTTCATTTAATCCTACTGTATGAATCTCTTATACTACCTCATTCTCTCAAAAACCTGAATTCCCAAGTGGCACTAGTGGTAAAGAACCTGCCTACCAACACAGGCAGAGACGTGGGTTCGATCCTTGGGTGGGGAAGATCCTCTGGAGGCGAGCATGGCAACCCACTCCAGTATTCTTGCCTGGAGAACCCCCATGGACAGAGGAGCCTGGAGGGCTATGGTCAGACACGACTGAAGGGACTTAGCACACACACATTAGAATGGTTAGGCATCCTAGTTTGCCTGTTGTCCTAATGCAAATATTAAAAGAGCCCTTTTCCACTTTCCAAAGTGCCCTGGTTGGACCGTAAATTAGATCGTCACCCAAGACATTATTTTACGGAAGAGGAAACAGAGAAGAAAAATGACTCACTCAAGTTCACCCAGCAGGTGGGTGATGGAGCTGAATTCTAACTCAGGTCAGTCTGTCTCCAGCAGCCAATTCTTTCCTGCCAGAATCTTCTGCTTCAGAGAAATGAGCACATCTTCCTTATAGTTAGGTGCCTTTAGAGGAGCTGGAACCACACCAGAGTGAGGTTTACCATTGTTTGAAATTTACCATTTCAAAGAAAAAAATTACTCGAGAAGGTCATGGTTTGAAACACTCTTGGACCTTGTGTTGTGGAATGACCTTCTGGAGTAATTTTTTTACAATAACATTTAACTTATATGCAGAGTACATCATGAGAAACGCTGGACTGGAAGAAACACAAGCTGGAATCAAGATTGCCGGGAGAAATATCAATAACCTCAGATATGCAGATGACACCACCCTTATGGCAGAAAGTGAAGAGGAACTAAAAAGCCTCTTATGAAAGTGAAAGAGGAGAGTGAAAAAGTTGGCTTAAAGCTCAACATTCCGAAAACGAAGATTATGGCATCCGGTCCCATCACTTCATGGGAAACAGATGGGGAAACAGTGGATACAGTGTCAGACTTTATTTTTTTGGGCTCCAAAATCACTGCAGATGGTGATGCAGCCATGAAATCAAAAGGCACTTACTCCTTGGAAGAAAAGTTATGACCAACCTAGATAGCATATTGAAAAGCAGAGACATTACTTTGCCAGCAAAGGTCCATCTAGTCAAGGCTATGATTTTTCCAGTAGTCATGTATGGATGTGAGAATTGGACTGTGAAGAAAGCTGAGCACCAAAGAATTGATGCTTTTGAACTTTTTGAACTGTGGAGAAGACTCTTGAGAGTCCCTTGGACTGCAAGGAGATCCAACCAGTCCTTTCAAAAGGAGATCAGTCCTGGGTATTCTTTGGAACGAATGATGCTGAAGCTGAAACTCCAGTACTTTGGCTACCTCATGCAAAGAGTTGACTCATTGGAAAAGACCTTGATGCTGGGAGGGATTGGGGGCAGGAGGAGAAGGGGATGGCAGAGGATGAGATGGCTGGATGGCATCACCAAGTCGATGGACATGAGTTTGAGTGAACTCCATGAGTTAGTGATGGACAGGGAGGCCTGGCTTGCTGTAGTTCATGGGGTTGCAAAGAGTCGGACATGACTGAGCAACTGAACTGACCTGAACTGAATCTTGGTCCTTTGAGGATAGTGTTCATTTTTTTGAATTTTCCTAAACACTTTGATATCCAAGTCTTGTGAATAAGGTAGGAAGTTATGCTGGGGAACATTTTATAGTCAAATCAAAGTCTTAGCTTGAAGTAGTGAATTGTTTATTTGCTTGTTTGACTGGTAAAATTCCCTTTAGAAAAAAATTCTCCAAGAGTCATTCTGCAGATGTTTGGAACAGTGACAGTGCCATTTGAATGGGGTGAATTTCTTTCCAAGTTGCATTTTATCATGCTTGGTAGATGTGAGGTATTGTGTCTAGGCTTTTGAATCCAAGCTCATTTAGTTTGGAATGTATGAGGGAGCTTACCTAGGTGGTTGAAATTGCTGACCTTAGATGAAGAAAATAAATCAGTTCTTTCCCCAGAATTCAGGTTTCTATTAGCCAAATTCCAAAGCCTTCATGTTTCATCCAGTGAATTCTAGTGATTGTCATTGTCCTACATTTTAAAAGGCCAGGTAACCTCTGTTACTAGTACTTGTCTTTCAACATATGAGAATGGTTTGGATGAATTTATTAAATGTAATTATTGTATGTTTTAAATTGCACTTTAAGTTTACAAAGCAATATCAATTCTATTTTCTTTTCTTATTTCTTCAATTATTCAGTGGGATACTGTGAGTCAGGTATCATCACCCCATGCTATCAGTAAAAAGTGTGAGGCTTTGAGATTGTGTCTGATCTACAGTGAAAGCACTTAAGGATTCCCAAGGCATCTAGTTACTGGTTAGTTCCCATTCCACTGAGTATGCGCCCTTCCTCTTGATTGCTTTGCTTTCCGAGATTTTTGACCTTTTAAAGTCTGTATTAGTCTTCTGTGGCTACTGTAACAAAATACAGCTTGGTGGCTTAAACCAATACAAGTTTATTCTTTGTAGAGGTCAGAAATTCAAACTAACTTTCATGGAGCTAACTCAGGGTGTCAGCAGGACTACCCCCAGCCTAAATGGCCCAGCCAGGTGATCCAGGGTAATCTTCCCTCGCAGGATCCTTAATCATATCTGTGCATTTCTTGTTTGCTATGTAAGGTAACAGTCATAGGCTCCAGGGACACAGATGCGGGTATGTCTTGTGGGAATTATCAGCTCATTTCAGGTCTGTTTTCCATGTCTGCATCTTGCAGTGGTGATGTGATATTCAGGAAGACCCACTGTGCATTGCGGTCGTGTATATTGATTTTGTTGCCCTGGCCTCCAGATGCCTTGCATCACCCCCCTCATCACTTCAGCTCATCCCCTGGTGGTGACAGATCCATGCTCAGCCTGTAGGGTAAGCCAGGCTGGACCAGTCCTAGATTCTCACTGTGGTGGGTGGATGATCCAAACCAGCCACTCAGAATCCTTCCCAGAGATTATCACAGTGAAGAGAGAGAGAGAAAGAGAAAAAGAAAGAGATGCCATAGTTACAGGCAACTGGAGCTGCCTTTCTCTACCATGGGGTGGTGGTGAAAACAGATGGACTCACCTTGCTGGTTGTTTTTTTTTTTCATTCCTGAAAAAATGTTTCAGGATCCTGAAATATAAAATATTTATATATTTATGTATAAATATTATACATTATAGATTATATTATGTATAAATATATATTTGTATATTTATAAATATATAAATTCTCAGCATTCTCAGGAAGAAAATTCTGTTACTCAGAAACACACAGGCTTGGCTTCTTGGCTGGGAATGAGAAAGTCAGCAGGTGAGGGTGGCAGTTTTGATGTATCTGAGCCCAAGGAGAAATTTTAAATACTAACCATTAGTGAAAGTGAAAGTTGTTCAGTCATGCCCGACTCTTTGCGACCCCGTGGACTATACAGTCCTTGGAGTTTCACCAGGCCAAAATACTGGAGTGGGTAGCCTTTCCCTTCTCCAGGAGATCTTCTCAACCCAGGGATCAAACCCAGGTCTCCTGCATTGTGGGCAGATTCTTTATCAGCTGAGCCTTAAGGGAAGCCCCATTCTAGTCCATTAAATAACCAATGACCTTGGGGCATACGGTCTCCTTCATAGCTGCACAAAAGGTAGCTTAAATTCTGACTAAATAGCATACATTGATATCTGCTCCCTCCTGAACCCCACTAAAATGATGGAAGAGGAATTAGAACGTTAGAAACCTATGTTGACAAAGAACACAGCAGAGGAAACAGTAGCAAGTTAAAGATTTCAACCAGCGTTGAAAAAACGGAAGGCAGGTGGACAAATGGCAGCTGGGTTGATCGAGTCAGAAAGTCAGAACGGAGGGGCAGGGCCTGGAGAGTGCAGTTCAAACAAGGGGCGAGCCAGCTTCAGCCACAGAACCCTAGAGAGACCTGAGAATCGGAGCCCACGGATGCCTCGAAAGACAGACTTAAAAGATTCAGTTCAGTAGAGGGTAGCCTTCATACTTTTGCCTGTCCATCATCTTTTGAGTAGCTTTTCTGTATTTAGGGAAATCTGAAGGTGTGAGTCTTGCTTCCCCAATCTGAATTCTAGCTCCCAGTTTCTCCTACATCTAGTCCATAGACATGTGACCTGGCTGTGCCAGTTGGAAGCACATAACATTTTTTAAAAAATTTGTTTATTTATTTGGCTGCACTGGGTCTTCGTTGTGGCATGCAGGATCTTCATTGTGGCACACAGGCTCAGTAGTTGTGTTATGGGCTTAGCTATCCTGTGGCTCAGACTGCAAAGAATCTGCCTGTGGTGCAGGAGACCCGAGTTCAATCCCTGGATTGGAAAGATCCCTGGAAAAGGGAATGGTTACCCACTCCAGTATTATTCTTGCCTGGAGAATCCCATGGACAGAGGAGCCTGGTGGGCTATAGTCCATGGGCTTGAAAAGAGTCAGACACCACTGACCCACTAACACTTTCAAGTAGGGTCTTAGTTACCTGACCAGGGATGGAACTCATGTCCGCTGCATTGTAAGGTGGATTCTTTACTATTGCACCACCAGGGAAGTCCCAACACATGTAACATTTTAATACAGAAGAGAGTTGAGGAAAGAGGACCTGTGTGTGTTTTCATTTTTGAGACAGGGAACTCAGGCTTCTAGTAGAAGCAGCCAACCAGTGGTTTCTTGTGTAGGTTTGATGGTGGGAATAGCAGTGGTGATGATCTACCTTTATGCTCAGCAGGGTAGCAGAGTCTCTGAAGATTTCCTCATCAGGCCTTTTCTGTGGGGTGACTTGGGGCAAAGTCCTATAACATGAGCCTGGAGCCTGCTTCTTCCGCTCTCCCAAGAATTCAGTGAACCACCCACCAGTTAACAGATTCCTTTCCCATTTAAATCGCCAGAGTCTATTTCTACTGTTTGCAATTTTAAAAAAAGAGAAAAAACAAATAAACTGAAAGCAAACTTATTCATACTGAATGTATAGGAGTTTTATTCTCAGACGCCTCTTCCCATTCCAGAGAGCCAGACAACAGCTCCTTCCCCACAGTATCTGGAGAAAAGAAACTCATCTCTGGAGAAGCTGTCAGAGGGGCCCACCTTGAGGACATTAGGAACAATGGAGAAATGGCTTCAGACATTATAATGAAATGAAGAAACTTTCATTTCATCATTTTCCTCTTCTCAATTCCCAGAATATAGCCTGCTTGGTACATACTCCCCAGGCAGAGAAGGGAGGGTTTTTCTTGGGGAAAACTAACCATTCCAAGAAAAAGACCTCCAATGAATTAGATAAATGTCTACCCACTCACTCAGTAAAGCCCTGCCTACTCACAGAGAATTGACAATCAGCTTTTTACTGCCTCTCTCTTAAGTATCAATGAATGTGTAGGAGTCGCTAGACTTTTGAAGAAAGCTTCTGTTCTTAAGAGAAACCAAAGCAAATCCTAGGAGAAAAATGAGCTTAATGAACACAGTGTTAGTGAAAGGAATAGGAGGCAACTTAATTAAAAACATTATAATTAATATTTTCAGAAAGAAAAGAGAAGATACTTCTTTGATGAAACATTATAATGCTTTTTTTTAAAAAAAAAAGGATTGAAGAAAAAAGAGCTCTTAGAAATTAAAAATATTATAGGAGAAATGAAAACAAAAATCACTAGAAGGCTGGAAGTTAACGTTGAGGGAATGCCTTGGAAAGTGGAACAAAAGAATGAAGTCATGAACAGCAGGAGAGAAATGATGAAAAAAAAACAGAGAATCAATGTAGTTGGTCCAATAATAATCAAGAGAGACATACAAAAGGAAGAATTAAAAAAAATCCTATATGTATTGAGAACCAAAGAACTCACATGTCTAGACTGAAAAGGCTCACTGTAGTCAGTGCATGAGTCGACAGCAAGGCACATTAGTATGGGATTTCAGAGCACCAGGGATGAAAAGAGAAGAGGCTCAAAGTTTCCAGAGAAGAGCAAATGGGTCACACATCAGAGGACCAGGAATCACAATGAGAGCCTGCTTCTCAGTGGCGCACTTAAAGCCAGAAGTCAAGGGAGCATTGTCTTCAAAGCTGAGCCCTGGCTTCTGACCTAGACATCCAAATCCCTCCCAACTGTCAATCAAATGTGCAGGAAGAAGGCAGGCATGGATGGGAGGTCTCGGGAACATGCACGTTCAGGGAGCTACTGGATGATTTGCTCCAATAAGCAGGAGGAAACAGCAGGAGAGAAAATGGAAGATTTTGGAGTCAGGGGAGCCTATCTTTGAGAAGTGGTAAAGGAATCCCTAATATAGTGATAAAGGAATTTCCCAGCACATTAGCTGTTCAGGACCGTCACCGGGAAGACAGAGGTCTTTTCTCCCAAGAAAATCACCTCTCCACCAAATCCCACAAAACTTCAAAGGGAAAATGCAATACTGATAGATTCCTAAGGAGTTGGACCTTTTAAAGATTTTTTGGATGTGGACCATTTTTAAAGTCCTTGTTGAATTTGTTACAATACTGCTTCTGTTTTTTATTTGATTGGCCAAAAAGTTCATTTGAGATTTTCCATGAGATGTTTTGAACAAACTTTTTGGCCAACCTGTTCATTATGGGTTTTTGGCCACAGGGCATGCATGTGGGATCTTAGCTTCCTGACCAGGGATGAAACCCCCTGCACACCCTGCATGGGAAGGGGAAGCCTTAAACACCGGACTGCCAGGGAATTCCCGAGTTGGACCCTTTTAAAAGGGATTTTCTAATGTCGCCAAAGAGTCCAAGAAAAATTGATTAGAAAGTTAAGTAGATGAAAAATAAAAGTAATCACTAACTTTAGGGAAAACAAAATGTTGTGTAAGGAAATGTAATCATAGTATAGGTGTTTCATTTTGAATAATAACTTAGCAATAATTTAAACAATAAACACTGATAGAGCAAGTGTAATAAAGCTGTTATGAGGAAGGTAGATGTGAAATGTTTAAGGGGACAGTGGAGGCACAGAGTGAAGAATGCTGAAACTTTTTTTCTATAGGAGGAAATCAATACATGATCCTTAAAAAGAATTAAAAAAAATAAAAGTGTGATGTCTAGGAAAACATAGATAAATGCTGGAAAAAGAGGCCAAAGGAATCACACATGCTTGGCTCTTGGGCGTAGGACTTAAGGGTAGGGTAGGGGACTGCTCCTTTGCCTTATAACCTTTATGGGATTATTTGCTTATTAAAATTATGAACGTCCATCATATGATGAAAACTGAAACCCAGCTAAACCTTGGAAAAAATTCTTAGATCAGTAGGAACTCTGTCATTGGGAATGTAAATTAGTGCAATCACTTTGGAAGACTGGCAGTATCCGCTGAAGCTGTGTACAGACCATGTGATCTAACAGAGATGTTTGCAGTTGTGCACCAAAAGATTTGTGTACAAGCTTGTCCCTGGCATTACTATTCATGATAACTGGGGATAGGCAGGAACCAAGTGTGCACCCGCAGAAGAGCATGTACTGTGTGATCACGGAACGGAATGTGCAGTAGTGAGGCAGGTGGACTGCTTTTGCATGAAACAACGTGGGTGAACCTCACAAGCACTGCGTTGAGCACAAGAAGTCAAGGACCAAACTGCACATGCTCCGTGATCCTGCTTCTGTAACAGCCCAGCTAAAACCAACGCCTGGTGACAGGAGTTAGGATACTGATCGCCTTTTGGAAAGAGGTGGGCCTGGGTAGAGACAGGGCTGGGGGATTGTGACAGGCATTTCAGGGTGCCAGGCAGTGTTCATGTTCCTTTTCCAGTTGCTGATAACACGAGAATGCTCACTTTGTGAAGCTGATAGACTCTAAACTTCTGCATATATATTGAAGTTGGGTGAATAACCTTTAAAGATGTTTACAAAGTAAAACATGCATACGTCTACAAGAGCCGCTCAGCACAGGAGAAAATACCCATCTGGACCAGATAATCTGTTTTTGTTTTTTTTTTTTTGAAAGTTAGAAAATTATCGACAAGCTTGTGAAAAAATATTCAGAAAGTTTCAGCAAAGTTGAATATGGTTATTTTTGGTTCTTTCTGTTTTACCTGGATTTAAGAACTGTGGTGTTGGAGAAGACTCCTGAGAGTCCCTTGGACTGTAAGGAGAGCCAACCAGTCCATTCTAAAGGAGATCAGTCCTGGATGTTCTTTGGAAGGAATGATGCTAAAGCTGAAAACTCCAGTACTTTGGCAACCTCATGAGAAGAGTTGACTCATTGGAAAAGACTGTGATGCTGGGAGGGATTGGGGGCAGGAGGAAAAGGGGGTGACAGAGGATGACATGGCTGGATGGCATCACCGACTCAATGGATGTGAGTTGAGTGAACTCCGGGAGTTGGTGATGAACAGGGAGGTCTGGCGTGCTGCGATTCATGGGGTCGCAAAGAGTCGGACATGACTGAGCGACTGAACTGAACTGAGGATTTTTTGGATTTGTCCTCTCTGTGTACGTTCTGTCAATGCTTTAAAGTGCCTTAAGTGTTCCCCTCCCCCCCCATAGTTAAGGATGGTTTTGAAACTCTTTGAAACTTTGCAGTGGCCACAAGGTCTTTCTTCTGCTTTCTAGATGACCGGCTCATGCTTTTGGGTGCAGTTCTGTCCAAAAGACAGCAAAAGTGGAACATGGAGGGTATAATACTATCTGGAAGAAAAAGAGTGTGTGTTGCCTGGATTTTGTTGGGAGAGGAGGGTTGGGGTCGGAATCCTTCTCTTGTGAACTATCCTGTAGTCACAGGAATCTCTCTCCCTGAAATAATATGCATCAGTGGCCTTGGTCCTTCCCATAAGTGTTTGAGAAGACAGAACATTTGCTTTGCCTTTTGCCCTTTTACATATTGTGTTAGGAATCTTCATTGTGCCAGCCTTCAAGGAGGGAAGAGGGAGTAAGTTACCCTCTCTTGTCTGTCATATCATCACACTACAAAAGCCCTTCAGTTTCAGGCATTTGCTTTGCCATCTTATTCCTGATGAAGGGAAAGCAGAGTGAGACACTCTTGAAAGTTCAGCCACTTACAGCAAATTAGAGTGGGTGGAATTGAAGGTGAGTTAAGCAGCCAAAGTTGGCTGCTAATTAGATTCATACCCATCATGGATTCGGTCAGCAGCTTGCAAGGGGAGGGGAAGCCCTTCTCTGGAAATGTTCTGTTGAGGGGAATACACCAGGAGGGGAGCTGCTAGGAATTCTCTAGGACATAGGACAGAACTTGGGGTACCACTTGGCCTCTTCCTTTTCGCTGTCAGCTCAGTGATGACTTGGGGGCTCAGTGATGATTTGGGGGGGCAAGCTCAGTCACTGTGTAGAGTCAGGAATTATATAGAATGGTAAAAATTAGTTATTTAGATGCCTGTGAATATCTTTGGCTTTACAAGAGATATAATACTGATCAGTAAGTTCAGTTCAGTTCAGTCGCTCAGTCATGTCTGATTCTTTGCAACCCCATGAATTGCAGCACGCCAGACCTCCCTGTCCATCACCAACTCTCAGAGTTTACTCAAACTCATGTCCATCGAGTCAGTGATGCCATCCAGCCATCTGATCCTCTGTCGCCCCCTTCTCCTCCTGCCCCCAATCCCTCCCAGCATCAGAGTCTTTTCCAATGAGTCAACTCTTCGCATCAGGTGGCCAAAGTATTGGAGTTTCAGCTTCAGCATCAGTCCTTCCAATGAATACCCAGGACTGATCTCCTTTAGAAAGGACTGGTTGGCTCTCCTTACAGTCCAAGGGACTCTCAAGAGTCTTCTCCAACATCACAGTTCAAAAGCATCAATTCTTCGGCACTCAGCCTTCTTCACAGTCCAACTCTCACATCCATACATGACCACTGGAAAAACCATAGCCTTGACTAGATGGACCTTTGTTGGCAAGGTAATCTTTCTGCTTTTGAATATGCTATCTAGGTTGGTCATAACTTTCCTTCCAAGGAGTAAGTGTCTTTTGATTTCATGGCGGCAATCACTATCTGCAGTGATTTTGGAGCCCCCCAAAATACAGTCTGACACTATTTCCACTGTTTCCCCATCTGTTTCCCATACAAAAAAGATCTTCACGACTCAGATAATCCTGATGGTGTGAACACTCACCTAAAGCCAGACATTCTGGAATGTGAAGTCAAGTGGGCCTTAGAAAGCATCACTATGAACAAAGTTAGAGGAGGTGATGGAATTCCAGTTGAGCTATTTCAAATCCTGAAAGATGATGCTGTGAAAGTGCTACACTCAACATGCCAGCAAATGTGGAAAACTCAGCAGTGGCCACAGGACTGGAAAAGGTCAGTTTTCATTCCAACCCCAAAGAAAGGCAATGCTAAAGAATGCTCAAACTACCACACAATTGCACTCATCTTACATGCTAGTAAAGTAATGCTCAAAATTCTCCAAGCCAGGCTTCAGCAATACGTGAACCGTGAACTTCCAGATGTTCAAGCTGGTTTTAGAAAAGGCAGAGAAACCAGAGATCAAATTGCCAACATCCGCTGGATCATGGAAAAAGCAAGAGAGTTCCAGAAAAACATCTATTTCTGCTTTATTGACTATGCCAAAGCCTTTGACTGTGTGGATCACAATAAACTGTGGAAAATTCTGAGAGAGATGGGAATACCAGACCACCTGACCTGCCTCTTGAGAAACCTATATGCAGGTCAGGAAGCAACAGTTAGAACTGGGCATGGAACAACAGACTGGTTCCAAATAGGGAAAGGAGTATGTCAAGGCTGTATATTGTCACCCTGCTTATTTAACTTATATGCAGAGTACATCACGAGAAACGCTGGGCTGGAGGAAGCACAAGCTGGAATCAAGACTGCTGGGAGAAATATCAATAATACTGATACTCATATAATATTATCATCATATAGAGTAACAATATGTTTAAGATATAGTTATAATAGCTAGAGATGTATTATAATACTTAGAGGAGATAATTCACTGTGGAGTCAGGAGATTTGGATTCACATCCCTGGTCTTTAGCTATTTGTGTGTATTTGGGCCACTTTCTTGTTCTGTTTTTGTTCCATTGCTGTCTTTGGTACATGAAAGTAATTATGCCTTCGATGAAAGGCTTCTTGAAGCTGGCAGAGAGTGAATGGTCATGAGCTGCTTGGAATTCCCCTCTTTCTTGCTGTTAATTGTTTGTAGGCCAGAGAAATCTTTGCCAATGATCTTGTACTGCCTCTTCCAGGCCAGGAAACATTGACTTGACTTGCATTCATTAATTTAGACTTGTTTCTTTTATATATTAGTTTACTCATATTCACTGGACATAAAGAAGTTGTTCATCTCCCCCCATCCCCCATGCTTGGGGAAGGGAAGGCTGGTTTTGGTGAGTGTTCAAGGCTTATTCATTTTTAAAAATTTTGTTCATTTTTGAACATCAAAAGAGAATACACAAAATATGCTTGTAGAGTAAAGGAGTATTTTGCTTTGTCCATGCAAATGTACACATATTCATTACAGAATCTATAGGCTTGGTTAAGAGTGACCATAGCTCAGGAGCTAAATAGGAGAGTTTTGGACAAAACTGTCAGGTGGCCCTCTTGAGGGTGCGTTGGGTAAGGTAAATGTGAAATTTATGTTTTCTTTTTGATTTCCTATTTTTGTCAAGTGTTTGGTTTGTGTGTTTATCAGACTTGTGATCAGAAGCAAAGCTATTAAGAAATACAGTTTTGTTGAACTATGTTGAGGCTAGAGGTCAGCAGAAAAGATTCTTCATGCATCCAAACTGTTTTACTTTGAAAAACAAAGAAGTCTTCCCAGGAAGTATTTACTTTAGAGAATATAAAAAGCAGTCATTTTCCTTTGAATTCATCATTTTATACTTGTCCTTGTAGATTACAGTTGGTTGTCTATGTCAAATTATTTTCTTTTTTCCATTAAGCATTATATTATGATCATTTTCTCATGTTACTGGAGAGCATTCTTTGGAAGCATTTAACCTGGCTGCGTAGTATTCCATTACATAGCATCCTTAGTTAACTGTTGCCTAATTGTTAGACATTTATGCTGCTTCCTGGTATTTTGCTCTTATAAATAACTATCATAAATGTCTCTGTGCATCAAGGGTTATGTGCCTCTTTGAGGATTTCTTTGGGATAAGTTTTGAGAAGTGCAATGCAGAACCAAGAGCTTGCCCTATTTAAAGCATGCAGCACGCTCTTGGCAAGCTGTATAGGAGGGTCTCCTGGCCCAGGGGCTTCTTGGCTCAAGCATGCTCAGCCATCTAGAGAGAAGCTGATATAGGGGAAATGCCTTCTGATTCTTAGCCTCAAGTCATTATCCAGTGTGTAACGTTAGGCAGGAAGCTTCTTTTCTCAGAGCCTCCCTTTCCTCACATACAAGATCATAGTGATGACGTTGGCCCCCAGATTATTCTGGAGCTCAGGAGTAACCTGCTGTCCACCCGAAGTTGTACTCGGGCCTCTGAGTAGCTCCTAACATGTAAATGTGGAAATGAATATGGGGTAATATGTGGGAAGTGATTTATGGGCAGGAGTTTGGTCAGCTGCATTTCCTTGTCTCTTAGAAACTTGCTGCACCTTTGGGAACCAGCAGACAGTAGACCGTATCACTTGATGAGAATGGGAAGCATGCATTTTGATAGGATCATTCACTTTAAGGTTTATTATTTAAAATAGCTAAAGCTTGACTTTAAATTGCCACATTAAAAAAATAATAGATGGTTGATTTGTAACTTTTGTTTTTACGCTCTTGTTTTTCTGATCAGGGAAGAAGATTCCAGGGAGCACCCTCTTTACCCTTCCCTCTCTGGGGTTCTCTGATGAGCCTCGAGGTCATTTTGGGATGGCAGACCATTTCATCTGAAATTTAAAACCTTGATTTTCTTGCTGATTGGAGGCACACACTCCTATCTGGAACTTGTTTTCCTTTCTCTTCCTCCTGTTTCCTCAGCTATCGGGGACTAAAGAAAACCCAGAATCCCATGACCCAGATGTAATTATAGCTAATATTTTGGTATCCTTCCTTCCTGATTAAATTCAGATGTATTCCCAGATATACAGGCAGAATATGTTAAGAGAATTGGGTTTCATGGTATATATTTTATAACTTGATTTTCTTGTCATTAATATTATATTGTGGATATTTTATTATATCATTCAGTGTTCTTCAGTAACATGATTTTCCACAGTTGTAGAGCTTTCTGTCCCATGAACATACTCTAATTTATTCAACCAAGGCCTTATTATTAGATGTTCAGTTTTTCAACCTTTCACTCTCATAAATAATGCCACAGTGAATATTCTAGTAGAGGAATAGCTGTATGTATATCAGTGACAATACTGTGTCAAAGGGCAAGAATATTTACCACTCCTCGCTACTTATTCCCAACTGCCTTCCAGATACAGTGGGCATCTTGACCTGAATCAGCTATAATGAGTATGCCTATTTCATCGGGTCTACATTTGCACTTGATATGATCTCAAAAATATTTCTTCCAAATTTGGTGTGAGAAATACTTAAAATTGTGTTTTTCCTTCTGATCTAAGCGCAGTTGCAGAGTTTCCTGTCTTCTGGCTCCATGGTATCCCACGCATGACTGCGTGTCTCTGTCTCCACGGGTCCACCCTTGAGTCTTCTCTCTTCTCTCCGCCCCTGGAAGGTGACCTCTGAAAGTTTACCAGTGGACTAGCTAGCCTGTCTCTTCTGTTGGACTGGTCACTGGGAAGCCCCGACAAGAGGTGGGGTGGGTCAGGAAGGAGAGAGAGATCTTTGCTCCGTACTCGGTCAGCTATGACACAGATCCTGTCCCCCATGTGCCCAGGGTGGCGTGTTCCATGTGACTGTGTTTCCTTCTGTGTTTTGGGACCCACTGCTCCTTGGTCCCTTGGGATCTGGGTGGCTTCACTGTTGTTGGAAGTTCCTGCATTGTCCCTTGAGGTTTGGAGTGAATCTCTCAGTAAAGAAGCCCTCTTGGACTGTTCTTGAATGTTGCGTAAATGTTTGCCATTGGGACCCTACCTGGCAAGAATGATCTGATTAGTAATTGCAATAGATTGTGCACTCTGACAGGTCGTCACCCTGTGTTGCAAGCCAGAAAGTTTAGGCTCAGGAAGACCCAGAGTCTAACCTTTACTAAGTGTTCTGGTTGCACCAACAGAAGAATGGAGAGTGGTGAGATTTCATTTCTGGGGGTTTTTCAGGAAAGGTAATTTCTAGCATTTAAATATGATCCACTGTTCAAACATCATCATCATACTTTGCTCAATCTTCCATATCATGGTCTTCGAGATGCTGCTTTTTGTTTGTGTAGCTGGATGGTGAGTAAGAAATGAACGTGAGAGCCATGACCTCACTCAAGCCCGAGGACATAACCAAGCTCAGAGCTCCAAGAGGGCAGGGGTCATTGCCTCTCTTTGCTTCCATGTGAATCTTGAGTGTTTAGGACTGTGTTTGGCATGTGGTAGGTGCTCAGTATATGTTGTTGAATGTGTCAAGGGTTCTGAGACCACCCTCAGGCTTAGTGATTTGCTAAAGGAGCCACAGAACTCACATAGTTGTCATGCTCAAGGTTATGGTTTATTGCAGAGAAAGGATACAAATAAAGAGAAGCAAAAAGAAAAAGGTACATAAGGTGAAGTCCAGGAGGAGAGTGGGCGTCAGCTTCCCTCTCCCAGAGGGATCACAGGGACAATGCTTCATTCTCTTAGCAACAACATGAGGTAACATGTGTGAAGTATTGCCAACCAGGGACACTCACCCAAGCTTTGGTGTCCAGGGTTTTTACTGGGGTGTCATTCACCTAGATATGGATCACCCATTAACTGATCTTAGCTACTGAATCTCCAGCACCCCTAAGAAGTCAAACTGATACAGGGTGGCCCAGGGTCTCAGGTGAACAAAAGCAGGCCTTCACCACTGATTACATTGTCAACATAAACTATCTGGAATGGCCCAAGGCCACGGTGGTACATAGACACACTTAATAGAATATTCTGAGGACTTAGGAGTTATCTCCCAGGAGCAGTCAAGGGCCAGTCCTTTGTGTGGGCTGCACAGGGTTTGAGGATCCCATGCTCTCTGAGTTTACTGCACAGGCCAAGATCATAAGCTCCAAGAGGGCTGTTAACTTTACTTCTTTTGTACCCCTGCAAGTACCAAGAGTTTAGGATGATGCCAGGCACATGGCAGATGCTTATACTGAGGTTCTTCAGAGAAACACAACCAGCAGGAAAACCAGTATTTTTGTTAAGCATTTGACTCATGTGATTGCGGAGGATTGGCAAATGCACAATTTGGAGGTTGGACCAGCAGGGCGGGTTTCCAGAGAAGAGTTGCAGTTGAAGCTTGAAGACCACTGGTTGACAGAATCCTCTTAGGAGAAGTCAGTCTTTTTCTTAAAGCCTTCAGCTGAGTGTGTAAGGCCCATCCACATTAGAGAGAGCAGTGTAACTTGCTCACGTTCACTGATTGAAATGTTAATCCCATCCAAAAATACTTTCACAGAAATGTCCAGAATAGCGTTTGACCCAATATCTGGAAGCCATGGCCCCACCAGGCTGACATATAAAAATGACCATCACAATGCTCAATTGTTGAAAAACCATAAGCCATTAGGATCAGAAGAGACCGTTGGAGTCAGGACCCAGCTTCCTAATTCCACTTACTTCTCTCCCTGTCAGCTCTTCTCTCCGTGTAGAAACCCTTGACTGTCCAAGGTTCTGCTTCCCTTTGCCCCCAGGGTTAAGGCCGCATCTGTGACTACTCAGTAGTTCTCTTTCTTTCCATCCTAATTTGTTCCTTCCTACTTAAATCATATCCTGAAACCTTCCCCATCCTAGCTCAGAGCAACCTCAATTATTGGACTGTGTGATAGATTTTTAGTGAAATGGCACCTCGTTCTTTCTTACAAACAAGTTAATAGCAATGAGAATGTTTTTCTAGTCCCCTTGGGGGAAAAAAGGCATCAAATAAAAACAGTGATTTTTCTCTATAACTGAATCAGACAGTTTATCCCTCAGGCTGTTGACACAGGAGAATCTGAAGAAGGAAAAATAGCAAATATTTTCAGCCAGGGTAATTCCCAGTGAATAAGACAGCAACATATTCCAACTGATAACAGAAATTAAGTCAATATTTCATGTAAGGGCAGGAGAGTTCATATCAAATGTGGTCCCCAGGTTCCAAACTGGAACCATAACAATTTCCTACTACAAAAAAAAAAAAAAATCTATAGTAGGCTTATTGTGATTACCTTTTATTTATTTATTTAACTAAAAAATTACTTAGCACTTCTCATGTTATTGGTTTCTTGAAACCCTCAGGCCAAGATTCTTAGGGACATTCAAGCCAATAGATCTTTTCCCAGTTTTAAAAACATTAGAAATTAACATTTTTTTCATTGATTGAAGGAGATGATTCTGAGTGGTGTTCTAAAATTGTACTTGCTGCTGCAGCTACTAAAAAACTTCTTTTGGGGTCAGTCAGTGCTAACCAAAGATAGCTATGGCCAAAGTGTGGAGCTGTGCAAAGGGAGCAAGGCTTTGGTTCTACACGGAAGCAGTCATTGACCTTGGCCCAGTGGCTAGGACGGTCAGAAGGTCAGAAGTGTAAAACACATTGGTTTGAAAGCTGTGTAAGGAAATGGCTTACACAAAAGAAATGGCTTCTCCTTTTGAATCTTGCATCATATTTTGCTTCTAGAGTGGACTATACCTCCTGGTTCACTAGGAACTGTCTGGGTTTATGTTTCTTATCCTGGTTTAGCTGGTAGAGCTCACACGTCTCTGGTTCCAAGAATATGCTGGTGATATTGTAACTCCAGGCCCGTGCATATGCTCTTCCTTCAGCTTGCATTTGCTGTTTTCCTGTTAATATATATGGACATGGTTTGCTACTTTATGTCCTCAAGTCTTAGATCAAATAGGCACCTCCTTTGTTATTCTCTAACAGGTGATATTTGCTTTTTCCTTCTCATATGGTCTGAATGTTTGTGTCCCTTCCCTACCCCTGACTCACCAAATTCATATGTTGAAATCCTAACCTCCAAAGGTGATAGTAAGTGGGGCCTCTGGGAGGTGATTCGATCGTGAGGGTGGGGCCTTCGTCAATGGGACTGGTGCCCTTAATAAGAGATCCCGCAGTGCTCCTGTCCTTCCACCATTTGAGAACACAGTGAGAAAGCTCTGGCTGAAGGCCTTTATCAGAATGTGACCCCACTGGCACCTCAGTCTTGTACTTCCCCCCTCCAAAAATGTGAGAAATGAATTTCTGTTGTTTATAATCTACCTAGTCTGTGATATTCAGTTGTAACAGCCCAAATGGACTGCTATTCCAATGTCAGTTCTCTTGTGTGTTTACCTTTTTATTTTCTATCCCTCCTCACCCAAGGTGTCCCAGTTGCCTGGAACTATGCCAGCCTAACAGTGGGCTCTTGATGGTATGCTGGCATAAATTAGAAAAATGAATGAATGAACTGGAAGGTACTGTATGAGTAGGTAGTAGAATCCTAGCAGAAGTAATAGAAAACTACTCAACCTCCATGGCTTAATAGAATAGAAATTGAGTTTCCATTAATGCCAAATATAATCTGTGATGGTGCAGTGGCAGGGCAGAGAGTGAGAGCAGAATCTCTGCTCCATTGAGTCAGTCAGGGTTCCAGGCTGACAGAGACTGTCCTATCTTTGATGTCCCACAGGCATTGACATCCAGCCAATAGAAAGGGGAAAAGATAGAGGATATGCAGGAAGTAAGCTTTTATAGTCTGCAAGTAGCGTACATCACTTCTTTTTTTTTGGTTAGGAAGTGATGAGTATGACCCTGTTGAGATGCAAAGGGGCCCAGAAACACGGTGGGCAGCCACTTCCCAGTGACCGCTTTCTGGGTAGCGAGTCGCTTGGACCTCTAGTGCAGTCACATTCAGTGGCCAAGTGCTACCACCTCTGTCATTATATTGGGAGCTTCATGAGGGCAGAGACAGTCTCTCTCATAACCTGAGCTGAAGGCCTAGCGTAGTCAGTGAATGAATAACCAACCACCCCTTGATCACCAACTATATTTGGGGCTCAATGTCAGACACAGAGCTTGCCATGGTGTGAACACATAGAATTCCACAAAGACTTAGAATCAACAAAGAATCTTTTGTCCTTTGAAGAGAGAACAACTCCTGACTCCATTACAGAGTCCATAAAAAGCAGAAGATGGCCGGGCAAGTTCTGAAGTGACTTTCTTCACCCCCAGAGAGCAGGATAAAATAAAAGTCTTCCAGTGTGAAATGCATCAGTTTGAAAGCTGTGCAAGGAAATGGCCTCTCACCCTCCTTTTGGATCTTTCATTGTATTTTGCTCCTTGGAGAGCAATGGAAACTGTTTCAGAACATGATCTTTCTACTTTCCATTTCTTCTCTGAGATAGAAAGTGAGTTTTTGTTCTCCTTTTTTTCTAGACCTCATGTTCTGTTCCATTGTACGTCCTGCAGTGGAAATAAAAAAGAAGTCAGACTGAATTACCCGGCACATTTTAAACTTCCATAGTTGAGAAAAACAAGAAGTCCTTGGATGTAGAACATCAGATGAAGTCCTAACCCCATTTTATGGGAGGTTAGGTTCTTCAGAGGGCTAAGATCTGTGTCTTTTACACTTGCGTCCTTTAGCTTAGGGGTCCCCAACGTCCAGGCCTTGGACTGGTACCTCTGTCAGATCAGTGGCAGCATAAGATTAGAAATAAAGTGCACAATAAGCGTAATGTGCTTGAATCATCCCAAAGCCACTTCCTCCCACCCAGCCTCCAGTCTGTGGAAGAACTGTCCTCCATGAAACTGGTCCTGGGTGCCAAAAAGATTGGGGACTGCTGCTTTAGGTCATCAAGGGGAAAGTCACCTTGGCCACTAAAAACATGAGGAGAGGTTTTCATTGTTTTCTTCCTCATTGCCATATTGAAGTTTTGCTGAGCTCTTCCATGGAGAGAGCAGAGTAGGGAGCAATTTTGTCCTATGAGACTGCAAAAATTTCATCATATGGGTATCAGACCATGATCTTGACTCTGAGGTTGCAGAAGAGGAAAATCGTATTCCCATGGCATGCTCTCATCCTCCTTTTATTTCCTCTCTTCTTTCATTCTGATTCCGTGGCCGCAGCAGTTAGATGCTCCTTAAATTTGTATTGTCCCCTATATGTCACCATAGTGCTGTCCTTCATCATGCCTTACAATTTACCAAAGACTTTCACTCAAGGTATGTTGTAGGAACACTTTGAAAACTATGAGTGCAGCATAGATACATGTAAGAATTTCACGTTTATATGCCTATTCGCTTAGCCAAGAAGCATGTCTGAGGGCGTCATTGTTTCTCACCGTTTTCATTACTTCCTCATTTTTATCCTAATAGAAATACCCCAAAGGTAGCCCCAAGCACTTACTATCCCATCATCTGTCCCAGTGTCTCTGTTAAGAAGTTATCTGTTCCTTTCTTATCGTTTATTGTTGGCTGTGCTGGGTCTTTGTTGCTGTGTGCTGGCTTTTGTCTAGTTGTGGTGAGTGGGGGCTCCTCTTCAGTGTGCTATTTGAGCTGCTCATTGTGGTGGCTTATCTTGCTGCACAGCAGAGGCTCTAGGGTGTGTGGCCTTCATTAGTTGCAGTTCCCGGGCTCTAGAGCGCAGGCTCAGTAGCTGTGGTGCATGGGCTTAATTGCTGCATGGCATGTGGGATCCTCCTGGACCAGGGATCGAACCCAGGTCTCCTGCATTGGCAGGCAGATTCTTTACCCCTGAGCCACCAGCGAAGCCCTCAGTATATTTTTTGTACTGATGTAAGCAAAGGGCTTCCCAAGTGGCTCAGTGGTGAAGAATCTGCCTGCCAATACAGAAGATGTAGGTTCAATCCCTGGGTCAGGAAGATTGCCTAGAGGAGGAAATGGCAACCTGCTCCAGTATTCTTGCCCATGAACAGAGGTACCAGGTGGGCTACAGCCTATGGGCTCTCAAAGAGTCAGACATGACTCAGCGAGCATGTATGCAGAAGTTGATTTATAATGAGTTAATTTCTGCTGTACAACAAAGTGCTTCAGTTATTTTATATATATCGTCTCATTTAAAATTTTATTTTCCATTATGGTTTATCATAGAATATTGAATATAATTCCCTGTGCCAGAGATACAGTAGCACCTTGTTATTTATCCAGACTATATCTAAAAGCTTACGTCTGCTAATCCCCAACTTCCTAGTTTATCTCTTCCCCAGCCCCCTCCCCCTTGGCAATCACAAGCCTGTTCTCTACTTCTGTGATTCTGTTTCTGTTTCATAGACGGGTTAATTTGTATCATATTTTAGATTCCTCCTGTAAGTGATACCATATGGTGTTTTTCTTTCTGACTTAGTTCAGCTAGTGTGATAATCTCTATTTGTATCCGTGTTACTGCAAATGGCATTATTGCATTCTTTTTTTCTGGCTGAGTAGGATTCCATTCTGTATATGCACCTCATCTTCTTTATCCGTTTATCTGTCAGTGAACAGTTAGGTTGCTTCTGTGTCTTGGCTATTGTGAATAGTGCTGCTATGAACATAGGGATGCATGTGTCTTTTTGGATTAGATTTGTCTTGATGCATGCTGAGGAGTGGGACTGCTGGGTCATATGGCAACTCTGTTTTCAGTTTTCTGAGGAACCTCCATACCGTTTTCCATAGTGGCTGCATCAGCGTGCATTCCCACCAAGAGTGTAGGAGGGTTCCCTTTCCTCTGCACTCTCTCCAGCACTTGTCATGTGTAGACTTTTCAATGATGGCATTTCTGACCAAATGAACACCACAAACTTAGTGGCATAAATCAGTAGCTTGCGTTGTTGTGTTCATAGTTTCTCCAGGTTAGGGACTTCTGTGGAATTATAGTGTGTGTCTTATCTCTGAGCCAGGATGTCTGGGGCCTCAGCTGGGAAGACTGCACTGGCTGGCTTTGGGGACCTTCTGGAGTTTTCTTCATTCAAGTGTGTGGTGCCTGGATGGGTTACTCCTATGCTGGGGTCAGTGGGGGCTTTCCATGGGAACATCCGGATATACTCTCTGTGTGATTACTGCGTTTTCAGAGGAAGTTCCCTGGCAACAAGCATGCCAAGGGAATCTAACAGTACTGCAATGCTTTTAATGAGCTAGGGAAAGTCATAAAAAGTGAAACCATATAAAGTGACTCTTGCTGTAATGATGGTGACATGTCCATTACAATGCACTGGTATCACTGAAAAGAAGAAAGTCCTGCTACAGATGCTGTTTTTATTTTAAAATGCCTCATTTTACAGATGGCAGTCCTCAAGTAACTTAAAGTCTTTTTTTAAAAAAATGTGGACTATTACCAACACAAAAGGTGCACACATGTAAACATACAACTTAATAAATTATTATTAAGTAAACCCCTATATAATTACAGGTCAAGAAACCAGTTGTCAGAACTCAGAGCCCACAGGACACCCAACTCAATGACAACCCCTCTCTACACCATGAACATGTCCACAAGGCCAACTTTTCTGGTAAGTCACTTGTTATGTTTTATCTGTTTTTGGACTTTATATAAATGGGCTAATATTGTATATATTCTTTTGCATGTGGCTTTTATTTTTTCTTCTCAACATTAAGTTTATGAACTCTGTCCTTTCTGTGTGTGTAGCTGTGACTTGTTTATGTCATCAGGTGGGTACCTACATGCTCAATTGTGTCTAGCTCTTTGCAATTTGATGGACTGCAGCCCACCAGGCTCATGGTACATGAAATTTTCAGGTGCATGAAATTTTCCAGGCAAGAATACTGCAGTAGGTTGCCATTTCCTCCTCCAGGATCTCCCTGACCCAGGGATCGAACCCCTGTCTTCTGAGTCTTCTGCACTGGCATGCAGATTCTTTACCACTGAACCATCTGGGAAGATATGGTTATGTCATTAGTGTAGACTATTCCATTGTATGAACATTTATCCATTAACAGTGGAATGGATTGTTTCCAGTCGTTTCCAGCAAATGATACTGCTCTGCACACTCTTAAATGTGTATTTTGTTGTACCAGGGCATGCATGTCTGTGAGGTATCACCTTAGAGGGGGTGAGTAGACAGTAACAATCTGTCTAAAGTGATTGTACCATTTCATGCTCCCCAAGCCACACAAGAAACTTCACCATCACTTGATATTAAGGTTATTAGACTTTTTCATTAGAGTGGTTTTTGAGTTTTTTTTTTTTTTTTTGGCCTTGGGTTTTATTTATTTATTTTTTCCCCTTCATTTAGAGCATAGGTCTCTGTTTCTTTGTTTTGCTTGACTCTCTGTGTTGGATTTAAGCATTAGATGAAACAGTTACTTCTCCCAGTCTTGAAGGACATAAGTTTTATTTGGGGCAAAATGAGGACTGCAGCTTGGGAGGCAGCATCCCAGATAGCTCTGAGAGACTGCTGCAGAGAGGTGGTGGGTGAAGGTCAATATATATTGGTCAATATATAAGGTTTTGGTGAAGGGAGAGTTCAACATCATTCACTCATTTCACAGAAGGTTTTCTGCTAGTCACGAGGATATGACATCACCATGAAGGGATTTAGTGCTGTTCTAGACATGAGGAGATGCAAGGATTGAGAGCATGCAGTCTGTTCCTAAAAACATCTAACTAAAGACCTGTCCCAGATTCCCTGGAGTGCAGACTGCCTCATTCCACCCTGAACTCCCTCAGGGTGTTGCTGTTGCAACAGTACAGGGTTCAGTCTGCAGAGACAGATGGCAAATGCCCTTGTGGTATGGTCATTGGCAGTGGTCTTGGAAAGTGCCAGTCTGTAGCTGACAGTGTCTCCTGGATGTGATCCCTGTTGCTTTTCAAAGCCATAGGTTTGGGGGCCTGTCTCTCAGGTACAGTCTTCGGGGTGGAGGTGCCTGGTGTAAGTGCAGACCATGCATTCCTGGGCAGAAGCTCCAGGTTTGTTGAGTTCTCCACTGACTGTGGGTTAACTCCTGGGATGGAGTTTATGATGACATCACGTCCTAGTCTTTCCTGCCTGCTCGATGTGGGTCTTCCTTTGTTTTCCTCGTATGAAGGGCTGCTCCAGTAGTTTTTGTGTTTTTTTCCAGAGGACATCATTCAGTCAGTAGCTATAAATTTGGGATGTTCGTGGGAGGAATTGAGTTCAGGATCCTCTTACATCATCATTTTGCATCACTTCTAGCGTTTCCAATTCTTCCCATTCCAGTAAGCATGTGAGCTTCCTAAGTGGCACTAGTGGTAAAGAACCTGCCTGCCCATGCAAGAGACATAAGACATGCGGATATGATCGCTGGGTTGGAAGATCTCCTGAAGACGGGAGTGCAACCCAGTCCAGTATTCTTGCCTGGAGAATCCCATGGGCAAGGAGGCTGGCGGTCCATGGGGTCACAAAGAATCGGACACGACTGAGCACACAAATGCAGGTGAGCATGAAGTGGTGTGTCACTGTGATTTTTACTTGTATTTCTTGGATAACTAATGAACGTGATCATATTGTCATAGGTTTCTTGGCCATTTGGGAATACTTGTTTTGGAGAAATGCTTGTTCTCGTCCTTTTCCATTTTTCTTTTTCACTCATGTTTCACTTATTGATATGAAGAGGTTATTTATTATAGGCTGTGATATTGTGATTGTTAATAAGAGTTATATTTGGTCTTTGTCCTTGTTTCTGGCAGAGAGCTTCTAAAACTCTTAGAATTTACTAAGTGATGAAAGCAACAATGATGCCATGTTTTATGTTAATAATGTGAGTTCTGGACCACACTTCAGAATGGGCCTAGCTTCCAGGGGACCCACTTATGGGATCATATGGTCCTAGCGCATGATCTCTGGGGAGCACAGAGGAGCTGGAGATTGAATCACTTGCCAATGGACAGTCATTTAATCAATCATGGGTGTGTCATGGAGCCTCCATTAATCCCCGAAAGGACCAGGTTTGGAGAGCTTCTGGGTTAACAGGGAGGCTTGGAGAGAGTGGCATGCCTAGAGAGGGTGTGGAAATTCCCTGCTGTCTCCCCCTACCTTGCCCTCTGCATTTCTTCCATCTGACTTTTCCTGAATTATATCTTTTTGTAACAAACCAGTGATCTAGTAAGTGAAATATTTCTCTGAGTTAGTGAGTTGCTCTAGAAAACTGATTGAACCCAGAGAGCAGGTCATAGGAACCTCTGATTTATAGCCAATCATCCAGAAACACAGGTAATAACCTGGGCTTATGAGTGGCATCTGAAGTGAGGAGGGGCTCAAAATTTGTAGGACTAAGCCGTTAACCTGTGGAATCCAGTGCTGTCCCTGGGCAGGCAGTGTCAAAACTAGTTAAATTGTGGATCACTGCACTGGTGTGGTAGACTTGCTTGTCTGTGTGGGGAAAAACACAGATTGGAATTGGTTCCAGAATAGTTTCATGGGTATATGGCCTTTGTTAATTATATAAGTGGCAAACTTCTTTCCCACCCTGTAGGTTACCTTGTCACTCTCTAAATGATGTTTTTGTATGTCCATTTGTATACTTCTTTTTCTGTTCAACATCGTGTTGTGAGATTTATTCATGTTGTGTCGGTACCTGTGAGCTGTTAATTTCCTGACTATGTCATATTCTATTACTCCTAATTCTAATAAGCCCACTTACTACACTTTTTTTTTGGAAGAGTAACTGCTTTTCTTTGTATTTTAAACACTCTTCCTATATGCTGAGGTCAAGTAGATACTGCTGTATTCTAAAAGCTTTATTGTTTTGCCTTTCTCATTTATAGCGGGAATCAGCACATTGTGGCTGGCAAGAAATTCTGTCCCACCACTTAATTTTGTTAATAAAGTTTATTGGGACACATTCATAGCCTATCATTTACCTATTGTCTATGGCTGCTTTCATCCTGTAACAGCAGAATGGAGTAGCTGCAATGGAGACAGGAAACCTGTGAGCCTTATATAATGGGTTGACTAGAAGGTCGTTCAGGTTTTTCTGAAACACCTCATGAAAAAACCGAACGAACCTTTTGGCCAACCCAATATTTACTATTGGCCCTTGGTGAAAAAAATTATTGCCTCCTGATTTAGATCTACAATACTTGATCAAAATCGCTGTATTTTCATATCACTGAATGGGCTTTTCACCTTCCACTGAAAAGTCTTCCTTTTCTCCACAAACATTCATTTAGTAGCTACTCTGTGGGAGGCCTTGTAGGCATTGACAGGCATTGATGATACATGGATGAGAAATATGGTCTGTGCCCCATATGATCTCACAGTTTGGTGACACTGTCCTTCACTTCCATTAGCTCTCTCACACCAGCAAAGCCATGTGTAAGTTAATGGACACTTACTGAACAGACCTAGGAGGTACCACATGTTCCATTAGGGATAAGAAACTCCTAGATAAATAAGACTGTCTCCCAGCCCTCAAGGTGTTTACAGTCTAGTAGGGTGGCCATACAGAGAGGTAAATAGCTGACATCGTCATCAGCCAATACTTGGTGACATAGTAGATGCTCGCAGCTGTGGCTCGGTGACACAAGGGCTGTGTGGACTCAAAGGAGTTAAAAATAATATCATTTTTGGTTTGTGAAATAAAACCAAAGCAGCAGTGATTTAACAATTCTGATTTTAATGTTATTTGTAACATTGAATTGTAACATTCTCAGCAAGTCCCCACCACACACCCTGTGAGGGCTGTGCACGTTGGTCATGGTAGTTATTAAATTAGTCATCCTGATAATTACAGGAGCTCAGAAATAGCTACTCATCAGCCTGAATACAAAACTAATCCCAGGATTCATTGAAATGCATCCAAGAAGGGTTGATAATTCTGCACACACACTTAAAGAAGCTATATATAAAAAAGATGTTACATATATCCTTAGGGTATCCTCAATAACCTTATATGTCATCTGAATGGCCGTTCAGCATTCCTCCTCCACTGTTTTAAAGCTCATGTGTGACTACATGGTAACATATTTGAAGTCTCTCTACACAGGGAATTTTTTCCCTTCTCTCAGTAGATTCTGTTGTAAAATGACAGGTATGGTAGAGGCACTACTTGTCAGGAGACAGTAATTACTTGTCAGGAGACAGTAATTACAAAATAAAATCACTAACAAAATCAGCTTATTTTAAAAAAAAGGATGAGTAAGCGTGAAATGGGTTATGACAATCCAATAATTAACTAGTGGCCAAAGCCAGTGTTTTTCACATTTGAATGATGGATTAGAAAATCCCACACACAGTAGAGAAGCTCAAGTAGAAATGTACCAACTTTTCACTTTAATAAGAGATCCGATCTCCTGGACCACTGGAATCATTAATATTTTATTTTAGTTTTGTAGTTTCTTTGTGTCTTCACAGTTTTGATTTCAAATGATCATACTGATTTTTTTTTCTTTTTGTTGATCAGATGACCCAATGCAACTGCTTTTCTGATTGTGATCTCTCCCATTCCTCATTCAGAAGACAGTTTGGAAAATGAATCACCTGAGATTCCTATCTCTTTTTGTGAAGGTCTCTGTGTTGGGACAATGCCAAACTAGAAAGCAAGTGACACCATTGCTTTATTTATCAATTGCCTGGTCAGAATAATGATTGAATCACATTCTTGGAAACTCAGTCTGCCATGTTCCATTCTCTTTGTCCATGGATCCTTGTAATGGTTTTAGATTGGCTTCTTATTGGAGAAGTGTTCCAACTAGTCATTTGGCACCCCATTTTCTCCAAGTATAGAATAAATGTTGGGAGGGAAGCCTTGATGGGATGCTCTGTGCCAAGAATCAAGATGAAAATATTTAGAGGAGGGATTGTGGAAATTAAAAAGAGATATGTTAGACCTTGTCACAGCCACTCAATTCTGTCCTTAACAGCACAAAAACAGCCATCAGTTCAGTTCAGTCACTCAGTTGTGTCTGACTCTTTGTGACCCCATGAATCGCAGCACGCCAGGCCTTCCTGTCCATCACCAACTCCCTGAGTCTACCCAAACCCATGTCCATTCAGTCGGTGATGCCATCCAGCCATCTCATCCTCTCCTTCTCCTCCTGCCCCCAATCCCTCCCAGCATCAGAGTCTTTTCCAGTGAGTCAACTCTTCGCATCAGGTGGCCAAAATATTAGTTTCAGCTTCAGTATCAGTCCTTCCAATGAATACCCAGGACTGATCTCCTTTAGGATGGACTGGTTGGATCTCCTTGCAGTCCAAGGGACTCTCAAGAGTCTTCTCCAACACCTCCATTCTTCAGTGCTCAGCTTTCTTTATAGTCCAACTCTCACATCCATACAGGACTACTGGAAAAAACCATAGCCTTAACTAGATGGACCTTTGTTGGCAAAGTAATGTCTCTGCTTTTAAATATGCTATCTAGGTTGGTCATAACTTTCCTTCCAAGGAGTAAGTGTCTTTTGATTTCATGGCTGTAATCATCATCTGCAGTGATTTTGGAGCCCCTCAAAATAAAGTCTAACACTATTTCCACTATTTCCCATCTATTTCCCATGAAGTGATGGAACCAGATGCCATAATCTTCGTTTTCTGAATATTGAGCTTTAAGCCAAATTTTTCACTCTCCTCTTTCACTTTCATCAAGAGGCTTTTTAGTTCCTCTTCACTTTCTGCTGTAAGGGTGGTGTCGTCTGCATATGTGAGGTTATTGATATTTCTCCCGGCAATCTTGATTCCAGCTTGTGCTTCTTCCAGCCCAGCATTTCTCATGATATACTCTGCATATAGACAACACTTAAACAAACAGCATTTGGTGTGTTCCAATAAAGCATTATTTAAAAACCAAAGGAAGCAGTGGGCTGGATTTATTTTGTGTATTTTTTTCTTTCATTTTGTATTAGAGTATAGCCGACTAACAATGTTGTGACAGTTTCAGGTAAACAGTGTAGTGGTTCGCCCGTGCATATACATGTATCCATTCTCCTCCAATGGCTTCCCTGTGGCTAAGATGATAAAGAATCCTCCTGGAATGTGGGAGACCTGGGTTTGACCCCTGGGATGGGAAGATCCCTTGGAGGAGGGCATGGCAACCCACTCCAGTATTCTTGCCTGGAGAATCCCTGTGAACAGAGGAGCCTGGAGGGCTACAGTCATTGGGGTAACAAAGAGTTGGACAGGACTGAGTGACTAAGCATAGCACATTCTGCCCCCAAACTCCCCTCCCATCCAGGCTGCCATATAACATTGAGCAGAGTTCCATGTTATACAGTAGGTCCTTGTTGATTATCCATTTTAAATATAGCAGTGTGTAAACCCCAAACTTCCTAACTATCCCTTCCCCCATTCTTCCCCCTGGCAACCATAAATTCATTCTCTAAGTCTGTGAGTCTGTTTCTGTTATGTAAGTTCATTTGTAACATTTCTTTTTGGATTCCACATAAAAGGGATGTCATACTTCTTTTTTTTGTCTGAATTAGTTCATTCAGTAAGACAATCTCTAGGTCCATCTATGTTGCTGCGTGGCATTATTTCACACTTTTTAATGAGTGAATATTATTCCATTTTGTATGTGTACCACTTCTTCTTTATCCATTCATCTTGTCAGTGGATATTTAGGTTGCTTCCATGTCTTGGCTGTTATAAAGAATACTGCAGTGAACGTTGGTATCCTTTCAGATTGTGTTTTTCTGTGAATATATGCCCAGGAATAGGTTTGCAGGGTTATGTGGTAGCTCTATTTTTAGTTTTTTAAGGAACCTTCATACTGTTCTCCATAGTGGCTGTACCAATTTACATTTCCACCAACAGTGTAAGAGGGTTCCCTTCTCTCCACATCCTCTCCAGCATTTATTGTTTATGGATTTTTTTTCATGATAGCCATTCTGGCTGATGTGAGGTGATATCTCATTATAGTTTTGATTTCTATTTCTCTAATAATTAGCCATGTTGAACATCTTTTTTATGTGCCTCATAGCCATCTTATATCTTCTTTGGAGAAATGTTTATTTAGGTCTTCTGCCCATTTTTTGATTGAGTTGTTTCTTTTAATGTGCTAGGTATCATGAGTTTATAAATATTGGAGACTAATCCCTTGTCAGTCACATCATTTTCAAATATTTTCTCCCAATCTGTGGTTTGTCTTTTTGTTTTATTGTTTCCTTTGCTGTGCAAGAGCTTTTGAGTTTAAGTCGGTCCCATTTGTTTATTTTTGTTTTTATTTTTTCTTTAAAAAAATTATTATTATTATTTTTAGTTTACAATATTGTGTTGGTTTTGCCACACATCAACATGAATCCACCACGTTACATGTGTTCCCAATCCCAAACCCCACTCCCACCCCCCACCCCCCACCCCCTGCCAACACACACCATCCCTCTGGGTCATCCCAGTGCACCAGCCCCAAGGATCCTGCACCCTGCATCGAACCTAGACTGGCAATTCGTTTCTTATATGATATTATACATGTTTCAATGCCATTCTCCCAAATCATCGCACCCTCTCCCTCTACCACAGGGTTATTTTTGTTTTCGTTTCCATTATTCTGGGAGACAGATCAAAAAAGATTGTTGCAATTTATGTCAGAGTGTTCTGCCTATGTTTTCCTCTAAGAGTTTTATAGTGTCTGGTCTCACATTTAGGCTTTTAATCCATTTTGAGCTTATTTTTGTGTATGGTGTTAAAGAATGATCTAATTTCATTTTTTTTTTTTTTACATGTAGCTGTCCAGTTTTCCCAACACCACGTGTTGAAGAGACTATCTTTCCAATGTTGTGTAGTCTTGCCTCCTTTGTCAAAGGTTAATTGGCTACAGGTACATGGTTTATTTTTGGGTTTTCTATCCTATTCTATTGATCTATATTTCTGTTTTTGTGCCAGTACCATACTGTTTTGATGACTATTGCTTTGTAGTATAGTCTGAAGTAAGGGACCCTAATTCCTCCTGCTACATTTTTTTTTTCCCTCTCAGGAGTGCTCTGGCTATTTGGGTTCTTATGTGTCTCTATACAAATTTTAAGATTTTCCTTTCTAGCTCATTGAAAAATGCCATTGGTAACTTAATAGGGATTACATTGAATCTGTAGATTGCTTTGGCTGGTGTAGTCCTTTTGACAATGATTTTTGCAGTCCATGAACATGGTGTATTTTTCCAGTCCATGAACATGGTGCATTTTTCCATCTGTATGTATCATCTTCATTTCTTTCATCAGCATCTTACAGTTTTCAGAGTACAGGTCTTTTGTCTCCCTAGGTAGGTTTATTCCTATGTATTTTATTCTTTTTTGATGCTATGGTAAATGGAATTCCCTCTCGATTTTCTTTCTGATCTTTCATTGTCAGTGTATAGGAATGCAGCAGATTTCTGCCTGTTAATTTTGTAACCTGCAACTTTACCAAATTCATTGATGAGCTCTGGTAGTTTTCTGGCAGCATCTTTAGAATCTTCAATGTATAATATCATGTCATCCTCAAACTATGACAGTTTAACTCTTCTTTTCCAACTTAGGTTGCCTTTACTTATTTTTCTCCTCTGATTGCTGTAGCTAGGACTTCCAAAGCTATGTTGGATAAGTGATAAGAGTGGACATCCTTGTCTTGTTCCTGATCTTAGACGGAATGCTTTCAGCTTTGCACCATTGCGTACGATGTTAGCTGTAGGTTTGTTGTATATAGCTTTTATTAAGTTGAGGTCTGTTTCTTCTGTGCCAGTAGTGGGTTGGATTTAATCCAAGGGCTGAGGTTTGCAGAACCTTGATATTGGGTGTTGGGGCAGGTGATATTTTTCACATGTCATCTGCCAAAGCCCAGGCTACTTCCAAGCATGGTTCTTAGATCTCTAGGATCTCCTTGTGATGACTTGACTTCTGATCTACCTCTTCTCTTCAACTGGAGTAATGTAACCTTTGCCCCATTTATGTTATGAAATCTTTGCTGAAGATTTCACATCAGAAAAGATTTCCTAACTCATTTTAAAAGTTTTGAAAGCCCCTAATTCTCGTCTGGTATGACTTTACAGTTGAAAAATGTAGGCCAACAGAAGCAGGGATTTCCCTCAGTTTAGTAAGTGGTTGATTACTGTCAGAGCTGGTATGTCTGCTCTGCGCAGTGATGCCCAGACCCTCAGTGCAAACTACATGGTGTCACCACTTTGCCACCAAATTCCCATCAGAAGAAAAAGGCTGTGTCTGTTGTCTTTCCTATTTCTCATAATAGCCACTTATCATCGTGAGCAATGTGTTGACAGAATTCACACTTTCAAGAGATTATCTGAGATATCTCTGGAGTGAAGGAGAACTGCTACAATTCCAGGTATAATATCTTTCTTTATTTTTTAATCTTTTTAAATAAATTATTGATGTATGGTAGGTGACGCTAGTGGTAAAGAATCCACCTGCCAGTGCAAGAGATACAAGAGACACAGGTTTGATCCTTGGATTGGGAAGATCCCCTGGAGTAGGAAATGGCAACCCACTCCAGTATTCTTGCTTGGAAAATTCCGTGGTCAGAGGAGCCTGGCAGGCTACAGTCCATGGGGCTGCAAAGAGTCAGACCCGACTGAGCAACTGAACGCACAGCTCATGTGTAGTGTTGTGTTAGTTTCAGCTGCTCAGTGTAGCAATTCGGTTATACATGTATTCATTCTCCTTCAGATTGTTTTTTCCATGTAGGTTGTTATAGTGTATTGAGTAGAGTTTCCTGTGCTTTACAGCAGAGCCTTGTTGGTTCCCCATTTTATATAATTGTATGTGTATGTTAGGGCTTCCCTGGTAGCTCATCCGGTAAAGAATCAGCCTGCAATGCAGCAGACCTGGGTTCAATCCCTGGGTCCAGGAAGATCCCCTGAAAAAGGAAATGGCAACTCACTCCAGCATTCTTGCCTGGAGAATCCCCATGGATAGAGGAGCCTGGTGGGCTACAGTCCATGGGGTTGCAAAGAATAGGACATGACTGGGCAACTAAGCACAGCACAGCACAGAACAGGTGTATGTTAATCTTGAACTCCTAATTTATCCCCCCCCCCCACATTTCTGCTTTGGTAATCATAAGTTTATTCTTGAAATCTGTGAGCCTATTTCTATTTTGTAAATAAACTTACTTATATCATTTTAAAGAATTAGATTCCACATATGAGTGGTATCATATATTTGTCTTTGTCTGACTTGCTTTAATCACCATGATAATCTCTAGGTCCATCTCTGTTGCAAATGGCATTATTTCATTCTTTGTTATAACTGAGTAATACTCCATTGTATATATATGCCACATCTTTATATATTTATCTGTTAATGGGCAGTTAAGTTGCTTCTATATCTTAACTATTGTAAATAGTGCGGCCGTGAACATTGGGGTACATATATCTTTTTGGATTAGAGTTTTCATCTTTTCTGGATATAGGCCCAGGAGTGGGATTGCTGGCTCATGTTCTAGTTTTAGTTTTTTAAGGAACCTCCGTACTGTTCTCCATAGTGACTGCAGCAGTTTACATTTCCAGCAGCAATGTAGGCGAGCTCCCGTTTCTCCATGCTCGGTGCAGCGTTTGTTGTTTGCAGACTTTTTGGTGATGGCCACTCTGACCCATGCAAGGTGATGCAAGGTCTAGTTTCTTACAACAGATTTTGAGCTCTTGTTCTGTGACCGTCTGAGTGAAGGCCCAGTGGATCACATCCACACCTTGGATGGTAGTAAAGATAGGTCTGTGATGTCATTTTCCAGAAGCCGGTGTTTACTTGTCAGCATTCACTTGCTTCATATAGATCCTCCAGCCATTATGTTTCCCTGAAGACTCTGTCTCAATTCCAAAATTAAACTTTAAGAATCTATGGTGGTTTTGGCTTTGATGGAAGAAATTGTACTGTATTTGCTCAATTCTCAGCAAGGAAGATCTGAGTGCTGGTGAACAGAGATTTGTCTAGGTTTGCCAGTCTGGAGCTGCCTTCCTTGGGACCTGGAGTCCCACTTTGATGAAGGTTTGGTGGGGTGAAGGCAGTCGGTTACCCACCCCATACACTAACTCTCCCCCAACTCCGGCTTAGCTGCCACCCTGGAGTCCATTATGGAAATTTTGTTAAAACATCTAAAGGAAGGGAAAGGCCAAATGAATTTTCAGTTTGTATCTCTTCTCCTGAACATAGATAGCATAATGAAACCTCAAACAAAGGTCATTTCAGAAAAGAAGTATTTTACTTTACTTAAAGCCAATATTTTCCCTAAACTTTTAGATTATTCCCATACACAGTGTATTTGGAGAGAGGAGAGGAGATAAATAGCACAGAACAAAATTCTATTCCAGATAACTAATTATAAGTCTTTTCCCTCCTGAAAAAAAAATTGATTTATAGATACAAAGTTAAAATCTTTTCTACAGCTTTTATTCTTTGGCATAGAGAATATTGTGTTTTAACATTCTCTGATTATTGCATTTTGTTGTTTTTGATGTGAAGCATCACTGTGTTATTCTCTTATAGAGCTATATGTGTGACAATGTATAAAAGCCGTCTTAATGAAATTCCACAGTGTGTATGTGTGTGTGTTTCCTCAAGGAATTAACATTCAGTGAAATAATCAGGGTTTTTATTTTGCTGGATCATTTTTATAATTTATTTGTTTTAAGAAAACAGCATCATTTACATGGGAGTCATGATGGGACTTGTGAAAGAAATTTTAAATGTTTTCTTGATGGCTTTTTTATATGGCTTATTGTTATTTTTAAATTGACTTTTAGTTATACAAGAATTGTAACCGCATTATAAAAAGAACTGAAAGCTGAGGGAAAATACCAGCTATATGTCTAGATGACTTATAAAAGAAAGGTTAGAGATTTTCAGAGTTCGTTTGGTTTTCAATCTTGTGGTTATATGGAGTCCTCTGTTTCAGCATTCCAGGGAGCTTGGTGAATCAGGCATATCCCCAGGCCTCCACCTGTCTGGAAGCCTCTCAAGACTTGTAGATAAATAAGAATTTAGAGAGGGTGAAAAGAGGGGAAAGGGCAATCTAATTTGAGGAAAGGAGAAGCCAGTGGATAAGCCTGGGCAAACTGATCAAGGTTTCATAGAGCTGGAACGTAGGGTTTCTGAGCCAAATGACAAGAAATGAGGTTGAAACAGGAGTTTTGAATCTGATTGTGAAGAGTCTTAAATGTTCTGCTGAGAAGTTGAGGCTTTGCTTGTTGTTCAGGGACAGAGAGCCATCCCGGACAGAAGGACTCTCAGAGCCTCCACTCACAGTCCTGAAATCTGTAGGCTAAGAAGTAGGTCAGTGGATACGACCAGGCACAAACGATATCTGATTCTTCCTCTCCACCTCATCACCATTCACAAGGAAAGCAGGGCTGGGAAAGAGACTGCAGGCACTGTCTTCCCCCCACCCCCCACCCTGGTCTCTGGGATCATGAGTCGCCACTGTAGCCTGTGCAGGGGAGGGAAGGCAAAGAGGCTACTTTGGAATGAATATGAAATTGATGCTTTGAAACAAAGGCCCAACTTGAGACTGTTCTAATAACCACAGGTGACCACAGTTACACAGCCAGACGATGTCAGGAGGGAGATGTCTACCCCGGCAGCAACAACAGTTCTGCGGAGGACTATGTGCTGTGCTTAGTCACTCAGTTGCTCTGACTCTGCAACCTGGTGGACTGTAGCCCACCAGACTCCTGTGTCAATGGGGATTCTCCAGGCAAGAATACTGGAGTAGGTTGCCATTTCCTTTTCCAGGGGATCTTCCTGACCCAGGGATTGAGCCCAGGTGTCCCATATTGCAGGCAGATTCTTTACTGTCTGAGTCACCAGGAAAGCCTAAGAATATTGGGGTGAATAGCCTATCCTTTCTCCAGGGGAACTTCCTGACCCAGAAATAGAACCTGGGTCTCCTGCATTGCAGGCTGATTCTTTACCAGCTGAGCAGGATAGTTGGTGGCAATTCTTAGAGAAGATTAAGCCATTTCACACTTATTCTCCAAAGAACAGAGACCCTCTTTTTCAATAATTTTTAGTGCAGCCTAAAAAATTTAAGTAAAGCAAATGGAAAGGGGATTTATAGAAAAGGATAATTGTTGATATTTCTATAATCCCAGGAGATAACTGTTTCTAGGGGCTAAGGGAAGGTTTTAAAAAATCAAGATAATAAGTTTACTTATTATTATGCAGAAGATCCTTCTGCATTTTGCTCAGTTTTATAGTGTGATGTGATTTTGTTGTCTTAAGAACTTAATAATTAAAAAAAAACCCAACTCTTTCCCCATTGAATTGAAATAAACAGTTTTAGTCTTCTTAGTTTTTCCTGTAATAATTGCCGCAGACTCCTCCACAGAACCCTCCCACCCGCAGCGCCCCCTCCATCTCCTCCACCTGCTCAACATTTCAAATACATCTCGTTGCAGAGAATATCTTCAGTGGTTGCAATCTATCAAGACGTTCTTTTGAGATTATTACTAAGAAGCAGTGTTAACTAATTAAAAAAAAAAAAAGGAAACTAGGAGGGAAAATAGAAGACACTGCAAATGAAGCAAGTGCCTGGTGGGTTCAGGATTCATCAGTTAGATTAGACCAGCTCTCGGAGAGAAGCTTCACTTGTTTTCATATTGTCTTAAGGCAGGCATGGGGACAGTTGCACCAGGCAGTTGTCTATGGATAATCTGCATTGTATTTTAAGGGAGAAAATGGGCTGGAGAGGTATAAAAGAGAGAGATAGCAAAAAGGTGACTCAGTAAAGGTGACTTTTGGGTTTTGGCAGGAGAGAAGCTGGATTGAGATTTATTTATTCTGCACATATGCACACATAGTCATACACAGATTCATTTTTATTTAGATTTTTACAAAAGAAAAAAATCACTAACCTTTATGAAAAAACAGTATCAATCATAATAAGCAGAAAGTTCGCATCATGTATATTTAAATATGTGTAGTTATTAAGGTGAAAATAGTCTAAAATCACCTCCAGTGCCACCAGTGTTGTACCCTTGTGATGAGGGAACTGCTTTCATTGGCTGCCATAATGCAGCTTAAAAACAAAAAGTATTAATCTCTATTCTATTGTCATCTAATTTTGAACAAAGGCATTAAGTCCACAGTTAGACTCATCAATCATAACACAGGAAATGTGACTGACAACCATTATGAACTCCACAGTTGATTAGCTCCCTTGATTAAATAGTGGTGCAGCTGATGGGTAAACAGCAGAGGAGGCCACCTCTCCTGTGCAGAGAATCCCCAGCTCAGAGTCTCCATGGAGTTTAGAGAAGTGGGAAACAGAAGACAAAAGCCGGGCTGCTTCACCAGTAATGCGGTAGTTTCCAAAACATCAACCCACATGAGCAGGCCCCAGAGATATTGCTCAATTACTTTTTATATAACCAAAGGTATTTTGAGTCCTTTGTTTTTCTTTGGCAGGGGGAAAGGGTGGGGATAACCTTAGTTGTCATTAGAAAATTAAGACTCTAAGTTGGGGGGGAAAAAAAAAATCACAGCGTCTGATGTGAATGACACCTGAATGCTGACATTAATCAAATGCCACCTTTTTGGACAGCGGCATAGAAGTAATGTCAAAATGTTCTGCTATGGTGGTTTTTTTTTTTTTGGAATAGCAATTTCCCTGAGAGATTGGAAAAGCAGGAGGAGGCAATCTGATGACATTTTGATTGTAGGCCCCACTCGGAAAGGCTTTGTGGAACTTCCTGCTTAACAAAGTTAAAAAAACCTGCCACCTTGTTCTGCATTCTACTTTTTAAAAATTTTTTAGTAAATGGTAGAATGTTCCAGGAGTGGTTTGTAGACTGGTGTATGTTTCACTGGCAGCTAGTAAACTCCTTGAGATGGATAATTATTTGTTGATGGTACTGCTTTCCAATTTAGCCTCATCTGTAAGGCCCTGAACGACATGCTGCTTTGCCTTTATTTCCACCTTTGACTTTCTCCTTCATGAAGATGTTTCCGTCTCTACTGTGAAGTTGCTCTTCTCTTCCATCTCTCGCACTTTATGGTTCTCTCCTATGTCATATGTTCACCAGCTCTGCTCTGGAGTTACTTATATGATAGTTTACCGAGTTCTTTGAGGCTGGCGCTTTGTGTTTCATAGACCAATTGAACATCTGGTGAGTGCAATGAATGGATGCATGGATGGGGGGATGAATGATGGAGGGATGAATAAATGGCGGATGGATGGGAGGATGGATGGGAGATGAGTAGATGGATGGTGGGATGGATGGGTGGTGGGTGGATGGATGGTGGGATGGATGGATGAAATGAAAGTTTGGACAGATGGGTCAGTGGAAGAAACTGAAAAATATTTCTGACTTTTATAATACTTTAGGATGAGAGAGACTTTACCATCTTTCTACAGATCTTGAGAATGATTTAGGAAGTAATGGTACTGTTTAAAATAAAAATAATAAATATAATATGTAATATTATTTATATAAAATAAACTAATATCTTAAAAGAAAATTTTTTTTGTTTTTTGATCCTTTTCCTATGAGCCTACCTTGTATTTTCTTTCAGAATTTAGGATATAATATTTGCTAGAGCTTCACAAATAGACTGATTAGAAGGGAACTAGAGGTATAGTTTTATTTTAAACTTATGACTTTTTAAAATTACATCTTGAGATGTCGCATAAAAATTTTATGGGGCACTATTGATAAATTGTAACAATATAATAGCCAAAAGCTTTTTCATTTTTTAACCTTTCCTCCTTTTTTCTTTGTTTCTTATTGTCCCAAATACTTATGCTAGAGGGTTGAAAAAAATTAAGCTTTGTCATTTTTTTCCATGTCCTTTTTTAATAGAAAAAATGAGAGAGTAGTTAAAATTTACCCCTGAAGTTACTGAAATAAACAAAAACGATTCATCGTCCAAGCCACCTCTGTAAGTGTTCCTTGAATTAAATGGACTATCTTGAAAACAGAATACTAAACTTTTATGCCAGTTTCCTATTCATACATACAAGTAATATCAATTGTGTCTCCTGTTATTACTTTTGTGTTTTGTTGCAATGAAAAGCATGTTTGAAGTATATTTTCATCTGGTACAGTGTGGGTAAGAAAAAACAAACAATTGTTGATTTGGATAGATATGGATGCTAATTTTTTTCTGTGTTTATTCTGCCTGTATTTGTATTAAAAGTGTCTATCTTTTCGATATGTGCATCTGACAGCAAAATAGTGTGTGAATGTGTATTTTAGAGGCAATAAATTGGGAAGTGCGGCAGTGTGACAATGTGAGGACTTAGGAAAAACATTTATTTAGTTTCACTATTGTAACTGTAATGAGCTCGTGACCCATGTAGTTCATGGTCAGAGTGGTGTTAGATATTAGTCAGAACAATGCTAGGTATCCTACAGTAACAAGTAAGCCCCTACCTCTCATGGGTGTACACATCATAGGTGGATCTCTCACTCTGGCAGCCTCTTCCATCTTCTTCACTCTGGTGTCTGCAACAAATGATTTATAGGCCTCCAGAGAGAGGAGAGAGAGTTGGAAAAATCACACCGGCTCTTAAGTGCGTTGGTCCAGAAGGGGTCTATGCCTCTCCATTTACAGTTCTTTGACAAGGACTAGTCACACGGTCCAAATCCTAAGTTCAGAAGATGTCTGGGAATGCCAGAGAGCCCATGAAATTGTGGTGAAGACTAGCTGCCTTTGCCACATACTACATTCAGGAAAGCTCAGTCCAAGCTGGAGTTCTGATCTCTCTGTGGTAGGCATTGAGGCCCCTGCTGTTTCCTGGCCCCTAAGTCAGCAGCATTTTGGAACTATTGACTCCTGTGCCCAGGAAGGGCTCTTGTCCTCATTTTCAATGTCCTGTCCCTACCACATACCATGCCATAGAGCCAGGGGCAGGGAGAGGAGTGGTGTGTATCATTAACTTGCGATCTTTTCTTCATGGGTATCGGCAGGCACGTTTTTGTTGTTTTATTTTTGTCCCTTTTTCCAAAAATTGAAGAGGAGGTCTGTATTCTTTATGCGGGTTGTAGAAAGAGAAAGACCTAAACCAGTATCTTATTTTTTAAGTTGAAACATTGTTGATTTCCAATGTTGTGTTAAGTTTTGCTGTTCGCAATGTGATTCAGTTATGCATATATGTGCATTTATATGTATATTCTTTTCCGTTATGGCTTATCACAGGATATTGAATATAGTTCCCTTTTAGTTGCCAAGTTGTGTCCAGCTCTTTTTGTGACCCCCATGAACTGCAGCCTGCCAGGCTCCTCTGTCCGTGGGATTTCCCAGGCAAGAACACTGGAGTGGGCTGCCGTTTCCTTCTCTCTGTGCTCTGCAGCAGGACTTTGTTGTGCATCCATTCTGTATATAACAGCTTACGTCTGCTAATCCCATCCTCCCAGTCCATCTGTCCACAGCCCCTCCCACTTAGCAACCGCAGGCCTGTCCTCTGTCTGTGAGTCTGTTTCTGTTCATTTGTGTCATGTTTTAGATTCCACATATAAGGGATATCATATGGTACTTGTCTTTCTCTTTCTGACTTAGTTCAATTAAACCAGTATCTTCTTTAGCTGGCAGAGAGAGGAAAAAGATAGCTTCCTTCAGTGTGTTAACAGTTATTCCACATCACTGTCATTAACAAATATATGCTTCCATCCACCCTTCCACCTGCCTACTCGCCCATCCAGATTTCGTAGTAACAGGCCTAGTACAGGTCCCTTGAAAGTCAAAGGAGTGTCACACACCTGGTTAGCTTTTTCCAATTATCCTTGCCCTTGGATAGACAAATTGTTTCCTCTGTCATATTTTTGCTAACATTTTCAAGTGTTATCAAGTGCTGGGTTTGAAAGGCCTGAGTTTCATTCACTTCTGTAGTAATCCCTATAGTAATCTCTAGGGTGGAACCAAAGCCTGACTCTGATGGGGCTCTGTAATGTCTTTGGGCTACACTGGTGGATGCTTCTCTTCATTCGACCCTGGGAGGCCTATTTCCTCAGTCCTGAGTCTGCAGCTAAAAGCTTCTCTTCACGGCTTTGTGCACAACTCTCTCCACCTGAACGGCCACAGGTCCAGGGAGTGAGTGGTTCTGATGGTGGCCTCTGGATGATCACACCAATTGCCAGAGCAAGGCTGCTAAAGGGGCTTGCTTTGCCGAAAAGAAGAAAAAAGTCCTATTTGATTAAAAATGATACAGGCTGCCTCCTAAAACTAGGCTTTCTTTCCATAGTCCTTCGGCCATCCTACCTCGTGCACACCACCCGCTCTCGCCTTCTTACCTCCACCTCCTGTTTCCTTTCAGGTTCCATACTTGTATTCTCAACTTCTACCTGGAAATCTCAGCAGGATGTCCTGCTGTACTTTAGTGCTCAGCATTCTCTAAAGGGGGTCAGCCTTCTGTATCTTAGCTAATGATGCTGTATCCTCTTAATTCACTCAAACTCAAAATCTGGAGTCACAATCTCCTTTTCTTCCTTCTGCATCCTCCCACTGTCAGGATTATTATACACCATTATTCCTATTTCTTCTCTTGGAAAATTCTTCGAATACTATTTTTTTTTAATGCTGTTGTTGTCAGACCATCTCACTCTCTCCTCTGTATGCTTTGACTGTTTCCCTCATGTCTCTGTATTTTACTTTGTTTTTTTGACCCTTCCTGGTCTTGTTCTTCCTAGAGTTCAGCCAGTGATATTTATCAAATGTATCACTTCTCTCGTATTTTTGATGGTTCTTTTTATCCTCCGAATAACTTCCAGTTGCTAGTGTAGCATCTGAGTTTCCAATCTTCCTTCTAACTTCATCTCCACTCTGAGACTTCAGCCAGTCTGTACTACTCTTTCACCTTAGTCACGGCTCATATTTGTTTCTTGTCTATGGTGAGCATGTTGCTCAAGTCCCTGTGTAGAGACATTCTCACTATTCTTTCAGTTCCAGAGATCTCTGTGGTAGGCATCCATCTCTTCTCCCCGTAAATTCCAACTCAGGTATGGCGAGTAGATTTCATCTCAGAAGTGAAATCTGGTTGGCTAATAAAAGCTGCACTGAGAAGGATTCTGAGGTTCAGTGGGAAACACTGCCATGATTGTTAGTAACATTTGTCAAGAGGGAAAAAAAGAGGAGTTGATGTCGTCATTAGGGACTTTACTATTTTCTGGGTACCTTCTCTGATCTACCGTTGTGCTTCTGTCAGGTACGCAACATCACCTATACTATTGTATCTGCTGAATTATATACCCATCAACTACAGTTTACCTATACAGTGTACTATGCTCAATATTTGTTAAATAAATTCCCGAATGCTGTTTATTTGCCTAAGATTGAAGAGCTTGGGCAGGGTGGTGAACACATTGATCAGGCACCTGCATTACATTAGAGTGTCTTTTAAGTTTCGATTTGTGTCTGGCTCTTCCAATATGAGAACTGCTTCTGCTCAGTTACCTTTGGTGACAAATGAGACCAGGTAGTGCTGTATGAGTGGACCACAGACAGTACTCCAGTACTGCCTGTAATAAATTAAATTTCAAATAGCATTGGTGTATTCTACCTTTAGATTTTTCAGCCCCTCAGCCAAAGTCAAAAGCCAAAGGCTGGCTTGAAGTACATTTACCAGGAGGACCTTACTGATCTGGTAGTCCTTATAATGTCCCAGTCATTCACACAAGTCAAGTAATGATACAAATATAAAATTTTATAGTCATAACTGTGAAATTATGATTTCTGCCTTTTTTCCCTCTCTCTGATAGATGTCTCAAGTATTTCAGTCTTTCTCATGATGTGGTTTTCAGAAAGTACCTCATTCTGCTCTTCCTCTTCTGAGTGTCTTCCTTTTATTTGGTAAGGTAGCTTGAATTTGTGAGCATGCTGGATGGGGTCTGACCAGTGAAACTCAAGATCAAGAGTCATGCCTCTGTGGCTGTATGCTCTATATTTCTGTCTTGCCATCCTAAGGAAGCATTTAATTTCTTAGTGGCCACATTGCATTGTTGTCTTGTGGAACTGAGGGGCATGTGAAATATTCCTCATCAGAAAAAGTCATTTTATTTCACTTTGGGTTGGTAAAACCTCTATTCATTGGAAAATCTACTGTGAACTGGCCTAACCATAAAAGGGACGTTGTTAGGTGCTGTCACCAACATGTCCAGTTCAGTTCAGTTCAGTCGCTCAATTGTGTCTGACTCTTTGCGACCCCGTGAATCGCAGCACGCCAGGCCTCCCTGTCCAGCACCAACTCCCGGAGTTCACTCAGATTCACGTCCATCGAGTCAGTGATGCCATCAAGCCATCTCATCCTCTGTCGTCCCCTTCTCCTCCTGCTCGCAATCCCTCCCAGCATCAGAGTCTTTTCCAATGAGTTAACTCTTTGCATGAGGTGGCCAAAGTACTGGAGTTTCAGCTTCAGCATCATTCCTTCCAAAAGAAATCCCAGGGCTGATCTGCTTCAGAATGGACTGGTTGGATCTCCTTGCAGTCCAAGGGACTCTCAAGAGTCTTCTCCAACACTACAGTACAAAAACATTAATTCTTTGGCGCTCAGCCTTCTTCACAGTCCAACTCTCACATCCATACGTGACGACAGGAAAAACCATAGCCTTGACTCGACGGACCTTAGTCGGCAAAGTAATGTCTCTGCTTTGGAATATGCTATCTAGGTTGGTCATAACTTTTCTTCCAAGGAGTAAGCGTCTTTTAATTTCATGGCTGCAGTCACCATCTGCAGTGATTTTGGAGCCTCAATAAATAAAGTCTGACACTGTTTCCACATCTATTTCCCATGAAGTGATGGGACCGAATGCCATGATCTTCGTTTTCTGAATGTTGAGCTTTGAGCCAACTTTTTTGCTCTCCTCTTTCACTTTCATCAAGAGGCTTTTTAGCTCCTCTTCACTTTCTGCCGTAAGGGTGGTGTCATCTGCATATCTGAGGTTATTGATATTTCTCCCGGCAATCTTGATTCCAGCTTGTGTTTCTTCCAGTCCAGCGTTTCTCATGATGTACTCTGCATAAGTTAAATAAGCAGGGTGACAATATATAGCCTTGACGTACTCCTTTTCCCATTTGGAACCAGTCTGTTGTTCCATGTCCAGCTCGAACTGTTGCTTCCTGACCTGCATACAGATTTCTCAAGAGGCAGGTTAGGTGGTCTGGTATTCCCATTTCTTTCGGAATTTTCCACAGTTTATTGTGATCCACATAGTCAAAGGCTTTGGCATAGTCAATAAAGCAGAAATAGATGTTTTTCTGGAACTCTCTTGCTTTTTCCATGATCCAGCAGATGTTGGCAATTTGATCTCTAGTTCCTCTGCCTTTTTCAAAACCAGCTTGAACATCAGGGAGTTCACGGTTCACGTATTGCTGAAGCCTGGCTTGGAGAATTTTGAGCATTACTTTACTAGCATGTGAGATGAGTGCAATTGTGCGGTAGTTTGAGCATTCTTTGGCATTGCCTTTCTTTGGAATTGGAATGAAAACTGACCTTTTCCAGTCCTGTGGCCACTGCTGAGTTTTCCAAACTTGCTGGCATATTGAGTGCAGCACTTTCACAGCATCATCTTTCAGGATTTGAAACAGTTCAACTGGAATTCCGTCGCCTCCACTAGCTTTGTTCGTAGTGATGCTTTCTAAGGCCCAGTTGACTTCACATTCCAAGATATCTGGCTCTAGATTAGTGATCACATCATCATGATTGTCTGGATCGTGAAGATCTTTTTTGTACAGTTCTTCTGTGTATTCTTGCCACCTCTTCTTAATATCTTCTGCTTCTGTTAGGTCCATACCATTTCTGTCCTTTATCGAGCCCATCTTTGCATCATGAAATGTTCCCTTGGTATCTTTAATTTTCTTAAAGAGATCTCTAGTCTTTCCCATTCTGTTGTTTTCCTCTATTTCTTTGCATTGATCGCTGAAGAAGGCTTTCTTATCTCTTCTTGCTATTCTCTGGAACTCTTCATTCAGATGCTTATATCTTTCCTTTTCTCCTTTGCTTTTCGCCTCTTTTTTTCACAGCTATTTGTAAGGCCTCCCCAGACAGCCATTTTGCTTTTTTGCATTTCTTTTCCATGGGGATGGTCTTGATCCCTGTCTCCTGTACAATGTCACGAACCTCATTCCATAGTTCATCAGGCACTCTATCTATCAGATCTAGGCCCTTAAATCTATTTCTCACTTCCACTGTATAATCATACGGGATTTGAACATGTCCAGAGAGAGGTGAAAATTTGGTCCAGAGGTATCAAAACTTCGTCCCCACTCATTAAGCTTTCAGCTCCACTTCCTCTGTTTTAGCTGCATTCTTTGATTGCTTATCTCGTGAAAGCTAAATGATTGCAGGAGCTCCAGCCCAAGTTGTTTGTGGCTCAAATTCAACAGGAAAAGGAGGAAGCGCCTCTTCCTAGAAGGTTCCATACAAACCCTGGAGTTCACTCTGATAAGATAACTTGATCATGTGGTCACTTCTGGACCAATCACTGTGTCTTAGAGTCATCAGTGAGCTGGTGGACTAGCCTGGGTCAGAGGACTCAACACTGAACTAGGAGTTGGGCTGTATGTGCTGAGATCAGGGCACCATCCCAAAAAGGATCGGAGGATGCTGGGCAGACCCAGAATGACAGATGTTCTCTGCAGTGTGATTATATCAATATTTTAAACTCTCTAAAGGCAGAGATTTTGGGTTGTTAATTATTTAACGCCTTCCTTCTGCCTTTAACAAACAATACAATAAATATTAAAAAAACTAGTTGTTGATGAAATGAGTGCCTGAACATAAATGGCCACAAAAATGAATGCATTGGAAATGGATGCTTAATGTAAAAATATCTTTGTCTGTCACTTACTGCATTGTCAAATATAGACCAAACTTAAAACTCCAGTGTCAGCTGTGTTTATGTAAAGGAAAATGAAAGTATAAAAGACTTCTTGATATGTCATGAGGAAGTACTTCTGTGCTCTGTAGTACTAGTGAGGCAAAATGATACATCTTAGGTGCAGAGGAAGGGGACATTTTCTTCTAGGACAAATGAAATGAAAACAGAGCTTGACTGACAGTCTAGTAACATTAATAATACCTTGACAGTAGAGAGCTTCTCTTATTTCAAATATCCTGAGCAATCCTATCAGAAGAATAAATATTCTTTTTTCCAAATCCTAATACTCTCTGTTGCCTTTGGTTAAGGCGAGTGTTTTCTCATGGCCACATTGCAGCTTTATTGAACAAGCATATTTTAGTTCCTAGGTAAAACTGAAGTCTCCCCTCACCCTAAATCCATCCTCTCCTTCCTGTTGGGGGCAGTTCATTTGATGCAGTAATTAACTAGACGCAGTGTTGTTTCTGATGCTGGAGGTGCCCCATCCCCTTGCCTCTTCACCGTTTCAGTGCACTCTGGTCTCACTTCCACTTGACATCCCTGCATGCCTTGCAGGCTAAGAGGGCCAGATAATTACCACCTTAGGAAGCATCCCTCAACCAATGACTGATCAGAAGTGGTGGATAGAGCCTCAAAGGGTGCTTCCTTACCCTCAAGCGATGACTTGGAGACACCTGTCCTGAGCTCTATCTCTGATAGTTCCTATCAGAATGTAGCCCCTGCTGCCACCCTCTTAAGTTTCCTGATTACACACCTTCTCTTGTTTCTTTTTTCCCTTCTCTGCTTTACTTCCCTCTCCTCTTCCAATCTCTCCCAAGATTGTGAAGTCGCTCAGTCGTGTCCGACTCTTTGCGACCCCATGGACTGTAGCCTTCCAGGCTCCTCTGTCCATGGGATTTTCCAGGCAGTATACTGGAGTGGATTGCCATTTCCTTCTCCAGGGGGTCTTCCCAACCCAAGGACTGAACCCGGATCTCTTGCACTGTAGACAGACACTTTACCATCTGAGCCTTACTTCCCAAATAAACTAGTTACATTTTTCCAGTCTTGTATCGGGGGCTGCTTTTTTGGGGGAACTCAAACTATGGTGATTGTTTTCAAGGAAGCAAAGTTGTCTTTAGTCCTCAGTGGGTCTTGATAATAGATCCTCATGTCATTAGGCGGATGCTAGAGTGAAGACTGAGGACCTGCAAGTCTCACTCTGTGTGGGTAGGATGTGGTCGCTGTAACAATGTGCTGTCTAATAACAGCTTCATGAGGGGTTAAGTTCAGGGAGAAGAACTGTGTTTCTCTAGAGCATGAGAACCTAGAGTGACTGCAACAGTCATACCATGACCTTTGATGGATATTCCCAGGGAGGAAGGCCATCCCCAAGAGGAATGTGGTCCGCAGTATCAGAAGCCACTTAAAAGTAGGAAGAAATAGAGATTCTGGAAGTGGCAGGATTTGGGTAAATGGAGGGTCTTGCACGCAAAGCTAAGAAGTCCTGTGGGGTTGCTGAAGGTGTGGGATGAGGCAGTGGGTTGAGAAGACAAAGGTTAGAAAGGGAAGAACTGGAGCAGTAGACAGACTTTTCTGTCATTTGGGGACCTAAAGCAGGGAAATGCTAGAGAGCAGAGGATGCAGGTTGGCAAGATAACAACACCCAACTCTTGAGTTCTTGCCTCAGTGCATGCCAAAAACTGTAGTAAATGCTGTGCATTTTCAAAATCCCACAATGTAGGCTCTTTTTATTATCCCTGTCTGACTCAGAGGAAATTGCGGTACAGATAGGGTAATTAGGTTACCCAGGTGCTCAGAGCTGTAAAGCAGAGAGCTGGAATATGAACCTGGACCTTGTAGCTCTGGAGACCTGGCTCTGACCTAGGTGTTGGCAAATTTTTCTTGTAAAGGGCTAGATAGTAAATGTTTTTGGCTTTTTGGTCTATACAGTCTCTGTTTCGACTTCTATACTCTGCATTTGTAGCATGAGAGTGTGCTAGGTATAGAGAGCATTAGGTTTCAGTAATACCTAAACAAAGAACAGGGCTGTGTGCCAGTAAAACTTTATTTGTAAAAATAGAGGAGGGCTGTAGTTTCATGAACCCTGATCTAACTACACTGTTTAACACATTAGTATAAAAGGTGATTTGGGGGGCTTCCCTGGTAGTCAAGTGGTTAATACTCTGCCCACTTCCAACATAGGGGCCACAGATTCGATTCCTTTTTGGGGAACTAAGATCTCCCATGCCACATGGTGTAGCCAAGAAAAATGAATGGAAAAAATGGTGGTTTTGGCTAGAGGTTGTCTGTTTTGGGTTTTCTGTCTAGCCATTGCTAGCATGCATGTCTTCATGATGAAATATGGTGGGAGACACTGGGAAGATGAGGACAGTTATAAAGGTGATGCTGGAAGGGAAAAAAGAATAAAAAGAAGCAGGAATGGAAACTCCAAGTTCTAGCTCAGTCATTTTCTTGGGAGCTGCAGGTGGGAGAGAGAACCACTCAATTCTGACCAGTATAGTAGGGCAGCTCCAAGTTGAAGGAGCAGGTTTAAGAAATGTCATAAAATTCAACTTTATAGGATTTGGGCTTTATAGCATATGTTGTAGCAGCCACACTGAATAAATGTATGTTTTTCATTATATTTTTATTGCACATTTAAAGCACATTAAGGCACACACAGCTTCCAAGAAGGAAAAAATAGAGGAACTTTGACCTCACAAGTAATCACATCAATTTGCAAGGCGGTTGTATTTTATGAAGACAGAGAAAGATGTATGGCTGCTGTCCTTCTTAGTTTTATATTAAGTCATTCTTCTTTTGGGAAACAATATTAATAGACTTTTTGCTACATTTGTCTCCTGTTGAGGGAGCATTTCCCTTGTTTTAACATAAAGAATATCATATTGTGGGTGTTCAGTCATTTTGAGTTGCAGGTAATTGGTTGCCATTCTCAGTCTGTAAAACAACCTGCTTTGTTGCGGTTTGAAAAAAAGTGAAAAACCATTTCAAGAAATTGCAACTCAAAATTATTTCTGGATTTGAGAAGCCGTGTATAACATCCAGTGGTCTTCGATGGTATATTCATTCATAGCCCCTAGAGTTGTGGAGAAGTAGTCAGTGAATCATGAGGGGCAGCAGGCTCACCAAGTATTGCTGTGAGGTTGTATGTTACACAAATGCCCCTGGGGCTGAAATGCAGTCTGTGCTCTCTCCTCCAAGCCCTGTGCCTGCCTGGATGAAGGGACATCTTTTTATTCATGCCAGTGCATGGCCTTTGGGCCAACTCTGCTCAGAGGTGGTGACTTTTTCTAATTTGTGTTCTCCAGGTTATTACGTGTGTGGTGTTTTTGCAAATGGTGTATCATCACATTTAGGATGCTGTTGATTTTAAGAAGTACCATTATCTTATGTACACTTAAGAAAGATGAGATGCCACTAGTCACATCTTAATAGATCATTGATGATTAGACACATGCCAACTTCAAAGATGATAAAAGGTGAAGAAGGTGCAATGGAGTTATTTGTCTATTAAATGAGTATACCTTTCTTTAATTAGCACAAAGGTGCCTTACAGCTGCCACCATATAAAGATGAGGCAGGCATGTCCTGAGAAGGAGGTTTCTACTCAGTTTTGTTTATTTTTGGAGATAAAATAAAATAAAAAATGTCTCTGCTCTCCTGTCATTGGTCCAGTTCTAATAGAAGTAGAAATGTTAGAGTGAAATTGACCTCAGGGAGCATCTTGCATCTCCATTCGGGGCAGTTTCACCCCACCCCGGGAACATTCGTCAATACCTGAGGACATTGTTAGCTGTCATAACTAGAGGAAAATGATACTGGTACCTAGTGAGTAGAGGCCAAAGGGTTGCTAAATGTCCTACAGTGCACGGGACAGCCTCCCACAACAAGAACTGTTGTTGTTCAGTTGCCCGGTCGTGTCTGACTCTTGGACTGCAGCACGGCAGGACTCTTGTCGCGAGAACCTCATGAACTGTATAAAAGGACGACAGGAATTATCTGGCTCCAAAAGTCCTGGTGACAAGATTGAGAATCCCTGATATAGTGGGATGGTGTGTAGCAGGGGATGAGAACCTGGATATCAGAGTCAGGTAAACCTGGGTTCAGATTCCCATCTTAACCTTAGCTGACCGTGTGGCTTTGGACAAGTTAAGTAGACTTACTGAGTCTGAGTTTCCTTGTCGGTATGGAGACCATCGTCTCTACTGCAGAGGTTGCTGAGAGTATCAAGTGGGATAACTAAGGCAAAGACTGCAACGTGGCAATAGTCACATCTAAATGGAAATGCAGTTCTAAGAACCTTTGTCTATACTCATGAAATCCTGAGGGCAACTCTGAAGGAAGCATTGTGTTTTTTTTTTTTTTTGTTGTTGTTACTTTATTTTACTTTGCAATACTGTATTGGTTTTGCCATACATAGCCTCCATTTTACAGGTGAGCAAACAGAAAACTTAAGGCACTTGCCCAAGGTCACTCAGGAATAAGTAGTGGAACCAGGGTTTGAATCCAGGGTCCCTGTTCCAGTCAGTTCAGTCCTCCCGGCATCGTACCCCATATTGCATGAGGACTTGGGAAAAGGAGGCTGCCAATAGTATTGTTATTAATATTGTCCAGCTTAAAGCCCCCGAGAAGGCGATGGCACCCCACTCCCATACTCTTGCCTGGAAACTCCCATGGACGGAGGAGCCTGGAAGGCTGCAGTCCATGGGGTCACTGAGGGCTGGACACGACTGAGCGACTTCACTTTCCCTTTTCACTTTCATGCATTGGAGAAGGAAATGGCAACCCACTCCAGTGTTCTTGCCTGGAGAATCCCAGGGATGGGGGAGCCTGGTGGGCGGCTGTCTGTGGGGTCGCACAGAGTCGGACACAACTGAAGTGACTTAGCAGCTTAAAGCCCCTCCTTACAGATGGCTAGTGACTCAGAGTCTGGAGAGTGGTAGGACTTAGCAAGTTCTCTGTGAGAGGGAAGCTGACATGGACTAGTTTTTGGGTCTCCTGCTCTTCAGGAATGAGTCTTTTTCCCTTTGCCACGCTACCCCTGCCAAGGAACCAATACGGAACCACCATGGTGTAGCAGGAGAGAGCCTGGCTCTAGCCTTGAGCCTTGGCACCACCATTTACTGTGTGACTTTAAGATCTCAAATGAGTCTTTAGTGTATACAGGAGGTAATCATACCTATCTAATGGAGTTCTTGGGCGAGATGATGTGCAATCGTAGATATCAGATGCTGGCGAACAGCAGTAGGTATCTGAGTGCTTGGGTGAGAGCTAGGATTCTGGAGTCACCAGGAAAAGGCTGTCCTGATGATCATGTCGAAGTTGAGGGCGCTGTATACTTTACATCTAAAGCATTTTAGTTTTTACCTCAGATATTCTGTTTTGATCTTTTAAAAAATAGCTTTCAACTTAAATTTTTGAGCTTTATAGAATAGAATTATAGTAACTGTTTTAATGTTCTTATCTGCTAATTCTGACTAAGCAATTGATTTTTCTCATTATAGGTTACACTTTTATGCTTTTTCAATACCTGGTGATGTTTCATTGGATGCCAGACATTATGAATTTTATGTCATTTTTTGCTGGATATTTTCTGTATCCTTATAAACACTTTTAAAGCTTCATTTTGTTATGCAGCTACATTACTTAGAAAGAGTTTGATCCTTTTCCTTTAAATATATTTTTAGAGAGAAAACTCCCTCAAGGCAGTAATCTGGGACAATTCTAGGACTTACCTTGTTTATTTTTCATCTCTTGGGTATCGATGTCCTTTATTACTTGTTGTTGGGTGTTTTGAAAGCCACTGTTTCCGGTGAGAGGATAAATCTACTTCCTGTTATTCCAACTTGGATGGTAGCAGAACTGCAGCCAGCCTTTCAGATCATTTTTATTATTATCACGCAATATTATGATTGTTGTCTTCATTTTTAGATAAAGAGATTGAGGTTCAGAGACATTAAGTCATACAAAGGCAAAAGTAGTTTAAGACACTGCACTTTTTTCTGAGAATGAATGTGAGTAATCACAAAAGTAAATTTACAAAGCAGAGACCAACAGGCCAGTTGCTGGTGACCTGTCGTGTAACCGTCTTTTCTCAAAGGTAAATTAACTCCTGATCAAATCAAATTGACTTCCCTCTTTCTTATGCTTGCAAAGCACCAGCTTCTCTCCTTTTGTCTTTTTGAATCACTGATTTATACCTATGGATTTTGACGTCTTTGTGGATTAACCAGTCAAGTGTTACCTTATTCAACAGTGAGGATAAAAGGGGTACTGAAAGAAATTTCGTGGAGAAATGAATATCTTTTCTCCAGTATATTCTCTGAGATGCTGCTGTCAAGTCAGTGCTAAGAGGGGAGGACTGAGAATGATGGCATGTACCATCTGATATTTACTTCTGTTTTTAAAGACCAGTATCATTTTATGGCACGATCTAATGAGAGGCTCTCTAGACTGGAGGCACCAGGCATGGCAACTTGAGTTCCAGCCAAGTTACCATTTGGCAGAGTGTATGTGTCCCCATGACCTTCACTGTAAAGTGGAGGCGGAAATACTCCAACTCATCTATTCTTGTAGGTCACTGAGAAGGCAAACACAATCATGAATATTGCTTTAGTAGGAAAAGTTTAAAAGCTGAAGCTAAATCAGTGGGAGAAGGCGAGGGTGGGATGATTTGGGAGAATGTTATCGAAACATGTACATTACCATATGTAAAATAGATAGCCAGTGCAAGTTGTAGGGCATGAAGCAGGGCACCCAAAGCTGGTGCTCTGGGACAGCCCAGAGGGATCAGGTAGGGAGGGAGGTGGAAGGGGAGCTCAGGATGGGTGGACACACGTGTACCTGTGGCTGATTCATGTTGATGTATGACAAAAACATCACAATATGGTAAAGTAATTATTTTCCAGTTAAAATTAATTAATCTAAAAAAGCTGAAGCTAAGAAGGCTATTGTTTGGGATTCTCTTCCTTTGATAAACTAAATATAAAGCAGGCATTCACCTTTAGAAGGAAGGCTTTGTGTGAGGATGCCAAACTCAGGGCATTTTTAAAAAATTATTATTAATTTGGCTGTGCTGGGTCGGTCACAGCTGTGGTATGCGAACTCTTAGTTGCAGCAAGTGGGATCTAGTTCCCTGACCAGGGATTGAACCCGGGCTCCCTGCACTGCAAGTGCAGCATCTTAGCCTCTGAACCACCAGGGAAGTCCTACTCCGGGGGCATTTTGTCAGAGAAAAGGTATGAGGTTTAGTAGAAAATCCACAGATTTGGGAATTCAACCAAAATGAATTCTGCCAGCTGTGGTGTTTACTTACTTACATCTTGTTTTACTCCAAAGCTCATCCTGATTTGGACCCAGCTTTCAGAGCAGTAACCATGGTGGAGTCTTGAGCCTGTCCCCTAGTCAAGCTACGTGGCCACCTCTCCCCATAATGTGCCCTTCGCCTGCCTTGGCTCCTCTAATCTGCCCACCATATCTTGACCTAGCTCTGTATGTCACTCAAGCATTGGCCCAGTTATCTTCTGGGAGGGCTTCTTAACAAACTGAAATGTTCCTTTGTCTGTACATCTCCTGAGCTTTGTGCTGTTGCTCTAGAGTTGATCATATAACATTTCTGGTTATTTTAATATATTTTCAGTCCTTCAGAAGCTGAGAACAGAATTAATTCATAGCAGTATCTTAGACCCTCTGATGCTGAAAACATTTGAAACCATTTTCATAATTTTTATTTTTTTAAAGAAACAAAAAAGCTGGTAACTCATCACATTTCACAGAATCTTAAAACAAAAGATTAATTAAAGTAAAACTCCCCATTTTCCTCTAACCCTTCCTGTCTGTCTTGCCAGTGGGAAGAACTGTTCACAGTTGGGAGCAGTAATCCTATAGACATGCATGCGCGTGGTATGCCTTACAGACGTGTACATTCAAGGTCTTAGAAAAGTTTTTAAATGGAGTTATGATTTACGTATTGTAAGCAAAGTACTTTCTTTGCTGAGGACACTTGATATTATTTTCTAACATTCCATCTTATGTACCTTATTTATTTGTTTTCCTATTGGAAGACATGTTTTCCATTTTTTACTATTAAAGACAAAGCTATGAAAAGTATCCCTGAAAGTTTTCAATCTGCTTCACCCCAAATTTGGAAATGTTGCTTCATAAGTGACTTTGAAATGCTTGATTTATTCTCTCCCCTTCTCACTGAGATAACAAAAAGTTTAAATTTCAAACATGATCATTTGTAAACTGTTGGCTTTCACAACTGTTTCCAAACTATTTTTACCATTTTAAATACGAACATCTTAACACAATTTCAAAGCATTTTAGATATTAAACTAACTTATTTGTAGGGTTGCTGACAAGTTGAAACTTTTTTTTTTAACTTTTTGACAATGATTTTATATTCTACATTTTAATCATCTGAGTGTTCCAAAATAACATCCTAATATTTTGAAGCATTTGAAAACTCAGAGCTTTTAAAAATATTTATAAAAAATTTAAGTGATGATTAGAAACTGCAGAAAAAACATTCCATGTTCATTGTGTAGCTTTACTGTTCCAAATTTTTTTTCTTTCAGACTTTGTCTTCTAAAGTTAAATAATACATTTAAAATATGTTATTCTTATTGCAGGAATATGAATTATTTCTTATCATCATGACATTCTGCTTTTCTCCTATCTGAAATGGAACTCCCTTTCCTTCATTCACTTGGCAAATATTCATTGAGGACCTTCAGTGTGTCTGCCAGTATTCTAGGTGTTGGGACACAATAGTATAATAAATAAGAGACAAAAATGCCTACATGGAGCTTACATTCTAATGGGGGAGATGAAAAAGATATAAATTAAGTAAAACATGTAAGGTAAGATAAATTCTGAGAAGAAAAACAAAGGTGAGAAAAAGAAAGAAGTTTTGAGGGTAGGGCTTGCAATTTTAGGTAGGGTGGCCAGGAAATGGCTTACAGAATACACTTTTGGGTAGAAGGGCTGCATGAAGTGAGGGTGGGAGCCATGTGGATATTTGTTAAAAGGGCCTCTCAGGTTGAGGAATTGCAAGTGCAGAGGTCCTGAGGCAGGAATGTAGCTGGCATGTGTGAGGCCCTGCAAGAAGATGGTGTGGCTGAATTCCAGTGAGCAAATAAAGTTCAGGGAGAGTAATGTTAAATGAGATGTTCAGGGATTTAATGGGGGTGGAACAGAGGAGTTGGGCCCATTCTCCAAGTGAAACCAGAGGCTGTTGGGTGGTTTGCCTTCAGTCTGAATGATCTGATTTACAATGAACAGGATCACTTTGGCTGCTGTGATGAAAAGTGCAGATGGTTAAAGGTAGAAGCATAGGGATCTGTTAGCAGGTAGAACCATAATTCAGATGAGAAATGATGGTGCTGGAGTGGAGGTGGTGATTAGGGGTTAAATTCTGGGTAAAATGAAGGCATAGTGGAGAGGATTTCCTGGTGGATTGGTCAGAAATTATGAGCAGAAGAGGAGCCAGTGCTTTTGATGACCCTAGAGTGGATGGACTTGCCCTGTTGTGAGCTGCAGTGGGATGGGATGAGAACCTGGAGAGGAGAGGAAGCGGTGCCAGAAACTGGTTTGGGACATTTTACATTTGAGATCCTTTCAGTATTCAAGCGGATATGTCAGGTGGGCAGTGGGATATGCAGGTGTGGAGTTCAGAGGCAAAGCCATGGCTAGAGATGGAAATTTGAAAATCATCAGTCTTTGGATACTGTTTAAAGCCATAGGGCTGCATGAGATCACCTGGTATGGCTGTTAATATGGAGGAAAATAGATCCAAATACTGGGATCTGAGATGCTCCAACACTTTGAGAAATCAGAAAACGAGGCAGAGAAGGCCCCATCAGAGAAGTAGTGGGAAAGCCAGATGAAGATGTTGTATCCTGTCAAAGCTAGACAGGAAATATTTCCAGGAGCAGAGAAGGCAAGCTGAACAGAATCACTGAGGTGACTTCATCTAGGTGTTAATTTAGGTATTGACTCTTCTGGAAAGCCATTTCATTCCTGCGCTGACCCTTATTTTGTGGTCATGGACACCCTTGCCCTGGGCTCCCAGCCTCTTCATGGCAGTGCTTTTTCTTTGTGCACGCTGCTATACCTGGGTCAGCTCACATCATTCTTTCCCACATCAGACTGGGAGCCTTTGATAGGCAGGGCCTGTCTTACTCCACTCCGAGAGGATCCTCAATGTATTTTTAATATAAATAAGTGATTTATTTTAATCTGGTTTTACTTTGTACTTTTCAAAAATGAGTCTTTGAAAAGAAGTTTTTGGTATTTGTAAGCTTTTTAAAATTTTATGTTGGGGTGCAGTTTATCCAAAATATGTCAGTTTCAGGTATGCGGCAAAGTGACCCAGTTATATATATATATCCATTCTTTCCCAGGCTTAGTGCTGCTATGGGTTATTACAGAATGTTGAGTAGAGTTCCCTGTGCTAGACAGTAAGTCCTTTGTGATTATCTCTTTTATTTATAGTATTGTGTAAGTGTTAACCCTAACCTCCTAATTTATCCCTCTCCTGTACCTTTCCCCTTTGGTAACTAGAAATTTCTTTTGAAGATGAGTTTTGAACCAAGTATATAATAATTTGAATTTTGGAAACTTAGCAGTTTTGGAGGGTGGCAAAATAATCACATTCGCCTCTTCAGGTGACTTTGTCCATTATATATGCAGGATTATAATCTTCTCTATATCACACTGACTGTCTGAGGTGTGCTTTGTAACTCCCTCCCTGTGTGCCCTTGCTAAAAGTCTTTCTTTCCACCTGGAATGGCCTTCCCTTCATTAAAAAAAAAAAAAAGTTGAAATGTCTCTAGCTCAAAAGAACCATTTCCAAGTAACCTTGTCACTTAAAACCTCTGACCCAGGCTTACATACTATTAACAATTTTCTGGCTCTTATATTAGTATCAGTCTGCATTCTTAAATTTGTGAAGATTAACTGGCATATATATCTCTGCTGGAAGCCAGCAACAGATTCATTTTCCTATGGCTTATAGCTCACAATGCATCGTCTGAGTAAAGAGAGAACCCATTAACAGTTTGCAGCATCAAAATTATTCAAAAGTAAGCAATTTCGGTTTCAGAGGCCATCCATATTGAAGACAGCCCATTGTGCAAGAGTCATGAATTGATTTAAAGCCTTTCACAGATGGACATCTTCCTAATAGAAATCAGTGCAATGTTCCTCCCCATTGTTTAGTCAATGGACCTTCTAAAAAACCAACTAGGCACTGTGATATGTTGGGAGGATCTGGAGAAAGTAAATAATTCACTGCTCATGATTCTTAGCCTCAAGTAAATTGCCTACCTTGTGGTTCTCTAAAAGGTCAGTGGAATCAATCGCCATTGTTCTTTTATGCTCATTAAGTATTTTGTGTGAACACTCAATCAGTCCCTCAGTAAACACTGACAAATGGCCTACTGTGTGTTCAGCATAGGGAATTGTGCTTTGGAGTCCAAAGAGCTTACGCATGATTTCCATCCTCGTGAAATTATTGCCTACCATGGCACCTACAAATATCTCCCTGCTCTTTCCAGCGATGAATGTGACTGATTCTGAAATTCTATGTTGCTAATCCTAAGAGTGACCAAAAATTTTTCTCAAGGAAGCCACTTAATTGGAGCTCACACATGAGGTGAAATCTGCTGGCTCTTCTGTATGCAGGATTTCACAACATGGATGCAGTGAGGCAGTTGAGAGTTAACTGGAGCACAGCTGTGAGAATTGGAAGCCAGCTTCCTGGTCCAGTGGATGGGTCACTGGGCAAGAAGTCAGGAGTGCTGCCTCCATCGCCTGTTTTGACACTAGAAATGCAATTTGGGGCAAGTCACTTCAACTTCTGGACCATATCTTTTGGATAACCCCTATGTATAGTATAGTCAAAGCTATGATTTCTCCAGTAGCCATGTATGGATGTGAGAGCTGAACCATTAAGAAGGCTGAGCGTTGAAGAATTGATGCTTTCAAACTGTGGTGTTAGAGAATACTCTTGAGAGTCCCTTGGACTGCAAAGGAGATCAAACCTGTCAATCCTAAAGGAAATCAACCCTGAATATTCATTGGAAGGACTGTTGCTGAAGCTCAATACTTCGGCCACTTGATGTGAAAAGTCGACTCACTGGAAAAGACCCTGATGCTGGGACAGATAAAAGGCAGGAGGAGAAGGTGACAAGAGAGGACGAGATGGTTGGATGGCATCACTCACTCAATGGACCTGAGTTTGTGCAAACTCCAGGAGATGGTGAAGGACCAGGGAAGCCTGGCGTGCTGCCATCTATGGGGTCTCGAAGAGTCAGACACGACTAAGCGACTGAACAATAAATCAACCCTTATGTAGGCAGAATATATATATTTATTTCCAAACCATCTCAGTTTATTAAAATAAGATATCAATTATTATTGATGAGTCAGTGATCCACTGTGACAGATTTGTTTCAAGTTCAAGATCAGACTTGGGTCTTTCTGATGTTTTGAAGTAGCGGCAGCTGTCAAGACTGTGTTCCTATGGTTGATGACAAGGGTACAAGCGGTAAAATCAAGCTGCCCAAGACTCTACTCAAGATGTTGTAGACGGAATATTTTCACAGCAGTTGTTTCTTTGTCTGTAGGAGCTTGGCTCAATTCAGGGCTTAGTATTTCTCTTACCCAAATTTCTGCTGGAAAATCCCTACTGAGCACTTACTCTGTGCCAGACCTGCTGCTAAAGGACCCAGTTCCCACCCATCTGTGAGGAGTTTTTCCAACGTCACCAAGCAGTGCTCCCATATCAGCTGAGTGTCTTACAGTTCAACTCAGTTCAGATACTATATGCCTGGATATAACTCCAGAAGATATTGAAGGACAGGAAAGCCTGGTGTGCTGCAGTTCATGGGGTCACAAAGAGCTGGACATGAGTTGGAGACTCCTGGATAGAACATCAGATCCCACAGTTAAAGGCTCAGTTCCCCAAAGACAGCCCCACATTAGATGCCAATCACAGGTCCAGGTTATCAGCTGTGCTTCTGACCAATGAGGAACTATAAATCAGAGGTTCCCAACAATCTCCTTGTTGGGTTCAATTAATTTGCTGAAATGGCTCCCAGAACTCAGGAAACCTGTTTACTTAGTTGATCATCAACTTATTACAGAGGACGTTAAAGAGTAGGAATCAACAGTCAAATGGAGAGATACACAGGGTTGGTTCTTGAATAAAAGAGCTCTGTCCTCGTGGAGTCTGGGGTCTGGCACAGAGGAAGTGTTCTCCTCCATCCTGGAAGCTCTTCCCGGCTCCTCCTTCTGGGTTTTTCTGGGGGCTTCATTACTTAGGCGTGATTGATTACATCACTCGCTGCTAGTGACTGACTCAACCTTCAGCCCCTCTCCTTCCCAGAAATCAGGGGTGGGACTGACACCTCCAATCCTCTCTCTCTTCATGGTTGGTTTTCCTGGCAACTAGTCCCCATCCTTAGGTGCTTTCCAAAAACCAGTTCATTAACACAAACCCGGATGTGGTAGAAAGGGGTTTGTTGTGAATTACAGGACATCCCTTTCCCCTCTGTGGCCCTGAGGTCACTTCAGGAACTGAAGATAAGAGACCAGTATCAAAACAAAAGATGCTCCTGTGGCTCTTTTCTAAGGCTTTTGGGAGCTGAGAGCTGAGACCTGTGGATGAAGACCATGCTGTATTTATGAAAAATCACAGTATCACAGGACTTTGTCTTCGTCAAGCAGTTTAATTTTCCCACTGACCCTATGTAGTAGGTCCTATTAATGTCCCCATTAGACAGATGAGGAAACTGAGGCACAGAGAAGTGAAGTAATTTACCCCAAGACCTACAGCTATTGATTATCTTTGAGTTTGAATCCTCCTCCAGGCTCCCTTACCTCCAAATAACTCTGAAGTCCATTTCTTGATTTGCTGCACTCTACTGAGGCCATTGTAGTTTCCAGAATTTGCTCTCATTAAAGCCGGGGACACGGACTGCAAGACCCTGCCCCCTTGGCCCCTCAATACTCCTCCAACCCCCATGCTTCTCCTAAGGCACCTCTTTGGAACCCAAGAAACACCTTCAAAATCTCTGGACTGGAAGACCCCTGGCTTTTTAGTCCCTTGCACCTGACTAACCCAGCAGCATGAAATAGCAGCATCAATTTCCCAGTCCTCAAGGGACCCACTTGAGGTATAGATGATGCTAACTTGTATCCTGGCTTTACAAAATGTATCAAATAGGAAGTGATTATTCAGGGCTGTTCTGAGGGCTGCCAAGGATGGTGTTTGTTATATTATTCAGTGTCTACTTGCTGGGGGCCCAGGGGAGGCATCTTTCTCTGGCCTCTATGTGAAGGGCTTTTCTTGACCACTGGTATTCTTTAGCCTCAGAGACTCTGTGAATCCTCTAACTCACTGCAGCTGTCTTGACATATTGGCCTCTGGACAACTCAGTTCCAGTTTAGTGACAGAATCCTAGAGAGTTTACTGGCTTTGCTCGTGGCTCCAAATGCTTCTTCCCCTTATTTTCCTTTTCTCTCATTTTTCTTCCTTTTAATTTAGTTTATATTTCTGTGGCCTGTGCATTTGGAGAAGCGATCTTAAATCTCTTTTGGAACAAGGTGGAGTATGAGTGAAGAAAATTTATTTTCTTTAAAAAGTTATTTCCCTCTCATGACCATATCTGGGCTCCCTTAATTAGCTCAGCGTCTTGGATGAATGAGTTTTTCATTGCTATAGATTGTATTTTAAAGTTCACTGTAAAGGTGGACCCCAGTCTTACTAGAGATGAAAGAAAATAAGGGGTCTGTTCCTTTCTTTTCTCATATAGTAGACATGCTATTGTGGATGCAAGAGCTGTTCAAGATGAAGAAATGAGAGTGAAGCTGGAGAAAAAGAAAAGGCATCTCAAGAATAGAATTCCTGTTAGCTGAGTCCCTATTTTGTGTTAGAGACCATGCTATAACGTGTATATTATTGGATGTATATTTTGTCATTTAATCTTTACAGCAAATTTGTGACTTACTCTTCTCCTTTTACTTAAACGAAACCTGAAGTTTGATGAGGTTTAGGGACGGAAGCAAGGACCTGGTGGCTGGATGTTTCCATTAGTTTTCTGCATCCATCTGTCTTCATAGTCACATGTATTAATCCTGAGTTCAAACAGCATCATTTCTCTGACGGGGCTGCTACTTCCCAGCTGACCTTGTCGCCTGCAGCCTGGTGCCCTCTACCTTGTTCTTCAGACTGCAGCCCGATTTGGAGCGAATTGCAACTCTGTTCATTTTGCTTGCCAGAGATCCTAGGATTTAAAGATTTATTTGTTTGATCATTCATTGATTCAATGTTTATTGAGCATCACTTATGTGCCAGGCTCTGCTCTAGGTCAGGGGACAAAAGGATTGTCTAATAGAGAAAAAGATCCCTGCCATGGTTGGAGTTTGCCTTCTTGTTGGGGAGGCAGCTATTGGGCAGACATTAAATACTCAAAAACATACATCGATAAATCAAAGGAAAAAAGTAGGACTCAGGAGCTAGAGACTGCTGGGTGGAGAGGCTGCTGCTGCTGCTAAGTCACTTCAGTCGTGTCCAACTCTGTGCGACCCTTTAGACGGCAGCCCACCAGGCTGCTCCATCCCTGGGATTCTCCAGGCAAGAACACTGGAGTGGGTTGCCATTTCCTTCTGGCAGGCAATTGCAATTTTAAATAGACTGGAGAGTGAAAGTTTTCCTGATCAGGTGATATTTAAGCAGAGACCTCAAGGAGGTGGAGGGGTTAGTCAGTGAACCAAGTAAATATCTGAGTATTCCAAGCATAGAGTAAGTAAGTTCAAGGGCACAGGGCTGTTTAACACATCCATGGACAAGGAGACCAATGTGGCTGGAGTGGAGTGACCAGCAGACCCTGTCTGTGGTGGAAATCAGCTTCATGTCAGATGTTAGGTCTGAAATAAGATGCAGGCAGCGCGGATTCAGAGAATTCTCTGTGTGTTGAGCCTGTACACCATCTGGCGACCAGCATCTCAGAAAGAAGGCTGTCTTCAGTCATGACACTGAAGGAAAAGAAGATATTTTACAAACCCTTCCAAACTTAAACACTCTTTTCTTGCCCCTAGCTACCCGTGAAATAAAACCACTGAAAAATGTTAGTTCAGTGATACACACTTAGTGGAAATCTTGATGTCCAGGTTCATCTGGAGACACTTCAGAAAGATTTTTTATTTTGAGTGTTTTATCTGGAGGAGTTACTGAATAGTAAACAAAAACAAAAATAAAAACAGAACGTATTGAAATATAGTTGATTAACAACTTTGTGGTAATTTCTGCTTACAGCAAAGTGATTCATGCATTCTGTTTTATATTCTTTTTCATTACGGTCTATTATAGACAGTGTATTAAAAAACAATGACATCAGTTTGCCATCAAAGGTCCATATAGTCAAAGCTATGGCTTTTCCAGTAGTCATGTATGGTCATGAAAGTTGGACCATAAAGAAGGCTGAGCACCGAAGAATTGATGCTTTTGAACTGTGGTGTTGGAGAAGACTCTTGAGAATCCCTTGGACTGCAAGGAAGTCAAACCAGTCCATCCTAAAGGAGATCAGTCCTGGGTGATCATTGGAAGGACTGATGCTAAAGCTGAAACTCCAGTACTTTGGCCACCTCATGCGAAGAGTTGACTCATTGGAAAAGACCCTGATGCTGGGAGGGATTGGGGGCAGGAGAAGAAGGGGATGACATGGCTGGATGGCATCACCAACTCGATGGACATGAGTCTGAGTGAACTCCAGGAGATGGTGATGGACAGGGAGGCCTGGCGTGCTGCGATTCATGGGGTCGCAAAGAGTCGGACAGGACTGAGCAACTGAACTGAACTGAACTGAGCCCCCTCCTCCTTGGCAACCACAAGTCTGTTCTCTATGTCTGTCACTCTGTATCTGTTTCATGGATACTTTCATTTATATCATACTTTAGATTCCCTGGTGGCTCAGCTGGTAAAGAATCTGCCTGCAATGCAGGAGACCCCAGTTCAGTTCCCTGCAGAAGGGATAGACTACCCACTCCAATATTCTTGGGCTTTCCTGGTGACTCAGATGGTAAAGATTCTGCCTGCAATGTGAGAGGCCTGGATTCGATCCCTGGGTTGGGAAGATGCCCTGGAGAAGGGATTGGCTACCCACTCCAGTGTTCTGGCCTGGAGAATTCTATGTAGAGAGGAGCCTGGCAGGCTACACAGTCCATGGGGTCGCAAAGAATGGAACACAACTTAGCAACTTTTCCCTTTGTTCACCTTTTAGATTCAGCATATAAGTGATTCCATACGATATTTGTCTTTTTCTTTCTGACGTGCTTCACTTGGTGTGACAATCTCCAGGTCCACCTGTGCTGCTAGAAATGACATTGTCTCATTCCTCTTTATGGTTGAGTAGTATTCCACCGTGTATACGTACCACATCGTCGTTCAGATCTCACCTGTTACGGTGCGTGGTATAGCACAGTCTGCTGGTTAGGCTCCCATACCCATTTCTCATCCTCCCACTGTAATGGCACTCCTGAACCGAGCTGAAGATATGGACGCCCTCCATAAAGACATTTACCAGCCTCCCCTGTGCTCGGTGTGGCCATGTGGCTAAGATCCAGGCAGTGGGTGGAATATAAGCAGAGGGGTATGGACAGTTCAAGAAAGTGTCTTTAAGGGGAAGAGTATTTCCTCCCCTGTGCTCTTTCTTCTTGCTGGCTAGAATTAGGGATTTGATGACCACCTTGGACCTTACAAAAGAGGCCATGCTCCAGCAACAATGAAGTGGATATCTGGGAGGTGATTGAGTCCCTTGAAATTTGTATGCTCTCATGTTGACCCTGAACTGCTCATCTCTATAAATTTCATGGGAGGGAATAAAAGCCTCTTGATTCTAATGTTTTCATCTGTGTTTGAGGTCACATACCACAGAACCTAATTATAACTAATACTGGATTTTAGGAGTCAAGGAGGTCTGAGATAATAGAATTAATATAGATGTTTATGTTTTGAGCCTTTGAATTAGATACAGTCTGGATGAGAATGGCGGGAGTATGTGTTTCAAAATGAAATTTCTTTTATTGCTAGTTTTTATTGCAAAAGCAATACATGCTCACTTGAAAAAGAATAAGAATAGATAGGCAAACAAAAGAGAAAATTAAACATACCCATCATTCCACCCACTTAGAAGTAATCTTTTAATACAATAGTGTATTGTTTCACATATATATTTTTAAAAGAGGGTAATATCCTAAAAATAGCTTTGTGACTTGCTTTTTATAAGCTTACTGTGTTGTGAACATCATTCCATATGGAGTAATATACTTTTGTATTCAAGTTTTCAATGATTTTGTGTTATTCACTTGTATGGATGTACTATACTTCTTTTAACCATATCTTTGTAAGTAGGTTTCTAGGATGAATATCCTTGTTGCTAAATCTTGGCACTGACTTTGAATTCTTTCCTGAACATAAATTCCCTGAGTAAATAAAGTGTAGTGAGCATGTGAGAGCTGGGCCTGTCTCCAGGGAAGGAGAGAAAAGGGGTGATGGGGGGCCCCTGAGGTCATCTCTGTTCGCACAGACTTATGTGGCTGCAGACAGACCCTTGGTGGGGTTCAGGGAGATGAGCCATGCTTACTTCTCAGGCCTGGGCCGTGGACCAGCAGCGAACAGGTGGGAAGTTGACAGCCTTGACAGGAGCCACAGGGACTACGGTTTGAAGCTCAGAGGACAGGCAATGTCCTTAAGGCAGTGCTTCTCAAACTCTGGTCCCTGGACACCAGCAGCCTTGGCATCATCTGGAAACCATTAGAAATGCAGATTCTCAAGGTTCACCCCGGAACTCCTGAATCAGAAGTGCTGGGGGCAGGCCCAGTCATCCATATTTCATCAGGCCTAAAGAGTGAATCATACACAAAGTTTGAGCACCACCAAAGAGAGGGAGGGGCTCCTGAAGAGGCAAAGAAGATGGATGTTATGAGAATTTAAAATTTTCTTTCACTAAAATCCCACAATGCTCTTACAGTTTGTTTTACACCCATCCTCTGTCTCCCTGATCATGTACATCATTTTTTTAAATTTTTTAAAAAAATTGTTGAACTGTAGTTGGTTTACTATGTTAATTTCTGCTACACAGAAAAATGACTCAGTTGTGTGTGTGTGTGTGTGTGTGTGTGTGTGTGTGTGTGTGTGCACAGACGCATTCTGTTTCATATTCTTTCCCATTATGGTTTGTCACAGAATGTTGACTATAGTTCTCTGCGCTACAGGAGGATCTTGTTTTTTATCCATCCTATGTGTAGTAGTGTTCCTCTGCTGACCCCAGACTCCCAATCCATCTCTCCCCTAACCCCCCTCACCTGGGACAGACTGTGTACCCTCTGGAGGTCGGTCAGGGATGCTCTTCAGCTGTGAGCACAGCATGGTAGGGGTGCTGGCAGCTTCCACCTGCCCCTGCCTCCACTCCCCATCCTCCGCTGCTGTCCGTCCCCTAAGGCTGATCTCTGTGCGTCACATCAGTGGGTTCTTCTATCCCCTGGATCCCAGTTAAGTTTGGCCAGTGGACAGTTCTGGTCCCCTTCCCCCCGCAGAAATGGAGGAAGAACAGAGACTGAGGTCAGGTCTTTATTCGTCCACTCCTCCCTGTGAGTGTCTTCCACTGCCGCTGTAAAGGCAGAGCGCTGGTGGGCTCCCTCCTCCCAGGTCTGTGAGCTGTTCGCTCCCTTGGTCCCTCTGGCCTTGGGGCACAGGGCTTCACTGCTGCTAACCCAGGTGCCCACCACCACCCACTGTGTGTGATTACCCTGTGCTTACACCTTCGTAATCTGCCTCTTTGTAAGTAAACCCTCCAGGAGTATTGATTGTAAATGCATCATCTACTTCTAGCTGAGACTCAGCTGAGAGAACCAATACCTAAAAACTATTTTTAATGCAACTGGAACTTTTTAAGAACTCTTTTTGTTGAAAACAGAGTATACACATACTTTCTAGTGTATTTTAAAATTTTTATTTATTTTTTCCACATTCTATCAAGTAAAATTCTTTTGAGATGGATAGCTACCCATTTATCCTTGATGAGAAAAATAAGTCCTAAAATATTTATAAGGAATCAAGACTAGTCTTCTATTATTCATATTCTTGGTTTAAACCATGGCAGAGAGGGTGAGGTGGGATCTTCTCTAACTGCCATTCATAGTGACAACTTGGGCCCTTGGCCTGTCCAAAATCTCCAGGGATATATGTATTTGTCAAGGTGGGCAGTGCTTTAATTTATTTTTAAAGTTATTTCTTTCAAAATTGTAATAACATAAATTAAAGGCACTTGGAGTTATTTTGTAAGCCAAATAAATTAGTTTTAGTCTGATGGGCGTAAATCAAACTTCAGTATTTAGGGAGAGAAATGTTCCCCATGGTCATTGATGGGCCCTTACACAGCAGTTTATAAATCAGAGGTACAATTTGAAAATAAAACACTTATTATGAAATTGAATGTCAAGAGCTCCTTCTTAAATTTGCTGTAACAATTAATTTCTCAGGTGAGAAAATGCCTCTTTTTCAATGTTTCATTAACTCTGTCTTTCAGCACTCCATTTATAGGAGCAACTCTTCATAGTAAGTACACATTAGGATGACTTTTCACCTCCATTTAAATGAAAAGTTTGAGAGGAGAGATCAGTTTCCGTCCGTGGGCTTAAATAGCAATGGAAACTGTATCCTTGCCAGTTGGTGGAGAAGAAAGAAGAAGGGAAAAAGATGGTGACTGGTCAACCCAGTCCAGGCCAGCTGGTGTGGAGGTGGAGACATCCTCCAGCTAGTAGTGGGGGCAGAAAGTCATGGAATGCCCTAAGGAAGAAAATGTGCAAACTGGTGTGCAAGCTGCTGGTATCAGGGTCATGAAAAATGAGGAAGAAAAGCTCTTATGACTCCTGGTGTGGTTCTAAGCTGAATCTAACAAGCCTAGCTAACAGGAGTCATTAAGAGCATCATCTACTCGCATGAGCTCTGGAGCCAGGAGTAGATGAGTGAGAACACTGGCTTGAGCCATTTGTGTAGGTCTGATCCTTTTAGCTCTTACTGTGCTCCAAGCACTGTGGTGAGGATTTAACACACACGCACTCACGCACGCACACTCATTTAACGTTTGCATTGAATCTGAGGATCCATGTGTTAGCACCCAAAGTGGGGCTGGGGGAAGGACAGCAGGGAAGAAACAAAAGCTTCCCAGTGCTCCTCAAATACCATGTAGACAGCTGTCTACTCCATCCACAGGCAGGACTCTCTTGAAAAGCAGGTTTACCCCAGATGGGATCATCATCCTCAACAAAAAGCACACTGCACACCTGTGCGCCCCTCCTGAAGAAGGGTGAACAGTTCTCTCTACATCTTCCCTCCAACCTGGTCTGGCAGCTTGAGCAGGTAACATTTTCATTTTCTTAGACTAAGGTTTCTCAAGCGGAAAGCAAATGCTAGATGATGTCTACAGTGCCTGAAATCCCTAACACTGTTGACAGTGAGTCAAATCAGCGTCACGCAGTTACAAAGCACAGAAGTCCGTCTGAGCCAGCTCATGTGGGAGGAGCTCACCATGGTGTGGTCCAGGCTAGAATCGGGAAGAGGTCCAGCCCCAAGGAAGCACTGAGGCCATTCTATCAGGGAGTCTCTGCTTTTATCTGGGCCTCACTGTTCTCTTTGTTCTATCCACCTGAGCTCTCCATCTCTAATCTCCCTCTCTTTTTCATCAGTAGTACAGTGTTGATACCATCTGTCCTGATACAAAAGAAAGATATCACACACTAGTTCAGTACTTCTATGAACCTGGCTACCTATAGAATCTCCTTTAACAAACCTAAACATTGCAATATTGATATCACCATTTTACAAATGGAAAACCCATGGCTCATATATTCTGTGCAAGAAGCATTTCGAGAACCAGCAGCACTTGAGGGAGGGGAAGAGAGTGGACCAAGTTGGGGTGACTTTCAGTGTTTCATCCAGGACCAGTTCTCCTTGCCTGGAAACTTTCAAATAAAGGGCACTCTCTCCCCTAGCCCTGAGTGTAATTCTTCTCTGTCCAGGCTAAATGTCACCAGTGTGATTAGCACCTGGATCAGGGAAATCGCCTCCTTGGAGTGCACCCACCTTTCTCATCCATCTCTGTCTCTGCAGGTGATGAGAGTGGCAGCTTGAGGTGGGAGAATGTTTCTTGCATAATGGAAGTGACTCGTGGATCCAGCAGAGCCTCCAGGTCAACAGAGGTAGGAAAGAGGTGGATGGGTGACTTCCTATGGTGCGGTATATAGAATTTATTTGGAAAGTTTTTGCTAGAATTTGGGAAGTGCGAAGCTGTGTTCCTTTTATGAGGATGCACTGGTATCTGGGACTCTTCTGCTGCTGACAAACCAGGCGGGGCTGACTGGGAGGCAGGCAGCTGCTGGGTGTTAGCTGGGAGCTGGTCCAGCCTGACAGCCACCACTCTTGGAACGGGCTATCTTTTCATGAAATGGCCCTTTAAGAAACTATGAGGACTGAATGCCTACATTTTCTAAGTTTTTTGGCAGTTCTGAAACTGAGACATGTTTTTAAAGCTTAAGATATTTATTTCGATCAAAGTATTTTTAGTCACATGAGAAGTTCACTTCAGAGAAATCCATTCCTAGTTTGAATTTGTATGCATAGTCCACTTTAGACTTTAAGGACTTAATTCTGAAATAAAATTTCTGGTTGCCATCTCATGTGTCAAGGGCCCAGTTTCTATAATATACTCATTTTTAAAAAATCAAAGTTTCACCTAAGATAGAATCTATATTATGTTTTATTTCATAATACACATTGAGTATGGCTTTGGAATTTACACATAGTATATCTACCCAGAATCACAATGTCAGTGTGGATATTAGAGGCTTATGGTCATATCTTTGGAACTGTTAAGACAGTAAAGTAAAATTGCTGCATTTTAAGTAATAGGTTACTTTTAAGGGGAAAAATTTTTTTTCTGAGACATTTTTTCCCCTAGAAAAAGTTATTTGCAAAATTACAACTAACTTTGCCTGATAGAGTTAATTCCCTCATGTTTTTATTGCAGTGGTTCCACATAAAGCAGTTCACTGCTCCATGTATTACATTTTTGGCAAATAGAAATACCTACATAGGCATTTTTGGACTGATTTCATTATAGTATCAGAGTTCAGTTCAATTCAGTTGAGTTGCTCAGTCGTGTCTGACTCTTTGCGACCCCATGAATCACAGCACACCAGGCCTCCCTGTCCATCACCAACTCCCAGAGTTCACTCAGACTCACGTCCATCAAGTCAGTGATGCCATCCAGCCATCTCATCCTCTGTCATCCCCTTCTCCTCCTGCCCCAATCCCTCCCAGCATCAGAGTCTTTTCCAATGAGTCAACTCTTCGCATGAGGTGGCCAAAGTACTGGAGTTTCAGCTTTAGCATCATTCCTTCCAAAGAAATCCCAGGGTTGATCTCCTTCAGAATAGACTGGTAGGATCTCCTTGCAGTCCAAGGGACTCTCAAGAGTCTTCTCCAACACCACAGTTCAAAAGCATCAATTCTTCAGCGCTCAGCCTTCTTCACAGTCCAACTCTCACATCCATACATGACCACTAGAAAAACCATAGTCTTGACTAGACAGACCTTTGTTGGCAAAGTAATGTCTCTGCTTTGGAATATGCTATCTAGGTTGGTCATAACTTTTCTTCCAAGGAGTAAGTGTTTTTTAATTTCATGGCTGCAGTCACCATCTGCAGTGATTTTAGAGCCCCCCCCCCCAAAAAAAAGTCTGACACTGTTTCCACTGTTTCCCCATCTATTTCCCATGAAGTGATGGGACTGGATGCCATGATTTTCGTTTTCTGAATGTTGAGCTTTAAGCCAACTTTTTCACTCTTCTCTTTCACTTTCATCAAAAGGCTTTTTAGTTCCTCTTCACTTTCTGCCATAAGGGTGGTGTCATTTGCATATCTGAGGTTATTGATATTTCTCCCGGCAATTTTGATTCCAGCTTGTGCTTCTTCCAGCCCAGCGTTTCTCATGGTGTACTCTGAATATAAGTTAAATAAGCAGGGTGACAATATACAGCCTTGATATACTCCTTTTCCTATTTGGAACCAGTCTGTTGTTCCCTATCCAGTTCTAACTGTTGCTTCCTGACCTGCATACAGATTTCTCAAGAGGCAGGTCAGGTGGTCTGTATTCCCATCTCTTTCAGAATTTTCCACAGTTTATTGGAAAATTGGTATCAGAACTTGTCTGATATTACAGATATCATTTTACCTAAGCAGTTTGACCTTCTCTCCTGGTTGCTAATCATTAATTTTGATTTCATGATATCAAGCAAAAAGAATGAAATAACATCTCTGTGATATTAACAGTATAGATTCATTTTAATAGATTGGTTTAATTCTCTTTTAAATTTCTTTGTCTTGCCAACATGACCTTTTTTTCAGCCTGCTGTTATCTGAAAAATAGCATTTGATATCCTTTGGAACTTTTCTAGTTTGTTTGCCCTCTAATATTATTATCACTGTTAGAAGTATATGCAATTTTGTTTTTTTTTGGGGGGGTGTTAAGGGAAGTCTCGGTGTACTTGGCAAATCAGAATAACAATTGTTAGTTAATCATGATTGTGTGCTGAGCAGATAACAGCTCTTTAAAATAAGCATAGGTTTGTTCTCCACTGACAATAATTTAGGGACTTGGTTTCATCTATCATGCCATGGCAGTATCTGAGGCTGAAGTGTGACTTGAACCTTGGATAAGAGATGAGAAGAAGGGAATTGCACGTGGGGAGACGTGTGCAGGTTCAGTAAAACCTGGCACTTTGTCCTCACCTGTGTCCTGGGTGGTTCCTGTCCCCCTGCCCCACCCCGACCCTGGTTGGCTGTGGGCCTGGTGAACTGAAAGACTGGAGAGGTATACCAGTGTGTGGTACAGACATTTGCTCTATTTTGTAGCCACACAAACTTTTCTACAAAGTCTTCAGAGAATATTCACAATATGAACATGTCCTGTCCAAGAGGGGAAGTCAAATACCAACTTCCCTAGACTTCTTTGCTGCTCAGTAGAGTCCTATGACAGCCTCAGTAAATAAGATGCAAACACAGGTGGGATTTTGATGTAAAGTGGCAGGAGGAAGCAAGCTGGGCACACAGTCCATTTCCTGGGGAGTATTGTGGTGGAGGGATGTCCCTGGTCAGCTGGTAAAGAATCTGCCTGAAATGCAGGAGACCCTGGTTCAATTCCTGGATTGGGAAGATCCCCTGGAGAAGGGATAGGCTACCCACTGCAGTATTCATGGGCTTCCATGCTCAGACAGTAAAGAATCCGCCTGCAATGCGGGAGACCTTGGTTTGATCCCTGGATTGGGAAGATACTCTGGAAGAGATCATGGCAACCCACTCCGGTATTCTTGCCTGGAGAATCCCATGGACAGAGGAGCCTGGTGGGCTACAGTCCATGGGGTTGCAAAGAGTTGTACATGACTGAGCAATTAAGCACAGCACAGCACACAGTATGGGAGGATTCCTGGTGTTCGGATCTAACCAGTGGGCAAGATGCCGTGAGTGTCTGTCCCAGAGGCAGTGGGTCCGCACTGGGCAGTTCTGAAGTGATGTGTAGAGTTCCTGCTTGCCTCACAGCTGCCCTCTTGAATATAGGTTTTAAAACTTATTTTAAAATTTAGATTGTGCAGTGTGATTTTATTTTTAACATGTACAGTTCGATGTTTTGACATACATTTAGGTGAAATGATTACCCCTATCAAGTTATTTAACACACCAGTCACATCACAGTTACCTATTTGTGAAGAGAACACGTAAGATCTTCTCTCTTAGCAGATTTTGCATGTACAGTTCATTATTAACTATAGTCACCATGATATACATTAGATCCCTGGAACTTTTTTATCTTAAACTTGAAAGTTTGTACCCTTTGACCAACCTCTTCCCTTTCCCTGACTGTTGAGCTCCTGACAACTACCATTCTCCTCTCTGGTTGTATGCGTTTGACTTCTTTAGATTCAGATTGTAAAGCATTTGGCCTTCTCTGTCTGGCTTTATTTCACTTTGCATAGTGTCCTCCAGGTTCATCTGTGATGTCACAGACTGCAGGATTTCCTTCTTTTTTATGGCTCTCTTTTGGGAAAACACATAAAGGAATTGGTGTGAGAAGAATCTAAACAGTCTTCCGTAGAGTTTTACCCAACGATGAACTTGGACGTATGTCTAGTTAGTTATAACAATTACAACACAGGCTTCTCACATGGGACAGGGAAAGTCTTTTACCCCAAGAGAGGTAGTGAGAAGCCCGCCACTGGCTCTGAGTCTGGGCTTGTGGGGTCGTTCATTGATTAGGCTCTGCGTTTGCTTTGGCGTGCTTTCATGCTGGTGGCCATCTCCTTCTGGAAACAGGCTGATCATAGGAAGGCAATTTGAGGGCTGTGTCTCCTGATGCTTTAGTTTGCTGACATATGTGGCTTTCTGCCCCTTAACTGATACCGTCAATATTTCTGAAGTTGTGTTTTCTGGTTCTGCCTTTGGGTCTTGCTCCAGCTCTGCTGTTTTGAGTCCTCTGCTTGAGGAGCACATCTGCTCTGGGTTGTCAGGAAAAGCGTGGAGTAGCAGTGCTCACACTCTGTGCCCCAGTGCTCCACTGTGCTGGCCCCTACCACTCCTGGTTTTCATGGTAGGCTATGGTAGCCTGAGCTGCCCTTGGATTCTCTTCCTTTAAAAGTTGTCTGCATTACATAGAGTCTGAGCTTCTTGAAGGCAGGAATCCTGCCTTGGCTGCTTCTTTGTCCTCAGTCTCAGAAATAGCACTGAACACATTTCCATCCCTGAGTAAGGCCTCAGAGCCCTGGTGCCCTGAGAGACCTGTCTTGGCTGCATGGACCCAGAGATATTAACACTGACTATCTCTCTGTTCTTACTTACCCCCTAGGTCTGACTTACCCTCTAGGTCTGACTGACCAAATCTATCCATTTGGTCTCCAAGTGAGACCTGGTCTTGTCTTCCAGTGTCCTATCTGTGACCTTTTATAAATCTCCTCATGATCCCTTTTCTTAAGACTTATTAGGATGTTTAGGTTCCTCCTTTGACTTCTTAGGGCATGCACTTGTTTCAGCTCCTAAGGAACACAATTCCTTTTTCTGTGACTTTATTATTATTATTATTATTTTTTTTTTTACTTTACAATATTGTATTGGTTTTGCCACACATCAACATGGATCCACCACAGGTGTACACATGTTCCAATCCCGAATCCCCCCTCCCACCTCCCCACCCACACCACCCCTCCGAGTCATCCCATTGCACCAGCCCCAAGCATCCTGTATCCTGCATCGAACCTAGACTGGCGATTCGTTTCTTATATGATGTTATACATGTTTCAATGCCATTCTCCCAAATCGTCCCACCCTCTCCCTCTCCTACAAAGTCCAAAAGACTGTTCTATACATCTGTGTCTCTTTTGCTGTCTCGCATACAGGGTTATCGTTACCATCTTTCTAAATTCCATATATATGTGTGCAGTGGCACCCCACTCCAGTACTCTTGCCTGGAAAATCCCATGGACGGAGGAGCCTGGTAGGCTGCAGTCCATGGGATCGTGAAGAGTCGGGCACGACTGAGCGACTTCACTTTCACTTTTCACTTTCATGCATTGGAGAAGGAAATGGCAACCCACTCCAGTGTTCTTGCCTGGAGAATCCCAGGGACAGGGGAGCCTGGTGGGCTGCCATCTATGGGGTTACACAGAGTCAGACATGACTGAAGAGACTTAGCAGCATACTGAATTGGTGTTTTTCTTTCTGGCTTACTTCACTCTGTATAATCGGCTGCAGTTTCATCCGCCTCATTAGAACGGATTCAAATGTATTCTTTTTAATTGCTGAGTAATACTACACTGTGTATATGTACCACAGCTTTCTTATCCATTCATCTACTGATTGACATCTAGGTTGCTTCCATGTCCTGGCTATTATAAACAGTGCTGTGATGAACACTGGGGTACACGTGTCTCTTTCAATTCTGGATTCCTTGGTGTGTAATGCCCAGCAGTGGGATTGCTGGGTCATAAGGCAGTTCTATTTCCAGTTTTTTAAGGAATCTCCACACTGTTCTCCATAGTGGCTATACTAGTTTGCATTCATTCCCACCAACAGTGTAAGAAGGTTCCCTTTTCTCCACACCCTCTCCAGCATTTATTGCTTGTAGACTTTTGGGTAGCAGCCATTCTGACTGGCGTGAAATGGTACCTCACTGTGGTTTTGATTTGTTTCTCTGATGACTGATGTTGAGCATCTTTTCATGTGTTTGTTAGCCATCTGTATGTCTTCTTTGGAGAAATTTAGTTCTTTGGCCCATTTTTTGATTGGATTGTTTATTTTTCTGAAATTGAGCTGCAGGAGTTGCTTGTATATTTTTGAGATTCATTGTTTATCAGTTGCTTCATTTGCTATTATTTTCTCCCATTCTGAAGGCTGTCTTTTCACCTTGCATATAGTTTCCTTTGTTGTGCAGAAGCTTTTAATTTTAATTAGGTCCCATTTGTTTATTTTTGCTTTTATTTCCGGTATTCTGGGTGGTGGGTCATAGAGGATCCTGCTGTGATTTATGTCGGAGAGTGTTTTGCCTATGTTCTCCTCTAGGAGATTTTTTAGTTTTTGGTCTTATGTTTAGATCTTTTATCCATTTTGAGTTTATTTTTGCATATGGTGTTAGAAAGTGTTCTAGTTTCATTCTTTTACAAGTGGTTGTCCAGTTTTCCCAGCACCACTTGTTAAAGAGATTGTCTTTTCTCCATTGTATATTCTTGCCTCCTTTGTCGAAGATAAGGTGTCCATAGGTGTGTGGATTTATCTCTGGGCTTTCTATTTTGTTCCATTGATCTATATTTCTGTCTTTGTGCCAGTACCATACTGTCTTGATGACCGTGGCTTTGTAGTAGAACCTGAAGTCAGGCAGGTTGATTCCTCCAGTTCTATTCTTCTTTCTCAAGATTACTTTTAACCTTTCTTTCTTTAAAAAACAAAAACCAAAACCAGATCCCATTTCTTCCACAGTTGCTGGGAAGTGGACAAAATTGTTCTTGTTAGTCAACTAAAGCAACATTGTGCATTTTAAACTGCTGTGGCCCTGGAAAATAGAATACATAAACCAAAGGCCTTGGAATCCTTTAAACTGTGTCTGTCCCTACTGAGTGGGTTACATCTGTATAAAACACAAATAATTGAGTGAATAGTAAAATGCATAGTATTATATGATTTTGATTCTATAACTACAAGTATCTAAATGTTCAGGAATACATGCAAACCAGAAAGCAAAGAGGAACTAAAGAGCCTCTTGATGAAGGTGAAAGAAGAGAGTGAAAAGGCTGGCTTAAAACCCAACATTCAAAAAAGTGACTGCAGCCATGAGATTAAAAGACACTTGCTCCTTGGAAGAAAAGCTAAGATAAACCTAGACAGCGTATTAAAAAGCAGAGACATTACTTTGCCAACAAGTGTCCATATAGTCAAAGCTGTGGTTTTTCCAGTAGTCATGTATGGATGTAAGAGTTGAACCATTAAGAAGTTTGAGCACCAAAGAATTGATGCTTTTAAACTGTGGTGTTGGAGGACTCTTGAGAGTCCCTTGGACTGCAAGGAGGTCAAACCAGTCAATCCCAATCAGTCATGAATATTCATTGGAAGCACTGATGCTGAAAGTTGTGAAGTTGGACTGAGGAAGTAAAAGGTCAATTTTGTTGAAAAGCAGACCGTGGTCAGGTACCTGATCAGCCATGACCAGTTTAAGGATTTTGGATTTAGTCTAAGAGCAATCAAGAGTAACTAAAGGATTTCACATAGAGGAGCAATATTATTAGATTTGCGTTTTAATAGATTACTCAGGTTGCAATATGGAGAATGGATTGAAAAGGGGTAAAGATGGAAAATGGCTTTTGCAGTGTTCCAGGAAAAAGAAAATGTTGGCTTGGACTTTAGTGGTTGTAGTAGATGTGGAGAGCTTTGGGTGGGTCCTAGAGATGCTTAGGAAGTAGAACCAATGTTTCTTGACATTAATTAGGATACTGTAGACAAAAAAGGAGGAAGATTGTCCTTGAAGCTTCTGGTTTGTAACAGTTGGTGGGGCTATTTTAGAGACAGAGGACTTTGGAGAAAAATGAGTTGAGAATTAGATCAAGAGTTTAATTTTAGATGTGTTGATTTTGAGGTACTGGTGGTACATGGGGAAATGTCAAGTAGACAACTGAGCATTTTGTTCTTCAGCTCAGAGGAAAAGCATGTGCTGGATACATAAATTTGTGAGTTACTGGCATAATGATGGTCATATGGGAGCCAGGAGACAGAGTATGAAGCCAGGAGAAGAGGTTGTAGAGATATCCTTAGGGATATCAAAATGTAAAGGAGGATTAGTGAACAGAGGAAACAGAGAAGGTAAGGGAAAACCATAAGAGAACAGAGTCATGGAAGACAAGGATAGAACAGAGGTCGACTCTGTTGAACGCAGGTGAGAAGATCAGGAAGCTGAGCAATGACACTTGTCTGTTTATTGAGTAACAGGAAATTCATTAATAAACTTGGCACTAGTCAAGCTGGCACAACATAGATAGCAACCAGATCACAGTGGGTTCTTGAGGGATGTGAAGATGGAAAAGGCTAACGAGAATAAGAATATAGCCTCCAAGCACTCATAGTTACTGTTTGTGCAGAAGCAAGCCTGACGTGTGTGGTAGTAGGTGGAGACCTGCATGAGCTGAAAGAGTTCACAGGTAGACGTCGTCAAAGAGGAGACACAGTCTTTACCAGTGTAGTTAGGAGTTAAGTTGCATTAGTTCAGATGCCAAGAATTCATAATTTGGATAGTGGCTTTGCACAGAATTACCTATAATTTTGTTATGAAATAAGGATGAATGATATTTGTGTTTGTGTAAATAATATTAATTGGGATAGTTGCTGTACCGGGAAGGAAACAGTTTCCATAGGTCTTTTCATAAAACCATTGATTTGATGATGACCTATCTTTCCCATTTCTGTTGGATATGAAGTCCCATACAGGCAAAATCCTGCCTGTTTTCGCCCGTTGCATCTTTATCACTCAGAACAGCATCTGGTACAAGGAAGATGTTCAAATACTATCTGTTGAATGAATGGGTGCTAGCTATTTCTCTCGGATCCTTGGAGTTTGTCCACACTCAGAAGAAGCACGGTGGTGCTAGTGGTAAAGAACCCGCTTGCCAGTGCAGGAGACATAAGAGACGCAAGTTCAACCCCTGGGTCAGGAAGATGGCCTGGAGTTGGGCATAGCACCCCACTCCAGTATTCTCGCCTAGAGAATCCCATGCACAGAGGAGCCTGGGGGGCTACAGTCCACAGGGTCATAAAAGTCAGACACAACTGAAGCGGGTTAGCACTCGTGTACCTTGGCAACAGTAGTCAGTGCATCTGACCCCTCTGACAATTGAGTAATTCAGGGTTGACATGTTACCAATAAGCCCAAGTGAGGGAAGTTATGCTCTTCTGAAAAACTCACCATTGACGTGAGCTCCGCATGACTTCGACGGTACCAGATAGAATTCTGCTTTCCAGAAACCCTGAGTAAATAGCAAGTAAGTGGAGCACAGCACAAGGTAATTGTTTGCATTTGCTAGCAAACCTTACTATTACCCAGTGCGTGAAGGGCATGTGCTCAGAATGGGAGAGCACAGAGCTGAGCAGTGTGTGAAGAGCCCCAGGAGTCTGGAAACATCTCTGACACTTTTTCCTCAGTGGCAGCAAGGATATGGGAGATGTTGGGTTTGGCTGTAGCAAGTGCTCTCACTTTTTATTTAATAGAATTTGCATTGTTTTTCCATTATGGTATTAAAAGTGTGAATGTTGCCTCCATGTGCTGTGGAAATAACAAAGCCCCCAAACAGTTGGTTTTTATCTGTAGCACCTTCCGTCTTAGAGTCTCCCAGGATCTCATAAGCTGATAATGTTCTTTCCAAATGAGCTATTTTGTAATCACACTCTACATGATTGTTTAAAATGATTATTATTGTTTCACCTTAATATAAAAAGATTTACTTGCCAATAGAAAAACTGAGTTTCCCCAGGAATGCCTGTGTTAACTGCCTCTTGGCTCATCAAGGTCTGTGGGACTCTGGAGATGGTGAAATGCAAATGTTAGTTTATGGTTCTGTACATTTTAAGAAAATGAGGAGCTAAATTTCCATATCCAAAGATGTGTTTTACCCTTCTGCTCCAGTTCTCAGAGTAGGGCGTTAACTTCAGCAAAGAGAAGGAAGGATGAAGTGGAGGGGGGCGTGGCGCTCATGGGAGAAGGGAATGGGGCAGGAGGATCAAGTGAGAGCTGGCTGCACATCCCTTTCTCCCCACCGCCCCCCATACCCCCAGCCCAGGGTTTAGGATTAGGATCAGATTTCTAAAACTCTGAAGCTCCCTTGTCCAGCATTCCTGAATTTCCATCACATATTGGATCTGAGCTTCTGTTTCATTCATAATTACTGTAAATAGATACCATCTTACTCAAGACATCATGTCACTGACTGATTGTCTTCCCCTCCCCACCCCCGTATCCCCACCATTGACTCAGTCCCTGCCTCAAGTTCAGTTCAGTTGCTCAGTGGTGTCTGACTCTTTTTGATCCCATGGACTGCAGCATGCCAGGCTTCCCTGTCCATCACCAACTCCCGGAGCTTGCTCAAACTTATGTCCATTGAGTTGGTGGTGCCATCCCTGCCTGATGCTCTTTAATAGTTTCCTGACAATATCGAGATTGCTTTTAGGTCAACAATTTTGTGATGTACTTGGAGGTTTTTATCGTATCATCCTTCTGCTCACTCTATGCCAAGATTCTACATTAGGTAGGTCAAAGCTACACAGTTGTTTTGACTAACCACACATGGTAATTTTCCTGTTCTGAAATCACCTCCACTTCATCGTAAGATGACTGTCTAAATCAAGGTTGGCAAACTTTTTCTGTTAAGGAGAGAGTAAATATTTCAGGCTTTGTGAGCCATATGGTCTGTGTTGCAACTGTTCATCTTTACCATGGGCATGTACATGCCACTTTATGCAATATATAAGAGTGGGTATGGCTGTGTGTCAATAAAGCTTTATTTATAAAAAGAAGTGGTGGGCTGAACTTGGCCTATGGGCTGTAGTTTGCCAACCCTGTCTCTAAATCATAATTCCCAGTTTCTCCATTTTATGATGTTGAGACAGGCCTATCCTGGGGACTGATGTCTCTTCAGCTTTGTCATTCTCTGTCTTCCCACATAGTTCGTGAAAGTGTTAGTCACTCAGTCATGTTTGACTCTTTGCCACCCCATAGACTGTAGCGTACTAGGCTCCTCTGTCCATGGAATTCTCCAGGCAAGAATACTGGAATGGGTGCGTTCCCTTCTCCAGGGGATCTTCCTGACCCAGGGATTGAACCTGGGTATCCTGTACTGCAGGCAGATTCTTCACCGTCTGAGCCACCAGGGAAGCCCGTAGTCAATAAGAAATCTTGAAATCTTTTTTAGGGTAATGGCAACCCACTCCAGTGTTCTTGCCTGGAGAATCCCAAGGACGGGGGAGCCTGGTGGGCTGCCATCTATGGGGTCGCACAGAGTCGGACACGACTGACGTGACTTAGCAGCAGCAGCAGCAGCATCTAAATGGCCTCACCATTGGCTCTTTCTGAACTTGCTTCCTGCTCTTCTCTCCCTTCATCAGTCTAATTCCTCTGGCCTCCTTGCTGTTTCCCTGAAATAACCAGACGTGCTCCTGCCTCAGGACCTTGGCACCTGCTCTTCCCTCTGCCTGGAATGCTCTTCCTCTAGGTCATCACAAATATCATTCCATTCTCTTCAAGTCCCTACTCACATGTCACCTTCTCAGAAAGACATTTTTTCTTGGTCAGTGTTTGGTGAGAAGCATAGGAACAACTAGATATTTCATACAGAGTTTAATAGAGGAGACTGGTTTTTGATTGAAAGGCTTGGAGGAGCAGAAGGGATAGGAGGGCTTGTATAGAGATTAGGGGCCGAGGAGGGTGGGACAAGGAGAGGGGAAATGGTGTAGCCCAGAGCCCGTGCTCCCAGTGCCTCAGAGCAGGCAGCTGCTGGACCCACTGCCGCCATTGCCTTGCAGGAGGACCAGACTGGTCACTTCCACTGGTGCTTGGGCACTTGAAGAGGCCTACACTAGACGTTATCAGAGTCACTAACTGCTGCATGGAGGCTGTTAATGAATCACTCTGTCTGATCAGGGACCCAAGAACCCCCTACTTGACCCTGGTTGCTTGAAGCACCACCAGAACCAGGGAGAATACTGCTTTCTCTTTTCCACTGGTGCCTCCCACCGGCAGAACCTAACCAGTCCTAGCTGCAAGGGAATCTAGAAAATGTAGCAAGGTTCCAGCCCGTTGCTGCAGAGAACTGACCCTGGAAGGATGAGAACAGGGCAGAGACAATTTGAGTCAATAATCAGTGTGCCCTGTCCACTCTGTATAAATGGACAACTCTCCATAGTCCATCCCTTTTCCCTTCTTTATTTTTCTCCATAGCTTGTATCACTGCCTAGCATATGATTTATATACTTTCTTGTTTATTATCTGTCTCCCTTCCTAGAAAATAAACTCAGTGACAGCGGTGATTTTTTTTTCATAACTGTACCCCCATTTTCTAGAACAGTGTGTAGAATCCAGGGAGCATTCAGTAAACATTTGTAGGATTAGTGAATGAATGAATGAATGCCTTAACAATACCCAGGGTCTACTTCCGGAAACTACTGTGGTTTACAGAGTCAGATTTGACAGCTTTAGAGAATCATAGAAAATAAAGGCTCAGGAGAAAGTCTCTCTCTTTTTCTCTTCTCTGTTCTCTCACATTTATGATGTCATTTTTAGAGTTTTTTTCCCCTCTGGAAAGCATGTGATTTGAAACACTGACCACTTTTGTTGGCAGTATAAACCTGTTCCGAGAGAGAAACCTACATCTGAATCTACTTCTTCAGTCCTTCGGCAAATACTTCAATGTCTTTGGGGGGTTTTATGAGTTTTCTGGGGCTGCTGTAACACAGATTGGGTGGCTTACACAGTAGAAATGAATTTTCTCCTAGTTCTGGAAGCTGGAAGTCCAAAATCAAGGCGTCTGCAGGGTTGGTTCTGGGAGCCTTTGGAGAGGATCTGTCCTCATCCTCTCTGCTTAGCTTATGAACGGTCGTCTCCTCCCTGAGTCTCCTTGCGTTGTCTTCCCTCTGTGTGTAAATGTGTCCAGATTTTCTCTTCCGATAAGATCACCAGTCGTATCAAATGGGGATTCATCCTAGTGACCTTGTTTCAGTATAATCACCCTTGAAATGTACAGCTTTAACTCCAACATGCTTCCATTTTGAGATTCTGGAGGTTAGGGCACCTATGTAGGATACCATGCAGTCCATTTTGAGATTCTGGAGGTTAGGGCACCGATGTGGGACACTGTTCAGTCCATTTTGAGATTCTGGAGGTTAGGGCACCAATGCAGGACACCGTTCAGTCAAGAGCAAGAGTCAAGGCACGTCCTCCCCAGTCCAGTCCACTCCAGTTGCTCAGTCGTGTCCGACTCTTTGTGACCCCGTGGACTGCAGCACGTCAGGCTTTCCCTGTCCACCACCAACTCCTGGAGCTTGCTCAAAGTCATGTCCATTGAGTCGGTTGCCTATATTTCAGCCTGGGGTTTTGAACCAATGCTTTCAGGTTCACGATGAAAAGCCTTGTTCACTTCTGATCTTCCGCGTTTCGCATTTCCAGTTTCCTCCTAAATCGCTGCGGGAATATGGTGACATCACACTTCTTGTGTTGTTTTCCTGAACCAGGAAACGTCTATGCATGTCTTCAGAGGTGAACGTGGGACAGATTCTTTCTTTACAAGCACTGTCCAGAGCTGATTGGGTGAGTATAGGTGTCCATCAAGAGGTTAGGTGTCAGCTATTCCAACAAAAATGTCAGGATTCCATTGGCAAGGAAAGGGGCTCTGTGAATGTCCTGCACGTTAGCCCTGTGATGAATGTTTCAAAAGGCCAATAAAGCAGATTGCATAGCAAGGAACCCCTCAGACTGTGAAATTACACAGCACCTTTGGACGGGTAATGCTGGTCCTGTGTTTCTAGGTTGGTGTTCCATTAGGGAGGATCCTGACTTGGTAGCTGATGGGTGAGCCAGCAACTATGACATAGAGGAAGGTTCCGCAGGAAGACATATCCTCTCTGACCTTGATGTAAATTACATCTGTCACAGAACACACAGCTGAGCTCTCGTCTTGCTTGTCTGTGTGCAGACTTGTTCTATGAACCGCCCTTGAGATATCTTTCCATTCTTTTCCTCGAATATTGAGTGATCTTGGAAATAGCCTAATCTATCTTGGCCAATTGAAGATAGAGAAAACAAGCAAGGGAAACAGACCTGCTGGTTCCTGCTATTGATCAGTGGCTTGAATGAAAGCTCATTATGAGCTGGAGAGATGTGTCAGACATGGGTGTCAAGGGTGGAAAAACTCAAAACAGAGCCTGGCATCAGGGAGAAGTGATACCAACAACAGCAACAACAACAATGGCACACACATCAGGAACCACTGTGCCTCCCTTGGTTCTTTTTATTCTGGGTATTTGGCCATTTCTCCCTAGTCATGGGGCTTCCCAGATGGCTCAGCAGTAAAGAATCTGCCTGCTGATGCAGGAGACGTGGGTTTGATTCCTGGATCGGGAAAAGTCCCCGAAATGGCAACCCACTCCAATATTCTTGCCTGGGAAATTCCACAGACAGAGGAGCTTGGCGGGCTACAGTCCAGGAAATTTCAAGAGTCAGACACAATGACAGCAACAACAGTAAAACCCCAATCATGGGAAGCTATGTAAGAGAGAGAATTCCTAGCAATCAGTCATTCAGTTACTCCAGTCCCCTCTCTGGATAAACTGAGGCCAAGAGGGATGAAATAACTGCCCAGAATCCCACAGGGAGTTTGCAGCTCTCTAGGGATGCTCAAACCATGTCTGAGTCCATCAAAATCCACGTTCTTTCTCCCACTTTATTCAACTTCTCCCTCTTGCCCAGGGCTGTATCTCAGGATCCCAGCATTAGAGTCTGCAGTGTGAACCTTCTGGCTCCAAGCCAATCAACACAGTTCTCAGAAGAGCACAGAACTGAACGGACCCACGTGGATTCAAGTTGCTGACACCAGACATATAAATCGGACATTCCACTTTACCTGCTCGAAACTTTCATCCTCAGTTTGTTTTTTTTAAATGGACGTACAAGTGTTCATTCACCTTGTTTGTGTGGGAGGATGTGACATTAAAATCAGTCTGTAGACACACTTGTAGGCACCAGTTACAATACATATTCTCCTGGAGGAGTAATCTCTGAGTCTGTTAATATCTAATAATGCTGCAGCCAGAAATAGTTAATCAGATTGTCCCAGCAAGCCCAGGGGGAGGCAGAGCCTGAGCCGTGCATTGTGATTAGGAGGAGTGGCATGTCTGTCAGGGTTCTCCAGAGACCAATCGGATGCAGGAACATACAGAGAGATTTATTTTGGGGGCAGAATTCCTCCATCCTTGGGGAATCTCCATTTTCTTTCTTTCAGCCTTCAAGTGATTAGAGGAGACCCTCTTACATGATGTAGGATGAACTGCTTTCCATGGAGTTGCCTGATTTCAGTGTTAATTACATCCAAAGAATTATTTTTCAACAGCATCTTCACCAGTATCTGATATAAATCTGGGTACCATGGACCAGGCCAAGGTGCCACATGGTATTAATCATCACAGGTAGAGAGTTCTAAAGTCTAGAGCTTTGAGGGGATGGGGCGTGAGCCTCCTAAAAGGGAAGGAAGAAGTCCAGGGGCCAGAGGAGACTCAGCCGCAGAATGGCAGGCTGTTCTTATTTCACTGAGAACCAGACTTGCCTTATAGCCCTGGGACAAGTTGAATTCTCGAGTCTCATCTCTGATTACAGAGAAAGTACAAAGGAAAGGGGGAGAGGTGGCACCCCCTGTGGCCTCTGCTATTCTCCAGCACCTTAGTCCTTTGCGTGCTTGCTAAGTTGCTTCAGTCATGTTCGACTCTTTGGACTGTATGGACCATAGCTGGGCAGATTCCTCTGTCTGTGGGATTCTCCAGGCAAGAATACTGGAGTGGGGTGCCATGTCCTCCTTCAGGCGATCTTCCCAACCCAGGAATCGAACCCACGTCCCTTGCGTCTTCTGCATTGGCAGGCAGATTCTTTACCATTAGTGCCACCTGGGGAGCCCTCCAGTTCTTTACTGGCCCCAATTCCCTTTTTTCATAGTCTCCCCCACCAATGCCAACCTGCCAGAGGGCTGCACCACCTTCAAAGGCCTTCTCTGTCTGAGGCAGGAAGGAGGCCTGATCTCAGTGGGCGCCTAACCTCTCTATGGGCACCTATACTCACCCAGTCAGCTCTGGACAGTGCTTGTAAAGAAAGAATGTGTCCCACGTACACCTCTGAAGACTATGTCATCCTATAAATGTCATTTCCTTGAAAGATCACAGGTTCTATTTCTGTTTCTTTTCGTGTGTAGACGATTCCAAACAACAGTTGCTTACATTATAGGTTAGATGAGTAGATGGCTTAAACGGGGAACCAGGTCTGGACATTCTTGCCAAAGGGGAGAGAAAATCAGTATTTTCTTTAAGAATGCCACCACATACCAGCTCTCAGTAGTGATTCTGTGTATTACACACAGTCTGCCCCCACCCCCCATGGCTTTGCATGATCCTCTTCCCTCCCTCCTTTCTCCTGCTTCTGCCTTTTTTCTCCCCTTGCTTCCTTCCTTTCTCCTCCACTCCTTCCTTCCATAAATGTTTATTGGGTTCCTACTATGTGCCAGCCTACTGTGCAGTGTAATTCTGTAACAACAGTGAGCAAAATAAGCATAGACCTCTCATCATGAGCTTCAGTTTTGGAGGACGGGTGGCAGAGATAGATATGAAACATATAGTCAATTCAGTTCAGTCGCTCAGTCGTGTCCGACTCTGCGACCCCATGAATCACAGCATGCCAGGCCTCCCTGTCCATCACCAAGTCCCGGAGTTCACTCAGACTCACATCCATCGAGTCAGTGATGCCATCCAGCCATCTCATCCTGGGTCGTCCCCTTCTCCTCCTGCCCCCAATCTCTCCCAGCATCAGAGTCTTTTCCAATGAGTCAACTCTTCGCATGAGGTGTCCAAAGTACTGGAGCTTCAGCTTTAGCATCATTCCTTCCAAAGAAATCCCAGGGTTGATCTCCTTCAGAATGGACTGGTTGGATCTCCTTGCAGTCCAAGGAACCCTCAAGAGTCTTCTCCAACACCACAGTTCAAAAGCATCAATTCTTTGGTGCTCAGCCTTCTTCACAGTCCAACTCTCACATCCATACATGACCACTGGAAAAACCATAGCCTTGACTAGACGGACCTTAGTCGGCAAAGTAATGTCTCTGCTTTGGAATATACTATCTAGGTTGGTCATAACTTTCCTTCCAAGGAGTAAGCGTCTTTTAATTTCATGGCTGCAGTCACTATCTGCAGTGATTTTGGAGCCCCAAAAAATCAAGTCTGACACTGTTTCCACTGTTACCCCATCTATTTCCCATGAAGTGATGGCACCAGATGCCATGATCTTCGTTTTCTGCGTGTTGAGCTTTAAGCCAACTTTTTCACTCTCTTTCACTTTCATCAAGAGGCTCCTTAGTTCTTCTTCACTTTCTGCCATAAGGGTGCTGTCATCTGCATATCTGAGGTTATTGATATTTCTCCTGGCAGTCTTGATTCCAGCTTGTGTTTCTTCCAGCCCAGCGTTTCTCATGATGTACTCAGCATATAATTTAAATAAGCAGGGTGACAATATACAAAGTCACAAGTAAGTAGTCATAGGTCAGGGTAAGTGCTATGAAGGAAAGATACAGGGACATGGGGGCCTTTGGCAAGGGGACTTGATCTAGTCCATGCTGTGAGGGAAGGAGGAGAAACTGGCCTTAGAACTGAGAGCAGAAGGAATAGAAGAGTTTATTAGATGAAAAGAAGGGATAGAACATTCCAGAAAAGTTAAATGTGCCAAAGCCCTGATGTGGGAGGGAGCTGTCCCACATATGGAACAGGAAGGACAGCAGAGAAAGGGGGTGGGGAGAGATGGGGGCAGTGGAGATGGGTGGACAGGTGGGAAAGTTAGAGCTACGACCTGAAGACTTGGGTTCCCCAAGACCACCAGGCTGATGCGTGGAGAGCAGGTGGTTGGTGCTACAGGTAGCCAGGTGAGAAACAATGACTTCTACCTGGGTGATGATGGAGACAAATACTTGGAATCCAGAGAATCTGAGGAAGGAAAAGCAGCTCAATAATTTAACTAGCTTTGTGACCTTGGACAAGGAAGTTGGTTAAATGCCTTGACCTCTGTTTCCTCCAGAGCACAGTGCCGATATTACTGGCCCTCGTTTGTCCCCAGAGAGTCTTCTCATGTCTTCTGGATATGATTCACCCTGCTGTGCATGGGCACAGGAAGGCAACAGTAAGTTGGCCGTGTCCCTAAGGGACTCACAGTCTATAGAAGACCAAGTTAGTGTCATAAAGTGTGCCAGCTGCATGATCCAGGTGAATAGGCAGAAGGTGAAGAAGGTCAGAGAAGGACACAACTGTGTCTGTGAGAGCAGGGAAGGCTTCCAGGAGGAGGTGATATCTCAGTCAGCCATAAAAGGGATGAGTAGGAGCTTGCCAGGTGAAGGCAAGTAGAGAGGCTGGAGAAAATGACATGTGGAAGTGATTCTTACCAGGGGCCGCTTTGTCCCCAAACATCTGGAGACATTTTTGATTGTCACAGCCAGAGCGATGCTACAGATGGATAGTGGTTAGAGGCCAGAGGTCATGCTGAACATCCCACAATTCACAGGACAGTCCCCCAAATATACAAAGAATGTCAACTCTGCTGAAGTAAAGGAGCTCTGCTTTTTAAGGTAGTTGCTGGAATAATACATGTGAAAAGCCTTAGTAAGTTAGACAATTCTGTATACATAAGTCTCTTAAAATCTTCTGGTCCTTTCTGACCTCATTATCGTATGTGGCTGAAGAGGGAAAGTAACTGTTTCTATTGCGTGAAGGCCTAGATGTGCGTCGGGACTCGTGCTTTATTATCATGGTCTGTTGAGAGGCAGGGATGATGTTATGGAGGAAGGAGGCAAGAATGCAGGAGAATGAAGTCCCTATTTGGAGGGTGTGGAATCTGATGGCGGCTGGGTGACCCTCTAAGCTGTGTGAGTTGACAGGCTTGCTTCTGATAGATAATCCCACATGTTTGCTTATGCTGAGAGCCAACTAAAACATAACTGCTCACATTTCTCAGCATTAAATTACAAATAAAATGAAGCCCAGAATGGCCTTAACTGAGGCATAATCATCGGATACTTTCGTTTCTTCCTCCCTTCCTAAGGAGTATCCCAATTCCTTGGCATCTGGCTGAGTTGATTTTATCCACATTCGGTCTCTTTAAAGGTAGGGGGGAGTAAGGAAAGGTGAAGATCGTGCTGTCTTATTGGAATGCTATTGCATTGCAGGACCCTTTAGATTTTGAAGAGCACTGGATTATTTTAGAAAATGCAATAACAATAACCACACACGAAAAAACAACAACAACAACAAAAAAAACCTCAACACAAACCAATTTTCCAAGGTCAAGTAATAGAATGCCACATGTAACCCGAATGCTCTCTGGGTCCATGAAATTACAGTTCTCAGATCTGAAACCACCAGGTTTAAAGAAGAATACACCTCTGTCTGAAATGAAATTTTCTTTGCTTTATATGGGGTGCACAGCTTTGAGCGCTGTGGTTTCTTTACAGGTATTTCAAACCTCTATTCCATCCCTTTTTTCAGGGGAGGGTGAGTATGGCTCTGTATAATCTTAGATAGGCGTTTCAGCGGATGGCATATCTTGTGGTCTTTTGTGTCTATATCTTTGAATTACCTCTGTGTGTCTGATAATAATCTCCCTATTCTTAAAGTCATTTCATGACCCTCCATTTTCTATTGAATTAAGCACAGACTCCTTCATTCAGTTCAGTTGCTCAGTCGCGTCTGACTCTTTGCGACCCCATGAATCACAGCACGCCAGGCCTCCTTGTCCATCACCAACTCCCGGAGTTCACTCAGATTCACGTCCATCGAGTCAGTGATGCCATCCAGCCATCTCATCCTGGGTCGTCCCCTTCTCCTCCTGCCCCCAATCCCTCCCAGCATCAGAGTCTTTTCCAATGAGTCAACTCTTCGCATGAGGTGTCCAAAGTACTGGAGTTTCAGCTTCAGCATCATTCTTCCAAAGAAATCCCAGGGCTTATCTCCTTCAGAATGGACTGGTTGGATCTCCTTGCAGTCCAAGGGACTCTCAAGAGTCTTCTCCAACACCACAGTTCAAAAGCATCAATTCTTTGGCACTCAGCCTTCTTCACAGTCCAATTCTCACATCCATACATGACCACAGGAAAAACCATAGCCTTGACTAGACAGACCTTAGTTGGCAAAGTAATGTCTCTGCTTTGGAATATGCTATCTAGGTTGGTCATAACTTTTCTTCCAAGGAGTAAGCGTCTTTTAATTTCATGGCTGCAATCACCATCTGCAGTGATTTTGGAACCCCCCAGAATAAAGTCTGACACTGTTTCCACTGTTTCCCCATCTATTTCCCATGAAGTGATGGGACCGGATGCCATGATCTTCGTTTTCTGAATGATGAGCTTTAAGCCAACTTTTTCACTCTCCTCTTTCACTTTCATCAAGAGGCTTTTTAGTTCCTCTTCACTTTCTGCCATAAGGGTGGTGTCATCTGCATATCTGAGGTTATTGATATTTCTCCCGGCAATCTTGATTCCAGCTTGTGTTTCTTCCAGTCCAGCGTTTCTCATGATGTACTCTGCACAGAAGTTAAATAAGCAGGGTGACAATATACAGCCTTGACGTACTCCTTTCCCTATTTGGAACCAGTCTGTTGTTCCATGTCCAGTTCGAACTGTTGCTTCCTGACCTGCATACAGATTTCTCAAGAGGCAGGTCAGGTGGTCTGTATTCCCATCTCTTTCAGAATCTTCCACAGTTTGTTGTGATCCACACAGTCAAAGGCTTTGGCATAGTCAATAAAGCAGAAATAGATGTTTTTCTGGAACTCTCTTGCTTTTTCCATGATCCAGCGGATGTTGGCAATTTAATCTCTGGTTCCTCTGCCTTTTCTAAAATCAGCTTGAACATCAGGGAGTTCACGGTTCACGTATTGCTGAAGCCTGGCTTGGAGAATTTTGAGCATTGCTTTACTAGCATGTGAGATGAGTGCAATTGTGCGGTAGTTTGAGCATTCTTTGGCATTGCCTTTCTTTGGAATTGGAATGAAAACTGATCTTTTCCAGTCCTGTGGCCACTGCTGAGTTTTCCAAATTTACTGGCATATTGAGTGCAGCACTTTCACAGCATCATCTTTCAGGATTTAGCTCAACTGGAATGCCATCACCTCCACTAGCTTTGTTCATAGTGATGCTTTCTAAGCCCACTTGACTTCACATTCCAGGATGTCTGGCTCTAGGTGGAAGATCACACCATCATGATTATCTTGGGCTTGGAGATCTTTTTTGTACAGTTTTTCTGTGTATTCTTGCCACCTCTTCTTAATATCTTCTGCTTCTGTTAGGTCCATCCCATTTCTGTCCTTTATCAAGCCCATCTTTGCATGAAATGTTCCCTTGGTATCTCTAATTTTCTTGAAGAGATCTCTAGTCTTTCCCATTCTGTTGTTTTCCTCTATTTCTTTGCATTGATAGCTGAAGAAGACTTTCTTATCTCTTCTTGCTATTCTTTGGAACTCTTCATTCAGATGCTTATATCTTTCCTGTTCTCCTTTGCTTTTCGTTTCTCTTCTTTTCTCAGCTATTTGTAAGGCCTCCCCAGACAGCCATTTTGCTTTTTTGCATTTCTTTTCCATGGGGATGGTCTTGATCCCTGTCTCCTGTACAATGTCACGAACCTCATTCCATAGTTCATCAGGCACTAGGCCCTTACATCTATTTCTCACTTCCACTGTATAATCAGAAGGGATTTGATTGAGGTCATACCTGAATGGTCAAGCGGTTTTCCCTACTTTCTACAATTTAAGTCTCAATTTGGCAATAAGGAGTTCGTGATCTGAGCCACAGTCAGCTCCCGGTCTTGTTTTTGTTGACTCCTTAGCCTGTGTTAAAGATACTGGTTGCAAGTAACAGAGTGTGACTCAAGCAAAGAGGGTAGCTGAGTGAACCAAAGGAAGAGACAGATATCCAAGGCTTGGGAACGGTGGGACCCAGAAATGCCCCAGGGCCTCAGAGCCCAGAATTCATGGACTGGCCTCTAGAAAACTGCCAGAAAGTGAGTGACTCGGGACCAACTACTCTTGGTGCTTGGGTATCTGAAAAATACTTGAATTACCACAATAGAGAATCGGACTGGTCCAGCTTGGGTCAAGGGCCCTGCCTTCTACCTTGGAGCAATCGATGTGGTCAGGGGGAGGTACTAGAGTTGGCTTAGTTGGGTCACATGATACTTGCTGGCATCTGTTACCAGCAGGAGAGAAGATGCTGGGGGGACCGCAAGCAAGGCCAGTACCAACCAGTACTCAGTACTCTCTGAGGCTCCCCCAGGCCATGTGATAGTTACGCACCCAGTACGTCTGCTCTCTTGTCATACCACGTGTACTTTGTTCTTTGTCTGAACTGAACTCTGATTTGGGACATACGCATGCATTTGATTGGAGTAGGAAATGGCAACCCACTTTGGTATTCTTGCCTGGAGAATTCCATGGACAGAGGAGCCTGGCAGGTTACAGTCCATGGGGTCAAAGAGTTGGACATGACTGAGCAACTGTCACTCACTCATGCATTTAATGACATCCCCACTCCATACCTTTCTCCATAGTGCTTACATCCCCCACAGCTCAGTTCCTCCCCCAAAGCATCAGGGCCAAGTGCTGCCCCTCTCTAAAGCCCTGTAGGTTCCAGTTGCAGCTGGTTGGGTTTTGCACATTTTGAGCTCCTGCAGCCTTTGTTCCCTGACTCTCTAGTTGTGGGTGTGAGGTGTGGTAGCACTGGAGGATGGGGAAGGAGGGATGATTCACTGACCATCCCCCACCCCCAGCATGGTGCGGAGGTCCTCTGCGCCGTGTCGCCACCAAGGGACCAGATCAGGAGCCTAACAGAGAGGGGCGTTCCAGTCACAAGAGACTGTAGTACAGATGTAGTGGTTAAGTGTAGAAGGCAGTGTAGATGAGAGTCAGACTGGCCTGCATCTGAAAGCTGGCATTCCCACATTCTGACCTTGTGACATTGACCTTATCCTTGTGCCTCCTCCTGTTCCTTGTTTCCTTCTTTACTAAACAGACAGCATGATGTGGGTGGGGCACAGTGCCCAAGGCGTAGCCTGGAAATGGAAATTCTAAGCTTTGGTTTAGACAAGCCAGTTGTTTAAGTGTAACATTTAATTGTAAAAAACAAGCTAATCAAAAACCTTTGTGAAATCCAAAAGATGCTGGGCTGACCTATGCCTTTCTCACTTACAAAAAAAAAAAAAAAAAAAAAAGGTAGAAAAGGTTAGAGAATATTCATCCCTAAGTACTATTGGAAAAAAAAGGAAAGGGCCAGGTCAGGCACGACCTTCAAAGAATAATTGCACATTTTCTTATCCTCAGTATATTGAGTTGGCCAAAAAATTCATTTGAGCTTTCCTGTAACGTCTTATGGAAAAACCCAAATGAAGTTTTTGACCAACCCAGCAATATTTTAATGAATTAATGAGATAAAGTAAACCTGAAGTATCAGTTTAGCCATTTAAATGTGTAAATTATTTGGAAACTTGATTCATTTACTTAAAATTGTGAAACATGTTTATCATAGGAAATTGGCTTCATTTACCTAAGCTATAAAATAAGCTCACTGGTATTATTTTAATTTCGCCCATTGTTCCAAATATCATGTAGATATTGTTGCTGATCAGAAAAACAGGGAAAGAAAAGAAATCCCCAAACCTCTAGTTTTCAGTTTTTTCTTTTAGGTCAGTAATGTATGTAAATGAAGAAATGCCTTTATTTAAATTCATATTAAAATACAGCTCAGGCTGCCATAACAAAACAGCATCGGCTCAGTGGCTTAAACAACAGACGTTGATTTTCTCACAGTTCTGGCGGCTGGAAGTCTAAGTCCAAGGTCAAGTTTCCGGTGAAGTTGGATTTCTGGTGAGGACCCTCTTCCTGGCTTACAGACAGCATGCTTCTTGCTATGTCCACGTATCCACCGAGGAATAGAGTGAGAGGGATTTTCTTAAACATGAATCTGGTCAAATCAGGGCCCCACCCTAATCTTAGTTACTTTCTTAGAGGCCCCATCACCCAGTACAGGCACACAGGAGACGAGGGTTCATATGAATTTTGTGGGGACACATTCAGCCCATAGCACCTCCCAAAGCCTCACTTGTCCCCGAAGGTAAATGGTCAGTGCAGGTTCAGTGGTTGCCGAGATATTGCTGAGCAGTGGATGTCTGGGTGCAAGTCTTCTTGACCTGCAGTGACTATCAGGGGTCCAGATAAGCAGTGTCTTCTCAGTGCATCTTTAGGTCTCCATGGAAACGTCACTTCCTCAGGAAAGCCTTCCATGCACCCCTGATTGTTTTTGGCTCCTGTTATTCACTTTCATAGGACTCTGAACCTGTGAACTCCACGGCATTGATCCCTGTTTGTAATTAATTAATGGCTGACTTTCTGACCTGTGAGTCCTGCAGTCCAGTTTCCGGGTGTAGATACAGCATCAGTCTTGTATCTCCATGGTCTCTCCATTCTGGGCACATGTTTGTGAAATAAACATGTGCTCAAGATCCAGAAGCAGCCCACTGCTGGGAGCTGACAGAGAGACTGCTGGACATCAGCAAGGCATTTGTACCCTCACAGAGCAGGGGCCTTAGTCTTAGCAGCTACATAAGGAAACCAAAGCCAAAACCCAGGTTAATACATTCGGGCTGCATGGCTGGTATGCAGGTACACGCTGGGGACACATGGAGGCCTCATGGTCCCCAAGCTCAGGCAGCAGCCAGAGGCCATGGGCAGGCAGTCTGCTGTCCTGGTCAGGATGGTGGGTCTTGTGCTGGTGGGGCAGCTGGCTGGGGGAAGGCACTGGGGTTTCTGGTTCTGGAGAACTGACTTGGAATGAGTGTGTCTTTTGCGTCATCAGAAGCCTGTGCTTTTGGGTTGTGTTTACTTGTGTCTCTGTGTATCACCCTCCTACTTCAGAATAATGCCAGGGACCAGATGTGATAGCATGCATGAAAGGGCCTTGAGTTTTTCTTGTGTTTAAGAGTTGAAACCTTCTCTGTCATCTCCAGTATCTTTAGCCTTTCTTCCCAGAGTTGCTACGTAAGCCTGGGTGAGCCCAGGTATATCAGTCTTAAAAGAAAATAAAAATCATCAGTTCTTTCTACTCTAAAACTGGCAGTGAAAATTAATTTTTTTAAATTTATATATTTTTAATTGAAGGATAACTGCTTTACAATACTGTGTTGGTCTCTGCCATACATCCCCCTGGAGAAGGAAATGACAGCCCACTCCAGTATTCTTGCCTGGAGAATTCCATGGACAGAGGAGTCTGGCGGGCTACAGTCCATAGCGTTTCACAGAGTTGGACACGACTGAGTGACTCACACCACCTGCATACATCAGCATGAATCAGCCATAGGTATCCAGAGGTCCCCTCCCTCTTGAGCCTCTCTCCTCCTTTCCACCGCATCTCACCCTTCTATGTTGTCTCAGAGCACTGCTTTGAGTTCCCTGATCAGACAGCAAATCCCCACTGGCTATCTGTTTTACATATGGGAGTATATATACCTCCATGCTACTTAGGCTATGTTCTAATGACATGAAATTATGGCTCAAATCAACACAGTTCACCTGCAGGGTCTAGTTCTTAACTCTGGCTTCACCTACAAGAGCAGGGCATATGACAATAAGGTCACCAACAGCAGTGGTCCCTGAGGGAATGGGACTCAGGTTAGGCAGGGTACCCAGGTCACAGAGGTGTAAGGGAGTGTAGCCCAGGCTTGAACCCAGCTCTTTAAGACAAAGCCTAATGTCTGCTAACCCATTATGCAACAGTATTTGCCTATCAAACAAGCACTGCTCTGCTCTCGGGGCCTTTGCTTTTACCAAGAGGAAACTTAAAGATGCTCTGAGCAAGCTTGGGACAGAACGATGAGCTCTTACATCACTAGGTGCCCTTAGCGTGCTGTGGCAAGTAGCCGAAATCCACGCAGTTTGGCCAGTCCCTAGGCTGCTGTTCCTTAGATGTCAGGCAGTCTGCCTTCACGGGCTGACATTTTCACTGAGGGGTCTTCCAGTTTTGAATCCCACCCACCTAGCTGTGTCACCAAGCTCTGTAAACATAATGGCCAACATCTGGAGACAGGTGAGATCAGTTACCCCTCATCCAGACGCTGTGATGTTCATTCACGTGGCAGCGTATTAACGATGCACTGTGTTCACAGCTCTGCATGGGCTGGCTCTCCAGTAGGGGACGGATTCATTTTTTTAAAATCTTCCAGATGTGTTGCATGATAGAATGGAAACATTATCTCAAATCCTCATGGAGGCGAAATGAGTGGGAAAAAATGATGGAGATTATAAGACAAATGTCTCTGACTAATTTACATTGAATTAGCAAGATTTATTATTGATAATGTTGTGGGGTAGCTTGCATTCATGGAGAATGAATGGTATGTCAGGCAATGTCATGAATGTTTAATGAATACTGTTGCCCCACCTAAGCCCTGAACCTAATCCCAATTGAGACACGAGGTTGCAGGGGTTGGGAGAGGTCTGATTCCAGAGCCCTAACTCAGCTGCCACATTAGTGACGTTCCTGTGTCCTTGCTGCTCAGAGTGTGGCGCAGAGTCTCAGCCTTCCTCCCCAGACCTACACTTTACCAAGACCCTCCGTGACTGGGTGCTCCGTGTTCCAGGTGTAGTTCCCGGATGGCTTGCCTTCAGTCACCCGAGTGCTTATGAAAACAGCACTAATATGGGGTCCGTTCCAGGTGTGCTGAATGATTCTTTGGGAGTGGGACCCAGTTTTTTGGGCTATCCTGATGATACACTGACACCTGAAAACCAGCGCTATGTGACATTCCTTCCTTTTAAGGTTTATCTGGGGCTCCAGGCTTTCTTTTGGAACTGGAAGATGTAACCTAAGATAGGAGGAAATGTGTCCTTCGAGGGGTCCTAAGGAGACATTCACTTGTTGCTAATTTGGAAGCTTTCAACTTTTCTGTCAAAGCCACATCATCACTTCCATTCAGTTCAGCGGATATTTGCTGAGCCTTTATACTTGGCATCATAAGCAGGGGGACAGATTTTCACATGAGAAGCTGAGGTCCAGGGATGGCAAATGTCTTCTCCAAAGGCAAGTAGTGAGTGGCACTACAGGAATTTGAGTGCATTTAATCTGATCTCAAAGAACATGCCTTAAAATGGCCTTGTACCACAGTTCCTTCCCACAAGACATTAATTTTTTGAACTCATCAAAAAAGAAGAGTCAATGACTCCAGTTAATTCTGGGAGCAGGAATCTATCTTTTTGCCTACATTAACTGGATAAATGAGATGTTACGTTGAAAAATGGAATTTGTTATAATGCATATAAATGATATTGGCATTAACAATAGATGTCTAATTACAATTAATGTCTATTGTCCCGATTATTTTGCGTACACTTTGATCTACATGAAAAGCCTTTATTATGGTAACAGTAAGAGTCAGTCTCTATGATTTATAACTCCCAAATGGTGTGTCTGATGAGCCAACATCGATGAAGTTTTCAGCTTGTAAGTGCTAGGACCTGCAGAAATACCAGCAGAATCTTGTAGCATTCCTTGATTGGTTAATTGGGTTGACTCATTCATTCACATTCATTTTTCCCTCACTTCTGAAAAATCTCCATTTCATTTTTTGCATCTTCCACAGATATCCTTAGCTTGAGTGAGTGAATGACAACCTCCTTCCAGACTCAGGAAACTTCTGTCTCTACTGCTCTGTGGCTGTTTACTTGCTCCTGGATGGCACAGGACACAGGAGATAGCTGGCGGGTATAGTGAAATGGGATTCAACTTGCAAATACTGGCATTTCTCTGCTGGGTCAGGGCTGTACTTAATGGTGGCACCTGTTATGGACTGAATTGTGTGTCACCAAAAGTCACATGCTGAAGTCCAGACCTCCGACTTGACTATATGGAGGTAGAACCTTTAAGGAGGTAATTGAGGTTAAATGAGGTCATGAAGGCAGGGCCCTCAGCCTTTAAGGGCGGGTCTTAGAAGAAGAGGAAGAAATACCCAGAGATCTCTGTTTCCATGCATGCGCAGAGGAAAGGCAGTGTGGAGAGGCAGTGAAAGCTGGGAAAAGAGGGCTCACCAGTAACCACCCCTGCTGGCCTCCTGACCTTGGACTTGCAGGCTCCAGATCTGTGAAAGGATCCATATGTGTTGTTTAACCCCCGTAGTCTGTCACGGTGGCCGGAGCCGACTCGGACGACAGCCATGGAAACTCACTTATTTTCCAGGGGACTGCAGGTGAGCTGTGGGGCTGCAGGTGAGCTGTGGGGCTGCAGGTGAGCTGTGGGGCTGCGGGTGAGCTGTGGGGCTGCAGGTGAGCTGTGGGGCTGCAGGTGAGCTGTGGGACTGCAGGTGAGCTGTGGGGCTGCAGGTGAGCTGTGGGGCAGCAGGTGAGCTGTGGGGCTGGGTACTGTGGATCATAGCGGTGAAAGAGCCTTGGTGTCCACCCCTGATGGTTATGTCAAGTGTCCATGGAGGTGAGTACAAGAAATGTATTCATGTCCCCGAGTGCAGAACAGGTGCCCCAGAAGGGGAGAGGAGTGTTGGCTGGGATTTGCACAGGTGGACCTGGCATGGGTTGGGGCAGAAAGCGGTAAGAAGTTTTCCTCAGTGCGTTGCTCAAGGTGGGCTTTTGGTCTTGTCTGCCTGATCTTGTGAGTATGTTAGAATTCCCTCCTGGTTGTGTTCTTCCAGGCCAAGTCCTGCTTTAATAAAACATTGTTAGGGGGTTTAATGATGGCAAGGAGTCTAAAAGCTAAACTGCAGCGTTTGGTAATTCTCTACACAGACATCATCTGAAAAGCTGGAATTCTCCCATTAGAGCTGTATAACCGAAGGTGTTCTGCTTGGCAAGTGAAAGTCATCCTCCCCTTCTTACTTTCTTCCTTGAGCAGAAGGCTAACTCTTTTGCTTTTTAATGAGTTCTGAGGAGTTAAGATAGGCCGAAAGCAGGGTTTCCCTATGGATGACTTCCCATGTGGTCCGAGCCTCCCGAGTCCTCTAGGCCTGTCCGTCTGGTGCCCAGGGGTGGCTGTGTGTCCAGGAGCCAGGCCTTTGAAGTCAGACAGGCCTGGATAAAGAGTCCTGCCCCCTCCGTGCAGCAGCTGTGTGGCTCTGGGTGAGTTACAGGGTCTCTTGGAGCTCCGCTCCATCCACCCAGGAAGGGGAACAGTGGTTCCCAGGATTAAGTCAGGGATGCAGTTATAGAAAATACCGGGCACAGAGCCTGGTACATGGTGATGGCTCCAAAACTATTCTTGTTGCTGTGTAATTTGGAAGAGACTGGCAGAAATTTAATGGTGACTAGTAGGCAACCACTGTGACCCAAGGCCTCAAATGTCAGTTTACCAGTCAATGGAATTTGACCATTCATACGAAATACGGGAGGGCAAAACGCAGCAGCACAGAGCTCCGCCTGGACCATAGTGGGTGCTCAGCATGTCACGGTCTCCTTCCTTCTCATTAAGAGCCAGTTTCGTCTATACCTTAGCTGCCCCTCTTAGCAGCTAGGGCTCTTGACTCCCTCCAACCCCAGTGGAGATTCACGACTCTCCGTGCATTAACCTCTCACAGTGGGCAAGAAGGATTTCATATTATCGAAGCTCTTTTAACGTGACACCTGTGAGCCAGATTTGAGTGTTAAATTTTCAGTGTTATTAATGTTCCAATTATTTCTAAGTCAAAGGTGACGCTGCTGAAAATAAAGCCAACACAGATTTCTGGTATAATTCCTTAGTTCAGTCTAGAGGATTGAAATCACCTGGTATCCTCTAGTTAAATAATTCAGGTTAAGGGCTATCGGGTGTGAAAGCTGAGGCACTTGCCCTCAGAGTCCCCACAGTCTATTCAGTCTATTCACAGTCTTTGCAGGAGTGGAAGTTACTCAGCCGTGTCTGACTCTTTGTGACCCCATGGACTGTAGCCCAGCAGGCTCCTCTGTCCATGGAATTCTCCAGGAAAGAATACTGGGTTGTCATTTGTTTCTCCAGGGGATCTTCCCAACCAGGAATTAAACTTGGGTCTCCTGCATTGCAGGCAGATTCTTTACCGTCTGAGCCACCAGAAAAGCTCCTATTCAGGAGCAAGCAAGCAAAAACCATTAAATAAACTGAAACAGGAATGATGCATTCTGTAGTCAGGCAACTATTATAGTGAGCACCTACTCTATCTCGTAAAGTCCATTTGCCCTTCAGACATCAGCTCAAAAAAAAAAATCACATTTTTTTTTCCTGAAAACCTTTCTGTATCACTCTTCCCTATCTCTACACACGCATAGGTGTGCATGTACACACACACACACACACACACACACTCACTCTCTCCCTCACAAACACACTATAGATGAGATCTCTCAATTCTTTGAGTGAAGAAAATGGGGTAGCCATAAAGGCTACACCAGGGGGTCCTGACCAATAGTATTTTCACTGCTTCTGACAAGGTCACTTTCCCACAGTGGAATCTCCAGACCAAGGTGTGAACGCTGAACAGGGACCTCTTCAGATCTGGCAGGAATTGGTGAGAAGCCTTGTTCCTGCCTCCCAGTTCCAAGAGCTGAATGGTTCAGATGCAGAGTTGAAAAGGCTTCTGTCCAGTAGGGGGAGCTCTGTCCCTTAGTAGTCACTTGTTTTTAGAACCACACTGCCTCCGATAAGAGGGACCAAAACCCATCTAGGCCAGCCACTCTGAGAGCAAGATTCCCTCAAGAAAGAAGGTTGCTGTCTTTATATATTTCCTCCCCTTCCTTGTTTAGATGTATTTATTGAGCACCCACTATGTACCAGATTATAAAGATAGATAAGGTGATCGTGAACTCTCCCCTTTTTCTACTTAGAGCCTCACTTGATTACCTCCCCAAACTGGGCAGCTCCTTACTACTACCCTTGAGGATCCTTCTTCCTTGGGCTGCTCTGAAGGCTCAAGTGTCCTTTGCATTGAATCAGAAACCTTTCCCTGATACCGTCTGTCTTTGATTCCTATTTGTGGTTCAGCTTTGTACCTGGTATGTTATGAGTGCTGCCTTCCAGGTCTTCTGCCCCCTGAGTTCCTTTCAGATACTTGAAAAAAGTGATTGAGCCTCTTTGAGTCATGTTGTTAATTTTCATCATTGTTTGGTCCCAACTTTGGATTATTGTTGAAGGAAGGGAGACCCCCTCCAGGGTCCAGCAGTGGGCTTTTATCTAGCACTTGGAAATGAACTGTCCGAGGAGATATATGTGCTGACAAAGGAAGAGACTTAATTGGGAAGGGGCACCTGGGGAAGGAGCTGCAGGGTAAGGCAACTCGGCGGAACTGCTCTGCCATGTGGCTCACGGTCTCGGGTTTTATGGGAAGGGGGTTAGTTTCTGGGTTGTCTCTGGTTAAGCATTCTGACTCAGGGTCCTTCCTGCTGATACACGCTCAGCCAAAATGGATTTCAGCAAGAAGGATTCTGGGAGGTTGGTAGGACACATGGACTGACATTTCCTCACTTGTTTTGACCATTCCTCAATTCTTCCGGTTGGTGGTATGTAGCCTGTCACTTCTGCCTTCCTTCCCAGGACTTCTGTTCTGAGATAACTCAGGCAAGTGGTTACCAGTGTGCCTGCCCAGGGTGGGGGTTTTGCTCAGTGGTTTCCCTAACGTTATGAACCCTCCTTTTTGTGAGTGAGGTGGTCAGGGAATAGGCAGGTAAGTGCTTTCACCCTGACAAAATGAAAATCAGTAAGATTAGATTTAAGCTTCCCTTGAAACACTTCCAAGTCTTCTCTCTTCCAGGGTTTCCATGTTGAGTTCAGAGTTCTTTGATCTTGCTGGGGTAGGGCAGAGCCAACCTCTGTCTAATCTATCTGTTTGTTATGCGGTATCGGGAACTAAGAGGGGATATTTTCCTGGGAGATGAGCAGTGTAAAAGGAATGTAGAGGCGATAACCAGCTGGACCCAAGCAGTGCTGGACCCAAGCAGGGTCCTGCCTGGGGCTGCTACTCAAAGAAATGTGAGTTTGAATCAATCAATAAATCAGTTGATGTATTCCAGACTTCCTGATCCTGACAAACTAAGTTTCTAGGTTCTTTTAGGCTATATGTAGACAAAGCTTTTGATAGCCTCTGAGGAGCTATGGAAAATAATGACTGTCAGACATGAGATGAGCAAATATGTTGTGATTAAAAAAAGTAGCTACTGATTAGGTGTCCTTGATTTCAGTCTAATAGGGAACAGATTTATTAATGGGAGTATCTTCAGTTCAGTTCAGTTGCTCAGTCGTGTCTGACTCTGCGACCCCATGAATCGCAGCATGCCAGGCCTCTCTGTCCATCACCATCTCCCGGAGTTCACTCAGACTCACATCTAGTGAGTCCGTGATGCCATCCAGCCATCTCATCCTCGGTCGTCCCCTTCTCCTCCTGCCCCCAATCTCTCCCAGCATCAGAGTCTTTTCCAATGAGTCAACCCTTCGCATGAGGTGGCCAAAGTACTGGAGCTTCAGCTTTAGCATCATTCCTTCCAAAGAAATCCCAGGGCTGATCTCCTTCAGAATGGACTGGTTGGATCTCCCTGCAGTCCAAGGGACCCTCAAGAGTCTTCTCCAACACCACAGTTCAAACACATCAATTCTTCGGCACTCAGCCTTCTTCACAGTCCAACTCTCACATCCATACATGACCACAGGAAAAACCATAGCCTTGACTAGACAGACCTTAGTTGGCAAAGTAATGTCTCTGCTTTTGAATATACTATCTAGGTTGGTCATAACTTTTCTTCCAAGGAGTAAGTGTCTTTTAATTTCATGGCTGCAGTCACCATCTGCAGTGATTTTGGAACCCCCCCAAAATCAAGTCTGACACTGTTTCCACTGTTTCCCCATCTATGTCCCATGAAGTGATGGGACCAGATGCCATATATCTTAAGTACTGGCAAATTTGGGGGCAGCAAAGAGGTTTAAACTGGTGTGCCAGTTCCTGGCCTATTGAAAATGCTTGTTGATGGAGAAGACAAGTTGTGACAGTTTTGGCTCAGTGGAAACTGATGAGTGATGTCTGCCTTAGGCCTGGGAATGGAGTGTGGTGGCGTGCATAGCAGGGGTTTGCTCTCCCCAAGGATTCCAGTGGCGCCTCCTCTCTTAGGAGGAAAGAGTCAGTGACGTGGTCAGTGATCTGGTGATGGGCCTGTGGGTCCACCCCACATATCCTGCTCTGCCTGCCTGGGCACTGGGGGAGGGGTGTCTGGTACACTGTACCAGACAGAATAGGGTAGGGGTGCAGGCTATGCAGAGGCAAGTGGAAGGTAGATCAGTGGACACGGGTGATCAGTGGACACAGGATGCAATTAGCTCACAGATGAGATGTGCATAAGTCAGCCGGGCACTAATTCTGAGAGGATAGGAGGGAGGGGGGTTATCTAGGGCAGTCTTGAGACTAGAGGGAAGACACTTAAAAAACATTTCATAGGAACTTGCATTTTAATCATAGACCCTCCATATAAACTGAACTGCTATGATGAGGTGAACAAATACAAAATCTCTCAACCCATACATAGTAAGGGTTACTGTAGTAGAAAGTCTGTATATTATGCTTCCAGTCATTGGGTTAGCAAGCAGTGATGCAGAATCCTGCTGTCTTCTAAGTGCTTTGTATGTTAATCTTTGTAATCCTTTAAAAAATCATATGAAGTAGAAACAATTGTCCTCATTTTACAAATGAAACAGACTCTCCCAAAGTCAGTGAAGTGCTGGAGCCACGATTTGAACCCAGTCAGTCTGGCCCCAGAGTCCTTATATGCGGTCTCTACACGCAACCCTGAAGTGTGTGCTGTATTGATGTTGCCCAGCAGTGTCACGGCATCTCTGAGAAGTTCATTGCCCTGTGTTTTTTTCTCACTGATTTTTCTCTTCTTGGGATAAGAAGTGTTAGGGTTTCCTCTCTAAACAGCTTTCATATATAACATACTGCATTATTGTATTCATCACATTATATCTGACATCCATAGCGCTTATTTCTCTCATAACTGGAAGTCTGTACCATTTTGACTGCCTTCATCCAATCCATGCTCCCCCACCACACTCGACCCTCCCCTGCCTCTGGAAACCACAAATCTGATCTTTCCTATGAGTGTGTTTGTTTTGTTTCTGGAGTATAATCAACGTCCAACACTTTTAGTTCCTGTTTCACAAATAGGGATTCAAAATTTCTATGCATTTCATACCAGTCACCATAATAAGTCTAGTAATGGTATTTTTCACCATTCAGAGATATTACTTAGTTATTGACTATTCTCCACACTGTACATTTCACACCTGTGACTCATGATTGGAAGTCTGTACCCCGAGATCTTTCTCATCTATTTCTTTCCTCCCCTGCCCCCTCTCCGCTCTGGCCACCACCTGTTTGTTCTGTGTCTGACTTGGCTTCTGTTTTATTTGTTGTGTTTTTTAGACTTCACGTGCAAGTGAAATCATACAGTATTTAGAAAACAACTTTTGTTTTTTTCTTTCTGTCCCAACAGAGGCCATGTCTCTGGAAGGGACTTTGTGGAAATTACAGTGGTTTAGAACAGCATTGAGAGTCTTCCCTCTCCCCACCCACAACTTCTCCTTTCATTAATATCTGCTTTGTATAAGGACACCTGATTACTTCAGTCACTTAACGCAGAATATGTGAGGAGTTGGGGTCACTATTATAGTTCCATAAGATTGCTAAGAATTTCAGGGATATAGTGTTGAGTTGTTTTTGTTTGTCTTGAAGGGTTTGTTTTTATCCCCTCCAAATTATTTAATTTACATAATTTGGCTAACTAACCAAAACCTACTGTTTAGCAAAGGGAACTACGCTCAATACCTTGTAATAGTCACTAATAGAAAAGAATCTGAAAGAATATGTATATGTATCAAATCACTTTGCTATCCACCTGAAACTAACATAACATTGTTACCTAACTTTACTTCAATAAAAATGTTTTAAAAAATGTAGAACAAGCAAATAAAACTTTCTATACTTAAGATGATTAACCAACATAGTGTGAATTTACAGTCATAGGAGAAAAAGTGAAATGACGGCTGGTGTTTGGGCTAAAGCCAATCAGAAGCCTTCTCAGCATGTATGCCCCAGCCCTTTGTACTTTGGACAGATCACTTATTCTCTCTGTGCCTCAGTTTCTTTGTAGAAATGGTGCCTGCCTCTTCCATCTCTATGAGAATTAAATTGTGTCCACAGCATTTAGATTGGTGCCTGGTATGTGTTAAGTGTGACTGCAAGGTAGCTGTTATTGCCTTGCAGACTTGGGTTACCTACTCCTGTGACTTTTTGGGGGGACCTTCGTGTTTACTATTTTTAAAGTAATTTGTGCTGTGGCATGCCCCAAGGATAGCATGTACATACAGGTACAAGTAGAAACAAGTCCACTGGGAAGAAAAAGACACCACCCCTTGCTAAAACGGAAGATTTAAAACCCTTGAGATACACCTTCTAGATCAGGAATCAAAATATTCAATTTCTTGGGAGTGCAGCCACAAATTGCAGTAAGTACTTTGTAAAATAGAATTAACAGAAGCACCTTGGCATTCTGAGGATCTCAAAACTTGGTTTGAATGACTCTGTGTATATTTTGGAGCACCAATTGTGCTATGAAAGAATTCTCTACCCAGCAGATAATGAGCTGATAAGAGATCTTTCTGGCTGCCAAGCGTGGGTTATCAGGAGGGTCCAGATTCCTGGAGGGGAGCACGGTCATATCTACTGCAGGCACTGCCTGGGTCAATATTGTATTGTATAGGAGGCTGGCATGTTGCCTGTGGATTCTCAAGCTGTTGAGACAAGCTGGCTGATGGAATATTGATCTCAAGCCTGTCGGTTTCAATGGAATTCAGGAGTGAGTTGCAATAAAACAAGTTTGTATTTAGTTTTCTAGATAGTTGCCATCCTGTTAATTTCTCTTTGATGTAACTTTTCCTTCTGTTCTCATAAAACACGTATTGCCTCTCTTAGCAAAGGAACCTTTATGGAACTAGGGGAAAATAATGTGTTAAGAGAAATATATCAGGCCTCCAGTGTTCTGTCTGTGAGCCATGTTAGGAATAGAAAGACTCCAGGGCAGTGATGATTTTCAAGCCAGGTTGTAACCAAGGCGGTGTGTTTGCTAGATGGGCTCATAATGGTGGTGAGATATTTCAAATGTTAGGTAACCAAATCTGTTGCAAGAGGAAGAGTTTAAACTTCCGAATTAGGCATAATACACACTATCCGTGTCACTGAGACCCCTGAGGTGGGACCGAGCTGAGTGAATTAGAAGCAAGCTTCACTTTATTTCTTGGTATATGATCAATTAAGCTATTTCCAGAAGCAGCAGCACAGATGGCGTTTTACTTAGTTTTATAGGGTAGTTTTCCATCCTTTGATATAAGGGGAGATGAGAGCAGGCAGCAGTAAGGCTTTCTTATTATCCGCTTTATACTTTCTTAATGAGCCTACTTGGTTTCTACTCTGTATCTTCCTGGGTACAGAGGGCAGAAGCATTTTCTGCTGCCAGGTTCCATACTCAACACTGGATCTATTAATAAACTCATTCTTGATCAAAGGTTTGGCAGAGAACCATGTGAAGTGTTCTTTAAGCACTCTCCCTCTAAACTAAACCTGTATCTCCAAGGTGAATGGGCATCACGGGATTGATGTTCATCTCGGCTTAAGATGCATCAGCTGTGAACTGAACTGTCTCCCCCTAAAAGTTGTGTGTGGAAGTTCTAACCCATAGTCAGATGTTATTTGAAGATGAGGTCTTTGAAAGGTAATTAAAGTTAGGTAAGGTCATGAGGATGGGGACCTGATCTGGTAGGATTAGTGTCCTTAAAAGAAGAGGTATCAGAAAACTTGCTTTCTCTGTCCATCATGTAAAGACACAGTTAGAAGGGGGTTGCCTAGAAGTCAGAAAGGGAACTCTCTGACTATGCTGACTCCCTGATCTTGGACTTCCAACCTCCAAGACTTCAAGAATGTAAATTTCTGCTGCTGAATTCACCCAGTCTTTCTTTTGTCATGGCATCACAAGCCAAGATAGCATCTTATCTGTGAATTTAAATGTGGCATAATAAAGGCATCTTGCCAGCGAGGCTGTTCATAATAGAGGGAGCAACAAGTCTCAATTCAGGCCCTGCAAGCCCGCCCATAATTTCCCCACCCTCTGCCTCTGTGTATTCAGCTCAGCCTTAGTAGTTCATTCCTTTGGGATTCCAGCAGTTGTCTTTTTGGTCAGCTTTTTTCTTTTTACATTTAATTAAATAGAAAAATAATGCAGTAATACAATCATCCTTCTGAATCTAGGGGAGATTGGTTCCAAGACACCTGTGAATACCCAAATCCACAGATGTTTGAGTCTCATATAAAAAATGGTATAATGTTTGCATATAGCTGACACACATCCTCCCGAGTGCTTCAGATCCTCTCTAGATTACCTATAATACCTATTACAATGTACATGCTAGAAACAGTCAAAAATATAAATGCTGTTGAAGTAGTTGCTAGAGTGAGGCAAATTAAAGTTTCCTTTTTGGAACTTCCTGGATTTTTTTCCCCAAGTATTTTCAGTCTGTGGTTGGTTGAATTCTCACATATAGACTCCTGGGATATGGAACCTTGGGATATAGAGGGCTAATTTTACATGGTTGTCAAACAAACAGCAGTAACCACATGTTACATATGGGTAGCTAGTGAAAATGTTTCCTCTCTCTGTTCGTGTCCTGAGATCTTCAGTTTTTATTCCAGCGTCTCATAGACTTCAGTGTCTTTGGATACTTCTTCAGATCCTATGTACGTATGTAAATATGTTTGTATCTCTTCCTTTTAACAGACGTACACATGCTATTTATATTCCATCTTCTGTGTATTGCTGGTAGTGTTACGATACTGAGAAATTCCTGACTGATTGACACTTTGAGTCTTCAACATTTTTCAAGACAATTAGTCCTCTGACTGGAGGGTCATCTCAATCTAAGGACAAAAAGAGGCTGAAGAAGAAGATAATGGATGTCAAATGCACAGTTCAGAGTCTTTCTGAGGGTTGCCCAATTTCACCTAAGTAGATGCTAGAATTTCTGTGGTACTATTGTAGCTGTATCTTATCATGTTCTCATGACTGATTCTTTTTTATCTCTCATGTCTCACTTTTAATGTCACATCCTCTGAGAAGCCTTCCATGACTACTCTTCCAAAACTAGCTTCCTCCACTGCTCCTCAGCAGAGGATTAGCACAGCTTTCCTGTTCATTTTATGCATAGTTTCCTTCCATTCAACTATTAGAACCAAAATGATTTTTGCATCTTACAAATGTAAATTTTTTAAATTTGAAGGTACTCTTTTGAACAATCACCTTTCTTCAGCAGCAGAGATTTCAGCATTTGTAACCTTCTGAGTTCAGTACCCTGTCAGCTAGACCCTGAGGTTAGTGAACCTGGTGACCAGCTCTTACATGTTTCTATATCTACAGTGCCTACCCAAGGTTTCAGTAAATATTTTATTGAATAAAGAATAATGTCCAAAAAAAAAAAAAAAAAGAATGTCAAGAAGCTTTTCCTGTACACTTTTTTCTAGTATTTTTTACAGTTTCGAGTTTCATGTTTAAATCTTTAATCCATTTGAAGGTGATTTTTATACAAGGTGTGAGCTAAGAGACTAGGCTCATTCTTCTCTGCATGAGGTTCTCCAACACTATGAAGAGATTATCCTCTCCTTGTTGTGTGTGTTCTTGACACACTGATCAGAGGTCAGTTGACCTCAGATGCATGGGTTTATTTCCAGGCTCTCTGTTACATTCCACTGGTCTGTATGTCTGCTTTTATGTCATTCCCATACTGTTTAGAGTACTACAGCTTTTAATATATTTTGAAATCAAAGTGTGATAATGCCTTCAGCTTTTTTCTTAATGCTCAAGATTGCTTTGGCTAATTTTGTGTGTGTGTGTGTGTGTGTGTGTGTGTGTGGTTCCCTATGAATTTGAGGCTTTCCTATTTTTGTAAAAAATGCCTTTGGTGTTTTCACAAGGATCACATCAAATCTGGAGTTGGCTTTGGGTACTCCAAAAATATTCCTCCAGTTCACGAACATGGAATGTCTTTTCATTTATCTGTGTCTCCTTTAGTTTCCTTCGTTAGTATTACATTGTGTTCAGTGTACAGTCTACCCTGAAGAATTAGTACTTCTGTGGTTCCCTATCACAGTATTTCTCTGATCAGTATTTCATCTGCTCCATCTAACCTCTCTCCTGATTTCAAATTCTTTGAAACCTACAGGCAATTAAAAATGATTTTGCATTGCAAATTTAATATTACCAACCATTACCTTAAAGGGACTTGAAATTCAGATTAAAAAGGGATATCATTTCTACCCCTTTAAGATTATATTTTTACTGTATTTAAAGAGATGGTTTTGCAGAACATTTTAATTTTTTCTTACTTTTACTACTTTTAGTAGCTTTTTCATACCTTCTGAAGTTCTTTGACTTTTCACATTGTCCACGATTGAGATGATAAAGAACAGTCTCCCCCACCACTGAGAAAAGGACTTTTATTTGGACTGTCTCCAAACCTGACCATCATGTTTGGCATGTGGCTTCTGAAATGGAAAGGGACATATCACAAAATAATTAGTGTATTATCTTCCTGAAATTTCCTGTCTTTTATTTGGGAGGAATAAACAAATTGAGTGACGTGAATTCCAAAGTGCTCATTGTGTGATACGATCTTAAATTATTCTAACCCTCACTGCTCAAGAGAGACAATGTATTATTTGAACTCAGAAAGAGGGAACTAGTTGGGAGTCTCAATCCTTGCAGGAAATGAAGCAATTAAGAAATCATAGAGAGAAAAACAGGATGCCAGATAGATGAACAGCAGTAGTAGCCAGACCACCATCACTTAGGTACTTCTTACTGAGAAGAAACTGGCCGCATGGACGTCAGCTACGTGCAGAAATGTGGGACTCGGCCCTGCCAGGAACTGAAGGCATATGCATTACTCTGATCATGAACATTTCATCCAGGGCTTTCTTCAGGCTTTTGAAAAAATGCATGCAATGACTTTCTATTCCTAGAAACTTTGGCTGTTACAAAAGGTTTAATTTTTTTAAATCTTTTAATCTTTTCACTTGTCCACAGAGTCCTTAAGATGTGTGGGCCTTTAAGGATGGGTAGGAACTTGCCAATTAGATGATGGGAGCAATAGACCTGTGACAGCTGACTCACAAGGCAAAGTGTGCTCAGTGTCACCTGGAGGTGAAGCTGGTGGGGTCTTGGATGCTGGCTAACTATGCCTACACATTGTGCTTTAGGCAGGAAGGAGGTGTTACAGACTCAAAGGAGGAAAGATGCCATCTGGTCATTTATAAGGGTCCCTTGGGTAGCAGAGTGTAGAAAGGATAAGCCCACGAGAGACTTGAGGCAAGAGAATGTTGGGAGATCATAGCAGAAAAGAGGTGAAAAGATCGTGACAAGGGGCTTTGGAACAGAGATTCAAACCATAAGACTTAGTGGTGGGTTTCCTATGGAGAGTGAGTGAGTGTGCATGTGTGTGAGTGAAGGAAGGCATGATGGAAGAGGAGTAAAGAAGAGGAGAAAGGAGATGAAGGAGGGAGGAAAGGATAGAGGAAGGGGAGAGAGGGATGACCTTTGACCTTGTGTCTATCTGAACTCACATTAGACAAACTGCTAGATGATGGAAAGACATTTTATTTTACTCATTCATATATTTTTTATTTCATATTTCTTTTGAAGAGTTTGTTGAATTAGATCAAAATGTGCGATGAATGTTGGCTCCTCCTTGTGACATCTGTTCTTTGATGTCTCACCTTTCCATTTGCCTCTGGCTTTTGAATCCTGGTGGATCGGCTGGTAAAGAATCCGCCTGCAATGTGGGAGACCTGGATTTGATCCCTGGGTTGGGAAGATCTCCTGGAGAAGGAAATGGCAATCCACTCCAGTATTCTTGCTTGGAAAATCTCATGGATGGAGGAGCCTGGTAGGCTACAGTCCATGGGATCGCAAAGAGTTGGACACGACTGAGCAACTTCATTTCTTTGAGTCCTGTGAGTCATTGTTTCATAAACAGAGGTTTATGGTGAGCTTATTCTGCACCAGGTGCTATTCTGGAGGCCGAGGATATAACATCGAAAAAAACAAGTTAAATTCCTGGCCTCATGGGGTGGTTTCTCCTTGGCTTTTTTTTTTTTTTTCCTCAGAAACTTACATTAATTTATTTTTGCATCAAAGTCTTTTTTTGAGCTTCTCTGACCTAGCTCTGTTTTTTTTGAAAGGGCAAGGGTAGTCACTCAGTCGTGTCCAACTCTTTGTGACCCATGGACTGTAGCCATGAGGCTCCTCTGTCCATGGGATTTTTCAGGCAAGAATAGTAGAGTGGGTTGCCATGCCCTCCTCCAGGGGATCTTCCCAACCCAGGGATCAAAGCCGGGTCTCCCACACTGCAGGTGGATTCTTTACCATCCGAACCTAAGTCCTAAGTTTTCAAAAGAACTTCAGAGGAGGAGCTGAGTTAGGACCCAGAGGTTGGTTGTTCTAAATGTTGGAGGATCACTGAGGTTGGCAGAAGGTGGGAGGAGAAAGGGTGTGTGTCAAGGTGCCAGGGTGGAGGCATGTCTCTTAATAAACTGATTTCTGCATTGTTCTTCTGTTTGGATATCAAAAATGTGGTAAACAAAATGTTCCACATAAAATAAAGAACAGTCCACAGTATCATGAGAAATAATAAATCGTTTTTGAAGCAATTAAGTTTTGGAGCCATTACCCAGAAACAAATAACTGATACAGTACCCAAAGTTACCCAGAAAGTGATGAAATTGAGACTTCAAATGCCTTATTCTAAAAGCCTTTCTCTGTACTATACCATCTCAATGATAAAATCTTGTGACTGAAAGAAACATAGAAAGTCAAACAAACAGTAAACCTAGAAACAGACACGAAAGTTATTTTTAATATAATTCAACTAGAGTTATGTGCTAGCTTTATTTTCCACAGAATGAGAAGATACTAGGATTCCCTGGTGGCTCAGATGGTAAAGAATCTGCCTGCAATTCAGGAGACCCAGGTTTGATCCCTGGGTCAGGAAGATCCCCTGGCGAAGGAAATGGCAACCCACTCCAGTATTCTTGCCTGGAAAATCCCATGGATGGAGGAGCATGGTAGGCTATAGTCCATGGGGTCACAAAAATTTGGACATGACTGACCGACTTTACTTTCTTTCCAAGAAGATACTAACTGATTTATGTTTTCTAATAGTTCCATGCCTTTTTGATTAGTCTTTAGCTTTCTAGGACAATCAAAGAAGTATTATGCTGACATTTTCTAAACTTACTTTTCATTCAGTGTAAATCCTTTAAAATAGATGTAAAAACAGCAGTAACATCAAGCAAAAACAGTCAGCAAGAACAAGACCGGGAGCTGACTGTGATTCAGATCATGAACTCCTTATTGCCAAATTCAGACTTAAGTTGAAGAAAGTAGCGTAAACCACTAGACCATTCAGGTATGGCCTAAACCAAATCCTTCATGATTATGCAGTGTGGACATCTTGTAAATATGAAGGAAGCAAAGTGTGAAGGCCTGAGGTGCCCTCTGAGGTCCCTGACGCATGATGAATATACAGAACATTTTTCTGTTTTCCTTAGTGTTGCTCTGCAAGTTTCATCGCATGTCTTGTTTTAATGAGGACGTCCCTTATGCCTAAACAAAACCCCTATTGCCAGAACCCAAGCCTGCTACCTCCATGGCTCTTCTCTGCTAGATTTCCCATAGGAGGGGGTGAAAAGGAGCCTCTACATGCTGTGGGCTCCAGGAACTGTCAGCCGCCTGCAGGGGGCATCCTTGCTGCTGTGATTGACAGCCCTGGGTTGTACAGGTAGGTGATGGATGAAGACCATCACTCGCCCCTCCCTCTCCTGTACCTCCAGATTGTGCCAGTACGAAGCGTGCGCCGACCAGGCAGCTGTGTTTGTTTTAGCTCGTGGCAGTTCCATACACTTTTGCTGGGTGCCATGCTGGCCACTGACTTAGGTGAATAAAGCGGCATCCAATCAGTGGGTTAGTAAAAGACAGACAATTGTATTGCTGTCTGGCATGCTGCTATTCGTGGGGTCGCAAAAAGTCGGACACGACTGAGCGACTGAACTGAACTGATGGTGAATATTACACCAGACGTGTGTAAGTTGCAATGCAAAGGTGGAAGGAAGGGTCCTGAGTCCTAATGGGAGGTGCAAAGTGGGATCTAGCAAGGAGAATGGCATTTGAATTCAGGAATTTAAGGATGAGTCGGTTTGACAGTGATCCATGGGCAGGAATTAGTCCAGATCCAGAGAACATGCACAGATACTGAGAGGTGCCTGACATCTAAGACTCTCCATTAGTTTTGAAGCTAGTGCAGCATCTCCCCATGTTGGCGCTCATAAGGGAGAGTTTTAAGTATAGATATGAGTGCCACGCTGTGGAGTACTTGGAAATCAGAGGTTTTTAAGCAGGTGACAATCGATCCAGATTTTAGAAACACCTCTCCGATAGGAACGTGGAGGACAGTGACAGGAGATGGAAAATCAGAGGCGAAGAGCCCAACTGTGAGATCATTGCAACACTACAGGTGAGCGATGATGCGGACCTGGGCTTGGGCCGTATTCCCAGTCTGAACCTCTTTCCTGGATTCTGGCCTCTTCTATCAGACTGCCTATCTGAGGTCTCTGCTCAAATCTCAAACTCACCACGTCCAAGACAGAACTACGGATCTGCCCTTCTGCGAGTCTGCTCCCTTCATAGCCTACCCCATTCCCATTGATGAGAGCTCCATTCTATCAGTTATTAAAAAAGCTTGGCGTTGACTTTGTGATTTATACCCTCCATTTATTGTTGTTGTTGTTAGTTGCTAAGTTGTGTCCAAATCTTACACGACCCCATGGATTATAGCCTAACAGGCTTTTCTGTCCATGGAGTTCTCCAGGCAAGAATACTGGAGTGGGTTGCCATTTCCTCCTCCAGGGGGTCTTCCTGACCCAGGGGTTGAACCCATGTCTCCTGCATTGGCAGGTGGATTCTTTACCCCTGAGTCACTGGGGAAGCCACCCTCCCTTTTACCAATCATAAAATCCCATCATCTTTCCCTTCCTCATTGTCTCTACTGCTACCATCCAGGTCTAAATCCCCATAATAGTTTTCCTGGATTGCTGCAATAATGTCTTCCTGCCAAGTCTTTGCTCTTTCAAATCCTTGCTCAGACTTCATCTTCTTAGAGACATCTACCCTGCCCACCACATCAAACACTGCAATCTGACTTTACTCACTTTAGCCCATCCACTTACTATCCATTCACTCTATTTTCCATAGTACTCATTCCAATTGTATAGCATGCTGCATAATTGTGTTTTTGTTGTTTATTGACTCTTTCTGTACTCAAAGGTAGCTCCACAGGGTGGGGTTTTTGCTCTGTTTGCTCACTAGAAAAGAGCCTGGCACAAAATAGGAACTGAGCAAATATTAGATGAATGAATGAATGAATGAGAAGTCTGCTGTAAAGAATGGAAGATGTACATTAGCAGGATAGAAATTAGAGCTCTTGGCATCATACTGCCTTGAGGGCAGAAATAGGAAAACAGTGAAGAGTGATTCTGGGTTTCTTAACTTGGACTGATTCATTTACCTGATAAGGGGAAGACAGGAGGAAAAAAAAAAAAAAAAACATCTGGGAGAACTTAATGAATTTACTTGAGCCTGAATGTTTGTGAGATAGCCAAGTTTGGTTACCCAGGACGTGGGTTTTACTAAACAGAGAGGTCAGGCTGGAATTAAAGGTTTTGTAGGCATCACTGATGGGGAGGTTGAGATTCCCTAGGGAGAGGGAACCAAATGAAAGAGGAGAAGTGGGTGGAAAGATGCTAGGAGACATGCTGCTTTATTTAGGGGACACGCCCAGAGTAAGCCAGCAAGAACTGTTCAGCATTCTTTGGCACAAGTTTGGTCTCCTTGGCATGCTTGGACCCTGTTAGGAAGCTGAAGAGAGAGAGGCAGATGTATGAAGGGGCAAAGAGTGAGATGGTCAGAGCACCTTTTGTCACAGTCTTGGGTGAGTCTCTGTAATGTTGGGATTGCTTCCTAAGCCTCTGTGTCCTCCAACCATCCTTGCCCCAACTTCTGAATCCTATCCGTAGTGTCTATTCCAAGTTGGGGTTATTCTCACATCAAGGTGGCAGACAGCAGAGCCCTGGCTTAGAGCATTAAAAGCGCTAGCAATTGTTTTCCTTCACTGAGTTGTCAGAAAGGCAATCATGCCTACATCCTATGCCTCTCACATGCCATGGTGCATTTGAGACAATTTGCTACAAGGCTTCAGATTCCAATTTTGCAGAACAGTCAGAGATCACTTAACTGCATTTTGCCTGTTTACGAGAGCTGATGATGCCTGCTTCACCAAATGACTCTAAGGAAATTCAAACAAAGAGCCATTTTCTTTTCTTTGCTGTTTTTCAGAAACTTCTCAGGGAAAGGCGACAAATGCATATGCAAGAATCTCTATGAGCCTTTAGCTGGTTAGAAGGATGGGGAGTTGGGGCTTGGCACTGAATAGTCAGCAGTGCTGAAAGTCAAGGACCCTGATAAATGACAGCATCTGAATCTTAATGCCATCCTTTGGCAGGCAGCTATTGTTAAACTGGTCATGCCCACTCCAATCTGGAAGGATCTTTTGAAACAGCTATTTTAAAAAAGGAAATTTCATGTGAAAGTGCAAAGAGTATATGCAGTGTGTTTCTTTTCCATCAAGAGAGGGTTTTCTCCATTTGATAGCTATCACTTTCTGGGCAGGTCCTCCAAACCTATCTGGGCTAAATAAGCCACGTCTTTGGGTCTTCCTCTTCTCAAATGTTTCCTTTAGGCACTTGGGCTGTCGAGGTGCCCTCTGTCTTCCAACAAATGCAGCTGCTGCAAATGGACAGTGTCATGGGATCTGTCTCATGATGGTATTCGTGACAATGCTGACCTTTTTGTGGGTGGAAGTGGATGTTTGTGGTATAGTACTGCAATAGTGTTGATTAACAAAGCACTGCAAACTCAAGTGGCTTAAGATAACAGTCATGTCAGCTTAACAAAGTGGATAACCTCAATGTTGAGAATTATCTTTTTTTTCCCCTTTATTTTATTTTATTTTACTTTACAATACTGTATTGGTTTTGCCATACATTGACATGAATCCGCCGCGGGTGTACATGAGCTCCCAATCCTGAACCCCCTCCCACCACCCTCCTCATATCATCTCTGTGGGTCATCCCAGTGCACCAGCCCCAAGCATTATATTTAATTCAGTGAACAGTGTTTAAGCCCCAGGAGACAGTTCTCAGATACTCCTGAGGCACTGTTCTGAAGAGGTAAGGGAGGAACCGGGATATATAAGAGTAAAAAAAAAAAAGGAAAATCAAAAGATGACTGCAAAATAAAGAAAACTCTAGACAATGTAAGTTAATGAACTTAGCTCTTTTCTGGTTGGGAAGATACTAGAGTCTGGGCTTATTGATAGCATTCCTTTGATATGTACCTCAGTTGTCTAGGCCCAATATCCTGTTCTTTTCCATCCTGAAGTCCCTCAGGGTGTACCTTGGTTGGGGGTGTGGCTACAGTGGCTTCTGACCTGATGGCTGTAACATCCTTTGTTTACTGATCTGGCAGGTGGCGTTCTTTGTCCACAGGTGTTGATTCTTGCTTACCTGTCATGGGTTGCCTGATGTTTGACTGTCCTAGGCTGGGCTCCTGGGAGACTCTGCTTCAGGTGCAGCTCGAGCTGGGCTCTGTTTCTTACCAGGGTTGTTCCACATGTGTTCATTCCAGATCCCAGATTCTACAGAGCAGCAGCTTCCTCAGGAAGAGTGGCAGTTCTTTTCACAATAATGAAAGTGTAGGAAGGTAAGCAAATGGCACTGTCTTTACTGCATCAGATCTGCCTACATCCTATTGGATGAAGCAAGTTTTTGACACATGGCCACGACCTGAAATCAGAGGATGGGGAGGAATTATATGCCATCATGAGAAAAAGTGAATCATTTTGGCAAGCCTAATATCACTCAAGCAGGTACATGTATTTCTTGTGTGGGAGAGGAATAGGGAATGAATAATGGTCAGAGAGCATTCTGTTCTCCCACAGCCACCTACCATTCCTGGGCCATGTGCAAGGTCTCCATTTATTCTTACATGATCAACTAAGGTTCTTTACATCCCTACCATGTGCTAAGCATCAAGGTTATATTAATGAAGACTTAGAGGGAATTTGATCCTGGGATCCTGCTAGGACTAGCAGAGGCCTGATCTGATTGAGGAGAAAGATTTGATCTTGAGCTTTGGAAAGTAAGCTTAAATCTTGGAGATCCAGCATTTTAGGGGTGGTCAACACAATTGATATTTCCCATTTTCCAGAGACTAAGTCCTTTCTGCTAGCCTCTTCTTTCTAAGAGACACCAGGTAATATTTTCCTGTTCTAGAGGGAATATGTGTGTCTGGGAGTCACACATAATTCAGAAAAAGCTTAGCCTAAGTGAGTCAGGGAGATCAGCTGTACTAGATAAGGATTTCTAAAACCAGAGTCTTGTCGGATCCAGGCATCTGCTGCCAGGATCCTGAGGTCCCCAGAGATGACTGCTGTCTCAGAGATATCTAGGACTTGGCTGGCTTCAACCCAGTGGTATGTGACCTGAGCAGAAGCTTCCAGAACTCATGGAAACAGTAGACACATGGTTAGATGGTGGCAAGGCAAAGCCTTGTGTCAGTATTCTCTGCAGTTGTGGCTGGTTGATACCTGCATGATTTTTCTCAGACCGTGACTGATGCTCAAAGGTGTCTTTGAATTGGTTCAGTACATGTTTTAGGGGGCATTCTGATTGCATTTCACAAAAAGATACCTAGACAAATGTTTCATCCACTTGCATCAGTGGGGCATCAAGTTCACAGACCTTTTTAAAGGAGAAAAGCTCTTCTAGAGAATCGAGATTGGAAACCAAAGTAATGGATGAGCTGGAAAGGAAGCTTTTATTAAGTCTCTCAGTGAAGGATTGAGTAAAGCTTGGTGAATATCCCAGGATGGCACAAGTCGTCAACAAAAATATAGTACACAAACATGATTGAAGCAGCATTGGTTCTTGCTGATTTGAATAGTACTGATTAGACAGTCAACTAATTTTCAGTTTCACTGGATTTGGCCCTAGAAGTTTCAGTATTAGCAGCTAACTTTTTGAACCCTTGATGTCTCTTATGTTTGAATCCACAGATAAAGTGAATAAGAGGAACATAGCGTGATCACCTCATAATCCGTTAATGTCATTTTCAGCCACTGCAGTGAAATAAAAGCTTTCTCACCATGATAGTGACTTTTAGAGCTATGCCTGTACAGTTTCTCCTTAAGGAGTTTTTTGAAGCACACATTCAGTAGCCATTTCTGAAACTGACCATCTAAGGGGTCAGCAAGCTACAGCCTGAGAGCTGAGTCTGTCCTGCCAACCTGTTGCTGTAAACAGAATTTTGCTGGACCACAGCGCTGCTCCTTCATTCACATACTGTCCATGGCTGTTTCTCTGCTCTAACAGCGGAGTTGAGTAGCTGCTTTAGAGGGTTTATAGCCCACAGAGCCTGGGATATTTACTATCTGGCCATTTACGGGAAAAGTGTTGCGACTCCTACTGTACAGAGTAGACTGGGCTAAATGGCATGCATGTAAACTGAGGGGGTAGGGCAGGAGCTCTTGCTGTTGTGATAGGACCCTTTCTGGAGTCTGAGTCTGGAGACCCCAGGTGTGGATGGGGCTTCATGGACTCAATGATGTCACTAGGACTTATTCTCAAACTCTTGGCTCTGCTTTCTTCTTTTTTAAAAAATGTATTTTAAAATTTATTTATTTGGCTGTACCAGGTCTTAGTTGTGGCATGCAAACTCTTAGTTGCTGCATGTGGGATCTAGTTCCTGGACTGGGGATCAAACCCCAGGCCTCCTGTATTGGGAGCACAGAGTCTTCACCATTGGACCATGAGGGAAATCCCTGTATCCTTTATTCTCAGGGAGTCTTTCTTTAAGTGGTATAAAAGATAGCCAGTGGTAGACCTGGGCTTATACAGTGCTCGGTTTTTATAACTGCTGTTGGATAGGAATTCTTTCTCCCAGCATCTGTTTGTAACCCACATCCCAATTCCACAGGGCTCTGATTGAGCTGGGTGCTCAGTCTGGACCTGTGTCAGCTCAGGTGAACAGAAGACTGTGCGGAGTGATCATTTGCGTTTTAGACCCAACTTCTACGCAAAGAGTGTGGAAACAAGGGGCATGCATTTGCAGGACTAACACAGCTGGGGAAAGAGGGGGGTACCCCACAGGAATCAAAGGGAAACAGAGAATTGATGGAAAATTTGGAGACAGCCTAGAACCTAAGAATTCTTGAGAGGCTCATATTCGTCATATTTTCCCTCACTCTGTGATTTCTTCCAGCTGCTGGATTTTCTACCTCGGCAACATGTCTTGCACCTCTCATCCCTCATCATCATCCATGACTCCTCGGTCTGTGTTGCTGAGACTGTCTGCCCTTCCATTCCCTCCAGGTTCAATTAAAGAAGCCTTTTGTGTGGTGCAGACTTTACCATAGGCATGCAGTATTTGAGGGTAAAGATAACTCAGTTCAATACAGCAGAGACAACTTACAATTTAATATCACTCATTATCCCCAGGAAAACTTAACCAGTCCTCACCATAGTAAGAAGTTGTTTCTAACCCTGTACTGCTCTAATGCCCCAGCTTTCCACAATATTCTTCTTCTGAAGACTGTTCTTCTCGCTGAACTCCAGACTCCACCATCTCAAAGTTTGCGACATGTTTTGCTCAGAAGGGTTTTACTTTATCTATCCTGCTTCAAGATAGTCTCCAGAACAATTTATACCCCGCATATTTGTTTAGGATCTGTGAGAAGCAGAATGCATCCTTCCAAGGTCATTGACCTTACGGTACTAACAAGTGTGCCATCGTCACAGTGGCTGTGGTGGTGGTGGGGGGGGGAAGGGGACTGGGGAGAAGTTTACTTGCTTTTCACATGCATGTTATTCTTTACATTTAGAAATTACAGTCTTCACAAATGGTTTTTTGTAAAGAAAGCTTGACTACATTATCAGTAAAAAGTGTATAAGGCTCATGTGGCCAAAATCAGAGCCTTTTTTTCGGGCAATGAGAATATGTCTTAGGCAGTCAGAGGTCCAAGAAGGTGGAGAAGATCTGAATCTAAATCACCATCTAGAGAAGTGTAAGAGGAACACATTCCAGATCAACTGAAGCCAGGGGTCCTGCAGAATAAGAAAAATATTTGTTGCTTTAAGCTGTGGAGCTTTCATGGATGCTTGTTACACATTATTGCAGTAGTAGCTGACTGATACATTGAAGCTGAGGGTTAAAGCCAGTCTGTGTCCACAGACCTTGCCTTTTGCTGTGCCAAAACACTTGTTTGTCTTAGCATATTGATGTCTTTTTTCTCTTCCTTCTATTAGACCATAAGTTCCTAAAGGACAGAAAACTCATTTCTGCCCCAGGCATAAATCTCTGTACCTTATTGCTGTTCAAGACAGGTTTTGGATAAATGGTAAATTTGAGCCTCATGGTACTGATAGCCTCAGATGGAAATTATGTCCTAATTACCTGCTGGTAAATAAAATCACTAATCTCAGGGAGAATCAGATGAGATTTAGAAATGGATTGGCACAAACTCATCTCCCTGATAATGACAGAGGTTAGACCTGGCAGCAGAAATAGTGAGGTGGAACACAGTAACATTCATGTAACATTAATGGTCTCGCCGTTATTTCACCTAAGTGCATGGTGAAAGGTATTTTGGGATTCATCTGAAAGGATTTGTGATTAGAGTAAGTGACTGTATAAAAATGAAAATAGTTTACAGATAGTGTTCTCTGCTTTCCCCAAGAAAACCATTCTGTCTACTGAGAAAATTGAGGAGTGTTCTTTTCTGTTATTTAAATAAGTCCTTTCATTTCCTGGTTTTAGTCAAATAGATTTCCTTAAAGCCAAAAGCGTGACATACTGGTATGTAACATGCTGTCACACCTGTGTTTTATGATTTCTGATAGGACTTAACTGTTCTAACAAAAATGTATATCAAACTATAAAAAATGGAAAGAAAATACAAAGGAACACTGGTGCTTTGCTTGTTCTTGGAGCGACACGCAAAGTTCTTAGCAAATCAAGGCAAAAATATCACAGGTCAAAGATACATGGGGTGAGTGACTAAAAAAATCAACTTACCCAGAATATGGTGTGCTGATTCTTAGTTTGATCCTGAAATAACTGGCTGTTTTTAGGCAAATGGTAGTAAAAATAGGAAAGGCTATCACAGACAAAAAGGCTCAAAATAGGATTGTGATCATCTCTTGTCTTATGATTCCAAGGAGAACAGATACAGAACCCTCCAGTATTTTCAAACCATCTCTGCCTTGGCAAAACTGAGAGACCTAGCAGGACCTCAGAAAAGAGAGAGGATGAGAAAGTTTTAGTATCTAAGTTAACTAGATAATTAAATGTGTTTTAGTTATGCCTAGGCTTCTTTTGAATGAAAAAATTCACAGTGACTTCCACTTGCAAGAGAACAGGAATGGGGTTTAAAAATTTTCACCACGACCCTTTACGTGATGTAAAGTTCTCGTAATTCCCTCAAAACCTTCAGGGATAGAGTCTGGTTCAAGGTATGCATTTCTGAGGTAGAGACTGAAGGCATTCAAAAATGCCTCCTAGAGTGTTAGAACATCTCACTGCTGGTCAGCTGGTCTATCTTTGTGTGGTACTGCAAGAGTTTATCCAGTGATTTCATGAGAGTTCAGCTTCCGACCTCTGACCTTGCAGAGCCTGAAGTCCTCTCCTTTTGCTGACTCATGGGGATGTTAATCACAGGTACTGAGCCATTAAATATTTCTGCAAATGTCCAGATTTAGATGGGGAATTGGAGCAGTCAAGGATATTTGCCTAAACCAACACATTTTAAAAATCTCTGATTCATTCACGTCATTCTTTCAATAAGTACTGAGTGCCTGCTGAATGCTGGCCACCCTGGAGACCATGCTAGAGGCAGTGAAGTTGTGGTAAACAAAACAGACTGCCCTGTGTCCTTGGGAAACTCACATTCTAGGAGACAAGTCAATACATAAGATAATTTCTGATAGTGGAAAGACAGTACAAGTAAGTTAAAATAGGATTATAAAAATAAACAGAGGTGCTACCTGTGATTCTTCATCATGTTCCAGTTTCCTTTGTCCCTGAAGAAAAGCTCTAACTATTGAGTTTATTATTTTTTTCCCCCCGCTGTACCCTGTAGTATGCCGAAACTCAGTTCCCCAACCAGGGACTGAGCCCATGCCGCCTGCATCAAGAGCACAGAGGCTTAACCACTGGGCCATTAGGGACGTCCCTGTAACCGTTAGTTTGATTAGGAGCAGGGCCTCACTTACTTTGGTTGTGGTTTCGGTTGTTTACAGTCCAAGTTCTGACTCATGAACTTCATGACTAATGAAGTCTGGATTTGTGAGTCTGGTATTGGAGACCACTCTCAGTCTGGTCCCACTTGGCATCTGCAGCCCTAATTCTCACGGTACCCCAATTCTCACTGCATCCCAAAGCACCTTCCACTCTATTTGCACCCATCTCTGATAGTGTGAGTCCCCTTGCCTTACACAAGAGGACAGAGAAAGTGCTAGACCTTCCTACCTGGACGGGACCTTTAGTGCTGCCCATTGTCTAGAATTACCCCTGTCCGAACTCCCTGGCCAGTGTGTCAACCTGTCAAATATAAGAGGTGTTCGTGTCCCCATTCACATCTTCCCTCTTCAAGGAACATTTCCAGTGCTTCAGCTAAAATGAATCTTCTCATTGCACACTAAGCCTCTGTCAAAGCATTTAATAAAATTTGCCTTGCAATATAATTACTTACATTATGGGTCTAATTGTACCTCTAGCATATGAATCTCTGAAGAATGGAATCTGCATTTAAAAACTTTTAACTTTGTTCTGTCTTCATTGCTTGGCAACAGAAATTGAATTAGCATCTCTAGAAGATGTAACATGCTGTAAAGCGTTCAGGGTAATAGAAACAAGAGGAAGCATATTTTGTGTGTTTTCTTGCCTAATCCTCGAGATAGAACACATAATCCTTGTATGGGCTAACATAGCATTAACTTCTCTAAGAGCTATTCATCCTGGGGTCTCAGAGTCAAACACGACTGAAGCGGCTTAGCACACACACACTCATCCCACACCCTTATTAATTCTTGTCCTTCTGTCCTTCTCTACCCTGAACTATCACAGCCACCATCACCCCTGCAGATAATGCCTCCATCCAGCTCCCAATGCTGGGAACGTCCATGCCTGAGGCCGGGGGTCCCCAAAGAACAGTGTTGTTCCCTGCTTTCCCAGATTTGTTGTGCTATACTAGGGATGGGTTCTCAAAATGTGACTTCAGGTGGCACATATGTCAGACCAGTTGGGTGAGTGAAGGGCTTGATTAAATTTAATTTCACAAAGTGAAGAAATTTGCCACATCTTGCCATTTAGCATTTTAGGGTCATTGGTGACTCTTTGATCCTATACCATGGTGGCCCATTCAGAGCCATTTGCTATTTTTTCTCTTAATTAAGTTAAAATTTTTTTATCTGCACTGTGTGACCTGTAGGATCTTAGTTCCCTGACCAGGGGTTGAACTCCTGCCCCCTGCAGGGGAAGCACAGAGTTTTTTAACCACTGGACCACCAGGGAAGTCCCACCCTTTTTTGTTTTTGACCACTCAGGCTTCCAGGGCACCTTCCCTCCTGATCCAAGCTTGTTTAGGTCAAAAACAGACTCCAAACCCAGAATTGAGAGCAGCTGTTTCCCTGCATGGTGTCACCTTGGGCAAGGTTGTTTCCCTGGGGATTGAGAGCACTGAACCTGAAAAGGGGTGTGGTGGGTGGGGGTTATCTGGGCAGGACAGTGCTGCACCCACTAGAGCTCCCAGCAGCCTGCGTCTGAGTTCTCTCAGCAAAGAAATGAGAGACCTTCTGACTGCTGGGCCCCCTTGGCCAAATCCTTCAGAAAGGCCAGAAGTGCCTGAGAATCTGCATAGCCCAAGGCAGACGTTAAGCAATGGCTGACACAGACATCCAGCTTCCTTCACCCCCATGGCTATAGTTCTGAAGTGTGACCCAAGTTGTCCCCTGGAGGTCCCCTGTAAGACTGAGTCAAGCTCCCCTCCATGGGATGGATACTTGCCCAATGTCCCCCTCTTGTCTGATTCCCTTACCTTCTGGGTCACATGTTCCCTTAGTGGCTTGTTTTTTTTTTTTTTTTTTTCTCCTGGAAAGGCTTCATAATTACACTCTGCTGAATTCAACAGTCAGCATTTTCAGTTCTGGAGAAATCGATCCAAGACAACCAGCTTTGTGACCTGTGTGAATGTTATTTAACCTGTCTAGCCAGTTCTTGTACATTCTTCTGTGTATTCTTGCCACCTCTTCTTAATCTCTTCTGCTTCTGTTAGGTCCTTGCTGTTTCTTTTCTTTATTGTGCCCATTTTTGCATGAAATGTTCCCTTGGTATCTCCAATTTTGAGAGCAAGAGCAGAAGGGTGCAACAGAGGATGAGATGATGGGTGCTATTACTGGAGTGCGGCAGTCCATGGGGGTCACAAAGAGTTGGATATGACTGAGCAGCTGAACAGCAGCAACAGCAACAAGCTTCAGTTTCCTCACCTGCAAAATGAGCCTCACAGTAACAATGAATTTGTTGGATTGTTGTGAAAGCCATGAGACCATGCCCAGGACAAAGGAAGTCCTGGATAAAGAAAGCTGTTATTAACAAAAGAGTGGCACTCTGTGGTTTTGTTGCCGGAAGGGGGACCCCTTCCAGGGCCCGAAACTGGGCTCTTGTTTAACACTTGGAAATGAATTGTCTGAGGAGACATATGTGCTGACAAAGCAAGAGATTTTATTGGAAAAAGGCACCCGGGTGGAAAGCAGTAGGCTAAGGGAACCCAGGAGAACCACTCTGCTGTGTGGCTCCCAATCTCAGGTTTTATGTTGATGGGATTAGTTTCTGGGTGGTCTTTGGCCAATCATTCTAATTCAGAGTCTTTCCTGGTGGCGCACGCATTGCTCAGCCAAGATGGATGCTAGCGAGAGGGATTCTGGGAAGTGGATGGACACGTGATGTCTCCTTTGGACCTTTCCCAACTCTTCTGGTTGGTGATGGCTTATTAGTTCTGTATTCCTTATCAGGATCTCCTGTCATAAAACAACTCACGCAAATGGTTACTATGGTGCCTGGCCAGGGTGGGCGGTTTCAATCAGTGTGCTTCCCCTAACAACTCCCCTGAGAGACTTCATACTCAAGATACTTCTTGGAAATTGGGGCAGAGGTCTCTTTCTTCTGTAACTTCTTCCTGCTGTGCATGGGTGTAGGCCTGCCAGCAGAGCAGAAGTCTCTACCAGATCTAAGTCAAGTGTTTTTTGCCTGAAACCAGCATTCACCCTTGTAATAACTGCAATTTAGTTTGAAACTGTTGGCCCCTCTCAGAGTTGAAATAGACAGGAGCCAAACAGGAGACCTAACAGAATGGTCATCTCTGGTCCCCAGAAATAGAAGGCAACTTTTGGGGTGAGGGTTGCAGGGTTTGTGACCCTTTCTTATTGGTTGGTGGTGAGGCAACAGAGCTGTGCTCCAGGAATCTTATGTTCAGTCTGAAGTTCCCATCGTCCACCTGGGTGGGGCCTCAAAGACATTGTTATGCATATTTCTTTGAGTAGGAACCAGGACTCTGTCTGGAGGCTGTACCAACCTTTGATTGTTTCTCCTGTTTCTGTATCCCTTCCCTTCCCTGATTAGCAATTGTTTGAATCCACCCTTTGGAACTCAGGGAAGGTCAAGGAGGCTGAATGAAGCCTATATCCTACAGACAAGAAATGGAGAACACAGAACAGATCTCTACTCCAGAGCCCCACAGAGTCCTGCTCAGTTTTAATTTAGGAAACTAGGCAATGATGACTGTGATAACTTCCGGTCAAAATGAGGCATAGGACAACCTCAGCTTGGAGTATAGACACTGAATTGGAAGTATTTCTGAGATCCAAGTTCTAGATCTGAGTCTTGGATGATTAAAATCTCAGTCCCTTGGTCTGCCATTTTGGTGTAACAGACCCAATTAGAAGTAGCTGGAGGAGTGATAACTGGAATTTAGTAGACAAAATAAATCTCATTTCGTTTTAGAAGAATAGGCCTGAAACCCAGTCTGGAGCTGGTACTTCAGGGAGACTTGTAGCCAGGTAGCCAGTTGCCTAGTTTTATAAAAAGTAAGGTTGCAGTTACTAGCTTCCAGGAGACATTGTTTTGAGAATGGTGGCATCCAAGCCTGACACGACTCAGAAAAATCCAGTGTTTAGCAATACAAGGTCTACTCTGAAAGTACACCCATAGCATCACCTAGTTATTTCCCAGGATATCTGAACCATAGCTACTCTATTTTGACTTTTGCTTGTAAACTTTTCCTTAATAGCCAAAGCAGATTTCACCTTTAATGATGTCAGTGTTTCTCTAGGTATGAGAAGATACAAGAATTGGGACGCATAAAATCTTCTCCTGAAAAGATCTCACTATCTGAAGCAACAGTTTTGGCTAAAAGAGCCATTTAATGAGTCGTTTTAACTGAAAAGTGTGAGCTTTGTATTCTCTACAGTTGAACTTGAAACTCTTCCTATACCTGAGGTCTTCTACCTTGTGGCAGTTTTAGTTAAAAGTATTGGCTGCATGTTTTTTTCCCACCCCCCTTCTCAGTGTGAAAGGAGAAAATTGCTGAAGGAAAGGCCCTGACTGTTCTTTTGAGCTTCTGTGGATTTGAGTTTCCTGTGTCAACTAAAAAAATGACTCACAGCCTAAAAGTTGAGAGAGTTTTATTTGGCAGGAATTTTTAGGACTTGGAACCTGGGAGGCAACATCTCAAGTAACCCTGCCAGGTTTTATAGAAGCTTTTCAACAAAGTGCAGCTAGTCTGAACATCTAAACAGTATTGTTAATTAAAACAAACAAACACCCAAACCAAAAACAGATATCTCAAGGAATTTAGTGCTTTTCTTTGCAGGAAAGATGTAAGAGTCTGGGCTCTCTGAAATCATTCCTTTGATATGCACTTTGGCTCTCTCGGGTCAGCATCCCGTGTTGTGTGTCCTGAGTTTCCTCAGGGCTGAGCCTGGGGAGTGGCTGCAGTCTGATGGCTGCTACAAGGCAGGTATTCTTTCCTTCCTGAGTTTCCCCAGGGCTGATGTTGGAGGGCTGCAGTGCTGATGACTGTGACATCCTTTGTTTACTGATATGGCAGGAAATACTCCATTTCTTACCTGATAGCCTCTCCTGGTAAAGAACCTCTTGAACTAATTAAGCTAATTGAAGATGAAACTGGCTCATTTTTGCCGTGCTGCTCAAGCAAAAGTGCCTGACGCTTAAGAATGTAAATTTCAGCAAGTTTTAAACTACAGTTTCTTTGGGGATCTTGGTGGTCAGGGTCTTCACTTGGAATCCCTGGGGAAGAGCAGAGGGCTCATCATCCCTGGGGTCACCTGTGCCCTGGGTCCAGCCCTCCCGTCCTGTCCTCTTGCCAGGGCCCATTGCTCTGCCACCGTGGCTGGTGTGCTGACCACAAACCACTCAGTTGTCCTGTGGGGGCTGATGGCTTTGCGGGACCACCCTTGGTCGCAGTCCTCAGTCTCAGCTGCCTGGATGAGGCTGGCTCGTTGTTGTTAATGTGTCGAGGTGCCTCTGCTTAGTGGCTGCCTGAAGAGCTGTGTTAAAAGGCATTCTGAGTTCTTTGGCTGCCACGAAAAAGAGAGCAGAGATTTTTGTGACATCTGTTGTGGATATTTAGGAGATGATAACCCGTGTCTTCCAGACTGGCATAGGGTTCTGTGTTTCTGCAGAGATACCAAGTTTTCTATGGATAATAAAATTTCCTTCTTATTTTATTTAATACTATATTATATATTTGATTTTATTATAACTTGGAAATATTCGTATATGTAATTATAATATATAAAGTAAATGTATATAATACAAAATATAAAAGTATGTGATAACATACATAGGAATGTATCCCAAAATTTATATACATACATATGTGTGTATATGTGTATGTGTGTGTGTGTATATATATATATATATATAGACAGAGAGAGATACGGATCCCAAAAAAGGAGGAATATGACTAATAGTATCCACCTTCTTTGACTTTGTTCTAAACCCTCTTTCTCAAATGAATTCAATTATCAGCCAAAATTACCTTTGCTGACAAATCGTGTTATCTTTGACAAGGTACTTAATTTTTCTGTGACTCGGTTTCCTCATCTGCTAAGTGGATGAGAGGGTCTGCCTTCTAGGGTTGCCATGGGAACTGAACAAGTAACCACCATCTGTGGTACTCAGGGCAGTGCCTGGTACGTAAGTATTAGCTCTTACAATATTAAAATTACATTATGGTGTATCAAGCACCCACTGTTTGCCACCAGCCAATGTTCTGTGGAGGCTGCTCTTTGATCTCCTAGGCTATTCACTTAGCTCCCATTTCAGTCCAGAGGAGGAGACAGTAATTTGCATCTTTATGTCAGCACTGCTGCTATTCTGATGAAATTTCCAGGACATGGAAACCCCAGAGAGAAGGCTTCTTTAGTAATATTATTCTTTAATAATAACCCAGGGAAAGAATATACATGACAAAAAAAAAAAAAACTGTGTCTTTTCCTGTGAGACCTGGAAGATGAACTGAAAACTTTACATCTTTTCCCCTCTTTAATGCTGATGGGATTTAGCTATTAAAAATAACCCTTTACATAGCTTAGCTCATTGGGTTTTCTCATTTTTAGACATAGAAATCATTGTCAGTTAGCTTTGCCTTTGCAAAGCATGGTGGGCTTATAGAAAGAACCAGGATTTTGGTGTCAGAGTTGGGTTTGAATCCCAGCCCCTCCAGTGCACTGTCTCACATTGTAAGCAAAGTAACTTGACCTCAGGAAGCCTCCTGTGCTTAGCTGTAGATTGGAAGATTAGCCAGCCTCTGCTGTTTCTCAGACCTCTGCAAACTAGTGCTTAGGGCCCACTGCTTAGTAAGGATTGTACTTTACAGTGAGGGTCCTGAGAGGCTTCAGACTTCTGAGATGCCTTCTGAATCATCAGAGTGGAAATTAAATTACATGTAGTGATCTCAAATGTAGTGTATTATACTTTAAACCTTTGCACATCACTATACCTATGTAGGCTGATCTGGTACTTTGTTCAGGTTAGGGGTCATTCCCAGCCCAGGGAGGGTGACCACAGCCTATGCTGGTTGGCTGCTGGATATCAGAATTCCTTTTCTATAGAACCATGGTGAGGCCTGGATTAGTGGCCCAGAATAGCTCACAAACACCCACTCAACACATAAGGCCCTTGGAATGTATAGTGTAAAATTTACCTGCATTTGGGCTTATATAGTTGTCAGTGTACTTGAGTCAAATTCTGGCTCTGTCACTTGCTAACTTTGGAATCTCAGCTTCTCTAGGCCTCCGTTTCCTCTGAAAAATCAGAATGAAAATGGTCATCTTAATGGGGTAGTTGGAGAGGGGAAGTGATGTCTGGCCCACAGTAAGTATTCAATCAATTGTGATTGGGCTGGCTCTTCTATTAATTGTTGTTATGTTTATTTGGACCAAACTTACCAGCATTTTTCTGGGGGGAAAATGTATAAGAATTTCAGCTCCAGATTTCAGGAACAGGCCTTCCTGCCCCGTGTTGCTCTGGAACCAGTGTTCTCCAGATCCTAGTCTTGGATGGTGTCTCCCACTGTCTGGGGGGAAGTGTCCCAGGGGAGCCAGTCTTAAGGAGTAAAAGGTCAGGGTGGGAACTTCAGGATGTAGAAGCCGTAGGTGGCCTGACCAGGTGGGGAGTCTCCTTGGGCTCAATCCCAGTGTTGCCTCCATCACTGCCTTTCTCCTTCACCAGCTGGGACTCCTGACCCTCTGTGAGGATTCATCTCCCCTGGAATCCCAGAAAGGGAACCTCAGGGTTTCCTCCTGCCCTCCTGCTCCTTATGCCATCGCTAGGCTCACTCAAGCTTTCCTCAAATGGTTTTATTTTATATTAAAATATTTTTATGTAATGTCACTTATATGTGGAATTGTAAAAAAATGACACAAATGAACTTATTTACACAACAGAAATAATATTCACAGACATTTAAAACAAATGTGTGGTTACCAGAGGGGAAAGAGAGGGAGAAGGGGAAAACTAGGAGATTGGGATTAACATATACACACTACTATATTTAAAACAACAAGGACCTTCTATATGGCATGGGTAACTATGTTCCATATCTTGTAATAACCTATGATGGAAAAGAATCTGAAAAAGAATAGATGGCTAACTGAATCACTTTGCTGTATACCTGAAACTAACACAGTATTGTATATCAGCAGTTCTTCAATTTAAAAGGTTTTTTCTTAGTTTATGTCAAAATTTACATAAAAAGTTCACACTTAGTGCAAAGTTTTATGAGCTTTGACAAATGCATAGAGTCTTGTAACCATCACCAAACTCAAAGTATGGACCATCACCCCACAGAGTTCCCTTTTGAAGTTCCCTTGGTGTTTTACACTCCTGATGAAAAACAAAATGTCATTCAAAGAGTGGTAAATATTCTTTTTTTGCAACTTGCCTCATATTCATTTCTCACATAGAGTCATTTGAGGAAGATGGAGTCCCCTCTACGAGGTGGACCACACAGGACTGTCCTTTGGGAGCCCATTGCTTTCTAGGCTGTCCAAGATTGCACATGGAAACCAGAGCAGGGGTGAGGGTTCTGAAGCAAGCAGTTCCTGATGCAGGGGTCCAGCTCGATCACAGAGACCCCTGGGGCTTAGAGTAAGGGAGCCAGGGTGCCAAAGGACAGCTCTGAGAATTCTGCCCCTGCCCCCTCACCACACATCTGCCTGCCACAAAAATCCTACTGGATTGTAATGTAATGAGCTGAAAAGCAGAGCAGAGGGTGTTGCAGAAACCAGTACTCGAGAAACCAAGCACCACACTCAGAGAGTTGGAGAACTCAGGTTCGTTAAGCTGGCGGACCCAGAGGAGTTAACACTCCAAGCTCTGAGCCCTGAACAAAGGGAGTATAGAATTTTTATAGACAGACTGTAGTGGGCAGCACTAGCTGTTAAAAGACTGGTTTAAACTAAGGGGTTTTGTGTGTGCAGGAACAGTGGTCAAGATGGGGAGGGGGATGCCTGACCTGGACAGGCATGATTAAGCAGGTTTTCAGGGGCTGGGCAGTTGCAAAGAGCAGGACGAGGGTGAGTGAGATCAACTCCAGTGCCTAGTATTGCAAGTCCCCACTTCCTGAGACTATGTGACCTACATGATCCAGACTTCGCAACGGGCAAGGTGAGTTACAGAGGTAGAAGGAGGTAAAATTTTAACTTTTCCTCTTTAAGGGCGCAGGAGTAAGCCTGGAAGAGGGAGTAGGATGGGAGAGGAATATTAGGTGACTGAACAGGAGAGCAGAGAGAAGTTCCAAGGTTGTTTCCTGCAAGATTTCCATCAGGGCTCTTTCGGCATGTTGTCATCTTCGTGTAAATGAGAAGGTGTAGCTCTCTTCTCCTGCTACAGCTCAGCACCCGTGCCTCAGTGAGGGGTCTTGGCACCCATGCACCCTGCATCAGGGCATCTGTGGACAGGACTCAACCTGCACATCGTTTGGGTGGGATCATGCATCGCACTTTCACACAAACTGTGCATTGGTGTTCAGTGAATCCTTCCCGTTATCCAGGACAGCAGACATGCTGCTGAATTAAAGATGACTTATGGAAAATGCACTGGCTTCAGTCAGCAGACTTTCTGGCAGAAATATTAAGCATGGAGGCAAAAATTTTCCATTAGGTCCCTGGCCATCCCTGCATCTTGATGTTATTATGGAACCTGGAACCTGCGGTGAAGGCTTGGACTTGAGGAGCTGGCAGCAATTCCCTGCCTTTGGGTTTCACATTTCAGTAAAAATTCTCAAATGTCAGAATGCATGTTACTCTCTAAATAAAATTTTACATGAGAGAATGGGAGGCATGTTGCTTTTGAGTCATAGGATGTCATGCTTGACAGGAATGGTGCTGTCTTGAATGGGTAGCTGATGAGAACTCAAAAGGGAGCTGGGAGTATTTCTCTGGGTGTGAGATTTGAGATTTGTGTGTGGCAGTGTGGAATTTTCCTCACCTATGATGGAGATTGCCAGGAGAAATATCAATAACTTCAGATAGGCAGATGATACCACCCTATGGCAGAAAGTGCAGAGGAACTAAAAAGCCTCTTGATGAAAGTGAAAGAGGAGAGTGAAAAAGTTGACTTAAAGCTCAACATTCAGAAAACAAAGATCATGGCATCCGGTCCCATCACTTCATGGGAAATAGATGGGGAAACAGTGGAAACAGTGTCAGATTTTATTTTTGGGCTCCAAAATCACTGCAGATGGTGATTGCAGCCATGAAATTAAAAGACACTTACTCCTTGGAAGAAAAGTTATGACCAACCTAGATAGCATACTGAAAAGCAAAGACATTACTTTGCCAACAAAGGTCTGTCTAGTAAAGGCTATGGTTTTTCCAGTGGTCATGTATGGAAGTGAGAGTTGGACTGTGAAGAAAGCTGAGCGGCAAAGAACTGATGCTTTTGAACTGTGGTGTTGGAGAAGACTCTTGAGAATCCCTTGGACTGCAAGGAGATCCAACCAGTCCGTCCTAAAGGAGATCAGTCCTGGGTGATCATTGGAAGGACTGATGCTAAGGCTGAAACTCCAATACTTGGGCCACCTCATGCGAAGAGTTGACTCATTGGAAAAGACTCTGATGCTGGGAGGGATTGGGGGCAGGAGGAGAAGGGGCCGAGAGAGGATGAGATGGCTGGATGGCATCACTGACTTGATGGGCATGAATTTGGGGGAACTCCGGGAGTTGGTGGTGGACAGGGAGGCCTGGTGTGCTGCAATTCATGGGGTCGCAAACAGTCATACACAACTGAGTGACTGAACTGAACTGATGTTGAAATCACAGCCTGGATCAGAGTTCTGTGTGTAAAGTCATCTCCAGCATGGGTCTGGCTACAGCATCCCATTGGTTGGGAATATGGACTAGTGTTTTATTTATTTGTCTGGAAACCTTGAAAGAATTTTGAGTTTTTTTTTTAATGGTCATATAATTTTATTTTCTAAATCCTTAAAAAAATTTTATACTGTTTTAAAAAGTGACCCTCCATTTACAGTTAATAATGACTCCCCATGTTGTACCATCTGTCCTTTTAGTTTATTTTATATCTAATAGTTTGTAGCTCTTAGTCTTATTCCCCTGGATCGCCTCTCCCCATTCCCTCTCCTCACTGGTAGCCACTCATTTGTTCTCTGTATCTGAGAATCTGTTTCCTTTTTGTTATATTCCCAAGTTTGTCATATTTTGTAGATTCCACATAAACGTGATATCATACAGTATTTGTCTGACTTTATTTCAGTCAGCATAATACCCTCCAGGTTCACTCATGTTGTTACAAATGGCAGATATTTTGGACTGAGGAGCCTGGCAGGCTTACAGTCCATAGGGTCACAAAGGATTGGAGATGACTGAAGTGACTTAGCACAGCACAGTATATATATACCAATGGAATATATATATAAAATATATATATATATATAAAATATATATATATATAATGTATGTATACACACATCACATCTTTATCTAACCATTTGTTGACACTTAAATTACTAAGTTTTTTAAAAAGGTGATGAGTTCCTTTTTTTATATGTTCCATAACAGCTAAAAATTGGGGTACATAAGTTTTTCCATACCTAAATCTACAGGATGGATAAATTGAGTATGGGGAAATAACCTATAAAATATTTTTATAAGTTTTCTATAGCAGTGCTAATTCTTCATCCCTCTTTTGGTGGATAGCGTGGCTTAGAGGAAAGAGACCGCACTTTGGACTTGGATTCATATCTGTCCGTTTTCTGCTGCTGCTTATTTGTGCAGTCTTAGGAAAAGAAACAAATTTATAAGTCTGTTTTCTCTTGTTACATCAAAGTTTACAAGGCCTGTGGGTTGAATGATCCTGTCCTCAGATAAAACCGAGTAGAATAATAATAACCTTTCTCAGTTAACATCAAACTTGGGGGTTGGTTATGGGTATATTAGCCAGGGTATCCTAGGTCATGCTGCTGTAACAAACACCTCACGGTCTCTGTGAGTAGGACGATAGAAACCCATTTTCTCATTCAAGTCCTCTCTGGGAGTCCTGGTAGCATCCCAAGTGGTTCTCTACTTTGCATAATCCAAGGTGCCTTCCATTTCAACATGAACCCTCCCCCTTGATCACTGCAGCAAGGAAAGAGTGCTAGAACATTCCACACCATCAGATAAGTGCTCCGGCATGAAAGTGACACACGCTACTGCTTCTCACAACCCCTTGGCTGTCTGTGGTCACATGACCCTTCACACATGCAGGGTGGGAGTCAGCGAAGTGTAATCCTTATGTCCACCTAGGAGGAGAGAAAAGCAAGATATAAAATGACATTAGATGCTTCTGTCACAGTGCAAGAAGTAGATTTTTAACCAAATGCATTAAATGTGGAGGTCTCTAGAGAACCAAATGGCTGATATTTTCCAGAAGAATGCTGGATTGTTGGTAATAGGATCTGATTTCCATAATTCCAAAATGTTCTGCAAACTCATGAGATAAGAATTGAGTTCCATGCTTTACGAACCTGGGTTTTCACTTGTATATTAAACTTACATTTTTTGCCATATTCTTTGTGGCAAGTAGAAACAAGCGCCATAGCTATGTCTTTAAAGAAGTTATTTAACTTTTCTCAGGGGTCGTAGAGTGAGATAGCAAGATTAGACTATTCTGTGTCCCTTTGCCACGCTGCTGTGGTTCCTATAGATTTTCATGGTCACTGTTAGGCGTCCTGAGAGAGGACGCCCTTCTGAATATACAGGGGGAGGGCAAGTGCGCGTGTGGATGTGATCTTTGATTTGTGTGGAGCAGATGTAGTGGCTACACGTGGATAGTGCTGTTTCCATTCTCTGAGGCAATATGTCAAGTTACATCCCCAGGCACTGGCGAGTTTGTATTTCTAATAAACTGAGGTGGCTCCTTCCTGCCATGTGTACAACCAGCCACACCATGTCTATCGCTTTTCTGCCTGATGTTTTAAGCCAGGGAGAAAGGTAAATAATATTTAAGGAACTTGCAAGCCAAGTGTGTAACCATTTTGCACAATTCATGGTTTTATTTAATGAGTTTCAGTACCACAGGATGAGAGTTGTTCCCAAAGGGCCTCAGTCAACTAGACTATTGAACAGAAATGCAGAATGTAAATTGGGTTTTAACTAAAATCATACTGCTATTACTTTTTATGGAAGCCATAATTTCTGGTTGAGAGCAGGCACACAGAAAACCGTTATTATGGAAATGCCTTCCGGGATTTGACCAACTGCATTTGGAGCGGGAATGAAATGCTTGGTGGCTTGATTTGTGTGCCACTTCTGGTTGTGTGGGGCTAAATATGTATCACATGGCACTTCATAATGCTGCTTCCATGGCTCTGTAGATTTCACACACTACCTTTTAGAGCTGGTATCTTCAAAATTATTTATAATTTTAAAGCCAGAGGGAAGGTGTATTTTCGTTCAGTTCCACCCTCAGGGAAGATTTTTCCTTGAGGGTGATGGTGAGATACTCATTTGGGAAACATGGGTAAAAAGAAAACAAACCATATAATGTTTTCCCCTTGGTTCAGTTCAGTTCAGTCACTCAGTCGTGTCTGACTCTTTGCGACCCCATGAATCACAGCACGCCAGGCCTCCCTGTCCATCACCAACTCCCGGAGTTCACTCAAACTCTTGTCCATCGAGTCGGTGATGCCATCCAGCCATCTCATCCTCTGTCATCCCTTTCTCTTCCTGCCCCCAATCCCTCCCAGCATCAAGGTCTTTTTCAATGAGTCAACTCTTCGCATGAGGTGGCCAAAGTATTGGAGTTTCAGCCTTAGCATCAGTCCTTCCAATGATCACCCAGGACTGATCTCCTTTAAGACAAACTGGTTGGATCTCCTTGCAGTCCCAGGGACTGTCAAGAGTCTTCTCCAATACCACAGTTCAAAAGCATCAATTCTTCAGTGCTCAGCTTTCTTTATAGTCCAACTCTCACATCCATACATGACTACTGGAAAAACCGTAGCCTTGACTAGACCCACCTTTGTTGGCAAAGTAATATCTCTGCTTTTCAATATGCTATCTAGGTTGGTCATAACTTTTCTTCCAAGAAGTAAGTGTCTTTTAATTTCATGGCTGCAGTCACCATCTGCAGTGATTTTGGAGCCCCAGAAAATAAAGTCTGACACTGTTTCCCCATCTATTTCCCATCTGGATGCCATGATCTTTGTTTTCTGAATGTTGAGCTTTAAGCCAACTTTTTCGCTCTCCTCTTTCACTTTCATCAAGAGGCTTTTTAGTTCCTCTTCACTTTCTGCCGTAAGGGTGGTGTCCTCTGCATATCTGAGGTTATTGATATTTCTCCCAGCAATCTTGATTCCAGCTTGTGCTTCTTCCAGCCCAGTGTTTCTCATGATGTACTCTGCATATAAGTTAAATAAGCAGGGTGACAATATACAGCCTTGATGTACTCCTTATCCTGTTTGGAACCAGTCTGTTGTTCCATGTCCAGTTCTAACTGATGCTTCCTGACCTGCATATAGGATTAAACAATTACTCAAAACTGAATTTCTCTCTTCCTTTTTACTGTCTCCAGGGCTGCTCTGGACTTGGGAATTGAGAGCAAAGTTGGTAACTGAGTCAGTATTTGCACAACTGATTTCAAATATTATTTGCACATTGCTGATTCCAAAATTCCAAAGCCACAGGTACAGATTTCTCTGTGTCTGCTGGACACCTTCATCTGAGGGTCTCAGACAGTCTGTGCTGGACCAAGCTAAGGAGACTGCTTTCTAGCGTACAGGTGCTAGTTCTCCTTGGGCAGCAATAGTCAGCATTTCTTAAGGGCAACATCCCTTCATAGTCATTCTTTTACAAGGCTTTGAGTGTAGTATAGAATTAACTAATTCTTGCCAGCTGGCAAACAGTGGTGGTGACAGCAAGTCGTATATACATGTGAAAGCAGGGAGCTGATAGAATATTCACAGTCTGTAGATTTATAATGTCTCCTGTAGCACACCTCCAGGTGACGCAATCCGCTTTTAGCCAACAGCTTTTTGGCCAGTCCAGTGCCTAATAATAAGAGTAAAAGGCAGTCTGGTATATGGTAAAGAACACGTGTTTCAGCAGTTGTTTGTTCACATTCTGACTCTGCCCATTAGATGTTATTTAATGACTGACTCTCAGCTATGAAATGAAGCTAGGAACATCCTCCTAGAGGGAGCCTTGAAGTTATTCAAGTATATAAAATGCTTAAATGATGCCTGGTACTTAGTAGATACCAAATAAACAGTGACTTTGCCTGTACTACACCAAATCTGTGTGGCTAATAAGGAATTCTCCCAGTCACTCCAAGAACTTGAGGATGACTGATTTTCTTCTTGTAAATAAAGCCCTCGTTTCAGCTGGTTGGTGGGGAGTGAAAGTAGGAACTGGACTTTTTTCTGTCACCACATCCTTTGTCCCTTCTTGAATTTTAAACCGTCAGCACTTTGTGAAAGCCTCCAATTCTGCATCCAAGGCAAATTAAGTCCTGTTTTCCCCTTTCCTAGTAAAATGCTCTGTATATACTGTTTCTGGGCTTCCCTGGTAACTCAGCAGGTTAAGAATCCACATGCAATGCAGGGCATCCTGGTTTGATTGCTGGGTTGGGAAGATCCCCTGGAGGAGGGCATAGCAACCCACTCCAGTTTTCATGCTTGGAGAATCCCCATGGACAGAGGAGCTGGGTGAGCTGCAGTAATGGGTTCGCAAAGAGTCGGACATGACTGAGAGACTAAGCTCAACACATACTGTTTCTGTGATATTCACTATAGTATCTTGTGATGAGTGATGGCTCTGAATTCCTGAAAGCATGTGAGATCTTGAAAGCAGGACTGGTCTGACTTTTCAGGTGGACACGCTGTCTGTCACATAGTAAGTACTCAGTGCAGATTTGTTGAAATAGAGTAGGGATGAGTCAGAATGCAGCAGTCAAAAGGTTCCCTTAATTAAAGCAAAAGGGACTAAAAGCATTGCTTGGCATATTATTCCAAAGCCAGCATGTGAGCTAACAAGACAGGAAGCATCCATCTGCAAGTAATGTGCACAGCCCACCCTGCTGAGAATGTTAATTATGTTTTTAAAGGGAGACAGGGAGCCCTGGTTGCTTTTGGCACAAAGCAGTGGAGAGAGGGAAGGCCCAGGAAAGGAATGCTAAATAGTTTCTCTGATTTCAGTTGCCAGCTCTCTGTGTAGCTCTGGGAAGGGGGAGGATTCCTGAAAGGTAATTGTGATGTTTATTCATCTGGAGAGAGAGGTCACCCCTGTCGTTCTGAAGATGATTCCAAAGGGACCCTTCTTGTCCATGTATTGTTTTTGTATCTCTCCTGGAGATCCTGTCTAAATCCTCCCTTGGTCTAAAGTACTCTGTATCCTCTGCGACTTGGCTCTTTCCATGGCCTCTCTCCAGTCTCATATACTCACGTTGATTCAACGTGCTTTCAAGGAGAATTTTAAGATGCACTGTCAACATTTTAATGAGTAGAGTCTTTGACTTAGTAATTCCACTTTGAGGAATCTCTCCTATGGAAATTCACCTTCAAGAAAATGAAAAATATAGTACATGCACAGGCTTATGTGCAATAATAGAAATTAGAAATATTTGCAGTGCTCATCAGTAAGAGATTGTTCAGATGAATCTCGACATAGCCATTTTATGTAACTGTTAAAATGAATAAGGTACATCTCTATGCAGGGATATACTTATACTGTGTTGAAAAAGGAAGTTGTAGGATAATGTGTACTGTAAGTCCTGTTTTTATGTACAGAAAAATCCAGAAGCACATGCACCATTCATTTACTCAACCAATGTTTATTAGGTGTATACTAAGTGGCAGAGAGTGAGCAGAAAGAAAATCTACCTTTGTGGCGTTTACATTGTCATCCAGGGAAATGAATAGTAAATACAACCAGTAGAAGTAGCTAGTGTGGGAAAAGGTAGTGAGCACTAAGGAGAAGTATAATTGTTGTTTAGTCGCTCAGGTGTGTCCAGTTCTTTGCAACCTCATTGACTGTAGCCCACCAGGCTCCTCTGTCCATGGGATTCTCCAGGCAAGAATACTGCAGTGGGTTGCCATTTCCATCTCCAGGGGATCTTCCTGACCCAGGGATTGAATGCACACCTCCTGCACAATCAGGTGGACACTCAGTGCTGCTGCAGCTGCTGGTAAGTCGCTTCAGTCCTGTCTGACTCTTTGTGACCCCATAGACGGCAGCCCACCAGTGTCCGCCATGCCTGGGATTCTCCAGGCAAGAACCCTGGAGTGGGTTGCCATTTTCTTCTCCAGTGCATGAAAGTGAAAAGCGAAAGTGAAGTTGCTCAGCCATGCCCGACTCTTTGCGATCCCATGTACTGCAGCCTACCAGGCTCCTCCGTCCATGGGATTTTCCAGGCAAGAGTATTGGAGTGAGTTGCCATTGCCTTCTCTCGGACACTCAATAAACGTAAGAAAATGGGAAGGAGGGATTAACTGGAGCTTCACAACAGAGATAACACCATGAATTTGCCCCACTGTTTAATTTTGTTACTGAGCAGAAAGGAATTGGGTATTTCTCAGTCCCTTTGGATCTCCCTGGGTTTGCATCTCTAATTCTAGACAGTGGGATATTGGTACTAGTGATGGTCACCTCTTTCAGGACTAGTCTTATAAATCCCATGTGACCTTCTGCATGTCTTACTTTACTCATCTGCATGGATGGAGGCAAGGAGTGCCAAAGCTTAGAAGAGAATAGTAGGTAAATGGAAAAAAAAAAAAAACAAAACTGAATCTGCTCCTCATCTTTGCTTGGAAGAAAGCTGAGCAAGAGAGCCAGTTGTCTAGGAATGTCGACATTAGACTTGATCAAGAGAGAAACTCTCACTTGGTTAAGGCATGGACATTCTAAGTTGGTTAGTTGCAGCAGGTAGGATTAATTAGAATTGGCTTCAAATGCAGTTCTTCCTTTGGGGTTTGACAACATAAAATTATGCTCTTGAGCAAGAATACTGTATGTGTTATTTAGACACAAGTACAGTACTCTTGCCTGGAAAATCCCATGGGCGGAGGAGCCTGGTGGGCTGCAGTCCACGGGATCTCGAAGAGTCGGATACGACTGAGTGACTTCACTTTCACTTTTCACTTTCATGCATTGGAGAAGGAAATGGCAACCCACTCCAGGGTTCTTGCCTGGAGAATCCCCGGGACGAGGGAGCCTGGTGGGCTGCGGTCTACGGGGTCGCACAGAGTGGGACTGAAGCGACTTAGCAGCAGCAGCAGCAGCAGCACAGTATGTACAGTAACTCATTGGCATTGTATTTGACAATTTGTGACACAGTCCTCCAGAGATGCTTCCCAGTATTGTAATAGGAACAACTCTTCCGTTTCTTTCAAATCTCAAGTTCTGACGTGCCTTGAGTGGTGGTTTCACTCTTCTACACTGTACATAGTGGTGGCCAGTTCTGCAGGCTGAAGTTAGGTTCACGTTGACTTTCACAATGCCCCATGGCTGCCGCTGTTGCCTAACAGCTCACCAGATCTTTAGCCTCTGTTTCCTCGGCCATTTCCTCAAAGACCCTTTGAATTATCCTACATTTCCATACCTAGTATCATAAACAGTAGATACTGATTTCCTTAGGGTAAGTTAAGGGGTACTATTATACAACTTTTTGTCCACCATTATGAGGAAAACCTGTGCTCTGGGAATAAAGTAAGTAGAATATGTGTCTATCATATAAGATACGCCATGCATTTCAAACTTGCTTATTCAAGACAGCATGACATAATACTCATTGGCTGAGAGTATGTAGGGCATTCTTGCTTGCTAGGTTTCTATTGGCTAAGAGAGTAAAGCTGGGCTCAGAGCATCAGAAGAATACATACCAGTGGTGTACTGTTGGGAAATGCTCTGGACACAAATGGTATGTATTAGGGTTTTCTAGAGAAACAGCCATGTAAGAGGAGATTGGTTATAGGACTTGGCCCAGGTAATTATAGGTGCTAAGTCCTACAATTTGCTGTCTGAAAGCAGGAGAACCAGGAAAGGTGGTGGTGTAATTAGTCCAAGCCTGAATGGAGGCCTGAGAGCCAAGAGCACTAGTATCTGAAGGCAGGAGCTCGAGCAAAGAATTTCCCTCCCTCCACCTTTCTGTTCTGTTCAGAACCTCAACAGATTGGATGATGCCCACTGGGATTTGCCAAGGCAATCTTTGCTCAGTCTACCAATTTAGATGCTAACCTGTTTTAGAAACACTCTCTGAGACATATCCAGAAATAATGTTTTTCACCAGTTATCTGGGAATCCCCTAGCCCCTTCAAGTTGACACACAAAATTAATCATCGCACAACATTTAGAAAATTATTTCAGAGGTAGATAAATATTAGTTGGAAATAGAAGCATGTCTGCCTAGTTTGCTTTAGCGTCACAGCCAGGAGAGCTGCCCTTGACTGTGAACCTGTATTATAGTGGGTTATGTCTGGCCACGGTTAGACCTGGGACACGTCCTTAATAGTCTGAAAATGTATTGACACTTGAACCAGGGATGCCCCATGCTGGAAAAGGTTGTCTGATTCTGGACTGATGTCTACTCCTGAAGAATTTTGTCTTTGCTTAGCCTGGGAGCCCCAATGTGATTTGGAATTTGAAGCATAAATTCTTACAAAAGTGCATGTGTATGGATTTTCGCTGAGGGTCGGACATGACTTAATGACTTCACTTTCACTTTTCACTTTCATGCACTCGAGAAGGAAATGGCAACCCACGCCAGTGTTCTCGCCTGGAGAATCCCAGGGATGGGGGAGCCTGGTGGGCTGCCGTCTATGGGGTCGCACAGCGTCGGACACGACTGCAGTGACAGCAGCAGCACGGGTTTTGTGGCAAAGATTTCGTGGGTCAACCCACAGCTTTAATGGTGGAGCCGCTCTCCTTCCTGAATATTTCTTCCTGCGATGAGGATAAGAGAGCTGTTATAATACATATACTTTGAGTTGTATGGGAGTTGTGGATGAATTCTGTTGATCATGGCTATTAGCAGATAGAAGGCAGATTTCTGAGCCTGACACCTTGCTGGATTTAACTGCTGCCCATGCACTGTGCAGAAATTCTGAAGAGAACTGAGGCCCTGCCTCTTTTCTCATCATTTTCTCCTGTGGATTGCCCAGCAGCTCACTGTGTTTGATCCCAAACTATACATGATGACTCCTTACATTCTTAATATACAACTTTATCTACACATTTTCTTTTGTTTTTCTTTCCTCTACTGTTTGGGTGCTTTGTATCGTCATCTTTTGCTTAAGCATATGTTTTGAATTTTCTAAATTAAATATGTGTTTTTGGCACTATAAAAGCTATTAAAAAAACTACTTAAATAGAATTTAAAAATGCTTAAAAAGAAATAGACCTCTCTGTCTATATCTTGATTAAAAATTCCAAGAAGGAACATTATTCTAACTATTTGAGAGAAGAATACAAGTATTTCAGTGTTGAGGAGGTGAAGAGACACTGTGGTTGATGTGTAGCTCATGGGAGAAGACATGCATAGTGCTCTTTTATATGAGTCAGTCCTTAATTATCACTCCTAGGCCTGGATTTCCTCTTAGGTATAATGTGGATAGTAAATGTCTCATAAGAGAAATATGAAGATTAAATTAAAATGACACTTAGTGCTCATCCCTAAGCCATAGTAGTCAAGCGATAGCAGTCATGGGACATGTGTGCCATGCTACCCAGCTCATTCTGATGCTCATAACAGGCACAGCATCTGTTCCAGTGAGCTAGTTCAGGCTCAACCTCCTATAGGCATGATACTACAAGTCAGATGAACTTGGAATTTCGATGTCTTTGAAGTAAACACACAATTCCTAGTAGCCATGACAATGGTTGTATTGGTAGAAATACTAGAGCCAGGTGGGACTAAGTAAGCTGTTGGTTAAATAATCCTCACACAATTAACAACCATCATCAGTTCAGTTGCTCAGTCGTGCCCGACTCTTTGCGACCCCATGAATTGCAGCACGCCAGGCCTCCCTGTCCATCACCAGCTACTGGGGGCAGGAGGAGAAAGGGACGACAGAGGATGAGATGGCTGGATGGCATCACCAATTCAACAACCATCATATCTAGACAAAATATAACTACCAGAAGGCACTGGAAAAAGAGCAAAAGCAAGCAGATTCTAGATGGAAGTTAACCCTTAAAGAACAACATTGAGTTTCCTGTTTTCATAGCTGCTAACCTGAGGGCAGGCTCCAGTCTGCATAAGGCAGGGTAGAAAACTATCTTTCTGGCTGGAAGAACCAGACGATAGAAGCAATGGTAGGCACTGGAACATGAGAGATAGTCCTGGAAAGAGAGATGCGGAAAAGGGGAGGCACTGATAGTGTGTATAAATGTCAGCCAACCAAACTAAGGATGAAATATTACACAGAAATTTGAACCCTGTCTAAGAGATAGTATTTGCAATCTGAACTAAAAAAAAATCTGACATTCTTCAGAGAAACGTAGTGCAATATAGGCTTTCCATAACATAACGCAATATTAGACTCTCTGGCTGATCTCACATATCCAGAATAAAGCCACAGTTACTCAGGATATTAAAATACTGGGAAGTATGACCCACTTTAAAAAGAGAAGGCAATTGAAAACAAATAGATTGATGGATCAGAACTGAGAGTCCATGACTAGATTCACACAAATGCAGTCTACTGATTTTTGGCAAAAGAACAAAGAAAACTCAGTGGAGTTAAGATAAAATCAGATTATAGCCATAAATGTAAAGTGCAAAACTATAAAACTTCTAGAAGATAGCATAGAAGAAAATCTAGATGACCTTGGATTTCACGATGACTTTTTAGATGTAACACTAAAAGCTTGAACCTTGAAAAGAAAAAAAAAAACCAACAGGTTGGACTTCATTAAAATTAAAAGCTTCCTATCTGCAGAAGACACTGTTAAGGGAATGAAAAGATAAGCCATAGATTGGGAGAAAATATTTGCAAAACACGTGTCTAATAAAGGACTGTTGTCCTAGACTATAAAGGACTCTTAAAACTCAACAGTTCATAAACCAAACATCTTAATGAAATAATGGGTAAAATATCTGAACAGACCCTGCCCCAAAGATAAACATGAGGCCAAATAAGCAGATGCTCAACATGTGCGATTAAGGAATCGAAACTTGAGCAGCATCATGATACAGCTACACACCTATTAGAATGGCTAAAACCAAAGCACTGATAACATCAGATGCTGGTAAGGATACGAAGCAAGAGGAACTCTGATTTCTGGTAAAATTCAAAATGGTACAGTCACCTTGGAAGAAATATTGGCAAATTCTTACAGAAGTAAACACATTGTGAGATCCAGCAACCATTCTCCTTGTTATTTACCTAGATGGGTTGAGAACTTATGTCCAGATGAAAACCTAAACATGGAAGTATGTAGTAGCCACGTCATCACTGTCATGCTTGGTACAAATGGAATTGTCCTTCAGTAGGTGAATGCATACACAATCTGCGCTGTATCTGTACAATGACATTATTTAGTGATAAAAAATATGAGTGATAAAACCACAAAATAACACGGATGAGACTTAAATGTAAATTACTAAGTGAAAGAAACCCTATGTAAAAAAAAAAACTACATTTGGGTAATTCCAACTGTGTAACATAATGGGAAAAACAAAATGACAGAAACAGTAAAAAGATGAATGCTTTCCAGGAGTTTGTGGGGAGGGAGGAATGGATAAATAGGTTTGAGCACAGGGGATTTTTAGGACAGTTAAACCTCTCTTTGCTACTATAATGGTGGATACATGTTTTTCAATATTTGTTAAAACCCATGGAATGGACAAAAGAATGACCCTGATGTCATCTGTGGACTTGATATTAATAGTTGATATTAATATATCAACATTGGATTATTATAAAAATGTACCATACAAGATGTTAATAATAGGGAAACCATGCCTGTAGGGGGGCATGAGGGAGCACAGGAACTGTCTGTAAATTTTCCTATAGACCTGAACTGCTTTAAAATATTGAAAATATTAATTTAAAAAGACAGGAGTGACATCAGCCAAAGTGGTGGGGTAGGAACCTCTGGAGGTTATTCCTCTCCGGCAACATCAAAGAATTCGGCAAAACCTACTTGAATCAAGCTTATCAGAATTCTGAAAGACAAAGGTTTATACAAAGTGAGTGCTTAGCCAGGAGAAAAGCCGCTGGAGTGGAGCAGGAGCTCTTTTTCATTGCATTTTAATTTACCCTTGCCCTCCCTCTGCCCCTGGCTCAGTAGTAATCTTGAAGAGAAAAGCTTTTAATTCCAGTTTGAGTATCTAATTCCGGAGGGAGCAGAGTGGGTCTAGTCCCCAAGAAATTGTGCTTTTCTGTTTTGACCTTACTGGGGTTTTCTATAGGATTGCCATGCGGGGCTTCCCTTTATTTCACCTAACTCTCTCTAGGGAGAGAGTCTACACTGTCCTCAAAAAAAAAAAAGACAAAAACAGGAGAAAGCTGGAATAAACTAACAGTTGGGGAAAACAATAAACATACTGAAATTTTGGAAAGAAAAGCCAGGGAGTAACCTTTTGTGAACAAAATAGGGGCTTTGAAAAGCTATCATGTATATAGAGAACACAGAAAGACACCCACCTGCTCAGGGCAGGACACACGCTCAGAAAAGATCTGGGAGAAGACTGTAGGTTTTTCCCGCTGGCTTGTCTTTCGGATCACAAGAAGGACCTACTAGAGTTGTAAATGGCCTAAATGTTGAAAGAGTGCCTGGACATAAAGCCACATTGCAAAGATCTGGAATGTAACAGTTTAACTTTTTATTTTTTAATGTTCTTGTTCTGTTTCTTTATCTTTACATATCATAATATCCAAAGTGTCCACTTTAAGTGAAAAATTATGAAGCATGCAAAGAAATAAGTATGACTTATTCAAAACTTAAATTAAAAAGATAGAAAATGTATTCTATGCAGAGAGTCCATGCAATGGAACATTATTCAGCTCCATACGGAAATGAAGTACTGACACATGGTACAACGCACGTTACGCTACATGAAAGAAGCCGGAGTGCAAAGCCAGATACTGTGGGATCCACTAGCATGAAACATTCAGAACAGGTAAGTCCACAGAGCTGGAAAGTGGATTAGTGGTTGTTATGGGCTCTGGGGAAGGGATAATGGGGATAGGCAGCTTAATTGGTTGGAGAAGGCGATGGCACCCCACTCCAGTACTCTTGCCTGGAAAATCCCATGGACGGAGGAGCCTGGTGGGCTGCAGTCCATGGGGTCGCTGGGAGTCGGACACGACTGAGTGACTTCACTTTCGCTTTTCACTTGCATGCACTGGAGAAGGAAATGGCAACCCAGTCTGGTGTTCTTGCCTGGAGAATTCCAGGGACAGGGGAGCCTGGTGGGCTGCTGTCTGTGGGGTCGCACAGAGTTGGACACAACTGAAGTAACTTAGCAGCTTAGCAGCACATTGGAGAAGGAAATGGCAACCTACTCTGGTGTTCTTGCCTGGAGAGTCCCAGGGACGGGGAAGCCTGGTGGGCTGCCGTCTATGAGGCTGCACAGAGTTGGACACAACTGAAGCGATGCAGCAGCAGCAGCAGCAGCAGCAGCAGCAGCAGCAGCTTAATTGGTGGAGTATTTCCATTTAGGATGCTGAAACATTCTGGAGCTAGATAGCGGTGATGGTTGCTGAACATTGTGAATGTGCTAATGCCACTGAATGGTACCCTTTGAATCACTGGTACATTTTTTGTTATGCATGTTTTAACAAAATGAAAAGCAAAAGAATGCATAGTCAATGGAGACTTGATTCCAAGATAGGGAAAATAGCAGAAAAGGATTTCAAAGTAGTTTTTACAACTATGTCCAATGTCTTAATAAAAATTTATTAATAATCAGTGACAAGGTAGTGTAAAGTCAGATGGTCAATCAGAAAGCTAGACCCTGTGACACTTTAGTATGAGAGCTCAGGTAATGAGACATTAAATTATCATAGGACGAGTCTAAGAGATTTCATCAGAGTATTACAGAACTCTCTAATGGAAGGGCTAGAAATGATATTTCCTGTCTCTGCTGCAGTCCACAAAAGGCTTTGTGGTCTGGTCTCAGCCTGTCTTTCAAATTAGTAAATTTAATGCACAAACACCTTAGGCTGTTTGAGAATGAAAATTAGAGTGGGATAATGTCAAAGAGAATCTTCAGTATCCTCATCTGGGTTTTCAGAGTTGAGGTTACAAAAGCTAGTCTAGTTTCATGAGATTCCTGTCTTTGTCATAGATCTTGCATTAGATTCTCAAACACGGAGAAGGTAGGCATATGCTTGGTTTAAAGGAAGTGTGTAATTTGAGGCAGAAGAAATCTCAAAGTATCCCCAAGTCCCTTCTTGCTCACTTCAGTCAGTTCAGTTCAGTCACTCAGTTGTGTCCAACTCTTTGCGACCCCATGGACTGCAGCATACCAGGCCTCCCTGTCCATCACCAACTCCGGGAATGTACTCAAACGTATGTCCATTGAGTCAGTGATGTCATCCAGTGATCTCATCCTCTGTTATCCCCTTCTCTTCCTGTGTTCAGTCTTTTCTAGCATCAGGGTCTTTTCCAGTGAGTCAGTTCATCGCATCAGGTGGCCATAGAATTGGAGTTTCAGCTTCAGCATCAGTTCTTCCAATGAATATTCAGGACCGATTTCCTTTAGGATTGACTGGTTTGATCCCCTTGCAGTCCAAGGGACTCTCAAGAGTCTTCTCCAGCACCACAGTTAGAAAGCATCAGGTCTTTGTCACTCAGCTTTCTTTATAGTCCAACTCTCACATCCATACATGACTACTGGAAAAACCATAGCTTTCACTAGACGGACCTTTGTTGGCAAAGTAACATCTCTGGTTTTTAAATGCTGTCTAAGTTGGTCATAACTTTCCTTCCAAGGAGTAAGTGTCTTTTAATTTCATGGCTGCAATCACTATCTGCAGTGAATTTGGAGCCCCCCAAAATAAAGTCTGCCACTGTTTCCCAATCTATTTCCCATGAAGTGATGGGACCGGATGCCATGATCTTTGTTTTCTGAATGTTGAGCTTTAAGCCAACTTTTGCACTCTTCTCTTTCACTTTCATCAAGAGGCTCTTTAGTTCTTCTTTCCTTTCTGCCTAAGGGTGGTTTTATCTTCATATCTGAGGTTATTGATATTTCTCCCGGCAATCTTGATTCCAGCTTGATCTTCATCAAGCCCAGTGTTTCTCATGATGTACTCTGCATATAAGTTAAATAAGCAGGGTGACAATATACAGCCTTGATGTACTCCTTTCCCGATTTGGAATCAGTCTGCTATTCTGTGTCCAGTTCTAACTGTTGCTTCCTGACCTGCATACAGATTTCTCAAGAGGCAGGTCAGGTGGTCTGGTATTCCCATCTCTTGAAGAATTTTCCAGAGTTTGTTGTGGTCCACAGAGTCAAAGGCTTTGGCATAGTCAATAAAGCAGAAGTAGATGTTTTTCTGGAACTCTCTTGCCTTTTTGATGATCCAGCAGATGTTGGCAATTTGATCTCTGGTTTCTCTGCCTTTTCTAAATCTAGCTTAAACATCTGGAAGTTCACATTTCATGTACCGCTGAAGCCTGGCTTGGGGAATTTTGAGCATTACTTTACTAGCAAGTGAGATGAGTGCAGTTGTTCGGTAGTTTGAACATTCTTTGGCATTGCCTTTCTTTGGGATTGGAATGAATACTGACCTTTTCCAGTCCTGTGGCCACTGCTGAGTTTTCCAAATTTGCTGGCATAGTGAGTGCAGCACTTTCACAGCATCATCTTTTAGGATTTGAAAAAGCTCAACTGGAATTCTATCACCTCCAGTAGATGGAGGAGCCTGGAAGGCTGCAGTCCATGCGGTTGCTAATTCAGACACAACCGAGTGACTTCACTTTCACTTTTCACTTTCATGCATTGGAGAAGGAAATGGCAACCCACTCCAGTGTTCTTGCCTGGAGGATCCCAGGGACGGGGGAGCCTGGTGGGCTGCCGTCTATGGGGTCACACGGAGTCGGACATGACTGAAGTGACTTAGCTAGCAATAGCAATAGCTTTGTTCAAAGTGATGCTTTCTAAGGCCCACTTGACTTTGCGTTCCAGGATGTCTGTCTCTAGGTGGTGCTCAGGCAACTACCAAATTTTTATCAAGTGTTCTTCAAAAAAATTTGTCTCTGGTTCAAGGTATATTTGTTATTTTGAAATTGAACATTTAGTTTGCACAACTGCTACTTGCATTCTTTTATTTTCTGACCAGAGGCCATGTCACACTCTGCCTAGTGATAGAACTTATTGAACAATGAAATGCAGATCTGTAGTTATCAAAGCAAGAATAATACATTTTAAATTTGCACTATTGAATTCTGTCGTAGACTGAAATTAATTGCTCTTAGGCATGAAATCTCTAAATGAGCAAAAGGTTGTTAACTTTGTCTTCAAGATAAAAATAGAAAAATCTGACTCTTTCATACATTGTCCCTCACAAAAAAGTAATTTTTCCAATTGATTTCTTTTGTTCCAAAAGATAAAAGACATCTCAAATGAAAATCCAGCCTTTAAAAATTATTGTTTATTTCAAATATAATAATGCATAAAGTTAAAGAATAACTACACCTGATTATGAATCTTGTTATTTGACAAATGAATATCAGACATAGGACAGTAACTATATAACTAGATACATTTCCTGGAGATTTAGGTTATAGTTTGTAATATAAAGGCAAAGGAGGAAGGAAAGATATACCCATTTGAATGCAGAGTTCCAAAGAATAGCAAGGATAAGAAAACCTTCCTCAGTGATCAATGCAAAGAAATAGAGGAAAATAATAGAATGGGAAAGACTAGAGAGCTCTGCAAGAAAATTAGAGCTACCAAGGGAACATTTCATGCAAACATGAGCACAATAAAGGACAGGAATTGTATAGACCTAACAGAAGCAGAAGATATTAAGAAGAGGTGGCAAGAATAAACAAAAGAACAAAAAAGATCTTCATGACCCAGATATCCATGATGATGTGATCACTCATCTAGAGCCTGGCGTCCTGGAATGTAAAGTCAAGTGGGCCTTAGGAAGCATCACTACGAACAAAGCTAGTGGAGGTGAGCTATTTCAAATCCTAAAAGATGATGCTATGAAAGTGCTTCATTCACTATGCCAGCAAATTTGGAATACTCAGCAGTGGCCACAGGACTGGAAAAGGCCAGTATTCATTCCAATCCCCAAAAAAGGCAATGCCAAAGACTGTTCAAACTACTGCACAGTTGCACTCATCTCACATGCTAGCGAAGTAATGCTCAAAATTCCCCAAGCCAGGCTGCAACAGTACATGAACCATGAATTCCCAGATATTCAAGTTGGATTTAGAAAAGGCAGAGGAACCAGAGATCAAATTGCCAACATTTGCTGGATCATCGAAAAAAAAAAAGAGTTCCAGAAAAACATCTACTTCTGCTTTATTGACTATGCCAAAGCATTTGACTGTGTGGACCACAACAAGCTCTGGAAAATTCTTCAAGAGATGGGAATACCAGACCACCTGACCCGCCTCTTGAGAAATCTGTATGCAGGTCAGGAAGCAACAGTTAGAATTGGACATGGAATAGCAGACTGATTCCAAATCGGGAAAGGAGTACATCAAGGCTGTATATTGTCACCCTGCTTATTTAACTTCTATGCAGAGTACATCATGAGAAACGCTGGACTGGAAGAAACACAAGCTGGAATCAAGATTGCCGGGAGAAATATCAATAACCTCAGATATGCAGATGATACCACCCTTATGGCAGAAAGTGAAGAGGAGCTAAAAACCTCTTGGTGAAAGTGAAAGAGGAGAGCGAAAAAGTTGGCTTACTTTCAGAAAATGAAGATTATGGCATCCGGTCCCATCACTTCATGGGAAATAGATGGAGAAACAGTAGAAACAGTGTCAGACTTTATTTGTTTGGCCTCCAGAATCACTGCAGATGGTGACTGCAGCCATGAAATTAAAAGATGCTTGCTCCTTGGAAGAAAAGTTATGACCAAGCTAGGCAGCATATTAAAAAGCAGAGATGTTACTTTGCCAAGAAAGGGCTGTCTAGTGAATGCTATGGTTTTTCCAATAGTCATGTATGGATGTGAGAGCTGGACTATAAAGACAGTTTAGTGCCAAACAGTTGATACTTTTGAAGTGTGGTTTTGGAGGAGACTCTTGAGAGTCCCTTGGACTGCAAGGAGATCAAACCAGTCAATCCTAAAGGAAATCAGTCTTGAATATTCACTGGAAGGACTGATGCTGAAGCTGAAACTCCAATACTTGGGCCATCTGATGTGAAGAACTAACTATTGGAAAAGACCCTGATGCTGGGAAAGAGTGAAGGCAGGAGGAAATGGGGTCAACAGAGGATGAGATGGTTCAATGGCATCACTGATGCAATCAACGTGAATTTGAGTAGGTCCTGGGAATTGGCGATGGACAGGGAAGCCTGGCATGCTGCTTTTCATGGGATCGCAAAGAGTTGGACATAACTGAGTGACCGAACTGACTGACTTGTGATCTACACTATTTTATAGCTAATCACTAGGGTAAGACCGTTGTGCTCAAGTGGTGACGTGTAATTCCTCCTTTTAAACTTTAAAAGTAATACAAAGGAATGTGTTTTAAGAATATGTCTGTTGCAAACAATTTTAACTGGAAAAATTAGCAAACACACTTATACTTCAAAATCCTGCTTTCTGACTTATTTCAGGCATTGTACAAGGAGCCACATAGTCAGGATAATTTGTCTTTAGCACACTACAGAATCTGTAAGAGAATGCCTCTAGTTACTTAGTAATCCTCTTACTGTTTTTATTTTCTTCCATTTCCTTAATGTTAACAGCATATCACCATTTCTCATTGTAGATGTGGTAAATTGTATTCTTCACAATTATTTGTGCTCCATTTTTAACTCATACAGCCCTAGTATATTGACATTAACCCATTGAAAGTAAACTTGGCCTTCTGATCTTCTTTAGCCCGAGGAATCCATTTGAACAGAGGCTTTAAGTGACTGGGCTTTGTATCTCTTTTTCTTGCTCCTTAGTGAGATCAGTGTGTTCCAGAACTTGACATTTCTTTCAGGCTGGAGTCTATTATGACAAGTGGAGCTAAGCCTAGCACCGCCACAGTTGAAGCCCTCTTGTAGCATGAGCAAAAGTGTGTATTTTTGTAAATTACTGAGACACTGGGACATTTGTTAGTTGGCACAACTATCAAACTTTTCTTCCCTTTGTCTCGTTCTTTCCATGGTAAATACATTGTCCATCAAAACCAGTATGATGGGCAGACTTTCCCAGAAATTTGAGTTTCTTGACAGCAAGATAGGGAACCTTCCTAATCACTTTGCTATCCTCAATATTTAGTGTAGGGTGAGACACAGTTTTATTTAACGAATGATTACTTATTTTGATCGGCACATTCAATCTTTGTGGACCAAAAGATGACCTTTTAAACTCTCAACTGGTTCTTCCCAACCTATCAACCTCAGGTCTCTTGAGTGTATTCTCCACAGTCTCAAATTAACTTCTACAAAAGAGGGAAAGAAATTGTTATAAAGAAATAATACTATTAAACATAATGTTTGCATATGTAGATTTAGTCCTTACTATGTGCTAAATGCTGGACTAAGCAGTTTAATCTACTTTATTATTTAAATCTTACAAGCAGACCAATGAGTAAATTCAAGTAGTAGTTCTCTGAACAGAGGAGATTGATTTCTCCAGTTAGACTCCATACTACACTGTAACTCATCTGTAACTTATCTCAGATCTATCTCAAGAAATATAAACGACTTTCAAAGTCTGCAGCTGCTAAGTGGTTAACATTAGGGTTTTGAGCCCAGATACTCTGATCACAGAATTTTGTTCTTATGCCTTTTGACATTATTTTGTGATTTTTAAACAGAATAGTGCTTTCCTTTGCTTTGGCTAGATCTTTGGTATAATCTCCTAAGTGCTGGCAGAGTTACAGTGTGGTATGGAGCCTAACTTGAGTCTGAGGCAAAGGGAATAATCAGTAAACATTAATCCTGCCTTTATTTAAAACTTTGATATATGTATATATTTTATCATTTGACATTATATTTGATTTTTTAAAAAATTATTGCTGAATTTATAAAAGGATTTTTAAAGGCTTTTGTATTCCCCTGATCCAGTTAATTAACACACTGATCATTTCACATATTTAGCTTTTATTCTGAAGGGAGAGAACATTTAAGTTCTACCCTCTTAGCACATTTCAGTACCTAATACAGTGTTAACAATTATAGTCACCATATTTTACATTAGATCCTTAGACGTTATTTAGTTTATATTGAAAAGTTTGTTATTTTACCATCCTCTCCCTATTTCTCACAATTCCTGGAAACCATTCAACTACTTTCTATCCTTTATTTCCATGAATGTTTTCCCTCTGGTTCCATGTCTAACTTATCCCAGAAAATATTTGTCTTTCTCTTTCTTACTGTTGTTCAGCTGCTAAGTCATGTCCGACTCTTTGTGACCTCATGGACTGCAGCGTGCTAGGCTTCCCTGTCCTTCACTTTCTCCCAGAGTTTCTCAAACTCTTGTCCGTTGAGTCGGTGATACCATCCAACCATCTCATCCTCTGTTAACCCCGTTCTCCTCCTGCCTTCAATCTTTCCCAGCATCAGGGTCTTTCCCAGTGAGTTGGCTCTTTGCATTAGGTGGCCAAAGTATTGAAACTTCAGCTTAAGCATCAGTCCTTCCAATAAATATTCAGGATTGATTTCCTTTAGGATTGACTGGTTGGGTCTCCTTCCTGTCTAAGGGACTCTCAAGAGTCTTCTCCAGCACCACAATTCGAAAGTATCAGTTCTTCAGCACTCAGCCTTCTGGATGGTTCAGCTCTCATATTTGAACATGACTGTTGGAAGAATCATAGCTTTGACTATACAGACCTTTATTGGCAAAATCTCTGCTTTTTAATATACTGTCTAGGTTTGTCATATCTTTTCTTCCAAGGAGCAAGTGTCTTTTAATTTCATGGCTGCAGTCTAGTTTATTTAACTTGGCATAATGCCCTCGAGATCCGTCTTTATTGTCACAAATGGCAAGATCTCTTTCTTTCTCCTGGCTGAATGCTGTATATTCCATAGTATATGTGTGCATATATTGTATATTCATTTGTGTAGAGTTATATATTCACTAAAAGACACCGGTTGTTTCCACGTATTGATGATTATGAACAGAGCTGCTGTGAACTTGGGAGTACAGATCTCTCTTTATATCCTGTTTTCATTTCCTTTGGATACATACTGAGAATTTGGGTTGGCTAGTCGTGTTTTGAATTTTCTGTGGAAGCTCCTTATTGTTTTCCATAGTGGTTGTACCAATTTGCGTTCTCCAGTTACAGAGTTTTCTCGGTAACCCTCCTTAGACTTTGCGCCTGAAGCGGTGTCACTCCCCTGCCCTTAGCCTAGTCCTAGGCCTGAAGAATGGCTTCTACCAGCTCCAGAAGAGTTTCCTTCACAGCAGTCCCACCAGGTAGGGTTGCCCTTGACTTGACATTGCCACCAGTGCGTTCCTGAACAATCACCACTGTAACTTAAGAGCAGTACAGGCTTTGCCTGGGCTCCAGAGCTGCGAGTGGGATGTCCCTTCCCGCTGCTGAGAACAGACCCTGGGGAGAGGCACCTTACTGACAGGGCTGCCCAGAAGCAGAGCCTGAAATGGGGATTTGTATTCAGTTGATTTGGAAGAGAGGGCAGGAGTTGTGCTCAGGAGAAGGATGGGGAAGAGGAGATTTGCTAAATTGAAGTGTGGTTTCAGGTTAACACTGCCTCGAATGTGTGACTTCACTCTGTGATATCCGGAAGCCTACCTTTTGTCCCCTCTGGCCACTGGCTGAGGCCTGGTCACGGAGGAGGGAGGCACCTCTGGGCGAGGATACTTCCTTAGTGAATGGAGCAGCAGAGAATTACTATCAGCCAACAGTCAAACCTGGCTTCACAGACCAGTAAAGTGTCTGGCCAGGGCCCCACCACTGTCTAGTACAAGGTGGTCCTGAAATGTACGATTCCCAGACAGAAAGGGAAGTGGATGTCTTTAAGGGGTGCCCTCTTCTCTGCTTAGCCCCTCAGTAAAGGAAATAGAATTAACTGTCCCTTAATGACAACTATGTGCTAAGTCACTCAATCATGTCTGACTCTTTGTGACACAATGGACTGTGGCCCACCAGGTTCCTCCGTCCATGGGATTCTCCAGGCAAGAATACTGGAGTGGGTTGCCCTGCCTTCATTCAGGGGATCTTCCCCACCCAGGGATCAAACCTTCATGCCTTGCATGTCTGGCATTGGCAGGTGGGTTCCTTACCACTAGTGCCACCTGAGAAGCCCTATTTCAGTGAAAAAAATCCCCCTCCCAACACACACATGCACACATATGCACATTCAGGTATCCTTATCTGGACTATTGAAAAGCAGAAGCGGCTATCTGAGCTGCCTTCTTGCTGCCTGGTTGGAAGTAAAAGCTTTTAGTGGACAGTCGCAGACAAGTTCTCCTGGGCTTGCTCCCCTGCGACCCCCCTGAGTCCAGGACATCAGTGAATCATGCTGGCAGTGCGTGTGCAAGCCTGGGAATGGCTTGACATGATAGCAGTATGATGAGCAAAATGGACTTCCTCCTTGAGAATTCCATTAGGGGAAGCGCCATGGCATTTAGAAGTTCCATATACTGGGGAAAGTGCACTGGTGGAGTGAGCTGCAGTCAGGAGAGGAGAGGAAACTGGCTGTCAGCTGCATGCTGGGCCAGGCAGCCAGCATACAGCTCCTCTGTCAGCAGGGGGAGAGCCCTGTCACCCTTTCATTAGCAGTAATTGAATGCCTACAGAGGCGGTAATTACAAACACCAGCCGGGCCTCCCAGGCTCATCTGTCTTTATCATCTCAGTAAGGGTATTGATCATTACCAGGGTCCTCCATTCCTTTGGAGAGAGATGGGGAAATTGGATTAATAAGGCCTGACATGTATTGTGTAACACACGCCTGCTGGGAAGACACAGTGGAAGTACTGAGAAGTGGTTTGGCTTCCTGGGGTATTCAGGCTGCTGACACTCTTGGGTGCTGCCTTTGTAGGGGCTTATGCTCAAGTTCTCCAGCACCCTAGCATCCTTGCTTTTGCAGGAGATAACACGACTCCACAGATACAAAGCAAACTCAGTAGCTCCCCTCCAAAGTCAACTTATGCTGGGACCATCAAAACAAAGTAAATAAAAGAAAGAAAACAACAATGGCTGGGGAACAAACTAATTATTCTGAAAACTGGTATGTAAAGGGAAAGAATCAAGCGTGTAGCTGGTTTGGTTGTATGAAACATGTCTGAGTAACCAAACAGTTGGTGAGGGAAGTTTCTCTTTATAGAAGCAATCCAGCTAATCAATAAAAAAGAAGTGGTTCTCAAATACCAGTGTGCATCAGACTTCCCTGGAGGGCTTGTTAACTGGACCACATCCTGGAATTTCCAGTTCAGAGGACTGGTATAGGGCTGGAGAGTTTTTTTTTTTTTTTTTTGCTTTAAATTTTTTTTTTTAATTTTAATTTTTACTTTATTTTGCTTTACAATACTGTATTGGTTTTGCCATACATTGACATGAATCAGCCATGGGTGTACATGAGTTCCCAATCCTGAACCCCTCTCCCACCTCCCACCCCGTATCATCTCTCTAGATCATCCATGTGCACCAGCCCCAAGCATCCTGTATCCTGTATCGGACATAGACTGGCAATTCGTTTCTTACCTGATAGTATACATGTTTCAATGCCATTCTCCCAAATCATCCCTCTCCGTCTCCCTCTCCCACAGAGTCTAAAAGTCCATTCTATACATTTGTGTCTCTTTTGCTGTCTCGCATAGAGGGTTATCATGACCATCTTTCTAAATTCCATATATATGTGTTAGTATACTGTATTGGTGTTTTTCTTTCTGGCTTACTTCACTCTGTATAATAGGCTCCTAAGAAATTTCCAGGTGATGCTGCTACTGCTGGTCCTGGGACCGCATTTTGAGAATCACTGGATCAGAGCATCACTGATTTGCAAACTTCATGAAGTAGCAGAGGCAGGCCGTGATCATCAGTGACTGAATATCACATAATAAGATCCAGCTAAACAGTATTCACCTCCCAATTGTTGTTGTTCAGTTGCTTAGTTGTGTCCGGCTCTTTGTGTCCCCATGGACTGCAGCACACCAGGCTTCCCTGTCCATTACCACCTCCTGGAGTTTTCTCAGACTCATGTCCATTGAGTGGTGATGCCATTTAACCATCTCATCCTCTATCACTGCCTTCTCCTCCCACCTTCAATATTTCCCAGCATCAGGGTCTTTTCCAGTGAGTCAGCTCTTTGTATCAGGTGGCCAAAATATTGGCGCTTCAGCGTTAGTCCTTCCATTGAATATTCAGGATTATTCCCTTCAGGATTGGTCGGTTGGATCTCCTTGCAGTCCAAGAGACTCTCAAGAGTCTTCCACAGCACCACAGTTCAAAAGCATCAATTCTTTGGTGCTTAGCTTTCTTTGTGGTCCAGCTCTCACATCCATACCTGACTACTGGAAAAGCCGTAGCTTTGACTAGATGGACCTTTGTTGGCAAAGTAATGTCTCTGCTTTTTAATATGCTGTCTAGGTTGGTCATAGCTTTTCCTCCAAGGAGTGTGTTTTAGTTTCATGGCTGCAGCTACCATCCATAGTGATTTTGGAGTCCAAGAAAATAAAGCCTGTCACTGTTACCATTGTTTCCCCATCTATTTGACATGAAGTGATTCCTCCCAATGGAAATAGGCAAAAACCACCTGTGAGTACTCTCAAAATATTGATCCTGAATCATTCAAGCCAGATCTAACTACCAGCTTATAAAAGATACAGAGGACAGAGACACAAAAAGTTTAACATCACCATGAGGATGCAAATAGCAAAACCCCTGCTATTGGAAACTCTTCAAGACAAGTCATTTGTCACCAAGAGGGAAAAAGGAGAAGAAGGGGAAATGTATGGATTCCAGGAGAATTAAGAGACCCATGATTCTGGTGGACTCGTTTGGATGCTCATCTGTTGCAACAAACTGTGGAAAAGAAAGCTGGGAGACAAGCAGAGAAACTTGCAAGCTGACCAGTTATTTGATGACATCAGAAATGATCACCACCCTCGCTCTCCACATGCCTGGATTCCTTCTCAACATGGAGTTCTCAGCTCAAATGTCATCTTTGAAAGAGATTTTCCCTGACTGTCTTTCCTGGGGAGCTCCTCTTCCTCTTAGCATCCTGTTAGTTTACTGCATGGGGCTGACCTCTCCTAATTGTTTGTCCTTTTTTGTCTACCTCTCCTTTTAGGAGGACGATTCCATGAGCCCCACGTTGCTCCTAGCTGTCATTCCCTACAGCACACATGGCTAGGAGTACACTGATAAATCTTAGGAAATTCTAGTGTTTCTGATTTCTTTCCCCATCTCTGCTTTTAATTTTTATCTGAAATTCACAGTGCCCTGTAAAGTGGGAAATAATATTTTCCCATTTTTGCTTGGCGATGTCCAGCATGATTGGTTTTCCCCAAGATCACAAATTGTTCTGAACCAGCAATGCTGGGAGAAAACCCAGTCTTTCTGATTCAAAACCTGGTAAACTTTCTGTTCCAACAAGTTTTCATTCAGAAGTGTCTGAACATCTAAAAATAGTCATTTTAATAGTTAAGTTTATACTTGATGAATTTGGTGGGAGAGAGGGAGCTCTGTTTAAGGATATGTTCTCTGTTCTTAGAGGTGAGGAGGGTATCAAGCACCTGAGATGTTGCTCATTTGGGTCAGAGCAGTAGTATCGTGGGTGGCAAGTTAGTATCTTCGAAGTGTATCTGACTGTGGTTTGTTCTCCTAGCTGGAGCTGACCTTATCAGTTCCCTCACTCTCCTGGGGAGTGGATTTGGCAGCTCATTTCTGTCAGCATGTTAACATATTTAGGATTCCCCGTCTGTGTGTATTTTTCTACCTTTGTCTTTTTATTGTTTTCTTTCTCCATCTCTTTTTCCTGTAAATGTCTCTGCCTCCATCACTGTCTTTCTGTCTCTTCTTCTCTTTCCCCATCTCTGTTCCTTTACTTTGGTCTCTCTTTCTGTCTCTGTCACTGTCTATCTCAAGTTCCATCTCTCTACTCTTAACCTGACGCCTCTTCCCACCTCCTACCACATTGCTTTCTGCTCCCCTTCATGAAAAACCTCACTAAATAAAAGACTTGGCCCCAAGTGTTTGCTTTCCATTTCACCTCCTGTTCTTTCCTCCGCCCTCTCTGATTTGGTTTATCTGACTTCTATTCTGCTCTAATTGTCTTTCTGGACATTTTCCGTATTTCCGGATCTGATGGAAATGTTATGTTACCTGTCCTCAGAAGCACTGGGCACTGCCTGTTCCTTCCTCGTTGAATGACGCTCTTGCTGTGTTAGTCAGGGTCACTTAACTGCCACAAGAAGCAATCACAAAATCTCAGTGGCTTAACACAGTCAAATTTTATTTCTTGCTCATTACAGTATCATTGTTACAATAAAGGGGCAATGAGCAGGGAGAATCATGTGGGAGAGTTTCACAGGCCCGGCTTAGAGTAACACGCATGTTATCACTTCCACCCACTTTCCATTTGCTGTCTGCTCTTCCCTTGGTCTCTCTTGGAAGTGAAAGGGTGCTAAGAAATGTCATCCCTGGCTGGCGACCTACTTCCTTGAAATAACTCTACTCTTTAGAGGGTTGAGTATGAGTGTATGGAGGGCAACTGACCCATCTTGCCCATAGGTGGAGAGACAGGCAGGTAGCAGGTCATGTATGTGTAGCCCAAGTCTGCAAAGCAGTGCTCAGCATGCTCTCTGCCCAAATGTTCTTTCGTCAGTGGAGGTCAGTTTTCCCAGGTCACCATCCTTTTTCCCTAGTGTGAGTCTTAGCTTCTTATGAAGACCTACCCCACAGATAAAGATTTTATGGGCCCCCCCAGGTCACTTTTGTACCTAGATTTTCTCTAGAAAATGAACTGTTTTACCCAAGATACCCTCTCATAGATCCCAGTGAAAGCTAAATAGTCCTGATACAGAGGAACTGGGTTTCTTCGTGGGAGGCACAAACTTAACAATTTAATATTTAATGTGTTCCTTGTGGTCTTTGGGCCCTAGTCTATTCTCTGGGGTCATTCAGCTCATAGAAGCAGCAGCATTACTCAGGCCCACACCACAATTTTGCAATGCTTTCTATATCACATTAGGGAAAAAAAAAGCATATATTAAGGGTCCAGCATGTGTATACTGTTACTGCCTTTATTCCACACGGATGCTTAAGGCTCTTTATTTTAATATGCCCACAAAAAGCGCAACAGCTCTCAACATGCTCCTCTTTTATCTAGAGAGAGTTTTATTATACTGTAAGTCTCCTAATGGCGTCCCCATTTTATCACAGAGGCTGGCCCAGAGTCAAAAACATTCTGGGGTTTCCATGGGGAATTAAGCACAGGACACTCTAGGCAGGCTGTCCATTTGCACAAAGAGCCCTCCAGCGGAGGTGGCAGGGTAGAGAGCATCAAACTCTGCTTCACTGTGACCCCTCAGCCCTCAGAGAGCTCTCTACAGGCCGTCCAAGTCTCCTTTCTTACGAACATACTTTATTCTTTAAGATTGAATTGATAGGGAATGCCAGCAACCTAAGGTCTGTGTCTGTTCCTGATGACTGACATGCCTGGAGCATCCACTGCCTCTTAGAATTGCTGACAAGGTATTATCCCAAGTCATTTATAACCATTTCACTGTAATACCTGAGAAATTGTAGACACAAAGTATAGGTAGCTGAGTTTGGAGTTTATCTCTGGTCGTGATCACTGACGCAGAATAATTCATTTGAACAAATACTCATTGGACACTTAATATTCTGTGCCCAGTAGTAGGCAATTAGGGATATGAAACGATAAAATTACAATGGATGCTCTGATCCCCCGTCAGGACTTGAGGGCTTACCTGCCAGCTGTTATGAGTGCTCTTGGTTGACAGCTGTCAATTGTCCACCCCCTCCAGGAGCTGACTCAGCTAGAAAGGGCTGCCTCACTCAAGGCCACTTCCCCTTCCTGTGGTAGCCCGTATGTAGTGACTGGTCTGAAGGTTCCACGTTGATGGGCCGTCTCAGCTTCAGAGCTTCCTGCAGGGTTGGCTGAAGCCCTGCTGAGACTTCATTGCAATCCAGCTGTTCCCTTTGCCCAGTTCCACTTTCTCCCCCTTGCTTCTTCAGGGGATGTTCTGAAGAGCCCTTATCAGTCATCTTCCTACATGCTGATGTCTATGTCAGGGTTTGCTTCCTGGGGAACCCGAACTGAAATAATGGGATGCTGATGTACCTTCTGTTTTGAGGAGCTCGCAGTCGAGCCATAGAAATAGATGTGCAAGTAACAGTGATTCGTTGTGTAAGTGGTGTGCTCCAATTGGCATGGGAGCCATTGCTATGAGACCTTGAGAAAGAAGAGACAGAAAATGTTTCCCCTCTTACCCTTCCTTTTCATCAAAAGAAGCAAGCCAGGGCCCTGCCCTAAATAGGAGCAAGGGTGCAGGGTCATTATCAGTTGGCGTGGTCAGGATGTGGTAGGATGTCCGAGGGCTATTTATTCTTTCTTCTCTTTCATGGCTTCTTCCTCTTTACACTTGATTAACACCTGGATTTTCATTTCAAGTGGGATGGCGCTTTCCACAGAGCCAAGGTAGACATTACACTGCATTGGGTCTAAAAGGCCAACTCCCAAGTAATGGGCTTTGGAAGATCAATAACCCAAGTTATTCCCAGACTTGCTAAAGCAGGTTTAACATATATAATGTGAAAAAAAAAAAAAAAAAAGAAGAGAGACTCATTGAAAGAGAAGATAGATTGCATCATTCAACCTTTAATTAACATGATGGCTTGGACTTCAGAAAATCAATGGGGCTTTCTCACTTGTAGGAAAGAATACGTTTAATATTTTACGTGTATACATTAATCTTCTCGTTCTCTTTCAGCATGCAGTTTCTTTGGTGGGTGCTTGCAATTGGACATATATTCCTCTTTAAAGTTGAAATATGAATTTTTTAAACTAGAAAATTAATAACTATATTTGGAATAAGATTTTAAAAGACCTTAAAAGTTAAAAAAACTTGGCAGGAAATAGTATTTTTGTTTAAAAAACCGTGTTTATGTGAAGGGGTGTAAAGGGGCATGGAAACATTTTTATGTGGATATAATTAAGGTTTACATTTGTTCTTTTGGAAGACTTGAATTTCCCTTTTGAGTTGTTTATTTCAACAGGAGTTCACTGGGCAGTGAAGTATTGTACTAGGTGCTTTGAAAAGACCCCCCCCAAAGTATTCATCTGTGCTTGTAATTTAATTGAAGCTTTGTAATGCTCAGTTAGCTGTAACTGTATTATCTTGTTCATTGTTAACGTATACAGACAATTCTGTTAGCATCACAAGTTACTTGTAAACAACATTTGTTAAAGTTGCCAGCAACAGGGACACCTTGCAATTTTCCTTTTCTCCCGGTATGCTTTTCAGGGTTCGATAGTTATCTTAAGGGTCTGCATATCATCACTGATTAATTTTCCCTTTGTTCCTCCTTCTGCCTAACTTGATAATTCCAAAGCTTAGTATGCATTAAAAAAATTCTAATCAGAATTGAATAAGTCACGCTTAGTTTTAGGAAATACAAACTCTTCTGGCTTTACCTGGCAGAACTTTGGGGAAGCAGGTTTTAATAGCCTCACTGGAGGGTGCAGAGGATCAGATTCAGTGTTGGGCCAGGAGGTTTAACCGCGAGGACCACAGTGGCAGAAACACAAGTAAATGGAAGGGCGGGAGAGGATGCCAGCAAGAGTTCATTGATTTAGCGAGGGGCAGGGATTTCTCATAGCATTTTGCATAGGAGAGCATAGGAACAGTAATGGTGTGTGTATGCACATGTCTGCATCCTTAGTTGTGCCCGACTCTTTTGCAACCCCATGGACTGTAGCCTGCCAGGCTCCTCTGCCCATGGAATTCTCCAGACAAGAATTTTGGAGTGGGTTGCCATTCCTTACTCCAGGGACTCTTCCCCACCCAGGGATTGAACCCACGTCTACTGCATTGGCAGACTGGTTCTTTAACTACTGAGCTACCTGGGAAGTAATGAAAGGGAACAGTACTAATGCATATTTTTTCTGGTATTTAAGAAATGCAGGTAAAAACATTTTTGTAAAATTATGCTTTGGTTGGTAAACAGTTTTGAAAACCTTCTTATTACTCTGAGGTAGCCACATGGATTATGGGTTTGATATGGTTACAATAGTTGACTATAAATTTTTATCCTTGAGGATTTTTATGTCTGCTCCTTAATATTATTCTTATTGTTTTAAATAGACGGTTCATGTTTATGTGAATTTTCATATCACACAGGGTAACTTGAACATGGGGCTTCTCAGAGGGCTCAATGGTAAAAAAGAACCCCTTGGCAAGAAGAAGACACGGGTTTGATCCCTGCATCAGGAAGATCCCCTGGAGAAGGAAATGGGAACCCATTCCAGTATCCTTACCTGGGAAATCCCATGGACAGAGGAGCCTGGCAGGCTACAGTCCATGGAGTTGCAAAAGAGCTGGACATGACTTAGGGACTAAATAACAACAACAAAATCTGAACACATGGCATCTGAGGCAATGGAATTGGAGGAAATCAGCTATAAAAGCAACATCTTTGGGGAAGTTTCTCCTCCCTGAATTCTGTGTGATGTCATCTCATTCATTTCAAACTCAGCTATATTATTTTCAGCTCTATATTCCAGACATTATGGTAGATGCTGGGGGAAAATGATGAAGACAACTGTGAGTATTCACAGCACCTACCTGTTCAGTGGAGGGGCTAATAAAACTTACATTTACATAGTTGTTAGAACAGAACAGCTTGCTGCCATAGACCAGGCCTGCATCTGTTACAGTAAGTAAGATAGACATGGTTTCTGCCTTCATGAATCTTATAGTTTGGTGAGAGAGACAGACCACTGACCAGGTGATCACCACTAAATGTGTTATGTGCTGCCAAAGAATACGTGTCGGTGTGACAATAGCACACAAGAGGGCAATAAGCTTTTAAGGTCCTGGGTCGATCAAGGCTTCCTAGAAGAATGGACATATATGGTGAGACCAGAGTAATGAGTAAAATTAATTCAGGAAAAGAGGGATGGACAGGCTGTAGTTGTGTGTTAAATGGAGGACATGATATTTACTAAGCTCCCGACCAGTGCTGGCCGTAAGGAAAGGTAGCTCTTATGGACTGACTTCGTCTGGTCTGCTCCTGTGGCAGGGACTGCGAGTCCTTCAGTGTATGGTTCTTCCTCCTTCTCTGTTGTTATAATAGAACCCTAAAGTGTTAGCTCAGCATATGGCCATTTGGAATAAAGGCGACATTTCCCATCCTCTATTATAGACAGAAATGATCATGTCACTTGGTATTAGCCAATGTAATGTACTGTGTGCTGTGACTTCAACTTCTAGAATAACTCCATGGAGTTTATGTGCTTCTCCTTCACCTCACTTTTTTCCCTCCTATGTTGATTGGAGCTGGAAGAACCGTTTTGGCCATACGTGTATTTATTAAGGATGACTGAGTTACAAGAGGGAAGGAATCTTGCTTCTTGATGCTGTAGTAACAGAACAGCCATATCCATCTTGAACTTCCTACCTTTCCATTGGAGAGGGAAAAAGAATACTTGTACCTTGTTAAGGTCCTTGTTGTTTTGGGTGTTCTATCATAGCCCAAAATAACCATAACAAATTCACCTTTTGTAGGTATGTCCACCTCCAATTGACTTCTGAAAAAGCAATAATTAAATTTAATTACAGTTAAAATATTTTGACCCTTATTTATAAGCTGGTTTGGTTCATTTCATAATGTTACCAAGTCAAAGCTTATCCTCTTTATTGCCTACAGGCAAATAGAGACACGAGTTACTGGGGTAAGGAATAGCAACTTTATTTGGAAAGCCAGTAGGCCATGAAGATGGTGGACTAGCGTCCCAAAGAACCATCTTCCCTGTTAGAATCCAAGCTTTTATACTAAAGGCAAGGGTGTGTGTTTGGTTGTTGCACTCTTGGCGCTAGAATCCCTTGTTCTTGCAGCTGTCCGTGTAGGTCTGATCACAATGTTCTTGTAAACCTCTAACAAGGCAAATGTTACTCTCTGCTCTGCAACTTTAAAATCTCTGTATGAATGGAAAAGTGTTATACTTGAAATGCCAGAGCCTTGAGAATGGGCTATCCTGTGTATTTCGGACTATAGACAACGTTCTTTTACAGAGGTGCGGAGCCTGCAAGAGAGCAACAGGGGCTAGAACTAATGGAGTAGATCCAATGTGGAGTCAGGTTTCTTCTTCTGTGTCACAGTGATGCACAAAGATGTCTTTCTAGGTGAAGCTTTGAGCGTTGTGAGCAGAGATACACTTTCAGGGCCTTTTCTCTTAGAATAAATTAGATTTTGTTTCAGGTCCTCCCCCAGTTGAACATACATATCCAGTGCATTTTGATCTCCATTGTCTTATATGCTCACATTCTGATTATAGTCTGTAGTTCACTCACATTTCCTTGGTCTTTATCAAATGCCCAGTTTCTGATTCATGATCCCATCCAAGATCGCCATATCACCTTTAGTACTCTTGTTCTTTTTGCTCCTGTTGGCTGTGACGGTTTTTCAGACTTTTCTTGTCTTTGATGACCTTGACAATTTGGAGGCATGTTGGTCAATAATTTTGAAGAATGTCCCTCAGTTGGGATTTTTCTGATATTTTTCTCATGATTAGATTGAGGTTTGGGGATTTGGGGAGTTAGACCACAAAGGTAAAATGCCATTTTCATCACATCACGTCCAGTATAAGTACTGTCAACATTTATTACTGTTGATGTTGACCTTGCTCATGGCTGAGGTAGTGTCTGTCTGGTTTCAGCCCTGCAAAGGTACTCCTGTTTTCCCCATTTACATCCTGTCCTCTCTTGAAGGAAGTCGCTGTGAGCACATGAAGGTGTGGTCAGTGAAACCTCACCCCTTTGAGTGTAGAGTGTTTATGTCAGTTATTCAGAATTCTCTACAGAGATGTGCCTCTTCTCCCCTGTGTGCTATTTATGTGTGTTTTCAGCCATTGATTTCTGTCAGTATGGACTCATGGATATTTATTTGATACTTTGAGTTCTAACCATTAGTACTCAATTTTATTGTTCACACAGTTTCATCAGGAGCTCTTTCAGTTGATTCCTGGATTCTTTTTTTCTTTCCATCATCAATGTAGCTGCTTTTTTTTTCTTTAATATTTCCTTACGTTGATTATTATTTTTTTTTGCTTAAGGTGTTGCTACAGGCTCAACTTTCATTTCTGCCCCAGTCCTAAAATTAGCCATTTCTCCAATGAGCCATGGCTCCTTTCCTAGGAAAATGGTGAAAGAAACCATGATCTGGATGCTAGGTGTGCTCTTACTTCTGAGTGTTGTCCCTCTCAGCTCACAGAGCAAGGATTTATTTGTGTTTATGCCAACCTGTGTATATACATGTATCTGTTAATACTTCTCTTTGTAAAGCTATCTTTATTAATATCGACTCATACTGATGCCTCCAACACTAATCCATTACTACATGGATCATTCTGGCCTTCTCCCCACATTTATCTGCAAACTCCTACTCCAAGAGTGAGACACCTGCTCTCACCACCTGCCATTCTTTCACTTAATTGTTTAATTCCACTGTACATGCATAGCAGTATCAGAACTGCTAACCTGCACTTGGGGGAGGGAAGTTTATCAGTGTAGGTACAGGGCTTTTATGCAATTTGCTTTGCCTTAATCTTAGACTCCACTCATTTTCAAAGTTAGATTAGCACCTTTCTCCTCTACCCTAGGTTGTTTCATACGCAGTGATTTGTTTTTTAATCATGCACTTTAAGGTTACTCTTTGGGCTCTCTCATTTCTTGGTTCTAAAGAATGCATAGTGTCATGTGCCCACCATTATAGTATTTTACACAATAGTTTCACTATCTTAAAAGACCGCTGTGCTTTACCTGTTCACCCCTTCTTCATACCTTCTGGACCCCTGAAAACCAACAGATCCTTTTTACAGTTATTTTGGTTTTATCTTTTCCAAAATGTCATGTCATTCTAATCATAGAGTATGGAGCATTTTCACAGTGGCTACTTTTAATTGAAAGTATGTATGTATTTAATGCTCATCTATATCTTTCTGTGGTATGAGAGTTTCTTTTTTTTTTTTACTGTTGACTGCTATTCTGTTCTATGGATAAGCCACAGTTTATCAATTTTCCTATTGAAGGGCCTGATGACCGCTTTCTTTTATTGGTGATTGTGCCTAAAAATGCGATGAATATTCACTGCATAAAGTTTTCCACTCAGTTGGGTAAGTACCTAGGGGCACAGTTGCTGGATCATATGGTTAGAGTATGTTTGGTTTTGTAAGAAATTGCTAAACAATCTTCCAAAGTACTATATCATTTTGCCACTAGGAATGAATGAGAGTTCCGGTTGCTCTACATCCTTGCCAGTCAGTACTGCCAGGTTTAAAAAAGAAAGCTAGTTTCATTGGTGTATACGGGCAACTCATTGTTCAATTCACAATTTCCTAATGACAGATGACATTAATCATATTTTCATAGGCTCACTTGCCACCTATATATCTTCTTTGGTGAGTTGTGTATGAAGATTTTTCCACTGCCTGATCAACTTTTCAGAATCTGTAAATCTCCCTTTGGTTGTTATTGTGGCCCTGGTCTGTTTTTATTATTGACCAAACCACACAATTCTTAGAGATATTCAAGAGTATTAAACACTTAATTGGAATGAGTGAGTAGAAGGAACCTGTTTGTAATCTGATGATCTAAAAGGAAGAATAGATGCTGACCCAGCAGTACAAAAGGACATGAATTTGGTAGGTAAGACAGATTTCCTGATCATCCCAACATCTTCTTTCCTCCGTCTCTATAATTTTTATATTCCATGGCTTTTGTGTTCTGATCTGTCAGTTTGGAATTACTTGGACATTTATTAAGAAGGTTAGGAGAACCATTCTGTGTATGTAATCCTGACTCAAGACTTGAACAGTCCTAGGATTTGAACCATCTCCTGGGAAAAGATGTCTAGCATTGAAAAAATCATTTTGAATGCCCCACGTACAGCTATACCTCAGAAATAGTAATGGTTCAGTTCCAGACCACCACAATAAACTGAATATCACAATCAAGTAGTCACATGATGTCTTTCATTTCCCTGTGCATATCAAAGTTGTATTTAGTCTGTTAAGTGTACAATAGCATTGTGTCTAAAAATGTATATATGTTAATTAAAAACACTCATCTAAGCCTGTAGTGTGCTCAGTCACTTAGTCATGTCTGATTTTTTCCCAGCCCATGTACTATAGCCTGTGAGGCTCCTCTGTCCATGGAATTTTCCAGGCAAGAACTTGAGTGGGTTGCCATTTTCTCCTCCAGGGGGTCTTCTGATCCAGGAGTTGAACCTGCATCTCTTGGGTCTCCTGTACTGGCAGGATAATTCTTTACCACTAGTGCCACCAGGAAGCCCAGGAGCCTTCAGTGAGCTGTAATCTTTTTTGATAGTGGAAGGTTTTGCCTCAATGTTGTTGGTCACAGACTGAGCAGGGTGGTAGGTACTGAAGGTTGGTGGCAGTTTCTTAAAATAAGACAACTATGAAGTTTGCATCAATTAACTTTTTTTTTTCATGAATGATTTCTCTGTAACATGCTGTGCTGATTGATAACATTTTACCCACAGGAAAACTTAAAAAATTTTCAAAATTGATGTCGGTGTTCTCGAAGCCTGTTGATGCTTCTTTGCTGTTATATGAATTATCTTTACATCATCTTCACCTGTAGTAACTTGGGTCTCAAAAAATACTTTCTTTGCTCATCCATAGGAAGCAACTCTCACATGTTAAAGTATTATAATGAAATTGCAGCGATTCAGTCACATCTTTGGCTCCACTTCTAATTCTAGTTCTCCCGCTGTTTCCATCGCATCTATAGGTACTTCCTCCGCTGAAATCTTCAGCCCCCTCCTAAAGTCACCCATGAGGGTTGGTATCAACTTCTTTTAAAATTCTATTAATGTTGATTTTTTAAATCATTTCCTGTGAATCACAAATGTTCTTAATGTCATCTAGAATGGTGAATCCTTTCCAGATTGAGCTTCAATTTACTTTGCCTAGAGCCATCAGAGGCATCTCTGTTGCAGCTATAGCCTTGCAACATGCATTTCTTTAATAATAAGATTTGAAACTTAAAATTACTCCTTGATTCATGGGCTACAAAATGAACCTTGTGTTAGCAGGTGTGAAAACAACATTAATTTCATTGTATAGCTCCATCAAAGCTCTTGGGTGACCAGGTGCACTGTCAATAAGCAGTAATATTTGGAAAGGGATGTTTTCTTCTGAGCAGTAGGTCTCAATAGTTGATTTAAAATACTCAGTAAACCATGTTGTAAACGGATGTGCTATCCTCTAGGCTTTGTTGCTCCATTTATAGTGCACAGGAGAGTAGATTTAATATAATTCTTAAGGGCCCTAGGATTTTCAGAATGGTTAGTGAACACCAACTTCAAGTCATCAGCTGCATTAGCCCCTAATAAGAGCGTCAGCCTCTCCTTTGAAGCTTTGAAACCAGGCATTGGCTTTTCCTCTCTAGCTGTGAAAGTCCCAGATGGCATCTTCTTCCACTATAAGACTGTTTCATCCACATTGAAAATATATTGTTTAGTGTAGCCACCTTCAGTGATTATCTTAGTTTCACATTCTGGATAATTTGCCGCAGCTTCTACATCAGCACTTTCTGTTTCATCTTGCACTTTTATGTTGTTATTATTTTTTTAATTAATTAATTTAATTTTATTTTTTTAGCTTCTCTTTTTTAAAAAAATATAAATTTATTCATTTTAATTGGAGGTTAATTACTTTACAATATTGTATTGGTTTTGCCATATATCAACATGAATCTGCCACGGGTATACACGTGTTCCCTATCCTGAACCCCCCTCCCTCCTCCCTCCCCGTACCATCCCTCTGGGTCGTCTCAGTGCACCAGCCCCAAGCATCCAGTATCATGCATCAAACCTGGACTGGCGATTCATTTCGTATATGACATTATACATGTTTCAATGGATTAACAACAATCTCTTTAACAAGTGGTGCTGGGAAAACTGGGCTTTTTTCCTTGAAGTCCATGAAACAACCTCTTCTAGCTCCAGTCTTGTCTCCTGCAGCTCCCTTACCTCTTTCTGTCTTCACAGAATTGAAGGGAGTTAGCGCCTTTGCTCTGGATTGGGTTTTGACTTTAGGGAACATTGTAGTTGGTTTGATCCTCCATCCAGACTGCTGAAACTTTCCCCATATCAGCAATAAGAGTGTTTTCCTTTTTTTTATCATTCTGGTATTCCCTGGAATAGTACTTTTAATTTCCTTCAAGAACTTCTGATTTGCATTCACCTCTTGACTAACTTTTTGGCACAAGAGGCCTAACTTTTGGCACCTGTTGGCTTTTGACATGCCTTCTGCAATAAACTCAATCATTTCTAACTTTTGACTTAAAGAGAGAAACGTGTGGCCCCTCCTTTTACGTGAGCATTTAGGGGCCATCGTAGGGTTATTAAGTGGTCTAATTTCAACATAGCTGTGTTTCATGGAATAGGGAGGCCTGAGGGGAGTGGGAGAGACCAGGGGATGGATGGTCCGTGGATGAGTCAGAACAAAAACAGCATTTATCCATTCAGTTTACTGTCTTACGCAGCTATAGTTCATGGTGTCCCAAAATAATTGTAATAACATCACAGATCACCAGAACAAATATGGAAATAATGAAAAAGTTTAAAATATTGTGAGAATTACCACAGTGTGACACAGAGACATCAAAATGAGAAAAACGTCCATAGACGTGCTGGGTGCAGGGTTTCCACAGATCTTCAATTTGGAAAAAATGCAATAAAACGAGACATGCCTCTACATCCTTCCTTTGCATCTGTAGAGACTGTATTGTTTGGCACATTCTCACTTGGTCCTAATTTGATGGATGGACTTGCTACAAAGCTGGCAGGATTGCTCAGACTCCCTGGCAGTGATGAGGCAGTGGCTCTGTGTCAAGAACGCAGGCTGGTGGCAAAAGAAGCACTTGGCATGCGGCTTCACTGAGACTTGTAAACGATAATTAAATGGACTTATGCACCCTCGTTCTGCTGTTTCATTTCCTTCTTTCAAGACACAAGAAGGAGTTTGAGTTCTGGATAATAAACAACAAGAATCACAGCACTCTGCATTTAAACCAAATGAGCTCAATTAGGGTGTACAATTCTTGGAATTACAGTTTTACTGTTTTGTATGTTTTCACAATAGCCGGAGAAAACAAGGATGCAGAGGCTTCTTGGTATACTGAGAGCCGGGAGTTCTTCAGAAGCTTTGTGGGACCTCTAGATGTCAGATTGTTCGGTCCCTGCTCAGCCTGGATCTTGAGCAGTACTCTCATGACTTTTACCATTAGCCCCATGAGTAATGAGTAAGCGGAGGTGGTTGCTATTAACTTAGATTCAGATTCAATATGTGCTGATGGTAGGACTTCAGATGGGCTGAGGCTCCAGTTTTGTGCCAAGAGTCAAGCAGAAGAGCTGGTGGTGTGACTTGTGTTTTCATAAAGCTTGCACTGGTTCCAGTTGGCAACCAGGAGACACCTAAGAGCACATCCAGAATGTAGTTGTATATAATACATATCTCAGAGTTGTTTGTGAATCAGTTGTTCATAAATTGATTCTCTTTCCTATTGACAAGATTTCAGAGATGTGTTCCCTCAGGAAAACAGTGGCTCCTAGAGCAATAAAAATGATGCCCAAGGATATAAACAGTTTTAACAGCAGTATTTAAAGGGAACATATTGAATAATATATCTTTGTGCCTTGCATTAAATTGAATTTGTGTTAAGGCTGCAATTTTATAAGTTGGAAAAATTCTGGTTTTTTTGGGCTATGGATATATTAATGTTTTCCTTTTTTTAATGCAAATACAGGGCTTGTACCTCTTAATAATACATGTAGATGGTCATTATATCGCATTTATGGACCCTATATTTCTACTGTTTAGGGCTTATGATGGAGAAAGAAGAAAGAAACCACTATCTGGTCCCTAGGCTTTTTGACCCAGGAGTTTTCAGCCCTTCCCTACAGATAGGTGTTTCCTCTACCTGACCCCCAGTTACACTGGTTCCTTGTCTGAGCCCTGGCGGTGACAAGGTTGGTTGTCCCTCTCCCAGCAGCTTAAGGCTTACTTTGTAGGGAAGACAGTCTGGGACAGTGGGAAGGGCTTTGTTCCTTTCTCCCAGTGGCCACTGCTTACCCGCTGCACTGGGGTTCTGTACCAGGAGGGAGTATCTCTGGGATTCTTTTTATCCCCAGTATTTCATATGAGCCTCTAGTGGAAGCCTGAGAGAAACAGCTTGTGAGTGAGTGTGGATTCCACGGTGTCCAGGACCCCTAGGTGTCACAGACTGATGCTCTAGCCTATGATTACCCTTTAATAAGTTAACTAAAACTTTTAGCTGATTTATTTTTCCCTGCACGTATTAGTGGCTACCTCTTCTGTTCATGCTCGGCCACAGGTCAGAGAGTTTACAAGTTCCATTTCCCTTGGGAGGGATCAGTCACTCTGCTCACTTAATGGCCTGCATCTCACCTTTGAACAAGCAGACAGAAATATGAAGGCACATACATCTTGGTTTTTTATTTTTGTGTTCAGTTCTTTGTACTGAGTCTAATTGTATTATCAAAGGTGATGTTTCCTTGTGGTATTATGATTGGCCTGAAGTATCTTGCACGCTCGTTACTTCTTGACCAGTTTTGTAATAGATTGGGCTTCATGAAACAAAGTCCTCCTGCCCTGTATGGACTCCCCCACAAAGCAGAAAGGAAATACTCTTGGGCTGGGCAGGCTATAGTGTGGTGTCCTCTCTGGGAGAGAAACAAAGTGCAAATTCAGACCTAATGTGTCTGCTTTCTCTCAGACCTGCTAAATGCAAGATAGACATGCTTTCTTCTACCATAGGCTTGTATGTTGCCGCAAAGTCAGCTTGTGGATACTTAAAATGACGTGAGGACTTGTATGTATGACTTAAGTAGTTTTATATGTAGACGCATAGGTATAGGAAGAACATTATATAAATGTGATAACTTGTCTCTATGAGAGGATGTAGATGGGGAATAGAATGAATAAGGATCAGAATATGATTGCTGCTGCTGCTGCTGCTGCTAAGTCGCTTCAGTCGTGTCCGACTCTGTGTGATCCCAGAGACGGCAGCCCACCAGGCTCCCCCATCCCTGGGATTCTCCAGGCAAGAACACTGGAGTGGGTTGCCATTTCCTTCTCCAATGCATGAAAGTGAAAAATGAAAGTGAAGTCGCTCAGTCGTGTCCGACTCTTAGCGACCCCATGGACTGCAGCCTACCAGGCTCATCCGTCCATGGGATTTTCCAGGCAAGAGTACTGGAGTGAGGTGCCATTGCCTTCTCCGAGAATACGATTATGCAGGTTATAATCAATCCATAGCTACCACCCACCAGTTATACAGATTATAATTTTTTACTAATGTTTAAAAAATATTTATTTTTGGCCGTGTTGGGTCTTTGCTGTGGTGCTCAGGATTCTCACTGTGGTGGCTGCTCTTGCTGCAGAGCGTGGGCTCTGGATGCATGGGCTTCAGTGGTTTCAGAGCACAGGTTAGTTGCTCCACAGCATGTGCGGTCTTCCCAGGCCAGGGACTGAACCTGTGTCCCCTTCATTGGCAGGTGGATTATTAACCACTGCACCACCAGGGAGCTCCCAGCCATGGATGTTTACCTTTTCAACCTCCTTTCCTCTGTTCCTATTCACCTTGACCTCTGAAATTCACCCAGTGGTAACCCATTGGGTCACCCACTACCTGCGCTCTCAAAATTAAGGCTCAAGTGTAAATATGTGTGTTGGAAAGATCATGGAATGTAGGCTCAGTGGGCTTATGGATCTGAGTTCTGGACTCTACCACTTTATAGCTTGTAGCCAAGGTCAGCTTCTTTCACTTTTCTGAGCTTATGTTTCCTCATCAGGAAAAAAAAAATCCCAACTCTGCAAGAGAAATGAATCAAATGATGGATGTGATAAAAAAAAAAAAAAAGTGTTCTTTAAAGTTCTGTGAAAAGGATTGTTTCCACATGGCATTCCATTCTGTGCTCCTGGAATAGGTGGGTGGGGGTAATAGACACATTCAATTTTGAGAACAAATTTCCTCTTAGTTCCAACAATAAGTATATAAATTTAAGCAATAGCTTAGTTTTTTCATGTGTCTTGAGATATTTTCCTAAGTTTATTTTCTTTTTCCATAAGCTGAGAAATGGTGAATTAGAAAGGATCACGGACTTAAAACAGCAGTCAGTGGAAGACACGTGAACTTAATATGGAAATAACAGAGGTGTAGCAAAAGCCAGAATATTGGAAAGTGAGAGAATTAAAGCCTGAGAAAAAAAACAGTATTTGTATATTTTCAGAATTGCTGCTCTCAGATTTACCTTCTGGCTGAATGGTTTTACGGTGTGAAGATAAATTTTCTCTGCTGTTTTAAAGTAACATTCTGGCTTTAATCTTCAACCCAGCTCCATTCTGGTTGAAATGAAATTTTCAGGCATGCAAACAAAAAGTCAGAACTGTGGCCACAAGTCAAAATACTGCACTCGAGATGACAAGGATGTGATAAACCTTTTGACACAGCTTGTGTTGACTGTTCTCATTCGTCATAATTTTCATGGTTTTCTGTTGATATTTCTGTGCTTCTGTCTGCTCTTCCTTTTGATCAGAGATGGGTGTGTGTCCGCGACGGTGCATACAAAACATGCATACGTGTCTACACTGGGAGACAAAATTGACATCAGTCAAACTTCGGAATTCTTTGACCTTTCAGTTCAGTCCCAAAAGAAGTGTATTCATGCCTCAATATGTCATCTCTTAAGCTTACCTGTCTATCCCCCAGAAAATACAGATAAGGTTAGAAAAGACCTCATCTTTTCAGTGTAACAGTAGAAGACCCAGAAAATTGTGTGTGTGTGTGTGTGTACGCACGCACTCAGTTGTGTCTTATTCTTTGTAACCCCATGCACTGTAGCCTGCCAGGCTTCTCTGTCCATGGAATTTTCCAGGCAAGAATACTGGGGTGAGTTGCAATTTCCTTTTCCTTGTTTTATGTATAACGAGTGCTAATTAAATTGTGTGACCATATAATTTATTATTCAAACTGAACACCTTTACCCATTGTGAATCTCAGAAAAACAGAATTAGGTGAAGACTTTAGAGGAAAAATCAGAGTGTAGAGTTACCCCTCAAAAAGCATTTGTTGACTTGAACTAGTTTAAAGGATAGATGTTTTCTGGAATGGTTTCATGATTAAAAGGGAACCATTTTCTCTGGGTGAGCGTAGACAGTCATCCTGAAGATCTGTTTTAGTTAAGCTCTTTTCAAATGATCTCAATTGAACTCCAGGCTTATCTCATACAATCTTCTTCACAATATTTTGATCTCCATTACCCAGCTTAAGCATCAAAGGGAGTTTATTAGTTGAGGTACCAGGGGGTCCAAGGGCATAATTAGTTTCATGTATAGTTGGAACCAGGGGTTCATTTAATGTCAATAATTCTCTCTGCTACTCCCCATCTTCCTGTCTGTCTCTCCTTCTCATGTGTTAACTTGTCTTTATCTTTGTATGTGGCCTAATTCTCACATGTCACACAGTCTCTTCTCCTGTGATAGCAAGATGACTGTCCTGTGGTATCAAGCCTAAGTTCTAACAGCTTTTAAATATCCATGAAGAGAAAGAGTCTCTCCTGATAACTTTTCCTCCCTCTCAAACATACAACCTGCCCTCCCACACCAAAAAAAAAAGAAAAAATCTGTGCTTGATTGAAATAATGTAAATCAAGATTTTTCTTCAATTAAAAAATAATTTTGCAGTTTTTCAAGATTATTTTCCACTTGCAATTATCATAAAATATTGTCATTATTTCCTGTGTTATACAATCCATCCTTGAGCCCATATTATACCCAGTAGTTTGTACCTTCTACTCCCCTACCCCAACTGATAACTACTAGTTTATTCTCTGGGCTTTCGTGGTGGCTCAGATGGTGAAGAATCTTCTGCAATGCAGGAGACCTGGGTTCAATCCTTGGAGATCGAATCCCTGGAGAAGGGAATGGCAACTGACTCCAGTATTCTTGCCTAGAGAATCCCATGGACAGAGGAGCCTGTCAGGGTACGGTCCATGGGGTTGCAGAGAGTCGGACAAGACTGAGTGACTGAACAACAGTTTGTTCTCTGCGTCTGTGAGTCTGCTTCTGTTTTGTTGTATTGACAAGTTTATTATATATTTTTTAGAATCCATAAATAAGTGAGCTCATACAGTGTTTGTCTTTCTCTGTCTGGCTTATTTCACTTAATTTAATGCCCCCCAAGTTCATCCATGTTGCTGCAAATAGCAAAATTTCAGAACCAAGATTAATGAAGCCCTTCTGTGCCAGGTTTATGTCATATAATCTTCTTCACAATATTCTCAACTCCATCTAATAGAAGAGTAAACTGAGGCTGTTGTGTAGCTTTCCCAAGGTTAGATAGCTAGGTTTCAGAGTGCTGGTTTTGGATTCAAACCTAGGTTTGAACCTAAACTACAAACTAGGCATGAAAATATAATTCAGAAATATCATGAGCTTCAGTGAGACATGTATTTGACCATTTTTTCAAATGGTACATTACTCTATAAATGTGAACAGTCTGCTGGTGTGTGGTCCATGACAAGGTACACTGCTGGAGCACCGGTTTCCAGTAGGAGGTGATTTTCTCCCCATGCAAAATCCACAGTATCTGGAGACATTTTCAGTTGTCATAACTGGAAGAAGTAGTGCTAAGGGCGTCTAGCGGGTAGAAGCCAGGGATCCCTGTTATACAACTTACAATGCACAGGATAGCCACTCACGGTAAAGAATAAACAACCATCGTGTCAAGAGTGTTGTGGAGAAACCCTGTTCTAGATGAATAGAAGTAAAATGTGAACCTTGGCTACTGGAAGCTCCCAGTTCAGCTGGGGAGATAGACATGTAGGCAGATAAAAATTACACTGCAATGGTTCAAGAGTTGGAGATACTTAGACTAAGTAGAGAGACAGTACCACCATCATGAGCTCCTAAAGGGCCATTATGTGAAAGAGGGAAAGGACTCCTTCTGTGTGACTATAAGTAGCAATAGGACTTCAGCTCCAGAGAAGATGAGTAGGTAAGTTTTGCGGTACAAGGTGTGTGTTTGTCTTCCACTGTTGCATCTTCACGTCTAGAACAGTGCCTGGCAGTGGGATAATGGTTAACGAATGCTTGGTGAATGGATAAATAGATAAATGAATGAACTCAAGCATCTGTTGTTCTGTCACTAAGTCACGAAGACTTAATCCCATGGACTGTAGTACACCAGGGTCCTCTGTCCTGTATTATCTCCTGGAATTTGCTCAAATTCGTGTCCGTTGAGTTGGTGATGCTATCTAATTATCTCATCCTCTGCTGCCCTCTTCTTGAGGGAAGTTTAACGAAGATGCTGTCTGATTTGGAGATTCCTTGATTTTATGATGGTAATGGCTGGGAGTTGGTGGTGAGAGCTATACTTGGTAGCTGGAATGACCAGGAAAGGCTTTGAGGAAAGGGAAAAAATGGACCCCTCTTCATCAGATGACATCATGAGCAAAGGTGTGGATCTTAAAAAGTCAGAGATGCAGTTTTCTTCTAGCATGGTAAGACTTAAAAATAATTCTAGGGGAAAAAGGATGATGTTGGATGCAGCCCCATCCAGTGATACTGGGTTGGGTGTAATAGCAGCTGTTTCTCTTCTGCCAGCTAGTTTTCTGTGGACTCTAAAGTGCTGGAATGAGCAGTATGTCTATAGTAAGGGAGCTACTTATATCATTATCACTATGGTTTAGTCATCGTACCAGGTGTGGTAATTGGAAATCCTAGAAGCATCTTTCAGCATTCATCTTTTAGCTTTGCTCAAGTAATTTTTACCAACCACAAAAATAGCATGGTAGATTTAATGAGTATATCATGGCAAAAAAAAAAAAAAAAAGTTGTATGCCTGTGGTTATAAAATCTACATACTGAAATGACAATATCTCTATTTTTAGGAGAACAGTTGGAAGTGGTGTAATGTCTTTGTTCTCTGTAATGGGCCTGGATGTTTTCCATTGTGCAGTATAGACATTCATGACACCTGTTGCTGACTCACTCAACATCCCCAAAGCCCCCGGATTTCCATTAACTTATACACTTAATTTCCTTGTGAATGTGTAGGGCTGTACAGTATTATACTTACAATGTGCACGGATGAATTGTTGATAGTCGTGTTGAGCAGTAGCCTAGAGGCATGACAAACTTTGCTTGATGTAAGCTGGTGTTCTCTGTGGTGTCCAAGTTTCTGCAGTAACTCAATGATCAAAGGCGATTTTTGTCTTGCTCTACATGCAGCATATGAACATTCTTTGTTAAAGAATCAGAAATAAATGAAGATGAAAATGTCTAAATGTTGATATGCTCAAAGAACAGAAGGAAGTGTGATTAGTGACTCCCACACTGGAGAAGGTGTCATGACCTGCATCTTACTTTCTCTTCCACTTAGTATTAAAATATAAGTGCTAATAGTAATATTTCAATTTAAGTTGTTTAAAATTCACAACTTCAATAAGGGAAATTAAAAATTGAATAATTTCAATCCAGAAATGTATTAACACTTTGAAACCTTAGTGTAAATTTTTGAAACACTTTAAGTTGTAAAGTATTTGTATTTCTAATAAATATTACCCATGTCAGCACTGAGCATGATTCAGCTTTCCTGGGAGAAGAAAATAGCAACTCACTCAAGTATTCTTGCTTGGAGAATCCCATGGACAGAGGAGCCTGCTGGGCTACAGTCTGTGGGGTTGCAAAGAGTCAGACATTAATTAGCAACTGAGCGCACATACTTTAGTGTTCAGTCATGGGTGGGTGTGATGAGGTGGGTGGGAAGGGAGTAATAGAGACGGAGATCAGAATAATAAATGAGGAACTGATTATAAAGACCCTGGTGGGCTCTGCAGAGGATGCTAGGTTTGACCGACAAACAATAGACAACAGAAGTCTTAATGCTGAAGAGGAAGTGGATGGAGGAAGCAGATTCATTTTTGTATAGATTATCCTGATGTAGTTCAAGGAGCATCCAACTTGGATTTATATACAGCACTTTGACTTTGCAGCAACTGTACAATCTCGAGAAAGTCATTTAATCTATTTTACACTATATTTTCTCAGCTATAAATTGGCTGAGACTATTTAATAGGCTTTATGTCTGGTCATGGACCATCACGTGTACAAAAGTCTTATCAGCTATAGTATGCATTTCTCATATGGAAGTTGTTGGTACATGTTTCTACGATTCATTAGTATTCTCTTATGTATGTCAGACATGGCATCACACATAATATGGTCATTAATAAATGAACGAATGATTATCTAATACATGAAGTGGTTTCATATAGATTTTAAAGAAGCATGCAATACCTATACACAGCCAGTTTTGTTTCCCCGATGCCACACTGGCATATGAAAGGAAACATTTGAGTTCAAAGAAAATTAAAAGAATTCATCACATTTCTCCCTCTTGGCTGGAAAAGTTTCTCTGCTCAAATTTTTCATTTTGCTGAAGTGAAGTTTCATAAGGGTTACCCCATCACAGCAAATGTATGTTGCTTATTTCCACACATAAGGGATTATGTTTTCATTAACACTCCAGCTGCTGCACTTCTCGTCGAGCTTTTTAACTTCTGTAAATTCATATCTTCGCATGTAGTTATATAGATTATGTTCTACAAAGCGACAGAACTGCCATCTGTTTTTAAAATCTCCAAGTGATTCTAATGTGGACAAAGGTGTATCTCAGAGAACTGTATTGAAAAGGTTGCTTCCTAGATATTACTGTCTGCAGTGTTTTATTTATTTGTTTATTTTGGGTGTGATTACATCACTATCGTTGTCTCACAGCTTTTGTTTATTCACTTCTTCCCCATTTCCCCTTTAGTAAAAGTAAATCCTTTCTACCTATGCTCACTTCCTTGGGAGCCTCAACTACTTCTTCATGTGGGCCCTCAATTCTACATGTTCAGATGTGGCCTTTCTCCCCGGGGGTTAATCAGACACTTCCAGCTCCAGGGGTTTCTGCTTGGCTGTTCCACATTTGTGTCAAATGTACCATAAAGACCCCATACCGCTCGCAGGACTGTCTTCCTTTCCCTTCTTCCAAATTAGCTCCGCTTAGGGCTTCTCTGATAGCTCAGTTGGTAAAGAAGCCACACCTGCAATGCAGGAGACCCCAGTTCAATCCCTGAGTTGGGAAGATCCCCTGGAGAAAGGAAAGGCTACCCACTCCAGTATTCTGGCCTGGAGAACTCCATGAACTGTATAGTTCATGGGGTCCCAAAGAGTTGGACATGATGAGCGACTTTTACTTTCATTTAAATGATCTGTGCGACCCAGAGCTTGTGTTCATCCAGAAAGGAGCCAATAAGGTCATCTTTGATTTGTCTCCTAGCCTTTCCTGTCATCATTTTTTTTTTCCTTTTGTTTAAAAAATTTTTTTCAATTGGGATATAGTTGATTTATACTGTTGTTTTAGTTTCACATGTACAGTAAAATAAATCAGTTATGCATACATATACAGCCACTCTTTTTCAAATTTTTCTCCCATATAGACCAATACAGAGTGTTGTGTAGGGTTCCCTGTGCTCTACAGTAGATCTTTATTAGTTATCTATTTTATATATAGTCATGTGTGTATGTCAATCCCAATCTCCCAATTTATACCCCCCCCCAACTGGTGACTATAAATGTGTTTTCTATGTCAGTGACTATGTTTATGTTTTGTAAATGAGTACATTTGTATCATTTTTTAAAGATTCCACATATAAGTGCTAGCATATGATATTTATCTCATCATTGTTTTTAATCATTCATTAAAATCCTCTTAGTCCACCCTTCAGATAATCCCCCCACCCCTGTTTCTTTATTCTCCGTATCATTATTACATTGGAGTTAATCCTATCGCAGCACACCTAATCTGTTGCGTTAGCTTCCCAAATCTCCTGACCTCTGCTTCGGCCAGGCCAAACTGTCTCCTTTTCCTATTTGGAACCAGTCTGTTGTTCCATGTCCAGTTCGAACTGTTGCTTCCTGGCCTGCATACAGATTTCTCAAGAGGCAGGTCAGGTGGTCTGGTATTCCCATCTCTTTCAGAATTTTCTGCAGTTTATTGTCATCCACACAGTCAAAGGCTTTGGCATAGTCAATGAAGCAGAAATAGATGTTTTTCTGGAACTCTCTTGCTTTTTCCATGATCCAGCAGATGTTGGCAATTTGATCTCTGGTTCCTCTGCCTTTTCTAAAACCAGCTTGTACATCAGGAAGTTCATGGTTCATGTATTGCTAAAGCCTGGCTTGGAGAATTTTCAGCATTACTTTACTAGCGTGTGAGATGAGCGCAACTGTGCAGTAGTTTGAGCATTCCTTGGCATTGCCTTTCTTTGGGATTGGAATGGAAACTGACCTTTTCCAGTCCTGTGGCCACTGCTGAGTTCTCCAAATTTGGTGGCATATTGAGTGCAGCACTTTCACAGCATCATCTTTCAGGATTTGAAACAGCTCTACTGGAATTCCATCACCTCCACTAGCTTTGTTCATAAGTGATGCTTTCTAAGGCCCACTTGACTTCACATTCTAGGATGTCTGGCTCTAGATGAGTGATCACACCATTGTGATTATCTGGGTCATATGCAGAGTACATCATGAGAAACGCTGGACTGGAAGAAACACAAGCTGGAATCAAGATTGCCGGGAGAAATATCAATAACCTCAGATATGCAGATGATACCACCCTTATGGCAGAAAGTGAAGAGGAACTAAAAAGCCTCTTGATGAAAGTGAAAGAGGAGAGTGAAAAAGTTGGCTTAAAGCTCAACATTCAGAAAACGAAGATCATGGCATCTGGCTCCATCACTTCATGGGAAATAGATGGGGAGACAGTGGAAACAGTGTCAGACTTTATTTTGGGGGGCTCCAAAATCACTGCAGATGGTGACTGCAGCCATGGAATTAAAAGATGCTTACTCCTTGGAAGAAAAGTTATGAGCAACCTAGATAGTATATTCAAAAGCAGAGACATTACTTTGCTGACTAAGGTCCATCTAGTCAAGGCTATGGTTTTTCCTGTGGTCATGTATGAATGTGAGAGTTGGACTGTGAAGGAGGCTGAACGTCAAAGAATTGATGCTTTTGAACTGTGGTGTTGGAGAAGACTCTTGAGAGTCCCTTGGACTGCAAGGAGATCCAACCAGTCCATTCTGAAGAAGATCAACCCGAGGATTTCTTTGGAAGGAATGATGCTAAAGCTGAAACTCCAGTACTTTGGCCACCTCATGCGAAGAGTTGATTCATTTGAAAGGACTTTGATGCTGGGAGGGACTGGGGGCAGGAGGTGAAGGGGATGACAGAGGATGAGATGGGTGGATGGCATCACTGACTCGATGGACGCAAGTCTGAGTGAACTCCGGGAGTTGGTGATGGACAGGGAGGCCTGGCATGCTGCGATTCATGGGGTCGCAAAGAGTCGGACACGACTGAGTGACTGAACTGAACTGAAACTGTTTCCACTGCCTGCCATACTGATACTCAAAGCCTCAGTGGATGTTAAACTCAAAGTTCTCTGACTGGTGGTGCTAGATTGGACTCCTGTTTCTAGTTCTTCACAGTGGGATCATGAACCTCAGCCTTTGCTGGGGAGCTTTGCCTTACCTCTTATATGAGCAGTGTAATTTCCTACCCCACTGACACTGAGTTTAACTACATAACATGCTTTGGCTGAAAGAGCCGTGACTGCAGTGTGACTGAAATTTGCTTGCATGACTTTGCTTCTCTGGGATCCACCCTGAGAAAAGCATGTCCCAGGCAGACCTCATTCCTCTAGCTTTTGCCCCAGAAAGAGTCCCATGAGTGAACTAGAGCCTAACCCGCAGTCCAGGGCAGAGCTGAACTTTGACTTGAACTTTGACTTGAACTGATGACTCAAGAGCAAGAAAAATAAAAATTTGTTGTTGTAAAGCTCCTGGGAATTGGGGATGTTTGTTATATGGCATTAGCGTTGAAATAGTAAACCAATACACAGATGTTCAAGGCTTTCTCAAACACTCTTTCTCCACTTTTAAATACTCCCCTCTAGAAAGACTTGATGCTGGTGAAGTGGTATCTAAAACTTGACTCCTTCACTTTTCTGATTACTTTCATCACATTTTGTCTTTCTCCTTGTCCTTCAAGGTCCCATATTGTTTCTTTTCAGTAGATTCTTCTCTGATGACCACAACTCTGATCTTGCTTCTTCAGACTGCTTAGTGTTCTTGTCTTTTTTTTTTTTTTTTTTTAACACCTCAGGTTTGGCCTGATACTGTTAGTTATCTTGAAGCATATATTTGATCACATCATGTAATTCCCATATTTAAAATCCTCCCAAGAGACTTCATTGCCTTCAGGACAGGGTCCAAGCTCCTTACTAGCAAGCTCCAGCCTCTTTTGTCTCCGTTCCTCTGTGCATATTGAGTAGTTTACATTTCCCCCAACACAGTCTGCTCTTTCTTGCCTCTGGGTCTTTGTGCATTCTGTTCCCTTGGTCTGGACCACCTTTTCCTCCACTACTCTTTTCTCAACATACTCCTCAATCCATATTTATTTGCTGTTAAGTTACAGAAACTCTTACTTACCCTCTGTGGCCAGATGACGTTCCTTGCCTTGGTAACAGTGGGCTGCCCTGTGCTGCAGAAATGCATCAACAGTAGAGTCTCAATGGCTTCACCAACAAAGATGTGTTTGTCCTACTCATGTCTGTGATGCTGAATGCAGGAGAGTGGGGAAGCTGTGCTTCACTCAGTCCTTTGGGGCCAGGCTGAGAGGAGCTCTGCCATCTTGGGTTTGCACCATCTGGACTTATGGCCTTGTGCCTTTCTCCTCTCAGTCCACAGCCCCAGCTGGCCCCAAGATCCCCAAATAACTGACAGCAAGGTTGTGAAGTTTAGTGGGGCACATGGGATGTTTGGGGAGCACTAGGTCTCTATCTCTGTGTGTTTCATAGGTGGGTTTCTATGAACCTCCAGAGTTTGTCTTTTACCACACGTAATATTGTGGCATTATCTTGTCTGGATCCATGTGGACTTGAATATCACGAGGGTAGATGCTGTATCTGAGTTTGTGTCATCTGTCCAGGGGCAAAGGCAGGACCTGACATATAGTTACTGGTGTAGAAATATCTGTTGAAGAGATGCTGAACCTTTGTGCCCCTGTGCTCTCTAAGAAGACTCCATGCTCCCTGATGGCAGGAACCACCTCATCTCTCCCACAACATCTAGTGAGCATCTTCCAAAGAACAGACAACTGATGCATTTAGGGCATGTTTATGATGGCTTGGTGTGATTTTCCAACAGCTAATAACTTGTGGTCACACTTCTTTACATAGATATTTCTGTAGAATAGATTTAAATGATTTTCCTATCATCCTGCATGGGACACCTGGAAGATTTTTAAACAAGTCAACTGTATATGTAGTATGTGCAACAGGGAAAAAAAAAAAAAAAAGACAAGTTCCCTTTGGTACCTTTTGGGAACCTCTATAGTTTCTTTCCAGGTGAGGATCCAGGAAGGCTCTCTTTCAGGTTAGGTTTTTGAGCAAGGCTTCAAGAATCAACAGAGCCTCCAGAATCATCCAGCTTTCCTTTACTCTTTAAAGCAGCTTTCTTCTTTGCTTAATATTTATATTTCTCAGTAGTATATATCTATCACTGTGTAACAAATTATCCCAGAACAGAGAGCCTTAAGACAATCAGCATGTATTTTCTTACAGAGTATTTGGGGTCAGGAGCCTGAACGTGGCGTATCTGGGTGGTTCTGGCTCAGGCTGTCTCATGGGGTTGTCTCAAGGTATCGACTTGACTGGGGACTGGAAGATTGACTTCCAAGCTTATTCAGGGGGCTGTTGTTAGGAGACCTCAGTTGCTTAACACATGGACCTTTCCATAGGGCTGCTTACCCTGTGGTAGCTGGCTTCCCCCAAGTAAGTAAGTGATTTGACAGAGCAAGCCGCTAAAGCAGAGGCTGCAGTGCTGTGTTATGACTTATCACACATTGTGATTTCTGCTTTATTCTTCCAGTCCTTAGAGGTGAATCATTAAGTCCAGCTGATTGGATGTTTGAAGGAAGGGATATTAGCTTTTACATCTTGGAGGGAAGAGTATCAGTTTGTGGACTTACTTTTATAAACAACCACACCCTCCCCTGGGCAGGGTAAATGCTATTTCATAGCCTTCCCTCCCTTGGTTGCTCAGGCAAGCCTGTGCCTCCTCTCTCTCCACAACTCCCCGCCCCCATGTCAGGATATTTACCTCTAATCACTGATATTAAATGAACAGCATAGATTTAATATAAAGAAGATGCAAAGATAAAGGACAATTTCCGTGACTTCTCAGCATCCTTAGAGGTGCTGACTATGGTCTGTTAAATCCATGACTGACTTTCTAAGATGCATGTCTCATCACAGCTGGGATCTCTGATTGCACTCATGAGGGTGACTCCAGGGGAAGCTCTGGTGGTCCCTGCAGACCTGCCTTTTGCAGGGTGGTGATATGTCTGCCCTCTGGAAGATCCCTCTCCTTTTCATGGTCGAATATGCAGACAAGGCTGAACATAGGATGACCAGAGGCTCTGGGATCGCCCTTTGTCTCAGCTTTAATCTTCATCCCGGGACCCTGCAGTGTAGGCAGCATCATTCTCACGAATCGCCAGCACCATAGTGGGAAGTCAGACTTTCCTGGTGTGTCTCCCATGGAGGGCAGCATGGCGCGTTGAAACTATCAATACATGAGCTTTGGAATCAGACTCTAGTTCAAAACCCAGTTCTACCACTGTCTGGCTTTCTGAACTTGGACAAGTCATTTAACCTCTCTGAGCCCCCAGTTTTTTCATCAGTTAAATGAGGATAATGTGAGGATCGTACAAAACGACATACGGAGGTAAATGGCACAGTGTCTGGCACATCATAGACATCAACCAGCGTTCATTCAGTGAATGAGTGAGTACACTTCAGAACTCCCTACAGTACCTATGGAACACTGTGGTCCTGAATATCACTCTCTTGCTTGTAGAAAATGACAAAGAACTGAACTGTGTATTTCTGGGGCAGCGTCTCTCTTGTCTACCTGTATTACATGATTTGCTGAGTTCCTTGAACACATTCTGTTGGAAGATTTTCATTCTGCTTTGCCTTTTGTGGCAAAAAGAAACTGCAATTCATTTGATGTTGGAAAGCCGTGACAGTCCAATGTGCAGACAACTGGAAAGAGCAGTTCTTTTTTGTTTGTGTGTTTTCTAAAGAAGTTCTCTCATATTTTAAGTAAGCTTCTAAGGAATCAGAATCTTTGGTTTCAACAAAGGAGCATAGTTTTTCTAATGACTCCTGTTAGCTACTTTGTGTGGTGGTTTTCTTAGGCAAAGGGGAGGGGGAATGTGGGTTGGTAGAAGTGGGACTAAGTAGAGAAAACAAAGGGCCACTGCTGATACTTAGCTACATGTTTAGGGACCTTCCCCCAGGAATATATTTTCTCCTCCTGTTCTTTCTATGCAGAGAATTGCCCCAGCCTGATGGATGACATGAGGCAATTTGCTTCACTCCCTTTCTTCCCCCCAGAGATGTGTACTTTTGCTTTAATATATTCAAGGGCAGCCTCTACTGTGTCTGGATTGGCATTTGTAATTATACACTGTGAAAATATAATGAAGAGAGAAAGTATAACTCCTCTCCCAGATTTAAAAAAAAAGTTTCATGTGTTAATGTGTTTCTATACCCTTGCCTGAGGAGCAAGAGATCAAGCTCCATTTGACTTCTTTCTTTTGTATGATAATCACGTTCTTTTGACTATTAACAAAAAAAATCTGTGTGTGATGCTTTGTCCTGTGCTGAACCGAACCTCTTCAGTGCTTACAGCTGTTCCTCTGCAGTTGTTTTCCAAGTGATTTGATGTTCTCGACAGCATTGATTGCACCAAGGTCTGATAGTTTGTAGTTAATTTGTTCCGACCTCTCTTTGTGAGGCTTGAGTGAGTGAATGGTGGACATCTCACAGTATAGAGGCTCAGATGATGACCAGAGAGATACAAATAAGTTGTCAACATCTTTTTACATAATAAGCAAGACAATAGCCTCTTGACTGTGTGGGCAGGTCATTTTACATTCCTAAATATATATTCTTCATCATCTTCCCTCAGCTGTTAGTAAAAATATAAGATTAGCACACCTGCAATAACTGGAATTACTCCAGTTAGGCAGACCACAGCTATGAAGGGGCAGAGACTTTTTTCCATTGTCATACGAGGATTTTTGCTTATTGATATGTACTTGACACCACCATTGATCCAAACAAAAGGGAATTGATTAAAACTTTAACACAAAAAGTTCAAGAGAGGCAAAAAAGTAGGACTTTCAGAATTAAAGATTATTACATGATGTTGTGAATGTTTATTATTTTTGCAATTCCTCTCCCTTCTTTTGTAAAAAAACCATTTCCTTCTTTTCACTGGAGAACTGCCTCTGACCCACCCTTAACTCTTGTGATTAATCTCTGCCAGTCCCCTACACCCAGGGGTATGGCCCAGGTTGGCTTAAGCTAGTGATCATACCCCATTCTCCTGAGCACTGGCTTGGGATGAGCAGATGGCCCAAGTCTGGTCAGCAGGCATCATACCCAAGACTCATGCTTGGTCACTGTGGGGAGAGAAGTGCTTTAGCCACTGGTGAAAAGCTGAGAGGAGGCAAAGGTCTGGAACTATGACAGCTACTGTGAGATCAGGAGGAGAGAGTCTGAGTGAGAAAGAAGTCACATGAGGGAGAGAGCAGAGCTGGTCTAGAAATACAGAGAACAGAGTTCTTAGGGAACCATTTGAGCTCCTGTCTTAAGCTGGGTTTCATTAGTTGCTAGCCCTGGTTAGAAAGTTAAGCATTTTCAGTTTTTCTCAAGAAGATTTCAGTTTTTTTTTTTTTTAAACTGGCAAGTTAGAAGGCTTCCAGTTGAGTCAGGCACCAAGAAAGCTGCACATTGGGAAGAGCCCGCACGGTGCTAGCTAGTCCAAACCAAATGAGTGATGCCAGGTGGACATGTGTCCATTCAAATATGGGTCTAACTCATTCTCTTCTACTTATTGTAGTTTCGGACTTAATTCATTCTCTGAAGATGTTTTTCTAGTTTAGCTTTTCTTTTTTGTGTGTGAAATTAATTTCTGGTCACTGATTACTAATATTCAGCGCCTTGTCTATTTCCGCCCTCTTAACTTGTATCCAAGTTGCAAGTGAAATCGGAACTATCACCAACTTCTGCAAATCCCGTAACCTCTCCGTGCCTCAGTTTCCTCATGTGTAAAACGGGAAAAATCATCATAACTGGTTCATAGCGTTGTTGGGAGAATCAAATTATTTAACAGAGAGCAATGTTGAACCCCTAGTAAAGCACTATAAAGATGTCAGGCCTTATGATTTTTATTCTCAAACTAATCGTGAAGTCATATTTCTTTCCAGTCTCCATAATCCATCCACTATGGTGTGTGCTATGGCCTGCCATCTGGCATATCTGAAAAAGTCTATTTACCTCTTGTCTGAATAGCATTTAAAAATTTCTAACAGTGAATCCATACATTTACAAAGAAAACCAGTGACATGATTTACCTATTAAAATAGTTTTAACTATTTAAATATAATTAAAAAATTTTTATAAAGTTTAATTTGTGATATAGTAATGTATATCCTTTTATAATGGACTCATAAATAACAAGATCTAATAAGGGTTCTAGTTGTTACTGCCATTTCAAAGGAGGGATGAACATAAACAGCATTTTAATTATCTGTAGTATAGAAATGTGCCATGAAAATCATAACCTATTATTTCTGCTGGTGATAGAATCATAGGTTCTACTAATGCTCTTGTGTGTGTGGCATATATTAGTAATTGAAGGAACTGCTAAATGTCAGAGTTGGGTGAAACTAAAGGCATTTTTTTTTTTCTCCATTAAAATTCACAGACTCTACCCAAAGGTTCATGGAGTTCAAGTGAAGAAGTCCTTATCCAGGTCCTACTCATATTTTAAAGCCTAATTCAAATATGCTTTGTCAAAGTCCTTTCTCATCTCACACAGTTGAAATTAACCTTCCTCGTTTATCCCCACATGGCAATATGGTTCCCCCAACAAAGATCCATTTTTTTTTTTCTAATTTTCCCTGCCGAATTGTTATTAGCTGTGTGCACATGTTCCTCCCCATCAAGGACATCAGACCCACGGTCAGTCTTCATGCTGGTACCCTGTGCTTGTGGCGAGGAGGCCGTGGTTGGGTAGAAATGCAAGAATGCAGTGGGCCATCATTACTTATCTCCTTTTCCCTGACTGTCCATTGCAGTATAAAGTACAGCATTTCTGAGAATGTAGCTCATTTCGTTTTAGTGTTATTTAGTGTGCTGGTTCTGTTGCTTGGGCTGACAAATCACCCCTCCGTAAGGCAGGTTCTAATCCCATATGCAGTCCCTGCTCAGTGGCAATTTATATGACAAGCTCTCTGAGTTTAGGCAAATATCCTGATATTTTAGCTCAGTTATTCTGACAACAACAATTTCTGCCTTATGGAGTGCATATGTCACCAGAGAAAATCAGCTTCCTGAGCTTCCTGCCTCTTGCAGGAACATAAATTTTTATGGTGAACTTGAGATGCAAATTATGTGCCTTGATCCTCTCTGCAAATCTTGGCTTGCACCTGGCAGCCATCTTTGTAGAGCTTGGGAAAAAGGAAAGAGAGGGAACAGAGGCAAAGGCAGAGGCAAAGAAGAAAGAAAGGCAGGGAAGGAGAGGAGGGACAGAAGATAGGCTATTTTCTTGTGGCTGTCTGGCCTCGTACACATCACTGAGCAGACAATAACCTTTCTTAAGTTTTGTGTGTTATAATTCTAAGAAAATAGAACTATTTTTAACAGTTTGAAAAGGTAGCAAGAATTAATGACTGATATTCAGAACTTGCTTCAACATTTGTTCTAGTACTAATTTAGAGCAGGGTTTCTCAACTTTGACACGTATTGACATTTTGGGCTAGAAGATTCTTTTGATGAAAGGTGGTTCTGTGCATTGTAGGATATTCAGCAGCATTTTTGGGTTATACTCAGATACTGGTCATGTGCTTCCCCAAGTTACGATGACCAAACTTGTCTCCAAATACTGCTGTATATCCCTAGAGGGGTGAAACAGCCCTTTTACTGCCAAGTGGAGAACTACTGATTTAAAGGATAATGGGCAATATTGTGTTTCAGATGCTGCATGCATTGTTTTACATGTATCATCTAACTTAATCTTCACAAGGTCTCATAAAATAAATATTGTTGTTATTTCCATGTAGTTGAAAGATAAGGTTCAAGGAAGTGAAGCAAAGGGAGGAAGAAGGAAACCCATGTGAAGAGATGGGAAATCACTGCACAGAGATACACTGCAGTACATGGTGTAAGGTGTTAGAGCAGGGACCGCCCATCTCTGGCACTTGCACCATGGCACCGCTTGTGTGTGTAGTGCTCATGGCCTGTAAATATCACCCCTGTGTCCTGAAGAGCCCAAACAGTCTTTCTGGCGAGCATTACCGATAGAGTGAAACCAACTGGTAAAACTGCCTTTCAGAAGTAAAGGCAAAAGCAAGACATTCCCAATCAAAACAAAACAAACAAAAAACCTAAGGTAATTTATTGTTAGCAGACCTGCCCTATGAAAAATAATAAAGTTCTTCAGGTTGAAATGAAATGACCCTCAGGCTACTAGAGTATAACTTAAATCCATAGGAAGGGATAAAGAGCGCCAATTAAGATAACTACAAGGGAAATGTAAGAGACAGTATAAATATATTTTTGTTAGTAACTTTTCCCCCATCATTTGATTTAAAGATATCTAACAAAGCAATAACTATAAATTTAACAGAGATATAATGGATAAAGATGTGATTTTTATGACAATAGCAGGATAAAAGAAGGGGAAGAAATTGACCTATTATAGGAGTGAGTTTTTGTACACTTTTGAAATTACGTTGGCATTTATTTGAACTAAATTGTTGTTGGGCTTCCTTGTTGTTGGTGGTGGTTTAGTGGTAAAGAATCCGCTTGCCAATGCAGGAGACGTAGGTTTGATCCCTTAGTCGAGAAAATCCTCTGGAGAAGGAAATGGCAACCCACTCCAATAGTCTTGCCTGGGAAATCTCATGGAAAGAGGAGCCTGCCAGGCTATAGTACTTGGGGTGGCAAAGAGTCAGACATGACTTTGTGACTAAACAACAAAATTGTTGTAAATTAAAATGTTAATTGTAGGGACTTCCCTGGCCTTCTAGTGGTTGACTGCTTTACCTTCCAGTACAGGGATTGTGGGTTCGATCCCTGGTCAGGGAGCTAAGATACCACATGGCTTGCAGCCATTAAAAAAAAATATATATATATATATATATAAAACCGAAGTAGTATTGTAACAAATTCAATAAAGCCTTTAAAATACTAAAAAGAGGTGTTAATTGCCATCTGTAAGGCAACCATTAAGGAAGGAACTAAAAAGTAGTAAGATAAATAACAAAATAATTAAAATGGTACACTGGAAAATTCCTAATTTATATAAACGAAAGCAAAAATGGAGGAACAGAAGAACAAGATACAAAGCTTTGAGAAGATAGAGGCAAGTGGCAGCTATAGACCCCACTTTATCAGTAATTACATTACCTTTAAATGAATTGTGTACTTCAGTCAAAGGGCCGAGGTTGGCAGAGTTTTTAAAAGTGGCCCAAGTAAACAATGTCTAAAAGACACACTTAATTTTCAAAGACACAAATAGGTTGAAAGTAAAAGGATGGAGAAAGATATACCATGAAAAATGTCAACAAAAATTTTAAAGTGTCTATAATATTAGCCAACATAGACTTTATGACAAAACTTGTTAGTGCACACAAAGAAGGATATTGTAATAACAATAAAGGGCCAGTCTCATGAAGATGATGCGGCAGTTATGAACAATTATGGACCTAAGAGCTGAGCCCTGAATACAAAGCAAAAAATGACAGAGTTAAACAGGAAATAACCAATTCAACAGTAGCAGTTGGATAGTTCAGTGCTCCGTTTTATATAACAGCTAAAGCAACTAAATAGAATAGTAACAAGGAAATAGGAAGCTTGAACAGCTCTACAGCAACTAGACCTAACACGCGTCTACTGAGTCCTTCACTCAGTGCTCACACAGTACGAATTCTTCTTGAGTGTGCACAAGTCATTCTCCAGCACGGACCATATATGATGCTGGAAAATGAGTCTCAGTACATTTGGAAGGATTGAAATTATACAAAATATGTTCTTAGGGCACAATGTAAGGAACTATATATATAAGCAACAGGAGAAAATTTTTGAAAAATTCCTAAATATGTGGTAGTTAAACATACCACATTTCTAAATAACCAATGGATCAAAGAAGAAATCACTAAGGAAATTAGAAAATTCTTTTACATGAATGAAGATGGAGGAAAAAAACCCAAAACCAAACTATGTAGAAGTAAAAATCCTAACAAGAGATTTCTATGGTGGTCTAGTGGTTAAGAATCTGTGTTCCCAATGCATGGGGCCGGGGTTTGATCCCTGGTCAGGGAAGTAGATTCCTCATGCCGCAACTAAGACCTGATACAGCCAAAAAGAAAAAAAAAATTCTTGACAAGATACCAGCAAACCAAATCCAGCAACATAGAAATAGGGTTATATACCAGGATCAAATGAGATTTAGCTAAAGCTATATAAGGCTCTCTTAACAAACAAAAATCAATCAATGTAATGAGCAACAATAATAGAACAAAGGAAGAAGTATTTGATTATAGTAATAGATGCAAAAAAAGCTTTTTTCAACATCCAAAACCTATTTATGAATCAAAGCACTCAACAAACTGGGAATAGAAGGAAATTTCCTCAGCCTGATAAAGTTAATCCATGAAAACCCCACAGGTAACACCGTATGTAAATGTAAAAAGCTGAAAGCTTCCTTCCTAAGACCAAGAAGACGACAAGGAAGTTCACTGTCATAATTTTTTTTTCCAACAGTATACTGGAGGTTTTGGATGTCCCTGGTGGTTCAGACAGTAAAGAATCTGTGCGGTGCAGGAGACCCGAGTTCAATCTCTGGGTCAGGAAGATCCCCTAGGGAAAGAAATGGCTACCTACTCCAAAATTCTTCACCAGAATAATTAGTAAAGTACAAAAAGAAAGAAGGAAAGAAGTAAAGAAAATGGTACTAATATGTTTCAAGAGAAAAATAGTTTTTTTAACAAATAGTTCTGGGGACAACTGGATGTCCACAGGCGAAAGAATCAAGTTAGATCCCTACCTTATGCCATGTAAAAAAGTCAGCTCAAAATAGATCAAAGATCTAAAGATAAGATATAAAACCCTTAAAAGGAAACACCCATAAATTAGTATCTTGACCTCTGATAAGGCAATATTTTGGCAAATTTGACATGAAAAGCACAAACAACAAAGGAACAACACAGATGAATCAGACTGATTAAAGTTTAGAGATCCTTCAAAGATACTGTCAAGAGAGTGTAAAGCGAACCCACACAATGAGAGAGAATATTTGCAAATGATATATCTGATAAGAGGCTATATCCTGAATATAGCAATCTTTAAACTAAAAAATAAAGTCCTAATTAAAAATGGGCAAAAATGCTTAAATAGACATTTCTCCAAAGTAGCCTATAAGCACATGAAAGATACTCAGCATCATTAATCATTAGTGGATTTCATGCCAAAGTCATAATTAGGTACCATTTCATAATTAGGTACCAATTTACTAAGACTGCTGATCAAAAAGACAACAATGAATATTCGTGAAGACGCAGAGGAATTAGTACCCACGTAATTTGCTCCTGGGAATGTAAAGTGGTGCAGCACTTTGGAAATCAGTTTTGATGTCCAATCAAGCTACTATGTGACCCACATAGAAATTTCACTCTTAGATATGGCCTCAAGAGAAATGAAAGTGTCTACTTAAAACTTGTACACAGACATTCATTGTAGAATTATTCATAATGTCCAAACATAGAAATGACCCCCATGCCCATCAATTGATATAAGTGGACATTGAAAAATGTTGTCATTAGAAAGCTATGGACGAGTGAAGTACTGAAACAAGCTATAACCTGATGAACTTCAAAGCCTCCTGCTAAGTGAAACTAGACAAAAAGGTCACATATTATATGATCCCATCTACATGAAATGACAGGATAGGCAAATTCAAAGAATCGGTAAGTTCAGTAGTGCCTGCCTGGATCTCAGGGGACAGGGGGATGGGTAGTGTCTGCTAATGGGTGTGGGGTTTCTTTCTGGAGTGGTGATGAGGTTCTGAAATAAGAGAGTGTTCATGGTTGTACAACACTATGAAGGTAGTAGATGAAATGTATACTTCAAAGGTGTGAATTTTTTGCATTCCCACCAACAGTGTAAGAGGGTTCCCTTATGACCCAGCAATCCCACTGCTGGGCATACACACTGAAAAAACCAGAATTGAAAGAGACACGTGTACCCCCAATGTTCATTGCAGCACTGTTTATAATAGTCAGGACATGGAAGCAACCTAGATGTCCATCAGCAGATGAATGGATAAGAAAGCTGTGGTACATATACACAATGGAGTATTAATCAGCCATTAAAAAGAATATATTTGAATCAGTTCTAATGAGGTGGATGAAACTGGAGCCGATTATACAGAGTGAAGTAAGCCAGAAAGAAAGACACCAATACAGTATACTAACACATATATATGGAATTTGGTAATGATGGTAATGATAACCCTGTATGCGAGACACCAAAAGAGACACAGATGTATAGAACAGACTTTTGGACTGGTTCCAAATAGGAAAAGGAGTGCATCAAGGCTGTATATTGTCACCCTGCTTATTTAACTTATATGCAGAGTACATCATGAGAAATACTGGGCTGGAGGAAGCACAAGCTGGAATCAAGATTGCCGGGAGAAATATCAATAACCTCAGATATGCAGAGGACACCACCCTTATGGCAGAAAGTGAAGAGGAACTAAAAAGCCTCTTGATGAAAGTGAAAGAGGAGAGTGAAAAAGTTGGCCTAAAGCTCAACATTCAGAAAATGAAGATCATGGCAACCGGTCCCATCACTTCATGGGAAATAGATGGGGAAACAGTGGAAACAGTGTCAGACTTTATTTTTTGGGGCTCCAAAACCACTGCAGGTGGTGATTGCAGCCATGAAATTAAAAGACGCTTACTCCTTGGAAGAAAAGTTGTGAGCAACCTAGATAGTATATTCAAAAGCAGAGACATTACTTTGCTGACTAAGGTCCGTCTAGTCAAAGCTATGGTTTTTCCAGTAGTCATGTATGGATGTGAGAGTTGGACTGTGAAGAAGGCTGAGAATTCTTCATCAAAAGAATTGATGCTTTTGAACTGTGGTGTTGGAGAAGACTCTTGAGAGTCCCTTGGACTGCAAGGGGATCCAACCAGGCCATTTTGAAGGAGATCAGCCCTGGGATTTCTTTGGAAGGAATGATGCTGAAGCTGAAGCTCCATTACTTTGGCCTCCTCATGTGAAGAGTTGACTCCCTGGAAAAGACTTTGATGCTGGGAGGGATTGGGGACAGGAGGAGAAGGGGACGACAGAGGATGAGCTGGCTGGATGGCATCACTGAGTCGATGGACGTGAGTCTGAGTGAACTCCTGGAGTTGGTGAGGGACAGGGAGGCCTGGCGTGCTGCGATTCATGGAGGCACAAAGAGTTGGACACGACTGAGTGAACTGAACTGAACTGAACCTTTGCTGAGAACCCGTCTCCTATAGTTCAGGCTGGACAATAGGGATTCATTAGTTAATTACTTCATTCATTTATTCTGTGTTTATAGAGTAGTGACTAATTGAGAAACTGTGGCAGGGACATGATACAAATGGATCAATAAAACTGGTGTATTGTCTCCTCTCAAGCCGCTTACATTCCAGAGGGGGCAATAGATACTATTCAGAACAAGCAGATATAAAATTCTAGTTGTGATGATCACTCTGATCGAGAGGTGTCTAGAGAAGCGCAAATGGGAAGGAGTGAACTTGACTTCGTCTGGAGCAACTTTTCTAAAGAAGACATCCATGAGATTAGATTGAAATGAGTAAAGATGAGGGAAGAGGAGGAGGGCAAGCTGGTCCCAAGGTATAGCTTGTGTAGAGGGCCTGGTGGTGGAGGGAGCATGTCAGGAAGGAGGGGTTGACAGGGCAAGCATGGAGCATCACAGAAAGTGAGGGGAAGCCAAGGCCAGAAGGGTAGAGTACCTGCAGCATCAGCAGCACTTACAGACTTGTTAACAAAAGTAGAATCTAAATTTAACAGGAGCCCCAGGTGACCAGTGGGCACCACATTGAGACGCACTCTGAACCAGGAGTCCATAGCTCCAGCCTGCAGGGCAGATCGTGCCGGCGCCTGCTGGCACATCCTTTGCTGGACCACAGCTATGCCTTTTCAAGTACTCCTTGTCTATAGCTTCTCTCATGCTTCAGTGATAAAATGGAGGGTTGTTCTGGAGATTGGCCCACAAAGCCAAGAATGTTTACTATCTGATCCTTTGCATAAAAGTTTTCCAATTCCTAGATTAGTGTGCTGTGCCTCAGAAGCAGCATTGAGAATTTGGGAAGAAGCAAAGAAAGCCAGTGAAGGTTTGCATTTTGGAAGGATCGATCCAGCTGCATGGAGATAAAAAGCACACAGACAGTACATGCCCCTGAGGAGTTTAGGATCCGGTGGGAACTCACTCTTATCTCCCGGATTGGTTGTTGGCTCCTTTCATGAGGGATATTGCTGTCTTATTAACTCATTCTTTGTTGTTGTTGTTAACTCCCTCAGCGCCTGGCAGAGAGTTAAGTGTTTACCCAGTGTTTGGTCGAGTACCTGACTTGGACTTAAAGCAGTTACTATTACCCTGCTTAGGGACTTGTTTTGCAGACACTTCAGGAATCAAATATTATGGTGCCTGATCTGCTTTCAGCGGCTTCCTTGACATCTCAACTTCATCTTTGACATGAACACTAGACTAGTATGGCAGAAGCTAAGCCCTTGGCCACTTTGTGAGTTTCAGGAGAGTGGGGCAACGCAGGAGTGTGATTCCAGTTTTTGTGTGAATAGGACTGCAGGAAGAAGCTTCTCTGAGCCTCAGATTCTTTCTCTGTGACATGAGGAAGCTGGAACAGTTTATCGTGAAGGTCCCCCAATATTTTTGTCCTTAGAGTAATGGGGACATCAGACAAGGCTGTGATGTGGCTCCCCACATCTTTGTGTAAATGGAACCCTTCACACATGAACACAAATTGTAGTTGGTGAGAACATTGGGAGGAAAATCCCCACAACCTGTCCTCAGTTACAGAGGAGATCTTTGAATTGTGTGTTGTTTTACACATGAACTTTTCTTTCATTTGTACAGATATTTGAACACGACTGGCTCAACAAGAAGACCACCCTTAACTGCCAACTAGTAATTGTGTAGACTGTAGTCTTGCTGGCTGTTTCGCTTGCTTTTCCTGTCGTGAGTTGGGAGTGCTGAAATAAGCTGAATATTCACTGAAAGGAAGCTGGATGTCTGTAAACTCACCGTGACAAATGGACATGCATCCTAGCTGCAGTGTGACCAAAAGAAAGAATGCTGAGAAAGTGATGGGTAATGGATTCTGGGAGAGGTTACAGTTGGGTGCATAGAAAGAGGGGGAAAGCTTTGAGGATAATCAGTTGCTTTTGAGATAGGTTTTTAACCTTGTCATCTCCTGGGCATTATGCATGCTACAGAAGTGTTGCTTCAATACATTAAAAAAAAGCAGTTTGCAAGTTAAGCAGACTGTTTAATGGATGTAACTAGAGTAGGAGAGAAGTATTGTGAGGTCAACTCTCTAACATTTTGTGCTAATTGTTGCTGGGCATTACCTCCCATTCTTTGTTGTTGATGGCATTCAATTAAAGCCACAATTTGTCGAGTCATGCTGTATTAGGTGCCATGGAAAATACAGAAGCAGTGCCGGCTTCATGGGCATGTGACTTGTGCAGTCGAGTGGAACCTCACACTTAAAGGATCCTGTATTTGGTTTAACTCTCTGGTGTTGCCATTTTGAAATTGTTGACACATTTTGGACAAGGGGCCCTGTACTTTATTTCCATTGGTGTCTGCAGATCATTCAGCTTGTTCTCATTGAAGATGGTGGAGTCTGTTTATTGCCTCAAGTAGCTGACAACATTGTGTCTCAGAATCACGTTGAAACAGTAGTATAAAAACTTGATTAGCTTTTCTGAGCCTTGATTTCTTCCTTGCAATATAAATAGATGGAATGGGATGCTGTGTTAGGAGAGATGCATGCTGTGTGCTAAGTCACTTCACTCGTGTCCAAATCTTTGCAACCCCATGGACTGCAGCCCACCAGGCTGCTCTGTCCATGGGATTCTCCAGACAGGAATACTGGAGTGGGTTGCCATTTCCTCCTCCAGGGTAAAGAGAGATACTGAAGGCTTAAACTATTGAGTTGATTTTCCCAAAGTAAGCAAGAGTCATAAAAATGGGACTTCCTCCCCTGACTTTCAAGCCAATGAGAAGGGACTTCATGAACAAGGCTTAGTGCTGAGTTCAAGATATAATTCAGCCAAGGGCTGGTGGCATCTGATCCCTAGATACTGAGGAACTCAAGAGCATCTGGGTATGTTGAAAAACACCCTGTGGAATGTAGTGGAAAATCTGGGCAAAGCTATGACTGGAAAATTCCTCAAAAATGGGCACCAGGATGCAGAGTCAAAGCAAAAACCAGTATCACAATAATAGATAAACTTCTGGGATATTTTTTTACATTTGAGAGATAACATGACACATAATCCATTGAATATGTAAATTCCCCCAACATGTCTGGGCAGGACTTCATAATAAGTGTGGTAATTTCTCTGCAGTAAAATGTATTAACTGTTCACACCAAATAAGAAAAATCAAAAGACTATGAATAGTTATAACTCCACTCATGTCAGGGTTTGCTGCCAGATGTAATTGGGTCATGTTGGACCATAAATGAGTTACAAACTCTTGGTTTTCAGAGAATTTGGACTTCCAAATTGTGGGTAAGGGATTGTAGACCTTTATCAAATGAGATGCAGGTAAATGGGTCATTAGAACTCAGGGGAGAGATGACGGGTGAGACACTACTCAAGCCTAGCTAGACCTAGAGACCACCATGGCTTGTCAGGAAGCCCCAGACATTCCCACACTAACTGAGACCACAGACATTCTTTGTGCGGAAGCAGATGGAAGACCTGTGGTACAAAACTGTGAGCATCCTTTCTCAACATCTCTCTTAAGAACAGCACTGCCCTCTTTATCCTGTTGCTCCAGCCTGCCTGGCGGCTTCCTGAACACATGGTTTCTCTGGCCATATTTTTGCAGTGGAAAATAGCATTTTCAGAACTGGCTGTCCCTAGCTTTCGTATGACATTTTTTTCCTCTCTGTTGTTTCTGTGACAGTTGGCACACGTGTCTCATGCTTCATTTCTGAGATGGGTTTAAAAAACCTTGGCCAAAGAGCCAGGCTTCATTAGCATCCTCTTCCATTTGTTTGCTTGAAAGCCAGTAGCAAGCACACACACAAAAATAACAATATGTTTGAGATTCCCAGAACATGCTTGAAATCTTCTCTGGTCCTTTGCTGTATTAATTTTTCATGCAGGAATGATACATGACACTAGAAAATGATTATTCTTGAAATAGAGATTAAAGTAGTGGCTGATTTCCTGTAAAGATAAGTATCCTTCATTTTCCCAGACCCCCTCCCAAGGCCCTGGGAGGATCATAACAATATTCTAATCATGATACCCTCTAATTTGTCTTCAAGAGGGGTCTTGAAATTTTATAACTCTCAGACCTATCTAAACTTGCATTTGTTCTTATTTTACACCAATATAAAAGTGTGTCTCAAGGCCTTAGAGAGTTAACTCTGGCTTTGCCATATTCCAGTGTTGAGAGTAACTTACCTATTTCTCAGAAATGCTAATTCCCCATCTGTTAAGTGGGTATATACACTCTTGATATCATAGGTTGCTTGGGAGGATAAGAGTGGTCATGTCCATGTAACAACAAAAAAAATGTTCCTAAATCTCTTTGTTTCCTTGAGGATTATTTTCATCTACAGTAAGAACACCTCAAGAAATAGTGTCCATTTTTCTCATTTAACAAGAAATCTGGAAAGAGTCTCAGAGATGTCATGGGAACTTAGACTCATTGTTTCTTTCTCTTCAGCCTTCTTTAGTGTGGACTCCATCTTCATTGCATTCCAGGAAGAAAAAACAAAAAAAGAGGAAAGACACATAAATATATAATTTGAGTCAATCTCTTTATATAAGGAAAATTATAGTATTTCCAAAATGCCATTGTGTAGGGATAGAGTTACTTTGAAGCTGATCTGTGTATCTTGGGGATGCCCAGAACCATACTTACCCTTGATCAAGAAAGGGATAAAATGCACTTGCTAGTGATTTCTAATGTTCTGCTTAAAATTCAAAACTCCTCAGGAGGCAGCTTATCCCCACTTTATCTACGTTGTTAATTGAAAAGGTAAACATTGATAATCTGTACCTGGTTTACCTGGTTTACCTGGTTATAGCCTGGTTTTGGTTACTTGAACAGTGAGGTAGAAAAGAGCCCTCAGTAAACTTGTACCGTAGTCACAGACTTTTTCTGTTTTGTTCATTATTGTTTGCCTAGTCCATAGCATGATGTCTGGCACACAATAGCTAGTCAGTAAATATTTGTTGAATGAATCAATGTTTGCAAATATTTAGCTTCTCAAGAATTAGACTCCATGGCTTATCCATGCAAAAAGCCACACAACTGAAGCTGTAAGCAAACATTTCTTGGGAGATTATGGTCAGAGTAAAGGAGAAGACTCAGCTCTGCTGTGCCAGATATTGGAAGGGGTGTGGTTTTATTTCAGAGTGTTCTCTGGCAGAGATGATCTGAATACCACTAAGGCCAAAGTCTTGGGGACTTTGGGGAAAAAACAGTGTCAACAGCTATTACACTTCCCTTTCACCTTTTAACTTGATAACACACAACCTCATGTCTTTGTGACAATGTCAAAGCTATTTTCATTTACTCATGATTACTGCTGACTTTAATTCCAACCTCAAGCTTCCCCTGTAGTTTGTCTGTGAAGGACAGCTTCCTCTGATATCTGGGCTTCCCTGGTGGCTCAGAGGTTAAAGCGTCTGCCTGTAATGCAGGAGACCTGGGTTCGATCCCTGGGTCGGGAAGATCCCCTGAAGAAGGAAATGGCAACCCACTCCAGTATTACCCTGCAAATAGTCAAGATTAATCCAGCTGAAATAGTTGACTAGGCTGGGATTTTCTGTCTCTTCCTCTGCTATAGATTTTAGGGCTTTTACTAAGATGGTGACTTTCAAAGGAAAGAGACCCATTTTCTAGTTGACAAGTGATAAAGTTATCCTTAAGAACGTTAACATGAGTCGTCTGGGCCCCTTGCTATTTCTATGGTGTTCCGTGTGTCTTATAGAACCATTCAGAGACAGAAGCAAAGACAAATCTATGGCGTGTCCCCAGTTGACACCACTATCACTAGACTACAAGGGCTATGAAACAGTGTCTAAATTGCCAGTCATATAATATGTGGAAGGCTTTTTATCTCTGAGAAGCAGATAGCTGAAACTCATCAATAAAATTCCATGGTCAATTTTATTTTCCTACCAGGAAGAATATTGACATCATCATCATAAGCCCCAGAGAAACCTGGTTGTATCAAGGACAAACAGCCAGACACTGTGAAGTATGTCACAAAAGTAATAATAACCACACACAGAGATCAAGCGGGATGCAAATCTCCCCATTTCATCTCTGCAAAGAAGACCATGAAAGTAATGAGGTGGAAACAGACCCATATGACACTCTCTCTCCTCCTCTCACCACCTGTCCTTGTCTGGATCTCCACCAGAAACAAACTCCATTTACCTTCATGATCATTTAATTAACATCTTAAGCAGGAATCTGATCATGCACCCTCCTGCCTAACACTTTCAATAGTTTCCTACTCTCTTAACATAAAATGCAAACTTCTTTGGCCTTCATGCATGGATAAGACGTAAAGACTATTTCTTGAGAAGCTTTATTTTTGTAAACATTCACTTATGCAATACATAGATAGATAGATATTTTGAATGGCTCTGTGTGCCAGGCATTATGCTATGAACTGAGTAAATAACTGTGAACAATACTTTGTTAGTGTTTAAAGAATCAAGCAAATACTCTACCTTTTTCTGCCAAGTGGAGAGCTGACCATGGAGTAGTCAGAAGGCACTAGATGTATATCTAACACACTTATATGTATTAGATGTATGTATGGAATCTTTACTCTGATGCTAAGAGTACTATGAGCATGTCTACCTGAAGACAGTACTGCTTGTGAAGCTCGCAGCCCCTCCAACCTGGGTGCCTGGCCCTGCATAACATACGGAAGCAGACCAGAACGTGACATCTTAGGAGGAAAGAAAGGTAAAGGCCGGGCCACACTTACCCTGTTGGTCAAATTTCTCACCGAGATGGATGATATGGAAGGACATTAGCAGAGGGAACTCATAACTGAGTAGGACCCTATGGGGCCTTCCCAGCACAGAGCCCCTCCCCTCCTGTCTCTTCCTATAGAAAAGCTTCAGTCTCCGAGGCCTCCCTTGATTCACAGAAGACTGGGCCAGGAATAAATGATTGAAAGGATATGAACACATAGTGACAGAAAATAGCAGTTGTGCCAGGAGAACTGGTAGCAGGTTGAGCAGTAATCAGTCATAGAGCCAAGTCTCTAGTTCCACCCTGAAGGATATAGATAGTGCACATACCTGCAGTGTTTTATAGATACTTAAACCCATAGGAGTTGGTGATGGACAGGGAGGCCAGGCGTGCTGCTATTCATGGGGTCGCAAAAAGTCGGACGCGACTGAACTGAACTGAAACCCATACCAGTTGAAAGAAGCTTAAGGGTATTATGCCTGTGAGCATGTAGCCTCCAGACCAGTTTTCAGTTAACATCACCAGGTTGATGATGTTAATTCCTGTGACACCACCCTGTTACCTCACCAACTGAGTTTGGGTCTTTTGAGCATTAGCTGCCTGCCCTCCTTGTTTGGCTCCTGCAGTAAATGCTGCACTTTGTTTTATCACAACTAGATGTGAGCAGACCCAAGTTTGGTAACAAAATCTGTTCCCCCCAATAACACTGAGTCTTGGAAACCCACAACAGGTGAGCTCAGTATTTGCACAAAGCCAGTATGATCCAGACTCGCCTTGTTGGTTTTGGCTGAGACACATTTTAGGTCATGTGATCTTTACTGCACTGGTTTTCCCTCTTATTTGAGTAAATTGTCCACCCAGGTGCTTGGAATCAGTCCATTTTTTTTTTCAATTAATGTATTTTGATTCTTCCTTTCCAGTAATGAAAAATAAAATACTTTGATTCTTATTAGGTCAAACTATATGAAATGGATGGTATTCAACCGTTTTTGACCCACCATGAATGACAGTATCATATAGTTCAATCTAAGAAATAATATTCAGATCGCATTGTAGAATACCTGTAAGAAAACAGGAGATAATGAGAATGAGTGTTGGAATGCTAATCAGTTAATTAGTGATAATTGATCTAGATAATAGATTGAGCAGGCAGTGGAAAATTCATAAGGACTAAACATGGAATCCAGACCTAAGGCTCCAGGTTCTAAGTGCTCTGTTTGGTTAGAAATTTTTGTTTGCCAGTGACAGTAAAGTTATGTTCGAGGAGCAAGTAGCAAGGAGGGTGTACTCCTGGGAGATGAGGCCCCTAGGGAAGAAACTGGGGTCTGCGGGGGAGAGGAGCTTGTAACGTGTGTGTGTGTGTGTGTATCCATGGTTGATCTTTGGTATCAGGCTTCTGCCTGCTTTCTTCACAGTCAGAGGGAAGAAGGAAAGGATTTAAGACAGTGGGTCATCAGAGTCTGGTCAGTAGTCCCCAGGAAGTCCCTGAGATCCTTTCAAGGGTTCTGAGATGTCAAAAGTATTTTCACAGTGATACTAAGATGGGATACGCCTTTTCCGCTTACATTTGCATTGATGCAAAAATAATGGGGGTAAAACTGCTGCTGCTTTAGAATGAATCAAGACACCGGCATCAAATTATATGAGCTGTCATTGTATTCTTCACGCATGCATTTACAGTATTTTAAAAAAATGCCAGTTCTTGATGAAGCAGTAAAATCATTCATTTCATTGAATTTTGACCCTTGAATATTATCCTTTATGAAGCGAAAGAAGCGCACGTGAAATATTTCTGTTGCACACTAACTGTACTTCAAGCCGTGAGCAGAATTAGCTGCTTTTTTCTTCACTGAATACCATTTTTTTTACTTGAAAGAAGAACTGACAGACAAACGACGGTTATTGAGTCGTGGGCATTTGGCAGATGTTTTCTCTAAATGAATAGAGTGAGCTTGTCACTTCAAGAAAAACAGCTGACAGCATTTGTTGCCAATGACAAATTTGAGCGTCCATGCAAACACTTTTAAAATTTCAGAAAACATGTCTGCCAACCTGAGCTTGACAGCTTCTCAATATGTGCAGGTTTTTTGTTCATAGAAATATGTTATAAATATTAACATGTAATGCAGTCTTTTTGTTATTTAAAGATAAATTAGTAAATATCCTTTATATCTCAATTTTAATTTCAAACATAGTACACAGGGAAAGATAGAGCTCTCATAAAGAGATGATTTTGGGGGTCTTTGATAATTTTTAAGATATATGTGTGTAATTTCTGTAAAGGTGTATTGAGACCCAAAGAGTCTGAGAATGACTCATGTGAGAGCTTTTATCCTTCCTTTTTAAATTAACCCTAAGACTCAGAGAGCCCTTTTGCTAACCAACTTTTCTCCATTATTTCTGAACTTCTCCGTTCATGATCTGTTTGTGTGTGTGTGTTCCTTTTTTTGTTTGCCTATTTCCATTATAAGCATTTAGGCCTGGAAAATATATTTTCATGGTGAGATTAATGGCAGTTTTTCTCAAAGAAAGCCAATTGTGCCAGAAGATTTTCTATATTTGCTGCCTTATAGCTCCCCAAATAATCACCTTCTCTTCTTCTGGTTTAATGTTGTTTTCAGTGAATCCACATTTAGGACTGTAAAATGGAAAACAGTATTATAAATCTGTATGTGATGAAGCCAAAAAGGAAAAATGAGGACAATAAAAGAAGCAAAGTCCATGAAAATAAAAAGCACATGCACAAAATGACCAATGCTAGAGATCATGCTATTTTTGTAAAATCTTGAATGTGTCCATTTTCCCCAAAATATCTCTTCCGTGTTGTGCTGGTTAGAAACGTCGCAGTGATTGCCGCTGACAAGTGCGACTGTACATAGACTAATGACAGGATGATTGCTTGTAAGGAATAGACACCTAAGCCCACTCCTGTGAACACAGTGACATGGGCCCACACATTGAGATGCTCAGCAAGTAACTATTGATGACTATTAAATGACACCTGCTAAGTGGTGTTATTAATAATGCTGCCAAACCAGTCACAGTGTAGAACCTGTGATACAGAGAGGACTCTAGGGGGTTCTGATTTTAATAGAAAACAAGGTGTAAGTCACCTAGAAACTTAGAAAATATTCCACTTGGAGGAGATCATTGTTTTATTTTTCTCATGTGTAGAATTCCACCGTGAGTTTTCAGCAGCCAGGTCCCTCCCCTGTCTGCGTAGTTCTCTCCTGTGTAAAATGATAAGATTGTACATATACTATGGCAGTTATTTTCAACCAGTGAAATCTGAACTTGAAACCTTGAGGAACAAGACAAAGAGAAGAGCTGCTTGGCTTAAAGAAAAGGTTAGGAAACTTTAAATCTCCCTTTTGGCTCTCCTCTGAGCTTTTATGTCTGCCCATCTTTTGAGATACTGCAGTGAAGCCTAGTGTTCTGAGCTACACAATTTGAGAACCATTGGGCCAAGGACTCTATAGCTCCATGTGCTTGGGGAGACCTTGTCAGAAAAGCTGACTAATTTCTCTTAATTAGAGAATCAATTGGTTATCCAGTTGAAATGTTCCTCTGGGTGGAGGTGGCAAGGATGATGGAGACAGTGGTACCCCTCCCCCTCCACCCTGGTAGTATTCATGAGCCAAGTCCAGTTGTGAATTTGTCCACATCCTAAGCCTTGTGGGATAAACAAATACAGACACACCAGCATTTGTCTTTAAGGAACTGATAGGCAATCTGGAGAGGCACAACAGAAACCAAGCAACCCAACATGAGTCCAAATATAGGAAGGATTCAGAATTCAAGGGTAGATGGTAAATGGCATGATCAGGAAGGGCAGATGGAGGAGGATGTTGTGTTCTTTTCTTCATGCTTTTCCGAACTCCATTTTCTGCTTCAGACTCCTATAGAGCTGTGGGGGAGCGGGGGGGAACAGCAGGGAAAACAACTGAAGGTATAAACAATCTTGTTTGGTTTAACTGCCTATGTTCATATATATATACATTAGAGTATATATTAGATTCAATTATAAGGATAACCGTGCTATCTAGTTAGAGTGACTAGATTGTTTTGCCAAAGACTTTTCCAGTTTTAGCACTGAAAGTCCTACATTTTGGAAAACTTTCTTGGTCAAACTGGTCACGCCAAATTAGAGCAACCTGAAAGACCCCGAAGAATGAGTCTCGGGACTCCTGGTGATCTGCGGGCCTCAGTTAAAAATTTACATAGCAAACAGATTCCCGATCTGAAAGTCAAGAGAACTAGCTCCTCTATTCACTATCAGTAGGCCCTTAGGGAAAGGGTTAGAGTCAGTAATTCTTAGAAAAGAAAAGCAGATGCAGGTTCATATGGAGTTATCCCTGGCGCCTGTATTCATGCTCCTTCCTAAGGTGGGAAGGCTAGTCCAGTATAGGCATTGGTTGTTTTTCTTTTTTAAATAAAGTCAGTTTGCTTTGAGCTTGACCAATGGTAATGATGTCAGAAGACTATTTTAAAATATTTAAAGTTTAAAAGAAATTATTAATAAATTGGATGAATAATTCATTAAGATAATGAAGATAGAGCATATTGCATTATGCACTGTTCACTTAAGAATAAAAATATTTAGCCTTCCCATGTTTTATTCAGGTATTTTGATCATTTTTAGGAAACAGAATGGATGGGAAAGATACCATGAGTCTTAAGAATTAAGGAACAAAATCAAATAAGCAGGAATAAGAGAAACGGTTAACCCAGCCAGTCTGCTCAGCAGTCATGAACTCCAGGCTTTGCTAATTTAAGTTTTCCAGGATGTGAAATGAATTATTTATAGAAACAGGTAATAAGAGCATTGAGAAAAATGGGGTGAAATCAGACTTTATTGGGAAAAGCATGGGTTTTAGAGTTAAAAGACTTGGGTTCTAGTCTTGGCTTTCCTATTTACCAGCTCTGTAACTTGGACAAGTTGTCCTTATGCCTCAGTTTGTTTCATCTGTCTTCCTATTTTGTAGTGATTTTGGAAAGATTAAATAAGACATTGAATGTGTAAGTAACCAGGAAAAATGCAGTGACCCATAGGGACCAAGAGAAGTCCTTTGAGGCGAGGGGAGTGAAAGCAGGGGGCTGGACCCAAGGAGCAGATGTGCTGGAGAGATGTGGCCACTGTGTGGCCAGCAGGGAGAGGGCAGCAAGTCAATCCTCAGACATCTGTCTCTTCCTGACAGTACCTCCATGTGCCACACAAGCGGACAGGGAAGCCTGCTGGTGTGGCCCATGGATGCCAGTCTTCCAGAGCCCGGAGAAGAGTGGAGAAGGGCCAGAAGTGGAATCGGAGGAGTAAATAGCCCATGTGAGGCTTCTGATAGATCTGCCTAGTTTATAAAACTGCATACTGGTAAGTCTGAAAACTGGCTGCGACTCTGGAGAACAGTATTGCTTTCTTATAAAATTAAGCATATGCTTGTCATGTGACCTAGGGATCCACTCTTAATATTTTATTCTAGAGTAAGGAAAGCTTAGGTAAATGATAAGTGAAGTCGCTCAGTCATGTCCGACTCTTTGTGACCCCATGGACTGTAGCCTACCAGGCTCCTTCCTCCATGGGATTCTCCAGGCAAGAGTACTGGAGTGGGTTGCCATTTCCTTCTCCAGGGGATCTTCCCGACCCAGGGATCGAACCTGGGTCTGCCACATTGCAGGCAGATGCTTTACACTCTGAGCCACCAGGGAAGCCTGCTGAGTGAAAGAATCCATTCTCAAAAGGTTACATACAGGATGGTTCTATTTATTTGAAAAATTGAAAGCACAAGGGTGTAGCCATGGAGAACTGATCAGGGGATATATCAGTTGCTAGGGTTTGACTCTACAGTGGAGTAGTAGGAGGGAATTTTGGGGGTGATGGGATGATTCTGTGGATTGATTATGACAGCAGTTACACAAATATACAAATGTGTTAAAGCTCACGAAACTATATACACACCAAAAGGTCAATTTTGCAACATGTTAATTTAAATGTATGAGACATATTGTGGATAAAAGCCTCAGTGATAGATTTATTCTTATAGATACTGACAACATATTTTCCCAAAGTTGAACTTGCAAAAGCTTCAGTGCAAAAATGCCTGGAAACAGGACATGATGCAAGGGTGGCAGCCTTGGCAAGGGGGACCAGGTGACAAGGGGGGAGTTTCTGTGTGGCAGGATGAGACATGATAGACATGAGCGCTTTACCAGGGAGCCTGAGGGTCAGAAAACGACTATTCCCAGATGTACACAGACAGGTTGGAGTACCAGGGTCCCAGAAGAGGAAGCAGAAATGGAGATTCAGGCAAGGAGCCAAGGATAGAGACGGGAAAACAGGAACCAGACCATGGTTTGGTTGCCTCACTGGGTTCAAGGCAAGAGATCTTCTGGCTCTCGACAACTTACTGCTCAGGAAGCAGACAAGAATGAAAGAAAAGGAATAGGCTTTTGCAGGGTTTAGGGGCGCAGACACTGCAGAGAGAGAGCTGGGTTGGTCTCTGGCTCTGCAGCTCTTAGCTTACAAACCGGAGTCATTGTTTTAACTTCTCATGTACAAAAAGGGATAAAAACATATTTCCCACTGCACGGTTGTAAATAAAGCCACATCTCATAGCAGTCCCTGTAAGTTGCCTGTTGTTGTTGTTCAGTTGCTTAGTCATGTCCAGCTCTTTGCTACCCCATGGAGTGCAGCACTCCAGGCTTCCCTGTCCTTCACTGAGTCCTGGAGCTTGCCCAAACTCATGTCCTTTGAGTTGATAATGCTACCTAACCATCTCAATCCTCTGTTGTCCCCTTCTCCTCCTGTCCTCAGTCTTTCCCAGCATCAGGAACTTTTCCAATGAGTCATTTCTTGCATCAGGTGGCCAGAGTATTGTAGCTTCAGCTTCAGCATCAGTCCTTCCAATGAATATTCAGCGTTGATTTACAAGTTGCTTGGCCCAAAGGAAATGCTTGGTGAACAGCAGAAGTATATCGAACGAAAGGTTGTAGGTCACATCAAAACTATGAGTCTCATGATGTATATATTTAGTAAGTCGTCTGATCTTGCTAAGCCTAAACTTCTGAATCTGTAAAATGTTATAAAATGACTACTCCATGGGGCCAGAATATTCTGTTGAGAAAAGACCTATGAAAGCATTTTGTTAACTGAGAGTTGTTGTACAAATGTATTTCTTATAAGCACAGAGCAGGGCCAGGAGGAAGTCCCGTCTTCTTGCTTAGCTGCTAGCTTGAAGATACAGAAAGTCATCCCAATTTTGGTTGCTCCCAGAGCTGCTGCTGCTAAGTCGCTTCAGTCGTGTCTGACTCTGTGCAACCCCATAGACAGCAGCCCACCAGGCTCCCCCATCCCCGGGATTCTCCAGGCAAGAACACTGGAGTGGGTTGCCATTTCCTTCTCCAATGCATGAAAGTGAAAAGTGAAAGGGAAGTCGCTCAGTCGTGTCAGACTCTCAGAGACCCCATGGACTGCAGCCCACCAGGCTCCTCCGTCCATGGGATTTTCCAGGCAAGAGGACTGGAGAGGGGTGCCATCGCCTTCCATGAAACCAAACATAGAGAAGATCAGGAGGGTTCATCCAGCAGGGGCCAAGCATCTCTGCTCAGGAGGAAGGAGTGACAGGATATCAGCGTGAACATGGGGACTCACACTTGGGTAGCAGAGGCAGTTTCCAGGAAGTCCAGTGCGCTGATCTGCAGCATGGAGCCAGCCCTTGCTGTGGGCATTTGGGCCAGGGGAAGAGAGAGGGCTCTTGAAGAGTCTCAACCCTCACCCTTCCTATACCTTGACAAAAATTTCCATTGTGTAACTTTTCAGTGTCTCCCAGCAGAGTAGACAGATTCCACATCTTTAGCCCATTGATGTTGTGTTTTTCCACTGACTCGTTTTGGACAGTGACAGATAGTGGTTATGATGTGAGTGTAGCCTCAGGTACGATTGCCATTAGTCACAAGGAGATCTTTCCCAGGTAACTGCTACACCTGCAGGGTGGGAACAGGCCTGAGTCTGACCCACAGTCTGAACCAGGGTCCACTAAGCCATCCAACTGTTCCTTTGAGTGAGAAATAAATATTGGTTGTTGGAAGCCATCAAGATTTTGGGGTAGTTTGTTATGCAGCATTATTTTGGCAGTAACTGACTTAACACATCGAGTACCTTGACTTGAATCTTCGGTTTTGTCTTTCGAGGAATGAAACAAATAGTGCCTAGTTATAATCACTCAGTAGGGCAGTTACTAAATAGTATACTGTTCAGTATCAAAGAAGACAGCAATGAATGAAAGCGCAGCCGTGAAGAGAGTGAAAGGAAGCATAAAGAGTGTCCGTCTTGCTGAGTCTCTGTTTCCTCAGCTGTGAGATGTGTGTAAAATCCTTGCCCCACCTCTCTCTATGGGCTGCTATTAGAATCACATCAGGTGATGGGTTTGAGTGTAGCTTGCCTTCTGTGAAGAGCCATCTGGGACTTAGGAGTTATTTTTCTTTCTACTACAGAGAGTCCTCTTATCCCAGCATGATTTGTCATCAACCCCAAAGTTACAGATGTATAGGAGAGTAGGATGGAAAGCATCATTTCATGACAGCACGCACTGATAAACTGTCCACTCATTAAAATGGGTCTCTGTTGGCATATCTGGCTTCATTTAACGGACTCTATATGCACGTCAGTACTTTCCCAGGCTACATCAATGCCTTCTATGGCAACACAGCGCAAATACCTTGCAACCTGACTGCAAAAGGAAACTGAAAATCTAGGGAAGAGGGGCAGGATTTTGCCAAGATGAAAGGGGTAAGGGAGAATTTCTCTAATCACATGTAAAATAATTGAGAAATGAGGATCTGACCGAGTTTTATCAGTTAATAATTGAAGAAGAGAAAAATCGACAAGAATGATGACATGATAGGCTTCAAAAGAGAATAATTTAATGTATTTGAATATCAAAGGATGTAGGGAGGCCTTTGGGAAATTGTTGAAACCTCAGCTTTTTTTGGCAAAAATCATTCTCTTTATAGCTGTGCATTGAAGGGTATCATATCATACTATTATGTAATTTCTTTGGAAAATTATCTAAAATTATTTGTTAATTTTAATAATCAGATAATTACAGTATAATCTGTGGTTCTATTAAATATAAAATTGAGTTATTTTAATACATTTTTAATTTCATTTTTTCAGGATAAAGTCCCAAACTTTTTTTTTAAACCCTATTTTCTAGGAAATTTTGGTTTCTTTTAGTACTCTTTTCTGCCATCAGTTCTTTTTGATGTGTCATTAGGATCCTCTCTGCTTATTATGTCTTTCTGCCAGGGAGCCCTTGGAACTACTCTTTATTTAGAGATTTTGGGAACGGAAGCTCCCAGTGGGTCAGGAAAGGCAGGGAAACATTAGTGCATGGTCCAGAAGGCTGCTCTGGCCACTTTGGAGTAAGTTATTTTTTTATGTAACTCCCCCAAATGAACTTTTAAAAATCTGAGAGTGGGGGAGGGGAATCTGTCACAGCTTGTCACAGACTCATTTCCCATCCATAACTTACTTCTCTTTGACTTCAGCCAGGAGGCATGGCCTGGAGCCTTTTCCCTCCTCTGAAAAGGACCTCAAAGCTCTACTGCTGCAGGTGCAGTGGGTGCGCTATAAGAAGCAACTTGAGTCTTGATCCCTTGTTGACTGTGTATGATAATATTTATCCAAAAAAGCTGTATTCCTAATATCATTTTCACCATTTGCTTGTCCCCTATGATAGGTGAGACAGGAAGAATCCCATTATACCAGTGTGTTAATGTGATTTATCCAAGGCTGCCTCTGGAGCTGGTGGCAGAGCCGGGTGGATAATGCAGTACCCTGGCCCCCTTTACTGTGCTTCGGCTTCCCCAGTTCTCTGTCACACTGCTTTGTTGTGTTTCTGAATCTCTGTGTTGTTTCCCCATGGCTGCCAGCCGTGAGATGGGATACCTTCGGAGCAGACTGATGAGAGAAGACACTTGTCCCATGTGGCTGCATCTCCTCTCTACCCCTGGAGAACCTCATCCATCACTTGTCATTGCAGAGACCCAGCTGATGCACACCCCGGCAAGGGTGAGTATGTATAAATATAATGGAAATCAGTCAGGGGCCAATTTTCCCTATTGAAAAGGGAATTGCATTTCTCAGGCATGTGGGCAAAGTGAGGTTGATTAAACATAAAATGTTTCTACCAGGGGGAGTAGCATAAAGAGAGCTCAACCGCTCTGTTTTGAGAAGGAATTCTGTGATAAGCACAATTGAGGGCCATCTGTGCTTTGGATAATTTCATCTGACTGCCAGTCTTGTTACAGAATTGCCAGTTTGAGCAACTTGTTGGCACTTCCTTGACCTGTGTTGGAACTATCTGATATATCACAGGACTTCAAAGTTCCCGTAACAGGATGTAAATTGTGACATCGTGCAGGAGGTAATAGGGTGTTTCATCCTACATTTGCTCATGTCACTGAATGTTGACAGAGATCAATAGTTTCTTTTAATAATGACACCCTGGAGTATTGAATGCTGTGGTGTCTGCATCACTGACAAGCTTTTGTTTGCGGGGCATAGTGGGTAAGGAGAAAAGTCAACCAATTAGTACCTGATGTTAGCGTAATAACTGAACTTATTCACCAGATAATATATGGGTAATCAAGAGTGGGGAACACAATGAGAAATGAAGCAAAGCCATTGTGTGCAACGATCATCCAACAGTGGAGGGCTCATTGTCAGGCCAAGGGCTATGTGGGAGACTAAGGGGCAATGTTCCAATGTGAATGCAGGCTTTCAGTTCTCAAATGCAGCATTCTTTATCTGTCATGTTACGTCTCCTTCTTCTTGTGCTTACTGTCATCATACTTACCGTCATGACTTTCTTATGGCAAGCTATGTTTTATATCCACTTCCATCGTTTGCTCCTTTGACTCCAGCAATTTCTGATTGCATTTATTTCTTTTGACCTTAAATGCCAGCATTGGAATTATTTTTCCAAGTTTCTGTAAACCTCCATTATCCATTAGTTCCCAGAAGAGTTCCAAATGTATAACTATCTCCTGAAGATACACTCTGATAGATTTGTTGGTTAATGGGGGCTTGTGTTCAGCTCTCTGAAATTACCACTCAGTTTTTCACCTGATAATTCAGTACATATTAGGTGAGTGACAATTGAGGGTACAGAGATTAATCAAAAACCCTCTGTTAAGGCACAGACAGCAGGCAAAGAAGATAAGGCATGGTTCAGGGTAGAAAGTGCAAGTTTTGACGAATTAGAAAAGATTCACCAAAATGTCTCCTTCATTTTTGATGCTTGTCTATTTGAAACTCTAGCCTTTTTTCCCTTAAGTTTCTTTAACTCCCAAGACCAACAGTCCACAAACGAAAACAAATGCAAGTTGTATTTTCATATTATTTTAGTCGAGCTTCTCCAGAGAAAAGAAACAATGGTGTGTGTGTGTGTGTGTGTGTGTGTGTGTGTGTGTGTGTGTGTGAGTGTGTGTGTGTGTAGCCTGTAGAAGGAGACACTGAGTCAGACGTTTTGCAGAGTTTTAAAACACTAAAGGATGATTTTATGGGTTCAGTTCAGTTCAGTTCAGTTGCTCAGTCGTGTCCGACTCTTTGCAACCCCATGAATCGCAGCACGCCAGGCCTCCCTGTCCATCACCATCTCCCGGAGTTCACTCAGACTCACGTCCATCGAGTCCATGATGCCATCCAGCCATCTCATCCTCTGTCGTTCCCTTCTTCTCCCGCCCCCAATCCCTCCCAGCATCAGAGTCTTTTCCAATGAGTCAACTCTTTGCATCAGGTGGCCAAAGTACTGGAGCTTCAGCTTCAGCATCATTCCTTCCAAAGAAATCCCAGGGCTGATCTCCTTCAGAATGGCCTGGTTGGATCTCCTTGCAGTCCAAGGGACTCTCAAGAGTCTTCTCCAACACCGCAGTTCAAAAGCATCAATTCTTCGGCGCTCAGCCTTCTTCACAGTCCAACTCTCACATCCATACATGACCACAGGAAAAACCATAGCCCTGACTAGGCGGACCTTAGTTGGCAAAGTAACATCTCTGCTTTTGAATATACTATCTAGGTTGGTCATAACTTTTCTTCCAAGGAGTAAGCGTCTTTTAATTTCATGGCTGCAATCACCATCTGCAATGATTTTGGAGCCCCAAAAATAAAGTCTGACACTGTTTCTACTGTTTCCCCATCTCTTTCCCATGAAGTGATGGGACCGGATGCCATGATCTTTGTTTTCTGAATGTTGAGCTTTAAGCCAACTTTTTTGCTCTCCTCTTTTACTTTCATTGATAAAACTGTTATGTTCATGTTAAACACGATACTCCAGAGAGTAAATGCCTGAATGGTACAGATGTTGTCCATGGGGCCTTCAACCACATTGTGATGTTTCCTTGTTTTTCTTTTTTTTTTTTTTGGTCAGAAAACAGTTTCTTTTTTAAAAAATTGAAATAGAGTTGATTTATAGTGTTCTGAAAAATAATATATACATATATATATTCATGTTGCCTTTTTATTTCCAATGGATTTGATATGAGTCAAATACGAAGATGGAGTAAAGTTTGCTGGTGGGTGCAAGAATGTTCATTTTAATATTTTGCATACATATTTATATACTTAAAATATTTGGTAGTAATACTGTTGAAGTATCTCCTTTTTCTCTCGAGTCTTTGCAGAAGTATGAAGTCCAGCCCTCCCCCTTTACCGCTGTTTCATTTACAAGGCCTCAGACACACATGAGTTACAATGTCTGCTCAGAGTTGGGAGGGGGAGCAGTGGGAAGCAGAGGTGGAACCCTTTATCAGAGGGAAATTCCATTTGCTGTGTCCTAATCTGTCCGCTTACTCCTTGGAAGGAAATTTATGACCAACCTAGATAGCATATTGAAAAGCAGAGACATTACTATGCTATGGTTTATGCTATTACAAGGCTATGGTTTTTCCAGTGGTCATGTATGGATGTGAGAGTTGGACTGTGAAGAAAGCTGAGCGCTGAAGAATTGATGCTTTTGAACTGTGGTGTTGGAGAAGACTCTTGAGAGTCCCTTGGACTCTCCCAACCAGGCCATTCTGAAGGAGATCAGCCTTGGGTGTTCTTTGGAAGGAATGATGCTAAAGCTGAAACTCTAGTACTTTGGCCACCTGATGCAAAGAGTTGACTCATTGGAAAAGACTCTGATGCTGGGAGGGATTGGGGGCAGGAGAAGAAGGGGACGACAGAGGATGAGATGGCTGGATGGCATCACGGACTCAATGGAGGTGAGTTTGAGTGAGCTCCAGAAGTTAATGATGGACAGGGAAGCCTGGTGTGCTGCAGTTCATGGGGTTGCAAAGAGACAAGCACAACTGAGCGACTGAACTGAACTGAATCTGTTCCTGTGGATGGCCCCAGTCTGTTTGGTGCTCAAGAGTCAATCTTGAAAATCCCAAGGACATGCTATGTAAATGTTCTGAGCAGAAAACCAGGAATACAGATAGGTAACCCCCATGTCCTCACTGTCAACATTTGGAAGGCCCAGATAGAAAATAGCTATTGTGTATTAAGAAGGGAGCCCTATTTAAATTTAGTAAGCAGAGTATTACACAAATACTTTACTGTGTTAAATTATTGATGCAACCAACTAAGCTAGGGTAGATGAAGTTAGCCCTAATTCAATTAGTCATAATTTTGTACATGTAAAATTGTGGGATTTATGTAGTGAGAGGAAGATCAGAAAGACACCATCATCTTTGAATGGACTGATTGTATTTATCTAACAGTACTTTATCCTGGATTGATCTCTCATAGAGTAGATTAGGAACAAAATGCTTGAAACTGGAAAGGTTAAAAAATGGATTTTGGGGGTATCATCTGCAAATTTCAGGTTGTCATTCACATAAAATAAAAAGTTTGTGTGCCTTTAAGACAGAAATGAAAGGGACTGTTTCAGATGCGAAAAAGGAATGCAAACTAATAATACTGAGGTAAAATCGAATGAAAGGCGAGTAAGTCACTTGGTTCACTCCTTTATTCTCACAAGATAGAAAGCAGAGTAACTACGAGAGCCTTGCAGATAACCAGTCTATTTGACAGCAAGTAGCAGCAAGTAGCAGTTATTCATGGAGAAGGCAATGGCACCCCACTCCAGTACTCTTGCCTGGAGAATCCCAGGGACGGAGGAACCTGGTAGGCTGCAGTCCATGGGGTCACGAAGAGTTGGACATGACTGAGTGACTTTGCTTTCACTTTTTACTTTCATGCATTGGAGAAGGAAATGGCAACCCACTCCAGTGTTCTTTTTTTTTTTTTAAATTTTAAATTTATTTATTTTAATTGGAGGCTAATTACTTTACAATAATGTATTGGTTCTGCCACACATCAACATGAATCCACCACGCACGTACACATGTTCCCTGTCCTGAACCCCCCTCCACCTCCCTAGAATCCCAGGGACGGGGGAGCCTGGTGGGCTGCCGTCTATGGGGTCACACAGAGTCGGACATGACTGAAGTGACTTAGCAGCAGCAGCAGCAGTTATTCAAGTGGGGAACAGAAGAGTTGATTTTAACCATGTTAATCATGTATATAACTTGGAGATCATTAATGAATGAAAGAATGTTGACTCTTTACAGTAATATAGATTACTATTAAGTATTCACTGATGAATATTTATTGAATACCTACTATATACAGATACTGTTGGGTATTAGTGATCACATGGTAAGTAAAAACAGAGTTTTCTCAGTTTTAATAGAGCTTATGCAGTGAGAACGCAAATATATAATTGCATCTGTTAGCAAGTTCTATGAAGGAGAGAGATACTCTGTCCATAACTGGGGAGGTTGATCAGCGAGGTCAGGCAAGGCTTCTCTGAGGAGGTGATGTGGGAGCTATGACCTCAAACAATAAGAGGAAGGAAGGGGACCAGTACAGCAGGACCATATACCTAGTTCACTAGTAAAGGGTTTCTATTACATGCCGTGTATTTTTCAGGTTGAATAGGATGCATGAACAAGACAGACAAAGATGGCATCCCTTAAAGAGCTTACATGTTTGAAAAGAGGGGTTCCCTGCAGAATGAACATAATGATCAAGTTGTAGAGTACGTTAGAAGGGGACTTGCAGGGCTTCCGGGGTGGCTCACTGGTTAAGAATTACCTGCCAGTGCAGGGAACACAGGCTCCATCCTCGGTCCGGGAGATCCCACATGCCTCAGAGCAGCTAAGCCCGTGCGCCACAGCTTCTGAACTCACACTCTAGAGCCCAGGAGCCACGGCTACTGAGGCCCGAGAGCCTGTGCTCCACAAAGAGAGAAGCCACCGCGATGAGGAGACCACGCGCCGCAGCCGGGGAGTAGCCCCACTCCCCACAGCGAGAGAACAGCCCACACAAAAGAAGACGCAGCATAACCAGAACGAGATAAAGAAAGGGACGTGCAAAAGAGTGGAGAGCAAGAAAATCAACGGTGTCTTCAAGTTGTGGGCAGCTCACACATTTCAATAGAATAGTCAAGGTGGGCGTCCTTACCAAAGTGAGTGATGACCCGAGGGAGAGATGAGCTCTGCAGGTGCCAGGCCAAACAATGTTTCAGTTCCAAAGTTGGGAGTGGGTGCCACAGGCTCAGGAAACTGAGGAGGCCGGGGTGGCTGGAGAAAAGTGGAAGAGCTCAGGACCGCAGGAGGAAAGGCTGGAAAAGTCTGCTGGGGAGACCATGGAGGGTTTTAGAGCTGTTGCTGGGGTTTGGCTTCTGCTCTTCGTGAGTGGGCAGCTACTGGAGGGTTTCTAGCAGAGTTAGGGTACTATTTGACCTCTGTTTTGAAAGTGTTCCTCTTACTACCATACTGGCAATAAAAGGGTAGAGAGCAGGTGTGGAAGCCAAGGTCATGAAGAGACCATTGCCATGGTTTTAGAGAAAGACAGTCATGGCCTGGGCCCGTTGAAGGCAGGATAGGCAGTGAGGTGTGGTCATCTTTATTCCAAGGGTGAGGCAGCAGGATTAACTGATGGATTTGGAGGGTGGCTGAGAACAGTCAGACATGTCTGTGAGATTTCTAGTCTGAGCCTGAAGAAGGTTGGAGATGTGAGGAAGTGTCCAAGGGGAGCAAGCTGGGGATGGAGGAAGCCGGGAGTTCATTTCCGGGTAGGCTGACGTGAGGGTCCTATTTTATATCTGAGTTGAGCTGTCCTTAGGCAGTGGGAAAGAGGAACTGAAGACAGAGAACACGGGCAAAACTTTCAAGGAAGTTTATTGTAGAGGAGAGCAGAGAAACGGGGCTGAGGCTCACAGGGGAAGCAAGATCAAGAGAAGAAAAAAATTTTTTTTGTAATTTGGGGAAAATAGGAAATAGCAGCAGGTTTGTGTACAGACGGAGCGAGCGTGGTGAGTAATAATACTGGGCAGCCAGGGGGAGGCCAGGCGTTTGGTCCTAGTAGGACATTCTCAGGAATTGGGTTTTTATTAGAGCAGTGGGAAACCAATGAGGTTTTGAGTGGAATGGCCTCACAAGATAGAATTTACATTTTGAATGGATCCTCTGGCTGCAGAGGACAAACACGTTGGAAACTAGTCACAGTAGTTGTGACCAGAATACTTAATATGTGCCTAGCACTGTGCTCTGCATTCTGTATGTCTTCAGTTGTTTAATCTCCACAACAAACCTTTGAGGTGGGAGAGACTCCTATGCCCTTTACAGGGAAGAACACTGAGGCTCAGAGTGGTGCAGTGACTTCATAAAAGTAATCACACTGCCGGTAGGTAGATCAGTAGGTAGGTAGACAGTGCCAGAGGCAGAACCCATGTCATTCTGTTCTGGTCTCCTGGTCTTTTATTTTTGCCATATGTGCTGTAACCTCATGTAATATTGATGTTGCAAAGACTCTTAGACGCTGCCTAGCCCAGCCCCTCAAGTAAACTGAATTTGAGGTGTTCAGAAACAGTAGCTTGCAAATGGAACTACAGTTTAAATGCACTAGGGGGAAGTTGCTATTTAAAGTCCTATTCTGGGAAATCCTTTGTAAAGTTGAGAATCCTTTTGTAAAGCAAATAATCCACTCTCCAATTTGACTGTGGAGAAAATGCTTTTCTTCAAGCATCAGGTAAATCTTTAAAACTAAAAAGTGCCAGAGAATTTTTTTCTTTTTTTTTTTTAAATTCATGGAGAGGAGCTGTGGTGAGATGGCCTGGAGAGATGTGGAAAGAGGAAGCAACCAGGGGACCACAAGAGCAGCGTCCTTAGCTTTGCTTGCAGAAGGGTACCCCAGCTTCTAGAAGGACTTAGTGTTAAAGATCAGAGGTCTCCAGTCACTTCAAACTACTAAGGAGTCTGGAAGTCCTCCGTGTGGACCTGTGAGCCCTGGTGGAGGACATAGCTACTCTTTGCACAATAGTCCTTCCTCTGTCATGCAACTCATGCTCCTTGTTGCCGTCCCCACTGGGTGGTTCTGATGGACTGTCAGTCACAAGGCCGGCGTGCACCACGGTCTCTGAATAGGGCACATGGTTAGGTTGAGCCAATCAGAGGCTCCTTGGCCTTCTGTCTGACCTATTTTTCTTTGGATTATGAATGACAAGTATTGAGTAAACTTGCAGCTGTAGAGAGCCAGCGGGTGTCTACATGGAGAGAAACCGTATCAGAGCATATCTATGCAGGGGCCAGTGGAGCCAAAAAATGGAGAATAATTACAGCAGAGCCCTGGTGATATTGCCTAAAGTTCTAGAGCAGTCATACCTGAATTCAGCAAGATCATCCCCTTGGTATGTTCAAATTACATTAGGCAGTGAATTTGCTTTGTTGTTCTATGCCTCAGGTTCTCACCTCTGAAATTTGGATAACAGTACTACCTACCTCATGGCAGATAGAAAGGTTGACATTAAATAATGTGTATAAAATACTAGGGCTTCCCTGATGGCTTGGATGGTAAAGAATCTGCCTGTAATGCAAGAGACCCAGGTTCCATCCCCGGGTCAGGAAGATCCCCTGGAGAAGGCAATGGCAACCCATGGCTTGTCTGGAGAATCCCATGGACAGAAGAGCCTGGTGGCCTACAGTCCATGGGGTCACAAAGAGTCGGACATGACTGAGTGATTAACACACACACACACATACACACATATAAAATAATTAAACCTGGTGCTTATTGGTTAATTCTTGATGTATAACAAACTATCCCCAAGTTAGTGACCTAACTGTTAATTGAGCTTAGAATTCTATGGGTTGGTCTTTGGGGCTGGGTTTTGGTAGGTGGTTATTGTGATCTCAGCTCTGCTCACTGGTACATCTGTGGTCAGTTTCTGGGATGCCTCAGTTGGCAAGCAGATGGTCCAGTGTGGTCCAGCAGCCTTGTGTACATTTTCTAGTGGTGGCTGAACAGTGTCAGGAGGAAGAATGGGAGCATGCAGGGCCCCTTATGCTGCATTCTATTGACCAAAACAAGTCATGAAGTCAGCCTGGATCCAAGAAGAGGGGAATGTAGACTCCACCTTTTCATGGGGGGAGCTGACGTCACACTGCAGACTCTGAATGGAGGCAGAGCCCTCAATAATTATGGCTGCTTTACCAATCCACTACAATAACTGTTCCAGGTGGCACTAGTGGCTAAGAACCCTCCTGCCCATGCAGGAGACCTAAGACATGCAGGTTTGCTCCCTGGGTGGAGAAGAGTCCCTGAAGAAGAGCATGGCAACTCACTCCAGTATTCTTGCCTGGAGAAAGCTATGGCGAGAGGAGCCTGGTGGGCTACAGTCCATAGGGTTGCAGAGTTGGACATGACTGAAGGGATTTGGCATCCATGGCACACTAACTGTGTAATAAATCTTCCTATGTGTTACTGCTATTATTATTTAACAGGTTTAATTTACTTTCTGTCACTTGCTGTAGGCATGATCATCCTTGCTATTAGACTTTTGAAAACATTATTAATAATAACTCAACAGTCACATTAGTTTTTTTTTCTTGAACTTCTCACTGAAATCCCGATCTAGTTTACTTCTAAACACATATAATTTGCCTTCTAGAAATATCCCAAATGACACAGCTTGTCATTAGCAGAGTACTGCAACAGTGAAGAACTGTAATTCCTCATATGGTCAGTAATATTTTATCTGTTTAGCAACACCTTGGAAATGACCAGTCATTAATGATCTACTTTACACAGTCGATTATTTATAAGTTTTTCCTTGATGTGTATAATTTTAAATTATATTTCTTCCCAGTTGGTTCATATTTAATTGCTTTAAGTATGAGGGGGAAATATTGAGATCCCTCAGTTGTTCTTATGAGGCCATGATGTTTATTCCTTTCAGACATAAAGAGGTTTTCATGCTTATTATTTTTTTGATTATAGTGAATATCATATTAAGCAAGGAATGCAGTGAATGCATTTCAACTTATGACTTAAACACATTCTACTGAATATTAATAACAACTTGGTGATTTTCATTATTATGTCACCAAAGAGTGCTTCCTCAGTGGCTCAGTGGTTAAGAGTCCCTGTGCAATGCCTGAGACCCAGGAGATGCGGGTTTGAGCCCTGGGTTGGGAGGATCCCTTGGAGAAGGAAATGGCAACCCACTTCAGTATTCTTTCTGGGAAAATACCATGGACAGAGGAGTCTGGCAGGCTATGGTCCATGGATTTGAAAAGAGTTAGACACAGCTGAAATGACTAAGTGTACACGTGTGTCACCAAAGACACTGTCAAAGTTCATTTTTCATCTGTCTTTAAATCCCAGTAAACATCATCATAATCCATCCCCTTCGTTATTATAAAGACAAACAATGTGAACGGGAATGGATTGTTTAAGAAGGTAGTGGAAGTTAGAGGAACCTATCTGTGCTTACGTGAATATTTCAGGAGGAAATATGTGTTGCACTTTCCCACAGTAACCAGAAGAGAATAAACATCATTATCAGCCAGTGTTAAAGGTGTGCTGCTTTCTATGTGTGTAAGTTAGGGCACGGTTACCATCCAACATTAGTACACTCCCCCAACATTTTTTTTTTTTTTTAACTAGAATTTTCCTTCTGTTTATATTTGATTGAATATTATAGTCAGGCCACTCAAGATGGCTGCTCTCTTGCTCTCTGTACATATCCTGCTTAACTGGTGCCTGGTCACCTACACCTAACTCACCTGATGGACCTTCCCACATACTTGCCCCAGGTCCCAGCTAGTGACTGTTCATATCAAAGGGGTAGTGAGGAGCATGCCTCTCTGGTAGTTTTCCTGGTAACCAAGGAGCCAAGGTGTTGATTTCTCCTGCAACTGGCAACCTCCCCTTCCTCTTGGGAGCAAAGACCGCTGATGTGTCCTGCCCACTGTCTGCCACACATGTTAGGGTGTCACTCAGGGACCTTGCTTCAGGCATGTAAGACCCCCCCACCACCAACCCATCCATTAAACCCTGGATGTTTCTGTTGCCCACTATAGGCTCTTTTTTCAGTCTTGAAGCTGGGCAAGTGTAGGCCTGCAGGATGTAGCCCAACAAATATCAGTGTTTGTAACTGATCACTGAGTACCAACTCTGCAGGTTGGCCTGTGTGTTAACCAGCTAAATACTGGATTACAGGTTACTCCAAAATTCAGCGGCATAAAGACTGCTACTTTATTTTCTGTTACAGTTAATGGGTCAGGTGTCCTGGAGCAGCAAGTCTGGACAGGTCTGGCTCAGATATGTCATGAGATCGCAGTCAATGTCAGCCAGGGTTGCCATCATTCAAAGTAGCGACTGGAGTTGGAGGATTCATTTGCAGTTTGGCTCATTCACGTGACTGATGAGTTGATCCTGACTCTTGATGGGAGGCCTCTGTTCCTCTCCATGCTGACTTCCTATAGGGCAATTTGAGTGCCCCCTTGCCACGGTGGTCAGCTTTTCCAGAGTGAGCAGTCCACAGAGCCTTTTATGACCTAGCCTCGGTAGCTTCTGATGTGTTCTATCCCTGGTTCAGTGTGAGGTTCAGTCGCTCAGTCGTGTCCAACTCTTTGCGAGCCCAAGATTCAGTGTGAAAAGAATACAAAAGGGTCTGAAAACTAGAAATCGAGCATGCACATCGTGTGTGTTCAGCTGCAGCCCACTCTTTGTGGCTCAGTGGACTATACCCGCCAGGCTCCTCTGTCCAAGGAATTTTCCAGGCAAGAATACTGGACTGGGTTGCCATTTCCTTCTCCAGGGGTCTTCCCAATCCAGGGATCAAAACCCCATCTTTCGTGTCTCCTGTATTGGCAGGCAGATTCTTTACCACTGTGCCACCTGGGAAACACAGGTGGGAAAGCAAGCATCGTTGGTTGCCATCTTGGAGGCTGCCAGGAACTGTTATTAAGAGACAATGGAATGTCTACTGAGTCCAGCTTTATTAATCTGATCAGAGATTGGATACATTTTTATGATATATATGCTAGATATGCATCACATGTGTAACTATGAAGCTGGTGAGACATTTTCAGAGCTATGCACGCCTGTGATTGTCTGAGTCCTTTGCTATAAAGATAACCCTCTGGTTATCTTCTCCAGAAGAATGCGGGACTTCTCTGATGTTCTTTCCATAGTCATGTTATCTTTTCCACAATATTTTTGGAATCAAATAACCTTTTCAGACTCTTGTGAAAGTTATGGAATACATTTCAACAAAAATATATTCACACACAATTTTACTTACAGTTTTCACAGATTTCAAAGTACTTATTTATAGTGAATCAAGGGTATGCTTTTTTCCCCAGAAGATGTTAAAATACAGAGTATTTAGGGAAAAAAAAATTTGCACAAGACCCAGAATGTATCTGTATGGTATGATCTCCAAAGAGCCAAGAGTAATTATTTTCCTAAAGAATTCTAATCTATAATGCTAATCTCTCAGTTGAATCTCCAAAGTACTCCAGTTGGAACTCTTGAATAAAATTCCTCATGTATTTTATTTTCTCCTTCCTAATTCTTCTTATCCCCTATTCTCCAGAGTATCGCATTTTCTAAGCCCCCTATTTTTAGCTTTCAGCCTGTACACTTTTCCCTCTCTTAACTCTTCCTTCTCTGCCAGCTTTTAATTCTGTAGATTGGCTTAGTCTTTCTTATAGAGGACTTTGCCACTCCTGGCTCCCTCTCAGTCTTACATCTTTCTGCCCCTTCTTTAATTATGCAATGACAAATCCAAATAAATCAGTTTGGTGAGGAGAGTCTCTCCAAAGGAGAGTGGGAGGTCTCCCAGCTGTAGGCTGAGAGGCAGAAGAGCTGAGGGTGAATACAGCATTTTCTTTAACCACTCTGGAGGAAGGGAGGCCTGATAACCTTGGTATTTAATTTGAGGGGGGCTTTTCACATTTTCATTTAGCAGCAATTGATCTGACAGCGAAATCTGTGAAACTCTTTTTAGAGAATCTCGACTCTTTGAGCCCCCTGGGAAGAGTCACCAAATTGCACGACCAAGTGTGTTCTGGATCCTCCTGGTGATCTTGATAAATTATCATCCCATGTGCTCCTTTATGGATTCTTCTTATATGATGGATTTCTGTCCTAGTCAAACTGTGACAGCAAATAAGCAACAACAACAAAATGTTGATTTTTGACCCTGTGTACTTTTAAAGCTTCATTAATCAGGCAACTCTTAGGATAGGAAATAGCCCAACACCTTGCTCATTTGTGTAATACATACTGGAGGGCTGGGTTCATCAATTAACTGCATTTTGAGGTTAGCTTGAGATGGTCTTTGTAGACCTTTAAGGCTACAGGAGGCGGTTAGTCATGTGGGAAAAGCAGAGACAGCCCTAGGGTAGGCAGAATTTGAAGACGGCGCCCAAGATTCCGACGCCTGTGTCATCCCCTGACGGTGCCTCTGATGGATGTCACACCATCATTAGGTTCTTTATGTGGCACCGATGGCATTAAGAAAGGGAGATTATCCTGCACAGACTTGACCTACCTTCCCCTTTTTCTTTTCTTCTCACTCATCTTTCCGCCCTTGGGAGAAGCATGAACTCCTTCCTGTTTCTTTTGCTCTTCTCAGACATCCTGGTCCTACACCCTTAGGCTTGCATCACCTACTCAAGTCCTTATATATCATTTCTCCAGCCATTTAAATTCTCTCCCAGCTATGACATCTAGTACCAGATGTTAGTATGAAATGCCACTCTGCTGTTAATCACTAGAATTTTATTGCACATTAATAATTCATGTACCTTTCTAACATCTCTTGTTGCTGTCAAATCTCTGAAGCTCCTAAAGGTCCTTCATAACCTTTCCATTTCTCCTAGTTTTCTTCCCAGACTACCTGATCAGTGCTGCTATATCTTTCATTCATGAATGAACCAGTTGTTGCCTCCTGGGTAAAGGTCTCTGCTTGCATCAGGAGCTGCTTCTATCTGCCTTTCAGGAAAAGGCAGAACAGAAACTTGGCACTTCCTATTGCAAATGTTGTCAGCCCAGTTTGAAACCACAAGGTTCAAGAGAACTCTCCTAAAGAATGGCCACAGGAGCCTTCCCTGGTGGTCCAGCGGTTAAGACCTCGCCTTCCAATGTAGGCAGTGAGGGTTCAATCCCTGGTTGGGGAGCTAAGATTCCATATGCTTCATGGGCTAAAAACCAAAGCATAAACAACAGAAACAGTGTTGTAACAAATTCAATAAAGACTTTAAAAATGGTCCACGTCAATAAATAAACAAATCAATCTTTCCTTGGCCATTTTTTAAAAAATCTAAGATTCCTATTGGCTTCATTTAAAAAAAATTATTTTTAGGAATTATTTATTTAGCTATGCCAGGTCTTAGCTGGGCTTCCCTGGTGGCTCAGATGGTAAAGAATCTGCCTGCAGTGCAGGAGACCCAGGTTCGATCCCTGGATCAGGAAGATCCCCTGGAGAAGGAAATGGCAACCCACTCTAATGTTCTTGCCTGGAGAATTCCATGGACAGAGGAGCCTGGCAGGCTACAGTTCACGGTTGTCACCAAGAGTTGGACACGACTGAGACTAAGACTCTCACTTCAGGTCTTAGTTGTGGCACGTGGGATCTTTGATCTTCATTGTGGCATACAGACTCTTCGTTGCTGGCCTGTGAGATTTAGTTCCCTGACCAAGGATTGAACCTGGGCCCCCTGCACTGGGAGCATGGAGTGTTAGCCCCTGGACCACCAGGGAAGTCCCTCATCGGCTTCAAGTTTAGATGCTAGCTCCCCATCCCAGGCCTGTCTTCCTCTTTACCTATTGACTCCACGGTGCCCCCAGTGGTTCCACTGTGTTTTTGTGCAGATGGACGCAGCAGACATTTGTTAAATATGTCAATGGGAGAACGTAGGCATGATGGCAAATAGTCTGAATTGACAAGCTTTCGGAGAGTCATAAAATAGACATTCTTCAGCCTCCTACAGCTCCCATTTGACTCCTCTGTGGTGTAAGGAAGGGATCAACTGGTCTTTGGAAAGCAAGATTGTAATGTGAGCTGAGTATTTGTGATATGCAGTTATTATGTCAGGGAGGAAAGAGTAATGGGTTCAGTGACTCAAGAAAAACACTGCACGACTTAATACTGTTTGTACCACGATGTTGTCTGCAGCGCAGTTTGCACCTACCCTTCTGATTCCAGGCGTAAATCCTCGGAAACGACCCTCCTCCTCTCCGCTCCTGTGGTGCTTTTTAGCTGAATCTTCTGCGTTGCCGAGAGCCAGTGGTGTGCGTGTGCTAGCCGTGTCTCGTGTCAGTTCTTATCAGTGCAGTGTTGGCAGGGTTGATGGGGAACTGAGGCTGGGTGGGCGTAGCTTAACCACTGGTGTTGACTGAAGTGACAAACAGTCTAATGTGATTAGTGTTTGAGCACCATTTCCATGTCAAAAGAGATAAAAACACATGCGTATAACTTAAAGGCTGTATCAAGGGTGGGGGGGAACTGTATCATGCTCAGACCTAGGTGGGCCAGGTGAGGGGGTGCTCAGTGAGGGGGTCGGGTGGTAGAGGAGGGGGTGGGAGTGGTCCAAGAACCCCAGCAACTCTAGTCTGAATGGGTTTACTGCAGTCACCTGTGCCCTTCCCTTTCTGTGGATGGGCTAGTTGGAGTGGATATCAGAAAGTCTATAAGTTACGGTTTCCCTTCCTTTGCCACTTCCCGTGTCATGTCTGAGGCACCCACGTATCATTCAGTCATTCCTCATTCACTTGATCCATCCACCCAGTAACCCATTCCCACCCTCTCAGTACTATACACAGTGCTGGCCCTGGAACGGCAATACTAAAGATACAGGAGTGGGCCATGACCCCTGTTGATAGGCGTCTAGACAGGGAGACAGGTTGAGAAACGGATCATCAATGGGCAGGACAGGAGGTATGGTGATGGAGCCTATGCTCAATAAATTATAGGGCACATGGAAAGAGCGTGAAGCACAGCCTCTGGGAGGTGCCTGGAAGTGACTAAGTTTTAAAAGGGGATCAAGCTGGAAAATTGGAGACTGGTGGAAAAGGGGGAAGGAAGGGGTTGCAGATGGAGGGCAGAGTATGAGCAGAGGGTCCAGGAAGGGGGACATCATGGGATGCAGAGTTACAAGCAGGGAGGAGCTGCCGTAAGAGGCAGAGAGTCACAAGAGACAAGACTCAAGAAAGTGAAGGAATCGCTACCTGGTGGGTCATACTTAGAAGTGTGGAGTTTCTCTTCAAGACTATAGGAACCATAAGTGGACCTCCAGAGCTCGTTCCCCACAATGCTTATCTGATGAGAAGTATTCTCACATCTTGAGCCACTTGGCTTGCTCCCACCTCATCCGTATCCTCTGTGGTACTGGAGGATTTTCAGTGGTTGAAACTGTTTTCATTGGTTGAAACTGCTGACATCATCTGTTGCCCAAGGATTTCAATCTTGCTATGCTTTAGCCCTTGGAGAGTCAGGACTGTGGGCTTACTGCTTCTCTTCTCCTTTCAAAGCTGGACTTTATTTATGCAGCATCGACAAGGCTCCAGGCAGAGTTCTGCAGGTTCAAATTTTCAATTATTGTTCTCGGAAAACAACAGACTTATCTTCATGTCACTGGTTTTTCCCCGCATAGCTTACATAAGACATGCTCAAGATTCCAACCTCCATCTTTTAGCCTCTTTACTTCTATGGAAGAAAATGTAGACATCTTCAGCGTGATTTTAGTTAGCGGTGTATGAAAACCTACGGCTTATACCACCTTTCCCTGCCCCCATTGTTGGGAACTGGGCTGTGCTGTTGCGATTTATAATAAATGTATTTGTAGTCTTCCTCTGCCTTAATGGAATAGAGCTCCTAAATCCCTAGGAATTTCCTAAGTTATCATAGCAGTAAAGGTGCTATATTAATGAGGTGATTTTCAGATGGGGACAGGTTGCTTAAGGAGTCAACCATGTGATTACAGGGCTGGAATTTTCAGTTCCAGCCCTTGACCTCTAGGAAGGAAGAGGGGCTGGTGGCTGAATCAATTGCTAATGGACAATGATTTGATTAACTACGACTGTGCAGTGGAAGTATGTGTGTATGTGTGGAAGGCCTCTGTAAACACCCAGAAGGACAGGGTCCAGAGAAGCTTCTGGCTGGTGAACACTCAGAGATTTGGGGAGCACCATGTGCCAGGAGAAGGCAAGGACACTCCACATGCTTCCTGTTTGCCCTTTTCTGTTGATCTTTCCCACCTGGGTGTTCCTGCCTTAGGTGCATGCATTCTTGCTCAGTCATGTCCGACTCTTTGCGACCCCCTGGAGACTGTAGCCCACCAGGCTCCTCTGTCCATGGGATTTTCCAGGCAAGAATACTATAGTGGGTTCTCATGTCCTCCTTCAGGGGGTCTTCCTGACCCAGGGATGGAACCTGAATCTCTTGCATCTCTTCTGTTGACAGGTGGATTCTTTGCCACAGCACCACCTGGGAAATTCCTGAGTTACATCCTTTTACAATAATCTGGTAATCTAATAAGTAAGATGCTTCTGTGATGTAAGATGAGCTCTGTGAGCCTGTTTAGCAAACTGATTCTTCTCAAAGAGGAGGTCGTGGGAACCTTGGGTTTATAGCCAGTTGATCAGGGTCAGAAGCACAGGTGACAACCTGGACTTGCAACTGGCTACTGAAATTGGGGGAGTCGGGGGTAGGGGACAGTTTTATAGGACTGAATCTTTAACTTGTGGAATCTGATGCTTCTCTGGCTAGGTAGTGTCAGAACTGAGTTGAACTGAGTGAATAATGAAGGTGGATTGACTTCCTATGAGCAGACGTTTGGGAGAACCTGGCGGATGGGGAGAGAGATGAGTACTAGTGGACTACTTATTAGCAGAAAAAGCAATTATTAGAAGAAAAAGAAATACAGTATTTAGTATCTGAATGAACCACTGATTTCATCTCTTTTATGAGCCTTGGCCAATTAGCAGAAGTTATCTGGACAACTTGGTTGAAGAAGGGTGCAGAGACTGATTCACTGGCTCTGATGGGGTGAATATAGGGTGGCTACTCAGATGTCGTATATCTGACATCCTTAATCTATCTATAGCAAGGGTGTGGCCACAGGGGGAATCACAGATGGGGATGGGGAAGCCCAGCACACTGCTGTCAGAAGATGCAGCTTAATTCTCCTCTGAGGGTGCAGGGATGAGCCAAGGTCCCCTTTTAAGAATGCACCTATTGATCCCTCAGTACTGAGGGATATACTCAGGAGCAAAATGCTTACACATTAACGAGGAAATATCTTCCTATGGATATTTTCTAAGGGCTCATATTTGAGAGAACATATGCTCTTTGATGCTCTGTGCATGACAGAATTAGGTTACAAGCATCCAGCCAGCTTAAGGTAGGACGCATGGTAGTAGTAACTCTCTCTCTATAAGACCCCCCCTCCCCACCCCCAATCATGTAAGTTACCACCATTTGTGAGCCGCATTGCGATTACCTACTAGGCACCTTCTCTTCTTCTTTTTTTTAGGATTTTTTTTAAATTTTTATTTTTACTTTATTTTACTTTACAATACTGTATTGGTTTTGCCATACATTCTCTTCTTAACTGACTATTTAGGGGAGATAATCTCACAGACATTGCAGGCTTGGAAGGCACAGTCAGAATGCTAATAGAGCGATCAAACCTTAGATGCTACCTTCTTGAAATCTGACTGATGCAGGTGAGAAGCGCAACTCCTACCCTGCATGTCCTCCTACACAATTGCAATTAACATTTTATCTGCCCTGTGTCTCAAGTCAGAGCTTTGGCACCAATCCCTGGAGGGTGAGGAAGGACCTTAATTACAGAACAGATGCACTCGCTGCTGCCTGCTGTATTCCGATGTCACCACCTCTGAGCTCCAGAGAGAGGTCGGGCAGATCCTGGGGCTGTCATGTGGCTCAAATCGAATATTTTAATTTAGAGACTCAGTAAGTTGCCCCATCAATTAAGACTGGCTGTACTTGCAGCCGACTTGCTGGGGTGCAGCCAGAAGCTTTGATTCATTTCATTTCTTACTGACCCCATCATACTGTGGAGGGATGGCCAGCATTTCAGTGGGTGGTGGCGAGCTGCCAGGAGTAAAATGAAGACTAATGATTGAGAAAGATTTTAAAGGGTAGGATTGCTCTTTGAAATGACAGCGCATATGTCGTGCTAGATAATTGATGGCGCTTGGTGGGGGTCCAGGGGAAGAGGGTTGTACTCTTTTATCATGTGTTAGCAACCAAGAAATCCCCCTTCTTAGTGATTTATCCCCAGACAGGTTTGCTTTGTGCTCAGGTAAATTTCAGTGCAAGCACATAGAAATTCTTCTTCATGTGGTTATTCAGGAGTTCAGGCTCTTTGCATCTCCTGATGGTATCAGTTCATCATTCACTCCAGGAGGGAAAGCGAGTAGACCAAGAATGGGGGAAGGTGCTTCCTTTCAGAGTGGGGCCAACTAATTCCTCTTTGTATCCTCAATCAGGATTCATGCAGATGTGTCTGTGTGGAGGAGGAGGGCTGAGTGAGAAAGAGGTGCAAGAGGTGAAGTTGATCCAGTCATGGAGGCAGACGGGCACAGTGACAGTGAGGCAGCCTGAAAACCCATTTCCCTTCACCCTCCTACACTCTGGTGGGAATGCATTCTTAAGTTGGTACAGCCACCATGGAAGACAGAATGGAGGTTTCTCAGAAAACTAAAAATAGAGCTAACATATGATCCATCAATCCTACCGCTGGGTATATACCCAGACATATATATGAAATACATAATTAAAAACGATCCGTGCACCTCTGTTCAGAGCTGCACTGTTTACAATAGCAAGACATGGAAGCAACCTAAAGTTCTATTGACAAATGAATGGATAAAGAAGATGTGTATGTACACACACATGCACACACGCACATACACACTCTGGAATACTCTGGAATACTGCTAGTTCTAAAAAAAACAAACAAACCCAAAATCATGTCATTTGTAGCAACCTGAATGCAGCTTGAGGTTATCACACTACGTGAAGAAAGTCAGAAAGAAAAAGACAAATAACACATGATATCACTTATATGTGGAGTCTAAAATATGACAAATGAACTTATCTACAAGAGAGAAATAGATTCTCAGACACAGAGAACAGACTTGTGGTTGCCAAGGGGAAGTCAGGGCGGTAGAGGGATGGGCTGGGATCGCTCAGTCGTGTCCGACTCTTTGCAACCCCATGGACTGTAACCTACCACGCTCCTCTGTCCATGGGATTTTCCAGGCAATAGTACTGGAGTGGATTGCCATTTCCTTCTCCAGGGGATCTTCCCGACCCAGGGATCAAAACCAGGTCTCCTGCACTGTAGACAGACGCGTTACCGTCTAAGGCACCAGGGAGGTCCCAAGGGAGTTGGGGTTGGTAGATGCAAACTATTAGGTTTAGAATGGATAAACAACAAGGTCCTACACTGTAGCACAGGAAACTATATTCAATATCCTATGATAAACCATAATGGAAAGGAATATAAAAATTATGTGTGTCTATAACCAAGTCACTTTGCTATATGGCAGAGATTGGTACAAAAGTATAAATCAGCTATACTTCACTTAAAAAAAAAAGAAAAAACACCATATCTCCCTTCTTTCTTAAACTCATAAGACCCTGTCCTCAGTCAATATGCAGTGAAGTTACAGTGGGCTCATTTCCTGTTTCCAAATGTACAAACCTTGCTTTTCAGTGGTTGTCCAGTCAGGGAAGCAGCTGACACTAGGTCTGTTGGGACCATTCTTCTGGGCATGGTGAGCAACCCTGATGGCTTCAGAGAGCAGCTCTTGGCTTTAACTACAGGTGAGTCTTTGGAATTGGTAGCAGACGATCCACACTGTACAAAGGGGAACAGAGGCTCATGACTCACACCCCATATTACTGGTCTCAGGTGAAACATAATTTAGAATAAAATACCGTTTTACCAGTGACACCAAAGCTGCTTAAAATATGCAGTGGTTATCATTAACGTCGGCTGCCCCAGTCATGATCTCGCTTATTAAGAAAGAAAGGGGCTAGCTGTCAACCCTGGCTTTCTTCCACAGTAAATCATGAATAATTTTTGTTAAAGTTTGTATTTGAAATGTAAACATAACTGGGCCATTATGGCCAATTGCCGTCACAAACACACGTATCATTTGTGTGTCCAGCTGAGCAACTCAGTCTGTGGACAAGGAGGGCTCCACAGCAACACATTGCTCTACGTCCCCTCCACTGCAGAGTGTTCAGAGTGTTAACAACCGCCAGGAAGTGGACTCCTAACTAAATGTCTCATCAGGAGCAAGGACAGGATAATATGCAGTTGGCAAAGTGAAGTTTGTCTTGTCTCTGGCTCCAGACACCACGGTTAGAAATGCAAATTTTTCCTTTTAAAACTTCCTCACACATGGAAGGAATGATTCCCGTGTTTTAATGGGCTCCAAGGGAATTGTGCCCTCCCAGGGGCAACTGAGGGAGCATATTTCTTATCAGGTTATTGAGCCCACAATGCCTCTCTTTGCTCCCGCCTCCAGCTCCAGCAAGGAAGCTGTGTTTGGATTCCGTCATGTTCTTAAACTTAGACTTGTATTAACTCTGAATGATTCCTTGGAGCGTGTCACTAGCTGTGACAGGATAAGTCCTGAGCTGAATGATTCTGACTCCATTAGAAGAGCACCTGGGCTTCTCGCCGTGGTGGAAGGAGACGGAGGCAACAGCATGGCACCTCGGGGAAGCATGCTGTTTACTGTGCTTCTCCGTGGAAGGCTTCCTTACAGATCTGACAGGGACCTGCAGGGACCTGGGCCTCAGGCGGCGCTGGTTTGGCAGAGGCCCCTGCCATAGGCATTGGCTATTCATGAGTGAGCAGAAGTGTGGTCTGTGTGTATTCTTTGCCACTCGCTTTCAAGTGGCTGATTTTGCTTCTCACATTGGGCTCATGCTTACGGCGTCCACTTTGGGGGGCCCCTCCAAAGGCTTATTGGAAAAAGTTGTAATATGTGAAAGAAGATATCCAAGTAGCCATTCTCGGAAAACCAAGAAGCATCTTGGATGCTCTCATGCTGCTTTTCTGGTGTGGCCTTTGGGCTGCCATCGAGTTGGGTAGAAGTGTGTGCAGGAATCTTGACGTCGCCTCAGAACAGCCTGCTTACTCACATCTGGCCACTGGCCCAGCTCCAGAGTGTGAATCAGGTGGCTGAGGGGTGACACCAGGGAGGAGGAAGGATGGGGTGATTGGTTGATGGGAGGCCTGAATCAGAGCCTAGAGGCTAAGCTCCTGTGTCCTGTGTGACATCCACCCGATTTTGGGTGAAATCATGGTCCTGTTGAAGGTAGTTAGGGGTGCCAGGTCTGACTTCTGTCTCTATCGTTGACAGTCTGGCTTAAGACTATCCACTGCTCCCTAAGGACCCCTTGGGTCCTGTATAAATGCTGCACCTTCCTCATTTACAGCTGTTCCATTTATATCCTTGGGTTGTAGCGAGGGTCTGTTGAGATCAAAAGCATGAAAACATTTTGAAAAGTCAAGGATACTTGACAGTGTAGGCAGTCCACCTTCTCGGAGGTACAAGCTAAACCCTCTGAAGCCAGATCTTACATGACAGCAAATACATGAAATAGGCTTTCCTTATAGGCATATGTTGGAAAAGTATTTGAACTTGTTGTATACAAATGGACTTGATATCAGAATTGTACTAGGTCAGAGCAATTTCTTCTGAAATGATTGAGATGAGGACCTAATACAGATTAGGCTGCATCTGCTTTTTGTTGGATTTTTTAAAAACAAATTTTCTGAGAGGGTGTCTCAAAAGATGACTGGAGTTAATAAGGATCTGATCTCTTTTCTGTTTAAACTGCTGATTTATGTCACAGAACCAGTGCAAACCTGGGCATTAACATAGTGACTAAGAGAAATAAATGATTTCTAGCCAGCAGCATGACAAATGGTCAGAACAAGTACACACTCTGGCTCTCACAGCCCTTTATTACAAGGTATCATTAAGCAATCCAGTATTTCTTATAACACAGAAATAATTAACCAGCAGAAACAGGTGAGGATGCCAGGTCTTTCAACTTCTCTGGATAGAAAAATGAAACTTGTTGAGGCAGACTTTCTGATAATGAACTGAATAACTTGTCTCTTCCTCCTTTTTGCTGTCTGTTGAAAACAAACTACAGGGCTTGTTGGCTAGAAGGAAGCCTCAGAGAAAATCTAGTCCATCCCTCTGTTTGCACAGACAAGGGATATGGTGGCCTTCTTGGATGTGTGTTGGTCGCTCAGATTGTGTTCAACTCTTTAAGACCCCGTAGTCTGTAACCTGCCAGGCCTCTTTTTCCATAGGATTTCCCAGGCAAGAATAATGGAGTGGGTTGCTATTCCCTTCTCGAGTTGGATCTTCCCAACCCAAGGATCGAATCCAGGACCCCTGCATTGGTAGCTTATTCTTCACCGTCTGAGCTACCAGGGAAGCCCAGAGAGGAGAGTCACAGACAAGAAGGGGTTTTACTGGTGCAGTAAACTAGATGTTTGTCACATAGTAAATGCTTGATACATGCTTAATGATAAATGTTTGGGAGGGGGAAGTTTGATAAAAGAAGTAAGAGAAAAGTAAGACACTTGGCTGGGGCTTACAGGGGTCCAGAGATCAGAATTCTAGACCCACTTCAACCATCACTAGTTTGTACAAAGCACATCGTTTCCTTTACTCTAAGCTTCCTCCATTCCCATTTTGAATATTATTTTCTGTTCTAGTTGCCTTAGAATAGTACTTTAGAGTAGGTGGGGGGAAAAAAGTATCAATGCACTTTGGAAAATACCAGCTAGTCTCCTCTGTAGCTAGTAAACTGGTTTTCTAGATGTACCATCAAGATCTACTGTCTTGAAGGTAATCTAGGAAGCAACAGATAACATCTAAATGAATATTTCACTTACAATTGAAGTGAATGCTTGTTATTTATTTCTCCTCCAGTTGCCTGTTGGAGGGGGATACTTATATGTCTAGGTCACAGCTGTAGGATGGAAATCAGTCTGGAGTATTTTGATCATTAGTGCATATTTCTTATAACCCTTTTAAGATAAAATGCAAAGCTAAAAAACAGTATAATTTCAATTTTCTAGGAGTTCAGAATCTAAGACTGTCAGAATAACACTGCCTGGAGTATAGAGCAAGAATAATGAAGCTACCAAAGACAGAGAAGGATAATCTCCTGTATTTTAAAAAGTCTTAAAAGTGTCCTTACGCATTTCTGTGTCTCTTCTTGGTGCTTCACAAGTCAGAGGGTCAACTCTGTTATATGCAAAGCCAGAATTAGTTAACAAAACAGTTCAGGTCTTGATACTCATATTCTGCACAAAAATTCAGCCAAATAACAACTTACCTAGAGTATTTAGAAATGTGAACATGTGAAAGTCTTGCTGACTTTCTATAATAGCTGCATGCCTTTCTCTGTTTCAGTGGTGTAAAAATCCCATAATTTTTCTACTTGAAATATGTCATATATCCACAGATTTCCTTAAAGCAATCGAAGTAGAAGTCAAATAGTTGCAAAGAAAATTCCCTGTGATAATGGAGTGAAACCTATTATTGCATCTCTTGTCTTTCCAGCATTAAGGTACTTTCCTTCTTTCTGTTGGTCATGCCACGGTCATCACAGGATTCCCTAGTTTAGAATTCAGGCTTGTCCCCAAGGATGATTTCTTCATTCACAAAGGAAATGAGTCAACTTGGCCACTGTGTATGTAAAACCTTTATTTTGGAATGGTTTGCCTACCAAGGAGGGCTTTCTTAAGACCAAGCATGATTCCCAGACTCCCATTCATGTCCACACCATTGTATCAGATCAAGGACATCACTCATGTCCTCTCAGGGACAATCACCATGACTAATTATAGGAGGTGTCCAGTTTTTCCATGATAAGCTTGATAGAGTCACAATAGCAGGATGTAAAATTTAACCATTATCCCAGATATTAACTACCTTTCATTAATGAAAGCACAGGTTTATCTTTCTCCTCTGTTCCCTCTACAAAGCCTGGAAGAAGTAGATTCTGTCTGATGTTATCTGGGTTTTGCAAGAGTACATCTTTCCAAGAAGGAAGAGTGGTTTCATCAGGCCAGTGTTTACCAAATTGAGGTGTCAGGCTTCCTTGCAGTTCAAAATGGAGATTCTTGGATTTTACCTCAGACTGAGTAAATTAGAACTGCTGCATCTGAGTCTCGAGGTTCTAAATCTATAACAGACTTCCCAGGCCATTCTTATGCATGCTAATGTTTAAAAAACATGGCTCTGAGCTTTGTCAGAGTCCCAGTTATGTACCAACCCATACTGCAGAGGAACTCGATGATGGAGAGAGGGAGAGGATGCTCTGATGAGCTGGAAGAAGATGCCAGGGAAAGAACGGGTCTTGCTTCTGCATACTTAGACAGAGGACTCCTGTCCTCTCTAGACAGAGCTCTTGTCTTGTCTTGTCTAGGTAGAGCTGGTCACCTTCAGGTCATTCTCTCATTTAGGCAGCCATCATCCTGATTGGAAGGATTGTCCCAGTGCCACAGGTGACTAAGGCTGGGTGGAGGAGCAGGAAGAAGAATACCTCCCCCCGATTTCAGTTGAGCATTCCCATTTGCCAAGCATTACTTTTCTCTCAGTCTCATTGAGGCTTGGCTTTACAGTCTTAACATCCTCCTCTTGTTTAAACAAACACAGCCCACGTGACTCTGTGCCTTAGCTCAGTGGGTGAGTGTGGGCTGCCTAATGTTCTGATGTCCTGCATTGCTTTGCCACAGCTCCTTTTGACTGTCTCGTCTATACAAATCCATCCTAACCGACTCTTTTCCATCATTACTCACCCCAAAGGGAGTTAGCAGAGTCCCTCCAACCCCCGCTTTCCTAATGTTTGGAATCTTTCTATTTCTAACTCAGAAAAATGTGCTGCTTGATTACCCTGGTTGCCATGGTTATAGGTCTCATTTCCCTCCAGATCTGTCCTTTATGTTCTGTCTGTAAGGAAGCTTTTCAGAAATACATCTACTGGGTATCTTGAGGAAATAAGGCATTAGGACATCAAAGTGGGCCATTCGTAAGCTTCATTCGAGACAATAATCACTAACGCTCCTGATAGTACATTTAGAAAAGAACTACTGAAAAATTTGTCTTCCTGAATTTTCCCATGGATTCTCCACATTTTCCTGATGTTTTGCCTGAATATTTCAGGTGTTCTTGTAGTCCTTATGGTCAGTTTTTTATCTAGTACATCTTAGTGCAGGTCTTAAATATTTCCCAAACGTTCTCTTCTCCATTGGCAGGTTAATGGTCTTCATTCTGATTTTTCTCTTTATTGAGAAGTTTTTCAATGTGAAATGCAGAGAATCATCTCAGTACTCTGTGAGACCCACTGTTGACAAAATATCATGTTTTTAAAATATTTTAAATATGTTTTAATATTTACATGTGCCATTTAAAAGTTTCATCTTATGTTTCCACTTGTTCTGTGTGCTGTGCTCAACCATGTCCAACTCTTTGTGACCCCATGGACTGCAGACCCCCCCGCTCAGGCTCCTCTGTCCATGGGATTCTTCAGGCAAGAATGCTGGAGTGGATTGCCATTTCTTTTTCCAGGGGATCTTCCTGACCCAGGGATTGAACTCCTGTCTCCTCATTGCTGGCAGATTCTTTACCACTGGGCCACCAGGGAAGCCCATGTCTGCTTATTAGAGCAGTGAAGTGACATCCATTTTTCAGAGGATTCCCCAGGAATTCCATTAGAGACAGTGATCATTCAGGGTTCTTCTGTATTTGATGCAATCTGGCCCTAGCATGTTGTTTTGAAAACATTTCAGGGGCCTAAGAATTTTTGCCTTACAGAGTTCCAGCCCACGCAACAAATTAAATTTAGAAATAAAGAGGAATTGGCGCTCCATGTGTCAGCCCTTCCACATGGCACAAATGTCTCAGTGATTTAGACACTTACCGGTTTTGAAAAATAACTGCCCTTATTTTTTGGTCCTCTTTTCAAAAATAGATCATTTGAAAGAAATCATCCCCGGATTTGAAAAGAAAAGACAAACTGAATGGCAAATTTATGGGTAATTTGAACTTGACACGATGCTGAAGGAGAATTTGTTTATATTCTGGGCAGAGTGGACATGAGATTCTGCAGTTTCTTTACAGAGAAGATGTTTCAGCAAAAGCACAATTGGAACGATTAGTGCAGTCATCTGGAAACAACTTGGATTTTATTTTAGCTCACCTTGTGTCTTTACAGATTTACCTATTCACGCTCATGCCCAGAGCCAGGCTGACAGATTTGTCAAAGAAAGAAAGGCATGTGGTAGAAGGCTTTTTAATGCTTGGTGAAGCATGACTCCATATGGAGCACCATGAATAAATTCATTCTTGGGATTCGTAAATAAATGCATTAAGTGCCTCAAATATTTAATTCACATGTTCCTAGTAATATTTGTTGACATGGACGATAATAAAGCATAATGACTCCTAACGTCTTAAATGGGGGTAGTCCCTAGGAGCTGTCATTAGTAGGGAAAGTTTGAGAAAAGGGTTGCTTTTCAGTGGCTAATTATAAATGCACTGCCCTGCTTGAAATAGTATTCAATGGATTGCACAGCCTTCTCTTAGAAAGAAGAAATAAAAACAACTTAGCGATTGTATACTCAGTCAACCGTGTTTTTTCACTTTATGGAATATATTTTGCCCATTATATCTACTGTGGGTTTTTTAGCATCAGAATATTAATTTTAAAGACAACCACAAAGATGTGATGAAGGAACTGTATTTGAGGATACATCTTCAAAATCCAACACACTTAAAAGCATCAAATGACTTTCCCTGAATTAATTGATCTAACAGCTGAGCACACTGTCTTCCAAATCTGATTTTCCAGCAACTCTATTAAGAAATTGAGCAACAGTAAAAGACCTTAGCACTATCTGCTTAGAAAAAACAAGCAAACACAAAAAACTGTTTTATTTATTGAGTTAAAACTAGGAGGGACACAAACCCTCCATCCCCGACATTTTTAAATGGTAGCCTGAAGGCCTAGCCTAGTTTACTTTCTAAGCTTCCTGGTGGCAAAACTCTTTTCAAGATTAAGATTTGATCTTAGTCTTAGTCGCTTGGTCCTGTCTGACTCTGAGATCCCATGGACTGCAGCCCGTCAGGCTCCTCTGTCCGTGAAATTCTTCAGGCAAGAATACTGAAGTGGGTAGCCATTCCCTGCTTTAAGGGATCTTCCCAACCCAGGGATAAAACCTGGGTCTCCTGTATTGCAGGCAGAGTCTTTACTATCTGGGTTAACTTTTCTAAGGTTCCTCTTGGCAGAGCTTTTGTTCAAACTTGATCTTAGGGAGACACAAAATGGAGGGATAATTTGCCCTGTTGGATTTCTGAGTTCTTGCTCTGTCCTGAAGCACCAAAGGAAATAAATGAGTTTAAGTGTATTTAATTTTGTTATATCTCTTTGAAAACTGTACATCTGAATAGGTGGTAAATCTTTAATTAATCAACACATGGCTTGAGCAGAAGACCTGCTTTTGGACCAGAGAGGATAACAGAGAATTTCCCTCTGTGCTTTTATTGTTTTGTCGTGTATCTGCCCTCCAGCAGGGACTTCTCTGCATTTTCTCATTTGCTAACATTTATAGTATTATTCAGCTATTTGGTTGGAGGGCTTTCTCTTGTTTCCTTTTTCCAGTGTGAGAAATTGTTGACCTTTTGAGTACACTGCATTTAATGAGGTCCCCATGCTGCTAAATGAACCGAGATGCGAGTGCTGGTCATTCAGGTGATGGGGAGAGAACTGTGCAGCTAAGCTATCTGACTCAGACACCAAAGACATTTTCCTCTGAAGCTTTGGTGTCACTCCTGTGTAATTTGCCATGTCCTTTAATATAAGCCTCCAGTCTGCATTGTGTTAAGGTATCCTGTCTCTTAATAGTCCCTGAGGTGGTAGAGATGACTGTATCTTTACAGCTGTTCTTCATAACTTACTTGAGAAGGTAAACAGAAATAGGAAAAAAAATCCTTATTTTGTTTGTGGTCTTTGAAATCTGTACCAGGAAACAGTCTTTGAAATCTATATCATTTTGTGGCCCTGCTGCTGCTGCTGCTGCTGCTAAGTTGCTTCAGTTGTGTCCGACTCTGTGCAACCCCACAGACGGCAGCCCATTGGGCTCTGCCATCCCTGGAATTCTCCAGGCAAGAACACTGGAGTGGGTTTCCATTTCCTTCTCCAATGCGTGAAAGTGAAAAGTGAAAGTGAAGTCGCTCAGTCGTGTCCGACTCTTAGCGACCCCATGGACTGCAGCCTACCAGGCTCCTCCGTCCATGGGAGTTTCCAGGCAAGAGTACTGGAGTGGGGTACCATTGCCTTCTCCGAAATTTAGCTGAGTCCCACTTTATTCTAAGTGTGCAAAACCTTAGAGTTCTGATGTTATATATTATCACAAGGATTCAGATATATATTATCACTCTGGGTCAAATTATGGGTGCTAAACTTGATGGAAAATGATTGGGAATTAATTAATTAATTAATTAGGCTCTGACATGCTGCTTGATAGTGGCAGAGCGCCAGTAAGTCTTCCTGGATAGAATGGCCTGGATAGGGCCTTGGAGGACGAAAGCAGAGATGCCTAAAGCCTGGTAGGAGGTATTCTGGGTGGGCATAGAAACAACACTTGCAGAAACCTTTTTTCATGGTAAAAGAATTCTCCCTGTAAGTTGTTTTAAAATATGTTTAAGACATCCCAAACAAAGTAGAGCCTTTGGAAATCAGTTCAAAAGCTGTAAAACCTTACTGAGTAAAATTAAAGCTGGTAATAAATTTGAAAAAGATGATTTATATAACCTAATACAGTGGTTCCCAGGTCTAGTCCAGGGTAGTGATAGGGAGCTGGCCCTCTGGAGATGGTTTACCTAGGCTGGGACTCCAGCTCCTTCTGACTGGTTTCCTATAAGGAAGTTTCTTTAGCTAGGAAAGCAAGATCACCACAGTCCCCAACTGATGGAGTCGTGGTGATACTGAGCAACTGCTCCATATGTATTAGCCATTCTTGTTATGTTTTTAATTTTTCCTGAACTCACATCCATAGATGAGTTTGTCCAGAATGACCAGGAGAGGCTTTGGAAAATACGCTTTCTTAATTTCCTAACCTCGGAATTTTTGGTTCAATGGATAGGGGATAAAATACAGAAACTTAAACTTTTAAAAACTGCGCCCAGCTTGGGGTCTAGTGCAAGATGAACGAAGAAACTCAACATGGAGAGCTTTTGTTACTTACCCAAGGTCAAAGGGAGATGAGACAGAGGCTGGTCCAGGAACTAGATCCTTGAGGTGCGAGATCTGAAATTCCCACCTCTGTGCCCACTTCAGTTCTTCTAAACTTCAGGAGACAGTTTAAGTTAAACAGAATTATTATATATAAAACACAATACACACCAAGGAACCCAGAATTGAAAGAGACACGTGTACCCCAATGTTCATTGCAGCACTGTTTACAATAGGCAGGACACGGAAGCAACCTAGATGTCCATCGGCAGATGAATAGATAAGAAAACTGTGGTACATATACACAATGGGATATTACTGAGTTATCAAAAAGAATGCATTTGAATCAGTTCTAATGAGGTGGATGAAACTGGAGCCTATTATACAGAATGAAGTAAGTCAGAAAGAAAAACACCAATGCAGTATAATAACGGATATATATGGAATTTAGAAAGATGGTAATGATGACCCTATATGCGAGACAGCAAAGGAGACACAGATGTAAAGAACAGACTTTTGGACTCTGTGGGAGAAGGCGAGGGTGGGATGATTTGAGAGAATAGCACTGAAACATGTATATTACCATATGTGAAATAGATCGCCAGTCCAGATTTGATGCATGAGACAGGGCGCTCAGGGCTGGTACACTGGGATGACCCTGAGGGATGGGATGGGGAGGGAAGAGGGAGGGGGCTTCAGGATGGGGAACACATGTACCCCCATGGCTGATTCATGTGACTGTGTGGCAAAACCACTACAATATTATAAAGTAATTAGTCTCCAATTAAAATAATTTAATTTACAAAAAAAGAGAAAAAAATTTAGAATCACATCATAAATTTCTATACAAAAACTTCTGTGATTTTGAATGGGTTTGTATACAAATCAATTTTGGGGGAAATTGCAATTTAAACAATACTGAATCTTCTAATTGTGAAAATGTCAGTCTCTATAATTAGACTTTTCTAACAAACGTTTTCTTTCACATCTTTTGTTAGATTTATTCCTAGGAACTTGATACTTTTTGATGCTATTATAAATAAAATCTTTCAAGTTTTTTTCATAATTGTTGACTGTGAAATATAAAAATGTAATTGGCCTTGTATATTGATATCGAACAACCTTGCTAAGAACTTATTAATACTTACAATTCATTAGAGACTATTTTGCATTTTCTATCTCTGTAATAAAACCATTTGTCAACAAAGTTTTACTTCTCCTTTCCAATTAAAAAAAAAAATAAGGATGGTGTTAAAGCAACCACTGCAAAAAAAAAAAAAAAAGAAAGAAAGAAAAAACATAGAAACCTTAATTTACACCTCTCAGAAAAAGATAAAAACAAACAAACATGGAGCTAGAAGGAATTTAATCCCAGGCGGTGGAAATGTAGGTCTGTCTAAACGTAGTAGCATGCTCTCAGAAAAGGCTCTCAGGGAGCACAAAAAGCCTAAATTGACTGGATAAGTGTTGATCCCAGGGCTAAGTGAGGGGTGGTAAGGACATTTCATTGTCTGAGAAATTTGCTGGATGGAGGTGCTTTCAGTTACACACGCCTAAGTAGCAGTAGAAACCTAACCATGTCTGTTAACAGTATTTATTTTTCAAACACCATTTGTAAAAGAGAATATATGTTTGGTTTAAATTTATATTTTATAAATACATGTAAAAGCCAAAGTTAAAGCAAACATTAGGTGCATTTTTTTCTTTCTTTTTTGCGAGGAGGGGGAGTTCTTTGCTCTCAAAAGAGATCTGACTTGAAGGAGCGCTTGTGACGGAGTTTCTGTTGATAACTCTCAGAATATAAAATGGTACATACATATCAGATGCTGCCAGTATTTGGCGCATTTGAAGCTATTTGAACAGTTCTTCCCAAGAAAATTTTTTTGGCTTAGAAGGTGTCTCTGGTTTCTGGCACTTAGTGGGGACTTATTGACTGGTGTTTGGGCAAAGGGCTGAATGAATGATTAATTCAGTAAGTAAAGAAGTGAAGAGTGCCATAGCTTTTTGCCATCTTTGGCCTCTTTTTAACAAAGTAGTTTGTGGCTTATTGGGCAATTGGCTTTGTGTTTTAAGAAACAAACAGACTGGCTGAAGAGATGTACTGAAAGGGAGGGCAGCTCTGAGGACTGAGGCTGAAGATGCAAATGGAAAGCCAGCCCTGGTCCCTCCCTGTCTCAGCTCCTCCCAGCCAGGGTCCCTGAGCTCAAGGCTCACCTTCCCAGAAGAGAGCTCCTGACACCCATCCCCAAGGTGAGCGCCTTGAGGAACAGTCCCACCAAAACTTTACTCCACTGGGGACGAGGGAGATAGAGCAGTTCTCCAAAAACAGCTGGGGTGCTTTTCTTGGAAGAAGAGGAGGTAGATAGACACTGGACAGGCAAAATCCACAGAAGTCCAATATATCAATGAGCATAAACTCTGCCTTTAGGTTCAAAAGAAACTCAGGTTACCAGAGTGAAGAAAGCCGTATTAATATATGCTGCTTTTGTCACAGTCGCTTTTTAAACATACTTGAAAATGTAACATTGTTGACACAGGATTAGCGAGGGGCTTGCTGAAAGATAGTGTGAAAACAGAATAGTTGCATGTTCCCTCAGTGGTCACATTTCATCTGCTCTATTCAGGATAGATGCTGGCTTCTAAGAAAAAGATGATGACTTAGAATGTTCAGGACAGATACTGACTTCTAAGAAAGGTGTGGTGACTTTGAACATCAGGGGATGGAGGTCAGAGGAGTGGAACCACCAAGACAGTTTCTCACTTGAGAAACTTCTGAAGAACCCAGACCCAGGGGATGTAATGACGCCTGGATGGGAGAAGCTGAGGGATCTGTCCAGGCAGCTGATCAAAGATGAGGCGTTTGAAGTTAGAAAGATTCAAGCAGAGTTTAGACATGTTCTCTGTCAGAGACTCAGACAGGGAGGTGTGCATTTGATGAGGGTTGAGTTTCTTAACTATAGTGTTGGAGAAGACTCTTGAGAGTGCCTTGGACTGCAAGGAGATCCAACCAGTCTATTCTGAAGGAGATCAACCCTGGGATTTCTTTGGAAGGAATGATGCTGAAGCTGAAACTCCAGTACTTTGGTCACCTCATGCAAAGAGTTGACTCATTGGAAAAGACTCTGATGCTGGGAGGGATTGGGGGCAGGAGGAGAAGGGGACGACAGAGGATGAGATGGCTGGATGGCATCACTGACTCGATGGACGTGAGTCTGAGTGAACTCCAGGAGTTGGTGATGGACAGGGAGGCCTGGCGTACTGCCATTCATGGGGTCGCAAAGAGTTGGAGACGACTGAGCGATTGAACTGAACTGAACTGAGAGTCTTACTGGCTCTTCATGACTCTTGTGGAGATGCAGAAAAGTGAGTATTAGAACAAAAAACAAAAAACCTTAGTGGCAAACTATTTGGTATTTTGAATTCATTATTTTGAAAAGTTCTATGGGATATAGTCCATGAGAGGTAAAGAAATGATCTTTGCTTGCCTGCTTATATCATGTTTGCTGATTATTCTATAGTCAGGAGGAACCAAGTCAAGGATGCAAGATTTCATCAGTTTGATCAGTTCTTAATGATGAATAACCATGCAGTGAGAAAAGTTTTCTCTGTGAGAGAAGCAATGAATAATTTTGAATTTTTCAGATGTGTTCTTTGGTGACATTTATAAGGTATATGTGACATGTGTTAATTATAGTTTCTATGCCATTACCTCATGATTATAGATGTTAGGAAGGCTCCATCTGAGTCTGGGAGGCTCTTGTAACTCTCTGTGCTCAGTGTTGCAGACAGGTGATGGCTTAATTGCAGGCCTGCCTTGGGCCTACAGTAGGTGGACAGGACTTGTGCTGCTCATGTGTTCACACTTGCGCTGGGTGTGTTGCTGTTGAAACCCTCCTTCCATCCACTTCACGGGGGCCCAGGCATCAGTCTGGAAGCTGAGCAGCATCTTCAGTTTTTTATATTCCTTTTTTTTTTTTCGATTACGTTTTAAATGTTCAGAAAATCACAAGGAATAATAAACCCCCATGAATTCATCACCCAGATCTGACATTTTATTATACTTACTGTAACTCCCCCTTTTAATTTCTTGAATTGAATACAGGGTTACAGATAGAGTTGTAGCCCACTTTGAGGAACGCATGTTGGTAACAAGAAATGAAAAGCAAAACACAGTGAAAAGGGTAGCGTTCTCAATGCCAATTTCGCATTCAATGGAAGAAAATGGAATGCATGTTTTTCAAGCACCTCATACATGATTGTCACTCTGCCATTTCACATCCATTCAGTGCTGAAAAACTGACTTTCCCAGGCAAAAAAAGGAAAACCAAAAACCCAATTGGCAGTGTTTGCTGACTTTGTCGTGTGTAAAGACACCCAGCATGGCTGGTTTTGAGCTATCAACAGTTTAACAACTGACTTGCAAAATTCCTGAGTATTTAACAATCTGCTGTAGTAAGCCTGGACAGGCTGGTTCCCGCATACAATTTCATGTGTTCAACCATTCAGCAGATATTTATGGGAATAATTTGTTCCTGAAATGTCAGGGAAATCACAGTCTTTCTTATAAAGCAGCCTTTCTACTGGACTCTTTGGTCCTTAGAGATTTGAAGGGAATTATCTTTCTTCTGTGGAAATGGAAGCTGTGTCTCAGAGAAGCAGTACAGGTGCTGCGGATGATAGCATGCCCACATCCCCTTGGTGTTCACCTTGTCTGTGCATGTGACCTGGTTTATGTCTGTCCATACCTGTGCCTGCATCTGTAGCGCTCTCTGCCCACCTGAGGTTTCTCTGTTAGCAGGGCAGGTAGAAGAGTCTGGGGAATTAGCATCCCCTAGGAGATGCCCTCATCCAGTGAGGGAGGAAGTTAATGGATGATACCCGATCATCTCCTTCACCCATCAGAATAAATCACCTTGAATTGCGTGTTCACACTGATCTTCCACTAGGATTCAGCTCATGGGATTCAGTTCCCCTTAGTGGTAATGAACTTGAAATTGTTCCTTTTTCTGTCTGCCTTCGCTTTGTTGAATCCCTACACTTGTACCTGTATTTCCTCCCATCACCTCTCAGTCCTGCCTCACAGTCTGCCTCTGGGGGGACCCAAACTAAGACAGGCTCGTGTCCAGAGCTCTGCTTTCTTTTTCCCACTGCTTGTCCTGCTTCCTGAAGCTCTTTCTTTGCCTTCCTCTTTTCGATTCACTGCTGAGAAGCCAGCATTTCCATAAGGGCTGACAGCTCTGGGAGAACTGACCTCTTTCTCACTGGGGTTCCTAGTCTGGCCCCCTGGGAAAGAAGCAGATTCACCAGAGATAAGGCCTGCAGGACCCCGCACCCAAAGAGCAGATGTAATCCTGATCCGATTTTGTCTGAATCTGATCTCCCTGTGTGTTAGACTGAGCTGACCTGGAAAAATCAGGAATGGTGATCAGGGACTTCCCTGGGAGTCCAGTGGTTAAGGTGCTGCCTCCCAGTCCATGTGGTGCTGGTTTCATGCCTGGTCGGTGGAGCTGAGATCCCATGTGTTTCACAGCCAAAAAACCAAAACATCAAAGCACTATTGTAATAAATTCAAAGACGTCTTTAAAAACGGTCCACATTAAAAAAAAAAAAAAAAGATGATTAAAGACAAAATTTTCTCACCTGCAAATCTAGAGCCTGGAGTTACCTTGAGCAGGCTGCCATGTCCTTATGCTAACCATCACTCCCACCCCTCTCCCCGCCCCCAGCTCTGCTCAGCCATCCAGAGTAGGTAGTACCTCCTCCATAAGGTAGTACCTCCCCCCCCAACACAAGTGGACAGGCCTCCCCCAGTTCACTATTTCATAGTGACTTTACCTGTCGTGTGCTCCTGATACATCACCTATTTTAATTTCATAGTATTTCTGTGCTTTTCTTAAACGTATGTGTTCCCCCATCCCTGAAAGATAGAAAGTCCACAAAGAGGGTATCTCTGTCAGCCTGCTTTTGCTCTGTTTTAGGTCTGTAATATCTAACATGGTGTCTGGTATATAGTAAATGCTCAGTAAATACTTTTCAAATGAATCCATAGGAGAAAGAAAGATAAAAAAAATAACTGCTTGTTCTGTTCGGGGTGACCCGAGTTGGTGACTCCGCCCTTGTTCTTTGTCTTCATTTCACCCCATGACTTCTTGCCCCTGAGTGTCTTTGACTACAAAGAGCATAAGCCTTGCATAATGTGATTTGACTCGGTAATCAGGTGTATGTCAAAATTCTGGCTTAGCTGTTTAGCCTTCATCAACAACTTGCCAGACCTCTCTGTTCTTCAGTTTTCTCATTTGCAATATGAGGAAAGGAGTACCTAGCTCAAAGTGATGCTTTGAGGAGGAAAAGGTTTAACTTAAGTGAAGTGCTTACAGTAGTTACTGGCTCCTAATGAAAGCAGCATAGACATGTGTTCACTCAAGATCAAGTCCTCAGTTAACATTGAACTATTATTACTTTTTTAAAAATGAAAAGGAATGAATTGTGCATCTTCTCTAAGAAAGCCCTTCTATGCTTGAGGATAAATTCCATGCTCTGATGGCGGCAACACGAGCTGCCCCTGCCAGCCTCATACTATACACTTCATGTACTATGCCTCTCTTTCCTCCTGGCTGAGCTCCAGGTCCCTTGGCTGCTGTCCTTCCCCTCAAATATGGCATAGTTTTCCCTGGTCCTGGGGCCTCTGTCCACACTCATTTCTCTGCCTCAAGTGCTCTCACCTCTCCTCTGCAAGTTGGTTTGTTCAGGAGTCATCTCTTCATCAGGTCCTTTCCTGATCTAAAGCAGCTCAGCGTCCAGCCACTCTGTCTTGGAGCACTTAGTCTAGAGTGTAATTATCTCATTTAGTTGCTGAATTTCTCTCTCCAACCAGAGAATCAACTTTGAGTGCACTGAATCCTTACACCCAGAGTGAGTGTGAGTGTGAGTATCAGTACAGAGTGTGAGCATCAGTACAGATGCCAGGAGGTCGTGATGTTTGGTTGTAGGTAACAAAGCCTGACCGCGGGATCCCCAGGCCTCTCCCACGTGGCCACTTAGCCTCCTTCTCCCTTCCCCTCCATGTTGTGCCCCCCTTGTCCCACCCTTACACTCACGTCAGTATCATGCGACCTACATCTCAGCCCCACCCGTGTTCTGGCTGCTGCCCTAAGTTCGTCCCAGCCTTCAGGCCCTGTTGAAATCCTGCTGGTCTGCTACTTCAGACCTTCCAATGGCTTCTTACCCCACTTATCACTAAATGACAAGGTCTTTTTACTGCCTGGTTTCTTTCTGCCTCCTTCTTAATTACTGTGCTCCAACCAGACTGGCTATCTTTTGCTCCCCAGCTTCCTTCATAACTTTCTCCCAGCTGAACCCCTGTACTTGGACTTATCCATGAATTAATGGCCATGCATCGTTTTGTTCTGCAGAAACTCAAGATGAGACCCCAAAAAAGAAGCAGCTGGATCTAAACAGGGCTAAGAGCTGTAGCTGTGTGTATGGTCTCATCAACACATCAACCTCAGAATTCCCTTTCCTAGTCTCAGATGCTGAGCCATGAGCATCACAGATAGCTGATACCTCATAGCACAATTTCATCACTGGTGATAGACGTGGAATTTCTGTAGAAATGTTCTGCTGTGATTATAATGTGTGATTTCTGCAAACCCATAGAGGGGAACAGACCCTTCAAAACTAATGACAAGATCAAGTAGTCCTCATGGGTCTGCTTGCATAGCGGGCAGACCACTGAGCAGCTGAGCCATCTCAACACCTGTTCCAGTCTCTTCTAGAATAGAGTATAAATATGTGTTTACCTGAAACACTGGGTCTCGCTTGCTGCCTTGGAGTTGTGCTACTGAATTCGAAGTCCCAGCCCCTCCCACCTTCTCTGTCTTGATGCAAGTTATATATTCAATGATTCAGATCCTTGCCTTTCTGATATAAACTGCTGTCACTTACAGTTCAGCTCTTGTGTTGTTCACAGTGAATTTCTTACCACTCACTTTCCTAGCAAGACCTTGTCTATAAGTTAGAAAGCCCTCTCAGAAGATGAAAGCGAGTACAGGAAAACAGGGTAATAAAATGCTCAGACATAATCATTAGGATTTGTGGAGGATAGTAAGTGATTATGGCTTTGTGCATCTGCCTCGATTCATTAACCTGGAATAAAAACTAGTGTTGTAAAGTAAGCTGCGGTTTAGGAACCAACCCTGACTCATCTTCCATGCAGGCTAAGATCTTTGGAAAAGCTTGAAAGCATTTAGTAAATCCATTTACCTATTGTTGTCCTCTCTATAATTCTTTGGTTATGAAGTGTTATCTTTCCAAATATCCCATGAAAAAAATTAGAGACAAAGATGCATTGTATCAACAAGTAAGAAATCATACCATTCTAGAAACACCACTTCATTAAGAATTTCAGTAATCCATACTCATGCTTTATTGTGGATAAAACCTTTATGATTGAATCTATAGGACACTCCTAAGTCATAAGTAAATGTGAAAGTCTACTTCTGCCTCTAATTACTTACAACAGTTTTCCTAGAATGATGAAAAACCTTGTTTGTGGCAAGACCTTCAGCCAGATGCACCATCTAGCAAAAAAGTGTATAAATTTTATGTTTCAAAAGTGGGGTCCTGCAAAAATTTAATTTTGACTACCTATCCCAATCTTGGTGGAAAGCCTTTCTTCATAACCTTCACAGTTTTTTTTTTTCTCTTCTCCATGTGCATTTCCTAAGCTCTGCAGATGTGCACACATAGGAACACTGTTGTATTTGTTATCTGCTGCTACTGCTAAGTCGCTTCAGTCGTGTCCGACTCTGCGACCCCATAGATGGCAGCCCACCAGGCTCCCCCGTCCCTGGGATTCTCCAGGCAAGAATACTGGAGTGGGTTGCCGTTTCCTTCTCCAGTGCATGAAAGTGAAAAGCGAAAGTGAAGTCGCTCAGTCGTGTCCGACTCTTAGCAGCCCACTAGGCTCCTCCATCCATGGGATTTTCCAGGCAAGAGTACTGGAGATGTTTAAAAATCACCCCCAAATTAGTGACTTAAAACCATATTTTTTTACAATTGTGCATTTATATATTTATTATCTTTGGCTGTGCTATTTGCTGCTGTGTGGGCTTCTGTGTAGTCGCGGCGAGCAGGGGCTACTCTCTTAAATTGTGGTGTGTGGACCTCTCATTGCAGTGGCTTCTCTTGTTGTGGAGCACTGGCTCTAGGCATGCGGCCTTGTAGTTGCGGCTCCTGGGCTCTAGAGCACAGGCTCAGTAGTTGTGATGCACAGGTTTGGTTGCTCTGCCGCATGTTCAGGGATCAAACTCTTATCTCCTGCATTGGCTGGTGGATTCTTGATCACTGAGCTACCAGGGAAACTCAAGCAGTATTTTATTTTATTTTTTTTCACAGCATCATGGGTCAGAACTCTGGGCATGACTTAGCTGAGTCCTATGCATTCCCAATGATTCTTTTAATCTTGGTTATTGCCTAAGACTGCTATCTCATCTTAAGTCCTGGCTGGGAGGGGATCCACTTCTAAGCTCACTCAAATGATTGTTGTCAGGGTTCCCTTCCTCATGGGCTGCTGGACTAAAGGCTTCAGTTTCTCCCCGTCTGTTGACCAGAGGTTTCCTTTGGTTCTCTGTCACATGAGTCTCTCCACTTGCTAGCTTGCAACAGGTAGCCTGCACAGTCAGAGAAAGGAAATACAATAGCACAAGAGGGAGTATGAGCAAGACGGAAGACAGGCATTTGTTACCTAATCATTGAAGTGACATCCCTTCTGCCATATTCTCTTTGTTAGAAACAAGTGTTATGTCCATTTACACACAAAGGGAAAGGGTGTCCCAAGGGCATGAATACTAGGATCTAGGGCTCATTGAGGGCCATCTTAGAGCATGCTTCTCAGAAATGTTTAGAACAAAATTTTAAAATTGTTTTGAATCTACAGTGACTTAATTGCAAAGTAACAGCACTGAACTGTGTAGAGAGAGGCAATATATCATGATGTTTAAATACACAGAATTAGATGACACACTGGAGTTCACATTCTAACTCTACACTGTCCAAATTTATAAGAATTTGGACAAGATATTCAGTATCCATCTGTAAAATGGAGATAATTTCTGCCTCACAATATAGCATTTTCAGTATGTTGCTCATTACATAGTAAATAGAATTAACAATAGTAGCAGTATTCCATGTGACCTATACAGATCAAATGCCATTTTTGCCATTGACTTGCTGGTTGTGTGAACCAGAATAAGTCACTCCATCTTACAGTGTCTCTTTTAATTAGGAATGCATTTTGCTATTAATACAAGCAACAGAAAACTAGTGGCTCAAAAAGAAGAAAAAGAAAATATTCCTCTCCAACAGCAAGGCATCTGAAGAAGATAGACTAGGGTTGAATGCATAGATTGGCAATGTGATTTGAGACCCTAGCTCGCTCTTTCTTTTTCATTTTGCCCTACTTGGTTGGCCTCTGTGTCCGTGCTTGTTCCTTCATCGTTGTAACAGAGCTGCTCCTTATCCATCCTCATCTCCATGTTTCAGTAGGAAGACAAGAAGGAAATCCCTAAGATCATGGTAAGGTAAAGTGTTAGAACAGCAGGTACATAGTTGCCAAGAAAGCAACCAGTCCAAGGTTAAGGAGGACACAAAGAAGGCTCCAGAATTTGTCCAAGAATAAAAGGAAACTTATAGGCTACTTGATATGATGAAAGTATATTGAGAGGAGATTTATGGTTGTGCTGTAAGATCAAGCAATGGCTTATTAATAGGAAGACTAAAAGCTATCTGTACAGACAAGAAGTTGAGGCAATGCTTAATTCCAGGGAAAGCAAAATATTATAAAGGGAAGGCCATGAAATCACAGAATGCGATCAGAATGTGAGCAGTATTTACAAAGTCATACCACTGAATATTGGTTTAACACTCAAGAAGTATTGGGGGAAGGCATGCTTGTTTTGTGAGGGTAATGTAAAATAGTCAAACATTCATTTTTAAAAATATCAAGTTAAATACTAGGAAAAAAAGCTGTAGTATTTACATGCAGCAGATAAATGTTGCTCAGAAATGTGGAGGTTGATTTTAGAAGTTGCAAGTGGTTTTGTCTGGGGAGTGGGCCTCAGAGGTAAGAAGAGTTGAGTAGACAATGCTAATTCATCCTTGCCTCAACCCCATAACAAGGCAGGGAAAAGTCCATGAGGCTGAGGATAAATAGATGTGGCAAGGGAATAAAATCGAGAAATTAACTATGCTTTAATTTTTATACTCTTATCATGAAAGAATGAGAGCCATATTTCCTTGCTTTTTCCCAAGGATTTCCAAGGAGAACATTAAATTGAGCATTTCTTTGCCTGGGAAAGGGAGAGCTAAAAGAAGTGCAGCCTCATTTTAAGGGGAGATTTTTGGTTTTGAAGAGTAGGGCAGAAGAGTAAAAGTGGCCAGTCCTGAGACTGATGTAGCCCTGTGTTTCACTTCCATGCAGCCCCAAGGACAGCACAGGTCCTCTAAGGTGGGGACTGGTGATAAACTCAGCCTCAGAATCCAGTAGCTAATCTGACCATGAAATGTCTGAATGCTGGGGGCATTTGAGACTTACAGCTTTGAGTGAGCCAAAACCCTTGATCAGCAAACACTTTTTTGAACATCAGAAAGCCCTTCCTCAAATTTCTTATGCTGAATTAGTCTCTTGAGGATTCCTGTACCACCTAGGAGAGGGAGGAAGCCCCTCTGATGATCAGTATTGGATCTGTCATCAGCCCTAACAGTTGGCGTTCCAAACTGACACATACATACAGCACACTTTCTTGCCTGGTATGAAAAAGATAAAATTGGACTTATTTCTGCAACTTCCTTTGCCGTAACCCCTTCCGGCCTCATTCCAAATAACCCAAGCTGCTTCTTGCTCTGGGCATCTGGTAGATCATTAGAGACAAACAGTCTAAGACCTGCCACCACCCAGTGACAGATGACAGGCTACATGGTGTCAGTTTCAAAACCATTTTGAAAGTTTATGTAAAACACCATCTACTCTAGCAAAGAACAGTGAACTCCTGAGCAATTTTACAGTGCATTCTTCCATTCTTCGTGGTCAACAAGGGTTATTAGAGTCAAATAGATTTTTTTCTTGTGGGTGACAAAGACGGCATAGTTGTTAAGAGCAGAGCCCTGAAACAAACTGTTCAGATCTAAGATGTACCACAAAAATTTTGTATGATCTTGGGCATATCACTAAACTCATCTAAGTCTCAGGTTTTACCTTTGTGAAATGGACAAAAGGAAAAATGGTAGGCAAACAGCACCTCTTGAAACATGCTAAACTCACAATCCATATTTATATTATTAGTATTTCTCTTCATAAGAACTTGTTTCCCTTGTTTCTGGCCTGTCAATAGTTGGATGCTGGCTCAGTCTGTCTTTTCGCCTTGTCTTTGTAGCCTACTTACACAAAAATAAAATGGAATAAAAAAGAAATCAAAAACAAGGTGCAAAGCCTGAGTTAAAGTTATCTGCTGAATGAAAAAATACATTGCCAAAACCTTCCTTCATCTGAATGTGGACTGATCACTTCATTTCTAGACATGCAATTCCCCACAGCTTTTGCCCACAACTCTTGGCTCTAATGGGCTATTGACTCAAACTTAATTTGGCTTCCAGGATATGGTTTGTGTGTGTGATATACAGTTTGCAAGAAACACAGGACTAGTTTTGTTTTAGGAAATGAAGATTAATAACCAGCAGCTGGCGCATTAATAACCTTGGGTGTGTGGGACAAAAGCAAATTTTTAGATAAATTTGTAATCCCATAAATATTGGTGAAGCAGTAAACTTCTGATTCTAAATTAGCTAAGTTTCAAAAGCCATAAAACACTTTTACTGCTGCCTTCTTCTTCTAAAATATCCAGTTGGGACCTTCAAAGAATAGCATCTACTGTCTTCTTTTAAACCAATCTTATTTTTGTGGGATCTGTGGAGGATGGGTTTGTATTAATACTCAACTTCTTATTTGAGGATCAGCATAAACTGGTAACTCCTAAGGTGGCACCGTCCAACATGAACGTAACATGTCTGTGACACGTTCTTACCTTTCTTCAAGTCTGAGTAGTCTCCTGGAAGAGAATGTTTTCACTTGGCATTTTCAATGTGATTTCCTCCTCTATGTTCAGATGTGGCTGTAGTCTGGGAATGTTGCCTTTTCTGTACTTAAGAATCAGAAATCATCATTTTTGCCTACTGCGGTGCTGTTTGCAAATAATTTTCCTGTCTTTTGTTCTTTATCATAAAACCATTCTTTACCAAAGATATCATTATCCCCTGATAAGGAAAACGAGGTTTAAGGAGTTTGGGTCCCTTTCTAAAAATTAAGTGATAGAGATGTAAGATCTCAGGATTGCAGACCTCCTGTTTTCGTTATGATCCAGAAGGCTCTGGGTGAGAGAAATGGCTTTAGTACCTTCGATCTCTGTCTTATATTCTGTCATGAGACCACTCAGCATTGCTTCCCCTCCTCCTCCTCCTGCTCTCTCGAAGCACTTTTCTATTAATCATTTTCTAAGTTTCAGTCCCTCTCCCCCAAACAGATGCTGACGCAAGTTTTGAGTGCAAGCTGTTTCTCTGGGAGATGATCCCAGGTAGCACAGTGAGGGAATGAGGAGGCAAGACAGATGATTGGAGGAAAATCAGTAAATTGCATTTCAGTGAGTGAGTTACTGCTGTGGGCAACCGGGTCTCAGTTCTACCAGACGTGTTTTGTAAAACCCATCTCAGAGTGATCCCAGGAAGAGGTAGCCAACTCCTGTTCATCATTGGTTAACATTTGCTTCTGAGGGTGTTAACTTACTATTTTGCCATGCTGATGAGCTGGCAACCATGCTCTTGGGGCCAGAGAAAGTCCTCAGGCAGAAATACAGGTACTTGAGAGAGGGAGCCGTGCGCATATATAATTTCTGTCCACTGAAGCTGTGGTTTCTGGTTGGGCAGAGGGATGTGGAGGGTTTACACACTGTCTGCTGTAGCCATTCATTGTTTTGTGTGAATTTTAATTTTTTATAACCCTTCTTTCAAGGCATTTGCTGTCCTCTCTCAGGCCCCTTGCTTGCGACAGAAAACTGAACACACATCTTCTTTGTCCATTCCTCTGTTGATGGATATGCTTTAGTTGCGTTCATGTCCTGACTATTGTAAATAGTGCAGTGAACATTGAGGTGCACATGTCTTTCTGAGTTATGATTTTCTCTGGGTGTATGCCCAGGAGTGGGATTGTTCAAGTCCTTTGTTAGTTATATTTTTAGTTTTTTAGGAAATCTCCATTCTGTTCTCCATAGTGACCTTTGTTGTTCAGTTGCCCAGTCATATCCAACTTTTTGCAACCCCATGGACTGTAGCATGCCAGGCCTCCCTGTCCCTCATCATCTCTTGAATTTTGCCCAAGTTCACATCCATTGCATCAGTTATGCCATCCAGCCATCTCAGTCTCTGATGCCCTCTTCTCCTTCTGCCCTCAATCGTTGCCAGCATCAGGGACTTTTCCAATGAGTCAGCTGTTCTCATCAGGTGGCCAGAGTATTGGAGCTTCAGCTTCAGTGACTTCAGCTTCAGTTGATATAATGACTCTACCAGCTTTCATTTCCATGAGCAGTATAGGAAGATTCCCTTTTCTTTACACCCTCTCCAGCATTTATTGTTTGTAGATTTTTTTATGATGAAATTAATTTAGAAAAAGGAAAAGAAAACTGAATCCAAATTGGCTTTAAGTACAGGAGGAATTTATAGGATCATATAGAAGGAAAGTCCAGAGGGAGGTCTATTTTAGGTGCCCTGATGGAGGAGCCCCTTGTCTGTGTTTCCTCTGTATGGTGGCTGTATTCTTTTTTTAAAAATTATTTTTAATTTTTACTTTATTTTACTTTACAATACTGTATTGGTTTTGCCATACATCAACATGAATCCACCATGGGTATACATGTGTTCCCAATCCTGAACCCCGCTCCTACCTCCCTTCCCATACCACCTCTCTGAGTCATCCCAGTGCACCAGCCCCAAGCATCCTGTATCCTGCATTGAACCTAGACTGGTGATTTTTTTCTTACATGATATTATACATGTTTCAGTGCCATTCTCCCAAAGCATCCCACCCTCTCCCTCTCCCACAGAGTCCAAAAGACTGTTCTATACATCTGTGTCTCTCTTGCTGTCTCGCATACAGGGTTATTGTTATCATCTTTCTAAATTCCATATATATGTGTTAGCATACTGTATTGGTGTTTTGCTTTCTGGCTTACTTCACTCTGTATAATTGGCTCCAGTTTCATCCACCTCATTAGAACTGATTCAAATGTATTCTGTTTAATGGCTGAGTAATACTCCATTGTGTATATGTACCACAGCTTTCTTATCCATTCATCTGCTGATGGACATTTAAGTTGCTTCCATGTCCTGGCTATTATAAACAGTGCTGCAGTGAGCATTGGAGTATACATGTCTCTTTCAATTCTGGTTTCCTCGGTGTGTATGCCCAGCAGTGGGATTGCTGGGTCATAAGGCAGTTCTATTTCCAGTTTTTCAAGGAATCTCCACACTGTTCTCCATAGTGGCTGTACTAGTTTGCATTCCCACCAACAGTGTAAGAGGGTTCCCTTTTCTCCACACCCCCTCCAGCATTTATTGCTTGTACACTCTTGGATCGCAGCCATTCTGACTGGTGTGAAATGGTACCTCATTGTGGTTTTGATTTCCATTTCTCTGATAATGAGTGGTGTTGAGCATCTTTTCATGTGTTTGTTAGCCATCTGTATGTCTTCTTTGGAGAAATGTCTATTTAGTTCTTTGGCCCACTTTTTGATTGGATCATTTATTTTTCTGGAATTGAGCTGCAGGAGTTGCTTGTATATTTTTGAGATTCGTTGTTTGTCAGATGCTTCATTTGCTATTATTTTCTCCCATTCTGAAGGCTGTCTTTTCACCTTGCTTATAGTGTCCTTTGTTATGCAGAAGCTTTTAATTTTCATTAGATCCCATTTGTTTATTTTGCTTTTATTTCCAGTATTCTTGGAGGTGGGTCATAGAGGATCCTGCTGTGATTTATGTCTGAGAGTGTTTTGCCTATGTTCTCCTCTAGGAGTTTTTTTAGTTTCTGGTCTTATGTTTAGATTTTTAATCCATTTTGAGTTTATTTTTGTGTATGGTGTTAGAAAGTGTTCTAGTTTCATTCTTTTACAAGTGGTTGACCAGTTTTCCCAGCACCACTTGTTAAAGAGATTGTCTTTAATCCATTGTGTATTCTTGCCTCCTTTGTCGAAAATAAGGTGTCCATAGATGTGTGGATTTATCTCTGGGCTTTCTATTTTGTTCCATTGATCTATATGTCTGTCTTTGTGCCAGTACCATACTATCTTGATGACAGTGGCTTTGTAGTAGAGCCTGAAGTCAGACAGGCTGATTCCTCCAGTTCCATTCTTCTTTCTCAAGATTGCTTTGGCTATTCGAGGTTTTTTGTATTTCCATACAGATTGTGAAGTTATTTGTTCTAGCTTTGTGAAAAATACCGCTGGTAGCTTGATAGGGATTGCATTGAATCTGTAGATTGCTTTGGGTAGTATACTCATTTTCACTGTATTGATTCTTCAGATCCATGAACATGGTATATTTCTCCATCGATTAGTGTCCTCTTTGATTTCTTTCACCAGTGTTTTATAGTTTTCTATATATAGGTCTTTAGTTTCTTTAGGTAGATATATTCCTGAGTATTTTATTCTTTTTGTTGCAATGGTGAATGGAATTAAAAGGAATCCAAATTGCAAAAGAAGTAAAACTCTCACTGTTTGCAGATGACATGATCCTCTACATAAAAAACCCTAAAGACTCTACCAGAAAATTACTAGGGCTGTTTTCGAAATGGCTTTTTTCATGGTCAAAAGTGGCTGCTGTCAGCACCTGGTCTATAATCTACTAGGTTCAAATCCAGTAGAAGAGTGAACATTTTGTTAGAATGCATAAGACAAGTTGTGAACTTCATTCTTACTGGGCCACTTCAGGTCATATGCCCGCCTTTGAACTTTGGGATGTGATGTGATATGTCAGTTGTCTTAGATCTGTATCTTAAGTCACACCATGAGGCCAGATGGGCTCAAGTTGGGGAGAATTGGATCATCAAAAGAAAGTTGAGGCTGTCCCCTGGAGAAGGAATAATAGATGTTGAAAACCAATAAACCACCAAAATAATCACCCAAGAAAATTACATATTGATATTTAGCTCTAAATGTCGTTTCTTAAAAGTGTTTTAGATGTCATGGAGCAGTAATGGGATAGAGTATAGTGGACAGCACTCACGAATACAGCCCAAGAGATGCTGGACCCTGCTCCATGCTCGAGTTGCTTGCTGCGTTCTTTTAGCTATTTTGGTGGTTGCTAATATATGTGTTCAGGAAATCCCTAACCCACTCTGCACTTGTGCAGTTCAGACACAGTTCAGAGAGAATATCCTGGGCTCACACTGTGGGCAAGGCTTATGTCCTCTGCCAGTGGTTCCTCCCCCTGTCAACTGCTCTGTCTTTAAGTTCTTCTCTCTTCATTGTCTGTTTTGGATGAATCACATCAGTTCTTGTAGGCTTCATCAGTCCCAAGAGGATATTAGCAGGGAATGCAGTGTTTTTCATTCCTTACTCACCTGTCCTTTCATCTATGCAGTCAGCCATTGAGTCATCATTGATTGAACGTCTTTGTGTACCACAAAGAAGGCAAAGACTAATCCAAACAAGTATTTTGACTTCAGAAGGCTGAAAATCTAGGAGTGGATTTTAGGGGAAAGAAACAGTTATGTACAAAAATATCTAATGTGAGAAATCAACCAGTACCATGAGTGATAAATAGATGAATCCCCACTTATTTCAGAAAGAGAAATGACTTCGGGTTTCCTGAGCAGAATCAGGATGAACTCTGATGGGAAAAGGAGAGTAATTAAATTAAATTAGTGTTTGCATTTTGGGATACTTGAAATGTGTGGCATAATCAAAGCTCTTATTCCAATAAATTAAACATATCTATTTGAAGTGGCAGCTCTTGCAATTCAGATTATTCCAGATTATGACTGATGTTTAACTCATTCTCTAGGAACATGTTTTTTTTTTTTTCTGTTTTACTGAAATAAATATATCTAATTTAGTTTTTATTTCACCTAATGTGGTCCCAGTAGGACAAGTGTCAGTGTTTATTCTCCAGCAAGGACCTGACACCTTGAATGTGAATGAGTTTGTGGAATAATGTAGCCCATGTGGCCACTGCCATCATGTCCATTCTGGAATAAATTAAATACAACACTGAGGTGGAGATAGGGTTTAAAGATAAGATGTAAGAGCCAGAAAGTTTAACACTAAGAACAAATTAGATCATTAGACCATAGAATCTTTTGCAACAGGGACTGTCATTTATGGCTTTTCGTACCTGCCTCCACCTCTGGGTTCAGGCTGTGGCACATAGTAGGTGCTCAGTAAAGGCATTTAGATTTAATTCCTTGGCTCTCTATGGAGATTCCACCATTAAGGAAGAATTGTGTGTGTACCGACATCCCCTGCCCTGCTGTAAACTCTTAAAAGGCAGGGACCAGGTTTGATGGCTCCATTCTTCATTGTGCCTGTGTGCAGCTTGAAGCACATAGAGGCTCCAAGATGTTGGTTTATGGTACTTAATATTGTTAAGTGCCAAAATTACTTTCATAATACCCAAAATATGAACCAGGGGTTCTCAAATAGCTCCTTAAATCCTTATAATGTGAAGTATTAACGTTTTCAGTTCTGTCTCCCAAATGAATATTGTTCAAGTGAACCTCAGTTTTCCTGAACCATAAAACTCAAAGTTGGGCAGAGGGAAGATAGTATCTAATGATTTCATAGGGCAGTTGCAAGGGTAGTGTGAGTTACCATGTGGAAGTAACTGGCAGAGGCCTCAGCACATAGTCGGAATTCAGTAAATGTCAAGTGGTTCGATAAAGTCAAGCAGATCTTATTTTGAGGTCTAGCTTTTGCCTGTGAATGATATAAGCAATACATAGCTAGTGACTTTTAAACTGATTAAGTTTCTCTCTTTTTAAAAAAAATTATTTATTCATTTTAATTGGAGGCTAATTACTGCGAGGAGATCCAACCAGTCCATCCTAAAGGAGATCAGTCCTGAGTGTTCATTGGAAGGTCTGATATTAAAGCTGAAACTCCAATACTTTGGCCACCTGATGCAAAGAGCTGACTCATTTGAAAAGACCCTGATGCTGGGAAAAATTGAAGGCAGGAGGAGAAGGGAATGGCAGAGGATGAGATGGTTGGATGGCATCACTGACTCAATGGAGATGAGTCTGAGTAAACTCCAGGAGTTGGTGATGGACAGGGAGGCCTGGCATGCTGCAGTCCACGGGGTTGCGAAGAGTCGAACATGACTGATAGACTGAACTGAACTGAATTACTTTACAATATTGTGATGGTTTTTGTCATTCATTGGCATGAATCAGCCATAGGTATATATGTGTCCCACCATCCTGAACTCCCTTCCCACCTCCCTCCTCAACCCATCCCTCAGTGTCATCCCAGAGCACCAGCTTTGGGACCCCTGCCTGCTTCATGCATCAAACTTGCACTGGTCATCTATTTTACATATGGTAATATACATGTTTCATTGCTATTCTCTCATATCATCCCTCCCTCACCTTCTCCCTCAGAGTCCAAATGTCTGTTCTTTATATCTGTGTCTCTTTTGCTGTCTTGCTTATAGGGTCATCGTTACCATCTTTCTAAATTCCATATATATGCGTTAATATAGTGTATTAGTATTTCTCTTTTTTGTACAGTTCTTCTGTGTATTCTTGCCACCTCTTCTTAATATCTTCTGCTTCTGTTATGTCCATACCATTTCTGTCCTTTATCGAGCCCATCTTAGCATGAAATGTTCCCTTGGTATATCTAATTTTCTTGAAGAGATCTCTAGTCTTTCCCAATCTGTTGTTTTCCTCTCTTTCTTTGCATTGATCGCTGAAGAAGGCTTTCTTATCTCTTCTTGCTATTCTCTGGAACTCTGCATTTAGATGCCTATATCTTTCCTTTTCTCCTTTGCTTTTCACCTCTCTTCTCTTCACAGCTATTTGTAAGGCCTCGCCAGACAGCCATTTTGTTTTTTTGCATTTCTTTTCCATTGGGATGATCTTGATCCCTGTTTCCTGTACGATGTCACGAACCTCATTCCATAGTTCATCAGGCACTCTATCGATCAGATCTAGGCCCTTAAATCTATTTCTCACTTCCACTGTATAATCATAAGGGATTTGATTTAGGTCATACCTGAATGGTCTAGCGGTTTTCCCTACTTTCTTCAATTTGAGTCTGAATTTGGTAATAAGGAGTTCATGATCTGAGCCACAGTCAGCTCCTGGTCTTGTTTTTGTTGACTGTATAGAGTTTCTCCATCTTTGGCTGCATAGAATATAATCAATCTGATTTCGGTGTTGACCATCTGGTGATGTCCATGTGTAGAGTCTTCTCTTGTGTTGTTGGAAAAAAAGATCTTCATGACCCAGATAGTCATGATGATGTGATCACTAATCTAGAACCAGACATCTTGGAATGTGAAGTCAAGTGGGCCTTAGAAAGCATCACTGCGAACAAAGCTAGTGGAGGTGATGGAATTCCAATTGAGCTGTTTCAAATCCTGAAAGATGATGCTGTGAAAGTGCTGCACTCAATATGCCAGCAAATTTGGAAAACTCAGCAGTGGCCACAGGACTGGAAAAGATCAGTTTTCATTCCAATCCAAAGAAAGGCAGTGCCAAAGAATGTTCAAACTACCACACAATTACACTCATCTCACATGCTAGTAAAGTAATGCTCAAAATTCTCCAAGCCAGGCTTCAGCAATACGTGAACCGTGAACTGCCTGACATTCAAGCTGGTTTTATAAAAGGCAGAGGAACCAGAGATTAAATTGCCAACATCTGCTGGATCATGGAAAAAGCAAGAGAGTTCCAGAGAAACATCTATTTCTGCTTTATTGACTATGCCAAAGCCTTTGACTGTGTGGATCACAATAAACTGCAGAAAATTCTGAAAGAGATGGGAATACCAGACCACCTGACCTGCCTCTTGAGAAATCTGTATGCAGGTCAGGAAGCAACAGTTAGAACTGGACATGGAACAACAGACTGCTTCCAAATAGGAAAAGGAGTGCATCAAGGCTGTATACTGTCACCCTGCTTATTTAACTTCTATGCAGTGTACGTCATGAGAAACGCTGGACTGGAAGAAACACAAGCTGGAATCAAGATTGCTGGGAGAAATATCAATAACCTCAGATATGCAGATGACACCACCCTTATGGCAGAAAGTGAAGAGGAACTAAAAAGCCTCTTGATGAAAGTGAAAGAGGAGAGCGAAAAAGTTGGCTTAAAGCTCAACATTCAGAAAATGAAGATCATGGCATCCAGTCCCATCACTTCATGGGAAATAGATGGGGAAACAGTAGAAACAGTGTCAGACTTTATTTTTTTTGGGCTCCAGAATCATTGCAGATGGTGACTGCAGCCATGAAATTAAAAGACACTTACTCCTTGGAAGGAAAGTTATGACCAACCTAGATAGTATATTCAAAAGCAGAGATATTACTTTGCTGACTAAGGTCCGTCTAGTCAAGCCTATGGTTTTTCCGGTGGTCATGTATGGATGTGAGAGTTGGACTATGAAGAAAGCTGAGCGCCAAAGAATTGATGCTTTTGAACTGTGGTGTTGGAGAAGACTCTTGAGAGTCCCTTGGACTGCAAGGAGATCCAACCAGTCGATTCTGAAGATCAACCCTGGGATTTCTTTGGAAGGAATGATGCTAAAGCTGGAACTCCAGTACTTTGGCCACCTCATGCGAAGAGTTGATTCATTGGAAAAGACTCTGATGCTGGGAGGGATTGGGGGTAGGAGGAGAAGGGGACAACAGCGGATGAGATGGCTGGATGACATCACTGACTCGATGGACGTAAGTCTGATGGAACTCCAGGAGATGGTGATGAACAGTGAGGCGTGGCGTGCTGCGATTCATGGGGTCGCCAAGAGTCGGACACGACTGAGTGACTGAACTGAACTGAGTATTTCTCTTTCTGGCTTACTTCACTCTGAATAATAGGCTCCAGTTTCATCCACCTCATTAGAACTGACTCAAATGTGCTATTTTTTAAATAGCTGAGTAATATTCCATTGTGTATATGTACCACAGCTTTCTTATCCATTTGTCTGCTGATGGACTTCTAGGTTGCTTCATGTCCTAGCTATTGTATACAGTGCTGCAGTTAACATTGGGGTACATGTGTCTCTTTCAATTCTGGTTTCCTTGGCATGTATGCCCAGCAGTGGGACTGCTGAGTCTTATGGCAGTTCTCTTTCCAGTTTTTCAAGAAATCGCCATACTGTTCTCCATTGTGGCTATACTAGTTTGCATTCCCACCGACAGTGTAATAAGATTCCCTTTTCTCCACACCTCTCCAGCATTTCTCTTATTTAAGCAGCTACTGGTTTGGTAGATGAAGGCTTTGAGTGGATGAGCATAGAGTTTGATTTTTCACAGGGAGTCAGTGTAAGAAATATCTGGATAATGTTATGTTTCTGATTCAAAAAGGTGATTGTAGAAGATGCCCAGTCCAGATGTTGTTGGCCCAGCTGGGGCATCCTTCTTCCAGGGCAGGGAGTGCTGGCTGCTGACAGCTTACAGCTCTGTCCTGCATTGGAGAACTGTCCTTGACAGACAGGACTGTCTCACCTGGAAATACCTGGGACATTAGGTCACTCCCACCTTCTCCACAGCCACTGACAGATGCTCTGACACTGAAGTTCCCTTTGCTGCAAGTGAAGGTGAGTTCTGTAGTGTCACTCACATTTCAGAGCTCCCTGTGGAATCAGGCTGAGGCTGGGCCACAGTCAAAACCACATCTTAACTGGGCTTTTCTCCCTGCCCTATTCCATCTTCCTCCCTGGATAAGGGTCCTAGTTTCAGACTCTGCTTTTAGGGGTCCCAACCTAAGTTAGAGATAAACTGAGCCACAACAAAGGGATGCATTGTCTTGTTTGTATGGTTTTCAATACAAGACAGTGCTTTGTTAATAATGGCAGCTGGCATATATATTTCCATTTGTATGGTGTTCTTCATTTGCCAACTTCCCCTAAAATAGTTCCACTGGGAGCAAGGGTTATTGTTTTCCTCCATTTTCAGAATGAGAAAAACAAGACCCAGGTTAGTTACCAGCTTGAATAACCTTATGAACCCAGGTCCTCTGGCACCATTCTTTCTTCCTTTTCATCCTGTCTTTCCTCTTCACCCTTGTCTTTCCTCTTCACCCTTGTCTTTCCTCTTTATCCTGGTCTTTCTCTCCTGATGTACTCTTTTAGTTGAAATCTTCATTTTGTGGAGGCAGAATCACTGACATTGCTTTGCCATTCGCTTCTAAACACTGAAGCTTCTGGATCACCTTGGATTCCTATAGACCAGAAAGCGAAAATGGGATGACCCGTTTGAGATGGCTGATACCATCTAAACGTCAGAGTGTTATTGCTTTGGGCACAGGCCACTGCAGAACTTCCAGACCAAAGCTGAACGGTTGAAATGTGTTCTGCAGGAAAGGGTATGATATTTCATACAAAACAGAATACAAGAGAGTCTTTGCATAGACAACAACTTCTCAGAACTTATTTTTCAGAGAAGGTAGTGTGGGCAGAAATTTAAATCCTTTCTATGTCTGTGTCAGAGAATGGGTAACATTTAAAAATGTTAATTGATACTAGTTAATTTTACCACCAAGAACTTATTAGTTTGTCTCTAAAAATAGTATTTTTAAAACTAGTATAGTTTGCAGGCCTTGGGAATGATAGCTCACTGTGAGAGAGGAGAAACGTAATATGTATCTCAATAGAAGATGCCTATCAAAATAGTTTTATTTATATAGTCACTGATTTCTAGATAATACTACCTCTGACAAAATCATAGCAAATTTTATCATGTCTTGTGTGTAACAAATCTGACACCACTGTGGTGACATGGTGGTCATTGAAAAATGGGGATAAAAAATTTAGTATTTTAAATCATAGCACAGCCTCAGAGAGAGAGTGCAAGGGACTGACAGATTGATTGGTTTAGAAAAATGGTTAAAGATCCTTTACTAAAATGCTGTCTTTTGCCATTACTTGGTACTTATTTATTTCTAATTTTTATTTTGTCTGTAACAGTTCACTCTACCAAAATATAAGATAATTAGCCCTCACTTTAGTGCTTTGGCTTGGAAATGTTACCCATTACATGGTGTAGCAGGATAATCATTTGATGTGTTTTCATTCCCAGTAAATAGTTGTTGTTGTTTTTTAATCTATTGCCCTTCCAGGCAAGTTACAACATCTGTTGTTACAGTTGAGGCACATCTCAAGTAACATAAAAGTCAAATCCTTTGAGTTTTAAAGCAGACTTTTTAAGTGCATCATAGACAGAAAAGTTTTGAGAGGGATGACTTTTCAGTTGCCAGAACCTGACCTTTGGAGCTTCTGAGTCCAGGGCACTGAGGCCCTGCATTTTCAATCATAAAAGTCAGGCCCTGCAGAACACAGAGCTGGGTGGAGTCAGTCTCCCTGCCCTCCCAGAATAGATAGTGAGCCCATAAGAAACATCTGGTTTGAACAAAACAGCAGAAAATCACCTGAAGAAATAGAAAGACAAATCTCACCTTCAGTGGAAGGAGGAGATGGATGAAACTCAAACCATGACATGGTTGGAAAGGCACACCAAAGAAATCCAAGTTTCATAGGAGTGTGTGTGTAAGAGTTTCCTAAGATACAGTTTCCTAGATCTTAGGGGTATCTTAGGAAATTGCAGATCTCAGGAAACACCTAGAAAAGACAGTTCTTGAAGCCGAGCGAGCAGGCTTCTTTTGGTGACCTTGCATTCATGTATGTATGTGTTTTTGGCTGCAGTGGGTCGTAGTTGTGGCGCAAGCAACTTCTCTCTACTTGTGTGCGGGCTCTGTAGTTGGGGGACATGGGTTCTCTAGTTGAGGCACGTGGATTCAGTAGCTGTGCGGTATGGGCTTAGTTGCCCCATGGCATGTGGGATCTGTGTTCCCCCACCACGCGTTGAACCCACCTCCCTTGCATTGGAAGGCAGATTCCTAACTACTGGACCGCCAGGGAAGTAACAAGCAAGCTGACTTTGGTGTGAAAAATGTAAGTTCCTTGAGGGTAGGAGGGGCTTGGGAAAGGGGAACGTGGGCAGACAGATGGAGTTACCCTGGATTCAGTTTCAGTCTGAGAAATCACGGAGGTGGGTCTACATGAAGCATCACAGAGCAGCCATATTTGCTGACAGCAATATGCCACTGAGGCAGTGGAGGAAATTTATAATATGAACAGTCTCATAGCCATTTCTTGTTGTTGGAGAGATGTAAAGGCTGAACAAACTCACCAAAACTTGGGTCAAAGAGAATTCCTTTCTGCTTGGAACACACCCTTCATCTCTTATCCATATCTGGCTCATAAGAATTTATCTCCTTCAAAGATGAGTAATTAAGAGAAACTAGCACAAAACCATAAAAACATCCTACAAGAGTAAAATATAAATAGGAACAGAGCAGGAGAAACAAAGGACAAACATTGTAGAGAGAGGTTGATCCTGGTGGGAGCCAGGGACATTTGCTCGCAGAGCCCCTGAGAAAGAGCCTGGCTCTCTCCTCCTTCCACTGTACAAGCCCATTCCCCACCCAGTTTTGGCAAAGAGTAGGGGAAATAACATTTTAAGTTTGGGATCTCCAAGTCAGAGCACCCTGGGCTGAGGCTGGAGAGGTAGCAGATCTTGTTTGTCGAACTCCTCTGTACTTAGTAGGTCACAGGGTTGTACCGTAGAAACAGATGCCCTGGTGTGCTCAGGTGGAGAAGGCCACACACCCCTCAGAGAGACCCTTCTGGTCCCAGAGACACATGAGAGAACAGCCAGATGTTTCTATCCCTCCTATGGGCACAGAGTACTTGAGTGACAGCTAGACCCAGATAGACCTTGCCTTACATCATGGGTAAGTGTGAACAGAGGCTGGAAGGACTGGTGATGTTCGCAAGAATTACTAAGCAAATAAGTGATGCTCAATTTTAGGTTGTGTAAGGAAACGGATCACTCACCTAGAGCCAGACATCCTGAATGTGAAGTCAAGTGGGCCTTAGGAAACATCACTATGAACAAAGCTAGTGAAGGTGATGGAATTCCAGTTGAGCTGTTTCAAATCCTGAAAGATGATGCTGTGAAAGTGCTGCATTCAATATGCCAGCAAATTTGGAAAACTCAGCAGTGGCCACAGAACTGGAAAAGGTCAGTTTTCATTCCAATCCCAAAGAAAAGAAAATGCCAAAGAGTGATCAGACTACTGCACAACTGCACTCATCTCACACGCTAGCAAAGTAATGCTCAAAATTCTCTAACCTAGGCTTTGACAGTACGTAAGGAATCAGAGATCAAATTGCCAACATCCGTTGGATCATCAAAAAAGCAAGAGAGTTCCAGAACATCTTCTTCTACTTTATTGACTATGCCAAAGCCTTTGACTGTGTGGATCACAATAAACTGTGGAAAATTCTTAAAGAGATGAGACTACCAGACCACCTGACCTGCCTCCTGAGAAATCTGTATGCAGGTCAAGAAGCAACAGTTAGAACTAGATATGAAACAACAGACTGGTTCCAAATTAGCAAAGGAATATGTCAAGGCTATATATCGTCACCCTGCTAATTTAACTTATATACAGAGTACATCATTCAAAATGCCGGGCTGGATGAAGCACCAGCGGGAATCAAGATTACTGGGAGAAATATCAATAAACTCAGATATGCAGATGACACCACCCTTATGGCAGAAAGTGAAGAAGAACTAAAGAGCCTCTTGATGAAAGTAAAAGAGGAGAGTGAAAACTTGTTGGCTTGAGACTCAACATTCAGAAAACTAAGATCATAGCATCTGGTCCCATCAGTTCAGTTCAGTTCAGTCGCTCAGTCGTGTCCATCTCTTTCACTTCATGGCAAATAAATGGGGGAAACTATGGAAACAGTGAGAGACTTTACTTTTTTGGGCTCCAAAGTCACTGCAGATAGAATTAAAGGATGCTTACTCCTTGAAAGAAAAGCTATGATCAACCTAGACAGCATATTAAAAAGCAGAGATATTACTTTGCCAACAAAGTTCTGTGTACAAAGCTATGGTTTTTCCAGTAGTCATGTATGGATATGAGAGTTGGACTATAAAGAAAACAGAGCACCAAAGAACTGATGGTTTCAAACTGTGGTTTTGGAGAAGACTCTTGAGAGTCCCATGGATTGCAAGGAGATCCAACCAGTCTATCCTAAAGGAAATCAATCCTGAATATTCATTGAAAGGACTGATGCTGAAGCTGAAACTCCAATACTTTGGCCACCTGATGCAAAGAACTGACTCACTGAAAAAGGCCCTCATGCTGGGAAAGATTGAAGGCAGGAGGAGAAGGGGATGACAGAGGATGAGATGGTTGGATGGCATCACTGCCTTGATGGATATGAGTTTGAGTAAGCTCCGGGAGTTGGTGATGGACAGTCCATGGGGTTGCAAAGAGTCGGAGGAGACTGAACTGGACTGAACCGAAGGAAACAGACCAATTGTGTGTGTGTGTGTGTGTGCGCGCGCGCTTGCGTGCGTGTGTGTGTGTGTGTGTGTGTGTGTCTGTCTGTCTGTCTGTGGAGAGAGAAAGAGGGAGAGAGGTAGGGGTAGAGGGATAGTGAGTGGAGCGGGGAGAGAGAGAGAGATTGATGCATTTTAAGGCACTGGGTCCTGTGTGGACACCAGCAGGTCCACATTCTGCAGGGTGGACTGGCATCCTGGAGATGGAGGGAAGGCAGATGTTGCAACCTCACGTTTGAAGGCAGAATTCCCTCTTCCTCATGGGAGGTCAGTCTTTTTTCTCTCAACGCCTTCAGCTGATTATATCCCCAGTCCTGTTATGGAAGACAATATGCTTTTCTCAAAATCTAATGATTTACATGATATTTAAAAAATTAATTAATTTATTTTAATTGGAGGCTAATTACTTTACACTATTGTGGTGGTTTTTGTTGTACACTGACATGAATCAGCCATGGGTGTACATGTGTCCCCCATCCTGAATGACCCCTCCCACCTCCCTTCCCTTCCCATCCCTCAGGGTTGCCCTAGTGCACCAGCTTTGAGTGCCCTGTTTCATGCACTGAACTTGGACTGGTGATCCTTTTCACATATGGTAACATACATATTTCTGTGCTATTCTCTCAAATCATCCCATCCTCGCCCTCTCCCACAGAGTCCAAAAATCTGTTCTTTATATCTGTGTCTCTTTGCTGTCTCACATATAGGGTCATCATTACCATCTTTCTAAATTCCATATATATTTTTCAATATATTGTTTTGGTGTTTTTCTTTCTGACTTACTTCACTCTGTATAGTAGGCTCCAGTTTCATCCACCTCATTAGAACTGTTTCAAATGTGTTCTTTTTAAAAACTGAGTAATACTCCATTGTGTATGTACCACAGCTTTCTTATCCATTTGTCTGCCGATGGACACCTAGGTTCCTTCCCTGGGCTTAACTATCACAAACAGTGCTACGATGAACATTGGGCTACATGTGTCTCTTTCATTTCTGGTATTTTTATCCAAAAATTACCTTCCCTGTGGCATCGAGGCTGATGTTTGACCACACATCTGGGTCCTGTGTCCTCGGCCAAGTTTAGACATAAAGTTAACCATCAGGACCCCAAACCAGAGCCCCAAAGCTTCCATTGCCTGTATTGCCTTGGTGCTTCTGTGCATCTCTGGTGTGAAAGGAAGGGTGAACATAGGTAGATAATCTGCCACCTAGGAGATGGGGACTCAAAGGAAAACTTAAATCCAGCTGTTTGAGAAATAATCACGTGTTTGAAACACCCGGGTGTGAGAACTGACACCTGTGCTTTGACCACTGTGGTTCCAGAATCTCTGCCTGGCAGGGCCCCTTATGACCTTCCCTCCTCTGGAAACCTCTGTGTCTTTATGATTCAGACTGCACAGGTTCTCCTTTTCAGGAACCTCTCTCCCCCAGAGTGCCCAGTGTAACTGTGTACCTCTTGTCTTCAGTGACAATTTGCTTGTTAAGCCTCCTTTCCTTGGTTTCCTTTCCTTTCTCTCCCGGCATCACCTCCCCAGTAAATTGCATTCCTCCAGTCCTTTTCTCAGGGACTGCTCTTAGGATGCTCAAAACAGTGTCCCTCCGAAGGGCCTTTTTTCCTTTAGTCACATCATAGGTGCTTGACAGACAGTCACCGTGAGAGACTGAAGTCAGACACGTAGGGGATTATGCAGCTCAGGTTATGAAAAAGATCAGTTTCACAGGCTGCAAATCTGCTGAGACCTGTTTTCTCCTTGTCTCTCTTACTTGCCTTATTGACAGTGCAATGTCATTGCTAATGTTTGAGCTTGAAATTTCTCTGACCATCAGTTCTCTCTGCCATTGTCAGACCTGTACCCACCTCCCTCCAGTATGTGAGGCCGATTTCTACATACTTAAAGTGGACAGTAACCTATCCATTACATCAATTTGATTCCTTATTATAATTCTTTCAAAGTAAGTGACAAATACCCAAACACCACATATATCCCTCCCCCTTTTTACTCAGTCTATTAATTTAACAAATATTTATTTCTTGAGTGTTGTAGAAGCTGGCAATTCAGTAGCAAATCAAACAAGAAAATCCTTTCCCACACAGAAGAGCGCACTAAACAGGTGACGTTTAAGCAGAGACCTATAGGAGGCATCAGCGAAGACGTGCACAGACCTTGGGAAAAATTGCCAGCAAAGGAAACAGCAAGTGCAAGGGGCCTGCGTGCACACACCCACACCCACACACACACACACACGCACACGACACACATTTGAGGTGTTCGGAAAGTCGAAGGCAGGCCTGAGAGGCAAGCAGAGCAGGATAAAGGAGGAGGCATAGGCCGTGAGGTCTGAGAGGTGAGGAGGAGGTAGGCCACAGGCCAGGTGAGGGCCATGTGATGATTTTGCTTTTTACTCTCATGCCATGTGAAGCCACTGGGATCTTTTGACCAAAGCAGTGTCCTGATATGTCGTATGCTTTCGAAGGATCACTCTGCCTGCTGTGCAAGGTGGGAGAAAGGGCAGAGACGCAAGCTGAGATGCCTCTGGCATGATTACAAGTGTAATAGTTGATTACTCATCTGTGACATAATTTAGATACAAAACCAACTTTAGAAGAATAAGTCAGTAGATCCTTCCCTAGGAGGGCTGGGGGGAATATGCCTCTCTGGTGTTCTTTCATATAATTTCTTCCTCAACCAGAAGGGAGCTAAATTGCACAGTGGCAGCTGAAGGCCATTGTTAACCAAATAATCAAACAATTTCAACTTAGAGAGGGGAAGCTCCAGCCATGGAAAAAGAGTCAGGTTCTCATGGGGAATTTCCTTGGAAGCCAAGACTGGCTGCTCTACTTGTTTGGAGTCCTCCTGTTGCATGGAAATGGGAGTTCATGTTCGCTGACAGCCTCTGGGAAAGGAAGGACTCCAAGCTAGAAATGCAGAGACCCGGATTCTCAGTGTGGCACCATCACGGCCTTGACAGGTCACCTTGGGCACATCAAGTGGCAGCTCCGGCCTCTGGTCTGCAGGTCTGTAGGACGTGAGGGGTGTGGCCTCTCCACCCCATTTCAGCAGCATGTTTGGTGGGCTTCTGAGAGGCTCTACTTGGGCTCTCCTGGGGGCTCAGATGATAAAGAATCTGCCTGAAATGCAGAAGACCCGGGTTTGATCCCTGGGTCGAAAAGATCCCCTGGAAGTGGAGGATTCTATGGACAGAGTAGCCTGACAGGCTACAGTCTATGGGTTGCAAAGAGCCAGGCACGACTGAGTGATTAACACTGTGACTTTCTGATAATCTGCAGCAGAAAGTGCCTTGTAGCTGAGAAGCATCACCTGATGCAGGGCACCCTCATTAGCTTTGCCCCAAATACTAAAGGAACAAGGCGGGTTGCTAGAAAGGGGGTGTGACAGCCTGACCGATGGAGACAGTGAAGTGAGAGCTGTCATCTACCTTGTTTTGTCCAGCGGTGGCAAACGTGGTCCTCCCATTAAGATTCAGAAACGTCACAATACACATCCATTTTCATATAAAAGGGATCCCATGCAGAGGCTCAGGGCTGGTTAGCATCATGTACAGTTACGTGGATGGAGTGAGTGGCAGGGACTCTAAGCTGGATGAGTCTCTGCAGTGACACTGTCTGGTGTGGTTGGAGGAGGGCTCTCTGGAGAAGACACGTGAGCCGGTGGGAGGAAGACATGGTGGGTGCTCAGGGCAAGTGCCGGGAGCCAGTGTGAGGAATCCCGCCCGTGACAAGGTCATGAGGAAGGAAGCTGACATACGCAAGGCATGCTCAGACTTCAGGGGCCCCTCTGGAAATTCCTAAGCATGTACCCCAACAAAAATCTGCCGGTTTTTGTGCTCTGCTTTTCTACTCTTCTGATATTCTCTGGAAAAAGTCAATTCAGGGCTTTAGTCTTTTGCATTTGAAAGAGTGTTTCAATCCAAATACCCCTCTGATGGCTTTCTAGCCTGCCTGCAGGACTCGTACAGCTGCACCTGTGATTGTTTGAGGCCTCCTGACCGCAGGAGGCACAGGAAGCTTAAAACATCCTAGGAATGTAGGGTCTTCTGAGGAGTCAAAATCTTTAGAATAGGACTGATTAAAGGTTTCATTTGTTGAGTCAATGCTTGCTGCCAAATTTTCATATCCTTTATTTTTAGATATAGTTGGTATATAGAAAAACAAGTAGTAGACCTGGTATTAGCAACATTAGATCTTTGAGTTAAGTACCTTCGTTGTTATAACCCACTGCACCTTTGTTCTACAGAGATGTAACTTTAGCGCTTTAAGGAGATGTAGATTAAAGAAAAACACTTCAGGGGAAACAAAATTAACATTCATTAAGGAAGAGAGCCAAAAAGTGTTAACAAGCATCTTGGCCAAAAGATAATGTAAATCACCTGAGACCTTTTGTATACAAAATGATATACGGAAAGAATCTGGGTTGCGAACGATACATAATTTTGTGTTACACATTGATCTCCATATTTTATCAAAAGTATAAAAGGCCTTCTGAACAATAAAGGATGGGACCAGCTTCTCGGACCAGCTTCTTGAACTAGTCTCTTGGCCTGGTTTCTTGGGACTCTGGCTCCCCCCATGTCTTTCTCTCTCTCTCTTCTTCTCTCCCTTTCCCTCTCTCTGCGCTTTACTTTAATTTCAGGCTGAATCTCCACCTGGGGCGCGGAGGCTCGCCAGGTCTACTTACTTGCCCGGGCTGTTAAGACCTGCGCGAAAGGGAGCTTAAGGCGAGGCACCCTTAGATATTCAGGCGGGCGCTGGTGGCCCAACGTAGATGGTGCAAATTCCTTGTCTGGAATTTTATTGGTCTTCCGCGTAAACCAAGCTATTCAGCCCTCTTCCTCCACTTAATCTTCCTACTACGCCATAGTTTCTTAATCTAATCTTATATCAATCAATAAACAAGTCTTTCCACACCAACGCCGTCCACCCTTCGAATTCCCTGGACAAGTGAATGCAAAAGCACCCTGGTCACTTTGCGAGCCATGTCATTGACATAAATGGGTTGTGAGGTAGCAGCGTAGCATATTCATAGACATGACACGTATCCTAGAGATTCAGTGCAGCTGCTGCTTGGCCTGTGCTCCCTTGACCTGCTTCTGAGTTGCCTGCCGGGAAGGTGGACAATTCCCTCAGCCCGCTGAGAGCGGCTGGACTCCATGCCTGCTCTGTCTGCTGCTCTGCCTGCACGTGTTTTTTCCAGCAGCAGGAGAACCTGCTTTGTCTTTCGGTGGGAAACTGGATATGCTCTTGGAACAGCCTTCAGCCAAGAGGGACCCCACCCAGGATAAGCGCCTGGCCTCCCCGGTCTCTGGTGGCACAGTTCTGAGGTGTGTTCCCTGCAGCTTCTCGGAGGATCCCCAGTAGGGCTGAGCTCTGGTTGCCCACAGTGGTGACACCCAGTATTAGTTTCTTGGGCTGCTGTAAAAATGCACGGTGGCCTGGGAGGCTTTTTTATAAGCTCCTGGGAGGTGCACGTTTGTATCGTCTTGTGTAATGCTGGAAGTGCAAGACCAAGGGGTCGGCAGGGTTGGCTCCTTCCGCGGCTTCTCTCTTTGGTCTTCTGCTATGTCTTCACGTGATTTTCTCTCTGTCTATGTCCAGATGGACTCTTCTTATAAGGATACCAGTCATACTGGATCAGGGGCCCCCCCTGTGACCTCATTTTACCTTCATCGCCTCTTGAAAGCCCTATTGCTAGTGATAGACACTTTCTGAGGTACTGGGGTTAGGACTCCATCATATGAATTTTGAGGAGACACAATCCATCCCATAACACACCCTTTCTTGACATCTCTCTCCTGCCTGTCTGTCTTCCCACCCCCTCCTAGGTCCTCTCCCAAATATACCAGTTGTAACCAAGTCCTTTTCTTGGGTCTGCTTTGGGGAACCTGAACCAAGACAATAGGAAGTGATTAAAAACTGAGGATAACTACAGAGTGAAAGTCTACCTATAAATATTTCCATTCATTTTAGAAAAATGGCAGATAAGCAAAAAGCTCTAGGTGGACCAGAAAAACACCCCCACAGTCCCAATCTCATCTGATCGTCTTAGTGTAATCTCTGGGCCAGATGCTTTTTAGGTTCAACCATTATTTTCTGTGGTGTGTGTGTGTAAGGATGCTATCCCCTTGAAATGTAGAAAATATACATGATTTAAAATAATAAAAAAGGGCAGTATTATCTGTGATATAATTATGCTGAAGCTTTAAAGAGGTTCTTACATGTTAATCTGATAACATGACTCACTGCTTCAATAATGGACCCAGCTGAGTTATGCCCAGGTGGATCAGAGTTTCTTCCTGGGAATTGTTTCACCTTGTACGAAAGGGCTATGAGCGATACTCCCTCACTTAGCATAGCTTTGCAGGCTGTGGTGCCAGCTTTTCCCACTAGAGGGCAATGCAACTATAGGAACAAGAGAAAAGTGTTTTTTTTGGCCCAAAGCTATTGAATTAGGAAGCTCACTGCAGGGAGATGGCATTTCCAGTTGAGATCACAGATACCCCTTTTGGACTTCAGTGTGAATTACACTCATCACAGCCATGGGTTGGATGCTGAAACAGATGGCTGGGTTCACAACCGGCCAGCGCGGAATCTGGGGTGCAATTTTCAGAGACAATGGGTAGGTTATGGAATTGGTAATAAATCTTCTGTCTTCAAACCACCTCTCTCCCCAGTATGAGCTGGCTACAATAAGAAGGAAAGGGGGCTAGACATCAAGGCTAGGGATCAGAGTTTTTTGATTCTGGCTTTCTTGGCACCTCAAGTTTAAAATAAGTCGTTAACATCTGATTTCTTACTGTTTTCTAATCTATAGAGCAGGAAGAGTGAACTCCGCCTGCAGAAATTTTGATAAATAAAATGTTGGCGGATTTTGTAAGTCTTAAGGGACTAGCAACCACAGTGAAGAAAGGTTATTATCAAGGCTAACCATGTTAGACTATTCCTTGTGAAAACCTTCCATGAATGGTATACTTACTAAAATTCTACTCTTAGGTCTGCATTTCTTTGGACTGAATTGCTTCTTTAATGAGCGCATTCCCCTGGAATGGCACGTATGCAGTAAACAGTTATAAACATCAATATTTGATGTGTTAACTCTGGGGATTGGTGCCTCTGGCTGTGAGCAAGACCCAAGACATCTTTATGTGGGGAAAGGTAAGGACGTTTTAATAAGGGCCAGTGATTCTCCACTGGAATAGAGCATCAGGCCCTGATCTTCAGAGTAAATTGTGGCTGAAGAGAGGACAGAGAAAGAAGACGAGCTGAACCTGAAGGAGCGGCCCAACCTCACAAGTTTGCTAGATAAGAGCCAGCTCTTAGACAATTTGATTTACTTTCTGAATCGTTAAGTCCCTGCTGCATAACAAATATCTGAGATGTCTGTATGGTAGCAAATTTACCATTATTGCAATAGTAAAGCGTTTACTGAGCATACCTTATTATCCTGTTAAGAAAACAGAGAAGGAAAAGTACAGGTTTCTGGACTAATGAGTAGATGGAGGGATAAGCAGTCCTGCATGATCAGCCCCATGAAGGCAAGAATGGATTCTTTTTGTTCATTTCTTTACACTCAATGGGCATGAATCTGAGAGATAATAGAGGACAGGGAAGCCTGTCCTTTTAAATAATAAGCTTTTACTATGTAGAAGACATGGTTCTAATTACTTTTCATGTTACTTCATTTAATCTTCTTTCAGCCGTGTGAGATAAGTAGGTACTATTATTATTATTTTCATTTTTCAGATGAGGAAACTAAGGTCAGAGTGGGTAAGTCGCTTGACCAAAGTCACACAGTTAGTACTTGGCAGAGATGAATTTGAACTCACACCGTTTAGCCCTAGAGTCAGTACTCAAAATCACTCGATGGTGTGGCTTCCCTCTGCCTAGAAAGAGTGAGGTACATCGATAATATAAAAATCAATAACTTAGAATTTTTAAATGAAAAATATAAAAACAAGATACTGGCCATTGTGTTGCATATTATACCATCTACGTCCAGTGAAAAAAGAGATTCAGATATGTTTGAACATGCACAAACTCTCATAAGGGGAGCGAAGCCACCAGTGCTAACTCAGAGAGGGACATTTGAGAAACAGGTATCTGGAGTAGAAGAAGACATGCCTTTTTGTTCTGTGATCTTTTGTTGTGGCTCCAAGCACTTTTATTTTCTTTAAAAAATTTCCCTCTCAAACATGTAGCTTTAACTTGTGTACGTTTGCTTATTGATTATGCACAAGTGCTACTGTCCACGCATGCATTGAAAGAAGCTTTAGTAAAGCTGCTTTCTCTGTTAGAGGAAAAGATAGGTAACAGTCGCGTGAGGAGCATTTCTTTCCCGCATTCCTCTTGGCAGTGAGCATGTACCCTGTTTCAGAGATACCTTCAGCAAAGTGTACTGTTTAGTGAATTTCCAGCACCTATTCTGCCCTACTCCTGTGGTGACCCCTGAGACCCAGCCCAGACCCTCTGAATGAGAACCTCTGCGAGTTGTTCCCGGATAACGTGCATGGTTCACAAAGACTGTGATTCTTCTATCTTCTCCTGTTTAAGGATCTCTATCCTAGCTCTGGGCCAGAGAGTTTTAATTCCCTGAGAAGACCTAGGAGCTTTCCTATAGGCTTTCCCTCTTATCTTTCAACCAAATGAATTCTGTTTGCCCATGAAGAGAAAGACACACACTCTCTCCCTAATGTGGTTATCCACACCTTGATCCCCCCTGCAGCCTCATTCCATCCTCACTTGTTTTCTTCCTCTGTGTTATCAACAGTCAGAATTCTCTTGTTGTTATTGTTATTAGAAGTTTAATCCAGTAACTTGGCATACGCCATTGGACTCTCAACACTGATTTTATTATTTTATTTTATAACCTCTCTTTCCATCTTGTATGTCTACGATTTTTACTTTGTGAGCTCCATGGAGTGCCACCTGTGGGCCCATAGTGGTCTTGTAATTCTTTTCTTCCTTTCTTGAGATTTTTTTTTTTTTTGGACCATCCTATTGAGCTTGCATTTTAGGGGAATCTAGAACTGCTCTGTCCACTCTGGTCCTACTAACCACAGTCTCCTAAGTCAGAGCAACCACACTTCAAGGGCTCAATAGCCACAGTGAGTTAGTGGTTACAATATTAGACAGCGCTGCACATATTAGAAAATATTTCCATCACCACAGAAAGTGGTGAAGAGGGTTTTTGGAGAGGGTTTTTCTACAACCTTCTATCCATCAATCTTTGCCCTAAAAAAATGTTTGAATCTGCTCTTCTATAGCCAAACTAAAGAAACGTGAATTTATCTGCTCTCTTTTTCAGTTATTTGGGCTCCTGAAACTTATTCCACTTCCTCTGTCTGGCTAGCACCTTCTTATGGTAATAACGTGAGCCAGAGAGGTAGGTGCCCTCTATACTCTTACTAACTTTTGAGAGTGAAAATTTTCAGTTTGAAGACATGCAGTGTTAGACATTAACACTTATGTACTGCATTTCTTAGAAAGCTACTTGAGGATGTGTTTCCACAAAATGAAAGGATATAATAGTCACGCGGGAGGTGAATTAGTCTGTGTGCTCTGATGCGTCTGACTCTGCAAATTCATTGACTGTAGACTCAGTAGATATGTAAGAACTTGAGCTCTTGAGTCACATTATTTCCGCTTCAGTCTGAACTCTTTCCTTTCATAGCTGTGTGACACTGGACAAATAACTATACTTCTCTGTGCCTTGGTTTCATTTTTTATAATGTAGGAGAAAGTATTTTTAATAATACCTTCATGTATGTTATGATAATTAAAAGAATTAATTCATTTAAAGGGGTCTGTCTGGTGTCTGGAATGTTATGAGCACTCAGTAAATGCAAGCTGCCTGCATCCTCTCTCTTCCTTCTCCCTCTCCTCCTCCCCTCCTCCCCTCCCTCCTCTGTCTCCTCCTTATCACCCTCAAGTACAAAGCATTTTACCAGGCCTTGGGATTTTGAAGATAACTAAGAATCATTTGTTCACTGTCCTCACAGAATTTAGAACCTAGCATAGGAAAAAGAGAAGTAATCAAGCAGATGCAAAAGGGTGATGCCCTGGCTTGCTGATGAGTGCCACCCCCTTTGTCATGCACTGGCTTTTCCTATCACCCTTCTGCTTCAGGTTCAGGGCCACGTGACTTTCTTTGACATTCGGTGAAACTGACGCACTGTGTCTTTAGCAGCCTCCCATCAAGCATTTGTGACACCTGTAAGACCTGCCTGTCCCCTTCTGGATATAATCTCAAATTTCCTGAATCTCCCAGGCATTGTGAATTATATTTCCAACATTCCTGCAGACATACACAGCTAAAAGAATTTAGAATTTCACAGTAAAGGGCGAGCCAAGGTGTGGCCTCTGTGGGAAGAAACGATAAGTACTCTTCGGGTCTCTCCTTACATCTCATTTTAGGATGAATGTAGTCTGGTTGTTTTCCAAGCCAGAAGGCACTCGCTTTGCTTTTGCTTCAAATCTATGCACTTTAAAAAATACCATGACATTTTGCTTCTGAGACAAAAGTCAAATGCCAAAAAAAAAAAAAAAAAAATTCACCTCTACAAATGTGAGTATTAAAAACTTAATTTATAAATGCAAACACGATCAGCTGCCAAGATGCCAACACAGTTACTTAGTTTGCCGACTTGGAGATTGTGGGCAATATTCCTCATGCCTGCTCTACACCTGTGTGTTTGCTGCCTTATTGGGGATTGAGAGAGTCGTTTGGTTGACATTGGCATCCTTTCCTGTCTGAATACTTAAATACAGCTGGTGGGCTGGAGATTACAGTTCTGGAATTTATTTAGAGGGAACATAGGAAGTGAGGTGGTGAATCGGGCATCTGGTGTTCTGCACACTGTTCTCACCTGTGTCATTGGCAGACCACCCCTCCCCTTTCCATGATGCCTCAGTAGGGCTGTCAGTCATAGAGTTTACTTCCCCCCATGGCCCTACAGGGATGAGCCTCTCGTTCAGATTGTTCTAGGCATGGAACGTCTTGCTCCTGGGAATAGCACAGGCATATAAGTAGATGCTTCCCAAGAGGAAGGGATTTGTTTCGTGCTTCAAAGGTCAGAAGAGCTCACTAAGTACTTATGGAATGGATAAGAGTCTCAAATATTAGTTAAGAGACAATTTTTAAATTTGTAAAAGGATGTGGGGAGATGGAAAATTTCCTGATTGCCAGAGGAGGGGCTGAGCTAGGGAAGGTAAAGCTGTGGGTGTTGGGATCCATCTCCCCCGTGGGAAAGACAGTCTGAGGATACATGGAGGAAGACAGGGTGACCAAGCCCTCCTCCGTCACCTGTGTCTTGGTCCTGCCTAGAGATGACACCATGCCTTCCTTTCCTATTTGCATGACCCAGTGCATTTCTGTTTCATCTAAGCTGGTTTGATTTAGTTTTCTGTTACTTGTTTTTTTTTTTTTTTTAAAGGCTTATATCAGACCTTCCCAGCGATGTAAGAGAACGGAACAGAGCCAAAAATTGCGTCTACAAGTTGAGAAGGCAATCAGTTATGTACAGACATTTTTCCAGAATGCTGGGGTAAGCTCAGACTTCCAAATGTGGCCTAGCACTCCGCCTCATGGCCATTCTTGGCCAGTCCTCTGGAGTGGACAATTTACACATGCCTGTCTCCCTCTCCCTTTGTTTCTCTGTTGATAGTAGCATGTGACTTTCAGACATTGACTTGGGTTATTAGAACACAAAATCTGCTGATTTGCTAAGGCGATAGTTGGTACTCATCCATAACAGAAGGCTGTGCAAGGATTTAAGACTCAAGGAAGCTGAGATGCTAGGGCAGTAATTCAGTAGCTTTGCTGTCCTCAGCCAGCCCCTGTGGTGTCAGGATGGAGCTTTCCTCCTGCCCTGGCTGGTGCTCTTTGCACCATTGCCCACCCCCCTGCCCCCCGCCCCAGCTGTCAAGTCTTCCAAGTCTTCCTGGCCAGCTTCTGGGGAACATAGGACTGTGGCTGTCCTCTCAGCTGACCACTCCTGAGGAGCCTCAGTTCTCAGACATCACTGCCACCTTTTCAGACTCTGCTGCCAGTGACCCAGAAAGGAAAGACCACACCCACCCAAATGCCCAGTGCATCCACAGAGGGACGTCCATGAAATGTGTGGGCACAGCCCACCAGGCAGCTCAGGCCCTGCTCCATGCTCTTCCTAGGTTCTCCAGATCTTTGCCAGACCTTGCAGCCTCGTGCTTCCTGCTGGTAGTGTTTCTGCCTCCCTGAGCACGTGGCCTTTCCCCACACTCACCTCCTGTGGCCTGGTATGCTCCTGAAACTCAGCCTCTTTACCTTGATTTCATCCCAAATCTACACAGAAGTCTGTGTACACTACAGATTTGGCTGAGAGTTAGAGGCTCTGGACACTCTATATCAGAGCAATCACAGATGAGTGACATACATTAAATAAGTTAAATACTGAATATTTCTGCTTTTGATTGTCACGCTGCTCATCACCATCCCACTCTCCTTTCTCCAGTCTTCTCCCCTCTCTTTTTGTCCTCCCCACACATCTTGTCTATTCCTCTTCAAAGCAGTTTAGTCCTTCCACCCCATTCCATCAGGACCTCATGGTCTCAAAGACTCAACAATCTGAAGACACTCTCTCATCCAACAGGAATTCTGATACCTGCTGTTTAAATGATTGTTTCTACTATACCACTGACATATAGTTTAATTGATGTACAAATGCATGTCTATCCATTCTCCCTCCCTCGTCCTGTATATGTGTGTATGTACATATGGATATGCATATATGTGTGTTGTCTGTGTGTACACACATGTATTATACATATAAATCCTGTGTATATATCTTGACTTCTCTTGATCAAAGTGTCTTTACTTGTAAATTTAGGGATATACATTTTCTAATACTCCAGCTCTAGTTGTTTTTAGTAAGTATACTGTATTTTTGTGTATACATATGGTATGGTATATGTTAGGTGGTTAATAATTAGTTTTCATTTGCCATCTTTGAAATTTCCATGGCTTTTAATGTTAAAGTGTCTTATTCAGTGGTTGTGAAATGTTACAGTAATTATAGACTTAACTTGAACTTTAAAATGTGGTAAAGTTCCTATTTTTGTCTCAGAGTTCACTAGAATAATTATTAACAAGAGCAAAACTAGACTGATAGAACATTACTTCATCTCTAAGGTGGGAAAGCTGCCCTTTGAGTTCTGATGCCCCATGGAACTTGACTCTTCATGTCCATCATCGACTTGCCTCTGTGGTCAGCTCAAAATGTGCTAATTTCATGATCTGTTAGGGCTTCAGGAACTGACCCAGGGGCTCCCAGTTCCACCTGAGAGCATCTTCACATTCCATGAAAGAATATGGTTTCTGGTTAGAAAATGATCTTTTAGAGCATGGAAGCATTGTCTGAGGTTGTCTATCTAAGTGAATCTGGTTTGTTTTGCAGAAAATTCATCAATTCTTACTTATACATTAGTGTTAAAAAAAACAGGTATGAGGAATTATATCAAAATCATGACAGAGTTGAGCAAACCTCTTTTTTTTTAATGATTTGATTTTTCTGAATTCCAGTTTTTGCCTTTTAAAGAAATTATATTTCTTGTCAGTGAGGCAGTGTGAACAAGACCCCTGTATTTGGGTTTCTATCATAATGCCAGGTTCACTTGATGTGTGACCTTAGGAATTCAGCTCAATCTTTTAAAGTCACAGTCTTTAAGGATGGTAATACTCACTTGAAAGCTCTGCTTTAAGGATGAATTTCAAATCCTAGAAATTCGAAGGATAAATTCAAAGGATATTAGTGACATTCATCCCTGTCGTCTCTCCCTAATCCTTCACCAATTACCCTGTCCCATCAAAATCTGGTGAGAGTATAAGCAAGGCTGAGATTTCCTGGGATCACAGAGCAGTCCCTTTACCCCAGCTCTAGTTCTGTCCTGGGGCATATGACTGACTTTCTGCATTCATCTTCCTGAAAGGAAGCTTTATCAGTCTACTAGGCCAGTCAGTGAAGCAGAGCTGGTTGGGCAATTCAGTAGCAAGAATGAAATAGAAGGCTGCTGGGAGGGCTCCACTGCTAACTGTTTGTTGAGACCCTGCTCTGTGTTCTTGAGTGCCTCCCACACAGAAGTCAACAAGTCAGTCTTAGCTCTTATTGATATCATTAACTGTTATATTTTTAACAGTGTCAATAGGGTCATGGAGAAAGGACATCCAGCTCCACCTGGGATGTAGCCAATAAAGCTTTACATGGTTCTGGGTCTTAAAGCTAAACAGGAGTTGACCAGGCAGCATGGCAAAGGGCCTTCCAAGTAGAAAGACTAGGAGAACAAGTGCTTGGAAAAGATATGGGAAAGATTTATAACTTGTTACAATTATTCCTGCTTTCCAAAGAGTTTAGGGCTTATTGAGTGAATGAGTGAAAGCCACTCAGTCGTGTCAGACCCTTTGCAACCCCATAGACTATACAGTCCATGGAATTCTCCAGGCCAGAATACTGGAGTGGATAGCCTTTTCCTTCTCCAGAAGATCTTCTTCCCAACCCAGGGATCGAACCCAGGTCTCCTGCATTGCAGGTGGATTCTTTACCAGCTAAGCCACAAAGGAAGCCCAAGAATACTGGAGTGGGTAGCCAATCCCTGCTCCAGTGGGTCTTCCTGACCCAGGAATTGAAGTGGGGTCTCCTGCATTGCAGGTGAATTCTTTACCAATCGAGCTATCGGAATATTAGTAACCCCAATTTATGAAACGATGATAGGACTTTCATGACACGTAAGTGAAAATACTGGACATCTGGTTAAATTCGATATTCAAATAAATAAGAAATAAGGCTAGAGTATAAGTCTGGCCCATGAGATATTTGGGACACACCTATACGAAACCCTTATTTGTTGTTTTTGAGAAATCCTATTTTTATTGAATGTGCTGTGTTTTGTCTCACAACCCCAAACCAAAGGGCTGATCATAGACTATTTTGTGCAAAACAGATGTCTTAAAAGAAGACCAAAATTATGATCCTTAGCCCTGAGTTCTGGTTCAAAACCAGACAAACCAGACGACATCTTCAGGAGAGTTACTGACAAACTTCTGTGAAGGGCCAGACAGTGAGTACGCTAGGCTTTGGGGACTGTATCGTCTCAGTGGCAGTTTCCAGCTCTGCCTTTGCAGTGGGAAAGCAGCCAGCGCATCCGCAAATGAGCATGGCTGTGTTCCAATAAAACTTTATTTGCAACAATAGGTAGAACACCTACTGTCATAGTTTGCTATTCTCTGTCTTAGAAGTTGGTTCAAACAGAAGTTTTTGTCATTGTGAAAGGCTACTTCCAATTGAGCAACAACAAAAACAAATGACCCAATTAAAATTGGGTAAAGAATTTGAATAGACATTTTTCTGAAGATGCACAAATGACCAATAAGCACGGGGAAAGATGCTCAACCTCACTATGATTAGGGAAATGCTAATGAGGACCACAATGAGATCCCAGCTCATACCCATCAGGGTGACTTTTATCAACAATAAACAAACAAAAACAGCAATTATAACCGTAGTCAAATTGTGGATAATTTGGAACCCTTGTGCATTGCTGATAGGAATATAAAATGGTACAGTGTATGGTGGTTCCTCAAAAACAAAACAAATTGAATTACCTCATGATCCAGAAATTCCACTCCTAGATATACAGCTAAAAGAATTGAAATCAAAGAACAGATATTTGTATAGCAATGTTCATATCGTTATTCACAATAACCAGTAGGAGGACACAGCTTAAATGTCCACTCATGGTTGGATGGCTAAACTAAATACACACACATACACTGGAGTAATGAAATTCTGATAAATGTCATAACATACATAAACTTTGAAAACAGTATGCTAAGCAAAGTAAGCTAGACACCAAATGACAAATATTATGTGATTGCACGTATCTAAGGTACTTAGCCAGATTCATAGATCGTGAAAGTGGAATAGTGGTAACCAGGAGCTGGGGGAGGGAAGAATGCAGAGTCGGTGTGTAGTACGCAGAGTCTCAGTTCAAGGTGATGGAGAATTCTGTAGATGGATGATAGCGATGCTTGCACAATGATGTGAATATACTTCACATCACTGAAGTGTACACTTAAAGCTGGTTAAAATGGTAAATTTTATGCTATGTACATTTTACTACAATAAAAAAGCTACTTGCAGAGGTTTATCTGAATAATCATAAACTGCTTTAAGACAACCAGTGTGACCATATTCTCTTTATTTCTAAACTGTAAACAATAGTACAGGTTATAGTTGCTTACAAAATTTCAGTAAATATAGGAATAAATAAGGCATGATGTAACAAAATTGAAAGTGTCTTCCTGGGGCACAGACAAGTTAGGTCTCCAGGTCTCACTGGAGAGCTTTCTCTCTCAAACACTATGGGTGGAGATTGTAACTTTGATGATCCTGGAATGTTAACTCCCATCTCCGTATTAAGGTAAGATATCCGTCTAGTCTAATGTCTGGGGCAAGGACCATGGTAGACACTCGGGATAGAGGAGGGCATCATTAAGCCTGGTTCTCGTCCTCAAGGGTGTTTGATAGGGTGGAGAAAATCATGCTAATGAACCCTTCTTTGAGAGGCAGCTATACACATTTGTCGTCTTATGACAGGATTCCGTCACCTACTTTCTCTTTTCACCAACTACCATTTTTCACTTGCTTTTTAACCATGATCAATCCTTAGAAAAATTTTGTTGCTTTTTTTAAAAAAAATTCTCTGCCTCTTTCCACCAGAGCATGATAAAATGGGAGCAGAAAATCAGAGCCATAGAAGAGAAAAGCTGAAGGCTCAGTGACGTCATATGCCCTCAAATCCAAAGCAACTTACTACATCTAACCCCCAGACTCCTACTGTTTCTTTTTAAAAGGCAGCAGTGAAAATGATTCCTTGAGTTCTGGCAAGATTGATCTTCCAGAATGTTGAAATTACTCAGAATCATTGCTTCTGACTCTCGCCTATGGATGAAGCATTGTCGATGCGATTTAGAGATATCATTATGTGAAAATGGATTTCATTTTATAGTAAATTGTCAAATAAAACCATCTGCCTTTGAGATATGCTAGATTCTTAGGCCACTGGCAGGATTTTATGTGGATAGAGGGAGGCTGTTTTGGACTTACTGATATATTTGGCCAAAGTACTCCCTGCTGCTGCTGCTGCTGCAAGTCGCTTCGGTCATGTCCAACTCTGTGCAGCCCCATAGACGGCAGCCCACGAGGCTCCCCCGTCCCTGGGATTCTGCAGGCAAGAACACTGGAGTGGGTTGCCATTTCCTTCTCCAATGCATGAAAGTGAATTCTCTCAGTTGTGTCTGACTCTTCGCAACCCCATGGACTGCAGCCTACCAGGCTTCTCCGTCCATGGCAATTTCCAGACAAGAGTACTGGAGTGGGTTGCCATTGCCTTCTTCGAAAGTACTCCCTATTGTGTGATAAATGATCTAGCTATGTATTACTGATGCCAGAAACACAAACAACACACACACACACACACACACACACACACACACGACTTAAGCGTGTGCTCTTTTCATTCATATGCATAGTTATGTAATAGATATGTCTCAACATACTTTTTCTCTTGATTTTACCACTACCTTTATTTTTTTAAATATAAATTTATTGATTTTAATTGGAGGTTAATTACTTTACAATATTGTATTGGTTTTTCCATACATCAACATGAATCTGCCACAGGTATACACGTGTTCCCCATCCTGAATCCCCCTCCCTCCTCCCTCCCTGTACCATCCCTCTGGGTTGTCTCAGTGCCTTTAAAATGAAAACTTTCCTTTCTAAGAGCAATATTCAAAGCTTTTAATTTTTTTTTAGGAGTGAAAAATATGAGTGTTACCCTCTGCTTTGCTTACTAGTCACCTCTCCACCCACTTTTGCGCGTTCAGTCACGTTCATTACTATCACTGTTCCTGAGAGGGGCCATGGCCCGTCTCCTCTGGAACTCTGCAGCCGTGTTCAGCATCTGCAATTCCATGTCCCCTCCACTGGGGTGGCAATGGAGGAACCTTTTATAAAACGCTGATTTCCTCTGGCTGCCCCTCTGACTTACTGAGTCAAGGCCCAGCCCATGGGTTGCTCAGTATATGACCTGGGCTTATCTTTTCAGGCTACTTACTCTCCTATCACACCCCCAACACTCATTTCTCTCCATGCAGACTGACCACATTCATTTTGCAGAAAATTCTATGGTCTCCCTTGCTCCATGCCTTTGCTCCTGCTGTTCCACCTTCCAGGAATACTTTTCCATTTTCTGTTTGACTGGTTGAATCCTAGGAGCATACTGTAGTGGCAAGAGATCAGACTTTGAGTTTGGCTGAGCTATTTACCTCATTGCCTAGTGAATATTATGTGCCTCTGGCTCCTCATCTGCAAAATGACTTAGAAATGTCTACCTTTGAGGGTTCTTCTGGTATTTAATATGACAGCATATGAAAAAGCACTGGGACTTAGCAGTAGTTACTTCATTAATGGCTTTTCTCATTATTCATAGTATTGCTCTTATTCTTTAACATTATGTTTATTGATTATACTGCCCAGATAGTCAGCATCTGTTTCTTGTCATCACTCATATATGCTCATAGGGGCATTAAGGGGAATCTTTATTCACTGTTATGTCCACCTAGTTCGCTAGAGAATGGAGCCATGCCTTCTGGCCAAGGTGATGATCAGTGAGAGAAGCTTCTTACCCAGTGTACATGCCACATGGATGTGAAGGCGGCCAAACTTTCTAAATATACCTGGTGTCTGGTAGTACACTCTGTAGTCCATCCACATGTCTTAATGTACCTCTATTTGAGTGTTTATTCATATGTAATCCTAACACCTAATGGTTAGGGAGAATAAATGAAGCTACACTGCTTTTTTTAAATTTTATTTTACTTTACAATACTGTATTGGTTTTGCCATACATCAACATGAATCTGCCATGGGTGTAACGTGTTCCCAATCCTGAACCCCCCTCCCACCTCCGTCCCCATATTGAAACATGTATAATATCATACACTGCTTTTTAAAATGTACTTTTGTAGTCTTGGATGTGTGTGAGAGTGTGGGAGAGAGAGAATCCTGACATAACAAAGGTTTATTTCAATTACTACATAGTTATATAGTTTATTTATATTCACTATTCTTTATCTCACAAAAAGATTTAAGATGGCTTTATACAAACACTACCCAATCTGTCTCATTACCACAGACAGCTGAAAAATGCTGTAATGATATCTTCATGGGATCCATTTATGATATGGAAAGTCTAGATGATATACTTATTTCCTCTCATTTTTCATTTTAATGTTCATACTTTCTTCTTAGCTAATTTTTCATGTATTTAATGAATCACATTTCCTCAGAGAATCAAGGCTCCTTCTCCTCAGATGACCCTTCCCTCCAGAATGTTTTGTCTACTGGAACAATCTCCCTCATCCATAGGCTTGCAGAAATCATTTCATAAATCCAAGGCCTTTCAGAACTCCCCAATACCTGTTGGATGGACACCAAGTCCCTGAATATGGCATTTTTAGGATCCTCCAGCTATATAGTGCCAATCCCTTGCATTAATTTGTTTTACATACACTGATCAAATGCCAGCAGTATACTATATGCTGGGGTACTTGCAAGCAATACTGTGGTAAACTTGACCATGGTTCTAAGTAGCTTACTAGTGTAAAGGGGGAGATAAGATAAATATGGTCCAAAGAATAGGAAGGAGAGATGATTTCTGATTGTGTGGTGTGTGTGTATGGGAAGAAATGACCAGACCACTCAGTTATGCACACATAGTAGGCGCCTACTCACTGTGATAGGCACATAGATGGAAGATGGGATGACCCAAGCTGTTCTCGAGAGGTTAATAAGATAGAAGGGCTTGTAGTGGGTCCTTATGCAGTGGGTCTGCATTGCATAAGGAAATAACATGTAATTGATCAAAGGAAATGCAGGGAGGTATGAACAACAGGTGCCTTTAGGGATCATCAGTGAGAATAGGGTGCAAACAACCACAAATGGAGAAACTGGTAGAGAATCAACAGGATTATATGAGAAGAAGGGAATATTAAAGATGCCAATACAGTGGCACAAAGACGCTCCTAGTATGAACAAAAGGGAAATCAAGAGGGGCCTTAGGAGAACAGCTTTGGACAACTTGACTTTGAGGACCCCAGTGGGTCACTCCAAGGGAGTATTCTAAGATTGCATGGGGGAGAGTGTAGACGTTTGCTGGAGTGGAGTGGAGTGGAGTGGAGTTGACAGATGGGGCTCTCTGGCCTGGAAGGCATGGCCAAGCCAGAGGCAGGAGTGTGGTTGCTCAGGCAGAGTGTGTGGAAAGGGAATCATTTCTTCTCACCTCTTGGACCTGTGTTCAGAGCCCACATGCTCTGGTTTTGCTCTCCACCCACCTTTGGCATCTTCCTTTTTACTTAAGTGCGCCAGATGGCTGCTGAGTTCCCAGGTATTTCTTTATCATGAGCCATGCACTGGGCACTTAGCTTGATACTACAGCAATGGGTCTTTACGATGCTGTCCAAGCCCCAGCCCTACTGACCTTTCTTTTTTCTTAAGCTGTGTAGCATATCCTGCTTAATGTCTGACATTTAGCATAATGACTCCCGATATTTGTATTCATCTTTGTTGGATTTGTTGGATACCATGCTTCCATTGTGGCTCAGCAGTAAAGCGTCTGCCTTCAGTGCAGGAGACCTGGGTTCCATCCTTGGGTTGGAAAGATCCCCTGGAGAAGGAAATGGCAACCCACTCTAGTATTCTTGCCTGAGAAATCTCATGGACAGAAGAGTATGGTGGGCTACAGTCCATGGGGTCACAAAGAGTTGTTAGATACCAGGTATCTCCCCATCTAAACAGTGGGTTCCTTGAGAATGTTCTACTCTAGTTCGAATTCCCCAAAATCCTAACACAGTGATTTATATACAGTTGGTCTTGTTTCAAAGACTATATGAGTCTGCTTTTATTTACTAATATCCTCTCCCCTGCCCCACTGCTGCCCAATTCTTGATCTCTATTGGTACCACTTCTTACATATCAAATTTCTAGTTTGATGCCTCAAAAGTCTAGATGAAAATATAACTTGTTATGACTCACAAATTATAGAGAGAATTTTAATAGATACTTCTCCTCTTCCTGTCATTCAAAAAATTAAAGTGCTTTCTTCATGCTAAATATATGAAGATGCTATAAACACCACAGTGAAGAATGATGTGCTAATTAATACCTCAGTAATGAACACCCAGCTCAGTCCGTGGTGGGTGCTTTGGTGCAGTTGCCGATGTTAAAATCATTCTCCTTTTGTTATATTGACAACACTGTACGAGGAATCTGGATTATTTTTTCTTAAAGATATGAGACCATGGAGTCATAAACCTGAGATCTTTGAGGGCAACATATACTTGTCTAGCAAAGGATCAAATAATTCTTTCTAAGCAGCAACTGTAAGTAACTGAGAGGGCATCCATGACACTGTCTTAATAGGGTCTTGGGTAGAGTCTGATTAGTGAAAAAGTAGGACAGACAGTGGCCACTGCAGATGAAGGTTGTCTGAGGACATGCTTGCTTGCTTGGGCTGCATCCTTATTCTACAGATGATGAAATTCAGCGTTGGCAAAGAGACATTTTCAATAAAGGAACATTTATTGAGGCCTACAATGCTCTAGGCCATTTACCATATAACTTCATCCTCCTCAGCACCTACACACCTTATTCAGAAGAAGGAAAAGTATTTCAAAGGTCCTTATTACAAGACACATGGTAGAAAGTACACAGCCATTTCTATTTTCTCATGTGCTAGAAAGAAAGAAAATACATGTAGGTATTTACTTTCAGTTTACTCACCCAGCGAAAAACTGAATGTTGATTTCTCAACCTACCAAGCTAAATGTCATTACTCTTCACACCTTTGGATTTTCACAAAAGTCACATCTCTGCCGAGGAAGAACTTCACTCACATTTTCGAGTAAGACTGTCTCTGCTCAAGATGGAAGCCCTAAACCTGGGTGACTAATACCCAGTCTTTTGAATTTCAGAACAAGCAGAGACTAATTCATGAATTTGTTCATTTTTCTTTCCCAGCTACAAAGCATTTGGTAGACATTAAGTTCTCAGTTAGCTCACACGTTGGCTTCCCCCGAGTGTTTTTAGTCTGGATATTAAATAGTCTGATACAGATGGTAGAAGGATTCTGGCTTTAAATTTAAATTTTAGATACTTTAATAGGCATGGCCCAGGTATATAGCACTGTGATTAATGGAGCATCTGAAATTATGCATTATGTTCATGAAATTTAGATTGGCCTGTTTGCTTGGATCTATGCTCAGTTATACCCAAGGGAGAGAACTCTGCAGAAGGCCCAAATTTGAAACCAGGCTCTGTCTCTTAGCTACTGCATAAGTAAGTTTTGGAAACTTGTTTTCAACGTCTGTTTCTTCATTCAGAAAATAGGGGCCATAAGGATGCCTACCTTTTAGGGATACTATGAACATTAAATACATATTTTGCTGGGGATCATATCCAATGGCCTCTCATCAATTTTATTTTTTATTTTTATTTTTTCAATTTTAATTATCTGTTGATATATAACAAATAACCCTCCTGGTTCCGTAAATTAAGGTGATACTGGGTTCCTGTCGTCCATGATTCTGGCAGTTGTCTGTGCTTGGCCGGGTAATTCTTCTACCCCTTGCTACTAATGGGATCATACGGAGGCTCTGGTGGTGTGGGGCATCCAAGGTGGCTCCCTCCTGGGTTCTTCATGTGGCCTCTCCATGAAATGTGACAGCTGGATTCTGAGAGAGAGTGCTCCCAGTGCTCAAAGGGGAAGGAAACAAAACCAACCTTTCTTCATGAGGTCTGGAATTAAACAGTCCCTGAGTGTCACATCAGCGTATTCTGCTCTCCCATGGCCACCCAGGTGCAAGAGAATGGGAAGCAGCCCCACCTCTTGCTTGGAGGAGCAGCGTGTGTAAATGAGGTGGGGAGGAATTTGGGGGGCCACCATCGGATGCTCCGTGTCACCTGACCACATAGAGAATAAAATCTGAAGTCTTTACCCTGGCTTCTTGGGGTCTCTCCCTCTCTCCCAGCACCTCCATACTCTCTTCTTTCCCTTCCCTCCAGCCATCCTGATCTTGTTTTTCTTCAGATATGCACATTGCACTCCCATGTTGGGGTTCCATGTGTTCCTTTTTCCTAAAATATTCTTACTCTAGCTTTTAGCCTTGCTCACTGACCTCGCTTAGTGCTTCACTCAGACACCACCTCTTAAAAAGTTGTTTCCTGACCATCTCATCAAAAACAAGTCACGGAAGTCTCTCCTCTATCATTATTTTAGTTTTCTTCATATTTTTTAGTTTCTTCCAAAAGACTGTGGGATGAGAACATGGGAAGTAACTGAACACTTTAGTTTTCTTCCCTTACCAGCCACTGCTGGGCATTCTGCTTCCGTTTGCACACTGTCTTTTCTACTGGAAATAAGCTCCATGAAGGCAGGGATAGTCTTGTCTTTACTAGATATTTTTAGTGTATCTAAACCCATTAGATCTTCATGTGTGGGGGTATACATACATACATGCATACATACATACATATACATGCAGGAACGAACTGAATGAATGTGAAAGGACTTTGTAGCTTGTGTAGAATATTGTTTTTGTTATTGGCTAAAGACACAGTCCACTCTTCTTTCTTGATGTATTCTTTTTATTCATGAAGACATTTATTGAAGGCATGCTATCTGTAAGACTCTATGTTCATGAGTAATTGCTTTAAGAATTAATATGGATTCATAGCATTTGATTTATAATTTGTTAGATTGTATTACACATGATAACAAAGTCTGGATTAATTCCTGCAGAGGGTTTTCATGTAATTGTCCTCCACAGATGTGCCTTTTAAATCCTACATTTCAACCTTCTGTTACATGCCGAAAAATCACGTGCCGGCTTTGCAATTAAATGCCTCAATATGGTTATACCTGTACAGATTATCCTGGCCTGGGGGAGATGAAACTACTGTGTATTAAATGTCTGAAGTGCCCCATGTATGTCTGTATCATACCAGCTCCATAGCCCTGTGAAAGAGAGCTTACCCCCAGTTTATAGACAAGAAAACAGAGGTTCCCAATGCCTTGATTCTTCCAGTTCTCTAGTGCTTAGCTCAGTATCTGGCACTGAGGTGCTCAATAAATATTTGTTAAATACTGAACAAAAAACAAGTTAACTAAATTGTTTTTTAAAAATATCACCCAGAAGGTGATAGACCTGAATTTGCACAGACCTGAATTTGAACCCAAGCTGAACCCAAGCTGAACACAGAGCTAAAATTATTTGCACCAGTCCAGAGCGAGTCCTGGTGGTCTTAGCATCAGTGTCAACTCTAAAAATTAGAGCAGAGGAGGGATCTTAGAGGTGAGAGTTACAAATCCATTTTGAAAGTGGAATCGCATCAGGAAATAATGTAATTATTCTAACTGACAACATTTTATATTAGATGCTACAGTTGGTTCAGTGTGGGACATCTGTTTAACATCATACACAAAATAAAACTTTCCCATTGACATATTTAGTTCTTGAGTCTCCTAGAAAATGCTGGTGATCTACATCCTTTGAATATTAATGAAGCAAATTAGCTCCAAAAATGCCCTACTGTGTCTCAACTCCAGGAACCAACACGACTTGTTAGACTCCTGTTGATTAGAAATGTTAAAGTGAGTTTTCTTTCTTTTCATTTTAATTAAATAAAGTTGACAGGCTTTCTTGATTCCCAGTTGGCCAAGCCTGCTGAAGTGTGGAATGAAGGGAGAACGGTACCTTCTTCTGAAAAACCTTTGTAGGGTTGCATTGGGTTGTATTCTATCTTAAAGTACTCAAGGAAGCAATCAGTAAGTTTTAAGACAAATGGAATCCAAAGATTTTAGCTCTTGGGAGAAAAGGCAGAGAGACAAAAAGAAGATAACCCCTCATATGATTGCAGATGAGTGGATGTGGAGATTACAATTTGGGTCAGGCTAACTGGCTGAGTGTCACGATACAGTGTAAGCAGTAAGCAGGATTTTAAGTCTTCACCGCCCAGCTGAACCATACCTAAAGACCACAGTGATTCAATGGCTCTTAATTTTTCTGGTTGGATGGATTGATGCACAGCTATAAATACCTCGTGCAAGATCATAGCTGAGAACTCATCATCCAAGCTGCATGGAGCTGGGGAAGACATATACTTTGATTTCTGTCTTTTATTTCCAGTCTCACATAAAAGCATCCTAACCTTAAGTTGTACTATTTTTTGGTCAGTTTATAACCGTATAAATACCTCCTGAGAGTGCAACTAACAATGGCGGGATATAATGACCTGGAGAAGGACAGTTGCAAGGTGTAGGAAAATTTATTACAAGGAGGTCAGAAAAGAAGAGGGGCACCCCTATAGCCCAGGTCCTTAAGAGAGAGATGCCCTTTGGACTAAATCTGGAAAGATTCCAGCTAAGTGATTAAGCAAGCCATCTGAACACCATGTTTTTCAGACATCACATTAGAAATGAACATGTGTGTGTATGTGGAAAGTATTATAGAACAGCTTCTATAGAATCCTATGACCCGAAAGGCATCCTCCAGGGTCTAGACAATGTGATGTCTGCCTTTCCAGAAAAGCACCCATTTTCTCCTGAGGAATTGCTCACAACTTCCACCCCCATGGTTCAAGGGTGAACCCACAACTCTGGGGTGCACATTTGACAACCTGTCACTTCCTACAGGGGTCCCACATGACTGTGGCAGGGAAGCCTGAAAACTGGGGGGACATAGTGCTAGCTTCATGAAGTGAGAAAGGTCGCCTTTCCTCACACCTGATCCCAGCTCACATGAACCCGTCTGCCTCAGCAGTGGCTAAAATAAAAAGTGGGACTGAGAGGATTTGCCTGGGTGAACTTTCTAAGTGTGCTGTCAAACCTCCAAATAACCCCACATAGGTAGATGGGAGGCTTCCCTGGTGGCTCAGTGGTAAAGAATCTGCCTGCAATTCGGGAACTGCAGGAGACAGGTTTGATCCCTGGGTCTGGAAGACTCCTTGGAGGAGTCCATGGCAACCTACTCCAATATTCTTGCCTGGAGAATCCCACGGACAGAGAAGCCTGGCTGGGCTACAGTCCATAGGGTTGCACAGAGTTGGACACGACTGAAGTGACTTAGCACACACACAGGTAGATGGAAAAACTGAGGCTCAGGAGGGGTGAACTCCATGGTGCAGGACATACAGCTCACTCAGTAGGAGATTCAGGCCCCAGACCCACTGTCTCTCTGGACACCCTTCTGAACGTGCATATTTTACCTGTTCAATTGCTTTCATTAGAGACTAGATCTAAACTTGCACCCTTGCTTAGGGAAAGAATTCAGGAGCCAAACCTGATGATTGCCGAAGGAGAATAGCTGGATTTACCCGAAACCAACAATAAAAAACCCCAGTGAGAAATGTGTTATAATATTGATGGTTCAGCCAGAGGCGAGAGATTATCAATTGTTGATTATCTTAAGTATCATCTGATCTCATAACCCTCCAAGCATTGTTCCTTTCCCTCCCCCAACTCCCAACCCACATACACGCAGCTTTTACCAAAATAGCTTCAGGATATTTTCTCCTCTTCTCTTTAAAGCCGGCACATATGGTAGAAGTCAGTATGGAGTCTTTGGGAAAGGGGGAAAACTGCCTTACACAAAATCGCTGTGGAAACTTAAGTCTTGGTGGAAGGGAAATATGAAAATAGCTTGGTTCCCATTGTCACCAGTGTACAAATTGTCTTTTTGAATTTTTCTGCAGTTAAGCTAGGGTGGAGGAGGTGGGTGCTTGGAGGACCATTGAATCCTTAATTATTCCTCTCTGGGGACTTATTGGTTAGGCCAGGGGACATGTTCACTTCTGATTAATCATTTCTGTGGCATACCTTTGAGGCAGATTATATACACATATGTTCCTGTGGCTTCTCTTCTCTGGTTATATTTATAAGTCTAAGCATCCTTTTCATGCCCCATTGGAAAAGCCTCATGTGGTTGTTCTTGGCAAGGTTGCTTTGACAATAGGAAATCAAGCAACGTTGGTAACTGCCTCTTGCTCCTGCTTTGGTTTAGGTAAATATTAGCAACCTGAGAATTGTCTGGAAGAAGAATAGTGCCACTTTGGAGTATTGTCGAAGGAAGAGTTGGCAGAATTTCGTGTTATCTTCTATTGTGTTTTTCTCATCTCTTCTGTGGGCTCTGTGACCTTGGGTAGGTTGCTGAGAATGAAAAACTCCACTGATTACAAATGTTAAATAGAGTTAATCTCCACCCCACTCTCAGGGGCTCTAGGAGGGCAGAGTGAGGCAAATGCATTGGAAAAGGCCTTGTATACTGTTAAGTCCCTTGTAAACTGTTAAGTGCCATGCTGTCTGAGATTCAGCAACTGCTAACATTCTTTCATTTTGACCTTCAACAAAAGAAAAGCTAAGGGTGTGAATTTTTGTGGTAACTCAGTGAAGGCCATGATGTGGGAGAAGAGACTATCATCCAGGTGTGTGCCCAGATTATCCAAGGCTAAACCTAAAGAGCGGAGAGAAATGATGTCTTTTTGCTTCTCTTTGGGAAACAACTCATGATAGTAAAGTTGTTTGGTATTTGCCGTGTGCCAGGTTCTGTGCTAAGTGTTTTCTAAGCATTCCTCATGTATTCTATCAGCATGAACAACAGGGAGGGGGATGGAATGAGAAACAATCACAAAGCCAACTACAGCAAGGCGGATGAGGATGGCATAGCACTCATGTATTCCACTAATGTTTGTGGAGCCCCTACTGTGTGCCAGACACTGTCCTGCGTAGCATGCATCTTCATGTGTGTTATTGAGACTGCGGTATGATGACATATGGCTGTGCAGAGAGAGGCAGCTGTGAGGCTATATGGTAGGTGAATCCTGGAAGAAGCATCTGTTTCCTCCTCTAGGCTGGGGAGCCCTGGCCTTCATTTTGCAAATCAAAACCCAGGCCAAAGGCTTGGAGTTGCTTGAAGATCAGTCCTCAGAGGTCACTAAATGCTGCTAAGTGAGTGTTTCCATTTTCCATCTGTCACGCTAATCACAGACCCTGTGCCTTTTTCAGTCACAGCAAGCTCCCACCTCTGGGGGACATGGGAGCAGACAGGACCCCCCTTTGCCAGCTCTTTGTTAAACGTGATTCTCTGAAAGCTCCTCTCCAAACTCAGAAGGAACCTGGAGCTGCTGGCCTGGGCTCAAGCTCCCAACAGCAGCAGCTCAAAGATGTCATGTGGTCTCCAGTAATTAGGCCCGCCAAACCCATCACCAAGGAGAGCCAGCGCACTTAGGCAATTAGTGATGATTTGGCTAGTGTCCACCGTTACCAGATGGCCTCCACAAGTCTCCTGCTTTCTCAGAGAATTTATACATGAAGGCAAAAAACATGTCCTTCAAAGGCGTGGACAGAGTAAGCATTCTGGACATGCAGTGGGAAGAAAAGATATGCACTCTTTATCAACATCAATTACACGGCAGGCTTGGAGGCTAGACATTCCCTATGTTATTATGTCAACTCTCACATCATCTGTATGGAGTACCTGCTAAGATTATCTTCATTTTACTTGAGAGAAAACTAAGGCTTTGAGAGCATGTCCTGGGATTCAAAGTCAGTTTTGTCTGGTTGCAAAGCACACTCTGGAATCACATAGGCCATTCTGTGCTAATGTGGTAGGAAGGCCTCCTTTTAATATGCCACTTTCCCATCTTAGATTATGCCCCTCTGTTACATGCTTTTGTAGCACATATGAAGTCTTTTATTTATAGCTGTAACTGTCATATGTTTAAGGCCTCTGTTCCCCATTTGATTCAGTCGAGACAGGGCCTTGTTTTCTCCATCACTTTGTCCACAACTCTCTGCATTGTGCCTGGTGTATAAAAAGTGGTCACCAACTACTTGTTGAGTGAATTAATGAAAGCAAACAGGCAAGAAAGAGAGTAAAAGAAAGAAGACACAACTCATGAGAATATGAAAAATTTAATTGGGTTTCACATTTGAAAATATGTAACAGTGGTTTCTGGTAAACCAGGTCTCTGTAAGAACTGACTCATTGGAAAAGACCCTAATGGTGGGAAATATTGAAGGGAGGATAAGGGGATGACAAAGTGAGATGGTTGAATGGCCTCACCAACTGAGCCTGAGCAAGCTCTGGGAGTTGATGATGGACAGGGAAGCCTGGCTTGCTGCAGGCCATGGAGGTCACAGAGAGTCGGACATGACTGGGCAACTGAACTGAACTGAGTTCTCTGCAAGGGGGAGAAACTGCTCTGATTTGTAGCATTTGTCAGTTTCCATGGTGTAAATACTCCCACCATGACCAGTTTCAAACTACAAACATGTTATCATTGAGTGCAGAGCTGGGAAGAGATGCACAGTACTGGCTCTTGCCAGATACAGCTGGACTTTGTCAAGTCGGTGAGAATCCAGAGGAAGTCAGTCTCCTATCTGATTTTCATTTTCCCCTATCTATAGATTGAAGAGTCTAGACTATTGATTTCCATATTCTCTCTCTCAACTATGACACTCTTTACGCAGACATATGATGCTTTCCATTCTCTCACTCGGTTGGGGTGATATGAGTGAGGAGGACGGATGATGAAGGACTGAACTTCCGTAAGACAAGAGTGAGGGTTCAGACCGATGTGCTGCTATAAAACCTTGGCTCCTTGCTTGCTTTTCTCAGAAATATCTCCCAGTGCTTTAAAAATAGGTCACATTTTTACATCCAAATGAAGGAATCAGCCTGTTTGCATCCAAGTGAAATACTACTGCATGTCACCAATTTCTGAAGTCAAGCTTCAGTGGATTTTGGAAAGCTAGTGCCTTAGCATTAGAAATCAGCTAAATAGAAAGCATCCTGTTACAAAGTGTTAGATAGCCACAGAGAGACTTACAGTTTCTCTGTTTGAGGAAGACAGATGGATGTGATGAGAGCAAGGTGATGCCTCTATTTTATGCCCTCTGCTTCCTTAACCACCTCTTCTCTTCTTTTACCTTTTATAGTACACAGGCTCTTCATTCCAATGTGAATTTAGGATGTTGCAGAATAGTTTAGGAAGAACAGGAGACTGTTATTGGGATTATAATCTGTAAGAATTGCATTTCAGCCTTTGCAATATTTTGAATGGTCTTAACATCTCAGTATCACAGGACTGGTAAGTCACTAGCTCAAGTGTTCATTCTGTAGAAAATTGATAAACAATCTTTCTAGAAACAGACATTCTCTCAAGTAAAGTCACTGTGATTAGAACAGTTCTGCACAGACAGTCTATTTCAAGAGCTTTGGAGACAGAGGATGAGCTGTAGACTTTTGCCGTCTTCTGGGGCGCGGTGAAAAGTGGATCATTCAGAATGCTGGCAGTCACTCAGGCTAATTAGATCTTTGGCCTTGAAGTTTGTCTCCACTCCTTGCTCAGTTACTCAGTTGCGTCTGACTGTTTATGACCCCTTGGACTATGGCCCATCAGACTCCTCTGTCCATAGGATTTTCCAGGCAAGAATACTGGAGTGGGTTGCCCTTTCCTTCTCCAGGGCTCCGCCCGTTAGTCTATATGTATAGTGCATGCGTTTCAAATTCCGACGTAAGGCATCTGTTGAACCACCAGTATTTGTCAGGCATTTTGGAGGGGTAAGAATAGGGAATAGATGAAAACCAGCTTTGCTCCAGAAGTTCTCAGTGTGGTACCAGAGCACAGAGAGACGAATGAGTAGTCGAGGAGGACTGTGACTTGAACAGAAGCAGAAATGTGTAGGAGAAGCACAGGTCTTGGGGACAGGTAGTAGGGAGAGAAGCCTCTGGAGTCAGATCAAATTCCTTTACTACCTATGTGATGTTAAGGACTTCCCTAGCGGCTCAGAGGGTAAATAATATGCCTGCAGTGAGGCAGACTTGTGTTTGATCCCTGGATCAGGAAGATCCCCTGGAGAGAATGTGACCTTAAAGAAGTTCCTTTACCCTGTAAGCTCCTGTGTTCCTATATACAAGAAGGAGAATAATAATCGTGCCTGTCAGTCACATTGTTTTGAGGATTAGTTGAGATGATACACGTGGAACACTCATGTAGTCTGTGACATATAGTGAGCACTCACTAAATATCAGTCGTGTTTAGTTATTTTCCTTTGAGTAACGTTTGGGGTGGGGTAAATGGGAGTGGTTATGGGTAGAGGTGGGGATGGGAAAGGGGACTGCAGGCAGAGTGACAAAGACATGAAGATGTGAAAGACGGTCACGTATATGTGGATGATATTTAACTGACCAGATTCATCTGACAAATACTGGGAAATGGGAAGAAATGGATTTTAAAACAGAAGACTGGAACAGCTTGAAAAGAACTGACAAGACTGAGTAAAGAAAGTAACCTCACCTGAAGGCAACAGGACCCTCTGGCATTTTTATGGCGACGGTCACATCTGCTTGGGTGACAGTGTGAATGGGAAAGAGGGGGAGTTCTGAGGCAGGGAATCTATTGAGAGGCTTGTATCTAGAAATACACATTAGGAGACCATTGGTGTTGAATGGCAGTTGACACCATGGGGGTGGGAGAAGGACTCCCACAGATAAATGTAGAGAATCAATGATAAAGGCTTAGGGAACCCCATATTTCAGAAATGCCAGCAAAATAAGTACTGAAACTAATGAAAGAGATAGCAGGGCAGCCATCACACATCTAGGATGAGAGAGAGAGATCGGGCTTCATGAAGGCAAGGGAAAAGGATGTTTCTGGGAGGATGGAGTGGGTTAGCATTGTCAGACACCGCTGGGATGCCAAGTCGGCTGAGACTTGAAAAGGGGCCAAGAACTGAAGCAATTAGTGGTTCATTGATGGTCTAATTAGAGCAGTTTGATTGGAGTCCTAGATTATAGCTGGAAAAAAAGGGGGGCAGAGAGGGAAAGGAAATGAAGTAGTGAGTGTATACAACTCTTCAAGGAATTGGAAACTAAGGGATGAAGAGACAAAGGTAAGTTTGGGGCAGTGTAAACTGGAAGTTAACTTAAAAAGATTGGGATGTTCCAATGCTTTTAAAGAGGTTTGGATAAGAAAGAGGGATTGAAAAGAGAGGATAGATGCCTGCAGAGCGTAGAGAAGAGTAGATTGAAAACTGCAAGTAGAGAAATTGTTGATGGGAGAGGAGACTGTCTTCCCTGGGTCAGGAGGGAGAAAAATAACACACAGGAGGATGCTTAAATTGGAGGTGGTGGCATCCTGGCCTGAATTTCCTCTGTGGAAAACAATGAGTTGTCTTGTGAGTGGAGGGAAGTACAGGTGGATACTGGCTACTTGAGCAGATCAGTAAGTTTTGGAGCAGCCCCATGGACAGTGAAATGTGAATAGAGATCAAGCAGAAGACTTAAAAACATTGTCAAAGCAGAAAATTTGATACAGCCAAGATGGCTTCATTTTGATTTTTCTAGCATTTTGTGGGCATCCTGGGAGAATTTGCAGAGAAAATATATATGTAGGATGGATTCAGGTGAAGATTGACAAGAGAAAGACACACTAGAAGGCTGTAGGGTAGAAGAATGGAATCTCCAAAGCGTTATTATTGATGTGGCTATAAGTGCGGACCAGGCTGTCAGGGGCGGCAGAAGAGGTGGGAAGGGCTCAGAGGCTGGTATACAAGCACAGTAGGGAATAGAGAAATGTGAGGATGTTCCCCTTGCCATCTTCCCTCCCCATCATTCCCTCAAGATGCCACCATACCATCTGTGTGTGTATTTCCATCAGCAGTGGACTTACGTAGGAGAGCAAAGTAATCAGTGCTGAGAAATGGTACTCCAGAACATCCTATGGCAGCGGAGGAAATGCTGTTTATTCATTGTATACCTTCTATTAGAGCCTTTTAGAGTGACACAGTATTGCCATGAAAATGGAACACTCCCTTCATCCAATAATCTTACAATTTGATTACTAGCCTCTCTGGAGGGAGCCTACCTTTATTTCCCTCTTTACTTCTTCCCCATTTTACAAGTATATTCACCAATTTAAGCAAGCAAAATGTTCCCGTGAGGTGTCTTAGTGGTCAAAGGAGGAGTTTACCAAAATAACTTGGCAGGTTCCGTGGACACTGATCTACTCATGCTTGTCTTACAAATGATCTCAGAAATTCCTCCAGTGGTAAATTCCAACATGAGATTAGGCATTTTCCTCTAGCTCTTCAAAGTCGCTGCTCTGGTGGAGTTGTGTCATTATGCCTTGAAAGTGAAAGTTGCTCAGTTGCTTCCAACTCTTTGCAACTCTGTGGACTATACAGTCCATAAAATTCTCCAGGCCAGAACACCAGAGTGGGCAGCCTTTCCCTTATCCAGGGGATCTTCCTGACCCAGGGATCAAACCCAGGTCTCCTGCATTGCAGGCAAATTCTTTACCAGCTGAGCCACTGGGGAAGCCCTTCATTATGCCTTAGTGTGAATGAATTTGTCAGATGACTTGTGGAAACTAAGGATTATAGAGCTTAAATTCTTTGACTGACTCATTAAAGAATTATAATTGTATTTGATAGGACAACTTGACAATAAACTTACTAACAGCATAATCAAGTGCTGTTGATCTTGCCATCCTTGTCAAGAAGAAAAGGGCAATACTATAAACAGACTGTCTAGAGGTGTAACAGTTCAGTTCAGTCACTCGGTCCTCTCTGACTCTTTGTGACCACATGGACTGCAGCACGCCAGACCTCCCTGTCCATCACCAACTCCTGGAGCTTACTCAAACTCATGTCCATTGAATCAGTGATGCCATCCAATCATCTCATCCTCTGTATCCCCTTCTCCCCCTGCCTTCAATCTTTGCCAGCATGGGAGTCTTTTCCAATGAGTCAGTTTTTTGCATCAGGTGGCTAAAGTATTGGAGCTTTAGCTTCAGCATCAGTCCTTCCAATGAATATTCAGGACTGATTTCCTTTAGGATTGACTGATTTGATCTCTTTGCAGTCCAAGGGACTCTCAAGAGTCTTCTCCAACACCACAGTTCAAAAGCATCATTTCTTTGGCACTCAGCTGTCTTTATAGTCCAGCTCTCACATTCATACATGACTACTGAAAAAACCATAGCTTTGACTAGATGGACCTTTGTTGGCAAAGTAATGTCTCTGTTTTTTAATATGCTGTCTAGGTTGGTCATAGCTTTCCTTCTGAGGAGCAAGCGTCTTTTAATTTCATGGCTGCAGTCACCATCTGCAGGGATTTGGAGCCTCCAAAAATAGTCTTTCACTGTTTCTATTGTTTACTCATCTATTTCCCATAAGTGATGGGACCTGATACCATGATCTGAGTTTATGTGATGTTGAGCTTTAAGCCAGCTTTTTCACTCTGGTCTTTCATTTTCATCAAGATCCTCTTTAGTTCTTTGTTTTCTGCCATAAGGGTGGTGTCATCTACGTATCTGAGGTTATTGGTATTTCTCCTGGCAATCTTGATTCCAGCTTGTGCTTCATCCAGCCCAGCATTTTGCATGATATCATCTGTATATGAGTTAAATAAGCAGGGTGGCCACATACAGCCTTGATGTACTCCTTTCCCAATTTGGAACCAGTCCATTGTTCCATGTCTAGATCTAACTGTAACAGTCCTACAGAAGTTTAAATCTTTACATGCTTTGTTTTTCTCTTTAACTATTCATTGTTCAATTATAACATTTTTGTGTTGCTGCCAAGGGGTGTAACCTTTTACCAAACAAACTTTTTAAAAAACATAGTTGTTATTAGAAGATGTGTTTATTATTATAAACTGTGACATACTGGAGAAGGAAATGGCAACCCACTCTGGTATTCTTGCCTGGAGAATCTCCACGGACAGAGGTGTCTGTAGGGCTACAGCCCATGGGGTCTGAAAGAGTCGGGCACAAGTGAGCAACTAAGCACATAACAAATAATTGTTTTGGAAAGTTAAATTTTCTCTGTTAGGCTATAGGAGCTTCCCTGATGGCTCAGATGGTAAAGAATCTGCCTGGAATGCGGGAAACTGGAGTTTGATCCCTGGGTTGGGAAGATCCCCTGGAGAAGGAAATGGCAACCCACTCCAGTATTCTTGTCTGGAGAATTCCATGGATGCAGGACTCTGGTGGGCTACAGTCCATAGGGTTACAGAGAGGCAGACATAACTGAGCGACTTTCAGTTTTCTTAGACTATGAATGATCTCAAAGCCTCGTGGTGATGAACCTGCCACGCTGAGAATAAACAAACTCTTTATTGATCTGCTACTATATATGGTCATGTTTCACTCTAAGGTAGCAGTTTATCTTTCACTACTCTTGATAGCCATTATGACAGGTATGAGGTGATACCTCATTATGGTTTTGATTTGCATTTCTGTAATAATTAGCAAAGTTGAACATCCTGTCTGGTGCCTGTTAACCATCTGTGTGTCTTCTTTGAAGAAATCTCTCTTTAGGTTTCCTGCCTATTTAGATTTGGTTGTGTTTTTTTCCAGTACTGAGTTGCCTGAGGTTTTGTATAATTTGGTTACTAACCCCTTGTCAGTCACATTTATTTGAAAATATTTTCTACCATTCTGTGGGTTGTCTTTTCATTTTGTTAATGGTTTCCTATCCTGTAAAACAGTTTTTAAGTTTGACGAGGTCCCACTTGTTTGCTTTTGCTTTTATTTCTTTTGCCTTAGGAGACTGATCTAAGAAACTGTTTCTACAGTTTATACTCAAGAATATTTTGCCTATAATTTTAATTAGATCCCATTTGTTTATTTTTGCTTTTATTTCCAGCATTCTGGGAGGTGGATCATAGAGGATCCTGCTGTGATTTATGTCTGAGAGTGTTTTGCCTATGTTCTCCTCTAGGAGTTTTATAGTTTCTGATCTTACATTTAGATCTTTAATCCATTTTGAGTTTATTTTTGTGTGCGGTGTTAGAAAGTGATCTAGTTTCATTCTTTTACAAGTGGTTGACCAGTTTTCCCAGCACCACTTGTTAAAGAGATTGTCTTTACTCCATTGTATATTCTTGCCTCCTTTGTCAAAGATAAGGTGTCCATATGTGTGGATTTATCTCTGGGCTTTCTATTTTGTTCCATTGATCTATATGTCTGTCTTTGTGCCAGTACCATACTGTCTTGATGACTGTGGCTTTGTAGTAGAGCCTGAAGTCAGGCAAGTTGATTCCTCCCGTTCCATTCTTCTTTCTCAAGATTGCTTTGGCTATTCGAGGTTTTTTGTATTTCCATACAAATCTTGAAATTATTTGTTCTAGTTCTGTGAAAATGTGGCTGGTAGCTTGATAGGGATTGCATTGAATTTGTAAATTGCTTTGGGTAGTATACTCATTTTCACTATATTGATTCTTCCAATCCATGAACATGGTATATTTCTCCATCTATTAGTGTCCTCTTTGATTTCTTTCATCAGTGTTTTATAGTTTTCTATATATAGGTCTTTAGTTTCTTTAGGTAGATATATTCCTAAGTATTTTATTCTTTTCGTTGCAATGGTGAATGGAATTGTTTCCTTAATTTCTTTTTCTACTTTCTCATTATTCGTGTATAGGAATGCAAGGGATTTCTGTGTGTTGATTTTATATCCTGCAACTTTACTATATTCATTGATTAGTTCTAGTAATTTTCTGGTGGAGTCTTTAGGGTTTTCCATGTAGAGGATCATGTCATCTGCAAACAGTGAGAGTTTTACTTCTTCTTTCCAATTTGGATTCCTTTTATTTCTTTTTCTGCTCTGATTGCTGTGGCTAAAACTTCCAGAACTATGTTGAATAGTAGCGGTGAAAGTGGACACCCTTGTCTTGTTCCTGACTTTAGGGAAATGCTTTCAATTTTTCACCATTGAGGATAATGTTTGCTGTGGGTTTGTCATAGATAGCTTTTATTATGTTGAGATATGTTCCTTCTATTCCTGCTTTCTGGAGAGTTTTTATCATAAATGGATGTTGAATTTTGTCAAAGGCCTTCTCTGCATCTATTGAGATAATCATATGGTTTTTATTTTCAATTTGTTAATGTGGTGAATTACATTGATTGATTTGCGGATATTGAAGAATCCTTGCATCCCTGGGATAAAGCCCACTTGGTCATGGTGTATGATCTTTTAATGTGTTGTTGGATTCTGATTGCTAGAATTTTGTTGAGGATTTTGCATCTATGTTCATCAGAGATATTGGCCTGTAGTTTTCTTTTTTGTGTCATCTTTGTCAGGTTTTGGTATTAGGGTGATGGTGGCCTCATAGAATGAGTTTGGAAGTTTACCTTCCTCTGCAATTTTCTGGAAGAGTTTGAGGAGGATAGGTGTTAGCTCTTCTCGAAATTTTTGGTAGAATTCAGCTGTGAAGCCATCTGGACCTGGGCTTTTGTTTGCTGGAAGATTTCTGATTACAGTATCAATTTCCGTGCTTGTGATGGGTCTGTTAAGATTTTCGATTTCTTCCTGGTTCAGTTTTGGAAAATTGTACTTTCTAAGAATTTGTCCATTTCTTCCACGTTGTCCATTTTATTGGCATACAACTGCTGATAGTAGTCTCTTATGATCCTTTGTATTTCTGTGTTGTCTGTTGTGATCTCTCCATTTTCATTTCTAATTTTATTGATTTGATTTTTCTCTTTGCTTCTTGATGAGTCTGGCTAATGGTTTGTCAATTTTATTTATCCTTTCAAAGAACCAGCTTTTGGCTTTGTTGATTTTTGCTATGGTCTCTTTTGTTTCTTTTGCATTTATTTCTGCCCTAAATTAAAAGCTTCTGCACAACAAAGGAAAATATAAGCAAGGTGAAAAGACAGCCTTCTGAATGGGAGAAAATAATAGCAAATGAAGCAACTGACAAACAACTAATATCAAAAATATACAAGCAACTTCTGCAGCTCAACTCAGAAAATAAACGACCCAATCAAAAATGGGCCAAAGAACTAAATCGACATTTCTCCAAAGAAGACATACGGATGGCTAACAAACACATGAAAAGATGCTCAACATCACTCATTATTAGAGAAATGCAAATCAAAACCACAATGAGGTACCACTTCACACCAGTCAGAATGGCTGCGATCCAAAAATCTGCAAGCAATAAATGTTGGAGAGGGTGTGGAGAAAGGAACCCTCCTACACTGTTGGTGGGAATGCAAACTAGTACAGCCATTATGGAGAACAGTGGAGATTCCTTAAAAATTGCAAATAGAACTACCTTATGACCCAGCAATCCCACTTCTGGGCATACACACCGAGGAAACCAGAATTGACAGAGACACATGTACCCCAATGTTCATCGCAGCACTGTTTATAATAGCCAGGACATGGAAACAACCTAGATGTCCATCAGCAGATGAATGGATAAGAAAGCTTTGGTACATATACACAATGGAGTATTACTCAGCAGTTAAAAAGAATTCATTTGAATCAGTTCTGATGAGATGGATGAAACTGGAGCCGATTATACAGAGTGAAGTAAGCCAGAAAGAAAAACACCAATACAGTATACTAACACATATATATGGAATTTAGGAAGATGGCAATGACGACCCTGTATGCAAGACAGGGAAAGAGACACAGATGTGTATAACGGACTTTTGGACTCAGAGGGAGAGGGAGAGGGTGGGATGATTTGGGAGAATGACATTCTAACATGTATACTATCATGTGAATTGAATCGCCAGTCTATGTCTGACGCAGGATGCAGCATGCTTGGGGCTGGTGCATGGGGATGACCCAGAAAGATGTTATGGGAGGGAGGTGGGAGGGGGGTTCATGGTTGGGAATTCATGTAAGAATTAAAGATTTTAAAATTTAAAAAATTAAAAAAAAATAATAATAAAATAAAATTTAAAAAAAAAAATAAAATAAAATAAAATTAAAAAAAAAAAAAAAAAAAAAGAATATTTTGCCTATGTTCTCTTCTGGTGTCATGTCTTATATTTAGGTCTTTAAGCCATTTTGGGTTTATTTTTATGTACAGTGTGAGTGACTTCTAATTTCTTTAATTTACATGTAGCTGTCCAGCTTTCCTGACATCACTTATTGAAGAGACTATCTTTTCTCCTTTGTATATTCCTGCCTCCTTTGTCACAGATTAATTGACTATAGATATTACCCATTAACTTTTAAGTGGCAAACCTGGGGTTTAATGTGTGACTGTTGTGACATAAATTTGTGCAATCAGCCATGAATTTTTTCTATTTCCACTTTTTGAATTTTTATTTTGTTATTTTTAATTGAAGTATAATTTACTCACAATACTATGTTAGCTCCAGGTGTGCATCATAGTGATTTGATATCTCTATACATTACAAAATGATCACTACCATAAGTCTCAGCCAGTTCCGTCGCTCAGTCGTGTCTGACTCTTTGTGACCCCATGAATCACAGCACGCCAGGCTTCCCTGTCCATCACCAACTCCTGGAGTTCACCCAAACTCATGTCCATTGAGTCCGTGATGCCATCAAGCCATCTCATCCTCTGTCATCCCCTTCTCCTCCTGCCCCCAATCCCTCCCAGCATCAGAGTCTTTTCCAGTGAGTCAACTCTTTGCATGAGGTGGCAAAAGTATTGGAGTTTCAGCTTCAGCATCAGTCCTTCGAATTAACACCCAGGACTGATCTCCTTTAGGATGGACTTGTTGGATCTCCTTGCAGTCCAAGGGACTATCAAGAGTCTTCTCCAACACCACAGTTCAAAAGCATCAATTCTTTGGTGCTCAGCCTTCTTCACAGTCCAACTCTTACATCCATACATGACCACTGGGAAAACCATAGCCTTGACTAGACAGACCTTTGTTGGCAAAGTAATGTCTCTGCTGTTATTTTTTTTTTAATTTAAATTTATTTATTTTAATTGGAGGCTAATTACTTTACAATATTAATATGCTGTCTAGGTTGGTCATAACTTTCCTTCCAAGGAGTAAGCGTCTTTTCATTTCATGGCTGCAGTCACCATCTGCAGTGATTTTGGAGCCCCAAAAATAAAGTCTGACACTGTTTCCACTGTTTCCCCATCTATTTCCCATGAAGTGATGGGACCAGATGCCATGATCTTCGTTTTCTGAATGTTGAGCTTTAAGCCACCTTTTTCACTCTCCTCTTTCACTTTCATCAAGAGGCTTTTAGTTCCTCTTCACTTTCTGCCATAAGGGTGGTGCTATTTGCATATCTGAGGTTTTTGATATTTCTCCCGGCAATCTTGATTCCAGCTTGTTCTTTATCCAGCCCAGTGTTTCTCATGCTGTACTCTGCATATAAGTTAAATAAGCAAGGTGACAATATACAGCCTTGACCTACTCCTTTTCCTATTTGGAACCAGTCTGTTGTTCCATGTCCAGTTCTAACTGTTGCTTCCTGACCTGCAGTTACCATCTATTACCATGCAACATTTTTATAATATTATTTTTGTCTGTAGATTCCATCACTGTGACTCATTTATTTTGTAGCTGCAAGTTTGTACTTAATTTCTCTCCCCGATTTTTCTCATACCACACCTCCTCCTCTCTAGCAACCAGCTATTCACTGTCTCTGTGAGTCTGGTTTTGTTTTGCTTTGGTTGTTTTTGTTTTATTTCTTAGATTCCACGTTTATATGAAATCATACAGTGTCTGTCTTTCACTCTCAGATGTATTTCACTTAGTATATTACCCTCTGGGTCCGTCTTTGTTGTGTGCGTGAGTGTGTGTGTGGCATCTTTTTCCATTCATGTATTGCTGCATACCTAGGTTCTACTGTTGCTTTCATAACTTGGCTATTGTAAGTAATGCTTCAATTAACATAAGGATTCATATATCTTTTTAAATTTGCATTTTTTTCTTAAAAAAAAAAACAACAACCCAGAAGTGATATAGCTGGATTATATGATAGTTCTATTTTTAATTTTTGGAGGAACCACTATGCTCTTTTCCCCTGTGTCTGCACCAATTTATAGTCCCCCCAACAGTAGTGTTCAATTTTCTCCACATACTTGCCAACACTTATCTTTTTGATAATAGTCATTCTGACAGTTGTGAGGTGATATCTTTGTGGTTTTGATTTGCATTTTCCTGATAATTAGTGATGTTAAACATCTTTCCAGATATCTGTTGACCCTCTGCATGTCTTCTTTGGAAAAATATGTGTTTTTTTAAATCTGATTTTTCTCTCTTTTTGATGTTGAGTTGTCTGAGTCATTTGTGTAATTTGGATGCTAACCTGTTATCAGATATATCATTTGCAAAAATCTTCTCCCATTCAGTATGTGATCTGTTTATTTCATTGATAGTTTCTTCCCTGTGCAAAATATTTTTAATCTGTATTTGTCTTATTTATGTTTACTTTTGTTTCTCTTGCCTAAGACATAGGCAAAAAAAAGAAATATTGCTGAGATAATACCTATGATTTCTTCTAGGAGTTTTATGATTTCAGGTTTATATTTAAGTGTTTAATCTGGTTTTTATTTTTATATGGTATGAGAAATTCCAGTTTGTTACTTTTGCGTGTAGTTGTCTAGTTTTCTTGACACTGTTTATTGAATAGGCTGTCTTTTCCTCACTGTACATTCTTACCTCCTTTGTCATAGATTATCTGCACAATAATTAAATGTGGGTTATTTTGTTCCATTGATAATATGTGTTCGTTTTTGTGTAGATACTATATTGTTTTGATTACTATAGCTTTAAAGTATAGTTTGAAATTAGGAAGCACCACACCTTGAGCTTTGTTCTTTCTAAAGATCATTTTGGCTAGCTTCAGTCTTTTGTGTTTTTATACATATTTTAAAGTTATTTTTCTAGTTCTCTGAAAAATGCCTTTGGTGTTTTGATAGGAATTGCGTTGAATCCATAGATTGCCTTGGGTAGTATGGTCATTTTAACAATATCATTTCCTCTAACCCGTGAGCATTGCATATTTTTCCACATGTTTGTGTCATCTTTAACTTCTTTCATCAGTGTTTTATAGTTTTTCAAGTATAAGGCTTTTATCTCCTTGGTTAGATTTGTGTCTTGGTATTTTATTCTTTTTGATGCAGTTGTAAATGGTATTGTTTTCTTAATTTCTGTTCCTGGCAGCTTGTTGTTAGTGTTTAGAAATGCAATGCATCTGCTGATTAATTTTATAACCTGCAACTTTACTGAATTCATTTGTTAATTCTAATGGTTTTTGGTGGTGTCTTTAGGGTTTTCTTTGTATAGTGTCATGTCATCGGGCCATGATGACTGTTTTACCTCGTCCTTTCTAGTTTGGATTCCGATTACCCTTTTCCTTGTCTGATTGCTATAACTAGAATTTCCAGCACTATGCTGAGTATTCATGATGAGAGTGGGTGTTCTTGTCTTGTTCCTGATCTTAGAGGAAATGCTTTCAACTTTTTGCCATTGAAAATGTTGTTAGTTATGGGCCTTTCATATACGGCCTTTATTACATTGCTGTATGTTCCTTCAGTAACCGCTTTATTGAGGGTTTTTAAAAATCATAAGTAGATGCTGAATTTTGTCAAATACTTCTGCGTCATCTGTTGATATGACTGATAAGATATTTTATTCCTCAATTTGTTAATGTTTTGCATCCCATTGACAGTCCTACAAATATTGAACCATCCTTGCATCCTTGGGACATATTTCACTTACTCATGGTGTATGATCCTTTCAGTATATTGTTGAATTCAGTTTGGTAATATTTCTTTGAGAATCTTTTCATCGGTGTTCATCAGTGGTATTGGCCCAGGGCTGGTGCCAGTCCCCAGGTGTGTGGGGGGATGTGGGTCCCTGTGCTACTGGCTGCTTGGCCTTGGTGTCCTGGGATTGGTACTGACTGATGGGTGGGTGAGCCTCCAGTGCCGATAGACTAGTGTGAGGACTCCACAATCATTTCTCCGGCCCCACTCTCCTTGAGCATGCTCCTTGAGAGCATGCTCCTTTCTAACTGCCACCTCTGCACTGGGACTCAGAGCATGTGAGATTTTGAGTGATCCCATTACAAGTGGAGTGTCTGTTTCCTGAAGCTTTCTATCAAACCCCACTTGCCTTCAAACCAGATGTTCTTGGGACTTGTCTTCTCAGTGCAGGAGAAACATGGTGGGGATGGGGGAGCCCAGTGTGGGTCTCAGACCCCTCCCTCCTTGGGAAGAACATCTCAGCTGTGATGATCGTCTCATTGTGGGTTGCCTAGCTTGGCATTTGGGTCTTATCTAGACTGCGGCTCCTACCTGTCCTATTGTGTTTCCTTCTTTGTATCTTAGGTTGTGGAAAGCTTTTTCTGCTAGTCTTCAGGTTGTTCTCATCAATAGCTGTTCTGTAAATAACTGTGATTTTGGTGTACCTGTGGGAAGAGGTGAGCTCAGGGTCTTCTTATTCTGTCTTCTTGGCCATTCATTCTTTAGACACTTTTTAACAGCAGATTGGGGATCCAAGTTCAAATTACCCAGAATTCCTTTTAAAAACATGATAATTGCTCATGTTTTAAAACCCTGCAGTTACTTCTCTAGCTTCCCCATGTCTGCTCCTCATTCTGATGGTGCTGAGCTGATCTCAGTACTGAGCTTAATTATTTAGGAAGCTTCCCAAGGCATCTTTTCCCTTCTGATTCAAATCTGATCTCTCTGTGGCCTCCATTAAAGAGGTGCCGAGATGCAAACAATCACGGTGAACTATGTATTTTAATAGGTATTTCAACTATATATAAGATGTGAAGAATTCTGAGAAAACAGTCCCATCATCTGCAAAATGATGTTTCATCAGCCTGGAGTTTTGTTTCTCTGCAAGAACTCTCAAGTCCCTGGAGCTGTTTTAATCCTGCCTCATTAAAAGTTAATATAATTTGGATTGGTGCTATTTGTTTTGTATCTGGACACCTCATTTACCCAGCTCAGGCTGGGTTTCTGTACACCAAGCCCATGTGGAAGTGCTTGTATCCACCTTACCTGCCTTCAAGTTGCAGGCCCAGGTGGGAGTAATCAATAGCTGATCATTGATAAATGGTTATCATTACAGAGCATACAGATTCAAATGTCAGCCAAAGAATGGATGCCAGCTATTTGTTGTTATATAATTCAGGACTGTCAGGAGGTAACAGAGAGAGATTGCTATGCTGCGTTCATTACCCAGCCCAGGGGAGGAGTGTTAAACATTAATATTTGAGCTCTGAAAGTATCAGAAACTTGATGGCCAGGAAAACTTTGTAAAGGGAATGGGAGGAAGCTTAGTAAGCCCACATTTCTCCAGCATGTACTGCAAAGGATTACTAATGTCTGAAATCCCTATCTTAAGAGTTAAATTCTTTGTCCCCAAGTCCTCTATGGTGGGACAATGTATGATCAAGAGAAAAAAAGAATAGGCAGAGCAATATTTTTAGACTGAGAAGTTATCCATGTGAACTGGAGGTAGCTTCCTAATTGTTATCATCATTTCCTTTGGGACCCCCACTGTCATTCAATTCGTTACTCACTTGTATCTTTCCTTTTTTATTCATTTATCCAAAACAATCCATGGAACTCCTACCATATTCAAATACTTGTTGGGACAGGAATACAAAAATATAACAAAAGCTAAAATATGAATCTTTCCTCTGTAGTGCTTATGTTTTGTATAGCTGGAAGACAGATTAAAGCATAATAGTTATTAAAATGTATATAATATGATAACTTATGGGGTAGAAATCCATGGAGTTATCAGAACGTAGATCTGAGTGTATGTGAGGTGAGTGATAAAGGTGTGGCAGAAAGTGTCCTATATGAAGAAATTTTCAATATTGATCTTGAATGATAAAAGCTTCACCATTCACTGGGTGGAGGAAATAGACAAAGCAATTTTCCCAAAGAGAACAACTTTAAGAGCTTTCTGCATGTGAGCAGAAAGATTCATTGGCTTGAAAAATAGTGGTGTGTGAGTTGATACAGTGTGGACTGAAAACAGGATAAGCAGGGAAATAGTACCATGCTGAGAAGTGTTATATTTTGGTCTTGTGTCAAATGTCTCTTACAGCTTTTTTTTTTTTTTAACTTATAGAAACAGAAAAAATGAGTCATCTGTATGTTTCCACACTGTATACAAAGCACTCTCAGGAAGTATATGGTGAATACAAGGCAGGGTGGAAGTATTTAGGTCTTTGAAGCTAGGACTTTTGTAGTAACCCAGGTAAGAGGTGTTGAGGGCGGAACAAGCAGGTCTAATGTTGATGTTTTTCACTGAGATGGAGAACACGAATGAGGAATAAGGATAAAGATGTCCATAAGGAGACTGGGGAAAGCACACACTGAGTTCAAAAACTCTGAAGGAATTTCTGTGAGGGTGGAAGGAAGGCCTGAAAGTGGGGGTTAGATCTTCGCAGAGATATCAGAAAGCAATGTCAGGGTTTGAAATAATCATAAAATGGGTTGATGAAATGGTGGGGTTGAGGAATCACGGGTAAGTGAGTGGAGACCTAAGAATAAAAGCGTGGTGAGGCTCCACAAACACTGGGATGAGCAGAGGAGAACCCAGTACAGGAGACGTTGTGGAGGTGATCGGAAAGGTCCGAGGGCAACTGTGACTGCGACCCAGAATAAATGCTTCCGTCTTACAACAACAATAATAAAATTTTCAAGGAAGCAAAACTTAAGTTGATCCTTAAAATGAATGTAGTCTATTAAATACTTGTTTTTTTCCCCATTTATATGAACAGTCTCTGTTGAATTTTAGTTGACCATCTACATTATGCTAATAGATGATGACATTTAGTTGTGGCAGTGCTTAGTAATTACTTCAGTGAGGATGTAGAAGCATATTAGTAAAGCCGAATGCAAAGACTTCCACCATCGTTATCCGAGAGTTTTATTTGCTCCTCACGTAAGGAGAAGACCTTATTGTCATACTTACAAAAGTGATGCATTTTAATGACAAAAGAAACTTTCAAAGGAGTGGTTCCTCCATTATATTTTGTAATTAAGCTTGGGCTGTAACCAGAGGGAGTATGTGTTTCAGTTTTGTTTCGTTTTTCATTTTTATTGAAATACAGTTCATTTACAATGTTGCGTTCAGTTCAGGTGTACAACGAAGTGATTCAGTTATACATATATGCGTATATTCTCTTTAAGACTCTTTTCTAGTATAGATTGTTGCAAGATATTGAGTACAGTCCCCTGTGCTGTAAAGTAGGTCCTTGTGGGTTATCTATTTTCTGTATAGTTCCTGTGTAAATTGTAATGCCAAGCTCCTACTTTATCCTTTCCCCCTTCCCCTTTTGGTAACTATAAGCTTGTTTTCTCTGTCTGTGAGTCTTTCTATTTCATAAATGAGTTGATTTCTTTCATTTTTAAAAATTCCATGTATGAATGAAATCATGTGATATTTATCTTTCTCTCTCTGACCTACTTCTCTTAGTATGGTAATCTCTAGGTCCATCTATGTTCCTCCAAATGGCATTATTTCATTCTTTTGTATGACTGAGTAACAGTCCACTGTATACATATACCAGTTCTTCATGTCTCACTTTTATACGCGGTCTCTTGGCACTGAGTGATTCAGGTTTATTGATTCTTACTCGTAAGTATCTCATAGTTAGACAGGAAGGCTTGATAAGTAATGTCTGATCTCCCAGCATACTAATTCATTCAGCAAGGATTTTTTTTGTTTGTTTGTTTTTACTCTCTAGGGATTATTCTAGATTTGAAAAAATACAGTAAAAAAGCAGCATCTCTCCTCTCCCAGGGTTGTATTTATACGATGCCAGAGCAAGAAATGCAAAATCAACCAATAAAACCCTGATACTGTTAACTGCTGCGACAAATCATAGTAGAATGGGGGATCACGGTCGGAACGGAGGCCTCTGGGTCTCACACCCTGTGATGTGTCAGTGGAGGCTCCAGCCACTGGGGGTTCCCTGGGGATGACACTGTGCTCCTGAGCACTTGCTCTCAGCAGAAGCTTCTCTCTTCCATGCTGGCTCCTGTCTTTCTCTTCCATGTTGAGCCCCGTGATCAGCAGCCGGTCGGTCCCAGGAACTCACAGAGCCCTACTGTGAGTCCTCCAGTTCTTCTGTTTCTCAAGCAGCTCTCCTGCCACACCGCTGTGATGTTCGCGCTTAAGCACCCCGGAGAGAGGACAGCTCCCTGTGGGCTTACAGCAATCCTCTCTAGCTGTGTATCCCTGGCCAACTTTCGCTTTCAGTATTTACATTTAAACTAATTTAAAAACTGTAACAGTAATACATAACACTGGGGAAACATTCAAACAAAAAAGAGGAGCATTGAAATACATTTTTTTGTCTTAGACACTTCTCCTTTGTCTTTCCAACTCCAACTTACTCCCTAGAAGGTATAACCTTAAACAGTTTCTTCTGTATTTTTTGTTGTGTGTCAGAGTGAGAGGTCCAGGCCTGACCCCCACCCTGCAACAAACACTGAACTATCTTAGCAATCATTTTATATTGGGATGTGGGTTCTACTAAGCTTTGATCTTAGTCACTTGAGAACTTCTTTGAATATAAGCTGCGTGTCAGAGTAAGAGGTCCAGGCCTGACCCCAGGACCTCAAATAACAGCAATGGGGTGTGAAATAACAGACTTTGGGGACTCCCCTGGTGGTCTAATGGTTAAGACTTGTGCTTCCAGTGCAGGGGGCCCTGGTCTGAACTCTGGTCAGGGAACTGGATCACAAGTGCCACAGTGAAGACCCTGTGTGCTGCAACTAAGAAAGACCCGGTGGAGCCATAAGTAAACAAAGAAAACCCCAGACGTAAGACAGGAAACTGACATGAATATGTAGGCTTGTAGTGGCAAAGATGATCCTGACATGGTCCCATTCCAGAACAAATGGTGACATCAGTAGTTCGCTCTCTTCTCTTCTCTGCTCCCAGACCTCACTGGTGACGCACATCTGTCAAGCTGAATTGACTCCCCATCCTCTTCGTGCCCCCAGTGAAGAGTGAGCTCTGTCTCTTCAAATCTGATCCTTTTCTATCTCAGGCTAGTGAGGCCTCTAATTTGCATTAAATTAAATAGGCTCGCTTGGTGCATTCCTATTAGTTGGATCTTTTAAAAAATAAGTTTCTAGAAAGGCAATTTTATATGATCACACACAGAAAGCCAGTACACATTTGAATAAGTAGGATACAACCATAAACATGCAACAAATAACATTATTAAATTATAGCTCGATTCCATTGCCTGCCAAGTCTCTGAGCCTGAAACCCACTGTTTCTGTGTGTACATGTGGTAGCAAGGGGAGAAGCATTAATCTTTCAGATATTTGAAAGAAGAAAACAACTAAAGCCAATGTATAAAGATAATTAAGAAGTATCTTTCTCAATAAAGGGTGCACCACCCAGGTTCTTCAGAAATTCGTGGGATATACAGCTGCAAGTATTCTGGTCAGTGGACACATGGGCTTTCAGCTCTTCAGGGTCTGACTCAGGGCAGAGAGCTCGCCAGCCCCAGTTTGTGTCCTCAGAGCAGCGCATACTGAGCCACCGAGCCTGTCTGGCTGTTTTGTTCCAAGGAGAGATCACTCTGACTGGTATCATTAGCACTAGAGCTTCCTGCCAGGTTGTTTGGGGCTTTCTTGGGTCTTCATCATTAACTGACTTGTCCCTCTGCTCCTTATTCCTTCCTTCCTCTTTGTTTGGCAGGAAGTTTTCACTTTGGTCTCAGGTTCAAAGGATTTTTTTAACAAAATAAGTCACTTGTTCTATACACATAAATAGTACCAACATTTATTAGAGAATTATCTAGCTTTTTTTTCAATATACTAACATTAAAAGAAAAGGGAAATAGAAACAGCGGAGGATACATCATCAAATTGTGTTTTGACCAACATCCAGACTCAAACAGCACTGGGGAGTCCTGTGCCACAGCACATCTGGAGTCCCAGTTGGAAAAGGTCCCAGGCAGCACATGGTGAGCCCATAGGGTTCAAAAAATGCACTCCAGGGTTGCTGCTTATAATCCCAGGATACAAACTGATACCATCATCAATTTGTGAACATATTGCAGTTCTGGTTTCATATTAATGCTGTTTGTTCTGTCATGTAAAACTTGGAATGTTAAGCCTGGGGCTTGGTTGGCCAGACCCCTTCCAGGGGCTCAACAGTCTCAAGACTGGTCCCCTATCTTATCTATGGTCACAGCAGGCAGTCAGGACACTCACAGTAAGGGCAGTGTTAGAAGCAAAGTCAGAGGCCTGGTTACTCACAGTAAGGGCAGGTTAGAAGCAAGGTCAGAGGCCTCTTCTGCTTGTCTCTGAAGCCTAATCAAGACTATGTATTTAGTTTCCCTAACAGTCTTTCTTTACCAGATGCTGATTCTGTTTTTTTAAATTTATTTATTTTTAATTGGAGAATAAATGCTTTACAATGTTATGTTCATTTCTGCCATATATCAGCATGAATCACCAAAGATATACATAGGTCCCCTCCCTGTTAAACCTCCCTCCCACCTCCCACCCCATCCCACCCCTCTAGGCCATCACAGAGCAAGGGGCTGAGCTCCCTGTATCATATAGCAGACTCCCACTAGCTATTTTACATACGGTAGTGTATATGTTTCTGTGCTCCTCTCTCTTTCATCCTGCTGCTCCTTCCCTCTCTGTGCTAGATACTGATGGTAATAAGTGAATCACACCCCAAATTGCATCTGCTTCTGGAATATCCAACCAGAGACAACGATTTAATGTTATTTATTTTGGGGTCAGTTTGTCACCAAATTTGAGTCTGGTGCAACCAAGAGAACCTAAATATGGAGTCAGACAAATGTAAAATGCACTATTCTTATTCCTTTATATGAGTTTTTTAGTCTCCAGAAATTCCGAGTTTTATTAAATCTAAAATAATAATAATTCCTCATGGAAACTTATACACTGAGAGAACCCAGAGGAGGAATTTAGGGCAGGGACTTTCTCAGGGAGTATTCTGGATCTAGGTCATGTACTATATCCGTGCTGTCTAATAAAGATAAGCCGCACATTTGACTGACTTACACAGCTAGGCTTCCCAGTTGGCTCAGTGGGTAAAGAATTCGCCTGCAATGCAGGAGATGCAGGAGACATGAGTTCTATTCCTGGATCAGGAAGCTCCCCTGTAGGAGGGCATGGCAACCCACTCCGGTATTCTTGCCTGGAGAATCTCATGGACAGAGGAGCCTGGTAGGTTACAGTCCATGGGGTCACAAAAGAGTTGGACACGACTGAAGCAACTGAGCACAGACATGCACGCATACCTTTAAATTTTCTAATGGCTACATACAAAAAAGTAAATCACAGTCGAAACTAATTTTAGTAATATATTTTACTCCACCCAACGCTCCCAACACATTATATTATTTCAACTTAAAGTCAGTAGAAAATAATTAATGAGATGTTTAAACTTTTTTTAGTATTAAGTCTTAGAAAACTGGTATTTGTCTTACCCTCAGAGCTCATTTAATTTGGACAAGCCATGCTTTTGATGCTCAAAAACTACATGTGATTAGGTGCTGTTAGAATAGCAGCACAATTCCAGAACAAATCTTGAGTTTTATCTCTAGTCTGCTGTGAACCATCAATGAAAGAGAATGATGGGGGCTAAAATGACATACAAAATCTAGACAAGGCCATACTGGGAGGGAGTCAGTGGGAGGGGTTTCCTTCATAGGCCTTACCTTCTCTCATAAATAAACTTATCTGTAGAAGCTCCCAGCTAGTATCCTAGACAGATAATTGGAACATAAGCACCATTAATTTCAGAGTAATTACTTTCCCAACTTTAACAGAAATATGATTCAGGGTTATATGCATAAAATTGCATCCTTCATCAAAGATCTTACTTATAGCAAAATGTGAAGAAGTCTTATTCTCAAGCGATCAGAAGGGAAGTAAAGAATTTCAAAGGAGGTTTGGATATAAGAAGGTAGACTGCAACTTCACGATTCTTTGGAGACTGGCAGAGCTAAAGCAATGCTTTTTGTGCTATATAGAGGGTATTGAGGAGGCATTAAAAGGGTTATTAAGAGCAGAAAAAAATATTTTCATAAGAAAGGAATATTAGCCTATTATCACCCATACAGTCACTGAATCAACAATTGTTGCTAACGAAGCAGGAAAGTGTTAACCTTTATTGAGGGCTGATCACTTGTTACTCACTGTTTGAAGTGCAAAGCATGGATTAAACAAAACTTAGGTGCGATTATAATCCCAATATGATGTTGGAGGAGACTCAGGTGCAGAGTTTAAGCAAATGCCAAGGGTCACACAGCCAGTCAGGGACAGAATCAAGACTCCATCTCAGGTATTTTGTTTCTAGAACTGCACCTTTAACCATCATCAGATGGTTTATGGAAAATCAAGATGAATCAGGGTTAGTTCTTGCTTCTTTTTGTACTGGAGACTTCGCAGGAGTGATGTGATAGGCATATAAATAAATGAGATAGAAAATAGTGTAATAGTGTAAAATGTATGATGGAAGGAAGTTGAGGGAGGATTAAGCAGAGCATCTGGATTTGTTTAGGAACTCCCTCCTTGTTTTACAGATGAGGAAATTCAAGTCAAACAATAGTTTATTAACATATCCAATTACTAAGTGACAGATCCCTTTTAGAACCAACTCAGTGTTACCTGGGAGAGCATTGAACCAATCTTTGTACCCTCTTTCTGAAACAGAGGCTATTGTTTTAATAACAGCAGATTTCATTTTTTCTTTTTATCCATGTGCCTCATGCAGAAGCTTCCTACATCAGTGGTACCCAAAAGTAATAATTCAGAAAGTCAGTATTGTGAATATGAGGAAAGAAAATTGTCTCCCCTCCCCATTGCACTCTGTTCACTTGAGAATATGTGTGGATAAGAGTTGATATATATATATATATATTTTTAGTTGAAAAACTGGAAGGATTTATTGCTGTCAGATTGTCATCTCACATCTATGAGGGTGGATTTTATGTTTTTCAAAATATCTTGCTCATGAAAATAACTTATTTTAAATCCAGGCATAGTTCCCCTGATTATCTTGGGAACTATGTCTGCAGATGTTGCATTGAAACAACTGGGGACCCCAAGGTCACATTTTTCAACACACAAATACTCTGTCATTCCCTAATAACATTGTGTCACCTAAAACTGTTCTTAGTGGCATGTTTAGATGGTGAAAAGCAGTATTTCTCAAACTGTCTCTAAAGTTTCCTTGGGCGAAAAATAAGGGTTCCATAATCCAAGATATTTGAGAAATAAAGTCAACAGGTTTCTTTACTCTAAAACCTCTCACTTTAATATGACTTTAATATGCTAATGTGGGTGTTTAATTTACAAGGATTTGCCTAAAATATTTTATCTAAAGTTCCCCCTCTCCCACAACCCCTTCTGATTTTCATTTATTCAGGGACAGTTCCTAGATCTAGAGTTGGCTTAAACACATTAATTTAAACCATATAAAATTGCCAATATAAGATCACTTTTATCCTACAGAAAGGTAAGAGAAACCCAAGTAAGATGGTAGGTACTGAGAGAGAGGATCAGAGGGCAGACAGACTGAAAGTACAATCACAGACAACTAGCCAATCTGATCACATGGACCACAGCCTTGTCTAACTCAGTGAAACTAAGCCATGCTGTGTAGGGCCACCCAAGATGGCTGCGTTATGGTGGAGAGGTCTGACAGAATGTGGTCCATTGCAAAAGGGAATGGCAAACACTTCAGTATTCTTGCCTTGAGAACCCCATGAACAGTATGAACAGGCAAAAAGATAGGACACTGAAAGATGAACTCCCCAGGTCGGTAGGTGCCCAGTATGCTACTGGAAATCAGTGGAGAAATAACTCCAGAAAGAATGAAGGGGTGGAGCCAAAGCAAAAACAACACCCAGTTGCGAATGGGACTGGTGATGGAAGCAGGGTTTGATGCTGTGAAGAGCAATATTGCATAGGAACCTGGAATGTTAGGTCCATGAATCAAGGCAAATTGGAAGTGGTCAAACAGGAGATGACAGGAGTGAACATCGACATTCTAGAAATCAGCGAACTAAGATGGACTAGAATGGGTGAATTTAACTCAGATGACCATTATATCTGCTACTATGGGCAAGAATCCTTTAGAAGAAATGTAGTAGCCATCATGGTCAACAAAAGAGTCTGAAATGCAGTACTTGGATGCAATCTCAAAAACAACAGAACGATCTGTTCATTTCCAAGGCAAACCATTCAATATCACGGTAATCCAAGTCTATGCTCCGACCAGTAACACTGAAGAAGCTGAAGTTGAACAGTTCTATGAAGACCTACAAGACCTTTTAGAACTAACGCCCCCCAAAAGATGTCCTTTTCATTATAGGGGACTGGAATGCACAAGTGGAAGTCAAGAAACACCTGGAGTAACAGGCACATTTGGCCTTGGAATGTGGAATGAAGCAGGGCAAAGGCTAATAGAGTTCTGCCAAGAGAACACACTGGTCATAGCAAACACCCTCTTCCACCAACACAAGAGAATACTCTACACATGGATATCACCAGATGGTCCACACTGAAATCAGATTGATTATATTCTTTATAGCTGAAGATGGAGAAGCTCTGTACAGTCAGCAAAAACAAGACCGGGAGCTGACTGTGGCTCAGATCATGAACTCCTTATTGCCAAATACAGACTGAAATTTAAGAACGTGGGGAAAACCACTAGACCATTCAGGTATGACTTAAATCAAATCCCTTATGGCTATACAGTGGAAGTGAGAAATAGATTTAAGGGACTAGATCTGATAGAGTGCCTGATGAACTACGGACAGAGGTTCGTGACACTGTACAGGAGACAGGAATCAAGACCATCCCCAAGAAAAAGAAATGCAAAAAAGCAAAATGGCTGTCTGAGGAGGCCTTACAAATAGTGATGAAAAGAAGGGAAGTGAAAAGCAAAGGAGAAAAGGAAAGATATACCCATTTGAATGCAGAGTTCCAAAGAATAGCAAGAAGAGAAAAGAAAGCCTTCCTCAGTGATCAGTGCAACGAAATAGAGGAAAACAATAGAATGGGAAAGACTAGAGATCTCTTCAAGAAAATTAGAGATACCAAGGGAACATTTCATGCAAAGATGGGCTCAATAAAGAAAAGAAATGGTAGTGACCTAACAGAAACAGAAGATATTAAGAAGAGGTAGCAAGAATACACAGAAGAATTGTACAAAAAAGATCTTCACGACCCAGATAATCATGATGGTGTGATCACTCACCTAGAGCCAGACATCCTGGAATGTGAACTCAAGCGGGCCTTAGGAAGCATCACTCTGAACAAAGCTAGTGGAGGTGATGTAATTCCAGTTGAGCTATTTCAAATCCTGAAAGATGATGCTGTGAAAGTGCTGCACTCAATATGCCAGCAAATTTGGAAAACTCAGCAGTGGCCACAGGACTGGAAAAGGTCAGTTTTCATTCCAATCCCAAAGAAAGGCAATGCCAAAGAATGCTCAAACTACTGCACAATTGCACTCATCTCACATGCTAGTAAAGTAATGCTTTAATTTCTCCAAGCCAAGCTTCGGCAATACATGAACCATGAACTTCCAGATGTTCAAGCTGGTTTTAGAAAAGGCAGAGGAACCAGAGATCAAATTGCCAACATCTGCTGGATCATCGAAAAAGCAAGAGAGTTCCAAAAAAAAAACCCATCTATTTCTGCTTTATTGACTATGCCAAAGCCTTTCAATGTGTGAGTCACAATAAACTGCGGAAAATTCTGAAAGAAATGGGAATACCAGACCACCTAACCTGCCTCTTGAGAAACCTGTGTGCAGATCAGGAAGCAACAGTTCGAACTGGACATGGAACAACAGACTGGTTCCAAATCGGGAAAGGAGTATGTTAAGGCTGTATATTGTCACCCTGCTTATTTAACTTATATGCAGAGTACATCATGAGAAAGGCTGGGCTGGATGAATCACAAGCTGGAATCAAGATTGCTGGGAGAAATATCAATAACTTCAGATATGCAGATGACACCATCTTTATGGCAGAAAGTAAAGAGGAACTAAAGAGCCTCTTGATGAAAGTGAAAGAGGAGAGTGAAAAAGTTGGCTTTAAGCTCAACATTCAGAAAACTAAGATCATGGTATCTGGTCCCATCACTTATGGGAAATAGATGGGGAACCAGTGGCTGACTTTATTTTTCTGGGCTCCAAGATTGCTGCAGATGGTGACTGCAGCCATGAAATTAAAAGACGCTTACTCCTTGGAAGGAAAGTTATGACCAACCTAGACAGCATATTTAAAAGCAGAGATATTACTTTGCCAACAAAGGTCTGTCTAGTCAAGGCTATGATTTTCCTGTGGTCATGTATGGATGTGAGAGTTGGCCTGTGAAGAAAGCTGAGTGCCGAAGAATTGATGCTTTTGAACTGTGGTGTTGGAGAAGACTCTTGAGAGTCCCTTGGACTGCAAGGAGATCCAACCAGTCCATCCTAAAGGAGATCAGTCCTGGGTGTTCATTGGAAGGACTGATGTTAAAGCTGTAACTCCTACACTTTGGACACCTGATGGGAAGAGCTGACTCATTTGAAAAGACCCTGATGCTGGGAAAGATTCAAGGTGAGAGGAGAAGGGGACGACAGAGGATGAGATGGTTGGATGGCATCACCGACTCAATGGACATGGGTTTGGGTGGACTCTGGGAGTTGGTGATGGACAGGGAGGCCTGGCGTGCTGCAGTTCATGAGATCGCAAAGAGTCGGACACGACTGAGCAACTGAACTAACTGAACTAACCACTTTTATGCTACAGAAAGAGCAACATCATTACTGCTTACTTAAATAGTTTTGGGAAGACTGTGTTTAAGCTGAGTTCTGAGAGCTATTTAGAGATTTGTCTTGTATTTTGGTGCCTAATTCACCATCTTTCCTCACCTTTACCCCTAACTGAAACTAGGCCTGTTCTCAACCTATATGATAATTCTGCCTAACAGAGTGTCTCTGTAGGTATTAGCCCACTTAGATGGGCCTCTTGTGAGCAAGTGGGAATTCTTGATTGTTAATATCAGATTAACTTCATTATAGTCTCACACCTCTAATGATCTGTTTTATTGGAAAAATTCCGCCCTCAAGGCTTTAGACAGTTGGGTATAAACTCACTACTCTATTGCTAGGTGCATTTAACTTGCAGAAATCAACATTCTCAGTGAAAGGGCCAATTGTTGTTCAGTCACTGAGTTGTGTCTGACTCTTTGCAACCCCATGGACTGTAGCCCACCAGGCTCCTCTGTCCACGGAATTCTCCAGGCAAGAATACTGGAGTGGATTGCCATTTCCTTCTCTAGGGTATCTTTCCAAATCCAGGGTTTGAACCTGCGTCTCCTGCTTCACAGGCAGATTCTTTACCACTGAACCACCAGGTAAGCCCAAAAGGGCCGATACAGATAATAATTTTTAAATGTACACAAAACACACAAAAAGTGGTTTGAAAATCTAAACTCACATGGTCACAGAAAGAAATAATTTTATGTGGTATTTCCAGGTGAGAGGGAATATAGATTGGATTCTCAGAGGCTGGAAAATGTTTTGATGGTCTCTGGAAAAAAGCACAAAATGCTTGAAATTGGATCTACTTTGGGACATCCAGCCTGTGTGCTCCCAGAGCTGCCTAAGTCCTTGTGCCATCCTTGTCAATGGCACTGGTGGTCTGAGTGGATTTACAGCACAACCTGTCATCCTGGGCTCCTTGTTTCTTCATCACCAACTGTAGACTCCACCCCCAGAGCCATAGTCTATAGCTACTAATACAGCATTGTAAAGTAAAATAAAGTAAATAAATAAATAAAATAAAAATTTTTTGAATTGAATCAGATCTTTCTTTCCCTGTCCACCTTCCTGTGGTTAGGACATTAAGCAATAAATTAGAATAACCCAAATTGGTGGAGAGAAAACAAGTACATTTCATTACTTAGATAAACAGAGAGTGGTGTGTAGGTTGCCTGAATTCCCCAAATTACTTCCCCAATCATTATTTTGCTTAGCATATGTTAGAGAAGGCTTAATTGAACAAACTTCCAACAGCTTGGCTGTAGCAAATATCCTTTTTTGCCCTAGTTTTCAAGTGGAGACCAGACAGACATGTGGTCCTGCTCCTGAGAGTTCTGTGCAAGGAAGTCTTTTACTGCTGTCAGATGCATGTGTTAATTGAGCGATTTTTCCCAACCTTGATTAAAAACCTCACGATGCCCTGAATAGATTTGCCTTAGAAGCTACCTTGACAAGGTTTATAGATCAATTTCACTTGCAGAGCTTGGGCTTTTGTTTGGAAAGGGGTTTTCATTTTTTGCTCATTTAATTTCTTCCTGGTACCCATCTGAACAGCATCCAGAGAACAATGCTACACCTAATTTGCTCCTGCAAATGAGAGCAATTAAAATAACTTGACAAACGTGATGGAGGCTCTCACATGATTTACAAGAGTGCAGTATAATAACTCTGTTTATTCCTTTCTCCTCTGACTTGCCGGTGGCCTTGGAAGTTTAGGTGTTAAGTGCTCGCAGCCCAGTTTTGACTTGCCTGCTCAGTCCTGGGTCCCAACTGAAGACAGGCAGGTTTTGGTATGACCTCTAGGGCTGGAAAGGCTTCCCTGGTGGCTCAGAGGTTAAAGCATCTGCCTGCAATGCGGGAGACCTGGGTTCGATCCCTGGATCGGGAAGATCTCCTGGAGAAGGAAATGGCAGCCCACTCCAGTATTCTTGCCTGGAGAATCCCACGGACGGAGGAGCCTGGTGGGCTACAGTCCACAGGGTCGCAAAGAGTTGGACACGACTGAGCAACTTCACTAGTGCTGCAGGAAATGGGTTGGATGATCCCAAGTAATCTTTACAAAAAAAAATACTTTCAGTCAAACCACAGGGATCTGCTTCTAAGCTGCTCTCCCTGGTTCAAGAGAAAGATGTGTGTGTTCATGCGTACCCTCTGTTTCTTAGTTAAGAAAAAAAAAAAAAAAAAAAGAAGAGGTGGCATGTATAGCAGGAAGAGCAAGACAAGCTGATGAGCTTTGGAGTTTGATGGTCCTGAATTATAATCCAGTTTTGATCACTACATTGGGGATCTTCGATTCTGTTGTTTAATCTATGAACCTGTCTCATTGGACGTGACACTGGCCAGCATGAGATTTTCCTTGTGTGTTTCCTTTCCACCCCCTCCCCCCACTCGACAACTCTGTCTCCACAATGACCTTATTTTAGTGCCCCCAGCTGGCTGAGTTCTTGTACTTCCCAACATTTACCTGCGCTGTGCCTCTTGTTTACAACTCCTCTCTCACCTCCCATCCTATCTCTATCTGCCTAACTCACCCACTCATCCTTCAAATCTCAGCTTGAATGCCACTTACTTCCACTGGTCTTTTTTTTTCGACACTCTCCCCACAGACTAAATTAAGTTGCCTCTCATTGCCTATTTTTTTAATAGTCTTCTCAATTAATTGTCAAAGAATTAATTGTAGTTCACAGACATGTTCAGATGGTAATCACCCGACACTCTTGATTATATCTCTCTATCTCTCAGTCATAATTCTCTTTAGAATGCTTACTAATTTCTTATTAACTTTTGTCCAACTTATTATTGTCTACTCTTCCTCAGACTATAAGCTTCAGAAACCTAGGGACTTTGACTGTTTTATTTACAGCTGCATCCTCGGCGCTCAGCACCATGGCCCTGGAATGAAGCTGGAATTTAAGAAAACAAAACAAAACATGTAGAATAAATGGGTGTTTGAATCAGTGGTGGGTGGATATGCCCTTTGCTAGTAGTTGTGAAGATCAGAGAAGGTGGGTATCAAGCACCTAATGGAGTGAGAGACAGTCTTGGCAGTGGAACAAAAGATGGTTGCTGTTACTGACGTTTATGAAGAGGCATAGCACAAAGAAGACAGGAAAGATTTAGTCCAAAGAAATCTGAGTGTATTTCTGGACTGTGAGCACATCCAGTGTAATATCCTATGCCATCTCCCTAAAGGGGTCTGCAAAATCCCTACAATGACCCTCCATGCACACCACCTTCCTCCCATAGCTGCAGTCCCTCTCCGGCAGATGGGACCATGCAGAGTTCATTGAGCAGCCATGGAGTTTCACTCTTCTAGCTTTTGCACACTGCCTGAAGTTTTATCCTTCTGCCTGAAATAGCTTTATCCTTCTGCCGAGTTAACCCCCACCCCAACACACAATTAGGGATTCCTGATTTTACAGATGAGTTTCACAGAATCCCCACTTTTAGTCAGGGCCAAATGAAACATGTCTATGTTAAATTCTTGATAAATTGTCACAGCTATTACCATAACACCAGGTTATTGATCTTTTTCTCCTTAGTTTTCAGAGACACCCTCTATTGAGTTTGTCAAAGATCCCTTTACTAAGATGGAAGACTTGAGTTTATAGTCTTAAAGCTAAGATACTGAACCAAAAATTACCTCTCTTTCCCTTCTTATGCTCTGAATTGAGAAAATAGAGAAATAACAAGTGCAGGATACAATGAGATACTATGCATACACTGGATACGATGTAACAGGGCTTCCATGTTTGAGTTGGGTCAAGTGAGGGAAAAGTCATTAAACAGAACTTTAGTTTTAATAATAAAACCAGTCTTTTCTCAGTTAGCCATTATGTTTTTTCCCCAGTAGAAGTAGATGGATAGTCTTACTACATTAATACTATATTACTTGGCAGCATGATATCAGAAGATCCTTTTTGGAGGAGGAAACTGAGGTTCACAAAATCATCTTCATTATAAAAACATCAACACTGCTTGACTTGGCGGTGCAGGGACGCTGTGCTTCAGCTCCGGCAAGCAGGTTAGTAACTCAAGTCCCTACGAAGTTAAGCTGGTGATATATGTAGGAAAAAATGATCAGCTTAAAGAGAAAAGTTTATTTTCCAATGAAAAAGAGTGTCTGTTCAATGATAAATGGCAATGGTCAACTGACTTCAGAGTCTGAGGAAAACAGGGAATGGTAGAGATTGTGACCAGTCAGAAACTAATCTGAAAGAGGTATCTGCTGTTAGACCCTACCCAGTTGTTCCAAGAGGATGAGCCTCATTGTTGCCAGGTCTTCATGTGCTTCAGTACTACCTAAAAACCTAGCTTTTGGGGTGAGGTTTCCCAGTTTTATTTATTTTTGTCAATTAATGACAGTTATTTAAATTGCTTTTATTTGCAAATATTGGGAGTGCTCTGAAGGCTTCCGTACCATGAAATCTTCTTCATTCCCTGTGTCATTTACGTATGATCAGGTCCTGAGTCTGGAACCACCACTCGTGCACAGAACACTCGTTACAAAACTTGGCTTCTTGTTAGAGGGGCCAATTGTGGCACCATGAGAGCTGATGGAGTCCATTGCTGTCTTGGGCCCAGGCTGTATAGACCACTGCTCAGGAGTGGTCTAGCTCACTTCGCCTCACATACCCCTTGGCACCACTCCTGGTGATCCAGAAGGCTGGACCTAGTTAGTCATTGACGTCACCGTCTCAGTAGGCAATCTCATAGTGCTAACTTGAGGCTAGCTTTCCTGAAATGTGGTGCCTACTTACTGAACAATTTGACCCCTCCAGTTACTTAAGAATCTTCTTCAACACTGGTGTTCTAAAAGGCCATATTAACAGGTCTGTTTTAATTCTTTGTTCTGTGTGTTGTATGGGCCCTATCAGTGCAGGATCTCATGTTTTTGGCTTTAGACAAGATTCTTCCATTCCTTGTAACATTTTTCCTTCTAGATTTTGTCTTTTAAGACCTCTTATCGGTTGAATGTTGCACTTCTTGAATGGATTTTCTCACTATCTTGTTTTTTATCTCAGTTTCCCTTCTGTATGCCCATCTGTTTTATTTTCCAAGAGATATTACCGTCTATATGGTAAAACGAGCTTCCCAGGGCTTCCCTGGTGGCTCAGGGGAAAAGGATCTGCCTGCAGACCAGGAGCTACAGGAGACACAGGTTCGATCCCTGGGTCAGGAAGATCCTCTAGAGAAGGGCATGGCAACCCACTCCAGTATTCTTGCCTGGAGAATCCTATGGACAGAGGAGCCTGGTGGGCTACACTCCATGGGGTCGCCAAGAGTCGGACACAACTGGAGCAACTTAGCATATACACATGGGACTTCCCAGGTGGTGCTAGTGGTAAAGAACCAGCCTGTGAAAGCAGGAGATGTAAGAGACGTGGGTTCGATCTGTGGGTCAAGAAAAGACCCTGGAAGAGGGCAGAGCAACCCACTCCAGTGTTCTTACTTGGAAAATCCCATGGACAAAGAAGCCTGGTGGGCTGCAGTCCAGTGGGCTTGCAAAGAGTCGAACACGACTGAAGTGTCTTAGTGTGCACATATGGTAAATGGAGTTTTAAAATGTTGACTATTGCATTTTTAACTTTGAGGCTTTTCTTATTCTTTCATTATTCCTTTCTAAAATAGCATGGCAGTCTTATTTTATGAATGCAGTGCCTTTTCTTCCCTCTAACATGGTATTAGTTACCTTTAACAAGTCTTCTTTCCCTCCATTTATCACCTTTCTGTATTAGGAGTTTTTCCTGCTTTGTCAGTAACTATCTGCCTGTTACAGGCTTTCTTTAAGTGTCCAGTGGTCTTTTGTTGTCTACACATATTAAAAGTTAGACAGCTGACTCTCATATGTGCAGGGGAGCAGGGAGGTCAGTTCTGTTGCTCAGTTGTGTCTCACTCTTTGCGACCCCATGGACTGCAGCACACCAGGCTTCCCTGTCCATCATCAACTCCCAGAGCTTGCTCAAGCTCATGTCCATTGAGTCAGTGATGCCATCCAACCATCTCATCCTCTGTCGTCCCCTTCTTCTCCTGCCTTCAATCTTTTCCAGCATCAGGGTCTTTTCTAATGAGTCAGTTCTTTGCATCAGGTGACCAAAGTATTGGAGCTTCAGCTTTAGCATCTGTCCTTCGAAAGATATTCAGGATTGATTTCCTTTAGGATTCATTGGTTTGATTTCTTTGAGGTCCAGGGGACTCTCAGGTGTCTCCTCCAACACCACAGTGCAAAAGTATCCATTCTTAAGTGCTCAGCTTTCTTTATGGTTCAACTCTCACATCCATACATGACTACTGGAAAAACCAGAGCTTGGACTAGTCGGACATTTGTTGGCAGAGCAATGTCTCTGCTTTTTAATATGCTGTCTAGGTTGGTCATAGCTTTTCTTCTAAGGAGTGAGTGTCTTTTAATTTCATGGCTGCAGTCACCATCTGCAGTGACTTTGGAGCCCAAGGAAATAAGGTCTGTCACTGTTTGCAATTTTTCCCCATCTATGTGCCATGAAGTGATGGGACCAGATGCCATGATCTTAGTTTTCTGAATGTTGAGGGTTTTTAAAAAATATAAATTCATTTATTTTAATTGGAGGTCAATTACCTTACAATATTGTATTGGTTTTGCCATACATCAACATGTATCCGCCACAGGTATACACGTGTTTCTCATCATGAACCCCTGTCCCACCTCCCTCACCATACTATCCCTCTGGGTCGTCTCAGTGCACCAGCCCCAAGCATCCGTTTTAAGCCAGCTTTTTCACTCTCTTCTCATTTTAGTCAAGAGGTTCTTTAGTTCTTCTTCGTCTTGTGACATAAGGGTGGTGTCATCTGCATATCTGAGGCTATTGATATTTCTCCAGGCAATCTTGATTCCAGCTTGTGCTTCATCCAGCCTGGCATTTTATATGATGTACTCTCTGTATAAGTTAAATAAGCAGGGTGACAATATACAGCCTTGATGTACTCCTTTCCCAATTTGGAACCAGTCTGTTGTTGCATGTCGGGTTCTTTAACTGCCTACAGATTTCTCAGCAGGCAGCTAAGGTGGCCTGGTATTTATATCCCTTTAAGAATTTTACACAGTTTGTTGTGATCCACACAGTCAGAGGCTTTGGCATAATCAGTAAAGCAAAAGTAGATGTTTTTATGGAACTCTCTTGCATTTTCAATGATCCAACAGATGTTGGCAATTTGATCCCTTATTCCTCTACCTTTTCTAAATCCAGCTTGAACATCTGGAAGTTCATGGTTCATGTATTGCTGAAGCCTTGCTTGGAGAATTTTGAGAATTACTTTGCTATCATGCGAGATGAGTGCAATTGTGTGGTAGTTTGAACATTCTTTGGTATTGCCTTTCTTTGGAACTGGAATGACAACTGACCTTTTCCAGTCCTGTGACCCCTGCTGAGTTTTCCAAATTTGCTGATGTATTGAGTGCAGCACTTTCACAGCATCATCTTTTGGGATTTTTAAGAGCAGGGTAAGGTCCTGGTTGAATGGTGGTCTTTAGAATGGTTCAGTAGAGTGTTGACTTGCTTCATTAGGGAGCCTCCAAATTCAGTTGGTATTCTCTCTGTCACACAGATGATCCGCAGAGAATTGCCCATTACTTTCTTACTTTGCTTTTTTGCTTTCTTCCAGTGGTTACTGGGGATGGAACACATGGTTCTGACTGGTAGTGTTCTTGGAGCTGAGTTGCACAGTGCTGAGAGAGGTATCATTCAGTGTGATTTTCCTGAAAATACTTGCTTTCTACTCCTGGCTTCTTCCCCAGTCTTCATGGAGTATTCATCTCAGGGTTCAACGTACTTCTCTTTTGATTTCTTAAAAAGATTTCTAGATTTAGTCAAAGAAAACAAAAATCTAAAGCTTTTAGATTCACTCAAAGAAAAACAAAACTGAGATTGCCTATTAAAATTGGAATTTCAGATAAATGAGGAAAAAAATTTTAATATAGGTGTGTCCCATGCAATCAGCTGGTATCTGAAATTTGAATTTCACTGGGCCTTTGTGTTTTATCTGGTGGCCCTGCCCACATCATTGGAAGAGCACAGCAGTAGCCTGGCTGCATCACTGTGTGAGGTACCAGGGATCTGGGGGAGCCCATGGCTCTTTCACCAACTTTCTGCCTTGTTCTTTCCCCCAGCCTCATGGTATTTGCTGTTCCCAAGCCCTCAATCCCTCATGCAGTTCTGCAAGGCACATCTTTTTCCTCTCATTGACTTGGCCATCTGGTCTGCGTACTTTCGGCCTTTGGATTCCTCTGTGCTCCCACTGTGTTTCCTTTCATCTAATAGGCAATTGACTATAGGCTGCACCATCCCTTTGTTGACCTAATGGAAAATCCTCAACATGGGAGTTGTGAGTTTGTGTTATTCAAGTTCTTATTAAGGACTATAGCCTGGGAGACAGATTTGAGGAATTTTTCCAAAGACATAGGGGAGGAGTGTGTGTATGTGTGTGTATATATATGCACACACATTCATTTTTTGGCTAAGAAACACATGCAGTCAAGCATACACCTTGATAAAAGATTACTGCTAATCATAAAGAACAGATATCTCAAGTTAATGATTTTAGTGCTCTCCTATTTATGGAAAGATGCAAGAATCAGTGGTCATTGAAATTCTTCCTGAGATATGCATCTAACTGTTTGGGACCTTTTTTATCTGAAGCACAGAGTGCCTCTTATTATTATTACTATTTTTTTCATCCTGATTTCTCAGAATGCACTGTCAGTGCACAACTAAGGGGGTTGTGACTTCACCCTTGTACAGCTAGATGATGAGTGACACTCTCTGTTCTTTTTTATTCACGCACTGTCTAATGAGTAATGACGAAGGGGAAAAATTGCTGTCAACTAAATTTGTAAGATGCCACCAGTTGTAAGAGTCATCTTGATCTTAGAAATGTTCAAGTGTGAAAAAACAGGCACCTTTTAAAACTGATGAAACCTAGTCATTCTTCCGTTGTTTCTGAGTCTTCCCCAGAGTAGTTGCATCTCCTATTTACTGTGATCTCGCCTTCCATCCTAGTCCATGGAAGAATTTCATGGGTTTATTCTTGCCTATTCCTCTAGTATTCTTTGAGTCTGTGGAACTGTCAGATGAACCTGTTGTTTGGCAGGAAGAGGCACACTCTCTGGCTGTGTGTTTTCCTTCTGTTCCCACCAGATATTGGGCAGTCTGGTGGGAATGGACAGTCAACCAAGAGCCGCTTGGCTCAGGAAAGTTCCAGCCTTACCTGTTGCCCAGCCCCCTGCCATCGCTACTGCAGCCCAGAGAATACTTTATTCCCACCCCTCTCTGCTGTGATGCTGTAACTTTTGAGGCATGAGCAGCTCATTTCAAAAGGCAGGAGGTGGGGCAATAAGCCTCCATGCCAGGTGAATCAGCAGGAATAACAGGAGCCATTTTTCTTGCTCTATTCTTTCTGCTCATCCTTCAGAAACGTTGCTGCTCTCCCTTCTACCCTTCCTCCCTTCCTCCAGTTATTTCTGCCGCTGATTCTTTTCATTCTGTTCCAGTGTTCCTTTTCCTTATTTTCTTTCCCAGCCTTGGACCTTTGTTTTCTTTCTTTCATTCATTCAACAATATGCTGGTTTCTATGTGGGGCACAGCAGTGACTCAGACATGCAATAGTCACCACGTTCATGGAGCTTATACTCAGTGGAGTGGGGTGGTGGACAGAGAATAAAAGAGTAAAGTATGTGATGTGTTACAATGTGAACAGTCCTGTGGGTAGAAAGAGCATGCAAGAAAAGTGGCTGGGTAGAAGGGCAGGGCATTGCTGTTGTAAACAGCATGCTTTGATAAGTTCTAAGAAAGTCAGGGACCTCTAAGGAAAGCTTGAAGGAGGTGAGATGGTAAGCCAGGCCATTATGTAGGGGGTGGAGGAAGCATTCCAGTCAGAGGGGACAGCAGATACAGCGGTGCTGAGGCAGGGGCATGCCTAAGAAAGTTCAAGAGAGACAGAGAGAGAAGAGAGGCCGTAGTGGCTGGGTAGAATGAACAAGGATTTTGAGACTAGAGGTGGGGGAGGGAGGGCCCACATCAGGTGGGACTTTCTCATCATCATCATGTCTCCTGAGCTTCCGCTTGACATGATGTGAGAAGCCTCACGCCCTCACCTCTGCATTCCTTTCCTCCCAAGTGAAGTGCCTTTGGCAGAGAAGGGATGGGATGTACTCTGTATTTCCTCAGGATCTTATGAAGGCCACTCTGCGTTCTAAAAATCCTCCTCTCTTCTAGTTTCCTTTGAAAAATTCAGTTTGATATCCTTACCACCTCCCATCAAGCTCCTCGTTTTCAAGCTGTGCCCATTCCTGTCATCAGCTGTGCATGACTCCTGTTTGGATATCTCACTGTGTGCCTGACCATTCATTTCAGGACTGAGAATCATATAAAACATGCATGGGTTCTCAGTGTTGAGATTTTAGTTCAGGGATTTAATCTAACAAATTACCCTTTATCTCATGTATGGTGACTGATGTTCACCAGCTTTCCCTTGAACTAAACTATAAAGTAACATATTTCTTTGGGGAGCAATGAGAAGTTTGTATTAGTTACAGCTAGGGTGCTATTGTTAACAGCTAGTCAAATATAATCCTTTAACAAGTGTCAAGTATAACCCCTGTACTTGGAGAAGAAATTTATCAATAAATGGTATAAATGTCCTCTACAGCATTGCCAGTATAGGAAGAAAACTTTCTCGGGTTCTTTCAAGGTTGAAAGAGAGCTCAAAGAATACCTTTTGATCACATTCATTCAAGATGAGAATCATAAAATAGAAGCCTGATTAAACAAAGCACCTAACTATAATTTGTTGTAGAATCTCAGGGCTAGAAGGAAGGCCTGGATCAGGAATCTGGCCCAGCAGCTTATTCTATCCTGGTACCATCTCAGGTGTTTGGTCCATCTTTTCTTGTACACTTTTATGGATGAGGTATGCCTATAATAGCTGCAGCATTTTCAGAAATCTATTAATAATTTCCCCAAAGTAGCTCTTTTCCTTGAGCTGAACCCAAGTACTTATAATGTTCATTTTTCACTTTGGGGACAATATGGAACAAATTTTCTGTCACTTAAAGTTTTTGTCTGTCTTTCTAATTGAAGCCGGATTTCTCATCCACAGTGAACCTTCCCTTTTGACACCAAGTACCTCCTTTCACCCTGGTTCCTTTAATCCCTCTTCCTTGGGCTTGACTTTCAGTTTTTCCACCTTCATGCTCACTGTCTGTTGTCTGCCTTTTAGTCATCTTCTGGCTGACTGGTAGGGAAAAGGAGCTGGTGGAATTTAAATTCATGGTTCGTCCTGGGTGTTAATGCTTCTGGAACATTCCTGGAGAACATTGCTGCAGTCTGACAAGAAAAAACAAATGGGGATTTGGGGAGGTGTTGTGAGATTTTATTTACTTATATTATCCCAAATATCATGAAATCTGGTGCTTAAGGAAGCTCAGAGATAATATACCCCAGCACACTCATTTTGCAGGAGGAGAGGAAGTGTCTTGCCTGAGACCAGACAGACAACAGAGGAGACAGTGGCAAATCTGGGAGTCGAATCCTAACCCATATCCCCTGACTGGCAGCTTAGTGTGCCTTCTATGCGAACGCTCTGCTTTACTTGCCCCTTAGTGCCAGGTTCTAGCTGGGGACAGTGCTTCCCTGGTGCGTCTGACAATAGAGTGACCCTGGCTGATGGGAGATTATGAAGCACACTGCTTCAGGAAGGATGCTCTCATAGCATCAGGGAGGCAGGTGTGACCCCTTAAATCAGCCCTTCTAACTTCAGAGTGAGAGATGTGATGGCTAACTCCCTTCTACACCCCCTGTTTCCTTAAAACAGAGGCTGGCAAACTATAGCCTTCAGGCCAAAAACAACTCATTTTTATAAATGCAGTTTTATTGGGACATAGCCATTTCTTGAGCTTCCCGAGGGGCACCAGTGGTAAAGAATCTGCCTGCCAGTGCAGGATACACAAGAGACATGGGTTCGATCCCTGGATCAGGAAATTTGCCTGGACTAGGAAATGGCAACCCGCGCCAGTATTCACGTCTGGAAAATTCCATGGACAGTGGAGTCTGGCAGGGTACATTCCACGAGGCTGCAAAGAGTCTGAAATGACTGAGTGAGTGAGCAGCCATACGGACATAAAAGTCTGCTCCTGGTTGTATATCTGGAAAAAAACAAAAACCAAACAGTAGCTGGAGAGCAGCCTCATGTTCGTAGCAGCATCATTTACAACAGCCAAGACACGGAAACAATCTAAGTGTCTATCAACAAATGAACGGATGAAGATGATGTGACATTTTTACACACGCACACGTACCCACACACCGTGGAATACCACTCAGTTGTAAAAGAAAATGAAGTTTTCCTATTTGCAGCAACATGTAGGGACTTGGGGGCCTTATGCTAAGCGAAATAAGTCAGAGAAAGACAAATACTATATGATATCACTTACATGTGGATTCTAAAAAATGAACCAACTAGGGAGTACAACGAAGAAGAAGCAGACTCAGGCGTAGAGAGCAAATTGCCGGTTACAGTGGTGGCGGGGAAGGGCAGTATAGGGGTGGTTAAGTAGGATGTAAAAACTACTGGGCGCAAGGATGTGCTATGCAACATGGAATGCAGCTGAGATTTTGTAATGACTGTGAACAGAAAGTAACCCTTAAAATTATATACAAACAAAAGAAATGTTTAAAAAGAACATAGAAGTCTGCCTCTTTTCGTGTAGTGATTCATACATTTCATAGTCTGTGTGTATCATATTTCATTTTTCATTTAATCACTTTCCGGTATGAGCCATTCTGTATTTTCTTTTTTTTTTTTTTTAGAATTAGAAAGAAAATTTATTGTCTTTATATGAAAAAAGCACTGAACAAGTACAGAGTACATATTCTTTAAAGTACACGTGAAGCACATAAAAATTGAACATGTAATGAGACATCAAGCAAATCTCAAATTTTGAAGGCATCATTCTGTAATTTCTTTGTAAAGTGAGGTTCCAAGGGTATGGATTCTAAAATGGTCTTTTCCTTCCTTCTATATGTGCCAGCATTTTGCATCTAGTAAGAAGGTAGGGTTATTCAGTTTGAGGACTCCAGAAAGAGTGAAGGGATTTCTTAACCAAAATTGAATAAAACTTGTCTATAGCACTAAATCTACATTCTGCAGGTACTGTCTTCTCTATAGACATCTATACACATTGTCATACATGATAAGCTTGTGAGCTAGGGTGGAAATCATTTGTATTAACTGTGTATTAACTTATTTATTAACCCATGTAATTAATTTAAATTACTATTTATACGCTTTAGTGACTAAGTCTGATTTTCCATATGTTGACAGTGGTATGTGTATATATTTTTGTTGTATTTTATCTTGTTTTGAAGTAGGATCTTTGAGAAACTCCTTTCAGGAAAGATCGCATCTTGCTGGGAGTCAAAACTGAAAAAAAAAATCATTCTTCATTGTGCAGGACTGGCATACATCTGTGTTATTATGAGTTATCAGGGACTGAGATACATTGTTCTGAAATACATTGCTGTTTCCTCTCTTTACACCTGGTATTGTGTTGAGTACATAGCCACAGGCAGCTGAAGTTGAGTATATGCATTTATATATAAAATTACAAAATACTTTTCTCTATATTTGCAAGATCTCCTTGTTTTCACAATATACTCAAAATCTGTCTTAATCACCTTTTTCTTTCCCAAGAGAATTCAGGAAGCTTCATGACTTCTACCAGGTGTGACTAGAAAAGGTTTGTTTCAGAATGTCTATACCTGTACTTCTTCACAGTGACAAGTGTGACTTTTTTGAATCTGTGCTGAGATTGATCTATGACTGAAGAGAATGTAGAAAATTTGCAATTAAACCACGTAGAAAGGCCTGAAGCTATTTCCTTTTCTTTGTAAAAATGAAGCTCCAAGGACATGAATTGAAAAAGAAAAAAAACATAATATCTCCCCCAAATTAATTGAGAATAAGGCTGGATTTAGCTCAGCAGTGGTTGCCTAGCAACCACACTACATGTTGGAAAGAGGATGTGGGTGCTTTAGCCCCTGGGTACTACTTAAGGCACTCAGTTTCCCTGAAGGATGTGGAAAAAGAAAAAAAAAAATAACATAACTCTGTGCTCTTTTGGAAGTTTATATTTAAAGCTGCCTGTGATCTAATACCATATGCTTGGATGGACTTTAACTTTTTATTTCAGATTCAACATTGAAATTCAGCTCAATTATCCCCTCTTCCATGAAGCTTTCCCTAACCCTTCCCAGTGGCCCTCAGAATCCAGGTCTTGTCTTCTTCTGTGCTCCCCTCATCTCCTGTATTCATCATCTTCACAGCTGTCACCGTGTCCCAGGATCATTAACTTGTTCACTTGTCTGTCTGTATGCCTCTCTGTCCTATGCGATTGTAATTAGGGACTGTCTCTTGGTTTTCCTGTGTATCCAGTTCATGACCCCATGTCCTGTTCTTTGTAGATGTTCTGGTTTTGTTGAGTAGATGAACAGATGAAGAAATGAATAAATTCAAACGTCAGGCTTCCGTGAAGATACTCCCTATTTTAGCAGATGGATCAAGGACTCTGTAACATGTCCATAATGTGAGGGGAGCATTTTGTGGCCTGTTTGAAGCCATGTTCTAAGGAGTTTGTTGGAGTTAAGTTGCCTCCCCTCTATTTCCTTTGTTCTGCCCTAGAGGTTGCCCCAGCCATTGTGGCTGGTTGTTAAAATGAGTTCAGACCATCTGCTGATGGGCCCTGACTTCCAGTCTCAAGGTGGGTGAGTCTGCCGGCTACTCCCTGCTTGCTGAACTTTGCCTGTGGCTTTCTGCTCTTTCTTATTACTCAAGAGATGCTTCTCCCTCCTTTCATTTTGCTGTGAAGTCATCTTCATCTCAGATTGACATAGGAAAATTTCCTTGAGAAGACTGTTGATTCCCTGTGGTTGTTAACACGTGTATTTATGACTGTAATAACCCAGAATTCCCCCAGATAATCCTTAAAAAGGACATTATACATCAGGCTGTTTCCTGAGTAGGGAGCTATAAAGGAAACTCATTTCTCATATCTGGGTCTTCACATCTGAAGTATTGGTGAAAGTGAAGTGAAAATTGCTTAGTCGTGTCTGACTCTTTGAGACCCCATGGACGATACAGTCCATAGAATTCTCCAGGCCAGAATACTGGAGCGGGTAGCCATTCCCTTCTCTTGGAGATCTTCCCAACCCAGGTCTCGCACATTGCAGGCAGATTCTTTACTGTCTGAGCCACCAGGGAAGCTCTAAGAGATTTTAAGACAGGACTATTTACAGAGGGTGGGCCAGGGCAGAGCGAAACTAAGAGAGATTAGGTACCGCTCGGGGATAGATGTAAGCTAGGTCTGAAGGGCAAACAGGGAAGAATCAGTACCAGATCCTCTTAGGGCACAGAGTGTGGTAGAGAACAGTGGAGAGAGGATTTGGAAAGACACGTGGAAGGGACTCCACACAACCATCCAGACAGATTGCACACATCCTGGGCCCTGTTGGTGTGAGGCCATGCTTCACTCCAAAATAATTTGGGGAAAATGTTTTGACATTTTCTTTTGAATCTTCAACTGCTTCTGTAGATACTTTTTATCTTGTTTCTCATTGACATTAGCCCATTACTAGTTTGCTCATTTAAGGGCTGTAACACCCTATAAACACTTCTGCTGCTGCAAAGTCACTTCAGTCGTGTCCGACTCTGTGCGACCCCATAGACGGCAGCCCACCAGGTTCCCCCATCCCTGGGATTCTCCAGGCAAGAACACTGAAATGGGTTGCCATTTCCTTCTCCAATACATGAAAGTAAAAAGTCAGAGTGAAGTCACTCAGTCATGTCTGACCCTCAGCGACCCCATGGACTGCAGCCTACCAGGCTCCTCCGTCCATGGGATTTTCAAAGACTAATAAACACAAAATTTCCTTGACTTACTATTGTCTTTGGGATAAAGTCCACCTTAACGGCATTTGAGGCTCTTTAAACTCTGACTTGTTAGTGTCTGCGTAGCTCTTATTCATCTTTAAATTCTTTTTTTTTTTTTAACTTATTGATTCATTTTATTTTTATTTTTATTTTTTTATTTTTTTTTAGTTTTTATTTTTTTAATTTTAAAATCTTTAATTCTTACATGCATTCCCAAACATGAACCCCCTCCCACCTCCCTCCCCATAACATCGTTCTGGGTCATCCCCATGCACCAGCCCCAAGCATGCTGCATCCTGCGTCAGACATAGACTGGCGATTCAATTCACATGATATTATACATGTTAGAATGTCATTCTCCCAAATCATCCCACCCTCTGAGTCCAAAAGTCCGTTATACACATCTGTGTCTCTTTCCTGTCTTGCATACAGGGTCGTATGTGTTAGTATACTGTATTGGTGTTTTTCTGGCTTACTTCACTCTGTATAATAGGCTCCAGTTTCATCCATCTCATCAGAACTGATTCAAATGAATTCTTTTAACGGCTGAGTAATACTCCATTGTGTATATGTACCACAGCTTTCTTATCCATTCATCTGCTGATGGACATCTAGGTTGTTTCCATGTCCTGGCTATTATTAAAGAATTGACTGGATTCCAGTGAGAGCAATCTGTGATCCACTGGTTTAGGTAATGGATGGAGTTTCCTGGACAGACTACTGCTCAGGAAGGGCATGTCTCTGAGCAGTTTCTAGAATCTCAATACTCCAAGGTGAGCAGGTGCCTCTCTAGAACACCAACATTGATGTGACTTACCTCCCAGTCCTAGGTTTCACTTCAAGTTCTCTGGAGAGGCAATCTGACTGGCCCAGCTCAGGTTAGTGGTGTATTGATGGTCCAATAAGATTTGGTCAGTAGAGATACAAAGTAGCCAGTGTTGGCCCTGGGAACTTCCTGATGGGTAGCCAGGGTAGGAGAGACAGTCCTTAGAAGAAAGGATGGAATATGAGGTGGACAGATGCCTTTAAAAGTTATCTAATATAAACACCAGATGCCATGATCTTAGTTTTCTGAATGTTGAGCTTTAAGCCAACTTTTCACTCTCCTCTTTCACTTTCATCAAGAGGCTTTTTAGTTCCTCTTCACTTTCTGCCATAAGGCTGGTGTCATCTGCATATCTGAGGTTATTGATATTTCTCCTGGCAATCTTGATTCCAGCTTGTGCTTCTTCCAGCCCAGCATTTCTCATGATGTACTCTGCATAGAAGTTAAATCAGCAGGGTGACAATATATAGCCATCACTTCATGGGAAATAGATGGGGAAACAGTGGAAACAGTGTTAGACTTTATTTTTGGGGGCTCCAAAATCATTGCAGATGGTGATTGCAGCCATGAAATTAAAAGACACTTACTCCTTGGAAGGAAAGTTATGACCAACCTAGATAGCATATTCAAAAGCAGAGACATTACTTTGCCGACAAAGGTCCATCTAGTCAAGGCTATGGTTTTTCCAGTAGTCATGTATGGATGTGAGAGTTGGACTGTGAAGAAAGCTGAGCACCAAAGAATGGATGCTTTTGAACTGTGGTGTTGGAGAAGACTCTTGAGAGTCCCTTGGACTGCAAGGAGATCTAACCAGTCCATTTTAAAGGAGATCAGTCCTGGGTGTTCTTTGGAAGGAATGATTCTAAAGCTGAAACTCCAATACTTTTGCCATCTCATGCGAAGAGTTGACTCATTGGAAAAGACTCTGATGCTGGCAGGGATTGGTGGCAAGAGGAGAAGGGCCGACAGAGGATGAGATGGCTGGATGGCATCACCAACTTGATGGACGTGAGTTTGAGTGAACTCCGAGAGTTGGTGACGGACAGAGAGGCCTGCTGCTAAGTCGCTTCAGTCGTGTCTGACTCTTTGTGACCCCATAGATGGCAGCCCACCAGGCTCCCCCGTCCCTGGGATTCTCCAGGCAAGAACACTGGGATGGCTTGCCATTTCCTTCTCCAGTGCATGAAAGTGAAAAGTGAAAGTGAAGTCGCTCAGTTGTGTCTGACTCTCTGTGACCCCAGGGACTGCAGCGTACCAGGCTCCTCCACCCATGGGATTTTCCAGGCAAGAGTATTGGAGTTGGGTGCCATTGCCTTCTCCAACAGGGAAGCCTGGCATGCTGCAATTCATGGGGTCGCAAAGAGTCGGACACAACTGAGTGAACTGACCTGAATTGAATGTAAACACCAGCTTAATTGTGAATTTTCTATTTAAAAATTTTAAAATGTTTTATTGAGGCATAATTCATGTAAAATATATTTGTTTCAGGTATACGATGTTATAATTTGATGTTTGTATATACTGTCAAATGATCACCAAAAAAAATGTCTAGTTAACATCGTCACCATACATAGTTATACATTTTGTGTGTGTGTGATAAGAATTTTTACGATTTATCCTCTTAGCAGCTTATAAATATGTAACCCAGTATTAGTAATTGTAGTCATCATACTATACATTGTATTATCAGGATTTATTTATTTTATAGTTTGAAATCTGTACTTTTTGACTGCCTTCATGCATTTATGGCCCACCCCACCTCTGGCAACCAAAAATTGTGATCTTTTTAATTTATTTTATGTATTTATTTATTTCTGACTGATTTTTTATCGAAGTATAGTTAATAAACAATATTAAGTTTCAGGTGTACATCTTAGTGATTAAGTATTTTTTTAATATAAGTTTTATTCCATAAAAGTTATGAGAAGATAATGGCTGTAATTTCCTGTGCTGTACGATATATCTTTGTTACTTATCTGTTTTATACACAGTAGGTTAGTCCCTTACTCCTAACTTGCCGCCCTGTCTCCTTACTGGTATTCAGTAGTTTTTTTTCTTTCTTCTTTATTTAAATATAACTATGTATCTATCTATATATGATTTAATGTATGGTTACATCACATTTCTTTTTTTTTTCAAATTGGAGTATAATTGCTTTGCAACGCTGTGATCTTTTAAAAGTATTCATGCTGTTGTGACTATTACCTCTGACGCTTGTAATCTTCTTAAGTCATATCCTCAAAGGAACATGAAGATCAACAGGCTACTTTTGTTTCTTGTGCTTGATGAATCCACAAAGATAAGACCAACTAGTATAATTATCTCTGAGGAGATAAATCGGAAGTTTGTATTTCAGGAGTTTCAGTCTTTGAGAATCTTCCCCTTTGGGAACAGAATGATGAATATTTGGAGGACTCCAAGGCAGAATAATGAATATTTGCTTTTCCTTTCATTTTTTACAGTTTTCCAGAGCCAGAAGCAGCAGTGGATTCTGCTGTCATTTTGGTATTCCATAGCTATTCTTGTGGGCACCTTGCCTGATTCAGTTACGCTTTATAAATTTTAAAATGCAGTTGAAGTCTCTTTACTACTTTATCTCTGAGTCTGAAAAATATAAAATTGAAAATATAGTGGAAGCCTGTATTAGTTATGATTAAATTCAGCTGGATATGGGAAAAACTCAACAGTGGCCTAACTAAGGATGGAGTCTTTTTTGGCTTTAAAAAAAATTTTTCCCCTACTTTCACATTAAAAAAAAAAAAAAAAAAAAAGCACCAATAGTTGGTGGTCCAGAACTGGTATGGTAGGGCCACATTTGTCAGTGACCCAGGTTGGTTCTCTTTCTGCTCTTCCATCCTTAGTATGACTTCCATCATCAAGGTTGCCTTATGGTCGTTTGAGATAATCATTGTAGCTCCAGCCTTCACATTTATGTTCCAGGCAACATAACAGAAGAAAAGAAAAAGGAAATTCCCCAGTGAGTGAGCTCCTTTTAAAGAATTTAAGGGAGGAACCCCACACTGCAACTTTTGCCTAATATCTCACAGGAAGATGGGAAATAAAGAATTTTACCTAAATTTTGTTGAACATCATTTACAGTTTGAGGAGTGTGTGTATACACCTGTAAGTTCCATAAGCTGATTAGGCTGGAGCTCTACTTGCAGTTGGATTCATAGGGTTGGGCAGAGTAAAATCAGACCAATCTAGGTTTGAATCTTGGTCTGCCTCTTACTCCTTGGATGTCCTTGAGCAAGTCAGGGAGCTTTTATTTTATCATCTGTCCAACAGAGATAATAATAGAGCATACTGTATAAGGATCAAAAGAGGTGACATAAATACATACATTTTTACCCAATTAATAAGTTTTAAAATAAGTACCAGTAATTTTATTTCTTTTAGTGCCCCTTATGGGTTAATTTTGTGTCAGCTTTTACAAATGTCATATCTCACCTTCACAACAAGTTTGCAAAATATTTTACAAATGAACAAATCAGAAACTCAAAGAGGCTAAGTAACTTGACCCAGATTATACAGAACTGAAATAATAAGCCCCTCCCTCTCAAGTAAAAAGAAGCATATTTTTTCTAAGTCTAATGATTCTGCTTTTTCTTCCAAATTAGATCATGCCTTTCAGATCCAGGTTACAACTGGGGTGTACATACAACAGTACATATGGGTTTCTATAATAACAAACCGAGTTCTGCTCACATTTTCCTCTACTGATTGTATTCACTGGCAAGTATCAGGTGCCGGCAGAAATGGTGAATTGGACCTTTAAGCCCTTGGACTTGGTGAATCCTAGGAAAGAAATGGGACTCTGCTATAACAGAAAAATGGAAGGGTTTTATGCCTAAGGCATTTTTTTTCAAAGTCTCCCTGTTTTTGGCTGTCTCCTAGTTAACCTATGTAGCCTTTAACTGAAATGATCTGGTTAGATCATGTTGTTCTCTGTCTCTGGCATCTGCTGTGGCAGTTGTAACAGTGAGTTGAACCAATATGATATGTCCATGGAGGGTATATATTGTATAATGCCCTCATGATTTCCTTTGACGGTAATCAATGGATTGCCAGGATAGAGACAATCAAGAATGCTCTCAGTGCCACAGAAAGTGTGACTGAATTCAGAAGTGAGGATCAGGGCAGAAAAAGCCATTTGTAAGCTGGAGCCTGAAGGATGAATAGAGATTTGCCAAAGAAAGAGAAGCTGGAAGAGTATTCCAGGCAGAAGGACCAGTCTGGGCTCTGTTTGAGCTCTTACTTGTGGACACCTGTTCTCTGATTATTCTTGCCCTTTTTTACCTTTTAATTTTTGCCTTGGCTCTTCCAGAGCTGGCTTTTAGCTGCCCCCTCTGAAAGCCTCATCAAATGTGGATGCCACCACCTTTAACAATATGCCATTGGGATTATGTCCACGTAAAGCCAATGTTAACAAACCCTTCTGCTGGCTAGCTCTAAGACAGAGATGGCAACTAGGCTTCATTTCCTGTGCCAATGCTAATAGTTGGCTGGTAGCAGCCTGGGCAGATCAAAGGATACTTGAGGATTAGTGGAAAGAGTCCCATAGTTAATTAGCGATGCTTTCCTAGGTTCAGGAACAGAATCCTGACATGTAGGTATTTAGCATTCTTGAGTCCAAAATACTCCTTCCTTTCCATTCTGTTTCACTAGAACTAGGAAAAATGTCAGAGATGAAGCAGGGTACCATCCAGAAAGCACAGATGATAACATCTCCTGGCCCTTGTTTATAGCCCTTCCAGCCTCAGCATGCGAAATTTGGCTTTTGGTTATAATAAAAAGCTGGCTCCAGAGTTCCTTGGGCCATCTCAATGTTCCATGTATTTGCAAGCCCCTCAGACACCCAGCTGCTTCTCCTAAAATACCTGCCAGCAATAAAGTGTGTGCTGTAGGGGATGCGCCTTATGAAAATAGCTGGGGAGAGGCAGAAATATTATCTATGACACAGAGTTGAGGATGCTACTGGTCAACATGGACTTGATTCTGTGACCTCATCTTCATAAATGTTTCCTGCTAACTCACAGAGTAACCAGATGTAGATAACAGTCTATTAAAAAATATTAAAAAATTTTTAAAATAATTTTCTTTAATTATTTCTCTGTGTAAAAATTTTTCTCAGTCCTGTTGACTGCCTGCACATTATTCCAACCCCTCTGTCTTGTACTCGACTTTGCACCTGCACAAATAACTATTTCACTTCATTTCTTTGTCTATTCCAACTTTTCCACCTGAAACCCTCTTCAGCTTCACTTTGGCTGTTCAGCTCTTCCTGTTCAAACTCCAGACCTTGCTGGAAAAGAAGGGTCTTTACCAGCATCACCCATATAACACCCTCAGTTTATCAGACTCTCTCATCAGAGCCATCTCTTTGCTCTTTATGTGCTTATATATTATTGTCCATGGGATATTGGTTATAAATAAATCATATGACTTGGTAGACATTAAGCTTTCTGTGGTAGGGATTGGATCTCCATGTTCTTTTTTATTTTTAGCTTTAATTTTGGGGGGAGCCATGCCATATGGCATGTGGAATCCTAGTTCCCCAACCAGGGATCGAGCCTGCAACCCCTACATTGGAAGGGGAAGTTTTAACCACTGGGATACCAGAGAAGTCCTGGATCTCCATCTTCTAACAGGAATTTAAACCAAAGTCTGGTTACCTCAGATGTTTAATTTAACTTAATCATTGAGGGGGGGGAGCGGGGGAAACAACGCATGCTACAATGCTCTTTACATCATATTTTTTTTCACTGTATTCTACGAACATCTGTAGGAGTGAGGAAACTTCTGGCTAATCAAATACAGAGGTTTATACCCATTTCATTTGTTGTCCTTTGAATTCTTCTTCTTAGGTTATAGTCAGGACAAGGAAGAGTAGGACTGAAAAATCAACATTTGAAGTTACTTCAGTGCAGTTTGGTGGGACCAAAGAGATTTTGTTTTTATTTATCACAGCAAGGTTCTAGGCAACATCTTGCCTAGTTATGTTAACTGAATTATTCAGATTGCTCATGAGTTAATATTGTCTTATCTCATGTTTCCAGCTCATTAACTAATAACCAAAATCCCAAGTAATTAAGGCATTTAGAAAATGCCATTAAGTGCCATTAAATTTAGTCTCCCTCCTGGGTCTCTTGAATAGCTGGATAGAAAACACTTAACCCTTGGCTCACATTACCTTTCCAGAGAATGGTTGTCTTCCTTCTGGCTTCTCCCCAAATGCACTGGGCTGGTTTTCTATACTGTGGATTCTCAAGGCTTTGTCCCCCTAGTCACTGTCATGTTGTTTGGGAACATGCTGTCAGTTAAAGGAGAAGGAGAAAAACCGTGGGCTCCCACTTGTCCAAACATGCTTTTTTTTTTTTTTTGGCTTGCTTTGACAGCAACAAACATTAGTATATAGTATATTCCAAGCGCCCCACACACCATAAGCTCCATTAGAGAAGAAAGTTAAATTCCTTTTTAACACCAACATTAAGAAGTGAACCCCCATTGTGCTGGAATGTAGAAAGCTCTGTCTTTAGACGATTTGAGCCCTTAGGTGTCCCCTGCTGTCTGCATCTGTCAGTCTTACTGTTGTCTCAGGCACCCAAGAGGCCCAGGTTTACAGTTGACCAGTTATCCCAATAGAGCTTCTCTTTCCTGATTAGTCCAACAGAAGTCCCCGGATTGAGTGTAAAGGGACCATTGTGGATTTTTAAAAAATATTCCCTGACAAATACTGTGGCCAGTAAGGGTAAAATTTGATAACTGACCTGCCTGGAATCATGAGTGTCTCCCTGTAGCTGGACCTGAGTTCAGCTCTACCCAAATGATAAGAAATGGTGCTGTGGGAGAGCTAATTCTGCAAAGGAAAATCAGTGTTTCTCCCACATTAAGGGTGGAGGAATGCAGAGTTGAAGAATCCTCCACTACCACCGACTGACAGAATTTCCATCAGGAAGAAGAGAAACAAGAGTTAGAGAACCCATCTTTCTAGATGCAAGTCCTTCTGGACCTGGTCAGGTCTTCCTGGATCTCTGCCTGGTATGATAGTTCCATGTCTGACCTGGTGACTGGCCCGGTCACTGCATGCAAATCGGAGGGATCAGCAGGGCTGCCCTGGATGCAGATTGTGACGAGGAAGGAAAGCTTAGTGGTCTCTGGATGTTTGTATACTCCCCCAACTTGCCAAGCTTGTACAGGCCCTGTTCCTGTAGCTGAGAGCATTGTACCTTGTGACCTTATCCCAGGAGTGTCTCCCATGGAGCTGCAAAAGTACCTAACTGTTGTTATAGTGATGGTGCATCATAGTGACAGAGCAGGCACTGTCTGTCTGCTGGTGTGACGAGCAGGGAGATATGATTGGTATATTTCTTTTCTCCCAAAGCAAATGCCCAAACTTGAAATGGTTGTTAATATAGTGGCTCTGGTTGAGTAATAGTTATTGTTGACCATGAGTGAAGGAGGCAGGGTGCCCATTTCCAAAGTTTATTTCCTTTTCACACTCAGCCAGTGCTTCATTTGAAAATATTCCCAGTAGAAACAAAGCCACCATTCTCTGTCCCTTTTCCTCTTTTTGATTAAGATATTAGTTTCTCAAGATAGTGCACCCCTTTGAGTTTACAAAAGCTTTTCACTTGCAAGTGAACCTAGGCCACTGCTCTCCATCTATATGAACACATTATACAAGGGGCATCAGGACACTGGTATTTTTTTTTTTTTAGAAGTTCCCAGCTGTTTCTAGATACCACTGATCTAGACAGTCTTCTGACTTGGGATGTCTGAATCTTCTAAGCCCTACCCTGATTACAGACAGAGTTATCTACCATCTTCTCTCTATTTATGTTGTATTTTTGTTATGACTTCCTGAACTATTTTGCAACAGCTGATTTATTCATTCACTTCTCTCTGTAAATTGTGCCCCTTGCAGGCATAGACTCTGTCTTGTCTCATTCATTTCTGTATCTTGAGCACTTAACACAGCATCTGTAACCAGGTGGATGTTTAGTAAACCTTAGTTGAATGAGATGATTCTGTACTCTTCTCTCAGAGGTGCTTGTTCTAGGCATTATTGTTATCACTCCTGTCTCATCAAGTCAGAAACTGAGGCTCTCAGATGTTAAGTGCTATGTGCAGAATCTAACTTGAACCCAGAGCTTCTGGCCCCAAGGCCATTTTCCTCTCCAGAACATCATTCTTAATGGAAGGTAGATATAATTGCTGTTGAGTATGGCTGAATCATACTCAAATCATACTGAAATTATAGGATAAAACGGTCAGAATTTGAAGTTTCATAGGCCTCAGTCTAATAATTTTGTGATTCGACTTTTTGTTAAAAGAAAGAAGTACCCGGTAGTCAAAGCACATGGGCTGAAAATCTCAACGGGCTTCGTTGATCAGAAAACACATGTACCTAGAAGGCTGGTGAGCAGAAAATCAGACCTAATAGCTCCTCACAGTACAGATTTCAATAAAGTATTTTGTTGGATGAGTTCAGTTTAATGGCTGTGTGGACATCAACTTTCGGGGATTTTCTCTGTCAGTGTTTGGGTTCATCAGGTAGAAGTCAGTTCTGTGAACTCATGGAGCCACAGGATTATAGAGTCTCCACTTTCTCAGTCTGATCACTGAATGAGGACTTAAAGAACTAAATTTAAGCTTCTATGTTGCTGTGTGACATTATAAAATTCATCTCTTTGAGCTTCACTTTATCTGCAAAAAGGAGGGAATAACTGCTATCTTAGCAGATTAACGTCAAAATACGAATGTTATCCATTAAAGGCCTTACAAACTGTAAGGTAGTGAACAGTCATCTGATGAGTTTATTGTGACTCTTCCCTCACCTAGAACTGAAAGGCCAGCAGGCCCACTAAACCCAACATTAAAGTATAAATACTTGATTGAACAACCTAGAAGACTTTAATGATAATACATGAGCATCCTTTTTTCTTTTAGTGTGAGGTCCCCTCTGGCATGAATACTTTGTTATAGCCGGTTCATTTCCCATCTTTCCAGCAGATTAACTGCTTGTCTGAACTCCCAAAATAGGAACGATGAGCCTCCAAGGAGATGAAGGGACTCCATAATTAACTCATCTGTTTTTGTCTCTTGTAATGAGAAGTCACCACCATGCCCAGAGTGGTGTTCTTCTCTGAAGGGCTGTAATTCTCACTTTATAGCCAGTGGCAGGTGGACACTCAAGCCAACAGTGTCACTGAAGAATTCACTACCTAAGAGAGGAAGAATGGCATGAGTAGTTAAGCAACCTTAAAAATAAACCACAGGTCCTGTCTCTCTTGGTAGATTTCGGGCGTTCCTGAATGCAACTTTGATAGTATATCTCAATAGGTCTCAAAGTCAGTATGCTGGACCTTCACTGTCCCCAGCATTGAAGAACTTGCTAGCAACACAGATTCTTGAGCTCTACGTAGACTTTCACAAACTTTGAAGTTGGGCCTAACAATCTATGTTGTAACAAACTTTCTAAGTGATGCTGATGCACGTTAACGTTTGAAAAGTATGGTGTATCTTACTGGACAAATCAAATCCATCTCTAAGCAGGATAGGGATCAAATAGCAACATGTAATATCTACAGTTAATTCCTCTTTTCCCAACAGAACTCTGTCGATTATGCTCAGCTATGTTTGTGAGTCTTTCTTGAGTGAATACGTAAACGAGTGGAGAAAACTGAGCGAAAGTGAGACTCTAAAGTAATGTAAATTTAAAAGAACTTGTTGTCATCCTTAGTTGAAAAGAAAGACTCTGGAAAGTATAGTGGGATAAGAAAGTGAGGTGTGATCAGGACAGTCAAATGAACTGGTTCTTCTAGAAAAAGACACACAAAGAAGGGGGTAAAATCTGCATGCCCGTAGTTGTTTAAGCCATCAATTCAGAGTCACTTTAGACTCATTCTCTTCTTGTCAGTGGCCACTTCCAGTCCATCAGCAAATCCTGTCAACTTCACCTCCACAATATATTGTCACCTCATCCACTTCTCCAAGTTTATATTATAGCTGCCAAACTGAAGACATTTTTCTCCTGGGCCACATCCTGCCTCCTAACTGGTCCCCCAGCTTCCACTCTTGTCAATGTACTTTGCACATGTTCAGAAGTAGCTTAAAGCGTAATTCAGATCAGTCACGCCCCCACCTGCTCAGAACTCTCCAAAGGATGTTCTTTGCATTTAGAATAAAAGCCCTTCTTCTAAACATGGCCTATAAGGTTCAGACTCATCTGAACATTAACCACCCAGTCTCATTTTCCATCTGCTTCTCCCATAATCTGTTCCAATAACAGTTTTTTGGGTCACTTCCTCAAGTCTTCCAGCCATGTTCCTTTCTCCAGGCTTCTACGCATGCTATACCTCCGTGTAGGATGCTACTCTTTCAAAGCCAGCTCCTCTTTCTGCTTTAGGTCTCAGCTTCAACGAAGCATCTTCAGAAGGACTTTTATAGGTGTATCTGTCTCAAGTGACCTTTTCCAGATTCCTTCAGTACTCCATCTCCATTCCTCCTTTGGTTCCTGCTTGGTATTAATCACAGTTTGAGACTCTTGATTTTGTTGTTGTTGTTGTTTTTGATTTATCCTCATAAGACTTAACTTCTCAGAGATTGAGACCATGTGTGTCTTACTCAGTTTTATCTCTGCCCCTGCAACAGTGATGGTGATTGATCCATAAATGTTAAATCAGTGAATGGTGGCACATGATTCTTTAGACAGGTAGATGGACATTTATGTATTTAGTGGTAAGCTGTTCAGACAATATTTATTTAGGTGGCAAACACAAATAATTCAAGAAAATATATGCAAATAGCTAAAACCATTAATAAGAAGGAATTCAGAGTGAAGAAAAATATGTGTTGGAGCTCAACTCCCTGCATAATACATCTCTCCTTTTTTTTTTTTCTTTGCGACTGTAAGAGTGGCTCTTAGAGGATATTTAGAAAGTGTTGCTTCATGTCATATAGTTACTCTTCACATTGTGCCACTCTTACAGTAGTTAAAAAAAATGCAAAGAACTGACTCATTGGAAATGACCCTGATTCTGGGAAAGATTGAAGGCAGGAGGAAAAGAGGGTGACAGAGGATGAGATGGTTGGATGGCATCGCTGACTTGATGGATATGAGTTTGAACGTGCTCCGGGACTTGGTGATGGACAAGGAAGCCTGGTGTGCTACAGTTCATGGGGTCACAAAGTTGGACACGACTGAACTGAACTGATTGATTTCAGTTGTCTGCTGAAACTGGCTCATCCTGGTTCATGAGAGCAGACTGTGAACCTCTCTTCCTGACGCCATGACCTCATGTTCATAGTCTGAAATCTGTAATGGTGGAAGAATTTATTCCATGGCAGCTGACAAAAACTAAAACTCATAGTTTTTTTCCCCCAGAGAACTTATTATTAAACACTTTCCAGCATAATACTGATAGACATGTTTCTTAGGTTGTGATTCCCAGAAACAGAACCATCAGTGAGAATTTGTGAGAAAGTGATTTACTGGGGATTATTCCAGAGATGAGGGGACGGTAGGGGAGTAAGAAAATAGGTCCAGTAAGGGAAGACAATCAAACAGGAATGTGAAATCAAGTAAAGCCCCACAGAATGTTCCTTTGGCTGAATCCCAGGGAGAAGCTCTGAAAACAGAGCTGTCTAATCAGGAACTAGGGTTCTGGATTATTTGTACTCCCACCTAACACTCATTGGTTGAGGACTTTCCCTTGAAGAACATGTACATTCTTAGGCACTTCCTGTTTCTGTGGGTAAAACAACAACAATAACAAAACAAGTTCTGAGAGCAGGGCTGTGACAGAGACTCAGGTGCTGGTGTTGGGAGTGAGAACACCCCAAAGTCCATGCATGCGCAGCCTGCTCACAGCCCTGATACAGAGCACCTCCAGATCTCTAGCTTAGATTCCCTCACCCAGGAATATGGAGGTCTGGAGGTTAAGTAGCTGTGGGACTGGGCCTCAGATTGTATACGTCGGACAAGTTCCCAGGTGATGCCATTAACACCATGCGTGAATCACTCTCAGGGGTCAAAGGCAACATTGTGCTTTACATTATTTTGTACCAGAAGGCCTAGTTTTATTTTGGATATTCAAGTTGACTTTCATGGAATCATGCTTTACAAAAGAGTTTGAGAAAGAAGAAATTCCCTAGAAACACTTGATTCCACCATTGAATTTCCTCAAACAGTTTATCAATGAGGTCAGCCATTTTGTTACAGTACTTTGGGTTGGCAAGGGAGGTTTCAGATCCCCAGTACTTCTGAGACCATAAAGACCAGGTGAGTACCTAATATCTTTTTGAGCTTGTCATTGGACCAGCAGCCAAATCTATTGTCCAGATACCAAAGGATGGTTCTTTTTCTCTGTATCTTTTGGCTTCAAGTTCACTCATCCATTCAACAAACATCAGTTGATCCCTTGTTATTTGCAAGTCCCTAAGGAATGTTTTGTTAAGGTCAGAGAAGTAAGTCAAGTTAAAAAGAACAGACGTGTCTCTTGCTTTCTGTAACTCTGTCATCTAGTGTGTTGGCTTATAGAAGTAACTGGAAAATGGTTTCAAACTTATCAAACATCTGCAATGTTTAATATGGGTGTTTAATGGTTGACACAGCTTGAATTACCCCCGAGTTACATTTGTCTTGTGCAACCTGCTTGAAGATGTGAAGAAGTGGGTGCCCATGACACTAATTTCTCAAAGAAATAAAATAGAAAATTATTTTAAAGCCTTGCCATTGGATATGGGAAGGCATTGATGCTTTTTCCATGCCAACTATACTCTTTATTTTTATATTCCTCAATGAATGCTAATAAGACATACCAGTGCAGACTGCCTTAGGCAGGAATAAATATTATGCACTTGCAGTAATTAATTTATGGCACAGAGCAGTCAGTAGGGTAAAGAGGGTTTGTGAAATTCTCAGAGTACTTGACAGCTTCTTATTGAAGCAGAAATAAAATGTAGTCAGTAAATGGTAAAACACTGAAGAAAGTGTTTATCACCACAAGGGTTATATTAAGTAGCTGGGGTACTTTCCTTCTTAGCCTAGAGGTTATGCATTCATATTATTACAATGTGAATGCAGTATTTTCTAAACAAAGCAAGTAAACAATGGAGCAAAAGAACAGTTCATTAATGTATTCTTTGAAAATAACTTTTCACTACCAATATGCAAATGAGCTTCTAGATAAATTAACGCTTAAGTGAGTCTGCACAGAGACCCCAACTCAAATATTTTGCTTCAAATACCACTGAAGCAACAGTAGTTCAGAAAATACCATTTCATAGACATGCAGATGGTTTTGCAGGTAGCCATTGTTAGGATACTGATGCTGACTGTTTCCAGAATCCCCTGCCTCTAGGAGTGAGGTTTGGATAGTGGTGGTCTTAACTGTTTTCTTTTAGATTCTCCAGAGCGGAGCCTGTGGCGGAGAGCCTAGTGCAAGTAGTTTGAGGGAACACACATAAGAGAAGGGGAGTGAAGGAAAAAGTGAGGCAAAAATACTATTTTAGGGTATGTGTGGCCTCAGCTGGAACCCACAGGGAGCTCTGCGTTGTGTATCATGATGCAGAGTTAGACTACCTTGAGACAAGCGACCCAGCCTTCTGTACCTCCAGCAAGTGGGGAGAGTAGGAACTCTTTCAAGCGAGGTGGTGCCACTCGGGCAAGGGCAGTTCTTGTTTTGGAGAATTGGAGAAGGAGGCAGCCAAGACCTAAGACCCAGAGCAGCTGCAGGATAGTGCCTGAGCCCCTCTGCTCATGGCACAAACATCACCCACTATCCTCGCACGGGAGGTGAGGGAAGGAGAAAAAATGACAAGTTGCTTTATGGACTAAGTGCTGTAAGTACAGTATAATAGCAAAACTGATGACCTTGCTCTGATCAGGAGATCTTGGCCACAAGACTGCTTTGGTTCCTGGTATTATTATTAAACTTTGCCTTCCTAAGTTAAAAGTTAATCCCATAATGATCCCACACTTCTCTGATCAAGTCTTGGCATAAAATGCTCCAATAGGATTTAAACAAAGTGATTACAACACGGGGGGAAATTGACTAGGGAAGAATGAGCTCACGCATTGGATGACAGAATCGGGCGGGGGCAGGGGTGGGGGGACAGATGGATCTTTGGTCACAAGGTGGCACTACTACTGTGATGAGCGTATCACGTCCTTTCTCTGTGGGAATCTTTGCAAACCCAAGTTGACTCCTCCCATGTTGCTCAGACTTTACCTTAGTGATGGCTGGAGCATGAAAGCCCTGGTCTCAGCAGGGTAACTCACCCTGACGTCAGCCATCAGCCACAGCTGTTCTGAAGAAGAGCCTGGATGATGATGTTCTCTGGTCTAGAACATGAGCACAAGCTTGGGCAAACACGGATGGATGATCCTGTTTTCTTTGCCCACTATCATATAATGTAGGCTTTCCCTACCTTTTTCAAAGTCGCTTGGGGTTACAAGTGTCTCTGATCAGCCTTCAGGTGCTGGTCAGAGGGGCGTGGGTCAGCGCCCTCTCCCGTGTTCCTCTAGTTAGTTTAGGGCACCTAGACCACTAGACAGCATGCCTTACATAGACTGACCCTTGACTTCTTCCTGCTCTTTGTTCTCTGTTGCTCCTTTCGCTCTGTTTCCTTACATTTCCTAATTTTCTCTGTGCTTTGTTACTTTATCTTCCACCTTCATCTTTTGCCATCACTCTGCCTTCTTTCTTCTTCCTCTTATTCATTCCCGATTTTCACTTTTTTCTCCTCCCCATTTCATAGGTTGCACTCACCCTGCCATTTGCCCTCTCCCCTCTTGCCTGCTGTCCCTTCTTTCACCTCTCTCCTCCTCACCCTTCCTTCTGCCCATCCTTTTCATCTCGCATTTCACATCTGCCCTCTCTCTTCTGTCTTCTTTCCTCTCTCTGGTTTTCACAGCCCATCTTTGAGTTCCCAGGTAGTCAGGATGCCTGCCAGTCAGATGGACTCCTCAGGCTTCAGTCTGACCCAGAGGCTCAGCACAGGGACAAGGCTTGTTGTATTTAGTAATTCAGTGAAAGCGATACAAGCACATGAGCAAAATGTTTAATACAGCAGCAGAAGGCACTGGAGATGTGAGAGGCAAGCAATTTAGAAGGGCTCTGGACCTCCTTCCAGACTGCTTAACACAGGGTCAGCAATGTTGGCCCCCAGCCTGCCAGGGTCTCTGTGTCTTGGATGAGCAGCTGTACAAGACTGAAGGATTATTTTCAGATCCTCCATTTCTTGGTTCATGGCATTCTGTGAAGAACGCACATCATGCTGATGTAAGTTCACCAACCCCATCAGCCAGCTTTGAGAAAGATCTGTCTCCACTGCTTCAGTCTCCTCACACATACCATCTGTCTCTCATGCTCCTTTGGCAGGCGGAGGGTTTGATGCATTATGCACCTCGGAATATTCAAAAGATTATATAACCACCAGGCTATCAAAACCAGGAGACCAGAGATAATGGGAACATCTTTTTCAAGGACTTTTTCCTCGGTTCTGACGTTAAGGAGGACAAAGGTGTTTGCTGAAGAATTTTAGACAATCATAAAAATACACAATCACAGGCATAAGCGTACGTTGAAACCTCATACCATTGTAATGACTGACTGTGTCAGTTTGGTTGAGAGGAAGTGGAAATATCTTCCACTTGGTTGAGAAGTGTGGGAGTAAGAAATATCTTCTGACAAAGGCTCCCACAATGATTAACCAATTTTGTGATTCATCAAAGATCTGTAAATTGTTGAGGGTATTGCCAGAGAGATGTGGTTTGTGTGTGAAGAGATGAAAGCAGAGGATACTTTATCTTTTACGGTTGGTTTAGTGATACCATAGGGTGATATGTTAGCCTCAAAAGTGAGTTGATAGAGGGAAGTGATGCAAGCCATATTTTCACATTGTTGATTTACCCACCCAATTAGATGAGTAGTGGTTTTTACGTCAGAATGCTGGTTAGTTACCCTAGGAAACCATCATCCCACGGCACACCTTTCTCATTAGATCAGTGCATTTATTAAGCTAATTAGTACACTAATTATAAGCTAATCAGTGCACTAATTAACATAGAGAAGCTCTTCTCACTAGTAAGCATGAAAGAGCTAACTAACTCTAGGAAACATATGCAAACTTAGTGGTTTGTGGTATAAAGACTAGAAGTTCAGAGGAGCAGAGCATCAGGATAATGGGGAAGGTTGCTTGCTGAAGTCAAGGAGAGATGCTTATCAAGATTTGGACACCTCCATATACTACTCTAAAAAGCCAGTATAATTACCTTATATTGTTGCAAAGTCTTTGTTTATTTGATAAGCTCTGTCCCTCGGGTCTAAGGGTTATCATAGCCAAATCAAATCTTTGGATTTCTCAGAGTGTTCAAACACAGACAGTGTGGGCACTTGGTCTCCTGCAACACAGGTGTGCCTCCAGAAGCCAAAGGAAGTTCGATCTCCATCTCCCTCTGCAGCTGTAAGCTCTCTGTCTCTTCTATTTTCAGCATTTACTTTCAGAAGAAGAAAGGTAGCTGCTTCTTCATTTGCACACAGAGCATCACAGCTACTCCCCAAATGGTCCCTTTAGCTACCAAATCCACATCTTTTTACAAGACCTCTCCTATAGCCAAATGTTCCAGTCTATTCTGACCCAAGTGCCTAATATCTTGAGAGAATTCTTAATTGGCTCCGCATTGTCATCTGACTATCTCTGGCCCAATCAGCTATGACCAAGAGGTGGAGTCACAGGGCACACATATGGCTTATATTCATTCATTTGGTAAAGGGGAGATTAGTTCTCAGAAAACATGGATGTGCCTGGGTGGGTACTTCCGAAGATGGCTGCTCAAGTTTGAGATGAGGAACAGTACCAGAAAGATGATCATGGGTTGGAATTGAACAAGAAAAATGGGCCTATAATCATATCCTAATTTAAAAGTAATATCCTTAGGGGCCTGATCTCTCAAAAAGTATGAAGGTTGTACACAGATTTTTTTTAATTTATAGAAATTTACCACAATCTTCAAGATAATTTCTATTTTACAGTAAAACTGCCAATTTAAAATAAATCTATGTGATGGTTTTAAGTGGATGTTAATGTTTATCTTTTTGGTTCACTAAATTAAGTGTGTTTTAAAAATTCATATTGAAACATAAACACAACTGCCAATTATTTGATTCCTACACTTAAAAAGTTCTTTTCTCTCAATATATAAGTTTAATTATCTTTTCATTTACCAGCTCTCCACTTTCTCCTTGAAGGAAATGTGTCCAATTGTCTGCCTTTCAGGTTAACTTCTTGCTGTGCCAATAGCTTTTTAAATAACCGAAGTGACCTACATTAAACCCTGAGGTATGAATTTTATAAATAAATTTTATAGCTCTGTCATCACTGCCATTCATTTAAGCACACAAACCCCGTAACTCTTCCTTCTCTAGCCCAAGCCAATCAGTCACCAACTTCTACCAATTTCTCTTTCTTGATGTCTATCAAATCCATCTCTTTCAATATCTCTTTTCTTCAATCCTCTGTGTCCAGTGCTGCTTCAGGAATATTCCCCAAGCACAGGTTTGCTTTTGCCTGTCCCTTCTGCTAATACACTTTTAAGGATTCAATACTGTTTTCAGAACCAGACCTACTGTGATCACCCTTTTCCTTGAGAATATTCCTACTGCTTAGCCCTCACTCCCCTACCTATCCATAAAGAAAGCTGAAAAAAAAAAAAAAAAGAATCAAAAAGAAGAGGCAAAGTCTGGTGTAGAGTTGTGTCTGGTTCAGCTAAAATAATAAAGCTAAATTCTTTTGGCTAAATGAGGAGAAACCTACCTGTATTTATCTGGTTCCAGTTGTTTCATAGTTTTACCTTTTATATCAACATACTGGCCTCTGAAATGACTTCAGAGCCTTCCAGAGGCTTCTGAAAGACTCTGCATATCATTTTGCCTCCTTATGTATCATGTATTACATGGTTCTGTTAGGGTATGAATCAGAGGCGAGAGTGCCGGATTTGATTTAAAAGCTTTTCCATTTCTCCTCTTAAAATTCCTCATTCTATAATAAGTGTTAGTTTGCATTTGCTCATAAAGTTATTTTATGAGGAGGTGTTTTGCAGTTTTTTCTTTATTTTTTACTCTGTAGTTTTAGAAGATAAAATTTGATATCTTTTTTTATTCTTGTATAGTCCTTGTGCACTTTTAAAGTTTTTCTTCAAGAAAGAAAAAGTAAATTTACAGAAATAAATTAATGTGTTCTAGAAAAGAACTAGAGTCAGAAATTGTCCATGGCATCTGGCTTGTGGTGAGATACATGTATCGGCTCTTCAGCTATTAGGCTCCAGTTGGTTTCCTAAACTTTCCCTTTGTGTTGGGGGTATGCATAATCACTGTATAGATAACCCATTTCTGGAAACCTCAGTTCTCCTGCTTTCCTGACCTCCTAGTTTGCAACTCTTATAGAATGCATAGTGTCTCCTGGGGATCTACTCAACAAATATCTATTTTGAGCACCTACTTTGTTCTGGGTACTCTTCTTGGTCCCAAATCTAATGGCAAGATGCCCATGGAAGAGTTGAGATTTTGCAGACTCATAATTGAATACCAAATCCATTTCTCAATATAAAGTTAAATTCTATATATATACGTTAGTATACTGCATTGGTGTTTTTCTTTCTGGCTTACTTCACTCTGTATAATAGGCTCCAGTTTCATCCATCTCATTAGAACTGATTCAAATGTATTCTTTTTTAATGGCTGCGTAATACTCCATTGTGTATATGTACCACAGCTTTCTTATCCAATTAAAATAAATAAAAAAATTTTTTTAAGTTAAATTCTTTACATGTTGTTTAAACATTCTCTGTGCTTCTGTGAAAATGGGGGATAGCAATAAAACACTAGCCGGAAAGAACTTGACATATAACGCCTGATGGTGGTGGTTTAGTCACTCAGTCGTGTCCAACTCTAGTGACTCCATGGACTGTAGCTCACCAGGCTTCTCTGTCCCTGGGACTTTCCAGGAAAGAATACTGGCAGAGGTTGCTATTTCTCTCTCCAATATAACCCATAATCAACATATAACCAGGGGCTTCAGCCTTTATTTATCCTGGAATTTGTCAAGTAGTGCCAGTGCTAGGTGGATGCAAGTTGTGGTCTAGGTTTTCCTATAAAACGAAGCAGGCATTAACTGAGCCCCTGCTCTGGGCTAGAGATACAACTAGAAGCCTGACATAGATCTTTCCTTCAGGATGCTCACAGTTTATTGGATGCGTGGAGGGAAGAGGAATAGAACACCTGTATTAACAAATACATGTGAGGTTCAAGGTAGTCTTGTCCTTGTGCATTTTCATCCCTTTCCATCTTACTCCTTGATGGAGGTGGAGGGTCTCCTAGCATAATAACCCTGGGAAGTTATCATGTGAAAGGTGATCGTTATTTCTAGTAATATGGCTAATATTATTATTATTGTTAAATAAGAACTAACCTTAACTGATGTATCAGGTACTCTTATAAATGCTGTATGTTACCTTTTTAGACTCATAACTTCTTCATGGAATAGGCCTTTCATTATTTTCTTTATAGTTAAGGAGCCTAAGTCACATTAAGTAACTTGCTCAATGAAAGAGAGTTTGTCTTGTAAATGTGAATCTCAGTCATTTCAGCCTTGGATGCCTGAGGCAGAGGTCTTCCTTGTCTCAAACAGAGGATAATGGGATGGTTTGATGGAGCCATAAACTTGTATAAGGGCAAAGGGGTAGATGCTCACAGCAAGTAATGAAGGGAGAAGTGACTTGGGGATGCCCCATCTAAAGTGGGCAGTGTTTGATCAGAAAAGGATCCCCATGGGAACAATGAAGAATATACTTTGATTTGGATGCCAGATATGTTTGAGTTTTGCAGAACTCCGAATTCTTTCTTTCTGGTGTATACCCTCTGGTTATTGCAGAACATGAGTCCTCTATATCATCTCTCATCCTAACACAGAACTTTTGAGGGAAAAGCTTACAAGGAAATGATCAGCTTTACTGGATGAGTGGGTTTTGAGATAGGAAAGTCTTCTTGGTGGAGGTTAAGCTGAGTCTTGGAAGCTAAGTAGGTAATTTGCTAGCTGTCATTGTGTGTTCTTGCGTGCATGCTAAGTCGCTTCAGTCCAACTCTTTGTGACCCTGTGGACCACAGGTTGCCAAGCTCCTCTGTCCATCAGATTCTCCAGACAAGAAAACTGAAGTAGGTTGCCGTGCCCTCCTCCAAGGAATCTTCCTGACCCAGGGATTGAATCCACGTCCCTCACATCTCCTGCACTTGCAGCTGGGTTCTTTACCACTAGCACCTCCTGGGAAACCCAGCTGCTCCCACCACCACCCCTCCTAAAAAAATAGTAGGGATGAAACGGGCATTCCTGACAGAGAAGTCAGTATGGGCAATGGCACATAAGTAGCCGACAGTCTTCAGAGGAATCACACGAAGCTTCACTTGGTTAGAGTCGTCCTGCTGGGGTGATGTGTCTGGAGGGGCTGGCATGTACAACCTTGTAAGCCATGTTTTGGAGTAAGATATTGGGAGCTATGGAGAATATCTTAGCTGAGAGGTAACTGGTCAGCTTTGGTTTATGAGGGTCACTCTGGCATGATACAGAGGGTGGCTTGGAGAATGATGCATCATACTTCTGCATTGCCCCCAAATCCTCTCTCCATATAGACATGCAGAGTGTAGCGCCTCTTTTCATTCATCACTTTGAACTCATCTTGAATAGATCAAAGGAGAGGACAGGTAGCTAACACATGCATTTGTGCCTTTAAGCTTCTCAGGAAAATGACAATGGAATGAATATTGCTCGTGCAACAGATGGAAGGTCACTTGTAGTTGATATTTACTTCTGTGAGAAATCTGAAGGATCGAGTGGTTTATCAGTACTTCTGCTGTGTGTGCTGTAAAAATCCTCTGGTTGAATCAAGACGATTATGAAACCAGAATGCACTACTCTATCTCATCATTTATTATTTAATTAAAAAATATCAACTTAGTATTTACTATTAATATGTGTTGAATAGATGGTGTACTATGTGCTGTAGGGTATGCCATGATTATCACAAATACTAATAATACCAGTAATAATGTGGTGTGTGTGTGCTAGGTCATTTCAGCCACTTCTGACTCTATATGACCCTATGGACTGTAGCCTTCCAGGCCAACATTTGTGGCATCATAACTCGTATCAGTCATTTTGCTAAATGCTTTACATGGGTTACCTAATTAAATCCTTCCCCCAAACACTAAAAGTTAAGTGTCACTGTTATTTTATTCTATTGATGAGGAAACAAACCCAGAGAGAATATAGTAAGGGGCCTGGGGTTTGAAATATGTCTGACACCAGAACTTAAGCTTTTGGTTTGATACTCAAAAGAATTTAGATTCTCATTGAGGAGATGAGCCAGTAAAATGGGAAACGATAAAAATGTCATAAGACAGATACAAAATGATTGTAAATGGGTTCAGAACAGATAGGTGACCATATATAGCTTGGGAGGATCAGGGAAGCCTTTGTGGGGATAGAGTACTGTATCTTAGACTGGATTTCTCTAGACGCAAACCTTGAGACAGGGACTGATGACTGGTTGTTTGGAAGATAATCCCAGAAAGCATTGTTGGGGTTGTGGGGAAGTAAGGAGGTAAGGACGGTAATGATGAAAATTTTCTAGAACTGGTCACCAGTGTGGATCCCTGAGGCTGAATACCAAAGGGGGCTCCAGGAGATAATATGGAACATACTTCAGAGCTATACCACCACTGGCTGAGGAAGCTGAGGCGTTTACACTCCTATGCTAATCTTTTCTTGACTGAAGCCTGCTTCTGGCTCTATAACTCCCAGTCATTTCCAGCCAGCCCTAGGCTCATGCCCTTAAGGCAGTGAGTATCCAGTGCTTTTAGTAAGATGAGGTTGGAATGTGCTGGAATGATGACTAGTGAGGTAACACAGACCAGGCACCATTAGCATCAGCTATAACATCCGAGCTGCAGACACCTCTAAAGAAGGCAAGATGTGTAGTCTTATCTTAGTCAGCTGTGCACACAGTTAAAAATCTGGGGCTCTACTTTTGCGTCGGAAGGCGAGAGCAGTCATAGGAAAGCAAGAAACAGTCTCTGCTACAGTGTTGCCCAGAGACTGGTTCACAGGGAGATTTGATCTAGACAAGAGAAACCAGGAAAGTTTTCCCTGAAGAAATACTAAGCTGAGCTAAGAAAGCTGAGAGCAGTCACGGGTATGTGCATGTGTGTGTCTGGGGAGGGAATGGTGGCAGCAAAGGCTTGAAGCAGAAGGGGGCACAGCGATTTGGGAGACCTGAGAGCAATGCAGTGTGGCGAGGGGTGGGGAAGAGTATGGTGAGGTTGGAGAATAAGGGGGTGGGGTCCGAGCAGAGCTGGCTCACACTAGGCTGTGGACCAGATGCACTGAAGTATCTCTTGTGAATAAGGTGTTACTTTGACAAAGCTGACAGCATTATTGCAGAAGAGACTGGATGTAAAGGCACTTCAGGTGCCATAGCAGAAGGCAGTTGTGATGCATGAATGCAATCTGCCATTCAGTGCCCTTGAAATCACACCAGGTGAGTGGCCATCTGTGTTATCAGGATGCATTTGACTATAAAGAAACTGTTAGCTCAAACTGACTTAAGTAGAATGGAAAGTCTTGCTTAGATTCCCAGAAAGAGGTATGTGGTCAGGCCTCAGTGACTTGGGATTTGGCTCTTTCCATACTGTCCTCTGGGCTTCCAAGATGGTCTAGCAGGTAAAGAATCCACCTACGATGCAAGAGATGTGGGTTCTATGGGGGTTCTGTGAATGATCCCTGGGTTGGGAACATTCCCCTGGAGAAGGAAATGGCAACCCACTCTAATATTCTTGCCTGGAAAATCCCATGGACAGATGAGCCTGGTGGGCTACAGTCCATGGGGTCACAAAGAGTTGGACATGACTGAGCAATATTTGGATTATACTGTCCTTTGGACTCCTCTTTCCTCTGTTTCAATCTTGCTTTCAGCTTGGCTGTCTTCATAATTGTAAGATGGGCAAGGTGCTGCTTTTTCTAGCAGAAGAGAGACAATCCATCTCCCTACCATGGGATAAGGGTTCTTCTCTTCAGTCTTACTATACTGCCTTACATATAGAGCCCACCCCTGGACCAGTGATGATTGCCAGGAAAATTTCCAGGGCAGATTGGCTCAAGCTGGAAATCCGCTCACCATTATGGAGAACAGGAGTACCAAAATTTGCTTTGACTAATCAAGGATCACTTCTGGAGATGAAGATGGAGTTATAGAAACAGAGTGGATTCCTGAGAACATAATTATTTTGAAAGGAAGAAGGGAGGAAAAATGATGCTAGGCTGATGATCAAAAATATGTACTCCTCTACTGATTCTGTCCCCTGCTTCAAAATAGCCACAGGAAATAACAGGACTAAAAATTAGGGGATTTCAAAACATAGTTTGTCTTAAATATGTTTATCTGAGGCATTGTTGTACTACAGTTAAAAGCTTACACTCTGAATCTAAACACTGGACTCCAGAGTAGGACTCTGCCATTTAACAGATGGATCATCTTAGACAACTTAAATTTTTGGTTGTTGTTTTCTACGTAAGGTAAACACTAATAATCGTCTCTACCACAGAGCTGTGCAAATGCTGAAATTAGATGTTTGTAGAAGTCTAGGAGCAGTGCTGAGTTCATGATAAACCAATAAGTTGAAGCTAATGTTATCACCTCTTTGCTTCGTACAAGACACTTCTCTGCCAGTTATGCTGAGATAGAGCAAGAACTTGTAATATGATTGGGAATTCCTGCCTTGAAGACATCTTTGGGAATTGGTAAAATTAATATATATTAAAATGACTCCTTCTAAATGATCAGTTTATGAATCTGGGTTTTGAAATGTAAGGAAGGCATTAAAAAGAGCTTTCCTGATATGAAAGCATAACCAGGCTATTAGTATTTCCTCATGTAAACATTACTGAGCCCCTTCAAGGAACAGATGGGCTTAAATATGAATGGATGAAGTGATAACCTAGGTATAATCAGTGGGATGGTATAATGACACTGTTATTAGACTGGAGATGCATAAATTTAGAGAAGACCCCAAACACCTATCACTGCCCCCAAATCATTATAGGAATCAGGGCTGCGGCAGCTAAGAGAACTTGCTTCATAAGGACGATTCCATTGCTTATGCTAAAACACATTCAGCCATTTTGTAGTTTTGCAAATCTCTCTCCTGAGAGAATGAGAAGAATTTTCAAGGCAGCTAAACCCACAGAACTACTAAAATGGAAATGAAATTAATGATGTAGTTTTTTATATTCTCTCACATTCATCGATAATAAATCACGTGAAGCCACAGCATCTTTGCATTTATCACACAATGGTCTCTTTCTTCCTAATGACTATACTTAACTTCAGTACTACAGAAGTAGATTGATTGTGTAGAGTCTGCGAAAAGGCAGTATTTGCTCACAAATAGCATCAGAGAATCGTGCCCACACTGTGCAACTGACATGTGCCTTTAGGACTGCTGGGAAGGGGAGAAGTTTCAAATGGGAGAAGTACAGTACCTGATCCATCTTCCCTTATGTGTTTAGTTCATCTGCTAGATGACAGTCCACTGTTCCATTGTCAACATTGTGAGGAAGGTCAGGTTGGGAGGACATCTATCTTTTTGTTTTTTCTTGCATAAATTATATGGAAAAGTGAAAGCTGATGCTTCAGGCAACTTAGGGGCTCTTGAATGACAGTGTATTAGCCCTGAAGGAAACAAACAAACAAACAAAAACCTTTAAAAATGGTAAATATTCTTTGTGCTGATGTACTAACTCTTTAAAATTTAAAAACACTTTGTGTGTAAGAGTGTCCAGGGCATTTCTCAACCAGAGGGCCAGCGTTAATCCAAATACACAGGATAAAAGGCTTCTTTCTCTTGTCCTTCTTAGTCTTTAGAGTCTAAACTGCTCCTTTGTGGAATCTAAGCAAAGAAAAAGAAGTTTGTATGGGACGGAAGAGTGAAAACATTTGAAAGTGGTAGTGTTCGCCCAAGGCTATACTTCTCTAGCCCAGGGGCATGTATTCCCTGGGGGTGCTGGCCTGCTGTGCCTGGTGATACAGGAAACCTCAGGATAAAGTTGAATGTATTTTAGTGAAATATTTGTTCTACTTGAGGGTTGAGTGAGTGAGTGGAAGTCACTCAGTCGTGTCCAACTCTTGGCAACCCCATAGGCTATCCAGTCCATGCAGTTCTCCAGTCCAGAATTCTCCAGGTTGCCATTCCCTTCCTCAGGGGATCTTCCCGACCCAGGGATCAAACCCAGGTGTCCCGCATTGCAGGCAGATTCTTTACCAGCTGGGCTACCAGAGTAGGGTTATTATATCATTTAAGAATACATTTTGCTGCAAGTAACAAAAACAGTGGCTTAACCAAATAGGAGTGTAATTTACTTATATTAATATAACAGAAGTACTAGCATTTGAAAGTTGGTGCTTTCAGGGACTCACATTACTCCTGTCTTTTTCCCTCAGCAGCCATCCTTCAGCTGTTCTTTGCATGTCAGCTTTTGTTCTGCCTCTTTCCCTAGTGGCGTTGCAGCATGACTTCTGTACTTCCAGGGACCAAGGCTACATACAGAGAGGCAGTACAAGCTGCCTCTAGTTTCTTTTTAAGGGAAGAAAAAGCTTCCCAGGATCCTCTCCCTAAAGGTTCCACTTCACTTTCAGTTGCCAGAATTGGGCCAGATTTCATTCCTATTTCTAGGGCCAATTACACATCAGAAATAAGAATTGTCTTAGTTAGCCTAGACTAGTAATGATGCTGTATTTGGGGTTTATCACACCACCATCCTGAAAAGAAATCCAGTTCTCTTCACGAGGAGAAAGCGCCTATTGTTTGTTACTCAGTTAATGAGGTTACGCATAGGCAGTAATTGAGGATATTTTAAAAGTTCTAAAACAAAATAAGGGTACATAACAAGTGACAAATTGCATTATATTTGAAGACAATATTTGCAGAAATTACATGCTTTCAGCATGCATTTCAATTTGCTTTATTGTGTGGTATAACTGACCTTCCTCCACCACTGCCCTTCTCCGATCCACTTCCCACGTAGTAATAAGGTGATCTTTGAAAGATGTAATCTGAAAATGCTGCTCCATTGCTTAAACCCCACCAATATCATCCCAACAGTGTTGGGATAAAGTCTAAAGTTCTTATTGTGATTTTGAAAATCCCTCAGAGTCCCCCAGACTCACCCCGATTCTTGTCACTCCCCGCAATCACCTTTGAGACCCCTGTTGTACTTCCTCAGTTCTTCAACAGAGACAAGCAGTCTTGCCACTGAACCTGGTATATACTGCTTTTCCTCTCTGGGTCCCTCTACTCGCCCTTGCTGTACTTTATTTCTGCTGGCTAACTTCCAGCCATCGTTACAACTATTGCTTCTTCTGGGATGCCTTCCTTGATGACCCCTGATAAGCTCTGATGACTCTCTATATATATCCAGAGAAATGAAAACACTAGTTTGAAAAGATGCATGCACCTCAATGTTCATAGTAGCATTATTTACAGTTGCCAGGATATAGAAGCAATATTCAGTGTCCATGAACAGCTGAATGAATAAAAATGCGGCACCTATACACAATGGAATACTATTCACCAGAAAAAAGAATGAAATGATTTTATTTGCAGCAATGTGAGTGGACTTGTAGGGTATTATGCTAAGTGAAATAAGTTAGAGAAAGACAAATACTATATAATATCACTTCTCTATGAAATCTAAAAGATAAACTAAGGAATATAACGAAAAGGAAATAAGACTCACAGATATAGGAAACAAACTAGGGGTTACCAACAAGAAGCAGAAAAGTTGGACAAGTTAGGGGAGGATATTAAGAGGCATAGACTACAATGTAAGAAATAAATAAGCTACAAGAATATATTGTGCAGCTTAGGAATATAGCCAATATTTTATAGTAACTATAAATGGAGCATAATCTTTAAAAAAGCATGAATTCTTATGTTGTATAACATAAATTTCTGCTTTATTGACTATGCCAAAGCCTTTGACTATGTGGATCATAATAAACTGTGGAAAATTCTTACAGAGATGGGAATACCAGACCACCTAACCTGCCTCTTGTGAAACCTATATGCAGGTCAGGAAGCAGCCGTTAGACCTGGACATGAAACAACAGACTGGTTCCAAATAGGAAAAGGAGTACGTCAAGGCTGTATATTGTCACCCTGCTTCTTTAACTTCTATGCAGAGTACATCATGAGAAACGCTGGGCTGGAAGAAGCACAAGCTGGAATCAAGATTGCCAGGAGAAATATCAATAACCTCAGATATGCAGAGGATACCACCCTTTTGGTAGAAAGTGAAGAGGAACTAAAAAGCCTCTTGATGAAAGTGAAAGAGGAGAGTGAAAACGTTGGCTTAAAGCTCAACATTCAGAAAATGAAGATCATGGCATCTGGTCCCATCACTTCATGGGAAATAGATGGGGAAACAGTGGAAAGAGTGTCAGACTTTATTTTTGGGGGCTCCAAAATCACTGCAGATGGTGACTGCAGCCATGAAATTAAAAGACGCTTACTCCTTGGAAGGAAAGTTATGACCAACCTAGATAGCATATTTAAAAGCAGAGATATTACTTTGCCAACAAAGGTCTGTCTAGTCAAGGCTATGATTTTTCCTGTGGTCATGTATGGATGTGAAAGTTGGCCTGTGAAGAAAGCTGAGTGCTGAAGAATTGATGCTTTTGAACTGTGGTGTTGGAGAAGACTCTTGAGAGTCCCTTGGACTGCAAGGAGATCCAACCAGTCCATTCTAAAGGAGATCAGTCCTGGGTGTTGTTTGGAAGGACTGATGCTAAAGTTGAAACTCCAGTACTTTGGCCACCTCATGCGAAGAGTTGACTCATTGGAAAAGACTTTGATGCTGGGAGGGATTGGGGGCAGGAGGAAAAGGGGATGACTGAGGATGAGATGGCTGGATGGCATCACTGACTCAATGGACGTGAGTTTGAGTGAACTCTGGGAGTTGGTGATGGACAGGGAGGCCTGGCATGCTGTGATTCGTGGGGTTGCAGAGAGTCGGACACGACTGAGCGACTGAACTGAACTGATACCTGAAACATAGTACTGTGACCAACTATGCCTCCATTAAGAAAAAGGTTCTGGTGACCTTAGTTTTTGCTTTCTCAGTACCCTCTTACTGCACATAGAGGTTTTAAATATATATATTCATTTTTATTTATTTGGCTGTGCCAAGTCTTAGTTGAGGCTTGAGCAGGATTTAGTTGTGGCATGCCAACTCTAAGTTGCAGCATGTGGGATCTAGTTCCCTGACCACAGACTGAACCTAGGCCTCCCCCGTTGGGAACAGGGGGTCTTAGCCACTGGACCACCAGAGAAGTACCTAGAGGATTTTAAACTTTCGTTTAAATCAGAATCACTATATGCTTTTCAGGATATAGAATTTTCCCCATCTTATCCACCTTGTTCACCATTGGTTTCCTAATGCTGCTGCTGCTGCTGCTGCTGCTGCTGCTGCTGCTGCTGCTGCTGCGAAGTCACTTCAGTCGTGTCCAACTCTGTGCAACCCCAGAGACAGCAGCCCACCAGGCGCCCCCGTCCCTGGGATTCTCCAGGCAAGAACACTGGAGTGGGTTGCCATTTCCTTCTCCAATGCATGAAAGTGAAAAGTGAAAGTGAAGTCACTCAGTCGTGTCTGACTCTTAGCGACCCCATGGACTGCAGCCCTCCAGGCTCCTCCATCCATGGGATTTTCCAGGCAAGAGTACTGGAGTGGGGTGCCATTGCCTTCTCCAATTGGTTTCCTACTACCTATCATATTACCTGGCACTCAGTAGGCATTCCATAAATGTGTTTTTAAATTTGTTTTATTTACTTGTTTCTGGTCACATCATGAAGCATGTAGGATCATAGTTCCCCAAAACCCATGAACCCTGTAGTGGAAGCAAGCTGTATTAATCACTGGACTGCCAGGGAAGTCCCTCCGTAATGTCTTGATATTTAGTTACTTGAAGTTTGTGTAGGTACTCTCAACTCACATATTGACAGCTTGCTAATTATACCGGGGAAGCTTTACCCCTTCCCAACAACTTTGAACAATAAAACGCAGACATTAAGAAAGAAAAGTATGGTATCACAGGCATTTGGCCATTTGCCAGATATAACCCCAGTGCCCAGTTGATCAGGAAGGTTTAGCAGAAGATGAGAATTTTATCACAGCTACTCCTAAGACAAGTACCTTTTTCTTCAATAAATCAGGCTTCTGTTTTGCTTATGACTTGTTTTGTAAAGATGCCTGTCATCTCACATTTAAGGGTTTGTTGTTTGTTTTGTTTCCCTTCAAGTTTACAAATGAGAGCTTGGGGCCTAGAATACTCCTGGAGCTTGTTTTCCTTCTCTGAGCTCTCTCAGCCTTTTTGGTAGGTCTTGTCCATCAGTCTCAGGTAGACAAAAACCATGTATCAGGAAAGATCATGCCTGGGAGCCGTAAGGGCCTGGCCTTCTCACTGGTACCTCTGGATTCATGGTGCATGTTTCAGCAGGAAGACAGGCAGAGGAAGGAGTCTTCTGAGCACCCAGATTCAGCCAAAGCTGACCGTGGACACTTCCTTGAACTCTCAGCTTTTCAAGTCAGTAAATGTTTGTTTGTTTGTTTTGACTGCTTTTAGTTGAGATTTTGGTCATTCACAAGTGAATAATGAATAGAGTATTTGGAACTGGGGGATATAATGGTTAGAAATGTCATTTTAATCTCTGTGACCATTGGTGAGAAAGAGTTATTTTCACCTAAACTACTGAATATTTTATTATCAGAAAAGAGGGGAAAGAGGCCAGGGGACAAAAACATAAAAACAAAGGTATTGAAGGGAGCCCTCTAAGTGCCTGAATGGGTGGAGCTACGGAAAAAGACTGGCCAAAGAGGCCTTCTGATCGCCAGCTACAAGAGGCTCGAAAAAAGACTCTGGTAGGGCCATAAGTCCTGAGGCGGAGGCAGTCCGTATCCCAGCATACTTGGTGCCTCCAGGGTCCCCGCAAGCCAAGCAGTTGCGCCACCTTCACGCTCAGCTCTCACTGGGGCAGAGCTGCCACAGGCAAAAAAAGGCTTGCATCGATGCACACAGGGTCACTTCGGTCGTGTCCAACTCTTTGCAACCTTGTAGACTGTGGCCTGCCAGGCTTCTCTGTCAGAGAGGGGATTCTTCAGGCCAGAATACTGGAGGGTATTGGCCAATACTGGTTGCCTTACCCTTCTAGAGCACTGTATTTCCTGCTGCCCTAGTCACCAACTCCCCTGAGTACCTGGTGCTGCCAGAACCCCTGCAACCCAAGCAGCTGCACCGCCTCCACACCTGGCCCTCACAGGGGCAAACCCAAGCCCTCCCGGGCAGCCTCAGGAGCAACCCCCAGTGGATGTCCCATATGCAGAGGTGGAAATAAAACCACAATTGAAACCCAGTGGGCAGTGTGGCTAAGGAAGAAGACCCAAAACCTTCCCACCAGCTGTACAAGCTGCAGATTAAATCCACACGATCGACTAAACAGACTGTGTTGATGGAATATACAAAAGGTCATTGAGAGCTCCCACAAAAGAAAATGCACTAGCTCTGATAGCTGTGGACATTGGAAGCAAGAACACACAGGAGCAGGACCAGATTAGAATCTGAGCTGCCCCCCAAGCAGGTCCAGAGATTAGCACAGTGTTGGAGGGCATCCTAGGGAGGTGAGGTGGACCGCGACTCCCAGTGTGGGAAAGGACTCTGACAGCAGTGACTCAAGAAAAACATTTATTATTCTTGTGTTTTGACTTGACCTATAGATTCTTTTGGACTTTTTTCTTTTTTTTTCCCTTTCCCCCCCCTCTGTTGTAGATGTCGATTTTATTGGCACTAAGAAATCCAATTAAGCTTTTGAGCTTTTTTTTCTTTTTTCTCAATCACATTTTTTATTGTTGTCATAAACCTCTGCCTCTGTGTTGGGCTTTTGCAGTTCTGTGGATTTTTCCTCTTTTTTTTCTCTTTTTTTAATTTTAATTTTTAAAAACTATTATTTTTCTACATTTATTCCTTTGTTTGCTTTTCCTACTGTTCTTTTCCCTTGCAGTTAATCTTTAATGTATATAAATCGTCTTTATCTACCTCTATTTAACTTTGTATATCTATTCTTTCTTTATTTCTCTCAAAATAGTTGTTAGTTTTATTTTCATTGCTTTATTCTCCAATTGGCACCTTGCTTTAATTTTGTTTTCCAGTTTTTGCTTCAATTAGGTTTGTTCTGCCAGATATAACTTTGGGTATCCTTTGTTCTCTGGGTCAGTCTGCTATACATTATTTTTGCTGGACTATCTTGACTTTGCTTTTGATCACTCACCTGTCTCTCAGTTGTGCCCACCTCTTTGCGACCCCGTGGACTATAGTCTGCCAGGCTCCTCTGTCCATGGGGCTCTCCAGGCAAGAATGCTTGAGTGCGTGCTATTCCTTTCTCCAGTGGGTCTTCAAACACCTTCTCTAGGTTATCATAATTTTAAAATTGTCAGTGATTAAAATAAGAAAAAAACCATTCAGTATTTTCATTTAGATATTTTAAAGGAAGATATTGCTATCACGATGCTCCCTTTAAAACCGCCATCAATTTAGAACAAAATTTAAAGAAATGTTAGTACTTTGGCAAAATTAGGTTGATCAAGGCATAATTAAATAAATCACATACTTATTAGCAGTAGCAAGTAATTTTAATCAAATCAGGAAATAACATAAACCTACCAAGTGAAATACACAGTATCAACAAACTGTGGGATACACATAAGTACAGTCATTTGCATCATGGAAAACTCTAGAGTCTAGATGGGAACAATGTATTCAAGTGACTCAATCAGAGACATCAAAATAGAGGTGAAATCCTAAGTTGTGTGGTATACACGAGCAGGGACTTGGAAGATCAGAGAGAGTGGATGATGAACAGTGATTATCGGTGATGCACCTGTAGGTTCCAGAATGAAATTGTTGCAGAGGAAATGCTCCAGCCTCTCTCCCCAAAGCAAAGGGAATTTATTGATCCATTTGGTCATAATCTATCCCTGGGTCAAGAGGATCCCAGGAGGATGGGATCTTCCTCTTCCTTAAGAATACTGAAGTGAGTTTCTGTGCCAGGAGGAGGGCACAGCAACCCACTCTAGTATTCTTGCCTGGCGAATCCTCTTGGACAGAGGAGCTTGGCAGGCCACAGTCCACAGGGTTGCAAAGAATCAGACATGACTGAAGTGACTTAGCATACAGGTACGATCTCAGTTGTATGGCCCTTTGGGCTGCTGGTTACTACATGACAAAAAGGAAAAAATCAACATGTATCTCATTCTCTCTTTGTTTAGGCAATTGAATGGATAAGACATGGGGCTGCTATGAGATGTGGGTCATATCTCATTATGTGGGCCCTTCAGGGATAATTGAGCATTCTTGGATTTGGATTTGTGAGATGACATAATAGACTGTGCTTTTTTCTCAAGGCTAAGCTGACACTCGAAGATATAAATGACTTAGATAACTTATTTGGATTTCTGGTTTGCCCCCCTCTTTGGCTTTTGTCTTCCTTTGTTTCCTTATTTTAAAGAAAAATGTGGTGTACAATCTGAGTCCCTTGCCATGATGCCATTTATATGTCACCCAGAGGTTCACTACTTAAATCTAGAAATAATGTAAATGTTTTTAATGAGGAGTTGGAACAAACTGTAGATTAAAAAAAATATATTTATTTGGCTGCACTGGGTCTTAGTTACAGCATCAGTTCAGTTCAGTCACTCTGAACAGTCACACAACATCAGTTGTGTCCGACTCTTGGTGCAGCCCCATGGACTGCAGCATGCCAGGCTTCGTAGTCCATGACCAACTCCCAGAGTTTACTCAAACTCATGTCCATTGAGTAGGTGATACCATCCAACCATCTCATCCTGTGTCATCTCCTTCCCCTCCTGCCTTCAATCTTTCCCAGCGTCAGGGTATTATTTAGTGAGTCAGTTCTTTGCATCAGATGGCCAAAGTATTGGAGCTTCAGCATCAGTCCTTCCAATGAATATTTAGGACTGATTTCCTTTAGGATGGACTGGTTGGATCTCCTTGCAGTCCAAGGGACTCTCAAGAGTGTTCTCCAATACCACAGTTCAAAAGTATCAATTCTTCAGCACTCAGCTTTCTTTATATTCCAACTCTCACATCCATACATGACTACTGAAGAAACCATAGCTTTGACTACATGGACCTTTGTTGGCAAAGTAATGTCTCTGTTTTTTAATATGCCATCTAGGTTGGTCATAACTTTTCTTCCAAAGAGCAAGCATCTTTAAATTTCATGGCTGCAGTCATGATCTGCACTGATTTTGGAGCCCCCAGAATGAAGCGTCTCACTGTTTCCACTGTTTCCCCATCTATTTACCATGAAGGGATGGGACCAGATGCCATGATCTTAATTTTCTGAATGTTGAGTTTTAAGCCAATGTTTTCACTCTCCTCTTTCACTTTCATCAAGAGGTTCTTTCATTCTTTTTTTGCTTTCTGCCATAAGTGTGGTGTCATCTGCATATCTGATGTATTGATATTTCTCCTAGCAATTTTGATTCCAGCTTGTGCTTCATCCAGTCCAGCATTTCTCATGATGTATTCTGCATATAAGTTAAATAAGCAGGGTGACAATATACAACCTTGACAATGTACTCCTTTCCCATTTTGGAACCAGTGTGTTGTTCCATGTCCAGTTCTAACTTTTGCTTCTTGACCTGCATACAGATTCCTCAGGAGGCAGGTCAGGTGGTATGACATTCCCACCTCTTTAAGAATTTTCCACAGTTTGCTGTGATCCACACAGTCGTAGGCTTTGGCTAGTCAATATGTTGCAGCATATGTTATCCTTAGTGGCATGCAAACTCTTAGCTGAGGTATGTGAGATCTAGTTCCCTGGGCAAGGATCAAACCTGATGTCCCCTGCTTTGGGTGAATGGAATTTTAACCACTAAACTACCAGGGAATTTCCCTGTAGATGTTTTAAACTGTGGAAATTAGAGTTCCACGTTTACTGTTACTACTGGAACAGAGTTACAAGACTAAATAAGGGAGAAAATAAGCAGAGGTTTGAAAAAAAATCTTATAGAATATCTTAATTCTTAGACATTGGTAGCACAATTCAGAGTCTTTGCCTTTAATTTCTATAATTGATTGTATTATTTCTTATAGAGAAGATGGGGGCAAGTAGGAGCTCAGGAAAGGGGCTGTTTATGGAATCTCATCTAAAGTTTTCTTTTCCTTTTGATTTCCTTGTAGTTGAGAAGGTCATCCTCTACCTTTCCCAGTGAATAAATGGTCCAGACAGAATAGCAGGGGTATCATTGTCTCTAGCTAGCAGTTAAAATTTAAGAGGAAACAAAAAATTGGCAAATGTTTTTCACTTCCTATTTCAACTTCATTTCATTGTTAATGGCTGTCCAGAGGCCTCCATCAGAAGGTTAAGCAGGGGCTCATGGGAAAGAGCACTGAGATTGATTAGTGATGTCTGCCACTAAGCTCAGTGTGAAAAAGCGTTGAGATTGATTAGCGACGTCTGTCACTGGTGAAAGAGTGGTGCACTTTGCTTTTGTCACCTCATCTAAGCCTTCCAACCTGGATGACAGCTTTTCTCTAGAGTCCCAGGAATCATCTCCCTTTGGAGAACAGCCTTTCAAGAAGCATGCAAAGGGTAATGATCATTTATTTTCTGAAAACACCGCAAGGTTTAAGTGCTGGTGGAATTTGAGGGGCACCTTGGAGGAAAGCACATCACAGTGTTAGGCAGGTGTGACATTGGTTTCATGTCCTGCGCTTCCTTTCGCCGCTGGAGATATTTTTGCTCCTCTCTCATGTGCCACAAGAGCAACAACGGTATTTGGTTCAAACAGAATCCTTTTATTCAAAGGCCTGACACTGTAATGGGTAAAAACTTGGAAAATGCCTGTGGGAAATTAGCCGTGCAGGTAGCGTACTCACTTTCAGCCTATTAAAATCATCCTGAACCTTATAAACGGAAGGATGTTTTGCTCCCAAGGGTCTTCCTCTTTGTTGCTTCAGTTTTTAGAAGTAATCCAAGAAAAGTCAACACAGAACCTGGAAAGATTCCAGAAAAGTTTCATCCAGCAGATAAAATTCAGTTACCTTCTTTTATTATTTTGTTTCCTTCCAAAGCCCATGGATCATACCTCACTGTTCTTTGTGCAAAACAGTTGAGAATTACCAGTAATTGGAACTATTTACATTCAATGCCATCGTGACAGAAGCAGCTTTATTATATTACAAGGGAATGATTAATGTGTGACAGAGATTAAAGATTGCATCACGGTGGGTAGGTCTCTTGTCTGATCTGTCATTTTGCTGATTACAAAGGCATGCAAATTATAGAAAGAGAAAAGCGATTTTCTTTTTATGCTAATTTTAGTTCAGCCCACCTGCACGTTAACTCATTTTCAATTAACTGGTGGAAGGTGGCTTATAATAGGTTCACTAAGGTAGATTTCTACCCCCCAACATCAAATATAGTTGTATCATATCCTTATTTCAACCTTAGTTTCAGTTCCTTCCTTATTTTTTTTTTATATCTGTTCATTTTTAACTGCTGAAAGGAGAAAATTCAACCAGCTTACATGAGCTATAGAGATTTAAAGGGTGTTGGGACATGATATGGATAAGGTAGAAGGCTTGTCTTCCCTGAGAAACTTATGCAAGTGAAAGCAACCTTCTTGGCTGCTTGATTGTTGTAGTGTATCTGTTTCCTAGGCTTATGTCTATTTGCAGAGAATTTTGAATCTCTAATGTTGTGAATTGCACATAATATCAGTATCCTCTTTTGCCTCTATCATAGGCCAGATCTAGATGCAGGAAAGAGAAATAGTTTTAAATTTATTCCCACTGGATAAAGACTGGAAAATCACATCCAATGTCAACTTGAAGCAATTGGTGGGTGGTTTCTATGTGACTAAGTGCAATATGACCAAGTCAAGATTCAATGGAAGACTAGGATCAATTAATGATGTCTGCCGTGGGCAAGTAGAAAGCAATGGTGACTTGTGGTAGGGGATACCATCCTGGCATTGGTAGTCTTCTGTTAGGTCACAAACCTCTGAGGGCAAAAACTATCTGTAATTCCTTTTCATAGACTCATTTCCCAGCACACAGTAGTCAGACTGCTAAGACACTGGGCCTGGAGTTAGGAAGTGGCTGTCTGTCACCTAGTATCTCAGTGAGTGGGCAAGATATCAACTTACCTGTAGTTCAGTTTCCCCTGCTATAGAATGGCTGTAATATGAGTTTTTAATTCATAGGATTATAATGAGTGTTAAAGGAAATAATGAAATAATGATGTATATACAAAGCTTAGTGTGGCGCCTGGGACATAGGAAGTGCTCAGGTCATGGGTGCTTGAAATAATACAGGAAAGAAAAATGTCACAGCGTCTCTAGTTCAATGTTCATTTTATATTTGAAGCAAGGAAACTGAAGGAAAGATAAAAAAAAGTCATGCTGTTTATAATTCAAAACTTTATCATTCAAAACTCATCAACCATTAAGATTTGTGTCTGAACCTTATTATTCCAGGTTTTAGTAAATGTGAGGAAATTTCAGAGTTGTGAATGAGAGCAATAAAGGGACAGGACAAAAGAGCTGCAAATAAATGTTGGCTTCTGTGGGAAAGATGTTTTCTGTGATCATGCCTGTCTTTTATCCATTTAGACATATTCGCAAATATGATATCAGTGTGAAACAATTATTTGTGTTTCCTTCTTTGACAGTCTTAAGACAGGAAAATCATGCAGGATAGGTTTAACTAGAGTTTCAGGACATGTCGATACTGCTAACCCTCCTAGCTTCCTGACTCCCTTTCACCCACAGAACACTTGCCTAGTGCCACCCCTTGAGCCTGGATTTTATAGACGTCATCTTGATCCTCTCTGTAGACCTGTGAAGTGAGCACTACCAGCCTCTTCCTACAGATAGGGGAACCAAAGCCCAGGATGAGAAACCATTTCCCTTATTCGAGGCTCTATTATTGCCAGGTTCCAAATGGCTGCTGATTCTGCCCTAGACATCCCAAACCAATCAGCTGGTTTTGGGAATACAGGGCAGACACAGATCACCTGGCCGTGCCGGCCTCTACTTCCAAGGCAGACAACTATTTACCTGTTAAAGTTTTCTGGGTGTTATCATCATCATCATTATCATCTAGAGATAGGGATTCAGTCAGTCAGGTTACACCTTGAATCAAGTTTTGGACATGTTCGTGCAGAACAGTTTTCGTAAGCTTGGTTCTGTGGTTCAGTGTTGGTCTTAGGTCAGCGTTTTGCAAACCATCATGAAGATGAGGATCACCTGGGCGTCGTACTAACTGGCATCAATTCTTAGGAGGCAGAGCCTAGGATTTGTGCAGTGTAGGAAGCTTCTGGACAGTGTTGGTCCTGGTGAGTGAGCATTGTACCATGAATATCAGGGGCTTCAGCAAGGTTTCCTCTGAATGCTTCCCACTGGAAACGTGTGTCAGAATATGCAGACGTGAAGAGAGTCTGTGTCACTGAGTTTGAGAAGCAACCCAGGGACCAGCCTGTTTAACAACCATCCAGGTGATCTGACTCAAACTTGGCTGTGGACAAAGCAGCTGTTGCCTCACTTGCACCACCATTAGAATCACCTGGTGACTAATATCCTCAGCCTGTGACGACCCTCATTCTAGAGGTTCAGATCGTGAACAACATTCAGTTCTGTGGCTCGAGGAGGGAACGCATCTCTTCCGGGATCAAACACAGTGGAGAAGAGTTTTGAGCATATGTGGAGACTTATGGAGAAGGGATGGAGGGAAGAAACAGACAGTGAGTGAGAGGATGGAAGAGGCCCTGGAGCACCATCACCAGGAGGTACCCGTGGGCTGCCCAGTCCACTGGGCCTGCTGTGGACAGCTTGATCCCCTGAGAGGAGTGCAGTGACCTCTCCACTGTGTGTGCTGGATCCAGGAAGACAAGAGGCCCCTCTCGTGTTCAGACAGGTGAGGTGTAGGCTCCAGTGGGACAGTGGTGTGGACTCCTAACTGGCTGGTGAACTTCACTAAGGGCTCACAGACTTCTAGAGTTTCTAGGGTTTGCCACACGGGGACCCCCTGCCTTGGATTCTTGTTGGCCACAAACTAATTGGCAATATGCACAAACAATTGGAAATTGTGTTCTGAAAACAGAACTGTCATAACAATCCCCTGCACTTTTGTGTCAACCTTATTTAGTCACTTATTTTCTTTTTCCCAGCTTTTACACACATGCCATGTGTTTTTTTAACTTTGGTAAGACATTTCAGGGAAGACTTAGACTTGCTAAGTGCAGTTTAAAGTTTCAGTAGATTAAAAAAATAATGGAAGAGAGATTTGTGTGGACAGATTTAAAGGATAATGGTTTAAAATAACAGCATGAGAATTAATTAGATGAGAGAGAGCAGAAACACTTCATCTTTTCTGTTAATCCCAAGTCAGTTACTGGTGTGTATGGAGAGCTGTGTGGGAAGGATTCTGAGCTGACATCTGGACTTGAAGGAAAAAGTGCTGTGATTGTTTTGTGACATCTGTCCTGGAATTCGGAAGCCTGGTGACATGTTTGCTGTGTCTAACTCACTGCATTTAGCATCCAGCATCGCATTAACAGATAACACACACTACCTATTTGTGCGTTGGGAGGGCGGCAGGTAGAATGAAAAGGCAACGCTGTTCTGAGGAACATCTCGTCCTCTGCTGCCTCAGTTTTACAGACTGTGAGTGTAAGGCAGGGTGGAGAAACTTACTTCTGGAGGCATTCTGATAGTGAATCTTTTAGGCAGTTGGGGCCAATGGTCCCTGTTGCAGCAACTTAATTCACTTTGCAGAAGGAAAAGTTCTCATAGGCAATGCGACATAGACAGTGATGGTCATAGTTGTGCTCCAATAACAACTGATGTCCAAAAACTCGTGGTGGCCCAGATATGACTCATGGGCCATAGTTTGCTGACCCCTGGTACAAAGAGTTCTTAAGAAAACTGCTATATTATGGAACACTTAGATGCTAGAATTAGGGAAAAAAGGCATAGTTGATTAAAGAGGTTTTAAATGCCAGGGAGCCTCCTCAGTCTCGCCCATCTTGCCTACAGTGCATGGTGCATATGTTGCCCATGATTTATATTTCATTATGAGAACTGCGGTGTAGTTTCTGGATCAGGTATATTGTAAAAAGGCAGCAATAGTCAAGAGTGTTCCGGCCTTTGGCTGTACTGATGGAGTTTCTGCAGCAGACAACGTCAGCGCTATCTGATGGGCACAGAGTGAAAATAGCAAATGGTTTAGCTGACTGTTATCTCATGCACTGTTAAAATATTCAGCTTGTCAGTCAACTTCACTTTTGAGATTGCCTTATTATGGATTTTTTTTTCTCTCCATAGCATTCTTGCTTGAGTCTGAATATTTGCAAATATCCAAAACAAAATGGAATTCCTATTAATTTTTTATTCTTTTTGGCTTTATTTCCTAAGGCAGTTTAGAACTGCTGGGCTTTCAAATGTTTTGGGGCTGTTGGAAGGTGGAGGTGTGATAACTGTGGTGGCTATTTTTATTGCTTTTAAGTTCTTGAAACGGACATTAAATGAAGAGTGTTTAAATATTATAATGCTACATACTAAGAATTGTTTCAGATATGTTTTCTAATCACAGTCTGAATGAATATGCACTAGATTCTGTGTCAGTGTGCTTTAGTATCCCTGGGATTTGGTGAGGAGGGGCCAGTCTGACCCACTTTGTAATTAATACCCTAGATAAACCCCAGTGTTATGTTTAGGGCCTGGCTCTAGTGAGATGATGTTGTGGAGTTTAAGAACTAGAACAAAGAACAGGATTCTTTAGACACTTTTCCAGAGGGAGAAGGGATGCTCAAGGTCAAGGTCATGCTTCTTGGCTAGTCTTATCCTTCATTCTCCATAGAACCCAAGGTATGCCTGCAACATGCAGATATCATTGAAAGCTCTATATGTTTCTTCTGGAAACCACAGCACCTCAGTATCTGGAAGAAGGCAGTTGTCAGTTAATATCCATGCCCTTCATTCTCCTTATTTTCTTGCCATTTACCGTCCTGCCTCCTCTCTCCCTGAAGGAAATGGCAACCCACTCCAGTATTCTTGCCTGGGAAATCCTAAGGACAGAGAAGCCTGGCAGGTTACAGTCCATGGGGCTGCAAAGAGTTGGACATGACTCAGTGACTAGACAACAGCAACTCCTCTCCCCCGACACCCCCACAGGCTCACCTTCCAGTGGTCCTCCCTACTGCATTTGTCTATTGAACTAGCTTACCCCCAAGGATGATTCAGTTCTTGGCACAGATCAACCCCCCTAATTCCCATTCTTCTCCTTCTCTTTCACCTTCGACTCCATCCATGAGATTCTGGAACCCTTTGTATTCTTAAATTTGACATTTTCCTCTATTCTTAATTTCATGAAATCGAATGTTAATCAAAAATCTTTCTTTCTTTCTTGGGCAATCTAGAGACCTTAAAATGTTTAAATCCTACTCACCTTTGCTTGGCTTACAAACTTCTGTTGTTTCGTATTTGCATTTTATCTTATCTTTTAACTCCAAAGGAATTTTTACTAATTTGCAGAGTCAAAGCTTGTTTGAATTCACCCACATGTTCACTGACTTCCCTTGCTCACCACTCATTATTTGCATTTCAGATATTTTTGATTTATTTGTTCTTCCCCAAGTATGGAAGGTGTGTTGTGGTGAACTCTATGTTTTGGTTATCTGAAAATAACATTGTATTTTTTTCTTGAGAGATATTTTTGCTGGAGATACAGTTCTGGTTGCAAGCTATTTTCTCTCATACCTTTGATCAAGCTATCCTACTGTACTCTGGCTTCCATTCTTGTAAAAAAGTCTTCTGTCAGTCTAATTATCAATCCTTTATAGGTTATCTGTTTTTTTAAGCATAAATGAGGAGGATTTAAACATTCTAAGGTCTCTACTTTTATTAGTACCTTTCTTTCTTCAGGATTCCGTAGTTTTACTACAAAATGTCTAGCTGTGAGTTTGTGTCTGATTTTCTCCGATGCCTTGTCCTTTAATCTGCAGATCCATGCTTAATTGTGAAAAATTCTCAGCTGTTATCCATCTGTCATGGGGAGTGGTCCATGTGCCATTGGATAACATTCCTCAGAATGCGTGATAATCTATGTATGTCAGTCGGGTGAAGTTGCTTATAGTTCTGGTCAATTCTTTCTCTCTCATTACTTACAAAGCTTTACAGAAAGAACACATCTGAGTATCATTCTATTGGTGGTGACAATTGAGCAGTACTCATAAAGCATAACTGTTCTTGAGAAGCTAATACTTATCAAAGATGATTATAATTGTATGATATTGACAAGTATAGAACAAAATATGATTACTGGAGGACAATTGTTCTACAATATTGTGTTGGTCTCTGCCACATATCAACACGAATCAGCCACAGGTAGACATATGTCCCCTCCTTCCTGAGCCCCCCTTCCACCTCCCTCCCTATTCCACCACTCTAGGTTATCACTTAACACTGGGTCGAACTCCCCTGTTTCACATAGCAAATTCTCACTTGCTCTCTATTTTACGTGTTGTATTTGTTTCCTTGCTATTCTCTCAATTCTGTTCAGTTCTTTTTATGCGTGTTTTATGTTATTTTAGTCTGTGATTTTATATTGGAGTATAGTTGATTCACAATGCTGTATTAGTTTCAGATGTACAGCAAAGTGATTTAGTTAGACATCAGTTCAGTTCAGTCTCTCAGTTGTGTCCGACTCATTGCAACCCCATGAATCGCAGCACGCCAGGCCTCCCTGTCCATCACCAACTTCCGGAGTTCACTCAGATTCATGTCCATCGAGTCAGTAATGCCATCCAGCCATCTCATAGTTATACACAGTCATAAATAATTTTTCACATTCTTTTCCCAAATAGGTTATTATAGAGTTTTGAGTATAATACTGAGAAAGACAAATAAGATATCGCTTAGACTGATATGTGGAATCTGAAAAAAAATGATACAGGTGAACTAGTTTAGTTCTATATTACCACTGCTTTTTCTGTTTTGTCTGTCATTCACTGAGAGAGAAGGATTAGCCACTAACTGTAATTGTATACTTTTCTCCTTTTAGTTCTGTCAGTTTTTGATATATTTTGAAATTCTGTAATGTGCATACACATTTATTCATGTCCTTTTTATGTACTGATCCTTTTTATCATTATGAAATACCTTTTTATCCAGAAATCTACCTTAATCCAGTGTCTAATATATCTACCTCTCATATAGGTAATCCATTTCTCTCATCTTTAGTGCTTGCATGCTTAATCTTTTTCCATCTATTTACTTTTAACCTCTGTATTTTTATACTTCAGCTACATTTCTGGTAGACAGCGTTGGTTGTAGTTGTGATTTAATACTAATTGAGACAATTTGTCTACTACTGACTGTTGGTTGGCCCAAAAGCTATAACCAGCCTGATATTATCTCCTTATCTTGGGGATAAGAAAAAGTGTCTCACTTGGAGAAAAAAAGTGACCTGGTCAAGATCATATACCTAGTAGCTGTAGATATGAGCATAGAATTTAGGTACCCAATGCTTAAGGCAACACTTATCTCATTGATAAGCAAACCTTGTTTCATCATTTGTACTGAAATTAGGGGTTCCTCAGATATCTAGCAGCAGTAGATATCCTACTTTTGGTTTTATTTCTAAGGATTATTTTCAAGTAAAGTTCAGTAGGATAAGAGCCTTTGTTCTAGATTAGTTGAAAACATTTGGCTTTGGGTGCTTTTGTGGCTCACACTGTCCAGTTTTTCTTGCCAAGAAACCCCTCTTACGGCTTCAAAGATCGTAGAGAACTCCAAAACCTTTGAGATTGAAATTAGGCAGTTCCGAAGCCAAATTCTTCTTGTAAAGAAAGGGAGAAAAGTCAGCTCTTGTGCACACTCGGTCTTTGACCCCTTTTGATGTTTCCTCTTTGAGAATGCAGATATTCTTGCATTTCGACCTCTCAGTACACACAGGGCTATAGCAATTTCCCATGAAGCCTCCATCTCTCATCACACTTATTTAAAACAGTAAAACACTTTACAAATTCTTCCCAAACATGTAGGGTCTGCTCTTTGGCTTGTTAGAAAAACAGGATGGAAGTTAAAAAAAAAAAAAATCCTGAAATGGAGTTGGAATTAATGAAGTATTCAGAATCAAGGACGTTCAGTTAATATGTGACTTAAATCTGCATTACTATAACTGGGTTACAAATGAATACTATCCCTTATGTATATGTTTAGGTTTCAGTTGATGTTCCATAAAGTCTTGGAAAAAGCCCAATCTTCGAATGAAAGACACCTGATTTTTGCTTTTCTTCCTTAACTACTAAATGGTCATTTGATCTCAGGCAGCAAACTTAACCTCTGGGTCTCAGTGTCCATATTTGTTAAACATGATGTTTGGAATGTTCAACCTCTGAGATTTCTTCTTTTATCTCTATTTCAAAGCTATTCAAACAAAACCAGTGCTACTTTGTTTTTGTATAATAATTTCTGTACAACATCTAGAAATAACTACATTTTGTCCCAAGCTGAAATTATGATTCCTAGAATTTCCTCTATTTTTTTTTTCTTTTCTATGTAGCAGGTTTTTCTCTCCTCGATTCAATGCATTGCTTTCATGAGTTTATACTACTGCTCAACTCTCTTTACTTGGTGGATTTTTGTTTTCTGTGATGTTATGTACATATTAGTCTGAATCATGTTCAGAAAAAAATATTTTCTTGGTCCTGTCACTGACTTTTCCTAATCAAGTTGACAAGTTGGGTAATTATCTGTGCATCACATGGGGCAGAGGGTGGTGAGTGCCACAGATAAAGTCTGTTGATGGAACATTGCCCAATGATGCGGGATGTGCCGAGGGGGGAAAAATATCTATCTATCTATCTATATATATATAATGTACTTTGAAATAATGACCTCACTTGTTATTTTGAAGGCAAATCATGGTGGTCAATGTGGACTTTAGAAGTAAACTTTGGTTTGAAACATCACTGCTACAAATTAGCTTCAAATCCAAGCCATAGAAGACTGGTTAACCTTTCTGTGCTATTGTTTCCCTATGCAAATAGAAATAACAAATCTGATTTTGTGTGATTTTCTTGTTCTTGTTCAGTTGCTCAGTGGTGTCTGACTCTTTGCGACCCCATGGACTGCAGCATGCCAGGCTTCCCTGTCCTTCACCATCTCCCAGAGCTTTATCACACTCATGGCCATTGAGGACGTGATGCCATCCAACCATCTCATCCTTTGTAATCCCCTTCTCCTCCTGCCCTCAATCTTTCCCAGCATCAGGGTCTTTCCTATTGAGTCAGATCTTTGCAGTAGGTGGCCGAAGTATTGGAGCTTCAGCTCCAGCACCAGTCCTTCCAATGAGCAGTCAGAATTGATTTCCTTTTGGATGGACTGGTTGGATCTCCTTGCAGTCCAAGGGACTCTCAAGAGTCTTCTCCAGCACCACAGTTCAGAAGCATCAATCCTTTGGAGCTCAGCATTTTTTATGGTTCAGCTCTCACATACATGACTCCTGGAAAAACCATAGCCTTGACTAGATGGACCTTTGTTGGTAAAGTGATGTCTCTGATTTTTAACATGCTGTCTAGGTTGGTCATAATTTTTCTTCCAAGGAGCAAGTGTCTTCTAATTTCATGGCTGCGGTCACCATCTGCAGTGATTTTGGAGACCCCAAAATAAAGTCTGACACTGTTTCCATTGTTTCCCCATCTATTTGCCATGAAGTGATGGGACCTGATGCCATGGTCTTAGTTTTCTGAATGTTGAGTTTTAAGCCAACTTTTTAACTCTTTCAGTGTTTCCCATTCTGTTGTTTTCCTCTATTTGTTTGCATTGATCACTTCGGAACACTTTCTTCTCTCTCCTTGCTATTCTTTGGAACTCTACATTCAGATGGGTTTATTTTTCCTTTTTCTCCTTTGCCTTTAGCTTCTTTTCTAAGCTATTTATAAGACCTCCTCAGACAACCATTTTGCCTTTTTGCATTTCTTTTTCTTGGGGATGGTTTTGATCACAACCTCCTGTACAATGTTATGTGCCCAGAGTTCTTCAGGCACTCTATCAGATCTAATCCCTTGAATCTATTTGTCACTTCCAGTGTATAATCATAAGGGATTTGATTTAGGTCTTACCTGAATGGTCTAGGGCTTTTCCCTACTTTCTTCAATTTACATCTGAATTTAGCAATAAGGAGTTCGTGATCTGTGCCACCGTCAGCTCCCAGTCTTGTTTTTGCTGACTGTATAGAGCTTCTCCATATTCGGTTACAAAGAATGTAATCAATCTGATTTCAGTATTGACTATCTGGTGATGTACATGTGTAGAGTCATCTCTTGTGTTGTTGAAAGAGGGTGATTGCTATGGCCAGTATGTTTTCTTGGCAAAACTCTGCTAGCCTTTGCCCTGCTTCATTTTGTACTCCAAGACCAAACTTGTCTGTTACTCCAGGTATCTCTTGACCTCCTACTTTTGTGTTCCAATCCCCTATGATGAAAATGGCATCTATTTTCAATGTGAATTCTAGAAGGTCTTGTAGGTCTTCATAGAGCCGTTCAACTTCAGCTTCTTTGGCATTAGTGGTTGGGGCATAGACACTGATACTGAACTGTTTGCCTTGGAAATGAACAGAGCTCATTCGTTTCTGAGGTCGCACCCAAGAACTGAATGTTGCCATGTACTAGATTCTTTGGTGTTGCCCCTTTCATTCTTGAACACACAGCTTTCCTAGAAGGTTCAGTCTGGTGCTTTGCACTTTGCCTGTCAAATTGTTCTCTGCAACTTCCAATTCCTGAGGTCTTGACCAACATGTCCAATCTCCTACTTGATTTTGTGTACTTGAAAGTTGTACGTCATGGATAAAATAAAAATCTTGGTCCCCAAAACCTGTTTCTCTGTGGAGCTATTTCAGAGAATCTAGCTTCTCAAATCACATTTCTAAGGATCATCCTTAACATATTTCCTTCCCTTCACCATTCACATGTAAGTCATGAGCAATTCTTGTTTTTCTGTAATACTGTAATCTGAAGCTTTCTCTTCCTTTGTATCCAGGCTCTAGTCCCTTATCTGGACAAAATTAGCATTATCTGTAACTTAGACTTCTCTGTGACCTGCCATTTTTTCTCCACTTCTTTTATTCTTGTCCTCTTAGCAATCCGCTCTTTTTATTCTGTTTATCAGAGTCATAGTTTAAGAATGAAAACCTTATCTATCACTTCAGTGCTTAGAACCCTTCAGTTACCTCCTGTTGCACTGAGGATAATAACTAAGTTTCTTATTCTAGCACACAAGACCCTACTTGATAAGATTTCTGCTGACTGAAATAAATGCTTTCTCTCCTTTCTGTACTATAATACTCTTGCTATACTGTGGGCTTTCCCTTTGCTCTTTTTTCCTTTTTCAGTAAGCCATGCTCTTTATAGTATCAGAGCATTTATACTTCATAGTATCTTAGCCTTAAATGCCATCTCCAGGATCTTTGCAGAGCTGTCTTCTTGTATAAGACTACTCCAGAAAACTCTGAACACTGAAAGAATCCATTAGAAACTGATAAAATGGTTATCCAAAGGAGTGGCTGGGGAATCAAAGGGCCTAAATGTAACTGCTCTGAATTTATTTTTTAATATTTTTACTTGGAAACATGTAAATTTAAAAACAAAGTTTTGTCGGTGGCAAATGTCATTCCTAAAATTTAAAGCAAGCAGAAGCCACTCACAATAAACATTTGGAAAATGAGGAGGAAAGCAATTGTAAGAACTTCCACTTTTGGACATTATGGAATAAGGAGGAGCAGATCCATCCTGCCACTTTAAATAAAAAGGAAACAGATGAAACATATGAAATACAGTTTTTAGTCATTGTACAGCTCACAGTATAGGAGTGTGATCCCTCAAGAGAGAAAGCTGAGGTGAGGCCAACTGCCTACCGGAAGTTTCCAGGCAAAAGCAGAGGAGGTAGAATCCTGGGAGGCCCAGGGAGCAGGGATTTTTGAGGGCATCTCGTTCAGCCTTTGACTGAGTCCTGGTCTTTGTGTGATGAGAGGAAATGACCCAAGGCCAGGGAGCGAGCCGCTGGTGAGCAGGAGGCTAGGTGACTGACTCTCAGAGCTCCTTACAAGCTAAGAATATTTTCTATTCTAGTAACTAGTTTGGAAAGCTGTCTAACATACGGGACCTTGATTTTTGAGTCCTCAGGAGGTTATAGCGTTTTAATAGGCTTAATCAGTGAGATAAAGCAGGCCTACACCAAGGCTTTCTAGGACCTGCCCTAATAAAATTTGAAAGCAAGCCATAAGCTGTTTCAAGGTAACCTGAGTGCTTGAAAGTAATTCATTACTATTTAAAGGGATAAAACAAAGTCCAGCAACTAATGACACGAAACATCCAATGCTAAGCATTCAATCAAAAATTATGAGGCATCCAAAGTAACAGGAAAATATAGCCATAGCCGGGAGAAAAACCACTTAACAAAGACATGGCCAGGAGTAATAGGGGTGATAAAGTACCTACCAGGTATTAAAATAGCTGCCAGAAAATAAGTTCCATATATTCAAGAAAGTCGGAAGAAAAAAAATGAAAATATGAGAGAAATGGAAGAGATAAGTAGTTCATTAAGTTAAATACATAATCATCACATGACCTACTCATTATCCAAGAGAAAGAAAAACTTCTGTTCATTTGAAAATCGGCACTCAAGTGTTTATAGTAGCTTCATTCCAATATCTGAAAAATGGAGACAATGCAGATATCCACCTACTGTTAAATGAATAGATAAGGTCCGGCACATCTATACAGGACATACTGTTCAAAAATAATGCAGAATGGAATACAGACGCATGCAACAACGTGGACAGACCTCACACCGACTATTCCCAAAGCCGTTTCCAAAGGCTGCATATTCTGTGATTCGATTTTGGGAAAATCGAGAGCTATAGGGATATAAAAAAATGGAGTTACCAGGAGCTGGGAGTGGGGGAGGGCTTGATCACAAAGAAGCACAGAGCAGTCTATTATGGTGATGGAACTGTTTGTATATTGATTTTGATGATGTTTCTAGGAATATGAGTTGTCAAAATGAGATGCCAAAAGGTGAATTTTAAGTTATGTAAATTATATATCACTAAACCTGGTATTAGAAAATACTAAACATATACAGTTTGGGGGAAAAATGGGGAGCAACTGGAACTCTCACTCAATCCTGTTGAGAGTGTGTTAGTTATATAGCCACTTCAGAGAAAGGGGTGTTTCTTATAAAGCTTCACATAAATTTGCCTGGCAACCCAGTAATCTCACACCTATATATTCACCCAATTAAAATAAAATCATAGACACACAAAAACTTATACATAAGGAGTTATCATCACGTTATACTATACAGCAAAATATAAACAAATACACCAAAAAAGCAAGCAAAACCCTAGAAAACCCCAGATGACCAATGCCTGGTGAGTGAATTTTGATGTGTATATGTAATGCACACACACACACACACACACGATGAAATGCCATTCATTAATCAAGATAGACCATATTGTGTAATTTTCATTACATGAATTTCCTAAGAAGGAACGCCACCTAAAATAAGCCTTTGGAACTCGACAGCAAATCAGAGGACAAGGATAACAGTGGTATGCATGTTGCTTAAAAGAGCTAGCATATGAAAGCAACCCAGATGTCCATCAGTGGACGAAAGGATAAGAAAGCTGTGGCACACATGCACAGTGGGGTATTACTCAGCTGTTAAAAAGAACACATTTGAGTCAGTTCTAACGAGGTAGATGAAACTGGGGTCGATTATACAGAGTGAAGTAAATCGGAAAGAAAACGCATTTATATAATGCATATATACTCTTGCCTAGAGAATCCCATGGACAGAGGAGCCTGGTGGGCTGCTGTCCATAGAATCGCACTTGGACACGACTGAAGCGACTTAGCATGCATGCATGCACGGGAGAAGGCAATGGCAACCCACTCCAGTGTTCTTGCCTGGAGAATCCCAGGGACCGAGGAGCCTGGTCGGCTGCTGTCTATTGGGTCGCACAGAGTTGGACACGACTGCAGTGACTTAGCAGCATGGAATTTAGAAAGATGGTAATGACAACCCTATATGTGAGACAGCAAATGAGACACAGATATAAATAACAGGTTTTTGGACTCTGTGGGAGAAGGCGAGGGTGGGATGATTTGAGAGAATGGCATTGAAACATGTATATTGCCATATGTGAAATAGATGACCAGTCCAAGTTCAGTGCATGAAACAGGGCATTCAAAGCTGGTGCACTGGGACAACCCAGAGGGATGGGATGGGGAGGGAGGTGGGAGAGGATTCGGGACCAGGGGACACATGTGCACCGTGGCTGATTCATGTGAATGTATGCAAAACCCACCACAACACGGTAAAGTAATTAGCCTCCAATCCAAATAAATGCATTAATTTTTTAAAAAAAGAAAGTGTATGCATGTTAAGGGAGGATGTATAACCTTGGGATAATGGAATTATTCTGTAATTTAATTGTGATGGTTTCTGAAGAATTTGAATGTTTAAATCCTGTCAAATGGATAAACTTCAAATGGTTTTATTGTTTTTTTAGTTGCCTCATTAATGTTGATGAATGTTAATGTTCCCATTAATAAAATGGGAACAATGACAGCTAACTGTATAAAAGCCACACAGATTCAATGATTTCATGTAGATGACTTTTAAGTAAATTAATTTGACTACACATTATTGGGCTTCCCCAGTGGCACTAGTGGGAAAGAACCCGCTTGCCAGTGCAGGAGACATAAGAGATGAGGCTCCAGTCCCTGGATCGGGAAGATTCCCCTGGAGGAGGGCATGGCAACCCACTCCAGGATTCTTGCCTGGAGAATCCCATGGACAGAGGAGCCTGACAGGCTGTAGTCCATAGGTCAGAAAGAGTTGGACACAGCTGAAGTGACTGAGCGTGCATGCACTCACATATTATTAATTAGAGAAGTTTCACTCTCTGGACTTGAAAGCAAACTAGAATGTACAAGCCAATGAAACCAAGTGAATATAAATTGTTAACATACCCGTAAAAATAGAACTGTTTCAAGTGATTTTTGAAGGACTAGTGATTGTATTCTTTGTGAACTGTATTCTTTTTATGTTTTACTTAGTTATTTTAATTGAGTTATTGATATATAACATTGTATTAGTTCCAGATATACAGCAACATAATTGGATAATTGGATATTTGTATATATTGTGAAATGATCACTGCAATAAGGCTAGTTAATATCCATCATCACACAGAATTACAGTTTTTTTTCTTGTGGTGATAACTTTTAGGATTTGCTCTCTAAGCAATTTCCACATATGCAATGCAGTATAATAAATTCTGGTCACCTTGCTATACCTTACATCCCCATGACTTACTTATAACCGGAATTTTGTTTCTTTTGGTCATCTTAACCAATTTTTTTTATCTACCTGGTCTGTATCTGTAAATTTGTTTTTGTTTTTTAATTTGTTTTCTGCTTCCATGTACAAGTGAGATGATGATATTTGACTTATTTCACTTAGCATAGTGACCGCCAAGTCCACCCATGTTTTCTCAAATGGCAAAATTTCCTTTCTTTTATTGCTGAATAGTATTCCATTGTGTGATATATATATATATATATATATATATATATATATATATATATATATCTCACATCTTCCTTATCCATTTATCAAAGGATGTAGGTTACGTCCACATCTTGGCTGCTATAAGTAAAGATGCACTGAACATGGGCGTGCATATATCTTTTTGATTTAGTGCTTCTGTGAGATATCTGTCAAAGTAAAACAGGGGCACGTTTTTCAACAGCACAGAATAATTTTGTTTTTAGGAATTATGTTGGTTTTGCCACCTTGAAACCATAATATTTAAATTACAGGCTAAAGTAAGTAAACAGTTATGCAATTATTAATTGGAAACAGATGGATTTCCAATGCAAGAGAAAAGTACAATTATAAAATTTAAGAACATATTAAGTAAATCTTTTATGGCTTAATATGAATTGGATGGCTCAGTATTAACTCATACCTTTTTAAAGATGATTTTGTTATCGCTACATTGAAAAAGCCTGGAGGCACTAACTTTTCAGGACCAATGATTTTATTCCCTAAAAGCATATCTCATTAAAGGAATTTAGGGTTTTTTGGAGAAATGACTGATTTCATCCCTGGTGCAGAGAATGCTCTGGGTGTTCCTGGGATATCGTAGATATACTTTCCAGTCTGGATGTACTGGAAAACTGAGAATATTTAAGGACAGATGTGGTCATTAAAAAAAACATAGAGCCAGTTTAAGGTGTGCCTAGTGTCCACAGTTGATTTAACTCAAGTAACAGTAAGAATAATTTTAATTAATTGTACTGTAGCATTATTAATTGGAGAAGGCAATGGCACCCCACTCCAGTACTCTTGCCTGGAAAATCCCATGGACGGAGGAGCCTGGTAGGCTGCAGTCCATGGGGTCGCTAAGAGTCAGACACGACTGAGCAACTTCACTTGCACTTTCCACTTCCATGCATTGGAGAAGGAAATGGCAACCCACTCCAGTGTTCCTGCCTGGAGAATCCCAGGGACAGGGGAGCCTGGTGGGCTGCCATCTATGGGGTCGCACAGAGTCGGGCACAACTGAAGCAACTTAGCAGCAGCATTATTAATATATTAAATAAGTCCATAATCATTCACAAGAAAGAAAAATCCAAAGTAAAGCCACACAGTGACAGCAATTTAAAAATAGTTTTAAAAATTATTTTATGTTGGAGTAATTAGTTCCATATGCAAATATCTATTCTGTTTTAGAGTTTTAAATAAAGAGATACTTCTTCTGCCTTTCTTCTGTCAGCTTCATGTCAGGGTGATTGAATGAAAGCTCGATTTCTTCTTTTTTTTCTTTTATTTAATAGATGACTTCTTGAATAATACAAATAAACAAAAGAGAAAACAGACAAATGACATTTTGAATTACCTAGTGAAATGTTAAGGCCATCAGGGAATATCACCTAAATCATTTTATCAATGAGTAATTGTGGTGTTGGAAAGGACTCTTGAGAGTTCCTTGGACTGTAAGAAAATCTAACCAGTCCATTCTAAAGGAGATCAGCCCTGGGATTTCTTTGGAAGGAATGATGCTAAAGCTGAAACTGTAGTACTTTGGCCACCTCATGCGAAGAGTTGACTCATTGGAAAAGACTCTGATGCTGGGAGAGATTGGGGACAGGAGGAGAAGGGGACGATAGAGGATGAGATGGCTGGATGGCATCACGGACTCGATGGACGTGAGTCTGAGTAAACTCCGGGAGCTGGTGATGGACAGGGAGGCCTGGCGTGCTGTGATTCATGGGGTCGCAAAGAGTCGGACACGACTGAGCGACTGAACTGAACTGAATTGAATTGATAAGGAATCAGGTGTGCATACTGTGCCATGCAGGCGTCCCTAGTAACTCGGATGTACTGTCTCTGTGTACTATGCTGGTAGCGTGTCAGGAAATGTCATTCTTCAAAGGCAAGATCAGGCTGTCACTCCCTTAACCTGGAAGGGTTGGGGCTGGGGTAGATCCAGATGTTATGTTCCTTTTGACATTATATAATAGGAAAGTGAAGTTGCTCAGTCTTGTCTGACTCTTTGTGACCCCATGGACTATAGCTTGCCAGGGTTCCTCCGTCCATGGGATTTTCCAATTAAAAATACTGGGGCAGGTTGCCATTCCCTTCTCCAGGGGATCTTCTGACCCAGGGATGGAACCCAGGTCTCCTGCACTGCAGGTGGACTGTTTACTGTCTGAATCAGCAGGGAAGCCCATGTAATAAGGGCACAGCCTTACCAGTCGGATACTTTTTCCAAAAATGTCTAATTTGAATCCAGTCAGGGCTTCACCCCTTACCTCTAGTTTGTATGAAATACAAGAGAAAGAACAAGTTAAATGCCAACACACACATACACACACACAGACGCACACACAGACACACAGATACAACTTCAGGCAAATCCAGAACCTGCCTAGTATCTTTACTAATTAATACAATATGGTGGGGGGTGGAGAGGAAGAATGGGGTGGCAGGATCCCTATAAGATTAAAAATGATATATCCTATTGTAAAGATTAAACCTTATTTGAACAAGCAAGTTATAAAAGACTTTTGAGGGACAACTATGGCTTCCTGGTAGCTCAGAAGGTAAAGAATCCACCTGCAGTTCAGGAGACTTGGGTTCTATCCCTGGTTTCAGAATATCCCCTGGAGAGGAAAATGGCAACCCACTCCAGTATTCTTGCTTGGAGAATCCCATGGACAGAGGAGCCTAGCGGGTTACAGTGCATGCAGTCGCAAAGAGATGTGAATGAGTGACCACACCTTTTCTTCTTCTTATATTAATATGATGCAGAAATTTGACATTTAGGAAATATTTCTTGTGTTCAGTATATTTATAGTGTTGTGTTAGGTAAGAAAATGCCCTTGTTTTTCCAAGATTACTGAAGTATTTGAAAAATGAAGTATGTCTATAAATTACTTTAAAATAGTCAGAAACATTTTGGAAGCATGTGTGGTAAATGCTTTCTATACTTTGCTGAATCCTTGAAAAGTTTCTTAATAAAAATTTGTAAAAAGCCATGTATAATTTTCCATGATCACCCTATCCAATTACGTCACCCCATCACCTCATTTTCTCCATGGCATTCACCAAAATTCTGCTATGTTTTATTTTCTGAGGATTCTGACTTCCCCCTACCCCCACCAACAGAATGTTCATTTGGTTGGGATTGGGGAACTCTTTGTTACTACTAACTAATATAGTTCTGAGAATGGTGCCTGAGACATAGCAGGGCAGATATTTTTTTTAAGTCAATTAAAATAGAAGAACACATTATGAATGGATAGTTAAGTTTGAGGAAGATTAGGAAATATGAAGAAGAGTGAGCTATAAGAATTCAGCTGTAGTAATTAGGCAGTGAGATACCCCCTGAAGACTTTACAGCAGGGCAGTGATGTAACCCAAATTATATGATTTCTGCACACAGAGGGTTTGTGATCCTTGTGGATTCCTGTGCTTCACAGAGGAAACAGAGCAGGAGAGCAGCAGGTCTCTCTGAATTCCCACCAAGGTTTCGTGACTTACAGGTGAAATTTTATGGGACGGCTTAGAGTGGTATAGTGATTCCTGTACCTCTAACCTGTGTAAATGTTAAATTGAAAAGAGACTTCTGAATGTTTCATGAAAAGTTGATGCAAGAAACTGATTTCATCTCAACTTAAAAAACCCAGGTAGAGTTTCTGAAATTATTGACATGTAAAAATAGTCCCTTGAGACACACTGTTAATTTTCTACGGTTGTAACGTGTCATATTTCATACCTCCCCAAAGATACCTTCCGTTCTCTTTCAGTGTTTCTTGAGAGCATCTGTAACTAATTAGCTCTGCTTTATTCTTTTGATTCCTCCTCACACAATGAAGAATCATATAAAAATGTGTTGTTTTAATGTCCCAGCTAACAAACTTTTCTAATTGTGTTTTATAAATATAAATACCACAGATTCTGTAAAATCAGTGAGTTAAAGGATTACTGGGTCATTCATATAATGATCGATGGATAACGGTTCCTCCTAGCTCCAGTCTTCTTATTTCTAAACCCACTTTCTTTAGGACACATGTCCTAGTTAATTATATCGGACTATACAAGCTGGCGTTTGTGTTATACATGGTCCAATCATGATAACTTCTGGGCCACTGGCCTCAAGAAGCATGGACAGCAAGCAGGAACTTTTCAAATTGTACCAAGAGTTCAGCCTAGTAAATTAATTATTGAAGAGTCACTACCAAATGCTGTTGACATGTGTGTAGTTTGACAGGCTTCTGTAACATCTAGTCCTTTCAGGAAAGTAATTCTGTAAGGAAATTGCCTGCAATAGGGGTTGTGGGACTCAGCTGGGTGACAGCCATGTCATGACAATCAATATGGGGCCAAAAAAATCAAATATTAATGAAAGATAGATTTGTTCATGCACAGGATCGGTACTTTTTTGTAAATGCTATTTTACTTCCATCAACCATGTTCCAGCCAAATGCTGGGTATAAGCTCATTGAAACTAAACTCAAGGTGACATTTCTCATTTCAATTATTTCCTAAAGTGTCTCCCTCCTCTTTTTTCCCCACCTCTTGTCGAGAACTGCAGGCAACATAATGAAATACTCTGTCAACTACAGAGTCTAGGATCTGGAGAGGCAGGAAAGAATTTTGTTGAGTTTTCTGAATATAGAATCCATCCTACTTTGAAAGTCAGCATGAGGCTTTGAGGAGGATCTTGGACTCAGAAAAAGACATCATCAAGATAATTTACAAGAAGTCCAAAATTTCATTTCACAAAGTAGCTGCTAATGAATGGACATTTTCAAGTTAAGAGTCATAGGGATAATTATCATAATATCTGATGCTTACTGATACTTTACTGAATACTGTTAAAGGTCACAATTTCTGAAGAATTGGTGCCCATTTGTAATCAATCATGTTTATAGATCTAATACACTTTTTGTTTTTTATTGCTTCTTTTACATAATATGAAAATAGCCATAAAAATTCATAAGGGGGCAATAAGAATAATTACTTGGTGCTTTTCCAACTGGTAACAACTTGTTGAATTGTTTCTGGGTTGGCCATTTTGACTGAGTTGAACAATTAATAAGAACTGTCTTGAAGGGCTGTCTAAGGGAATTGAGCTGGTCACGTTCCTTGAAACAAATAGATGGCACTTCTCCTCAGAAACATGAAATACTTGCCAGTTATTGCTGCTTTGATCTATTTCCCAGAGACGCTTAACATTCTGATTTTTATCTTGGTTTTAAATGGATGAGAATTGCTCATTTTGCTGTGGAATGCACTGAATAAAGTCCATTATTCTTAGTCTTTAATTACTAAAGATGGCATATTTGATTAATAAGAAGAAATACAAGTTTGGACTGATCATGGTATTTTGTTAACCTCAGTCTGAGCTCACAAAAACTCAGATGAGTGACCAGGAGGTGCGAGAGTAGACACTATTCCAATGGAAAGTTTCTCTGGGGACTCAGGTTCTAGGTGGTGGCCTGGGATAAGAGGAGTGAAAGATTAGGAGAGAATTTCCCCTCCTTTCCTGCCCTACCTCTCTTTCTCTTATTACTCTTTCCTCCTCTTGGGTAGACAGAATAATGACCCATCAAAAATGGCCACATTCTAGCCCCAGACCTATGGATAAATTACCTTATGTGGCAAAAGGGATGTAGCAGGTGCAGTTAAATTAAGGATGTTGAAATGCTGTAGAGTTGTCTGGATCATCCAGGTAGGCCCAGTGTAATCTCAAAGCTCTTTATAAGTGGGTCTGGGTTGGAGGAGAGATTGAAGTGATACCGTCACTGGAGGGAGGCCCCAAGTCAAGGAATGAGGGCAACTTCTAGAGGCTGGGAGAAGCAAGGACAGATTCTCTCCTGGAGCCTCCAGAAAGAACCCAGCCCTGCCACCATCTTGATTTTAGCTGTGGAAGACTGGTGTTGGGCTTCTGAGCTGTAAGTCAACGACTCATGCTATGTGGGATACATGTGAAGGGCCAGAGAGATGGGGCACAGACAGAAAATGTTCTCTACTTACGCAGTTGCTTTGAAGGGTGTAAGCAGGGGTCAGAGGAAGTGGAGACTGTATTACCAGGTTGGTTTGTGATGGTCTTGTGAAGGAGGTGACGTATACATGGAGATGCCAAGACTGGAGAGGGGCTCCACGCAGCGGAGCTGTGTGTGGGTTGGGGTAAGTAGGGGGTGGTGACCGTCTGTCTGGATGGAAGGGCCAGCAGGAGGCAGGGAAGAGTAGGAAAAGGTGGTCCAGGCTGCTTTCTAATAAGACTTGTCCAACGATAATCATCCTTTTAACCTCTTCTAGTAAAACAAACAAACAAACAAACAAAACACCTCTCATACACAAGATTTAAAGCTTCTCTAAAATTTAGTTTAAGCTGCCAAAATTCTTGTTCTTCAAGAAATGGAGGTCTGATTCATTGGCTTGGTTCCAAGTTCTGTTCTGTGTTGGGTAACACTACTGTCTGATGATATAAAGGGCTGAGAACCACAGAGGGGTGGCTGGGCTGGCTCGGCCTTAAACCCAGTAGTTAGGGAGAGTACAGCCTCTTATCTCATGTTGGCTGCATAATTAGAGACTCAGTGGATGATGCAGGTGTTTATCTTTCTGTCCTCTTTCCACCTTTATATTTTAGCTCTCATTTGTGTGTAAAGCCTGTAATAACAACACAGTCTCCAGAGGCTTTACTTTCTGTTAATAAAAGTCTTTGTCCCAATATGGTACCAGGAAAGGGTACTGAGACCATGTCTTACCCTCTTGTTTCCCTGTGTTCTTGACCCCAGTCTTCGCTAACAGAAAGTTGAAGATAGAGGGAGAATCTTAGATAACCCAAGTCACTGAATGCTCCCCTTTGTCTTGTCCAGGTCACTATAGCCAGTGGGCACCTTTTGACTTGACTGACCTGGAAAATTGCCTTTAAAAGAATAAAAAAAACTGTGTTTGAGGTTTTGACTTATAATTACAACAGATAGCAAGGCAATGCATTCATAGGAATAGGAAGAAGTAGGATAACACTTGAGAGTAAATGAGATAAAATAATGAGTAATTGCTTTGTTTCTCGTATCACTGCAATCTTAAAATTATCCTCTGATTTTTGGATTGTCTGTCTCACCAACTATTTACTCCTTGACTTGTCCCGTTTATTCTACCTGCTTTCTCAAAGGTCCCTGATAACCCTCCTGGTAATTAAATTCAGTAACCTTCTGCTCCTGACTATTTTTCACGTGGACATCACTTCCTTCTTAAAATATATTTCACCGGTATCATCTCTGATATTTTATTGCTGTTTTTTTTTTTTTTTTGCTTATTTTTCTGGATTTCCTTCCTCCTTTCTAAATATTCCTCCTCTGGCTCTTATTTCACCCTAAATGCAAGGATTCTATTAATACTGGGATCCTCCTTTGATAAAGGTTTCTTTTTTTTAATACTTTTGACTTGACTATATGTCATATTACTGTCATTTCTTTGTGTACTTTCTTCTCTCTAAAGCTAAACTCTGTTGAGCTGAATTTCTAGTTGCCTGTAATAGATATTTGCATCCAGGTGTCCTTCTGTTAGTGTGTTGCAAAAGCTCTAGGTAGATACAGCCCCTGAACCATGCTCTTCCATGACTCAGCCATTTAAATCCCTGTGTGTGGATCAAGAGTGTCACATATCTTAAGTTCTAGGACTCCAAGCAGTGGTCAGAGTCCTAGACCAGTGTCATACGGGCCTAGTAGGTCAGTAGTTTAGTCACTGCAAGCTGCTAATACAACAGTACTCTCTCGATTGATTTCTGGCAGAATCATTGGAAATGACTCTAGGAGTTTTGTACAGTGTGAGTCACATAGAGGCATATATTTGTTATAACACTGTCCACTCACAATGGATACATCAGTGTACTTTCAAAAGAAGGATCCCTCCCACTGTGTCCATCCTTACTGGGGTGTGTCTTATTCATTCCCTTCCCTGCCTTCTCTTCCTCTGCTACTGCTGGCCAAAGGCTATGAAGACATGCAAGAAGTCATGAAGGCTTCCCCCACCTTTTCTTGCCTTGTCTCTTGCAAATGAAGCTCACTGGAATTTGCAGAAAATGGAACACAGTAGCTTGTACTCTGTAGACACTGTCAGATGAGGACTGTGGGCTTCAGCCATCCAGTGGGCCTCCACTATGCACTGCTTCTGTGCCTCCCAGACAAACTGGCCTCTTTCTTTCCCTAGGCTCTCCCAGCATGTTCTTTATTTTTGCCAATGGAATCACTGGCCATCCAGTTACCCAAACTTTGTACTCTGGAGCTGCCTTTGCTTCTGGGTAGGATGCTATTGAAATACTATGGCTGCATGGTAATAAGGATCTGCCTAAATGGCACTGAAGTCATGGCTGTGGAAATGGAGAGGGAGGGATAAGTACAGGAAAGAAATTAAGCGATGAATTTAATGAGACTTGAGAGTTCATTATGAAGTCAGGGTGAAAGAGAAGGTGGAGCCAGATGGCAATAATAGTTAACATCCATGGAACACTTACTTATGTGCTGGGCATTATTCCAAGTTCTACACATATCATCTCCATTAAGCAGTTGTAAATAGGTTAATGTTGAAATTTAACATGAACTAGCTGGTGGTATAAGTCAATGCCACCCCAAAGAAAATCCATGGATCAGTGTAGGTTCACAAACTGTTGCTATTGATCCATGTCGCCCTGAGCATAGAAACTAAAAGTAAGGATTAGAAACTGTGATTACAAGATGATAGAGTGACTTTATATAATAGTACAATCCTGATTTATATGTTTTATGCCTTTCCTATTTCATGTAATTCATTTTTTATTTAGGAAGGGCTCATCTAGAGGGTGTCTTGAACCTTAATCACCACCCCCCACTAAATTCATTATTTTGTTTGTTTACTCTAAGTAGTAGTTACTACTCCTAGTAATACTGTTGACTGGGTTTCATCTAAATAGTTTTTGCTTTAAACCTTTCTTCATTGGTACCAAGCGGTCCCACGGTTTTTAAGATAAATAATCCAAAGAGGTTTTATGGACACTGATAGTTGAGCTGGGTAAATGGGAAGGAAATATTGGAAGTTGGTTCAGTTTGTCTTTGAGGACAGGCTCAGTCTGGTCTATCCAGAACTGCAAAGGAGGGTGTTTTTTGTTTAAGTTGCATGGGGCATCTTATCACCACTTTTGAGTCTGTTCATCTGAATTCAGTACAATTGAGTCCCTGCATGAGGATGCAAGTCCTGACCCTGGTGACCTATAGATCTAACTCTTCTTGACTTTGCCCTGGATCACCTGGATGGGGCCAGGATGCCTCTTATGAGAAAGAAGAGAGCCTTGGAGACTGAACTCATGGTCTGTCTGATGATAACAGATAGTTTCTGTTGAGCACTTGATATATGTGGGCTTGTGTCCGTAGATGGGGTTAGCTACATAATCCCCAACTCTCTCTCACTGGCCTTGAACCTGAATAGCAACTGTGAACATCACTCTCTTTGTTTCCCCTGTCTGGCTTTAATTATTTACATGATTTGCATAGCCCCTATAATGTCTAATATTTTTAGAAGTTTTCTTTTAGAAACAAACTTTTGTATCTTAAAAACAAACAAACAAACAAACACAAAACCAGTGATACTTCTTAACACAAAATTTGATCCAGCAGAGGGTTTAAAGAGCTAACTTTCAGATCTCAGCTCAGTTGTGTACTAGCTGTGGCAGAGAGGCCGCTAGTCTCTATTGCTGATGGCCTCTGCTCACAATGATGTGTTCCTGCTGGGAAGTGGTTATCCAGCCAGACATTATTACATTTTTGAGTTCCTTTGCATCTAGGTGGAACCATGTGACCTGTGCCAGGAAATAAAATGTGAGAGGCAATGATGCATGCCACATCCCAGCCTAAGAAGTTTCTAAGAATAGGATATGTTTCCTTCACACGTTGTTCCCTCTGTGATGCTCTCCTCAGCCATGTGTTGAAGGCTTTTGTTTCCTAAGATGTTCTTAACCTGGATTCCTGAGTAATTGCGTGAAAATGAGCCTCCCAACCAGGATGGGGCTTGCCTGACCCGAAGTATTTGATTAGATTTTAATTGGAGGAATAAATGCCCTTTTAATAAGTGGGTCACTGAGATTTTAGGACAGCCTGATACAATAGTTAGCTTCTTGACTAAGATGCTGGCTGTGTGACCTTGGGTGGGTTACTTTGCATTCTCATGCCTCAGTTTCCTCATCTGTGTAGAATGGAGAGAAAAGTATAGTCTACCTCATAGAGCTGTGAGATTTAAACGGGGGTTACTTGTATAAAAGAGTGTCTGCCTGACACATTGTAGGCATTCAGGAAATCTTAGCTGTTGTCCTTTGCTTCATGGTTATTTCTGTTCATTAATGGAGCCAAGACTGGTCTTTGTGGAAATGGAACTCAGCCTGTTTCATCCCCAAATATGGTGAGACCACAGAGCCAATGTGGGAAAATGTAGTATCTCCCTCCTCAAATCCAAGTAGCAGTAGAAAATCCACCAGAAAAGTAGAAAATTTTATGGATTGCATTTAATTTGCTACAATTAGCTAGATAATTGAATCGGACTTTCTTGAAATGGTTATCGGCTCAGTTGTGTCCAGCTCTTTGTGACTCCATAGACTGTAGCCTGCCAGGCTCCTCTGTCCATGGGATTTTCCAGGGAAGAATTCTGGAGTGGGTTTCCATGCCCTTCTCCAGAGGATCTTCTCAACCCAGGAATCGAACCCAGGTCTCCCATACTGCAAGCAGATTCTTTACCGTCTGAGCCATTAGGGAATCCCAGGATAACTGAATAAGACTTCCTTGAAGTAGCTGTCCTGTCAGTTTCTTATTTTTCTTGGGCTGAGCCTATCAGCCATCAAGTGGATGGCCAATAAGGAAAAATATGTCAAATTCCACTGAAAACAGATACATCATATTATTCTTTTCACTGCTGAGCGGGCGCAGTGCCATGGTGTGGAATAGCCTTCGATTGTGTTGACTGTCTCTGGCATCTGACCCTCCTGTGACTGCATTTATGTGGTACAGAACCTCAGGACAGAGAATTTTCCATTGTGCAGCTCATCTAAGTGGCTGGGGCTCCTAGATTCTGGGTCTCTTCACATTCCACCTTGCCCCCTCCTCTGTAGCTTCTCTGGTCCCCCCAGTGTTAGCTAGGTAGAGCCAGGAGGCAGCAACTGGGGAAGCATGGCCTGGCTGCTGTGATGGTGAAGACACAGGAAGAGGAGAGAGTAGGAACTTTGGAGCAGCCACACCCAGGAAACTCCAGCCATTTATAGCAATCTGTCCTATAGGGCGACGAGTACCAGTTTCTCCCTGTTGAAGCTGTATAAGAACGATCATTTCCACTCAGACCCACCTTTGTCTGACTCACTCTTGCTTTTTTCCCTATTAAGTTTATTGGAGTCCATATGCCTTCTTCACTGAATATAGTTCTTGTCTTGACTTAATTTAGTTAAAAAATCAACTCTGGCTTTACTTAAACGGAACCCACCAGTGGCTGCCCGCCCCCCCCCCCCAATCCATGAAGTATTTTTTACTAAAGGACCACTGGGAGGCCCAGGCCCTTCGTCGGGACCTAGGGCATGTCCCTCATGTCTCTTCCATCCGTATGCTGATTTCTCCCCACATTCAGAAGGCAGCTCTGGAAGGAGCCTGTCAGCTTGGGGAAGGAAACCAAGCAGATAATCAGGAAGTGAAGTATTCACCAGGAATGGGTATTTGGAGTGCAGCGAGTTCAATTTGGCAGATAATTTGCTTCCCACACTCAGCTTTACCTACAGCACAATGAAACACATTTCAATCTAAAATTGCCTTCTAACTCCAATCAGCATTAATTTAATAATACATATTCAACAGATATAAACACTTCCAATGACTGGAAAAGTAGTACAGATCCACATGTGTTTATGCTGATATTGGAGTCTGAATACAATTTCTTTCAGAGATAGCGATGGAAATGTTTCTCTGCTCCCCCCGGCACCCCGCCCCAAAGGTGAAAATGCAATTTGCAAATTGCTGAGGGATTCACTTATTGTCAGGGTTGAGCGCCCTGGGACACTTAGTTTTTCTTTTTGTTCACTAGGACTTTTTCTGCTGGGCCTCACTGTGGTCCAATGACTTGCTTCTCTAGTTAGAAAGCAGTTCTGCCTCTTTTAGTTGGTCCCAAGAGGCTCAGCTTGATAATCAGTGGTGATTCTTTGTTGAAGAAGATGAGAAACTGAGAAAGTATTAGCATATTCGTGCCACCTTAGGCAAGGGGGCTATGCAAAAGCCTTTAGAACCAACAGAACATCCAGAAATGGGAGACTCCACGGAGTCCTGTCTAGAAGTTACACTGCCTCCCAGGCCTCAGGACATCCCCAGGTAGAGCTTCCACTCTAGGAAAAATGTGAAAGACTTAACACTCCCCAGCAACTCAGATGGCTTTTTGTTGTTGTTAGAAGAAAGAGTTTAACAGTTGAAAAAATAATTTTTTAAAAATGAGGCTTTAATACAAAAGCAAATGGTAATGATTGCAGCAGCAGGAGTCTTATACCCTTAACTCTCGTCATAGTCTCATTTTCACAGGTTAAACATATGACCTTGATACACATATAACATGAACATGGGACAATTTTACTTAACTCATTCCTAAGGACACAGATGAAATGTTCAAGCTGATTATAAGAACAGTTGAGAAATTGGACATCTATATGAACTTAGAAATGTTAGACTGAGTTTGTCAGGTTTGATACAAAGGCTGATTAATGTATATAGAATAATTAAAACCTTAATGTATGGGGATATCTTTTGTACTGGGCATAAATTAACAAGTTAGCACGTAACTTTACAGTGTCTTGAGCTCCAATGAGATAGTAAACAGTTGTGTTAAACACAAGTACGGTCTTCTAGACAGCTAAATTATTCCTTGCAAGCTTGTTAAGAGTGCCTTGGTGTGTCAATGTTGCAAAATGCCACTGTTCCCTGTGCCTCCCCTCATTGCCAACTGTTGGATAATGATCAAAGCGGATTCCCAAGCATTGGCCCATAGTCACAACAGAACCCGGTGATCACTGTCTAGATTTCTCTGGCCATGTCTCATGCCAGGAGCTCTTCTCTCCCACCTCACTGCATGTCCCCAGGTCTCTGGACTTGAAGGCTGCATGGACTTTTCTCCTGCTACTCTGCACAGAGTCTTTTCTCTTCCCTCTTCCAACTTGGTGTTTCTTTCCTTTTCCATTGCCAGTCTCACTAGATCTTCAGGCCTTTATGATTTTTTTCTATCACAGACATCAGACTTGTCTTTAAAGTTACAAATGGTCTTGGTAAACAAAATTCCATGGCGAAGACAGACAGATGGGTCAGGCCTACAAAGCAAAGACTGAATTTTCCTTGGAGAAGGAAAGAGTCAGGAAGAAACCAAGACTCCTCAAGCATTAGAGGTCATCACACCTGCCGCTGACCCAGTTCCCATCCAGCAGCAGGTCCCTCAGCGATTCATGGCTCTGGAGATGTGACAAGGATTTGGCTTTTCTGGGCCATTGGACCCATTCTGGTAGCACCAATCTTTTCCCTTTCCCTGTCTACCAGACATACACCTTCTTGATCAATCCTTGAACGTAAAGCTGCTTTGAAAAGTCCAAATTCTCAGTCAGAAACTTGGTTAGATGCATTGCTTTTTCTTTTCCCATCCTTTGTTTTTGTGCATATAAAATTATTATTAGCCATTTAGCCTATTTATACAGGCACATCTTTCCATTGCAATAGCAAGTTCTGATCAGTTAAGGAAAAAAAAGAGTTTGGAGCTGACATTTCATTGGGTTTCTCACAGGATCTAAGATGGAATGTGTTTGCTGGGTGTAAATAATTAAAGACATTTCCCGCCTTCAGTTAGAATCAGTAAGGGCAGAATTTGTTGACTTTTAAAATAGATCAGAGACATGGAAAGTGTGTGGGGCTCTAGGTTGGAAGTCCTGAGCCGAGGATTCTTACAGGTCTCTGTACACCTTGAGTGGGGTGCAGACCCAGAGTGGGGAAGTCACCCTTAACCTTGAAACTTGAGTCATGCCGGGAGCTGGTGATGGGAGGTGTGTGTGTGTGTCAGGGGTGAGGGCTGATGGAGGATTGGGGCAGCATGAAAACTCATTCTCCTATTTCTCAGCACCTGGCTTGTTTGACTAGTTGCACCTTATACCTAGAATAGTACAATCAAGGGTCATTCTGAACGTTATTTTTGTGTAATGCCTGAAGGATATAAGTAGTGTTCATTACTGAGAAAGCTGCCTTTTTACAGATTTGCAAAGGTTCCTGGAGTGGGCTATGAATGTTCTCTCTTAGCATGTGAACACTCGCTTCATTGCGGACAAGCTGCTGGAGGGAACTAGCCCATGCCCCTCCCCATGAATTCAGAGGGCCCCCTCCCACAGGAGTAGGGGAGTTGGGAAGAGGCCCATGGCCTTGTTTCAGAGCGCCCCTGAGGGTCCTGGACTAGATGCTTATTTGTGTCTCTCATTAAGAGCTCGGACACTTGAGATTCCCAGCTTCCATACTGGATTCGTTTCCCTTTAGAGAAGCTGAGCAGGGGATGTTAATGTGCTCACAGAGTCTCCCACCGTCTTTGTAACTGACATTTGCTGTTTTATGCAGCACTCACCACCTCTGGCCTCTGGGTGCAGCTGTTACAAGCCAGGAGGCTTCTCCTTTTGGGTGCACTTTTATGTGTTTCATCAGAGGGCCTAGTTCATCCACCCAGGTCATGGTTCCTAGCGCTGGCTGAGCACATCTGGACTCTCTAACATTAGCCTCAGCCACCTCTGCCCTGTGTTTCCTGCCTTTTGACTGCTTCTTTCATCCTGGAGATCCTGAGTTATGGCTCTTGACTAAATTTTGGCACACACAGCATGAGGTAGCCTGCCATTTCTCTGCATCTCTTATGTGGAGTATGGCATGCCCATATCCTGTATATGGAATGCGTAGGCTTTTAGAATCTATACAGATGGGCTCGTCATGCCTTAGGAATTCTACCATTTCTGAGATTTCTCATGAGAAGTAAGTGCAAGCTGCCATGCAGAGCAATGCTTCTCAAATGATCTATGGTGAAGGACCAGTGTTCTTAAAATTTTGAACCCACTGCAAATGAGACTAACTAAAGTCTGTTGTAATTTTTATTTATAATAAAAATTAATGAAATTAAAAACATACAAAATACGAGTTCCCTTTTTAAATTTGAGATATAGTTGATGTAAAATATTATAGAATCTACTGATGTACAACATAGAGCTTCACAGCTTCTAAAGGTTATACTCCATTTATAGTTATTATAATATCTTGGCTGTATTCCCTGTGTTGTACAATATATCCTTGTTACTTATTTATTTTATACATAGCAGTTCACAGCTCTTAATTCCTTACCCCTGTCATGCCCTTCCCCGCCTCACTCTACACACTGGTAATCACTAGTTTGTTCTCTGGATCAGTGATTTGGTTTCCCTTTTGTTACATTCACTGGTTTATTTTTTAAGATTCCACATATAAATGATATGCAGTATTTGCCTTTCTTTACCTGATGTATTTCAGTCAATATAAATAATGCCCTCAGTTCAGTTCAGTCGCTCAGTCGTGTCTGACTCTTTGCGGCCCCATGAACCGCAGCACACCAGGCCTCCCTGTGCATCACCAGCTCCTGGAGTTTACTCAGACTCATGTCCGTTGAGTCGGTGATGCCATCCAGCCATCTCATCCTCTGTCATCCCATTCTCCTCCTGCCCTCAATCTTTCCCAGCATCAGGGTCTTTTCAAATGAATCAGTTCTTTGCATCAGGTGGCCAAAGTATTGGAGTTTCAGCTTCAACATCAGTCCTTTCAATGAACACCCAGGACTGATCTCCTTTAGAATGGACTGGTTGGATCTCCTTGCAGTCCAAGGGACACTCAAGAGTCTTCTTCAGCACCACAGTTCAAAAGCATCAGTTCTTCAGGGCTCAGCTTTCTTCACAGTCCAACTCTCACATCCATACATGACCACTGGAAAAACCATAGCCTTGACTCGATGGACCTTTGTTGACAAAGTAATGTCTCTGCTTTTTAATATGCTATCTCGGTTGATCATAACTTTGCTTCTAAGGAGTAAGCGTCTTTTAATTTCATGGCTGCAGTCACTATCTGCAGTGATTTTGGAGCCCCCCAAAATAAAGTCAGCCCTACTAATAGCATAATACCTTCCAAGTCCATCCATGTTGTTGCAAATGGCAAAATTTCATTCTTTTCTAATGGCTAAGTAAATATGGGCTTCCCAGGTGACTCAGTGGTAAAGAATCCACCTGCTAAGCATGAGACATAGATTTGATCCCTGAGTTGGGAAGATCCTCTAAAGAAGGAAATGGCAACCCAGCCTGATATTCTTGCCTGGAGAATCCCATGGATAAAGAAGCCTGATGGGCTACAGTCCATGGGGTTCCAAAGTGGCATATGACTGAGAGACTGACAGTTTCACTTTTATAACTAAATCGTATTCTGCACATACCGCATCTTCTCTGTCTGTTCATTGGTTGATGAACACTAGGGCTTCCATATCTTAGCAGTTGTAAATAATGCTGTGATGAGCATTGGGGTACATGTATCTTTTAAAATTTTATTAATTTTTAATTGAAAGATACTTGCTTTACAATATTGTGTTGCTTTCTTCCATACATCAGTATGAGTCAGCCATAGATAAGCATATGTCCCTCCCTGTTGAACCTGCATCCCACCTCTCTAGTTGGTTATAGAGTCCCAGGTTGAGTTAGGGGTACATGTATCTTTTTGAATTAGTGTTTTCATTTTGGGGGATATATACCCAGGAATTGCTGGAGCATTTGGTAGGTATTTCTATTTTTAGATTTTTGAGAAACCTTCATACTGCTTTCCACAGTAGCTGCACCAATTTATTGTATATTTCCACCAGCGGTATATGAGAGTTTCCTTTTCTGCACATTTTATCAGCATTTGTTAATTGTGGTCTTTTAGATGATAGCTATTCTGACAGGTATGAGATGATACCTCATTGTAGTTTTAATTTGCATATTTCTGATGTTGAACGACTTTTCATGTTCCTATTGACTATATGTTTTCTACGGAAAAAAAAAAAAAAAGTCTTTTCAGGTCTCCTGCCTATTTTTTAAAGGATTTTTAAAAAAACAGTTGAGTTCTATGAATAGTTTATCCATTTTGGATATTAACTCCTTATATTGGTCATATCATTAGCATATATTTTCTCCCATTCAGTAGGTTGTCTTTTTCTTTTGATGATGGTTTCATTTGCTGTGCAAAAGCTTTTAAGTCTAGTTAGTTTACATTTGTTTACTTTTACTTTTGTTTCCTTTGCTTTAGGAGACAAAAGAATATGCACTGCAGTGATTTATATCAGAGTGTTTTGCCTATGTTTTCTTCTAGTAGTTTTGTGTTTTCTGGTTTTACATTTAGGTCTTTAATCTATTTGAGGTTTTTTTTTTCCTGTATATGGTGTCAGAAAATGTTCTAATTTTATTCTTTTACCTGTCACTGTCCAGTTTTCCCAGCACTACTTACTGAAGAGACTGCTTTTTCTTTTTTTGCAGTTTTATATTCTTGCATTTTTGTTCATAGATTAATTGACCATAAGTATGTAGATATATTTCTGGTTTTTTTATTCTTTTCCACTGATCAGTGTGTCTGTTTTTATACCAGTATCTTAATGTTTTGATTACTGTTGTTGTTCAGTTGCTAAGCTGTGTCTGACTTTTTGCAATCCCATGGACAGTAGCCTGTCTGGCTCCTCTATGCGGTTCTCCAGGCAAGAATACTGGGGTGGGTTGCCATTTCCTTCCCAAGGGATCTTCCCAGACCAAGGATTGAACCCACGTCTCCTGCACTGGTAGGTGGATTCCTTATCCCTGAGCCATCTGGGAAACCCTTTGATTACTGTAGCTTTGCATATAGTCTGAAGTTAAGGAGCTTGATTTCTCCAGCTCTGTTCTTTCTCAAGGTTGTTTTGGCTATTTGTGGTCTTTTGTGGTTCCATACACATTTTAACATTATTTGCTTTAGTTCTGTGAAGAATGCCCTAGATATTTTGGTAGGGATTGCATTGAATCTGTAGATTGACTTGGATAGCAGTCGTTTTAACAGTATAAAATCTTTGAATCCAAGAATGTAGTATATCTTTATATCTTTTTGTTTCATCTTCAGCCTCTTTCATCAGTTTCTCATAGTTTTCTGAGTACATGCCTTTTATCTCTGTAGGTTGGTTTATTCTTAGGTATTATATTCTTTTTGATGCAGTAGTAAATGGGACTGTTTCCTTAATTTCTCTTTCTGGTAATTTGTTATTAGTGTATAAAAGTGCAAGATTTCTGTGTATTAGTTTGTGTCCTGCAACTTTACTAAATTCACTGATGAGCTCTAGTAGTTTCTTGGTGGTGTATTTAGGGTCTTCTGTGTTTATTATCTTAATATCTGCAAACAGTCACAGTTTTACTTCTTCCTTTTCAATTTGGATTTCTTTCATTTATTTTTATTCTCTGATTTCTGCAGCAGGGACTTCCAAACTATGTTGAATGAGAAGGTTAGGCATAATTGATGAGACTGGGCATCATTTTCTTTTTCCTGATCATGGAGGAAATTCTTCTAGCTTTTCATTATTGAGTATGATATTAACTGTAGGTTTGTCATATGTGGTCTTTATTATGTTGAGGTATATTCCCGTAAGAACCATTTTCTGGAGAGTTTTTATCATAAGTGGATGTTGATTTTTTTTTTATCAAAAGCTTATTTTTTTGGTATCTGTTGAGATGATCATATTTTTTCATTCTTCAGTTTGACAGTATATCACACTGATTTGCAAATATTCAAAAATCCTTACAACCATGGAATAAATCCCACTCAATCATGGTGTTTGACCTTTTGAATGTATTGTTGGATTTAGTTTGCTAGTACTTCGATGAAGATGTTACGTGTATGTTCTCCAATGATATTGGACTGTAATTTTCTTTTTTTGTAATATCTCTGTCTGCTTTTGTATCAGAGTGGTGCTGGCCTCATAGAATGAGTTTAGATACATTCCTTCTTCTGCAATTTTTTTGGAATAGTTTAAGAAGGATAGATGTTAACTCTTCTCCTCAGTTAAAATTCACCTGTGAAGCCATGTGGTCCTGGAATTTTGTTTGTTGGAAATTTTTTATTTACTGACTCAGTTTCATTACCAGTATTTGTTCATTATTCCATTTCTTCTTGGTTCAGTCTTGGGAAAGTATGCATTTTTGAGAATCTGCCCATTTCTTCCAGGTTGTCCATTTTATTGGCATATAGTTGTTCATAGTGGTCTCTTATAAGCTTTTATATTTATGTGGTATTCATTGTAATTTCTCCTTTTCATTTCTAATTTGATTGATTTGAGCGCCCCATTTTTTTTTATAAATTTTTTTTTATTTTTATTTTTTTTACAATACTATATTGGTTTTGCCATACATTAACATGAACCCATTTTTCTTGATAGTTAGTTAAGTCGCTCAGTCGTGTCTGACTCTTCGCGACCCCATGGACTATAGCCCACCAGGCTCCTCCGTCCATGGGATTCTCCAGGCATGAATACCGGAGTGGGTTGCCATTTCCTTCTCCAGGGGATCTTCCTGACCCAGGGATCGAACCCACGTCTCCCGCATTGGAGGCAGACGCTTTAACCTCTGAGCCACTAGGGAAGCAGCTAGTGTGGCTAAACGTTTATCAGTTTTGTTTGTCTTTTCAAAAAACTAACTCTCAGTTTTATTCATCTTTTTTTTAGTATATTTCATGCATTTTTTACTCTGATCTTTATGATTTCTTTCCTTCCCCTAACATTTTGGGATTTGTTTGTCTTTTTTATAGTTCCTTTAACTATAATTTTAGGTTGTTTATTTGAGACTTTTCTTGTTCCCTGATGGTATAAGCTCCCTTTTGATATTATTAGATCTAGTAAGCATAAAGTTGTTCTGTCATTTCTCTATGAAGTTTCATAATGCTTTATTCTCAATTTTAGTGCTTGCTGTAGAGTAGGAACAGACAGCTCACAGACCAGCACTGCCGATGGCATGCGGTTTGAGTAGCTGTGACTGAAGACCTGTGTAGGAACATTCCCAGCCCAGTGTGAGTATGCCCCTTTTATGCTGGAGGGTGAAGATGGGCTGTAGCTTTGACCATATTGTTAAAGTTGTATGTGCTTCTATCCTACTCATTCTTTCCCAAGTGGTTAGGATTCGTGTTCAGAGAGTCTGGTTTGTGCAGTTAGCATATAGGAAGATATTCATGTATATAAAGATGTATCAAAACTTGAAGATTCTTGGGTTCCCTTGGAATGTTTTTGTAATAATAAAAATTAGAGACCTTCACCATCCAAGACAGTCTTGATTTCAAGCTACCCATTACAATATTTTTGGTGAGCCTGAGATTTTCCTAGCCGCATTGAAGTGACCCTAAATTACCTTACTTATGGCAAACGACTTCAATCTGTGCACTGAGGCATCAGTTTAAAGGCCCCTAAAATGAAGGAGGTGGAAATGTTGATCCAGTAGATGATCCAAGTCATCCTGTATTTTCCCAACATGCCAGTTTGAGAAGCTTTGAAAAGTGTAGATATTTAAATGTAAAGATATCTGTGTAAGGGCAGATTACATAATTCAAATATGGCATGGGAGGGAAGGAGAGAAAAAAGGTGGAACAGCAATCTGAAACTTTGCAACAGCGGATGTCCTTTGAAGGAGATGTATTTTATCAGTCAGTGCTAATGTTTAGGTTTAGAAGCCTTTGCATATTTAAATACATCAGAATGAATTAAATCCAGTTTTACTCTGAGGAGTACTTCTATAATGGTTAAAAAGTAATACATCATAGCATTAACTATTTAAACGTATTTGCTCATTGCCTGAAATTACTGCATCAGTCACAAAAATTGCAACTGGTCTGGTGTATAGACCAATTAAATGGAAGGGTAATACCATTATCTGAAAAACTCACACAAAAGGAGCTAATACAAAGATTAAGGTGTTAAATTGTGCAGGGAATTTGGGAGTATCATTAGAGAGAATTACCTAGTTTGACACATTGCAGAAGAGGTGATTTTCTATAACTAGCCTTACCACTCAGTAATATTTAATATTGGAGTATGCAGTGCCTGCATGGTTAGTGCCCTTACTCAAATGATTACCTATTTCTCACTTAGAAAAATATTATGCTAGAACTAGGGTAATAGATTGAGATCATGGAATAAAAAGAGTTATGCGTTGAAGCTGGCTATTTTTACTGGGTATCAGAATTGCCTGGAGTGCTTGTTAATAATGTAGATTCCAGGGTCACAGACTCAGATCTGATTCATCAGATCCTGGGCAATGTAACGTGACATTGCAAGCTACCAGTTGAGTCTAACACAGGTGGCTCTTCGAACTCATTTTCAAAATTACTATGACTTCTTATTATGTAAATGCGGAAATGAAGATACCTTAGCTGTGTGACCTTGATGAGGTCATTTAAATTCAAACATGTTGAACCAAGGCTGAAAGCACAGGGGTCTGGTTCGACATACTTCTTGAGAACTGCCTGGGTCTCTGGCTGACTCATATCCTTTTACGTATCTTGGAAGCAAGCACATCTTTGTCACTATATTGCTGGTAGGTTTTTCTCAATGCCAGGGATGACTGTAATAAGAAAAGTTCCTAGTAGATCAGTCAAGGTTGCTTCTAAGATGCTATTGGGCTGAATAGAATCTTAATATCTTTTCCATAGCATCTGATGGAAAAACCCAAGTGAACATTTTGGGCAACCCAACAGTTTAATTTCACCATATCCAGCGACTGCCTTGGGTCTCCATAACCACAAACATAGCCTGAGAACCTCAGGGGCAGACAGCCTCTCCTGCCCCTCTAGAGAATGAATCTAGAAATCACGAGAGGAGATAGCAAAGTTAGAGCTTGTGCCCAGTCCAGTTATCAACATGTGAAAGAGGACTCAAAACCAAAGACTTGCCTTTTGCATCATCCCAACAACAATTCTCTGACACCAACCAGGGGTCTAACATCTCTATTCAATTCTGACACTACATCCTATTTGGTGTTTCTGTTGCCAGCTGCCAATCTGAGGCTACCTAGGGGCCTGGCTGTGAGTTATTTCATTAGTGTATGAGCTAAGAGGACTTTTACAAATAACTGAAGACATGCCTACCATTTAAGTAATCCCAAAGATTTTAGGTGCTCTGTGCCAGGAACTCCAGACAAAGACCACAGATTTTTTTTTTTTTCCCCTTAGATCACATCTTTCAGTTGTGTTTTGAATAAATTGTCAGAGAGGGCTGTTTGACTGATCTGGAGTGTTGTGAAAGTAGGCAATTCCTATCTGAGTCTGGACTCTGGTATGGAAGAATATTAAACATGATTATGTGTGCAGTTTACATTTATGACTATTAAAGAAGATGAGAAGCAAGATGATTTTATAGATTCTTTTCCAACTCCCTAAGTGCTCTTATGATGTCTAAGGAAGAAAAGATTTATACACAATGGTATATTTCCTTGTTAGAAAAAAAATAGACTGTAATAACATCCAGTGGTACTTTACAGTTTATAATATATTTTCAGAGACATCATAATAAGCTGATAACAGTTATTCAACACAGCCTTGGATTGGGCTCCATGCTGATGTGCATGCTAACTCTGGCGTCTTTTCTGTCATCATAACTCTACTAGGTTGACACTGTTATTAGCCCCATTGTGCTAATGAGGAAATACAAATGGTATATACAAATGGAAATATAAATGTGTACAAATAGGTCAAGGTCACAGATCAGTATTAGCATCAGAACTTCAAACCTAGTTCATCTGAGTCCTGAGTCCTGCACTCTTCTTATAAGCCTTGCATGATAACCGGAAAGTGGACAGTATCCTGATCTAATAACAAGGATGACCCGAATGTTTATGCTTGTCCAGCAGGCTTGCTCTTTGACCTTGGGCAGTTGACTTTTCAACCACCGTTTCTTTTTTTATCTTGTTTGGGAGGCGCTAAGTTAGGGTAGACGTTCTCTGACATGTTGAGTTTTGCCATTTGTGATGTGATGCCCAAGTTTGGCTTCTGCTCTTATTTAACCCCTTGCATTCTGGGAGGTGTCATTTGTAAATCTGGAAGCTTGGAGGGTGAGGGGCATTTCCTTGAGAAATTCTAGGGCTAGTGCCTTCATATCCTTTAATGCTGTAATTTCTAGTTCTAGCATACTTAATGCCAGCCTATTTATTTTCTCTGCTTTTGCCTGAATATAAATGGGGACCATTTCACAGAGCCATATGCACAGTGTAAATGTGGATATCAAAATAAACAGCATCCTGAGAAAACACCTTAAAAATCCATAGACTTAATATTGCTTATACTTTTTCATGAATGATTGAAATCTAGGAGTACCTGGCTGGTGGTCTTTTTTTTTTTTCTCCCCCTCCACTGCTTGTAGAACATAAACTTGTTCACATAGGCCTGAGGTTTTGCTTTCTGGGTCTTGCTTCCCAACAGGGCTGAACTTAGTTAAGTGGTTTAAAAACTCTGCACCTCAATTTCTTTATGTGTCCAGTTACAGTAACACCTGCCTTTGGGGATTACCAGAAGAATAAAATGAGAGAGCTTACAGACTACTTGCCAAATGTTATTGACTTAAATCCAGTTTGAACCCGTGTCTCCCATTAGTGCCCTCTTGGCCCTTCCTCCTCCTCAGCCCTGCAGGCAGCCAGTGTGCTGGAAGGTCTTGGGGAGCCTGCTGGGCTTCCCTGGTGGCTCAGACAGTAAAGAGCCTGCAATGCAAGAGACCCAGGTTTGATCCCTGGGTCAGGAAGATCCCCTGGAGAAGGACATGTCTACCCACTCCAGTATTCTTGCCTGAGAAATCCCATGGACTGAGGATCCTGGCAGGCTACAGTCCATAGGGTCACAAATCGTCAGACACGACTGAGCGACTTAACACTTTTTGGGTAGTCTGCTGGATAGGAAGGCACCTCACACTTGCTCTTGCTTGTTTCAGATCTTCCCCAATATGTCCCCTGTTTAGAGATGAAACAATCTTAAGGCTAAGTAGATAATACTTCCCCCTCAGTGCATAGATAGACTCTATCTCCTTCTCAAAAATTTTCCCCACAGACTTGCAATGGCTTCCGGAATAATACTGAGTCCTCAAGAGCCCTGATTAAAGATGATCCTACATCTTATGCCCTTAGGGTTAGAGTGTCCTGAGGAGAGCCTTCAGTATGGGACCAAAGACTGCAAGGACCTCCAGGCCCCTAGCTTCCTCGTAGTGTGTCTGTTAGCCATGGCAGGTGTGAGACAGCCAGGAATATTCTTGCTGATGCTTTGTAGTGAGGGAGCATGGTCTAGTAAGTATTTGGATTTTGAAGGTAGATTTTCTGGACTGAAGCGCTAGCTTTGCTACAACTGGCTTGATAATCTTTGGCCACTTACATAACTTACCTCTGTCCCAGTTTCTTCATCTGTGCCTTGGAATCAGTGGTAGCTGTCTCACAGACAGCTAGAATGTCCATAGACTGGCCAGAATGTCTGACACATTTAAGACAACATGTATTTTGTATTACTCTTAATATTTGCACAGATATAATATAGGAAACACATTTCCCTGCAACACTGGATACTTCATAATGAAGGAAACATCATTATCAGAAATCAGGAAGCTGTGATAACATTAAAGTTTGTAAAATGCTGTATTTAGGCCAGACTTTCTCCAAGGGAGAGGTTGAAGAGATGTTTTTGGATGATATGAGGGCAAAGTTTCTTTTTCTTACTAATTTTGAATTTGTTTTTAACATAGCTGGGAAATAGAAATGACATATTGAATCTGCCAGTCTGCGGGTTTGCTTGGGGTGAGACCAAAGCCTGGGATAGCAGAAGATTGATTCAATATATGTGAGGGACCAGACAAGGCTCCTGTAGAGAATCTCAGAGTGTGAGGTGTTCTTAATCTCATTCTGTGGCTCTCTGAGTGCTTTGAGTAATACAAAGAGCAAAAGAGCCATGAATTTTCATTGACTTGTAATGAGACATGATTGCAGGCAAGAATTGATATTTTAAAATAATTTTGAAAAACACCTTGAGAACAATGCCATATGATATAAATACTAATAAACTTAGTTTTTATTTTTATTTTTTGCCTTGTGTCTTGTTTCAGTGATGATTCTTCTCCCAAGCATGGTTCTTGATTCACTTAATGGTGAAGACGCTAAGAAGAATCACCTTTATTGATGCTAACAGCCTGCCCAAGGGTAGAACTTGCTATTTCTAAGGAGCTAATAGTGCATCCTTGACTGACTGATGGACAGAGAAGGGCTACAGTGCAGAGTGTTGTCTATGTTTACTTCTTGTCTTCAGTTTATTCCCCGGATTACGGCTCAGTTCTTGGCTTGCCATTACATCCTGGAGGAACAGCGAACAAGAAAGCCTCATCCGTCGTCTCTTTGAGGGTTGTGACATAAATAGAGAGAGGGTGAGGGATGCTGGGTTCTATTTTAAAGCCTGTCTCTTTCTAAATGTCTGATTTTGAGTGAGTTATATGTTTTGCCTAGGGTTCAATGCTTAAGTAGGGTGACCTTGACCTAAAATAGACTGCCAGTTATTTCTCCAGCACAAGTGGGTTTATTCAAGGTCATCAAAGAATTGTGGTTCAGGGTCTACAACGATAGTGACCCCTAGCAACTCCCCAGCAAAAATGGAGAGGGAGAACGGAGAGGGAGAACTCTTTTGTAGAGGGGAAACAGACGTTGGGAGAGTCACAGTAAACAGAGTGGATGCCTTTTCATCGGCTGAACTGTGACAGTCTCTCACTGGCTGAGCTCTTGCCAGGAAAGAAAGGAAAGTTCTTCTCGTTCATGTTGGACTCTTCTCTCCTTGTAGGCCATGAGAAGTCAGTCTGGCCTCCTGACTCTGTTTTAATTAAGGTTTCTGTTTATTTTTACAATAGTTGAAAGTAGCCAGGAGTTGAGCCACTTGTTGCTTTATCTTGGCTCCAGTTTGGATGCAGCGATGTTGTGGTTGTTGTTTTCTGAACCTCACAATATTTTAAATATGAGAAAATTCCACATGAAACGTCTGAAAGTCCTTCTTACATTTAAAACTTGGAAGAGCCTGTGACCTGGATCCCACACTCCTATGAGGCAGAAATCCACTGGAGCTGGGTAGCTGCTGCCCTCTTCAGATGCAGCATCCTCATGGTCCCAACAGGTCCTCCTTGGTCCAGCATCTGCCTCATCTCTGTAGGCAAGCGTGCTTGTGACTTACAGTGGACTCTTCCAGTTGCTCAAATCTTTTCATTTCTATCTTCTTTACTTCAAGAAGAGACTGTGTTTGCCAGGTAAGCAGTTGCTGCATTAAGTGCTTAGTAACTTGTTAGAATTTTCCATATGCATTGTATTAATTTTCATAATTATGGCCAGGAACTTTTAAGTTCAGTTAGGTTTTGTGTTTACCCTTTTATATCTGAAATTATTTCCCAGATCTTAAAATTGATGTGCCATTTTACAAAGATTGGTTTGCAGTAACTTTGAAATAAGTCCACGCTTCCTTTATTCTCTTAAATTATCAAGGGAATCAGAGATAACTTACAGAAAATGAGGGGGAAAAGTCCTGGCACTCACTGTTATTTGCTATTGTGCTATCTACTACCTCTCCATTTTTAGGGAGTCCAGGAAATTGTAACTTATGGGGCAAAAGGCATGAGGTAGGAGAGAAACCTAACATAAGAGAAATAATATGAAAAGAACTGATTAATAATGGGGTATTATTATCGCATATAATAATGTAGAGAGACTTTGAAAATCTGCTATGAAGTAGGTAAAGCACCCACCGTACTCTCAATGTTAATTTCAAGATTCCCAAATTTAAGCAGTATGCCATAGTTTATTTTTTTTCCCTAGAAATTATCTAACTCTTTTAGGATTCACGTAGGAAGAATTTAGTATCTGCCAAACCTCCTATGAAATAACACAGTTTTCCTTATCTCAATATGCTGCTGCTGCTAAGTCGCTTCAGTCACGTTCGACTCTGTGCGACCCCACAGACGGCAGCCCACCAGGCTCCCCCATCCCTGGGATTCTCCAGGCAAGAACACTGGAGTGGGTTGCCATTTCCTGCTCCAATGCAGAAAAGTGAAAAGTGAAAGTGAAGTCACTCAGTCATGTCCTACTCATAGCGACCCCATGGACTGCAGTCCACCAGGCTCCTCCGTCCATGGGGTTTTCCAGGCAAGAGTACTGGAGTGGGGTGCCATTGCCTTCTCCGCATCTCAGTATACGACTGCCCTAATTTGACTTTCTTAGGGAGTCTGTAGAACTTGCTGGAAAATAATCATCAGATTGCATGTCAGATAGAACCTAGCCCAAGTCTTTGCTCTGGTACTTGCTAGGATCACATACACAGAAGTCAGTTCCTGAGATGCTCAGAGGTTGTCTCTTCCTCTGTGAAAAGAGACAGTAATAGGACTTACTCATGAAGACCAAATAAAATAGTCTTCCTAAATCACATAGTATAGTGCTTGGCATAAGATAAACATACCATAAACGTTTTGTGTTTGGTTTATGGCACAGAAAACAATTAGTAGGATGTGAATATTCCTTCACTCCTGATAACTCTTGAGAAGTCATCATTTCTTACTGAAATGTTTTGACTATTGTCTGTTTTAAAAGACTAGCCTATGATATGTAATAAAAATGGGTTGATGCTGTTTTTCCCTATCCCTGAGGCATAGTCAGAATTTAGGAGCAGATGTCTATTACGTTTATCCTTGCATCTGAACTATATTCTATCATGCAACAGTCCCACCTATTCTAGAGTGAAATATTTAGCAGACATTCAGTGCTTGTATTCGCTTATTTTCTGTTTACAAGGTGAGGTGTTGACTCCTGTGATCCCACACCGCCCCTACAGTATTGCAGGATGCATGAGGTGGTTGTTTTGTTGAGGATGGTGGTGAGGGTTCCCATGGTACCAAAAGTTCTTGCGAACTTGTCTCATATCATCGTACAGGCAAGAGAGTTGCTTGGGTCTTCCACCTTTCACGTGGTTGTTTTGAGGTCTGATAATTTTATCCCAATCTTCTGGATTGCTATGAGATTTCAGCACTTGGTAAATCACTATGCTATAAGTTATGTAAGCTCTTAACATCCTAAACCCAAAGAGTCAGAAGCCCTTTAAGAAATGAAAATCAAGCATGTCATTCCCTTTGAGACTCAGAGCCCAACACTTTGGAGAAAAGGATACAGAGAAAGGAAACCCCCAACTCCGGAGAGAAATAGACCAAAGCCCGTGAAATCTACTTGAGTGCAAATCAACACTTTTAACTTCGGCCTTTTAAGTTGCTGCTTAGTATCTTACTCAGCTTGATTCCTAACACTTAAGGAAGGAGGGAAGAAAGTGATTGAAACATCCAAAAGGCAAAATCAAACCATTCCCTCTTGGCTTGGATTCAAAGGAAGGCTGCATATTTAAATAATTTCTGTTTTTGTAGAATTATTGAAGAGATTCCTTTTTACTTTCTTTGCTTCTTCTTTTACTGTTTAAAACTTTTCCTTCCCCTTTTGTGTTGCTGGTATTTATTATAGGCATCACATAGGTAGGTATTTTAGTAAAAGGATGCAACCATTTAACTCTATTGTGATATGTTATCTTATTTTCTCTATATTTTATGTTTATTAGTCTTTAAAAAATATTTTCATTTACCTTGTCTTTTCACTTATAAGATGAATACTTTTTGTTCTGTGCTAATTTAAGATTTCATCTGTGTATTTTCACTTTACTACTCAGTTCAGTTCAGTCACTCAGTCATGTCCGACTCTTTGCAACCCCATGAATCGCAGCAAGCCAGGCCTCCCTGACCAGCATGAACTCCCAGAGTTCACCTAAACTCATGTGCATCGAGTCAGTGATGCCATCCAGCCATCTCACCCTCTGTCATCCCCTTCTCCTCCTGCCTTCAATCTTTCCCAGCATCAGGGTCTTTTCCAATGAGTCAGCTCTTCGCATGAGGTGACCAAAGTATTGGAGTTTCAGCCTCAGCATCAGTCCTTCCAGTGAACACCCAGGACTGATCTCCTTTAGGATGGTGGTTGTAACTGTCATATTTAAACCTGTTTCAAACCTCCTACTTGAATTAACATTTTATCTTGAGGCATATATACTATGTGTATGTGTTAGTCATAGTCACTCAGTCGCATCCTACTCTGTGACCCCATGGATTGTAGTCTGGCAGGCTCCCCAGTCCATAGAATTCCCCAGGCAAGAATACTGGAGTGGGTTGCCATTCCTTTCTCTAGGAGATCTTCCCAACCCAGGGATTGAACCCAGGTCTCCTACATTGCAGGCAGATTCTTTACCACTTGAGCTACCAGGGGACATAGGCATATACTACAATGGAAATAATTATATGGTGCACATCTATATACTGTACCTAGATTCTACCATCAACTTTTTATTCGACTAAGTGCATAGTTAAGACATTCCTTTTTGAAAATTTATTTGCTGTTTGCAGTAGTGCTTGAACACTTCCATTAACTAAGAAAGTGCATTCAGGCTTTTTTTTTTTTAATTATTATTTTTTTTATTTTTATTTTTTTTTAATTTTAAAATCTTTAATTCTTACATGCGTTCCCAAACATGAACCCCCCTCCCACCTCCCTCCCATAACATCTCTCTGGGTCATCCCCATGCACCAGCCCCAAGCATGCTGTATCCTGCATCAGACATAGACTGGCGATTCAATTCTTACATGATAGTATACATGTTAGAATGCCATTCTCCCAAATCATCCCACCCTCTCCCTCTCCCTCTGAGTCCAAAAGTCCGTTATACACATCTGTGTCTTTTTTGCTGTCTTGCATACAGGGCTGTCATTGCCATCTTCCTAAATTCATATATATGTGTTAGTATACTGTATTGGTGTTTTTCTTTCTGGCTTACTTCACTCTGTATAATCGGCTCCAGTTTCATCCATCTCATCAGAACTGATTCAAATGAATTCTTTTTAACGGCTGAGTAATACTCCATTGTGTATATGTACCACAGCTTTCTTATCCATTCATCTGCTGATGGACATCTAGGTTGTTTCCATGTCCTGGCTATTATAAACAGTGCTGCGATGAACATTGGGGTACATGTGTCTCTTTCCATTCTGGTTTCCTTGGTGTGTATGCCCAGCAGTGGGATTGCTGGGTCATAAGGTAGTTCTATTTGCAATTTTTAAGGAATCTCCACACTGTTCTCCATAGCGGCTGTACTAGTTTGCATTCCCACCAACAGTGTAGGAGGGTTCCCTTTTCTCCACACCCTCTCCAGCATTTATTGCTTGCAGATTTTTGGATCGCAGCCATTCTGACTGGTGTGAAGTGGTACCTCATTGTGGTTTTGATTTGCATTTCTCTAATAATGAGTGATGTTGAGCATCTTTTCATGTGTTTGTTAGCCATCCGTATGTCTTCTTTGGAGAAATGTCTATTTAGTTCTTTGGCCCATTTTTTGATTGGGTCATTTATTTTTCTGGAATTGAGCTGCATATGTTGCTTGTATATTTTTGAGATTAGTTGTTTGTCAGTTGCTTCATTTGCTATTATTTTCTCCCATTCAGAAGGCTGTCTTTTCACCTTGCTTATATTTTCCTTTGTTGTGCAGAAGCTTTTAATTTTAATTAGATCCCATTTGTTTATTTTTGCTTTTATTTCCAGAATTCTGGGAGGTGGATCATAGAGGATCCTGCTGTGATTTATGTCTGAGAGTGTTTTGCCTATGTTCTCCTCTAGGAGTTTTATAGTTTCTGATCTTACATTTAGATCTTTAATCCATTTTGAGTTTATTTTTGTGTGCGGTGTTAGAAAGTGATCTAGTTTCATTCTTTTACAAGTGGTTGACCAGGTTTCCCAGCACCACTTGTTAAAGAGATTGTCTTTACTCCATTGTATATTCTTGCCTCCTTTGTCAAAGATAAGGTGTCCATATGTGTGTGGATTTATCTCTGGGCTTTCAATTTTGTTCTATTGATCTATATGTCGGTCTTTGTGCCAGTACCATACTGTCTTGATGACTGTGGCTTTGTAGTAGAGCCTGAAGTCATCAATGAATATAGTAAAGTTGCAGGATATAAAATCAACACACAGAAATCCCTTGCATTCCTATACACTAATAATGAGAAAGTAGAAAAAGAAATTAAGGAAACAATTCCATTCACCATTGCAACGAAAAGAATAAAATACTTAGGATATATCTACCTAAAGAAACTAAAGACCTATATATAGAAAACTATAAAACACTGATGAAAGAAATCAAAGAGGACACTAATAGATGGAGAAATATACCATGTTCATGGATCGGAAGAATCAATATAGTGCAAATGAGTATACTACCCAAAGCAATTTACAAATTCAATGCAATCCCTAACAAGCTACCAGCCACATTTTTCACAGAACTAGAACAAATAATTTCAAGATTTGCATGGAAATACAAAAAACCTCAAATAGCCAAAGCAATCTTGAGAAAGAAGAATGGAACTGGAGGCATTCAGGCTTTATCAAGCCCTAACAAAAAGAGGTAGTTGAACTGTAGTGTGCCACAGTTACTAAATGTATGGAGGGAAACTTCCAAGGACCATGAGATTCAGCCTCTCTATACAGCAACGTTACAGGTATTTCACTATCACAGTGCTGGGCCTTCTGAATCAATGTTGTGCTGCCTAACTGAGAATTTTCAGTGTCTGGTATATGTCTCGAATTTTCAGTGTCTGATACTCAATTTGCTTATCATATGCAATTTGAATGTCATCTGTTACCATTTCCGGAAGAAAATGTAATTGATCTAGCTGTGTACTTTGATAAATTTTCCCAAAGTTGTTAATTTCTAAGTAAACTTCCAGATGGTTAAGTCTCAACCTATTTTTATTGTTGTTGCTATTGTTTGTTGCTTAGAAACCTCCCTTTTCTACTATGTTTGTACTGAGTTTAATTCATTTAAGCTCACTTAACAGCATCAACATTGGTATAATAAGTCAGTGAAACATATTTTAAATTATATTATTATTACATCCAAATTATTATTCCCAGAACCTGGCATCACCTTGTAAAATGAAAGTGTCTGGTTTCAAAATTTTGAAGCATACACATACAGTTACACAAATAATAAAATAAAGTTCAAATATGAGAATCATGGAGAAAAGTAACTTGTCAAGTGTTATAAAAAAGCATCAAAATTAAATTATTTTATAATCAGGTACTATGGCATCTTATTGTCAAAAAGGTGACAAAAATATAAAAGGAATGTAAACTGAGGAAAGTTGTAGCTGGCTGTCCCAATAAATCATCTGCACTAAAATAAATAAATGCTTCAGGAGCTTAAACATATTTCAGTTTATACATAAATCTAAAACTCTTGAATCTCAAGATTATGATGTTTTCCAGGTTATCATTCTGGGCCAAAGGTAGACATTTTTTTCTATGTGGCCTTCATACTGTGTTTTAAAGTAGCTTGTATAGCATCTTTGAACAATGGCTGGACTTAGCGGAAGGATATTCTTTGCTGAAGTGAAAGAAACAGTCGTCAGAGAAAGGGCCGTGAAGCCAGTCTCTTCCATACTTCTTCCTTCAGATCCGTCCTTCATCTACTCTAATGTTACATCTTTCATATCCTTCACAGGTTGAATGCTTGAAATTTTTGTTTGTGTTGTTTGTCTTACTTCCTCATCTTGCATTTATTCCTCCTTAACCTGTTACTAGTCTGGCCTTTGCATCCTAAAACCACAGAAACGGGCTTTCTGTATCATCACTGAAACCGGTCCTCTAATTGGGCACCACTCTGTCGGTTGACAGGTTCCATCTCTAACCTTGCTGGAACTTTTTACAGCGTTCTATGATGTTGATGACACCTCTTGCTGCAATCCCTCCTCTTTGGAGTCCATGTTGCTGCTTTTTCTGGGCTTGCTCCTAATTCCCTGCCTGCTCCCTTCCATTCTTTTTAGCCTTTGACCAGACCCTTAAGTGATAGTTTTCCCTTCTGGATTCCATTCTAGGATATCTTCTCAGTCAACACATCATTCTTTAATAATGTCTTCAGTTCACTGCCACTGACATTCATTTCTAAATCAGCAGCTCAGACTTCTGACCCTGAGCCCCACAGAAGCCTACTGGAATTACCTATCTAAGTATCCCCATGGCATCTGAAAGTCAATTTGCCCCCAGATACATTTACCTTCCCTTTTCCCTCACCCGGAATCTACTACTGCCTCTGGTTTCATATTCCATTAAAGGGCATCACTTTCTGTCTTACGGTCTGTGGGGGAAGCTGGGGTCTCATTTGATATTTCTCCTTTTCCTGTGGTTTTCTTACCTTGAATAGATTACCAAGTTCTCTTTACTCTGCTCTTACGTATGTATCTTAAGCACCATGTCAGCTTCATTTGTCATGGAAACACTGGTCTGAATGCTCTCCCCATGGGTTTCCAGTGTATTCTTGACTGTGTCCGTTGACTGTTGCTGATCATAACTCTCCTCTGCTCAGAGCTCTTCAGCGGATGTCCACTGGTCTTTAGCACGAATCGTCACACTTCAGCTCCTGCTTACCTCTCCAGCTCCCGTCTCTCAGAGCTCCCTCTCCCTTCTGCACCACTCTGCTTGCATATGGCCTTTAACCATCCTGAATGTGGTTCATTTCTCTTAACCTCCTGTGCCCCCTCGATCCTCTGACCCTACAGACATTCTGTTTCCTCCAGCTTTGCCCCTTCCCACTCATACTCGATGGTTCCCAGACACCCTTCAGGTCTTAGCTTAGGCATTACTTGTTTGGAATGGCTTTTCTAGGTTTTTCTTTTCAATGTGCATCTTTTTAACATGTACTTTTCTGCATATCCTTGCTTCCAACACTTTTCAAATGTATTATGTTTATCTGTTGCCTCTTCTGTATCCAACTTTCATCTAATACTACTACTGATAGAATTCAGAAAAGAAGTCACCCCTAACATATCAGATTCATCATTCATATGAGGGACTGTTCTACAAGTGTTACAGGGAGGATTAAATAAATTAACACAGTAACTGTATGGGGTACTGCACTATCAATAATTAATACAGCAACTGAATGTGGTAGATGCTGTTAATACTATCATACTGATGAGACAGGCATGGAGAGGTGAAGTCAACTGCCTAGGATCTCATAGCTGGAAGTGATAATACCAGTATTCCCATGTAGGCAGCTGGATCTCAGGACCGATATTTCTGACCTGAGAGGGCTGGAGACTTTTACATCTTACTGTCACATCTTTGAAATCTAGCATAATTTCTGGCACACAGTAGGTACTAAATTAATAGTTGTGGATGGAAGAATAAGTGTTTGATGTATCTGGACATTGTGTCAAAGTCATCAGAGTTCATCATTTGAAAATGCCCCTACCTCCATGTTGCATTCCTTCTCGTGGTACTAGGCTGCTAGAGAAAGCTTTCCCAAGCACCTAACACAGTGGTTTCTCTTGCTGCCTCTCCAAAGCATATAATACCTTACAGGAAACTGGGCAACTCTAATTGTCTATTGGCAGTATTTCCCTGAATGGAAGTTTATTCTTGATTGCAAATGAATGAAACCAACTTTGGTTGAAAAGGGGTGTTTTAGAAGGCTGTTGCATAGAATCAACAAGAGGAAGGGAGGTTTGCAAAACAGGCCAGACCAAGATAACCTTAGAAAACAGATTTGCATATGATCCCTCCACCTGAACAGTCTTCATTAATTCACTTTAAATACTGTTGCTGGGCATCTTCTCCACTGATCTTTGTCTCTCAGTAGATAGCAGTGGCTGTGTCCTCACAAGACTTTTTTCCCTACTGCGAGCTGCCATCGTGGACACATGTTTGTTGCCACTGGGTAATTTGTGTTGCTCTTTTAAATCCTTTTCTTGAACGTCTAACTGGCTTCTCTAGTTCTTGGATCTTTACTGTGAGTTGGCTCATCCCTCTCATGTCCCACTTTTCACTATTTGAGGATCCTCTGAATATGACAATAAAGCAATTTGGATACCTTGTAGTCACCTTTGTTCCCAACAAAAGTACACCGGTAGGAACAGTGCATTCTCTAAAGTTGCAAGGAGCGAATGATGAGTTGAAAGAAATCTTAGCACTCTTGTCAATTCTTACTCATTCTCTTTTTTAAGTTAATTTTTATTAGAGTATAGTTGCTTTACAGTTTTATGTTAGTGCCTAGTGTAGAGTTAAGTAAATCAGCTATATAAATATATGTATACACATATATGCATACAAATACATATATGTATATGTGTGTATATTTCTCCTCTGACCCTCTTTTTTAGATTTCCTCCCCATTTAGGTCGCCACAGAGTGCTGAGCAGAGTCTCCTGTGCCATACAGTATGCTTTCATAAGTTATATATTTTATACATAGTGTAAGTATGTCAATCCCAATCTCCTGATTCCTTCTCCTTCTTTCCCACTTGGTATCCATATGTTTGATCACTATGTCAATGTTTTTATTTCTGCTTTGCAAATAAAATCATCTATAACATCTTCTTAGATTCCACATATGAATGTTAATGTGTGATAATGTTTTTCTCTTTCTGACTTACTTCACCCTGTATGACCATCTCTAGGTCCATCCACATCTCTACAAATGACTCAGTTTCTTTCCTTTTTATGGTCAAGTAATATTCCATTGTATGTATGTACCACATCTTTATTCATTCCTCTGCTGATGGTCATTTGGGTTGCTTCCATGTCCTGACTATTATAAACAGTGCTGCAGTGAACATTGGGGTGCGTGTGTCTTTTTGAATTATGTTCTCTTTTGAAGTTAAGGAATTGAGTCTGAAGTATTGATCATTCAATGGCATCAAATTCTGCTGTATTAAGGGATCATACTCTATATATTCACCTATCATAGTGTGAATCAAGTAGTTGCTGTGTGCTGAGCACTACCCTGGGCACTTGCTCATAGGAAAGATGGTGCCTCAGCTTTCACAGAGTTTATAGAGCACAGTAACCCACTGTTGTTCATTGTTCGGTCACTAAGTCATGTCTAACTCTTTGTGACCCTTTGGGCTGCAGCACACCAGGCTTCCCTGTCCTTCACTGTCTCTTGGAGTTTGCTCAAACTCATGTCCAGTTGAGTCAATGATGCCATCCAACTGTCTCATCCTCTGTCACCTCCTCCTCCTGCCCTCAGTCTTTCCCAGCATCAAGGTCTTTTCCCATGAGTCGGCTGTCTGCATCAGGTGGCCAAGCTATTGGAGCTTCAACCTCAGTCCTTCCAATAAATATTCAGGGTTGATTTTCTTTAGGACTGACTGGTGTGATTTCCTTGCTGTCCAAGGAAATCCTTGCTCTCAAGGAATTCCTTGCTCTCGAGAATCTTCTCCAGCACCACTGTTAACTCACTAGTGATCAGAAATCAAGTGGGCCTATCAGAGAAAAACTCTCAGCAGAGGTTTCTAAAATCCAGAAGATTGATGTAGCAAAACATGATTCATTATTCTTTGTTTCAGAAGTTTGGGGGAAAAGTCACTAGATTCAGTTTGACAAAGACTTCACGAGCTCATTTTTAGTTTCTTCACCTTGAGGGAACCACCTCACTATCTGCTCTGCAGGCCGTCTCAGCAAATGGTCTGGAGCCACGAGTACAAGCCACAGAGTATTTGCCAGGCATGTTTACACAGAGAGTGGTTCTTGTCCAGGCAGCTGGCCATCAAGACGATGGAGGATGGAGAGGGAGGAGGAGTCCACCAGGGAAGATCCAGAAGTGGCTTTCTGTCTTTCTTTCATTTATGATCCTTTGCAAGCAAGCTCTGACCACTTGTCAGGGTCCAGAGGCAGAACTAAAGCACCAGCAGAATTCCTAGATGCTCAGAACAGTAGCTACCAGGCAGATCCTCTGTCAGCCAAGTTTCTGAGGGTCCTTATTTCTCTAGTACATCATTTCTCTTCCAGCCGGAAACACACTAAATGTTTAAATCCAGAAACACTGGTCAGTCACTGAGTAACTTCAGTTCCCGTTTGGGTCTCTTGCCTGTTTCAATAGGAGGTAACTTACTGTGGTAACAAATTAAACTGCTGTTTTCCCCTACATAATGGGGGATTTCAGTCATGACTATTTGTTCCAGATTTCAGTCATGACTATTACTATGTTCAGTAATAGTCTATTACTATGTGATTTGAGCTGTTCCCTTAACTACTCTGATCTTCAATGTCTACATCTGTAAAAGTGGGAGAAAAAAAATCTTCCTCTTTAGTTGTTGATAAGGTGAAAATTTAGTGTGCTTGAAAGCATGTGTAAACTACAAATTGCTGTTCAAATATTCACGCTGTAGCCACTCTTATGGTAATTGATCATATAATGAAGATGATAGTTAGAAACCTCAGGTATTACTAAAGGGAAAAAAGATTAAAGGGATGAAAGCACACGACTTTAAACCAGGCATGAATTTAAACTATTTTTCTTATCTATAATATGGGGGCATTGATATCTAGGTTACAAGGTAACCTAAGGATTAATGAGGTTCAAGGTAAGACAAAAAATAGATCTCTACTCCCATTTCAAGTTTGTGTAGCTCGAATTAAGTTGCTTAACCTCTCTGAACCCCCATTCCTTTATTTTTAACAAGAAGGGGATAATACCTATTTTTCATCACTGCCAAAAGTACACAGTAAGATGATTTACAGAATGCATCTAGCCCAAAGTAGACTTTTTACAGCGTAAGTGTGAATTATGTTTGTCTTCCAGTGTTATTGGAACAAGGATAAGCATTTCTGGAATCTTGTGATTGTTTATGGGGAAGGGGTAGACACACCCCTTTATTAATCCCATCTTTATTCTTCCTCAATTTTATGGGGATGATCTGCCCCTAGGAGGTTGATTACGGAAAGGAGGAATAGTTCTCAGCATTATTGATGGATCCTCTTTAGGTAAACGCTATGAAGAGAGAATAATTAGTTAGATGTGAAAGTATCAGTCAGTGGTCCATTTTGCTATTGCTGTCCAAGTCTCCTGTTTAACTCTTCCCAATTAACTGATAAATAATAGTCTTTGACTGTTAGTCTAAGAAGCTTGTGACTACACGATCCCTCAACAAGCATATTCAGTCTTCAGTTTTGGCTTTTTCTGTACGTTGCTATTGATACTTTTATTTTTTCTATAGACAAATCCAAGGCAGTTCAATGAGCACTTCTCCCTATCACCTTAAAACAAGATAGAAGACACCAGGCTTCCAGTGAAAATCTCCTTCCTATGCATTCATTTCCTAAAGCTTCATTTACTTTCCTGTTGCTCTTTCATGAAGAAGCTTCCCTAATAACTCACTTATTTTCCCCCTGTGTGCCTGTATTATAACCATCTTCTCAAACACCCAGTATCATAATTTTCTTAACCATTTCCCCTTTCAAGTTGTATGTAATTTGTTTCTACAAGAATAAAAGGGTTTGTGAATTTTTTTTAATCTTTTAAAATACTTTTAGTCTAAGAGAAACAGAAAGAAAATGACAATTTTTTTTTTTCTTTTGAGGCATCTGAGAATACACAGGTAGTGCGCCTGAATGCTTCAACACGAATTTCCTCCAAACAAAAACATTTTCCTTATTTTTAGAATAATCATAGAGTAGTCAGTAAAATCAGGAAATTGATGTTGCTTCATTAGTAACATCCCAATCCAAAGGTTCCATGAAATTATTGTCAAATAACTCAATAACATCCTTATAGCCAAAGGGTCACACAGTTGTCCTGTTCTTGTAGTCTCCATAAATCTGAAACAGTTCCTGAATCTTTCCTTAAAATTTTTTCAAGAGTTTAAGACAGTTATTTTGAAGAAAATCTTGAAAATTAGGACTTGAAGCCTCTCATTGTAGATAGAACTAAGAAATATATATGTGTGTGTGTGTGTGTGTGTGTATGAATACCCACATTTACAACTCTGTTTCACTCTCTCAAACCATGAGTTATTATGTTTCAATTCCAGTCTAACACTAGAATGTCTTTTTAAGTGTCTTCTTTTTCTGGATATGTAACTCATTTCCCCAACAGTAAGAAACCTGGCTGCCCATATCTTCTCCCTTATTGGAATCACCTTTTAAACCATCTAGGACACCATCTTTCTTGCTTTGCCCACCTTTCTTGCACAGGCTTTGGTCCTAATGGCTTCTAAGAAAAGAAAGGGGGCAGACAGGTGGACTAGCTTGCTTCTAACTTATTTGTCCCTTGGCCTCTAACACACTATACTACTGTGGGTTCAATTGCATGTGTATATCCGTCTCTTTCAGTCTCTTTTCACTTCCAGGCTGTGATCAGCCTGGAGGTACCTGAAAATATCTTTTTCCTCTTCCCTTCCTGGGATTGATTTCTGGATTCATACCGTATGTGAGTCATCCCTTTGCAGTTGAGTGCTGTCCTCTTTGAACTGTGAGCATCACTGAGTGTCACCTCCTTGATACACTGTGTGAGTTTTTATGTCACAGATCTCATACCCTCCCTTTTAAAACACTCACTGACTTCTCACTTATAACAGTGTTTTCAAAGTTTTCATTTTATGTTTTATATTTTATGTTAGAAGCAGATGTTCTTTTTTTTAATGACATCATAGGTGGTGGACCCATTTAAAACATATAATAGGCCTCTTTCTTATAGCAATGCAGCCTTTCAGGACATTCTGTGAGAACCAGTAGTCCACAGCAGGAAATTTTCTACTCTGAAGCTGGACCTCAGTTGCATGGAATCATTTTAACCTTCATCTTGGATTCATGATGTGCTCTTATCGTTAATCTAAGGATTGCCTGGTGTTTGTTTATTTATTAGTTTAGTGATCTTTAATAATGTACTGAGTACCTACAAACCCATAACTCCAAGCAAATGTAGCACCTTAACTGACATTAACTGCATGACTTTCCACAATACCATGCCTCCGTGGTATTTCCCAGCTGAAAAGTCATTATCCCAAATCTCATGTCTATCAATCCTTTTGCTTTATTTTTTAATAATTTCAATGGCTCTCTCTATATATATAAAGTATATGTTTATAAAAGTAAGAAGCATACTTTTAACTGGCTTTACCTTGTGAAAGTACATTGGTTTTTATTTTTTCACTTAATAATATATTGCTATGATTCAACCAGCTTGTTTTATACCATTTTAGTTAACTCATTTTAACTGATGTCTAATATTCCTTTGGGTGAATATACCACAATGTATTCTACAAAGATGGGCATTTAACCTCGTTCTAGCTTTTTTCCCCCTGTGAGCAGTGCTGCTACAGTTTGTGATGTCTCTTCTTGTTAAGTGTGGGTTGGTTATTTGATCTATGTATAAGACGCATACGATATATATGATACAGAGTTTGCTCTAGTACGGAGTTTCTCATATGTGGTGTTCTCGGCATTTTGGTCATGTTAATCTTATTTTGGAGGCTATCATCTGCACAGTAGGTTGTTTAGCAGTATCCCTGGCCTCTATCCCCTAGATGCTGGAAAGCAAGTGTAACCCAGCTGTGACAACTGAGAATAACCCCAGACATTGCCAGATATCCTTTCAGGGTTGAGGGGCGGCAAAATCATCCTGGCTGAGAAACACTACTTTTGCAGCTCAAGCCAAGGGAGTTTTTCAAAGAAGCTGTACAAATTGGTATAATCATCAGGAATGTTAGAGATCCTATGTATCTGTGCCCTCTGTGATGCTTGCTTTTGTCAGCTTTCTGAATTTTTGCCAATATTTTTGGACATGTCAGCTTAGTTCAATGGCTCAGTCATGTCCGACTCTTTGTGACCCCATGGACTGCAGCATGCCAGGCTTCCCTGTCTATCACCAACTACTGGAGCTTGTTCAAACTCATGTCCATCGAGTCGGTGATGCCATCCATCCATCTCATCCTCTATTGTCCCCTTCTCCTCCTGCTTCCAATCGTTCCCAGCATCAGGGTCTTTCCCAATGAGTCAGTTCTTCGCATCTGGTGGTTGGGAGGAAGCGACAGAGCTCCGGGTCAGGGACAGACATGCGCAGCGTGTGTCTGGACTTGGTTCAGGTGGTTCCCTTGGCCTAGAATGCCACCCTCCCCTCTGCCCCCTCCCCTTATGTCTCTCTTCTTGTTCATCTGTAAGAGTTCCACTCATCTCTCAAGACGCACACTGAATATTGCTTCTTTCCCTCTGACACTTCTTTGATTTTGTCCCCTCTCCCCTTGCCTGCCTCGTAGCCTGCATCTATGGCTATCTGTGTTGATCCCTTGTTTATCCTAAATGGACTGAAGAGGTAGTATTTCTTCCATCAGAGTACAGACATTCTGTTTCTAGATCTCATCTGCTTTCCAAATGGGAACTTCCTCTCTGGCAGGAATATGTTTGGATTACCCTTTTATTGATATTTCTAGAATTTATCAGTGTCTTATGAGGAGGTGAACCAAATGAGTTTTTCAGGTTGTTTTCACTGCCAAGGGAGAAAATTGTTCATCAGAAGGGAAGGAGGAGGTTGATTTGGGGAAATCGGTCCCCAGTCACAGTCTACGCTGCTGATTTCTGGTCAGCCCTGGTCTGGCCACTGGCCACCTCCCTTCTATTGGTGGTGGGCAGGCTTGGTATCCTCTGTGGATTTTTTGCTCCTGTCCTAGACTGTCTGCCTCTGCTTCATTAATTCACTCATCCATTCACTCCTTGATTTATTCATTCATTCAATAACTCAGTCCTTCATTCAGTATTTAAGTCATAGGCCCACATCTAGGTTCTGAGAATATAACAGAGGGAAAAAAAATGATTAAAATATTGGCCTTATTGGGAAAAATTAGACCCAAAGCTTGAGCAGAGTTTTGTCAGTGATTCCCAGTCCCATGAAGAGTGGGGTCACTGGCTTTGTCATTCTCCTTAGCAGAACTATGGAATATATAAAGATAGAAAGAGTTTGTGGTGGAAGCTCTGAAAGGAAAAGAGCTTCTCCATCTCCATTTCTGGGATGGAGCAGTGGGGAAAGCTGAATGTTTATCTTTGGGAGTCATTATCCAGCACCCAGGACATGCTCCCTGCCTGTCATGTGACTTCAGTTAGACATTTCCCACTTCTCTGGTATCTGAGATTCTAATCTGTGCCACGTGCAGGTCTGTCAAGATCATTTCTAAGGTGCTTCATCTTTTATAACTGCTCATATCACACCTATGGACACATTGCAAAGTGAAAAAGAGGATGGGCTTTCTGTGTGTATAAATCCATACATTCAGACATATGAGAGCCTACAAATCCCCAGATAGTCATCATTTACATTAACTTCCAAATTCCCTTCCAAATAGCTGAACAGCCACCTTGGTTTCTTGATCAGTCCTCAGTCCTACTTCTCATTGAGAATAAAAGTCTGGTGAAGAGTAATCAACTATCTAATGATAAAACCATTAAGCTTTCTTTAAAAAACAAATCCTGAGCAGCAATGCAATAAAAAGTAAGAGAGGATGTGTTCGCAATTCACTGAAGCATAAAACTGAATTAAATATCACACTGTCTATTTTTTTTTAACTTTAAACAATGGAAAGACTGCTATTTAAGGCATTAATCCTTAAACAAAGGGGTATTGTCACAGTCCTAAAATAAAGTCATGTATGTTCAAAAGTAAAAGGAACCTCCAAATTAGAAAAATTTTAAATCATCTAGACTCCTCAAAGAAGATATACTATACATTTGCCTGGATTCTCTGAGAAGTAAGATGAATGCCTCCGAGCTCTGAATCAACAGAGATGTCGTTATCTATCCATTCCTGTTAACTCAGATGGAAGTTAATACTTTGCTCCTCATAGTATAAATCTCCCCAAATGTTGATTTTTTAAATCAACATTACTGAGATAAAGAATTTCCTTCAAAAACAAATAGGGCATGAAGCATACTTGATGATAATATAGTAGGGAAAAACCTTTCAGTTAGGAAAATATAACAGAAATAATACACCCCATAAATCTTTTTCTTGGTGGTATATAACTTGTGATGGGACTGTTTACCCTCACACCTCATTACAATTGTTTTTTTCCTCACATGACTTAATGTGCCTTGGTACAAATAGCTGACAAAAAAAGAGAAGCGAAAAGGAAAGATATATCCATCTGAATGCAGAGTTCCAACCAATAGCAAGGAAAGATAAGAAAGACATCCTAAGTGATCAGCGGAAAGAAATAGATGAAAACAATAGAATGGGAAAGACTAGAGATCTCTTCAAGAAAATTAGAGATACCACGGGAACATTCCATGCAAAGATGGGCACAATGATGGACAGAAATGGTATGGACCTAATGAACCAGTAGATATTAAGAAGAGATGGCAAGAATACACAGAAGAACTATGCAAAAAATACCTTAATGACCTGGATAACCATGATGGCTAGATCACTTACCTAGAGCCAGACATCCTGGAATGTGAAGTGAAGTGGGCCTTAGGAGGTATCACTACAAACAAAGCTAGTGGAGGTGATGGGATTTCAGTTCAGTTATTTCAAATTCTGAAAGATGATTTTGTGATAGTGCTGCACTCAATATGTCAGAAAATTTGGAAACCTCCGCAGTGGCCACAGGACTGGAAAAGGTCAGTTTTCATTCCAATCCCAAAAAGGCAATGCCACAGAATGTTCATACTGCCACACAATTGTACTCATTTCACATGCTAGCAAGATCGTGCTCAAAATTCCTCCAAGCTGGGCTTCAAGAATACATGGACCAAGAACTTACAGATGTACAAGCTGGATTTAGATATGGCAGAGGAACCAGAGATCAAGTTGCCAACACCTGTTGGGTCATAAAAAAAAAAAAACAAAAAAACAAACAAAAAAAAAAAACAGAAAATTCCAGAAAGACATCTACTTTTGCTTCATTGACTATGCCAAAACCTTTGACTATGTGGATCACAACAAACTGTGGAACATTCTTCAAGAGATGGCGATACCAGACCACCTTATGTGCCTCCTGAGAAAGCTGTATGGAGGTCAAGAGGCAACAGAACTGGACATGGAACAACAAACTGATTCCAAATTGGGAAAGGAGTATGTCAAGGCTGTTTATTGTCACCCTGCTTATTTAACTTATTCAGAGTACATTATGCAAAATGTCAGGTTGGATAAATCACAAGCTGGAATCAAGATTGCAAGGAGAAATATCAATAACCTCAGATGTACAGGTGATACCACCCTTATGGCAGAGAGCTAAGAGGAACTAATGAGCCTCTTGATGAAGGTGAAAGAGGAGAGTGAAGAAGCTGGCTTAAAGTTCAAAATTCAAAAAATGAAGATCATGGCATCCAGTCCCATCACTTCATGGCAAGTAGATGAGGAAACAGTGAGAGACTTTATTTTCTTGGCCTCCAAAATCACTGCATATGGTGACTTCAGCCATGAAATTAAAAGATGATTGCTCCTTTGAGGAAAAGCTATGACACACCTAGACAGCATACTAAAAAGCAGAGACATTACTTTGTCAACTGTATAGTCAAAGCTATGTGTTTTCTAGTAGTCATGTATGGATGTAAGAGTTGGACCATAAATAAGGTTGATTGCCAAAGAATTGATGCTTTGGAACTGTGGTGTTGGAGAAGACTCTTGAGAGTCCCTTGGACTGGAAGGAGATCCAACCAGTCCATCCTAAAGGAAATCAGTCCTGAATATTCTTTGGTAGGACTGATGCTGAATCTGAAGCTCTAATACTTTGGCCACCTGATGTGAAGAGCTGACTCATTAGAAAAGACCCAGATGCTGGGGAGGATTGAAGGCAGGAGGAGAAGGGGATGACAGAGGATGAGATGGTTGGAAGCCATCATGGACTCAATGGATATGAGTTTGAGCAAGCTCCAGGAGTTGGTGAAGGAAAGGGAAGCCTGGCATGCTACAGTCTATGGGGTCACAAAGAGTTTGGCATGACTGAGTGATTAAACAACAACAGTCCCCCAAACCTTGACTTCCTCTTCTCTAGAAGCACTATTCAAAGCAGATCATATTACCTCACAGATAAACTGTGTGGGTAATAAGGTTAAGGCTATTTCATGAGAAGCAACGAGGAAGATCAAGGTTATTGCAGATATTGGAGTATACTCACGCTGGCTAAGCAGGAAGAAAGTAATCACAGAGCATTAGGTAACTTACAGAATTTCCAGGAGGACCAGAACTTAAACTTAGACCTACACGATCAAGATCATGTGGCTGGGAGAGATGCCCTATCACAGCATGGACCGTTCTCAGTGAAACCCTACTCTTGTCCTTCATGTCACTTGGTGACAGTAATGTTGGGGACTCAGAAGAACCATACACTTTCCCCATCATGCTTGGCACAAGGTCCACTCTCTCTGCATTCTGCCACCTCCCCATACTGCTCATAATTAGATTCCAGTATGATAAAACTGTGTCAGTCTGACTGAACCTAGGTCACCTATGCACCTTACTGCAAGGGCATCTCGGGAATGCAGTTCTCTACTGAGAGGATGTCCTACCAACAGAGGGCTAGAGAGGGACCTGCAGGAGCCTACCTGCTGTAGGCCAGTACCTTTATCATGACATTTACCTATTTTCCCAGCTCCCCCCACATTCAGGTCCCTTTAAAAAATTTAAAAAATGGTTCATTGGAAAGAATGTCATTCAGCAGTGTTAAACTTTACTTAATATACTTTGCAGGTATCTGTAAATACATTGATATGAAGAAGTGTTAGGGAAAGTATTTGCTTCTTAGAACTCATGTGTTCTAGATCCAAATACATCTTTTTTCCTATCTAGTGATATTGGAAATTCATATATTAAATATTTGAGGTCTTTTTTAGACACCATTATTAGATAAATACAGATGGACATACCACATCCTTCTTTATTGGCTGTGAAGTAATGCATAATTACAGATCAGTGTGATAGGTGCTAATATCTGGGTAAGGATGATAGCATGGGCGCTTGTAGGAGGAAAAGCTCGTGCAGTCTTTGGGTGTCAGGGCTGACTTCCTGGTCCTGTTAGAAGTTAAATATAAGGTGAAACCCAGATGCCAAGGTTGGATAAAAGTTAGGCAAAGACAGCTTTTTTTATGCTATTTCTTCTCTCGAGAACATTCTCCCAAGGAACAGAAGTATCTCAAAGGATAGGAAGTATATATATAAATGTCCAGTGTTGAGAAGAAGTAGAAAGTGTTTGGGAAAAAGCCAGCACTTCTACTGCGTGGTGTGAAGTGGGCTAGAGATCAAAAGATTAGTCTGGGAAGGCAGTAGGACCAGTTCAGGATGGACATTGTATGTCAGCTTATAAAGCATGTGCTATACTAGCTATGAAAGAGATGGGAATACCAGACCACCTGACGTGCCTCTTGAAAAACCTTTATGCAGGTCAAGAAGCAACAGTTAGAACTGGACATGGAACAACAGACTGGTTCCAAATAGGAAAAGGAGAACATCAAGGCTATATATTGTCCTCCTGCTTATTTAACTTATATGCAGAGTACATCATGAGAAACACTGGGCTGGAAGAAGCACAAGCTGGACTCAAGATTGCTGGGAGAAATATCAATAACCTCAGATATGCAGAGGACACCACCCTTATGGCAGAAAGTGAAGAGGAACTAAGGAGCCTCTTGATGAAAGTGAAAGAGGAGAGTGAAAAAGTTGGCTTAAAGCTAGTTCAGAAAACTAGGATCATAGCATCAGGTCCCATCACTTCATGGGAAATAGATGGGGAAACAGTCACAGACTTTATTTTTTGGGGCTCCAAAATCACTGCAGATGGTGATTGCAGCCATGAAATTAAAAGACACTTGCTCCTTGGAAGGAAAGTTACCACCAATGTAGACAGCATATTAAAAAGCAGAGACATTATTTTTTCAACAAAGGTCTGTCTAGTCAAGGCTATAATTTTTCCAGTAGTCATGTATAGATGTGAGAGTTGGACTATAAAGAAAGCTGAGCACTGAAGTATTGATGCTTTTGAACTGTGGTGTTGGAGAAGACTCTTGAGAGTCCCTTGAACTGCAAGGAGATCCAACTAGTCTCTCTTAAAGGAGATCAGTCCTGGGTGTTCATTGGTAAGACTGATGTTGAAGCTGAAACTCCAGTACTTTGGCCACCTGAAACAAAGAGCTGACTCATTTTAAAAGACCCTGATGCTGGGAAAGATTTAAGGCAAGAGGAGAAGGGGATGACAGAGGATGAATGGTTGGATGGACATGAGTTTGAGTGAACTCCAGGAGATGGTGATGGACAGGGAGGCCTGGCTTGCATGGGGTCGCAAAGAGTTGAATATGACTGAAATGAACTGATACTAGCTATTTAACCTCTCCCAGACCAAATATTTTCTATTAGCTGTAGCTCTCTGAAATGAACCAGGAAACGATTCCCACTGCCACCACCACATCCGCCGTCCCACAGGAAAAACAAAACAAAATGGAGAATAAGAATTTATTAACTTGGGAAAGGTCAGTTTTCTTTCCAACTCCAAAGAAAGGCAATGCAAAAGAATACTCAAACTACCACACAATTGCACTCATCTCACATGCCAGTAAAGTAATGCTCAATGTTCTGCAAGCCAGGCTTCAGCAATACGTGAACCGTGAACTCCCTGATGTTCAAGCTGGTTTTAGAAAAGGCAGAGGAACCAGAAATCAAATTGTCAACATCCGCTCAATCATGGAAAAAGCAAGAGAGTTCCAGAAACACATCTATTTCTGCTTTATTGACTATGCCAAAGCCTTTAACTGTGTGGATCACAATAAACTGTGGAAAATTCTTACAGAGATGGGAATACCAGACCACCTAACCTGCCTCTTGAGAAATCTGTATGCAGGTCAGGAAGCAACAGTTAGAACTGGACATGGAACAACAGACTGGTTCCAAATAGGAAAAGGAGTACGTCAAGGCTGTATATTGTCACCCTGCTTATTTAACTTCTATGCAGAGTACATCATGAGAAACGCTGGACTGGAAGAAACACAAGCTGGAATCAAGATTGCTGGGAGAAATCTCAATAACCTCAGATATGCAGATGACACCACCCTTATGGCAGCAAGTGAAGAGGAGCTAAAAAGCCTCTTGATGAAAGTGAAAGAGGAGAGTGAAAAAGTTGGCTTAAAGCTCAACATTCAGAAAACGAAGATCATGGAATCTGGTCCCATCACTTCATGGGAAATAGATGAAGAAACAGTGGAAACAGTGTCAGACTTTATATTTTTGGGCTCTGAAATCACTGCAGATGGTGATTGCAGCCATGAAATTAAAAGACACTTACTCCTTGGAAGGAAAGTTATGACCAACCTAGATAGCATATTCCAAAGCAGAGACATTACTTTGCCGACTAAGGTCCGTCTAGTCAAGGCTATGGTTTTTCCTGTGGTCATGTATGGATGTGAGAGTTGGACTGTGAAGAAGGCTGAGCGCCGAAGAACTGATGCTTTTGAACTGTGATGTTGGAGAAGACTCTTGAGAGTCCCTTGGACTGCAAGGAGATCCAACCAGTCCATTCTGAAGCAGATCAGCCCTGGGATTTCTTTGGAAGAATGATGCTAACGCTGAAGCTCCAGTACTTTGGCCACCTCATGCGAAGAGTGGACTCGTTGGAAAAGACTCTGATGCTGGGAGGGGTTGGGGGCAGGAGGAGAAGGGGACGACTGAGGATGAGATGGCTGGATGGCATCACGGACTCGATGGACGTGAGTCTGAGTGAACTCCGGGAGATGGTGATGAACAGGGAGGCCTGGCGTGCTGCGATTCATGGGTTGCAGGGAGTCAGACACGACTGAGCAACTGAACTGAACTGAACTTGGGAAAGATAACTCGCCAGATCCAAGGAGAACATTTAGTAAACAATTGTAAGCAAGGCTTGGAATCTGGAACTGGGATTGACGGCATTCGAGATCTGGATTCATTACTGTGTGTCTCTTCCTGTCTCTCTATTCCTCTTTATGTTTTGCTTTTATTTGTTCCTATTTGGCTTCACTCTAATGACAGACCTTCCTCATATGACAGATTAGGGCACATCCAACATCGTGAAAATCATGTCTTCTAGCCAAGAAATCCTGTAGGAAATGGATCCCCTTTCCTTTTATCTGGAAGTCACTCTTAGGGAAGGACTCTGTCCCTACCTATTCTGTGACTTTCCATTTGGATTACTGTTAGCAAAGGGGATGGCCAGCCCTGATTGGCTATACCTAGGTCACATGTTTTCCCTGGGGATGGGTGGATGTTTTGTGATTACTCCATTAAAATCTTACTTAATAGTTTCTCTTCCAGTGGGCCACATGGCTGCTAATAACATTCTTGCAGCCTACTTTTCCCAACAGACGTTAATAAAATACATACAAGATACATTAATATTCAGTATATTTGCTGTGGGAGTAATATACATTCCTGACCCATTGATAAGAATTTTTGCAAAATGATTTTGTAGTACTTCTCTCTTTGGGAAATATATACCTCTTTACTGTGTTGGTGTCATATTTGGAGCAAGAAAGAAACCTTGGTTGTTGAAAACTATTGAAATTTAGACGTTTGTTACAGCAGCACTTTTGAACTTAAGCTGACCAATAAAACAGAATTCTTCCCTCAAATATTTGCATATTAAACCCATGGAAGGACACTACTGGCTGTGCTGTCCAGACTTGGAGCCTGTTGCCATCATTGGAGGGGCCAGGAATATGATTGGCCAGCTTAGGAGGTCACATGCATAGTTCTTGGACCAGTCAGGGATGGTTTAGTGATGGTGGGTTGGAGGTGGGTGTGCTCTTTTGACACCATCAGAACTTTATTGTATGGCAGTGGGGCAGGTAGAAGGTGGAGGGAGCAAAAAGTGTGGGGAGATACAAGCCTCAAGAGGAAAGGAAGGATAATGCTGCTAAACACAGTGTATTCACTAGGATTTCCTCCTTCCTCCTCATTAAATTTCCAAGAAAAATCCCTACTTACCTCTCAGAGTTGCTAGTCCCTTTCCCCGTATGTACAGAAGTTTGTGGATAGGTGTCACTGAAAAGGTTCCTGGGAATAGATGATTTCATTTAGACATTGGTCTTTCCTGAGGTAAGAGGCAGAAGTTAATTTCATACTTCTCTTCCAGGAGGCTGGGGCCATTGTGTGCTTAATTTTTTAATTTTTATCAAAGACTAAGCGAGCGTTTCATCTGCTTTTATAAACATCATTCACCCATTTTAGTTCCCAGAAGGCTTGATTAAAGCAAAAGCTGAACCTGAAGGAGAAGAAAGTGGTGAATCCGTCCTTTCACCTATAAACATACCCCTGCTCTGTCTCCTGTCCCAGACCTGCCTTTGCCTTGAGACTGGACACTCCTGGCAGTGTGTCATCCACACATCTGTGGCCACCTTACCTTGGCAGCAAGCATTTCCTTTAACACCTATGCTTTTCAGAGCTCTGCTGGACTGATCGAGGGCCAGCCACTGGTTTGTGCTGCCATTTGTAATCAGGAAGAAATTGTACATTACACTTACTGAAAACACCATTTAAAAAAAAATTAAAATCTGAGCCCTTGTGTTGTTGTTCAGTTGCTCAGTTGTGTCCACCTCTTTGTGACCCAATAGACTGCAGCACCCCAGGCTTCCCTGTCCTTCACCATCTCTGGGAGCTTGCCCAACCTCATGTCCATTGAGTCTGTGATGTCATCCAAATGTCTCATCCTCTGTCGTCCCCATCTCCTCTTGCCCTCAACTTTTCCTTTGTGACAGAGGACTAAATGAGCGTCTGTTGCCTTGTGTTGTTGAGATTTAGTGTCTACCAGATGCATTTCCTTAGAATTGCCTTTGGGATTTAAAACATGAATTGAATTATTATTGTTAAAATATAATTGAAGGCCCCCTCCCCCATACACAGATCAGTCACTGTAATAAGCTGAGTCATCCTTATTCTTGAGCACAGGTGATCTGATGACGCAGAATCCTCACTGCCATCTTATATCTAGTGTTGGATTGTTCCTTTTTGAAGTCTGGTGGGCCCACTACTGCTTACTGGGACAGAGCAGCTAAAGTAGAATGGCGCTGTATCTTCTATTATTAATGATGTTCCTGTTGAACCCAGATGAGAACTAAAATTTTGAAAACTCTGTTGTATTTCTACTTTTTTTATCCACCCTGGAGAACTGAAACATGGTGAATGCAATGGTTTTTGCCTTGCACCTAATGGGATACAGTATAGTAACTCCGCATCCTTGTTGCAAACGGAGAACTGAGCTCCAGAGGAAGATAACCTTCCTCCAGGAGGTGAAACCGAGAATGAGTAACGGTGGAGCTGGGGTAACGGTCTCATTTCTCTGCCTCTTCTTTCTGCTGCACCATCATTTCCCAGATGGCAGGGGCTTCTGTTGGTGATCCTTGAGATGAGTTCAGAGGGCCCCATGGTGAAACAGTAACTCCCTCTTCAATCCTCTATCAGACCCCAAGTAGATTGTTTTAGTTCATTGTCAGACCATAGCTCTGAAAACTCTTGCTAATCTCTGTGTAGCAGAGACAGTGAGCCTCATTAAATTTTGCTAGAATGAATAGCATAGCTTTGTTTCCATTGAATTTATTTTCACAAGTTACCTTCTCTGTTTGAGAAGTGATACTGTTTTTATGTTTGAAATAGCTATATAAAGTTACTTTTTAAAATAGACATTTAGTAGAAAGTGAGTACATTCAAAGGAAAGCATTAAGAAATAGAGGTGGCATGGGGATATGATAACAACTTATGTTTTCTCCAGGGTTGTCATTTAGGAAACATGGGGTTGCGTTAGACTGCTTTTCAAACAGGGTTTGGAAACAACTGGCCACCAGTCTTTATTTATCATTTCTGCATCTTCCTCCCTTCCTCTCTCCCTCTGTTCTTCCCTCCCTCCCTTCCTTCCTTCCTCCCTTTCCAGTGTCTTAGGCCATGGTCTAATGCCTTTCCTGATTGGCTGAATTCCATTCAGTCTTTGGCTACTTTACATGATCCTCTTAAGGCAACTCCTATCCTTGTAGAAGCGTTAAATGAACAAACACACAAGCAAGCAAATAAACCAAAAGTCGAACAACCTTGATACCTGGTGATTTTGCTTTACTTTAAAATATGTGCATGTTGGCTGGAATCTAGTAGAGAAAAGAAAATTTGTGAGAAGAACGTTGTTTCTCAGGATCTGCATTTCTGTACCTTGCAGGCATGGGTTCTCTTAGCAGCCTCTTGGATGGATGGTTCTATTGTGAAGGATGACTAGACAAAAGGCTGCCTCTGCCCGCTCTTTCTAAAGCTTTCAGATGCATGCCCAGGCTTCAAGGAGTAGAGGTTGCTCATCTGCATTTATGAGGAAAGGCATGTCAGGTTGGCCCCTGCCATGGTGGCAGCACCAGACTGTAAGTTCTCATTAACCCTAGGTCACTGCTGCTTCTGGAATGCTCACTGTTTGGCGTGCTTAGTGGTGAGCCTGGTGCATATGATATCTTGTGCAATCCTCTCGACATCTCTAGAGGTTTCTATTCTTATTGTATAGCAATGGAAACAGAGGGCCCATTTGCTCATATTTGCTCTTGTTTTCAGAGTACTTCATCCTTATGCATAAGGCATGCCTACAGTTCTAGATTCTGTGCTAGGAATTCACTTATCACCCCCATCTAGGCTCTCACTAGTTAAGCAGTTTATTGAGTGCTTACATGTGCAAGAAAGCTGAGTCGCAGAAATAAGTCATGCACCAGACTCTAAGGGACTCTCCAGCTGGTCCAGGACACATGCCTGTAAGCAGATCCATCGTGATACTGTTTCAGGGAGCAGTTAGATAGAGGAAGGCAGATTGAACTTGACTTTGAAGGGAGAAGAAAGTAGGTCAGATGAAGAACATAGGAGGAGCAGCCAAGGCACCAGTGTGTGTAGACTTTCCATGTCCAACGGCTTTAGCTGTAATAATGAGGACAGTGACTCTTTTTTGAATGTCTACTCTGTGGTTTGCATGGTGTTGACGACATCACATCTTTTAACTCTTGGAAGACTATAACAGCTGTGGGGTAGCTATTAGAATACCACATTTTTATAAGAAACTGAGGGTTGGAACTGTTAGTCAAAGCTGTTGTTTCAGAAGGAAGGCACGTAGAAGCAGGGAACTAAAACTTCCATTACTAGGTAGCTGCTGATACAATTGAATGAGACTAGCTTCTGGAGTCTTCTGTGGAGATGTGTGCTGAGGGCACACCGCAGCCTTCTGGACAGGAATGATTGGCACGGGTTTGAAGAGAGGAGGGCAGGGGTATGAAAGATGTGTGACCTCAGAGGAGAGGGACCGTGTGAGTGGTGGATGCATGAACTGTGAGCAGCAAATGGCTTCATGAGAATTAGACTGAATGAACCTTCCTCAAGCCCTCACCCCCCTTTCAAACCTGACCATTTCACGTCCTCTTCATTCTTCATCCACTGACAAATCTGCTTGTTATCCATATACCCTTCTGATACAGCACTTTCCAATATATACCAGCTTTTTCCTTCAAAAGTATGGTGTTGGCCATTTCAGTTCCTGTAACCTGGAGTCTAAGCTCATGATTCGAATCCTTGGCCCTTTTTCCTGTCATTATGAAGTGTAGGTCTCTAAGACATCCTCAAGAAATTGGTTACTTCTAAACATCACCCCCTAATCACCATAGAAACATAAGAATTAAACAAACTTAAAAAAATATCATTTAATCTTCCCTTATTTATAAAGACAGCCTTTTGAACGTACTTGGCCTTGATTTGACAGGCATCATAACCTATGATTGGATGTCTACTCATTTCATACTTGCAGCTTCCCAGAGATGATTCCTATGATCTTTGCAAAGATAGTGAATTAGTTTCCATGTGTTAAAAAGTTACATGTAAACCACATCCTTCTGACTAATATATGCACCATCAACAAAACGGGTATGCACTCTGAGTGGTGGCCTTTGGCTATCCACTTCTGCCCAGTACAGGAGAGGTAAGTCTGTCTGATTCAGGGTTAATAACAGGGAACACACTTGCCCGAAGATTAAAGCCATAGTCTCCTAAGAGCTTTCTCAGTAGTACACTAAATATTGCAATTTCCATCTGTCAGTGCCTTTTATCTTATTTCTCATCTGGTTCCTATTCTGCTCATTTGCTTATTTTTCCTCAGATTCTTTTCTTGCTCATTGCCCTCTCTTGATGACAGGGTCCTGACCCTTTAAACTACATTTCCAGCTTTGTTGCTGATGCCTTCTGGCTGATTCAGCAAGGATAAGCACTAGTAGGGTATTAGAGGGCAAGAGAAAGGAGGAGGCCAGGAGGAAGGAGAAAGCTAGGGTATTTTCCCCTCTCACTGCTTGAGATGTAGCTTCCAGCCATGGTTGCTGCAGACAGACCTTAGTTTCAGCTCCAACCACCTAGCTTCTGTCTGTGTGGGTAGGTACCTTCCAGAAATCTCCAGTGTGATGTTTGTTTCCACGGGAGATACCGACTCCTGGGCTTCCTGTCACCATCTCCTACCCTGTCACTCCAGCCCTAAAGAGGTAGCAGCTTCTTCCATGTGCTGATCTCTGTATTGCTAACACCTTTTGTGTTTGCTATTTTAGCTCCTCTAACATTGTTATAACAGTTCCTCATATTTAGTCCTCTCTGAGAAGATGTCTAGTGTGAGTTTTCTTTTCCTGCCTGGACTCTGATGGACATAGTCCCTGATTCAGAAGGGGAGAAGGAAACTCAACATTGTACTGATTACTTGAAGTGCCATCTCTATCCAAGTTGAAATCCAGATCTTCTTGGTTTGATATAACATCATTGACTAAATAAATACAATACACTTCTCATGCCTCAATATGGTTTAGGAAAAATGGATAAGACTAATGATCTGAATGCAAAAGTATAAATACAGATACTGTTGGAGGATATTTATATAATCTTGGTGAGGAGACCTGCAAGTCTTCACTTCATTTTACAGCTGAGGACACTGACGTTCAATAGGGCTTCATAACACATATAAGAATAGGAACACCTAAAAATTTCAATCTTGAAAAAAACAAGGACCTTGCTTGTCTCTCCTATTACTGTGTCTCCAGAAACTGGAAATGTTTGTCACATGGTGAGGTATCTACATCACAGTGCCAACAAACGGTAGGATGAGAATGTATGTGTATAGTGCACCCAGCCTATTGGCTTACTGTTTACCATTTGTGACTTCACAAGGGTCTCAGGTGACTGATGCTGAAGACGCATGGAGTTGTAGGGGACATCTGAGGGGTGGAGAATCAGGACATCACACCACCAGTGGTGAAGTCAAGCAGGACTGTGTAGGCCATGGTAGGCTGTGGTTACCTTGGTGATGAGATACAGATGCTCACTGGGTTACAAAGTACTCCACTGAGGCAAATGTGACTTTATTAAAAACATATATACATATATGTATATATATATATATATCCATAAGAGTGTAGTAGGGATGAAGAGACATGAAAAAAAAAAAAGTTTGTCCCACCCCAAATACCAAGCAGACCAGAAAACAGAAGAGTATCTCTAAATTAAAAGATAACACTGAAGCCTGCTAACACAAGGTTTAGCACTCTACTTTGTCTCATGCTGTTTCTGCTGTATCTATCTGATAATTATTTCAGGGTTACTTATATGGATTGTTTTTTGTTGTTGCATTCTAATCATGGAAGAGAAATGGCATAAAGAAAGCACAAGTACTGCAGCAGCTACAGAGTACTATATATGTGTATGTGTGTGTATATATATATGTGTGCACACACACACACATATCAAAGAAGTGTGATGTGATCAATCAACCTGATTATAATTTGACTATTTTATAAATTATTTTTTTTGGTCAGTGAGAACATAAAAAAAGGAAATATTCCATTTTTAAACAAATTATGATAAGCATTTTCCATTTAAGCAATATTTAAATTTGTGCAAGACCCTATGGACTTGAGGAGGCCCACAGATGTTTAGTATATTGAAATATTTCTATATTCTTACCACAAGCCACCCAAGACCCTCCTCTCATTGCTCCTGCCTTTGCTGCAGGTTCCAGAACTACCAGGGCCTCCAAAACCCTGCTTTAGCATCAGTTTTGATTGGTTAAGACTCAGGTTGTATTGCTTGTTAAGTCTTTTAAATGTTAGCTCTGTAAGCATTTTTTATAGATAGCAGAACTAAAGAATAATTGTGTGAGGGGAGAACAAGATGGTGGAGAGGTAGGTGGGCATGGAGTACATCTCTCTGCATAGATACATCAGGTATACACTTTCAGACACAGAAGTGCACGCAGGGCACCAGCTGAGAGCGGACAGGAGTACCTGACCAGTGGAAAAGAATATATAGACCCATGCAAAACTCGGTAGGAGGAAGGAACTAGGGGCAAAAACAGGAGTGTTAGTAGGACTGGACCTGCCCTTGGCCACTGGGGGAACTGAAGCAGGGGTCTGATCCCCACATCGGGGCAATTATAAGAGTCAGAGGAGAAACATTTAAGGCTGAGAGTGAAACAGCTGATCTGTGGCAGCCTAAACGGAATGAGAGTCAGACAGTCACTGCCGCAGCCATACATACCCCAACAGGGACGCAGGTCCCCTGGAAGACGCAACGGCTAGGAGCTGGACTTTAGGGATTGTGGAGCAATCCCAGGGCGAGGGCTGCTGTTGACTGCAGAGAGACAGATTGAAGGGATGTGAGGGAGGAGATTGTGGTGGGAAATGCCTGTGGAGGAAAGTCAGGCAGCCATGGAAGTAAGGCAATACTGCTGAGTCACTCACTGGAGGTGGAGCCATCACCATAGCCTCTCTCTCTCCACACGCCAGCATCGGCAGCTGAACAAGAGAGACTGGCCCATCAAATGCCTGATGTGCTGAACTACAGAGTAGGACCCCACCCAGGGTGCTCCTTTAAGTGATTGATGCCTGAACTACAGAGTAGGACCCCAGCCAGGAGCCCCCCTCTATGTGCCTGATGTGCTGAACAACAGACAAGGACCCCAGGCAAGGGAGCCCTCTAAGTGCCTGAACGGATTGAGCTACAGAGAAAGACTGGCCAAAGAGGCCTTCTGATCACCAGCTACAAGAGGCTCGAAAAAAGACTCTGATAGGGCCATAACTCCTGAAGTGAAAGAAGTCTGTGTCCCTGCATGTTTGGCACCGCCAGGGTCCCCGCAAGCCAAGCACCTGCGCCACCTTCACACTCAGCTCTCACTGGGGCAGAGCTGCCACAGGCAAAAAAAAATCTTGCATCTATGCACACAGGGTCACTTCGGTCATGTCCGACTCTTTGCAACCCTGTAGATTGTGGCCTGCCAGGTTTCTCTGTCAGGGAGGGGGTTTCTTCATGTAAGAATACTGGAGCATATGGGCCAATACTGGTTGCCTTACCCTTCTAGAGCACTATATTTCCTGCTGCCCTAGCTGCCAACTCTCCCGAGTTCCTAGTGCTATCAGAACCCCTTCAACCCAAGCAGCTGCACCACCTCCACACCTGGCCCTCACAGGGGCAAACCCAAGTCCTCCAGGGCAGTCTCAGGAGCAAACCCCAGTGGATGACCCACATGCAGAGGTGGAAATAAAACCACAATTGAAACCCAGGGACATTGTGGATAAGGAATAAGACACAAAACCTTTCCACCAGCTGTACAAGCTGCAGATTAAATTCACACGATCAACTAAACAGAGTGACTCTGTGTCGATGGAATATATAAAAGGTCATTGAGAGCTCCCACAAAAGAAAATGCACTAGCTCTGATAGCTGTGGACATTGGAAGCAAGAACACACAGGAGTAGGACCAGATTAGAATCTGAGCTGCCCCCACAGCAGGTCCAGAGATTAGCACAGTGTTGGAGGGCATCCTAGGGAGGTGAGGTGAACTGTGACTCCCAGCGATGGAAATGACTCTGATAGCAGTGACTCAAGAAAAACATTTATTATTCTTGTGTTTTGACTTGATTTATAGATTCTTTTGGATTTTTTTTTCTTTTTGTTCATTTTTTTACCCCATCTGTTGTAGTTGTCAATTTTATTGAAACTATGAAATCTAATTAGCCTTTTGAGTTTTGTTTCTTGTTGTTTCCTTAGTCACATTTTTTATTGTTGTTTTAAACCTCTGCCTCTGTGTTGGGCTTTTGCAGTTCTGTGGAGTTTACCTTCTCTTTTTTTTTTCTTTTCTCTTTTTTTAATTTTAACTTTTAATTTTTTAAACCTGTTGCTATTTTTTTCTACATTTATTCCTTTGTTTGCTTTTTCTAGTGTTCTTTTCCCCTTGCAGTTAATCTTTAATGTATATAAATCATCTTTATCTACCTCTATTTAACTTTGTATATCTATTCTTTCTTTCTTTCCTTTCCTCAAGGTATTTGTTAGTTTTATGCCCATTGCTTTATTCTCCAGTTGGCACCTTGCTTTAGATCTGTTTTCCAGGTTGTGCTTCAGTTAGTTTTGTTTTGGTAGATATCATTTTTGGTTTCCTTTGTTCGCCAGGTCAATCTATTGTACTTACTTTTTCTTGGACTGTTTTGATTTTGCTTATGGGTGTATATGTATATATGTATATTCAGTCACACTTTTATTGTTGTTATGAACCTCTGCCTCTACGTTGCTCTTCTGTAGTTTTGTGGGATTTTCATTTTTTTTCTTTCTTCTTCTGTTTTTTCCCCCCCTTTTTGATAATTTTAATTGTGTTAAACCTACTATACTTGTATACATTTATTTCTTTGTTTGCCTTTCCTATGTTCTTTTCCTCATGCAGTTAATCTTTAATGTATATAAATCTTCATGTACCTCTATTTAACTTGGCATATCTATTCTTTCTTTCCTTCCTTCCTTATCAACATATTTGTTTGTTAGTTTTGTTTTCATTGCTTTATTCCTCACTTGGCACCTTGCTTTAGTTTTGTTTCTAGTTTGTGCTTTGGTTAGTTTTGTTCTTAACTGGTAAATATCATTTTTGATTTCCTTTGTTCACCAGGCAAATCTACTGTACTTTATTTTTGTTGGACTGTTTTCACTTTCCTTATGGGTATATATGTGTGTGTGTGTGTGTGTGTGTGTGTGTATATATATGTATATATATGTATATATATATATGTATTCCAACATTTTAATTACTATTTGCCTGATTTTGTAACTGCCATTTGTCTGCGGTTCATCTTTGGTTTCTCATTTTTGGATATTTGTTTTAATCTCATTAATGCCATAACAAACCACGTGTGGAATCTTCATTCCTGACCAGAGGTCAAGCCCTGAGCCTTGGAGTGAGAGCATTGACTCCAAGACCCTAGACTACCAGAGAACTAAGCCTACGGAGCATCAAATAGTGAGAACTCACACAAAGAAAAACCACTTGAGTGCAAGACCAGGCATCACCCAACCACCAGTAGCACCCTGTGCAGGACACTTCATCTAAACAACAAAGCAGAAATACAAACCCAATCATCAGTAGACAGGATTACCCCCTCACTCAGCCTTACCCATCAGAGGAAAAACAAAGAAACAAAAACTCAGCACAAGTCTCACCCTATATGAAGCTTACACAAACCACTGGACCAACCTTAGGAGGGTAGAAACCAAAAGGAAGACAGAATTCAACCGTGAAGGCTGGGAAAAGGAGACCTCAAACATAATAAGTTAAAAAGATAATAATGAAAAGGCAGAGAAATATCACACAAATGAAGGGACAAACCAGAAATACAGAATTCCGAATAAATGAATGGGAATAGGCAAACTATCTGGAAAAGAATTCAGAATAATGATAGTAAAGATGATCAAAAACCTTGAAAACAAAATGGAGAAAATGCAAGAATCAACTAACAAAGACCTAGAAGAATTAAAGAATAAACATACAGAGACAAACACCACAATTACTGAAACCGAAAATACTCTAAAAGGAATCAATAGCAGAATAACTGAAGCAGAAGAACAAATTAGTGAGCTGGAAGGTGAAGTGAAGTGAAGTTGCTCAGTCGTGTCCGACTCTTTGTGACTCCATGGACTGTAGCCTACCAGGCTCCTCTTGTCCATGGGATTTTCCAGGCAATAGTACTGGAGTGGATTGCCATTTCCTTCTCCAAAGGTAAAATGGTGTAAATAACTTCTGAAGAGCAGAATAAAGTAAAAACGATGAAGAGAACTGAGGACAGTTTCAGAGATGTTTGAGACCATATGAAACTTTTGAATTATAGGGGTCCCAGAAGAAGAAGAGAAAAAGAAATGGTATGAGAAAAATTTTGAAGAGATTATAGTTGACAATTTCCACAACATGGAAAAAGAAATAGTCAATCAAGTCCAAGAGGCACAAAGAGTCCTGTACAGGATCAACCTAAGGAGAATCACAGGAAGACACATACTAATCAAACTAACAAAGACTAAACACAGAGAAAGGATAGTCAAAGCAGCAAGGGAGAAACAAGTAACATACAAGGGAAACCCCATACACTTAGCTAACAGCTGATCTTTCAGCAGAAACTCTGGAGGCCAGAAGGGAATAGCAGGATATATTTTAAGTACTGAAAGGGAAAAATCTACAACCAAGAGTACTGTACTGGTCAAGGATCTCATTCAAAATTGATGGAGAAATAAAAAGCTTTTCAGACAAGAAAAAGAGAATTCAGTACCACCAAACCACCTTTACAACAAATGTTAAACGGACTTGTATAGTCAAGAAATACATGAGAAGAAAAAAAGATCTACAAAACCAACCGCAAAGAATTAAGAAAATGGCAATACGAACATATGCATCAATAATTAAATGTAAATGGATTAAATGCTCCAACCAAAAGACACAAGCTGGCTGAATGGATACAAAAACGATACCCATATATATGCTGTCTACAAGAAACCCACTTCAGACATAAAGATAGATATAGACTGAAAGAGAGGATGGAAAATGTATTCCATGCAAATGGGAAGCAAAAGAAAGCTGGAATGGCAATCCTCATATAAGACAAAATAGACCTTAAAATAAAGAATATTGCAAGAGATAAGGAAGGACGTTACATAATGATCAAGGGATCAATCCAGGAGGAAGACATAACAATTGTAAATATCTATGCACCCAATATAGGGGCACCTCAATACATAAGACAAACACTAACAGACATAAAAGGAAAACTTGACAATAACACAGTAATAGGAGACTTGAACACCCCACTGTCACCAATGGACAGATCATCAAAACAGAAAATTAGTAAGGAAACACAAGTCTTAAATGATTCATTAGATGAGATGGATTTCATTGATATTTTCAGGACATTCTATCCAAATGCTGAAGAATACACCTTCTTCTCAAGTGCACCTGTAACATTCTCCAGGGTAGACCACATCTTGAGTCATAAATCAAACCTCATTAAATGTAACAAAATTTAAATTGTATCAGGCATCTTCTCCAACCACAACACTATGAGACTAGATATCAGTTGCAGGAAAAAAAAAAAAACTGTTAAGAAACACAAACACATGGAGATAAGCAACACATTTCTAAACAACCAACAGGTTACTGAAGAAATAAAAAGGGAAATCAGAAAATTTCTAGAAACAAATGAAGTAAAAACATGACAACTCAAGACCTATGGGATGCAGAAAAAGCAATTCTAAGAGGGAAGTTTATAGCAATGCTGCTGCTGCTAAGTCGCTTCAGTAGTGTCCGACTCTGTGCGACTCCATAGACAGCAGCCCGCCAGGCTCCCCATTCCTGGAATTGACCAGGCAAGAACACTGGAGTAGGTTGCCATTTCCTTCTCCAATGCATGAAAGTGAAAAGTGAAAGGGAAGTCGCTCAGTCGTGTTTGACTCTTCGCGACCCCATGGACTGCAGCCCACCAGGCTCCTTCATCCATGGGATTTTCCAGGCAAGAGTACTGGAGTGGGGTGCCATCGCCTTCTCCGATAGCAATACTATCCTACCTCAGTATACAAGAAAACATTAAATAGAATAGCTAACTTTACATATATAGCAATTGGAAAAAGAAGAACAAGAAACCCCCCAAAATTAGTAGAAGGAAGAAATTATAAAGATCTGAGCAGAAATAAATGAAAAAGAAATGAAAGAAACAATCAGTTCAGTTCAGTTGTTCAGTCGTATCTGACTTTGCGACCCTATGGACTGCAGCATGCTAGGCTTCCCTGTCCATCACCAATTACTGGAGCTTGCTCAAACTCATGTCCATCACGTGGGTGATGCCATTCAACCATTTCATCCTCTGTCATCCCCTTCTCCTCCTGCCTTCGATTTTTTTCCAGCATCAGGGTCTTTTCCAGTGAGTGAGTGAGTTCTTCACGTCAGGTGGCCAAAGATGTGGAGTTTTATCTTCAGCATCAGTCTTTCCAATAAATATTCAGGACTGATTTCCTTTAGGATGGACTGGTTGGATCTCCTTGCAGTCCAAGGGACTCTCAAGAGTCTTCTCCAACACCACAGTCCAAAAGCATCAAATCTTTGGCACTCAACTTTCTTTATAGTCCAACTCTCACATCCATACATGACTACTAGAGAAACCATAGCTTTGACTACACAGAACGTTTCTGCCCAAGTAACGTCTCTGCTTTTTAATATGCTGTCTAGGTTGCTGTCTATGCTTTCTTTCAAGGAGCAAGCATCTTTTCATTTCATGGCTGCAGTCACTATCTTCAGTGATTTTTGAGCCCAAAATCGTGAAGTCTGTTACTGTTTCCATTGTTTCCCCATCTATTTGCCATGAAGTGATGGGACCAGATGCTATGATCTTCGTTTTCTGAATGTTGAGTTTTAAGTCAACTTTTTCACGCTCTTCTTTCACTTTCAGCAAAAGGCTCTTTAATTCTCCTTCATCTGCACATCTTATGTTAACGATATTTCTCCTGGAAATCTTGATTCCAGCTTGTGCTTCTTCCAGCCTGGCATTTTGCATGATGTACTCTGCATTTAAGTTAAATAAGCAGGGTGACAATATAAAGCTGTGACATTCTCCTTTCCCAATTTGGAACCAGTCTGTTGTTCCATGTCCAGTTCTAACTGTTGCTTCCTGATCTGCAAACAGATTTCTCAGAAGGCAGATCAGGTGGTCTGCTATTCACATGTCTTTAAAAATTTAACATAATTTGTTATGGTCTACACAGTCGAAGACTGGTGTAGTCAATAAAGAAGTAGTAAATGTTTTTCTGGAACTCTGTTGCTATTTTGATGATCCAGTGTATGTTGGCAATTTGATCTCTTGTTCCTCTGCATTTTCTAAATCCAGCTTGAACACCTGGAAGTTCACACTTCACATACTGTTGCAGCCTGGCTTGGAGAATTTTGAGCATTTCTTTGCTAGCATGTGAGAAGGGTGCAATTGTGTGGTAGTTTGAGCATTCTTTGGCATTGCATTTCTGTGGGATTGGAATGAAAACTGACCTTTTCCAGTCCTGTGGCCACTGCTGAGTTTTCCAAATTTGCTGGAATATTGAGTGCAGCACTTTCACAGTATCATCTTTTAGGATTTGAAATAGCTCAACTGGAATCCCATCACCTCCACTAGCTTTGTTCATAGTGATGCTTCCTAAGGCCCACTTGACTTCCCATTTCAGGGTGTCTAGCTCTCAGTGACCCACTCCAGTATTCTTGCCTGGAGAATCCCAGGGATGGGGGAGCCTGGTGGGCTGCCATCTATGGGGTCACACAGAGTTGGACACGACTGAAGTGACTTAGCAGCAGTAGCAGCAGCTCTCAGTGAGTGATCACACCATCATGGTTACCTGGGTCATGAAGATATTTTTTGTATAGTTCTTCTGTGTATTCCTTCCACCTCTTTTTAATATCTTCTGCTTCTGTTAGATCCATACCATTTATGTCCTTTATTATGCCCATCTTTGCATGAAATGTTCCCTTGGTATCTCTAATTTTCTTGAAGGGATCTCTAGTCTTTCCCATTCTATTGTTTTTCTCTATTTCTTTGCACTGATCACTGAAAGAAACAATAGTAAAGATTAATAATACTAAAAGCTGGTTCTTTGAGAAGATAAACAAAATTGACAAAACTTTAGCCAGACTCATCAAGAAAAAACAAGAGAAGAATCAATTCAACAAAATTAGTAATGAAAAAGGAGAGGTTGCAACAGACAAAGCAGAAACACAAAGGATGAAAAGAGACTACTATGAGCAACTATATGGTGATAAATGGGTAACCTAGAGGAAATGTTCAATTTTCCAAGACTGAACCAGGAAGAAAGAGAAATTATGAACAACCCAATTACAAGCACCAAAATTGAAGTTATGATAAAAAAAATCTCCCAAAAAACAAAAGCCCAGGACCAGATGGCTTCACAGGAGAATTGTATTAAACATTTAGTGAAGAGCTAATGCCTATCCTTCTAGAACACTTTTAAGAAATTGTAGAGGAAGGAACACTTCCAAACTCATTCTACAAGGCCACTATCACCCTGATACCAAAATCAGACAAAGACCACACACACAAAAGAAAACTTCAGGCCAATATCACTGATGAACATTGATGTAAAAATCCTCAACAGAATTTTAGCAAACAGAATTCTGCAACACATTAAAAAGTTCACACACCATAATCAAGTGGGTTTATTCCAGGAATGCAAGGATTCTTCAATATATGCAAGTCAAACAGTCTGATATACTCTATTAACAAATTGAAAGATAAAAACCATATGATAATCTCAATAGTTGCAGAAAAAGCCTTTGACAAAATTCAGCACCCATTTGTGATTAAAACTCTTCAAAAAACGGGCATAGATGACACCTACCTCAACATAGTAATGGCCATATTAGATAAGCCTACAGCAAACATTATTCTCAATGGGGAAAAACTGAAAGCATTCCCCATAAGATCAGGAACAAGTCAAGGGTGTCCACTTCCACCACTATTATTCAATGTAATTTTGGAAGTCCTAGCTACAGCAATCAGAGAAGAAAAAGAAATGAATCCAGATCAGAAAAGAAGTAAAGCTCTCACCATTTGCAGATGACATGATAATATACCTAGAAAATCCTAAAGATGGTACCAGAAAATTACTAGAGTTAATCAGTGAATTTAGCAAAGTTGCAGGATACAAAATCAAGACACAGAAATCATTTGCATTTCTATATACTAACAGTGAAATATCAGAAAGAGAAATTAAGGAATCAATCCCAGTCACCATTGCAACAAAAGGAATTAAATATCTAGGAATAAACTTACCTAAGGAGACAAAAGAACTGTACACAGAAAATTATAAGACACTAATGAAAGAAATGAAAGACAACATAAACAGATGGAGAGATAGTCCATGTTCCTGGGTAGGAGGAATCAATATTGTGAAAATGACTGTACTACCAAATGCAATCTACAGATTCGTGCAATCCCTATCAAGTACCAATGGCATTTTTCACAGAACTAAAACAAAAAATTTCACAATTCATATGGAAACACACAAGACCCCAAAGAGCCAAAGCAGTCTTGAGAAAGAAGAATGGAGCTGGAGGAATCAACCTTCCTGACTTCAGATTATACTACAAAGCTACAGTTATCAAGACAGTATGGTACTGGCACAAAAACAGAAATAGAGACCAATGGAACAAGATAGAAAAGCCAGAAATAAACCCATGTACCTATTGGTACCTTATTTTTGACAAAGGATGCAAGAGTATACAATGGGGCAAAGACAGCCTCTTCAATAAATGGTGCTGAGAAAACTGGACAGCTACATGCAAAAGAATGAAATTAGAAGACTTCCTAATACCATACAGAAAAATAAACTCAATGTGGATTAAACAGCTAAATGTAAGACCAGAAACTAGAAAACTCTTAGAGGAAAACATAGGCAGAACACTCAATGACATAAATCAAAACAAGATCCCCTATGACTCACCTCCTAGTGTAACAGAAATAAAAAACAAAAGTAAACAAGTGGGGCCTGATTAAACTTAAATGCTTTTGCACAGTAAAGGAAACTATAAGCAAGGTGAAAACACAACCCTCAGAATGGGAGAAAATAATAGCAAATGAAACAACTGACAAAGGATTAATTTCCAAAATATACAAGCAGCTCATACAACTCAATACCAGAAAAACAAACAGCCCAATCAAAAAGTAGGAAAAAAACCTAACAGACTTTTCTCCAAAGAAGACATACAGATGGCTAACAAACACATGAAAAGATGCTCACCATCGCTCATTATTAGAGAAATGCGAATCAAAACCGCAGTGAGATATCACCTCAAACTGGTCAGAATGGCCATCATCAAAAAGTTTACAAACAATAAATGCTGGAGAAGATATGGAGAAAAGGTAACACTCTTGCGCTGTGGGTGGGAATGTAGGTTGATACAGCCACTCTGGAAGATGGTATGGAGATTCCTTAAAAAACTAGGAATAAAACCACCACATGACCCAGCAGTCCTACTCCTAGGCATATACCCGGAGGAAACCAAAAGTGAAAAAGACACAAGTATCCCACTGTTCACTACACCACTATTTACGACAGCTAGAACATGGAAGCAACCTAGATGTCCATTGACAGATGAATGGATAAAGAAGTTGTGGTACATATACAGAATGTAGTATTACTCAGTCATAAAAAAGGAACACATTTGAGTTAGATGATGAGGTGGATGAACCTAGAACCTATTATACAGAGTGAAGTGTGTCAGAATGAGAAAGATCAATACCATATTTTAATGCATATATATATGGAATCTAGAAGAGTAATACTTAAGAACTTATTTACAGGGCAGCAGTTGAGAAACAGACATAGAGAACAGACTTTTGGACTTGGGGAGAGGGGAAGAGAGGAGGAGATGTATGGAAAGGGTAACATGGAGACTTCCATTACCATATGTAAAATAGAGAGCCAATGGGAATTTGCTGTATGGCTCAGGAAACTCAAACAGGGGCTCTGTATCAACCTAGAGGGGTAGGATGGGAAGGGAGATGGGAGGGAGTTTCAAAAAGGAGGGTTATATGTATACTTATGGCTGATTTCATTCAGGTTTGAGAGAAAACAACAAAATTCTGTAAAGCAATTATCCTTCAATAAAAAAAATTTTTTTTTAAAAGAATAATTGTGTGATAGAAACCTTACCTCTGTATGGTCTCTTGATGTTAGTAGTTTTGCACTATATGAAGTGTCAGAGATTGAATTTGTCCCCCTAAAAATTCAGTGTTGAACCCCTAACCCCCATTATGACTATATTGGAGACAGGCTCTTTAACTAAAGTTAAATGCAGTCATACAGGTGAGGTCCTAATCCAGCACTACTGGAGTCCTCCAGAAGAGAAGGAAATGCCAAGAGTGGGTGCCCATAGAGAAAAGGCCATGTGAGGGCATAGCAGGAAGTTGGCCTACAAGCCAGAGAGGCCTCACAAGAAACTAGCCCTGCAAGCACCTTGAACATGAACTTGCAGCCTCCACAACTGTGAGAATATCTATTTCTGTTGTTGAAGCCACCCGCTGTGATATCCTGTAATGGCAGACTGAGCAAAGTAACACAAGTAGTGATAAACTTAAGGGGGAAAATACATTTTGTTTTCATGATGTGAAGACGAGCAAGCACCTAGAAACAGTGACAGGTTCGTATTATTTGCCTTATTGTATGAAGATCCTGCAGAAGCACTGCTGGGCCAAGCAACAGCCAGTGGTAGAAATTAGCATGATTTCACACACCAGGTCCCTGAGTAGGTGACGTAGCTCTGCATCTCCTTATTACCTTCTGCTTGCATCCATCAAATGTCCCAGTAATGGAAGTTCAGTGATGGCTCTGAGACAGAGAGATAGATGACATAATCCACTTGAGAAGGAAGAGACATCCTTGGTTTTCTAACAGTAGCATTTCAACCTACACTTTAATGTATGATTCTTACTATGCTCACATGTCTTTTAATTTTTTAAATACTGATTTGGCTTTATATTTGCCAGCTGACATGAATTATGCAATATTAACTAGCATCTTCCCTGGGGCAGTTGCTCAGTTTTATTTCTCCCTTGTGTATGAAATGTAAGTTGTGTGTATACGCATTTATTCATTCTGATATATAGTGAGCATTCACAGTTTGCAAGCCTCTGTACTAGTTTTGAAATGAATCAGATTCTTGCTTTTTAGTGGGCAGTATGCATTCCACATATTTAAGACTTGTAAAGAATTGTGCTATCCAAAGATTAATTCCCTGTAGAACAGTACATTCTGCCTGTATTGGCACTTTGCTAAGGCATCTTTTGGTGAGAGGTATAAATTACTTCACATGAAATGTTCCCTTGGTATCTCTAATTTTCTTGAAGAGATCTCTAGTCTTTCCCATTCTGTTGTTTTCCTCTATTTCTTTGCACTGATTGCTGAGGAAGGCTTTCTTATCTCTTCTTGCTATTCTTTGGAACTCTGCAGTCAGATGCTTGTATCTTTCCTTTTCTCCTTTGTCTTTCACCTCTCTTCTTTTCACAGCTATTTGTAAGGCCTCCCCAGACAACCATTTTGCTTTTATGCATTTCTTTTCCATGGGGGTGGTCTTGATCCCTGTCTCCTGTACAATGTCATGAAGCTCAGTCCATAGTTCATCAGGCACTCTATCTATCAGATCTAGCAGAAGATATTAAGAAGAGGTGGCAAGAATACACAGAAGAACTGTACAAAAAGGTCTTCAAGACCAAGATAATCATGATGGTGTGATCTTTCACCTAGAGCCAGACATCCTAGAATGTGGAGTCAAGTGGGCCTTAGAAAGCATCACTACGAACAAAGCTAGTGGAGGTGATGGAATTCCAGTTGAGCTGTTTCAAATCCTGAAAGATGATGCTCTGAAAGTGCTGCACTCAATATACCAGCAAATTTGGAAAACTCAGCAGTGGCCACAGGACTGGAAAAGGTCAGATTTCATTCTAATCCCAAAGAAAGGCAATGCCAAAGAATGTTCAAATTACCACACAGTTGCACTCATCTCACACGCTAGTAAGGTAATGCTCAAAATTCTCCAAGCCAGGCTTCAGCAATACGTGAACCATGAACTTCCAGATGTTCAAGCTGGTTTTAGAAAAGGCAGAGGAACCAGAGATCAAATTGCCAACATCTGCTGGATCATTGAATAATCAAGAGAGTTCCAGAAAAACATCTATTTCTGCTTTATTGACTATGCCAAAGCCTTTGACTGCGTGGATCACAATAAACTGTGGAAAATTCTGAAAGAGATGGGAATACCAGGCCACCTGACCTGTCTCTTGAGAAACCTATATGCAGGTCAGGAAGCAACAGTTAGAACTGGACATGGAACAACAGACTGGTTCCAAATAGGAAAAGTAGTACGTCAAGGCTGTATATTGTCACCCTGCTTATTTAACTTGTATGCAGAGTACATCATGAGAAACGTTGGGCTGGAAGAAGCACAGGCTGGAATCAAGATTGCCGGGAGAAATATCAATAACCTCAGATATGCAGATGACACCACCCTTATGGCAGAAAGTGAAGAGGAACTAAAAAGCCTCTTGATGAAAGTGAAAGAGAAGACTGAAAAAGTTGGCTTAAAGCTCAACATTCAGAAAACTAAGATCATGGCATGAGGTCCCATCACTTCATGGGAAATAGATGGGGAAACAGTGGAAACAGTGTCAGACTTTATTTTGGGGGGCTCAAAAATCACTGCAGATAGTGACTGCAACCATGAAATTAAATGACACTTAACTCCTTGGAAGAAAAGTTATGACCAACCTAGATAGCATATTGAAAAGCAGAGACATTACTTTGCTAACAAAGGTCTGTCTGGTCATGTATGTATGTGAGAGTTGGACTATAAAGAAAGTTGAGCGCCAAAGAATTGATGTTTTTCAACTGTGGTGTTGGAGAAGACCCTTGAGAGTCCCTTGGACTGCAAGGAGATCCAACCAGTCCATCCTGAAGGAGATCAGCCCTGGGATTTCTTTGGAAGGAATGATGCTGAAGTTGAAACTCCAGTACTTTGGCCACCTCATTCGAAGAGTTGACTCATTGGAAAAGACTCTGATGTTGGGAGGGATTGGGGACAGGAGGAGAAGGGGACAATCGAGGATGAGATGGCTGGATGGCATCACTGACTCAATAGATGTGAGTCTGAGTGAAATCCAGGAGTTGTTGATGGACAGGGAGGCCTGGAGTGCTGCGATTCATGCGGTCACAAAGAGTCAGACACGACTGAGTGACTGAACTGAACTGATAAATTACTTTCCCAGTGGAGGCAGCCACTGGGAGATCAAACCACTGATCAGACCTCTGATTCCAGAGATCAAATTTTAGGTTTATCAAGTTAGCCCTTGGATTTTTATAAAGATCCTAAAAGGACTAGTTGAAAATGGCTGGATCTTATGAATAATTCAGTATGCAGTATAATTATTCTTGCAACTAAGGACACACATTTACAGTTTCCTGTTCATGAAGAGATGGTGAAACCTTTGGTGTGGACTGGTCAGTAGAGTTCTCATTTCCTAATGCTGGCATTGTGCTCTCTCCACTGTTACCTCACACTCTTCTTGTCTTGTCCTGCGTTCATGCAGGTGCCATATTCTTGATTTGTATAACTCCTTCCTTAAGCTCGTTTTTTTTTGTTTGTTTGTTTGCTTGTTTGTTTAATTTGCTCAAAGCTCATTTGAAGCACATAATCAATTGTATTGCTAGGGAGAGTTTTCTTTTTTCCAGTTGTATGCTGTGAAATGCCTACTGCTAGGTCCATGTTTCACAGAAAAGGCTTTTACTGTGGTGGAAAGAGTAAGCTGAGATTGGATCTGAGTTACAGATTTGTTCCTCCCTCACTGGGCAAACTTGCGAGCACCCAAAAACATGTGATATACTGATTTTCATCCTGTCCGATAGTGTAATTTGCTGCCATCATTTCATGCCTGTCTCAAATCTACATCTAACACTGTGATAATGGCACCACCTGAATTTTGCTATGGTGCAGCTCTGATGTCCACTGTCTTAGCCCACATATGGAAATATGGTTCAATATGTACTAATAGAGATCTTTTCTGATAGTTATTGAATATCTACTGTGATGGTTACAGGCAGTTGTGTAGTCTACAGGTATTCATTGCATTTATTAAGCAGGAGCTATGTGCTGGGCATTGTTACAGGTGCTATAACCAGTGTAGGGAACCAACAGCAAACCCCTCTATCAGTGTGGATATGGATCAGCCTTGCCCTGATGGGGTAGTTTTGCATGTACTTTTACTAGAGTCAAATGTGGTATAGCACCAGGTAAAACTGTAAAGAAGAATTGTGTGGATTAGGAGTAAAATGGTTAGGAGCAGACTTCAGAGAGTCTTGAACTGTGTGAGAGTCATTGGTGCTTCTTTAGTTTTAATTTACTATTACTCATATTAGTATTTTTCATATAATGAAGTAATAAAGATAGTGACATTCAGGACATTTTCTTGGCCTTCTCTGGGGTTGAAATTAGCAGATCAATCTGACACATGTCACTAGTAATTGATTTTTATTTTCAAGCATACATCTACATACACACCATTCTGGGCATATCTGCATAAAATGAACATTTGTGATTTCATATTTCAAGTATATGTTCAAGTAGAAAGCAAAATTCTGCATCAACGTGATACTGGCAAAACAGTTTGTTTTGTGGTTGATCTTTCTGGAAATAACTGCTTTTGAATTAATTTATGTTTAAGTGAGACTCACAGGAGAACAAAAAGTTGACATGAATCCGATAGAAAAATAAATCTACCCATTCTTGTGAAAGAACGTAACTAAGCATGAGCTAAGTATGCTCCTTTTTCAGGATCATAGGCTAAAGAGGCAGCCAAGGAAGAGGATTGAAACTGAACACATGTATTTAACATAAAGCTGTCAGTAACAGAATGAAAAGGAATCTAGATACTTTCCCCTATCAACTCTGTGCATCAAAGCTTTACGAGTAGGAAAGAGACTTTTTCCAGGCACCCTCTTCTGTAGGAGAGTACTTCAAGTATTTGGAAATGATTGTCATGTCCCCTCAAAGCTGTATGTCATGTCAAAGTGAAGCCACACACACATTCATACACACAATTCATGAGTTGAATGGCTGCTTCTTTGGCTAAACTTAATAGGATACCACATCATCAACATTGGTCACTGAACATTATCTATGAAGAGTCTGGCCTTTAATCACTGTGTTCCATAGACACCTATTGATACACATTTCTAGAACTCTCTAATACCCCCAAATCTCAGTCTTATTTCAGGCTTTCACCTTGTTCATAGGTTTCTTACGGATGAAGTACATTGATTTTGCTTTTGAGTAAGAGTGATTTGTAGCAAGAATGTGACATTCCTACAGTAGGTTAAAAATATGTTGAGAGCCCTGAGACTCCAGTCCCTAAATGGGAAGAATGGAGAGGTAGTTAGACAAATGTAGACTTTTGAAAAAGGAGAAATGGATGCTAATCAAGAAGTACAAACAGCAGCTCGTTTGGGAAAGGGCCTGACATTGATTTCTCTTCAGTGGTGTGGAGGCGATTGGGCTGCAATTTTCGCACTGTACTTGACCGGAGCTGTTGGGGAAAAATAAAGTTGTTTATTGATTAGCATCTGAAAAACCAATTAGTACTGAGTTTGCTTGAAAGAAAAAAAAAACAAGAGCACAATGTCAGGTCCTGATGTAAGTGTTTTCAAGACTAACAAGCACCCTAGGACTAATAAGCTGGCCCTGAAATTCTGAAGAGTCTGAATGGGAACTTGATTTCGGCTCAAACTCTAAGGTCTCAGTCCACATTGGGGCCAGTTATTGCCTCTTTCTGATCACATGACTGTATAGATGTTATTCTATGCATGTTTCTTTGGTAAACAGAATATTTTTTTGTGTTTATTTTTTATTATGTGCTTCTTTGTACCAACTTATTTCTCCTAATCTCTTCCTGGTAGCATAATGGAGAGAAAGTTGCCATGAACATGGAAGAAAAATCAATAAATCAGCAATTTCTAAAACATACCATGTGAATGTCAGTTCAAAGGGATTAACATAAGGTCATATGAAGGATGACTTGTAAGGACAAGCAAGTTTGAGAAATGCTGGTTTACACTTAGTTTATAGAGAGCCCTCAGTATATTAATGGACATGGGGCTCTCCAAGACAAGAGGGCTTGGGAGAATGGGCTACCTCCTTATTTTTTTTTTCTTTTCCCCTGTCCTGTTTGTCTGTCTAGCCACCTGTCCATCCATCTGTCCAACAGATTTCTTTCATTCAATAAACTGCTGTTCAAGACCCTTGGCAGGGATCTGGGATGACTTATAGTTGAGATTAAGAGAATCTAAGGTTCTAAGTGAAAGAAACTTGGCCTGATCTTGGAAATATTTTTTTGGACTTCCAGTTTGGATGGTTTGTCTGCTTACGTGAGGCTTTAGTTTGCTGAGAATAATAAGAGCTGTTTTTCTTTCCTATTTGGCTTGGAAATGCCTCCCTCTTGGAAGTACTAAGTGAAATGGAACATAGAGGCAGTTGAGTGGGCCCAGAGGAGAGGAGACTCAGACTGGCACTGCAGTCTCAGTGGTGGTGCAGTCAGCACTTTGAGTGCCAGGTCCTGGGATGTGGGGGTGAGTAAGACACAGTCCTTGGACTGAATTCAGGCAGCCTAGAGGCTGTGTGTTGCCCAGCCAGCTGAGCTCAACAGGAAAGTGAATTTGTGAACCAGAGAGAGACTCAGTGCAGAAGTTCTCACCATCCAATGTTGTCTGAGCTTGTCAGGTGGAGGCACAAAGATGGGGAACCCCTTGCCTTGTCCAGGTGAGCAAGGACTGCATGTAAGGGTGATATAGTCATGAATTCTCATAGCCAGCAGAAAACCCAGCTCCCAGCCAGCAAACCCTGGCAAAAGACATGTACATTGACTCTTGGAATGGAATGTTTTCAAGTTGAGAGTTTAGTAGCAATAAAACCAAAAATGAGTACTAGGGGCTTCCAAATTATAAAACACATGCAACTTCATTGTTATGAGCTTAAATAAATCAGTCACAGGAGGTGTTTCCAACTGATCAAAACCGAGATAAAGACAGGAGTATCTGTTGTCCATTCTGAGGGCTAAAGCAGAACTCCCCCAGGTTCATCATGAGCCAGGTAACCCAGAGACCCTGCCTCTGCCTCTAGAGGGAGAGGGGTGGGATCCATCATGGGCACACATTGTCTTCTGTGAAAATAATATGTTACCTCTAGAATCCAGTGCCTGTTTTATTACAGTTTTTTATTAGGTTATTACAGAATGAGCTGTTGTATATTAATCAAATTATTTCTCTTGGAAGAGTTTGGTTCTTGATGGATGGTTAATACCTCCGTAGGTCTTACTGAAATACAGCAGAAATGCTGTTTTCTGAGGCACTATGAGTGGCTGGGAAGAGGGCGACTGTAAAGGTCTCCAAATCAGAAGATATCTCTAATTCCAGGATTTGGAGGTTGTAGACAGCCCTGTGACTCTGACATCTCTGGGGTTTTAATGTGCTTTGGTCCCCAAGACCCCATAAATCATCTTGAAATGGGCTGTTGTCTGCTTGGTGTTTTTGTAGGGTTTCCAGAAAACTTCCCTTCCCTTGCCCCTCCATGAATCTCTGCTGGCTGAATCTGTAATTCTACCCTCTCATCTTCAGTCTTATAGCTGGAGGCTTTGGTGCCAGTGAAAATGCATATGTGTTTTGGATTTTGGTAGAAGGCTTTTTACTGGTTGTTTATCCTATAGTATAAATGTGCTTCAGAGCAGTTCTCCACATCAGTATACCTCAATTTAAAAGTACACTCTCAGTTGTTTCAGGTACCTTGTTAGGTGCTTGGGGAAAAGTAAACAATCAGAGATGACCTCTGACTTCATAGAATCTTTCAATTTCAGTGGCTTTCACAGTCCTTTTAAATGGATTGAAAAACTAGAGGCCCCAGTCAAATCCAGAGTGCTGTGTGTTTTTTGTAAACAAAGTTTTATTGGAACATAGCCATAACCCTTCCTTTGTATGCATTTCTATGGTTGCTTTTGCATTACAATAGCAGAGTTGAGTTGTGCAGAAGTCATAAAGCATGAGAGGCCTGAAATACTTACTGATATTTGACCCATTATAGGAAAAGCTTGGCAACTCCTGCTTTAAAATTCCCCAAACTGGAGCCTCATCCCCAAATATTTTAAATCAATAGATCTGTGGACAGTCAGACAGACTTATATGCAGAGACCTCTGCTGTAGCCTTATATGCACTCTTTCCATGAAGAAGTTCTGTCAGTTTTCCCTTTGATTTCTTTTTTCTTTTTTTTCTTTTTTGAGCAATTTCTCCTCTCCTTCCCTCCCTTTTCCAAGCTGGGGCATGATCCTGCCACCACAGTTGTCTGTCCTTTGTAATTCTTGGGCGGTTCATCTCCCAACTTCCTCCACCCACCTGGTATTAACTGTTCTTTGACGATGCCCCAGAAATCTACATATCGGACCCTTACTCTTCTCCTAGATTCCCTCCCTATTATTCCCATTGCCTGAACCAGAGGGCTCTCTTTGTCCAAATTTATATCTGAAATAAAATTCATCATCATTTCCTCCAAGCCAGCTTACCCTCCGGACTTTCTAATTTTCTGTTATTGGTAGCATCAATCTCCCTCTCTGAGATCTTAGTCATTAATAATAATGATCATATTTGCTTCAGATTTTACCTCTTGGTCCTGAAAAACAAATCTAGTTGAAATCAAGACCTAAGGACAAATAATGAAGGGCAAAGCTTTGTTAATAGTTTGCAAACTTCACCTGCTGTATAGGCCTTCTTAATTTTCCTATGGAAGAAATGGGCAGAGAAGGAAAGTAACCATGGTCAGGTACCCACAGCAAGCCAGGAGCTGTGTAGGCTACTTTTCCTGCATAATGCTCTTAACAATGCTATGAAGAAATATTTTCATCTTCATTTTGTAGGTGGGAAAGCTGAGTCACACAGACTAAGCAACCTTACCAAATGTCACGCATCTAGTGGATGGTGGTATTGATAACTAGATCACAGTTTTAAATGTTGTTTCCCATCCTTCTGTCACATAGAAAAGCCAGCTTCTACTTATGAAGAATGCTTTGGGAGTTTATTGAACTGATGTTTGCTGAATTTTCTTTTTGAATATAATATTATTCAAAAACCGATTAAAGTATATTGAGTGAATACTGACTCTAGTTTTGAGCCTGTTCCTGTCATGCTGGAAAGTAATAATAACACCAATAGCAGTTGACACTTACTGAAGGGGGTATGATGTTTCAGGCATCCTGCCAACCATACAGCATGGATATTTGATTTTTGTTTTTACTTTAACACTGTAGTGCTGATTCTTTGAATATGTCCATTTGATAAATAAGGGACACTGGAGCTTAGAGATATTTAATAAGCTGTGTACAGTCAGATAGCTGGTAGGCATTCAGACTGCAAAGTCCTTAAACTTGTCATCTGCAAATGATGATTTGTTGTTTTATGTCCAACAACCAGCACTATTTTTTTTGAGGGCAGAGTGATTTGGAGCACTCTCCGATTTCTGTGGTATAACTATTCCCAAGCTGGTTCCTTTCAGGCTATCACGGTGACATCATTGCTTTTCAATATACTTGAAAATCTTACAGTGGGCTCTGTGATCCTGTATTGACCAGCTTTGCCCAGAATCAGATACAGGTATTTTGATATATTGGTGAAATTTATTAATGTGCTTATTTATTTGACATGCCAGAAAGGCTGGAATACTGGTGAGACAGAATATGCTAAGAGGTTGGAGAGGATAATAGTGGTGGGATTGAAGGGTAGTAAGTCTTGGAGTAAAAGTGAGATGTAAGCCTAGGATCCTGAACAAGGGGAGACATTTGGGAGGTAGAGAGGGCCCTCTCAGTGCAGAATCATGAGCAAACAAGGACTGTTTGGGATGCAGCGAGGTCACACTGACCCACTGAGCACAGACAGTAACTTGGGAAGAAGAGCCTAGAAGGAGCCCACTCAAAAGAGAGACATGCCATTTCAGTTCCATAGGAGTGAGTGATCTGCAATTTGGACTTTGAAGGAGGTAGTGATCACCCCTATTCCCTCCAATTACACACACACCAAAGGCAGCCAGGGGCAGTGGCATTTTATGTTTTTCAGTAGATCATTCCAAATACTTGGATTTATAAAATGTCTTTCAACCCAAAATCTCATCACAGTGGGATTGCTGTTCATGAAGATTTGAATGATACATATTTGAAATTAGCTTAATTCCAAATATTCACAAAGGCTCTCTATGCCCCAAATTTGAAATGAGATATATCCCTAATTTTTAAAAACATAATCCCCAAACTTCAAAGCTATCAAACCACAGAAAGTTTAAACTATGCTGATGTTCTTATCTAGTGGGTACACCGCTTGTGCTATTGAAATGGAAGGAAAGTATTCTTCTCTGTTGGAGTTTTTTATACTCTGGTGGCTTATGCACACCAACTATTCTGCAAGTGATATGATACTTAAGTTACAACATCAGTGACTATTAAAGGACAATGGTCTATATTATATAAAATAACTATGTCATCTATGCAGTAGCATTAATTTTAACACTAGAAAATACCTCCGTAGAGTTAGTAAGCCTGGCTTGGAATTTGAATTTGATAAGCCAGTAGTGATGTGCCATGATATTACCAGAGAAGCAAGCATATTGCATAATACAAGAGACAATTCTAAAATGAAACGAAACAGCAGCAACAGATTTAGGAGAACAAACCAGTGATACGGTTGCAGATTTATGCTCAGAGAAAAATTAACATATTCCTTTCCTATATATTAATCTTATTATTATTATTATGAAATTACTGTTTAATAACAAAAGTTACTTTTGAATTCGCAGAGTTGTGGCTCATGTGAAGTCTTGGTGAATGGCATGTCTCTCATGGGTGCATGCAAGCATGCATGCTAAGTCGCTTCAGTCATACCTGACTCTTTGTGACCCCATGGACTGTAGCCCACCAGGCTCCTCTGTTCATGGAATTCTCCAAGCAAGAACACTGGAATGGGTTGCCATGCCCTCTTCCAAGGGACCTTCTCAACCCAGGGATCAAACTTGCATCTCTTGCGTCTACCTGCATTGGCAGGTGGGTTCTTTACCACTAGTACCAACTGGGAAGCCCATGCTTCCCATATACATTTGATTATCAAGTCACAGAGCTCCCCATAAAAGGCATCACTCTGTGGCTTAGTCAATAGTTTAGCAGTTTTGCCCCATGTTGCCTTTCTGTAGGCTGAGGGTTAGGGTTAGCATTAGAGCTCATGATGAACCTGTGGCTCTGTACCTCTGGCAAAGATAACCCGCATGTCTACAATGGAAGCATCTGTAGACCAAGCCTGTCCATTCCTCCCCTGAAATATCTTTATTGCAAAGATCATATGATAAGCAGTGTCTATACAGGGCCAGGGCACAGCTGGGTGGCACTCACAGAGTTTGCAAGCCCTGCCGTTTAATCTGCTGTTTTTTCACCCTGTAGTGCTTCATTCTGGGAAGAGGCCAGTAGACAGCAGGCCTTGGGAGGGACATTCTCTCCCTCTTGGCAACTCTTGGCACTTTAATTATTAAAGATCATCATCTTGGCTTGTTAAGAACCATCCAAACCAAACTGTGTGATGACATCTCTGAGAGCAAGGAGCCCATTCCCTGTGCATCCTTGCCTCTGTCCTGGCATGTGCCATGATGCCTACCCTCACCCTGACTGCTGGATGCTTTTTCTATTAGATGTTATTCCCAAGAAAGGAATGCTGACTTGACACTTTTACAGCTTTAATTTTAAAGTCTATTTCTGTAGTAAAGATCTAAAGCAAAGGGTTCTGGCTCACTCTCTCACTAGCTGTGGGGAGTATGAAATAGACATCTTAACTCTGTAGATCTGTTTACTCATTTGTAAAATAAGGTGTTGAGACTTGGTGCTGCACCCGAGAAAAGTGGGTCCCTAGGGACGTCCTGTGGAGCTCCATCTGCCGCTCATTTCCATCAGCCAGAAGGCATTTTCATCAGCAAGGCACAAGTTGGGGTGCTGAAAGGCATAGTGAGGATCTGAATGACAAAAGCAAAACAAAAAGACTGCAGCGGCTTAGAATGGTGGACTGCCTTTCATAGGTGAAGGCTTCCTCTGAATATAAAGCTTCTCTAATAGTATAAAGCAGTGTGAATGAGACAGGAAGGCTACTGCTTCAAAGCAGTATCTTTCAGTAAGATTCAGGAGAAATAGGATGTAAAGTTACTGCGTGATATGGCTTCAATAAAGAAACTTAAATTGTTTAAGCACATACGATCAAGAACATGGGATATGTCCAGATCAAATCAGTTCATCTCTCTGGACAAAACTATAATTTGAAAAGATACATGTACTCCTCTGTTCACAGCAGCACTGTTTACAGTAGCCAGGTCATGGAAACAACCAAATGTCCACTGACAGTGGATAGAGGACGTGGTATACATATACACAATGGAATAAAACCCAGTCGTGAAAAAGAATGAAATAATGCCATTTGCAGCTACATAGATGGACCTAGGGATTATCATACTAAGTGAAGTCAGTCAGAGAAAGACAGACACCATATGTCACTTACATATGGAATTTAAACTATGACACAATGAAACCGAAACAAACTCACAGTTTCAAAGTTGGATTGTTGGAAAAGCAAGAGAGTTGCAGGAAAACATCTTCTTCTGCTTTATTGACTATGCCAAAGCCTTTGACTGTGTGGACCACAACAAACTCTGGAAATTTCTTGAAGAGATGGGAATACCAGGCCACCTGACCTGCCTCCTGAGAAATCTGTATTCAGGTCAGGAAGCAACAGTTAGAACTGGACATGGAACAACAGACTGGTTCCAAATGGGTAAAGGAGTACATCAAGGCTGTATATTGTCACCTTGCTTATTTAACTTCTATGCAGAGTACATCATGAGAAACGCTGGGCTGGAGGAAGCACAAGCTGGAATCAGGATTGCCGGGAGAAATATCAATACCCTCAAATATGCAGATGACACCACCCTTATGACAGAAAGTGAAGAAGAACTAAAAAGCCTCTTGATGAAAGTGAAAGAGGAGAATGAAAAGGTTGGCTTACAGCTCAACATTCAGAAAACTAAGATCATGGCCTCTGGTCCCATCACTTCATGGCAAATAGATGGGGAAACAATGGAGACAGTGACAGACTTAATTTTTGGGGGCTCCAAAATCACTGCAGATGGTGACTGCAGCCATGAAATTAAAAGATCCTTGCTCCTTGGAAGAAAAGTTATGGTGAACCTAGACAGCATATTAAAAAGCAGAGACATTACTTGGCCAACAATGGTCCATCTAGTAAAAGCTATGGTTTTTCCAGTAGTCAAGTATGGATGTAAGACTTGGACTATAGAGAAAACTGAGCACCTAAGAGTTGATGCTTTTGAACTGTGGTGTTGGAGAAGACTCTAGAGAGTCCCTTGGATGGCAAGGAGATCCAACCAGTCCATCCTAAAGGACATCAGTCCTGAATATTCATTGGAAGGGCTGATGCTGAAGCTGGAATTCCAATACTTTGGCCACCTGATGCTAAGAACTGACTCATTGGAGAAGACCCTGATACTGGGAAAGATTGAAGGTGGGTGAAGAAGGGGATGACACAGGATGAGATGGTTGGATGGCATCACTGACTCAATGGACATGAGTTTGAGTAGACTCCAGGAGTTAGTGATCAACTGGGAAGACTGGGGTGCTGCAGTCCATGGGGTTTCAAAGAGTTGGACACAACTAAGTGATGATCTGAATGTGAGATGTTATACAAATATGAAATGATATCTCACTGTGGTTATCATTTGCAATTCCTTGAAGATTAATCAGTCATGTTGAGCATCTCTTCATGTGCCTATTGGACATCTGTATGTCTTCTTTAGAAAAAAATATCTCTTTAGATCCTCTGCTCATATTTTATTTGAGCTTCTTTATGATGTTGAGTCATATGAATTCCTTGTGGGTTTTTTTTTTTTGGTATTAATCTATTATCAAATACATCATTTGCAAATATATTATCCCATTCAGTAAGCTGCCTTTTCACTTTGGTGATACAGTTACCATTATCATGCAGAAGCTTTTTAGTTTGATGTAGTGCCATTTGTTTCCTTTTGTTTCTAAATCATGAAAGTTTTTTAAGGAAAAAGACTAGCAGACTTTCAAGGAGGGATGCTAAAATTTAATTCACAAAATCTCTAGTTTGGATGAGGGTAGAGAATAATTGTTGGGACAGTGCTGCTATTGTGAAGGAGTGTTTAACAAGCATGCATTAAGCCTCTCTGGTTATCTGCTCTGATACTCAGCCCTTGGGTTACAGAGAATAAAGACCTCTCTTATGGCTTCTCACCATGGCCTTGAAAAGTCAAACAAACATGTAGAAATGACATGAAAATATGGTATTTGCTGTGTGGCAGGGATGAAGAAGAAGGGAACATGGAATCAAAGCCAGGACTTAGCAGGTCAAGGAGAGCAGTAACCTCTTCTCTCTCTTTTGTTATCTCGGTGTGATTAACTAATACATTTACAACCCAGAGGAGCTTCCTATGGGTCAGACGCTGTTCTATTTTTACTGTGCATTGTTCACCTGATGCCATGAGTCAACTCATTGGAAAAGACCCTGATGCTGGGAAAGATTGAGGGCAGGAGGAGAAGTGGGCAACAGAGAATGAGATAGTTGGATGGCATCATCAAGCCAATGGACATGAGTGTGAGCAAGCTCCAGGAGATAGTGAAGGACAGGGAAGCCTGGTGTGCTGCAGCCCGTGGCGTCACAAAGAGTTGGACACAACACAGCGAATAAAACACAACAGCAAAAAATTTACTCATTACTCCCATTCCCCATAAAAGCATGGATGGCTGGTACTATCTTTGTCCTCATTTGAAACCAGAGGGAAAAGATGCAGAAGGATTACAGGATGTAAATCCCTGACATTTTTAATTTTTGATTTTATTATGTTTCATAAATACACCAAACAGAAGAAAGATGGAACGCAAGAAAGAAAGTCTAACTTTTAATTTATTTATTTTATTTTTGGCTCTTGATTCTAAGTGATAGTAGGTCTTGCCATCGGCAGCTGATTGAGCACCTCCCAACCTGTCTCTTGATACGCAGATGGGGAATCAGTATTCTGATGGTCTTGCTCATGAGCTATTAAGTTGCCTGTTGGAAGGCCCCAGCATACAAGCACTCAGAAAGTGACACTTGCCTTCCTATTGGCTGTTGTGCGATCTTTACTCTTCTTTGCATGGCATTCACGCAGTCTGCCCCCAGATCCTTTCCCACCTCATGCCTTATACCTTTCCGTCTCTGGTTCTGTTCATGCCCTTTGCAGATATGTCCACATTGTCAGGTAGTAACTGTCTTTCAAGGCCCTGATCAATTACCAGCCTCTACCCATACCCAACCCCTCGCCATGAAGCTTTCCCTGAGAGGTTTTCTTTTAAGTGTTTGATCACCTCCTTTTGAGAGATGCGGAAAGATAAACGGCAGGGTTCAGAAGTAGATGTATAGGGATATACTGACATAAGGATCTCACCTCTGAATCAGGAAGGTATTGCTGAATGTTTAGGGTGAGTGTTTAAAATAAAACTGAACTATGGATCATCTCTAGTTAGTATGATTTGGCCTTAAGAATTTTGGATATGTAAATATTTCTCAGCTATTTTTCCATAGGTAAGATTAAACATTTGATTTAACAATTATAAACCTTTGATTAAAAAAAAAAACTAAGAGAAATAAAAATTCTCAGAAAACATAGAAAATAAATCCTGTACTTATATTGCAAAAATTATCTTGGAGAAGAGGGATCAATGTCTCATCTATCTGGAAGAGTGATCTGGGATTTTCCTTTTTCCATTTAGTTTTATGGGGCATCATCTTGAATGCACAGTGTGAATTTTACCTATGGATGTGATGAAAATAATTTAACAACATTACCCTTTTGTTGTTATTCATTTGCTTAATCATGTCTGACTCTGTGACCTCATGCAGCACTCCAGGCTTCCCTATCCTTCACTATCTCTTGGAGTTTGCTCAAACTCATGTCCATTTAGTTGGGGATGTCATCCAACCATCTTATCCTCTGTTGTCGCCTTCTCCTCCTGTCCTCCATCTTCCCCTGCATCAGAGTCTTTTCCAGTGAGTTGACTCTCTGCATCAGGTGGCCAAAGCATTGGACCTTCAGCTTCAACATCCATCATTCTAATGAATATTCAGAGTTGATTTCCTTTAGGATGGCCTGGTTAGATCTCCTTTCTGTCCCAGGGACTCTCAAGAGTATTCTCCAACACCACAGTTTGAAAGCATCAATTCTTTGGTGTTCAGCCTTCTTTATGGTCCAATTCTCAGATCCATACATGACCACTGGAAAAACCATAGCTTTGACTATATGGACCTTTGTCGGCAAAGTAATGTCTCTGCTTTTTAATATGCTGTCTAGGTTTGGTATAGCCTTTCTTCCAAGGAGCAAAATGTCTTTTAATTTCGTGGCTGCAGTCACCATCCTCAGTGATTTTGGAGCCCAAGAAAATAAAATATGCCACTGTTTCCAGTTTTTCCCATCTGTTTGCCATGAATGATGGGACAGATGCCAGAATCTTAGTTTTTTGAGTGTTGAGTTTTAAGCCAGATTTTATACTTTCCTCTTTCATCTTCGTCAAGAGGCTCTTTTGTTCTTCTTCTCTTTCTGCCATTAGGATGGTATCATCTTCATATCTGAGATTGCTGATATTTCTCCTGGTAATATTGATTCCAGCTTATGATTCATTCAGCCTGCCGTTTAGCATGATGGGCTCTGCATATAAATTAAATAAGCAAGGTGATGATATATGGCCTTGATGTACTCTTTTTCCAATTTGGAACCAGTCTGTTGTTCCATATCTGGTTTAAACTATTGCTTCTTGACCTGCATACAGGTTTCTCAGGAGGTAGGTATGGTGGTCTGGTATTCTCATCTCTTTAAGAATTTTCCAGTTTCCTATGGTTCATGTAGTCAAAGGCTTTATTATACATAGCCAAAGACGCAGAGGTAGATGCTTTTCTGGAATTCTCTTGTTTTTTCTGTGATCCAGTGGATGTTGACAGTTTGATCTCTGGTTCCAATGGCTTTTCTAAAACCCACTTTGTACATCTGAAGTTCTAGTTTGATGCACTGTTGAAGCCTAGCTTGTGGAAATCTGAGCATTGCTATGGATGATACTACTTAAGATATTTGTAGAAACAGAAATGTACAATGCTGTGTCCTGTGCCACTCTGTAGTATCCTTGTTTTTCCATTTTTCTTTCACTGTTTCTAATTGCTTCCAGAGACCAAGTTCTGACCAATGCTAGTCTGTCTTAAACACCTCTGACACTGGTGAATCCCTCCTTTTTGTCAAAAGAACATAGCTCAAGTTCCAACTGTTCAGTAGATAAAAGCTCTTAACAAGGCGTTGATCTTGAGTTAGTTAATTTTCACTTTTTTTGCTTTTATAGTTATCTATTTGTGGTCCATTGATTCTGGTTGTAAAGTTTTCTTTTGGAAAAATTTCTGGCAATTAGTGAAGTGATTTAAAGAAAACTATTGATTGGATGATAAAGTTGCTTAATATTCACGAATGAATGAATTTTGCAAGACGAGTCTGGGAAATGTTATGACCTCCTCCCTAGTCATGCCTCAGTGCCCCTTAATGCCATGCCCTTAAGCCATCCTCAACTTAGATGAGAAGGACATGGAAAGTGTTCAGAGTTTTGAGGTCCGTCGGTACAGATTGGGGATCTAAATCTACGGAGCCCAGGGCAATGCAAAGTGAAAGTGAAGTTGCTGTTTTGCCTGACTCTTCGCGACCCCATGGCATGTAGCCTTTCAGGCTCCTCCATCCATGGCATTTTCTAGGCAAGAATACTGGAGTGGGTTGTCATTTCCTTCTCCAGGGGTCTTCCCGACCCAGGGATCAAACCCGGGTCTCCTGCATTACAGGCAGACTCTTTATTGCCTGAGCTACCAGGAGACCAGGGAAATGCAAAGGAGAACCGAATTATCATTTTGCTTTAGAATGAATGCAGAAGCAGAGGTGAGAGATGGTCTTTCAATTGTATTCATTGAATCTCTAGATTCTGTTATTCCTGAGGTTGGTATACTTGTGACCTCTTGAGCAATTCAAGTCTATATTTTGAGTTAGCCTGTTGATCAGCCTGCAGTTGATCACCCAGTTTCCCCAATGGTCACATCCTGTAAAACTATAAGACTGTCACAGCCAGGATAAGTGATACGGTTACATTGTGGAGCAGCTCCATCAACACAAGGATCCCTTGCATTGTCCTTAATTAGCCGCATCCACCTCTCCCTTCTGTTTCCCCACCCATTGCTGACCCTGCCAACCACTTACCTGTTCATTTCTCTAAATTTTGTCATTTCAAAGTGTTACGTAAGTGGAATCATATCATATGTAACTTTTTTGAGATCAGCTCTTGAGATCTCTTTGAAATCTCCTTACTGTAATTTCTTGGAATTTCATCTGATTTGTTGCGTATGTCTAGAGCTTATTCCTTTTTATAGATAAATAGTATTCCCTTGTGTTGATGTACTGTGGGTTAACCAGCCACCCACTGAAGGACACCCAGGTTCTTTCCAGTTTGGAGCTATTGTGAGTAAAGTGGCTAGATTAATTTGTGTATGGATTTTTGTGTAAACATAAGTTTTCATTTCTCTAGATAAATGCAAGGAGTTCAATTTCTAGATTATATAGTAGTTGCATATTTAATCTCTTCAGAAAATTTCTAAGCTCTTTTCCAGAGTGTCTGGACCCATTTTATGTTTCTGATAGCAATGTCTGAGCCTGTGTGCTTTAAACTTTTGCCTGAGCTGGTTGGAGTATGATGTCTTGCCTTCTCGCATCACTTTTATCAGATAGCTCTTACCACAGTAATGCTGTATAACATATCATCCCTAGGCTCAGGTGACCTTAACTGTCTAATCTAGCCTGGATTCAATGGGGTAGGTTCTGATGGTTGATTTCTTACTGTGGGTTGGGCTCAGAATTGCTCCATAATTTTTTTTTTATTTGTGTGCATACATAAACTATTGTACATTACTTGTACAAGGCTGCTCATCAAATCAATGTTTGTGATACACAGGAAATAGAAAGACTATAATCATCTCTCACTATCATACAGTGTGCATCATATACCAATTAAATTGAATGATTCTATACACACATACTTTTTTTTATCATTGGTGGTGGTAAACATTCAGAGCAATTTATTTGGTTTTAGACTTGCTCAGGGAGCAAGCAAGTGAGCAGAGATGAAGTTTACATATTTAAACAGTCCAAAGAATCTTGAAAGCAAGTGTAATTTCCAAGATGCAAAAATTTGGTTGCAGAAAGGTTTGGAAGGTTTGCATGTTATTTTCATTCCTTTTTTTTTTTTTAATTTGCCCTCAAACTACATTTCTGTAGCTATTTTTAAGGTTCTAATTAATTTTCAGGACCCATGGAATCTGTTAGGAAAATTTAGTTTCCAAACAGCATGCAGTTCTAGAGAATGATCCCTTTCTAAAATATTTGGATTATTCTTTTTGTTTGTTTCAAATAAGGTGTGTGGTTTTGGTTTTGTTTTAATCAATCTGAAGGGTCATTTGCAACCTGTTGAAAGATCATCTTGAGTCCTCCTCTGTTTCTGCTGTTACACAGCCTCATTGCACATAGCAAATCTCTGCTTAAATCTCATCTTCTGATATCTCTTGGCTGAAGCGAGTTGTGAAGCCAAGTTGAAAGTCCAAGGGTAGGGGAATTCATTCCCTCTTTTGTGGGATGAAAGTCCAGTCACATGGTAAAGGGTATGGAAAAAAGGCAAAAAGGCAAAAAAAAAAAAAAAAAAGAAGAAAGAAAGAAATTCCTTTTTCTATTGTCTACTTACTCCAAGACATTTCTCTTAGTCTCGCATAATTTCTAATGCCCACATCAGCATTACTCTTTGGTTCCTACCTACTAACTGTATCTTCTAGGACTGGAGTAAATTAATAGTAAGAATTTGCGCTCCTTTTTTCTTACGATATGTTTGAACCAACGACAAATGTGAGAGACTAAGCACATCCCAGATTTCCAGAAATACTCTTACTTATATAAGCATATTCTGTATTATAAACCTCTGTTTTTCTGACTCCAGTCCCTCCATCACAATCACTAAATTATTATGGTTTACAAGTTTTATTCTGATGAATTGCTTCTGAGATTTTTCTAATATTAGAGAATATGTCATAGTAGCAAGTACTCTCAATTTGGGATGAGATGTCTAAGCTCAAATCCTAGATAAGTAGTTATTATCTATGAACATCAGTTTTCTCACCTGTGAAACATAAATGATAATTTTTCACAGTATATATGTGAAGATCAAATGGATTTTAAAAATTTGTAAAATAGATTTTAAAGATGTCACACCCGTTAAAAAAGTGAAAGTTGCTTAGTTGTGTCCGACTCTTTGCTACCCCATGGACTGTATTCTCCAGGCAAGAATATGGGAGTGGGTAGCCTTTCCCTTCTCCAGGGGATCTTCCCAACCCAGGGTTCAAACCCAGATCTCCTGCATGGCAGGTGGGTTCTTTACCAGCTGAGCCCCAAGGAAAGCCCTAGAATACTGGAGTAGGTTAAATACATTTGCTATTAATGTTGATAGTTTACACTTCAGAGAATGCCTTCTATCAGAAATGTGGCTTTGCTAGGCTTGGTTCCATGGTTTCCTTGGTCAATCTTCTAACTGCAAACACAGGAAAGAGATAAGGAAGGACCCATAACTGATCAAAGAAATAGTCTGAGTCCATGTGGGCACAGATCTTTTCAACTCACGTTGTTGAATTTTATAAGACAAGATGATTTAGTTGGATGGACCTAAAGTAGACTTAGCCGTCCTCGTTTATCACCTCAAATACTTCTTCACTCAGTATTTACACTGAACTTGATGATAGGAAGTCCATGTGGATGAGGGTTGGTGGTATTTTTTTCCCCAGTTGCTGGGACAATCCCCTAAGATCTGATGGTTCTGCTAAGTATGTTTCTGTGTCTTTTATGACAACTGAAAATTTTGTTGCCTGTGGGGCAAATGGGGCTGCCTACTTCGTAAGACTTTCTTCAAGCTGCAAGCGGAAGCCTATTAATGTCTTAGAAAACTGATACCCTAATGTCACCAGGCCATTGGGCATCTTGGGGTTAGTTTTCCAACCACAGAGTGTTTGTCTCTCTGCTGTTTTTTGTTTTTTAAGATAAATCTTTCTGGCTTCTGGGATGCCCTCCAGCTTTAAGACTTTAGGAATCTGTGAATAGGCTCTGATTTCTCTGTAGCTGTGCAAACAGATGGTTTGTGTGTCCAAGGGACTGTTGCAGCATGGTAACTCGTTTTCCCCTAGTGGGAGCTCAGAGCATCCATGACTCCATGTTGGTATTTCACATCACGGGATCACGGGTAAATTGTCAGAGCACAGATCCAAGTCTGGTCAGTAAACATTGGGTTTAGATTTCCTTGCAATCCACTAGGACCTCTGAATCTTTCTCTACACTTACCCAGTTATTTGAAACTGGTCTGGTTTTTGTCCAGCTTTGCTCATTTTGATTTGCAATATTCTGTCTATTTTGGTGTATCTAGGAGATGTCTTTTTGCCCAATAATGCAGGATTATAGTATACTTTTAATTTTTTTCTTTAAGCCAATACTCAAGAAATAGTGAGGGACCAGTTTTCTGTTTGTTTTATTTTAATATCCAATCTATTATGGACCTATACTTATGAAATCATGAATTTGGATGTTGTAGCAGTTCTAGATTGCTATAATTCTTTTTAAATGCTTGCACTCAATTTTGCACATTATTTGTTTACATGCATGGATCTATTTCTGGATTCTCTAATTCTGTTCTGCTGGTCTATTAGTCTATCCTTGTGCTGATTCTACACTGTCTAAATTACTTTGGTTTTATAATAAGTCTTAATAGAAGCTAAAATGAGCCTCTTATATTCTGAACCAACATTCTTTTTCAGAAATAACATGGCTGTTTTTGGACCTTTGCTCTTCTATGTAAATTGTAGAATCAGTAGGTCAAGTTTTACAAAGAATATTAATAAAATTTTCACTATAATTTAATTCACTTATGAGGAACAGTTTTGATATTTTCAGTAATGTGTCTTCTAATATCAGCATGGTTTACTTAACTAGTTACTTAAGTTTTGAGTAAAGATTTATAATTTTCTCAAAATATTTTCTTATATATATTTTATATTCCTAAGTGGTTTATAACTTTATTGTTATTACAAATGGTATCATTTTAAAAGATGTTAGAAAACATACCTTCTAATATTTTGTGGCTTTTTTTTAATAAATACATTGGGTTGGCCAAAAAGTTTGTTGAGGTGTTTCCGTAAGATGTTACAGAAAAACCTGAACAAACATTTTGGGATCCCAATATAATTGATTTTGGTATATTAATTTTATCTGCAGCAATGCTACCAAACTCACTAAATAAAATAATTTCCCTATACTTTTCTATTTTCCATACAGTCATGATTCGTGAATAATAATGATCTCTCTCTGGATTATTTATTTTCTTATCTTATTGCAATTGTATTAAAGGATTGCATTAGTTTCCTGCATGGGCCATAACAAATAGCACAATCTGAGTGGCTTAAAACAGCAGAAATTGGTTTTCTTACTGTCTGGAAGCTAGAAGTGCATAAGTATGTGTAGAGTCTTGATCTTTCTGAAAACTCCAGAGAAGAATGATTCCTTGGTTTGCCAACATCTGATGGCGTTAACACGCTTTGGTGGCAGAATATCTCTAGACTATGCTTCTGCCTTCCCTTGGTTTTTCCTCTCTGTTCAGTTCTTGGAATTAGGGGACATTCTAAATCCAGAATGATTTCTGATCAGAATCCATAGCTAATTATACCTACAAAGACTCTGTTTCCAAATAGGGTCATATTCTGAGGTCCCAGCTGGAAATGAAATTTTTTAAAATGAATGAATGAATGATTATTATTATTTGCTGTGCTGCATGGCTTGTGGCAGGATCTTAATTCCCCAACTGAGTATTGAACCTCTGCCCTCAGCAGTGAAAGCATGTAGTCCTAACCATTGGACTGCTTCAACCCAATACCAAGACCTTTACTGGGATGAGAATAGAAGTAGTAGTATTGGGGATACTTACCATAGTTCCAATTTTTAAGAGACAGCTTTGAATATTTCACATCTAACCATAGTTTGAATTCTCAAGTAAGTGATTTTTCACATTTACACTATTCTTAGTGTCAAAAACCTAAAAGTCAATGATTACCATAATTTAATTGGTAACATTTTTTTCTGTGTGGTGCATCTTATAATAAATGATACATCACATTTAATAGAATGAAACAAATGTAAGTTTGCTATAGGTTTGTCTTCAATGTTAACTTTCAGCAGATTAAGAAATTCCTTTCTGTTTTTACCTTAATGAGAGGATTTTCACTTTGTTTTTCCTTTTAATCGTGAGTAGATGTTGTTTCACTAAATGCTTGCTTTCTTCTCTTGAGATAATTGTGTGACTCTTCCTCATTTTTGTTAATAGGTTAAATTTCCTTAAAAGATGTTTCAAGTTTAGACTCACTTTGCATTCCTTTGCTAAGCCCCACTGAGTTATATTACATTTTATTGGCATTGTTGGCTTCATTTCTACAAATTAAAAAAAAAATCTGCAACATGTTCATGAATGAGATTGGCCTGTAATATCTCCCTTCACATTGTTATTCAGGACTGGCTTTATAATCAAGATTATCCTTGGTCATGATGTATCATTCTTTTAATCTACTATTGAATTTGGTTTGATATTTTGTTGAGGATTTTTATGTCTATGTTCATCAAGGGTGCTGCTAAGTCTGCTAAGTCGCTTCAGTCGTGTCCGACTCTGTGCGACCCCATAGACGGCAGCCCACCAGGCTCCCCCGTCCCTGGGATTCTCCAGGCAAGAACACTGGAGTGGGTTGCCATTTCCTTCTTTGTCAAGGGTATAGGCCTGCAATTTTCTTGTGATGTTTTCGTCTGAGTTTGACACGAGGGTGGTGCTGAACTCATAAATTGAGTTTGGAAGTGTTCCCTCTTCTTGTTTTCAGAAAGAAGCTTTAAGAAAGATTTGTATTAAGTCTTAAATATTTGGCACAATTTACCTGTGAAGCCATCTGGCCCTTGTCTTTTCTTTTTGGGGAGGGTATTTTTTTCTTTTTTTTCTTTTTACCAATTCAATCTTATTTTTTACTGGTCTTTTTTCAGGCCTTCTGCTTCCTCTTGATTCAGTCTTGGTAGGTTGTTTGTTTCTCTAAACTCATCCATTTCTTCTAGGCTATCCAATTTGCTGGTATGTAATAATTCAAACAGTCCCTTGTGATCTGTATTATTTCCATGGCATTGGTTATAATGTCTCTTCTTCCATGACTGATTGCTGATCAAAACCATAATGAGGTATCATCTCATACCTGTTAGGAGGGCTGTTATTAAAAAAAAAAAAAGAAGGAGAGCGAGAGAGAAAGGTTGTCATCATTGGTTAGGACATGGGAGAAAATGGTAACCTTTGAACATTGTTAGTAGGGATGCAAATTAGTCTAGGGAGTAGGAAAACATGAAGTTTCCTTAAAAAGTAAAAACAGAACTACCAGGGACCCAGAAATTCTACTTCTGCATATATATCTTAAGGAATTAAATCAGGATTCTGAAGAGAACTCTCATGTTCATTGCAAAAAAGAAGCTGCCTAAATGTCCATCCTTGGATAAATGAATAAAGGGAAGGTGGTGTATACATATTATTTGGCCCTAAAACAGAAGGAAATCCTGCCATTTGAGATGACATGCAGGAACACGGAGGGCATTACACTAAATGGAATGGCCAGGGACGGAAGGACAAGTACTACATGACCCCGTTTATATGAGGAATCTAAAATAGACAGGGAAGCCTGGTGGCCATGGGGTCACAGAGTCGGACAAGACAGAGCAACTGAACTGAACTGAAGGTAGTCAAAACTCAAAGAAGCAGAGAATAGAATTATGGTTGCCAGGACCTGGAGGAATGGAAAGATGAGGAGGCATTTGTTTCAGGCTTCAGAGTTTCAGTTGTGCAAGATGAATAGATCACAGAGACCTGCTTTCTCTACTTACTGCACTGTCTGCTGTGCACAGAGCAGTAGAGCCTGTACTTAAGAATACTGCATTGTGTATTTCAGAAATAGCTAAAGGGGAAGACTTTACATTAAGTGTTCTTATCACAAAATAATAATTATAAAGGAGGGTGGAGGGGAACTTTTGGTTGGTGATGGATATGTTAAAAGCATGGGTGCTGGTTTCATATGTGTCTATTTATCTCAAAACTCATTAAGTTGTATGTATTAAATATGTATAGCCTTTCCATGTCAGTCATACCTCAGTAAAGTGTTTTAATATAAGACCATACTAACAACAACAGTTGATAATGTTCCCTCTTTCTCTTCTCTGAAAAAAACATTTATATACATGGAAATTATCAGTCAGACTTTCATTAAAATTTGCCTCTGAATATATTTGGGCCTGTTTGTTTGTTTTCTTTTGGTGAGAATGTTTAAATATTTGTTCAATTTCTGTGAAAGATATAGAAGTTGAGGTCATCCTTTCCTTCCTCAGATTTATTAAATTAGATTTTTCTAGGCACATGTCCATATTGTATTTTCAAATTAGCTATATAGAGTAAGAATTGTTTCTTAGAATTCTGCTGCATTCCCAACAATACTACTTTGATGGTTCCTAATACAGATTTTTCTTCCATTCATTAATTTTTTTCAGGCAGTTTAACTGTGGATTTTCTACTACTTCATATCTTAACTGCCTCAGTCAGTCAGTCAGTTCAGCCACTCAGTCCTGTCCGACTCTTTGTGACCCCATGAATCGCAGCATGCCAGGCCTCCCTGTCCATCACCAACTCCTGGAGTTCACTCAGACTCATGTCCATCGAGTCTGTGATGCCATCCAGCCATCTCATCCTGGGTCATCCCCTTCTCCTCCTGATCCCAATCCCTCCCAGCATCAGAGTCTTTTCCAATGAGTCAACCCTTCGCATGAGGTGGCCAAAGTACTGGAGTTTCAGCTTTAGCATCATTCCTTCCAAAGAAATCCCAGGGCTGATCTCCTTCAGAATGAACTGGTTGATCTCCTTGCAGTCCAAGGGACTCTCAAGAGTCTTCTCCAACACTACAGTTCAAAAGCATCAATTCTTCAGTGCTTAGCTTTCTTCACAGTCCAACTCTCACATCCATATATGACCATTGGAAAAACCATAGCCTTGGCTAGACGGACCTTTGTTGGCAAAGTAATGTCTCTGCTTTTTAATATGCTGTCTAGGTTGGTCATAACTTTTCTTCCAAGGAGTAAGCGTCTTTTAATTTCATGGCTGCAGTCACCATCTGCAGTGATTTTGGAGCCCAAAACAATAAAGTCTGACACTGTTTCCACTGTTTTCCCATCTATTTGCCATGAAGTGACGGGACCCCATGCCATGATCTTAGTTTCCTGAATGTTGAGCTTTAAGCCAACTTTTTCACTCTCCTCTTTTACTTTCATCAAGAGGCTTTTTAGTTCCTCTTCACTTTCTGCCATAAGGGTGGTGTCATCTGCATCTCTGAGGTTATTGATATTTCTTCCGGCAATCTTGATTCCAGCTTGTGCTTCCCTCCAGCCCAGCGTTTCTCAGGATGTACTCTGCGTATGAGTTAAGTAAGCAGGGTGACAATCTACAGCCTTGACGTTTTAGCTTATTTGTGCTATCTCCACTTTTATCATTCTTTCAGATCTGGTAGTTAAATCTATATAAATTGTCATTCTTTTTAGGTATTTTAATCGCTGGCTATATATTTGTGATATAAATATGCGACGCAAATATTTGACTTTTCATTTCTCTCAAATTGTTACTTTAGAGAGAGGTTATTTGAAATAAAGGCCCTCCCTTATGTTCTTCAAGTAGCTGCTTATTGGTTGCTGGGTCTGTCAATCAACATAAATAATTACCCCTGAAAAACAGTCTGTTCCCCTCCTCCCCCATGTCTCCTTTAAAAGTGGACCAGTTACCATTCAGATGCAATCAAAGTTTCCATTTATTTAGCAGCAGATTTCAATTTGAGTATCATTTCACCCTCTCACTAGATCAGTTTCTTAGATGAGGATTTTGACTTCTGTAGTCCCAGTTTTATTACTTGTAAATCAAAAATAGAGTGAATCTCACATGGTTGTTGGATGAGTAAAATTAAGTGATAATTGGTACTTTGCCTAAGACTAATGGGTGGAGGAGCCTGGTAGGCTGCAGTCCATGGGGTCGTGAAGTCGGACACGACTGAGCAACTTCACTTTCACATTTCACTTTCCATGCATTGGAGAAGGAAATGGAAACCCACTCCAGTGTTCTTGCCTGGAGAATCCCAGGGACGGGGGACGCTGGTGGGCTGCCGTCTATGGGGTCGCACAGAGTCGGACACGACTGAAGTGACTTAGCAGCAGCAGCAGTCCTTCATAGAGTAGATACTTGGGCATGTTACTCCTCTACCCCTGTAATAAATATCCTGTTATTACAGTATCCTAACTGTTTTGTTTGAAAACAGTACATATGACCAGGTGTCAGTTATCTAGAGTTTTCCAGTAACTTAGTACATCATCTGGGTTAACAGGAATTAGTAGGCAGGGGTCATGTCTCTGCCTGTGCAGATACGGATACATTGTAAAAAGTAGAAGAAAAATTAACTGACAGTGGCATTGTGAGACTCATAATCTTCCTTTTCCTTTAAGGATAGTGCTTTAGAGACCATTGAGCTCTGGTTTCCAGGGGCTGGGGTAGGGGAAATGGGAAGACGTTGGATACAGGATGCCAGCTTTGCATAATGATTATAGCTAATAATTCTGTAATATATGCTTGAAAGTTCTTAAGTGAGCAGGTCTTAAATATTCTTATCACAACATAGGATTGATAACTGTAGGACATGATGAAGGCTTTAGCTAAGGCGATATTGGTCATCATTTGCAATATATATATATATATATATAAAATTGACACTGTACACCTTAAACTTACACAGTGTTTAACTCAGTTCAGTTCAGTCGCTCAGTCGTGTCCGACTCTTTGTGACCCCATGGACTGCAGCATGCCAGGCCTCCCTGTCCATCATTAACTTACCCAAACTCATGTTCATTGAGTCGGTGATGCCATCCAACCATCTCATCCTCTGTCGTCCCCTTCTCTTCCCACCTTCAATCTTTCCCCGCATCAAGGTATTTTCAAATGAGTCAGCTCTTCGCATCAGGTGGCCAAAGTATTGGAGTTTCAGCTTCAATATCAGTCCTTCCAATGAACACTCAGGACTGATCTCCTTTAGGATGGACTGGTTGGATCTCCTTGTAGTCCAAGGGACTCTCAAGAGTCTTCTCCAGCACTACAGTTCAAAAGCATCAATTCTTCGGTGCTCAGCTTTCTTTATAGTCCAACTCTCACATCCATACATGACCATTGGAAAAACCATAACCTTGACTAGATGGACCTTTGTTGGCAAAGTAACATCTCTGCATTTTAATACTCTGTCTAGGTTGATCATAACTTTCCTTCCAAGGATAAGTGTCTTTTAATTTTATGGCTGCAATCACCATCTGCAGTGATTTTGGAGCCCAGAAAATAATGTCTGTCACTGTTTCCACTATTTGCCCATCTATTTGCCATGAGGTGATGGAACTGGATGCCATGATCTTCATTTTCTGAATGTTGAGCTTTAAGCCAACTTTTTCACTCTCCTCTTTCACTTTCATCAAGAGGCTTTTGAGTTCTTTGCTTTCTGCCATAAGTGTGGTGTCATCTGCATATCTGAGGTTATCGATATTTCTCCCAGCAATCTCGATTAATACACAGTGTTAAATGTCAATTCTATCTCAGCGAAGCTGGGGAAAAGAAACAAAATAGTGATTTATAATCTCTTTTGTATCACAGACCCTTTTAGAATCATGTGAAATTCCTAGACACTAGCCAGCTCCCCCCAAAGGCACATTTGCACACTCTTATAATCAAAACTCATATCTTTCGAAGGCTATCAATGAATGGAGGGCTAAGAATGCCTTGGTTAGAAAGTAACAGTTTTCTGTAAGGTTAGCTGCATGTCATGTATTTGACAGCACTGATGTTCTGATTCCATACAGACCAACAAATCTTGAGTTAGAATATGAGTTTGAAATGGACAGATAGATTTTTTGACAGTTATTCCTTTCGGTATCAGTCATAATGACCCCAAATGGAAACCAGAAACAGCTTATGTTTTCAGAAACAGAATATGAAAACATTCTTCAACTGTCAGAGGTTCTGAGGAATGCGTCCCCTGTGAAGTCCCAGTGAATCTTACTTCGAATGCATTTAAAATGTTCAAAACTCTGCTCCTACCTTCCCTTTCCTTTGTGTTCCAAGTTTACCATGGGATGACTCTGTAGAAAAGCAGAGAATATACTTAGAGGCCAAAAAATACTTAGTATGTCAATAAGAGCAGATTGACCTTTATCTTTGTTTCAAAAACAAATAGGACTTCTTTAGGCTAAAGGAAAAATAATGTGTACATGCGCGCACACACACACACACACACACACACACACACACACACACACACACACCCGAGAGAGAGAATTATGACGCATATTTTGGCCTCAGGCTCAAAAGTAGAAAAATATTAGAATCCAAATTGTTCTCAAATATCTAGAACAATGGGATACATATAAGAAGGTACGTTTTGAAGTCAATGTGAAGACTTGAATAAGAAAACAAAATCCTTAGTGAATAAATATGTTACAAGGTCCTGTTAAGAGGGGTGTGAAAGTGAAGTCACTCAGTTGTGTCTGACTCTTTGCTACCCCATGAACTGTAGCCTACCAGTCTCCTCTGCCATGGGATTTTTCCAGGCAAGAGTACTGGAGTTGGCTGCCATTTCCTTCTCCAGGGGATCTTCCCAACCTAGGAATCGAACCCAGGTCTCTGCGTTGCAGACAGACGCTTTACCGTCTGAGCCACCAGGAAAGCCTAAGAGGGGTGTAGTGAGCATTAAATGAGAGGATACATGCAAGGATCTTTAACAAGTACCTGAAGGATGGACAGCACAAGCTTGTTATCTGTTCCCTTCTCTTACTTTTTTAATTTAGAAAGCACTAGGATCTAGCTTCTTTTTCTCTTTCTCAAAATATATTTCACAAGTAAATTAATAGTGGAAATAATTTTGCTGGGAGGGAGTGGAGGTCTTGTCAAGTGAACTATGTCCTAGGATTTGCTAGAACTATCTGCATGTGAAAAAAGTATTTGCCAGCTAAGAAAAACCAAATAAATGGAGTAGTTTTGATAGGAGCACAAATCATTGCCTTCTTAAGTCTTCTGGTATGACTGGAGATAGGATCCAAGCTCAGAGAACATGGAAAGGCGAAACCGGGCTTACCAGTGGAAGCCTTCAATGTACAAGCAAAATGCTTGGTCAGAAGGGATTGCAAGGGATCAGAAAAGATGTACTTAACAGAAAAAAAAATCTCTAATTTACAAATATCCTTCTTATACTCTAGGAAATTTATAAGATTAAAGAATGACAAAAAAGTCTCATTTGTGAAGAACTTAGATACATGGTGGACGATGATTGCCAAGTGCATCCCCAGCTACTATTAAGAGATAGTTCTCTGTGCCAATTCACATCCTATAACACTGTTAGACCTTTGTGGTTTTAATCTATTTAAGCAAGTCCCTAAAGACTTTTACTCAAGGACTCTCTTAAAAGAGTCAACAGGCATTATTTTGTCATAGATAAGAACGCAAACTGATTGAAAAACCAAAATCTCATCCTTGAACATCCATGTGCTAGATGGATGCCTAGGCTGCTAATAGGCTTTAGAAGAGCCTGCGCTGCAGTCCATGGGGTTGCAAAGAGTCGGATATGACTTAGAGACTAAACAAAAACAACCTTATAGGTTGATGATGAGGTTTAAATGAGGCTCTACATATTTAAAGTACTGAGCACAGCATGTAGTATATATAAAGCTGTCCATATTACCTGCTATTGTTTTTGACAGCATTATGAATTATTTGACTAAGGCATCCTCAGACCAACGTGTAGAAAAACCATGTTGAAGGGAAGACAGAAGTCATGCAGTAAACAGTCTCATTTGTTGGAGCCTGATTAAGTAAACAGTAACAGTATAAGGAAATGGCACCCCACTCCAGTATTCTTGCCTGGAGAATCCCATGGATGGAGGAGCTTGGTGGGCTACAGTCCATGGGTCGCAAAGAGTCGGACACGACTGAGCAACTTCACTTTCACTAACGGTATATAAATGAAGCACAAGATTCAGAAGAAAGGGTAATGTTCCAGACGTGCTAAAGTGAGAACCTTCATGGTCACTTCCAGAGGTGAATGGGATAAGGTGAGGGGTGTCTACACTTCTCAGAAGTGGGCACCAGAAGGCACTTCCAGAGGCAGTGTCAGCCTGGGCAGTCCAGAACATTTTGCCATCTGTTAGTTTCTATCAGAAATATTTGAAGTCATATTGCATAATTAAGATTGCTGTGACAAACAATTTTTAATGCTTTCATGTGCAGTGGTATTTTTCCCAAAGATCATTTCTGTTGTCTTAAGGGGCAAAACTAGGAAGATCCATTGGAAAATATAAATGATTCACCAATCCTCTATGGAGAATTGAGATAAATATTTATGTTGGTCATTTATCATTCATTTAATACTCAGGGGCTTGTTATATCTACACTTACTACGTTATCTCTTTTAAATATTCCCATGTGAGTGATTTTTCATAGCAGCCTTAGAGAGGGGTCCTAAGAGATGAAACATTTCTGCATCTTAATACCACATTTCCTGAGCAACTACCTTTTATGTTTCAAGAATATGTATACTCTATTGATTTATGCACAGTGGACTTCTGTGTTGTTGTACTGATTGATATGCCTGCTAGACCTAGAATCTTATAGAAAACAGCTTGACCTTAAAAATGGCACTTTATGAAAGTGAGAAATTAATAAATAAGAATCATAGGCAATAGCTTTAGAGTAAAGACTTCCATCATTTTGCCTTGATTTAATCAACAGCGTCATCTTTTGCACCAAACCCTAAGTCAGTGCTTTGTTTATGATTCTCTATACTCATTCCATGTCTGAGCTCCAAATCCCTGCTTACCTCCTCCCTGGTCTGGAATGCCCTGTTTACTTCACTTTTAAATCTGGCTAAATCCTCCTCAGATGCTTTAAAACTTAGTTGACTTAATTCAATGCATGATATTTAAATTATTTAAAGATTTGTGCATGGACTAAGATGAACCACCACGGATATGTCAGTGAACAGGTAAGACTAACAATACGTAGTGAATAAAATGGAGAATCTTTTTACATATTTATTTACCATTTGAGTATCTACTTTTATGAAATATCTTTTCAAGTCTCCTGCCCATTATTGTATTGGACTTGATATTTTTTTGTTATTCATACAATTTTTCTACATATTCTGGATATACATTTTTTTATCAATTATGCCTTACAAATATATTTTCCTATATGTTCCCTGTCTTTCTCTTTTCATGGATAATATTTTTTCCAGTCAAACTGAGAATGTGTTGCATACATAGTGGGCATTTACCCCTAAATATTGGGTTGGCCAAAATATTCATTCTGGTTTTTCTATAACACTGTACATAAAAACCTGAATGAATTTTTTAACCTTATACTTCAGTGTGTATTTCCTAAGAATAGGAACTGTCATCTTACATAAACACAATGTAATTATCATTTTAACATTTGTTTCTTAGCCTGCACCATAATAAAATACCACCAACTGGGAAGCTTAGACAAAACGGTTCTATTTTATTACAATCCTAAAGACTGGAAGTCTAAGATCAAGGTGCCAATATGGTTGTATTTGATGAAAACTCTCCTTTTCTTGTAGATGACTGCTGTATCACTACATCTTCACATGGCTTTTCTTTGGTAGATGCCTCTTCTTCAAAAACCACCAATACAGAGATTAATATCCTAACCTTGTGACTTCATTTAACATCAGTTACCACTTAAAAGCCATATCTCCAAGTATAGTCACATTAGGGGTTGGGATTTTAGTATATGAATTTTGTGGGCACAGTACAGTCCATATCAGTTGTTTAGTGTAAAATATAATTTTCATACTTTTATTGTCAACCTTTCCATATCCTTATGTATGCTGCTGCTGCTAAGTCACATCAGTCGTGTCTGACTCTGTGTGACCCCATAGATGGCAAGCCCATCAGACTCACGTCCCTGGGATTCTCCAGGCAAGAGTACTGGAGTGGGTTGCCATTGCCTTCTCTGATCCTTATATATATCATCTGTCTATTTTTAAGGCATAGAGTTCTGATTAATTTTTCAAATCAAGATTATTATTCAGTCTGGCAATATTTGTATTTTCAGTTCAGTTCACTTGCTCAGTCGTGTCCGACTCTTTGAGACCCCGTGGACTGCAGCACGCCCAGCCTCTCTGTCCATCACTGACTCCCACAGATGACTCAAGCTCATGTCCGTTGAGTCAGTGATGCCATCCAACCATCTCATCCTCTGTCATTCCCTTCTCCTCCTGCCTTCAATCTTTCCCAGCATCATGGTCTTTTCAAATGAGTCAGCTCTTCATATCAGGTGGCCAAAGTATTGGAGTTTCAGCTTCAACATCAGTCCTTCCAATGAATATTCAGGACTGATCTCCTTTAGAATTGACTGGTTGGATCTCCTTGCTGTCCAAGGGATTCTCAAGAATCTTCTCCAACACCACAGTTCAAAAGCATCAATTCTTTGGTGCTCATCAATTCTTCAGCTTTCTTTATAGTCCAACTCTCACATCCATACATGACTATTGGAAAAACCATAGCCTTGACTAGATGGACCTTTGTTGGCAAAGTAACACCTCCACTTTTTAGTATGCTAAGTTGACCATAACTTTTCTCCCAAGGAGTAAGCGTCTTTAAATTTCATGGCTGCAGTCACCATCTGCAGTGATTTTGGGGCCACCCCTAAAAAAGTCAGCCACTGTTTCCACTGTTTCTCCATCTATTTGCCATGAAGCAATGGGACCGGATGCCATGATCTTTCTTTTCTAAATGTTGAGCTTTAAGCCAGCTTTTTCACTGTCCTCTTTCACTTTCATCAAGAGGCTCTTCAATTCTTCTTCACTTTCTGCCATAAGGGTGATGTCATCTGCATATCTAAGGTTATTGATATTTATCTAAGCAATCTTGATTCCAGCTTGTGCTTCATCCAGCCCAGCATTTCTCATGATGTACCTTGCATATAAGTTAAATAAGCAGGGTGACAATATACAGCCTTAATGTACCCCCCTTCCTACTTGGAACCAGTCTGTTGTTTCATGTCCAATTGTAACTGTTGCTTCCTGACCTATGTACAGATTTCTTAAGAGGCAGTTCAGGTGGTCTGGTATTCCCATCTCTTTCAGAATTTTCTGCAGTTTATTGTGATCCACACAGTCAAAGGCTTTGGAAGAGTCAATAAAGCAGAAATAGATGTTTTCTGGAACTCCCTTGCTCTTTCAATGATCCAGTGGATGTTGCCAATTTGATCTCTGGTTTCTGTGCCTTTCCTAAAACAGCTTGAACATCTGGAAGTTCATGGTTCACATATTGTTGAAACCTGGCTTGGAAAATTTTGAGCATTACTTTACTAGCGTGTGAGATGAGTGCAATTGTGCAGTAGTTTGAGCATTCTTTGGCATTGCCTTTCTTAGGGATTGGAATGAAAACCGATCTGTTCCAGTCCTGTGGCCACTGCTGAGTTTTCCAAATTTGCTGGCATATTGAGTGCAGCACTTTCACAGCATTGTCTTTCAGGATTTGAAATAGCTCAACTAGAATTCCATCACCTCCACTAGCTTTGTTCATAATGATGCTTCCTAAGGCCTGCTTGACTTCACATTGCACGGTGTCTGGCTCTAGGTGAGTGATCACACCATCATGATGATTTGCGTTATGAACATCATTTTTGTACAGTTCTTTTGTGTATCTTGCCACCTCTTCTCAATAACTTGTGCTTCTGTTAGGTCCATACCATTTCTCTCCTTTACTGAGCCCATCTTTGCATGAAATATGCCCTTGGTATCTCTAATTTTCTTGAAGAGATCTCTAGTCTTTCCCATTCTTTTGTTTTCCTCTATTTCTTTGCACTGATCACTGAGGAAGGCTTTCATATCTCTCCTTGCTATTCTTTAGAACTCTGCATTCAAATGGGTATACCTTTCCTTTTCTCCTTTGCTTTGCACTTCTCTTTTCACAGCTATTTATAAGGCCTCCTCAGACAGCCACTTTGCTTTTATGCATTTCTTTTTCTTGGGGATGGTCTTATCCCTGTCTACTGTACAGTGTCACAAACCTCCGTCCAAAGTGCCAGGTTCATCAAGCACTCTGTCTATCAGATCTGTCTATCAAATCTATTTCTCACTTCCACTGTATAATCTTTAGGGATTTGATTTAGGTAATACATTTTTTGGGCTCCAAAATCACTGCAGATGGTGACTGCAGCCATGAAATTAAAGGACGCTTACTCCTTGGAAGGAAAGTTATGACCAACCTAGATAGCATGTTGGAAAGCAGAGACATTACTTTGCCAACAAAGGTCCGTCTAGTCAAGGCTATGGTTTTCCCAGTGGTCATGTATGGATGTGAGAGTTGGACTGTGAAGAAAACTGAGTGCCAAAGAATTGATGCTTTTGAACTGTGGTGTTGGAGAAGACTCTTGCGAGTCCCTTGGACTGCAAGGAGATCCAACCAGTCCATTCTGAAGGAGGTCAGCCCTGGGATTTCTTTGGAAGGAATGATGCTAAAGCTGAAACTCCAGTACTTTGGCCACCTCATGCGAAGAGTTTACTCATTGGAAAAGACTCTGATGCTGGGAGGGATTGGGGGCAGGAGGAGAAGGGGGCAACAGAGGGTAAGATGGCTGGATGGCATCATTGCCTCGATAGATGTCAGTCTGAGTGAACTCCAAGTTCACTCAGACAGGGAGGCCTGGCGTGCTGCTATTCATGGGGTCGCAAAGAGTCGGACAAGACTGAGTGACTGAACTGACTGACTGGCTGGCTGACTGAATGGTCTAGTGGTTTTCCCTACTTTCTTTAATTTAAGTCTGAATTTGTCAATAAGGAGTGCATAATCTGAGCCACAGTCAGCTCCTGGTCTTGTTTTTGCTGACTGTATAGAGCTTCTCCATCTTTGGTTGCAAAGAATATAATCAATCTGATTTCAGTGTTGACCATCTGGTGATGCCCATGTGTAGAGTCTTCTCTTGTGTTGTTTAAAGAGGGTGTTTGCTATGACCAGTGCGTTTTCATGGCAAAACTCTATTAGCCTTTGCCCTGCTTCATTCTATACTCTAAGGCCAATTTTGCCTGTTATTCCATGTGTTTCTTGACTTCCTACTTTTGCATTCCAGTCTCCTATAATGAAAAGGACATCTTTTTTGGGTGTTAGTTCTAGAAGGTCTTCATAGAACTGTTCGACTTCAGCTTCTTCAGCATTGCTAGTCAGGGCATAGACTTGGATTACTGTGGTATTGAATGGTTTGCCTTTGAAACAAACAGAGATTATTCTGTTGTTTTTGAGGTTGCATCCAAGTACTGCATTTTGGACTCCTTTGTTGACCATGATGGCTACTCCATTTATTCTAAGGAATTCTTGCCCGCAGTAGTAGATATAATGGTGATCTAAGTTAAATTCACCCATTGCAGTCCATTTTAGTTCGCTGATTCCTGAAATGTTGACGTTTACTCTTGCCGTCTTATTTTAAATATTTTAAATATAGAAGTGTGTATTTGTCAATCCCAAACTCCCAATCTGTCCTTCCCTACCACCTTTTCCCTTGGAAGACATAAGTTTGTTCTCAGCCTGTGAGTCTGTTTCTGTTTAGTAAATAAGTTCATTTGTGTATTTTTTACATTCCACATATAAGCAGTATCATATATTTGCCTTTCTCTGTCTAACTTACTTCACTTGGTATGATAATCTCCAAGTCAGTCCATGTTGTCGCAAATGTCATTTAACCCTTTTTTATGGCTGAATAATATTTCACTGTGTATATGTACCATGACATCTTTATCCATTCATCTCTCAATGGACATTTAGGTTGCTTCCATGTCTTGGCTGTTGTAAACAGTGCTGTAGTGAACATTGGAGTGCATATATCTTTTCAAACCATGTGTTTTTCTCTTGATATACGCCCAAGAATGGGATTGCTGATTCATATGGTAGCTCTATTTTCAGTGTTTTTAAGGAACCTCCTTCCTGTTTTCTGTAGTGGCTATACCAATTTACTTTTCCTCCAACTGTTTAGGATGGATTCTTTTTCTCCATACCTTCTCCATTATTTTTTGTTCTTAGATTTTTTGGTGATGACCATCCTGACTGGTATGAGATGATGATCTCATTGTAGTTTTGATTTGCATTTCTTTAATAATTAGCATAGTTGACCATCTTTTCATGTGCCTCTTGACCGTCTGTATGTCTTCTTTGGATAAATATGTATTTAGGCCTTCAGCTGATTTGTTTTAAAATTTAAATTTAAATTTTTTTTTTATATTGAGCTGCATGTTATTGTTGTTCAGTTGCTCAGTTGTGTCTGACTCTTTGTGACCCCACGGACTGCAGCACTCCAGGCTTCCCTGTCCTGTCCTTCACCATCTCCTGGAGTTTGCTCAGACTCATGTCCATTGAGTTCATGATGCCATCCAACCATCTCATCCTCTGTCATCCCCTTCTCCTACTGCCCTCAATCATTCCCAGCATCAGGGTCTTTTCCAGTGAGTCAGTTCTTTGCATCTTTGCATCAGGTGGCCAAAGTATTGGAGTTTCAGCTTCAGCATCAGTCCTTTCAGTGAGTATTCATGGTTGATTTCCTTTAGGATTGATTGGTTTGATCTCCTTGCTGTCCAGGGGACTCTCAAGAGTCCTCTCCAGCTTTTTGTAAATTTTGGAGAAATTGTCAGTCACACTGTTTACAATTTTTTCATGTTTTAAAAATATCTCTGCATTAGTTACAGTATTTTTGACTGACCAAATTCTCAACTTAAAAATTATCTCTTCAGCTTTACTATTTTTTTCTAATTCCATTTATTGGTATTTTTCAGTTTCATGATTTCCATTTTATTCTTTTTAATGAATTCCAATTACCTCTTGAAATTGTTTTTATCATATCATCTAATGTTATGGGCTAACAGTTATTTTAAAATCTCTGAAGCTCCAATACTTCAACCACCTGATGTGAAGAACTGGCTCATTGGAAAAGATCCTGATGCTGGGAAAGACTGAGGGCAAGAGGAGAAGAGGGCGACAGAGGATGAAATGTTTGGATGTCCTCACTGACTCGATGGACATGAGTTTGAGCAAACTCAGGGACATAGTGAATGACAGGGAAGCCCAATATGCTATAGTTCAGGAGTTCATAAAGAGTCAGGCACCTGAACAAAAACAACAGTAGCTCTAATATACGAATCTCTTGTGAATATTTTATTTTACTGTATTTTATTGTTTAAATTTTTAGCCATGTTTTGTTTTTCTCTTGTTTTTTAGCCATTTAATCATGACTCCTGATCAGTTGAATGACATAATTTTAAAAACTTGGTGTCAAATATGAGTATAAAAAATTACAGAGTGGGATGTCCCTGGTGGTTCAGCGGTTGAGACTCTGCTTCCAATGCAAGGGTTGTGGGTTTCATCCCTTGTTGGAGAACTAAGATCCCACATGCTGCACAGGGCAACAAAAAATAAATGAATAATTTTAAAAATACAGAGAGAATTCCATTGTCTGATGATATTATCTTATATTTCACAAGATTTGATTTTACTTTCAGCAGTCAGCTTGGCTGGGGATATACATCTCAACACAGTTTGGGGTTGAGCTGATTGAATTGGATTCTAATCTTTGTGCATGTTAGTTTGCTTCCGTTTATCCCTCACTTTTTGTTGTAACCCCTTCAGATACTCAACCCATAGTCTGAGATTTTTACCTGCTCCCTTGTTATTGGTGGCCCTTAAAGTCTGGTTTTTGTTCTTGAGTGCCTCGAGATGACTTAATTTTCAATGTTGGCCTCTCAACCTACTGCTTTATACCCATTACTAGTATCTGGCATCTTTGGTATACTGTTGGTAACTCCTGGTGCTATGATCAGCTTGCAGGCTGCTGAGTTGACCTGGCAAATGCCGCAAAGGAAAAAGCTATCCCCAGCGTCAGGATCGCATCCTTATTTCCCTTGTCCAACGATCTTGACATCTCAGTGCTCATTGCCTTGGTTGCTATTCAACATCATGAGTATTTTTTCCACAGTTCATATTGTTTTTATTGAGAGAATTGTCCTGTTCTTAGCTGGTCTGCTAAAGAGACAAAAACTGTATACCACCTTTTGGTAGAAGATTTTAAGCCCATTGATTTGTGTGATGTTATCTGATTATTATTTTAGGGAAGATCATTAGGCTGACTAATTCAGCCAAAAAGAGAAGCCAAAGATAAGGGAGGACCTTCACAGAGACTTGCATTTCATTTACAGTCATCAGATGTATTCTTCATTAAAGCCAGTCATTAAAACCCTTTATGTGGTGAAATTTCCCTTTGTAATTAAAGCATCTTACTTTGACAAATCTTAATAATTTAAATTGTCATGAAGTGAAGAACTCTTCTTATTTTTCTGCCTATTTTTCTTGGTATCATTAGAGATTTTAGAAATCTTTTAAAGTAATTATAGAGAGCCTGGTGCTTAAAAAATATCCACAAAGATTTTGGAGAACCGCGTGACTTTCTTTTTTTAAGCCAACTGTTCCAGGAAATATCCAGTTTTAAAGGAGGATTCGCTGACACTTCAAATCTTGAATGCAAGTTGCTGATTCATGCAGTTTGAAGTTCAGAGAAATGTTTAAAGTTACAGCTTCCCAGGAAATAATCATGTTGATGTCAGAGGAAGTTTGTAGAGCTATGAAGAATTGTAATTACTTAGACTGCCTCTATAAACTGCAATCTGATAGATAAGGGACAGATTGAACAGTGGGCTGACAGCTGAGCTGGTATCGATCTTTTGTTTATAAAGCTAGCAGTGATGTATCTCATGCTATAACTTCAATCCAAACCCACATAAATATGAAATTGCTTAAGTGAAAGTAAGATGTGGAGCCAGCCAGTTAGCAAATGTGAGTGTGTACAACTGTTAAAAACAAAGCAGTGAATCACTGATAGAATGTATACATTCTTCACGACATCTTGTGTTAGGTATTTATATGAAACTGCCTGAAAAATCTCATGGAGAGAAGATCTTGGAAAACTGCAGTCCTTAAGGTCATAAGGAGTCAGACGGGACTGAGCATATGCTTATGTTACAGCAACTAGGACATAATCAAAAATACCAGCCAATATACAATATCATTATATTATTAAGTCATATATGGCATCAATCAAAAAATAATGTTGGGACAATTTCTCAGTAGTTTCTTACACCTAATAACTATTTTAAATGCTTTATTTATACTGTCAAATTTACCATATTTCATCTAAGTTGTATTTTTTTTCATTTAATTATCTCTTAAATCAGTACTCAGGATGTGTGTCCCTTACAGTTGTTCGTAAATAAATGCTCCTAAATAACTTCTCTGTGTAGCCATAATACATAGTTCATTTGGGAATATATCTTGCCAGTGCTTCCCCAAACCTGTAGTATAAACAATAGTCAAAGAAATGTGTCTTGAAAAACAAATTCCATTTGGGAAATGATACATGCTATATCCTACTTCTGAAATTTAACAGAGCTTCTGATCAGTTCCACAATGAGAAAGCCTGTCTCATTTCAACCCAGCTTTGCCCAAATTTACAAAAAAAAAAAAAAAAAATCTGACAAACTCTACTAATAGGAACACGCTAGAGAATTCTAATCCAACCCCCCTCAAGCCAGTATTAGCACCAAATTGAATATTCAAAACCTGGGCTGAAACCCAGACTTTACCATTGATCTGTTGTGTAAGCTTAGGCATAATATTGACTATTCATAAGTCTTGATTTTCTCACCCATAAAATGAACATCGAATCTTCTTTACAGGTTATGAGAAGTAATAAAATGGTTTATGCAGAGCACCCAGCATGGCCTGGCACGTGATGGGAGTTTAGTATATGCAGGATTAACCCGGTGTTTTCACTGCTGGAGGAAGCATCATACACTTTATTCTCCATGGTGCAAAAAATGACCCCATCATACACGTATAGGCCATCTGCTCTCCATATACCAGGATTTAGAAAATCATAATGGTCGATGATTGTATAAACCTCAGTCACAAGAGCCTTAATCTTTCCCGCCTGTCCTCACTGGACACATTTCCTGACTTCAACTTAGCTTCTGAAGTTTTCCCTTCACTTCTTTATAAGTTGCTTGACAAACAGAAATGAGGGATGCATGAAATATTTGATAGTTAGTCATACCCTATTTTTTCAGAGGCTCACTGAATCTTCAGGGTAGATGATTCCTACACTGATCCTTTCCACTCTCATAATGGTATAGAAGAACCTGAAGTTCAAACAAGTTAAATGTGAACAATTAGGCAAGGAAAGGAAACGCCGGCCAACAGTTCCACCTGCTATGGAGCTTATGGCTTCATCCTAGGGGTTCATACATTGCACCTTTTAAAAATGTTTTTATGATTTTTTGATGTAGACCATTTTGCAAGTCTTTACTGAGTTTGTTACAATATTGCTTCTGTCTTATGTTTTGGTTTCTTGGTCCTGAGGCGTGTGTGATCTTAGCTCCCTGACCAGGGATCAAACCTGCGCCCCCTGTATTAGAAGGTGAAATCTTTACCATTGGACCACCAGGGAAGTCCCCATTGCTCCTTTAAATTGACTCTAAACAGATTACTTAAACCCTCAGAGTCCCAATTTCCTTATCTGTGAAATAAATAAAGTGGTATTATCTAATTCATTTTGTAGTGGGAGGAGTGGATAAGGCCATATAGCCCCAGACATAAGTAGGATGCTTACCATGGAATACCTCCCCTGCTCCAGAAGTCTACTGAAGTGCTTTTATCCCGACTGCCCCCTCCCCAATCCTTACTGAGTTCAAGTTCAATGTATACAATGCTAATTGAAAGAACAACACTGGCAAGTGTCCTGGATAGAACTGATAATGTTGCATTTAAGTGAAAAGCATGTTATAGTAATTATCATAAAATTTATCCCCATCTCAGTAAGGTTCATTCTCAGAGAGAGCAGGACGAGGGGAAGGCAACTTTAGATATTCAGATGAATCCTCAGAGTACTCTATTGTCATTGTAAGAGAGCTACAATTTATTGAGCAACCTCTGTGTGCCAGGCACTGTGGTTAAGAACTTTATTAGATTATAATTATTGCTCCCAGTAGTTTTTATAGAAATTACAATAGACAAGGAAAGAACTTACTCCAATGGCATGGTGATAGTGGGAGGGAGAGGCTATTAATTCCAGAATTACCACAGCCTAATATTTACTGAGTGCTTGCTATGTGACACATTTTGTGATCAGAACCTACAACCTGGGCATTTACTGTTCCCTGTTCTTTATTCATGAGGAAACCAAGGCTAGAAAACTTATATAGTTGTTCAGTGTCCATTCAGTTCAGTCGCTCAGGCGTGTCTGTCATCTCTTTGTAAACTCATGGACTGCAGCGTGCCAGGCCTCCCTGTCCATCACCAACTCCCAGAGCTTGCTCAAACTCATCTCCATCAAATCGGTGATGCCATCCAACCATCTCGTCCTCTGTCATCCCCCTCTCCTCCTGCTTTCAATCTTTCCTAGCATCAGAGTCTTTTCCAATGAGTCAGCTCTTTGCATCAGGTGGCCAAAGTACTGGAGTTTCAGCTTCAGCATCAGTCCTTCCAGTGAATATTCAGGACTGATTTCCTTTAGGATGGACTGCTTGGATCTCCTTGCAGTCCAAGGAACTCTCAAGAGTCTTCTCCCACACCACAGTTCAAAAGCATCAATTCTTTGGCACTCAGCTTTCTTTATAGTCCAGCTCTCACATCCATACATGACTACTGGAAAAAAACATATCTTTGACTAGATGGACTTTTGCTGGCAAAGTAATGTCTCTGCTTTTTAATACTCTACACGTGGACATCACCAGATAATCAATACAGAAATCAGATTGATTATATTCTTTGCAGACAAAGATGGAGAAACTCTATACAGTCAGCAAAAAAAAGACTGGGAGCTGACTGTGGCTCAGATCATGAACTCCTTGTTGCCAAGTATTATTAGATCTCATCAATTCTTTCTCTCCCCACATTTAACTTCTCCAAAATTAGTGTGTATTTCACTCTCATTTTCTTTCCTGTTGATATATAAAGTAACAGTGTCTCAAGCATATTAAATTCAGAGAAATTTGGTGACTCTTTTAGCCCTCATATGAACTGTTGGAAAAGTGTTATTAGCCTCACTTTTAAGGTATGGAAACTCAGACATAGAGGATTCAATGAACTTTATCAAGGGCAAAGAGCTAATAAGTGGTAAGGTTAGTATTCCCACAGAGGTTGTCTAATTAGAGAGTTCCTGCTCTAAGCAATGTAACTGTGGTACCTGAAACAGACATACTTTTAATAATGTACAAATTAAAATTTGCTAGCAGTTATTACCAAATCATTACAGTTTAGCAAGTGACATGTTAAACTGGCCTGATTTCTGATTAATATCCCTTAATATTCTTACCAAAGACTGCCACTGTGTCATCTCACGAGTGAAGAAGATTGGCAAGTGCATGAAGCACTGTGAATCTCAGAAGACACAACTGGGAATTGAGTTCCTCTGAATCTCTAATGTGATGGAAAGTGTTCTGTCCCCACCAGCAATTAATTTAGAATAACTGGGTCCATTTGCATTCCCTCATTTTGATCTTTCAGGTTGCGAACCAATGGAGCGAGTGTTACATACAAAAGAGATTCAGAATAGCCTTCAGAAGGTTGGGAACACAGATCTTGAAGACCCACCAGAGAATTTTCAAGGGTGATAGATGACAGAACTCAGCCTGTGTTAATGAGGACAGAGGGGAAGGTTAGCGTTTATTTTAATGTCTTTGATGCTTCTTTTGTGTTAGAAACTTTCTTGACTTTACATGACTGAGCAGGACAGGAGGGTAAAGTAAGCATAAGGCAGAAGTTGATGCCTTGGTATCAGTAAATACTAGAAAAGGGGCCACTTGGATGACCCCTCTTAAGTATAAGAATTATACTAACTGGAATGATTGATTGAGATAATGTTTTGGTCCATGGCTGGACTTTCTTGGTGGCTAACATGGTAAAGAATCTGCCTACAATGCAGGAGACCTGGGTTTGATCCCTGGGTTGGAAAGATCCCCTGGGGCAGGGCAGGGCAACCCACTCCAGTATCCCTGCCTGGAGAATCCCATGGACAGAGGAGCCAGGAGGGCTACAGTCCATGGGGTCACAGAGAGACACGACTGAGTGACTTAACACTTTCATTTTGGTCCATGACTACTTGTGTGGTCTTTAAGGAAAAATAAATTCTCCCTCTTGGTCCATGTGGCCTGTTGTCACCATTGTCTTAGATATTTGCTAACAAATGTAGTAATACTAGTCATATTTTTTACATTGCTTTTAAAAAAAGATGTTTGCGATGTTGTTTTCCAATTGTGCTACTTTATGTTTTGTTGTTTATAGGTAGATACTGCACATATTAATAGTTCCTTAAGGATATTATGCTTAGGGTTAGGGTTAGGGCTTAGGGTTAGGGTTAAGGTTAGCTACAGATATGGTGTTGTCACTGAGCTTTGACTGTGAAAGAAACAACCCTAAAACTTTTTTTTTCTAATTTATCTTAAACTTTTCATTTTGTATTGGAGTATAACCCATTAACAACATATGTGTGTGCATGCGTTCTCCCCCAAACTCCCTTCCCATCCAGGCTACCGCGTAAGATTGAGCACAGTTCCATGATCACTTTTAAAACAACATCTGTTTGTTTAATCCATGACTGTGCAGATGAGCAATATGGGTTAGCTTTAGCTGAGTGTTTATATTGGTCTAGTTGGTCTCACTCATGTGCCTGTGATCAACTGTTGGGTTGCCTGGCTCATCTCAGAGAAGTTCATTTCTGACAGCTCACCTCTGTTCAGTGTGGACTCTTGTGTTCTAGCTGGCAGTTTTCACATGGCAGCTGGTCAGGTTTCAAAGAGATTGAGTGAAAGCTTGCAAGTTTCTTCAGGCTCAGCCTCAAACCTGGTACAGTGTCATTTCCCTCCTGTTGTTTTGACTGAAACTGATCACGGTATCAGCCCATCTTCAAGGAGAAGGTAAATAGACTCCACCTTTTCATTGGTAGAACTGCAAATACACATTGCAAAGAACAAGGAAGGGATGGAGATCCAGGGCTGTGTGTTTGGTCTGCCATACTCAGTTCTTCAGCTGTCCTGTGTGTCGATAGTCTCTGCTTCCTTTACCTCCTCGGTACCACTCATGGATTTGTTCTATCAGAGCATCTACTATCTGAGTTGTTACTGTTGTTGGAAGAAGATTGAAGAACGCAAAGGCTCTGTTTTCCCAAATCAGCAACCATAATGCTTTGCTCCCTAATGGTGTCTATGATTACATGATACCTACAAGTAACCCAACCATAATTTCAACCTCTTCTTCCAACACGCCAGGTTATATGAAAGGACTGATTCCAATATAATGGGAACTGTATAGAAGATGAATTCTTGACAACACAAAGGGATGGGGACCCACAAGATTTAAAAAGCAGTGGGAGGGTGCTAGGATCTGCTAATTCAGGGAAGAGAGATGTCTCAGAGACAGCACAATTGTACCCAGACATAAATTAGGCAAGGGGGTAAATTGGTTTTATTTGGACCCAAAGTTCTGAGCTGGTACCAAAAACTGGAAATTAAGAGAGTCAGATTATGCTTTATTATATGGAAAAAAAAAACACATTTTAACCATTAGGACTTTTTAGAACTGAAAAGGGTAGTATAAACTAGTGGGTAATAGCATGATAAATCTGAAGTTACACTGGACTGAGTTCAAGTCCAATCTGTCATGCTAGCTATCTGTGATCTTAGACCTGTTCATTAATTTCCCTCAACTGTAAAGTGGGACTAGTAACAGTTTGTACTTTGTAGTATTATTTTGAGGATCCAGTGATAACATATATGGAAGTTCTTACTGTGACAGCTATCAAGGTAAGCACTCAGAATAATTCAGAGTTAATTATGAAAGTATATTTATGCCTGAATCTGACTAAAGACCTGTGAACAACATGTCAATGGAACATCAGGCAGTTAAGAATACTAGTCTCCTGGGTAATGAAGCCTGTTTATACTATTGGAGATTTTCTTCCACTCCTGGCAATTCAGGTAAAAAAAATCTACTTTGCCTTCTGTCTATAAAACATATTATTACTATTTTGGTCTAGGCCTAATTACCTTGGATTGTAACCTAATTTTCTCTTGTTGGAGTAATCAATAATTCCCAGTGTACAAAGATACCTACTTACAACCATGACTTTATCTGAAAAATCACTATTTTAATGATCATAACAGCTCGTTTTCTTCTTTCTGGACAACATCATTCTGCACTAGACCATTGCTTTAGGTGACTTAGAAAAAATCAATCCAAGGGAGAAAATTCAGTGTCCACAGGAAGTCAGAGTAATGGCAGATGGTGCCCGAAGCGCTGGCTTCTGATTACTGCTAGTCCACTGGAATGCGGCCTGAGATTGGAAACAAATCACGCTGCCAATGGCTGCCTTAACAGTTTGTTTGTAAATTGGGGCTGTTTGAGTTGCAGGGCATTTCAGAGCTTTTGCTATGCTCCTAGTATGCTTGGGAGACTTGGATGAAAGATGCTAACAGCATTAGGGAAGCTAGGTGATTTGCATGATCACCTGCTCACTTGGCCTAATGTAGGCTAGCGATCAGGAGAATTAAGTTAGAGGGGAAAAAAAAAAATCCATTTCTTGTGTCCAGCTACCCTGCTTAGAGGAAATATCTGTGAAAATTCTTACTCTGTATCAATAAGGAACTAATGTAACAATTCTTTGAATAACAGCTGCTGTTCTCAGATATCTATATCTATGTGTCAATATCTAACATTGTGTCTACATCTATACCTTCATCTGTATCTATATCTTAAGCTATGTATATAATACATGTATGCAATATATATTTTGGAGAAGGCGATGGCATCCCACTCTAGTACTCTTGCCTGGAAAATCCCATGGATGGAAAAGCCTGGTAGGCTACAGTCCATGGGGTCGTGAAGAGTCAGACATGACTGAGTGACCTCACTTTCACTTTTCATTTTCATTCATTAAAGAAGGAAATGGTAACCCACTCCAGTGTTCTTGCCTCGAGAATCCCAGGGACGGTGGAGCCTGGTGGGCTGTCATCTGTGGGGTCGCCCAGAGTCAGACATGACTGAAGCGACTTAGCAGCAGTCAGTTCAGTTCAGTCGCTCAGTCGTGTCCAACTCTTTGCGACCCCATGAATCACAGCACGCCAGGCCTCCCTGTTCATCACCATCTCCCGGAGTTCACTCAGACTCACGTCCATCAAGTCCGTGATGCCATCCAGCTATCTCATCCTTGGTTGTCCCCTTCTCCTCCTGCCTCCAATCCCTCCCAGCATCAGGGTGTTTTCCAATGAGTCAACTCTTCGCATGAAGTGGCCAAAGTACTGGAGTTTCAGCTTTAGCATCATTCCTTCCAAAGAACACCCAGGGCTGATCTGCTTCAGAATGGACTGGTTGGATCTCCTTGCAGTCCAAGGGACTCTCAAGAGTCTTCTCCAACACCACAGTTCAAAAGCATCAATTCTTTTGATGAAGAATTCTCAGCCTTCTTTACAGTCCAACTCTCACATCCATACATGACCACAGGAAAAACCATAGCCTTGACTAGATGGACCTTAGTCGGCAAAGTAATGTCTCTGCTTTTGAATATATTATCTAGGTTAGTCATAACTTTTCTTCCAAGAAGTAAGCGTCTTTTAATTTCATGGCTGTAGTCACCATTTGCAGTGATTTTGGAGCCCCCAAAAATAAAGTCTGACACTGTTTCCCCATCTATTTCCCATGAAGTGATGGGACCGGATGCCATGATCTTCGTTTTCTGAATGTTGAGCTTTAAGCCAACTTTTTCACTCTCCACTTTCACTTTCATCAAGAGGCTTTTTAGCTCCTCTTCACTTTCTGCCATAAGGGTGGTGCCATCTGCATATATGAGGTTATTGATATTTCACCTGGAAATCTTGATTCCAGCTTGTGTTAATATATATTTATAGGATATATATGCATATATCATATATATAGTTAGGTCCTCCTCATACAAATGAGTTCCCTTCGAAGAGTCTGTCTGAAAGTCCAATTTGTTCATAAGTTCAACAAAGTTGGCCTAGGTACCCAACCAGTACAATCAACTATAGAGTACTGTATTGTGATAGGTTTATGATACTTTTCACTGAAGTACTATGTATATAAAAAGCAAATAAAAATGTTGTTAGTCTTACAGCACAGTACCTTGAAAAGTACAGTTATACAGTGCAACAGCTCACACACAGATGCTGTCTCTCAGATTCACATCTTTGAAAGTTCACAACTTGAAGGTTTCTATGTAAGGGACTTACTGTATATGCCATTATATATATATTCACACATGTCCCATACATAATTCATATCTATATATGTATAATAATCATACATATGACTAAATAAGGTGGAAATCAATTTACAAAGGATGCTAAAAAATAGCACAGTTGTTACCTAGTTCTAAAAGTTGCCTGTAAGAAGTAAAGTGCTAAAATTGAATTACTTCAACAACAGTAGGCAAAGGTTTATATTTTGTGAGTGCAATGCTTTAGTTCTCAGACTCCTCAGTAGCTAGATCTATACTCCCTCCACTGCACTGACCACTGACCAGCACAGCCCATAAGAGCTACTGTACAATTAAAATATTCAAATATTTTAAAATATTCAAATTGAGAGATACTGAGTATAAAAGGCACATTGGATTTTACAGACTTAATACAAATATGAGATTGAAAATACCTCAGTATCATTTTTCTGTTGATTTTAAAGTGGTAGTAATTTGATGATAATTTGAATACAGGTTAAAATGTTTGTATTTCAAAAGATTTTTATTAGTTTGTTTTTTTTACTGTAGCTACCAGAAAGTGTGAAATTACATATTTGGCTTGCATTTGTGACTCACTTTTCCTTTCTGTTGGATAGAGCCGAGCTAGAATTTCATACTCTAATTGAGACCCTCAGACCCATGATATCAACACCCGCCCTGGGAGCTTATTAGAAATGCAGGCTCTTCTCTTGTCCCAGACCTACAGAATCAGAATCTTCATTTTAACAAGATTCCCAGTTAATTCATTTTCACAGTAAAGTTTGAGAATCACTGGGTCAGAGTGCATTAGAGCTTGAGTCAGCTGATGAAGAGGAAAGGGCTTCTTGACAGCTGTCAGGACCCTGGTTTTATCTGTATGTCATTCTGACTTAAGGTTTCTTGGGTATGTACACACTGTCACTGTCACAGAACTTCCAGACGCCATGTCCATGATTTTATGAAGGAGATCAATGGGGAAAATGTAACTCAAGTAATGGAAGATTTACTTCACGGTCAATATTTTACACAGAGCTCTTTGGGGAAGCAGAATCCGTCAGTAGCTGATTTTGACTTGCTTTTTTTTTCTGGATTGTCCTGCTTGATGATAATCAAAGAAGGGCAAGGTCAGGTCTCCATCCTCAAGGATTTTTCCTTCTTCGTCTTTGAATCTCCACTCTGAGGTGAGAAAGGCCTGCCCTGACACTCTTCCCTCCTTCCTCTAACCTGTCTCTCCCCTTGCGTTAACCTTCCTAACTTTGGGGGCGTGTCTCCCTGGATGAAATCCTGATTACTGCTGTGTGCCTGTGTTTGCCTTCTTTGTCCAGGAGGATACAAGGCCCATGGAGATAAGGGCTTTTTCTTGTTCACCTCTTCAGTGATTCACCTGCCCTGAGTTAGGCCACACCTCACAAGTTAAGGGTACAGTCCCTTCAAACTGTGCCACCCCCACCCCACTGCTTTAGACATCAGCTGCAAGTTTGGGGTCCCCAGGGCACTCTCACTTCTGACCTGTTGGCTACAAAATTGGGGAGCTCCTTCTGTATCCTCAGGTTTGAAAATTCTATGAATGATTCACAGAATTCAGAAAAGTGCCATACTCCCTATTACAGTGTTTTGTTTTGTGTTTTTTTTAATAGTGAAAGGACAGAAATAGGGAGGAGCTAAAAGAAGAGACATAGGATGAGATCTGAGAGGGTTTCAATTGCTGAATCACTTGAACTATTCAGGGGCCACCCCATGCCATCTTGCTAGCCTAAAGTCAGGGATGGTCCAAGGGACTGCCCACAAGTTACAAAGACATTCCTCTCACTTGGGAAAATCAAAGGGTTTAGAGGTTCCCTCTTGGAAACTAGGGACAAACACTGGTCAAATTCTTTAGGACAGTCCCTCCCTCTTCATCCCTAATGCCTGTCATAGAAGTTCCTTGCAGGGAGTTCACACCCTTATATTGAGGTAATGAGCTCCCAGTGTCTGGCATAGACCCTGACACTAAGTGAGGACTTTATAGAGAATAGTAGAATGATCATGCTCTGAACTCTTCAGGTAGATGAAACATCTCAGAACCTGGCCAGAGATTCAACCTTCTTAGCAAGTGGCCTTCTGATGCCTCATAGAAGTGTTAATTACTGCAATGGAAATGAAGTCCGTAAATCTTTACTATATCTTCTAATACCAGTGCCCTGTTAGTGGAGGGAAATCAGCTCCATAAAATGACTGCAAAATGGTATTTGAGCCTTCTCTTTTACAATTAACTATTGACACAATGCTCATTATACATTTTCAAGGAGAAAAAAAATACGAATTACTAAAGATGTCAAGCAAACTCCCATAAATTAACTTTCTTTTAATGATTGCTTTGGTCTCATCAAAAATTGCTTTGTCAAGAAATGGTGGTTATAGAATTTTTTGATTCCCAAATTATTGGTTGGAATAGCTCAAATGCTTCCTCTGTCAGTGGAAGCAGTGAAGGAAAAACAAAAAACAGGAATAAAAAAACCAGAATTTTTCAGTTTAAGTAAGATTAAACCAGGCATGAGATAGAATCCGTGGCCTAATGTCAGTTCCAAACCATCAACTATTTCTGTCAAAATGAAAGGCATGTAGGTGGATATGGAGAGTGGATTTGGAATCAAGTGGAGAGTTGACAAAATAGAATTCTTAGGTTTGTGGTTTGGGGGACAACTTCCCATTGCTTGTGAGTCTAGGTCAAACTTCTTATAAGCTTTAGGACACAGAGATGAGCTGGTGCTTCCATGTTCATAAATCTGCTACCTTCTCTAGAACCTATTAGCTAAGGGATTTGGGGTGAGGAACCTACCCTCTGATGTCAGTTTCCTCATCTGTGAAATGGGAGAATACTTCCCTTCTGAAAATAGCATCTCTTGAACAGGATTGTTGAGAGGGTGCAGTAGGGCAGTACATGTGAAGGCCATCTTGCGTGACGCTGAAGCTTCTCATGTCATGTTCTCTGCTCTTGAAGGTGAGTGATTTTCTAGAAAATTGTGCTTTCGGAGTTTTCTTGGAAGGTCCTGTGTTTGGTTTTGGTGGTCTTTTGCTAAGTTTGGCAATTCTGAACAGCCCGCTTTACTTCTGTGGTTAGAGTATTTGCAATATGTGTTCGTTTCTTCTTACCATTATTCACAAATGGCAGATTCTTCACTTTGTACACACGGTGAGTAGTTCAGGATGAAATGCAGAGTAAGCACAGGAACCAGAGTCCCCTGGGGATTGTTTGCTGTGGAATAATGTAACATGTCTTGTCCTCTTCTTTTCAGAAATGACCTTCCTTCTTCCCTGCTCATTTCCTTACAGAACCTCAGTTATACAAGGACTTCTGAGCAAGAAAGCACTTGGCTTACTGGTGCCTGTAGATACTAGGCAAGTTTATTAACCTCTCTGAGTCACCATTTCCCTGCACATGATGGGGATGAGAGTTCTTGCTTCACCCTCTATGGAGAATGGCATGAGTCTTCCCTGCAGTGTCCAGCTGGCAGAGAGAAATGCTTCTTCCTTAGCTTTCCTGTCAAAGGAGCACAGGCGCTGGCTTGGCCACTGGTGACTTTCCATGTCTTGGCTCTTGACTCACATCTAAATATCGTCAGATGAATCAATGGCAAGAGAGGCCGTGGGTGCCCTGGCACTTCTTACAGGATCTGTGATTCCTCAAAAATACTTCAGAGACACCCTGATACATGCTGTACGCATGTTAGTAGAGGTAGCTAGAATTTTGATCAGGGGTTTATACTCTAGAGTGATCAACTAGCATCATGATTACAAAAGTTTTACTCTGAAGGTGCCTCCTGCAGAGGCTTCAGTTCAGTTCAGTTCATTTCAGTCGCTCAGTCATGTCCAACTCTTTGTGACCCCATGAACTGCAGCACGCCAGGCCTCCCTGTCCATCACCAACCCCCGGAGTTCACTCAGACTCATGTCCATCAAGTCAGTGATGCCATCCAGCCATCGCATCCTCTGTCGTCCCCTTCTCCTCCTGCCCCCAATCCCTCCCAGCATCAGAGTCTTTTCCAATGAGTCAACTCTTCACATGAGGTGGCCAAAGTACTGGATTTTCAGCTTTAGCATCAGTCCTTCCAAAGAAATCCCAGGGCTGATCTCCTTCAGAATGGACTGGTTGGATCTCCTTGCAGTCCAAGGGACTTGCAAGAGTCTTCTCCAACACCACAGTTCAAAAGCATCAATTCTTTGGTGCTCAGCCTTCTTCACAGTCCAACTCTCACATCCATACGTGACCACTGGAAAAACCATAGCTTTGACTAGACAGACCTTTGTTGGCAAAGTAATGTCTCTGCTTTTGAATATACTATCTAGGTTGGTCATAACTTTCCTTCCAAGGAGTAAGCGTCTTTTAATTTCATGGCTGCAGTCACCATCTGCAGTGATTTTGGAGCCCCCCAGAATTAAGTCTCTCACTGTTTCCAGTGTTTCCCCATCTATTTGCCATGAGTTGATGGGATCAGATGCCATGATCTTCGTTTTCTGGATGTTGAGCTTTAAGCCAACTTTTTCACTCTCCACTTTCACTTTCATCAAGAAGCTTTTAGCTCCTCTTCACTTTTTGCCATAAGGGTGGTGTCATCTGCATATCTGAGGTTATTGATATGTGTGTGTGTGTATACACATGCATATGTATATTAAGTGGCTTGGCTCAAATACCAGAAAATATGATATATATGTATGCTATAAATTTATATATATCATATTGTCTGGTACTAGAGCCGAGGCACTTAATATGCATATGCATGTGTATACACACACACGCACACGCACACACATGCACCTTTGCGGCATTTGAAGTAACTGAATGCCAACTGGGCTTTAGATGATATTAAAAAAATATTATTTCTTTAAGTCCTTGTCTGTTAGAGATATGTATTAAAGTATTTACAAATGGAGTAATATTGTATTTTATATCTGGGATTTGTTTTTTAAAACTCTAACCACATTTTCTACCACAAACAAAAACAGATGACAAAAATCTAAAAGCAAAATGAAAAATACCTGGGAGTATAGATAAAATAAAATTGGCAAAATACAGACAGTTGTTGGCAAGGGGCATATAGGGAGTGGTTAAACTTTTCTCTGTATATTTGTATGTGCTATAAAATCCCCATTAAAAATAATCTAATGAGGTCTCTAAGGTGAATCCTTAGGGAAGGTGTGAAGATGGTCTGGAGTCCAGTTTCAGGTGATTTCTGGGTAGTGATGCTGACGTTAGGCTGACACATAATATCTCTAGGATATTGTTATATGTGTTTCCAGTCGATCTTTCTGGAAATCTGGTGGTCAGAACCTCGATAAGTACAGTGATCTGAAACTGAAATAATGTATAGAATGGCTATACAAACTGGTTTGGCTCATTTGCTAATAGATGTTTGTTTTAAATCTGTGGATATAACAAAATTTGACCTGAGACTCATTTTTGCTGAAACTTAGAAATGAGGTAAGAGCAAGACTTTGCTGGTGGCTCAGATGGTTAAGAATCTATCTGCAATGCAGGAGACTGGGGTTCAATCCCTGGGTTAGGAAGATCCCATGGAGAAGAGAATGGCAATCCACTCCAGTATTCCTGCCTAGAGAATCCCGCAACAAAGGAGGCTGGCGGGCTACAGCTCATGAGGTCACAAAGAGTGGGATGTGACTGAGTGACTAGGCACATAAAGTAATGAGGATATCGGTGGGTAGCTGATCTCTACTTCAGAGTCCCCTTTGGTGGCATCAACCACCAAGAAAGAAGCTCAGAATTGTGCTCGCATTGGGTTATGTCAGTTCTCTGCAGCATTGCTGAGACTGGAGGGAGCTGGCCTGGGGAGGTCCGCCCCACGACAGGGTAAGAAGGGGAGGAAAGGGGGATAGCATGGTCCCACAAAGGCCTTGGTGGCGAACTCCAGCTTGTGATTGGGCTCGGATGTCAGGTGCAAGGTGCAGGTGGCTGAGGGAAGCCTAGCATGGTGTCCAGAGTGGAGCTCTGCCAAAGGGCTGGGGAGCCTTTGGAGTCCCAACAGGGGATGGACACCTCAGCTTCACAGCAGAGTCAAATCACACAAAGCTGCAACAGGACCCAGAACCCATCAGGAGAATGCACTTTATATGGAGAGGAATCCTAGCAAGAGTAAGGCGAGCCTCCTTCCACTCCTGCTCAGTAATGACATTTGATGACTGAAGCAATTTCTAGGCTGTGAGATAGGAAATGAAGAGCTGGAGCTTATCACCAGAGCTGAGGTTCAAGGTAATCCTTGTGTTTATGAAAACAGCAAAAGTTCAGTTATCCTTGGGTTGTCAGGTCAGCATGAATATGTTATGTTGAGTCATTGAACTGTGTTCTTAAATCCCTCTTGGCTATTGATCATATCAGTCAATAAGGACCAAGGATACCAAGGGTTAGAGATACTAGATAGACTTTAGTAAGAAACTGCCCCCAGTTGCTTTTCTTCCACAGACATCTCACACTGTGACCAGATAATTTATTGGGGAGCGAGTTTGTGTTCTCTCTCCCTGGAGACCCCATTCTTCAAACACCTTTTATTTAGCTCCTGCTTCAAGAGAAGTGTTGCTGAAACACAAGTGTAGGTTACATGCTCTGTGCTGAGCCAGTCTTTTCCCTTTGGGCCTTCTTCCTTTTTTTTTTTTTTCCCTTCAGGCCAAGTTCTTGGAAAGATTATGCATGACCAAGGAAGGTGCTGCAAAGCTCAGAGAAAGAGAACAGGGGTCTGCAGACCCTGTGGGCACTGGAGACCTGTGACTTGCTCCCAGTGTTACCATGGAGAGATGAACAAGTCACAGGAAGTGAAATGTGGAATAAGCAGAAGAGAGTGCTAGGTGACTCCAATGGAAAACTATGCATATGACTCTCTGGGTTAAATGATTCTAGCCTTTTATTGCCTTTGAGTTATTTTGCAACTCAGTACATTGTAACTAATAGTAGTGCAAAATAGTTCATTTCTATATGCATGCAAATAAATTCTGTCCAAATGGAGGGATCAGTTGACTTCTTTCTCCACCCCTTTCATTTATTTGTAAATTCATTTCCATATTCCTTTACTCCATGTGAGTATATGCTCCTTTGACTTCTTCAAACTGGTTGTAATAATTTTGCCTATGTCCTCATTAATCGTGGATTAAGTAAAATCTTTAATGTGTCTTCATCTTATATATGATTTAAAAGTAGAGTGGTAATTTTACCTTTTATGAAATTTATCCTTTTACAATAAGATGAGACCATGTTAACATCTAGGGCATTTGGATAGTAGTCCATGGGAGCCTGTAGCAAGCTTCCCTAAGCCACTTAGACTAACTTGGTTGTCATTTTCTTTTGGCAAATATCTAATTGACCCCAGTAATTAAATGTAAGGTACCTAGTCTCCCCTGCAATCTTCCCATAAGAAAGAGTATGGTTTAGTGACAGGGAGTCCTGGAGAGTGTCAGCTTCTTATATAATGTTGGTAAACAGACACAAGAAAGACTAGTCGGTTCCTGAAGACTTGTTAAAGAATTCGCTAGGGCAAGCACTCTAAGGCAGATGCACCAGTATTTTCATGGCCGGATCAGCTGGCTTTCTGGTGGCATTAGGTGATAGGAGTTCTCTGTGAAAGAGGAGGGTTGCAGGACTGTTCTTCTGTACCCCACATGCCTATAAGCCCTGTATTTGCCTGGCTTCAAGGTCCAAGAAAGAGGCCAGAGTCAGCTGCAGAGACATCCATGGTTTGATGGATGGGCAGCTTGTATATCTGAAACAAGGTCCTGGAGCCTTTATTTACTCCACTGTGTGTGGCAGATGGCTGGCAGGGCAGGGTGGCGACCTTTACTCTTGAGGTGTGGGAGTGTGGAGGTTACCGCATGGGGAGATGACATCAGGTTGGCTCGTCCATTACCAACTAGCAGAGGGTCACACCTCACCACTTCTTTAATAAGCTATCATGGCAGAGATGTTCCAGTCTAAAGTTTAGAACAGTCTCTCGCTGGGGAGGGTAGGGGGCGGGCACATATGTAGGAAGGTCATGTGAGTTGAGTGTAGATGAAGCAGGCACTGGTCCAGGGAATGTACAGAGAGCAAGGGAATAGCCATTTTGGGTAGTCTGATCATACAAGGGCCAAAGAGGTCATCCCAACCTAGGATACTGCTCACAAGTGTAAAGCTACTGGGCTTGTCAAGGCCTTAAATGTTGTTCATTGTGGGAGGACGTCCTGGTTCTATTTTTCTGCACTGCCCCCCACTGCCCCCAGTTGTGTTCAGACACTACTCGTTTCACTATGAAAAGTCCCTACTGTCTTCCCTGTGCTATTTAGCAAACCCTTTATGTCCAGTTTACATAAAGATATTTGAAGTACTTTTCATGCATCCCCTGGGTATGACTTTCTGGTTAGGCCTTTCTTGTGTTGGGATCTGTAGGGTGTGAAAAAAAGCCTGTTTGCACACCTATCTATCACACTTCTTACTGATACCAGTTCAGGGAGTTTCAGAAGGAAATTTGAACAGAGGAATGCTATGACCATGTATCTCCTTTAGGAGAGTGTTTGTGCCACATTATTGTCCATGTGAGTCTACTAAGGATTTTTACTAAAGTGTGTCATCTGATTCAGCAGTTCTGGGGTAGGGCTGGTAATTTGCAACTTTAACAAATTCTCAGGAGGTGCTACTATCAGTCATTGATCCCTGGAGAAGGCTTTGTTGATCCCTGGAGAAAGAGTCTAAAACAGAAATCTGCAAATATTTCCATAAAGGCTGAAATAGTGATTATTTTCAAGCTCATAGGTCATGCAGTCTCTGTTGCTATGTAACTCTACCATTACAGATTAAAAGCAGCCATTGACAATATGAAAATGAATTGGTTTTAATAAAATTTTATTAAAAAAAAAAAACACAAAAAACCAGAACCTGTGTTAGGCCCATAGGCCATATCTGTCAGCCCCTGGTTTAGAAGTATCGTTCGGGCAGTAGGTAGTGTGTAGATGGATTTGAAGGAGGAGGTGGGGATTGGAGACAGGTAGCCCAGTTCAGTGGAAGAAAATCTGATGAAAGCTAATGAATGCTTAGACGAGGACAGAGGAGATCGAAAGTGAAAGTAGAACTGATAGGACTTGGCAGGGATCAACAAAATGGGAGAGCTGACATCAATATTGGATGGGTTTTCAGGTCCTCAAGTAATAAAATAAAGCATGACTTTTCATGGGCACATTTTGGGAGGATTGGTTTTCGATCTGTTGTTTGCAGGATATGACAGCTTTTGTTACTGACATCCTTCAGTATTTATGAAAACCCAGACAGCATAATGCTCACATTAATGATATAAAATTAGGTGGGAACATGTGAAATTTCAGGGGGAAGAATTCTCATGTCATTTAAATGTCCTTTCTACTGAAATACGGATAGGTTTGTTTTCTGCATTAATTGCAATTCTAAGAGTTAAAGAATTATATGCTAATTATGAAATAATTGAGTTTCTCTTCTACTCAGGGACTTCTGGTAGGTGATAAGGTATATTCAGGAATAGTCGGGAAGTATTACATGCCTATGGTAGTTATTTATGACTAAAAAGTGAGCTTGATAGCTGCATCTCACACTTGAGAAATAGTATCTTTGGAGAGGAGTCTAAAGCAAATATCTCTAAGTTAAATAGCAGAAAATTTAAATTATATCACAATGCGGAATTGCACCAATTGAGTTCTACAGAATAGTTAAAAAACAAACAAACTTAGTCCTGCCAATAGAAATTCAGGAAATATGAACTACCTTCTTTCGGCATTCAGGTTAAAGGTAACATTATCCACAATCCATTACCATTATGAAACCCATGGAAATGAATCCCATAATAATATTTAATTTCCAGTTTATGTTCCGTTTTACCAAACAGTTCCTGTAAAATCTTTCAGAGTTTATTTTAAAATCAGGATCTGACCAAACTTCACATCTCATATTTGCTTGTTACCTCTTTTAGTCCACTGTTGTCAAATCCCACTTCTGATCTCCTGAATCAGAAGTTCTGGAGATGTGAATATGTATATGTGGTGGGGATTCTAATGTATGCTAACAGGTGAAAACCACTGCTTTTGTTCAGTCCTGATTCTGTTTACCTTGAACTGTTCTGCTGCCATTTCATTAAATAACACTGACTTTAATCTTGCTAATTATCTTGCTTAAGCACCCACAGTATGTGTGTGTTTGCTTGTATGTCTACTTCTTGCACACTTACTTGTCCTCGCATTTCAAAAAATACTGAGAGCAATGTATCCAATGTCTTTTCCAACACCTTCCAAAAATAGCTTTGGGCTTGAATATTTCTCGCAAGTGAAATGGATCATATTACAACCATTTCTTTTGGGCTGTACCTTTTCTTCCAGCCAAGTAAATCTCCTCTATTCTATCTTGCTAGACTAGATTATTACCACTCTGGCTTTCGATTCTATTTTTCATTTTCAAGATGGTTTTTGTGGAGTATCTCTTGAGAATATTGCCCTTTTCTCTTTGGGCTTTATAGCTCTCTGGTCATAGCATGAACTCATCCATTTCACTTACCACATTCTTCTGTTTCAAACTGTGTTTTATTAGAGGATTTGTTTTCAGTATCTCATCTGACCGTATCATATCATATGTGGAAATGGAATCTTTATTCTCTTTGATGTTTGTTTGTTTGTTTGTTTTTCTCTTGCTAGTCTGTACCAATCTGCTTAGATGCCAGCTCTGAAACCTGTTTCTCTGGCATCTCTCCTGACAGTTACACCGAGTTCCTTTTTGCTTCAATTTGTAGGGCAAAGCCAGTTTACAGTTCATGTATTTCTGCATTGTCACAGAAATCTGCAAATCTCAGCAGATTGTCCCACTTATTTTTTTTTAACCCAGGATGCAACAGCTGTGTGATACTTTACAGTGATGCCATTGCTATGAAAGCAGATCAAGGTTTGTATTCTACCAGTTATCATCCTCTAAGATAAAAAGGTAGTTGAACATAGTGCAAATGGAAGTGAAGGCCTTGTGAGACACATAGGCATCCAGAATTAGTATGCCAAAACAAATGAGATAATTTTTCTTCTTTCATAGGAATAATAAATCATCTTAAAGGATAATTTGTATGTCCCCAAATGCAAAATTGTGACTCTCCTACGGATATGAAATGAGCACGTGTTAAAAAATTTTATTGAACTTGTTATTGGCAAGTGAACCAGACAGCTGTTGTCATAGACTCACAGGAGAAGTCTCAGAAGTACAATTTATGTGAAGTAAAGAAGGTTGAAATGAGTATGCCTGTGGACACCAAAATCTTTGTTTTCTGTGGCAAAGAGGTGAAGTCAACTGATCCTTTCCCACAGAGTGTATTTGCAAGTCTGTAGATATAATTTGTTAAGCTGTAGTATCAATAACATACATCACTTAGGTAATATAGCTCAAGGACAATGGAAGGGTAGAAGCAGATAACTCTGAAAAATGGGCTTAAAAACACTGCTGTGTTTTCCATTTGGGGACACCATAGTTCTTTTTAATATTTCCAACTGTCCTTATGGTAATAGAATTTCAAAAAAAAAAAGCAAAACTTGATAGCTTGCAAAATTATTTAAAATACATGTTTCTGAGCATGACCTCACACTTGTCAGATAGCGTGGAGGTATTTTCTTATAGTCTGCCTCACAGAGGTAAGTTTAGAGAGCACTTAGCATGGACCGGAAGGTGCCCAAACCATGTAGCTGTCCTTAGGAAACAGTGTTGGCAGTGGCAAAAAGCAAAAACCCGAGAATTATATACCGTATGCCTCACTTTCCTTACCTGTACAATGGAGACAAAATAGTTCCAATCTCATGGAATTCTGATCAAGAGTCAAAGAGATAATATGTAGAAGGTGCTGAGAGCAGGAACTGACCCAGTAAATGCTGCCTCTTGTTGTTACCAACATGGTCCAAAAATAATATCAGATCTTCTGCCTTCAAAACCCACATACATCCTCCATCCAGGATGGAACATTGCATTGGGAAGGTTGATGTATATTTTCAAATTTCTAGATTTGACAGCACCATTTTTATTTTCCCGTGGCAAGGATCATAGTGATGTATGAAGTGCAGATTTTGTTGCCGAACATAAGTTCATGTGCCTGAAGCACAGTAAGGCCAAACTGAAACCTTGGAGTTTGAAGCAGAGAAAGGTTTGTTGCAGGGCCATGCCGGGAGATGGGTGGCTCATGTCCCCCAAACCTGAACTCCTCAAAGGGTTTCAGGAAAGCACTTTGACAGACAAGGTGAGGAAGGGGCATGGTTGGTTGTTGAAAACTTCTTGTTGGAATCCTTCGTTCTTGCAGCTTTCCATGTGGTCAGGTCATGATGTTCGTATAAACCTCTGACAAGACAAATGTTATGCTCTGTTCTGCAGCTCTGTCTCTATATGAATGGACTCTTCAAGATCAGACAATGGGCTCTCCTGTGTGTCTCAGGCTACAAACAACATTCTTTTAATGAAAGATGCAGAGTCAGCGTGACTAAGCAAAGGCAAGGACCGCAAGGTTAAAGTAAAAGAAACGTATCTAATATGCAGTCAGTCTTGTTCTTCCCTGTTATAGTTTCATGTTTGAGTCAAAGAAAGTTGAGAGTGGTACTTGAGTGGATTTTCCCTGGGAATCCTCCTTTCATCCCCATGTCAGAGGAGAACATGAATTCAGTCAAACCTGAGCAATGGTAATAACCCAGTCCCTAGTAGTTACGTCTGCTTCAGTGGAACCTGCAAGTAAATATTTCTGTTTTCTTAGGCTGTTTCAGCATTATGAGGAAGATAGGGAAGAGCACAGCAGAGGCCAGTGTCTGGTGTTAGTTGTGAGTCATGTTTGCTCTCTCACAGCCATTCTGAGTCCTTATACTGAGAATACATACGGACGAAGAAGTTAACTGAGCAGAGCTTGGATTTGAAGCTGCTCTGTCTGACTTTTATTATGTGACTCTCTAAGCTCTGCTGCTTCCCTCTTAGAGGAGTTCTGTGCTCTAGTAGATTCCAGATAAATTTCAGTTCAGTTCAGTTGCTCAGTAGTGTCCAACTCTTTGCGACCCCATGGACTGTAGCGTGCCAGGCTTCCCTGTCCATCACCAACTCCCAAAGCTTGCTCAAACTCATATCCATCAAGTCGGTGATGCCATCCAACCATCTCATCGTCTGTCATCCCCTTCTCCTCCTGCCTTCAATCTTTCCCAGCATCAGGGTCTTTTCAAATGAGTCAGTTCTTCACATCAGGTGGCCAAAGTATTGGAGTTTCAGCTTCAGCATCAGTCCTTCCAGTGAATATTTAGGACTGATCTCCTTTACGATGAACTGATTGGATCTCCTTGCAGTCCAGGAGACTCTCAAGAGTCTTCTCCAACACCACAGTTCAAAAACATCAATTCTTTGGCACTCAGCTTTGTTTATGGTCCAACTCTTGCATCCATACATGACCACTGGGAAAACCATAGCTTTGACTAGATGGACCTTTGTTGGCCAGGTAGTCTCTGCTTTTTAGTCCAACCTGCTGTCCAGGTTGGTCATAGCTTTTCTTCCAAGAAGCAAGTGTCTTTTAATTTCATGGCTGCAGTTACCATCTGCAGTGATTTTGGAGCCCAAAAGGTAAAGTCTGTCCCTGTTTCCATTGTTTCCCCATCTATTTGCCATGAAGTGATGGGACCAGAGGCCATGATCTTCATTTTCTGAATGTTGAGTTTTAAGCCAACTTTTTCACTCTCCTCTTTCACTTTCATCAAGATGCTCTTTATTTCTTCTTTGCTTTCTGCCATAAGCGTGGTGTCATCTGCATATCTGAGGTTATTGATATTTCTCCCAGCAATCTTGATTCCAGCCTGTGCTTCATCCAGCCCAGCATTTCACATGATATACTCTGCATCTAAGTTAAATAAGCAAGGTGACAATATAGAGCCTTGACGTACTCCTTTCCCAATTTGGAACCAGTCTGTTGTTCCATGTCCAGTTCTAACTGTTGCATCCTCACCTGCATACAGATTTCTCAGGAGGCAAGTCAGGTAGTCTGGTATTCCCATCTCTTTCAGAATTTTCCACAGTTTGTTGTGATCCACACACTCATAGACTTTGGTGTAGTCAATAAAGCAGACGTTGATGTTTTTCTGGAACTCTCTTACTTTTTCAACGATCCAACAGATGTTGGCAATTTGATCTCTGGTTCCTCTCCCTTTTCTAAATCGACTTGAGCATCTGGAAGTTCATGGTTCACTTACTGTTGAAGCCTGGCTTGGATAATTTTGAGCATTACTTCGCTAGCGTGTGAGATGAATGCAATTATCAACTCACAAATGGGAACAAAAGAGTAAGTTCAATGTCTAGCAACTGAACTCGCTTCATAGAGTAATAGGCTTAGCTTCTGGGAATGAGACCCGAGCTTTGGTGAAATAGCAGGCTTTGGTGAAATAGCAGGCTTTGGTGCTGAGTACTTTAAGGGTTGGGACTCCCTTGGTGGCTCAAATGGTAAAGAATCCACCTGTCAATGCAAGAGACAGAGGTTTCGTCTCTGAATTAGGAAGATCCCCTGGGGAAGGAAAGGGCAACCCAGTCCAGTATGCTTGCCTGGAGAATCCCATGGACAGGGGATCCTGTTGCATCACAGAGTTGGACATGACTGAGCAACTAACACTTTGACTTTTTGACTTTAAGTGTTTGGTGGGAGCTCTTAGAACTCCCTGGATCAGGAACTGTGAGGCCTGGGGTGGCCCCAGGAGGCTCTCACACAACCAAGGCAATATTGGCTGGAGCACTGGCAGGCCCAGAGAGCTAGCCCCAGGCTGCCTAGACTGGGGTGGTGAGTCTGCCTGAGTACTCACCACACGCAGCCCCAAGGTTGGAGGTCAGCAGAGGTCATCAAGGTGGCAGAAGGAAAGTCCAATATTACCCTTGCTCTGAGAGCTCAGTTGCTTGTTACATTGGACTTTTGGAGCAGAGACACAAATGCTGCTTTTTCTAAGAAAGATTGTTATCGTGTATATTCGGGAGCAGAAGACAGACACCTTGCATTCTCACAGCTGGGGCTCAGGGCTGCTGTGTTTGATAGCAAACCTGTATGTGTCTCCCTACAGCATTCTGGCCGCCTCTGTTCCTTTCATTAGGCTCCAGGAACAAAGTACCCCAAATAGAGTGTCTTTAAAAAGCAGCAGTGTATTCTCTCACAGCAGTGGAGGCCTGGAGTTCAAAATCAGAGTGTTATGAGCAGAATCATGCTCCTTCAGAAGGCCCAAGGAGAGGTCTGTGGCAGCGCCACTCCAGCCTCTGCCCTTCTCTTCACATGACTGTTTTCCCTCTGTTCCCGTGTCATCCCATGGCATTCTCTTCTCTTCTGTTTGTCTGCAACCAGATTTTTCTTTTTCTTTATGAAGATAGTGATCCTATTGGGTTAGGGCCCATTCTAATGACCTCATGTGAACTTGATTACATCTGAGATACCATGCTCTCAAATAAGGTCACATTCACAGGTAATAGGGTTGCTGCTGCTGCTGCTGCTGCTGCTGCTGCTAAGTCGCTTCAGTCATGTCCAACTCTGTGCAACCCCACGGACGGCAGCCCACCAGGCTCCGCCATTCCTGGGATTCTCCAGGCAGGAACACTGGAGTGGGTTGCCATTTCCTTCTCCGATGCATGAAAGTGAAAAGTGAAAGTGAAGTCGCTCAGTCATGTCCGACTCAGCAACCCCATGGACTGCAGCCTACCAGGCTCCTCCGTCCGTGGGAGTTTCCAGGTAGGGGGTTAAGACCTCAAAATACAATTTGAGGGGAACACAACTGAGCTTGAAACACTGCCCATTCTTTTCTCAGGTTCCCTTTTATTTTCCAGGCTTCAAGTTTTCACATAGGATAATTATTTGTTATTTTTCCTCTACATCCATCCTCCCAATCAAAAACACAGACAGTGATGGCCTACTGTGCATCAAACATTGTGGTGAATTAATGTTGCACTCAGGTGATAGGGGACCAGCCTTGTAAACCTTCTTATTGAAGGAGAGAGAAACAATGCAAATCAATAAATAGATGAAGGAATCTCAGGCTGAACTTAGGAAGAAAGCAAGGGGTTGAAACAGGGCAGGAGGGATGGAGGTGAGAGTCTAGGGTAGGCAGGAAAGATTTCTCTGAAGAGATTATGGCTGAAATGAGATTTAAAGGATGAGAAGTCATCCACGGTGAGCTAGAAAACAGTGGTTCAGGCCAAAGGAAAAGCAATACTAGACCTGGAGGCAGGGGCCAGCTGACACATGTGAGGATCAGACAGTTGACTGCGGTGGCCTAGGAGTTGGAGTAAAGCATGAGGCAGACGTGGAGATTGAGGCAGAGACCAGATCTTAAAGGACCATAGATAACAAGTTGAATTTGAAGTCAGGCTAACAGCTGACCAGCATCTGTCATAAGACCAACAACATGCTAATCATATTTGTTAGAATTTTTTAAGCATCTCCTCTCTGCCAGCCACACAACCAGGCATTTCTCACATCTCGTGTCATTTTATATTGACTACAACCTCAAAAAGGACATATGATAAGAGTTCATAGAGCATTTGTTTACTCATATTTATAGAGCATGTGATGTGTTGCAGACAAAAATAATCTGTCCCAAGGAATGCCATGATGATCTCTGCCCTTGAATTGTACACAGTCTAGTAAAAACATCTGCTAACAGATGATCATACTAACAGCTCAGGGCCAGGGCTGTAGATGCCCATCCACTCTGGACTTAAGTTTACTACACACATCAAGTGGGGAAGGCATAACTCCTCCTTGCAGGGTGATGGTAAATGTCAAAAGAGTCTGTGAGAAGTGCACAGGCCAGGTAGATGCTCCATCTCGCGAGTTTATTATTCAAGCCTTGCTTGTGCTGTGAGTGACAGCTGCCTGCAGAATACCCAGCCTGTAAGAGATGGCAAAACCCTTCAGGGAAGGGGAGATGGGAAAGGCTTTGAAGAGGAGCGAGCTAACCAGAAGGCACAGAGGGCATCCCTCAGGCAGGCAGGGAGGAAGAGGACAAAAATCCACTTTTTCTTAAGCCCTGCACTAAAATCTTTATGATTAAAATCAAGTGTGAGAACCAATGTACCTGTGGTCTTGAGGAGGAGAAGCTTCATACTGTAATTTGACATCTCAACCCTGTATGATGCTTGATAAGAGATGCATTAGGATAACACTTAGCAGGCACAGTTCCGCATTTAATTTTGGTAGCCATGAGAATAATATAGTAATCATAGGCCCTTTCAAATGTTTTCTGTTTCCAAGAATGTACTGTTTTGTTTTGTTTTGTTTTGTTTTTAGCATACATCCACTTGCCCTCTAGTGACAATATTTTGTATTTCACTCAGATTCAGAAAACAGGCTGCCTGCTGGCTCTTCCAACAAATTTTCTTTCTATCAGACAGAGGCCCACTGCGAGTATCAGTATATTAAAGTACAGGACACTGTGGCCTCTGTGAAATGACTGTATTGTCATCCCTAGGAGAACATTTCGTGGTGGGGGCATTGCCCAGGACCTTAGACAGGAAGGTGGTCTCCTCACCTCTGCTCGAGCTGTTACCAACTCCACCCCCACTAGAAAATAAGCCTTATGAAGGATTGTGTTTGCTTCACCCCTGATGCCCAGTGTACAGAACAGTGTCTTGTGTGTGGAAGGAAGCTGGTGGAAGAATGGCTGAACAGAAACCGGAGCGCAGGTTGAAAGGCATCAGTTATGAAGCCCCTAGTGCTCGGCCAGGCAGAGAGCAGGTGCTTGACTGCACGATGCTCTCCTCCCTTCTCTGGCTCTTACCCCTTCCTGTTTTCTTTTATCTTAGTCTTACTTCTCAGAACTGTTTCCTTGCCATCCCCTCTTTGGCCATTTTGAGCAAAAGTTTGGAAGTTGTATAGAGAAGAGAATTAAGAATGGGGGGCTGTTTTAAATCTGAAAGACAAGACCCTCAGCAGACCCTTCGTTCTGGTTGATTGTGTTTCACATTTAATCCTTTTCTATAAACCAGGCTTCCCCAATCCCTGTTCCATAGACCCATACCAGTCTGTGGCCTGTTAGAAACCAGCCTACAAAGCAGGAGGTCAACTGTGGTTGAGGGATTGAAGCTCCATCTGTATTTACAGCCACTCCCCATTGCTCGCATTACTGCCTGACCTCCCCCTCCTGTCAGGTCAGCCACAGTGTAATAAATGTAACGTACTTGAATTATCCCCAAGCCATCCCCTACCTCCAGTCTGTAGAAAAACTGGCTTCCATGAAACCAGTCCCTGGTGCCAGAAAGGGTGGAGGGCCCTGCTGCAAATCATCCCATTATTTCTCTCCATAGTGTACTTTGGGGCTAGATCATGTACTTGGCATGTGGGGAAACCTGGAAATCTAACTGGCCTGGCTCATAGTTTCCCACTGTTCAGCCTCCACTAACTAAGCAGCAACATCCTGGCCTTTCAGGAATGAGGTTAGCCAACATTTCTTTTTTCCCCCCCGATCATCCTCTTCATAATTGTTTTGTTCCTTTCACTACAGTTGATTGCTCACTTCTGTTTAAAAAGTCAGGACACTGGGGACCATGCAGATGAGAGAAAAGTGATGATGCTTTTCCCTAATGATGGCTGAACATGCCCACTACATGCCTTCAACTCCTTGTAGTCAAAACAAAACTGTATCATCTTCAAGTACCTTAGGATCTTTCAGGCTGCAGAATAAGGGTGAGCCAGGAGAGGAAGGGAGCATTTCTTAAAGTGTCTTTTAAAGTCTTATGAGTCTAAATCCTTGCTTAAACAGTAAACTCTTTGGAGAAAAGAGAAGATAACTTTAGAGTTCCTGGCCCAGCCTCTGAGCCCCACAGAGTTCAATCAAGTCGGATATGATGCTGAATGGATCCTCTTTGAGAAGTGGGGGCCAGGTTGGATCCTGACTTATTTTTTTGATCCATAATGTTCTCCGGCTCAGAAACAAGTAATGCTTCCCAGTGGGCCGAGGATGAAGTCTAAACTTCTTAACCTTGCATTTAAAGGCTTTTGGAACCAAGTACCAATTAATCTTTTTGACCCCATCTTCTAGTTTCTGTGGTGTTCCCGTCAAATCAACCTCCCCACTGGCCTCCAGCTCCTTTGTGCTTTCAAATTTTAATTATATGTTTTTGGCTAGGGAATGGTAGAGAGCTTTGATTGATGGAGAAGGTATCTGAAAAGTACAAGACATAGATAGTATTGAGAGTTCTATCTGGAATTAATTCTTGTTGGTTATTGTTATATTTCTTCCAGCTTTTAAAAAATACATGTCTATATATTATTACTATATTTACTTATTTACTTACAAAAGTGATGAGAATTTTAAAAGTCATATAGGAAATACAGACTCCAGAAGAGAGGACATGTTTACAGGTAAAACTGAAGTTTTTAAAATGATCATTGCCAATCCCGATTTCCTCTTACCTTCTTCTGAAGTAACCACTGTTTGGGTTTTGTTGCATATTTTCAGTTTAATAATATATGGTATTCTTCTATGTTTGTTTTAGTTCACATTAATAATATAATAAGGTGTATATAATTCCATAATTTGCTTTTTCCCTTCAGCTGTATTTGTGGAGATCTAGCCTGGTTGTTCCTAGTATTTCAAATTCATGGCCCTTACTTGTTACTCCCCACTGTATGTCTGTTTATGCATTCACCTGCTGGTAGGTAATTGGGCTGAGTTCTCATTTTTGCAAAGCTTTGAAGAAAATGAACGTGATTTTTCATACACATGTAGGAGTGCGTGTCTCTAGTGTGCCTAGACGTGGTAGGCTCATTTTATTTGCACACTTTCAGTGATCATGGAATGTGCTGAATTTCCCTATTCTTTTACTAGGTTACATGCCCAAATAGAGTGGACAGAGAAATATATTTCTCAGATATTTTTTCTCTCTTCCCTTAAATTACACAAGCATAGAATTCCCTTTATTCTCCTTTCTTCTTGTGGAAACTCATTCTCTTTATCAGGATTCCACTGAGATAACATGTACTGGGTAGTCCTCCCGTTTGATGTTTACTGTAGATCTGAGTTATTTTTGGTTGACTTGTTCACGCCTCTGCCAGAGTGAGTCAGTCATCTTGCAGGGCACATTGCCCACACACTTGTTTGTATTCTGTATTACTGAGCTTCATTACTGGCCCCTGGTTCGTGCCACATGTACCTAAGTCTGGTCAGGCTCGAAGTTTACGTTCTAAAATCAGGTGAGCAGTGAACCTCTAGGAGAGTCAAAACCACTCTTGTCAAAAAATTGCTAATAATGTGCTATCTCAAAATAAGTTACACTTAACCAGTCTCCCCCCAACCCTGGCAGTGTTACACCTAGTCAGATTTCCTTTGACTGATCAACAAACAGGATGGATCCTATGTATGATAAATATCTACTGTCATTTGAAAATGTATTTCATTTAGCATGTGAGAGGCACAAATTCCTATCGTAAGTGTTAGTCACTCAGTTGTGTCCAGCTCTTTGCAATCCCATGGCATTGTCTGATTGGAACATGGATGAGATTATATGGAGGGTTTTCAAAGTGGTAGATGGAAGCAGCAGTTACCAGCATCACCTGGGGACTTGTTAGAAATGAAAATTCTCAGGACCAGGCCAGACCTACTGAGTCAGAGAGGCTCAATATGTTTATATCAACCAGCTCCCTAGCTGATGCTGATGTGCATTCAAGTTTGGCAGTCACTGGATTAGATTCCTTTATCATTTCCTGCTTTTTCTCACTGCATGGAGAGTCAGCGGTGACAGAGGCAACCTATGGAAGAAGTGGAACAAAACAGTAATCGGGACATCAAGATTCAGCTCAGCTCTGACTCTGCAGATGAACGGAGTTGTGTGACATGGACCCTTCCTTTAAAACTGGTTTGGAGTCCAGGTCAGGGAAAGCCAAGCCGATGGGCCAGCATTTTAATGTTTAGTGGGGGCCCTACAGTTTGCAGTGCACGTTTGCAACTAATCCAAGTTCCCTTTCAGATAATACTGTAGCACTTCACAGGTAGAATGAATCCCTTCTTCTAATAAAAATGGTACTGATTCCTCCCTCTTGTCCCTAATCGTTGCTGTTATTTTACCTACATATAAATGTACGTAAGGACATAGATATGTATATGATATATATATGTAAGCATATATGATCATGTATGTTGTTGGTATTATTATTTTGAACAATTATATATTAGTTCAATTGAGAAAAATACATCTTTATTTTGCCTTCTTTTATTCCTTCTTAGATGTTTTCCTCTTTTATCCTATTAGATCTAAATTTCTGGTATATATTAGTTTCCTTCTCTATAAATAACTTCTTTTAACATTTCTTGCAAGACAAGTCAGCTGGCACCAAATTTCCTTAGTTTTTGCTTGTGTGTAGAAGTACTTCTCCTTCACTTTTAAAGGATAGTATTACAAGATACATAACCCTTTGCTCATTTTTGTTGTTGTGATGGGTTTTTGTTTGTGTATTTGTTTTTGCTTTCAGCATTGTAAATATTTCACTCCACTTCCTTGTATCTTTTCTTGCATGGCTTCTGAGAAGTTGGGTGTAATTCTTAGCATGTTCTTCTATCGATATTCTTTGTCTCTCTGGCTTCTTTCAGAATTTTTAAATTTTTGATTCCCTATAGTTTGAAGATGATATATGCCTAAGGTGTAGAATGTTTCTGTTTTGTTTTGTTTGCGTGTATTCTAATAAGTGTTTCCCAAGCTTCTCGGCTCTGTGATTGGTGTCTGCCATCAATTTGGGGGGAGTTCTCAGTGACTGTTGTTTCAGATAGTTCTTCTTTTCCCGTTGCTCTTTCTTATTCTTCTGGTGTTCCCATTATGCCTGTGTTCTACACTCTGTAGTTGTTCTACAGACCTGGCATATAGTGTCTTGTTTGTTTTTTGTTGTTGTTGTTGGTTTTTTTTTTCATCTTCTCTTTGCTTTTTAGATTTAAAGTATTCTCTAGATACATCTTTTAGCTCAGAGATTTCTTTCTTGAGCTGCAGTCCAGTGTCCTAATGAACCCATCAAAGACATTCTTCATTGCAGTTACAGTGAATTTTACTTCTAGTCTTCCCTTCTGGCTCTTTCTAAGGATTTCTGTCTGTCAGCTTATACTGAGCATCTGTTCTTACAAGCTGTCTATCCATTAGAGCCCTTAGCATGTTCATGATAGCTCTTTTCATGGACCTGGTCTGATCATTCCAACGTCCTTGCCACATTTAATCCAGATTTTTGTTCTGCCTCTTCAAATTGTGATGTTTCCCTTTTTGTATGCCTTGTTACATTCTTTGGTTGCCACACATGATGTACCAGGGGAAAAAAAAAACCCTGCTGTTAATAGGTCCTTAGTACTGTGGTGGTGACTTGTGAGGGGAGGGGACACTTTCTAGAGTTCTGTGATGAAGTCACAGCCTGTCCCTCCAGACCATGAACCGCACAAGAATCTCCCAGTTCTTGCTCCCCTTTAGGTGGTTCAGGATGGATAGGGTGGGCCGGAGGTGGGTGTTTACCTCCCCTAGGTCAGTTAGGGTCTGATAATACCCCAGCATGTTTGTCTCTAGTAAATTAGTTTCCTCCGAGAACAGATCTCTTGAAGGAAGCAAACTGCCCCGGTGTGTTTCAGAATTGTTCTTTTTCCTTTCTCTTTACCAGAAGCCTGAGGAGATTTTTTCTCTGATATTTACTGTGGGATCTGGGTCCAGCCAGGGCAGGTAAATATCACGATATTGTTGGACTCCAACGACTGGCAGCCCACCAGGTATTTTCACTCTTGGAATTGTCCACACTGAGCCTTCAGCTGTCTGTCAGTGACAATTCAGGTTTTCTTGCCCTGGCATCGTATTTTTATGAAAACCACAGGTAATTCTACTATTGATCCAGAGCTGAAAACCAATGAAAAGGGCAGTGGAAAGCCACTGGAAAATTTTAAATAGGGACATGACTTGATCAGATTTCAGTTTTAAAACCGCTCTGCCTGTAGTGGGAAAATGGACTGGATGAGGACTGAGAAGGCAAAAGGAAATGGGAGGCTCTTGCTGGCATCAAGGTGAGTGGTCCTGGTGGTGCCTTACCAAAGGGAAATGATGGTGGGAATGAATATGTGAATTTTTAGCTTTATCGCCAGCGACACCTTCTCACTGATTTGAATGAGACTGCAGGAGAGGAGTTTTTGAGACCCAGGGACTAGAGGAGCATGGAGAAAGATGATGGTCAAAATGATGCTCAATTTGACAGTGGAGTTTGACTCATCAATGAGAAAAATAGGTTCAGTAAAGTCCAGAATTGAATCAAAGGGGTCAAGATGGCACCATGAAATCTTAAGAATCTATAGGCAGAAGGCAAAACAAGTGTTTTATGGGACTTGACCCTCTAGCTTTCTCTAAATTAACAAGAAGTGGGGCATGGCATGGCGAAAATGCTCTATTAGCAAGGCTTGTTAAGAGGTAGGGTGCCCAGTGAAATGGAGAGAAGATAATTAGGAGAGGGGAAGCTGAGAAGGAAGAGCACAGCACAGAGGATAATTATAATAGAGAAGGTGTGGAGGAATTATAGGCCAGAAGTAGCATCACAGCAGTGGAGCTGTAAACAAGGAGGCCATTGCAAGTCAAGTAAGGGAAGACTCGACAGGACCAGATGGCTGGTTGAAAGGGGAGATCCGTGGGAAAGGAGGCCAGGAGGACAGAGAAGAATGACAGGGATGGGGCTGAAAACAGGATGATAAAGTGGGGGTAGGTTTCGGCAGAAAGAGGAAGAGTGTGGTTTGCACCCACATTTACTTGGAAGTGGTGATGAGTGAGAGTAAAGGAAATGTCTGTTCAGTTGGCAGCTAGAGAGAGGCATGACATGGGGGCCAAAGGGTGTCCTCAAGGCAGCAGCCAAGGCCAGGATGCGCCAGGTTAGACCCCATGTGTTGGCTCTTTGTAGTCAGTGTCAGTCTAGTACAGGGCTCCCCAGTCTCCGAAATCAAATGCCTGATAATCTGAGGTGAGGCTGACGTAATAGAAATAAAATGTGCAGTAAAAGTAATGTGCCTGACCATCCTGAAACCATCCCTCTCCCATCCTTGGTCTGTGAAAAAATTATCTTCCATAAAATTGATCCCTTGTGCCAAAAAGGTTGGGGATGCTGGTCTGGAACACATGAACTAGAGTAGGGCAGGGATACCAAGATAAAGAAGGATGGACCTTCATTATCAGACTTCCGAACAGACAAAAACAGAAGCTGGCATTTGTAATGTATGGCTTCAATGAGAGAAATGCTTAGGCATGTATGTGCCAACAAACTCTGGGTTCTGTCTGACTAGGGATGAAGGGGTTGGTTTTTGGTGCTTCTGCTCACCTGCTGTTACTACTAGTAGCAAAGCACAAGGTTTTCTTCTTTAGTTCAGATGTTGGGAAGCTATAGCCAGCAGGCCAAATCTAAGCCACGCTCTCTTTCGGTAAATTGGTTTTATAAAACAGTCCAACCCATTCATTCACATACTCTGTGTGGCTTCTTTTGTGCTGTAGCAGCAGAGTTGGGTAGATGAAATCAAGACCATATGAGCCAGAAACCTACAAGATTTATTATCTGACCCTTAGCAGAAAATACTCACCAACCCTTCCTCTAGTTTATCAGAGTCTGCACCACCACATGGCTCAGATAGTCTCCACTAACCCTACTGACCACATCCAACAACCTAGTGTCCATCTGTTCATTCTTTACCAGCACACTGTTTCTTCTAAACAACTTATTTAAAGTGCTCTGCAGGTTATATCACCTGACGGATCACGTGGAGCAAGTAGCTGTCCCCGGCATTCACCTAACCTTTCTCTATATGAGTGGTATCAGCCCCAGTCCTTGGCCAAGAATCAACTCTTTACCCATGAAGCTCAGAGTTTGAGTAAAGTAAGGAATGTTCTCTCTTTCCTGTGTATGCATGTGGGAGAGTTCAACCAAGGAGTTGCTGGGGGGAATTATTGGAAGAATTTTGGGGAGATTAGGTCATGAATGTGAAACTCTCAGAAAACTGTGTTTGAACTGAACCCTGCCCAGTCTCAGGACTGCTGGTTATATGAACAAATAACATTCTTTGTCATTTAATTCCATTTGAACTGGGGATTCTGCTCTAGGCAACATGATGCGTCTTCAGTGACTGATGCTGATGTAGTGACTGGTCTTCTTCCCTATATGATGAGCCTGGGGGAGTTACAATCCCTAGCCAGCGGCAAAGAGTAGGGGCTGTGGCAGCTTCTCCCCCTGGAGCCCCCCTCAGAGTGCTTCTCCGGCTCTACTCTGATACCGTCTGCGTGGGCCTTCATCCATTAAAACAGCTGAGAGCTGCCACTGGCCTCTGTTCCCCTGCGTCATGGATGCTGGGGTTTGCTCTGGTCACTGTTGGGATGTCCTTCCTGTAGACTGATCTTATTGAACAGCTTAGCAACAGGCTTCACTATTCAGGTACTTGATCCTTTCATGCAATTAAAATATATCTGCTAATTATTCCATGGTTTGTAAGGATAAACAGTTACCCTTGGCAGATTTTGGGGGAAAATATGACATTATTATGGAAGAAGCGTGATAGTTGCTTAGTTGTGTCCGACTCTTTGCAACCCCGTGGTCTGTAGCCTGCCAGGCTCCTCTATCCATGGGATTCTCCAGGCAAGAATACTGGAGTGGAAGGATATGGGGCAAATCATATGATGGAGGGAAAAACTTAGTCACTGGAACTTGAAAAGCACAGGGTCTTGGCAGCCCTCTGGAGTCAGTAAGCAGAAATGGGTGGACATGTTCTTTAGTGTCAGTTGTTGAGGTGAAGCCATTCCAGCCCTCTTGTGTCCTATGCCTTCACTCAAATCAGAGTTCCCAAGGGAAAAGAGAGTGGCCCAACATGGGTTCCATGTTGACCCTTTGGTTACAATAAAACAGGGGTGTTTGATGCACAGGCTCTTCAGAAGCATATGCAGTAAGCGAATGGGTAGTTATCCAAATGGGAATCATGGTGGGACTCCCCAGGAAAGACAGGATAATGCACAGGGAAACAGAGACCTGGTGTAAAGCTTTGAGTGCATAGGGGCCACCTTCAGTGACACCTTTCTCACTGGAATCAGTGACTTTCTTAAGAATGCCTTAGTATCCCCTGGAGGGCTTGTTACAGCACAGGTTGCTGAACTCCTCACCTTGTTTCTGAAGTGGTTGCCCTGGGGTGAGGACCTGAGATTCTGCATTTCTAGCAAATTCCTTAGGTTTTGCTGATGCTGCTGATATGATACCCAGACTTGGAGACCCACTGTGTTACATAAATGATATTCTTTTTGTAGATTGTCATTTAACTTTTTTTTTTTTCCCCTAGCAGCCATGCATGAACACTTCTGCTATGAAAAAAATAGAACTCGTTACATTCCTTGTTAGAACTCAATAGGTGTTAACTCTGTCTGTAATTTGTGAATGATAGTGTGTGAGAAAGTAGGGTGTCTTTTTAATTGCCTTTGAATAGATTTTACCTTATGGACTTGAGGGAGTGTCTATGCATTCACTTAAGTACAGTGTCCTTGTTAAAACTTGGGAAGAAAACCAAGTTCTGTGATGTGTTAGAATCTATCCACTTTGAGAGCTTCAAATTCAAAGTAACCGTGGAGTTACCTTTTTCCTACAAATGCTTTGGCAGTGTTTTATTGTCTAAGGAGAAAAGGTGTTACTCAGTCTTTCCTCTGACAAGTTGCCCTTTAGCAACAAGATTCTATACTACTTCTCATAGAAACAGGGAAAACAAGGGAGAGGGTTGACAATGCTGCAAATGTTGGTAAATTTCTGATTGACTGAAGAGGTTCACAGCCCAGGAAGGAATGCTGAATGTACTCTGCAGACACCATCCTTGAACATAATGTCCAGAGAGGGCACGTAGCTTGACCAAAAATCATAGAAAGTCAATGTCAGAAGTAGGACTAGAGTATATGAAATCATATGTTTCTATTGATGTTTGAATGTTTCAGTGTTGAAAGAGAGAAGGTAGGGTGAAGGGGCCCACAGGCATATTCAGTTGGCAGAACATTCCATTCATGTTTATCACATACCATCTACCTGCTCATACACATTTACATACATGTGCATGTATGTGCCCACCATGAATATATTCCATGTGCTCAAGCGCAAGTGCATTCCAACATTTTCAGTTGCTCTCAGTCTGACCACAGCGAGCCCTTTGTCCCCCTGACTCTTCCATCATTCAAGTCTCAACTCCTATGCTACTCCTCCAGAAAGACCTATATTGACTGTTGCGGTAGGTTTACAGCAAGCATGTCCCTTATCTTATTCCTCTTAGTACCTCTGCTTTTTGCAATGAAGCTTTGCAGCTTCTTTTATTTAGAAGTGAAGTATATGTCTTGCTCCCTTGAATCCAGGCTGGCATGTAAACTTTGACCAATAGTATGCCACCAAGGGTCCAGAATATTAGATACAGGCTTCAAGAGGCTTGCATGTTTCTCTTATTCTTTTGGCACCCTGTTTCCACCATATAAATAGGCCCAGATTTTATCCTCCTGGATTATGAGAACCACAGTGCCCAGTCATCTCATTATCCCAGCTTATTGGCAACATGTGAGTTGAAGCCAGCCACAAACTGATCACTCACCTGCCTGCAAATTCATTAGTGAGCCTAAGATTAGTCCTCCCAGGTCTAGATCAACAGAACTGCTCAGCTTACCCCTCAACTCATGTGAAATGAAATTGCTACTTTAAGCCACTGTGTTAAAAGAAATGCTTTCTATTTTAAGTCAGCATTTTTGAGGTGCTCTGTTACACAGCAGTAGCTAACTGATACAACCATCTTTTCCAAAGGCCTCACCTCACTATGTCACCTTTTTGTGCATATTCTATTTCCTTTTCATTATGTGAGGTTGACTTGTCTTTTACCTGACTTTCCCCATAAGAATGTAAATGCATTGAAATTAGAGTTTATTTCTGCGATGTGTGCTGATGGATCTCCAGTGCTTAGAGCAATGTCTGGCTGATAGGAGATACTCAGTAAATATTGAATCAGTGAATATGCCTCATAGAGGCATTGCTTACAATTTAATATCTTCCTAATCCTATTTTTCTAAGGCTTATTATTAGAGTTAAAATTTACTCTCAGGGAATCCATAACAGGAGCTAGTAAGACATGGCTTTTCTTGTGTATGATGGGTTGCTGGAAAATGCCAGCTTTCGAGCTGAAATGAGATGCCCTGGATGCGCAAAGCCTGTCAGGATAAGTGCAGTATGCCCATGTAACTAGTATTCCAAGTGGTTCATGTCACACTTTTTTACAGTCTCAGGCTCTTTCTGCTGTATTGGCTGCTGCTAAAACTTGGGAGGTTGGGGAGATACTGGAAAGATATTAAATATTTTAGACAGGGCTTCATATTTTCCAGGGAATGCATTGTCTGTGACATTGTCCATAAGTAATGCTATGTGCTTCTTGTGCATTAAGAAGGAAATCCCATGGTATAACTGGTACAGACAAGAGCATTAAATGTTATAGACTGATGTTGCTGTTTGCTGCCAGTTGAATGTTGCTGACAATGTATCTCTTCTTTGGGGTACCGAAGTCTGATTTTCTCTTCCCAGTCTGTCTTCATCCAGAAGCAGTATCGTGTAGTCATTGAGAATCTTCATTCTGAAGTAGTTTTCCAAAGTTGGCATATAAGCTCCACTTTTAACCATTTTTGTGACCACAGGCAAATCATGTAGCGTTCCTGTTTCAGAGGTAATGATAGCACCTTCCTGCAGGTAAATCTTTTAGACAAGAGCCCAAGAATATAGTAAAAGCTCTGTAAGTATTAACTGATGATATTATTATTGTTGTTGGTGTCCATCATCAAATAAATTTGGATAAAATAGGAAAATGAATATTAGAACCTGAAGTCAGTTATCACATTCCTATAGTAGGTGCGTGAGTGCTAAGTCGCTTCAGTCGTGTCCGACTCTTTGCGACCCCATGGACTGTACTGTGTCGGGCTCCTCAGTCCATGGGGTTCTCCAGACAAGAATACTGGAGTGGGTTCCCATTTCCTTCTCCAGGAGATCTTCCCCATCCTGGGACTGAACCTGTGTTTCTTTTATCTCCTGCATTGGCAAGCGGATTCACTAGCACCACCTGGGAATCCCTCCTTTAGTAGGGTCGTTGATAATTATTAGTTTTAACAGTAACAGTACTTACATTTGATTGCAGCTTACATTGTTGCAGACTGGGCACTAAATTCCTTATCTTCCCACCTGCTGAATTATTTTTTTGACCCCACACATTAAGCAGTGTGTTGTCCTTTGGCAGATGAGACAGTCTAGGCTCAGACAGGTTAAGAATCTTGCCCAAGGTTGCGCAGACAGTAAATCAGGATTCAAACCTAGGCAGGCTGACCTATACACCACCCAGTTTTACCGCTGGATATCCGTAAGAGAAACAAAATGAAATGAACTCGAAGTCACCTGAAACAAGAGACTGCTCTTACGGAAAACACCATTTCTATAGGACACTGGAAAATTACCTCTATATAAGGCTCAGGAGTCTGTGAGACATTCCCACATGCGTGCTGATGTTCACTGCAGTCCAGAGCATTCTTAAGAGGGAAATGGCCTTCTCTATCCCAGCATCCAGGAAACCAGCATTGAAAAAACTCAGTCACTTATTTTAGTCCACAGCTATTAAGTGGCAACACTGTGACATAATCCAGAAGCCCCAAGTTCAAGTTCTATACTGTTTTGATGGTGCTGTACTGATCTAATAGCATTCAGTTCAGGTCAGTCATTCAGTCGTATCCAACTCTTGGTGACCCCATGAACTGCAGCACTCTAGGCCTCCCTGTCCATCACTAACTCCAAGTTCACTCAAACTCATGTCCACTGAGTCGGTGATGCCATCCAGCCATCTCATCCACTGTCGTCCCTTTGTCCTTCTGCCCCCAATCCCTCCCAGCATCAGGGTCTTTTCCAATGAGTCAACTCTTCGGATGAGGTGGCCAAAGTACTGGAGTTTCAGCTTTAGCATCAGTTCTTCCAGTGAACACCCAGGACTGATCTCCTTTAGGCAGACAGTGAAGAGGAACTAAAAAGCATCTTGATGAAAGTGAAAGAGGAGAGCAAAAAAGTTGGCTTAAAGCTCAACATTCAGAAAACTAAGATCATGGCATCTGGTCCCATCACTTCATGGGAAATAGATGGGGAAACAGTGGAAACGGTGTCAGAATTTACTTTGGGGGGCTCCAAAGTCACAGCAGATGGTGATTGCAGCCATGAAATTAAAAGATGCTTACTAGCTTATTGATTTGAAATCCCTAATTTTCAGTCTGGGAGATTTTAGTTATATGCTGAAATTTTGTAGTTTAGGACAATAGGTATTGTTTAAATGTGCATGAACTTAAAATATTACTATAAAGAGGAGGTTAATCAGTTGTTTCAATCTGTTAATTAAAATCTTTAGGTCCTACATCTATTTCCTGGTCACAGTCTAATTTCATATGCTATAGAACTATGTATTATGAAACATTGTTTAATGTAGGTTTTAGGTGCAAAAGAATCAATATAATTTTGCAAATGGTAGTATTAAATATATTTTTTATTTAAGACTTTTCAGCATCTTGGGTTTATTAATGTATGTTATGAAGTTTTCAAATTACAGCACATAGCTTGACAAATTTATTTGGCCACAGAATCCCCTAGAACAGGGGTTGATGAACTATAGCCCAGGGGCCAAAACCAGCCTGTGGCTTATTTTTCTTTAGCTTGTGAGCTAATAATCTTTGTTTAATGTTTTTAATGAGTTATAAAAAGAAGAATGATATGCAACAGGCTGTAGATGGCTTACAAAGCCAAAAATATTTACTACCTGGCCTTTTCTTTAAAAAGTTTGTCAGACCGAATGCTGCCTTCAGATAGCATCATCATCATTATCATCTTGGCCACCATCATGGTAGCCTATCTCCAAGCTGGCCATCAACAATCCCTTCCCCTCTTCGATCTGCAGACAAACCTCCCACCAAAGGTGATGGCCGGTGATGTCTGTCGCCCGCTTCTTGAGTCTGGGCTGCCCTGGGAGTTCTTTGACGAATAAACTATGGCATCAATGACATGAAGGCAGTTTTGGACCTAACCTTTATGAACATGCAGTCTCCAAAACCAGTCTCCTGTCATCTTGAGGCACTGCATGAAAAATCAATAGGCCCTTGGCCAGTTTGAAAGGGCTAGTGGCCTAGGCCAGCCCAGCCTTGCAGCCATTCCCATTAGGGTACAGATGTTAGTGAAAACAGACTGGAGCCTATAGGCGAGCCCAGATGCTTGTGGAATATCAATGACCCTCGTCGGTGCCGCACGCAGCAGTGTAATTGGCCAACTGAGCCCTCTCTGAGTAGACCCACATAAGATACAATAAAATAGCTGACATTTTAAGCTTCTGAGCTTCGGGAGAATTTTTATGACACAGCAGTAGATGATTGGAAGAAGCTTCATGCTCACCCTCAACTTTCCCACCATTGTCACTTTTCCCACAATATTGAGGACTGCTGTCTCCTGACACTGCTGTTGAGAAAGTCTGCTTTTGAGAAACTAGCTCTCTTTCCACGGTTATTTTCTTTAATTTATACAGATCATTCCACAAGCAATGTAAATGAATTAGGTTTGATGTAGTCATTACTTCATCAAACCGCCATCATCCGCAGAGGACTATGGTGGGTGCGATACACCTGCTGAGATGAGATAGCAGTCCAAACCTCTGAGCTGCTTCATCTCTTATCTCCAAGTAGATCTTGCTGCTTGTACCAGTATCTAGGGGTGGAAGATTTCAAAAAACTAAATCTATGTTATCTAGTTGTAGCAAAATCTCTGTAGGGAGTTATAAGATCACATCAGAAGGGGAAAAAAAATTTAAATAAAGTTCTGTACATGCACACCAAAGCCCAGCACGCCACAGATGCTTGGTGATTGTATCTTGCAGATGTTCATTTCAGATTCAGGAGGGCATCACTCCTTCACTCTGCATGTTGATATTTTCTCCTTGTTGATGATTCTGCTGCCTAAGTCTTGCATAAGCAATGAGGCACCCCAGTGGCTTGCTTTAACTTGTCTCTCTCCTGCATACAAGTCTTGAGCATGCCCACCATCTACAGAACTCTTGTTTCTTTAGTTGTGTACACATGCCCTTCCAAAATCCAGCCACGGCTTATCTCCCAATCTGCTGCATGGAATTGAATGCCACTGAATTTTCCTTGTTCATGGAACCCGACAAGTTCTCTCACATCTCCTGACTTTGCACATGGTATTTCCTCTTTCCTGAATGCCCAGCCTTGCCTTTCCATCTCATGCATGTCTTCTTGTTATGGCGTTTCTAACTTCTGATTCAATTCCTCTGGTTGGTTTTTCAGATGTGCTCAGAGGGAGTCTGCCCTGACATATATATCACTGTTCCAGTCCTTAGAGATAATGTGTATCTTCTAGAGGTCATTTTGCTTCTCTAGGTCCCAGTTTTTAACATCTGGGAGATGGAAATATGTTGCTCAACTGTAGGTTAGCTGTGAGGACTAAACCAGATACAGTCGATTGGGCACCCGGCGTGTGCTGAGGAAATGGTCTTCTGTACATCTTGGCTGTCTTGACTTTCTGTTTATGCGGGACTGTCTGCCCCTTCACCTCCTCCTCCTCATCACCCTCGGAGCTGCTCTCAGCAGGCGCTGTGCCTGTTCTCCCATCTAGAGTGCCTGTCAGAGACCCAGGGCTTGGGAGGTGAATGTTGAATGCCAGTATTGTTTAGTTGTCTTACTCACTCTGACTAGTTACTGGCTTTTGATTAGAACAGCTAGTCACTCGTGGGAGAGAAGCATTCAAATAGAAAGATGACACAGCTGAAGAAGTCCCCCTGGGGTTCTGGCACATTATAGTGTGCAGAAAACATCATGCTAGATGTGGTTATTTGTCACTCTCCATGGATGGTGACCGTGCATAAGACCTTTTCTACTGTGAGTTCTGTCTCTTGGTGGACAGAGGAAGACTCATCTAGGCCCAGACCCAGTTGCTCCTTCTCATGATTCCGTGCCTTTCTTGCAAGGAAGGAACAGTGAAGATTGCTCACAGGTATCGAATTTAAGAAACTTCACTTGCTCTATCATTACCTGCTATCTCTTTTCCACCTACCTGGTGTATGTTACAATAACACATTGAAGTACAACTCCATTGAGATGCTCTTGCCTTCCCTATTCATTGAGTGTGGAGTGCTGTTTTTGCCTTAATATTATTTATGGTGAATTTGGCTGAAGTTTTCTTTACAATTTATTCTTCATTGTCATGTGAAGTGACTTGTCATGGACAGTGATGACAGTCACTTAATACATGTTGCATTTGTGGGCAGAAGGCTGGACCTTTTGGTTCTGCACCACCCTAGAGAAGTGTGGTTGGTCTAGAGTGTGTCTAGGAGCATCACGTGGCTGTGGAAAAGCAAAAGGATGCTAATCCATTCTGCAGTCCCCTTTAATGGACCAAGAATGAGAGGGGTCTTATCCGGCCACAACCAGATTGCTTGGACTGCAGGCAGTGGAGATATTTAGAGAAGTTCTAGAAGATACTATTTGGAGAAGGCAATGGCAACCCACTCCAGTACTCTTGCCTGGAAAATCCCATGGATGGAGGAGCCTGGTAGGCTGCAATCCATGGGGTCGCTAGGATTCCGACACGACTAAGCAACTTCACTTTCACTTTTTGCTTTCATGCACTGGAGAAGGAAATGGCGACCCACTCCAGTATTCTTGCCTGGAGAATCCCAGGGACAGAGGAGCCTGGTGGGCTGCCATCTATGGGGTCACACAGAGTCCGACATGACTGAAGCGACTTAGCACCAGCAGCAGAAGATACTATTGCTCAGCACTTGGAAACCTCAGCCAAAATATCATGTAGCAGGGAGGCCCGTTAAAGCAAGATGTCTCTTCGAGGGCATCACAGGCCTATAGGAAGCTGAGTTTGACTGCAACCCCACCAGGTGAGGTGACAGAGTCAGTCCTAGAGATCTTGTTGCCAAGCAACCTAGAGAAAGTATCTGAGATCGTTCATTGGACAGTCCTGCTTATCTCCACGTGTATTTTTGCTGTTGTTTTTTCACTCCATCATTTGTATCCATAAATCCAAAGGAAGACTGTCAGTGAAATCTTTTTGATCCTCTAAGCATGTATCACAAAAATCAGCCCAAATGGCCTGTAAACAAATGAATGAGATAAGAACCTTAACATTTTATAACAAAGGGTACCATGAAAGAGTAGGTTATAATAGGGATGGATTTGGGGGCAATGTCTTGATCTTTGAGGCTCTGTCCCCCACTTTTTTCTTTCTTTCTTCTGTCTTTGACGTCCATAACTATTGTATTGCCTTCAGTTTCTATTATACTGGCTTAGTAGTTTATCAGTGTGGATTATTGAACGTCTCTGTCCTAAAGCAGGAAGTTATTTCTAGGAGTAGAATGCACATACTCTCTAACCCAGCTGGTGGTTGGCTTATACTGGTAGTCCCTGTATACCCCACCTACACCCAACTGTAAAGCGAGCAATTTTGTGTATCATCCCCAGTGGAGTAGCTTTGCAGACAGTTTAATTTTGAAATCTGGCTCTCAGTTTAATTTTGCGATCCGGCTCTCAGTATAATGTCTTGAATTTTTCTAGGGCCCTGTACTTGGGGGATCAAGGTAATACCTCAGCACGAAAAAGGCTCAGAGCTTACGAATTGTGTACAGCCTTTCCTGTCCCTCTTAATCTTTTTGTTTCTTTTTGTACATACAATGGTAGAGGGGAGGTACGACAAGAATCTTGTGGAGAGACCACATACCTGCTGTTGGAGAAAGTTGAAGATCTTTAACTTGCATGTTGATATTTGCACCTAACTATAAGACACAGAGAATTAAAGAAAGTCACTTTTAGGAGGAACCTTGAGGATCCTCTAGCCCAGTGATCCATCTCATATCTTTATCTCTCTCTGATCTGCTGTAACATAGCAGGCAACCGGTAAATATTTGCTCAGTCTGTTGACTTTACTGTGTCCTTCTGACAGGCTTGCATGCAGCCACTAATTGAGGTATGCCTGCCTTCCAGGGTAGTCTTCTCCGTCCTCACAAGTCCCAATTAGCAAGCTTTCCTCCTTCTCTCCTCTGGCCTCAATCTGTCCATCTTAGTTCTACTTCTTAAGATACTGAAAGAGAAACTAAAAGCTGACTTACCCCTCAGCTACATGCCTTTTAATCTTAGCTTTTCAAGAATTACTTTATTAGTTTTTCTGTTAGTTTTTGAAGTAATCTGCTCATGAGTTCTGTTATCTGCTTGTGGATCATTTTAATCGTTATCTGTCAAAACAGGCTTCCCCAGGTGTAATTTCCCTTAAAGTATAGTTCCAGATAGAGACTGGAGTATAATAACTGATACCGTGGTCTGTAAATCATCCTGAAATGTGGAAGTCTGTGAAAATCTGGATGGTGCTGTACCTCTTTTGCCTGTCCGGGCATCAGTTGTACAACTGCCTTTTCCAACAAGCTTCAAATTAGGCTGAACCAGTTGATAATTTCTAAATTAATTTTTATTGAAATATAGTTGCTTTACAATGTTGTCTTAATTTCTGCTGTACAGCAAAGTGAATCAGGTATCAGTTCAGTTCAGTCTCTCAATTGTGTCCAACTCTTTGCGACCCCATGAATTGCAGCACGCCAGGCCTCCCTGTCCATCACCAACTCCCGGAGTTCACTCAGACTCACGTCCATCGAGTCAGTGATGCCATCCAGCCATCTCATCCTGGGTCATCCCCTTCTTTTCCTGCCCCCAATCCCTCCCAGCATCAGAGTCTTTTCCAATGAGTCAACTCTTCGCATGAGGTGGCCAAAGTACTGGAGTTTCAGCTTTAGCATCATTCCTTCCAAAGAAATCCCAGGGCTAATCTCCTTCAGAATGGACTGGTTGGATCTCCTTGCAGTCCAAGGTACTCTCAAGAGTCTTCTCCAACACCACAGTTCCAAAGCAGAATCAGCTGCATGCGTACATGTATCCCCTGTTTTTTGGACTTGCTTTCCATTTAGGTTATCACAGAACACTGGATACAGTTCTCTGAGTCATAAGCAGGTTTCATTAGTTACCAGTTTTATGCTGGGATCAGGAGAGTATATGTGCCAATCCCGAGCTGCTAGTTACCCTCACCCATCCCTCCTCCCTCCCTTTGATGTTCATATGTTTGTTCTCTACATTTGCGTCTCCATTTCTGTTTTGCAGATAAGATCACCTATACCATGTTTCTAGATTCCACATATATGCATTAATATATGATATTTGTTTTCATCTTTCTGACTTACTTCACTCTGTGTGACAGTCTGTAGTTGGTAACATTGGTCCTGTGGTGGTACATCAGTTATTAGAAGCAACCAAATCATGTTCAGAACTGAGTGTCATTAGCAAGGTCGATAGTACCTTTTTTATTTTTTATTTTTGGCTGTGAAGATGAGGCGTTACTCAAGTAATTGATAGGTTTTTATTTGGTGGTTCTCAAAATGGTCTCTATTCAAAAGCACAGTCCTTGTCTTAACTTCTGACTCTTCAAGAGATGATTTAAGGCTGCGAGTGGCAGTCTTAACCACATGCCCCTTAACTTAAGAGTTTTATTACTTTTAATGAAAAAGATATGCATGAATGAAAGTGGAATCAAAGCTTGGAGGCTGCAATGACTCTTACTGGGCTTGCTAAGTTTTTGCCATCTCTAAATTCTTTTTCTGGAGATTCTAAGAGTTAGTCACTTCCCCAGACTCATCCAAATTGTTGTCTAAAATCATTTCCCTGTGGTTGTAGGACTGAGATTTCCATTTCCTTGCCCACTGTCAGCAGTGAACTTGTCTCTGTTCCTAGAGACTGCACATGTGGCTTCTCATGCTTGCCCCTGGCCCCCTGCCAGCAATGGCAGCTTGAATCCCCCTCAAGCTTCAAATATGTCCAACTTCCTTATCTCTCACATTTTTAAAAGTTGAGCCAGAGAAAAATTCTCCATTTGTAGGGGATCTCATGATGAGATTGGCTCCACCCAGATAATCTAAGATATTATCTCTACTTTAAGGTCTGTGCTCTTTATCAACTTGCCAGTTCTCTTTTCCAAGAAAAGCAGCATGTCTCTCGGTTCTAAGAATGAGGACCTGGGTGTCTGGGGAGGGGACATTTTTCTGCCTTCTCAGCAGTCCTGTCTTCCTCTCTGCCCACTGGTGTGTTCCCCCTTTAACTTCCAATTCCAGCTGAAATGTCTCTTCCACTCTGTACACTGAAATGATGTTCCCACCTCCAGGAAAAATCAGTTACACTCTTTTTCTGTTTCCTCAAGCCTTTGACTATACTTTGAGTTTTATCCCTTTTGCTGTATTTGCTTTATTCATCCATGGATCCCCATTGCTGAGTTCAAAACTGGTGTATGCAGCAGGTTCTCAGTTCATTGGAGCTGTCACCCATATTCTAGCAATCCCATCTCAGTGACCTGTTAACTTCTTTTTCACCTTTCCCTATGTTTTTCTTTCGGTTCCTTCCCATGACTACAAACCTCCCTGGAGTATGAAATGTGTGTCTATACTCCCATAAGGAGTAAACCAGAGTGTTGAGTTTTGTGCTGGCATTCATTCAGCCAGCGCTGGGAATGGTTAACCATCCCCAAGTCTCTGCGATGCAAGAAAAAGAAAACTGGGATCTGTAAACCTGTGTTGGGCAAGCTGCACCCTCTTCTCATTTCAGGTCTTTTAACTCATCCTTCCAAGGACCTCTCATGATAGTTATGACCTTCCCCCTATTTCACTGAGGAAGAGGAACTCTGGAGAGATCAGGAGCTTGCTTGAGGTACCAAGATGCTCAGTTGTTGAGGAAATGGATGCCATGAATGCATGCCCTGGGGTTCTGAGTCGATGGCCGCCGCTTCTTACCTTGACTCCTATTATTCTCACATTATTATTTGCTCTGCCTCCACAAAGACCCCTCGAGGGGCCTCCTGTTGTCCTTGCCACTGTGTCAGGCAAGCGTGAAGTTCAAAGATGGCCTTCCCTGTTCCTCCTCACACTGTGCCTCGTGATTCCTGCGTTCAACGACCTGGGTTCAGCCGGGTCATCACCGTGGAGTTTCCATCGCAGTGGAGACCTGTAGTTTTGGCTGTTTTTTCAGGCTCCACATCTCAGTGCATCGAATCTGGCTTTGTGAGGTACGCGAGGAAGCAGATAACAGAGCAGACCCTGGCAGGAGAGAGAGGCCCACAAACAGCACAAGCACGGGTCTGGTAGGTCTCCTCAGAGAAGCCCTTTCTATGACCCTGAGCATTTTAAATACAGAAAAGAAGTGTCCAACGGAGAGGGAAGAAAGGAAAAGAACAAAAGGAGACCAGGGAGCACATTTTGCCTTAAGAGATGAGATAGCAAGCTCCTGTCGGCATTTTGAGAAAGAACTGTGGCTTGGGTTTGTCAGAAAAGATTCATTCACATTTCAGTTCTCAACCTCCTCTGTCATAGGCAACTTTGAGCAGGCTGTTACTTTTATTTTTAATTTTAATAACCAGTAAGAAGTCATCAGGTTTTTAAGGCTATGTTTCTTTCAATTTAGTTCAACTGCCATTGACCATAGATGCAAGCTGAGTCATCGTCTGTCTACACAGCTGCTTACAGGTTCATGGAATCATACGCTGTGAAGCTGCCCCCCTGGAGCCCAGTTTGGGAATGTGCTCGCATAATAGTGGCTGCCCTGTTTTTGCTCGCACAGCCTATTGCTACTTCCCATAGAAATGATATACGTTTTTCTTTTTTTTTAATTTTTATTGAGGCATTGTTGCTTTAAATGTTAGTTTCTGCTGTACAGCAAAGTGAATCAGCTATCAGTTCAGTTCAGTTCAGTCGCTCAGTCGTGTCTGACTCTTCGCAACCCCATGGACTGCAGCACGCCAGGCCTCCCTGTCCATCACCAACTCCTGGAGTTTACTCAAAGCCGTGTCCATTGAGTTGGTGATGACATCCAACCATCTCATTTTCTCTTTTCCTCCTGCTTTCAATCTTTCCCCACAACAGGGTCTTTTCAAATGAGTCACTTCTTCACATCAGGTGGCCAAAGTATTGGGATTTCAGCTTCAACATCAGTCTTTCCAATGAACATTCAAGACTGATCTCCTTTAGGATGGACTTGTTGGATCTCCTTGCAGTCCAAGGGACTCTCAAGAGTCTTCTCCAGCACCACAGTTCAAAAGCATCCATTCTTTGGTGCTCAGCTTTCTTACAGTCCAACTCTCACATCCATACATGACCACTGGAAAACCATAGCCTTGACTAGACGGACCTTTGTTGGCAAAGTAATGTCTCTGCTTTTGAATATGCTGTCTAGGTTGGTCATAACTTTCCTTCCAAGGAGTAAGCGTCTTTTAATGTTCTCATTAGTTATCTATTTTATACATAGCTGTGTATTTACGTCAGTCTCAGTCTCCCAATTCACACCTGCCACCACTCCTTCCCTCCTTGGTGACCTTATGTTTGTTCTCTGGTATTTGTCTCTATTTCTGCTTTGCAAATAAGTCCAACTATGCCATTTTTCTAGATTCCACATAGGAATGTAATATTTAAATGTCTTAGAAATTGCATTCACTGGTATTTATGACATAAAAGGGAGAGATTAAACTGTTCAATAGTTTAAAAATCTGTGTGTCTAGCTTTGCAAACAGCACAGTTAAAGGGGTGAGGTATTCATCAGTAGAAGGCCTATTCCCAGGTAGATAGCAAATCTCACTGGCTAACCTGGGATCAAGGAGGACAGAGACCAAGAACCTGTGAATTCCATGCTCACTGATGCAGTTTCCAATTTTCGTTCTGCATTTGTTGACTTTTAGGTGCAATCCTTTGGAAAAATGGGAATGAACAGAGTGGGGAGAAGAATCAGACTGAGTCTTAGGAGTGGTTTGTCCTTCACTAGTTGTGTACAGCCTGGGTTCAGGGACATACCGCTTACTAGTGGCAGAGCTGGCATTAGGTTTTATCTGAGTCTCCCATTGCTTATATGGAAAATAGATATCATGTGGGAGTTGGACCAGACAGTGTGTGTGTTCTAAGTTGCTTCAGTCATGCCCAAGTATTTGTGACCCCATGGAATATAGCCTGCCGGGCTCCTCTGTCCATGGGATTCTCCAGGCAAGAATACTGAAGTGGATTACCATGCCCTCTTTAATCTTCCTGATCCAGGCATCAAACCTGCCTCTCGTCTCCTACATCGGCAGGCATATTCTTTACCACTAGCACCACTTCTTCAGTATTTGTTGTGACAAGCTGATCTCCCTGACTTTTGTCTCTTATCCTTTTAATCTCTTCTGGTTTTAAAATAATCTCTGGGATGATATTCATGAAGCTCTGTCAGCTAGCTTTTTAAGAGTTTTAGATACTATCCAACTTTGATTGTTGCCCGAGAGTTATGGGTACTCCTGGCTCAGGGACCAGTGCTATATTTGTATGTGAAGCAAAGATGCCTGCAGACTAGGAGAGCGTGGCTGGCTTTGCAAACTCTCCTTGGCCCCGAGAGCCTGTCACGTACTGTCTGGGGTGCTGCCATAGGTGGGGACCAAGCACGCCTGGATGAAAAGAAATACGCTGGATTTCTTAAGGAATAGGAGGCCTTTGTGGAGTTGGATAGCTTCCAGGAACTAGATCATGCTGAAAGGATGAAACAGAGTTTTTAGAAAGAAATGATGTCATTAACATGAACAGGATGGTAGCAGTGGGGACCAGCACGAGGGGACATGGCCAGCCAGAGCTGGGAAGACAAACTTGTGATCTTAGCATTTCTGACTGCCTGTTAGAGGCTCCCACCGGACTTCACCCCATATCTTGAATTATAAGTTCATTTCTCCTCTTGCCTCACCTCAAAGATTTTACCTCTAACCATCCAGCGTCTCAGTACATGCCTAGACTCCTGAGCAAATGTTAATGTCTCTCCTCACAGCTCTTCTGGATTCTCACATGCTTTCTGGAGGCAGGCAGACCTCATGTTGAACTCCCGCTCTGCTACTGGGCACGGTTTTTACCTCTTTTTCAATTTCTTCATTCATAAAGAGGAAGAAAAGTCAATTGTGAGGATGATCCTAGAAGAGGATGCCATTTATTAAAAGCTTGCCTGTGGCAATAATTTAGAGTGAGCAGGGCACAAAGATTTCCATTTAATTTATTAAAAAAAAAAACAAAAACAAAAAAGCAAAAACTGTGTGGTAGTAGACAGCATTATCTGCCTCTTATAGATGAAGAAATTTGAGGCTTACTACACTCCAAGTTAAATAAGCTTAAGCTGGAATCAAGATTGCCGGGAGAAATATCAATAACCTCAGAGATGCAGATGACACCACCATTATGGCAGAAAGTGAAGAGGAACTAAAAAGCCTCTTGATGAAAGTGAAAGAGGAGAGTGAAAAAGTTGGCTTAAAGCTCAACATTCAGAAAACAAAGATCATGGCATCTGGTCCCATCACTTCATGGGAAATATGGGGAAACAGTGGAAACAGTGTCAGACTTTATTTTGGGGGGCTCCAAAATCATTGCAGATGGTGACTGCAGCCATGAAATTAAAAGACGCTTACTCCTTGGAAGAAAAGTTATGATCAACCTAGATAGCATATTCAAAAGCAGAGACATTACTTTGCCAACTAAGGTCCGTCTAGTCAAGGCTATGGTTTTTCCAGTGGTCATGTATGGATGTGAGAGTTGGACTGTGAAGAAGGCTGAGCGCCGAAGAATGGATGCTTTTGAACTGTGGTGTTGGAGAAGACTCTTGAGAGTCCATTGGACTTCAAGGAGATCCAACCAGTCCATTCTGAAGCAGATTAGCCCTGGGATTTCTTTGGAAGGAATCCATTCTGAAGGAGATCAGCCCTGGGATTTCTTTGGAAGGAATGATGCTAAAGCTGAAACTCTAGTATTTTGGCCACCTCATGCGAAGAGTTGACTCATTGGAAAAGATTTTGATGCTGGGAGGGATTGGGGGCAGGAGGAGAAGGGGACGACAGAGGATGAGATGGCTAGATGGCATCACTGACTCGATGGACGTGAGTCTGAGTGAACTCCGGGAGCTGATGATGGACAGGGAGGCCTGGCGTGTTGCGATTCATGGGGTCGCAAAGAGTCGCACACGACTGAGTGACTGAACTGAACTGGACACTCCAAGTAATTTACACAGGCAGTCGCAGAGCTGGGATGGAGACTGCAGTCCCATGGGGCTTTAGAACCTGGTGTTCGGATGTTGCATTAGCTTCCTCTGGCTGCCACAACAAAGAACCCCCAAATGGGTGGCTTTCAGCAACAGAAATTTGTCCTCTCTCTATTCTGGGGGCTGGAAGTCCAAAACCAAGATGTCAGCAGGACCAGGCTTCTTCTGCACCGTAAAGGGAGAGTTTTCCCTGCTTCTTCCAGCCGCTGGTGCTTGTTGGCTGGCATCCCTTGGTGTTTCTCGGCTTGGAGATGGACGGCTCCAGACTGCGATTTCCTCATCACACGCCTATCTTTTCCTTTTGTGTCTGTCTTATTGTAAGGGCAACAGCAGTCCTGTTGGATGAAGGGACTGCCCATCCTACCCTAGAACAACCTTGTTTTAACTAATCACATCTGCAGTGACCCTGTTTCCAAATAAGATCCCCCCTGAAGTGGTGAGAGTGAAGATTTCAACACAGCTTTTGGGGGGGATATGATTCAACCTGTACCAGTTATTATAGTGTCAAAATAAACCCCATGTCATGGGAAAGAAATTAAAGAATGCACGTGAAGTATCTGACATGTAGATGCCAGGAAATGCTATTGTCCCTAATAAGATTATTTTAGGAGATAATATTTAATCCCATGTATATATATACACAATATATATACATCATATATATGTACACACACCCATTATATATACATTATACATATACACATCATTGTGTATTATATATATTATATATATGTAATATTGAATATATAAATACGTTGCTATTAGTTGCTAAGTCGTGTCCGACTCTTTGCGATTCCAAGGTCTGTAGTCCATCAGGCTCCTCTATCCATGGGATTTCTCAGGCAAGAATACTGAGTGAGTTGCCATTTCCCTCTCCAGGGGGATCTTCCTGACCCAGGAATTGAACCCAAGTCTCCTGCGTTGGCAGGCGGATTCTTTACCATTGAGGTACCACATATGGGCTTATATATTATAGAATTTTATATATCTATTGTTTTTCAAAGGGTGGGAATCAGAGGTTAGATGAGTGGACATTGAGGAAACATTTTGAGGGCGTGGAGCTTTTTGGATCACTTTAAAATACAATTACACCAGGAAGGCAATAGCCTATTTGATCTTCACTTTTAAAAAATAAACTTCAGACACTATAACGATTGAACCACAAGTCCAATTCTCACGTTTACTTCAGCAGTATTCTTGGAAAAATTTAAAAAAAGAGTAAAAGCAAAGATGTGAACACTAGTCTTCCACCAGAAGATGAATTGAAATGGAGGCATTCTATAAAGGGCAGATATATAAAAGTTAGAGATGTGTGTGATTCAGGTTGAGTTCTGCCATGGTCAAGGAAGCATGGACCAAGGACCAAAGGACTATTCCAAAATAACTGAAAAATTTCGCCTGCGACTCTGACTCACTAAGAAAGAGGGAACTGGTCCATTGCCCTATTTCTTGGAATTTCCTTTCATCCCCCTTATGGGCCAGAATTGTCTGTTGCTTTCTCTCTCAGCTCCCATCTTTTCCCTTCCTGCAGCTCTGGCCTGATGTCTCCTGTCCCCACCTCTCTGCCTTTCCAGTTTTGTCATTTTCTTTTGCGACTCCATGTCACAAACTCTAAAAGGTTCAATCTGATGATGGCAGAAACCTGAGTGAAAGTTCTGGCTGGCTAGAAACAAACTGGGTGACATTTACAAGCTTTTTGAATAAGCAGAAGAAAGGAAGCTTGGCAATAATCAGGCTTGTTTTGTCTCCTTGCATAGCACATTGAGTTATCTTGAGGTGGAGATCATGTTCAACTTGATTCATGTGTCAGTTCTGCTAATTTCCCTGAAGGCAAGAAATAGAGGACTATGTGGAGCACCACTTTGCAGGCTGTTAGAGTGTTTGCTCCATGCAAGGCGCTGTGCTAATCACTGGGGAATGCTGTGTACTTCATACACCTTCACAGCTGCTCATCAAGTCCAAGGCTTGCACACACAGTGGGTTTCCAGAGCCTCCTGGGCATGCAAGTCCTCGAGGCCAGCTCAGAGCAACAGGAACCGGGAGGCAAATGTTGAGGCTGGGTGGATCATTGTACCCAAGATTCACTGTTTAACTTGCAGAGGTGTTCTTTATGTGTGTGTCACAGGCTCTTGGATAGAGTTCATGAATCACAAATTGGGATAAATTTTGAGAGAATTATTTAAAAGGTTCAAGAATCAGATTCTAAAATAATTTCAACTGCCTGGAATAACTGGTCTAATGCAAGACTAAATTTAGGAGGGATGACTGTAATTTCTTGAGTCCAAAGAAAACTTGGTCCAAAACTTGGTCCAAAGAAAACTCTTAAGGGCCAAGTCCTGGGAACAGGATGGGGAGCATCCGTTAGAAGCAGCGCACTGAACCGTGTGTGAGCTTTCAATCTGCTCTTGGTTCAGTAATGTTTTTTCATTGGTGTCATGGCAGCACACGTGTCAATATGATCTCAGGCATCCTTGGTACTCACAGGATGGGTCAGCTACTTCTGGGATGTTTTGTTCTCTTTGTGCTTTATTTTTTTTAATCAATTAATTTTAATTGGAGGATAATTACATTAACAATATTGTGATAGTCTTTGCTATATGTCCACATGAATTGGCCACAGGTATACATGTGTCCCCTCCATCCTGAACCCCACCTCCCACCTCTCTCCCCTCTTTATCCCTCTGGGTTGTCCTGGAACACCGGCTTTGGGTGCCCTGCTTTATGCATTCAACTTGTACTGGTCATCTGTTTTACATATGGTAAGGTACATGTTTTAGCACTATTTACTCAAATCATCCCACCCTTGCCTTCTCCCACTGCATCCAAAAGTCTGTTCTTTTTTTAAAAATAATTATTTATTTAATTGGAGGCTAATTACTTTATAATATTGTAGTGGTTTTTGCCATACTTTGATATGAATCAGTCATAGGTGTACATGTGTCCCCCATCCTGAAGCCCCCTCCTACCTCCTTCCCCATCCCATCCCTCGGGTCATCAGCCCTGAGTGCCCTGTCTCATGCATTGAACCTGGGACTGGCGATCTGTTTCACATATGGTAATATACATGTCCCAATGCTATTCTCTCAAATCATCCCACCTTCACCTTCTCCCACAGAGTCCGAAAGTCTGTTCTTTATCCCTGGGTCTCTGGTCAACCACTTGTAAAAGAATGAAACTAGAACACTTTCTAACACCATACACAAAAATAAACTCAAAATGACTTAAAGACCTAAATGTAAGACCAGAAACTATAAAACTCCTAGAGGAAAACATAGGCAAAACACTCTGATGTAAATCACTGTAGTATCCTCTATGACCTACCTCCCAGAGTAATGGAAATAAAAGCAAAAATAAACAAATGGGACTGAATTAAACTTAAAAGCTTTTGCACAACAAAGGAAACTATAAGCAAGGTGAAATGACAGCCTTCAGAATGGGAGAAAACCATAGCAAATGAAGCAACTGACAAAGAATTAATCTCAAAAATATACAACCAGCTCATGCAGCTCAATGCCAGAAAAATAAACAGCTGAATCAAAAAATGGGCCAAAGAGCTAAACAGACATTTCTCCAAAGAAGACATACAGATGGCTAACAAACACATGAGAAGTCTGTTCTTTTTGTCTGCGTCTCCTTTGCTGCCCTACATATAGGATCATAGATACCATCTTTCAAAATTCCATATATATGCACTGATAAACAGTATTTGTCTTTCTCTTCCTGACATATTTCACTTTGTGTAATAGGCTCCAGGTTCATCCATCTCATTAGGACTGACTCAAATGGGTTCCTTTTTATAGCTGGATAATATTCCATTGTATATATGTACCACAACTTCCTTACCCATTCATCTGCTGATGGACACCTAGATTGCTTCCATGTCCTAGCTGTTGTAAAGAGTGCTGCAGTGAACATTGGGGTACATGTGTTCCTTTCAATTCTGATTTCCTTGGGATGTATGCCTAGCAGTGGGATTGCTGGGTCATATGGCATTTCTATTCCCAGATTCCCAGTTTTTTCAGGAATCTCCACACTGTTCTCCATAGGGACTGTACCAGTTTGCATTCCTACCAACAGTGTAAGAGGTTCCCTTTCCTCCACACCCTCTCTAGCATTTATTGTTTGTAGACTTTTTGATGATGGCCATTCTGACCTGTGTGAGATGATACCTCACTGTGGTTTTGATTTTCATTTCTCTAATGTTGAGTGATGTTGAGTATCTTTTCATGTGTTTATTAGGCATCCTTATGTCTTCTTTGGAGAAGTGTCTGTTTAGGTCTTTTGCCCACTTTTTGATTGGACTGTTCATTCTTCTGATATTGAGCTGCATTAGCTGCTTATATATTTTGGAGATTAATTATTTGTCAGTTGTTTGTTGCTATTATTTTCTCCCATTCTGAGGGCTGTCTTTTCACCTTGCTTATGGTTTCCTTTGTTGTGCAAAAGCTTTTAAGTTTAATTAGGTCCTATTTATTTTTGTTTTTATTTCCATTAAATAAATTGCAATATGTAGTTTGTCTGCTGGACAGGAACCTCAGTGTCAGAGACAAAGCTGAGTCTCTAGTGAGAGAGGCCAATTTTACCTGGAAAGAGAAGGCCGTCTCATCTCTTGGGTGGCCGCAGGTCAGAGGGCATATTCTGGCTTCCTGTGGATCCAAAGGAAAGGACTAGGCTAAATGGTAGACATGGTAAGATTTCAGTTCAGAAGGTCACTTACCAATGTGACTTGTATCACAACTAACATCTTCCTGCCAGTTCAGATGTTGGGAGCTGTTCCTCCACCTGTGGAAATGCGATGTTCTCCTTGAATTTGTGTACATGTATTCCTATGGTTCCAGACAGTTCTCTTATAAGACTTTTATAATCATAAATGACTTAAGATTGGTAATGATGAAGATATTTATACCACAGCATTTAAAGTATACTTAAAGTTCAGTCTTACCGCAGCATCTAAAATATTCTTAAAGTTCAGTTTTACCTATTTCTATTTTTAACTGTTCCTCAGTCACTTCCAATGCTGAGAGCCCAGTACTTCATCGAGTTGCTCAGCATTCTTTTCTTCCCTATTGTGGCTCATCCTCTTTCTCTCTCATGTAGAACTATCTAGCTGTGTCTTCTTTTATCTTGTCTCCCAACAGATCCTGTCTACAGGTTCTCTCTCCTCACATAATAGGCTTATCATGTGTCTAAGTCCATTTGTACTGCTAAGAGTGCTGGAAGACTGAGTGGCTTATAAATAGCAAGCATTTATTTCTCAGGGTTCTGGAGTCTGGGAAGTCTAAGATCAAAGTGCTGGCAGATTTGGTGTCTGATGAGGACCAGCTTCCTGATTCCTAGGAAGCCATTTTTTCTGTAAGCTCACAGGGTGGCAGAGGTGAGGGAACCCTGTCATCTTATTCCTAGGGTTTCCTTGGTGGCTCAGAGGTAGGTAAAGAATTGGCCTGCTATACAGGAGCTGTGAGTTCTATTCCTGGCTCAGGAAGATCCCCTGCAGAAGGGAATGGCAACCCACCCTAATATTCTTGCCTGGGAAATCCCATGGACAGAGGATCCTAATGGGCTACAGTCCGTGGGGTCACAAAAGAGTCAGACACAGCTTAACAGCTAAACAGTAGCAGCAGCAATCTCATTCCTGAGGGTTCTACACTCATGGTCTAACCCCTGGGTAGTGCCCCACATGACCATTTGTTCTGACAGACTATTATTCTTTCATGAGCACTGCGCTGTGAATGGTCTTATAAGAGCTCAGTGCGGACCACAGAGCTACTTGACTGGGGCCACTGTTAATGCCGATTTGCATTATTCACTTAACAAGTATGTGTTGATCCTTCCTGTGTGTCTTCATGGGGGTTGGGATGTGATTCAGGGCATAATAAGATAACACACCTTCCTCATGGAAATATATAGACTAAACGGGTGCTATTGTTCAGTCAGTAAGATGTCTGACTCTTTGCGACCCCATGGACTTGCAGCACACCAGGGCTTCCCTGTCCTTCGCTATCTCCTGGAATTTGCTCACACTCATGTCCATTGAGTCCATGATGCCATCCAACCATCTCATCCTTTGCTGCCCCCTTCTCCTCCTTCCCTCAGTCATTCCCAGTATCAGGGTCTTTTCCAGTGAGTCGGCTCTTCACATCCGGTGGCCGAAGTAATGGACCTTTGGCTTCAGCCTCAGTCCTTCCAATGACTATTCAGGACTGATTTCCTTTAGGATGGACTGGTTTGATCTCCTTGCAGTCCAAGGGACTCTCAAGAGTCTTCTCCAGCACCGCAGTTCAAAAGCATCAATCCTTCAGTGTTCAGGCTTCTTTATGATCCAGCTCTCACATGTGTACATGGCTACTGGCAAAAGCATCACTTGGACTGTATGGGCCTTTGTCTGAAGAGTGATGTTTCTGCTTTTAATATGCTGTCTAGGTTTATCATAGCTTTTCTTCCAAGGAGCAAGTGTCTTTTAATTTCATGGCTATAGTTGCCATCCACAGCGATTTTGGACACACTGAACATGTGTTTCCCCCCACAAATCCATATGTTAAAGCCTCACCCTCGGTATGGCCGTGTTTAGAGGTGGGTCCTTTGGGAGGTGATTAGGTGATGAAGGTAGAGTCCTATGAATGGGATTAATGCTCTTATGAAAGAGACTCCAGAGTTCCCCCTTGTCTAGCACAGCATACAGCAGCCATCTATGAATTGGGAAATGGGTCCCCACCAGATACCATATCTGCCAGCACTTTGATCTTAGGCTCAGAGCCTCCAGAACTATGAGAAATTCCTTTTGTTGATAAGCAGCCTGGTCACTACTATGTGTGTTAGATTGGCCCGAACAGACTCAGACAGCATATGTCAAGGGACCTGTTCATTGTGTGTCTTTAAGAAAGACCTGTGGTGGATGGTGGATATTTGATGAAAAAGAAATTTAGTGGGCACTTTGCCTTACTCCATGGAAGGATCCAGACTTAGGAGATTTGAAGCATTGTTCTTTAAAGATGTATGTGTCTGTATTCCTTTTCTTCCCTGGTGGGTCATAGGATTAAGACCACACTGGCTAATGTATCTCAGTGCCTTGGTATCCTGCTGGTGTTCTGCCCTGTGGCTATTTGGTGATTATGCTTTCTCGTTGTTTAATTAATTACTGACAGCATTCATGCTCACAGAGCCTGCAGGAAATCTCAAGAAAGCTTGATGATTCCCAGACCTTACTTTTCCAGGAGAAAAGGGAAGCAAAGCAGAAATATGGCTCTCAATTTTCTTTTCCGTTTATTGTTATGCAGTGCCCCCTCTACGGCAAGAGACAATACTAGAGATTGTAACTCTAGCAAACTAGAGTCACACTGGTTTTCTTTTGGTTGGTTTTTATAAGGAATGCCATTCTCCATTTGCATTTGTTTCTTAGAGCATCTGTAAGACATTAACACAGATGTAGTGTCTTAAAATAAGTACATTTATTGTCTCACTGCTGTGGATCCCAGAAGTCTGAAACCCTTGGCTGAATCAAGGTGTCAGCAGGGCTGAACTCCCCGAAGAGGCTTTAGGAGGAGAATCCCTTGCAGATCCTGGTGGCTGCCAGCATCCCTTGGCTCGTGGCTGTATCACTCCACCTCCTGCCTCCTGATCACACAGCTTTCTCCTAGTTTGTGTATCAAACACTCCTCAGTGTCCCTCTTACAAGTGTACATGTGATGGGCTTTAGGTCTCACTTAGATAATCCAGGATAATCTCTGTATCCAAAGATCCTTAATTCACCTATATCTGCAAGAAATGTTTTTTCCACATAAGGTAACAGTTCAGATCCCAGAGATGGGGTCTTGATGTCTTTGGAGCCACCATTCAGCCCACTCTATTAGACTTTTTTTTTCTTTTAACCGTATATCCATTGATGACTTTAAAAAAAATTTTATTTTTCTCTTAGCTGTGTTGGGTCTTAGTGGAGGCACACAGGATCTTCATTGTGGCTCTTGGGCTTAGTTGCTCCAAGGCAACTGGATCTTAGTTCCCCCACCAGGGATTGAACCTATGTCTCCTGCATTGCAAGGCAGAATCTTAACCACTGGACTACCAAAAAGTCTCTCCATTAGTCAGCAACCTTTCTGTGGCTTGAATTTAAGGAATATCTCTTGTAAGCAACTTAGTTTTTCTTTAAAAAAGAAAAGTCTGACAGTCCCTGTCTTTTAATTGGCATATTTAGCTCATTTATATTCAACAAAATTGCCCATTGAGATATAAAACAACCATCAGACTTGTTTTCTGTTTGTCCTACCATTTTATTTTTTCCTCTCCTCTCTTGCTGCCTTCTGGATGAATAAAATATTTTTTATTATTCACTGCATTTCCTTGTCAAAATCCCCTGTGGCTGCCTTTGGAGAGTGAAAACTAATTTAGATCCAAAGTCATAGTCGCAAGGGCATCTGGGAAATGTATCTAGCTTTTCCTTCCATTTAGAAGTTTGGAAGGGACTTGAGAGAGGAATTCTATAGTAATCAACACACAGATTGAGCTGACAAGGGTGTGACACTCTTACTTTCCCTGTCATCATTACACAGCAAGAGTCACTCTGTGTGTTCAGAGTCTTCCCAGAATGGGACAGGTGCTTGGAGGTGATGGATGGATGACTATAAGCCTGGGAGTGAGCCATTCACTATAAGCCAATGAGTGAACATCAGCATTAGGATACCTTTGTATTTTTTACAATATGCCAGTAGTGTGCTGAATGGGCCAAACTGTAGAAATGATTGTATGGCTTCTGTTTTGATTTTGAAGGCATGTCAGGATGTCTAGTCCAGTGAGGTAATTGAAGAGGGAACACAAGTCAGCAAAAGAAACTGAAAAAACCTTTTCATCAGTAGGTAATCTGGGCAAAGGCTTTTAAAAGGTCTGATATCTGATACCTCCCATTCACTACTGATTTGATGGGGTTGAAAATACACTTTCTTTATTGTATCTGGGATGAGTTCTGCCCCCAGTTTGGATGGAAACAACGTACCTCCACAAGTTGGAAATGCACTTAGTTTTGGTATATGGCAGATGAGAGTAGACTAAAGCAGGGAGGGGCAGAATTAGATCCGGGCTCGATTGTGTTCCAAGACCGCTTGGCACTGAAATTGCAGCCTGATATGGAGCTTCTCATTGTGATTCCTCATGTGCAAGCAGAGGAGTCTGGCTGAATAGATAATTTGCCTTCAACACAGCCCAGAATGAGAACGAATATGCGGACAGTTGCTGCTACCCAGAAAGCAAGCAGGCTTCTGAAACAGCCTAATGAGCTATGCAAAATGGATCTGAGTGGTCCTTGCCAGCCCTGGTATTTCCCACGGTGAGTTTTAGTTAAACCGCTCTCAGGGTGGCATGCAGTTAAGGAGGCTTCCAAACACAGCTTTGTGGAATGCTGCCCGCCTGGATCCTCTGCTCTACAGAATTCTCAGTGAGGCAATCCCCCATCCAAATTGACACACAAGTCTCTCTTTACCCTAAATTTCAACATTTGGGGTAGGTTTTTCAGAATTTGATGTTATTTGAAGATTTTGTGGGCTTCCCTGGTAGTTCAGAAGGTAAAGAATCTGCCCGCAATGCAGGAGACCCAGTTTAAATACCTGGGTCAAGAAGATCCCCTGGAGAAGGGAATGGGAACTTACTCTACCATTCTTGCCTGGGGAACTCCTAAGTTTGTCTTATTGGTCGTGGTGATTTTGTGTCCTTAATAGTTGTCACCACTATATTATGAGAAGTTGCTAGAAATAAGGAGAGTTTATATAACATATCCCAGGACATAAGCTTGACAGATACTGTTTTCTCAGTCAAAATGCATTCCCAGTAACTTACTCCTGTTCTCTATTCTGTATGTTGGAAGAGGCCATGTTTCAGAGGGGGCTAAGTGGTATGTTTCTGGCCAAGAGATTATAGGAACTCTTGGAGAAAAGTTTCACTTACTGAATAAAAGGCAAATCTCAAAAATTTTATAGCTTTTCTGTTTTTACTGCTTAGAGAGATGTATCGTCCAGAGATGCTGTAGCCGTTTTGTGACTGTGTGGATTAACGTTATGCACATCAGGAACACAAAGCAGGAAAAAGAAAAGAACTCTGGTTCTTAACATCATTTTTGACCAACTGCAACAGACCTCAACTGTTTACCTAAATAATTTGTTTGGTTTCTTACAAAATAAATCCATATATGTTGAGTTTTCTGTTGGTTGTAGCCAAATGCAATCCTGTTTCATCCAGTTTGTTGAGTATTTTAAACTTTTTTTTTTTCTGTATGCCACCTCTTTTCTGTGGAGAGCCCATCAATGACACAGCTCCTCATCCATTTTCTCCTATACATCTCCCTTGCACACAGATACACACATGGGCACATGGACCCACTGACAGATCAGTTCCCAACCCTTACCATGCCAGTGTTTAAAATATTTTTAAATGTGTGTCAGGCATATGTTAATTATATAGTCCCTTAAAACATTTTGGGGAAAAGTATAATACATTTAAAGTCAAAGAGTTTGGGGATCATGCTAGATAGGACTCAAAAATTGGAAATGAGATTGGGTATTAAATTTTTAGTACGAAATTTTGAAGCATACACAACTGGAAACATTATACAGTGACCTCCCATTTACTACTTCATAAAATCATCCACTTAGATTTTGCTTCATCATATAACTCTATTACCACTTGAGAGCTAGGATCTTGTCCTGTGTGCCATTTCCAACAATGGAATATAGAATCCTGTGCTAGTGAGTATTAAGGAATCTGAGAGAGAGTGATGTGCAGCTCTGCCAAGATCCCTGCAGACATACAGACTTCTGCTCTGCTTATCACACTTCAGGCCAGTGAATCCAAGAGGCGAGGTGTTGAGGGAAGGAAAACGACTGTATTCAGAAAGCCACCTGACTGGAAAGATGGCAGACTAATGTCTCAGAGTAACCGTTTTGTCATGGTCTGGATGCTAGTTTCTCTTGTGGAGTCAGAGAGAAAGAAGCAAGGAGGAATTAAAGTCAAAAGGCAGAATAGAGAGGAAGAGGCAGTGGGGAAGCAAAGTGAAAGGGTCTTCAATCTTGAAAAACATCACTGGCCTTTGGAAGGAGTGTGTTAATCTCTTCTATTCACAGGTGGGCGGGGTCAGATTATCTCTCTTTGAGCTGAGCAAAGGCACTTTCCTTTACAGTCAGGCAGAGGGGCAGGTCCTTTGAAGCAAGCCATTCTGCATGATTATAATAACAAAAGCAACAAAAGCAACTCAGGGTTTTCAACATGGAGTCAGATTTGTCTTCTTTGCCACACTTGGACTTCTCTGGGTGTGGGACTACTGAGCTTAGAGATGGGTATGGCTTTCCTATGTTCCTGCCCCACCTGTTTCCATAGTCCTTCTAAAGCCCTGGGCTCTAAGTGTGGTTCTTCCAGAGCAGGATCAGCTGGACTTGCAGATTCTCAGGTTCCATTCCAGCATTATCAGTGATGCTGCAAGTGAGCCCTCCAACCTGCCTTTAGCTAGCCTTCCCGGAGGGGTTGATTCTAGTTAGACAGCTAGTATTCTTGAAAAACCAACCAAACAATATCAGGTGGTAGTGGCTGAGAACTTATATTATGTAGTCTTTCTTATAATTTGACTTGAGATAGACTGCACTTGCTTCCCCTAAAAGCAGAATCATGGAGGATAGTTTATGGCATAACACTAAAAAAGGAAAGTGCAGTCCTATGCGGGGGGTGGGGGTGGGGGGTGGGGGGTGGGGGGCGGTGGATCTGTTGCAGACAACATTCAACTCGACTGTCAGGTCTTCCTGGGTGTCGATTGCCGTCATTAGTGTAATTGTGCTGGTTGTCTCAGAAAATGAAAAGCGGCAGATTTGCTAAATTAATATTTACACTGCTACCTCTGCACTGCTGATGAGCTGGCAATGAGTGTGGCATTCTACTCTGTATATGACAATTGAGGGGAATTCTTGTTTACATATCATTTGTCTTTCTCACTTTTTAGTTTCTTTCCGAAGAGAATGAGGAAATGCACTGTGTGTAATTCTAGAAGTCCGTAATATCCGTGTTCCAAATGTTTGAAAGTCAGACACTTTGGCCCAGAAGATTTTGTTCAAGGAAGGTGTATGTATACCCCAATGAGTCATGCAAGTCATTTTGAAATTGAAATGAGGGTTTTTGTATGGAGAAAATATACAGGTGAGTGGTAACATGAGTTGTTGTGTAGTTGCTAAGTTGTATCTGACTGTGTGCGGCCCCGTGGACTGTGGCACTCCAGGCTTCCCTGTCCTTCACCATCTCCCAGAGCCTGCTCAAACTCATGTCCATTGAGTCAGTGGTATCATCCATCCACTCATCTTCTGTTGCCCCCTTCTCCTCCTGCCTTCAATCTTTCCTAGCATCAGGGTCTTTTCCAGTGAGTAAGCTCTTTGCATCAGGTGGCCAAAGTATTAGAGTTTCAGCTTCAGCATCAGTCTTTCTAATTAATATCCAGGACTGATTTCCTTTAGAATTGATGGGTTTAATCTCCTTGCTGTCTCAAGAGTCTTCTCTAGCACCACAGTTCAAAAGTATCCATTCTTCAGCATTCAGCATTCTTTATTGTCCAACTCTCACATCCACATATGACTAGTGGAAAAACCATAACTTGAACTATGCAGACCTTTGTCAGCAAAGTGATATCTCTGCTTTTTAAAATGTTGTCTAGGTATTTCATAGCTTTTTTCCCCAAGGAGCAAGAGTCTTTTAATTTCATGGCTGCAGTTACCATCGGCAGTGATTTTGGAGCTCAAGAAAATTAAACCTGTCGCTGTTTCTATTTGCCTTGAAGTAATGGGACCAGATGCCATGATCTTAGTTTTTTGAATGTTGAGTTTTAAGCCAGTTTTTTCACTCTTCTCTTTCACCCTCATCAAGAGGCTATTTAGTTCCTCTTCACTTTCTGCCATTAGGGAAGTATCCTCTGCATAAATGAGGTCATTGATATTTCTCCTGGCAATCTTGATTCCAGCTTGTGCTTCATCCAGCCTGGCATTTCTTATGATGTACTTTGCATATAAATTAAATAAGCAGGATGACAGTATACAACCTTGTCGTACTCCTTTCCCAATTTTGAAACAGTCAGTTGTTCCATGTCTGGTTCTAACTGTGGCTTCCTCACTGGCATGAGTAGCACTAAGAAATCTTAATGCTATATTTATGCATAGCTCTGTCAAGTACCCTCTGGAAATATACACATGACCTTACCCAGGTATGAAACCTGAGCCTTATTCTGACCTATGGTCAAGATTTCTTCTGTTCAAGAAGGAAGGAGCAGGAGGCCAGTAATATCAGAATTGGATGACTTGCTCAGGACTACTATTTAATAGAAGCAGCCATCTCAATTTCCCTGAGATGGGGCTTCCCAGGTGGTGCTAGTGATAAAAAGTCTGCCTGCCAATGCAGCAGATGTGAGAGCCCTGGGTTTGATCCCTGGGTCAGGAAGATGCGCTAGAGTAGGAAACGGCGCCCCACTCCCGTGTTCTTGCTTGGGAAATCCCAGGTACAGAGGGGCCTGGCAGGCTACAGTCCATGGGGTCGCAGAGAGGCAAACACGTCTGAGTGCATGCACATCTGCACACACGCACACACAGCCACACACACACACACACACACACACACTGTGTCTCCTACATGTGAATGAGTTTCATTCCAGAAGGTCATTCTAAAGTCCAATTTGTTCATAAGTTCAATTAAGTTAGCCTAGGTATCCAGCTAACACATTTGGCTGTATATCACCATACTGTAATAGGTTTATACTACTTTTCACACAAATAAGACATTAAAAAACAGGCAAACATAAAAAGTAAAGTTTTTTTTCCCTACCATATAGTTCCTTGAAAAGTAGAGTAGTACAGTACAACAGCCAGCACATTCATGTCTTTCAAAGTTCACAACTTGAAGGTTCCTGTGTAGAGTACTTACTGTAGTTGAGGGCTTCCCTGGCACCTCAGTGGCAGAGAATCTGCCTGCCAATGCAAGGGATGCAAGTTCGATCCCTGGGGTGGGAAGATCTCTGGGTGAAGGAAATGGCAACCCCTTCCAGTATTCTTGTCTGAGAAATCTCATGGACAGAGAAGCCTGGTAGGTCACAGTCCATGGGGTCACAAAGAGTCAGATATGACTTCGCGACTAAACCCCCTACTCTAATTTACGGAGGGATGGTCAGGACCTACGCTAACCCCACCCTCTTGTTGCAGTGACTAGTTCATCAACAGGCATCTTTTTCATTTAATCAAGTCATAGTGAAGTTCAGGACCTTTATCTGATTGTTGTTGTTGTTCAGTTGCTCAGTCATGTAGACTCCTTGCAACCCCGTGGGCTGCATCACATCAGGCTTCCCGGTCATTTACCATCTCCCAGAGCTTGCTCAAACTCATGTCCACTGAGTCAGCAGTGCCATCCAACCATGCCATTCTCTGTCCCCCATTCTCCTTCTGCCCTCAGTCTTCCTCAGCATCAGGGTCTTTTCAGACGAGTTGGCTTTGCACATCAGGTGGCCAAAGAGTTGGAGCTTCAGCATCAGTCTTTCCAATGAATATATTTCTCATCTATACCTTGTGGATATGTAGATGTAGTCCAAATATATATTTATAATATTTTTTTTTATTTTACTTTAAAATACTGTATTGGTTTTGCCATACATTGACATGAATCCACCACGAGTGTACACGAGTTCCCAAACATGAACCCCCCTCCCACCTCCCACCCCATATCATCTCTCTGGATAATATTAATCCTTTCTTGGTGTATGTATTGTGAATACCTTCTTATAGATAGTAGATTGCTTGAACTTGCTTTAAAGTGTTTTATAATGAACAGTACTCGATTTTAATATACTCAAAAGGAATCGTTCCTTTCACGCTGATCCTTCTTTCTGTCTTCTGTAAGATAATATTTTCTGTACCCAAGGACAGAAATATACTCCTCTGTATTTTTTTCTATGGGCCTTAAAAAAAATCTTTTTGACATTTTTATCCTTAATGACTCTGGAATTGATTGTTTATAATATGGGCGAGTGTGCTGCTTTTGTAAAATTTTGTCTGTGAGAAAGATCCATACGCACACCTCCATTTCTGGGCCCTTACTCTGGCCCACCGGGGTACTGGCTTTTCTGTTCAGTAATCTATGCTAGGGCACCATGGGAGGGGAGTGATGTGGTGGGTGGGGATGGTTCATCATTCAGAATTCCTAGTATCTGTTCAAGTCCTTATCCCTCATATCCACAGTTTCCTTAAAACTATGTGTGGGGAGATTTAAAAACTACATTAATGTCTAAGTCTTCCTTCAAAATTTCTGTTTTAATCAGCCTGGGATAGAGGCTGCAAATCAGTATTTTTCAAAAGTCCCAGGAAATTCTAACATCAGTGCAGTCCAGAAGAGGTGCTGTAGAATTTACATCCAGAGATGATTTTAAGTATGAAGCCAGGACATGCTGTGCTAGCTTGCCACCTTAGCAGAAATCCACAGGATGGTTTTAAAATTAGCATTTCCCACTCATTTATAAATGTAGTGTGTGTTCATTGCAAAGGAAACAATAGGTACAGGAAAAACAAATTAAGTAAAAAATAATCATTCATATTTGCCTAGTTCATTTTGTATATTTTGTTTAATTTACCTTGGCATATGCACATGTATTGATATAGTTAGAATTGTATTGAAAATAACTGTATGGGCATTTTTCTATAACATTCTTAATTACTATAAATACTGTTTTAAGAATCTATCCTTATAGAAATTATTATAGAGTATATTTCATACAAATACTTATCTTGTAAAATCTTATTATGGTTAGAGATTTATTATTTTATTTATGGTGATTGCAATTGCTGTTTCAGGGAGAATAGGACAGCATGTTCTGGGAATTACAATGGAATGTTTTATAGTATTGGGTCCAAGTCAGTGAGATCTGGCTTATAGTACCAGCTTTGTGAGAGTGTGTGCTAAGTCACTTCAGTCATGTCTGACTCGTTGTGACCCTCTATGGACCATAGCCCTCCAGGCTCCTCTGTCCCTGGGATTTCCCAGGCAAGAATACTGGAGTGGGTTGCCTTTCTCCAGGGGATCTTCTCAGTCTGGGGACTGAACCCGTTTCTCTTACGTCTCCTGCTTTGGCAGGCAGGTTGTCTAGCACTAGCACCAACTGGGAAGCTCTCCAGTCGCAGCTTTGCTACTTTTCAACAGTAGGGGAATTATTCTCATTTTTACTCTTAAAAATGAGGATAATATTAATCTCTCCCACATAGAGCTGTTTTTAAGATTAAGTGGGAGGAATAAAAATCAGTTAACACAGTTCTAAGCACATACCAAGTACCTGATGACTTTATGCACGAAACGTTCAGGCAGTAGCAAAGGCAGCCCACCTCCCTTGGCTCAAGGGCCAGTGCGGTTTGCCCGACCAGTCTCTCTGATAGGAAATGTTCACCGGAAGGGTAACAGTCACTGTGATGGACTCTGTCGTTGTCCTGCTCAGTAGCCAGTGCAGAACTTCCTGGAAAGCTCTGCTTGTTTGAAGAAGGTAAACAATTACTCTAATAGTGGATGTGGCTTGCTGGCTCACTCCAAGTTAGAATAATCATTCCCTGGGATTTCCTTTTCTTGTCCTAACTAGATCTCTGCAGTTGAGAGGCAAATACGGTTTCTCAGCTATGGAACCAGGTGTGTGCATGGCTGGGGGTCTTCCTCCTTGGCTCTTCACGTGCTCCTGGAGCCCGCAGGGTAACAAATACAAAGGAACAACACGCAGAGTAAAGAACTGGCGTGGTCTGACTTTCTAAGTGGAAGTGAGGGGGCTGTGGAGAAAGAGGAGAAACTCAGTGGAGGAAGAGAAAAAGCTCACTGAGGAAAGGCCAGCCCTAAATGTGTGTATTTCTACAGTGAATCGGGTTGTCTCTTCTAACAAGATCACCTCTGGGCCAAAGTGCTGTGCTGTGTTATGCTTAGTCGTTCAGTTGTAGCTGACTCTGTGACCCCATGGACTGTGGCTTGCCAGGCTCTTCTGTCCTTGGGATTCTCCAGGCAAGAGTACTGGAGTGGGTTTCCATGCCCTCCTCCAGGGGATCTTCCCAACCCAGGGATCGAACTCAGATCTCTCTCATTGAAGGCAGATTCTTTACCGTCTGAGCCACCAGGGAAGCTTGGGGTCAAAGAGCAGCATCCAAGAAATGCTTGACAATCCTTTTGAATGCGAGCTCTTTGAGGGCAAGGGATGCGACTTCCTGTCTAAGTTCTGTTTCCCTATATAGAACAGTGTCTGATACACAGTAGGCACTCAGATCATTTGTTGACTGAACGCACTACCACTGCCTTCACACCTAAGGGGGTGGTGAAGAGAAGAGAAGTGCTTCTTGAACCCGATTATTCGGACCAGCAAGGAGGACCTGGTCAAAAGGAAGCTTAGGGGGAAACACCAGTATCATCTGGGCTCTGGAGTCTGGGGCAGAAGCCTACATGTAGTTTGGTGGCCACATGAGACTTCGGAAAGACAGATTCCAAAAAGTTAAAGTATGGTAATAAGCCTGAGACTGGAACAAAAAGATGGCAATCCCAAGAGCAGGGGGAGACAATTAAGAGTAGAATTCTGAATTGTCTGGTCCTGACTCGAGAAAAAGAGAGGAAAACAATTTAAACAGACCCAAGTGGGTACATAGAAAACTTTGCCTGAAGTTGATTTTAAAGAATTCTAGGGAGCAAAAACACAGATGTCCATGAAACAATGATGGGAACCTACAACCCTAACCCTTAGTCCAGAATGAGTGGAGGTTTGCAAAATGGCAAAATTTGAAGGGTGTTTGAGGGATAGGAGAACCTGGGGAATAGATTAGTGTTTTTCAGCTGACAGTGAAATGACTTATCTGTTCTTTGCACGTACATTACTTGGGCTGAGAGAGCTAAGGGGTGGCAGGAAGAGGTCAGAAGATGCCAAAGGTGGATTAGGTGTGGGTTTTATTAATCACAGTTGGAAATGAGTTACACTTAGATGCACAGTGGTTTCTTGAAATTCACTTTGGATTTTACAGTCTAATCCTGAGTGCTAAGGACCAGTATCACTCTCTGCAAAGGGACATTATTTTGCGCTTCTGAAACCCAAGTTACTACAAGTTGATCTATGAGGCCATTCCGTCCTGTTGAACTTTGGTAACCCCAAGTCTTAATCTTATCATCTGCATGGCCAACCTATTTATTTGAAAATATAGACAAATGCTGTATACTAGTTATTTTTACTTACTTCTCCTTTGGTTATGTTTTGGGGGTATGTTTATTATTTTATTACATTGACCTAGACTGCTATTTATTGAATCTTGTGTTGCCTCTTTATTTTTCTCTTCTCTCTTGCATTCTTGCTATTTTGGATAGATAACTCTCTAAGAAAGTGTCTGAGATGGTTAGGTCTCAACTTCAATTATGAAGAAATGGAAAGTGCAGGCTTAGAAGCAGCTTTTCTGCGAGAGAATTTAGCACCTTTGGGTTAACATATGGGCTTCCCTGGTGGTTCAGGGGTAAAGAATCCAACTGCCAGAAAGATGTGGGTTTGATACTTGGGTAGAGAAGATCCCCTGGAGAAGAAACTGACCCACCTGCTCCAGTATTCCTTCATGCAAAATCCCATGGACAGAGGTCCCTGGTGGGCTATAGCCCATGGGGTCGTAGAAGAGTCAGACATAACTTAGGGACTTAAATGATGACAACAGGTTAATAAATGTCTGTCAGCTACATCTTCATTTGTGGGCTAAGATATGAGGTTTTAACAGGCTTGGCTGTCCACGTGGTTCCCTAACTTAAAATAAGTGTGGAAGCAGCTGTCACTAAAAAGGGATAAACAACTAAAAATATTTATTGCAGGAAATAAAAAAGTTAACCAAAGTATTTTATTGATACATTCTTGGACAATATCACAGAATTGAAAGAGAATGGAAAGGGGGATTTTTCAGCAAGGGTGTTTCTCCACTAAATTGGCACATGAGCAGCAGGATTAACGAAAGTACTTCTTACAAACAGTAAAAAACATACATGCTCTTTTTTTAAAGTCCTTATCACACTGATCAGTCATAGGGGGGCATGAACCAAACCTCAATACATGAAAAATCCATATTCTTTCCTTCAAATAGTTTAATCATTATTAAAATTATTGCAAAATACCCATATCCTAAGTAAAGTAACAAAAGGGAACACAAATACAAATATTGAACATAAATGAGCAACGTGTACTGTAAAATACATTACTGGCATGCATTCCCAAGATCAAGACCTCTATTCCGTTCAGCCAATACCTTTTTCCCTTGTGACCTATCTCATACCAAAGACAGGTAGGGTATACTTTTCTCAGCACAGTTTTTGGTCTTTAAATATCTTTTTTTTTTTTTTGTCTTAAAAAAAATAACATGATTTGCAGCGGTACTATAATCATAATTTTACAGTCATATACATACGTTTTTCCTTTTTAGTCTGCCGAGAGCCTTTTAAAATTTTAATTGTTTCAAAGTTTTCCCCAAAGATCCCGCCATCTGAAAGAATAGGGTTCTATGAAAACAGGGCATTCGAAAACAAAACAGTGAACCGAGGTACAACATTGGATGGCAAAGTGCAAAAGTCCTCACAAACTGTACAGAAAATTTCAAAACCTTGCAGCCTGGAAGTACAGACGTAGAAAGACTGGGCAGCCCCAAAAACGGTCATTGAGGCTCTCAAGGGGTTCAACCTCAAGAGCCTGGGTGGGACTTGAGTCTCAATGCTCCCTTTGGTAGGGAAAGTCCAGAGTTGCAGCCGAGTTGGCAGTGCTGATGCCAGTGACTTATTAAGCCAAGATAAAGTAAGAATATTTCATAAAGCAGCTGTGTAGGACACTTGGATCCTCTACTGTTGGTCTCCTGGCCGGGGATGCTCCTCCGGTGATGGGCAGCAGGCTGGACCAAAAGAGCCCAATGCCAGGTTGGATGACAAAATAACTGAGGGTCGTTCTCCTCCATTGTTCCATGGAATGGAACAGGTTAGATAACCAGGTTATTATAACTGACATACTTCTTTTTTGCAGCAGGGCCTGAAAGATAAATGTGAAAGAATCAGTTGTGACAGTGACTCTGTGTACAAGGGTAGAAGCAGAATTAGATCTGTGATGACTTTGGGTGCCAAGTCAAGATGGGACTGTGCAAATGGTGCTGGATTCCTCTGCCTAATTGTAGGATGCTATCTGCTAGAATCTGCTATGCCCAGCAATTCTGAAACCAGCTGGGTTCTCTATTCTGACCTATTTCCAACCATTTTTATGGTCCACTCCATTAGTAAATTTATCAGTGGGTCTCATGCTTTCCAATTAGCTTAAAGGACCCACCCATGTTGTAGTAAATTTCCTTTTGTGATCTTCTCCCAGACCTTCTCATAATAAGTGGCTGTTGCTTGGCAAAGGTTTGTCCTGGGTCACTGGAATTAATTTAGGTTGACAGGAGGCTAGACCAACCAGAGTGCCTACTCTGGTTTTGATTTACACAATCAAATTACTATAGATTGACTTTTATAGTGTTCTCATCAGTAAGTTGTAAATGGTAATTTGCAGGATTGTTTCCACCAAGGCTTGAAGCTTACTTAAATCTGCCAGGAATCTCAATGTGCATAGACTACTTTGTTTTCCTTAAATGTAGACTACATTCTTTTTATTTTTGGTGCAGTGAATTTAGGACTCATCTTCACTAATTCAATCATTCATTCATTTTTTCAGTAGGTATGTGTCATTTGCCTACCATACGGCAGAACAAGAGGCAAGGCACTGGGGAGCAGCTGGTGAGCAAATCAGACCCTTTGCTGTCCTCCTGATGGAAACAAAGACACTGAGATCCCAAGGTATGTCTCTGCTCTATATTCTAGTTCCCAATATCAAGTCGTACACATTGCTGTCAAGTGATATGGTCTTTACTCATTAAATCTTTGCGGTTTTGCATCAGCTTCTGTTGGACACAAGATATCATGTAGCATTTACTGATGACTTTACTTACTGTTCTTAGGTTGGAACTCTTTTGCTCATTTAAAGCAAACATGTAGCAAGAATTCTTCCAGAACTTCGTTGTTGTTACTGGAGTATAATTGCTTAACAGTGCTGTGTTAGTTTCTACTGTTCAGTGAAGTGAACCAGCTATACGTATACATATGTCCCTAGCCCATCCCACCTAGGTCATCACAGAGCGCTGAGCTTCCTGTGCTTTATAGTAACTAGGGATTTATGTGTGAATTCAGAGGCAAGGAAGAGCCACAGTGACATACTAAAAGAGACTTTGTACTTTGAGTAAGGCAGTCAGTATGTTACAGACGTATATACGCTCATGTACAGCCTACAACAAAGCTGATCTTAGGTTCTGGATTAAATCTTGAGAGTCTCTTGACAAATTCTGGTTTGAAGACTTAGGCTTATTTCCCTATTTAATCATGTTGCATTTATTAACTAAAACTAGATGGGAAAGTATTATGTTGCTATATATAATATAGATTTTCAATATACTTATATGAAATTGGGGATCCCCCAGAAAACCGGGTCAGGAGGCTGGTCGTTGTGCATCTTCAGTCAATAAATGCATGACTCCATTGATGCCTCAGTCTTCTAAAAATGTTTCCATTGTTATCATGGCCTTCACTGTCTTCAACAGTTCTTGGTTTGCAGTCACATAGGAAAACTTTCTAAATATATGCATGTATATATGTATATATATATGTGTGTGTGTGTATATATATATGTATATATATATATATAAACCCTGAAGCTTATTTACAGCTTATTTGCATCTAGAAAACCCCAGCTTTACAGTTGCAAGAAATAGTTACAGCATGCCTTGTCAAATGCCCACATTGTAATCATCTTCAAGACAAAGGGAAGGAAAAGAAACAGGAAACCCAGAAGCTGATCCTGACCTAGATATCTGGGACTACTTCTTTGCATGGATAATTAAGTTTGTTTTCTGTATAACTGTAGCCGTCTAGTGGAAAAAGCCCAACGTATTTGAAATTCCTCAAGCTTTTTACTATAAAACACATTATTCAGGAGGAATAGTCATTGTAAGAGTCTTAGTGGAAAGAGTAAGTAGGCTAGAAGATATTGTCCATGAGTTGCAAATCTGAGCATTTAAAGATGAGGTCATAGTAAAAAATAAAAATAAAAATAAAAAAACCCGGAAGTGAGAATGATAATGGGAATTCACTATGGCCTGGAGTGGATTGTCTGTTGTGTTCTCTAGTAACCTTGAGATGAGGGCTCCTGATGCTGTGTTGGGCTCACCTGACCCAGGGTCTGATTGAGCTCTAGCCCTTACTGGAGGTATGACCTAGACCTGTCCCATGACATACTGAACTTCTCCGAGCCTTTGTAAAATAGGTAGAATAATTATCACCCTGTGGGTTGTTAATGGCCAAATGTATGAAATATCCCAGTTTCTTGTCTGATAGCATAATGCATAACTGTCTCTTTAAATTACAAAGTTCCATACCTATGCTCAGCACCCATGCATGCTTTCTCTGCAGAACAGCTTAGAAACTTGGCAGCAAAATAATAGAGTTGTGTAGATCTTACTATGAGTATTTTTAAATTTTATTTAAATTTTTTGTTTTATATTGAAGTATAGCCAATTAACAGTGCTGTGAGAGTTTCAGGTGTACAGCAGAGCCACTCAGCCATACATATACATGCATCCATTCTCCCCCGAACTCCCCTCCCATCCAGGCTGCCACATAACACTGAGCAGAGTTCCCTGTGCTATAAAGTAGATCCTTGTTGGTTATGCATTTTAAATATAACAGTGTGTACATGTCCGTCCCAAACTCCCTAATTATACCTTCTCCCCATCCTTCCCTTTTGATAACCATGAATTCATTCTCTAAGTCTGTGAGTTTGTTTCTGTTTTGTAAGTAACTTCATTTGTAACATAATTTTAGATTCCACATCTAAGTGGTATATTTGTCTTTGTCTGACATGGCTCAGTATGACAATCCATGTTGCTGCAAATGGCATTGTTTTCATTGGCTGGTACTCAAAAACCTTAAACTCCTCAAATGACCATTTCTGTACTTTTCAGAGCACTCTACAGTTATTAGAATGTTTATTTTTAAACCATTCTAGCCTTATAAGTAAATAAAATAAGTGTCTATGGTGTCTGATAATTCCATTTATTTGAATAGCAATGTGGTTTATGGCCTAGGAAAGACAATTGCTTAGTTCAAGATAGTCATGCAGTGAAATACTCGGTAAGGAAGTATGCTTTTTATTATTAAATAAACAATTTTTTTTCTTTTATAAAATTATGAGTTTGAAGGAACAATGAGTATTAGGCATGGTCCCTATGGAATTTTTAAAGCCATCTGTATCAGAAGTTCTGAAAGCAAGAGAACCTTTAGGAGCTGGTATTCACAATGAGACAGTGTTGCAGACACTGGTTTGGAGATGAATTACTAATTCACTTTTGCTAGTTAAGCTCGGACATTCCAACTTATTCTTGGTGTTCTGTCAAAATCAAGCTCAACTAACTTCAGTGAACTAGTTGTTTTCTTTTTAATTTTCTCTGAGCCTTTTTGTTCCACAAAAATGTCTCAAAGTGTTTTCTGTGAAATGTTTGAAACTCAGACTATAGGAAATAAAGGAAAAGGGACAAAAATGGAGAAGACATAATCCAATGGATATAATAGGAACCAATGAATTATGGGACACAGTGAGTAAGGAGAATTAAATAGGGTTGTTTTCTCTCGTCACATTTAATTTCTTATTTTTCTTAAATAACAAGGAATTCAATACTTTAGTAACAAAGACCGTGTGTTTTACTGAGCGCTTTAAAAAAATTCAAATGTGTGTGTAGATATACGTACCTGTCACTGTCAGGAAGGTAGAGACCTTCTCTTCCAAGTGCCTAGGAAACGTGTCACACAACATCATTGGTCCATGTGTGCTACTGTGTGTAATAACGTATGCTTTCCTTAATGTGTGTTGTTACAGAAGGGCCTCTGCTCTCTGAAGCCCCTGTCAGCTCTGGGAGGATCTTAGGGGAAAATGGAGCACAAAAAAATACAAGGAAACCTCATGGACTTGGCCACCATTTTTTTTTTTTTTCCTCCCCACAGTGTCCCTGTGGTGTTGTTATATACAAAACTAACCATGGTTCCAGCTCCTCAGATTTCATTTCTAAGTTAAACCATAGGACTATTTTTCCCCACTTAGCATCCAAGAAGGGCCAAAATAGCCCAGCTAAAATTGAGGAATCAGCTTCCAACTCTGGCATGAAAGGAGTCAATGAACATCTTAGTGTTTCTTTGAAAAAACCTAATTGGTACTTTAAGATGTAGAATGTCAAGCACAGGTTTACACAGTTCTTAAAATGTGCATTAAATATACAAAGTCTCCGTTTTGAAACAGGTTTTTGCTTAGTAAAGCTGATATCTAGGTAATTTGATTGAGGCCATATATATTTGGCCTTGGAGAAGAAAGGTGCACTGAAATACTGCATCCCAGATTTCTACTTTTTCACATGCACCCAGGCAGTGAGCTCCTTTTGTGTACTGGTGGTTTCAGTATATCTTGGATCCCAGAATTTTGGAGGATAATTTGAATGCAATGCAGTGATGTGTCCAAGACTGAAGATGTGCATTAAAGCCCTTCTTAAGGGTACCACTACAAGGCAATAGTGATAAAATAGTGGCAGAATAGTACTAATGATCCTGGATGAAAAGCTGGACCTAAAATCCAGGACTTACTCTTTGGGGGCAGGAGTTTCACAAGTTTGTTTATCCATCCCTTTATTTCATCAGCTGTTACCAAAATTCACCTGTGATAGTGGTTTGGCTAAAAACTGGTGGCACGGAGGCAGAGACAAGTAGTCTCTGTTCTGAAATAGTCTGTGGTTCAGTGCGATTCAGCACACATTTGTGGAGCACCTGCTGTGTGTCAGACACTGTTACAGGCAGGGACAATATAGATGCGTTATGCTGAGGTGCACTCTCTCTTTGAGAGAGGCACTTACCATCTACCGCAGGAAGGCAGACTGTTTTTTCACAAAAAATAGATGCAGCCAATTCTTGTGAATGGCAGTTGTATCCTGTGAAGTTACTGCAAACATTGAGTGTGTAATCCATGCCTGAACAAAGCTTATCTAACACATTTCTTTTTCCCTGGAATACACATCTAACCTTCCCTTACTTAAGGAACCCTAGACAGCACTTCTGGCTTCCCCGGTGGCTTAGATGGGTTGGGAAGATCCCCTGAAGGAGGGCAGGGTAACCCACTCCAGTATTCTTGCCAGGAGAATCCCATGGACAGAGGAGCCTGGTGGGCTATAGTCTGTGGGATCACAACAATCAAAGGGGTCACAAAGAGTCTGAGCGACCTTCACTTTTCTCAGACAGCACTTCACTCTGCTCAGTGAAACAGTAAAATCACCCAAAAAAGTACAAATACGTGAAGCATAGGTATTCAATAGACCAGGAGCACACTGTGTTGTTTTGTTTTGTTTTGTTTTTTGCACATAAGAGCTGAAAAAAGGTAAAATATGGCCCTGTTGACCTACTCTGAGACTTCATATGTTGTGACAAATATCCCCCTGCCCTGCATAATGTCCACAAACACTTGCAAAAACACTACAGTGTTGATTTCAGTGTTACAATCAGTTTCAGCAAATAGTTGAGTCTGCAAATTGGGATCCATGAATAATGAGACTCAAATACCATGATAAGGTCAGGTGATCTCAAACACTAGGGAAAAGGTGGCCAAAGCGAGTAGAGAGGGATTCGGGCATAGACTCCTGTCCTCGGAAACGTGGCCATTGAGATTCAGAAGGGGATGTCATTCGAGCAGAGTTTGAAAGGAGATGCAAGAGAGGCTATGCAGATATTTGGGCCACAGAGTGATGGTAGGGGGCAAAGCCCTGAGTGAAGATGGCAGCTGACAGGCTAGGGTGGCTGGAACAAAGAATGAATCATACCTGGAGAATTCCAACCCTGCCAGGAGGTGACATCACTAATGTGCACACAGAAGAAGGTGGAAAATCTTGCCTGAGACATTCGAGAGAGGTTTCAAAGTAGAGGGAGTATGAAATTGTGCTTGATCAGTGAACTAGAGCTATTTCCCTGCCTGGAGACATGGGTGTCAGGGCACCCTTCTACCTGGAGGGTGCCACATTAGTTTTTTCTGTGAAAAAGCTCAGGGTTTTGAGAGAAGAGAAAAAAAATTGAGGGGTTTGAGGAGTTTGGCGAGGGTTCATGAAGAGAAGAAAGAATGCTGGGAAAGATGGAAGGGAAGTTAATCTGATTGCCAAGAGTATTTTATGCTGGGTATAAGGTTCTGGGTGTTTGGATGAACTGAGAGCTTCTTACCCATATTGGACAGGAGGAGAGAGGTGGAAGATGGGAAGTGCAGGAAGGGAGATCAGCTTGGAGCTGACAGACAGATGAGGGTTGTGTTTGTAGTGAGTGGGATTCCAAGATGAAACCACAGGGGCCATCCATGAGCAAGCAGCTCCTAGGCCACCTGGGCCCTCAGCAGCACCATGTTGTCCTGGGGATGAGGGCTTAGGCGAGAGCCTGTTTGGTCACTGTGGTGGGGAAGTATCCCTGAGGCCAGAACTGTGCTGCTTGTTTTAATTTGGGAGTGGCTGTATGTGACATGACAATCAGGTTCTGTTGTGTTTGGTTCAGCTGACTTGTCTGGCAGTGGCAGATCTTAGAGGACCAGTGTGCTCAAAGGAGGGGAAACCAGAGAAGACTCAGTCTTGGCAAAGGAAAGAGACAAAGGAAGCCTACACTTTTCTGCCTTCCTTGGAATCCAACTCAGCTTAACCTGTGGGTAAAAAGCAGGGCTTGACAACGGAAGCTCTGTGCAGGTGGGAGCATCCCCTGGACTGTATATCTGGATCCTGGCTTTGGAAGGTGGAAGGATTAGATTCTCTTTCGGGTGACAGAAGTCAGGCGGAGCTTCAGTTTACAGCAAATGCAAAGCACATGTCTACTAGGTGTTAAACACGGGCTGCCTGGGATGCAGAGGGAGTAAGACACGCCCTGGTCCTCAAGGAGCTCTCATTCAGGTAGGCCAGGTGCCCCTCAATATGTACACACATACATTTATCACAGGATGACTGAAGATGATAGGTCTCTGGTTGGGCTCAGTTGAAACTGATGACAAGGGGCCTATTCATGTCTGTTTGATAGTCCTTAAAACTTCTTTTGGCTTTAGACTTTCTGCCAGGCTTTTTTCTCCTTCTTTCTGAGATAATAGGGATGAGGAACCTGGTAGCCCTGACCCAGTTTGTTCCCTGGAGCATGAAGGTCCTCTGATTTTCATAGCTATTGGGCAGTTCTTCTAGTCCCCCAGTCAGAGGAAACTGAAGGGTTGTTTAGCACAGATCATGATCAAGAGTGATCACAGGTATTAGTTGGGGGAAGAGAAAAGAGACTTTGTGACCACATAGAAGATGGATGGAGCAGACCCCTAACCATCTTATCTCTGAATACAGACAGGGGCTCCTGTTGGCGAAATGGAAGGAAGGCACTAGAATTTGGCCATGGTTGGGGTCTAATGAGAGTGAGCCTGGTTCTCTAACTCCGGACTCCTGTTACCAATCATAACCACACAAACTGTGCTTAACTACAATCCTTCCAGATTTTCTACCTTCATTGCCCTGTGTAAAAGTGCTTTCTCTCCTCTCCTTTTCTTAAACACATTGCAAATCTGTTCATTTGAATACGATGAATTGCAATTGGCATTGAAGTTCAACCCCTTCAGGTTCAAGGTATATGAATGTATTTAACAATCCCTTGGGATTTTCCAAATTATCAAATTCCTAATTTTAAATGGATGGCTTACAGTCTTTCCTTCAATGTATTCTGTTTGCCCTGAGGCTGTCTAATGGATCTGTCCACAGTGCCTGTTCCTCTTTGAAGTCTTGGTTAGAGCATTTGGGGTATAACTTGATTGATTCTGATAGGAGACTGAAATTCTGGTTAGTAGAAGTCAGCAGGGGTTTGTGCAAGTGAACCCTGAGTTGGATTCAAAGTACTGGGTCTGGAGAGACTTGATGGGGAAGCTGAAAGGTTGTCTGCTATTAGGAGGGATAAAGAGACAGAAGCGAGAAGACCAGGGACTGAGCGTTGGATGCTTTTAGAGAATCATGTTGAACTTGGCTATATGTGATCATGAGATAATGGTAGAGTTGGAGAATGTCTGCATTTTGTAATAAGCTAAAATATTTTGGAGTAATGTCTCATGATATCTGATAACCAACTTTCAAATGGTTCAAGGCAGAGATACATAGATAGATACGCATGAATCAAAAATGGTAAAATATTAACAGTGACTATCTCAGTAGTGGATTATATCACCACTCTTTCAACTTTTCTGAATGTTTGAGAAGTTTCATGTCTAAAGCAAAATGTATGCTTTAGCACTTTTCTCAGAGAGAGTTCTACCTTTATCTTACAGTATCTGCCACTGAGAAGTAATACTCTCGACACAGTCATGTATCTCAGAGAAGAAATAAAGAGAATTGCAATAATTTCCATGGCCTAGTGTAGAATTCTGTTGGTCATAATTCAAGAGTGGTCATGAAAACCCCTACCAGAGAAAAAGAACAGTGGGAAAATATAAGGACATAAGAAGTACCAGGATAGCCATTGATCAACTGTATGACCTTGGGCATGGGACTATCATCTCTCTAAGAGGCTTAGTTTCCTCTTCTGGAAAATGGACCTAACAATAGCATCAACCTCTAGGGTCCTTAGGAAGACTGAAGGTGGTAACATATGTAAGACACTCAGAATGGGGTCACATGTAATTTTACCATGTGTAGCTGTGATTAGTCTTCTCTCTGAGCGCACGTAGAGACCTTCTCTCTCACAGATAACACTGACTCGTGTGTCCATATTCTTCTCTCTTGGAAGAAAGAATTCCTCCAAAGCAGGTCAGGCTGCCTGTACAATGAGACTAAACTCACTGATGACTGGATGCTTGTTAGGGTGCTGACAGCAATCCCTGAGGGGGTTTGAGGAGTGGTCAGAGCACCTGGGAGATTTCACCTGTTCATTGGAAAAGTGATGCGTCAAGTCATTGTCTACATGTTGCCACTTCCACCCATTTGCACCACTGTCATCAGCCAGCATTTCATCTCTGAAGAAGTGTGATCTTGAAATCCTGAGCTCTGAGAGGTTGTATTGGTCACCTGGAGGGCTCGGTGTTTTCCACTGTGGCAGAAGTGACGGTTTTTTACTGTGCCAGACAGACATGTACACCTAATCAATGGTTGTTGCTACTCCTACAGACAGTCTCTGTCATCTCTGTGCAGCACTGGAGCTGGTAATCATTGATTCCAGGGACACTTATTGTTGGGTTGTTGGCAAAATCAATTGCTGGAATTTTTTAACTGTGCATCTGTTTATATATTCCATTTTTACACTTTGATTGAAAAAATTGGATATCTACTGATGAGTGTCCTAACACTGTCAGATTAGTTGAGATGAGTTCTTTATTTATTCACTGCTCAGATTTGCAGTTTGGAATTGAGCTATGTCTGCATTGATAAAGCAAAGGTTGGATCAAGAATCAAGCCGATTCTTTATCAGAAAGACCGAGACCAAAACTATCCTCGGGTGACTGTGACATATGAATGTTTATGATGTCTGGGTCCATGTTACCCAGGTTAGTTATGAAACAGACTGAGCTGTTATCACTCCATCACATTTTTTTTTCCAGGCAGCTTTTATGTACACAACACCCCAAGTGACCTGTAATATCCCAAAGGGCATTCCAACTGAGTTGATTAAAAACGGAGTGGGGTGAGTCCTTGTGGAAACAATCAATACTGCTGAGTTGATGGGACATAAACATTTTTTTCTCTTGATAGATCTTCTTTCCAAGAAGTTGAGAAATATATGATTCTTGGACAAGGCATCAACAAGTCCAAACTTGGGCTCTGAATGTAGTAGCATTTGCTAAACACATAATACGTACAAGAAAATCTCAAGCACCTAATATTTACAAACCCTTTAATCCTTCCAGCCAGCCATATGAGGCAGGTACCAATATTATCGCAACTTTACTAAAAGGCTGATGCTGGGAAAGACTGAAGGCAGGAGGAGAAGGGGATGACAGAGGATAAGATAGTTGGATGGCATCACTGACTTGATGGACATGAGTTTGAGCAAGCTTCAGGAGTTGGTGATAGATAGGGAAGCCTGGCATGCTGCAGTCCATGGGGTCACAAAGAATTGGACATGACTGAGTGACTGCAGATGGTGATTGCCGCCATGAAATTAAAAGATGCTTACTCCTTGGAAGGAAAGTTATGACCAACCTAGACAGCATATTCAAAAGCAGAGAGATGACTTTGCTGACAAAGGTCCGTCTAGTCAAGGCTATGGTTTGTCCAGTGGTCACGTGTGGATGTGAGAGTTGGACTGTGAAGAAAGCTGAGCACTGAAGAATGGATGTTTTTGAACTGTGGTGTTGGAGAAGACTCTTGAGAGTCCCTTGGACTGCAAGGAGATCCAGCCAGTCCATTCTAAAGGAGATCAGTCCTGGGTGTTCATTGGAAGGACTGATACTAAAGCTGAAACTCCAATACTTTGGCCACCTGATGCAAAGAGTTGACTCATTGGAAAAGACTCTGATGCTGGGAGGGATTGGGGGCAGGAGGAGAAGGGGATGACAGAGGATGAGATGGCTGGATGGCATCACTGACTCGATGGATGTGAGTCTGAGTGAACTCTGGGAGTTGGTGATGGACAGGGAGGCCTGGTGTGCTGCAGTTCATGGGGTTGCAAAGAGTCAGACATGACTGAGCGACTGAACTGAACTGAGTGACTGAACTGAACTTAAAAAAGACATCACGAGTTAGGGAGACTAACGAACACATCCTGTCATAATAAATATCCCCACCTTTTTTTGAACTTTAGTTATTGATAGGGTGAGAGAGGTCTCAGAGAGGTAGAACTGACATCAGGGGTCATAGATCTTTCTCACTCAAATGTTTACCAACTGTTTCCTCTCTACAAGGCAGAGCTAGACAGGAAGTTCCAAGGAAACTTCTCTGTAGCTCACTGCTTTCTGATCTTCAGCATCAACCACCCCTCACCTTGATTTCTTTCCTGAAATTCCATCCCCAGTCCCCATGAGTGTTCTGCCTGTTGTAGGAGGTAGTGACTCTTGTAGGAGGTCTTGGTAATGACTGAATTGGCATTCTGGATACATAGATTTCAGGAGACTGAGAAGTATTCCTTTAAGCAGTGAGGGACTCTTGACAGCAAAGCCTGGTGGGGAGGTTGTTCAGTAGTGCCCTCCTTCTCCCCAAGGAAGCCAGTGCAGAACAGAGGTTTTGAAAAAGAGAAATGGGATGTTTGTTCCAGCTTAGAGGGAAAGTTTGAAATAGACGTTGTGATCACAGATCACTCTTTAAGGTCAGAGAAAAGATGATGACTGAGGACAAATGCTGAAGATCATGCAGACTTTGCCTTCCTCCAAAGATGAGAAAGATCCACTTAGTGGTGTGGGAGGTGATGTGAAGTTGGGGTTAACTAGACGACTCTCATGTCCGAGTTCTGGGACTGAAATCCCAGCTGTGCTCTATAAGCCGTGATCTTGTGACAGGTCTCTAAGCCTCAGATTCCTTGCCTTTCAATTGTTTACAAAATTAAGAAGGTGATACTAACAATGTTGGGAGGATCAGATGATGAGCAGAGTGTTGGACCTTTAAGAAAACACAGTTGTCACCACCAGCACCACTACCATCCCCTCCGTTGCTCAACGATCTTAAGATCAGCACGGAAAGCTAGTCAGCTCTACACGATAATGGAATTCAGGAAAACGGTCATAGCTAAAGTCAGCTGGTGTCCTGCATTTCATAGGGTGAACTTCTTTCAGAGGATGTCATTTAAACAAGAAATGGATGTGACACCTGGAATTGCCCACTGTGCTTTTATGTGCTGGAGAGTTTTAAACTCTTAACTCAGTCTTCATTGCAAACCCTTAGACCCTTGGGGAGGCAGCTTTCTGAGTCTGTGTTACACTGTGCAGGAGACTGTACTGTTGCAAAGAAAACACAGAAACACAGCGGGTAGATTTTCACATCATTTCAGAAAACAACAGTGGGCTCTGAGAGAGAGGGTTTGGCTAAAGAAGTATTTTAATTTCTAGGATATTCCTTTACTTTTAGTGACAGCAACACAGGAAATTCTTAAAATCTAGGCTGCTGCATTGCTAAAGAGAATAGAACTCTTTTTTTTTTTTCCCTGACAAGTATTTCCTGTTAAATGTTCTCTGAGATAGTGACTGTTCCCTGGGAGATGTCACCTCAAACTACCATGATAGTCACGCTATTCCGCCACCATGACTACCTGTCTATTTGGGATAATCCAGCAATTGGCCGATAAACATTTACCAGATTCCTAATGTGAGCCATCTTTCATTCTAGATTCTAGGACTGTGATGGTGCACAGACATAGAAGGAATCCCCATAACCTTCAAAGAATGTCTGCTCTGGTAGAAAATCTAAACTACGTAGGCACATGCCAAGGCTGCCAACTTTAGCAAAATGGTCGCCAAAGACTCCACTGCTCTGAAGGCTGTCACTTGCTGTTAATCTGTCCTCCGTGACTTTCTACTCATGGTGTTGTTTCCTGGAGCAGATGTAAGCACCAGCCTGTCAACCAGGAGGTCCAGACCACTGACGTGGTCAATAGGCCTTGCTCAGATTTCCACCCCAGGTCTTTTATGTGGGTGACTCCTGGCTTTTCTTGTCCACCTCCTGTCTTGGTATGCTGGTGGTTTACTGTCTTAGTTTTAAAATCCCCAATGTCTACATGAATCATTTCTTTCTTTTTTGGCTACCTTCCATGAATGCCATGTTCTTGTGTCTGAGGTCTCCTGGAAGCTTAAATAACTGTTTCCTACTCTTTTTTAGTGTTGTCTTATTCTAAGGCCTTCTCTTGTTACCTGCCACTCCCTTACAATGATCAGTCAGTTACCTATTAGGATTAAGGTTCTTTTATCAGTTGTGAGAAAAGTGGACAGGGAGGGAAAGTATGGGATGAAGTTGAACAAGAGTCATCAGCTGTTAGACACTGGAGTGAAGGGATAATTTGAAATGGTTAATTAAAGATAATTTGTTTAACCAGTGGTAATGGTTAATATTTGTAGAGTGCTTGCTGTGCCCAGCTCAACACATAAGTGGTCTGAGAAGGTACTTTCTTTCTTCCCATTTTGCAGATGGGAGAAGAGAGGTAAAGTAGGACTCCACAACCATAGAGCTAGCTAATCCAGGCCATCTGACTCCAGAGTCCCTGTCTGAACCACTGTGAACATCCTCTTGTGATGGGCTTTGTTCTTGGTCATCTACTTCTAGAAATTTCTAAGAAATGGATATATTATAAAGCTGGAGAGTGGAGAAAATGAATAATCAGGGTTCAGTGACAGGTCAGGCCCCTCCAGCTGGCTTTCTCTAGCATCTCTATAGTTCCCCCATAAAAGAGAACGGAGAAAATGTAGCAGGTTTTGAAAAGTGGAGAGCTGGATTCTGTTCCTAGTGGGCAGAATTTGCCATTCTAAATACCCTTATCCTTTCTCCCTGCTTCTGAAAAAGCTCATGCCTGGAAATGGAATCTCATTTCTGTCCAGCACCGAGGCTTCTCCCTTGCTGGTGGTAATGAGCCGTTGTATCTGGTGAGCTACAGGTTGCCAGCAAATGTCCAGAAGCAAGAACATATCAGTTTTCAATAGGACAAGTGTTTGATTTATCTCAGGCCCTTGTATTTGAATCCAAGTTTCTAGCTTGTTATAATTTCTGCATTTGGATAATCTATCTGTTGCCTCTCTGGAGACCAGTTCAGAAAGGTCATGGACTTAAACATCTATGATAGGAAAAACCTTTGGCTGAATGGCTGACTCTTTTTGGTCTCTCCTGGGGCGGGGTGGGGGGCAATAAATATACCAGCAGTTGCTATACATTCTATTATCACTGGCTGTAAAGTTTCCAGTCAACCTGATCTTTCCAAATCTGCAGTCAGCAAGAAGCCTGTGCTTTGCATTTATCTACTAGGAAAGACATTAGTCTTACTTCAATTATATTTTTAAGATCAAAGTTTTGGAAGTATTTTCTATACATTTTTATGATGATTTCAAAATAAAAACTCAAATTGGCCTGCTTCTAGTTCATCCATTTTTAGATAGGGAAGAAGAAAACAGTCTTCAATCAGCATGTTGAGAAGAGTGATGGAAAAGAACAATCCATTTTCAAGAAATTAAGAGAATTCCAGGAAGATAACCAATGTTCTGAATTTCTACACTTTCAGTCTTTCTACAGTTAGCACCAGCAGTCTGAAAAAATGAACCCAAAGCCCTTTCAGAACTCCCATCTGAGCAAAAAAAGATTAAATCATGCTCAACACGCTTCACCAAATAAACAGAGTGAAGTGATATGTTTTTGAAAATAAGAATTTAAACGGTAAGGGATGAAACAAAGAGAGGTTACCAGGTAACCCCGTCAAACCAGAAAATTCAATAAGCCTTGCGCACCCCTTCCCTTGCCCACTACTTAATCAGAGTGTTACTGGAATCAGTTTGAATGAATCCACTTACTTTTCAACCGGCTGTTTTGATGTCCTGTAAATACAGCCCAAATATCCATTTCTGCAACAGAACTGACAATAAAAAATGAAATCATTCAACCCATGGGATTAGGGTATCCAAATTAACTATGTTGTGTCTTCAGCTTGGACGGGGGCTGTTTATTTCCTTGCATCTCAGTGTCCTCAGCGGCACTGCATGAGCAAACTCGGCTCTGTCCATGCCCGCTCTATTCCCTTTTCCATAAAAGCTTACAGATGCTCTCCTCTTCTTAATGTACGCCCTGGGCCTTGAGAAGTTGACATATGAAGTCCTAAATATTAGTATCACTTTTGTGGGAAATGGTAGTGGATAATGGTCAATTTCCAGGCCCTCGTTCATATTCTGAAAAGCATTATTTTCTCTGTAGGCAAAAGAAATGGAAATGAGGGCAATCAGTGCATCCTAGCCCTTGGGTGGTTATGGAATGAGTGTGGGGAATTGCTGGCCAGAGGAGCAGGCATTTTAGAATGGACCATGAAGAGGAGACAGCTTGTGCGCCGTCAGTGGGATGTGAATGGGCGGGGTGGGGGTGGGGAGGTGTGTGTCTCCATTCCTCACATCTCTGAATTAGGAAGACGTCCCCCACAGCATGTTGGAAAGCTCTCTACTGGTCAAAGCTCCGGACTTTTGAACTAAACCTTGAGGTTTTGCTTATACTCTAGGACACAGGGTAGGCTCAGTGGAAGGGAAGGGTCAAGGGGCGATACTGGTGAAGGATTTGGTGGGAGGAATAACACTGAGGAGGAGAGCCTGGCCCAGGGCGGTACCCTGAAGTCCTGCAGTTTGTTTGGAGGAGGAGGTAGAGATGAGCAAAATGGAAAGGGCACGCATGAGTGTGCTTGCTCAGTCAGTCATGTCTGACTCTTTGCAACGCCATGGACTGCAGCCCACCAGGCTCCTCTGTCCATGGGATTCTCCAGGAAAGAATTCTGGAGTGGGGTTCCATTTCCTCCTCTAGGGGATCTTCCCCACCCAGGGATCAAACCTGTGTCTCTTACATCTCCTGCATTGGCAGACAAGTTCTTTACCACTAGCGCCACCTGGGAGCTCCAGGTGAGTGTGTGCATGCACACACGCACACACACACACACACACACACACACACACAATATGGTGAGAGATGATGAAAAAAATAGAGAAGTATGTGAATAAAAAATTGAAAGAGAGCTGCATTTGTAATCTCTCATGTTCTGTCTTCTCTCTCTCAGCATGTATGAGAGGGACGAGGTAATAACTGAGACTCTGGAATGGGACTGGAGTCTGAATCTTTGCTCTACCACTTCCTGTGTGATGTCGGAGAGTTCAGTTCCCCACTCTGTGGTTCAGTTTACTTAACCGTTCACTAGGAATACCAACAGAAACTATTCATTGAGGGGTTCTAAGGATCACATAACACCAGCACTTAGGAATCATTTAAAAAGCATTTGCTATTAGTATTTCATCAGTTCCTGATGAATAGCCAAGTAGACTTCCGTCTCCTTCATTTCAGCTGGAAACATAGTATAGAAATAAATTACTTCAAACGTAAGGGACAGGCTGCTCATTTAGTAGGAATTGTGTAATGAATTCCTTTGTAAACTCATTTTGGAGCCATAAGCGATTCCGAAGTTCCGGTTTGCTTGCTAAGGGACTGTGTGTGGCTCTCGGTTCTGGACTGTTCTTTACTTGTGTCCCCAACCTTTGCATGTGTGGTGTTTCACTTGGCAAGGTACAGCACGGTGTGGTATGGGGCGTTCTGCTTGGGCAGCTGAAGTGCGTCTCTGGAGCGTCCTCCCTACAGATGCTCTGAGGGTTGTGTGTTGTTCGAGCAATGTGAATGTTTATTCAGATTTAACAGGGAACATTTGTTGAGCACCAAGCTGTTGGGTTTGACCTCTGTAAGTAGCCCTGTGTTCCTCTCCATTGCCTCTCAATGCTACCAACCTCTCCAGGGAGATGGGCACCATTTCTGGGCCTTGCACAGACCCAACACCCAGGGGGTAGAGCTTCCAGAGGCTATTTCAAGATTATTCTCTGGGAGGGTGGCGGTTTCAATTCTTCTCTTCCCACAAGCCCAGAGGCAGGAACCCAGGCTCATCTTCCCTGCTCTGCGGCTTGTCTTACTCTTCCTCCATGGGCCCAGAGAAACCAGACCAGGGACTGCTTCCCAGGGAGTGCAGCAGAGCCAGTTCTTACAAAACACGCCTCACTGATCTGTTTTCCTAACCACCATCTTTGATAAAGGACTCTCTCATGAGTCTTGACCTCAGTTCAAACATACAAGTTGGTAATGAAGACCCAGCTGCGTCAGCAAGCCATTTGCCCTACTGATCTGGTGAGCTCTAAACACTTACTTCCCTTAGCGACCTCTCAGGGAGTCTAGGCAATCCTCATGTGGCCTCCATATTTCTCACTAGCCATCACTCCTTTTTCCATTCAGAGGTAACAAATATATTTTCCTTACTCTAAGAGATTTTGTTGTCAGTCAGTAATATTTAATCATTCTTATTTACTCATGGTCAACTAAGTCATTATTCCTATAGCAAAAACAGTATTTTCTTGTCAGTCCCTTAAGTTGAATAGCACGCAGTGCCACCCCTGAGTACCGGGAACACCAGCACTGAATGTGTGGCATATCGGGCTCTTAGAACATTAAGATCCTTCCTTAGAAATGGGTATCGACTGTATTTAGTGTGCTGTAATCATTCCACGGATATAGCCACTTCACTACTTTAACAAATTACATAATGGCCCTCCTTAAGACGCTTCCACCTAAGGAAGCATTGACCGCCACACAGAGCAGTTGGGTCGCAAGTAATGCTTACAGCTGAAGCAATTTATGTATCTTTAGAATTGCGTAGACACTCCCCAAAAGATTTCAAAGGAGAAGGGTATGCAATGTTTTTCTGATTCCCTGAGGTAAAGACATTGTCTAACCACCCCCCGGCCACAACTGCCCCTCCTCTAAACATACAGTTTCTTTTAGCTTACAAGGAACTTTTTTAAAAAAGAAAAAGTCTTCTTGTAAGCAAGTTTTAAATTTGAAAACTTTTTTTCTCAAAACGATTGTATAAATTAGGGAGAAGAATATAGAATGGAAAGGGCAGGGCTGACTACAAAAGAAATGGATAAAAAGCACAAGAAGCACTGAAAGCCACTATAACTGATGGATGCTGTGCGTTCTAGTCAGCCTGCTGGCTGTTGGGGTGTAAAATTTGAAAGTCCATGTTCTACCACTCCAGTCCTTAGGAAACTCAGAATACTGCTGTGGGGGAGGCGTGATATGTGATATCTATTTATTTTCCCATAAACCAGTTTGGGTTGAAACAAGTTCTCTCCCCACTGAAGTGGAGCAAGGAATCAGCACATTGGGAATCAGACTGTCTTTAATTTTTAGGCGCTCTGTGTTTGTTAGGGCTGTTTACATCAACTTCTACAAGTGAGAGTATCAGCTTAATCCATGGAAAAGTGTCCAGTCTCTACAGATTAGATGTGAAACATTTTGACCCTTGAATGTCGGGATCAAACTCGGCTTGAAATATTGTTAGTGAGGGTGAAAAAATTCCTGGTTGGGACGTTCAGTCTCTTCAAACCCCACAGCAGCAGCAGGTGAGAGGAATGGATCATTTCTCTCTGAAATGGAGAGGCATGTTTGTGGTCCTGTGAGAGCCTGGAATGGACATGTTTTTGGCAAGGAGAAGCTTGGGTTCAGCCAGTGCTTGGGCCAGAAACAGAAGCCACCAGCTGGGTAGCTGTTCATCTGCTCTTGGCTTGGAACCAAGGTTGATGTAGTATTTTTCCACCTGCACGTCTCATAGGTGGGAGCTAAGCCATGCAGCACTGTCGCCTCCACTGGACAGTGTTGGCTGTGACTAGTGATGGTGTCTCTTTGGACTTGGGAATGAATAGACTCAGTTATAGCCTTTCAGGATCCAAGCAGCTCTTCACCAGAGGAGTTTCTGCACAGAGGGAAGGATGTGTTGGCTGCCATCGGTTGATGCGGCCAGGCTGCAGGGTAGATAAATAAACACAGACGTACATGAGCATGAGGCGGACTGGGCGAGCAGACTGGTGTCAGAGAGCACTTTTCATACTGTAATGTGCCTGTGAACCACGTGGAGATCTTGTTAGACTGCAGATGCCAACCTAGTTAACGTGGGATGCAGCCTCAGTGTATGCGTTTCTAGCAAGCCCGAGGTGATGCTGCTGTTGTTGGCCCGCCGACCAGACATTTCTGGAAATGTACACCCCTATCGAGTTCTGTTTATCAGGCTTGACCTCGATGGCACATGTAATTAAAAGGAGAACTTACATTTCACACCAGACTGTGCAATTCATAAAAGTTGGTAGATCAGACATGGACCCAGGTCGGATTTCAGTCTTTAGTCTGAGGTACCGAAATGGCTGCCACATTCTCTATTCTTTGCTTCATATGTTTAAAGTGAAGCTGTGCCATCATCCCGTCCCCAAGTCTCCTTGGTTTAGTACCGCATTCAGGATGAGTGCAAGCTTTCTGCAGGGCTCAGGTTCTAAGACGCTTTGTGCTGCCTTCCGAATTCATTCACGTGGGGAGTTGGGAGAGATGAGACCAAGCTGATATCTTACAAGGATATTGCCATCCCAAGCTGATGAGGCTGGACAAACATTTCCTACTCAGTGGAACAAAAGCCTGAGTTAGGGGAAAGAAAGAGCCCAGCATCTTCTACTAAGCGTTGCTTGTCTTGTAGAACCAACACCCAAGATTCCTTATTCCACCCTGTCATTTAGGGAGATATTGCCTACTCTGGAATATCCAGGTTTATCCTTCAGGTCTGGGGCTCTGGCTGGCATCCTGAATTATTCCTTGTGGTGCCATCTGGCAAGGACCCAGGAACAACATGAGCGGCAAGGTGAAATACAGCACCCTGAAATTACCTTTAATGAAAATGACTAGTAATCTCCAGCGATTGCTGTGTTTGTGAGTGACAGGGTTCTACTGGGTACAAAACCTTTTGCTGCAGCAAAATGGGTCCTGGGAAGTTCTCAAGTCTGAGAGTCTTTTTTTTTTTTTTTTTTTTAATGAAAATAGCTTCAGATCTGTGCCATTAGGCATTGTTTTGCCCAGATAATGAGGCTAATTATGGTTATTTAAATGTACTTCATAAGGAGATACACTGAACCTCTTTGAAAAATGTATGCCTAAGTTAGAAATGAATGAAATAATATGAGTCTTATACTTCAGTGCAGCTGGTCAGCATTTAGAATCCAGAGGTCCCATCCCAGGGTCTGTCAGATTCTTAGAACAACCACAGGTGACAGAGAAAAAAGGAGCTTGGGACAGGCAGAAGGGAGTAGCTAATGTGCATCCCAAGGCTGAAATATGGAGAGTGAGAGTAGAACCCAGAATAGGCCAGTGGTCCATCTGCACTGACCTATTTACTGCCCTCTGTGGATACCAGCTCCCTCTTATGGAGAAAAGGGGGTTCAGAAATTATAGGGTGAGTGCCTGCTCAGTCACTTCAGTCATGTCCGACTCTTTGTGACCCCATGGACTGTAGCCCACCAAGCTCCTCTGTCCATGGAATTCTCCAGGCAAGAATACTGGAGAAGTTCCCATGCCCTTCTCTAGGGGATCTTCCTCACCCAGGGATCGAACCCGCATCTCTAGGTCTCCTACACTGACAGGCAAGTTCCACTAGCGCCACCTGGGAATCCCAGAACCCCTCAAATAAGTGTCTCTAAACCAAAGCAGGGAGTTTGAGAAATACTGAGCTGCTTATTGAAATCAGAAGCTTTCAAACTTGTTTAGAATCCGAACTCAAATGAATCCTACTTGGGAAGCCAAAAACAAACAATGACAACAGATAGGTGTGTGTGTGTGTGTGTGTGTGTATATATATATATATATATATATATACATATTTGTATTCATACATATGTGTATGCTGCTGCTGCTGCTAAGTCCCTTCAGTCGTGTCTGACTCTGTGCGACCCCATAGACGGCAGCCCGTAAGGCTCCCCCGTCCCTGGGATTCTCCAGGCGAGAACACTGGAGTGGGTTGCCATTTCCTTCTCCAATGCATGAAAATGAAAAGTGAAAGTGAAGTCGCTTAGTCGTTGTCCGACTCTTAGCGACCCCCTGGACTGCAGTCCACCAGGCTCCTCCATCCATGGGATTTTCCAGGCAAGAGTGCTGGAGTGGGGTGCCATTGCCTTCTCTGACATATATATATATACATATATATATATATATATATACATATACACACACATATTCACACACACACACATATATGTATATCAGAAGATGGAGAAGTTGCTCTGGTTGATACAGAGGAGAGGGGCCCATGCAGCAACCTCAACACCCCCTTATTCTCTGGGCTACTTCCTGATGACCCAATGCCATGTTTAAAACATGATTTGCAATGTTAAAATTAGATGTTATATATATATATATCAAAAAATGCATAAATAATAGACAATATTATAAATTGATATTGCTATATAAATTATATGTAATGTTTTCCTGAGAAAGAAAGCTCAACCCAATGTACCCTGCTAGGCACACCTGGTCCCAGGTACCTTCTTAGGTCCACTGGAGGTTGCTGAATAAGCTGGGAGATATTGTCCAACCCTAGGACATCAGATGTCACACAGATGAATGTTTTCTGACCATCACTACTACCTCAAAGTCTTCATTCTAGTTAACCCTCTCCAGGTGGATTCTTTTCCTTCAAGGAGCAGGTGTCTTTTAATCTTGTGGCAGCAGTCACCATCTGCAGTGATTCTGGAGCCCAAGAAAATACAGTCTGTCACTGTTTCCACTTTTTCCCCAACTATTTGCCATGAATTGATGGGACAGATGCCATAATCTTAGTTTTTTGAATGTTGAGTTTTAAGCCCAGCCTTTTCATTCTCCTCTTTCACCATAATCATGAGGCTCTTTAGTTTATATTCACTTTCTGCCATTAGAGTGGTATCATCTCCATATCTGAGGTTGTTGATATTTCTTTTGTCAGTCTTGATTCCAGCTTGTGATTCCTCCAGCCTGGCATTTCACATGATGTATTCTTCACAGAAGTTCAATAAGCAGGGTGACAATATACGTCCTTGACATACTGCTTTTCCAATTTGGAACCTGTCCATTGTTTCATGTCCGGTTCTAACTGTTGTTTCATGACCTGCATATATAGGTTTCTCAGGAGACAGGTAAGGTGGTCTGGCATTACCAGCTGTTTAATAATTTTCCAGAGTTTGTTGTGATCAACACTGTCAAAGGCTTTAGCGTAGTCAACAAAGCAGAAGTAGATGTTTTTCCTGGAATTCCCTTGTTTTCTCTATGACCCAACAAATGTTGGTAGTTTTATCTCTGGTTCCTTTGCCTTTTCTCAATCCAGCTTGTGCATCTGGAAGTTCTCTGTTCCCATATTGCTGAAGCCCAGATTGAAGAATTGTGAGCATTACCATGTTAGCATGTGAAATGAGTTCAATTGCACAGTAGTCTGAACATTCTTTGGCACTGCCCTTTGGGATTGGAGTGAACACTGACCTTTTCCAGTCCTGTGGCCACTGCTGAGTTTCCAAATTTGCTGACATATGGAGCATAGCACTTTTACAGCATCATCTTTTAGAATTTGAAATAGCTCACCCTGATATTCCATCACCTCCACTAGCTTTGTTCATAGTAATGCTCCCTAAGGCTCACGTGACTTCACACTCCAGGGTGTCTGGCTCTAGATGTATGACCACACCATCGTGGCTCTCCGGGTCATTAAGATCTTTTTTGTATAGTTCCTCTGTGTATTCTTGCCACCTCTTTTTAATCTCTTCTGCCTCTTAGTTAGGTCTTTACTGTTTCTGTCCTTATTGTACCCATCCTTACATGCAATGTTCCCTTGATCTCTCCAATTTTCTTGGAGTTCTCTAGTCCTTCCCATTCTATTGTTTCCTCTGCTTCTCTGCATTCTTCACTTAAGAAGGCCTTCTTATCCCTCCTTGTTATTCTCTAGAACTCTGCGTTTAGCTGTATGTATTGTTCCCTTTCTCCCTTGCTTTTACCTTCTCTTCTTTCCTCAGCTATTTATGAGCTTCCTCAGACAACCATTTTGCGTTCTTGCATTTCTTTTTCTTAGGGATGGTTTAGGTCACCGCCTCCTGTACAGTGTTATGAACCTCCATCCATAGTTCTTCAGGCACTCTGTCTACTAGATCTAATCCCTTGAATCCTTCTGTCACATCCACTGTATAATTGTAAAGATCATACCTACCTGAATGGCCTAGTGGTTTTCCCTACTTACTTCAATTTAAGCCTGAGTTTTTCAAAAAGCAGCTCATGATCTGAGCCGAAGTCAACTCTAGGTCTTATTTTTGCCAACTGTATAGAGCTTCTCCATCTTCCCCTGCAAAGAATCTAACCGATCTGATTTTGGTATTGACCATCTACAGATGTTCAGTCCTCTCTTGTGTAGCTGGACAAGGGTGTTTGCTATGACCAGTTTGCTTGCTGTGACAAGTTTGCTATGACCAGTTCTTCATAGAACAGTTCAACTTTAGCTTCTTCGGCATTACTGGCTGGGGCATAGACTTGGATTATGGTGAGATGTTGAATGGGTGCCTTGGAAATGAACCAAGGTCATTCTGTCATTTTTGAGACTGCACCCAAATACTGCATTTCAAACTCTCTTGTTAACTATGGAGGGCTACTCCATTTCTTCTAAGGGATTTTTGCCCACAGTAGTAGATATAATGGTCATTTGAATTAAATTTGCCCATTTCTCTCCATTTTAGTTCACTGATTGCTAAGATGTTGATGTTTACTCTTGCCACCTCCTGTTTGACCACTTCCAATTTACCTTGATTTGTGGACTTCACATTCCATGTTCAGAGACAGCAAGTGTCAGAGTAGTTCCAAGGCATGCTCTGGAGGCATCTGGCCCAAATGGTTCTGGAAACTTCTGGGGACCATAATGGTTCCACCATCTGCTGGTATCTTGTAAATAATATTTTCATCTTTCTTTAAAATTGATGATGTCAGTTAAAAAAATAGATTGACTATCAGTGACTGTGCCAACTTACTCTGGAAACTGTTGGATGTTACTAAGTGGCAAGGTGTCTGCAGTAGTCATGCTAAACAGGAAACCATCCTGTCTCTCTGTTTCCCTGTGGTTTTTCCTCAGCCAAATGAAGGAAAGACCTTAGAATCTGGCCCATTAACCGGTACAATAAGCAAGAAATGACTAAATCAAGAAACTCAGAATTTAGAGAAATAAGATAAAAATGCTAAAATAAACTTCCCTTTTCAGCGATTTAAAAAACTGCGCTTTCCCTAGTTGGCCACAGGAAGTAGGATTTTGAGGTCAGTAAAGAAAAACAGAGAAATTCTTATGGGAAGCTTTCTAACAGACAACAAAACTAATTCTGGGTAATGTGGGATCTAACCTTGGTTTGTGTAGTCTACTTTTTATAAGAAAAAGAGCATATTTCTACAAATTTGTCCTCTCATTTCAATGCAATATTAACTTGAATTACTTTTCTACTGCTAGTGGCATAAATCGTTAGCTTTTGATGTTATTTGCATATTATAAATAATTAAACCTTGGCAAAAAAAGAGGTCTGACTTTTTGTTAGTGGATCCTGGGATGAAACATGTGTCTGCCTGGATGCCTTAGGCTATCCAGATAGCAACAATGTGATTTAGGGAACTTTGGGTCATATCGGTTGACCTGGAGACTGAGTTCAACCCTACAGTCAGTCAGTCAGTCATGCAGATAGAAGGGAGCCCTAACTGAGACTCTGAACAGCGAGGTTGGAGTGAACATCCTTTGTTGTGATTGTGGTGCATTCATGCATCTTGACTCCATCAGGGAGAGGACAGTGAAAGCTCCCTGTGTGGCTTGTCTCCTGGACTCTGTGCTATGCACTTCTTCTATTGCCTGATTTTAATCTGGGTCCTTTTCACATAATAAACCATAGCTGTGAGTTTAACAGCTTTCAGCAAGGCTTTCTAGCAAATTAAGCAGTCTCAGGGTGGTTTGGGGATACTCCAGGATTGCATTTTGTATAAGAGCAGGGGCAGTTTTGAGGACTGTTCCCCCTAAACATTGTAACTGACCTAAACTCTACACAAATATAAAGTAATGCATAGGGTCATATATATAATATAGAGATGCAAACATAGAGGTATCTTCATAAAGCTCATGAAACAATTGGCCTTATGAATTGGGGAGATTACCCTCCACTTCAAAGCACAGTTAAGTGATAACAGATCCAACCAACTGATTCCAGGCATGGCATTCTCTAAATATGGCACCAACCTACTTTGTTGACGCATGTCCGGGGCCACAGCAGTCAGTGTGCAGGTTAGCACTGGAGTGCAAGTCAGTGGAATTTCTTACAGGTGAAGAAGTGGAATTGAAAGCCAACTAATCTTCAGCTCTTGTTGCTTTCACCTCTGAAGCATTATCTCCTAGTATTTTAATCTCCATCACCACCTCTATAGTCAAAGCTAACATCATCACCTCAACCAACGAAATAACTCCAAACCAAATTCCAGATGTCTACATGTACCTGTTACTTCACACACTTGCTGAAGTGATTTATATTAAAAATATCAACTGCATTATCTGTTCTTTGTATTCTCACTTCCTTTGCTTAAAACTTTTCAAGGATTCTGCAGCAACTTTAGACCGAAGACTGATGTTTCTAATTTGTTCTATACATTTCTGTGTGACTTGACAATTATTCAGGGATCTTTATCAAGAACTACATTTGCCCTTGATCTTTTCCTTCTAGTCACACCGACCTTGGTTCAGTCTCTTGTATTTGCCATGCTCCTACCACAGGGCCTTTGCACATGTTCCTCTCTTTGCCTGGAGGCCTTTCCCATCACTCTGTGTTGCCAATGCCTACACATCCTTCACGTGCGCATGTGTGCACAGTAGGCTGACTCTTCTGCGACCCCATGGACTGCAGCCCACCAGGCTCCTTTCTCCATAGGATTTCCCAGGCAAGAATACTGGAGTGGATTGCCACTTCCTCCTCCAGGGGATCTTCCTGACCCATATCTCCTGCATCTCTTGCATTGCCAGGTGGATACTTTACCACTGAGCCACTGGGGAAGCCCACACATCCCTTGACCAAGCCTTAAAAAAGCTACTGTAAGAAAGTTGTGGTGCATATACATAATGCAATATTAGTCAGCTATTTAAAAGAATACATTTGAATCAGTTCTAATGAGGTGGATGAAACTGGAGCCTATTATACAGAGTGAAGTAAGTCAGAAAAAAAAATACCAGTATAGTATATTAATGCATATATATGGAATTTAGAAAGATGGTAATGATGACCCTAAATGTGAGACAGAAAAGGAGATACAGAGATAAAGAACAGACTTTTGGACTCTGTGGGAGAAGGCGAGGGTGGGATGATTTGCGAGAATCGCATTGAAACATGTATATTACCATCTGTGAAATAGATCAGCAGTTGAAGTTCAATGCATGAAACAAGGTGCTCAAAGCTGTTGCACTGGGACAACCCAGAAGCATGGGATGGGGAGGGAGGTAGGAGGGGCTTCGGGAGCAGGGGACACATGTACACCCGTGGCTGATTCATGTCAATGTCTGGCAAAACCCACAGACTTCCCTGTAGCTCAAACGGTGAAGAATCTGCCTGTGACACAGGAGACCAGAGTTCGATCCCTGGATTGTGAAGTTCCTCTGGAGAAGGGAATGGCAATCCACTCCACTATTCTTGCCTGGAGAATTCCATGGACAGATAAGTCTGGTGGGCTACAGTCCATGGGGTCGCAAAGAGTTGGACATGACTGAGTGACTAACACACATAATAGACATATGGCAAAAACCACCACAATATTATAAAGTAATTAGCCTCCAATTAAATAATTTAAATGAGAAGAAAAAAGCTACTGTTGATCTGTGTAGCCAGTACTCCTTGGTCTTCCTAGTTCCCTGTATTTCTTGTTTGCAAAGTATTCTCATAGTTGTAGTCTCATATCTATTAGCCATAAGCTGACCATCTGCATCCCCAACTAGACTGGGTAATTTGGATTCGGGTGTATCAATGGGTCTGAACTTTTAGGAAGAGCTTCAGGTCACTTTGAGGCAGGTGGGCTTCAGACCGAGCTTTATTCAGATAGTGATGTCGGCAGGATGCTTGCAGCAGTCCTTTGGGGACTGAATATTAGTCGGAAAGAGTGATGATATAATAACGTAGCCATCCAAGGTCATGGTTTGCACCTAGGAGGTGCTTTCAGGTGTTTTCGTCTTAGTGGACTTTTCCTGAGTCACTCCTTTCAGAAAAATGCACTTGATGTCCGAGGATGACATGGGTAGGACAGCTGACCAGGGTGTTGCCATCTTGGGCTCCAGCAGTGCAGTGTCCTGATGCAATAACCCCTTTTGCAGCAGCTAGTTGAGGCCTGAGATAACCGGTAAAGTGTATCAAGCCAAGGACAAGAAACCAGTCTGGGAGTTAGGGGCGTTCTTTAAGGCTCTCTGAAAGAGAAGGAAATGTGACTTGTCTCAGGTTCCCAAAGGCGAAGCGTGAAGTGAATGGGTGACAGTTCTCCCCGTTCTCTCAGGAGGCTAGGCCAGGGTGCTCCCCGACCTGGATATAAGGTTCATTGTATCACGTGTCACTTCCTGGGGAGGGCAGGAGCCCATGGAACTCCGAGAGGGGGTCACTGCTGACGTGCCCAGGGAACCACGTGTTGGGATCGACCAAGCACCATGGCCGGTGGGCCTCCTTGCCGGTCCACACCTGTATACTCTACCCCTGTATTTGCATTCACGCATACGTCGAGACTTCCGTCCGCTTGTGACTGATGCACACGTCTGGAGGCATGCTAACGTGGTAGCCGCTCTAACAGTACAAGTGCACCGAAGAATTAAAACAGCATGATTATTTAAAACGCTTGAGAGGAAAAACGCGTGAATTCAAAATGTGTTCACATTATTGTTCACAAATAATGTGTTCACAAAATGTGAACGAGACATTTTAGTATTACTTTTTTAAATTAAGAAGTGATTGTATTCTTTAAATACAGATTTGGCTATTACACAATTCTGAATTATTGTAAAAAAATGCTTTCAAACTTTTGAACATCTCCTCATACAAAGTTTTTCATTTATATTCTCTATTAAGAATTTGAAGAGATCATCATCAAAGTCTTAACAGGGAATTGTTCATAGCCATTTTGTATATTTAAGTTGCTAGGAACTATCTCTTCATGAAGGGAAGCCCAAATTTTCATTTAAAAAATGGAAAATGTTAGGTTTTCAAATTTGATGCAAATTCAGTATTTAACCTCTTCTTTGAAGCTTTTGATTATTGAGTAATATACTTATAAATAATATGGATTTTTAAATAAGTTTTATATAGATTCCCCAAAATCTTCTTCAGTTTACCAAATATGCCTTATGAATATTATCTTTTTTTACATGTGCCAACAAGACATGGAAAAGTATCGTTCTAATGTGTACATGGAATGTGTGAATGGTCTACTAGCAGTCTTGCTGTTTTGTGTGCTGATCGATTGAACCCAGCAGGGGTGAGAGTCCTAGATACTGGGCATGAGGAGCAAAGGACCTGCCTGACATGCAGGAGACCTGGGTTCGATTCCTGGGTCGGGAAGATCCTCTGGAGAAGGAAATGGCAGTCCACTCCAATTTTCTCGCCTAGAGAATCTCATGGACAGAGGAGCCTGGCAGGCTACGTATAGTCCACGGGGTCACAAGAGTCAGACGTGACTTAGCGACTAAATCACCACCAGCAAAGGATATTTATTTTGGAGGCAAGAGAATGTAAACCATCGGTTTGGCTTTCTAACAACAGCTTTTAAGTTATTGGGGCTGAAAAAATGAACTTTCTATGTGTTCTCAAGGCAAAGAATTTGGTGTACATTTTGTAAGAAACCACACGACTGTCACATATCTCAAAACCTCCCTGACATGCATTTTGGGCAGGGGTCAAATTCAGATTACAGCATTCATCGTGGGAGACCATGGCCAAGCGTAAACGAGTCATCTTTGTAAATACTTTGAGTGGAGAGTCTGTACCTAGTGAGCATCTGAAGATGAATAGGAGTAGACCAGATACTGGCAAGTTTCTTATCATAAAAATATTCAAGCCTGTTATACAAGATCATATTTGGGGGGTAACATAGTAGCCATTAAATCTTTAATTAAGTGACCTTAGGTTTCCTTCCTTTACTGAGACTCCCAGACTGGAGGTGGTGGTATCCTCTCTGGAATTAACACCAGAGCCCAGGCTGTAAGCTATCCAGCAGGGAGGTCTCTATGTGAGATACTTCAGCAGCCCCACATAAGAATATCTGGGTGCGAAGCACAGGGCCCTCAGAATTCTCAGGGAAAAACTTCCAGGAGCACACACCAGGCTCACCCTGAGAACGGGTTGAAATACCGGTGAATGGGCCCCAAGCCTAGGACCTCTGCTTTAGCAGGTCCAGGGAGAGGCCAAGAATGTGCGCTTGGCCTGCGTCCCCAGGTGATGCGGATCTTGCTGGTTGGGGACCACGATAGAGATATTCTACATGAGAGCAAAGGTCTCTGTCCCGGCTGCCAGTAGACTCACTGGGGGAGATGTTTACCTCTAGCTGCCCGCACCCCATCCTAATGCAACAACCTAGAACCCAGGGTGGTGGCGTCCAGGCATGGGTGTAGGTTAAAAGGTCTCCAGGTGCTTCCAGGGGACAGCCAGTGCTGCGAACCAAAGCGTCAGAACATCTGTATTTCAGCCAGGGATCATCTGAGCCCCCTTTCCTAGACTTCGATCTTGGACTAATATTTGCATTCACTTTGTTGTTACTGTCTTTCTCTTCTGAATTTCTTTTAATGTCATAGTGACATTTGAAAAAAACAAAAGGGTTTGCATACTCTGTTCCAACGATGATAAGTCTTCCTCCTCCTAATTATTCCAGAGCTGACTTACTATTAGCAATTAGATGAAAATGTACAGTCTGTAATTAAGATCGGTATATAAGACAGTGCAGATGGGTCTTGAATATGTTATTATTTATCTTTTTATTACTTTAGGTGCAAGTGCCATTATCCTTGCGAGAATAACCTCAAACATCTTGTAAGTGAAGTTACAACTTGCCATATTTTTACGTTTTTTGCTGAGACAGAAACACTTTGACATAACAATAGCCAGTTGAATGACACCAAGTTTTCACATTCACTATTTAATTATAAGGTGACTCCATGAGGCTAGATTAAATGCTGGTGTCTAGTGGACTCACATCTTTCATAAGAGTTAGGCTTTAAAGTCAGCATGTTTGGGGAAATTTGGGCATAATCGGCATTTTCCTTCAGCATCCCTTCAGCCCATGCAATCCCAAATGCAATCCAAAGACCTTCACTGAGGGCATTGCCCAGGAACTTGTTAGACACATACTGAACTGATGCATCTCTGTAGCTGCAACTTAACAGTATCCTTGGGTGATCACATGGACATTAGAGTTTGAGAAGCTCTTCAATTATTCCTTAACTGCTAGGACCTGGGACTGCACAAGCAGAAGTGTCCAGAATGAGTTACTTGGATTCTCTCTGCATTTTTGCTGAGGCTTCACTTTCCCCTCAGAGCAGAATCTTGGCTCTCAGTTAAATAGGAAAAGCAAGAAGAGAAACTTTTCTTTCTCTTCCTCCTCTGCTCTTACCCTCTGCTTCTACAGAATCCACAGGGCCATGTTAATGTTAGTTGAAAGTACTAGCTTCACCACTCCTGGTGTATTTTATGTATTAGTTCTAAAGGTGGACTGTCCAGCTACCACCTGCCAGAGACAGTGCTCAGCGGTGAACATGCAGCAACAAGAAGGAAGAGAACAGCTCCTATCACCATAAAGCTAAGCATCTGGAACTCTCTAACCGGAGATGGTAATTAGCAGACTGGGTTTTCATGAACTGTTCTGTGCTCTCTTCAACCTAGAGTTTGATATCTGATGGACAGGGAGGCCTGGCGTGCTGCGGTTCATGGGGTCACAAAGAGTTGGACATGGCTGAGCGACTGAACTGAACTGAACTGTGCTCTGTTCAACCTAGGGTTTGATTTCTGAATAATTCTGGTGAAAAGCATCTTCCTTTAGGGACCCCTGTTCACTGACCATTCGCTCTTTAGGCTAAGCAGGAGTTTGATGAATGAAGCTCATACTATTGGTTGGATTACCCTCCTCCTCCAACTGTTACTGAGGCCGGAAGGGATGATGTGAAATAGAGACAACCACACATCATTGTATCTTCTGTGTGAGCTCCTAGGCCCAGGCCTCCGATGGCCAAGGAGGAGCCTTGGTGTTGAGAAGGAAAAGCATCTTCAGGGCAAGGCTGGGCAGCATGCCAACAAATGTCCCAACTGTTGTTCTGTCTAAGCCCCTCACTACTGCACAGCCCTAAGCACACAAGCCCCACCCCACACCCAGGGACCGAGTCCCCAGATGGTCTGAACAATTTCACGCTCCTGTTTCTCTGGAGGAGACGAGGTGGGGGAGCCTCATTTTCACTGCCCTCTCGGGAGTTTATCCATTCCTCTTTCTGGCTGCTTGCCTTCTGTTCTGTTAACATCTGTCTTAGAGAAGAAGAAAGTGTTTTCACTTTTGAAGCAAAGGAAGAAGTCACCTATGAAATGAGGGCTGATCCCCTATCCTGTGATCTGAATTTCTTCCTGACATCTTAAAACTGCTTACACTCACACCAGCTGTCTGCTGCCCTTAAAATGTCACAAGGCATCATGCAGTGTCACCTTTTCCCAACAGTGCCTTGCAGATGTTTGAGTTTTGATGTCTTTACATGCCTTTCATCAGTACAGAAACTAAACTCCTTGGTAGCTGTTTTTCCATTACAATGGCTGCTGTGTATAATTTATCTTGTTTAATTGGAAATTTCAATTTGACTCCAAATAAAAGGAACAAAGCACATATTGCAGGGTATTTATGATTAAACTTATTTAATACTTATGAAGAATCTAAAAGCTTAGCATTTTCTTCAAAGACAAACTGTAAAGCTTGAAATTTAAAATTTCAAAGTATTAGTCTAATGCCTGAACTTGACTTCACCATTCTACTTGAGAATCTTTTTTTTTTTTTTTAAACAAAGCTGTTGAAGAGACAGCTTTTCCACTACTACGTCTTTTTCCAGTATAGTGCAAGCCAGGAGTCTGAGATTATTCCTGGGAGCACTGCTATTGAGACAGAGGCTTGGATCTCACAATTCCAGCATCTCATTGGGACCAAGGTGAGATGGGTTGTGGGGGCAGTTTTATCCTTAACTTGTGAGAGGTTCACAAAGAAACTGGGATGTGCTGTTATAGAAGGTAGGTTGTTTCCTTATCTCCAAGAAACACAAGAAACATCTCCAAGAGATTGCAAGGTTGGTGTGATCTCCCAAAGTCCTGAATGATTCTCTTATCTTATAAGTTCTGGATCAGAAGGGATACCTAGGACTGAATGTGAGCTGTACTCCTGATCATATAGTTCAGACCAGCCACCTCATGCAGCCTTGAAAGAACCTGATTAATGAAGTTATTCACATCCCCACATTGCCAGATAAGACAGCTGAGATGGGAAGATGTTGGCCTCAAAGTTATGCCATGTCTGATTCCAAAGCCCTGGGCCCTGACCCTTGGATGGCTTTCTGTCAGAGATGTGTTATTGGCTTTCTCAGAGATTGGGTTACTTTTCTTTAGGCAATCAAGTTATTTTTTCCCCAAGAGAATTCCATCTTAAAAACTATGAAGTAAGCCAGAAGCTTGCAACTGCACCAGGTTCAAAATGGTCATGGCAGCTTTGTAAAGAGGGCGAAGAAAATACTTGTCTAATCCTTCCCAGTGACATGAAAAAGAACTCACTAGAAATCAAAACAGGTAATAGCAAAGAAGGATGCTTGAGGAATGGATGTAATTGTTTAATTAGGTGGGTGTTTATCATGAGGTACAATTCTGAGTTAGATCATTTTAAAACCATCTTTGGCTTTACAAAAGTAGTATGTTTATTGTAGAATATTTAGAAGGTTCATACACCTTTTATTCCTGTTTATAAAATTGCTGTTCTGATCATAAACCTCCTTGGCTTGCAATTGTGTGGCGCTAGTGATAAAGAAACCTGCCTATCAGTGCAGGAGACATAAGAGACATGTGTTCAATCCCTAGGTCTGGAAGAGCCCCTGGAAAAGGAAATGGTAACTCACTCCAGTATTCTTGCCTGGAGAATCCCATGGACAGAGGAACCTGGTGGGCTACAGTCCATGGGGTCGCAAAGAGTCGGACAGGACTGAAGCGGCTTAGCACACACAGAAACTTGGGGAGAAAATGTTTCCATTGTTTTTTCTTTCCATGGTGGCCAAGTGTCCAGTATATTTATGCAGAAGTGTACTCTCTGAATCTGACAGAACCACAACTGTGTTCACACTTATACAGTGCCATGCGATCTGACATTGCAGCCTCTTAGGAAAACGGAATGGTTAGTTTTTCTTATCCCCCCAGATCCAGGAGCTTTCTTACCTAAAATGAAACTTGGAGTTCTGAGGTTTTGGGTCAGAGATTGGCTGCATTCCAAGGACCAGTGGCTGAAATGACTGCCTGGACTTGTTCTCTGTTCTTGTATGTTATCCTTTGCTATCCTTAGCTTTAGGATTTTTGAACATATAATTTATAAAGCCTGAGAACACATCCTGCTCCTAACCTGAGGACTCAGAAGTCTGTGTTGACTCCCACAGGACCTCCTGCCCTGATGCTTTTGCAAGCTATATCTTTTCTGTAGCTCCTCACTTACTAAACCCCAGGTGGCACCTTTCCTTCTGTAGTCTGCTTTCTCACAGCCTTCAGCATAGACCTGGAGGATATTCACAGTGGGGCTCTGGTAACGTTTTCCTGCCTCTCTCGGATCTCACACATCAGACGTTTGTCCAGTGATTCTTAACTGGGGCAGTTGTGCCCCTGAGAGTACTGGGCAGTGTCTGGAGGTATCGCTGATGTGCACAACTGCAGGATGGAGATGCCACAGGCATCTTTTTCTAGTGGACAAAGGCCAGGGATCCTGCTAAACCTTCTACGAACATCGCCCCTGACAGACAGCCCCCAGCCGCAAAGAGCTATCCAGTCCCAAATGTCACTGGTGCCGGGGTTGAGAAGCTCTGCAGTCTAGCTCAACTGGAAAATGGATCTTCCTCAAACCCACCACATACCTATCCCTGGAAGGCACTGCATTGGTCAGAATCCTTGGGGCCCAGACGGCTGAGCTTGTAACTGAATTCTCTACTTCCTGGTGGCTTTGGGGAAGTTACTTAACATCTCTGTGCCTACCTTCCCTGATCTGTAAAATGGGCCTAATGATGCCTATCTGAGGAGGTTCTTATGATTAAATGAGCTAATAGATGTTAAGTATTTGAACACTGGTGTGTCCATGGAAAACACTCAAGGCCTGTTAACACAGCACTGCTGATGATACTGCTACCATTCCATCACTTGTGTGTCATTTTCACTTCCCCTCCCTCTGTCTGGGACACCCTCTCCCATACTGCCCCATTCTTTAAGCCACAGTGAAAATGTCCCCCTGTCCCCCTCATGAGAGCCAAGGACCACTTTGAGCCCTCTGTTAATGTTTATTTATTTGGCTGCACCAGGTCTTGGTTGCAGCACACAGGATCTTGACTTGGGGCATGTGGGATCTAGTTCACAGCCTTCAGTTCACTGACCAGGGACTGAACCCAGGTCCTGCCTTGGGAGCCTGAACTCTTAGCCCCTGGACCACTGGAGAAGTCCCCAGCCCTTTTCACACACTTCTATCATGCATCCGTGTATCATGTCTAATAAGGCTAGCTGTTCTCCCTTCTCCTGTGGATGATATAAATTACTGGAGGAGTGGCAGCTTGCTGCGTCTCCACTCTACGCACCCAGACCCTGACAGCAGTAAGCATTCCATAAATCATGTGGGGTGGATGCAGTCAGGCTCCATTAGAAACAAGACTAGTCGATGAGAAAATGTGGAAATGTCTCCCTTTCTTTTCAGACTTAATTTAATCTCTTTAATCAGCCTCACAAAGCTATGTGATTAAATATAAGACACTTGGATTTAAATTGGACTTCCGTGGTGTCTTTATCACCCGTGTGGTAACCGCATTGAAAGGTACCAGCTAAACTAGTGCCAGCAGAGCCCTGTTTCCTCCCATCACACACAGCACACACATCTCCAGCCGCACCACCCTCCTGGCCTTGGAGAGATAAACGGCCTGCATTTTTATCTGGTGTTAATAATTCTCCCCTCCTCCTATAGCCATCCATCTTTATTCTCCATCCTGGCTGAGCTGTATACCTTTTCGTAGATAAGGTGACCCAATGGCTACTCAGAGCTGGTGATTATCTACAGGAAAAACAATTTTTTTTCCAGATTGCGCTATAATCTGAATCTTCTATAATGAGGGATTTTTTTTTTCCTCTCTCTGTCTCCGTTGCTTAAAGATGAACTTGTCAGTCCTAAGATATTGCACTTCTTTAATGAAAGGATGCAAAGGTGTAATGGGGTCAGAATGGCTTCTAACGCCTCTTCCATCACTAACACCTTGCCCAATGTTTGCAACCCCCGGAGCTGTTGTTTATGCACCTGTATGTGAGGGTGAGGCCACCTGCCGCATTGTGACGCCCTGATAATGAAATAAGATGCTGTCTGTGTAACTGCATGTTAAAACCCAACCTTGAAATGCTGAAATGTCATATAAAGGTGAGCAGACTGTAAGCATTAGTTGTTGATGTGATTTCAATTGTGTGGATTTTAAAAAATCTTTTTCTGAAACATAGACTCATTGATACTTTTCTGTTGAGAGTATTTAGTTACCCATAGTATCAATTTTATTTTGTTTTGTTTTATTGGATTGGCTAAAAAGCTCATTTCAGTTTTTGTATGATGTTACAGGAAATCTGAATGAACTTTATGGCCAACCCAATTTAGAAAATTCAAAAATAGGAAGGGAAAGATTTTGCTCTCCCTCTTCCTATGCTGCCCTTTTATATCTTGAGGTCTGGAAGAGCACTGGAAATACTGGGAGAGGTTTCTCTGCAGCAGAGCTGTAGTGCATTCAACCAGTTTGATAGAACTGGCCTGAGATTAAGGACATTTCACAGGCTATTGTTCCCAACTTCCCAAGCTAGTTTTATAGTAGAAGTTCTCCCAAAATATAAATCGGCAGCAAAGACTCCTCTGGGTCATGCAGAACATCACTAACTGTCCATGATGCACATAAAACTTTTACTTGTTAGAAATGTTAGACATCTTTTGCTTTGCCTTTGTTTTTCTCTCACTCTCAAACATTCACAAAGCACCTGCCAGGCAATGATATCAGGAACTAACCAGACATAGGACAAACAAGACATGGCAATTTGATTCTAAGGAAAAGGACCAAGCATTTTCCAGCCAACATTAGAATTCACAATTGACCATTCACCAATGAAACTTGCTTCCTGAGATGGAGCGAAGGCCTGTGTCTCTATCTCTAAATATGTAACTTCACTTCTCTTTCCAAGCAGCACTGACCTGACAGGGAAACATTCCCATCAGTCCCCTCTAAGTGGCGGTTAAGAAAATCATCCTCTCCAGTAGCCACGGGGTTCTACTGCAAGACATGTGATGGGTGTGAAGCTGCCACCTGGCCTGCTTTTCGAGGAGTATGTGCAACGGTAGAATGAACAGATTCAGCAATTAAACGAGTGTGTGAAAGGAATGGGGAACTGTGCCAGCTGAGAGAGAGCCGTTTTCAGAAAACTTTTGTTTTTTTAACTGGCAATGATGATTGCATATTTCACACTGGAAACCACTCTTGACACGATGCTGCAAAAGAAATCGGCCCCACTGCTCCCAGAGAAAGTCCAAAGACTGTTTTCACAGTCAACAGAGACTGCTGAGAACAACATGTCTCTCTCCTGTAAAGGAAGTGCTTATCCTCTCTTTTTCCTAAGCTATGGCTCAGCTGTCCAGTAGACTTCTGTGATGATTTCCCTGTACCGCATCTTTGCTCTCCAGTAGAGTAGACACTAGGTCACAGGCACTCACTGACCACTTAGAATGTGCCATTGCAACTAAAGAACACGTTGTTCAACTTATTTACTTCAAGTTAATTCATTAGCCACAGGGAGCTAATGGCTACTGTATGAACTGAGCCGTTATTGTTTCAGTGGTGATGCTCATAATATCAACTAATTAGTTGGCCATTATATACCAAACGTTGTGTTAAACATAGGAACTAATTTAATCCTAATAACAACCCTACATGTATGAGGTGGTTAGTAATATTATACCCATTTTGAAGATGAGAAAACCGACGCACAGAGAGTAAGCAATCTGGAACAGGGCAAAGTAGGGTTTAGCATCTAGGCTGCCACTTCATAAAATCACAGTGCATTTTTAACAGCAATGGCCATTGTAACGGTGGTTATTCTGACAGATTTCACTTCCTGATCGGGTAAGAAGGCATGAAAAACATCAAGAAAAGTTTGAAACTAGTTTATCTCTTTGAGGACCTCCCAGCTAAACAAAATCAGAGTTGTCCTGCTTAGCAGTTTGAAATGATTGCATAAGGATGTATCAATTCCTTTTGCCCAGGAAGGGCATAACCTGTGGCTCAGTAAGTGCAGGAAAGATGACTATTCACCCAGCTTCTTATCTGGTGTTGTCATGGAGACTCAGCCTTAAACAAAGATGGTGCTATGTTTTCTGCTCCAATAATAGAGCTCAGCAGTTAGCTTCATCTTTATTTAGTCTATGGTACCAGTCTGGAAGAGTCTCTTGAGAGAAGACCTTGAAATAGCTTCTCACTGTGCTAGCAGACAGCTAGAGATGACTCCTGGGAACAGGCGTGGTGGATGCTGCTGGTGTGATTAACCTGAATGTGTGTGTGTATGTGTGTGTATGTGTGTGTGTGTGTATGTTTTTAATTAGTCTTTTTAATATTCTGGAAAACACTCTGCTCTGTTAAGTATCACCATCGCACCAATGCCACATTGCACATGTTGATTATAAGAAGGGATTAAAACAGAGTTCCCAAACCTGAATGTGTATCAGAGTCCCCGGGGAGGACTTTTAAATACAGGTGACATTTGATGAGCACCAGGTTAGGGAAGAAAAGATTTAAATTAGAAGCATAAACTAAAATGCATTTCAGATCTCTTAATGGCAGATTTTCTATTATACATTGGATATTTAAATTGGTCCCTGGTATTTCCTTAAATATCTGAGTAGTAACAGGTGGTAATATCAATGTAAACATTGCCACAGTGGTGACCGTGTTGAATGCATTGATGCCAAAAGTTGGGCCAGAAGTTTCTCTGTTATGAAATGAAATGAAACTAAGTGTGTTTGAATGTCCATTCCCAGGTAGCTCCTCTGGTCTCTGATAGTGCAGTGAAATTTTGGCTTTAAGGCACAGTTGCTCCTTAAACAATCAATACTAAATATGACAAGAGAAGATGTGGATTGATATCGCAGTCAAAAAATCTGGCAGGTTTTTCCAAATAAACATCAGACACACGTGGATCATTTGACAGCCTTGAATTTTATTGTGTTGGTGTACAGAGGAGAAGGGGTACAAGAGATCACAGGGGAGAGGATCAGATTGAAATCTCCAAGTTCTTTCCTAGAGGGAAGACAAAGAGAAAAGTTCAGTTAATTTTAGGTAATGTGATAATGCTGATGGCTAACGCAGAGCTTTACTGTCATCTGAGGGCTTCCCTGCTGGTTCAGTGGTAAAGAATGCGTCTGCCAGTGCTGGAGATGGCGGGTTTGATCCCCGGGTTGAGAAGAGCCCCTGGAGAAGGAGATGGCAACCCACTCCAGTATTCTTGCCCGGTTAATCCCCTGGATACAGGAGTCTGGTGGGCTACAGGCCATGGGGCCGAAAAGAGTTGGACATGACTGAGCGACTAAATAAGAATGGCTGTCGTATGAAGGTGTATGTTACCAGTGACAAAATGGAGGCAGAGATCATCTTTTCTGAAGGTCATCTTTGCCTGCTTGGCATAAATGCCTCCCTTTTGTCATTTATCTTGCCTCCTCCGGGAGTCGGGATGATGCCCCACTGATACTACCATCCCTGCTTCTAGAACACAGAAGGCAGAGCATCCAGCCCCCAGGAGGAGACTGGCTTTCTCGGTAACTGATAACAGTGACTCAGGTAGGGATCTCTCACGCTTGATGGCACAATGTCTCCCCTAAGTAAAGCCCCATGATGTGATCCTAGTAGGCCAAGATCCCAGCTCCCGTTTACAATAATTTCCCCTTGTTTGGGAATATCGAGAGGACTGGTTACTATGTAGTGAGGACCACCCAGGACCAAGATGGTTCTGAAAACTGGACAGAGTCTCCTTCACTCATTAAATGCATTGGCGGGCTGGGTGGCGAAGCTCCCTGGGGACCCTCAGAAGTAGGCAGCAAATACTTGCCTCGGCCAGTTGCCTGACTCAATGCCACTGCAGATGCTCCACTGTGGTCGGACTTTTCACCTGAACAGAAACAACAGCTCAAGTCTCAGTCTGCACTTTGGCAAACCACAGGAAATTAAAATGCAAATGAAGTTTGCAAACATGACGGAATCAAGGGAAAGAAGAATTAAGCTCCAAGCATGAAAATCTAACATTTCTCATGCTAACCCTAGGAAGCCAGCTTAATCAGATTTTCAGCTAACACAGACGGTAATGGGACCTTGGTGGCCCACTTCTTTGTAGAGCTTTGCGGTGGCAGAAGCAGAAGAGAGAAGGAGCAGGTGATGAAGCTGGGGAAGGAATTAGCTCTACACCTTTGTGAGCCAAGAAAGTGCCATTTTTTAATGCTAGCAAATCCTTTTTCGAGTTTAATTTCCTTCACTTAGGTTCCCATGCCAAACTCGATCACCTGATACAGAGGTATAGTCTGCTTATAGTCATCAAAATACAATGACCTGTGATTTTTACTCTGAACAGGCTGCACCCTGCCCAAGTCTGTTATTCTGTGGAGTTTGATGCATTCTTAAGAGTTAAACATTTCTGACTCCAGAAGGCCATGTTCTTTGAGGCAGAAACAATAGTCTTTAACTTTTTTCAGACCACCAGAAGAATTTAGTGATAGGAGACATGACATCAAGAAGCCTTATCATTCAAAATACCATTAACAAAAAAAAAAAAAAAAAAAAACCAAACCAAAACACATCTTATTCTAAAATGGCCCTGGAAACAGGTTATGGTTTCTGCCCTGAAGGACCTCTCTCATCTTCAGGACGTTGAAGACTTCTAGAATCAACTAATGAGAACAATAAATGCTCATTTGATAGATTATGGAAGAGTGAAACATTCTGTCCTACTCCACTCAATTTTAGAAAACTTTATGAGAAAGAATTCTGGCCAGGAAAGCCAAGTTCAGGCACATAATCGTGGTGTGTGAGTCACTTGAAATTGCTTTATGGTTCTGAGCCTCAGTTTCCTCATTTGAGGCTCCCCATGTTAAGCGGGGATAGTAAGACCTGTCTCACTGGATGGCCGAGCACTTTGTAAGTCTATAGGCATAATATGGTGCAGTTATAACAACCATCAGAATGGATAGTATTGTTATTGCTTTGAAGCACATTCAAGGCCCCTTGATAATGAGATGAATGAGCCTGGCCCTTTGGGTCAGTTTTGTATTTGATGTAAGCTTGATAAATACCAAAGTATCAATGGAGATCCTAGAGATCTTATTAATTGATGTTGTTGTAATATCTTGGCCTAGAAAGGAAACCAGATGTGTTTCACAAGTGAAGACTGACTGATTTGGTTCCACTCAGCCATTATTCTATCACTCAAGGCATACCCAGAAGTATTATTTGTACTTAAGATGCACTTCAGCTTGCCAGTCAGCCTGCAGTGACCTGTCAGAGTTAATCACATGGAGTGGTTCTTGTATCAGGTGGCATGAGACTAGCTGTCCCACAGCAGTCTTGCTGAGTGACTGATTGCCTTCTCTGTCAATTTCTCCTAGCCCAAAGACTATTAATAACCCATCAGAGACCACCGTGACCCATCTCAAAAACAGAGCTTATGGTCCTTAGAGAAAAGGTTCCTGACTTCATAGCAATCTAGATGTCATCCCTTCAAACTCCAATGGCTCACAGTAGACCAAAAAAAAAAAAAAAAAAAGTAACCATGAAAGAAGAGGGGAAAGAAAAGCCAATTACGGTGACACAGAGAGATGATCACAGACCAACAGTGCTGCCTTATACATGCACAGCCCTTCCTAAAGGAAGGTTTCATGTATATGGTTCCATGCCATCTCCATAGTGTCTCAGCAAGGAAAGCTTCCTCCTGTTTCACAGAAGAGGAGATGGAAGGTGATACAGGACATGATATTCAAGGTCACAGAGGTCCATGAGGTGATGAAGCTTATGCCACTCAGAGTATCAGGGCCATGGTTAGGACCCTGGTGCAGTTTTCCTTATTATGGCCAGAGAAAAGAAACAGCACGCACAAGGTCATAAGTGATATTAGGACCACAACTTACAGAGAATGGGATGGCCGACTTCTGTTATGTCCTCTAAATGCTTGGATCAGCTCAACAAGAAGAGGCTTTGGAGTGATCTTCTCAATACTTTTTGAGCAAGCTGGGGTCTCCAGAGGTTACTCTGAAAGAGGACAGAGATATAAAAGGAATTGAAAAATAATCTTATATTTGAAAAGAAAAAAAAAGACAATGATAATATTCATGCGGATCATAAAGAGAAATAATGATTACCTTTGATTCCTAGAGAAAGTTAATTTAAAATGCATCCGAATTCCATTGTACAGCCAAAAAAAAAAAAAAAAAAATCTGCAGAGCTGAGACATGTCTTTAGTAGCAGAAACCAGAGTCATCATCGCTTGTGTCCTGAGAAGATGCTCATTCACAGTAATTGGAAGGAAGAAAGATTGCAGAGATTAACTGACCTTGGTTTAGGACATGCTGTTTTCTTTTCAAATGCAAATTAAACTGGGGGTCTAAAACACAAACTCTGTCCTGAATGCCAGTCTCTGAGAAAATGCACTGAATATTTAGAAAAAAAATTACATTGATCATGTTTCTGTTTTTTACCAAATTAGAAGCTATAACCATTTAACTCAAGCACTTAGGATTCATTTCCAAAGATAACTTTGTTTTCTGTTTTTTTTTTTAAGTTTTATTTTTATTATTATTTTTTAAAATATAGATTTATTTATTTTGAACTTGATGTTCCCTTCAAATGAAAACTGGTCTCCACAGTCCATACAAGGAAACAAATGGGCATAAAACTTGGCTGGTTTCATCCACAGGGTAGCTCATCAGTAGGAACGGTATTTAGGCAAGTGCGGCTATAGCGCTGACCATCAGTTTTAAGCGCTGTCAATAAAAACTGTTTTGAGACCTGTGACAACAGGGTCAAATACTGCCTTTTGTGACTTTAGAAATTTTATCTGGAAGACTACACCTCTGCTTGCTGAAGCTGTAGACTTGGTGCTTTCTTACTGTTAATAACTCCTCTATGCTGTTCTCAGTCGAGTCTGACTCTTTGAGACTCTATGGACTGTAGCCTCCCAGGCTCCTCTGTTCATGGGGATTCTCTAGGCAAGAATAAGGGTTGCCATGCCCTCCTCCAGGGGATCTTCCCAGCCCAGAGATTGAACCCAGGTCTCCCGCATGCAGGCATCTGAGCCACAAGGGAAGTCCAAGAATACTGGAGTGGGTAGCCTACCCCTTCTCCAGGGGATCTTCCTGACCCAGGAATTGAACTGGGGTCTCCTGCTTTGCAGGTAGATTCTTTATCAGCTGAGCTACAAGGGAAGCCCCACTTGGTAGGTATTTACTGTTGCCTATACCATCCTGGGTGAGGCTGGGAGCCTTGGGTATGTGATATATTACACTCCATTCATGCCACAGACATGTTCTGAGGCCTCCGTGTTTGCAGGCACTGTATTCACAGCACAGAGATAAACAAGTTTCAGTCCCTCTCTACACAGCTTCTGTCATCCTCAAAACCCTCTGCCTCAGTACACAGTAATAGTGCAGTCTCACTGAACCGTGATCCCATCCCATGACCCAGCACGTTCTTTGTATCTCAGCTTGTTTGTGCTTCTTTGTTTCCTGCCTCCAGCCTTTTCTTTATGGCTGCCTAGAGGCCTTCATCTTTTAAGAGCAGCTCAAACAAACCCCCCTGGGTGATGCTCTCCACACTCCCTCCTGCTACTTCTCCTAAGAGCCCCTGTCACCATGAATTGAAATTGCTTACCTGCAAGTCCTCTGTTAGATCTGAGGTCCCTGAGGGTACTGCCTGCTTCTCTCCCCCATTCCTAGTCAGTTTAGGGCAGACTCAGGGGAGCAGTGCTCGACAAACACTTTTCTGATTGACCCGACTTAGAAACACTCTTCTGTTGCACAGACCTGGCCAGACGGTGTGGTGCCAGATTTCATTGTAAAAGTTGACATAGTTTTCAGGACTCGGGGGAATGAAGTATATGTTCCTTTGATGCCATGAACTAGTAGACATCCTAGCCATGTGGATTTTCATTCCACTCTTTAAGTCCAACCAAAGTTACAGAATGGGAAGGGCAGATATTAGTTGGTTTTTGAGGATGCAGAGATCAAACCCTGATGAGAGAAATGGGGGTTCTTCACAGAGCACTTAGGCAGAAAGAAATACGCTGGCAAGATTTATAGCTGCATTTATTTCTAAGGTGGTTCTATGTCAAAGGCCAGGGAACATATATTCCTTGCTAAGCTGTACTTATAGAGTGTTCTTAAATGGAATTTCAGTTGAAGGAGTCTTCAGTTAACTCAGGGTTACTGCCTTGAATGTCAAAGAGGAAGGGGGAGTCTGAACACATTACAAAAACTGAGATTGCACACCTCTGAAAAGCTAAAAAATGTGAAACAACCCCATTGCAGAAATGATAAACAAGAAATTATAAAAACATAAATAATGTACCACACCATATAATGCATTAGTGAACTGTCCATAATATTATAACCAATGTACTTGCTCAGAACAATATACCTGGACAAAACAGGATTCAGTACTGTTAAGCAGACTGTAAAATCAGACTTGGGACTGTCCATATTTGCAAGGCTGAATTCAACTCAAAGTTTTCCAATCAGAAAAACCATCCTGTGGTGTGAAAATATACCTCCTAACACAGCAACGTGTTTCTTGATCTGGTGATGATGCCAGATTAATGGGGGATTTTTATTTATATGTGATCAGTTTTTGTTTGTTTTTTGCTTCATTGAAATTTAAAATAAATATCACTGGATTGATAACACTGCAGAATTTCACATTTAACCCCATTCAGACAAGAGATGCAGGCAGTGCTGAGTCAGGTGACAGCTGATCTACTGTATCTGTCAAAGGAGAGTGGGTTACAGGGAAAGTGTTTTCAAATCAGGTTATTCTATTCTGTCTGAATTTGAACCTGCTTCCTCTGAATCCCCCCAAAGCAGATGTTTGATTTGCTCAATATCATCTGCTTTTGCTGGGACATGGCGGCCTAAATTGAAGTTTTATAGAATTTCACTCTAGAATTGATCGGTTCTTCTTTACTGTCTTGGGGCCCTGAAAATAGGCACACAGAGATGGATGAAGGACAACACGACAGGCCTTCTTTCACTGTTTGCTCAAGCTGTCCAGTCTCACTGGGACTTGAACGTGGTCATATACTCCCCTCTTTGAATACCTGCAAGTTAGACAAACTTCCGTTCTCAATTATTTTTAGGTAACTGCGTAAGATGTTTATCATTAATTTATGAAGCCACTTCTATAATCTTTGAATATTCTTTCTTTTTTATTTTTTAAATTATGAAACTATGATAACACATTTACAGAAGATTTGGAAAATGCAGAACAAAGTTACATAGAGTTCTATGTATTACAGTTATTTTTAAGTAGATGAATATTTTAGTTGGAGTTTTAGTATCAAGCTCTCAAAAATTAATAGAATGCATAGATAGAAAAGCAGAAGGGTATAGTAGACCTGAAAAGCACTGTTAACCAATTCAACCTAATTAAGGTTTATACATTTTTAAATTGGCAGAAAAGGTGAGCACCTAATCAAACTCTTTGAAACAAGAAAATCCTAGAAAAAAGTTTATTTCTAAGCAGCAGATCCTAAAAGTACTTTTTAACCGAAAGGTTGACTTAAAACATTTTCATCTTGCACCCTTTAAACCAAAAGGCATCAACTGAGAATGGAGCTAGGGAGAATTTTTAATGGATTTGGATTAGATCTATCATTTTTACCCAGGGAAACTTCCTTCTCATTTATGCTCAGGCAGTTTCATGTAAAAGCACTATTAAAGTGATGAGCTGCAGTGTTTTGACAAGCACTTGTACTGCAAAACTTGAAATCTCACTGGAATAGTTATAAATTCACTGGGACAAAAGAATGCCCTATTTAAAAACTAGGACAGACCATGTTGATATGGAAAAAGGGAATAGCTATGTGAACAATACATCTGAAATTAAAGACTGAGTTACTGGCATCCATCTAAATCAACAGTAAATGTAATTACACTTTGAAAGTACTCTTGTCCTTCCTTACAGTTCTAAATGGATTAAAAGGAAAAAACATTATTTGTACTCAGAATACCATTATAAAAACAAAGATGGAAAGAAGCATAGCAATGATCTGACAAAATGGTCCTTGTTAGGAAAGAGCAAGACTAGCCCACATTATGACTCAATATTTCCCCCTCCTGTGTCTGCTCTCTTACTTGAAATCTCTAGAGAGAAGTGCTTCTGTTGATTTTATAAGTATAGTAGGAGGTTTAGAGGAAAACAAAAGGGGCCTTTTATTCAAAGCCACCCCATGAATTTAATGACACTATTCCATCTTTTCTATTGTTTGTTTTCCTTCAGTATGAATTGCCCTGACCAGTTGGACAAGGATGCTTGCCAAAGCAAGTGTTACTTTTCACTATTCTATCATATTGCTTAGGCTGAAACAGGGAGGTACTACTATTTCATAGCATATATCCTTTAGTAAGGGCTCAAAGTGATATACTGGTTTGGGCAAAAAGTTTGTTCAAGTTTTTTCCATAAGATGTTACAGAAAAGCCAGAATGAACTTTTTGGCCAACCCAACATAATCATCAATGGTGAGTCAGTGACAATCCTCAGAGCAGACCATTCCCATGCCTGTTCACACATCACACAATTGACCATTTGTCCTAAGGTATAAGTTTGAACACCCGAGGTATTTATTGGTATTTCTTCGGTTTGACTATTGTTGAAATTTATCTTTAGACTCTTAGGTCTTTACTGAACCTCTCCGTGCCTTCTCAGATAAGTGAAGGTGGCTCCTTGTTTTAGGCAGAATTATGAGTCCCATATCCTCTTTAATACATCATCAAGCCCAGCCAGCAAATCTTTTCTATTTCTTTGCTGCAAAAAAGGAACCATGACCATTTTGGGTTTCAGATGGTAGAGTCATTCACTGATATTTCTCGCTATATATTTAATAAAAAAGTAAACCAGGACAAATATTTTTACTAAGCTTGTAAAAACACCCTCCTTCTCATCCAAGTTTTCCATATTGCCTTCTCAAACCAGAGTATGAACAAATACACATAAACATAAGCTCTCACCACTGAGACATGTAAAGTAGAATGACCAGCACCAATTCTGCCATTACTGAATCTGGTCCAGGAAAGACACATATGCACACACCCAATCACCTGTTCGCCAGAAAATAAACCAGGCACATGACCCACAGCAGCCATCTACACTGAACTTAGCAAACATCGTCTTTGAAAATGTATTTCTTCTTATACATAGATTTTGATGTAATCATGCAGTTTTCTTGGAAACATTTCTAATTCTCAGTGGAGACAAGAACACACAGATAAACAAAAAGTAGATTGTTTCTTACCTTTTGGAAGGCAGGCAAAAGCTATACTGTTGGTGGTATAGTGTACCAAGTAACAGACTTTTGTACACTCTTTCTTACTGGTGGTATACAGTCTACAGGAAAAGTAAATATATAGGTATGTATAAAATAAATGTGCACAGAATATTCATTTTTATTCTTTTTTTCTTTCCTTTTGGAGAAGAGGCTGCGATAGAGACCACAGACATTATGCCCATTCTCTCAGTGGGTTCAGTAGCTTTTGGTAGACCAGTTGACCTCAATTCAGGTACCTCTGAACATGGGAGCATGGGTGCCTCATGGTTTAAAGCATTTGGGCGTTACTTGAACTGAAGCAGGTAAGGGAACCAGCTCCAAAATAATGTGTCTACCTGCTCAGAATGTTTTTTTTCTTCCTGTTGATATCCTATTTTTAACTCAGCCTAGACCTTTCATGCTGGCCTGCATGATTAGTCCAGAAGAATGAGACAAGTAACATAATGTAGAGAATGTCGGGGATCCAAACAAATGAACAAGCAAAACAAAACAAAAGCCATCACTAATTGACACAGCGCAGGAGCATGTTCCAGAATTTTCTTGGCATTGTTACTTGGGAAGATTGTGGTGCCCTCATCCATTTTCTAGCAGTTGAGGGATTTATTGAGCAGCGCAAGTTTTTATTTACATATTTCCCTTAAGTATATGCAAAATGGTAATTTTCAACAAAGGACCAGAATACAAACATATTTAAAATCTTATTATTGATTTTCTGTTTTGGTGGTAAATGGCCATTCTTCTAAATTGTGCTTCATCACAATATGCTCATTGTCTTAAACTAGTCTTTTGCACAGTGTGTGTCCAGCTTCTCTCACCAAGTCAGTTTATCAGTCATATTGCCCCATATCCAAAAAGGCGGTGTGCCCCAGCTGTCCACATTCCGGCCATCTCTAATCGCTAGGAAGTTACAAAGTAAACTATTTGTAACCAGTCTGGGTACTTGGGCAGCTAGTTTCTCTGCACTGGCTGGGGCACTGGCTTAGAAAATGGATGGTTGTTTAGAACCAGATAGTTTAGGGCTGCTCATTCTGTGCACTGCAATCCTTTACAAGGAAAGCATCTGATCAGAGGTTAATTCACAGAGCATCTTTTGGTTCTGACCACTCCAGGAGAAGAAGGTAGCAGTTCCTACCCACCATCTCAATAAAGCCATGCTGCCTCAGTTAATATTCATCCAACTGGAAAAAGGTCTTGGTGGCCATAGATAAGCCAAGAACCAAGTCTTCCAGTTGATCTGGCATCTTCAAGTTTGCCATGAACATACATCTATCTGCCAAGTGAACAAGAGAAAGTTGGGAGAAATGGGCCTAATTCAGGATGCAGGTGTGAGAACCAGAGAGGTTGAGGTACCCTTCTTTTTAGAGAAGGAGTGTGGAGAAGTCTTCAAGGTGGCCAGATCTAAAGCTCTCCACATTAGGTCAGGCACTTGTGGCCCTCTGGCAGCAGAAATATGGCTTGTATAAATAAAAATACAGTAAGTGGAGGAGCTACACCCTTAGACCCCCTGCTGTTTTTCATCTGAGCTCAGAAACCAACCAGCATCAACCCAATTCTGGATATTCAATATGCAGCAGTACAGAGATGCATGACAGTTTTTGAGAAGATTTACTTTTTGTTGACTCCATGCAGAAATAACTTTTTCTTTCAAGCAATGAAATTTGAACTGAAGAGGCAACCTAAGAGGAAACCAAACTTCTTCGGGAAAAAAATCAAGCAGTGCAGGGGCAGCTTTAATTTCTGCCCGTATTACGCCAACAAATCCATTTTTATGTGGATGTATACTTGCTGTATGGAGTTGGATGAATAGAAGTGAGCATGCGCCAGATGACACACTTAAATGATTAAAAATGAAAACACTGAAGACTGGAATACACTGAGACTAAGTGTTTAGGGAAACAAGAAGGTAGCTCATCCTATAAATTCAACATCCTCCCAGACACACTCCCTCTGAGAACAGGAGGCAGATCTCTCCCTTGGGAGAGACAGTCCTTCTTCAGGCCCATGGTCTGTGCTTTTACTTGCTTCTTTTTAACCAGAAAGTTTCCTTTCAGCGAATAATTTATTTGTCTCTGTTACCAAAGTTCAGAAGTTTGACATGACTTGGAGCTCATTTTGTATTAAGTAGAATACGATAATAATATTCTCTCTCATCAAAACAGCTTGTCTATTTTCATTGATTGAATTTTCACTGCTGTTCTTTCTCTATATATACTCATTTTTCTATTACTAGGGACTGGTTTTCCAGATATAATGGCTATCTATGATGTCACCATTTCCATCTTAGTGGCTCCTTAGGGGTCATTTAAAATAACTATAGGTTTGCATTTTTGTCTTACCTTATATATTTCAGTCATTCTGTTAAGTTGACTTTGTCCCAGTTCAGCATCATTGCTAAAACCTTGGGAGGTGTTTCCAGAATGGGCTCAAACTGAATGTCCCAGAGTGAAATCCTTGATTTTATGATCTCTGGCTCTGCTCTCCAATGGAGTCCTTGGAGTCATGGATAGCTATTTAAATTTATTTAAAGTGAAGTAAAAATTTCAAGTGTATTTCATCAGTTAAGTAGCCATATTTCAAGTTTGAATCACCACATGTGACCAGTGGTTTCTACAGTGGACAGCACAGACAGAGAATATTTCCGTCATTGCAAAAAACTCTACTGGACAGATTTTGTGCAGAAAACGCCTTCTGACTTTTCTTAGGGACCTTTGAGAGCTAGGTCATCAGAAACCCCAATGTTTGGAGGTACATGAATCTCCTCCTATAAATCAGCAAATATCTGGGCACATTATTGATGGTTACTTTCAGGGAGTGTCTACACAAAACCAAAATAATTAAAATAATTTTAAGAACATCTTTTGGATTTATTGTGAGACAAAGGCTCTTTTGGATTTCATCTCTTTTTTTTCCCCCATCCTTGAACTATTTATCTTTGTTCTGTGTAGACACCAAAATATCAACAATGACAAAACCCAACAAAACTTTTTCAAGGGAAAGGCATCAGATGAACCCCAAATAGAATGATTGTCATGATTGACACAGGTAATTAAGATACTTGGATTTTTGAGTTGTCAGATGAGGCCTCTACCCAGGCAGCCTTCTTTGAGCTCCTGTCTTTGCAGCCAACACAGCAAACAGCGACGCGTTCCACAGCACATTTCACCAAAGAGTCGGCCACCAGACATCCTTATATTCTGTATGTGCAAGCTGGATTACCAAACAGAGAAGCCCGACGAGTAATTTCTGCATTAGGATTATGGCATATCACTCATGTTGTGGGAAACAGAGCGGCAGAGAGCAGCAAGCATGGGTTTGGGGATCAGACCTGGGTTTCAGACCAAGCTGCCCTGTGGTGTAGTGGAGGACCTTGGTGATAGTCCCTGATCTTCCTGAGCCTAGGATTCTTCAGTAAAAGGTCACTGGCCTACAGAGCTATCAGGAAGAGTAAGAGAGATCTCCCACCCAGAGCATTCTATTTAATGCCTATCTCAAAAGACAGCAGATGTGTTTTCGTTATTATCAGGGTCATGTCAATATGAACATTTAAACAGCCAGTATCATACTCCACACAGCCTCAACAAGGGTAGGCCCTCATCATTAAAGGTTAGAAACAGTAGGAATATTGTTTGAAAGCTAGTTATTTTTAAATAGTGCAGTATTAGATTAATTATCCCAATTCAAAATTTCTAATTTGATCATTAATTTTCAATATATATAGACTTTTGATCATGTTTTCTTTTTATCAGTATTGGGCATATGTTGTTAAATGTGTATGTCTGCACAAATACAAATGTAAAACTGCTATTAGAACATATTCAAGGTAAGGATTTTGTACCATGTAAATCCCGCAACGGGTCTTAGAATCAAATGCTATAGAAGTATAACCATGTAGTATATTTAACAATACAGCATACATATAAATACATGCATAAATATGTTCACAGAAGTAGTTTTATTCACCAGTTGCATCTACTTTATGGTGGTGTGTATGCCTTTAACCTTTGTACCTGTTCAGAAGTGGAAGAAAATTAACATGTAATTGACATACGTATCTCTAGATGCCTGAGACATGATGATGTACTTATGACATAGATATTATTGTCTCCATTTAATACAGGAGAATGCTGAGCTTGAGAAAACTCAGTGATTGTCAAAGCCACACAGCTGGTGAGTGGAGTGGCTTGGCTTTGAACTGAGGTCTGTCTCACCCTGAAGTCTTTGCCTACACCACAGTGATTGTCACAGTGATTCCGTCTCTATTCCCTTCCTGGAACTGCCCATTTGTTCTGCACACATAAGAGCAGAGCCTGTACCTCTGTGGCTTCTCTCTCCTCTCACCTGTCCCCAAATCTCTTCTACTGAAACATCTAACTGAAGCTCATGATGTTGGTAATGGGCCTTTGCTTCCCTGTCTACAGACTCTCAAGCATTCACTGTATTTATTCAGCTAACTATTGAGAAATGGATTGGGCTGAGATCATGGATCTTTGTACAACTATTGTCAAAAGCTATTAGGGCCAAACTCAGTTGTTTTCTGGTTTTTAAAGATCTCAGTTGTAGAGCATCAAGGAGTTCCTCAGAGTATCCAGAATAGGAATTGCTTTCTGCTTGGCAGTAAATCTTTGGGTACAACAAAGTCAGGTCATAACTGGACAGTGAGTCTTGAATGGCTTAATGGCTAGCCTGAATCCTCCTCTAGTTAAAATAGGAAACATCGTGAACATACCAATCTGCTTCATTCTATACACACTAAGTTGGTTCAGCTGTGTCCGACTCTTTGCAGCCCTATGAAGTGTTGTCTTGGAAAACAAATCCTGGAAGTAGTATGTTTAATCTGCAATTCACTCTTACTACCATAGTACTAGTAAAGTAATTCTAAGCATTTAAATCTGGCTAAAATTGTCCTTCTTTTTCTTTTCTTTTTTTAAACAAACTAGTGTCTTTATGTCCATCTTTCTTTGCAGTCATTTGCAGGGATGGCTAAAGGCCATGCAGGATTTGCAGACAGGCCACAAAAATCTCAAATCTGGCATTTCATCCTTAATCTCACCTCTAATACTTTATTTTTCATGGGCTAAAACTCCTCTGCAGTGATCTAGTATATGCTTTCCCACATGGGGAGGCCATTAGCATGGTGGTGTCTGGGCCTGTGTACCTGGATGGAAGTTTGCCTGTTCTATTAAATATCTGATGTGCTTTTTGTTTCTAGAAGGCTTCCTTAGTAAAGAATTGTAAGTTTTTCCACATTCATGCTCCAGTGGAAAGAAGTTATGCTTCCTAAGTTCTTAAATATTTCAACTTCATCTCTATTGCTATAGTTCCATGGGGTGTCCAGGGTTCCCTAGCAGGAAGCTGATCCCCTAAGAGGAAGGGAACGAGGAAGGTAGCTCAACAGCTGTGTTGATGTCAGTTGGAGGGCTTGGGACCAAAGGATAAGAAGCCAGGGATGGGGGAGATTTCACACATCTGAAGCAGAGCCTCTGAAAGCTGCTTCCCGACAGGGAGCAAAAAGGAAGTGGTGAGCACACTCTTAGGAGCAAACGGCAGCATTCACCAAGGCAACCCAGCCCAGAAGACAAGAGCACGCATGGCCTTTCTCCAAAGAAAGGCAAGCATACACCACACCTGCTAGAGCTTCCTGATGCAGGATGAGGAGATGGAAGGAAAGGAGAGGTACTTACTGTTTGGGTCTACGTTTTCACAAAGCTCTGTCTTGGCCTCACCGTTGGGTCTGTCACTGGGCTTGTGCGACAGCCGTGATGACATGGTGGCTGCCGTGACCACTGCCTTGAAACTTCGCTTCCGTTTCTGGACATTGAGTTCAGGGTGGAAAATGATGATGTACACTTTCGGCATGTATAGCATCCCCAGCGCCACTGATGCACTTAGGTTCATGGAGATTGTAAGCGTGGTGGTTTGTATGTAGAGCTAGGAGACATAACACACAAGACACTATTACAAATAAAATGACTGCAGAGGGAGGCCGAACACCTAACGTGATGCCAAGCACGACGATGGCAGGGAGAGGAAGCATAAACCCTGGGGAGACAGAATGGCTCTGCACATGTCTTGGAGAGTTTATACATAAATATCATTGATTTTAAAGTCATAGGGTAGCTCTCAATGCAGGTCTATCCTGGAAAAGTCTGCTTTGTAGAGGTTCAGCGTCAACCTTGCATCAGATCTGAGGTACCTTTATTCGGAATGGCAACTGGATATGAAACCATGAAGGTCATATTTGCAATCTCGAGTAAGGGGTAGTTTTTCCTACTCCCCATACATTCAAAAAACAGTTAACATTACATGATCTCTTACTGCACAGATACCCTGGGACCTTATTTGAAAAAGTCATTATGTCAACATGTGTATCTTTCTGTATTTTTTTTTTTTTTTGAAAGGGTTCACTTTCATCATGCCTATAGAGTAGTGAGCTGCGTTTCCTTGGAAAGTAAGCCCTTCTTGCTTCATTCTGGTTTACAAAGCATCAATGGGCAAGGGACCAAGACCTAGAGATGTTGGCTTATAAAGTTGCTAAGGGGCTACAAGACCTTGCCCTGACGTGTTATGTGTGGTTCAGATGGTACTCGTTGCTGTCCTTGTATCCTTTTGCTTCGTGAGAAATTGGTAGAGCCACCGATTCACTCATTCTTCACTGTGTTAAGTCATTGTCTTGCCTAAAGTTGAGGGTTGAAGTGGGTGAGGAGCAGTAAGATCAGTAAGGGGAAAGCTACAGACAGCTTGACTTGGTCCGTTTGCATTTATGCAGTGCCTTCATGATTCATAGCCCACCATTCACTTAGATATGTCTGTGGTTTTCATGACTTCTACAGCCTAGACTCACTGTGAGGTGATGGGTCTGTTCCTTAACTTGATTGTGGAAATCATGTCACAATATCTACATATGTATATTACATCATCACACTGTACCTCTTAAAAAATGTTATATAACCTAAATATATGCAATTTGTATTAACCAGTGATAACCTCAATAAAGCTGAAAATAAATGAATAAATAAAAACAGGTAAAAAATAGGTAGGTAAATAAATAAGTACAGTTCAAGTACATTTTAAAAAGAAAAGTTCAAGTGACCAGTTCCTATAGCCTTTTACATCAGTGGAAAACCTAGCCTCTTGACAATGCATTTGATCATGGTTTTCCACAACGGTGTCTTCCTATGTGTCTGAGGACAAAATCCCCATCTTTAATGGGTTTTACAAGGGCCCACATGGTCTTTCCCCTTGTCTGGCTTCTCAGACTAATCGTCCACCAGTCTCCCCACCTCTCCCCCTCCTCTCTCCCTAGGATTTCATCCAGGTGGCCCTCCTTCAGTTCTTGAAGATGCTATACCTATTCAACCTTTCAAGACTTTTCTACATGCATGTGTGTGACTTTTATTATTATTGTTTCCTTCTGTGTGGAATGTTCCTCTACATTTTAGAACATCCATTCCAGCCTGCCTCCCCCACGACCTTAACTCTCAGCCAGCTTCTTTAACAACATTCATTGTTGGGTCACTAAGTCATCTCCAGCTCTTTGGGACCCCAATGGACTGCAGCATGCCAGGCTTCCCTGTCCTTCACTATCTCTTGGGGTTTACGCAAGTTCATGTCCATTGAGTCGGCAATGCTATCTAACCATCTCGTCCTCTGCTGCCCTCTTCTACATACAGGCCCTCAAAACACTGTTGTTTTTAGGTCATGGCTGCCTGTTTGTAATCCTCTCCCCACTAACCTGATGGTCTGAACGCCCGTCTCCTGGACTGAGCCTCAAGCTCAGTGAAGGCAGTGATGTTGCGTAGTGGTGTCACTGTGTCTGCGGTGCTGGCGAACAGTAGGCACTTAAGAAACACACAGCGGATGAGCTCATGTGTTTGGATAAGGGGCACCTTTTTCCTCCTGATGACTCAGTGGTCAGACAGCCTTTCTCTAAACACATAGGGATTGCCATCAGATCTATTAGCTGCCTGGCCATTTCTGACCTTAGTTCTTCAATCTGGGTCTCTGGAGAAGAAATTGAAAGAGACTTTGCTTTTCATCTGGAAGGAATACTGTTTTCCAGCAAACATTAATTTGAATGTGCATGTTTCTGAATGCTTTACAGGAGCTGGCAGCCGCTAACTGTATAATGCATAATAAATGTAAAATATAAAGACAAAACAATATTGAATTAATGATCCTTTTGGTTGTGAACTAGACCATATGTTTAAAGTGCATCTTTTCCTATTAGAATACCTTTAGGCTTTCATCTCCACTCTACCCTGCTGCCCACCCTGTCCAGGAAAGTCTTCCCCTGAAACAGAGGTTTATGAGCTTCGGCACTGTCACTTTGTCCCCCACGGTCACTGCCGTCATCCTGCTAATGAGGGCTTTGCAAACCATGGATTAGCCAGTCCAAGAAAGAAAGGGATCTAAACTGACCCATGGGATCTTAAGCTTTCCTTCTATTTCTCCACTCAAAAGCAAATTTTGCAGTTGAAGAAACCATCTGTAGTTTATTGAGTTTATGACCTATATACATCACTTGTGTGCTTTATACATATGTAAATATTTGTGCTGGTCTGTGTATACGCACGTGCTTCTTCTCAAGAAAGACTACGTAGTCATTTAGGACTATAGTAGCAATGTTGCTTATTTTATGGAGTCTGTATGTTCTTTTCAAGCTATAGAATCTATCAAGACTTTGATATTTGTTTTGACATTTTTGTAATTTCAGGGGACATTTCAGGAATCTGTGAAAATCAACAGGAACATCATTGACCAAATTTCTATGTCCCTAAATCCTTTATGTTGCAGAGTGGTTAGGAATGAAGACTGCAGAGCTAATCTGAGTTCAATTTCTGTTTACTCACTTTGTGACCTGGGACAGATTACTCTGCCTCTGTCTGCCTTAGCTTCCACATTTGTAAATGGGGATGATAACATGAGCCCCCCCTACCTCATGATGTTGTGGTGGTGATTAAATGAGTATTTGTAAAGTAGGATAAGACCTAGCATGTAGTAAGTATTATGAAAGGATTTTTAAATAAGTTACATAGGTAGAAAGACAGGAAGACCTCAGTCTGCAGAGAACCCAGAGGTAACTTGTTCATGGGGATACTACACTGCTCAGCTCCAGGAAGGGAACTCAGTTGCTCTCTTCTTGGCCTTTGGTGGGATGCTTGCTTATTGACTGAGTTTTCACCCTAGCAGCCCTTTTAGTACAATTTTTTTTTTTAGCAAATTACAACATTTAAGTTTAATTTATTTTTAATTAGAGGATAATTGCTTTATAATATGTTGTGTTGGCTTCTGCCATACAGCTATGTGAATCAGTCATAAGTACATTTATGTCCCCTCTCTGTTGAACCTCCCCCCACCCCTCACTCCCCACTTGAGTGAGGGTGGATGAATCTAGAGTCTCTTATAATGAGCGAAGTTAGTCAGAAAAAGAAAATCAAATTTCATATATTAATACATATTTATGGAATCTAGAAAGATGGTACTGGTGAGCCTATTTGCAGGGCAGGAACAGAGATGCAACTTGGAAAACAGAATTGGGAAGGAGAGGGTGGGATGAACTGAAAGATCAGCAGTGAAACATAAACATTACCATATGTAAAACAGGTAGCTGGTGGGAAGTTGCTGTATGACGCAGGGAGCTCAGCGTGGTAATCTGTGGCAGATTACAACATATTTATTTTTTAGTCTCAAGGCTATTCCTGTCGTATCCAATGCTTATTGTCAAATGAGCAATGCAGACTGTAGAATTACCCCATTTAATTCTGGATATTTTATGCCATTTTGCTTTATCTACCTTATAATTTCTTGAGAGATGTAAAGGTGTTAGTGGTTGATTTTGGGCTCTCTTACCAGCACATAGAGGTCTGGCACACACACCTTTACTGGGGCAGCTCCTCCCCCTGCCCCCTATCCCAGACTGCCCTTGTCCCATCTGGCTGTCTGAGGCTCGTTGCCTCACCATGGTCCATCCTTGATGGCCTGAGCTCCTGGGAAGGATGCTCCCTGCCTTGCAGTGTTCGGATACTTAAGCCTGAATTTTATTATCAACTTCAATACATTTCCAGAATCCAGTTTCTTTTCCTTGGTTGAATGTGGCTTTCCTCCCAAGCACCATGTGTAACCCAGCTTGTACAACTAAGGAAAATGTGGGCAAAGAGTTCCAAGTCAGGTGGTGTTTTGCGCATTACTCTACCAAGCAGTTTTCTTCAAGTCTGATAAACAGAACCTCTGGCTCTCAGTTTCCTAATTTGCAAACTGAAGATAACAATAGTTTAGGGTTCAAATGTTGACTCTGATGACCTAATTCATTTAATATATGGAAAGTGCTTAGTACAATGCCTGGGAAACATGTATACGTGAAATGTGAACTGCTAATATTTATATTCTGCCGAATATTTATATCAGGATATTGGTGTGTAGACCTTAAGATAAGTCTTCCTTAGTATTCACTGTCATATATTTTAAACTTTTAATGTACATCTTAGTAATTAACTAGAATGTAGGGTTTAAAAAGCCAGGCCTATTCATGTCCTGTCTGATTGACATGTGCCAACAAGTATACCATTAGCAACACAGCTTTGTGCTGAATTCAGGGCCAGGCAAAGCCCAGCTAAATCTGCCCTGTGCATTTTCTCATCTTGGTCTAAAAGTTCATTGTCAAATAAATGTGACTGCAAAGCACCATGAGATGTCATTGTTGCTTTATAAATAGATGTAGCACTGAGGGTTATTGGAGTTCTCCTTCTGTAAGTATTGACTGCTAAAATACTAAGAAATTCAAAAAGTCTAGATTGCTCCTGAACAAACTTTGAAAGTTGCCAACTCTTCCGCCAAAGTTTCAGAATCAGTTTAATTTAAGACGGTTTTGAGAGATTCCAGGACAAGTCCTTAACAACCACATGCTATAAATTCGCTGGTAGCTATATTTTCCAGATAGGCTATGTGACAGAGACTTTTCTTTTCCAGTGTGGTGCATCATCCACTTACCACTGGCATTTTCAGTGAGATTAGTCACCCTCGGCATCCATGAGGGATTGATTCCAAGACCCCCTGAGGACACGAACATCTGAGGATGCCCAAGTCCCTTATATAAAATGATGCAGTATTTACATATATGTACCCTCATATACCTTAAATCATCTCTAGATTAATTATAATGCCTGATGCAGTATAAATGCCATGTGCCATGCCATACCTGCTGCTCAGTCATGTCTGACTGTTTATAACCCCGTAGGTTGTAGCCCACCAGGCTCCTCTGCCCATGGGGTTTTCCAGGCAAGAACACTGGAGTGGGTTGCCATTTTCTTCTCCAGGGGATCTTCCTGACCCAGAGAAAGAACCTGTGTCTCTTGCATCTCCCGCATTGACAGGTGGATTCTTTACCACTGTGCCACCTGGGAAGCCCAAATGCTATGTAAATCATCATAAATGCCATGTAAATGCTGTGTAAATAGTTGCCAACATGCTGAAAATTCAGTTTGCTTTTTGGAGCTTTCTGGAAAAAATTTTTTTCCCAAATGTTTCTCACCTGCAGTTTGCTGAATCCAGGGATGTGAAACCCATAGATACAGAGGTATCCACAGTGGTGGACAGTGGTAGGCCACTACCAAGTAGCCACACAGACCGCCGTGACAGTGGCAGAGCATTCTTTCTGCAGTCAGGGAACCACATTCTAGTGGCAGAAGGAACACGGCCTAGAATCAAACATGCAAGGTGTCGACACTGCTCATCAGTCCTTTTCTCACAGTGTATACTTGGCCCTGCCTGCTTGTCCCCTGGCCATGTCCTTTGCTCACCTATTTCACCTCTGATACCCTATTTTGCATTTGATGTTCAGTCCAAAGGCTCCTTGTACTTAAAGCGTCCCTATAACCCAATTTCCCCCATAAATCTAGTACTTTCATTGTGCAATTTTGCATAGCATGGTGACCTCTAAGAATGCATACATCGCATTAGAGCAGAGCTGATTGGATAATAAACTCACTGCCTGCACTTAACTAAATTCTGGTTGCACAATAAGTTCTACACTTGAAGCAAGTATTGGATATTAGAAATAGCCTTGGCATTCATGGAGGATTGTCCAAGGAAAGCGATTGTCTGTAGTCTGTTAATTATCATCATCGTCGTTGTTCTGCTATTATGTGTGGGTCTTTAGCTCTTTATTTCTAGAGTTGAGGCCGTAATGCTAGTTATCTTGTAAGGTTGTTGGGACCGAATTGGAGGGTGCCTAGCATGGAGGAACCACTCAGCCACGGCTGTCAGTATCGGAGATTGATTTATTAGCTATAACATAAAATGACTTGTTTTTTATGTTGCTCTCTTTCATATCATTTTAGTATTACTACACTTTGAAATGATCATCTTTCTTACGGAATCCACTGAATGACAACCTATTTTAGGGAAAAACATCTCATTAAGTTTGCTCCTATTTTGTATGAAAGTCTGTTTAAACCCCTATCCTGTCATTGACTATTATGAGAAATAACCAATTAACTGCATTCCCAGGTGACCACTGAAATTTGGGACAAGGAGGCTTTCATAGAGTCTTTTCATGACATCCCAAAGTCTGTACAACAAAAATGAAAACTGTCAGATGTAGGCAGAGTAGAGATAAAGCATACGTTATTACCTGACAAATGTCTGGAACACCCATGTGTCTAAATTGAAATGCAAGTTCTTAGCAGTTAAGACCAGTGTTTTTGATCCTTGCCACGTGGACCCCTTGGTTCCTAATCAGAGTCACCATATTTGTGAGAAATAATACTGACACATGGCTGGAAATGAGACAGGGTGTTTTCAGTAAGACTTCCTCAGTTGTCCAGAGGGTCAACATGCTGAAGGCTTTTACACAGTAATGAAATAATGCATGATGATAAAAGGATTCAGTATAATGATGAGGAAAGATACTTGCATCTTCTGGAGGGATGGTATAATGGGAAAACAAGATCTTTCTTGTTAGAAGTGATTTCAAACTCGGCCTTGGATTATTGGTTGGTGACTGTGGGCAAACTACTTCACCTCTGACAAGTCAGTCAAAATTCAGACCCAAGAAATTTGTTACCGGAGTGTCTGATATAAAAACTCTCATTCTACCACTACCATAGAGACCTTCTGACCATCTGAAATATTAAAAGATAGTATACTGCCTGGTGGCATGCACGAAAAATGAAAGAGTCTGTATTAGAGTACACAGCCCCATCTTTGGCAGATAATTTTCATGCTGTTCCATTCAAACCTGTTATCTTTGAATAGGCAATTTGTAAAGAGTTGACAGACAATATTTATAAAAGAATACAGACACACATTCCAAATATTTTGGGACACACTCTGTGGACAGGTGTATGGCGTGACATTATAAGTAATGGAAGTGACTGGATGATTACTAGACAAGACCTCATTTGACTGTCTTGTTTTTCTCATTTAGTATCTCCAGGCAGACATGATGTAAAGTCGACACACAATCACGTTATTTCTTTGGAGGGACATAAGGACACACACTCCAGGTGAATGCAAATCAGTTTCTGGAGCATGAAATAAGTGATTATGTCATGCTTGAAATCACCTACATCTCAGTTCTTTGCTCTCCTGATCTAAAGCCTGATGCTTTGTCTATTACTGTGTCACGTCATCAGAGAGATGCTGTTATTCCAGTTGACCACATCCTTGGGAAGTTCGGGGTTTCACTCCCCATGCCATCCTAACGAGCTGTAGGCCATCCTCATAGCTAATTCCTCCAGGCAGTCGCTTCTGATTTTGCTGGGCACCTATGAGCACAGCCTACACACTGATACACAGGATTTTTTCCCCCCCTCACCAGCCCTGCAATCCCTCAATTTTGATTTCAAGCTTTTTCCCTCCTCTATCTACAAGGCAGGAGTTTCACTCTTTTATATAGCCAACACTGGAACTGTCTGTTCTGTTGTATTATCTAGGTTATTTACCATTCCTGCTGGTTCAAGAGCCCCACAAATGTTAGGTCCCCTCCTTGTTGTGATTTAATATACAAAGGTGAACCCCTTCACCCTCCCCCACCCCGCTGTCAGCCTGCAGACATATTTCTGCCAGATTTCCTGGCTCTCCAGGAATCCTTGGCCGTATTCTTCAAGACTGAACCTAGCAGCATTTTGTAGGAGGCAGTGTCAGGTCCTGTCTTATAATATGAAAATACTGACATGTACCTCACTGGGGAACACATTAGGTAACATACGATGATGTTCTGTATCACTCTGCAAGTAAACCAGAGCATTAAAAAGAAACATCTGAACTTAATATATTCCACTTCTAAAGCTGTCATTTGAAATATTCCACTTATAGAAGTGCAAAGCTGTCTCATCTTGCCAACTTTTAAAGTCATCTTTTGGGTTCTTGTGAACATAAAAAAGACAGGAATCCAGTGAAAATACTGATGCTGAATTAATGGCTGAAAGGGAGAGTTTTAGCATCTCTTGGGAATAGTTCACATGTTTTAAATTGGGCTTGTAAAGTGTTCATTGAGACTGGACTGGGGTGTCACTGACAAGAAGACAGTGTCAGCTCCTTATAAAAAGGGGAGTCTTCTCTGTTTTCAGAGACCTTGGCAATGACTTTCTGGTGAACTATGGCAGGTTTTGACCATCAGGCAGCAGCTGTCTTTCCTCCTCTTAGTTCTGGCTGTTAGTTCTGTCTGTCTTCCTCTGTCCGCTCTGGACTGTGCCTTCCCCGTCTTACTGCTGACCTGTGGCAGCTCCCTTCCTTCCCTTCGGATTCGCCCTTCCCCTTGCATTAGCTCATAGTTTTTTATTTTCATTTTTGCTTCCCTGCTTTTCCACTGTCCCTGGTGCAGCACTGTGGGTGTGGACAGGCACAGGCTCCTCAACTTCTCTCCTGACTCAGTGGACCCACTGTGTGCTGTGGGACCCACTCAGCCAACGGTGGCCATGGCTGATGGGCAGAGTGGCTAACAGCTAGACCTCAGGGCCAGAACTGCTCACCCAGGGGTAACTTGTGCTCCGAACTCCTCAGCGAGGACCTCAGCCGAGGTTTAGTTTAAATCCAACTGGAGAAAATAACTACAATCCAGCTGCTCAGAAAATTGTAGATAAAGAGTTGCCCAGCCTGTGTCCTTTACTGGAATGGTGAGGGCTCTGAGATGGGGGCAGAGAAGCAACACTCATCCTTCAGGAAGAAACAGAACAAAGGGAGTGAGGAGGGCTGAAGAGGAGAGGCCGACTGGCTCATGCTTCGATCTTATGGTCACCAGATCCATGTTCCTTTCCTGTTGTTTCTGAGGTCCTGGGTCATGGATCTCAAAAGTACAGTTTCTTACCCACTCACTCCTGAGGGCCTAGAGTCTTGCCTCTGTCTCTACCTCCTGAATCTGCCCTCTGAACCTGCCCACACTTCTTAGCAGACTTATAGTGTTGGGGGCTCCAGCTGTCTTACTGCATTAACTCAACCTCCCATGGCACTTTGGATGAAGAGACCGTCCTTCACATGGCTCCAGGAACTCTGCAGGGTCCTCCTTGTACCTTCTCTCATCTTATCTAAGTGCTCACTTTCCAGAGCTGTGGCAGAGGAGATGACTTATAAGAGGTCCTACCTCTTAAACCCTGACCCCATGGTCTAAGTGCCTCCCTGGTACAGTTTATGTGCGCTGGATGGGGTAACCACTTCCAGAGGCTGTTTGCTTCCAAACAGCTGCATTTCTTCCCGTCTTTCCAGATAATTTTTCCTCTAGCAGTTGCACTGGCTTCCTGTCTTCCCCAGTCCTGTAACTAGAGGCACTCCTCTGATCCAGTCAAAGCATTCAAAGCTAACAAGCAGAAGATATAAAGCACAGAGATAAACTGTCCCCTACACTAGGAACAGAACCAGAAAGCTTTGTGCATGTCAGGGAGGGAGAGAGCATTCAGAAGTGAGCAATTCAAGGCAGGGGCCATGTTTTAATTTATGTTGGCATCCTCATGTCTGGTACCGGGAACAAGTTGCATATATGGTTGATGGATGAGATGGTCTTCACTCATTTGACAAACCCAAGCCTAAATCAAAGCCACTCACTCATCTCCATGTCACAGTTCATCGTATGCCCCCAGCCACACTGGCCTCTTTCACTTCCCTGAATCTGCCCTGCTCTCCCCTGCCAGAGTGTGTGAGCGTCTGTGGCTCAGTCATGTCTGACTCTGCCACCCCATGGACTGGAGCGCACCAGGCTCATCTGTCCATGGGATTTCCCAGGCAAAGATACTAGAGTGGGTTGCCATTTCCTTCTCTAGAGCATGGTCCTGACCCAGGAATTGAACCCAGGTCTCCTCCCCTGAAGGAAGATTCTTCACCACTGAGTCAACAGGGAGGCCCTCTCCTGCCACAGGGCCTCTGCTTGTATGGATCGCTTTCCCGGCAGTGTTTCCCACACCACCTCCCTCATCTGTTCATTCTTCAGCCTGCCACTCCAGCATCGCCTCCTCATCCAAGACTCCTCTAGCCAAGACTAGGTCTTTCCATCCTGTTACAGGCTCCCAAAGCCATCTTAGTAATTCACATCTAAACACACGTGTGTGTGTGTGTGTGTGTGTGTGTGTGTGTGTGTGTGTGTGTGTGAGTAGCATCTATTTCTGCCACCAGGAAGCATCTGCTTGGCTCACTGTAGTATCCCCAGTACCTAGCACTATGGGTGGCAAATTCAAGGGGCATCATTGATACTGGCAAGGAAGGAAATATGGGGGACACAAAGATTAGAGGTTATATTTGTGGTCTTTGGCATTGTCCCTGGGATATCCCAGAGAACAGACTCAGAAGGGTACCTGAAAGAAAGAAGTAAAGGTGCAGTGTTCCTGTGGATTCCCTGTAAAAGGGGTTCTTCTCGTTTGGCCAAGGGGAAGGATGGACTGTGTTGTCCTGGAGTGCTGGTACTTAACCTCTTTACCCCCCATCATGTGTTCACTAGACAAGACAGTGTAACTATCAAGTGACCCTTTTAGAGCCTGAAGCAACACTAAAAATCAACAACCCTGCCCTTCTGGAAGGATAGGAGCTTTTCTTTCAAAAAGCATATGCTAACACTTAGGTCAGCACCCAATTGTCTCCTCACAATAGGAAAAAAAAAAAAAAAGCAATGGTTGCCATGACAACCCAATGAAGTGTTCAGGCATTGAGTTTTGCTTTTTTTTTTTTTTTTTTTGACCAAAAAATGCTGACTTTGACTTAACTACTAATGTATATGCATTTTGTTTATTCAATTCAGATCTCTCCTGGAGCTTTTCTGAATCATCAATAAGTATCACTTTAAAAATTCACCTTTAGAAAGTGGAATGGCTCAGATTAAGATAATAGTGATATCACTTTAAAAATTCACCTTTAGAAAGCAGAATGGCTCAGATTAGGATAATAGTGATCAGGGGGGCTAAAGGGGACAAATGAGAGCTACATTGAGAGGAAAAAATAAAAGAACACGTGGATGGACTGGGCTGGGAAGAAAGAAAAGGGAAAAATCAAAGACTCATTTTCAAATCACACCAACACTATACAAACCCAGAGCAGGTTTGAGCTCTCAAAAAAATAAATGTGTTCTCCCTTTTCCAAGCAAGGGTGACCTGACTAAAAATATTTGCAAAGGCTTTCAATTGATATCAGCACAGTTCAATCCTGCCACTCTTCAGGAGTGCAAGGCCCCAGAAATGTATGCCAGCTTCATCTCCTCCAACCTTCATGAGCTCATATCCTAATCTAATCCCAATCTCCCAAAGCTAATCCTTCACCATCATTTACAACTATGGTTAAGAGTTTCTTTCCAAGCTTCTACCCTGCATTTATTCCTACTTGGAATTCTCAACCTTCCCTTCTTAAGAAAATAAGCCTACTTTCTCTAGAAAGTGCTAAAGAGATCCACAAAATGGTTAAATGACAAGCATGCAAGTAGATTCTCTCAACAGAAAATGCCCAGGCTCATGTATAGAGCCATTACAACTTATGAAAAAAAGAAGTCTGTTGTTTCATCTGACTCTTGAAACCATGTCAAACTTTGACATAAACTAAGAAAAATGCATGAATGAGTCTTAAAAAATAATTTTAATGGCAAATTTTCTATTCCATCTGGACTTATGAAATCACCATACATTATTTATGGGAGAAAGATAAAGCATGAAAGGTCTTCATGGCGTGGGAGTACTATCTACATAGAGTCCAGGTCCACAGAGCAGCCTGCCCTGAAGTTTCTGTAAAGGTTATTCTCAGTTATGTGCAAGGCTTGTCACCTTCATCAACTTCATAGGGCTGCTCCCACAATCAGATCATCATCTCAAACCATGTTGAAAATGGAGATTTTCTTGCAAAACCTGGCTTTGTGCTTATACTCTTTTTTAAATTTACTGAAGTGTCATTGATTTACAGTGTTGTACAAATTTCTGCTATACAACAAAGGGAGTCTTTATGTTCTTTTCCATTATGGTTCAGTGCAGGATACTGAATGTAGTTCCCTGTGCTCAACAGTAGAACCTTACTGTTTATCCATTCTGTATAGAGTAGTTTACATCTGCTAATCCCAAACTCCCAGCCCATCCCTTCCCCGTTCTTCCTCTCCCTTGGTGACCACAAGTCTGCTCTCTCTGTCTGTGAGCCTGTTTCTGTTTTGCAGATAAGCTCATTTGTGTTGTCTTTTAGATGCCACATGTAAGTGATACCATCTGCTATTTGTCTTTTTCTGCCTTACTTTGCTTAGTATGATAATCTCTAGGTACATCCATGTTGCTGTAAGTGACATTATTTCGCTCTCTTTTATAGCTGGGTAGTATTCTCTTGTTGTGTATATATGTATATAGGTAGGTAGATAGATATAAATATGTACATAGATAGTACTAATATTCTTGATCTCAGGATTGTGACTTCCATCTACTTGGTTGCACAAATTGGAACTTTTAAGGGTCATTCTTAAAAACCTGCTGTTCCTTCACAATTTCCCTTTATATGTAGTCTATTACTCTGTTAGCTAGTATTATCTGTAAAATACTTATGGAATCTATTCTCTTCCCACTGCCCCAACCCTTGTCTTAAGTATGATTAAGCAGTTAACACACTTAAGCACAGAGAACAGAGGGTTCTATTTGTAAGTTTTCAGGTGGTAGCTGTTCATGGTTGATGGAGATGATGGCGACGGTGAAGACAGTGATGCATTGGACCCTGTTCCTAGGGTGCTATCGTAGCGTCCCAACTGGTTTCATTTCTTCCATCCCTCTAAGCAGTACTCTTCAGAGTAACCAAGATGATCTCTATAAAAACTGAAAATCAGACCACCTGGTCCCCTCTAAACTGTCTTTCAAAGATTTCCCATTGCCCTGTAGTCTCTGGACCAGCTGCAATTCTAGCCTCTCGGTTAGTCTCTTGACTAAGATTTATCTGTGCTGGCTTCTTGGGTGCTTCAAGCTTATTTCCAACAAAGGGACTTAGCACACACCATACATACCAGTCTGTCTGCCCACAATGGTATTTTGCCTGAGTTCTTCATCCAAATGACTCCTGTCCCATCTTTGAGGTTAACTTCATGTATTTTCTTGAACAGACTTTCTATGGCTACACCACTGCTCCACCAATTTGAATTTTCTCCTTCCATGATTCTCCCACATAGCAGCCTGTTTTTTTATTATTATTATTTATAGTGCATGCTACAATCAGTGATCATCAACATAATCATGGATTCATTTATCTCAACAGTTTCTCTCCTACAGGAATTTAAGGTTATGATGGCAGGGACAGACCTGTAACAAATGACCTCAAAAATATTATTTTAACTAATAAGGGTAACAGTCCAGAAAGTAATTTTAAAGTGAGGTACAAATAGAAGCATCCCAATGAGTAAAACTCTCTTTCTGAGCCATAAACACATTTTGAGTAGAAGTTGGTTCTTAGAGTGAGTGCATTCAGAGAATGTTAAGTTGAAATCCTAAGCGCTCACATGACTTGTGCAGGGTCACAGTAATCAGGAACAAAGCTAAGATGTAAGTTGAATCCTTTTGATTCTACAGCTTATTTTACTACACTGATTTTCACATTCAACTAAAAGCCTAGCTAATAAAAGAGTAAATCACAGAACTGTTTAATTTTTCATTCTCCGAGGCTTTAATTGCCAATGCTTAGAAAAACAAACAGCTCTAAGTATTTCTAAAGGGAACTGACAGAAAATTCCCTTTCTTGACCACAGATTGCATATTTGTGTAAGTATGTTTTCTATTTAAGTCTATATTCCCTACTAAGAATAATGAGCAAACACCCTCTGCACACAATTGAAACTGTGTCCAATTTCCTTGCCAAATCCAGCTGCTTGACAAGAGGATTCAGTGTTGCTATCTTTTCCCCAAAGGTACACAGACTTACACCAAGGCAGATGCCCCAATAATAAAAGTGTGCTTGAGCAGGCAGAAAAAAAAGGACAAAAATAAGTAATACATAAATGGAATGTAGATATTGTCTGAAGCATGAACAGGTTGCAGTGTCTGATGGTTCTATCCAAGTGTTTATGAAAAGATGACTGACTGGAGAAAGTCAAGGGTAGACCAAAGACACTAGGTGTAGGGGAGGAGAGGGGGATTAAGCCTCATTGGGAAGGTACATGAAATTCTGTGATTTGCCAGTAAACATTGACTACCCCGGTGTCCTTTTCTTTGTGTGGGGAGACAGTACTCTGTCTCCATCCACCTTCTAGCTGTTTAGCTTATACAGAACATGGGATAAAGGACACTTGGTGATTCCTCTCCAGGAAGAGACTCTTTGTGCATAATACCCATAAAGAGACAGGCTGAAAGGAGAGTGATCCTTGCAGTGGGAAAGGTCTAATCCTTTTATGGATGTTTAGAACAGATGTAAAACGCAGACTACACAGACTAGAGGATGAGGCCCAGAACTAGCACCCTGTGGAAGGTGATCCAAGTCAAGGAAGAGGACCAAAGGGGGTTCATTCTCCAGTGACCATGAGAGAGAGACAGCCTTGGGGTGGCTTCATATGCAAACCCCTCTGCCTGTCAAGGAGCTGGGGGTGGGGGTAGCTGGCCAGGGGAGAGGAGACTCTGCTCAGACTTGGAAAATAGCTGTAACCATAAGGAACTGAGCAGTTCTACATCCTCCTGGACTCTGGGAGGCTTGGCTTACAGGGTGTTACAGGACAGGCTATTCTACTTGTGCCACCAGAAAGCTTCAGTGTGGAGCTAATACCCAGCAGTGATGTTTCAGGAAAGCTTCCCTTGTGGTCAGAAATGTGATGCTCTCTGTGTCACTATTAGGACTAAGACATTAAGGGTGTAGAGATGAGGTCACTGGAGTAGGTATCCAGAAACCCGAATCTCATTTTTGCTCCTCCACTTCATAGCTGTGGAATTCGGGCAAGGCCATTTGTAAAGACATCTGTGACAATGTATTGCAGTCTTTACCCTTGAACCTCAGAAAGTGCCTACTTTCTCCAGCTAACAACAGGTAAGGAAAATAAAACCTGTATTCCCAATTTTATGACATGAATTGAGGAAAGTTAAGACTTGAATAAAATTTTAATTTTGAAATCGGTATTCCACAATGTATAGAAGTGACTGCATAGTTATTCACCAGTCATTTGACAAGCACTGTGAACAGCGAGTCCTGCGCAACTTGTACAAATGAACAACGGATACAAGAGCTGGGGGTGGGGGCAGGGTGTTAGGGATGTCACGCTGTCCTGTAGCGGGATCCCCTTTCAGGATCAGCGGGAATCTGCATTTATTCCCCCAGATGCTGGGGATTCCCTCTGTGGGAACTGCCTTGTCTGAGGAGACCCCTGCTGCCTAAGGCTCCCCCCTTCTCCTTCAGCTGCGACCCTGTTGAGTCTGCATCACAGCACCACGTCTCCCTTGACCCGCTCCTCCTTCCTTCTGCTGGTTGGTGTTGATACTCCCGAATAAGCGTGCACCCGTGCTCCTAGGAGGCCACGCTGAGACTCGGTGTATCACGTAGAACTGTAACACGCATCTCAGTTCTGATGCGATCAAGAACATCTGTGATGCAACTGATTCTGGAATTCCTGTTGCAGCATACACCCTCCAAGACCCACCGAGAACCCTGCAACATCCATAGTACATGCTATCTCACACAAGACCCAGCTCTTCCCAGAGCAGTTTCTTTTCTTTCTTTTCTTTTTTCTTTCTTTCTTTCTTTTTTTTTTTTTAAGTATAACTGCTTTACAATGCTGTGTTAGTTTCTGGTGTACAACCAAGTGAATCACGGATATGTATACATGTATCTTCTCCCTCTTTAACCTCCCCACTGTCCAACCTCTCTTGTCATGACCTGCAAACAGGTTCATCTGTACCATTTTCCTAGGTTTCACATATATGCATTAATATATGATTATTGCTTTTCTGACTTACTTCACTCTGTATGATAGATTCTAGGTCCATCCACAGCTCTACCGATGACCCAATTTCATTCTTTTTTATGGCTGAGTAATTTTTTTTGGACTATCTATTGACTGAAACTTTTCCCTCTTTCTCATCCAGATACAATGTAAGTACATACACTACATATAGTTTCCCCCAATTTTAAAAACTTACAAATGTTCAGAAACTTGGACACAGGATGAAGAACATGTGTACAGTCCCCACTAAGATCCCACCACAATGTTTTTTACTTTCTCTCTCTCTGCTAAACAATTTCAAAGCCATATACATTGTATTTTTTCTTATTTATTTCTTTTCAGTTCAGTTCAGTCGCTCAGTCATGTCTGACTCTTTGCAAATCACCAAAAAATTGGGTGTTTACTGTTAGTACACTTAAGAAATCTGACAGTAATTCCATAGTGTCATCAAATACACAAAGTCAAGTTCCCCAACTAAAAAAAAAATGTTTCATATGATTTTTCTCCAGTTCAAAATTCAACCTAGGTTCATGCAGTACAGTTGGTTATATTGCTTTAGATTCTTCCAGAGTGGTCCTCATTCTTTTGGTCTTTAAATAGCTTTATTGATGTAAATAATAAACTTCACATATTTAAAGAGCAAAATTTGATGTTCAGATACATACAGCCCCATGAAATCATTGCTATGATCAAGATAATGAACACACACATGATCTCTGAAAGCTTCCTTGTTACCCACGTTTAATCTGTCCTCTTAACACTCCATACCCAACCCCAACTTCAAACTACCACTGATCTGTTGTTTAGCCATTGTGAATTAATTATATTTTCTAGAACTTCATATAAAGAGTATCATAATATGTACTCTGGTATGTTGAGCTTCTGTAATTCAGCATCATTGAGATTCAACCATATTGTTGGAAGTTCAACAGTCTAGTGCTTTTTAGTCCTGAGTCGTATCCATTGTGTGGAAGTACTGCATTTATTTAACAATTCATTTGTCCATGGAAACTTGTGTTGTTTTCACTGTGGGGCTACTATAAATAAGGCCCTTATGGACATCATACGTAAGAATTCATAATGGCATATGTTCATTTGATTTTGCATGAATACCTAGGAGAGGGGCTTCTCAGGTGGCACCAGTGGTAAAGAATCTGTTTATCAGTGCAGGAGATGTGAGGGACTCAGGTTCAATCCCTAGGTCAGGACGATCCCCTGGAGAAGGATACAGCAAGCCACTCCAGTATTCTTGCCTGGAAAATCCCATGGACAGAGGAGGCTGGTGGGCTATAGTCCATGGGGTTGCAAAGTCAGACGTGACTGCACGCACGCGCGCGTGCACACACACACACACACACACACCCACACCCACACCCCTAGGAGAGAAGTGGCTGGACCATACAGTAGGTATAAAATTAACTCTTTAAGAAACTTCCAAGGTATATTCTCAAGTGGCAGTATCGTTTTAGATTCTTATCAGCAGACTATGAGACTTTCAGTCCCTCTAGACCTTCTCTGACACTTGGTATGGTCAGTCTTCTTAAATTTTAGCCTTTCTAATAGGTGTGTAGTAAAGTCTCATTGTTCTTTTCATTTGTAATTTGCTAATAACTAGTGACACTGAGCAGATTCTTCGGTTATTTGTCATTTGTTTATCTTCCTTGGTGACATCTGTTCATATCTTTTACCCATTTTATTATTGGCTTGTTTTCCTGTTGCTAATACTTGAAAGTTTTGAATTCTAGATCTAAGACCTTTACCACGCACATGCTTTGCAAAGAGTTTTCTCCTGCTCTATGTATGGCTTTTCATTCTCTTGACGCTGCCTTTTGAAGAGAAGTTTTTAATGTTGGTAAAGTCCAAATTGTTATTTGGTTCTTTTATAGATTTTGCTTTTATGTGGTATTTAAGCAATATGTGCCTAGGCTAAGGCCACAGATATTTTCTCCTCTGTATTTTAGAAGTTTTATAGTTTTCAATTTTATGTTTATGCCTATAATTTAGTTTGCATTATTTTTTCTTTTTGGATATGACTGTCATGCTAGCATAGTTTGTCCAAATGGCTCTCATTTCTCTGCTGCCTTACCTTCATACTTGTGTAAAAATCAGTTGTCCATACATGTGTGGATTTACTCACGGACTCTCTATTTGGTTCTGTTGATCTGTCTTTACACCAATATCACCCGTTAGTTTTGCAACAATTTTAGAAATCAGATGGAGCTACCTCTCCGACTTTGTTCTCTGTCAGAGTTTTAGATGTTCTGGATTCTTTGCACTTCCATATGAAGTTTAGAATCAACCTGCCAGTTTCCATAAGAAGTCTCTTGAAAGTCTTGAGTTGAGTTGGATTGAATTTATAGCATAATTCATGGAGAACTGACATCTTGACAATATTGAATCTTCTGTCCCATCAACAATGTATATTTCCCAATTATTTCGGTCTCCTTTAATTTCTCTCATGAATATTTTGTAGTTTTCAATATACAGGCCGGTCATACTCTGTTGTTTCTCCAGACAATGGCTTTCGGGAAAGCCCACTCCAGCATTTTATAAAACACCCCACAGTTTGGTTTATTTTTCTTTAATCAAGTTCAGGTCAGATGTAGCCGTGAGGAAGACTTCAAGCTGGTGCTGTAGGCAAGGGAGTGTGTCTGGTCAGGGGGTCCCTGTTGTCAGGCTGTCCTGCCACTGGTGATGCTGTCTGATCCCACAGTTCAGACACTTGATATCACCATCACACAAGTGCAGCTGACCTCTGTAACTGGAAAACCGTCTAGGAGTGTACACTGGGACAGATGTTTAGTTTTTTAAAAAAGCTCAACCATAAAGTTTTATACTCATTCCTCGGTATCTGCAGGAATTTGTTTTTAGGACTCCCACAGATACCAAAACCTATGGATGACCAAATTTATTACGTAAAATGGCATTGTGCAGTCAACCCTCTGTGTCTCATGGCAGCACCACAAAGGACAGACTGTATTTAATACTTTGGCTCTGATGTGATGTTTTATCTGTATTGTTTCTTGGTAAACCAGAATTCCAATATTCTCTTTAGATTAGAAAGAAGATGCCAATAGTTCCCTTACCTTTATTCCCTAAGATAATACACCGCTAGGATAACTACACCTCTAGGGAATGTTACCCTCACTCTAGTAGCAAATACCATGTGATTGATTAGGGGTGTGGCTTAGTCTGGAGGAAACCTGGGGTGAGCCCTCAGGACATCAGGAAACAGGAAATGAAAACTTGCACTCTTTTTGAAACCCCCCTCAAAATGTTCACAGTATACGTTCAATTCTGATCTCAGGAAGTTGGCCCTGTTATGGAGTTGGCTGTTGATCAGTTTTATAGGTTTGTGAGCTGTGACCCAATCTGTTTTGTTGGCCCCCAGTCCTCATTAAACACAAACAAGTGCATTGTGTACCTAATGCTGGGGACTGCTTGTGAGTAGACAGGGCTTCCAATAGGTGATCCCTTTCTCTCCGGACAGGATGAAATTTACACTCTCTGAGGTCTGAGGAGAACTCATGTCTGGTAATCTTCACCAGGTCTGGTGCTGTGGGACATTACATATGTGATTGTGTTTAAAAATTTTAAAAAAACAACAGTCACAAACTGGCTGTTATTGAAGTCACAGAGAATTCTTCGACTGGACATTGGACCCATCTTCCTTGCTCCTCGGACATCATGTCCCGTGGCTAAAAAGTCTATTTCTGCTGCTAGTCTGTCCTCCAAACTGCATGCTACACAGTGTTTCCCAGTCCACAGTTTTTCTTCCTTCCTTTGCATCCGTGAAGACCTGAGTCAACAGCTATACTGAACATTGTGGGGAAGCTGTAATATTTATTTTTTGCTCATGGGGAAAATTGCCAAGATCCAGCAAATGACAGCTATCGTTCACCTCATTTGACTTGAATCAGAGCAGGTCTTGAAGGGAGACAGCTAGACAGAATTATGGACAATTCAGACAAAAGAGAGGTATTCATTTACTGGATTGATGAACAGGAATTCCTTTGACTATTTAAAAATTTCAGTTTGCAGAAATTTAAAAATCTTTGCTATCAAGTATACACCAATGTTATATTTATAGACAATGTGAGTGTGAATGTTTGTAAAAACTTTTTAAAAACTTGCATGCCTTATTATCTTTTCATTAATTAAAAACAGCACTAGGAAAAAGTGTTCTACTAAAATGAATGTAAATAGAAAATAGATGGTAGTGCTGGAAGAATTGATGGACTCAAATAGATCTAGGTTACATATTTTATAGTAACTATTTGATGATTTCACTTTATTTTTTGATGTTTGCCATTCTGTGGACTATATGATAAACAATGATATGGATTTTCCTAAGATATGTTAAAACTGTTTACAGACTCCTTTTGCACCCCAAAATACTCTTAAATTGTTTAGACAGCATGTACCACAGAAGATATCATTAACTTTCTTTATATTAGCTCTCTCTCCAAAAATTGACTGAGTCAAGTTCGCTGGATTTTATACATTCCTACTGCTGGGAACTCTCACTGTGGCTAGGTTTTTTATTGAATGTCACAGATTGAATAAGTTGACAGGATAAGATGAAGTAAACCAAAATTACTGCCAACTTCTATCCGGGCAAAAGGGTACCACATGATGGCATGGAGGCAATCTTTCATGTCCTAAAAGTGAAGAGTCCTGGTGTCTCACAATCAAGAGTTTTCCTCTCCTACTCTTTAGAATATTGTCTATTTAAAAGATTATATGTGTGCATGCGTGCTCAGTCATGTCTGACTCTGTGACTCTCTGGACTGTAGCCGGCCAGGCTCCTCTGTGGGATCCTCAGGCAAGAACACTGGAGTGGGGTGCCATTTCCTACTCTAAGGGACCTTCCTGACCTAGGGATCAACCTGGTCTCCTGCATTGGTGGGTGGATTCTCTACCACTCAGCTACCTGGGAAGCCCATAAAAGATATATAGTGAACATTTATTGGGGGGTGGGGTTCTTAATACCATGCTGTCTAAATTCATTAGGAATTGGCTGAACTCGTTTCATACAGTTCACTCTGAGACCAAGCAAGATGTAACAGTCCAGAGATTCACTTAAAGGTTCAGTTCAGTTCAGTCACTCAGTCATGGCCGACTCTTTGCGACCGCATGGACTGCGGCACGTCAGGCCTCCCTGTCCATCACCAACTCCAGGAGTTTACCCAAACTCATGTCCATTGAGTCGGTGATGCCATCCAACCATCTCATCCTCGGTCATCCCCTTCTCCTCCTGCCCTCAATCCTTCCCAGCATCAGGGTCTTTTCCAGTGAGTCAGCTCTTATGTGGATGGTGCACACACGCCCATTCTTACTTCATGCAGTGATGAGGAATGCCTTTGATGCACATGGACTTGAGAATGACGGAGAAACATCAGGAGTGTTATTCACCCTGAATATCTCTGGCTCAGTCATCATTCTGTGGTTAAAGTCCTCAGAAGTCTCGCAGGTGGATGAGGAGCAGAATGCTTTCCCCATGTCTCCCCTAGCTGTTGAGCTGGAGAGATGCTGGAGAGATGCTGGAGAAAGAGTCTGCTGTGACTGCCAACCTGGCCTGTATATTGAGGCCAGGCTCTTGGTGGTCAGGGTGTCCTCAGGGACCAGATAATGTCAAGATTTTCCAACTGTCCCACAGAGTAAGGTGTAACCTCTCCTGTAGTTACTGGATGGAGCAGTTGATGTCTTGGTCTTGGAGCAGTTGATGTCTTGGTCTTGCATCCCCTCCACCACCACCCTGGCCTTCAAGGCTTTCTGAAGCATTTAATGTTCATTCTGAAATTCTATCCCTTTACATTAGTGACTAGCAAAGTAGCAGATACTATGTATTTATTTGGAAAAAAAATGGAGGAAATTCTTATCTTTTTCTTTGCCTTGATTTTTCATAACTCCACCCTTTCTCAATGGAAATTAAATTGAGTAAAACCCCTTTTCCTCTCCCAAAAGCATGTTCCAGCTACTTGAAGAATTTCTTTTGCTGTCAACTGAGTATAGAACAACATATGGCATCACTAGTGAGCCCTGCCCATGTGTTATACCTAAGTTTATATATGATGGGAGAGTTGTCATCCCTGCTGGTTTCTACTCAAGGTATTCTGATATCACAGAGGCATGAACCAAATAGTCACTTTTTTTGGAACACCATATTTTCCCCAGTTCTTTCTATTTTCCTTTCTACTTTCAGAACATGTATTTCTCATTTGTGGAAGTCTAGTGGTAGTAGAAAGGGGCAATTCCAGAATAACACTGCCCTTGCAAGGGGATTTTGGTTTGTAGATAACACATTCTGTTGACACAGCAGGAAGCACGGAAAATGGGTTTACTTCCCTAAACACAGACATATCTCTTGCTGGGCAGCCATTACCTGGTTAAGTACATTCGTTGCCATAAAAACACCGTAGATCTTCCTCTGTCAATTTCAACATATCCTTGTACTTCACCCAAAGTAAATGCCTACCATGTTTTCACTACCACAGGTGTTCAGATGGCCTTAGCCAATGCACATTCACTTATCAGCGCAATCACCAGAGAATTATGTGCATTTTAGATCATCTGTTACTTCAGTTGCTCTTCTGATATTTTAGGGTAGAGTCTGAAGGCCCCCAATTATTTTGTGTTTCTAGAACCTCTTCTAGACCATTATTTTTTATGCTTCACTTTTTCAAGAAAAAAGTTTACTTTGCCTTCAAACATGGTATTATTCTCATACTATGGATTATAAATTGAGGTTCTTGATGTAACACAGGTATGGTCAGATATATGTATATATAACCCAGATCTGTGTTACCCATCATTGTTTTATAAGGAAACCACGCAAATGGATGCATTTAGTTTTGGACTTCTGCACATGTCCAGACATTCTGGAAAGGGCAAAGGTGAGTGTACTTCTGTTCAGGGTGAAAAGTTGTCCCTCTGGTTAGAATTCATATGGTGCTTTGGAAAAGCAGAAGTTCATTCCTAGACTCTTTCCTGTTGCAAAATCCTTACTATCTGATAATCAGGGCAACTGGCAAACCTAAACTGAGGTGGTAACAAGGGGGAAGTCTTACCGCTAAATCCTACCCAGTCAGTACTGCCCTCTCTTAGTGAGGCTGAAGGCAGAAATGTGCACTCTGTAACCAACCAAAAAGTCAGTGGGAAGTGGCCAGTGCAGTGGACTGAATTGTGTCCTGCTTTCAAATAAGTATGTACTTGAAACTTTAATGTTAACCTGATTTGGAAATGATCATTAATGATCATTTAATGAATGTTAACCTGATTTGGAAAAAAGGTCTTTGCCCATGTTAACGTCAAGGATCTCAAGATGTGGGCCCTAAATCCAATGGTGAGTGTTCTTAGAAGAGAATACACAGGGATTCTGTTAATATGAAAGCAGAGATTGGGGTGATATGTCTACAAGTCATGAAGTCAAAGAGGGTTGGTCAGAAACAGACCTTTCCTTGAGCTTCTAAAAGGAACCAGCCCTGCCAGCACCTTGATTTAGAACTTCTGGCCTCTCAACTGTGGGAGAGTACATTGCTGTTTCTACTAAGCCACCAAGTTCCTGATAATTTGGTGGCAGCTCCTTCATTTCAGACTTCCCTGGTGGCTCAGACAGTCAAGAATCTGCCTGCAATGTGGGAGACCTGGGTTCAATCCCTGAGTTGGGAAGATCCCCTGGAGGAGAACATGGCAACCCACTCCAGTATTTTTGCCTGGAGAATCCCTTGGACAGAGGAGACTGGCGGGTAACAAAGAATTGGACACAACTGAGTGTACATACAAGCATGCTAGGAAACTAACACAGCTGACCTGGGGACTCATGGAAACCACAAGGGTCTCCATGGACACCATGTCCCTGGGACAGATTTCTCTTCCTCCTCTTCTTCTTGATGCCTTTCTCTTTCCTTTATTTTTTCTTCCTTCTCCTTCTTTTTTTTTTTTCTTTGCCATAACAGAATACCACCAGTTGGGTGGCTTAAACAAAAGAAATGTATTTATCAGAGTTTGGAGGCTGAAAAGGTGCTGGCACCTAAACCAAGGTGCTGGCATATAGGTTTCATTCTTAGACCTTTTGTCTTGGCTCACGTGGAGTTCAGGTCCCCTGTTCTCTGTGCTGGCAGGGAGCGAGAATAAGCCGTCTTCTGTAATCCCATCGTGAGGCCCCACTCTTGAGAAGTCACCTACCCTAAAGGCCCTCATTTCTAAATACCATCACACTGGGGGTCAGGGCTTCAACATGTAAATTTTGGGAGAAAGCACAGATAGTCCAAATTCATTTTCCTTCCTACTTCCTTCCTTTTTCATCTTTGGGTCAACTCCATTGAGATATAATTATATACAGTAAAAATCACCAATTTCAACTTTATAATTGGATGGGTTTTCACGTGGGCATGCAGCCATGTACTCCCACTACAACCGATATTTTCATCATCCCAGAAAGTTCCTCTGTGCCTGACTGAGGTCAGTTCTCTCTCTCTCGCTACACCCTGGGAACTGCCAATTTGCTTCTTTATCTCTGCAGTTCTGTCTATGCTATGATCTCATATAAACAGGATCACATAGCCTGCTGGTTTTGGTGTCTGGCTCCTTTTGTTCAGCATAATGCCTTTGAGAGTCATCCATTTGCTTGTATGGGTCAATAGTTACTTTTATGGCAGATTAGTATTCCATTGTAGGGGTAAACCACCATTTGTCTGTTCATTCACCAGTTGGTGAACATTTGGGATGTTTAGATTTTGGTGATTATACATAAATCTGCTATGACCATCTACGTGTAATTTTGTGTGGACATATGTTTTCATTTGTCCCTTTAGTTTGGCGGGTCTGGAATTTTAACAGTTCCTGCAATATCTAGGCTGGTGGCCCTCTGGCTGTATTTTCAAAGAAGCTTGCCTGAATGCTCTCAAGTTTATTCTAACTTTGATATTCTGTGAAGAACATTAAATAATCTTGATCTGGTATGCAGACTTTCCTCAGTTTGCCAATAATAGGTGTCTACTAAATATAGGCTGACAGATATCATTGATGAGAAATCAGTGTGAGAAAATCATTCCTTCTCTTGGATCGGGGCAGCCGTCCCCAGGAAACCAGCCCCAAAGTATGCATAAAGTGCGAGGCTGCTGTGTCTTTGGAGTCCAGCTCTCCGATTTCCATTAAGCATGACCACATGCCTTTCACTGAGCTCCACCACTCTGCTGCTGTCGGGCCTTGACCATGTGACTTACTTCCTCTGAGCCTCATTTTCATAAAATGGGGGTGAAGATAACTCTGCTAGGATGGTTGTGTGTGACATAAGAGATAATTGAAGTGATACATATGATAGGAGGGTGATTACATCAGTTGGCATTTAGAAAATGGTTCACATACAGGAGATCTTGTTGTCATTATTATTTGAGGGAAGGGCGATCTCTCTCTTCCCTTAGCTGTTCCAGCTTCCTTCCTCTCTTTTCCTCCTGCCCCCACTGCATGGATTATACACAGACAAAAGAGAAGACCCAGTGGAGTCTGCAGAATACCATGGCTTCGGGAGTTCAGAGGGGAGGAAACCAAGCTTCCTGCTAATGCTGCAGGCCCGGGCCTGTGAAATTTACTCTTTGGTAGTTCAACTGTCAGCCAACAGGGTGGTGGTTCATTAGAGAAGCTCAAGAAACAGGCATGGTCTTTCCAGTTTGGAAGATGTTGATGAAAATTTCCTGCTCTTCTGCACCAACTATATATATCTATATATATATAACTATATATCTCATTCAGGTTTTTGACAACAATGAACCCCTATATATATATATATATATATATATATATACACACACACACACACGCATATATGTATACTTATTTTTGTGTATGTGTGAAATTTTAGCATCCATCTACTGGTTTTTCTACATTACTTTGAAAGAATCTACCCTGTATGTTCTTGGGATGGGAAGGGTCCAAACTGGGCTTAAGCTGGGTCTTTAGCCATTTCATTTTACTTAAGTAGGTCCATTCACAGAAACAGAAGTAAAGAACAATTGAAGCAGTGGATAAGGGGGTCCCTATTTAAGCCCACTGACTTCCTTCTATGCTGGAAGAGGAAAAGAGAGAGACAAAAGTGGGGAAAGGAAGTACATTTCTGGTCTTCTCAATCAGTAGAGATGACCACAAACATAAATGAAGGCAGTCCGGTGGGATTATTTTCTACTACTGAGTCAGGAGTAAAGTAATAGACAATATTTCATAGGAACAACAAATAGTTTGTGGCTACAATATTTGAGCACTTATAGGGCTGTGCTCTGTGTAGTGTATAACAATGTATACATTAGTTCATTTTAGTACCAGCAAATCGGCCTCAGATGATTGATCCCCATTCCTATGTTGAGACTATAAACTCAGAAGGGGGACCAAGCCAAGCTCTCCATTTTCAAAGCCCAGGTTTCAGCCTCTTTACTTGGAGCCAAATCAAAATGATAAAAAAAACAGTGTCATACCTGTAACTCATCCGGGGGGGGGGGGGGGGGGAACAACTTCTGGTTCCCTCCATTAGATACCTTATTAATTTAAGAAAAAAAAAAGTTTCTGGGGCCATTCATTCATAAGGTAAAGACAGAGAAGAGAGAAATAATGATTGGCACTGGTATTGCTATAATTACAGAGATTGCGCAAGGACTCAGTATAACCGCGCCAGCCGTGGGAGTGATGAGTGGAGCTGGTCCCACCTTTCTTTGTCATTCTTGTGTTGAGGAGGCAAGTTTGTTGAAAGGACAAACCCAAGTCTGTGTCCTGTGGCAGTCTTGTAGCATTAATTATCTTGCACCTTATTTATGCATTCCCTCTATTTCCACAAAGGTCTTTTTCAAAGGTATTTTTCAGGGGCTGAGCATAAAACTATGTAAGCTCAGAGGAAAAAGCTCAGAACACATCAAAATAGAGAATGGGAGGAGATGGTGAGAAGGAACCAAAGTCAAAAGGAGATAAAGTTGTGAATTGTTGGAGAAATAATGGCAACACCACCTATCCAAAGGGCCATGGGAAGTAGTGGCTCAAAATGTAACTATTATCTGGCTCCATTTTTGCTATATTATTTGTAATCTTTTGCTACTATTTATGTTATTTTTAAAACATGCAGATTTCAGAAGCTACTGTGAAATGATCTGTGTTCTCATCAGCCCCCGGGGCCTTGAGCTGAGCCCGGGGAGGGTGTGTGCTGTACCAGCACTAAGGCCATAAGGTGGGCGAGATGATGCATGTGATCCCCAAGAATGCCAAGTAGAGAGGACACCATTTTGAAAAAGAATTCATCACAATGTCTCTCTTTCACTGTTTGGGGAATATAAACTGTGATAAAAGTGCAGCAGCCATGATTTTGCAGAAGTAACTTTATTTGTGTGCACGTCAACCACACACAGGGCTACATGCGCATATTCCCAAGGCTGGTGGGGACTCACCACTGGACCTTTGGGTACCATCACTGGACACACCTAGAGTCATCTCACCATCATCTCTCCCCTTGTTTTTCTCTATTGTGTCTTTATCTTCTTTCCTTTTGCCTTTGTTTGTATCTCATCCTTGAACACCTCACACACTCCCGTTCTTCATAGAAACAAAAAAAGAAAAGGAGCCTAAGGAAGGATAGGTACAAGCGATGAGCATTAGAGCACAATTCTGAGTTTCTGGGCACAGAAGAGAATGAGGGAAGCCAGGAGTGATGGCACGTCAGGACGATTTAAGGCTTATAATTCCCCCCTCCCAATGTTGATCAAAGTGTGCTATTAAGATCTTGTCCAATTCCAAAGGGATGTGAGGCAGGCAGCGGCAGACAGGGTATGCCAAATATTTACCAGCGCAGGCCAGGGCTCACCAGTTGAGGAATATGCTGGGTAAGTGTGCTGCTCAGAGGAAAGAATCCTCTCTCAACCCCAAGTCCCACTCGTGTGGGCTGGAGATGAACTTGCCACGAGATCATCCCCTCCCTCTGAGTTGCTGTTTCTTTTTTGAAGGGAAGGGTTAAGCTCTGTTATCTCAGCCTCCCACACGTTCACAATGGAAGCTCATGGAATGGGCACCTCTTTGGACCAAATGTGCTTGGTTGAAATTCCCTCTGTGGAAGGAAGTAAGCATTCTTCACACAGAGCCAGAGCCAGGACTGGATATTCTTTCCTGAGGAGGTCTAATGAAATGTATATAAATAATTCTCCCCTACCCCCCCGCCTCTGGCACTGGCCTTCTCAATTATGCAACGGGAGCCTTGCCAGTTCTCCCAATTTCTAGAAATTCACCACTCCGGTCCAGTAAGACAGATAGTAAGAAGCCTATAAATAATCATCTTATTCCCATGTGTCCATAATAGCAGAGAAGCTGTTGTTACAAACAAATAAATTGGCAGTTCATAGACAATGCAAATTAATACCGAAGGGTGTAGCTTGCATGATGCCTTGGGAAGCAAAGGAAGTGTTTCATATCTTTTTTTTTTTTTTCTTTTTGGAGGACTCAAAGAACTCCCTCCTCACTCCCCACCTTCCTTCTTGCTGTGGCTGTAATTCCTTTCCCAGCACAAGATTCGTGGCTAGATTTCCCTTTTTCATGTACTTGAAGGTAAACTCCATTAGAGAGGAAGAAACCCTTTGGGTCTCTCCGCTATGGGATCCTGTCATTTATCCAGAGTAGACCTAAGCTGTAGGAACACCCTGTGCTATTTGAACTTCGTGTGTTGAATGAAAAAGAAGCTACTTTTTTTCCTTTGCAGTTTTCTTTCAAAAAATAGGAACTCCAGCTGGAGTTGGGGTGAGATCAGAAGACCCTGGCCTTCAATTCTTTTGGCATCCCTGCTACAATATTTTAAGGACCCCCACCTTTGTTTTTATGATGAATATTAATATGGACTTTGCATTTTCTCAATCTGTTCTTAGAAACTGGCTTCTGCTCAGTTTTTGTAAAATGGAAATGAATGCCCCACATCACCAGCAGTGCTATAGTCATTAATATTGTTACATGTTTGAAGCCAAATTAAGGCCAGAGCCTCATCAGGTGACCAGGTGAACACCTTCTGCAGGGTCAAAGAGGTATTTTCTTTGCTGGCACAAATAATTATGGTGATGTCGCCTATGGCCTGATGTGAAGAATTGTCACCTTTCTTGTGTAATAACCAACAGGCTCAGTGTGGTGTCCACCGTGTCACACTTAAACTCTGCACAGCTTGGGAGATAGGCAGATGGGGCCTGTTAGTACCACCAGAGGTCAGAGGAGAGAGGGAGGCTCAGAGAAGTTAGATCCTGATGGAAGGGCCTGTAGCCAAGAGTGGCAGACCCAGAGCCCACACCTGGGAGTCTTCACTCCACAGCCTGCGTGCTTAGTGCAAGGGAGGTCCTGAGAAACACTGATAGTTGCTTAGGGTCACTGGCTTCAAAATGTGAAAACATTTTTCAAACTGCCATATTTTCCTTATGCAGGGTAAAAGGTTTCCTCTCCTTATCAAATAAGCAGGATATGCAGATGTAAGCATTCAAATCAAAATAATGCAGGAGCAAACATAACAACAAATAATTCTCCTCACATTTTCCAGCTGAAGCCTGGATAATGATGTGCTGTAATTATTATAAAAATAACAATCTATTAGCACCACTATGAAATCAATGGCGATTATAGAATTCATCTTGGCTTGAAACATCTCTCCTTGTTAAGGTAGCACTCCCCCATCCCCAGCCCCCCTTTATTTTTTTTAACCAGTAGAGGAAATAAAGTTGTGCAGAAAATTACATAGGCCATATTATATGATTGGCGATAGTTTGGGGCAGGAAGAATGTCTGTAGTCTTTTTTGTTTAACTGAAGTAGAATTGATTTACAAAGTTGTGATAGTTTTGTATATACAGAAAAGGGATATTATATGTATATACATACCATGTGTATGTATGACATACATATATAGATAGATATATCAATAGTCATTTTTTACCTAAATATCAATGCTGCTTATTTCCCCATAGAAGGGCAAACTGACTCTATGAACAATGTGATGGTGTAAAATAATCATTTCATGCAGCTAAGCAAGGGGCCGGTGTGTGGGGTTAAAATGCAATATGCATTGGTATTTCACTGCTACTCTGAACCACTTAACAGCAAGCATCCTCCACAAGAAGGCAGACATTTTGTGTCGACTGGAAACTTTACAAGAAAGGTTTCTTTTCCCACAATAGTCTAATGAAAGGCAGGGTAAGCTGAAGAGCTTCTTGATTTCTTCAGGGAGGTTACTTTCCCTGTAGAGGGAGCCTGGCGCTGTCAGACAGACACATGATCCTGAGTGGCTGGGGTGAAAGGAAATTAACCAGAGACCCAGGCCCCTCTGACTTCAGTTCTCAGAACCCTGGTACGAGAATGAGCAAAACCCACTGCAATCCACTTGTCTGTGGACACCACACTCTGGCATTTGCATGTCCCAGGAGACCTAGTTTTTGTGGTGTCTCTAAGCCTGTCACCTTGGAAGAAAGCATGCTTTGTGCACAGCTTAGCTGAGCTGAATCTGAAAACCTTTTTGATTTCTTCACAGGAGGAAACTTCTGTGCCCCAGCTGCGAAGGGAAACAGCCTCTTCTTGATCCTTATTGTGTCCTAGATCTCTCAGCCTTTCTTTTCTCTATTTTTTTCCCCCTCTTTCCTATCCCTCCCCACCAAAACAACTCTCTTTTCTGGTACAGGCACCAGAAGTAAAGCTACACATAGTTAATAATTTACAGTTATAGTCTCACTAAAAATAAGTTAAAGTGTTTTCTCTTTCTTTTCTTTGTCAGAACCTCCTTTGGGAGCTCTAAAAACACTTAGACTCAAAGGATAGAGAAAGATTACACATGGCTTTGGATTTCCTGCCATATAAATAAGTCGTGTCCTATTTTATTTCTCGGCTGGCTAGTGAGCCAACCTCATAAACTTATAAAATGGAGGTTAAAGCCTAGTGAGCCTCAAAAGCCAGGGAACTCCCCTCTTGCTGAAATCCTCTATTTGCAGGACTACATAGGTAATAGCAATACACATAATATGAATAACAGAAATGATTAAAATCCCAGATAGATTTGGAGACTTCCGATCTGTCCCCCTCCCAAACCCATTTCTTCCTTAGTCTGCCACTTCTTCGACAGCGAGACCATCTGTGAAAGCCAGTCATGGTCCGTCCATCTTCCCTTCTCTTTCCTCACCCGCTCCACCATCCACCAGCTTGTTCTGTCTGTGATTCCAGATCCATATCTCTGTCCACTTAATTCTGTCTCCACTGCCACCATCATTTCTATTCTGGAAGACTCCTGAGTGGTTTCCATCTTTATTCTTGCTTCCTCTATGATGCAGGGGGAGGTTGTTTGCTATTATTATTAAATTATGTAACCCCTACACTTAAAATCCTTCACCTTTCCATTGTGATTGCGTAAAATTCCGGAGACCTCAGTAGGGTCTCCATCCTGCAGCCTGGCCCCTTTCTTCTCTTTGCCTGCATGTCTCAACACACGATCCCCCATGTTTGTGTCTCCAAAGAGTCCTTCTCTTCTCTGGTTGAGTTAGTTGGACAAGGAGGCTCAGGTGGATGTGCTGTGTCAGTGGGCAAGGTTAGCAGCAGTAGAAAACCGCTTTCTGAATAATGGGAGGGAAGCAAAGGGAGGGGTATGCACCCACTCTCCCTAAGGTCAAGGATGGGGCTCTTCCAAAACTGACCGAGTAGGAGGCCAAGGTCAGGCAGGGACTCTATGATCTAGGAGCAGGAGGAAAAAGAAGAGGTTTGCCCGGCTGTTCTGAGGGGACCCATGTCCACATCCACCTCATCACACAGATTTAGGTTCGTTCTTTCCGTCTATGTAGGCATCTGTCCATGTATGTGGCCAACTCATAAGGCAGTGGCTACGGGTAGATCTGAAGTAGCAAGGAAACACTGAGACAAATGAAGAGGCAGAGAAAGAGCACTTGGGCTGGAAACCCAGCTCACCTCTAAAAGCATCAGCTAGGAATGCAGGGCTGGACATGGGCTCTTTTCCTGCCTCACCCCTTAAAATGAACTCCAGAATATAGACTTCCCAAGGCTCCCCCCAAGGAAACCCCACTCTGATTAATGAAACAGTTATCTGTGCAGTTATATGACTGTAGCCTAAGAAAGTGTCCTTTTGACCAGAAACGTGGTTTCAATCCACAGCTATTTACTATCATTGGAGATTCTGAGGCCCCGCTTCTTCTGATAGATACACATACACACAGACTCATCTCCCCCACCAAAAAAAAGAAAATCATTCTGAAGCAGAGAGAACTCTGCATGCGGCTTTGTTGGGCTTGGGAAATAAGGCAAAAGAGGTTGACGGAAAATTACTACCATGTGTTTGGCCCCAAGTGTCCTGCATGGCACTAACAGGGCCTGTCAAGAAACTGGATATTGGATCTGACAGGACTAACTGCCCGGTGATGCTTTGAAAATGGACTGTGGCCCACCCAAGCAAACACATGTGGAGACAGGAAAAGTGATCAGTGTGACAGCTGGGGCTCAGGGACCCTGCATTGCTACAAAGACTTTTCTCATTACATTGGAACCCGCTCATTAGATTTCAGTCCAAAAGCAAGAAAGAAAAATGAAGATATAATATTCTGATAGCTTTTTAACAGGGTTTATAAGGACTTTAGCAAAAAGATCCTAGGATTTAGAACAACCAACTAGATACTCCCCAGACATTGGCAAAAAAAAAAGAAAAGCTTCCTTGGGCAGGAACTGAGGTTGTTAAAATCTGCCTCAATGTCCTCCTAAATAGCAGGAGGCTTTGGACACTGAAAGGAAAATTGAGGTCAAAATTGAGGATGACCACCCATGGGGCTACTGAGCTCATCAAGGAGGCCAGGAGGGTTCAAGTTCAGTGCTGTCTCCCAGCAGCACATGCCACCACAGGTGCTGCTTCCAACACGGCACTCTGAGAGCCAGGCTGAGACCGCGTGCCTTACAACTCTGTGCCTTGTAGAGCTCATCTTGTCCACTGGGATTCCAGGGTCTAGAAGACAGAGAATGTAGACTGGTCAATTTTATTTCGTTTTTCTGGAGGCTGACAGCAGGGGATCCAATTTCTTTGGAATTAGCTTTGATTCCTCTTCCTCAGGTCAGGAAGGTGTGGGGCACAGGGAAGTGGTCAGTGGTTCCCGAGGCCATGCCTCAGTTATTCCTCCTGCCTAACAGGATGCAAGGGTCATTTAGGGAAGAGAGAGCTGGACTTAGTGGGAGGAGCTCAGCCTTGGGGGGATGGAATCTCCCTCCCTTTCGTACCCCAGTTCCAGGCTGAAGCCACATGCAGAATGAGGCTTCTGCAGAAAGGTATGCCTGATGAGAATGATGCTGAGGGGACGCAGACTGGAGTCTGGCTAGAAATCCAGGCAAGAGGTTGACATGTATGGAACTCAGCCAAGACCAAGCAGAGGTTTCTTCCCTCTGGACCTGACCCAGATGGAGCAGTTCAGTCACTTGTTTGTGTCTGACTCTTTGCAACCCCATGGACTGCAGCACACCAGGCTTCTCCGTCCTTCACTGTCTCCTGGAGTTTGCTGAAACTCATGTCCAGTGAGTTGGTGATGCCATCCAACCATCTCATCCTCTCTTGTCCCCTTCTCCTCCTGCCTTCTATCTTTCTCAGCATCAGGGTCTTTTCCAATGAGTCAGCTTTTCACATCAGGTGACTAGAGTATTGGAGCTTCAGTATCAGTTCTTCAAATGAATATTCAAGGTTGATTTCCTGTAAGATTGATTGGTTTGATCTCCTTGATGTCCAAGGGACTCTCAAGAGTCTTCTCCAGTACGACAATTAAAAAACATTAATTCTTCGATGCTTAGCCTTCTATAGGGTCCAGCTCTCACATCTGTGCATGACTACTAGAAAAACCATAGCTTTGACTAGATGGACCTTTGTCAGCAAAGTGATGTCTCTGCTTTTTAATACACTATCTAGGTTTGTTACAGCTTTCCTTCCAAGCAGCAAGCATCTTTTAATTTTGTGGCTGCAGGAGAGTGGAAGCCAAGCCATTTCCCCTGGGGGAAAAAAGAAACCACTTTCTTGTAAACCAACAAAATTGCATAGACGACTTGGGGACTGGCAAAGTATTAGGAGCAATTTTCCGGATAACATGGGACTAAAGAATTACCTGGAGAAATCCAGATCATTGCGACCAAGGAACTTTCTATGGTAAACGATGATGATGTGGTTCACACTGTCACCATCTCCTGCTGGTGTTCTAGTGACTGTCCTTTCAGAGAGTGTGTGGTGAAGTGTCATTTTAGATTATTCAGCATCGGGAGGGATAAAGACTTAGGAGTAAACAATGTTCCTCAGTTTCCATGTCTGTTAATATTCTGGGAACAAGTCTGGAAGGCAATTGAATTATTTAGCAAGCTTGACAAAAAGAATAAAGAAAATCATGTTACTCTTTGATATAATATATATCAAATGGTGAGCGGGAGATAAGGGAGGGGTGGAGTCTGTGCTATTAAGACCATTTCGGCAGATTGTAGTATCAGTGGATCTGTAGTCATGGAAACATGTTCACGCATGTCTATAGCTGTATCTTCATTCTTTCCTGTCTTCTATTGCTATCTCAGTCATGACATACTTAACTGTACTTACAGCCATGCTGCTGCTGCTGCTAAGTCGCTTCAGTCGTGTCCAACTCTGTGCGACCCCAGAGATGGCAGCCTATCTGGCTCTTCTGTCCCTGGGATTCTCCGGGCAAGAACACTGAGGGTCATGTATATATGTATTTATACATTGTGTGTGTGTGTGTGTGTGTGTGTGTGTGTGTGTATGAAAAATTTCTCTCCAAGGCCAGATTCTGAATCACCAAGACCAAGGAGTGGCACTGCCCATTAGAGGACTATCCAGTCACTCCTTACACAGGAAGAAGCTGATAAGGGAAGGGATAAACAGCACCTGTTCTCAGTGGGTAGATGGTCTTGAAAAAGAAATCACACTCTTTCCTCCTCAATGTGTAGAAGACTTAGACATGGGGGTGCAATGATGATCATGATGATACTGATATTAATAGCTTCTTACTTTTATGCTTTATGCTCTATAAAGTGCTTCCCACTCCCATTATCTGACCCCTGCCACACAAGCCTTCATGGTGTTATTATCCTCGTTTGACAGTAAAAACGATAGACAAAGGAGCAAAGCTTTAAGAGAAAGTCCATAACTTGGTAGCCAGTGGACAGATCCTGACTCAGAGAGCTGCATGCTGCGTGTTGAAGAGCTGTGAATGAATTACAAACATTTAAAAGTCTCATTTGCATGTAAAGCTCTGGATTTCCAATCTCTCCTTAAAAAACTCAAGGCCAGGCCACCACTTCTCTGGAGCGAGGTGAGGGTGACCTCTTCTAAGCAGGGCACGTGTGCTAGCTTACCACGGCCCCACTGCACCCCGCTGCCCACCACCGCCCGACTTTCTTAAGCTCTGTGCCCAGTTCCTGTGACCACTAGAGTTTGTCACCAGTTCTCCAGAAGGATAACCCATCTATTTAAGGTCAAATGGCCAATTAATGGTAGAAGTGAAAATTGAAATCAGAACTCTGGTACCAAGTCCGTCTCTACTTCTGTCTCTATGGAGTAGGTCTCGGAATGACCTGGAATCTTCGAATTCTACGTATGAGGTCTGAAAATCTGCCTTTTGAACAATGACCCAGGTTGCAATGTGACTGAAACACTAGACTGTTTGAAAATACCCAGGGCCCTGTCGTAGGAGTCTGGAGACCTAGGGTCCCCTTGGTCCTTTGATTAAACTAGTCTGCCTCTCTGTCACTGAACCCTGAAGTCTCAGTCACACAGAAAGCACTATGCTTTCTGACTCTGGGTGGGGTAACATTTTGGGGACCCTAGCAATTCACTATCTGTGAAATGGTTGATGATCATTATATTTTCTATGCCACTTGGGTACTGTGAAAACTACCCTGTTTATTTATTCATCAAACATCTATTCTTCTTTAAACTTTTTATTTTGTATTGGAGTATAGCCAATTGGGCTTCCCTGATAGCTCAGTTGGTAAAGAATCTGCCTGCAATGCAGGAGACTCCGGTTCAATTCCTGGGTCAGGAAGATCCTCTGGAGAAGGGATAGGCTACCCACTCCAGTATTCCTGGGCTTCCCTTGTGGCTCAGCTGGTAAAGAATGTGCCTGCAATCCAGGAGACCTGGGTTCTTTCCCTTGGTTGGGAAGATCCCCTGGAGAAGGGAAAGGCTACCCACTCCAGTATTCTGGCCTAGATAATTCCATGGACTATATAATCCGTGGGGTTGCAACGAGTCAGACACAACTGAACGACTTTCACTTCACTTCACCCAGCCGATTAACAATGCTGTGATAGTTTCAGGTGAACAGCAAAGGGACCCAGCCATACATAAACATGTTTCCATTCTCCCCCAAACTCCCCTCCCGTCCAGGCTGGCACGTAACATTGAGCAGCGTTCCCTGTGCTGTACAGTAGGACCTTGTTGGTTATCCATTTTTAATATAGCAGTGTGTACACGTCAATCCCAGAGTCCCTAAATATCCCTTCCCCATCCTTCTCCCTTGGCAACTGTTAAGTTCATTCGCTGTGAGTCTGTTTCTGCTTTGTAAATAAGTTCATTTGTGTAATTTCTTTTTAGACTCTGCATATTAGGGACATCATACAATATTTCTCCTCCTTTGACTGACTTCACTCAGTATGACAATGTCTAGATCCATCCATGATGCTGAAAATGGCTAAGTAATATTCTATTATATATATATATTCTTCTTCTAATGGCTGAGTAATATTCCATTATATATATGTATCACATCTTCTTTATCCATTCATCTGTCAGTGGACATTTAGGTTGCCTCCATGACTTAGCTGTAACAGTGCTGCTATGAACACTGAGGGGGTGTGTGTTCTTTTGAACTGTGTTTTCCTCTGGATATAAGCACAGGAGTGGGATTGAAGGGTCATACGGTAGCTCTATTTGTAGTTTTTTAAAGAACCTCCAAACTCTTCTTCATAATGGCTGCATCTATTTAGATTCCCTCCAACAGAGGAAGAGGGTTCCATTCTTTCATCACCCTCTCCAGCATTTATTATTCGTATATTTTTAGATGATGGCCATTCTGATTGGTGTGAGGTGATACCACATTGTAGTTTTGATTTGCATTGCCTAATAATTAGTGATGTTGAACATCTTTTCATGTGCCTCTTGGCCGGCTGTATATCCTCTTTGGATAAATGTATATTTAGGTCTTCTGCCCAGTTTTTGATTGGATTGTTTGTTTTGATGATGTTAAACCACAAGAACTGTAATGCTTGCCTTAGTCTCTGAGAGTATAAAGATGCGTGTAACTAAGTTAGGTTATATGTGTATGCTCAGTTGCTCAGTCAAGTCTCTTTGCAGCCCCATGGACTGTAGCCCGCCAGGCTCTTCTGTCCATGGGATTTCCCAGGCAAAAATACTGGTTGCCATGCCCTCCTCCAGGGAATCTTCCCGATGCAGGGATCGAACCCACATCTCTTAATTATGTCTCCTGCATTGGCAGGCGAGTTCTTTACCAGTGAGCCACCTAGGAAGCCCAGCTTAGTTTGTATGTACCCTGCCCCTATTTATTTGAAATCCTTAGGGAAACAAAAGGTATACATAAACTCTAGCACTCTGTAAAATTTTCAAAGATAACTAAGTACTAGATACTCAGAATGTGGTCCCAGGACCAAGTGTATCAGTCAGTACTTTCAAGGTGTTTGCTCATAATATAGTTTCTCAGGCTCAAAGCTACGCTCAACAAGATCTCCAGGTTACTTCCACGCACATGGATGTCTGAAAAGCCCTGAGTAAGATTTCGTGTTAACAGTCCCAATGAACCTTCTTGTGGTTGTCATTTCCATATATGTACTTAAATCAAGTTGTCACATTGTACAACTTCAGCTTACAAACTGTATGTCTGCTACATCTCAAAACGGGGTTGGTGGTGGAGGGTATGTCCCAAGATGTGTCTGTTTTGGTTTATGGGTTTATATCATAAGGATCTTCAGATGCAAACGAGCTAGAAAGTAGGGAATATAAAGTATTTGGGATATCTACACGATGGCCTGCTTGGAAAATGTTGGTGTTTTTAATGACATTTCCCCCCATCTTGATTTAAAATAAACACAGTGGGGAAGTGGTAGAGTGTGGGAACATATAAAATTTTTTAAAAATGCAAAAAATGTCCTCTGCCGATTCTTCATGCAGAAAGGACATTAACACTTTGTCTTTCATATGTGTTGTCAGTATTTCCCTGGTTTTTATACTGTTTATAAAAATCTTCTTGTTTTTATGTAGTCAAGTTGTTAGTTATTATTTTCTTTATGTTCTGATTATGCTGAAAACAGTGATCCTCAACTTTGATTACACTTGGGAATCACCTGGAAAGCTTTGAAAACTACTGATGCTTGAGTTTCCCTCTTTTCTCTACCCACAGTACCCTGATTTGATTAGTCTGGTGTCCTACAAAGGCATCAAGGTTTTCAAAAGCTCCCTGGGTGATTCTACTGGGACATCAGAGTTGAGTACTACTGCTTCAGAAAGGCCTTCACAATAGCAACATCAGATGACATTCACCCATATGAGCTTCTAACTGTTTCACGGTTTTATTCTTTATCTGTTTCTTTAGTTTATGATACAATCTTGGGCTCAAACCAGGATATATTTGAACTCTACTTGAATAATACTCTCAGCTCACTTTTCTTTTCTATGTTTTTTTCCTTTTAATTCCAATAGATAATTTGGCCTCACAGGCAAACTCGAGATGACTTTTCATTGTAGTCATTAAGGATCAGAAAGTAACACCAGAGAAGTAATAAATTCTGGCCTCAGAGTTTGAGGAGGAAGCAGGAAGAATTAGATTTAGAAAAACTGCATTTACTGCTTCATTTGCAAACAGGCACTGCTGGAAACTTAGCTTTTCACTGACTAAACTGGTGAATAATTAACTGAGTAAATTACTCAGTTTAGAGAGACTCAACCACAGTCTTGCTAATAATCACCCAAATGGCCCAGAGGTAATGTCCTTCTCTCCAGAGCCTCTAAGAATCTATTCTTGAACATTTGCTCTATAATTGATTCCCCTCCTAAGTCTAGGGTGGTTTATGAATGGACAGAGGGGCTACCACCAGCTGAGGCATCTCGTGGTGGCCATTGTCATGCTCTACTTGAGAGTCAGAGGTCTTAACAGTGCATTATGGAGTCCTGACTTCAGCTTGGAGACAAAGGAATATGCCCTTTGTCCATAAAAGCAGATGGCATCACTGCAGAAAGCTTTTAAGCCTTTGCAAAAGTTCTCTTGTTTTCTTTGTCCCATTACATTGCCACACCCTCCTAAGACTTGAGTAGCTTGAAGTTCCAGGCTCTAGCTATTGCTATAAATAATACCTCTGCCTCCCTTTAGATTCACAGTCTACACAGAATAAAAGGGCAAACAATATATTTCCCTTCTAAATATTTGGTTGAGTGGCACTCAGACTTTAAATTCTTGAACTTCATCATATTGTACTAATTGAGAATAAGGAGAATTTTGGACATTTTAGTTTCAAATTTGTGATTGTAACATAGAACTTCCCTGGTGGCTCAGACAGTAAAGAATCTGTCTACAATGTGGGAGTCCTGGGTTTGATCCCTGGGTTGGGAAGATCCCCTGGAAAAGGAAATGGCAACCCACTCCAGGATTCTTGCCTGGAAAATTCCATGGACAGTGGAGCCTGCTGGGCTATATAGTCCATAGCGTCACTATGAGTCAGACACACTGAAGCAACTTAGCATGCAATATCCACAGAATCCAGGGCATGGTAACTTATCTCAGGCATATGGTCATGTCACAAAACAATTTCATTGCACGAGGTGTTGAGGCTTTGCTCTCAGTTCTCACCAAATGTGATAAAGTGCTTCAGATATTGTTTCACCTCCCTCTTCACATCATGCCTAGTAAAAACCATCATCTCTATAAAATAGCTCTCCAGTGACTTATCGTTTCACAGTAGGACATGCTATCCTGCTTAGATGTGATCCTTACTGCTGAAGTGATCCAGCAACCCAGGAAAGGAATTGATCATTTACTCCGTTTCATTCAAGAAATATGTATTGGGCATCCAATATACGTCAGAACCCAGTGTGGGGTATCGTGGGAGATAAAAGATAAACTGGTTGAAAGCACTGCCTGTAAGGGGTAATTTGTTAGCAATGAGACAAAAAGATGAAGGAAGGTAAGGGTTTCTTAGAAGATATGGCAGCTAGGTGCCCTAGGAGTTCAGACCCAGATAAGTGAACAATGACAAGATGAAATCTCAAAAATTCTAGGGGGTTAAAAGAGACTAGACATCAGAGAGTACATATGGTATAATTGCATTTGGATGTTCAAAAATATGCAGAATGAATATGTAAGTCAGAATACTAGTTATTTTGATAGGGTGCTAACTAGAAAGAGGGCTTCCCTGGTGGCTCAAATGGTAAAGAATCTGCCTGCAATGCGGGAGACATGGATTCAGTCTTTGGCTTGGCGAGCTCCCCCTGGAGAAGGGAATGGCTACCCACTCCAGTATTTTTAACAGAAGAATTCCATGGACAGAGGAGTCTGGTGGCTTATGGCCTACAGTCCATGGGGTCACAAAGCATTGGACACAACTGAGTGACTAACACAGTGAAACTGCAAAATAACTGCAAAGAGACAGGGAATTTTCTTGGTCCTAAAAATCTCTATCTTGATGTAAATGAGTGTGCACGTATGTGAAGTTCAGTTCAGTTCAGTCACTCAGTCGTGTCCGACTCTGCGACCCCATGGACTGAAGCATGCCAGGCTTCCCTGTCCATCACCAACTCCTCGAGTTTACTCAAGCTCATGTCCTTTGAGTCAGTGATGCCATCCAACCATCTCATCCCCTTCTCCTCTCGCCCTCAGTCTTTCCCAGTATCAGGGTCTTTTCAAATGAGTCAGCTCTTCGCATGAGGTAGCCAAAGTATTGGGGTCCTAGCTTCAGCATCAGTCCTTCCAATGAACACCCAGGACTGGTCTCCTTTAGGATGGACTGGTTGGATCTCCTTGCAGGCCAAGGGACTCGCAAGAGTCTTCAACACCAGAGTTCAAAAGCATCAATTCTTCGGTGCTCAGCTTTCTTCACAGTCCAACTCTCACATTCATACATGACCACTGGAAAAACCATAGCGTTGACTAGACAGACCTTTGTTGGCAAAGTAGTGTCTCTGCTTTTTAATATGCTTTCTAGGTTGGTCATAACTTTTCTTCCAAGGAGCAAGTGTCTTTTAATTTCATGGCTGCAGTCACCATCTGCAGTGATTTTGGAGCCCCAAAAAATAAAGCCTGACACTGTTTCCACTGTTGCCCCATCTATTTCCCATGATGTGATGGGACCAGATGCCATGATCTTCGTTTTCTGAATGTTGAGCTTTCAGCCAACTTTTTCACTTTCCTCTTTCACTTTCATCAAGAGGCTTTTTAGTTCCTCTTCACTTTCTGCCATAAGGGTGGTGTCATCTGCATATCTGAGGTTACTGATAATTCTCCCAGCAATCTTGATTCCAGCTTGTGCTTCATCCAGCCTAGTGATTCTCATGATGTACTCTGCATAAAACTTAAATAAGCAGGGTGACAATATACAGCCTTGACATACTCCTTTCCCTATTTGGAGCCAGTTTGTTCTTCCATGTCCAGTTCTAACTGTTGCTTCCTGACCTCCATACAGATTTCTCAAGAGGCAGGTCAGGTGGTCTGGTATTCCTATCTCTTTAAGAATTTTCCCCCGTTTGTTGTGATCTACACCGTCAAGGGCTTTGGCATATGTGAAAATTCATCCCCAATACACTTAAAACTTAGTGTATTTCACTTTGGTGTGTGTGTTTATGTGTGTATAATCATTCATTTGAAAACAGTGCTATAGCAGTTCAAAGGCAGGAGAAGTGGTAAACTTGCAAAGACTTAGGAGGCAGTGACACTGAGATGGGCCAGAAAAGGAATAGCATTTAATAAGATCACTTCCAGGGGATGACGCAGAGAACCAGTGCAGGGAGTGTCCATGGAAGGCTCACAGTTCAGTGAGTCTTGTGAGCACAGGGCGGTTGTTAAAGTAATATTTGCAATAGACTTGTAGGAGTTGTCTGTCAGGTCAACAGAGTGCCATTACCTCTTTGTGGGCAGCGGAGAGATGTGACTCTATCCATGCTTGGGCATGATGAGTCAGGCCCCAGTGTGTCCCACGGCTGGGAGGAGGGTGAGGAGGTTGATAAAAATGACTGAAGAGGCTGCTAGAGTTTCTGAATAAGCAAAGGTTGGTGCTGCACCTGTTCAATGAAAGCTAACCGCACGGAGAGAAGGAACAAGTATAATATGCTGGCATAGGGGCTGTCTCTGAATTGTCTGGTTGTGGGAGGTCAGGGAGACAGGTCAAAGGTTTTACAAGTCGCTGGAAGGAGGCATCAGCAAATGAGTAACACAGGAAGAAAAAGAGGTCAGAGAGGAACTGTTGGGCATCTTACGTAAGAGAAAAGCCAGGGCTGGTGAATAATTACATAAAAAAAAAAGATGGATAATTCTCATTGAATATTGTTAGTTTCAGGCATTCAATAGTGACTGGATAGCTGTGTGCCCTGTGAAAGGCTCACCACAGTAAGTCTAACTGACATCAGTCACTACAGGTTGTTGTGTTTTTTCCCCTTATGAATAGAACTTCTAGAATGGACTCTCTCAGCAACTTTCCGCTATGTACTTCAGTATTAGTATGTTTTGAATACACTAGTATGTTTTGAATACACGGTCAGTAGTCAGCAAAGTCGAGCAGCTCAGACAAGAGGCTCCTAGGAGTTTCTGCCACATATTTTGCTCTCTTGTTCCTTGGAATTCTTTGGGCTTAAATTCCTTGACTGAGCCCTTGGATACAACTGATCTAAGAAGCAAATATAGCTGCATCTGTTGTTTCAACATTGTCTTTCTGTGCTGCGTTCCTTCTGATATCCTGAGGACTCAGCCTTAAAACTCTTCTGAGTGATACGAATGTTCCACCAAAGATCACCCCCTGAAACGGGCCTCCACCTTGATGATGAGACCAGTCCCAACTCAGTGATAATGGTATGACGATCTCAAAAACTTGAGACACCCAAACACCAGATTCATCCTTCACCAGAAAAAAAAAGGGCCTCACTGCCTGGGAGGCCTCACTGTTTTGAGGGTGCGGGGTGGTTGTGTGGGAGGAACCTCAAGAATCAAGGCCACTGATCTTTATCATCGTCGAGTTGTGATCTAGGAGAATCTTTCCATCTGGGCTTTAGCTTCCTCTTCTGACGGGCTTCCCTGGTGGCTCAGAGGTTAAAGCATCTGCCAGGAATGCAGGAGACCTGGGTTCGATTCCTGAGTTGGGCAGATCCCCTGGAGAAAGAAATGGCAACCCACTCCAGTACTCTTGCCTGGACAATCCCATGGCGGGAGGAGCCTGGTAGGCTACAGTCCATGGGATTGCAAAGAGTCAGACATGACTGAGCGACTTCACTTTCACTTTCCCTTTCTGACAGAGATAACAATGTCCACTTTAAGGAGTTATTTTGAGTATCATCTAATTAGTGTCAAAATGCATTATAAACCCCAAATCATGGGAGAAGACTGAACACTTGCTATCCTGTTTCATCGTGACCAAGCCCTTGTATTTTGTGGTGCTGCTACTTCCTGTATCACTGAGTGGGTTCCCAGGACGAGGCAGGTTAGTCTTTTGCCAAGATGAAATTTGTGAACCTGGAGCTTGACCTCACCTTCCACCGAAAGGGCCTTAGTAGAGTGAAGAAGTGTGGAGATGAGTGGGAGAGAAGTAGATAACTGTTGAACTCATAATCAGATACGCTTTTGGGGTGGGGGTTTCTTTCTCTTGGCTGCTTATACTGTGGCTGAGTTCTTAGAGATTTGCCCGGGAGGAGTCATCGGGCTTTGCTCAGGGGGACATTGCTGTGAGGGGCAAACACAGCTCTTCAAGTCTGATAGAGTTGATGTCAGAGTTGTCAGATCAGGTTCTGTGAATAGAGACTCCCCTGAAAGCAGCTCCCAGGGGAGAAGCTGCTCAGAAACCCAGCCTGTCGGCCTGTGCCTTTGAGTGTCACTGCTGGCTTTGTAGGAGCTGTTTGCTGTCACCAGGACATCAGGTTCCATGCTGCAGTGACAGGGCAACACTGCTGTTCAGGCTGGCCACCCCTGTCCCCTCAGCAAGTGGGCCCCTGAGGGCGTCCCCCACCCCCTTAGGTGGATTTGTGTCAATGGACTTCCAGTCATGCTTGAAAAGCCAAGACAAAACCATGCCAGAGACAATTTCCGGGAACTGAGTTCTGTCTTTGTTGGTTTTCTTTGGAATTTGAGAGAGGCATCATATCTAACTAATTTGCTTTTTTATTAAAGTATACGGATCTATGGGGCTTCCCTGGTAGCTAAGCTAGTAAAGAATCCACCTGCAGGGCAGGAGACTCGGTTCCATTCCTGGGTCGCGAAGATACACTGGAGAAGGGATAGGCCACCCAGTCCAGTATTCTTGGGCTTCCCTGGGGGCTCAGCTGGTAAAGAATCTGCCTGCAATGCAGGAGATCTGGGTTTGATCCCTGCGTTGGAAAGATCCCCTGGAAAAGGGAAAGGGTAGCCACTCCAGTACTCTGGCCTAGAGAATTCCACGGACTGTATAGTCCATGGGGTCGCAAAGAATCGGACACGACTGAGTTACTTTCACTTTCACTGGAATATGGCTGACTTAAAATGCTGCTGTAGCTTCAGGTGTACAGCTCAGGGAATCAGTTATACATATATCCATTCTTTTGCAGATTGTCTTCCTATATAGGTTATTACAGAATATTGAGTAGAGTTCCCTGTGCTATCCAGTAGGTGCTTAATAGTTATCTATTTTATCGGGAGTGGTGTGTATATGTTAATCCCAATCTCCTAATTTAGCCTTCCCACAAGTTTTCCCCTTTGGTGACCATAAGTTTGATTTTGAGATCTGTGAGTCTGTTTGGTAAATAAATTCATTTGTATCATTTTTATTAGATTCCAATTCAGTTCAGTTCAGTTCAGTAGCTCAGTCATGTGCGACTCTTTGTGACCCCATGAATCATAGCACACCAGGCCTCCCTGTCTATCACCAGTTCCCGGAGTTCACCCAAATTCATGTCCATCAAGTCGGTGATGCTATCCAGCCATCTCATCCTCTGTTGTCCCTTTTTCCTCCTGCCCCCAATCCCTCCCAGCATCAGGGTCTTTTTTTCAATGAGTCAACTCTTCTCATGAGGTAACCAAAGTATTGGAGTTTCAGCCTCAGCATCAGTCCTACCAATGAACACCCAGGACTGATATCCTTTAGGATGAACTGGTTGGATCTCCTTGCAGTCCCAGGGACTCTCAAGAGTCTTCTCCAACACCACAGTTCAAAAGCATCAATTCTTCGGTGCTCAGCTTTCTTCACTGTCCAACTCTCACATCCATACATGACCACTGGAAAAACCATAGCCTTGACTAGATAGAACTTTGTTGGCAAAGTAATGTCTCTGCTCTTTTCTTAAAAAATTAAATTTATTTATTTTAATTGGAGGCTAATTACTTCACAATATTAATATGCTACCTAGGTTGGTCATAACTTTCCTTCCAAGGAGTAAGCGTCTTTCAATTTCATGGCTGCAATCACCATCTGCAGTGATTTTGGAGCCTCAATAAATAAAGTCTGACACTGTTTCCACTGTTGCCCCATCTATTTCCCATGAAATGATGGGACCAGATGCCATGATCTTCGTTTTCTGAATGTTGAGCTTTCAGCCAACTTTTTCACTCTCCTCTTTCACTTTCATCAAGAGGCTTTTAGTTCCTCTTCACTTTCTGCCATAAGGGTGGTGTCATCTGCATATCTGAGGTTATTGATATTTCTCCTGGCAATCTTGATTTCAGCTTTTGTTTCTCCCAGTCCAGCGTTTCTCATGATGTACTCTGCATATAAGTTAAATAAGCAGGGTAACAATATACAGTCTTGACGTACTCCTTTTCCTATTTGGAACCAGTCTGTTGTTCCATGTCCAGTTCTAACTGTTGCCTCCTGACCTGCATATAGGCAGGTCAGGTGGTCTGGTATTCCCTTCTCTTTCAGAATTTTCCATAGTTTCTTGTGATCCACACAGTCAAAGGCTTTGGCATGGGTGGTATCATATCTCAGTTCCCTTAGTATGACCATTTTTCAGTCCATCCATGTTGCTGTAAATAGGATTATTTCATTCTTCTTTATGACAGAGTGATAATTTCATGGTATACATGCACCACATCTTCTTCATCCTTCGAATGGACACTTGAGCTATTTCCATGTGCTGGATATTGCGAATAGTGCTGCAGGGAACAGTGGGGTGCCTGCGTCATTTTGAATTATGCTTTTCTCTGGACGTATGCCCAGGAGTGGGACTGCTGCATCATAGAGTAGTTCTAGTTTTAGTTTTTTAAGTAATCTCCATAATGTTCTCCATAGTGACTGTACTAATTTACATTTCCACCAACAGTGTAGAAGGGTTCCCCTTTTCCCACACCCTCTCCAGCATTTATTGTTTGTAGACTTTTTTATGCTTCATATTTCATTTAATGCTCTTCTGACCTTTTCTTTATACCATATAAATTTTAATCTCAAATCTACTTTTTCAGATGATTTTCAAAATTAATTGGAGTATAATTGCTTTACAATATTGTGATGGTTTCTGTCATACATCAGCATGAATCAGCTATAGGTATACTTATGTCCCCTCCCTCGTGAACCTCCCACCTCCGACCCCATCCTACCACTCTTGGTCGTCACAGAGCACAAGGTCACACACTCTGCATCATACAAAAAATTCCCACTGGAATTTTCCACTGTGTCCACAAGTCTGTTCTCTCTGTTTACATCTCTACTGCTGCCCTGCAAAAAGGTTCCTCAGAACCATTTTCCTAAATTCCATATACCTGCATTAATATGGATATAATATGGATAGCTTATAGCTATCCTTATAGCCCAGTTGGTAAAGAATCCACCTGCAATGCAGGAGACCACAGTTCAACCTCTGGGTTGGGAAGATCCCCTGCAGAAGGGATAGGCTACCCACTCCAGTACTCTGGCCTGGAAAATTCCATGGACTATACAGTCGCAAAGAGCCAGACACAACTGATTGACTTTTACTTCACTCCATGCATTAATATACAATACTTGCTTTTTTTATTTACTTCACTCTGTCTAACAGGCTGTAGCTTCATCCACCCCACTAGAGCCAATTCACATTGGTTTCTTTTTATGGCTGAATGGTAATGCCATTGTATATATGCACCGCAGCCTCTTCAGTCATCTGCCAGTGCATGTCTAGGTTCCATCCTAGCTTTACTGTAATAGCGCTGCAGTGAACACTGGGTCTTGTTGAATGACGGTTTTCTCAGGGTATACGCACAGAACTGGGATTGCTGGGTCATATGGTAGTTTTATTTCTAGTTTCTCAAGGACCCTCAATACTGCTCTCCATAGCAGCCATGTCAGTTTACATTCTTACCAACAGTGCCAGAGGGTTCCCTTTTCTCCACATCCTCTCTAGCACTCATTGTTTGTAGACTTTTTTTTTTTACAAATTATTTTAATTGGAGGATAATTACTGTACAATATCATGATGGTTTTTGCCATACAAAAATGAATCAGCCACAGGTATACATGTGTCCCGCCCCCACCCTGAAACCCCCTCCCACCTCCTTCCCCACCCTATCCCTCTGGGTTGTCTTTTTGATGATGGCCGTTCTGACCAGTGTGAAATGATACCTCATTGTAGTTTCTATTTGCATTTCTCAAGTAATTAGTGAGGTTGAACATCTTTTCGTGTGCTTCTTGGCCATCTGTTTGTCTTCTCTGGAGAAATGTCTGTTTAGATATTCTGCCCAGTTTCTGACTGGGTTGTTTGTTTTTTGATATTGAGCTGCATGCGCTGTTTGCATATTCTAGAGATTAATCCCTTGTCAATTGCATCATTTAAAAAGATTTTGTCTCATTCTGTGGGTTGTCTTTTCATATTGTTTATGGTTTTCTTTGCTATGCAAAAGCTTTTAAGTTTAATTAGATTTCATTTATTTTTGCTTTCAATTACTGGAGGAGGTGGATCCAAAAATATATTATTGCAATTTATGTCAGAGAATGTTCAGCCTGTGTTTTCCTCTAAGCATTACATCCTTACATTTAAGTCTTAATGCATTGTAAGTCTTAATGCATTTAAGTCTTAATGCATTGTAAGTTCATTTTTGTGTATGTATACCACATCTTCTTTATCCATTCATCTGCTTCTGGACATCTGGGTTGAGTCCATGTATTGACTATCATATATAATGCTGCTATAAACATCTCCTGGTGTTGTTCAGTCACTAAATCATGTCCGATTCTCTGTGACCCCAAGGACTACAGCACGCCAGGCTTCCCTGCCCTTCACTATTGCCTGGAGTTTGATCAAACTCACTTCCATTGAGTTGGTGATGCCATCCAACCATCTCATCCTCTGTTGTCCCCTTCTCCCCCTGCGTCCCCTTCTCCCCCTGCCCTCAATCTTTCCTAGCATCAGAGTCTTTTCCAGTGAGTCAGCTCTTTGCACCAGGTAGCCATGACTATTGGAGCTTCAGCTTTAGCATTAGTACTTCCAATGAATATTCAGGGTTGATTTCCTTTAGGATTGACTGGTTTGCACTCCTTGCTTCCCAAGGGACTCTCAAGAGTCTTCTCCAACACTACAGTTTGAAAGCATCAATTCTTTGATGCTCAGCCTTCTTTAGGGTCCAACTTTCATATCCATACATGACTACTGGACAATCCATAGCTTTGACTACACAGACTTTTGCTGTCAAAGCAATGTCTCTGCTTTTTAATATGCTATTTGTGTTTGTCATAACTTTTCTTCCAAGGAGCAAGTGTCTTTTAATTTCAGGGCTGCAGCCACCATCTGAAGTGATTTTAGAGCCCAAGAAAAGAAACTCTGTCACTACTTCCACTTTTCCATTTCTGTTTGCCATGAAGGCAGGGACTGGATGCCATGATCTTAGTTTTTAGAATGTTGAGTTCTAAGCCAGCTGTTTCACTCTCCTGTTTTACCTTCAGAGAGGGCAATGGCAACCCACTCCAGTACTCTTGCCTGGAAAATCCCATGGACAGAGGAGCCTGGTAGGCTGCAGTCCATGGCGTCACGACTTCACTTTCACTTTTCACTTTCATGCATTGGAGAAGGAAATGGCAACCCATTCCAGTGTTCTTGCCTAGAGATTCCAAGGGACAGGGGAGCCTGGTGGGCTGCTGTCTATGGGGTCACACAGAGTCGGACACAACTGAGGAGACTTAGCAGCAGCAGCAGCTTTTACCTTCATCAAGACGCTATGAACTTTGGGGTACATGAATCTTCTTGAATTAGTGTTTTATTTCCAGATATATACCCAGGAGTGGAGTTGCTGGAACATACGGTAGCTGTATGTTTAGTTTTTGAGGAACTCCATACTGTCTTCTATAGCGGCTGCACCAATTTACATTCCCACTAACTTTGTACAGAGGTTCCCTTTTCCCAACCCACATTTTGCTCACATTTGTTAAAGTTTTTGATGATGGCCATTCTGACAGATGTGAGGTGATATCTCATGGCTCCTTGTTTTGCTCTGTTTGCATTTCTCTAGCAATTAGTGATGCTGAGCATCTTTTCATGTGCCTGCTATGCATCTGTGTGTCTACTTTTGAAAAATGTCTTTCCACATCTTCCGCCCATTTTAAACAACAACAAAACTTTTTAAATGATTATTTTTGAGTTTTTTTAATATTAACAAAGTTATATGAGCTGTTTATATATATTTGTTTATATATTTTGGATATTAATCGCTTGTTGGACATGCCATTTTCAAATATTTTCTCCCATTCTGTAGGCTATCTTTTCATGTTTTGAATGGTTTCCTTTGCTGTGCAAAACTTTTATTTTTTTAAAATATAAATTTATTTATTTTAATTGGAGGCTAATTACTTTACAATATTGTATTGGTTTTGCCATGCATCAACATGAATTTGCCATGAGTGTACATGTGTTCCCCATCCTGAATCCCCCTCCCACCTCCTTCCCCATACCATCCCTCTGGGTCATCCCAGTGTACCAGCCCCGAGCATCCTATATCATACATCAAACCTGGACTGGCCATTCATTTAACATATGATATTATACATGTTTCAATGCCATTCTCCCAAATCATCCTACCCTCGCCCTCTCCCACAGAGTCCAAAAGACTGTTCTATACATCTGCATCTCTTTTGCTGTCTCACATACAGGGTTATCATTACCATCTTTCTAAATTCCATATTATATGCGTTAGTATACTGTATTGGTGTTTTTCTTTCTGGCTTACTTCACTCTGTATAATAGGCTCCAGTTTCATCCATCTCATTAGAACTGATTCAAATGTATTCTTTTTAATGGCTGAGTAATACTCCATTGTGTATATGTACCACAGCTTTCTTATCCATTCATCTGCTGATGGACATCTAGGTTGCTTCCATGTCCTGGCTATTATAAACACTGCTATGATGAACATTAGGGTACATGTGTCTCTTTCAATTCTGGTTTCCTCAGTGTGTATGCCCAGAAGTGGGATTGCTGGGTCATATGGCAGTTTTCTTTCCAGCTTTTTAAGGAATCTCCACACTGTTCTCCATAGTGGCTGTACTAGTTTGCATTCCCACCAACAGTGTAAGAGGGTTCCCTTTTCTCCACACCCTATCCAGCATTTACTGCTTGTAGACTTTTGGATCGCAGCCATTCTGACTGGCGTGAAATGGTACCTCATTGTGGTTTTGATTTGCAATTCTCTGATAATGAGTGATGTTGAACATCTTTTCATGTGTTTGTTAGCCATCTGTATGTCTTCTTTGGAGAAATGTCTGTTCAGTTCTTTGGCCCATTTTTTTAATTGGGTCATTTATTTTTCTGGAATTGAGCTGCAGGAGTTGCTTGTATATTTTTGAGATTAATTCTTTGTCAGTTGCTTCATTTGCTATTATTTTCTCCCATTCTGAAGGCTGTCTTTTCACCTTGCTTATAGTTTCCTTTGTTGTGCAGAAACTTTTAATTTTAATTAGGTCCCATCTGTTTATTTTTGCTTTCTTTTATTTCCAATATTCTGGGAGGTGGGTCACAGAGGATCCTGATGTGATTTATGTCGGAGAGTGTTTTGCCTATGTTCTCCTCTAGGAGTTTTATAGTTTCTGGTCTTACATTTAGATCTTTAATCCATTTTGAGTTTATTTTTGTGTATGGTGTTAGAAAGTGTTCTAGTTTCATTCTTTTACAAGTGGTTGACCAGTTTTCCCAGCACCACTTGTTAAAGAGATTGTCTTCTCTCCATTGTATATTCTTGCCTCCTTTGTCAAAGATAAGGTGTCCATAACTGTGTGGGTTTATCTCTGGGCTTTCTATTTTGTTCCATTGATCTACATTTCTGTCTTTTTGCCAGTACCATACTGTCTTGATGACTGTGGCTTTGTAGTAGAGCCTGAAGTCAGACAGGTTGATTCCTCCAGTTCCATTCTTCTTTCTCAAGATTGCTTTTGGCTATTTGAGGTTTTTTGTATTTCCATACAAATTGTGAAATTATTTGTTCTAGCTCTGTGGAAAATACCATTGGTAGCTTGATAGGGATTGCACTGAATCTATAGATTGCTTTGGGTAGTATGCTCATTTTCACTATATTGATTCTTCCAATCCATGAACATGGTATATTTCTCCATCTATTAGTGTCCTCTTTGATTTCTTTCACCAGTGTCTTATAGTTTTCTATATTTAGGTCTTTAGTTTCTTTAGGTAGATATATTCCTAAGCATTTTACTCTTTTCATTGCAAAGGTGGATAGAATTGTTTCCTTAATTTCTCTTTCTATTTTCTCATTATTAATGTATAGGAATGCAAGGGATTTCTGTGTGTTGATTTTATATCCTGAAACTTTACTATATTCATTGATTAGTAATTTTCTGATGGAGTCTTTAGGGTTTTCTATGTAGAGGATCTTGTCATCTGCAAACAGTGAGAGTTTTACTTCTTCTTTTAGAATTTGGATTCTTTTTATTTCTTTTTCTGCTCTGATTGCTATGGCAAAAACTTCCAAAACTACATTCAATAGTAGTGGTGAAAGGGGGCACCCTTGTCTTGTTCCTGACTTGAGGGGAAATGCTTTCAATTTTCACCGTTGAGGATAATGTTTGCTGTGGGTTTGTCATATATAGCTTTTATTATGTTGAGGCATGTTCTTTCTATTCCTGCTTCCTGGAGAGTTTTTATCATAAATGGATGTTGAATTTCGTCAAAGGCTTTTTCTGTATCTATTGAGATAATAATATGGCTTTTATTTTTCAATTTGTTAATGTGGTGTATTACATTGACTGGGTCCCATTTCTTTATTTTTGCTTTTATTTCTTAGCTTTAGGAGACATCCAAAACGTATTGGTACAGTTTGTCAAAAGAGTGGTCTGCCTATGTTCTGTTCCATGAATTTCATGGTTTTAGTTCTTTCATTTAGGTTTCTGATAAATTTTGAAGTAATTTTTGTAGATGGTGTGAGAAAATGCTCGCCTGGTTGTTCTGTATGGAACTGTCCAGCTTTGTAACCACCACTTAATTACTGGAGAGACTGTTTTTTCTCCCATGTATAGTCTTGCCTCCTTTGTTGTAGATTAATTGACCATAAGTGTGTGGGCTTATTTCTAGACTATGACTTTTGTGTGTGTCAGTATGGTTGTTTTGGTTACTATAGTAATGTTGCATAATTTGAAATCTGGGAGGGTCATGCCTCCAGCTTTGTTCTTTTTTCTCAATAGTTTTTTTTTTTTTTTTTTGGTATTTTGTGGGTATTTCGAGTTCTATATGATTTTAGGATTATTTGTTCTTGATCTGTGGGAAATGTCTTGGGTATTTTGATAGGGATCACATTAACTATCTAGATAACTTTGCATAGTGTATCCATTGTTAACATAATTCTTCTAATCTAAGAGCATGATTTAACTTTCCATTTCTTTCTATCATTTTCAATTTCCTTTCTCAATGTTAACATACTTTTCAAAGTATAGGTCTTTCCCCCTCCTTGGTTAAGTTTATTCCTGGTATTTTATTATAATGTGATTTTAACTTGAATTTTATTTTTACTTTCTTGTTCTGACAGTTTGTTATTAATGTATAGAAAAGCAACAAAGTTCTGTATAGTAATCATGTATCTTGCCCCTTTGCTAAATTCATTTATTATTTCTGATAGTTTGCTATGGGAAACTTTAGGAGTTTCTGTGTATAATAACATGTCACCTTCTTTTCTTGTCTGATTGCTGGGGCTAAGACTCTCAATATGATGTTAAATAGAAGTAGCAAAAGTGTACATCCTTGTCTTAATTCTGAGTTTAAAGGAAGAGCATTCAGCTTTTTCACTGTTGAATATGATGTTAGCTGTGGGTCTGCCATAAATGGCTTTTACATAGGCATGTACCCTCTATGTCAATTTTAATAAGGTTTTATCATGAATGGATGTTGAATTTTGTCAAATGCTTTCACTGAGTCTATTGAGATGATAATGTGGTGCATTGCATTCATTGATTTGAACCACTTGATTTTGAAACGCCCTACACCCCTGGAATACATCCCAGTTGATTCAGGTATTTGACTCTTTTATGTATTATTGAATTTAGTTTGCTAATATTTAGGACTTTTGCATATGTATTCATCAGAGATTTGGCCTGTAATTTTTTTGGTAGGATCTTTGTGTGGTTTTGATGTCAGTGTAATGGTGGCCTCATAGAATGAATTTGGAAGTATTCTAGCCTATTTAAATTTCTGGATTTGTTTGAGAAGGATAGGTGTTAATTCCTTTTTCATATGTTTAGTAGAATTACCCTGTGAAGCTATCAACTCCTATACTTTTATTTTCTGGGAAGTGTGTATGTGTGTGTCTACACCAAATTCAAGTTTGTTACTTGTGATCGGTATGTTCCAATTGTCCAGTGCTACTTCAGTCTCAGCAGGTGGTATATTTCTAGAAATCTGTCCATTTCTTCTAGGTTGTCCAATTTGTTGGCTGTCTTCTAGGCTGTTTGGCATATAACTATAGTATTCTTTTAACATTTTTTGTAACTCTGTAGTATCAGTTACTTCTCTCCTTTTATTTCTTAATTTGTATTTTGGAGCCTCTCTCTTTTCTTCTTGGTGAGCCTGGCTACAGTTTGATCACCTTTAGTTATCTTTTTACTATACCGGCTCTTGGTTTCTTTGCTCTGTACTATTATTTCCTTCTGATGACTTTAGGATTTTTATGCTCTTCTTTTTCAGATTCCTCTAGGTGGTAGGTTAAATTGTTTGAGATTCTTCTTGTTTCTTGAAGAAGGGCTCTACTGCTATACACTTTCCTCTTAGAATTGCTTTGCTGCATCCCACAGATTTCAGACTGTTGTATTTCCATTTTTCTTGAGGTATTTTCTCACTTCCTTATTGATTTCTTCATTGACCCATTGGGTTTTTAGTAGCACATTGTTTAGTCTTTTCTTATTTGTTCTCTTTCCATTTTTTCTTTATGTAATTGAATTTTACTTTCATATTACTGTGGTTAGAAAAACTGCTTACTATAATTTCTGTCACCTTAAGTTGTTAAGGCTTATTTTGGCCTAGCATGTGATATATCTTAGAGAATGTTCCCTGTGCACTTGAAACCAATGTGTATTGTGCTTTTTTTGGATCGATTTTTTTTTTAATAGCTTGTGGTGCCTGGCACTTTAAAGTTGCTATTCTCAGAGAAAGCTACTCAACAAAGGAAACCAGACATTCCTTGACCAAATGGCTGGTGGTGTTTGATAATTTTTTTAAAATCAAGACATTTTCTAATATATCCCTTTTAGGAGATTAGGTCTTCTTGTTTTTTTTTTTGGGGGGGGGGTGCAGATACTTTATTCATAATCTGTGTAGCCCCTTTACACATGGATTTCTGCTAACCATTCTTTTGTAGTAGCTATTTGAAAAACAAGGGATCAAAAATTTGGTGTGCCTCAATTCATCTGGAATATTGTGCTGTGACCATCAACTTAAAGACTGTTTCCATATCAAGGCAAAGGAGCATTTCAGAGTAAGTTCTTTGAGGAAATTATTTTATCTTCTAGAAAACATTGGTTTTAGGAAAAAAACACTACAATATTGTAAAGTAATTAGCCTCCAATTAAAATAATTAATTTTAAAAAGGCACCCAGAATCTATCTTGAATGCCGAGGGTCTACTGCATACTTTTTAAAGGCAAAGCTCCTTAAGACCATTTATAAAAACCTTCATGGTCTATCTTTCCAGTTGATTACTTTGATATATAGACAAGCAGATGTCTACTTATCATTTTGACTGAGACCTGACCCTTGAAATTGTTCTATCATTTCTCATGGCATTTTTCTCAAGCAATTGTTTATGTAACTTTTAGAGTAAATGTGTGTTAATTTGCTATACATTTAGAGTGTGTTTATTGCGCCCAAGCACCATTGGGCTATAAGGAAAACAAAGATAAATATGACAGAGACCTTGGCTTCATGTAGTTGAAGTACAGTGACAAAAAAATGTAACCCCTGCATCACTGCCATCTCATCATGATTGAGAAAAAGTCTAGGAACTGGGGAGTGGGGCAAGAAAAGATGATACTAAATAAGTGAGGCTCAAGTTAAATACTGAAGGATGGATAGGAATTAGCCAAGTGGACGCGATAAGGAAGGGCATTTCATGCATCAAGATGAAAAACATATAGTTAAAATTTTCTGGTTGTGATAGTATAGTATATATTCCAGAGAATGCGATGGCACCCCACTCCAGTACTCTTGTCTGGAAAATCCCATGGATGGAGGAGCCTGGTAGGCTGCAGCCCACAGGGTCACTAAGAGTCAGACACGAGTGAGTGACTTCACTTTCCCTTTTCACTTTAATGCATTGGAGAAGGAAATGGCAACCTACTCCAGTGTTCTTGCCTGGAGAATCCCAGGGACAGCGAAGCCTGGTGGGCTGCCGTCTATGGGGTTGCACAGAGTCAGACATGACTGAAGTGATTTAGCAGTATATATTCAGAATGATAAAGTTGTCAGATGTACTTGTGTGGCAGAGTGAGTTAGTTCATACATATCTGTAGCATCACTGGCCTTGGATCAGGACACTGTTAGAGGATTCTTCTGGGCCTTAGATCAGCATGAACAACTCCCAACAAGGATCTGAGTAATTATCTTCTAAAGATGCTCCATTGAAAGGCAGCAAGGAAATCTATAGGTTTCAGCTGAGAAATAAGGAATCTCTTCTTAATCACTAATGACAGTATCATCTAGAAGAGTTAACTGAAGATGCCATTTCATTAAAGTGTGACAGCCCCGTGTCTCAAAGTTCTTGATGAAACAGACACAAGCAGTTCTGTTCTGCTTGACTCCAGCCAGTTTTCTTTAGTAATTTCAGAGGCTGAATCTATGTATATCTGCTGAAGTCATTTCTCAGGATTTCCAAGTCCCATTCCTCGTTGCAAGTTATTTTAGGATTTACAAATTCCTGGCTTCTTCCTTTCACTTATATTCCAAGAAACTATCTATAGCTGGGCTGTCCTATACAGTAGCCACTACACAGATGTGCTGTTTAAGCTTTAAAATTCAGTATTTGATTCCATCAGTCACATTCTAAGTGCTCAACAGGCATCTGAATCTATGGCTACCATACTGGACAATTCTTTTGTAGAAAATTTCCATCTTCATGCTTGCATGCTCAGTTGCTCAGCTGTGTCTAGCCCTTTGCAACCCCATGGACTGTAGCTTACCAGGCTCCTCCAGGCAAGAATACTGAAGTAGGTTGCAATTTCCTTCTTCAGGGAATCTTCCACACAGGCATCGAACCCATGTCTCCTGCATTGGCAGGCAGATTCTTTACCACTGAGCCACCTGGGAATCCCACGTACCCATATCATAAGTGAAGTATGATCTCTTTAAGAGATCATCTATACTGATTTTTGTGGCTAGTATATTCAAAGCCTGGACAATTCACCAATTATCTTGCCAGATGGCAGCTGGGGAGTACAACATTGGATCCCAACAATTCTCACCCTTCATGAAAATGTGACAGTATGGTTTAATAGCATATTCTTTCACTCTGCAATGGAAAGAAAGACTGGACTGTCAATATTTTCTTTGCTGTTGTTGAGGACATAGGTTCCCAACTGATCTAGGGATGAATATGTTGATATGTGACAATTTAGTAGATTATAAGCAGTTGTTGGTGAAAGAAAAGTTTTGATCAACCACCTGGTGTAGAATAAGATTAAACAGTTCTGAGCTGAAACCTAATGTTTTCTTAAGATTACTATTACATTATTGACCAAGTCACCCAAATGTCGCTTTACATTCAAAGGGAAACAGACCTCTGAGTATGATACCATATATGCTAAACACAATGTTGGAGTTTCCAATATATGATTTTATTCCAGCTGAAATGAAGTTTACAAGGCTTTTTGAACACTAAATTAACAGCAGCATCTTTGTGAATGAAAAGGAAGCATAAGATGAACTGGGATATTTTTTCTTAGGCTACTGGCAATATCTATTGTTAGACATATACCCCAAGGTCAAGGAGGAGGACATAACTAATTAAGAAAGAGCCCTATTTATTGAGGTGTAATTGAGTTGGTGAGAATGAGCTGTAATGAAAGAAGAAAAAAAAAAAATGAAGAAGAAAAGGTCAGCCCGAAAGGGTCTTGTTGGTAAACCATGGGGATCCATAGAAAGAAAGAAATAATGATGCCTTGCAGGGAAAAGCACATCAAGCATCATTTTGGAAATTTTTGTTAGCATTTTCTTCTTTTTTTTAACTTTATTTTACTTTACAGTACTGTATTGGTTTTGCCATATATCAACATGAATTCACCACGGGTGTACACGTGTTCCCAATCCTGAACCCCCCTCCCACCTCCCTCCTCATACCATCCCTCTGGGTCATCCCAGGGCAGCAGCCCCAAGCATCCTGTATCCTGCATAGAACCTAGACTGGCGATTCATTTCTTATATGATATTATACATGTTTCAATGCCATTCTCCCAAATCATCCCACCCTGTCCCTCTCCCACAGAGTCCAAAAGACTGTTCTATACATCTGTGTCTCTTTTGCTGTCTCGCATACAGGGTTATCGTTACCATCTTTCTAAATTCCATTTTCTAATAGGCTACTGTGCTTAGACAGAATGGAACTAGTTCTGTCTTGCTTTCAGAAACTCAGTAGTGGAGAATCAGAAGGGGCTTCAGTATCTAGGGCACCAGCAATTCTGGTTTTATCCTTCCCTCCCCCTAAGCACTAACTTGACAGGTCTTCAGGCCCAGTTTATGTTTCTCTCTCACCCGTTTTCCTAATTTGCAGATATACATATATGTCTAATTAATTTTTATTTGAGTATAGTTGATTTACAATGTTGTGTTAGTTTCAGGCCTTATGAAAAGTGAATGAGATACACATACCTCTATTTATATACTCAATCTCTTTCAGAGTCCCTTCTTATATAGGTTACTTAGTAGAGTCCCCTGTGCTATACAGTAGGTCCTTGTTAGTTGTCTAATTTTAAACTGATTTTCTTGGAGTATAGTTGCTTTGCAATGATGTGTTAGCTTCTGCTGTACAGCAAAGTGAATCAGCTTGTGTGTATACATATATCCCCGTGGGATTTCCTTCCCATTTACGTCACCATGGAGCACAGAACAGATGTCCCGGCGGTATACAATCGACTCTATTTTGTGCATAGTCAGTGGTGTACATATGTCAATCAGTCCCCCAGCCCATCCCACTCCCACTCATTCCCCCCCTTGGTATCCATACATTTGTTCTCTCTGTCTCTATCTCTTTTTGCAAATAAGATCATCTGTACCATTTTCCTAGGTTCTACATATATGCATTAACATATGATAGTTGTTTTTCTCTTTCTTTTTCACTCTGTACAACAGACTCTAGGTCCATCGACATCTCTACAAATGACCCAATTCCGTCTCTTTTTATGGCTGAGTATTATTCCACTGTATCTTATACCATATCTTCTGTATTTATGCATCTGTAGATGGGCATTTAGGTTATTTCCATGTCCTGGCTGTTGTATTTAAGTAGTTCTGTGATAGGCATTGGGGCATATGTGTCTTTTTGAATTACGGTTTTCTAAGAGTTGGTAACTAGTAGTGGGATTTCTGGGCATATGGCAGTTCTATTTTTAGTTTTTTAAAGGAAACTCCATACTGCACTCCATAGTGGCTGTATCAATTTACATTCCCACCCACAGGGGAAATGCAAATTTCTCCACACACCGTCTCAACTATTTATCGTCTGTAGATTTTTTAAATGATGGTCATTCTGACTGGAGTGAGGTGATGTCTCATTGTAGTTTTGATTTGCATTTCTCTAGTATTTAGTGATGTTCAGCATCTTTTCATGGAGAAGGAAATGGCAACCCACTCCAGTGTTCTTGCCTGGAGAATCCCAGGGACAGGGGAGCCTGGTGGGCTGCCGTCTATGGGGCTGCACAGAGTCGGACACGACTGAAGTGACTTAGCAGCAGCAGCATCTTTTCATGTGTTAGTTGGCCATCTGCATGTCTTTGGAGAAATGTCTATTTATGTCTTCCACCCATTTTTTGATTGGGTTCTTTGTTTTTTGGATATTGAGGTACATGAGCTATTTGTCTATTTTGGAGATTAATCCTGAGGGTTGTCTTTCCATCGTGTTTATGGTTTTCTTGGCTGTGCAGAAACTTTTAAGTTTAATTAGGTCTCTTTTGTTTAGTTTTGTTTTGATTTTCATTAGGTAGGTCAAGAAATATCCTGCTGCCCCTTATGTAAAAGTGTTCTGCCTATATTTTCCTCTAAGAGTTTTATAGTGCCTGCCCTTACATTTAGGTCTCTTCTCCATTTTGAGTTTGTTTTCGTGTATGGCCTTAGGGACTGTTCTACATTCATTCTCTTATAAGTAGCTGTTCAGTTTCCCCAGCACCACATAGTGAAGAGACTGTCTTTTCTCCATTGTATGTTCTTGCCTCCTTTGTCATAGATTAGGTGACCAAAGGTATGTGGGTTCATCTCTGCAGCAGTGTATTATAATGGTTATTATATTAAGATACTGACTCTGAAAGAAACTTCTTAATTTTCAGTCCTGGTTCACTATGTAGCTTTGGACACATGACTAAATCTTTTGAAGTCATCAGTTTCCTCTTCTATAAAATGATATCTACTCCATCAGGTTCTTAGGAGTATTCAATGAATAAGAGCATAATTATGAATATTCTTAGGCACACAGTAAGTGCAGTATTTGTATATGTCAACAGTAGTACAGTGTCCTCATCAGGAAAGCCTGGCAGTACTTTTACACTCAAATTCACATTGAATCCTGGTGATCATTATGTATACGTGTGTGCCTCCTGCACTTTTGCACTGGTCTGGACCATTCTAGACATCGATGCCCATCTTACCCCAGGATCTGGCAAGTAGCCCCTTCAGAGTAGCCATCAGTCCAGATTTGTGGATGAATGACTGCTTGGTTCTACCTTCCCCGGATGATCCGTCAGGACACTGTTCAGTTTTGATTCTGTTTCTGTCAAAGTATAATCCCCTTTTCTACGTGTGGGTGTAATTAGGTTCATTCTGTAAAACTCAAGACTGGGCATCAATGGTATAAATGATATTAAGAAGCCAGACTGTTCCACTGCAGGGTTTTCTTGCGCGCGCGCGTGCGTGCGTCTATATCTTACTCTGTAGTCTCTTTAAAAAAAGTTTAAAATGTGTTACATGCAAACTTCCATGATTAAGTCCAGGTTGAGGAAGTGAAAGATGGTGGTCAATAGAGCAGATGAATTTGAGAAATATGTAGGAAATGCAATATTCACATGTAAGAAATTGTTTAAAAAACAAAACAAAACAAAACCAGTCCCATTAAGCTCCACACTTAACTGTGTTAGTTTTAGCCCTCCCAGAAACAGAATTTTGTACCAGAGAATAGGGCATGTCTGGACCAGCACTAGTTAGGTCAGCTGCCAGATAGACCCCTGCCATCCCCTAAAGGAGAGCAACCTCGCAATAGCTGGCCTACTTTTCTGCCTAGTATAACATCTTTGTTCTTGCTCCTTTCTGCCTTCAGAAGTCTTTCATTTTCTACAGCTCCTACAGCTCCTTGGAGATCCTTTTATCTTCCAGACTAGATACTTACTGCCTGATTCATGAATTATTGACTAAAGCCAATAAGATCTGTAAAGTTTAGATAGTTGAATTTTGTTTACAGTTTGATGGCGGTGGTTGAATCTGAAGACGACTACCAACGGCTCTGCAGACAATGGGAGACACAGACGTCTGTCCCCATGAACCCTTCAACTTTGCTGGCTTCTCATCATTCCCAAGTGCACTGTGTGAGTTCCCCTCAGGTCTGAGCTCCTTATGTAACTGGCCTTCCAGTCCTGGGTCAGTCTGGACAGGCTGTAGCAGAGAGCTAGTCCTCAGCCCTTGTCAGTCCACAGTCACTTCAGTTCCCAGTTATACTTGGGAGCCGCTGTTGGTGCACACCTCAGGCCTTCTCTTGGCCAGTCCCCAGGACCACCTCACTGGTGACTGCTGGTATCCACACTTGCATTTCCTCAGCTACTACTGGATTTTGTTAATGTGTACCTCCAGGAAGGGCATAATAGTCCTACTGCTAATGGGAAACTTAGAAGGCAAAGCTGCAAAACCAGTGGGCATGGATTGAGCACTAAAAAGCCATCAGAGTGCTTGCCACCCAACTCGGACTCCCATCCTAGGGTCAGGTGTTCACAGGATGACTTAGAGTGACGACACGCCACCCTAACTTCAAAAAGACTTTCGTGCCACCAGGTACACTTTATTTATCCCCGCTGCCTTCCCCTCTTTGCGGCCACACATTCATTCTCTATGTCTGTCTCTCATTTCTCTTTTTCAAGTTTCAGACGGTAAAGAATCCACCTGCAATGCAGGAATGTGTGTGTGTGGGCGTCTCCATGGACTGTAACCCACCGGGCTCCTCTGCCCATGGGATTCTGCAGGCAAAAACACTGGGGTAAGTTGCCATTCCCTTCTCCAGGAAGCCTTCCTGACCCAGGGATCGGACCTGTCTCCCACATTGCAGGCAGATTCTTTACCATCTGAGTCACTAGGGAAGCCCCCACACACATCGTTTTCTACATTCCACACACATGTGTTAATATACAATATTTGTTTCAATATTTGACTTACTTCACTCTGTGACAGAATCTAGGTCCATCCATCTCTCTACAGGTGATCTAATTTGTTCTTTTTATGACTAATACTCCATTGTATATATGAACCACATCTTCTTTATCCTTTCTTCTGCTGATGAACATTTAAAACATCACACCCTTTACAATCCCAAACACAGGAGCATTAATTGGGTATTAATTTGGCTCTAGAAGAACCCAGGCTTAGGCAAAGAAGTGAGATCCACCCATTTCAAATAATTGAGTGCACCCGCTTTGGGCACAAAGGCTTATTATTTTATGTCTGAGAACTGAGGTCCTAGAAGTTGTGAGTATCTACAGAGATGGTAAAATCTCCCTGACACAACGTAGAATTACAGTGGCCATGTTGATGAATGTTCTGGGTCAACACCACCATTCATTTAAGTGCTCTTGAAAGCAAAGACTCCCAAATCAGGCAGGATGGGATTGCAGAGGTCTCCAGAAGACTAGTGAGAAATTAAAGACACAAGGGGTACCTAGAACAAAGGGCGGTAAGGCTAACGTGACTCCTGCTCTCCTCTCTAGGCTCCTTACCTGAGCATTCACAATCTGCTCATCTTCCACCTGAACTGACTTTCCACTCTGAAGAGGCTACAAGACTGAAACCAAAGTCCTCCAAATAAGTGGCCACAGAGACATCCTCACATCAACCCTGGAAGGAAGGTCCCTTCAAGGGGTGATGGGACTCTGAGGGATTCTCAAGTAAACTGCTACCAATTGCACCTTTAAAAAGCTAATGCAAAACTAACATTAGTGGACAATCTTGTAAAATTCTGGTAGATATTGGGGCTACACTCTCTGCTTTAAACCTCAGGCAGCTGGAGCTACAGATAGGAACCTAGAGAGACTGACAGGAGCTGAGCATCCTTACCAGGGTCCTCTCTCCTGAATGTGTGCAGTGGCCAGGTGAGGGAGCAAGGAGAAATTTCACCTGTCCCTTTCTCTCTAAGTCTTGGTTATCACATCTATCTACACAAACATACAGATGCAAACCAAGATCTTAGTAGATTTCGTTGTACAATTTTAGCCACGAGGTAGGTGTGATACTGTAAAATGCATTAGTTTAGAAAAGAACAGTTGGATACTAATCTTCCATCTTGTTTGTCTAATTTCCTGTCCTGAGAACTTGACAACTGTCAGGTTGGAGGCCTGGAAGTAAGATCAGACAAATATGGGTTGTGCTCCATTTTTGGTCGGGGCCTACTCATCATTGCCAGCCCTCAGGGGAACTCAGCCTTGCTTTCCTTTGGTTATCTATGGGAGTGGCTCTGAAACCAAAGTTCTGGACCCTGGTGGGCTTCCCAGGTGGCGCTAGAGGTAAAGAACCCGCCTGGCAATGCAGGAGACATAACAGACATGGGTTCGATCCCTGGGTCAAGAAGATCCCCTGGAGAAGGAAATGGCAACCCACTCTAGTATTCTTGCCTGGAGAAGCCCATGGACAGAGGAACTTGGCAGGCTACAGTCTATGGGGTTGCAAAGAGTCAGACATGACTGAAGTGACTTAGTACACAGCGCTAGATCTTGGGAGGGTGGTGTCTTCTGAACCCTTCTGGGAGACACCTCTCATGTCCTGGGGGTTGGTTCAGTACTGCCAGGGATGCCTACTATTTGTCCCAGCTGAAACCTGACAAACGTATTTGAAAGGTTTCTTTTTTTAGGCAGCTTCTTTGCCAGAAGTTGCCCAAATTGGAAGCTGGTATCAGAGTTAGTATTCTTGCCTGGAGAATCCCCATGGACAGAGGAGCCTGGCGGGCTGCAGTCCATGCGGGTCACAGAGAGTCGGACACGACTGAGTGACTAAACGTTTACACACACACCAGAGTCAGAGGAAAATGCTTTTAAGGCTGTCTCCCCTGAGCCAAAATGAACCTAAGTACCTAGAGGGAAAGAAATCATTCCCAAAACGAGCAGCTCTAAGTCTAGAATACAAGTGGGTTTTTTTTTGTTTGTTTGTTTGTTTGTTTGCTTTGTTTTTTCATCTTAGTAGAAGGTCTTCTCCAGGATACCAAAAGGTGATTTGGAGATAACATGGGTGGGTGGGTGGGTCAGCCTAGGATGTCATTCAGGCTGCAACCCCCAGTCTATGAGGAATTAAAAATGACTGTTCTTAAGTCTTTACAACAACAGAAATGCAGTTCTAAAAGCAATTCAAGGGCCACCCATCCTTCTTACCAATCTCCAAACCTCCCCTAGCCATGGGGTCGCCCAGAGCCAGAAGGCCTGCAGACATTGTAAAAGATCTGGACTTAGGAGGCAGGCCTTCTCGGGGGGACTTGCATCCTTTCCCTGCGCCTTCTGAGATGCAGGTACTTTACCTGGTCTTCTCTAGGAAGGAAGATGATTCTCAACAGAAAGGAAAAACAACAACAACAACAAAACTCAAAGAAGAAATAATGGTGAAAGAATAGCTATTTGAAACCTAGGCCTGTTAGAAAATCTGATTAGTGAAAAGGCTTTACCGTCTGAGTACATAACCTTACTTTATTCCAGCTGCCAAATCCAGAATTTGTATCTAATTGTTCTTTTATAAACTAGTGACTTTTGAATGATCATACCTGCCTCATGGCTAAAATTGTAAAACAAAATCTATTAAGATTTCTGTCTGCAGCCATCTGTGTGTGTATGTTATGTGCTCAATCTTGTCTGACTCTGTGCGACCCCATGGACTGTAGTCTGCCAGGCTCCTCTGTCCATGGGTTTCTCCAGGCAAGAATTCCAGAGTGGCTTGCCATCTTCCCAACCCAGGGACTGAAGCCAGGTCTCCCGCATTGCAGGTGGATTCTTTATTCTCTGAGCCACCAGGGAAGCCCGTGTATGTTATAGATGTGAGATATTTTCCTACATACAGATGGTATTACCAATGTTAATATGTAAACAGCTCTGCTGAATCGGCCTAAAGACAAACATACATTCTATTAATCAAATATACTTTCAGAAATATAAAAACTCACACAAATACTTTCCAAGATCATGTGATCTAGGATAATCTTCAATAAACAAGCTAGTTTAAGCTTGTTGATTTAATTAAAACAAGCATGCTTTCCAGTTACCAATATTAAATATAATACTTTTATTCTACCTAGATTTACTAAAAGTAAGCTAATGTAATGTATTATGGAATTTTTTTGCAAGAAAGGTAACTTAAGGTGATGGTTAGCTGTTTAATGTCTCATGAACTTTTCATCAGTATCTAAATGCAATTAAACAGAAATTTATAAATATACTTTTCAACAGTAACTATGCTTTATGGTCTTTTCTGATAACTTGGAACCCTAAAGTTGTATTGAAATAAATCAAATGGTGGATATTTACTGAATATCTAGATTATTTTAAAGTACCATAAAATACTGAAACTATTACTGAATGTAAGTTTATCAAACTTATTTGTGGCTTCCTTTTACTGAGGAACTAAAGATATTCGGATCTAGTAGTAAACACCACATTGAAAAATGTGTTATGATAAATATACTTTGGGAAATTATGAAATGTTATACCAATCCCCAGAATGCTTGTGTCTACAATTGCTCACTTCTTAGTTTATACCAGGAAGGAACGAGTCTGAAGGATAAGACTTCTAATCACTGTATGGAATTATAATGACTTAGAAATAACAAGTATGAAAGGAAAAAAAACTGGTCATTCCCAACTGAAAATAAAATAGGACACAGTCTAAGTATGAAAGGAAAAAAACTGGTCATTCCCAACTGAAAATAAAATAGGACACAGTCTGAATGAACACAAAAAAAGTTGAAGAAGGTTTGAAGAAAAGAACTCTTGGGAAGGAATTTTATGTATGGTCAAGCTAGTTTGGAATGGATTAAGTTCACTGTGGAAAAATCAGAATTTGGTTTCCTCTCCACTAAAATAGCAAAGTGTTGTACTCTTGGTCTTCTTTTCATAAAGACTATGAAAATTTACTTTTTAAAAGTAATCTGCCTGGACTGCAAAGGTTTATATTTCACCAAATTAACTGAGTGTGCTTCATGTTATCTCTATTAGGTCTTGAATTTTTTAAGACAACTCAACCTTCTTAATATTGAAAGAGGTAAGTTTTGCTCATTACTACACAATTGTTTTTACCTTTACCGTCTTTTATTGTCACTGTAGCTAAGTAGATATTGACTGAAGTATTATCTCATAATGATCTGTGATCCTATTTAATCAAATGTTCAAATTTTTTGATATTTTCCCCAAATCAAATTTTAAGTAGGGTCTTTTTGACCTCAAACTAACTTTGATATTTCCCAGAGGATCCCTGGGAAATGTCAAGGGATTTCTTTCTCCTGTGGTAAGATGTTAAACTAAATTAGGTTTATTTGATATGTTGAATTATGCAGGAAGCATTATCAAATAAGAAGTGATGCTAAACCTTCTTAGGTTATATTTATATGGATGCATGCTGTTAATATTAATGTTCTGAAACTGTGTAACATCCTAGAAATTTGATGTGTTCTTGTATAATAATGTTATCATATTTTCCAAGCTATTATCTTAATTAACCATGGACATTATTAGGTGGTCTAGTGGTTAGGATTTGGCAGTTTCACCACTACAGCCCATGTTCATTTCCCGGTAAGGGCTTCCTTGCTAGCTCAGTGGTAAGAGACATAAGAGATGTAGGTTCGATCCCTGGGTTGGGAACATCCCCTGGAGGAGGGCACAGCAACTCAGCACAGTGCTCTTGCCTCGAAAATCCCAGGGACAGAGGAGCCTGGGCAGGCTACAGACCATGGGGTCACAAAGAGTCGGACATGACGGAAGTGACTTAGGTTGCACGCAATACAACCATGGACATTTTTAAGTCTATTTTCATTTTACTCTGTGTTTGCAAAAGTCAAATTCATGAAAAGGATCCTACCATGTACTCTTGATCACTGACACCACTGCCAAATTACTAGCTATTGAAACTTGGGTGCATTTTCACAGGTGAAGTAGGCTCTACCTGACATCTGGTCCTGTGCCAACATGGAGACCTCAAAAATCACACTCAGTAGAAAGAGAATTAGCTGACATAGAGGTAAGAAGTCAGATCAAGAATGTTTAATTTCTCCTTCCTCCTCTGATCATCCTTTTCCTACATCTTACATTATGAAGGTCCTTACGATTCTTTTGTCTACTTTTATTGCCTTGCTCTGGCCTGGAAAGATAATGCCATTGGTCCCATATCTGAACCCATTACAAACGTGGAGAGAATACTAATCCAGCCTTCAAACAACTGCTGGATTTGCCAGGATTCTGGTACTTCTGCAATTCTGTCAAAGCCTCGGGTTTCTCAAAGAAACACACTCACCCTCTTTACCTTTCATGTTAGACTCTCAAGCCTGGGCAACTTTGCATCTAGGCTCTGTACAAAGTAAGGGACATGAGGCAAGCAGAAGCACCATAAATCCACCTGCCGTTTCTCAGACCCTTATGCTTCACTGGCCTCCATGGCTGCAGTCCAGAGCCACAGACTCAAAGGGAAACGACCAGGATGCCGTCATGAATCCTGGAGAAAGCAATGGCAACCCACTCCAGTACTTTTGCCTGGGCATAGGGCCCTAGTGGACTGCAGTCCACGGGGTCGCTACAAGCCGGACATGACTGAGCGACTTCACTTTCGCTTTCACGCATTGGAGAAGGAAATGGCAACCCACTCCAGTGTTCTTGCCTGGAGAATCCCAGGGATGGGGGAGCCTGGTGGGCTGCCATGTCTGGGGTCGCACAGAGTCAGACACGACTGAATTGACTTAGCAGCAGCAGCTTCATGAAGCCAACTTTACTTCCTTCAGCAGATTCCTACTAAATTGACTAGTACACTTATCTTTATGGCAAATGAGGCTATGATCAGAAACAGTTCCTTGCTCTTGGAGAGATTACAGAATCTGCTGCTAAAGCAAGAGCTGCCTGACAGAAATTCCCAGATTCTCTGCTCAAAGTTGTTCTTGATAATGAGACAGCCTTTCATTATTTCTTAACTAACCAAGGTGTCCATGCCATGGGAAAAGAACACGGCTTGCTATTGGTTAATTGACACTTTGAGGAATTTGCAACTCAGCTCCGTACTATCACTGGGGTCTGTCTTTGGCTTACTCTGATAGGTTTGGGACTTGGGGAGCATGTCTCTGCAGTGCAGACATTGGGTATTCTGCTGATACTCATAGTGGTCTCCCTCGTGAGATGTCCCCTCAAAAGCTTTTAAATGCACGTTCACAGCTGATAACCACCGCACAGATGATCACCCTGAGACTGGAGCATGAAAAAAGGATCAAAGAGCCTGAGCAACATAAAGAATGCGGATCCGACCTTGTGACCTCCGAATGCCAAGGGGATTCAGCAAAGCACTGTAAGAGCCATCACTGGTTGGGGGTGCTGATACTTTAAATTTTTATCACCTCTCTCAGACTGTGAGTCTGATTTCAAAGGGGGAAGTAGTTAAACACAAGGAAACAGCCAGACAGTGGAGTTTCTTATGCCAAGTTCCACTTCAGCAAACCAAGACCCAACCTAAGGACGGTTTTGACTCTCCTGGAAATGAGTCTTCAACCAGTCCATCCGGAATTGCTGGACCCACTAGTTAGGTCATCTGCCTGACTGACCCCTGCCATCCTCTAGAGGAAAGGAACCCCGCAATAACTAACCCGCTTTTTTGCCTAGTGTAAACTGCCTCTTCCCACTCCCTTCCACCTGTAACATCTTTCATTCTGTTCTTGCTCTTCTGAGGAACCCTCCATGCCGTTTTCCACAGGGGCTCCACATCCCAGCCACAGTGTAGGAGGGGTCCCTTTTCCCACATCTTCTCTAGCATCTGCTACAGACCTTTTAATAATGGCCAGTCGGACCAATGCGAGATGGTGCCCACTTATCGTTTCGATTTGCAGTAACTCTAATTCAAAGAGATACACGTACCCCTGTGTTCACAGCAGCACTATTCACAACAGCCAAGACATAGAAACAACCCAAATGTCCATCAACGGATGGATGGATGAAGACGACGAGATGTGTACCTACAGATACACATAAAACTACAATGAAGTATCACCTCACCCCAGGCAGAATGGCCATCATCAAAAAGTCTACAAATAAGAACTGCTGCAGAGAGTGTGGAGAGGTGGGGGATGTAAGTTGTTGCAGCCATTATGGAGGAGAACAGCATAAAAGTTCTTTAAAGAAAACTAAACATAGAATCACCGACTGATCCTGCAGTCCCCACTCCTGGGCATATATCCAAAGAAAACCATAATTCAAAAAAGATACATGCACCCATGCATTCCTAGTAGCACTATTTACAACAGCCTAGCTATGTAAGTGACCCAAATGTACACTGACGGATGAATAAAGAAGAGCGGTACATATATACAACGGAATTATTACTCAGCCATGAAAAAGAAGGAAGGCCATTTGTAGCCACATGGCTGGACCTAGAGATGATCATACTGAGTGAAGTAAGTTGAAAGAGAAAGGCAAATGCCACAGGATATCACTTATATGTGGAATCTAAAATATGGCTCAAGTGAACCCATCTCTGAAACAGACATGGAATCACACAGAATAGACTCGTGGTTACTAGAGGGAGGGAATGGGGCAAGGATGGGCTGGGAGTTTGGGGTTAGCAGATACAAACTGTTACATACAGGATGGATAAGCAACCAGGTCCTACTGTACATAGCACAGGGAGCTATATTAAATATCCTGTAATAAACCATAATGGAAAAGAATATAAAAAATAATGTATATATGTGAATAACTGAGTCAATTCGTTGTAGCCCTGAAACTAACCACCCCAACATTGTACACTGACTCTATGTCACTGAAAAAGTCACCTTGTACAGCTCCTCACAGTTCCTTCCCATCTGTTAGACTGGATGCTGCCCGATTCAGAATCACTGAATAAAACCAGTAAGATCTTAAAATTCGCTGGGATAAATTTTAAACAGGATTAATGTTAAATTATTCTCATGGGCATAATTATTTCAATTACTGTTATTAACTGCCCTTTGAGGGATTCGTTTCCGACACTGGAATAAAGCTTGACAACCTCAGTCTTCACTTGTACATATGTAATCTTCATCCCTTATTGATGAGGTTCTTCCATATTGTTCCTGGTCCTATTCCCCTTTACACTCTCCACCCACAAGCACCAAACTTAAGAGAAACTTCACACAAGAGAATGAGAATAATGATGGTGATTTACCCTCTATTCCACTTTATCCCTGCCAGATTTATGTGACATCACAGAAGAAAACCATTGCTTGTAAGTTCAGTCATATCTCTTCCTTGCTCAAAATTCTCCAAGCCTTCTCCGAAGCCTTCCCACTACACTTACAATAAAATACAAGCTCCCGCCATGGTCCCCACGGCCCCTGTGACATGACCTGTGGCTCCCTCGAGCATCTCCATGTGCGCCGCCCTGCTCTAATTCCATGAACAGGTCAAGCTCTGTCCTCTGCAGGGTTCCCCACTGTTCCTTCTCTGGAACACACCGATGTTATTCACTGTTACCCTCCTGAAGGTCTTCCCTTAAGTGCTACTTCCTTAAAGAGATGGCCCCTAACCAGCTAAACAGCATTAAACCCCATTCTTTGCATTTCTCTCTCAACTAGCGCCACTTTGTTTCCTTTGTGGTACTAATTATCACTTAAAATATGCATATAAAAACATGTGTATGTACTTATTTATTTTTTATATTTTAGCCTCGTTATACCTACCCACAACTGGATGCAGGGGATGCGGCATGGTATTTGGCCGTGTCCAGAGACATTTTTGGTTGTTACGACCAGGTAAAGGGGGATGCTAATGGCAAATACTGGGTAGAAGCCAGGGATGTTTCTACATATCCTATAATGCACAGGACACCTGCCCCCCTCACAAACCTATAGAAGTATTGTCCAACATGAAATGTCAATATCACAAAAGCTGAAAACCTTGGTCTAGTTCTACCACGGTGTTGAAACGCTTCATGAAGGCAGTGCCTTCCCCAGCCTATTTATCTGTGGTCCCAGAACCTAGAAAATACCCTCTTGGATGCATGAGTGGATAAGATCGAGGAGAAAAAGGTAGATGAAGTCCCTCAGAGCAGAAACTATCCAAACGCAGAGACCTCACATTTTACCTGGAATCCCTTTCTGTTGGGATGGGCCCCGTCAAAATAAGCGTCCTTGCCCGAGATTCTCCAGTTCTCCCCTTTGAAGTCTACTTATACCTAAAGCACCAAGTATTCCTCTGGCGGAATCCTTGTCATGTACAAAACTAGAGACCTAGAGCAAAAACAGACTTACCCAACGGTGAGGACTGTCGGGCACAGACAAAACACAATGGGTACCAGCCTGGCTGCCCCCTAGTGGTCTGATGCAGCAGTGCAGCACTGTGTCATTGCAGGGGCCAATTGTATTCATACTGTCAGGCCCCCACAGCTGAAAACACGAAACATCCCTGACTTAGCGGCCCGCGTTTGGCTGTCAAACAGACTATGGATCCAGAGGGGACCCAAATGAGAGCTTCACAGTCATTTCCCCTTCTGTAATATCTCAGGATTTCAGTGACGATTATATGTGGCATTTCTGCAGAAATCACCTCATGATTAAAAAACAAAATTCCTCTAGAACAAAAGTTTAAAAATTTTTTATGAAAACACGAATGACCCTGGATAGCCAATGCAATCCCGAGAAAGAACAATGGATCTGGAGGGACCAGGCTCCGTGATTTCAGTCTATACTACAAAGCTGTAGTACTGGCACAACAAGAACAGAAATATAGATCAGTGGACAGGATAGGAAACCCAGAGAAAAGTCCATGCACCTATGGGTCAGTTAATCTACCAAAAGCGGCAAGACGTCTGTTCAAAAATGATGCCAGGAAAACTGGCGAGCTACATGCTAAAGAATGAAATTAGAACACTCCCTAACACAGTACACAAAAATAAACTCAAATGGATTAAAGACCTGAAGGCCAGAGCTATACAGTCCTTAGAGGAAAACAAAGGCAGAAAACTCTTTGACAAAAATGGCAGCAAGAATTTTTTTTTGATCCAATGCCAGAATAATACAAATAAAAGCAAAAATAAACAGAACCTAAGTAAACTTAAATACTTTTGCACAGCAAAAAAAAAACAAAAACAAAAAAAACCCATAAACAACATGAAAAGACAACCTACAGAATGGAAGAACATATTTGCAAATGAAGCTATGAACAAGAGATTAATCTCCAAAACATACAAACAACTTATGCAGCTTAATATCAAAGATAAACAACCAAACACAAACTGGGCAGAAGATCTAGATAGACATTTCTCCAAAGAAGACATACAGATGGCCAAAACACACACAGAAAGATGCTCAACATCACTAATTACTAGAGAAATAAAAAATACAGTGCGGTATCACCTCACACAGGTCAGAATGGCCAATATCAAACAGTCTAACAAACAATACATGCTGGAGAAGGTGGAGAAGGAGGAATGCCTCTACCCTGTTGGTGGGAATGTAAATTTGTGCAAGACACTAAGGAGAATAGTATGGAGGTTCCTTAAAATAAAAATAGAACTACCATACGATGCCATATGAAGCAAATCAGATAGATATCGTATAACACTTACATGTGTAATCTAAAAAAAAAACGTATATACAGATGAACTTATCTACAAAACAGAAACAGAATCACACACCTAGAAAACTTATATTAACAGTTATCAAAAGGGAAATGTGGGAGGAAGGGATAAATTAGGAGTTTGGGAGTACTATATACAGTCTAATACATATAAAATAGATAATCACTAAGGATCTGCTACAGAGCACAGGGAACACTGCAGAACACTGTCATAACCTATATGGGAAAAGAATATGAGATGGAATAGATATATGTATATGAGTAACGGATTCACTTTGCTGTACACTTGAAACTAATACAATACTGTAAGTCAACTATCCTCCAGTGAAAATTAAACTAAAAAAATAAAATCAATCAGAAGCAAACACTCCTCCTTTACCTGCTGGACTGTGCATTTGGTGGTGACATAAATGACAGGACAGAGATTAAAAATGAAATGACATACATCACACGCCCCCGGCTGCCAAGTAACAATGAATGTGAAGTGCTCCCCCAGGGTCAACAAGATTCACCCGTACGTGCAAGTCTATGAAATTCAGAAATGGAGCATGTGCTTAACTCTTCTTACAAAGTGTCCTGCTCTCCTTTCTGTAAGGGGATCACTTGGCTTTCAGTTAATGTCAACAATTCTCAAAGGAAACAGAGGTCAGCTTCCCAAACTGCAGAGTTAGGATGGGCCGATCTTCTAATATATTCTAAGGGACAAGGCGCATTTGTCTTCCCAGTTCCAAGTGATTTGTAAACATCGTCAGCAAAAGAGAGAGAACATTTTTGTCAAAGGAGCAGCCCCTGTCCCCCCAGGGTCTGTCCTCTGGTCAGGAGGATGTGTAGCTAGTCCTGGCAGTGTTGGGGGAGGTTCACCTGAGATGCAGGTCGTCACGGAAAGGTGAGTGGACAGTCAGTGGTCTTTGTAAACTGGTGTGGATTTGGTCAGATGCTGAAAATACTGCAGCAGACCAGCCCATTCTATCGTCACACTTCCTTGTGGCTGATCAAACATCCTGCGGAAGAAACCTCAGCTTGACAGAAGAGGTGAAAACCCTCCACCCTGTCATCTGTGTTCCTGAGGGGGGCTGTTCATGCGTCTCCCCTCACCCTCAAATTATTTAACCTTGAGCTTGGAAATCATCCTTGTCATCTAAAGTTTGGGGGACAAAAACTAGGCAGACTATCATTATGTATGACTGTGCACCTCAGGCTACACGTTCCGTGTCAGATTATACTAACAATATAACTTACTTTAAATACCACTTCATTTCTAACTCTGAAGAGAGTCTAATGATTAATTCAAATTAAACTACTCCAAAGCCAAAGTGGTATGTGTTATAAAACACGAAAGTGAGCTGGCTGAAAATTTTAATTTTCCCTACTTATTAGCTTTCTGCTCTGGGAATAAATTGAAGGTGTTAATTTCCTGGGTTTCAGATCTATTTTAAAATGCACCAGGCTGAGAGAGAGGCAGGGGGTGGGGGTGGGGTGGATGGAATGTAGAATAATTTTCTCATCTTTGAGAGAGAATTAAGAAACTTGGTTATCTTTTCAAAATTGGCTTCTGAGAGACTATTTTAGACTTTAGATGATGCTCTCTGGTTACCTGGTTCATATGGTACTTAGCACAAGACAGATGCTTACAGCTCTATCAGTTTTCTTTGGACTGAAGTGGACACATACTCCCAAAATTCATAGGCTGATGATCTAACTGCCGCCCCCCCGTCCCCGCCCCCGCACTGTGACTGTATTTGGCGATAGAGCCTTTAAGGGGTAAAGATAAATGAAGTCATAAATGTGGGTCCTAATCAGATAGGGATGGTGCCCTTATAGAGAAAGGAGGAGAGGGCACACAACTCTCTCTTGATGAGCAGGCAGAGGAAAGACCACATGAAAACACAGCAAGAAAAGAGAACCCATTGGAAGTTATCCCTGCTGGAATCCTGAGTGCAGAGTCCTAGCTCCCAGAACTGTGAGAAAATACACGTCTGTTGTTTAAGCCAGTCTTCTGGTATTTTGTCCTGACAGCTTGAGCATATTATACACAACTCTACCAATTTCTCTTGTATTAAAAAGCAGAGACAGTACTGTGCCAACAAAGGTCTCTCTAGTCAAAGCCATGGTTTTTCCAATAGTCATGTATGAATGTGAGAGTTGGACCATACAGAAGGTAGAGTGCCAAAGAAGTGATGCTTTTGAACTGTGTGTGATATTGGAGAAGACTTGAGGAGACTCCTTTGGACTGCAAGGAGATCAAACCAGTCAATCCTACAGGAAATCAGTCCTGAATATTCATTGGAAGGACTGATCTGAAGCTGAAGCTGCAATAGTCTGGCTACCTGATGTGAACAGCCGACTCATTAGAAATGTGCTGGGAAAGACTGAGGGCAGGAGGAGAAGAGGACGACAGAGGACGAGATGGTTGGATGGCATCACCGACTCGATGGACATGAGTTTGAGCAAACTCCAGGAGATGGTGAAGGACAGGGAAGCCTGGTGTGCTGGAGCCAGTGGGGTCGCAAAGAGTCCAACGTGACTGAGCGGCTGAACAACAACCTACTCCTCTGATTTGATCATGTAAGTACTGTACCATATAGGGCAGTACAATCTCACTTACAAGAGTAAATAATGAAAACAGCTATCCCAAAATCCACATATTTTAAGCTGTTAGAGTCAAGTCTCTTTCCTCCATAAGAGTCTTCATAAATAACATTATCTATTAGCCTACTAGAATCACGCTGTCTTTTCTAGATTGTTGCTATTTCTAGGTATAGGGTTGCTGGAGATGCAGACTATAAATCCTCATGTCTACTTGAAACAAGACAGCAGTTGAGGGTAAACACACACACACGGAACAAACACTACGTAAAGGCCGGCAATCAAATGAATCAGGGGAGATGCACAAGCAAGGAGTTGGTGTGTAGCTGGAATGGCGCCTCTGCCTCTTTCTAGAGGTGAGCATTGTTCTTTAGTGGCTCAGTCGGGTCTTACTGTTAAGGACCCCCTGGACTGTAGCCCACCAGGCTCCTCTGTCCATGGGATTTCTCAGGCAAAAGTACTGAAGTGGGGTGCCATTTCCTTCTTCAGGGGATCTTCCCGACCCAGGGATCAAACCCCCATCTCTTGCACTGGCAGGTGGCTTCTTTACTGCTGAGCGACCAGGGAAGCCCCGTGTCGTACCCTCCCCTCCTCATGAGTTCTCACTTCACTGCGGTCAGTGTGGACGTTTGGCAGCATCCCCGGCTTCTGCTCTCTAGATGGGCAACCCTGCCCCGTGTGTGACAGCTAACAGTATCTCCTGTGCTCGTGCGCTCCGCTGTGTCCAACTCTGTGCGACCCCGTGGACTGTAGCCCGCCAGGCTCCTCCGTCCATGGGATTCCCCAGGAAAGAGTACTGGAGTGGCTTGCCATTTCCTCCTCTGGGGAATCTTCCTGCTGCTGCTGCTGCTGCTAAGTCACTTCAATCGTGTCCAACTCTGTGTGACCCCACAGACGGAAGCCCTCCAGGCTTCCCCGTCCCTGGGATTCCCCAGGCAAGAACACTGGGTTGGGTTGCCATGTCCTCCTCTGGGGGCTCTTCCTGACTTGGGCTCAAATACCAGGAAGGTGGGGTGGTGGGTCAAGTTCTAGGAGCTCACTGGGACTACTGTCACTCCTGATCCTGCTACTGCACAAAGTGCCCTGCAACCAACTCGCGCTAGCATGTGGGGGTGGATCACAAGCGCCTCCTCCTCCGAGACTCAATTCCACACACTTGAGATAAACATAGGATTATGGAGTTGCAAGTGTGCTTAGAGAGTTCTGATCCAAATTACATTATTGCAGAGTTGAAAAATGTAAGGTGAATGAGCTCACAGGACCAGGACTCCCAGTCTACACGTCTCCTCTGCACATTAAAATATTTACACCCAGAATAATTTTAATATGTACCTGAAAGGAGAAGAGCCAGTTGGTAATAAGTACTGAGTGCCAAGCACTGAGGATAGAGAGGGAGAAGAAATAGGTCCAGTTCTTTGTAAAATCATGGCCTCAGCAAGTTGTGAAATACACTGGAGCCTACTGGAGTAAGAACTAGATCTGAAGTTGCTGGTACACAGTAGGCCTTCAGGAAAAGTGTGTTGGATATATCAGCTCATACCTATACTATAATGGAGGTATGTGCTAAGTCGCTTCATTCTGTCTGACTCTTTGTGACCCCATGGACTGTAGCCCACCAGGCTCCTCTGTCTATAGGATTCTCCAGGCAAAAATACTGGAGTGGGTTGCCATCTCCTTCTCCAATAATGGATGTATACCCCACCTATTTTTAAGAGGAAGGAACAATGACCCTTGATGTTTCGAGGAGGAAAAGTTGCCTCTATTCATAAAAAAAAAAAAAAGAAAGAAAGAAAGAAAAAATCTTGGGAGCTGTGTTCTGGGGTTCTAAAGTAAAATGGCAGATATATTCTGCCTGTGAGGAGGACATGAATTTGGAGGGGTCAGAGGGCTGAGTGTTACTGCCTGAATTGTACTCTCCCAGATTTATATGCTGAAATCCCAACCCACAATAGATCCAAAAAGTGACTGTATTTGGAGAAAAGGTTATTAGAGAACTAATTAAGTTACAATGAGGTCAGTAGAGTGGCCCTCATCTGATATGATGGGTCTCCTTAAGAGGAGGAAATCCAGGGACAGACGTACACTTGAGGAGAGAGAAGGCCGTATGGGTAAAGGGGGGAGACGGCCTTCTGCCAGCCAAGGAGGGAGGCCTCAGGAGGAACCAGCCCCATACCTCCCTTTCCGACCTGCAGCATCCAGGCCTGTGAGACGATGCATTTCTGATGATGAAGCCCCACCCCACCCATAACTTGAGACACAAGTGTTTCCAGCAAGTTACCGCAACCAGCTTCTGCCTGACTAGTTGACGTCTTGTGGGTTTAACAGTGTGTAGATCTGTCGTGCTGACCTTTCTCACCTTTCTCATTGTCTTGATGACTATGAGATGCTACTCTTCCAATAGAGAACAATTATCTCCTAAGGTATCTAACTTTAAGGAGCTAATGCCATTTGAAACAGAGGACATGATCCCTGATCCACATCCTCTGAAAGCCAGAGCATCCATTTGTATTCCAGGTAACGTTTTTGAGATGAACTTGCCACCTTAGGTGTATGCTTGACTTCCAACATCCTTTGATCAATGTGAGAAAAAGTAAAAAAAGACCAGATTTCATCTTGGTTTTGTATGCATTAACTGTAAGTGCCAAAAATAACATGGAGTATGCTTTATCGCTTTTCCAATCTGTGCACTTGATTTGATCTGAACCACAACACTCAGACGTGGAAGGATGAATTTCCAATTTATAGACAAGAAAGCTGAGGCTCAAAAGGTTACTCAAAACTGAAGAGCCTGGTAACAGCTGAGATAGAAGATTGGTCCAATGATGCTTCTCTCCCACTCAACCACTGACCCTTTCAAACCAGCCAGGGGCAGGCAACAGAGTTATTACTTCAGAGTGTCTAGAAAAGGCAAACTAAAAGGAACTTCTCGCTTAGCCTCTGTAAGACAATAGTAAGGTTAGAGCCTGATATGCCCAACTATTTGATTCTTTTTATGGGCTGAACTGCACTCCAATTCACACACTGAAGTCTGAACCCTCTGATGCCTCAGAATGTGATCTTATTTAGAAAGAGGACCACTGTGGATGTAATTAGCTATGATGAAGTCATCCTGGAGTGGGTGGGCCTGTAATTCAGTAGGATTACTGAATGGGGACACCCCATTCCAGTGTTCTTGCCTGGAAAATCCCATGGATGGAGGAGCCTGGTAGGCTGCAGTCCATGGGGTTGCTGAGAGTCGGGCACGACTGAGCGACTTCACTTTCACTTTTCACTTTCATGCGCTGGAGAAGGAAATGGCAACCCACTCCAGTGTTCTTGCCTGGAGAATCCCAGGGACGGGGGAGCCTGGTGGGCTGCCGTCTGTGGGGTCGCACAATCCCTGGGTCGGGAAGGTCCCCTGGAGAAGGAAATGGCAACCCACTCCTGTATTCTTGCCTGGAGAATTCCATGGACTGAGGAGCCTGGTGGGATACAGTCCATGGGTCTCAAAGAGTCAGACAAGACTTACCCATGCACACAAGTTCCCTCATGCCAAGGGGGCATCTGGACACAGTCACACATACAGACAGGATGCCAGGTGAAGAGGAGGCAGAGGGTGGAGTGTTGGTTCTACAAAGAACACCAAAGACTGTTAGCAAAATCCCAGAAGCTGGGGGAGGAGCAGCAGTGAGCAGTGCCTGCCTCCGCCCTCAGAGGACCCAGCTCTGCCCACACTGTGGACCCCCGCCTCTAGGCTGTGACGCAGCACATTTCCGTGGTTTAAGCTGCCTAGTCTGTGCTCCTTTGATTCACTGTCCTTGCAAATGATACAGTCCTCATAACCAAGGATCCTCAGATAATGGTGTTAGAACTGGTAGGGGAGTCTGCCTTCTGGACATTTCATCCTGGAGGATCCAGTCTGTCCACTTACCTCTACCTTACCTTAGAACTACTCTTTGCTACCAAACAGAATGGCTTGCTTCCACCCATTACAATTAGGGAGCCACATGATCAGGTAAGGCCTGGAAGGGGGGGGCCCAGGTGACACTGGAGGAGTCCCAGAAGAGAGAGCTGCCAGAGAAACTGGCCTCTGAAATGGGCCTCCTTCCCCTCCTGTGATAAGATCTCTGGATCTCCTGCTATCCTAAAATAGCTCTCCTTCTCCCCAGAGAACAGCTCTACGATGACCAACAACATGCCCCCCTTGAAATGACCCTTCTTTGGGCTCTAACGACAATATATAACCTGCACACCCTCTGCCTTCTTGTTCTCTTTTAACTCTGTCTTTGCTCGCCTTTTCTCTCCTCTCCCCTTTGCTAATATCGTTAGTGAAGTGCCTTGATGCCGACAGATATAAAATATCTATATCTATCTAATTGCTGTACTTGTTGCCCTGTTTTATGCTAGAATTTCATCATTTTCTCTGGCCCTCCAGATGTGGAATTTGGGAGTCTTCTCATTCCTATTTGCTCCAACAGATCTTGTTCTTTCTTTGAAAGGTCCCTTGCATGGACGTGACTCAGCATTCCCAAGGTGCTACCTCAGAGCCCGCCCTGAACACAATGGGTGGGTACTAGAGGATGTAAAAGAGTCCTCCTGTCCTGGAAGTGTTCCCACTGCCCACTGTCAGCACTGATGTGTCTAAACAGGCCTTCCTAAAGCCTGACTTTCCCTTCCTTCTCCAATCTTCCCAGGGTTGTTAGCCAGGGCAAATACAGACTTTGAAAAGGCAAAGAAGAACAGTCAGAAGGTTATAACTCAACCTATCTGCAGTAAGAAAAAAAAAAAAAAAAACCTTTAAGATACACTCATGTTCACTGAGGCCCCCAAACTTTTCAGACCCTGAGTTAGGTACTCTCCATACATGATTTCATTAAAACTTCATGACAGTTTGAAAATAGTAGGTTACATCACTGTTGAAGTGAAGTGAAGCAAAGTGAAGTAAAAGTCGCTCAGCTGTGTTCAACTCTTTGCGACCCCATGGGCTAAATAGTTCACAGAATTCTCCAGGCCAGAATACTGGAGTGGGTAGCCTTTCCCTTCTCCAGGGGATCTTGTCAACTCAGGGGTTGAACCCAGGTCTCTACAGATAATTTGCTAATAGCTTAAGTGGAAAACCTGCAAGCTACTATATAGCACTTTCTAGAAATTAAATTTTTTAATAACTTATTTTTAATTGAAGGATAATTGCTCTACAATATTGTGCTGCTTTCTAACATCAACATGAGTCAGCCATAGTTGTCCATTAAAATTTTATAACGTGCGAAAAAGCCTTCTGTAAACTGAACTCCATGTGTAGGTTTTCCCGAGTTCCTAGCAGTTCTTACAGGATACTAGGGTTATCACAACCAAGTGTGACGGCATTGTTATTCCAAAGCCAGACGTGAGTGATCTGTAGTTTTGCAGTTGCTAAGTGTGTAGGCACGACTACGATTTTCTGTGCAGGTCCTCCTTCACATCCCGAGTCGCCGACGCTCACACGGCATGACTCAGAGAGGCCATCCTCAGCCCGCATGTGAAACAGCAGCCCTCCGCTCCGATCTCTCATCTGCTTTACTGCTCTTCACAGCAATCACCGTCAGCTCACTTTTGGCATTTCTGTCGAAAGTGAACTCTGAGGCTGTTGAGTTTGGTGTGTTGCTATATCTAATTCTCAAAGAGTCCTGTTTATTGGACTTGATTACCTCTCCTTATAAAGGGCTGCAACTCAGAGGGGTTTGTGCCTGTCCTGGGGGCTTTGGGTTTTCAGCATCAAGTTCATGTCTTACTGACACGGCTTTGCCAGCTCCCGCAGCCCCCTCGTGGTTCTGCCCCTCTTACTGAGCCTGTACTAGTTTGCTTTCAGATTTCACCTCCGTCCTTACTCAAATTGGGTCAGTTCCACCCTGCTTTGTGCCCCAGAACATCACATCTGTCGCCATAGCATTTACCATCACTGTTAATTTTCCACTTATTTGTGGGATGACAAAAGAACCACCGCGTCCCCTACCTGCCCAGTTCCTGACAACAAAGGCCATGTCCATTTTGCTCACAGCTGGACCCTTCCTCAGGGTGTGCATTCAATGGATATTTGTGGAAAGTACGAGTGAGAGAGCACGTGTTCAAAGCCAAGGTGCCCTCCTGCACTTTAAAAGAAAGGGCGGCATGGCAGGATGATGTGGGTGGGGACGATTCATGCCTAGATTTTGCTCAGCTTTCTACCCCGTGTGCCTACCACAGAGCAGGTGCTTAATGAATGTGATCGCTGAATGACTGAACAAGCTGACGTCCTAAAATCCATCCCTGAGCTACTTATGATTCTCTGCTCTGCAGTTTTCGGGACAGGAATGACTCTGGTGTTTGATATGGGGTTACTCCTTTCCAGGCTTCAGTTCTTTTGTCTGAAAAATGGAGATTATCTGAATGGATAAAGGAGATGTGGTACTTTTTTACAATGGAATGCTACTCAGCAATAAAAAGGAGCAAAACGGGGCTATTTGTAGTGATGTGGATGGACCTAGATTCTGTCATACAGAGAGGAGTCAGAAAAACAAATGTTGTATACTATCACATATACACAGAATAGAGAAAAATGGTACAGATGAACCTATTTGCAGGGTAGGAATAGAAAGACACGTAGAGAACAGATGTGAGCACAGGGAGGAGAGGAGGGTGGGACAAATCGGGCGATTAGGACTGACGTATGTACACTTCCGTGTGTGAAACGGATAGCCAGTGGGAACCGCCTATATAGCACAGGCTGCTCAGCTCGGGGCTCTGGGATGACCTAGAGGGGTGGAATAGTGGGGTGAAGGGAGGCTCCAGAGGGAGGGGATATATGTACATATAGCTGATTCATCCGCGGTAGAGCAGAAACTGTACACACCATTGTAAAGCAATCATACGCCAATGAAACAAATAACGGAGGTTATCACACCGTTTTACTAGAACTGCACATATTAAGTGACATAATGGATCCAGACATAAACTTACAAAGTCTGATGAGGAGAGAGGGCTGCCATTCTAGGCTCTCCCCCAGATTCATCAGCAGAATTTAACCACCCCCCCCACACCCCCCTTTATCTTGAACTCGACTATCATGTCCCGGCTTCTCTTGGTAAAAAGTCCACCGGGCTTCCCATGACGTCAGCACATAGCCAGGCTGCCACCGTTACGCCTCCGTCGGCTTTTTCCATTATAAACTCCTATTTTCAGGAGCTCAGTGTGCTAGTGGAGACTCTCTGGTTTCACCATTTTCTGTAATTGCTGTGAGCTGTCACCTTCCAACACGTGAATGAAATCTCACATATTTCCTTGGTCTGAGCAGCCACAACAAAGAAACCGCGTTTCATTGATGGGAGCTATTGTCTTTCATTTGAGAAGGCATTATAAAACTAACTGATGAAGAGAGTCCTGTGACGGCATATGGGTAAGAGAGACATGTTTTGAATATCCAAGCACTTCCCCTCCCTCTCGCCCTCAGCTGCCAGGACTAATGTGATACACATTTTACAGGTACATGCCGGTGGCTGTTAATTTCATCCATAATTCTGGCAGAGTCCATGTCCTGTGTTTAATTAATGAAATGAGTTGAGCCATCCAATCCTTGTTTCTACTCATGTATCACAATTAGAGCAAACGGTAGCCATGGAAACCACTGGTTCCATCATAATTCTTAAAATGAGGATGGCTTTATTTTGGAGCCCATCAAGCACACAACTCTGCACAGTATGTGTTTGTGGTTATTGCTAAATGGGGATTTGGCCATTTTCGAATGAAACGGGAAGCTCATTTCTGACACATGTCATTACAAGGAGTCTTTCATTTCACTCAGGTTTGCCAAGTCCTGATCATTTCCAGGCCCTTCCTATTTATGTTCAATTAGAGAGATATTGAAGTTCATAAAAATAGATCTGAATTCACCATGGGGGTGGGGAAACGAATCCCTATTCAATGGTCTAACAAGGAGAAGATAAAAACGTGTTAGGCTAGTGCTGTGACAACCAGGGAATTAGTTATTCACCCGCCTCTTTGAGATGGGTTTTTCTCCTTATTCCCGTCAGGCAAGAATGTTCATTTTGGTCATTTTACCGCCAGAGTCTGCTCCACTGCTGGCAAGGAGACACAGGCACACTATTGGAATCCTGGACAAGGCTGCTGTAATGTAACTGGCAAGAAGATGGAATCTGTTGCTCCCGAACAGGAATTGCTAAATGGGAGTTTTTACCTTTTGGATCATTTTAAAGCAATTTCTGTACTCAATAACTGGATATCAGAATGAAGAGAAAAGTAACAGGCCACATGCCTCCACCAGCATATAAAAGTCATTTCAGGAACAAAGTCACATACATACAGGGATGGGGATCATTTATAATACTGGTGCTGGGCCCACGTGACAGTATGCTGCCTGCTCTGATACAAACATCAATCGTGAGGAAGCCCTCCACACACTCAATGCTGCCTACGTAGGCACATCATCTATAGCTAGAACGGCGTCTTAATCATCAGTCCCTGGATAACACCCATGTTCGGTGCTTTGGCTCAGAAGACATGGCCAGCACAGCAGCTGACAATGAGCCGTTGCTGGATGGGTCCCCCTGGAGTGGCTTCTGGAGTCACACCTCACACTCTCGCTTTGTTCTAAAACCAAGCTCCTTTACTCCACTAAGTCACACTGGGTAGCACGTAGACCCTTGATATCTTGCTTTTTGTCTTCATCCGACCTCCTGAAACCAGGAGGCTCTCTCCATGCGAAGGCCAATGTTTTCTGAAATCCACCCCTTCCTCCCTTCCGTGTAAGTGCCCACAGGCAGACTCTGCCGTTGTGTTGCACAGTCTAATGCAGACATTTGCTGACACCTGGCATTTGGCGACTGAGAGTGCCAGGCTGCGACGGTGCAGGCACGGCGGAGGGGAGTGATCCCACGTCCGACGTCAGGGGTATTGGCCGAGACAAGCTACCGCACGCCCGAGGTCAGAGGTGGCAGCTGAGAGGAGCTACCCCACATATCCAAGGAGCGGCGGCCGCGCTGGCAAAGGAGGGACGAGAGGAGCTACTCCATGTTCAAGGTCGGGAGGGGGGAGGGCGCGGCTGTGAGGAGATACCCCTCATCCAAAGTAAGGAGCAGCGGCTGCGCTTTGCTGGAGCAGCCGTGAAGAGATACCCCATGTCCACGGTAAGAGAAACCCAAGTAAGACAGTAGGTGTTGTGAGAGGGCATCAGAGGGCAGACACACTGAAACCATAACCACAGGAAACTAGTCAGTCTAATCACATGGACCACAGCCTTGTCTAACTCAATGAAACTAAGCCATGCCGTGTGGGGCCACCCAGGACAGGCAGGTCATGGTGGAGAGGTCTGACAGAGCATGGTCCACTGGAGACGGGAATGGCAAGCCACTTCAGTATTCTTGCCTTGAGAACCCCATGAACAGTCTGAAAAGGCGAAATGATACAATACTGAAAGAGGAACTCCCTGGGTCGGTAGGTGCTCAATATGCTGCTGGGGATAGTGGAGAAATAACTGCAGAAAGAATGAAGGCATGGAGCCAAAGCAAAAACAATACCCAGCTGTGGATGTGACTGGTGATAGAAGCAAGGTCTGATGCTGTAAAGAGCAATATTGCACAGGAACCTGGAATGTCAGGTCCATGAATCAAGGCAAATTGGTAGTGGTCACACAGGAGATGGCAAGAGTGAATGTCGACATTCTAGGAATCAGTGAACTAAGATGGACTGGAATGGGTGAATTTAGCTCAGATAACCGTTATATCTACTACTGTGGGCAGGAATCCCTTAGAAGAAATGGAGTAGCCATTATAGCAAAAAAAGAGTCTGAAATGCAGTACTTGGATGCAATCACAAAGACGACAGAATGATCTCTATTCATTTCCAAGGCAAACATTCATTATCACGGTAATCCAAGCCTATGTCCCAACCAGTAACGTTGAAGAAGCTGAAGTTGAACAGTTCTATGAAAACCTACGAGACCTTTTAGAACTATACCCAAAAAGGTATAGTTTTTTTTCTTTATAGGGTACTGGAATGCAAAAGTAGGAAGTCAAGAGCTACCTGGAGTAACAGGCAAATTTGGCCTTGGAGTACAGAATGAAGCAGGGCAAAGGCTAATAGAGTTTTGCCAAGAGAACGCACTGGTCATAGCAAACACCCTCTTCCAAGAACACAAGAGAAGACTCTACACATGGACATCACCAGATGCTCAACAATGAAATCAGATTGATTATATTCTTTGCAGCCAAAGATGAAGAAGCTCTATACAGTCAGCAAAAACAAGACTGGGCGCTGACTATAGCTCAGATCATGAACTCCTTATTGCCAAATTCAGACTTAAATTGAAGAAAGTGGGGAAAACCCCTAGACCATTCAGGTATGACTTAAATCAAATCCCTTATGATTATACAGTGGAAGTGAGAAATAGATTTAAGTGACTAATCTGATAGAGTGCCTGATGAACTATGGACGGAGGTTTGTGACATTATACAGGAGACAGGGATCAAGGATATCCCCATGGAAAAGAAATGCAAAAAAGCAAAATAGCTGTCTGAGAAGGCCTTACAAATAACTGTGAAAAGAAGAGAAGTGAAAAACAAAGGAGAAAAAAAAAGATGTAAGCATCTGAATGCAGAGTTCCAGAGAATAGCAAGGAGAGATAAGAAAGCCTTCCTCAGTGATCAGTGCAAAGAAATAGACCAAAAGAACAGAATGGGAAAGACTAGAGATGTCTTCAAGAAAATTAGAGATACCAAGGGAATATTTCATGCAAAGATGGGCTTGATAAAGGACAGAAATGGTATGGACCTAACAGAAGCAGAAGATATTAAGAAGAGGTGGCAAAAATACACAGAAGAACTGTACAAAAAAGATCTTCATGACCAAAATAATCACGATAGTGTGATCACTCACCTAGAACCAGACATCCTGGAATGTGAAGTCAAGTGGGCCTTAGAAAGCATCACTACAAACAAAGCTAGTGGAGGTAACGGAATTCCAGTTAGCTATTTCAGATTCTGAAAGATGATGCTATGAAAGTGCTGCACTCAATATGCCAGCAAATTTGGAAAACTCAGCAGGAGCCACAGGATTAGAAAAGGTCAGTTTTCATTCCAATCCCAAAGAAAGGCAACACCAAGAAATGCTCAAACTACCGCACAATTGTACTCATCTCACACACTTGTAAAGTAATGCTTAAAATTCTGCAAGCCAGGCTTTAGCAGTACATGAACTGTGAACTTCCAGATGCTCAAGCTGGTTTTAGAAAAGGCAGAGGAACCAGAGATCAAATTGCCAACATCTGCTGGATCCGCAAGAGAGTTCCAGAAAAACATCTTTTTCTGCTTTATTGACCATGCCAAAGCCTTTGACTGTGTGGATCACAATAAACTGTGGAAAATTCTGAAAGAGATGGGAATACCAGACCACCTGACCTGCCTCTTGAGAAACCTATATGCAGGTCAGGAAGCAACAGTTAGAACTGAACATGGAACAACAGACTGGTTCCAAATAGGAAAAGGAGTACATCAAGGCTGTATATTGTCACCCTGCTTATTTAACGTATATGCAGAGTATATCATGAGAAACACTGGACTGGAAGAAACACAAGCTGGAATCAAGATTGCTGGGAGAAATATCAATAACCTCAGATATGCAGATGACACCACCCTTATGGCAGAAGGTGAAGAGGAATTAAAAAGCCTCTTGATGAAAGTGAAAGAGGAGAGTGAAAAAGGTGGCTTAAAGCTCAACATTCAGAAAAGTAAGATCACGGCATCTGGTCCCATCACTTCATGGCAATAGATGGGGAAACAGTGGAAACAGTGTCAGACTTTATTTTTTTGAACTCCAAAATAACTGCAGATGGTGATTGCAGCCATGAAATTAAAAGACGCTTACTCCTTGGAAGGAAGTTATGACCAACCTAGATAGCATATGCAAAAGCAGAGACATTACTTTGCCAACGAAGGTCCATCTAGTTAAGGCTATGGTTTTTCCAGTGGTCATGTATGGATGTGACAATTGGACTGTGAAGAAAGCTGAGTGCCGAAGAACTGATGCTTTTGAACAGTGGTGTTGGAGAAGACTCTTGAGAGTCCCTTGGACTGCCAGGAGATCAAACCAGTCCAGTCTAAACCAGACTGCAAGGAGATAAGTCCTGGGTATTCACTGGAAGGACTAATGCTAAAGCTGAAACTCCAGTACTTTGGTCACCTCATGCGAAGAGTTGGGCCTGGCGTGCTATGATTCATGGGGTTACAAAGAGTCAGACAGGAGTGAGTGACTGAAGTGAACTTAACTGACATTTGAGTGACATTCTGACTCCTCAATTTTATCCGTTAGGGCCAATTTAGCCTTCACTTAGGTAAAAAACCTAAAGTGTTAGCAGGAGCTGCATCACACCACTCAAGAGGAAAAATATGTGCCTTCAAATTATGTTTAATTACCTTCATTAAGGGTAACAGCATTGCATGGCACGTGTTCCCAAAGTAGGCAGACTAAGCCTAGTGCATCTTATTTCCTGAACATCCTGGGCTTTCTTGTGCCTCTGCCCTGTCACCTTGTCCTCACTAGCATTAGGGTCCAAGGAAGAATCACCCACATACTCTCCAGTCTGATACATGACCAATTTCTGAAAATACGGTCTCTGGACTGCCAGAGATGAACATTTTACCAAGCAACATTCACTATAGGTTTGCATTCTCCAGCTGAACACGGGCAATTTTTTTTTGTAGATTGGTACCCATGGTCAAGAGGACTGAACCTTCCAAAGGCTTTTCTATGTTAATATCATGAAGGAGCTGTGGACATGCCTGTCCCACTGTAACTGACACCTGTCAAAGTCTGTTGGTCTACAAAAGTGAGTGGATGGAGCAGTCGCTGACAGCTCCCTTGAAAGGTGAGAGGATCTGTCTTGGTGAGTTATGCAAGGGATTCTAGGTTACAGTCAAAATAGACTCTGGAAAATAATGTTCTTCCTGATTCAATTCAACAGTCTACTCTTACTCTATATGCAATATTTAACTGGGTTCATGACAGTCACTTTGGAAACAGAAGAGCTTAGAGATTATCATACTCAGTGAGCTTGTCAGAAAAAGACAAATATCATATGATATTACATGTGGAATATAAAAAATGATACAAATGAACTTGTTTATAAAGCAGAAATAGATGTAGAAAACAAACTTATGGTTACTAAAGGGGAAAACAGGTGAGGGATAAATTAGGAGTTTGGTGTTAATATATATACTCTACTATATACAAAATAGATCATCAAGAAGGACCTACTGTACAGCATAGGGAATTCTACTCAACATTCTGTAATAAACTATATGGGAAAATAATCTGAAAAAGAATGGATATTATGATATATAGCTGAACCACTTTGTTGTACACCTGAAGCTAATACAATATTTTATTTTTTCCCCAACTTTAAACTTTTTATTTTGTATTGGGGGTATAACTGATTAACAATGTTGTGATAGTTTGAGGTGAACAGCGAAGGGACTCAGCCATATATATGCATGTATTCATTCTCCCCCCAAACTGCTTCCCATCCAGGCTGCCACATAACATTGAAGAGCTCCATGTGCTATTCAGTAGGTCCTTGTTGGTTATCCATTTTAAATATAGCATTGTGTACATGACTATCCCAAAGTCTCTAACTATCACCTCCCCTTCAACAGCCATAAGTTTGTTTTCTAAGCCTGCTAACACAACATTTCAAATCAACTATATTCTGATATAAAAATTAAAAAGAAAAGAACCTACTTGGACCTAAGAACAATAAAATCAAACAAAAAAGCCTTGCTCCTCTGTCCCTGCTACTTTGAAAATGGTAAAGTGAAGTTGCTCAGTCGTGTCCGACTCTTTGCGACCCCATGGACGGTAGCCTACCAGGCTCCTCTGTCCATTGGATTTTCCAGGCAATAGTACTGGAGTGGATTGCCATTTCCTTCTCCAGGGTATCTTCCCAACCCAGGGATTGAATCCCGGTCTCCTGCATTGTAGACAGACACTTTACCGTCTGGGCCACCAGGGAAGTGAAAATGGTAACTAACTGTTAAATTTCCTAACTGTTCCCTTTGACATTTAAGCACACAGCCTTTGCTACAGTTAGTTTTGGCTAGCTAGACCCAGCATTTTTCCTTGAGCAAAATGCAGATACACAAAACAGATACATGGGCACAGAGTGGGAAGGGAAGGGTAGGATGAACTGGGAGAATAGCACTCACATATGTACATGACCGTGCATAAAGCAGCTAGTGGGAAGCTGCTGTATAACACGGGGAGCTCAGCTCAGTGCTCTGTGATGTCCTACAGGCATGAGGTGGGTGGAAGGGAGGTCAAAGAGGGAGGGGCTATATGTATACTTACAGCTGATTCACTTCCTTGTACAACAGAAACTAATGCAGCATTGTAAAGCAATTATACTCTAATAAAACAAATAAACAACAACAAAAAACTTAAATAGGATCTAATGAATGCTACGGCAGTTCCAAAACAAAAGTGCTTTCTCAGTTCAGTTCCGTTGCTCAGTCATGTCTGACTCTTTGAGACCCCATGAATCGCAGCATGCCAAGCCTCCCTGTCAATCACGAAGTTGTGGAGTTCACTCAAACGCACGTCCATCGAGTCAGTGATGCCATCCAGCCATCTCATCCTCTGTCGTCCCCTTCTCCTCCTGCCTCCAATCCCTCCCAGCATCAGGGTCTTTTCCAATCAGTCATCTCTTCCATGAGGTGGCCAAAGTACTGGAGTTTCAGCTTTAGCATTAGTCCTTCCAGTGAACACCCAGGATTCTAAGTATTATTTAATGAGCATGCAACCCTACTGGAGAAGGCAACGGCACCCCACTCGAGTACTCTTGCCTGGAAAATCCCAAGGACAGAGGAGCCTGGTAGGCTGCAGTCCATGGGGTTTGGAAGTGTCGGACACCACTGAGCAACTTCACTTTCACTTTCATGCATTGGAGAAGGAAATGGAAACCTACTCCAGTGTTTTTGCCTGGAGAATCCCAGGGATGGCAGAGCCTGGTAGGCTGCCATCTATGGGGTCGCACAGAGTCGGACATGACTGAAGCAACTTTACAGATGAAGGACTGAGGACAGAAAGGTAAACAATTCACTCTAAATTATTTCTACTTCTTTCAGGCAGAGATGGGGCTTGATTTTTGGCTGTATATAAAATTTAAAAAAAGGAAAAGTAATAACCATATCAGCCAACAATTACAATGCACGCACTGTGTGCCTGTCATGGAGATAAACATCCTGTGCTCCCAGTGTTCCCCCCGCCCCCTCCACTGAGCATCCACTGGGGCCCAGTGGGGGTTCAGGGATTGCCCAGGGTCTAATTCTGCATCCAGCACAGCAGGGTAGGACCAGCACTCTTAACACCAACACTGGGACCCCCTCCCCTGTCCTGCCACCACTGTGCCCTAGTGTACTGGGGTTTAGTTACTGAATTGAAATGGTTTTGATTTACTTTTAAAAATCCATATCCTTTAATAAAGGGTGAATATCTGAAATTGTTTGTCCAGAAGATTTCACCTCAAATCCTCCAAGATCTCAATTTCCAGTAAGTTAGTATCTTAGGAATCTTCCTGCTTTCACTCCGTCATTTTGTTCTTCTGACTTTACTGAGCCTGTCTGCTCTGTCTCAGAGTTGTTTTATGTTTCATTTTTCCCCCTCTCCTTGATTTAATTTTTTCCTTACTTCCAAGAAAATGCACTGGTCATAGCAAATACCCTCTTCCAACAACACAAGAGAAGACTCTACACATGGACATCACCAGATGGTCAACACTGAAATCAGACTGATTATATTCTTTGCAGCCAAAGATGGAGAAGCTCTATACAGTCAACAAAAACAAGACCAGGAGCTGACTGTGGCTCAGATCATGAACTCCTTCTTACCAAATTCGGACTCAAATTGAAGAAAGTAGGGAAAACCGCTAGACCATTCAGGTATGACCTAAATCAAATCCCTTATGATTATAGTGTGGAAGTGAGAAATAGATTTGAGGGCCTAGATCTGATAGATAGAGTGCCTGATGAACTATGGAATGAAGTTTGTGACATCGTGCAGGAGACAGGGATCAAGACCATCCCCATGGAAAAGAAATGCAAAAAAAGCAAAATGGCTGTCTGGCGAGGCCTTACAAATAGCTGTGAAAAGAAGAGAGGTGAAAAGCAAAGGAGAAAAGGAAAGATATAAGCATCTGAATGCAGAGTTCCAAAGAATAGCAAGAAGAGATAAGAAAGCCTTCTTCAGCAATCAATGCAAAATAGAGGAAAACAACAGAATGGGAAAGACTAGAGATCTCTTCAAGAAAATTAGAGATACCAAGGGAACATTTCATGCAAAGATGGGCTCGATAAAGGACAGAAATGGTATGGACCTAACAGAAGCAGAAGATATTTAGAAGAGGTGGCAAGAATATATGGAAGAACTGTACAAAAAAGATCTTCACGACCCAGATAATCATGATGATGTGATCACTCATCTAGAGCCAGACATCTTGGAATGTGAAGTCAAGTGGGCCTTAGAAAGCACCACTACGAACAGAGCTAGTAGAGGTGATGGAATTCCAGTTGAGCTATTTGAAATCCTGAAAGATGATGCTGTGAAGTGCTGCACTCAATATGCCAGCAAATTTGGAAAACCCAGCAGTGGCCACAGGACTGGAAAAGGTCAGTTTTCATTCCAATCCCAAAGAAAGGCAATGCGAAATAATGCTCAAACTACCACACAATTGTACTCATCTCACATGCTAGTAAAGTAATGCTCAAAATTCTCCAAGCCAGGCTTCAGCAATATGTGAACCGTGAACTCCCTGATGTTCAAGCTGGTTTTAGAAAAGGCAGAGGAACCAGAGATCAAACTGCCAACATCCGCTGGATCATGGAAAAAGCAAGAGAGTTCCAGAAAAACATCTATTTCTGCTTTATTGACTATGCCAAAGCCTTTGACTGTGTGGATCACAATAAACTGTGGAAAATTCTGAAAGAGATGGGAATACCAGACCACCTAACCTGCCTCTTGAGAAATCTGTATGCAGGTCAGGAAGCAACAGTTAGAACTGGACATGGACCAAGAGACTGGTTCCAAATAGGAAAAGGAGTAAGTCAAGGCTGTATATTGTCACCCTGCTTATTTAACTTCTATGCAGAGTACATCATGAGAAATGCTGGGCTGGAAGAAACACAAACTGGAATCAAAATTGCTGGGAGAAATATCAATAACCTCAGATATGCAGATGACACCATCCTTATGGCAGAAAGTGAAGAGGAACTAAAAAGCCTCTTGATGAAAGTGAAAGAGGAGAGTGAAAAAGTTGACTTAAAGTTCAACGAAGACGAAGATCATGGCATCCGGTCCCATCACTTCATGGGAAATAGATGGGGAAACAGTGGAAACAGTGTCAGACTTTACTTTTTGGGCTCCAAAATCACTGCAGATGGTGATTGTAGCCATGAAATTAAAAGACACTTGCTCCTTGGAAGAAAAGTTATGACCAACCTAGATAGTATATTCAAAAGCAGAGACATTACTTTGCCGACTAAGGTCTGTCTAGTCAGGGCTATGGTTTTTCCTGTGGTCATGTATGGATGTGAGAGTTGGACTGTGAAGAAGGCTGAGCATCAAAGAATTGATGCTTTTGAACTGTGGTGTTGGAGAAGACTCTTGAGAGTCCCTTGGACTGCAAGGAGATCCAACCAGTCCATTCTGAAGGAGATCAGCCCTGGGATTTCTTTGGAAGGAATGATGCTAAAGCTGAAACTCCAGTACTTTGGCCACCTCATGGGAAGAGTTGACTCATTGGAAAAGACTCTGATGCTGGGAGGGATTGGGGGCAGGAGGAGAAGGGGACGACCAAGGATGAGATGGCTGGATGGCATCACGGACTCGATGGACGTGAGTCTGAGTGAACTCTGGCAGTTGGTGATGGACAGGGAGGCCTGGCGTGCTGCAATTCATGGGGTCACAACAAGAGTCGGACATGACTGAGCAACTGAACTGAACTGAACTGAACTGCAAGAATTACATATATATGGTTTATGTAGATGTATGTATGTGTGTGTATATCTATATACAGTTTCTTGATTATTGCCTTTCTGATAAAGTTACTGCCTTCAAATATTTCTCAAATTGATTATATTTATAGATTTTTCTTTTTAATTTTAGCTGCTTTATTTATCTAGAGTTTCTATTTTGTATAAGACATGAAATATGGGTTGAAATATATTTCCTTCCATAATGGATTCCCAGCTCACTTCACAGTTTGTACTGAGCAGAATATCTTAACTTCATGATATGCCATGACACTTTTATCATAAAACAAATTTTCCCATAAACAAGAGTCTCTTTCTGGGCTCTCTGTTATGTTCACATGAACTATTTATCACTCTTAAACAATAATACCACAACAGTTTAATTACATGTGCTTGGATGTATATCCTGACATGTGATATGTAAGTCACTAACACTCTTTTTTTCCAAAATTGTCTGTCTTATTTTTTTCCAGATTGCCTTTAAATCAGTTTACCTAATTCCATTACAATTATCATCAGAATTACATTGAATCCATAGGTGAATTTGGAACTGAATAATCAGTTCTGCTTTCCCTCCAAAAGCTTCTCTCTCAGTTCATAAGGCATCTTTTTAAGTTTCCACTCCTGAAGCCATTCATTATAGCAATAAAACCGAACATAAATATTGTCTAAGGCACGGTTTCTGAGCCAATCAGTGCCTTTATTAGTAATTTTAAGCTTCGCATTGTGATGGTCAAGACATTTTTGAGGTTCTCTTGTGTGTCCTATCTACTCCTTAAGAATTTTATTACACATACGTAGGAGAAACCAAATGTATATATTTTCTAAGAAAATAAAACCATACAGAAAGAAGCTGCAGGATGCACGAGTTTGTGAGTGCTGGCCTGTTGTGTGAGGAGAGGTCAGTGTGGCTGCAGTCCTGATGGGACTCGGCAGAGGTGGGGAAAGGAGCTCTGTCCTTACAGACCTATTGCAAATCTGCAGCAGCCTGTGCCATCAACAAGGCATTAGCTCCCACATGCACAGGGAATTCTGGGTTAGCAGCCCAGGCTTTAAGGTTTCGGGAAGGATGGTGTATGTCATGTTTAACAAGCCTACAATACACAGATTTCTATACTTGAAAATACTCTAAGTCATGAAGAAAACTTTTTTTTTGGTGGGGGTGGTCTTTAGAGTTCAAAGAGCTCTGTGCTTTTCACTCTAGAAACTTAAAAAAAATCTGTGCAAATTGTTGCCAGTGGTAAAGTCTGTTAGTGCAAGATATTACATTTTCTACATAGAAAGTAAACTTCTAAAATTTTATCATAAATTAAAATAATATCTAAATAGAATACCATTAAAAATTTCATTTTGGGACATTTCTGCTAATGGCTTACAACTTACTTCAGAGCAACCCTTCCACTGAAGACAACAGAAAAAACAACAAAATTAAATATATTTTCATCTGTCTATCTCTCTAATGTATATCTAAATATACTATCTAGTCAGTTTTAAGCACTGAAGAGCTAACAAGGCAGATAAGAATCCCAGGTGGATTATCTGAAGCCAGGAAAAAAAAAATCAGAGTGAAGCAATTGTGATATGGGGGCAGCCTTTCTCCCCTTTCTATTTTGCTTTTCCTCAACAACGATATGCTTATATTGGAAAATCCTCCAGTACATCCAGGCTTTAGTTTGAGACCTCTTTGTGTCATAAGGATGCCTCGGGAATCAGCTTAGCAGTGCTTAAAAGTAAGAGTCAGTGTTCTCTAGATAAAGTATTAGTATCTACTATGTCAACCTATCTGTACAATTTCTTCCATACAGTGTCAGCAGGCAGGCATTGATTATTAGGTATCCAAGGTCAAGGTAACAGGATTGGAAAGGGATAACAATTTTAGTGCTTTTTCAGAATTTAGTGCATTAGGACAGAGCTCAAGAGAAAACAGATTTAGAAGATTTGTCAGAAGAAAATAACCAAAAGCAGAAAATTATGAAAAAGAATGGTTGCATTAAATCATTCTAAGTTACTTAGAATTTCAGTATTAATTAAAACAGCATGGGGAAAACATAATATGTAATTAGATAATGGGTCAGAACGTACAAAACTAGTAACATATGATGGAGACAGTGATACACAGATTTAAAAAGTGCTGCAGAACTCTATGGCAGGATCGTAACACGTACCCATACACACGCTCCACGCGCACACACACACACACAATCGATGAAAGCCAAAGAGGACATCATAAAAACAGGTAGAAAAAAGTTAATGCACTTTACTTTCAAAAAGGAGAAACTATGGCTGACTTCTCAACAAAAACAATATAATTCTATATCATAAAACACTATCTTTAAAGTGGAACTAATAAATATCATAGATGTCATTTACATGTGGAACCTAAAAAAAAAAATGGTACAAATGAACTTATTTACAAAATGGAAACAAACTCACAGACAGAAAACAGTCTTATGGTTACCAAAGGGGGAAAGGTGGGGGTGTAAATTAAAGGTTTGGGATTAACACATACACACTATTCTACAGGGACCTTGAGACCCATAACACAGGGAATGCTACACAGTACTCTGTAATGACCTATATGGGAAAAGAATCTGAAAAAGGATAGAGGTATAATGTATAACATAGCAAGTCATGTGTACTTCTGTAAAAATAAAAAAGAAATTAAATGGAATTAAATTTCTCAACAAAAACTGAACTGTCCAATAGTACGACACGGGCAAAAGGAAGAATGAGTTCAAATCATCGTTCAGATTTAAGAAGAAAAGAAATGTCAGAAAGAATACACAAATTGGAAGGTATAAATGAATCTTAAATCTAGTATACAACAATCTTGACTTTTGTGGTATAAAATGCATGACAGCAGTGACCTATAAATAAGGAAGGGAGTTCATGTAATTAGTTCATGTAACTAGTCCAAGACACAAGCACTATGAGAAAAAAATGGTAAAGGTAATTATTTCTATTAGACCTTGATTCAAGATTGCCTGTTGTACTTTTAGCTGTCACGAGAAACCTGTGTAACAGATTAATGCAGGAGAGGGTGATGAAAAAAGTAGACATCTGTCTTATGTTCCTTGCTTGCTTTCCTCTGGATTAATCAAGCGTGACAGAGTAAAAGATCAAGCCTGCTAGATTAAGTTTTAAAGTAAAATCCAGCTATACACTGATACTTTAAATGCAAGAGGACAGAAGGTTGGGAGTAAAGGGGGAGGAGAGATCTTCCTCTTGAACTTGGCCATTTACTCTCAACCTCCCGAGAAGGAGCTAAGACTGGGGACTCGGGGTTTTCACCTTCCACCTGCTTCTTCAGTTTCTGCCGTCCCCATGTCTACTAAGGAAGGAGTGACAGAAAGCGGGGGACAAAAGAGATTTCTAAATGCTGATAATTAATCTGATCACCGATTTGGGCCCGGGTTATCTGTAGGTACTCATTTCACGAACATTCTTTGAGATGTCCCTGTATGGTTCAGGCACTTTCTTCAATCAACTTGTTGATTTTCTTTTTTTAAATTAGGGCTTTCCACAAGTTAAATGATCTTATCAGTACTTCTAATACTTACAAAATAAGTTTTCTCAGACTTTTCCTGTACTAGGACCTAGGTAGGGTGTGTAGATTAATCAAAATTCCAACACAGGATATTCACGTCACAAGTTAAGACTGAATATCACCGTCTTCTGCTGTTCATGCTGTTTAGAAGAGGCCATAGAGAAGAAACCCAGGCTGGTTACTTCCCTAGTCACAAACCACATATACTGGGGAAAAAATTTAAGAATGTCCTACCTTGTTAAAGTTTCTATTAAAAAAGCTGAGTGCCAAAGAATTGATGTTTTTGAACTGTGGTGTTGGAAAAGACTCTTGAGAGTCCCTTGGACTGCAAGGAGATCAAACCAATCAATCCTAAAGGAAATCAGTCCTGAATATTCACTGGAAGGACTGATACTAAAGCTGAAACACCAATACTTTGGCCACTTGATGTGAAGAACTGACCGATTGGAAGCGATCCTGATGCCAGGCAAGATTGAAGGCAGGAGGAGAAGGGGATGACAGAGGTTGAGAGGGTTGGATGGTATCACTGACTCAATGGACATGAGTTTGAGCAAGCTCCGGGAGTTGGTGATGGACAGGGAAGCCTGGCATGCTGTAGTCCACGGGGTCGCAAAGAGTCAGACACTACTGAGCGACTGAATTGAACTAAACTGTTAAATTAAAAAGCCAAAAACATTCTGCAACTCCTAGGGAAAAACAGCAACTCTGTACATTTGGAAGAGGAGGACCTTTTTCTTCTTTGCTTCCCTGCCCTGGGAAAAATGTTGGCCTTATGTTTATTTTCTGAGTGTCAGGGATGAATAATGCCACATATTGGGAGTGTTCATCAAATGCCCAGTCACCATCTGGGCTGAATTCTAGCTGCCTTTACAAATGTTTTGTCAGCTATAATTGAATCCTATTGAAATATGCCTGACATACGGATGCTCTCTGCTCAGGACAATGACTGCACAGGCTGAATGCTCTCCAGAAGGTAAAGGACAAGAGCGAGGGCAGGCCTTCATGGTCAAGTTAACCAAATGCCTTCACTGTCTAAGCAAACTCTCTCACATCCTATAGCCCTCGATTTCAAACTCACATTCATTCTGACGAAGCAGAACCGGCAGAATTCAACACGGCTGATAAAAAGTATTTCCCAGGCAAACTGAGAGGGTAAATACATTGGGAGATTGTTTATAAGGTCTTTACATCACATAAATATGTGAGAAAAGACTTTGAAACAGTAATTATATATTCATATTGCTGATAATTATATGTTCATATTATCTGTTCATTAAAGCAGCTCATTAATTTGCTCTGAAAGAGTAATTGGTTCAAGTTACTGTGCATATTTGAAAAGAAATGAAATTCTTCTTCCTTGAAGATAAGCAATGGATCTTTTACTGAATCTCATTGGTCCTCTCCATGAACTCATTCAAATTCATGCAGTGTTACTGAAGTTGTCTTTAAGATTCTTCCTTGGTGCCCAAATAAATAGCATTCTCTCCTCTAAATCTAAGCCTTCCCAGATATTACCAAATCTGAACAACTATTTCCCAGATCTTTCCAGGTCACCCATCTGCAACTGCTTCCACCTTTTATCTTCATTCTGCCCTTTGATGCCACAGGGACAAATCTGAGCCTCTGCTCCCTGACAACCCGCTGTCTATTTTAAGAAAGCTATTATGTCTCTTTGGCTGAGTTAAATATATCCTATTTCCTCCCTGAGTTGGAGCTTAGTTTTTCAGTGATCCTCTTAAACTCGGTCTCATTCCCTTTAATCCAGCCCTAACCTGAGTCCAACCTACCCAAGGAGTTTCAGCTTGGAGTTTCCTGCTCAAAAGCAGGGCCTTTCTTCACTTCTGATCACCTTAACTTAGCTCAGGACCTTGCACGTGGAACACATGTTTTTCAATGGTTTTAAATGCTTAGTAAACACTAATTTAATTCTGAAAACAGATTCTAGGAAGTAGCTTCTATTTACAGACAAAAATACTGAGACACAGAGTGGATAAAGAAACCTGAGTCAGGGCATATAACCCAGCAGTTGTATGAGTCTCACGGTGAGACACATATACGAGCGAGTCTCACGGTGTTTGAGGTCTGACTCTGGAGTCCAGGCTTTTTGCTGCGAAGCTACTCTCTAATCATCTTATTAATCTATACTGTTAGTACCACGAATATGGAATTATAATCCCAGTCTTTCAGAAGGATGTTAGAAAGCATCAAGCAAAGCCACGTGGATAAAGGAGTGATTCTAAGAGAGGTCAAGGGACTTTAAGGTAAAAAAAAAAGTTAGGATCAAAATTCCAGGCTTTTAGGCTGAAGCTCTTCCTATAAAAGTCTTCATGAGAATTGTGAATATCTAAGAAAAATATTGTCCATTGCTTTAAAAAATTATTATGTATGATTGAGTATTCTCCAAGCCTAAAGTGCAGATGGTATAGAATCTGCTGGCAATGTGGGAGACCTGGGTTTGATCCCTGGGTTGGGACAACCCCCTGGAGAAGGGAATGGCAACCCACTCCAGTATTCTTGCCTGGAGAATCCCATGGACAGAGGAGCCTGGTGAGCTATACAGTCCAGGGGTTCGCCAAGAGTCAGGCTTGACTGAGTGACACTTTCAAGCCTAAATTATCAATAGTTCCTTTAAAATCAGTGAGAGAAAATAAAAATGTTACCTAGAGAGGGACTAGCATGATAGCAGATTTCTTGTTGGAAATGATGCAAGTGAGAAGATAGTGGAAAAACCAGAATGCTATATGCAGAAACTAAGGCAAAAATATTTTCAAGTAAACATACACAGAAAAAAATTCAATCACCAGAATGTCCATACTATAGAAAAAGTATTTTTTGAGAAAGTTCTCTGAGCCATATGCTAATGATTTGTGTCCTTCCATGGTCCACATGGAAGTGTGAAGGACAGGGAGGCCTGGCATGCTGCAGTCCATGGGTTCGCAGAGTCGGACATGACTGAGCAGCTCAGCAACAGCGGTCCACATGTCTAGACCTCTCAGGGCCTGGGCCACAGAACTGCGCTTTGGCACCTTTCAGGGGCATATGCAGATTCTGGTGCAGCAGGTCTGGGGCCAGGCCTGAGAGGTCTAGACATTTCTCCCAGGTTCTCAGAGGATGCCAAGGCTTTGGGTCCATGGGTCTACTTTAATAAGCAAGGACACAGCTATCTAGTCCTCTGGGCTCCGTTTCCATTTCCAGCTGTTGGGAGGCTGGGCCTCAGGAATCATGAAGACCCTGTCCAGCCTTCCTAAGTCTATGACATCTTTCTCTTTGGCCTTTTTTTTTTTTTTTCTTTTGGTTGACTCTTTGGTATGTTAGGTGTGATTCCAATAGATGTGTTAGGCATGAGAAAGGCCTTACAAATGGGGATATCCCCAACCCTGCTTTGCAACTCGAAGGCACAGATGCCTTCTCTATAAAACACAAGTAATCCCTAATCTACACTGGGTGGCTGAAAGGATCCCACGGGTGGTGTTTACACTTTGACCCCTTGTAGAAATTCAGCAGATGCTAGTTTCTGTCCCCTCCTCACCGACACCACTCTCAAGTAAACTACAGGTTCAAGCACATAACCTGCCTTCTCAAAAGTTATTTAGAGCTTACCAGCATAATTTTTAAATCCCACTGCAACCATTATTATTATTATATGGGAGTATATAGAGTCTTCTCTCACTACTGTCCCCTAAATAAGATGCTTCTCTCCGATCTTTAAGCCCACCATAAGGGATCAGTATATGCAAAGCCACCTTAGACAGAGAAGGCCAAGCCTAGACGTCTAAAGCCAAAGACGACATGAGACCAAAAGACCCTCAGGGAATAAGAGAGGGGGTTGGTCTGCCAGGTCAGCTTAGAGACGGTACCATCTAAGAGCTAAGTACTGACAGGCGTGTCCAGTTCTCTCGGCAAGAGTATAGACTGAGGAGAGAGTTACTAGGTTAACTCAGCTGAAGCCCTTAACCATTCAGCCATCTGCTCTCACATCATTTGTCTATAAGAAAAAGGACTCTTCATATTGAACTGGACGTGCTGGTTTCCGTGACAATTCTGTTTGACATTGCAAACTAACAGTCCGCTAGTTCAGTTTTTATACATCACGCTCCTGAGTTAGGATAATTAGAGTGGACTTATTATAGAGGTGGGAATTGAATCAGATGGTCCCACAACTGACAGGAGTGAACCTAATTACACAGATGAGTCCTGTGGAGATGACTAAACACAACCACGTGACCTACAGGACCCCGGGAGGCCCTGAGCATGGGAGGAGAGCCACCCTCCACAGCGCAGCCATGGAGGGCTTCTCTGAGGAGGGGGCCTTCGTGTTTAGCATGGAGGTATGAGAGCAGCTGAAGAAAGCAGGCTCTGTACTTATCAGGAGGTGGCACAGAAGCAGTCGAAGTGTAATAAGGAATGAGCATCATGTGCCCCAAGAAATGGAAAGAGAAAGCTTGGGGATGAAGAAAGTGAAGGCTTTGACAACACAGTGGGTGAGCTTGGTTAGAATGGAGGCAGGAATGATACCATGTGTCCTTTAGGTCTTTGAAATTCTAGACTTTCTACAAAGAATAGTGGATGCAGTGAGAAGCCATTAGAAAATTGCACCTGGGTAAAAATGGAGCTCCCAGTCCAGAGGGTGTCATCAGCCGTGGGGAAATGGCAGCGCATATTCAGGTGGTTGCCGTGGACATAGGAAGAACAGTGGGATTACAGACACAGATTTCAGAAAGGACTTTATCAGAGGCTATTTCACTGTCCTCGAAGGACTTTCTGTATCCCTATGGTTCCTTCCCAACTTCCTTGTTTCCTCCTCATCACACAGAGGTCTTTCATCTACATATCCCAGCACAATGATCTCACACCCACCCTTCTCTACAAAGTAAGAGACTCCTTGATACAGTAAGGGAACAGTTTCCTGTAATTACTATTGGCACTCACTATTGGCCAGGCACTGTTTCAAGGAATTTGGGTGGACTGATTCATTTAATCCTGGCAACAGTCCAAGAAGATAAATACCATTAGCATCTCTACTTGATAGATGAGGAATACAAGGTTCAGCAAGCTTAAGTAACATGAACGTTGTAGAATTAAACTGGGTGTGGCCTATGAGGAAATGTACAAGTCCTTTCTACTTGGTATCTAGGATGCTTTGCTTTCAAAAGCTATCTAAATATGTGAGAGTTGACAGTACTCCTTTGGCTCAGCTATGTCTAGGGAACAGAACATTCTCACTGTATATTAAAAGTCTTTTTACTGATATTTGGTTTTTGTTTTGTGTTCAGAGCAGTATGGTCCCAGAACTGTTTCTGCTAATGATATCCTATTGGTTATAATCTTTCACTACACCAGACAATGGGATGCCTATAGGAGAAACCAAAAAACAAAACCAAAAATCCTTCACATCTAAGAACACTCAGCTTGGGGGAGGATCTGGAGGTTGCGGGAGACTAAAGTTTAAAGTTTTACAAGGACGACAGGATAGACCAGACCTGAATCATGAAAGTAAGAAACAAAATTTAAAGATGCTTCTTCTGGACTCACACCTAATCCACTTTGTCTCCTTTGCAATAGCTGCTTGGCATTTTTTTCTGGTGTACTTCTTTTTGGTTAGGTCAACCACCCACTGAAAACTGAGAAAATCCCCCCAAATACAGAACAGATCATTTAATTCTAAGGACTAGTTTCATGGCCATTGCTGTGTATTTTAATAGAAATTAGAACATAAAAGAAAATGCCTTATGACATTGGAGAGATTAAAAACATACTATCTGGTTGTTTCATCTGCAAGGTAATTGCTTCATTTGACTAGATTAAACCGGTATCAGCACGGCTGTTGGAAATTCCTGGTAATGAACTGACATGTTGACTGGCATTGGGGGGATGGGGTGCAAATTACTTGGAAAAGCGTCTCTATTATGGTTAATTCTTTATTCAGTACACAATTCATGAGTGACTTTGCACATTTTTAAAGAATTATTCCTAGAGCTAACTACCACTTTGAGGCATTAAAATCCTATGCTATTGTAGACTTAAAATTCAAGCTCAAGGCCGTTAGCCAAGAACTTGTCAAAGTGCCTTTCATTCAGTAAGAGAAATGCCCAGTCACACTTGCTGGATGATCACCTCTCTTCTCATAAAGGTAAAATATATGCGTCAGGCATAGGACAGCAGTACTGAGTCTATCTTGTATAATAAATAAAACCAAAGTCAACTGAGAACCAGTGTTAACGGACTAGGAATCTTGTGGCGTGAACATGTAGGTATAAATGGGCCACTTACATTCCGAACGTGATTCCTTCTGGCATCGGTTATTTAGTATTCCTAGTTTAAGGGAGGTGTTCTTCAAGTGGATTCCCCAAGTTGGCTGTTTTTACTTGAAATTCAACACTAACAACTCTAGTGTGTTCTGGACATGACCCAAGCATCAGATTGTATTGCTGGCACTATGCGTTCCAACTCCCTTGATCATTTCATATACTGTCCCCTCTCCTTAAGACTTCAACACCTCCACCCCTAGCCTTCATCCTCATCTGATGACTTTTCGTACCAGTTCACAGGATGTGGAGTTGCTCAGTTGTGTCCAACTCTTTGTGACCCCGTGGACTGTAGCCCACCAAGCTCCTCCATCCATGGGATTCTCCAGGCAAGAATACTGGAGTGGGTTGCCATGATAGATGCCACCAAAAAGAAACTTCCACCATCTTCCAAATCCACATTTACTCAGTGATATGCATCTGTGCCCACGGACTCTGCCTCCCTCCCGGTGACAGGATGGCCCATCTACCCTCAGTTCAGTTAATTGTTCCACTGGTGCTCTGGGGCTCATCTACTCTCCCCTACTCAAGGAAATGTTTCTGGCAATTTCCACCCCCCCACCCCCCCACCCAGCCTGCCTCAACATCACTTTTCCTCTGTCCACTAAATCTCCCCATCCACATATATGCCAATTCCCTCACTGCCTAAAATACCATTTCCCAGCCTCTCTGGAGTTTGGATATCTAGATCATTTCTAATAGAGAACACTGTACTGCTAACTTAATTATGTTTGCTTCCTACTCAGAGACTGTATTTTCAAGGGAAGTGGAAAATCACTTTTTTGTTGTTGGTTTTGTCTCCTTTAGACTCTAAACTACACTCTGTACACACCATCTACTCTTACATTCTTAAAACTTACTGAAGACTCAAAGGAGGTTTTATTTGTAGATTGAAAATATCAATATTTACCATGTTGGAAATGTAAAGGAAACCATTTTTTACAAGGCTTATATAATGATTCAAGTGATGATACCACAGATGACAACACTGTGTATTAAAAACATCTTAGTGATGATATACAATCAGTTCCGACCTCATGGACCTCTTGAGATCTGTCCAAAAATGAAGTGTCGGTTTGTCCAGAATTACAAAGAGCATGATTGACACTACTTGGAGGATGAAATGTATTTGCCCTTGTTTATGAGACCTGAATCTAAAAAGCTATAAATGTATTCAAATATTAATAAGTTTCTTCTACTGAATCTCATGGTGCACTTCTTATTTTCATGTACCGATTAACTCAATAAGCATCAATATGAAGACTTACATTTTTCCTGTTTAGCCTACCTAGGTAACAAATAATTCATTTTGCAAGACTTTCTATGCTTTCTGATGACCTTTTTATGCCTTTGAAAGAAAGTGAAAGTGTTAGCTGCTCAGTCATGTCTGATTCTTTGTGACCCCATGGATTGTAGCCCCCACCAGGCTCCTCTGTCCATGGGATTTTCCGGAATAATACTGGGGTGGGTTGCCATTCCCTTCTCCAGGGGATCTTCCTGACTCAGGGATCAAACCCAAGTCTCCTGCATTGCAGCCACATTTGTTAATGTCTGAGCCACCAGGGAAACTCTCTTATGCCTTGACTATTAAGAAAACAAAGCGTTCTCACTTTTATAAAGAAGCTCTATTTCTTAAAAACGGTTCAGTGTGTATGCTTACCTTGTGTTTTACTGCCACATCGAGCGCAAATCATCTCTAACAACAACAAAAGTTTCCACAAATGAGATTCTTAATGCAGGAAAAAGAGTAAAGCTCTCAGGCTTTTATGCCTAAAACTATCTCTGAGGTTTCATCGAGAGCACCTAGAATCACAAATATTTGCTCCCTCACCTTATAAAAAGAGAGGGACTAGAAATAGATTCATTTGCTCTGTTACTGTTTATGAGTTGCATGGGGGAAAGTTAACTTAGAAAAGCTGATGAGCCTTCCCCAGATTAAATTTGTATAAGGTCAATGTTACAAACATTAATAACCAGAAATTACATGGTTTGTGGGCAGTTCCTAGAGAGTCACCAGTGTCTTCACTCTGCATGTTTCTTTTCTTTAGACTTTTGCTTATGCTTTCTCTGATGATAGCAGGCAAAAACAGCACAGGACAGACACTGGTCAACAATAGCCCACTGCCTGTGTTTATAAATAAAGTCTTACTGGAACACAGACAAGCTCATTTGTTGACATACTGTCTATGGCTGCTTCTGCACTATTATAGCAAAGTTGAGGAGTCAGCAGTCACAGAGAACTTATACCCCAACTGCCAAAAGATGTACCAATTGACCTTCTACCAAAAACGTCTGCAATTTTCTCGTATAGTGTTACCTTCCATAATTTCATTTATTAATCAAAAGGCTTACTTGGCCACAGCATTGCTTCTTTCATTTAAATCTAGCATTTTCTAGAACAATGGATTTTAATTAGGGATAAACAGCAGCCTTACCTAAGGAGTTTTATTAAAGTGTAGACATCTACCACCTACTTCAGAACTACTGAATCTCATTAGTTGACATCCCTGCCATATTCTTGGTACATCACTGGTATCTTACGTAAATGAGGTCTCAAAATTATTATGTTACATATTCACACTGTTTCCTCTGTAAAAACTATTTTCATTTATTGTATATGAAAGATAGGCAGCAGCCATTCTCTTCTTTGAGAGTAGCCTTAACCATGATTCGTAGAGATATCCTGTCTAAAACTTTTCCAGGATTAGCTTTTTCATCTGGCTTTCCATGATACAGGAACAACCAGATTTCCTTGCGAGTTGCATTATTTTTGATTTGAACTTTCAGTGGGCCTTCAGGTTAACCACAGCCACTACAAGTCTCTTCATTTCCCTCTGCCTTTTCCCTGAAGGCTTTGTAATCAGCTACAGACCTTCTCAGAACCCCGAGGGAAAGGGCTCTATCTGACCTGGACAGTATCATCAGCACAACTTTCAGACCTTATCAAGATTTCCAGAACTCATCAATTACAAAAAAAAAAAAAAAAAGAGGCAGTTTCATAAAGGTCTTACCCAATAGTCCAAATGGAATAAAAATTAATTACCTAGGACTGAATGGGCTAATGAGATAAACTTGTTACTTGCTTGATGTGGCCTAAAGTCCTACTTTTTGAATAGATAAGGTGATTTTTCCTCCTTAAGCTATCTGTAACTCAGAACAGATTCAGTAGGTATCTGCTTTTGTAAATGGAAATAAACATTTGAACTGCTCTCTGATTTGTGCTTCCTTACTGACTCTCCCATCCCCAATTCATAAATGTACTAAATTTACTTACTTTACATAACTGTATCATTATTTGCATAGATTAAATAAGAGTCTGTCCCCCTTTTTTCCCCAACTGCTTGCCTAGTATATTATACTTGAGGATGATACTTGTTTAATCCAGTAGGGTAAGCCACATTTAAGGAAATAACACTGACTTTTCTGGAGTCCTAGGTCTTCCCTGGTAGCTCAGACAGTAAAGAATCTCCCTGTAATGTAGGAGACCCGGGTTTGAACTGTGCGGAGGAAAGATCCCCTGGAGAAGGAATTGGCAACTCATGCCAGTATTCTTGCCTGGAGAATCCCATGGACAGAGGAGCCTGGTGGGGGATGCTCCATGGGGTCACAAAGAGCCAGACATGACTGAGCAACTATCACTTTGATTTTTCTAGAGCCCTCACAAGAAAAAGAGTTTGGCATCTGGCTTTAGGGGTCTCACCACTGCAAGTGATAAAGAATCTCACTTTCTGGCAGGCCAAGAGTCCTGGAATAATTCAGGAAACTCAAGAAGAGATAAGCTTACCCAAATTTATAAATACTGAAGGGGAAATCTGGCAGGCTTCCCCTGCAGTATTGGAGCTGGCCTTCTGGCCTCAGAATGGTGAATGGTAGAGCTTTTCAAGGTCCAATCTGGGATTCCTTACAAAGACTTCCAACAGAGCAAACTTAAGCTATTGCAGACAGTAAATTAACACTAGCTGCACCGATGTCAAAGACCAGGCCAAGTCTCATGAGCCCAGGCTTATTTGCAGTCAAGAAAAACTGGAAAAACAGCAAGGTCCTCCTGTGTAGCGCAGGGAACTATAGTTAATATCTTACGATAAACCATAATGGATAAGAATATTTAAAAATAACATATGTACATAGGTATATCTGAATCACTTTCTTATACAGCAGAAATTAACACAACATTGTAATTCAACTATACTAATTTTTTTTTTTAAGAACAAACTGTTTTTGAGATTTCTGTGATCCAAAGGGGAGAAGACTAAGAAATATGAAATTATACAAAATGATGACAAACTATGGAAATGTGCAGTGGAAAACTATGTGTTTTTAGAGCAAGCCTTTCTGGTTACCTGATGCGGCCTTTCGTTGCCTTTCAGGTATCTTACACTCCATAACTTATAGTTGACTCACTAATATAAAATAGTTCTTGTTACAGACAAGGAGATAAGTCTGTGCAGTATTTCCAGGAGTGAAATTGACTTTTTCCAACCACCCCTACCTCGACCCTAAAGCAAAAGCCAATTTTGGATCTATTTATACGTTCGTATCAAGTTGTCTTTATTCCATACAGGTTTGTGCTTCTTTGGCTTTCTCTTTTCAGTTGCTTGTACTGTCTGGGTGGAGCAGCTATACAATAAAATAAGAAGCATACACAGGAATGTTTCTTGGAAATTGCTGGCAAAGTTGGGCTTTTTTTCAAAAGTATCAAATTAACTTCCATCCTACCTTCGTGCTTGATTAAAACTTATGACAAATGTGATAATCAGGGGTGAAATAGACAAAATCCTTTCACTACAACTTACACTCTAAATGAGGGACAGGAACAATGAATAAACTAAGTATGTAAGTCCGATAGTGCATTTCAGTGTGACAGTACCATAAGGAAAAGGTACTGCCATGAACTGCTATTCTGGAAACAATTCAACTGCAGAGTTTTATTCTCTGGGAGGCAGCAAAACTCAGAAGGATGACTCTTTTATTCTAGTGCTATTTCTGCCCTATTAGGGGTCCTGGTCTCTGTAACATGTATTATGTTTCTTTTGTTGATAGTCGCTCATTCATGTCCGACTCTTTGTGACCCCATGGACTGTAGCCTGCCTGGCTCCTCTGTCCATGGGATCTCCCAGGCAAGAATCCTGGAGTGGGTTGCCTTTCCCTCCTCCAGGGGACCTTTCCTACCCAGGGATCAAACCTGAGTCTTGTGCCTTGGCTGGTGGGTTCTTCACCCATCACCTGGGAGGTCGACATGTATCATAAAATAATATAAATTTGGCAGCAGAGGGCAGCTAAAAACACAAATAGGCAACAACAACAACTTCCATTAAGTGGCACACCACAGTAACCAGCAGTGACCTGCCTTTTCCCAGGTTACAAAAGGCAGCCTCAGGCTTGCGGACTCAAGATCTGACTGGACAGATATATTTTTTTTTTCTCCCCCATTAAATAAGTAAAGGTTTGCACATGAGCAAGGTGTATGTCTGGGTCTTTAGGAAAGAGATCTAAACTCTTTTGTATTAACTGAAAATAGGCAAGTTTGATTAAAAGGTACATATCTCGGCATTGGGATTCCCAGGTGGCTCAGAATCGACCTGCCAATGAAGCAGCCACAGGAGATGCAGGTTTGGTCCCTGGGTTGGGAAGATCCCCTGGAGAAGGAAATGGCAACCCACTCCGGGATTCTTGCCTGGAGAAGCCCAAGGACAGAGGAGCCTGGCGGGCTGCAGTCCACGGGGTGGCACCAACTTAGTAACTCAACAACAATCTGAGCATTACTGCCATATTCAGCAGTAGTTGTACCAGACAGTTTCTTTCCGAGGTACGCATCTGTTTTAAAAGGAAACTGGGTGTCTGTGATTTTATGTCTCATTTCCTACTATAAAAATTTCACAAGATAACCCCTCTTTTGACAGTTGATGCTTTGCTTGTCAGAGAACCTGAAACTTACAAGCTTAACTTACTCATGCATACCCTGCTGCCAGCAAGCCTCTGGAAATAGTATATAGGTGGCTGGAATAATTACTCATAGTTGGCAATGATGGCAGAATACCAATTTTCTACCAAAAAAACATCAAAGCACAAAACTTGCAAGCTTCAAAGAATTTCCCACTGACTACCAGCCTACCTTAGAGAATTCTGGCTTATAAAAGCATAATGTCTCCCGAAGTAACTCTCTTTATTATGAAACAGTAGCAGGCAAATTAACTACAACGGCATCTTCATAAAGATTTCTACTCCAAGAGCGGAAATTTCAGGAAATCAATGGAAGGCTAATTATGCATGAGTCATTCCCTGATGCTGAATGCCAGGGCGCAGGGGACAAGACTGGAGACGTGAATGGTCACTTCTGTGAGATAGCATCTCCCCTTCAGGGGGCAGGCCTGCAAACCTGTACATCATTATGGGGAGGAGAATGCTGCCTTTCAGACTGGCTCTCCCCTTATTGTCCTTGATCAAGATGAGAGTGGAACATACACAGAATGGCAGGTTTTTGGTTTTTGTTTTTGGTCTGCTAGTATGTGTTCTCTGATGAGCCCTCCTGAAGAGTTAAGAGTCTCTGACTCTGTCTGTTGCCCACCCAACCTGTCTCCTTTCCTCCTTCCTGCACGGCCTTTGTTTCTTTCCTTACTCTGCCCACCTTGGCTGCCATGCTGGGTTCTGTGTGGTCTTACCCTACTGACATGTGGCATTCCCCTGGCAGCTGTTGGTCCAGGGAATGGCATGAATTCTCCATTAGCGTCACAAGACTGACGGGGAGAATGTATTTCCTGTGAATGGGATGAGGGTCTCTTTTTGCTACTGGACACAAACAAAGAAGCTGCCACCCTCAGCATCTTGTGATCTCGAAGGCAGAGAGCAGCACACAGACATGGGCGGAAGCTGCACTCCCGACGGCCTGTGGGGACACTGACCACATTCTACCCAAAGCCTGGCTGCCTCTGGACTCATGAGGCATCTCTGGTTTTCTAGGCAGCTTGAGTCAGGTTTCTGTTCTTGGTGGCCTAACCATTTTAAATATACAAAAGGCTTAATATACCTTTTCTCCAAGAATTAAACTTCAGCAAGTCATATCAGGGCTTCCCTGATAGCTCAGCTAATAAAGAATCCACCTACAATGCAGGAGATCCCAGTTTGATTCCTGGGTTGGGAAGATCCTCTGGAGAAGGGATAGGTTACCCACCCCAGTATTCTTGGGCTTCCCTTGTGGCTCAGCTGGTAAAGAATCCGCCTGCAATGAGGGAGACATGTGTTCGATCCCTGGGTTGGGAAGATCTGCTGGAGAAGGGAAAGGCAACCCACTCCAGTATTCTGGCCTGGAGAATTCTATGGACTCTATAGTCCATGGGATTGCAAAGAGTCCGACTTGACCGAGCAACTTTTACAGGTTATATCAAATAACTAAATCTCTGAATACTTTTCTTCTCCAACCTTCTATCTCTGCTTTTTTTTTTTTTTAACTCAGTATGCAATTATTTAGCACCAGTAGTCTGCCAAAAACTTTGATGCATGGAGCCAGACACAACTCCTGCTCTCCCTAACTTATGGACTCACAGATTTTCTTCAGCTTTGAGGTACCCAAAGGCCTCTTTGGCAACCTGGGGAAACCTGTGGACCTTTTCTCCTAATACTGCCTTTAAATGCATAGGATAAGATACAGGCCACTACAAAGGAAGAAGATATGTTAAAGTTAGGAAAGTGCTTCTAAAACTGTGATATTATCATATACATGCTTCCCTATCAATGGCTTAAATAATAAGATCACGGTGGAGGGTTTAATAGCCAGTAGAATTACAAAGTAGTGCTGAACATCAATGATACACTTAGGTAGCTGTAATGAGTATAACGTGATCTGAATATGTCTGTGAGTTTCTAACATGTGCGAAGGCCCTGTGGCAGGGCAAAACATGGCGAGTACTGGGGATTAAAGACAGAGTGACTGGATAACAGAAAAGCAGCAAAAGGCTATGAATGAAGTTGCATCAGTGAAGATGGGTTGCTCCTCTCTGTCCCTCTCATTCACACACACACACACTGATGTGCGCATGTGCACACACACACACAGAGTCATGCACACACACACACTTAAATAACTATAATAAGGAAATAGCATAAGAATTGGCTGAAATAGGACAGGAAATGACGACGAAATAATTACAGAAAGGAAACTGCAGATGCAGCTTTAGAAATGAATGGGTCTATTCATCAATTCACTTAAACACCAATTTTCCCAGAGTCACTATAATCCATAGTCAATTATAGTCAAAAAACCTTGATTGAGATGATATGGGCAAATTAGAAGACATTTTCTCAGTTAACTTAAGAGTCTGAGACTTAAGATGATGGTAAAGTCAGTTTAATGAATGGGGAAACTGATGCCCCGAGAAGAGAGATCAGTTGCTGGAGGCGACACAGGTAGACCAATGCAGAGCCGGCTCTAAGCCCTGGGCCTTTAATTCATTGTATTCTGCAGCTTCTGAACATCCAATTCAACAGGGAAGAAATAACTAGGTCATTTGTGTTGCTAACCAAGAGTTTTTATTGACAACTAAGAGCTCTAAGGAGAAATTCAAACAGAATTATCAAAATTTCAACTTGTCCTCCTGTCAGACCCATCTCCCCACCTCATCCCCTGGGATGGAGAATGAGAGTTTTATTGGGTGTGTCTCTCATCTAGTCTACGCTTTTCTCTGTGATAAAGAAAATCCATTTCCCACTAAATTAAAATTGCTTTTTTATCCTAGCCAACACTATACCCCTGGTACACACCAGAATAAAAATAAATTGATTTTTAAGTATCCACTGGAAGAAAAAAACAATAAGAAGCATAAAAATCATCGTGCCGCTGTGTGCCTTTTGAACAATTTAACTATGAGAACGAATTCCTTTCCTGGAGACAGCCATTGTATCTCCACGGTGGCAACATTTCTGGGCAGTTCATCAGCTTCAGTAAAAACTTGAGTTGTCCAGACATGTATTTTGTATGACCAATGCTAAATGACCTGTTTGCTCGAACTGTTCCTAAGGTGACAAAACAGCTGATGAAATATACCATTCTATCATTCAAAACCAAACAAGCAAACAAGAACAGGAGGAACTTTCAAAGGGTCTGAACAATGTTTAACTCCTCACTAGAAACACATATCCCCAGTCACATATGTCAGGGTCTAAAAACTCAGCATCCAACTGTGTGCCCCTGAAATAATAGCAGGTAGGCAAGAACCTTTGGAGAAGGCAATGGCACCCCACTCCAGTCCTCTTGCCTGGAAAATCCCATGGACGGAGGAGCCTGGTGGGCTGCAGTCCATGGGGTCGCTAAGAGTCGGACACGACTGAGCGGCTTCACTTTCGCTTTCCACTTTCATGCATTGGAGAAGGAAATGGCAGCCCACTCCAGTGTTCTTGCCTGGAGAATCCTAGGGACGGGGGAGCCTGGTGGGCTGCGGTCTGTGGGGTCGCACAGAGTCAGACACGACTGAAGTGACTTAGCAGCAGCAGCGGCAAGAACCGTACCTAGGGCTGCACAGGTTCAAGTTGCCAGTAATCTACCGGAACTTTGAGACACCAAGATCCTTTGTCAGTTGCTCTCATGTGTCCTCAGACAATCCCTCCCCAGCTTTCACAGTCATGTAAAGACTGCTTCTCCACATGGTGCTCTGTTAGTCACTGAGCCTACATTTTCCTTCTGATACTGAAGCAAGCAGAGATGCCCCTGTGCCAGCCACTGTGTAGAGGAAAAGAGCAGGCTCCCAACTATGAGAACTCACACACCAGGGGTTACTGCAAAAACTGAATGACAGTCTTTCGAGAACCAGATTTTTCATCACTCATTCAGGATACAGGGACTAAAGTGTAAACATATGCCCATAATACATCCTCAAGTGATGCTCTGAACCACGCTGGGCAGGTACAATAGCTAGTAGGAAGTAAATGTGTTAAAATACATGTATTTGTATTAATAAATATATTATTATTAAAATACATGTATATTGTATTCATTCATTTGAATTAATGTATTACATTACATAATGTATTAATGAATACATTATATTAATATAAATGTATTAAAGTACCAAAGTTTCACAGTAAAAAGAAAAAGAACAAAAGACTATAAAATTTCCAGTGTTTAATTTTTATGACAAACATTCAGTTCAGTTCAGTCACTCAGTCGTGTCCGACTCTTTGCGACCCAAGAATTGCAGCACGCCAGGCCTCCCTCTCCATCACCAACTCCCAGAGTTCACTCAGACTCACGTCCATCGAGTCAGTGATGCCACCCAGCCATCTCATCCTTTGTCGTCCCCTTCTCCTCCTGCCCCCAATTCCCCCCAGCATCAGAGTCTTTTCCAATGAGTCAACTCTTCACATGAGGTGGCCAAAGTACTGGAGTTTCAGCTTTAGCATCATTCCTTCCAAAGAAATCCCAGGGCTGATCTCCAGAATGGACTGGTTGGATCTCCTTGCAGTCCAAGGGACTCTCAAGAGTCTTCTCCAAAACCACAGTTCAAAAGCATCAATTCTTCAGTGCTCAGCTTTCTTGACACATTACTTTTATAACAAAATCAAGAACAATTTCAAAAAATGATTAAAAGTCCATTAATAATGATATTGAGGTGCTCTCAGTGCATTATGGGAAACAATTTACGTTAGCCCCAGTTAGATGGAATCAAGGCTGCCAATGTTGATGGGACACTTGGGCAGGTCATTTCCAATCTGAATCTATGTCCTCAGGTCTGTAGAGAATAAAATAACTGGACCAGATTACATCTATAGTTCCTTCCAGTTCAAATATCCTGTGAGTGAGAATTCTCTTCCAAGCAGCAAATATGAAGATTTAAGAAAAGAAGTAAAAAAAGCCCCTGCATTCTTGTCCTTTGTTTCATTAACTCTAGATATCTTCATTATGTTCACACTGGTAGTTCTTCTGGAAAGTCAAATGCACATTTCAAGTCATCGCTGCTCCATTTTTAATACACAAAAGTCAATTACTGATTATTTCACTATTGATGCAAATACGTATTTTTTTTTCAGCACGGACCAACTCTTCTGCTCCATCAGGAAATACGTGTTTCTGGACCACTTTGAAGTGTGCCTGATTAACTACAGAACTGCCAATAGCATTTTCAGAAACTTGAGCAAAGGTCACGACTTTTAAAATGAATTTTACAGTTGTTCCAAGGATTAAAAAGTGCTAGTTGGTATAGTGTTTTCTGAAGGACAACTTCTTGCTCAACTTTCTGAAAATCCTATTAGTGGGATGGGGGGTGAGTGCGAGGGAGGTCTGAGAGGGAGGGGATATATGTTTAGATATAGCTGACTCACGTCACTGTACAATAAACACTAACACAATATTGTTAAGCAATTATACTCCTATTTAGAAAGACCCTGTAATCAAAGTTCACATGCAAGAGACTCCTTTGATGGTATTATTAAAATGTTTTAAAGAAAGTATCTTTCTTCTGTTGGAAGGGTTGGGGGCACTGTGTCTTCACTGAGGATACTGGATAAGTGGGTAGGGAATATGACTGAGTTGTACCCGTGTTACCAAAGGACAGGTGGGTGGTGACAGCATATCCTGGGGCAGAGCTGCAGCTTGCCAAGTTCCCAGGTCCTCCCTTGCATCTCCCAGACTCTCCGTGACCCTCCCCTGCTACTGCAACCTCTGAAGTCACGTGTTTTAGAACGCATCCCTAGAGGACAGAGTCTCTGCCCAGCCTTCATCAAACCTGACCTTGGCACCAGCCACTGGGATGTGTGGATTGGTCTTCGTTCCCTAGGCTGGATTGACTAGGTCTTTACATCTTTACATTAGATACTGATGACTGTAGAAGAGACTCTTGAGATCTAGAGAAGGTCCTGAAAATTTGCATGCAAATTTTACCGTTCACAAGGCTAAAACACCTGGCATCAGTGGTCAAGGGGACTCTATCCTCTGAGCTTCCTGACAATGAAGCTCTCTCTCACTCTCCAGCTGTTGGGAGAGCAGGAGGTAGAAAGAGAAGGGAGATCCCTACTGTCTCGGATACAATTAGGGCTCTGTCATCCATCCCAGAACTTGCCCTTTTCCTTATCTGTGACATGTCCTGGTCAACCAGAGCATGCGCTGCTTCCAACCTCGTGCTCCTCTTTCCCTGGCATCAGCCAGTGCTATGGGATCGACTTGTTGACAGCTGCAATTTTAACTTCTAGTGACGGACATCGTTCCAGCACATAACACGCTTGAAAAATCTCATCCTCATGGACACAAACACACAAAAAGAGCCACACCAAGAAACAAAGCGATCTGAAGCCTTACTATGGGAGGTCCCCAACCTTTTTGGCACCAGGGACTGGTTTTGGGGAAGACAAGTTTTCCATGGACGAGGGCAAGGGGGTGAAGGTAACAGTTTCAGGATGATTCCAGCACATTACATTTACTGTGCACTAATTTCGTTGTTTAGTTGCTAAGTCCGGTTCAACTTTTTTGTGACCCCAGGGGCTGCAGCCCACCATACTCCTCTGTCCATGCAATTTTCCAGACAAGAATACCGGAGTGGGTTGCCATTTCCTTCTCCAGGGATTGTTTACTAGATTTCTAATCTAATGCTGCTGCTGATCTGACAGGAGGTACTCGGCAGTGGACTGGAGTTTAAAGACCCCTCCACACATAGAAGTAATGTGCTAAAACCAGGGTATCCAATTCCAGTCAAGGAAGATAACTCACTAGTCCACTGGATAGCAGGGGTCAGCAAACTATGGCTCATGGGCCAAATGTGACCTGTACACCTAGCCTGTTTTTATATGAGCTGAAAGCTGTAAAAAACATTTTTTAACATGTTTAAAAGATTGTAAATAACAAATAAGCAAATAACAACAATCATGTCAGTCTTATAATGGTCCCCTCACTCTTCTGTTCTTCTCAGTTTTCTCTCTCTGCAAGATCATTGTCTTTACCACACAAACATTCAAAGACACCCTCCCCTTCGCGCTTACCCCATTCTCCACCTACCATTTGGGTCTTTACAGCTACCCTTGGGTATTCTATGGAATCATTACAGTAAAGCCCTTTCATAGCATTTACTATGCTCACTGATGTAACTTTCTGTCTCCCCATTCTCCCTTGTATCTGCTCTAATTAGCTTTTCACTTCTGCTACTCCATCAGACCACGCTCTGAGGTCTCCACTGATGACCCCACGGCCCAAGCCAATGCGTGAATCTTGGTTTCTATTTCACTCCACTTCTCCGCAGTACCCGACCTTTGACTCCGCTTCCTGATCATTCCCTGCCCCTTGGCCTCTGGCAGATGGTTCTCACCCAGTTCTCTTCGCCTCTACCTGGATGTTCTTGTTCTGCTACCTCCTCCTCCTCCTCCTCCCCCTCCCCCTCCCCCTCCTCTTCCCCCTCCTCCTCCTCCTCCTCCTCCTCCTCCTCCTCTTCCTTAGTTGCAAATATCAGTACATCCTCAGGATCATTCCTCTGACCTTTCTGCCTGGAGTCACACCTAAATGATCTCATGGAGGTCTCAAGGTTTAATGCATCATTGGTAATTCAATAACCCCCAGCATCTCTCCTGGATTTCAGAATCGTATATCCAGCCCTTCCTGACACTGTCACCATTTTTCATAGTCATCTCACACGTCCAAGGGCACCCCACCTTCACCAAGTCCACCCCTCCCCAAGTTGCTTCCATGTTAGAAAGTGACACTGCCATTTACCCAGCTCTTCACACTGACAGCCACACAGCCATCTGGGTTTCTCCCTTTTGCTCATTCCCCATACAAAACCAGGGGCTTCCCTGGTGGCTCAGATGGTAAAGCCTCTGTCTCCCTGCAATGTGGGAGACCCAGGTTCAATCCCTGGGTCGGGAAGATCCCCTGGAGGAGGGAATGGCTACCCACTCCAGTATTCTTGCCTGGAGAATTCCATGGACAGAGGAGCCTGGCAGGTTATAGTCCATGGGGTCGCAAAAGTCAGGCAGGATGAGTGACTAACACATAAAAGCAATCACCAAATTCTGTCTAGCTCATCTTTACATCTCCCTATCAGAGGACATTTTGTCAGCTCTTCCAGTTTTCCTCCAAAACCAGGTTCCTGTCACCTCTCGCCTGAATTATAGCAATTGCTTCATCATCTCCCTACCTCATCTCCCTGCTTCTACTTTAACCTCTAGAGTCTATTCTCTTTACAACACTCAGATGGTCTGCGTAAAATGTAAGTCAGGTCACATCATGTCCTTGCTCAATACTTTCCAGTGACTTCCATACAATGTAGAATAAAATCAGACTTTCTCACCATGGCCCATACAGTTAAACGATCTGGTTCCTGCCCCTCTTGGGCACTTCCTGCCCGCTCTGCCTCTTTGTTCCTCCTCTAGGAAGTGATGCCCCTGTCTCAGCTCTTGGGCTTGCATTTGCTCATCCGTCTCCCCCATCTCCATCCTCTGCCCCCCACATCCAGGAATATTCATAGCTCCTTCCCCTGCCTTGTTCTCTGCTCAAATGTAACCCCTTCCCCCACCAAGGCCTCTCCTCTCTCAATCCCATCATATCACAGCATTTAAGCAACTGGCATTGTATTACACGTTCATTTGCTAAATTGAATATGTTCTCCTGCTCTAGAACTGAAATACCATGAGAACAGGTAATATGATTCTTTAACTCTTTTATGCCATAAAGTAGATGCCCAATGCATATTTGGTGAACAAAGGAAACAAGGGTATTGGGGAGGGAAAGGATAAAGGGAACTATTTGGTTCCTTAATGTGAGTGAGCTGAATAGAACATGTTTACCCTCTGGATCCTTCTCATCACTGATTCACCTTAAATAACAGGGCTTCTCCATGAAGCCTTCCATGGCCATCAAATCTGAAGTTGCACTGCTCTCTCTAGCTACCCTCTATTCCCCCTTTACCTGTTTTACATCTTCAGAATACCCAAGACTCTCTGAAATGGTATGTTAAGCTTTCTCGCTCACTAGAATGTACGTTTTGTGAAAACATGAGCCTTGTCAATTTTGATCACTGTCCCCACAGCCTAGACAGTGCCAGGCACAAAAGTGACGTTCCTAAATACATAGTGAGAGAAGGGATGGATAAATGAACAAGTGAACCAACTGACTGAACAGATCATTTCTTTGTAATAAAAGGCATCAGAGCATGTAAGATGAGAAAATGTGGACTATATCAGAAACACACATGTACACACACACACACAAACACACATACACAGAAAGGTCCACAAATAGATGGCGGCTTTATCCCCTCCTCCCACAATGATGCTGAGTTGATGCTTTTAACCCCTGAGAGAGATGAGCCAACTCGCCATCTGCTGGTTTCTCCTAGAACGTATATCTCATCTTGCTCGTGGTGGGAGGGCCCTGAGCATTGAGGAGAGATTGCAGATGCTCCAGCAGAGGCCCAGATGGTGCTCAGGGGTGTGTATGGAATCTCCAATCAGCCAGGCTGAAGCTCACCTCTGCTACCTGCTTTGATATAACACGCTTATGATGGGTTTCCAGGCCTGTCTAGGAGACAGGTTGGGGAGTTCATTTTTTTGGAAATGCACCCTACTGTTAGTCCAGCCACTCCTATATTTACATAAAAGATGATTATAGGGACTTCCCTGGTGGTCCAGTGGGTAAGAATCCACCCGCTAATGCAAGGGACACGGGTTCGATCCCTGGTCCGGGAAGATAAGATATGCCGCAGAGCCACTAAGCCCATGCGCCTCCACTCCTGAAGTCTGTGTGCCCTAGAGCCTGTGCTCTCAACAGAAGCCACTGCAATGAGAAGCTTGCGCAACGCAGCTGGAGAAAGCCCACATGCCACGACGAAGAGCCGGCACAGCGAAAAATAAATAAATAAAAAGATTCTAAATGTTGATAAGTGAACTCATTAGAAAGCCAATACAGTGTAACCCCTAGGAAGAGAAAAGATGAGGTCTTGGTAAGCTCTGTTCTCTCTGCCTAGCACAGAGGCAGGACGTGGAGGACCGCTGGGCAGGCTGCTCACTGTGCAAGTCCACAGAATTCTCCTCACAGGCCACACAACTGGTTCTGCCTTGAACTAACCAATGTGTTTTTCTTGTGAAAATGTTTTTCTTAAGGTATGTTAATTAACCTACATATTTGCTTTGGAATCTGCCTTTCTTTAAAATGGCTCCTCCTAAGACTAACTTGTTTTCTTTTCTCAAACCTTGGGCTGATAATGGCGCAACAAACCAGTATTCATGTCAATTGTTTTAAGGCTGGGGGTGACACACCTCCTGCCATTTTATCTCAAAAATGCATATTGTGGGAAAGGGGCCTGGTGAAACTCCCTCAGCCTTGAGGTGTCTCTCTTATCTGATTAATAGCTTGCTAACAGACATAAAACACCTTGCTAAAAACTAGCAAGGGGGTATTCTTTCTGCCCCCTTCTGATGTCTGTATCAGAAGCTTTCTCTCTCCTATACTTTAATAAAATTCTGTTAACGAAAAGCTCCAGTGGTCAAGCCTGGTTTCTGACCCTAGATCAAAATCCTCTCCTCTGGAGGTAATGAATCCCAGTGTAGCACAGGACTCGCATTGGCAACCTTTCAGATTACTACTACTACTAAGTCACTGCAGTCGTGTCCAACTTTGTGTGACCCCATAGATGGCAGCCCACCAGGCTCCGCCATCCCTGGGATTCTCCAGGCAAGAACACTGGAGTGGGTTGCCATTTCCTTCTCCAATGCATGAAAGTGAAAAGCGAAAATGAAGTCGCTCAGTCGAGTCCGACTCTTCACGACCCCATGGACTGCAGCCTACCAGGCTCCTCCATCCATGGGATTTTCCAGGCAAGAGTACTGGAGTGGGTTGCCATAACCTTTGAGAAGGGAGGACCTATTACGGTCAGGAACCCTGGGTCACTGCCCACGGGATTTACGACTTGAGGGAAGCTGTAGAATCTTGCCTGCCTAATTGTACTGATAAAAATGGGATCCCCAAAGGTAGGAATGTGTGATGCTTATGTTGTAGGTAGATCACTGTTTTTATTCATTCCATGGATTGTGTTAAGGGTATGATTTCAAAAGTTCTATCACACGTGCAGTGATTATGAAACCTCTGTCTGGCCCCTCTGATCCTCTCCTTTCCCCTCTACAGGCAGTAAAAGTGGTCTTTCTACAACATACATCAGACAACATACTCCGAGGCCTCCTGTTGTCAGCTGTCCTGCTCTGAATGGATTCTGAAGTCCCAGCGCTCTCCCTGACTCCGCCTCCTACTTTCATCCTCTAAACCCCTCATTCTATTTTTCAAGCCAAGTCCCTCTCCTCTGAGGGACCCTGTCCAAGCTGTTCCCTCTATTATTTCATTTCATGCAGGTTGGAGAGTACCTCCTCCAAGCAGCCCTCCCTGATCAGTCCTACCTAAAACAGAGTTCCTGAAAAGTCTATTCCGACCTCTCCTGTGTTTCTCCAATTTTCTTCTCATCATCGTCCATTTGTTTGTTTGTGGACTCTCTTACTATTCCACTAGAATGTAATTTCCATGAGGCCAGATAATTGTCTTATTTTCTGTTTTATTCCCCCAACACCTGGAAAAGTTACCTGCCACATAGTAGGCATTCAAAAAATATGTGTGGGATGAATGAATGAGTAATGTTGGAAACTGGAAACTGTCCAAAGCAGCAGAGTGAATAAACAGAAAATCACAGGAAAACACGGCTGTGGATTTGGAAACATCCTGTCACTTATAGCTACCTGATGAAGCTACACTTAACAAAAGACCAAAGGAGAAATACAGTGGGGCAGTTGCCAGAAGCAATGACTGCATCACAACAGTACTTGAAATGCCAAATTCTTATTGTCAGATCAACGCTGTAGAGATGAATGTGTTGTAAAAAGACTCTCCAAGCTGTTACACTGTATTCAAATTACTGCATGATTATATGTAGGAGCCCTAGTGCCTGGTCCTAGGAATGAAGTCACCAGTCTGCCCAGCTCCACTTGGGTTCAACTGCTTCTAGGCTGAGTTCCTGGGCAGGGCTGGTGCAAGAATTCAGTTTCTTGTGTTTCCCACCCACATTTGCTTACACCCACCATGGTGGGACCGTGGTGTGAGTATAGGTGTGTAAGGGAATGAGGGAAGATGAAGGTTTTTGTATTAAAAAATAAAAATGTATATGTGTATATATATATATATATATGTGTGTGTGTGTGTGTGTGTGTGTGTGTGTGTGTGTGTGTGTATGGCTCTTGGTAAATTTTAGAAAATGGATTCAAGCTAGATGCTGCTACTGCTGCTGCTGCTGCTTCTAATTCTTCAAATGAAAGTATTTAAATTGTATGGGGCATATAAGAAGAGGTGGCAAGAATACACAGAAGAACTGTACAAGAAAGATCTTCATGACCAAGATAATCACGATGGTGTGATCATTCACCTAGAGCCAGACATCCTGGAATGTGAAGTCAAATGGGCCTTAGAAAGCATCACTACGAATAAAGCTAGTGGAGGTGATGGAATTCCAGCTGAGCTATTTCAAATCCTTAAAGATGATGCTGTGAAAGTGCTGCACTCAATATGCCAGCAAATTTGGAAAACTCAGCAGTGGCCACAGGACTGGAAAAGGGCAGTTTTCATTCCAATCCCAAAGAAAGGCAATGCCAAAGGATGCTCAAACTACTGTACAATTGCACTCATCTCACACGCTAGTAAAGTAATGCTCAAAATTCTCCAAGCCAAGCTTCAACAGTATGTGATCTTAGAACTTCCAGATGTTCAAGAGGGATTTAGAAAAGACAGATGAATAAGATATCAAATTGCCAACATCGGCTGGATCATCGAAAAAGCAAGAAAGTTCCAGAAAAACATCTATTACTGCTTTATGAACTATGCCAAAGCCTTTGACCATGTGGATCACAACAAACTATGGAAAATTCTTAAAAAGATGGAATACCAGACCACCTTACCTGCCTCCTGAGAAATCTGTATGAAGGTCAAGAAACAACATGGATCTGGATATGGAACAACAAACTGGTTCCAAATTGGGAAAGGAGTATGTCAAAGTTGTATATTTAACTTATATGCAGAGTACATCATGAGAAATGCTGGGCTGGATGAAGCACAAGCTGGAATCAAGATTGCAGAGAGAAATATCAATAACCTCAGATATGCAGATGACACTACGCTTATGGAAGAAAGTGAATAAGAATTAAAGAGCCTGTTGATGAAAGTGAAAGAGGAGAGTGAAAAAGCTGGCTTAAAACTCAACATTCAGAAAACTAAGATCATGGCATCCAGTCCCATCACTTCATGGCAAATAGATGGGAAAACGGTGGAAATAGTGAGAGACTTCATTCTTTTGGGCTCCAAAATCACTGCAGATGGTGACTGCAGCCATGAAATTGAAAGACGCTCGCTCCTTGGAATAAAAGTTATGGCCAACCTAGACAGCATATTAAAAACCAGAGACATTACTTTGTCAACAAAGGTCCATCTAGTCAAAGCTATGGTTTTTCCAGTAGTCATGTATGGATGTGAGAGTTGGACTTTAAAGAAAGCTGAGCACTGAAGAACTGATGCTTTTGAACTGTGGTGTTGAAGACTCTTGAGAGTCTCTTGAACTGTAAGGAGATCCATCCAGTCCATCCTTTAGAAAATCTGTTTGAATATTCATTGGAAGGATTGATGCTGAAGCTGAAACTCCAACACTTTGGCCACCTGATGCAAAGAACTGACTCATTGGAAAAGACTCTGATGCTGGGAAAGATGAAGGCAGAAGGAGGAGGGGATGACAGAGGATGAATGGTTGGATGGCATCACCGACTTGACGGATATGAGTTTGTGCAAGCTCCGGCAGTTGGTAAAGACAGGGAAGCATGGAGTCCACGGGGTCACAAAGAGTTGGACACGACTGGGTGACTGAAATGAATTGATGGAGCATTTCATCTACTTAATATGTACCAGGCCATGACTGTATTGACTATTTCACGGAAAATAAAATGGATGCCAGACTGATCCTTTAAAAATCAAAGTGAAATGAATTTGCTCTCACACAAGATCCTCTAAGATTTTCCCACTGTTATCCACCCCGATTCCCACGTGAGTCGGTGCCGTGTTCCCAGTCCTTCTGTGCACATCTCATACGATTCACCTCCTTACAGGCACTGTCCTCCCTGTTCTCTCAAACATTCCTGACTTCCTTCTGCCTCAGGTCTGTGCAATGTTCTTCCCTCAACCTGGAATGTTCTTCTCCCAGATCTCATAGTTTGCTTCCTGCCCCCAGTTCATCTTCCTGGTGAGGCCTTCTTTGAGTTGTTGTTGTCCAGTCACCCAGTTATGTCCGACTCTTTATGACTCCATGGACTGCAGTACACCAGGCCTCCCTGTCCCTCACCATCTCCCAGAGTTTGCCCAAGTGCATGTCCATTATATCGGTGATGCCATCCAACCATCTCATCCCATGATGCCCTCTTCTCCTTCTACCCTCAATCTTTCCTAGCATCAGGAACTTTTCCAATGAATTGGCTGTTTCCATCAGGTGACCAAAATACTGGAGCTTCAGCTTCAGTATCAGTCTTTCCAAAGAGGATTTGGGGTTGATTTTGAGTACCTATGCATAATCTCAAATACTGCCCCTCCTGTGATTCTGGCACTTACTTTCCCCTTTGCTGCTGCTGCTGCTAAGTCACTTCAGTTGTGTCCGACTCTGTGTGACCCCATAGATGGCAGCCCACCAGGCTCCGCCGTCCCTGGGATTCTCTAGGCATGAACACTGGAGTGGGCTGCCATTGACTTTCCCCTTTACTTTGTTCCATATTGCCTGCCAAAGTCTGACAGTCTCTACATGTTTCATATATTTATTCAAAGTCTTTCTTCCATGCATTGGAACATAGACTGATAAATTAATCTCTTTTGCTTCTTGCTATTTCCTCACCATATACAACCATATCTGGTGTGTGTACGTGTGTGTATTGTATACATATACATATATACATGCTCTAATATTTTGGCCACCTGATGTGAAGATCTGACTCATTGGAAAAGACCTTGATGCTGGGAAAGATTGAGGGCAGGAAGAGAAGGGGGCAATAGAAGATGAGATGGTTGGATGGCATCATCGACATGATAGACATGAGTTTGAGCAAACCCCAGAAGATAGAGAAGAACAGCAAAACCTGGTGTGCTGCAGTCCATGGGGTTGCAAAGAGTCAAAGATGACTTAGAGACTGAACAACAACATACACATATGAAATGAGTTAACCAATTCAACTCTCCTGATAATCTTTAAATATAAATATTATTGACATTCTCATTTTATAAATAAAGGCGTTGATACACAAAACGGTTAAGTAATTAAACCAGGGTAAGGATCATAAGAGACTACTATGAACAAGTACATACCAATAAATTAGACAGCCTGGAAGAAATGGAAAATTCCTACAAACATACAACCTACCAACAATAAATTATGAAGAAATATAAAACCTTAAAGGATAGATTACTAGTAAGGATATGACATCAATAATCAGAAACCTCACAACAAAGAAAATTTCAGGTCCATATGACTTCATTGGTGAATTCTACCTAACATTTAAAGAAGAAGTAATACAAATCCTTTTCAAAATCCTCAAAAAACTTCCAAGCTCATTTTACAAGGCCAGCATTATTCTGATGCAAAAGCCAGACAAGGACACAACAAGTAAAGAAATTATAGGCCAATATCCCTGATGAACGTAAGTGCAAACATTTTCAACAAAATTTTAGCAACCCATATTCAATAGTATGTGAAAAGGATCACATACCATGATTAACTGGGATGCAGAAATCAATCAATGTGATATATACCACAGTGACAAAATGAAAAATAAATATTATATTATTATCTCAGTAGGTGTTAGAAAAAGTATGTGACAAAATTCGACATCCATTTATGATAAAAACTCTCACCAAACTAGGTGAGAGAAAACATCTCTCAACATAGCAAAAGCCACAGTGACAAGTCCACAACTAATATAGAGAAAAAGCTAAAAGTTTTTCCTCTAAGATCAGAAACAAGACAAGGTTGTCCACTCACCACACTGTTATCCAACACAGTATGGTAAGACTTGCCAAGCACTTAGGCAAATGAATAAAAGCATTCAATTTGGAAACAAAGAAGTAACTGTGTCTATATGCAGATGACATTATATTATAGAAAATTCTAAAGACTTCAACATAAAAGCTATTAGAGTAAACTACTTTAGTAAAGTTACAAGATACAAAATCAATACAGAAAAAATTAGTTGTGTTTCTATATACCACTATCAAACTGTCAGAAATAGACTAAAAAAAAAATCCATTTATAATTTCTTGGGGAAAAAAATAAAGAAATACCTTGGGATGAATGTTACCAAGCACATGGAAAATTTCTTCAGCGTAGAAAGCCTTTCTCTGTCCAACAATGCCTGGTCATCTTTGAAGATTTGCTTTGTCATCATACATATATTCCTCCAGTGAGGCTGATTTCTCTCATTTCTATCTATAAACCAACTTCCCCATGGCCTCATATTTTAGCACTTCTCACAGACATTAGTTTACATGACTCTCCCTACTGCTAAACAGTTTATTGAGGGCAGGGACTATATCTTACTTCAAAAGAGATTCATTCCTTCGGTTATTCATTCATTGAATCCACAGAGATTCACTGATTGCTTACTAGGGCTAGTCACTGCCTGGGGTCCCAGGGATTCAGAGAAAAACTGGACAAACCAAGCATTTGGGTGAAAAACACATAAAGAAAACAATAACCGACAGCAGGTATTGATGAGTGCTAGGAAGAAACAGAATATATCTGGGAGAGAGAGGACTTTAACTTGGATAGAGGAGAGTTGAAAGACCCCTCTGATATGTCTATAAACTGAGAGCCGAGTGATGAAAAAGGCAGCATGAGAAGGTCCAGGTGACATCATCTGAGACAGAGGGAACACCTGAGCAAAGGTCCTGGGAAGGAAATGGTCTCAGTATGTTGAGGAGAAGAAACAATAACAGCAAGACCAAAGGGATTGGAGACCAGTATGGATATTCCTTAAAAAAAAACAAAAAACTAGGAGTAAAACTACCATATGACCCAGGAATCCCACTGCTGGGCATGTAACCTGAGGAAACCATGATTCTAAAAGACACGTGTACCCCAGTGGTGGCTGCAGCACTGTTTACAACAGCCAAGACACGGAAGCAGCCGAGACGTCCATCGACAGCTGAATGGATAAGGAAGATGTGGAACGCATACACAATAGGGCATTACTGAGCTGTAAAAAGGAACAGATTTGAGTCAGCTGTAGTGAGGTGGATGAACCTAGAGCCAGTTACACAGAGTGAAGTCAGAAAGAGAAGAACAAGTATTGTATATTAACACGCATATATATGGAATCTAGAAAAATGACGCTGATGAACCTATTTACAGGGAAGGAGTGGAGATGCAGACACAGAGAACAGACATGTGGACGCAGGGGGGAAGGAGGGGGCAGAAAGAGTCAAGAGAGTAGCACTGGCATAGACTCACTGTCGAGAGTCAATAACTAGCTCGTGGAAAGCAGCTGTAGAGCACAGGGAGCCCAGCCTGGGGCTCTGTGATGACCCGAGGGGGAGGGTTGGAGGGCGGAGGGAGGCTTATGAGGGAGGCGAGACATATACGTCATCATGGCTGATTCACATTGTTGTACAGCAGAAAGCAACACAACATTGTAAAGCAATTACCCTCCAATCAAACAAACAAACAAGAAAAAGACCCAAAGGGAAGTCAATGAGCATGAAATGCCTAGGACACAAGGATCAGAGAAATATGAAGGCACAAGATTATCTAAGAGACACAAAACTGTTTTGATTAATAAATCAGATTACAAAGATTTTTAGCTTTGCAGGCCATACTAATTCTGCCACATCTTTTCAAGTCTGCCCTTGTAGCATGAAAGCAGTCATAGGGAATATGCAAATTAATGAACATGGTTGTGTTCCAATAAAACTTTATTTATAAAAACAAGCAGCTGGTTGGATTTGGCTCATGGGCCATAGTTTATGGCCCTTGATTTAAGTCTCATAGGCTCTAAGGAAGTGCTTAAATACTATTCTAATTCTGATGGTGGTAGGGAGGCAGTAATAATAATTATTGTAATTATTATTATTATCAATGAGAAACCACTGAATATATATATATATATATATATATATATTTTTTTTTTAAAGGAGGTATATGATCCTCAGTTGTTGAGGTCTCTGGGCCTTTCATGTTACAAGCACTTAAATCAATTGTTAAATAACAAGGGACACTGTAAAAGAAAAGGAAACCATTTTAAAATTCTCTCTCCTACAATATCTAGTTCAGAGGTAGTAGGCATGGAGGGGGATAAAAATGGTGCCACTGTTGGCACCATTGGGGAAAAAAACAAACAAACAACAACTTTCATATTTGCTGGTTTCAGTACATCTACTAAACTGTTTTTTCAGACCTGTGCAGTGGGAGGCATTGGATCCAAAAACTGACTGTTGGTTATAAGCCAAGCATTCAACTGGAACATACAGCTGAGTGGAACGCACAGACACATTAGAGACACAATTTTCAATTTTAGGTACCTGAGGACCTGTTACAGATACCGACGCTTCTGTATCAGGCAGACCGATTGCCAGCATCACCATTAAAAAATCATTTTATTACATTTTCTTTTTGTAACAGCTGTAGTGGGAAACTAGATTTCTATGATGAAATTGTAGTCCCTTCCAATCCCCAATGCTTTTTATTAGGATCGAAAATTTAACGAGTTTTCTTAGAAATCTTCTGCATAGCTGTTAATCCTGAAATTAGATGGTGACGTCTCCTCCTCTTACATGGGTATTCCTAGAGTGTCCAGTTCAATTCCTGTGTCAGCAATTTGCCCTTCTTCCTCATAAGCTCTTGTGCCCTATTTTCACTAGTGGAAAATCTGAAGATTTTGAGCCCACGTCCCACTACGATATAACTGAGTAATGTCTCAATTTCAAAACATACAAAAACGCCAAAGTCCTATACACTAATCTCTACTTCTAAATTAAATTTTTAATTTTTTTCTATTCAAAACATGTGGGTGGTTCCTTGCCTCTAGTTAAATTTCTTAAAATAGCAAAAAATTGCACAACATACTTCTAGGTCTCAAGATCTAGAATGTTACACAAGGAGATAATTATGTGATTACTGGGTTAAAACTAAGCAACTCATTCATCTGGCATGAGGGCCAGCACTGGCAGCAGCCCTCACCACATCTACAGAGCAGTCTGGCCATGGTACTCCAATCTAGTCACCTTGACGTGGCACTGGGAAGTTACTGGAGAAACCCAACAGAAGTGAGAGAACTGGAAGGTAGATTTAGCCAGCCTACATATCCGATCTTGGAGGCGAAAACCCAATCACCACAAACTGATTTGGGGCTTTGAGTCTGTTAGCCAGAATCTCCCAGATGTGAAAAACTGACTCCTTATATATAAATCAAGCCTCTTTGGAAACAGTTTTTAGCTTCTTGCAAGAGAAAAATCAGAAAAGTTAGATGACTGTGTCTACATTCACAGTGAAGAATGAATACAGAAAAGAAAATAGGACTTTATGTTTCATTATTCAACTGTCCACCAAACGATTTTTACTGATGATCCATTGTGTCTGAGGTTCTTCCTTCATATATAGAAAGAAAGGCTTTTTTTTTTTTTCCCCCTATTGGAGTACAATTGCTTTACAATGGGTAAAGTTTAAGTTTTGGTTAAGTTGCTGCTATACAATGAAATGAATCAGCTATACGTATATCCCCTCCCTCATGGGCCTCCCTCCCACCTCCTCCTCCCACCCTCGAGGTCATCACAGAGAACTGAGCTCCTTGTGCTTTACAGCAGTTTCCCACTAGCTATCTGTTTCACACATGGTAGTGTATATATGCCAATTCTTATCTCCCAAGTCATCCCCCACTCCCCTTCCCCCACAATGACCACAGATCTGTTCTCTATGCCTGTGTAGCTAGACTTCTGAAAACCTCACGGGATTGCTAATTGAGTGGCACAGACTTGTCCTTTAAATTCCTTCCCACAGCGTACTCTCAGCCTTGCCCCCCAAATTTCTCTTTGACTATTTGTGGCCTGCCTCCCTTCTCTAATACCCGTATCTGCCTGAGACTCAAATGGGGAAATGTGACTTTTGTTCAATCAGAGGTGAGAAATCCCACGTGAGCCTCTTCAAAGTCTGTAAGTGGCATGTCATTTGAGACTATTTGCTTCTTGATGCACTGACTTCCCAATGGTTTTATGTCCAAACTCAGTCAGACCTAGAGAGTCAAGTGCAGTGCTGAGCTGGGGGAGGGGGGGCAACCAAAGGCATAGAATAATAAGCTGCACAGAGGGTGTGTAACTCCACAGCAGATGATGTGCCCCCTGATTCTCAAGACACAGGGCCAATCAGCTGAGGCCAGCTTTATTCATTAGGAACCACTGCTTACAGTTCAAAACCCACAGAACCATTATCTTCAGAAGAAAATAGAGTAGTGGCAACATGCAGACAGTATTTCTAGGATGTAGATACTCTTAAAAATAAACTCTTACTAATGCCCGAAATATGTATCAGCTACCACTGGGCTTCCCTGGTGGCTCAGTTGGTAAAGAATATGTCTGCAATGAAGGAAGCCTGGGTTTGATCCCTACATCAGGAAGATCCCCTGGAGAAGGGAACTGCAACCCACTTCAGTATTTTTGCCTGGAAAATTTCATGGACAGGGGAGCGTGGCAGGCTACAGTCCATAGGGTTGCAAAGAGTCAGACATGACTAAAGTGACTGAGCGTGGCACAAGGCACATGCTATAAATGGGATGAGGATCAAATATGTATTTCATTTCATAAATCACCATATTACAACTATCATGCAAACTACTACTCACAAGCCACGAGTAATCGCTCTAAAATATCAATCCAACAAGGTCACATCTCTGCCCTAAAAATCACTGAAGCACACCTCCCTCTTCCCTAGAAAACAAGGTCAAGCGTATAGGATCCTTTAAGACCTCAGCTCTACCCACCTCTCCCGAGTTAACTCTTGATTTCCCTCTAATCCACACAACAGCCTCTACTTACAGTTTCCCCAAATACATGACTATCTTACCTAGGTTCAACCTCCTGCCTTGACTTAAACAGAAACTTTTGCTAAGGGGAGCCTAGCATGGGAGGACACAGTTGTCCTTTATTGAGTACTTATCAGAGAGTGTTGAAGTGCTCTCTATACTGTTATTTATATAATTCTAATTTTATTTCCAACGCAATTTCTAGTGTCAGCACTGGGCAAACAGGCAAATAGGTATAAAAACAACTATTAAGTCTGGAGAAAAAGAAGGAAAAGGAGAGTCAGAAAAGGGTTTCTGTGCAAAGCAATTTTTAAAGGCTTTATTGATATATAATGACAGCAAGGAGATAAAACCAGTCATTCCTAAAGGAAATCAGTCCTGAATATCCACTGGAAGGACTGATGCTGAAACTGAAGCTCCGATACTTTGGCCACCTGATGCAAAGAACTGACTCATTGGAAAAGACCCTGATGCTGGGAAAGATTGAAGGCAGGAGAAGGGGACGACAGAGGATGAGATGGTTGGAAGGTATCACTGACTAAACGGACATGAGTCTGAGCAAGCTCCAGGAGTTGGTGAAGAACAGGGAAGCCTGGAGTGCTGCAGTCCACAGGGTTGCAAAGAGTCAGACATGACTGAGCCAGTTAACAATGAACTGTTGCATAATAATCTGCACACATTTGAAGTAGGCAATTTTATGAACTTTCACACACACACAGACACACGAAACCATCACCATAATCAAGAGATGAATACATATATCACCCTCCAAATTTCCTTGTGCTTCTTCTAATTCTTCAGTACCATCGTCACCCTCAGCCCACAACTGATCTGTTATTACTATAGATTAGTTTGTATATTAAAAGGAAGTTGATATAAATGGAATCATGAATATTCATTCTTTCTTTAGTCTGCCTTCTTTTGCTTGGCATAATTATTTCAGATTTGTTCATGGTGCTGGATGGATCAACCGCCCATTGGTTTCTATTGAAGAGCAGTACTCTGTCTTTATGGATAGACTGTAATTTGCTTATCAATTCACCTCCTGATGTTTACTTGGATTGTCTTCAATTTTGAACAATAAAAAATAAATCTACAAAAACATTCACTTGCACATCTTTGTATAGACTTATTCATTCATGTCTCATGGGTGAAGACAGAGGAGAAATGGCTAGGAGTATGGCTGGTGCATGCTTTCCATTTTAAGAACCTGCCAAACTGTTTTCCAAAGTGATTATCATATTGTTGACACTCCCACCAGCAGAGTATGAGAGTTCCTGCCCCACAGCCTCACTAGTATCTGGTCTCTTCAGTGTTTTGAATGTTTTGCTCATTTGCTTGGAGCAGAAATAATTATTGTGCACAATAAATCATTGTGCAGATGATAAACCCTAGTACCAGAAAGGCTAAATGACACATCTCCAGATGTGTGATGATTAGATTCAGAGACCCACAGGAGGATTGAGTAGGGAGGAATGGTCTTTCAGGACCAGAGGGCAACTGGGACCTGAAAGAAACGCTAGCGGGACCAGTATTATGATCTACGGTACGGGGACCTCAGGCCCCCAAGGCTGGATTTGGCAATCCTCTAACTGCTCATGAGTAGACCATGCTTTGTTGGGATTTCCAATGAAAAAGAGTTGGAAGAGTTGCTTTGAGAAGAGTTGTTTGTGAAAATGATGAGTGGTCTGTGACACTTTTAGACTTGCCTAAGAGCAGAGATTTGTCTGATTCTCCTGATCCTAGTTATAATGGTGAGGCCTTGGTCTCTGTTACCAAGTATTTCAGTGGCTGAGGTCTCAAAATGAAAGACTTCTAATGGGGAAACTGGGCTCCAGGGAGTGTACTGTGGGGAGGAGCAGACTCAAGACTCTTGCTGAGTCATCTTTTTAGCAGAAATGTTTTTCTTGAGTAAAACAAGGTTTGGACACTGTGTTCAAACCTTCAACGATCAGGGCCTTTGTTTTAATGTACTAAGTTATTTCCTTATTAGTTCCAGCTCAGTTCAGTTTTACACAGGCTCTTGGGTTTTCCCTGTCAAATGACCTTTTCTGGATAAAGGAAAGGACGAAGATGGTGAAGGCACCAACTGTCCTAAGTTTCTGCTCTTGAAATTAGCTGACGCATCATGAAGGGAGACAAGAGGACTGTCCTATCCCATGCTGTTGGTACTACCAGATGTGCAAACAGCCGGCTTCAGAGGACTGTTAGGAGAGATCAGTTACCACCAAGGTCGCAGTAGGAAACAGAGAAGAGATGGTTTCACAAGGTTGTGATAAAGATTTGAATGGACAAGACTAAAGGGCTGAAGTAACACCTCAATCATGAGTATCCGTGGCCATCACAGTGTGGGTGGACGAAGGGAGAGCCTCAGCATTGTCTGTTCCCTGGGATAGTTCCCTCCACTGTGTTTGGATGTGAGGTGAAGGTCTTAGTAAGCATTTCAGAAGGGAAACTAATAACTTTTATTTTAAAATGCGTGTGTCGGGGGGGGAGTGTACTCATACATCTAGGCTGTTGACAATGATTGTCTCTAGAGGGTTGGATGATAAGAGCCCTTTGTTTCCTCACTTAGTTGCTATTTGAAAAGATTAAAAGTGGGCACTGTTACTTGCAAAAACCTACATACACAAAAAAATCCATATCTCTTATTTCAGCAATAAAGCAGAATAACACAAAAAGAAAGATAAAGTAAAACTTATTTACATATTCTTTTAGTGTTCAAACCATTCAAAACAGCTTTTAGACCTGCTCTATCTTTTCTAGTCCCTCAGGCTTCCTTCAAGCCAATGCCTTTTTATCCACGTATGACAATAGCTACTCAACTAGTCACCTAGTAGCCTCACCTTGGTTCATCCTCCAGTACTGTTGCTGGGATTCACTTTCCAAGATATCCTATGCTCACATTCCTCCCACACTTGGAAACTTTTCATGGATCTCCATAGCTTAAAGGACAAGCTCCAAACACAGCCCTTCACAGTTTGGATTTGTTAATCTTCCACTTCCTCATTATCTCTGTTTCAGAGTTTAGGCCCCCAAAACCGGAGAAGAAGGTGGGGGTTGCATCACAGGGAACAAGTGTTAGTCACTCAGTCATTCATGTCTGACTCTTTGCAACCCAATGGACTGTAGCCCACCACGCTCCTCTGTCCATGGAATTCTCCAGGCAAGAATACTGGAGGGGGTTGCTATTCCCTTCTTCAGGGGATTTTCCAGAGTCAGGGATCGAATGCAGGTCTCTTGTATTGCAGGCAGATTCTTCACCACCTGAGCCACCGGGGAAACCCCACATCACAGGGAAGACCACGCCTAACTCAGCATATGCATAAGGCAGTATTTCATCCTAAGAAAGAACACTGGGGCTTTCAGTACACACGCCACAGTATTTAAAATCACTTGGCCCACCCAAAAGATGTGATTCTTGCCAAAAGCTTGATATGAGAAGGAAACATGGGGTTCACATTGTGTCAAACGTTGCCCATATGATGAGGTTCTAATTAAATTTTATTATTACACCCTCTCAGGTTTGCAAAGTCAAAATATCCTAAGTGCAGTCTTAATTCCTCACTCCACAGACCATATGTTGAAAGCAGCTTCCTTTTATTTATTCACATTGGATATAATTTCTTACTGGATTGTCTTAGCACTTCCTCTGCTTGTTAACTTCTGGTTCTTTATCGCATTTTTCCTGACACTTAACTGGAGGTCCCTTTCTCTGTGTGTCCATCTTGTACTTTGTGTGTGACAACTATAGTTTATCCTACACTAGGTAATATTTTTAAAAGGCCTGTGTGGACCACTAGCTTCCCGTTCCCATCCTACAAGGATGGTGTCGTCTTTACATCTGCATCAGAGACCTTCACAGAGCACTAGGAACATACTAGGTATTTTACAATAGTTCTTTCAATTGCTGGAAAACCAAGAGAAATTTTTAATCAGTTCAAATAGCACTGAAGCATAAAGTGATCTATTACTTTCCAAGAGAACTAGGTCTTTTCCTTCCTGCACGGCACTGGGCAATTTTTAAAAAAGAGATGTATGATCAGAGACAAAAGGAAGACTAATTAAAGCACATCCCATTTCCCTGACTATTCTTTGCCTTTAATCAGATTAATCTTAATGAAAACTGTTCAATGTCTTTAGCATAGTGACAACAAACAGCTCAATGGGAAGAGGTATCAGCAGTCATTCGTTGGAACCCAACACTAAGTCAGAAATAGCACATGTCAAGTTCCTTCCAGTTCAGATGCATTGGTAGAGGTTGCCTAAACAATGTAACGATATGGATTTTAAGACCACTCCAGGATTTCAGGGGAAGCGTGCCATGACTGATTAGTGGTGTCTGCCTTGGGCATGGATTAGGGAAAGTTTATCTCCCTGCCTAGTATTTCTGCTACTGGGCTGGGTCTTGCTTTGTGTTCAGATTCTGGGGTGTAATCTGCTACCAATGAAAGATCAGAAGGTCTGGTGTGTAGTTCCAGTCCTTCAGGAAATACTCCTGGGGAACACATCTCCCTGCCTGCTCTCTTGTTATATCTGGTTCAGAGCCAGTGCCTTGGGCCTAGCTTTTAAGGGCTCCAGTCCAAACTACGACGTTGATGCTTTACTCAGACCTTCTGACTCTATACTTTGTCTCTGACCATGGAGAGTATCTTTCTGACCTTTTGGTTCTTTGATGGATCCCCAATTTGTTTGGCATGAGAATTAATTTGTTCCCAAAGGTGCTTAAATTAGAAATCACGAGATATTTAGAGAGTGTCTTTTGTTCAGTTCAGTCGCTCAGTCGTGTCCAACTCTTTGTGACACCATGAACCACAGCATGCCAGGCCTCCCTGTCCATCACCAACTCCAGGAGTCTACCCAAACCCATGTCCATCGAGTTGGTGATGCCATCCAATCATCTCATCCTCTGGCATCCCCTTCTCCTCCTGCCCTCAATCTTTCCCAGCATCAGGGTCTTTTCAAATGAGTCAGCTCTTCACATCAGGTGGCCAAAGTATTGGAGTCCCAGCTTCAGCATCAGTCCTTCCAATGAACACCCAGGACTGATTTCCTTTAGGATGGACTGGCTGGATCTCCTTGCAGTCCAAGGGACTCTGAAGAACCTTCTCCAACACCACAGTTCAAAAGCATCAATCCTTCAGTGCTCAGCTTTCTTTATACTCCGACTCTCACATCCATACACGACTACTGGAAAAACCATAGCCTTTTGTGGATTAGAAGAAAAATACTTAGGCAGGCCCTCTGATCCCTTTCCTTTTATCCCAAGGAAAAGGTACTTATTGCCTTTGTAGAGCCAATGGGTATAAAAGTTGTCTTCTTGATCATGTGTAAGAAATGAAATATTGGCTTACCTAGAAAGTTCTTCAGACAACTGGATAAAAACCCCAGATAAACATAGCATCTATAGGGTTTCCCAGATTTGGGCAGGGTAACCTGCATCCTCCATCCCTGGGTGCACACACAAGTCTTTGTAAAGATATACCCACAAGCCCAGCCTCTTTTCTATGAAGACAACCCCGTCTCTCACAGATTGTGCCAGTGTGCAACAGCAGGATATCAGAGCACTTCTCTAGACCAGCTAGCTCTTGCTGCGCTAGTGTTCTACCATTTACAGTGTTTCCTTGCATCATTTCAGTCACATAAGTTTAATCCTTAGTTAAGGAAACATTATTTTATGGCTAGAGTTTTCCCTCTTCCATCCCTGGCCACGTCACAAGATCCTCATTCTAAAAGTCACAAGGTTAGCAAGGATAAGAGAAGACAATGGTCATATTCTGTGCCCTTAACAAAAGCAAAAATCAAATTCATGAGGGTTGAAGTTTTGCAAGACAATACTTTTCGTACTGTGCTAATGTACGTACTCGTATTTTATGCTGTGCTAATGAACTCAACTGATGAGAAGTTTCACAAAGATATCGTTATATAATCAAAACAAATTCAATTTCCTGAAAGGGTAAACAGTTATTACTGAGCTCATTGCTTAGTCTTTCTTTTTCTGTGTGTCTTATAACAATGGAATTCTTCCATTTGAAATACTTTAGCTCTTAAATCTAAACAAAAATGGAAGGACTGTGATTTTGTATGTTTTAGGTTGGCAATAATGCCTTCAGTGTGATGTCTTTTTGCATTTTGCAATTTGCTGCCTTCCACAATTCAAATTTCATGGTTTTGTTTACAGAATAAAAATATTTTTAATTGATCACTCATGCTTCTCTAGCCATATGCCTACCACAAAGGCATGCACATTTTCATACAAAATTCACTGTTTCCATTTGGCACTTGAGTACCTTTAACTCTGTGAATCGACAATGTAAAACATCATAATCCATTGAGAATACACTAATAGAAATACATGCCTTCTAAACCCTGGTATACAAAGCACATTGCTTAAAGACAGCTTAATTATTCCTGTAATCCTGTTCTCCCAATGCAATGTCCTCTAGAACACTTAGAATCAGTGCATTCAAATCCTGAAAACTTCTATACTTCTCAAGTGTTGAAATGGGTAAATTATACCCCTGATCTTAACTGACAAGATTCAGAGTCATGACCAGAAATAATAAATGAAATGGTAGAGACCTATATTGCCAAATATTCATTAAAACAAGGCTCATCTATAGAACAACTGCAGTGATGCCTGTCTTTCATATTTCTCAAGCATAAATTTCCAAGAAAAAGATTTCTTGTTTTTAACCTGTTGCATGGGTAATAATTATCATGTCCATAGACTTTGATGCTACACATCATTCCCCATGAACATGTCCATGGTTATCAACTAACTGGCATATACTGCATTTCACTACACCAACTGGCATGTCACTATTCCTCTGGCCCATGGATAGATAAAGTAATGAAATGATACTCAGGTTGGTTTCACAGTACACATGCATTATGAATTTGAAACACATTTCTGACACATACTCTGCTCCTTAAGCATATATTTTAGAAGAACTTACTCTAAGAACTTCCTTTTATGACTCAAACCATAATCTGGAACCATTCACAGTCCTTGGTTTTAGAATACTATGTGGTTTCATTTTCATTTTAAAGACAGCCCAAACTTCTAGCTGCTGAATCAAACCATTTAGGGGAAAGACATATCTTCAGTTGGAAAACTAGCCAAAGTCCACTAATCCCTTCTATGATTATTCAGAGAACAGAAGTAACAATGTAAACAGTCAGATTCAACTAATTTGAGAAGCAAGGATATGTAAATGTGTAGACATTTTGACTTCAATCCTTGTTTTCCCCATTTAAGGGACTAAGTCCTTGAATGTTTAACAGACTTCTCCAAAGCAGCATGGAATCAGGCTCCACATCTGATGTGCTGACATCTCATCAAGCTACACTTGTACTCTCTCTCTAGAGCATGCCGGTGAGGGCTTAGTCCCAGTTCTCGTTTCAGCTCTACCAACAAATCAGAGCCAACTTCAGTGAGTAAAGGACAAGACAGCTCATTAAGATCAACCTGTTAGGGCTGCCCAATTTTCATATACCCACAACCATACATGGGTAAGCACAGAACTCAGATATATATAAATCACGTTTAGAATCAACACTGTAGCACTGCACAATTTGCCCACATTCAAATCTCCAGACAGACACACACTGATTGCATTAAGATTCAACATATTACAACTGCTAAACTCACCGACTCATATAAAACATGTAACTATATGATGGGAGCATGGATACTGAACATACCTTGGACCAACATAGTAAAGCCCCGTCATTTTGAAAACTTTGAATTTTTATGGCTGAATATAGCTGATCCAGCTACATTAATTCCATCATTTGAGACAATTAATGTACATCCATCTGTTAGGAGCCTAGAGTAGAATCATAATCAAAGTTCTATATCCACCAATTTAGAGATCCATGTAGAAATAGATGTTGTATAGCTCAAATACATGACCCAACCCACAAGGAGTTGCCTACACAGCTGCTGGGAAGAAAGAGAACTGGCAACGATCACCCTCATCCTTGGGAATAATGGACTATGTCCCTCCTCTCTCATCCTGAGGAAATAATTATGAAAGAAGAGGGAGTGGGTAATGAATGAATACAAAGGTGTAGTTGAGACAGATTATTTTATGCTGGATAATCTCTTGCTACACTGAATCACTCTAATAAGTTAACTTGAAAAGGCTTACCTTTGGTTGGTTTCCAGTGGAATGAACGTAGCTCAGCTCAATGCAGGTTTTAGACTTTTGCAGCATCCATCTGTACTAATTCAGGATTTGTCTAGTCTTGGGAATATCATTCTACATTCTAAAACCTCTCGCTCTATACATTCAATCTGGTTTCAATATTTACAAAAAGAAACACGTTTTTGAAACGTGTGGTGGGGTGTGCGTTTTCACTTACCTTTTCCGCTGATTGAGCGGTGCCAAAAAAAATGGGAATGAAGGCAAGCCAAACTATACATGTCGTGTACATGGTGAATCCGATGGGCTTGGCTTCATTAAAGTTCTCTGGGACACCCCGAGTCTTGATGGCATACACAGTGCACGTGACCATGAGAAGGATGCTATATCCCAGGGAGCAGATGATCTGTAGGTCCGTAATGTCACACTTGAGAACCCCCCGGGCCTGCTCGGGGTTCATCGTCTTGTGTTCATCATAGTCTATGATGATGTTAGGTGGGTCAACACCGAACCATATGAAAACGCCGAGAAGCTGAACTGATATTAAACTGGAAGTGATCGCCAGCTGCGATGTTGGGCTTATGAGTCTGGGGGCTGTCACTGATTTCTTGCCCTGTTCAAATATGCGGTAAATCCGATTGGTTTTGGTCAAGAGGGCTGCGTAGCTGATGCACATACCCAAGCCCAAGAAAACTCTCCGGAAAGAACACACCGCCACATCGGGTTTGGCTATCATCAGGAAGGTGATGATGTAGCAGAGAAAGATGCCCGTCAACAGAACGTAGCTCAGTTCCCGCCCAGACGCCCGAACGATGGGAGTGTCATTGTAGCGGATGAATGTGGCCATGACAAATATGGTGGCGATGATCCCCAGCATGGCAAGAAAGACGGGGATGACAGCCCAAGGCGAGTGCCACTCCAGTTTGATGATGGGGATATCCTGGCAGCCAGTTCGGTTTTCATTGGGCCGCTGGTCGTAGGGGCAATGCTGGCATGTCATCTCATCGAACTGGTACTGGTAGCCATCGCAGGGCTCACAGGTCCAGCAGCAAGGAGTTCCCTTCTGCGTCTTCTTTCTTTGCCCAGGCTTGCAGGGCATCGTGCACACAGAGGCGGGGATCTCCCGGACTCCCTTACCCCATTGCATGTCCTCTATCTGTAGCAAGAAACAAGGAGGTGAAACAGGCAGGTTAGTTAAGAGGAAAAATCAACCAGTAATTACAGCAACATGTGAGAACTGACCAGGTAAACCAACTAACCCCAGCTGGTAGAAGCTACAACCAAGATTCGACCCACACCATTTACTGTAGCATCCTCATTCTTCCCGACCCAGGGATCCAACTCGGGTCTCCCGCATTGCCCGCAGAGGCTTCACCATCTGAGCCACCAGGGAAGCACTCCAAACTACTACAGAGTGTGCCAAGCATGTCTGACTATAAGAATCCCTGCGGTAGCTTTCAGAAGCACCAATTTCCTGTTCCCACCTAGAACCCCAAAATAAGAATATCCTGAAAAGGAGCCTTTGGAGCTTTATTTTCAACAAGTACTCAGAAGATTCTTAAAATTAGTCAGTGATTACTGACACACTCTATACTGCTGTCTTCTGGATAATAAGTTCAAATGTCCCAAGTTAAGTTAAAAATCTTTACTATGAAATGCTACATTCATTTCCCTTATTAGATGCTTTAAAAAAACAAAAGTGTTTTTCAGTTATTTGGGAAGATATGTCAGAGCTAGCCACTTTTTCTAAAATTCTGTAAGCATCACTGCCATTTCATTGAGAAGTTTTGAACTGAATGAACCTATTCTATTTCTCACAGAGGAGTGATAAGGTTCATTATCAAAAGTTTTAATTGTAGCTCTGGAAGCATTTGATAAGAAAATAATACAGTCTGGAAACCTCTAAAGATTAGCCATGTACCTATTTGAAGATGAAATTTAAACTGAAATACTATATCCTAGAGGAAGATGAAAGTATGCTTACTTAATTAGAATACTGGCTTTCTGGAGGGGAATTCATAATTAACAGTTTTCTGAGAAGTAACGGCATTAGATACAAATAAGAGCTTTAACGCTGGGATGAAATCTCATCTTTTCCAGCACAGCATCTATTTTTATTTTCCTGATATCAGTCCTCTGAATTTCACCCCCGCCATGTGCTTCCTGTGAGATATTGGGAGGTTCTTTGACAATTACCTGGAGGGGTTTTTACAACCCAGTATGCTGAGCCTGCTTTATTGACTATGCCAAAGTCTTTGACTGTGTGGATCACAATAAACTGTAGAAATATCTGAAAGAGATGGGAATACCAGACCACTTGACCTGCCTCTTGAGAAACCTATATCCAGGTCAGGAAGCAACAGTTAGAACTGGACATGGAAAAACAGGCTGGTTCCAAATCAGAAAAGGAGTACGTCAAGGCTATATACTGTCACCCTGCTTATTTAACTTAAGTGGAGAGTACATCATGAGAAACGCTGGGCTGGAAGAAGCACAAGCTGGAATCAAGATTGCTGGGAGAAATATCAATAACCTCAGATATGCAGATGACACCACCCTTATGGCAGAAAGTGAAGAGGAACTAAAAAGTCTCTTGATGAAAGTGAAAGTGGAGAGTGACAAAGTTGGCTTAAAGCTCAACATGCAGAAAATGAAGATCATGGCATCTGGTCCCATCACTTCATGGGAAATAGATGGGGAACAGTGGAAACAGTGTCAGACATTTTTTGAGCTCCAAAATCACTGCAGATGGTGATTGTAGCCATGAAATTAAAAGATGCTTATTCCTTTGAAGGAAGGTTATGACCAACCTAGATAACATATTGAAAAGCAGAGACATTACTTTGCCAGCAAAGGTCCATCTAGTCAGGGCTATGATTTTTCCAGTAGTCATGTATGGATGTGAGAGTTGGACTGTGAAGAAAGCTGAGCACTGAAGAATTGATGCTTTTGAACTGTGGTGTTGGAGAAGGTTCTTGAGAGTCCCTTGGACTGCAAGGAGATCCAACCAGTTCATCCTAAAGGAGATCAGTCCTGAGTGCTCATTGGAAGGACTGATGCTAAAGCTGAAACTCCAAAACTCTGGCCACCTCATGAGAAGAGTTGACTCATTGGAAAAGACTCTGATGCTGGGAGGGATTGGGGGCAGGAGGAGAAGGGGGCGACAGAGGATGAGATGGCTGGATGGCATTACCGAGAGTTTGGGTGAATTCCAGGAGTTGGTAATGGACAGGGAGGCCTGGCGTGCTGCAATTCATGGGGTCACAAAGAGTTGGAGATGACTGAGTGACTAAACTTAACTGATGCTGAGCCCCACTCTCGGATTTTCTGATTCACTGGGACTAGGAGGGGACTTGAGAGTATGTATTTCTAACAAAATCTCAGATGGTGTCGCTATAGATTCTCTGTCCATCACACCTTGTAAACACTGACACATTCCAACCTCCCAGTCACAGAGACTACATCAGGAATGGGGTCATTATGGCATGACACAGAATTTAACTTTGTGACTTTTATAGAGATTACATAGGACAAAAATCTTTGTTTTTGCTGGACTTGCAGTTTCCAGGATATATGGATGTGGTGTGCATGGCTATAAGAAGAAAGGCATTTGCCAGAGAAGGAAGCCAATATAAAGGAAAGCAGAGCAGAGAGTTGAAAAGAACTCTCTATCCATGAGCCTGCTTAGGCTTCTGGATATAGCTATGCCTGAAGCAGGTTTTCCATACATTGTGTCACTATGTGAGCCAGGAAATTCTGCGATGCTGAAATACTTTGAACTGCTTTTATATTACTTATATAATGTCCTGGAGTCAGGACATTTGGTGAGGGACAGGGAAGCCTGGCGTGCTGCAGTCCATGGCGTCACAAAGAGTTGGATGTGACCGAACTGAACTGAAGGGTCCTGAAGAATATACCAGCTAAATAAATAACTTCAGTATCTGTAATCTGCAAAAAGATTCACTTAAAAGAGAAAAATACAGAATAAATTCCAATGAAAAATTTGGCTGATAATCCCCATATCTAGTTAATTAAATTTTTATGATATTTGAACTAAAATATAGATTAGAAAGATACTGGAAAGTCTGAGACTTTTAAAAAATGCCTACTTTTAAGAGATAAGGGGGGGTTACTAATTTATTGCACAGTGAAACTCCATTGCTGTGTTAAAACAGGATGCAGTGTATAGTAGGGTGTGATATTTCCATCAAAACTTGAATGAGAACTACATTTAACATCCAAATCAAATGTAGTTAACTCTGGAAAAAAAAGAATGGTTCAAAGATTAAACTTTATAAAATATAACCTTCTAGTGGTTGAATTTAAACTTTAATCAGAGACCCAAGAATCTTCGGATGACTTCTATGAACTCATTTGCATGAGGACAAAGCCCAAGTCAGCACTAATAAATCTAACGAAATTTGAAACATAATCATTTCTTTCTCAACATCATCATTTTTGAGCCAGTAAGTCACTGGCAGCTGTCCCAAAATCATAAAATTAAGGAAATAATTTGTAATAAGAGGGAAAGAGACATGCATTAACTTTACAAATGTCCAATTTCAAGAAGTGGGAGCCTAAAAAAATTGTTATTATTAATACAAATGTTTCCAAATGTCAAAGTAAAAGGCCCTACTCATGATCAGTAAGGAAGATTAACAACAACAAAAAAAACCTTACAAATAAATTTCATTAGCTAAGCTTGAGATTGCCTGATTCCAACATGAGTGGAAACTAAAATGTCATATGATTAAACTTGATCTATGGAACAGCTGTAGGGCTCAAATATAAAAACAAATTATCATTATATGTAATATTTTAAAGCCAATTTCAAATGTTGCCATCTTGCAACACCCTCTTCCTTTTAAACAAAATGGTCAGCAAAGTTGAACAGATTTTCTTCCCTCAGACTTAACCAAATATATACAAAAGCTATAACCACAAACATTACATTGACTGATTACTTAATTTGTTTTCAATTTTCATTTAAAGTAGATCTCCACTCAATTTAATTGTATATATTTAAGCAGCAAAGTTGCCTCTTGCTCCAAATGAACAAAAGCCATTTACTTGCTTTGACAACAAGAATCATTATTGAAAATATAATCTATGTTCCATAAATGGACTGACTAACCTTTAAGAACTCCAGTTAGTGAGAATTTTGTTAAAGCGATAGACATGATTTGTCTATATCTCTACCTATCCACACAAATTCAGAGTCTGTTTAATAAGAATAAACAGCTGCAAATGCCATGGGCACCTATTTAAAAGAGAATAATAATTCAGGGCTATGGATCTGTTGTTGTTCAATCACTCAGTCATGTCCAACTCTTTGCAACCCAATGGACTGTAGCACACCAGGCTTCCCTGTCCTTCACTATCTCCTGGAGTTTGTTCAAACTCATCTTCATTGAGCTGGTGATGCCATCCAACCATCTCATCCTTTGTCAAATACGCAACTATAATGTCAATTGGCTTGTCAAAAGGCTAGAAAGAATGCAAATTTGAAGTTTGCTCTGAACTCTGCAACAAAACTGTGTTTCAGTTAGCCAGAAAGCAAAATAAAATTGCAGAAAGATGTGGAAAAAAAGAAAAGAAATCTCAAAGAGTGTCAGGTGACCAAAAAGGGGGGATTCCAAGCCCTGTGCCCACAGATGAACTCAACAGGAGGAAGACTTCTCTTCCCTGGCAAGGAGTCAGCCAATGAAAAGCCACGGACCCTTTGGCCTCCCTCCAATTTCTTTTTCCCGCTATAAGCATTCTCCTTCCCTTGCTGTGAGGAGTCTTGCATGTGGCTTGCCATAGTTTCAGATTCCAAATTATAATTCCCTTGTTCAAATAAACCCATCTTTGCTGGAATAATGTATGTCAGTCTATTTATTTCAGGTTGACAAAGACTAGTAAAAAGGTTAGGATGGTCACCATCATCTTATGTAGAAGACATAGTTCTAAATTCCCTGATAAGGATGCACCTTCCTCCTGGGCACCCAAAGTTTATGGTTAACGGAGATTGGATCAGCTCAGTAGCTGGCTCACGGAGAAGGCCTGTTGAGATCTCAGCTCTTGGCAAGAGAACAGATCTGTAGAGCTAGTACCATTTAATTAACACCATGTATGGCACATAGATTTTTATAAGTAAGTGAATCAAAAGTTTAATAAAGGGAAAATTAGGCAATTCTGGCTAATGAAAACAAAAGTAAGTCTTTTGTGGTGTCCAAGCAAAGTGTTCTTCACCCTTTGAAGAAAAGACACAAAGAATTGACATGGTGTCATCAGTCTTTGATGTGTGCTGATGTGATACATGGAGCTGAAGCAGCCATTTTGCCACCACGAAGAAACAAATGGAAAGAACAAACCCAACATGCTGAGCCTAGTAAAAGAAAACCAAAATGGAATTTGTATCTTTGATGGAGTTGAAATAACTTTCTAGGGTCCACATGGAGCCACTCCTCTATGGGATGTGATGTTAGTAAGCTGACACTTATACAACTTTCACGTTCCTATAGACAAGCTTCATTCAGCCAGAAATGCAGTATGTCCACTTAGCCATCAACCAATCTTCAAAGGCTAAGTGAATTCAGGAGCTTCTCACCCCAAAAAGACTACGTGGGCTGATCAGATAATTTTTATATGTCTTTTCCTTGTTCTTCATTTTTTATCCTATAGGAGCTTTCTGCTTTCCACCCCATTTGTCAGTTCTCTGAAAGAAGACTGTCCACAAAGCGTAAAGTAAAGTGTGCTGGTACCACCTAAATTGTCTTTAACCATTTTTTAACAGTGGCATCATGATGTCAACCAAATGGACCAATACTGGTACCACCCAACCCTGAATTGTGAACATGAAATGATAAACTTCCCTTGGTTAACCAGTACCTCATGGGTACCCCACTCCTTACAGTCAAACATTCTAACTAATACGCTTTCTTATTTCTGCATCTGGTGTGTGAAGGCCTGAAACTAGTGGACAGTTAGCCAATAATTCAAGCTCTTGAATGAGGAGTAGAGAGTTCCAGAAGAAAAGCAAATTTGTGAATTACATGTAATCAGAAGCACTTGGTTTTGTCTCCTGAAAACACTCAGAAAAGAGGGTGGGGAAGACCTGGACTCAGAAAATCAGCTGTGACCCCACTGCTTCTGGCTCATACAAAGACAATGAAAAAGCACCTGTCAGCTGAAGTTTCTTAGCACGTGTGCTGGCAAAGAAAGAAAGGGTCTGGCTCTATACTCCACAGGGGACGCAGAAACATTATAATCACTGGAATTTAAAATAAAACCCAATGAGTTTCTGTCTTACTGCCAAACGCAGGAATCAAACTGAGAGGATTTTTATAAACACTGTTCAGTGCATCCATTTTTATCTAGAAGAGATCTGTTCCTTTCCCCATACAGACGTTTTCTCTTTGAAAGAAAATTGTGTCACTCCAGAGATATTTTCTTCACTGAAATTCCATTTGCACCCTTCCAGCGCATACTCTGTAGAGCAGGCTGGCTGGTGCTTTTATTGCCCAAATCCCTGCAATATTATTTTTGCTTATTAAAACCGCAACAGAATGAGCTAATTTAAAAAAGAGCTTTCTATTAAAACACCATTTGTTCATTAAAATATATTTGTCCTGTCTAATTTATGGAAACATCTTTCTAGGAAAAATGCACAGGAAGGTAGAATACCTAGAACTAGAAAAGAACCAGCTTTAGGTTCCAGTGTGGAGTAGGCAGGGGGAAACGGCTTCACAAGGAGCTCTGTAGCACGTCTATGTCTTTTTCTTTTTTTTTTTTTTTTGACATGCTTTGACCTTGTTTATTTATTTATTTATTTTTTGAGATGTCAAATGTACTTTTTTTTTTAAATTTTTTTTTAATTTTTTAGTTTTTATTTTTTAAATTTTAAAATCTTTAATTCTTACATGCATTCCCAAACATGAACCCCCCTCCCACCTCCCTCCCCATAACATCTTTCTGGGTCATCCCCATGCACCAGCCCCAAGCATGCTGCATCCTGCGTCAGACATAGACTGGCGATTCAATTCACATGATAGTATACATGTTAGAATGTCATTCTCCCAAATCATCCCACCCTCTCCCTCTCCCTCTGAGTCCAAAAGTCCGTTATACACATCTGTGTCTCTTTCCCTGTCTTGCATACAGGGTCGTCATTGCCATCCTGATTATTAAACCTTAGGCTGCATGACTGGACTATAAACCAGAATTTCAGGACTGCTATAAACACACTTAATTCAGATACTACGTATTCAAAATGTGTAATTACTTGTACAATTCATCATTTTTAATGGACTCAAGGAAGAAAGTACCATGCACTTGCTTCATAAAACTGTACATAAAAGATTAATACATAAAAGAGTATGTAAAAGATTGGCTTTTAACTACAGTAGTCACTGGGCATCCACAGAGGGACTCAGAGCTTCATCTCACTATCAAGTCCCTTGAGCTCCAAGATGAAGATAGTTCTGTATTGTTACTGAGACTTTTTTTTCTGATAAACAGCTGTTCCCAAGCTTGCCTGTACATCTGAATCACTTGGGGATCTTCTTGGGGCAGCATTGTGTTTAAAAGCTCCTCTGATAATATGTAGCCAAGTTTGGGAACTGATGAACTATACTCTCTGAAGGGATGGGATTTGGAAGAAAATATTTGTGTTGTTTAGAGAACCTAGTGACCGCAGGCTTCTATTCTTGACCTTACGATGCTCTAGCTCTTTTAATGTGCTTTTAATGAAAGTCTGAGAAGGTTGCCTAAAATGTAGTTATGCTCTTTTTATGATTTAATGGGAAAGTATGGAGCTGTAGTGGAATTACAAATTTCCACAGTTCAGAAAGGTCTCCAGACTTATGTTTCATAATGTTACTGGCCAAATAACAGAAAATGCCTACAGAGGCCCAGCACATAAACAAACGATGTGGGTGGGAGTAAGAAATAATTCTTGCTCCAAAAAACAAAGTCTACAGGAACACAAATCAAATTACATGTCCATATAAATATATATTAAATTACACATCAAGAACAGATTTCACAACAATTCTGCCTAAATGATCTGCATTTACTGTTTCAATGCTTGCATTTTCCTTAAACACAGTAGAAAATGGGGTAGTTCTTGTTACATTTGCATAATTAAAAGCTCCCAGACTGACTAAACAGTTTACCCCTACAGTAACTGTAGATTTCTCTTTCTTTATCAAACCTTTCTATCCTTCTAATTACAGAGGGTTGACTTTACTTGGCTTCAGAACTTCCTTTTATTCATCTTTTCCCCAGAAGAATCAGCTTTCTGTGGAACCTTCAATTTTTCACAGTGTTGACACTCTTCAAAAATACCATACACTCAGATGGCCACACTGAGCTGACACTGGTCAGCTATCTCTTTTGGAAACAATACTGCCAGGAGAGGAGCCATTTCCTTATAATTTACCTGCTAACCACAAATCACTTCTTATTTAGTCCGTCTCCAGGGACACAGTCCCCTAAACGATGCTTACCAATAAACATTAGGTATTTAATCGTGCTTTATTTATCAAAGACAACTGAAAGTAGGTTTGTTTTTTTTTTTTTAAAGCACAGACTTAAGGATAATGTATAACATAAACATATTCACATATATACCTCAAAAATACCTCAAACAAGCTTGGTCAAAATTGAACTCATGATCTGCACCAGGGACTGGCCAGCTATGGCCCCAGTGAGCCAAATCCTGCCCACCATCTGGTTTCATGAGGAGTTTTATCAGACTCCCATCACTACAATGTTCATTTACATATTATCTATGGCTGACTGTAGGCTACAATGACAGAATGGAGGAGCTGTGAATGCAGGGCCTGTAAAACCCAACTTATTTACTATCTGGTCTTTTGCAGAAAACTCTGGCTGACTCAGAGGAAATGAAAAGAGAAGAACAAAGCCCTAGCACGTGGCAGCTTTATCAATCCATAAACCAGGAGTGGTGTCATCCTAGACCTCTTCCCTTCCTTTACTCCCCCTCCCATATCCAAGTGATCAGCAACCTGTGCTGGATTTATCTCTTGTCTTCATGTACGTTAACTAGTTTATCCAACAAACTGTATCGTAAGTAAGCTTCCTGGGCCAGGACCAGAGGAGACAAGAACGAACACTTTCAAGAAATGAATTCTCTTTTCTCACCTTTGTTATCATACCTTCTCTGCAAAAGCATTCTGTGGGGTTTCTTGGCCTCCCTTTCCTGCTGGCATTTTCTATTCCCATCCTCCGACTACAGCTAGACAGATTTACGTGGAGATCTGACCACATCATCTTTTTGTTTATTCCTCAGTGACTTCTTCTTGCTCTTAGACCTGCTAGCAAGTGTTGTCTGTCAGGGACACACAGTAGGTGGCTTCTCCCCGCTGGGTTCATGAGTCCCATGAAGCATCGTGTCCCACAGAGCCCCTTCTGCTGTCACGGGATGTTCAGCAGCTCCTCGACCCACTCAACTCTTGCTCAGGACACCCACCTCCACTGGGTTGATTCCTCCTTTTATAACCCCTCATGGATCCCTCTTCAAAGACTCTAGCAGCATTTGTAATTATGCCAATATGCAACTCATTAAAGTCTGTCCCCCAACTCCTCTGTAAACTCCGTGAGGTCAGAGCTTCTGTCCATTTATTCAGTGACGGATGCTCAGTATCTGAGAGTGGACTCAAGAGCCCTGGCAGGTGAAAGAGGTGAGAGAAAAGATTGACCCCTCCTCTAGAAGGGATTTTTCCCCAGCCAAAACTGCAGTTTCATGCACTTTTACTATAATTAGACTTGATGAAAGGATTCTTAAGGACTTATGTGAGTCTCATCTATTTTTTGTTCATTTAATACACACACATCTATAGAGTGGATGTTTACACTTGAAATGTCCTTGGCATTTTGAGGGAAGGAAGGGAATTAAATCTGGAGAACTGAGTTGCTAGGTAGTGGAAAATAATTAATACACCATGGAGAGTGGGAAAAAAAAAAAAAAAAAAACCAGTCTGCAGACAAGGCCACAACTGGACTTCAATAGGTTGCTGACTGTTCTCTGTACATTCTCCCCTGGTAAACTTAGCTACAGCTCAAAATAGAAAGAACAGTAGCTAGGAAGGCAGCCTTTCCTGGGTTCAAAGGAGGGCTTCGTCTCTCCAGACACTGCGACCAAAGGCAAGTCAACAATTTGGAGCATCCGTTGCCCAACCTTATTTGTTATGACTGAGACATTTGTTATAAAAGAAATAACATGTGTAAGGCAAGTGCCTGAGTAGCTTTATAAATAATTATTATTTTTACTGGATGTTATGACTATGATATTTTGGTTTCAATGATCAACTTAATCCAGGCAAAAACTTCAAGATGGCCACTGTCAGGCCTCGCCTCTCTCTTGAGCTCTTATTCTTACAGTCACATAGTATCAGCAATTAATGCAATAATGGCATTTCAGACCCTGTAAGTATTGCCTTCCTTCTCATTTTCTAAATCTTACCACACATGCCTTGGACTACAACAGACATGGGTTCAAATCCTAGCAGAGTGACACTGGTCAAGTCATTTGAACTTTCTGAACCTTATTTTTTTCATCTATGAAGCACAGTTATGATTTGTTCTTGTTCTTCAGTCAAGGCTGTATATTGTTACCCTGCTTATTTAACTTCTATGCAGAGTACATCATGAGAAACGCTGGACTGGAGGAAGCACAAGCTGGAATCAATATTGCCGGGAGAAATATCAATAACCTCAGATATGCAGATAATACCACCCATATGGCAGAAAGTGAAGAGGAACTAAAGAGCCTCTTGATGAAAGTGAAAGAGGAGAGTGAAAAAGCTGGCTTAAAGCTCAACATGCAGAAAACAAAGATGATGGCATCCGGTCCCATCACTTCATGGGAAATAGATGGGGAAACAATGTCAGACTTTATTTTTGGAGGCTTCAAAATCACTGCAGATGGTGATTACAGCCATGAAATTAGAAGACACTTGCTCCCTGGAAGAAGTTATGACCAACCTAGATAGCATATTAAAAAGCAGAGACATTACTTTGCCAACAAAAGTCCATCTAGTCAAGGCTATGGTTTTTCCAGTAGTCATGTTTGGATGTGAGTGTTGGACTGTGAAGAAAGCTGAGTGCTGAAGAACTGATGCTTTTGAACTGTGGTGTTGGAGAAGGTTCTTGAGAGTCCCTTGGACTGCAAGGAGATCCAACCAGTCCATCCAAAAGGAAATCAGCCCTGAATATTCATTGGAAAGACTGATGCTGAAGCTAAAGCTCCAATACTTTGGCCACCTGATGTGAAGAACTGACTCACTGGAAAAGACTCTAATGCTAGGAAAGATTGAAGGCAGGAGAAGGGGATGATAGAGGATGAGATGGTTGGATGTCATCACCGACTCGATGGATATGAGTTTGAGTAAGTTCTGGGAGATGGTGATGGACAGGGAGGCCTGACATGCTGCAGTCCATGGGGTCACAAAGAGTCAGACACCACTCAGCAACTGAACTGAACTATTCTTCAGTCATATGGTCCTGTCCGACTCTTTGCAACTCCATGGATTACCTCGTAGAGTTGAAACTGAGGATGATTCTATGGGGCTCCTGGAAAGAAAAGATTTTCTGTGTCCCCTTCCCTGAATTCCAAAGAGCAGATTCAAACAGATACTAAATAGGGAAGGGACAGGTTGCAGTGATATGGGAGCAAAGAATAGCATAGCCTCAGGACAGCATCCTGGTTTCTCCTCCAGGGATATACCTAACAGTCTCTTGAGCTCTTCTGCAGAATTAAAACCCCCACCAAATGGAAAGTCTTGACTACCTGATGAAACTCCATTCATTCCAGAGAAAGTTCCAGTTCACGCATCATCTGCTGAAGCCAGAAGATTTCCTGATTGAAGGTACTCAGGTCCTTCAGGCACCTTAATTTTTATCAACAACCCTGCCCTTTGACTTCAAAACTCCTCATGCCATTCCTCATCCCCATTCAGTTCAGTTCAGTTCAGTCACTCAGTCGTGTCCGACTATTTGCGACCCCATGAACTGCACCACGCCAGGCCTCCCTGTCTATCACCAGCTCCCAGAGTTTACTCAAACTCATGTCCATCAAGTCGGTGATGCCATTCAACCATCTCATCCTCTGTGGTCCCCTTCTCCTCCTGCCCCCAATCCCTCCCAGCATCAGAGTCTTTTCCAATGAGTCAACTCTTCTCATGAGGTGGCCAAAGTATTGGAGTTTCAGCTTTAGCATCAGTCCTTCCAATGAACACCCAGGACTGGTCTCCTTTAGGATGGACTGGTTGGATCTCCTTGCAGTCCAAGGGACTCTCAAGAACCTTCTCCAACACTACAGTTCAAAAGCATCAATTCTTTGGTGCTCAGCTTTCTTCACAGTTCAACTCTCATATCCATACATGACTACTAGAAAAAACATAGCCTTGACTAGATGGACATTTGTTGGCAAAGTAATGTCTCTGCTTTCAAATATGCTATCTAGGTTGGTCATAACTTTCCTTCCAAGGAGTAAGCGTCTTTTAATTTCATGGCTGCAATCACCATCTGCAATGATTTTGGAGGGTACTAGGTCGCTGTGCACCTTTTTAATCTGGCAAATCAATCAATTTATTCTTTTATACTTCATCCAAAACTGTCTCTTAGAATTAATTTGGTACTGGATTTGGTTTCAGAATTAATGAGAAAAGTAATATATGTGAAGCAGACAGTATGGGCCATGGTAAAAAACCGAATGAGTTATGTCCACCACAATTATTATTATTAGTGACTATACTGTCATCTTTGACACCCTTTCCACCTTGCTCCCCTGAAAAACTGGCATAAGTTGTTCCAATTTATTTCCATAAACCCCTTTCCTCTTTGTCCCTAAAAGCTGCTCTATTAAAGTTGCATTATCGTGTTCTCTTAATTACTCTCTTTGATGTCAACCGTCCCTGTCATTTTCTTATTCCTTTACTTTGCTTTATTTCTCTTCACTGTAAGTCACTACCTGAAATTAACCACCTGGGTGTTTACTTCTGGGTTCATTTCCCTCCACCCAGAGAGACACCACATTTATGTTGTTTCTAGGCCACCCTGTGCCTGGACTATCAGCTCACTCACTGGGGCTATTTGTCAAGCTTTCTAATTCACTGGAGTCCTGAACAAATAGTTCTTTCCCTTCCAGTAACATTTATTATGTCTCCTTTCTTTTCCCTCCTTTCTACTGAGACAGGAAGGGGGCAGGGTGCAACCTTTAAAAGAATGACATAGCCTGAGGAAGTGACACAAACTGATTAGAAGCAAGCAGGTCCAAGATGGCAGAGGAACGGATGTCTACTAGACCTTGAGCTGTGGTATACGCTCAAATCATTAGTAACACACCAGCAAGCTAAGTGACACACCCACAGGCGCCATGACCATAAAGGTCAAAAAGTGGGTGATGGCTCAATTCCTGGAAATCCCCAAAATAGCAGGAATATACCTTCTACTTATAGCCTATGAAATCACCCACCCCTATAAAAATGGACAGCCCCATGCCCTGGGTCCTCTCTTGCTTCCTGAGATGGCTCACATTCTGTCTATGGAGCCTATTTCCTCCCTGAACAAACCTTCTCTCGCTTCATTATGCCTTGTTCTTGAATTCTTGCTTGTGTGAATCTAAGAACCTACGCCTGGTGGCTGTCCTCGGGGTTTGGACATGATCTGGGATGCGACCATCCTCTAGCGCCTCACTCTTTATCCTGCAGCACCGCTGCGCCCTGGATCCAAGTCACTGTCCATCTGAGATAGTGCAGATGCCTCATTTCAGCCTTCAAGTCACTGCAGAGCAAACCCCTAAACCTTTCCTCCAGCCTCATCAGTCTCCAGCCCTCAACATCCATTTTTCTTCTAGTAAACGGTTGTGCTTCTCTTCAAGACCCCATGGCTCCTCATTGGCATTATTTAGTTTATATACATTGTTTTATCTGTCATGTTTTTCCCCTAATTCTGCAACCATTCAAATAACCCAAATCTTCTCTGATGCCTCCAAGCTGATGTCCTCTCTGATGTTCTGATGATGTCCTTCTCTGATGTCCTTACTTTCTTTTGAAATCTCTTGGCATTTTATCTATATTATTCTACCTCCTCCACTTCCACTGGGATAATAGGGCTACTATGCATTTAAAAAAATCTCCTATAGAGCCTGAAAGGTGGAATGGAACTTGGACAAATTCTATTCTGAGAAAGACATAAAGGTATAAATCCGTAGGAGAAGATGCTTCCTTTTATTGCCATTGAATGCTCCTTATTCTTCCTTTTTGTTTGAGCCTCCCAACTCTGACTTGCTTAAATATACATGCAAGAACAAAAGAAGTCCTCCTATCCCTGCTACTAAATCTTCTTTTCTATCCAGCTCAGCCATTCAGCTTAGGTTTTCACACTCCAGACAACTTGCAAATTGCTTTTCACCCACTCACCTGGGCTGAGTCACGCTCTCTGCCAGGTAAGTGGGGAAGCATGCTGATCAGTTAAGTTTACCCATGGAGACAGGAAGAGCATTTGATTTCCTGTTTTCTTTTTCTGCTTTTCTTTTCCCTCCTTTCTAGTTTCTTTATTTTTTTTTTTTTTTACCCCTAAGCCTCTGAATCTCTTGGTTCCATTTTCTGAACTAGAGGATAGAAACTGTTTTTACACAGATTATTTAGCACCATTATCCTGTATTTCATTCTGATGAATACGAGCACTGCAACATTATCTTTTGAACATAGAAAACCACACGGTTCAATATCACAATGTCAGGGGAGCCACAATGCACATTAGTTTATTAAAGACCCTGAAAAGTAATGCTATTAAGGAGAGAACATGCTTTGATTTAAGACAGTGCTTTCTAATTCATTGGAGTCCAGACCAAATAATTTTGTCTCCTCTTATAACATTTATCATCTCCACACACTGCAGAATCTGCACCCCTCCAGTAACACTGTAGGAAACAGTGACAACGGTAGAGTAATATTTCGCTTGGGATTCTAGCATTGCCTTTCAGATCTTCATTATAAGACAAAGAAGATCTTATTTCACGTGGCTTTAAGATTTCTCTTGCATAACGTCTCCATGCCCAGGTTCATGAAACCCTTACTCACTGGCATGTCCTCTCTCGTACTTATTTTATCAAGACCAAGCCAAATACATCTCCAGGTGAACACCAAGTGAAGTCAGACTAAAAAGCCAACCTCTGTACTACAGAGACCTGGGTTACCACTCCCTAAAGACTGAGTATAAGCTCACAAGTTTTGTTTCCAGGCACATACTGTCCAGTAAAGAGCTGAACACTCATCTCTTTGACACCTCCATGTTAATCTAAGGAAACAACACAATAGTTGGACTCTTACACTCAGTTGCCAGCTCAGAAGATGTGGTGGACATGACATATTTGGGCAGGTGATTCTTTGCTAGCCTTCATACTACATCTAAGTAAGTAGTCACATACTGTTCCTGAATTTGTTTCATGCCCTAAGGAGTTCTGCAGAAAGCTCTTGAGATGTATGTGTGTTGATGTCTATATCCGCAGGTATACCAGCAACATTAGGCTATTTCAGAAATTGAGTCTACTGTCTCATACACTTAGTAGTCCACAAGCTGAGAGACAAGTGGCTTCTACCAAACAGCACATCCTATGGACTGAATGTCTGTGTTGGTGGGGGAGGGGGGCTATTAGGAGGTGATGAGGTTGTAAGAGTAGAGCCCTCATGAACAGGATTCATACCCTTAGAAAGGGACCCCAGAGAGTTCCTGTACCAGTTAGGAAAGAGGGAGAATACAGACATCTATGAAGCAAGTAGCAGGTTTCACCAGACACCAAATCTGCTGGGGTCATGATTTTGGACATTTGAGCCTCCAGAACTGTGTGAAATCCATTTATTTTATGGTAAGTCACAGAGCCTACGGCATTGGGTTCTAATAGCTTGAATGGTCTAAGACAGCCTATTGGCTCATTTTTACATTGAGAAGTTAAGTTTTCTTTGGAAAGTGAGACAAATGAAGTGTTTATTTGATTCAGCTTCTATATCCAGGACTGCTGGAACACGAGGGAGATGAAAAGCACTTTTTCATCAAGAAAAGTACACATGAGACTACAGGGACTATTTTCTTCCTTTTATGCCAGGATTTTGAAGTTGACACAGGTGGGCTTTCTTTATACCATCCTTCTCACATCCTCTTATATTTCTCCTGGCTCATGATTCAAAGGCCATTTACCAAGCCATTTCTGCGTCTCATGCACTACATTAAGCAATGACAATACAGATATGACAGACAATGATTCCATTTCCCCCTAGAGGATCTTGGTGTCATAGTGGAATATGCATGCAAACTCACTAAACTTCAGTATAATTCAAAATACAATTGTGGCCCAAATGATCCTTAAGCTGTCTTTTCTAGAATATTGGAGCAGAGTCTCTGAGGATGATTAAGAGTCCTTTAGTGGGAGTAGATGGGGAAAATCATTCAGGAAGAATGAGCAGCTTAAGGAAATCCAAGAAGGCATTTGATTCAGTGATGGGGGTTAGGATGAAGGGCTATAGGTAGTCTAAGTCGAGAGCAAGGAAAGAATAAAAAAGATAATGTTAGAGATACAGGTAGGTACCAAATCATGGACTATCAGTTTACTCATTTTGAGTCAACAACTATTCACTGGCCACCCAATACACCAAGTGATATTCATTAGGAGACAGCTTATAAACAGGTTGGTTAAGACTTCTGACCTCAAGGAACTGAATTAGAACTGGTGGGACAACTGAAGCAACAATACAACAAATTAATAAACTGTATATTGTAACAAGTGTTCAGCTTCAGCATCAGCCCTTGCAATGAGTATTCAGGGCTGATTTTCCTTAGGATCGATTGGTGTGGTCAATGATGCTGAAGCTCCAACAGTTTGGCCACCAGTGTGGCCACCTGATGTGAACAGCCAACTCACTGGAAAAGACCCTGATGCTGGGAAAGACAAAAGGCAAAAGAAGAAGAGGGTGGCAGAGGATGAGATGATTGGAAGGAAACACCGATTCAGTGGAAAATGAACTTGGGCAAACTCCAAGAGATGGTGAGGGATAGGGAAGCCTGGTGAGCTGCAGACCATGGGGTTGCAAAGAGCTGGACATGACTTAGCAACTGAACAACAAGTTTTCAGCAGGAATGCAAGTGCTAGGATAACACTGGTGCATTTACTTTAAAGAGAAGACAAGAGAGGCAAAAAAGGTGATTTTTAAGTTGTGACCTGAAAGGTGAGGACACAGGGCAGGTGTAAAGGTCCTGAGACAGGGAAGACCTGGTGTGTTAGAACTGTGGTTCTCAAACTTGAATGTGCCAGCAAATCTCTCGAAAACCTGGCTAAAATGCAATTTCTGATTTACTCAGCCTGGGGTGGGCTTGAGAGTCTGAATTTTAAACAAGCTCCCAGGTGATGGTCCAGGTCTGGGAATCACACTTTAGGGCCAAAGTGTTAGAGGAAACAAGTCACAGGGTTTGTCTGGAGCTTCGTGGTAAGGGTAACAACACCCTCCAGCAGAGTGTCAGGATGCATAAGGTCAGCTCAAGACTGTCAAATGCCCCCATTTGAAAGGATATGTTTAGAAGAAGGCTTATATTTTGTCCTCCTCCTTTCTTGGGGCAGGAGTGCAGTGAATGTGGGAGGATCTTCCAGAAACAAAAGAAAGGTCGCTTGATCAAATTTCCTTTGCTAACAATAGATCTCATGGAGAACAAACAATTGGTGTATTCTAACTTGAGATTTTTGTATCTATGGAATGCTTTTAGCAGGGTGTACTTAGTCTGTCTGGGATGGATTTTGATAAATAAATCTGGAGTCAGTCAATTTATAGCGTATGAGTCCCTGGAAAACATCATGAAGCTGTGTACCTAAGTTTAAAATAATAATGTTTCACAACTAAAACAGTTCTCACTTTTGTATACAGACCCATACATTACTTAAAGATTTAATTCATTATCCTGGGCCAAAGTATGAACTTAGGCAAGAAAGGACCTGGGGAGTGATACTGATACTTCTGGACCTCTCCCAAATTTGCCTGTATCTATAATTACTGTTAATTCTGAAATTAGGAGTAACATTGATTACTGTGAAGGACTGAAAAGTGCCCTCCTCAAATTTCTACATTGCAGCTCTAACCCTGCAAAACAACTGGAGACAGAGGCTTTAAGGTGATGCCTCCAGAACTATGAGAAAACAAATGTTTGTTGTTGAAGCCACCCTGTTACACAGTCCCAGCTGACTGGTACACTGGGTAAGATCACCAATGCAAATCACATTTGACAGTCTAATCCTTTGTGCTCATTCACCTATGCAGACGAGCTGAGAAATGATCCCAGAAATGATGGATGGCTCAAAGCAATGGTCCTCTGCCCAGGACTTGCTGAGAGCTTTAGAAACATATCCATGCCCAGCCTCCACCCAGAGGGATTCTGATTTAATTGCTTAGGGATGGGTCCCAGCCATTAGGCATATTCACAGATTAATGGTGATATCAATTTATGACCTTCCTGGCATAATAAGAATGAACCCCAGATTGCAATCTTTGAAGTCTCGTCCATGGAGCAGACACGCTGCCTGGGACCCTTTCCCAGCTGGGACTCTAGCTGTGCTATGACATGGGACTTCCCAGTGCCATTTAAATCTGGATGTTGGTCAAAACCCAATTTGGTGATGTATTCTATGCTCTCTCTCTTGTCTTTTAACATCAGTATATTGAAAGTAAGGTAGATAATTCTCTATTACATATTTGTATCATTTATTTGTATATAACGAGCGGCTTATTGTGCTAACAAATGCTTTGAACCTGAGACAAAAGTGAAAACTTTCCTCAAAACACACACACATCCACACACATGATTCTTAAATGCATTAAGAAGTCTGAAACAGTGGGTTAAATTATGTTCTTAAAGATGCTTCTGGAGAACCCAGAGGGACAGTAAGTACGATGTCTATAAATAAAAGTGGGACACGAACCTTGGATTTGTCCTTCTTCAGACTTGATAGGTGATAAATAAGAAGTAAAGCTTCCCTTTCCTTCAAACTTCCCAGTGTCCACTGTCAAAGCATCTGACTTTGCCTTGGATGAGGAGCCAAGCACTCTGTGAGGGCCACAGGATCCTATTAAGGCTCTGAGCACCAGGCCCCTTGGTAATTGCCCATTTGAATGAAAAAAGTAACTGTTAATAAACGGGAGTTACTGAAAGGCACTCTCCAAGCTTTTTTGCCAACCTACACATTTCTATGATAAGCCATTTGTTCACAGCTCAATTATTTTGTGATGTTTGATTAAACAAAATCAGCCCCCAAATAACTCTATTAGGGTTAATTGACATCTTCTCACAGGAAAATTACACTTTTCTGGTCATGCTTTTAATAACAGGCCTCCCAGATTGCAGCGGCCATATCTGAACACAATGCTTGAGGACTGCTTCGAAGACTGAAGGCAACCTTTCAGATTGCTTTTGCAAAAGAGTTACCGAGTCAGCAGATCAAATTATTCAGCCTTATAGACAGTGCTGCAATATTCATAAGACTTGGCAGCTAGGATTTAACTATTGAAGCATCACAATTAGTTTCTTAATCCGGGGCTTGAAAATGATAATAGTTTAATGCTCAGAATATGTCAATAACATTGAGGCAACACAATTCACTGAAATATATGAACCCCTTATTCTCTTACTAAATACATGAGATGGAGATGAAATTAGCTTGGGCCTGTGTCAGATAAATAAGTCTTCTGGGCATAATAATGGACCATTAATAACAATAAAAGTAATGACTATTGTTATTATTTTGTTGTCTTCCCTCCCAGCAGGTTAATTGCACTGAAATTGTGGAATTCTCCCATCACTCAGAAGCACTACATCAAAGCCAGGTGCCCTTTTCTTTTCCTTTCTGAATACCAGATCAGTATTGTGATGTGCAAAACCTCTTGAGACCTAAAACTTAGCCAGAGAATGGTGTATTTAGCTACAAACTATCAAAAAGACTTGCATTTGTCAATAGTACAATTTGTATAATTGAACATTCACTCTGCACCAATTGAACATTCAGTCTGCGCCGGGTATTAAATACACTCTCTCCCTAAACCCCATTAAAAACCACGCAAGGGGGGCTTCCCTGGTGGCTCAGTGGTAAAGAATCCACCTGCCAATGCAGGAGACATGGGTTTGTTCCCTGATCAGGGAAGATCCCACATGTCATGGAGCAACTAAGCCTGCACACCACAACTGCCTAGCCTGTGTGCTCTAGAGCCTGGCAACCGCAGCTACCAAGCTCTGCGCTACAACTACTGAATGAAGCCCATGTGCTCTGGAGCCCTTGTTCCACAAAAACACAAGCCACCACAATGAGAAGTGCGTGCGCTGTGCCCAGAGAGTACCCCTGCTTGCCACAGTGAGAGAAAAGCCCGCACAGCTACGAAGACAGTACAGCTGAAAATGAATAAACAATAAAATTCACACACACACACACACACACACACACACAAAACGACATGCAAGGCAAGAATTATTTCCTGTACTCGGTGACTAAGGAAACTCGGGCTCAGGTAGTATGAATCTGAGTCCATAACTTTTTTATTTACCTCTTGGTGCCTTTCAAGCCACAAAAATAATGGACTTTTAAAAGTACTTTGTTACTCGTCTTCTGAAAACTTAAGAGGTGCATAATCACAGACAATGAAAAGCTGGTCCCCTTTCCATTCTTACAACCAACTTTGTGGAGGCAAATGCTCTTAGCAGTCTCCTATATGTGTTTCAGTGGGTTTGTGAAAATATCTGCATTAATTGCATTGCTTATGTTAATGTCTGTGTGTGTGTGTGTGTTTTCCAGGAGAAACAAGAAAAAAAAAAAAAAAGAGCTCTGAGGGGTTCAAAATGGCAATCATTAAACATCGATCCTGCTCCTTTTAAGAACTGTTTTCTTCTTCACCCAGCTCTGTGGCCCTCTGAGGTTATGTACAAATAGGAAGAGAGTGGCTGGGTTTGGAAATTGCTGGCTTAAGGGAACACAAAGGAGTTTTGCATATTCATGACCCTGTTCAGAATTCTTAATATTACTAATTATAAATTATTTGAAGACTGTTAAGGAGTTCAAGTCTCTTACTGTTACCAAGTCTGTTTAATTTTGACTTTTGGATACTGTGTTCACGGGCAAAATTAAGTTTCTCAAGAAAGCAAACAGTTGTCACTACTCAGATATGTGTTTATACACTCTCTCCTCTCCCTGTTGCCCTTCTCTTCATCTCCCCTTCATCAATCTCTCCAGCCTGTACAGGCCAGAGCACATCTGCAGCTCTCTATGTCCTTGCCCCTGGTCAGGGTAAATATCTTGTTCAGACACAGCTCAGATCCCGTCACCTGCACACTGCAGTCCCAAATCTCTTCCTCCAGAAACCCAGGACATCTTGTTTCATCCACCTCTGTGGGATTATAACCAACAGCTTTCTTGGAGATCACTGTAAATTTCTTGAGAGCCAGAATTCCATGCTGTTTCTCAGAAAACCAACATCAAGTAGATACAGGTGAAATATTTTGTGCTGGAAAAGCCTGTAGAAGATTGTGGTTTCACAAAAACCTGTGATCGAAACCATATTCCTCTTGTCATTAATTGTATGTTCTCAGGGCTTCCCCGGTAGCTCAGCTGGCAAATAATCCGATGGCAAGGTAGGAGACCCTAGTTCGATTCCTGGGCCTGAAAAAGGGATAGGCTCTCCACTCCAGAATCCTTGGGCTTCCCTGGTGGCTTAGCCAGTAAAGAATCTGCCTGCAATATGGGAGACCTGAGTCAGATCCCTGGGTTGGGTTCTTCTTGCTTGGAGACTCCCATAGACAGAGGAGCCCGGCACGCTAACTCCATGGAGTCACAAAGAGTCGGTAATGACTGAGCAACTCAGTATAGCACAACACAGGCCTGTCAGCAGATTTTTCAGGACCTTTTTCTGAGCTGATAGATGAGGGTGGTGTCTGCCTTACAAGGTTACTAGAAAGATAAACCAAGATACATTAAAAGCACTCCAAATGCAGGAGATGGTGAAGACATAGTAATTTATTTCCTTTTCTTTCTTTCCACAATATATTTTTTTGTGAATCGACAAATGATGGCATATGTTCTAAACTTCAAAACTATTCCGTGCTCTCCCTCACCAGATTTGGCACCATGCCTGTGGATGGCAAGGCTTTCTATGCAAATCAGGAAGTCAGAATCCTTGGAGAGTCTCATTGGACACTCCATCCTTCTCGTCTTCCACATGTGATCTGTTGTCAAGTCCTGTAGATTTCACCATCCAAGTGCCTGCCAGAGCTGCTTACATTTCTCATTGTCTACCTCCATCCCCCAGACACAGAGCTCTCTTCATTTCTCACAAAGTCCTGACAATAGAAGAACCTCTCCTCTGGTCCATACACATCCACTCCACCCTCAAGACCCAGCAGTCTTCTCTAGAGGCGAATCTGACCTAGTCACAGCAGCCCTGCACTTCTCTGCTCAAAGTCCTTACGTGGGTTTTCATTGCTCTGTAGTGCAAGTCTATAATTCACATGGCGGCCTCCAGCAGCACCTGCCCTTTTGGCCTCACCCATACATCACAGTCCCCTGAGCTTTCTTCAAAGGCTGACCCACATTTGAGTCCTTTAAGCACATTCTGCTCCCTCTGATGGGCAGTCTTCCTTCCCCTTGTGCTTGGATAACTCCTGCTCCATCACTTGGCCCTCAGCTCTGGGACCACCTCTTCAAGGAAGGTATTCCTCATCACCCATGTCAGTGAAATCACCTTGCAATGGACACTTACAGCCTCATTCATTGTTATGATGCCGTTAGATACTGTATATGAGTGAGCATTTGACTGTTATCTGTTCTTCCGGCCAAGTGGTAGGTTCATTGAGGGCAGGGACAGTGTTTGTTTCATCATATGTCCTCATCAGCCAGCACAGTGCTGGGCATGAAACACACAGCGAATAAAGACGAGAGTCAAACACTATGCCTTTTGAACCCTACTTCATAGAGGTGAAGATAATTCCTACAGCCTAGTCTATGATGTCTCAAATGCCAATGGTGCTTTAAGCAGTTAATCTAGAGATTAATTTTATAAAGTTTAACAATATCCCTGGCCCTTGCAGAGCGCGCCTTTCATGCGGGTAGGAGGGGCAGTCTTCTGACTACATGGAGGCCCAGCTACACAAGCGACAGGAGTCTGAGCTGGTTCTACTGAGCACAAAAGGGAAATGTTTAGCGGGCTGATGACTTGAGGGGCAGCTAGTCATTCCACTGTGATAAGTCATGATTCTATTCACCTCTTGGTGTTTGCCTCCCGTCTAAGTGCCAGTCCAGGAAACTATCTGCCAATTTAAGATTCCTACTGCCAAACACAAGACCTGGAATCCAGGCAGTCATCATAATGTTTTAATTTCCCATGACAAGTTACACAGATTGTTAGGACAAAATGTGGAGAAAAGTGAGTTGGAAACACTTTAAGAGGGTAAAGAAACAACGAAATTGGCAACATCTGAGTTAAAATTAAAACCACACATCTACCTGGATCCAGAGTGCTAGTTCGGAGCCAGGCATGGGGAACCTGATATAACCAGGGAAATTACCAGAAGGGAGGAGACTAGGCTATTCCAGTACTAGTTAGCAAAGCGCCAGGTGAGGAGGGAATGGAGGGTATGGCACCTAAGAGTTAGACACAGTATTTTCCACCCCACGGGCTTAACATTCTAACGCCTTCAGGTTTTGCCTTACCATTACTAATGATGACCACAATAATAATTTGACTGTACCAGTGTACTTAGAACAAACCAGTGAGCTAACCCTGTGCTAAATGTTCTTGAAGTGCACCGGTTATTTCATTTGCTTTCTCAGAACTCTCTATATTTTTACCCACATTTCACAGCTGAGAATAGTGAAGCCTAGTTTACTGCAAAACTAAACAGAAGGTCCCCAGCTGGCAAGTGGAAGGGCCAGGAGGGGACTCAGGCAGTATGCCTCCAGAGTCTGGGGTCTTAACAAAGACTCTTTGTGGGCAATGCCATCCCTGACCACCTGGTTCTCTCCTGCCATCTCCTCTGTGTCAGAAAACAACTAGAGTTTCTTCTAGGCACCTGGGTGGACCATGTTTCTGAGCCTCTCTTGAATTCACAATATAAATTGTAGCAGAGTGAGCCACGTGCAAGCTTGTCTGCTGGCTGGACACAGAGAAGGGCAGGGCTTAGAGCAAGAGTCTGGATCCTGAAAAGATTGAAGAAGGACAAGAGGCCCTTCCATACCCACCTCAACCCAATTCCCCACTGTCAAACCACACTGGATTGGGCATAAGCAAGAGACACACTTTCATGATGCTAAGCTGCTGAGATTCGCAAGTGGGTTCTTTAACTCAGGCCTCGCTGCAGCTTCCAAGGACCATGCCCTCCATTCAAAGTCATTGTGAATCAACAGTGCTGGTCTCCTCCACAGCACTTATCACTGTTACAATCTTATTTCATTAGTATGTTACTTACTTAGTGGTGCTTTCTTTGCTTGATTTTAAGCTCCCTGAGGGCAGGGGCCAAGTCTCTTTCCTCCACCACTGTAGCTAGAGTATAGGAAAAGCCCAACCTCTGGCAAACATGCGATCAGATTTTTCAGATCAAGGTTGGGAGGCTGAGGAGTGACTACAAGTTATCAGGGACACTGGGTCACAAAGCGCTTCCTCCCGGATGACATGTGACTGCATGGAACAGAACGTAGTTCAAGAACCAAGAGTGCTAGTGTCTGCAAACATTTACTTAAATGGAAACCTTAGGTTCAAAGAGAGAATATTCTTCTTGCAGAGGGGAATTTGTATGGAATTAGAACACAGCACCAAGAGATGTCCCTAGATCTGGCAAAACTCTGTCTGGTGTGATTCATGATGGCTTTAAATGGAGGGCACAGTCCTAGGAAGCTGCAAGGAGGCCTGAGGTCCCTGTCCCCGCCCTGTGGGGCCATCTTCCTTCAGCTGAATTTTGGAAAAGAGATTAAGAATTAAATCCACCTTTAAGGTGGGTCTGAAGGCGATGGCACCCCACTCCAGTACTCTTGCCTGGAAAATCCCACGGACGGAGGAACCTGGTAGGCTGCAGTCCATGAGGTCGTGAAGAGCTGGACACAACTGAGCGATTTCACTTTCACATTTCACTTTTCATGCGTTGGAGAAGGAAATGGCAACCCACTCCAGTGTTCTTGCCTGGAGAATCCCAGGGACGGGGGAGCCTGGTGGGCTGGGGTCTATGGGGTCGCACAGAGTCGGACATGACTGAAGCAACTTAGCAGGAGCAGCCATCCCTTCCTGCTATTATAGCCTCCCTGATATGATATAATATATGAATGAAAAGAAAAATCTTGTGCCTGAAAGCCTACTGTGGCCGAGACATTATGCTAACATTATTTACCTTAGTCCCCAGTCAATCCTCCGAGGTGATCTTAACAGTAATAACAGGGATAATACTAAGGCAAGCCCACATTTATTGTATAACTATTATGAATGAGGCATAGGCATCGTCCTATGTGCTTTATACATTTTTACATTTAATTATTACAACAGATCTATGAAGTAAATATCAAGAAGTATAAAGCTTCTGGGATTTGACCCTACTTGCTATCAAGTTAGCCTGCCACAGTCTTGTAGACACTGGAAGAAGATATGTGACCTCTGGGTTATGTCCTTACAAAGGCCGTTTACTATTCACAGTCACAGCAAGAGCTAGAGTCATATCATGGGCGCTGGTTTCCCAAGCCCCATTCCCACAGGGCAAAGTGTAGACAGCCAGATGGATGCTGCACATGCTCTGGGTTGCATTCCAAGCACAGAACCCGAATTTCGGGAAACTCCAGTATCTTACACACAAACCTGTTTAAGCTCTGCCATGGACAGAGATGTTATTTTCATTATCTGGGGCAGAAAACAAATCCATCCCATGTTCCATATAAGGAGACTCTTATCATTACCTTCTAGAGTATTCTCTATATAAATATCCTTGAAAAAAAAAGTCTGAAACAAAAGCTGAATTTATCTGTTCACAAAATGTGCCGAAATGTGACAAATCCATGGAGATCTGTTTCAACCATTTCACAAATGTGTTAACAGGACCAGTGTCATTAACTAATTCACCCAGCCAACTAACTCATAACTAGGAGGACGATAAGGGATGTCAACCATGGTCAGACTAGCTCTACATGTCACACTCCGAGCCACTAAGCAACACTGCTTCCAGGTTTTTTTTGAGCAGGAGACTAAGAATTAGAGGAATTGAGGATTAAGTAGATGAAGGTTGTAAGTGTACGAGTGAACTGAGATTTGATCCACAGCATCCAACTCGAGACCAGGTCATCTCACCCTCACACCACAGCTACTGACCAAACACCAGACCCCCCATGAGTTTGTTGGGAGACCCAGGACATTCCAAGAGAAGCAAAGAAAGTGAAGAAAGGTATGGAGAGAACAGGAAGAACCATTTGCTAAGGTGAGGGGAGGAGGTTCCACGGTGGGGGGAGTAGAGGAACACCAGAGAGCAATGGGTGGGTGGATGGATGGACGGAGGGAGGGAGGCAGGGAAGGAGTAGCCAGAGCTGACTTTGGAGGCTGATTTTAACTTGATTGTCTTCAGGCCCTGAGCAGTCATCCGATTCAAAATGGAGGTATCCAAATGGACAGACATTTTGGGGAGGGACTTGCCTCCTCTTCTCAGATTAGCAAACCTGCCTGCACCACACCACACTGTGACTGCCTTCACTCCATCCATTTGAGAGCTGAGCATGATGGAAGAACAAAAAAGATTAGATGGCTCCAGCCATCACATACATGCTCTGTCCTAGTAGACTTGTGAGGTGATGTCTACAGGCTTTCTAATGAATCAAACAACTCCCACAATGGAGTTAAAACTCAACATTCAAGAGATCATGACATCTGGTCCCATCACTTCACAGTAAGTAGAAGGGGAAAAAGTGGAAACGGTGATAGATTTCTTTCTTCTTGGGCTCCAAAATCCTTGTGGATGGTGACTGCAGTTGTGAAATTAAAAGACACTTGCTCCTTGGAAGAAAAGCTATGCCAAACCTAGACAGTGTATTAGAAAGCAAAGATATCACTTTTCCAACAAAGGTCCATCTAGTTAACGAAATGGATTTCCATTAGTCATGTATGGATGTGAGAGTTGGACCATAAAGAAGGCTGAGCCCTGAAGAATTGATTCTTTCAAATTGTGGTGTTGGAGAAGACTCTTGAGAGTCCCTTGGACTGCAGGAGATCAAATCAGTCAATCCTAAAGGAAATCAACCTGAATATTCATTGGAAGGACTGGTGCTGAAGGACTGATGTCCAATACTTTGGCCACCTGATGAGAAGAACTGACTCATTCAAAAACACCCTGATGCTGGGAAAGATTGAAGCCAAAAGGAGAAGGACATAGAAGAGGATGAGAGAGTTAGATAGCATTACTGACTCAATGGATATGAATTTGAGCAAATTGTGGGCGTAGTGAAGGACAGGGGCATCTGGGGTGCTGCAGTGCATGGGATCAGAAAGAGTTGGGCATGACTTAGAGAGTAAACAATAGCAACAACACAAAGGAAAATGAGCAAAGGATAGGAACAGATAGCACATTAAGAACACATATATAAAGCAAGCCAGATAAAAAGAGATGAGAATGGCTACTGAACATATGAAAAGAGCTCCTTGTCACTCAGAATGAAGTGAACTAGGAATTAAATCCCCTGGATGCACCATTGTGCAGCTCTCAGACTGGCAAAACCCCAAACTCTGACCAATCATTCACTATGCTAGACTGTGAGGAAACAGGCACCCCTTAGGCTGCTAACATTATAAAAAGCTAGCTATCGTTGTACTATGCAATAGCAAAAGACTGGATATAATCCAGGACCAACAACTAAGCAACTGGTTAAATACATTAGAGCTCATATGGTTAATGGGACACTATCCAGCTATTATTTTAAAAAATGGAGGAGCTCTGTATGCACTCATATGAGAAGGTAACCAAAACTATTACTAATGGAAACATAGAAAGGTACAGAAGAGTCAGTATATTATTTGACAATTTGTGTAATAAGGGAAAGGATGACAGTCATCCAAATACATGTTTATATTACTTATATGTGCAAAAAAAGAATCTGAAAGTATGTATAAAAAGAACAGGAATGACACTACTGCTGGGGATGTTAGAAAGATGGCAGACACATTCACAGTTTTCTATATGTTCTGATTGTTTGGGCCATCTTAATACATTTCTTCTAAAGGTTACATGTAAAAACGCAAACACTAAAAATTTATGATCAAGGATTATCTGTTCTGTAAGATCAAGTCTCAGCATTTGAGAAAGCTGGTCTTCACTAGGCAATTGCAAAATCCTCTGGCATCATCACTCATGGAAACAGATTGATTTTGCCATTTGAAAGTAGAGTGTGGATTCTGCAGCTAGTCGTTGGATTTCTTTTCTCGTCTGGCCTTTTTTAAGTAAGGGGCTAAGATTTTTTTTTTTTTTTTCCCCTCTCTGTCTCTACTGGGTTTTCTAGACAACTTTTGGGAAAATCTTCCTCGACGTTCTAACTTATGACTGTGCTTCCTAAAAATAGCAAAATGCTTCATCTGTACCTAAGCCTTCCTTTTCTCACACACTTGCCTTTCCCTGGAGGCGTGCCTGCATGTTTCTGATAAGCTTTTGGAGGGAAACACCTCAGTTGGTAGTATTTGATGATTTCCATGCTATAAATAAAGACAGTCTTACTTTGCTAATACGATGCCATGAGGTGGCATAGCATACCCTTAGATAGTATTTCCACTATTCAAATGATATAAACAGTCCCAAGCACAGAGATAATGGTAAATATAGTGAAATAATTAGAAATTATAATTTTGAGTATTTATTATTTTTATTATAATTAATTGCAGAAGAAAATGGCAACCCACTCCAGTATTCTTGCCTAGAGAATCCCATGGACTGTAGCCAGGGCTTGCAAGAGTCAAACACGAATTATTGACTAAACCACCACCACCATCACCACCAATTGTAAGTCTATGTTTAAGTTTAACAATGGTTCTTTAAAAACTAACCCACTAATTAGTAGAGAAATGCAATTCAAAAGTAGAATGAGGTATCACCTCACACAAGTCAGAATGGCCATCACTAAAAGGTCGATAAATAATATGTCCCTGAGAGGGTGTGGAGAAAAAGGAACCCTCACACACTGTTGGTGGGAATGTAAATTGATATAGCCACTGTGGAGAACAGTGTGAAGATTCCTGAAAACCAAAACAAACTAGGAATAAAACCACCATATGACCCAGCAATCCTATTACTGGGTTATACCCCGAGGAAACCATAATTGAAAAAGACACATGTGCCCCAGTGTTCACTGCAGCACTATTTACAACAGCCAAGATTTGGAGGAGACCTAAGTGTCCATGGAAACAAATGGATAAAGAAGTGGTAACATACAGACAATGGAATACTACTCAGCCATAAAAAGCATAAAATAATACCATTTGTAGCATATAAACCTAGAGGTTATCATACTAAGTGAAGTCAGATGGAGAGGAACAAATATATGATATTACTTATGCATGTAATTTAAACTTGATCTAAATTAACTTCTTTACAAAAGAGAAATAAACTTACAAGAATAGGAAACAAACTTATGGTTACCAAAGGGAAAAGGGAGAAGTGGGATAAATTAGGAGTTAGAGATTAAGATATACATACTACTATATATAAAACAAGTAACCAAGAAGGACCCATTGTATAGCACAGGGAACTAAACGCGATATCTTGCAATAACCTATAATGGAAAAGAATCTGAAAAAGAATATATAAAAACGAACTCACTAACATCCTAGACATTTAGTAGGCAGCGCTCATGAGCTGGTACAAGATGGTAAGAATAAGGTCTCCCATGCAACTGACCAGAGACCTCAAGGACATGCTCTTTCTACACTCGGCTCACACAGCAAACTTTGGAAATACTCACTAAGACACCCACAACAAGCTGACTGAAGGATAACCATCATCCTAATGTACGGAGTCCCACAAAGTTCTAGACACTGTGAGAAGTGCTTTTGGTCACGATTTCATTGTACCTTCAAATTAACTGTACAAACTCTCATCTCTGTGTTTCCCACACAAAAATGGGGGGGTGGAGGTGGCATGGTTCTTTGGGAGGTGAACACCCAGCACTGCAGCCCAAGTCAGATGCATGCCTGCTCTTAACTCTCCTGTTCTGCTTCTCTAGGAGGTCTTCAAGGTGTGATTTAAATTGAGCTGGACAAATGAGAGGTAATTCCAGGTGGTCAAGGTAGAGAGAAGAATAAAAAAAAAATCTCAGACTGAGCAACAGCTAGCCTTCCTTCCCACACTCCCCAGAAAACACATTAAAAAAATTATGTAAAATATTTTTGTCTCAGTTTCCCATTTAGATAAAACCTAGATTTATTTTGGAATACTTCTCTGTAACTCTCTAGGGTGCTGGTTGTGCTGGTTGGAATCACTTAGGATTCCAACTCGACACACCTTTACCGGTGCTGTTCCCCTCCTCCTTGCCACTTCCACCCATCTCCAGCACTGTCCTTTCCTGGGGTTTCCTTTTGGGATCTACAGTCTGGCCTTTTTTCCCCTTCCAAACTAGCTCTTGAAGAAAAGATCTCCAGCTATCCAAAGGACCAGCCTGACTGCAAGTCGCCTGCACTTTCAAAAGCCAAAGGAAGGGTGCTTCTTACAATATGTATGTGCCTAGGGGGGCATTTATGCCTGTATTTGTTTATTTTCCTTACTGTATTTTTCCTTTGGGTACATGGGGGCACAGATGAAGGTGGAGGATCAGCTCCCAGGCCAGCATTTGACAAACTCTGCTATACTTGGGAACCATCTGGGGGTCTCTAACAAACAGTGATGCCTGCCAACAGGGAAGGATCTTAGGGGCATCACGCTAAGTAAAACAGGTCAGAAAGAAAAAGATAAAATGCTTATGATCTCACTGACATGCAGAACTGAAAAACAAATAAAAATGAACTTGCAGAGAACAGATTGGCAGTTGTCTAAGGTAAGGGGTGAGCAAAATGGGTGAAGAGAGTCCAAAGGAACAAACTTGAGTTATAAAGTAGACAAGTCCCAGGCATGCAGTACAGACCATGGTGACTGTTGTAATAATACTGTATGGCATATTTGAACGTTGCTAAGACAATAAAGCTGAAGAGATCTCCTCAAAAGAAAACATAGTTTGTAACTCTGTGTGAAGACAGATGTTAGCAAGGCTTATGTGGCGATCCTTCTGCAATACAGACAAATATCAAGGCATGCTGGACACTTGAAACGAATACAATGTCACATGTCCATTATATCGTAAATAAAATAATATTAATACTGGGGTTCCCACCCTTGAATTTCAGATTTAATTGGTAGGAGGTGGGGCCTGGGCATTGGGATGTTCTGAAATTCTCTTGGTGATTCTTCTGTGCAGCAAAGTTTGGCAAACACTGTTCTAGTTATTGAAACTTCAGCCTGTGGATGTCTGCGTTGGAAAGGGCCCTCTCCCAGGGGCTTTCTCATCAACTTCAGAAGGATAGACTCATTAGTTAACCCTTCAATTAATCAGACTTTCACGGAGCCCCCCACCCCTTACTACCTGAGCTTTCATGGATTCACGAGGATTCAGAGGTGTGAGATTCAGTCTGATTAAGTTTCCCAATGGCTCCCTGTTTTTAAACAAATACAACAACCTTCCCCCCAAAGAGAGTTGCTTTCTAAATAGCATATAACTCAGTTAGCAAAGCAGGATGTTTTTCAGTGGTATATTAAGTTACTCTAACAGAGGCATTTACATGCAAATAATTAATGGACCAATTACAAATTATTTGTTTTTGTTCATTAAGGCAGAACCACAATTTATTAAAGCAGAAACCCAAACAAATGCTCTTATTGTACAAATGATCCATAGTCATTATAGAAAAATTAGAATAGAGAAACTCAGCATGTCTGTGGTGAGAAAAATAATGCTAGGTTTTTCAGTATTCATTCAGTGGAAAATATGCCTCATTCAAGGTCAGTGTTAATTCATGAATTCAGAAGTTCCTGGGGAGAATTTACTTCTTGGACCGCTTAGCCAAGCCAAGGTCAGCCAAAGGCTTTCTGCGGAGGACACAGTAGCCTTGAAGCCGTGTTACCTCCATTTCCCAAAGCAAGCTCTTTTGCTTATGTACTGCTGAGAGTTTTGGGTGGGAAGACCTGAATTATTCAATGCCACGGAGCAGGTAAGTTTATCCGGGACATATCCTGAACCTAGTGTATTGTATTTAGTATTGTATTTAGTATTCCATACTAAGTCTCCCTGGTCATCTCCGCCCCAGGGCCCTGGTCAGGTCTCTGCAACAAGAAGCCCAATTATGGCCCGAGGGAAGGGCAGATAGATGGCTACATAAAAGAGCAAATCCAGTAAAATGTTGAGTGTGAACAGTCTATGCAAGTGCACTGTGCTGTTCTTTCAATTTTTCTGTGTGTTTGAAAATTTTTGTGATGGACTGCTGAAGAGAAAGGAAAACCTCATCTTACCCTGTTTCTGTATTTAGACCCTTGCCGCACATGGATTAACAGTGATTGACACTTGTGATGTGGTCTCAATAAATTTGTGCTAAATGAATAATGAGAATGGATAAGAATTAATTAATAGTAACAAATAAACAAGGAACCAGACACCAGACACTCTGCTGACTGATTTGTGTTCTGTTTCATTCAATCTTCACATCAAACCTGTGAGGGAGGTGCTGGCATATTGTGTTATAAAGAAGGAAACTGAAGCTAGGGGAAGAAAGTTCAGTTCAGTGCAGTCATTCAGTCATTTCTGACTCCCTGTGAGCCCATGGACTGCAGCACACCAAGCCTCCCTGTCCATCACCAACTCCCAGAGTTTACCCAAACTCATGTCCATTGAGTCCGTAATGCCATATAACCATCTTATCCTCTGCTGTCCCCTTCTCCTCCTGTTCTCAATCTTTCCCAGCATCAGGGTCTTTTTAAATGAATCAGTTCTTTGCATCAGGTGGCCAAAGTGTTGGAGTTTCAGCTTCAGCATCAGTCCTTCCAAAGAATACTCAGGACTCATCTCCTTTAGGATGGACTGGTTGGATCTCCTTGCAGTCCAAGGGACTCTCAAGCGTCTTCTCCAACACCACGGTTCAAAAGCATCAATTCTTCAGCGCTCAGCTTTCTTTATAGTCCAACTCTCACATTCATACATGACCATTGGAAAAACCATAGCCTTGATTAGACAGACCTTTGTCGGCAAAGTAACGTCTCTGCTTTTTAATACGCTGTCTAGGTTGGTCATAACTTTCCTTCCAAGAAGTAAGCATCTTTTAATTTCTTGGCTGCAGTCACCATCTGCAGTGATTTTGGAGCCCGCAAAAATAAAGTCTCTCACTGTTTCCCCATCTATTTCCCATGAAGTGATGGGACCAGATGCCATGATCTTTGTTTCCTGAATGTTGAGCTTTAAGCCAACTTTTTCACTTTCCTCTTTCACTTTAAACAAGAGGCTCTTTAGTTCTTCACTTTCTGACATAGGGGTGGTGTCGTCTGCATATCTAAGGTTCCACTCCTTGGCCAGTGCAGAGGTCACTAGAATCAGAACTGGTCCAACCAAGGATGAGATGAGCGCTACTTTTCCATTCTTTCTTGCATGTATTCAGTTATTAAACAGTGAACAGACGAGGCAGGTGATACAGAGCAATAGGCAATTAATAGAGGCCCTCAACGTTATCAGTAGAAGGGTTAGGCATTAACTCAAATAAGATCGGATGCGATTTTGATCAGTGTTATTAGAAGGTTCAGACTGGATTTTAGCAGAAGGAGCAAACATATGCATTTGTTACTTACTATGTAGCTGATATAAGACTAAGAATTTTCTTTATATTCTTCTCAATCAATCTTTTTGTCCATTTATTGACTCACACCTCCTCCCCATCCAGTAAATCTCACTGTGCATTTCTCATGTGTCATGTGCTGAGGAAACTTGTAAATAAGACACATGTTTCTTGCTGATTTGTAGCTTACAATCTGAGGCACACGTTCTCCACAGGGGGCAACATTGCCCTTAAGGGGACAAGAATAGACTTAAAGGGGTTGGACTGATAGATCTTAGAAAGTTTCACGGCCTTTCAAAGGACCACAGTGTACAAACTGAAATACAGAATATTGATGGTATTAAAACATGATGGGGAAGAGAGAGCACGATTGGGGGGGGGGGGAGTCAAAAATACTCCATAATGGGTGATTGTGAAAAACCAAGAGAGACACACAGGCCTAGGGGAGAACACAGCAATAAAACTAAACCATGCAGATTAGAACAGAAGCCATCCAGGGGTCCCAAGAAGAACAAACTCTTAAGTCCTCATAAGTGGGGATGTGAAAGGGATTCTTGGAGCAATTATCATCTTTTGATTTACAAATGAGATATTGTGCTCATTTAGGTTTCTAATCCTCTAAGATCACTTACCCACGGGGTAAGCAAGCAGATCTGATTTCACGCCAGTTTCTCTAACTGATTTAAGCCCAAGTGAGCATTTGTCCTCTGGTCTTACAAGGGACAGATCTGGAATTCTATCTCGAGTCTGTCTTCTCTGGACACCAAACAGTGACTTTACTCCACGCTGCCTGTAATCAACTAAGAACTTCATATCTAGGTCCCTTTTAGATGTAATCGTAGAATTTATATGACTGATCTTTTTAATAGTGAAAAGCTCTGATTTAAGGAATAGCTAAGATTCTTGCCAAAGAGTGCACAGAGACTCAGCTCTTACTGGGTCACTGGGAAGGAATCTGTGCCTTTCATTTAAAGGGATCTCTAGTGCAGAGCCATCCCCAGACTCGCATTTTATCTCCTGTGCCCCTGGGGCAAGTGCTCTCCCTTGGTTGCAGACTTTGGTGTTGTTTTATTGCCTCTTCAAGGTGTATCCAGGGCTTCCCTGGTGGCTCAGTGGTAAAGAATCTGCCTGCAATGTAGGAGCCCCAGAAGATGTGAGTTCAATCCCCAGGCCCAGAAGATCACCTGGAGGAAATGGCAACCTGCTCCAGTATTCTTGCCAGGAAAACCCTGTGGATAGAGAGGCGGGATACAGTTTATGGGGTCTCAAAGAGCAGGACACAACTGAAGGGACTGAGCACACGGCCACAAACGTGTACCCACAGAATCCCTTTCCTGTATTAAATCCTGGCTACTGTTCCCTTCATAGCCCCTTATTATTTTTTTTTTTCCCTCATACTATCAGAAGTCTATGCAACTTTTCCAGCTCCTGGACTCCCATCTTCCTGCTTCAAGGATGTGAACTATCATCTGTGATGGATGGACGGCCAGACCTGCCAGCCGATGGCAAAATTGTTGAAAAACCAAAGAGCCGAAATGTGCCAGCAAAAGTGAAATGCACACACAAAGTAGCCTCAAGATAATTCTCTCCTCCAGATTTCTGGAGCAGGTGCATAACCTGAGGGAGACAGGGCTGCTCCTTTGGGAGCTTCTGGGCTGGCTATGACTTACATCTCTGCTTTCTGATAAATTCCCCAGTTGTCCTTCCACCATTACCTCCTGCATCACCTATGTCCCCGCTCCTCCTCCTGCTCCTTATTTATTGAGCTGAGTAGGTACTATGATCAGCCTTGCTCTCTGGACAATGTAACAGAGACTTACAGAAAAGTCAGGGTCGTATAGTAAGTAAGTGGTAGAAATGAAAGGTCTGTCTCATTTTAACCTCTCTGCTCTGAACCTTTTATATAAAACTGACTTCCCAATAGAGCTGTGTGTTTCAGAGAAGACCAATTATACTTGCTTGGTATAGTATGCAAATATATACTTGCATGCTATATACAAACTACTTGGTATTTACTATACATACATACATACTATACTATACATACTATACTTGCTTAGTACAGTATGCAAGTACCATATACAAACTAAATACAAACTTTTTCATTTACTTATTTGTTCACTCACTGATTCACTCAAACAGACAAACAATAACAACAGAAACTGATTTCTCACTGTGTGCCAGGCAGAGAGCTACAATCAAGAACCAAAGACTCAAGATTTCTGCCCTTGATAGCATTTATATTTGGGAGGAGAGAGGCAAGGAGCAGAAATAAGCAGTAAATCATTAAATATTTATAAACTGTTTTTAGGTGTAACTGAAGTAAAGCAGAAAACACATCTTAGAGGATCTGTTATTTAAAACTAAGACCTAACCGTGGAGAACAAGCAAGTCATAGAAAAGCTGAGGGAGTATATTCCAGGCTGAGAGTAGCAAATGCAAAGATCCTGGGGTAGAAACTAGTTTGGATGGTCTAGGAACTGAAAGATCAGTGCAGTAGCATACTGGGGAGATGGGCACTGGGTCTTAGAAGGCCACTGATATAGGTTGAATTGTGTCCTCCATAACTGTATATGGAACCTCAGAACGTGGCCTTATTTGGAAATAAGGTCTTAATAAGATCAAATTAGGATGAGGTCACACTTGATTAGCGTGCATGCGTGATGAGTCACCTGAGTTATGTCTGACTCTTTGCGACCCTGCGGACTGTAGCCTGCCCGACTCCTCTGTTAATGGGCATTCTCCAGGCAAGATTACTGGAGTGGGTTGCTGTGCCCTCCTCCAGGGGATCTTCTTGACTCAGGGATCGAACCTGTGTCTCGTCTGTCTCCTGCATTGGCGAGTGAGTTCTTTACTGTGGTAGCAGCCCAAGGACAAAAGAACAGGGGAAAACAAACAAACAAACAAATAAGGAGGGGCTTGGAAGGCAGGAATGGAAAAAACCAGCCCCTTATTGTCCTTCCCCCTCACCCTCGCACCCATGTTGTAACTATTAATGAATTTCAGGTCCTCCAGAGCAACATGCCCTGTCTCCCCCTCCTCCCCCATAGAGAGAAGGTATTTGCCCTACTCTTCCCCCACCCAGTATACGTGCCTCATCCAATCAGCAAATGACCTGGCAAGATCCCTAACCTGCACCGTGTATGCTGGGTATGAAGATGGACTAAAGACCCCTGTTCAATGTCGGCTCTCCCTTGAGCCAGCCTGCAGTTCTAACAGTGTCTCCCACTCTAATAAACTTTGTTCTCCTCTCATCCTGCCTCATGTCTGGAAATTCTTTTCCAATCCGTGCACAGGCCACGACATTAACCACTAGCGCCACATGGGAAGCCCCCAAATTGTTTATTTAGCTGTGCTGGGTCTTAGTTATGGCAAATGGGATCTAGTTCCTTGACCAGGGACTGAACCCTGGCCCCTGGCATTGAGAGCTTAGAATCTTAACCACTGCACCACCAGGGAAGCCCAGTATTTGGGCCTTCAGTAGTAAAGATAGTAGTAAAGACCCTGCCTGCCAATGCAGGAAGCCCAGATTTGATCCCTGGGTTGGGAAGATCCCCTGGAGAATGAAGTGGTAACCCACTCCAGTATTCTTGCCTGGGAAATCCCATGGACAGAGGAACCTGATTATAGTCCATGGGGTTGCAAAAGAGTCCGACATAACTTGGTGACTGAACAATGACAACTAATCAAATATGATCCATGTCCTGTGAAATGAAAATATCTCCTGCCATATCTATAAGCAAGAAATGTCACAGCTATCAGGAATTTCTGGCCTCTAAATGTGAATGAGGCCTCCCAAAACTGTGATCCAACAGATGCTGCCCCCGCCCTCACAAATGATTCAGTGAGCCCAGAGGCTTGCATCTTCCCGTACACAGAATGCTAAATTCCTTAATTTGATACCTGATCTTCCATGTTCAGACTGCCTGCTCCCTTTGTTACAAACTTGTATATAGTTGGACTTCCCCTCCTGCCTCCCTGGAGCAGTCAGTGTCTCAGAACTAACTGAGGTGCTGCCTCCCAGGCTGCAGCCCTCATTTTGCCTGAAATAAAACAACTCACAACTCTCAAGTTGTGCATATATTTTAGTTGACATATTTTTTTTTTTTTTTAAGATACAGGACAGACATACAACAAGAATGTCATGAAAGAGGCAGAGATTGGAAGGATGTAGCCACAAGCCAAGGGATGCTGGGAATTTCCAGCTGCTACCAGAAGCTATAAAGCACCAAAGAAGATTCCACCCAGAGAGATAGAGAATGGCCCTGCTGACACCTTGATTTAGAACTTCTAGGTCCTGGAACAGTAAGAGATTACATTTCTGTTGTTATATTAAGCCCTCCAGCGGCACTTTGTTATGGAAGCCCTAGGAAACAAACACAAACTCAGAGATACCATAAAGGAATTCAGATTTTATTATGTGTGACTGAGGACAGGACAAAAAGGCAGTGGGGAATACTGGAGACTTGCAGAAGCTGAGAAAAAAAAAAATGATGGTGCCTTGTTTGTTACATTAAAAATGGAAAGGGCTAGCTCGTTCGTTTAATTGGAGCCTATAGTTCTATGTTGGACTGCAGTAAAAACATAGGATAATTCAAGAGGACACAAGCACCCTGATGTTCATTGCAGCCCTACTTACAATAGCCAGGACATGGAAACAACCTACACATTCATCAGCAGAGGAATGGATAAAGAAGAGGATTATATATATAATCCGTTACTACTTGGACACAAAAAGGAAAGAAATTTGGTCCTTTGCAGAGATGTGGATGGATCTAGAGACTGTCATAAGGAGTGAAGCAAGTAAGAAAGAGAAAACCAAGTATCCCATATTAACGTGTATATGAGGAACCTGAAAAAGCTGGTACAGATGATCTTATTGACAAAGCAGAGATAGAGACACATAGAGAGGGAACAAATATATAGCCACCGAGGGGGAAAGGCAGGGTGGGATGAGTTGGGAGACTGGGAATGACATACACATACTATTGATACTACATATAAAATAAACTAATGAGAACCCACTGTATAGCACAAGGAACTCTACTCAATGCTCTGTGGTGACCTAAATGGGAAGGAAATCCATAAAAGAGGGGATTTATGTATACGTATACCTGAGTCACTTCACCATATAGTAGAAACAAAAACAGCACTGTAAAGCGACTACACTTCAAAACAAACAAACAGAAACAGACATAGGAACTAGCACTCCAAATCACTTTGGATAAGTTCTTAAAACTGATCCACAATTTTACCTGTAAAGTATGAATCACAGACTTTCTATGAAGGTTTACTCAGAGCCTGGCACATAATAAGTGCCTAATAAAAAGTTGACTCTTCTTGCTAATGTTAACATTATTTCATCAGAACCTAACAAAGTCTGGTACAAAACTTAGCCCCCCAAAGTGTTCAGTTCAGTTGCTCAGTTGTGTCCGACTCTTTGCAACCCCATGAATCGCAGCACACCAGGCCTCCCTGTCCATCACCAACTCCCGGAGTCTACCCAAACTCATGTCCATCGAGTCGGTGATGCCATCCAGCCACCTCATCCTCTGGTGTCCCCTTCTCCTCCTGCCCCCAATCCTTCCCAGTATTAGTGTCTTTTCCAGTGAGTCAACTCTTCACATGAGGTAGCCAAAGTATTGGAGTTTCAGCTTCAACATCAGTCCTTCCAATGAACACCTAGGACTGATCTCCTTTAGGATGGACTGGTTGGATCTTCTTGCAGTCCAAGGGACTCTCAAGAGTCTTCTCCAACACCACAGTTCAAAAGCATCAATTCTTCGGCACTCAGCTTTCTTCACCATCCAACTCTTACATCTATACATCACTACTGGAAAAACCATAGCCTTGACTAGACAGACCTTTGTTGGCAAAGTACTGTCTCTGCTTTTAAATATGCTATCTAGGTTGGTCATAACTTTCCTTCCAAGGAGTAAGTGTCTTTTAATTACATGGCTGTAATCACCATCTGCAGTGTATACCAAGTTAAATTTAGGATCAGAGTGTTTGAGCCCAAATTGCTATTCTCTTTACATTTATTGTAAAAAAAACCCCTGTATTTTATGAAATTGCTGATATTTGATCATTTTTGGGTCAGCATCATTTCTTTTTAATGTCAAACAATATTCTATTGAATGGAAAGACCACATTTATCCCTCATCAGTTGATGACAATTGCACTGTTTCCATTTTTCGGGTGTTATGAACAGCAGTACTCTGAATATTCATGTACAAGTTTATCTGTGGACATATGTTGTTAATTGTCTTGAATATGTACCTAGGAGTGAGGATGCTGGGCCATCTGGTAAACCCATTGCTAACCTTTGCAGAAAATGCCAAACTATTTTCCAAAGCAGTTGCTTCAGTTTACATTCCCACCAGCAATGTATGTGGTTTGTAATTTTTCCACATCCTTGCCAACACCTGTTACCATCCTGTCTTTTGATTACATAGAGTTTTGTGTTTTTTAAATAGGGGTATAATAAGAAAATCCACTTTGCAAAGTTATTAGGAAGAGTAATAGATATGAAAATGCTTTCTAAATTGATAGTTATCCTTATTACACCAATGGAAGCAAGGAAAGGAACAGAAAATATAGGGAGTATTTCTTGCCTGTGCTACAGAGACACACACGATATTTTAATAGCTAAATAAGACAAGTGATCTTTGAAATTCAATTCAGTGCCAATGTTATTTACAATTCTAATGAACTCTTAAGGCTGAAAGAACCCTAGCAATTTAAGCTTTTAACCTCTCCTTCTGCATTTCTGTGGTCTGCCTTTCCGAGGCTATCACTGACTGATGAGGGACTGGGTTTAAAAAAAAAATTAAAAAATGTTCAGCAAGATGTTTAGAAGAACTTCCTGTAAGTTGTAAGACGAAAGGTGCATTTTCTTTTTCATGAAATTATGCACATTATCCATATAGGATCTTTTTTTTTTTTTTTTCTTTCCCCTAGAAACTTGCATCAGACTCTGCCAGAGGCCAGGGAATAAATGTCAAGATTTGGGTTGGGTGGAGAGTGGGGTGGTCTGCCCTTTTATCACGTCGCTCATTTCTCTGCTGACCTGGACACAATGAATGACCTCAACAGACACATTTGACAACCTCTGTGTATTTAGAATCCCAGACCTCATCTATAAGAATCAACCACCTGAAAGTTAATTTTAGAGGTCCATGAAGAGGAACCAAATTCTGCATCATTTGATGAAGGGATGCTTAAATTGAGGGTGGAGGCTGCTATGCATTTCTCTCCAAAAAGCAAAGGCACGGCACAGTGAAAATTCAGTTTTTCCTTCTACTAGCTGCAGCCATCTTTCAGTGTCATATCTTTTTGCCTTTTCATACTGTTTATGGGGTTCTCAAGGCAAGAATACTGAAGTGGTTTGTTATTCCCTTCTCCAGTGGACCACATTTTGTCAGAACTCTCCACAATGACCCATCCATCTTGAGTGGACCTACATGCCTTGGCTCATAGTTCTACTGAGATAGACAAGGCTGTGGTCCACGTGATCAGTTTGATTAGTTTCCTGTAACTGTGCTTTTCATTCTGCCTGCACTCTGATGGATAAGGATAAGAGGTTTCTGGAAGCTTCATGATGAGAAAGACTGGCTGTGGGGGAAACTGGATCCTGTTCTGATGGGCAGGGCCATGCTCAGTAAATCTTTAATTTAATTTTTTGCTGATGGGCGGGGCTGTGTTCCCTCCCTGTTGTTTGACCTGAAACTAAGTTTTGGTGGAGGTAATGAAGATAATGGTGAAATCCTTCAAAAGGTCTTGTGCACCCACTGCCACACTCAGTACCCCGGACCCTGCAGCAGCCCACCACCGACCCATGCCTCTGCTGGAGACTCCTTTCTCCTGGGTCCTGGTGCACACAAGGTTTTGTTTGTGACCTCCAAGAGTCTGTTTCCGCAGTCCTGTGTAAGTTCTGGTGGCTCTATGGTGGGGTTAATGGTGACCTCCTCCAAGAGGGATTATGCCACACCCAGGTCCGCCGCACCCAGCTCCTCTGCCCCTGCAGTAGGCAACTGCTGACCTGTGCCTCCACAGGAGACACTCAGGCACTCAAAGGCAGGTCTTGCTCAGTATGAAAATGCAAAAAGATATGACAATGAAAGATGAACTCCCCAGGTCAGTAGGTGCCCAATATGCTACTGGAGAAGAGTGGAGAAATAACTCCAAAAAGAATGAAGAAATGGAGCCAAAACAAAAACAATGCCCAGTTCTGGATGTGACTGGCGATAGAAGTAAAGTTTGATGCTCTAAAGAACAATATTGCTTAGGAACCTGGAATGTTAGGTCCCTGAATCGAGGCAAATTAGAAGTGGTCAAACAGGAGATGGCAAGAGTGAACACTGACATTTTAGGAATCAGTGAACTAAAATGGACTGGAATGGGCAAATTTAACTCAGATGACCATTGTATCTACTACTGTGGGCAAGAATCCATTAGAAAAAATGGAGTAGCCCTCATAATCAACAAAAGAGTCCAAAATGCACTTTTTGGATGCAGTCTCAAAAATGACAGAATGCTCTCTGTTCATTTCCAAGGCAAATCATTCAATATCACAGTAATCCAAGTCTATGCCCCCACCAGTAATGCTGAAGAAGCTGAAGTTGAATGATTCTATGAAGATGTACAAGCCCTTCTAGGACTAACACCCAAAAAAGATGTCCTTTTCATCATAGGGGACTGGAATGCAAAAGCAGGAAGTCAAGAGATACCTGGAGTAACAGGCAAATTTGGCCTTAGAGTACAAAATAAAGCAGGGCAAAGGCAAACAGAGTTTTGCCAAGAGAATGCACTGGTCATAGAAAACACCCTCTTCCAATAGCACAAAAGAAGACTCTACGCATGGACATCACCAGATGGTCAATACTGAAATCAGATTGATTATATTCTTTGCAGCCAAAGATGGAGAAATTCTATACAGTCAGCAAAAACAAGACTGGGAGCTGACTGTGGCTCAGATCATGAACTCTTTATTGCCAAATTCAGACTTACATTGAAGAAAGTGGGGAAAACCCCTAGACAATTCAGGTATGACTTAAATCAAATCCTTTATGATTATACAGTGGAAGTGAGAAATAGATTTAAGTGACTAATCTGATAGAGTGCCTGATGAACTATGGACGGAGGTTCGTGACATTGTACAGGAGACAGGGATCAAGGCCATCCCCATGGAAAAGAAATGTAAAAGACAAAATGGTTGTCTGAGAAGGCCTTAAATAGCTGTGAAAAGAAGAGAAGTGAAAGGCAAAAGAGAAAAGGAAAGATATACCCATTTGAATGCAGAATTCCAAAAAACAGTAAGGAGAGATAAACAAGCCTTCCTCAGTGGAAAGCAAAGAAATAGAGGAAAACAATAGAAAGGGAAAGACCAGGGATATCTTCAAGAAAATTAGAGATACCAAAGGAACATTTCATGCAATGATGGGCACAATAAAGGACAGAAATGTTATGGACCTAACAGAAGCAGAAGATATTAAGAAAAGGTGACAAGAACACAGAGGAAGTATACAAAAAAGATCTTCATGACCCAGATAACCACGATGGTGTGAACAGCCACCTACAGCCAGACATCCTTTAATGTGAAGTCAAGTGGGATTTAGGAAGCATAACTGTGAACAAAGTTAGTGGAGGTGATGGAATTCCAGTTGAGCTATTTCAAATCCTAAAAGATGATGCTGTGAAAGTGCTGCACTCAATATGCCAGCAAATTTGGAAAACTCAGCAGTGGCCATAGGACTGGAAAAGATCAGTTTTCATTCTAATCTTAAAGAAAGGCAATGCCACAGAATGTTCAAACTACTGCACAATCGCACTCATCTCACAGAGTAGTAATGTAATGCTCAAAGTTCTCCAAGTCAGGCTTCAACAGTATGTGATCTGAGAACTTCCAAATGTTCAAGCTGGATTTAGAAAAGGCAGAGGAACCAGAGATCGAATTGCCAACATCTGCTGGAACACTGAAAAAGCAAGAGAGTTCCAGAAAAACATCTACTTCTGCTTTACTGGCTATGCTGAAGCCTTTGACTGTGTGGATCACAAGAAACTGTGGAAAACTCTTAAAGAGATGGAATACCAGACCACCTGACCTGCCGACTGAGAAATCTGTATGCAGGTCAAGAAGCAACAGGTAGAACTGGACATGGAACAACAGACTGGTTCCAAATTGGGAAAGGAGTATGCCATGGCTGATATTGTCACTCTGCTTATTTAACTTCTATGCAGAGTACATCATATGAAATGCTGGGCTGGAAGAAGCACAAGCTTTAGTCAAGATTGATGGGAGAAATATCAGTAACCTAAGATAAACAGATGACACTACCCTTAAGGCATAAAGTGAAGAAAAACTAAAGAGTCTGTTGAAGAAAGTGAAAGAGGAGAGTGAAAAAGCTGGCTTAAAACATTCAAAACACTAAGATTATGGCATCTGGTCCCATCATTTCATGGCAAATAGATGGAGAAACAATGGAAACAGTGACAGACTTTATTTTGGGGGGCTCCAAAATCACTGCAGATGGTGACTGTAGCCATGAAGATAAAAGATGCTTACTCCTTGGAAGAAAAGCTATGATAAACCTGGACAGTATATTAAAAAGCAGAGACATTACTTTGCCAACAAAGGCCCATCTAGTCAAAGCTATGGTTTTCCCAGTGGTCATGTATGGATGTGAAAGTTGGACTCTAAAGAAAGCTGAGTGCTGAAGAATTGATGCTTTTGAACTGTGGTGTTGGAGAAGACTCTTGAGAGTCCCTTGAACTGCAAGGAGATCAAACCAGTCAATCTGAAATAAAATAAGTCCTGAATATTCATTGGAAGGACTGATGCTGCTGAAGCTGAATCTCCAATACTTTGGCCACCTGATGTGAAGAACTGACTCACTGGAAAAGATGCTGATGCTGGGAAAGATTGAAGGCAGGAGGAAAAGGGCATGGCAGAGGATGAGATGGTTGGATGCCATCACTGACGCTATGGACATGAGTTTGAGTAAGCTCCTGGAGTTGGTGAGGACAGGTGAGCCTGGCGTGCTGCAGTCCATGGGGTCACAAAGAGTCGGACATGACTGAGCAACTGAACTGAACTGAAGTCAAGCATAAAATCATATCTGATCTGCCAAGTCCCTGTTCTGATAACCTGCTTAATAACATAGGTTTATCCTGCACTTATCCAGTTGATTTTGTTAGGAAAAGAGGAAAAACAAAATCTGTATGTAATGCTCCTCAGACAATCAACAGTCCTTTTGAATTCTTCAAAAACTATTGTGCTGTGTTTAATTATATGCTCTTTTTGTCACATTTCTTTTTTTTTTCCTTTCTCTAGTTGCTACAAAGCCCTAAATCTGACATCTAGCTGCCACTATATAACAGTTCCTGATTTGAATATAATTTTACCAATACTTCAAAAACTGCCAACACACTAATACGCTTTTACCAATCAACAAAGCTGACTCAAGTCAACCTGGATACTCTTCAGACTTGTGGAAAGACAGGGCATTTACTGACACAGTTCCTCAGGTCTGGCCTATGTGCTCCTAGCCCAGAGGCAATAGTAGCCATACTAGGCCAAAGAAAATGTTCCTAAATCAAAATGCATCACCTGCTTAGGCACAAACCCCTGTTTGAGTCATGCAAACAGCAGAAACAAGGAAATGATAAGCTTAAACACAGCTCAACGTTGGATGCTGCCACTGCGCTCATTCTTGTGAAATACTCTTTTCATCTTGCCATGACTCTTCAAAAAAAATTAAAATAAAGCTCTGCGGTAGCTTTATTTTCTGTCATGTTGATCCAAATTGCAGACAGTACTGCCCTAGATCAGTAGTTCTTACACTTTGATGGGGGTCCTTAACATAATCTGTCAAAAGCAATAGACTTTCTCTCTTAAATATGGACGTCTACATCCTCAGGTGAAGCATTTATATGAAACTGATCACCTTTGGGCCCCCTTCTCCACCAGCCTGCATTTCAGAGAGGAGGAAGCTTCTGCAATCCGTCTCTGGGGAGTAATCCTGCTCATGCATTGTCTCCATCTATCAGGCCTCCAGCACATTCTATGGGGCTGACCTAGGTCTGAGCCATGAGATGACAACTGTTTCCTAGTGGCTCAGACAGTAAAGCACCTGTCTACAATGTGGGAGACCTGGGTTTGATCCCTGGCTTGGGAAGATCCCCTGAAGAAGGAAATGGCAACCTGCTCCAGTAATCTTGCTTGGAAAATCCCACGGATGGAGAAGCCTAGTAGGCTACAGTGCACAGGATCGCAGAGTCAGACATGACTGAGTGACTTCACTTCATGACACAAGAAAAGCAAGGGCCTGCGGGCATTTGCATTGAGATCAAATGCAAGCAATCCACCTGCCTTTCTCATCTAGTGTTTAATTTGTTGGAGAGTTACTCCCTTTGTCCTCCCAGTTCTCCAGCATCTGCCCTGGTGTACCCGGTTGCTTACCTCAAGCCACAGAATCACACACTCAGTTCACAAAACAGCTTTTCCCTAGAGCTGACATCCACCTTCAGTCTGCATAGGTAGCTCTTCAGGGCTGGACTCAGCTGAGAGTCAAGAACCCTAGCTTTTGTCAAGAAAGTGGATGCTATCAGAAATCAATCTGTCAAGGATTAAATAGTCAGAGGAAAGAAAAGGAGAGGGAGGGGAAAGGGACATGCCAAAGAGTAGCTGGCAGAAATTGGAGCGAAAACTAAAGCTCAGAGGTGTGAAGGTCACACTCCAGTTTGCACAGCTGACCTGCCCACGTGCTGCCCTTACAAGTCCCCCCAAAAGCAGAGTTGCTTGTTGTCCCTATGGCCCCGAGCTTCCCTCTGACCTCTTAGGACATTCCCACAGCCGATAACAGTCATCCTGCAAGGTCCTACAACTACCATGGGCCCATCTCAGGTGTATTACTAAAAGCTATACTGTCCCCTTCCGGCGCTCTGAAACTTTCCCCTACTTTCTTTCAAACAGAATTCTCATTTTTCTTTCCAATACCCATCCTCCTCCAGTTATCTCAGTACTGGTCCACAAGTCCTCTGAGTCAGTTACAGTTGTCCCATTTCTTGAGACACTAATAGTTGGGAGGATATAAGTACTTCTGGCCGAAGAGGCCCTGGGGTCTCAGGGAGACACCCAGGAAAGGTTTTGTCACTCTTGAAAATGAGACAATGGGACGAGATGGCATGTGGTCCATTTGTGGTCATTTCTGAAGGGAACGCCTAATACTCACACAATGACCCTGAAACAATGGAGGAGGTCAGTTGGAAGACAAATGACAAAACAAAGGTGGAAATGCAGAAAGGGGGAAAGAGCCTGTATCTGCATCCTAACAATCCTGAGATGCAGAATGAATTACCCCAGCCCACTTGCCTATGGTCTTTACATCACATCAATGCATCTCCTATGCATTGAGTCAGGCTGAGTCATGGATTTCTATTTCTTGTAGCCAGAGGCAGCTGATGAATTCACCACCTGAGCCACATCTGGGTTCCCACATTCTGCATATTTTTCCCACTTCTCATATGGATGTCAAGTAGACCATACATTTTGTAAGGACAAGGACCATGTCTTCAACTTTATGGTCCCCACAGGACTGAGTGTAGAGCCATTTCACCGTAGCTCCTTAGTAAACAGGACAAATGGCACACTTGATATTTAACTTGTACTTCAAAGGAGTACAAGCACACTTTCGAAAGTGAAAGACCAATTACCTAGCTCCATGTGGCCTACAAAGTCATCTCTAAGACTCAGTTTCCTCGTCTGTAAAATGGGTGATAGCAAAGAATGGTGTTAAACACCCATGATGAGCGATTAGCCAGACATAGGCTCAAATATGGGCTCTGTGATATTCAGGGCAACTTTCTCTACCTCTCTGTGCCTCGGTTTCCTCCTCTGTAGACTCAGACAATAACATTCACCTCAGAGTGCGGCAGTGAGACTTAACTGAGATGGTGCATTTAAGGTATTTAGTACTCTCTGTGCTACTACTTAATGCTCAGTCAACAAATCCCTTGTGGGAGCTATTGTGTGGATGCGGTAAAATTGTATTCATAATGCCTGACACATAACAGGAAAGTAATAAGTCACTAAGGAAGAAAGCACAGGGATGAGTCTCGGGTGGGAGGTGGAGATGGACCATCTCCTATTATCCTTTGGAGCTGGGGGAAGTTGGCAGCTGAATGTAGACCATGGAAGTCTCTCTTACCTGTGGGAATTAACTATTGATTTCATCTTCACTTCGTTAAGTCTCCTATTGATTTCAACCAGCACAGGGGGAAGATGGCCGTCAACCACTAAACAGACACTCAATGCATATCAGGAAAGTTTCCTCTTCCTTCAGGACTGGGGTCCTCTCCAGATTGCCAGGAAGGGCTTCCCAGTGGTAAAGAATCTGCCTGCAATGCAGGAGATGGGGTTCAATCCCTGGGTTGAGGAGATCCCCTGGAGAAGGAAATGGCAACCCACTCCCCTATTCTTGCCTAGATAATTCCATGGACAGAGGAGCCTGGTGGGCTGCAGTCCATGAGGTCACAAGGAGCTGGACACAACTGAGTCACTTAGCATGCATGCACACACAAGGTTGTGAGAGCCCTTTGGTGAAGCTATCTAGATTGCTTGACAGCCTGGCTTACTCCCTGTGTTAGGGTCAGTTTCAGCTGACTGTGGGCTTTAGATACATTTTATCTTAATGGACAGATAATGGTCACTTGAATTTGGGACATTAATAGGATGGGATTTAATATCATATTAATAGGATGTGATATACAAGGAAGATCAGAAGTCAGGAGGATTAATAAATATAGGGCCAGACATATACCTAGTGAACCACAAAAGTGGTTCTTAAACCTATTAATTCAGCCAGAACGTGTCTGCCTCTTTGTTGTGGTCTTGCCTTTCCTGCAGGGTTCTAACACCATGGAAAACTGATGACCTAGCTGTTATGGAAAGGTGATGTGTCCCAAGCTCTTCTTACTATATGACTGACATCTTCTCCCTCAAGTAGTGAGATCTTTGTCCCTTCTTCTTGGATACTGGTCAGGGAATGGGATTGCCCAAGATGACAGTTCAGTGCAGTTGCTCAGCTCTGCCTGACTCTTTGCAACCCCACAGACTGCAGAACACCAGGCTTTCCTATCCATCACCAACTCCCAGAGCTTGCTCAAACTCAGGTCCATTAAGTTGGTGATGCCATCCAACCACCTCATCCTCTGTCATCCCTTTTTTCCCCTGCCTTCAATCTTTCCCAGCATCAGCATCTTTTCCAATGAGTCAGTTCTTCACATCAGGTGGCCAAAGTATTGGAGCTTCACCTTCAGCATCAGTCCTTCCAAAGAACACCCAGGACTGATCTCCTTTTGGATGGACTAGTTGGATCTCCTTGCAGTCCAAGGGACTCTCAAGAGTCTTCCCCATCACCACAGTTCAAAAGCATAAGTTCTTCAGTGCTCATCTTTCTTCCAGATGACAGAGTATACTGGAAATGCTGCTATACTTTTTTTTCTCAAGGCTGGGCCCTTGGACTATAGCTTCCACCTGTCTCACTCAATATCACTCTTAGGATGTTTTTCCTCAGTAACAAGGAACCATACTGAAAGGAAGCAAAACCTAGCCACAGATAGATGCCATGGACAAGCCCATGTGGAGCAGAACTGAGGCCCCCAACCAACAGCCAGCATCAAACAACACCCCAGCGAGTGAATGAGGCTTCAGAAGAGTCCAATGCTCAGGCTCTGAGCTGCCCTGGCTAATGCATAGTAGAGCAGAGATGAGCTACCCCTGCAAACTCTGCCCAAACTACAGATTCATGAGCAAATTCAATGTATTTTGCTTTGAACCATGACATTTCAGAGTAATTTTTTATATTGTTTAGAGGTAACTTACTGCTGAATAGGTCTCTTCCAAAATGGGGAGAAATATATCTCTGTTGTTTGAGCCATCCATTCTACAAATTCTATTATAGAAATCCAAGCCAACAAATCCAGGTGCCTAATATTACTCAGGCATAAGAAGGTACTAATAAATTGATCCCTGGCTCATCTAGAAATGATCCTATTTTTGCTTCATTGGTAACTTGGAATTATCTAAGACCTTTGACCTCTGACCCTTCTGCCCCAATTAACCATATACTGTTAATTGAATACTGTTATCTGAATTGGATATTAAAGTTAACATCAAGTCCCACCCAACAACAAAGGCTCTAGACCCAGACTACATGATAGATGAACATATTGATTTTCATAAAGGATATAATGGCAAAATTAGAGTAAACCAGGTTTACTAATGCAAGGAAATCCTATTAAGCTCTACTGAGAAGCCACTTGATCTCATGAAGAGCAGTACATCTACAGGGAGAAAAAGATGGGTTGAAATGTTTACAGTGTCATTTTCTAGCTGAGCAAGTCCCTTAATGTATCCAGACCTCAGTTTCCTGAAATTCAAATTGGGTTGAGAATTATGTCTCATAGCAAAGTTCCTGTGAAAATTTAATTAAGTGGGTTAATAGAGAGAAAAGTGCTCAAAATTATTACATGAATGAGAATTATGAGAGTTATTTTAAGAGAATTTTTTTTTTGAAAAGGATTAATGTTAAAAATAGCCAGCTAAATCTTAACATAGTCAGAGGTCTCGTTTTCACTGAGGGAAATTAAGGACTTACTTAATTAACCTATGTTCAGAGGTATTACATGACACTTATTTTCCATTTACTGATAACCGTCTTATTCATTTCTATTTAGGCGGCTATTATTTTAAATTCCCCTGGCTTCTCAGAGTTTGATGGGCTGATGTTAGGCTTTTAGTCAAAACATAAGCTACTGGAAACCAGGGCTGGTGGCTGCAGTATTGTAATTTCTACATTTGACGAGTCCAATTGGTTCAGAGGTATTTTACTTAGCGTTTTAATGTCAGTGAGTTAAAGGCTTAGTGAAAGGAGCCAGGTAAAATTAGGAAGGGCAGTCTTAGATATGGAATCTTTTCCTAGGAAGAGGGGAAAGATCAGTGTGGCTAGCATCTTTCTGTACTCTTGTTTGAAGCTGATCACGCCTGACTTACACTATCTGACGGGAGCCATCTGGCTATGACAGGCAGACTATCTCCTGGGGTCATCAGCCACCTGAGATCTGCCCTTTGGGCAGCAGTCACATGCCACCTCTGTCACATATCCTCTGGGTACTTCACTTAAAACTTGGGGATAAAAGAAGTTCTGGGGACTTCTATTCAGTCTAGAATCTGACTAGAAGTCAGTCAACTTCTATGGGGACTTCTATGAAGTCTAGAAGTCAGCATTCCAGTGCAGGGGGCTTGGGTTTGATCACTGGTTAGGGAACTAAGATCCCACATGCTGAGTGCTCCCCACCCACCCCCCCTCCACCCCCCAAAAACACAAGAAGTTCTGATTCACTGGACCATTACGTACATAAATTAGGATAGTCTGTGCAAAATGTGATTCTCTGGGCCACACAAGCCCTAAAAAGAACCAGCACCTAATATCAATAAGTAACAACCAATGTTATAACAATCATACCAAACATTTGTAAATCGAGGCAAATAGCATTTATTCCTCATTCCATCAATATGTATTAATGTTTCATAACTACATGTGAAGTGAGAATGAAACAACTTCTCTGCAGGTAAAACAAAACAAAAAACAAGAATAACAAACACTTCCAGGCTCCCACCTCAAAATTTTACCATCAGGGAAGGCGAGGGCACAGCTGGGGTCTCAGTGTGTTTACACAGCCCTGGCTAGTCCGCGGTTTCCCTTCTCAACATGTCCTGGGACTGTGATGCAAGGAGAGTCACAGAGTGAGACAGCTATCATGGCCCCACTTGCAACAGCAATTTTGGATGGGACTGGCCTACTCTGGGGAGGTTGTGGCTTTCCAGGTGGTAGGTGGAGGAGGGGATCTGGAAAGAGGTACCTCCTAGAAACTTGGAATTAAGTTTCTTCAATAAAAGCACGTTAGAGTGTTATAGAGATTCACAAAACTGTCTCAATGCAAATAAGAAGGCACTAAGTCTAATAGGATTGGATTAAACCTTAGTGAAAAAACGAAGTGGAAGGACCATGGAAGCAAAGGAAGAGTCAGATGGCTAAGGCGGTGTCGGCCACGCCCACCAAAGCACTTACAAGTGCCTCATGGGTAAACAGCCCCTCTGAGGGACAGATCCATCAGGTTCCCACGCCCGGGTGCCACCCAACAGCCAGGGCTGCTTACGGCAGCTTTGGCTTTCCCTGCGATTATTTTAGGCATCAGCTGCACTGTGCACCCTAACTTGAATGAAGCTATTCCTGACAGTTGCAGTTCTCTGTCCAGAGCAATGAAATAACCATCTTATTGCTAAATCAGCTTCATGCCAGGGTCATTGCTCCCTAGTTTTTGCAATGAGAGACACCCAGCCCTAGTTCCCTAAGATCCAGGACATGAGAAAGTCTGAGGGCATGGCCTTTCAAGGCTGAGAATCTAGTCCTTTGCTGTGGCTAAATCATAGATTGCTTGTTGAGTCCTCTGGGGGATGAACCTGCACTCCTTTACTACGTCCTAATAGCCCTACGAGTGTTCCACGGACATTCTGTGAGGAGAGACCAGGAACGCTACTAAAGCTCATACAATGCAAAGGACAGCTTCCGTCATCCCCGCCCCCTGCCCCTCTCCACCCCACAACAAACACATAAACAATTATCTTGCTCACAGTGTCATGGTCCTGAAGCTGGGAAACCATTAGCTAAGAGAGAACGATTTTCTTTTTTTTTCTTGTCTTCTAACACTGCTCCTGTGTTTCAGAACAACAAAACTACCCCCTCTGGGTCTCTGCAGGGGGAGCAAGTACTTTTACATGTATTCTTAAGTCTCACAAGGTGCTTTGAGGTGTCCATCAGCATTCCCATTTTATACATGGGGTGACTGAGGGTCAGAAAGGTTGAAGAATTTGCCTGAAGTCACAGAAGAACAAAATTCAAACCCAGATTTGTTTGATACACTAGATATCCTCTTTGAATTCAGATTCCTAATTTAAAATCAGGAGAAAAAAAAATACCCAGCTAATTCTCAAATGCCAATTAAGTTTTAGAGGTATTAGAATCTGAGCAAAGTTTCAATGAGAAGGACTCTGGAGGATGAACTCAAGTGCTAGTGTCTTATGAAAAGTACTGTGTTGGGATGCAGTGGGAGAAGGGCCACGATGTCTCCTTCAATTTCAGTTCATACTCAGAGCAAAGCTGGGCTCACCCTGGACTTAGATCATATCATGCCATGATGTATGTCCATTATTACACCCTATAAATGACATGGTCTGATAGTTGTGACAGGGAAGTCCTAGGAGCAGTACCCAAAAGCTTCAGGAGACTACCTGAGAAATATATTATCCTCAGGGGAGTGGGTAGAAACCAATTAGGATGCTGACTGGCTATAGCCATCTCAGCTGAGGGCCCTTTGATGAGAAAACAAATTGGTCCCTATCATAGCCACACTCAAGTTTCACCTCTTAGTAAATTCATGGCTCGTCATTTTTCATTGACAAAAATCTCCAAATTTAGCTTTCATCAGAATGACCTGGGTAGCTTATGAAAAATGCAAGTATTTTGGGGTCCCGTCTCAGGGATTCCTATTCAACAGGAATCCACAACGTTAACAAGTACTTCAGGTAGTTCTGTTGCAAGAAGCCCTTATAATTATTGCTTTCAACCCATACTGAGCATCTCTTACAGTGAGCCTCTGTCTCCAACCTCTTATTTCTGTCCTTTCCTGGGATTTTTCAATAGGAAAATTATACATTTTTGTATGTAGTAGAATCCAAGTATTTCTTCAAAGAAAAGGGACAAGAAGATAACTGAGCTGGTCTCTACATGCTCAGTCATGGAAGGGATGGTTTTGCCCCCCACGTGAAGTGGTAAACATTTTGTGAATCTGGGTGCGGGGTATGTGGTCATCCATTTCACCATTCTTAAGGCAGACACAGCACAGAAAGTAGAAGGTGGTGGATGAGAGGAAAGATAAGCCTCGAGCATGCACAACAATTTTAACCTAGTGACCACAGCGGGAAGCCGTGGTGGTTGCTCTGTGGTTTTTAATCCACGTGGAGACATGACTATTTCTGGGCGCTCTGTCCTTCTATGGAAACACCAGGCTGCAGGTGAGAACGTGCACATCCATGATACCATGGACTGCAGGGTCTTAGGGTAAACACCATTTTTCAGACTTTATAGGTAATCTGTTTTCTGGGCAATAACCGTCTTAGGCAGAATTCTCAAATGGCTTCTCTGCAATACTCCCAAGAACTGAAAGCAATTCCCTACTCCCCAGGCTCATTTATCTTCTCCAGGTACTGCCTGGCAGCCATCTGTAACTGTAAACAATAGTTCCATTTGGGACAATTGAAATTGATTTTCTATTATGCTCAAAGCACTTAATTAGTATTCCTGCCTCTGTCACATTGATGAATTTTTTAAACATGGTGACCGCAGCTACTGTCTAGGTGGGGAAGGACAGCCCAAGTCCAGACTGACCAGTCCCATGCTCCCCATCCTGCCTCATCTCCATCCTCCCCAAGATTGTCTGTCTTAGCTTCTCCCTCTCAGAGCAACAGTAGCTGCGGTTGCTCCCAAGTGGGCTCCTGGTTGGGTTAAAATGTTGTCCACAGCATCAGTGGAAGGCACTTTAATAGAAACTGACGTCATTTCGTATCTTTGACTTGAAGGAAGAATACCCACCAACACTTTGAAATTCTCTCCAACCCCTCAAATTCCCAAAAGACTCCTCAGTTCCAAAAACAATAAATGAAGAAAAAAGAAAATGATAAACACTGCCTCCCCTCCTGCATATCCACTTCCTCCCAAAAAAGACTCCTCAAAACAGGTCTCTTCCTCTGGATCCCAGGAAGAAGGAAAATAAGGATTGAGTCACAACACAAGGCCATGTCAAGGCCATGGGAAAATGTCAACTATTTCACATCATTATATACAACACACGCACATTCAGGCTCATTTTCTCTAACAGCTTCACATGGGCTCTACAGAAGTTGAATTTCTTTCAGAGAAACTTTGGCTCTTATGCTGCTGACTCTGTGCGACCCCATAGACGGCAGCCCACCAGGCTCCTCTGTCCCTGGGATTCTTCAGGCAAGAATACTGGAGTGGGTTGCCATTTCCTTCTCCAATGCATGCATGCATGCTAAGTTGCTTCAGTCATGTTCGATACTGTTGACTCTTATACTGGAAGGCAATTATCAAACTCTCATCTTTCTATCACATTTAATATTTTTAATAAAACTTAACTTTTACATTCAAATTCAAGCCTGCATTTTTCAGGCTTGGAAGTGACCTACACCTCCTATCCTGTTTAACATGAGTCTCTGAGAAAGAACAAAGGTAAAATGTTTTTTGCACTGAGACCTGTTGCTTATTACAAGCCTTTCCATGGTCACTGATTGGATGCTTTCAAACTTCATGTTACTAACTCCTGAGCGGGCAGGCTGGACACACACCAAAGACAGGATGCTGAGTAGGCCTATGCTTCCCAGTCTGCCCTCCTTTCACCTCTAAAGGGACAAGCACTGATGCCTCTGTGATCTCACTTAGACATTGCCAGTTTAGCTCCATTCAAAACTGAACGCAGTTTTGAAACTTGGTTGAAAATCAAAAGAAATCTTTAAAAATGACGTCCAGTGCCTGCCATGGTGCTGGGCTACGTTGGCGTGAGATGCTGTATCTCTGGGTATGATCAGCGTGAACAGCATACAGCTGAAGAGATGGAAATTGACACTGTGATGAATGGGAACACACTCCATAATGAGGAGTCCACTCAATCTTAATGACAAGAGGTCACGGTGTCAGGCATGTACCCCCACCGCTCAGCAGCCTCTGAATGTGGCCAGGCAGCAAATAGCTACTGTTCATCTCTGGAAGTAGAAGGCAACAGGCTTAGCTATGATTTTATCTTGCTGTCACTGTTTAAGTAGTGAACATCTGCTCTTTTTCGCCAAGTCTCTTGATGATGGGGATATTAACCAAGGTTCCTCCATCCTCGTCCCTATAGTCAAGAAGTAGGCATGGACCCTAAGCCACACAAACCAGGCTCCCTCTTACTTGAATGAGATCTGAATGGAATAAAGATGGGGGTGAACAGACTTCCTCTGATGGTGGCAATGCAACCGACACCATCTGTTCCTTTCTGCCACCTGAATTCCTAACAGTATTCTGGTTTCTGAATTCCCTGAGCTCTGATTGCCTGGCTTGAATTCCATAGGCTAACTTTGCAATCAGCAGACTTCTTTTGAAAATGACCAAGAAGAGGCTATTTTGAGCTTTGCTGTCCATAAGTCTCACTCACCACTACTCTGCTCTGCCATCACAATGCAGATAGAGTCCCAGAAACCCATCAACAAAAGGCATGGCTGTGTCACAACAAAACTTTAGTTAGGGGCACTTGAATTTGACTTGTGTGTACCTGTCACGCTGTCAGAAAACTGTGTTTTTATTTTGATTTGCTTCAACTATTTGCAAATGTAAAAACTATCCTTAGCCTGTGGGCTATAAAAACAGGTAGAGGAATTGGCTTGACCTGACCCCTAACTCCCTCTGGGCCAAGGCACTTCCCTCTACTAACTCCCTTCATTTTACCTAATCTAACTGCAGTCAGTTTCTCTTGCCTTCAAGGGAAGAAGTGTGACTATACTGTGCACTGAGGTTCCCCAGTGAATACTATTCAGTCCCTTCTTTGTTCATTCATGCATTCAATTTGTGTTGAGAACCTTTTATGCTCCAGGGACTGTATGTAGCAGGCACTGAAAATACAGCCACAATTTAGGGCAACACCATCCTGTCTTCCTCAGGGAGCTTTCTATACCACAGGCATGGACCGTCCTGACGGGAAACAAAGGTAGGGGTTTAAATTATCACCTGTGGCTGCACACGGCATTCCCTAGGGAGCCTGGATGTTCTAAAGGCATGTTCAGAGGGGGACAAAATTACAAAGTTTTAAATGGCAAGAGAAAGTCCAGATAATTGAGCTTCTAGAAATAGAAAAAAGGTAAAGTGTACCAAAGGGGGACTTTGAGACACTAGTGGGAAGGTGGAGGAATAAACAATCAAAATCCCCAAAATCAATGTACACAAATGCATTCACTTTAAGACATTTTTAATACTTAACCAAAGAAATAATATTAACAACTATAATAAAAATAACTATAACAATCATTAACTAAATAAATATTAGTGATCACACTGGTTTACTTTCATGGTTTGCCAGATGTGGACAGAATCACATATAATAAAGGGATCTTATCTAACTCTCTTCCAGGATGATATACAATTAAACAAGCAGAACCAAGGTTTTGGTTTTTCAAGTCCTTACTGATGGCTCCATATCTTTCATTTTTTAAAAAAATTTTATCCCTTGATATTTAGCTTGGGGAATATCTTCTTAATATTAAAGATAATCTCACCAGCTGAAAATATAAGCCTAGGCCCACTTGTCATGTACTTGGAGAAAATGAATTGCAGCTGCCTTTTCTATCAAGCTGTTCTGAAGTACAACTAAAGACTGCTGCTGGGTTGACCTTAAGACTGTCATTCTCTGGGCTTAATTAACTTGGGTGAATATACTTGTTCCCAGATGGATTGTAGCTAAAGTTGATTAGGAAGTGTCCTATGAGAGGACAGGTTGGATCTCCTTAATGTGAAGCTGAGTGGTCCAGAGTGCTTTTCTTTCATCCTGGCATGCCAGTATGGACATACCGTCCAGTGGAGATGGTGCTCGGCACTTGGCAAGAGTTCAGTAAATGCCTAGCAAGCAAGTGGGAATATTCTGAACTGACTCTGACATGACATTATTTCTACCTCCCCGAGGATTTTGTAAATTCTCAACCTCCGATTTCATTTTCCTCTGTAATCTTTTCAGAGGAAATGCCCTATTAGCCACTTTTTCCTAAACTACTACTAATGTTGTTTCTTAGTTCTGCTAAGTAGTAGTGACTTGTTACTACTTTCAATCTACTAAAATGAAAACTGACCAAAAACAGAGGGCTAAGACATCCTTAGAAATACATTCTCACCTCACCACAGTCCTGCTCATTAACAAAGGTAAACAATTAAGAAAGTCATTTCTGAGAATTTAGTGTACCAGAAACAAACTGACTTTCTTTTATACTTATATATATGTACATATATACACATGTGTATATGTATGCATTAGAGAAGGAGACGGCAACCCACTTCAGTACTCTTGCCTAGAAAATACCATGGATGGGGGAGCCTGGTGGGCTGCAGTCCATGGGGTCACAAAGAGTCGGACACAGCTTCACTTTACTTTCATAAGTATGTATACACATATACATGCATATAAATTACACACCATTATTAGCAGACAATATAGACGATATAGCAGACAAATATTTGCTAAACATATTTTTTGCATTCACGTTTTTAAAATTTATTTTTAATTGAAGAATAATTGCTTTATAATATTGCATTGGTTTATACCAAACATCAACGGGAATCAGCTATCTGCTGCTGCTGCTAAGTCACTTCTGTCATGGCCGACTCTGTGCAATCCCATAGATGGCAGCCTACCAGAATATCTAGATTGCTTCCAGGTCCCACCTATTGTAAATAGAGCTGCAATCAGCTTTGGGTTACACGTGTCTTTTTCAATTTTGGTTTTCTTAGGGTACATGCCCAGTAATGGGATTGCTGGGTCATATGGTGGTTTTATTCCTAGTTTTTTAAGGAATTTCCATACTGTCTTCCATAGTGGCTGTATCAATTTACATTTCCCACCAACAATGGAAGAGGGTCCCTTTTCTCCACACCCTCTCCAGCATTTATTGTTTATAGATTTTTTGATGATGGCCATTCTGACCAGTGTGAAGTGATATTTCATTGTAGTTTTGATCTGCATTTCTCTAATAATGAACAATGTTAAGCATCTTTTCATGTGTTTATTAGCCATTGGTATGTCTTCTTTAGAGAAATATCTGTTTAGTTTTTTTGCTCATTTTTTGACTGGGTTGTTTGTTTTTCTGGTATTTCTTTTCTGGTCATACACGGTATTGACTTGGATGAGCTGCTTGTACATCACATTTAAATAAAAGAAAAAAACACACCATTTGAAGTAACATTAAAGTTTTCAACTTTGTGGAACAGATCTGTATTTTCTCCCCAATATCTCAACCATTATTTACCACTCCCTAGTTTCACTTTTCACTTTCATGCATTGGAGGAGGAAATGGCAACCCACTCCAGTGTTCCTGCCTGGAGAATCCCAGGGACAGGGGAGCCTGCTGGGCTGCCGTCTATGGGGTCACACAGAGTCGGACACGACTGAAGTGACTTAGCAGCAATGGCAGTTGAATCTTCACTTTCTTTCTGTATTTCCAACAGGGCTTATTAAAAATGTGATTTCTGCTTCTAGTGCTATTTTATCACTCACAGACTAACATACATATTCTGATTTTGACAGTCTCACTACAGCTATATCCCTTACCACCTCCATTCACAAGGATCAATTATTTGTCTTTTTACTTAAGTATAAGAAATTAGTAATGCATTAATTAAATATCTGAAGAGGAAAAAATGCAGCCCAGTGTTTTTAGTGCATGGACATTCATAGTATCACTTTGGTCTTTAATATACTTGATAAGCATGTAATACATAAGATGCATTGGAGGAGTAGAAAGTCAGGCTCCCCAGTTTGTTCCATTGATCTATATGTCTGGAGGTCCCCAGGAAGTCAGGGAGGATTGCTGCTGCTCTAGTTCTGGCTGGTAGCTGCCGGATGACTGGAGTGTGGTGTAGCTTTAGGTAGAGTAGCTCTAGATTTTTCTGTCTTTTTGTCATCTGCAAACAGTTTTGGCTGCTCTGGGGAACTCACTGACACAAGGACTGGACAACTAGGCCTCAGCTCCTTTCTCAGACATAAAATCACAAGGGAGAAGAAAATATAAGTAAAAGAAAATAATAGCAAAATTGGCAACTTATAGTATTTTAGAAAAATATGCATTCAGATGTCTGCATGGTCTTTTAATATCCAGCACTTTTATACTTAGATATCAGCATACTTCATGCTTCATTGATCATGGATGAGCAGACTTGGAATTCATCAGTTCACTGAGTGAAGTCAATGCAGAAATGAATACTTTACTCATGGCTGAAATGCAGCAAATGACCTCATCTTTCAACATACTATTACCAGAAGAATGCAAATAGGCATTGAATAAGCAAGTGGTAACCAGAAATTATCTCTTTTCCAACCAAATCGAGACATAAAAATATTACAAATTATACCTTTTTTGAAATAAAACCAAATGCTACATTATCTACTATGAAATCATTAAAAGAGAAATAAAGTACACAGAAGTCTGAAGATAAGCAGTGTTTCCAAGAATCAGAACACATTAGTGACTGAACAACAACAAGCCTTGTCTCTATTGTAATTAGTAATATTAGTTGCTCAGTTGTGTCCGACTCTTTGCAACCCCATGGTCTGTAGCCCACCAGGCTCCTTCATCCATGGAATTCTCCAGACAAGAATGCTGGAGTGGGTTGTCATTTCCCTCTCCAGGGGATCTTCCCAGCCCAGGGATCAAATCCAGGTCCGCTGCATTGCAGGCAGACTCTTTACTGTCTGAGCCACTAGGGAGATCAAATAATAGTCAGTTCAAGCTTTACTCCATCTATCCTACGTAAAGTTAGTGGAATCAGTTTTCCAACTGGACTCTACATTAAGAGAGGATGTGGCCTCAGCTTTCATCTGCTGCCAGGTTAACTGGCTTTCATTAGCGTGTGCACCTTATTAGAACCATGGTAGTCTCTTTAGCCTGACAAATCTTTGGAATAGCCAGTGTCTTCCCAGAAGCAGCTTTCCCTAACGTACAGACACACAGGGTTGGAGCTGCTCTCTCTCAGGGCTTTGTTTGATTCCTATCTCCTCATACTTCTCAGTGTAGAAACACAAATCTGTGCATGTTCAAAGTTAACAGATGTGGTTGGTGTTTACAGACTCCAACAGCTGTGCCCTGAGCAGATGCTCCCTGCTGAGCCCTCGACATAGTTCCTGCCTCCTAGTCCTTAAGACGGGGCTGTTTACTGCCTGTTTCCAAGCCTGGTTCTCCAACCTTACAAGAGAAAATGCCATTTAATTCTCTTTTGCTTCAACTAACCAGAGTCTGTGTCTACTGCTTAAAATTAAATGTTCCTAGCTGACAAACCATTTCTTCAACTAATGTTTTTTTAAATGCCCACATCTGTCTGGTGCTTTTGATTCAGTGATGGGCAAACATTAGGTCTCTGCTCACAGGAGTGCACAGCCTAGAAGAGGTGATTGTGCAAACGGTGGTGAGGGCTGACTGGTAAAAGACAAGGGGTAGAAGACAAGGAAGAGCAGTGTGTCCCTTTGGATGTGGTGATGGAGAGACAAACCTGTGGGGGTAATGACAGAGTTCAGACCCAACCACAGAAAGGGAGGCAGCCATGTGAACAGCTGGGACAAGAATCCATCCATATGAAGGGTAGAATAACTATTAAATACAAAGGCAGGAGGAAAGAAGTTGGCAATTTCCAGGCTAAAGGATGAACGGTTTGATCCAGTCAATGGGCCCTGATCTCTCCTATCTGCCCCTGTAATCACCCGAGGCAATAAAGTCCCTGGGAGCAAACCTCACTCCAAAGAAACATCTCCTTTTCTCTAAAATTATTTTAACACAACATTTTTATTTACTCTAAACTTGTTGGATACACTTGAGGCTTGTTTCTTAGTAAAAATTATAAGCCTTTTTGGAGCCTGGGAGATGTCAGATTCTTTGTTTATATGCCACACATTATTGTCATGGTAGGTGTCCCATAAAATGGGAGCAACTGAGATGCCAAGCACCCCTCCAGACCATATTATTGCTAGTCTGTCACCACGTGTGGCAATGAAGCTGTAAAGACACTGCAGTGTTTCTCTCGATGGGTGGCCTTATCTCAGCATTCATTAATTAAAGCAATTAGGATGGAGATTCTTTATATATCCAATCTAGCCTAGAAAGGCTGACAGTTCAATCGGACTCATCAGCTAAATCCCTAAAGTTACAGTCTCTTATAATTAGCCATTGACCTCACAGTATTTAGCTAACAATGACAAACACACAGACCCTTCCAAACTCGGCTAACACCCAGAAATAACCACATTTAATATACCGCATTAGCACCAGACACAGAGGGTGTGACATACTACCAAGTGGAAGGTCCCCCATAGGAGATGATTAAAAGATAATGTTTCCAGCACAACAGATTTTATATATATATACATATTTTTTTTTCAAAGAATAATCACTAGAGGTATACCAAAGGGTGTGTAAGTGATTTGTCTGGTATGCCTCTAGAAAGTGATGGAACTCAAACAGATTGCATATGATGTAATACACAAGGATGTCTCAGGCAAATCCTGGAAAATGTCTCTCTTTTTTCTCCTGGTGGAGAGGCCACAGTAGAGTAAAATGAGGGAGATGAACATTATTTTTCTCCCCCCTCTGCCCCAACCTCCGGCAATTCTTCATTTGTTAATGAATTTTAAGAATTCTTTAGGCTGTTTGACCTTGTTTGATATATTGACATGGGGGAACGTCTTTACCCTAGGAAAGCAGTCGTGCCACCCAGGATGATTCTCACCCTCCCTGCTTTTTATGACAGGAACAGTAATATCCTACAGAACCAAATGGTCTTCCTGGGTGGTTGAGTGGTAAAGAACTTGCCTGCCAATGCAGGAGACATAAGAATCATGGGTTCAATCCCTGGGTCGGGAAGACCCCGGGAGAAGGAAACGACAATCCACTCCTGTATTCTTGCCTGTGAAATCCCATGGACAGAAGAGCCTGTCAGTCTATAGTCTACGGGGATGCAAAGAGTTGGATATGACTTAGTAACTGAGCATGCACATACAGGGAGAAGGCAACGGCACCCCACTCCAGTACTCTTGCCTGGAAAATCCCATGGATGGAGGAGCCTGGTAGGCTTCAGTCCATGGGGTCGCTAAGAGTTGGACATGACTGAGCAACTTCACTTTCGCTTTTCACTTTCATGCATTGGAGAAGGAAATGGCAACCCACTCCAGTATTCTTGCCTGGGAATCCCAGGAACGGGGGAGCCTGGTAGGCTGCTGTCTATGGGGTCGCACATAGTCGGACACGACTGAAGTGACTTAGCAGCAGCAGCATGCACATACAGAATGAATTACATACATCAGTTATTACTAAGTCTACATATGGACAAAGAAGCAGCAGGAATTTAAGGATCACAAGTCATAATTTACTATAACATTGAATGGAAACCACCTAGTTACGTGTTTTCTCTGAGTTTCATCATCTGTGAAACAGGATTTATCACACTTCAAGAGCTGCCTCAGAATTCAAATGGATGTTGATGAATATTCAAACCACCACCACTTCAGCAAACAAAAAAGTCTTGTATTTTGCTTTTGATTTATTGCAACCAAGATTCTCACCCACTTGGGTAGCAGCAGCTATTTAGTGAGCAGGAGAGAAGCATTTTTCTGGAGAAATACCAACATATCATACATTTCTTCTGAGCCTCTTGGGGCACAAAACATTTCACAAAACAGAGATAACAGTGAACCTATTTAAAAAGACCAATTAGAAGCATTCAACCAGCCTACCAGGCTCCTCTATGCATGGGATTTTCCAGGCAAAAGTACCGGAGTGAGGTGCCATTGCCTTCTCCTCAGCCATGCATACATATACACAAAACATGAGAATTAATATTCACCCAGATTTCCTCTTTGAATCATACATTTTGGTTTATTACTTGGTTTGGTTTGGTTTTGTTCTACAGACAGAAGGAACCCAAAGTTGACCTAATCCAAATGTTTTAATGTCAAAGAACTGAGGTCCCATGAGAGGAACAGACTTGATAACTGCTTGGTGTCCACACACCCACTGCTGAAAATCAACTAGAAAAAGGTGTTCACTTCTGTAATGTTTTTAGGAGTAATGCCTTCAAGTGAGGATATATTCCAATGAGAATGATCCAGATGGTGAGTGGCCTGGGCAAAATTCCTTCAGAGACAATAGAGATTAGTAGTATATAATTTCTTGATTGTTTACTGGGGGCAGTCTTTGACCTAGGAGTTTTAGCACATCTCAACACTTCACTCTACAGCAATATGAGATATGCTCTACATTTAAAGTTGAAAAGATAAAAGATGGTGAGTCTTAGCAAGGCGAGGTAATTTGCCCAAGTTCTTAGGTAGAAGCAAAACCAGTGTGAGCTTTCTCGATGGCTCAGTAGATAAAGAATCCACTTGCAATGCAGGAAACACGGGTTTGATCCCTGAGTTGGGGAGATCCTCTGGAGGAGGAAATGGCAACCCACTCTAGAAATTCTATGGATAGAGGAGCCTGGTGGTCTATGGTTCATGGGATCGCAAAGAGTAGGACACAACTGAGCAAATGAACACACACACAGAGCCAGTGTAAGCAGCTTTTGGCAGGAAAAAGCTATTTGCATGAAAGGGGTCTCTGCAAGAGGCACCCCTTTGTCATGTCACTAACCTTCAACCAGGTACCCCCACGCTCTACTTATCTATGGCCCTAGCACACTTTTCAAATCATTTGATCATATAATACTCTGCCTAACTTCTTGGTTCTTTCCACAGATCAAAGAAGTAGAAATGAAAAGGAACTAAATAAGGCAGATCTCTTCCTTAGCTTCCCCTTCAGTAATCTAGCAAACAAACCTCGTGAGCAAGATAGCATCTAAACAAAGATCACGAGGCATCGACAAGCCTGCACACAGGGGTTGATGGCAAAGACTCCAAGCCCTTATCTCAGTGATGAAGTGAGTTGACTTCCCTGCTTCCTTTAAAAAGCTTTCATGGCTGAACAGAATCTTCAGAGGTGGCTTTTGGGGAAACACTGAGTCCCCCACCTCCCTAGATTGTTAGCATTCTGTTTATTGGTACTTTTCCGTTCTACCAACATCTGTGGGTAGTGATTCTGTAAACTGGTGAGCAGTGGGACCAACTTGATAACACTAAAATTTATGTCCAATTTTCTTTGACTCCAAAAACAAGTGCTCTCTACCACGATGCCATACAGCATCGTTCACCACACGAGGCAACACATTTCACTGGACAGAAAGCCCTGTGGCATATGAAGCCTACTCGACTCTTTCTCTTCTATGATCATACAATCGGTATGCTTTCCAACATCCAGACCCAAGCACTTTCCAGTTGTTCACTTGCGCTACATTGCATAGTTCCTGGCACAAAATATATTCTCAATAATTATCTATGTACGGAAAAATTGCAAAATAAGTTAAAATCATTTAAATAAAACTGTAACATTTATACAGAGAAATCATTGTGAGCAAGGTGGTAAATTGTGCAGCAAAGAAATAGCTACTATAATAGGTTTTCTTGTTCAGTCACTAATTTGTGTCCAACTATTTGCAACACCATGGACTGCAGCACACGAGGCTCCCCTGTCCTTCACTCTCTCCCAGCTTCACTATCTCCCAGAGTTTGGTCAAACTCATGTCCATTGAGTCAGTGATGCTATTAAACCATCTCATCCTCTGTTGCCCCTTCTCCTTTTGTCTTTAATTGTTCCCAGAATCAGAGTCTTTTCCAATGAGCTGACTCTTCATATCAAGTAGCCAAAGTATTATTGGAGCTTCAGCATCAGTTCTTCCAATGAATATTCAGGGTTGATTTTCTTTAGGATTGACTGGCTTGATCTCCTTCCTGTCCAGTGGATTCTCAAAAGTCTTCTCCAGCACTGCAATTCGAAAGCACCAATTCTTTGGCACTCAGCTTTCTTTATGATACAACTCTCACATCTGTACATGGCTCCTGGAAAAGCGTAGCTGTGACTATATGAACCTTTGTCAGCAAAGTGATGTCTCTGTTTTTTAATATACTGTCTAGGTTTGTTGGAGCTTTTCTTCCAAGGAGCAAACATCTTTTAATTTCATGGCTACAATCACTGTTTAAGTGATTTTTGGAGCCTGAGATAATAAAATCCACTATGCTTCTACTTTTCCCCCTTCTATTTTCCATGAAGTGATGGGACTGGTTGCCAAGATCTTGTATTTTTTAATGTTGAGTTTTAAGCCAGCTGTTTCACTCTCCTCTTTCACCTTCATCAAGAGGCTCCTTAGTTCTTCTTCACTTTCTGCCATTAAAGTGGCATCATCTGCATATCTGAGACTATTGATATGTCTCCTGGCAACCTTCATTCCAGCTTGTGATTCATGCAGCCTGGCATTCTGCATGAATTCTGCATATAAATTAAATAAGCAGAGTGACCATATACAGCCTTGACATACTCCTTTCCCAATTTTGAACCAGTCTGTTGTTCCATGTCCAGTTCTAACTGTTGCTTCTTGACCCACATACAGGGTTCAGTTTCTCAGGAGACAGGTATGATGGTCTGGGATTCCAATCTCTTTAAGACTTTTCCCCAGTTTGTTGTGATTCACACAGTCAAAGGCTTTAGTATAGTCAATGAAGCAGAAGTAGATGTTTTTCTGAAATTTCCTTGCTTTCTCTATGATCCAATGACTGTTGGCTACTAACAGGTAGCTAGTCTATTAGATAAGAATTTGGGCCTGTATTTGAGTTCCAGCTTAGTTACCTATGGGCTTCTCTGAAAGCTCAGTTGGTAAAGAATCTGCCTGCAATGCAGGAGACTCCAGTTCAGTTTCCAGGTCTGGGAGATCCCCTGGAAAAGGCAACAGCTACCTACTCCAGTATTCTGGCCTGGAGAATTCCATGCACTGTATACTCCATGGGGTGGAAAAGAGTCGGATACAACTGAGCGAATTTCACTTTTGCTTTTCACTTCAGTTATCTACAAGTTGTGAGACTAAGTATATTACATAACCTCTCTGAACTTCAATTGTCCAGCTATAATACAGAAGGATAAAGGTCAGCAACCCCAGATGGCTATTGTGGGTTCATGAATATGATCAAAGCATCCACTCTGACACAAGCAATCAATAAACAGCAGTCTTGATCACTATTCTTTTACCAGCTATGCCTATGACAGTGGTTTGCAACATGACTACCAGGATCTTCTCTTACAAGGCATATGCTGTCAGTGTTCCCTAGGAATTTCAGAAGCATTTGCTTTTCTGATCCTTAAGAAGGATTCTCCAAACCACTTTGTTTCCTTGTTCAAAAGTGAAAGTTCTGATGAACTATTTTTATCATTTTTATCAAAGAAAAAGTCTTCACTAAGACTAAAACAGAGATAATGATATTATCTGCTTTATAGACTTGTTTGAGAATTAGTGAATGACATGCTTGGGTGGTACCTGACACCACATCTTACATACTTACTAAGACCAATTTTAAAATAGCAAACACCTTATATTAAGACCCTGATGTACCACGTCCAGTGAGTGTGGGGTTTCCTCTACACTCCCAAGCAATGTTTTGACACCAGCTGGGGGTCCTACAACTCAATTCTGACACTTCCTACTTGGAGAAATCATCGGATCCCACAGGTTAAGGACTCAGACCTGCAAAACTATCCCCATCTCAGCTTCAGATGCCAATTATAACGTCAGGTTATTCCCTGAATTTCTGATCACAGAGCTATAGATCTGGGGCTCCCATGACTGTTGACTCTGCTTGAGTTCAGTTAATTTGCTAGAGTGGCTAACAGAACTTAGAGAAACATTTTACTCACTCATGTTATTTGTCTATTATAAAAGGATGTAACTCAAGAACAGTCATGTGGAAGAGATGCACAGAGCAAGGTACAGGGAAAGGGGGTGGGGCTTCCATGCTCTCCAGCATCTCCAGGTGTTTCCTAACCCAGAAACTCTCTGAACTCTTTTTGGGTCTTTAAGGAGACTTAATTATATAGGCCTGACTGATTAAATCATCGACCACTGGTGACTGAACTCAATCTCCAGCTTCTCCTTGGAGACTGGGTTTGGGAGGTTGGGTGGAGTAGGACTGACAATTCAAACCCTCTAATCACATGCTTGACTGCTAGCAACCAGCCCCCAACCTTTGGTGCTTTCCAAAAGTCACCTTCTTAACATAACCAAAGACACTTTTATTGATCTCCTCACTTGGGATTCCCTAATACCTCAGTTGGTAAAGAATCTGCCTGCAATGCAGGAGATCCCTGTTCGATTTCTGGCTTAGGAAGATCTGCTGGATAAGGGACAGGCTACCCACTCTGGTATCTTGGGCTTCCCTTGTGGCTCAGCTGGTAAAGAATACACCTGCAATGAGGGAGACACGGTTTTGATCCCTGGATTGGGACAATCCCCTGGAGAAGGGAAAGGCTACCCACTCCAATATTCTGGCATGGAGAATTCAATGGACTATAGTCCATGGGGTCGCAAAGAGTTGGACACAGCTAGCGACCTTCACTTTCACTTTCTTCACTTCACTTAGGAAATTCCCAGGGCTTTAGATTCTCTGTGCTAGAAAGGAAGGGAAACCAAATATAAATATATACTTCTTATTTTAAATCACATCACAACTATTTAGTTCCTAAAATGTTAATTGGTACATCAGTTATCTTCTGCTTCATTAATTCTATGAAAAAGAAGCTAAAAGAGAAATTCCTCAGTGGTTTACAGTGACCAATATTTTCTCACTCTTATGGATCTGCAGGTTGACCGATTTGGCTGCGGTTGGCTGGCCTCAGCTGGGCAGCTCCATCTCATGACATGGGATGGCTGGACTTGGATGTAGGCTGCAGGCTGACTCTGAAATTGATCTGTGTTTTTCTCATCCTCCTTTAACAGTGGATCCGCAATACATGTTTATCTTATTGTGAATTTTAGGAGTGCAGCCATCAGCCAAATCATGCCTCAGTCTAGTGACCAAAGCAAGTCATGTGGCCCAAAGCAAAAAGGTGGATAAGAAAGGTATATCTGCCTGAAGGGGTGAGGGATGGGAACGAAGATCTGATAACTACTCATCAAATTCATGATGGTTGGATTCCAAGCATTCACAAGTTGGATAGACCAATGTAATCACTATCATCCAGTATCAAGTGAACTTCCCTCCAGGCCTCCAGACAGCTAAACCCTCAGGATTTGGAGGACTGGATAAGGGCAGGTTCAGTTCCTCTCTAAAGCTTTTCCTGCAGACTAAGTTGAAGAAAACTGACCTTCTGGCAGCCAGGATGCATTTGAAACTCCAATTAAGAAAAGTCAGAGCTTAGGGCACTGCACAGTGACGCAAATGCCAATTCCCAACTCTGATTACCATCGAAGGGATGACACTTTCAATCTACCTCAAAACAAAACCCATTTCTTTCCAGATCAGATGACAGGTGATATAGGAATACCGTGCAATTGATTCAATAGACTGTTTAATATACAATGGACCAAAAGGAGGCCAAAACCCATAAAAGACAAGAACTCACATGAGTTTCAGAGTGAATTTAAGGGGGCACCTTACCCTAGTTTGTCAAAATAGATTTGCAAAAATAGCTCATACAGAATAATGTGACAGTGGAAGGGTGTGAGGTATAGGGAAGTGAGAAAGCACAATGTCTAGCACCTACTCTGTAATTAAAGTGTCTCATTTTGACTGGTGGCTGATTTCTCAGGCTCAGCAGTTTTACCTTTGCAGTGATCAAGACTTGAGCTTTAATTCCTAACTGTGATCGTGATGTATGATCCTTTTAAAGTAATGTTGAATTTGGTTTGCTAACATTTTGTTGCGGATTTTTGCATCTCTGCTCATCAGAGATACTGACCTGTAATTTGTTCTTTTGCGGTCTTCTTTTCTGGCTTTGGTATGAGGGTGATGCTGACCTCAGAGAATGAATTTAGAAGCAATTCTTCCTATTCAGTGTTTTGGAAAAGTTTGAAAAGGCTCGGTGTTAACTCTTCTTTAAATATTTGGTAGAATCCACCTATGAATTCTGGTCCTGGACTGCTATATGGTGGGAGGTTTTTGAAAATGACTGATTCATTGGTCTGTTCATATTTCCCATTTCTTCCTGATTTGGTCATAGGGGAGTGCATGTTTCTAGGAATATATCCACATTTTTCTAGGTTGCCCACTTGATTGGCATAGAATTGTTCATAATATCTTATGATCCTCTGTATGTCTGTGTGTTTAAAGTAGTACTTGCTAGAGAGTAATCTCTCATTTCATATTAGACTTTATGGATGTCAGCAGCATGACCATCACTGCATCTATAACGAGAGTGTAAAGGAATTTACTCTATCAGGGATCTTCAAAACAGAATCTCTAGACTGCAAGGGGTGGTGTTTGATAAGGATCTTCAAATCATAGAACAATAAGAGTCAGTATTTGTGCCATCTCCCTTTGAATCTGGTGGGTCTGTGACTTAGAGGAACAGAACATTTTGGAAGCTCCAGATAACTCTTGAGGCAAGACAAGATACAGCCTGCAGCTTCTGCTGGTTTCTGGTTGGGGTGCCCTCTCTGGGAGGTGCCAGGTGCTGTGTAAAAAGCCCAGAGATCTTCAGGCAGCCACGCACAAAGGCCACATCCCAAGACCTTACAGAGAGTAAGAGATGCTCTAACTGACCAGCTTTTTCCTCCATACCCAGAACCAGACTTGGAGCAAAGAAGACTTCAATGTTTGCCAGGCCCAGGCACCACCTGACTGCAACTATATGGCAGAATCTGGAGACCTGTCCTACCAGATCTAGTCAACTTTAGATTCAGGGGCAAAGTCAATGGTTTTTGTTTTAAGTCACCGCTTTCCCATGATGCGTCATGGACCAATAGACCCAGATGAGATGGCAGTGATCCTATAGCCTCTACAGCGGAAGAAAAGGGCCAGAGTGGCCACAGTGGGTGGGCTTCTGATTGACTCTATGTCAGTTAGAATAGTTGGCTTTCCTGCACTAGAATTCTGTGTTGTTGTTGTTCACTTGCTAAGTCGTGTCTGACTCTGCCCCTCCATGGACAGGCTTCCCTGTCTCTCATCATCTCCCAGAGTTTGGAATTATTTATACATTTTTTTTCATTTTAAGGAAATAAGACTTCTACTGATCAAAGAAAATCTGTGAAAATTATTGAAGCAGGTAATACTTCCAATATTTTCTAGATTCACAGTTTCAAAATTGAAATTCACATTGAGTAATAGCAATGCCCAAATCTGAAGCTACACACAGAGTGCAAAGTGTTTTATGTACAATGAATCATTACGTGTTCACCATCCGCCCCAGCCCACGTTAAATCCACTGCAGAAGAACAGAGGCAGGATCTGAACCCAGATATCCTGATCTCAGGGCCCACACTTCCGGTTAAATAACACAACAATGCTCCTAAAGTGAACTATACTGCCTACCAAGCAATAGTGCTCATGCTGCTTAAGGACAGCTGCTTGTGAACGAAGGCCACATTCACTTGTAAGTTGAGAGGCTACTACATGACCCATCTGGCTTCTAAAATACTTCCCAACCCATAGAAAAGGGAACCCTCATACATCATTGATGGGAATGTAAACTGGTGCAGCCACCATGGAAAATAGTGAGCGCTTCCTCAAAAAACTAAAAATAAATTTGCCATATGATCCAGCAATCCCACTCCTGGGATGATGTCTGGAAAAAACTGTAATTCAAAAAGACGCATGCACCCCTATGCTCACTGTGACACTATTTACAATAGCCAAGACAAGGAAACAACTTAAATGTCTATCAACAGATGAATGGATAAAGATGTGGCACACATATGCAATGGAATACTACTCAACCATAAAAAAGAATAAAATAATGCCATTTGCAACAACATGGATGGATCTAGAGACTATTATACTAGGTGAAGTCTGTCAGAAGAGTTAGATTTAACGGTATCACTTATATGTGGAATCTAAAATACAACACAAAAAACTTAACTTTGAAACAGAAATAGACTCACAGAAAACAGATTTGTGGTTGCCAAAGGGGAAGAAGGATAAGGGAGGGATGGATTGGGAGTTTGGGATTAGCAGATGCAAACTATTATATATAGAGTTGATAAACAATAAGATCCTACTGTATAGCACAGAGAACTATACATATATACATCTACGTATAGATGTGTATGTGTGTATGTATGTATATACATACATACACATTGACACACATATATACATGTTCTGTATCAATATCTTGTAATAAACCATAATGGAAAATAGTATATATATATTATATATAATGCATATAAAGAATGAAAAAGAATATATATACTATGATTATACATAAGAATTATATATAAGAATATATATATATTAATATATATAAAACACTTTAGTCTTCCATTCAAATTTTTTTAGATGCAAGAGAAAATCATTTAACAAGGAGTATGTAGATATGCTCTGTATACTGAGTGCTACATGTAACCTGTAAGAAAACATGATCCTGAGACCAAAAGATAAGTCTAGATAAGCACTAAAATCGACAGACAATTGCTACATGGAGAGAAATCTAAGAATCGAAAGCAGCTGGGAGGAAGGAAAGATTCATGAGGCCTAACAGATCTTGACAGGTGGCTTCAGGCTCCACGAGAGACCTGTATGTGGTTCCTGATACACCGTGAGAAACCCCTGTCATGTTTCTTACTTGTGGACCCATGTCATGGCTTGGCTGTGATTTGCTGAGTCTGGACAGCTTTGAAGCACCTCAGGGTTTATCTACTGAGGCGACATAAATTTCACACACCGCTAAAAACAGTTCACACCACACTATTAAACTTACATAAAAGTTGCAAAAAACAATGCAGAAAAACTTCAGATACTTTTTAACCAGCTTTTAATATTTTGGCAAATTCTTCATCATCTACTTTCTGTGTGTGTGTGTGTCCCTTTATACTTCCATGTTTATTTTCTAAACATCAAGCATGGGGACATTCTCTTACAAAACCACAGTATAGTTATCAATTCAGGAACTTCAACCAAAGTCTGGCTATTTAGGAAGTATATAAGCCATTTTCTTTTCTTTCATTTTTATGTTTAATAGATGCCCCTCACTTTGATTGTTTCTGATGTTCCCTCATGAGAAGATTCCTGGCTGGAATACTATAAGGATGATGATGTGTCCTTCTCACTGTACTACCATATTCAGAGGCCCATGGTATTCACCTGCACTTGCTGATGATCACTCAGTCAAGATGTTACCGGGCTTCTCTACTGACTAGATGCTCCAGAAACTGGTAAGTAATCTGTGGGGAGACACTGTGGCGGTCCTAATGCTTGAGTCCACAATTAAGGGTCAGACCCTCATCCCTCTGGGCTTCCTTGGTGGGTCAGTCGGTAAAGAATCTGCCTGCAGTGCAGGAGACCTGAGCTCGATCCCTAGGTTGGGAAGACCCCCTGGATAAGGGACTAGCAACCCACTCCAGTATTCTTGCCTAGAGAATTCCATGGACAGAGGAGCCTGGTGGGCTACAGTCCATGGGGTTGAAAGAGCTGGACACAACTTAGTGACTACACCACCACCTCATCTGCCTATGGGTCTCTGCTATATAAGTTTTGACAGTCCCCTACTGACAAGAAGGATGAAAGCTGAGTCTCATAATAAACATTTGGGGAATACCTGTTATAAGAAAAGGTGGCAATAAAATAAGCATTTTTACTTCCTCTTCAGATAAGTTAAGATAGATTCATATTTCTTTGTTCTTTTCCCACTAAGCAAATCTATGAACTCTAGAACTAGTGCAAGAGACAATCAAAGGTGAAAAGAAAAAAGATAATCTGGTTTGAGAACCCAGGAATGGCAGAAAGGCATAGTGGCAGAGCATCTTCCACCCCTCTGTTCAATAGAAGGTGACCCAGGCCCAATGTTACCCTATGCATGACCTTTTAATACTAATAGAAGACAGTCCAAACAAGCTTATTTTTCTGCCAGAGAAAACAGGAGTGCTTCTTACAACATCAGGGGAGTCTGATCCTATTGGCAAGGGAAGTCAGTTGGGAGTCTCACCGTATATAAGCAGCCAGGGGTAAACACTCTGCTTCCTTGCTAGATTAAGATTCCCCTTTCTCTGAAGAGGTTCTGAGGTGGGTAGGCATGCCAAATCAGCAAATGGAACCAGTTGTTACAAGGGTTTGATTCAGGAAGGATTTTTGTCCCTATAGGCCGTGAGACTACTTTCCCCCATCCAGCTGTGATGGGTGGGTGAGGGAGGGATATATCTGCAGCAAGCAGCCTAGTCCAAGAATCTTTGTGTTCCTGCAGACCAAGACTCTTCTCTTTCCTCCCTTACCCAGAGAGACCTGGAGAGTGGGTGAGCAGTAGGAGGATCTTGCCACAGTTCTCCTCCAACAAGACATCTGAGGCCAGGCCTGGCCTGAGGAAAATTCTTCCTTACGCAACACCATTAGGGACCAATGGAAGCACAAGTAACACTTGATAAAACAAACAGATGAAAATAACACTGCAAAAAGCAGCAAAAATGTAAACTGTCGTTGGAACCACAGTTCATAGAAATAGGCCAAGAACCACCTGTTAAACTTAATGCAGTAACTGCCAGAACAAAAAAAATTCAAGCAAGACCCAGAGTCTCCTAAAACAATAAACAAAGCATGCAGGATACAAGTGAAAATAACCTACCATGCCAAGAATGAAGAAAACAGCAGCTCAAATGGGAAAAGACAACCAAATGAGGCCAACACTGAGTCAATCAGATTTTGAAATTATCTGACAAAGATTCTAGAGCCACCATCATAAAAATGATTCCATAATCCATGTCAGAAGGTCTTTAAACAAATGATAGAGCCTGAGATTACAACAATAAAAAAATATTCACAGAATAAGCTCAGGGGAAGAATGGAGAAGACGAAGATAAAATCAGTAAGCTTGAGAGCTTATCAATACAACTTGCCTAGTTTTAACAACAGATAGAAAATAGACTGAAAAAAAATAAAAAGAGCCTCAGTCATCCATAGAATAATAACAAAATAAGCAGTATTCGCATTTCTAGAGTCTAAGAGGGAAGGGAGAAAGGAAGTAAGGCGAAAGAGCATGAGGATAAATAATTGCTGAAAACTTTACAGTTTTGGTGGAAGATACAAATTTATATATTCTCAGAGCTGAACTGACCCCATAAAGCATAAACCCAAAGAAGTGCATGCCAAGACACATCATAATTAAACTTTTGAAAAATAAAGATGAAGAAAAAAATTCTGAAAGGAGCATTTCTACAGGAGAATATCAATGTGAATGACAGTAAATTTCGCATAGATACAATGAAGGGCAGAAGACATATTGTGCAAGTGCTAAAAGAGGAGAACCGCCCACTGTGAATTCTATCCCCAAGGAAACTATGCTTATGAATGAAGGCAAAATGGAAACTTTCTCAGATGAAGAAAAATAACAGTAATTTGTTGCTAACAGAAATACTCTGAAACGAAGTTCTTCAGACAAAAGTGAAATGACTAAAGAAGGAATCTCGGAATGTCAGAAATTAACAACAGAGTAGAAATATGGGTACACTTATTTATAAATATATTTATATATTAGTCTATAATTTTCCTCATAGATTCATAAGTCAGACTTGATAACTGAAACAAAAATTATAACACTGCCTGATATACAAGTCAATGATGTTTAAAAGTGAGGAAGATAAAGAGACCTAAACAGAAGTGAGACCTCCAAAATTCACTCAGAGGGGTAAATTGTTGATTCTAGTAAACTATAATGTCATGTATGTAAAATGGCAGAATGAAGCACTAACATATCAATAATTATCCTTAAGGTAAATGGCTTAAATATGCCAATCTAAAGATAGAGATTGACAGAACGCATAAAAATATGACCAAAACATGCTGCTTAAAAGAAACTCACTTCAAATTCTATTACATACGCAGACTGAAATTAAAAGCGGGAATAATATAACAAGCAATGATTATTAAATAATGGCTGTATTAATATCTGATAAAGCAGACTTCAGAACAAAAGTAGTTACTACAAAGGAGAATGTCATAACAATACTGAAAGGATCAGTCCACAAGGAAGACACAATGATCTGAAATGTACTATCATCAAAAAAGTAGAGCATCAAAATACATGAAAAAAATTGATATGGCAGGAAAGTATTGCAGATAAATCCACAATTATAGCTGGGGGTTTCAACACTTCCTTCTCAGCAACTGGTTAAATAAGTAGACAAAAACGCAGCAAGGATATTGAACATAACAAATATAAAGTCAATGAGAAGGACCCAGTTGACATGAATAGAATATTCAACAAGAGAAAAGTAGATTTTTAACAGTGTCACCAGAATATTCACCAAGGTAGACCATATCCTGTGTCATTAAACATGTGTCCATAAATTGAGAAGAATTAAAATCAGAAAGAGAGTTCTAGAACAACAATGGAATCAGAGAAGAAAGCAGTAAGAGAAAGACAAGAGAAAAATCTCTAAACATGTAAAAAACTAAACAACCCACCTCTAAATAATTCATGGGTTGAAGGGCAAATCTGAAAGAAAATTTTAAAATATCTAAGAAATGAATGGACATAAGCCTGACATATCAAAATATTTAGGACATAGCTAAAACATTGCCAAGAGAGAAATCTATAACACTGAATGCTTACTTTAGAAATGAGAAAAGTTCCAACTGCAAGGAACTATTAAAAAAAAAAAAAAGAGCAAAATCAATACAAACGAAGCAGAAAGATATGAGTAGAAATGATTGGAAAATAGGCAATCTATAGAAACAAATCCATGAAACAGAAATCTGACTCTTCAAAAAAATCAATAAGGCTGATCAACTTTTAGCAAGAGTGATGAAAATGAAGGGAAAATGCAAGTTAACAACATCAGAAATTAAATAAGATATATAACAACAGATCTTGCAGTCATTAAAACAATAAGTGAAGACAACCAACAACTTTACATTCCTAAATTCAGCTACTTAAAAGAAATAGACCAATTCTTTGAAAACTATAAACTACCTAAATTCAATTAAGATGAAATAGACAATCTGAATAGTGCTATAACCATCAAATAAATTGAATCTGTAATTTTAAATCTCCTGAACAAAGCAATCTTCAGGCCTGGATGGCTTCACTGAACAATTCTACCAAACATATAAATAAGAATTAACACCAATTTTATCTAATCTCTTTTAGAAAAAAAGAAGGAAATGCTGCTTCTCAGCTCATCTTATAAAGTCAATATTGCTCTGATAACAAAATCCTGCAAAGCTGATATAAGAACTACAGACCACTATCTCTCATTAATTATGAGACCATGAATTGTTGTCAATATCTTTGTATATATCTTCAGTGGTCCCCAACTCTTTTGGCACCAGGGACTCGGTTTTATGGAAGATAATTTTTCCTTGGACCAGAGAGGTAGGAGGATGGTTTTGGAATGATTCAAGAATGTTACCTTTGGTGTGCACTTTATTTCTATTATTATTACATCAGCTTCACCCCAGATCATCCAGGATTAGATCCCGGAGGCTGGGGTCCCCTATACTTAAATACCAGCCAAGTTCATGCTTCAACTGGTCTATGTCATTTTTTCCCCACCTCTGGACAAGTGGAACAGTTTCTCTATTAGGCATCTGTTTTGTGATTGCTTCCTTCCAACTCTTTCTTTTCTATTTCTAAGGTCCTTGTTTGTGTGCTTTGAGGCAGGCCTCATGTAAAATGATAATCTCTAGGTCCATCCATGTTGCTGCCAATGGCATTACTCCATTCTTTTTATGACTTCACAGTATTCCTTTGCATATGTGCACCACATCTTCTCTAGCCATTCACGTGTTGATGGACATTTAGGCTGCTTCCATGTCTTGCCTATTGTAAATGGTGCTGCTATGAACACTGGGAGGCATGTATATTTTGAATTAGAAAATATTTTTCTGTGGGTGTGTTTCTGTGGTAGTAAGAATATGTATGTATTTAAGTTGTGACGTAAGATGTTTCTTGCTGTGTATCAAAGCGAAAAAATTAGCCTCCAAAAATATACCTGTGGAGACACTTTGATACTGTGAGGATGGTATCAGTACCTACTTCATATGGTTGTTTGTAAATGTTAAACAGCTAAAGTACTTGAACCAACACCTGCACAAGGTGAGCAACTGCTGCAGGTTAACAATTACTAGTTATTAGTTATTGTTGGTATTAGTGTTAACTATCCTTCTGTCTCCAATTATGAGAAAGAAAGATGATGCTGTGAAAGTGCTGCACTCAATATGCCACCAAAATTGGAAAACTCAGCAGTGGCCACAGGACTGGAAAAGATCAGTTTTCATTCCAATTCCAAAGAAAGGCAATGCAAAAGAATGCTCAAACTACCGCACAATTGCACTCATCTCACATGCTAGTAAAGTAATGCTCAAAATTCTCCAAGCCAGCCTTCAGCAATATGTGAACCATGAACTCTCCGATGTTCAAGCTGGCTTTAGAAAAGGCAGAGGAACCAGAGATCAAATTGCCAACATCTGCTGGATCATGGAAAAAGCAAGAGAGTTCCAGAAAAACATCTATTTCTGCTTTATTGACTATGCCAAAGCCTTTGACTGTGTGGATCACAATCAACTGTGGAAAATTCTGAGAGAGATAGGAATACCAGACCACCTGACCTGCCTCTTGAGAAATCTGTATGCAGGCCAGGAAGCAACAGTTAGAACTGGACATGGAATAATAGACTGGTTCCAAATAGGAAAAGGAGTACGTCAAGGCTATATACTGTCACCCTGCTTATTTAACTTCTATGCAGAGTACATCATGAGAAACGCTGGGCTGGAAGAAACACAAGCTGGAATCAAGATTGCCGGGAGAAATATCAATAACCTCAGATACACAGATGACACCACCCTTATGGCAGAAAGTGAAGAGGAGCTAAAAAGCCTCTTGATGAAAGTGAAAGAGGAGAGTGGAAAAGGTTGGCTTAAAGCTCAACGTTCAGAAAACTTAGATCATGGCATCTGGTCCCCTCACTTCATGGGAAATAGATGGGAAACAGTGTCAGACTTTAATTTTTTGAGCTCCAAAATCACTGCAGATGGTGACTGCAGCCATGAAAGTAAAAGACACTTACTCCTTGGAAGAAAAGTTATGACCAACCTAGATAGTATATTCAAAAGCAGAGACATTACTTTGCCGATTAAGGTCCATCTAGTCAAAGCTATGGTTTTTCCAGTAGTCATGTATGGATGTGAGAGTTGGACTGTGAAGGAGGCTGAGCACCGAAGAATTGATGCTTTTGAACTGTGGTGTTGGAGAAGACTCTTGAGAGTCCCTTGGACTGCAAGGAGATCCAACCAGTCCATTCTGAAGGAGATCAGCCCTGGGGTTTCTTTGGAAGGAATGATGCTAAAGCTGAAACTCCAGTACTTTGGCCACCTCATGTGAAGAGTTGACTCACTGGAAAAGACTCTGATGCTGGGAGGGATTGGGGGCAGGAGGAGAAGGGGACGACAGAGGATGAGATGGCTGGATGACATCACGGACTCGATGGACATGAGTCTGAGTGAACTCCGGGAGTTGGTGATGGACAGGGAGGCCTGGCATGCTGCGATTCATGGGGTTGCAAAGAGTCGGACACGACTGAGTGACTGAACTGAACTGAACTGAACTGAAAGTTGCTCAGTCATGTCTGACTCTTTAAGACCCCATGGACTATATAGTTCATGGAATTCTCCAAGCCAGAATACTGGAATGGTTAACCAATCCCTTCTCCCGATGATCTTCCCAACCCAGGGATGAAACCCAGGTCTCCAGCATTGTGGGTGGATTCTTTACCAGCTGAGCCACCAGGGAAGCCCAAGAATACTAGAGTGGGTAGCCCATCCCTTCTCCCGGGATCTTTCTGACGCAGGAATTGAACCAGGGTCTCCTGCATTGCAGGCAGATTCTTTACTAGCTGAGTTACCAGGGAAGACTCCCATCTATGTGAGGAGTATTATCTGATGTGACTCTAAGTCCATTTGTCTACCACCAGTACCTTGTTTTAGAATAAAAAACAAAGATCTTTCTAGATCAGTGGTTTCCAGAATGTAGAACAACAAATAGTAGGGAGAAGAGTCTGAAAAAAGACAACTAACTTTCTATTTCTCCAAGGACATAAAAACAAATAAGACAGCCTATCATCACCATCATTACCATCATCATTTCTTAAGGAACAAGAAAATGTCACAATAAAACAGGGGAAAAAAACGAATAAAGTTAACCAGATACGCTGAAATTGATGAAGATCTTATGTATTACTTGTATTTCATTAGAGCAGAGTGAAACATATTCTTAGATCAGGGTCAGATCAAGAAGCAACATTTAAAATCCACATTTTCAACTTGTTCTTGAACTCTCTCAAAAAGCTTAAAGCATTTGCTTAAACTCTATGAAACTCTGCCTCTAGAAACTTTCTGGAGGATTTGATTGCAGGTACCATACATTTGCTTATACACATATGCACTTACTTATACATCTAGTTATGCCAACATGTTAAAGGTGCCTCAAGTCATAGCTTCTATTAGCAGTTATTTGTAAATTGCTGGAGAAAAAACAAATATTTAACTATTTCCAGTTCTCAACTTCATCCTTACACATAGACCGTCTATGAACATGGGTTAATAATCTATGTCATTAACTTCTTACACAGAGGCACCAGAAATTCTCTTGGTGTTGTACCAAGACAAGTGATATGAAATGACAAATACAATCTGAACAAATCTATCTCCCAGAAACTTAAGGACTGGCGATCTTAGAAATAAGCTCCTTCATCCTGCTGTATGGCATACTTCCCCAGTGAGATGGATCTAATTGATGTGTCCTGGGCACTAGGTGAGCTGAGAAGCTCATTAAGGAATATTTTGTGGGTAAGTTCTAATCCTCCTGAGAGTGTATGCATTAAAAAATGAACCTAAGGTAAAGGAGGCTTATTAGTTATACCTACTGCTATACCAAAGCACCTCAACATTTCCTGACCTAACACAACAAATATCTGTTTTGCCACATATTCTATGGGTTAGAAATTTGGACACAGCTTAATTGGGTCCTCTGGCTCAGAGTCTGTTACACTGACTGCTACACTTGACAACTAGGACCGTCTCTTCTGGAATCTCAGGGGGTGGTCTTCCAAGCTCATTATGTGGCTGCTGACAGCACATGGCTGTTGAACTGAGGGCCTCAGTCCTTTCCTGATTGTCAGCGGGAAGGCTCAGCTCCTTGTTATGTGTGTCCTTTCATAGCGCAACTCACAACCTAGCAGCTAACTTCTCTTGGAGTAAGCGAGGGAGAGCGTGAGACAGAAGACCCAAGGCAGATGCCAGAGTCATTATGTAACCATATCTCAGAAATGAGCATCCACACCTTTGTCTATTTTATCTGTTAGAAGTGAGTAGTTTTGGCTGATGCACACAGGGAAGGGAGTGCTCAAGAGCGTGAATCCAGGAGGTGAGGACCACTCAGCGTCACTGTAGCAGCCCTGCCTCAAGAGACTGGAAGGTGCTATCTAATCCTAAATTCGTCATCGTTAGAGATCAGTGAAGTTGAGCTACAAGGAAACTGTATAAGCATATTACACGTGGGGCTATTTCTCTTCTGTTTTGATCCTACTGAATCCCAGTTCTAAGCACAGTGCCTGACACATAATCGAAGAAGCAATGTGTGGAGGATGTTCCAAGCCATGCCTCCTATCTGGGCCTCCCTTTGATCATCTTCACATCTAGGGGTTTGGAGTATGTAATCCCTATTCTATGTTTTTTCCGGATCTGGGCACTGGAGGAGACATATTTCACACATTATGAGAACTGCCACGTACTCTACTTAGTATACTGACATTATTCAGTGTAAAGTAAGCCTCACAATATGGACAAATGGATTCAAATGGGACCTTGGACTGAATAAAAATATTAATACTAGACAATTGAACATTAAGATAATAGCACAGCTGTCACTGTTCAAAAATTCCTTCTTCAGGGTCATTTATGCCTGCAATGCAGGAGACCTGGGTCGATCTCTAGGTTGGGAAGATCCCCTGGAGAAGGGAAAGGCTACCCACTCCAGTATGCTGGCCTGGAGAATTCCATGGATGAGTCCATGGGGTCGCAAAGAGTCAGACATGACCAAGTGGCTTTCACTTTCACTTTCCAGGGCCATTTAAATGTAGAAAATATTCTGATCCAATTAGGTCTGACAAAGTTCACACATAAAAATCAAACATATCAGGAAGACAATCAAAGATTGCTCCACTGCTCTGCTGTTAGTAACACACTGAAGCCTATGTATGTCACATCTACATACTATTTCTTTATGAAGTGCTTTCTCATAAAGAAACTATTCACTATTCAAAAACAAGTTTGGATAAACTGATTTTAGAGCCAGGTCTCTCAGTCTCTTGATCAGAAGGTATTAAACCAAAACCTGACTTTTTCAAAGGATGGAGCACAGTCCATTATATTGAAAGCTGGCCAGTTGTGTCCAACTCTTTGTGACCCCATGGACTGTAGCTCACCAGGCTCCTCTGTCCATGGAATTCTCCAGGCCAGAATAAAGGAGTGGGTAGCCGTTCCCTTCTCCAAGGGATCTTCCCAACACAGGGATCAAACCCAGGTCTTCCACATTTCAAGTGGATTCTTTACCATCTGAGCCACCAGTGCTTTTAATAATAAGATTTTAGCAAGAGTGATTTTTTACTTTTAAAACAATAAGTTATTTAAAATGTTTCTTTCCTCTTTAGCAGTTTCCTAACATTTATATTGTGTGTTTTATAATTTCTAAATAACATTATAGTACTTAATATATAATTCATTTTATACATACATGTTATATACACCTATATGCATAATATATATATTATATATACACATACTGATATATTAATGTGTGTAGACATAAGCATATACTGATATATCTTTGTCTACCTACCTACCTATATAGAGAAAAAGATAGGAGAAACTGAGAATGCTAAAAGATATTTCTACTCTTTGGGATTTCCAGTTTAAAGTCATTATAAATCATTGTCTCACCTGGAATAAAAAAAACCAAGTGGCCTAACTGCCTTTCCTACTTCTGTTCTCTACCTAGCCTCAGTCCCCAAACCAGTGATAGAATCCTAATTAAAACCCTGATGACTTCCCACTGTACTTTGATGGAAGTATAGACACTTCCTCCCAGGACCCAGGACACACTGGTCCTTGACAACCACTGACCCTGTCACCTGTCCCTGTCCCTCCTGCTCACCTTCCCCCAGCCCAGTGGCTACTTCAGCTCCCAGGACCCACCAGGGTCTGGCCTCCTTGAGACTTCTGGTGCTTTCTCTTTCTTCCACCAAGTCTGCTCTGTACCCACATCAGTGTCTTTGCTTCTTTTCACTCCCATGCCAACTCACCTGTCATCTCCTCGAAGACACCTGCCTTCCACTCTGAAGTGTTCCTCTGTGTTGGATCACCCCATTTTATTGCCTTACAGCGTCTACGGTGAACTTTTAATGTATTTACTGCTTTACTGCCATATCCTGCACATCGGACTTCCCAGGCGGCTTTAGTGGTAAAGAATACACCTGCCAATGCAGAAGACGTAAGAGATGCGAGTTCAATCCCTGGGTTGGGAATATTCTCCAGAACAGGAAGTGGAAACCCATTCCAGTACTCTTGCCTGGGAAATTCCATGGGCAGAGGAGCCTGGTGGGCTCCAGTCCATGGGGTCTGTGCAACTAATTTCTCTGACACACACACCTGCACACCAATGCTGTGTTGTTCATGACCAGAAACCTACTCCCTCCTGTTTAAGGAAGAGCCCTCAGTATTTAGAATCTTGCTTAACAGGTATTCAATGGATATCTAGCGAGTGAATGGATGAATCAATGAATATGCTGGGAAGGGATTCACATCATTCATTTTCTTATTGCTCATTTCCGTATTTAAGAACTGGGAAGTCAAGAAACGCATACCTCTTAACTTTGTTGGGAACACTGAGGGAGATGATTTAAGTAAATTTTCAGTGGGAAGCCTGACACAGTATGCATACAATAAGTGTTAGCTCTTCCTTTTCTCTTCCTAAAGAATGCATCATTTGCTTCCTGTCAGTTATTTCAGAAAACATCCTCTGATAAGAGGGAACACAGGGATCCTCAGAAACAGGGGAACCACATCCTTAATGTGTTCCCAGAGTGCTTCTGAGAGCTTGCTGGCTAACTTCTCACTAGCAAAGGCTGCTCATTCTGTCTGCCATTTTTCTCACTTGAATGTCCTCTATTTCTAGGTCAACTTTCTACCCGAGAAGAATCCCGTCACCCTAATTGCTATAAATGGTCTTCACAGTTGGACTTTATTATTGGCCTATACAGCGCACAGTGTCCTTGGCATCCTCAGCCTGTCTGATCACTGCCTCTCCCCCAAATCATGACCGCCTAAGGACATGCCGGTCCCTTCTGGCACTGTATTTCTTTAGGCCCTAACTCACATCTGCTCCGTTCAGTCGCTCAGTCATGTCTGACTCTAGGAGCCCATGGACTGCAGCACGCCAGGCCACTAACTCTCAGTGACCTTTCCCAGTTTCCCCAGGCAGAGTCAAATTGCTGGTACCAGCTCTCATGGGAGTGGGTCACCTACGTATCAATTTCTTCTCCTGCTCGCAGTTCAACAAGGTGGCATGCGAGGATACTTGGAAGCAGTCAAGTGGCAGATATTTTGTTTAGAGCAGTGTCTATGAGATTGAGACACATTTAATCAAACTCACTGGGTTCACAGGACCCAACTCGCCTGCCATGGTGTGAAATATTAATTTCTAATTAGCAAAATGCTTTGACCTCTGAAGTGCATTCACAGCTCCAGTGCTTTCTGCAGCTCACAGCAGAGCAGTCTGCACGGCGGCAGCCTCTGCTAAGCCCAGCAACACTGAAAATCTTTCCTCCGGATTCTCTGAGAGCCTTGAGCAGGTAATATGCATGGTCAATATCCACTGTAATAGACATGAGTCCTTTTCTCTCTCTGACAAAGCTTTCTGCTGCCAAATAATACAGAGAGCTTAGTCACAGTGATAACAACGATCATTAATCCTTTAAACAACCCTATTAGCTGGATATTATTCCTTTTCTCAACCTAGGAAACTAAGGCCCAGAGAGGCCATAAAAGTTGCTTAAGGCTTTCTAGTCATTATTTGACAAATCTAGGATTCCCAGTCCATCTCACTAGCTGCCTATCATATGCACTGAATTAAGGATGACTTTGAACTTGATTTGAGAAAGAAAAAGACCGATGCAACCTGTGGCCTTTTCTCAAGCCTACCCACCCACTCACACCCTTTGCACACTCTAATCTAGGTAACCATTCTGGACTCTAATAGACATAGTCCCATTTTAAAATGTGTCTCCTTTTCTAAATCCATTTTTAAATTTACATAAGTAAGTAGTTATTTGACCATTATATTAATTATGTGGGCCAGTGTTTCTCAAAGTGTGGGCCACAGCTCATCTACCTCAGAATTATCTCCATCACTAAATGATGTTGCTTTTAGTGAGTTGGAATTTTGAAGGTGGCTGTGGCCTCTGGTAAACTAGATTTCAACATCCATCCCGCTTGTTCACCCCCAGCAGCACTTATGGCAATCTATCCGAATGTATGGCAAAAATGGAAACTCTAGGACGCCCCTGGTGGTCCAGTAGAAAAGAATCCACCTGCCATTGCAGGAGACGTGGGTTCAGTCCTTCGTTGAGGAAGAGCCCACAGGCCGTGCAGCAACTAATGCTGTGAGCAAAAACTCCTGAGCCTGTGCTTTAGAGACTGTGCTCTGGAGCAAGAGAAACCACACCTATCAGAAGCCCCCAGTCATCACAACCACAGAAAGCCTGTGCCCAGCAACAAAGATCCAGCACAACCAAAATAATAGTAATAACTGAAACTCTAAACTCTACATTTAACATCTCCTATACCCAACCAGCAATCAGTCTTCAACACTCACAGTGAATCACTACCTCCAGAGTGCAGGCAAGGGAAGAAAAGTAACACTGATGGACCATCATTTTGAGGGGTAGTTCTTTAGTTAGCAATGCAACACATTGGTGAGTGGAATATTACTGGGCCAATTTAATACTTTGAAGCTCAATCTTAGAGTGGTTAAGTTGCTGTTAACACAGCTCTCAACCTAAAGCCCAGCTTAATGCCATTCACTGGGAGGCCTGTTTATGTGTAACTGCTTTCTCTACTGGATATGAAGAGGCAGGCCCTCCCATTTTCCATACCCCACTCTCTGATTTCTTTTTCTATTATGTGGTTTGAAATCTGTATTTTCACCAGCTGGAACTTGGGGGAGACATTGCAGGGGCAAAAGAAGGACCCAATTCTGCTACCTTGAGAGGCCAGGCTGAGCTGCATGTTTCGTTTTCAATTCTGCCACCTAGGGAGGGATCTGGGCATGTTTGCCAGCCTGTTAGCCTCTGTGATGGATGATCCTATCTCCCCCACCTCTTCCGTGACCCCACAGTCCTGGCAACCACACTCTGCACATGGGAGACCTGAAGTAAATGCTCTTGATTAATGATGGCCTCTGTGTAGTACCACATGCCCAGTAGCTACGTGTCATGTGAATGAAAGGGCCTGGTCCAAGTTCAGAAAAGTGCCAAGACCTTTCTCCTAGAGGTCTGCTCCTGGGGTCATACACATTTCCTCAGCAGCAAAATAAGGGTAAGGTAAGAGTAAGTTAACATTTATATGAATCTAAAGCTCTTTTTCAACCAATTTTTGTTTTCCTCTTACTCACAGACAGACCATGTGCAACAGTGGTTATAAGTGCAGACTATGAAACCAGAAGGCCTGGTGTATGTATCACCTTCATTAATCACCTAGGCAACCTTGACTGACAATGTAGTTGAAGATCTGGGGTTCCTCATCTGTAAAATGGGGATAAAAATTGTATCTACCTAATAAATTATTCCTGAGAGTTAAACGAGCTAGCACACAGCACAGCAGTCAGGATACAATGGGTAATCACAATGTTCCCTGTATGACTAATTATTAATCTAAGATCTCGGGGCCCTATGTGGTAGATGTGGAGCTAGCTCCTTTGCACAGATTATCACAGAAACTCTACGAAGGAGGTAATTATAGAGGAGTTGTTTGTTATCCACTCATACTTCCTTGGCCCATGTCATCAGTCCCTGGTGGACAGTCCTGGTACACGCCAACTGTTCTGCCAACGAGCTGACCCTGGCATTGCTTGTTGCCCGGCTTGATGGTGGTTTCTGGTCACGAGTAGCTGGAAATGCTGGGCAGACAGTGTCCATGGAGCATCCCTCAGCCTGCAAGGCATGGGAGTTTGCAGAGGAAGTCCCCCAGCTTCCTTGCCATGATTCTAAGAATGTTCTAGACACTCTCAGAGTCTCCAGTGAGCTTTGGCTCCAGGCACTCACAATGGTATCCTGTCTGTAAACACACTCTGTCCACCCCACTTCCTCACCTATCCTCTTGCAAGTTTACTGCCATCATCTTCTCAAGGCTTCACCCCAACCCTTGTCTCATAATCTGCCTCTGGGGGTAGTAGCTCAGGACAGTATTGTTGTCCCCACTTTCCAGGAGTATCCACTGAGGCCCAGAGAGGTTAACTGCCTTTCAGGGGGCATACTCTTTTCTCCTCCATGATGGAACTGTTCTCTGGTCCTGGGCATATGCCTTCAGTCATGGTTACAGTGCTTTGGGGCTGCTGAGTAGAATAAGCTGGGAATTAGGGAAGGTTCTGCAGAGTGAGTGACATTGGATCCACACCTGCAAGGACATATAGGCAATGACATGCCTGGGGGAGGCAGGTTGAGATAGGACTCACATGCAATCATGTACACAGGAATGATCTTGTGAGTTGTTAAAATACAAAAATGTCCTCCCCCAGGTCGGTGAACAGCACTGCCCTCCTCCCTCCAGGGTCCCCCTTCTGCCAGGGCTTTGCTAGGTCTGCCCATGATCCAGCGGCTTAAGGGTTAACAGCAGTAAGCAGCTCCCAGGACTCCTGTCCAGCAAGGACTGGTGACTACTGATCTACTTCACTCATTACTCAATATTTGCAGTTGATGTTCCTGGAAGGAGGAGCACAGGCAAAGATATTTACTGGTTAAACCCCATGTTTCTTCCCCTCCTTTTCCTTTTCAAGGCCCCATTCATCTCACAGCTGAAAAATAAATGTCTGTGTGATACGTTGGCCAACATAAATTTTTAATGCCATGAGCAATTACCCAGTCAGAGCCTTTCCCGTAGCATGAGAGCGATGAAACACAAGCCAGCGCTTAGCTGTGAAGACTTCCACCTAAGATGGCAGAAACATATGGTATTTCAACAGGTCAGTAACTCCCCAGATTTCCCTCCAGTTGGCCTGCGAAAGATTAAGCCTGCAAATTCACGGTTACTGAAAGGCGCTATCAGTGTGAGGTTCGGTGATCTGAGCAAAGGAAAATGACTGCAAGAGAAGTACCAGCAGAACAGATAAACAACGGCGGCCAAGTTCACGTTGAAACTTGGATACCGGTATTTTTCACGTTAATGAAGTCACCTTTCCTGACACTTTGAGCTTGCTATTCTGGGGGAAGGAACGAGGGCTTGTGATTAAAGACCAACACTTCCTCTGGATGCAACAACTGGACATCAGAGCCCCTTCCATATCATGCTGTAGCTTAGAAACTGATATGTACTGAAGTCTCTTGAATATATTCATATATGATTTCACTTTTTAATTGGAAGATACAGACTTTGCAGGGAGAAAGGGAAATTAGCAATCCCATGAGAAATGGCTGCAAAATAGGAGTCAAAGACATTTAAATTAAATTTCAAAAGGCATTTTTTAGAAAGAAACCCAGGATGACTCTTCTTTGTGTTAATCACAGTGAAGAGGAGGAGAACAGAAATAATGAAGATACACATCTCAGAGAGAAACAATCAACACACGTGGCAGGCTGACAGGAACCCCAAAGCTATGGCCTCTGTGGAGGGTTTTTCATTCCTAAAGAAGTTATCGAACACAGCTCAGTCTATTATCTCTGGCCACAAATAGACGGGTGTCTTTTGAAAATAGCCACTTTGGATAGTAACTGGTCTCCACTGATTCATTCTGAAAGCCAGGTGGAATCAGGGAATTAAAGAGGTAAGATGTCTAAAGTATACACCAGGGTTGGGAAGGATGGGGGAAGGGTAATTAACACTACCTGAGTCTCTGTCTATGGAAAAATTTCCTGTCCCCACTCAGCTGTCTCTTAGGGTGACATTGTGCTCTGAGGCTCTGGGAGCTGCATTTTTCAGGGCAGCTGGGCACCTTACTCTGTTGGGTGCATTTTATGAATAAACTTAGGCTCAAGGCACTTCAGCCTGCTCCAATATCCTTTCTCCCTACCCTGCAACTGCAAAGTTCTCTGAAATGAAGCAAGTTGCTTCCAGAGAAGAGATCCAAGGTTGGACTATTTGACCACTGTGCAACTTAATTTGTAAGCATCAGTTCGGTGTCTAACATGTGCTGGGCACTGGGAGGGTCAGGACCTTTGAGAACTTCATGGAGGAGGTAAAAGAAAGGAAGCTGCCATAGGGAGAGGGGAAGCCCCTCTTGGGAGGAAAAGGTAGAGAAAATGTCTGATGCAGGTCTTTCCAAGGAAGCCAGAATGTCCTCCGGGGCCAGTGTTCAGTTCAGCAGTGGATTATGGCATTTTGACGGATGTGACAGGATACAGAAAGGTCAGAGAGCACGTGACAGATCTGAGACACTTTAGGGAGGGCTGTGTGATGGGAGCACGGGGTCTGGGGGAGACAAAGGCCACAGGGGGAGAAGGCAGGAGGTGAGAGGAAGACCTCCCTGATCCGGGAGGAAAGGGAGACAGGCGGGGATGTTATCACCAAGGAGAAACAAGGTCAATTCAGGTTTTAAGAAAAGCAGTAACAAATACAATAGCAGTCTGCACAAACATTAAGCTGGCAAAAAGCTTGGGTTATGTTATTATATCAGTCATCATCCTAACCACTTTCCATGTACTTGATTCTCACAACAGTCCTATGGGAGAGGTCCCTATGAGTCCCGTTTTACAGGCAGGGCAAGTGAGGCAAATTATGTGAAGTGAAGCCAGTTGAATGGTAGCACTGGGGAGTGGTGAAGCTTGGGACTGAAAAGGAGGCCGCCTGCTTCCCTAGCCCTTGTGTTTTAACACTGTGTCATACCACCTCTTCAGAGATGACCTATGTCAGCAGATAACCGTTAACATTAACCTACTAAACTCCTCTCCATTTTTTAGAAAGGAAAACTAAGGCAGAGAAAGCAGGTATGACTCTAGAAAGGTCACACAGAGAAGCCCTAGTACTTTCTGCTTACAAATAACCCTCTCAGCCACTTTAGCTCTACTTATCTCCAGTGACAATTTTAAAGTCAAAAGAAAGAAGAGAAAGTGAAGTCGCTTAGTTTTGTCCGACTCTTTGCGACCCCATGGACTGTAGCCTACCAGGTTCCTCTATCCATGGAATTTTCTAGGCAAGAGTACTAGAGTGGGCTGCCATTTCCTTCTCCAGGGGATCTTCCCAACCTAGGAATAGAACCCCGGGCTCCCTCACTGCAGGCAGATGCTTTACTGCCTGAACCACCAGGGAATCCCCTGGTGGAATTTAAAGTCGGGACCAATTGAAAAAAACAACAACAGACAATCCCTAAATCCTGAATAGTCCATTATCAAAATGCTCATAATATTGGTTATTCCTAGTAAGATGCTTGATGGTGAAAATTTGCGAGGCTTTCAGGGAATCTTCAATAGTTTCACTATAAGATGCAAGCTAATGGCTACAAAGCAGATCAGTTAGTCTTCTGCAGACAGTCCCATCAAGTGGGATGACACTCATTTGTGTCACAATAACAGTGATGAGAGAGAAGAGCTACTGGTTCCACCCCTTCTTGCCAGACTCCTGTTATTATAATCTGGCACTCTTGATTGAATCCTGTAAACTGGCATTTATAGTCGAGGTGATCTATACTTTTAATAGAAAAAAAATTAACTATCAGGAAATATATACACAAATCATGCAACTGACTATTTACCAACTTCGGTGCCAGCTTGCTTCTTGTTGGAGCATAAATGATTTCAGGGCAATTTCAAAGAACCACTTACCTTTCCCATGCATATCCATCACGTGTTAAAGCTCGCTTCCACGGTGTGATTTCAAATGGAAGACATCATGTTCCCTGCTAAGATAAAGACCTTCGTGTCCCATTCAGTTACTGTGAAGGCTCTGTTATACTACTGCCACATGATAAATCAAGAATGCCTTTGTTATTTATGAGAAGTTTTGCCTTCTTGGTATTTTCCCACTGCATCTTTTCTGTCTTTCTTGCTCTCTGCTTGTTATTTCTTCTTCACTGTCATAGCTAAAAGGACTGTTAAGTAGGGAAATGAAAACACCCCCTACATCGATGAGTGGATGACTGTTTGTTCAGGAGGTTGTAAGGAATGAGCACTTATTGACCAGAGAGCTTGTCTGAATAGTGGATAAGATGATTCTGAGACATGAGACAAAGGGTGTAGTGAGACAACTACTTCTTCCTAGGCTCCCCTCACCCCATTTTCCAAGGACAGAGATTTCTCTTTGGGCCCCATAATCAATCAAATGAGAGAGGGTAAATTTTGGGGTCAGAAGTTCACTGAAGCCACTTTTATTCTGAACAATGGGAAACTGGCTGTGCAGCTGTGTAAAGACCAGCCAGATCCTGTTTCCAGGCATGGGAAATACATTTATGAATTTGTCCAACTGAAGGCTGGGCAGGGGGTGGGGGTGGGGGGTGGCTGGGCGGGGGACGCTGCTCATTTAGATTTTAGGGGATTGTTTACTACTGTCAACTGAAGAATCTTCTGGAGAAGTTGTCTGTAGACAGGATCCTATCAAATTCAGGACATTTAAAGATGGCATGAGCAAAACATCCCTAGGAACGGCAGGGCTCACCTGGGAACACTGGGGGTGGGGGCCTTCCAGGTGCAGTAACCAGAAAAATGAATTCTCTTAGACGAAGGCCCCTACTTACGACAGACAATGTAATGTAAACAGGAAGGCTGTAACAGCATCGATTATGGGGTTGGCTTGCTTAAGTAACTGGAGTACTTTAGGATGACACGTGCTCAGTGGTTGTGCTATTTTGGTTCTGAAGGGTAGGGGACAGTAGAAAAGGGAGAGAAGTTTCACTTTTCATTATGGCTCAAGACTTTGCAACAAGAATGAACCTTGATGGTGGGGGAAAATGATGCCACCAAGTAGCCCACCGCAATGCGTCCCAGACCTCCATCTAGGATGGCTCTGAACGCAGATGGTTTATCAGAGACTAAAGGATTCTAACTCTGTCTGCCTCCTCAGAGCAGATTGCCTGTAACTACCGAGCTTAAAAGAATCAAGGAAAGTAAAACTGTCTATGCTAATGTGATTTTACAAACTAAGAATTTCTTATTCAGGAAGATAAAAGTTACAAATATGTATTTTTTAAGGTTTGTTTTAGGAATTTCCTGAAAATCCATCCATGTGCACAATATATCACTCCAAAAAAAAAAATTTCCATCAGGGTAAATAGCTCATTTTCAGGACCAATTATCACTCAATTGGGATATATTCTCTCATCAAACAAAAGTTTACACTAAGAGGCTTGCTTTAAAACCCTCCTCACTGGATCTAATACAAAACTAAAATATCTTGGACTTTGCCCAATTCTGATCAAACTTCCCCCACTGAAAGAAGTGCCTTATTCCAGACCCCAAATTTCAAAAGTATCTGCCCTTGACCTCCCTCTCCTGAGACTCTACCAAGACTTTGAAGATGGTGGCCCCCTTACTGAATAAACTACAAACTCAACTTTGCATTATCAATAGACAACTTTGGTAGCCATGTCAGGGAGTCAGCAGTCAACAGCTTCCAAATTCCAGGCTATTTACTATGATGTTCTACTGTTCCCTGACCTTTAATACAGACCAGTGAAGGTCAGAACAAGGCATATATCCAAGAGTGGAATTTCTAGTTCATACAGCAATTTTATGTTTAACTGTTTCAGTTTTATAGAACTGCCAATCTATTCTCTTTCTCTGCATTTCTGCTTTGTCATCTAGAGAAATAATGCAATGAAAGCAAAATGCTCAGGATTGTGGAGGCTAAACTAGGACAAGGCTGGAGGTTTAGCTGAGCCTCCTACGGTGTTATTTACTCTTTTGTTCCTCTTCAATCCTGACTCCTCACTTGAGATGGATTATATCTGCTTATCATTAACTTAGGGTTCTTAATTCAGGGTTCTTCTCTAGGCTTTTCTAGGTATATGATTAGAACTTTTATCAAACAGATTAGCTCAATTAGATACTAAGTGTTAGTAGCTCAGTCATGTCCTACTCTTTGCGACCCCATGGACTGTAGCATGCCGGACTCCTCTGACCATGGAATTTTCCAGGCAAGAATACTGGGGAGGGTTGCCATTCCTTCTCCAGGGGATCTTCCCAACCCAGGTATAGAATACGGGTCTCCTGCACTGCAGACAGATTTTTTTACTATCTGAGCCACCAAGGAAATCAAGATAGATACTAAATATGCTTAAGAAAATCTCATACAAATCTTATCTGTTTACACAACTACATTATCTATTTTAGATAGGCTTAACAATACATTTAGAACATGGGGAATACAGGCAACATTTTTAATGACTGTAATTATAAAGCAACATTTCACTGCACAAAAATATTTAATTTAAATATGACAATGATAGAGGTATATTGAAATTAAAGAAAATTAAAATAAAAAATTAAAAGAATAATGAAAATGTGTTGCAAAGAGCTGATTCACTGGAAAAGACTCCAATGCTGCAAAAGATTAAAGGCAAAAGGAGAAGGGGCAGCAGTGATGGCTGGATGGCATTACCGACTCAATGAACATGAATATGAGCAAATTTTGGGAGACAGTGAGGGGCAGGGAAGCCTGGTATGCTGCACTCCATGGGGGTCACAAAGAGTTGCACATGACTAAGTGGCTGAATGACAATACGGATTTTACAGATTTCATAGGAAAACAAAGTTAGGTAGTAAAGAACAGTACTTAGGCAAAATAATCTGCCCCCTTTACCTCTCTCCCCAACAAAGATTTCCGTATCTTAATTTCTTCATTTATCAATATGTTACAGCAAAAGAGACTTTGCATATGGAACAGACTACAGACTAAAAATAAGAAGATTATTCTGGATTATCTGAATGAGCCATGGATAATCACATTGGCCCTTGAAGTAGAGGAGGAAGGCAGAAGAGTCAGTGGGAGATACAACTATGGAGAGGAGGCAGGAAGCAGTGGAAGCATGAGAGGGACTCAACCCACCACTGCCAGAGCTTGGAAGACGGAGAAACGGACACCAGCCAATGTATCAAGGTGGCCTCAAGAAGCTAGGGCCAATCCATGGTTGACATCAAAGAAACAGAGATCTCGGTCCCACAACCAAAAGGAACTAAATACCGTCAAGGACCAGAACGAGCAGGACGCGTATTCTCTCCTAGAGTATCCAGAAACAACTCTGTTGACACCTGGATATTAGCCCAGTGGGATCCCTATGGGACCTGTGACCTTCAGAACTATAAGAAAAGAAAGGTGTGGTGTTTTACGCAACCAAGTTTCTGGTAATTATTTGCGGCAGCAAGAAATATGACAAGAAGTATGACCATGAATCCCATATGCTTACTTATATCAGGAAGATTACAGCAATTCATTTTCAAAGTGTCCTTGTGAAGTAGCTGTTTTGCTTGGCTTGATTAGATTTTAAATATACAAGCGGCTGGAGTTCAAGGATAGTGTATGATTTGCTTTAGCCACAAGTGGCTGAGAATGTAGGACTCAAACTTGGGCTTTCTGATGCTATCCCCCTTTATAAGACTATCTCACAGCATGTTGAAAACATTTCTAATCTAATCCCTACATTTCCATTTTAACATCATCACGTCACCCTTTGATTTTTGACTTCCCAGAGCAAATTGTTAGAGGGTACACAAGCTCATCTTTTCCCTTTTCTAATTTTGGATTGGCGCTAGCAAGTGAGAATCCCTGTTATAATATCTGAGCTCTCCAAACTCAGCCTTATTACTTCTTCTTTCAAATGTATTTTGCCTGAGCTCAAAACACAGTAAGTAATGAAATTCAACAATTTCCCCACAGAACATAGTTGTACATTAATAAACAAAAGTGATGTGCTGAAATGCCTACAATGCAAACAAGAAATAATGGGGGTTCAAGCTTCTGTAATGCACATGCTTATGAAAATATATTGATAATTATAAATACTATGCATCTTCTAGATATTCATAGACAGAACACAATTATACACCATTGGTTACAAGAAGAAATGCTCATGACAAAGGGTGATCTCGGTTTCTTTCATTTTCGGTATTTCAGAATTTGCACAAATACATGTCTCCAAACAAAGGCACTGTCTTCATTAAAGCAGTTCTCTTTAGAAGGCTGTATTTACTGACTATTTTTTCAAAAAAGCTGTTACATTATTATGGCTGTTTTGAGTCACTGACGCTATTAGTATATTATTGTTGACTTTTGAAAAACAATTCCTAGAGATCATTTCTAAAAAGTCAAGTATATGTGGAAACCAAGTTGAAATCTACTCGACATCTAGATTTAGTGAATGAAATGAGATGCCTATGGGCATAAGGAAATAGGTGAGGGAGCAGAGATCGGGGGAGGGGGGTCAGGCAATGGGGGAGAGTGGGGTCTGTGGAGACACAGAGAAGTGGGAAGCCTTTACTGAGATCCAATTAGCTATTATAGCATGGAATAAAGGCATATTACTGCCTGATCTGATTTTGAAAAGAAAAGCCGAAAATAAAGTTATCCTTGCAAAATTTCTTGATTCGTAAAATATTAGCAAGGAATTAAGTTTTTAAACACTCCTGCTCTTTGTATTCAGTTTGGGATCTCTAGTCTCAGGTTGCATCTCAACTGGAAAGCAGTACTGCTGTACTGGGTTTGCACATGTCCTGTGTAAAATACCACAGATTCAGAGATATTGACACATGGAAATAACCCTTGGCCCTCCAGGGTCAGGGTAAATGCCATTTTGTCAGAGGCCATTCTTGTCCTGCTTCACAGACCAAGGATCTGGGCCCAGCCATTAGAGCCACGATCCTAAATCCTTTGCTATTTGACTCTTCCTCCAACGAGACATTAAAAGCTAGATAGGTAGGTAGTGGGTGGAACCAGTTTCAGTGGTGTGATCGTCAGTTCACTTTCACTAACACAAATGTAGCCATTCACACCCTGACGCAATCTCTCAAGAACAGGTATCCCACCCTGTGTTCTCAAATAGCCACAGGCAGGTTTCTAAAATGAAACATCAATTGGAAAAAATTAAAACCAATTCTTTCATTCCAATGAGACATTAAAAACTAGATAGGTAGGTAGGTGGTGGGTGGAACCAGTTTCAGTGGTGTGATCATCAATTCACTTTCACTAACACAAATGTAGCCATTCACACCCTGACGCAATCTCTCAAGAACAGTTATCCCACCCTGTGTTCTCAAATAGCCACAGGTAGGTTTCTGAAATGAAAACTCAGTTGTATAGAACGGACTTGATGATTTGGGAGAATGGCACTGAAACATGTATACTATCATGTAAGAAACGAATCACCAGTCTATGTTCGATACAGGATACAGGATGCTTGGGGCTGGTGCACGGGGATGATCCAGAGAGATGATATGGGGTGGGAGGTGGGAGGGGGGTTCAGGATTGGGAACTCATGTACACCCGTGGCGGATTCATGTCAATGTATGGCAAAACCAATACAGTATCATAAAGTAAAATAAAGTAAAAATAAAAATTAAAAAAAAATCCATTGGAAAAAATTAAAACCAATTCTTTCATTTCTTTTCATCCTTCCCCCCCCGCCACCCCTTATCATTCAGAGACTGAAAGAATCCATCTGTGCAATGTCAACTGGCTTACAGACCACATATACAATTCTTAAGAAACCTGTCTGGTGAACCAAGGTCCTAAGTGGATCCCTGAATCGTACAGAATTGCTGACTGCAGTAGATTTCTGGGTGCATCTTCTCATCCATTCATTTAATAGGCACTGGGGATTTAAAATAAAAAAAATGACACCCTTATTCCTATGTAATTTATAATGTAACCCAACTGCTTGTCCGCTTATCCACTCATCTATTTCATACCGAACAATCATTTTAGAAGCATCACACTAGGTGCAGGGGACAAAGAAAACAAAATACAGTGGAGCACTGGAAACTGACATTTTCAACAGGTATGTGATAAACTAAAGATATTAAATTATTATTACTTTTGCTATTACAGCTAACATTTGTTGAATATTTACTGTGTGCCAGGCACTGTTTTAAGTTTGTTACACAGATTACTACATTTAATTCTAGCAATAACCTTATGAAATTGGTATTACTGTAATCCTCTACAGATCATAACTGGTGGAGCAAAGACTCAGTTCCCATTTAATCAGATCAGCTACAAAGCCTGTAGCCCTGGTTACTAATAACAAAACTATACATTATATGATATGAGTCATTCATTATGATGATCAGTGGGGTAGGGTAATTTCATAAAAACAGCCTTTAAACTGAAGTTAAAGAAGTACTAGATTTTGACAACTTACATATTTTTCTCTTTGGCAACATTACTTTGATTATGGCTATCCATTACCCCATATCTCATGTAATACTTTGTAAATTATAAGCATGATTAGACTGCTAAAACATTTTTACTGCTGCAATTATGAAACAATAGAGTGATTAGGAGTTTTATAGGCAGTATAAGTAAGTATTGATTTGGGAAGAGATAATTTGATTAAACAGTGATTGCCGCAATCAACCATACTTTTTGTCTTAAATGCCAGTGAAAGACAAAATTCTAACTGGGGTGAAAGATTCAAATATTTAACAAAATTACAACTTTTAAAATTAATTTTTAATTACCTCAGTTTAATGAAATTTTTAAAAGTCTGCTTAATAAGTATAGACTGACATTTTATTTACCCTAGTTTGGGTGGATTCAAACAAAAACTTTTTTTTTTTTGGATTGCTGTTGTAAAATAGTTGTAAGTAGAAAAGTAAGACACTTAAGTTTCCTTCAGTTACTGATAAGGGAACAATTCAGAGAGCACTATAAATGGCTTCCAGGGCTTCCCGAGTGGCAGTAAAGAACCTGCCTCCCAATACAGGTGACCTAAGAGACATAACAGATGCAGGTTTGATCACTGGGTTGGAAAGATCCCCTGGAGGAGGGCATGACAACCCACTCCAGTACTCTTGCCTGGAGAATCCCATGGACAGAGGAGCCTGGCAGGATACATTCCATTGGGTCACAAAGAGTTGGCATGACTGAAGGGACTTAGCATTCATGCAAAGGTTTCCTAGGGCTCAAACGGTGTTGCCTCCAGCCTAGGTGCTCTAAGCTCTGCCTCCTTTTCCCTGGAGCTCCTGCTCTGTGGCCTCCAAATGTCTGCCTGTGGCTCCTGAGAGGCACATCCGCTTCCTCTAAGAGGCGGTAGAGTCTCAGATTGGCTGACAGGCATCCAGTGGTTCATCCTAACTGGACAGTTTACTGCCCATCATCACTATGAACATGGGTGATGGGTTTAGGCTAAATCCAGTCTTGCCTCTGGATTTAGGAACTGTGCAAGGCAGACCACATGACTGAAGAGGAAGCTTGGGTGCTCTTCCCAGAGGGAAGAAGTGTGGCTGCTTGTCGCAGAAAATTTCTACCATTAAAGAGATCATATTAATCTTACCACGGTTTTATATATTAACAACAGTAACAAACACAAATGCTTGGTGAGTGTCAGGTAGTATGCTAGTAATTGTACAAAAAAATAATTAAAACATGGATTCTATCTTTTAGGAGATTTCAGTCTCTAGTTAGAAAGTAAATTTAATAGGGAACAAATTTCTTAAAAAGCCCCCACACAGCTCATAAGATTATAAAGGTGGACTGCCCTGTAGAATGACCGATGACTAAGGAGCCAGTAAAGGTTAAGTGATATTTACTCAATCTTCCATTTAAGAGTGTGTGCAGTTCACTGTAGGAAGTTGCCTATTAAGGGTAGTTCCTAAAAAAAAAAAAAAAAAACTAACATTTTTGGATTTTAAAGAATTTCAGTTAATTAGAAAAATTTACATTGCAGGCATATCTAAATGTCCTACTAACTGTAAATAACCAAAAGATGACAGAAATTTTGTTTCTAAAATGCAAAATATATGTGGAGCTTATTCACATCATAAATGTATAGCTTTTATAACTCTCTACCTTTCATATTATGCCCTTCTCCTCAACGTATTTCCAACCTAGTTTCTACATAGTATTGCATTATTCATTCTAAAACACTTTTTTCATCTCCATCTTGGGAACTATGACTTATCCTTCAAATTCCAGTTCAAATATGTCAGTGTCTTAAATCAGCGCCTACCTAAACCCTGGAAATGTTGCAGTACAACAAAGGGAGCGCAAGCCTAGTGCTCTGTGACTCCCTAGAGGTGTGGGATGGAGTGGGAGATGCAATGGAGGTTTAGCATGGAGGGGACATACGTATACCTATGGCTGATTCATGGTGATGTATGACAGAAGTCAACACAAAGTTGGAAAGCAATTATCCTCCAATTAAAATAAATATATATTTTATTTAATATAAAATAAATTTATATAAATATATTTAATTTATATTAAATAAATATATAAATATATATATGTGTGTATATATATTTAAAGTGGAAATAAATAAAATGAACCCTGAGATGGAGTATATTACAGAGCCCTGATCCTACCCTGGGAACTCCAAGCACAGGGACATGTCCCCTTGTTTCTCCCAACATCTCCAGTAGTTCCATCTTTCCTGACACCCTGCAGGTAAGCAATGGATATTTACTGCATTATTCCCTTGCCTGTTTCTCTGCCAGGAATAACATCTTCCAGAACCTCTGCATGGTACTACACAAACCTGAGGCAAAAAGCAGAGTTCTTTCTGTAGGGGTGGCAAGTGGGAGAATGAATGGCTTTCTTCCTAATGACTTCCTTCTGACGAACTCTTGTTGGAGAAAGTGAAAGTGAAGTCGCTCAGTCATGTCTGACTCTTTGCGACCCCATGGACTGTAGCCTACCGGGCATCTCAGTCCATGGAATTTTCCAGGCAAGAGTACTGGAGTGGGATGCCAGTTGGAGAAGAAACATTCAAATAGCAAATCCTGTGGTCATCTGTTGGCCCAAAAAGAAGCAGGGCCTAGAGCTATTACTCCAGCAGTGAGGGCTCAGGATCGCATTCTGTAACAGACTGGGTGCTCTCAGACACCTAAATTCCAGAGGATCGGATACAGAATTCCAAGCAGTCTGGTCTATAACTCTGGGATCATGAGACCTTAAAACGTTCACCTTCTAGCTAAGAAATGTATTTGCAATTACTGACACAGAGAAAGCTCTCCTGAAAACTCCATTTCCTTGAGATGATCTCACTGGGGGCTGAAACAGTACTCCATAGTCTTTCTAAATGATAAGCATACATGTTACTTAAAATACTTGTTTTATCTCATTGACTAGGAGCAAGAAAACCTACCAAACTAAGTTTGCGGAAAGTCCACTCTCACAAAACTTGGAGGTGAATCAGAATAATTAGAGCAGAAGTAACATTGTGAGCAGGATGACCCTGGATGGACAGGGCATGCACCACTGGACAGACTAGCAGCTGCGGCCTGGGTCTCCAGGTGAGATGGGTGGAGTACCCTCTGGGGACTGCATGTAAGTATTTTCTTCGTGATTCCAATTAGATTTTACAGTATCTTAAGCAGTCTATAAAAGGCATCAACAGGTTAACCTCTTTGCAAGGCCAGTTATCTCAGTGGTCACCCTCTGAATTAACTCAGCCTTTCAGGGGGTCTAAAAACAGTCCTGCCCCTGGCTCAGCCATTCATAATTTTAAGGTGCATGCTATAGCAAGCATCACTCACTGGGTTCAGCTGAGGAATCATGGTCCTGTCTGCTCTTCCTACCATAACCTCTCAGCATGACAAGGAAGAATCAAAGCTGTTCCTATTTAGTGCTAAATCAAGCATATATGCCTGTCTAGCATCCATAAACAAAAATAAAAATTCAAAGAATACAGCTTGGCCCAACTTTCCAGGCAAATGAGACAGACTCTTTTAATTTGGGTGTTATTTGGAGTAGTTGGGTTGGAATTGTGACACTTCCTATGAGGTTTTCAAGGCCTTGGGTTCTCTGCTATTACATTTTCTCTCTTTTTCTAATGCATTTCAAGGCCATTTATAGGTTAACAAGTTGCTTTTTTTTTTTTTTAATAACTATAGCCCAAAACTCTTTTCAGACTTACAGTCATTTCATTTTGGCCCTCATGGAATTGGAAAGACTCAGTCAGGGTTCTCAATTTTCCCCTTCTGTTCCAAGCGGTCTTCCTACTCTCTTGTTAGAGCACCCACAGGGTTCTTCAAGCTATAAACCTGGGATTCACTCTCAATTATTTTTCTCCAATCCCAGTATTACTCTTCGTTTACCTCCAGTACTAAATCCCAATTGTTATTCTTCCTGTAAGATATATATATATATATATATATGCAATTATAGCTGTATACGCATATATATATATATAGTACACATATAAATGTTTCCACTCATTTCATGTATCTCTGCTAGTACCACATTCTGTAAGCCAGTGGTTCTCCAAGTACTATCAGCATAGCACAGGTACTCCTTCCAAAGACAAATATTTGGGCCTCCTTGCACTCCCAGATGTCCTGAATCAGAATCCCTGGGAGTGGGCCCAGCAGATGTGTTTCTACAAGCCCTCCAAATGGGTTCCGTTGCACACTGAAGTAGAGAACCCCTTCACTAAGCCACCCTACTTTAGCTCGACAACTGCAGTGTAGTGTTCATTAGTCTTTCTACTCCCATGCTGGCCCTTCACTATTCATCACCTTCTCAGTAGACAAAGCAATATTTTATTCCTAATTCTGAGCCAGCCACTCCTTTTTTTAATATTTTGTCATGGTTTTTAAATGCACTCAGAGTAGAATCTTTAAAATATTTATCACGGTCTACAAGGGACGGCTCTGGCTCTTACCTACTGCCCTAACTTCTCTCATCCCTCCTCCCCATCCTCTCCCTTAGCTACACCATTGCTGTGTCTACTTCTGACCTGCTTCGTGGATCACTCATTCTCTCTCCGTCATCTGCTCCTCATCTGCAAGGCCTCTCTTCACCTCTCATTCTTTTTCCTGCCATGCCTCTTACCACACTTTGGAATTTTCACACTCATATCTCTTGTTTACCATGTAATGCTATTCAAGATCTTCAATTATGTACAAACAAGAACTATGTTTGTCTTGATTTCCATTATGCACCCGCTGCCTTGTACAATGCTGATTGCACGACAGGTACTTAAAAATACAAAAAAAAAAAAAAAAAAACCCACAAAAAAAACCCCACAAAGGCTTCTTGAATGGCTGATAAACACAATTTGTATTAAAATACAAACCAAAGAACACCCTTGAACAGATATAAGCAGAACCAGGTGGGACAATGTGCAAAGGAGGTAAATGGCCAATTATGGCTTGACCAACGCATCTCATGCACAATCCTCTCTTTTAAAAACCGTAACCCAAGGGGTACTGGCCCCAAGACGTCTATTCTGTGTTTTTTGCTCAAAAACCCATACTCAGTCATTTCCAAAGTGCCTCCTAAGATCTACACCAGTAAAGGCTAATGGCATAATTTCCAGGTTTGGAAGAGACATTAGAAGGACTTCCCTGGGACAGAGCCTGTAATGGTTCATTTTACGTGTCAGTCTGAATGGCTATGGGTGCCCTGGTATGTGGTTACACACAGCGAGAGTGCTCCTGGCTGAGATGCACATTTGAATTGTTAATTGATTCAAGCAGATTGTCCTCCCCAATGTGTGTGTGCCTTAAACAACCTGTTGAAGAGCTGAACAGAACTGAAAGCCTGAGCCTGAGAGAACCCTCTTTCTCTCTGTCTATCTTTGATCTGGGACATCGTCTTCTGCTGCCTTTGGACTCAGACTGGATCTTAAGCCATTGAGTCTTCTGGATCTCTGGCTTGGCAACTGCACATCTTTGGACCTCTCAGCATTTATGATAAATGTGAGCCAATTTCTACAACATATCTATTTATAACTGACCTATCCTGCAGCACTATCCTAGTGGTTGCTTCTCTGGGGAACTCATAGTAATACAGGGCTCCTAAGACAATCATGCATTATGTATATTACTATTTCAAAGTATATCTCTGGAACTAAGGAGCCCTACCTGATTCATAATCCCAATCCAATGTGCTTGTCCACAGTATCCCAGGTGAACATTATATGTGAGCTCAAGGCCACATCGAGGGATCTGCTGTAGAGCTTCTTGAAGTACAACCCCCCAGTCGATACATCTGAGAAAAAGAGGCCCTACAGCATCCCTACCATAGCCCTCAGGCTCCAGGACCCCAGCCACCAGGCTTGGGCCTGAACAGTTCACATTCTATCCCAGGAGGGGAGAAAGAGGAGCTGTACTGGGCCCGGCTAGGGTGGAAGGATCCTGGCCCAAGTGTTCGTTACTCCTCAGGAAGACAAGCATATTCGTTTAGACTAAACATTAATTTCAAATAGGGCATTGTAAGTATTACTAGAAGCACATTATTGAGAGTTGAACCCAGAATAGTAAGAAATTAAAACACAAATAAATAAAAAAAGAGGCTGAAGAGTTGTCAGTTAATACCTAGGCAGGCGTATTTCAAACTTCAGAAGAATAAAAATGCTAACCGGACAAGGCCACCCCATGACTATAGGAAAACAAGACAAAGCAAGGCCACTCAGCCATTATGTGTGAAACTAGATACACGGGACACTCTGCAACTACAAAAATATCTAGACATCTCCCTTTTCCAGTTCACATGAGGTCTGTTTCTTTGTTAGTGACCACTCTTGCCCAGCTCTTATCCTCCCATCTCCTAGTTCAAAATCACCATGACACCCAATCATTATATTGGTCTCTACCTCCTAAGAATGGCCCAACCCAAAACTGGTCCTTGCTTCCCAAAACCTCCTTAGAATTCCCAGCTCAATGAATCTCACCTGAATTCCTCCACCCTGAAGGAGAGAAGTGCTGGCAGGGGTCTGTTTTTCATGTAGTGAGGTAAATAAACCTTACTGTGTTTGACTACAAGTGAGTTCTTGATGGGCTGTGCCTGGTGGACTCTGACATAACCTTGCACAAAGAACTGGTTACTCACTCAAGGTCATGCTTTACAGAATGAAAGAGAGGTTATGGAAATTAACCAACACTGATATTACCCAGAGAACCTCAGTGTAAGTCAAAGTGACTCAGTAAAATGAATTAAAAGAAAAAAAAAAAATCTACGAGCAAATAAAGGAAGGGAGGAAGGAAGGAAGGAAAAACAATTTGAGCATGAGAAAGATCTCATGAAAGTATTGAAGTATTAGCTGGTACCTTGTTGGTTAAGCAACTCGAGCCTCAGTTTAAATGAGATGATTCACAGATTTGCCCAGTTCACAGTCAGGCACGAACTCCACACACATGCCCATCACCGCCATCATCATCAATGCTCTCACTGTTGTATTACTATGGTTATCAGTCCCTACTGATGCTCTTAACAAGCAGCAAGTGCACTTGCGGATACTCATAAACATATCTGCCTCATGGAGCATATTAAAAACCTGCTCACTCATTTCACAAGCAAAGGAAGAGGGATCAGCAAAACTCACATTGAGCTGCAGTTCATCTGTCCACTGTCCGATCAGTCGGTAGCCGGGGTTGGAGGTGTTTGTGGTCTGATACTGGAAGATGTCGTAACGCCCAGGGGCATCCCCATTCTTGTTAAACATGACTGGGGTGCCCGCGCTACCTGGGGAAGACAAGACAATGACAGATTTTATAGTTAAACAAGATTCCCACGATCTCTTGTGCCCTGGAGAATGGTCTGAAGACCTGGTGATGAGCAAGGTAGCCTAGAGGTAGCCCTGTTGTTTAATAGGTTCCCCCAACATGCTCCCTGAAACTCCTGGACAAGTCATTACTATGCTCTGTGAATGCTCAGTAGAGAAGGTGGGAAGAGAATTTGTTTCCCCCTTTGAACAGCTCAATTCTTTAATATCTTAAAGCATTTTATTCTACTTTGTCTTCTCTTGTAAGAAATAAAAATTAAATGTATTATTTTTCAGAGAAAATCTTAAGCTTTATTGTTGTTACTATTATTATTTTAGTTTTTACCAAACACTAAATTGTGCTCAATAAAGAATCAAGACATAATAAATATATTTTTAAAATGAAATACAAGAGAAGTGAAAAACAAGCTCAAAAATTCACTTAAATACACAGTTGAATACTGATTGCATTTAAAAGTATTTTTGGCTGATTATTTCTAATTGGCTTTAAACGATAAGCAGGCTGAAATGCTTAGCAGTTTGCCTGGTGAATGCTTAACAAACAATGGATTCCTTCTCAATTTTCTATTTGGGTCTTATTTAAAATGTCTATCTTGAGACTGAAAATAATTTTTGGAACAATTAGATAGTGAAGCCAATTTCAAAAGACTAATGCATTGTTTTGAAAGAATATATAACTTGAAAGTTGGATATGAGTGAAAAGTTCCTTAATATTAACCATATGGAACAAAAGGCAAACCATATACAGGTATAAAAGATGTGAATTTTAGTTACTAGCAACAGTTACAGAAGAATCACCAGAAGTTTATAACTGAGCACTATTTCTCTCATGATCTCTGAGAAATAGGAAAAATATCACTGGCTTCAGGGTATGTGACTACTGTCTGCTCTGCCTGTAAGTTAATACATGGTCCATATTTCTAACAGAAAACAGTGCTCTATTTCCTGCTGTTCAGAAGGAAGTTCATAGATCAATTACAGGCTGAAACAGAGTCACTGAGAACATTTTGCTATTTTTAGGGGGAGGGGCAAAGTAAATCTTAGGTAAAGAGATGAAGCACTTTCGATAATTCTCATTAAAAAATTTAAGATGTTGATGGTGGCAGAGCTTTCCATCTGGCTAGTAGACATTAGCTTCTACAGAACTTGGGCCAACATGGTATTTGAATTAATGACATGGATGAAAGAACTAAGGCGTGCTAACTGAAAAGGAGAGAGAATGCTTGATACTGTAAGAAAGGATGCCTTCTTCAGGAAGGGCTTCCCAGGTGGTGCAATGGTAAAGAATCCACCTGCCAATGAAGGAGATGTAAGAGACTTGGGTGCAATCTCTGAGTCAGGAAGATCCCCTGGCTTAGGAAATGGCAACCCACTGCAGTATTCTTGCCTGGAGAATCCCATGGACAGAGGAGCCTAGAAGACTATGGGACTGCAAAGAGTCGGACATGAATGAGCACACGCATGCGTACACACACACTTCAGGAAGCAAGCATGATGCTGAGAGTGATCCCACACAAACGATCAATCAACGCAACAATGAAGTTTAAAAAGGGGTCCAGAAAATAGGACAATATACTCGGTGACAAGAGGTATACATAACTGCAATCTGGGACTGACGATTACTCCTACTAGAGGAGATGCTCCAGCTTGTAGACAGGGTACAGAGGCAACTAGAAGGAACTCTACACTATCTGACAAGTGTCAGGCACAGACTTTTATGACACTTCTGCCTATTAAAAAAAAAAAAAAACACAGAGCTTGTGACAGGACATATAATGGTCCCCTAGGCAGGTCCAAGTTCTAACCCCTAGAACCTGTGAATGTCACCATACCTGGCAATGAGATCTTGCAGGTGTGATTACATGAAGGATCAGGAGATGGGAGGGATCAACCTAGATAATCTGGGTGGGCCCAGTCTAATCACAGTGGCCCTTATAAGTAAAGCAGCAGGAGTCAAAAGAGAAAGGAGGTGTGAGGATGAGACAAGAGGTTGGGAGGATGCAAGGAAGGACTCCTGAGTCCAGGAGAGCAGGTGGACTTTAGAAGCTAGAAAAACCAAAGGAGCAGATACTCAGAGCCTCTAAAAGGAACCAGCCCTGTCTTCACCATAAGTGAAGTTCAGTGGGACCTGTATCAGACTTCCAAACTACAGAACTGTAAGGCAATAAACATGTGCCATTTAAGCTGTTAATACCAAATATATGTCTTGAGTTTGAGCACACTCTGGGAGATGGTGAAGGACAGGGAAGCATGGCGTGCTGCGGAACATGGGGTCACAAAGAGCTGAACACGACTTAGAGACTGACTGGACAACTACAATCAAATATATGGTAGGTTTTTACTGGTAGCAATAGGAAACCAATATAGACCTGGAGGACACAGAACAATAAACTTCCTAACTTTACAGGTGAGGAAGGCTATTTTAGGTTCAGAGAGGGCAAGTCACTTGCCCCAGGTCCACTCAGCTCATTAAACTAGAAGAGTATACAACAACTGGCCTTGGACTCCACGAGACAGGCTGTAAATCCCAGGTCTAACACCTCCTATAAGTGTGACTTGAATCAAGTTATTCAGACTCCCTCTACTTCTTATTGTAAGTAATAACACTTTTGCCTACCAGGCTCCTGAGTCCATGGGATTCTCCAGGCAAGAATACTGGAGTGGGTTGCCATTTCCTTCTCCAGGGGATCTTCCCAACCCAGGGATTGAGCCTGGGTCTCCCACATTGGAGGCAGACGCTTTAACCTCTGAACCACCAGGGAAGCCCTCAAGAGGTGAGAGAGAATTAAATGTAATAATGTACAGAAGGTGCTTAATCTTATGCCCTAAATGCTCAGTAGATGGTCATTTTTAAAAAATAGCTTTCACTTTTATTATCATTTACTTTGCTGAAATGCATACAAACGTGACTAATAATCTTTCATGTGTGTATATGTGTGTGTGTGTGTGTGTGTGTGTGTGTGTGTGTGTGTGTGTATTTGGCTGCTCTGGGTCTTAGCTGTGGCACGGGAGATCTTCAATCTTTGCTGTGGTATGTGGAATCTTTTAGTTGCAGCCTGTGGGATCTAGTTCCCTGACCAGGGATTGAACCTGGGCCCCCTGTATTGGGAGCATGCAGTCTTAGCCACTGGACCACCAGGGAAGTCCTCCCAGACTAATCACTTTTCCCAATGCATCAAAGTTGTCTCTTCTAACTGGTATTTAGTGTAAATTTCTCCATTGGTGTAAACATTAAAAAAAAAAAATCTTCCAAACAGAAGGCTAGAATCCATTATGGGAATGGGCATTCCTCTATGAGTAACACTGATTTGGTCCCAATAACTTGAATCCGTGGCTGAATCTGTGTGTGGCCAAGGGCTCCATTTCAATGTGTTTCTTCTCTGCTTCACCTAGACACTATCCCCACAGTCCACAGAGGTACCCCCAATCTCTCTCTGTGTAGGAATCAATAGAAGTCTTTCTTATTATTTTTCAGAAAGACATTACCATTCAGATACAGCTCTTTTCTTTCACATTGGATACTAGGATTCATGTTGTACTTTGCTATAATTCTGCAGCTTCTACTCATTAAATAATAGGATGGGAGCTTTTCAGAGTCTGTGAGAGGACAGAGGAAGAATATCAGAGGCCTGGGGGTCCAAAGGATCTCAGCCTACCCAGTAAATATTCATGAGAAAGGTACAGACTGCCTCATCTCTCTCCCTCCTTACAATCCTTTTGAGGAGAAATGATTCTTGTAGTGCCCTTTCCATGCTCATTAAAGATCATTCTTAAAAAATATATAAGGCAGAAGAGCTGAATATGTTGCCTAAGTGATGTGTAATGTATGGTGTAGCTCTGACCTTTTTGATGGATTCTACAACGCAACTGGCTTTTTTTTTTTTTTTTTTGCAGTCCCCCCTCACCCTGCCCTCTCACACACAAAACTCTTTTTTAACATCACCCCTGACTTCTTGAAAGAGAAAAAAGGGGATTTGTGTTCAATGAAATCTGTATCAAAAAAAAAAGGATCAAATAATTTCAGAGGAAATTTATTTGATTAATAAATTATCAAAGGACACGGGAAACCCTGCAGGAATGTCTACCAGGTCTCAAGGCCAGAAAAGAAGTGTCCTAAGTAAAGGCAGCAGGGCCACTTGATCAGATGCGATGCTGAAAGGAGAGAAGGGGTGACAGAACACACGCAAGGAGGAAATCTTCCCAGAGGAGAGTGTCCGAGTGAAACTTTTTTTTTTTTTCCTGGATGGAGAATGATTTGGGATGTAGGCTGCTCCAATGACAAAACAGCCTTTTGGCATCAAAGCACTGACCTGGTAGGCTCTCTTCCCTTTTTGCCAACCCACACACAGGTTACAAGCATCACTACAAACAAAGCTAGTGGAGGTGATGGAATTCCAGTTGATCTTTTTCAAATCCTGAAAGATGATGCTGTGAAAGTGCTGCACTCAATATGTCAGCAAATTTGGGAAACTCAGCAGTGGCCACAGGAATGGAAAAGGTCAGTTTTCATTCCAATCCCAAAGAAAGGCAATGCCAAAGGATGCTCAAACTACCGCACAATTGCACTCATCTCACACGCTAGTAAAGTAATGCTCAAAAGTCTCCAAGCCAGGCTTCAGCAGTACATGAGCCATGAACTTCAGATGTTCTAGCTGGTTTTAGAAAAGGCAGAGGAACTAGAGATCAAATTGCCAACATCCGCTGGATCATTGAAAAAGCAAGAGAGTTCCAGAAAAACAACGACTTCTGGTTTATGAACTATGCCAAAGCCTTTGACTGTGTGGATCACAAGAAACTGTGGAAAATTTTGAAAGAGATGGGAATACCAGACCACCTGACTGCCTCTTGAGAAATCTGTATACAGGTCAGGAAGCAACAGTTAGAACTGGACATGGAACAATAGACTGGTTCCAGATAGGAAAAGGAGTATGTCAAGGCTGCATATTGTCACCCTGCTTATTTAACTTCTATGCAGAGTACATCATGAGAAACACTGGACTGGAAGAAGCACAAGCTGGAATCAAGATTGCTGGGAGAAATATCAATAACCTCAGATATGCAGATGACACCACCCTTATGGCAGAAAGCGAAGAGGAACTAAAAAGCCTCTTGATGAAAGTGAAAGAGGAGAGTGAAAAAGTTGGCTTAAAGCTCAACATCCAGAAAACTAAGATCATGGCATCTGGTCCCATCACTTCATGGGAAATAGATGGGGAAACAGTGGAAACAGTGTCAGACTTTATTTTTTGGGCTACAGAATCACTGCTGATGGTGACTACAGCCATGAAAGTAAAAGAAGCTTACTCCTTGGAAGGAAAGTGATGACCAACCTAGATAGTATATTCAAAAGCAGAGACATTACTTTGCCAACAAAGGTCCGTCTAGTCAAGGCTATGGTTTTTCCAGTGGTCATATATGGATGTGAAAGTTGGACTGTGAAGAAAGCTGAGTGCTGAAGAATTGATGCTTTTGAACTGTGGTGTTGGAGAAGGCTCTTGAGAGTCCCTTGGACTGCAAGGAGATCCAACCAGTCCATTCTAAAGGAGATCAACCCTGGGGGTTTTTTGGAAGGAATGATGCTAAAGCTGAAACTCCAGTACTTTGGCCACCTCATGTGAAGAATTGACTCATTGGAAAAGACTCTGATGCTGGGAGAGATTGAGGGCAGGAGGAGAAGAGAACGGCAGAGGATGAGATGGCTGGATGGCATCACGGACTCGATGGACATGAATCTGAGTGAACTCCAGGAGTTGGTCATGGACAGGGAGGCCTGGCATGCTGCAATTCATGGGGTCTAGAAGAGTCGGACACGACTGAGCGACTGAACTGAACACAGGTTTCAGAAACATAGCACTGATTTCTGTTTGTTACCCTTTACTGCTCAAAAAACCATCCTAACAGGGAGTGCTGAGAAAAGGACAACCTGTATTTTGCAATTTGGGCATGGCTAGGCACAAAAAGGGCGTCTCTGGGGGCTTCCCCTGTGGCTCAGTGGTAAAGAGATCATCTGCCAGCACAGGTGAGACAGTTTCGACCCCTGATCCCAGAGGATCACACTTGCTCTGGAGCAACTAAGCCTGTGCACCACAACTACTGAGCCTGTGCTCTAGAGCCCAGGAGCTGCAACCAAAGGTGCCACAGAGAGAAGCCCGTGCGCCACAGTGGAGAGCAGTCCCCGCTCACTGCAACTAGAGCATGGCCTGCCCGGCAGCAAAGATCCAGCACAGCCAAAAACAAAGAAATAAAATTATTTTATAAAAAAGAAAGAAGAGAAAAAAAGGGTCTCTCTGTTTCACTCACATCAGCTGGAGAACCTTGAAAGTCACATGGTTAAGGGCTGATGCTGAGTGTCAGATGTAACCTCAGCCGGAGCCATGAAAGGAACACTCACATGCAGCCTGTTTCTTAGCTTCTTGGCTTCCTCCTAACTTGCTAGCTGTGTTTGTAACACAGAAGTCACAAAAGAACCATGCAACGGCCCTATGACATTTTATGGCTTAAAATTCACAGACTGCAACTTCTGCATTAGACACAAGCTCACTCAGATTCAAGGAGAGGGGACACAGATTTCACCCTTGATGAAGGAAAGGTAATTACATATTCAAGAAGACAAGAGATGCATCATCATTACAAAATTTACCACAACCCAGTTTGTTTTCTGGAAAGTAATAACTAACTCTAGGTACAGACATGCTTTAGATTAAATACTTTGCAATAGAGCAATTATCTACGATCGTGTACCCATGAGAATAAATTTGGTAAATTTACAAATACTGACATCTGGTTGGATGAGCAGACGTTGCGATAACTAAAATTTAGGCTCAGGTCATTGCATTCATGAGAGATGCAAGAAAGACGGCTAGAAGTCATAAAGACAAAATTAGCCATCTTTTCTGTTGGTACACAAGAGGAGGTTAAGTGCTTGGTGAAGATGTAGCAATACTTTAGAGCATTTTATTATCACTTCCTAAATTGATGTTCCTGTAAATGTAAAGGTTGAGGTTGTTAAACTGTACTGCAACAAAACTCTCAGGGGTATGAAAAATTCTGTACTGAAGTAACAGAAGAGCACAATTAAGCTTACTATGATCAAGAAACATCAATATTTTTCTAAAATATGCAAAACAGAAGTGACATTTTTCACACACACAAAAACCTTAACTTATAGGTCTGTCTCTGTCATTTGCTAGCTGTGAAGTGTTGGACAAATATTTTCTCCTCCCTAGAATCTGATTTTTTTGTCTGAAAGTCAGGACACTGAATGAGTGAAAAAGTCAAATTTCTTTTCACCCTAATTGCTCACTTAAAGTGATATGAAAGCCACTTAACTAAATCTAACAGTTTTTTTTTTTTTTTTTCTGCTTTATACAACAGTTGCGCCCTGCCATTAACAAATGTCACATGGCTCTGGAAGTCTCCTGCCGGTTCATGTGGCAGAAAGAATTTCCTCAGAGAAAGGAGATTACGTTGACATCAGTATGATTACAATGACAACAGAGAAAGGGAACACATTGGCCCTGCCTGTGGTCTCCCACAGTCTGTGTTCCAAGCTGGAATCTCAGGAACAAGCCCTTTTTCTCAAACGCTTAATAAAAGTCAAGAAAGCAGGCCATGGAGTTGGGAACCCGAGGTAACAATAACAGCATCATCACTACAAAACCACGTGGCTTTAAACACCAAGATTCTTAGTTTCTCTATAAATTAGTTTATCTGTTGAAAAAAAAAAAAGAAGGAAAATAACCATACCTAAGCCATCTGGGGTTATTAATATTAAAGAATCCAGTATACAAAAAAGTACTTAGAACAGTTTCTAGCACATAGTATTTATTTGGGACACAGACCCTGAGTTCCAGTCAGTAACGCAGCAATTCTGGCTCATCAGTGAATAAGACCATCTTAACTAAATGAGTCTACAAGCCCTCTATGGAAGAAGAATCAGACGAGAATCACCAAAAATATTCTCAAAATGACCTATTTTTTTGTTACTGGCCTCTGAATGGTGATGTTTATCTATGGACCAGAACGCAAAGCCCAGCAAATGACCCCAGGATATATGATGAAATTTATATGTACCTGGTTCTGGGAAAATTATATATTTTAGGAGATTCTGTATGATAAGCAAGAAAACTACAAAAAGAAGGTGATTTGTAGTTGAACTATTTTTCTGGTTGTATTCAGTCAATTTTGTCTCCATCTCAGCTTGGAAACTGTTGGTTCCCAAACTGGATATGATTTTTCTTCACCCTGATGCTAAGTAACTTCTGAATGATTAATCCAATATTGTGGGTTTAAATGGGTTATTATTTAAAAGAAGCAAGAAGATTTTTTAAGCCATAATTATCTAAACCAGGAAATTAACATTGCTATCATGCTATTTAAAACTAATCCACAGATGTTCTTAAAATAACTGTTCCATTCATATCTTTTTTTTTTTGGTTTAAGATCAATGTTTCCACATAGCATTTAATAGTAATTTATCCTAAATTCCTTTCAGTCTGGAACAGTTCATCCATTTGTCTTTCTCTTGACCTGGACACTTTTGAAGAGTATGAGCCAGTTATGTTGTAAAATACCCTTCAATTTGGATGTCTGATATTCCTTCATGATTAAATGGAGGTTATATATTTTTGGCAACAAGACCTCAGAACTGATGCTGGAACCTTCTCAGGGTATCTTTTAAAATTAATTTATTTTTGTTAAAGTATAGTTGATTTACAATGTTGTGTTAGTTTCAGGTATACAACAAAGAGACTCAGATTTATATACATAGCTTTTTCCCCATATAGATAATTACAAAATACTTAGCTTCCTGTGCTATAGTAAGTTATTGTTTATTATCTATTTTATATATAGTAATATGTGTATATTAGTCCCAAATTCCTAATTTATCCCCTCCATCACCTTTCCGCTTCAGAAACCATAAGTCTGTTTTCAAAGTCTGTCTCTGTTTTATAAATAAGTTCGTTTGTATCATTTTTTTTCAAATTCCACATACAAGTGATATCATATGATATTTGTCTTTCTCTGTCTAATCTGCTTCTCCTTATATAATAATCCCTAGGTCTATCCATGTTGCTGCACATGGAATGGTTGCATTTTTACAGCTGAGTAATATTCCATTGTACTTATCAATATATCTACCATGTCTTCTTTATCCATTCACCTGCTGATGGGCATTTACATTGCTTCCCTGTCTTAGCTACTCTAAACAGTGCTGCAGTAAACGTTTGTGTGCATGTATCTTTTCAAATTATGGTTTATTCTGGATACATGCCCAGGGGTGGGATTGATGGATCATATATTATAATAGCACAATTTTTAGTTTTTTAAGGAACTTTCATACTGTTCTCCATACTAACTGCACCAATTTACATTCCCACCAACAGTGTAGGAGGATTCTGTTTTCCCAAAAACTCTCTAGCATTTATTACTTGTAGACTTTTTGATAATGATCATTCTGACTAGTGTGAAGTGGTACTCATTGAAGGTTTTTTTTTTTTAAGAGCTGTGCTCTGAAAAACTGCATAATTATTATTATTATTTTACATCATGTGCATTGGATTTATTTATTTATTTATTTTTGTTTTGTTTTTTATTTTTTTAATTTTAAAATCTTTAATTCTTACAGGCGTTCCCAAACATGAACCCCCCCACCTCCCTCCCCATAACATCTCTCTGGGTCATCCCCATGCACCAGCCGCAAGCATGCTGTATCCTGCGTCAGACATAGACTGGCGATTCAATTCTTACATGATAGTATCCATGTTAGAATGCCATTCTCCCAAATCATCCCACCCTCTCCCTCTGAGTCCAAAAGTCCGTTATACACATCTGTGTCTTTTTTCCTGTCTTGCATACAGGGTCGTCATTGCCATCTTTCTAAATTCCATATATATGTGTTAGTATACTGTATTGGTGTTTTTCTTTCTGGCTTACTTCACTCTGTATAATCGGCTCCAGTTTCATCCATCTCATCAGAACTGATTCAAATGAATTCTTTTTAACGGCTGAGTAATACTCCATGATTTACATATCTCTAACGATTAGAAGTATGTGACACTGTTAAGTCTCATTATTGGTGACATTAACCTAGATGACTTGGTTAAGTACTGTGTTCCAGGTTTTTCTACTTCAAAGTTGCTCTTTTCCCCTTTGTAATTAACATGTTCCATGATGAATGATACTTTGAAGCTAGGTAAATATCTTATTTCTCATCTAACTGTAGCCCCAGAATTTTAGCATCCATTGGTGATTCTTACCTGAAGCAATTATGACTGAGGTCTTTGGCGAATTTCGTATCTATCCTCCCATCATGTTGTCCCTTCTCCCACATTATGTGTTCAATTATTTATTTCTGTGAGCGTGAACTCATTGATATTTATTATATTATATCAGTTAAATCCATTATTGGTTTAGAATTAGCTGGTGGGATCTTCTTCAAGCTGGTTCCTTTGCCCCTTGGACATGGTCCCATCAATTTTTGAGCACTTTCTTACTTTGTGGCACAACACAGTTTCAAGCTCATCTTCTACTTGCCCTGCTCTGGCCCCTGAATTAAGAGTTCCCCTAGAGATCCCTAGCTCTATTTCATTGGAGAATGGTATTTATAAATAAGATGTGAATGAAGGTGCAGTTATTTCTATCAGGATGTCATCACTCCTAGGCACTCTCAGTGCACAGAACTAGACAGTAGAGGTTTGTATGCGTACAGACGTAACCTTACCCAATTCTGTATCTCTCCAGCTGTGTGCATATACTGCATGTTGGTATAGTCAACACAGTGTTACTTTAATTTTCTCCCATCCTTACTAGTCATTTCTCTCCCTGACAATGAGAGACCTGATGCTCTTTATCTGCAGTATCTTTTATTAAATCTCTCACTTCTCTTATGGACATAAATAAGCCTCAGAATTGTGGGAAAAAAACATACCAACTTCTAGCTACTGTGCGCCATCTGTGTACAACTCTTCATATCTTCAGACTGACAGTGTACAGTGAAATACTGTCTTCAAAAATTACTTGCATTCTTTTTTTTTCCTCACTCCCTGCAGTACGGTTACATTATTCATATGCAATATATTAGGTTTATTACTGTATGAAATTTTGCATTATCCCATGTAGAGATTACTTTTTTAATCAAGATATAATTGACATTCAAGATGGTTAATTTTATGTGTCAGCTTGACTGCAGAAGCCCTGACACTGGCAAAACTTGATTTCTGTGTCTATATGAGGCTGTTCCAGGAAGAATGGTTAAAGTGAATAAAGAACTGGTGAATTGCGGAACAGAATGAAGCAGGTGACCCTCCCCGGTGTGGGCTGGCACCACCCAATCCCTAGAAAGTATGAAAAGAACCAAAGGCAGAAGAAGGGCAAATTCACTCTCTCTGCTTGAGCAGACACCCATCCTCTCCTGCCTTCAGACACTGGTCTCCAAGTTCTCTGGCTTTCAGAAGCAGATCAGAACTTATACCACTGACCCTCTGACCCCAAGGCCTGTGCACTTGGACTAAAGCATTCCACTGGTGCTCTGGTTCTTCAGCTTATAGGTGGCAGGTCGTGGGGGCATGTCAGTCTCCAAAACTGTGTCAGCCAATGCTCATAATAAATCTCCTATTATATTCCCCACTCATCTCTACTCATTTATTTTAGGTAACCTATTAATTTCTGGGCTTCCCTGGTGGCTCAGAGGGTAAAGCGTCTGCCTGCAATGCAGGAGACCTGGGTTTGATCCCTGGGTCAGAAGATCCCCTGGAGAAGGAAATGGCAACCCATTCCAGTACGCTTGCCTGGAAAATCCCATGGATAGAAAAGCCTGGTAGACTACAGTCCATGGGATCACAAAGAGTAGGACACGACGGAGCGACTTCACTTTCTTTCTTTATTAATTTCTACCGAAGTATTATCCTTGAGAAATAAGTTTCTAATATGAGATTTTGGTGTTACAGAAAATCATAATCATTATTTCAATTAACTTGAGTACCTAGAGCAACTGGCCCTTCCTTTTCCTCTTATTCACTCCCATTCCTACTGATGTTCACCAAGGAAAAAGTTGGCAAAAAAAACAAAAACAAAAACTTCTGTTTTAAGAAAAAGAGGGTAAACCATGAAAGTGAGTCACATAGTCATGTCTGACTCTTATCAACCCCATGGACTGTAGCCTTACAGGCTCCTCTGTCTGTGGGGATTCTCCAGGCAAGAATACTGGAGTGGGTTACCATTCCTTTCTCCAGGGGATCTTCCTGATTCAGGGATCGAACCTGGGTCTCCCACATTGCAGTCTGACTCTCTACCCTCTGAGCCACCAGGACAGCCCCAGGTAAACTATAACCCTCCCAAATTTATTTATTCATTTGCTCACTCACTGCTAAATAATACATTTAGCATTTATACAATCATTTGAAATGATATAATTCATATACTCAAGAGTAAACTGTAATCTGACTACTTAACCGATGAAAGCAAAATATCAGCACTTAGGATTCCAAGACACTGGAATAGAGATGTTTAAATATGTTTAATGAGCGCAAGCAAAATATATCACATGATCAAGATATTAGAATTTTGAAATATTTGTTTAAAAATATACTGGATGATTATGACAAATTTCTGTCTTGCCAAAATACTTAGATGCCACCAAGTTATGTATCACCCAGAGTTATATTATTGGATGTTCTGGTTATCTGGTTTACTACATGTCAGCATATTAGAATATTGGTAAGTATATAAGAGCATTAAAATCATACTTGCCATAATGTGACTTCTTAGATTCATAAGGTACTTTGGTATCAATGCTTCACTGTCATTAGGAGCAATTGTCAGTTTAACATGTAATACTTTAGACACTAGAGTTTCATGGCATTCTCTAGATGTTGTTTTTCTAAAACATAAACTCCCCATGTCGGTCTGAGGGGGATAAAAAAACACGGAGACTCACCATTGAAATTCACATTGCGGATATACTTCAACAACTTCTTGCCCCCAGCCTGCTCCATCTCTGGACAGACACCCCGGTAGTCAGCACAGAGATCCTTGTTCATGTGGTGAAGGGCGTGAGCCATCGCATACACTGCGTCAATCACAAACTGAACTTTACCCTCCTGCTCATAGTTGGAGTCTTTCCCAATTCTCTCCTGTCCTGCACATGGAAACAAGAAACACACACAAACATTGGTGTGGAGGAGAATGTTTCAGTTTGCATTTACTTTCAACTCTGCTTAAAGAAAGCAATGCTTTGAGGAATGCAGTCCTGCAGGCCACATATCTACATTTGGCTACCGTGTTTGGTTGCTTTGATGGTTTTGGGTATTTGACTTTGGAGTTCATTACTGGATATTTGTTCATTACTGGAGTTCATTTCTGATATATTTGATAGATCTCAGAAGCAGCACTTCTAATGATCACAATCACAACCTTTGTAATAGGCCAACATTCTTTCCAAAATACAATGGTCCCAGAGAGTCAAGGGATTAATGGGATTAGAAGCTGGGCCACCACATTCAAATCTTCAAAGCTCACTTATTCTAGAAGGGGAGGGACCAAAAAAAAGTAACAGAACACTAACTAAATACCACCCCTGAAATCACTACCTTCTTCTATATACCTGCCCTTCCTCCTATGTTGTCTGTCTCAGGTTTTGGTATTAGTGGCAACTCAGATGCTCAGGCTGGAAACCCTGATGTCTTTTTTTTTTAATTCTCTCTTGTCTCTCAGTCCACCCTCCTACATACATATATCTAACGAATAGCCAAAATCTCTTAAAAAGTGAACAGTTTTGGCCACACTACAAATGTCCCATTTATGCTTCCTCATCTCCAATCAGGACACAATGCCAGGTATTCCTCTTCATTCCCTCACTCTTCCATGTTCATATTTCCAAACCACAGAGCTAATCACTTCACCCTCATGCTCAGAATTCTCAATGGTTCTTCACTGCCTGCAAAATGAAATCCAAATACTCTCCCTTGACAATGGAGGATATTCATCACTTTGTTCCTCTCTGCTTAGTAACAGTAAGAACCAGCAGTGATTAAGTGCCCTCCACTGTGCTGAAAGCTTTATATACATGATTTTTTAAAAAATTTTATCCTCACTTTGTGACTTAAATATCATTAGTCCTCATTATACAGATGGGAAAGCTGAGCCTCACAGAAATGAAACCACCTTTCCAAGGTCATGTATGGAGCTTACCAGAACCCAGAAGCAACATTTCTCAGACTTCATTGGCCTCATCCTTACCTCACCCTCTTCCTATAATTCACACACACACACACACACACACACACACACACACACACACACACACATTTTGGGAAGATTCCCTGAAGGAGGGTGCGGCAACCTACCCCAGTATTCTTGCCTGGAGAATCCCATGGACAGAGGAGGCTGGTGGGCCACAGTCCATAGGGTTGCAGAGTTTGACACGACTGAAGCAACTTAGCATGCAGGCAGGCACACATATATATTTTGCTCCAGACGTATGGCTATTTTTCCTGTAAACATCAACTTTAATGTTATCTTTGCTCAAGCTCTTTGCTTTGCCAGAAATGTCCCTCCTTGCTTTTGCTCATCATAACTTAATTCTCACTCCATGGCACAGTACAATTGTTGCTTATACTTAGCTTCTTGATCACAAATATCTTCATAAATTGTTTCAAATCTTTATAATCAAATTAATAGTATCACTGCATTTTAATGCTCTACCAGACTTTCCTTTCCTTTTCACACCCATCACATTCCTAGCACTGAACACAGAATTTATATCTGATAGATTCTAAACAACACTTGTATTCAATTAGTCATTTGTTGCTGCTGCTGCTGCTGCCAAGTCGCTTCAGTCATGTCTGACTCTGTGAGACCCCAGAGATGGCAGCCCATCAGGCTCCCCCATCCCTGGGATTCTCCAGGTAAGTCATTTGTTAAGGACATGATAATACCAGGAACTCTCTTTAGATCTCCCGAACCTCTACCACAAGTAGTTAACCACAGACTGAGTTTCACTTTCACAGCAGCACTGCCCAGACTATTTCCAATGCTACATTTGTGTAGGAATGAAACAACAGGGATTCTATAATTGCAGTCCATTTCCCTACAAAACAGAGTGCTCCCCACAGCCACTGTGTTCAACATTACTTGATTTCTTTACTGAGAGATTGTTTCAGAGTATTTAACATAAAGTGTAATTTCCAAGGAGAAAGTTCAGAATTTCCCCAAATTATGTGAATTCGTGTTTTTCCTTTACAGAGCACACATTCGCATCTCAAATGGCAGACACTTCTGTGTCTCATACGTATACCATTCAAGTACCAATCAGCCTTGTGCTCACTGCTCTTCCCCGGGTCTAGACCTTTGCAGTGTGTTTAGAGCAGGAATCTGTTTTGGAGAAGATAAAATCTGTCATGAATCCACACTGCTACCTTCAATTCAAATTCTGGACCACAGGCTTTTTACTTATCTTCACACTCTTACACCTCTGCCTTTTTTTTTTTTTTTTTTAGTTTTTTATTTTTTAAATTTTAAAATCTTTAATTCTTACATGCGTTCCCAAACATGAACCCCCCTCCCACCTCCCTCCCCATAACATCTCTCTGGGTCATCCCCGTGCACCAGCCCCAAGCATGCTGCATCCTGCGTCAGACATAGACTGGCGATTCAATTCTTACATGATAGTATACATGTTAGAATGTCATTCTCCCAAATCATCCCACCCTCTCCCTCTCCCTCTGAGTCCAAAAGTCCGTTATACACATCTGTGTCTCTTTCCCTGTCTTGCATACAAATCCTGGTTCTTAATAACACCATTACAGCTATTTATTTCCTCAATTCTGTAATAAACAGGTAACATTCTTGGAATAATAATCATGCTAACCAACAGTCTAAAAATGTAGTGCAATGAACAGCCTTGGGAAAATGTGTTTCTCAGTTCTTATCTGAATATTTTGTTCATTTAGTCTGAGAAAGGCAATTGCTGTGCTCAAGTTTTTTGCTAAATATTGGCAAATTCCCCTCTAATGGGGTTGCACTAATTTGCTCTCCCACTAGCAAAGAGTGAGAGTTCATTTCCGAATAACTTGACAACTGAGCATATCCTCAGACTTGGATTTCCATCATATAGGTGAGAAATGCTGTAACAGTATATTTTTATTTGCATTTTTCTTCCTACAGGGGAGGTTGAATATATTTGCATATAGTTCAAAGCTATTGTATTTATTTTATGCTATATGTTTTAATTAAAAGTTAGTCATTTTCTTCTGTTTTAAAAAATAGTTTTATTAATAAAGTATATCCTTTCTTTCAGATTAAGTTGCAAATATTTTTCCTAGTTTGTCATTTTTCTTTTACTCACTTTAGGTATTTTCTGCATAAAATTATATTAGATAAAAACACTTTTTCTTAAAAAAATCAATTTACTTTTTTATTACTGCCACTGGATTTTCAATCATAGCTAGAAAAAATGCCCCACTCCCAGAGTATAGGGTGCTTTTTATCCATGCTTTTTTCTAGCACTTATATAATTTTATTTTTTAAACTTAGATGTTTCATCCACCTGGAATATATTCTGGTGTGCAATGTGAAGAATTAAAAATTTATCTTTTTTCATATAACTAGTTATTGTAACATACATCAGTTCAACTTTTCTCACTGATATGAATTACATCCTTTATTATATACTGTTTCCATGTGTAATTAGATATATTTCTGGATTTTTAACATTTATTTCACTGTTTGACTTGTTTATTCATGAGCCAGCACTACAGTTTCAGCTATAAAGTCTTTATAATGTATTTTAATAACTGGTAGATTTAACCTCTCTCTTACTAAAATTATTATTCCTTCCCCTCCTCAAATGTTCTGGTAGTTTTTGTTTATGTACTCAAATGAGTTTGACTAACTACTTATCTATCTTGAGAAGAGAAAAAAAAATGGTATTACATTTACTGGGTTTACATTGTACTTATATATGCTCTAGCACTTAGCTAGAACAAAAGTCTCCGCAAAGGTGAGAATGCCCATTTGTGACTTTCCATTTGCTCATCTATTTTTGTTTCCTTTAATGGTGTTTCAAAATTTTTCTCACATGAGTTTTGAGTGTTTTGTGGAAAGTTAGCATTTGGTATTTTACTTAGTTTTGCAATTATAAATATGGCTTTCTTTCCTAAGTACTTCCACTGGTTTATGGTTGCATTCAAAAAATTTATTCTTTGTTTTGTTGTGGTTGTTTATTATTTTCCAACTTTCTGTCATGAAAAAATTTAAATGTAGAGCAAGGATGAAAGAATTTTACAGTGAACTCACTAGGTTCTCACATTAACATTTTACTATACTTACGGTTATAAGGCAATTCATTTTCTAATATTACTTTTATAACCTGCTACTTTACAAATTTCTCTTATTTTTTATAGCACTTAAAAAGGCAATCTTGAAGGTGTTATGACCATTATAAAATATACATCATGAAACGGGTTCAGACTAGTAATTCAAGACAGCAGTTTTTCAACTACTTTTATAAAGACATTCATATCAGATGGAATGCCTTGAAAAATAACTGCAATATTTTAAATGATGAAATACTTTATTATGTGTGAAACATTATAGGCTTTATCCCTCTTTTGAACAGTCACCAGAGAGATATATTAGCTTATTAAAGGCTGTGAGAAAAAAGTGTACATTTGTCTTTGGGGCCACTAAGACTTGAAAAATGTAGCCTCATAATGAAACTGTGTACAGCCCCTGTGTCCTTATCTTAAGTAAAATGCTAACTGAAGAGTTAATGTTTGGAAAATGTGAAGATGTAGAAACAAAGAATTGCTGTTGGCTGGAGAACTGGTAAGAACCTAGACTATAAATTTGCCACATAACAGAATCACGGAACTCCCAGTTACCCAAAAGATATTGACAAAGGCCTGACACATAGTCCTAAGCTGTTTTTATGGGAAGCAGAGCCCCTCCAGGTGAAAACTGCAAGTACATAGACCCTAGACAGTCGAAACCAGAAGAATGAGGATGCTTGAAACTCCACCTTGATGCCAACCAGTCGGAGGATGGTCCTCCAGCTGACCACGCCCTGTTTCTTGAACACTATGAAACTCCTCACGATCCCCTCACATGGTCTTGAGGGCATTGGCCCGCTGTGGCCCCCTCTGCCTGGCAAAGCAATAAAAGCTACTCTTTTCTACTTCGTCCAAAACTCTGTCTCTGCATTTCTGTTCAGTATCAGTGATCAGGGGCTGAGTTTCGGCAACAACATCAAGTTCATTAACAACAACAAAAGGCTAACTTTATTTCCCCTACTGTGGTAAATGCAACCACGCACCAAGTTCAGAGTCTCTGGTTATTCATCCACCACCCTACCCCTCCTCCCCTAACTGAGATCTGGTCTCTTCTGGTGCCGGCGGCCACTGCAAGAGGACGGGCTTCTGGATCTTTCCTGAGCCTCACTGACTCAATCCTCATTTATCTAAGACCACTCAATTTCCTCCTCCGCAAGCACTAATTTAGGAACAGGCAAGGGTTACAATTCTACATTATGAGATGTAAGAAAAGAGTTTATTGGTTCCACATATAAAATAAGAAAAATGAACTTATTTGCAAAGCAAAAATCAACCCATAGACACAGATAACAAATTTATGGTTACCAAAGGGGAAAGTCAGGTGGGGGTAAATGAGGAGCTTGGGATTAAGTGACACACATTACTGTATATAAAATAGGTAAACAACAGGGACCTACTGTAGAGCACAATTATGTGTATATAACTGAATTGCCTGCTGTATACCTGAAAATAACACAAAACTGTAAATCAACTATATGTCAATAAAAATGTTAAGTATACAGGGGAATTCCTGAGAAAGTTCATTTGCTCTCAAAGAGAGATGGAACTCAATTGTATCAAATGTTTCACACACCCCCAACACATACACACATACAGGCACGCACATACATGCACACAGACATTCTGCAATTACTCTAGTCATTGTGTGGTCCTGAGCCAATTACCCAGCATACAAATAACAGTAGAATAAAAATGGGGTAATGATGTGAAAATACCACTGAGCTGTGAGTTAGCCAAGCCAAGAAATACCGTACATTTTTTTTTCTAAGTGACACATTCAATAGCTTATCTATTTAACTAAAAAGCTTGATACTCAATGTTTCCCAGGCTTTTCTGAACACTGCACTTCTTATTCATGTACCATTTTATAACATCTCAAGGGACAAGCATACGTATGCTTTCTCCCCAACAAAAGTGCAAAGAAGGGTAGCTTCAAGAAATATTTTTAACAATGTAGATTAAAATAGAAAAAAAAGAAAGCATTTTCAATCAGTTCACAGTTAATACCTCATTCTTTCAGGCTTTCTGATGGACTGAAATGTCGTTATATTCTTTTCTTGAATGAAGTTCATCCTTTCATCACATTTCCCAAGAAAGGGTTTGAGGTTTAGATAAAATGAGGAGAACTCTAAAGCATTATTTTTTTTTTATTTCCCCAGCATCCAAATAAGATTTCCTTTTAAAGTCTCCTGATTTTCTGACGTATTTTTATTTTTACCCAAACAGTCCAGTATTTATCTTTAAATGCACACTCCTGTAAGCTTTTGTTGAATAAACTGTCAGCTGCTCTACACAAACTCTCTTACAACCAGAATTTTCAGAGTTTGTTTTGCTAGCGAGATCTTCTCTCTTTGAAAGACCTGTTTATCTTGCCGATTTTAATATACTGTTTTCTCAGAATATATATATATGCCTTAGGTAATCTGTAAGAGCAAACTATTAGGGAGAAAAAAAGAATAGAAAAGGTAAGACGTTATGGATCTGAAATTATTAATAGAAACAATCCCATTGCAAAATTAAACTAAAAGAAAGAGGGGTTTGGGCTTAAGCAGGAAACAAACCAAAGACACTTGCCAGTGTGAACTGAGAACCCTACCAAAAGGCAGATATGAACAACTGGCCGAGTGTTTATCCTATGTTTCTAGGGGATTCATAAATTATAATTTTTATTTTGATTTCACATATTAATGGCAGTTATTTGCATCAGGAAGATCTCTTGGAAGTAGACATGTTCCTGCAGACTGTACTTCTAAACCCTGCACTGTGTTTTATTTCATTTTATTTTATTGACCGTAAAGCCACAAACTTAAACATTTCTTGAGGCTAAAGTCCTGAGTGATACTGTATATAATTAACTAAAATACTAATGCTTGGGTAGTTTGCAAATGACAAGTGCTTTAACAAAAACAGGAAAAGGATATGTCACAGAGAGAGTCGGGGCATATTCAAGTGGTGACAGGACTGCCAGATGCCGGGTACAGAGGATGTAGGGAAAGCAGGGTGGATATCCTGGAGCACTAGAAAATGTTGCAGGTTCTCAAAATACTACAGGCAAGCCTTATGAAAATGCTACTGTCCTCCCTCCCATAATTTAAAAATATGTAAATAACTGCCTCAGAGAGATTGTTTTTTTCTCTCATGGGTACAGAGTTCTCTTTATAAGATGAATGTCAATGGTAAAATAAAACTCTTTTATGCAAATTTCTTTTGTGGCTTTTTTGTTTTAACAGTGACTGCTTCCCGCCCCCATTCGTAGAATCTGGTAACAAATCATGCCAAGAAACACCAGTAGAAGAAAAGTCAGAAGTTCTGGATTGAGACCAAAGGCCTTCACTGTCACTGTGCATCTGTTTGAAGCTGAGGCTAAGACCTGAATGAGTCAAGCAACTTGTGCAAAGAACAATGGTGGTTTTTGTCATAGTGCAAGAGGCAGCCTGCACTTACTGTGCTCTTCCTGGTCAACAGCTCTGTGCTAAGCACTTGTCACAGTTTCATGCTAAAACTTCCCAGTGCTTTCATGGGTACCATTTCCTGTCCCTCTGTTACTTCATTTAGAGACCGTTCACTAAATGGTTCTGTCCATAGCTGCACGTGGAAAAGCAATGAGGCTGGAGCTTTCCCTTTGTTTATTTCTATTTCCAACTTGAGTTTAGAGCCACAGATAATCTCAAAGTTCATGCTAGCCCTGAGTTGCACATCCTCATACTCCAATGAATGTTTCACGTGAGTTTCCTGAAAGGAGAAAATGGACAGTTTGTCAACCACCATCATAGTTTCTCCTGACCTTTTCTTGAGTGGAAAAGTTAATGCCCAGAGAAATTGCCAAAAAGCTGGCAGAGGAACAGCAACAAAAGAACACAATAAAATAACCGATCCTCTACCTTGGAGGACTAAATTGTGACTCAAACCACTAACATTATCATGTTCTGCAGGGAGCTCAGTGAGTACCCTGCTATAGATGCAAAAACAACTCTAGCAAAAGAATAATAGAAGGTCTGACCGCAAACCTTCATTTCTTACCATTTTCCATGGAGGATGCTTCCCAGAAGACCACTTAATTGGTATAGCTGGGTTTTTCTCTACACTTCCATTTTTTATTTCAAGATGGGTGCAGGCAATGATATATGCAGTGAGTCAACATGTTTTAGCAGGGGTAGGTTTTATCCAAGGCATACAAGGCACCAAGTTGGAAGGAACTATAGTTCAGACCCAAGTTTCACACACCCCAATGTGTAGAAGGTATTCTGAGAGGCTCAACCAAGGACTTGACTTTCAAGAAAAGTCTGTTGTAGGTTCTGCCAGCCAATTGAGCACAGGGAAGAACAGTGCTCCTGAAACTCACACAAGAAACCTTGATATACCAGACTAGAAGATGGGGCTTCCTAAAGTGCACAGATTCAGTTTCCGCTTCTCACCTAGATTTCCTCTCTCACCTAGATTTCTGATTTCTTAGGCTAAATTTCTCTCTATACAGGGTAGGCTGCTTCTTCTACACAAATAGTATGTTTATTGGTAAAGCAATCTTCTTGCAATGACTACAATAGTAAGAAAAAGACACCCATATAGATGCCTTGTCTCCTAACTGACCCCTCAGCAGGAACCCCTTCATTAATAACATTCTACTTCTCTGAAATTTTGTTTGTGCCATTCCAAGGATTATATTTAGGTTGCAATTTTAGAATAGTCAATTTATTAGAAATTTGTTTAAAAAGGTAAAGTACTGAGTCTCTACTATCATCACCAATAGCTACTAAAACCCTGAGGTGGCAGGCTGATGAGAACTTTAGAGACAACAGGTCAGGGGGATGATACTGGAACTATTGCTAATCTTTCCCTTTCTTCTTGTCCTCTTCCTTCTCTTCCACCATCCTCTTTCTTTGTTTGTTTTAGAAATGAAAAGTTATTTGCCTTAATCTAGACAATGACATTGTATATGTGAGTCTGCATGAGAGTATACAAAAAAACAAATTTTCAGAGTAAAAATTAAACATCAATTTAGCTTCTTTGCCCCCAGTATTTGTTCCTCCCTAAACAGAAATATTTTCATTTCTGATCTTAACATTTCACAAAATTAAAGGCAGATATCTGTCTTTGGATATGAGGCAATAGTTAACGTACTGTACCAACTGGAAAATGTTCTGTCAAATCAGTACACAGATTCCCACACAAAGAAAGGGGAAAAAGGGAGGGGGAAGTAGGGAGGAAAGAGAGAAAGGAGGGAGGGAGAAAAAGTATGAAAGAAAGAAAGAGGAAATAAAAAGAAAAGGAGAGGAGAGGAAAATAAAGAGAAAGAAAGAATAGCATGAACCCTGACCAAGCTTTTGGATGTATTAACTAATTTACAGGAAGTACAGAAAATCAACCTGCAAGTCAACATTGCAGAAATGAAAGCAAAATCCAAATGTAAGAAATTCTATAAAAATAGTAAATAATCTATTTTCTTCAACAGTAAATTGAAAAAGTTAAAAAGAGAGTGGAAAAAACATTTTAAATTTTTTAAAAAGACTTCAAGAGAAAAAGGAGAGCCAATGGGATGATTGTGGGGAACTACTGTGTATGTTTGTGTCTTATATTAAGAGTATCTCTTAGAAAACATACTGAAATGTCAAAAAAACACAAAAATCTCTGGATTTACCTTGAAATGGCCAGAGGTAAGAGAAAAACATGTGGGGTACATGTGAATATAAACTGGCTGTATATTGACTATTGTTGAGGTTCTGTAATGAATACATGGGGGTTTACTGTAGTATCCCCTCTGTTTTTTGTCTTTATTTGAAAGATCACATGATATTTACAAAAAATAAGAGAGGGAGAGAAAAAAAGAGAGAGTAGGAAGAAGAGAAACAGAAGAGGAGGAGGAGGAAAGGAGGAGATGGGGGTGAGAAAGAGGGAGACAAGGAGGAAAAGAGGATGGATCAGGAGAAGGGAAGAAGAGGAGGAGGAGGGAAAAGAAGACCACTGGGTTGAAGAAAAGGGGAAACAGGGAGCAAACAGAGGCGGTGAAGTCAGCTGCCTGGAATTACATGCCAAACACCCACGAGAGCCAAGGGAAACAGACATGAACAAAACCTTCTCATGCACTCCCTGTTCACAGCTCCAGTCTAATGTTTCTGCTGGAATGCAGAGCTTCCAGCTCTCACCTCAGGGCTGAGAGTATGACTCTGCTCCCCAGGTTTATAGGGAGGAGCACACAGAACCTGCCTGCCAGCGCAGGTGAATGTAAGAGACGCAGGTGCAACCCCTGAGTCGGGAAGATCCCCTGGAAAAGGGCACGGCAACCCATTCCAGTATTCTTGCCTGGAGAATCCCATGGACAGAGGAGCTGGACAGGCTACAGTCTATGGAGTCACAAGGAGTTAGACACGACTGAAGCAACTTAGCACACACACGTGTATACACAGTACAGATACAAGCAGAGTCATCTGACTCCTAGGGTCCAAAGTTATTTCCTGAAACAAGGTAAGCATGCTGTGGGGATGGAATGACTTCATGTCGCTGGCATAATGCCTCTTTGCCTTGAGAGATGCAGAGAACGGGCATAAGGGAATTGATCCCACTAGGGTGTTTGAAAGGACTTGCAGGATCATCAGTCCAATGAAAGTATAAATAAAAAGAAAGAGCCATGGCTTAGCTCCTTTGAGTTCCGTATCCAGTGCTGGTGACTATAAATAAAAAGGAAATATGAATATATGCATGTGGAACTCCCCAGAAGCAAGTCTGGTTTCTCATCATTGTAATATACCCAGAACTCCAAAAAAGGGCCTGGGGTATAGCGGGCATCCAGAAACGAGGAAAGGATGAGTGAATATAGTGGAAAGGAAAGTGAAATAATAAGAAAGTAACTTTTGTAAAAAGGTAGAAAACAAAGATTATAATCATTTACCACGGATAGCCAATGACTGAGAAGGAATACCTAATTTAGGTGAGCAGATGACTGTAGACAAAGATGGTGAGAAAACAGTAGGTCACTGAACCCTGATATTTGGGATCTTTCTCTTAAATAGGGTTCTTAGTGCCTAAAGACTCTACGTATCACTGTTCTCACTGGTTTCAATTAAGTTATTCAAGTGACCATGATAAAAAAAATATTGAGTTAGCTCTTTTTTCAAGGCAAGATTGATTTTACAGTAAAGTTTTATACATATGTACACATACCTTATAATATATTCTATTGACCATTTAATCGTTATCATTCAGCAATGAAATAGATAGGTTTCTTCCTACCGAACCCTAACAACATTCATAATAGAAATAAAGTCGATACAGTTCTCAACTTGGCAGTTCTCAGTTTCTCAGACAAAGGCTCTGAGTTTCTAGGAATATCACATGTCATCTGTAATAAAAACAAATATAGAACAGCTGAACTGGCAAGGGAAAAAAATCTTAACCAAGTAATAACCAGAAAGCTGAAACTGAAAGTTCAACAGCCAGAACACAGGGGGTGATCTGGCTGAGAAGCAACTAGCTACACATCCATGCTACGGTGGAAGGACCGTAAGTGGTGTTGGACGACACCCCTCTGTAGGCCAGGGAAGAGGAAGTTCTTGATGTAAAATCTAGAAATCCAGGCTTAGTTTAAAATGCATGTAGCCAGTATGATTTAATGCGAAAAAATTCCTTCAAAATCTCAATATTTTGAAACCAATGTGATGGTACTTCCATCTCTCCTGTCTTCAGACCAACCATGCCGAGAGTTAGGAACATCGAGGCTGATATCATACATATCTGGGTTGCGATTCTGCCTCTGCAGGCATTGTATCTGTGACTAAAGCATAGTTATATAACTCTTTATCAGACTACTTTACAAAGTTCAAGTTGTCTGGTATTCATAGAGAGTACTGCAATGAAAAATAATAGCTAACATTCATCATTTTCTATTCTCCAAAAACTATGCTAGGCACTCTATATGCATTATCTCATTTAATTCTCATAATGAAACAATGATGAAGATGCTGTTGTTATATTGCCATTTACAGGTAAGGAAACTGAAGCTTTACTTAAATAACGTATCCCCAGAATTATACAGATAAGTGTCTAGCGAAGAGCTGAGTGCAGTTGTCTGACTCTCAACTCAAACTGTGATATTCCTAATGGTGATACATTCTGAATATAATGAAACACTGGGTCATAAATGAACTGTTTAATCAATTTGGACAAATGTGAAGCCCTACACAGGATGTTTTCATCACTCAAGAAAGTTACCCTGTGTCCCTTCACAATTAACCCTGCTCCCTCCACTATAAAGAAACCACTCACCCGTTAACCTAAGTTAATTTTGCCTATACTAGAATTCCATATAAAGACTCTACAATATGCATTTTTCTCTCTGCTTACTCTCACTCAGAATAATAGTTTTGATATTTATTCAGTTTGTGGCATGTATCAAAAACTCATTCTTTTTATTGCTAAGTACCATGACACTGAATGGATATGCTAGAGTTTAATTATCCATTTTCCTCTGGATGGACATCTGGGCTATTTCTAGCTTGGGGCTTGTCAAGCCCAGTGGAGGGTCTGAGAGTTTATCCTATGTGTAAGAGTTTAGCCTGCCACAGTTGTGTGGATACTGGCTGAAGACGTGAGGCCCCTGGTTCAGAGCTAGGTACAGTAAGAACATAATGTGTTCTCGAGTCCCCTCCTTACCACCTGAAGTCCAAGGTGGTGACAAAGCACAGTCCAGGTAGATGCTGCACGTACGATGAGCTCATAGTAATACTTTCAGTCTCTGAACTTAGGGAGGCTGAATCTTTTCTAAAGGACTTCAAGCAAAGCTACCTGGCCTTTCTTCCAGAGGGAGATATTATCTTCATATACTGACTAGTAAACAAACCATCCCTATGCTTCTTGATGATATGCAATCTGTATCTTCCAAGGCCATTTGCTATATAAAAATATTTTGGAAAGATAATCAGTTCCTCTGCCCTCAGTATAGCAAATGACACCAATAGAGCATTGTCCCCCCAGAGGTCAATTAAGAATAAAGCTTCTATGAATATTTCAGCACAAGAGTTTTGTGGTTTCATGTTGTGACTGTTCTTGAGTAAATATTTAGAGATATTTAGGAATAAGTGTTGCTATATTAGAAGCTCATGAATGTTTAACATTTAAAGGTGTCACCATGTTCTAAAGAACTTATACCACTGTATTTTAATAGCAATGCAGGCTTCTCCATATCTTCTCTGATATTTGATGCTATCAGTCTTTTCCATGTTATCTGTATAAATTAGAACCTCATTGTGGTTTAAAGCATTTCTAATGAGTAACGATGAACTTCGATTTCTTTATATGCCACTGACCATTTGTATTAGACATAAGAGTTTCATGTTCTAAGTGTCTTAGAAGTTCAGCATCGCAGGCTATGCAGATTCTCTACCAGAGTAGTACAACAGTCCAAGAGAGCACAGGGTTAATGCCTGAATGTTGATTAAATGGTATTATTTAAGAAGGAGGTGTAGCCAAAATGCTTAAGTAAGAAGACCCTGAACTCCTTCCCATAAGCACACTAAAATGATTAGCTATTTACAGAACAATTATCAGTAAGAACAATCTGAAGATTAGCAGAAAATATTTTCTACAACTAAAGATATAAAGAAGGAATCACAATGAGACAGGTAGTAGGGGTGGAGACAATAAGTGGGGTCAAGACGTACATCCATCGGGAGGCAGCCTACAAATGGGAGGATAATCATAGTTGCGTGGCATGCTACAGTCCATCGGGTTGCAAAGAGTTGGACACGACTGAGCAGCTGAATAACAACAAATCATAACTGCAGGAAATTTTCACGAGGAGTAGTAGGTCTGAGCCCCACACTGAGCTTCCCAGCCCAGGGGTCCTACTCCAGGAGGAAAAGCAAAAGTCCCTAGGGCATATGGCTCTGAAGTTCAATGGAACTGGTGTATGGGAAAGCCAGAGGGCTATAGGAAACAAAGACTCTGCTCTCAAAGGCTGTGCACAAAACTCACACACTCCATGACCCTGTACAGACACAGTAACTTGAAAGGAGCTTTGATCAGAACCACTTACTGATCTTGGAAAGCCTCCTGGAGAGACTGGAGGTAAATGCAACTCTCCCAGGGATACGCATGTTAGCAGGAGCCATTTTGGGCAGATCATTTTACCATGAGGCTCTTTGGAATTCTGTTCTCTAACCTACCAGTGCTGGGGGATTACTTATCTAGCAGCTAATAGGTACCAGTCCTGGAATTCCTCAGACCAAGCAACCAGTGGTATGGGGATCTGGCCCCACTAACTAGTGGGCCAACACCAGCCCCAGAACCCCAGATCTCACAGGTAGCCACCCTGGGACCCAGGCCAAAAATGGCCTGCACCCAGCCTGGGATCCCCAGACACACAATCCATTGCACTGGGGCCCAGTCTCATCCACCAGCAGGGCAGTAATCTCCACATGAAGCAGTTCCTGACAGCTAACCAGGTCAGGCCAGCCTTGCCCACCAGCATACTAATGGTAGCCAACTCTCCCACAACAGAGGGGCCGCCCAGTTTATACACTGGGCACCCTGAGAGCTCTGGTGACTAGAGGAGAGAGTGTAGCTCGATCCTAAAGAACATCTCCTACATGAGGCAACCTAGCCTTACATCAAAAGGATCTAGAAAAACAAGCACAAACAAAACTCAGTCCGTAAGAGGGAAAAAAATAATTAAGATCAGGGCATAAATTAGTGAAATATACATTTAAAAAGTCAATGAGACTGATAGCTAGATTTTTAAAAAGATCAGATTGATAAACCTTTGGCCATACTCATTAGGATAAAAAGAGAGCCCAAATAAATAAAATCAGAAGTTAAAGCTGACACCACAGAAATATAAAGATCATTACAGATTGCTATGAACAACTATTTACCAATAAAAGGGACAACCTAGAAGAAATGGATAAATTGCTAGAAATATACAATTATACATGGCTGAATCAAGAAGAAACAGAAAATATGAACAGACTAATCTCCAGCAATGAAAATGCATCAATAATTTTTAAAAATTCTCCCCACAACAAAAGTATCAGGACTGGACTACAAAGGTGAGTTCTACCAAACATTTAAAGGAAATGTAACACCTAATTTTTTTCAAACTTTTCCAAAATACTGAAGAGGAAGAAATGCTTCTGAATTCATTCTATGATTTATGCATCACCTGGATACCAAAATCAGACAAAAGACACCAAAAAAAAAAAAAAGAAGAAGAAGAAGAAGAAGAACTTTATAGGCCAATATCACTGATGGACACAGAGGCAAAAATCCTTAACAAAATGTTAGCAAATGGAATTCAGCAGTGCATTCTAAGGATCATATACCATCCTCAAGTGGGAATTATTCCACTGATGCAAGGATGGCTCAATATCCACAAGTTGATCAATGTTATATCCCACATTAACTAAGTGAAGAATAAAAATCATCTGATCATCTTAATAGGTGATGAAAAGGCTTTTGATGAAATTCACCATTTATGATAAAAATTTTTCAATAAAGTGCGTGCAGAGGGAACACATATCTCAATGCAATAAAGGCCATTTATGATAAACCCACAGCTAACATAACATTCAATGGTGAAAAGTTGAAAGGATTTCCTGTAAGATCAGGAACAAAACAAGGACGACGCCCACTATCACCTCTTTTATTAACACAGGAATTAGAAATTCTAATCACAACAATCAGATAAAAATAGTAATAATAATAAAAGGAAGTAAAAGGAATTCAAGTAGGAAGGGAATGAGTAAAACTGTCACTGTTTGCAGAAGACACAATACTATAAATAGACAGTTCTAAAGATGTCATCAAGAACTACTGTAACTAAAAGAATGAATTCAGTAAAATTTCAGGAGACTAAATTACTATAAAGAAATTTGTTTTGTTTCCTACACTAACAACGAGCCATGAGAAAGAAAAATTAAGAAACAATTCCATTTATAATTGCATCAGAAAGAATAAAATACCTAGAAATAAATCTAATGAAAGAGGCAATGACTTGTACTAGGAAATCTATGATATTGATGAAAGAAACTGAAGATGACACAAACAAATGGTAAGATACACCATGTTAATGGAATGAAAAAAATAACATTGTGAAAGCCATCATACTACCCAAGGCTATCTACATCATCTGTGCAATCCCTATCAAAATAGCAATGGACTTTTTCACAAAACTCGATGAAGTAATTCTAAAATTTGTATCAAAATACAAAAGACCCCAAATAGCCAAAGCTATCTTGAAAAACCAAAACATAGCTGGAGATATAACACTCTGATTTCAAGGTATAAAGTTACTATACTTTAAAACTATCAATTAAAACAGCATTGTACTAACACAATAACATACAAATAAATCAATGGAACAAAACAGACAGCCCAGACCTAAACCTATGCCTACATAGGCAATTAATTTACAACAAAGAAAGCATGAACATACAATGTGGAAAAAATAAACTTTTCTATAAATGACGTTAAGAAAACTGCATAGCTGCATATAAAAGAATTAAACTGCACTACTCTTTACACATATATAAAACTAAACTCAAAATATATTAAACTCTTGAAAGTAAGACCTGAAATTAGAAAAGTCCTAGAATAAAATGTTGGCAATATGCTAACTCTTTGACATTGTTTAGGAGCAATTTTTGGGTATACCACTTCAGGAAAATGAAACAAACCCCAAACTAAACAAAAGAGGCTGCATCAAACTATAAAATTGTTTCGCACAGTGAAGGAAACTATATATAAAAAAAAGGCCACCTACTGAATGGAGGAAAGATATATTTGCAAATAATATGTCTGATAAGGGGTTAATATTGAAAAAAAAAAAAACACCTCATACAGTTCATCAAAAACAAACAACCGGATTAAAAAATGGGCAGAAAATCTGAATAGATATTATTCCATAAAGACATATAGATGGTCAATAGAATCATGAAAAGATGCTCAACCTGGCTAATGACAAGCATAATGAGGGATCACCTCATATCTTTCAGAATGTTTATTATCAAAAGACTACAAATGATAGGTGTTGACAAGAATGTATGGAAAAGGGAACCTTAGTGTAAGGCTGGAAGGAAAGTAAATTGGCACAGCTACTACTATGGATAACAATATGGAGGTTCCTCAAAAATTATTCACATTGTAATGCGGGGACCACTGGTTCGATCCCTGGTCTGAGAGGACCCCACATCCCACGGGGCAATGAAGCCTGTGAGAGGCAGCTGCTGAGTTCACATTCCAGAGCCCATGTGCCATAACTATTGAAGCCTGCATACCCTATAGCCCATGCTCAGCAGCAAGAGAAGCTATCACAATGCAATCAGAGAAAGCCCATGTGCAGAAATGAAGACCTAGCCAAAAAAATAGTACACCTTTGTTTAAACATATATAAATATACACACACACAGACACACACACACACACACAGAGGACTATTACATGATCTAGCATTTTCACTTTTGGATACTTTTCTGAAAAAACAAAAACACTAATTTGAAAACAGATATGTACCCCTCCATGTTCATTGCAGTCTTTTTTTTTTTTAATAGCAAAGATATGAAAGCAACGTAAGTGTCCATTGATATAGACAGATGAATGAAGAAGATGTGATATATATATACATACAAACAGGCACAGCCACACACAATGGAATACTGTTTATCCATTAACAAGAATGAAATCTTGCCATTTGCAACATGGATAAACCTACTAGATAGTATATTAGTTAGACAGAGAAAGAAGATTATTATATGATATCCCTTATATGTGGAATCTAAAAAACAATGAAACAAGCATTACTAGACAGAAACACTCATAGATACATATCACAAACACGTGGCTGTGAGAGGGGTGGGGGTACAGGGTAAATAGATGAGAGAGATTAAGAGGTATGAACTTCCAATTACAAAATAAATGTTGGTTGGGGGTGAAATCTCTAACATGAGGAATAGAGTCAATAACACTGTAATAACTTCGTATGGTGACAGATGGTAACTAGACTTATGATGATCATTTTGTAGAGTATACAGATATCAAAGCATTATACACTTGGAACTAACACAGTGCTGTAGGTCAATTATAATAATTCAATTTAGGTATATGTATATAATTTGTTTTAAAATTATAATAAACTGAAGCCATTAAATTATACTTTGCAAGACCACAATAACCTTCAAGTTCTCAATGTGAACCTTTGCCACTTCATACATCTTTCAAGGAGTCAGTTAGAATGTAAGGTCTCTATAGTGGTTTCCAAATGAACTAAACAAAGCAGCTTATAGGTTGTTTAAATCATATTCTCCTTAGGTCATAAACTTTTTATAGGAAAAAGTTATGCATAGTTTATGTTTTTTTTTTTGTTTTGTTTTGTTTTTTTTTTTTTTTACCCCATTTTTCAATGAAATGTTAATCCTTTCACGCCAGGAGGTACCACTTCTTGAGTTATTGTTTTCAGGAGTACAGCAAAATGCTTTGGTTCAAATCCCAGTACTTCTAGACACTAGCCAAGTGACTTGGAGGAAACCACTCATCAGACCTTTACGAACTTTGCTTTTATCTTTCCTTTCACTTGACTATAAATATTACCAGCTCTGCCAACTCTGCTGAGTTGTAGGGATGATCAAATGACACAGGAGATACTAAAACAATTTAAAGACTCCAAAGTGCATCTCATAAAAAAGATAAATCAGTACCCAAAGAGATGGAAAAAAAAATATGTCACCTTGCAAGGTTTCCAAGGAAGGCAAACCAAAACAGAGGCAATATTTTAGTAGTTTTGCCGGTGGCTAAATAAATTAGTACAGTGCTTTCAAAAAAATATTTTTTTTAACTACACTTCAATTGTTCAAAAATTTTTTCTATTCTCAATCTGCAATGATAAAAATAGTATTTTCATCATTTACTATAGATATTATTAAACACACATTTACTATTGCTTGTCTAATGCTTCCTACATGTCAGGCGTTGTACTAAACACTCTACTTGGACAGGTGACCCTTGAACCATGCAGGGACTAGAGGTTCTAACCCTTCATGCAGTTGAAAATCTGCATGGAGCTTATAGACAACTCTCTGCATCCATGGTTCCTGTTATCCTCTCATTCAATCAACCTTGCATCGTGTAGCACCATGGTATCTACTCCTGAAAAAAAATCTCCATATAAGTGGTCCTGTGTAGTTCAAACATGTCTTGAGCAAGGGTTAAGCATACAAGCTCATTTAGAACTTCTCCTCAAAACACAAAACAAAACTCTATTAAGTTTTTATTATCTTTTACATGTTACAAATTAGGAAACAGGGCACAGAGATGCAAGCTCATGAGTGCTAGGCTTCATAACTACTGAGCTGGCCAAAAAGTTTGTGTTTTTCTGTGACATATTACAGAAAAACCCAAATGAACTTTTTGGCCAATCCAACAGAATGGGGGCAAGAAACACAACTGATTCAAGGTGATTTAGTTTCAAAGTCCTCATTCTTTACTACTCCATTTAATGATTTTTATAAATTCATTCTCAGAAAGTAATCTAAAAGAAGAAAAGAACAAGATGCAGAGAGTTGACTATAAGCTACAGGCAGATTTTCAACTGCATGAAGCGTTGGCACCCCTAGTTCCTACATGGATCAAGGGTCACCTGTCTTAAAGATATTTCTGAATGTGTTTTGTATATACTTGCCAATTTTGGAGAGCTTCCCAGGTGACTCTACTGGTAAAGAATCCACTGTCAATGCAGGAGATGTGAGAGATGTGGGTTCGATCCCTTGGTCGGGAAGATCCCCTGGAGGAGGGCTTGGCAACCCACTCCAGTATTCTTGCCTGAAGAATCCCATGGACAGAGGAACCTGGCGGGCTACAGTCCATGGAGTCACAAACAGTCAGACACGACTGAAGCACATACACACACCAATTTTGGAAGTGAAGTGAGTAAAGATTCAGCAAATTACGGCAAATCAAATCACTTGTACTATTACATGATACTTAAAATAATCAAGAAAACTAGCAATATGTACAGTATTTATGGTCCATATTTTTTTTAATTCAAAGTTCCCTCAATTTCTTATCATCACCATGTTAGGATTACAAGACTGCCAGAATTTCTAGTCCTGCCCATGCTAGCATTCCAAGTGTTCTCAAGGACTATAAAAGTCTCTTTCCTACAAATGACAAATCCAGGTCAGGAAGCCCAGCAACATCATCCCAAAGTCTGTCTTTCTATGAGAGCTAATGAATAAGACAGAGCCAATGAGACAGGATTCATCATTTTAATAAAAGCTTACACATTCTGGTGTTAACGTCAGAAGAAAGTCAGATATAAGTGAACAGTTAGATATGCTGTCCCCAGAGAAAGGAAGAAAGTTCTTATCGGCACGCAAGCCTGGAGTTTATTTCCCTGCAACCTTTCTCCATCAGAGGCGTGAACCACTCTTTCAAGGACAATGGCTTTTCCTTTGGCCATGTCCCTTCCCTACTTATGTGCAGAAAAGTGGCTCAGTGATCTAAAGGTAGGCAGACAGACCTCTCTCATTTGGCTAAATTGACAAAAGACAGACCTGGGGACCAGAGCTCCTTTCAGACACCCAAGTTTAGAACAGACACTCAAGAAGCAAACAAACAGAAACCCAAAAGCCTGGAGTCACACGGGTCACCCTTCTTAGGTGCCAGAGTGGTAGCTACCCCTGGACTCCGAATGTTGTGGCATTACAGCATATTTACTGTGAAGTGTCTCTACCCTGGAGGGCGGCACAGAATGGAAGAAACAAATACTGACAAAAGCCTTTCCAGGTGGCCAGACCTGGGACTGGATTCTTTCTGACTGAATGACCCAGAGCTCAAGGCTCAATGGAGCTCCCTAAGCCTGGGCCGCCGCTTCCTGCCATGTGAGCTTGGGCAAAGAGCTGCACCTCCGCCTGCCTCCATTTTCTCTTTTATAAAACAGTGAAAAATAAAAACCCTAGCTATGCTAGAGAGTCATTGTGAGGGTTAAAAGAGTTAATATGTGTTTCACTAAAAGTTGAGGATAGGGAAAAGACAGTCTTCTTCAGCAAGTGGTTTTGGAAAAGCTGGACAGCCTCATGCAAATCAATGAAACCAGAAGATATCCTCAACACGCACAGAAATAAGCTCAAAATGGCTTGAAGACTTAAATATAAGACAAGACACCACAAAACTCCTAGAAGAGAACAGAAGCAAAACATTCTCTGAAACAAGCAGTACCAATGTTTTCTTAGGTCAGTCTCCCAAAGCAATAGAAATAAAATCAAAACAAACAAATGGAAGCTATTCAAACTTAAAAGCTTCTGTACAGAAAACCATCAACAAAATGAAAAAAAGCTATAGACTGAAAGAATATATTTGCAAATGATGCAACCAACAAGGGCTTAATCTACAAAATATACAAACAGCTCATACAACTCAATACCACCACCACCACAAACAAAACAACCCAGCAGGAAAAAGGGAAGAAGACCTAAACAGATATTTCTCCAAAGACAACATATAGATGGTCCACAGTCACATGAAAAAATATTCAACACTGCTCATTATTATAAAAATGCAAACCAAAACTACAATGAGGTACCATCTCATACCAGTCAGAACGGTCACTATTAAAAAGTCTACACAAATACTCTCCGACATAAATTACAGCAGGATCCTCTATGACCCACATCCCAGAATATTGGAAATAAAAGCAAAAATAAACAAATGGGACCTAATTAAAATTAAAAGCTTCTGCACAACAAAGGAAACTATAAGCAAGGTGAAAAGACAGCTTTCAGAATGGGAGAAAATAATAGCAAATGATGCAACTGACAAAGAAATAACCTTAAAAATATACAAGCAACTCCTGCAGCTCAATTCCAGAAAAATAAACAACCCAATCAAAAAATGGGCCAAAGAACTAAACAGACATTTCTCCAAAGAAGACATACAGATGGCTAACAAACACATGAAAAGATGCTCAACATCACTCATTATCAGAGAAATACAAATCAAAACCACAATGAGGTACCATTTCACACCAGTCAGAATGGCTGCTACCCAGAGGTCTACAAGCAATAAATGCTGGAGAGGGTGTGGAGAAAAGGGAAGCCTCTTACACTGTTGGTGGGAATGCAAACTAGTACAGCTACTATGGAGAACAGTGTGGAGATTCCTTAAAAAACTGGAAATAGAACTGCCTTATGACCCAGCAATCCCACTGCTGGGCATACACACCGAGGAAACCAGAATTGAGAGAGACACGTGTACCCCAAAGTTTGTCGCAGCACTGTTTATAATAGCCAGGACATGGAAGCAACCTAGATGTCCATCAGCAGATGAATGGATAAGAAAGCTTTGGTACATATACACAATGGAGTATTACTCAGCCATTAAAAAGAACACATTTGAATCAGTTTTAATGAGGTGGATGAAATTGGAGCTGATTATACAGAGTGAAATAAGCCAGAAAGAAAAACACCAATACAGTATACTAACACATATATATGGAAGTTAGAAAGATGGTAATGATAACCCTGTATGTGAGACAGCAAAAGAGACACAGATGTATAGAACAGTCTTTTGGACTCTGTGGGAGAGGGAGAGGGTGAGATGATTTGGGAGAATGGTATTGAAACATGTATAATATCATATAAGAAACGAATCGCCAGTCCAGGTTCAATGCATGATACAAGATGCTTGGGGCTGGTGCACTGGGATGACCCAGAGGGATGGTATGGGGAGGGAGGTGGGAGGGGGTTCAGGATGGGTAACATGTGTACACCTGTGGCTGATTCATGTTGATGTATGGCAAAACCAATACAATATTGTAAAGTAAAAAAAAAAATAATAAAAATACTTCTGTTAAAAGAAATAAAAAGTCTACAAATAATAAATGTTGTAGAGGGTGTGGGGGAAAAAGGAATCTTTTTACACTGTTGGAAGGAATAGAAATTTGCACAGCTACCATGGAAATTAGTATGGAGGTTTTTCAAAAAAAATAAAAATAGAGTTACTATATGAACCTACAATCTTATTCCTGGGCATATATCCAGGGAAAACCATACTTTGAAAAGATATATGCATCCCAACACACACTTCAGCACTATTTACAATAGTCAAGACACAGAAGCAACCAGAATGCCCACTGACGGGTGAACGAATAATGTGGCACGCGTGCACCATGGAATTAATTACTCAGCCATAATATGTAACAGAACAATGCCATTTTCAGCCACATGGATGGGCCTAGAGACGAGCATACTACAGGGACCAAGACAGAGACAGACATGTATGCTATGATGTTACTTATAAGTGGAATCCAAAATATGACACAAATGAACATATCTAACAGACTTGTGGGTGCCAAGGGTGAGGGATAGGGGAAAGATGGATCGCCAGTTTGGGATTCGCTGATGCAAATTTAGGATGGACATAGAGAGCAAATTCATGAACTGTTCCATATTTTGTGGCTTCCCTCATAGCTCAGTTGGTAAAGAATCCTCGTGCAATGCAAGAGACCCTGGTTTAATTCCTGGGTTGGGAAGATCTGCTGGAGAAGGGATAGGCTACCCACTCCAGTATTCTTGGACTTCCCTTGTGGCTCAGCTGGTAAAGATTTCGTCTGCAGTGCGGGAGACCTGGCCATCCCTGGGTCAGGAAGATCCCCTGGAGAAGGGAAAGGCTACCCATTCCAGTACTCTGACCTGGAGAATTCCAGGGACTATATAGTCCATGGGGTTGCAAAGAGTCAGATACGACTGAGCAACTTTCACTTTCATAAACAACAAAGTCCTCCTGTACAGCAGAGGGAACTATGTTCAATACCCTGTGATAAACCACAATGGAAAATACTATGAGAAAATAATAAATGTGTGTGTATACACACACACACACACACACACACACACACACACACACTGAATCACTTCACTGTACATTTGAAACTAACACAATATTGTAAATCAATTCGACTTCAATAAAATTTTTAATTAAAAAAGTGAGGCTAAAAATAGAATTTCCATTTTGAGGATCATTATTATCTATGTCAAGTGCTTGGTCTGGTAGCTGGCATTTGGCAAGTATTCAATAAATACTAGTTACTATATTACTTTTAAAAAGACTCAAAATGAAAATTTTAAGTATAACACTTGCAAAAAGCTGAAGGTTTTTGTTCATTTAGATTTGTATTCATCTACCTTTTTTTTTTTTTTTGCAGGATGAGAGACTGTCATTTAAGTAAGTACCTAATAAGTATTGCTTATTTTATAATTTTTTATTATTAAAGTTTTAGCCCTGGATATAATTTATTCCTCATAGGATGTAAAATGTAACAATTCTACATTTATGAGAATAACAATAATTAATAGAGGGAAGAATACGGTCAAAGCTGGGAGGCTGATGCATTCCTTAGTCTTCTATTCCTATGATTCTTTTTTCTTTTAAGGCTTATATATCATAGTCTATTGAATTTGGGGAATTTCTCATATTTTTTTTTTTACTTAAAATGGAGCACACATCAACTCAAATAAACGCAGATCTTGCAGTTTTTTTTCAGTGTCGTGTAAAAACCAACATAATGGAGTTATGAAACATTTAACATGTGCAGCACAATAAATCCTACAGAGCCCCTGATTCAATACATTTGCCCAGGATGATTCTCCAATGAGAGATTCTGTTTCAGTACTTGAAAGGGACAGCGAGCTGAACACCTTCAGGAAAACACAGGCACATACCACCAGTCCCTCCTCTCCCAACCTAATCAACTGAATTCATAGGTTTTGTGCAGATTTTTAAGCATGGCAAGTAAAACTGATTCCTCAACACTGACTTATTCAACTTCTACTCTATGCCTGACCTGAGCCCAGTATTAAAAACAAACAAACAAAAAAAAGTGAGTGGTTCAGTCTGGTGTTACTGAACTTGCAGCAGAGTACAGGAGAGAGGTGTTCACCACAAACTCACACTAAGGAAGGTAACATCACAAACTGAGGCCAATGACCTTCAGAAGGAGTGAAAGTGGGGAGAAGAGACAGCAGAGAGACTGACTTGACCATGGAAGGGAGCATCAGTGGAGTCTTTCTGAAGGGGGTGACACTCTGAGATGTGAAGTGTGAGCAGCTATTAAATAATCAAGCCTTGTATTGAGGAAAACCAGCTCTGGGCAGATGGAACAGCATGTGCAAAGGCCCTGTGGTAGAAAGAATTCAGGAGCATTTATAGAAATAAAGGAAGGTCAGAGCTGCAGCAAGAGGAGATGGGGCCCTAGAGACTCTGCTCAGAGCTTGTCTTCTTCCTGTGAACAATGTATGGACACTGACACGTCTTAAATATCGGCAGAACAGGATTAGTTCCGCATGCTAAATATAGCACTGATTTAGGTTCTGAGCCCTTCTTGAAATTCAGTAACACTTCTGCAATCTCAAAACTTGTCCAAGGAAAGAGAGAATCTGTTGAAATATAGTCCATGCCTCAGGCATGATTTATGTAGTCAAGTTAACAACCAGGCTGTCAGACATTTGAAGTCCAATAACTGTTTGTCCTAATGATTTTTGTACACTTGTATCCGCAGAAGGAGAACCGCTTCCGCTTCGCTCTTGGCACAGTTGTCCTTTGATTCTTTGGTGGTTTAAAATTTAATTCTAAAATGTAGCCATTTGTTACAAACTTGCCTGAAACTTGCTTGTGACAGTTGCATTTTTCTCAAATGAGAAAAAGCAACAGCATCTCATAATTCCGACATTTTCCTACCATAGGAAATTGCCCATTCCTGCCAGAGCATCAGACCACTTTGGTAGCTCAATTTATAACTGTTACTCTGATATTGGTATGCTTTTCCTTAAAGGTATTATTTTGTACTTTATATGGTTTCTCATGATTTCTGTCTCTACCATCTGTTTTCATAAGGTGGCAGGACTGTTCGCCCCATCCTAAAAGGACAGAGAGTCCCACCAGGATGAGACATATTCAGAGAGAACTTTATAGTTCAGGCTGCAATTCCCTGTTGTGTGATCAAGCTGCCTATGAGGCAGGGCATGTGTATTTGTGTCTTTTTTCTTGGTATAGCTACTAGCTTTTCATCAACATAACAAAGTTTGAGCACAAACCGGAAAGTATTGCCCTGCTTTGAGCTCAGGAGAGGAGAGAAGAAACCAGGTCAACTCACTTCTTCATCACAGCCATTTCTAAGTGAGGACCAGAGGGATCCATCCAGGATCATGATAAGAGGCATTCTACTGAAGGTCCTTTACAGGCTCTGTGTCAGCAAGTGAGGAACCAGAAACTGATTCCCAAAGGAGAATGTGCCTATTTACATCCTAAGGGTCTAGGAAGGCAATTAGGCATCAGAGGAAAAAGAGCACAGGGAGATATCAGCTGCATTTATTATGTGGTTGATCCCTTTGACCCATGCCTTCCTCGTCTGTATAATGGGAATAGTAACCTCTTACAGACACTTAGGGCTGTGGCAATGGTTTCTGCCAACTATATAAGTTGGCAGAACTTAAACACCCTTAAACACCAGAGGTGTTTATGGTTTCTTGGAACAATTCTTAACTGTTGTCTTCTACTTTAACTTATTTATTTCTTTCACTGCACTAATCATAACTTGCAATGGTTTTATTCATCTGTTTTTGGTTTTCCACCTGCCTTCTGGACTGGGATAGAAGCTCCCTGAGGGCAGAGCCTGTATCTTGCTTCCAGCTCAGCTGCTCACCCTATGTAGGTACCTGGCACATATTTGCCAAATGAATGAATGAGGGATAGAACGTGAGAGAAAATGAGTGTGTGTCTCCAGTTACTGGGATTATTTTTCTCATTAGCAAATAGGTTCTCAGATAGCTCACAGAATTGCTCCAAGGTTCAGTTCTGTTTTAATCTGTAAAAGGAGGGCGATTCACATCTTGTTTATGCCCCCAGGCTGATGGGGCACCACTCGGGAGGATATAAACACATAAAGGTATACTGACCTGGGCATAGTACTTTACAAGACCAAGGGTGTTTAATGTCAAGAGAGAAATAACACTGAGTATGAACATTAAAAAGGACAGGGGTTTTCAGTCATGGGGGGATGCTTTTTATAAAAAGAAAGCCAAAGGTAACTTTAGTCACCACCACCCACCACAATAATGGTGTATAAACTCACTGAATATAAACTATTTCCACCGGGCATCATTCTACTGAATCCCGGAAAGTGAGACCGTCTGGCAGGGACTACTGTTGTCCCTATTTTACGGCTGAGGAAACATGGGGCTGAGATGCGCAGTGACGTGTCCATGGTGACACAGTATGGGAGAGAGCTGGGGCTCACACCTGGCACTTGGACTCTTCAGGTCTCAACCGTTTTTCATGCGTCACTTAGTGTAACTCTATCAGGCAGCTTGAACACTGTGTTTTTACACAATAGAGCTAAGTGCAGGGGCGGCGCACCAAGCGCGGCCCAGAGCTACCTCACGTCCGAAGTCAGGGACAGTGGCCCAGAGGGCCAGGCTGTGACGGCGCGGGAACGGCCAGGAGGAGCCACCCCACGTCTGAGGTCAGGGGCAGCGGCCAAGAGGAGACACCCCGCGTCCGAAGCCAGTGGTGGCTGGGAGAAGCCACCTCACGCCCGAGGCCAGGGGCGGTGACCCTGAGGAGCCACCCTGAGCCGGAGGCCAGGGGCAGCAGCTGGGAGGAGTCACCCACGCCTGAGGCTAGGGCCATTGGCCCGGAGGAGCAACCCGAGGAGGCTGCGCAGGCACAAGAGGGCCTAGAGGAGCTATCCCACAGTGAAGGTCAGCAATGGCGGTGGTAAGGAGATACACCTCTTCCAAGGTAAGGAGCAGCCGTGAAGACATACCCCATGCCCAAGGTAAGAGAAACCCAAGTAAGATGGTAGGTGCTGCAAGAGGGCATCAGAGGGCAGACACACTGAAACCATACTCACAGAAAACTAGTCAATCTAATCACACTAGGACCACTACCTTGTCTAACTCAATGAAACCAAGCCATGCCAGTGGGGCAACCCAAGACGGGTGGGTCATGGTGGAGAGGTCTGACAGAGTGTGGTCCACTGGAGAAGGGAATGGCAAGCCACTTCAGTATTCTTGCCTTGAGAACCCCATGAACAGCATGAAAAGGCAAAATGATAGGATACCGAAAGAGGAACTCCCCAGGTCAGTAGGTGCCCAATATGCTACTGGAGATCAGTGGAGAAATAACTCCAGAAAGAATGAAGGGATGGAGCCAAAGCAAAAACAATACCCAGTTGTGGATGTGACTGGTGATAGAAGCAAGATCCGATGCTGTAAAGAGCAATATTGCATAGAAACCTGGAATGTCAGGTCCATGAATCAAGGCAAATAGGAAGTGGTCAAACAAGAGATGGCAAGGGTGAACATTGACATTCTAGGAATCAGCGAAGTAAAATGGACTGGAATGGGTGAATTTAACTCAGAGGGCCATTATATCTACTACTGCAGGCAGGAATCCCTCAGAAGAAATGGAGTAGCCATCATGGTCAACAAAAGAGTCCGAAATGCAGTACTTGGATGCAATCTCAAAAATGACAGAATGATCTCTGTTCATCTCCAAGGCAAACCATTCAATATCACAGTTATCCAAGTCTATGTCCCAACCAGTAATGCTGAAGAAACTGAAGTTGAACGGTTTTATGAAGACCTACAAGACCGTTTAGAACTGACACCCAAAAAAGATGTCCTTATCATTATAGGGGAATGGAATGCAAAAGTAGGAAGTCAAGAAACACCTGGAGTAACAGGCAAATTTGGCCTTGGAATGCGGAATGAAGCAGGGCAAAGACTAATAGAGTTTTGCCAAGAAAATGCACTGGTCACAGCAAACACCCTCTTCCAAGAACACAAGAGAAGACTCTACACATGGACATCACCAGATGGTCAACACCCAAATCAGATTGATTATATTCTATGCAGCCAAAGATGGAGAACGCTATACAGTCATAAAAAACGAGACCAAGAGCTGACTGTGGCTCAGATCATGAACTCCTTATTACCAAATTCAGACTCAAATTGAAGAAAATAGGGAAAATCGCTAGACCATTCAGGTATTACCTCAATCAAATCCCTTATGACTATACAGTGGAAGTGAGAAATAGAGTTAAGGGCCTAGATCTGATAGACAGAGGGCCTGATGAACTATGGAATGAGGTTCGTGACATTGTACAGGAGACAGGGATCAAGACCATCCCCATGGAAAAGAAATGCAAAAAAGCAAAATGTCTGTCTGGGGAGGCCTTACAAATAGCTGTGAAAAGAAGAGATGTGAAAAGCAAAGGAGAAAAGGAAAGATATAAGCATCTGAATGCAGAGTTCCAAAGAACAGCAAGAAGAGATAAGAAAGCCTTCTTCTGCGATCAATGCAAAGAAATAGAGGAAAACAACAGAATGGGAAAGACTAGAGATCTCTTTAAGAAAATTAGAGATACCAAGGGAACATTTCATGCAAAGATGGGCTCGATAAAGGACAGAAATGGTATGGACCTAACAGAAGCAGAAGATATTAAGAGGTGGCAAGACTACACGGAAGACTGTACAAAAAAGATCTTCATGACCCAGATAATCATGATGATGTGATCACTAATCTAGAGCTAGACATCTTGGAATGTGAAGTCAAGTGGGCCTTAGAAAGCACCACTATGAACAAAGCTAGTGGAGGTGATGAAATTCCAGTTGAGCTGTTTCAAATCCTGAAAGATGATGCTGTGAAACTTCTGCATTCAATATGCCAGCAAATTTGGAAAACTCAGCAGTGGCCACAGGACTGGAAAAGGGCAGTTTTCATTCCAATCCCAAAGAAAGGCAATGCCAAAGAATGCTCAAACTACCGCACAATTGCACTCATCTCACATGCTAGTAAAGTAATGCTCAAAATTCTCCAAGCCAGGCTTCAGCAATATGTGAACCGTGAACTCCCTGATGTTCAAGCTGGTTTTAGAAAAGGCAGAGGAACCAGAGATCAAATTGCCAACATCTGCTGGATCATGGAAAAGCAAGAGAATTCCATAAAAACATCTATTTCTGCTTTATTGACTACGCCAAAGCCTTTGACTGTGTGGATCACAATAAACTGTGGAAAATTCTGAAAGAGATGGGAATACCAGACCACCTAACTTGCCTCTTGAGAAATCTGTATGCAGGTCAGGAAGCAACAGTTAGAACTGGACATGGAACAACAGACTGGTTCCAAATAGGAAAAGGAGTATGTCAAGGCTGTATATTGTCACCCTGCTTATTTAACTTCTATGCAGAGTATATCATGAGAAATGCTGGACTGGAAGAAACACAAGCTGGAATCAAGATTACCAGGAGAAATATCAATAACCTCAGATATGCAGATGACACCATCCTTATGGCAGAAAGTGAAGAGGAACTAAAAAGCCTCCTGATGAAAGTGAAAGAGGAGAGTGGAAAAAGTTGGCTTAAAGCTCAACATTCAGGAAACGAAGATCATGGCATCTGGTCCCATCACTTCATGGAAATAGATGGGGAAACAGTGTCAGACGTTTTTGGGGCTCCAAAATCACTGCAGATGGTGACTGCAGCCATGAAATTAAAAGACGCTTACTCCTTGAAAGAAAAGTGATAACCAACCTAGATAGCATATTCAAAAGCAGAGACATTACTTTGCCAACTAAGGTCTGTCTAGTCAAGGCTATTGTTTTTCCTGTGGTCATGTATGGATGTGAGAATTGGTCTGTGAAGAAGGCTGAGTGCCGAAGAATTGATGCTTTTGTACTGTGGTATTGGAGAAGACTCTTGAGAGTCCCTTGGACTGCAAGGAGATCCAACGAGTCCATTCTGAAGGAGATCAACCCTGGGATTTCTTTGGAAGGAATGATGCTAAAGCTGAAGCTCCGTACTTTGGCTACCTCATGTGAAGAGTTGACTCATTGGAAAAGACTCTGATGCTGGGAGGGATTGGGGGCAGGAGGAGAAGGGGACGACCGAGGATGAGATGGCTGGATGGCATCACGGACTCAATGGATGTGAGTCTGTGTGAACTCCGGGAGATGGTGATGGACAGGGAGGCCTGACGTGCTCAGATTCATGGGGTCGAAAGAGTTGGACACATCTGAGCGACTGAACTGTATTGAACTGAACATAATAGAGCTCTGTGCATCAGGAGGGCAAACACACACAATTTGAGGATGAGGAAATGGGAAGCCTCCCCGTGTGTTCACCAGATACCTGACCAGGTGTGACTGGAAACACTAAACCAAAGTTAGAAGTACCCCTGGACAGTTCTATCTGGGTTAATATAAATGGTAGATGTTTGTTTTGTGAGCACATTTTTTATTCTCTAGAAAAAAATGAGTATGATGCTGCATACATTGTAAAGGCCTAAAATGCTTTTAGAACAAATATTTCTCTTGGGAAGGAGTAAAAGGGTTGGGGGTGGGGAGGGAAACTTGTATTATTAGAAATGCTTCCAAAGGAAAACTATATTCCAGTCTAACTTTCTTGATGATACTTGATAAGTCATGCAACAGCCCTTTCTTATACCTACTAGAATGTGTCTAAGCAGCCAATTTATAATACTTCAATTGCTTAGAAGAGGCACTTTGTTTACAAGGACCGTTGCTGAGATGACACCGATGCATTAATTCCCCTCATTCGGGAATTCCTTCTCATTAACTGCGTAGCATGACAGAGTTTACAAAATGTGGCAAGGGCCGCAACTCCAGTTTTTAAAGCCATCACCTATTGAGGCTAATGAGAAAGAAATGACACACATTTAACTTTCAGTAATTACCCCTTCTACCATTTATGAAAATGGTTTTTGCCTGGATCCCCCTGGGCTTTCAATATGGTGTTCACGATCCACCTGATTCTGCACGGAATTCAATCTGGCTCCGTCCATCCCCTGGTGAGTTGTATGGCCTAAAGTACAATGGTGTGTGCTGAAGAACCCTTCGCATGCTTTGGAGGATCAGCAGCAGAAAGAAGAATCCATTTTTCTGCAGAGTCCATCTTTACACGTCTATTTGAGAAGGTTGAAGGCAGCTAGCCTCTACCTGACACATCTGATCAACACTTGGGGAAATGAGCTTTATGAATTTAGTGCTACACCCCACTGTTGAGTAAACACAAGGGCCTGGCTTGCCATCCATGACTCTTCTCACTTTGCTTGTATGGATATAGTGCTCTCCGGCAATATTCTTGCTAACGGAGGGGCTCAGCAGTAAAGAATCTGCCTATAATGCAGGACATGCAGGTTCGATCCCTGCATCAGGAAGATGCCCTGGAGGAGGGCGTGGTAACCCACTTCAGTATTCTTGCCTGGAGTGAGGAGCCTGGCAGTAATATCCTTATGTATTTATATGTTGTTGTAAGCTCCAAAGCTCTTATCCATTGCTTTTAAGAAGTTTATAACAGAATACAGGAAAAAAAAAAAAAAAAGATTGATTTGAGTTCGCATCATGTGGTCAATAGAAAGCTGTGAGCTTCAGAGGTTGGAGTCCTGGAGGGTTCAAGACATACAGGGTTGCCACATGCTAAAGAATTACGAGGCCATGGCTGGACCCAAGTTAAAATTCTCCCTCAGCCTCTACTAAAGACAGTCAGGAATAGAAGATGAAAAGGAAGAGCCTGAGTGGAAGCCTCTAAGTTTAGACGGGTTGTGCACCCCTGGAAAGAGTCCTCGGTGCCATGCCCTCCAGCCTCGCAGCCTCAGGAGGGCTGGACAAGCCATCATGATCAGAGCTGAGTCCCGAGAAGCCCTGAGGCGGGGCCAAGAGACCATGCTGTGCTCACCTCCACATCTCCACTCCTAAGAGACAGTACCCCGTTCCTGGGGATGGATTCCTGGGCAAGCAGGAGTCACAGGGAAATGTCAAAGGCCCAGAGCAAAGAGACCTCACAAACAACTCCAGTGCCCCCACCTTCACAGAGCCCCCTGGAACTAAGTCTCAGCCACACTGATGCGTAGGAAGGAGGGACTCTAAAAAGACTGGTTAAACTTCTACACATAACTGGAATGCAGGTGAAAAAACAAAATGACTGAAAACAATCAAAAGTGGTATTTCTTGCACTACTGGTTTTGTGGCCCTGAGCTGTGTTTTCTGTAACTTAGCTGTAGGAGAGGGTGCAGTGATCACCGCTCTCAGAAGCAGCCTCACCATGTGTCCCTTATCTTCTTTCAAATTTATCCAGTGTGGTAACTGGCATATTTGATGAAAGATGCCCACTGAAATCAGGCTACCCTTTCGTTCTAAAATTCCTTTAGAAAGATAAACTTTCTAAATATAATTGGATTAATAGTGAAGCCACAGAATCAGGATGGCCTTTCATATGATTTAGCACTCCGCTGAAGTCTTTTTGTCACCTAGTACATACAGGGACCCAAAGTCATACCTATAATCATCTTTTATGAATGTGGGATTTTTATTCAACACTTCTATTCCCAAAAGTATTTAAAATATGTTTTCCAGGAACAATGATGACTTCAGATGCGACATTCAGGTAATTCTAATTTGGGGTAATACTATAGTGATTACCATTTCATCTAGCTAAATTTTATTAGTAAATGCACCCAAACAGTTGCCATAAAATGCTGTCCTTTATCCACAAAGCCATTCTGAGATAATTCTGAGACATTTAATACATATTTAATACTCATTTTAAAATGAATGGCAACATGTAAAAATTCTAATAATCTGGTTCATACTTCCAGTTTCCACACAGATAGAAACCAATCACTGTGGAGGGAGGGAGGGATGATGGTAGCAAGACTTAGGGGTGATGGTGGTAAGAGAGACATCAAACAAGATGTTGATGTTCAGAGAAGAGGAAGAGAATCAAAAATTTAACAAAGAACAATATTAACACACAATCCAATCCATAATGGATGCGCTATGCAGATTAAATCACAATTAATCTGCATCGAACCTTAGTTTAACAAAACAAAAGGGAATAAAAATACATTTTACTTCTCATCAAAATGGCTTCAAAAAGTCTTAGAGCAACAAAGAGTAAGACTATTTGTCTATAGCATTTTGATGTGGATTCCTTAATCATGCTGAATAAATGAAGAATCACAATATAACATCTATATAACTATTAAAGGTCAATTCAGAATAGAATAATAAAATAACAGGGAAAACTAATTAATAGAGTGAAATTCTTCCTCTCCCCATGCCCATATGCCGCTGCTGCTAAGTCGCTTCAGTTGTGTCTGACTCTGTGCAACCCCATAGATGGCAGCCCACCAGGCTCCCCTGTCCCTGGGATTCTCCAGGAAAGAACACTGGAGTGGGTTGCCATTTTCTTCTCCAATGCATGAAAGTGAAAAGTGAAAGTGAAGTCGTTCAGCCGAGTCCGACTCTTTGTGATCCCATGGACTGCAGCCCACCAGGCTCCTCCATCCATGGGATTTTCCAGGCAAGAGTACTGGAGTGGGGCGCCATCACCTTCTCTGCCATGCCCATATAGTCTCAGAGAATTTAACTTACTTTAGCATAACTCCTTTGTTCTGATAGTTAACAAATTATATAGGCTTTCCTGGGCCTGGGTCCCAGGTAAAAACAAAAGACTTGAGAAATGCTTGCTTTGCTCTCACTAATAGCATTTTTTTTTAACACATGGGAAGAAAATTTAACTTTTTATTTTATATTGGAATAGGCTTTCCTGGTGGCTCAGACAGCAAAGAATCTGTCAACAATGTGGGAGGCCTGGGTTTGATTCCTGTGCTGGGAAGATCCCCTGGAGAAGGGAATGGTTACCCACTCCAGTATTCTTTTTTTTTTTTTTTTAATTGGAGGCTAATTCCTTTACAACATTGTAGTGGTTTTGGCCATGCATTGACATGAATCAGCCACAGGTGTACATGTGTCCCTCGTCCTGAACCCCCCTCCCACGTCCCTTCCCATCCCTCAGGGTTGTCCCAGTGCACCAGCTTTGAGTGCCCTGTTTCATGCATCATACTTGGACTGGCCATCTATTTCACATATGGCAATATGCATGGTTCAATGCTGTTCTCTCAAATCATCCCACCCTTGCCTTCTCCCCCAGAGTCCAAAAGACTGTTCTTTACATCTGTGATTCTTTTGCTGTCTTGCATACAGGGTCATCATTACCATCTTTCTAAATTCCACATATATGCGTTAGTATACTGTATTGGTGTTTTTCTCTCTGGCTTACTTCACTCTGTATAATAGGCCCCAGTTTCATCCACCTCATTAGAACTGATTCAAATACATTCTTTTTAATAGCTGAGTAATATTCCATTGTGTATATATACCACAATTTCCTTATCCATTCATCTGCCGATGGACATCTAGGTTGCTTCCATGTCCTGGCTATTATAAACAGTGCTGTGATGAACATTGGGGTACAAGCGTCTCTTTCAATTCTGGTTTCCTCAGTGTGTATGCCCAATAGGAGGATTGCTGGGTTGTATGGCAGTTCTATTTCCATTTTTTAAGGAATTGCCACACTGTTCTCCATAGTAGCTGTACTAGTTTGCGTTCCCACCAATGGTGTAAGAAGGTTCCCTTTTCTCTACACCCTCTCCAGCATTTATTGTTTGTAGACTTTTGGATAGCAGCCATCCTGACTGGCATGAGATGGTACCTCATTGTGGTTTTGATTTGCATTTCTCTGATAATGAGTGATGTTGAGCATCTTTTCATGTGTTTGTTAGCCATCTGTGTGTCTTCTTTGGAGAAATGTCTGTTTGGTTCTTTGACCCATTTTGTGATTGGGTCGTTTATTTTTCTGATATTGAGCTGCATGAGTTGCTTGTATATTTTGAGATTAATTCTTTGTCAGTTGCTTCATTTGCTATTATTTTCTCCCATTCTGAAGGCTGTCTTTTCACCTTTCTTATAGTTTCCTTCGTTGTGCAAAAGCTTTTAATTTTAATTAGGCCCCATTTGTTTATTTTTGCTTGTATTTCCATTACTCTGGGAGGTGGGTCATAAAGGATCCTGTGGTGATTTATGTCAGCGAGTGTTTTGGCTATGTTTTCCTCTAGGAGTTTTGATCTTACATTTAGATCTTTAATCCATTTTTACTAACAGCACTTCTTAATAGGGTTTTGCCACCTCCCACTCCCAATAGAGTGGCCTTTACTTAAACTATTAATTTTGACAAGTAAAGTGTAAACACAGCTTAAGGATACTGGCCTCCCAAAACGTGGACATTTTCCAAAGTATTATCTTTGGCCCCTGATATACGTCCACAGTAAATATTGGTTGATTAGTGACTCAGATCAAAACTGAATTTACCTATTGTGTGACTTGAAAATGTGTGTGTGGGCTAAGTTGCTGCAGTCATGTCCGACTGAATTCCAGACATGGAACTGGAATACATTTCAATTGTATTTCAATTGAAATTGGAATACATTCGATTTTTGCCACAAAACAAAACAAAAAATATGTCACCAATTTATTCTTCCTCTGTCGTCTCAAAAGAAGAACAAATCTCTGAAAGTCAAATTATCCCTTCACGGGATGATGGATTTCTAAATGCTGAGTTTCTTCTTTTCAACAAAGAGAGAATTCTGATGAATCAGTATTTACAAAGTGACATTTGGCAGGACGATAATGTTAGTTAGACAAATGTCTGTGTGAGCCTTAAAACATGACACAATGATAATTTTTATGGACTGCCACAGGCAAGCACATTCAGATTTTCAGGACCTTCTGACTTTAAATAATGGGTGTAGAAGCAAAGACTCTGGGGATGCTACTAACCACATAAGGATGTGGTGCATCAGGGATAAATGGTACAAAAGTTGAGGCAGGAGGTATTCAGCAAGTCCAAAGTACAAAAATGCTTGGGGTCACTCCACAGTGAGTGTGTGAGTGTGTGTGTCAGTCACTCAGTCATGTCTGACTCTTTGTGACCCAATGGTCTGTAACCCTCCAGGCTCCTTTGTCCATGGAATTCTCCAGGCAAGAATATTGGAGTGAGTTGCCATTCCCATCTCCAGGGGATCTTCCCGACCTAGGGATTGAACCTGAGTCTCCTTCATTGAAGGTAGATTCTTTACCATCCGAGTCACCAGGGAAGTCCTTCTGGCGCTGAAATTCCATAATCTTTGAGTCTCATTCCATCATTCAATTTACCACAAAGTTTAATGTTGCCTGCCTACAAACTTTTCAATGCCTCTGTACAGTGCTGGGCAATGTGCACTGCAGTGAGAATTTCCTGTGCATACATGCTTATTCAAATCCTTGACCTTATTTTCCTGTTAGAATTTGATACACACGCTGATTTTCCATAGGACTGACCTAAGGCAATAGGCTTTCATGACCTGCCACCCCTACATCCCAGGTAACTGCTTTCAGCCCAGAGCAGCAGACACTTGCCATTACTGAGCTATTACTATGTAATGATATCATTTTAGATACCCTGTTTGAGTGATCTACTTTAATCCCCACAAGAACTTTGGAAGTAAACTTTTCTTATTCCCATTTCAAAGATGAGGAAAGGCTTTGAGGGGTTAAGCCATATTTTCCAATCTCCCACAGGGATATGAAGATACAGCCCTAGCCTCTTTCGTGACAGACAGTTTCACAACCATTTTGGTAGAGTGACTTTTCCGATGTCAAGATGGCCTCAATCTGTTCTGCAGACACATCACTTTATGTTGTTTCCTACTTCTTTTGACCTTGGTATCTCCACAAAAACAAACTATTCCCAAAGACATCTATGCTGGGTTGGTCTCTGTGTCAGCAACATACTGGTGAGCATTAAGGGTGAACACTTAACCAGTGGGGCAGGGGTGGCAGAGCATACATTTAACCTAAAAAAAACCCACATCTGATCTTTCTTTTCATATGTGGCATATAATCTATAATGAACGACCTAAAATGTCTTACTCTATTATGTGTATAGCTGCCACTACATGCATAAGGGGTTAGAACTCTTCCACAAAGTAGCGTAAATGTCATTAGTACCTGTCAGGTAGAGTTTGAGTTTTGTGTGACAGCTTAAAACACCAACAAATCTCCTCAAGGACATGACCCCTTGGGGAAGGGCAGCCAAGGCAACCAGCAAGCAGGATCGGTCCCTGGCGAGTCTTAATTTATATCAGTGACAATTAGGCAACCTCCAGGGAAGGTGGCATGAAGAATGTCCAGTTCTCAAGGTTGAGAGATCTTGGAACTGGCTATCAGGGAAAGTTGGGATTTGTTAAAATACTGAGGAATGTGGTAGCTTTCCTTGTTTGAAGGTGACTTTAAGTGCATACGTAAAATTTACAGGAATAGGAATTACATGGTTGTTCATGTAAGTTCCTATAAGAATCTATGCACAAGTAATGCCACATTAAATTATAAAGCATACACAGTTATTTTAATGATAATTTTTTGTTTAACAATTATTCTCCTTTTTGTGACTTTGTACTATCTTGGGTTTTTTAGGGCTCACTGTATTCCCCTGATCTCAGGGACTTGCTCTCTCCAAATAGTTATGGATCCCACACCTCATCTTTAAGACTCATCTGACCAGATAACTTATGCAATGATCTTGAATGATCCAAGACTACTTGGAACTAATAGATAATAAGTAGCTCATGATGGCTAAAGGAGATCAGTCCTGGGTGTTCTTTGGAAGGACTGATGCTAAAGCTGAAACTCCAATACTTCGGCCACCTCATGCGAAGAGTTGACTCATAGGAAAAGATTCTGATGCTGGGAGGGATTGGGGGCAGGAGGAGAAGGGGATGACAGAGGATGAGATGGCTGGATGGCATCACCGACTTGATGGATATGAGTTTGAGTTAACTCCGGGAGTTGGTGATGGACAGGGAGGCCTGGCATGCTGCAACTCATGGAGTCACAAAGAGTCGGACATGACTGAGCGACTGAACTGAACTGATGGCTCAAGAGGATATATATTCCAGAAAAAAAAAAAAAAAAGATGTGCATCTAGTTTGTGTCCGAATACTAGGAATGAATATTTCAAGACTTTCTTCTTCTTCAGCAGAGACCAGTCACAGAGAGATATGTGAAGGTGGCTATTTTCTGCAGTCCTCAGATCTAACTACATCTACTAACTACACTCTCTGCAGATTCAGCCTGCCTCCACCTCTGGTTGCCTCTTCCCCATGTGCCCCTTCTCTTGATGCTTCAAAATCTGATACCAACACAAGTTTTCCATCACATCACCCCATATCCTTAAGTGCACCAATGGCTTTCTTCTCATCCACTCTTTTCTTTAATTAAAACAATTTCTCAATGCAAGAATTCTCATTAATACAATTTATTATATCATTTCTCTCCATGTTTTCTTTCCCTGTGATCTAGCAAATCTCAGTCTGTCCTTTCTCCCATTTTTCCACTTCCAAAGTGTCAGGATTTTTGAAATAGTATTTCGGGGATACTTTCAAAGAAAATACAAGTTTAGTTGAATTTGGACAAAGAAAGTACAAGAAATAATAACAAACACAGACCACCCATGTTCTTATAGCCAATAATGGGAAGAATGAAAGACACCCTGATAGTGGTTACATCTACCTTCACGCAGGATGGCACCTGCTACTGCGAGGGAAGTGGTAAGTAAGAAAAGAGAAGATATTTACATAATTTGGGGTCACAGGTAATTTAGCAGATGTGATCATAGAGTCTTCATATGGAGGAAGCATGATATGAAAACACAAACACTGCTGTTTCTATTTCTGAAGGCAGTGGTTTGGATAATGAGCTTGCATGTTTTTATAAACTTAAATTCTCAATAATCAGCACTGAAACATGACTGCAGACAAAACAGTCTGGTTATAGTATCTACACAGGCTGGAGATGGGCCTGAGAATGATCCTAATGGCCATTAGAGCGTTCAGGCCCCCTTTCAGACTCGACAAAACATCAAATGTCAGAAAGAGCCAGAAAACTGTCATCAATCATTTAGATACTTCCAGCACATTTGGATGTCCCCTGTCATAGAGACAAATTATCCACACGTCAAACTAATTTTTCGGTTTCCACTTGAAAGCTTTGTGTCACCTAGGTCTAGTCAACATTGAATTAATTTTTTTTTTCTCCCCAGCCCCCTGCAATGTTATAAGGATCCTATTACTGACAACACTGTTGTTATACACTATGGTCTAGAGAATGCGATTAATCTGATATTCTAGGTAAATGAGTCACACATCCAGTTGTGTATTATACAGATTTTTCGAATCATTACTTTAACTCATGTCTCTGTTTATATCTTATCTCCCCTTCTTCACATGCATACACACACACACACACACAAACACTCCTTGAAGTAAAGGTCTAAATTTCAGCATCCTCACACCATTCATGGTATTTTAGTACTGTGCTCAATATACATTACTCTTCATTACTAGATGTTTGCGGAATGGGCAAATCTATAATATCTGGATGGCCAATATTCAAAGACCTACATTGCAGAGAAAAACTACGCATGACTGTATACAATATGAATGTCTCTTTCTCGATCATACTGAAGACATTTGTGTCCGTGCTATCTCAAGGTCATCACTGCAAATGCTGAAGCCCACTTAAGCCTAAAATCGGTGAATGTTATTTAATAGAGGGATAGGTGGTGAGATGGCAGGACACGCCACACCCTTGTGCAAGATCTCCCACAGTTTCCAGTATCCGAAGGATAAAGACCCAAATCCACACATGTCCCATCACAGCTTATTCCTTTGTCCGTATCTTTATATATCCAGCCGTGACTCTCACATTCATCCTATTCTCTTGAGAGCATGTTTTTCCACTTCTCAAGTCCTCTGAGGCCCCGTCATTTTTCCTGCTTTGAGCCCTGTGCCATGCTCTTCCCCTCTCAGAAACCCTCCAGTCTGTTCTTCTCCATTCCTAACCAGCCAGTGTCTCCTCATCTTTTGAGAGAGCTTCTACCTTTAAGATGAGTACAATTCTTTGATTATATGCCCATGTACCCTCAGAATATTTATTACAGCCTATAATTATGTATTATAGAAAGGTCACTGGAATAATGTAGATTTTCCCCTCTACTTTCTCTCACAACATGAAAGCATGGTTTACTTACTTGGTTTACTCCCCATCGAATCAGGAGTTCCTGGCATAGTGATGAGTAGAAAGGAGTCACTCAATACATATTTGTGAATGAATCCATAAATAAATATGTGATTCTGCTTTCTGATTATGGATTACACATAAATAAATTGTAAACACTTGTGTTTCTTATTTAGAATACTTATATAAGTTTACATATGAGGCTTAGTATCTTAAAGCATATTTTAAATAGCAGGTAACTCAATTTGGACATTATGAAAATCCACTGAAATCCTCATTACTCTGACCCCAACATACACTTTGTTTCCTTCATCAAATATGTTGTTTTAGCATTTTTAGTCATCTCTGCTGACTGTTCATTCTAATGCTGATGTGGAATTGGTAAGAGATTTAAGCCTCTGTGAAAATGACTTTATTATACTCCTGGCTACAACATGAACCAATATTTATCAGCGAGACTGTTCAAGGCAACATGACCCCTTTTGAAGTCAAGGAATCAATGAAAATGTCCATTATCACTAGATGGACAGGCAGAAGAGAACACATTCTTGTCTGTCGTGTTTTTGTCCTGCAAGACACATGCTCCTGTTCCATTTTCTGAACAATGTAGTAAAATTCAATTCACTTTTTCAATTTGTCTCCAGCCAAGCTTCCTTCTGTCAGCTCTACAGAAATTTCAGTGCTGGCCACGTAGAGTAACAGGAGAAGGACACGAGAAGGAGATTACCTGTGCACTTGCGGTCTGTGTCTTCCTTCTTTGACCCACTAATCGTCAGCTTGCAGTTGAAGTTTTCCTCCCAGTATTCGGCAAACCATACGTTTCTTCGGTTGTTTTCAAGTGTGCGGGATGTAAAATAGGCATCAAACCCTAAACAGAGTTAAATGAAAAGGTCATTGCTTGCGGGGCACTGCTGGGACATTTGGAAATAAAAATACCCGTAACAGTTTTTATTTCAGTGGACTGGATGCTTGCTCTTTTGTGTCAATCAGAAAAAAAAAAAAAAAAAAGGAATAAGAAAAAGGTAAAAAAATTCTAATGCCAACACATGGCTAAATCTTTACTTCATCCTGTCAGGCAGATGCATGGTGGACAAATGACATTTCACAGTGAATTCTGAGTTACAGATCCTAGCGATAATATGATGACCACAGCATCCCTTGTGCCTCTTGGGAACTAGACCAGGGACAAAGCATCTTTATTATCACCAAGATAATAAGTGATCATTTCCGTACTTACTATGGACCAGACTCTGCTTGACATAGGTTCTTTCTTTCATTCACTGAGGAATGAAAAGTAGTTCTTTCTTAACAACTTGTGTGACAGCTGCTACCACTTCCATTATGCCAGTGAAAAAAACAGAGCCTTAGAAGAAATGAGGGTTTCCCTGGTGGCTCAGATGGTAAAGAATCTACCTATAATACTGAAGACTAGGGATTCAGTCCCTGGGTTGGTAAGGTCTCCTGGAGGAGGGAATGGGAACCCACGCCAGTATTCTTGCCTGGAGAATCCCAAGGACAGAAGAGCCTGGCAGGCTATAGTGCATGGAACAAAGAGTCAAATGTGACTTAGCAACTTAATATATTCATATGAGAAGAAATAGCACCGTGCCTAAGGTCAATCATGATGCCATATTCTGCATCCGTAATCATGTGAGTTATGACCTGTGATTATCATTCTAAGAACCTTCCTGCATTTAGTAAGGATCCATTATGGAACTGACTTTCCACTCAAAAAGCAAGTTTATGTAGAGATCATAGGTAAACTGGCCGCAGCATAAGTGTAAAGCTGTTTATGAAGAGCATCCGATGAACAGACTTGAGAGTGTAAGTCCCTAGGAAATCTTTAGCTACCTCTTTAGTACGGTTCCGCCTTAAATGGTCCAATGGTCCTTTAAGAATCAGACTGGACTCAGGATCAGATGAGCAGCCATTGAACCCCAACTACAAATCTCATTGAGTCATGGAAACATGAACAAGTACAGGCCGGAGCGGTCTTATTTCCCTTTCATTCACTTGTAAGATAAAACTGCACTACCTGGTTTCCTCACAGCATCTTGTTTCTAGCCCTGGCAAGACTTTGGAAACTCACTGGTTTTATGATCAAGAACCACAGAAGGTGGATTTATTTTCACATTAATTAAATCATTCAAAGTTAAACTTACTTAAAGCCCTAAATTGGTGTGTGTGTGTGGGGGGGCTCCCAACTAAATCTCACAAGAGGAGCACATTGATTTAATTTTATCTACTACTATCTTCCTGAATCAATAACAGTAGCCCTACTATAAATTGAAAACTTGAAATAAGTAAATGAGACAAAGAAACAGCAAAGAAAAAAGGAGATTGCATAATATTTTAGGGAAAATAAAAAGAATAGTCTACATCTCTTGCTGATTTTCTAGGGTGTTGGCAGAACATGATTTTTGACCCATTATCCAATTTTTCTATGCTCCTGACTTCACTGATTTGAGGTAATTAAGCTATAGGATCTGATCTCACCCTGATCTTGGTACTGACAGACTCATGAGTCTGCTGGAAGTCCCCTCCTGCCTCACTGTTCTCCCATAACCCTGAGACCAAATGACTGTTCAGTAAAATGACAATTCCTACATAAAAGGAATCTTTGTGGAAAAGACAGGTGAGTCCCCCAAAGTTTCCAGGAATACTACACACACACCCTTGGTCACGTAAATACGCACGTCCACTCCCACAGGTGACTAAACTTTCGTTTCTCTTTCCATCTTTGCGCCTCCAACCAAGACGGGGGAGCAACAGTGGCGCCGGGGGCCCCTCAAACCACACTTCCTAAGCTCCATGCCCTGTGACATCCCCTCTTATGGAGGTGGCTTCTTTGTTCACGTGCCATTGGCATCTGTGATGCAAACAGTCTGGAAAACCCTTTCCTCACTGCGCCCCTTCCTTGTGAGAGTCTCCTGCTTGGAATCCAGCTACCAGGCTCTAACAGGAATGCCTGGGGGACATTAAACCATGTGCAAAAAGAGGAGCCCAGCCAGACCCCAACCCTCTCAGCCAAGCCTCTGTGGACTTCGCACCCCTGCTACTGACGGCAGCAGAACCACTCAGCTGAGACCAGCCCAGGCTACAGAACTGAGGTGACTCGCCTTCTCAATCACTGATAGTTGAGGTGGTTTATTTCTGCAGCCACAGACAAAGTGAAATGCTCCTGCCTTGGCACAGTACCCTGAGCCCTGAACAACACACCCTTAAGAAAGACACAGCCTCAAAAGAACACAAATAGAAATAAACTCTCTGGCCACCTGCCACAGATCTGAGCCTCAAACCAGACTCAGAAGAGCAGCTTCTAAAATGGCTCAAATCATTGCATCCATACCTACAATCCCCAGCTCAGAAGAAAACATCTTCAGAGGAATCCTCATCACTGAAAAAGTCCATCACTTCAAAACACCTCTCTCTTCAGCCTGTTATCTGCTGGAAATGCAAAGACATGCTGGGTCAGGAAGGACCAGGAGGCAGCTAGCGAACACGCTGGCGAGCATGAGAAAGCAGCAGGTCCCTCCCTTGAGAACCGATCCCCAGAAACCCTGCACTTTGACAGAAAGAGGACAAGTAGCAGGCTTCCCTCATCGCAACCGTCATCCTTTCCTCACACAGCAAGTTCGCTCTCAGCTTCTTTCTCACAGCAGGGACTCACCTGTAGGCTGAATTTGGCTTTCATGCCCCGCCCCCCAGGAATGAGCGACCAATTTTGCTGGGCATTCATAAGATGTGGAGGTTCTGGGTGAAACCAAAGAGGCTGTGATTGTAACAAGCCCCAGGTGCTGTGCATGAAGCCCGGGTTTTGAGAAGCAGGGCTTCTCCAATCCTGGGTTTTTAAACAAGCTCCAGGTGTTGCTCTTGTTGTCCAGATTGTGAGAAGCAGGGCTTGAGAGCAACTCTGGAGTCTCCACAGCTGGGATTCAAGTGGGCTCAGCCCAATTTGTTAACTCTCAGCGTTGTCACCTTCTCAACCTTGAATGTTTGCCGTGGTTCAGATGCCAGAGTCTTCATTTTGCAGTTGAGACTTCTGCTTCGCACCATACCTTGCTTAGCATCGTGGGAGCCCTGCTTTGCCTCCCGCGGGCTGCAGATGGCTGGGGGGAGGTGGAGGGTGCCGGGTGACCTATGAGTGAATTTTCCTACTGTCTTTGCTCCATTGCTGCCTGGAGCTCCTTTGCAGCCTCAAAGACTGTGTTCCTCACCCATGTCTCCAGTTAATGCCCTGGACTCCCCACCTCAGGAATTTTCACCCTGGTGCAATGTTTTAGTGATTCTAAGAAGCTAACCTGAAATAGCCTCGTGCCTTTGAGATGGAGCGGGATCCTACGGTTCTTCTCACCTCATGTCCTCTGTCTGCTTTTGTCTGTAGAAGAACTTTACCCAAAGAGCAAGTTTAATCCGAGAAGTGAGAAAATGCAGAAGGAAAGGAAAACAGTCCAGCAGGACAAAACCGTCTGAGCCACCAGGGAAGTCTAAATAATAATAGGTGAGGCATTAAACAAAGTCAGGAGCCTTTAGTTCCTCCTTAAGGGTTTCAGATAATATTCTGAGCCATGTCCTGTGAGCTGTCTCGTAGGTACTGAAACCCCCACCATGTGGAAGAAGTTAATTACATGATGAGCAGAGTGTAGCCCTGACATGCGCTGCCACAACTCTGAGAACTGGCCTCAACAAAATGGGATCAAATTGACCCTGGAACTAAAGATTAACTGTACTCAAAACAGCTGACACTATCAGACCATGGCATGATCAACTTGAAGACGACTATCAGAGCTGACTGTGTTATTTTTACATGTAGCCCCTTCTCTGCCTGTGCACCCCTGAAACTCCCCTTTAAAAGCTCTTGCCCACTGATTGTCAGTGGAAGAGGTGACCTTTGGACTCAGGTCTACGCTTGGCCCTGGTTACTGGCCTCTGAAATAAAGCAAACTTTTCTTTTCACCATTTGTGCCTCTTTATTAGCTTTTGAGTGACAAGCAGCCAGACCCCAATTTTGGTCACATTTTAATTACCTCTTCTGAAGGCCCATCACCTTCAAGGAAAACTCAGAGCCCTTAGCCAGGTACCAACATAGCATAAACTGGCTTTTGGATGGTTTTCTAAAGACTGGAACTGCTAAACCGTAGGAGGCGTGCTACGGATCTGTGGGTCTTTACAACCCACTATGTGTAAAGCACTCAGCACTGTGCCTGCTCCAGTAAAATACAAACTGTTGGTTCTTCAGTAAACACACTAATCCATTAAACATTTATGGAGCACCGACCCTATGACAGGCGCTCTTTTATGTACTCACAGACCTTGGGATTAAAACATACATGGCCCTTCATGAGATTAGGAGCCAGTCTGATGGAGAAGATAGACTTAACAAGCACCATTTAAATAAATATAAAATCACAACTATGATGGCTTCTATGAAAGAAGGGTACATGATGTTTTGGGAGCACAGAGACAGAACTGTGTTAGAGAGTCAGAGATGGCTTCCTGGAGAGAGTAGATACGTAGGTGGGAAAAAAAATGGAAAACCGGGGAGCAGATAAGAGCAGAGATAGGACATTCATTCACATGGATTAGTTATGCCTTAGGAATATCCCCTTCATGGATCACTGCCTTGTCGTGGTGAAGGGCTTGTGTAACTCAAAGAAGTTATGAGTCATGCTGTGTAGGGCCATCCAAGACAGATGGGTCATAGTGGAGAGTTCTGACAAAACATGATTCAGTGGAGGAGGGAATGGCAAACCACTCCAGTATACTAAACATGAGAACTCAATGAACTGTATAAAAAGGTAAAAAGATCTAACACCGAAAGATGAGCCCCCTAGATTGGAAGGTGTCCAATAAGCTACTGAAAAGAGTGGAGGAGAGTTATCAATAGCCCCAAAATGAAGTGGCTGGGCGAAAGTGGAAACAATGTTCAATTGTGGATGTGTCTGGTGATGAAAGTAAAATCCGATGCTGTAACGAACAATATTGCATAGGAACCTGGAATGCTAGGTCCATGAATCAAGGTAAATTGGGTGTGGTCAAGCAGGAGATGGCAGAAGTAAATAATTGACATCTTAGGAATCAGTGAATTAAAATGGATGGAAATGAGTGAATTTAATTCATTATGTCTACTACTGTGGGCAAGAATCCCATAGAAGAAATGGAGTAGCCCTCATAACAATAATAATAAAAAGTGTCTGAAATGCAGTACTTGGGTGCAACCTTAAAAAGGACAGAATGATCTCAGTTCATTTCCAAGGCAAACCATTCAATATCACAGTAATCCAAGTCTATGGCCCAACCACCAATGCCAAAGAAGCTGAAGGTGATAAGTTCTATGAAGACCTAGAAGACTTCCTAGAACTAGCATCAAAAAACTATGTTCTATTCATCATAGGAGATTGGAATGCAGAGGTAGGAAGTCAAGATACCTGGGGTAACAGGCAAGTTTGGTCCTGGAGTACAAAATGAAGCAGGGTAAAGGCTAACAGATTTCTGCCAAGAGAATGCCCTGGTCATAGCAAACACTCTCTCCCAACAACACAAGAGACAACTTTACACATGGATATCACAAAATGGTCAATACCGAAATCTGATTGATTACAGTCTTTGTTGCTGATGATGTAGCAATACAGTTAGTAAAAACAAGACCTGGGGGTGACTGTGGCTCAGATCATCAGCCCCATCGCAAGATTCAGGCTTAAACTAAAGAAACTGGGCAAGACCACTAAACCAGTCAAATACCACTTAAATCAAATTCCCTATGAATATACAGTGGAGGCGACAGATAGATTCAAGGGGTCAGATCTAATAAACAGAGTGCCTGAAGACATACAGACAGAGGTCCATAATACTGTATGGGAGCAGCACCCAAAAGCATCCCAAAGAGAAAGAAAAGGAAGGAGACAAAGTGGTTGTCTGGGGAGGGTTTACAAATAAGCTGAGGAAAGAAGAGAAGCAAAATGCAAAGAGGAAAGGGGAAGGTAAGTGAAAGTGAAAGTGAAGTCGCTCAGTCCTGTCTGACTCTTTGCGACCCCGTGGACTGTAGCCTACCAGGCTCCTCTGCCCATGGGATTCTCTAGGCAAGAATGCTGGAGTGGGTTACCATTTCCTTCTCCAGGGGATCTACCCGACCCAAAGATCGATCCCGGGTCTCCGGCATCGGAGGCAGACGCTTTAACCTCTGAGCCACCAGGGAAGCCCAAAGGGGAAGGTACACCAAACTAAATGCAGAGTTCCAGAGAATAGCAAGGAAAGACAAGAAGGCCTTCTTCAATGAACAATGCAAAGAAATAGAGGAAAACAACAGAAAGAGGAAGACTAGAGATCGCTTCATGAAGACTGGAAATATCAAATGAACATTTTATCCAAAAATGGGCACAATAAAGGACAGAAATAGTAAAGACCTAAATGAAGCAGGACAGATCAAGAAGAGATGAAAAGAATACACAGAAGAACTATATAAAAAAAGATCTTAATGATCTGGATAACCACGATGATGCAGTCTTTCACTTAGAGCCAGACATTCTGGAATGTGAAGTCAAGTGGGCCTTAGAAAGCACTGCTGCCAATAAAGCTAGTGGAGGTGATGGGATCCTAAGACATGATACTATTAAAGTGCTTCACTGACTATGTCAGCATATTTGGAAAACCCAGAAGTGACCACAGGACTGAAAAAGGTCAATCCCCATCCCAATTTCCAAGAAGGGCAATACTAAAGAATGTTCAAACCACCAGACAATTTCACTCATCTCCCATGCTAGTAAGGTTATGCTCAAAATTCAGCAAGCTAGGCTTCAGCATTACATGAACTGAGAATTTCCAGATGTTCAGCTGGGTTTAGAAAAGGCAGAGGAACCTGAGATCAAATTGCCAACGTTTTCTGGATCACAGAGAAAGCAAGGGAATTACAAAAAAATATCTACCTCTGTTTCACTGACTACACTAAACCCTTTGACTCTGTGGATCATAATAAATTTGGGAAAATTCTTAGAGAGATGTGAACACCAGATCATATTACCCATCTATTGAGAAACCTGTATGAGGGTCAAGAAGCAACAATTAGAATCTTGTATGGAAAAACTGACTTGTTCAGGACTGAGAAAGGAGCACAACAAGGTTGTTTATTGTTACCTTGTTTATTTAATTTATACATAGAGCACATTCTGCCAAATGCTGGACTGGATGAATTACAAGCTGGAATTAAGATCACCAGGAGAAATATCAACAACCTCAGACATGTGTATGATACCACTCTAATGGCAGAAAGTGAAGAGGAACTAATGAGTCTCTTGATGAGGGTGAAGGAGGAGAGTAAAAAGCCAGGTTAAAATGCAATATTAAAAAATACACACACAAACAAAAACTAAAATCATGGCATTTCGTACCATCACTTCAAGGCAAGTAGTAGGGGAAAAGATGGAAGCAGGGACATATTTCCTCTTCTTGGGCTCTAAAATCACTGCAGATGGTGACTGTAGCCATGAAATTAAAAGATCATTGATTCTTGGGAGGAAGAAGTGTGTTAAAAAGCAAAGACATCACTTTGCTGACAAAAGGTCCGTATAGTCAAGGCTCTGGTCTCTCCAGTAGTCATGTACAGATGTGAGAGCTGGATCATAAAGAAGGCAGAGAATTGAAGAATTCATGTTTTTGAGCTGTGGTGCTGGAGAAGACTCTTGAGAGTCCCCTGGACAGCTGCTGCTGCTACTGCTAAGTCACTTCAGTCATGTCCGACTCTGTGCAGCCCCATAGACGGCAGCCGACCAGGCTCCCCCGTCCCTGGGATTCTCCAGGCAAGAACACTGGAGTGGGTTGCCATTTCCTACTCCAATGCATGAAAGTGAAAAGTGAAAGTCAATTTGCTCAGTCATATCCAACTCTTAGCGACACCATGGACTGCAGCCTACCAGGCTCCGCCATCCATGGGATTTTCCAGGCAAGAGTACTGGAGTGGGGTGCCATTGCCTTCTCCAAGGAGATCCAACCAATCCATATAAAAGAAATCAACCACGAATACTCTTTGGGAGGACTGATGCTGAAGCTCCAATACTTTGGCCTCCTGATGAGAAGAAAACTTGACTCATTGAACAAGACCCTGATGCTGGGAAAGACTGAAGACAGAAGAAGAAGAGGGTGACAGAGGATGAGATGGTTGGATGGCATCACAGATTCAATGGATATGAACTTGGGAAAACTCCAGGAGATGGTGAGGGACACGAAAGCCTGGCGTGTTGCAGTCCATGGGGTTGCGAAGAGTCGGATACAACTTGGTGGCTGAACAACAGGAATATCAAAGTCACTCTCACATTACACAGTACCCCAGGACAGCTGGCCTCAAAATCAACACATATAAATGGACCATCTTCTATGTATATGCTATCTGGTATTGCTACTAAATTCTAATAACCAAGGCATAATGTTTATCTAATGAATAAATATATAAGTCTCCCAAGTAGTTGTTAAAAATCCTAATGTCACACAGATTTATATTTGGTAATATACAAAGTTGTACCAATAGTTATAATTAGAAAAATAATAAGTATTATATATATATATTTTTTTCATTAAGTGTCATATAAATCCTAGAAACTAGGTACTAAATTTAGGTTATTTACACTTTAGAGATAGAAACTAAGGCTCAGAGAAGCATTTGGGGTCCAAGTCTGGCTAATTCCAGACCCTGGTGTTTCTTCTCATGTAGAGCAGTGAATCACTATTCATTATATGAATGAATTATATGAATCATGAATTATACGAATCACTATTCATATAATTGGGTGGGTCTCACAATCACCCTGATGCTGGGAAAGATTGAAGACAAAGAAAGAGGCAGCCATGGTTGAGATGGTTAGATAGCATCACCAATTCAACGGGCAAGAATATGAGCAAACTGTGGGAGATAGTTGGGCTTCCCAGGTGGCACAGTGGGAAAGCATTGGCCTGACAAAATAGGAGATGCAAGTTTGATCCCTGGGGCAGGAAGATCCCCTGGAGGAGGAAATGGCAACCCACTCCAATACTCTTGACTGGAGAAGCCCATGGACAGAAGAGCCTGGGAGGCTACAGTCCCTGGGGTAGCAAGAGTCTAACTGACTTAGCAACTATACAATAACAACAACTGGAGAGCTGATAACAGAGAGGTCAGGCTCAATGAAGTTCAGATTTGGTCTTTATTTTATTTTTCCCCCTCAAGTTCATCACAGTTCACTAAGTTCACTGCAGAATTCCATGGACAGAGGAGCCTGGCGGGCTACAGTCCATGGGGTCACAAAGAGTCAGACATGACTGAGCGACTAACCACTTTCACACTTTCATTACAATTACTACAGTCCCGCAATTTTACTTGTATTTTTGTTTATTTTTATCCTTTTTGCCATTGTGGAAGTATAATTGATTTACGATGCTGTGCTGATTTCTGCTGTAGTGCAAAATGACTCAGTTCAGTCACTCAGTCATGTCTATTTGCAACGCCATGGACTGTAGCACCCCAAGCTTCGCTGTCCATCAACAACTCCTGGAGCCTACTCAAACTCATGTCCATCGAGTCAGTGATGCCATTCAACCATCTCATCCTCTGTTGTCCCCTTCTCCTCCTGCCTTCAATCTTTCCCAGCGTCAGTGTCTTTTCCAGTGAGTTGGTTCTTCATATCAGGTGGCCAAAGTATTGAAGTTTTAGCTACAGCATCAGTCCTTCCAATGAACATTCAGGACTGATGTCCTTTAGGATGGACTGGTTGGATCTCCTTGCAGTCCAAGGGACTCTCAAAAGTTTTCTCCAACACCACAGTTCAAAAGCATCAATTCTTCTGCACTCAGCTTTCTTTATAGTCCAACCCTCCCATCCATACATGACTACTGGAAAAACCGTAGCTTTGACTAGGTGGATCTTTGTTGGTAAAGTAATGTCTCTGCTTTTTAATGAGCTGTCTAGGTTGGTCATAGCTTTTCTTCCAAGGAGGAAGCATCTTTTAATTGCATGGCCGCAGTCACCATCCGCAGTGATTTTGGAGCCCAAGAAAATAAAGTCCGTCACTGTTTCCATTGTTCCCCCATCGATTTGCCATTAAGTGTTGGGACTGGATGCCATGATATTAGTTTTATGAGTGATGAGTTTTAAGCCAGCTTTTTCACTCTACTCTTTTACTTTCATCAAGAGGCTCTTTAGTTCTTCTTTACTTTCTGCCATAAGGGAGGTGTCATCTGCATATGTGAAGTTATTGATGTTTCTCCTGGCAATTTTGATTCCAGCTTGTGCTTCATCCAGCCTGGCATTCCGCATGATGTACTCTGCATATAAGTTAAATAAGCAGGGTGACAAGCCTTGGCCTACTCCTTTCCCATTTTTGAAAATGATCCTGTGGAACTTATATACACTTTTTATATTATTTTCCTATTTTTTAAAGAACAGACTACTTAAGCGTAGTCACCATAGTCACCAAGGTGCAACAGAGAGTCAGGAATTGAAGCAGAAATTAGAATAATTGTAATCTAATAATATATGCATATCAATGTGTATCTATGTGAATAACAGTCAATTGATATTTTCTTCTCATTTTCTGAAGGCTCAGAAGAAAAGTGATCTGGACAGATATCCCTTTATTATTAGTTAAATTACCTGAGTTTTAAAAGACTATGATTTCAGTTCATAGAAAACACAGCAAAAATTATATTCAGGAAGAAAGGTCATCTTTTATGTGGGGTTGATGAAATGTTTTATATTAAATTCTTCCTTTGTTAGACAGACAATTTTAATTTCAGAAATTAAATCTGCAGGTGATGCCAAAGCAAATATCCCATTGGGTACATGGCAAACAATATTCCTATAATTCTGGAAGTAAACTAAAATCAGCATAGACATAATGAGCAAGGTTTTAGCTAGTATTACAAAACTACCTTTATCTGATTCTTTGTTCTTTTAACAGGGGTGCTGCCCTTAAACTCCTGAAATTTGCAGTCGAGACAAGAGTGTGCAAATCAATAGACACATAATTCATTCCAGGCAGTATGTTTAGGAGGTGACCTTTCCAGCTGAGAAGGAAGAAAGCTCTCACAAATGTGTAGATGAAAGGAAAACTATCAGAGTGTCAAGAGGGGGTCAGAGGACACAGCTGCCAGCTCAGCCAGGGTGAAGCTGAGCTTGTCAGGTACTAATCGAGCGTCACAAGGCATCAGAAAGTGACCAGTAGCCTTGATTGCTGCCTTATCCACACAGCTCATGAACTGCAGGCTAGGATATCCCTGTTAGTCTACTTGGCAGGGAGGACCCAAAGCTTCCTATGCAGGAACATGTATACAAGAGGTGCTTAGCTCTTCCTGGTCTGCCTCTGACTCAGGAAGGACATCGTCATGATTCAGAAACACCTATCCTTTGTTGTGCAGAAGCTTTTAATTTTAATTAGATCCCATTTGTTTATTTTTGCTTTTATTTCCAGCATTCTGGGAGGTGGATCATAGAGGATCCTGCTGTGATTTATGTCTGAGAGTGTTTTGCCTATGTTCTCCTCTAGGAGTTTTATAGTTTCTGATCTTACATTTAGATCTTTAATCCATTTTGAGTTTATTTTTGTGTGCGGTGTTAGAAAGTGATCTAGTTTCATTCTTTTACAAGTGGTTGACCAGTTTTCCCATCACCACTTGTTAAAGAGATTGTCTTTACTCCATTGTATATTCTTGCCTCCTTTGTCAAAGATAAGGTGTCCATATGTGTGTGGATTTATCTCTGGGCTTTCTATTTTGTTCCATTGATCTATATGTCTGTCTTTGTGCCAGTACCATACTGTCTTGATGACTGTGGCTTTGTAGTAGAGCCTGAAGTCAGGCAAGTTGATTCCTCCAGTTCCATTCTTCTTTCTCAAGATTGCTTTGGCTATTCGAGGTTTTTTGTATTTCCATACAAATCTTGAAATTATTTGTTCTAGTTCTGTGAAAAATGTGGCTGGTAGCTTGATAGGGATTGCATTGAATTTGTAAATTGCTTTGGGTAGTATACTCATTTTCAAGCTTCTGCACAACAAAGGAAAATATAAGCAAGGTGAAAAGACAGCCTTCTGAATGGGAGAAAATAATAGCAAATGAAGCAACTGACAAACAACTAATCTCAAAAATATACAAGCAACTTCTGCAGCTCAACTCCAGAAAATAAACGACCCAATCAAAAAATGGGCCAAAGAACTAAATAGACATTTCTCCAAAGAAGACATACGGATGGCTAACAAACACATGAAAAGATGCTCAACATCACTCATTATTAGAGAAATGCAAATCAAAACCACAATGAGGTACCACTTCACACCAGTCAGAATGGCTGCGATCCAAAAATCTGCAAGCAATAAATGCTAGAGAGGGTGTGGAGAAAAGGGAACCCTCCTACACTGTTGGTGGGAATGCAAACTAGTACAGCCACTATGGAAACAGTGTGGAGATTCCTTAAAAATTGCAAATAGAACTACCTTATGACCCAGCAATCCCACTTCTGGGCATACACACCGAGGAAACCAGAATTGAAAGAGACACATGTACCCCAATGTTCATCGCAGCACTGTTTATAATAGCCAGGACATGGAAACAACCTAGATGTCCATCAGCAGATGAATGGATAAGAAAGCAGTGGTACATATACACAATGGAGTATTACTCAGCCGTTAAAAAGAATTCATTTGAATCAGTTCTGATGAGATGGATGAAACTGGAGCCGATTATACAGAGTGAAGTAAGCCAGAAAGAAAAACACCAATACAGTATACTAACACATATATATGGAATTTAGGAAGATGGCAATGACGACCCTGTATGCAAGACAGGGAAAGAGACACAGATGTGTATAACGGACTTTTGGACTCAGAGGGAGAGGGAGAGGGTGGGATGATTTGGGAGAATGACATTCTAACATGTATACTATCATGTGAATTGAATCGCCAGTCTATGTCTGACGCAGGATGCAGCATGCTTGGGGCTGGTGCATGGGGATGACCCAGAAAGATGTTATGGGGAGGGAGGTGGGAGGGGGGTTCATGTTTGGGAATGCATGTAAGAATTAAAGATTGTAAAATTTAAAAAATAAAAAACTAAAAAAAAAAAAAAAGAAAGAAACACCTATCCTAACACATCATAAGGACACAGCACTAAGAGAAGAATGAATCAGCAAATAAAAAGAAGAGGAGAAAAGAGAGATGGAGACAGAGAGAGGAGAGGGAGGAGAGAAAGAAAGAAAAGTGAGCAAGTAGAAGCAAGGGCAGGAAGTAGAGGATGGAGGGTGGGAAGGGGTGATGGAGACACTGACAAGGAAAAACAGCAGCAAACTCACATTCTCTCCTTCTGAGAGGGTCAATCAGAATGATATATTCTGGAAACAAGTATTTGTTTTATACCTTCTTCTATTTCTATAACCCACTGTGCATTGCGCATGGGTATGCTATATCTCAGCACTGTCCTACTCTTTGCAACCCTGTGGATTGTAGCCCGCCAGGCTCCTCTGTCCATGGGATTCTCCAGACAAGAACACTGGAGTGGGTAGCCATTCCCTTCTCCAGGGGATCTTCCCGACCCAGGGATCAAACCTGTGTCTCCTTTATCTCTTGCACTGGCATGTGGATTCTTTGCCTCTGAGCCACAGGGGTTATATAATTCACTGTAGTATGTTAAACTGTAGACCCCCCAAAATATGTCCACTTCTTAACCTCCTGAACTTGTGAGTATGGCCTTATAGGGAAAGCATTTGGATGGTGTCTACCTAACAAGAAGTTATACTACAAATGGAGTTAAGACTCTTGAGATGAGGTCATCCTGGATTATCTGTATTGGCCCTGAAACCCATGACAAGTATCCTCAACAGAGACACACAGAGAAGACACCCACAGAGAGAAGGGCCATGGAGAAGACCGTGTGGAGATGGATACAGAGGCTGAAGTGATGCAGGGACTGAAGTGATGTGGCCACAAGTCAAGCGATGCTTGGAGCCACCAGAAGCTGGAAAGGCAAGAAATGATCATCTTCCAGAGCCTTCAGAGGAGGATTTGACCCTTTCAACACCTTAACTTTGGACATCTAGCCTCCAGAACTGTAATAGAATGAATTTCTCTTATTTTAACCAACAAGTTTGTGGTCACTTGTTTTGGCAACCCCAGGAAATGAATGCAACCATTTGTTGCTTTTCAGTTACCCAGTCATGTCTGACTCCTCGCGAACCGTGGACTGCAGCATGGAAGGCCTCCCTGCCCCTCACCATCTCCCAGAGTTTGGCCAAGTTCACGTCTTTTGCATCAGTGATGCCATCCAGCCATCTCATCCACTGACTCCCTCTTCTCCTTCTTTCCAACCATCAGGGACTCTTCCAATGAGTCAGCTGTTTGCATCAGATGACCAAAATACTGAAGCTTCAACTTCAGTATCAGTCTTTCCAGTGAGTATTCACGGTTGATTTCCCTTAAGATTGACTGGTTTGATCTTGCTGTCCAAAGGACTCTCAGGAGTCTTCTCCACCACCACAGTTTGAAGGCATCAATTCTTTGGTGTTCTGCCTTCTTTATGGTCCACCTCTCATATGGTCACATATGGTTGCATGTGACCACTAGAAAGATCATAGCCTTGACTATATGGACCTTTGCCATCAGAATACAACCATAATAAGTCAAAAATCCCATCTATCATTCCTTCCAACTTCTCTCTCATCTGAATGACATCATTTGTTTCCCAAATATGATACACTGAAGGCTTGTGGAATATATTTAACTTGTAGACATGTCCTTTCTATTTTGCCTCAGAGTATTTTAAAAGCCAACTAGAGAATCAGGAGAGTTATTTTTAAGTCCAGATTTCTAGCTTTCCTTGTAAAGACAGACAGTCTGGGAACATAGATCCCATTCCTACAGTGGCAGCTGTCAGCAAGTGGTGACGAACATCTATACCTTCAGGTGGCCTGAGCGCTTCAGCTCACAGTATCTGTTCCCCCATCACTACCACCTCTGGTGGTGTCTACCTGAGTCTCTTTTATCATCAGTAGGATGGGTGTGGTTTGGTAGACACTGAGCTTTCTACCATCAAGAAAAGCATCCCTCTCTAACACACATTGGCTGAAACTTCAGCAATATACAAACTCCACTGAAATTAGAAATGTTATCTCAAGAATACATCCTTGAAAAAGCTACTATAAAGCAAGGAAAGCTGGAAAAGCATCAGGATATAAAACTGAGAGATTATTTATTTTCATATACACAAAGAAAATCACTAACAAGATGTGTCAGAGACAACCACCACTAAAATAGCTACAAAAAATCACCTATCCAAGAACAAGTGTATCTTTTCATTTAATTAGGTTGACTTTTGTCTTTCATTAGAATTTTAAAATTCCCCTTATGTCTACTCCCTTGAAGCTACTTAGTAAGTTTTCTGTGATCTTAATAGAAAAGATTAACATTTACTTTTTCTAGAGCTAGATAAGCTGCTTTTAGCATTCATACGGAGAAAATATAAAAACCAGGAGTACTCTGAAAAAGAATAGCAAGTGTGCATGAGTGTTTGGGGAAGCTGATGAATGCAGGTGAAGTAGACGAAGACAGAGCCTACCAGCTATGATATTGTGACAGCAGAGTATAAATGTCCAGGAAGAAAAGTAATAAATTTGATACAAGATCAAGGAGATCAGTGGACTGTTGGAATAAAACAGAAAGTTCAGAAATAGACTCAGTTGCATATGAAAATTTCCTATAATAAAAAATAAAGGTAGTAATTCAAATCACCACAGACAGAGTAACCTTTTAATAATCTAACAAACATCAACCTGTAGGATATCTGTTGGTTTACAAACTTGGGAGTTCCCTGGGTGAAACTGGAAACTGGCCCCTGTATACAGAGGACAAGGAGAGACCAAAGAAAGAGACAGAGCTCTTCTGATGGGTAGGTGGCAGCTTTAATAAGCCAAGGAACTTACAGACGAGGCTAGGCTTGGGTGTCCACGTGCCAGAATCTTAGAAGTTGAGATACAAGCCTTTATACCATTCAGATGGTCTCAATTAGGCCTTTCCTTCTCAAGTCTGCTTCCTGGAAAATGGCTCCCACTGTGGGAATGGTAGGTCCAGCCTGAAGGTCAATCGAAGGTCAAATCCTCCAAGTAACCTCCTCCAACATAAATGTATAAGGATTACATTGGTCCCCAGTCAGACATTTAACACTGCATTAATCCATAAGAAATATGGGAAGCAGTGCATGGATGTAACCATGGTCAGTGAATGTGGAGTTTCCAGTCTTCCAAAGAGGGGGACTTTTGCACAGTTGTATAAACTGGGGATCCTTCACCCTTGGTTTGAAGTCACCTGCTGCGGGATGTCTGTAGTGGGTTTCCGTACATGTGGTGTGTTCTCGGATACTCTCTGCACTGGCCCTGCTGATATTGGGGCAGTGCTGTGGGCAGACAGCTCTTTGTCCTCTTCTCCCAGAAGCTCAAAGTTCTTGGCAGATAAAAGACTGTGCCCTGCTTATCTCTGCCTCCCTGATTCAAGTTTTTGTAAACATTTACTGAAGTAAATTGAAGTTGGAGACATGTAAATCAGTTTGGCAAGAAAATCATTACTGATCTATTGGGACAAATTTAGACTCTCAGCAGTGCCCACAAATTTGCCGGCTGTATCTACTGATGAGAGTGGTAGAAACCAGCTATTATTTTTGAGAAAACAAATAAGAATTATTGCAATGGAAATTATTCCACAAAGAACACAAATCCCATGGGGAGCATTTATGGATGGGGTGGAGGGAATAATGTTTGCAATATTATCTCACAAAATGCCTCCAAAGGGCTGTTGCATACTATTTAACGAGAGAATGCCTGCCATCTTTCATTCCTTTAAACTGCCTGGCAAACAGAAGGGCAATTTATATAATCTCAGTATACTTATATGAGAAAAAATATGGGTATAAACAGCACATGTTAAATTGACATTTTAATAGTTAAAATGATTAAAAGCAGATTCTGGAACTAGAATTTTAGGGTTCAGTTCCTGACTTTGTTACTTGCTAGCTAGATGACCTTGAGCAAGTAACTTAATCAGTCTAAGTTTCTCCATCTATAAAATGGATGATGATGGCACCTACACCACATGATTGATGGCAGGCTTCATGTGGGGATGTATACAGTGTTTACAACAAATTCACACTCATGGTGCAGAGTAAGAATATAAATGTTAACTAAGCTAATAGAAAATTAACACACATATGCACACAGAAAAGGTGGTAATGAACAAGAAGAGGAAAATTAGAATTAAAGTCTATGGACTATGCAAGATATACTCAATTATCATGCATAGACCTGGCTTTAAAGTCACATAGACCTGAGTTTGAATCCTTGCTCTGCCAAATAAGTTATTTCCTTTAACTTATCCTATACTAATTTAATCCCTCAGGTTTCTATTACTTGTTCTTTGTTGCTGAATTCTATATTTGTTCACTTATTTTTTCTTTCATTCATTTATTCCAGAAAAGACTTCAATAGACACTTCCATTTTCTCATGTATAAAATGAGGATGGTAGTACTTTCCTTACAGATAGATGTAAAGATTAAGAGTATTAAGGCAAAAGCCACTATAATCTTAAAGTTTCAGAGTACATGATGGTTCATTTTCTCTTGTTAATGTGTACAGTTTTTTTAATTGAAGTATAGTTGGTTATATTGTGTTAATTTCAGGTGTACAGCACAATGAATCAATTATGTAATTTTTTTAGATTCCTTTACTTTGTAGGTTACAAATTATTGAGTACAGTCCCCTATGCTAAATGGTAGGTCATTGTTGCTTATCTATTTTATGTATAGTAGTGTTTATCTGTTATTCCCAAACTCCTAGTTTGCCCTCCTTTCCCTTTTCTTTCCCCTTTGGCAACTATACATTTGTTCTTTCTAAGTCTGCAGTTTTAGTATCAGCTATAGACACTAGAAAGTGAAGTCCCTCATTGTTCTCCTATGCCATGTACAGTCATGTCAGCTTCAAACCAGGAGCATCTGTTGCTTTAGGGGAAGCGCAGGATGCACAGGTCAGCAGAGATGAAAGGTACAAGGCCATCCCTTTAGCAGAGCCTTTAGGAAGTAAGAGTTGAAGAGGCCAGCTCCAGGAGGCCACAGGCTGCGGTGTCTGAACTGGGTGGTAAGTCAGGGCATGTTAGAAGATCCCTGCTCTTTCTGCTACCCAACTCATACTATGAAGCTCAACTTGAAACCCTAACTTCATTGTTTTGATATTCTGTATAGAACCCTGGTGAAGAACCTGACTCAGAAGCACCAGTCACTAAGATAACAGCATTACTGTTTGGTTTGGGTATTTATTATCATTGCTATAATGTCTTGCCTTCCTCCCATTCTATCTTCCTCATCTTCCCCTTCCTACATCCATACTATTTTATTTTCAAGATGTCTCAAATTTCCATATCTTTCTTTCCTCCCCAGTAACAAGGAATATCAGAGCTGTGACACTATATTTGAGCAATCTTGACTGCATCAATCTTTACCATGATAGATACTGATACTACTTATCGAAAGTCATAAAAAAAGGTGCCAACTCTTTGCTCTATCAATTTTACTTCAAGATATGTATGTTCATAGAAGTAGAACATGCATTCACTTTTTCAGAAAAAAATGTGTCAATTGCTAGGTGATATTAAGGGACTTTTAATTTTTTCAGATGTGATAGCATGGTGATTATAGTGTTCTTATCAATTAGAAATGCATTCTGAAATATTTTAGGTAAGAAGATATAATGTCTGAAATTCAATTGTCCCTTCACAGGAAAAGTTCAGAGAGGACAGTTATACCTGATTTACAGGATACTGATGGCATTTAAAACTTGGTTATCAGTTCATGGGGCATTATTTACACAATTTTCTATACTTTCATGTATGTTTGATAAATTCTGTAATAGAATATTTTAAAATTGCTATGAAAATGAAGATTTGAGCCCTGTTAATAACAATGAAAACATAGAATCATCACAAATACTCTGAAGACATGACTAAACAGTATTTATATGATGCAAGTATATGCAGTCATTAGAATTTAATGGCAGGAAAGTATCAGGTTAGTGCAAAAGTAAGTGCGGTTTTGTACTGTTGACCTTTGCCATTTTATATGGGAATACATTCTTAAATAAATGTGGTTATGTTATACATCATTTCAATGCCTATTTCTTACTTTGTATGTATTTTGCTAATGACTTATTACTTGCTATCTGTTAGTCACTCAGTCATATCCGACTCTCTGTGACCCCATTGGCTACTGTGGCCCACCACAGTGGTCCTCTGTCCATGGATTTCTCCAGGCAGAAATACTGGAGTGGGTTGCCATTCCCTTCTCCAGGGAATCTTCCCACCCCAGGAATCAAACCTGGGTTCCCTGCATTGCAGGTGGTTTCTTTACCAACTGAGCCACCAGGGAAGCCCATTTGCTGTTTATTTTATATTTATTTTGGACTAGGGAAATGATGTTAGATGAAAAGCAAATTTCAGTGATTTTCACATTTGAGTTCTAAATGGGTCATAAAGCAGTGGAGACAACTCACAACATTAACAACACATTTGGATGAGGAACTGCTAACGAACATAGAGTGTAGGGCTGGTTCAAGAAGATTTGCAAAGCAGATGAGAGCCTTGAAGATGAGCAGTGGAGTAGCCATCAGAAGTTGACAGTGACCAACTGAGAGCCATCACTGAAGCTGATCCTCTTACAAGTACATGAGAAGTTGCCAAAGAACTCAATGTAAAGCATTCTATGGTCATCCAACATTTGAAGATAATTTGAAAAATGAAAAAAAGCCCAATAAGTATGAGTTGATTGCAAATTTTTTTTAAGTCATTTTTGATCGGATTGTGACATGTGACAAAAAGTGGATTTTATGTAACAACTAGTGATGACCAGTTCAGTGCCTGGAACAAAAAGAAGCTCCGAAGCACTTCTGAAAGCCAAACATGCACCAAAAAAAAGGTCATAGTCACTGTTTGGTGGTCTGCTGCCTGGCTGATCCAATACAGCTTTCTGAATCCCAGTGAGGCCATTATATCTAAGAAGTATGCTCAGCAAATCAGTGAGAAAACGGCCAAGTGTGCAGCTGGCATTGGCCAACAGACAGGGCCTGATTCTTCTCCATGACAATGCCCGACTGCACTTCACACAACCAATGCTACAAAAGTTGAACAAACTGGGCTACAGAGTTTTGCCTCATCTACCATATTCACCTGGCCTCTTGCCAACCAGCTAGCACTTCTTCAAGCATCTTAACATTTTTTTTTGTAGAGAAAAATCTTCCATAACCAGCAGAAGGCAAAAAATGCTTTCCGAAAGTTCCCTGAATCCTGAAGCATGGATTTTTAATCTACAGGAATAAATAAACATTTCTTGCTAGCAAAAGTGCATTGAGGGTAATGGTTCCTATCTTGATTAATAAAGATGTGTTTGAGCCTAGTTATAACAATTTAACATTCACAGCCTAAAACCACAATTACTTTTTCATCAACCTAATATAATTTTAGGAATATACCTAGGAACCAAAAATTCAATTTAGTGTACTATATTAAAATTTTAAAAATAATTTGATAGTATGGCTATTTTTTATAAGTAATACTCATCAAATATCAATAGTTGGTTATTACTGGAGAGTAGATGATATTTATTTTACTTTAGCTCAACCATGTTTTCCATTTCTTTATATATTATGATACATTATATATATATAAATAAAAACACATACATATATAAAAACATGTATATGTGTATATATACATATGCTTTATAAATATATATCACCAAAATATTAATATACACCATTTCCCATACTATTCAGTTTCCTGCAAGAAATAATACTTTGTAGAAGAACAGCTTTCCTCCAAGGTAAGTTAATTTCTGCTTCCATATATATCAGATTTTCACAAGTACAATTTATGAATCTGTTATTTATGACTTTATGTAAAGTATGCATAGTAAATATACTCATGTCATCATTTCTTGCATCTATAACCATAGCAGACATCACCAATCAATCATGATAATCAGTCATAAGGAGCCTGGTCTCCAACTCCTACAGACGGTGCTTCAGAAAGCTAATGTTTATCAGGCTTTTTATAAGATAAATTTATGTGCCATCCTTGATGAAGTGAAGTGAAATGAAGTGAAAGTCGCTCAGTCATGTCCGACTGTGACCGTCAAGTGACCCCATGGACTATTCAGTCCATGGAATTCTCCAGGCCAGAATACTGGAGTGGGTAGCCTTTCCCTTCTTTAGGGGATCTTCCTGACCCAGGGATCGAAGCCAGGTCTCCCACACTGCAAGCAGATTCTTTACCAGCTGAGCCACAAGGGAAGCCCAAGAATACTGGAATGGGTAGCCTATCTCTTCTCCAATATATCTTCCCAACCCAGGAAATGAACCAGGGTCCCCTGCATTGCAGATGGATTCTTTACCAACTGAACTCTCAGGGAAGCCTGCCATCCTTTATATGATTGTATATTTTCAAGCAATTGTTCCTGGAAATTTACTGTATATCAGTCTAAATATTTTTCTTATATATGGATATTTAAATAAATTAATGATAATACAATCTAATACTTAATAGTTGACTACAGTTCTTAAAGTTTCGGCCTGAATACCTTGCATGGATTTCACATAATGGACATCACATAAAAAACATCATTCTCTGCTCTCAAAGAACTCTCAGTCCAATAATACATCTTGGAAAATACTAAGGAAAACCATATGGTGCTTTTGCCAAATATAATCTGCTAAGTACGTTCACGAAATTGATGTGGCAGATTGTAGAGATTATCTTTATGGAAAAACAAGAATGGTAGGGTGTGTTGCAAACATTGTTTATTGATTAGTCAGTGTCTTTGACTTGATTTTATTGTTTGCATTATAAAGGTGTTGTTGTTTTTTTTTTTTTTTTCCTTATAGCTCTTCATAGAATTTAGATTTCCTATGAGTTTCTAGTAGGTCCCAAGAGGCTTTCTGGTAGGAGAGAAGAATTAGGTTGAATGTTTCTAAATTTCAAAGAACGCACAACTAGATATTCTATCTCTGTCGCCATCAATATTGACCTGCCTTATGATGATTAGATCTCAGGGCAGTTCCTTCTTTATCTTTTTTTCAAAAAGCAAATCTTCAAGAATCTACCAGAGTTCCTTTTCTGTCTCCTAAACTCTAAGGCCCTGTCTTAATTTCTATACTTTCTCAATATCCAGGAAGAGACTAGAAAGTAAGTTCCCACAAAGGTGGTTGGCCCTATTACCTAGCTAGAGAGGATCATATGAAATCAAAGACCATCACCAAAGATCTGATAGGAAAGTTCCTGAATTAGGTTCATCTTTCATAGAGGACAGCCTTTAAACTGGAAGAGCAGTGTTCGCCAGGACCTGAGGCTACAGATGCATCCACCTTGGACTGACAACAACGCACAGATCCTCATGGGTGCAGAGCTCCTCTTTCCAGGAACTGACCTCTGTTCTAAATGAGTGCTTGCAGGGTGTTTTATGTCTAGAACAGAATTCATAGACCTGGCTATACCATGGAACTCTACTTGGACTCCAAGTCAGACCAACTAAATCTCAGAGTATCTGCTAGTGGGCTTAGGCACTGACTTTCTAACTCCCCAGGTAACTCTTATGTGCAGTCTGGGTTGACAAAACCTGCTCTAGAATATTATCTGATTTGATCTCTCAAATGTCCATCTTTACACACAGCCTCAGAAGAGTGGTCCAAGGGATACCAGAAACAGAAGACAAGGTACTTTGAGTGTATCCATTTCTGCTCTATGTATCAAGATTACACACTCAAATGTCTTCAGAAACATCAAATAAGTACTGAAGCATGTTGCCATAATTGACTGCATCTCAGTGCCAGTCTTTGAAAAGTATCCATACTATGAAAGGTTTCCAAGATTTTAATCAATAATACCTTGATATATAAGGAATATACATATGTTTAATCAAGCTTCAAAGCATTCTAATGAGTGCAAGATCATGTGTGTTTCCATAGTAAATTTTGTGAACATTTGTCTAGCATACACATATACATAACTATACATGAAATTTAAATTATTAAACATTTTTGCACTACATATATAGTACAGAAATGTTTAAGAATTTTCTGAGTCATACTAAATTACCATGTTTAGATTCATGTACATATATATGATTTTCCAACACTCATGACCTTAAATAATGAGTTTAACCCAGAGAAAGCAATGCAGAGTTCAACAAATGGAATTTCTACCTATTTTTGAAGCCCATGACAAAGCAAAACCAGGCAAAGTTGTCAGAAAATTATTCTGCATCGTGGAAGCTTCACATTTTATTTTTAATAACTGTACAAGAACCACGTTGCCTGGTTACCATCTTCATTTTGTACTATGATCTAAAAATGTCTCAGCAGCCAGAAGTTTTTGGTGAGCTCCACACCTAAACTTATATAATCAAACATCTATAACAATCTAGAAGGAATTTTATTCAAAATGATATTCCATTTTTTTCCCAGTCATAGATTTAGCCACTGACTAAAGACTAAGTGAAAGAAAAAGAAAAAAAAAATTTTGAAGGAAGGACTTTAGTTATGCTGATTGGAGAGACAGGAAAAAAAAAAAAAAAGACAAGATAAAAATAAGGAAGAGAAAACTTGGTAGAATAGTCATTCTAGTGTCCCAAATATGGGACTGTTACTAGTTGAGTTACTTGTATAAATCAAAAGGAGAAGAAAACATGTAGACCAAGAAAAGCTTCCTACTTAAAATATTACCTAATAATTCATGACATAGGTGACTTTTATTTGGGGGTACTTTTCAGGTTTTAGTAAAACTGTTCAACATCTTCATTTTTTGATTTCTACCTTAGCAGCTCTTAATGCCTGCTATTTTGATGTATATTTTCTGCGTGTTATTTACCATAATAATACAGACATCATACTTTCAGAAATGTAAAAACAACCTGAGAACAGCTGTCTCATGTGAATAAATGTCTTCATGCAGAGATCGAATTCAGGAAGCAGATTCAGGTCATTTTGTCCTTTCGCCACCCATTACCAAAGTATTTCTGAGATGGAGCCACTGCATGAGTTGTTACAATAAGAATAGTTATTTGTTCTGAACTTGGCTCTCCTCTGCTTTTGGGTTATATCCTATTTCTAGGAATCTACTTACACATTCATATGGTTATACTACATGTCCACTAACTGAGTTATGGTTGAGTGTCTAACTCAATCAGGGTCAGTCAACTTCCCTTTCTTAGGAACTCAAAATTGGAAAAGATAAAATTTCAGTTTCAACCCAGACTCCTTTAATAGTAGGAGGTAAACTCAGATACATCCCTGATAGCAACCGAATAGACTGGATGGTTGAAACAGTTGGTTTGCTTTGCGAGAGCAAAATGAGTCCATCAGAGGCCAAGAGAGAAGAGACATGGAGATTAAAAAAAAAGAATGTCAGGACTTTCTTGGTGGTCCAGTGGATAAGACTCCATACTTCAAACAGAGGATGTCAGGGTTTGAAACCTGGTTGGGGAACTAGATCCCACATGCTGCAACTAAGAGTTCATACGCCACAACTAAGGAACTGCATGCCACAGGAAGATGGAAGATCCCATGTGCCACAACCAAGACCAGCACTGCCAAGTAAAATATTTTTTAAAAGAGGAGTGTCTTGCATTTTCTATAGGGCTCAAATATGTGGGTCTAATCTGTTTCTAATACCTGGATATATTCTTTTCCCTTGAGTTCTATAAGACATCTCTTTACGATAAATCATCCCACTTCCTTTGTGCTTGGACAAATCCCAGTGGGTATCTTCCATCGACTGCCAACTACCAGGATTGTAACTAATACTGATGTAGGGATAAGTCAGATATGGATCTTGTTCTCAAGAGATTGCCAAGCAGGAGGATACACACAGATAATTTTAACCAAAGGGAGAAAGTTTCAGAAGTTATAGAGATGAGATGATAGATAATTTCACAAGAACAAGCAAACATTCTGGCTCTGGTAAAGATAGATCAGGAAAGTTTCTTAGCACAGTGATATCTAATCAATGTCTAGAACATGTCTAGAATGATAACCAACACTTTTTTCTTTCAGTATTTTTTCCTAGGTAATTGGTATTACAGGAGTACAAGTTCAGTTTTCTGCCTTTTGGTTCAGGCACAGAAATCCTTGCTTTTCCTCCCACTGTGGAACACTGCTGGAGGGAGGGCTTCATGCTCTGTAGTTTATTTATTGATTTTTTTAATTTAAAGAATTTTCATGTTTATTTATTTTTTTACTTTTTTTTTTTTTTTTACTTTATTTTACTTTTACAATACTGTATTGGTTTTGCCATACATCAACATGAATCCGCCACGGGGGTACACGTGTTCCCAATCCTGAACCCCCCTCCCACCTCCCTCCCCATACCATCTCTCTGTGGTTTAGCATAGCAATGGGATGGACTTGGTATTCAAACCATATGGCAATATAATAAACATGGTGTCACCTTGAACATGATGCTTCCCACAACTAAATATGGTCAGCACTGTTTGTACCAAAGCCCTACTGATGGCTTTCCCTCCTCTAAGGTGCAGGCAGCACCCTGAGTGCTATGGGAGCGTTCTGTGACCATTACAGGCAAAGCCTGTGCTTGCTAACCCAGGTCTGTGGCATTATTCAAAGGAATACCTCCCCATTTTAGTCACCAGGGATTGCTCTTTTGTTATCTGAACTTCAAATGTGTCTTGGATGAAATCCAAAAATAGCATAATAGAGCAATTAATCACAGCAGACATTAATTAAAGCAAAAGGCCCAACAGCAGAGAAATTATGAAAACATACAATACACAATCTTCACCCCTAAGTCACTTTCAGTCTTTGAAAGTAGATAAGGAAATAAAAACAACAATACCAGTACTACTGAGTAATGTTTACTGAAAAAATATAAACCATGATCCTGGGCTTAGTGTTAAATGTGTTACTTCAGTCTTCACAAACACTGTATGAGTTCAGTTCAGTTCAGTCACTCAGTTGTGTCCAACTCTTTGCGACTCCATGAATCGCAGCATGCCAGGCCTCCCTGTCTATCACCAACTCCCCGAATTCACTCAAACTCATGTCCATCGAGTCAGTGATGCCATCCAGCCATCTCATCCTCTGTTGTCCCCCCTTCTCCTCCTTCCCTCAATCCCTCCCAGCATCAGAGTCTTTTCCAATGAGTCAACTCTTCGCATGGGTGGCCAAAGTACTGGAGTTTCAGCTTTAGCATCCTTCTCTCCAAAGAACACCCAGGACTGATCTCCTTTAGAATGGACTGGTTGGATCTCCTTGCAGCCCAAGGGACTCTCAAGAGTCTTCTCCAACACCACAGTTCAAAAGCATCGATTCTTCGGCACTCAGCTTTCTTCACAGTCCAACTCTCACATCCATATATGACTACTGGAAAAACCATAGCCTCGACTAGACGGACCTTAGTTGGCAAAGTAATGTCTCTGCTTTTCAATATGTTATCTAGGTTGGTCATAACTTTCCTTCCAAGGAGTCTTTTAATTCCATGGCTGCAATCACCATCTGCAGTGATTTTGGAGCCCCCCAAAATAAAGTCTGACACTGTTTCCACTGTTTCCCCATCTATTTCCCATGAAGTGATGGGACCAGATGCCATGATCTTCATTTTCTGAATGTTGAGCTTTAAGCCAACTTTTCCACTCACGTCTGTATGAGTTAGCCACCATTATTATACCCATTTTGTGAATGAATACACTGAAACTTACATAGTGTAAATAAGTTGCCCAAAGGCTCATACCTAATGAGCAGAACCTGAACACAATCTGCCTCATTCCAAAGGGTAAACTCCCAGCCATGATGCAAGAAGAAATGAGAAAAGAAATCCATATAAAATTTTGAAAAGTGCTCTATTAATGTTACAGGAATTCAGGGACAGAAGGGGAATGCCAGACTAGAGTTATTTGTATTTGTACCATGGAGGAACTGTGATCTAAGTCCCACCTTGAAGATGCAGACTCATATACTTGGGAAGGACTACAGATGGCAGAGGATAAAAACAGTAATAAAGGGGTGAGATGGTTGTATCGTACGTGTTTCTGGGTGAGGAATAGACCAATTTGACCACAATGAAGGCTTTATGCAAAGAATCTTACATAAAGATGTTATGGAATGAGATGCTGGAGGGTCATAAAGCCAAGGAGCTTAGATATTATCTCACAAGCATTGTGAAGCCATTGAGGGTTGGTTCTTAAAGAGTGGATATCATGACAACAGAAGGACTTGAGGAGGACTGCACTAGCAAGAGCAGGAGAAGGCTTTTCATTTGTTGAGTGACAGTGTGACTGAAGCATTCATATGAGAGGTCTACTATAACTCTTGTCATACCCTGGAATATAGACACTATCATGTCCGTACTTGGATGTCAGGGAAGATGCCTCTTTTGAGGTCATCAAATGGCAAAGGTAGACACAATATTTTAGTCCTAACCTGTTTACTTGAAAACCTAGACTCTTAATTAGCTATTCAACGTGAAAATACTAAGCAAAGAGACATTGGAAATCTATAATAAAAATTAACACTGATGAGCATTTAGTATTTCTAGGTTCTATGTGACATACATGAAATGACGTATTTAAATCTTCACAAAGACCTGACATATGAGCTGAATTAACCACATTTTTAAGATGAGAAAAGTGAAGCAGAGATAGCTTGGGTCATTTGCCCATGGAGAGGGGCAAAACATTCTATCATTTCTGGAGGAAATGGGGTTTCATCTAGATTCTCTGGTTCTAGAGTTTGTGCTAATTGTTCTCCTATGAGCCTTTCAATTACAGAGGCAACTGACCAACTAATGAGCATGTCAACTAGAGTAGAAAATCTGATGGGTATAGATGGAAAACAAGGACCTGCAGGGAAGAAAAAACAGACACTTGGTAATTCAATATAGAGTTTGGAAAAAAAAAAATGGTTGAAGTTGAGCATAAGTTCAAGAATGACTTGAGATAATAATTGGTTGGTTGATTGAGGATTTTTTTTTTAGAAAGATGGTGTGTGATTTCCAAATCACTGTGCTTTAGGTGATGGTTGAACCATGAAGGGAAATGCACTGAAGCTTAAAGCTATAGATTCAGAAGTCAAACAAATGCACATGATGCTTGGAACTGAGAGAAAGAATATGTTTAAGAATTAAAAAAAAGAAAAAAAATGTATAAAGAAAGGAGAATGACACATGAAGAAAAGGAGCCATGAGAAAGGCCTGCGCTTAAGAACATCAAAGAGAAACACAGGAACCATCACTGGAGATCAGAGGAAATTGTCAGAAATAAGCTGAGGCCCTGCAATGCTTGCAGAATCTCACAGCTGAGTAAGATCTGGGGTCATCGTCATGAGCGTGTGATCTACCACTCACATAGGACTTCACGTTTAGAAAGTCTCAGTGCTTCAGCTTAATGCATCTGTCAGTTCAGTCAGTTCAGTCGTGTCTGACTCTTTGCAACCCCACGGACTGCAGCACGCCAGGCTTCCCTGTCCATCACCAACTCCCGGAGCCTACTCAAAGTCATGTCCATCACGTTGGTGATGCCATCTAACCATCTCAACTTCTGTCGTCCCCTTCTACTTCTGCCTTCAATCTTTTCCAGCATCAGGGTCTTTTCCAATGAGTTGGTTCTTTGCATTAGCTGGCCAAAATATTGGAGTTTCAGCTTCAGCATCAGTTCTTCCAATGAATATTCAGGACTGATCTCTCTTAGGATGGACTGGTTGGATCTCTTTGCAGTCCAAGGGACTCTCAAGAGTCTTCTACAACACCACAGTTCAAAAGCATCAATTCTTCGGCTCTCAGCTTTCTTTCTCACATGTCACCATCTTGAAATTCTTAATAATTTTTGAACAAGGGTCCTGTTCTACTTTATACTGGAGCCCACAGAAATATGTAGCCAATCCTAGGAAGATCTCAGGTCTGATCTTTTCCAATTCTCAGTCAATAAATTTTTCTTTAAAATGTTCCCATCTATGGGCTATCAAATTTCTCTATTAATATATCCATTCACAAGGAACTTGCTATATCTTGGGTTATCTCCTTGCTGAGTGGACTCTTGGGCTTAAAGGAACCTTTTTCTGTATTCCTATATGCTTATTTTGGTAATCTAAAATTTGTTTCTATATAATGTGTCTACAGTTGTCTTGGTCCTACATTGGAAGAAACAAAGTATAAGTTTTAATTGTGTTGCTGTGTCATTTATTTCATGATTTACCTGATTTCAAACATTTTGCACCATAAACAGTCTATAATCTTTCCTGCCAACTGCCAAGAATGTGGTTAGCACATAGTAGGCACTCTATCAGAGAAGGCGATGGCATCCCACTCCAGTACTCATGACTGGAAAATCCCATGGATGGAGGAGCCTGGCTGGCTACCGTCCATAGGGTCCCGAAGAGTCGGACATGACTGAGTGACTTCACTTTCACTTTTCACTTTCAAGCATTGGAGAAGGAAATGGCAACCCACTCCAGTGTTCTTGCCTGGAGAATGCCAGGGACGGGGGAGCCTGGTGGGCTGCCATCTATGTGGTCACACAGAGTCAGATACGACTGAAGCGACTTAGCAGCAGCAGCAGCAGCAGGCACTCTGTAAATACTAATGAATGGAGGTGGTTCTGAACCACTTACCCTAGATGGTTTCTGAATGTATTAATATTTATGGGTCACGCCATCCAACTTAACGTTTCTGAATATGCATCATTTTAAATTGAAATTAATCTCCACATGGCAACCCCAAATGTTATTAGAAGGGCAATGGTCATTTTTAAACAGAATCTTCTCATTTTCTTCAACTTTCTCTAAAATGATAAGGCAGGGAGTTTTTCCATCACTCAGATCACTTGTAACTTGGGTATGTGCCACATTTTTGAGGCCCCATCTAACTAGGGGGGGCTGTCCTGTGCATCACCGGATGGTGAGCACCATCCCAGGTTTTTTATCCATTAAATGCCAGCAGCATCTTCTCCACCACAAAGTGACAAACAAATGTCTCCAGACATCGTCAGATGTTTCCTAGGAGCAGAATCACTGTTGGATGCGAACCATTGATTAAAACAAAACTCTACACAATGTGTTTAATAGATGTATAGTGTTTGCATCATTGAATTACAGTTTTCTTTAAATCATCCTGAAAATGAATGTAAAAAAAATGTGTCTAGTGTATGACATCATGTTTCTCAGGTTACATATGAATTTTATAATGCATGGAAGGATGGTAATTAAAATTTCAATACGGTAATCCTGAAAAATGAAGCTGTGAAAGTGCTGCACTCAATATGCCAGCAAATTTGGAAAACTCAGCAGTGGCCACAGGACTGGAAAAGGGCAGTTTTCATTCCAATCCCAAAGAAAGGCAATGCCAAAGAATGCTCAAACTACCACATAACTGCACTCATCTCACATGCTAGTAAAGTAATGCTCAAAAGTCTCCAAGCCAGGCTTCAGCAATACGTGAACCATGAACTTCCTGATGTTCAAGCTGGTTTTAGAAAAGGCAGAGGAACCAGAGATCAAATTGCCAACATCCGCTGGATCATGGAAAAAGCAAGAGAGTTCCAGAAAAACATCTATTTCTGCTTTATTGACTATGCCAAAACCTTTGACTGTGTGGATCACAATAAACTGTGGAAAATTCTGAAAGAGATGGGAATACCAGACCACCTGACCTGCCTCTTGAGAACCCTATATGCAAGTCAGGAAGCAACAGTTAGAACTGGACATGGAACAACAGACTGGTTCCAAATAGGAAAAGGAGTACATCAAGGCTGTATATTGTCACCCTGCTTATTTAACTTCTAGGCAGAGTATATCATGAGAAACGCTGGGCTGGAAGAAACACAAGCTGGAATCAAGATTGCCAGGAGAAATATCAATAACCTCAGATATGCAGATGACACCACCCTTATGGCAGAAAGTGAAGAGGAACTAAAAAGCCTCTTGATGAAAGTGAAAGAGGAGAGTGAAAAAGTTGGCTTAAAGCTCAACATTCAGAAAATGAAGATCATGGCATCTGGTCCCATCACTTCATGGGAAATAGATGGAGAAACAGTGGAAACAGTGTCACACTTTATTTTTGGGGGGCTCCAAAATCACTGCAGATGGTGACTGTAGCCATGAAGATAAAAGACGCTTACTCCTTGGAAGAAAAGTTATGGTTTTCTATATATAGGTCTTTAGTTTCTTTAGGTAGATATATTCCTAAGTATTTTATTCTTTTCGTTGCAATGGTGAATGGAATTGTTTCCTTAATTTCTTTTTCTACTTTCTCATTATTCGTGTATAGGAATGCAAGGGATTTCTGTGTGTTGATTTTATATCCTGCAACTTTACTATATTCATTGATGATCTCTAGTAATTTTCTGGTGGAGTCTTTAGGGTTTTCCATGTAGAGGATCATGTCATCTGCAAACAGTGAGAGTTTTACTTCTTCTTTCCAATTTGGATTCCTTTTATTTCTTTTTCTGCTCTGATTGCTGTGGCCAAAACTTCCAGAACTATGTTGAATAGTAGCGGTGAAAGTGGACACCCTTGTCTTGTTCCTGACTTTAGGGGAAATGCTTTCAATTTTTCACCATTGAGGATAATGTTTGCTGTGGGTTTGTCATAGATAGCTTTTATTATGTTGAGGTATGTTCCTTCTATTCCTGCTTTCTGGAGAGTTTTTATCATAAATGGATGTTGAATTTTGTCAAAGGCCTTCTCTGCATCTATTGAGATAATCATATGGTTTTTATTTTCAATTTGTTAATGTGGTGAATTACATTGATTGATTTGCGGATATTGAAGAATCCTTGCATCCCTGGGATAAAGCCCACTTGGTCATGGTGTATGATCTTTTTAATGTGTTGTTGGATTCTGATTGCTAGAATTTTGTTGAGGATTTTTGCATCTATGTTCATCAGAGATATTGGCCTGTAGTTTTCTTTTTTGTGACATCTTTGTCAGGTTTTGGTATTAGGGTGATGGTGGCCTCATAGAATGAGTTTGGAAGTTTACCTTCCTCTGCAATTTCTGGAAGAGTTTGAGGAGGATAGGTGTTAGCTCTTCTCGAAATTTTTGGTAGAATTCAGCTGTGAAGCCATCTGGACCTGGGCTTTTGTTTGCTGGAAGATTTCTGATTACAGTATCAATTTCCGTGCTTGTGATGGGTCTGTTAAGATTTTCGATTTCTTCCTGGTTCAGTTTTGGAAAATTGTACTTTTCTAAGAATTTGTCCATTTCTTCCACGTTGTCCATTTTATTGGCATACAACTGCTGATAGTAGTCTCTTATGATCCTTTGTATTTCTGTGTTGTCTGTTGTGATCTCTCCATTTTCATTTCTAATTTTATTGATTTGATTTTTCTCTTTGCTTCTTGATGAGTCTGGCTAATGGTTTAAACTAAAGACCTATATATAGAAAACTATAAAACACTGATGAACGAAATCAAAGAGGACACTAATAGATGGAGAAATATACCATGTTCATGGATTGGAAGAATCAATATAGTGAAAATGAGTATACTACCCAAAGCAATTTACAAATTCAATGCAATCCCTATCAAGCTACCAGCCACATTTTCACAGAACTAGAACAAATAATTTCAAGATTTGTATGGAAATACAAAAACCTCGAATAGCCAAAAGCAATCTTGAGAAAGAAGAATGGAACTGGAGGAATCAACTTGCCTGACTTCAGGCTCTACTACAAAGCCACAGTCATCAAGACAGTATGGTACTGGCACAAAGACAGACATATAGATCAATGGAACAAAATAGAAAGCCCAGAGATAAATCCACACACGTATGGACACCTTATCTTTGACAAAGGAGGCAAGAATATACAATGGAGTAAAGACAATCTCTTTAACAAGTGGTGCTGGGAAAACTGGTCAACCACTTGTAAAAGAATGAAACTAGATCACTTTCTAACACCACACACAAAAATAAACTCAAAATGGATTAAAGATCTAAATGTAAGATCAGAAACTATAAAACTCCTAGAGGAGAACATAGGCAAAACACTCTCAGACATAAATCACAGCAGGATCCTCTATGATCCACCTCCCAGAATTCTGGAAATAAAAGCAAAATAAACAAATGGGATCTAATTAAAATTAAAAGCTTCTGCACAACAAAGGAAAATATAAGCAAGGTGAAAAGACAGCCTTCTGAATGGGAGAAAATAATAGCAAATGAAGCAACTGACAAACAACTAATCTCAAAAATATACAAGCAACTTCTGTAGCTCAACTCCAGAAAAATAAACGACCCAATCAAAAAATGGGCCAAAGAACTAAATAGACATTTCTCCAAAGAAGACATACGGATGGCTAACAAACACATGAAAAGATGCTCAACATCACTCATTATTAGAGAAATGCAAATCAAAACCACAATGAGGTACCACTTCACACCAGTCAGAATGGCTGCGATCCAAAAATCTGCAAGCAATAAATGCTGGCGAGGGTGTGGAGAAAGGGAACCCTCCTACACTGTTGGTGGGAATGCAAACTAGTACAGCCACTATGGAAAACAGTGTGGAGATTCCTTAAAAATTGCAAATAGAACTACCTTATGACCCAGCAATCCCACTTCTGGGCATACACACCGAGGAAACCAGAATTGAAAGAGACACATGTACCCCAATGTTCATCGCAGCACTGTTTATAATAGCCAGGACATGGAAACAACCTAGATGTCCATCAGCAGATGAATGGATAAGAAAGCTGTGGTACATATACACAATGGAGTATTACTCAGCCGTTAAAAAGAATTCATTTGAATCAGTTCTGATGAGATGGATGAAACTGGAGCCGATTATACTGAGTGAAGTAAGCCAGAAAGAAAAACACCAATACAGTATACTAACACATATATATGGAATTTAGGAAGATGGCAATGATGACCCTGTATGCAAGACAGGGAAAGAGACACAGATGTGTATAACGGACTTTTGGACTCAGAGGGAGAGGGAGAGGGTGAGATGATTTGGGAGAATGACATTCTAACATGTATACTATCATGTGAATTGAATCACCAGTCTATGTCTGACGCAGGATGCAGCATGCTTGGGGCTGGTGCATGGGGATGACCCAGAAAGATGTTATGGGAGGGAGGTGGGAGGGGGTTCATGTTTGGGAATGCATGTAAGAATTAAAGATTTTAAAATTTAAAAATAAAAACTAAAAAAAAAAAAGAAAAAGAAAAGTTATGACCAACCTAGATAGCATATTCAAAAGCAGAGACATTACTTTGCTGACTAAGGTCTGTCTAGTCAAGGCTATGGTTTTTCCTGTGGTCATGTATGGATGTGAGAGTTGGACTGTGAAGAAGGCTGAGCGCCAAGGAATTGATGCTTTTGAACTGTGGTGGTGGAGAAGACTCTTGAGAGTCCCTTGGACTGCAAGGAGATCCAACCAGTCCATTCTGAAGGAGATCAGCCCTGGGATTTCTTTGGAAGGAATGATGCTAAAGCTGAAACTCCAGTACTTTGGCCACCTCATGTGAAGAGTTGACTCACTGGAAAAGACCCTGATGCTGGGAGGGATTGGAGGCCGGAGGAAAAGGCAACGACCGAGGATGAGATGGCTGGATGGCATCACTGACTCACTGGACACGAGTCTGAGTGAACTCCGGGAGTTGGTGATGGACAGGGAGGCCTAGCATGCTGTGATTCATGGGGTCGCAAAGAGTCAGACACGACTGAGTGACTGAACTGAAGTGAACTGAACTGAAACTTCCCTGAATAGGGTGAGCTTCAGTTTCCTCTTTATACTTTTTTTTAGGGGTGGAGGGAGAGTTATTTCTTATACACATCTTCCATGCTCTTTAAGTTGTTAATAAGAAAAAATTTTATAATCAGAGAAAAAAGTGTTTAAATTTTGAAATAAAAAAATGAACATGTGGATGGGAAGGGGGTAAAGCTTGACACATTCAAGGAAAATTAACAAGACAGATTCCTGTGTGACTCTGTGCTTCCCCTTTGTTTACAAAGGACTCATATCCTATAGTTTATAGGAGAGGGTCTATGAAGACCATAGATAAAGAGGAAACATGATGTTTTGGGTTTAATCTTTTTTTTTTAACCAGGTGAAAAAATAAGGAAGAGATGTTGAATTAAACTCTGTACTTGGAAGAGAAAAAAAAAAAAAAAACAAGCAAGAAAAGTTATTTAAAATATATTTTAAGAACAAACGTGGACCCTATTTAGTGAATATGATGTGATTCAAATGAATAACAGAAAAGTAAATGAGGCTGTTCAAAGTCTATTTTGACGTTGTTTTTTTCATTCAAAGAAAATTATACTTAGAGTAGGAAAAAAAAAAATATATATATATATATATATATAATGGGAACTAAATCTCCAACCAGCTGAGGACAGACTAAGAGGGTGTCCTGTCACTTTTAATGAGTTCAAATTTAGGTCTAGACCAATTATACCATGAATATACTGGTAGGATTGAAGGAAGACTTCCAGAAATTGATGACAACTCTAAGAATTTGAGAATTGCCATCTCAGACAGAAAAAAGAAAATATTTCCCCTGTCTTGAAAAGGATAGGATAAAGAAAAATGAATTGTAGAAAAAAATGATGCCATACTTTGGAAAGTTTCTACACTTAAATAACAAGTGATAGGTAAACATAATAAAATAATTTAATGGGTCTTGACAAAAACAAGGTGCACGGAGCTACTCTTCCAGTGACCAGGCAAGATATGCAGGAAAACATGGAGAACATTTTACGTGTCCTCATGTTCATTTCATTACCACCTTTTACAGATGCAAACTATTACATAAGATGGATAAACGACAACATTCTACTATACAGTTCAGGGAACTCTATTCAATACTCTGTGTTAAACCAGAAGGGAGAAGAATATGAAAAAACAATGTGTGTGCCTACGTGTGTGTGTAACTGATTCACTTTGCTAACACAACACTGTAATTGAACTATACTGAAATTTTTTTAAAAAAGGTAAAAAAGTGCTGTATAAATCTACCATGTGGTGAGATGTGAGTAGGCTGATTTACAGTTGACTGAACTAAATACTATTGTTGAATAATGGTTCAAAACAGAGCACTAAGGCAAAGCGGTAGAAAGGACACAGCTTTTGGAATCAGGCAAATCTGGGTTCACATTCAGGCTCTATTCCCTCAGAGCCCTGTGACCTTGGGAATGTTGTTTAAGTTGTTCTAAGCCTGGGTTTAGCTCTAACGTAAGGATAGCAATAATGACTTGGGATTTAAAACAACAACACCTTCCAACATTATATAAAATGGTACTGTAAAATATGCAGCGTTGAAGCTGAGGAAGATTTACCGTTTGATTATTGCTATAATTATCATTACTGATACTGAGTATTACCACTACCACTACATCTGAGGAGAGGTAACTAAATGGTATGTTACTGCGACCTCTCCCTGGTCTCGATCTTTTCATGGTTCTCATCAACAGCTGACTGAATTAAGACTTAGTTCATACCCTGAATGTATTCTTCTGCAGTTGGAAATGTAGAAGAAAGTTAAGTGTGTGCTAGGAGACACACAGAGTCAGAAATGAATGAGATGAAATTCAGTGGAACAAATATGTCTACTCAAAAAGCCATTTTAATTGTATAATGCACATGAAGAAAACTGCGTAAAACTTAATTGCATGGTAGAATGAATACTTATAAACCAAGCATCTGTGCAACCAACAAGCAGGTCAAGGAGGATAACGCTGCTCGCCCCTAGGAGCTGTCCCTTTGCCGTTGCAGTCCATGTTTTTCTATCATTTTAGCCTACAGTACACACCAGGTACAATGTAGAAATGCAGTATAATATTTTGAACTTGATATAAATGAAGTATACTGCAGGCACTTAGTATTTTGCATCTTTTGATCAATGTTTTGTTACAATATGAACAGTCATTCATATAGATGCATTCCATTATGGCTCATTTATTTTTATTATATAGTTTCCAGGATAAGCATGTACCACAGTGTTTTTATCCTTTCTGTCACTGATAGATGATTTAAGTTGCTTCCAATCTTTGTCTTTTGGTGACAAGAATGCTATTGATATTTTTGTTCAGGTCTTACACTCCATTTGTGTGCACATGGAAGAATAATCACAAAAATATATTAGAGTTATTATTTAAATTATTTTCTGTTTTCCATTGCCAAGACATATAGCCTAAATCATGCAAGTTAAACCTATTCTTTTGACACCTCTATATATAGATACGTAGAAAAATGATTCAAAAACTTTAATGATAACAGCTGAACATATTTTATATGAACTCAGGTTTACCAATGTATCTTGACCACAAATAAGTTCTTTTATTTTAAAATAAATATATCTAATACATTCCTTTCAAAAAAATGTTATATTAAAGTCACATTCTATATGATCAAATGGAACTCAGTTTAATTTCCCAGAAATATATTTTTCCTTATTTTGATAAAGGATTTTTAGGGTATTGTTTACATTTTTAAAAGGCGTCTTTAATTTTCTTCTTTACTCCTGAGGGGAAATGTGAACATTGAATATTAGTTTGAGGTTTTACAGATGAAACAGTTTCTATTTAAAGGAAGTTTACAAAGGAAGGTTAAACATTGTCTTTTAAAGTAATTATTAGTTGAATGCATTATTAAAATATATTTGTAAGTTATTTGATTTCTGTAGTAAATTCCTTTCTGATGCTTACTGGAAAAGAAGGGAAGGGAAGGGCAATCAAAAGCTTTGATCTGGCAAAGGTGCTGCTAAGTTGCTTCAGTTGTGTCCGACAGGCTCCGCCATCCCTGGGATTCTCCAGGCACGAACACTGGAGTGGGTTGCCATTTCCTTTTCCAATGTATGAAAGTGAAAAGGAAAAGTGAAGTCACTCAGTCGTGTCTGACTCTTCATAACCCCATGGACTACAGCCTACCAGGCTGCTCTGCCCTTGGAATTTTCCAGGCAAGAGTACTGGAGTGCGTTGCCATTGCCTTCTCTGGGCAAAGGTGATACCCTCCTAAATGATCCCTTATATTCCAAAACGCAGTGAGAGTTTAGCTGTTTGATGGCTGTGCAAATACCTGCACCATCCATCTAGGTAGCCACCCAACAACTGTGGCTATTGGTGGTTGAGCAATAATAATATGGCTAGAGAAGCTTAGGTGTGCTGTAAATAGAAAATACATTCAAGATTCTGAAGACTTAGTTTGATTATATGTTAAGCTGATCCTATTTTGATATATATATGGGTTAAATAAAATGAATTATTAGAGATAATTTAATTTTTACTTTTCTGAATGCTATAAAATTACATATATACTTGTATTATATTTTTACTGGATAGCACTGGTAGAGAGAAAATAAAATAGTCTAAAACTTCATAGTCTCTTCCCATTCATATATTTATTTCATTACATTCCTCAAATGAATATAAATGTATTATTATTTTTTGGTCTGTAATGTGATAGAAGTTCATTTTTATACTTACAGTAAGGTCTAGGTAGTTAACTTATTCCTAGTAAAAATCCTTTATATGTCTAGGTATAATAAAGAAACTCCACAAAGCAAAAGAGAGGCTAGGGAAATTATAGTTCCACTTAAAAAGGTAAACATTAAGGTTAATTAAAATAAATCTTGAGGTAGACTTCTCTATTCCCACTGTGGTATGGGTCTGCTTATGTCTATTTCATTGGGCTAATTTTCGATGACTTAAATGCAGATCTGTTTCTGTTTGAATATCTTTGCCTTCCCAATGTAGTGAAGAAAGCCAAAAGATTCATTAAATAGTCTCTGGGGAAATCTATGACATTTCACATTGAACTGCTTCTTGATGGTTTATCTCAAATCTGTGTACTAAAGAGCAAACTTTGTTGGATTTCAAAACATTTTATTTCACAGGTAAATACTACTGTACAATAATTCAGCAGGAAAGAAAGTGTATAAGCAGTGAGTGACTTTGTATCATTTTTTGTATGGTTATGTATACAAGGTATTATTTTTTAATAACATGGAAGTGGCTTAAAAGCTCATTTTTCACTTTTCCCTATTTGGATCATAAAGTTTATAGTTTCGACTCTTCCCCACACCATCATCCTGTCCATTCCTTTTTTTCCTATGTCCTCTTCACTACCACAGTTCTGCGAACCAACCAAAGAAGCAGATGGAAAAAGAAACACAGCCATCTATTCATCAGTCTGAGCAACTCTTAGGTATCCAGAACTGTGCCACAAGTTGCAGGCATGTAGCTTTTCGTATATATCTAAATGAATCACCTTAAATTATTTTTCATGGAAAATCACAAAGAAAAAGGGGATATGATATCTGTTTTAGGATTGATGCCTTGATAACCAATAGCTTCATGCTGAAATTTGGGGCACGATAGTCCTTGGCATTGTATTTGGGTTGTTCTGATATTCAAGACCAGAACAAAACAGAGAAGAGCAGAACAGAAATCAGTGCAAAGATATCACTGACTCAGCAGGGATAAAAACCCCAGTTAAGCTCCTTTCCTTGAGACATGGTCTGTGTGTCATAAGGGCAGGGCTTCAGTGTGTGAAATGAACAGTAAGTGAGCTCTCCCAAGTTTTAGAGTAAGTCTTATAGTTTGGTTACTTAGACTTAAAGAATCCTGAAAGTGAAAAAGTGACAATGTTAGTTGCTCAGTTGTATCTGACTCTTTGTGACCCCATGTTCTGTAGCCTGCCTTGTTCTTCTGTCCATGGAATTCTCTAGGCAAGAATACTGGAGTCGGTAGCTATTACCTTCTCCAGGGGATCTTCCCAACTCAGGGATCGAACTCGTGTCTCCTGCATTGCAGGTGGATTCTTTACCGTCTTCAAAGTCTGATTCCTTCACATAACTGAGAGGGAAGTCTCCCCAGCCTTCATCTAATGTTATTTTAAGCTGCCCACTTCTAAACTAAAGAAGCCATGGTGGCTCAGATGGTGAAGAATCTGCCTGCAGGAGACCCAAGTTCCAATCCCTGGGTTGGGAAGATCCCCTGGAAAAGGGAATGGCACCCCAGTATAATGGCATCCAGTATTCTTGCCTGGATAATCCCATGGACAGAGGAGCCTGGTGGGCTGCAGTTCATGGGGTTGCAGAGTCAGACACCACTGAGCGACTAACACAACAACAAAACTAAATAACTAAAGAAATACGGACAAATATCCATTCTTAGACCAACTTATTCTTTGCTATTCTGCTCTTGCTTTTGGTTCCCCATTTTTATTCAAGAAACTTTTGAGTGTCTTCTATGTGACAGTCATTATTCACAGTGAACTCAAACATTAGGGAACAAGACAGATGAAAATTTTTGCCTCATAGAGTTTACATTCTTCTTAAGGATCCCCAAACAGGTTTTGTTGCTTGTAATAAATTCTGAAGGTTGGATGAGGGATAAGAAAAGTTCAAGAGTAAGGCGAACAGACACACCACCACTGCCCTCCTCTGCACCACAACCAGTAGCTTCTCTACCACAAGGAAAGAAAAAAAGGAAACAAAAGACAGAAAGATTAGAAAGAAAGATACAAACTTATCATACTTTGCATCCAAAATACCTTCACACATTGAAATCCACAGCAATCTAGAGGTGATAAGAGTTCACAAGAGTGTTTGGTAAATATGAACAAGTTGAAATTAACAACTTTTATTCATATCAGTAAGAGCAAGGTAGAAATCTCAATAAAGATCCTATTTTAAACAACAAAAGAAACTGTGAGTAACCTGGTGGTGGGGGTAGGGGGGAGTACTTTAAAAAAAGAGAGAGATGAAGGATAATTACGGAAAATTTCACAAAACACTACTGAAAAATGTGTCTTGGTTTTCTTATCTAAGGACTTGATGGTCAATGATTCTTATTTTGAATTGTAGATTTAAAAAATTGATATAACCTATGGATCGTCATCCTAGAAATAAATGGACATACACAAAGCTCTACGGTATCTGATCACTGTGGTCTCTTCTGAGGTCCACTTATTCTCAAGCGTATTATGTCAAATGTTCCTCTAACTCTGAAATTACTCTATTATTTTAATATGAATAGAATACAATAAAAATCACAATAGTACTGAATATTTATGTTAATAAGATCCTACTCTTCCAGGCATTATGCTAAACATTTTCTCCGCAGTATCACATTAATCCTCACGACAAACACGCACTCTAGTGACTCTTACTGGTTCCACCTTATGGATGAGAACACTGAGACCTAATGAGATCAGGTGATTCAAGTAATACGGTCAGGCTCTTTGGAAATACTGTTTCACAGAACCAACTGATTTGTCATTTGTTTTTCTTCTATCGAGAGATTTTGTCTTGGTTTATACTTATGCCCCTTTGTATGATTAATTTATGTTTGCCTCCCCAATGGACTATAATCTCCAAGAACAGAGACCTTAGCTAATTTTGTTCACCACTGAAACCCCACTGTTTATACACTATGTAGGACTTAGCTATCACTCAATAAATACTTGCAAAATAAATTAACGGAAAGGTAAAAGAAGGGATGAATTAGGAGTGAGTCTGTCCAAATTTGCAAAGCTTTTGAGTAGGAAAGCCTGGATCCCTACCCAGGTCTACTTGATCCCAGGGCCACAGATACTGCAGGTGAAACGACAGAACACATATATAAATTTAAAAATATTTAATATTTTAAGAGTAATGAGCTTGAGCATTAAAAAGAAATACACTAAATCATAGAAAGAAACCAGGGAAGGAGACAGATGGAATACAGAAACGTATGAGAGGCAAGTGAAATTGGCTCTGCATTTCCACTGGCCAGAGCTGAGACAGGAAAATGAATCCCGCTTCCAAATCTGAGTTTTTCTGTCACCTTATCCCTCTTCAATTATAACCTGCCATTTTTGAACACCTTATCTTATGACCCCAAAACACACAGCCTTCCTTTCATATTCTTCGCCTTAACACATCTCTTTTCACAGAAATTTTCAATGTTACAATGGAAAAATACCAGTTTCCCAAAGGTTATACACTGCGGAGAGGAACAAATCAGAAGGAGCAGAAACCTACCTGGCTGAGCAGTTCCGATGGGATGTAGGGAAATTCTGACCCCTGGGACTGAACCTTCATGGGCTAGAACAGTGTGGGGGGCACACTTATTTCGTTGCATTCCCCTCCACTATCTTCAAGTTAAATTAGCATGATCAAAACTGAGCAGAACTTGAAAGAGTGAATGTTACCACGTGAACAGGCTAGAAGGGGCCACGGGTCCTTTGTACTTATCTTGGTACAACATCTCAGACCCAGACAGTTAATAATTCACTGACTTACCGAGCAGATGTTTATACTATCAGTGTGGGATGGATTTTAAGCCAAAGGAAAAGGAATAGAGACATCAAGAGAGAATAAATGTGCAGGGCATCAACCTGAGGGTGTACTAATTCATTCTCCATCAGGGTATTCATCCATCAATATTTCAACTCTAGTCAATGCCCTATGTGATACAGAATATCTTCTGAACAGAATATAACATGTTCTGAACAGAATATAATATGCATGATACAAATTCTCTCTTTTCCTCTTGTTACTGACCTCCTAGCCTCAAGAGCACAGATCTTCCACAGCAGGATGTTAAGACTGTGTCCAAAGTAGATCATTCAAAGCACTGCCTGCATTCACGTGGGACACATCTAACACACCTCCGAACAATACCATATTTCTCTCAAAGGGCAACCCACATTCACCTTTTTACCTATGAATATGAACTCTCACATTTCAAGCCATGCCAGCCTTCCCTGCTTGTTGCTCAAGTTTCTTTCACTAGTTTTGAAACCTCATTTAGAGCTGGTGTGGAACCAAATTTAGCTGCAAGCTAACTTTGCACTGCTTTCTCTCACTGTGCAAAAAATAAGGGGAGAAGAAGACTTAGGGAGCTGGAGACCCAGGGAGATGACAGAAGGGGAGGCATCAGTGTGTGAGGCTACATTGAGGAAACAGATGAGGAAGACTCTGTATCAGCCTCTATGGAAACACTGAATCCTATACAGCTAAGGATGCAGAGAGCCAGAAAGGGTCAACTGGGAGATGCCAAACTAAAGATCATAGATTTTTCTGCAAATAAAAAACTGTATCATTTAGTTAACTAAGTGGAAACTTCTGATGTCTTTGAGACTCGAAATGCAAGATTTCTATATTTCATGAACACAACTAGTGTTCAGTATTTTTAACTCTCCTTATATAAGTTCTTGTTATGTAAGTATTTCTGTTTGGTCTTTTAGAGTAGCTGCTAGAATAATTGGACCATGTCTTGCATCAAAAGACCTAGTTCACAACTTGCAAGGGATAGAAACACACAAGCGTGGCAGGGATTCCAACATCTGAAGTTCCTTTAATGTTTTTCAATCCTAACACACTACAGTTTTAATGTTTATTTCTGTGGCTCCAGGTGGTACATGCAAGGACTAGTTTCTTCTGGCTCCCCTTCCCCCCTTCTTCTCCCTGCCTGCTCCTTCTTCCCCACACCACTCCCACCCTTCTTATCACTGCTACCCCTTGAGTGCCAGGCATTGTCTTAATGAGACAGGAGGTAGATGGACCTCCTCAGGTAAAGTGATTGGAGATCCATTCCGTTTGGACTGAAACTCCAGGAATAGCAGGATGGTTAAGGGAAGAGGCTAGGCCTTGCCCAGACCACATATTTCTCATTCTCAAAGTCATAAGACCTACCAACCATACATGCACAGAAAAGCTCCTTGGAGGTCAAAGATGTAGCAATGTAAAGGCATGCTTTACCCATATGCCTTTGCATTAGAATCCATCTTGGCTAAGAGCTGTGGGCACACACACGGGAGGATCCTGAGGAATACCAAATATGGACTGTGAACCAGGCAAATCAAAATAATTGGCCAAAGGATACACAGAAGAAATGCCCCATAAAAGTAAGTCAAACTGCTGTGAGGGAGTGACTCAGCGACTCTGAGTCTGCCCATGTGTGTCTATCCATACATAGCATACTCTTTCTCTTCTTAAAAATACTTTACTTGTTTCACCATGTTCCATCTTTGTGGAAATTCTTTTCTGCAAAGGCAAAGCACCAGGGCCCTTGTCACTGAGCAATAGTCTAGTGGCTGGAATCCGGCGCTTTCACCACCATGACCGGACCTCAATCCCTGGCTGGAAAATCAAGCCCCACTTTAAGCTGTTGCAGTCCAAGGCCACCCCGGATCACAAAGTGCTTTATAAAAACTTGATCTCATGCAATTCTAATAACATTTTACAAATGAGGAAATTCAGGTTCAGAGAAACAAAGTCAACTGCCCCGATTTAGACAGTCGGTGTGTTGAAAAGCCTCAGGCTCAAACTCAGTTTTTGTAGGTGTCACAGGCTGTGCTCCACACCCTGTGGCCAGGCTTCCAGTGCACACAGACTACTTACCTTGAACTTTTGCTTGAAGGACAGTAATAGGGACCAGATTAGAAAAATCTCAGAGTTTTTCCTCTCCCGACCAGGCAAGTTGGAAGATACTGCCCTCGGTCAGCAGGATCTGCATTAACGAATTTGCCAAAGGAAAGAAAGAATGTAGTATACCTGACTTCTTTACATTTTTAAATGGATGATTTGTCCTTTCTGCTAAAATAGATTTAGGTTAACTTATTCTAGAGCAGTGTTTTTCAACTGGGAGGCATTTGTCCTACCAGGAGGAATTTGGCAAAAACTAGAGAAGGAAATCGGAGAAGGGAATGGAAACCCATTCCAGTAATTTTGCCTGGAGTATCCCATGGGCAGAGGAGCCTGGCAGGCTACAGTCCATGGGGTCACAGGAGTTGGACAAGACTTAGCGACTAAACAAACCAATCAGAGAAGGAAATGGCAACCCACTTCAGTACTGCCATTCCCACTCAGTATTCTTGCCTGAAAAAGCCCACGGACAGAGGAACCTGGTGAGCTACAGTCCATGGGATCCCAAAGGTTCTGACACGACTGAGCACACAGGCAAAGGAGATACTTTTAGCTGTCACACATGGGGTGGGGTTGCCCATCCAGTGGATTAGAAGCCAGCGATGCTACCAAACATCCATCCCACACTGCACAAGACCACCTCCACATCAAAAAATTATCTTGCCCCAAATGGCAATATTTCTGAGGTTAAGAACTACTGCTTCAGTGTCTATACATTAACCATGAATTATCTGAAAAGGAAATAAAGAAAATGATTCCATTTGCAGTGGCATCAAAAACAATAAAATACTCAGGAATAAATGTAACCACAGAAGTAAAAGACCTCTACAGATAGTTCCTGGTTACAGCTGAGACGGTAAAAAAACCTGCCTGTGATGTGGGAGACTCTAGTTCAATCCCTCATTCAGGAAGATCCCCTGGAGAAGGCAAAGCAACCCACTCCAGTATTCTTCCCTGGAGAATTCCATGGACAGAAAGGCCTGGCGGGCTACAGTCCAAAGGTTGGAAAGAGTCAGACGTGACTTAAGTGACTGAGTGCAAACACATAATCAAAACAGTAATACAGCACCAGCATAAAAACAAACTCATAGAGATCAATGAGACATTATTGAGATGCTTGAAATAAATCCATGCAATATTAATATATGACAAGGGGAGTCAAGAAGATATAATGGAGAAGAGATAGCATCTTTAACAAATGATACCAGGAAAAATGGATTCTCACAAGTAAAAGAATGAAACTAAACCCCATTTCACATCACTTGTAAAAATTAACTTGAGATAGATTAAAGACTTAAATGTGAGACCAGAAACCATAACATTACTAGAAAGACAATATAGAAAAAACATCTCCTTGACATGCATCTTTGGTAATTATTTTCTGGATATGACAACTGAAGCACAAGCAAACAAATAGAAAATAATTAAGACAGACTACATCAAACTAAAAAGCTTCTGCATGGAAAATAAATGATAAATAAAATGACAAAAAGACAACCTATGACATGGGAAGCTATAACTGCAAATCACATATTCAATAAGAGGTCAATATCTAAAATATATGAAGAACTCATGACTGAATAGTAAGAAACAAACCAATTAAAAATGAGCAAGGAAACGAAATAGATGTGTATCCAAGGAACAGGATGCTTAACGTCCCTAATCATAAGGTAAATGCAAAGCAAAACCACAATGAGATAAGATATCACTTCATTCCTGTTAATAGAGAATACCAAGACGCTTACTCCTTGGAAGAAAAGTTATGACCAACCTAGATGGCATATTGAAAAGCAGAGACATTACTTTGCCAACAAAGGTCCATCTAGTCAAGGCTATGGTTTTTCCAGTGGTCATGTAGGGATGTGAGAGTTGGGCTGTGAAGAAAGCTGACCACCAAAGAATCTATACTTTTAAACTGTGGTGTTGGAGAAGACTCTTGAGAATCCCGTGGACTGCAAGGAGATCCAACCGGTCCATTCTGAAGGAGATCAGCCCTGGGATTTCTTTGGAAGGAATGATGCTGAAGCTGAAACTCCAGTACTTTGGCCACCTCATGGGAAGAGTTGACTTATTGGAAAAGATTCTGATGCTGGGAGGGATTGGGGGCAGGAGGAGAAGGGGACGACAGAGGATGAGATGGCTGGATGGCATCACGGACTCGATGGACGTGAGTCTGAGTGAACTCCGGGAGTTTGTGATGGACAGGGAGGCCTAGCGTGCTGCGATTTATGGGGTCGCAAAGAGTTGGACACGACTGAGCGACTGAAATGAACTGAACTGATCATCAGAAAGACAAGAGATAAGAAATGTTGGAAAAGATGTAGAGTTACAGGAACTCTTATGCAGTGCTGGTGGTCCTTTGAGGTGATACAACCACCAGAGAGAACAGTATGGAGATTCCTCAAAACATTAAAAATATACCGCCATGTTTGGTTCAGTTCAATCTCTCACTCATGTCCCACTCTTTGGGACCCCATGGACTGCAGCACGGCAGGCTTCCCTGTCCATCACTAATTCCTGGAGCTTGCTCAAACTCATGTCCATTGAGTCCGTGATGTCATCTAACCATCTCATCTTCTGTTGTCCCCTTCTCCTCCCACCTTCAATCTTTCCCAGCAGCAGGGTCTTTTCCAATGAGTCAGTTCTTCACATCAGGTGGCCAAAGTATTGGAGCTTCAGCTTCAGCATCAGTCCTTCCAAAGTATATTCAGGACTGATTTCCTTTTGGGTGGACTGGTTAGATCTCCTTGCTGTTCAAGGGACTCTCAAGTCTTCTCCAACACCACAGTTCAAGATCATCAATTTTTCAGTGCTCAGCCTTCTTTATGGTCCAGCTCTCACATCCATACATGACTACTGGCAAAACCATAGCTTTGACTAGACAGACCTTTGTTGGCAAAGTAATGTTTCTGCTTTTTAATATGCTGTCTAGGTTGGTCATAGTTTTTCTTTGAAGGAGCAAGCATCTTTTAATTCCATGACTGCAGTCACCATCTGCAGTGATTTTGGAGCCCGAGAAAATAAAGTCTATGATACAGCAGTTCCCTCCTGAGAATATATCCAAAGGAAGCAAACACACTACTATGAAGAAATCTGCAACCCCATGTTCACAGCAGCATTATTAACAATAACCAAGACATGGAAACACTTAAGATAAATGGATGACAATTGTGATATGTATATATATCAGTTCAGTTCAGCTCAGTTGCTCAGTCGTGTCCGACTCTTTGCGACCCCATGAATCGCAGCATGCCAGGCCTCCCTGTCCATGACCAACTCCCGGAGTTCATTCAGATTCACATCCATCGAGTCAGTGATGCCATCCAGCCATCTCATCCTCTGTCGTCCCCTTCTCCTCCAGGCCCCAATCCCTCCCAGCATCAGAGTCTTTTCCAATGAGTCAACTCTTCCCATGAGGTGGCCAAAGTACTGGAGTTTCAGCTTTAGCATCATTCCTTCCAAAGAACACCCAGGACTGATCTCCTTTAGAATGGACTGGTTGGATCTCCTTGCAGCCCAAGGGACTCTCAAGAGTCTTCTCCAGCACCACAGTTCAAAAGCATGAATTCTTTGGTGCTCAGCCTTTTTCACAGTCCAACTCTCACATCCATACATGACCACAGGAAAAACCATAGCCTTGACTAGACGGACCTTAGTCAGCAAAGTAATGTCTCTGCTTTTGAATATTCTATCTAGATTGGTCATAACTTTACTATTATTCAGTCATTTAAAAAAAAAGAAGGAAGTCCTCATATCTGTGACAATGTAAACGCCCTTGCAGGCGTTATGTTAAGCAACATAAGTAAGACAGAGAACTGCAAATACCATATGATCTCATTTACCTGTGGAATCTAAAAACAGAGGAACTCAAAGAGATCAGATTTGTGGTTAGGGATTTGATGGGGGTGGGGATGGGAGTTTAGGGAGCGATAATTGGATTAAGGTGGTCAAAATTTACAAACCTCCAGTTATACAATGAATAAGTATTACAGATGTACATGATCACTATAGTTAACACTGTTGTATGGTATATATGACGTTATGATAGTAAATCCTAAAAGTTTTCATTACAGGGAAATCTTTTTTTTTTTCTTTCTCTTTTTTCCTTTTTTTGTTTCTGTATGAGATGAAGTGTGCTAACTAATCTTATCATGGTGATCAACTCACAATATACACAAGTCAAATCATTATGTTGCATACCTTATACATACTTATGTGAATGTCAGTTATTCAATAAAACTGAAAAAAAAAATTAGCTTAAAAAAATAACCTGCTTTAGAACAGAAGTCAGGCCTTTTTTTTTTTTTTTTTTTTTTTTATGTGAAGAGCTACACAGTAAACATTTCAGGCCTTGCAGGTCATACAGTTTGTTAAGCTCAACTAGTTGTTAGCTCAACTAGTTAAGTCAACCACTGTGGTGTGAAAGCAACCGGAGACGATCCATGAACAAATGGACACGGCTATGTTCCAATAAAGCTTCACCATGCATACAGGCATACAAAGAAATGGGTGAGGCTTGTCCTGAGAGTCATACATTACCAAGCTCTAGTCAAGAGGGGTTCTGAAGCTGCCTAGCCTGGACCCAAAAGTGGTTGAAGGTCTATCTATTACACATATTCTCAGGAAGACTATTTTCCAGGAAGCAATCATTCCAACTCACAGTATCAGGGAATCCTAGCTTTTTGGAACCACTTTATTATGTCCTCCTTAAGAAACTCAAGGCTGTTTTGTACAGGGGGAGGAAATATATACCTGGCATGTATTAGGGACACAGCCTGGTTTGAGGATTCTAGCATTTATGAGTGGACAGTAAACAAGAGTACTTGCAGCAGTGGGCCATGAGCTAGAAAGCAAGAAGCAGAGGGCACAGGAAACATTCTGTCTGAAATGCAGTCGTCTGGCCCACCTGGTGAGAAACATTCAGACAGCTGGAACCATGAGGGGTGAGCTCTTGACTTGTGATAAAGCTGGTCAGCAGGAGACAGACACCAAGTCAGTGGGACCGTTTAAATAAAACCATCCCACATTTTATCTTTGGCATGCTTTGCCATTTTGAAAATGCCTCCACCTGCATTATTCCCCAGCATCCCTGGGACAATCTCATCTTCTCAATAAACCTTTCTGAGCTAGCACTAACACATATTTAGGTTACAAAGGCCAGTGAGCATTGAGATTTTCTTTCAGGAAGATTTTGGTCTCACAGGGAAGAAAGAGAGAGAACAACGGTGTATGTTCAAAGAGTCCTTCGCCCAGAAGAAAATGAGGATGCTGCCTGGTTTGGGGGTGAGGGTTAGGGAAGATGGGGTCACAGGGTTTTGGGCAGGTTGTCTTGCTTGAGTTGAGTGCTAAATTAGTGCGTGAGAAGTCAATCAAAAGTGAGGGGTGCTGATGGCGGTGGAGGGAAGGACTTTGCAGACACAGGGACAGCAAAACCATGGGGGTGAGAAACAGCAGGACATGTGGTGTGTGATGGGAGCATGAAAGGAGGTCAGGAAGCCCAAGATTCCCTTGGGGGAAGGAAATAAAATAAAGAATGGATGTTTATGTGAGAGCCAGTTCCTGGCTTGTCTTCTGTTGCCATTTGGAAGGGTACACACTTGAATCTTTAGATGAGGGACAGCACAGAGGTCAGATCTCAAAGCTCACGTCACAGTACAAAATTGGAATCTGAGGAGAGTGGAGGCAAGGAGGCCTGGGAGGAGGCTGCTGTGTCCTCCACACAAGAGAGGAGACAGGGGTAGATGAAAGGAGGGGCGGGAACAGACTCAGTGAAGACAGCAGGCAACGATTTCAGGACCTAGAGATCCTCTCAAATAGGCAGGCTGGGAATTATCAACTCACTGAATTAAATAAGAGACGACAAACTCCAAAAATGTTAGTTATTAATTCACTATCTCAAATATAGACGCAGAGGTTGAATTCAAGTCCTCTGTCTCATGGCCTCCTTTTCTATTTTTAAGTGACTATTTCCGGAGTGTCTTTACGTGCTGGGTCTTCATGTGTTGCACCCATGTTGTGAGTGACTTATTTATACCTCATGCAGGGAAGTGTTTTTACGTGGACTCTTTCCAGCAAGGAATTTGAGGTTCAGAGACACATGTAACATGCCTAAAACCCCGGAGATGATAATAAGAAAAGGCTGGATTCCAATCTACCACACTGCTTCTCCTGAAGAGCATGCCATGAGATGACTACACTTCGAAGTGCACTTCCCTAGCATGACAGCCACTGGGCACATGTGGCTATTTCAATTTAAATGGCCTAAAATGAACAAAATTGAAAAATGCACCCCCTCACTCTTATAAGCAGCATTTCAGGTGCTCTGTAGCCACACGTGACAAGTGGCGACCAAATGGCACAGCAGAGAGAGAAGCCAGCTCATCCTGGTAGAAAGTTCTATTATTAATAAATAGTGGGGCTTCTCTGGAGTATGACATGCCAAAGATGCATGCCTCATTTAAGACTGTTAAAGGAGAAGATTCAAAGCAGACTTCTGACGTCAAAAACCAGATCCAAGGGCCATCAGCTGCCATTTTATTTTCTGTCTCCGTCAGCAGCAGAGACTCATCTGTGGATATGAGCTCCACAGTAAAACAAGGGAAAGCAGAGTGTGAATGAGAGAGAGGAGTTTAGGCAAAGATGTTCTGGGATTTTCTTATAAAGGTCCCACTTCTTGGTACTATGTTTATTAAAGCTTTTTAAGGGAAACTGGAGATTAACTAAAGAAGATGGATAAAGGTCTACTTAACAGATACTATATGGGGGATTAAAGCTTAGTCTGAGTATTCACCTAATCTGATTTCTGTATATTAGTAAACCCATGTGTATAGAATAAAATAAAACTGGCCAAATGAACATCATTTGAGATAATATCACAAACTCAAGCTAATCAAATCAGGCAGTCTTGGAAAGAAAATTAATGACCCATTTTCTGGGTACCAAGAATAAAAGCTACTTGTGATACTGAAAGAAAAACTTGGTAAACAGGATTTAGAAAGCAAGGTATCAGTGGTAACCAAGATAAGGTATCACAAATAATTAAGGTATTAAGCAGATAGTGGGAGCTTTCTTTTGAACTATGAGACTTTATTCAAAGTGTCCTTGAGAGAAAATGAAACAGTTTGAGTGCCTTCAGATTTCTTATATGGCTGGATCATAACTCCAAATTCCAGAAAGATTTCAAATATGCTGATCTAATTATGTTTTCCAAATGGCAATTTGAATTATGTTGGCTTAGTGGTACATTATATAAGGCTTTTCTTTTTTCAAGGAAAATACATTAAATAAAAGGAGAAAGTATCTTGCAACTGTCCTCCACTGCCAAGGACATGTTTCCTTGAAAATTAAAAAAAAAAAAAAACACGGGGCTGGAGGGGCTTTCTGCTGTCTTCTTTTCTCTCTTATCCCCCACTCTTAACACAGTCCTCTCACATGCATCGTAGGTATAATTTGATGTAGATCAAAACTGCTGTGGGAAGACAGGGCATGCTGACGATTCCAAGTATCAGTAGTTATCTGTTTTGTATCAAAGTGCTGAATTCAGAAAGACCTGCTCCTCCTGGGGAGCTCTCATCCTGAGTCGTTCTGATACAGGGTACAGGAAGATTCATTGTGAAATATTACAGCCTCTAAACTGGGAGCAGAGTGAATGGCCTACAAGGAAGGGCATGAAGGTGTCCAGTACAGTTACAGCCTCAAAGATAGGCTGGGGTCTGATGCATGCAGACTGCTTCCCACAATTCTGGTTCTAAGACCATGAACCTTAAAGATAAGACTTCACTCCTGACTCCATACCTGGATTTCTCAACATATGTTCAATGTCAACAGCGTGTGAACAACCTAAGGATACAAGGTGATATTTCCAGCACCAGGAGTGTCTGAAATTCTTTAGGGGCTTGAGAAAATCCACATATGCATACATCTTTACATTACTGCCTTGCTAATATTTGAAACCCAACAAATTCTAATGTGAATCCTATCTTCTGCCCCGCCCAATATTCTTTTTCCTTAGTTATACCTCACTCTCCTCAGCAGCAGCACCTCACTCTTACGCCTGTGCTTCTGCCCATCAGACCTGCCGATGGCTAACGCTTCTACAGCATTAGATGAGACCCCCACCTACAGCGACAGAGTCTCTGACTGGGTATCTCCTCCTTCAGACTCAGACATGGCCCCACACCTCCCCACCTCTGGCAGGTCCAATGACTTCTCTCTTCTTTCTGAGCATCTCTTACTTTTTTAGGATCATCTCCAACTGAATCTTCAGGGCCTTCCATTCTAGAACATTGGTTGACATACATCAAGCCTACTAACTCACTGATTTATACCTTAGTTGATTCTCTTTGCTAAGTCTCAGTAACATCTTCCCTTTTCAAAACTCAATTCTTTCTACAAAGCATTATAGCAAAAAGGTTAAGTCCGTGGGCAGCTGTTTGAGTAAGACTGACCTGAGTGTACATCCAAGATCTACTGTGCGTGTGTGTTGTGTGTGTATGTACACACTGAACGTGGGATGAGGCAGAGAGAGAGAAATAGAGATGGAAACAGAGAGGGGCAATTAGTGACAGAGGCAGAGAAATGTCTATTTCTCTAACACAACACTGGGCTACCAGTAGCTGCCACCTCCTTGTGCATTGCTGAGAATTAAATGACCCAATACATGTAAAAAGAGCGTAATCTAGTCCCTAGCATACCATAAGCAATTAAGAATTATTAGCTACCACCATTAATCACATCTAGCTTAACAAGCCTCTATCTTGAAACACTCTTTCATGCTCAGGTCAAGGGTTATAAGCCACTTACTGAAATTATTATCTCTCTTAGTTATGAATTAATTATGGCTGTCTCTCACCAAGTTGTCAGCAACTGGAGAGGAGAAATACAACTTCTCTGTTTCCAAGATCAGTGCTTTCAAAGTGTAGTCTGTCTGTGAACTGCTTGCTACTGAGGTCCACAGTGAGAGGGCTTCAAAATTCAAGAGAGCTTTGAGAAGCTACTTCAGTTCAGTTCAATCACTCAGTCGTGTCTGACTCTTTGTGACCCATGGACTGTAGCATGCTAGGCTTCCCTATCTATAACCAACTCCTGGAGCCTGCTCAAACTCACATCCATCAAGTTGGTGATGTCATCCAACCATCTCATCCTCTGTCGTCCCCTTCTCCTCCTGCCTTCAATCTTTCCCAGCATCAGGGTCTTTTCCAGTGAGTCAGTTCTTTGCATCAGGTGGCCAAACTATTGGGAGTTTCAGCTTCAGCATCAGTCCTTCCAATGAACACCCAAGACTAATCCTCTTTAGGATTGACTGTTTGGATCTCCTTGCAGTCCAAGGACTCTCAAGAGTCTTCTCCACCACAACAGTTCTTTGGAACTCAGTTTTCTTTATGGTACAACTTTCACATCCATACAAGACTACTGGAAAAACCATAGCTTTGACTAGACAGACCTTTGTTGGCAAAGTAATGTCTCTGTTTTTAATATGCTATCTTGGTTGGTCATAGCTTTTCTCTGTCATATCCCAATGGAACAAGACTCAGTTTCCCCCACAGTCAGTCTTCCATCAGGACGCTTCCATAAGACTCCTATCCTTATTAATCAGAGGGTGGACAGAAGCTATCTATAGTACTTTACTTCTATTTCACAGGAAACAGAATGGATTAAATCACTAAAAAACAAAAATAGAGCTTTGCTGAAGGTTTGAGTTGCACTGTCCTAGACTATGTAAATCCCACAGACAGATCTACAGTAGATGCTCACTGAATACTCACTAGGTTCTGAGTGAAGGAAAATTATTTAAAATAGTGCTTTGCTTAGAATCTCTGTTGTTGCTCAAGTTAGCAGCATACACAGATAAACAATGAGTCAGACTTCTGAAATCAAATTCAAGACGAGATTTAAACTTAGATTAATTTATTGGGTCCTGAATTTCAGAACCTTTTAAAAATTAATTTTAAAACATTTTCGACACACTGTGTAAGACACACTACCACACCACTACCTGAAGAATGAAAGAGGAATTATGAACTCTGATTTTAATGCTTGTAATATCAAACACATTCCCTGAAGTACCAATCCTAATATTAACAGGCACCACTCTTTCCATGAGGGAAAGTGAGCTAAGCAGGCAAAAAGGGATAAGACGGATTATTTCTGGTCTCATTTGTAGCCATTTAACTATTTGCCCCTCCGTTGCTGGTTTTTTCTGGAGACATCTTTAACCCTTTCCCTTCCTCCAACTTGGATTCAAATCACCCAAGCTTGAGATATATGTGGATCTAAGGAATGAGTTGCTGCTGCTGCCACTGCTGCTAAGTCGCTTCAGTCGTGTCTGACTCTGTGCGACCCCATAGATGGCAGTCCAACAGGCTCCTCTGTCCCTGGGATTTTCCAGGCAAGAATACTGGAGTGGGTTGCCATTTCCTTCTCCAATGCATGAAAGTGAAAAGTGAAAGTGAAGTCGCTCAGTCATGTCGGACTCTTTGAGACCCCATGGACCGCAGCCTACCAAGCTGCATGGGATTTTCCAGGCAAGAGTACTGGAGTGGGGTGCCATTGCCTTCTCCAGGAATGAGTTGAGGGAGATGCTATACTTACATATGACACTAATGGACATTGGGCAATTTATTATAGAACTTTCCATTGACTAATTTGGAGGGAAAAAAAAAAATCCCTCATTATCAGCTCTTTAAGTCTTGGCTTCAGATACCAAAATATCTTTCAGTTCTCTGAAAGAGCTAAAAAAATTTTTTTTTTAACTCAGGAAAGTAGACCTTTTCAACAGAATTCATTTAACACATTATGTAGTCACCCCATAGACTACGCTAGGCAGAGTGTCTATAATCAAATTTTGCCTTGTTGCTATTTCTCCCAGAGAAATTTCCTATGAGGGACTTTCAGCTTTTTCCTTTATCTATAGGATCCTGATTAGTTCAGAATACAGACAAGAAAACTGTGAGAAAAGAAATGGCAAAGCAGAGAACAGTTGTGCTATTCCATATGTATACTCTTTACCACGTATTTCTGTAAGACGTACCTTGATCCTGGGATTGAGCACCTATTGTAGAGTGGAAACTATAATCAGTATTAGTGATAAAATGATAGAGGAAGGAAGCATATTTCCTTTCTTCAAAAACTCCAAACTGTAGCAGGATACAATAGAACAAGATGAATTGACAACTTTTTAGGAAAAAATGTGATGTAAGGGGGTAATTATAAAATTTCCTCTGGGAATGCCTGAAAACTTTACCCTGACATCCATCCCCCACCCTTTATTAACAGATTTCCCATGTTGTGACTGGATTTGTCTACCCAGCTACATACTCTACTTCCCGGCTTCCCCTGTAATTGACTGTGGCCATATAAAGAAGTTTCATCCAAGGGGATGTAAAAAGAAGTAAAGGTTGCCACTCTGGAAAGGAATGCACATATGCCCTTATTGTCTGGACCTCTTTCCTCCTTCCTCCTCACTAAACACAGGAATGGCCCATACTCGAAAACGCATGTTGACTATACCTGAGTCATTCACCAGACCTGAATCACTCACTTCTACACAGCTATATAAAGGACAGAGAGCTTATCTTGTTTATCTCTTTACAGGGTCTCTTTATTACAGCAGCTTAAAATATACCTTAACTAATATAAAGCCTGGGTCAACTTTCTGGGTCTATTTAGTGTAAAGGATAACAGAGCACGCAGAAGCTTGCGGTGAAAGAGGAGATGGAAGTATGAGATAGGAACTGGGCCATATTGGATCCTAAAGCTATGTAAGATGTTAGGACTTCATCTTAAGATCAGTGTGCAACATTATTACTCGTGTCCCTTAGAAAGAACTCTCCAGTTGAATTGTGGAATATGGGGGGAACTCTAGGACAGATAAGTAAAAATAAGTGAGCACTAAAGATGCTTGGTACTTAGCAGAATTTTTGAAAAAGGAAAAATAAGTTGGTGGGTTAAGAGAGAACATGGAAAACATTGATTACTAACATTTTTTTTTTATTCAACAACTTTTTACCAGACTAAGCTATGCTAAACTCTGTGTTTGATGTTAGAAGTATAACTGGAATCAAGACTAGACACACTCCGAGAGCAAAAGCTACACTTTTGCTACCAGAATAGTTCTCTTCCATGCACAGCCCATCTGATCCTTGAAAACACCAGACTGCATGGCTTATAACCATCACACATTTACAGATTAGAAGGACAAATCTCAGAGGATTTTTTAGTACCCTGAACCAAATTTGGCTTGCTTGTTGCTAAAGCCCATACTTTCACAAACTACAATCATGTAACTCCCCATGGAATAACATGAGGCAAAGTAGGAACTAGGTAATTCCTATTTTCCAACAGTATATGATGAAGCAACCCAAAGGCATGTGCCTTATGAATGGAAAAGAATTAAAGTAGATGACCCATTACTACCAATAAAAAAACACTATTACAGATTTCCATTTTATCTGTTTCCAACAAACAAACTCTATGAACTTAACTAACAAACAAAATTTTAAAAAAATACAAAAATAAACCCTATATAAAGAAAAATAATTTGCTTTGTGAAGTGTTGAGGAATATAATCATGTGTCACTCCAGCTTTGCAAATCACATCCATTTTTTAATTAGTGGCATAATTACAAGTTGTAGCTTAACAAGCTCACTATTAAATTCCAGGGAGCAGAACTACCATAAACATCTTCTTACTCTTCTTAAGCACATCTCCAGGAAGATGAGAAACCCACTCAAGTAAAACATTTCCTTAAAGAGTGATGGTCTTCCATCTGATGTGAATCTCTTACACTTGTTCTTTTCTACATGTAGACATTATTTCCAAGTAGACATGAATCAAGGTAAACTGGAAGTGGTCAAACAGGAGATGGCAAGAGTGAACATCTACAGTTTAGGAATCAGCAAACTAAGTTGGACTGGATGGGCAAATTTAAATCAGATGACCATTATATCTACTACTGCAAGCAAGAATCCCTTAGAAGTAATGCAGTAGCCATTGTAGTCAACAAAAGAGTCCAAAATGCAGTACATGGGTGGAATCTCAAAAATGACAATATCTGTTCATTTCTAAGGCTAACCATTCTCTATGACAGTAATCCAAGTCTATGCCCCAACCACTAATGCTGAAGAATTGAAGTTAAACAGTTCTGTGAAGATCTACATGACCTTCTAGAACTAACACCAAAAAAATATATCCTTTTAATCATAGGGGACTGGAATGTCAAAGAGGGAAGTCAAGAGATACCTGGAGTAACAGGCAAGTTTGGCCTTGGAGTGCAAAATGAAGCAGGGCAAAGGCTAATAGAGTTTTTCCAAGAGAACACCCTGGTCATAGCAAACACCCTCTTCCAACAATAAAGGAGACAACTCTACACATGGACATCACCAAATGGTCAATAATGATATCAGATAGATTAATATTCTTTGCAGCCGAAGATGGAGAAGCTCTAAACAGTTAGCAAAAATAAGACCAGGAGCTGACTGTGGCTCAGTTTATGAACTCCTTATTGCCAAATTCAGACTTAAATTGAAGAAAATAGGGAAAACCACTAGGCCACTCAGGCATGACATAAAGCAAATCCCTTATGATTATACAGTGGAAGTGACAAATAGATTCAAGGGATTAGATCTGATAGACAGAGTGCCTGAAGAACTATGGACAGACGTTTGTAACATTGTACAGGAGGCAGTGATCAAAACCCTCCCCAAGAAAAAGAAATACAAAAAGGCAAAATGGTTGTCTGAGGAGGACTTACAAATGGCTGAAAAAGAAGAGACGTGAGGAGAGATTAGAAAGCCTTCCGAAGTGATCAATGCAAAGAAATAGAGGAAAACAATAGAATGGGAAAGACTAGAGATATCTTCAATAAAATCAGAGATACCAACGGAACATTTCATGCAAAGATTGGCACAATAAAGGATAGAAAGAGTATGGACCTAACAGAAGCACAAGATATTAGAAGAGGTGGCAAGAATACACAGAAGAACAATATAAAAAAAGATCTTAATAACCCAGATAACCACGATGGTGTGATCACTCACCTAGAGCCAGACATCCTGGAATGCAAAGTCAAGTGGGCCTTAGGAAGCATCACTATGAACAAAGCTATGGAGGTGATGGAATTCCAGCTGAGTTATTTCAAATCCTAAAAGATAATGCTGTTGAAGTGCTGCACTCAGTATGCCAGGACATATGGAAAACTCAGCAGTGGCCACAGGACTGGAAAAGGTCAGCTTTCATTCCAATCCCAAAGAAAGGCAATGCCAAAGAATGTTTGGACTACTGCACAATTGCACTCATTTAACACGCTAGCAAAGTGACGCTCAAAATTCTCCAAGCTAGGCTTCAACAATACGTGAACCAAGAACTTTCACATGCTCAAGCTGGATTTAGAAAACACAGAGGAACCAGAAATCAAATTGCCAATATCCACTGGATCATAGAAAAAGCAAGAGAATTCCATTAAAAAAAACTTACTTCTGCTTCATTGACTATGCCAAAGCCTTTGACTGTGTGGATCACAACAAATATAAACTGTGGAAAATTCTTCGAGAGATGGGAATACCAGACCACCTTACCTGCCTCCTGAGAAACCTGTATGCAAGTCAAGAAGTAACAGAACCAGACATGGAACTAAGGATTGGTTCCATATTGGGAAAAAGGAATATGTCAAGGCTGTATAAAAAGAAGGCAATGGCACCCCACTCCAGTACTCTTGCCTGGAAAATCCCATGGATGGAGGAGCCTGGTGGGCTGCAGTCCATGGGGTCGCTGAGAGTTGGACACAACTCACTTTTCACTTTCATGCATTGGAGAAGGAAATGGCAACCCACTCCAGTGTTCTTGCCTGGAGAATCCTAGGGACAGAGGAGCCTGGTGGGTTGCCGTCTATGGGGTTGCACAGAGTCGGACATGACTGAAGCGACTTATCAGCAGCAGTAGCAATATTTAACTTATATGTAGAGTACATCATGTGAAATGTCAGGCTGGATAAAGCACAAATAGGAATCATAATTGCCGGGAGAAATACCAATAACCTCAGATATGCAGATGACACCACCCTTATGGCAGAAAGCAAAGAAGAACTAAAGAATCTCTTGATGAAAGTGAAAAAGGAGAGTAAAAAAGCTGGCTTAAAACTCAACATTCAAAAAACTAAGATCATGACATCAAGTCCCATCACTTCATGGCAAATAGATGGGGAAATAATGAAAACAGTGACAGACTTTATTTTCTTGGGCTCCAAAATCACTTCAGATGGTGACTGCAGCCATGAAATTAAAAGATGCTTGCTCCTTGGAAGAAAAGCTATGACAAACCTAGACAGTGTATTAAAAAGCAGAGATGTTACTTTGCCAACAAAGATCCATATAGTCAAAGCTATGGTTTTTCCAGTAGTCACGTATGGATGTGAGAGTTGGACCATAAGGAGGTAAGAGTTGGATCATAAAGAACACTGAGCACTGAAGAACCAATATTTTTGAACTGTGGTATTGGAGAAGACTCTGGAGAGTCCCTTGGACAGCAAGGAGATCCAACCAGTCCATCCTAAAGGAAATATATTCTGAATATTCTTTGGGAGAACTGATGCTGAAGCTGAAGCTCCAATACTTTGGCCACCTCATGCAAAGAGCTGACTCATTAGAAAAGACCCTGATACTGGGAAAGATAGAAGGCAGGAGGAGAAGGAGAAACAGGATGAGATAGTTGGATGGCATCACCAACTCAATGTACATGAGTTTGAGCAAGCTCTGGAAGATAGTGATGGACAGGGAAGCCTGGTGTGTTGCAGTTCATGTGTTCGCATAGAGTTGGACATGGCTGAGTGGCTGAAGAATAACAAAGACATTATTTCCTTGATTCTGTTAAGCCTTTTCATAGTTTTTAATCTACTTATTGTTTATTTCTCTCTGTGTTTTCAGAATTGATGCTCTTTTATCATTAAGGGGTAGGTTTAAGGAATAATTACGGCAAATACTGTAGAATGTGAATTTTTGAGGAAAGGTTTGGATCAGCTACCAATAGGAACAATTCTACATGCCTGATTATCCAGATTCTCTTTAGAACTTTTTCAACTGTGTGTCTACTTTTTTGGTTTGCTTTTCCTCTCTTTTAGAACAATCATTCCATGCTGCATTGTTAAAATACACTTGCTTTTTTTTTTTTTTTTTTTGCTTTTATTTTGCCTTTTTTGGGGGGGGGTTATTTACTTATATATTTATATTTTATTTATTTATTTATTTTTATTGGAGGCTAATTACTTTACAATATTGTATCAGTTTTGCCCTACAACAACATGAATCTGCCACAGGTGTACATGTGTTCCCAATCCTGAACCCCCCTCCCACCTCCCTGCCCATACCATCCCTCTGGGTCATCTCAGTGCACCAGCCCCAAGCTGTACACTTGCATTTTGAGAAGCTAATGGAAATTTTTTGTGTTTTTTTTCTTTAACTCAGGTATAATATTTATTCAGGACCATCCCCCAATCCCACGCTTATTCTCCTGTAGGATTTCAACTTCTTCTAAAGAAAACACAGAATGGAAAGTTAGAGTAAAGATTAAGAGCAGTCATACTGTAGTAAACACATTAGAACACTGTTCTAGTATTTTTTCAGGAATTCTCAATATATTCAGTAATATGAAATGTAATAGAGTTGGCATATAAAATAAATTGATTCTTGTTGCATTCAGGTTTTAGATCAATACTATTCTTACAAATAAAAATATCCTACAAGAATCCTTAGAGAGGCCTGGCATGCTGAGATTCATGGGGTCGCAAAGAGTTAGACATGACTGAATGACTGAACTGAACTGAACCTTGAAGAGAATCCACAATTTAAAAGATAAGAGAATTCTTAATATCTGATGCTTTTATATTATCATAAAGTAATACAATATTCGTGGTCCAAAGGTACCTTCATGATTATCTATCTCAGTCCTTATTTTATTAATTCAAACTTGCTTATTCAGAAAAGGATTTGAAGGAATATTTAATTAAAAAGGTAACCATATAAAGGAAGGAGAGATTATTCCATCTGGAAACTAAAGGAGATCACAATTGTACTTGGGTATCAGTTCTATTTGTAACTTGTTGGCAAAAAGGCAGAAATGGAAAATGTTATTTGTCTGTAACAACTATGTAATAATATTAATAGCTATATATATATAGAGAGAAAAGATACTTCCAAGATACTTCCAAAACTGGTCCAAGATAATTTTGAAGTTAATAAAAATAACTCATTAAAAGTATAACATAACCAAGCACTATAACTTATCTGACCAGTTCCTATTACTATTTACTTTGATTAATCTTAATTTCCCATGGCTTTTGCTAATGTTACTTTTAGAAGAAAGACTGAAATGATAAGACAGTCTTATGATATACAGAAATTTTAGTCAATGTGATTCAGAACCTATACAGCCATCTTCTCTTGTAGCTTTCTCAATCTTTTCTACCATTTTATACAGTAAGATTATGTCACAAATGATCTATCTTAGATTGTGCAAGGTCCTTCAACACCAGAGAAAGACTTAAGTATTATTAAATGGTATACAGTTATGGAAAAATAGGAGAACGATTTTTGATAATTTCTAATCAGGCTAACTTAGAACATGATTGAGAAAATTCAATTTCCCCAATTCATTAGTTGAATCTAACCTAATTAAGAATGCTCTTTACTCAAAAAGTCTTTATGACAATGCATTTGTGACATTGAAAAGAACTACTCCTATTTCTAGAAACATGGTGAGCTTGTAAAACATCCACTGAAAAGTATTTAGAGGTTTTTTTTTTTTACAACCATTACATACTTTTCAGTGGTTGTAAAAACAAAACAAAACAAAACAAAAAACAGTGTGGATGATATAAACCTTTACATTTTTCAGTTACATTGATGATTTTGATAAAGTCAAAGTGACCATATGTCAAAAATATTTGGAAAATTTAAGACAGACCTATAAAGCCACAGAGGCCAGAGTAGACAGGCAGAGAAGGTAATAGCAGCCAGATATAGGCCATGCTACTAAAGTCCTCTTGGGAATGAAGCTATGACTTTGGTCAACAGGAGGCAACAGTCTTCTGCATAGAGATAGATCTTGGAAAAGGTAGCTCCATATACTCAAGTAAAAGGAAACATAATTGGCCTCTCCAGTCCAGAAAAGTAACAAAAGAAAAATTTATCAAGCTTGTATCATATACTATTCTGTAGCTTACATTCACTCTACTGATGGGTGTGAGATTCTCACACTGAGTATTTAACATTAAAACTGGTCCTAGACTGCTGATATTCCCAGACCCCTGGCAAATTACATACTAATCTGTTCTGTAGCCACTCTTTCATAGAGCAAGTTATCCAGAATCTCTGCACTTTGTGAATAGGTTATCTAGCAAAAATGATAAACCATGTAAGAGAATGAGAGTTGACGGAGAAAGCAAACAGTTAAACTAGTCCTTCATGAATCACATAATACAGTCATGTGAAACAGACTATAACATACTGAGCCTAAACTATTAATGAGATAAAATACTCAGTCGTGTCCGACTCTTTGCGGCCCCATGGACTGTAGACCACCAGGCTCCTCTGTCCATGGGATTCTCCAGGCAAGAATACTGGAGTGGGTTGCCATTTCCTTCTCCAGAGGATCTTCCCGACTCAGGGATCGAACCCAGGTCTCCCGCATTGCAGGCAGATGCTTTAACCTCTGAGCCACCAGGGAGTCCAAAATATAGATATACAATTAAAAACAAACACAAAACAGAACACTGTGGTGAAAAAGAGAATAGAGAGTGACAAGCAGATTATCTGAGATGACAATGAACAATACAGAAAATAACATTAATTTGAATAAAGCAACACATAATGAAGGGTTAAATATCAGACTGATGCAGAAAAAGAGGTAGTACATTAACTAGAAAACAGTTTGAGAAAACTTCATGGAATTTAGCACAATAAAGTGAACAGAAGAAAAAAATGAAAGCAACATTACCAGGCATGGGGATGGAGACACTATGAAGGACTTCCAGAAGAAACTAGGATGAGTACAGAGCCAGTAGTCATGAGGAAATGACCAAGAGTTTCCTTAACTTTATGAAATATGCCAACTTCAGTTTCAAAGAGCACACTCATTTATACATGTAAACTACTTATGCAGTTATCCAAGAGACATAATTCTAGGAAAACAAAGGGATAGGGTGTGCCTTAAAAAATCAAAAAGAAAAGCAGATTACTTCAAATTGAAAAAGAATTTGACAAGCAGCAAACAAATCACCACGTACAGAACCAAAGAACTATAGAATTTTATCTCCAACGATGTGACGAGGCAAACATTACCAATTGTTAATTTCTTTCTATATCTAACTAAATTATCCATCAAGGCATAGGAAAACTATGGGGGAATTTAGGCAAAAATTACCATTCAGTTACCTTTATTGAAATAAATAAAAACTATACTTACAGAAGAAAAAAAAATGAGTGAAGTAGGTGAGCAAGGAGGATGCAAAAGAAAAGATGAGAAAGGAATTTTCTCAGTTCAGTTCAGTCACTCAGTCATGTCCAACTCTTTGTGACCCCACGGACTACAGCATGCCAGGCTTCCTGTCCATCACCAACTCCCAGAGCTCATGTCCATCATGTCGGTGATACTATCCAACCATCTTATCCTCTGTCGCCCCCTTTCCCTCCCAGCATCAGCGTCTTTTCAAATGAGTCAGCTCTTCACATCAGGTGCCCAAGTATTGAAGTTTCAGCCTCAGTATCAGTCCTTCCAATGAATATTCAGGACTGATCTCCTTTAGAATGGACCGGTTGGATCTCCTTGCAATCCAAGGGACTCTCAAGAGTCTTCTCCAACACCACAGTTCAAAAGTATCAATTCTTCAATGGTCAGCTTTCTTTATAGCCCAACTCTCACATCCATACATGACTACTGGAAAAATCATAGCTTTGACTAGATGGACCTTTGTAGGCAAAGTAATGTCTCTGCTTTTTAATATGCTGTCTAGGTTGGTCATAGCTTTTCTTCCAAGAAGTAAGCGTCTTTTAATTTCATAGCTGCAGTCACCATCTGCAGTGATTTTGGAGCCCCCCCCAAATGTTTCCATTGTTTCCTCATTTATTTGCCATGAAGCGATGGGACTAGATGCCATGATTATATAAAAGGAATTTTCTATCATATGTTAATCAAAATTTTGGTTATAAATAACACTAGTCACAATAAGGACATGCATTAAGAGATTTATAAGCACTGGAATGTAACAAAAGTGGACATTGAGCATGGAATATGGAACTAGGTGGGCAGGTTACAGTCTTCAAGATATCTAGTATTATTTGATAGGAGAAAAGACACACCAGATGGTTTAAAATTTTAAGTCAAACATGTAGTTTCAGAGTAATCAGCAAAGAAAAAGAAATATAATGTATAACTTTCTAAAAGAAGAAAGGAAAAGGAATTGAAAAAAATGTTAATTCCAGTAGGAGTAGAAAAAGATAAAAAGACATATAAACTGTTGACTATAGCAAACACAAATAAAATAGTAGAAATTAAATCCAATAATCACAATAAAGCGAGCCCAGTTAAATTTTCTACTAAAAGAACAGAGATGCCCAAGCTAACTTTTAGAAATCTAGATAGCTGTGGCTTACAGGAGACCTACAGTAAACATAATATTGAACACAAAATTGAGAGCGCCTATATAAGGGACAAAACAAAATTTAAGGCAAAAATAGTTACCAAAACTAAAGTTATTAAAGTGATATAAAAGGAAAGTTTACCAGGAAGAACAAATGTCCTATGTCTCTTAGGTAATACTGATATGATTACATAGAGAAATTTGAAAAAAAAATTTAAAAGACACACACAATCACAATGGATCATTTAACCACATCTTTCTCAGAAACACAGAGATTACAGAAATGTACCTATTAGGGGGAAAGAAAGTTTGAGTGGCATAATTAACAAGCTCTATCCAGAGTATATGTAGAACCCAACTTTGAACAATGTTTGGATAATACCTTTCTTTTCAGTCATGAATGGGAAAAATGGTTTAGCAGATCTCATTTGTTTGCCTAGGAGATTGTTGCTCTCAATAGACTGGAATTCCTGAAGCTGAGGTAAACAACGGAACTGAATAGTAAAGATACAGATGAGCAGCAATATTAGGAAAATATTTAAATATCACTGACTCCCCAAACCACTCTCTGTAGCACTTTGGAAACAATTTGCATAATTTTTATGAAAATCCCAAATATTTTTACCTGATACATTGAAGTGTATTTTAAAAGGTTCATACTTTGTCATGTTTTATTTCTCTTAAGAGTGTATTTGTATATTTTATGACTGTTTACTAATTTTAATTGCCTTTTTTTTCAGATAGTATAAATGTATGAAGATTTTTAAAGTGTAAATTCCAGGGTTTATTATCTGAGTATTTGCTAATATCACTCTCTTTCGTGGTACAAATGACTTGTGAATAGACACGAGCAGGTTGATCCAAAGATGTATATCAAGTCACAGATCTACACTCTCTCTCTGTACATTCCGTCTCCCACTCCCCCATGCCACACACACACACACAGATACTACAAAGGCATTCTCATCCTTGCCAATATTACACAATTGAAAGTTAAAGATAAAACTGAGTTTTCCCCCATGCCAGAGTGGAACACTGATCACCGTAAAATGGATCTCTAGTAACAGCCAGATTTCTTCTGGCAATGGATGTCTGCTGAAGACCTCAGTGACTGAAAAAGACCTTATTTGCCTTGCCTACGAACTCACTTTTCATTGATCAGAAGAAACTCAGCAGGAGAATCCTGTTTGAGACCGAATTCTGAAAAAGACGAAAATGGTAACTAATAGGCAAATGACAAGAATCATGGGAATAAAAGCCTTAGTTATCATGAGATTTATAACCTACTCTGTGTAGTTTCACAAACGTTTTCTTCATTTCTATCATGGATCATGAGCTGAACTCATTTATGAGATGAGGATGCAAAGTCAACTTTAAAAATTGGGTTACAAAAAAAAAAATTAACCAGAGGAGAGATGAGTATATTCCCTGGATAGAGACATTTAGTAAGAATGTTAGTAAATATTGAGTTCAGTTATTTTTTAGGAAGTATCTAATAAAAAGGAAAACTTGAGTAATAAACTGCAACACACACACACACACACACACATACACACAAGCATGCAGAAACACGTGCACACACACACAGGCAAAATGGTAAAAGCAAAGTCCCTAGAGGTAAGGAACTGCTCTAAGTTCAAATTTATAAAACGCTTGTACACTATAGTAAAAGACAAGCTCATAAATAAAAAGAAGTGACAAAAGGGATGGTCACCCATAAATAAAATCTGTATTCAATAGAAATACATCACAAGAGGCATTATGTGGAACTTAAATTCCATAGGAGGTTAAAAAAATATTTGCATAGAAGAGTTCTATGCCAAAACAAGGTTTGAAAGTAGGTTAAAGTTAATTTTTTTTTTAATTACAGGACCTTTCAGAGTCTTTGCAGTTTTAAAATCTATTATGAATCTTCCAGAAAAAAATAAAAAGTAAACACCAATTTTCCAAATTATTTTGACCAGGGAATTTCTAGAGCAGAGTTTTGAAAACTAGAGCTTTATGAAAGACATTTAGCAAACTCTGGTCCACAGGATCCCTGAATCCCTTCAACTTTTAAGAATAGTTGTTATTAATCAAATGATGAAGTCCTGAGACTCCATTCATGCATTCTTAGGTATAGTCCTAACTAACTAGATTTCTGCTAATAATCTCAAGTCTGTCCTTCCGTACTTTAACATCATAGGGACTCTAGAATCATAATCTTCCACATATGAAAGGTCCTTCCTTTTACTCCTGGAGGTCTTTATAGATTTGTCCCTTTCCCCAAATTCTCCAAAGGGAATCCCTAAAGTGTTAATTTGGTGTTGAACTTCCAGCCCTCTGAAGAGTCTGTAATGTGTCATCTTGGAATGGGTTGAAGGAAGACTGGATCCGTGGAGGATGGGGAGGAAGAAAGAGGGGAGGGATGGAGCAAAACATTATATATATATATCTATATTTGAGGTCCTATTTTCACGTCTACAGGGCCCATGAAGGAAACCAACATGAGGTAAGCAGTCTGAACATTGACTTCTTGGATTGAAAGCACTTTTTTTTTCCCTAGCCACAACAGCTAATTTGCTTATTACCTGTAATCCTCCAAACTTCAAACCTCCAAAGTCACAGATGGTGACAGCCATGAAATTAAAAGATGGTTGCTCTTTGGAAGAAAAGCTATGACCAACCTAGACAGCTTATTAAAAAGCAGAAACATTACTGTGCTTACAAAGGTCCATCTAGTCAAGGCTATGGTTTTTCTAGTAGTCATGTATGGATGTGAGAATTGGACTACAAAGAATGCTGAGCACTGAAGAATTGATGCTTTTGAACTGTGGTGTTAGAGAAGACTCTTGCGAGTCCCTTGGACTGCAAGGAGATCCAACCAGTCAATCCTAAAAGAAATCCGTCCTGAGTATTCATTGGAAGGACTGATACTGAAGCTGAAGCTCCAATGCTTTGGCCACCTGATGCGAAGAACTGACTCATTGGAAAAGACCCTGATGCTGGGAAAGATTGAAGGTGGGAGGAGAAGGGGACAACAGAGGATGAGATGGTTGGATGGCATCATAGACATAATGGACATGAGATTGAGTAGGCTCCAGTAGCTGGTGATGTACAGGGAAGCCTGTTGAGCTGCAGTCCATGGGCTTACAAAGTGGGACACAACTGAGTGACTGAACTGAACTGAAGAGCAATCTTCTTGGTCAGAGTTACAATTTCCCGTTTTTGATAAAGACATGAATACAGAAAAAATTTTCCTTATGGTCGGGGAACGTGAGAGTGCAAAATCTGGGACACCCAGTGACCAGTCAGCTTGAGCATGAGAAGGACTAAAGGTGACTGGGTTTCTGATGCTCTGGTGGCGCAGGCCTTGACCAAAGATGCTATTCTTTGCAGCAGGAAGCTATTCGGCTCTGTCACCAGCCAGGAAAACAGGCAGTGCAGCAAGCCATTCTTATTTGATTCTCAGAGGTACCAGGCTTTCACATGCTATGAGAAATTCCTAGCTTTTAAATATTGCCTCAATATTTTTGTAGCACCCTAAGAAAGAAAACATATCTTCTCTAAGATTGAGATTTCAGGGTAAGGGAAAGGTGAGAGGAGAAATATAAGTTTTAAGAGATGGGGAGGAATGGCAATTTTGTAAAAGTCTTTGTAATTAAGAAGTTCTGAAGTGTTTTGGGGTGACAGAAAACTGCAAGAATGGAAGCCAAGTGGTGTCACTGAGCTTCGTGAACAGCCTCCCCTTTTGTATTCTTCAAGGACTCCGTAAAAAGCATAAAATTCCTTGTTGCTTATGTTTGCCTTTTGGACTGTGTGAGTCACAGCTTCAGTGGGGGTTCCAAAAATGCATACATATTATTTTTATGATGATGGAGAGGACCTAGTTCAGTTTATAAAGGAGCTGAGGGAAAGTTGGGGAAAGGATCCTGAACATGTCATGAAAACTTCTTGTAGTCCATGGGATGGTTTGAGCTTCCTGTGACAGAAGATCAATGTCTTCTATAAGCTCTGATATCCAAAGACAACCACAGGGAACGTCACTATCCTCTGATGGAAGCAAGGAGCCTGTTCCCATTAAAATCTCCTTTCTCTGAGAAGAAGAGATAAATCTCATGCTCTTTGGAGTGAGACCAACCAGAGTTTGAGTTCTGGCTTCATTATTTACTGACTGGGAACTGTGAAAATCACTTAAGTTTCAGCATCCTCCTAACAGACAGGAAGATAAATGTAAATCTCATACGGCCAATAAGAATAAATGGGGTGAGGTGTCTTCAATGATGAGGATTTAGTGCGATATCCTGAAGATCTCTGGAGAAGGCAATGGCCACCCACTCCAGTACTCTTGCCTGGAAAATCCCATGGACGGCGGAGCCTGGTGGGCTGCAGTCCATGGGGTTGCAAAGAGTCGGACACAACTGAACGCCTTCACTTTCACTTTTCACTTTCATAAATTGGAGAAGGAAATGACAACCCACTCCAGTGTTCTTGCCTGGAGAATCCCAGGGATGGGGGAGCCTGGTGGGCTGCCATCTATGGGGTCGCACAGGGTCAGACACAACTAAAGTGACTTAGCAGCAGCAACAACCTACAGATCTGAGAGATTATTCCTTAATCATTTGATCATAAACATATATATATATTATATATATATATTTACTTTTATGCTTTAAACTAGATGGAAATTGCTTATAATTACATCCATATAAATCATTCATATAATTGTGCATTCTCTGGTTTATTTTGGAATAGCAAAACACCATCAGGGAAAAGTCTAACATGCAATAATATTAATGACAATTTAGTGTATTATGAAGCTGCATGTAAAACAAAGAAGAAGGTTTCCCTGGTGGCTCCATGGTAAAGAATCCACCTGCCAATGCAGGACACACGGGTTCGACCCCTGGTCCAGGAAGATCCTACCTGCTGCAGAGCAACTAAGCCCATGTCCCAGAGCTACTGATCCTGGGCTCGAGAGCCTGGAAGCCTCAACTTCTGAGCCCATGTACCACAACGACTGGGGCGCTCACATCCAAGACCCTGTGCTCCACAACAAGGGAAGCCACTGCAATGAGAAGCCCGTGCACCTCAGTAGAGACTAGTCTCCTCTCTCTGCAACTACAGCAAAGCCCGCACAGCAACAAAGACCCAGGACAGTCAACAGTTAAAAAATAAATAAATAATTTCTTTTTATTAAGAGAAGAGCCAAAGAAATGTAGTAGATAATTCTGGATTACTCTTGGTGGGATGAACTATGAAGTGATACATATTAGCAACCTTAAAAAGAACCTTTTCAAAGTCACTATAGAACGCAATAGCACATGGTTATATTGCCAAGGAACATCAGAAACACTCGGGGTAAACTCTGAACAGCACAAAACCGCAGAGTCCTTATGTTTTATGACTGACTACTTGTACCATGATCAATGGCCCAGCAACAGATTCATATGCTGATTGATTTATGGTTGGTATTTTTGACAACACAGGTGGAAGTAAAGATAGCATGCTCTGGAAAACTATAAGATGTTTACAAAAGCCTCTCTAGAGAGGACAAGGAAATTGAACAAAAGATGTTCAGGAAACATTTGAACATAATTATGAAAACAAGAAGAGTATGTCTGAACTAATATATCATATGTAGATTAAATACACAGAGAACAAAGTCAGTAGATTAAAGTGTATAAATAGATATTTGATTAATTCCATCTACATTCCTGACATTTACATATAAAATTAGCAAAAAAAATTTTTTTCTTGAATTGTGTTCTAGGGAACACAGAAGGTTATATCTTATTAGGGGATTAATTATATATCTGATTTTGTGATTGGGTCATCCCCTAAACCATTAAATGCTTCCTGTAGGCCATAGCTAGTCACAGTAATGAACTAGACTTATTGCACAGAGCCAGAATGCACAAAAATATCATGCTTCCTCTACTTTGATACTGTGAGTTAAAAAATGCCCCCTCTTGTCAATGAAGACCTTCAGGACCGGAAAGGCAGTGAGTCTCCATGTAGAATATGTGTGGAAAAAACAAATTCAAAATGAGAACCACTGGCCCTGTGCTTGAGGAACAGCTTATCACCTCGTCTGCAAGTTCTGCAAGACAAGCTCACCAGCTGGACCACTTTACGCTGACAGAAAATAAGCTGACGTGTTCCCACAACCTGCAATGGGAAAGTTTGCAGTGGCTGGCCCGTTGATGAACAGAGAAAGAAATTTATGTCAAGCTTTCACCAAGGATATGATTAAGCAAATCAAGCTACAGCAAAAAGAAATAAAAATGTTCATTGTGAGGAACTAAGCTGAAAAAAACCCTGAAACAGACTTTAGGAGCCTGTCAGAAGGCATTCTGAGGGGGTGCTTTATGAAAATCAAGGGATAGAAGAGAGTTTTTCTTTAAAGGACCACACTCACATTTGTCCACCTGTATATGACTAAGATGAGGACTACAGGGATTGCATTTCCCATCTCACTTGCATTATGAAGGGCCATTTAATTAGCACTCACTAGTAAGACATGAATGGAAGTGATGTGTATTGCTCCTGGGACAACACTTACAAGAAGCATGTATATCTTGTCGCCATTTTCTGAATTTCCACAGGCTGGATACAGATGGCTATGAGGCTGGACAGTAACGATTCTCAGACTTGACTGTGCATTAGAATCACCTGGAGAGTTGTGCAAACACAAACTTCTGGGCCTGTTCTCCATAGCTTCCGATGCAGTAGATCTAAGATGCAGCGTTATAATGTGCATCTCTATAAGTTTCCAGGTGACGTGGAGTTGCTGGCATGAGGACCACTCTCTGAGGGCTGGAGGAGCCATGTGACAGTAAGGAGTCTGGGTCCTTGAGTAACTGCATCAACAAAACTGCCTGCTGATCATGGACATGTGTTTCTATTATACTTGCAACTTTATACACTGATAAAGCAGCCATTGCCATTTTAAATAATATAGCAAGTGAATAAGGAATGTTCAGGCATGGTGTTCATATTTAACTGGTGTCGGGAGCCATCGTGAGGAATCCTATGCATGACAAGGGCATGTGGCAGAGGCCTGATGGGCAAGGAAAATCAGGCCTCAGGGTTTCCCCCTGGTATTTCCTGAGCATGTACCCAAAAATAAGAACCTGCCTGCCTTATTGTATTGTACTTTTCCACTCTTTTGACACATTCTGGAAAAAGTTGACTCAGGGTTTTAGTCTTCTGCATTTGAAAGGGATGTTTCAGTTCAAACCCCCTCTGATAACTCTCTAGCTTTGCCTAACAAGTTCCCCTGGACTTTTTACAGCTTGTGAATTGTTTACAGTTTCCCAACTTCGAGAGGCACAGGAAGCTTAAAACATCCTAGAAATGCAGGGGCTTCCAAGGTGTTAAGATCATTAGAATAAAACTGATTAAGCATTTCATTGTTGAGCCAATACTTGCTGCCAAATTTTCATATCTTTTATTTGTTGATATAGTTGTTATATAGAAAAAACAAGTAGCAACATTAGATCTTTGAGTTAAGTGCCTTCTTTGTTATAACCCACTGCGCCTTTGTTCTACAGAGATGTAACTTTAGTGCTTTAAGGAGATGCAGATTAAAGAAAACACTTCAGGGGAAACGAGATTAACATTCATTAAGGAAGAGAGCCAAAAAGTGTTAACAAGCCTCTTGGCCAGAAGATAATGTAAATCACCTGAGACCTTTTGTATACAAAAAGATACACAGAAAGGGTCAGGACTGCTGCCCCTGCATGACTCTGTATCTTCCATTATGTAAAATTTAGGGTATATAAACACCTTTTGAATAATAAATTTGGAGGGGTTTTTGCACAAGCCTGGCCTCCCCCATGTCAATTCTTTCTCTTGCTCTCTCTCCCTCCCTCTCCTTTTCAGGCTGATCCCTTGGAACGCAGAGGCTCACCAAGTCTACTTAACTTGCCCGGGCTTCTGAGACCCATGTGAGAGGGAGCCCAAGGCGGGGCACCCTCCGCTATTCAAGTGGGCACCTGTGGCCCAATGTAGACGGTGCAAGTTCCTTGTCTGGAACTCTATTGGTTTTCCACATAAATCAGGTTAATCAGCCTCTTTCTTCCACTCATTTTCCTACTACACTATTTCTTCCTAATCTAATCTTATATTAATAAATAAATAAGTTTTTTCCTCACCTATGCCATCCCCACTTCGAATTACCCTGGATCCACTGGGGCTGGACCCCGGCAAACTGGGACTTGAGTTAAATAAGCAAGAGAAGATATTTCTAGGAAGAACAAATATAAGCAAAAAAGGAAAAAAAAAACAAAAACAATGATAGGGGTGGTAAAAAAGGAGTGACTGACAGGTGACAAGGGCTTGCCTGGTGACTCAGCTGGTAAAGAAACCATCTGGGATGCAGGAGATCTGGGTTTGATCCGTGGGTTGGGAAGAGCCTCTGGGGAAGGCTCTCCAGTGGAATTCTCCAGGCCAGAGGGGTTGCAAAGAGTTGGACATGACTGAGTGATCTTCACTTCAACAGGAGACAATGGAAATGAAGGTCCTGGAATGGCTAGGACATGTCAACAGAGTGACTCTGCTGGAGAAAACAATTTGCATTAACAAGTGATGAGTATCTAAGTCCCCAGATATAAACTAGAGTCCTTGGTAATATAGCCTAGAAAGTCATAGATAGGAAATTTAACTCAAAAGAAGGAATGAAAACAAATTTATAAGGAAATAGTTCAACCAGGCTGTTAAAAGTTACTGCTTAGAAGAATGATGTCCTGAAGTTTAGATTAAAGGGCTGAGAATAGACAGCTCAGTGGGCCCTGTAGAAGCCTGTTACCATGACTCAGAGCCATTCAGATTTACCAGCAGGGTGACTTTGTGACAAGATTACTTTATCAATTAGAGCCTCAGTTTCCTCTTCTATAAAATAAGAAAATGGCCTTTCAGGGTTGTTACAAGGATTAAATGCAAATATGTATGAAAAACATCTGGCACAAATGTTTGCTATGAACCTACATTAACTATGAGCTATAAGGCCAGAATTCAGATGAAATAAATGGAAAGAATAAATTCAATATCAAAAGAGCATTATGTAACCAACTGCATATTGGAGAAAGGATGACTGGGACAGAGATTAAAATTTTTAACCTAGGATGCTTACAAAGAATATGACAAATGACAGAAAAGCTGAAGATGGAAAGATAGGAGGATGCAAAACAATGACCTACTGTATTTTTGTTTGTTTGTTTCTGTTTTTTTATTCCTTTATCTATTGTTTACACTTGGTCAAAAGTAGATTGGTAGACACCCCTGAACAAAATGGGCTGTTGGGATGTTTGTATTAAATATATTACACACCTCCAAACATCCATGGCCAAAATAGGCCACAGTTGGCATACTTACTTGAAAGAACTCACTGCATGGTAATCGGATTAACAGATAATCATAGGTCTACCTGTGCTTCCCTTGTAGTTCAGTCAGTAAAGAATTTGCCTGTAGTGCAAGACACCCAGGTTCAATCCCTGGGTTGTCAAGATCCCCTGGAGAAGGAAATGGCAACCCACTCCAGTATCCTTGCCTGGAGAATCTCATGGACAGAGGAGCCTGGTGGGCTGCAGTCCATGGGGTCGCAAAGAGTCGAGCATGACTGAGTGACTAACACTTACTTACTTACCTATGATAAAAGATTTACTCCAAATTTCACTCATGGCACTGGAGAGAATATTTTCCACATTAAGATGACTCATTCCCAAGCATATTTTGTTGGAACATCAGCAGATTCTCAAGTAATCCAAGAAGAGTTCAGAAAGTGGGCATATCTCTGTGAGGTTACTGTGCGGCATACAGTAAAATCCAAATATCCATTTACACAGGAGAACTGGCAGGTGGGACAGAAGTCCAGGCACGTTGTCGTAAACTCAAAACTACTCTAAGGAGCAGCCGTGGAATATTTCTAAATGTGGGGTGATCACACTATGGCAACAACACTCCATTTAAATTTCAGAGCCATTCTTCTCTCTAAACATACTTGAAGGCTTCTTTGGAGCTGTGATGACATCTTATCGATTTCACTAAGTGACCTAGATTGATTGAAAACTTGGAGAAGCTTTAAACACTAAAAGTTCCTCAAGGGCGTCTTTCCCTGGTGGATGTCCTATTTGTTTTCAATGCAGTGTTTTTCTTCCATAACCCATCTGCCTGATCATTTTATCTATCTGGTTTCTTTCTGAAAGAGTATAGGCATTGCAAAGGATCTCAGTAAATCTGAAGTCAAAAGTCCCAAGGTAGGAGTTAGGAGCTGTCATACAGGTTTAAGATTTCATGTTTTAAGATGGACAGTCTTTCTTGGTGCCAGAGCACAACCAGAATCCCTCATCTTAAAAGAAAGTATCATATTAGATACAATGGATGCAGCTTAAATGATAAAAATTACAAAAATTGGGAAAGATATTTTTAAAAAGGAAATATATCCTGGGTCCTTTGCTCACTGGCAATACATTTACCAGTGGGTGCCTTTATGGCTCACTGAATAACAGAACAAGAATAGGGACATGAAGAAAAATATCAATCTTATAATTACCTATTTCCAGAGGAGTAATAAATGAAAAAATGAAAACACAGTACTTTTTGTTTTTCCTCTCTCCCACACCACTGCACCTGTATCTAGACATCCCAGGGGGTCATTGTTCTTTTCGCATCACCACAGAATATGATTTTTCTCACAAGAAAATTATTCACTGGAGAAATCAAACTAGCCATCCTAGTGCAGTTCATGGGACTTTTGTTGGCATTTCAACTCTTGGCTTAGTTTGAAAAATGAGTCACATCATCTACTTTCTACACAAATTGAAACCCGAAGATCCGATCACTCTTGAAATTCATGAAACCCCAAATTGAGAAAACTGAGGCGGATTCTCAGAGCTGCTACAGCGGAACGTGACAGTGGATATGGTAAAGGCTAACTGCAGACAAATAAACTGTCACCATCTGAAATCAGCGCTTCCGCGGTACTGAAAGTAGGCGCAGAGACCGTCAGTGACAGAAAATGCATTATGAGAATGTTCCTCCCTCAACTACGGTCACCGTCATTTAATTCAAATAGAACATAATGAAGGTCTTTGCTGCATATTGCCCTGTGTATAAATGGCTAGATTAGTGGCTAACCGTTAATTAGTAGCTTTTGCAAAATGTGGTCAATCTACTTGTGGGAGAGGAATATGGCTTGATTTATAGTTTATAATTACTTCTCTATATTGATATTGCTAATTATAATGTGTTTATATTCTGCTTAAAAGCTGCAACTGTGCCTTGCAATAATACATCAATATTTTTAAGGTTTAAAACATCTTGCAACACTCTTTGACATAAATTGCAGCAATAATTTCTTGGCTTCGTCTCGTAAAGGAAATAAAACCAAAAATAAACAAATGGGACCTAGTTAAACTCAAAAGCTTTTGCACAGCAAAAGAAACCATGAACAAAATGAAAAGACAACCTACTGAATGGGAGAAAATATTTACAAATGATATAACTGATATGGGATTAATGCTTAACATATAAGAACAGCTGATACAACTTAACACCAAAAAAAAAAAAAATTAAAAAATGGGCAGAAGAACTGAATAGACATTTTTCCAAAGAGAAAATGCTGATGCTCAACACGTACAGTAAAAGATGCTCAACACTGCTTTTCCTCATGGAAATACAAATCAAAACCACAATGAGATACCGCCTCATATCTATCAGAATTTGTTGCTATTTAGTCGCCAAGTTGTGTGTGACTCTTTTGTGACTCCACCAGGCTCCTGTCTCCTTGGCATTTCCCAGGCAAGAATACTGGGGTGGGTTGCCACTTCCTGCTTCAAGGGATCTTCCTGATCTGCTTCTTGTATACCAGATCAGTTTCTCTCTACAACAATCGTACATTCTAGATTCTTCATCACTTTCCATTTTATGCATTTTTCTTTTTTTTTTTTTTAGTAAACATAATTTGGTAAACATACAACTAAAAGTTATGTATACATATAAAACCTCATAAGTCAGAGAAAAGAAGCTTTTGCTTATTTGCGTGTTCTGATTTTAGGTTCAGACAGTCACTCTTTCAGCTGCAGCCTCTGCATCAGGGCAATAAATCCCCAAGTCTCTCATTCTCCGCCTGCTGTTTGCCATTTGTAGCTGAGCAGCTTAAAAGGAATATCATGGCCACTGCATCACTGTGGACACATAAGGAATGATGAAAAGAATAAAGGATTTCCGATGACAGATTTCAATCAACATCATGAGAAATGTCAGTCATAAAACAATGGTTTGTTTTTGTGGGTGTGTGTGACAACACAATTATTTTCAAGCTCTCCCACCATTTCTGAAAAGAAATATTCTGCTCTGCTTTTAACAAGAGGGGAGCACGGAAGAAGTTTCAGCTGTTTACTTTTTCTTCTTTACATCAAGTGTTTGCCTTTTTTTTTTTTCTGAGCATCAATAACTTCCTCTATTTATCAATCAACTTCATAATCAAAAAACTCAAACAATGGGTAATGTAGTCTGTGAATTAACATTTCAAGTAAAAATAATCTCCTAAAATAGCTGCAAACTATGGTAACCTCTTAAATCTTAGTGTCCCCTATGGCTGAAAGAAGCCAGACATCAAATGCATTTTCCTTGGAAGGAATGTTAATTCCCATAAACTGAGCATCTGAGTAAATGCCAGGTGCATTAACCACCATGAATAAATAATACTAGCTGACATATTTTAATGAACCTGTTAAGTCCCAGTCTCTTTAAAGCACTTAACATATTTGAACTCACTTAATTCCTACAACAACCCCATGGGGGGAGTTATTATTACCACATTTTACCTCTGAGGGATTTCAGGCACCCTGAAGCCTGATAGCTTGACCAAAACCTCAGACCTCGTAAGTGGTGGGGCTGGCAATGAAGCAAGCAATCTGGCTCTGGAGCCCATGACCTCAACCCTGATAATCCTAATTAAATAGCAATGGTCCTCACAGTGTGATATCTGGCCAAGAAACATCAGCAAAACCTGGCAACCTGTTGAAATCAGGAATTCTTTGGCCCCAGCCCAGACATCCAGTCAGGCAGAGTCCAAGCAGGTAATCTTGAGACAGGGTAACCAGTTGAGAAAAGACCTTGATACAGGGAAAGACGTGACGCTGGGAAGACGAAAGGAGAAGAGGGTAGCGGAGGATGAGATAATTATAAGATAGCATGATCAATGCAATGGACATGAGTTTGAGCAAACTGGGAGATAGTGAGGGACAGGGAAGCTGGGTGTGCTGCAGTCCATGGGGTCAGGGTGTTGGCTGTTGGTGAATGAACACATCATCGTAGTTATCTGGGTCATTAAGACCTTTTTTTGTATAGTTCTTCTGTGTATTCTTGCCACCTCTTCTCACTCTCTTCTGTTATGTTCTTACTTAACAGGTCAGAGACTGGCAGTTACTAAATCTACTGTTCATCATGGATGTTTACATTTCCCCTCTCCAGGATAAAACAATGTAAATGATTGACCTTAAACTGACATAATATCATGATTGAAGACAAGGACTTTCACTTGTGAGGATGTCCTCCTTCTAACCAGGAGGAAATATGGATTCACAGTAACAGATGTTTATGGAAAATGTAGAATATTCAAGTAGATTGAACTGACTTGGCATGCTGTTAAGACGTCCAAAAAAGATGAGTGTAATGCCATTCTTTCTCAGAAGTAAGAGCTTATTATTTTACAGAAGGAAGATCAAAAGTTATCCCAGTGACTGTAATGTTAGACCGCTTATTCATCATATAAGGAATGTGTCTTGAATGTTTGAATATCGGAAGAAATATAATCATATTACTTTTGTCCTGCATATTTAAAATTATATTTAAGAAAGTTATATCTCAGCTTTACAAAGATCCAGACTTTTGGATAACAATCTTTAAGCCAAAAATATACTGTTTTTTGGCTTACGTCTTTCTTCCTTTGCTGTCCAAATGGATGTAAGCCATTAGCTGTCACTGGAGGTGTCGTATACTTGATAGAACGTGTTCTTCGAGGTAGTTGAACAAACTTGACTCCTAGTTACTTAGGGAAAACAGTCCCATAGCTCATTTTTCCAAACACCTTGGAAGTTCTCAGCAAAGCTCATCAATTCATCTTTCCCATCCTTACTGAGATATGACTGACCTTGTTCCTTTCCATGAGGTAGCTCATTTTTCCTTTAAGTCAATTCCTCTGAAACATGGAACATGTAAACCAGGTAAGCTAATTTTCTAGATGCCATTAACTATTGTTCCAGTTGATTCTAAAAGCCTAAGATGATAGAACTCAGAGAGCCCATCTTAAAATTCTGACAGAGCCCTCCAGAAATTAATATTACCCTAACTCCACAGCAGACGTTATAGATTCTATCAGAGACCGGTAAGCTTAAGACACCATATTTATGTGAAATGCCTATTTCACTGAAAGATTATACCCTGTGGACAATTACTATAATTACTGAAGAGATATATTCCCCGTATGTCTCAAGCTTGCTTGGTAAAGGGAAAGTGTGGCAAGTCAGAAATGGAGTATAAGTTGGCACCTACTAACTGTCTTGCTCTTTGTCCTTTTTATTGGTTTCCAATCTGCTATAAATCTGTTTCAAATCCTGAAAGATGATGCTGTGAAAGTGCTGCACTCAATATGCCAGCAAATTTGGAAAACTCAGCAGTGGCCACAGGACTAGAAAAGGTCAGTTTTCATTCCAATCCCAAAGAAAGGCAATGCCAAAGAATGCTCAACTACCACACAATTGGACTCATCTCACATGCTAATAAAGTAATGCTCAAAATTCTCCAAGCCAGGCTTCAGCAATACGTGAACTGCAAACTTCCAGATGTTCAAGTTGGTTTTAGAAAAGGCAGAGGAACTTGAGATCAAATTGCCAACATCTGCTGGGTCATCGAAAAAGCAAGAGAGTTCCAGGAAAACATGTATTTCTGCTTTATTGACTATGCCAAAGCCTTTGACTGTGTGGATCACAATAAACTGTGGAAAATTCTGAGAGAGACGGGAATACCAGAGCACCTGACCTGCCTCTTGAGAAACCTATATGCAAGTCAGGAAGCAACAGTTAGAACTGGACATGGAACAACAGACTGGTTCCAAATAGGAAAAGGAGTACATCAAGGCTGTATATAGTCACCCTGCTTATTTAACTTATATGCAGAGTACATCATGAGAAATGCTGGACTGGAAGAAACACAAGCTGGAATCAAGATGGCGGGGAGAAATATCAATAACCTCAGATATGCAGATAACACCACCCTTATGGCAGAAACTGAAGAGGAACTAAAAAGCCTCTTGATGAAAGTGAAAGAGGAGAGTGAAAAATTTGGCCTAAAGCTCAACATTCAGAAGATCATGGCATCTGGTCCCATCACCTCATGGGAAAGAGATGGGGAAACAGTGGAAACAGTGTCAGACTTTATTTTTTGGGGCTCCAAAATCACTGCAGATGGTGACTGCAGCCATGAAATTAAAAGACGCTTACTCCTTGGAAGGAAAGTGATGACCAACCTAGATAGCATATTCGAAAGCAGAGACATTACTTTGCCAACAAAGGTCTGTCTAGTCAAGGCTATGGTTTTTCCTGTGGTCATGTATGGATGTGAGAGTTGGACTGTGAAGAAGGCTGAGCGCTGAAGAACTGATGCTTTTGAACTGTGGTGTTGGAGAAGACTCTTGAGAGTCCCTTGGACTGCAAGGAGATCCAACCAGTCCATTCTAAAGGAGATCAGCCCTGGGTGTTCTTTGGAAGGAATAATGCTAATGTTGAAGCTCCAGTACTTTGGCCACCTCATGCAAAGAGCTGACTCATTGGAAAAGACTCTGATGTTGGGAGGGATTGGGGGCAGGAGGAGAAGGGGATGACAGTGGATGAAATGGCTGGATGGCATCACTGACTTGATGGACATGAGTTTGAGTGAACTCCAGGAGATGGTGATGGACAAGGGAGGTCTGGCATGCTGCGATTCATGGGGTCGCAAAGAGTCAGACACGACTGAGCGACTGAAATGAACTGAACTGAACTGAATCTGTTATAAGTCTAGAGGCTACTCAATGACTTCTGAACAGTCACTATTACTCTAAAACTTCATAATAGTTGAAATGGATTTTTCCAGTGCTTTGTCTCAGAGATTCCAAGTATTTAACTATATCTCTGCCTGGTGCATGTTAGAGATACAACTCTAATGATCCACTGTGGGTTATCAAACTATGATTTAAACACAATTTTCTGTGCCTTGAGGATTTTTTTTATTTTTAAAATGTTATTTTGTAAATTCTGATGTTTTTCCTGACTTACAGAGATGTGGTGTATGGATGTGAGAGTTGGATCATTAAGAAAGCTGAGCACTGAAAAATTGCTGCTTTTGAACTTTGGTTTGGAGAAGACTCTTGAGAGTCCCTTGGACTGCTAGGAGATCAAACCAGTCAATCCTAAAGGAAATGAGTCCTGAATATTCATTGGGAAGGCTGATGCTGCTTCAATAATTTGGTAACCTGATGCAAAGAACTAACTCTGTGGAAAAGACCCTGAAGCTGGAAAAGATTGAAGGCAGGAGGAGAAGGATATGACAGAGGATGAGAGGGTTGGATGGCATCACCGACTCGATGGGCATGAGTTTGCATAGACTCTGGGAGTTGGTGATGGACAGGGAAGCCTGGTGTGCTGCAGTCCATGGGGTAGCAAAAAGTGGGACATGACTGAGTGACTGAACCAAACCAATAGAGATTTGAAAAGATACTAGTATGGGGTGTTGATTATGGGGAGCTTTTCTGGCCTGAAGAAGAGTCTATGAAATGATGGAAAGATTGGTGTTCAGCTAGTGGAAGGTCAAGCTTCTAGGCCAAATTTTATTTCTACACTGATGAAAACAGAGACAATTTGCTGGTTTTGATACTCAATTTTACAGTTGTATTCAAGGGATGATGAACACTCATTATTCCCATGGTTATGTTCTCAAATGGAGAGTTTATTAATTTTAACACCCATGGAACAGTGACTCCAAGCAATACTCATGCTTTTATAAAGCATTCATGATAATGAAATTCAAAAGGTCATTGTTCTCCGGGTAGTCATAAGATGCTGCTCAGACTTCCTAAGGACCAACTATTGCTGCTTATCACATGTGAAGATTCATGTGGAAGAAATGTATCCTTACTTGAAGGAAAGGATCTTTCAAAACTTTGTTTTTATTGATTCAGTTACAGATTCACAGATGACCCCGAGGGTAAATAGACAAAGACATAAATCCACAATTTTAAAGTGTATGTATGTTACTTAGAAAAGCTATTTGATATAGTGAAGACAGACTATTGCTTGTCTCAAGATGGATTATCTTTGACTATAACATATCTCCTTCTGCCCTAAGTCAATATGACTGATATAAAGGGACAGATTGCGGAAGGCTAGAAGATGAGAATGGAGGTCAGCTTACAATCCTCACAAAGCAACACAGAAACTTGGGTTTTCTTTTGAGTAAAACAGAGGTCACTGGAGGGTTTCATGCAAGCTCTCCACTGTATTCTTACAGAATCATTGCAGACATCAAGTGCATGTTGGACATTTGTTGTGCCTCTGATAGGACTAAGACAAGGCTTAAAAACAGTACAAATTCAATACATATTTGACAAAATGTAACATGAGATTTCCTGGAGTAGGAAATGGCAACCCATTCCAGTATTCTTGCCTGGGAAATCCCATGGACAGAGGAGCCTGGTGGGCTACAGTCCATGGGGTTGCAAAGAGTTGGACGTGACTGAGTGACGGAACATAACATGACATTTATGAGACATTCTGTGGTTCATTTAAGAAGGACTGCATCTATCTAAAGTGGATATTTCACGTCTCAATTTACGTGATTGGGTAATGTTAAAATTATTTTCTGTGTTGCATAACTACATTTCTTTTTCCCCAGTGGTATTCCTAGGGTTAACATTTGTTCTATCTTGTGTTTCCCAAACAGTATCATTCATGGACCTAAATTCATGTTTCATATGTAGGATTAATATATTTTTCTAAAACAAACCACCTCTTATTCAAATAAGCCTATTTTAGAGGAAATACATATATACATGTACATGTGTATATGTATATTCACACATACTCACACACATATCAACATGTGTTAAAGGGAAACAAACCATGCATAGATGCAAATACACTACTGAATATCTATGAAATCAGGAATGTGATATGCTCAGTTCAGTTCAGTCACTCAGTTGTGTCCAACTCTGAGACACCATGGACTGCAGCATGCCAGGCTTCCCTGTCCATCACCAATTCCCAGAGTTTCCTCAGACTCATGTTATTGAGTTGGTGATGCCATCCAACCATCTCATCCTCTGTCATCCCCTTCTCCTCTGGCCTTCAATCATTCCCAGCATCAGGGTCATTTCAGTTCTTTGCATCAGGTAGCCAAAGTAATGGAGTTTCAGCTACAGCATCAGTCCTTCCAAAGAAATCCCAGGACTGATCTCCTTTAGGATGGACTGGTTGGATCTCCTCGCAGTCCAAGGGACTCTCAAGAGTCTTCTCCAGCACCACAGTTCAAAAGTATCAATTCTTCAGCGCTCAGCTTTCTTTATAGTCCAACTATCACATCCATACAAGACTACTGGAAAAACCATAGCTTTGACTAGATTGACCTTTGTTGGCAAAGTAATGTCTCTGCTTTTTAATATGCTGTCTAGGTGATATGCTAGATATATCTTAAACCACATAAAATGTATGTGTTTAAAACTTTTTAAACCTTCATTTATGTACACCTAAAATCATTTTATTGAAGATATACACATTGTCCTTTCCAAAGCTATGGTCTGAATCGATTCACCTGGCTTTATTCTGAAAACCTGTCTCAATTCCTCAAAGCAGGACAAAGAAAAGAGTAGCTGACCTGTAGGCGGCTGTACATACTCAGAATAAATCAGACTGCAACTCCTCCATTACTGGCGGTACAGTCCCATGCATCCTGGGTCAAGTAGCCTCTGCAAGGTCCAATGATAGAGGGTGGCAGGTTAAAGCACCTTATGGGGAAGCATGGCTGAAGGAACCCATGTGTTGAATGATGGATGGAGCAGCCTTCTGTCTTGCAGGCCTACTTGCAATGAGCATCTGGGGAATCTGCTCCTCTCCTTGCAGAAGCAGCAGCAAAGTAACCAAGTCCAAGGGAGAATTTGTCATCAGAATGTTCCTCTAGTGACTCGTGGCTTTGGTTCAGATATTTTGAGGATGTCTTTGGTGGCAGAAGGCAGGATATGATTAATAGTAATGTCATGCAGCTAGCATCCTTAACACAGGCCAGGTTATAAATATAAGGGGGCCTGGGATCTGGTTTTATTTTAAGTTCTTTATCAATGCTAACTCCCAGTAAACTTTAATTTATGTTCAGAAGGAAGAGACTCTACAGAGAGACTAGCAGGCCCAGTGCAATACGAGGCAGACACACTGAAACAGCAAACAGACACGACACATACCATCCCCACAAAAACAGTTCACAGTGTTCCTACCATGTGGAAACCGCAATCTGAGACACTGTAGAAACAAATCAGAAGCCTGACCTATGAGGGCTTTACCATGTGGCTTTCTATAGCTAATAAAATTCACATCAGAGAGAAATGCATTTAGCTAAAAGGCACAGAATAAATGGCTAACAGGGCCATAAAAAGACAGCGGGCTTTTTTTTTTTTTCTAACAAATATTCTGAAAACTTAAGTCTTAGGCCTGTGTAAAGGATCAATGATGTCATCAGAGATCAAGGTTTATTTAAATTTTTACTCAGTTGTCCTTACCACATGGGCTTAAGGACTCACAGGAGAAAGATGGCAGGACTAGGCATCATGTCCCTGTGTAAGGCATGGAGGCAGCTCAAGGTACAAAGGGGTGTGCTGCTCACATCTCCTGGAAAAACCCAGTTACCTGGTACCTCTATGCAGCATGGAAGCTAAAATATTTAGAGGTGGCCTAACTGGGAGAGACTGGCAGTGATTTGGGGCACACAAGTCAATAGTTTCTGTAAAATTAAGTCCTTCTTCAGGGATTTCTCAACTAGGCCAAATGATCAGGGTATGCACAGTGTCAACAGTATTTTTCTTATTTTTGAACTTGATCTGTTTTTTAAAAAAATTAAAAATTTTTTGTTGTTGTTGAGGGATAATTGCTTTATAGAATTTTGTTGTTTTCTGTCATACCTCAACATGAATCAGCCATAGGTATACATCTATCCCCTCCCTTTTGAAACTCCCTCCCATCTCCTGCCCCATCCCACCCCTCTAGATTGATACAGAGCCCCTGTTTAAAAACCACAGGACACAAAATCATGAAAGGGAGCTAGCAAATTTTTCCTAATCTGTTATCTTTGGTAAGTCGACCAGGTACAATACAAGTCATTCCACAGGGAAATTTCTGTTAACCCTAGAGTTTAATCCCATGATTGTGGTTTAGACTGGATTTTAGGAGGCAATGCTGGGGTGTGATAGAAAACTGGGGGTTTCAGCATTTCAGAGCCCTGGGTTCAAACCCTGTCATTGGCAGCTAACAGCCCTGACCAAAAATCACAGCCTTCCAAAGTCCTGTTTTGTGCATCTATAAGATACCACCTTTCTTTCATAGCTTTCTCTTCTACATTATTTAGAACACTGTCCAGCTCAAAACAGATGTTCATTAAACAACTGCTTCTGGAAATAGATGTGAGTTTATTTTTTAATTTTTTTCTTTTTTTATCTTTTATTTTATTATTTATTTATTTATTTTACTTTACAATATTGTATTGGTTTTGTCTACAGGATGCTTGGGGCTGGTGCACTGGGATGACCCAGAGGGATGGTATGGGGAGGGAGATGTGAGTTTAAAATCAGTTTGAATACACATGAGGATCACCTGGTAGATTTGTTTCAATGTAAATATTTATCACATTATATATATATATATATATATATATATATATATATATGTGATAATTTAAAAGAATGAAATAATGCCATTAGCAGCAACATGGATGGACCTAGACACGATCATACCAAGTGAAGGAAGTCAGACAGAGAAAGACAAGTATCATAAGGCATCACTTAAATGTGGAATCTAATTTTTAAAATGATACAAATGACCTTATTTACAAAACAGAAACAGACTCACAGAAACAGAAAACAAACATGATTACCAAAGGGGAAGGGTAAGAGAGGAATAGATTAGGAGTTTGCTATTAGCAGACACAAACTACTAAATATAAAATAGGTCAATAACAAGATCCTACTGGATAGCACAGGGAACTATATTCAACATTTTGTAATAACCTATGGTGGAAAATAATCTGAAAAAGATTATTTTATATATATATATGTATGTATAATATACTTTGAATTACTTTGCTATACACCAGAAACCAATATAATACTATAAATCAACTATGTTTAAATAAAAAAGAAATAATCAATTATTATGAGACCTCTTTATCTAGTCAATCAGATAGGGATCAGGCATCTTTATTTTATAATAAGCTAAAATGGAGATTAGAGCACAAGGCTTGATGTGAAAAATCAGAGAGGTCCAACTGTCTTTTCATTGTAAGAGTATTTTTAATGAGGGAATAGCAAGATGAGCTTTGGGGTTAAATGTAGAAAGAGAATTCCACACTTAGATGACATTAAGGTCAAAGTTTCAATAAATAAAGAAATAAAAATATGAATGTTATCCTGAAGTTATAATATTTATCATGTAGACCCCAAGTGAATTTTGCATCATTGAATTATATTCAATCTGAGGGAAAAGGTCCATAATAATGTTCCCTTTCTTCCTTCTTTTCATCCTTCTTTCTTTTTCCCTTTCTCTCTCCCTCTATCCCTCCTTTCCCTTCTTCTTTACTCTTTTTTTTCTTTCTTCCCTTCTCTCTTACTTCTTTCTCTCTGTATCTTTTTCTGGAGGCAGAGGGGAGTTACCAGTATCTTTGACTGGTAAAACAGTAAGGGGGAAATGCACACCCAGGGGCTTCCCAAGTGGTGCAATGGGGAAGAATCTGCCTGCCAGTGTAGGAGACGTACAGACGTGGGTTTGATCCCTGAGTTAGGAAGATCCCCTGGAGGAGGGCATGGCAAACCACTCCAGTATTTTTGCCTGGAGAATCCCATGGGCAGAGGAGCCTACTAGACTACAGTTGATGAGGTTGCAAAGAGTTGGACACCACTGAAGAGACTTACCAGGCAGGTATGGACACTCAATGTCTGGTCCCTCAAGGATTCTTTTTTTTTTCCCCTTTTTGAGGATGCTTGGGGCTGGTGCATTGGGATGAACCAGAGAGATGGTATGGGAAGGGAGGTGGGAGGGGGGTTCAGGATTGGGAACTCATGTACACCCGTGGCAGATTCATGTTGATGTATGGCAAAACCAATACAGTATTGTAAAGTAAAAAAAAAAAAAAATAAAATAAAATATAAAGGCAAATACGGAAAAAAATGCAATTTAAGCAATTAACAATGAACTCACAAGCATGTTCAGGATTATTATGTTTTGGCCAAGAGGTAACAGAAAAGCACTTTAATTAATTAACAGTTTCTTAAGCACTTATTACGTACCAGGCACCATGTTGGTAGTGAACAAGAAAGACCAATATGTACTCTCCTGAAGCTTCAACTCTAGCACAAAGCACAGAGAGACAGTCAACAAATGTTTACACAGACAGGTCCTTAAACATAATGGAAACCACACTTGTGATGAAGCAAAGCATAGGTTCCTTAGAGACACATCAAAGAGGGGTGGGAAAATTAGCTGTTAGAAACACTGGAGGCACAGGGAACACATGGACCAATGCTAAACACACTGACCAAGGCTAAATTGTAAATGTGTAAATATTAAAGATGAGCTGTCCTGGAACTTGGAAACACTTGCAATCTCTAAGGAAGGTCAGCACACCTGGAGCTCTGTAATCCCAAGGGATGAGGCCAGATATGGCCCAGGAGGAGGCAGGTCAAGTCATCCAGGGCCCTTTTGGCCTCAGGTGAGAAGGAGCCTCATGCGAAGAGTTGACTCATTGGAAAAGACTCTGATACTGGGAGGGATTGGGGGCAGGAGGAAAAGGGGATGACAGAGGATGAGATGGCTGGATGGCATCACTGACTCGATGGACGTGAGTTTGAGTGAACTCCAGGAAATGGTGATGGACAGGGAAGCCTGGTGTGCTGCAATTTATGGGGTTGCAAAGAGTCGGACACGACTGAGTAACTGAACTAAACTGAACTGAGAAGAAGCCAAAGTCTGACACCTCTCTTCTCAGTGACTTTCATGTCCCAATCAAATGTCATACAAATTATGGAAATGAGTAAAAAATTTTTGCTTCTGCAGAAGGCTAAAAAAAAAAAAAAACAATGGCAAAGACTTCACATCATTGAAAGTGCAAAGTGCATTTTAAATACTATTTATTATGTGTGCATAGATGGATACATGCTAGAAGTCTACTAGAAGGTCAGCTAGAAAGACAGAGACGAGAAATGAAGGCTCTTCAATCAGATATGAAGACATGCAGAGAGATGAAGGCTGAGCAACGATGGGTGTAGGCTTGGTGTGCAGATAAGTGGCTGTAGAGATAAAATGGTGTAGTAACAACTTAAATAGTCCTGGTAACTGCAACAGTAAAAAATTACATTTGAATATTTAACATGTGCTAGGCACTACGACAAACTTAGTGTATTAAAAAGCAGAGACATCACTTTGCTGACAAAGGTCCGTATAGTCAAAGCTATGGTTTATCCAGATGTCATCTATGGATGTGAGAGTTTGACCATAAAAAAAAGCTGAGCACCAAAGAATTGATGCTTTTGAACTGTGGTGCTGGAGGACTCCCGAAAGTCCCTTGGACAGCAAGGAGATCAAAACAGTCAATCCTAAAGGAAATCAACCCTGAATATTCATTGGAAGGACTGATGCTGAAGCTCCAAAATTTTGGCCACCTAATGTGAAGAGCTGACTCGTTGGAAAAGACTCTGATTGATGCTGGAAACGACTGAATGCAAAAGGAGAAGAGGGTGACAGAGGATGAGATGGGTGGTTGGGTGGCATCACTGACTCAGTAGACATGAGTTTGAGCAAACTCTGGGAGATAATGAAGTACAGGGAAGCCTGGAGTGCTGCAGTCCATGGGTTTGGGAACAGTCAGACATGACTGAGCAACTGAACAACAACAAGCACTTTCTCAGGCAATTTACCTGTATGAACTATAAGCATTTTAAATTAAAAAACTACAGTAAACAGGCTGTCACTGTAGGCAGGTAAGAGAAACTACTAATATTTCCAAAGTCCCCTCCGTCCCCCAAGTAGACAGTGTAGGCAGGTAAGAGAAACTACTAATATTTCCAAAGTCCCCTCCATCCCCCAAGTAGTAGGTCACAGTATTGTTTCTGCATAGCTGCCTGGAGGAGCCCCTCTCTCTGCATAATTAGGGACTAAGCCCCTTCTCAGTTGGTGCACCATAGTACTGCTCTCACTGAAGACCATCACAAAGTGCAGGACCCAGTTAAATGAAGGTCCCTTAAGATAAGGCAAGGACCTGAGAAGGAGAGTCACCTGATCTCAGCCTCCCCAGGTAAGTTTCACAGTAACCAGCAAGGACTGGATTCGGCATGAAAAGATAAAAATGAACATTCTCTTGCCACTCCAGTGGTTTGCCTTTGTTGAAAATGTTGCTCTGTGACTGGCTGTATAATGTATATTCACCGGGAAAGTTCCTCCTTCTTTTAAAGCAGACTTACACACACAGCTCTCTTCCCTCCATCCGTAATCCCCACCCCATGTAATCTTGACCACAAGGTCTGAATTTGGAGCTTGTCTTAACTTTTTCTTTTTTTCTTTTCCATAGGTCTGTCTGCCTGTTTCTTTCTCCACATGTGACTCTCCATTTCCTCTCTCTATCTCTGTCTCCATCTCCTCTCTCTGTATCTGTCTCCATCTCCTCTCTCTGTATCAGTCTCCATCTCCTCTCTCTACCTCTGTCTCCATCTCCTCTCTCTATATGTCTCCATCTCCCCTTTGATCACCATTCAACCTCTTGTTTTCTCAACCCCTCTCAGTTACCCTGTTCCCCAGACCTCAGTTGCAACTCCTCTTTCTAACTCTCCTTTACTTCTCTCCAATGTCTCTCCTTTTCTCTCTTGATACACAGACCACTTAATTAAACCTCATTAACAATACAGCCAATAATTAACAAAAACATCCTCTGGAAACACCTTTACTGTTGAGCCCTTCAAAGAAAAAAGGCTAGAGTTGCTGTGACATCACCATTCCCAGGTAAAAGGACTATAATAGCAATTCACCTGCAGTTACACTGAATAAGTATTCATGACAAAACTAGCCCAAATTGAAAGAAAGAGACTCTTATCCAATAACTATCATTTTAAATTTTAAGTAGGCCTTCTTGTATAAAACTGCATGATTAAGCTCTTATTTTCCTTTCGAAAACTGAAAAAAAGACTGGAGGGTCTTATTCAACAGCCTTCCCTGTGGCTCAGTGGTAAAGAACCCCTCTGCCAATGCAGGAAACTCAGATAATGCAGACTCAATCTGCAGACTGGGAAGAGCCCCTGGAGGAGGGCATGGCAACCCACTCCAGTATTCTTGCCTGGGAAATCCCATGGACAGAGGAGCCTGGTGGGCTACAGCCCATGGGATGGCAAAGAGTCGGACACGACTGAAGTGACTCAGCATGCACACACTGTTGTTCAACAGACGTTGGAACCCTTGATGACTGTGGTTGTCACTGAAATCTAATTTCAAAACTCTTTTCATTTGTCTGGGGAGAATATAAGGGGTAGCTTGTTTTCCTTAGACAATGTAGATTTCATTTTACAAAAGATACAGTAAGCTGTCTGTACGCATGAGTTCTGCATCTGCAGATTCAACATGGTGTTGGATGTGAAGGGTTAACTGTATTCCCCTAAGCAATGATGCATTAGGGTGTAACACATGCTCCAGTCTGGTTTCTGGGTAGTTTCTCACCATGAACTGGTTGAGAGAAATATTTCTTCATCGCCGAGAGAGAGAGAGAGAGAAATATATATATATATATAGTTTATATATATATAAACTAATGAAGTGAAAGGAAAGCCCACAAATGCCAAAGCTTTCATTGCTACATCATTTGGAAGGATAAGAGTATCCACATTAATTTTTTATGCTACAAATATTTAAATGACTCAATATGCAGTGATTCTTACAGAAACGCAGACACTGTCTTGTTTAGTTTTGAGCAAGCTATGTAACCCACACATCTATTGTCTTGACCTATAAGAGGCAGATAAGAGCAGTTCATACTTTCAAGACTGTAATTCACAGCACATGGCGTATTACAAGGGTTTAACAGGTATACTGCTAATGCCATTCCTGTTATCATCATCATCACTATCACTGTTCCATCATCTCAGTCGCTGTCACTGTCCGACTCTTTGCGACCCCATGGACTACAGCCTACCAGGCTCCTCTGTCATGGGATTTTCCAGGCAAGAGTACTGGAGTGGGGGTGCCATTACCTTCTCCAGGAGAGTGTTAAACTATGTACTAAAATAGGAAAAGAAAAAAATTCTTCTACTGTGACTTGTTGTATAAAGACAGAAGATAATACATAACAGAGAGATCACAAGTAGAACACAAAATCTTTTTTTTTCTAAGAAGGAAATTAATCCACCTTAAGTACTTATCAGAGGTCAGTTTCTATAGTCATCAAATACTTGAACTCTCTACTTAATGTACATTTGCTATGTATATACCCAAGTCATGAGGCGAGTGAGTTTATATGTATAACTACAAACAGAAACTCATCTAAACTTAAAACCTGTTAATCTTATCATTAATATTAGAAAATTATGAATTCCATAATACTTGTGAGACAACTCAGGCTTAGATCATAAATAATCTTTTCCTAATACAGCCGGCATTATATAGCTACCTCTCTCTGCATTCTCTAACTTTCCCATGATTTCCCATCCATCTGAATTGCTTTTCTTTGTAGCTTTTTTTATGACTGCATCAAAAGCTCATCAAGGGGGCTCAATGACAGTGAGACATAAGATGATGGAAAAAAGCAGTAGGATACTTTGTTAAAATGGTATCTAAGCTGAAAAATGTGCAAGAATATGGATTTACCCAGTAAGACATGTTCTTTGAAATTAATAAAACAGGGATATTTGTTTCTTAATGCAGTTCTTTCAGCTTGAAATAGGAAATATCAGGAATGACACTGGCAGAGCACCATCAAACACATGTTTAAAATGTATCAAGCCATAAACATTTTGTGGTGTATTCATATACTGGAATATTTGTCAGCAATAAAAAGAAGCAGCTACAATTATATGCAATAGTAAAGATGCATTATACTGAGTGAAGGGACTCACGTACACACGCACATGTACACAAAACACACATTCAAAGTCTGATTCCATTTGAATATATGTGACTCAGTGAAGTTCGAAATTAGGCAAAATTGATCTTCTGTACAATAAATAGGGCTTCCTTGGGGACTCAGCTGCTAAAGAATCCACCTGCAATGTGGGAGACCTGCGTTCGATCCCTGGGTTGGGAAGATTCCCTGGAGAAGGGAATGGCTATCCACTCCAGTACTGCGGCCTGGGGAATTTCATGGACTGTCTAGTCCATGGGGTCACAAAGAGTCAGATACAACTGAGCAGCTTTCACTTTCACTTTTCAAGATAAATAATTCTATTTACATTAAGCGAAAGAGAAGACAAAGGTAATCTATTAGTCATAGGAAATGGAACCAAGAGGATTTATCTTGTGTGACAAATATTTTTCTTCGACTTATGTGGTGGTTACCTTCACATGTGTACGTGCATATATATATATATACACACACATATATTCACACACATGTAGCTGTGTGTGTAAAATCATTGAGTGGTACATTTAAGATCTACATATTTTCATCTATGCAAATTATACTTAAATAAAAAAGTTAAAAAAATAAGCCAACAGGATAGAAAGATATATTAGTTTTTATAGGAAGTGCACCTAGAGAACAGTGAGAACACAAGAATGTTTATTATAGGTTAACTTGGTCACTTTAACTTATCTTTAGCTTATTGACTTTTGTGTAGAATTTACTACTAGTTTTGGAAAGGCTAGACCTAGATACTTCCAAGTAGCAAGTCACTCTTGGAGCCTTTTCCTCCACCATAGGCGTCCTGGTTATCTTAGGATACATTCTGGTATCCATTAGAAATCAAAGGAAAGACTAGTCTCAGCTCTACCTTGATATCAGTTCCAAGAATCAGAACTCCAAAGGCTCAGGTCAGTCCCTGTGCTACCAGGAGAGCATGTTCAGAGCTGTTTATGATTCAGTTCCTGCCAGTCTCTCCACCACTCACCCAAACTCCTTCACAACCTCCAGCTCTTTTTAATATGTCGTCAAGCCGTTTGCTGCTTTGAGACCTTTGTAAATTGTAAATTCTGCTCTTGCTAAATGCAACACCTCAACTGCTTCTTTACTAGGTCAACTACTATTAGTCTTTTAAGGATTAATTCATGTGTCACCTATTTTTGTCAGATAATGCCCTCTAACTGTTAGTGTTCACGGAAACCCCTATTATCACAATTCAATCTCTGACATTACTGAGGTAGGAGATGGATGGGCCCCTGGGCTGGACAGCTGGTGTTTGTCAAGTGTAGTAAAACTGAAGCTTTGTTTTCCCAAGACACTCCAAGGACAAAGCTAGTGGCAAGAGCTGAGCTCTGCTAAAGTAAAGAGATAAGATGACCACTTGAAAGGTCAAGGAAAACTTTCCTGATTACACATGTGCAGGAAGGCTCCCTGGGAGTCAAAAAGGGGGCAGCAACCTGGGAGTTGGTGATGGACAGGGAGGCCTGGCGTGCTGCAATTCATGGGGTCGCAAAGAGTTGGACACGACTGAGCGACTGAACTGAACTGAACTGAAAGCTCCAGAATAGGTGATGTCAAGCCCCCCATTGGTCTTTGCACTGGAATCCATCTTGGTGAAAAGATACACTTGAAAATGAAGAAGGATCCTAGTACAGGTTGGATGTGGGAAAAGAAACAAGATAATTAGCTAGAGGTAAACAAAGACCTGGAAGAACAGCCCTGTGTAAGTGATTTATCTGCCTCTTTACTGTGCTCCTTCTCATTAGAGGACGTCCACACACTTCCTCTCTGGGCCTCTATTTCTACCTTATTTCAATCTTAAAACTGTTTCTCTGTGTGCTCCCTGACTTGTGTCTCTAATAATAAACTGTGTATCTGTTTTTGTTTGTTTGTTTGCTTGGATTTTTTTTTTTCTCTCTTGAAACATTCTTGCTTTCAAATGAAAGCAAGAGCCAGGGCCACTCTGCTTCTAGCCTCTAGCCCCTAGATTAGTGGTTAGAATTTCTGGTTTCCACTCAGACTAGCCAGGTTCAATTCCTGGGCAGGGAACTAAGCTCACTTACTTCAGGATTGCTCAATCTCTCTGCAAGATTATTCTGATAATCTGATTTTTCAAAAAAAATTCTGATTTCCCAAATATACCAGGGGCACTTTTACTATGGGGGTGGCGTCTTATCTCTTATCACTAGCACTTATTAGGATTTTTTGGCTATAGTCAGCTGAAGTGTGTTGAATTTATGTTAAGTAATAACATGTAGTCTTGTGCCAAAAGCTCCTCGAATCCAAAAGACAAACTGGTATTTCTGTCTAAAATGTGAATTTTAAGGGAAAAAAAAGAGATAATTTTAGCAATTTTAAAAGGCACAGGGTGTTAAGAGGTTAGGGAAGCAATTTTCTAAGTCAAGTGACAAGCATGAAAAATCCTCTTTTACAATTGATTAAGAGAAGAAAAAAGTCTCTATTTAAATTTGGAAGGAGGTAATTTTAACTTTAAAATCTTATTTAACATAATAGCACATACCTAACATCATGAACATGCTGAACTGGAGAAAAAATAAAGGCTCTCTGCCCCTCCTCTTATCCAAGAAAGAAGAGATTATCAAACATCTAGTTTTTGCTAAAGAACATGAAAGAAGCCCCATCAATCTTCTAATTTCTTTAAATGATTTTTCTTCCAGCCATCCTTATGTCTAAGTTAATGGCCCTTTGAATTCTCACTACAGATTTGCTTTCATAGTCCCGCCTTTAATAGTTTCAAGAGCTTCTGTCTTATTATTAACACTTAACTCAAACTAATGACATTTTAACTACTGTAGGTGCAGTTCTTCACAGACCACAGGTGAGTTTGTGGGCTCCTGGGATAACCCCTCCTCCTACCCCCTCTCCCCACACGCAAAGAAGGGAAATCTTACTCTCAGTCCATGGTGATGGAAGGAGGTAATGGATCAAGTCAAGGTTCTCACAAATGGTGATGTATGCCTTTGGCTAATTCATGTTCATGTATGACAGAAAGCAAACCAATACTGCAATGCAATCATCAATCAATTAAAAATAAATATAATAAAAAATAAAGTGTAAAAGATCATATATACATATAAGGATAATTTGAAAAAAATAAAAATTGTTTCCTTTTCCTTGTGATAAGGGGGAAAAAAGCAGTTAAAAATAGCTCTGAAAGGAGAAGAAAATTATGTATTAGCTTCATCCATTTCAAAGATAGGCTTTTCAAACTGTTAAGATATTTGTGATTTTCTTCCCCGCCACTCAATTTATATATATCTGGACTTCTCTGATGGCTCAGACGGTAAAGAATCTCTCTGCAAAGTAGGAGACCTGGGTTTAATCCCTGGGTTGGGAAGATCCCTTGGAGAAGGAAATGGCAACCCACTCCAATATTCTTGCCTGGAGAATTCCATGGACAGGGGAACTCGGTGGACTACAGTCCATGGTTGTAAAGAGCTGGACGTGACTGAGCAACTTAATACTCTCACTTTTCCTTTCTCTCAACTTCTGATTTTACAGTTCACCTCTCCCTGGTGACTTTTCTGTTTTACTTCTTCTTCAACTTTTCCTCTATTCATTTCATTGTTTTCTAACTGTCTTGTACTTGAATAAAATTCAGATGATGTTAGTTGCTTAGTTGTGTCCAAGTCTTGCAATCCCATGGACTGGAGCTGACCTGGCTCCTGTGTTCTTGGCAAGGAAAGAGTGCTAGAGTGGGCTTCCTTTTCCTTCTCTAGGGGAACATTCCGACCCAGGGCTCAAACCTGGGTCTCCTGCATTACAGGCAGATTCTTTACCATCTGAGTCACCAGGAGAGCCTAGATGGGTACTTTCACTTTGTTTCCATCTATTTTACTTCTGTCCCCAGTGCTTTTCTTTACTTGTGATTTCCTCTCTTTCTTCTTTACCTGTTCCTCTCAGCAACACTCTTGCCTTCATTATCTTTAACTACATTACACACACACACACTTACTTTTTTTCAATAGTTTATAAGAGAAAACTAGAGCTGTAACATTTCTCACCAATCATTTTAATACTATCCACTCATTTTCAATGTGAGAAAACTGGACTGGCAGAAAAAATTTTCCCAGGCTATGTAGCGTCCTACCTTGATGGTGGTGCAATATAACAATTGATATTGGTTAGATTCATTTGTAAATTCACTATCTCTGTATCTAGCGATACAGTTGGCGATGATTAAACCACATACACACCACATTTTCTATAAGCCAAAATATAATCAAGTTCTACAGTATGAAACAAATGCCTAGAAGGACACTGCATCATATTGCTAGAATAGAAAAAATGCATGCCTTATGAAGTTTCCCTAAGGCTTCCACTCTATATGGCATGTCATAACCTCATGTCCAAAACCAGCTCAATATTCTGGAGGACAGGATTATTACTTGTCCTATACAGTTATGCTTTTTTGTCATTTACCATGAAATATCCTTTGAAGATACTCAAAAGATCTGGGTGACCATGTCTTCCTTCCTTGAGGTCTATGGTATGCAAACTGGGAGATGTTAGTAGGAGTTTAAGGGGATGATATTTAACTATGAATACACTCCTCCAATTCTCTCTTAAACCAGGTTTTTGTTAACACCACTCAGATGAAACAGTTTGCAAAAGAAAATCACAATGAGCTCCACACTGCCAGGTTAAATGATCAATTCTCCATAGTTCTACCTGACTAAGCAGTAGTATTTTGGTGATGCTGATGAAAATCCCTATATTCTGAAATATTTTCTTAGCCTGGTTCCAAGGAAACAGGCTCATGTTATTTTCATTTGATCTCACTGGTCAATCTACTTTCTCCTCTTTCCAACCTCTTAATGCTGAAATGTCAGAGCAACCGCTCTTCAGTTCCCTATTATTCTGTATATTACTTCTTTTGGTGCCATCTCTATGTCAATGACTCCATGAAAATAATTCTATTTCTAAAACCCTCTTATAAATTTGAGACTCACATTCTCAACAGTCTAATTCATTTCTCCACTTGGTTATCTAGTAAACATTTTCAGTTCAACACATCCAAATTTTGTTGACCTAAAAATGGCTCTGCTGTCAGTTTTTCCATCACCTAATGACAATTCCATATTTCTAGTTGCTCATGTAAAGAACATGCAATCATTCTTGACTCATATATTTTTTATGTCCAAAATTCTGTGGACTTTATTTTCATATTTTATTTTAAGCCTATCCACTTCTCATTATCTTCACTGCTACCTCCCTGTTTCACTCTACTATCATCTCTCACTTAGTTTATTTTAATAGCATCAGAACCATTCTCCTAGACTTCATCCTCATTCTCCTATATTTTAAAGTCAACCTAAGAGACAGTATTGATAATCATGATGGTGTGATCACTCATCTAGAGCCAGACATCCTGGAATGTGAAGTCAAGTGGGCCTTAGAAAGCATCACTATGAACAAATCTAGTGGAGGTGATGAAATTCCAGTTGAGCTATTTCAAATCCTGAAAGATGATGCTGTGAAAGTGCTGCACTCAATATGCCAGCAAATTTGGAAAACTCAGTAGGGGCCACAGGAATGGAAAAGGTCAGTTTTCATTTCAATACCAAAGAAAGGCAATGCCAAAGAATGCTCAAACTACTGCACAATTGCACTCATCTCACACGCTAGTAAAGTAATGCTCAAAATTCTCCAAGCCAGACTTCATCAATACGTGAACCGTGAATTTCCAGATGTTCATGCTGGTTTTAGAAAAGGCAGAGGAACCAGAGATCAAACTGCCAACATCCGCTGGATCATGGAAAAAGCAAGAGAGTTCCAGAAAAACATCTATTTCTGTTCTATTGACTATGGCAAAGCCTTTGACTGTATGGATCACAATAAACTGGAAAATTCTGAAAGAGATGGGAATACCAGACCACCTGACCTGCCTCTTGAGAACCCTATATGCAGGTCAGGAAGCAACAGTTAGAATTGGACATGGAACAACAGACTGGTTCCAAATAGGAAAAGGAGTACATCAAGGCTGTATATTGTCACCCTGCTTATTTAACTTCTATGCAGACTACATCATGAGAAACGCTAGACTGGAAGAAACACAAGCTGGAATCAAGATTGCTTGGAGGAATATCAATAACCTCAGATATGCAGATGACACCACCCTTATGGCAGAAAGTGAAGAGGAACTAAAAAGCCTCTTGATGAAAGTAAAGAGGAGAGCAAAAAAGTTGGCTTAAAGCTCAACATTCACAAAACAAAGATCATGGCATCTGGTCCCATCACTTCATGGGAAATAGATGGGGAAACAGTGGAAACAGTGTCAGACTTTATATTTTGGGGCTCCAAAATCACTGCAGATGGTGATTGCAGCCATGAAATTAAAAGATGCTTACTCCTTGGAAGGAAAGTTATGACCAACCTAGATGGCATATTCAAAAGCAGAGACATTACTTTGCCAACAAAGGTCTGTCTAGTCAAGGCTATGGTTTTTCCAGTGGTCATGTATGGATGTGAGAGTTGGACTGTGAAGAAAGCTGAGTGCCGAAGAACTGATGCTTTTGAACTGTGGCATTGGAGAAGACTCTTGAGAGTTCCTTGGACTGCAAGGAGATCCAACCAGTACATTCTAAAGGAGATCAGCCCTGGGTGTTCTTTGAAAGGAATGATGCTAAAGCTGAAACTCCAGTACTTTGGCCACCTCATGCAAAGAGCTGACTCATTGGAAAAGACTCTGATGCTGGGAGGGATTGGGGGCAGGAGGAGAAGGGGACGACAGAGGATGAGATGGCTGGATGGCATCACTGACTCGATGGACATGAGTTTGAGTGAACTCCGGGAGTTGGTGATGGACAGGAAGGCCCGGCATGCTGCAGTTCATGGGGTCGCAAAGAGTCAGACACAACTGAGTGACTGAACTGAACTGAAGAGTCAGTAATATCCTTTTTAACATATTGGACAATACAAGCTATTTCTGTGCTTTAGTGCTGAAAAGGTCTTCTACTTTAATCCTATAAAGTGATTACATTTTTAAATGGCCTTCAAGGACCTATGTGACCCAACTCTCCCATTATCTCTTGTTGTAATTTAGCTTTGGTTTGATATTGGAGTATAGGTTATTTAGAACACTGCATTCATTTCAGGTGTACAACAAAGTGATTCAGTTATATATACATATATATCCATTCTTTTTCAGATTCTTTTCCCATATACATTATTACAGAATATGGATAATATAATAGGTCCTTGCTGATAATCAGTTTTATATATAGTAATGAGTAAACATCAGTCCCACACTTCAATTTTATTTCTCTTTCCAGCCTCATAAGCTTCTTTGTTCCTTACCCATACCAGAGATTCTCCAGTCCAAGCACCCTTGCACTGCTCTCTATAATCTTCACCCAGGTATTAACTTGGATGGTCCCTTCACTTCCCTAAGTCATTTACCAAATGTCATCTTGTTAATAAGGCTTATCCTGACCAGTCTATTTAACACTGCAGTGCTCCCACCACCGCTGATGCGCCCCTTAGCCTTCTCTATTTTTTCTTTCTTCATAGCACTTGCCAGGTGTGATGTGAGCAAAGGGGCACAGTGCGCAGCTCCACACTCCTGTCCCTCAATTCAAAAACTGAAAACAACAGAAACTGTCAAAAGCAACTTTGCCATAACTCTGGAAGATGATCCAAGTTTTATAGCAAACAATGCTGAATGCTAAATTAAGAAAAAGACCTGCTTGAACATGGTAGAAAAGCTTTGTGGCAGTCCTGAAGACCTGAAGACCACAGCCCACCTTCTTGGGGGGGACCCTAGTACATGCCAGAGAGTGCAGAGCAGACTTTATTAGCAAAGTATTGTTTTTCTCTGCTGTAATCTTTCTGGAGACTACCTGAAGGATGGGTACAACATACTTCTCTCTGTTTTACCTAAACTGGGACTCATTCAGAGAGAGAAAGAGGCAGACATTGTTTATACACATTATAAAGTGATTGGACAACCTACAGTCACCTGGAGCAAACGATTATTATGGAAACATACAAGTGATACCTGAAACCCTGGGATGAAAATCTGAAAGAGTATTTCCTTGGGAAATTAGGGCATTAGCAAATGCCTGTGTACACTAGAGGGGAGCAGGTTTTAGAAAGCCACATACATACCCAGGGCAGCCATCCTGCCCTGATGCTGAGAAAACTCATGAGAAGAATTTTATCTTTGATAACCCCGAGGATCAGCACAAGCAAGTAGTGAAGGTTAAAGCAAAATTGCAAATAACCTAGCTAAGTGTTAAAGGGATGTTTCAGAACAGAGCCAAACCACAAAGACTGAGTGTTATGTATTAAATTAAGTCTATCTCAAAATTTGTATGTTGAAGTCCAAAACCCCAGCACCTCAAATGTGACCTTGTTCAGAAGTGGGGCCATGATGAATGTAACTAGTAAAGTCAAGACGAAGTCTTCAGAGTGGATCTAATCCAATATGAACAGCATCCTTATAATAAGGAAGAATCAGAACACAGAGAAAGAACATCATGTGATGATGAAGGCAACCCTAGGGATGCCAAGCTTGCCAGCAAATTGTCAGAGATAGGCAGGAGGCAAAGAACAGATATACTTTCATACCCTGAGAAGGAATAACCCTGTTAACACTTTCATCTTGGACTTCTAGCCTTTCAAACTGTGGAAAAAAAGCACACTTCTGTTGTCTAAGTCCCCCAGTCTGTGCTTTGTTACGGAAGCCCTAGCTAACTAATCAGGGCTATGAAAGGCATTTGTTGTTGCTGTTGTTTTTGTTTGTTTTGTTTTAGCTCCTGGCATTTAAGGAAATTTTTGTCAAAATGCTAACTGAATGCAAGCTAACAGAGCAGGCACTTCAGTGACTACACAAATGATAAGGAATAGTGTGTTTTTAAGTTTGGAGAAATCTCTGAACAAACCAACAACTTCAGCCTTCCACAAACAGGCACATCAAACCCTGGGAAATGGGGAATCTTAGTTCCAGAGTTACCACAGTACAATATTCAAATGCCCAGTTATCAGTAAAAAAAAAAAAAAAAAATCAAAAAGTATACAACACAATAGGTAAGTCCATTCCACTTCAAGGGAAAAAAATGAAAGAAACTATCCATTAGTATGCCCTAATGTATGCCCTAATTAGTAAGATACTGGACTTACCAGATAAAGACCTTAAATTAACATCTTAAATATACTCAAATATTTAAAGAAAATAATGAGCAAGGAACAAAACACTAGGAAAATGATGAATATATGGAATGAGAATATTCATAAAGAGAGAGAATTTATACTGTTTACCAACAGTTAACACTACTATTTACTTATTTCTTATGTCTATTTATAATAATAAATTATTACTCCCCTTTTGCTGTGCTTTCATCTCCAGGAGGAAAGGAATTTTTGTTTCCTGGTCACCGGTACCTAATCAGTGCTTGACAGATAGCAGGCAGTCAGCATTTGTTAACTGACTGACAATAGATGGTCTCTTCCACATTAAGCAGCCCGTTACCTATAGTTCTCTGATATAAAGAAACATTAACTTTGATGTGATGACAGCGGATACAACTCTGGAGTAGGCAGGTAAAATAAAGAGGGGAGGATATTTATAAAGTGAAAGTTTCTGAATGTGATGAGCTACAGAGCGAGGCTGAGGCGATGAGGGAAGGAACACATCAAAGGGCAGGGGAAAGGGAGATGAGACTGATGGGGAGACTCGAAGAATGCATGGTTTTTCTTAGAAGAGGGATACATAAGACAGGCAAAGGAAGAGAGGGGCATCTCTGTGAAGTAAATGACACCTGAAGAATGTAACTCAGACAAGATAAAGGGTGAAACAAGACGGCTATAAGAAAGTGAAAGTGTTAGTCACTCAGTCGTGTTTGTGACCTCATGGACTGTAGCCCATCAGGCTCCTTTGTCCGTGAGATTCTCCAAGAAAGGATGCTGGTGTGGGTTCCCATTCCCTTCTCCAGGGGGTCTTCCTGACCCAGAGATCAAACCTGTCTCCTGCACTGTCTGAGCTACCAGGGGTTTTAAGAAGGACATCCTAATATTCAACCATATCCATCAAGTCATATATATGCTAGGTCTATTAGTAAATGCCAAAGTTTCAGGAAAAAAAAAAGGGAAGGAAAATCCCATGGAACCCATGGGTCTCAGACACTGCCCTGGAGGATGATTCCAGTTGGGTGTGCTGCCCGTGAGTGTAATCTGTGTTGTCATAAAGCAGGTATGTGCTACCTTTCGAACTGCAGGAGTATTGCTTGGTTTTGCAGGGTAGGCTAATTCTGAAAAAAGCACAAATTCTTTAGAAGAAAAAAAAAGATTAATGATTTGATCTCTCACACAGAAACACACACACACATACACACACACACAATACCTCTATTTTCCAGATCAACAAGAAATGGTGAAATGGGAAGCCCTGGCATATTGTAGGCTGTGAAAGGATCTGATATGAATATGGGCCAGGAATCTAGACCAGGTTAGAGAGGCTTGGGCTGCTGACCTCCCTACACATCCTCCAAATTTATATCTTTTCAGCCTGCATAGTATACTGGTGCTTTGTCTCTCTTCTTTCTTTGCCATTTGTATCTCTCTGATTTACAAGTTGGTTCTTAAGGAAATGCACTTGATAGTAATTATTCTAGTATGATATTTTCTTATTTACATCTTTATTTATCACCTGTCACCTCCACATTAAGAAGGCAATTCCAGGAGAGCAGGGGTGTGATCTGATTGTCATCTGCTATATATCTCAGTTTTTAGATCAAGGGCTGATACCTTGCTAGAGCTTATAAACATTTATGACAGATTCAATGAAAAACATTGTCATAACACTGAACATGCAATATTCTCACTTCTCTTTCATCAGACAAGGTTATAGGTCTATTATTAATTATAGCATTGCTTAGAAATACTATTGTGGTTTAAGGTGATATTTTATTTCTTGGCATTTTCTGTCATTCCCCTAATAAAACTCTGTGATGTGCGTGGAACATTTCAGGTAATCAGAAAGACTAAAGCAGGGCATATATAAATTGGAGCCAGAAATATTTTCGTTCAGCTCTTCACAGCTTTGATCTCTGGTTTTAAGAAAAGTAGAGAATGTCTTTCTATCTTGAGTAAACAAACAAAAAAAAAAGCATGAAATAACCAACTTTTTCATGCCAGATCTACAGCACCTTTTGTCTTTTCTTACACACACCACTGATTTAATTCAAGAGCCGAGCTGTGCTATAGACCCACTGGAAAACCATCACCAATAGTCATAGCTGTCAGAGTTGTCTTTGAACATTCATCCTTTATTATGTTCACTCCCTGATGCTAATGATTATGTCAGAGACGAAAAGAGCCTGGCCAATGATCCTTGCTGGCTATAATTAGAGGATGTTGAGGACAGCCTACTCTTGAAGAAGCTGAGCACCATACAGGGCAGAGTCCATGGCAATTTGACCATTTTGCTTTGAGGACTCGTTGAGGGCTGGAGAGGATGACTGGGGGTCCCTGCTAATGGGGCAACAGAAAATAGAAAAATGCTAGGGATTCCTTGGCTCATCAGACAATACAGAAAGACTAAAAATCATGGAGCTGTTTTGGCTCAGGAGCTGGAGAGGTGCTGCCAAATCTAGAGACATTCTTTTATATCCCATGTAGAGAGCAGCCAAAGGGGCCAGAGCTGACCTTTTCTGGGCATAGTTGTTATCATTGTCTCATTCAAAATAGGGGAAATGACCCCCTGGGCTGGCAAGCACTGAGGCCCTGTTTTCTATAAATGGAGAATAAATACAAATAGAAGACAAAAGTTGATGAACATGATTTTCACAGGACCCATGCCTTTGCAAGCCCTTTGGCCTAAGGCAATTTACTGTCAATTGTTCATGCAAATATAGAGATGATGAGCCAAAAGTTTAGATATTTGCTGAATGTGTTCCAAATATGGATCTAAAGGAAAAAAACCATGTTGATTACTGATAAGCTTTTTCTTATTTCTATTTGAAGGTACAACATTATACAACATAGTCAAAGATTAAAAGGGATGTAATAGTGTTCTGCAGAGAAGGCAATGGCACCCCACTCCAGTACTCTTGCCTGGAAACTCCCATGGACGGAGGAGCCTGGTAGGCTGCAGTCCATGGGGTCGCTAAGAATCAGACATGACTAAGCAACTTCACTTTCACTTTTCACTTTCATGCATTGGAGAAGGAAATGGCAACCCACTCCAGTGTTCTTGTCTGGAGAATCCCAGGGATGCCGGAGCCCACTGGGAAGCCATCTGTGGGGTCGCACAGAGTCGGACACGACTGAAGCGACTTAGCGGCAGCAGCAGCATCAATAGTGTTCTGAGTATTTGGATAATGCTCCATCCCAGTAGAGTCCACTATGGAACATCCCCAAAATGAAAAAAGATTAAAAAATAGGAGAGGAAGACATACTTGCCCATATGGAATATGCTCTAAAGTTTCATCTCATATATTTCACAGCTGTGTTTAGAAACCGTAAAGCAACTGAAGGCATTTCTTTTTTCATTTCCTTAGGAGTGTGACACCAAATGCACAGCCACAATCCTGTGATCCCATCCTCTATATTAGTGAACACATCTCCACTCTGTATCCATGCAAAGACAACATGGGCAGACAGAAGCCACACAAGTCTTCAAGAACAATATGAAAAGCCTTGTGTTCTTTCTCGATAGCATTGCAGAGTTTTGCATGAAGAGGTGCTGTTTTGCCACATTTCAAAAGTACTTTCATTGATAATAGCATTTCCTCACCATATTGCTTCTTGAGGCCACATTTCTTTCTTAGCAGATTCAGGACGTTATCTTGTGTCTACTTTAACAATTTTGAGTATCCCTAGAAACCTATGAAAATGTATTTTGTTTCAATAATTTGTATTAAGCTACTTAGTCATTTCCTAAGACATGTTGAACCTGGGTCTTGCAACCATGGAGTTACTAATATGCTTATGACCTGTCTACAGCTTGGGAAGAGAGCACCTCAGCACAGACCCTGTAATGGCTTTGCTTTGGTCCTCACCCAAATCTGACACTTCATCCCTCTATAGAGTCATCTGAGTGAGCTTCCTCATTCCCTTTTATCACATCCCATTTTCATGCTCAGATGCTGCCTAGACTTCAGAGTAAGATACAAATTCCTCAGTATAGTTTACAAGACCTTTCATAATCCAACCCTGGCCCACTTCTCAGCCATTTGTGCCAGGTTCTTATGTGGTATGTATTTCCTCCATCCAGCCAGGCATCCAACCACTTAAAAACCAGTTTGATCACCTGCCAGGCCAGGCCAAGATCAAGGCATTTGTATCAATGATGGCATGTAAAGGATGTCTCCAGACAGAGACAAGTAAAGAGATGTTACAGTGGTAGGAGCTATGGGAAGGTGCCATGGAGCCCTGAACCAGACCTGGCTGGAGTGCAGTGGCTGCAGATGGCTTCCAAGGAAAACTAGTATCTAATCAGAGACACGCATGTTAGAAAGGAGTTAATCAGGCAAACAGTGCAGTGACCACAACTGTAGGAGAGGGAAGCGCTTCCCAATGAACATAAATGAGAACATTTTTGAAGAGCTGGAAGAAGTTTAGGATGGCTGCAAAGAAGGTGTGGGTTGCCGAATGAATGATTCAATGTTACCCTGGTATGCCCTGCTCCATCACTCCTCTGTTCCCACCACCTGGGTGGAGAGTAGAGAAGCTTCTCATGGTCCGATGAGCATTAGCGCACCTGTTTGTTTCATCTCTCAGGCATCTTCCACAACCGCAGCATCACCACCCAAGACAAGCTGGCACATTACCTCACCCTAAACCATCTATTCTAAACTGTGTTTACAGTATTTCTATTATATGGTCAACAACTACATTCTGATACATTTCCTCAGCTATGTATGCTTTGAGCATGGGATTTTTGTCCTTATTTTTCCAACTTAGCACAAAGCAAAGCACACAGTAAATACTTAAATTTTTGAGTGAAAAGGAATGGAAGAAGTTAAACTGTCTTTTGTTTTTGCAGGTCATCTGCAAATGTATGGGTCTGGTTTGGAAGATGGGCAATCTTCTTCGGACTTGTACTGCAATTAATTCAAAGCCTCTCCATGACCACATGGGTGACTTACAGGATTCTTATCTCCCCAAGATAACACAGAAAGGGAACAGTGACAAAACCATAACCTGGCTTGTTTAAAAAGCCCACATAGACCATGCAGCCTTCTAGGGAGAATAATTAATTAGACTGGAGTAGAGACAGAATAGAAAGAAAGACAAATATTTGATCTTTTTTGAGTGAGTGGATAGAGTTCTTTTAACATGCAAAGCATACTGTATGAAATCTTTGGAGACCTGGCCCTTCAGAAAAGGAAGACAAAGCCCAAAAGCAGCAGAGGAGTTCCTTTTCTTTACAGAGTCTTTTTTCAGAAGTAACTTATCTTTTCAAATTAAAGGAGAACTTAAGTTGTAATCAGCAACTTTTGTTACATCAGAAAGATGCCAATAAATGCCCTCTCCTCCTCCTACCTCTCAAAGAATCTTTGTAGCTACAAGGAAAGCAAAGGGAAAGAATAGGGGCAGGAAGCTTAAGAGAAAAATAACGCAAGGACAAAAGAGACCCAGGAAGGAAAAATGATGGTGATGCCTGGGATGGGTGGTATGCTATATGATCCTGGGGACTGGAGGAGACCCCGAGAGGTAATGGGGGAAAGAATCCAGAGCCTAAGGCTCCAGGCTGCCTTTGCAGGGGGCCCAGGCTTGATCCCCAGTCAGGGAACTAGATCCCACATGCCATAGCTGGGAGTTCACATGCCACAACTTAAGATCCTATGTGTTGCATGCGGCAGCTAAGATCTGGCACAATCAAATAAGTAAATACATAAATCAAAAAAAAAAAAAAAAAAGGTGTCCTGCTATGGAAGCAACAACAAATTACAAAGGGAAAACGTTCTCTCAGAAAATGCAGCTCACTTACGCAAACTTGGGCTGTGTTATTATTTCACCTCTTATTAAAGATAATGATCTCACAGAAAGCTCTTGCAGCATAATAAAACAAAGATATATGCTAATGGCGATATTATTATGAGAATAACATGATCTTTTCAAGAGAAGACTATCAACTAAAATAACAGACCAGATATAGGGCTTCATTTGTATTTCACGGCTGGAAGTTCGAACAGATCCTGCATACATCATGTAAACCTTAAGAGAGTCATGGCCCAGCCACTCCACACAGCACCAGCCACTCTCTCAGGAAATCACCTACTGACAAAACCCATACCTTCCACAGTTGCTCGCTTGGGCTGAATGGTGATGGCTCCTTCTGCGATGTCTTCATGCTGGTGCAGTGGGTTGATTTTGGATCCCCAGCTGTCTGATCCCACCCAGAGGAAGTGGCCTACTTGGTCAGCTCTTTTTGCTGCTGCAAGGATCTGCCTGTGGAGAAGAACATTAAAAAGATACGTTAATGATAAAGAGCAGCTATTGTACGTATGCATATCCGGAATCAAGCAGAAGGAAAACAAGCTACTGCTTCTCAAAAAGCAAATAGCTGGTAGTAAGCCAAAGGATTTTTATTCTTAATATATAAAGAGATATTGTTAGCCAATACAAAAATTCAAGGCAGCTTGAGGAAAATAGGCAGAGTATTCAAAGTCAAAAGATAAAAGGGGAAATATAAGTAATTAGTTAGCTGCTTATTCACATACATTAAAAATGAGGAAAACGTGAATGAGAACAATATATTAAATTCACTCCTTATTTTGGCCAAAATGTTTGTTTGGTTTTATTTGTGTTGTGAGTTTTTTTTTTAATATCAATTTATTTTAATTGGAGGCTATTACTTTACAATATTGTCTTGTGTCATGAGCTTTGACATGAGGCTGGAGACGTGAGTACTGCCATTCACTGCTGGTGGTACATATCATTTCTGGAAAGCAATGAATCAGTCTATATGAAGCATCTTAAATTACTTATTAAAATAAGCAGAACTTCACATTAAGCTTGAAAAATGTGCAATCCATATTTATAAATTAAAAAGTATATAAATAGCAAGGGCAAGAAAAAAAAGGAGGAAATAAAAAAAAAGGAAATGGTTTACTCATGAAGGAAAATTTTACTTCTGCTTACAGAATTCTAGGAATCAGGAGTGTGTCACCCCAGGCAGAAAACAGCTTTTCTGGAAAAATCTGAACTACCCTAGGAAAAAGATTCTAGATATTGACATAGAGACATTTTCTAAGAGAATGGACACCTAGATGCCTGACCAGTCCACTGAGAGGCCTATCAGCTGACAAGTTTTCCCCATGTATGTAGAATTTTCTTGTGTCTTACTCAAATGGGAACTGCCAGAAATGACCCATCATTGCGGAAAATCCACAATACAAAACAGAAACCAAATAAATAAGAAAAAGGAAACTGGTGAGGTATGGAGAGGAAATTATACAAAAAAACCCAGTAGCTAAATGAGAATCAGGATCTCTATTATTAAGAACAAGAAAACTATCAAGAATAAGATAGAAACAACAATAAAAAAAGAGATCTTAGTTATTAAAAGTATGAAATTAAAATTATGTTAGAAGAGATAAAGGCCAAAGAACTAAATAGACATTTCTCCAAAGAAGACATACATATGGCTAACAAACACATGAAAAGATGCTCAACATCACTCATTATCAGAGAAATACAAATCAAAACCACAATGAGGTACCATTTCACGCCAGTCAGAATGGCTGTTATCCAAAAGTCTACAAGCAATAAATGCTGGAGAGGGTGTGGAGAAAAGGGAACCCTCTTACACTGTTGGTGGGAATGCAAACTAGTACAGCCACTATGGAGAACAGTGTGGAGATTCCTTGAAAAACTGGAAATAGAACTGCCATACAACCCAGCAATACCACTGCTGGGCATACACACTGAGGAAACCAGAATTGAAAGAGACATGCGTACCCCAATGTTCATCGGAGCACTGTTTATAATAGCCAGGACATGGAAACAACCTAGATGTCCATCAGCAGATGAATGGATAAGAAAGCTGTGGTACATATAACAATAGAGTATTCAATTCAGTTCAGTTCAGTCGCTCAGTCGTGTCCGACTCTTTGCGACCCCATAAATCGCAGCACACCAGGCCTCCCTGTCCATCACCATCTCCCGGAGCTCACTCAGACTCATGTCCATCGAGTCCATGATGCCATCCAGCCATCTCATCCTCTGTCGTCCCCTTCTCCTCCTGCCCCCAAACCTTCCCAGCATCAGAGTCTTTTCCAATGAGTCAACTCTTCACATGAAGTGGCCAAAGTACTGGAGTTTCAGCTTTAGCATCATTCCTTCCAAAGAAATCCCCCAGTTGATCTCCTTCAGAATGGACTGGTTGGATCTCCTTGCAGCCCAAGGGACTCTCAAGAGTCTTCTCCAACACCACAGTTCACAAGCATAAATTCTTCGGCGCTCAGCCTTCTCCACAGTCCAACTCTCACATCCATACATAACCACAGGAAAAACCATAGCCTTGACTAGACGGACCTTAGTCGGCAAAGTAATGTCTCTGCTTTAGAATATACTACCTAGGTTGGTCATAACTTTTCTTCCAAGGAGTAAGCGTCTTTTAATTTCATGGCTGCAATCACCATCTGCAGTGATTTTGGAGCCCCCAAAAATAAAGTCTGACACTGTTTCCACTCTTTCCCCATCTATTTCCCATGAAGTGATGGGACCCGATGCCTTGATCTTCGTTTTCTGAATATTGAGCTTTAAGCCAACATTTTCGCTCTCTTCTTTCATTTTCATCATGAGGCTTTTTAGCTCCTCTTCACTTTTTGCCATAAGGGTGGTGTCATCTGCATATCTGAGGTTATCGATGTTTCTCCCGGCAATCTTAATTCCAGCTTGTGTTTCTTCCAGTCCAGCATTTCTCATGATATACTCTGCATAGAAGTTAAATAAGCAGGGTTCCAATATACAGCCTTGACACACTCCTTTTCCTATTTGGAACCAGTCTATTTTTCCATGTCCAGTTCTAACTGTTGCTTCCTGACCTGCATACAGATTTCTCAAGAGGCAGGTTAGGTGGTCTGGTATTCCCATCTCTTTCAGAATTTTCCAGTTTATTGGGATCCACACAGTCAAAGGCTTTGGCATGGTCAATAAAGCAGAAATAGATGTTTTTTGGAACTCTCTTGCCTTTTCCATGATTCATCGGAGGTTGGCAATTTGATCTCTGGTTCCTCTGCCTTTTCTAAAACCAGCTTGAATATCAGGGAGTTCACGGTTCACGTACTGCTGAAGCCTGGTTTGGAGAATTTTGAGCATTACTTTACTAGTATGTGAGATGAGTGCAACTGTGTGGTAGTTTGAGCATTCTTTTGCATTGCCTTTCTTTGGAATTGGAATGAAAACTGACCTTTTCCAGTCCTGTGGCCACTGCTGAGTTTTCCAAATTTGCTGGCATATTGAGTGCAGCACTTTCACAGTATCATCTTTCAGGATTTGAAAGAGGTCAACTGGAATTCCATCACCTCCACTAGCTTTGTTCATAGTGATGCTTTCTAAGGACCACTTAACTTCACTTTCCAAGATGTCTGGCTCTAGATGAGTGATCACATCATTATGACTATCTGGGTCGTGAAGATCTTTTTTGTACAGTTATTCTGTGTATTCTTGCCACCTCTTCTTAATATCTTCTGCTTCTGTTAGGTCCAGACCATTTCTGTCCTTTATCGAGCCCATCTTTGCATGAAATGTTCCCTTGGTATCTCTAATTTTCTTAAGGAGATCTCTAGTCTTTCCCATTCTGTTATTTCCCTCTATTTCTTTGCATTGATTGCTGAAGAAGGCTTTCTTATCTCTTCTTGCTATTCTTTGGAACTCTGCATTCAGATGCTTATATCTTTCCTTTTCTCCTTTGCTTTTTGCCTCTCTTCTTTTGACAGCTATTTGTAAGGCCTCCCGAGACAGCCATTTTGCTTTTTGCATTTCTTCTCCATGGGGATGGTCTTGATCCCTGTCTCCTGTACAATGTCACGAACCTCATTCCATAGTTCATCAGGCACTCTATCTATCAGATCTAGGCCCTTGAATCTATTTCTCACTTCCACTGTATAATCATAAGGGATTTGATTGAGGTCATACCTGAATGGTCTAGCGATTTTCCCTACTTTCTTCAATTTGAGTCTGAATTTGGTAATAAGGAGTTCATGATCTGAGCCACAGTCAGCTCCTGGTCTTGTTTTTGTTGACTGTATAGAGCTTCTTCACCTTTGGCTGCAAAGAATATAATCAGTCTGATTTTGGTGTTGACCATCTGGTGATGTCCGTGTGTAGAGTCTTGTGTTGTTGGAAGAGGGTGTTTGCCATGACCAGTGGGTTTTCTTGGCAAAACTCTATTAGTCTTTGCCCTGCTTCATTCCACATTCCAAGGCCAAATGTGCCTGTTACTCCAGGTGTTTCTTGACTTCCTACTTTTGCATTCCAGTCCCCTATAATGAAAAGGACATCTTTTTTGGGTGTTAGTTCTAAACGATCTTGTAGGTCTTCATAAAACCGTTCAACTTCAGTTTCTTTAGCGTAACTGGTTGGGGCATAGACTTGGATAACTGTGATATTGAATGGTTTGCCTTGGAGATGAACAGAGATCATTCTGTCATTTTTGAGACTGCATCCAAGTACTGCATTTTGGACTCTTTTGGAGCATTACACAGCCATTAAAAAGAATTCATTTGAATCAGTTCTAATGAGGTGGATGAAACTGGAGCCTATTATACAGAGTAAAGTAAGCCAGAAAGAAAAACACCAATACAGTATGCTAATGCATATATATGGAATTTAGAAAGATGGTAACGATAAACCTGTAGGTGAGACAGCTAAAGAGACACAGATGTATAGAACAGTCTTTTGGACTCTGTGGGAGAGGGAGAGGGTGGGATGATTTGGGAGAATGGCATTGAAACATGTAAAATATCATATAAGAAATGAATCGCCAGTCCAGGTTTGACACATGATACTGGATGCTTGGGGCTAGTGCACTGGGATGACCCAGAGGGATGGTACAGGGAGGGAGGTGGGAGGGGTTCAGGATGGGGAACATGTGTACACCTGTGGCGGATTCATGTTGATGTATGGCAAAACCAATACAATATTGTAAAGTAATTAAGCTCCAATTAAAATAAATAAATTTATATTTAAAAAATTTTAAAAAGAGATAATGTATAAAGTGAAGAAATATTTTCAGAAAGCAAAACAATATCAAAAAGGTATAGCATATACAAGAAAAGATGAGTATCTTAAAGAAAGAAACGCAGAAAGACTTACATCCAACTAACAGTATTTCAAGGACAAATGTAAAAAGAAATTAATTTTTAAAATAATTTGTAATGAAAAAAAATCCAAGGAATTGAAAGTATGACTTTTCAAATTCAAGGGGCTCACTCCAGTATTCTTGCCTGGAGGACCCCACGGATGGAGGAGCCTGGTGGGCTTCAGTCCATGGGGATGCAAAGAGTCGGACACGCCTGAGACTAAAACACACGCACACATCCAGCAAGTTAACAGGGGAAAACCAAACATGTCAGAGAACTACAGTTTCTGAATAAAGTGAGAATAAAGCTTCCAAGGGGAAATTGGGACTATTGGAAAGTAATAAGAAGCAGAATATTGCCAACCTCTCCAGAGAGAGAGAGGGAAAAAAAAAAAAAAAAGGATGATGGAGTAATGCCTTCCAAATTTTGAGGGAAAAATATTTGTAATCTAGAATTCTAATATTTAACACATATAGAATCTCTATACAAATAGAGAATCTCCATACAAATAGAACTGGCATATAGATAGATGGGTTTGGATGGAGAGAGGGAGGGACAGGTGGATGGATGGATAGATAGATATTCAGGGGATATTAAAGATTTTTTGATCCAAACTCAGACTCTCAAATTCCTTGCAAATTATGAGTTCTATAACTTGTCAGTCACCATAGATAGTTGCTATAAATCATTTATTTGCCTGGGATGATGTATTTAAAAATAACTATGTGACCACACCTTACATTTCCAACTAGTAATTAAGTGCGGAGGCAGGTGAAGAATATTTTTAGTCATAAACACAAAAAATGCTTTCTTTAATACATCCGTTACTAGAAAATTACTGGAGGGTACATTATAGCCCCCATAAAGAAACTAAGTGATGAATAAAAATAAAAGAAATGGAGAGAGAAAGAAAACAAAAAAGTTAAAATAATAAAGACCAGCCTAGCTTAAAACAGAAAGATGGAGTGGGAGGGAAATGTACAGAAAAGCAATGGAACTCAGAGATTATTTTTTAAATATATATATATATATATATATATATATATATATACACACACACACATATAAACATAAGAGAAAAGTGATAACCTAGGACATTAACAATTGCAAGTTAAAAATCTGTCATATTAATTTGATGAATGAAAAACCTACCCCTAAAATCACATCACGGAAAAAATACTGCTGTAGTACATAATATTTACATGCTCATAATGTCAACTCTGAGTTTTACTAAATGGAAATCTGATAGTACAATGCTAGGAAGATAAAGGAGGTATGAGACAAGTTCTATATAACATAAGAGGAATTAATAGACAATATTTTAAATTAATGATTCCAAAATAGCAATACAGGCACCTTTGAAGAAGACCTAAAGAATTAGTTTCAAGAATCAAAATAATTGCTCAAGAAGAACAGAACCAGAGAGTGCAATGGGATGGAAAAGGAGGCTAGGGCTTTGCAGAAAAAGTATTTAAATTATATTTTTGTTCCTCTTCAATTATGTGCATTTATTATTTTCACACAATCAATCCTTTATACTCTTGAGTTAGAGATACCGTCTCTATTAATCTAACCAAAGGGTATGATCGCTGATGCTGTCAAAATCATACGTTCATTACTGGAGACAAGCTAAACGCAGAGCAGCAGGGAAGTGGCTTGAGAAATGACGGTGCGTCTGAAGGATGCGTTAGAGACCAGTGAGAAACACATGGAGCTCGATTTCTGCAAGCTACTGTCAAGAACAAAAAACGTCACATTAAAAAAAACTGCAAATGACTAGTCATTTCTTACAATAATGAAAACTGGCCTGCATAAATGACTAGATGCATAGTTAAAAGTATAGGGTTGTATGAGAGCACAGAAAAATATGGATAATATGTAATTCATTGTTAAAGACAATTCATTGAGAACCTGCTGATGAAGTATGAAAAGGATGCGAGAATCCAACTGAAACAATGTAAGAAAGACAAATTGATGTAAAAAAATAAATAAATAAATATTCCACCTTAATATGCTTACATAAAAGTGTGGGTTAATTTATTAAGAGAAATAAGATTAAACTGTTTAAACATATTTTAGTATTGAAAGTGAGATGTGAACCGTAAAAATTAGAATATCAAATAAAAATATCAGATGTGAATCTGAATCTACTGGGGAAAATTTTTAGAATAAAATAACCGCAAATGTTAAACAAGAATTTTATTAGTGGTTATCTCTGAGTGTTAAGATATTAAGTTTTATAGGGGATTACTTACAATCATGGTTTGTGATTATTCTAAACTTTCATTTTTTTAGATAATCAGGGAGCAGAGTAAAGCTAGGAATTCCTTTTATTAAAATGCAACAACAAAAATATTTCCATTATTTTCCAATGGTTTAAACATAAATCACAGCAGGATCCTCTATGATCCACCTCCCAGAATTCTGGAAATAAAAGCAAAAATTAACAAATGGGATCTAATTAAAATTAAAAGCTTCTGCACAACAAAGGAAACTATAAGCAAGGTGAAAAGACAGCCTTCTGAATGGGAGAAAATAATAGCAAATGAAGCAACTGACAAACAACTAATCTCAAAAATATACAAGCAACTTATGCAGCTCAATTCCAGAAAATAAACGACCCAATCAAAAATGGGCCAAAGAACTAAATAGACATTTCTCCAAAGAAGACATACGGATGGCTAACAAACACATGAAAAGATGCTCAACATCACTCATTATTAGAGAAATGCAAATCAAAACCACAATGAGGTACCACTTCACACCAGTCAGAATGGCTGCGATCCAAAAATCTGCAAGCAATAAATGCTGGAGAGGGTGTGGAGAAAAGGGAACCCTCCTACACTGTTGGTGGGAATGCAAACTAGTACAGCCACTATGGAGAACGGTGTGGAGATTCCTTAAAAATTGCAAATAGAACTACCTTATGACCCAGCAATCCCACTTCTGGGCATACACCGAGGAAACCAGAATTGAAAGAGACATGTACCCCAATGTTCATTGCAGCACTGTTTATAATAGCCAGGACATGGAAACAACCTAGATGTCCATCAGCAGATGAATGGATAAGAAAGCAGTGGTACATATACACAATGGAGTATTACTCAGCCGTTAAAAGAATTCATTTGAATCAGTTCTGATGAGATGGATGAAACTGGAGCCGATTATACAGAGTGAAGTAAGCCAGAAAGAAAAACACCAATACAGTATACTAACACATATATATGGAATTTAGGAAGATGGCAATGACGACCCTGTATGCAAGACAGGGAAAGAGACACAGATGTGTATAACGGACTTTTGGACTCAGAGGAGAGGGAGAGGGTGGGATGATTTGGGAGAATGACATTCTAACATGTATACTATCATGTGAATTGAATCGCCAGTCTATGTCTGACGCAGGATGCAGCATGCTTGGGGCTGGTGCATGGGGATGACCCAGAAAGTTGTTATGGGGAGGGAGGTGGGAGGGGGTTCATGTTTGGGAATGCATGTAAGAATTAAAGATTTTAAAATTTAAAAAATAAAAACTAAAATTAAAAAAATAAAAAATAAAATAAAATAGCCACATAGTGTTACTTTTATAATCAGAAAAACAGTGTCTCAGGAACAGAATACACTCTTGTCTAACATTCAAATGATCAATACCCATGCCTGATTGAGCACTTCTCTTAGCTTCAAAATCTAGATATTAATGTCTTCTCACTGGTATTCTCCGGCAAAGTATTTGAAGTTAATGTTCTAAGAAATCTCAAAATTTCCCATCTACAGTGTAAATCTTCTGAGAAAAGAAATAATATAACATTGTGGGTTATCAGACATCAGTGGGCTTAAGCTCATGTTTTGGAAAATATGCACTTGATTTTTATTACTGTAGCCAAGAACTATTACTGCTATCACTTCTTTGAGTCATAGTACACAATGGTTCCAACACACAAATCCCCATGCAAAAAATGATGAGCATAGCTATTGAGCTGATTATATACCTTTTAACATTGCCAATTAAAACCGCACACTATCTGCAAATGAAGGATATTACAACCAATTAGGCATCATAGCTATTAGCAACAAATCTTTTAAGTGCCATGTACATGAACATATGCCATATTTTAAAATGTCCAAAATATGTATGAAAATCATATATGAGATGATTAAGAGAAGTATGAGTTGACAAATCTGGAGCAAAAAAAGAAAAAAGAAAAGAAAAGAAAAAGTCATATCATAAAAACAAAGTGCCTTGAATAACTAAATCACAAAGTGTGGAAGAAAATGCCCTAAGAGCAACAGAATCAGTTCTTTGTAAGGAGACAAATACACATTTAAGGGGTGACAGAAATAGTTTCACAGAAAAGGGCATGTCTGAAAAACAGACAGAATTTCAACAGGTAGAGAAGGAAAGAAGAAACATCATGAGCCAAGACCATGATGGAGGAGCTGTTAGGATACACTGATGAGTCAGTCCATGCGTCTTAGGTGGAGAACTGGGTGCATGAAGGTGGGGTCTACATGAAAAAACAGGACCATATTTTAATGCATCATGAAGTTCAGAGAGAGAGGCTTGTACTTAAAATTATTTTTTTTCTGAAATCTTTAGTTTATTTTTAAAAGATAAGGCAAACAGAATTTTAAAGTAATTTTTCTTTTTCCTATTTACTACCCAGGTTTCAGATGGCATATCAAACACATACAGCTTTTCTTCTCAAAGCCCAGTAGCTTTGAGTCTCAGAATTTTTCTGCTATAAGTATTTTTAGTAAGTTTATTAATATCCAGGTATCTTACCCACCCTATACCTAGGCTGCCTGTGGATCTTTAGGCTGTATTAGGATGCAGAGAGAACCAGATATTTTAAGAAAAGCAGAAGTAAATTGTATTTCAATGCAGATGGAAGGAAGGGCACATAACCAAGAACAAACGCAATTTTGGCATCAACCTGAAGAATAATATCACGAGAGCTAAACTAACTCTAGCCCTCAAAGGATACTGACAATAACACAAAGTTTTTGTTTTTGAGCCTTGTCAAAGCTAGAAGAGAAAGGAAATAGATCTATCCCCTTGGGGGAGGTGGTGAGGAATGTTGGTGCAAGTGTTTGTTTATTTATTTATTTTTAATATATATCTTATTATTAAAAATAATAAATAAAAATATATATTAAAATTATTAAATAGTGGACACTGCACTGGGCATTTCATACATTCATTCAGTGATGTGTGCTGAGCGTCCACCACTAACTGAGCAATGTGCTAGGGGCTAAGGATATGAAAGGAAGTCAAAAGGGGCATCGCCTCCATTTTAATGATGCCTTCAGACTAGTGGAGAATATAGACTCCAATTACATGATCAAAGAGTACAAAATGCCCTCAGTGACATTAACTATGCAACCAAGCTATTATGACAAATTTTCCAAAGCTACACTGTTTGGAAGCATCTTTCAGAAGCGACGCTACTGACAGCGCTGGAATGATGAAGTGGGGAAGGGAAGCTTTCCAGCAAGCGGGAAGAGAATGAGCAATGGCCTGGAAAGGAAGAAACACAAAGGCCCCCTCACCTACAGCACACAAGCCATGAGCAAGCATGGAATGAAATAAGGTTAGAAAAGTACAAGTCCACATTATCATAGAAAGAGTGCAAATGGATTTGCTGATGGGAAAACTGAGACCTCAAAGAGCTGGAGTAGAAGGGTATGGGATGGGACTTGCCCAAGGGGAGACAGTGGTCATAGCAAAAAAAAAAAAAAAAAAAACACCTCAGGTATCTTGACTTGAGGTTCAATGCTCTTCTCATTTAATAGTCCTGCCACCCACGGTCACAGCTCAGGGCTGGGAAGATGGGTGGACTCAGGGGAAGCATGGGGAACACACAAGGAAGGGAAACACGGGACTGGCCGGCTGGTGTGGGGGTGGGTAATGGCCTGGACCCTTCAACTTTGTCCTTGATATAAGATGCTCACTTTCAAATTAAATGAGTTATTAATTTGAACTATAATACAAACAGTTAAAAAATCCAAACAGAGCTTTTCCATCTGCAGAGGTGTAAAGGGACACCACCTCTTTGGAAGACAATATTCACATTTAAGAAAGCACACATCTTTGTCCTGGAAACTCTTTTTCCAGGAATTTATGTTTTAAATAGTTATTAATATAAAAAGTAATATATTTATGCATTATTATTTGCATTATGTTAATGCATCTATACATTGTAAAGGATGTATACATTAATGTCATATTCTGGCACACACAGATTTGTGGAAAACAAAGGTTCAGTTCAGTTCAGTTCAGTTCAGTTCATTTCAGTCGCTCAGTCATGTCCGACTCTTTGCGACCCCATGAATCGCAGCACGCCAGGCCTCCCTGTCCATCACCATCTCCCGGAGTTCACTCAGACTCACGTCCATCAAGTCGGTGATGCCATCCAGCCATCTCATCCTCTGTCATCCCCTTCTCCTCCTGCCCCCAGTCCCTCCCAGCATCAGAGTCTTTTCCAATGAGTCAACTCTTCGCATGCGGTGGCCAAAGTACTGGAGTTTCACCTTTAGTAACATTCCTTCCAAAGAAATCACCTTCAGAATGGACTGGTTGGATCTCCTTGCAGTCCAAGGGACTCTCAACAGTCTTCTCCAACACCACAGTTCAAAAGCATTGGTTCTTTGGTGCTCAGCCTTCTTCACAGTCCAACTCTCACATCCATACATGACCACAGGAAAACCATAGCCTTGACTAGACGGACCTTAGTCGGCAAAGTAATGTCTCTGCTTTTGAATATGCTATCTAGGTTGGTCATAACTTTTCTTCCAAGGAGTAAGCGTCTTTTAAGTTCACAGTTGCAGTCACCATCTGCAGTGATTTTGGAACCCAAAATAAAGTCTGACACTGTTTCCAGTGTTTCCCCATCTATTTCCCATGAAGTAATGGGACCAGATGCCATGGTCTTGGTTTTCTGAATGTTGAGCTTTAAGCCAACTTTTTCACTCTCCAGTTTCACTTTCATCAAGAGGAAGGTAATTTATAATCACACAAGAAGAAGTAGAAGTGAAGTCATTCAGTCGTGTCTGACTCGTTTTGACCCCGTGGACTGTGTAGCCTACCAGGCTTCTCTGCCCATGGAATTTTCCAGGCAAGAGTACTGGAGTGGGTTGCCATTTCCTTCTCCAGGGGATCGTCCCAACCCAGGGATCGAACCCAGGTCTCCTGCACTGCAGGCAGATGCTTTACCATCTGAGCCACCAGGGAAGCCCCTAATAATCGCACAAGTCTGTAACCAAATGTCAGTCAGTTCGAGAGCGGTTAGATAAACTACAGCAAATACATAAAATGAAATTCTGTGTGGCTGTTGAAAAGTACTGACATTCTGAGACCTCCATCATGAAAGAATAAGCCAAGGTGAGAGCAGGGGTAGAACAAGATAATATACAGTGTTCTACCATTTGCGTAAAAATGTACACACTGCCTCTAGAAAAATACACAAATATTACAAAATATACAGCTGCATTACAAAATACAAAAATTACAAAATACAGAGTTATTATTAGCATCTGGAAAGGAGAACCTGTTAGCTAGAGGACAAAATGAATCCAACGTCTTTTTCATTTCTAGATTTGTCAACACTTTTTGATTTTTTAAATCAGTGGTAATTACTGTTTGCTAAAAAAAAAAAAAAATGGTAAGGATTCGGGACTGAGGCGGCAGTGGTCAGGAAACAACACAGGGCAAATCTGTATTCTATAAGCAATTTCAAAGGTTAGCACCCCATGGCTTGGCCAAGAATGCAAGTAATGAGCTAAAAGGGAAAGTCAAAGTTGCATTTAGATTTTTGACATCAAAGAGCATCAAGGTAAAGAGAAAGAAGAAAAAGTGGACTGGAAAATGCAGACACATGACCAGCTTGGTTTTGAACATCCAAAGTCCAAAGCAGAAGCAATACTTCTAGAAATAGAAGGCATTTTTCTTTTACATTAGAAGAACTATTAGCAGAACTACTCTTTAGATAAAAGTTTGTTGGTGCACTGGGATGACCCAGATGGATGGTATGGGGTGGGAGATGGGAGTGGGGTTCAGGATTGGGAACACATGTACACCTGTGGCGGATTCATGTTGATGTATGACAAAACCAATACAATATTGTAAAGTAAAAAAAAAAAAATAGTAATACTAAATAAATAAAAAATAAATAAATAAAAATAAATAAAAGAACCTTTAAAAGGTCCAGCAGTTTTCTCCTTTTACAAGTTATTGAAAGCAGTTCTTTAGCAAATATGGGGGGAACTACGTGGCAGGAACAGGCTGCTGCTTCCATGGTTCGCTCTAACTTCTGTAGGGGTAGAAAGCACGAACGGACCTTGCCACCATGTAATTGTCAATTTGATTCTATGCTATCTTTTCCCTTTCTGTGCCAGCACTTTGATCTTTCTGTCCCCTAAACTACAACATGCATGTTAATGAATTTCACCAGGCAGCCTTACTTGATATCCTCATCGTTGGCAAAAAGAACGACGGCCCTGGAGTTGGGGGTGTCCAGGAGCTGCTTGATAATTTTGTCAAAGTCAATGGTCCTGTCTTTGCGTTCCTGGGGGATTCTCACGGACTGGGCAATGCAGAGCCCACCTGTTCAAGAAAAGAAAGCAGAATATCAATTAAGTTCCTGAAGAGATACCAAAGGAACCAGGGAAAGTAGACAGGGAGGAGGGAATTATGAATTCTGAGTACACAGCTCTTCCTTGGTGATCTTGCTGAATGAGCAAGGCTTAGGCTAGTAAGCTGAGTCCTAAGCTCCCATTCATACTTGGCATGCCTTCCAGGGTATGGCATAGCCTCAGTGTACTTGGGAACAGCCAGGTATGCCCAGGAATACCAATGATAGTGATTCTGGGGAGGTAGGTTGTAAAAATGTGTAGATGTCTGTTAGGTCAAGTTGGCTGACAGTGCTGCTGTACTTTATAGGACCACTGGTGACTTCAAGCACACTGAAGGTTGAGAGCCACTTAGACAGTGAAACTGGATGGGAGGCCTTTAAAATGAATGTTATATGCTAGAAGAAAACCACAGTCAGCTGCTGTGAAGTGAAGTTGCTGTGAAGCTGCTCAGTCGTGTCCGACTCTTCGCGACCCCATGGACTGTAGCCTACCAGGCTCCTCTGTTCATGGGATTTTCCAATCAGCTACAATATATATATTAAAGAAAAGTACTCAAAGAGATAAAACTCAGGTCAATTTCTATTACTTTTCTGGTGATTGCAGTCTCATAATTTTCCTCTTTCATATCCATCTCAGCTTTTCAAGCTCACAGACAATGGAATTAAAAAAAAAAAAGAACAACGATAAGAATGAGATCAACTATTATAAATCACAGTAATAAATGTTTTTTGACTACATGCTATATACTCAGCCTACAAATAATGTGCTTTATGTATGTTATCTGATCTTAAAAACCTTAAAGGCAGTTAGCATTGCCCATTTCATGTTGGAAGAGAAGGGGATTCAATAAATAAATAGATCTATTTACTGCAGACTTCTCAAGGCTGTCATGCTATTAACTGGCTTACAATATGCAGCCATTTATGAAACAACTGATATCCTCCTCACTACCCCAACTCTTGCTTAGTAGTTACTCCCCGATGTAGTGTTTTATAAAATACACCATAAGAAAGGCTGGTTTAGGCAAAAGGGGTAGAGAGGATATCTGGAGGTCAAGCCTCAAAGGTCATCCAATGGGCAGAAGACCTAGGGGCAGAGATAAGAGGAAAGCTTTGTTCTCTTTGTAACCTGGAGATGCCCATAACCAACGAGCTTATATCCAAAGCACGGACAACTGTGTGGATGCTACCAGGTTTCCATAAATATAAAAAATATAAACTCTATTCTAGAAGTGAGCCTCCATTACATTTTAATCCATTAGACTTAATCAGTGTCAGTTCTCTGTAAGTGGCTCTCAACCTTCAGTGTGCTTGAAGTCACCAATGGTCCTATAAAGTACAGCAACACTGTTAGCCAACTTGACCTAACTGACATTTACAGAATAATCCCCAGGACAACAGAAGAATACACATTATTTTCCAGTGAAAATGGAACATTCATTAAGCTGGACCATCTTCTGGATCATAAAAGAGAAAAATACCCTCAAATTAAAAAAAAAAACCTTATGACCTCAGACCATAAGAGAATCAAACTAGAAATGAATAACAGAGAGATAACAGGAAAATCTCCATACACTTGGAAATTAAACAGCACACATTTAAATAACCCATGGGTCAAAGACGAAGTACCAAGAAATTTTAAAATATCTCTAAATGAAAACTAAACTGTTAACATCTCAGAATGTATAGATTATAGCTAGACTGATGTTTACAGGAAAATAGTAATAATTAAACACTTAAGTTAGGAAAGAAGAAACACACAGAATCAGTAACCTAAGTTTCCACTTTAATAAATAAGACAAAGGAGAGCTAAATAACTCACTTTCCAAAAGGCAGAAAAGACCACAATGGTATATTACTACATAGCTACCAAAATATCTTTTAAAAATAATGAAAATTTCAAATTCTGGAGAAGATGCAGAGTAACAGAAATGCTCATTCATCACTGGTAGAAACACACAATGGTACAAACAGTCTGGAAAATAGGTTGGCATTAAATGTTAAATATAGAGTTAACATATAAAGCAGTGGTTCCAATGCTAGGTGTTTTCCAAGTGAACTGAAAAGTTATGTTCACACAAATGTGCTCAAAATGTTTGTAGAAACTTCATTCCTAATCACCAAAACTGAAAACAAGTAAGACATCTGTTAACAGGTGAATGGATAAATGAACCATAGTCCATGCAGGTGATAGGATATTTTTGAGCAGCAAAAGGGAACCACTGAGTCTCAGAAGAACATGAATGATTCAAAAATGCATTTTGCTAAGTGAAAAGGTCAAACCAAAAAGAGTACATATTATATAATTCTACTCATATGACATTCCGGGGGGGGGGGAAAAGCAAAACCATAGGGTTGGGAAACAGATTAGTGGATGTCAAGATTTAGGAGAGAGAGGAGGGGTTGGTCACAAAGGGACTGCGCAGGGTCAGCTGGGCAGTGCATGGGGTCTGTATGGTATGTGAGGTGGATATGCGGCTCTCTCTACTTGTTAGAACTCAAAGAACAACGTGTCACAGTAACTGGACTTTACAAAATCAACCAAGATATTAGGAGACGCAGACTGTGACAACTGAGGTGACTGGCATTAAGAACGTACCAGAGCATTTCACTGAAGCAGATGAGTGGAAGAGGAGTTGGCCTAAGCAGCTTCTTAAAATAGTGTACAACCGGCAACTAAGCATAAAGACAAGAAGAACTGCACAGAAAATGGCACTTGGATTTGTAAAATTTTCACAGGAGTTAGCAATACTGGAACAGCTTTCCATACTCAAGGTGAACAAAACAGGAAATGAACTGTAGATAAGGGGAGACAGGTTTCTCAGAGAGAGATAAAGAATTTATATATAAACGAGAGTGAGGCAAGAATGGACCATGCGGTGTGAGGGAGAGTCAGAGATAGTATAAACTCATGGTTTATAGCGAGATCCTTCCACAGGTGGGTCATTTTATGCATAAATACATGTACACATGGGTTAGTATACAGATATACATATGTGCCTTACCACTATCCACTGAGAGAGTCTAGAAATGATACTCCACAGCAGCAAACACACCTAGTGATACTGGTTTTGAAATACCATCTTTCTCCATCTTTTGGAGAAATGGGTGATTCTCAAGTTGGGGAAAAGCATATGAAAGACAATGTCAGGCAATAAGAAGTTCACAAAAGAGAAAAAAAAAAAACCCAATAAAGGGAGAGAGGTCAAAAGGACATAGGAGCCAACTTAAAAGAGATCCCAGTGAACAAAGCTAGAATAATATTAGCAACAAAGTAAATAATGATGGTAATGAATGACTATCCACAAACTACAATACATGCTCAGGAATCCATGCTATTAAAAATGACCAAATCAATCAATAGACCGGAAAGATGGGATGAATCTTCTTCACAGAAAAATCCAAATGAACAAATGTTGATGGATAAGGAGGATAGAGTAAGGAGGACAGAATATCACTCTTGGAGCATTAGAGGAAAAACTGTTGCATGCAAGGTCCGCTGATGAATGCTAAAATAAGTATGGGAAACTATAAGAAGACAGTGAACATTTATACAGCTTAAAAGAATCTTGCTCCAAATCTTTACCAGTCATTCAGGTGGTTTAGACATATGCCTACAACTTCTTTGATACTCTTCCTTTGAAAAGGTGGAGATTAATGTTTTTGCCCTTAAATGTAGTCTCGACTTAGTGCCTCACTTCTTAAGAATATGGCAAAGGAAAAGGAATAACTGAATAGTGGAGAGACCCACTGTAACTGGACCACTAAGTTAATATCACTAGTGCTAAGTCACTTTGTTAATGTACCCCCCTGAGAGGATGTGATAAGGGTGCCCCCATTTGAATTTCATTCTTCCCTCAAATCTATAACTTTCATCTACCCATGAGAAAATGTCAGGAAAATCCAAATTGAGGGATGTTCTACATTTCAAATTTCCTGACTTGCACTTTTCAAAATTGTCTAGGTCATAAAACACAAGACTTAGACATTGAAAACTGGATTGGACCCTTGGACAGAAAAAAGACATTCATGCAAAAACTGGTAAAATTTAAATAATGTCTATAGTTAAGAGTATTTTTGCCTTGTTGATTTCTCAATTGTGATAAACTAGTTATCTAAAAGTATTAACATTTGTGAGATGAGTCTGTGGGCATTTTCTTATGTTTGGGAATGCATGTAAGAATTAAAGATTTTAAAATTTAAAAAATAAAAAACTAAAAAAAAATAAAAAAAATAAAAACCTTTCCTTGAAAAAAAATAAATAAAAATAAAATAAAATTATTTCAAAATAAAACTTAAATTTACACACACATATATATATGTGTGTGTGTATATGTGTGCATGTGTATTTATATATGTGTGTGTGTGCATATTTATCTCTGTGTGTGTGTGTGCGTGCGTGTGCGTGCGTGCGTGTGCACATGTCCCCTTCATGGATCACTGCCTTGTCGTGGCAAAGGGGCTTATATAATTCAATGAGTCATGCCATGCAGAGTCATCCAAGATGGACAGGTCATAGCAGAGAGTTCTGACAAAACGTGATCCACTGGAGGAGGGAATGGCAAACCACCCTAGTATACTTGCCGTGAGAACCTCATGGACTGTATAAAAAGCCAAAAAGATACGACACCAAACGATGAGTCCCCCAGGTCTGGAGGTGTTCACTGTGCTACTGGGAAAGAATAGAGGAGAATTACCAACAGCCCCAGAACGAATGAAGCAGCTGGGCTAAAGTGGATACAACCCTCAGTCGTGGATGTGTCTGGTGATGAAAGAAAAGTCTGATGTTGCAAAGAACAGTAGTGTATAGAACTGGAATGCTATGTCCATGAATCAAGGAAAATTGGACATGGTCAAACAGGAGATGGTAAGAATAAACATCAACGTCCTAGGAATCAGCAAACTAAAATGGATGGGAATGGTCAAATTTAATTCAGATGAAGATTATATCTACCACTGTGGGCAAGAATACCATAGGAGAAACAAAGTAGCCCTCGTAATCAACAAAAGAGTCCAAAATACAGTACTGGAGTGCAACCTCAAAAATGACAGAATGATCTTGGTTTATTTCCAGTACAAGCCATTCAAAATCACAGTAATCCAAGTCTACGCCCCTACCACCGATGCCGAAGTAGCTGAAGGTGATCAGACCTATCAAGACCTAGAAGACCTCCTAGAAGTAACACCTAAAAGAGATGTTCTCTTCATCATCAGAGATTGGAATGCAAAAGTAGGAAGTCAAGATACACCTGGCGTAATGGGCAAGTCTGGCCTTTGAGAACAAAATGAAGTAGGCCAAAGGTTAACTGAATTCTGCCAAAAGAATGCACTGGTCGTAGCAAACACTGTTTGTCAACAACACAAGAGACGACTTTATACATGGACATTACCAAATGGTCAATATCAAAATCAAATTGATTATATTCTTGGCATCCAAAGATGCAGAAGCTGTATATAGTCAGCAAAAACAAGACCTGAAGGTGACTGTGGCTCAGATCATCAGCTTCTCCTAGCAAAATTCAGGCTTAAACCAAAGAAAACAAGGGAAAACGATAGGCCATCCAGGTATAACTTAAATAAAATCCTGTATGAATTTGCAGCAGAGGTAATGAATAGGTTCAAGGGACTAGATCTAGTTAACAGTTTGCCTGATGAACTATGGACAGAGGTCCATAATATTCTTCAGGAGGAGGTGAATAAAGCCATCCCAAAGAAAAAGCAAAGCAAGAAAGCAGAGTGGTTATCTGAGGAGGCTTTATAAATAGTGGAAGAACAAAGAGAAGTGAAAATCAAGGGGGAGAGGGAAAAGTACCTCTAATTAAATGCAGAGTCCCAAAACTTAGCTTTAAGAGACAAAAACCTTCTTCAATGAACAATGCTTAAAATAGAGGGAAACAGCAAAGGGCAAAGACTAGAGATCTCTTCTGGAAAATTGGAAACATCAAGAAAGCATTCCACATAAAGATGGGCACAATAGAAGATAAAAATTGTAGAGACCTAGTAGACGCTGAACAGATCAAGAAGAGATGGAAAGAATATCCAGAGGAACTGTATAAAAAAGATCTTAATGAACTGGATTACTATGATGGTGTGGTCAGTCACACAGAGCCAGACATTCTGGAGTGCAAAGTCAAGTGGGCCTTAAGAAGCACTGCTGTTAATATAGCTAGTGGTTGCAATGAAATTCCAACAGAACTACTCAGATCCCTAAAGAAGGATGCCATCAAGGTTTTGTATTCATTATGTCAGCAAATCTGGAAGACCCAGCAGTGGCCACAGGATTGGCAAAGGTCAATCCTCATTCCAATTCCCAAGAAGGGTAGTACCAAAGAATGTGCTAACCATCAGACAATTGCACTCATCTCCCAAGCTAGTTAAGTCATACTTAAAATCTTGCATATTAGGCTTCAGCATTATGTGAGCCAAGAACTTCCAGATGTTCAAGCTAGGTTTAGAAAAGGAAGAGGAACCAGAGATCAAATTGCCAATGTTCACTGGATTATAGAGAAAGCAAGACAATTTCAGAAAAATGTCTATCTCTGTTTCATCAACTATGCTAAAGACTTTGACTGTGTGGATCATGACAAATTGTGGAAAACTCTTAGAGAGATGGGAATACCAGACCGTCTTACTTGTCTCCTGAGAAACTTGTATGTCGGTCAAGGAGCAAAAGTTAGAACCCTGTATGGAACAACTGATTGGTTCAAGATTGAGAAAGGAGTACAAGAGGGCTGTCTGCCGTTACTCTATTTAACCTATACACTGAGCACATCATGAGAAATGCCGGGCTGGATGACTTACAAGCTGGAATCAAGATAGGCAGGAGAAACATCAACAACCTCAGATATGCAGATGATACCACTCTAATGGCAGAAAATGAAAAGGAAGAGCCTCTTGATGAGGGTGAAGGAGGACAGTGAAAAAGCTGGCTTAAGACTAAATATTAAATACACACACACACACACACAAAACAAACACTAAGATCATGGCATCCAGCCTCATTACCTCATGGCAAATGAAGAGGACAAGGTGGAAGTAATGACAGATATCCTCTTCTTGGGCTCCAAACTCACTGCAGATGGTGACTGCAGCCATGAAATCAGAAGAGGATTGCATCTCGGTGGGGAAGCAATGACAAACCCAGACAATATGTTGAAAAGCAGAGACATTACTCTGCCAACAAAGGTCCATATTGTCAAGTGGACAGTATGGTCATCCCAGTGGTCATGTATAGTTTTGAGAGCTGGATCATAAAGAAGGCAGACCACCAAAGAATCGATGCCTTTGAACTGTGGTGCTGGAGAAAATGCCCAAAATTCCCTTGGACAGCAAGGAGATCAAACTGGTCAATTTTAAGGGAGGTCAAACTTGAATATTCACTGGAAGTATTGATGCTTAAGCGCCAGTATTTTTGGTCATCTGATGCAAACAGATGACTCACTGGAAAAGTCCCTGATGTTGGGAAAGATTGAGGGCAGAAGGGGAAGAAGGTGTCAGAGGATGAGATGGTTGGACCGCATCACCAATGCAAAGAACATGAACTTGGGCAAACTCCAGGAGAAGGTGAGGGACAGGGAGGCCTTGCATGCTACAGTCCATGGGGTCACAGACAGTTGGAAATGAGTGGCTGACTAAACAACAAAAAATGTGTGTCTGTGTGTGTGTATATATCATCTGTTTATCTAATCCATCTATACCTACCTGACTGTCTATTCTTCTCTATAATGAACACTTATTTAGTAAGTAGTGAATCAGATGCAGGAATCTGAAATTTTAAACTAGAGCTTTATCATGCTGGCTCAGATAGTAAAGAAACTGCCTGTAATGTAGGAGACGTGGGTTCAATCCCTGATTCGGGAAGATCCCCTAGAGAAGGAAATGGCAACTCACTTCAGCATACTTGCCTGGAGAATCCCACGGACAGAGGAAGCTTGCAGGTTACAGTCCATGTGGTCACAAAGAATCAGACACGACTGAGCAACTAACACACTTAGCTCAAGGATTCTCATGCATGATTCACCTCCAGAGGTTCTCATCAGCACGTTTGGGTGAGGCCTGCGAATGTGCATTTCTAGTCCCCAGGTGATACTGATACTGCAGGTCAGGGACCATATTTTGAGATCATTGGTCTAGGTGACATTGCTGCAGGTAGCCAGGGGATCAGATTTTGAGAAATATTCTCTTACGTATCTCCAAATTGGTTGTAGCCAGTTTAGATAGAAGAAGAATTTATGCGTGGGTATCCTCACCAAAAAGTTTTAGGGAACTCTGAGGGCTTCCCTGGTGGCTCACATGGTAAAGAAATTTGCCTGCAATGCAGGAGACCCAGGATGATCCCCGAGTTGGAAAGATCCCCGGGAGAAGGGAATGCCAATCCACCCCACTGTTCTGGCCCGGGGAAATCCCATGGCCCGAGAAGCCTGGCAAGCTACAGTCCCTGGGGTCTCAGAGAGCAGGACATGACTGAATGACTAACACTTACTTAGGATAGTGAGACAGAAAGAAGGGAGGGATGGATTGTTGTGCTTTATCATAATGTTCCCACTGATACAGAGAGAGAACTAGACAAGTGTCCCTGGGTTATGGCGAATACAGTCTCAAGGCTGCAATAGCTCCAAATCTGGAAAATATCAGGCAGTAGAGATGGATGAAAGCATCAGCAAACTGTTCTGGGGCTGCTGTGGAGAAGAAATGGCCACTTTACCACCCTTTCGGCAGGAGAAGGGGAATAATTCTGGATGGAAACTCAGCTTCTCATCAGGATACATTTACAGCTGAGTGATTAAGCAAATCAGAGCAAACTCCATTTGGTACCATGATTAGTGGAGGGGGCAGTCTGCACTTGTGGGTTTTGGGCTCAGCCAATTCACACAAGGGGAAACCATGCATGGAGTTTCGTGACTGCAGAATTGAGATGCTCACCCTATCTTACAGAGAACTGCCCACAGTGAGTAAAATCAAACAACTCAACAGAGGAGAGACACTGGCTATTAACATGGTAATGAGAATGGATGTGTTCATAAAGCTAAAATGTAAAATGCAAGGAAAATGGAAAAACAGAGGATGAGAGAGAAACATGCTGTTTTGATCATCTTCTCTTGGAAGACTTGAATGGTACCTGCTGGAAAAACAGTCATTTCATTTGCCTCAGACCCACAAGAGAATGTGGCAGGATGAAAAATGTATGTATATCACACATAGATGACTTAAACCAAGCATTCAATTCAGACCAACCATGCCCTGCCAGAAATGGGCCACTTAGAGAAAACAATTCAGGTCTTGTGTGTCTGCCAGCAAGAAAGGAAGCAGTCTAACCCACAGGCACACAGACACACACACATGCACTTCTGGTGTTTGAATATCAGTTACTTTATTTCTCATTCATGGTGATAAGCCAGCACCCTACACTCTCCTGAGACATGGAGCCAATTTTTTCATCTTAAGCTACCGCCTTATTGGATGCAAACTTTCTATGGTTTGTGTTCTAGCTTAGTTGCTCACAGTGAATTCAGATTTCTCTCTCTTACATACCTGATGTTATTTAGTCACCACAGTACATCAGCCATCTATAACTGAGAAAATATTGGTTCAGCACTTTGAGTTTAAGAATCTAGCATTTGAGGGATATTTCATTTGTGTGTAAAGACCACTTGGAGTTTGGCAGCGCTGGGTGGCATTGCAACTGCCGATTCACATTTGTGGAGGGGCACAAATGTGTAGGAAAAATTGGACAGTATCATCATACATGTTGCAAACAGAGAGACATGTCACAGCCACGACAACCCCTTCTCGACACGTCAGCTCGGACTGAATAAGCCCACGGTCAGTAGCTTGAAGACTCCAAGCCACTGAGGTCATGGAAATAATTCCAGCATCCCAGGAATCAATCTGCTTCTCAATTTGTAGCTGCAAACCTGGTCAGTTTTCTGTCTGCCTGTGGTAGCAAGCAATCTATAACTGTAAGAGAAACTTCAGGAGTCAGGCCAAAGAGTGCTTCCATTAAAAACAGTTTTTTCTCCCAAATGATCATAGATTCTCTCCCATCTAATAAGCAGAAGCAATAGGAAAGCATTTAAAGTTTGCAATTCAATCCTGTCAGAACTTCCACATCATACAATCCCACTGAGGATTTGGCCTGCTATTTAGATATGCCAATCCAACTTAGCAAATATTTATTGAGACTCTACTCTGTGAAGGGTTCTCTAGGAATTATTTTTCTGAAGGAATATATAAAAGCAGTACAAACAGAAATGACCTTGTCCCATTCTCTATTACAAACAGGGAAGCTGAGGTCCATAGAGTTTGATAGCAATGGTATTGATCGCAAAAGGGGGACTGTCACGCACTGAGTCCTGCGTACGTGTCAGATGCCATCCTAAGTGCTTTCTCTCATACCGGCTGGTCATATAACCCTACGAGGCAGGTGGGCTAACATTCCCATTTGGACAGGTGGAAACAGGCATTCTGAAGTAACTCATCCCAAGTTACGAATTCAACAACAGAGGAGTGCTAGGATGTTTGTCTTTCAAAATAAACCCCACAAATTATGGAGAGAGGATGATAGATATCATACAAGCAGAAAAAGACATACCTGACACACCGAATTAGAGGAATCACCAGAGGTGTAATGGAAGAAATCTAGTCTCAGATGGGAGGTTTCCCATCTGTGCAGGGGGTCAGTGGAAGGACGCTTAATGGAGGGAAGACAGAAGTCAAATTGGAAAAGTCATTATGGATAAGATCACCCAGCCTTCCCTTGCTTCTTGGCTCACAGATTTCTGGTTTTGCTCAGGGTGGAGAGATGTCTGGTCCCAAGTAATAGTTCATTACAGATTATACATAAATGGGCAGTTCTGCATCCAAATTTGCCAGCCTCTTCTCAAGGTAGAAATGCCCATGAAATGCAGGTAGGGGTTGCTGAGGACAGCTCTGGAAAAAACTTGCTCATTTTGAAAAGGAGAGAGAAAAAAAGAGAGGCTGACATTCCTCCTCCTCTAGCCTTTAGGTGTTAGGTCTAGAGCTCTTACTGCCTTCTTGACACCATCCAGCCACAAGGAGAATAATGAACAACGATGCACTAAAAACAGTAAACCAGAAAGACAGAAAGAACTAGAGCCCCTGATCTTAGGCATGGTTGCGCAGAAGCCACACTGCCAGCAGTCACTGACCTCTGATATGTGAGAAAACAAAGCACATTCTCATTTAGTTACCAGCATTAAGTTTTCTGTTACTTGCAGTTGAACCCAGTCCTAACTCATCCTTGCCTTTAAAGAACTTCCAGCCCATTAAAAAGGACAGAAAATTACTGATGGTGCAAAAGAGTCAAATAAAGGTAAGAGGCAGAATAAAGGCCAGGAATCACAGTGTGGTGGTGGGGGGATGCTGTGGCAAAGGGCTGACTGGCGCCTGCATGGATCTGTGGGCAAGATAGCTGGGGGCAAGAGAAAGACAAAGTGGAAGAGAGTAAGAGGCCACGTGGAAAAACGAAATGGTACCCAGGGTCAGAGGAAGAGAGGGCAAAGAGTTTGATGATGGGGACACATTTATTGAAAGCCTGAGAATACCAAGTTCAGGGTTCTTGATTTCTCATAGTCACTACCTGTCTGCATAATCTTCCACATACGCATATTCCTTTCTAGATTGAAAGGAGAGAGGATGGAGAGCACGAAGCAAGGACACTCAAATAAAATACTCAGCAGCCAGAACGTAAGGAATATTGGGGGAGCTTAGATAGATGAGCTTGCCTGTAGCAAAGTGGAGTGAAAATCAGTGGTTAGACTAATGGGGTTGGGGTGGGACTGCACAAGACTTCATGAGACAAACCAGAAGAAAGTATATGCTTGGGTGAAAAATCTCTGTCGTTGTCAGGGAGCACTACGTGTCTTGCTGAGAGCAGAACTCACGTGGTGTCTGCACAAGGTAATGACAGGTTAATTCATCATATCTTTCAGACAAGAAATGTCAGACCTCAAGTCTCACTTAAACATGTTCAGCAATTTCAGGAGCATCGTTGTACCTGAGAAGAATTTGCATCTTACTTAGGGAGACACTGGGATTTAAAGCAAACTTGAACGCAGCCGTGCATACTCTAGTTGGCTTGGTCTGAGAACCTAGGAGATTTAATGACACTTAGTACAACCCTCTCATTTTAAAGATGGTGACAATGGTCTGGAAAGGGCAGGTGACTGGGCAACTTGGCAACAGAGCTGATGCTCTGAGAGTAATGTGCTTTTCTTCTTAAATTTCAGATTTGACTCTCTCTCAGCTGGTGATGTTACCCTCTTTGCCATTTTATAGCCACACATTCACTCTTTAACAGGAAATTCACCAAGCACCTGCCTTGTATGTACATATTACTTTAAGTTGCTAGGGATAAAGAAATCAACATAAAAGACAAACATCCTATTCATTCTCATGGGGATCCATACAAATAAGACCACTTTTCTTCTTAATTCTCTTTCAAAACTGATGGCCTCTGAGAATGCTCTGAGTTTCATTAATAGCCAGGATGAAACATCAAGTTATTCTCCTCAACAGCTGGTACCTTGGCAGGTTGTGAACAGGTTAATCAAGAATGTGCTCTGATTCAGGAAGCCTTTGGAAAGCAAGCTGTTCCTTTCCCCAAACAAGAACTAAGAAATTGGCTGATTTTTCGCAGTCACTGGTTTTCCCTATGGCTTGAAGAGCCTGGGCCGTCTGAAGCAATTGTCACTTGTCTCCAAGCAGCGACTCTGTGAGGCTGGCCCAGTACACATCCCTGGACAATAAAAAGGAGGTCAGCCATGGATTTCAAACAGGACTGGTATTTCCAAACCACCGTTAGCATTTATTCAAGTTCTCACTTGGCTGTGTATAGGGTAAATGGAACAGACCCATTTTGTGATTCATTTTAAATCTTGAATATTAGGGGATAATCGGATATTATATCTCTGTGGAAATCCATCCAGATAATTCAAATCCAGTGGGAATTTAGGGCAGACATATATATACATATGTGTGTAAATACATATATATGTATACATATAAAAATATGTATACATATATATGTATATAAACTATTTTACTATTTCCTTATATAACTAGGGCAGTGGTTCTAAAGATATGCCCTTACTTTTGTGAATTCTTCAGTAATCTGTGTGTGCATTTCTTGCAGTACTCTATTAGAGTGATTTTTAAAATAATCTCCACACTACTAGTTTTCAGAATAAACTAATAATTGATTTCTATCTTCAGAGTCTTCATTGGTTCTTTCACTAAAGTAGTATATGTCCCCATAACGACTCCCTTTATTGGTTCCAAAGCCTTTTTAACTTTTCCATTCTTTTTATTAAGATATGGTTCATTTACAATATGGAGTTAGTTTCAGGTTTACAGAAAAGTGATTTACTTTACATACATACATATATATGTCTAAAGACATCTATTCTTTTTCAGATTATTTTTCCTATAGGTTATTACAGAGTGTTGAGCAGGGTTCCCTGTGCTATACAATAGGTTCTTATTGACTTCCTATTATAGGTATATTCCTGCGTATATATTAACCCCAAACTCTTAACTTATCCCTACCCCTTTTCCCCTTTGGAAATCTCATTTGAACACTTTTGTTGTCGTCCAGTCGCTAAGTCCTGTCTGACTCTTGACCACCCCATGGACTGTAGCACACTAGGCTCCTCTGTCCTCAACTATCTCCCAGAGTTTGCTCAAATTCATGTCTGTTGATTCAGTGATGCCATCAACCATCTCATCCTCTGCCACCTCCTTCTTTTGCCTTCAAGCTTTCCCATCATCAAGGCCTTTTCCAGTGAGTCCACTTTTTGTATCAGGTGGCCAAAGTTTTAGAGCTTCAGCATCAGTCCTTCCAATGAATACTCAGAGTTGATTTCCTTTAGTATTGACCGGTATGATCTCCTTGCTGTCCAAGGGATTCCCAAGAGTCTTCTCCAGCACCACAGTTTGAAAGCATCAATTCTTCAGCACTCAGCCTTCTTTATGGTCCAACTCTCACATCAGTGCATGACTACTGGAAAAACTATAGCTTTGACTATATGGATATTTGGCAGCAAAGTGATGTCTCTGCCTTTTTAATATGATGTCTAGGTTTGTCATGGCTTACTTTCCAAGGAGAAGGTATCCTGCATTGCAGGCAGATTCTTTGCCATCTGAGCCACCAGGGAAGTCCTTGCAAGGACCAAGTGTCTTTTAATTTCATTGCTGCACTTACAGTGAACAGTGATTTTGGAGCCCAAGAAAATAAGATCTGTTACTGCTTCCATTTTTTCCCATCTATTTGCCAAGAAGTGATGGAATTGGATGCCATGATCTTAGTTTTTTGAATGCTGTGTTTTAAGCCAGCTCTTCACTCTCCTCTTTCACCCTCATCAAGAAGCTCTTTACTTCCTCTTCATTTTCTGTCATCAGAGTGGTATCATCTGTGTATCTGAGGTTGCTGGCATTTCTCCCAGCTGTTTGATTCCAGCTTGTGATTCATTCAGCTCAGCATTCCGCATTGGTGTGTTCTGCATAATAGTTAAATAAGCAGGGTGACAATATATAGCCTTGTGGTGTGCCTTCTGCAAGTTGGAACCAGCTCATTGTTCCATGTCTGGTTCTAACTATTGCTTCTTAACCTGCATAAAGGTTTCTCAGGAAACAGACAAGGTGGTCTGGTATTCTCATCTCTCTTTAATAATTTTCCAGTTTTTGTGATCCACAAGTCAAAGGCGTTAGCATAGCCAGTGAAACAGAAGTAGGTTTTTTTTTTTCTTTTTCTGGAATTCCCTTGCTTTCTCCATGATCCAATGAATGTTGGCAATTTGATTCCCGGTTCCTCTGCCTCTTCAAAACCAGCTTGTATATCTTGATGTTCTGGGTCCACGTACTGCTGAAGCATAGCTTGAAGGATTTTGAGCATAACCTTGCTAGCATGTGAAATGAGAGCAACTGTAGTTTTCTTCTAAAGCATTCTTGCCCACATCTGTAGATATAATGGTCATCTGATAAATTCACCCATTCCCATCCATTTTAGTTCACTGATTCCTAAGATGTCCATGTTCAATCTTGCTATCTCCTGCTTGACCACATCTGATTTAACTTGAGTCATGGACCTAACATTCTAGGTTCTTATGCAATAGTTTTTGTTTATAGCAACAGACTTTACTTTTACCACTAGACATCTACAACTGAGCTCCATTTCCGCTTTGGCCCAGCTACTTCATTCTTTCTGGAGCTACAAGTAATTGCCCTCTGCTCTTCCCCAGGAGTATACTGGACACCTTCTGACCTGGAGTGCTCATCTTCTGATGTCCTACCTTTTGCCTCTTCATACTCTTCATGGCGTTCTCCAGGCAAGAATGCTGGAGTGGGTTGCCATTTCCCCCTCCAGTGGACCATGTTTTGTCAGAATTCTTCACCCTGAACCATCTATCTTGGGTGGGTCTGCACAGCATGGCTCACAGCTTCATTGAGTTACACAAGCTCCTTCGCCACATCAAGGCTGTGATCCATGAAGGAGATTTGAACACTACCAAGTACTAAAGTGAAAGTGAAAGAAAGTGAAGTTGCTCAGTCGTGTCCGACTCTTTGTGACCCCACGGACTGTAGCCTACCAGGCTCCTATGTCCATGGGATTTTCCAGGCAATAGTACTGGAGTGGATTGCCATTTCCTTCTCCAGGGGATCTTCCCAACCCAGGGATTGAACCCAGGTCTCCTGCATTGTAGACAGACTCTTTACCATCTGAGCAACCAGGGAAGTACTCAAAGAGGTGGGTAAATGGGGGGTACTCATACATTTTATAGATGAGAGGACAGAAGCTTGGAAATTGATTTGTCCAACCCTGCATAGTGCCGGGACAAAAACCGAGGTCAGCTGATCCTCAGTTCTGCTGTGTCCCCGCCAGCTCTCAGGATTCTGATGAGATGAGGGTCTCCCCACTGCTCTGACCCTTACTCTTTCCTCCATACTTCTCTAAATGAATCAATAAACCAGCACAGATAGAACACTTGTAACCCCCATGATCTAGGCCATCAAACTTCTCTATACAGCAAACATTTCTGTTAACTCTTTTATAAGAGTGTCTCTTCATTTAATGAATCAGTGCTTGAGATTTTAACTCAGTCCCTACCCACTGCCCCTGAAAAAAATCACATGTATCTTTGTATATCCTTAGAGGATAAAATTGATTGAGTCTTCATCCTGTCAATAGGAAAGGGATAATTGTACTCAGATCTCAAGGCTCATTCAGCATTGCTGATGGAATATTTAAATACATGGAGTTTATCTTTATAAAACATAAATCATCAATTTCATATGATTAACTATCAATTTGGATAACAGTTTGCCATGGTGAATATCAAAATTACATTTCTCTCATATGACCAGCTGTCATTGAAACTGTGACTTCTGCATACTAAAAAAGAAATTAAACTGAACTTTTAGTATTCTGCTATTTCTCAGCATCTTGTTCTGTAGTTCTCTTCCCTATCCCCCTTTGGTGTTTCTGCTAAGATAGATCAGATTTGCAGCAAAATATTATTCTCTTGAGACTTGAAAGAGTACACATATCAATAAAAGACATTTTTGAAGAATTCGAGCATTTATCATTGTTAAAGGAACCTTGCTATTTATCAGTGTGTATGTCTGAAGTCAAAGAAGTGGAAACAAATGAATCCTGCATTTAATGGCTTTAGAAATATGTCACTCCCTCCATTTTTCACATACTCAGAAGAAAGTCTTCCCCTCCCTCACTGAAGAGTGTATATTTAAGGCTTTATGCCAGATAATGCTTCTTTAAAAAAAAGAAACAAAGAAAAATTGAAGTATAGTTGATTTACAACATTGTGTTATTTTCAGATATATAGCAAAGCAATTCAGTTATTTGTATATGTCTTCTCTTTCAAATTCTTTTCCCCTGTAGGTTGTTACAAAATATTGAGTATATTTCCCTGCGCTCTACAGTAGGTCTCTGTTGGTTATCTATCCTATCAGGATTAATGTACACACAGATAATGTTTCTTTAAGTGCAAGACGTAAGCAGGATGCTGGGTCACATTAGGGTTTTCATCTATGTGACTAAAGCAGGTGGCTTTGTGTAAATGCTTCTCATGTCCCAACAGATGACTGAATTATTAACAGTAAAGTAGTAAAGTGTTCATTGAGTTTTCCAAGGGTCTTGGATAGAACAAGACATGTGAAGTGAATTCCTCCATCTTCCAATTTACTAGTCTGCCCTTGGAGAAATCCTGTTTGCACTCAATTTTCTTTAGAGCATTCCCACAAGAAGTCAAGTCACAAACCAGGCCATCAAGTTTGGGAAATCAGGACTTCCTGAGTTCTCAGGTCACTTAAGACTGTGAAGAATTTACTGCAATAAATCTCTCCCGATAGGTCAGTCTACCGTTTGCAAATGAAATATGGGTTTATTGACAAGATTTTTTTGACATATCTAATTCACCATCTTCCACATTATCAACCACTCTAGCTTTGATGGGGTGCAAGGCTTCCTTCAGGAGTCAAGAAACAGATCCTTCTACATCCATTTCATAAGTTTTAGTCAAAGTTGTACCAGATAAAGTCTAGGTCCTGTTCTAAGATGGGGCTGTTAGTAATAAACTAGGATGACATTTTTTTTCCTTCAATGTTTTTGCAAACATACTTGTTTTTAGTGACATATTCATTTTTTACTGTGATTTGATAATAGAACAATTTTTCATTCTTAAAGCCAGAGTATATTCAAAAGATGAGTAAGTAAAAATCACACTGTAATGACCCCAATCTAAGAAAGAAGAAAGGAAGAGACATGCATGCAGATATTTTCATATTTTAGAAAGAGATATGCTGCTGCTGCTAAGTCGCTTCAGTCGTGTCTGACTCTGTGCGACCCCACAGACAGCAGCCCACCAGGCTCCTCCATCCCTGGGATTCTCCAGGCAAGAACACTGGAGTGGGTTGCCATTTCTTTTTCCAATGCCTGAAAGTGAAAAGTGAAAGTGAAGTCGCTCAGTCGTGTCCGACTCTTAGCAACCCCATGGACTGCAGCCCACCAGGCTCCTCCGTCCATGGGATTTCCAGGCAAGAGTACTGGAGTGGGGTGCCATTGCCTTTTCCAGAAAGAGATATGAGTGACTAAATAAAACATGACCAGTTTTTAACATGACCAGATTTATGTTTTGGGTCACAAAGTGGAGAAAAAATGAGCAAGAGAGGATGAGGCATCACAGCCATCTATTATTGCATATGCCAAGGGCTACTGAAATTAAACAAATGAAATAAAAATTAATGAGAAGTCTATGTTTTGTGCATAAAAATAAAACTGAGGTTTTGGAAGCAGCTGGGCCTGCAATGTGATTGTTTTTGGTATGCAGAGCTACAGGTGAGTGTCAGAGCAACACCTACAAGGAAAGAATGTAAGGGAACAAATGTTTCCACCCAGAGCATAGTAAGTCAGCAATTACACAAACCTCAAGTTTATCAATTATCCCAACAGTGCCAAATTACATCTTGAAATGTGATTATACAAAATACAGTGCAATCAACCAGTGTTTAAATGTTTAATACAAAATATTAAGAAAATGCATGTAATCTTGTAACAATGAATATGGGTTTTAATTTAGGCTGAACCAAGCAGTCACCTTTGTGATGATGTGAACTCCAAGCTTTGAGCTAGCTCTGTTAAATTTCCTTCCTTAAAGGGGAAGGTACATGTTGTATGTCACTCATATACCTTAATTAGAGACTAGGGTCAGATCTAGATTGCTGCTTGTTTGACAGTGTTGTGAATTGGAATCGAATGAATACACAGATCGTTTGTATCTAAAGAGATGTTCTATTTTCACACATAATGTGGATTCAATTCATGTTACTTGTGAACGACACATAGAGACTTCAGTTTTGAACCCTGTATCCACACTGAAATCAACTGCAAGCTTCAGGAATTACTCAAAGAGATAAATGTGAAGAAGAAAATTCCATGAAAACCAGATGATAAATAGAAGAGTGGCAAGACATTAAAAAAAAAATCAAGAATCTTCTTTCCTTTCAAACCAAAGTTTGAGTTGTCTTATCAAAAAGGGGTTCGGATTGACATATATACACTGATATATTTAAAATAGATAGCCAATAAGCACCTACTGTATAGCACAGGGACCTCTTCAGTATCCTGTAATAACCTAAATGGGAAAATAATTGGAAAAATAATAGATATATGTATATGAATAACTGAATCACTTTACTGTATACCTGAAACTAACACGATACTATAAATCAACTATAGTTCAATATGAGGTAAGGTGAAGTCGCTCAGTCGTGTCTGACTCTTTGTGACCCCATGGACTGTAGCCTACCAGGCTCCTCTGTCCATGGGATTCTCCAGGCAAGAATACTGGAGTGGGATGCCATTTCCTTCTCCAGGGGATCTTCCCGACCCAGGGATCAAACCCAGGTCTCCCGCATTGGAGGCAGATGCTTTAACCTCTGAGCCACCAGGGAAGCCCAGTTTAATATGAAATACAGATTAAAAAATAAAAGACGTTTGACATCACATTTTAATTGGATGCTTGGGGCTGGTGCGACGACCCAGAGGGATGGTATGGGGAGGGAGGAGGGAGGGGGATTCAGGATGGGGAACACGTGTATACCTATGGCAGGTTCATGTTGATGTACGACAAAACCAATACAATATTGTAAAGTAATTAGCCTCCAATTAAAATACATAAATTTAAATTAAAAAAATAAAAAGCAGTGGACTATGTGGAAGCTGTGTGTATGCTCAGTTGCTCAGTACTGTCTGACTCTTTGCGACCCACTGGGCTGAGTAGCCCGCCAGGTTCCTCAGATCATGGGATTTTTCAGGCAAAAATACTGGAGTGGGTTGCCATTTTCTCCTCCAGGGAATCTCATCCCTGGGTCTCCTGTGTCTCCTGTAGTGGCGGGCAAATTCTTTACCACCGAGCCACCCGGGAAGCCCGAAGTGGAAGTGAGGATCATCTAAAATTTCAGCGGCTATCCAAAATACACTGGGTCCTGCCTGGCCCTCAGGTATATAGGATTTACTTGGATGCTGTAAGCATATATGCACTGCGCCTTACAACATTTTACCCCAAATTATGCTACTATCTGTACATGTTTAGGCCCTCTCTCCTTATAATTTATGGTCATGTGCTTTTGCAAGGGAAAGCACACTAATAATCCTGGGAGGTTTGCTATGCATTAGACCCTACTTGGTGTTTAGGTATGACCTTCATTCAATAAAATAACCCAAGAATACTACAGGATGAATCAAAGGAATACTGAAATGGGGTGGTACAAATGGTCAGGCAATAAGAGATTCACTATGTGTAGGGAATCTCAAGAAATAACTGCAAGTTATCTGTTTGCTTTTTTTTTTTTTTCCCCACAAACTTGGGCTAGCAATTCTAAAGAATGGCAGGAAAAATATGCTCCCCTCCAAAAACTCTGGTCAATGTAAACCAGGATCTGTCAAACTTTTTTGTAAGAGGTCAGATAGTAAATATTTCAGCATGTAGGTCACATGATCTCTGTTGTGGTTACTTAATTTTACTCAACTTAGCATAAAAGTAGCCATTTTCCCTAGACAATATGTTTTTTAAAAAATGGTAATTTAAAAAATAATTATAAAAATAGACAGCTGAAAAACTTTAACCCAAAGGTCAAAGTTTACTGACCACTCTCGGTCTGAGTTCTCCACACTGCAGTAACTGTTGAGTTTGGGTAATATATACATAAGCTTCAAATGAGTACAGCTTTTAACATTTACTCTTTTTAACAAACATCGCCTACATAGAACTGAACTCAGAGAATCCCAAATTATGCATCTGCTCCTGACATATGCAGATTCAGTCACACAAACACATACACATTTCAGGAGTAAGTTCATTACAGCTAGGAATCAACCAAGTCACATTAGGCATAGTTCATGCCTCCAATTCCTCTGAAATGAAGTGAAAGTCACTCAGTCGTGTCCAACTCTTTGCAACCCCATGGACTATACAGTCCATGGAATTCTCCAGGCCAGAATACTGGGATGGGCAGCCTTTCCCTTCTCCAGGGGATCTTCCCGACCCAGGGATTGAACCCAGGTCTCCTGCACTGCAGGTGGATTCTTTACCAGCTGAGCCACAAGTGAAGCCCAAGAATACTGGAGTGGGTAGTCTATCCCTTCTCCAGAGGATCTTCCCGACCCAGGAATCAAACTGGGGTCTCCTGCATTGCAGGCAGATTCTTTACCAACTGAGTTATCAGGGAACCCCTCCAATTCCTCTAGCATTGCATATTCTCAGATTTAAAAAGTATATTTGTAATAATAACAGCACAATGATTGCAGACAGGAAGAACCATTACACTTAATACTTCAAATTGTTGTAAAGCAATGGATTAATGTCAATAACTTATCAGTCACCATTTTATCTAATTTTATAGAAACAAAATTTCAGAAAGTGTTACAAAATATGAGACACATTAATGATTTGTTTTTGCAAACATATTTCAGGGGAAAATCTTCAAATGTGGAAACATTTGAAAAATTCATATCAGAGAAGTACAGATACTGATGTCCTGACAACTTATAGAATTTCATGAAGTTTGCATTTTATGGTTATCTATAAGAGTTTTACTAGTTGTATATTTATTGCTTCTTATGGGGGGAAAATTCTTTTTGAAATAAAATTAGTAAAAAGGGCTCTCTGATTAACTGTGAACAAATTCAGATTAACAAATCTGGTTAAGCTGTATAATGAACATGAATACGCAAAGAAGGTTAATTTTTACAAAGTAGTTAAATTTACTAAAGTTAAAGCCTGCAAACAGAAACTGGGATGCTATTTGCTACTGCAATAGGCCAACAGATATGGACATTTAGGATTTTTCCTTTTAGTAAAAAAGATGATACATTTAAATTTTATCTTATTTCACTGTTTTTCTATTCTATACTGTAATTTTACTTGTATATTTATTACAAGCCTGTGTAGACATATGAACTGCAATAAATTAAGATTTTTACTGCTAAATTTTTTTCATTATTACTATTCATTTCATTTCATGATTATTATTGAAAATAATTTTGTCATGTAGAGGAAAAAGTCATTAGAAATTTCGTGACAGTGTCAAATAGGCTAAGAACACCAAAGGTAAACAGCATGTTTCTTTCAAAAATGCAGGACAAGATGAGAAAGTGATTTTTCCAAGAGTAGCTGTGAGGTAAATTTAGTCTGATTTCAAAAGTAAGTTTATAGGTACTTGAAAGATAATCAACATCGCTAATTATTAGAGTAATACGAATCAAAATGCAACAAGGTGCAGCCTCACACTGGTCAGAATGGCCATCATTAAAAAGTCCACAGACGGCAAATGCTGGAGAGAATGTGGAGAAAAGGGAACCACTCTTTACTGTTGGTGGGAATTTAAGTTGTTACAGTTACTTTGTAGAACAGTATGGAGGTTCCTTTGGAAACTAAAAATAGAATTACAACATGATCCAGTGATACCACTCCTGGGCATAAATCTGGATAAAACTATACTTTGAAAATACACATACATCAACACACAGAAATAATTGAAATGTCCATCGACAGATGAATGGGGGAAGACGACGTGGCATAGAATATACAACGGAATATTACTCAGCCATAAAAGAGAGTGAAAATATGCCATGTGCAGCTACATGGCTGGACCTAGAGATGGCCATACTGAGTGAATTATGTCAGAAAGAGAAAGACAATATCAGGTGATAGCACTTACATGTGGAATCTGAACTATGACACAAATGAATTTATCTGTGAAATAGAAACAGACTTACAGACATAGAGAACAGACTTGTAGTTTCCAAGGTCAGGGATGTGGGGGGAAGGTTGGATTGGGAGTTTGGGACTAGCAGATGTCAACTATTATTTATGGAACAGATAAACAATGAGCTCCTATTGTAAAGCAGAGATAACTATATTCAATATTTTATAATGAACCACAATGGAAAAAAAGTAGGTCCAATTATATAACATAAATAGCCCACTACATCATAAACAGACTATAAATAGAATATAACAATGGCTATGACTTGGAGCAAACCTGAGTTATAACATGGGAAGTCAGCCCTAGGTTTCCTAGCCAGCGCTCTACTGAGACTTGATTAAACATGAATTGCAATAAAGAGACAGAAGGAGGTCACAACTTACTTATAAATTCACCTGATCCAACCTTTCCCAAACTACATGCCCTATTCAAAACAGATGACACAGCACTTCCTATTAATTACATAATACAGTACTGATTTTCAAAAATCTGTCCATTTTGACATTAGCATCAGTTCTATGCACTAGGGTGCTGATCTGAGCACACACACACACACATGACATACTCACATACACATATCACATACATGTACCACATCACATCACACATATACACACGCAGACATCACAAGCGTACACCTATATATCTCTCTCACACACACACCACACATACTACACAAATAAACATCACACACCATCACCACACACACACCACACACTCTCACTCCTGAAGCCAAATATTCTGGTATTTTGGTAATCAGTATTTCACAACTATGTGTATCTGTGATTATGAGTTTTGTGATTTCTACTTAGCTAATTAAAACTAGGGAAATTAGTGTGTTTCTCTCAATTTCCTTCAAAGTTCATTTTTCTATCACAACTTAATTGAGTTATTAGGCTGCAATAGAGACGAATTAAGATTTCCGATTATGTTCTCCTTCTTCAGAAAGATACTGACACCGTAGTTCCAGTTATATCTGAACTGTCACTTTACAAAGGTATATACAGCACTTTTAATTATAAGACCTAACCTTCTGAATTGGTTTGATTTGTATGTTGCTGGAATCAGCTTTCATGTAAAATTGGTTTTATTAGAATTTAAAATAAAATATCATGTCAGGAACCCTATTTATTTCTCTTAGAAAAACTGCTGAAGTAGTTTATGTATGTCAATAATTCTCTTTCTGAAATTTTTAACTTCCAGGAAAAATCCATGTGTACAATTTTGAAGAATCTTTCAGTGATTTTGGCTCCAATAAGTTATCTTTGTGTAGATACTGCTCTGAAATGATACTCTTGATAAAAGTATTTCTGCCAACTAATGCCCCAAAGCCTTTAAACTCAATTCTTCTTTATACAATGAAATGCCTTTCCAAACTCTTCTCCCTGGTTTGTTTGCATTTAACAGTAAAGCTTAACTTCAAATTCTTTCTTTTTTTTAAAAGAGTCAAAAGTGCTCTTTCATATCCATTAAATCAAGATCCCCATGAAACATGGGGCTTGTCCTTCTTATACTATATGTTTGCATACAACTTTGGTGTTTATATTTATTTCCTATTAATATTAATAACTGAAAAATAAGATCCTCATCCAAATTTGAACTGAGAACTTAGTGTGTACTAAGCTTTGCATCTAGCATTTCACGTGCACTATTTATTTTAAATTCACATTTTTATGAGGATGACACCACTCTTGCCTTCATTTAACAAATGTGAAAACTGAAGCACAAAGAAGTGAAAGAAAAAGACCCTTTCTCTGTGTTGTAGTTTAGAGTATTAACATCTAACCCCATCTGTCTGACCCTAGGACCCAGGCTCTTGACATTTCCTACAACTCAGAACTTGGAATTAGAATAAAATCAAGGCCGCAAAAAGTAAATGGTAGGTTGAAGATGTGAATACAAGTTTTCCAATACACCAATCAAAACTGAAACAGAAGAGTAAGCTAACTTGCTTACAATGAAAGTAATTTGAGATCAGGTCCAGTGATGAAAACAGTCTAAAACTCCAAGGCCTCTGTCTGCTGGTTAATCCTTGGACAGGATAGAAAGGAAGAAGGGAAATTCCTCTGGTCCAGATTTCCCAGGTGAAGCTCCCTCTTCTGGGAGATGTGAACAGAAGAGTAATTTGGCAAACACATTTGGGGAGTACTGCACAACATTTCTCACTCTCAATGTTTCATAATGTGACTTGACTATTACAAAGATTGTGACAAGTCCTGCATAAAAGACACCTTCTTAATTATGTTTAATCAATGTTGCTCAGATTTACTAGTTCACAGATCCCATTTGCGAAGGTAGCATGATGATGCCCCAAAGATGTTCAATGCTTATATCTCAGAAATGTTGATTAGGTTATATCTTACGGAAAGGAAAGTATAAGATTGTTGGAATTGCGATTGTTAGTTAACTGACTTTGAGATGAGATTATCTAGTGGGCTCACTCTGGGTCACTGTATGAGAGAAAGAAGAAGAGTCAGAGAGAGTTTCAAACACGCTGCACTATTGGCTTTGAAGATGGACCATGAACCAAGGAACGGAGTCAACCTCTAGAATCCGGAAAATAGAAGGAATCAAGTTCTTCTTCAAATTTCAGAAGGAAGACAGACTTGCAGACACCTTGGTTTTAAACACCTGAGACACCTTTTGGACCTTGGACCTTCAGGACTATAAGATAATCCATCTTGTCTTATATTGTTTTAAGCCACTGCTGTTAAGGTAATTTGCTACAGTGGTACACAGGAAACTAATACACATTCTCCTTGGAACACCTAATGTCAAACTTAATTTTGGAAATACAGATCTAGTCCATTATCCTGGGTTGATGAGACATCTTAAAAGCTTGTGGAAAATGGAATTCTGACGTTTCAATGTAGTTTCTCTAAAATGTTAATGTGAACATGAATTGTGTGGGTGTGGTTTTAAAAATACAGATTCTGATTCTATAGGTCTAGGGTGGGACCTAAAATTTTGCATTTCTGAAAACCTCCCAGGTGATACTGGTGCTGATGCTGCTGGCTGATATTTACATTTAGAGCAGCAAAGTTAAAAGTGTACACAAGCCCCCTCTCCCCTGCAAAAAAAAAAAAAAGAAAGAAAGAAAGAAAGAAAAATGAAACAAACGAACCCAAAACAACTCTAGCCTTCTGAGGAAAACTTTGGCAAAAGGAATCCCATGAAGTTTCAAACAGAAAATGCCTACCTGGAGATAAACAATCAAGGAAATAGATTTGTAAGAATGGCTTCATCCATCAATGTTTATGACATAGAAAAATTTCTGCACAAAGTGGGCAGAAGAGAAATGTCATAATTCATTGATGTCTCCTATTTCTAACAATTTAGAAACAATCTGCATCCCTAATAAGACAGAAGCAGCATGAAGCACAAGAGGAGGTCTTATGAAATATTCTCAATTTGACCACAAAGCCACCTAAAATAATTGTTTAGCACTGTAAAAAGTACTAGAGTCACACAGAATAAAATAAAATATAAAATAAGACTCTGGAAGTTTCTGCCTTATTCTCTTTTAAAAACTGTACTTTACAACAAATTTTATTCCCACTGTTTCATCCTTGCTTTAGAAACACCCAAGAGGATGGAACCAGAAAGCCTCATCAATTATCTCACCTCTTACCTGCCTGGGGGAGGAAAAAGGGCTTAAATAATATAGAGGGTGCCAAAGAGAACCATTCTCTGCTACCTTGCCAGCACAAAAAGAACAGATGCTTTTTTCCTTTTTTTTCTTTTCAGAGTAAATTTAGTGTCCATGAAAGGTGCCAAGTTAAAATCCCTAGAAACGAATGCATTCTCCTTACCTGCAAGTCTGGCAATGGTGATAAAAGCTTTTTCATAAAACTGCTCAGTCCCACAGGAGAGCTCATTTCTGGACCATTTCTACTTAACTGGTCTTTATATAAGGAGATAGAAATTACAAGCTCAACCATTAGCAAGCTGTCGATTGTAGGTAGTTTAAAGATTAACTCAAAATACATTGTTCCGTGACTTGAGACACCTTTGTTTCAACATTACCACATGCGTACAGTGCTGTAGGCTTTACAAAACACTCTATAATAGTCAACACTTACTGGAAACAATTTTCTGAGCTCTTGCTACGTGGCAGGCATGCCGAGGCTTTGTATCAGGGCTTTACATGTTTTATTATATTTACATTTCATGACAGTCTATAAACAGGTATCACCACAATTTTAATTTTGTAGATGCACAAGCCAAAAACACATATGTTGCCTATGGGCACACAGCTAACCAGCAGAGGAGCCAGGACTTTAATCCAGGGGATGGTTCCAGAGAGTACTCATTTCATAAGATAACTGCTGTCACAATTAAAAGACACAAAATTGTCTAAATGATGAAACTGATACATAGGGAGCATGGCATGCCAAATGTCATACACAGGAAGTCATATTTAAAGGCAGCATTCTGCCTTTCAGAGACTAAGGCCTTTCCAACTGTTCCAGATACAGTGAGGTGGCATGCTACCTTTCACTGAGTTTTGCTGGTGTTGATAGGTTCAACTTTTCCCCATAAGAATAAGAAAAGCTATGACAAACCTATACAGTGTATTAAAAAGCAGAGACATTCCTTTGCTGACAAAGGTCCATATAGTCAAAGCTACATTTTTTCCGGTAGTCAGGCATGGATGTTAAGAGTTGGACCATAAAGAAGGCTGAGCGCCAAAGAATCAATGATTTGAACTGTGGTGCTGTGCTTTAGAAGACTCTTGAGAGTCCCCTGGACAGCCAGGAGATCAAACCAGTCAATTCTAAAGGAAATCAACTCTGAAGATTCATTGGAAGGACTGAGGATGAAGCTGAAGCTCCAGTACTTTGGCCACCTGATGCGAAAAACTGACTCACTGGAAAAAATCCTGATGCTGGCAAGGATTGAAGGCAGGAGGAGAAGGGGATGACAGAGGATGAGATGGTTGGATGGCATCACCGGCTCAATGGATATGAGTCTGAGCAAGCTCCAGGAGACTGTGAAGGACAGGGAAGCCTGGCATGCTGCTGTCCATGGGGTCACAAAGAGCTGGACACAACTGAGCACCTGAACAACAATATCAACAAACCTTTTTAGAACTAATGAGTATACAAAGTGTTAAATGTTTCTGACTTTCCAATGAGACAATAAATTAAGTTTTATTTTAACAGAGCAAACACACCTATTTCTGATGGGACCATCCATGGCTTGGAAGAAACTCAGGCTGGTGAAGTTCCCTTGTGGTCAGGAGGTCCCCTTCCTGGCACTGAATTAAGAGAGGTTTATAGGGAAGAAGAACATGGGCCATGGTTTTTCAGGACCAAGATAAACAGTCCAGATGTGACAATTTATTTGATAAAACTGATTCCCAGCAGGAAAAACCATAACCACAATTCAACAGGCATTTCATAGAAGCCGTTCTTCGGGTTCAATGAATATAAACCAACTAAAGCTTGCTTTCTCACTTACACACACTGGCATAGACACACACATCAGAAAGTATGAAGTCCTGGAGAAGCATTCACACCGTGGAAATGGTGTTTAGCTGTTTTACAGGAGTGGAGCTAAAAAGGCATGAAGTCAAGCGTGGCTACTCCCCATTTTCTCCTTGGGGCACACCTTACAGCTATTTGCTGCCTTACCTTTCTACCTTCTTTCAACTTTATACTCCTATCTCTACAAAGAACTTTCTCTGCTTCCTCATGGTTTCTGGTCCCTCATAATATGAGCTTTCACTCATCTACAGAAAGTACTCAAGCTTCTTTATGGTCCTACTCTCTCTATATAGTCATATAGCTTTGACTACACCTTAGCCTTCCCAAAAAACTAAATGACAACTGTGTTTGATATGTCTTCAGTTCAGTTCAGTTCAGTCACTCAGTCGTGTCCGACTCTTTGGGACCCTATGAATCGCAGCACGCCAGGCCTCCCTGTCCATCACCAATTCCTGGAGTTTACCCAAACCCATGTCCATAGAGTCAGTGATGCCATCCAGTCATCTCATCCTCTGTTGTCCCCTCCTCCTCCTGCCTCCAATCCCTCTCAGCATCAGGGTCTTTTCCAATGAGTCAGCTCTTTGCATGAGGTGGCCAAAGTACTGGAGTTTCAGCCCCACCATCAGTCCTTCCAAAGAACACTCAGGATTGATCTCCTTTAGGAGGGATTGATTGGATCTCCTTGCAGTCCAAGGAACTCTCAAGAGTCTTCTTCAACACCACAGTTCAAAAGCATCAATTCTTCGGTGCTCAGCTTTCTTCACAGTCCAACTCTCACATTCATACATGACCACAGGAAAAACCATAGCCTTGACTAGACGGACCTTAGTTGGCAAAGTAATGTCTCTGCTTTCGAATATGCTATCTAGGTTGGTCATAACTTTTCTTCCAAGGAGTAAGCATCTTTTAATTTCGTGGCTGCAATCACCATCTGTAGTGATTTTGGAGCCCCCCCAAAAATAAAGTGTGACACTGTTTCCCCATCTATTTCTCATGAAGTGATGGGACCAGATGCCTTGATCTTAGTTTTCTGAATGTTGAGTTTTAAGCCAACTTTTTCACTCTCCTCTTTCACTTTCATCAAGAGGCTTTTTAGTTCCTCTTCACTTTCTGCCATATGGGTGGTGTCATCTGCATATCTGAGGTTACCAATATTTCTCCCAGCAATCTTGATTCTAGTTTGTGCTTCTTCCAGCCCAGCATTTCTCATGATGTACTCTGCACATAAGTTAAATAAGCAGGGTGACAATATACAGCCTTGACGTACTCCTTTTCCTATTTGGAACCAGTCTATGGTTCCATGTCCAGTTCTAACTGTTCCTTCCTGACCTGCATGTAGGTTTCTCAAGAGGCAGGTCAGGTGGTCTAGTATTCCCGTCTCTTTCAGAATTTTTCCACAGTTTATTGTGATCCACACAGTCAAAGGCTTTGGCATATTCTATAAAGCAGAAATAGATGTTTTTCTGGAACTCTCTTGCTTTTTCAATGATCCAGCAGATGTTGGCAATTTGATCTCTGGTTCCTCTGCCTTTTCTAGAACCAGCATGAACATCTGGAAGTTCATGGTTCACGTACTGCTGAAGCCTGGCTTGGAGAATTTTGAGCATTACTTTACTAGCATGTGAGATGAGTGCAATTGTGCGGTAGTTTGAGCATTCTTTGGCATTGTCTTTCTTTGGAATTGGAATGAAAACTGACCTTTTCTAGTCCTGTGGCCACTGCTGAGTTTTCCAAATTTGCTGGCTTATTGAGTGCAGCACTTTCATAGCATCACTGAAAGAGGAACTTCCCAGATTGGTAAGTGCCCAATATGCTACTGGAGATCAGTGGAGAAATAACTCCAGAAAGAATAAAGGGATGGAGCCAAATAAAAACAATACTCAGTTGTGGATGTGACTGGTGATAGAAGCAAGGTCCGATGCTGTAAGGAGTAATACTGCACAGGAACCTGGAATATTAGGTCCATGAATCAAGGCAAATTGGAAGTGGTCAGACAGTAGATGGCAAGAGTGAACATCGACATTCTAGGAAATCAGCTAACTAAAATGGACTGGAATCATGAATTTAACTCAGATGACCATTATATCTACTACTGTGGGCAGGAATCCCTTAGAAGAAATGGAGTAGCCATCATGGTCAACAAAAGAGTCTAAAATGCAGTACTTGATATGTCTTATTTACTTTGAAATGACTCAGTTTATATTCAACTCATTCAGCAAAGACCTGAGAATTCCCTGTTTTCTAAATATATCTTTTCTCCCAATATTCTTGCCAATTCACCCTTACACTTCATCATGGCACATGCCATACACGCTCTGAGCTTACTCTTATACTTGTCTTACCAACTGGATAGTGGCAATACTACAGCAGCAGTCACAGCTTACTCATCATATGTCCTTAACATAAGTAAATGCCTATGTAAATTGGTGTTCAATGGATGCTTTTCAGATCCATAGTAAATGAATCCAAAAGTCTATATATTAAATAATCAGTAAGTAAGTTAGAATGAAGAACAGAAAAAAGGAAATGAGATGGTCCTTTAAGAAGCTTAACATGCTGCATTAAAGCAATGATGTCACTCTCTTTTTAAACATAAAATACTATTCAGTTAATAATCATATATATACATATTTTTTTCATTTATCTGAACACTGGTTTGCTCAAGTAAGACAAATTGTAGTTTGGGGTTTATCAAATTTTCATTTTTATTTTATATTTAGTTTAACCATGATAAAATTAAAGATAAAAACAAAATCAAACCAAGAGCCTAATACTGCTTAATTAACATTTTTTATTTGGAAATTGCTTTAGGGCATGTTCTATTAAACATGACCTTATCACTTTGAGTATATCTTAAATATAGCATTTATGCATCTTTTCACTGCTAACAATAATTTTGCTAAGTAAATCAAATTCCCCATAATATATAAATGCTATTATAAACTTAGTTTAGAAATCAAAATGCTATTTAATAACAACTGAAAGGCAAATATTAAAAAGACAAGATATCAAAGAAAAAAGTATTTGTCCTCACAGTAATATATTACTTAGAATTCTTAATATCTTGAAAAATCATCAATTATTACTTTGTCTTATAATAGCCTGTGGAAAAAAGGAGACTCAAATATAATATATATGTATCACAATCATCTTTCTTAGCTAGTAACTGTAAAAAATGCAAAACATGCCAATATCTTCCTGTCCATTTTCTTTCCTCTTCATCTTATTCTCTCTCAACTTATTCCTTTTTAAAGTCTTATTAAAAGAAAACCATAATAACATAGACAATGCAATTAAAATATTTAAAATGTATAGGAGCAACTATTTCTTCTTAATGAATAGATATAGATCCAGACAGCTAGATTCACACCATTTGAATATTTATCCCAGGCCAAAACTGACTGTTTCAGAATATCCATTCTGATCAAATGTGGCCAGTATGCGACACTCATCTTTTACAAAATAATATGTACAGTAAATAGAAATAGATTCTGTTTTAAATAGTCATGGCAAAATAAAGCACTGGAAATCTCCTTCTAGCTCACACTTTTGTTCTGTTAGGAAACTGTCTGGTTCATGAAACCTAACATTCCAGCAGTCACTTATCCAGATTAGGGTGGCAAGCCAAAGACTTAATGTGGGAGAAAACCTGAGGATAAAATTGCACTCTAGGCTTGTAATGGTTCCTTTTATGTGTCAAATTGACCGGGCCCTGGGGTGTGTAGATTAAATATTATAACACACACACACACACACACACACACACGTGTACATGTACACTGCTTGTGTCTGTATATTCATTGAAGCCCAAGCAATGAGAGTTCGATCATGTGGTAGATTAACTATGAATTGTAATTTTGACTTTCATTGGTTCAAGTTCAAGCCAAACAACCCTCATAACAAAACCTAACTGTAAGCTAAGCTGGCAAGGTGCTGTACTTTTGTAAGGGAGCAGGAACCTATGGTCCTTGCCCCCCATCATGTCCTCTGCCTGCCTTTTGTCTGTGGAAAACTTTTTAGTTGAAGAATAAGTTTAATCAGAGAGAGAGAAATGCAGGAAAAAAGGAAAACAGTGACAGGAGACTCAATGTAGTCATTAAGCATGGCCAAGGCCCTTTAGTTCTTCCTCAAGGTTACAGATAATATTCTGAGCCGCATCCTTTGAGCTGTCTTGTAGATACTAAAACACCAGGGGAGAAGTTAACTGCGTGGTGACCACAGTGCACCCAGGACATGAGCTGGCACACTTGTGAGATTTGGCCTCAGACAAATGCTGACTGCGCTGCCTCTGCAGGTAACACGTCCCCTACTTCCCACCCTCCCTCGCTCTATAAAAGCTCTTGCCCCACTGGTTGCCAGTGCAGGGGCTTGAGTGTTGGCCTTTGGACAAATGTCTGCCCCTCCCCGCCAAGTTGCCTGCATCTGAAATAAAGCAAACTTCCCTTTCCATCAACCTAGCCTGTTTATTGGCTTTTGAGCAGTGAGCAGCCAAACCCTGCACTCCTTTTGGCAACACTTTTACAATAAACCAGTGATGCTTGAGCATAACAACAATAATAATAACTAATATGCCACATTACTGTACCAACAAAGTATTTTTCTATACTTCATACTGTGTATGAGGATCTCACGGTACAATAAAAAAAAGTCAAAAATTCTTAGGCATTTATAAATCAAAAGGGCTAGGGCTATATTTCAGTGGGTCAAAAAGATGAGTAACTGATCATGTGGCCTCACTTTTGGTTTGAGCTAGTCTGAAATATAATCCATAAAGAACCTGACAATTAGAACTCTAAGGGTATCTTCTAGCCCCTGTATCTTAGGATTTGATCCTGCAGCAATTTTCATCTCAGATAGTTATGAAGCATGCACTAAGTCCTTCGTCAGACCAGGAGTCAGAGTACATTAAAGATTAAGTCTAGTATACAAAGAGGCTCCCGCCTAGGGGAGCCTGACACAGGATACTCTTTCAGAAGTGCATCTTGTCAGGGAATCAAGGGAAAAATCAAGCAAATCAGCCTTTTGTGATTAACTGTGTTGGGATGGAAGTCACACTTTTGTAAGGGAGATGCTAAAATTTAGAGGTTGTTCATTTTCTCTTATATCAAGGCAATGTGTTTAAAATAAAGGGAAAAGCACTTTTATACACGTATTTCATTAAAGAGGTAGTGGTTAAAATGAGAAATTTAATAGTGTGGTAGTGTGTCATCTTCTGCAATCACCTAAAACATGCCCTCCAATACAGTCCTACAACATAAGGTTATATTCTCAGTGGCAACTCATGGGAAGTTTAGATCAAACTCTTTTTTTGTTTTTCCTGGCGACAGGTTTATTCAACACAAAACAATCCCTTTCAACTTTACTGAGGTGGCTGACCATGTCCTCAACCAAATCCACCCCTAAACTGGAATTCAGTTGCTGACCCAGCCCCAGCCTTGGGTTTCTTTTCAGCGTCAGGGGGCATGGCGCTTTGTAGGCGTCTCTGTCGACTTCCCCTTGTGTGAGTCTTGCAGGATGCTCTCCCTCCAGACCTTTGGGCCATGGCCAGCCAGTCTCAGGATGGCTGTGGCGCAGGGTGGCAGGCACAATCTCAGGGGGCAGCTGGAGGTAATTGCGGAGATACTGGATGCCCTCATTGGTGAGGTACCAGTAGAAGTGTCTCCAGGCAAACTGTTCCTTCACATGGCCTCATGATTTAAAAGACTGCGTGAAACTGGAGCCTTATACAGAGTGAAGTAAGTCAGAAAGAAAAACACCAATACAGTATACTAATGCATATATATGGAATTTAGAAAGATGGTAACGATAACCCTGTATGCAAGACAGCAAAAGAGACACAGATGTATAGAACAGTCTTTTGGACTCTGTGGGAGAGGGAGAGGGTGGGATGATTTGGGAGAATAGCATTGAAACATGTATAATATCATATATGAAACGAATCGCCAGTCCAGGTTCAATGCATGATACAGAATGCTCGGGGCTGATGCACTGGGATGACCCAGAGGGATGGTACGGGGAGGGAGGAAGAAGGGGGGTTCAGGATGGGGAACACGTGTATACCTGTGGCGGATTCATGTCGATGTGTGGCAGAACCAATACAGTATTGTGAAGTAATTAACCTCCAATTAAAATAAATAAATTTATATTTAAAAAAAAAGACTGCATGGCTTTCATGACATGAAGGTTGGGTGTGTTCTTGTCTGCCAGTTCGGGGTGCTTAGGCATGTGGATATCCATCTTGGTCACCATCACTCCCTCCTTAAAAAGAAGTTCATAAATGGCAATCTGGTTCTTCTTGGGCACCAACACTGTGATGACTGCTGTGTCCGGGGCCAGAGCCTAAAAGGACTAGGTCAAACTCATGATCTCCAGATAGTGCACCAGAAGGTTGCATCATTCTAGCCTTAGTTACTCTACTGGAAATCGATTTTGTGTATTCTCTGGCCTATGTCATTTGGAAGTTGAGACTCCAAATGAGTTGCTTTACATTATAAAATAATGTAAAAATGTCTGAGAATATGAGAGGAAGAAGAGAAAAGGTCATGGAGGGGAGAGAGGAAAGAGGTGGGGGAGAAAGACCAAAAAGATGACAGTGGGGAAATAAGATGAAGCTGGGGTATAAGAATAATGATTGTATCCTAACCAGTCAGAGATGGCTTTCTTCCATAAAATGTGTATATGAGTTAAAGCTCTCTCTGTCTGTCTTCTCCATGAATCTGTCACAATATTTAAGAGTTCTGCTTCCTTAATTCTTTTAGATGGGGCTGAGAAAGACCCTGTTAAAACAGGAACACAGATCTCTCAGGAAGGATACATGAAGCAGTTATCAGCTGCCAAGAGTGCAGCACAAATGTGGTAAGATTCGAAAGGCACTCAGCCAAGACGGCCCTGAAAACAAAGGAAGCAACTAGCTCAAGTGGCTTTCTTTTGTTTTGTTTTAATACTAATACAAGGTAGACTGAGGATGCGTTTAGGCTGGTAAGAGTGTTTCTTGAACTTGGAAGTGTGGTCCTCTGTACTGCTCAGCTGGAGACTGTAACATAGTGTGATTTTAATTCGGGAAGCCCAGGGTAAGGCCTGAGATTCTGAATTTCTAACAAATACCAGGTGATGAGGAAGCTGTGAAGCTCTGAGGATAAAGAACATGCAACTTGGAGAGGGAACCATTTTTAAACCAAGCTGAGGTGTCACAGAGATCTGTGAATAGATAAGAAGCCATGTAATAAACTGAGAATTGGGAAAAAGTAACTCAAAGAAAATGAGGAAGTGCTGAGAAAAACTGATGTCTTAAGATGATAGCTTCTTAAGCATTCATGTTTATCCACCAACGTCTTTTTTGCCCATGCTTCAGTATACACACTAAAGATACTATGGTCCCCAAAAGACCATCTTTGGTCACAAGAGGCACAGTCTAGCTAAATGCCAGTGGAGAGCTAATTCAATTTTCAAACCTTCAAAGAAGAAATCACGAGTTAAGATTTAATGCAGCAGTTCTCAGCTTATGGTCCGATATAAGCAACATCACCATCACACGGGAACTTGTCAATGATGTAACTTTTTCTGGCTTTATCCCACATCTACTGGATCTGAAAATCTTGGAGTGGGACCCCGGGGTAGGTACATTAAAAGCCTTTCAGGTGATTCCAAGGCATCCTAAAGTTTGTGAAATATTATTCTAAAGGAAGGGTAGGAGTTAGTCTTCAAAAGACCAAGTGGAGGGGAGGGAAGGTTAGAAAGAAAGAGGGAAGAAGATGTTTCACAGAAAGAGGACTTAGATCAGGAAAGAGCAGCCCAAGGCTGATTTTGCTCTTATCCCTTTAGGCAGCAGAAAAGTCAACTTTATTTTGAGAAGGAGAAGCAGGTCTTCTTCATGCATTTTCATCATCAGCCTGGTCCCTAAATGCCTTTGGTTTTGCAAATTTGGCTAAATCATCACAGGAGAAAACAGCTGAGAAATGGTACTCAACTCTTTAGGGAAATAGTTCTCAGCCTGGTCATGTATTACAAGTACCCTAGGAGCTCTAAACAGATGCAGGGGGTGACAAAGAACAATTAAACTGAATATCTGGGGCTGGGTCCAGGCATCAGGTTTTTCTAAAGCTCCTCAGATGGTTCTAATGAGCAGCAAGAGTTGACTGATGCACCGTTTAGTTTGAAAGAATAAGAGTCAGCAAAGTTATGCTTCTGGTAGAATATCTTTGCAGTTGCTTAAGGCAAGAAACAAAAGAGGGTGGCTGACAATGAGATAGCTAGATAGCTTCACTGACTCAATGGACATGAATTTGACCAAACTCTAGGAGATAGTGAAGGACAGAGGATCCTGGAAGTCCATGAGGTCGCAAAGAGTAGGACACAACTGAGCAACTGAATAACAACAAAAAGGCAAAAAAGAATACAGGAGTGTTCATTTTGGCTTTCTTGTTCAGGTCCCTTCTTTTCATACTTGGTAAAGTTTTCTGTTAAACTGTAGGTGTATCTTCAGGAGCAGAATGAATCATGGATCCCACCATACGACTGTAGTAGAAACCATATGCTTCCATGGAAGACAGCCTAGTTTAGAGAACATCCTTCCTTCTAGGTCATCTGCTTCTGATTATACAGGGGTTCTGTGCTTTCATTTCTTTTGAGATAGGTCACAATTCCAAATCGTAGATAACTGATAGCAATAGGAAATAATAATCTAGTCCAAAGACATGTGAACATATGGAAGTTTTACCTGCTGGAAGTTTTATTGACTACCCCTCCCCCTAGTCAATTTTGCATCCATGTGCAAATGTCTTTCAGTATTCCTGATCTATAAATTTGTCTGTTCTTTGGTTCTTCTCTGAACTAGTTGTAACATCACCCAGGGTCCTCTGTTAATACTTAAATAAAAATTTCAATGGGCTCATTTCAAATCTGTATGAGACTCATGATTTCACCATTATTGCAGGATTATATTTAAATACGACTGACTCTAAATTAGGGGGAAAACATTTGAGAGACATGGGTTCATGAGGAGTCTCTATGGGGTCCAGTGGAAAGCCTTAAGAGGTATTTATAACCAATGGGCCAATGTCTATTCCTTTCTTTCCCATACTCTGCAAAACTAACCTCTCATAACAATACAATTCTAACCCCCTCTGGATTTCTCATTAGAATATCAACTGATACACTTTTCTCACTAACCCATTCTACACTTTAACATTTCAAGGCCGTGTGGTAACAGCATGGTTTCATTATGAGAGACAGAATATTCTTCCCGAATTTTTTTGCTAATAGAGAAAGAAAAACAACAAGGAAAACTTCAGCTTTCTTGTCTCCTCGCTAACCAAAGGTAGTGAGATGGGCCTAATCAATAGTTGCCAAAATCAACGTGGGCCTTTTAAGTTCCTATAACCAGTGTCAATCAATGCATTTCAGTTTTCCACAAAGAAGCAATTTCCAACCTTATTCTCATTTTTTTTTTAACCTCAAAAAAAGGAAAAAATACAATTAACAAATTCCAAAGCACAATAAGTGTTATGAGTTTCCCTGAAACAACAGACAAAAGCACCAGAGAACAATACCCAATTTCAGCAAATATCCCCCCTCTGTTTGGAAAACTACCAACTGCTATTACAAAACCAATTAAATAGCCAGTTAAGACACTAAACGGGTCTCCTACAATTCCAAAGTCAAAGGATCAGTTCAGGGGATGTAAAATAAGTTCAAGTTACATTTGGATATTGAATAAAACATTTTCAGAAGAGATAGTTACCTCTGTTGAAAAAAAAATGAATTATTCAAGTTTAAAAAGCGAATGTGGTTTTATGTTTGGTGATTCAAGTACATTCAGCAACTTGAAAGTGATACAATGCACAGTTTCTGTTTAGACTGATAAAACAGATATATTTTTTGGGTTTCACAGAGTTCATGCCAAAAATCCTGAGCTGAATATTTTCTGCTGGATTGAAAAAAGAGAATAAAATAGAAATCATTTTGTTTGGTAAAAAAAAAAAAAAAAAAAAAGTAAGTAGGCACATTGTTTTCCTTACATAAGGTTTTCAAGGGTGAGTAATAACAATGTTCAAGCATTTCTAATTCACAGAGATTTGTTTGTTGCATGTAATTTCTGGGTACAACTCTGGTCACACACAAACAATCCTTTCTGATGTCACTTGGGCTTCCTTGCAAAAAGCAATTTCCAGCAGCCTCTGTCCCCACTGAGAAACTCCATGTTCCATGACATGGTTTTATTGTTCAAGACCAGTTCTTGTAATTTCATGCAGTAATTTAGGTGATTGTCAAGCATGGTGTATTCAAACTAAATGCTTTCTTTTGAAAAGTAACACTTTGCTGTACTGAATTTTTAAATTTTTAGCCAGAAAAAAGTGAGTTTTAATAGCACAGCCTTGAACTTGTATTTTAGATTCTGTTTTTCCTCTTGAACAACAGACTAGTATTTTTCGTTCTTCTAGTGCATTATTAGGAGAAGTCAATGGCAACCCACTCCAGTACTCTTGCCTGGAAAATTGCATGGATGGAGGAGCCTGGTGGGCTGCAGTCCATGGGTTCACAGCTGAGCGACTTCACTTTCACTTTTCACTTTCATGCATTGGAGAAGGAAATGGCAACCCACTCCAGTGTTCTTGCCTGCAGAATCCCAGGGGTGGGAGATCCTAATGGGCTTCCATCTACGAGGTCACACAGAGTCAGACACAACTGAAGCGATTTAGCAGCAGTGTATTATTATACCTATCACACCTTCCTTTGGTCTTTTCATCATGGTGAGATATATCAGAGCTTCCTTCTCTCCCCATCCCCATCTCTTTTTCTTTTCTATTTTTTAAAAACCATTTCTAACTTTTCACTTCATTGTTGTGGAGACAAAGGGCTCAGAGGGTTACCCAGCGACCCTGGATTCAGGATGGAAACAATGACCCATACGTGGCACTGACCACTGTCTAGCTCAGGGGTCCTAAATCAACATCAGATGGCCAAATGCCCTTCCCTGTTCATGCACTGGAGAAGGAAATGGCAACCCACTCCAGTGTTCTTGCCTGGAGAATCCCAGGGACGGGGGAGCCTGGTGGGCTGCCGTCTACGGGGTCGCACAGAGTCGGACACGACTGAAGCTACTTAGCAGCAGCAGTAACCTCACCTGGCCTCCAAGAGCATTTCTTAGGCTCCAAAATCACTGTGGACAGTGACTGTAGCCATGAAATTAAAAGATGGATAAAATGTGAATGATAATAATAATATCCATTTAACAGGATTATCATCTAACAGGAGTATGTCAAGGCTGTATATTGTCACCCTGCTTATTTAACTTATATGCAGAGTACATCATGAGAAACACTGGGCTAGATGAAGCACAAGCTGGCATCAAGATTGCTGGGAGAAATATCAATAACCTCAGATATGCAGATGACACCACCCTTATGGCAGAAAGCGAAGAGCTAAAAAGACTCTTAATGAAAGTGAAAGAGGAGAGTGAAAAACCTGGCTTAAAGCTCAACATTCAAAACACTAAGATCATGGCATCTGGTCCCATCATTTCATGGCAAATAGACAGGGGAAACAGTGGAAACTTACAGACTTTATTTTGGGCTCCAAAATCACTTCAGATGGTGACTGCAGCCGTGAAATTAAATGACATTTACCCTTGGAAGAAAAGTTATGACCAACCTAGACGGCATATTAAAAATCAGAGACAAGGACCATCTAGACAAAGGTCCATCTAGTCAAAGCTGTGGTTTTTCCAGTTGTCATGTATGGATGTGAGAGTTGGACTATAAAGAAAGCTGAGCGCCGAAGAATTGATACTACTGAACTGTGGTGTTGGAGAAGACTCTTGAGAGTCCCTTGGACAGCAAGGAGATCAAACCAGTCCATCCTAAAGGAAATCAGTCCTGAATATTCAATGGAAGAACTGATGTTGAAGCTGAAACTCCAATACTTTGGCCACCTGATGTCAAGAACTGACTCCTTGGAAAAGACCCTGATGCTGGGAAAGATAAGGCAGAAGGAGAAAGGGACAACAGAGGATGAGATGGTTAGATAGTACCATCAACTCGATGGACATGAGTTTGAGCAAGTTCCAGGAGTTGGTGATGGACAGGGAGGCCTGGCGTGCTACAGTCCATGGGGTCGCAAAAAGTTGGACACGACTGAGTGACTGAACTGAACTGAACAGGATTATTATGAGTTATGATTGTTGAAGAAGAGTCTGGCAAATTATAAACATTGTTTCTATTTTTTAATAAGTAAATCACAAATAGACTGTTGTTGTTTAGTCACTAAGTTATGTCTGACTCTTTATGACCCCATTTGGAATGTAGCCCGCCAGGCTCCTCTGTCCATGGGTTTTCCCAGGCAAGTATACTGGAGTGGGTTACCGTTTCCTTCTCCAGAACCATATAGGCACTTCCTGTAAAGGTCTGCCCTTAATTTAATCTGAAGTCAGTTGAAAAATCCAGACTAAAATGTTTTCCAGTCCAACTATGCTCATAAATAGCTAGTGTTATATCCTAGTACAGAGGCAGCTGGGCTGTATAATTTCTGATCCCCTATCTAGCATAGGATTTATGTGAATGTGGCCTGAGTTCTTGGGAAAGAATTCACAAATACCCAACTGCCCATTCACCTAGAAAAGGAAAAGGTGCCTGCTGAAAAGCATACCAGTAATTTGAAAATTAAATTTGAACAACTGTCTCTTCACCAGTCACTACATGAATATTCTCAATACATACTGGGAAAAATACATACAGATCCAACAGAAAGCAAAAAAAAAATATTATTAACTGTTCACTAATAATCAAGTAAACATTCACTGACTCTCCATTTGCTGGCAGGTTTAATGCAAGCTGCCTTAAACACATTCACCACTTTGGGCTACCTTTACTTGGCAGTAAGGGAACTGAGCTCCAAAGAGTGACTCTAATATATTTTGACACATCTAGTGCCAAGAGCTTTTCATTTATTCACACACTCAGTCATCACAGTAATCCTCAGTTTATAGAGCTGTGCACTCAACTCCAAGAAGTCACTGAGCTAGAAGCTGGCAGAGTCTGGATTTTAGCCTCAGAGACTCCACTGCTTATGGTACCCATAATCAGAGCAGATCCTTAGCCCCAGCCTTTGGGATGCAGAGAACAAGATGTAGCCTCTGTTCATGGAGACACAGTTCATCTCCAAGTCTCACCTCTCCATCAGCAAAACAAGAGGAGCATAGTGGCGCATCTCAAGGGGCTTTTGTGTGGTTAACGTTCTGCGACTGCTGGAAATCAGAACCACTGACCAGAGCCCTCTCCACGAAAAACAGTGAAGGATCAGTGCTGTTGACTACCTCCAATGACCACTTCCCTGTAGATTTCCAGCCACACCTTTTCTCCTGGATTCCCCCTTCATTCTAACATCCTATGAGGCACAGAACTCCTCCATGTGGCTTGGGTGTTTCCAAGACCTCTGTTTCACAAATAAAATTACATTCTTTAAAAAGTGCAAAATGTATCAAGCAACCAAGTTGGGCTTTCCTTCAGTTCAGTTCAGTTCAGTTCAGTCGCTCAGCGTCTGACTCTTTGTGACCCTGTGAATCGCAGCACACCAGGCCTCCCTGTCCATCACCAACTCCTGGAGTTCACTCAAACTCATGTTCATCGAGTCGGTGATACCATGAATTCCAATTAAGCAGTGCCTGCTGCTATCCAAATGCTCTAGCAGAAAAGAGGTATAAAAGAGATTCCAAGTGAGTAGATGAAGAGCTGTGACCACAAATGGGTCATTTACACTGTCAGCTTTGTCTGCTCTGTCTGGCTCCAGCCTAGCAAAGACCAGTGCCAATACTATTCATCTGGAACCTGCTGCAGGCACACTCATTCATTTCCACATATACCTGAAGTGAGTCTGGTAAAGTACCTTTACAAAACACATGGGGATTTCAGTCTTCACCTTGGATTACCATACTTCCATATCCTTTATTTTCTGCTCTCTCAGCACCTGTGTCAAAGATCCAGACTCTCCTTACCCCTCAATGATCCTTTTGTCATAGTCCTTTCCTTCTGAGTATTTCTAAGCTCTTAGAGTAGCAACAAAACACTCAATGTACAACACAGATTTCCTTGAAATAAAATGGGAGGATACAAGGAATGATGGCAAACATCCCTAGTCTTAGAGTATATCAAGGGGTAAACTAGGAGTTCACAGCCTAAACTTAGGCTGCAAGAATTTTTTGTTTATACTTTGTCTTCACAGATTCAAATTAGTGGTCACAACTTCAAATATTGGAATGTTCTTGGAAAAAACTGGATGTATGGTTCTTCCTGGAGAATGAGAAGACTATGCCAATGGGCCCCCTTTGTCTAAGGGTGAATAGGAGGTTCATTTCTACCAAGGATGTGGACCCTCCAGTTGCCCTGGTTCATACTATTTCCCATTGCTTTCATTCTCTGTCTGCTTTTCTTGGCAGTATTATCTATTCAGATTCTAGACCTTTAGGTTTTCGAATTTTTGCATAAAGCCTACTTTCTCAACCTGATCACCTGTTCCTTGGTCCTCTATACTCTAGGTTTAAGCATGCGTCTCTCCAACCTCCACTGACTCTAGAAGACACAATACAAATGGATTGAGTAGAGAGGGCTAGCTAAGAAACAGGGAAGTGCAAAGACAGAGAAAGAGAATAAGCTGGCAAGGAAATACTGTGTTAAATAATGGTCTAACAAAATTAAGTAAATAAAAGTGGTTAAATAATGGGCTTTGAATCAGGCCACCACGTCACTCACTGCACGTGCCTAAATACTGTATTTTCTGGGCCTGAGTAGCCTCAACTGGAAAAATATATGATGCAAATGTGCACTACCTCACTTTTAGGGATAGACTGTAAGAGTTAAATAAAAGGTTTTGCACAACACTCAGTACATGGATGACTCAATCACCAGAAACTAAAAAATGCAGAAGAGCAAGAAGGTAGCTGGATCATAGTCCCTGTGATTTCCTATGAGGAGTCACTCAGTTACAAAAAAGAAGAGGGAAGGAATGAAACTTTGTACAGCTATAAACTTTTCAATATGGAAATCCCTTGTAGGAGTCAATGAATGACACTTAAAAGTCCACAGAACTGTGATGGGCTCTATGGAAGAGGCCACAGGTGGACATGTGAAATCCCATTAATACTAACACGAATGGTTTTGCAAAAGCATTGATTACCTTAGTTCATTATTAGTGATGACTGGAGCAGGCAATGGCACCCCACTCCAGTACTCTTGCCTGGAAAATCCCATGGACGGAGGAGCCTGGTGGGCTGCAGTCCATGGGGTGGCTAAGTCCGACACGACTGAGCAACTTCACCTTCACTTTTCACTTTCATGCATTGGAGAAGGAAATGGCAACCCACTCCAGTGTTCTTGCCTGGAGAATCCCAGGAATGTGGGAGTCTGGTGGGCTGCCGTCTATGGGGTCGCACAGAGTCGGACACGACTGAAGTGACTTAGCAGCAGTGATGACATCGGTTTTCTAGTGCTAGGTTTTCATCTAGGCGTATTTGGATTTGAGTAAATAAGCTCATGGAATAGATGTGAGAAAACTATATTCATGACTCAATTCTTTATATATTTTTAAGTGAAGCATAGTAGATTTATAATCCTTGTGTTAAGTTTCAGGTGTATCACAAAGTGATTCAGTTATATATGTGTGTGTGTGTGTGTGTATGTGTGTGTATATATATATATATATATATATATATATTCTTTTTCACATTCCTCTTACAGGTTATTACAAAATACTGAATATCACTTCTTGTGCTATACAATAGGTCCTTGCTGTTTATCTATTTTATATATAATAGCGTGTATATGCTACTAACTCTTAATTTATCCCTCCCCTCCTTTCCACTTTGGTAACCAAAAGTTCATTTCCTACATTTGTGCTCATTGCTCAATTCTTATTCTTGTGGGGAAAGGAGAAAGGAGTGGAAGCTAAATTAGAGCAAACACAGATTTACTCTCCAGATACTAGCATCCATCTGAGGTATTGAGCTTCCTAAATTTTTTCACAAGCAGTAAGCAAATTTTAATGGCCATTCATAGGGATTTGCTCTGGTAGTTAAAATACTAGGTTACTCTTGACAAGAAAGATTCTTAATCTCACGTGGTCAAGATATCCTCAGAAAATGCCTTTATGGATAAGACTGAAGATAAAATAAACACCATGCAGATGATATATTAATAATGAAATGGACATGGTCTCTTAAGAACACACTCTTGATAGCAGAGAGGTCCTCCATAAAAAAAACCATATAGGCCCCTCACCCAACCTGCCCCTGTCTCAAGGGCCTCCCTCATTTAGGACTTCCAAGAAAGAATCTGATAACTAATGAAACAGTGACTTGCACTACTCAGTAGCCAGAACCTTAATGTAAGACATGGGAAATGGGGGAAATAATATCATGTACACTCCACTTCCACGCCTTTGCTTGTGCAGACACTCTGAAATCATACCCTCATCTTTTCTGGCAAAATCTACTGTTGAGATCTAGTTATCTAGTTAAGGCTTCTCAAATTCCCTGAGAAATGTAATCACTCTATCTTAGATTCTCTCAGCAACTTTTAGCAGTCTTCACCAGAAATTTATCAAAGTACTACTTATTTATTGAATTGTCTCTAAACTAGACGATAAATTCGTCAAGGGTAAGTATCATGCTTATTCAGCTTTGCATTTCCAGAGCCTAGAATATTCCTTAGGACACAGTAGGTGCTCAGCAAATGGTTCCTGGGCACCTTTCTTTAGGAACTTGATGTCTCTTATTGAGTGTGTGTATGCGTGTGTATGCGTGTGTGTGTGTGTGTGTGTGTGTGTGTGTGTGTGTGTGTAGAAAGTCTACAGTCTCATAGACAAAACAACCATCATATTACATCAAGTGGGTCACCTCACTATAAAAAACTCCCCCAACTTCTAACTAGAGAAAACCACAGAGGCACTCCAGTTATCATCAAACATTTTTCTCTGATACTAAAGTGTTAAAATGGTGAGCAGGTAAGCTTTTCCACTTGTTTAAAAGTGTTCCTTTAAACAAACTCCAGATAGAAATAATTCTTATTCTTTCATTTATCCACTCAAAAAATATGTATTCACTGTACACCCACCATGTATCAGGAAGTGATCTAGGGACTAAATAGGACAGTCCTTTTCTCATGGTGATTTCCCTCTAACAGACGAAATTATAAATTAATGAATGAAACAGAGAATTTCCTAAAGTAGGAAGTGTGATCTGATGTTTGAGCTTATCCCTGGACAGTAACAAGGAGGCAAGCATGCAAAGATCTGGGAAAATATTGTTCTAGACAGAGGAACCAGCCAGGCAGGGGCCGCGGAAGCAGATAAACATGGCACGCTGGGGGAACAGAGAAGGGGTCAGTACACAGAGTGAGGGGCAGAAAGGATGCGGCAGGAACACCCGTACTAGGCCTGTGACCCGGTGAGGGATGCACATCTTTTGTGTTAATGGAGCAATTTATTCAGGGGAGCGGTATGGTTTGGTCTGCAGTTTTATAAGATGACTTGTACAGCTCTGTAGAGAAGCAGACTGTAGGGAAACAAGACTGTAAACTCAGAAACCCCACAGGGGAAATCTGTGGTAACTCATTTGGGGATAACATTTTATAGCTGGTTGGTGTGCTTTGTGGAATCCAGATAGAAGCTGCGTTAGTTCTTAAAAAAAAAAAAAAATTAAGCTCTCATCAACATTGTCTTTAAGGGGAAAAATCAAGCCATTACTGCTAGAAATTTCACCCAAGCAACTTCTCTCCATCATCTTTTATATGTGAAAATTTATGGTTTAAGCATGTTGAATGAGTATATAACTTGGTTTTTAGACCATTTGTGGTTCTGTTCTTCGAAAATATTGAAACAAATATACAGTGTTGCCAAAGCATGTAGTTTAAATGGAGACATTTCTGAGCACCCTCTTATAAAATATCAGCCTTAATTTAAAGTCATACTTGAATAGTCAAGGTAATGTGTTGATTTCTTACTTTCTACATGAAGAATCTGACAAACGAGAAGGAAGTGGGTAGACTATTTACTTCCAGAGCTGAAAAGGCTGTGGCCCCTCTTAGAGTTAAATGAATATCACAGAATAGAGACTAGTGGAGACATAATTTAAAACCAAATGTAGTTCCTGAGTCTAAGTGCTTAATGTCTACATTATGGTACCTCTTCCATTTCAAAAATGGCCTTGGACATTTTTTTAGTGTGGCCCCTTCTTTAACTGGTGAGAAATTGAGATTCAAAGACAGTAGGCCTCCTGCAGAGGAAAAAGGAGGTCTTTGCTCCTCACTGACTAGTTCCAGTAAGCATGGATGCCTTATGAAGACCAAACTTATTACTTCCTCACCATGAAAAATTTTGCTGAGGAAGGTAGAGATAGGCTACTTCCTTGGAATAACTAACAGAATATTTGTTCTTCCCTCAAAATTGATCCAGGAAAGGATCAGATGAAATTGAGTAGTATCTGTTTATCATCTGTAGAATGCTTAGAGTTTTGAAGGTAAACCCTTTAATAGCAATGATTAGAGAAGTAACAACTACATTATTTCCATGTGCTGAGTTAGGCTTGGTGCCTTTTATACATGACTTCAATTTAATCCTCACAACCATCTCATGAGGAAAGTACTCTTATTATCCCAATTTTACAAAAAACTAAAGCTCAGAGAGGTTAAACAACTACCGCAGAGTCACAGAGTACATGGCATCATTAGAGTTAGAATCTGAGCAGTCTGACTCTAGAGCAGAGCTCAGCTAACTAAGCCTATTGACCACATCCAGCCTACTACTGCTGCTGCTGCTGCTGCTGCTGCTGCGTCGCTTCAGTCGTGTCCGACTCTGTGCAGCCCCATAGACGGCAGCCCATCAGGCTCCCCCATCCCTGGGATTCTCCAGGCAAGAACACTGGAGTGGGTTGCCATTTCCTTCTCCAATGCATGAAAGTGAAAAGTGAAAGTGAAGTTACTGACTTGTGTCCAACTCTCAGCGACCCCATGGACTGCAGCCTAACAGGCTCCTCCGTCCATGGGAGTTTCCATCTAGTAATCAATAGATACAGTTTGGGACACAGCTGAGCTCACCTCTTCCTTTGGTCTCATGGCTGCTTTTTGAGCTATAGTGGCTTGGTGGTGGAATTGCAACAGAGATCATATTGCCGCTGAGGCCAAGATATTTACTATCTTGCCTTTCACAGAAAACATTTGCTGAACTGGCGTGTGTACTCTGAACATTCTTTAAGAAACATTCATTGGCTGCTTATAGTGTAGGGCCCAATTCTGGGTACTTTGAAAGTTCAGGAAACAGATGGATAAAGTTTCCTGCCTTTGGGAAGTGATACCCTAAGACCTGCTGCCTCTTGATCACATCTGCCTACAGAATTTATGGAGCACAGTACAAAATGAAAATCGAGACCTTAAAGAAAAAAAAAAAAAAACAAAGCACATATTTATAGGTTCCAAATGGCAACAGCAGAGCCTTAAAGCAACCATGGGGCCCAGTGGGATGAAGATGGCCCTGCTCCTTATACAGCCTTGATAATATCATCTGTGAAACTACTGGGCCCAAGAGAGCCTGGCGCAGTGATCTCTATGATTAAGGTAGGGACATGATTTTTTCCCACACCTTCAGTCCTGGGTGAGCTACTGGGATGGGGGAGAAGGCCATCCATATGGGTCACATGCCATAAGGGGTCACAATAACAAAGCCATGTTCCTTACACTTGGCAGTGCTAACTCATGGATCATCTTCCTTTTTAAAGCAATACTTATGTAGCCATCATTTGTCAGATTACATAAATGATGAACAATTTTGGTTTCACGTTCTGATCTAATCAATTATCTTATAATAGGGTAATGAAACAACTCCATTTTCAGTTTCCATAATTGTCTATTTCATGATTAACCTGAAGTGAACACTTCTAAAGCATTTTCTGAGAGGCCTTTAACCCACTGCCCAAGAAATCCTTGTGGGGGTCCCTCAAAAGGCTGGGGGCACTTTAGTCTAGTCTGAATGGTCAGAAAAATTATTAGAACAGTTTTAAAGCCCTACCTCTTGAGTCTAACGCCTGCACCTGAATCCTTACTCTGCCACATCGCAGCACTGCGACCTTGGGCAAGGTCCTTAACTTCTCTGTGTCTCAGTTTCCTCAGCTATAAAGTGGGATTCAAAAGACAACTGATGTATAGGGATGCCTTAAAGGATTGAATAAACTTAAATGTATAAAATTCTTATAATAACATCTGGCAAATGTTGAATACTACCTAAGTGTTCATCACCACCACCATCCTTACCCTCCTCCTCATCATCATTTCCTGCAGCTGGAACTAAAAGCAAGAGATTATAAACTAAAATATCTACCTTAAATCAATGAGGTATGAGTGGCAGGCAATGCTTGTAATGAAGAAAGCATATCTTCTTTTGAAGGATCATCAACCACTCAGCTTTATAGCCAGTGAGACCAACTCTCTTTTTTCTTAGAAAGCCAGACATCAAGATATTTGCAAGGAATCTCCCAAGTTTTCAATGTTGACAATGAATTCAATTTCATTTAAATACCCTAGGCAGGTCAAACAACATCTAACCTCATCCTCTAGTCAAACATTTTGCAAGCTTTGCTGTGTAACATTCATCAGATTCTCAAACGGGTGTGAGCTCCAGAAAAGAGTGAGAACTCCAACTTTAGAGCATCAGTAGACCATCAGCATTTCTCAGCCCAGGGAAAACTGTTCTAATTCAGAAGACCTTCTGAGATGGTGTGGAGCTCTGCATCCAGAAGGACACAAGGGCAATGGGGGAAACAGGTGAGAAGGAAAATTCAACTTGTTCTCTTTAATACAGTCATTTCTACTATAAACATCAGAACCCTCTCAAACTAGCTTTTAACATCAGGGAGCTTCCTTTCCACTACACATTCTGTTTTCTCTGCCTGATTTCATACACATAATCTTTTCTTCTCTCTTTCAGTATCAAAAGTCAGCTGAGGAAAGAGCTATAATTTAATCTGAATATAAGTCAGATATCTTGCATTGATTTTTACTTTGGAGGATGGAGACAGAGAGAGGATTCCCTGTGCTTCCACACTCAGTTTAAATATTTACTTCTGATAACTGGGGGAAAAAAAAAAGCCCTCTGTCCTGTGGCTAAGGGAAATTATTCATCCATTTTGGGCCTCTCACTTCTAGCAACAGAAATGGAATAGTAATAAATCTCTTTGATAATTCATTCTTGAAGACAGGTTATCCATATGACTTTTGATACATAACAAGGGGGTTCAGTTCAGTTCATTTCAGTCGCTCAGTCGCGTCCGACTCTTTGCACCCCCATGAATCTCAGCATGCCAGGCCTCCCTGTCCATCACCATCTCCCAGAGTTCACCCAGATTCACGTTCATCGAGTCCGTGATGCCATCCAGCCATCTCATCCTCAGTCGTCACCTTCTACTCCTGCCCCTAATCCCTCCCAGCATCAGAGTCTTTTCCAATGAGTCAACTCTTCACATGAGGTGGCCAAAGTACTGGAGCTTCAGCTTCAGCATCATTCCTTCCAAAGAAATCCCAGGGCTGATCTCCTTCAGAATGCACTGGTTGGATCTCCTTACAGTCCAAGGGACTCTCAAGAGTCTTCTTCAACACCGCAGTTCAAAAGCATCAATTCTTCGGCACTCAGCCTTCTTCACAGTCCAACTCTCACATCCATACATGACCACAGGAAAAACCATAGCCTTGGCCAGATGGACCTCAGTCGGCAAAGTAATGTCTCTGCTTTTGAATATGCTATCTAGGTTGGTCATCACTTTCTTCCAAGGAGTAAGCGTCTTTTAATTTCATGGCTGCAGTCACCATCTGCAGTGATTTTGGAGCCCCCCAAAATAAAGTCTGACACTGTTTCTACTGTTTCCCCATCTATTTCCCATGAAGTGATGGGACCGGATGCCATGATCATTTTCTGAAAGTTGAGCTTTAAGCCAACTTTTTCACTCTCCTCTTTCACTTTCATCAAGAGGCTTTTTAGTTCCTCTTTGCTTTCTGCCATAAGGGTGGTGTCATCTGCATAACAGAGGTTATTGATATTGCTCCTGGCAATCTTGATTCCAGCTTGTGTTTCTTCCAGCCCAGCGTTTCTCATGATGTACTCTGCATATAAGTTAAATCAAAGGTCTTAAATCTTAGTCCAGGGATATTGTGAGGGAGTCACTCTACCTTTAGGATCTATTAGAGGATCAGGCACACAAATTGAGTTCATGGAATAAAAAAGTGAATGTCTTGGGAGTGAATCCAACTAGTAGTCAATTTGCTCTGAATATTATTGCACTGCTACCATCTAAACCAAATAGTGGCCTACAATGGTTCTCTATTTCATAACAAGTTATCACAATTAAAATACAAGGACCATAATTGCCTATCACTACTTTAATCTAAACATCTATTTGCTCTGTTATGATTATATTTAAATGATCGAAGCATATAAGATTTGAATCCCATTTAGTATTTTTTCACATACTTTTATGCATACTGTCATTCTATCGCCATGCTGTCTTTGTGAAAAGTATAACAATACCCTCACATTGACACTGAAACCCTAAAAAAAAAAAAAAAGAAAAGAAAAGTAGATGCTTTAAGGTCAGGCGTTGAGAGAACAATTATTCCTTGACTCCTAACTAAGTACACTTTTCTCAGTAAATGAACCACATTCCTTTTACCCTTTCTTTGGAAGCATTAAAATTCTCCTGGCTTCTTACAATTTTAATAGCCCCTTGTTGAACTCCATCAGCTCTGCCTAACTCCCTCTCAGTATATCATTTGTGAAGACCTAATAACATAACATTTACCTTATGTCTCCCAACTGCCTACAGAATAATATTCAAATTTCCTACTAAGCTTTGGAAGGTACTTCACAATCCAACCTGAGTCAACCTCTTTACCATAATCATCTCCAACATTTTGCTTTCAAGTTCCCTCCAATAGTGCCATATTGATTTTCTCTCCATCTTTCTCTTTCTTAAGCTTCCCTAATTGGACTCTCTCACTTGTAATCAAGTGCATCATCGAATACATTCATAAGTACTAGACTTACTCCAATTTCCAAAGTGCATACCATGAAGGGTTTCCATTTCTTTTTCCAGTCTTCCAAATTGTTGTTTTTTTATTTTTTTCTGAATATCAGCAAATGTTTAGTGTTTACATAAATGCTTATTTCTAAAGTTAGTTTTAGAATATAAGTTCATTCTTTTAACTACTTTTAAGTGCTTCTTGCCAAAATATAAAAGTAAAAGTATATCCTCTGGTTTCTAATCACAGTCGTTACCAGTTATAAGGAATGATATAATCCTTTGAAAGAATCAGCATAAAGGAAAAAAGAGTATTTTGATGTTTTCTTTGTAACTGTAATTCTCTAGGGATATCTAGTTTCAATGTATTGTCATCAATATCCACTCTCTTTTTCTCTGTAGAATATCTATCTGAGCCCTTGACAAAAGAAAAAGAACAATGTGACTAACTTTTGGCCAAGATATATGAGCATGAGGATGCCCACAATCTCCGGCCATGTCATTAAAGGGAAAGAGTATAATTTCTCCTTCTCATTTCCTCCTTCCTGGTTGGAATGCAGATGTGTGGTGTGCCATCTTGATTCTTGCTAGTTTAGGGTAAACAAGGAAGAATTAGAATGAGTCCCTAATGACTTGTACACAGAGCCACTCAGACAGCAGTGAGACAGAAATATACCTCTCCCTCATGTGTTTATTATGTTATTTTTGAACTCTCTCAAATACAGTTGTATTTATAACAAATACAGAAATATCAATCCTTGAGTATTTCCACAGATTTTTCACATGGAAAATTCAGGAGAAAGCAACCACATTCTAATGTGCTAACTTGTCTATAACAATACTTCTAATTTTGGTGATTGACAAGTAATGTGTTCAGTCAAGCTCTTTTCTGCCTTTAAATCTATTTATATTTCCCTTATCAGAATTGGTTTCTACTTTATTAAATCATATTTAAGCTTTACTATCATAAAACACTATGGTTTTGAAGATAAGCATTCAAAAATGTCCCCTACCCACACTTTCTAATTGTCTATATGTATGTGGCTGATAACACATAGGATTATACTGTCCAGAATAATATTGAGATACCTTTCTCTCTCCCTGCTCATTTACTTTCACTCCAAGAAATGATGGGTAACTGTAAAAGCTAAATGGAGCCCAAGAAACATATGTGAGGAGGTCTGCAGATGACAAACTAACTGTTATTCTCCAGAGTCTTTCTGCCTTTATTTTCAAGAAGGCTTGGGGAAAGGGACATTATGGAGTTTGACATCAGCACGTACACACTGCTGTATTTAAAATGGATCATCAACAAGGACCTACTGTACAGCACAGGGAACTCTGCTCAGTGTTATGTGGCAGCCTGGATGGAAGGGGAGTTCGGGGGAGAATGGATGCATGTATATGTATGGCTGAGTGGCTCTGCTGTGCACCTGAAACTCTTACAGCACTGTGAATCGGTTATACACCAATATAAAATTATTATTTTTTTAAGCTGGATAACTGCTTGGAATAAAATAACCTAATGACAGGTAATTCCATGAATACATATAATTTATCTTTTAGTGGAGGTCACAAAACCTCTCTGAAAATTTCAAGAAAGCTATGGAAGTTCTATCTCTGCAAAAGTACATATCAATACACACATGCATTTAACATTTAATTTCCTAAAGTCACTTCACAGACTTGTAGAAGACCAGATGTGAATTCTAGAGTAAACACCTAGGCTGACATTTATTTAATATCTGTATCTCCGCCTATTTTTATCACTAACTATACATTTGTCTCCTAGATTTTTAATAACTTAGTGCTTAATAGACTACTGTGTTCTCCTTCTGATCTTCACTTATATATGATATGATGATAAAGGTGATAAAAACAATAAGAGGAGCAAAGCTATCTGTACTGATGACTTCTTACGCCCTAGGTACTAAATACACCTTATCTTATTTGACCTTCAAAATAAATATCTTATGTAGTTAATTTACACACAGCATATGTGAAGCATAGATCATTTTTATCACTGGTCAAAGCCTTCACCCTATAAAAAGTGACATATTTGAAACTAAAATCATTTAATATGGAGCCAGAACTCAAAATCCCCTTATTATATTGGATAAAATTAACATTACTGGTTACTTGTATATTCAAAAAAATTTTTTTAATTGAATGATTTCCATGTTATGTAATGTACAGAATTTTAAGTTTCAACAGGTTTTGACAAACATAATCAAGACATTTCTATCAATCTCCCAAATCATCTTTAAACCCACTTCCGCCTTGTAAGTCAGGTATTAACCTGAGTTTAATACCACATTCTGGGTTTCACTGTTCAGGAATGTCATAGAAATGAAATTATTCAGTATGCCTTTTTTACGTCTGACTTCCTTTACCCCACAGGTTTTCAAGATCCATCCATCTGGATGTATATATTGGGAGTCTGTTCCTTTCTACTGCTAAATATTATTTCCATGTACGAGTATAGCACAATCCTTACTGTTCTTTTTTTCTTAATGAACATTTGAGTAGCATCTAATTTTGATGATTATGAGTAAACCAGCTAGCAGCATCTATGTTCAAGTCTTTAAGTGAACACAGGCTTTCGTGTTTTTTTTTTTTTTTTTTTAAACATAAATCAGCAGTGACATAGCCGGGTTATAGACCAGGTATTTAACTTTGAAAGAAAGTACCAAACATATTTCTAACACAGCTGTACCATTTTATATCCCCACCAGTTATACATGAATGTTCCAGTTTGATATTTTCAGAACTGTTTTTAGTATTAGTTTTACTATTAGCCATCCTCGTGGTAGCAAAGTGGCATCTCACACAGTTTTATTGGCCTTCCCCTGATGATAATGATATTGTGGGTGCTTTTCACATGTTTATTTCCCTTTTGTATATTTTCTTTTTGAAGTTTTCATTAAGTCTTCAAACTTTTCTCTGGATTATGTCTTTTATTATTATTGATTTGCCTCCATTCTTTTTTCCTAAGACACAATATATACAAGATATTTATATACAAGGCTTCCTCCTAATTTGTGATTTGCCTTTCTGTTGATCAGAACTTTCAGCTTTGACAAAGTCAAATTTATCTATTCTTTCTTTTATTTTTTAATTAGTGTTTTTTATATCCTAAGAAATATTTGCTTAACCTAAGGTCATACATGTATACTATTACATGTTTGTTTGTTTTTTTTTCTTGTTTCAAAGAGCTTGTTTTAATGTTTTTGCTTCTGTTTAATTTTTATGTATGTTGAGAAGTTAAGAGTTGAAGATCATTACAAAAATATATAGAGATATATAGTTTTTCAAGCAATATAGGTTTAAAAGACTTTCCTAACCCTACTGAACTATCTTGGGGCTTTTGCAGAAAATCTATTGACATATATGAGTAATGGCAATTTCTGGACTCTATTTCATTGATCTCTTTTTCTATCTGTATGCCAATGTGATAGTCTGTCAATTACTGTGGCTTTATAACAGGTCTTGATATCTGGGATTGTAAACCCTCCAAGAATATTTTCCCTTGTTAAGAATGTTTTGGCCACTGGCTGTTGTAGTCCACTTGCATTTTTATATAAACTGTAGAGTCAGTTTTACAATCTCTACACAAGAAAGTCCTTCTGGGAATTCAACTGGGATTGCACTGAATCTATAGATGACTAGAAAATTGACAGTGATATCTACCAGGAAGCGATTTAATGTCTCATTCGTGTCTCATTCAGACTCACATGGTCCAAACTGGCCACACCTGTTACCGCTCTATGAGAAAGGATTTAGATCAGGTAAGAACTTGTTAGCAGGCTATAGTTCTGTTCAAAGTAGAACTTAATGTCTGTTTAAATAGCCATCCAGGAATGACTGTCTTTGATCTACAAAGTGATGACAGCTGGGGTGAAAGGAGCACAATCCCCACTGTGGACGTGAGGTTCACTTTCCTTAGAACCTCTGAGCACACAGGAGCCAATGTCTCTCGTAAGAACTTCATAGACACAGTATCCAGGGCTCCTTCCAGAGATATACCACCTCAATAAAGGAAGTCCAAAGTTAAGGCTTTCTTCCAGCAATTTATAATACTTCTCGGATAGAGGCAATAAGCTAATTGCTTGGGGTTACAATTATCAAAAACAGTCCCTGGTGGCTCAGATGATAAGGAATCTGCCTGCAATGCAGGAGACCTCCCCTGGAGGTGGAAATGGCAACCCACTCCAGTATTCCTGCCTGGAGAATTCCATGGACAGAGGAACCTGATAGGCTACAGTTCATGGGGTCACAAAGGGTCAGACACAACTGAGCAACCAACACGTTCACTTTCACAATTATCATATCACCGGTGCTTCAACTCTTTCACATTTCCAAGGGAGAAGAGCTAGAAAACTGCAGAAATCTCATAACTTTTTGTATTTCTAATAAAGTTTCATTGTAGTTAGATACACGCTCTGCTTTGAGAACAAATGTAGGTTCTAACACAGGAGGAGAAAGGATTTTACTTAAAATGCATTCAAAGGCACATGAATAATATTAAGTCTTTCTAACAATGAGCGACTTCAATTTCTCCAGGCATTTATAGTTTCTTCCATTTCTTTCAGCAATGTTTGAAATCTTCAGGGTAAAAGTCACACACATAATGTGTTCAATTTATTACTAAGTAGCTTATTATTTTGATGTTATTTCAGAGGACACTAACAATTTAAGAAACTCATAAGTCAACAATTTGTATTTGCCCATATATCAGAAGCCCCTAAACAATTGCTATCATTTTTGCTTACAATAATTAATTGTAAAGAATTTAAGAATAGAAGAAAATCATGTTTATCACTGTTTACATTTCTAGTGTTCTTCACTCCTTTCCAAAAATCAAAATTTCTATTAGGCACTATTCTCCTAATGCTTATAGAATTTTCTGTGTCATTTCCTCTGGCGCAAGTTTGTTGAGATTAATTCTCCAAGTTCCATGATCATTTTTGAAGTACACTGTATTAGCCAGGGTCCTCCAGAGAAAAAGATCAACAGGATATGTGTACATATATGAGATACTATGATGGACTGTCTCATGCAGTTACAGAAGCTAAGAAATTCCATCATCTGACATCTGTGAACTGGAGGCCCAGAAAAATCTGATGTTGGAATTCTAATCCCAGCATGTAGTCCTGAGCACCAGGGAAGCCCAGCTCAAGTCCAAAGGCTTGAGACCCTAGTGAGGCCAATAGTTTAATCCCAGTTCAAGGGCAAAGGCCTCAGAAGCATGAGCACCAATTTTTGAGGAAAGAAGATGGATACTTCAGATCCCGAAGGGAGCACAGTGCCCTCTCCCCACTTTTCTGCTCTTTCTGGGTGCTCATGGAATTGTGTGATGCCCACCTGCAGTGCCCAGGGTCGTCTCCATTACTCACTCTACTGACCCAAGTGCTAGCATCTTCCAGAAAACTCTCAGGGTCACACCCAGAAATCGCATTTTATCAGTTGTCTAAGCATCCCTTAGCCCAGTTAAGCTGACACATAAAATTAACCATCATTGATATTTCTTCTGGATCTAGGAATCAAGGTTTATGGGTTCTCTAACATTTTTAAATTTTATTTCCAATTCAACATTTTAAGGATGTTTTCTATTTCCTCACAAGAAGTCAGGCATTGCTGATCATGTCTTTTTTTCCTCACGTCTCTCTTCTCTCTCTGCCTACTTTCAATATCCTTTTATTTGGTTTTCAGCAAGTGACCATGATATGCTTAGATATGATTTTCTTCTTCTTATCCTGCTTGAGGGTCAGTAAGAGTCTTTGATGTGGAAAGTATTGTTTTCTTCTTTTTAAGACATCTTTGGCATTATTTATTTTGATATATCTTCAACCTCTTTTTCTCTCTCCCATTTTGGAAATCTAAACAGGTATATGTTATGCAGCTGGATATTATCTCATAGTTTTTTAAGGTTTTGCTCAGCTGTTTGTTTTTTTCCCAATCATTTGGGCTTCCATTAGTTAATTCCTGTTTGCCTTTCTTAAAGCTCATTGAACAAAAGATCTATTATGTCCAACATTCTGCTAATCTCATCTAATAAATTTATGACTTTAAATATTGAATTTTCCAGTTCTAGGTTTCCATTTAGTTATTTTAATTGTTTTGTATTTCTCCTGATTATAATACAAAGTTTAACTGATAAAGAAATCTGAAAATCTAGGTTTCAGGCTACAGAGAATATCTGTTATTTTTAGCAACCATCCACTTCTCCTTTGGGGCACTGTAGTTTTGCTTTGCAAAATTACCTTTTTCCTATTTGAGTCAGGCTCACACTGTCTCAAAAGGCAGTCAGTCACTCTCTGAGCACACTGATTGATTTAGGCCTGGGCTTATGTTCCATTCAGAACCAATGAGATATGAGATTATCTCTAGGAATCCTGAGAAGGAGCTTCTCATTCTTGTGGAAGTTAACCTAAGAGTCTGAAAAGTCTGGAACTGCTGATGCCACTGTGATGCCATCAGCACACTGTCAAACTCCTGAGAATGTAGCCAACAGATGGCTGGCACATTAGACAGGAACTAGTGCAACTAAGGACTAAAGATGTTCCAAGAGAAGCTGGATACACAGCACAAGTCTCAACTTGATCTATGTCACATGAGGCAATGCTGCTGCTGCTGCTAAGCCATTGAGTCGTGTCCGACTCTGTGCGATTCCATAGACGGCAGCCCACCAGGCTCCCCCATCCCTGGGATTCTCCAGGCAAGAACACTGGAGTGGGTTGCCATTGCCTTCTCCAATGCATGAAAGTGAAAAGTGAAAGTGAAGTCGCTCAGTCATGTCGGACTCTTCGCGACCCCATGGACTGCAGCCTACCAGGCTCCTCCATCCATGGGATTTTCCAGGCAAGAGTACTGGAGTGGGGTGCCATTGCCTTCTCCGGCATGAGGCAATAAATGCCATTTTAACCTAAGCCAATAGAGACTAGCCTACCAGTAGCTCTGTTACCAGGTGAATTTAGGTCAGAGCTTTGTGAATTGTACGTTATGAAGTGTTAGTTGCTCAGTCATGTCCAACTCTTTGAGACTCCATTGACTGCAGCCCACCAGGCTCCTCTGTCCATGGGATTCTCCAGGCAAGAAAACTGGGTGGGTCGTCATTCCCTTCTCCAGGGGATCTTCCTGACCAAAGGATCAAACCCAGGTCTCTTGCATTGTAAGCAGATTCTTTACCATCTGAGCCACCAGGGAAGCCCAATGTATTATGTGTCATCAATGAGTGAAAACTATGCTTAATATTAATCTTTCCACCTTTAGGAAGGCCATAAAAGACTTGCAGTCCCTGGAGGCCCTGGGCTGGTCAGTTTTAGCCACTAATAGTCTTAGAAGGTTATTTAGCTTTGTCATATGCATATCATTATCTTCTATCTGGACACTGCTATGAAAATGTTTGTAAAGCACTGCCTTAAGCAAACCATTTAGTATATCTAACTTCACTTTTATAATATGAAAAATGAGAAAGAGCTCTTTAATGGATTTTTAATCTATACTATTTTATGACTCCACATTGTCAGCTCTGTCTGTAAAATTCCAAGGGCAAAGTCTGAAGACATATCATGCAAGCGTGAAGGGAAAGGGGTTATGTCAACACTGAAAGAAACAAAGGAAAAGGCATAATTAACAAATGGAAAGACATTTAACCCACAACCCTGGAACACTTAGGAGGACTAGAGATGAGTTTGCAGAAAAATAATTCTAAAATGTATCTGTGTCCTTCAGCTGAAACCTAGATAATCTGTGGCAGAGCCCAGGTTTGAGAAAATCCTACACCCCAAAGTCTTAAACTTGCCAAAAGTAGATACTCAGTCTAAAGCCCAGTGAACACTAAGGTTTCCATCATTTGAATAATATTCACCCTTTTTTAAATAATTGCATTACCATGTGTAAAACAATTGCAAAAATAAAGGCAACAGCATTCAAACAGTCTACTGCATAGGGCAAGGCATAGTTTGAAGGTGGTCATATCAAATTTCATGGAGAAAGACCCACTGTATGATGTGGGAAGAGATTTTAACATATACGCTAACTCAACTCTGTCATTTTAAAGATGAGAAGGGCCATTCTCAACCTGATAATTTTCTGATAAACCATATAGGTTCTCTGGCCACGTTACCCTCCACCACAGTTGTCATACACACCCTGTAAGAGATGCCATATTGTGAGCAGAGGGGTTCCTTGGGAAGTAAACAGCATGCCCTATTTCTCTGGTCCGTTTAGCTCTAGCCAGTTAGAGAATCATTATTTAAGTTGACATCTTTGTTTAATCTTCTTCTGATGCTAAGATATATCCAGCAGGGAATCAGATAAAAAGATCAAGCACAAAAAGGGGTTATAACAGCTCAGCTGGTGGTACCAGTGTCTGTTCACTCTTCTCAGAAATAAGGATGTTGTTTCCATCCCATTACACTCAAGCTATAAAAAAGTTCCATAAGTAAAAACTAGGGATTTCAGCAGGGGATTTAGGGAGAAAAATAGGCATAGTGATTGCCGCCGTAAGCCAGCACTGCTGAGAAACTTGCTCCCAAAGGCACGATGACAGAGCTGAGACCCTTAAAAGCTGACAGATCTCAGAAATGTTCTAACATGTAGCACACGCCTCTGTGCCTACACAGAAATCAGGAGCAGTGCCCTGGAAAGCTGGTCAGAGAAACCATGTGACTTACTCAGCTGGCAAATCTGAAGTACCACCAGCTTCCTGCTGCTGCTGCTGCTGCTGCTAAGTCGCTCAGTCGTGTCCGACTCTGTGCGACCCCATAGATGGCAGCCCATTAGGCTCCTCCATCCGTGGGATTCTCCAGGCAAGAATAGTGGAGTGGGTTGCCATTTCCTTCTCCAATGCATGAAAGTGAAAAGTGAAAGTGAAGTCGCTCAGTCATGTCGTACTCTTCGCGACCCCATGGACTGCAGCCCACCAGGCTCCTCCGTCCATGGGATTGTCCAGGCAAGAGTACTGGAGTGGGCTGACATACATCTCCCATTTTTCATACTGACAGATGATTGGAATAACTTTAAAAATTCAAGATCTGCTTGCACTTTCAATAACCAGCTCACCAAACTGCGTAGTCTGGTATTTATCCCAGCATCCAGCTTACAGTAGGTAAATAATCTATCTTGATTCAGTATATTTAACACAAAAGTAAATAGTCTTGCCTTTAAGTTTTCCTTTCCCTTGCTTTATCTCAGGCTTATGGGATGGTCTTATTCAATAATTTCACAGTTTTTAAAAATTCCTAAATTAAACTTAAAAAAGCAACTTCCTATATAGATAGTTATTGTATAGGTAACCATATTATATAGGTTACCAATAATGCCAATTATGAGTATTACATTAATTGATATGCATAAATCATTCAAATAGTGCATGACACAAATATAAGCATAATTATTGTAATCAAAATTATTATTGACAGTACTATTATTATTATTTATATTTGTAACTCATATAGATACTTTCATTCATAACCCACCCAGAAATCAAAGCAAACCTTTCTGATCAAATGAAGTCATGTGCTATGTCATTCATTGATTAAGGTCCTCTCAAATTTGAAATCAAATAAGGAAAGTCAACATTAAGCAAACCTTGGCTGAATTACATTTTAATGAATTCAATAAGCATATACTGATTACTTATGTGCCAGACACTGTGCTAAGAACCATTTGAGAAAGAATGAGTGAAAGAATAAGCAGTATGAGACTGAAATTTTCTAGAAAAGTACTGGGAAAAGGTAAGACATTTTTTATTTTTTTAACATCCTGTATCAATACCAGAAGTGGGAGACTTAGGTATTTGAGGTTTGAGAGCTGAGTGAGATATATTGCCCTTCTTACAAGCTAGACCTTCAGTATATGACAACATTTAACCATATATTAAAGTTACATATGATTTATTATTATATATAATTCCACCATCCATATTTCAAACTACCGCAATCTCTTCTTGCAAATAAAAAATATTTTTGAGGTTGGAGACTATAAATCAGTAGCTTAAATTTACTTCCATCAGATATGTTTATTTGGTGCATCTTAAAATTGGGAGCTTTAAGATTTAAAAATAATAACCTAAATGTCCATCAACAGAGGAACTGATAGAGAAAATATGGAACATGTAGACAATGGGATATTTCTCATCCACACAAAGCAACAAATCTGTGTCACTTGCAGAGATGTGGATGAACCTAGAGACTATCACACAGAGTGAAATAAGTCAGAAAGAGAAAAACAGATATTGTACAATACTGGTTATGTACGGAATTTATAGAAATGTTCCAGATGAACTTATCTGCAAAGCAGAAAGAGAGACACAGAAGTAGAGAAAAAATTTAATGGATATGAAGGGAGAAGAAGGGGTGGGATGAACTGGGAGACTGCAACTGACGTATATACACTACTGATACTATGTATAGAATATGTAACTAATGAGAACCCGCTGTATAGCGCAGGGAACTCTACTCAGTGCACTGTAGTGACCTAAATGGAAAGGAAATCTAAAAATGAGTGGATGTATGTATATGTATAGCTGATTCTGTCTTCAGTCATTCTTCAGGCTTCAAGACTGAAGGCAGGAGGAGAAGGGGACAACAGAGGATGAGATGGTTGGATGGCATCGCTGACTCAATGGACATGAGTTTGAGCAAATTCTGGGAGTTGGTGATGGACAGGGAAGCCTGGCTTGCTGCAGTCCATGGGGTCTCAAAGATTCGGACATGACTGAGCGACTGAACTGAACTGATAGCTGATTCACTTTGCTGTATAGCAGAAACTAGCAACATCATAAAGCAACTGTACTTCAATTTAAAAAATGTAATTAAAAAAATATGTCTAGACGCTTTAAAAAAATTCCAGGATGTGGCAGTAGAGGGCTTGCACGGCCACAGTCAGCTGAAGGGGAATTTTCGTCATTGTTTCGTTGCTAAGTTGTGTCCAAATCTTTTGCAATCCCACAGACTGACTGTAGCCCGCAGGCTCCTTTGTCCATGAGATTTCCCAGGCAAGAATACTGGAGTGGGTTGGCATTTCCTTCTCCAAGGGAATCCTCCCAACCCAGGGATTGAACTTGCATCCCCTGTGTCTCCTGCATTGGCAAGTATATCCTTACCACTGAGCCACTAGGGAAGCCCTGAAGAGGAATAGCAGCTCCCTTATTTAGAAAAAGGTTTGTCCTCTACAGGGTGTCAAAGCCCTACTGCTCCCCCCATGAATGTGCATACACTGAGCTCACTTCTCTGTCTTATATTACTTGTTCAGTCCATCCAAACATCAGAGACTGTGACCTCTGCCCTATATCCATAGATTTCTAATACTTCCCTCCATGACCCTGATGCAATGCAAAGTTAATGAACCTTTAGTGCCAGGGCTTCTCACTAACACAGCTCCTTGCAAGGCCCTACACCTCATTTTATATCTGTGTCTAAATCACTATCAGTATTTATTTTATGAAGCCTCCCACCACCAGAACTAAGTTTCAGTTCCATACCACCAAGATCTGCCTCCACTGTCTCTAAGAGACTGTCAAACTAGAATGAAAAACTCACCACCACCACCAACAAAAAAAACCCATGCTAAAAGATTGCTGCCCCTCCTAACTCACAGATGTTTGATGGAAATCCACTGGGAATAGTGGATATCTGCTCTTATTAGGTACTATCTCTAGTAGGGTATGGAGAATTAATTGATAAAATGATAGAGTGTCTTTACTCAGGATGCTTGTTAAAATCTGGGTGATTGCTTGCAGCAAAAAGTAATTGAAAATGTAATCAAAAGTTATAGTCAGGCTACTTGGTACAGTGTGTGATGCTCTGATTTCAGAAGAAGGGCAGAACTAACTTGTGAATTGAAGCCTTGAGAGAAACCCTTATGTTGAAAGAAGTAGCACAAAGCCTTAACCCCTATGTTTCTTGCTCTCAGATGCTGGCTTTTGAAAACCAGTTAAATGAACAGTATCTCTTAAGATTCCTCAGGAAAATTCTCTAGATTAAAAAAAAAATGTCCTCCTCTACCCATAGTGCTCAGGGTCAGAAATTATGTTCTTAAGAGATGGTGGTGTGAGTTATGGATATTTAGGAGGATGTTCATAGAAAATTCAAGGGCTAGGAAGGGAGACTCCTAGAGTAGAAATTAATCTAGAGGGTTAAGTCTCAGGAATGTTCTGCCTCTGTTGAACTCCACAAAACCTAGAATCAAGCCAAAGCATAAAAAGCCAAAATAAAGATAGAACTGATACAAAACAGTAACACAGACTTCAGATCAGGGGTTCAGCAAACTATGGCCCATAGAGTATTGTCTGGATTCTGTATATAATGTTCTCTTGGCACAGCAACATCCATTAATTTAGATATTGACCATGGCTATGTTTGCACTGCAACAGCACACTCCAGTAGCTGTTACAGAAGTTTTGTGATCCTTTGAGATAAAGTCTTCCCACACAAACTCCTATTCAGATCATTGCTTCACTTAAATTTGGACAGGTATGAGAAGAATAGCAAGGAGAGATAAGAAAGCCTTCCTAAGTGACCAATGCAAAGAAATAGAGGAAAACAACAGATTGGGTAAGACTAGAGATCTCTTCAAGAAAATTAGAGATACCAAGGGAATATTTCATGCAAAGATGGGCACAATAAAGAACAGAAATGGTATGGACCTAAAAGAAGCAGAAGATATTCAGAAGAGGTGGCAAGAATACACAGAAGAACTATATAAAAAAAGATCTTAATGACCCAGATAACTACAATGGTGTGATCACTCATCAGACATCCTGGAGTGTGAAGTCAAGTGGGCCTTAGGAAGCATCACCACGAACAAAGCTAGCAGAGGTAGCTATTTCAAATAGCTAAATTTCAAATAGCTCCAACTGAGCTATTTCAAATCCTAAAAGATGATGTTGTGAAAGTGCTGCACTCAATATGCTAGCAAATTTGGAGAACTCAGCAGTGGCCAAAGGATTGCAAAAGGTCAGTTTTCATTCAAATCCCAAAGAAAGGCAACGCTAAAGAATGCTCAAACTACTGCACAATTGCACTCAACTCACATGCTAGCAAATTAATGCTCAAATTTCTCCAAGCTAGGCTTCAACAGTACATGATCTGAGAACTTCCAGATGTTCAAGCTGGATTTAGAAAAGGCAGAGAAATCAGAGATCAAATTGAAAACATCCACTGGATCATAGAAAAAGCAAGAGAGTTCCAGAAAGACATCTACTTCTGCTTTATTGACTCTGCCAAAGCCTTTGACTGTGGATCACAACAAACTGTGGAAAATTCTTAAAGAGATGGGAATACCAGACACCTTACCTACCTCCTGAGAAATCTATATGCAGGTCAAGAAGCAACAGTCAGAATGGGACATGGAACAACAGACTGGTTCCAAACTGGGAAAAGAGTAGGTCAAAGTTGTATATTGTCACCCTGCTTATTTAACTTATATGCATAGTACATCATGTGAAATGCCAGGCTGGTAGAAGCACAAGCTGGAATCAAGATTGCCAGGAGAGATATCAATAACCTCAGATATGCAGATGATACCACCCTTAGGGCAGAAAGCAAAGAACTAAAGAGCCTCTTGATGAAAGTAAAAGAGGAGAGTGAAAAAGTTGGCTTAAAAAATCTACATTCAAAAAACTAAGATCATGGTATCTGGTCCCATCACTTACTGGCAAATAGAGAAACAATGGAAACAGTGAGAGACTTTATTTTCTGGGGCTCCAAAATCACTGCAATGGTGACTGCAGCCATGAAATTAAAAGGCACTTGTTCCTTGGAAGAAAAGCTATGATCAACCTAGACAGAATATTAAAAAGCAGAGACATTATTTTGCCAACAAAGATCCATCCAGTCAAAGCTATTGTTTTTCGAGTAGCCATGTATGGATATGAGAGTTGGACCATCAAGAAAGCTGAGCATCAAAGAACTGATGCTTTGGAAGTTTGGTGTTGGATTAGATTCTTGCAAGGCCCTTGGACTGCAAGGAGATCAAACCAGTCAATCCTAAAGGAAATTAGTCCTGAATATTCATTGGAAGGAATGATGCTAAAGCTGAAGCTCCAATACTTTGGCTACCTGATGAGATGAACTGACTCACTGGAAAACACTCTGATGTTGGGAAAGATTGAAGGCAGCAGGAAAAAGGGACAACAGAGGAAGAGATGGTTGGATGGCATCACCGACTCAATGGACATGAGTTTGAGCAAGCTCCAGGAGTTGGTGATGGATAGGGAGGTCTGGCTTGTTATAGTCCACAGGGTTGCAACGAGTTGGACATGACTAAGTGACTGAACTAAACTGAGAAGGAACAGTGATAGGAGAAATTTCCCTTATTTAGAGCCTATCATATTTTGTGTACTGGGCTACATGCCAGATGGAAGTCATTCATTTCATACTTATAATCAGTCTATAAGGTAGGATTAGTCATGTTGATATTTTACATAGGAGCAAACTTCCACACCCAGAAAAAGGAACTTTCCACACAATTTGAACAATGCTGTGTTGGACATCCTTTTGATCCACTTCTGCAGAGTGAGCAATATACCCTTTAATACTGTAGGGTTGGATTGTGAAGAGAAGAAATGGGGTTTTATGTTTTGTTTTGTTTTTCCGTACCACCTGGGGTGGCCCCAAATTGCAAAGGACAGAAAAAAGAGTAATTATCTACCAGACATTCTGCGGGATCCCCAGCAAAGACTACTTAAAGTTGAAGATTTCTTAAGACAACTGCTAAACATCAACATCAGAAAGGGACTGGGGACAAGAGAAGCGTCAAAAGGGAAAGGATAGGGCCCTCAGGATTATGCTTAAATTCAAGCGCTGCCCCTAATGACCCAGTGACTGGGGCAACAGGCCTCCTCTGAGCATGACTGGAGATAAAATACTATTCTCTGAAATGAGTGAACTTTGGTCCTCTTAGGCTTGTACGTGAATAAGCCCTTAATTATTCCTTTTTAAAAATTAACAGCATTGGTACCGTGTGTGGCTGAAAAGGAAGAATAAAAGGAAGAGAGCTCCCTGTATCAGAGAGTTGTTGCTGTGTAACGAGCCACCCCAAAGCTAAGTGGTTTGAAACGACAGGCATTTATTGTTGCTCAGGAATCTGTGAGTGGTTTTGCCAATCTGGGCTGGGCATGGCTGCCCTTTTAGGGCCGGCACATGGGTCTATAGTCAGCTGAGTTACAGGCTGGAACTGGATGTTCTAGGAAAGGTATAGCTCATCTGCCTGGTGGGTGGGTGGCTCTTGTCCTAACAAGTGTAGTAAGTGAGCATTGGATCTCATATCATCCAAAAGGCCCATCTAAGCTTGCTGCTAAGGCATCTGGGCAGAGTTCAAAGACAGAAAGTAAAAGAAGGCAATGCCTCTTGCTAGCACCGGAAACTAGCATATTGTCTATATTTCCAACACACTCTAGTGGTCAAAGCAGGTCACCAGGGCAGCCCATATTCAAGCAGTGGGAAAAATTCTCTCTTGATAAGAGTTGCTATCAAGTCACATTGCCTGAGGCATGGCCAGGGGAAGGCACAAAATATTATAACTACCATCGATCCTTCACATCTCCTCCTTTTCCTTCTGAAAAAGGAAAATGCTAATATCCATCCGCATCTGTAGTAACGATAAAATGAGACAGATATTTAAAAGATCTAAGTACGGTGTGGCACATTCTAGGCACCCAGGAAGGAAATCTTGCTGCCTTTGCTGTATCGATCTAATTTATGCACTATGATTCGTTCAAACATTTTCTAAGTAGGTTGTATTTTTCCTTTCAAAGAAATTCTGAGCTCCAGATATACTTAATTCTGGGTGAGGAACAAATTATATGTATATTCTTCTCACCTAGTTGAGAAATGATGACTATTATCAGCTCAAAAATAGGCTATGTTTCCATTGAGAGTTGAATGCATTTGCATCTTCCCTTGACAGTGGTACACAGAGAAGCAAGATGGAAATGCAAGATAAGGGATGCACTGTGCCTTGCTGGGAAGGGTCTGCTTGGCGGCTGAGGTCGAATGTCTGGAGGTGCGGGTGTAACTCTGTGTCACAATCCTTGAGGACTAGAGACGAAGCCCGGCCAATACTTGAACAGCACGAACAGCCTGGGAGAGCTGACCAGCACTGCCATCTATGTAGGTGGTGACCAAGTTACTAGCGTAAACATTTCTTCAGAGAAGCTTAAGAAGCAAAAGAGTCTGTACCCACGCGTGTACAGAGAATGCTGTCTCAAAAATACTGAGTGACTTGGCTTACATGTTAGGAGCTGAAAAACACTATTTATAGCAGCAGAAAATTACAGAAGCACAACGCATGAAGGACTATTACAAACACCCAGGACATCCACACCTGAACAGAAGGGAAGAAAAGCACTGGCTGTTCTTGCTGTTTACCGCCTAGTGATTAGTAGCAACAAGCAAGGTAACATCAGTTTAAAGCGAAAGGCTTTAAAACCTGGTTATCTCACTTACAGACTGAAAATTGTATTCTAATAAGGGAGGTGCTTAGATACTAATTACGTATCAACATGGATTTAGAGTAGGGTCACATAAATGAATATTATGAAGAGTTCAGTCTCATTATAGGAAGTACAAAGAAAACTGAATGTCATATTGCAGGGGCCAGGCCTAAGACGGGTTAAAAAAAAATTAAAAAAAACGTCTATGAGTTTAATGAAGGAATTTTTGATCTGACTCCTTTCAAGAATATTAAAGGGGAAAGCAACACATCATTTCTAGTGGAGAGTATATGAGTATATACTGGAAAAAGGTCATAAATTTTTATCTATTAGGTTAACAAATATCCCTCAATAATTATTTTAGGATTTTTTGAAAATCCCAATGGTTGCACTATTTTGCAACCAAAGAGTGTCTGTAACCTAATGTTTCATTTCCTTAAAACATAAAGAAAATATCATCTTTTAGTGTTGCCAGGAAAAAAAAATGTGGAAAAAAGTATTTTCCACCCGAGAAAAGTTATCACACTATGTCATATAAAGACTCAATCTTAGATGCTTGATACACGTCATTAATGGACATTTGTTAAAGGATGATTTTATTGAGTGTGTTCTTATGGACTAGGCCCAATGCTAAGTACTTTATGAGCATTATCTTATCACAATCATATAAGGATTCTATGCTATGGATACTGTTGTAACTGGTTAAGAACCTGAGGCCCAGAGACATAAGTAACTCATCAGAAGAGGTGCTGATGGTAAATGGTAAGGAGGGGAACCCAAATCAGGCAGTCAGAATCCACTTTAACCAGTAAAAGCTTTTTTTTCTTTTTTTTACATTTTAATTTTATACTGGAATATAGTTGATTAAGGCCTTCCCAGGTGGCACAGTGGTAAAGAATCTCCTTGTCAATGCAGGAGATGCAAGAGACCTGTGTAGGTGAGATTCCTGGGTCAGGAAGATCCCCTGGAGTATGAAATGTCAACCAACTCCAGGATTCTGGCCTGGGAAATCCCGTGGACAAAGGAGCTGGTGGGCTACGGCCGATGAGGTCGCAAGAGCTGGACATGACTGAGTATACATGTGCACACACACAGTTGATTGTAGGAAACTGTTAATACTAACGCTGCTGCTGCTGCTAAGTTGCTTCTGTCCAACTCTGTGCAACCCCATAGATGGCAGCCCACCAAGCTCCCCTGACTCTGGGATTCTCCAGGCAAGAACACTGGAGTGGGTTGCCATTCCCTTCTCCAATGCATGAAAGTGAAAAGTGAAAGTGAAGGCGATTAGTCGTGTCCGACTCTCAGTGACCCCATGGACTGTAGCCTACTAGGCTCCTCCATCCACGGGATTTTCCAGGCGAGAGTACTGTGGGTTGCCATTGCCTTCTCCGACTAATGAGGCAGGTATATATTTTCTGATGAATCACAGAATGCATGCTAAAAGGTCAAATTTGGTTTCCATTTTTTAAATTTACCTTATTTTTCAAAACTTTATTAAACCATTCAGTTCAGTTACTCAGTCATGTCTGACTCTTTGTGACCCCATGAATTGCAGCATGCCAGGGGTCCCTGTCCATCACTAACTCCCAGACACTCGCGTCCATCGAGTCAGTGATGCCATCCAGCCATCTCATCCTCTGTTGTCCCCTTCTCCTCCTGTCCCCAGTCCCTCCCAGCATCAGAGTCTTTTCCAATGAGTCAACTCTTCACATGAGGTGGCCAAAGTACTGGAGTTTCAGCTTCAGCATCATTCCTTCCAAAGAAATCCCAGGGCTAATCTCCTTCAGAATGGACTGGTTGGATCTCCTTGCAGTTCAAGGGATTCTCAAGAGTCTTCTCCAACAGCACAGATCAAAAGCATCAATTCTTCAGTGCTCAGCTTTCTTCACAGTCCAACTCTCACATCCATACATGACCACTGGAAAAGCCATAACCTTGACTAGATGGACATTTGTTGGCAAAGTAATGTCTCTGCTTTTGAATATGTTATCTAGGTTAGTCATAAGTTTCCTTCCAAGGAGTAAGCGTCTTTTAATTTCATGGCTGCAGTCACCATCTGCAGTGATTTTGGAGCCCCAAAAGCATTACTTCTGCTTAAATATGACATAATTTCATTTTCCTAAATTCCATTGCAATTTGCATCAGGATTCCTTTTCTTTGGCTATTATAAAGGTTTCTACTTTAGACATTTAAAACTGTTATAGTATGCTTGGGTTTCCCTGATGGCTCAGATGGTAAAGAATAGACCTGCAATGTGGGAGACTGGGTTCAAAACCTGGGTTGGGAAGACCCCCTGGAGAAGGGAATTGCAACCCACTCCCATATTCTTGCCTGGAGAGTTCCATGGACAGAGGAGCCTGGTGGGTTACATACAGTCTATGGGGTCACAAAGCATCAGACATTACTGAGTGACTAATATATATACACACACACAGTACATTTATAGGATAAACTTCAGGAAGTGGAATTAGTGGGCCATCATGCGTGGGCAGTTGTAATTTTGATAGATATTGCTGAACTGCCTTGCAAAGAGCTTGTGTGATTTACTCTCCCCATCCACAGTGTTTGATGTTGCCTGTTCTTCTAAATCTTGCCAACACCGTGACATTAACCTTTTTGATCTTTGCTAACTTACAGTAAATACCAAATGGTAACGTAATATGCATTTTTGAATTATGGCTCACATAAGCCTCTAATTCACATGCCTGTGTGCTCAGCTGTGTTTGACCCTTTGGGACCCCATGGACTGTAGCCCACCAGGCTCCTCTGTCCATGGGACTTCCCAGCAAGAATACTGGAGTGGGTTACCATTTCCTACTCCAAGGGATCTTCCTGATCCAGGGATCAAGCTCATGTCTCCTGCATCTCCTGCACTGGTAGGCAGATTCTTTAACCCTTGAGCCACCTGGGAAGCCCGTGAACATCTAAACCAATAATTGAAAGCCACTTGAAAACAAATGTGTAACAAATATTAAACGATGGTGATACTAAAATTAGGGCCCACAGGGAGAAATTGCAGGAAGAAAACTTAACGTGTTCCAAAATCCTTAAAAGTATCATGAACCACTTTAGGATATGATAAATTGCTCATGGTGTAAAGTATTCAAGAAAAGATGAGGTAGTCGCTCAAAATGAATGTTGAAGCTAAGAAGATATTAAATAATAGTGGGAAGGGGGTGGATTTAATGGCCTCCCTTCAGCCAAGATATTCCATGGAAATCCCATCATTGGGTTTACTCACTGCAGTCTGGAGTCATTTTGTAAAAGGAAGGTTCTGACTTGATCAAAAGTCATGATACTTGTGAAAACTTAATAGAGCAGTTCTAGCCATTTCACACTTTTCTTTCCTCCAGGACAATCTCTCCCACATAATGGATATTCATTAAGTACCCATTGCTCTATTGCTTATAGTTTGTTCAATTACAAAAAGATCATAGAGTCTTTCAAAACTCCTATTACAAATTTTTATTCTCCTTGCACAGATTAAATAAGGTGGAAGGCTTTAAGAAACTTTAATTACAATGCTGGTACAATCTGACATCATAATCATAACTATATTTTTCTCCAAATTCTATCCACACATTTTCCAGCAATTATAGCAGTGCTTCCTTCCCCCTGTATTAGAAAATTAGTCATTGATGTTTAATCAGGGGAAGGATCATAATTAATCGAAGTGCCCATTTAGAAGAACTTGCCAGTGGTCAGGAAGACTTTTTAGCCTTCCGACAAATCTTATCTTGGAAAGCTGAAATAAGCAGATTAAATAAATTGTGCTTTCTCAATTCAAAATGTAATTCTCTAACTTCAATTACAAAGTTTTCCAGAATTCTAAACTAGGACATATATATCCTAGTCTCTATTTCAAGACACATAATCAGATTCCAAAGCAAAAAAAAAAAAAAAAAAAAGTCAGAACCAAAACTCGGTAACAGCTTTAAATTTGTTCAACACAGAATTATTTTAACATTACTCTCCCTATAGTTGTGAAAATAAGAATCTGTATTCAGACAAGCTCTTAATTTACTGAGAAATCCCATTAGGGTACTCAAATGCCTCCATAAATATCCAGATTTCACTATCATCTGAAGATTCACAGAAAGGAGTCACCTAGAAAGGACTGTGATAATGCTAAGTCAGGAGGGCTGAAAGTCCATCCTTAGCAACCAAAATTGAGTCCATCAGGCCTCGAGTTAGAACCTTAACTTGGCTTCTTAGTGGTTATAGAGTCGTCTTCTGCAAACTGTCACTAATAAAAGTAGCTACTGCAGTCAGGTAGGTGAGCAGGTAGATTGAATGTTAATAATTGTAACTGACAAACCACTCAACATAGTGTTTGGCACATGGCAAATGCCTCCACATATTAGTTTTTCATCATATCGCTGTGAGAGAGTCCCACATACATCTCTCAGGAATTACAAGAACTTCAAAATGGCACTGACTGATTCATATCCCTTCCAAACAAACGGACTCTGAGAAATCCTTCCCTTTTTACTTCCCCTCCTACCCTCTGATACTTCAGTCCACTTTCTTCCACTTCCATCTAGATTACTGTCATCTGGTCTGGTCTAGAAAAAGGGAAGGTAAACACTCAGGCTTTATCTGTGTACTTTTTATCATATCTCTGCTCCAACTTCTATGATGAAAAGCTTACTCTGTTATGATGAATATACATCAGGATGCATTTGTTCAAACTCATAGAATGTACAGTATTAGAATGAATGAATCACCATGTAAACTATGGACTTGGGTGATTATAATGTGTCATTTGTATGTTCATCAATTGTCAAAAACATACCACTCTGGTTAGGGATGTTGATTATTGAAGAGGCTACTCATGTATGAGAGCAGGGGAAATTACATCTTCTCAGTTTTGCTGTGAACCTAAAACTTGTCTTTATAAAGTCTAAAATAATTTAAAGCATTAATCAAATAAGAAAAGAAGCTCAGTCTGACTTGGAAAAGTTGCCCTATGTTTTGTGAAAAACTGATGTATACTTTGGTTCAATCCAGAGCCAACATTGTGAATTTGGCTTTTTTTTTTTTTTTTTAAACAAGATCTAAGTGAGAAAAGATGTTGGAAGAGTGAGAAAAGATGTTGGAAGAGACTCTCCCCGTATTCAGGAGAGAGCTTTCTCATGTCTCTGCACTGGGCACGTATGCTTATATCTCCCTTCTGTATCATCACGTCTTCAACCTCTCACTCGTGCATCAAAAGCATCTCAAATGCAACCACATCCATAAAGTCTTCCCTCTCCTGCTTCCTTAGAGTCAATCACTTACTCCTCTGTCTGACTTGACTATCTACGATACACTTCTGTTCAGTGTGGTACTGCAGTTATTTGCTCACATCTGTCTCACCCAGCAGCTCACAGGGGCTTGAGGTTCCTCTCTGTCATGGGCACCTGGTGCAGCATGACTGGTATAGACTGGGTCCTGATAAATGGTGAAGTGAGGCACTGCCCCACTAGAGGGCAGTATTAAGGGGGCAGATTTAGAACCTGATTGTTGTTTACATCCAAATCTGCCTCTTCCTAATTGTGGAATCTTGGGTAGTTACTCAAACACCAAACGCCTTAGTTTTCCCATCTGTAAACAGATGATCGTATCTGTCTCACAGACAGGCTGTAGAATTCAATCAACGAGTGCACGGAGAGTCCTTAGTTCAGTGCCTCCTGCGTAGTAAGTGTTCAGTAAACGCCACCTGCTACAGTGATTGCGGTCGCTGCAGGCGTTACGGTGATTCGCCTCTACAGATCCCTCACGTCACTGCCCAGGAAGATCCCAGCAAAGAGGCTTTCATTGCTTAGCCTTGGAACTTGGCCAATACACAAGGTGTTCCAGAAGGGAAAAAATACACTCCCAATTAAAAAATGACTTCAGATACAAGTATTTTAGAATGCCATCTGTTCATATGCTCATATGGCCAATTTGATGAAATTCTAAGGAAATATTTAAGTGCTGATACTGTATTATGAAACACCTTTCAATTGGTTGCTGAGCTTATCTGAACAGTTTTTGTAGGGCACATGTTCTTTGGATGGGTTTATGTATGGAACAAGAAAACTGAAAGCCAAGAATCATGAACCTACTTGCCAAATGCTTAATTCAGGCCTCGCTCTTAGAACCTTCCAAAAGGAGGGGTGACATCCAGACATTCTTTTTTCTTTGCAGTGCTACCCACCAGAGTCCTCCTCTTTTCCTCCGTTTTCCCACTCCCCTCCCCATAATACATACACAATTTGTGATAGCTCCATGTTCAAGCCTACTGCTGGGAAGGTTTTCAGTGCTGATGCTCATAAGGAATGAATGGGAGGGTAGAAGTACTATTTTGTGGTAATGGCCCATATCACCATCTCCCCACTAAGAGATTCATAAATGGACCACAAGGGTCTTGAGCAATAGCCACTTCCCAGAATTACTCCTACATTCACAACCTGTTCACTCCATTACTTTTTTCCCCTGAGGCATGCTTAATGCTGTCTGTAAAATTTTTTAACACGTATTTTAAGTTCTTTCAGACTACTGTCTATTCACAAAATCTGTTCAGGAAAAAAAAAAAAATATATATATATATATATGTTCTTACACAAACAAAATCTCTTTGAAAGTTCCTTCAAGCACTGGCCCATATCCAACTTCTGTTGAATGACTGAGTTTCTCCTTACCATCCACTGCTCTCATTAACTTCAGAGGAATCTTGAACATTTACAAGAGAAGCACCAAAATTATACCAAATGCCTCCTACTGAAAAATGAACCTTAACTCAGAGCTGAAAACTAAAGAGCAGTTCTGGCACATACTTAATCAGATGACAATGATTCATGTAACTTCTACAGAAGAGCAGCCTGCTGACCTCTGAAAGAGGATGCAAAAAAAAAAAAAAACTTGCACCAACCTGCATTATATGATCTTGGCTGCTCTTAAGATATGTGTTACTTTAAAATGACAAGCATCTTCATGGTGCCTTTTCTATATTAATTTTTAATTCAAGTGCTGGGTATAACATTGTGCTTGTTTTTGTTCTTAAATCTGTGAACCTGTATTTACATCACTATTATTTTAATCAGTTTGGGTAGGTAATTTCTTTGCTACATAAGGGTTCTAGTAGAAGGTGGGAAACTGCTGATACACGGAGTCTAGAAACATAAAGAAGCATTAAACATCTGTCAACCAGAGAAAAAGTGTGTCTAGGGGAAGCTGAGTGGGGAATGGGAAGAAGCTCGTTTGTTTTCTCTCTTTCTCCCACTGCTATTGGTTTTCTCCAGAGAGAATTTCCCACTAAAATCCATCCATTCTTCATTTTTTCTGCACTATACTCAAGCCACCTCAACATCTTACAAAAATCCTATTGAGTCTACTAGTCAGTATAGTGGATAAATGATCAGTATTTTCACATGTAGATGTATGACAGTTTACAGAATACTCATTGAGTGTTTGGGTTTGAACCCTACTCTGCCACTTTTACATGGATGAAGCTGGACAATTTTATTAACACTCTGCGTCTCAGTTTCCTTATTTCTAACAAGGAAATGATGAGTCTACCTCATAGGGTCATTATAAAGACTGAATGAATTAATGCATGTACATGTTTAAATGAATATCTCTTAGTCAATGCTCAAAAGGCTATCTATGGTAAAAATATTGATAGTTCTATACAGTAACCTGTCTCTCATTTGTCTGTTTCACTGTCATAAATTTTAAGGCTAGAAGGTAAATACAAGACTATGCATTCTCCCACACCACCCCTCAGATTAATAATTGAGCCCAGGGATATTATGAGACCTCTTCTAAGGGGTCATATGAAGTGAAGGGCTAGTTGCTCAGTCGTGTCTGACTCTTTGTGACCCCACGGATTGTAGCCCTCGAGGCTCCTCTCTCCATGGAGTTCTCCAGGCAAGGACACTGGAGTAGGTTGCCATTCCTTTCTCCAGGGAATCCTTCCAACACAAGGATGGAACCTGGGTCTCCTGCATTGCAGGCAGATTCTTTACCATCTGAGCCACCAGGGGGTCATATAGCTGATCACAATCTACGTCAGGGAAATCATTCAATCTACTTATTCTCACGCCATGAATCCTTCTAGTGAATGATGCTATGAAGCTAAAAGAAGATTCTGATTTCTATTCCTTTGGGGTAAAAATACACATTCACTACTATGTTAACATTTGTCAAATTTTTAGATAAAAGTATTAATCTGTGTGCTTTGTGCTTCATCACTCTATTGTGTCCAAGTCTTTGCAACCCCAAGGACTGTAGCCTGCCAGGCACCTCTGTCCATGGGGATTCTCCAGGCAGAAATACTGGAGTGGGCTGCCATGCCCTCCTCAAAAGTATTAATATATCACCCTAGTCAACAGAGGGTTGACCAGGTCTTCATCATTATCAAAGCTACTATCATTTCCTGTTCTAGATATTCAAATTATAGATATCAATACCATCCACACCGAGAAAGCCAAAATATGGAGATATTAAGTAATACAATATACTTTGTAGCAGAGCCATGGTTAAAAGCCAGAATATATGATTCTAAATTCATTGAGCCTCTTGAGGAAATGACTCCACCATGAGAGTGGAGAACATGGCTATGGAGTCCTCTGCTATTCTTGCCTGTCAAGTGTCCATTTCCACTTTTTTGGGGAAAAGCCCATTCTATTATGATTTAGGAAACTCCCCCTCTCCTTGTGGAAACATTCTCAGTGCAGTCAGCGCTGGGCATCGTGGCCTCACAAAGGCCTCCAGTGCTGTGCAAAGGATGGGAACATGATCCAAGCTAGGTGAATCATTCACCCTTGCCCAAGAATTTAATTTTTTTTATTTCAACAATGCAAGATTATGAGCACATTCTCCTTAAACAAGGGCTCAAGACTGGATTCCTGAAAACGCTGTATGCTGAAATTCCTAAATCCTGTTTCCCCACTAATAAATTAAGTTTTTGCTAGTGTTAATTAGAATCAATTTCTATTTCTTACTGCCAAAACCCCTGTAACTTATATATACCTGGGCATTTATTTTAAACATAGCTATAATGAGTGTCTGCAGTATTATTTATTGTTATAACACCTAGCATTAACCCTTTTCCCTCAGGTTATCAGCACTTCTCCTCACCTATTCTTGGTCCATGTCCTTTAGCTATAAGATCAGTTATGGAAATATGACATAAATTTGTAACATTAGAGCTAAAGACAGGTATTTTTTAAGATACGCATTAGGAAGGAATACCTTTCTGGTTATGCGGTAAAGGGAGTGACTGTGACTAAGTGAAGACTATTCATTGTAAAGTATATCCAAGGCAATGGAAGAGACCTACATCTGACCAAGTATTTGAGCCCAGGGGTCCAACAATCCCTAAAACAAGGAACCACCTTGGATTTTTGTATTTTCTAAGAAACTATATTTCCTGCCTTTTTTTGTGAGTTGTATTTATGTCACTTACAACCAAAAGAGTCTTATCTGATATGATAGCCAGTGAAAATTTCTTTCACGATTTGGTTCCAATGCTAACACGTGGCAGTGATGCTGCCCTTTTATGCCTTTTAGGAATAACTGTAACTTAAAAACAACAGCTCCCATTTGTTGAGTTCTTTGTAATTTTTCAGTGATAGGCACTTTATTTTGACATTTCATTTTAAGAGCAGTCACATCTGCAGGAAGAAGGTAGTTTTACTATTCCCATGATGTATGTATTACTATTCCCATGAGAATTTCAAAGGAGAGAATAGTATTTTATTTAAAGTTGTACTGAAAGAGGTGGGCACAATCTCTGTGATCTCAATGACTGTACTTTCTGAGGGACAACATGGCGAATTAAATGAGAAAATGAAAAAAGATGTCAGACACACTAGGGGAGGCACTCCAGAGGCAACAGCTATACCACTGTCTGCTAGAACTCCAACAACTATGTTGTACAGAGTTGCCCAATTATTCTAGAATGAATGATTGTCCTTTGCTTCAAATGCCTAAATGGTAAACATTCACTCACGTGCATTGAATTTTTATGATTTCCCATGGATTAGTATAAGTGGTAAAATCACAAATGGCAAAATGTAACTCAAAAAAAATCATTAGATCTAATACAGAAAATGACTAATCATGACTAAATAAGACTTCTATAGTTAAATAGGCAATATTGCAGGAGACACCTTAATAAATATTAACATGATTTAAATAAAAGTTACAACCAAATACTACAGTTAGAATCTATTTTCTTCTAATAATGGATAGGTAATTCGTTAACTTCCAGAAAGTCTTAGTTAAATCAAAATGACCTTCAGAGTACCCTTTGAATATGCTTAATGAAAAGTGAAATTTATTTATGGAAACAAATTAGAGCAATGCCACTCTTAGGCTTTATATGGTTTGATCCTGAAACAAATGTTTGTGATGAAGTAATAAAATCCCTTCAAATAGAGTTTTATTATCATGCAAATTCCCCAAGTACAGACTCAAGAGTGTAACACAGCAGGAGGACTTTCACATGAACAAAGTAGATAAATGAGAGAATCAATTGAACATAAAGAAGAACAGGGCAGGAGGCTCTTGTTTTATATAATTTCAAAGAGAAAAATTCAAACTCTTTTGATTACCTCTGTTTGGGATACACACTAAGGTGACCTGATGATATGGAACCTTGTATAATCACTTCCCCTTGAGTGCAGAGAGATAATTTTAATCGCTAGGCTGGGGCACAGTTACTGGGCATATCACGCCTAGGTGAATAAGGTGAAGTCACTCAGTCCTGTCCGACTCTTTGCGACCCCGTGGACTGTAATAACCTACTAGGCTTCTCCGTCCATGGGATTCTCCAGGCAAGAATACTGGAGTGGGTTGCCATTTCCTTCTCCAGGGGATCTTCCCGACCCAGGGATCGAACCCGGGTCTCCCGCATTGGAGGCAGACGCTTTAACCTCTGAGCCACCAGGGAAGTCTTATATCACACCTATGTTTACGTATCATGGGACTCCTTCTTAGCACACTGGAGTGAGAGAGTCTCTTCAGCTGGCCTTGAAGAAGTAATATCCATGGAGAGGTCAACATGGGAGGGAACTGTCATGAGTTTAGACTATGGTGGCCTCTATCTGACAGCCAGTAAAAGGCTGGGGCACTTGGTCACAAAGCAACAAGGAAATGAATTCTGTCATCAACTTCAGTGAGCTTGGAATTGCATTCTTCCGCAGTCAAGTCTCAGATGACACTCCAGCCTAGGCTAACACCTTGAATGCAGACATGTAGCTTTGCCCTGACTTGTAACTTATAGTATCTGTGAGGTAATGAACGTGTATTGCTAAATTTATGGTAATTTGTGACACAGTGACAGAAAACTGACCTACATTCTGTTCTGAAATTTGTGTTGTTTTATATGTTGGATGAGTCTTATATGTTGGAAGACCTGACATATAATAGGTACACAGCAAATATTTAACAAGTGAATGTCACTTTTTTTAAAGCCATAATTGAGAATACAACCTTACCAAGAGAAGGCACTGGTACTCTTCATTTCAAAAAAGACTGTGAAGATCTTAGGGCATGATATAAACTTTCTAAACTGCTTACCAGTGATTTTGCTATTCTCATAGACAGCCATATAAATAGTTATTACAAGTGGATTATCAGATGAAGCTTATGTTCTAGGTACCATTTGTAAACTATTGTTTGAGCTCCAGAAATTCAGAATCTCCCTTCAAATAGTTAATGGGACATCAATATCACATAAATGATATAATTAAATATATGTATTAATTTTTAAAAATTGTTCTATATGTATTTACTCTACCAGCAAACTTATAATAAGCTAAGAAAATAATCACCTTGCCAATTTGGACACGTCCATTTCTTGCTAATTGATTCAGTTAACATACAGAAGACATTACACCAGATGCTGCTAAGTTTGAGTAGAAAGCATGGTTCAGTTCAGTTCAATTGTTCAGTTGTGTCTGACTCTTTGCAACCCCATGAATTGCAGCACGCCAGGCCTCCCTGTCCATCACCAACTCCTGGAGTTCACTCAGACTCACGTCCATTGAGTCAGTGATGCCATCCAGCCATCTCATCCTCTGTCGTCCCTTCTCCTCCTACCCCCAAGCCCTCCCAGCATCAGAGTCTTTTCCAATGAGTCAACTCTTCGCATGAGGTGGCCAAAGTACTGCAGTTTCAGCTTTAGCATCATTCCTTCCAAAGAAATCCCAGGGCTGATCTCCTTCAGAATGGACTGGTTGCATCTCTTTGCAGTCCAAGGGACTCTCAAGAGTCTTCTCCAACACCACAGTTCAAAAGCATCAGTTCTTCAGCGCTCAGCTTTCTTCACAGTCCAACTCTCACATCCATACATGACCACAGGAAAAACCATAGCCTTGACTAGACAGACCTTTGTTGGCAAAGTAATGTCTCTGCTTTTCAATATGCAATCTAGGTTGGTCATCACTTTTCTTCCAAGGAGTAAGCGTCTTTTAATTTCATATTGCTAAAGATGTTGCATAAATAAACTGGTATAAATATCTTGAAAAGCAATTTGAAAAGTATGAGTGAAGAATCTGATGGTAAAATTACACTATAATACATTAACCCTACTCTTTCTTAAAATATACGTGAATAAAAAAGCCAAAAGTAACATTAAAATGAAAATATTAATTTCAGTATTTCCTATTAATGCAAAGAATAAACTATAATGAGTCATCAAGGAAGCAATTTATATATTATGGTGCACAAACTACTGGAATATTACATTAAATAGCTATAGAATTATAATTATAAAAACTAAAGAAAAACATTAATATTTTAGTACACAATTTGTCGTATACAAAGCATAACAGAAAGACACATAAGGCTGTGCAAAACTACTGAGTATGGGACATATGAAATGTTTGATATTTGAGAATAAATGGTGACTTAGGTGTATGTGCCCGCCCCTCTGTATGACTTTTCCCCTACCTCCCCCACTGTACACACTGCCTCAAATACACACCTACCACACTGTCAAAACTCTATAAACATGCTTCCCAGGTGGCAACAGAGGTAAATAATCTGACTGCCAATGCAGGAGACGTAAGAGATGCGGGTCCGATCCTGGCTTGGGAAGATCCCCTAGAGGATGAAATGGCAACCCACTTTAGTATTCTTCCCTGGGGAATCTCATGGACAGAGGAGCCTAGCAAGTCACAAAGAGTCGGACACAACTGAAGTGACTCAGCACACATACATGCACAGAGAAAAAAGTTCCTCCATAATTGCTGGCACTGAAAACATATCCACAGATTTTGAGGTACTTTGCTAGGATCAGTGGTTTACAGAACTAAAGAAATATAATTTCCGTAATAAACACACTCAGTAGTCTCTCTTCTTTTCTTCCATTTCTTAAATAGGAAACAAACAAATACTGGTCAATAGGATTAGCTGTGGAATCCACAAGGACCACTACCCTGCAATTATCTCCTATTCTCAAACAGCAACTTTTGAGTGTAGTTGCTCTAGGATGATCCAAGCCAAGAAAGACATCAAAGAAAAAGCCAAGAAATAGTCCCTGAGACAAAAATAAAAGCAACAGGAAAGAGATAATGACTAGCCATACTCTATAAAATAATGAAGAGCCAGTTAAAAATAAAGGTATAAAAACATAGATAAAAGAGTAACTTTACCAACTTGAAGAAGAAACCATGAAGAGATCCAATTCCTTTGCACAGTAACCTGCAGCTGCCTCCTCAGTCTCCCAGCTAGAAATGGCCGTATGTATTTCTATTATTGGGCTCTCCATATTAAGTTGCAACAATAACAACAAAAATTCAAAAGAGTGTCCTTGTGGGCAATGATATGGAAAAAGGGAGTTTTCTTGCCATGTTTGTAGAGAAGATCGGACCAGAATAGACTTCTCCATGTACAGAAGAATAAACCAAAAATATCCAAACCACGAAAAGCTTCTGTAAAAAGGGATGACTATATATAACTCAAGAAGGAGAAATTTATTTTTGAAAAAATAATTCCTGATGGGGAAAAAGAACACTGCAGAGACTATACCCTGTGATTACAATAAAATTAGAAGATAGCGCATGAAATGAGAGGTGAACCATGGGACAAAATCTGCTGATACTTTGCAGAACTAAAAATAGTAGCCCTGGAAGCAGTGAAGAAAATAAGCAATGTGGTAGTGGAGATGGAAGCTTAAGCATTCATCCAGTTCCATCCAGAAGGAAAAAAGGCAAGGACCCGTACAATAAGAGTCATGAAACTGAAGTATGAATATCAGAAGAAAACAAAAAGTGAGACGTTGGCAGTCCTCAAAGACTAAATAATAGGAAGTCAGATACTGATTAATGAATATCACACAAACATTTTCTGAGTATAGATGCAAACTGGAAATATTAATAGCAAAAAATCATGTATACAATTATATCAGCATTTATTTTGAAGAACGAGGATCTAAATAGACAAATACCATAGATGATGGGAAAAATCAGTTGCTTCCCCTCCAACATTAGTTTAATAATATGAACAAAATTATGAGAAAGAAACTGACTCCAAAACCCACTGTCCAGATATGCTGTCATTTATGTTGATGGCAAGAAATAAATATTCGTACATGCACATATCCAAGTGCTAAGAAAACAAACTGGATAAAATTACTGAAAGACTGGCAATGAACCCAGAAATAATTTTAAAATAAAATGAATTCTAATTAACACTTGTGAAATGTAATGCAAACTGCAAGATCACACCAACAAATCTAGGCTGGAGTAGTGTGTAAAAGGAAACTGAGATCAAGCTAGTTTCACTGCCTGCTGTATTAATTTCCTACTGCTGCCATAATAAACAATCACAAATTTAGCATTTTAAAACAATATCCCTTTATTATCTCCTCGTTTTGTAGGTCAGGAGGCTGGTTGCCTTTACTGGTTTGTCTGTTTTGAGTCACACAGGCTGAAATCCAAGTGTCAGCAAGGCTGGCATTCCTTTATGGAGAGTCTGGGGATGACTCTGCTTCAAGGCTGTTGGCAGAATTCAGTTCTTGGTGGTTGTAAGACTGTGGTCCTGCTTTCATGTTGGTGTCAACTGGGGGGTCAGTCTTAGCTTCTGGAACTGCCATATTTCTCAGGTTATGGACCCTCTCTCCATCTTCAAACCCTTGAGTTGAATTGAGTCCTTCTCATTTTTGCCTCATAGCTCAGATGGTAAAGAATCTGCCTGCAGTGTAGGAGACCCAGGTTCGATCCCTGGGTCAGGAAGATACCCTGGAGAAGGAAATGGCAATCCACTCCAGCATTCTTGCCTGGAAAATCCCATGGACAGAGGAAACTTGTGGGCTGCCGTCCATGGGGTCGCAAAGAGTTGGGCACAACTGAGCGACTAACACACACACGTCCTTCAGATACTCTCCGATCTATTTTAAAGATTTCCCTTCTGCCTCATCTCTTCTCCTCTTCTTCCAGTCATGTCTCCCTGACTAACTCTTCTGCCTTCCTCTTCCGTATGTAAGGGCTCACATAGTTACATGGGACCTCTTCAGATAATCTTTGACCATCTACCTAGTTTAATATCAACTCGTGTCATTTGCAAAATCTCTTTACAGCACCGCTCAGTGTTTGAATAATCAGAGGACAAGAATCTTGATGGGGGAGGTGGGGGCAGCTTGAAATCCTGCTGATCACATCTAGTAAAGGAAGTATTCAGATGTATTATCATAGTGTTGGTGATAATTCATAAATACAACTTCAAGATTTTTTTTAACTTAAAGGTAATTATTATGAAATTTAAAAATAGGATGTGTCTCCTTCAAATCATTCAAGAGAAATGAGAAAGCAAACTAGATAGCAACATAGATATAGGAGAACAGAAGGGAGTAAATATGTAACAAAAACATTAGAAAGAAATAAAATTTATTATTAGAGGCAATGTGTGGAAACAAGTACAGAACATAAATATAAAAATACTAGATGAAAATGTGGAAGGCTATTTAAATAACCACAGAGTGAGAAGCACTTATGATATAAAATACAGAATCCATGTAAAAGGAGATTGGCTATGCCAAGTAAATAAAGAGAAAACATCTGCATATCAAGAAACAAAAATAAAAGACACAGTGGAAAACTATCTGTTCATGGTTCCTACAAATCCAAAGGAGGGGGGGGGGGGAAACTCAGTGGAAAAATAAGCAAAGGAAATGGATGGAGCGTTGACAGAAAAACATACAAAAATTTTTTTTAAACATTTAAACAGCTGTTCAGCTTTACTCATTAGAAGAAAAATAAAGTTTGAAACAGAGTTTCTATCTTTAGCCTGTCGGAGTAGTGAAATGAAAAATGCCTGATGTGTATTTTGTAAAGGAAACATCTCTTTCATTGCGGCTGGGAGTTAAGATGCATAAAACCTCAGAGCAGGCTGACTGAGCAATATCTCTCTCTCTTTTTTCTCTTTTTAAAAGAAACTATTTTAGAGCAGTTCTGAACTTATGGAAAAGTTGTGAAAACGTCTGCAGACACCTCACACCTGATTTCCCCTGTTATTAGTATCTTCTATAAGTATGGCACATGTATCACAACTAATGAACCAGTATTGATGCACTGACCGCATCACACATTATTAAGATTTCCTTATTTTCTCAAACATCCTTTTTTCTGTTCTAGATGTATCAGCTAACAATTTTAGTTAGTCAGCATGCCTCCTTAGGCTTCTCTTGGCTATGGTGTTTTCTTAAAACTTCCCTGGTTTTTGATGACTTTGGCAATGTTGAAGAGTACTGAACAGGTATTTTGCATAAAGCCCCTCAGTTGGGATTTGTATTTTTTTTTAGATTATTAGTCTGGGTATGTATTTTTGGAAAGATGATTGCAAAGACAAGAAGTGTCATTCTCATGATCTCATATTAGGCAATGTACTATCAACACAACTCACTACTGCTTCCCATCTCAGTCCCCTGACTCAAATGGTTGGTCAGGTTTCTCCACTATGATTCCTGACCCCTCCTGGTCATACTGTGTCTTTTAAAAGAGAGTCACTTTATGCTGCCCATATTAAGGAATGGAGACTGATGCTCTCCACTCCTTAAAGATGGAGTAGTTATAGAAATTACTGCATTTGGAATTCTTTAGTGCGGGAGGTTTTTCTATTCTTTTCCATTTTCTTATTTAGTACGCCATTTATTTACATCAGTACAGGCTGATGGATACTTAGTACACTTCAGGTTATAATTTGATACTACCTTATTCATTGTGTTGCTAAGATGTTTACAAATTTGGCCATTGAGAACTCTCTTCATTGGTTCCTGTGTCCCATTTATATATTCCTATCATTGAGGCTTTTTAAAATTTTGAGCACTTTTTAAAAAATTTTTACTCTAAAACTATAAAATGATTCAGACTCATTTCATATACTTTCTGCCCAATCATAAAATCAGCCATTTTCCCAAGGAGGCTTGGCTCTCTGTATTGGAGAATGGTATGGAAACCAAGACTCGGGTGCCAGGTACATTGATGCTACTGTTATGCGAAGCACACTGATTGAAACCGCCCACCCTGGCCAGGCACCACAGTAACCATTTGCTTGAGTTGTTTTATGACAGGCGGTCCTGCTAAGGAATAGGGAACTAATCAGCCTCCACCAACCAGAAGAGTTCAGGAAAGGTCAAAAGGAGACACCACCTGTCCGACCACCTCCCAGAATCCTTCTCTCTGGCATCCATCTTGGCTGAACAAGGCGTGCACCACCAGGAAGGACTCTGAGTCAGAATGACTGACTAAGGACAACCTGGAAACTAATCCCATCACCATAAAACCCAAGACTGCAAGCCACATGGCAGAGCAGTTCTCCTGGGTTCCCTCACCCTCCTGCTTTCCTAATAAAATTTCTTCCTTTGTTAGCACATGTGTCTCCTCGGAAACTCATTTCCGAGTGTTAGACAAGAGCCCAGTTTTGGGCCCTGGAAGGGGTCCCCCTTCCTGCAACACTGCTGAGGTGTAGTTCTTTCCAGGTCCTCTCAGTTGACATGAACAGAGCAAGAAAATGTGCGTGTACACTAATTCACATGTATAAACATAGCTGTAAATATTTCTACGTGTAATCATCTGTGACTACAATCAACTCAACATGAATTTATACTGATGTCTCCAACTGTACTCAATTACCGTGCTATTTACCACAGCATCCTATTTTATCAGTGACAACAATGCCATTTTAAATACATATCCAACAATTTCAATCATACAGACCAATTCATACACGTATAAAATGACATGCAAAAACACATTGACTGTAGCACTGTGATAACAGTCAAGATGTGAAAATAAGAACTATTTTTAATTTCAGTAGAAATCAAAATAATGCTAATTGAGGCAGTATCTTGTGTTACATAAGAGATTTTCAAGGCTGAAAAACACTGATAATACTCAGTAAACTGATGTCACCTGTGCTGTTCAGACTATAAGTCCATAAGAGACTTCTGTCGGAATGTGAAAATGTACATCAAATATTTAAACATACATATGCTTTTCAATCAACACATGAATTTCTAGGAATTTATGTCAAGGAATAATCTGGGATTTTTGAAGGCTTACCTATAAAACTAACTGCTACAAAGTCAGTCACATCTCAGTCACACATGGTCACGATAAGATACGACCTTGAGTTCAACAATAGGATTTGGCTAAATATATCCTGGTAAAGCCATATAATAGGTATAATACTATAGTACTTAAACCACAATTTTTAAAGAAATACAAACCTTGGATAAGAAGAATATCAGAGGATGACTGCATTCTTGTAAGTCCTAAGAGAAACATCACAAAAATTACATAATGTAGGGTTTATTTTCAGAGAAGGCGATGGCACCCCACTCCAGTACTCTTCCCTGGAAAATCCCACGGACAGAGGAGCCTGGTAGGCTGCGGTCCATGGGGTCACAAAGAGTCAGACACGACTGAGCGACTTCCCTTTCACTTTTCACTTTCATGCATTGGAGAAGGGAATGGCAACCCACTCCAGTGTTCTTGCCTGGAGAATCCCAGGGACAGGGGAGCCTGGTGGGCTGCTGTCTGTGGGGTCGCACAGAGTCAGACATGACTGAAGTGACTTAGCAGCAGCAGGGTTTATTTTATTTGTAAAAAAAAAGTGTATGTTTTATATGTACGCATACATACATACACACACACTTACATATATATCCCTATGTGCGTGTGAACAACCATTACCTTTGAGTTTAGGAGTTATAAGTCATTTTAAATATGAAATATAACTTTCTGTTATAAAGAGATTTTTCATTTTATAGATACTTGCTTAGAAAAATTTTAAAGATTTCATCATGTGCACATATTACTTTTGCAATTAGCATATACATATGTGCAAAGAAGAAAATCTTCAATAAAACATAAATAAAGCACTATGAGTGATTATAGTTTTCACAATTCTATTTTTATTTCAATGTCTTTTAAAGGAAATAAAAAAGTGTAACAGCCTCAGTGATTTATAATTTTTTCCTTCAAATTTTAGGTTTGGGTAATCATTTCCATTTTTAAAAGTCTGTAGTAAGAACCTGAACCTGAATGGAAAAATCAGTTGCAGGTAATAAGGCTGGAGAGGACAGCCAGGAAGCCACAGGGAAACAATCATAACTCCATACTCTGCCAGCTGAGTGGGAATTAGGTCAGTCAGCACACCCACAAGTCAATACTCCATTGGAGCAAAAATCTAACTTGTCAGAATCCCATCAGCAGGCTCACTCGCGGCCCCTTTGTAATGCTGTAGGGCCTCTTTGCTTCCTATCTCAGTCTGGCATCTTAGTCCCTCATTTCTCTTTCAAATGAGCTCTCTTCTATTAAGAAAGGCATTTTGACTTTTTACTTTTCCTTTTTTTTTTTTTCTTTTCAATTTCAGCAACAGTAAAGCAGACAAATGACCTTAGGTATACCAGCTTGCCTAAAGAGAGGGAACCATTCCCTCAGGATGAAAAAGTAAATGATATGATTATATAAATTACTAAAAAACATTCCATCTAATAGGTTACAGGGATGCCTGAATCATGTATCAAAGATTGATGTCTGCAATGTCATGAATATCCTAACATGTGGTGATGGAGCAGAATTTAGTACTGGCATATCTGATACCATCTCTAAAGTTGTCAGTTGGGCCTCACACACACACACACACACACACACACACCCTTAAACACACCCTTAAAGTTGAAAGATGCAGACTTTCAACTTTAGCAGAAACATTTGTTATCAAATTTCTGCAAGAATAGAGAGCATTTTGTTTTGGGCATTATTGGTATTCGTACTGCATATAAAAGAATGTGGCCACAAAAAGATACGTTATTTTTAAATTCTCAATGGGACTTTATAGCAATCTCAAATTATACGTATCATTCAGAACTGAGGCAATCTCATCTCTTCACAGTGTTGGCAAGGACAGCATTAAAATACTCTGTCTTCAGTTGTGGTGTGTACTTATTGTAGATAAATAATATTTTTAAAATTCTACACTCAAAAGTCTATCAGACACACATGCACACGTGCACGCACACACACACACACACATTGGCTTCCTATTAACTAAGAGTACCCTCATTATTGCAAGGAGAAATAGCAATAACCTTAGATATGCAGACAACTACAACCTAATGGCAGAAAGTGAAGAGGAACTAAAAGCCTCTTGATGAAGGTGAAAGAGGAGAGTGAAAAATCTGGCTTAAAATTCAGTGTTAAAAATCTAAGATCATGACCTCTGGTCCCATCACTTCATTACAGACTTTATTTTCTTGGGCTCCAAAATCACTGCAGATGGTGATTGCAGCCATGAAATTAAAAGATGCTTGCGTCTTGGAAGAAAAGCTATGACAAACCTAGACAGCATATTAAAAAGCAGAGACATCACTTTTGTAACACAGGTCTGTATAGTCAAAGATACAGCTTTTCCAGTGGTCATGTATGGATGTGAGAGTTAGAACATCAAGAAGGCTGAGCACCAAAAAATTGATGTTTTCATACTGCGGTGTTGGAGAAGACTCTTGAGAGTCCTTTGGACAGCAAGGAGATCAAACAGGTCAACCCTAATGGAAATCAACCCTGAATAATAGTTGGAAGGACTGATGATGAAGTTAAAGTTCCAATACTTTGGCCACCTGATGTGAAGAGTCAACTCATTGGAAAAGACTCTGATGCAGGGAAAGACTGAGGGTACGAGGAGAAGGGGACAACAGAGGAAGAGAACTGGATGGCACCATTGACTCAGTGGACATGAGTTTGAACAAGCTCCAGGATATAGTGAAGCACAGGGAGGCCTGGAGTGCTGCAGTCCATGGGGTCATAAAGAGTCGGACAGGACTGAGTGACTGAACTGAACTGATGCTAACATATGATAATAGTGCCAAAACAGAAAATTCACACCTGGTGCTTTCCCCAGCTTCTAAATGACAAACATTGGCACTCAAACACCAGTTCAATAAGTTGTGTTTCTACAAAGTGAATAGATTAGCAAAAAGAGATAAGTTTCCAAGGCCTTCCTAAAACCTTTTGGAAATAAAAACAGAATCAGAGCAGATCAGGGAAAATACTTTGTTATTTTAAAGAGATCAGAAAAAATTTAAACCTTTACACAGACATAGGGCTTAACATTTTTTTTTTTTAATGGTGACTATTTGACAATTCTTATTCTTGTCCTGTGATATGGGATATCTTTGCAAGGTTTTCCAAAAAAAGACAACTGAATGGGAATCTCCCGGTTGATATCAGACATTCACTTGGTGGGAAAGTTGAGCTTCGGCTAGTTTTGCAACGGCTGTGTTGAGGGTAGCGAGTTAGAAGCATGACGTCTAGCTCTTTAGCATTTCATTCACAAGGCCATATGCATAGTTTTTAAGGTTTATAAAACACTTATATGCATACTCACATCTTAAATATATCCTAACAAACTTCTGAGAGTAGAAAAGACATTTAACATTAATATCACTTCAAATACATTGAGGAAATGGGAGGCACACGTAAGCTCCTGGATGGGGCTTGCCTGGAGCCAGGAAGTAATAAGCATCAGAGTCAGGACACAGGCTTCATTTTTTGACATTAAAGTCTCTGTTCTTTCCAACGTATTAAACAATTCTGAATGCTCAGCAATGCGGGCTTACAAGGTTTTGCCCAACTTTTAAAATCAGAGCTCTAGGGTACAAATCTTAGGGAAATATGTATTTAATCAATTTTACAAGGGGGCTTGTGTAAGACTAAGCATGTTACCATGTGATAAAATCATTTGTCTTTTTTTTTCCCCCCAGAGGTCATTTTTAAAACACACAAAACATGATTTTATGAAACAGCAAATATGTTTTCTCACTTTGAAAGAAGTTTCAATGGGGGCATATGATCATTGACAAATGAGGCGTCTAGGTCTTTCTGAACACTGACAAATCCTGGGATGTATAAGAAATTTAATGTTACAAACTCTGAAACCTTCTCGGGTAAAGTCTGTAGGTGTTTGAATAACTATGTCAAGAAAATGAGAACAAACAACAAGAAAAAAAAAAATCAAAGCCAAGATTTCTTTTTTCAATGACTAGCAAATCATACTCTTTTCTTCTGCATGGATTTTTCAAACCTGGCAGCTTTTCCTTTCTTTCTAGTCCACCTCAGGATGATTTATGAGATCTCTGAAGTCTGGCTCAAGATGAAATACTTGTTGGGCAATTAAATATTTAGAGGTGTGAAGTTTGAAGCTCAGGTACTTGTCTACATGTGTAGAAGAGCTTGTGACTTGTCTCATTTAATTGGTTTCATTCAACAAACATTTACATGCCAGGCACAAACTCATGCACTTGAGATATAAAGAAAAATGGAACACAGCTCCATCCTTCAGAAATTCACAACACAGGGGTAGACATGTAAAGACACATAGAAGGACCTATCCGAGTGGAGGATCTGAGGGCAGGGACTTCGACTTTGTTTGCTGCTGAATCTTGGGACCTAGAGTAGCACCAGCAACAGAGAGAGGCTCAACACAGATTTGTGGAGTTAAGACTTTGAGAAACAGTAATTTCTTGTCCAATTATCAGACTGTTACTAGACATGATAAGCTTTTCTCACTTTCCTGTGTGGTGTATACTTTTGGCGTCTATATTCATTGCAGAGCCTTGTAGGTGACTTTCCAAAATGCAGTTCAAATAGCATTTGACTCTTTTGACTGCGGGCTCCTATCCCCAATAACCATCACTAAGTGTTTTTTCCTCCTCTTTCATATGATCTTTATGAACACCACAAACTATCACTGAATGAGGTTTTCAGGCAAATGGATCTTCTTCAAACAGTACTCTTTATTTAAAAGACAAGAATGGAGATATTGCCCAGTAATGAGACACTTACTAAGGAATCAATTATAGGCTTTTTGCTTCTCTTTACTGGAAGATAAAGTGATGAAATTATGCTTATCCTGTATGATGGATGCTGTAGTGAGGCTCCTAGATTCCTTTCAGGACCAAGACTCATTCCTCCAGTGGCCAGAACTGTTGGCAACTGATGGCACTCGTAGAACTGTCCTTGTTCAAGGTCATGCCCGCTCCCCAGAGACAGCCCACACTCTGTTGCTTGTACATGCATTAAGTTGGTGCAAAAGTAATTTCAGTTTTGCATTGCTGAACTTTTCCATTTGATATTTGAATACATTCTTAAATAAATGTGGTTATGTTATATATAATTTTAATGCATATTTCTTGCTTTCTGTTTTTTTGCTAATAAGTTGTTACTTGCTGTCTATTTTATATGTATTTTAGACTATGGAAATGATATTAGACAAAAGGCAAGTTTTGATATTAGATGATATGAAAAACAATTTTCTTTTTCAAGTTAAAAATGGGTCCTAAAGTAGCAGAGACAACTTGCCACATTAACAGTGCATTTGGCCCAGGAATTGCTAATGAACTTACAGTGCAGTAGTGGTTCAAGCAATTTTGCAAAGGAGACATGAGCCTTGAAAATGAGGAGCACAGTGGCTGGCCATTGGAAGTTGACAACAATCAACTGAGAGCAATCACTGAAGCGGATCCTCTTACGACTACATGAGAAATTGTCCAAGAATTCAGTGTCGACCACATTATGGTCATTAGCATTTGAAGCAAACTGGAAAGGTGAGCACTTTCCACACATGGTTGCCTCATGAGTTGACTGCAAAACAACAAACCTTGTCATTTTAAAGTCTCATCTTCTCTTATTCTGCGTAACAGCAACAAACTATTTCTCGATCAGATAATGATATGAAACGAAAAAAGTGGATTTTATAAGACAGCCAGATTTTATAAGACAGTTCTTGCACTTCCTAAAGTCAAACTTGCACCAAAAGGTCACAGTCACTCTTTGGTGGTTTGCTGCTGCTCTGATCCACCACAGCTTTCTGAATCCTGGCAAAACCATTTCATCTGAGAAGTATGCTCAGCAAATTAATGAGACACTGGAAACTCCAATGCCTGCAGCTAGCATTGGTCACCAGACAGGGCCTGATTCTTTCCCAAGGCAATGCCCGACCACATGTCGCACATCCAGTTCTTCAAAAACTGAATGAGTTGGTCTATAGAGTTTTCCCTCCTCTCCCACATTCACCTGTCCTCTCACCATCACTTCTTCAAACATATTGACAACTTTTTGCAGGGAAAATGCTTCCACAACCAGCAGGATGCAGAAAATGCTTTCCAAGAGTCTGTCAAATCCTGAAGCATGGATTTTTATGCTACTGGAATAAACAAACTTATTTCTCATTGCCAAAAAATGCTTTATTGTATTGGTCCCTATTTTTATTAATAAAGACGTGCCTGAGTCGCTAGAATAATTTAAAATCTAGGATCTGAAACTGTAATTATTTTTGCACCAATCTAAGACCTCAAGGCAGGATGTCTTTGAAGGGCCATCCTCACCCAGAGCCCACTGTGGGACCATATGAGGCTTTCACTGGGACTGCATGGATGCTCAACCTCTTCCTCTGCCCTCCTGTTCCCTTCACTTCCTCACAAGTGTTCCAAAGAGTTCTCCCCAATAAACCTCTTGCACACACATCTGTAGTTATCCCATACCTATATCCCAGACAATCCAACCTTGTATTAAGTTTGTATATGGTTTATGCATAACTATAATGAAGTCACTTCATATCCCTGGACTTGGATTTTATTCTAAGCATAACAAGAAAAGATTGAAGTGGGTGAACTACAAGGACTCCCTACCCATTCAGTTTTATGAGTCTACCATTCAATAATATTATTATGAGACACATGAGTGGTAAAGTCCATAGACTTCTTGGAAGAAAGAAATCATGATTATTATCAATCTTGTTGGGGAGAATTTGGCCAACACTGTTCAAATCCAATTTTCATATCAAGATGACACAAAAAATACCTCAAAAAGACAGTCCTCTAACAATTTCATTTCTGATTTGTTGAGCTGATATATAAAGGAGATTTCCTTGACTCGAGCAAGAAATGACAGAACTGGCTAGTAAGTATCTCACGTGGAGCTTAGCGAAAGCATGGGGAAACAAACGTAAAAATGGAACAGAATCAAGATGGCGAGAATCCAAAAAGTCCTCTCAACAGTTACATACTTTGGACCATATTGCGCAATGCAACTGCAATCATCGCTGTTATAAAGCTACCAAGAGTCTCCTTGCCCCCAACTATCTTTCACTGGACAAGCACTATGCGCTAGGCATTACTGAGTCCTACTTAATCATGAAAAATAACTTGGCAAGCTTGTTTTCTTCTCCATTTTTGAAGATGGTAAAAATGGAGTCGGAGAGGTTCAGTCACTGGCCCAAAGGTCCATGACCAGTGACTGCTTGAGCTAGGATTTAAGCTGAATCTGTCTCCATGACTTATTCTCCTTCTTCTCAGCTGTACCACTTCCTGGAGGGCAGCATCCAAGCCAAGAAAATATACTGAGAGACAAGAAAGTACCAAAATAAAAATACCATGTCACAGAGGATCCTAAAGTGATTCATTTAACCAAAAACACTGGAATCTCAGTAGTCAAATACTATAGTCTGATTGGGATAAGCTATGACAGCCCTTTTAGACAGTTTAGTTTGGATACACTACAGACTTCATAAGATCTTCATCAGAGAAAAGGTGGTGTGTCCTTGCAGGGATACACATGTGTGCATGAGGAATGGAAACTCAACCTGCAGTATCTTCTCAGTGTCTGGCACAGAATAGATATATGATAAATAGTGATTGAATCGTTGAAGATATGGCTTACCACTGGGTCTCTGGGTATTAGCACCATAAAGATACTCACTCAGAAAATGGTTACAACTTGACTGATGAAGGAATGGAAAGACAAAAACACAAAACTGTACAATGTTCTTTAATTGTTCATACTCAACTTTAGCCAGGTAAGTTCTCCTTGTATTTTGGTCAGAAAGTATCTGTCTCAGAAATATCCTCCTTCATCCCTTCCTGAACTCTCAGGAGATCAGGTTGTTCACTCATGGATTCCATTGCATTCTGGACACTTGTCAGTGCTCAAAGTTTGTAATTATATATTTGAGTCAATATTTCACTAAACTGTTCATCTTTAAAGTTCCTTTAAAGGCTGCACACACCATTCTCTTTTACCTATTATATCTCTGGAAATGAGCACAATTTCTATCACATAGATTGCACTTAAATATTTATTGAATAGTGTATGGATGGGTGTATAAGTACTGAGTGAACAAATGGAGAAAGACAAAAAGAGAGAGAAAGGAGGAGGAAATGAAAAAAGAGGGAAAAAAAGAAGAAGAGAGAAGAATCAGGGAAACCAAGTAGGCCTATCGCTTTTCTTACCACTTGGTAAAAATGAAAAAGTTGCAAAGGATCTAAATCTCAGTTGTAAAAAATAAATAAAACAAAACACAGAAAGAAGATGCAAGACAATGATAGAGGACAAAGAGAAGTTTGGAAAATGATGCTTCTTTGAGAAAGGGGGGGATTAATTTCATTGTTTGATACACAAGAATGCTTCTTCAATTGGGAACATACCTTTGGGAAGTCAAGATTATGGGCTTTCCAGGTGGCGCAGTGATAAAGAATCCACCTGCCAATCCAGGAGATGCAAGAGACATAGGTTCAATCCCTGGATCTGGAAAGTCCCGTGGAGAAGAAAATGGCAACCCATTCCAGTACTCTTGCCTGGGAATTCCCATGGACAGAGGACCCTGGTGGGCTACAGTCTGTAGGGTCACAAAAAAGTCAGACATGACTGAGCAGCTGAGCATGCATGCACAAAGTCAAGTCTGGGGAGGTAGTTTAGAAAGGGGGGTGCCTGCCTGTAATACTTGATCCTGTTCACAAACAAATACTGATGTGGAGGGACTGACATTTGTTAATTTGGAAAGAACAGTTGCTAGCCCCCCAAAAGAAGTTAGTCCAAAAATGGTCAGAGATCCAGGGAGGCTAAAGAACAGTCAGGGAAGCCAAGAGTGGGAGAGTTTTAATGAAAGCAGCCATCCTTAGTGATGTCAAAGGCAAGAGCAGGGTCAGGGAGAAGAGCTGGCTCCCTCACATTCCTCATTAATCATGTCTGCTATTAAATTCAACGGGGAGCCTAAAATGTAAAATGAGTTTTTGTCCATATTTATTTTGTATAGCTATTCCCAGCTGATATGCAAAATCATATCATCTTTTCTCCTGAGTGCCTTTTTTTTTTTTTTTTTTCAGAAATTCAGAAGGCTAATTTGGAACACTGGGAATGTATTGGCCCTCTTTAAAGGTTTACATAAAATTCAGTCTTCAAAATAGATCCTACCTCTGACACTCACAGGTGATGGATTTACCTTACCCTGCCTGGTAAGAACTACAGCCAGGCTTCACCAGTGATGGGTTCAAGGCTCTAGAAGCTCCACTCAGAAACACACAATGATCGGCACCAAATGCAGTTTCTCTCACTGTCTGTCTCTCTTCCCACCTGCATCAGAACTCCAGAGGGACTGGGCCTTCCTGGTAAAGAGTCTGAATGTGAAGTCCAAAGGAGCTTCTGCAAACACGATAAGCACCCCAGGAGCTCTGCACGTGCATTGCAGTTTGCACTACAACTGGATTTACGCAGTACTCACATTTGTGCACTTGCCTTTTAGAAAGCTTCATCAAATCATACACGTATTTTAGCAAAGGGGAGGTGCTTTCATCAAATATCTAGGAATAAGGAAAAGCCTCCTTTTTCCTTATTCATGCTAAATATCATACCGTGTGAAAGCCTGAACACCTCAATAATGAGCACAAATAAGCACCTAGTGGATTATGTATTTATTTGTGGAGCTGCCTTTTCGCTTGGGAGTAACTGGTGAATAATATTTCTCTCCTGATTCAGCACCACCAGGGGTAAGAAACCTTTCCATTTAATACTGGAATGGTTTCCATTTTTAATATTGTAGAGCCTCAATTTTATTTACTCTTTATTCAATCATTCATCACACCAACCTTCCACCAAAGTAACAATGGTTTAAACTTTATAAGGTACGAAACAGAACTGAACGCTGTAATTCCTTAAAAACGATACGCAACATGTGCATAACTGTCCATCCTGCTGTATCACTGTGTCTTGTCACATCACACTCCTGCAATGTGTGAGCTGAAAGCAGAGTGGTCCTGGACGGCTTTTGTGGTGAATATGGTCCTCAAGTTTCACTTTGATGCTGAGATATTCAGATACTTCATTTTATACTACATTTCTTGAATACTCCTTTTATTTTTGGAGAGTAGGATTTTAAATTAGAAGGAAAGTTCCATTAAAATCCCATCTGGGGTGCTTTAAGCATTTTTGTTCTTGCTTCTTAAAAATATATTCCTTCCGTAACACCTGGCCTATGCTTCCACATCCCTACATTTCCTAAAGCTTATCAGTTAAAGAACATGCGTATAAATATGTGTGTGTGTATAAGGGCTCTACATTCTCGATAACAAATCCTCTGAAGATAACCCAAGCCTCACTTGTATGCTGAATGGCACACTAAGGTTTATAAGACAGTGGTGGGAGTACTACTTTGGGTACATTTCTAATGACTGTGATGCTACCACAGCTAAGAGATGAGAACAGAGCAAATCCTCTGTTTGTTTAAGCTGATAATACTTGTGCTGGCTCAGTGCAGCCAAAGCTCATTGAGAAGTTTCTTGGCTAGGATTCCTTGACTCAGCACCCAAGCCACTTCCAATTATCTCCAAGAATGTGGCAATAGTTGAACGCAGAGAGGTGTTGGATGTGATCGGACAGTGAATGGCCTGATGAAGAACAGACTCCTGAGTAGCCTGAAAGGAAACATTTCATTAGTATGCCTAAAGGATCCTCTCCACAAAGATAGGAGTGAGTTAGTACATGTGAGGCCGTCTTGCTGAGAGGTTTTACTCTCCGGGTCTTATCGCTTCACTCCTCTCGTCCTTGTTCTGTAAAGTGAGATGACACGTCTCTCCTGCCAAGTTTAAACTACTGTTTCTCTGCCCTCCTGCAAAGCACTAAAATGAGCATTATCCTTTCAGTCTCATCCCAACCAATTATGCCTTCCTCTGTTTCCCCACCTCATCTCCTGCCCCGTATTATGGTTCTTGGCTAACCTCCTTCCCAGTTCCATGTTCCCCGAACACGTTACATCTGGTTCATACTCTGCCTCTTCAGTCCTGAACACTCACTCCCAGATGACTTCTGTCTGCCTTTAAACTACCCAGTCAAGAGGCAGCTCCTTAGTACCACACTTTTTTTTTTCCTTGTACATAAAAACATTGGCTATACATGCTACAGTGCAGTCACTAGTTGGCTTTTGATATTTTTGCAGCTTCAAATAAAACACCTAGACCTCTGACAACCAGCTTCATGTTCTCCAGCTTTCGAACTCCCTCACTTACAGCACACTGACTCTGGAGGTTGAGCCCCTTCCCTCACGTCCTACTCCTTTATCTGCCCAACTTAGGTCCTTTATTTGATTCCCTTACTCTTTCAACCAATTCTTTCCATCCTAGTGTTTGCCAGACATCACTCACCCCTGGGAACCCAGTAGTAAGTAGTATAGACAAGATACCTCAACTTGCGGAAGGTACATTCCACCACGATAACGTAGAATCCTGGAATCACTTGATTTCTCTCTATCACATCCTCCTGGAAAAAAGAAATTTATCCAAGACTATGCTGAATATTTGTTCTTTGTTTCCAACCCTGATGCCTGAGTGCTATTAGAGAAGACACACTTCAGAGCAGTATGGAGTGAGGTCACCATTTGGTTAAACAAAATCAAATCAAATAATTTGTCTAGTAGGACTGTCATAGGATATAACAGTAATCACTCTTGATGTCCTGAATCCCACACAGAGCCCAAAAGAGTCCTGAGATGATAAAATAATGGTGGCTACTATTCATTACAGTGAGAATTGTGTAACAGATGCCCTGTGGGAAAGGCTCCCTGTTGCCTATGCCCTTCTGTGCCTCCCTCACCTAGCACCATGCCCGGCACACAGAAGGTGCTAATGGAAACTTGATAAATATATCTGTACCTCATAGATGAGAAAACTGAACCAGAGAGAAGCTCAGTAACTCTCCCAAGACCACACACTAGAAAGGACAAGCCAGCAACCTGAGGACTGGAGTTCTAGACTACCTCGGTCTTCAGGCCACTGTTCTGAATTCACGTTTCTTCAGCACCTCATCACAGTCACTACCAAGAAGGATGGGAAGCCCAGGGAAGGTCAGGGCTGTGTGCATTTTGCTGTTTTATAGTATCACTGCCATTTGAAAGGAAAGAAAAAAAGAGTAAAGGAGTGAACCAATAAATAACATGGACAACTGAATCTCTGGAGAGAGATAAAATGGAGAAGGGGTATTAATTCTCTCCAATTCTGAGGAGTAATCGTGGCTAAATAATCTGCCCTCCAAGACTGATGCCCTGTCCTAAGTGTTTTCTCTGTCTTGCCACATTTTAAGGCAGTTATACTAAGCACAGGACTTCCCTGGTGGCTCAGACAGTAAAGCGTCTGCCTTCAATGTGGGAGGCCCAGGTTCAATCCCTGGGTTGGGAAGATCTCCTAGAGAAGGAAATGACAACCCACTCCAGTATTCTTGCCTGGAAAATCCCATGGACAGAGGATCCTGGTAGGCTACAGTCCATGGGGTCGCAAAGAGTCAGACACGACTGGGTGACTTCACTTTCACTTTCTTTTACTAAGCATAGAAGGTCCAATGTATCTAAACAACCCACTTAAGAACACTTAGCCTTTGTGTTTCAGATATTTCAAGAAAGAAACAGGTTTTGAGTAAATAAATCCCATTTTCATGGTTAAAATTGCAGAGACTTCTGAAAGATAAAATGTGCCATTTTCATCATGTTTTTGAAGAGACACAGCAAAGCTGGTGTGATCTGGAAAGAGAGCAACATAATCTGAAATGTATGCTATGAATGTCTTAAAAATGTGAAATATCCACTATAATTCTGCTGCTTCCTATTACAGAGTTTAACATCCTACATAGTTAGTGTTGAAAGCTGAAGCCAAGGAGACAGAAGTCTCAACCTGAGGTAGAAGCCTCGATTTATGGAGATGCTGTTATAAAGAATTTGTTTCTTGAGTTTGGATGTTAGAATATTTTATCAGTTTATGTGGGTCTGTGATGTGGCTGAGGTGATGTGCACAAAGGGGATAATGGACAAGATATAGAAAGGGAGCCTGTGGATGGAAAGGAAAGTGCGGTCAGAGAAGACGGCGTGAAATGTAATCTTCATTTCCCAGAGCAAGAGTTGGCCAGCTCAGCTATATATTAAATCCACCTGGGCCACTGCAAAAACTCCAGATAAACAAGCCCTGCCCTAGACTGCTGAACAGAGACTCTCTAGGAGTGGGGCCCAGTCATCAGTATATTATCAAATTCCCCAGGAAATGTCAGAGTTAAGCCAAGGTTGAGACCCACTGTTCCCACACCTCTAATGGAGACAGCTGTTAGAGAGTGGGGGTTACAGGAGCTCATTTATGCAGTGATGAATGTATTCTTCCGTCTTCTGCATGCTCCCTAGATAACCTTTTGTTCTCCCTTACTTTCTTCTATTTCTCTTTCACGTTACATTTAATTTGTTCATGCTCACTTTCTTCATCGGTTTTACTCTCTCTCCATGCAAACAGTCCATATGGAAATGATTTCTAAGCTGAAATTACTACTTCAGTTTACATAGGTATCTCATCCAGATTTTCAACCAAAAAAATCTTCTCTGGCACTTCCTCTACTGAAGCCTTTCCTGGCACCTGGGGGTTCTGATTCTATTACAAAGCCAGCTGTTTGGAAGCAAGCATCCATTAGAGCACATCAAATGATAAAAGAAGGCTGAAATAGCTTCAAATTTCCTTTACATCACCTTGTTCTTGAAACCAATTACAGTCACACTATCACAAGCTGGGCCCTGAAATCTACCAATAGTTATGAATTTTCTCTGATGCTATCTTTCCCTTTTCTTTTCTTGAAAAGGTTTAGCAGATATATAGACTCTCCTGTCTTGCACCTCAGAATCTACAGGGTGATTTTTCTTTTTCTGGTCCAAGATGATTCAGCGTCACCATTATTAGCACTTGTTTTACATGCCAGGGAATAAAAGAGGTTGGCTTTGCCAGGTCATGAACCTTGTTTTATGAAATCTATGGCTTATTAACTATATAAAACTTGATTTCTTTTCCAGGAAAAAAATTTAGCCATGGGCAGAGAGAAAGTACACATGATGTAATTTAGTTGCGCAATAAATTAAGTTGGCTTAATTTAATGATCAATTATTAATGAATTAGTAACAGACAAATACATTCCATAGATTATCCCTAAACTTCCTTGTAGCTAATAATGATAGCGTCTTTCCCACTGAACATTTTATATGAGCTGCTAACAAGTTGCCAAATTAGCGAATTTAAGTTTCATTACCTTTTGATTTCCCTATCTGCCTTGCAATGAGAGATCTAATGAGCAAAGAAGTGGCCAGGAGTAGGCAGTGAGAAAGAGAAGAAAAATAGAAGCAAAAAAGACTACGGAACATAGAAGCAAGCGCATTCCAAGCCCCACAAGCCACGTTACACCAGTGAGGACTATGTCACGGCCTTCTCTCTCTATCAAAAGACTTCAGTGTATATTCGCCTCATGAACCAAGACAATGATGTCTGATACACTAAGGTCCCCGGGGGAAATTTAAGAAGGATTTAAAGACACATACCACAACTCTAGCCATTCTCACTTTCACCAGGATGTTTAAATAAACAAAACAAACAAAAAATGTGGGTCCTTCAAATGAGTCTTCAATGCGGTGAAAATGAGCAGATTATCATTTTACTTCCCTTTGCAGAAATCATCCTTATGGTCAATTTATTAGCCCTACATGAAAATCACAATCATTACTCTGTGCTCAGACCTTGGTTTGACATTCTCTGCTTCCCTGCAATGGGTCACCATACTCATGTAATGAACCACATACCATCCTGATCGGCTTTGTTGTATTTTCAAATACTGAAGTCATCCTCAAAGATTTACCATTTTGGAGAACATTAAAGTCAATGAGTCTTGTTATTGGGAAGCAATTTAAGACAAAAAAAAAAAAAGAAACATGATGTAAAAGTATTGCATAAAAATAGCACAGCTTACCAGTCCCACTTAGTGTCTGGCACCTGATGAATTATGTGTCCCTGAACTAGGAAGCATCCCTCAGGGCTGACTCTCCATTCCCTAATACCACTAGGAGGGTATGTTAACTGGTTAACCTAGCTATGAAGTTGAAGTGAACAATTTTATGGCCCTATTTAAAGGTCATTCCCAAATTATTATTTCAAAATTATAAACTGCACTGGAAAATGCTGACAATAAACTGAATGTACCATTTGCAACCTAAGAGTCCCAGATCAGTCCCTTTGAAATGATTACACTATTATTTTTAATATGTTTCTGAAGACCACAACCAATTCCCCCACTTTGTATGAGTATTGATGTTAACTCGGAAAGATAGAACATGGTGTTTGAGAACAGCTATTTTACACAGTTGGGCTTCCCAGGTGGCACCGTGGTAAAAAAAAAAAAAAAAAAAAAAAAACCCAATGCAGGAGATGCAAGAGACGGGGGTTCAATCCTTGGGTTGAGAAGATCCCATGGACTAGAAAATGGAAACCCACTCACAGTACTCTTGCCAGGAAAATTCCATGGACAGAGCAGTCTGGTGGGCTATAGTCCATGGGGCTGCAAAGAGTTGGACATAAGTGAGCACGTGCACACACACACACACACACACCCATCTTACAGAGGCAATGCAATAACAACAAAACAGGGAAATTAATGCTGTTGGGAGTCTAAAACCCTAGTTTCACATTCTCATGATTTAATCTGAATATACAGAACATACATCAACATCCTTCCACACTGCTTTCTCCTTCCTATACTTAATTTTAAAGATAATATTTAAATACATCACCCAGAAAGCAAGCTGATTATTAATTATTTACTTTGCAAGAGCCAAACCTTTTTGATTTTCACTGAATTAGTTATTCACAGACGAAAAATACCTCAGAAATCCCCAACATATTGACCCAGAACATACATTTCATCTATTTTCCCTCTTATAAACTTATTTTTAATATGAGTAGTTATTAATGAATTCATTTATAAATGGCATAAGAAACAGTGCTCTACAATTAATGCAGCACCAGATCTAGGATTTTTCCATTTCTATTAAAAAGCAAGGGAGCTTCCAGTGATGGGGAAGTCAGTTTATGATGTATGACACAACAAAGAAGCCTTCTGACTTGGCCAAGTCCTCGATACTGGTTATGTCTTCCCAGAGCCCATTTCTCCATGTTTTCATGTATGTGTCCATCCTTCCTTGTGAGGTAGTCTGTACACTTTAGGGAGACCTGCTCTGATCTTCAGACCTAATAAGGCTAAGGGCATCCTTTTCCCTTTGCCAGCTATGGGCTCAGGAACGTAGGGCTAAGCCAATGGATTTCATGAAATTTTCCTGGCTAAGGGGACTGGTTAAATAATTGGCAGACAACCCAATATTGGCCAATATAACTTACTGAACTATTGCTCCAGGCACTGAAGAACACATCTCCTTGTTCCTAAGAGAGAACTGTTGGGAGCGACCATCTCCTCCAACTTTGTCTCCTGGCATGAGGCCCAGATACTTGAACTTCTTCCTTTAACTGAAACAATATATTCCCTATAGTGGGTGAGTCTGAACTTTCTTCTTTCCCACCATTCATAACCCAAACACTTATACCCTGCCTTCCTCTAAAATTAAAAAGCCTGAACCTTAACAACTGCATATTTCTTTCAGCCCAGTTCAATTTCATCCATCCAAGCAAGTCCCCCTGCTTGTCCTGGAATCAATATAACATCCAGTATAAAAATTCACAGTGGTAAGAATAAGAGCACACAGGGGCACCCATTTCCTGTGTGTGAGTACACAATATTATATGATGCCTAATATATTAGAAGGTATTACTATATTAATTTTTTTAAAGTCTGGACTCAAAGAGAAATGCATTTTGAAAAAAAAAAAAAAGATTAGTAAGAATCACTTTTAAAATGCCACTAGCCTTCTAAACAATTGCAGCTCAAATCCAGATTGTGGAAACAGAGATTAATGTACAAGCTCAAAGTTCCATAAATCTTCAAAACAATTTTCTAAGTCAATTTTATGAAGATTTTTGATTCAAAAGGTCTCAGATATGTTCAAGATGGTGATTGTATCTTTGATATCACTGAGAATCAGAAGTTATATTTTTTATAAAAGCAGCAAAATAAACTTTACATGTGTGTTTTTGTCTTAAAATATGTTGCATTTGGACTTGGGGATATGGAACTGATAAATGACAACAGCAAAAGTCTGTCTGAAACTTCACCTGTGTGCAGGTATTAAGTAGAAGAAGATAGCATATGGCCAGGAAAACATATACCTCCTACATAATCAGAGAGTGGAGAGCAAGATAACCCTGAAAACTATATCTGACTTGACACAAAATGACTATGAACTTTCTTAACTAACTGTGCCAACAAGTTAAAAAGCACTGCTGAAAAACGCACATCCTCAAAAGTCTCGCTCCTAATATCAGGGTAGGAAGAATATATGAACATTTTAGGAAAGGTGAGGACAAGAACAAAAACAGATGCTTGTATCTTATTTCTTATCCACCTATCAGTTAGCCTATTAGTTATGCATTAGACCAGGTGAAAAACTTTGATATTATTAGATTAATATCATTACTGATATTGATATTATTAATAATTAGCTATAGATTCCTAGGCAAGTATCTTAAACTTGGTATGCTTTCATTTCCCCATCTATTCAATGGGGATAATAAGTGCATATGAAGGGATTATCTAGTGTATCATCTTAGACAGCACTGGCTAGAGATTGACATAATGTCTTCACAGCAAAAATGCAAGAAAGTTGAATTGCAGTCATTACTCTTAACGCCTTGTCTCTAAACTGGCAGCAGCATCCCACTTGTAGCTGCTACAGAGAATCTAGGTACAAAGAACTGAGTGACTGCCCCAGAGAGAAAACATCCTTCCTAAGACAGTACTTCTGGTTCTAGTATATAAGCCATGGACACCTTTGATAAGCATAAAAATGTCCTCTACTGTTTTAATAGATTCTGATATTTCAAAATAAGTTCAGAATGGGAACTAGATGCAAAATAAACCAATTATAAAATTATATGCATTTACCCAAAATACCCATGTTCCTCCTTCAAACTCTAGATATTCTAACATCCCTCTAAAGTGTGGTCCTCTATTACAAATACTAGAATCACTCCAGGTGAGGCACCTTATTAAAATGTGAATTACTTCATTTCTTCTGAAGGAAGATATACAGTATGACATGGGGAGAGTTCTGAGAAACTTCACTGTCTGTAGTCACTTAGGTAAAACTATACACACTTAGATGTGCTAAATAATAATGTGCATTGGTTCTCAAAGTTTCATTCCTGGACCAGTGGTATTAGCATCACGTAGAAACTTACGAAATTACAAATTCTTGGGCCCCATCTCAAACCTGCACAATCAAATTCTAGGGGCAAATCCGGCAGTCCCTGCTTTCCAGGTGATCCTAAAGTTTGAGGAAAGCTAAAATTTTGAGAACTACTGCTCCAGGATCTTGTTATGCAAAGTGTGGTCCAAAAATAATGCTTGGGCATCACTTGGGAGCTTTTTAGATATCAGAAATTTGGGCTTCATCTCAGTCCAAGGAAATCAGACTCTACAATTTAACAAGATGCCCAGATTTTTTCTACACACATTGAAATCTGAGAAATCAGGGACTAAGGCATTTTTTTTTTAAACTTCCATTAAAGTAAATATATATATATATATATATATATAACTTCCCAAGTCCCTTCCCTAGAGATTCTGGTTCTGAAATTCTGGGATGATTTTAAATTATATACAACATTAATACCAGATAATTATATAAGAAATATTTTAAAAAATATAGCTTTAGAGAAAAATTCCTGGGTACTACCTAAGTGATGAATCATTGCTCTGTATCAAGACTTCTTAAGCTTCACACTGTAATGACTTTGAGCTAGGAAGTTCTTTGTTGTGGGGATATTCTGAGCTGTGTAGGAAGTTTACAAAATCCCCTCATCCTCCATTGAGAGCCGCCATTCTAGAAGAAAATGGTTGCATTTATCTATTACTGTGTGATACTCTACTCCAAGGCTTAGGAACTTAAAGGAACAACCATGCAATTGTTCCTGTGGGTCAGGAATTCAGTAAAGGGATGGCTGAGTGGCTCCTCTATTCCATGTGGCATCAGCTCCCAACACTCCCTCAGCTGCTTCCTGATAACGGCTGAACTGGAAGATGCATGAACACCTCATTCACACATCACATTGGGTCTCTCAGAGCTCTCTCTGTCCACGTGATGCCTCAGCATTTGTCAGTGTAAACTGGATTGCTTTCTAGCACCATGGACAGATCTCCCAAGAGCGTAGAAGGTTCCAGCTCTCTTAATGGTTACGCATGGAATTCTCACAGTGTCACTTTCTCTATGCTGCAAGGATCAAAGCAAGTAACAAGGGCAGCCCAGATTCACAGAGAGGCTCACAGACCTTATCTAGTCACAGTTTTGGAGGAAATGATAGCAATAATCTTTGGAGACTACTTGCCTCAGTGAAACTCACAGAGACAATCTACTTTAACAACAGGAATGGCCATACCCTGTTTATACATCTTATTATCACTTTTTATAGATGATGCATTAGGAAAGAGTTTTTCCTGTCTTTTCCATTTCACTGCCTCCATTCTAACCCCATTCCTCTTTTGAGAAGTAAACTTTTACGGTTATAATACACATACTATAAAAAAGACACAACTAAATTGTAGAACTACATGAGTTTTGGATCACGATCTAGAAGGTTTTCAGTACCCCCAGAGGCCTTCCAGTCATTTCTTCTTTCCAAAAGTAACCAATGAATTACATCAACATAAGTTAGTTTTCTTTTTTTTTTCCATTTTATTTATTTATTTTTTAATTTTTTAAAATATTTTTACTTTATTTTACTTTACAATACTGTGTTGGTTTCGACATACATTGACCTGAATCTACCACGGGTGTACATGCTATCCCAACATGAACCCCCCTCCCACCTCCCTCCCCACAACATCCCTCTAGGTCATCCCCGTGCACCAGCCCCAAGCATGCTGTATCCTGCATCAGACATAGACTGGTGATTCGATTCTTACATGATAGTATACATGTTAGAATGCCATTCTCCCAAATCATTCCACCCTCTCCCTCTCCCTCTGAGTCCAAAAGTCCGCTATACACATCTGTGTCTTTTTTGCTGTCTTGCATATACGGTCATCATTGCCATCTTTCTAAATTCCATATATATGTGTTAGTATACTGTATTGATGTTTTTCTTTCTGGCTTACTTCACTCTGTATAATCGGCTCCAGTTTCATCCATCTCAACAGAACTGATTCAAATGTATTCTTTTTAACGGCTGAGTAATACTCCATTGTGTATATGTTCCACAGCTTTCTTATCCATTCATCTGCTGATGGACATCTAGGTTGTTTCCATGTCCTGGCTATTATAAACAGTGCTGCGATGAACATTGGGGTACATGTGTCTCTTTCAATTCTGGTTTCCTCAGTGTGTATGCCCAGCAGTGGGACTGCTGGGTCATATGGCAGTTCTATTTGCAATTTTTAAAGGAATCTCCACACTGTTCTCCATAGTGGTTGCACTAGTTTGCATTCCCACCAACAGTGTAGGAGGGTTCCCTTTTCTCCTTCTCTACCTTTTCAATTTCGTGTAAATGGAATCATAGACCATTACCCCTTTATGTGTGATTTCTTTTGCTCAGCATCTTATCTAGAAGATTCATTTGTGCTGTGTGTGGTATACTTGTCCTTCATCTCTTTTCTTCAAGTATCTTTTTTCTCAGCTACATTAACAGTCTTTAAAAGCTGATCCTACAACACCTTAGAAGAAAACTCATCATCAGCTTTACTGGTTCTCTACTACTTTCAAAATAAATCCATGGCTAGCCTCCACAATCTCATACCAATCCATTTTTAAAATCTTACATTTTAACAACAAACAGAATACTCAACTGGTTCTCCCATAATCTTCAGCTTCCACCAAATTTTCATTTTCATTTAGCCTCCTTGGATCTTAGAATGGAGAAACCAATTTCCATGGTCCTGAGGTGGTTGGGCTTTCGATTCTGAGTTTTTAAACACTGCAGTGACTATATATTCTGTAGGCGGATTAGTAAAGAAATCTTAACACAAGAAAAGTTCATGTTGTTTCTTGCTAACCTGGAAGAAAGACTGAGGTATAAAGTATTTTCTCTTGAGGTAGAGGTATTACCTCAATTACAAGTAGGGATTTTGAAAATATAAAACTTGACTGAGATTTCAAAAATATAAACTGATTAGGAACAAATCAAAGAGCAGAAGTCAAGGGAAAAAAATACTAAACAGAGGTCACTATGAATGGGACCACATTATCTTGAAGAAACTCTCATTCTTCCATATTAGGAATACGTCAAGAAAAAGAGTACTGCTTAAGTCTTGTAATTACAGCTTTGGAGGAAAATGAAAGTGAAAGTTAAGTCACTCAGTCATGTCTGACACTTTGCGACCCCATGGACTGTAGCCCACCAGGCTCCTCCGTCCATGGGATTCTCCAGGCAAGAATACTGGAGTGGGGTGCCATTTCCTTCTCCAGGGGATCTTCCCGACCCAGGGATTGAACCCAGGTCTCCCACATTAGAGGCAGATGCTTTACCTCTTAGCCACCAAGAGACGGTTAAGGGTCCAGAAAGGAGCAATCATCATTGAGGTAGGTGTAAATTTTTATTTTGAGCATGAAGAAATAGTGGCGATGAGAGATGTTTTTAATTATTTGAAAGTATGCTTTCCATGTGCTACCATCTCCAATGGTGGTAAGTGACCTGATTTAAAGTTTGCTCTAATAACACATCTTCTCAGATAGGTGGCACTAGTGGTAAAGAACCTGCCTGCCAATGCAGGAGAAGTGAGACCTGAGTTCGATCTCTGGGTCAGGAAGATCCTCTGGAAAAGTGTATGGCAATCCACTCCAGTATGGGAGACTATTTAGAGGACCCAGAAAAATATATTAGAGCTTTTAAAGGTGTTATTCTGTTTTATTACCTTACTTGGAAGGATGTGATGTATATCTTGGGACAAATACTGACTCACTACTCAAAAACTTGAGTTTTGGGAAAAGCAGTTGCCTATGGAGATGAATCGGAGAAGGCAATGGTACCCCACTCCAGTACTCTTGCCTGGAAAATCCCACGGACAGAGGAGCCTAGAAGGCTGCAGTCCATGGGGTCGCTGAGGGTCAGACACAACTGAGCAACTTCACTTTCACTTTTCACTTTCATGTATTGGAGAAGGAAATGGCAACCCACTCCAGTGTTCTTGCCTGGAGAATCCCAGGGACGGGGCAGCCTGGTGGGCTGCCATATATGGGGTCGCACAGAGTCAGACACGGCTGAAGTGACTTAGCAGCAGCAGCATTCTTGCTTGGGGAATCCCATGGACAAAGGAAACTCCTGGGGTTGCACACAGTCAGACACGACTGAAGTGACTTAGCATGCATGGACACTAACAACATAGTTCCCAGATACTGGTCACCATTACCCCTACCATTGTTTGGCCTCAGGCTAAACTACAGGGAGGGAACACAGCCCCACCAATCAGCAGAAAATTAGATTAGAGACTTACTAAGCATGGCCCTGCCCACCAGAGCAAGACCTAGTTTTATCCACAGTCAATCACTTCTGCCAGGAAGCTTCCACAAGCCTCTTATCCTTCAAAGAGCATACACAATGAAAACCACAATCAGAGAAAACTAACCACACTGATCACATGGATTACAATCTTGTCTAACTCAAGGAAACTAAAAGCCATGCCATGTAGGGCCACCCAAGACGGATGGGTCATAGTGGAAAGTTCTGACAAACCATGGTCCACTAGAGAATGGAATGGCAAACCACTTCAATATTCTTGTCTTGAAAAACCCATGAACAGTATGAAAGGGAAAAAAGATAGGACACTGAGAGATGAACTCTCCAGGTTGGGAGGTGTCCAACATACTACTGAGGAAGAGCAGAGAAATAGCTCCAGAAGGAATGAAATGGCTAAGCCAAAGTGGAAACAATGCCCAGTTGTCGATGTGTCTGTTGGTGAAAGTTAAGTCCGATGCAGTAAAGAACAACGCTGCACAGGAACCTGAAATGTTCAGTCCATGAATCAATGAAAATTGGAAGTGGTCAACAGGAGATGGCAGGAGTCAACACTGACATATTAGGAATCAGTGAATTAAATGGACAGGAATGGGTGAATTTAACTCAGATGACCATTATATTTACTACTGTGGGCAAGAATCCCTTAGAAGAAATGGAGTAGCCCTCACAGTCAACAAGAGTCCCAAAAGTGGTACTTGGGTGCATTCTCAAAAATGACAGAATGAGGAAAAAAAAAAATGACAGAATGATTGATCTCTGTTTGTTTCCAAAGCAAACCATTCACTATCACAGTAATCCAAGTCTATGCCCCAACCAGTAATGCCAGAGAAGCTAAAGTTGAACAGTTCTATGAAGACCTACAAGACCTTCTAGAACTAACAGGAAAAAAATATATCCTTTTCATCATAGGAGACTGGAATGCAAAAGTAGGAAGTCAAGAGATACCTGGAGTAACACACAAATTTGGCCTTAGAGTACAAACTAAAGCAGGGCAAAGGCCAACAGAGTTTCGCCAACAGAACACACTGGTCATAGCAAACACCCTCTTCCAACAACACAAGAGATGACTCTACACATGGACATCACCAGATGGTCAATACTGAAATCAGATTGATTATATTCTTTGTGGTCAAGGATGGAGAAGCTCTATACAGTCAGCAAAAACAAGACTGGGAGCTGACTGTGCCTCAGATCATGAACACCTTATTGCAAAATTCACATTTAAATTGAAGAAAGTAGGGAAAATCACTAGGCCATTCAGGTATGACCTAAATCAAATCTCTTATAATTATACAATGGAAGTGACAAATAGATTAAAGGGATTAGATATAATAGACAGAGGGCCTGAAGAACTGGATAGAGATTAATAATACTGTACAGAAGGCAGTGATAAAAAACATCCCTAAGGGGAAAAAATACAAAAAGGGGAAAATGGCTATCTGAGGAGGCCTTGCAAATAGCTGAGAAAAGAAGAGAAGTGAAAGGCAAAAGAAAAAAGGAAAAGTATACCCATCTAAGAAGAAGGCAATGGCAACCCACTCCAGTACTCTTGCCTGGAAAATCCCATGGATGGAGGAGCCTGGTGGACTGCAGTCCATGGGGTCACTAAGAGTCAGACACGACTGAGCAACTTCACTTTCACTTTCCACTTTCATGCATTGGAGAAGGAAATGGCAACCCACTCCAGTGTTCTTGCCCGGAGAATCTCAGGGACGAGGGAGCCTGGTGGGCTGCTGTCTATGGGGTTGCACAGAGTTGGACATGACTGAAGTGACTTAGCAACAGCAGCATATCCATCTAAAAGCAGAGTTCTAAAGAATAGCAAGGAGTGATAAGAAAGCCTTACTCAGTGATCAATGCAAACAAATAGAGGAAAACAACAGAATGGGAAAGACTAATCTCTTCCAAAAAATTTAGAGATATCAAGGGAACATTTCATTCAAAGATTAGCACAATAAAAGACAGAAATGATATGGACTAAACAGAAGCAGAGGATATTAAGAAGAGGTGGCAAGAATACAAAGAAGAACTATACAAAAAAGGTCTTCATGACCCAGATAATCATGATGGTGTAATCACTCAGTTAGAGCTAGACATCTTGGAGTGTGGAGTCAAGTGGGCCTTAGCAAGCATCACTACAAACAAAGCTAGTGGAGGTGATCAAATTCCAGTTGATCTATTTCAAATCCTAAAAGATGATGCTGTTGAAGTACTGTACTCAACACACCAGCAAATATGGAAAACACAGCAATGGCCACAGGACTGGAAAAGGTCAGTTTACATTGCAATTCTAAAGAAGGGCAATGCCAAAGAATGTTCAAACTACTGCACAACTGCAATCATTCCATGTGCTAGCAAAGTAATACACAAAATTTTCCAAGCCAGGCTTCAGCAGTATGTGAACCGAGAACTTCCAGATGTTCAAGCTGGATTTAGAATAGGCAGAGGAACAAGAGATCAAATTTCCAATATCCACTGGATCATAGAAAAGGCCAGAGAATTCCATAAAAAATTGACTATGCCCAAACCTTTGACTGCGTGGATCACACAAACTGGAAAATTCTTCAAGAGATGGGAATACCAGACCACCTTACCTGTCTCCTGAGAAATCTGTATGTAGGCCAAGAAGCAACAGTTAGGACCAAACATGGAACAACGGACTGGTTCAAAATTGAGAAAGGAGCACATCAAGGCTGTATATTGTCACCCAGCTTATTTAACTTACAGGCAGAGTACAACATGCAAAATGCTGGGCTGGATGAAGCACAAACTGGAATCAAGATTGCCAAGAGAAATACCAAATAACCTCACATACGCAGATGACACCATCCTTATACCAGAAAGTGAAGAGAAACTAAAGAGCTTCTGGATGATAGTGAAAGAGGATAGTGAAAAGGTGGCTTAAAACTCAACATTCAAAAAACTAAGATCATGGCACCCAGTCCCATCCCTTCATGGCAAACAGATGGAGTAACAATAGAAAGAGTGTCAGACTTTATTTTCTTGGGCTCCAAAAACACTGCAGATGGTGACTGCAGCCATGAAGTTAAAAGATGCTTGCTCCAGGAAGAAAAGCTATGACAAACAAGGATAGCATATTAAAAAGCAGAGACATTACTTTGCCAACCAAAAGGTCTGTCTAGTCAAAGCATTTGACTATGTGGACCACAATAAACTGTGGAAAATTCTTAAGGAGATGGGAATATCAGACTACCTGACCTGCTTCTTGAGAAACATGCATGCAGGTCAGGAAGCAACATTTAGAACTGGACATGCAAAAACAGACTGCTTCCAAATAGGAAAAGGAGTATGCTAAGGCTGCATATTGTCACCCTGCTTATTTAACTTATATGCGGAGTACACCATGAGAAACGCTGGGCTGGAGGAAGCACAAGATGGAATCAAGATTGCCGGGAGAAATATCAATAACCTCAGATATGCAGATGACACCACCCTTATGGCAGAAAGTGAAGAGGAGCTAAAAAGCCTCTTGATAAAAGTGAAAGAGGAGAGTAAATAATTTGGCTTAAAGCTCAACATTCAGAAAACTAAGATCATGGCATCCAGTCCCATCACTTCATGGCAAATAGATGGGGAAACAGTGGCTGACTTTATTTTGGGGGGCTTCAAAATCATTGCAGATGGCGATTGCAGTCATGAATTAAAAGATGCTTACTCCTTGGAAGGAAAGTTATCACCAACCTAGACAGCATATTAAAAAGCAGACACATTATTTTGCCAACAAAGATCCATCTAGCCAAGGCTATGGTCTTTCCAGTAGTCATGTATGGATGTGAGACTTGGACTATAAAGAAAGCTGAGTGCTGAAGAATTGATGCTTTTGAACTGTGGTGTTGGAGAAGACTCTTGAGAGTCCCTTGGACTGCAAGGAGATCCAACCAGTCCATTCTAAAGGAGACCAGTCCTGGGTGTTCATTGGAAGGAAGGACTGATGTTGAAGCTGAAATGCCAATACTTTGGCCACCTCATGCAAAGTGCTGACTCATTTGAAAAGACCCTAATGCTGGGAAAGATTGAGGGCAGGAGGAGAAGGGGATGACAGAGGAAGAGATGGTTGGATGGCATCACTGACTCAGTGGACATTGGTTTGGGTAGACTCCAGGAGTTGGTGATAGACAGGAAGGCATGCCGTGCTGCGGTTCATGGGGTCGCAAAGAGTTGGACTCGACTAACCAACTGAACTGTACTGAGTCAAAGCTATGTTTTTTTCAGTAGTCATATGTTGATGTGAGAGTTGGACCATCAAGAAGGCTGAACACCTAAGACTGATGCTTTTGAACTATGATGTCTGAGAATACTCCTGAGAGTCCCTTGGACTGCAAGGAGATCCAACCAGCCAATCCTAAAGGAAATCAGTCCTGAATGTTCGTCAGAAGGACTGATGGTGAAGCTGAAGCTCCAATACTTTGGCCACCTGATGCAAAGAGTCGACTCATTAGAAAGGACCCTGATGCTGGGAGAGATTGAAGGCGGGAGGGGAGTGGGGATGAGAGAGGACAAGGTGACAGGAGGGCGTCACTGACTCCATGGACATCAGTCTGAGTAGGCTCCAGGAGATCGTGATGGACAGGGAAGCCTGGCTGCTGCAGTCCACGGGGTTACAAAGAGTCGGACAGGACTGAGAGAATGAACAAAAGGTGTTGGTATATTAAGTAGAAACATCAGTGACTTGGGCCCCTTTTACAAAGCAAGATTCTCTAGTTCTACCTCATAACCTACTGACACACCTGGGGCATGGTTCTAAAGAATATGCTTTTTTTTTTTTTTTTTTTTTTTGCAAGGGCCTGCTGCTGCTGCTGCTGCTAAGTCGCTTCAGTCACGTCCGACTCTGTGTGACCTGACAGGCGGCAACCCACCCGGCTCCCCCGTCCCTGGAATTCTCCAGGCAAGAACACTGGAGTGGGTTGCCATTTCCTTCTCCAAGGTATGAAAGTGAAAAGTGAAAGTGAAGTCGCTCAGCAACCAGGCTCCTCTGTCTAAGACCTCTTTTATTTCAAGAAATACCTACATCTTATAGTGAAAAGCTACATGAAAATGCTTGTAATTATGACTATGATAAGTGTAATGAGAAAAGAATGAGGCTTAAAGTGAAGATCTTAATAAGATCAAGAACATCTCCACTAAAGAAATGCCATTTATGTTGAGACTGAAGGATAGGGAGGGGCTTTCCAAGCCACAAGTAGGATGAAGAGCATTTTCAACAAAAGGAAGAGCATGTAAGGAGGCCCCAGAAGGAAATGTGTTTGTGAGGAACTGGAAGAAGGCCCTTGTGTCTGAAGCAGATAACTGATCCAAGGTGAGAGTCAGGGAGGAGCCACCCCGTGCTCTGCTGCTGCTGCTAAGTCACTTCAGTCGTGTCCAACTCTTCGCGACCCATGGACTACAGCCTACCAGGCTCCTCCATCCATGGGATTTTCCAGGCAAGAGTACTGGAGTGGGGTGCCATCACCTTGTCCGACCATGCTCTGGGTGATGGTTAATTTCATGTATCAACTTGTCTGAGCCAGAGTTCCCAGGTATGTGGTTAAACATTATTCTGGTGTTTCTGTGAGAATGTTCTGGTTGAGATTAACATTTAAATAAGTGAACTTGAAGCAAAAGAGACTGTTCTCCACAATGTGGGTCAGCCTTGTTCAATAGGTTGAAGACCTAAATAGAGCAAAAGCCTGACTCCATTTAGCAAGAGAGAGCTCGGTCAGAAGGCCTTTGGCTTGAACTGCAGTGCTGGCCCTTCCCTGGATTTCCACTCCACTGACTTACCCTTTAGATATCAGACCTTCCAGACTTTTCTATTGTATATACACATATCCTATCAGTCCTGTTTCTCTAGAGAACTCTAATACAGTAAGAGTTAAGATTGGAATTGGGAGCCATTGCAGGCAAATGCTGTTAGCAAATACTGACCATCACATATTTAGTCTGCACGTGTTTTTTATCCTAGTAGATCAGAACAGACTTCTAGAAAGGACTACCAGATTCACAGCCTTCCCAAAGTCCCTTTATCCCTTTAATATTCTCTGCTCTGCCCTTTACAGCTTTGCACCCTCTTATTATTTAATAAAGTCCAATCTCAAAGCTTCTGTAGCTGCCTGCTTTAAAGCTTGTACTGGACAAATCACAAAACTGCAGCTGCTTTGAAGCCAATTTAACTCCATGGCCCCCAGCATACCAACTACACAGTTTCCAAATTCCAAATTTCTTTTTCTCCAGAGTTTGTAAGTGGAATATCGTGGAATGGCAACAAAAATCCAGTCTAGGTCCCTGAGTTAAGACACACATCAATTTATATTCCTACTAGAAATAAATCTGTAAAGAACTTTCTTTGAATTAGGGTACACAGTGGGGGGTTTTCTTGTAATTTCTTTTCCTGGCTCCCATCCAAGGAAAGCCACCAAACTAAATCAAGTGTGATAAAGGTAGCCCCTCTGGCTCATTGGAGCATGGAGGGAGGTCAGGATTCTTCTCAAAGAATCCACACAATTCAAATAGTAATAATGGCACTCAACTTTCTTACTACACAATGCCTGTATGACTTCCACTAAAGAAAAAAAAAAAAAGACATGTAAATGTTATCACCATCCAGTGTATTTTGATAACCTACTCTTCACAATGTGCCAGGCCAGATATTAGGGATTGAGTGACTGATTAGGTATACCACTGCTTCATTCATTTCACAAAGACATGATGGATGGGAAGTCCCATGCAAGCCTCTGGGGACAGAGCAACGAAGGAGGAGAGATGAAACATGGATCCTTCCCTCTTTCACTGGCTCCTCTTCTTTTTCTTTTCTTTTCTTTCTTTTTTTTTTTTTCTGGAGGGGTGTGTAGGAGACTATAATATAATAGGAGAATATAATATGATAACTGAGCAAAGTAATTTCAGAAAGCAATGAGTGCTGTGATTGTGATGATAAAGAGAACAAACACTTAACATACAATTTGTGCCAGAAACTGTACTAAGCAATTTGCTCATATGAACTCATTTTACCCTCATCACACTCCATGAGACAGGTACTATTAATACCTTTGTTCAACAGACTAGGGCAGTAAGTCAATAGGAGGTAAGTAAATTTGGCTGAAACTAGGTAGAGCCAGGATCTGCTTTCTGACCCCACAGTGTGTGATCCTCACTTTCACGCTCCACTGGACGCTGTTGAGAGGAGGATACTGGGGTACCACATCAGATAGGATAACCAGAAAAGTCCCCCTAAGGACTGATGTTCCCTCTGAGACATGACTAGTATGGAGGATCCAAGGACTGAAAATGCCCAAGATGTTAAACAGACATCTGCCATGAATAACATCAGCTATCATCTTTGTAATGCTCCTTATAAGCCAAACTCTGTAGTAAGCTCACCAGTAGGCTCCAGCCTATCCAGTTCTCACACCATTCCTACCAGGCAGTTCCACCTCTCCTCTCCCCATTCTCACGAGGCAAAAAGAGACTCACAGAAACACGGAGAGCCTGTTGTGTATCAGCAGAAGACAAGGATTGATTTTACTTACAGACTCTGGAAAAGTCTGAAGACTATATAAGGGAGTCAACTGAAGACTACAGATTGGAAAAGGCAAAGTCACTTAAATGAACAGAAAACATATGTACTACACAATTAATTTCTCCATTTAAGCAGAGATGAAATGGTTGGCCTACGTGAGGATGTTTAAAGCAGAGAGAACTTCTCTTTTTGAAAAGCAATAAAAGAGAACAGAACCAAACATTCTACACTAGGTACTGTGTTCCATGCTTTCTGGAGTCAGTGGATTGTAATTTTGAAACTTCAAATAGTCAAGATACCACTAGCAGACTGGGGTCCTGTGGTTGAATTCACGCTTATGGTTGTCCTCTCACCAATCCCTGGTTCTATGAAGTTTCTTCTAATTGCCACAGACCAGTCTCTGGTTTCACATGCATTTGCGTGTCAAAATTCCTATCCTTTTGTCATAGCTTATATTTTAAGTCCTGAAAATATTGCTCCTTAGTTTAATTAATTACCCCCAACATATCCCTGTAAATGTATGTGCATGAATGAGAGACAGAGAACAAGAAATCGAGTATAAGAGCAAGAGAGAGGGAATAGGAGACAGAAGAGAGGGGATCTCATAGACACACACACACAGACACACACACACACACACACACACACACACACAGAGGATGGATATGAATGGGTATGTCACAAAGTCTCTTAGCCATCAGGGATGTTTCAAAGATGCAGTACCCATATATCACCATTTGCTTGCCCCATTAATTCAGAGCTTTATGAATTAGTCATTGTTAATCTGTAACGACAATCAGGTCTTTGGAAAAAAACGGAAGGAATGAGAGGTTCACTGAATTCTCGACCTTCCCGAAGTGTCCAGTGGTCAACAAGCTTTTCGGTTCCATCACGGAACTTCTGAAATAAACATAATGTAATGTCTTAATTATCCCTAAGTGCTGATAAAATGATTAATTAAAGCAAATAAGCAACTTAAAGTTTGTCTCTGCCTATAAATAAACTCACACAATCAGATAACAGTAACTTATTTCATTGGAAAAGACCCTGATTCTGAGAAAGATTGAAGGCAGAAGGAGAAGGGGATGACAGAGGATGAGATGGTTTGAGGCTTCACTGACTCAATGACATGAATCTGAGCAGACTCTGGGAGACAGTGAAGGACAGGGAAGCCTGGCGTGCTGCAGTTCATGTGGTCCCAAAGAGTCAAACATGATTAAGCAACTGAACAACAAATTTCCTTTTTCTGAGATGTTTCTTTAGTTCACTATATTCATTCCATTATCAACCCACCCAGGAAATTATCCACTTATTCTCTAGACCAACACTCACTAAGCACCTATTCATTCCAGGCCTATAATCTTAACCAGAAGTACAGCTATAGGAATTATGAGCTTGTAGGTGGTGGCTGAGGTCATGGGCCTGGAAGCAATTTCCCAAAGAAAAATAATCCAGTTCAACATGTATACTATCATATAAGAAATGAAGCGCCAGTCTATGTTCGATACAAGATACAGGATGCTTGGGGCTGGTGCACGGGGATGATCCAGAGAGGTGATATGGGGTGGGAGGTGGGAGGGGGATTCAGGATTGGGAGCTCGTGTACACCTGTGGCGGATTCATGTCAATGTATGGCAAAACCAATACAGTATTGTAAAGTAAAATAAAGTAAAAATAAAATGAAAAAAAAATGATGAAGGTCTAAGACAGAGCCTTGAATAATGCAGACACTGAAGCATAAAGAATTGTGAGATAGGGAAGAAAAATCAGAATAAACGGACAGAAAATGAGAAGAACAGAAAAGGCATATTTTTTAATTTAAATTTATTTATCTTAATTAGAGGCTAATTATTTTGCAATATTGTATTGGTTTTGCCATACATCAGCATGAGTCCGCCACAGCTGTACACGTGTTCCCAATCCTGAACCCCCCTCCTGCTTCCCTCCGCATAAGGAAGGAGGGCTAGGCAAGATGCAGTCAGATGAAAACTGGATTGGTCCAAAGGATTAGGTACCCAGGAGGTTATTGGAAGGTTTTACCTGGGACATCTCAGTGCAAGGCTGGAGATAAAAGCTTGATGACGATGGACTGAAAAGTGAAGGGCAAACACTCAATAGAAACTGTAATCAGAGATTATCTACTTGAAGAGTCTGGCTGTGAAGAAAAACAGAAAGTGCAAGCATTAAAGGATATTTCAAGTCAAAGGAGAGTGGGTAGTGTAAGACAGAAGTGACCTGAACACAGGCACAGAAAGTGAAGGGGAAGAGATGGGAGGTGCAGGAGAGAGAGCAGGGGGTCAAGAGGCACTCAGATCAAGAGTGCAGAGGCAGAGATATGCATGCTTGAAGGTGAGACCCACTCTTCCTTGGGTACTGGAGACAGGATGGAATTGCATGTAATCTCCTACGTTGTTTTTTTAAGCATAAGAACAGGAAGGTGAAGAAGAGCTCATCTCAAAAGGCTGTTTTTCCAGGTGGCAAAGGCAAGGTTTAAGCAATTACTCAGGAGAGTGAGGTACAGGCTTCCCTGGTGGCTCAGATGGTAAAGAATCTGCCCACAATACAGAAGTTCTGGTTTTGGTCCCTGGGTCGGGAAGATCTCCTGGAGAAGGGAACGGCAACCCTCTCCAGTATTCTTGCCTGGGATATCCCATGGACAGAGGATCCTCTAAGGCTACAGTCCACGGGGTCGCCAAGAGTCAGACACAGCTGAGCAGCTAGCACACAGGAGAGCGGGGTAGAGAATGTGGAGAGGCTGGGGTGCGTATGACATAGCTACGCTGGAAAATGGGAGAGAGGGCTAAACAAGGACACTGAGAACTACTGAGAAGACACAACAGAACCAGCTGAGCTGGACATTTATTTGATAGCACTGAGCTAGACTAGCAGTTCTCAAGGTGTGTTCACACACCTCCTGAACTGGATTCTCCTTGAGTCCTTGCTCATCATGCTGACTTACAGATGCCATTCCGGACCATACTAGGTTTTCTCCCTGAAGTTTGAAACACTGACCCAGAGCAATTTTCAAACTTTCTCACTCCCCAGAATTACCCAGGCGCTGGTTACAGTATAGATTCTTGACCTTCAGCCAGATCAACAAGTCAACATCCTCAGCAGAGTTCTGGGGTCTGTACTGTTAACAAGAGGTCCAGATATTTCTGATGATCAGTCAAGTTTGAGAACACTGAGCTAAAGTTTAGATGTGACAGAGCTGTTTACGAGTATTAACTGTGCCATATGAGTTCACAAAAGGTATTTTCATTGTATTGTTTTAATTGATATGTAGAAAAATTGGCACGTATTAATTTTAGCTCATTCATAAATTTTTATAGTCACAACTACAACAGTTCTATCAGCCTCCATCCCCGTAAAAAGCTAAATTTCGCTTTGTAGTCAAATTCTCCCCTAATCACCAACTTCTGATAATAGATCTGTTTTCCATTTCTATACTCTTGCCCTTTTAAAAATGTCATATAAATGAATCCTAAAGTGTAAGCTTTTGAGACTGACTTGTTTCACTCAGTATAATGCCTCTGAGATTCAGATAAGTTTTTGCTTCTGTCAATAGATTTCCTTTGTGTGGCTGTGTGTGTTAGCCCCTCAGTCACGACTGACTGACTGACCCTATGCACTATACGCTGCCCGGCTCCTCTGCCCATGGGATTCTCCAGGTAAGAATACTGGGATGGGTAGCCATTCCTTTCTCCAGAGTATCTTTCCAACCCAGGGATCAAACCAGAGTCTCCTGCATTGCAGGGAGATTATTTACCCTCTGAGCCACCATGTTTGATCTGACTAGTATACTAGTCAGACAAATACTTGTCAGATGACTGACTAGTATTCACATATATATAGGTACATCACAGTTTGTTTATTCATTTACCAGCTGATGGACATTTCAATTGTTATCAGCTTTTATGATTACGAAAAACGCTGCAATGAACACCTGTGAAGATCTTTGTATAAACATGAGCTTTTATTCCTTTAGCATAAATATCCAGGAGTGAGATTTCTGCAAAGATGATGTCTGTTTTCATCAGCAAATGATTACTGAATTGCTATTGTATATAAAATGAAGTTTTCACTGTCTAGATATAGAGGACTTATCACAAAGTTGAAAAAGATGCAGAATGTCCTTCAAAACAAAGTGGGAGATACAGACAAACGCACAGTTATTACAAAATATTGGAAGGAGGGTTGAGAGGCAGTGGCTCAAGATGGAAGTTATGCCTATGGGTTGAATATCAAGATATTCAACTTCAAGGCAGGTGTGATCATATGGAAGAACCATCTTCTGTTCTCAAGGTCATCGTTGACACTATAGGACCATGTAGGCTCTAAAGCAATAACCAATTTGAGTCAAGTAAAAATAATAATTAAAAAAAACTTCATAGAGATATTTTTGTTCACAACTGTATCAAAAGGTTATCATATAATATGCAGTCAGTGAAGCCTTGGTAAAGAATAAAGAAGATTATATATAAAAGAAATACATATCTCAGGCATCAGAGGGCATGACTATTTCAAAAGAGGTGGGAAGGTAACAGTGAAAGCTGTTTGTCATTAGTGCTGTAGGAAATGAGATCAGGTGCACTGATTATAATTTTATGTGAAATCATAAAAATGGGGATGATGGTGTATACTATCACGTAAGAAACGAATTGCCAGTCTAGGTTTGAAACAGGATACAGGATGCTTGGGGCTGGTACACTGGGATGACCCAGAGAGATGATATGGGGAGGGAGGTGGGAGGGGGTTCAGGATTGGGAACTCATGCACACCCGTGGCAGATTCATGTCAATGTATGGGAAAACCAATACAGTATTGTAAAGTAAAATAAAAAAAAATCAAACAAACAAACAAACAAAAAATAAACATCACACATTATTGAGAGATATACCAAAAAAAAAAAAAAAATGAGGATGATGGGAAATAGATTCCCACACACGGGCCCAGCTTTTGCCAGATGTCTGCGGCGAGGGTGAGCCAGGAGCTGCACCTGTCCTTCCCCAAGTCTAACAGAATGCTTTACTCAACAGCATGTGTTACTTGCGGGCCCCACCCTGTCTTTGTGTGTGGCATGGGGATTCCCATGGGGAAAAAGAACCATAAGCAATCTTCTTGCAGGAGAGGCAGCCACCAATCAGTAACAAGTTTGCAAAACGGTGATTCCTAGAGCCTTGCCTCACACCAGAAATCAGCAAAGCATTGTGTTAGTGTGAGGGGCGCTCTCCATGAACAACTCAACAAAATGAAGCAAATGCTTTTAGGAAGTATTAGGGAAGGAACCACGGTCTGTCAGATCTTGTTCCCACACTGGAGAAAACAAGAGAGTTCAGAATTTCCCTTGGCTTTAAAAATAGGCCCAGGAACCCATGTGTCTAAAAATAGCAGGTGTCTGTTTTGAAATCTGCTTCTGAGTCTTTATTTTATTAAGAAAACATTGGTTTGGGATTGTTACCAGAAGATACATTGTATGTGGAGAATAACTTAACAACTTAACTTGGAACAACTTAAGTTGGTCAAGGAATAAACTGGCTTACATGAAATGAGGCTGAAGACCTGCTTTCCCCTGATCAATGAGCTTCTAAAAATTGTACACCCTGGAGAGGACCACAAAGGATGCACAAAGGATATTTGCAAAAATCACTCATGGACTTGTTACTTGACTAGAGCATAATCACAATCATGACCACGGCTTCTGATTTAGGACAGAAGACAAGACCAATATCGACAGGAGGACTCTCAACATTCAACAACCTCTCAGAAAAGAAAAATAAAAATAAAAAACAAGTTGTTTACCATGAAAACTGTGAAACATATGTGTGCATGTATAAAATATTCAGTGGGATAGCCTCAGCAAAAGAGGCACTATTTAGTCATTCCAATATGGTGTTAGAGCAATCACTACTTCCTCCTTATTCTTCAATGTGACATTTCTGTGATGCTTTATGTTTGATTCATGACCATTAAATTCCAGAGTCCCTGAGAAGCACATAGGTGCACAAATTATTTTCATTACCCTTTCTGCCTGATAGACACATATTTCAGATTCACCCAGAATACCAGCTCTTCTCATCTTCCCTGCTATTTATCCCATCATATAAGAGAAAAGATTGAGGCTATTGTGCTTCTTGTCTCTCTTCCATCCATCCATAGCCAGCTGTTGATAAGCCCTACAAATGTTCCTTAGGATATTTTAAGGCAATCATAACATAAATAGTGATAACTATAGCAGTAGCAGACAGCTTTTACTGAGCATTTACTATTTGGCCGGGCAATGATCTTAAAGCTTCATAGCAGTAACCTTCACTACAAGCCAAGAGCTACATAATCCTCATTCGGGGAAAAGTACATGAGACAGGATTACACACTGCTCAGTATCGTAACTGGAATTTAGGAAAGTTAGAAGTTCCAAGAGAAATGAGAGAAATACAGAAAATGGACAGCAGAAAGTAGGACAGATCCAGGCTTTTAGTTTCCAAGCCACCCTCATTCATCACCTCCCCATTTATACATGTGTTTGAGTGTGTACCTAAGGCATACATGAGTATAATTACATATATAAATGTGCATATACACACACAGAGAGACATGATCTATGTGCTACTATGTGGCTCTGGTTTTACTCTTATGGGAAACAATTACCTCCCAGCTGAGTTAACTGACACAACCACCTCCCACCCTGAGAGAAAGGGCGAGCACAGAGCAAGAGATTAGACCAAACACAGATCAATGGCTGACCCCCCATCTTACTCAGTCAAGAAGTAAAAGTTCTGAGGCTTTTATTTCTAGGTGAGGCTATCCAACCAGTTATTGTTCATGAAAAGTAAATAAAAGGGATATGGGGCAGCTTACAACAAGGTTTTTAATAAGCAGGTATGTCTGTTACTCTATTTTTCTTTTCACTATTTGGATACAATAATGATGAGATCCTACAGAACCTAAGAGCCACAGGATGAAAGGAGCCTGGGTATTGAAATCACAACATGGGAGGAAACCACCCACCAAAAAACATGCGTGAGAGAGAAACTACTGTGTTTAGCTGCTGAAACAGATTGCTCCATTTGTTACTGCTGCTATCTTTCCTGCCCTAACACTTTCAAGTAAACCCTTTACTCCAGTATCTTTACTCATCACTCCCTACCTCTTTGACCTTTAGAGACCAGGAAACACTTTTCTGGTCAGATAATATTTTAGGCCTTTCATATTCTATTTTTAATCACGCTTTAACAATGTGAAAGAAAAAAAAATCTTCCCTCAAGGCCCCACAAAAATACACTGTGTGTTGGATTTGGCCTGCAGGCCACAGCTTGCCAACCCCTGACTTAGAATATTCTGTCACACTAAAAGTTCAATTACAGATTATACTACAAATTATATTGCATATCCACTTGCAAAGTTCTCTGGACATATGCTCCCTGTTTCTCAGCTGTAGTTTTCTCCCAGATTCTTGCTCAGGCTGGTAATGAAGACTTCCCCATTTTACTTCCAGTTACCCCCCAAGACAAGTCATCTCTTCATTCCCCGCTACAAACAAATCTCTTTTCCATTACAAACAAATCTCTTATTCTTAGGTTAGACCTCCCCTGGACAGCACATATCTAAGCTTCTGCCCATGTTCAATGCCAAATATAAGAGCCGTTCAGCCAATGTCCAGGCCATATCTTTCTGCCACTATCAACCTTCACCAGGAAACTTTGATGTGTATGTTTTTGTTTTTCTTCTAAGTTAATGAGAGAGAAGCCCTGTGTCACACTATTTGGCACCTAATTTTATTCTTGGGAATCTACTCTGTACATCATTGATTGAGACTACAGCAACGCGTGTGTCACGGCCCTTGCCTTTGAGAAATGAATGAAGAACTAGAAAAACCAAACAAGTTGTTTCTGTTGTTTAGTTGCCAAGTCATGTCTGACTCTTTCACGACCCCCTGGACTGTAGCCAGCAGGGCTCCTCAGTCCACAGAATTTTCCAGGAAAGAATACAAGAGTGGGTTGCCACTTCTTTCTCTAGGGGATCTTCCTGACCTAGGGACTGAACCAATGTCTCCTGCACTGGCAGGCGGATTTTTACCACTGAGCCCCAGGGAAGCCCATAGGAAGACCAGAAGGCAATGATCATATAAGATTGTAAGTGATGACGATGGGAATCAGGGAGTAGCCTGGGAAGCATACAGGTACTAGTTTTCTCTCCTGCCATGTCTGTCTGATTTCAAAGACACATCTTGGTCCTGGCTAGAGAAAAGGCGGTTTGTGCATGCGTGTATGCGTGCATGTGTGAGTGTGTGTTCTCCTCTCTTGCTGAGGGAATGAGAAGCATTCAGCTGATGGAGATACAAGAATTCAGACCAAATCAATGGTTAATTGTGGCTTACTTATTTGAAGGCTGTCTTACACACATTGGTATCCTGGAATAAAATAAAGCATTATTTATAATTATACTAGTTCCAGGAAAAGGTTGAGATTACTAACAACAGAAGACTAATTAACATCAGGATCATTAAAATAAAAATGGAAACGTAATATAGTCCAAGGGAAACTGTGATTATGTCAGACAGATGATCTAAAGAAGGTTATTACAATGGTGTATTAAATATTTCCCTAAGCTAGACAGTAACTAACACACAATACATGAAAATACACAATAGAGAACAAGAGATAGATAACATTGATAAAAGAAAGAGAATCAGCTAACTAGAATGGCTGAAATACTTGGTGAGATTGTTTTTTTTTAATAACTATGCCATGGACTTACAGATTTTAGTAAATCTCACTAAAATTTATTTAATGAACAATTAGGATTGACACCAAGGTATTCAGTTCACACTTCTCCTGGCAGTAAACTTTCAACAGAACTTATTACCTGGATTTGATTCTCATACAAAGACAAATAAAATTTTTATATATAGTATTTAAACGGACAACTCTAGAATAAAGCATATTTTAAAGTACCTATCTGTACTTGAATTCCCTAAGGAAAACAGAAACAAACAAACAAACAAAAAAGCACATGTCTCAAGCACTTGAGTTTCTGTTGACTTTAAATGACAGAGTGTTAGAGCAAAAAGACAAACACACAATCTGAACTGTGGATGATTACTGAACCCATTACTCTGCTTCGGCATCACTCTGAATGCCGACAGATCTAGGGAGGCTTCTGGCAGAAGCCACGTGGTTGTAAAGAGTCCATTCTTCACAGAATGACTGGAAAACAGGCTTTGTCTCCTCGTGTACAGAAGACATATCCTGCTTCAGCAGAAACTAGCAAAATTTTATTAGGAAAATTACAGATCTTGACTTGTAGTTTTAGTTACACCATATAACTTCCACCGGAAAAAGTGAGAAAGGACAGGCCAAAATATCCTCAGAGATGGAAATTTGCTCAATTTCCTGGAAAGGTATTTAGCTCTGGCCCCAGAGATATGAGTGTTGGCACGATTTGGGACTTTGAAGAGCAGGTACCCCCCAGTTAGTGACATCGGGCATAAAGCATGGGATCTCATGTGTCGGCAGTATCAGAATTTCCTAGGGAGTTTAGTAAAGCAGATCACTGAGCCCCGTTCCCAGAGTTCCTACGCTAGTGGGTGAGATGTGAACCCCAAGAATGTTGCATGTCTCACAGGACATCAGTGAGGTAGATGCTCAGGAACCATACCCAAGAGCTATCTCAACAGTGCAATCCTAGGATGTCTGAACAGCATCTCGTGTGCAACAACACTGCTTTTTAATGCGCTCACTCTTAGTGGGTAGCAGCAAAACAGCTACAGAAGTCTAACTAAAATGCTCAAATAGCACCACATAGGAGGGTCTACTGAACACTGCGGAAACCTAGCCAAGATGACTATTTTCTATGGGGCATAAAGCGTCTTCAGTTCTTCTCTGAGGTTTTTAATTAGCTAGCAGGCTCAGACAAACTTCTGGACATAATAACCACCGTGGCCAAAAAATTCATGTATCAACTCCCTGTGGGCACTGTGACATATAACCAGCCCTTCCAAACTCCCTGAGAAAGTGCTGAGGTCTATTTTGGGAGAGGTGAATGTCAAAGGATAAAATTGGAAGCTATTTTCCGCACCCTCATTATAATACGGTCTAATAATTGAGGCCACTGTACCTGCATTCAAAGAGACTAGAGTTCAAATATTTGCTTCAGCATTTACTGAATACGTCAACTTGGGCAAGTCTTTTTAAATTCCCTAAGCCTCTGTTTCCTTATGTGTAGGATATCGGTAATAACCACTTAACTCATTAAAAAAAAATACAAAATTGCATGTCTTTTAAAGAGAACTATAAGGAAGCCACAGATGGGGAGAAAATATTGGTAAAAGACACATCTCAGGAAGGACTGGTATCCAAACATCAAAAGAACTCTTAAAACTGAAAATAAGACAATAAGCCAGCTGATTTACAAATGGGCCAGAGACCTTAACAAACATCTCACCAAAGATAATAAACAGATGGCAAATAAACACAGGAAAAGATGCTCCACAACATACGCCAAATGCAAACTGAAATAATGATGAGACATGGTAGCGCTGTACCCCTATCAGAAGGGTCAAAATCCAAAACACCAACAATACCAAGTGTTGTTAAGGATGCCAAGTAACAGGAACTCCCATTTATTGCTGGCGGGAATGCAGTTTGATGATTTCTAATAACACTTAAAAAATCTTTACAGTGACTCAGCAATTGCATTCCTTGGTATTTACCTGAACGAATTGAAAGCTTAAGTCCCCACAAAATCCTGCACAGTAATGTTCATAGCTGCTGCTGCTGCTAAGTCACTTCAGTCGTGTCTGACTCTGTGCGACCCCATAGATGGCAGCCCATCAGGCTCCCCCATCCCTGGGATTCTCCAGGCAAGAACACTGGAGTGGGTTGCCATTTCCTTCTCCAATGTGTGAAAGTGAAAAGTTAAAGGGAAGTCGCTCAGTCGTGTCCAACTCTTCGCGACTTCATGGACTGCAGCCCACCAGGCTCCTCCGTCCATGGGATTTTCCAGGCAAGAGTTCTGGAGTGGGGTGCCATTGCAGCTTCATTCATAATTGGCCCAAACTTGGAAGCAAGATGCCCCTCAGCAGGTGAATGAGTAAACTGCAGCACATCCAGACAATGAGTTATCAAGCCACAAAAACATGGAGGAGGCACACATGTGTATTACAAGAGAGAGAAGCCAAAGTAAAACGTTATGGACAGTATCTTCCCAACTATATGACATACTGGAAATAATAAAACTATGGAGACAGCAAAAAAGATCAGTGGTTTTTAAGAGCTGAGGTGGGAGGAGAGATGAATTTGCAGAATACAGGATTTTTAGGGTACTGATCGTACTCTGTATGATACAATAATGATAGATACATGTCATTTATATATTTGTCCAAACCCATAGAATATACAAAACACCAAGAGTAAACTTTGGATGATTATGATGTATCAATGTAAGCACAGCAATTATAACAAAGGTACAGCTCTGTTGGGGAATGCTAATAAGAGGGGAGGCTGTGTATGTGGGGGTAAGGGATACTTCCCTCCAGTTTTGCTGTGAAACTCAAACTACTCTAACAACATCTTACTTAAAAACATAGATAATGTGTTAAAACATTCAGCATAGTGACTGAGACCCTAAATACTCAACATTTTTCTGTTTATTACTACTATTATCAGGTGAGCACAGAACGTCAGTTAAGTAGAAACACAAAGTGAAATAAAAATGGACCAACAATAAAAGCTAAGAAGGCAGAATAGGACTGGAAATGAATAATGTAATGGGTGTATATCACAACATGGTTTGTAAAAACAAATATATTTGAATATATAAATATTCATCATGAGCAGACTGTTTAAATATAGCAGCATTCATGAGGTGAAATAGCATATGGTCATTAAAAATGATAATGTAGTTTTAATTTATTTATATGTAAAAATACTATGATGCATTGAGTGGGAAAAAAAAGAGTGTACAAAATAGAGGAAGAGATGCACACAGGAAGTCAGACAGAGAATTATATTAGAATGTAGTTATATTCCACAATGGTAATAGCATTTATCACTGAACAACAGGATAATTAACGTATTTTACATTATTATATGAATATTTTCCTTTACAATATAAAAGTATATAGAGTACATTCTGTTATATACATACATATGTGCATATATTTTATGACTGTAATTCACTGTTTTTATTAGACTAAAACAATAAAACTACTTCTATTTCGGAACTTGATACACAAAACCAATTAATTCAGCTAGTACAAGGAGCTCTATAAAAAGACAAAAGATCACAGTAGGGAAATAGTTCTTTAGAACAGGATATGACAGCCACAAATTTTTTCTTTTCTTTTTACTCTTTCAAAAAGGGGACAAGATTATTTTCCATATAGAGCTGCATCTTCTACTATAAGACTGTGCTACTGAGTATATTGTACCCCTAATGCAATGGCTCTGCCTCTAGTCTCTCTCATTCTACTTTATATTCCATCTTCTCATCTTCTCTCCCTTATTCTCCCTCCCCACTGTCATAAGATTAATCACCTAAAAACACAAATCTGATGTCACATTTTTTGCCATATATGTTTATTAGTTTTATTTCTTTTGTATGTGTGTGAAGTTAATTTGTATTGATATGTATTTAATATGTAACACTGTAAACTTAAGGTAAAGAACATGCTGATTTTCTACATTTATAAACTGTAAACGATTGCTACTGTAGAGACAGTCGGCACCTCTCTCATGTCACGTTATTCTCATTTCTTGTCTGTAGTATGGTAATTAAGATCCAGTCTCCTAGAAAGTGTAATGATTATAATATTGTCTCTATTCACTGCGCTGTGCATTAGATCTCTAGGACTTCTTTACTACTAGTTGAAAGTTTATACCCTTAAGAAACATTCTCTTCCCCGTCTCCCAGCCCTTGATAACCACCATTCAACTCTGTTTTTTATAAGTTTGGCTTTTTTATATTCCAGATGAAAGTCATGCTATACAGTTTTTCTCTTTGTCTTACCTGTCTTCCTAAGCATAATATCCTCAAGGTCCATCCACGTTGTCAAAAATGGCAAGGTTTCCTTCTTTCTTGTTGCTAAATGATATCCCATTGGGAAACACACACACACACACACACACACACACACACACACACACACACACACATCTTCTTTATCCATTCATCTGTTGACAGATGTTAATTGTTCTAAGTAGTATCTTCCGGCAGGGCCATGTTTCTAAACATGACATTCAGGACAACCCATTCTCTGTCTTCAGAGTATTATTTCAACTCAACGCATTATCTGAAATTCCATATTAAATCTCTCTTCCTCCTTAAAGACTATCTCAATTTCTCCACCCTGAATTGTTTTGTTTCTTTGGGTTTTTATCACATCGCACGTGTGTGTACTCACATCGTCTTTGTTAATGGCAGCTGCAATAACATTAAAAACAATGGTACAAATAAAAATTAACATTAAGTGAACACTTACTTATTTCCAGGGCTTCCTTTATAGCTCAGTTGGTAAAGAATTCACTTGGAAAGCAGGAGACCCCAGTTCGATACCTGGGTCAGGAAGATCCCCTGGAAAAGGGAACAGCTACCCATTCCAGTATTCTGGCCTGGAGAATTCCATGGACTATATAGTCCATGGGGTCGCAAAGAGTTGGACACGACTGAGTGGTTTTCACTTTCACTTTACGTAGCTCCAGCCCCCAAACGAGACCTTTCTATGCATCACTACTTCTCCAATTTCCATTAAAATATAAAACTTCAGGTATTAAAGGCATGAAGTATTTTTCTCCCTGGTACACAATTAGGAAGTACAATACATAAGACTTAGCTATGGATATTTTCCTCTACCAATGTCTTGGTCTTTGATATCAAGACACTTGATTTGACATCACTGACACTTATCCTTGAATGCTCATTGGATTTACATGTGGAACTTTAAAAACTATGGATTCTCAGGTACAACTTAGAACTAGAGAACCAGAATCTCTTGGAATAAGGCAAATACATAGATAGATAGATAGATAGATAGATAGGTAGGTAGGTAGATAGATTGATCGGTCTACCTATCTACAGAGAGAGTTAATGAAACCCCTTAATAGCTTTGATTGATGAGAATTTTTAATCAGATGATTCATATCATACAGACTTCCCATTCTGAGCTAACTCTATCATTTTATTCATCTATTTTTTTTTACTATTATTAAGACTTAATTTTTTAGAGTGGTTTTATATTCACCGCAAAGTTAAGAGTAAGACACAGAGATTTACCATATATACCTGAAGATTACACATGTACAACCTCCTTCCTAATCAGCATTCCCCTCTAGAGGGGTACATGTGTTACAACTGATGAATTTACATGGACACATCATAATTATCCAAAGCCTATAGTTACATTAGAGTTCACTCTTGGTATCATATAGTCCATGGGTTTGGAAAAATGATGATATATACAATTACAACGTATGAAAAATGTCCACTGTCCAATGTCCTAAAAATGCTCTGTTTCACCTATCCATCCCTTTCTTACCCCATGAATATATATCTTAAAGGTTTATAATTCACTTTGACCCAGCTTGTTTGAGAATCACCATCACCATGCTATTCTGCTATACTTACCAAGATGTGATGTGATCTGTTGAATTATACTCTCCTTGAAAACAACTTAGAGTTCAAAACCACCATTTTCTTATCTTTTTAACATATTTCCCACCCCTGTACCTAATACCTAGCACAAAGTAGGGTCACAAAAAAACCTACTACATAAAATCATACATGATTTCATAAAACAGTCTATTTCCCATCAGCAATGGAAGACATTATCAATGAAAGAATTCCATCGACTTTAGAGAGAATTCTTTTACCTTGAACATGACTTCTTACTATTGGTGAGATTACAGAATATTGTTTCTTCAGGAAAAAAAAAAAACACAATTAAAAAACACAATTAAGTGAACCTTTCCTACTTGAGGAATTGGAAACACAAAGCGACTTTGAAGAAGTTGGTGCCATTTCTGAACTTGTTGTTTAACAAGAGCTACAAGCAGAACACAACTGCTAGATTTATTGGGTTGCAACTTCATCCATTTTTTTCCCCTGAGATCTTTCTTCCTTTATTATTGGGAAACTAAAGGTAAAAATAAATAAATAAAACACACTAAAACAAAAGCAATCTTGTCCAAAAGATTTTTATTGAAGCAATAATGTTTAAAAGGTATCCAAAAAGACACCAAAGGGAGGAAAATCTGCAAGCTACCACAAAATAGCTAATTGCGGGGTAGCTAGTTTTACAATGCTTGGATAATGGCACATTAAGGGGTGAAAAGCTTTAGGCTACCTAAAGGGTAAAATATATTAAAATGTTCTTTTATTTAAATAGGGTGATTTTTGCATTATCGGTACATTCTGAGAAGTTTTTTTATTACCTACATAATTCTCTAACTTGAAAACTGAAGGTATGTAAAAACAAGGACAATGAAGTAAGTGGGCAAAAGATGTAAACATTGAGAACAGTCATAAGCAGAATAAAACCACACCACTTTGGGCCTGTGCCATTCTCTAGCTGTGAACTCAGATAAGAAAATAATAGATTGATATTATATCACATTAGTCCATTAGACTACATGCTTATGGTTTTTCTTAAGTTTTGTGTAATTTAACATTGCTTTAAAAGCTGGGGCCAAAGACATTTTCCCTATAAGGAATGTCAAATACAGTTTGTAAAAGAAAGGTTTCTTTCTTTTTGCTGTTGTTGCTACTTTCAACACTTTTTAAGAAACACAAGAAAAGAGGAAATTAACAACTGTCCAGGAAGTTAGGGCCAAAGACCTGGAATCTGGATTTTGAAATCTTGGCTAAGGCTCCAAAACGATGGGCATTCAGGGAAAGAAAACATTTAAGGCCTGGGAAAAATGGATCTATGCTAACTAGAGACAGATCTAACTGAGGGGGTCTCTCAACTAAAAGGAAAAGTGTAGGGGAAATACAGCTTGACAAATGTAAGAATGCAGTGCGTCCAGTCATTATGGAGGCCACCAGGTATGGGAAGAAGGGAAAGGAGCACTAGCTTAAGATGTCCACGGTAATTTATAATGGAGGACTGGAAAGAAATTTGAAACCATATTTAATATCTTCTATGATTGAATATTCCTGCTCAAAACATAGATAATAAGTAAGGACTAAGACTGGAGCAGGGGGGAAATAATTCAGCAATTACTGAGGCTTTGCTTAATCGGATTCATTTATTAAAAAATGGTCATGGGGGACTTCCCTGGTGGTTCAGCGGCTATGATTCCATGCTTTCAATGCAAACAGCCCAGGTTCCATCCCTGGTTGGAGAACTAGATCTCACATGCTCTAAGACTCAGCAAAGTCAAATAATACATAAATTTTAAAAAATGATCATGGGATGTTTTCCTCAGTTAAAAACAAAATGACTTGTTAGACACAGAACTTAAGTAGCAGATGCATTAAGGATAAAATAGATTGGCTTAAAATTAAAAATTCAAAGGTAACAAATAGGAAAGAAAAGTTCAATTAACTAGAAGCAAAACGGTAATAGATGCAGACTCCTGACTTCCCTGGTGGCTCAGACGGTAAAGTGTCTGCCGGCAATGCAGAAGACCTGGCTTCGATCCCTGGGCTGGGAAGATCCTCTGGAAAAGGAAACGGCAACCCACTCCAGTACTCTTGCCTGGAGAATCCCATGGATGGAGGAGTATGGTAGGCTATAGTCCAGGGGGTCACAAAGAATCGGACATGACTGAGCGACTTCACTCACCTAGTCAGATGGGATATGTCTTAACTCGATGACAGGCACAGAAAACATTTTCAAGAGTAATGGGAGACATAAGTTTGACAGCCATCTGCTAGAGGGTTTCCTTGTTAAAAAGAAGCATCTGTAAATCCTTGGCTTGACTCGTGGTCTATTGGAAAAAAGAACCTGAAATTTGTGGTCAGAATTTGGGGTTCTAGATTTGAACTCTAGCTCTTCAAACTAGAGGCTGTGATGGGAATAAATTACATCTACGAGAGGTAACTGTGTCATGGGTCTGATCTGGGTGCATGCTCAGTCTTGTCGGACTCTTTGTGATCCCACGGACTATAGCCCACCAGGCTCCTCTGTCCGTGGGATTTCCCAGGCAAGAACACTGGGGCGGGTTGCCATTTCCTTCTGCAGGGGATCTACCTGACCCAGGGATCGAACCCACATCTCCTGCACAATCAGGTGACTCTTCACCACTGAGCCGTCAGCGAAGACCCTAATCATTAGGGAAATGTAACTCAAAACCAAAGTAAGATATCAATGTAAAAGTTGTCTACTCAAGGCTTCTTAAAGCCACTAACAAAGAACTGTACAGTGAATCCCTGAGTTGTGAATAAGGTATTGAAGACTCCACAAGGTTTTGTTTCTCAGGTAAAGCAAGAAAAAAAAAAAATACAGAAGTAAAACTGTTTTTTTCCTCTATGACTTGGTTGTGTCTGCATGAACTGAACTAAATCCCTAGCTAGATCTGCTCGCCCTTTACTGTGACAGGGCTTGTGCTACGTATAAAGTTTAAGATGAGCCTTACACATCTTACTCCGCACTAGCTATATTACAACTCCCAAGGCACCAAGAGGAGACAAGGAGAAGGCAAGTTACATGGTGTCTACAGGGAAGAAGAGTTCAACCAACTCCTGTTAAATTCAAGCAAGTCACTTCAGTTTAACAAGTTAGTAGATAAAATCGATCATCTTTCTTGAGGCACATGAGGTTTCTTCAACTCCAGTGACTGTTTTGAATTTGCAATACAGAGTAGAAAAGAGAACCAGTGGTAAATCTCTATAATCTACAAGAGGCTGTTGTGAAGGAAACTAATACATAGGCAAGCTGGGATTGCCCACATAGAAAACCCAGATTTAGTCTTCTACTATAGTTCAGATATAGTAGAGTCACTTCCATGAATTAACTTTGTTGAAACAAAGATAATTAGGAGGAGGGGAATTAAATATGGCAGATGCTTCCACTTGCTTATGCCCTGTGGTGAATGTTTCCTGTGAGTACCCACGGGGCTAGGGGTGAGGAATCCATGACTCTGATACTGAGTTTCTCTGACCATAGTGAGCTGTCTTAAGTTAGATTCTAGTGTATCAAGGTATTTTTAAGCTATCATCCCTGAAACAAACCAAACACAGTTAACTGGTATTCCACTGGATAATAGGTATCTGTTTTAATGTTAAGGGAAAACAAAACAAAACAATTGTGTTAGACCAACTGAAAGATGGGTCCATCTGAAACTTCTGTCCTTCTGTACAGGATTCTCAAGGATAATTTTGGCAGTATACAACTCCTGCCTCACGGGCTGACTCCTGACCTAACCATTTTACTTGGCTTATCTGCCTGTACAAACCCAAAGGTTTAGAGGAGAAGAATCAGAGCTAGGGCTGTGATGTGCTCATGGGTTAAGCACTGAGATATTCTTATTACACAGCTAATGTGTAGCTAGTGATCTACATGGATGGGATGTATTTAAGGCAGAGCAGGACCACTTGGCCATTTAAATGCAAAGTGCAGAAAAGAAGGAAAAGTTTCGTAATACAATGTAAAATAAATGATGTATAATAAGTCAGGAACACAATGGCAGGAATGAGGTCCTGATGAAGACTAAAAAGGTTTCTAAATCAATTTTTATCTTGGTCTTCGCCCAATACATCAGGGGTGTTGCCTTGGGTGATTTCAATTAACTAGTAAATGTTCTTAGATGTTCCGTCTAGACTTTCTGATGCCACAGTATGACTTTGGTTTCAATAAAATGCAGACAAATTATGCTCTAAGAAATCCTGCTTTCACATTAGCTGAAAGATACACTTACACAAAATGTTAAATTTATTAAAGAGACATCTGCTAATAAGGAAGGCAATTAATCAACAACCCTGAGCAAAAGCAAGAAAGAAATTAAGCTAAAAAGCAAACTAACATTTAACATAAGACTATATATTTTGAACAAGATGTAAAAGGAATTATTTCTGAGAGGAAAGGACATAACTATTAGAATGAAAAATTTTAAAGCTATTTTAAAAGTTTCTTCATTTGTGACAGAATTTAATCAAACTTGGGAACTTAACTAATAAATAATTATAGGTAATGATAAGAAAGTATCACTTTTGAGTCCTAAGAACATACACAAACACAAGTGGTTTAATAAGCAGTAGGATTAAAAACACATTATATGACCATATTCTCAAAATGTAAAAACAAAAATGTTATTTCTCTTTTTTTCTTTCCTTCTTTCTCTCCTTTCCTCCTTTTCTCTTTTCTTTCCCCTCCCTTCAACTAATCATCACACACTATTAATGGGATACCCAGAGAACTCAGACATTGGTCTTTGTCATTATAAATGTAGGGGCTAAATAAATACCAAGATGACAAACATAATTACTATATTTTCAAACAGCTCATATTCAGGTTGTAGAATAAAACCAGTATCTAAGATAAACAGAAAAGGTACCCATCATTTTAGAACAACAGAAAATATGCCGTGGTTGTACTGAAGGAATAGATGTTATTTCCACCTTGATATTTCAACTTCCAAGAGCCCTGATGCTATGCAGCTGGGGGGCCTATGTAAACAATGAGAAAGCTGAAGCTGCAGAAGTTAAACAGCCCGCTCGATGGTCTTAAAACAAACAAACAAAAAGCAGCACTGAGATCAGAATTAGGGAATTCTAGCTTAAGAATTCCTACTCTTTCCAACATTGACTCCTCAGGACTTGAAGAGTTGGTTGAATCCTCACTTGTAGAGATTAGAAGAAGGAAGAGAACCAGATAAGCACAGAGAAGGCTTCGGAAAATGCTGGGGTCTGTATGGAGAAGAATGACAAGTTCAAGCTCACTTTAATTTCATTGAATAACGCTAGGCAAGAAGTTAGGGACAAGAATAAACAAAGCTTGATCACAAAATTAGCTTCTATGTTTCTTTAGGCAATATTGAGTCACAGAACTTTAAGTGACTTAAAGATGATTCACGAAGTCACGAATGGAAAATGGAAAACTGGTTGAGCTAACTGGCTATTAGTTGAGGTAAGGACACGAGTAAACACAGACAGTGTGAAGACAGAAGGATGCGGTGTGACCAAGATATAATTAACTCAAAGCTTTGGCCAGTGAAACAGCTCAGAGAAACAAGGAACTGACACAGGTGGAAAAATAATTGCAAGGTTTTCAGTTTCAGTACTTGGGAAGGTTATTTTTAACTATCTTATTTTTCTAGGAGTCATTAAAATCACTTAATATTTAATAACTCTTTAAAAGAAGAGTTTGGTTTTGCAGATAAATTTAGCTTGGTTTTACAGACAAATTTAGCAGGTCAATTCCATTTGTTTTCTTCTTTGAAAGATAAAGATGAAGGGATGAGCTTGTAAAATTGCAACATGAAGTATCACATTTTGTAGCTTTATTTGATTTTTTAAATCTAGTCTACAAATGCAAATCCATTTTTCTAAGCTTTCCATGTCACAGGATATCATCTTAGTCAAGCCAATGTCAAAATCTGAAAACACATAGAAAAGATTATAACTAGTAATGCAAGTATAACATTTCAACTGCATTAGTATATGAATGATTAAATGATAGAGTAGGTAGATTAGATAGATGGTTGGATAGACAGATAGATGAAAAGAGACATCAACAAAGACTGGCCAACAATGAAGATACTACTTCTACTGTTAATGATTTTGTATTGACTTCTCAGGTGGGAATTTGCTGTATGGCTCAGGAAACTCAAACAGGGGCTATGTAACAACCTAGAGGAATTTTGTTTTACTCATGATGATATTTACTGATAAAATTTCAAGTTGATTTACAGAGTTATCCATTATTAAATTGTTTTCATATTTTTTCACATGATGCGGTCTTCCCTAGTGGCTCAGTGGTAAAGAATCTGCCTGCCAACACAGGAGATGTGGATTTGGTCCCCGGGTCAGGAAGATTCCCCTGGAATAGGAAATGGCAACCCACTCTAGCATTCTTGCCTGGGAAATCCATAGACAGAGGAGCCTGGTAGGCCACAGTCCATGGGGTCTCAGAAGAGTCAGATACAACTTAGCCACTAAACAACAATAGCAAGAAATGATATAATCATCTCTTCCATGTTACAAGCAAAGTCCAATAATGTTTGTTTCACTGAGACACTAAACAGTATCAGTGAATCTTAAAAAATAAATTAAAATTGCTAACGATTATAGAATCCAGGCAACCTTTGAACACTGGGCTAAGGATAGATGTAGGACTATGATATTTGCATAGAATAGGATGGCTGGGAGCAGCTGCTGGCTGCATTGCAGAGCTGTCTCTAGCTGAATACAGGAAAGTTATCATTTTCATTCAAGTTCTCAAGAGTTTAAATATATGTTCCAAAAGCAAAACTGAAAACATCAATTAAGAACCAAGTTTAACACACACTTTTCCTGGTTTCTTCCCAGGCCTTTCCTTTTCCAGTCTCTTCAGTCGAATTTAGTCCCTGATCTTTCCCCTTAATCAAAGGAGTGGATCATTTATATGCTGGGACATTTCATATATAATATACCACTGTTCTTCTTTATGAATCTATATATTAGATATTATTCACATCCTCATTTTACTGAAAAATAAGTTGTGGCTTAGAGTACACAGCAAAACTGGCTGACTGCCTGTCAAAATTTCAAATTCCTCTTTACATAGGCTAGAGTTGTCCAGATGGCATCTAGTCAGTCAACAATTATATCTGCATCCAGGTATGACTATGTGACAAGTTTTCACCCACTGAAGGTAAAGATAAAACTTTTAAGAAGCAAGCATATCTCCTCCTCTACGCCACTGTGCGAGCTGAACACAGCAATCTCTCAGAAGACTGCACAACAACCGATAAAGGGAATGAAGACTAAGGAATAATTACCAAGGACTTCCATACTGGACAACAGCTAGAAATTAACTTACACTGTACTTTTATTATATACAGAGACTTCAGGATTTGTTTGACAGAAAAGCCAGTGCCCTAACTAATACAGGTCTTCAGTATAATTTCCAAGGTCAAAGAGCAAGTAAAGCTGAGAGCTGGGATTGAAACATAATCTATCTGATTATATTCTTTAAATTTTAAGCACATTCCTGGCAAATAGTTCTCCCTAAATCACTGTGTTATCAGTCCCATCCTTAATGTTTGTAGTGGTTTCTCATTATTTATAGAATAAATGTATGACTCGACTCTCTGATTTGACCTGAGCCAACTTTTCAAAATCATTGGCTACCTGCCATTTCTCACCCTGCATTCAAATAAATCTACACTATTCAACATCTTTAAACACTGTGTTTTTTTTAATCACTAACATTTTCAAGTGATTTCTGTTTCCTGGAAAGACTTCTTCCCAACTCCTAACCTTAGCCTTATTTAGATCCTAGTCACCCTTCAAAATGGAGATTAAAGGTGACTTTCTCAATGCTGCTTTCTACCTGCCTCAATAGAAATAGTTTTCTTATCTGGTCATTCAATAGAAATTCAACAGTTCAACCATGAAAGACTGTATATTATTTACAATGGTTGCAGTATGAAACAAAAGGGAAGACCGTTCTTATTTATGAGTTTACCTTTTGCAGCGGAGCGACATCAAAGACAAAATAAACCGTGACTTGACATCAATTGGCATAAAGGGGAGTGTAGATTTCTAACTCAACTGATTAAAAGGAGGCCTGTCTCAGTCTGGAGTAAGAAATCAGACTTCCATGGGGTCATGAAATTTGAGCCAAGCTGTAAAGCATGGGTAGAACTTACTTGGCTAATGCATAATCAATGATGCTGGGGGAACTGAAGGAAAAATCTAGGCAGAGAGAATAAGATATATATTTTATCCTAAAGTCTAAAACAGCGTGGCACATCTGAGGAATGAAAAAGGCCAGTGTGATGAGGATACAAATAAGCAACACAGGAACACCTGACTCTGTGCTAAGTCAGGTGATGGTCAGATCACTAAAGGGCCTTACACACATGAAGATTTTGATCTTCATCCAGTGAGGACTGGTAAATCACCGGACAAGTTTAGGAAAGAATGATGTATGCAACTTGTTGTATAAGGCTGTTTATGGGTGCCATATGGATCAGTGAGACTAAGTAAGAAGGTGGAGAAAGTAGCTGGTAAGCTTTTGCTGTGGTCCCCTGTAAGGATCTCAGACATTACTTTGATCTGGACCAGGGAAGTGGCAGCAGAAATGAAAAGAAGTGGTTGAATCTAAGAAGACTGTAAGTAGTAAAGGCAAGACAGATAACTTGGTGATTAATTTAAATGTAGTTAGTTAGATTCACCGTGACTTGGTAACACTTCTGGGCGAAACAGCAATTTAAGGCCGGAGCTCAGAAGCCAAACTAACAGCCATTGTTCAAATATTGGCTCTGTCACTCGCTAGCTCTGTGATCTTGGATAAGTGATGTTACCCGAGTAGCTTCACCTGGAAGACAGGGAAAATAGAACCCACGTTAAAGACTGTTTAGGATACATATCTTCTATATGAACTCAGTTCAGTTCAGTTGCTCAGTCATGTCCTACTCTTTGCGACCCCATGAACCGCAGCACGCCAGGCCTCCCTGTCCATAACCAACTCCTGGAGTTTACCCAAACCCACGTCCATTGAGTCGGTGATGCCATCCAACCATCTCATCGTCTGTCATCCCCTTCTCCTCCTGCCCTCAATCTTTCCCAGCATCAGGGTCTTTTCAAATGAGTCAGCTCTTCACATCAGGTGGCCTAAGTATTGGAGTTTCAGCTTCAACATCAGTCCTTCCAATGAACACCCAGGACTGATCTTCTTTAGAATGGACTGGCTGGATCTCCTTGCAGTCCAAGGGACTCTCAAGAGTCTTCTCCAACACCACAGTTCAAAAGCATCAATTCTTGGGCACTCAGCTTTCTTTATAGTCCAATTCTCACATCCATACATGACCAATGGAAAAACCATAGCCTTGACTAGATGGACCTTTGTCAGCAAAATAATGTCTCTGCTTTTTAATATGCTGTCTAATACATATATATATTTATATGTGTGTATTTGTTATTATTTTTACTATGATACTGTACGTATGTATATATTTATCCTCCCTTGGTAAAATGCTTATTTTCTTAAGGATGGGACTACCATAAAAAACATTTTCTGAATCTAACAGAGAATCGATAGAGATACATTAAAAACCTACAGTTTATTATACACGTCATTTTTCTAAAATTTAGTCTAATGATGCCACTGGGTTTATTCCTTCAAAGGAAGTTTCTATTTTCCCAGAGAACTCCAAATTCTTACTATCATACCACCACATACCCAGAATGTGTTCTTTCCAAAACTATAACACTACAAATTAAGTTTATTGCCATGGATACAATGGCCAGTGATGTCATGTTGTGACAAATATGTAACACTGTACTATATGATGGGGGGGTAGAAGACTACATTGTGATTGTCATGGTGGTCTGGGGACTGTGAGCTGCAGATGTGAGCATTGTTTTGAAAGCTTCTAACAAGAAGAAATCGATTGGTTCAGTTCTGCAAAAAATAAACAAAGATTATTGAAATTACTGTTCTATGAATTAAAGTCACAGTGTCACAGAAATAAAACTGGAAAATCACCAAGTTCATTTCCTTATCTCTAGAGGAACTACAGTTATTGTATAAATGACAGAGGACTGTGAATCCAGTGATTTCATTTAAGAATTTTAAGTGTCCACCTCATCACTTTGCTAATCCTACTCCCTCCCAGATTTAGCTCTCAATTTTGTTACTTAAAAAAGAAAGTGGAGTTTTACCATTCCAATCCCCAGAGGACATCCTATCTCTCTCTATATATATACATAGAGCCTTAACCTTCTCTACTAAGCCAGGTCTTATATATATATAGAGAGAGAGAGACAGACAATTTCAAGTACCAGCATGGAAGTCCTTTTCCCACATAAGTACTGAAAGATACATGTTTCTAGCAAGAATATACTCTAGACCTGCTGCTGCAGCGGGAGTGAGAGCACAGGGGACACTGAATACTTCTTCCACTTCATTGTTGAGGGACCTTTTCTGAGAGGAAGCTGCACAGAGCAGCTTTAAACTGTGAAGCTGTCCTGACTGCACACGACCCTCACTTGGCAACATACGATGCACTTGGCACTGACTTGATGCTGGTTTCCATGGAGGAGGTGCTGTTTCCACCTCCCAACTCAGAGTTCTCAGCAAGTCAGGCTGCTGTAGCTCACGGACCACATGACCAGGACCAAACAGCTGAGCCTGGCATGCAGGTCTCTGCCCTTCCGTCTATTTACCACATACCCTTTAGCACCTCTGAGGTGCAGACCTTGCGTTCTTAGGGAGGATGATCCAGTGGGGGAGAGACAAACACATCACTGCATAAGTAACAGCATTATAAGTGTAATGTGTTCTAGAATTAGAACTCCGTGGTGTATGGCACCTATTTGTAAGGGTTGAATAGTGCTCTGCAGATAAGGATCTGTTGGAGTTCTAACCCACAGTCCCCCAAAATGTGACCTTATTTAAAGTCAAGCTCTTTACAGAAGTGTTGTTACTGTTATTCTTCAGAAACTAAGTCATGTCTGACTCTTTGTGACTGCCGTGTACTGCAGCACACCAGGCTTCCCTGTCCTTCACTATCTCCCAGAGTTTGCTCAGATTCATGTCCACTGAGTTGGTGATGCCATCCAACCATCTCATCCTCTGCTGCCCCCTTTTGCTTTTGCCTTCAATCTTTCCCAACACCAGGGTATTTTCCAATGAGTTGGCTCTTATAGAGGTAATCGAGTTAAAATGAGGTCATAAAGGTGGGCCCTAGTCCAGTAAGACCAGTGTCCTTATGAAATAGAGAAACTGGGCCACACACACATGTACAGACACTATCGGGGAGACAATGTGAAGAGATGCAGGATGAAGACAAGTACCTCTGAGTCAAAGAGAGGGGCCTGAGCCACTCTCCCCTCACAGCCCTCAGAAGGAATCAGTCCTGCCAACACCTTGATCTTGGACTTCCAGTCTTCAGAACACTGAGACAAAACACATCTGCCTCCCAGTCTGTGGTACTGCGTTACGGCATAACACAGGTCCGGCCCCCAAGGATAGGAAACAGACAGAAAGCAATTACTCCAGGGCAGGGAACAGAATTAAACTAAATTGGCTGAGATCTGGAAAAATAAGCAAAGATTACTGAAATTACTGTTCTATGAATTAAAGTCACAGTGTCACAGAAATATGACTGGAAAATCACCAAGTTCATTTTCGTATCTCTAGAAGAACTACAGGTCATGTATAGATGACAGAGGACTGTAAGTCCAGTGATTTCATTTAAGAATTTCAAGTGCCTACCTCATCACTTTGCCAATCCTACCTCCTCCCAGAAGGAGAGGAATGGGAGTATTTCAGCACATATAAGACTCTGAAGGACAGTCAGCCCTTCTGGAGTTTAAGGACCAGGAGAAAATGAAAGGAAAGAAGATGTAGGAAATGGGTGCTGAAGTCAGATAATGAAGGGCTATGTAGGCCTCATTAAGGATTATCTTTGGAGCTCTATCTTTTTTTTGCATTTTCTCTCAGTCTATAAAGCAGACCATCCTTAACCTTCTCTACTAAGCAGAAGCAGTCAAATTTCCATAACACTTCCCTGAAGTGGACATGTTTTCTGCACACTGCTAACTTGCTTCAGTTGTGTATGACTCTTTGTGACCCCCATGGACTGTAGGCTGCCAGGCTTCTCCTGGAGTCCATGGGGTTCTCCAGGCAAGAATACTAGAGTGGGCTGCCATTTCCTCCTCCTGGGGGTCTTCCTGACCTAGGGATCGAACCTGAGTCTCCTGCAGCTCCTGCACTGCAGGTGGACTCCTTGCCGTTTTCCATATGCTCAGTCCCATTTGTATAATCCTGCTATGTGTGAAGATGGGTCTAGGCTGGTTACAGTGGCACTTCCCCAGCTTCCTTCACATCTGATATTCACGTATATGACAAGGATCCATCCACTAGGTTCCACTCTGTGACAATTTGTCCCAGATAAAGCAAGGTCAGGGGAAGAAACCTCCACCCAGAATCCAAGAGTGAGGAAAACGATCTGGCATCTGGCACTCAGGGATGCTAGCAGTTTTAAGAAGCGATCTCCACATTGGCAAAACCACAAGTGTCAGGAAGCGATGCCTCTGGCAGTTCTGAAGCTGCAGCTGTAACCTTTGCTTAGGTCTCGTTGGCCAGTTAGTCATCAGACCGCTTGCCTGGTGTGGTTTGGTGCACTGTTCCTAGAAAGCTGGCCTCCAGGGTGATTCCTCATGAACCCCCTGGTATCTATTTATTCTTCTTTCTACCAAAAACAGCTACAATCTGCTTTATGTAGCCAAGAACTTTAGTAACTGACTTGCTCTCCTAGTTGCCCCATGGTGGGGAGGACAGACCTCCATCATGCCTACATAGGTTCTCACGCCACTGGTTCTCAGAGCTTGGTCCTCAGACCAGAAACATCCAGGAGGGACTTAGACACAGAATTCTCAGGCACTGCCCTGAACCAGCTGAATCAGAAACTCTAGGGATGGGGCCCTGAAACATTTGCTTAAATAAGTTGTTTAGGTGATTCTGATACAAACTAAAAGCCACAAACCATTGTCCTTTATATCCTCCCCCCCATTTTAAATACTTTTTTTTAGGTATCAAAAATGTCTTCCTTCCTATCAGACTCCAAGCTTCCTGGGGGAAGCCCTGTCTTATATTTATATCCTCAGTGTTTAGATTCAACTGGCACAATTGTTTAATGATTGGCAAAGAAATATTGCTCTTATTCGTTGTGTCAAAATGAGCAGATCACTGCCTCAGGAATCCTGTCTACCATGTTTGTGTCATAAGTGGACGCATGACAATAGACCCTTTTCCTAAGAACAATGTACAAAACATTGGATCAAATACATTATGCAAAGAAAAACTAACGTATAGTTTACCTGAGATTCTACTTATGTCCATTGCTATCTACTGCCTTATTTACCTTTCAAAGCTCAGATAACATAACTCTTTACGTCTCACTCAAGGATATAATTTGAGAGTTCTTCACACTACCTCACACGCAATTTTCTTTTTCTTTTTTTTTGAATTTAGTTGGTCTGGAAGATTAAGGACTCAATATAAGTAAATACTGTTTCCACCAAGCAACCCCAAGATGGAACCACATAGTTGAAGCTGGGAGCTCCTCATAACACAAAGGTATTAGGTGGGCAAAGAGTTGGAGTCACAGTGTTGACTGGAATGAGGAACCTTTATTAACAAAGAGACAAAAGGATACTTCTGCAAAATGGATGCCCTCTGGTATTGGACAGAATCCCAGGGAAAACCTACCGTGGCTGTGGAACTTCCACTTCCAGAGAGAAAGGCTTCCAACAAATAATCCCACCCCTATACAGACAAGACTCTCTACAAAAGGGAAGCTCTGATGGGGGTAAACTCTAGGCAAAGAAAGAGAAAGAAATCAGTTTAAAGGGAAAGCAGGAGAGGTCCTGGCAGGGATGTGGCAGGGAGCTCAAGTCCTGAATACAAGACATGGCTTTACAAGTGGTTTATCAAGCCTCTGAATATATACAGACATCTAGACAAAAATGAAGGTATGTGAGAATATTCATGCACATGAAGAATGAAAATACTGTTTCTCTTCTGTCCTCATTCTTTCTCTCTAGGTAACACAAAGGTGATTACATTAGACCTCAGTCCACTATATGCTAAATATCAAAACAAGATGGAATCCTACCATGAAGCAGTTGCTTATTAACCTGAGGAAGTTTTTCCATAACATCACTTCTGACTGTAGTCATTCAGTACCACTGTGCATTTTCTCCCATTGGAAAAAGGCAAATAAATGTTTAATGTTGTATGCATATTGAAATTATGTTAACAGGAATGCATTTAAATGGGGTCAGTAAGCCACAAAAACAAACATCATATAACAATCACCAAAATAACAATGGAAACCTAACTGCACATTTATAAAGTGCTAGGTGCTATAATAAATGTTTTATATAAAAACGAGGTGCTTATATATTCTCAGAATTTACTAGGGTAGATCACACTAACCTCCTTTTCTCTCAGAACTACCACCATGATCCTGATCTGAAAAGGAGTATCAGATTTTAATTGGTCCAGTCTCTTAGGGATTTGGATTTTTTTTTTCCCCTTGAGAATGATAGACTTAGTCATTGTTTCTGATATGATAAGATTCTAAAAAGATAACCTCAAATTAAAATAAATAAATTTATATTTTAAAAGAAGAAAAAATAATAATAGGAAGAATGATTAAAAAAAAAAAAAGAAGAAGAAGAAGACGACGACTCCTGAGCACCTACTACTAGAGGTCCTGATGTGTTTTGATCCTATCCTTCCAGGAGCTACTTATTCTAATCTGCCTTGATTACTATGACATAGGCAAGTGTTCTCTCAATAAATTCAACATTTTCTTTAAGTTGGTAAAAATCATTCTCTGTTATTTGGAGCCAAAGAACTCTCTCTCTCTCTCTCTCTCTCTCTCTCTTTTTTTTTTTTTTTGGTTGCACCGCATGTGACATGTGGGATCTCACTTCCCAGACCTGGGATCAAACCGGCACCTCATGCATTAGAAGTTCAGAATCTTAACCACTGGACCTCCAGGGAAGTCCCAAAGTACTCTTAACTAAGCACAAAATGGCACTCTGCAAAGACATAGTAGGGATATTTGAAAAACTGCAGACTTTAATGTCAGTAGGGCTTAGAAAAAGTACAGCTATTATCAACTGTATACTGATTAGAGATGGTATGTCAGCAGCAGCGTAAGAAACTAACAAGTTTCAAAACTGAATGCCTACCGTGTGGCTAACGCAAATTACACTTATTAGGGATGGTGTTTCTTACTTGGATGATATTTTTTACAGAAGAGAGACTACTATAGTATTTTTGCTTACAGTGGTGACTGGAAATATCTGACTGAAAACAAAATCATGTTCTTAAGATTCCATTAACAACAGAATAGTGAATACTACAATACAAAGAGTCATGTTGTATGTGTTATTAAACACCGGTTCTTTTATCAGTTTGTTTGAGGTATAATGAGCTTCCATCCCATCCAGCTGGCCAGAGCTTACTTTATTCTGTAGTAAATGAAGTAGAGTAAAATGCAGAAGTTGCCATGATTTACAAGACATTTCATTTAAACACAAAGAGTCAAATTTTATTCACTTCCTCAAGTCAGATAAACGCCAAGGCAACATGGGCATTCATTATTAATAAAGCAAAATGCAGGAATCCTGGGACGACGCTCACAATGGTGACTTCTGCACTGCCCGGGGACTGATTCAAGCAGAATCACTTTCTCTGATGGATGTCAATGCCAATGAATGACATCTGTTTGTTAATAAGCAGCTGCCCTGGAATTGGCTTAGAAAATGCATGGATTTGATGTCCATGCTCCAGTGGTTAGAACAGCAGGCTGAGTCCACATTTCTGGGCTAGAGTCCCAGGTCTGTTACTGTCACTTCAGTCTGCCTTGGAATGAGTCTTTATGACAATAAAACTGTGTCCTAATTTGCGCAGAGGCAGTGACTGGAGAAGGGCAAGGGAAGGGGTCACACCCCTTTGTCAGCCCAGAGAAAATGTCTCCTGTTAACTATTGTATTACTCATTCATTAGCTAATGCAGGGGGTGGGCAACAAAAATACATCAATGGCTCTTATTCAAAATGCTTGTTAAGGCTACTGGCTCAACTGGGAACACAATTCCTTGGTCCTCAAAAATATTACAATGATAAAGGCATAACATATGGACAAGGAAAAAGAACTCACTAATGCCACTATTAGACATGAAAGAAAAATGTTTACCTATTAGACATGAATAGGTATCCTATTTATACACAAGGATAACTCATTTTATTAGAGGAAAAATGTTGTAATATTCTACCAATTCAAATACCAGGTCTAGTACCTTGTCCCTCAGTGTGGAAAGACTGCTATGTATAAAATTATACACAATTTCTCTGCCTCAGTTTTTCTCACTCTTAAAATGGGTGATAACTTTTAGCCAAATCAATGAGCTTTCCAAATAACATATCAAGAATAACAGCAAGATAAAGGAAAGTTAACTTTTATACAGACAAAAACCAAGTTTTCCTCCTTTCTTGACATCTTTAAATACTTTAAAATTTAAAACTACTTTAAAAGCAAAATTGAATTTGCAATTACTGTGAAAATTCATGAAAATGAAAAATTAATTGGCAAAGCCAAATAAATAATATAAATGTTGGCATTAGAATATAATTTGGAAAGCTAGATGGCTCAAATGAAATTTTAAACATTTCATTTAGAACTTTAAAGGAGTTTATCATTAATATATGTTTTTAAGTAACAATTCCCAAAGAGACTGTCGTAACCAATACTTTCCCCCTAATGTTATGATCACAAGTACGTAAGTTCTTGTATTGTGTTAAGTATAGATACTGAGTTTAATAAGTGTCAGATCAGTTCAGTCGCTCAGTCATGTCTGACTCTTTGCGACCCCATGAACTGCAGCACGGCAGGCCTCCCTGTCTATTACCAACTCCAGGAGTCTACCCAAACCAATGTCCATTGAGTCAGTGATACCATCCAACCATCTCATCCTCTGTCATCCCCTTCTCCTCCTGCCCTCAATCTTTCCCAGCATCAGGGTCTTTTCAAATGAGTTAGTTCTTTGCATCAGGTGGCCAAAATACTGGAGTTTCAGCTTCAATATCAGTCCTTCCAATGAATACCCAGGACTGATCTCCTTTAGGATGGACTGGTTGGATCTCCTTGCAGTCCAAGGGACTCTCAAGAGTCTTCTTCAACACCACAGTTCAAAAGCATCAATTCTTGGGCACTCAGCTTTCCTTATAGTCCAACTCTCACATCCGTAAATGACTACTGGAAAAACCATAGCCTTGACTAGATGGACCTTTGTTGGCAAAGTAATGTCTCTGCTTTTGCATATGCTATCTAGGTTGGTCATAACTTTCCTTCCAAAGAGTAAGCATCTTTTAATTTCATGGTTGCAGTCACCATCTGCAGTGATTTTGGAGCCCCAAAAAATAAAGTCAGCCACTATTTCCACTGTTTTCCCATTTATTTGCCATGAAGTGATGGGACTGGATGCCATGATCTTAGTTTTCTGAATGTTGAGCTTTAAGCCAACTATTTCACTCTTCTCTTTCACTTTCATCAAGAGGCTCTTTAGTTGTTCTTCATTTTCTGCCATAAGGGTGGTGTCATCTGCATATATACTGAAATTATCCAGTACATACTGCAATTCTACTATTAGTTTATTTATTTATTTTTTTTTTGGAGTTTCTAAGGTAATTTAATTCCTCCTATAAAGTTAATATTCTGGATTTGTTTCCTTTTTTTAAAATTTTTTATTTTTTTTTTAAATTTTACAATCTTTAATTCTTACATGCATTCCCAAACATGAACCCCCCTCCCACCTCCCTCCCCATAACATCTCTCTGGGTCATCCCCATGCACCAGCCCCAAGCATGCTGTATCCTGCGTCAGACATAGACTGGCGATTCAATTCTTACATGATAGTATACATGTTAGAATGCCATTCTCCCAAATCATCCCACCCTCTCCGTCTCCCTCTGAGTCCAAAAGTCCGTTATACACATCTGTGTCTTTTTTCCTGTCTTGCATACAGGGTCGTCATTGCCATCTTCCTAAATTCCATATATATGTGTTAGTATACTGTATTGGTGTTTTTCTTTCTGGCTTACTTCACTCTGCATAATCGGCTCCAGTTTCATCCATCTCATCAGAACTGATTCAAATGAATTCTTTTTAATGGCTGAGTATTAGTTTATATTAATGAAAGATTTTCTTCTTCTCGGGTGTATCTTGAGTCCATTATTGTTCAAAACTTCATGAAAGTTGAGCTGAAAGTATAAACCAAGCACAGACTAACATGTTAAAATATATTTATATATTCAAATGGTATAGTGAATTGAACATAGAAAATGCAGCATTTGATTCAAATTACTCTGATAGTTTACACTTTTTTATATATATATACTATACATGATTCTACCAGAAAGCCAGAAACTTATCTTCCATGAGCAAATCTGGCTTATGATTGCTCTATACAGAATACTTAATCTTGAAATCACTAAAGGTGTCTAAATAAGAAATGTGCTTGTTGGGAGTGGGCCTTGGGATAGTCCACTGGACAGCCGAGTCAGGGCTGGTGAGCAAGGTGGGAAGAATAAAAGCATTCTAGGAAATGCTCCCTCAGTGTCTCAAGTGAGGGCTAATAAAAATCTAAAATGGAAACCAGGTATATTTTCTTTCTGGATTCATTCCCATCTCTAGTGGCATCCTCATACATCTATGGGAAAATACACAGTGTTAGCAAATCAACAAATACAGATGTCTATCTTAAGCCAACTTTTTCACTCTCCTCTTTCACTTTCATCAAGAGGCTCTTTAGTTGTTCTTCACTTTCTGCCATAAGGGTGGTGTCATCTGCATATATACTGAAATTTTCCAGTACATACTGCAATTCTACTATTAGTTTATATTAATGAAAGATTTTCCCTACGGGAACAACATGGCTCCTAGAGACTTATTTTTCTGTCTTTGCTTTTCTTTCTTTGTTTTTCAACTTGCTCTCATTACACTCCTATCACCCGATCATGGGCAAGGGGCCCAGTGGACCCAACTGAAGCCTTCTTTCCTAGAATTGCCTTGGAATCGCTAAGTGTTAGAAGGACTGAAGAAGTGGAAATTTATTCATTCCAATAGCAAAACCAGTAGGAAGCAGGTGACTCTTACTAACACTTTCAGGTTCTCATCAGGTACTTCACTCTTGCTAATTTCAATACAATTTTTTAATAGTTAAATCAGTGACAGTTTGGTTCTATTGTTTGCAACCAAAGAATTCTGATTCCTATGGCAACATCAATGGAAAAGAGTAAGATCGAGCAATTAATGGGAGTGCAAAGGAAGAGGTGAAAACATGACTGTTGCTGGAGACGCCGGATGCAGGTTTAGGGACATGTGTTAGACAGATGGCCTGGGGCATGGGTGATAGCTGACTGCAGAAATGCAGTTTTGAGGAAAGTCTCACCATTCTCAGTTGCTTCGCTCTCATAAGTGCCCAGAGGTATAAGGAGACTACATCTGAGTCTATACTGAGATCTTATTTTCTGATAAGCAATGAAAGGGGATGATCTCAGAGGCGGCCAGTGAAGTTTAACCACAGAGGCTGTAAGGAAGTGTATCCGACAGGGAAGTTGTTAAGAGGACTTGTGAACTGGAAAGGAGGTTATACTAGTACCTCAGGAGTTAGCCTTCTGTTTCAAAGATTCTATAAACATTTTAGGAAAGGATCAAATGAACATTTGAAAGAATGGCAGATGCATGATCTCAACTAAATCATACTACACAATGAGATCCTTTATTTGGAGGTGTAAGACCTGGATGGATACGAGAGTTGGACTATAAAAGAAAGCTGAGCGCCAAAGAATTGATGCTTTTGAACTGTGGTGTTGGAGAAGACTCTTGAGAGTCCCTTGGACTGCAAGGAGATTCAACCAGTCCATCCTAAAGGAGATCAGGCCTGAGTGTTCACTGGAGGACTGATGTTGAAGCTGAAACTCCAATACTTTGGCTACCTGATGTCAAGAGCTGAAGAACCCCTGATGCTGGGAAATATTGAAGGTGGGAGGAGAAGGGGATGAGAGAGGATGAGATGGTTGGATGACAACACTGATTAAATGGACCTGAGTTTGAATAAACTCCGGGAGTTGGTGACAGACAGGGAGGTCTGGCATGCTGCAGTCCATGGGGTCACAAAGAATTGGACACAATCGAGTGACTGAACTGAACTGAAGATATTCCTACCTCAAGCTCTTTAAACGCTGTTGTTTCTTCTACCTGGAATAATCTTTCCCTAATTTTAAAATGGCTCAGTTCTTTACTTTCTTCATCTATTGTTCAAACATCTCTTTAGAGAGGATTTTCCAACCATTCTATGTAAAATAGCATCTTATACAAACTCCCTTTCCTCTCTCCCTTGAATCTCTTTTATCTGCTTATTGTTATCTTCACCTAGTAAAGTAAAGTCCATGAGGATAAGGACTATTTAACACTGATAACTCAAGAACTCTAACAATGATGAGCACAGAGCAGACATTCGATAATCATTTGATGAATAAATATAATGGAAAGTTATACTTTCAGTTCTATACTTGTTCAAGAGAAAGGAGGGGCTGCTGGTTACACCTTCTGAACAAGACTCTTATGTTTCCATTTAACTATGATCAGGAAGAAAACATTCCTTAATATGAGACAAATACCCAGGCTGCAATTTTATTAAGCTTATCTAGTCATCCCTGAAAGCCTGCCTTGAGCAGTAGACCCTGTGATACCATTCACATGGATTGGACCTGGGCAATGAGTAATTGAGAGACAGGCTAGGTCATTTCATATGCGTATCCTTAGTCCACCATAATTCAGAGCAGCAGAATTTTGGAAGAGGGAGAAGATAAGGAAAAAAGGAAGGATGAAAGGAGTGTTTTTGTGTGTGTTGGGGGGAGATTAGAAGAATGGGAAGAATAAACATGGGATTAATAGAACAGGAAGTAAATGTAAAAAACAAACAAACACTCCAAAAATGTCTTCTTAGACCCCTCACAACTCAGACAGCTTTCTCTCTCATTTCTATCATGATACTCCTCTGTTAAACTCTCTTCACTTTGTCCAATGTAATCTCCTCTCATTCTTTTCTTTTTTCTCCTCTCATTCTTTACTGAACTTACGCTACTGAGGTTTGTCTTCACCTTCTAGCCAGTACCTCTCTTTCAAAGCCAATGATGACCTCCGTGTTCATAAATCCAATCATCATTTCTCAGGTCTGGTCTTGTCTGATTTTCAGTTCCTCGATCTCTGTTTCTTGGAAACACTTTAAATTTGGTATCTGGGGCACCAAACTTCCTGGGGTTCTTTCTGCCTCTTCAGGCACTTCTGAGTCCATTGTGCTGGATCCATCCCAATTCTAGACTTGTAACTATTATCCTGGCTCAGTCCTTCAGTGTCTTCTATCCTAAAGTGATTATATCCCATCTTGTAGCATTAAATACCATTTATACCCTCATGAATCCTCAAAATGAGATCTCTATCGTGAACCTCTCCTCTTAGTTCCAGATTTGTACGATCAAATTCTCACTCAGCTTCCCCACATGGATATATAGAAGGCATTTGAAATTTTACAGGAACAAAATAGGGCTCTAATTTTCACTCTTCTCCCCAAACCTGCTTCTGGCACCTCAGTAAAAAGGCACCAATTAGTGTCAACATCCAATTAGCTGCATACAACAAACACCTCTGATTCATACTGAATGTCATTCAAACACCACATCCCAGTGATTAATGAGTACTATTAGCTCTACCTTGAACCAAGTGTTTGTCACCATCTCAAACCGTTTACCCTCTCTAAAGCCACCTGGGTCCCCCATTATAATGTAAGCATCAAAAGTGAAAAGACATTACCAAATTCATTGTTGTCGCAAATAACTTTCATAACTTGCAAGGAGTGATCCTATTTGAATATTCTGTAGTATTTGCAACAAGTGCACTGTTATGAATGGATCTCTGACTATTAACAGTTACAAAGTCACAAGAACTTCTCCCCTGGCGGATTCATGTTGATGTATGGCAAAACCAATACAATATTGTAAAGTAAAAAATAAATAAATAAATAAATAAAAACAGAAAAAAAAGAACTTCTACTTTAATAGTCAGTTGTCCACATTTGTAATCAAATGAAACCCCAAATTTCAGTTAGGGGCTCACTGAAATAAAGAGGCATGAAAAAAAAATGAATGAATTCTGTCTTTGTTTCTCACTGATCTATCCCCAACAAATAATTACATGTTTACTTTTTTCTCATCTCTCTAGAAAGTACAGGAAAGGTCTAGTTCTTTCTCACCTCTGACATCCAGAACCATGCTTGACAATCAATAGACAGCCAAAAAATATATGAAATATGTGAAAAATAGAAGTAAAAGACAAGGATTATCATTATTTTTCTCTTTATGATTCAGTTCAGTTCAGTCGCTCAGTTGTGTCTGATTCTTTGACACCCCATGGACTGCAGCATGACAGGCCTCCCTGTCCATCACTAACTCCTAAAGTTTACCCAAACCCATGTGCATCGAGTTGGTGATGCCATCCAGCCATCTCATCCTCTGTTGTCCCCTTCTCCTCCTGCCCTCAATCTTTCCTAGCATCAGGGTCTTTTCAAATGAGTCAGTTCTTCTCATCAGGTGGCCAAAGTACTGGAGTTTCAGCTTCAGCATCAGTCCTTTCAATGAATATCCAGGGCTAATCTCCTTTAGGATTGACAGGTTGGATCAATTCTTCGGCACTCAGCTTTCTTTATAGTCCAACTTTATGATTATAATTATATAATTATAAGCATAATCTTTATGATTAGGATTATCATTATAGCAGCTAATGTTTATAGGACATCTACTGTATGACAGATACTACGGCAAGCAATTTTATGCATTGGATTAGCTCACTTATTCTGCATAAAAGGCTTTGAAGGAATGAACTGTATTACTTCTGTTTTAGAAACAAGGAAATGGATCCTTTATGAGGATAAGTGACTCGCACATTTCACTAATGGGCAAAGTTAGATTTTCAACGTAGGTACATTTGACTTTTAACCACGCTCTTAACCATTATGAAACAAGAATATGTGAGTGTTGTATTGATGTTTGGGGACATGATGGAAAATGCGGGAAAAAAAGGGAGAGGAGGATGTAAGAACAGGTGCCAAGTATTGAGTATTTCCCCATCTCTTTGTAGCAGTCTCTTTATTCCTCCAAAGAACTAGAGTAAAATTTGACTTTTCTCCCTGACTAAGCCCCATCCGTGAGTATAGTTTCAGTGTGTCTGCCCTCTGATGTCCTCTTGCAACACTTACCATCTTACTTGGGTTTCTCTTACCTTGGTGTGGGGTATCTCTTCACGGCTGCTCCAGCAACGCACAGCCGCTGCTCCTTACCTTGGACGAGGGGTATCTCCTTACTGCCAACATTCCTGATCTTCAATGTGGAATAGCTCCTCTAGGTGGAGAGGCCTGACAGAATGTGGTCCATTGGAGAAGGGAATGGCAAGCCACTAAAGTATTCTTGCCTTGAGAACCACATGAACAGTATGGAAAGGCAAAATGATAGAATACCAAAAGAGGAACTCCCCAGGTCATTAGGTGCCCAATATGCCACTGGAGATCAGTGGAGAAATAACTCCAGAAAGAATCAAGGAATGGAGCCAAAGCAAAAACAATATCCAGTTGTAGATGTGACTGGTGATAGAAGCAAGATCTGATGCTGTAAAGAACATTGCATACGAACCTGGAACGTCAGGTCCATGAATCAAGGCAAATTGGAAGTGGTCAAACAAGAGATGGCAAGGGTGAACATCGACATTCTAGGAATCAGTGAACTAAAATGGACTGGAATGGATGAATTTAACTCAGATGACCATTATATCTACTACTGCGTGCAGGAATCCCTCAGAAGAAATCGAGTAGCCATCATGGTCAACAAGAGAGTCCGAAATGCAGTACTTGGATGCAATCTCAAAAATGACAGAATGATCTCTGTTCATCTCCAAGGCAAACCATTCAATATCACAGTTATCCAAGTCTGTGACCCAACCAGTAATGCTGAAGAAACTGAAGTTGAACGGTTTTATGAAGACCTACAAGACCTTTTAAACTAACATCCAAAAATGATGTCTTTTTCATTCTGGGGGACTGGAATGCAAAAGTAGGAAGTCAAGAAACACCCGGAGTAACAGGCAAATTTGGCCTTGGAATGCAGAATGAAGCAGGGCAAAGACTAATAGAGTTTTGCCAAGAAAATGCACTGGTCATAGCAAACACCCTCTTCCAACAACACAAGAGAAGACTCTACACATGGACATCACCAGATGGTCAACACCAAAATCAGATTGATTATATTCTTTGCAGCCAAAGATGGAGAAGCTCTATACAGTCAACAAAAACCAGACTGGGTGCTGACTGTGGCTCAGATCATGAACTCCTTATTGCCAAATTCAGACTTAAATTGAAGAAAGTAGGGAAAACCACTAGACCATTCAGGTATGACCTAAATCAAATCCCTTATCATTATACAGTGGAAGTGAGAAATAGATTTAAGGGCCTAGATCTGATCGATAGAGTGCCTGATGGACTATGGAATGAGGTTCGTGACATTGTACAGGAGACAGGGATCAAGATCATCCCCATGGAAAAGAAATGCAAAAAAGCAAAATGGCTGTCTGGGGAGGCCTTACAAATAGCTGTGAAAAGGAGAGAGGTGAAAAGCAAAGGAGAAAGGCAAAGCTATAAGCATCTGAATGCAGAGTTTCAAAGAATAGCAAGAAGAGATAAGAAAGCCTTCTTCAGTGATCACTGCAAAGAAATAGAGGAAAACAACAGCAATGGGAAAGACTAGAGATCTCTTCAAGAAAATTAGAGATACCAAGGGAACATTTCATGTAAAGATGGGCTCGATAAAGGACAGAAATGGTATGGACCTAATAGAAGCAGAAGATATTAAGAAGAGGTAGCAAGAATACACAGAATAACTGTACAAAAAAGATCTTCACGACCCAGATAATCATGATGATGTGATCACTCATCTAGAGCAAGACATCTTGGAATGTGAAGTCAAGTGGGCCTTAGAAAGCATCACTATGAACAAAGCTAGTGTAGGTGATGGAATTTCAGTTGAGCTGTTTCAAATCCTGAAAGATGATGCTGTGAAAGTGTTGCACTCAATATGCCAGCAAATTTGGAAAACTCAGCAGTGGCCACAGGACTGGAAAAGGTCAGTTTTCATTCCAATTCCAAAGAAAGGCAATGCCAAAGAATGATCAAACTACCACACAATTGCACTCATCTCACACGCTAGTAAAGTAATGATCAAAATTCTTTAAGCCAGACTTCAGCAATATGTGAACCGTGAACTACCTGATGTTCAAGCTGATTTTAGAAAAGGCAGAGGAACCAGAGATCAAATTGCCAACATCCGCTGGATCATGGAAAAAGCAAGAGAGTTCCAGAAAAACATCTATTTCTGCTTCATTGACTATGCCAAAGCCTTTGACTGTGTGGATCACAATAAACTGTGGAAAATTCTGAAAGAGATGGGAATACCAGACCACCTAACCTGCCTCTTGAGAAATCTGTATGCAGGCCAGGAAGCAACAGTTAGAACTGGACATGGAACAACAGACTGGTTCCAAATGGGAAAAGGCGTACGTCAAGGCTGTATATTGTCACCCTGCTTATTTAACTTATATGCAGAGTACATCATGAGAAACGCTGGGCCGGAAGAAACACAAGCTGGACTCAAGATTGCCGGGAGAAATATCAATAACCTCAGATATGCAGATGACACCACCCTTATGGCAGAAAGTGAAGAGGAACTCAAAAGCCTCTTGAAGAAAGTGAAAGAGGAGAGTGAAAAAAATTGGCTTAAAGCTCAACATTCAGAAAACGAAGATCATGGCATCTGGTCCCATCACTTCATGGGAAATAGATGGGGAAAAAGTAGAAACAGTGTCAGACTTTATTTTTGGGGGCTTCAAAATCACTGCAGATGGTGACTGCAGGCATGAAATTAAAAGACACTTACTCCTTGGAAGAAAAGTTATGACCCACCTAGGTAGTATATTCAAAAGCAGAGGCATTACTTTGCCGACTAAGGTCCGTCTAGTCAAGGCTATGGTTTTTCCTGTGGTCATGTATGGATGTGAGAGTTGGACTATGAAGAAGGCTGAGCGCCGAAGAATTCATGCTTTTGAACTGTGGTGTTGGAGAAGACTCTTGAGAGTCCCTTGGTCTGTAGAGATCCAACCAGTCTATTCGGAAGGAGATCAGCCCTGGGATTTCTTTGGAAGGAATGATGCTAAAGCTGAAGCTCCAGTACTTTGGATACCTCATGCGAAGAGTTGACTCATTGGAGAAGACTCTGATGCTAGGAGGGATTTGGGGCAGGAGGAGAAGGGGACGACCCAGGATGAGATGGTTGGATGGCATCACAGACTCAATGGATGTGAGTCTGAGTGAACTCCGGGAGATGGTGATGGAGGCCTGGCGTGCTGCGATTCATGGGGTTGCAAAGAGTCGGACACGACTGAGTGACTGAACTGAACTGAAGCCCCCTCCTCTTCAGAAGAAAATAAATATAAGAGAAATTAGTATCACCCCCTTCCCTTTTCTGATGAGTCTACTTAGAATCTGAATCCTGCAAAAGCTAAAGCAAATTGATCTTGAATCAGGTACTAGTTCTGCCCTATGAGATATAGATATCACCTGAAGTTTACTGATTTTTGTTTCTCATGGTATATTTAGAGATTTAAATCTTCTCAATTTAGAGAAAAAATATTTACATTTTGATCTCCCAAATTAATAGAATCAACATGCTGTTAACTGTCTTGGTTCCAGACATGTATAATTTGTGTCTCTATTTTATTCTTAATCTTTCTGTGACACACACACTTACAAATCTACAAAGGTCTACTTCTTGTACTGAATGTATTTTAAAAAAGACTCTTTAGTCTACGGGCAAAATTAGTTTAAATTTCAATTTAAAATATCACTAAGCTAGGTCTTGCTTTAAAAAAAAACAACTCAACAACAGTGATAAAAAGAAAATTCACTAATTTTACAATCTTTAAATTATAGTAAAATGCTGGCATCTAAAATCCATAAATATCTTTGCCCTTTTCATTCAAATCTTCTGTAAATCTCACCTCTCCAGAGAGCCTTTCATCCCACCTGGTGTAATACTAGGGACAAGCTGCCATGGCAATCTGGTAGAGAAACATGTATTCCCTCATTTCTTAAGGCTGGTTTAGGTGAGAGTTTATGATGAATTAGAAAACGTATACAATATTAACACTAGGTTTAAACAAGTGTTTATTTAGTATTTAACACTTTTCATGGCATGGTGTTAGAAGCTCTGGTCAGCATATGGATTGAGGGAAACACCCAGGAACTTTCATTTCTTCTTTGTCATTTTTAGTATCTGTAGCTTCCCTTGAGGAGTTCATAATCTTTTGGATCCTAATAGTGACAACATGAAATAAGTATTGCTACGGGTATGTGTCTAAGCACCAGGAACAAAACACAGGAGTGGAGATGAGCAGAAAAGAACATACTGAAGAAACTTCACTGAGGGATTTTGCCAGTCACCTAAGCTTGGTGGGGGTGGGTATTCCAGGCAGAAGAAACTAGCTGAGTCAAAGCCTAGAGGGATGCAATATTTGGTGTTTGGGGACAGGACTGTCCAGGGAAAATGAAGGACAAAGGAAAAACTAAGCCAGTGGCCAAAAGAAGCTGAGAGAAGGGGAAATAAATTTAAACCAGAAGAAAAGGGTGTCAGTCGTCTTTCTCTGCATCATCCTATGCAGTGAACTTTGTTTTGTAACAGAATAACTCACACCTAAGTGTTTGCACTTCACTTCTATACATGCTTACTCAGATCTTGGAAAAGTGGTTATGTGTTTTAAAAACTCCTCTTTCCCACAGCATTTTCTCAACTGAGCAATTAAAGGTAGGTTCTATTAAAGCTAGTTTTACTATAAACTTTTTTGTCTGTAATTGTCTTTCACAGTTTTTGAAAAGTGATTTATTAGGTTTCATACCAAACACAATCAGAAGTCTCTCATCCCTATACCAGCATGCCGTGGGTCCTGTCATTTCCTTCTCAACAAGTCTCATTTCTCCTGGGCTTCAACGTTCAGAATGTTCAGCCACCTTATTAAATTCATATCCCTACAGGGAAGAACTTAGGAATGAGCCCTGTCTATTGGTACTTCTACATTTCAAAGAAAGTTTATTTTTTCCCATTATCAAAAAACCTTCAGCCACAAAGATTGGCTTGGAGGAAATCTGCTATTGTAAAAAAAAAAATGAAATAGCATTTCTTTTTCCAAGCTGCTCAGCATAAATGAGAGAAAACATTCTTATCATGTAAAAATGTTCTTCTTGACCTTTACCATTAGAATGAGTGCTCAGATACTGTGGGATTTTCCAGCAGTGGTGATAAGTTGCCCCCTACTCCTATTTCTTATACCTCAAGTCATGGGGTAAGTACAGCTACTTGGATCACCAGATGACTCTTAGTGAATGCTGTCGCAGATGTAAAGCTTGGAAAATTACACTCTCTATGTCTTTAGAAAGCCAGTAGTTTGGGGAATTCTCTACACATTTAAATAGTTAATGATTCCTCTTGAGGATCTGTTTAAAGGAAAAGGAAAACACTTTTACTTCAGCAATTTAGCAGAATTGCTTCAACTAGAAGATCTTACAATATGCATCGTAAGACATCACCGTATCATACACGGCACTGCGCCTTTGTCACAAACCCCCGACTAGTTCCTGTTTGGATATTAAGATCTGATGTTTACCTTAGATGTCTATAATAACTCCAAAACACTGTCTGGCAGAACTGTCAATCAACTGCAATGGAATGGGCACATGATCAACGGCAGAGCACTGGTTTCTCGTCTTCTTGGAATCTGAGTTTGGAGAATAGGACTGATGGGTTAGATGGAGCTGGAGCTGATTCACCCCGTTGGTGGTGCCCCAAAGAGATCAGCATTCCCTTTTTTTTGAGTTATTAGAGTCGCCTTTTACTTGTCTGTTTTAAGCTTAATTCCTTGTTCTTTCCTCTAATTCCCTGGGTTGCTGCAAAACCTTCCAGGTAGATCCATCTTTTTCTTTTGCATTTATCATTAGTTTATGTTGCTTATACTTAGCTTTTTTTTAATAATTCTCAAAAAATTTTGACCAAATTATTTAAATAATAGTAAACAAAAATAGTTACAATGAAACCACAATGATTAAAAACAACTTTCAAAATAACTAGAAATCCTACTGTTATGACTCATGGCACCAGCTCTGTCTCTGTAAAGCTTAATACAAGGTCATGATATAAAAATGAAAACACTCAGTATTTCACTGTGAAGTAATGCAGGCATTTTACACTTAGGAGGATGACTTCAAGGCTAAAGTCGTTTTTTGTACACACTCAGATGTAAATAAGCTTTTATGTTTTCACATAACAGATGTGAATAGAGGATGAGTTCCACTTTTAAAGGAGTGGATACAAGCCAGGTAGCAAATAATAATTATCAGTCTAAAGCCAATCAAACTGGAAATCAGATGGCTCAGCAGAAATGTCTTATGTTATTCATACAGGTTGCCACCCAAAGCCATTACTCTAATATGAAGGCAGTATTCTAAGGCTGAGAGAATTTGTTTAGAGAAAGCAAGCTACTGTTAAACCTTAGTTTACAATGTGGGGAAAACTGAAACTTTGCTTTGTTCAATAATATTAAGGGAGCACCTAGGAAACCACTGTACTCCAAGGAGAACATTAGAAGAGAAGGGGTTTATTACCAGGGCCCTTTATCTCCTGATTATTCTATACTCCATACCCTTCCTCCTCATTTTCAGTATCTTTACTCTAGTAATTTCCACCACTAATGCTTAACCTCCAACCAGCATTTTCTGTCTGTCTAATCAATAAGACATTCTATTTAGAAATTTTAAGATGTTTGGGATAGAGTACTACAACTTGTTTGAGTGATCTATGCTGATTTAGCAAATAATACAGAATAATACAGAATAATGGTGAAACATGTGAAAGTTGATCCAGGGAAAATTCTTCAAAAAAAAAAAACAAAACAAAACAGTCACTTGCAGTGACATACATATTTTTATTATAAAATATGCCTGTTCTAGCTTTTCCTTTCAATTTAGACTTAGGATACCCAAGTAAAACTCATATTCAATTCTTTAAAAATATAGGAGGAGTGATGTTAGCAACATGGCTAAGTAAGACATCCCACATCATATCCCTCTCTCAGTAAAAACAGTTTGTCATCTATCCACAGACAAAAGTGTCTTTGTCAGTGGGACCTAGCACAATACATCAAGGGACTCAGGGGCCACTCATGCAATGAGTAATAAGGGTACAGACCTTGGACATGAACCCTACAGTGGCCCATTAACTGAAGACAGCTCCCCTTGGCCCTGGCCCATGAGCCCCTGGAGAACACTGTCTTAGACAAGCTGCCACAGACAACTGAGCCCTTGCTGGAAGTTCAGATTTTCAGTGGAGAAGTTCCCACATAGTGGTGGAGTGACAAAGTATGTTTAGATGCACTGGAGAAGGCAAGAGAAACAGTTCTACTTTACTCACATCAACTGTCCTTCATGGAGGTACAACTCAGAGCCAGAGGAAAGCTTCTTGGCCCATGGTTTCCCCCAGAGGGGAAGGGAGAGGATTGAGTACCCAGCTCACTACATGGGACATTTCTAAAGAGGGCCACTGCTATCTCACTCTATCCCAAGTACTGAGTTTCAAGACTGGGAGGATAAAAATACATTGGGAAAGAAGCATATGGGACTCTTAAAAGGCATTAAAGGGATACGGGTCCTGCTAAGTGCATCACAGACACCATCAAGAAGTCTAGCCATGAATCGCTGGGGACAACTTGCCTACAAATCTCCTTTATTGGCTCATGGGCACTCCCCAGTGCTTCTTGTACCTCATCCCACAAACCCCCAAACCGAATGGCTCTCTATCTGTGCTCCTGATGATAGCAAGTGTGATCTTTGGCAGATTATCCAGTGAACTTGCGTACGAAACTCATAAAAATCTGTGACCATGGAGAGACCACAAACTTGAGCTTATGCTTCACCCTTAGGAAAGCAAAAGGGAGGTTGCCAGCACCCAGCAACCTGTGTTGAAGGAGGGAAAAAGACATATAAGCTTAAGAATTCTGCCACAAGAGGGAGCAAGAAGCATGGAGCAGGCATATCCACAGAGGGACTGAAAAGGTTCAGACTTCCTATAAGACTGATGGAAGGTATTTCTTCCCTGAAGTCAGTCAGCAATGACTAGAGGAGTTACTGCTACAACAAATGCAAATACAGCATTGTAAGACTTCAAGAAATGTATAAAATAAAAGAAAGATGACACTATTAAAGGATCACACTAATCTTCCAACAACCAAGCCCAAAGACATGGAGATCTCCAACTCATCCATTAAAGAATCCACAGTAGCTGTTTTGATGAAGATCAGTGAGCTACAGGAAAACACAGTTTGATGAAACAAAATAAACAAAAAAACACAGAAACAAAATGAGAAGCCTTATAAAGAGAAATCATTAGAAAGAACCAAATAAAATCTAAAGCTAAATAATACAATGGGAACGCATGAACACCTGTGGTGGATTCATGTTAATATATGGCAAAACCAATACAGAATTGTAAAGTAAAATAAAGTAAAAATAAAAATAATTAAAAAAATCAGTCCATCACAAAAAAAGGAAAAATAATAATACAATAAATGAAATTAAAAAATGCAAATGAAAACATCAATAGCAGAATAAATCAACCAGAAATTAGAATCTATAGACTTAGAAGACAGAGACTTTGAAATTATTCAGTTTATAATTAAATAAAGAATAAAGAGTGGGAATAAACAGAATAAAGAATGAGGAAAGCCTATGTGATTGATCTATCAGATACCATCAAAAGAAGCAATATATGAATCACTGGAGTGTCAGAGGATAAAAAATGGAGAAGAGGGTAAAAAGCTTACTTTAAAAATAATGACTCAGAACCTCCCAAATCTGGAAAGAGATTTGGATATCCATGTTTGTGAAGTTCATAGGTTGCCAAACAATTCAACTTGAAGGATCTTCTCCAAGACACATTATAATAAAACTGTCAAAATCAAAGAATTTTGACATGGAAAGAATCTTAGAATAAAGTTTGTAACTTACAAGGGAACCCTCAGAAGATTATTGTTATATTTTTCAGCAGAAGAGATTAAGAGGACAGGTTGAAAGAGATGAGAGGGGGAAAAAAAAGCAAACCAAGAATGTTCTATCCAGCAAAACAATCCTTCAGAAATGAAGAAGCAACAAAACCTTTCCTATGTAACCAAAATCTGAGGGACTACATAACCACCAGACCTGACTTACAAGAAATGCTGAAAGGAGTTCTCAAACCTAAAATTAGAGGAAGCTAATGCTAAATGTATAAAAATATACAACACACTAGTAAAGGTAAGTAGTTAAATTCAAGTAGTCAAATTTAGAATACTTAATACTGTAATGCGGTGGTGGTTAAATGTCTAACTCTAGTATAAAGGTCAAAATTTAAAAAAATTAAAACTATTGTTGTAATAACACATTAATAAATATATGATATAAAATAGGTAAATTATGTCATCAAAATATGAAAGAGTGAGGAAGTAAAAGGTAGAGTTTTATATGCAATTAAAGCTGTGTTACTATCAGCCTAAAAAGACTGCTATATTTATAAGATGCTTTATATAAACCTCATGGTAGCTACAAAACAAAAACCTACTGTAGACAGATAAAAGATAAACTAAAAAATCAAAGCTACTATAGAAAACCAGCAAATCAGGAAGGTAGCGAGGGAAAAAGGAAAGAGGGAACTATAAAACATCCAGAAAACACTCAATAAAATGAAATTCATAGTCTTTACCTATCAATAATTACTATTAATGTAAATATGTTAAATTATCTATTCAAAAGGCAAAATCAACAAAATGAAATGGCAAAAGTTGAAGTCATTATCAGGGTTAAAATCCAAAATATATACATATGAAAGTCATGTGACTCAATAACAAACATACAAACCAAGAAAAAAGAAAAACAGTCTGATTAAAATATGGATCAGTTCAGTTCAGTTCAGTTGCTCAGTCGTGTCCGACTCTTTGCGGCCCCACGAATTGCAGCAGACCAGGCCTCCCTGTCCATCACCAACTTCCGGAGTTCACTCAGACTCACGTCCATTGAGTCAGTGATACCATCCAGACATCTCATCCTTGGTCGTCCCTTTCTCCTCCTGCCCCCAATCCCTCCCAGCATCAGAGTCTTTTCCAGTGAGTCAACTCTTCCCATGAGGTGGCCAAAGTACTAGAGTTTCAGCTTTAGCATCATTCCTTCCAAAGAAATCCCAGGGCTGATCTCCTTGCAGTCCAAGGGACTCTCAAGAGTCTTCTCCAACACCACAGTTCAAAAGCATCAATTCTTTGGTGCTCAGCCTTCTTTATAGTCCAACTCTCACATCCATACATGACCACAGGAAAAACCAGTGGTCTAGCCTTGACTAGATGGACCTTAGTCGGCAAAGTAATATCTCTACTTTGAATATGCTATCTAGGTTGGTCATAACTTTTCTTCCAAGGAGTAAGCTTCTTTTAATTTCATGGCTGCAGTGATTTTGGACCCCTCAAAAATAAAGTCTGACACTGTTTCCACTGTTTCCACTGTTTCCCCATCTATTTCCCATGAAGTGATGGGACCGGATGCCATGATCTTTGTTTTCTGAATGTTGAGCTTTAAGCCAACTTTTCCACTCTCCTCTTTCACTTTCATCAAGAGGCTCTTTAGTTCCTCTTCACTTTCTGCCATAAGGGTGGTGTCATCTGCATATCTGAGGGTATTGATATTTCTCCCGGCAATCTTGAGTCCAGCTTGTGTTTCTTCCAGTCCAGCGTTTCTCATGATGTACTCTGCATATAAGTTAAATAAGCAGGGTGACAATATACAGCCTTGATGTACTCCTTTTCCTATTTGGAACCAGTCTGTTGTTCCATGTCCAGTTCTAACTGTTGCTTCCTGACCTGCATACAGGTTTCTCAAGAGGCAGGTCAGGTGGTCTGGTATTCCCATCTCTTTCAGAGTTTTCCACAGTTTATTGTGATCCACACAGTCAAAGGCTTTGGCATAGTCAATAAAGCAGAAGTAGATGTTTTTCTGGAACTCTTGCTTTTCCCATGATCCAGCAGATGTTGGCAATCTGATCTCTGGTTCCTCTGCCTTTTCTAAAACCAGCTTGAACATCAGGAAGTTCACGGTTCATGTATTGCTGAAGTCTGGCTTGGAGAATTTTGAGCATTATTTTACTAGCGTGTGAGATGAGTGCAATAGTGCGGTAGTTTGAGCATTCTTTAGCATTGCCTTTCTTTGGGATTGGAATGAAAACTGACCTTTTCCAGTCCTGTGGCCACTGCTGAGTTTTCCAAATTTGCTGGCATATTGAGTGCAACACTTTCACAGCATCATCTTTCAGGATTTGAAATAGCTCAACTGGAATTCCATCACCTCTACTAGCTTTGTTCATAATGATGCTTTCTAAGGCCCACTTGACTTCACATTTCAGGATGTCTTGCTCTAGATGAGTGATCACATCATCATGATTATGTGGGTTGTGAAGATCTTTTTTGTACAGTTCCGTGTATTCTTGCCACCTATTCTTAATCACTTCTGCTTCTGTTAGGTCCTTACCGTTTCTGTCCTTTATTGCGCCTGTCTTTGCATGAAATGTTCCCTTGGTATCTCTAATTTTCTTGAAGATATCTCTAGTCTTTCCCATTCTGTTGTTTCCCTCTATTTCTTTGCATTGATCGCTGCAGAAGGCTTTCTTATCTCTTCTTGCTGTTCTTTGGAACTCTGCATACAGATGCTTATATCTTTTCAGGATAGAAGACCTGAATTTGCATTTTTCCAAAAAAGATAAACGAACGGCTACCAGGTACATGAAATGATGTTCAACATCACTAATCATCAGGGAAATGAAAATTAAAACCACAATGAGATAGTATCTCACATCTGTTAGAATAGCTATTATCGAAAAGAGTAAGCAATAACCAGTGTTGACAGGAATGTGGTGAAAAAAGGAACTCCTGTGCGCTGCTTTTGGGAATATAATTGGTACAACCACTGTGGGAAATAGTATGAATGCTCCCCAAGAAATTAAAAATAGAACTACTACATGATCTAGCAATTAAATATCTGGGAATATGTTCAAAGCAAATAAAATCAGGATCTCAAAGAGATATCTGCACTCTCATGTTTACTGAGCATTACTCACAAGAGCTAAGATAAAGAAGCAACCTAAATGTCCATATAGGGATGAATGAATAAAGAAAATGTGGTATAATCAAATACATACAAACAATGGACTATTGCTCCATCATGAGAAAGAAGGAAATCCTGACATTTGCAACAACTGTTGATAGAATTTGGAAGCATTATGATAAATGAAATAAGAGAAATACGATTACTATATGATATCACTTGTATGTGGAAGCTTAAAAGGCTGAACCCAAAGAAATAGAAAGTAGAATGGTAGTTTCCAAGGGACAGGGAAGAGGTAATCAGGAGATGTCTGTCAAATGGTACAAATTTTTGGTTATTATATAAACAAATTTTAGGAATCTAAAGTACAGCAAGATGATTATAGTCAATAATACTTTATTACACCCTTGAAAGCTGCTGAGAGTGTAAGATTTGATGTTTTCACCACAAAAAGAAATGGCCGTTGTGTGAGGTCACAGATGTTGACTAGCCCTGCTGTGGCAATCATTTTGAAATATTAAATGTCGAATCATCAGGTTGTCCACCTTAAACTTGAACAGCATTAAATGTCAATTATATTTCAAGAAAGCCTGGGGAAAATAGAGTGGGATCCCAAGAGATAAATGATGTAACCCCTAAAGCAGGATGCCATCTGTGACTCTACTGTAAGCCATTCTAATTTCCACTTCTGTTTTAATTACCAGTAACTGTTGAACAAAGCACCCATAAGAACAGACTGACAATGCAATTTACATCAGTTAATCAAAAGTGTGCAGTAGAATTTGTACTAAGTGCAAAACCATATATCAGGTTTTTAGAAAAAAGCACGTGTGATCCTTTTATAGAGCTAGGTATTAAGTACTTTCTGCCAAAAAAAAAAAAAATTAGCCCAGAGGAATCTATGATTTCTGTAGCCTCTAGGATTAAGATATTAGTAATAACATATTTCTATATAATTAGAAATACACCAAAAGTTCTATAGTTCTAATTCTGACAACTTCAACAGAAGTAAGACCAAGGGAATTTATCTTCATTAAAAAATATACCAGTATGTCGCTGTGATGTTGATTTTTTAAACTTTCATATTTAAATCCAAAAGATCACCAACACTCTAGGAAAATTAAATATTTTTTTTACATGTTGACATGTTTAGTAGATACCATTTATTTTTAAGTCCTTTTAATAAATACCTTGAATTTTTCTTGAGACTTTTGTCATTATTATGATGACTTCACTTTTAATATTCACCCCTTTATGGACATTCTATGTTTTAATCTGTGTGCTAGTCTTTCAAAGGATCAGCCTAGTACTATGGCTTGTACACTGTGATGACATCCCACTAATACCAACCTAGAAAGAGCCTGCTTGATAATTCATGCTGACTCTAACCTTTTAATATATTCAATGGAATAATATCATCTAATGACTGTTGGCAATATGTTTTAAGTGCTTGCTATTTATGGGTAACAAGATATGTGAAGAATTGGGAATAGGCAAATTTGGAGCTATATGTGGTCCAGGACCTCAGTCAGTCAGTGTAGTGCCTCTTTAGAATGGCTACTATTACTGCTGAGATATTGATCATCTAGCTGTCTTCAGTTTGCCTGGGGAGCAGTAAGGCAACTGATATGGGGCTTTGTAAAATTTCCTATAATCTCCTGAAAGATTTAACAGCAGGGGTCTATTTGCCAAATAAAAAGGTAAACAGATCCCTCTGTGCAGGTCCCAAAGAAGCTATATTTACAGGCATCAAGTTGTTCAAACCACAAAATAATTTAGGAAAGACTGAACTCCAGTAAATAGGTATTTTTCAAGGAACCATTCATCAATTTAATATTTCTTGGGCTGGAGTATTCATCTATTATTCAGAATTATCCATTTGATCTGCTGAATCATTGAAAAAGCAAGAGAGTTCCAGAAAAACATCTATTTCTGTTTTATTGACTATGCCAAAGCCTTTGACTGGGTGGATCACAATAAACTGTGGAAAATTCTGAAATAGATGGCAATACCAGACCACCTGACCTGCCTCTTGAGAAACCTATATGAGATCAGGAAGCAACAGTTAGAACTGGACATGGGACAACAGACTGGTTCCAAATGGAAAAGGAGTATGTCAAGGCTGTATATTGTCACCCTGCTTATTTAACTTATATGTAGGGTACATCATGAGAAATGCTGGGCTGGAGGAAGCACAAGCTGGAATCAGGATTGCTGGGAGAAATATCAATAACCTCAGATATGCAGATGATACCACCCTTATGGCAGAAAGTGAAGAACTAAAGAGCCTCTTGATGAAAGTGAAAGAGGAGAGTGACAAAGTTGACTTAAAGTTCAACATTCAGAAAACTAAAATCATGGCATCTGGTCCCATCAGTTCAAGGCAAATAGATGGGGATACAGTGGAAATAGTAGCTGACTTTATTTTTCTGGGCTGCAAAATCACTGCAGATGATGATTGCAGCCATGAAATTAAAAGACGCTTACTCCTTGGAAGAAAATTTATGACCAACCTAGATAGCATATTCAAAAGCAGAGACATTACTTTGCCAACAAAGGTCTGTCTAGTGAAGGCTATGGTTTTTCCAGTAGTCATGTATGGATGTGAGAGTTAGACTACACAGAAAGCTGAGTGATGAAGAATTGATGCTTTTGAACTGTGGTGTTGGAGAAGACTCTTGAGAGACCCTTGGACTGCAAGGAAATCCAACCTGTCCATCCTAAAGGAGATCAGCCCTGGCTGTTCATTGGAAGGACTGATGTTGAAGCTGAAACTCCAATAATTTGGCCATCTGATGCAAAGAGCTGACTCATTTGAAAAGACCCTGATGCTGGGAGGGATTGAGGGTGGGAGGCGAATGGGACGACAGATGAGGTGGTTGGATGGCATCACCAACTCAATGGACATGGGTTTGGGTAGACTCCAAGAGTTGGTGATGAACAGGGAGGCCTGGCGTGCTGCGGTTCATGAGGTCGCAAAGAGTTGGACACGACTGAGCGAATGAACTGACATTTATCCATTTGACTAATTCCAGAATCCCCCTCCTTGCCTCTGTTTTGATAAGCATTGTTATTTTTCTACATGGGTGTGTGTACTTGCCTATTCCAATGTAGAGGAACACTCTGGGAAAGGCAACCAAAAAGACAGCATTGTTTACACTCCAACCACCCCAAGTTTCAGTTAGAGCACTGAAATGACAATGGAAATAACTTTTCCTTGCTGTGTATAGTACTGTATGTTTGTTAGTTGCTCAGCTGTGTCTGACTCTCTGTGACCCCATGGACTCTAGCTTGCCCGGCTCCTCTGTCCATGGAATTATCTGGAGTGGGTTGCCATATAGTCTTAGTGGGACTCAAAATCAAAATGTCCTACTTTCCCACAAGCAAAACACAGGTATGCCCCATAAGCACTTGGGTTTTATATAGTTTCCTCCAATTCTATAAGCTAACTAATATTCTTCCAATATTTTCTCTCTCTTGCTGACATTTATCAAAACCTATGGGATTCAAAACTGGGAGTCTCGTGCAATGAGCATTTTTGTAAAGACTGGGAAAAGAAAAGTTCACTTGAATGCTAAATGCAGTGTCACTGAACAGGGACAATAAGTCAGATGTTCTGCCTCTGAAGTTCAGTGGTATGATGATAACTATTACAGAAGCACGATTCTCTTTCCCTCTACTCAAATGACCAAAAAATCCTACTATTCAAAAGATTGTCTATATTTGAGCCTCCATTCCTATATTAAATGATGACCTATGTGCCTCTTCACTACATCTTTAACTTTGATACCAGAAGCCTATGTCCCTTTTCTCCTCAGCACATGAAACATGATAACCATACTTATGTCAATGAATAAAGGAGGGGTTCATTCTGTATTGATATCTTTTCATTTTCCTCCACGTTGCTCAGCTGCAATGAAGGTAGGTGGAAGAGATGAAGAGGACTTGCTGAGATACCCTTTTTCACTGTATTTCTACATGCAGTGAAAATATTGTTATCGTCCACATTACTCCCACATCAGCAATGATGGTCTATTGCCCAGAGGAAACCTTTCTTTTTCAATCAAGGTGGATTAGAATTCTCTGAACCAAGCGAGGCTACTTTTCACAATAAATAGGTGATGACTTTGCAAACCAAAGCAGCAAGATGCTGGCTCTTAGTTACCAAAACCGTTAGGGCTGAAAGCACAAGGTTGTAACCCCAGAGCCCAAGCATTTTCTGCAGTTCTATGTTGAGTGAAAGAGCACTCTCCATTTAGAAATCTGAGTCAAAATTCTTTCAAAGTGATTGTTTCATTTGAAACATCTAAAATGTTAAATGGTATTAAACAATTTTCTCTTGGGGTTTTTTTACATGACAACCTCTTCCTAAAATGTCACTCACTACCCCATTTAGGGCAGCCTTAGGGCAGTATTATCTGCTAACTCCTATTTACTCATAGAAAGTATTCAGGCATTCACTGTATAAGATATACCACCAGATGCTTTACCCCATTTTTCTCTTCTCATAGGTTTATTATAGCATATTAATGATAACTTTGAAAGCTAAAATTGGAAGATATTTCCAACTACAACCTTGGAGTTATACTATTATATACTATTATACTATTTTACTATACTCTTACACTCCTACAATAGTATACTCTTATACTGTCATAGAGTGTTTTTAAATTTAGTGTACATATACTGAGCTTAATCTCTGTTGGACATTATCCTAGATACAGAGTACCAAAAGTCAAACACAACATAATTCCTACCTTCAGTAAACTTATGTTCTAAAATAAATGAGTCACAGATATGCAATGTACAGGGTGGGGAAGACAGTCAATAATCTGTAGTATCTTTGTATGGTGACATGCTGTATGTAGCTAGACTTGTCATGATGATCATTTTGAAATGTACAGAAATATTGAATCAAGACATCATTTGATAGGAACTAACACAGTGTTGTAGGTCAACTACACTTCACAAACAAACTCATAGAAAAACAGGTCAAACTTCCAGTTACCAGACATAAGGGACAAAAGGAGGGGGAACTGGATGAAGGTAGTCAAACAGTACAAACTTTCAGTTATAAGACAAATAAGTATCAGAGCTGTAATATACAACCTGAGAAACACAATTAACACTGGTATATATTATATATGAGACTTGAGAAGAGATTAAATTCTAAGAGTTCTCATCACAATTAATGTTTTTCTATGTCTTCAATTCTGAATCCATATGAGATGATGGATGCTCACTAAACTTATCGTGAAAATCATTTTGTGATGTATAAAAGTCAAATCTTCATGCTAAGAAAAAATAAAAATAAACTCACATTCAAATGGGAGAGGATTAGATAGATTATATTGACATGATTAAATGACATGCAACAAATATCATGATAGTTATGCACAAAGTGTTACAGAACTCTTAGAAGCAACACTCATTTATGAAGATGGAAGCCAAATAACATAAGCAGAGTCTTTCTAGATTAAGCAGTAAAATATTGAAATTATTCTAGATAATCTCCAGAATCACTGGGGAGACCAAGGAACCAAAGTCAAAAGATGAAACAAAGGATGACTAGGCTGTTAGAATCAAAGGTAAAAATAATAATAATAATAATGTACCACAGAGCCAAGTTCGCTTGGGCCCTGGGCTGCTACTCTTGGAAATGGGAAGTAGGAGACTGAGACATGCTACCACTGCCATTTCATGCTAGATACCACATCTGCCCCTGGATCCTGGATACTACTGCTGCTGCTGTCAATAAAATGGAATTCCACTGTCCCTCCTTTGTGTCTCTAGCTCTTGATCTACCTATGGGGAGTATGCCTGAGGATGTCTGATTCGCTAAACTGGGTGACATGGCTGTGTCCTAACTTCAAGGGAGGCTGGAACATGAATTGCTGGCCTTTTGGCTCTACCATGATATGCACCCTCATTGTCTCACCATGACTTGGCAATCGGTCGATTCCGTGACTTTATTCATGCAGAGGGACTTTACAGTGCTGTGCTATTACAAAAAGACACATGTGCACATTGTGATCCAAAACAGGACCATGAAGGGAGGCTAAGTCAGGGCCAACTTTTTTCAAGGTGTTATGTTTTGGGAAAAGAGTTAGCTCATAGTTGGGCAAAAAGCAAAGGATTAGCAAAGGCACAGAATAATACCCAAAGAAGGCTAACTGAGGTAGGACAAGAATGTATATATGGGGGCTTGAGGTAGGAATCAAAGACGACAGGCATAGTATGGAGTAAGACTAGTGACTACATCAGGTACCAGGTCAGAAATAACCCATACTCCAGGCTAGCCATCTTTTGCTTAATCCTATGGAGTAAAGGTCTGAATTTGGCAATAAGGAGTTCATGATCAGAGCCACAGTCAGCACTCAGTCCGGTTTTTGTTGACTGTATAGAGCTTCTCCATCTTTGGCTGCAAAGAATATAATTAATCTGATTTCAGTGTTGACCATCTGGTGATGTCCATGTGTAGAGTCTTCTCTTGTGTTGTTGGAAGAGGGTGTTTGCTATCACCAGTGCGTTCTCTTGGCAAAACTCTATTAGCCTTGCCCAGCTTCATTCCATACTCCAAGGCCAAATTTGCTTGTTACTGCAGGTGTTTCTTGACTTCCTACTTTTGCATTCCAGTCCCCTATAATGAAAAGGACATCTTTTTGGGGTGTTAGTTATAAGAGGTCTTGTAGGTCTTCATAAAACCATTCAACTTCACCTTCTTCAGCATTACTGTTTGGGGCACAGGCTTGGATTACTGTAATATTGAATGGTTTGCCTTGGAAACGAACAGAGATCATTCTGTCGTTTTTGAGATTACATCCAAGTACTGCATTTTGGACTCTTTTGTTGACCGTGATGGCTACTCCATTTCTTCTAAGGGATTCCTGCCTGCAGTAGTAGATATAATGGTCATCTAACTTAAATTCACCCATTCCAGTCCATTTTAGTTCGCTGACTCCTAGAATATTGACGTTCACTCTTGCCATCTCTTGTTTGACCACTTCCAATTCGCCTTGATTCATGCCTATATTCCAGGTTCCTATGCAATATTGCTCTTTACAGCACTGGACCTTGCTTCTATTACCAGTCACATCCACAACTGATTGTTTTTGCTTTGGCTCCATCTCTTGATTCTTTCTGAATTCTTTAGGGAAAACCACTAGACTATTCAGGTATGACCTAAATCAAAGCCCTTACAATTATACATTGGAAGTGAGAAATAGATTTAAGGGACTAGATCTGATAGACATAGTGCCTGATGAACTATGGACTGAGGTTCATGGCACTGTATAGGAAACAGGAATCAAGACCATCCCCATGGAAAAGAAATGCAAAAAATCAAAATGGCTGTCCAAGGAGGGCTTACAAATTGCTGTGAAAAGAAGAGAAGCAAAAAGCAAAAGAGCAAAGGAAAGATGTAAGTATCTGAATGCAGAGATCCAAAGAATAGCAAGGAGAGATAAGAAAGCCTTCTTCAGCGATCAATGCAAAGAAATGGAGGAAAACAACAGAATGGGAAAGACTAGAGATCTCTTCAAGAAAATTAGAGATACCAAGGGAACATTTCATGCCAAGATGGGCTCGATAAAGGACAGAAATGGGATGGACCTAACAGAAGCAGAAGATATTAAGAGGTGGCAAGAATATACAGAAGAACTGTACAAAAAAGATCTTCATGACCCAGATAATCATGATGGTGTGACCACTCATCTAGAGCCAGACATCCTGGAATGTGAAGTCAAGTGGGCCTTAGAAAGCATCACTACGAGCAAAGCTAGTGGAGGTGATGGAATTCCAGTTGAGCTATTTCAAATCCTGAAAGATGATGCTGTGAAAGTGTTGCACTCAATATGCCAGCAAATTTGGAAAACTCAGCAGTGGCCACAGGACTGGAAAAGGTCAGTCTTCATTCCAATCCCAAAGAAAGGCAACGTCAAAAAATGCTCAAACTACCAAACAATTGCACTCATCTCACATGCTAGTAAAGTAATGCTCAAAATTCTCCAAACTAGCCTTTAGCAATACCGTGAACTGTGAACTTCCTGATGTTCAAGCTGGTTTTAGAAAAGGCAGAGGAACCAGAGATCAAATTGCCAACTTCTGCTGGATCATTGAAAAAGCAAGAGAGTTCCAGGAAAACATCTACTTCTGCTTTATTGACTATGCCAAAGCCTTTGACTGTGTGGATCACAATAAACTGTGGAAAATTCTGAAAGAGATGGGAATACCAGACCACCTGACCTGCCTCTTGAGAAACCTGTATGCAGGTCAGGAAGCAACAGTTAGAACTGGACATGGAACAACAGACTGGTTCCAAATAGGAAAAGGAGTGTGTCAAGGCTGTATATTGTCACCATACTTATTTAACTTATATGCAAGGTACATCATGAGAAACACTGGGCTGTGAGAAGCACAAGCTGGAATCAAGACTGCCGGGAGAAATATCAATAACCTCACTGGAGAAGGAAATGGCAACCCACTCCAGTGTTCTTGCCTGGAGAATCTCAGGGACGGGGGGCCTGGTGGGCTGCCATTTATGGGGTCGCACAGAGTCAGACACAACTGAAGTGACTTAGCAGCAGATATGCAGATGACACCACCCTTATGGCAAAAAAGTGAAGAGGAGCTAAAAAGCCTCTAGATGAAAGTGAAAGAAAAGAGTGAAAAGGTTGGCTTAAAGCTCAACATTCAGAAAACTAAGATCATGGCATCTTGTTCCATCACTTCATGGGAAGTCAATGGGGAATCAATGGAAGCAGTATCAGACTTTATTTTTTTGGGCTCCAAAATCACTGCAGATAGTGACTGCAGCCATGAAATTAAAAGATGCTTATTCCTTGGAAGGAAAGTTATGATCAACCTAGATAGCATATTGAAAAGCAGAGACATTACTTTGCCAACAAAGGTCTGTCTAGTCAAGGCTATGGTTTTTCCAGTGGTCATGTGTGGATGTGAGAGTTGGACTATGAAGAAAGCTGAGCACCGAATAATTGATGCTTTTAAACTGTGGTGTTGGAAAAGACTCTTGAGAGTCCCTTGGACCCAAGGAGATCCAACCAGTCCATCCTAAAGCAGATCAGTCCTGGGTGTTCATTGAAAGGACTGATGCTAAAGCTGAAACTCCAATACTTTGGCTATCTCATGCGAACAGTCGACTCATTGGAAAAGACTCTGATGCTGGGAGGGATTGGGGGCAGGAGAAAAAGGGGACGACAGAGGATGAGATGGCTGGATGGCATCACTGACTCGATGGACATGTTTCAGTGAACTCCGGGAGTTGGTGATGGACAGGGAGGCCTGGCGTGCTGCAATTCATGCGGTCACAAAGAGTCGGACATGACTGAGAAACCAAACTGAACTGATGGAGTAAGGGAAGCCCGGGACAGATAACATAATTTTTGTTTTTGTTTTTTGAAAAGATGATCATCTTAGTTAAACAGATGCTATATTGGAAGAGCTGACCTGGAGGCATGGATAACTGAAGCTATGAACCATTAAGAATAAAGTGGGGCTCAGAACTAAAGTAACTGTAATGATACTTAGGGATAAGATGGGCTAACAGATAGGGTGTGGGTTAAAATCTGAAGTACTGCGTTAACCACTGAAGGTCCAGAAATTAAAATAATAAAGATTCTTCTTGAGGAACTTAGTTTAATTTTAATCACAACTGAAAATACATGATATCATGAGAGTGCTTATGATTTTGTGTTTTGAAATTAAGTCCTATTCAACACCTATAATTTAAAATGGGATCACTGCACAGTTCATTAAGGAAACACTCCAAGCAGATATTAAAATGTCTCAGAGTTTTCTATATTCACCATGATATAGACAGAGGCAAAACAAAATTGGAAAATCCTGAAAGTTAGCATAGAAATATAGATGGGAATATTGTGAATTATAGCCCTGTTGCATCGTACTGCTGTAACTTTTGTGTGGGGATGGTAACAGGGAAGAATGGAAGAGATTCAGGGTGGGGGTAACTGTGACAAATCTAAGTAAACAGATCTAAGATATAATTTATGTGACTCACAAATCAAATGTTTATATATTCTCAAAATTATATATCATAAGGTTTCCCTCTACATGCCATTTTACCCTCAATAAAGGCAAATGGAAATAACTGTTCGTCCTTTCCTCTTTCCTTAGCAAATACTTCCTGAATGATTTCTATATGCCAAAAATTAGGCTAGATGATGGAGAACGCAGTGGCACCCCACCCCAGTACTCTTGCCTGAAAAATCCATAGACGGAGGAGCCTGGTGGGCTGCAGTCCATGGGGTCGCTAAGAGTCCGACACGACTGAGCGACTTCACTTTCACTTTTCACTTTCATAAATTGGAGAAGGAAATGGCAACCCACTCCAGTGTTCTTGCCTGGAGAATCCCAGGGACGGGGGAACCTGGTAGGCTGCCGTCTATGGGGTTGCAGAGAGTTGGACACGACTGAAACGACTTAGCAGCAGCAGCAGCAGCAGCAGGCTAGATGATAGGGATCCGAGGCAAAGCACTTGACCTCATAGAGGTTATAGTCAGGTGGGGAGGATCAACAACACAGCCAATGAAAGAAAGCATTGCATCTGTGAGGGAGGGAAGAGCAAAGGATCCTCTAATGAGAATGAAACCATACAATGAACAAACCCAACTTGTTCCTGAAGTAAAAAAAAAAAGAAAAAAAAAAAAAACTGAAGGCTGAATAATAGTTACTAATAGGCAGCTAAATCTTCATCTAGCTATTCTAGGTAAAACTATTCTAGGTCAAGAGAAAGTACTAAATTAAAAAGTCTAGAGTTTACCTAATAATTATAAGACCAGCTAAAATAAGTAATTAAGTGATTAGCATGAAATACCAAAGGATAGTTCAAATATTCTTTCTGGTTTTGAGAAGTTGATATGTCTCATGACACCATGGCAGTAATGAAGTATGACTATTTGTGTCATGCTATGAAGCAGTGGTCATGAGATTCCCCTGAAAATTGTGACAAACTAGAGTAGTTATACGTGATGTCCTTACTCTCATAATCCTTGACCCAAATTTGGTTCAAAAGCTCTGGACTATATTAGTGCCTTACACGATCATAAGCACTGCTTTGACCCTCACTTAGAAAAGAAGTCTTTACGTCTAATTTATATTACTTATTTTATTATGCTGACCTGAATTTCAAAAGCACACTGGGAGTGAACAGGCTCTCATTCTGTGTGATATTAAGCAATAAATTGCTTTTGTTGATACTGCATGTGCAGCCATTCAAATAAACAGGGCAATTTATGCAAATATAACTGTTTTACAAAAATCTCATCATCTGAGAAAATCATGTTACAGTCCTCTCTGAAAGTTCAACAAGGAGCAGCATTCATGCATATTTAAATATCCCATGACTATACATGAGAGGACAATTATTAAGGTCTTCCCTGGCAGCTTCAGTCGTGTCCGACTCTTTGCGACCCCATGAATTGCAGCACGCCAGGCCTCCCTGTCCATCACCAACTCCCAGAGTTCACTGAAACTCATGTCCATCGAGTCCGTGATGCCATCCAGCCATCTCATCCTCTGTCATCCCCTTTTCCTCCTTCCCCCAATCCCTCCCAGCATCAGAGTCTTTTCCAATGAGTCAATTCTTCACATGAGGTGGCCAAAGTACTGGAGTTTCACCTTTAGCATCATTCCTTCCAAAGAACACCCAGGGTTGATCTCCTTTAGAATGGACTGGTTGGATCTCCTTGCAGTGCAAGGGACTCTCAAGAGTCTTCTCTGGCAGCTTAGAGAAGCTGTATATAAACTTCATGTCCCAGACAAATTAGATGGCCCCTTATTGAAGGACAGCTTTCTTTTCTGACATCATTGTCTTGAATTGTTCTATCAGCCTAACAAAGGAGCACACACCCGATGTTCTACGCCTACATGCATGGTGAAGATCCTTTAGGATCCAGTTTCATAAGTAGCCTTTGCTTAAAGACTTAAGCCTAAAGTTTGGAACTGAAACACTTTAAAAGCGTGCAACTTTTACAGACATTTATAAAGAAGAACCACAATATTCAAACTGTTTTAAAGAATGGAAGTAACTCCTGGGAACCTTTCAGCAGATCACAGAAACATTATCCTTGAGCTTATGCTTGCTCTCTTCACTTACCCTCACATACACATAAATACACATACCTACCACATGAATAGGTCAACCCGAATAGCTCACTTCCTTTTCTTGGCATGCTTCTTATACAATGAAAGCATGTTAGTAAGAATAGCAACTCAGCTGTATTTTATACACACACATACATACATAACCTTTGAGTTATGACTAAAGGCAAGTATTATCACCCCAGTTATTTTCTTTCCAAACTCAAGCAATAACTTCAATAACTTCACTGATTTATAAGAAACTAGTGCAGAACACTAATAATTAAGAATCATTGGGTGTTGTATCTCCCAAACAGGATTTAATTTATCTTAGTCTTATTAATCTCATTCTCTACAAAAGGAATCTGAGATTTGGAAAGTTCAATTACGTGTCAAACATTACACAGAATACAAGTGATGGAAACCAGTATCCAAACCCATGTCTTTACGATATCTTTGCATCAGTTTATCATTAGAGGTAGCATGCCGCACTACCTCTCCTTACATGCACCTTGACTTGTGTCTCTCTAGAGGATCAAGTTCTAGAACTAGTACAGAAAGAAAGTAAACACTGAAAATTACCCTAGAAAGTTACCTAAAATTCCCTAAGAATGTACACTTTCCTGAAATTTCAATAGGGCAAATTTTTATAATCCTTTTTCTTTTACTCTGAATTAGAATATATTGTTGTTCCTCTGAATGTCAGGGAAGGTAGCTGGAGTCTTCTTATAAGTCGCGGAAAATGAATATTTACCTCTATACACTGGAATCACCACTGCTCACAAATATGAGCAGCCCGAAGTGACATCCACATAAGAAATGATGGAATCATGCTTCCCATCTCAAGTTTTTTCCTAAGAAACACACGTACTGAATGAGCAGACTTATCACACACCACTTCAATTATAAGTTTCCCTCCTCTTATTTCCTCCTTTCTTGGGGAGAGAGGAGGGAGTTGAATGCTGGGGCTCTGTTAAGCACACAAATGAATTTACTTAAATTCATTGTACATATGGTATGGTTCAAATGAAATTTAATATAAATGCATGTCAACTATCATAATGAAGAAGAACTTCTTGCAAGACATTGCCTGCACTCACAGTGTTTTCTGGCATTTCTGCAGCTGGCTTTTTAGTTACCCTCATAACCAAATTCAAAGGCTTTCAGATTGAAGGGTTTTATCCCAAATGGCTGCCAATAATTTTATTTTGAGCTGGGTCATTTCAATGTATGATTAGCTAAAATTATAAGATGGGGAGTTCAGGTCATATTACAAGGTCATTTCCTTTTTGAAGAGTCATATACAGCACACTTTGTATATGTAAAGTTTTCACCAAGTGACAGCAGGTATAAACAACCATTGGAAACTCAGCACTGACCTGTCTATATATAGTCTATATAAAAGTCTAATATAGACTTTTATAAAGGCCAACATTTTTCTTGATCCTGTCCTTTACTAAACAATCAACATGATTTTGGCCTTTTGAACACTGCACATTTTGTAACAAAGTAGGTAGTACCCTTTGCTTTGTCCAGTACAAAGTTCAGTATTAAATTTGAGATTCACCTGTGGAAATTCTGTAGAACAAGATGGTATCTGAACTTTATTTCTGAGCTTTATCTTACTATTTTACCCATATTTTCTCTTCATTTTATTCTACCTATTGGTTATTACACCCATATTTTAGACATGTCTTTAAGTCAGCCTCTAACATTATTTTCATTTAAGCAGAAGTCAAAGAAACAAAGAAAGAAGTAAATGCATAGTTATCAAAAGTGATTAGGCTGTTCTCTAAAGATTCATGAATTCAGCTGTTAATGGGTCTTATAAATCACAGCATGGAAGACACAAGTCCAGAGTTAAGACTTATCTCTTAATCAGAAAGTTTCTCACTGAATCACTCCACAAATGTTTCCCTTAGAAACAGCGTAGCTGGACGTACAGCAGTGACTCAGAAAGACACATTCTCGTTTAGAGTCTATGGGGCAGGATAGAAAATGACAGCAACAACAAATTATGCTACCCAGCGATAACTAGCGTGGGAGAGGTCACTAGAAACACAAGACCAAGCTGACAGAATCCAGAAGGTTCTGTATGCATGTGTGTATGAACCTAGAAATGGCATTAGGGATGAATCCTGTAAATCATTAGGAGCTATGCAGTCAAAGTTGCTAAGAGTGACAGGATTTCAGCCAGAAGGAAGAGCGTAAGAATAACCCAGCCCTCCAGTGACATTTTCAAACGAGACATCATGATAGGGCTCTGAGTAAGAAGCACAAGATTCATGAAGCAGTCATGGCTCCCTTCTTTCAGCAGCCATGTACAGACACACCACCCGTATGCTGGAGTATCATGTGTCTGAGGACATCTATAGACTGAAAGTCAAATGCTCCAAGCCATGTCTTCAGGATTTATGGCATCCAGCCTCATGAGAAGAACCTCTGTTTCTATTGCTCTCTTTGTTTGTTGGTCTAACAGTTAGTTAACTATTCTGATCAATGACACTTTGGATAATATCCTTACCACCAAAACCAAGGACCAGACTTTAGCCTAAAAACTTTTTAGGAATATCGAAGCATGAAATTTTTCAAAAAAAAATCTATATGTACTAGATTCAACATTTCCATACGGGGAACCCAGCATATGCATTGTCACAATTCTTAAGTTTGAAGATTATGCCTCATTTTTACAAAATCTGTCAAACATTTGAACTCATTACCTTCCATTTTGAGTTTAATAGGCAAACATAAAAGAACCTTCTCTAAATGCTTTCTAATAGAACTGTCTCAAAAGAATCTACAGTTTCAAAGGATATGTAAGTACACTCGATTGCCTGGATAATTCACTTAATTTGTTTTGGCCAAGTCATTCAGAGCCCTCACCATCACTCACCTTCAAAACACAGTGTGGCTGTAGTTGGGTTTTCATAATTTAAGCAATTCTCTTCATTTTGGAGAGGGGCAAAGAGGAAGGACACATGAAGAGGCATATTCAGCCACATTTGCTTATTTTCCTTAGAGATAATATAATCCACACTACCAGCTATTGCACAGAAGTCAGACAGCAATTTTAGTACCTATTATTCTCTCTCTACTTCTTCCACTTTTAAGGGATTTTAGTTTCACAGCTTTGAAAATATTATCTTCCAAATCACAAAGTGCTATAAATGAGGACTCTGTAGATTCCCTTCACAGGCAGTGGGGAATGCAAAGGTAGGAACAGGGTTATGGTCAATCATGTTCACTAACGATTGAAAGAAGCCTAAAGCCACAGACATTTAAACAGGGTCATCTTGATCACTGTGATCTCATCCTACCTGCCTCTTTGGATATCTGGGTGAAGGATTCCACACCTTTCTCTCCGTAACTTCCTTCCGATGCGAGAGTAGACACGTAATTCCAACCCAGGGCTTTTACGATGTCTACCATGGCCTGGGCTTGAAAGGAATCGGGAGGGACCACACGAGAGAAGAAGTCATAGCGCCGGTCATCACTTAACTCGGGTGCTGTTGATGCATAACTAATCTGGGGGATCTGAAAAGACAAGAAAGCACTACGTGAGGGCACCATCAAGATGGGAGAGATTCATTTGTACTTATGACAATTTACTTAAAATACAGGTCTTGAGCTCCAAAGCGGATGTGTGTTTGCCAAACACTGCATGAAAGTGTAAACCACCTAAATGCAACCAAATGCATCTATTTTTGTGTTGTGACCTTTTTTTCTCCTCTTGGAGAAAAGAATGGGAATGGAGTGGGAACTACTTACATCATGGTGGTTAGGAGAAAAAATATATATAACCATTCTAACATTGTGAATAATGCTTTAGTTACTATACACTAATACAAACAAAAGACAAGACAGCCTATGTGGTATATAAAGGTTGAATTATTTGACACATCTTGAGAATGTTTGTGGATGTAATTAGCTATCTAACATTGACTGAGTGCTGATCACCTGTGAGGAAATAGCTAAGCAAGCTGCATGCATTATTTATTTTCCATAAGAACATTATGAAGTAGATCACTAACACCTGAAGACCAAGGCAAGAGGGCTCCCTGCCCCACCATCACTTCAGTGGCTTATGCACTTTGGAAGGCCTTTCTCAAAATTTTCTTAGCTTCCATTTGGACACTGAGAGAGGCTGACTGTCTTGATTGAATGACAGTGACCTCTGATTCCTACTTTTTTCCCTTTGCAGAATTATCTGACCCTCAGCTTCACATGTGATTAACCAAATGCCTCAAGAATTCTAGAACTTGTGTCTATATGGGTCATCCTATACCAAGACCCTGGTTCCAAGAGTGCAGTCTAATGAAAAGAATACTCCTCTCGGCTGGCAAAGTATTTATGTCCCAGGATCATGTGAGATTGCAATACCTGAGTAGTCCTGATGTAGTGATCTTAGTTAAAGCCAATTATGCATATAGAAAGAAGCCTAGGAAAAAAATAAACGTTTACCTGGGATCACAAGTATACTAGGGAAAGACCCGAAGCAGCCATAGATGAGGAACATAGCTTAGGGTCTAACTCCAGGATCTCTAGGCTAGTTGTTTTTACAATGCAATACACTGCAGTTCTTTCTGTTAACAGCAGCATGCAGTAGACCATGATAGGTACAATTACCTACCTGTAAGAATGACCAACCTCTACAAAACTCTAGTTGTAACTCTCCTAGGATTTATCCCCAGAGAAGGCAATGGCACCCCAATGGATGGAGGAGCCTGGAGGGCTGCAGTCCGTGGGGTCGCTAAGAGTCCCACACGACTGAGCGACTTCACTTTCACTTTTCACTTTCATGCATTGGAGAAGGAAATGGCAACCCACTCCAGTGTTCTTGCCTGGACAGTCCCAGGGGCGGGGGAGCCTGGTGGGTTGCCATCTATGGGGTCCAACAGAGTCAGACACGACTGAAGCGACTTAGCAGGTCTCCTGGTTCTAACAGTATTGCATGCCTGCTCAGTCACCAAGTCATGTCTGACTCTTTGAGACCCTATGGACTCTAGCCCTTCAGGCTCCTCTGTCCATGGGATTTTCCAGGCAAGAATACTGGAGTGGGGTGCCATTTCCTACTCCAGGGGATCTTCACTACTCAGGGATTAAACCTGTGTCTCCTGCATCGGCAGGTGGAGTGTTTACCACTGAGCCACCTGGGATGGTGACTGCAGCCATGAAATTAGAAGACACTTACTCCTTGGAAGGAAAGTTATAACCAACCTTGACAGCATATTAAAAAGCAGAGACTTTACTTTGCCAACAAAGGTCCATCTAGTCAAAGCTATGGTTTTCCCAGTAGTCACATATGGATATTAGAGCTGGACCATAAAGAAAGCTGACTGCCAAAGATTTGCTGCTTTTGAACTTTGGTGTTGGAGAAGACTCTTGAGAGTCCCTTGGACTGCAAGGAGGTCAAACCAGCCCATCATACAGGAGATCAGTCCTGAGTGTTCATTGGAAGGACCGATATTGAAGCTGAAACTCCAATACTTTGGCCACATGATGCGAAGAACTGTCTCACTGGAAAAGAGCCTGATGCTGGGAAACATTGAAGGTGTGAGGAGAAGGGGACAACAGAGGATGAGATGACTGGATGGCATCACCGCCTCAATGGACATGAGTCTGGGTAAACTTCAGGAGTTGGTGATGGACAGGGAGACCTGGCATGCTGCAGTCCATGGGGCCGCAAAAAGTCAGACTCGACTGAGCGACTGAACTGAACTGAACTGAACCACCTGGGAACAGATGACCCACCATTTCCCATGCAGCCCGTCCCTGATGCAGTTCTGACTTATGACCACTAGGGGCAGGCTCTCAATTTCTGACTCAAAATCCAAAGACAGTTTTCAGAAAGTCAGGCTTCCCTGGTAGCTCAGATGGTAAAGCGTCTGCCTGCAAGGTGGGAGACCCGGGTTCAATTCCTGGGTCAGGAAGATCCCCTGGAGAAGGAAATGGCAATCCACTCCAGCACTCTTGCCTGGAAAATCCCATGGATGGAGGAGCCTGACAGGCTATAATCTATGGGGTCACAAAGAGTCGGACACGACTGAGCGACTTCACTTCACTCCAAGTCTCCTGATGGTCTTTATCTGAGTAATTTCTCAATTACAGGGGGAATGAAGGGCAAGGGAAAGAAAATGGGATTTTGTATTTAGAATACATGGAATAGAAGCCTGATGTTTCTGTTCACTTGTGTTTACTGGGTGAGTATTTCAGTTCATTGAGTTGGTTACATTATTAATTAGAATAAGATTGCATTGGAATAACAAATGGGCATTGCTTAGTGTGATTCCTGGAACAGTGTGGGCACTTAATACATGGGGTATCAACCATCAAAATAGAGAAAATCATGTGTTTTCTTAATATATTTACCCGTTCTCTACATTTGACTTCCCATTTTCTCTGTGACACACTAGCAAAAGCATTAATGTTTACATATTCCTAGTATTATTGCTTTAGAAATAATATTTACTATTTATTTAAATCTTCATCATGTAGTAAGAGTATTCTAAAAGTTTAGAGAGGGATTTTGTTTTATTCATTTATTTTTGTTGAAATATATCTTATTTACAATATCATGTTAGTTTCATACGTGTGAAGTGAAAGTCACCCAGTTGTGTCTGACTCTTTGCAATCCCATGGACTATACAATCCATGGAATTCTCTGGGCCAGAATACTGGAGTGGGTAGCCTTTCCCTTCTCCAGGGAATCTTCCCAACTCAGGGATCAAATCCAGGTCTCCCCCATTGCAGGCGGATTCTTTACAACACAGTGGTTCAGATATGCACACATATACACACACACCTATGTGTGCATAAATAGGGTTTCCCTGTTGGCTCAGACAGTAAGGAATCTGCCTGCAATGCAGGAGACCATGGTTCAATTCCTGGGTCAGGAAGATGCCCTGAAGAAGGTAATGGCAACCCATTCCATTATTCTTTCCTGGAGAAATCTATGAACAGATCTTGGCAGGCTACAGTCCATGGGATATACACACATAAATATATTCCTTTTCAGATTCTTTTCCCTTATAAATTAACACAAAATATTGAGTATAGCTCCCTGTGCTATACAATAGGTCTCTGTTGGTTATCACTGAAAGTTCTATACACATCCCCTTATCTAACCATCAGTAAACATTCTTCATTATACTTTTTACACTGTACTAGGGCTTTCCTGGTGGCTCAGATGGTAAAGAATCTGCCTGCAATGCAGGAGATCTGGGTTTGATCCCTGGGTTAGGTTAGGAAGATCCCTTGCAGAAGGAAATGGCTACCCCCTCTAGTATTCTTGCCTGGAGAATCCTTTAGGACAGAGGAGACAGTCTATGGTGTTGCAAAGAGTCCAATACGACTGAGTGACTAACACTCACTTCATATCATACAATTATTAAGTCATTTTATGAAAGAGGAAATTGGGCCCTAAAAATAGAATATAAGCTTGCTTCAGGTCACAAAGTTGTAAGATAGAGCCATATTCAAACTTAACACAATCCAATGCAAACTTCTGAACTCTTAACTATGATACTTTGTTAAATTACTGCTAAAACTTTTTAATAATAAGCATAAAAGAAGAAAGAGTAGTATATTAGTGGAGTGTAAGTCAAGTTTCATGCAAAGCACTTACTCTAGAGCCACTGAAAATAATCTTACAGGTCACTCTTAGGCTGTTGTTCAAACATTTCATTTAGGTGTCTTATTAAAGTGTATACAGATATGCGAATAGATTGAGTATCCTATGTTTCATTCAGGGATTATAAATTTTAAGTGAAAAAAAAATATCAGCTGAATAAAGGTTTGGGGCAAAATTAAAGGGAAGAAGGGAAGGAGCAAGAAAAATACCTTTCTTACAAGAAATAAAAAGAGAAGAAGCCAAGCATGGCAGTACAATTCCATCAATTTCAACTTGGGGAAATGCAAAATTTTTGTGTGGTTGCACAGATGACTTCCTTGCCAAAATCCCTTTCTACCTTTGAAGGAGGGCTAATAAAGATACATCCACCCTCTACTTAAATTTGCATTTATGTAGCTGCTGTAAAACATTGCAGCTGTGAAATGCCTCCAAAGCAAATGCATTTTCTAAACTGCACCCCAAATTTTAGTGATGAAAATCCTAGTGTAGCAGATTTATTTCCTCACTACCCTTTGAAAATGGTTGCTGTCTGTGGTTTATCCCTTCCATTACAAATAAGAAACACCTACTGGCTTAAGACTCACAGGGTTCCTTTATGATCACACACACACATCCTATATTCAGTTATACTTATTTGTATATTATACATATAAGATGCTAGAATAAGGAATGAATGAATAAACATATTTCATTTCTGAGATAAACATATGGCCGTATAAAGAAATTCCTGGCAGCAGTAAGAGATGAACAGTAAGAATGTATGTAACCTATGAAATATGCTATTACTCATCAACTGTTACCCTGTATATGTAATTACCAGTTTTCAGACAAATGTTCAAGCCTATAGAATGTTTGAAGTGCTTATAACTGGTAGCTGAAACTGACCAAATTCTTACTAGTCATCTTTAGTGATTAACTGACACGCTCCACTTGCTAAGATATACTTTCTTTTTCTGCTATAGAAACTCTACCCAGTTGCCAGTCTCCTTCAGAAATGCAGAACTAATCTTTTGATGAAGACAATTTAGTATAATCACACTTCTGCTATGTAAAAATAATCCCATCTCCCTTTGAGCTTTCCTTTCTCTAATTTAAAAACCAAAAACACTTTTCATCTTTATCATAGGACTACATTTTCATCTCATTGTTATCCTTTACTTTTAATAAAAATTTGTCCATCAAAAAATGGTTTTATTAATGATGAGTGTCAAATCAGGTTAAAAACATCTCACGCCTCAAAGTTAGCATTCAAAAATCTATGTAGAAATCAACTTTCCTGACCCTTTTTAAACAGTGAAAACCAAACAGTAAAAGAAAGAAAACCCATAATCCCTCAAGTAAAATTTCCCCAGTTTGTATATTATTCTTAAAGGAGGAGAAGAAAGGCCCAATTCACTCTATTTAACTTTTGAAATATTTATGCACATTTAAGGATTTCTATGATGGCTTCCCTCATGGTTCACACAGTAGAGAATCCGTCTGCAATGCAGGATACTGGGGTTTGTTCCTTGGGTTGGGAAAATCCCATGGAGAAGGGACTGGCAACCCACTCAATATTCTTCCCTGAAGAATCCCCATGGACAGAGGAGCCTGGCAGGGTACAGTCCATGCAGTTGCAAAAAGTTGGACACAACTGAGTGACTAACACACACGAAGAATTTCTGTAAATCTAAGAGAAATAGGTTAAGGGAAAAACACTTTCAAGATAGTTAAAATGGATATGTAGATAACTTACATCTCCACACTGTAAAAAACTTTCAATTCATCAATATTTATATCTCACCAACACAAGTGATTGGACTGCAAGGAGATCCAACCAGTCTATCCTAAAGGAAATCAGTCCTGAATATTCATTGGAAGGACTGATGCTGAAACTGCAGCTCCAATACTTTGGCCACCTGATTCAAAGAACTGACTCATTGGAAAAGACCCTGATTCTGGGAAAGACTGAAGGAAGGAGGAGAAGTGAACGACAGAGGATGAGATGGTTGGATGGCATCGCTGCCTCGATGGACATCAGTATGAGCAAGCTCCAGGAGTTGGTGAAGGACAGGGAGGCCTGGCATGCTGCAGTCCCTGTGGTCACAAAGAGTTGGACACAACTGAGCAACTGAACTGAACTGAACTGAACTGAAGGAATCTTCCAAAGTTAAATTCTAACCAATCAGTGGCACACACCAGTCACTAAGAGGCGCTAAAGGCCCCCTCCTAATCTCTCTCTTATTTGCCTAGAAAGCAGGAGTCAACTGATGGGTTGTTTTAGAGCACTAGTTTTCTTTGGTAACAAGTGTCACAACTTATTAAAATTATCTGTTGTTTGCATCTTTCCTGGAGTGCACTGGCCCCCGGGAGGGTAAAGACCTTGTTCATCATTTTATCACTACTAGATACAGTGCACGGGGTATAGAATATGAACTTTATCATTATTTACTGAACGAAAGAGAAAGCCAGTAATGAATGGAATAATCCAGAGGGAACAGAGTCCTTCATGCATAGGGTTGGTACGGCCATAGGGACCCACAGAACTTGTGAGTGGCCCTTGCCTGCAAGCAGTGGCTTTCAGGGGCAACGACAGTCACAGCAGCAAGTGCTCTTCTTACTCTTTCTTTTTCCTGGCACATTTTCCCCTTGGATTTCCTTCTTCATCACTGGAAGGTAGGATATGCTAACACAGACATGGTTCAAAGATAAAGAGACCTAGGGAGTCACTTAGGGACTGTTCATTCTGTGTTTTTGTTTTTTTTTTTTTCCCCTCCCTTATGGCTAAGACTGGACAACTCCAAGCAACATACACCACAGTACCCAGAGTCCAGGCTAACTCTGCAAGACAACCTTGCTATGAAGCACTTTCACTTTCCAAGTGTTGGCAAGATAGATTCCTTCTAAATTTAGTTTTATTTCATAATTATGCTAAAGGCAAAGGGATCTCATGGGCTTGGAAATACAATCCTGCATCTGTCATCTTAGTCTCAACATCTTAGTCTTATCATCTTAGTCTCAACATCTGTCAAAAACCCAAATCCAGATGTGGACCAGATTACAATAATATAAATACTTTAAAAATCCAAATTTTTCCTGCCACTATTCTGACACAGACTTGACTGTCATCAAAAAAGTAACTGCCTAAGTATTTATAAAAATGAAAGAACCATTTCATTTACATAGAAATAAATCAAAGATCTAAAATTGCTTCGCACAGTTTGAGCTTCTTGTTTATGCTATAAGGGCAGTGCTTATAACAAAGTCAGTCACCTGGGAACTTCTTACTTTTGGAAAGGTAAATGAGGTTTATGGTTCCATGTTCCTGGGGAATTTGCATAGTAAAGAAAGGCAATCCAAAATGTACTAACACTTGTTCCAGAGGGTAGTTTCCACAAAAATTGTAAAAGGCAATTTTTGGACGTATCATGAACAATTAAGATAACGCTTCAGTGTACCTACTGAGATATTAATGAACTCCCAGTGGGGCACTATTAAATTCACAGTTGGCAGTAATTCTTGCCTAAGTTCTTATTAAGCTTTATTGATATGGATCCCCCAAAAAAGGAAAAAATGGTCAAATAATCCTTTCAGGTTCCTTCTTTGAAGCATCACTCTCCACGATTTATATGTACATCTTCCCTAGATAACACCTCTGCTCACATTAGGATGGGTGGGTTTCAATTCTGATTTTTGATAGTGTTTCTTTATTTCAAAGTACTGAGGAATAACTAATACTTTTGAATGCATTTAAAGTCTGGAATCTCACTCAACTTTAAATTACTCATGACAGAGATTATCATCAAATATTACAGCTCTTTTTCCTTTGCCTTTTATTTCTTTAATTGCATGACACCAAATACCTTCAATATTCGGTAAGTGGTAGTAACCATCTTCTTGGAACCAAGTAATTTTAGGTATATATTGCAAGGCAAATATGTCTATGCATAATTCAAAGAATGTTATTTTTATTATAGATTGATTACATATCTCTGTTTACCAGGCTTTTGGATGTGCAATACTTTACATATAGAATTCCATGGAATTCTGCAACACCTTACAATAGACATGTGCTTCCTAGGTGGCACAGTGGTAAAGAATCTACTGGCCAAGCAGGAGATGGGAGTTTGATCCCTGTGTCGGGAAGATCTCCTGGAGAAGAAAATGGCAACCCACTCCAGTATTCTTGCCTAGAGAATCCCATGAACAGAGGAGCCTGGCAGGCTACCGTCCAGGTCATCCAGTTCTGGTCTACCAGTTAGGGTCATAAGAGTCAGACATGACTTAGTGACTAAACAATATAACAGATACACATATTACCACAAATAGTGACTATTTTGCTTTCCACATCACTGAGTTCCTGTCGCTTACATAGAGACGATGGCACAGAAGGGTCCAAATGCTTTGTGTGACAAGAGCTGATCAACAAAAACATAGGACTCCTTTAGCTACATGGCTTACAGAGGGAATCACAGGACATGATCAAGACCAAGGTGAATGGACAAGAGACATGCAGTATGGAGGCAAGGTCAGAATTAACAGACAAAAGAAACATTCTTACTAAAATGTCTGAGAGAAAATAATATAAGCTTGTGCTTAGTGATGACAATGAAGATGATTTTGCTGGGGGAAAGGAGGAAAGCCTTCACATCTCACAGGTGGCAAATGTTAGAAACAAGACTGGAGATAAAACTTGTCTCTCCCCACTTCTTTTCCAACACAGAAGATCAAGAGAAAACTAACTCCAGGGTGGTTTATAGCAGCCAAAACAGAAACACCTGGACCTGCCATCAGGTCAGACAAACTCTTCAGGATTATTTCTCTGTCCATAAAATGAAGTTTATCAAATGGACCCAAGATGTACCGCAGGGAAAACATGAATTATTCCCAAATGAAAACAGTACATATCACAGTCACATATAGGGCTGTCTTGTCCAGTGCTATCTACTTAGACAGACGCTCTCTGTGTGTGAGGGGTTGCACGTGTGTCTCATGTGTGTGTGTATGTAGCATGTAAACAGGCTTTCTGAGGCCTTCTGTAGATTAAAGAAACACTTCCACCCATATTTCCATAACATAAAATGACAATGGACAAAGCAAAATTTCCCTCCCAACCTGGCACCACAGAAATCACTAGCATATATTTGAAGCAAAAAGAGAGAAGAAAAGGGTAGAAATAATTGTTACGACCTTTCAGGGTTCATACTAATCTTACATGTCTATGAAATATTTCTTTCTGTCCAGTATTCCTATATACAATCATATATTAAGAAACAAAAAGTAATCAATGTAAACACTTCTTTTAGCATTTCTTAATACATTAGAAATGATCGTCGGTCTTTATCAGGCTCCGAGGTTCAGATTCTCACAACTAGAGGTTTGGTTTCAAACCCAAAAGGCTGACTTTTTTTTTTAATTAATTATTTTAACTGGAGGGTAATTACTTTACATATTGTGATGGCTTTTGCCATACATCAACATGAATCAGCCAAGGGTGCGCATGTGTTCCCCCATCCTGAACCCCCCTCCCACATCCCTCCCTAGCTTATCCCTCTAGGTTGTCCCAGAGCATTGACTTTGGGTGCCCTGCTTCATGCATCACACTTTCACTGGCCATCTATCTTATACATGGTAATGTACCTGTTTCAATGCTAAGCTCTCAAATCATCCCACCCTTGCCTTCTCCCACAGAGTCCAAAAGTCTGTTCTTTATATCTGTGTCTCTTTTGCTGCCTTGCATATAGGATCATGGTTACTGTCCTTCTAACTTTTCTATATATGTGTTAATATACAGTACTGGTGTTTCTCTTCTGACTTACTTCACTAGGTATAATAGGCTGCACCTTCATCCACCTCATTAGAATTGACTCACATGCATTCCTTTTTATAGCTGAGTAATATTCTATTGTATATATGTACCATAGTTTCCTTATCCATTCGTCTGCCGATGGACATCTGGGTTGCTTCCATGTCCTAGCTATTTTAAGGTGTTTCTCCAGCAAATAAGTGTCAAATCTCTACAGAGTGACATCTCTTGACCTTGGTACTGCTGATGTTGGGGTCAGATAATTCATTGTGTGCTAGGAAGAAGGGCCATCATGTGCAGTGTAGGCTATTTAGAAATATCCCTAAAAAAATAAAATAAAATAAAAAATAAAAAAAAGAAGTATCCCTGACCTCTGTCCCCAGATAATAGTAGTGTATCTAGCAGTTTTCATAATCAGAAATGACTGCAGACAACAGGGTTCATACTATGTTATGTTCATACTAAGTTATGACCAACCTAGATAGTATATTCAAAAGCAGAGGCATTACTTTGCCCACTAAGGTCCGTCTAGTCAAGGCTATGGTTTTTCCTGTGGTCATGTATGGATGTGAGAGTTGGACTGTAAAGAAGGCTGAGCACCAAAGAATTGATGCTTTTGAACTGCAGTGTTGGAGAAGACTCTTGAGAGTCCCTTGGACTGCAAGGAGATCCAACCAGTCCATTCTGAAGGAGACCAGCCCTGGGATTTCTTTGGAAGGAATGATGCTAGAGCTGAAACTCCACTACTTTGGCCATCTCATGCGAAGAGTTGATTCATTGGAAAAGACTCTGATGCTGGGAGGGATTGGGGGCAGGAGGAGAAGGGGACGACCGAGGATGAGATGGCTGGATGGCATCACGGACTTGATGGACGTGAGTCTGAGTGAACTCCGGGAGATGGTGATGAACAGGGAGGCCTGGCGTGCTGCAATTCATGGGGTCACAAAGAGTCGGACATGACTGAGCGCCTGAACTGAATTGAACTGCAGACAACATAAAGTGTGTGTGTGTGTGTGCAGACAACACAAAGTGTGTGTGTGTATGCGTGTGTGTGGCATTAGGGAGCAGGGAGGCAGTTCAAAATTGATGTGGTTGAGAACCACTGGGCATGAGGTTTGTCAGGGCAAAGGGACCACCAAAGTCACAGCAACGTGGTCAAAAACTGAAAATAAAAGATCTTTTTTTTTGTCTTGTGGCCTCTCTATCCCATCTGTTTTTCTTTTCTACCTGCTAATTTTCCCACTTATCAAAGCTCAGTGTGTTCCCAGCCACCTCAGTCATCTGGTTTCTCAGAAGAGAGCACAATGACAATGCTACCAAAAGGCTCAGTCCTTTACAGGGATGCAGCCAGGAAACTCTTAAAGTGAAAAAAGTGCTTTTCAGGAGAGAATGAAATTAAATCTAAACTTATTTTCTGTTTGAGAACCATTGCCACTTTCCTGAGCACATTATAGTAAAAAAAAAAAAAAAAGGACTTGATTATTATGGATGGTTGAAAATGAAGCATTATAGTTAATTGAATATTTTAGCAAACTATGAGCTAGCCTTTGTGTGAATTCCAGTTGTGAAAAAGCAAGAGCGTAATAAAGTGCACTGAGAAATGCTACTGAACATGATGCAATCTTCTCTCAACGATTCTGAAACCACTTTCAGGGTCAGAGTCTGGCAGGGCTGCAGGCACACTGACTCTCATTGTATAAGACTCCAGATGCAGACATTCCAGAAGGTGAAGTCAGATCTGTGCTGATCCTTTGATTCCCTGAAAGAGGCTTACTTGACAAACATGTATTTAATTTTTCCCCTCACAAAAATGAGGAAAACTATGCTGCCTGTTTTAGCTTTCATAATGGCTCAAATTCCAAGTAAACAAGAATTTGATGACTACGTGTTAATGCAAAAAAGATAATTCACAAGAGTTTTGCACAGTAAATAATTCCTATTATTTAATTCAGATAATGCAAAACTACAGAAGCAGCATATGACTATTTTTTAGCTATAAAGTTTAGAAGCTATAGACATAATAATTAAGGAGACAAACCAATTTTAGATGTCTGACAACCTAATACATAAACATATAAGTACCTCACATACATACATATATATATATACACACACACGTGTGTGTGTTTACATACAAGTATATATGCAACCATAAAAGTACCCACACATACACACACTTATATTACACACACACACACACACACACACAGACATACACAAGCATATTATACACAGACACACATACACACAGATACAGACTATGAAGAAAACAAATGGTTAAATAAGAGAATAACTTGGAGTGGTACCACAGAAAGGGAGAAGGTAAAATTTGAGTTAAGTAGCATTTTAAAGCCTCCAAAGTGTCCTAAAGCATAGACAGAGACACACTCACAGAAAACAGCCAAGTTATTCCAAAATATATATATAATTAAGTTTATCAGACCAGATACATTTTCCAGGCCACTTTGCAGACCATTTACAGTAAATACATTTATTTACCACTTTACAGACTAATGCATTTTCTTCACTGTGGCCTTCTCTTATTTATATATAAGCTTATGTACAGGTCTGAAATAACTGCCTCCTATCCTTGCTTACTTAAATCCTAATACTGCTTCAAGATACAGGTTTATTATATGCAAACCACTTTGTGGAACTTCCCCTGATGCTCTGCAGTAAGAGAAGCTGCCACAATGAGAAGCCTGTGCACCACAGTGAAGAGTAGCCCTGCTCACCACAGTGAAGAGTAGCCCTGCTCACCACAACTAGAGAAAGCCCAAAGGCAGCATCAAAGACCCAGTGCAGCACCCACCCCCAAATTAATAACAACAACAACAAGAGAGAAGGAAGGGAGAGCACTGGTAGACAAAGCCTTTCTCTTATCTACTTGATTTCTGACCAAGAGATTTTATTTTGGAATGTTCCTGTCCTCATGATCTTTTCCTCATATCTCATTGGCTGAAACTTCATCAAATTTTCATCCCTACTTGAAGCGATGATAGCCATGATTGACTTATGATTCTTCCCCTGAGGATGGGTTTCCTCTTTCCATGGGGAAAGTCTGGATTCTCTTCACAGGAAAGAAGATAGATAAGTGAATATTTAGCAAATGAATAATTGTGTCTCATGGTGAGAAACACAAAAATTAACTTGAATTTGACATACTTGCAGCATGTAAGAATTTTTTTTAAAGAATGCAGTAAGAATTCCCTGAATGCATTCACACATTGTCACTCACACATGACAGAATATAATGTGTGACTTTTACATATGGTCTAACATCCTTTTGTTCCACAGAATCATTAGATTAGTCTTGTTCCCAAGAAACCATTTTGGTGGGGGAAACTGGTCTAAATTAAATACTGAAGGGTCACTAATGTGAGAACAACCCTGAGAAAGTGGAATTTTGGAGAAGACACAACCAAGAGATGTTTAAACTAACTGGAGGATAGAAGGCAGCTCTCCCCAACAAAGAAGCCAAGAAAAGCCTACTCTGGAGAAGAGAAGGATAAAGACAAATGTAGAGAGTGATGAAGAAGCAGGCTTCTTCTTAAGAAAATAGAGAAACTTGTATGGCTTGATGGTAGAATCCATAATTCCACTTAATTTATAGAAAAGGATAAGATAAGATGATGAAGTAAACTTAATGTCTACTTAAATTTATTTTGTATCTTCTCTTATTACAGTAATTATCCTTATAGGCTAATAAAACATGAAGCATCTTTGTAACATCAGTGATGGCACTCTCAGAAGAATGGTTAGGTGACACATAAACAGAAATTCCAAGAGTTATTCCTAAGTCCCAAATACCTCCAGGGTAATAATTAAGAGGCGCCTTCACTCAAATACTTGCATCTCTTAACATGGATGCAGTCAGAGAAAATGTCACTGATTCTTCAACGAGGCTTCTGGGATGAAAGGTTCACATGGTTCATTTGGTATCGGAAGCAGGCTATTTCCTGCTTTAGGGGCAATAAGGAATCTGCTGATTTTGTTCATAAGGAACTCCAGTGCCTGCAGATCACAGGGAATGGCGAAAGAAACAAAGCTGAACATTTGTCTTATTTTCTCTAAGCCCATCTTCCTAGTCCCTGGATGGACACAAAAGAAGATACAAAGGAAAACAAACAGTAAAGGTTTGGAATGGTTATGCTTTAACCAGACATCCAAAATACTGGTGACGTTCATCCAGGATTAATAGAACTTGATATAACTGCTGTTAAATATTTGAATTGATATTAAATAGAATGCAAAGAGCAAGCCAGTGGGCTTGTAATGGTTTCTGTTCTCATGTCTTTCATTGGCCCAAACACCTCCCTCTAGAAATAAAATTATTACACCCATCCCTATTTTAGCTGCAGCTTTTAAATTTTTATTTTTACTTTATTTTACTTTACAATACTGTATTGGTTTTGCCATGCATTGATATGAATCCACCAAGGGTGTACATGAGTTCCCAATCCTGAACCTCCCTCCCACCTCCCATCCCATATCATCCCTCTGGATCATCCCTGTGCACCAGCCCCAAGCATCCTGTATCCTGTATTGAACAGACTGGTGATTCGTTTCTTACATGATACTATACGTGTTTCAATGCCGTTCTCCCAAATCATTCCTCCCTCTCCCTCTCCCTCTGAGTCCAAAAGTCCACTCTACACATCTGTGTCTCTTTTGCTGTCTCGCATAGAGGGTCATCATTGCCATCTTTCTAAATTCCATATATATTTGTTAGTATACTGTATTGGTGTTTTTCTTTCTGGCTTACTTCACTCTGTATAATCAGCTCCAGTTTCATCCACCTCATTAGAACTGATTCAAATGTATTCTGTTTAATGGCTGAGTAATACTCCATTGTGTATATGTACCACTGCTTTCTTATCCATTCATCTGCTGATGGACATCTAGGTTGTTTCATGTCCTGGCTATTATAAACAGTGCTGTGATGAACATTGGGGTACATGTGTCTCTTTCTATTCTGGTTTCCTTGGTGTGTATGCCAAGCAGTGGGATTGCTGGGTCATAAGGCAGTTCTATTTGCAATTTTTAAAGGAATCTCCACACTGTTCTCCATAGTAGCTGTACTAGTTTGCATTCCCACCAACAGTTTAAGAGGGTTCCCTTTTCTCCACACCCTCTCCAGCATTTATTGCTTGCAGACTTTTGGATCACAGTCATTCTGACTGGTGTGAAATGGTACCTCATTGTGGTCTTGATTTGCATTTCTCTGATAATGAGTGATGTTGAGCATCTTTTCATGTGTTTGTTAGCCATCTGTATGTCTTCTTTGGAGAAATGTCTATTTAGTTCTTTGGCCCATTTTTTGATTGGGTTATTTTTCTGGAATTGAGCTGCATAAGTTGCTTGTATATTTTTGAGATTAGTTGCTTGTCATTTGCTTCATTTGCTTTTATTTTCTCCCACTCAGAAGGCTATCTTTTCACCTTGCTTATAGTTTCCTTTGTTGTACAGCTTTTAATTTTAATTAGATCCCATTTGTTTATTTTTGCTTTTATTTCCAGTATTCTGGGAGGTGGATCATAGAGGATCCTGCTGTGATTTATGTCAGAGAGTGTTTTGCCTATGTTCTCCTCTAGGAGTTTCATAGTTTCTGGTCTTACATTTAGATCTTTAACCCATTTTCAGTTTATTTTTGTGTGTGGTGTTAGAAAGCGATCTAGTTTCATTCTTTTACAAGTGGTTGACCAGTTTTCCCAGCACCACTTGTTTTTGTTTTTTGTTTTTTTTTCCAACACCACTTGTTAAAGAGATTGTCTTTACTCCATTGTATATTCTTGCCTCCTTTGCCAAAGATAAGGCGTCCATATGTGTGTGGATTTATCTCTGGGCTTTCTATTTTGTTCCATTGATCTATATGTCTGTCTTTGTGCCAGTACCATACTGTCTTGATGACTGTGGCTTTGTAGTAGAGCCTGAAGTCAGGCAAGTTGATTCCTCCAGTTCCATTCTTCTTTCTCAAGATTGCTTTGGCTATTCGAGGTTTTTTGTATTTCCATACAAATCTTGAAATTATTCGTTCTAGTTTTGTGAAAAATACCGCTTGTAGCTTGATAGGGATTGCTTTGGGTAGTATACTAATTTTCACTCTATTGATTCTTCCGACCCATGAACATGGTATATTTCTCCATCTATTAGTGTTCTCTTTGATTTCTTTCATCAGTGTTTTATAGTTTTCTATATATAGGTCTTTAGTTTCTTTAAGTAGATATATTCCTAAGTATTTTATTCTTTTCGTTGCAATGGTGAATGGAATTGTTTCCTTAATTTCTTTTTCTACTTTCTCATTATTAGTGTATAGGAATGCAAGGGATTTCTGTATGTTGATTTTATATCCTGCAACATTACTATATTCATTTATTAGCTCTAGTAATTTTCTGGTGGAGTTTAGGGTTTTCTATGTAGAGGATCATGTCATCTGCAAACAGTGAGAGTTTTACTTCTTTTTTCTGATTTGAATTTCTTTTAATTCTTTTTCTGCTCTGAATGCTGTGGCCAAAACTTCCAGAACTATGTTGAATAGTAGTGGTGAAAGTGGGCACCCTTGTCTTGTTCCTGACTTTAGGGGAAATGCTTTCAATTTTTCACCACTGAGGATAATGTTTGCTGTGGGTTTGTCATATATAGCTTTTATTATGTTGAAGTATGTTCCTTCTATTGCTGCTTTCTGGAGAGTTTTTATCATAAATGGATGCTGAATTTTGTCAAAGGCCTTCTTGCATCTATTGAGATAATCATATGGCTTTTATTTTTCAATTTGTTAATGTGTAGCTGCAGCTTTTAGAACCAAGAATTAGGAGACTGTTTCTCAGTTAAGTATGTATGTGACAAAGTACTAACTGTAAATTTCTCAAGATATTGTTCAGGGTGTAGTAGCCTGGTAGGTTCTCTTCACAGCACATTGTCAGAAATATGTATTTGTTCCAGAATTTACCATTTTTAAGAATCCTTCCCTATATCCTACAGCTTCTGCTATCACATTACCTGCTACCATATCATCTTCTAATTACCATGATTGCATATTTTTACATGTAATTACATTTGAGGTTGACTGCTGCCTGTGGAGACTGAGGATGAAAAAGAGAATGTCATCAATGGAGCACTACTAGGTGGATGTTAATGCAGCTCCTTCTGGAAAGTGAGATGGAACTGTTAATCCCCTTCACACTGCATGGATTCCCAGTAGAGGCAAGCTTTGGCTAGTCTTCTGCATTTTGTCCTCTTCCTGATCTTTTCTTTAGAAGTCAGGTTGCAAGGACAATGTTTCTCAAATGGTCAAGGATATGATGTTAGTGCTAATGGATTCAGATCTCTACTTTTACAGAACGAAATGATACTCAGAGAGGGACAGTAATTTATCAAAACACACACTATCATACAGTGACTGGGAAAGGACTAAAATCTTTGTTTTACTGGGTCCTATAGGGATGCTTCTAAAATTTTCTACTGTCTCAAGTGTTCAGTCCCTCTCTGTATTATACTTCAGAGTTAGTGTGACATTTTGATTTTTAAGCAGTAAGAATTACAAACTAATTTGAGTGCAAAAATAGAAAATCCAAAATAACAGTTGTTCACCATTTATTTCTCTCACATGAAGTTGATAGGTAAAGGTCCAGAGCTGGCCTGACAGTCCCATGGATTCCAGGGACTCAAGCTCTTTATACTTCTCTGTTCCAGCATCTTATCAAGTTATTTCCATACTCAAGGCCACTTAGGGTCCTGAACACTGTCAAAGCTCCAACAGCCATAGACTCATTCCCGACAGCAAGATGGGATATATGAAAAAAGACAAAAGGGCACATTTTGCAATTGGGCAAAGTCCTTCTATGGCACCTTCCAAGCTTTGCACACAACACTTCCATCTATATATCAGTGTCCAAAATAGTTTCATGGTAAACCTAATTGCTGGAAAATATTTTTGAAAAAAAAAGTAGTAATTTATTTGTGTACATTGTCTTCCCAAATAAAACTGAAGCTTATCCCTAAGAAAGTAGAATTAATAGGGAGAGAGTGACTATCACCTGCCACAATCTTGAAGGATGGATGAGTTGGCCATGCGTGGCTCTAGGGCAGGCACAATTAAGTAGATACAGCTGACAATTTAGGTATGATTAAATCAATCTTTAAACAATTATTTACAAGGCAAAGTAAATAATCAACAGTCAATAATTCCCTAATACGGTACTCACCATATATTGACCACAGGTGATAAATAATGATGGCAGCCCTTCCATTAGGATTAACTTACAAATAACCCCCACACAGTACTCCTATTTACATGAAAACTTTCCAAGCACTAAATTTGTGTGCTTCTAATGGCATGACTGACTCGATGGACAGCAGTCTGAGCAGGCTCTGGGAGTTGGTGATGGACAAGGAATCCCAGTGTGCTACAGTCCATGGGGTCACAAAGAGTCAGACACAACTGAGTGACTGAACTGAACTGAATGGCATGACCTTTATTTATAAGTCCCCAATTCTTCTGCTATGAACATCCATGATGTTAATAAAAGTGTTCAAGCTTCTACCACCTGAGACTGTTTTAAAAAATGTTATGATACGGGAAGTTTAATTTTATATATATTTGTTTTTTCAAACTTCAACTTAAAGACAACTTGGCGATAATTCAGTCAAGTTTCTGGTTCTTTCCAGCAATGATGTCCCTCTATGGATTGGAAAGATAGCTCCCTTAACCTTTACCACTTTGAGCAATTAGACTGCAACTCTTGATTTCTTCACTACCAGTGGCAGGAAAACACTTAAAGCTATAAAACATAATCCCAAATGAAAGATCCATGATATCTCGTTATCATTACGATCAGGCCATGCATCCTACAGCAATGAGCTATGTGTGTTAGGTATCTGGTTTCCAGCAGACAGACTCATGTTTACATTAATGCACAGAAAATAAAATAGAAATAAAATATAATTTTCCTGCTAAAATATCAAAGCTAGAAAGGCATATTTAATTTCTTACAGGGAATGGATGTACTTTTTTTTAAGTCACAAATCTTAAGTGGTCTCAAGATCAATAACTGTTAAGTAACTTTTTCAAAGGTAAAGAACTATGATGGCAGGTAGAGAATTTTTTTTTAATTTCTAGTCAATACTTGTCATCTTGTTTTATATCTGCCAGATTTTTTAAGCAAAGGATCACATACATTTATTTAATTTTGAAGTTTTCTAGTGTTCCCTTAACCATCTTTTAACTTTATCTGTCTAATATTGCATTGTATGTGCTTCCTACTTAAAAGAATCCTATTTACCCAGGCTGGCTCTATTATGCCTCAGAGAAAAGGGTTCACTTTTCACTCTGATCTTAATCTACTGCCACAGTAAAATCAATAAGCATATTAAGGAATGCTGACTTCTCTGCTTCTGACAGATAATTCGCCTAAAACTTTCCAAATCTGAAAACTGACCACTGGAGTCTGGCAAATAATACTGTAAATAAGACAAACGTGAGAAAATTCCACACTAGTCACTCTTAGGTTTTGGAATATTTGTACATATCCCATATGTATGTGTGTGTGTGCTTGTGTCTGTAATGTAGTATTTACTACTTACTATTTACTATTACATAATTCAGAGTTTATGTCTTCCTAGTTAGTATAAGAAAATAAACCTAAAAACCCACTTACACTCTAAGGAATATTTCAACTAAAAGCTTTTCTAAAGAACATTAACAGTGGAAGGAAGCCATGAACAAAATGAAAACACAACCCACAGAATGGGAGAAAATATTTAAAAACAATGTGACTGACAAGGGATTAATCTCCAAAATATACAAATAGCTCATGTAGCTCAGTATCAAAAAAAGAAACAAGCCAATCAAAAATGGGCAGAAGATCTAATTGGACATTTCTCCAAAGAAGACATACAGATGGCCAAAAATCATATGCAAAGAAGCTCAACATCACCAAGTATTAGAGAAATGAAAGTCAAACTACAATAAGGTATCATCTCACACCGGTCAGAATGATCATCATTAAAAAGGCTACAAACAATGAATGCTGAAGAGGATGTGGAGAGAAGGGAACACTCCTACACTGTCGGTGGGAATGTAAATTGTTACAGTTACTATGGAGAACAGTATGGAGTTGGTTAAAAAACTAAAAACAGAGCTATCACATGATTCAATAATCCCGCTCCAGGGGGTATAATATCCAGAAGAAACCATATTTTGAAACATGTACCCCAATGTTCACTGCAGCACTATTAACATAGCCAAGATATGGAGGCAACCTAAATATCCATCAACAGATGAATGGGTAAAGAATATATGGTGTATGTATACACACACGCAGAAATAAATACCTAAAATGGAATATTAGTCAGCCATAGAAAAGAATGAAATAATAATGCCTTTTCCAGCAACATGGTTGGACCTAGAGATTATCATACTGAGTGGTCAGACAGAAAGACAAATATTATATGATATCCCTTATATCAATATGTGAAATCTAAAAGAGTAAGATAAAAATGAACTTATATACAAAACAGAGGCAGACACCCAGATATAGAAAACAAGCTTATGGTTACCATCAGGGGAAGGCGAGGTGGTAAATTAGGAGTTTGAAATTAACATATAAACGTTATTCCATATAAAACAGATAAAGGAACCGAACATGGACCGAACAACATGGACCAATTGTAAAGCACAGGGAACTCTACTCAATATTGTCTAATAAAACACGCATGGGGAAAGAATCTGATAATGAATGAATATATGTATATGAACAGAGTTTGCTATATACCTGAAACTAACCCAACACTGTAAATCTACATATTCCAGTATAGAATAAAGATTTTTAAAAGTGAAATAGGAAGCAACCATCTTGAATTTAGCAGTTGGCAGTATAAAAATTGTGGAAACATTAGCTCCAATCTGTGTGAGATGATACAGCATTGTTGTTTGACCTGAAAGCTCTAATCCCTTTTCTGTATAGTGAGGGTGAACCCAGCCACAGTGACTGGTTTGATCCTTTCTCTGATCAGCTCTCGTCACTGAACACTTCACTGGAGCCACTGTGTAGACAACATTAGGGACGCCAAGAGCTGCGATCTCTCTTTAGGGGAGAGAGAGCTATGACAATGCAAAAATATACGAAAGATGTCTCTAAATACAGAAAGGAGAGTCCCTCTCCAAATATCTTCTTCGACCTTCCCAGTAGAACACCAGAATTCCAGATAATTCCACAAGTGGCAGCATTTTTCAGGGAAGCGATGAACTTTGTGAAGACAAGCACCATGTCAGTCTGGAGCAGTGTGCAGTTTCTGCCCACTGCCTACCTTTGCATGCCTCTTCTGAAGCAGAAGGTTAAGATAACAGAGACTTACTCAACCTGTTAGAAGAGGCCTATGTGCATCTTGCTTCCAATATCTCAGAGACAAGGTGTTCAAATGCATTAAAGAAACAAACTACAAATTCTATGACCATGAGAAAAATAGGGGAAAGTCATAGAGGGAAGAGAGAGAGTGGAAAATGGAGAGCTTAATAATGGATAAAGAAACAGAAAGACTGAGAAAAAGAGAAATAGAAGAGGGAGAGAAAGAGAGAGGAGGAGGAGAGTAACTCACACAGTTTCTTAAAAAGACAATAACTTTTATATTGGGAGGTTTAATATTTTGTAAATTAAGGATCCTTTCAAGTTCCCCATGCTGTAAACAGAAATTAACTCACTTACCCTCCAAACCTCACATGGTCCTGGAAACACTGAAAAGTTATAAATGAAACAAGAACTGGAAAACAAGCTACTCAGGCATTTATAAGCCTGATCATTCTTTCAACCACCAAATCATGACTCCATGAAAGCTGACAAACTGTCACGCTTCCTATGTGACTGGTGGGTTCTTACAGCCATTTAAAAAACAACCTATGCTGTCTAGAGCCTGGCAGTGGACACATCCAGGGTTATTCTGAATTCACTGCTCTCTGAGTGTTGCACATTTGACCTCTACTGACTATTTAAAAGTGGGAGTTTGAGTGCAAAGTTATAGTAATAGATGGCACTTTCAAAAAGGCAGTCTCAAATCTTGACAAACTACCAGAGCACCAGCCTATTTTGAGACAGAAATCACTGAGCCCATCATTAGTAAGTTCAGGTAAGGGTAGAAGCAATCTGAGCCACCTGAGCAACCTTCCCAAATAGCACATCTTCACAACCAGCCAGCATCTTGGAGCTATTTCCAGTCTCACTTTCCTTGGCTCCCAGGCTGTCCTGATCTTGTTCACTTTGCAACAAAGAGATTCTGTTTTTCTATTCTTCCGTTCCCTGACACTGTGCAGAACAAATTATAATTAGGAAACCACAAGGGAAGGTGACAATTCAGTTGTCAGTTGTCATGGATAAACCCCACTTCTATCCATACAAGCAAGGCAAGCCTCTCACCTTCAAAACAGATACAGTGCGGATGCTGTCGTTAGCTGGTCCACTGCCCTGAGAAGGAAGCAGTCACAAGGATGACAGCAAGTACAACAACAGAAAACGTGAACAAAGAGAGGACTCCCTCACCATGTTTTTGCTGCCAGTCTGACTCTAACATGGTATGGAGTGATGTGAAAACCACTGCACCAAGCGTCCCTTATAAGGCAAACTCAGAGCTGTCATGTCAGTGTGCTGGACACAGAAATAAATGAGAGCTACTGTTCAAAAGAACAAAACAAACAGGTAGCTTGTGGTGGGAACACTTTACAGCTCAGCTGCAGTACAAGATTTTAGCTCAGAATGGATTAAGGAGATGTTATAGCTTTCTTATCTTTAGTAATTTGGATATGAGCTTTAAAAATCTGTTAGCCTAAGAGATTTTTTTAAATCTCAGATTATTTTTGCCCACAATGGGCAATCTTTGTTCTATGCATGCTCTATGAAAGCCCAGAGAGTAAAGTACATATGTGAGGATTGGGATGAGACAAAAATAAAGGAAATACTGTAAGTAAAACAAATAATATTCATTTTAGGCCAGCATAGTATGTCTCATATACAAAAGGCAGCACTAGGTTAGCCTGTGCGAGTGTATCATGGGTGTATTTAATTATTATATTAAATAGTCTCTTTCTTGGATCTGTTTTCTTTCTAAAAGTTATTCCTTTTGAGGAGAAACAGCCCTGGATTGAAGTCATTCTATGAACAAATGTCTGAACCACCTCTCTGTTATTAAACAAAAGCATGGTTGGTATAATCCAAGAAACTGAAAACAAGCTAAATTTTGCTCCTAGCAATACTTATCCTGAAAAATAAATGAGCTTTTTAATTATTAGATAATTTAATCAAAATTATTCTGGGCTAGCCAGGTTCCAGATCTTATCTCTAATATACCTCCCCTTCCAAGTCTTAATTTTTCCTCATTTCTGGATTCTCTAGAACTCTCCTTTAAAAATATTAATAAAAGGGCCTGGATTACCATATTTCTTCATATCTAAGGATTCTATACTTCACTTGTAACTTTCCTGAAGTCAGGGTGCTTCTTCAATCACAATGTTGTCAAAATCAAGGTGTACACTTACAGGTCAGAGGTATAACTTCTGATTTAATAATACCTTTTATTTCAACTATACTGATAAACACCATAAAAAACAACCATATTTTTGGCAGCTCCATCACAGATAATTATATCTTATACTACAGGGTAGGCAGTAGCAGATTAGGGGTGAGGAGAATGGGGAGAAATACACTCAAAGTGCTAAGATCAGAACAGACAATAGGTCAGGACAGGGTGGGTCATGAAGGCATAGGAATGGGTCCAGGCAGGAATATACTAAAACAGAAGTATAGTGAAATGGAGGCACCCGAACTCACAGACAGTAGGGCAGGACAGGGAACTGATCCACAGGAACTGATGGCTGGATCACAGTCCTATCAGACAAGACCTAAACGGCCAAGATTTTTTTTCCCCCAACGAGGCAGAGGCATTGACATTGTTCTTTTAAAGACAAAGACAGGCCCAGAAAATACTGAGATCCAAGGGTGATGACTGGATTGTTAAGGAGCCTCCACTAGAGTGGCCAGTGAGGGAGTCACAAGGATAATCCCCGAGGTAGTGTATTTCAGAACAATGAGGCATCCCACTTGCTTAACAAGGGTACACAATGGACAATCAGGTATGGTGCCTGATTGTCACTGTTTAAACACACCAATTCCCCCAAGTCCATTCTTCCCCAAGTCATTGGTCATCCTCATCTAAGCAGGCAAAAGAATAGAAGAATGCATTCACAAATTTTTGGCAAACCTTCCTTTGCTGATAAAAAGAAGTGAATCTGAATAGAGGAGGAGAAAGAAAGAGGGTAAAAGAATACACGATGGGCAAATTATGTGTGTGAATCGTGTATTCACCACTGACACATTCAAAGATGAGCTGTTTATTACCGTGATTCCAATTTACCAATTTCACTTTGAGCAAGGGTGCATAATTTCCATATGTTTCTCAACAGGGAAAATGGAACCCTTTCAAAAATTCCCAGGGCTGCTTTTTTATAGCTACTGGGTTGTTCCTACTGCTGACATTCAAGGTTAAACAGATGCCCGTCCTCACAATAACATCCTTACTAAGAGCTTATTAGTTGCTTTCACTCTCTGATTTACCTGAGACTTAAAAGCTAACTATTATTTTTGAAAAGTAATTTGTATGTAATGGCAGGAATCTATCCTGACAGATGTTTGCTAAATAACATGTACTAGATGCAGAAAACGTTCTCTTACTATAAGCTTCAATAATTTAAAATGTTAGCACTAAAATATCTTTTGCTCATAAGTATTTTCAAAGTAGAATAAAAGTTAGATAATTACTGTATAGGCAAGTCAGCCACAGTTTTCAAAGCATTTTTACCACCATTTCCTGCAAAAGTCATCTTGGTGAAATATGTAGTTTTACCAAATTATTTTGCACAGTTTAAAGAGCTAATCATATGAATCACATATAACAATATTTTGATTAATTCTTAATATGTATCTTAGTCATTTTGTCCTTTGGAGAAAGGGTTTCTAATCTGTTTTGACAGCTTACCAGTTTATTATACACATTATTCAGTGAATTTTAAATAATTACTTTGTACAATGCACACATTCTGTTCTTTATGGTTTATTACTTCTTTAGACAGGTTTCCCTTGCGTGAGACAGTAAAGAATCTGCCTGCAATGCAGACAAAGCAGTCTTTAGGATAAAGAACTTTATATTTTGGGAAAATGTAGTAAATATAAGATTGTACTGCCTACTAACATGTCTGCAGATGGACTGCTAAACCTCACCTTCCCAAGCAGGGACAACCACAGCTATCCGTGCTACATTTCTGCCCAAGCTTGGGTTTGGCCGCCACGTGTTGCTATCATTTTCAGCATTATCCATAAATTCCATCTCTGCTCCCCCACTGGTCTTTACATTCTAGTAGTTTCATGTGCCCTTATATCTACAGATGTTCAGTGTGTGTTCAGTTGCTCTATGAGGATCCTTTCACTGGGACTGAGTGGGAGATTGAAAAGAATCAGAAGTAGGAGGAAGCGGGGGCTCAAATCAGAGCCTGGTTGTAAGGGTATCTGGGAAAGAGAATCCACACCTGAATATTTTCAACAGACTGAATTTTTTTTATTCCCCTCTCCCCATATGTTAAAATCCTAACCATCAGAGTTCGAGGAGTTTGGGCCTTTGAGAGTAACTAGGTCACGAGAGAAGAGCCCTCATGAGTGGGATTAGTAATTTGAGAGAGAGACCCAGGAAGACCCCTTGTCCCCTCAGCCATGTGGTGACACACTGAAAAGATGATCATCTTGTGAACCAGGAAGCGAGCCTTCCCCGTACACCAAACCTGTCAGCACCTCCATCTTGAACTTAGCCTCCAAAACCATGAGAAATAAATTTGTTTTTTGTAGGTTACCTAGTCGATGGTCTGGAGAAGGAAATGGCAACCCGCTCCAGTGTTCTTGCCTGGAAAACCCCATGGACAGAGGGGACTGGCTGTCTACGGTCCATGGGGTCACAAATAGTCAGATACAACAGAGCAACAGATACACACCTAGTCTATGGTTTTCTGTTACAGCAGCCCGAACTAAGATGATACTTAGTACACCAGAATGGGGCATAGATTTAAGAAAGAATCTTGCCCGGAAAATCCCATGGACGGAGGAGCCTGGTAGGCTGCAGTCTGTGGGGTTGCTAAGAGCTGGGCATGACTGAGCAACTTCACTTTCACTTTTCACTTTCATGCATTGGAGAAGTATTCCAGTACTTCCTGTACTCTTGTACTTTTGCAACGTACTCCAGTACTCTTGCCTGGAGAATCCCAGGCATGGCAGGGCCTGGTGGGCTACCATCTATGGGGTCGCACGGAGTTGGGCACAACTGAAGTGACTTAGCAGCAGCAGCAGCAGCAGCATAAAAACTTCAAGGCGGCATTTACACATTCGTCAACAAATCTACACTGTAACAGGCAAAGAAACATAAACATCATTCTTTAAAATGGATGAATGGGTAGATGGGAAATGACAAAAACTACACAAGCTAACTAAAACTAGAGAAAAATTCAAATGGTCTGGCTTTCTGTACGTGGAAGCTGGGGCTAATGGTCATTTAGTCACTCCCTTTTAAAGTAATCTGTCATAAGATACCTTGAGTTTGGGGGCCAAGTCCAAAAGGACATCACTGGTAGTAGTGGAAGGACCTTATGATGCTATTTTCACCTAGGGTTCACTCAGTAAATACTGATTGAGTATGAGTCAGGAACCCTGCTAGGACTGGGAGCATCTAACAGCTAAGGAGATTAATATATGGCTTGGAGAGAGAAGGGGAAGAAAAAGTCACAAGAATGGAACATGATTAGTGCTGAGATCTAGTAAAGTACAGGATGTTAATGAGGGCAAGATGGAGGGAAATAAGCTTTGATGGGGCTCAGTGACAATTTAAGATTCTCTGCTGCTTGAGTTTTATCATCCCAACTGTCCTAAGTTATTTTTCTAGGAAGTTATAAAGATAATCTTATTGAGGGCTAAGTATAAAATTGGCTCCAGGCATGTAGAATATTATATGGGTTTTAAGGTTATTGGTCAAATGAATACTTTTGATCCAAGAAGCTTATGGATTTGTGGTTTTGGTTGATATTAGAAATGTCAAAAAGTCTTTGATCCACACATGTAGTTGAAAATTTTGGCATATTTAATGTGGAATACATATATATATATATATATATATATACACACACATTTGTTGATGTAGATATATGGGACAACATATATATATGTATAGTACTATAAATATACATATATATGCATATTACAGTACATGCAATACATCTAAATACATGCAGTAGAATCAAGGCATAATCTTATAAAATTATGTACTAGTCAACTGCTATACAATCTATGTTCCCACAAAACTATACTATCTGATAGAAAATGTTCAGTTAGGGTATTAGGCACTTCTATAGCAGGAGCAGTATGCTGTGTAATCCTTGGAGAAACATTAAATTAATATTGATGATAATGATGATAGAGCATAAGCATTAAAAATCTCCCCAGCTTTTCACTACTTAAACATGTTAGCTACCCTAAGGTAAACTTTGACAACTACCTACCATTCAAGTGTGAATTTGGGAGGCTGAGATCTTAGACATGCAGAACTCTAGTCTCCCATACAAAAATTTCAATTTTTCCACACTTGACCCAGAGTTTTTTGTTTGTTTTTTGTTTTTTCCTTGTGATAGGCTTTCTGATACATGAATATCATGATATCATGTGTATATCAGGATTTTCCAGCCTTTTATGTTTGGTTACCCCTTTCTTCTTAGCTCTGTCCACCAGAGACAAAAATCTCAAAGGTCTTCAGTATGTTAAATATTACTGGAGACTTTTTGTGCTTGCTTATGTTATTTCTCAGTCTCTTGGGATTTATTTGCAAGAAAGACTGGAGGAAAAAAAGTCATCATTTGCTACCTTAATGAGAGATTGTCCTCTCTAGAACTCTTACAAGGAAAAACCACATTAAATCAAAACAAAACAAATGTCATGTAAACACATTTTACAATGGGAGGAAATGAGCTATGTAAATCAGAACTCCCATCATAGTGAAAGGGGAGCTGAAGTCATCTTCTAATATAGGAACCCAATTTTGCTCTACTTGGAATAAATCTAATCTGAACTCATCTACAAAATAATGAAACTTTTTCCTGATTCAAAGTAGAACAGTGGAAAAGCTGACAGGAACAATTAGACTAATCATTTGATACCCAGGATTTGGTGTAATGCCAGTGACTACATGGAAATATCCATTCCCAGATTATAGATGTTAAAGCGTGTTTCAAATGACCCACCGAGAGTATTCACTGTGTATCCCAAATATCTAATAATGATTAAAACAGCAAAGTAAATTTGAGAGTCAACTGTTTTTCCTCTGTCCAGGCACCTTCCCAGATTTCTAAGGCGCATGCATTGCAAGCCTAATGGTCTGTGACATCTCAGGAAGGCACAAAGGACTTCTTACCTAGCAGGTATACGAGTTTATAGAAGAGGTTCAGTAAAATCATCATACAATGTTTTTCAAGGGTCCAGTTCTGAAAAGTTCTAGGGAGGCAAAAACAAATGATGGACCAAATCCATCCCTAAAAATGTGAATGTATTGTATGGGAAAATGATAATAGAGAATTTTAAAGAAAATGGGGGAGCATGTTATGCAGAGGTCTATATGGCAATGGGACACTAGAATGATATACCTGGTCATAAACATGCAACAGCACACATATACATACAATTTCTAATAAGGGAATAAACAACAGAGGATGGCTGGGAAATTCAACTCTTTTTTTTTTTTTTTTTAAATTTAACAAAACTCTGTAGGAACGATGTTGCTAGATCTTAAAGTCAAGAAACCGGAAAACTCCCAACGATTTAAAAGAGGAGAAAGAGAGATTAATTATTGCTTTAAGGCAGGCCAAGATATGATTATAAATGTTACACTTCTAAGATGTAAGTGTAACCTCCCATGTAGTATCCAACACAGATGTACAAAGATTTGGGTAGGTGAGCATGTTGATGTACTTATGATTAAAAAAAAACAAAGGAAAAAAAGCTTTCTGGTTCTTAGTGTTTTAGGATCTAAAAAGCCAAAGAGTATCTTTAGCAAGTTCCCAAAGGTGCTAGCTTATCATCTGCAGGTACAGTGTCACAAAAACCACACAGAAAGATGGCATTTTTATCTCATCATTAGAAAGGAGGAATCCGTTCTTTTTTCTCCTTCATCCTATTGTTATTTTTTTCTTTTTTATAGGATTTGGAAGGAATGAGCTGGTCCAACACCCAAATCAACCACATATAATGCCATTTGATAATAAATCAAAAGAAAACAAGTGTTTCCTACAATTTTTTTATGTGCCGCAGCAAAAGGAAAGACTAGATTAAATCATATTCCTTATCTCAAAAAGGTTTACTATATTGATAAAAGTTCTTAGCTTTTACAGAAAATTCTATATTTGGAAAGTATTTTTCCTTTGATGGAAATTTCTATTTTTTTGTAATGTGCGATTATTAACTTTCTTTCCTATACATACAAAGCCCTGGGCCTTCTGCAATCTAACAGATGATAAATCAAAATGGTTCTACAGGTATGTCGATGGCAAGAAACAGAGTTTTAGCTTTAGTAAGTAAAAGAAGGAGGAAGAAAGAACTTAATCCTGGGTGATTTCTATGAGCCGTTTGGAGAAACCTCATTCACTCTTGAGTGCAAACATGTGAGTGGTCATTGATGTTCGAGTTTATAGTGACATCACTGAGGCCTATAGTGACCAAGGATTTGTTCAGCTTCACACAGTGGTGAGGGTGGAATTGGCGATTTTAAACTCGATTTTCATAAAGGAGCGATCACATTCTTTCTTCCTTCCACTATGGAGTGACTGAGGAACTGAGTGGGGAAGATAAGGGCAGTGGAGGGGCAATGCACTCAACTTCAAGTCTTCTGACACCGGGGAGGATACAGCTTCAGGATGTGACTTCAGGCACCCTGATGAAGGAATCAGATGCCACCCTCCACTAAGAGCAAGTTCTACAAAGGAAAGGTCCACACAGCATCGTAGATACAAGTGGTCCCTGTGTGCTTCCAAAGAAAAGAACAGAAGATGAAATGCTAGGTTCAGAATTTTACTGAAACCAAAGGCCTTTTGGAACAAGAACTGCATTGTTATTTCCTCTTTTCAGACACTGTTAGAAAAGGAGGAGAAGATAAAAAAGATCAGGCATTTTGATCTGAACTTGTGTTTTCCACCCTGAATCCCACGATGATGGAGATCCCAGGGGAAACAACACCACACCAAGTTGAACACTGTGACCCTTTTCCCTGCAATGCTCTCCTGGTGGTGCTCCTCTGCCTCCTCAAGTGGACTGGAAGCTTCACGACAGGGACTGACTTCTCTCTGTATCCCCAAAGGTGATCAGGTTGCCTGTGCTGAGAGGTGTTGTCATCTCCTACTGATTCCTTTTTCTAGTTTCACCTTAACATGCAAAATCACATTGTCAAAGCCAAAGCTTTACTATCCAACTTGGGTTCGAGCCCTAAACTTAATATATTAACTGATAAAATATTGAGGACTTCCTTGGTGGCTCAGTGGTAAATTATCCACCTGCGAATGCAGGAGATGTGGGTTCAATTCCTGGGTAGGGAAGATCCCCTAGAGAAGGAAATAGCAACTCACTCTAGTATTCTTGCCTGGGAAATCCCTATGGACAGAGAATTCTGGTGGGCTACAGTCCATGGGGTCGCAAACACTCAGACATGACTCAGCGACTAAACAACAACAATTGCTGGGTACAGCAAATAATCCATTTCCACAATCACAAGTCATTGAAATACTGAATAGTTAGGAAGGGCCCATTTACTTTCCAATTGCTTTTTCAAAAGGCATCCAAATTATGAGTACTGTGTTGTGTTGATGAAATTGTTTCACAGCAAAATGAAAAGCAGCTCAGTCGTGTGTGACTCTTTGAGACTCCATGGACTACAGACTACGCAGACCATGGGATTCTCCAGGCCAGAATACTGCAGTGGGTGGCTGTTCCCTTCTCCAGCGGATCTTCCCAACCCAAAGACAGAAGCCAGGTCTCCCGCACTGGCACTGGCAATTCTTTACCAACACCGGCATTATATAAAAAGAAGCAGCAAACTAGAGGATCATCTGAAGAAAGGAGGTTTAGATTTTCCTCCCAAAGACCAACATCTGTACAGTAACTGTGGTGTAGAATTATTTTTTCTTGGTACGACTTCAAGTTATTGCTTTTCTATTTCATCAAGAAGCTACTGCATTCTTGTAAGGGCAAAGTAATCATATGAGCTCAGTTTAGTCTCATCCTCTGTTGTCTGCTTCTCCCACTTCCTTCTATCTTTCCCAGCATCAGCGTCTTTTCCAGTGAGTCAGCTCTTCACATCAGGTGGCCAAAGTACCAGAGTTTCAGCTTCAGCATCAGTCCTTCCAATGACTATTCAGGATTGATTTCCTTTAGGATTGACTGACTGGATCTCCTTGCAGTCCAAGGGACTCTCAAGACACCTCTCCAACACCACAGTTCAAAAGCATCAATCCTTTGGTGCTCAGCTTTCTTTATAGTCCAACTCTCATGTCCATACATGACTACTGGAAAAATCATGGCTTTAATTATACAGTCACTTGTCAGCAAAGTAATGTGTCTGCTTTTTAATAGGCTGTATAGGTTGGTCATAGCTTTTCTTCCAAGGAGCAAGCATCTTCTAATTTCATGGCTGCAGTCACCATCTGCAGTGATTTTAGAGCCAAAGAAAATAAAGTCTCTCACTGTTTCCACTGTATTCCCATGTATTTGCCATGATGTAATGGGACCCGATGCCATGATCTTAGTTTTCTGAATGTTGAGTTTTAAGCCAACTTTTTCACTCTCTTCTTTCATTTTCATCTTTAGCTCTTCTTCACTTTCAGCCACCATGATGGTGTCATCTGTGCAGGTGAGGTGTTGATATTTTTCCCAGCAGTCTTGATTCAAGCTTGTGCTTCATCCAGCCAGCATTTCACATGATGTACTCTGCATATAAGTTAAATAAGCAGCGTGAGAACATACAGCCTTTATGTACTCCTTTCCCAATTTTGAGCCAGTCTGTTGTTCCATGTCTAGTTCAAACTATCGCTTCTTGACATGCATACAGATTTCTCAGAAGGCAGGTAAGGTGGTCTGCTATTCCTATCTCTTGAAGAATTTTCCACAGTTTGTTGTGATCCACACAATCAGAGGCTTTGGCGTAGTCAATAAAGCAGAAGTAGATGTCTTTCTGGATCTTGCTTGTTTTGATGAGTCAACAGATGTTGGCAATTTGATCTCTGGTTCTTCTGCCTTTTATAAATCCAGCTTGAACACGTGGAAGTTCACGGTTCACACACTGTTGAAGTCTGGCTTGGAGAATTTTGAGCATTACTTTGCTAGTGTGTGAGAGGAGTGCAACGGTGTGGTAGTTTGAGCATTCTTTGGCATTGCTCTTCTTTGGGACTGGAATGAAAACTGACCTTTTCCAGTCCTGTGGCCACTGCTGAGTTTTCCAAATTTGTTGGCATATTGAGTGCAGCACTTTCACAGCATCCTCTTTTAGGATTTGAAATGTCACTTATTTACAAATACAAGGCAGTTCACTCTTAAAGGTATGAATAGAGATAGACAGTGAGAGATGGTGAGGGGCAGGGCTAAGTTTCAGAGTCAGATCACTCTAGGCAAAGTTGTGGTTTTCTACTTATTAACTGTATTTTCTGCAACCCAGTTTCCTCATCTGCATAAGGGCCATGGTGACAGGCTGTATACATTCAAGGAAGTAAATATATGTCGAGTATCTAACGGTGCCTAACAAATAATAAAGCCTTGGATCAATGCTAGTTGCACCTCAGTTATCCCTAGAATTTGGGATTTTAAGCTGAAGGTAAAACTGACTGCCCCTCAAGTAAACTATCCATTCTAAATGGAAGGAATTCCTTTTGCCACCACTCTGTTCAGACTGTCCAAGTATCTGCATCAAACACAAGAAGCATGCACCTGTGGAATATACTGATAAGAAGTCTAGGAAAGAATCCGCACAACTCTGAAGACCTTAAAATCCTTACTTCCACAGTTGCGGTTGTATTGCCAGGAGCCCTGCATAATAGCCCTCTGGAGCGGCCATGATCAGACACTTAAAAGACAATGTATAAACAACATAATTTCTTAGTCCTTTTTGTGCTTGAAGGAAGTCGTGCCAGATTAATTTACCAGGGTTAGATGTTTCTAGGAGGTTGAAAGACTCATTTCAATCCTGGCAATATACATTACTGATTCAAGTTTTCTCTTACCAACCTTTCCATTTGTTTAGAATTATCAGGAATGTTTCTAGAATAGGGTAGATGCATTGCATTCCATTCTGGGCACTCTCTTGAGTAGTCAGAGCCCAGACATCATTTCACTAGGTGATCTAAATGACACTGTTAGAGTGACCTGTCCTGAGCAACTTCCCATAACAGTCTCCAAGAAAGACTAACATTTGTAATAGATTAGCCCTTCTGAGGAATTGATACTTTTGAACTGTAGTGCTGGAAAAGACTCAAGTTCCCTGGATAGCAAGGAGATCAAACCAGTCAATCCTAAAGGAAATCAACTCTGAATATTCACTGGAAGGACTGATACTGAAGCTCCAATACTTTGGCCACCTGATGCAAAGAGCCGAGTCATTAGAAAAGACTCTGATGCTGGCAAATACAAAAATCAGGAGGAGAAGGCAACTACAGAGGATGAAATGGTTGGATGGCATCACTGATTGTTAGGGAAATTAAATAAATATTCTTGTTTAGGCTTCAGAGACAAAGCAAAGCAGGCCTCTGAGCTTGCTTCTAACCTGCCTGGACACTGCCCTGACAGGGAGTGATTGTGAGTGACTGTCTGCTCTGAGTGCAAGACTTGCAGCACCATAGATATAATGGGGGAGGAATCTAGCGATTGATTGGCCCCTGGAGGGGGCCTGGGCAGCCCAGCCCCAGGCTTAGCAACATTCCAAGTTTTACAACCCTTATGGCAGAAAGCTAAGAACTAAAGAGCCTCATGATGAAAGTGAAAGAGGAGAGTGAAAAAGCTGGCTTAAAACTCAACATTCAGAAAGTTAAGATCGTGACATTCTGTCCCATCACTTCATGGCAAACAGATGGGGAAACAATGAAAACAGTGAGAGGCTTTATTTTCTTGGGCTCTAAAATCAGTGCAGATGGTGACTGCATCCACGAAATTAGAAGACACTTGCTCCTTGGAAGAATAGCTATGACTAACCTAGATAGCATATTAAAAAACAGATACATTACTTTGCCGACAAAGGTCCCTACAGTCAAAAGTATCGTTTCTTCAGTAGTCATGTATGGATGTGAGAGTTGGACTACAAAGAAAGCTGAATGCTGAAAAATTGATGCTGTTAAACTGTCGTGTTGGAGAAGACTCTTGAGAGTCCCTTGGAGTGCAAGGAGATCAAACCAGTGAATTCTAGAGGAAATCAATCCTGAATATTCACTGGAAGGACTGACGCTAAAGCTGAAGCTCCAGTACTTTGTCACCTGATGCAAAGAACGGAATCATTGGAAAACACCCTGATGCTGGGAAACATTGAAGGCAGGAGAAGGGGACGACAGAGAATGAGATGGTTAGATGGCATCACAGACGTGATGGACATGAGTTTGAACAAACTCCAGGAGTTGGTGGTGGACAGGGAAGCCTGATGTGCTGCAGTCCATGGAGTCGCATAGAGTCAGACACAACTGAATGACTGAACTGAAGTTTTACAAGACAAAACAAACAGCATTAACAGGAAACCAGGCTTGCAATTTGGTCACAGACTGATGATTTTATCAGTTTGCGTCTGTCCTGGGATTATAGGTGGGAACCCTGGACTGCAATCCTTGAAGTCTTACCCATGGAACAGATGTACTGACTGGGACCCTTTCCCAACTGGGACTCTAGATGTGCTGTGGCACAGGACTTCCCAGCGCTGATTAAGTCTGGATGTTGGTCAAAACCCAATTTGGTTGCATTTTCTGTTCTATTTCTCTTTTCTTGAGTTATCTGATAAATATTTGTATTATTTCTTTGTATATAATGAGTGGCTTATTTTGTTAACAAATCCTTTGAGCCGGAGACAAAAGTGAAAACTTTCAGCAAAACATTGATTCAATGGACATGAGTCTGAGTAAATCCTGGAAGACTGTGAAAGACAGGGAAGCCTGGCATGCTGCAATCCATGGGGTTGCAAAGAGTTGGACACAACTAAGCAAATGAACTTAAACAGGCTGGAAAAGAGATATAAGCTTATCATTCACGGGCCTTTTATAGATCCTAACCTGAGAAAAGGGCTCTAGGAAATATTCCTTAGCATCCATCTTTCAGCTCACAGTTGGCACAAGGCACAAAAATGCCTAAACTTTAAAGATGGTAAGTTTCTGCTCAGAACTACAGAGTAAAGGGACTTGAGAGAGATGCTGACATGTACTGAGCAACTAGAATATTTCAGGCACTGACTCAGTTATTTGGCTCACGCTGTCATAAACATTCTTTACAAAACTTCAGCAAGTCTGTCAATGTGAGTTTCATGGATATGGAAGTCACAGAGTAGAAAGAGTAAGCAATTTGCACAGGGATGTGGAGCAAGGAGCTGAAGTAGACTATGAACCAAGACTGTCCAATCCTCAAGTCCATGGACCCTAAAATCTAACACATGCCTTGTCATCTCAAAGAAGTTCAAGAGGCTCTGGGCCACATTCTAGCAACGTGACTTTGGATCAACAACACAGACCCTCTGCGACTTGGGATCACATTTGTGGGAGGTAAGATAACAAAAAAGATTCATGCTACGTGCTGTCTCTCAGCACTTGGCACACAGCCTGTGCTCATCAAGTGGTGGCTTTCACCACCTCATCCATCCTCCTTCTCATGAACAGCCAATTACAGGGAGACCTGGGGAGATGGGCATGCCATTACCAGAAGAGGGTGAAACATGAGCTGGGGGCAATGATGCTCGCCAGCTGGGCCTGAGACCAGAAATGGTCAGATCACCCTGAGACAGGCACTTAAAACTGATAAAACTTGGTTCAGGCCTGATTCTGGCCTTTTCCCCAGACTCTCAGCCTTCTATTCACAACTGATTAATTAGTGATATACTCACAGCTTCCCCAAAGTGCAGAGTTTTTAGGCATGCCAAGGACACAAGCTCTGGGGTGATTCCAGCAGAACCAGGTAAATTTGGGGGTATGGTTATCAATTAGCCCTTTTTGTTTACACCAAGACAGATTGATTAGCTTGGTTAATACTATTTCTGGCTTTATTAGGAAAGAAATCCTTTTCTCTTGCAGAATGAGACTGCATTTTCTAGATGTACACCTTTATTTTATTCATATGAATTAATTTATATAAAATAAATCTATCAGTTTTATTTATATACAATTATATAAACTTCATTTTATATATATATATAAACTTTATTCGTCTGGGTTTTAGAACAAAGTTCCTGAGTTTATCAGGGAGCCATCAAATGTGAACATATAAACTAAGGGCTTAAGAATTCTGGCCACAAGTTGGAGAATAGGTTTTAATAGATTACAGACTTTCTGTCATCGTTGTTGTTATTATTATTGGCAAAAAGTCTCTGAAGTGAGGTATGTGAATGAACTGGAAATCTTCAAATCTAGCTGCGTTCATGTGATGACCTTGCTGCTAACTGAACTCATAAAGTTTAACAGTGAGACAAAGATTTCCACTTCTAGTAGTTATGTGCTACTGTTCACATCTGAACTTCAGTAACCAAACACTACAAAATTTAAAAAAAAAAAAAAATCCTTGAACTCCTAAATGTTCTTCTCAAATTTGAAGTTTTATTTCCAGTAAGTTGGATTCTTACAATATTTTCTATGACATAGCTGGTTAGAAACGATTCTGGTCTCTACTTGTCTAAGAGACAATATGCATAGTTACTAAATTCAAGGCTTTTGAAATAAGACAGATATGGGTTGAAAATCCAAACTTGAAGATCTAGTATACTTTGAGAAGATACTTAATCTATAAAAGGAGGATAATAAGATATCTTATAGTGATGCTATCATTAAAATTAATACATACAAACCACTTATCAGAATATCTAATGAATACTAAGTACTCAAATGCCAACTGCTATCTTCCCTTTGGGCTTCCCAGGTGGCAAAGTGGTAAAGAACCCACCTGAGAATGCAAGAGACTCAAGAGACATGGGTTTGATCCCTGAGCTGGGAAGATGCCCTGGAGAAGGACATGGCAAACCACTCCAATATTATTGTCTGGAGAATTCCGCAGACAGAGGAACCTAGCGGGCTACAGTCCATGGAGTTACACAGAGTCGGACATGGCTAAGTACACACACATCTTCCCTTTAGCCATCATCATGGGATGACCAACTGTTAATAGCTTGCACAGGATCCTGGTGACGGCTTATGAGCTGGACGGGTGGGAGATTTACTGTAACTCCTCACAGGTAATTCCATCCATTGTAAGATGCACCATTGTCCTTTAATACACCACTAAGAACAGAATCCCCCTCAACGCTGGAGACCTGGGTTCGATCCCTTGGTTGGGAAGATCCCCTGGAGAAGGGAAAGGCTACCCACTCCAGTATTCTGGCCTGGAGAATTCCATGGACAGCCCATGGGGTCACAAAGAGTCGGACATGACTGAGAGACTTTCACATGAACAACAATAATATAAAATGCTACAAATAGGCTACGGCACATGTTCTTATCACTTAGAAATGTTTTGCATTTATATGCAGTCTTATTTCACACGTACTGAAACATATTTTAATCACATACTTTTTTTAGTGTATGCTTTAAAGTGTAAAAAATGAAGTGCTTAAGGTATTTCTAAATGGATAAAAAGATTTACATATGTAAAATGGAATATTAATCAGTCATAAAAAGAAATAATGCCATTTTCAGTGACATAGATGACTCTAGAGATCGTGATATGAAGTGAAATCAGAGAAAGACAAATATTATTTAATATTGCTTACATGTGGAATCTAAAAAAAAAAAAAGAGTACAAATGAACTTACTGATAAAAAAAAATAGGGTCACAGATATAAACACTTGCAGTTACCAAGGGGTAAAGGGGGGAGAGGGATAAGTTGGGAGATTGGAATTGACATATACATTACTATTTATAAAACAGGTGACTGGTAAGAACCTGCTGTGTAGCACAAGGAACTCAACTCAGTGCTCTATAATGACGTGTATGGGAAAAGAATCTAAAGCGGAGTGGATATATGTGTATGTATAGCTGATCCAGTTTGCTGTACAACAGAAACCAACACAACATTGTCAATCAACTATACTTCAATAAAAATTAATTTAAAACATTCCATCACATGCAAGATCCAACTCTTCTCTATCACGTTTCCCCTGGGAACCATCAACGTCTGTGCTCTACTATATTCTACAGAATTTTCATCTAAGCCCATTTTAAGTGTTGGGGCTAGCACTCTCCAACCTGACCAAACAGTTTTGTCTCTTTCTCTAGTGAATCAGGGCAGGGTGTTCCCAGTGTTTCATCAGTGAAAGAATCCACCTGCCCACAGAGGAGATGCAGGTTTGATCTCTGGGCCAGGAAGATCCCCTAGAGAAGGGAATGGCTACCCACTCCAGTCTTGCCTGGAAAATCCCATGAACAGAGGAGCCTGATGGGCACGATACACAGGGGCACAAAGACCTGGATAAAAAGTGCCTGAGCACAAGCGCACACACAGCCTAATGGGTCGGAGGCCACTGCAAGCGAGGGAGCCTCTGCTCAAAACGGCACTACTGTTCCATGTGTTCCCAGCAGTCCTGCTGAAATGGTCACACCAGTCAATGGTGACTGTGACATTCCTTTCCTCTAGGTGAGAAGTGGAACCGTTTCTCCTGCTTTTAGGGGCACTGCTCAGCACGCGGCACCAATATATGCGGCACCAGCCATGCACATAACTCAGCTGAGCTGGTGACAGTGAGAGATCGGCCTGACTGCAAGCACAGGAAGCAGGCAACTGAGTGACCGTTGCTACCTGCCAGGTCAATGGCTAGAACTTAGTAGGCAGCTGTAGGACACATTTCATTGTCAGAGATTTTAAAAAATCAAAAATGTACTTTTAAAAATGATAAAATATGAAATCTTAATTGGCAAACTGTTAACAGGGAGCATATTCCCCTCCATAAAAATGACCTCCTGTTATTAATTCATGCACAAACTGCAGGACCATCTCTTCCTCTGAGATCTGCCCTTTGCCCCACATAGTATTAACAGCTTCCATTTATCCCCTGCCTTTTGCTCTCCTGCCAACTTAAATTTCAACCTCATCAGTGTTCAGTTTAGTTCAGTCGCTCAGTCGTGTCCGACTCTTTGAGACCCCATGAATCGCAGCATGCCAGGCCTCCCTGTCCATCACCAACTCCTGGAGTTCACTCAGACTCATGTCCATCGAGTCCGTGATGCCATCCAGCCATCTCATCCTCTGTTGTCCCCTTCTCCTCCTGCCCCCAATCCCTTCCAGCATCAGAGTCTTTTCCAATGAATCAACTCTTCGCATGAGGTGGTTAGCCCCTTGCCAAAAATACTGAGCAAATTGAGCAATATGCTTTTTACAGAAAGTCAGTCTCAGGCTGAACTTTAAAAGGCCCTGAAATGGGGCTTTCCGGAGGACAGATAATCTTTTCTGCTCCTTAATCAAAGGTGCTATTTGCATACCTGTGCTCACTTTGAAAAAAAAAAAAAATGGAACTGTGTACCAATCTTAATTTTTCAGCTCAATGAGTTTTTCACATAGTGAAAACCACTATGTAGTTATGATGCATGTACTTTTCTGAATACATATTAGAATTTAATTAAAATCTAAAAATACAAAGGTCTTGGAATATTCTGAAGAGAAATACAGGGAAAATATAGCAATAATCAAATATATATTTAGTTTTCCTATTTAATAACAACAGATCTAGTTACAACTATAGTAATTCTTTAAACAGAACCTCTTGCTCATTCAAATTTAAAGTGAGGGGTAAGATCACCTCTCAGCCATTCCTGTTAGAAGTGGGTTACTGACACTTTCTTCCATTCTCTCTCTTCTCCCAGTCTTGAATCAATTACCAAGTCTCACTGATTTGATTTCATAAACGCATCTTGACTTGGTCCTTTGACTTTTATCCCTAGTATCAGGACCTCATAGTTTCCTCCCTGGACCTCTGTAACAAAATAACTTTAAAGCATTCTGGCCTCTAGTCTTGTCTACTTTCAAGCCATTGAGTCGCCATGTACCCTGAAGGAATCAATTCAATTGCATGCAAGGCCCTGCTTAACAAGCTACTTTGGGGACCCATCCAGAGGGCAGAATCAGCACTGAGCTTGAGAGACAAGAACCTTTATCAGGGCATGGCCAGCCTCTGCAACCTCTCAACATCTCCCCTTGCCTTGCAGTTTAGCCTCAAATAGATGAAGCTCCCCTTATTCCAGGCCATTTTGCTATCCTGTGGCTCCACTGTAGCTGCTGCACTGACTCAAAACAGGATTCTTTTCCTCACCCCAACTCCTCTCCCCACTCCCTACTTCTCAGGCTCACTGCTTGTCCTTCAGCTAGTATCTCAGACATCATCTTCTGGAAGAATCTTTCAAGGACTTTCACCACCCACACTGTGCTGAATGTGCCTCGTCCATGTTCACTTTCAGAGTGTGTACACTTCTGTGGATCTTGTCATCACTTGTTTATTTACACTTCCTCCCCTGCTCCACGCCCAGAATAGTCAACAAATATTTCTATACATCTTGTTCACTGCCACTCTCAGTCTCGCATCTGGCACTTAGTAGGTGATCTATTAGTGCTTTATGAACTGAAATGAACACCAGAAGATTCACTGAAATGGGAGGCTGCCTCTAGCAAGAATTAAATTGCAATAATTAACCTAAGGCTAAGCAAATTAATTTAATTAGCTCATTCTGTGTATTTGTGAGATTTTTTGGCATGTTTCTTATTCATTTCTACAAACTGGTGCTATATTTTACATCAGAGTTTCCTATAAGGAATACTATATAATCAATATGTCTATAGTATGAATTGGTTGAACATCATGCACTGAAGTCTTTAAAAAGTATTTTGCCATAAGCAAAACCTGTTGGAAATTTAGGTACAGTATTAAATTACTTGGTCACTAAATGATTTTCTACAATCAATGGACTGAAGTTTTACAGCTTCAATGTTTCAAAATAAATAATGAGATTTAGTCTCCAGGGTGAAAACCCCTCATGTCCCATAGAATTTTTTTTTTTTTAATACTGCTATTTACAGTCAGAGGAGCAATGAAATGCATTTGTAGATAGAACAGTTTGGCTTTGATTTTTGTTCATCTAATTTAAGGGAAGCTAAACTGATTTAATTTAAAAGTGGGAGATAAAAACAGAGAAAAGAAAAATCCATTCTAGATGAGAAGATTGCATTTATAATGGGATCATGGACATGCTCTTCATGATGGTGGGTAGAATGTGGAAACTGTCATAATTGCATGCAATGGTGTTGTCTTTCTCTAAATTAGTATTACCTGCATCCATTTCCAAAAAGATTAAATAAATACACAGATGGAAGTTTCCTTTTACTGGCAAGTGAATTGATTCATTTGTATAGCAAGCCTTTATTTTTAGCATGTAAAACTGAATATAGCAGACGAGATGAAAAAGAGTCCAACCTCCTCCGTGCTGAATTGAAACGGCAGAGGAGAATGGTAGAGAATGTCCTGAGGAGCATCATGCGTGGGCCATTGTTTGTGTATTCCTGAACACTAGGCTTATGGCAGTGATTTTTTTTCCTATAGATAGTCACCTGTCTCAGCAAAATACAACCAACAAGACAGCTAGGCTTAAAAACTTAGGAGGCTGACTTTAAATTTATATTGTGGACAGTAGTTTGGCAGAGTGGAGGGAGGCGGCAAAACATTCAGAGATGGCACAGAATTTGGTTAAATTATTAGCCTTATATCAATAATATAACAACATAAAGTGCACAAATTTAACACAGAGAATAGCTTCCTTGGTGTCTCAGTGGTAAAGAGTCCACCTAAAAATGCAGGAGACGTGGGTTTGATCCCTGAGTCAGAAGATTCCTTGGAGAAGGAAATGGCAACCCTCTTCAGGATTCTTGCCTGGGAAATCCCATGAATACAGGAGCCTGGGGGACTACACTCCACTTGGTGGAAAGACAGACATGACTTAGCAACTAAACAACAACAACAAAACAGAGAATAATCTGGCTTCTGATTTTTGTAAGGATAGCTCTCTCCTCATAGCTTTTCTTGATGATCAAACTTCAAAGTCACCACTTTCTTGAACTCATTCGGGAAAACCAATTTAAGAATGTAGGTTCCTCCTCATTCTAGATCAGCCCATCTTGTCCTCAGGGTATGGTCACAGACGTTTACTTGGGAGTCTGTCTACTCAGACCTTCATCACTTATCAGTCCCTGAGATACTTTTCTAAAGTAAAAAAAATAAGACTTAACATTACTCTTGGGGAAAGATACTGCATGAACTCTCCAATGGTGTGCTACCTTTGAGAAAAATGTACTCATGAATTCTGCTACTATGTACATTGAGTCAAATCACGGTATAGAAATTTGGGGAGATTTATCTACATTGAATCCAAGTAGCTGACGTGACTGGCAAGTTCCTTCCGAGAGTAACCCACTGGGACATGCATTCCACTGAAGAGGTCTGCTTTACGTAGTGTGCGCTTCATAATGAACTGGACCAGGAAACTACCCGCTGGCCCGAGGCAGATGTCAGAGCCCAGAATCCTCTGTCTAGCGGGCATTAGAAATCCAAGGGGGAGAGTCTGTAATGGACAGCACCCATCTTTCCTCTGCTGTCACCATGAACACAAGATGCAGAGAAAAGACAGCACAGTAATAGAGATGAAGAGATCTTTAGAGGACAAGAAAGAAAGAAAAATCAGAAAATACAAACAGTTGAGTCTAAGGTGCAGAAAAGTCACAGCAAACACTTTCTAATGGAAGACAAGATCAGTTTTTCCTCAGAATCAGAGGAGCAGGTCTATAGTCCATGACAAATCAGCAATATTCCAGGTTTCCACAGAACCTAGCTGTACTTGCTCTAAGACTCCTTCATAACCCCCATCACTTAAGGCCACCAGGCCATATCACTCCATTTTTGCAGTCAGACAGCCTAACACAGTCGCCTTATATGCTTGCTAACAATAAATTTTTACTCTGAAATATAGATTGTAGAAGATTCAGTGGTTTGCTGAACACTAAACCAGCACCTACTTATAAAGTTAAAGCAGCTCCAATCATTGTACAAAACCATTTCCACTAAAAATGGTACTGCCCGAGCAAACAAGCATATTGCATGGAACAGTGAACAACAAGAGGAAAATAACTCTCCCCCAAAGGCTCACATGTACCTCTTCTCAACCTCCGCACAAATTGTTGTTCTCTCTGCCTACCTCACTTTCACTGTCAAGCATCCTATAATATTCAAAAACATGTCCTGTTTTTGTTTTATTTCAGTTCTTTGAAATTGAGTCTTTGGCAATATCCTGCCACTTAAACCAGCATAGTAACAGGCCAAGTAACTCCTAGCTTGCTAAGTCTAGTGTTTTGTTTTGTTTTGTTTTAAATAATTTTTTATTGAAATAGAGTTGATTTTAAAAGTTGTGTTAGTTTCAAGTATACAGCAAAGTAATTCAGTGACACACATATAAATGTAAAGATCATTTTTTATATTATCTTTCAATATAGGTTATTGGATACTAGAGTTATTGATAGGTTATTGAATAGCCTGTTCCTTCTCTAACAGATTTTTCTGAACCAGGAATTGAACCAGGGTCTTCTGCATTGCAGGTGGATTCTTTACCAACTGAGATATGAGGGAAGCCCATATAGGTTATTAGAAGCTATTAAGTATATTTCCCTGTGCTATACAGCAGGTCCTTGTTGGTTATCTCTTTTATATATAGCAGTATGTAAATTTTAATCCCAAACCTAGTTTTTACCTTTTAGATACTATCTTGCCTGTCCTCTGGTAGTATGGTAAAAATGACCACCTTTTCCTTTCTGAATTCTTCAAAAACTGTTAACTTCTTGTAAACACGTCTTGCCAACCTATCTGCAATTAACTGCATGATGAACAACACTTTACTGACAACTATTTTATCAGCATACCTTCTGAAAATATAAAATGTCAAAGCTTATTGGCTGTATTAGAACTTTGGGCCCAGCATCTGTCCCATAATATTCATGGGTGATTAGTGCTATTTCACAGGATACTTTTCCACGGTTGAACTCTACTGTGGCAAATGTCTACTATGTATCTTTGGTATCTCACTTAGCACAAAGTACATTGATACGTACGTTGATATGATAATTGACATCTTTGTTGTCCTCAGAATCTCCTCCTTAAAAATACATCCATTCAAGTAATAGATTTGTGGGACAGGACCAGTTGGGAAAACTGGTGTAGACTTTACTACAAAGTCTATTACAGTTAGAATATTGTAATATTTGCTGAATATTCACTCAACAAACATTTACTAAGCTCCTACTAGGCAGCAGACACCTATCAAACTGCTGAACAAAATAGACTGTATCATCCAAGAGTGAACAGAAGCAAGGAATGTCTGTTTATCTCTATACCATTTGCTCAGTGGCTAAGAGAGGACCTCCATTCCAAAGGGCACTCAGTAACGCTTAGTTAAATGAAAGAAAATAAACATAACATGGTCTAAGTCTGTCTTGTCTCGTCAACACTGCCAGGCTATCATGCCCCTCACTCGGTATGCCATGGTCCCCTGCGCCTAACATCAGTTTAAAAAGGTAACTCCTTCCTAGCTTAGTGCCTTAACAACAGTTGGTTTAGGTCACCATTACCTCCCTAGCAAACTACCAGACTTTGCACTAAACATTGAATCATTTGTTCAGTGAACAGAGTGATTTTCTCTAGACATTTGCTGAGTGATACTGCTAGAGACTTGCTTATTACCTGTGAGTTACACACAATCAGTCTCCTCCTAGCCATTCAGTAAATGGCTGAATAGAAAACACAATATGTGTTCGCCTTAGTCCAGATTACCATTCCAGTTTCATTCCACAAATAGTTTGTCAAGTGTCTAAAAGTAGCAATGACAAATGCAGGTGGAACTAGGTCACTAGCAGAAATCAAATGTGGTCCAAATAACAGAACTGAAATGGACCTAGTGCCAAATTAATCCAATTGTAGCCTTTGCTTCAGCTGGATCATCCTGTGAGTGCTCCAACTCAGCTGTTGCCATTATTCATTTGTTGATTACTGGCCCATTCTTAGAAATGCATAGGCATCCCATTCATTTGGAGCTTTGTTTTCCTGAAAATTATCATCTGCATTTGGATTTTTTTTTTTTTTTTGATAGTTGCCTAACATAGAAATGTCCAGGCAGTTTGAAAACTCAGGCATTTGATGAAAAAACACATGGACCAAAAGTGCGGCTAGTAAGGAAACTAAATGGCTTCAAAAAAGAACAAAAATAAGAAAAATGTCTTCATTACTTTATTTAAAAAAAAGAAGTTTATACTGACCTCCAATTTCTTTTAATTTCTCAAAGATTTAAAATTTTGCACAAAATACCTGATATTTCTATTTTAGATTTAAGTCACTGGTTTTAGTTTAAAAGCATGCCATTTGGTGAATATTAACTGAGTGAATGAATGAAGTTGACTGGGAACATAAAACCTATGTATATTTTCCAAATAAGGTTTTTGAGAAATTAATGACTTTCCAAGCAGAATTGTACTATGTAATTTGAGTTAAGGAGAAAATGTCAATAAAGACCACTATTAATCCCAAACAAGGGACATCTGAAATCAAATTCAAGCTATTCTATTATTATTGCTAAGTAGAAGAAAGTTGTAATATTGATTTTTAACATATTATGATGAACATTGAATAGCAATCAAAATTCTCTATTTAAAAAATCTCAAATATTATATCTAAAAAATCATTTAAGTTATTCCCCCTACTGCATTCTAAAAGTTTGCCCTAACTTTATTATTTCACTGTCTCACCAAATACTTGAAATAATTTAAAGCAAACAAAGGAAATGAAGGTATAGTAGATGTGACAGCTGACAAAATCAAAGAATGAGATTTTATCAACATTTCCAAGATTTCAAAAAAATTTTTTTTTGTTTTTTTAGTAAGTGAAGAAAGAATAGCTTCCACAACATAAATCTCTGAAAGATTTAAGAGAGAGCTTGTTGGTCCCTAACACTGCAGATGTCTAGCCAATTTAGCCAATTGAATGAGGCTGGAAAAACCAACAAAAAAAACCATGGAGAATGGTCCAACAGTTCTAAAAGTAACTCCTACAGGAGGGACCTGGAAAACCTGCTGTAATATGACTTGGGTCATGGCGCCACAGCTTGTGCTCTGAAATGAGAGAGAGAGTTCAGAGCCGGGAGGATGATCTCAAAGGAGGCAAAACCGAAACCAGGTCAACTTCGCAGCTGGATCCCTGGGTAGATAGGTGGTTACAGATGCAGGACGCCAGTGATTTCCATTCACTCTAGCTAACCAAATTTGCCAATGAGTCCTAGGCCAACAACCCATACCTGGCCATCCTAAACTATGGAAAATCTTCAGTTTCTATACATGCTAAGATTCTTATTTTTCTTACAATATCACTGTGAAGAATATTAAACAATATGTCAGGATTTAAAGTCTGAATATCTGAGAAATATGGAAAATGAAACCTATAAGAACCTATTGATAATCCCTTATATCTACTTGGCAAGAGTAAGATAATAACTTCATGCATATGGAACAAACTATGAAATCACAAACTATTAAATGACAATATGTTAGGTACTTGCAGTAGTATCCAGAACATAATATCATAGAAATATATGTTTTTTAAACAATTTTTATTTGTGCTAAAACATTCCTAACAAAATTTATCATCCTAACAAATTTTTAAGTGTTACTTTAGTGGTGTTAAGTTGCACACTGCTGTGCAACCAACCTCGAGAACTCTTTTGATCTTGAAACAAACATTCAATACTTATTAAATAATAACAACTTCTTCCTTGCTCCCTCTAACCCCTGGTAACAACCATTCTACTCCCTATCTTCATGAAATTGACTATTCTAGGAGCTTAATTTAACTGGAACCATTGATGATTGTTTTTCTTTTTATGTCTAGATTACTTTGCTTAGCATAATGTTCTCAAATTCAAGCCCCAGTGTAGCATGTGTCAGAATCTCCTCTCTTTTAAGGTGGCAATGTAGGCATAAACAATCATCAGGAAAACCAGCAATTCCTGGTAACTGGCGACTGGCAACTAACCTTTTTAAAATTCAAAGGATGGTGAAATAGGGCTTCCCTGGTGGCTCAGAGGTTAAAGTGTCTGCCTAAAATGCAGGAGACCTGGATTCGTTCCCTGGGTTGGGAAGATCCCCTGGAGAAGGAAATGGCAACCCACTCCAGTATTCTTGCCTGGAGAATCCCATGGACGGAGGAGCTTGGTGGGCTACAGTCCATGGGGTTGCAGAGTCTGACATAACTGAGTGACTTCACTTTCACTCTACTCTTCCCTTCTAGTAGCCTTTCAATCCAACTTATACTCATTGGCTGCACAAAAAATAAATTGTATAGCTTTGAGATTTGAAGTCACCAAGATTTGAGAATTATTTTTGCAGTGGTAGTCAATGGAACATGATTCATACAGTAACTTTTATAAACAGGAAAAATATAAAGGCAAACAGATTATGAAAGTGTAGTATATTACCCAGTGCCAACTGCCAGAACAAAACACCTCACTCTGGGTGGCTAAAACAACAGAAATTTATTTCCTCACAGTTCTAGAGGCTTAAAGTCTGGGATCAGAGTGCCAGTGTGTTCAAGTTCTGATGAGAGCTCTCTTCCTACCTTGCAGACAGACACAATCTCTCTGTATCCTCACACAGCAGAGAGAAACAGCAGGCTCTCTGGTGTCTCTTCTTACGAGGGCACTTATCTCACCATAAAGCCTCTTGACCTTATCTCAACCTGACTACCTTACAAAGCCTCCATCTCCAAATATTAATGAAACAGGTATTAGGATCTCAACATATGAATTCTAGAGACACAACTCAACCCATAGTAGACCATAGGAGAATTTATGAACCTACTGAAAGGTAAGAAACCAATGTTGAAATTTTAAACATCTGTACCAAAAAACCATAATGGTCATTGACTGGGTAAATTGAAAACACTGGTACAAACAATTTTAATTTGGTGGGCTCTAGATTTCTGGAAGTATTCATGAGATTTACATCACAGAAATGAAGAAGAGAAAAAAGAATTCAAAGGCTAAGGAGCAGCACATAGGCATGGTGTGTAACAGATATGCAATGAAACAAAAACGTGTTTGATTGAGGAGGCATGGCATAGAAGGCTGAATACAGAGAGAAAGCCTGGCTTGTTTTATCCCTGTTTCCTAAAGGAATGCATTGTTTTAGGCCTGCTCATTATGGACTTGAGGCATAGGCTCCAGGCCACTGAATGCTTACCTCCGCTGCAAGCTCAATCATGAGCTTGCCTCCGTTGAAACCTCTGCCTCTCTAATCATTTTTTTTTAATGTCCTTCATTTTTTCATGATCCCACTTTGATTTACTATCAATAGGATTTTTTTCCCCCAAAACCAAAGGTCTTTTCATTCTCAAAGCATAGTTTGATTTGCTTTAAAATAAAAATAAGGGATTATGGAATTATTTTACTTGTTAACATTCAATGCTGAATGAAGATTGAGCTGGCAGGCAGCAACTACAGGATATCACTCTTTGTTTACCCATTGTCTCCACAAGAGGATAAGGAATGTTAAGAAGATAAAGAAATGAGCTCACAGACTAACTGAATGGAACATATCAGCAATCAATTTCTAGAAGGACTAAGGTATAAGGACCCTCATAAGGCTAGTTCAATTGTAACTGTATGTCTACAAATCTATTCCTTGAAAGAGATATACATACAATATCTGAAGCATCCACAATAATAGCAAAGACTTGAAAAGAGAAATCCCAAGGAGATCTCAAAAAACTGAAATTAGAGTGAGGTTCATGAGGCAGACACTGCACACTGAGATGTTCAATCTCTAGGTTAGGGCTTCAGAGAAACAACTGCACAATAACATTAATTGCAACTAATTTGCATTTGTATAATTTAATCTTAAAGAGTTGTTAAGGACTTGTCAGATGACAAAGCTGTGGCTTAAAAAATTTTCATTTTCAAAAATATTATTTCAGTAGCGGAAGACTTCTCACATGTACTGGACTAAAACAGGTAACAGTTATCACATGCGGACAAAACATTAAGAACAAAATGCTCAACTATACTGGAAATTTAAACAGTACGTGGATTTCCAGATGTTCAAGCTGGATTTAGAAAAGGCAGAAGAAGCAAAGATTAAATTGTCGACATCAATTTGGATCATCGAAAAAGCAAGAGAGTTCCAGCAAAAACATCTACTTCTGCTTTATTGAATATGCCAAAGCCTTTGACTGTGTGGATCACAATAAACTGTGGAAAATTCTGAAAGAGATGGGAATACAGACCACCTGACCTGCCTCTTGAGAAACCTATATTCAGGTCAGGAAGCAACAGTTAGAACTGGACATGGAACAACAGACTGGTTCCAAGTAGGGAAAAGAGTATGTCAAGGCTGTATATTGTCACCATGCTTATTTAACTTATATGTAGAGTACACCATGAGAAATGCTGGGCTGGATGAAGCACAAGCTGGAATCAAGATTGCCGGGAGAAATATCAATAACCTCAGATATGCAGATGACACCACCCTTATGGCAGAAAGCAAAGAACTAAAGAGCCTCTTGATAAAAGTGAAAGGGGAGAGTGTAAAAGCTGGCTTAAAATTCAACATTCAGAAAACTAAGACCATGGCATGTGGTACCATCACTTCATGGCAAATAGATGCAGAAACAATGGAAACAGTGAGACTTTATTTTTTGGAGGCTCCAAAATCACTGCAAATAGTGACTACAGCCATGAAATTAGAAGATGCTTGCTGCTTGGAAGAAAACTTATGACCAACCTAGACAGCATATTAAAAAGTAGAGGTGTTACTTTGCCAAAAAAGGTCCGCAATGTAAAAGCTATGGTTTTTCCAGTAGTCATGTATGGATGTGAGAATTGGACTATAAAGAAAGCTGAGCACCGAAGAATTGATGCTTTCAAACTGTGGTGTTGGAGAAGACTCTTGAGAGTCCCTTGGATGGACTGCAAGGAGATCCAACCAGTCTATCCCAAAGAAAATCAGTCCTGAATATTTACTAGAAGGACTGACGCTGAAGCTGAAACTCCAATACTTTGGCCACCTGATGCAAAGAACTGACTCATTGGAAAAGACCCTTATGCTGGGAAAGATTGAAGACAGGAGAAGGGGACAAAAGAGGATGAGATGGTTGGATGGCATCACTGACTCGATGGACATGAGTTTTAGTAAACTCGAGGAGTTGGTGACAGACAGAGAAGCCTGGCATGCCGCAGTCCATGGGGTCGCAAAGAATCAGACATGACTGAGTGACTGGACTGAACTGAACTGATGCTGGAAAGTGACTAACACCAGGTAGGAACTGGAGTTTATGGACGAAAAGAACTACTCTGGTTGAGGTCAACTGTCCATATGGTTTATCACATGGGTACACTGCCCAGTTTATAGGGAGGAATATCTACACGTGTCAGAATGCCTGGAAAATGAGGAGAAAGGAAGTTTCCTGAGAAGGGTCCCCACTTGTCATCTATGCATTACAGCTAAAAGAGCCTCCCATTCTATATAGTTCTATAACAAAAGGAAAGAAGAAAGAAATCAGATTATGGATGTGAATTTAAGAAAAGATAAGAAGTCAGACAAATAGAACTCAGTGTTGGAATCCAAATATCTGCAGTATCCAGGCCAGAAAGGTGCAATGTCCAAGTACACTGAAAACACGGGCCACAAAAACTTTACTTTGGGAAACTCAAATCCCTGCTGACCCCTAAACTGAACTTAGTGACTTACAGGACAAACTAAAATCATCAGATAATCAGACATATGCGAAATTAGAGTCTCAAAAAGAAAGGAGTGAGAAAAACACATAGAAAATATATTTAAGGAAACACTAGCCATGTATTTCCCAAATAGTTAAGAAAAACACCTTAACCATAGATTCAGGAAGTTCGATAAATTCCAAGCATGATAAAAAAAAAAAAGAAAAGAAAAGAAAATCACACTTAGGTACATCATAGTCAAAGTGCTGCAAACCAAAAATGAAAAAGAAAATATCAAAAGCAGTCAGATAAAAGTAACACATTATATAGGGATGAATACTGAGCTTTGAAGAAACATTGCCTTCTCTTCAGACAATGGCAGCCAGAGTATACTGAATAGACTTGTTACAGTCTTAAAAAAAAGAACATTTAACTAAAATCCCATATTCAGAAATTTAAAAAAAAGTCATCTATATGAAGGCAAAACAAACACAAACAACAGCAACAACCACCAAAATAAAACATTATCAGACAAACAAAAGCTAAGACATTTGGTTGGCAGCAGAACTGTATAAAAGGAATTCAAGTGTTTGTTTTGTTTTTTTTTTTTTTTAAGGCTGAATGCAGCAAGGAAAGAACAGAAACAGAAATTGTAAATATGTGAGAAAAGAAAGACTATTTTTATTTAGTTGCTGCAAAATATAACTGTTTAATGCAAAAATTTTAACATTGTATTATGGGATATATAATATATGTGGATGTGAAATAGCTTGCAGAAATTTCACAAAGGACAGGGGCAAGTTAAGTGAATGTATAATTTTGCAAGTCTTTTTTATTTTATATGAAGTCATACAATACCATCTCTAAATGGACTGATAAATTAAGGATGTAGATAGCCAGTTCAGTTGCTCAGTCATGTCCGAATCTTTGGACCCCATGGACTGCACCATGGCAGGCTTCCCTGCCCATCACCATCTCCTGGAGTTTGCTCAAACTCATGTCCAACAGATTGGTGATGCCATCCATGTCATCCTCTGTAGGCTTCTCCTTCTCCTACCTTCAATCTTTCCCAGCATCAGGGTCTTTTCATTATAGGGGACTGGAATGCAAAAGTAGGAAGTCAAGAAACACCTGGAGTAACAGGCAAATTTGGCCTAGGAGTACAGAATGAAGCAAGGCAAAGGCTCTTAGAGTTTTGCCAAGAGAACGCACTGGTCAAAGCAAATACCCTCTTCCAACCACACAAGAGAAGACTCTACACATGGACATCACCAGATGGTCAACACCAAAATCAGATTGATTATATTCTTTGCAGCCAAAGATGAAGAGACCCTATACAGTCAGCAAAAACAAGACCAGGAGCTGACTGTGACTCAGATCAAGAAATCCTTATTGCCAAATTCAGACTTAAATTGAAGAAAGTAGGGAAAACCACTAGACCATCTAAGTATCACCTAAATCAACTCCCTAATGATTATACACTGGAAGTGAGAAATAGATTTAAGGGTCTGCATCTGATAGACAGAGTGCCTGATGAACTGTGAACAGAAGTTCGTGACATTGTACAAGAGATAGGAGGTAAGACCATCCCCAAGAAAAAGTAATGCAAAAAAGCAAAATTGCTGTCTGAGGAGGCCTTACAAATATCTCTGAAAAGAAGAGAAGCCAAAAGCAAAGGATAAAGGAAAGGTATATGCATTTGAATGCAGAGTTCCAAAGAATAACAAGGAGAGAATAAAGAATGGCAAGGCTTTCTCAGTGATCGGTGCAAAGAAATAGAGGAAAACAAAAGGATAGGAAAGACTAGAGATCTCTTCAAGAAAATTAAAGATAGCAAGGGAACTTTTCATGCAAAGATGGGCTCGATAAAGGACAGAAATGGTATGGACCTAACAGAAGCAGAAGATATTAAGAAGAGGTGGCAAGAATACACAGAAGAACTGTACAAAAAAGATCTTTATGTCCCAGATGATCACAGTGGTGTGATCACTCACCTAGAGCCAGACGTCCTGGAATGTGAAGTCAAGTAGGCCTCAGGAAGCATCACTACGAACAAAGCTAATGGAGGTCATGGAATTCCAGTTGAGCTATTTCAAATCCTGAAAGGTGATGCTGTGAAAGTGCTGCACTCAACAGTCCAGCCAATTTGGAAAACTCAGCAGTGGCCATAGGACTGAAAAATGTGTTTTCATTCCAATCCCAAAGAAAGGCAATGCCAAAGAATGTTCGAACTCCCACACAATAGCACTCATCTCACATGCCAGCAAAGTAATGTTCAAAATTCTCCAAGCCAGGCTTGAACAGTATGTGAACCATGAACTTCCAGATGTTCAAGCTGGTTTTAGAAAAGGCAGAGGAACCAGAGATCAAATTGCCAACATCCACTGGATCATCAGAAAAACAAGGGAGTTCCAGAAAAACATCTATTTCTGCTTTATTGACTATGCCAAAGCCTTTGACTATGTGGACCACAATGGACTCTGGAAAATTCTTGGAGATTGGAATGCCAGACCACCTGACTTGCCTCTTGAGAAATCTGTATGCAGGTCAGGAAGCAACAGTTAGAACTGGACATGGAACAACAGACTGGTTCCAAATAGGAAAAGGAGTATGTCAAGGATGTATATTGTCATCCTGCTTATTTAACTTCTATGCAGAGTACATCATGAGAAACGCTGGACTGGAAGAAACACAAGCTGGAATCAAGATTGCTGGGAGAAATATCAATAACCTCACATACACAGATGACACCACCCTTATGGAATAAAGTGAAGAAGAACTAAAGAGCTTCTTGATGAAAGTGAAAGAGGAGAGTGAAAAAGTTGGCTTAAAGCTCAACATTCAGAAAACTAAGATCATGGCATCTGGTCCCATCACTTCATGGCAAATAGACGGAAAAGCAGTGGAAATAGTCACAGACTTTATTTTCTTGGCCTCCAAAATCACTGCAGATGGTGACTGCCGCCATGAAATTAGAAGACACTTACTCCTTTGAAGGAAAGTTATGACCAACCTAGACAGCATATTAAAAAGCAGAGACTTTACTTTGCCAACAAAGGTCCATCCATGACAGATGTTTGAGAGTTGAACTATTTAGAATGCAGAGCACTGAAGAATTGATGCTTTTGAACTGTGGTGTTGGAGAAGACTCTTGAGAGTCCCTTGGAGTGCAAGGAGATCCAACCAGTCCATCCTAAAGCAAATCAGTCCTGAATGTTCATTGGAAGGACTGATGCTGAAGCTGAAACTCCAATACTTTGGCCATCTGATGCAAAGAACTGACACATTGGAAAAGACCCTGATGGTGGGAAAGATTGAAGGCAGACTGAAAAGGGGATGGCAGAGGATGAGATGGTTGGATGGCATCACCAGCTCAATGGACATGAGTTTGAGTAAACTCTGGGTGTTTGTGATGTACAGGGAGACCTGGCATGCTGCAGTCCATGGAGTCACAGAGTTGGACACAACTGAGTGACTGAGCTGAGCTAATTGACTTATCAGAAGAAGTTCTAAGTAGTGTCAAGAGTATGGTGACCAAACTAGCAAGCATGACAACAAAAGGGAAGTAGTGGAGAGTATTTTATTTATTCACAGTATTTCGTAAAGTGAACAGGAGATTCTTTATTCCAGTTATCCTAATTCTTTCATATTCCATACCATTCTACTGACACTTTGTTAGTGGATGAGTTCAATGCTGTCTTCAAGGTTTCACGGAGTGAAGGACACTGAGACACCACTCCCGAGGCAAAAGAAATATTTCAGGGACTGTTTACAGTTTTCCATAGAACACTCCTTTCAGGCCAATGTTGTGGGAAACGTTAATCTGATTGGAAAAAGGGACTAGTGTCCGAAGGTTCATATTTTTCACCAGGGTAGATTGTTACCTCACTGGAAAACACAGCCGTAGCCACTTTTGCTTCACTAGTTGTTCCACATCCTCTTAGACCTGGCAGCGTGTAGGCACACTTTCCACTTTGATTATCAGTCTCTCTAAAAGGTGAGGGGATCGGGTTCTCAACATCTGGGTGGGATCTCTCTGCCATTCTTCTTTCTGCATAAGTGGGTAAAAGAAAAGGCTTCCTTTTTCCTGCAAGCATGATGGCTTCAATGTAAGAGTGAAGTTGTGAGAACACTCCATTAGGTCCTAGATTCAGACTGCATTGTCATTTGCTCCACATTCAAGTCTTTTGTATTTGTTATTGATTAATTATATAATTCCGATGGAAGGAAAGGTCGTAGAAGGATGCTCCACAATACTGTTAATACTCACTTGTTTTTGCCTTCATTTCCCAATTACTGGAAATTTTTCTTATAAATATCTTTAGTATAATAAATAATGTACCTGGTCTTTGTCCACAGTTTCTAGCAAAAGCATTAAAAACCATTGGCACTTCTTGAATGATGGAAGCATGTCTGTTGTGCAAAGGAATGCCCTGCAATAGACCCCTAGCCAGTTTCAGGATGGAGGTTCATCAGCCAAAAGATAGGAGTCAAGCTCTAGAAGTTTGGACCATCTCAACCTCTTGAAAAAGAGATGGAGTTTGGAGATTTAGCTTAATCCTGTGGCCAACAATTTATTCAGTTATTCTTATGCAACAAAACTTCAATAAAATCTGAACATCAGGACTCAGTGGAGGTTCTTAGTTGGTGAACACACTGTTATTCCTGGAGGGTGAAGTACATTGGTCCCCAGGGCAGAGAGCATGGAAACCCTGTGCTCCCTTCCAGCCCTCACCCTGCATGAAATCCTTTAAAATAACTCTGATCACTGAGTATAACTCTGTCTTGAGTTCTGTGAGTCACCCTAGAAATCTGAACCTGATGGGAGTATGGGATTTCCTTATTTACTGGGGTATCTCAGAATTGTGGAAGACTTGGAGGCTCCCCACATGCTGCAGGCATCTGAAGGAAGAGCAGCCTTGGGGAAGACTGCACCCTTAACTGAAGAGGTCTGTGCTTTTTTCTGGTGTTAGCGTCAGAATCATATTGCTGTACACCTAGCTGATGTTAGCCAACAGGGCTAGGACAGAATAGAACCTAAAGAACCCAGCTGGCTTAGATATCTTTAGGCTAGAGGAGATCAGACTATTTTTGAAGGCATGATAAAAGAAGTTTATACAGAAGATATTTGAAATATATCCATAAAATAACTGATTCACATAACTACAAATACAGTATTTTCAAGAGCCTTGGTTTCAAGTAATGGAAAGCATACGTGTGTTATGTGTGCATGCTGCTGCTGCTGCTGCTCAGTCACTTCAGTCGTGTCCGACTCTGTGCCACCTTATAGACGGCAGCCCACCAGGCTCCCCCGTCCCTGGGATTTTCCAGGCAAGAACACTGGAGTGGGTTGCCATTTCCTTCTCCAATGCATGAAAGTGAAAAGTGAAAGTGAAGTCGCTCAGTCGTGTCGGACTCTTCGCGACCCCATGGACTGCAGCCTACCAGGCTCCTCCGTCCATGGGATTTTCCAGGCAAGAATACTGGAGTGGGGTGCCATTGCCTTCTCTGTATATGTGCATATAAACACACAAATACTTCGTATATAGTGTAGGTATATTTTACTATGTATATTATGTGTAAATATATATACGCGTGTGTAAACTATATGTGTATGTACTTATATATGCACTTACATGTTTTTGCATACTTATATGCACGTGCATGCATGCTAAGTCACTGCAGCCATCTCTGACTCTCTGCAACCCCATGGACTGTAGCCTGCCAGGCTCCTCTGTCCATGGGATTCTCCAGGCAAGAATACTAGAGTGGGTTTCCATGCCCTTCTCAGGGGATCTTCCCAACCCAGGGAATGAAGCTACGTCCTTTTTCATCTCCTGCATTGGCAGGAGGGTTCTTTACCACTAGCACTGCCTGGGAAGCCACATATACACACACAAGAGTTCAATCCCCTATGTGCATATATATATTTATCTTTTTCTATAAATATATATCTATGTATATGTGTATGTATGTATATAAATATATATGTATATGCAACTACATGTAAGGACACACATACTTACACCCATACATATACATACATAAAATAGGCATACGTACACACATATTCTCAAAGGGTAGAAGATATTAAGTAGTTTTTTCCAGAAATGACAGGAAAGCCAGAAAGCAGGTGTAAAAATTGCCCTGAACCTTGTCAAAATAGGGATAAATTAATGTCATAAGGAAACAACGTCTGTTGCTAGAATCACCACCAGCATAGGATATGGATGCTTGTTACTATAACCACAACACTGCTTGGAAATTGGCTGTTGCAGCTAAAAATGAGTTCAACACTGTGGTTTTGATTCATGAACTTCCAATTCAAAGCTTGAGATTAAATGAGCCTCATGGACTGAGCTTTGAACTCATGTTCATAAATTGCAAAGGTCTTTAAACAAACTACAAGCGAAGCAATTTTGGCTTCTTTGGTGGAAGTCAGAATTTGCCTTTCAGCAATACTCATGTGGTTTAGAATTTCCTAAACATAGCTGAGTGTTTATCTGCCAAACATCCAAATATCACAAATCTTCATTTTCTTTAGAGTTCAATGCATTCTGTGTACTAAGTTGCTTCAGTTGTGTCCGACCCTGTGTGACACTATGGGCTGTAGCCTGCCAGGCTCCTCTGTCCATGGGATTCTCCAGGCAAGAATACTGGAGTGGGTTACCATGCCCTCCTCCAGGGATCTTCCCTACCCAGAGATTGAACCTGCATCTCTTATGCCTCGTGCATGGACAGGTGTGTTCTTTACCACTATCACCACCTGAGATTTGGAATAGATAGCTTCTGAATCCAAAGTTCACTTGAAACGCAACCCTTTGAAAGTCCTCAGCTCTTCAGCTTTGTTCCAAGTATTTTCAGTATTTTTATAGACATTTTCAAACAGGTATCAAAGTTTAAAAATATTTACTGAGAACACCCATGTTATTTATTATCTGTTTCTACCATTGGCATTTTATCATATTCCCTATCACAAACTTGTTCCTTTATCCATCCATCAATCTAAGTTACTTATCATGTTTTCAGAGTAACCTATAAATGTCAGAATACTTTCCTCTAAATACTTCAAAATGCACATAATTATCTAGTTTCAATATTTTTAAAAATTTACGTAACATTCACATACACTGTAAAGCACAAATTCTGAGTGATATTTGTCAAGTTCTGACAAATTCATACACCTAATATGATTCAAGAGATATATAACACTATAATCAACTAACATTACAATCCTCTTCCCAAAGCTCCAGAAACAATTATTATTCAATTTCCCACTATAGTTTAATTTTGACTATTTTATAATTTGATGCAAAAAGTAGTTATGCACCATTTTATTATTTTAAGGTAAGACCTTTTTTTTCACTAGTATTTTTGGTTTTTAATAAGTCTGCTACTTTCCTTGATAAAATGAGCATCTTAGAGGATTCAAAGAGAAGTTGCTAAAGAAATTAAACCAGCAGCCAGAAATAAATATGGATAAGTAGACACAAAAAAGAACATTTCCTCTGAAACCAAAATGTTAAACCAAAACCCCATTCAATAGGACATTTTGTACTTTTATTTCATCTCTATTCCATGAAGATAATATAGAATATATTCTATATGAAATAAAAAGTTGTTTATTGCCAATAAAACAGAAAACATTGACTTATGTTCCAAGCAATCAGTAGAAAAGGATGCTGTTTTGCCTCTCCCAAAATCTGAGGCTCCCCAAAATGGGTACAAGCACTGTGAATAAATTCTTAATTTACAAACAAAAGCAAGCAAATATTCAAATATTCAAAGCAAGCAAAATGACAGACATTAAACGCGGTCATTTCTTTAAAAAGGACATCAATTTTGTGATCAATTCCTCACTGAGGACTGCTATGAAAAAGAAAGTGCCAATTATCAAGTTAATGAGTTTATAGATGAAGTAAAGCCACTTAGTAATCTAAGCAAAAGAGCGGGATCTAGGGACTCATTGCTTCTATTTCTCCATCTGTCACACAATTAAAGTTATTTACCTTTTTTGAGAGATTGAGAGGTGATTAATTAACTTCTTGAAATATGCTGAAGGTGAATCCTTTTCCTTTCAGCACTTCTCTCCCTTCTGCTTATGAGATAGGGCATTTCCATGAATTAGCACTAGAGACGGGAGAGATTCCACTAAGGCAAGCCTAGAGCGTATCGCAGGGGACAAGTAACTAAAACAAAAGGGATGGAAAAGACTCTCCAGATTAAAAAGAAGTGTTCAGCCTCAACTGAAGTAGCACTTTTCTATCTTGTTCATCAAACATTAATAAATGTTCCTCCTCACTAAACACTGCAATGCATTAATTAATTAGGAGACTTGTGATTAAGTAAAATTCTAATATTTTTTAACATTTATTTTATTCTAGACTATGGACAAAGTGACTTACATGTATGAACTCATTTAATTTCCACAATTTATAGCGCTTCTAATACATTTTATTATTCTCATTGTGCAAATTATAAAATGGAGCTGCAACAGGTTTAATTATTTTGCCTCAATTTATATAGCTAAATAGCAGAGCCAAAATATAAACTCCATAGCCTAAAATTTTAATTATACTTCCTACAAAAGCTATTTAAAGTTTTTCCATGTGATAATTAAGTTTAGGCAAAAGTGTAGCCCAGATGGGAGTCCATCTGGTACAAGGAGAAGAGTATTATATCTGGGAGAAAGGCGACGTATTTTAAGCCCAGTTCTGCCATTACCTACCTCTTCGGTTTTGGTCAAGTTAATTCTTAGTTATCTGTGAACTAAGAAAATGGCCTAGGAGATTTCCTAAGTCTTTACTTGCTCTGAGTCATCCTTGAGATAAAAGCCATTTCCTGTATAAAATGGTTTTGCGTCATAATTTGGCCTGAACCTGGTGTGCATAACGCAGTTTGTATGGTCAGTTATGTAGACGGGATGCAGGCAACTGAAAAGATAATGTGTGCCACACTTCCTCTTTAAGGAATCGTGCATTTCTTAGCCTGTTTCACTTGTCTACAGAGCCATCTCTACTACCTGACATTAAATTAGTCATCTATTTATTTACCGGCTACCTCTTTCTCTAACATGAAAGCTCTTTGAGGGCACTAGGCTTATTTATATTAGTTCCTGCTGTATCTCTAGCATCTAGAACAGTGTTGGTTGACATTTACTAAGCAGTTGCTGAACGAATAAGTCAACAAGAGAGAATGACTAAAGAATTCAATATCAAGATAAACTAGTAGTATATAGCAAGAAAAAAAAAATATATATATATATTTTAAACTCCTACACTTGGGCTAGTTTGTTCTCTGATTGTTAGTCTCTAACCACATTATATTAAGTGGGATGGCACAGAAGCCAGTAACTGTAATAGTTCATGGTACACAGTAGGTACTCAATAGAGGTTCCCCGCAGCTTAGCATAAAACTCTACCTGGTTCCAATATCTCAAATTTTAAAAAGCAAAACAGCTACTTAAGCTAAGAGTATAAGAATCCCTTCTTTTCTCCCAATACACACACACTTTCTCTCTCTCTCTCTCTCACTCCTAGGCTATAGACCTAGTATTATTTAACTTCTCTATCTCTGTTTGACTATATGACTTTAGAAAGTCAATCAACCAAACTGGGCCTTAGTTGCCTCACTGAAAGACTAAAATTATTTTAATCACCTCAAGTTTCTAAGTGAAAGAGAGTAAACAGCAATGTTCTATGCAGCCCTCCTAAATCAGAGCTTAAAGATTCAGTAATTTCTTTAAATTTAATATTGGGAGAAAGTATAGAGGGCTCACCTTTCTGCTTAGCCCCAAATACTCCAGTGGCACTTTTATAAACCTGACTGCCATCTTTCTTACAAACTCCCCTAATCTTCAGTCTTGGCCACAGTAATTATCAGAGCCCTGGTATTCCTTCAGAATCTCAAGCGATTTATGAAGGTACTGAATGCCCACATGCAAAAAAGAGTATAACAGCTGAAACCATCCACACAGATAATAAGGAAAAGGAACTTATTTGAGTTTGCATGCTCACTAAGTGTCCGTCAACATTCAGCCATTAATACAGATGAATGGAAACTTCCAATAAACTATTTTATAGAAAAATAAACAGAATACAAAATGGTAATCAATTGTCAAAAAACACAGAACTAGGAAGTAGTGAATTCCAGAATGAATCATGAAGTTGCAGCTAAAACTTCTGCTCTTAGGACTTCTGCTCTTAGGATTATGAGCAAAACAACAAATATGTCTAATTTGAGATCAATTAAAACTATATTAAGCATTCTGTCCTGAAGGTGACTAATTTAGGCTCAGAAGAAGTTGATTTGGGCACTTGTAACTAGATACTGAACTGTTCCATCATTGTCTCATTGATTCCTTTACTCTATGGTTTCAACAAATTTTTTTTTATTTTTATTTTTACTTTACTTTGCTTTACAATACTGTATTGGTTTTGCCATACACTGACATGAATCAGCCACAGGTATACATGAGTTTCCAATCCTGAACCCCCCTCCCACCTCCCACCCCATATCATCTCTCTGGATCACCCCCATGCACCAGCCCCAAGCATCCTGTATCCTGTATCAAAAACAGACTGGCATTCATTTCTTACCTGATAGTATACATGTTTCAATGCCATTCTCCCAAATCATCCCACCCTCTCCCTCTCTCACAGAGTCCAAAAGACTGTTCTATACATCTGTGTCTCTTTTGCTGTCTCGCATAGAGGGTTATCATGTGTTAGTATACTGTATTGGTGTTTTTCTTTCTGGCTTACTTCACTCTGTATAATAGGTTCCAGTTTCATCCACCTCATTAGAACTGATTCAAATGTATTCTTTTTAATGGCTGAGTAATACTCCATTGTGTATATGTACCACAGCTTTCTTATCCATTCGTCTGCTGATGGACATCTAGGTTGTTTCCATGTCCTGGCTATTATAAACAGTGCTGCGATGAACATTGGGGTACATGTGTCTCTTTCAATTCTGGTTTCCTCAGTGTGGATGCCCAGCAGTGGGACTGCTGCGTCATAAGGCAGTGCTATTTCCAGTTTTGTAAGGAATCTCCATACTATTCTCCATAGTTGCTGTACTAGTTTGCATTCCCACCAACAGTGTAAGAGGCTTCCGTTTTCTCCACACCCTCTCTAGCATTTATTGCTTGTAGACTTTTGGATAGCAGCCATTCTGACTGGTGTGAAACGGTACCTCATTGTGGTTTTGGTTTGCATTTCTCTGATAATGAGTGATGTTGAGCATCTTTTCAATGTATTCTTCCATTTTGCCAACAAGAAATCTAAGTCCCAAGTAGCAAAGTGACACCTGTGACTGGTCTGCTGCTGCTGCTGCTGCTGAGTTGCTTCAGTCATGTCTGACTCTGTGTGACCCCACAGACGTCAGCCCACTAGGCTCCTCTGTCCCTGGGATTCTCCAGGCAAGAATACTGGAGTGGGGTGCCATGACTGGTCAGGGGCTGATAATTGCAAAATTTATCAGGAAAGAGCTTGCCTACATTGTGCTAAGGCAAAACAAACAAACAAACAATCTTACCTAAAGTATAAAGTAGCATAAGTAGCTACTGGATCATTCAGAGCTTCTAAAATTATTCTGAGTTGTTAAACTCAGCCTGTACCACACTGTCAAAAACACTCACTCTTGACATTAAAGGCCTGACTTTAATCAAGTTATTTATATAGGTTTTATTCCAAATGTGTTTGTCGAAAAGGCAGAACATATCAAAAACAAATTGTGAGATTTTGCTATTCACTACTGCATCTCTCCTCCTGCACATAAATGATTTAATGAGATAATGGGACTCTAGATGAGAGTACAAATCCAAAAGGGAGCAGATGCTGCCAAAAAGGTCATTTCTTGATGCCTGTAGCAAAGGGAAATGTTCAAAATGGACTAGCATCAACTCACCAGGAGGTACTTCATAATGTGCTGTGCAGCCATTTATAAGGTGTTTTATGTGTTGTGTTTGACGAAGATAATAAACATCTTCTATCAAATGGCAGAAATAATGTCTTGCTCTTCTGCTACCTGCTGTGGTATCCTTTTATGTTGCTACAGGACCTTGAGGATGTTTAAGTCCCAAGAGTTACCTTTAGTTATTAGTACTGAACAAATTCATCGGCTACTCCATCACAGGTACCTTCTGGCAGGTCACCACTGGACCCATAGATGGATGCAATGATAATTATGAAACTGCACACATCCTCTATCTTTCTGAATAGCTGAATAAATTACTTTCACATAATATAAATTTCACAGGATGTTCCAAAATAGGAAACATACAATGTTAGTATCTTGGGATAAATAATTACAGGTATATTTAGTATTTTAATCATTTATAAGAGTCAAATTTTCATGTTCATCTCAACATGTCCATATTATTCTAATATATTTCTTAACCTCCATGCTATTTTCTTAAGTTATTGCTTGAAAAAGCTCTGTACTACCCCATAATAGTTTGTTTCTTTTTTTTTCAAGAAGCTAAATTCATTTTCCTTAGAACTTTAAAGGATTATTGCTGACCTTGAGTTAGAAGCTACCATATGCTAAAGAATCACTTTCTCAATCTAAGAATTTATTGTCTTTTCTTACTTTATTACCTATCACTAGTTACTAGACTGAGTTCCTTAAAGACAACAGATGGCAGAAATAAGGGTTCTCTGTCTATAGAATAATGAAATCCTTTTTTTTTAGTCTTTGATTTGGAATACTATCAATTCCCTAATGCCATATTGGGATGAAAGAGAATGCAAAAAAAAAAAAAAAAAGAGAGAGAGAGAGAAAGAAATATATATGGGCTTCCCACACGGCACAGTGGTAAAAAATTCAACTGCCAATGCAGGAGATGGAATAGATGTGTGTATACACACACACACACACACACACACACACACACACACACACCTACACAGAAAACTGAACCACTTTGGTCTGGTGTACATCTGAAATTACCACATTTTAAATCAACTGTATTTCAAGAAAAAATTTAAGAAATTAAAAAATAAATCAATATTAAGAAAATATCTTCAAACAGTAAATGCTGGAGAGGATGTGGAGAAGGGAACCCTCTTTCACTGTTGGTAGGAATGCAAACTAATACATCCACTATGGAGAACAGTATGGAGATTCCTTTTAAAACTAGGAATAAAACTACCATGTAACCCAGCAATCCCCCCAGCGGGCATATGCCCTAAGGAAACAAAAACTGGAAAAGAAACATGCACGCCAATGTTCGTCGCTGCACTATTTACAATAGTCAGGACATGGAAGCAAGCTAGGTGTCCGATGACAGAAGAATGAATAAAGATGTTGTGGGGCATATATACAATGAAATATTACTCAACTATAAAAAAGAACACATTTGAGTCAGTTCTAATGAGGTAGATAAACCTAGAGCCAATTATACAAAATGAAGTAAGTCAGAAAGAGAAAGACAAACATCATATATTAACACATAATATATGGAATCTAGAAAGATGGTACCAATGATCCTGCATGCAGGGTACCAAAGAAAACACAGACATAAAGAATAAACTTTTGGACACAGTGAGGGAAGGAGGTGGGATGATTTGAGAAAATAGCATTGAAACATATACATTATCATATATAAAATAGATAGGCAGTGGGAGTGTGATATATGATGCAAGGAACCCAAAGCCAATGCTCTGTCACAACCTACAGGGATGGGTGGGTGGGGAGAGAGGTAAGAAAGGGGTTCAAGGGGGAAAGGGGACACACATACACCTGTGGCAGATTCATGTTGATGTATGGCAAAAAAAAAAAAAACCCCACAATATTGTAAAGTAATTATCCTCCAATTAAAAAATAAATAAAAAGGGAAATATATATACATATATATTTAATAAAAGTATATACCAATTCATAAAAAGTATACCTGCCTATAGACATGATAATAATAATCATACAGTATCAATGAATTAATCAGTTATCAGAGCTGAGTGGCTGCAGGTCAAAGTCTTCAGCTTAGAAAGAGGTGGGTGGAGTCTCCTAGCAGCATCACAGTTGAGAACAGTCTTGCATTCTGAATGAACACCAAGTTCTGGAAACTTTCTTGTTTCCTATATCCATCTCCTGTTCCATTTCCAATACCACTTCACTAAAGCCATGATTACACCCATACAGCCTCCTAACAATGCTCTGTGTCCAGTAAGCTGTCCACGGTTTACCAGTAAATCTTTCAGACCATCCTCCTCACTGGCTGCCCATTGTTCACACACAAAAACAACCCAAGTCCTCATGGCATCATTGCCATACACCAATTCCACTCATCATATGCCTATCCCCAAACAAACAAACAAACAAACAAAAAACCCTATACTCCTTATAATTCATGTAATTTCAATATTAATAGAAACATTTGGATTTGTCTTCCATAACTGCTCTAGTCAGGCCTAACCCAGCACTCCTTGAAATACAGTTATTGTCCAACTTTTTGATGCTGTATCTTCCTCTTTCTCTGACAATTCCAGCACAAGGTCTTTGAAGATGTAGTATAGGTTCCAAGTTTTCAAACAAAACTTAGAAGTCAATTCATAGTGCCACCCTCATTCCTGACTGTCTATGTCATTAAATTTTGAGATCATTTATATTGCTGCTCATTTAATGCCTTCAATTTTAATTTTCCAGATTATAAATCGCCCCCCTGCCAAACTCTGCTTCAAGAACTGAAACAATATATACAATCATTTTGGTTTTTTCACAGCTCACAGTCAGCATTAGCTGAACCAATACTAGTCAGTAAGAATGAATGTGTTTGGAGAACTGTGAAAACAACACAAACACTTCAAAAGAAGTGGATACAGAAAGCAGCTTATTATGCAGAACTCAACAGCTGATTCAAGAAAGTTATATAATATCATCAGTTCCGTTCAGTTCAGTTGCTCAGTCATGTCCGACTCTCTGTGACCCCATGAATTGCTGCATGCCAGGCCTCCCTGTCCATCACCAACTCCCAGAGTTCGCTCAAACTCACGTCCATTGAGTCAGTGATGCCATCCAGCCGTCTCATCCTCTGTCGTCCCCTTCTCCTCCTGCCCCCAATCCCTCCCAGCATCAGAGTCTTTTCCAATGAGTCAACTCTTCGCATGAGGTGGCCAAAGTACTGGAGTTTCAGCTTCAGCATCATTCCTTCCAAGAACACCCAGGACTTTAGAATGGACTGGTTAGATATCCTTGCAGTCCAAGGGACTCTCAAGAGTCTTCTCCAACAACACAGTTCAAAAGCATCAATTCTTCGGCACTCAGCTTTCTTCACAGTCCAACTCTCGCATCCATACATGACCACTGGAAAAACCAGAGCTTTGACTAGATGGACCTTTGTTGGCAAAGTAATGTCTCTGCTTTTGAATATGCTATCTAGGTTGGTCGTAACTTTTCTTCCAAGGAGTAAGCGTCTTTTAATTTAATTGCTGCAATCATCATCTGCAGTGATTCTGGAGCCCCAAAAAATAAAGTCTGACACTGTTTCCACTGTTTCCCCATCTATTTCCCATGAAGTGATGGGACCAGATGCTATGATCTTCATTTTCTGAATGTTGAGCTTTAAGCCAACTTTTAAGTCTATACTTTTACCTTTCTCATTGATTTTATGACTTGATGTTTTCTTTATAATATTTCTTTATCTTATTTTCTCTTCTACAGATTTTATGCTATGTCTAGTACTACTGAATTCTGTGAGTGTATTAGGTGAATAATCTGAAATAACTCTAGCAAATGAAATTAGAATTTCCCAAAAGATATACATTTTATCAAAATCACTAGGAAACTGAGAGTTTATACCAAAAGTAATGAAAAGTTCACACAATTTCTGTAATTGACATTCCTTTTGGTTGTGGAAAGCTGACCTTTTATTTCTGAGCAAGAGAAGTAACAAGTCGGCAAATGTGTAAGTTCTTACTTTTACCAGTGGTATGTGCACACAAATACATCATCTCAAGATGTTATCTTCACCAAATAATAAGGTTAGAGTGTTCAGAAAAGTCTTAACTAAGTTCTTAAAAAAAAAAATTGTTTAAAACAGAAAAACCTTTTTCCCTGCTCTACATGTAGCTCTAAGAAGTAGCTTCCCATTCTCCAATCTTTCCATCGGAAGGATGCCAGGATGGAGGGGATCATCATAGGAAACACCTAAGGGTATTTCTACTGCCACCGCTGGGGCTCCTATGGGATGAGAAGTCAGTAAAACTGCGGGATCCACCATGGCTTTGGGGTGACTTTTAGAGGTGGAGAAAAGGAATAAAGGGGTTCTCCCCACTCCAGTACTCTTGCCTGGAGAATCCCATGGACAGAAGAGCCTGGTAGGCTGCAGTCCATGGGGTTACAAAGAGTGGACACGACTGAGCGACTTCACTTTCACTTTTCACTTTCACCCATTGGAGAAGGAAATGGCAACCCACCCCAGTGTCCTTGCCTGGAGAATCCCAGGGACAGGGGAGCCTGGTGGGCTGCCGTCTATGGGGTCTCACAGAGTCGGACATGACATGACTGAGCAACAGCAGCAGCTCAATAGCTCACACTCAGAGTTTAAGTGTAGAAACTGTAACCATGAGTTTTCCAAGCCACATACTTAGATAACTGTGACTCATATTATCGCTGGCAAAATGGTAGCTGTTAAACAAAACCCCCAAACTCATCTATTCTAGGTAAACATCATTTATAATGTACCCACTTCTGCCACTTTCAATTCCATGTAAATCTCAAATTCTCGACTTAATAATCCATTTTAAATCCCTACTGAAAGATGTTTTGAAGATTCTCTTAGCTTCTCCTTCAAGATATATTTCAGCAGTGTCTTCCCTGAAATCAGATTTTGGCAAGAAGAAAGGATGGACATCCATAAAGAAAGGATGGACTGACTTTTTCTTCCATCCTGAGGCCCCTCTGTAGGGAAGCTCAGGTCTATGTGCCAGGAGTGGAATAATGGTGCAGAACCCTTATCAAATGGACTGAGTAATGGAAATTAATGGTTAACTTCTGTGGATCACTTACAGGTTTACTACTAGTTACTATATGTTAGTCTTCTCAGTATGACCATTACCTAGGGTTTGTCATTATTATTTTAACAGATCATGAAAGAAAAGTGAGGTTCAAAGATGTCAAATACTTTGCCCAAGGACACATAGTTATGAAACAGTAAAGAAATCAGGCCTCTCTGACTACAAAACTAATGACTTATTCAGCTGTTGTGTCCAGGAAACCATGCTGTATCTCTGATAAGTCTTAGCTGATGTGGCCAAATAGCAGAGTCTTTAACCAGGTCATGTACAACCTTTTTCATAGGGAGGCAAGATAGCATTCCTTTGCTACAGATATATTAATGTGAGAAACCCCAGTGCTCCAGAGTCCTTGTACTGCCTCTGTAATACATCTTCCCTAGGCATTTCTTAGCTCTGAGATCATTCATTCCTCATTCAACCTCTTTGATCAAAACAGTATTGACTTAAAATGATATTCAAAATTTTAGTGATTTGGGTCAAATTACCAGAGAATAAAAAATATTGAAAAAATTCCTATCTTTCTTTACCCTCAGTTGCTTCTCTCAGGTCCCTACACAATGAAAGTTTTCTTCTCTCAGCTGTAAACTAGCTTGTCTTTGTACTATCAACTGGGAAAAGGTCATGCTGGCTATAAATAATCTTTTATTTAGGTTGGAAAAAACTGAGTCTTTTCCAACATAGAAGATATACAATCACTTAGCAGAGAGCTTGGCCCTCATCAGATAGAACCATCAGTCACATCCAAAAATTAATGAAATTAAGAGAACTGTTTACTCAGAAGACAGAAGGGATACATTCCACAAAATTTAACCTCTCAGGAAGGTTATTTTATCTAGAAAACTTGGGAAAACTCTCTTGGTTAACACAATTTCTTAATCATTAAAAAGATCTCTTAGGTTTAAAAAGAAAAGGAATGCCTATCAATCAGATATTTGGGAGTGATTTTTTTATAGCCCCTACATTTACAAATCAGGGTTTTCCACTTCTATTTACTTTCATTCTGGCCTTCTGTAATGTCTTCCTTTATTTAGCATCCATTGCCTCATCCAGGAAATGTGCCTGTTTCATGTCCTTTTTTATTTTCAGAAAGAAGACCCAGGATAGCAGCTACACCAACTGGAATCGTGATTAGCTGCAATTTTGAAACAGGAGCCCAGGCTCCCCAATTTGACCACAGCCAGAGGGGGTTTCCCCAGGAAGCAAAGTTTCCTGTCCTGAGTTCTTGAGCCTGGATTTCCTCTTTATATTATTTTGTATTTTAATTACACAAGCCTAACGATAAAGGACAAATATGAGGCTAACCCCTTATTCCCTTCAGTTCTCTTTCACGTGCTAGGCCCTTTGCAGCTTTCTGTGGTAAGCAGCGCCTAGATCTCCCGGAAGTGTCTCATTTTGAAAAATGAACAAAGTGCTGATTAGATGAGTTAATATCCAGTTGTGAGCAAGGTAATACTTAAAATCGTTCAAGTCAGGGTTCAACAGTACATGAATCAAGAACTTCCAGGAATACAAGCTGGATTTAGAAAAGGAAGAGGAACCAGGGATCAAGCTGCCAACATCCTTAGGACAATAGAAAAAGCAAGGGAATTTCAGAAAAAAAAAAACCTCCTTCTGCTTTAAAGTCTTTGTGTGAATCAGAACAAACTGTGGAAAGTTCTTAAAGAGATGGGAATAACACAACACATTACCTGCTCTTGAGAAATCTGTATGCAGGCCAAGAAGCAACAGGTAGAACTGGATATTAACAACAGACTGGTTCAAAATTGGGAAAAGAGTACATCAACGCTGTATACTGTCACCCTGTTTATTTAACTTATATGCAGAGTACATCATGTGAAACGCTGGACTGGATGACGCACAAGCTGGAATCAAGATTGCCGGGAGAAATATCAACAACCTCAGATATGCAGATGACACCACTCTATTGGCAGTAAGCAAAGAGGAACTAAAGAGCCTCTTGATGAAAGTGAAAGAGGAGAGTGAAAAAGCTGGCTTGAAACTCAACATTCGAAAAACTAAGATCATGATATCTGGTCCCATCACTTCACGGCAAATAGGTGGGGAAAAAAGTGGAAACAATGACATTTATTTTCTTGGGTTCCAAAATCACTGGGCGGTGACTGCAGCCATGAAATTAGAAGATGCTTGGTCCTTGGAAGAAAAGCTATAACAAACATAGACAGCAGCACATTTAAAGCAGAGCCATCACTTTGCCAACAAAGGTCCATATAATCTAAGATTTAATGTTTCCAGTAGTCAAGTACGGAAGTGAGAGTTGGACCATGAAGAAGGGTGAGCACTGAAGAACTGATGCTTTCAAACTGTGGTGTTGGAGAAGATTCTTGAGAGTCCCTTGGACAGCAAGGAGATCAGACCAGTCAATCATAAAGGAAATCAGTCCTGAATATTCATTGGAAGGACTGGTGCTAAAGTTGAAGCTTCACTACTTTGGCCACCTGATGCGAAGAGCTGACTCACTGGAAAAGAGAGAGACTGAGGGCAGGAGGAGAAGAGGGTGACAGAGGATGAGATGATTAGATGACATCACCAACTTGATGGACATGAGTTTGAGCAAGCTCTCGGAGATAGTGAAGGACAGAGAAGCCTGGTGTGCTGTAGTTCAAGGGCTACAGTCGGACATGACTTAGCAACTGAACAACAATCCAATTGTGACCAAGTCCTTCCAATCAAGAGTTATCTGCACCAGAGTCACCAGGGTACCAAGCGACTATCACAAAGGATAAGAAACATTTCTTTGGAAATACTTCCTTTCCTTTATTTATCCCTCACTTTTACCTTCTAGAAATCCAATGTTCTCATGTAGTTCTTCACTTTAACAAAAGTTCTGAATGCTGAAATTCAATCTAGCAGGACTGATTCATGTTTAAGAAGAACATGAACTTGTGCTCCTAAAAGGCTTTGTAAATCTTAACATGTACAAGCACATATAGATTTACACACATACACCCTCACGTGCATATTTATTGATCCTTATAAAGCACCTCTTTGGAAGGCCATCCTAAATAAATTCAAAACCCAGCCAGTCACAGAAGGCAAGATATCTATAGACACAGTATGGTTCCAAGGAGCAGAACTGGGAGTGAAGTTAACAAGGCTGCATTGGTTCAATATAATAGTCTGGAAGGTTTTCTTAGCTTTCTAAGATTCTATAATCTTTTTGGATTTTCCTAATAACTAACATAATTAGAGCAGAGATTTTTCAGTACATTGGAACAAAGAGTTTAACAACAATAGAAACAGACCCAAATTTTACAACGGTGAAATTAAAACTCAGTTCCAATTCCTCACGCTTCTCCAAAAATATCACACAGCCCTTTACTGCTTTGCCCAGTAAAAACTAACATATTCATGGTTCAACTGAATGTTAAAACCACAATGCTTGTAAAGATAACTGATACTATGTTTGTCCTCCCAGGAGACATTTGTATTTTTAAAAAGGATTATAACAATGTAAACTACACATACTGAGAGATAAAATGTGAAGAGCAATAAGGAAACACCATCTGCACCAGAAAAGAAATGATTCAAATTTTAAACAGATTCTCTCTTTTCATTATGATCTGAAATTTAATAAAATAAAATGTTTTTAGCCAACTTAACTATATACAGTCAGCACACATGCACATATACATTATATATATATGTGATAGAATGTATATATGATTAATTTCTATCTATAATATTTGTTTAGCTAAGGTTCTGCTTTAAAGGATATACAAATATATGGTCGCTTAGAGGGTAAAGAATCTGTCTACAATGCAGGAGACTCAGGTTCAATCCCTGGGTAGGGCAGATCCCCTGGAGAAGGGAATGGCAGTCCACTCTAGTATTTTGCCTGGAGCATTCCATAGATAGAGGAGCCTGGCTGGCTACAATCCATGAGGTCACAAAGAGTCAGACACAACTGAGTAACTAATATACATATGTGTGCATATATAAATATAATTTTATTACATGCATATAAATAGATTCATACATTTATTCCTTCCACTAAAGATTCATGAAACAGTTTTATTTTAAACTTCTACGTGTGCCTTCAACATTGCCTCCTTTGCTTTCACTAGAGCATGTGTTGTAATATATTTTCTTAAAGTAAATTATCTTTTTTTGCTGATGATTTTTATTCCATTTGAGTATAATACTATTCCTAAAAATGTTATCCTGAGATAAAACATGGAGCTCCATAATATTAGAATGCACAATTTTTTTCCAACTGACCCATAAGTATATAATCATTATTGCTACAAGGTCCCATGGATGGAGGAGCCTGGTAGGCTGCAGTCCATGGGGTCGCTAAGTGGGACATGGCTGAGCGACTTCACTTGCACCTTTCACTTTCATGCATTGGAGAAGGAAATGGCAACCCACTCCAGTGTTCTTGCCTGGAGAATCCCAGGGATGGCAGAGCCTGGTGGGCTGCCATCTATGGGGTCGCACAGAGTGGGACACGACTTAAGTGACTTAGCAACTTAGCAACTACTTACTACTTTGTAAAGTGAATTTTAAGACATATTTGTAATGACACCAAATACCTATAGCTGTGAGGTAATATTTTCACAAGTATATATCAAATCTATCTAAATTTTCTTTTTAATTCTTCTCTGTGGTTGTTATATAACCTGTGTAAGTACCCAAAACGAGCACTGATTCGGGTTATTTTGGGCTCCCTTGTGTTCTGTAAGCAGTGTAACATTCCTCTAAAATAAATCAAGAGGGAGCCTTACATTGTGGGAGAGTCTGTAAGGAATTCAATATGAGCTATCCCCTTTATTTCAGGGGTTATTATTAGAAGTATTATTATTTTGAAACCTCATCAGACAAATTGGTATTGTAATAGCTGTAAAACACCAGAAAATGACCACAGTCTCTTATCTGGGCTAGACATTTTCCAGCCAAAACTGCAGAGGGCAATATCCTGTCATCTCACTATGAAAACAAAACACCCCTGCCACAGCCCCTGTCCATATTTCCAACTAAACTTGAAAGAGAACCTTGGCACGTCCAGAGAGGAGACCATGGAAGAGGTGTGCAAAACATACCCATCAGGGAAAGCATGTTCACAAGCATCATTTCTGAGTCTCTCCACACACTGAACAACAGAACAGAGTCAGCTCACAAAGCCAGAGCAGCAGCAAGGAAGTGCAAGTCAGTGTACTGCATGAATGCCCGCTGCATGTACAAGCAGCTGTGTCAAGGTGAAGGAGCTAAGAGCTAAGCCAGCCGTGAATGGGCAAGTTACAGGGCACAGAGGAATGCGGCTGCAGAATGCATGAGGATAAACAGGAACATCCATGAGCACACAGGTACATTAGCAGTTATTGTATTGTATTGTATCTAATAGCAGTTATTAGATACAGAAGGATTAATGGGTCTTTCATCAAAGAATCAATTTCAGCCAACTTTTCACCCAGGAAGGAACCTTATCCTTACCAACTTAAAGCCAAGTCATTACAGCTCAAAGTTTGCCGTAACAATTTTTATCACGTACTTTATCTTCTTAATTATGCACACCACATACTGTTTTATATCTGACTCATAAATTTGCATCTTTAAAGTACGCTGACATTTCTATTGGGTCTGAATAGCCTTTAATGACTTTTAAAAACTGAACAAGATCCATGTTTCCAGACTGGGTCATTTCCACTTCTAGATGAGAAGGTAGATATTTTGGCCGTTGACATGGTTCCTCAGTAAGAGACTGAAAGGACCACTGAAGGACCCTCCGCCCCAGAGATTTTTAATTTCATAGTTACCACCTAATATGACAACCACTTAGCTCATATTAGGGACTTAGCGAAAAAGCTAGTTGAGAAACAAGGACCTACTATATAGCACAAAGAACTATACTCAATATCTTATAATAATCTATAATGGAAAAACAATCTGAAATGGAATATGTGTGTGAATGTGTGTGTATGTATGTAACTGAACCACTTCACAGTACACTTGAAACTAACACATCATTGCAAATTAACTACACTTCAGTTAAAAATATAAAAAAAAATTTAAAAGCTAGCTGCACTGAATACATCTTTGTTCAATTTCCAAGACACCAAAAATTTTCACTTTGAGAGTTTACTCTATTTTCCAACACTTCCTTCTAAATTTGCCACTTTTGAAACACTGGAGCATCAAAATTTGTCAGAACCATAATTCAGGACAGAACTATGCAAGTACTCTTGCTTACACTTAGGTAGATAATAATGTCATGAGTTTAGATTCTTAACGCTGCAACAAGTTTTAATGCAATCATTCTATTATAAATTTAGGCATATGGTGAGTTAAAAAATAAAAACATTCAATTTTTTCAAGATAAAGAAAATCTACTGTATTTTAAGCAAAGAAGAAATTGGATAGCACGATACATAATTTGGGTATGTGAATTTTGTAAAAGAAGAAATTATGCATTACTATCCAATATAACTTTGAACCTGGGCTGTTCAAAATTAAATTGATTGGTGCAAATTAGGCCTAGAAGATTTTGAAAAGGTCTAATGTGAAACAGACTTCACAGACAATTAAGATCCTTGGTATCTGCATAAAAATGCCACACTATGGACTTCTAAAGCAACCCAGCCCCTCAGCAAGCTATTAAATCAGATACATAGTGCTACACAAGGATCTGAAATGTTCATGACACCTTTGTCTTTCAAAGTAATCATGGAATGATTTTCATTTCTGGGCTCATTAAAAGACACTTACACATTTAAGGGATTCTATTAGGTGATCCACAGCATATGACAAGTTGAAGGAATTCGTCTCAGGAGAAATTTCAGAATTCACTTTTCCTTTTGAGCTAATTTTAAAAATGCTGCCCTAGATAGTTCTTTAATCTCTTTAGGTCCTCTTCTAGTTTCACGTCTTGAATTAAAAAATTCCAGAATAGCAATGTATCGGTCTCCACATAACAACTTACAGAGATTTATTAAGAGAAACAGAACTCCAGACTTCAATATCCATCTGCCTACTCAAAAACCACACTTGAATGTCTAACGGATACACTGAAATGAATACAGCCATAACGAAAGTCATCCCATTCCAAATGTTCCTCGAGGGTCTCCTTTCATCATGTGGTGACTCAATTCTACCAGTTACTTCATTCAAAAGCCACACGATCACCCATTTCTCACACACAGTTTACAGAAAATCAGTCAATTCAATCAGCTCTATATCCAACATATCAGGAATCTGACCACTTTTTAACTGCTTTTAAAGACACTAATGTCCAGGAGCAGGGGTTCCCCGCTGTTGCTGAGCACCAGTATCGCCTGGAAGGGTTGTTACAACACAGATTCCTGGGCCTCACCAACCTCTAGCATCTCTGAAGTTCAGAAAGTTGGGCCCAGGTGACGTTGATGCTGCTCTGGGATACACCCTTGAGAAAGACCATCATAGACTAAATCACCATTATCTTTTACCTAGACTGAGAGACACCTCTCTGCTTTCCCTTTTCAGCCCCGTTCTGCCAGCTTTTCCCTCCAGAAAGTCGTCCAGATGATCTGCTTTAAATCCAAGTCAAATTATGTGACTTCTCTTCTTAAAAACCCACCCATGACTCTTATCTCAGAGAGGAATCTGGAGTTTCTAGAATGACCTAGACTATAGATCACGATACAGCACCGAGGCCCCCTCCCACCTCTCACCACTGACTCCTCTCCAGCTGTACTGGAAGATGCTCCAGGAATATCCAAACACCTTCCCATCTCAGCGCTGCTCAGTTTGCCAGTGGTTCTGCCTGCAATACTCACCCTCTGCATTTGGGCAGGCTGCTTTCCCTGAGAGTGTGCAAATGGCACCCTACCACAATGGTTTTCCTATTTCCTCTTAGCATTCCCAGAGAAAGTATTTAAAACTTAGCAAATGTATTTAATTATTTCCTGTCTCCCCACATGAAAATATAATACTCTTGTGTTTAACAAGAGTAGAGACATAGCCCATTTTGTTTATTGCTGGATCCTCAGCATCTGGAACAGTATCTTCTTACACACAGTGGCCACTCATATGTTATGGGAACAAGAAGTGAAAAAATAAATAGATATAGCCCTAGAAAAGGAGGGATGGATTAATGTAAGATTCTTTACTGTGCATGTATCAGGCACCATGATGGATACTTCCCTTATGGCATCATTTATAGCCTTACAAGAACCATGGACCGTAGGTGTTTTTATGGATAGTATTAAGAGTATAAGAGGAAAAGAGGTTTTTCCAGTAGTCATGTATGGACGTGAGAGTTGTACCGTAAAGTTGAGCACCAAAAAATTAACTTTTGAACTATGGTGTTGGAGAAGACTCTTGAGAGTTCCTTGGACGGCAAGGAGATCAAACCAGTCTATCCTAAAGGAAATCAGTCCTGAATATTCATTGGAAGGACTGGTGCTAAAGCTCCAATCCTTTGGCCACCTGATGCAAAGAACTGACTCTCTAGAAAAGACCATGATTCTGGGAAAGATTGAAGGCAGGAGCAAGAGGGGACGACAGAGGATGAGTTGGTTGGAGGGCATCACCGACTTGATGGAGATGAGTTTGAGGAAGCTCCAGGAGTTGGTGATGAACAGGGAAGCCTGGCCTGCTGCGGTCCATGGGGTTCCATGGGGTTGCAAAGAGTCAGACACAACTGAGTGACTGAAATGAACTGAACTGAAGAGGATAAGAGGAGGACTCAGGAAAGACACATAATTACTTTGAAAAAAACAAAGGCATGAGGCAGGGCCTAGGATCCTGAGTCAAGTCTGTGTGCTTCCGTAGCTTACACTATGCTTTTTTCATTGAAACAGATTAATTCATTCAGCGAATATTTTGAGTGTCAAATGTGAATACTTATCTAGGTATAGGGCATGTAAGGATAATAGAAAAGGAGGAGGAGAAGGAAGAGTAGGAAAGGAAGGGCAGGAGGAGAGGGAGGAAGAGAAGGAGGAGGGAAGGTTGTTTCCATTTTCAGTCTGGTAGAGGGGAAAGACCACATAGTCACCGTATATTTTGAGGTCTAATCACAGGATGAGATGAAGCTAATGGAATACTACAGTCTAGGAGAGTACATTATCTAACAAAGATGACTATGCCATATTCAGGAATGTAGATTGGACTTGTTACAGTCCAGTTGCCTAGGAAACAGCTAACAAGAGATGCCAAATAAGTAGGATTATCTATTAGTGTGAAGTCAGCGTGAAAACCCAACTGACAACCTCCCTGTTGAACTTATCATAGGTTAGTTAATAACTTCTTGGTTACAAATGACATTTCCAAAGCAAAGTGTACAGTGAGCAGAGGACCAAGAGGGACTAAGGGCAAGTCGAGGATTACAAAGCCCGCAGGAAAAGCGCTTCATGAACAGAAAAATACTTGAGTGTTGAAAATACTGAGTGACTTAATATGATCAATCTTTGACCTTAAAAACACCAAAGTGGTTGGTGACCACTTTTTCTGGTGGAGTTTTGTGAAGAAAAGAGCAGTTTAGAGAAGTCTGTGGAGTGAATGGGAGGGGAAGAAATGGAGACCAGTTTGTGGAGTGAATGGGAGGGAAAGAAATGGAGACGCTATAAATTCTAGAGGACAGGTGACAAGGAGTCTGCATAGGGATGTCGTTGAGCAGTTGTTTTCAGAAGCTTGTCTGTAAGAGGCAGAAAGAGTAAAGGTGGCTACATTAAGGAAATCTACAACTCCTTCTTTCACAAAAATACCATTTGTCAAATAAACTGGCATCAAGCTTTCTATGTATAATAACAAGTTTTTGGTTTTTTTTTGAGTTCTTGCTCTGTATTAACTCAAGTTATCACAAGCACACAATGAAAAAAAATCTAAAAAACAAAAAAAAAGAAAACCCTCAGGATTCCAAGAGGGTTTTTAAAAAATGCCAACAGGGGGTAGGCCTAGATTTTCCCATGCATAGAACCATTGACTAACTCACTGTTGAAAGTGCAGCTATGTTTGTTTAAACCTGCGCATATGTATGGTGACCCTGCTAAGTTGTAGCCCTTGTCACTGCAGGACTAACTACTACTCATCACGTGTATGTGTGGTCAGTCGCTGCAGTCGTGTCTGACTCTGCGACCCTGCTGACAATAGCCCAGCAGGCTCCTGCGTCTTTGTGGTTTTCCAGGCAAGGATACTGGAGAGGGTTGCCATGACCTCCTCCACGGGATCTTTCCAACCCAGGGACTGAACCTGTGTCTCCTGCACTGCAGGTGGATTCTTTACCCCTGCACCACTGGGGAAACCCAAATCCTACTCATCATTCAAGGGCAGTTTGATAAAACACCTTTCTCTATTCCACTAGACTCTAAGTTCTCTGAGAAGTCCTAACATAGTCACCATGAGCAACCATCGCAGGAGAGATTACTTCAGCCCTAGCCTTGCTGGAAGTCCTTTAAGAGTATCATCTCAACGAACCACAGCTAAGCAGTCCTAGTCAGCAGGTATTCTCACCATCACCATTACTGACCACGGTTTTTCCGACTAGAAAGTGCAAACGAATACCCTGAGGAGCTCGTCCAAACGCAGATTCTGAATCTATAGACCTTGGGCAAGGCCTGAGATTCTGCACTTCTAACTATTTCCTAGGTGACACTCAGGGGGTTCTCACTGAGGCATTAAACCAAGGCTCAGGCTGTTTACATAACTGGCACATATCCACACAGCTGCACTGATTCCAGAGTTCATCGCCCAGTATGATTCCAAAGCCTGCACTCTTCAGCAGGATTCAGCACACTGGAGTCCACAGACAGGACTGGAACACAGCCAGACCCTGCTACTGGAGCATTACCTGTGGCTGATGCTGCAGATGGCAGAGTAGAGTTGGCTGAGACCAAGACAACACAGCCTGCAAAACCTAAAATACTTACTAGCAGGTCCTTTTTCTGAAAGAGTTTTCTAACTTCTGCTCTTAAGCATCGCCCTCTGTCACGTTAATTTTGTTTTATAAATTCTCAGAACCAGATGTATAGAGAGTGTTTTAAAACAAATGGTTACGATCCATTCAGTTTAACCTAATAGCTCCCAATCGATCACTTCATATCATCTTATTGGCAACTCTTACGATACATAGTGTTCTACTTTGTGATAAATTTATCTAGCATCTGTATGATCATCTCTGAGTCGTGGTCTTTACAGTGGGGTAGACTTGCCTAAGCAGTGGTCTAGATGGTTCACTGGGGTACAAGAAGAAAACAAGGGACTTTCTTTATTTTGTCTTATTCTATTTAAATTGGTGTATTCATATACACTTTAGGATTATCCCTACTGTGTATTACAGTGGCCTCCTCAATAAGTGCTGAATGAGTAACTGATGTATATTTGCATTCTCCTCCTGCCCAGCAGAGGGCCTTGTACAGAGAAGAAACAGTGAATTTTCACAAAGTACTCATTCATTTAGCAAAGGTTTTTCTTTCTTTTTTACTTTAAAATCCAAGATGTAATTACTTTCATTAAGGTTTCAGAATCTGGGATGGAAGGAGACAGCCAGAATATAAAGTCATTTTGAAGCACAGGAGGGAAAATTCTCTCTTCCAGGCATGTGGCACAGAGAACTGCTAAAACAGGTTTGCAGTGGGACCAGAATGTTCAGTGAAAGACTCTAGAATATTCTGTGAAAAGTTATGTAGCAATTCAGGCCTTTGAAGCGGGATGATTGGTAGTGAGAAGAGAAATCAAGGGAAAACCATCCATGTGGAGTGAAGGAGGGTAGAGAAAGGGTCTCAGAGGCACAGAAGTCAACGGGAAGATGATACCAGCAAAATGGCACCTGAGGAGGACGTCCCTGAAGGCAACAGCTGAGGCTGCCTCCTTACTTTACTGTCAAAATCTTCCCCTCACTGCCTTAGTGGGGGTGGCGGGGGGCTACATTCTGGGCATGCACTGAGCATGAGGGCAATCCCTCAGACAGCTGTCCCTCTGAGTGCTCCAGTCCTCACCGTAAAGCATCAGTTTTCACTGCAAACTACTGCAGAAGATGTATCTGGGTCCTTCTCGACTCCAGATTCCTTGCAAATTCCTTTTGCATAAATCTCTGACTGGTGCCTTTTTCATCTCATTTGCCTCTTTCCCCTGGGATCAAATTACAGAAACAGCCTGGCTGAAGGAGGACCTGCCAGAGAGGAGTTTCTGCTTCAGTTCCCCTCCTCCAGCCACGGTGCTCTCTCCAGTGAGCCACAATGAAAATGCTGATGAGCAACTCTTGGTTTTCATTCTTATGGTGACATGTTTAGTGAGCACTGATTGAAATAACCTACCTTCTGCAAAACAGGGTGTTAAAAGCTGCTAATTTGCTCATGCTCTTAAAATCTGTAACAATATTGCGAGGTAGACATTATATCCACTGAAAGAATACTATAGATTAATTGAAACCAGGATGGTCTTTATTATACATTGATGGTATTCAGATGATATACCATAAAACACCAGTTTTTAAAAAGAATTTTTCCTAAATGTTATTGATCATTACTTGTATAACACATTAAAAAATAAAGCCCTAGAAATATGAAATTTAAAAAAATATATAAAATAAATTTTAGATTTTAATTATTAGTAGATTCAACAGACATAAAATTGCTGTCAAATTGTCATTACAATTGAAATATTGATTCCTTCTTCTTTAATTGTAATAAAGTGGATTTACAATATTGTGTTAGTTTCAGGTGTATAGTAAAGTGATTTGGTTATACACAGTGCAAACAGTGTCAGACTTTATTTTTGGGGCTCCAAAATCACTGCAGATGGTGATTGTAGCAATGAAATTAAAAGACGCTTACTCCTTGGAAGGAAAGTATGACCAACCTAGATAGCATATTCAAAAGCAGAGACATTACTTTGCCAACAAAGGCCCGTCTAGTCAAGGCTATGGTTTTTCCAGTGGTCATGTATGGATGTGAGAGTTGGACTGTGAAGAAAGCTGAGTGCCAAAGAATTGATGCTTTTGAACTGTGGTGTTAGACTCTTGAGAGTCCCTTGGACTGCAAGGAGATGCAACCAGTCCATTCTGAAGGAGATCAGCCCTGGGATTTTTCATTTTTTTTAAATTTTGGCCCCCAAGCAATCCTTCAGACATAGACTGGTGATTCAATTCACATGATAGTATACATGTTAGAATGTGATTCTCCCAAATCATCCCACCTCTCCCTCTCCTCTGAATCCAAAAGTCCGTTATACACATCTGTGTCTCTTTCACTGTTCTGGCTTACTTCACTCTGTATAATCGGCTCCAGTTTCATCCATCTCATCAGAACTGATTCAAATGAATTCTTTTAACGGCTGAGTAATACTCCATTGTGTATATGTACCACAGCTTTCTTATCCATTCATCTGCTGATGGACATCTAGGTTGTTTCACAGTGTAGGAGGTTCCTTTCTCCACACCCTCTCCAGCATTTATTGCTTGCAGATTTTGGATCGCAGCCATTCTGACTGGTGTGAAGTGGTACCTCATTGTGAGTGATGTTGATAGTGAAAAATGATCGAGAGATGCAGAAAGGTTTAACAAGGACCTAGAAGAAAATAAAGGAGATCAGAAACTCTCTGGAGGCAACAAACTCAGAGACCTCCAGGTGAAACGGAATTATAGGAGTGACCATGAGAAAATCCTTAAGGAGTCCAAGAAACACAGAGAGTCCCAAAAATAGGATTCCATAAGGATAACAGCTGATCTTTCAATAGAAACTCTTCAGGCCAGGAGGAATGGCAGGACATACTTAAAGTGATGAAAGACAATAACCTACAGCCCAGATTACTGTACCCAGCAAGGATCTCATTCAAAATGTGTAGGATCATACACAGACTGAAAAGTGAAGGGCTGAAAAGCAGGAGTGGCAATACTCATATCCGATAAAATAGACTTTAAAACAAAGGCTATGAAAAGAGACAAAGAAGGCCACTACATAATGACTAGCCCTGGGATTTCTTTGGAAGGAATGATGCTAAAGCTGAACCAGTACTTTGGCCACCTCATGTGAAGAGTCGACTCATTGGAAAAGACTCTGATGTTGGGAGGGATTGGGGGCAGGAGGAGAAGGGGACGACAGAGGATGAGATGGCTGGATGGCATCACAGACTCGATGGACGTGAGTCTGAGTGAACTCCAGGAGATGGTGATGGACAGGGAGGCCTGGCGTGCTGCGATTCATGGGGTCACAAAGAGTAGGACACAACTGAGTGACTGAACTGAACCGAATCATATTATGTATCTATATTCTTTTTTTATTTCTATTCCATTATATGTTAATATATTGAATATATTTCCCTGCACTATACAGTAGGTCACTGTTTATCTATTTTATATCATAGTGTGTATCTATTAATCTAGTACTGCTAATTTATCCCATCTCTTCTTTCTCCTTTGGTAACCATAGTTTGTTTTCTGTGTCTGTGAGTCCATTTATGTTTTGTAAATAAATTCATTTGTACTATGTTTTAGATTCTACATATAAATTATATATATATATATATGTACGTATCTCATAATACTTTTCCCTCATTTACTTCACTTAGTATGATGACCTCTAGGTCCAACAGTGCAATAACATAACAGTAACAAACACAACTAGCACAAGTCCATGGAGCACACTCTAAGCGGTGCTCCCTACATCACACAGATCTGGAAGCAATGTTTCACAAACTTCATCTGACAAAGGACAAAGAATGCTTCCCCTCTTAGCTCCTATCGGTCACCTCTCTGTGCCTTGTGATTCAAACAGAATTACTTAACCTCATGTTGACGGTATAAGACCAATTGGATCTGAATGTGGGCTCTAATGCTCACCACTAGTGCAACTTTAGGCAAGTGCATCAAATTCTAAGCCCCATTTCCTTCTGGCTACAAAACTGGGATAATGACAGAACAAACTCCAGAGTATTATTTCAAAGACTAAATGATCCAATGAAGGTAAAATGCTTAGAATACAGTTTCGTACACTGGACACACTCAGAATGTGTTTTTTGCTACAATGTTAACTGTAACAACAGAAATCTCTTTTTCCTCATCCCTCTCCTCTTGCCCCATGTATGGCCCTCTCAGGGCAGCTTTACATGTCGACACTATCCAGTGATCTTTCTCTTTAAATTGCCACAATGTGTATTTTTATTTTATCTTTATGATTTAGAAAAAATCCAACAGTAAGGGAACATTTATGAAACGCTTCATCTCAATAACATTTCCCTTGTACCTCCTGCAGGGCACTGAGACAGCTCTTGTCTAAGGCAGGACACAGTCTCTATTTAGCCGGTCTATTTCTTACAAATGAGAGGAAGAAACCATGACGGCATCTTCCTCATCTTCAGCAGGAGTGCCTCGTCTATCCTAAACCTAGGCAAAGCTCAGTAAATACTTACTCAGGGAAAGTCGCAATAACCTGTCAGACTTGGAAATTATAGCATAAACTATCTACAAGGGACTAACATGTAAGCTTGACAGAACTCAATGTCTTTTGCATTAAATGCACCTGGGGACTTTGTTTCTTTTTCTATACTGAAACTTTCAAGTATCCCACGGTCACTTGGGTATCAAAGATTTCTTGAAACCGTGCCAGCAATCATGAAGGGAGGATTATAATTGTTTTGTTGCTCAAATAAACAAGATGGTCTACTTGTTTGTAGAACTAAGGTCTAGAGCTGCCTTGGAACAAGGGGCTTAACCACTCACTCATCATGAACACTTTCCAGCTATGGGGATGTAATGGGATATGAACCATTATTTTCAAACTGTATTGCCATTAGCTAATCAGCACCCATTTTGACAAGATAACAGGTGTAGCACAGAGATGCATCACTTTGAGATATAAGAGGCAAAGTGTTCAAAGAGCTTTCTTCATATCACAGATCCACTTAATTATTTTATCATTTTATCAGTCTGAAAGGATCCTTACCACATGGCTTATGCATGTTGTGTATTTGTTATTAAAATAGCGGTTCTTGACTATTTGTTACACGGAATAAAAAGAAGTATAAAAGATTCAAAAAAATTTTTGTAGTCCTTGCTACCATATAGAAATATATCTCATTAGCTATCTTAAGGTTTACCTACTAGAGGAACCATCAATCTCCCGGTTTGACCTCTTATATCATTCTTAAAGGCCCCCACAAAAATCAGAGGAAAGCACTCATATTGAGGGGTGTTCAGTATCATGATCTAAACTTAGTCAGACTTCAGCCAGGGTGATATGATTCAAAAACCCAGCAGGCCCTCACACAAAGATACACATTTTGACATCCTAAGAGTAGCAGTATCTTTCACGGTTTTTTGGTGCACAGTATTAAAGGAAATTTTCAACTTTAGTAACTTGAGGTGAGACCTTTAGGTACAACATAATCCACCAGATACATGGACTCACAGACAATAACTTACCAAAAATACTAAAAGGGTTGATGGACTTAGAGAATCGCCCCAATGACAGATGCTTAAGTTTAGGATCATGAACAAAGCAGGCGGGGGAAGGGATTATACCAACAACAGACTCACATACAAGAGATGCTACAGGTTATTTCCAAACAGAAATCTCACATCATAGGAACTGAGCATCTTACTGTCACCTAGAGTGATCCGAGACTATTAGCAGGAGGAAATCTTAAGATATAATGGGAATTTATCTGTGAAAGGGGAAGACAGATTTCTTCTTTTTCTCACAGTTGTCATGGTAACAGTGGGGCTGAAATTAACATTTCACTCAATTAGTTTTTTCTTAGTTCTCTGGATTAAGCAACATTGAGTAAATATTAAGCATTATTATAAATCAGTAGTGATGCTTCTGTAGGTTTAACATGACCAACTGGAATTCATTCCCATAGGAATTTGATAATAACTTCATGCATCAGCTTACTGCAGAGGCAGTTTCTTTAGTCACTGATTGATACCGAAAATAATCCAATTGTTGTCAAGACAGTAAATCTTGACTGGTATGATTCCAAATCGATAAAAATTGTACATACTTAAAGCAAAGGACCTGGTCTTTGTTTTATGGTTCCCTTTGTGACAGATCTTTCTATCCACAGGGGGAGGAACAAGAGATTTTCATCTGTTTCTTAGACATAGCTCATTCTAACGCAAAGGCAGTAAGTCATGAAACCATCCCAACGCTTGAGGAGAAAACACTGAGAAACCTAACAATGTTTAGAAAGTAGAGGAAAATGTTCCCTCGCCTCTTGAAGGGTTAGAATACCTTTCCTCCCCAGTAAGGGGGGCAGAAGTAGGAAGTTTTATCCAGATGAAACTTGTTGGATCTCTCAAGTCCTAGATGTTCCTTTTGAGACGTGTGAAAATGTTACTTTAACAGTGACCAAAAAAGGCCACCTATTTGATTCTCATCAACTTTTTCTGACTCTTTTCCCCTAAGACAGAAATACTCTACATCTTTAAAAAATACTCAGAAAGATAAATGGGTCTAGGTAAGAATCTAACAGGAAAAAAAAAAAAATCCACCATCACTTGCTGACCTTAACTCAAGTAGGACCCACTTACTGTTTAGCTCACTGCAGAAAGTGAAGCTGAGTTTTTTTTTAATGAACACACTATTTTTGTGTAGAATGAACATTTTGTCTCACCAGAGGATCTAAAATGGAAAACTCTCAGCACTCTTGAAATGGTAAGTCACGGACAATAATTTCAAAGGCAAACTAAAGAAAACAAACAGTCATTTGAGTGATGGTAACCCAGTTGACCATTTTATATATATATATATATATATATATATATATATACACACACATATATATATACATATATATACACATATATATACACACATATATATATATACACATATATACATATATACATATTTAAATCAATAGTCTTCTATTTGATGTGCAAAATTTTCATTATGTGGTCTGTATCTCTCAGTTCCTCTACCCCTCAATCATTTAAACTTGCATCCTCACAGTATTAAAAAGGAATTATGAGTAACTGTCTGTACTAAGTCATTCAGAAGCTCTCTCAAGGTACAAATTACTGTGGGAAAAGGGAGAAAAATCAGCTTGATGTCAATTATATTCCCAAAGTTTTTTTAAATTAATTTTTGTTATGTGTCTATTTCCGTCAAACTAAAGAACAGATTTTACTTGAAAAACAATTTATGTACTTCCATTGGGATAGTATTTACATACTATCGTATTTTTCTGTAGCATTGACTATTAAAATATATTAACAGCAAATCAATTTAACTTATAGCATTCATTTGGAATTTAAACAAATGTTTATTCCATAAGGACAAAGTGCTAAGCACTTGGAGTATGGATTTAGACACTACCTAGCCTAAAACACTGAGAAGGCAATGGCACCCCACTCCTGTACTCTTGCCTGGAAAATCTCATGGACAGAGCAGCCTGGTAGGCTGCAGTCCATGGGGTCACTAAGGGTCGGATACAACTGAGCAACTTCACTTTCACTTTTCCTTTCATGCATTGGAGAAGGAAATGGCAACCCACTCCAGTGTTCTTGCTGGAGAATCCCAGGGACGGGGGAGCCTGGTGGGCTGCCATCGCACAGAGTCAGACACGACTGAAGTGACTTAGCAGTAGCAGCAGTAGTCTAAAACAGGCGAGTTTCCCTTTTCCTCAGCTATCTAGGGAATTTTAAACAGTATAGTTTGGAAATGATTACTCTTATATATAGTTTACCATTTTCTAAAACATTTATTAACGAGATATTATCTTCCAATGTTGTGTTAGACTTTGAGGATATAAATATTTATTGAGTTATAAGAAAGTCTGCTCTTCCTCCATCTCCATACATTTTCCCAAAGGAGACTTAACTCGTCTTCCCAAAGGAAATACTGTGATTAATCTACACCCCTCACCCTCAGTATCCACTCCTCTTCCTTCTCTGCCGAAAAGTGAATCACCAGACTGTCATGAATGCAAAGTACTTGAACTCTGCTGGGATAAGTCACCTGTGGGAGAAAACTGGTGTCTCAAGACCTAACACAGGGTCTACCATGTCGCTCTCCTGCGTTATCAGCTTCTTGAATCCACAGAGGTGTTTCATTTGAAAGTTCCTCGACCATCTACGAGCTTTCGGCCAGTTTGTTAATCGCTCTACCCAGGCACCCACACTGACAGAGGCATGGGACCAGAGCACCAGATCTCCGCTGCCACAAGTGTGGATGTGCGGTCCACACAGAGCCAATGAGAAGTATTCCTAAAAATCACACAGACCCGCGGAAGAAAAACTACCTTTTTACTCCAGTGTCCAACCTGGCGTGTTAGACAGTCTTTTTTTCCCCTTCAATACTTCATCCTCACCCTGCTCTATACCCTTGGAAGCTGACCTCTACAAGCCTGCACCAACTGGATTCTCTTACATTCAGGTGGGTTTGGTACATAGGAGGCACTAGAAGATTAGAGGGAATGAAGAAAAAGGCTGGACTCTCCACTCAGTTCTCTCTCCCTGAACCGCACGTTGGTGGTGGCTGTGTTTTTCTGCTGAAGTCTGCAGCTGCAGGTTGGGGGCCTTCTCTTGTAACTGCAGCACTGGATGGTTCTGGTAACCCATTCTACCATTTACTCCTTCAGTCTGTGACTGCAAACATTGTCACCCACACCACCCCACACTGCCCCACCACCCCCAGTAGCCATCTCTGAACCTGCCTGAAACTTGCAAACCAGCTTCCTCATTTAAGTCTTAACTATCACTTTGACCATGCCATTTCTTTCCTGTAGCTTTCCTGTATTCTAGACTGATATGTATGTATGTACGTGTGTGTGTGTATACATACACATATATGCATGCATGTATGACAGACATGATGAAAGAAAGGCCATAGTCTGAAAATGCAGACTTTATCCACCTTACATAAAAAAGCTTGCATTCAAGCTAAAATCCAGCTGAGAGAAGCCCAGCTAAGGGATGGAAAAAAAGTGATAAATACCTAAAAACAGGTTTTAAAGCATGGCTACAGGTATGTCTGAAGGCAGGTAAACCCCTGAGCATTCCAGTCATGTGATTTTGTACATTTCCACTTGCTCTGAGGTCCATTTTTGACTGGGTTTGTGGCACTGGCAACTGAAAAGAACATAATGGAATGCATGCAGTGCTGAGGACTTCATACTCTGCAACTTCAGTAGAAAGTACACAGTTTATGAGAAAAAGGAGGTCTGAGGGCAAAGCATTCAAAATCTACACAATTATAACTCTGTGTCTCACTCACAAGCGAAAATAATCCTAATAAAACACCACCTCATTTTTTAAAAACACCCTGGACTTTCAATATAAATAAACTGAGGTAAGCGATGTTGCACAAAATATTATCAAGATAGAGTATATGGATGCGTGCTTCCCTGGTGGTTCCGTGACTAAGACTATGCTCCTAATTCAAAGGGCTCTAGGTTTGATCCCTGGTCAGGGAACTAGATCCTGCATGCCAGAACAAGACCTGGTGCAGCCAAATAAATAAATAAATATTACTTTAAAAACAGAGTATATAATCAAAACTGGTCCTGGGAGAAGTCTATAATATGCGTTGGGTATACAGGACAGTACAGTGCCCTGCTGTTTACTGTAACCAGCTCTGCTGGGATACTTTCTGTTTAGCTACTGCTACTAGATGGAAAAAATCTTTAACAAGCTAGGGGGAAAAGTGTGTAAATCAAGGTGACTTCCATAGTGTGCTGTCATCTTTATCCTGTTTACAAATAACTTATGGGTTAGTGCACATCTCAGGAGCACGTGTTGTACCAGAACAGACTGTAACTCTACAGAGCTATCATTTTTTCCCTTTGCTCAGTTGTTCTGCTGGTGATTTAGCACATACATTGTATTTATTTTATCAGTAATTACATTTAAGTATTTTAAAAGCACACCTGAATTTGTTTTTCATTTCCATGCAGTTTTTGATGATTTGTCATAAAGACTTCTTTCAGCATCATAAATGCAATATCTTGATGCATCATGAATGAAAGTGAAAAGTGAAAGTGAAGTCACTAAGTCGTGTCCGACTCTTTGCGACCCCATGGACTGTAGCCTATCACGCTCCTCTGTCAGTGGGATTTTCCAGGCAAGAGTACTGGAGTGGGTTGCCATTTCCTTCTCCAGATGATCTTCTTGACCCAGGGATCAAGCCTGGGTCTACCACATTGTAGACGGACGCTCTACCATCTGAGCCACCAGGGAAGTCCTCGTGAATGATATCTAACATGTTCTATTCCCCATAACAACCACATCACCAGGTAGTAGTTGCTATAAATAGGCTGAGGTGTGGGTCAGACTGCTCCTTTGCTTTAAATGAAAGATGATATATTTATATCATAATTATATTTCATTATAACCAAGATGGATAATAGAAGTTGAGATTTCATGGCACAAACCCATTTTTTTTTTTTTCCTTTCTTTCTAGGCACAGAACTAGACTATGGTCCCCAGGCTTACATGCAATAAGGTATGACCCTATGATTAAATTCTGGCCCATGGAATTTGGACACAACAGCGTGTCATCCTTCCAGACTTGAACCACAGATGCCTCTTTCTGGCCCCTATGCTCTTTTCCCCTTCTCTCTTTGCTTTCTGCTGATAATCAGAGTATTCTAGGGAGTCGTACATTAAATACAGCAAACCCTCTGTCAGCTTAGTCCCCTGAACGACTGGGTGGGTAAGAGGCTCTGAACCTATGGACCCACCATTTTTTTTATTCTACATGAGTTAAAAACCAGTTCTCGTTGCTTTAAATCATAGAGACTTCTAGATTCATCTGTTACACCACCTTTTGGTGCCTTAACTAATATGCACAGCTTCTGTTGAACTTCATTAGGTTTGTATTCAAAACCTGAAAACTCAAATGGGGGCCCAAAAGGTAACTTTAAAATTTTGTGTTAATTTGCATGTAATCCAGCACTTAAGTGCACGAGGAGCAATCTGGGGGCTGATCCAGCAGGGAGTTTCAGCTACTTGCCAACAGGTTTCTTTCTTCAGTTGATCTGTTTTAACCAAGACACTTTTGCTTATAAGGATCAGAAAGCTTTACAAATTATTTCACAAAAAAAGGAATCATTTTAAGGTATATAGAGTCTTACTAGATTTATGGATAATGAACTTTGTGCAAAGAAATCAGGATATATCGGGAACTGAAAAATCTATTGCATATTAGGTACAACTATTTTTTTTAACTGCTTTTTCCACATGTCCACCCCGTCATTTCTCCAACCACTACCTTCCCCTGCTTACTTACCAGGCTTATGGTCCAATATGGCATAGGGGAACAACATTTACCGCCCTAAAATGTTATTTCTTTGGCATGATTATTTTAGGCTGATTACTTTTAAGAAACAGAAGATCATGAAGTTTATTTTTACCTTCCCCTTAACTGCCTAAAGCAATTTAGAAAAAGGGCCTTTTCCAGGAAGCAAACTATAGACAGAGGTAACTATGGGCATGTATCTAGAGAAAACTAATTTCAAAATATGCATGCACCCCAATGTTTATGGCAGCACTATTTATAATACCCAAGACATGGAAGCAATCTAAGTGTCCACTGACAGATGAATGAATAAATATATGGTACATATATATAATGGAGTATAACTCAGCCATCAAAAATAATGAAAAATGTCATTTTCAGCAACATAGATGAACCTAGAGATTATCATTACTAAGTGGACTGTCATACATAGAAAGACCATATGCCATCACTTATATGTGGAATCTAAAAGTAAATGATACAAATAGACTTATTTACAAAACAGAAATAGCCCCACAGACTGAGAAAACAAACTCACAGTTACCCAAGTGGAAATGGTGGGGGTAGGGGCCAATTAAGAGCTTGGGATTAAAATGCACACACAACTAAATATAAAATAGATAAACAACAAGGACCTTCTGTATAGCACAAGAACTACACTCAGTATCTTATAATAACCTATAATGGAAAAGACACTAAAATAGAACATATATCTAATACACGAAGATTATCTCTGATTCAGTGAGGCCTGTATACCAAGCCTTGTTCAGGTCTTAATTGCCCTACTCATGTGTTACTTTATAGACCAACTGGTCTTGGCAGGAGAGGGCTAGGCCACAAGATATCTACACATCGGGGAGTGTGTGCAGGATAAGAAATAGTAGACGAGCCGAGGACAAAATGGCAGCCTCCCGAATTAAATTTTGTTTGTGCTACTTTGCAAAGGGGAGACAGGAAACAAATGCTCCACAGAGCTCTTTTCTTGGTATGGCCCTGGTGTCCATGGCTCCCCAGAATACCGACAGAAATCAGACGACCCCTCAGACAATCACTACTTATCTCAATTACAGTGTTTTAGAACAGTTTTTCAAGAGACATTGCTAACCATAAGTTATCCCTCTTACAGAACTATTCCTCTATGAAGAGGCACATAAAAAATAAGTATTTTTCAAATCCCTCTTATGTACTATGTTTGGCACATTACCTAAATTTAAGTTTGTTCATGATAACTAATACTGCTAGAGATTCTGTTTTTGAACAGATTGACAATTTCATAGACTCGAGATGTGAGAATACAGCTTTAGACACATATGCTAAAAGTATACTTTGTACTTGAAATTTTCTGTTGTTTATTACCATTATCAAATTATGCCTTGCTGTCCCATTATCTGGGTCACACTCTTCAAAATGGAAAACACTCTGGATTGATTGGCACAGTTAAAGGTGATAAATTACAGAAACCTCATTTTATATTTCTACTTTTTCTAAAACTTAGTATAATATTATACATATAGTAGATACTGTAATGAAACTGTGTTCCTACTCTGACTAAAATGGTACACTATTTTCTTCATAATCATTTAATATATACACACACACACATACATATATAGTGTGTGTTCAGTGATGTACACGTGTTCATATATATTCAATACAAAGCTTTCTCCTGTCCATTAAGTACCCATCTCCTGATTCCCATGCTTTTTCTCCCTCATTGTCTAAAATCCTTCTAAGCTGCTTGATTCTTACCATGTTAGTTTCTGTAAGTGTTTCCATACCATTCTCCTTCCTGGAAGACCCGTTTAACACACTATATAGATAACAATGTGGGAAATTTGCTATTACCATTTTAAAAGGCTAAGTTCAAAGGCTAAGTTACTCTTAGATTGATAAGAAATTTACTTAACTTCCTTGAGCTTCAGGTACCTTGCTTCAAAACTCAATCGCAGAAACAATGCTGGTTGTGTTTTTATTTTTTACTTTTTTGGTGGGGGGTGGCGTGGGATAGTAAATGAGATTTGGACATGTAAAGAATCCCATATAATAGTTCCTGTTCCTCTCTTTTTTTTTGTCAAATAGTGTTTACACCAGCCAGCATTAGGATCAAATGCACAGCTCATTAAATCGATGCTTTATCATTTTCTTTGCTGAGGAATCGAATTCATGTGCAGTCCCGGCTGTTCCCATAAAGGAAGAGCGAGATATAAACTTGTATTCTTTCCTATCACAATGTCCAGGTCTTCACTGGGAGGTAGTGTCGTGTGATGAGTAACAATGACCAATCTCAAGTTTGAACATCAGCTTACTATCTGCAGAGACTTACACAAGTTACTTCAAGTCTCGATCCCTACTTTATTCATCCGTAAATGTGCAAAATGTGACATTTTCTGTGAAAAATTAAATGTTAATTGTATGTTATAAACTTTGAACAGTATCTGACACATAGGTAAAGCTCTAAGAAGGCTAGCTCTTAGTACTGTAACTATTAGTAAAATTATTATTGTGATGTTTTATAGCCAACAGCAGTCACTCTATAAGTACTAAAGAACAATTCAACCTATATAAAAAGGATGTATCCATATCATGTTGATTTTTCATGTAAAGCCTTATGAGATTTATCTTACATACCCCAAATGCTCATATGAGGAATGTGATTTTTCAGGAATCTGTCCTGCATATAAATCTTAGCATTTTTATGAAAGCACATCACAAAATGCCTGTAGTAACACGACAGTGAATTCCAAATAAAGCTTAAAGGGCATTATATTACATTCACAGAAATAGCTCTGGAGAAGGCTTATGGATTCCATGGCAATGTGTTGTATAAATTAGTCACCCAGTATGACAGCATGCACTGTGAAACGGGATGATGCATCTCATGTGATATGGGAAAATTGCTTGAGAGATAAACAATGATACACCTTATAAATATAAACATATGCTTCAAAGACATAGCCTTTATGATTCCCCGTAAGATTTTTTTTCTTCCCTACATTTCACAATGAAAATAAGGCTATTCTTTCATTTATAGACACAGGGAAATATATCTAGGCAGTAAAGAAATAAGCATATTATTTTTCTTTGACATGATTAATCCAAAAAGGCACATTTGAGTCACTGTAATGTCAGCGGCTGTATCAAACAAACTCCTAAACTGGAGCAGCTTAACAAAACCAGGGTTTGTTTGTCATTCTTGTAACAGTTCATTAAGGACGTTCCTGATTCATAGGCAGCTCTTTTCCCCAAAGGGATTGCTTCTCCTGTTCGACTGGTGACTCCCACAACCACTGCCTCGCCTGGGCTCAGTCAACAAAGGAAGGGAAGAGAGAAACACACATTGTTTCTCACATCTTGTCCCTACAATGCTGCATCCTTCCACCCTTACTCGGGAAGCAGAAATTAGTTATACAGTCTCCCTGAAAAGCAAGGATGCTGTGATGTGACCGCATGGCAGCTGTACAGTCAGTCCCTCTGGACAGCCATTCTCAATGGTTTTATATCAACCCACAGCATAGGAACCACAATCTTGGGGCCTTAGTATCTTGGTCTCCTTCTGCCACCCATAGATCAACTAAATGCTCTAAAGGAGACACTTGCAGTTTTGAGCCCAAGGATTTTGCCAATAGTTTAAAGGCAATAAAAGGAAAGACATCAAGTCCAAGTGGAAGAGACCTCCTAAGAAACTTAGTTCCATCTTCTTAGATGCTATCCTTCTTTCCCTCAAATAACTAGGGTACAGGGAAAGAACTGAGGCTGGATTTTTCCAACATATGAAAACTGTTCACTTTTAAGAAAAGAAACTATTTTAGCAAGATTTAGGTTACATTTTGAGAACTCTAGCAATCTTCGGGGGGATATTCAACACTAGTCATGATCAATGACGAGTGATCAGAACTAATATAGACAAACATCTTAATCTCTGGAGATGTCCTTTTTCTTATATCACAGTGAAAAAATTGAATAAGAAGGTTTCTAAAGACCTTTCCCAATTATAATCATCTATAAGTTGAACAGTAGTAGGATATGGAGGAGGAGAGTGTATAAAAAGAGGCAGCCTATATTCACTCTCTAGGCTCAGCTCAGAGATATGAAACATTTTGCTATGGAACATTCAAAAGTTAAACTCAGTCTCAATCTTGTTTGGATTCACTCTGTCCTTCTTAAATTATGTAATACTAAAATACTAGTAAACCCACTCCAATACTCTTGCCTGGAAAATCCCATGGATGGAGGAGCCTGGTAGGCTGCAGTCCATGGGGTCGCTGAGGGTCAGACACGACTAAGCAACTTCACTTTCACTTTTCACTCTCATGCATTGGAGAAGGAAATGACAACCCACTCCAGTGTTCTTGCCTGGAGAATCCCAGGGATGGGAGAGCCTGGTGGGCTGCCCTCTATGGGATTGCATAGAGTCGGACACAACTGACGCGACTTAGCAGCAGTAGCAGCAAAATACTAGTAAATGTAAAACCAAATAAATGACAACATTGGCAACAATCAAAACTGCAGATTCATAAGCACCTAAAGGTATTAAGGCATGATGAAAAACAAAAAATCTCAGTGGAACCAAACAGAGCCAAGCCTTTCCAAACCTATCATTCAGTATTGATCAATGCAAGATCCTAAATTACACAATTCACATGGAACCAAAAGCTTTAATGTCTCTATTGACCTCTTCCAAATATAAAACACACAGAATATAAATCTATAAATAAAAAAAATTTTTAGTTGACATTTTCTATAGTTAGTTTGTAGCCATTTTTATAGATGGTTACCTAGAAGTACAGGTAGCTCAAAGAACAATTGATATAATCAATCATCTCACAAAGGCCAAGCTTCTGGATTTCAATAAAAGGGGATCTGGATTTACAAAATACAAAATGTTCAGTGTGGTTATACTCATAAAAGTTAAGATCCGAATGATTCACTCTACTTCAAAGGAGGCTATCACAATATGCCGGAACATCTTGTTGAGATGCAATTTCTCCAACTGGAAAATTCAAATTGGAAAAAAAGATTATCTATCAGTTCATCTAATTGAATCATCCCAGTCTTCTAAAGCATACATGCTGTAGATCATATATTCTCTAGAAATATCACAGTATATTTTTCTTTGTGAAAAGCAATGACTTGCCAAAATTCAATTATTAAAAGGAAAATGATTTGTTAGAGACAAAGTTTTTGGGCATTTTCATCTAAAATGTGGATGAGAATTAATTATTTAGGGAAAGGGTATCAAAAAAACAGTCAAATAACAGCTAAATGAGAAAGTTAATCATCCATATTTACACAATTAGAGATAACCACTGTATTACATTTGTACTATACTAACTTCAAATGAAAAGTGAAAGTGAAAGCCGCTCAGTTGTATCTGACTCTTTGGAACCACATGGACTATACACAGTTCACGGAATTCTCCAGGCCAGATTACTGGAGTGGGTAGCCTTTCCCTTTTCCAGGGGATCTGTGGATCAAACCCCTGGTCTCCCAGATTCAAGGTGGATTCTTTACCAGCTGAGCCACAAGGGAAACCCAAGAATACTGGAGTGGGTAGCCCCTATCGCTTCTCCAGTGAATCTTCCCAGCCCAGGAATCAAACTGGGGTCTCCTGCATTGCAGGCAGATTCTTTACCAACTGAGCTATCAGGGAATCCCAGATTCAAATAGGTTATTTGAAATGAAGGATCATCCATAAAACAAAAGATATGTATAAATACAGGGGTAAACAGATTTCAGAGGTAATACTCAGAACTATTATAATTAAATGAACTTCTCAAACATTCCCTTAAGCACTTGAGAAACCTTTATTTGCATAGAAACAACCCATATGTTAATTGAAAATCATTCCAACTTACTAATTTAAACACGTTTCCTAGGGAATCTATCAAGACAACGTTACTTCATCAGTATAACTTTTCATACCAAATGGTCTTGAAATGAACTGAACTGAATTTCTTTAATATTGTCATTAATTCACATAATTATACAGACTTCTGAAAGTCAAATTAGTATATTTAATTTAGTGTAGAAAATTAAATCAGATTAAAAAAAGAAAATGACATTTTCAAAACCTTATAACAAATAAGGACATCTACAAGGGCTACAGTAAAATCAAGCACTAAAATATATTAATATAACAACTCAAATTCAAGCTGATGATGTAACAAAATATTCTATTAATTTTAGAGAAAAATAATTGTGTCTCGTTACCTCACTATTTAAAAAGTGATACAAATTTTTTAAAAAATATCTTGATGTCATATCTAATACAAACAGATAACATGGCCCAGAGAAAGTTTTCTTTAGCGATCCCATAGTGATTGAGTTGGGGTAGAAAACAGACCACAAAGAAAAAAACAGTCATTTTCCAGAGTTGCTTCAAAGTCGATCTACTCGTGAGCTGCTTCTCTCTTGAACAACTGGGCATAGTTATTCCAAGGTGAGTAGCAGTGGGGACCTTATTTTTTTTTCCACACTTTAAACATTTTATTTTGTATTGGGCAGAACCAGTTAACAATGTTGTGGTAGTTTCAGGTGAACTGTGAAGGGCCCTTATTTAACTTGGAAGGAAGGATGCTAAAGCTGAAGCTCCAGTACTCTGGCCACCTCATGCGAAGAGTTGACTCATTGGAAAAGACTCTGATGCTGGGAGGGACTGGGGGCAGGAGGAGAAGGGGACGGCAGAGGATGAGATGGCTGGATGGCATCACTGACTCAATGGATGTGAGTCTGAGTGAACTCCGGGAGTTGGTGATGGACAGGGAGGCCTGGCGTGCTGCAATTCATGGGGTCGGAAAGAGTCGGACACGACAGTGCGACTGAACTGAACTGAATGACTCGTGGTCAACGATAAGAGGACCTGAGTGTGTGTAAATGCAGAATACATATACTTAACTTCCTGATTTTAATGTGTAAAGATGATAGTCATTAAGCATGAATTCAAGATAATGGTACCACCTATAAAATACATGATTTAAATAAGGATGCAACCAGCTTGTTTGGAAATATAAGAGTAATTATTGGCATTAAAAAGGGTTATGGGAAATAGGTAACGAAAACAAACAACCCTGCCCTGATGAAAGGAAGGAAGGAAGGAAGGGAAAGAGGGAAAAAGAAAATTCCATCATATTATTAGATATCTTAAATATAATACTAGAGAATGAATTGAAATATCATTTAGAAACTATACAAGATTTGTATTTGGTCCAAGCAAGAAACAGACAGACAAAAATGGGAAAGGCCAAAAAAAAAAAGATTGATAGAAAACCAATAACTGAACTTTTCCTTTGGGGTCATTATCGGCTAACAGAGATCAGATTTACACACTGTATACTCACATGAGGCGACAGGAAAATGGGACCATGTTATTTATAATTCATATGACTAGATGCGAAAATAAATATCTTATGAATATATACACATATATGTATAATACATATGTGTATATGTATACCTAGACACCTATATTATATATACATATACATAAGAAGTAAACTTCAATAACATAAAAGGTCTTTCAAGTAATTTAACTGCAACAGAACAAAATCTTAAATAATGAAAAGAATGACATTTTTTCCAGGAATAGAATAAACTATCCTAAAATTTGTATTAAACACAAAAGACTCCAGATAACCAAGGAAATATTAAGAAAGAAGAACAAAGCTGGAGGCATCAACTCTCCTGATTTCAAACTACATTTCAAGGCTAGAGTAACCAAAATAGTATAATATTGGCATAAAAACAAGGACACTAACCAACTAAGCAGAATACAGAGACCAGAAATAATCCTATACAATAATGCTGCGAGGAAGGTACATTCTCTTCAAAAAAGTATCGGAAAATTGAATAGCCACATTCAAAAAGAAAACAAAAAACTAGATTGACATGTTACACCCACTACAATCAACTGAAAATGGTTTTAAAATGTGTATGTTAAGACCTGACCGTGTGGATCAAAACAAACTGTGGAAAATTCTTCAAGAAATGGGAATACCAGACCACCTGACCTGCCTCTTGAGAAATCTGTATGCAGGTCAAAAAGCAACAGTTAGAACTGGACATGGAACGACAGACCAGTTCCAAATGGGGAGAGCAGTACGTCAAGGCTGTATATTGTTGCTCTGCTTATTTAATTTATATGCAGAGTACATCATGTGAAATGCTGGGCTGGATGAAGCACAATCTGGAATCAAGACTGTTGGGAGAAACATCAATAACCTCAGATATGCAGATGATACCATCTTTATGGCAGAACGCAAAGAAAAAGTAAAGAGCCTTTTGATGAAAATGAAAGAGGAGAGCGAAAAAGTTGCCTTAAAACTCAACATTCAGAAAACTAAGATCATGACATACGGTCCTTTCACTTTATAGCAAATAGATGGTGACTGCTATATTATATATATATAGACTGCTATTATATATATATAGGCTGCTTTATAGCAGATGGTGACTGCTGCTGCTGTGGCTGCTAAGTCACTTCAGTCGTGTCCAACTCTGTGCGACCCCACAGATGGCAGCCCATCAGGCTCTGCCGTCCCTGGGATTCTCCAGGCAAGACCACTGGAGTGGGTTGCCATTTCCTTCTGCAGATGGTGACTGCAGCCATGAAATTATAATACACTTGCTCCTTGGAAGAAAAGCTAGGACCAAACTAGAGAGCATATTAAAAAGCAGAGCCGTTGCTTTGAAAACAAAGGTCCATCTACTCAAAGCTATGGTTTTTCCAGTAGTCATGTACGGATGTGAGAGTTAAGACTATAAAGAAGTTGAACGCCAAAGTATTGATGCTCTCCAACTGCGGTATTAGAGAATACTCTTGAGAGTCTCTTGGACTGCAAGGAGATCCAACCAGTCCATCCTAAAGGAAATCAGTCCTGAATATTCATTGGAAGGACTGATGCTGAAGCTGAAATTCCAATACTTTGGCCACCTGATGTGAATAACTGACTCATTAGAAAAGACCCTGATGCTGGAAAAGAGTGAAGGCTAGAGAAAGGGATGACAGAGGATGAGGTGGTTGGGAGGCATCACTGACTTGATGGACCTGAGTTTGAGTAAGCTCCAGGAGTTGGTGATGAAGAGGGAAGCCTGGCACGCAGCAGTCCTTGGGGATGCAAAAAGTCGGATACGACTGAGTGACTGAAGATCTATAACCACAAAACTCCTAGGGGGGGAAAATAGGTGATAAGTTGACATAGGTCTTGGCATTGAAATTTTAGAGCTGACTCCAAAAGAAAGACAACAAAAGAATCAATAATTGGGACTACATCAAATTGAAAAGCTTCTGCACAGCAAAGTAATGAAAGTGAAAAGTGAAGTCACTCAGTCGTGTCTGATACCTCACGACCCTATGGACTGTAGCCTACTAGGCTCCTCCGTCCATGGGATTTTCCAGGCAAGAGTACTGGTTGGGTTGCCATTTCCTTCTCCAGGGGATCTTCCCAACCCAGGAATTGAACCAGGGCCTCCTGCATTGCAGGCAGATTCTTTACGAACTGAGCTATGAGGGATCAAAAAATGAAATGGCAACACATGCAATGGGAGAAAATCTCAAAAATCATATACATATTTCCCTTGTTTTACAATGGGGGTACATCCCAATAAACCCATAATAAATTGAAAATAACCTACATCAAACATGCATTTGATACACCTCATCTATCAAACATTTTAGCTTAGCCTCAGCTACCTTAAACATTCTCAGAACAGAGTGTCATACTGCATATCAGTGGCCAGGAAAATATAAAAATTCAGAGTATGGTTTCTACTCAATGTGCATTGCCTTCTCACCATCACTAAGTCAAAACGTCATAAGCTGAACCACTGACCGTAAGTAGGAAACCATCTATATCTGAAAAGCAGTTAATATACAAAATATAAAGAACTCATACAGCTCAAATTAAAAAAAAAAAAATCCAGATTAAAAAATGGGCAGAATAGACATTTTCCCAAAGATGACACCTCAATGGCCAACAGGTATATGAAAAGGTGCACAGTATTATTATTAATGAGATAAATACAAATCAAAATCACAATCAGACATCATTTCATAACTGTTAAAATTGTTATCATCAAAAGACAAGTATTTTTGAAAAGGGAACCCTTGTCAACTTTTTGGTGGGCATCTAAATTGGCGTGGCCATCACATAAAATAGTATGGAAGTTCCTGAAAAAAATTAAAAATAAAACTACCGTATGATACAGCAATCCCACTTCTGAGTAGGATATCCGATGAAAATGACAACAGAACATTAAAAGAGACTGACACTTCTATGTTCATTACAGCATTATTCACATTAGTGAAGATACGGAAAGCATTTAAGTGTCCATTAATAAACAGATGGATAAAGAACATGCAAGACTTATTCTATAGCCATAAGAAAGAAGAAAATCTTGCCATTTGCAACAACACAGATTGATTTTTAGGTTATCAGGTTAAGTGAAATAAGCTACACAGAGAAAGGTAAATATTGAGTGGTATCATCCATAGTATTCCTTAAATGCAGAATCTATAAACAAAAGAAAAAGGCAAACTCATCAAAATGGAAAGTAGAGAAGTGGTTATCAGCAGTTTTGAGGTAGGGGAAAATAGGTAAAAGTTGGTAACAGAATATAAACCCACATCTATAAGATGAAAAAGCTCTTAGGATCTTACGTAAACATGGTGCCAATAGTTAATAACACTGTTTTATAACTGAAATTTGCTAAAAGAGTATACTAAAATGTTCTCAGCAAAACCAAACAAATAAAACATATATATGAGATAATAAATGTGCTAATTAACTTCATGGGGAATTCTTTCATTATATATATATATTATATATACATATATATATATATAATAACAATGTACACTTTAAATATCTTACACTTTTACTCACCAATTATACCTCTATAAAGTTGAAATTTTGATAACTGTCACTGTTGGCAGATGACATGATATTACACACAGAAAATCCTAAAGATGCTACCAGAAAACTACTAGAGTTCATCAATAGATTAGGTAAAGCTGCATGATACAAAATCTCTTGCACTCCAATATACTTAAAATGAAAGATCAGAGAGAAAAATTTAAAAACAATCCCATTTACCACTGCATCAAAAATAATAAAATATCTAGGAACAAACCTACCTAAAGAGGCAGAAGACCTATACTCTGAAAACCATATGACGCTGATGAAAGAAGAAACGGATGGAAAGACATACCATGTTCTTAGATTGGAAGAATCAATACTATCAAAATGACTATACTACCCAAGGCAATCTACAGACTGAAGGCAATCTATAGATTAAAGGCAATCCCTATCAAATAACCAATGGCATTTTTCACAGAACTCCAACAAAAATATTTTAAATTTGTATGGAGACACAAAGGACCCTGAATAGTGACAGAAATTTTGAGAAAGAAATACAGAGCTGGAAGAACCAGGCTTCCCAACTCCAGACTATACTACAAAGCTACTGTTATCCAAACAATACGGTACTGACACCAAAATAGTATTATAGATCAATCGAATAGGATAGAAAGCCCAGAAACAAACCCACACACCTATAGTCAATTAGTTTATGGCAAAGGGGGCAAGACTACACAATGTTGGAAAGACAGTCTCTTCAACAAATGGTGCTGGGAAAGCTGGAAAGCTATATGTAAAAAAAAAAAAAATGAAATTAGATCATTCTTTAACACAATACATAAACATGAGCTCAAAATGGATGAAAGAACTAAGTGTGAGACTGGACACTATAAAACTCCTAGAGGAAAATAGAGGTAGAACACTCTCTGACATAGACTGCAGCAATATCTTTTTTGATCTGTCTTCCAGAATAATGGAAATAAAAACAAAAATAAACAAGTGGGACTGACTTAAACTCAAAAACTTTTGCACAGCAAAGGAAAATAAACAAAACAGATAACCCACCGATGGGAAAAACAGCCGCAAACGATGTGACCGACAAGGGATTAGTCTCCAAAATCTAAAAATAGCTCATGAAACTCAACATCATCAAAACAAACAATACAACTGAAAAATGGACAGAAGTTCTGAATAAAATTTCTCCAAAGAAGACATACAGATGGCCAAGAGGCACATGAAAATATGTGCAACATTGCTAATTATTAGAGAAATGCAGATCAAACTACAATGAGATATCTCACACCAGTCAAAATAGTTATCATTAAAAAAAACCCACAAACAACAAATGCTGGAGAGGGTGTGGAGAAAAGGGAACCCTCCTACACTGTTGGTGGGAGTGTAAATCGGTACAGCCACTATGGAGTGCTGTATGAAGGTTCCTTAAAAAACTAAAGATAGAACTACCATATGACTCTGCAAGCCCACACTTGGGCATATATTCAGAGAAAACATGGTTCAAAAGAATGCATGCAGTCCAATGTTCACTGCAGCCCTGTTTGCAATAGCCAAGACATGGAAGCAACCTAAATGTCCATCAACAGATGAATGGATGAAGATTACGTGGTACATATATGCAATGGATATCACCCAGAGCCACCAAAAAGAATGAAATAATGTCATTTGCAGCAACATGGATGGACCTAGAGATAGTCATACAGAGTGAAGTCAGACAGAGAAGCAGAAACATCACATGACATCTCTCACATGTGGAATCTAAAAGGACATGATAGAAATGATCTTATTTACAAAACAGAAACACTCACAGATTTAGAGATCCAAATTATGGTCACTAGGGGAAGGGTGGGGGAAGGGACAGTTAGGGAGTTTGGAATGGACAGGTACACACTGCTATATTTAAAATGGGTAACCAACAAGGGCCTACTATATAGCACGGGGAATCTGCCTAACATTATGTGACAGAAATGCTAGAAGACATATGCCTAAGTGATAGAAGCCAATCTGAGAGGCAGCCTGGATGGAAGGGGAGTTTGGGAGAGAATGGATACATGTATGTATGGCTGAGTCCTTTTGCTGTCCACCAGAATTTATTACAACACTGATAATTGGCCACATTCCAACACAAAATAAAAAGTTTAATAAAAAAAGAAAAGAAAAGAAAAAAAAATGTGATTTAAATATTGGCCAAAGACCTTAATAGATACCCCAGCAAAGAAAATGGCAAATAAGCATATGAATAGATGGTCCATGAGGGAAATGTAAATTAAAACCACCATGAGATATCTATTACTATACCCCTATTAGTGTGAGGCCAAAATCTGAAACACTGACAGCATCAAATGCTGGTGAGGATCTGGAACAGCTGCAGGGTCTCTCATTCATTTTCAATGGGAATGCAAAATGGTAGGCACACTTTGGAAGGTAGCTGGGCAGTTTCTTAGAAAACTAAACATACTTTTAATATATGATCCAGGAATTCCGTTCCTTGGTGTTCACCCAATGAAGGTACATGAGTATGTTCACACAAAAACCTGTACAAGGACATTTATAGGAGCATTACTCATAATTGCCCAAATTAGAAGCAACCAAGATATCTTTGGGTAGGTAAACAGATAAATAAACTGTGGTGCATCTAGACAATAGAATATTTGACACTATAAGGAAATGAGCTATAAAGGCCATGATAAATACGGAAGAACCTTAAATGCATATACTTAAGTGATAGAAGCCAATCTGAAAGGCATGCCATTCTGAAAAAGGTAAAACTGGGAAGACAGTAGAAAGATTTATGAATGACAAATAAGAACATGAAAAGATTCTTAACATAATTAAGCCTTATGAAAATGCATATGAAAACTTCAGTGAAATACCACAACACACCAACTAGAATGACTAAAATTAAAAAAAGAAAATTCAAGTGTCATTGAGGATACAGAAAAATGGTTACTCATAAGATACTGGTTGGAATGCAGAATGGCATAGCCAATTTGGAAACCAGTTTAGTTTAACACTCTTGTAAAAGTGCACGCACGCTTAACAGAAAACCTAGCAATATGCAGCTAGGTATTTAGTCAAGAGAAAGTAAGACATATGTCCACTCAAAGACTTGTTCAAAAGCATTTACAATAGCTTTATTCTTAATAGTCAACTGGAAAGAATCCAAATATCCATCACGTAGTGAACACGACTACCCACAACCCATGATGTCTCTAAACAATGCAATACCATTCAGAAAAAGAGAAAGCTTCATGGTTACCTAATTCCTTTGGACAGTTCAAGGCTGCAAAGCCATGGGGAGGTCTGTGCTGACTGACCTGTGCAATAGGATATCTCTTCACACTCCACTCTTTTTAACTATGAAATTTTCCATGAACCCACTTTCTCAAAATACTGTTTTATTTCATTTATGGAGAAGAATCAACTATAGGAATAGAAAGCAGACCAGTGTTTGCTAAGGTCTGGGGGTGGGAGAAGGGAATTGAATTTAGAGAGATGTCAACACAAAGAAATTTAGAGGATGATGGAAAAGTTCTATAGTTTGATTGGGGTGGGGATTTAGATTTTCAAAACTTACAGAATTATACACTAAAGCTGATGATTTTATATGTAAATTATACTATGATTAAACTAATGAAAATAGAAGAAAAAAGTCAATGAGAGTTAAATTTTGAATACTTAGATTAGGACAATTCTCAAAGAGCCCAACAGGTAAATTATAATATGGAACTTTTTTTGGTACTCTTCTTAAGCAGAGGACTAAGCAAGATGGATAAATAGTTTTGACCAGCATGGTATCTCAGGTAATGAAGATGTCAGATTAAAAATCCAGGCAATCAAACTCCAAGGTAAACAATCATTTGCAACAATCATTAATTTAAAAAAAATACCTTTTTGGTCAAAATATTCTGTAACTTCTTCATAACTGGGAAGCTCCAAAATTAGCCCCATGGAGCAAAGTATAAGAAGAAAGAGAATTTCTAAAGCAGTGAGATCACTCTTCCCTAACATGATTAACTAATTTATTAGGTTAAGACTCTGCTTCTGTGAAGGGGGTGGGGAGCATCATCATGCCTTCCGGCACAGAGAATTAAAAATTAATTCACATAAATATCTTTTACAGCTGAGCAAGTTAATTAGATTAGATTTATTTAGTTCCTAAACTATTAAATAAAGTTGCACGTTGATGTTGAGATTATAGGTTGATCTAGCAGGTCAGCATCTCTTCCTGTTTTCATTACCTACTCTGAATCCTTCTAGAAATATTGTTCTGTCTGAAATCAATAGGACCACTGCAGAACACAAGACATGCTCTTGCATTAAAAAGGTATTTTAAGTTGCTGACTTCATCTGAATCTCTAAAAAACATGGGCACAAGGAGGTGGGAGAAAAAGAGAAAGCATCATGGTTACCTAATTCCTTTGGACACTTCAAGGCTGCAAGGCCACGGGGAGGTCTGTGCTGACCGACCTGTGCAATGGGAGTCTCTTCACACTCCACACATTTCTAACTATGGAATTTTCCATGAACCAACTTTCTCAAAGAATTTTCTTCAGCACTAGCTTCAGCTAAAAGGAAAAAGTCATTTAAGACTCAAATGCTTATGTGTTCAACAGCTAAACTCTTCAAAACGTCCAGACTTTCACATCTGGAGATGTGTGGTCTGAGGGCCTGGAGGATAGAAGGGAAGGTACTCATAGATCGCCATCGTGGCCCCAGCTTCACTTTATCTTCCCTTACAATTCGTTGGAAACTTTACACTCGCACTGAGCTTGAGCAGGAATTTATGCACTTCTGCTCACTAGACATGAACCACCCTGAAATTCAGGCCAACCATTATTTTCAATGAACAAATCAATCTCACAGGGCTGGAGTAAATATCAAATGAGAAAAGTGTATGAGCATTTCTGGAAAGTTTAAAGGGTTTTTGATAAGGAATTTTCCTCTCCAAATGATGCTTTTGATTCTGCATACTTTGTAAACTCCATGTTTCCTCAAAGGCAAACACCATCAGATTTTTACCGTAAATTAAATTAGCCATCTTCAAACTCTAAGAAAACGTGTGTATGTACATGCATACATGTGTGAAGGTATGAGTTTCTGCATTTATAGGCCATTTTATACATGGGGAAAATTAAGTTCTAATACTTTATTACCCACACTTTCCTGAGGACCTTTCACATGTAGACACATTTAACCCAATGTAAAACAGAGAGTCCTGACTTCAAAACAACTGAAAGTTTCTTCCACTTGGCATCTAATTGATGAAGAATTAAACACTGTGGAGAAAGGAGAAACATCATTTAATTCTACTGTAACAACACGACATTCTGGGTGCTTTTCTATTCTAAATTCTGGCAGAAGAACACATTACATAAGCAATATTCAGTATAAAAACACTTCTGTACAAATTACTGGAGAGTATACTGAAATGAAGTTCTATGGATTTCCTCCCTGCATTTTTTAGGTTATGATTTAATTTGCCCCTGAAGTTCTTTGCTGTACCTCTGAAAAAAAAAAAAAAAAGTGGATTAACTTTCCAGAACTTCATTAGATTGTACTAAAGAATCTACTTGATCAATGATCCCTATTCAAGTATTTACATTAAGGGAGTAATTTGAGGTGACTATATTGGAAAAAAACTGGGTTTAGAGATAAAACTATCATGGATTTAAATTTCAATCCCAAGCTAAAGCAGCTATGTGACTTTGAGAGTCCCTGAAGATTTCTAAAGCTTGATTTCTTCTTAAGAAGAATGGGATTCCCTTAGGAAATGTGAAGCTGGCATGGAGGCTTTCGGTTCAGAGCCGACCTTCACAGCGGTTTTCTTCTTTCTTCATTGGCAGAAGTCTTCTGTTTCACAAAAAAAAAAAAAAAAACAGGACCACCTGCATGAGGTCCACAGAAAATCCTAACAGTCTTGAAGGAGACCTCCCCATGACCTTCCACCCTCACCCCTGTTCTAATTCAGTACCACCCTAGCAGGAGAGGCATTTACACTCAAACATCACCATGGGGCTTCTCTGATCAAACCCGCCAACGGTTGTGAGCATTAAGACACAAAACTCTGTAGCAGGATGGTATCTCTACTTTCTGTGTCCACAGCTTCTCACACTGAACTAGGCTGGTGTTCATTTTCTGGAAAAATCAGGGATCTGCCTCCTCTGTAAGGGAATCTCTACACAAGCAGCTTACTCTGCATTGGGCACTAGTTGACCCCGAACCATCCTCCCCTTAATTAACACCTTACTTATCAGTTAGCTTTCAGCTCAGTAAAATCTGAAAACAGGAAGGGGCCCTGAATACCTGGTCTGCCAAGTTTTCTTTGCATGCTCTTTCCTCTGCATGTTTCTCAGGCTATAATCCTACGGTTATTTCTGTGGGATGACTTTAGTAATAGCTGCCTCCCTCACTGTGTATGTTACATGCTGTGTGAGAACAGCGGCGTCTGGCTGGGTCACCATTCATGTCAGGTGCCCACCAGAGGCTGGGAATAGAGTGAACTCTAAATCAACAGTGGCTTAACGAGCGAGTGTGAAAAGAATACATGGATGTGGATGAGGGAGATGCTTCATTTCGAGATTTTAGTAGGTATATAATCCCTGATTTATCAAACTATGATAATTCACTTATACAACTTCCAGAAACACACTTTGCTTTATCTGAGGAACAGAATTCTTAAGAGAAATAAATTGTATAGGAGAATTAAAGCTTGTCTTTTTAAACCTACAAATCTTATTTAATTCTAATTAAGTTAATACACCCCAAAGCTGCTGCTGCCGCCTTTTTCTCCCCCCTTTGAACTGATAACCTGAATCTACTTTGGTCAGCAAAACAAAAATACAAGCATCAATTCAGCATAAATTTCAATGAACTCTCATTTAATGAGAACACATCAGACACTGATTTTAATGACAAGGTATTGAATTTTCTGTACATCTCGTATAGACAATATCACAATAAACAAGGAAGAAAAAACTATGCCATTCTCCCCTGGCAGATGCTAACCTACCTCTGAGTTATAGGCTTTGATATATAAAAAGACAATGACTCAGTTATGCTTGGATCAGGAGTGAGAAAATTTGGTATGTAATCTGTTACTTTGCTTATCTCTTCTGCTTGACAATGTAAGTCAGAGATAATTAAAAATATAGGAAATCAAACTTTTGTGGAGGACTTTAATATTCCAAGAACTTGATGCACACATTCAGCTGTGTTCCATTTCACTGAATGTTGAACTCAAAATAAAGATCATTAATTATGTTCGTGTCAGAGGAAGTTATTTAGCATCCAAATCTGCACACTGCCAATACTTAGCATCAAGAAAGTGCAACTGAAAAGAAATATAATTAAGCAGCAAGGGTCTGAATTACATTGGTAGAATTGAGAATTTGAAGTCTCATAGAAATTTTCAAAATAAAGATAGAGATTTTTAAGAGCAAAATCATCTTTGGAAGCAATACAGATATTCTGTGAAAGATCACTCAAGGTTTATGATAATGGTGACCCAAAAGTTCTTTCCAGAATCTTTGCTAAATAATAACTCTACATTACAGTGAGGTCTTTTTATTATTTCTAAAGATTAAATCATCTTTAGGTAGAATCCAGAATATAGCATTCCACTAAGCATCAGCTCCCTAATCGGTGAAATTTTTACTAAATAAGAGACACCATTTACTCATTTATAATGTGACTGCAGCCATGAAATTAAAAGACACTTGCTCCTTGGATGAAAAGCTACGATCACCCTAGACAGCTTATTAAAAAGTAGAGACATTATTACTTTGCTGACAAAGCCATGTCTAGTCAAAGGTATGGTTTTTCCAGTAGTCATGTATTGACGTGATAGTTGGGCTATATAGAAAGCTAAGTGCAGAAGAATTGATGCTTTTGAATTACAATATTGGTGATGACTCTTGAGAGTCTCTTAGAATTCGATGAGATCAAACAGGCCAATCCTAAAGGAAATCAGTCCTCAATATTCATTTGGAAGGACTGGCTGAAGCTGAAACTCCAATACTTTGCCCACCTGATATGAAGAATTGACTCATTTGCAAAGATCCTGATGCAGGAAAAGACTGAAGGCAGGAGTAGAAGGGGATGACAGAATGAAATTGTTGGATGGCATCACCGACTCAATGGACATGAGTTTGAGCAAATTCTAGGAATTGGTGATGGACAAGGGAAGCCTGGAGTGCTGCAGTCCATGGGGTTTCAAAGAGTCAAACATGACTGAGCAACTGAACTGACCGTACACCTTCTTTATCAACATCTGAAAAAAGTTTTGGCTGAGAATGTAGAGGCCTGGAAGTTTATTGTGACTTTGTCACTTACTAACTGTGACCTTGGGCAAGTCAATTCATCTTTCTTGCTCTTGGTTTTATACTGGCAGGAGAGATGGAGGTTGGATTGAACACTCCAACAAACCACCAAGCTCTTTTTAAAGTCAGACACCTATTTCCCAGTCACATGGAAGCTCTGACCATTCACACTGGATCTGAGTAACAACAATTCTCTAGTACTTATATGTTTATTGTGTATTATAGTGTTGACAAACTTTTCCCATAAAATGCCAGATAGTAAATACTTTCAGCTTTTTAGGCTATAGAGTCTCTGTATACTAATTACTCAATTCTACCACTGTAGAGTAAAAGCAGCAATTAAAATACATTAGTGAGTTGTTTTCCAATAAAACTTTATTTACAAAAATAGATGGTGGAACAGATATAACCCATATACTAGATTTTTCCAGTCTCTGATATATACCATAGCAACTACAATGATGGATTTGCAGATAAGAAACCTCAGTTCCATCTTTGGACCTGCCCAAATGGTTCAGACATATGTAATCAATATTTCTATATCTCTTTTCAGAGTTCATTCCCTTATCCCTCACTCTTTCTTTGTTTATATACTATTCTGTCTTTCTCTTTCCTTATAAAAACCACTTCACTGCCCCTACAGATTTACTTCCCAGAATTTATTAGAACACAGTTTGTAACAAAAATGCAATACTTTCTGGCAATGATGGATCCAAAGGCTCCATATGTCAGATTATTCTTTACAGGATCTAAATTTCATCAATCAGATAGGTTTTGCCTCTGAACTCTTGCAAAAGAATCCATTCCTTCTCTCTTCAATCATCTGCATCTAGATTTGCTCACTTACCTGACTTTATCTCTCAGAATAAATCTTTAGGACAGGACAGCTAGTTACCCACATAAACTCCACCTCTTCCAGAAGAGCGCAAGGTGCAAAATATCCTGGAAATGACAAAACTGCAAACCAGAATGTGCAACAAACCTGGCTGTTGCTAAGTCTGAAAATGACAGCAAGCAAAGGCAAAATCTGAAAAAAAAAAAAAAACAATCTTCCCATCATATCAACCTCCAACTGCAAGCAAAATGCTAATAACTTTATGGAGTTTCTCATGTTGAAGAAACACTGATATTTGACAGAAGTGATAAATACTGTGACATGCAAATTATTTGGAATGAGTCTAGCTGCAGCTCTCCATACTCTAACTCTGCTAGCTACTCACACTGACAACCTCAAACTCACCTTAGGGCCCTGTTTAAGAAAGTCTACAAACAGTGCAAATAGCAGTTTCAAATCTTAATGGGATGCTCAAAAGCAACGTCTCCTGTAACATTCTTGGTGAGGGGCAGCAGAAAGGGAAAGGAAAAAGAGGGAATCTACCCAGTTTTTTCAGAGCAGTGTGTGTGTGTGTGTGTCTGTGTGTGTGTCTGTGTGTGTGTGTGTCTCTGTGTCTGTGTGTGTCTGTGTCTGTGTGTACGCATGCACACACTCAGCCACTCAGTTGTATCTGACTCTTTGCAACGCTATGGGCTGTAGCTCGCCAGGTTCCTCTGCTCATGGAATTTCTCAGACCATAACATGGAAGCAGATTGCCACTTCCTCCTTCAGGGGATCTTCCCTGACCCAGGGATTGAAGCTGCATTTCCTGCACTGGCAGGCAGACTCTTCACCACTGCTCTGGAGAGGATTACTCATCAAACACTTGAGTGAGTTTCTTTGAGTTGTTAAGGCCTGCTCTATCCTAAGAAACATACCACAGGCTCAGGAGTCGGACAAATGTGATAGAGAGAATAACACAATGCTTTGTCCAGTCACCAAACTGAGAAAGGACATTAATAGACAACTGAGGGAAAACCCCATGAGACCAGTGCCCACCCACATCAGAGTAATGTGACTTTTACTATGCAGTGCAGGAATGGAGTAGCAAGTATAACCAAAAAAAAAAAAAGAAAGAAAGAAAAAAAGAACATGTTAGAAACTCTTAGCAGTGTGGTGAATAGTGACAGCAGTCTGAAACGCCTCCTCTTCTGTGATTGCATCTGGCTAGCTCACTGATTCCTCTTTCCTCCTCATGGTCTTAAAGAAAAGAGCCTCAAGTTCTCCTCCATGTAAGGTAAAGCCTTGAAATGTGAGGTTTCTTGCATTCTTTCTTTGCTGCCCATGCAGATGCAGAAGATTCAGGAGGAGGTCCTGTCAGACGTCAATATCACAAGATGGAAGGCACCTTCCATTGCAGGTTGTCTATCAGTACATCTGATTAGAATGTATATGCTTTGATGTTACATCACGGAGGTTTTGTGTAATGTGTTACAGCTGAGGTTAGCAGTTATAACATAAAACTTAGGAAATTCAACCTTGTAACACTTCTCAGTAACAAACAAGAGCAGATCACACATCAAAAGCACACCACCCTTTCCCATATTAACATGTGGCATTAGTGGTCACAAGCGCACTTGAGAATAGTTTTTATAAAACTTCATTTATTTGTATGTTTGATAGTTGAACTTCCATACTAAAACCTAAAACTAGAAAGAAAAATCGGCTACTGATGCAATGATAAGTATCAATGGAATGGAAATTAAATGCTTCAACTCATTTCATGGCAAAACTTTGTCAAGACATAAAAATAATAAATGACCTGCAAATTGGGCTTCATAAAATAAATATCAATGCAAGTTCACTAAAGAGATGGGAAAAAAATCTTTATAGCATGAGTGATCTTTATCAGATAAAGTTCATTCTGGAACTTTTTGAGAACTTAAGAGTTGAAATTGCTCGTTCTCATTCAGTGTAACTTAAGGAATTTAGTTCTCTGCTAGCCAAAATGAAAAACCTCACAACTCATGATCACTGGAGAGAATACTCAGAAGAATGTTTTTTCTCATCAGTGAAGGAGCAAGTATCTCTTTACTTAACATTGATCTAGTTTCCACCTGTCAAAGCTTAATAGAAAGATGAAAAAAGAATCAAACTGGCTCCAGGCAACTTAAGTACCTCCTAGAACAACGCTCAATAATATTTTTAAAAACATAAAAAGATCCAGAACTCAGTAAGATAAATCCACAAGTTTGGATAACCAATCAAAAATTACCAGATAAAGGACATATATACTAAGCCTCAAACTAGCATCATACTCTACATTGAAAAAATGAAAACTTTCCTCCAAGATAAGGAACAAGACAAGGATATCCACTCTTCCATTTTACTCAATATAGTACTAGAGTCCACATCAGAGCAGTTAGAAAAGAAAAATAAATAAAAGATATCCAAATAAACTATCTCTAATGGCAGATGACATGATCATATATACATATATATATATATGAGACTGTCAAAAAACTGATAGAGCTAAACAAATTCAATAAAGTTGCAAAGTACAAAATTAATACAAAAATTGGTAGCATTTCTATACACTAATAATGAACTATCAGAAAGAGAAATTAAGGAAACAGTCTTGTTAAAATTGCATCAAGAAGAATAAATCACTTAGGAATAAATTTAACTAAGAAGGTGAAAGACCTGTGTACTGAAAACTAAAGGACATCAATGAAAGAGATTGAAGACACAAATAAATGCAAAGCTGTTTTGTGCCCATAGATTGGAAGAATTAATACTGTTAAAATGTCCATATTACTAAAAGCAATTCATAGATTCAAGGCAATCCTTGTAAATAATTTGAATGCCATTTTTTTTTTTTTTTTTTGCAGAAAAAGACCAAAAAAAAAAAAAAAGCCCTGACATCTGTGTGGGTTCACAAAAATCTCAACTAGCCAAAGCAATCTTGAGGAAGAAGAACAAAGCAGGGGTCTTCACACTCCCTGATTTCAAACTATGTTACAAAGCTATAATACTCAAAACAGCAAAATAACTGTCATAAACAGGGACACAGTGATCAGTGAAACAGAACAGAAAGCCTGAAATAAACCCACACCTAGATGGTTAAATACCTTACAAGCAAGGAGCCAAGAATATACAATGGGAAAAGTATAGTCTCTTCAATAAATGGTGCTGGGAAAAATGGACAGTTTCATGCAAAAAACACAAAAACAAAAAAAAAAAATGAAGATAGTCCACTATCTTACACCAAACCCCAAAATCAACTCAAAATGAATTGAAGACTTGAACAGAAGACCTAATGACATAAAACTCTCAGAAGAAAGTATAGGAGGGTAAGTTCTTTGACACAGACTTGATAAAGATTCCAAAAGCAAAGTAAACAAAATCAAAAATTAACAAGTGGGTCAAAAATGATCATTTATACCTACAGAAAATTATATATATATATATATATATATATATATATACACACACACACAAAATTTTGATCTATAAAGAGGAGGAAAACCAATCAACTGGAATCAACCCAGGGATGATACAAATGATAGAATTAGCAGACAAGGTCATTAAAACAATTACTATAACTATATTCCATATGTTCAAGAAGCTAGAAGAAAGACCATTCATTTTAAGTAGAAACTTGGGAGACTGGAGAAAAAGATGCACACAATACTTCTAAAAATGAAAACTACAGTGTCCAACATGAAAAAAAAATGCACTGGATAAAAATTCAAGTAGGCTAGAGACCTCTGAAGAGAATGTTTGAAGATTTCTTAAAATGACAATTCTGAGCCAGGGGTTTGGATTGTGCCTGAGACTCCTATGCATCTCTTAACATGTGCCTGATACAGACCATGCTGCTGGTCTCAGGACAATCCCTGAAGCAGCAAGGGACCAGAGTCGTATTCAGTACCCTAGACAACAGAACTAGGCAACAAGGTTAGGATTATAAGGTGGCAGAAAGAAGGTAGTATCATGAAACACACTCCTCAGTGGAGCAGTGAGGTTTTTGTCAGAGGTGTTGAAAAAGTCATCAGTATTCAGTCATGTGGCAGAGATGATGGAATGACAATATTTCTGAGCTTCCTTGCAATGCTAAAATTAGATGATTCACTAAACTGAAACATCAAAAAATATGTTTTATAAACTCTCAGTATTGGAAGGTGGCCACAGAAAGACTATATTGGCCTAGCGAAAACAACACAAGGGCCGGCCACAGGCTAGGGAATAACTTCACAGACCAAGACAGCAGCATCCATCTACCCAACAGATATTTATTAAACCATCGCTGTGTGCCTGGTACTGGAGCTAAAGTAACAAATATGACTGGCATTCCAGAACTTGGCAAATCCATCATTTTTTAAATGCCATGGATAGGACCAGGAAAACTGGATATGCTTTCCTACCCATAAACACTGCAAAACATTAAATATCAAAGGAAATATCAGTCTTCATATTCACAGGAGCCACTCAGCTACAAAAGACAGATGAGTAACAACAGATCAAATCCACAGTTGGGGGAACAGATTGTAGTTTCTCTAGGAATTCTCAAAGAGGTTTTTTTTTTTTTTTTTTGTTCCCCTAGTTACTCTGTCAGAATAACAGAAGAATGGCATTTCTCCTGAACTAAATGTCAACTTTGTATTGATTGACACTTCCTAGGTGTAGATTATCTTTTTTGCTTTCTCCTATCACAGCACATCCAATGTTATACATGTAACATGCATTTGCTATATTGTCAACTTTGCAAGTAAAACGATGCCACTATAGATTTATTAGCATATGTATTGCTCTAATTCCCTGAAAGGAAATAAGCTGTCACAAATGCTCAGGATAAGGAAGGCTACTTTTTTACTTCAGTGCACTTCATTAGAGAAATAAAGACATAAGTGGAATTTCTTGATCCATATAATACCTGTCACAAAACATAAAAAAAACCTTTCTCATTTGAGATTAAGTCAATTTTCCCCATGTCATCTGCCTTCCTTTATGGTTAGGATCATAAATTGCATGCTACTACATGACAGGAATTTGGGAAATGTGGAAGTCTTGAGTTTACCCCAAGTCTTTCTTAACAACTTGTTCCTTCTTCAAAGGAACCGTTCGAAATCCTTAATTACAAGCTTATAAGAAACCCAACAAGCTCAGCTGTCATTTTCTGATACCTGAACCAAGAGATTTCTTTTTTTTTTAACAGTGAGGCAGTGGAGCATAAAGCAGTAGTCTGTATTCTTCGTATGCACCATAACCACCTGGAAAACATGTTGAGTCACAGATGGCTGGGCTTTCACACCCAGAGATTCTAATTCAGAAGGTCTGGGATGGAGCCTAGGAGTCTGCATTTCTAATTCCCTGGTCATGCTGCTGATGCCTTCTGGAGATCCTACTTTGAGAAGAACTGGCATAAAACTTAAGAACATGGGTGCTGGACTAAAATAAAACAGTTTGGATATTTATTAACCACATTATGATCTGCTTCCAACCCCCCATGCAAGTACTGGCTAAGCCTCAGCTTTCTCGTCAATAAAATAAACATAATGATTGTATTAATGCCTTTTTTAACTGATGAGAGAATTCTAAAGAAAAATGCTTGTAACAAATTTATCGTTGCATGGCAGGATGGAGGCATGAATAAATGTTAGCCAACCCATCATCATTCACAGCCGTTAATCACATAGATACTAGCTGCGCAGCCTCTGGGGAAGGAGAGCCTCAGTCTCTGAGCCAGGTGAGTCATTTCCCAGCTCCCTACAGTATGAAGCTCTTCCCTTCCTACCCGTGAGCTCTGACTCTCAAAGGTAAGCATTTTCTTGGGTGGCAGCCAGTCAATGAGCTTTGCTTTTCTTTTATCTGTTGATAAAAATCTTTTTCAGTTTATGGACATAAGAAAGGGAAAGGAGAATTGGGCAAATCTGTCCATAGTTGGCAGGATAGTAAGGTTGAGGGCAGAGGGAGAATCCATATTCTTAAGACGACTGACCTCTTAGGCTGCATGCTGATGAATGCCTTGGAGCCTCCTTTCCAGGCTGGCTATAGAGTGGAAGTTGGTTGGGATAGTTTTTCCAAATATTACTCGAGAGTTGAAGTTTATATAGGAGCACTAGGAATTGGATAGGGCTTCCCATGCGGCTCTGTGCTAAGGAATCTGTCTGCAATGCAGGAAATGCAGTTTCTTTTACTGGGTAAGGAAGATTTCCTGGAGGTGGAAATGGCAACCAACTCCATATTCTGGCCTGGAGAATTCCATGGACAGAGGCACCTGGCAGGCTACAGTGCATGGGGTAGCAAAGAGTGGGACACGACTGAGCTTGCACACACTTGGGCGCTGGACAGCCTGTTCCCTGAGGACAGAGCTATCAAAAGCTGCAGTGGATCAACCCATCTTCAGTCAACATATGGGTTTCGAAATGTGAGGAGAACACTTTTATTAGTTTGAAAGAATTTTCTTATTGACTGAAATAATATTTCTTGTATTTCATCAGCATAAGAGTAGCAGGCTAAAAAAAAAGGCTATCTCTTTAATGTGGAAAACAATTAAGAGTTTAGTTAGTGTAAGGAAGCTTGAGTACTTTAAATTTAGAATACATTTCCATGTTTATGAGGTCTGAGTTTATTATTTAATAACTAGAGACTTGAAACTCTGCTTAGAATATAATTTCCCCTCTGTGGTTTCTATGACTACCCTCTTTTATCTTATGAACTCATTGTAGTCAGATGTGTGACTGTTGCTGCAGTAACAGCATCTATTTCTTGAGGAAATTAGAATATTTGCATCAAGTAGAACTTTCCTGTTCCTACAGGCATTTAGCACAGTATCAAATACACTGCATGCTTTTTGGCTCCTTTTTTTCAATCAGATATGGTGTGTCTCAAGTTCTTTTCAGTTCTTCAAGAGGTGTGGTAAAGATTGTACGTGTCTGTAGAAGGGCACCCTGATTCCAATTGAGGTGAGAAAAGTAAACAGCTTATGCTGATCCAGCACTTCCTGTGTGCCAGGCACTATTCTGAACACTTCACATACATGAATCTCTTAAAACAAGACCAGGATATAGTTTCATTATTCTTGTTTTCAAGATGAGGCAACTGAGACAGGAGCAGGTGAAATAATTTACCCAAAGATTTACTGGTAATAAGTGACAAAGCTACTAAAACCCAAGGAGTCTGATATCCTGATTCCTCACAACTTAGTAATGTATATAGCATATGTCTTCTAATCTGATAAGCACAACTTTGTTCTTAATGTAGGTAACATAACATAACATAACATAACATAACATAACATAGCCACCAGAGGCTCATCAATTGAGTCAGCCAGTAAACTCTAAGTAAAATATTGATGTCTTTTCATCTGGTTGGGGAAAAAAACTCATACGGCTATTTAAATATTTCTAGGTATTTATCCAAGGCTAAAGGTATCCCTAATACTTGATGAAGCATCATTGTAACTATTAATAAACACTGCAACCCCCTAAGCCATCCATCTACTGATTACTCAGTGCCAGGCCATCTTTATTTCAGGTAATTCAGGGGGCTTACTGGTCAGACCGTTTCACATTTGGAGAAAATTGACACTCAAGATAGACCCACTCATGCATGGCTCCCTCATTCTCTCACCCTCCCTCATTTCATAAATTTCCAGATACTTTTTGGCCAGAGCATGGTAGATGGAGGGATTTGAAACATGGGACAGTTCAGGATTTATCTGAATCTTATTCAAAATTGGTAACAGTTTGTTAACTGCTATTCACTCTGCTAAGAAAAAGCAATAAAGATGTTTCTATGTCTTAGAAAAACAGTGGTTTAAACTGCAAAATTATGACACTAATAAAGAAAATATAGTTTAATGTCATTACTGTATTAAGTGGAAATTCTTTCTAGTCATTTAGTAAAGTGAAAGTATAGAAGATTTTAACAAAAAAGCTATCCAAATAAAATGTCTGTTTTATAGTTCAATTAACTATTCGTTAAACTCTAATTGTATTTTGCTTTACCTCTCCCCCTTTCCCAGAGGAAATTCTTAACGAATCAGATAGATAAGGCAGAGATTCCATGATCATCTCCTAGAATGGTTATCTGGATGCTGTCCTGAAGATTATGACCTCCGGAGCTCTTCTCATATTCGAAATTATCATTCAGACAGTGTTTAAGCAATATGAGGCGTGTTCTAACCCCAAAAGACAAGCAAATTCACTTTCATAAATAAAATTAGCTTTAACATTCTTACTTTCTGCTTTTCTTTTCAATTCTACTCTAAACCAATGGCCACAACTCCATTATCGGCCTCTTCTTTATCACCCCTTTTCAGAGATATTTATTGTACAAACTACAAATCATAATCCAATAGCTTCTACAATGTGGGCTGCACAACAATTGACTGGTCAACCAGTCAGTTGACTGAGTTTGGTCAACCTAGATTTATGTCTTTCTTTGGCTTTCTGACCTCAGACAAGTTAATTCAGCTCTCTCACTCTTCGTCTCATCTTTAAAATGGCAGTAATAAAAACACTATCATTTGTGGTTAAGAATACACAAAATGATGCAAGTTAAAGGGAGCAAAACATGCCACCCCAACATGGGACTGTAGTCATAACTTTAGCAACATAGTATGTAGCACACAGTCAATGAAATGTTAACACAGAAAAGATCAATGCAAGCTTAAGTCACATATGTCTTCTTCCTGGAATTAAAGAAACCATGAAAATTCCAAGACAAGGAAGCTGAACAGGTGGCTCTGGGACTAGTCTCTGAAAGTCTCTCATACCTTTGACACTTCCTCACTTTCACATGTCTACAGGCTCATGAGAAGGCAGACCATAGTCATGATAACTCCTCTTAAATTAGGTCTAAAAGAAAACATGATATTCGGGTTGTTCCTTGCAGACAGTACTTTTCTTATGCAGCTCTTTGTATAGACCATGAAACAACATTTTCCATCCTTGTCCTCTTCTGAAGGTGATTGCATTTTATTCCAATGGGACTCTAAGTAACTGGATAAAGATGCTGCAATGTCATCTTCCCTAACTGAGCAGCCAGAAACTCTAACTAGACTCTTCTGATTTCATTTTTTTCTCCATCTATTTCAGTGGTCCAGAGTTCTGGTGTTTCAGGCACTGTGCATCCACGATGTCAGAGGAATTTTCTATCGACAAGTAATGCTATCCTTCTTGCTGTAGGGTAAGCCCACCCTCCCTCAGAGGGTGCCGTAGCTCAGTCCCAAAAAGGTGGCCAGTGCTAGGACTCATACGTCCACATGCTCTTCCAACTGCATCCCCGGGGTCCTCCCCATGAACCAAGCAAAGATCACCATCCATGAAGCTGTGTTCCCTGTACAAGCCTGATTCAGGCCTGTATCCTCCAGCTCCTTCCTTTCTCTGGATGCCTTATACTTCCTGAACATTGGAGAGGCCTCCCTCCATACTGCCACGCTGTCTCTCAGCCACGTCACAATACTATCTCCTACCTTAGGAGAGGGCAGGCGATCAACGCAGACATCAACTGTCCACCTGAAATGGACTTGGCCAGTCATGCTATAGCTGCATTGGATACTGCTTACTGTACACAGATGATTGGACTTTTCATTGTCCTTCATTGCAGACATATGTTCCTGGGCTCTGAAATTACAGTTTTTAAAACTGAGAAGAGAGTACCACTTTGATAAACCTAGGGTTCTCAAATTACATGGCTACTAAACTCTAGAAGAAGCCATAATACTCAAGTTTTATTTTTATTTTTATGCTTTATTCTAAAATAGCTGTTAATCAAGTAGAAATACTTCTATTTGTAAGAGCTATCTGTTCAGTCAATGCTTTGGGGTTCTTTTTTGGTAATTCAAATGTAAGTCAAATATTTCAGTGATTTAATTGTTCTTGTCAAATTTCTTTGATTATCAGAAGTATCTGTGGCAGCTTCTGATACAAAGATTTCTAATCCCTACCAGAGACTTATTAAACTTCTGGAGATGGGATCAGAAAAAAAATTTTCACCCCAAAGATGTTCCCCTGAGTGACATGGGTAATGAGTCCAATTTAGGAACAAATGAGCAATGATGAATGAGATAATTCAAGGCAATTGGCAAAATCTTACCCAGAGGAAAATCACCCCCTTGGCCTACCCTTGGCAGTGGGAGATGCCTTTCAGAAGCATTTATAAATGGCTGAGCTGTGAACAAAGTACCTTTCAAGGATAAACCTGAGAATATGTATGTTAAGCATGAGAGGAACTTTAGATTTGCAGTTATATGTTGAAAGTGTTTACACAAATAGTATTGCTTTTGATATTTATGACTAACAGCACAAAACAGTGAAAACGCGAATTTAAACTTTCTTTCCTTTAACAGGTCACGATAACTTTCTGTATTTTGTGAGTTGAATAGCATATCCCCAGATTCACACCCATTCTGAAACCTCAGAAAGTGACCTTATTCGGAGTTAGGGTCTTTCCAGATACAATTAGTTAAGATGAAGTGCTACTAGATTAAAGTGGGCCCTAAGCTCAGCGACTGGTGACCCTGTAAGAGGAGAGGCAGAGACGTGGACGCACAGACAGAATTCCATGTAGAGGAGAGGCAGAGACTGGAGGGACGTGCCTGCAAGCCAGGGAATGTGCAGGATTGTTAGCAGCTGCCCGAAGCAGGCAGAGAGGAGTGCAATGGACCCTCCTCGGTAGCCTCCAGAAGGAACCAGCCCTGCTAACACCTTCATTTCAGGCTTCCAGCCTCTGAAACCACGAGAGAATAAATCTCCACCCATTCAGGCTTCCAGCCTCTGAAACCACGAGAGAATAAATCTCCACCCAGTTGTGATAATTCCTTATGTCAGCCCTTGCGAAATAGCTGGCTGTAGAAGTGGATACTTTGAAGGGCACTGGAGAGACCACTGCAGTGAGGAAATGGAGTCTAAATTCTAACCCCAGTATCATCCAGTATTGTCTTTGGCTCACTTTTTTTTTTTTTTTAATACTTTGAACACGTTACTTGCTGGGTTCTAATTGCCTCACTTGCAAAATGAGAAAATGGAGTAGAACGAGATGATTTTCAAAGAATTTCCTCCAACCCCTCGTAATTCACGATCTGAGAGAATCTTTTCATTATTTTTGTATTACCATTCTGTCACTAGGTTTACCAGTCACTTTCTACTCACAACACAAACAACAGTTTCTCAGAACAAATAACTTGAAACTCAAGATGTCTATCTGCTCCTGCTTTAAACCACACTGAAGGAAATTTGACTGAAAACACACTTGGGAAGAAGATTTTCACCTGCTGGGAAGGAGACAGGGTCTGTCTCCAAGTGTATTTCTGGTCAACTTTCTCCTAAGCAAGGGAGTAATAATAATAATGAATATCTATTGAGTACTTCCTAGGTTTTCATCTCTTAAGTGCTTTGTTCATATTATCCTCTTTAATTGTCCACAGTCATATGGAATTGAAATGAAATATTATAGAGGTGGGGCTTCCCTGGTGACTCAGTGGTTAAAAAAAAAAAAAAATCCGCCTGCAATGCAGGAACTGGAGGAGATATGGGTTCTATCCCAGGGGGTCAGGATGATCCCCTAGAGGAGGGCATGGCAACGCACTCCAGTATTACTGCCTGAAGAATCCCATGGACAGAGGTGTCTGGCGGGCTACAGTCCATGCTGCTGCTGCTGCTGCTGCTAAGTCACTTCAGTCGTGTCCGACTCTGTGCAACCCCACAGATGGCAGCCCACCAGGCTCCCCTGTCCCTGGGATTCTCCAGGCAAGAATACTGGAGTGGGTTGCCATTTCCTTCTCTAGTGCTTGAAAGTGAAAAGTGAAAGTGAAGTCGCTCAGTCATGTCCGACTCTTAGCGACCTCATGGACTGCAGCCCACCAGGCTCCTCTATCCATGGGATTTTCCAGGCAAGAGTACTGGAGTGGGGTGCCATTGCCTTCTCCGGCTACAGTCCATACCGCTGCAAAGAATCGGACATGACTCAAGTGACTAAGCATGCACAAATTATGGCCTACTCATATGTAACCAATTAACTCACAGGATAAATTCCAGGGCATATAAGCATAATTCAGGCTTAAAGTCACATGTGTCCACAGCTATTTAATCAGTCATGTTTGGGGATGAAGTATAGATTCTACATTCCTCTCCAGCAGAAGGCCTACATACATTTTAGACAGCAAAACCATAATTTAAACCATAAGAACATATCGTTGCACAAGCTGATTTCCCCAGTTGACTCCCAGCTGACATCTATGTGAGATGTCTTTTACATATTTTAGGGGATCAGATACTTCCAAAGCAACATTCATCTGCAAACCTTTCCCTTAGAAAGAGAAGCACTGTTACCATTTCCCTGAATTCATGTTAAGAGTCCAGGGGGATTGACAGAGAAGGCATAAGTCAGAAGGGCCTTGGCCAAGTCACTAAATTTCTCCATGCCTCTGTTTGGCTGATTGACTTCCATCCTATATTTACCAGATGCTTATTTGTGCTAGGCCTGGTGCTACATACTAGGGATAAATTAGTGAGCAAAAGGGAAACAGAGCATCTGGTATACTGGGGAAACAAAAATTAAATAAAGTTATCTACTAATATATTAACACATCAACACACAAATAGCACATGATATTAACAATATCAAGGGCTATAAAGAAAAAGTGTACGGGGTAACATTCTAAAAGAGTCCAGATTTCAATGGAATCCAAGGAAGGTCACTCTGAGGACATGAAAGTACCATGCAAGTTAAGTGAAAGGGAGAAAAGGTTTGCAGGAGTCTTCTGTGGGAAGGGACTTGGTGTTTTGAAGGATGCTAAAGCAAGCAAGCACAGCAAAGTTAAAAGCAATGAAGAGGGAGACATGGGATGAAGTGACTGCATTTGTATCCTGAGTTTAATTTACAGATATTGAAATTTTTACAACTACAAAATGAGCAGAGTGGCATTTGTTTTATTGTTTATTTCCTACATAAGGAATAATGCAATAGTGTTTATGAATATGCATTACCTATATGTCATACAAAATAAGGTATTTCTTGCTATAAGTGTATTTTTCTGGTAAGTACAACATAGAGTCTCCTCTTTCTTCTGTATCATGAACTTCCAAAGAGAGCCAAGAGAGAAAGATGCTTTAACACTACACTTCAAGAGAGCTAGAATACTTGGTAAACCTGATTCTGAATCATTTGCTTCTAAATAATAGATACTAGACAATTTTATGACAGTCATATTAATTATTCATTTGGATAATTTAAATTGATTTCAAATTATACTATATCATTTTCTATTAAACTTCAATAAGTCTGCAAGAGATCCATTAAATTCTAAATCATTATCATTAATTTTCATTAAGATGCATGGACACCAAATGTATTCCATCTCTTAAAGTCAATGATTTCCAGTATTAGTTTGATCAAATTACTGTGACTATGAGCCAGGTCTTGGCTCTGCCCTTCACAAATAACAATGATTTTTGGATCAGAAGGCAAGCCTTCTGAAACATCTAACACATGTATCCAACAGGATGGCTATTATGTTAGACTTACTATTTTAACACTCTTTATTAGGTACAACAGAAAAATAACACATATTTAAAGTATTCAGTTTGGTGTTTTATGACATAGTATATAACTATTAGAAAACTACCACAATGAGCACTATTCATAATGGCCAAAAGTGGCAACACCCCAAATATCCTATGACATGAAGAGAAAAGCATAATGTGGAGTCTGAAATTCACACACCTGCTACAATGGGGATAAACTTTGAAGCATGATGTTATATAAAATAAGCCAGATACAGAAGGACAATATCCATCACTTCTCCTAATTTCCTAGCTGCTCTTTGGGAACTCATCTTGCCTTGCTACCCCTCCCGCTCGGTCCTCCCTATCACTCACAAACCCATAGGCCATAGCTGATCTGCTTTCTGTCGCTAGAGACTCAACTACATTTTCTAAAGTTTTATACAAATAACATCATAGATTGTATGCCCGACTTCTTTCACTCAACAATTATTTTATTATTCATTATCAGCGTGTGTGTGTGAGTCATTCATTTTTAACAGCCTAGCATTATTTTATTGTGCATATAACACAATTTTTAAATCCATTTACCTGTGGACGTATACTTGGATTGTCCCCAGCATTGTGGCTAGAGGTAAAACACTAAGAACATCTATGCACAAGTCTTCGTAGAGATGTATGCTTTCTTTTCTCTTGGGTGAACACTCAGGAGTGGAATGGCTGGGTCATATTGTAAGTCAAGGCCTAACTTTATTATTGCAGTAAAGCATACAAAACAAAAAAAATTATCATTTTCAGGACTTTAGGTGTAAAATTCCATGGCATCAAGTACATTCACATTGTTTGTAACCATCACCACCATTTATCCTCAGAACTTTATCTTCTCGAACTGAAATTCTGTACCCATTAAAAATATCTCCGTGTTCTCCCACCCCCTAGAAATCACCATCATACTCACCCTGTAAATGTCACTATTCTAGGTACCTTATATAACTGGAATCAGGCGCTATCTGTCCTTGTGTGAATGGCTTATTTCACTTAACCTAATGCTTCAAGGTTCATTAACAGTGGCAGGTGTCAGGATTTCATACACATTTTATTCATACTTCAAAAGACATTTGGGCTGTTTCCACTTCTGGCTATTGCGAATAGTGCTGCAATCAATGTTGGTGTTAAATATCTGCTTGAGTTTTAGCCTTCAATTCCAGAAGTGGAATTTATGGACCATAGGGCAATTCTATGTTCAGTTTTTTGAGGAACTGCCATCCTGTTTTCCACGGAGGCTGTACCACTTTACATTCCTGCCAGCAATGTGAAAGAGATCCCACTTCTTTCTGAATGTCTAACTTTTTAAGAAACCACCAAGCTGTTTTCTAAAGTGGTTACATTATTACACATCCCATCTAGCACTTCCTACTTCTCTGTGTCACTGCAAACACTTCATATGATCAGTCTTCATTTTAAAGATTCTCATGGGTGTGTAGTGCTATCTCATGGTGTTTTTATCTTAATTTGCATTTCCTCAATGGCTCACTGTGTTGAGCGTCATTTTCTGCATTTCCTTGTGCAGTTAGCTGACGTGGCCACAGGGATCACACCTTGTTTCCCATCCCTCAGGAAGACCTGTTCTTACCTGCCTGATTTGCAGTGTCTTAAAAAGCATTATTTTATTATATATACTTTCTTTTTCTTAACCATTGTTTCAGACAAGGGCATAAATCTGGTAGCTGGTACTCCATCTTGGCCAGAAGTGGAAGTCTGGATTGACTATTTTTGAGCCAAGGCTGTTACTATATGAACATTTTTAAGCTAACATAACAAGTACATTTCCTCATCCTGGCCTTTTAAATTAACTGTTGAATCAACCTATAAACATATTGTCAAATGTATCATAAGTACTGTAAAGAGCTAATTCCTTTTTTAGTGCTTTCAAAATTATCAGCAAAGACAGGTGTCCATTTATAAGAGGCTTAGAAACTCACTGGGCAGAAAAATGAGAAACAGTTTTTAAATTGTAAGTTAGAAGTCAGATAGTTAAGAAATATTCAGTAAGATGACTTTTTAACTTACCGTCCAGCTAGGTTTGCTTTGCTTTGTGCTAAGCAGAGGGACAACCAAAATGAAAAAAGACAAGCTCTCCGCATGTTCTTGCCTGGAGAATCCCAGGGACGGGGGAGCCTGGTAGGCTGCCATCTATGGGGTCACACAGAGTTGGACACGACTGAAGTGACTTAGCAGCAGCAGCAGGAGCTTACATTTCAGTGGAAGGAATCAGGAAATACTTATACATGATCGTGTTAGATAAGCAATAGAAGAAAATAAGGTAGGATAATGAGGGAAATAAGATTTGGGAGGAATAAGAGTGACTCTTTAGTCAAATAATTCCTAAGACCTAAATGGTGAGAAGGAACCAGGAAGTCAAGATCTGGAAGTGAAAGTGTTAGTTGCCCTGGTCGCCTGACTCTTTGAGACCCCATGCACTGTAGCCTCCCAGGCTCCTCTCTCCATGGAATTCTCCAGGCAAGAATATTGGACTAGGTAGTCATTCTCTTCTCCTGGGGATCTTCTTGACCAGAGGCTCAAACCCAGGTCTCCTGCATTGTAGGCAGATTCTTTACCCTCTGAGTGACCAGGGAAGTCCATGAGCCACCAGGAAAGAAAAGCCTCAAATCACTAATCATTAGGGAAATGAAATTTAAAAAAAAGAAAACCACAATGAAATATTACCTCAATATCTGTTAGAATGGGTATCACCAAGAAGAAAGGAAATAACAAGTGTTTGTGAGATTATGAAGGAAAGGAAATTCCTGTGCACTGGGGTACTGCTGGGAATGTAAACTGCTGCAGCCACTATGAAAAGCTACCCTAATATGGTGGCTCTTAAAAAGTTAAAAACAGAACCAGCTTATGATCCAGCAATTCTACTTCTGGATATTTACCCAACAAAAATGAAAGCACTAACTGGAAAAGATGTATACACTCCCGTGTTCACGGAAGCATTGTTTCACAATAGCCAAGACATGGACAGAACCTATCAACAGATGACCACACACATGCACACCCAGTGGAGCATGATTCAGTCCCATTTTTGACAACATAGATGTCCCTTGAGGGCATTATGCTAAGTGAAATAAGTCAGAGGAAGACAAACACTGTATAATCTCACTTATATGTGGAATCTGAAAATAAACTGAAAACAGATCAGATTTGTGTGGTTACTGGAGCAGAGAGCAAAGGGGAGGTGTAAGGGGAGGGGTGGAAGAATTAGATGAAGGTGGTCAAAACACACAAGATAAATAAGTACTGGGAGCATGCTGTCTAATATGATGACTATTGTTAACACTTCTGGATGGTATATATAAAAGTTGCTAAAGAGTAAACCCTAAAGGTTCTCACAAGGAAAAAAAAAATTGAGTGTATCTATATGAGATGATAAATGTTAATTTATCTTTTTGTGTTGATATGTGTTGATTCTTTCACAATATATGTAAGTCAAGTTATTATTCTCCTGTATACCTTAAACTCACACAGTGCCGCATGTCAATTATAACTCAGTAAAACTGAAAAAAAGATTTGGAGAAAAAGCAAACATGTTAGGAGGAACAATTTGATATATTCAAGAAAGAGGAAGAAAGACAATATTGTTGAAGTGTCTGAGAGAGGCGTCTCCAGTGAGAACCTCATATTCTTCTCCAAGGCTGTCATAGGAATATGAAAATTTCTCTAAGCCAACAGAAAACCACTGGGGTTTTGGAGAGGCTAACCAATAAAGTGATGACAACCTTTTAGGTACTTTTCGTCTCCTTGCCCTTTTAAAAAGATGATCCCACCTTCTTCATGAATGACCAACAGTAGGGAGGAAGAGTAATAAATAAAAGAAAGGAAAAAAAAAAAAAAACCAGAAACAAGGGTAAAAGCCAGTTTGTGTGTTAATGCAGAGTGCTAGGAGGGATAATGAAAGAACATAAATGAATGAAGATGGTCAGATAAAACTAAAAGGCAATGGTGTGATCTTTAGCAAACTGAAGAATATACTTCTAGCCATAGAGAATGGGTGCCACTCCATTCTGGTTAATTACGGACACTTTATATAGACCCAATATTGCCAACTACTCTAACGCTTCAAGGGTCCAGACACCCAGATTTTTAAGACATTCTAATTCTGGAATACCTTATGGAATGCCTCAAAATGTCTGTATGAGAGGATAGTATTATGGGCCAACAGTTTGCGGTCCCTGGTATCAACTGATAATACAAAAGAATTTAAAGGATGGATATAGATATCTGGGAAAAGAAAGACTGAAATCTGTGCTGTGAATTTTGCAAATTAAAAGGTGACCATGAGACAGATGATGGGGCTAAGGAATGACTCTATGGAAGAGGTAGAATTTTCAGTGACCCTTGAAGGCTATGTGTTCTGAAGTGGTAGAATGTCATGGGGAGGGCATTTTAGACAGAAGCCACAGTTAGTACCAAATCAATGAGTTTCAAAAAACCCCAAGAGCTGTTGGGATTAAGATGAGTCAACCAGTCAGAATGAGGAGTTTGATAATAGAGTACAAGTAAATCAAACTGGAAAGGTAGGTCAAATACATGAATTCGGGTAGCTATGGAACTCAATGCAGACATGCTATAAACTGATCCTATATTTTCCGATGAGATATAGTCAGTGAATAGTGACTCAACAATTATGCTCTCTTAGCAACTGTTGCATTAGATGTTTAAATCAACTGAATGAACGGCAAGAGAGAACTTGCTGGAGAAAAACTGGGTTGATATGATCAATGATTATTTTCGCACAGGCGTAAGTTCTGAGCATGCATTTTCATAAATGAGAGATTTCTCTCCCCTCTTCTAAGTGCCAGGAGGAAGTTTCTCTTTTAGATAGGCGTCATGGTGATAAATACTCCAAACTGTGATTAAAGGCACACTTAATCTCTTTTTCAAAAACAGCAAACTCCCAGGGCTAGAAAAGCCCTTGAACCTTCAATGTCATGAATCCTCTGGCCCTACAGTATTTGTAAGCAGGAGAGACTGCGGGGACCTCAAAGAGGCCTTTGATTTAGGATTCAGCCATCCTCCTTTGAAAGAGAAGCCTAATGCTATCCATGGTGTGGTTATTTCTTCCAAACGGGGTGGATCTACCAAGGGCTGAGCCATCACTCCTGATCCTACCACACAAGGTGCCTGGCCCTGAGAGGTAATGATCTCAGCTGTTGCCTAGAGTGCACCCCAGCTTGCCTCAGACAGCGAGGCTGCAAGAGTCTGCTCCCCAAATCACCAGGCTGCGTGAGGTCTCGTCATGCTCTCCAATAGGGCGGCTGTGACGCTGCCATAATCCAGTCCTGCCTCCACCTACTTTTGGCTTGGAGTATGAAGTAGGTAATCACCCCTGAGAAAATGCAGGTTAGTCACTGTCAGGGAGTAGGGGGATGATAAAGAATCATAAGGATCACCTATCTGTATCTTCTTAGTCATACCAGGCTTTGCAAGTTAGGTACTGTGAGCTATATAAGGGGTTTAAATACGTGAGTGCATTAATCCTGGCGCTAGAGACTCCTGCTGCTTGTAACTAAACAGTAGATCCCCATGCAGAGTAGGATTTGCCAAGTGAAGACGCTACAAATGCCATTCTCCCAGTCATGGTCACTTGCTAATTCCCTCTAACTAGATCTCTGGGCAATGAGGCTTCTGGAAGAGCACAGGAGGCTGCTGTTAGAATAAGATGTAAGCAGAGCAAGCACACCTGTAGGAAGGCCAGAAAGAGAAACACTAGGGAAGATACAAAAGAGAGAAAGAGGGCAGAGGGGTGCACCTATAATCCTGTTCTGCAAACATACTCACAGGAACAAAGGCGTGACTCAGGGAGATGATGGCCCAGCCTTCAAAGAGATGACTGGGAGGAGTTCAGGGGATGCTGTGATGTCATTTAACGATTTGTACCAGCTCTGTGTACACGGGGAACTTTATGGTGAAAAGAATATACTCCTCTTCCAGAGGCGACCATGCCCTAATCCCTGGAGCCCAAGGACACATCTGTCAATAGCAAAGGGAATTAAGATTGTAGATGAAATTGAGGATGTTACTCGGCTGACCTTAAAAGGGGGAGATATTCTGGATGATCCTGGTGGGTTTACCGTATTCACAGGGGCCGCCTAAGTGGAACAGCAAGAGAGCAACCTAGTGATACAATGCGAGGCAGACTGGGGCAGCCATTGGTGGCTTTGAAGACAAAACACAGGCCATGAATAAAGTAGTCTTCAGAAGCTGGAAAGGTAAGAAAACAGATTCCTCTCTAGAGCCTCTTGAAAGGAGCACAGCCCTGCCAATACCTTAACCCGATGCAATCCACTTCAATTTGTGGTGTTCAGATGATAAAATAATTTGCGTGGTTCTAAGCCTGTAAGTTCATGGTTATTACCTACAGCAGCCATGGAAATGCCCCATGAGCAACTGCAATATCACTTTTATGTAGTGAGACTCCTGGAACAGAGATAGTTCTACAGAGAAATGTTCAATAGCTCCCCAAATGGAGTAATGGTAAAATGATGCGTAATGGACAGTGCTTTCTGGCCTCAGCTCTTGCTCTGTGCCCCCACACTCTAGTCCTGTGGCCACAACAGATTGTCGTTTCGTGAATCTGTCATCTGTTGTCACCCTGGGGTCTCTGTTCATGCTGTGGGCTCTGCCTGGGATCCTCTCCCCACTGGCCTGTCCCTGAAGTTCTCTCTTTGTGCCCAGCAGTTCTTAATTTCTCAGCATCTCCTCTACAAGGCCTTTATGCCCCCTGTCTTCCTGCTCAGAAAAAAGGAACTCTCTCTCCTCTGTGGCATGATGGTGATATCAGGGTATAACTGATTAGTTTGTTTTACTTGGGAACCAAAATGACTCCTTTTGGTTTGGTGGGTTTGGGTTGGTTGCTGTTTCTTTGCCAACTATCAAGAAGGTTCCTATTATACCCCTCCTGGAGAAGGTTTAAACATTAAGACTTCTCTGACCTACGTAAGAGGAAACTAGCTTTTCCATGACTAAACTTTCAGTTATATAGGTCTCTTGTTAATAAGATAGGAGGAAGATGTGAGGAAAGACCACCTCTGAATTAAATAGGAAGAGATGGTAAGATATTCTGAGAACTAAAAAGAGCCTGGAGGAGAGACATTATCTGAGCTATCTGAACAGATTGTCCAGTAAGGAAGTGGGCCTGCTGCTCTGGGATAAAGGCCTGTGTGGTCTTGTTACTAGAGGATCACAGAGCTGATGGGAGACTAGAGGCTGGGCTTCTGTCCCCAACACGTCCCATGATGACTTTTACCCCTCAGGAGAGTACCACCCATTCTGTTTGGTGCCCTTCCAATTACCCCATAGAAACAATTTTAGGGCCAGCCCTAATCCAATATGACCAGCCCTTATAAGGAGAGGAAAATGGATAAAACCATATAGGGGGAATATCATGTAATGAGAAGCAAATACTGAGATGCTGCAGCTGCAAACCAAGGAAATCAGGTACTACCAGTTGCCACCAGAAGCTAGAAGGCAGACATGAAACGGACTGACACTCAGAAGGTTGTCAACACCTGGATTTGGACTTCTAGGCTCCAGAACTGTGAAACAACAACTTTCTGTTGTTTGGAGCCACCCAGTTTGTGGTACTTTTTATAGTAGATCTAGGAAACTAAGAGTCCTCAGAAGGAAGCCTGTAAGTCAAAAAAAGAAGAGATCCCCAGACACCGAGTGAGGCCCTGTTTTGCTGCTATGGCTGCACAATGTCCTCCATAGGGTCAAGTTACTTTTGCTTGCCTGGGTCTCTTCCTTTACAAAAAACAAAAAAAAAAAAAACAAAAAAAAAGAAAACCAACAACTTGTATTTTACAACTGCATTGGTATGACGATTAATGTATCAAGATCATATATTCAACCATTTTCTTTAACCTAGAAGTTCCATCTCTTCCTGTGGATTTTAGAAGAAATTATTTTACAGGGCTCCTAGATGTATGCAGCCTCTGCCCCAGCACTGATTGAAGTGAAATGTTAGTCACTCAGTCGACTCGAGTCTTTGAGACCCCATGGACTGTAGTCCAACAGTCTCCTCTGTCCGTGGAATTCTAGCGGGTTACCATACCTTTCCCCAGGGGTTCTTCCCAACCCAGGGATTGAACCCAGATCGCCTGCATTGCAGGCAGACTCTTTACTGCTGAGCAACCAGAGAAGCCTGCTGAATAATTCAGTACTGACTGCTGCGCAACCCGGCAAAACTGGAACGCTTTGAGCTGGGACAGTGGTTCATGACATCACCAGACAGTCCACAGTGTTCATATGTCTCTTTTAGAGTTTTCTTTCAGATAGGACTACATTTGGTTAACTACATAGCTGGCAGCGTGTGAAACGAATTTCTATATGAAAGGCTCTTAAGTGCTATAATGCAGTGGGCAATGCTGAGGTCACACCAAGTTTCCAGCAATGTGATGTACTACAGAAACAACATACAGCAAATGGCAAGCATTCCACAAATTATCTTTAATAAGCAGAAAGATAAGAACGCTTAAACAAAACTTGTCTTAAGACCTTTTAAACCAAGGTTCCCTCTAAGAGTTCCTAGAAAAAGTTCACCTCTGATTCATTCATCAGAGCTCTTTTTCCTCCTCAGAGACCTGCGTAGAACTGAGACAGTTTCTGGAGGTTCAGCCTGCAATCCACTGACAATTTCCACACAAGTGACTATTTCAAGGTAAGAGGACACTGCTGTAACTCAAAGACTAGTAAGTTTAAGTTCATTTGCTTAAGGTTCCTTTTGATATACTAAATGGATAATTGTGAGCAGGCTATACCTATCCCCACGCTGAGAAAGAAAAAAGGCATCAGTTAAAATAGTGGCTTTTTCTCCATTAGACAAAATTGCTTCTCAATGTATTATAAGAAGATATTTTTTAATTAGTTGGACAATCTGTGCATTTATATACTTTGCCTAAATGCTACTGGGAACATACAAGGGAAATAGAGAATTCATCACCTTAAGGACTATATAGTTGTTTGAGAAGAGAGAGAAAATGCAAATATTATTAGCTTGAAAATAATGACTTGGTCATTATTATCACATTTATATTCATATGATCAATGAATCAATAAAAATTTGTATCTGGAAATCACATAATTTGGCAGAGTTTATTATGGTGATCTGACCTAACCATTTTGCATGTATCGTTTTAAAAAGAAATCTGGTCCACTTTCCCACTAAACAACTTTATCCAGAGTTATAGCTGGGGGTGTTCTCTCCCTGACTCTCAGAACTTTCCATTATATAACTTGGCCATCAGCAAGCTAATGAAAATCTATGCTCTGTCAACCAGACTGAGCATTTTTAGACAAGAGATAATATTTTATCATGAGTTTCCCAGCATCTAAGCAGAGTTTTGCACGTAGTAAACACTCAGAAAAGAATACATCAAAAAGCATCAACACACTAAAATTCCATATTTACATACAGGGTAATCAGGGTATTTATGATATTGTATTTAGCTTAAAAGGGGGGCTTTAGGCAATAGATTTCATAATTGCATTCCTTTGGATTGTAGTTCTCAAACTTTAATGGATGCATTATTTGTATAGGTAGCTGGTTTTAAATGCAGGCTTCATGAGAAATTATTTCATAGCTATAAGGTATGAGGCAGGGATCTTTGAACACAGAAGTCCACTCTCTGATAAACAATTTGAGAAACATTATTGTAAACAGCGAGGTCTTCTTTGGTGCATCTGATTGTACATCCAGGTTATGATTTACTTTTTAGAAACATACCTACTTTCTACACTGAAAGAATGATTACAGAGCATCATAAAAGTTAATTCAGCAAATCATGCAGGAGTACAGTGCTTCTGAAGCTTTACTGTGCACATAATTACCAGGTATCTTGTTAAAATGCAGATTCTCACGGAGTCTGAGGTGAGCTTGGAATCCCGCATCTGAAAAGCTCCCAGTTATGTCCCTTAAGGTGATGAATTCTCTATTTCCCTTGGATGTTCCTAGTAGCATTTAGGCAATGTACATAAATACACGCAGAGGATGCTGGTTCCATGGAACACACACCTTGAGTAGCAAAGATGTATAGGATCTCTCTAAAATGTGATACATGATATGCTAGTCTTACAAGACACATCTCACCAAACGTATTCCTTGGAGGAATGAACACTTTCAGGACTGTATGCTATAACTCATTTTTGGAGATACGGTAATATCTACTGTAATATTATACATTAAAAGTGGTAAAGTTATACAATGCATTGCCGCAATTTTCACTTCACAAAATGTATTTTAACCATTAACTTCCCAGAAATTGGCATTGTCTAGTACATGGGACATCTCTTGTGCCACTCAGAGCTGCTCTGTCCCAGCCCTACTCCAACCATAGCTGCAACAACTATTTCCTCTCGGCTCCCCATCTGTCACAAGCTCACAGATAGCACATAGCGTCATTCCTATGCCACCTTTCTGCTTACTTCCTGCCCAGGGTGTGTGCTGCCCAAATACTCCACCAAAGGACCCCAGTGGAACCAGCTTGTCCCATAGGCCTAGGCAACCCATACATGCAGGCCATCCTTGCCCAGGGGAAGATGGATAAAACTTTTCTCTGTTCATCCCAAGGTAAATAATTTTCAGGCATACTTAGCAAGATTCCTCAGAAGGTTCCATGAGGTAAACACCATGGAGCCTGTAGGTGCTGCCAATTTGGTAATGCATTTTTCCCCCTTCTCTTTAATTCTACCCTTTCCTCACTCCAACTCTATGCAATCATTTCCCAAATAAACTGGCATGAAATACATCTAGTCCAAATTCAGTTGAGCTCTAAATATAAAATACACACCTGATTTCAAACATTTTGGTATAAAAAAGGATAGAAATGCCTTCTTAATAACATTATATTGATTACATGTTGAAATGCTATTTGGAATATATTCAGTTGTGATATTGTGATTTATAGTAAGAAATATATATTTGGTCTTCATCCTCATTCTTGTCACAGAGCTCTTAAAACCCTCGGAATTTCCTAAGTGCTAAGGGTAATAAAGGTAAAAAATGTGACTTTTGTTACTGAAGCCCCCCTTCAATCCCATCTGGAGTTTACGTTAATGAGGTGATCCAGAACAGTCTCCTAAGGGGGCTGGTTATCAGAGGAACCAACCAGGTAACTAGAGGCTTTGAAATTTCAACTTCCCTGGCGTCCACAACATCCCCTCAAAGGGGAGGGTTTTAGACACTGAGTTCCCTTACCAATGTCAAAAGATTTAACCAATCATGCCTATGTAATGAAGGCTCCATGAAAATCCCTGAAGTACAGGATTAAGGAGCCTCTGGGTTGCTGAACACGTCGGGGTATGGGAGGGTGGCACACCAGAAGGACAGATGGAAAGCCATACCGCTCCCCCAATACCCTGTCCTATGTTCCTCTTCCATCTGGCTATTCCTGGGTTCTATCACTTCATAATAAACTGATAATTTAGTAAGTAAACTCTTTTTGTGAGTTCTGTAAGCCATTCTAGCAAATTATTAAACCTGAGCAGAGAGTTTGGGAATCTCCCACGTGCAGCCTGTCATCAGAAGCACAGATAACAACCTGGACTTTTGAGGCAGTTCAGTGAATAGGGAGAGACCAGTCTTCTGGACTGAAACCCTAACCTGTGGAGTCCGTGCTAAGTCCACGTAGTGAACAGGTTGGAGAACTGCTTGATGCTGGAAAAGCTCACACACATCTGATATCAGAAGCCCTGAGAGTAGACTATAAAATGGAAATAGAGGGCTTTTAAAATGATAATTTCATCAGCTAAATAAAATACATGGTTAGAGTCTTACCTGGTTGGTTTTACTCTTTTTTTTTTTTTTTTCTTAAAGAGCATGGCTCCTAGAAACTTAATATTAGATATGTAGTTCTCATTTACGTTGGCTAGCACTACTATCAGCTTTGTGGACCATCCAACACCCTTCCAGAAAACTGCCTCTTTATTAACTCACAGGTAGTTATTAGGGTGCTTGGAACCAAAGGACTCAGCCAATAAATCTACCAGGACAAGAGACAAGAGATGATTATGTAACTTTTCATTTTATCTCCATTTCTGCCCATTCAACCAGCATTAACCCAGCCATCACGACGAACAAAGACAAATCATCCTTCTCAGTCATTCTCTAGGTCAAAAATTCTGGTTGCAAATTAGGCTATGTGAGCAGCTTTTGGAAATATTCTGATAAGGGGAACTCACTGAAGAGCAAGTAAGTCAGGATCTCTGGGGAATGAGCCCAGGCATCAGTATTTTTAGGAACTTCCCAAGCGGTTATAATGTGTAGCGGATGAAGAATCAGTGGCAAAGCCTGTCTAGACAGCTTATCTTACTCACATTGGATGTGGGGAAATACGATTATGAACGACAGACTCTAGGAACACCATTACCTTTCCCATAGTTACTTATGAACGTCAAATGCTCTGAAAATTTTCTTAATTCCTGCAAGATTCTGTTCAATATTAATTAGCAAAATTGACTTGCATGAACATTGTTTAAACCATTACTGTGAAATGCTAAGCACTGTAAAGGGGCCTCAGATCCTCCTCATTAGAATACCTTTGTCTAAGGGACGTCTAAATGCTTTCTGGCATCAATCAACCCAGCTCGAGCTAGCAGACTAGACAACTAACAGTTTCTAGTAGTCTGTAGGTGTTTGTACTTAGGCAACTTAAACATAAGTTTTCATTCTCTTCTAGGTGTGAAGACAGAATTTTCCCAAACCCTTGTCTTATGTATCGTATAATTATTAAAGTATAATATCAAATCATTATCTCTTTATAAAGGCTAAATGTTGCTCCTTAACTTTGTTGTCTGGAAAGATGTGAAAGCATCAATAATCTTACTATAGTTACATATCTAAAGTTTCATTTTTTAAATGTATTTATCTTTCACAATGTACAGAATCTAGAATTATATTTATGACTGGAAGTTTCCATACTCTGGACCAGTCACTCAATCTCTATGGGTCTCATCTCCTCCCCTCAAAAACAAAACAGAAGTAATACCAAGAAGATAGAAAGATACTTCCCTTAGAGTGCTATGCTACTATTGATATGTAACCAATAATATTATTATTACTTTTATGTACCCGTGCTCAGTCATTTAGTCATGTTCAACTCTTTGTGACACCTCTGGGCTAGCCTCCCAGGCTCCTCTATCCATGGGATTTCCCAGGCAAGAATACTGGAGGGAGTTGCCACTGCCTTCTCCATATTACTATTATAGTCAAGTTCAATTCTGTACTTTCTCAGTGGTCAGAATTATGACCAAAAGAAGGGAAATAATTTGCCTAAGGTCACACATGTAGCTTCTAATGAGGTAGTCTGTATTTCCACCCAGATTTCAAACCTGAAATTCCCTTCTCTCTCCTCTTCAGTGATATCTCTTTCACTTGCATGGAAACTATGAGATAATAATCTTTATGGTTTTCAGTTGCTAAGTATTTCTGCTAATCTGTTGAGCAGCAAGAGATAACTGATACATTATGATTCATCTGTGTTCTCTAATAGACAAAGCACAGGATCTAAAAGAGGATGTATTACTATATTCATTCAATGACTTGGTCATTCTCACATCCATCCATTTCTCAAACATTTATTGAGAACTTACATTTCAGGTGGTTTCCAGATACTGGGGATATGATAGTGGAAATACAGACCTTCTCCTTATGGAGCTGACAGTCAAGGTAAGTAAAGTAGTAACTACACAAGAAATATCTGATAAATGACTTGAGGGAGAACATGGTAAAGTAAATTTTAGCTGATATTAAGTTTTTTACAGATATGCTAATGTCATGGATTTAATCACACTGGTAGAAACTGAACTGATTTTCTGCCCACGTTCAAAAGAAGCAAGAAAACCTAGAGCAGAGTCAGAAGCTGGTGATGACAGTACCCAGGGCTTTGGTCTGTTTGTTTTAATACCCTTGCATACTAATACTTAGGCAATGGTGATCAAGAGATGTAACATCACTAAAACACAGGCATTCAGACCCCACATGTATGCAAATGGAAGTATATAAAAGACCACTATGGCTGTACACATATTCTTTAAAAAAAACAGAATGTGATAAAAAATTTTATATATAATTATCAATATTCTAAACTACAAGGAGGATCATACATGTAAACCTCACAAGGAGAAAAATCCAAACTGTGGAAAAATAATGCAGTTTCTTCCACTAATTAATATCAAGAAAAATAAGAAAATAATAAAAATAAGAAAACCTATGATAGGTTAAAAATTTTTAACTTATAATACTTACCAACTAATTACAATGCATTGTTTTTATTTAGCTCTAAATACAAAGGAAGAAAGAAAGAAAAAGAGAAGGAAAAAAAAGATACATATTTAAAACTTAAAGGAAAATTATGAAGCCATTATGAAAATTTGAACACTGAGTATATATTTGGTGATGTTTAGGGATCATAATGTTTTGACTAAGTTTTTAAAAAGTCCCTGACATTTAGAGACATCTATTGAAATTATTACAGATGGAATAATATGATAGCTGAACTTTGCCTCAAAACAATCAGGTAGAATGAAGAAGAGGGACAAGAAAGACCAGGGACTGATAAATTTGGAAGCTCAGTGATGAGTAAACGGAGTTTCATTAAATATTGTCTCCTGTTTTTTTTTTTTTTTTTAGTTCATGAGGCTTAATATCAAAACAATCCAATAAAAAAAAATGGGCAGAATACCTAAGCCAAGTGAAAAGATGTTCAACATGCCTAATGATTAAAGAAACTCAAGTCAAAACTACGACGACGTATTAGTAAGATCACCTCACATTGGTCAAAAGGGTTATCATCAAAGTCTACAAACGGTAAATGCTGAGAGAGGGTGTGGAGAAAAGGGAACCTTCCAACACTGATGGTGGAAATGTAAATTGATATAGCCACTGTGGAGAAGAGAATGGAGGCTCCTTATAAAACTAACCTCCAATTGAAACAAACAAACAAACAAAAACTAAAAGCACAAAGTGGTCATGCCAAGTGAAGTAAATCAGAGAAATATCATATGTTATCCCTTATATGGAGTATCGAAAAAGAAATGATATAAGTGAACTTATTTATAAAACAGAAATAGACTCACAGACTTACAGAAGGAACTTGCGCTTGGGGGGGTGAGGAAGAAGAAGGGAAAGGGATGGTTAAGGATTAACATGTACACGCTGCTATATTTAAAATGGAAAACCGACAAGGACCTACTGTTTAGCACAGGGAACTCTGCTCAGTGTTATGTGGCAGCCAGGATGGGAGGGGAATCCAGGGGAGAAGGGATACACATATATGTATGGCTGAGTCCTTTTGTTACGGAAAGCACACTGACTCAAACCACCCATCCTGGCCAGACACTGTAGTCTGTTTGCATGAGTTGTTTTCGACAGGAGGTCCCAGTAAGAAACATGAAACCAATAAGCCACCACCAACTGGAAGAGTTTGGGAAAGGTCAAAAGGAGCCACCACATGTCCAACCACCGCCTAGAATCCTTCTTGCTGGCATCCATCTTGGCTGAACAAGGTGTGCACCACCAGGAAGGACTCTGCATCAGAATGATTGGCTAAAGACAACCTGGAAACTAATCCCTTCACCCTAAAACCCGAGATTGTCGGCCATATGGAGAGCAGTTCTCCTGGGTTCCCTTACCCTACTGCTCACCACCCAGGCGCCCTTTCCCCAAAAAATCTCTTGCTTTGTCAGCACATGTGTCTCCTTGGACAATTCATTTCTGAGTGTTAGACAAGAGCCTAGTTTCGGGCCCTGGAAAGGGTCCCCCTTCCTGCAACACCTTTGCACTTCACCTGACTATCACAGCATTGTTAACCGGCTACAATGCAATACAAAATAAAAAAAAAATTAAGACTACTGTTTTCTGTTTTTATATGTGTTTGGAATAATAACGAATCTTTTTTTTTTTAATGGGATATTTCCATTAAAACTCTGGTTTTCAAATCCTCTTAAAAGATATCTAAGGATCAGACAATGAGGAATTGGACCTGAGAGCTGAGAGATCTCTTCCTCACATAGAACTGTCTCAAGATGACCATGACCTCGTTGCTTCCTGTGCCTTTCCTGCACCGGCTTCACTACTGTTTGTTATATTTCTGGGCACTAAGTGTACTTGATTTCTAGGGAAACCAGACATTCCTGCAGCACCACCTTGGAAACCAAAGCTGTAATCTGGTGCTCTAGTGGCCAGGAAGGAGAATGCAGCCCAAGACACTGCTCACAGGCAGGGTTAATCTGATTTCAACATTTTAACCTCTTCTTAAGGTTAATTCAAAAGCTTTATGTTAGAGGAAAGCTCCCTTCCAGTAACCTTCATTTGCAAGACAAAGGACAGAATAAAAATGAACCACCAGACACTCAAATGGCTGATTTTCTATTTCCTAAGGCTTTTGTAGGAGCTAAAATATAAAATGATACCTTTCCTACTGTTTCTATTACAGATTCACTTAACATTTTAAAATCTCTTTTTAAACCTTCAGGACTGAAGAAAAGAGACTCCAATTATAATACCAGGGCTCTTAGTACAGGAAACTCTGCCTTTTTCTGTTTCTAGGTTTGCTTTCAATTGTTAGTCAATTATAGGAATAAGTTTTTGATGTTTTTAAATGGATGTCATTTTAGATAAAACACATTTTTCTCTGTAAAAATCACTGGCATTGAGTAAGTGAAAAATAGGATAATTACCCTGTCTGTTCTCTTCATTAAACTGGGGGAAAATGGATGCAAAGACTAAAACTGGTCCCAAAAAGCATCTCATGGTGGTCATATTCAGTTCAATTCAGTCGCTCAGTCGTGTCTGACTATTTGTGACCCCATGAATTGCAGCACGCCAGGCCTCCCTGTCCATCACCAAGTCCCGGAGTTCACCCAAACTCATATCCATTGAGTCAATGATGTCATCCAGCCATCTCATCCTCTGTCGTCCCCTTCTCCTCCTGCCCCCAATCCCTCCCAGCATCAGAGTCTTTTTCAATGAGTCAACTCTTCGTATGAGGTGGTCAAAGTACTGGAGTTTCAGCTTTAGCATCAGTCCTTCCAAAGAACACCCAGGACTGATCTCCTTCAGAATGGACTGGTTGGATCTCCTTGCAGTCCAAGTGATTCTCAAGAGTCTTCTCCAACACCTCAGTTCAAACGCATCACTTCTTCAGTGCTCAGCTTTCTTCACAGTCCAACTCTCGCATCCATACATGACCACTTGAAAAACCATAGCCTTGACTAGACAGACCTTTGTTGGCAAAGTAATGTCTCTGCTTTTGAATATGCTATCTAGGTTGGTCATAACTTTTCTTTCAAGAAGTGTCTTTTAATTTCATGGCTGCAGTCACCATCTGCAGTGATTTTGAAGCCCCAAAAAATGAAGTCTGGCACCGCTTCCACTGTTTCCCCATCTATTTCCCACGAAGTGATGGGACCAGATGCCATGATCTTCGTTTTCTGAATGTTGAGCTTTAAGCCAACTTTTTCACTCTCCTCTTTCACTTTCATCAAGAGGCTTTTTAGTTCCTCTTCACTTTCTGCCATAAGGGTGGTGTCATCTGCATCTCTGAGGTGTTTGATATTTCTCCTAGCAATCTTGATTCCAGCTTCCGCTTCTTCCAGCCTAGCGTTTCTCATGATGTACTCTGCATATAAGTTAAATAAGTAGGGTGACAATATACAGCCTTGACGTACTCCTTTTCCTATTTGGAACCAGTCTGTTGTTCCATGTCCAGTTCTAACTGTTGCTTCCTGATCTGCATACAGGTTTCTCAAGAGGCAGGTCAGGTGGTCTGGTATTTCCATCCTTTCCAGAATTTTCCACAGTTTATTGTGATCCACACAGTCAAAGGCTTTGGCATAGTCAATAATACCACTGTATAAAAAGCTCATATAAGTAAAATAAATAAATAAATAAATGATAAACGGTAACAAAATAAATATTAAGATATTTAGTGGAACAGCATATAAATGCTTTTAAAGAGAAACCTCGACACTAAGAACATCAGAGACCAATTAGCTAAAGATCACAAAGTTTTTATTTTTTTGTACTTGCAGAAGCTCTTTTATATGTTGCTCTCCAGGGTATCATCTCAACTCAGGGATAGAACTTGTGTCTCCTGCTTGGCAGGCTGATTCTTTACCACTGAGCCACCAGGGAAGCCTCCTCTTACATAAAAGAGGAGTGGGTATAGGGGTTTCAATTGTGTCCATGCTAATATTATTATTTATAATTTTAATAATAGTAATAACATTAATAAATATACTAGGTACCATTCTAGCTGCATGTATGAATCATTTATTTCTCATAACAATTTTACAGATTAATTATGGTTATTAACCTCTCTACCTGAACATTTATGTCAGATAAGAGAACCAAGGTTTTGGGTATAAAATCTTTATAAACTGTAGAGTTAATCAGGAAGAAAAACAGCATATGACCTAAGAATCTGACTTGACATTCTAACCATTCTGACAGTCTTGGCCTATGTGCACTGCTTTATGTTTCTTAAACTAAGTTATAAACCATGTGATTCAAAGGATGTGGAAAACCCTTCGCCCCTGACTCTTTTTCTGCAGTTCTTCTCCTGATGGGGCAGTGTTGCAGGAAAATTTTGTGTTCGTATTTCCTGATCGTTCTATGGTCTCAAATATCCATAATTTTGCCCAGTAAATTCTCTGCGAAGAGACTGAACCTTGAAAGAGGGGTTCGCTGCCCCTCCCCACTGACTCCCCATCTCCTGCTGCAGGTGCAGCTGGAAAGCCCATTGCTTTTCCACACTGAATTTAGAGAAAGGGTTTCCTTTGATAAAGATCCAAGCAGTTAGATGTAATTTAGAATATCGCTCTGGGTCCTAGTCTTTTGGAGTTGAGTCTAAGAATCCATAAGCTGTTCAACTACCAAAAAATTGCATCAATTCCATAGATTTATCAGACTCTCAAAGCCCATCTGAGGGCTCTCCTAGACTCTTGGGTAAGAACTCTCGCTCTTGTGACTACCCTGCATGCAGTGTCAAAAACACATCAATCATTTCTAACAGCTGAAAGCAGGCAGTACACACAGGATCAGGCACACAGAATGGGTATGCACCTGGCTCTGCCACCTACCAGCTCTATGACCTTGATAAGCTCTCCAGAAACTCCAATCCCCTCATCTCTAAAGTTGTCTTAATTCTAGTTACCATATCACAGTTGTTGGAGGTTTAATTATATAATGTGGTTTAATGCTTAACACAGTAAATATTCATGAAATACTTATGAAAATGGTAAAGACAGGATGATACAGATGTACAGATGTTTTTATCACTGTGACATGATGAACCTTAATAAAGGAAAGGAAAGGCTAAGGAGGCACCAGTTGTTTCATTTCTGGGGACAGAAAAGTAGAAACTGGCTTAAATGAATAAGCAGCAACTATTTGATTTGGAATAAACAAAGGCCTTCATGAAGGTGATGATGAATTAATACTGATGTTATTCCTTTAAAGAAATCACTAGATCCTAATAATAAAGAATCACAGTTTTGGAGATGATCCTTTCATATTCTTTATTTAATCCAATTCTCACATTAATTTTCTGATAGTTATTATCATCACTGGCATTTTACAGATAAGAAAACCTGAGTCTGAAAGAAGTCAGGTGTTTTGTTGACATTCATACTACTGATACGCAGCACAGACAGAATTGGGATCTTATCCATTAGTTCTGAGCTCATTCTGAGAGAGGAATAGAGAACAGGACCACAGAAGAGATCAGAGGGTAAGGTGACCTGAGCTCCCTAAAATGGGATAAAAACTCAACACTTCATTTTAAATTGGAAGTGCAATCTAGTATTTGAGGGGAACAACATCATCATCCAGTAGGGTTTTTTTGTTCTCTCTGCAAATCATTTTTCTTTAACAAGATGGTATTTTAATTTTGTTTCATTTGTCTGTTGGAGGGGATGCAAATTTCCAAACAATTGAGCTTCTCATTCATCAGCTTTCTCCTGGTTGAGAAGAGTTATCCTAATTAGATGTAAACACATTTGGCAAATCTGTGTAGTGGTGTCCAAAAGTCTCCCATGATGATGTGAGCTGTCATCAGAGTCCCCCAAGTGTTTGCTTTGAATACCAAGTGAGTTCCATTAAGCCCAGACCCTACACAAGGATGAGCTTGAATATAATCAACTAACTAGTCCCTTCTTGACAAAGACAATTGCAAATTTTTGCTTCCGCTGAGGTGTCAGGATATTGTGTAGATGTTTCAAAGCCAATTAGTCCTACAATGACTTCTGGATTAGAGATACCTTGTCAAAAGGAGAGAAACCATCTACTGTAAAGAGGATAAAGAGGCCAAAGGACACCTGTATTTATTTTTTCCCTTTTAATTGAAGTATAATTAATTATTATTTAATTTATTTCTGTACAGCAAAGTGACACAGTTATATACATATACACATTGTTTTTAATATTATCTTCCATTATGGTTTACCCCAGGAGACTGAATGTAGTTCCCTGTGCTATACAGTAGGATTTTACTCTATCCATTCTATCGCATTTATCAACTTCAAACTCCCAATCATTCCTTCTCTATCCCCACTTGCCCTTGGCAACCTCAAGTCTGATCTCTACGTCTGTGAGTCTATTTTCTAGGTAAGTTCATTGGTGCCATATTGTGGATTCCATATATAAGTACAGTACTTGTCTTTCTCTTTTGACTACTTCACTTAGTATGAGGATCTCCAGTTGTATGCATGCTGCTGCAAATGACATTATTTCATTCATTCTGTGGCTGAGTAGTATTCCATTGTGGGACTTATTCAACAGAAGCTTTTGCACAGCAAAAGAAACCACAAAAAAATGAAAAGACAACCTATGGAATGGGAGAGAGTATTTGCAAATGTTGCAGTCAACAAGGACTTAATCTCCACAATATATAAACAGCTCATACAACTCAACAAAAATAACAAAACCAACCCATTCGAAAATGTGCAGAAGATCTTAATAGGCATTTATCCAAAGAAGACATACAGATAGTCAGCAGGCACATGAAAAGATGCTCAACATCACTAATTATTAGAGAAATGCAAATCAAAACTACAATGAGTGCTTCCTCACACTGGTTAAAATAGCCATCTTTAAAAAAAATCTATGAATAACAAATTCTGGGGAGGGTGTGGAGAACCCTCCTACACTGTTGGTGGGACTGCAAGTTGGTACAGCCACTCTGGAAAACAGTATGAAGGTTTCTCAGAAAACTAAACATAGAGTTGCCATATTATCCAGCAATCCCACTCCTCGGCATCAGTTCAGGTGAGTCGCTCAGTCGTGTCCAACTCCTTGCGACCCCATGAATTGCAGCATGCCAGGCCTCTCTGTCCATCGCCAACTCCCAGAGTTCACCCAAACTCACATCCATCAAGTCAGTGATGCCATCCAGCCATCTCATCCTCTGCCGTCCCCTTCTCCTCCTGCCCCAAATCCTCCCAGCATCAGGGTCTTTTCCAATGAGTCAACCCTTTGCATGAGGTGGCCAAAGTATTGGAGTTTCAGCTTCAGCATCAGTCCTTCCAATGAACACCCAGACTGATCTCCTTTAGGATGGACTGGTTGGATCTCCTTGCAGTCCAAGGGACTCTCAAGAGTCTTCTCCAAACACCACAGTTCAAAAGCATTAATTCTTTGCCGCTCAGCTTTCTTCACAGTCCATACATGACCACTGGAAAAACCACAGCCTTGACTAGATGGACCTTTGTTGGCACAGTAGTACTCCTAGGCATATACCCGGATAAAACTGTAACTCAAAAAGATGCATGCACTCCTATGTCCACAGCAGCACTATTCACAACAGCCAAGACACAGAAACAACCTAAATGTGAACATTTAGGTTAAATGTCAGATGGATAAAGAAGAGTTTCCTTATTTTTTCAGTTGCATTCTTTAAAAAAAAAAACAAAAACTAATTAATTTATTTTAATTGGAGGATAATTACTTTACAATATTATAGTGGTTTTTGCCATACACTGACATGCATCAGCCATGGGGTACATGTGTCCCCCATCCTGAACTGACCTCCCACCTCCCTCCCCATTCCATCCCTCAGCATTGTCCTAGTTCACTGAACCTGAGCCCCCTGTCTCATGCATTGAACCTGGACTGGTGATCTATTTCACATATAGTAATACATATGTTTCAATGCTAAGCTCTCAAATTATCCCACCCTTGCCTTCTCCCACAGAGTCCAAAATCTGTTCTTTATCTCTGTGTCTCCTTTGCTGTCTTGCATAAATGGTCATTGTTACCATCTTTCTGAATTCCATATATATGTGTTAATAAACTCTATTGGCGTTTTTCTTTCTGACTTATTTAACTCTGTATAATAGGCTCCAGTTTCATCCACCTCATTAGAACTGATTCAAATGCATTCTTTTTAATAGCTGAATAATATTCCATTGTGTATAGGTACCACAACTTTCTTATCCATCTGTCTGCTGATGGACAACTACGTTGCTTCCATATCCTAGCTATTGTAAACAGTGCTGTGATGAACATTGGGGTACATGCATCTCTTTCAATTCTGTTTTCCTCGGTGTGTATGCCCAGCAGTGGGATTGCTGGGTCATATGAAAGTTCTATTTCCAGTTTTTGTTAAAGAAAATCTCCACACTGTACTCCATACTAGTGCTGTAGTAGTTTGCATTCCCATCAACAGTGTAAGAGGTTTCCCTTTTCTTTGCACCCTCCCCAGCATTTATTGTTTGAAGACATTTTGATAGCAGCCATTCTGACCAGGTTTGGTTTTGATTTTCATTTCTCTGATAATGAGTGATGTTGAGCATCTTTCCAAGTGTTTGTTAGCCATCCGTATGTCTTCTTTGGAGAAATGTCTGTTTAGTTCTTTAGCCCATTTTTTGATTGTGTCATTTATTTTTCTGGTATTGAGCTGCATGAGCTGTGGTATATTTTTGAGATTCTTTGCCAGTTGCTTAATTTGCTATTATTTTCTCCCATTCTGTTATTTTCACCTTGCTTATAGGTTCCTTTGTTGTGCAGAAGCTTTTAAGTTTAATTAGGTTCCATTTGTTTATTTTTGCTTTTCTTTCCATTTCTCTGGGAGGTGGGTCATAGAGGATCCTACTGTGATTTATGTCAGAGAGTGTTTTGCCTATGTTTCCCTTTAGGAGTTTTATGGTTTCTGATCTTACATTTACATCTTTAATACATTTTGAGTTTATTTTTGTGTATAGTGTTAGAAAGTGTTCTAGTTTCATTCTTTTACAAGTGGTTGACCAGTTTTCCCAGCATCACTTGTTAAAGAGATTTGTCTTTTACCCATTGTATGTTCCTGCCTCCTTTGTTGAAGATAAGGTGTCCACAGGTGCATGGATATTTCTCTGGACTTTCTGTTCTGCTCCATTGATCTATATTTCTGTCTTTGTGCCAGCACCATACTATCTTGATGACTGTAGCTTTGTAGTATAGTCTGAAGTCAGGCAGGTTGATTCCTCCAGTTCCATTCTTCTTTCTCAAGATTGCTTTGGCTTATTCAAAGTTTTTTATTTCCATACAAATTGTGAAATTATTTGTTCTAGTTCTGTGAAAAATACCATTGGTAGCTTGATAGGGATTGCACTGAATCTATAGAGTGCTTTGGGTTGTATACTCATTTTCCCTATATTGATTCTTCCAATGCATGCACATGGTATATTTCTCCATCAATTTGTGTCATCTTTGATTTCTTTCAGTTACACTGTTATTGCAATTTGCAGGCATCATTCAAGCAAACATTGTTCCATTTAGCTATGACACATGGTAAGGCTGTAACATCTCTCATTTTCTTGTTACATCATGGACGTTTGGCCTCAAAAAAAAAAAAAAAAGATAATTTACCTTAATTTGAATGCAGGACAGGAAGAGAAGGAGTGTTTTGAACATTTCTTGTATTCCTAGTTCTGAAGGGACAATTGGGTCAAGGACGAAATGTCCTCAGTGTGAACTATCAGTTAATGAGTAAATGGATTCCTCCCCAGTACTGAAACTTGTTAAACCTGCAGTTTCAGTTTGGATTTAATTTGAAGCCAGTGTCAACTACTGTATGTAACTCAGTGTTTTCTGTCTCCAGAAAGGAACAATCAATACATGAACTCAAACTTTTGTGGGTCATCAGAAAATTTAAAACCTTTTCCCATGCTGGGAAAGACTGAAGGTAGGAGGAGAAGGGGATGACAGAGATGAGATGGCTGGATGGCATCACTAGCTCAATAAGTTTGAGTAAACTCCAGGAGTTGGTGATGGCCAGGGAGGCCTGGCTTGCTGCAGTCCATGGGGTTGCAAAGAGTCAGACACAACTGAGAGACTGAACTGAAAAAGTAATAACAAATTTTCTAGTAAGAGGAAAATGCACACCAAATTTTTCAGAGCAAACTCAGACAGGAGTTGGTAATTGCAAACTTTTTAAGCCATGAAGCTACCTTAAGCCATGAGGTGCAGCGGCAAGAACTGGGAAAGTAAAGACAATGTGAGTTAACTAGTGCTTAGGGACTTTGAATTATTTCAAATATATTGAGGGAGATTTGCTATTAGACGGGTCTCTGAGTAAGTTAACAGATATTATTTCTATTTGGGGTGTATAATATCAGCTATAGAAGAGTTAAAATTATAGGGTATATCTCAAAGACCAATAATATCAATAAGCAATATTTCTATTAATGCTTATGCTGTTTTATATAAACTATGCCATTAAATCTTTGCAGTCACCCTACAGAGTAGGTGCAGATATAGTTTGATTTATGGGAAACAGAAGCTTAAAGAGCCAAAGAAACTTGATGAGAGGCACACGGCAGCTTTAAATGGCAGAGCCAAGAGTCAAGGGAAGGTCACCTGCCCCAGATATGAGCCTTCTCATCACTGGCCACACTGTCACTAAATCATTTAAGAAATCTCATTTAAGCTGCAGACCCAAGCTGAAATACCTCAGTGCAGTATATTCAATCTATCCAGAAATAATTGTCACGTTAGCTCTATCAAGTTGTCTGTGAAGATTTATTGCTATTTTTAATAAATGGACCCTCATTTACACCTTGAGATAGTCTGCATGGTTTGCAGTTATTTACACAGGTCTTTAGTGGTCAGTATTATTTGTCAACTCTTTTGAACAAGTTACCTCTTTTTTATCCTTATATTTTTTCTAAGATCCTAACACATAGTAGGTGCTAAGCAAGAGCTTGTTTAACTAAATTCACTAGAAATACTTGTAGTTAATGAAGTAAAATCAACGTCCCTTTTGCCTTTTTGTTATAAATATATATATATATATATTCACATATATATTCATGTGTATAGGCATTTTTTATAAATTATTTTTCTAGTTATGAAACTTAATGAGTATTTTCAAATTTCTCCTCTGAATATGATTTACTGTGTCTTCTATTATTAGACACTGAATAACAAAATTATGATGAAAGGCAGAGAAGATATAACAGCCACAGAGACTATAGCTACTAGTGCGGCAAGACAATAACTTTCCCTTTGACCTTCCTTGTATCTAGAGTAAAAAGGCTAAGACAATTAGATAAGCAATCTCTTTGATCTGAAGGAAAGATGCACATCAAGTCACCAAGAAATGATATTAACAGGAATTTATCCAGTAGACATTCACGCTGAGTGACACAGTTTCTGAGGTGATGGTTCACAGCAGATAGAGTCGTGCTCTTCACACACTTTTTGCTGATCTAATTGGTGTGACTTTGAAGCTCAGGGTATCGATTCAGCTTCAGTAAAAATTAATGATCCACTTAGTTTTCTGTTATCCGATCTATCTAGAAATTATAAAGGCTACAATATACAGTAGACCAGTGGTTTCTAAATTCCTGGGGAACTCTTTCAAAATGAAGATCCAAATCCTACTCCTCTGAAATTCAGATTAGCTGATATAATGGATTTGGAGGGCAGGATGGGGGGAGAGTGGGAGGTCACCAAGTATCTATTTTTTCTGATTATAGCATTTCATGTTTCCTTTGAGGAATCCTGCCTCTCCTGTGGGGCTTCCTGCACGGTTCAGCGGGTAAAGAATCCACCCGCAATGCAGGAGACATGAGTTTGACCCCTGGGTCAGGAAGACCCCCTAGAGGAGGAAATGGTCACCCACTCCAGTATTCTTGCCTGGAAAATCCCAAGGACAGAGGAGCCTGGCAGGCTATATTCCATGGAGTCACAGTCAGATATAACTTAGCAACTAAGCACTCCTTCTCCTTGCATCTCAGTGATGTAGTTTGGATAAAACTGACTCTCTACTTTTCATTACAAGAGTGGGCACATGGCGCAGCTCTGGCCAGCTCAAGCACTGCTGTGTAATGACCACACTGCATGCTCAGCTAAGCAAATGAGACTCAGTAGTGAGCTCCTTGTGGGAGCTGTTAGGAAACAGACACCCTCTTTAGTCTAAGCACAGTGTGAACATAGGAAATAAGCCTGCTGCTGCCTATAAGATGAGCCAGCAGAGTTCCAGCAAATACTCTGGTTTCATTTTTGATCCTTCTGGATTGTCCTACATCTGAAGTAATCCTGGATTTTTACATTTAAATTCAATTTGGAGTACTTACTAGTGCAACAGTCATAAGTAACAATGCCTAAAATTATCAGTTTTAAAAAGCCATACAAACCTTTCCAGTTGAGTTTCATGATCAGACAAGTTTGAAAACCACTGTATGAAATATTTTAAAGAAGCATATCTTAATGTATCTTCAAACATTCAAATTAGCATATTAAGAATGAATATGTTTATTCATAAAATGCAGTATTACTGAAAGGTTTGAGACACTTCCAGAACTTTAAAGATGTCAGAATTGGGTTACAGAAAAAAATTAATTTATCAGACTCTTAACATGATGACAGAGGATGAGATGGTTGGATGGCATCACCAGCTCGATGGACATGAGTTTGAGTAAGCTCTCGGAGTTGGTGATGGACAGGGAAGCCTGGCGTGCTGCAGTCCATGGGTTTGCAAAGAGTCGGATACGACGAGCGACTGAACTGACATGCTGCATGAGCGTCACAAATGACTGTCAAAGCATGTGGATTCCCTTCTCTTGGGTGGACGTGAAACCAACCAATGTCTAGTTGGCTAGATCCCCCAGGACGGCCTCCTCCACCTATGAGGAGAGTCTTTAGGTTTACACAGAAGGAAATACTGAGTAAGACTGTAAAGCCCCCGGTCCTTACTGGCAGTGGGAATGATGAACCACATCTAGTCTTCGCTGCTTCACTATGATGTGGAAATTTGGCAAATATCATGAACTACCACCTGGACATCAATCTCAACAGCCAACTGACTGTAAAATGTGGGCCTCCCCATGTGTATAAGGTGTACAATCACACTTGTAGTGTCGAGCATGCAGTCTTGTGTAAGTCATAGAGGGGACTATATCTGGGTATGGCAAACAAGGGCCTCTGCTATTCACAACTCCAGTCAGCTGCCTGAAATTGAAATATAGTGATTTGTATATATTTGTATATTGTTTAACTGTACATTGATTTGTCCATCCACTTTCTGATGTATTTTTAGAGGCATTTTTCTGATTAAAAAAAAAATAGGCATCTAAACCTGTTGTTACATCCCTAATTCAACAACACAATGCATTTTATAAATTAGAGCTTCATCATTATTTTGAAACACTGGACTTGGAAAAATGTGATTGGATTGTAAATCTATCCACATTATCAAAACAAATTGAAAAGAAAGAGCTGTTATAATCTTTAAACCTAATTTGATATAATTCTTAAATGGGTATAAGATGAATTTGATTCTCTTATTACCTTCTCCTGTGAATGAAGTTTCTTGTTAAAGATGCTTATCAAGAATTTTGAGAGATCATCATAAAAAATGTCTTGATCAGAAATTTCATGTAACCATTTCAAGCATTAATCTAGTTCTTAAAAATAGTTTCATCCTCAAAGGACAGTTCAAGTTTTTCATTACTAATAAGTTAAACAGATCTTATTTACAAAACTTACCTTTTCAGTATTATATATCTGTCCTATTACTTTTTTTATTCTAAAAGCTATACTTAAAAAAGGATATTTTCACCAACCTCACTTGTACTTTCAGACCTTCCAGTTAACTCCAGTACCCTGGAAATACACACTTTGGGTTTTCACTTTTTACTGTTATAGTCAGTCTCTTATGTGTCCCAGTTATCCTCAGGTCTGATTGTTCATTTACTCATTCTTTCATTATGTCACCTCCTTTATCACCTATGGCTGCATATATCACTATGGGATACTGCATAAATGATGAAGTGGACTTCTAAGGCTGGATCCTAAAGCTATGTGACTTCTGCCATGAGCCCTTTGGAATCACTTATTCTGGGGGAATCCAGCTGCAATGGTGTTAAGATGTTCAAAAATTCCCTTTGGTGCAGTCTAGGTAGCAAGGAATTGAAGCCTCCCTCCTACAACCAGCACTAACCTGCCAGGCATGTGAACGTAGCATCTAGTAAGTGGCCCTTCCAATTCCAACCAGATCTTCAGCCTCAGTTGACAACCTGACTAAAGCCTCTTAAGAGACCCTGAATCAGTTAAGCAACTTTAACAACTCCTAACTCACAGAAAGCAGATGAAATAATAATATGTATTTACTGGTGCTTTAAGCTCCTACTTTTAAGGGAGATTGTTATGCAGGAACGGATACATACACCAGTGCCTTGGATCATTATTATAGTACTACACTACATTAATTACTGCTATAATAGCAATCAGTCTGCACTTATTTAAAATTGCAAAAGAAAACAAAATTGAAGCATCTGCTTGACAGAGACCTAGAGTCAATCACTAGCTCAGTCATTCATTTCTACATATTGGTCTTACAATGAGAAAACTCATAGTGGTTCCCCAGCAACATCTCAGACTTTTGTATATTATAATTCTCTGAGGCCTATCCAAAAATGTTAGATCATTGTATAGAGTTTTATGCAAAGAAATGTCTATCTACTGTATATGTTTAATGCAGAGCACTGTAACTTTTAATGCCCCTTCCGTTAGGCTAGGGGTCACTGGTGATTCTTCACATCTCTGTTATCTTTAAGCAGCTAATAGAGTGCTCTTGATAAAGTCAGTGTTTCACAATGCCCTTTCATTTACATACTCAAAATATATTTAAGCATTTTACATGTGTATATTAGTGATTCTTTGTTAGTAATCTGTATGTCCAAACATCATGCATTATGTTAAATGGTGGGTAGTATAAAGGTTATAATTTAATGACTGACACTGCCTGCTAGGCAGTGCTGTTGAAGGACAGGGAAGCGTGGCGTGCTGCAGTCCATGGGGTCGCAAAGAGTCAGAAACGCAGTGACTGAACAGCGACAACCTGCCAGGCAAGGAGTTCTAATTTAATTATCAGAGCAAACCTAGCGTTATACTGTTTTTCACATGAGGAAACTGAGTTTAACAAAGACTATGCAAACTTTCCCAAACACAAATCTGGAGAGTAGTAGGGTGAGATCAGAAATGAGGCAGGTCTGTCTGATTACAGGTCCATGCTTCTAACCACCAAACTGCCAAGGTATGAGTCTTTCTGTTTCTTTTTTTTTAATATAAATGCATTTATTTTAATTGGAGGCTAATTACCTTACAATATTGTATAGAATGCTTTTCACACATGTAATTTTTAAAACTAAAACAAAAGATATGTAAGCAAGGCTCTCAAACTGTCCAAAATGTTTCCAATTAAAATGGGATATTGAGGATGTAATTTAAGAATATTCCTATCATTAATCAAAAATGCATAAGATTAAAATCAATTATCTCAAATAAGTTATTGGTTCGGAGGACTCAATGCATACTGCGGTAACTGTCTGTGCAATGTGAGTCCACATGCCAATGTAGCTTTTACCTGCCAGGAGACTACAATTCATGTTTATTACAGAGAAAAATTTGAGGCAGGGCTATAAATGTGAAAACTTAAGTTTTAAAATAATTGTTTTTTATTCAAAACAGTTGGTCAAAAGACAAGTTAATACATGAAACTTTCATTGACCATAATTTGTTACAAAATAAATTAATTTCAAAGCCCTTAATTCAGTTTTTAAAAGTGAAACCATTCTCGTAACTCAATTTATCTGTAACTTATACTTTTTTCAACTCAATTTAAAAGTTAATCTTATTATATTTTAAACTCTGAAACAAGCAATTCTTTATACATGGGAAAAGCTGGTTTGCTGATTTATATATATATATATTAATTTGGTCTTAAAAGATCCACAGATAAATTCATAATTAACTAGCTCATGTATAAGTTGTATATAGATAAAAGTAACATATATGCCCCCCTTCAAACTACATCATATTTATAGGCACACAAATATAGCTTTTATAAACCTTTATATAACTATAAATTCTCCCATAGTTTCTTTTTTGTTATTTATTTTTTCATTTTGAGTTATATTGGCTAGGGTATCAGTTACCATCACCTTTTGATTAGAACTTTATGAAAAAGGCCATTACTGCATTACTCATTACTGCATTGAGTATTGCCTAATTATAATACCACGGGGAATATTATATTATTTCCCATTATTGATTCACTTTTTCCTCTTCATTAACATATCCTCTTCGTTAACCTGGAATGGCCAATGGAATGTGAGCAGAGGTGTCATAGGTCATGTTCAACAAAAGTTTGGCTGTCCCTTGCTTTCCCTACTCCATGGAAAAATGCCACCCCAAACACTACATGAGCCTAAGTTCCAAGAAAAAGATCTGGAAACGTGTTAAGTCAGTACAAAGCTGCTGGCCTATTCTGGGTATAAGGCCAGAAGGCCTCTGGGTGTAAGCCACCAGCATTTCAGGACTGTTATTCAAAGTAGTTGATTAAAACAATCATTTTCCAATAGGGCTATTGTGCAACTTAAAGGAGATACAATCTTTGAAAGACAAGAGACAGGACCATGTATTGAATGCACACTATCCCATTTGTTTCAGACAATACTACATGAGGTAGGAATCTGTATTTGTTACATACATAACGGAACTGAGGTTCAGAGAAAACGAAGTTGTTCCAAACCACAGAGTAAACAAGCAGTACAGATGTAAATTAAACATAGTTCTAGTTATTTCTACTTTTCATGCTTTTCCTGTTACAGTTAGGAACTTCAAAATGTGCTTTGTAAAATGTCAAACTCTGCATCGTTATTTTTGAAAATATTCATATTGATGAAAAATTATTATAAAAACTTCACCATGAGAAAATAGATCTTGAAAAATACTATGTAAGCCACTCTGCTATGTTCATACAGTGCATAATGAATTCAATGTAGTTTATTACTGAAAATGTATGCTATGTTCCAAAGTTTAATTTAAAAACAAAATTAATACATCTTTTATTTCAAATAATATAATCATATTAACTTATGCTATCAAGATATTAAGCCAAAGTTTCTATTAAAAGGAGATAAAATAAATTGTCCCTGTAGAAAAGCAACCTCATTCACGGCACAGGACTAAGAAAACATTAATTGTCTAATATGGCTAATAAAACCAGGTTTAAAACAAAAAAAAGATAGAATATGACATCTATGGAATAATGAATTAACTGTGAACATATTAAAATTTTTACTGTTACATATAGTGAGTAAAACATAATTAGAAACAGGATTCTAAACTTACTGGCGAAATGTCTATTTAGTTCTTTGGCCCATTTTTTGATTGGGTCGTTTATTTTTCTGGAATTGAGCTGCATAAGTTGCTTGTATATTTTTGAGATTAGTTGTTTGTCAGTTGCTTCATTTGCTATTATTTTCTCCCATTCAGAAGGCTGTCTTTTCACCTTGCTTATATTTTCCTTTGTTGTGCAGAAGCTTTTAATTTTAATTAGATCCCATTTGTTTATTTTTGCTTTTATTTCCAGAATTCTGGGAGGTGGATCATAGAGGATCCTGCTGTGATTTATGTCTGAGAGTGTTTTGCCTATGTTCTCCTCTAGGAGTTTTATAGTTTCTGATCTTACATTTAGATCTTTAATCCATTTTGAGTCAACCTAGATGTCCATCAGCAGATGAATGGATAAGAAAGCTGCGGTACATATACACAATGGAGTATTACTCAGCAGTTAAAAAGAATTCATTTGAATCAGTTCTGATGAGATGGATGAAACTGGAGCCGATTATACAGAGTGAAGTAAGCCAGAAAGAAAAACACCAATACAGTATACTAACACATATATATGGAATTTAGGAAGATGGCAATGACGACCCTGTATGCAAGACAGGGAAAGAGACACAGATGTGTATAACGGACTTTCGGACTCAGAGGGAGAGGGAGAGGGTGGGATGATTTGGGAGAATGACATTCTAACATGTATACTATCAAGTGAATTGAATCGCCAGTCTATGTCTGACGCAGGATGCAGCATGCTTGGGGCTGGTGCATGGGGATGACCCAGAAAGATGTTATGGGGAGGGAGGTGGGAGGGGGTTCATGTTTGGGAATGCATGTAAGAATTAAAGATTTTAAAATTTAAAAAATAAAAAACTAAAATTTAAAAAAAATAAAAATAAAAATAAAAAATAAAAATAAAAAATAAAATAAACTTACTGGCATATGTTTTTGTTTTTAATCAGAATTTCCTAGTTAACGATGTTTCTATCTGGATGTACGTATGATACATATATACATACATATATATATATATATATATATATATTTTTTTTTTTTTGCGAAGCCATTTTATCTGGATTCAGACTGTTTGTAGGCCAGACAATTAAGTGCATAATTTTCCTTCCTCATTGCCTCTGTGCTTGCCTCTTTCCCTGGATCTATTTGCCATGGATTTTGATTCTGTTGAATAAGACCCTTCTAGCTCCCATCAGGAATCCTTGGCTCAGACTTCCGTTTGCAAGAAGCAGGAAATCAGCCACATAAATGACAGGAGATAAGACATAATGGCTGAAGGGAAGAAGATACCCTTGGCCTTTATATCAGAAAATGTGAGGAATGGAACAAATCTGGCTGACATGACTCTCAGTATTAATGTAAGGAGAAAATCCAATGCATTTTTCTCACCAAAAAGATATCTAATAGTTGAAAGGTTGACTAAGGGAAGCATTTTTTTTTTTTAATAAGGCAGTTTGGAAGCCAGTTCACAAATGCAGCATCACCCAGAGGACCACTGATTTGTTCACAGAAAGCTGAAGTTTACTGACATGACAATCACACTACATGAATCACTCAAAACCAGACTGTGCATTTATTATGTAATCCTTCAGAAATAATTTCTCTTACTTCATTTCATTAAATAATTCATTATAAATTTTATTGAAGTATACTAAGTGCAGAAAAGGACATATGTTGCAAATATGCAGCTATATGCATTTTTACAGAGAGAGCACAACTATACAGTTGGCAATGAACTCAACAAACGGAAAGTTACTAGTGTCCCTGAAGCCCACTGGGGGCTCTTTGTGGACCTCAAAAATTATCATGTGAACTCAAATTTCATTTTTAATAGGGTTTAAGTGAAATGGAAGAAGTGAGAAAACCTCCTTCTGACTCCTGGTTGGACATAATTTTTTTCCCTAGGTGCTATTCTAATCACTGCAGATGGTCATTGCAGCCATGAAATTAAAAGACGCTTACTCCTTGCAAGGAAAGTTATGACCAACCTAGATAGTATATTCAAAAGCAGAGACATTACTTTGCCAACAAAGGCCTGTCTAGTCAAGGCTATGGTTTTTCTAGTGGTTATTTATGGATGTGAGAGTTGGACTGTAAAGAAGGCTGAGCACCGAAGAATTGATGCTTTTGAAATGTGGTGTTGGAGAAGACTCTTGAGAGTCCCTTGGACTGCAAGGAGATCCAAACAGTCCATTCTAAAGGAGATCAGTCCTGGGTGTTCATTGGAAGGACTGATGCTGAAGCTGAAACTCCAATACTTTGGCCACCTCATGTGAAGAGCTGACTCATTGGAAAAGACTCTGATGCTGGGAGGGATTGGGGGCAGGAGGAGAAGGGGATGACAGAGGATGAGATGGCTGGATGGCATCACTGACTTGATGGACATGGGTTTGGGTGAACTCTGGTAGTTGGTGAGGGACAGGGAGGCCTGGCATGCTGCAATTCACGGGGTCGCAAACAGTTGGACAAGACTGAGCGACTAAATTGAACTGAACTGAACTGACTGATTCTCTCACCTTCACCGTATCTTCTCAGAGAGGCTTTCTTCTGGTGTGTCTTTGTCTTCTGTGTGTTTTATTTTGATGAAAATTTCTAAATGTTTGTACCACTTAAAAATTAGCTCTTCCATGCAATTTTTATGTCACTACTTCTTTGATTCCAGATATGACTCAGTCAGATTAAGCAAAGATCTAAAGCCAAATCAATTTTGCATGGTGCCTTTAAAAAAAAAAAGTCTCATAGAGAAACACAAATTACCACTGTATTTCTTCAGATCTCAAAAAGAATTCCTTTGATATAGCAGTATCATATCAGACAGTATAGCCTAGGTTATATGCTGCTATAACAGACTCCAGAACTCAGTGGCTTATAGCAGATGTTATTAAAATATGGTCTACAGGATGGATTTGGCTGCTGCCCACTTCTACAAATAAAGTTATATTGAAACAGAACCATGCTCTCTTTTTGGGCTTATTGCTCCTGACTACTTTTTTTGCTACAATGGCAGAGTTGCATAGTTGTGGCAGAGACTGTATGACCTAAAAAGTGTCAGAAACATTTTCTTTCCTGTCTTCTTCAGAAAACATTTGGTAACCAATGCTTATAGTAACAAAGTTTATCCCTTAGGTTTCATGAAGAACTCAGGCTGAAGGTCATTCAGGGTGCTAGGTAGGATGAGTGACTCTCCATCCTTCTGATGCCAACATGGATTAGCCAAAGGAGAACAGAGCATGGGGAGGTGTGCCAACTCTTAAATGCATCTCTTTTACTTACTTGTCATTAGCCAAAGCAAGTTGTGTGACCCTGACTGACTTCAAGACAGTAGGGAGTGTAACCTGAGTGCTCTGGGTAAAGACAACCAAAAGAATAACTGCACATCCTTAAAAATCTACTTCTAAACATACAAATAAAAAACTCAGCAATCCAGAAACAATTTCATTTTGAAAGAGCTCAGAAAAATACTCAAAGGTACTTATTAAGCATCTACCATATGGTCATTAAAAGGGTGGCAGAAAATACTTTATGTCACTATCACTGGTCAAAAGCCACAAAAATAAAAGTCATACTCTGCAAGAAGTTGACTTTTCCCAAAAATTGTGATGTTTCAGATTAAAGAAAAAGACTGTATGTCCAGGATAAACATGCTACTGGTGTTCTTTAAATAATTTCTTTTAAAATTTTCAACAACAACAAAAAAAAGAACTTTAGCTTACCACTTTAAAAATTGGGATATTATGGCAATTTAATTACTCATTGAAAGTCGCTCAGTCGTGTCCAACTCTTTGTACCCCCATGGACTGCAGCATGCCAGGCTCCTTTGTCCATGGAATTCTCTAGGCAAGTATACTGGAGTGGGTTCCCTTCTCCAGAGGATCTTCCCCACTCAGGAATCGAACCAGGGTCTCCTGCATTGCAGGCGGTTTCTTTACCAGTAGAGCTACTAGGGAAGCCCCAATTACTTATTGGGTCATTTTAAAAAACTAGTGTCTCCATCTTATGGACTCTTAGCATATTGTTAATATTAAAGAAAACAAACACTGTTTCATTTACACAAAAGCAGGCAGAAAACATGAGAACAGCAGAATCGCTTCCCCTCTCCCTGTAAACAGGCTCACACCTCCTTTACCAGAAAAACAAAACCACATTCGTCCTGTCACCTCCCCATATTAGGTCTCCACTAATGCTACTTGACCATCAAAGTCCCCGGAAGAGTAATTTACAGAACAACCCAACCCAACAGTCTCTTGCCTCTCAGAGAAAATAACACTCAGAAATATTTTACCTTGAAAAATACCTCTTTCATGTACTCCAAAGGCCCAATATGTATCCCCCATTCTTTTACCTCAAAATAATTCTGTCTACATCCTGTATTAAACTTTTTTTAAATAATTACATTTACTAAGATGTTACTCAGTAAATTTCCTCTAATAAACCTAATGTTATTGTCTATTCTTGATAGCCCTTTTCATTTTAGGCAGTTACCATCTCTAAGCAACTGACCCCCAAATCTGCAACTTCATGCTGCAACCCATTTCCAAATTATCATCCCCCAGCAAGTAACAGAAAATGAGTTCATTGCTGCCTTCCTCAGTCCAACTTCTTGTGACTTCCTTCCTTGCGTTAGGGTATTACACAGATCACCCAGGTTCAAAGCCTTTATTCCTACATCTCCTTCCAGGTCTAATCCACTGCTAAGCCCTGTCAGTTCCAGAGCCATAATTTCCTGTTTTATTCCCCTTGCCAATACCTTTTTAGGACCAACATAACTGCAAATTTTGAACACTGCAATATACTCCTGCCTGGTTTTTCTGTGTAGAGTCTCTGTAGCACCAACCTATCCTTTGTGACACTAGATTACTTCTTCCAACCTGCTATTATTTTTAGGTCAAAACTATTTGACTACTAACCACAATACAAATCATTGGGCTAGACATCCAAGGCTTCCTCCCTCCATCTCTTCTCCAGACTACTTAGCCAATACATGCCATATATTTTATATTGCATATATTAGCATACATTAGCCAATTTGAATTATTGTCTCTTGATTCTCCATGCCCTTGCCACTCCTCAATCTGTTCACGGCCCTGGGAAGGCCCTTCCCTGATACCAACCATGTCATTAAGTGCCAAGGCTTGTATCATTATGAGGTCTGCTCCTTTTCGGCGCCTCTATCTCCTTCCTCATCTTTAGTTTGCTCTTCTGTCTTTCCCTGCTCTCCTCTGGGTCCCAGAAAGCTGACCTCATTCAGTAGCCGAGTGTGAGCTGGCCTTGGCCAGTGGGATGTGGCAGCAAGAAATGAGAGGGCAAGAAGAGAGACAGTTGGAGATACTTCTCCCTCTCTCCTAGTTTGAGGCCATGTTTGCAGGCAGTGCCTGCTTTTCCTGATGACACCAGCTCCAGTGGGGCAGGTCTCCATGCCTCTTTCCTCACCTGGCTTCAGGAAACCATTTCCTCTCCTGGCCACTGCAGGGCTAATAGCTTCCCATGATTGCTACTTCTGCAACCTCAACATCCCTTTTTAGCTCCCTTGAACCCATCCAGACCTCTAAAAATAGTTTCTTCATTAAAGTTTTTTGAATCATCTGAGTTGGACTCTGTTCCCTGTTGGCAGCCTTATTGATATGAAGCGGTGACATAACCCACTTATGAGCCACCAAAGGCAATTTCTTCCCGTTTTGGTGACCTACGGCCAGTTCTGCATTGCATTTCTGTCATATGTATGTGCAAAGCATCTCTTCCATTTGACTGTAAGTGGTTTCTAGTTAAATATTTATCTTTGCAACTCCAAATAATCAACAGACTATCTGTCACGTACAGAGACTCATACTTGTTAAACTGAGTTTACTGAACAGTAGTTTTCATTTGGACTGTGAGTTCATACTGAATAGTAGCAAATTATGTTACAGAACACGCAGCACAATAGACAAGGCCTGGAAAGATTATTAAGAGCAATTTTTTGACAAATGCCCACTTTCAAAACTAACATACATCTATTTGTGGCCACACTGGCAATCTCCCAGGATCCTGTCTTTCCACTTCTGCCTTTGTTTTGGTGACAATACCTCCTTCTCCGTCTTCCTGTTTCCATCTCTCTGAATCCTCTTTCAGTTTCTCCTTAAATGCCAAAATTAAGGAAACAAAATGTTTATTAACATGTCTATATTCCCCACTAGTAACCTTGAAAACTGGGATAAGAGTAGTAACTTTTACATGTCTTGGATGTCTGGCATTTGGAAGAAAAAAGAACAAATATGTATGTATTTTTTCTACGTAATTCTTAATTACAGTCTCCTAATCCAGAATTAATGGACCTTAACAAGTAAAATTTACTCCTTTTTGGATTACCGCTCCCCACTCCCCTAAAGAGTATGTAAAATTGTACCATTAGATTTGTTTGCTTGCTTTGAAATGTATTTTCTCCTCATGAAACTTTTAAATATCAAGGAAGCAAAGGAGTAAAGTATATGGCTAGATGATCTCCATCATTCACAGATTTTGGCAAAATAAAGATCAAATCCTGAATCTCGCCACCTGCCTTCAGTTTCCAAGGAATTCAAGATAAAAGGGGAAGCTGGGAAGGGCTTGCCTGTATCTAGCTCTCAAGAAATCCAAGAGATGCCCCCTAATGGCATAAACAATTAACTGCTCTGTTAAGACACAGCCTGTTAGGAATGAAGGAATATAGGTAATCAAAGAGGAAGTGGGAGAGTCAGCTGGCATCTTGTGCTCCAGGGAGTCACAGAAAAAGAGCAACCTAGGGATGAGAATCTCTTAAGATAATGGAAGCAACTGCTATTCACACTTCTGAATGCTTAGCCAGTGTTCCAGGAGAAGACACATTAGCACATCTGAGTCTTCCTCTTTTATCCTGGAAGTTGTATTTCTGGTCATGCATCCCAAGAGAATATTAGCTTTTCTCACAGCTCTGTTACACTGATGACTCACATTGGGTGAGTGATCAATAAGACCCCAGCGTTTCCCTAACCAATAACACTCCTGAAGTCATGAGTTATTCACTTTTTGAACTTAAATTTTGGAACTTCTACCTATCCACATTCACTCCTGGCTTCTTTGGTTTGGACAATTCCCTTTACAGTACTTTGTGGTTTTAGATATCTTATGTATTTGCCATCATAATTGTTAACAGGTGTATGATACAGAGTAATGATTTGGAAAGAGGAAGAGAGGTCCTAACAGGAAGAAGGAAGTCTGAGATAAGCTTAAGTCTTTCTCTCATTTATGGTGGACAGAAACATAGCAGAATAAGGAATAAAATTCTGGGTCCTTCCCCTAACCAGCTGTCACCACAGGCAATTCATCTCATCTAATGACTCTGAGTTTTCTCATTTATAAACATAATAAAGTAGCCTTTAAAATTTTTCATGTTGTGGAGTTACTATTCTATGTTGATCTGAGTAGTATTAATAGAGTGAATAAATCCAGTCAAGTATATGAAGTGTATTAAACGTTGAAACAATACTTCTGGTCTAAACTGCTTTTGGAACATATAAACACTTTCAAATGATGTTTCTTATGTGTATTCCACAGACCACTACCTCTAGAAGCTTTGTGTAGACGCGTTATTTTGTTGATTTACTTTGAGAAATATGGTACATTCTCCCCACCTCATGCCCACTTTGAAAGTGTCATAGCATATCTCATTTAGGAAATCCCTTCCTGAAGAAGTGGATTTCAGTTAAAATATCATTTTAAAAAATGACAGGAAATCAGGAGCTTTATTTGGCAATAATACCTATTAATATCTCAAGAATCAACTTGAGTCTTTGAGAAATGCTGCCTTAGGAACATTTATTTACATGGCCTAACAACAATCCGATCTTTCATGTACACGGAGTGAAAACATTGCCAACTTTCTTGATAATTTGCAATTCAAAACACAGAAAATATAAATGATTTGGAACTCACAGTCCAAATGAAAAAGTTGGCACAATATGAGAATTTCCTGTTTGGAAGATCTGCAAATAAAAATTATAATACCTCAATCTCTAACACTGTTGTATAAAATAGAAAAAAAATTATCTGAAACACTATAAAGTTCTGTATGGAAAAGACACAGTAAGTATATGTTATTCTGTATACTGAGCTAGAGTTGAGAAGTGCTGATTCTTTAACTTTAAGCTTTTACAGTTAATAATTATAAGAATAACATTTAGACCTGTCATTAGGAGACTCAGTCAGTAGGAAAATAAACATAGTCCTTTAAGAAAGTTAATACCTTCAGTGACTGGACAGAATTCTCAGAGAACACTGGGTTCATCTGCTGCTTGCTGGAACTTCTGATGATCACTCAAAAAGGTCCAACTGCTAATTCCTAAAAGAGCGGCCCAAAATGACCACGACGACTGATGAAAGCTTGAATTCCTGTAGCTCCCCTAAGTGCCAGACTGATTCTCAGGGCCAATTCACGAAGGAAAGCAGTCTAACTCTATGGGCCTGGAAGGTTACATTGTTTTTCTGAAAAGAAGCAAAGGTACCAAAAAGATGATCTCTGTTTCCACAGTTACCAACCTGGTCCAGACCACTGTCAGGGCTTCCCTGGACCATGTCCAAGTCTTCTCCCCATCTCTCTTCTTCCAGAAATCTTCCCACATTGGGCCCTAATACTCTGCTCTTCATATAGCACTCACTGCTACATTCTGAACATGGTAATCTGATCATGCCACTTCCTGTGAACATCTCTCTACCAGCCTCCCACTGCACTTGGGAACCAGTGGTACAAGGCACAAGGCATTGGCCTGGAGCAGCTCGCAAACGTTCCCTCGTTGTCCTTCCACTCCTCTCCTGCTTCTCAAACACCTCCAGCTCACTCAAGTTTCAACTCAGCTGGCTCCGTCTTAGAGAAGTCTTCCCTGCCCACCTGTTGCAGGGAGGAAGCCAATTCTGATTTTGTGTTGGAACTGCTTTTTGACTTGCTTTTCGTTGATTTTGTTATTATAATCATACAGAATGGCTTACCTCAGAGAATTCTGCCCCTATGCCTGTTAAACTAGAGTGCCTTTGTTAACAATCCTGTTCACCTGTGGATGGCAGGAAGGAAGAAATTAATACATCCCCTGCCTGAGGCTTGTCATTCCAGGATATGTTTGAAGATTAATGGCCTTTCTACTTTGCTTCCTAACCTCCCCTGATTTCTGATCTATAACAGAACCTGGCATCCAGACCCCATATGATGGTTATTTTGAGGTGCTAGCTTGCCATCTTCTTGGTCTTCTGACTCCCCAATTAAAGTCTCTTCCTTGCCTCAAACCTTATCTCTAGGAATACTGGCCTATTGTGCAATGAGCAGAGTGAGGTTGGACTCTGTAACACACCTTGTTTAAGGTAATGTCAGCTATTTTCAATAAATTTATCAAATTTGAGTTTCTTTGCAGCAGTGACAAATTTTAAAACTGTTTTCTTCTTACGATTTGCCTGTTGTCTGTCTCCCCCATCACTAGAATGTTAGTGCCCTAAATGTAGGGAAATTGTCTGCATTTTTCACCATTTTGCTTTGGGAACTCTTGCGTGTCCTTACCACAGAGCAAGTACCCAGAAGCAATTGTCCATAAGCTAGAAAGGAAGGTTAGAAGGAAGGAGGGGAAAAGGCAAATAGGGAGGGAGGTGGAAGGAAAGGAAGGGAAGGGAAGCGAGAGAGGCAAAAAGTAAACTGGAAAAAAAAAAAAAAGGTTTAAGAGGGATGGGGAGGAGACAAAACTATCTGAATGGGTGAAGAACTAAGTAACAGATTTCAGGATTAAGTTTGGAAAAACACGTCATATGTTAATTAATTTAGCATTTATTAAGTGCTTGCAAAGTAACAGGACTTATGCTAAGAATTGTAAGTATAGAGATGAAAGGCCTGATACTCCTGGTCTCAGAGCTCACTCGCTCACTAGAGAGGGAAAAAAGAGGTGAATGACAGAGGGGTGAAGAGTGCTAAGATGGGAACACGGAAAGAACGGCTGTGACACTCAGAAGAGGATCTCAGACCCTCACACAGAGTTCACGAAGCCAGTGCAGGCTTCCTGACAAATGGCCTTCTAATGAGCACACAGACGTCAGTCATGTGAAAAATGGCAAGGGTCTATTCCAGACAGGGGTTCAGAAGAGCAGAAGCAAAGAGTGCTTAGAAAATCATCATGGTTAATTCCATGATCATGAAATACCTAGTCAGGTGGGAGGTAGAAGCCAGGTATGAACCTCAACAAGGTGACCCCATAGCAAGTGAAGAAAACAAGTAATGAGTTTTGGGAATTAAATAAATGCTTATGGTGGAATTACTGGGAGTTTTGAAAGTCCCTAACTAGGTGAAGAAAGCTGAGCGCCAAAGAATTGATGCTTTTGGACTGTGGTGTTGGAGAAGACTCCTGAGAGTCCCTTGGACTGCAAGGAAATCCAACCAGTCCATTCTAAAGGAGATCAGTCCTGGGTGTTCATTGGAAGGACTGATGCTGAGGCTGAAACTCATATACTTTGGCCACCTCATGCAAAAAGTTGACTCATTGGAAAAGACCCTGATGCTGGGAGGGATTTGGGGCAGGAGGAGAAGGGGATGACAGAGGATGAGATGGCTGGATGGCATCACTGACTCGATGCACATGAGTGAACTCCGGGAGCTGGTGATGGACAGGGAGGCCTGGCGTGCTGCAATTAATGGGGTCGCAGAGTCGGACACGACTGAGTGACTGAACTGAACTGAACTAGGTTAACGTGAGTCTTGATGACATCTCTGGAGAGGCTCTTCTCACACATTGTTTCTGAAAAATATTGAGGTACCACATGTATCTTTATAAATTTACCCCTCTGGTGTCAACCTCCTTCCCAGAGTTGACACTTGTCCTTGGTACATAGAGACCAAAGGGCTTGTGCCAGGACCTGCGTCCCTTTCCTTCCACTTCGTCCTGTGGAAGAGTGGAAAGGGAGATGGAGCTCAGTGGGCAAACAGGGATCCATGGTCCACCTTTTATGAGCCCTGTGACACCGGGCAAGATACGCAACCCTTCAGTTTCTTCGTCTATACCACAGAACCCATAAGGTACACCTACAAGCATGTGGTAGGGATTAAACAACATGATTCTTGTGGAAATGGTTTGGAAATGTACCGTGACAATGTGATGAATGACAGAAAAACAAAGCGAGGTGTGAACCTTGCCTCCAGCAGTGGCCCCAGCCTCTGTGGTCTGTCTGAAGCTGAAGAAAAAGATGAACTGAAAAGGGCCGCTTTTCTTCCATAAACATATACACAAACTGTTTGCCACATGCAGACCCATCATCATGAAATGCATTAAGTCATCAGCCTACTTTCTAGGTCTCAATGGGGAAAGGCTTAATTCTAGTCCAGAAACAGCTTCTCAACGGTCTATGGCCTCACTTTGCTTGCACTTTATTTTCTGGCAAACTCTGACCTCAGAACCATCATCAGAATGTGCAGTGTACCAGAAGGGCAGTCTGACAATTTCCCTCTATAAAGGTTAAAGAAAACATTCAGGGTGACTGCAATATGCAGAAGAATGTCTGTTCCACCACAAAATAGATGAAGATGTGTTATCAGTGGGTATGGGATGTGTGTTGGGGCGGGGGGATGAAAGGAGCTTTGGGAAGAAAAAAAATTAATTTCTGTATCACAGATATAGTACTTTTTACTATGATTAGTATGAAATGCCTGGCAATCAATCATTAATGAAAATAGATTATGGATGAGTTCAATAAACGTTGATGGAATGAAATCTATCTATTCCTTAATAAGGACTGTCATTTTAACACATCGACTTTTAAAAGAATTAGGGAATACATAGGAGACAGCAAGATTATCAATGGAAGAGATTTTAATTGCACTGATGAAATAGTATTCCTTTTCCCCACTCTGCTTTTTGTCATAAAAGAGATCCTTGGACAGCAAGGAGACCAAACCAGTCAATTCTAAAGGAAGGGCTGATGCTGAAGCTGAAGCTCCAATACTCTGGCCACCTGATGCGAAGAGCTGACTCACTGGAAAAGACCCTGATGCTGGGAAAGATTGAAGGCAGAAGGAGAAGGGGGCGACAGAGGATGAGATGGGTGGGTGACATCACCAATTCAATGGGTATGAGTTTGAGCAAACTTCGGGAGCTGGTGATGGACAGGGAAGCCTGGTGTGCGGCAGTCCATGGAGTTTCAGAGTCGGACACAACTGAGGGACTGAACTGAAACTGGTGAAATAGTAGTAATAATAATATAGGTACATTCACTGAGTGACTGGATTTATAAATCACTTTCTTAACCATAAAGGTATACTATCCCCAAGACAAGGTACCAGTTTTAGCCAGGTTCACTGGAGATAATTGTTTAAAGAATATATAAAGGTCCTTAAATACCAAATGTGGCAGAGAAGCAAGAGAAATATTTTTGAGCAGGTGAGCTTTGATTTGTCCTTGAAGTTATGCCATGAAAGTGTCCACCTGTCATTGTCCTACGCTGGTAGAAGGTCTTTGTTCTATAAGAAAACAAACCATGTAAGGATGATTTTGGTAGTTTTATGGATTAAATGAGGCAGTCTTTTTCGTAAAATCAATTTTTGGCACTGAGAAAACAAAACAAAAAGAGTCATTTGAGAGTAGAACTGTAGATAGAGTTTAATGTATTTAAATCTTCAAACAGGAATTTTATGAAAGTGGGGTTCTTCCACAATGTTTAACTTGTAGATGGAATGCGCTGTTCACAATGTCAAGCCAGAAAACAGAAATACTCTACAGTGATTTACAGGTTTGTAACGCTCCACTGAAACATGAAACTTTATTGTTTGTTTTAATAAACCTTGAGCTCATTTCACATATGACAATTATGCTAAACAATGAGACCCTCGGTAAACACCTAATTCACAAAGTGTCATTGATGTGTCCCTTTAGTACTCTTGATAAATCAACTTTCTGAATCCATTAAGCAGGGTAAACCCTTCTGCCAACCCACAAAGATTCCTAACCACAGAAACCCTGAAAGTTTTCCTTGGTGGGTTTATGTCAGTTCCTGTTCTACTCCAGTATGGTAATACCAGATTTAATTTGTCTTGAAAATGAAACTATTATCCTGAAAATGAACTATTCATAACTTATCATTTCCCCTTTTTATTAATTAACTTGGCAACTTTTCTTCCCAAATGGTCTTGAATAGTCAGAGACATGTATCGCTTTTTAGTGGTTTGTGCTTGGACCTAAATTTTCTAGCCTATTACTTCTGCAATCCTTCATTTTTGCATATTCAGGGAAAGGATAAAAATCAATAAAATAGAATTTCTAAAAGAAGATTAGAGATGACTTGATAATCAAAAATAATTAAAGAATAACTTTTGCCACCAATTTGTTTTCAAAAGCCAATATGAACAATTCCATTTTTCAGTATTTACTCTAGGAAAATGAAGTATATGCATACAAAATCCTGTATATAAATAGCCCTAATAGCTTTATTTATAACATCCTGAAATTGGAAACAACCCAAATGTTCTTTATGGATGAATGAATAAACAAACTGTAGTATATCCTTAAATGGAATACTACTCAGCAATAATAAATAAGCTAGAAATGCACAAACTTGGATGAATCTCAAAGGCATTGTGCTGAATGAAAAATGCCCATTTCATACTGTAAGCTTCCATAGATATGAAATTTTTTATAGTGATAAATAACAGATGGGTAGTTTGCTCAAGGTCAGCAGTTGGAGGAGACTCGGACCATGCAGGGCTGGCTCAAGGGAGGATTTTTCTGGAGGGTAACGGAATTGTTTTGTTTCCCGACTGATGTTTCCACTGATCTATACATGTATCAAGTTCAAAGAACTATATACATCAAAATCAGTTTCACTGTGCCATAATTTAAAAAGGAAAGTTAGAGGGAAAAAAATGTCTTATAGTTTGTTTTAACATGCTATGTTCTATTTCCTCCCCACTGACTTCCTTGTACCATGTATCCTGACAGATCAAAATAAAATTTCAGTAAAAAATACACAGTCCTGTCCTGTAGTCTAGCAAACCTGAGGCTATCAATCTGAGGGAGATCAAGCGACCAGAGAATCACACGAGAGGGAGACTATTTCCCTCCACAAAGGAGAACAACGATGCTCCAAGTAATTACCCTGCAATGCAATCTTCACAGCCAAGGCAGACCAACACCAGCCTGTGGAAATAGACAATCATTTATAAAAGGAATGAAGGACACTTCTGGAGCCTCATTTAAATAATTTTGGGCAGGGATGGGAAGATGCCATTGTCTTCTTCCAAGGCCCTTATTCACCTTCAACAAAGAAAGTGCTGGAGGAAAACACCCACAGTGGGGAAAAAAAGCCCAGAAATTGTGGTGAATTACATAATATGCTTAAATTTAGCCTGTGCATGTAACTATATTAGATTTTTAAAGCCAAGATATTTTCCCCTAAAAGAACACATCTGAATTATAAATGAATCACACATTTATTATTTAAATATCAAAAATATGTAATCCAGAAGTCAGCTGGGTCCTAACCTCCTTCAGAGTTTTGGTGAAACTTTAACTGAGCTCCATTCCATGACTTTCCCAAATTCCTGCTAAGACTCCCTGTGTGTCTTCACCTCTGTATCCACTGCATCTAACTTAGTTTTGTTGTAAGGCAGGTTAAAGTTTAGCTCAAGCAAGGCTTTGCATCAGGGAAGAATCCCTTCCTAAGATAGCATTTTTTTACTTCAGTAATTTCACCAGCTTACACTGCACATGTCATGAAGAAGGGCCATCTCCCCAAGTCTATAGCCTTTTTTCAACTCTCCAGCTTCAAGTTTTCTATGTTCTCTTACTTCTTTTCCAGGGTAACAACCAACTCCTATTTTCTGTTTCCAGTAGGGAAACTCACTCAGAACCCATATTCTTGGAGGGAATTACATGGGCACAGCCACCATGGAGAAAAGTATGGAGAGTCCTCAAAAACCAAAAACAGAACTATCATATGATCCTGCAATTCCATTCTTGGGCATATATCTGGAGAAAACGATTAATTTGAAAAGATATTTGCACCCCAATGTTCATTTTAGCACTCTTTATAACAGTCCAGACATTCAGTTCAGTTGCTCAGTCATGTCCGACTCTTTGCGACCCTATGAATTGCAGCATGCCAGGCCTCCCTGTCCATCACCATCTCCCAGAGTTCACTCACGTCCATCGAGTTGGTGATGCCATCCAGCCATCTCATCCTCTGTTGTCCCCTTCTCCTCCTGGCCCCAGGCCCTCCCAGCATCAGAGTCTTTTCCAATGAGTCAACTCTTCACATGAGGTGGCCAAAGTACTGGAGTTTCAGCTTTAGCATCATTCCTTCCAAAGAAATCCCAGGGCTGATCTCCTTCAGAATGGACCAGTTGGATCTCCTTGCAGTCCAAGGGACTCTCAAGAGTCTTCTCCAATACCACAGTTCAAAAGCATAAATTCTTTGGTGCTCAGCCTTCTTCACAGTCCGACTCTCACATCCATATATGACTACCGGAAAAACCATAGCCTTGACTAGATGGACCTCAGTCGCAAAGTAATGTCTCTGCTTTTGAATATGCTATCTAGGTTGGTCATAACTTTTCTTCCAAGGAGTAAGCGTCTTTTAATTTCATGGCTGCAGTCACCATCTGCAGTGATTTTGGAGCCCAGAAAAATAAAGTCTGACACTGCTTCCACTGTTTCCCCATCTATTTCCCATGAAGGGATGGGACCAGATGCCATGATCTTCGTTTTCTGAATGTTGAGCTTTAAGCCAACTTTTTCACTCTCCTCTTTCACTTTCATCAAGAGGCTTTTTAGCTCCTCTTCACTTTCTGCCACAAGGGTGGTGTCATCTGCATATCTGAGGTTACTGATATTTCTCCTGGCAATCTTGATTCCAGCTTGTGTTTCTTCCAGTCCAGCGTTTCTCATGATGTACTCTGCATAGAAGTTAAATAAGCAGGGTGACAATATACAGCCTTGACGTACTCCTTTTCCTATTTGGAACCAGTCTGTTGTTCCATGTCCAGTTCTAACTGTTGCTTCCTGACCTGCATACAGATTTCTCAAGAGGCAGGTCATTAAAGCAACCTAAATGTCCTTCAAAAGAAGAATGGATAAAGATGATGTGATACATATACACAATGGAATTAGTAGCCAGCCATAAAAAAGAATAAAACAATGCTATTTGCAGTGACATGGATAGACCTAGAGACTGTCATACTAAGTATGTCAGACAGAGAAAGACAAGTATGATATCACTTATATGTGAAATCTAAAAAATAGTAAAATGAACCTGTTTGCAAAATAGAAATTGAGTCACAGATGTAGAAAACAAACTAACAGTTATGGGGGAGTGATAAATTGGGGGACTGGGATTGACATATACACACTATTATATATAAAATAGATAACTAATAAGAACCTACTGCATAGCACAGGGAACTATACTGAATACTCTAGTGACCTATGTGGGAAAAGAATCCCAAAGAGAGGTATGTATGTATGTATGCATGTCTATATGTGTGTGTGTATATATGTCTATATATATATGATTCACTTTGTTATTCACTAGAAACTAACACAACATTTTAAATCAACTACACTCCAATAAAAAATAACTTTAAAGAAAGTGAAGTGGATACATAAATTGGGGTATATTCATAAGTTATTCACTATATGAATGAATGCTATTCAAGAATAGCAATAATAATACACCCACCACAATAAAACGCAAAGCATTTTTAGGTACCACAATAGCATCTGCAAAGCCTCATTTCTGCGTTTCCACCACTCTCAGTGGTTGACGTACGTTATGCTCCATTTTACAAAGGAGGAAAGTAAGGCTCCAGATGCCAGGACCAGGACATAGAGAAACCAAAACTGGAAAAGCCATCCTCTGGCTCTGCGTCCAGTCTCAGCTCCCCCCGAAATGTCTCACCGGTACACCGCCCTGTGGCAGATGCAGACTTGCCATTGAGTTGCCCCTTCAAGAAGGAATTTGCTGTCCAAGTGCAAGGGCTGTGATTTGCTAACAGCCTCTTTGTTGGCTTCATCAGGATCCCCCTCAGCTTTTGAGCTGAGCTCAAGCTACTCTAGATGCAAATGACTGTACAAGGGGGTGGCACAAGGACACCCCCATTTCTGCTGGGCTTCAGATGCTTCCAGACACCTGCCTTTGCTCCAGGGCTGCCCACTGGCCTGGCACAGACGCGTCTGATCCAAGACCCGGCCTGATGGCTCCCCCTGCCACTCTTGACTCCTTTCTTTCAGTCCCACAGGTTCCTCTATGATAGACCTTTGGCACTACTATCTTCATCTCACCACCCACCTTTCAGAAAATCCAAACCAGCACATGCCAACAGAGGATACCCAACGGACCCAAGGGGCCGCACTGTGTGGAAAGTAAGTGAAAGCAAGGGACCTCACCAGATATGCTGTATCATATATTTCTGAACAACCCTGCAAAAATGACAGTTTTTTTTTCCTTCTTTACCTCATCTTCTGCCTTCTTTCAGAAGACTTAGGGACAAAGAAAATCAGAACTCTCTCACTGTGGAAAAAAGAGTTTTCCACAGGGCTGAAAAAGTTTGAGGAAGAGGCTACACAATCAAAATCTAATTCAGAGAAAAGTCACAGGAGTATTTTAATAATTGAGTGCCTTTCTGCCTTGGGATTCTAAAAACACTTCAAAGGGAATGGTACTGCATGTTCTGACATCAGTGAGGTAAGAAAAACATCATTTAATGCAACCCACATAACTGTTGGAAGTTTGTGCTGATAGTAAAAATCTCCTTTACAAATTTAGCTGGAAAAGATGACAAACATATTCAGATACTTCAAATATAAAACAGAGACAATAACAATAATACCTGCTTAGTTATGTGAGGATTAAATGCGAAAATAAATTGTAAAAAGTTTGGTACAATGTTTGATAAGCATTAGTTGCTATTATCATTTTTACACTAAGGAAGTGTAATAAAAACTGTCCTTTAAAAATCTGATTTCTATGTTTTACTTTTAGTTTGAGTAAAACGTCTGTGATGACATCTTTAGAAGTTGATAATTTAGTTTTATTCAATAGGACTTTTCCCTTCATTTCTTAAAGGGGTTTCTTAATGCACATCCTGTCTCCATTAAGTGAGTGAATGAATGAATAAATTAAAATACATACTTAAAAAAACAGAATATGGAGCTAAATATACATAAATGCAAACATATATGGAAGCTAGTATTCATACGTTTAAAATGTATTAAAGTTAAACATTTTGCAATGCATAATCTTGAACTGTTTTTCCCCCCTGTAAGAGACACCATTGGAATAATGAGTTGGGCCTGAGGATTAAACACCAGTAATGCAGCAAATGCCAATATCTTTATTTTGATGGTGATACTGAGCTTTTGTAAGAGAAATGTTCTTGTGTGTGAGATCTAAAAATATTCATGGCTCAGCTAGACAATAAAAAAGGCTGAGCACCAAAGAATCGATGCCTTTAAACTGTGATGCTGGAATAGACTCTTTAGAGTCCCTTGGACAGAAAGGAGATCAAACCAGTCAATCCTAAAGGAAATCAATCCTGAATATTCATTGGAAGGACTGATGCTGAAGCTGAAGCTCTAATACTTTGGCCACCTGACACTAAGAGGCAACTCACTGGAAAAGACCCTTATGCTGGGAAAGACTGAGGGCAGGAGAAGGAGACGACAGAGGATGAGATGATTAGATGGCATCACCGACTCAATGAACATGAATTTGAATGAAATCCAGGACTGGTGATGGACAGGGAAGTCTGGCATGCTGCAGTCCATGGGTTCATAAACAATCAGGCATGACTGAGCGACTGAGCAACAACAATATGGGCATTAGGAGGCAAACTGATATTCAAATGTTCTCAATAAAAATTATTTCTTTAAACCTTTTAAGTTTGCAATTGTTTCAAAATAATAAAAGGCTAAAATATCTACTACATTTTTACTTCTTTTTTGTTGATGCAGATGGCTTGAAGCCAACGTTTTTAAAATATTCATACTGATTAGGATCTATTACAAAAGAGTATTATTGTTTTCAATGCTTATTTGTTTTAAACTCAAGAAATTACCTTTGAAGACAAAATAAGAAGTTTTAACCCAGTGATTTACCTGGGAGGCCTGGCTAACTCTGGTTTGACAGATAAACAGCCCCTAAATATACTGCAGTGATTCTGACATTTTACCCAGTCTGTAGATCAGAAAGCAAAGTCTTGGAGCTGGTTTCAGGGGGTGAGGCTGTCTTTCTGAGGCTGAAAGATGCCTTGATTCCTTGCTTCCTAGGGACCAGGGAGAATACAGGAAATATCTCGTTTGGATGATGTAGCTAGAATTGCAACCCACTCCAGTACTCTTGCCTGGAAAATCCCATGGATGGAGGAGCCTGGTAGGCTGCAGTCCATGGGGTTGCTAAGAGTCGGACACGACTGAGCAACTTCACTTTCACTCTTCACTTTCATGCATTGGAGAAGGAAATGGCAACCCACTCCAGTGTTCTCGCCTGGAGAATCCCAGGGATGGGGGAGCCTGGTGGGCTGCCGTCAATGGGGTCGCACAGAGTCGGACACGACTGAAGAGACTTAGCAGCAGCAGCAGCAGCTAGAATTGTCATTTTACAAAAAGAGGTAACTTTTAGCCTAGTTCTCATCTCAGTGTGGAGCGAGTTGGGGGGTTGGCCACTGTGCTTTTTACTTTCCTCAAGAGGAAACTTCTCCCGCTTCTTAGGAAAGTATACTTGTGTTTTGCTTTACACCATCTGAAGGTGGCTTGGAGAAAGTGAAAGCTGACATTCCAGTCATAGCCAGTATTTGCTCTTGCTGGTAACTCCCTGGTGCTCTAGGAAATGCCATGTGCAAAATCTGTTTGAGGATGGGGACCTACTACGCCCTCAACTAATTATCACTATCTTGCTCTGAAGTCTCAGTATGGGTTGGAATTGCCAACTTCCCAAGAAAAGGAATGCTCAAGGTAAAATCATGGTGGTGTTTCATAGATTCCCCAGGAACTCTCAAGAACTGGTGAATTTCCTTTTATCCAACTCATTCATTAATTCACACATGACTTACTTTGCTCAGTCAGAAAAACAGGTCCTACACAATCTACGATATCCCCATTACTCCTTATAATGTCCTAAATGAGACATGAGCCACAGAGGGTAGGTTTAGAAGTCTTGAGTTTGAGTCTATGTTCATGAATTCGCTAACTTTTCACTAACTGTGTGACCTGAAGTGATGTGAAGTGAAGTCGCTCAGTCGTGTCTAACTCTTTGCGACCCCACGGACTGTAGCCTACCAGGCTTCTCAGTCCATGGGATTTTCCAGGCAAGAGTACTGGAGTGGGTTGCCATTTCCTTCTCCAGGGGATCTTCCCAACCCAGGGATCGAACTGGGTCTCCCACATTGGAGGCAGATGCTTTACCCACTAAGCCACCAAATTTAATAAACCTCCTTGAGCAGTTAGTATCTTCATCTATATAATGGAGTTAATAGTGATCATCTCCCATGGCTATTTTGAAGATGAAAAGACATTATGTGTACAAATATTTCTCCAAACTGCCAAGGGCCATACTTATTTATAACATGACCTACTTTATTTAGGCAGGTATGTATAATTTTAATGACATTATTATGACATACTACCTTACCCTGCTCTGACGGGGCCAACTTTTAAAACTACAAATTTTAGAAATTGGAAAAAAAGAAAAGCCACCACAACAAAAGGGCTGTTCTTTAAACTTTTAATTATCAGGTCACCTAGAAACCAAAACCCTCTGCTCTGTAGTGTTTACTGATTTCAGTCGTTTAAGTACGCCTATCACAATCAATTTCAAGCTCCCAACATGACATCATTGACACTGGAGTTTAGAAGAGATGGAAGTGATTGCTAACACTTGATCTTTGGTAGCTTTCATATACAAATTAGATTTTTTGGTGTACTCAAGAAAATTGACAGCATGGGCCCATATCTCACCTAACAGTAATCACTTCCTGGTGTGGCATGTGTAGCAGGATTCAGCTTTCTGCTCTGGGACACTTTTCATGATGGCTCAAAAGACAGAAGAACATTTCAGTCAGCTGGCACCTCTTAACTACAATAAAAACCTCCCCTGAGCCAAAGCAACTCAAAAGTCTTGGCTATTTCTTTAAAAAGAGAAGAGGACTGAGTAAATAATGGGAACAAAATATCACAATAAATGATCCTGACCATGTAGCTAACATTAGAATTGCTTATTTTTAGCTAGATGCTATGGCCAGCATACTAATGTTCCAATTTCATTCTATTAACAAGACAATGAAAGAGGTATGGTTATTATATCCATGTTCCAGATGCATAACCTGTGTTATGGGTTGAACACCAAACCCATAACATTAAGTCCTCACCAAACAGTAAGTCCTAACCCCAATACCAGAGAATGTGACTGTGCTTAGCAATATGGTCTTTAAAAAGGAAATAATATGGGGGAAAAAAAAGGTCATTAGAGTTGGTCCTGATTCACTATGACTGGTAACCCTATACAATGAGGAAATTTGGACACAGAGACAGACAGGTACATATGGAAGATGACTGAGGAGAAACAAGGAGGAGGTGATGGCCAAGGAATACCTAAGGCTACCAGAAGACAGGAAAAAAGCATGAAACAGATACATTTTTCTAGGACCTTCAGAGGAAGCCCTTTGCCTGCCTGTCAGTACTTTGGTTTTATTTAGATTTCTGGGTTCCAAACATGAGGCAATATATTTCTGGTATTCTAATCCCCACAGTTTGCAGTGCTTTGTTAGGGCAGCCCCAGGAAACCAATACATTAAGTTTCACAGAGGATACACAGATGGCCGTAACGCATATAGCTATCAAATTCTTAACCTGACATGAATTTGTTTGTTTTTTTAACAAGTGTCAATGCTCAGATCTTACCATCCCCCTTTCTCACCCAGACATTGATTTAATCACCTGGGGTGGCACACTAATAGGGGGTTCTGAGGTACAGCCAGGATTGAGAACCACGGTATGAAGTGACAGAACGGGGATCCCAACCCAGGTCTGTCTGGCCTCCACACCTGCCGTCAAAATAATGCACTGACATCACACATTTTATATAGGAAGCACAAGTTTTTTTCTTTTAAATTGGTTCTACATCAGTATCAAACACTGTCCATTCTAACTGATTATATAGCTAAAATACCCACCCTCAAAACAGTATCCCTCTCCACAGACACCCCAAATACAACAATTTCTATGGTATAGTTATGTAAACTCATTTCAACTTCTGTAGAAAAGTGAGAAGACATGTATCTAACAATAGAATCATCCAACTACAGGAAGTCAAAGGGAGCCGACTGTGGTTTAGCACATAAACAATCCCTATGGTGATTACTAGTATTGGTTGAAAGCAAGTAAAATGCTTTGGTCAGTATGCTACAACACACTCGCGTACCTGATAGTATTTAATCAACTTTAATTTTCATCATAATTTTGCAAGCTATTATCGTTCCTCCTTAGGGGTGAGACTCCTGAAGTTGAAAATGGTTACGCCTCATCGCCAAGGGTCACATAAGTTATAAATCACAAAGCCAACTCTGATGCCCCAATGAAACTTTTGCTCTGGCTACAACATCTGGACTCTGTATTTTGCTTATTAACAATTACAGAAACTTCTGCCTTACTGATCAGTTACTGCCACCATTTCAATATCTGACTTTAAAAATTTCAACTTCCTCTCTGAAAAAGTTTGGAACTTTCTAATAGACACATCGATCTATCACATATCTTGACATTACAAAAGGGTTTCAATCTTAAAAGGTGTCTTTGCAGAGTGAGGGTAAGAAGATAGGGAAATGGTTGTACAAACCCATTTTTAAAAATTCAAGTGTAGCCAAATTACAACACCTGGTACTTTCAGGTGTACAAACTGTTGCCTGAACCCAATCTAATGAGCAATCTCTGGAAAGTTCAATAGTCAGTAGAATCTGGCTCTGCCCTCCTTGGACAAAAAATGCAAACTCCAAAAATATAGGATTGTCCATGCATAGCTGGGGCTCCCAGAAAACACCCTAGCTTAGAAACTCTCTATGTTGCTAGTCCGACCTTACATCCTTACATTTTTCTCCCACCATTTAAGGTTATTCTATTTTGATCTACAAAACAGTATAGCCAGTTAAGAAGGAAGATTATATTGTCACAACTCTTTCATCTTCTAACTACTCTTAATTATGTGGCCTGATCATTTCAGTTTAGTTGCTCAGTCATGTCCAACTCCTTGTGACCTCATGCTGCAGCATGCTGGGTCTCCCTGCCCATCACCAACTCTCGGAGTTCACTCAAACTCATGTCCATTGAGTCGGTGATGCCATCCAACCATCTCATCCTCTGTTGTCCCCTTCTCCTTCTGCTTTCAATCTTTCCCAGCAACAGGGTCTTTTCAAATGAGTCAGTTCTTTGCATGAGGTGGCCAAAGTGTTGGAGTTTCAGCTTCAGCATCAGTCCTTCCAATGAATATTCAGGACTGATCTCCTTTAGGATGGACTGGTTGGAACTCCTTGCTGTCCAACAGACTCTCAAGAGTCTTCTCCAACACCACAGTTCAAAAGCATCAATTCTTCAACACTCAGCTCTCTTTATAGTCCAACTCTCACATTCATACATGACTATTGGAAAAACCATAGCCTTGACTAGCCAGACCTTTGTTGGCAAAGTAACGTCTCTGCTTTTTAATATGCTGTCTAGGTTGGTCATAACTTTCTTTCAAAGAGTGTCTCTTGATTTCATGGCTGCAGTCATCATCTGCATTGATTTTAGAGCCCAAACAATAAAGTCTGACACTGTTTCCACTGTTTCCCCATCTATTTGCCATGAATTGATGGGACCAGATGCCATGATCTTCATTTTCTGAATGTTGAGCTTTAAGCCAACTTTTTTATTCTACTCTTTCATCTTCATCAAGAGGCTCTTTAGTTCTTCTTCACTTTCTGCCATAAGGGAGGTGTCATCTGCATATCTGAGGTTATTGATATTTCCCCTGGCAATCTTGATTCCAGCTTGTGCTTCTTCCAGCCCAGCATTTCTCATGATGTACTCTGCATGTAAGTTAAAAAAGCAGGGTGACAATACACAGCCTTGATGAAACCCTTTCCCTAATTGAGACCAGACTGTTGTTCCATGTGCAGTACTAACTGTTGCTTCCTGACCCACATAGAGGTTTCTCAAGAGGCAGGTCAGGTGGTCTGGTATTCCCATCTCTTTCAGAATTTTCCACAGTTTATTGTGATCCACACAGTCAAAGGCTTTGGCATACTCAATAAAGCAGAAATAGATGTTTTTCTGGAACTCTCTTGCTTTTACAATAATCCAGTGGATGTTGGCAATTTGATCTCTGGTTCTTCTGCCTTTTCTAAAACCAGCTTAAACGTCTCCAAGTTCATGGTTCACATATTGTTGAAGCCTGTCTTGGAGAATTTTCAGCATTACTATACTAGCATGTGAGATGAGTGCAATCGTGTGGTAGTTTGAGCATCCTTTGGCATTGCCTTTTTTGGGGATTGGAATGAAAACTGACCTTTTCCAGTCTTGTGGCCACTGCTGAGTTTTCTAAATTTGTTGCCATATTGAGTGCAACACTTTCACAGCATCATCTTTTATGATTTGAAATAGCTTAACTGGAATTCCATCACTTCCACTAGCTTTGTTCGTAGTGATGCTTCTTAAGACCCACTTGACTTTGCATTTCAGGGTGTCTGGCTCTAGATGAGTGATCATACCACCGTGGTTAAACTCTGGGTCATGAAGATATTTTTTGTATCATTCTGTGTATTCTTGCCACCGCTGCTTAATATCTTCTGCTTCTGTTAGGACCATACCATTTCCATCCTTTATTGAGCCCATCTCTGCATGAAATGTTCCCTTGGTATCTCTGAGTTTCTTGAAGAGATCTCTAGACTTTTCCATTCTTTTGTTTTCCTCTATTTCTTTGCATTGATCACTGAGGAAGGCCTTCTTATCTCTCCTTGCTATTCTTTGGATCTCTGCATTCAAATGGGTGTATCTTTCCTTTCCTCCTTTGCTTTTGGCTTCTCTTTTTCTCACAGCTATTTGTAAGACCTCCTCAGATAGCCATTTTGCTTTTTTGCATTTCTCTTTTGTGGTCTGATGGTGGAGATTAAAATGATGCCATTGAAATACACAAATTCTAGGAGCACAATTCCTTGAAGCTGGCTAGTACTGGTAGAATCACAGTAAATTTGTATTACCATCACAAGCACCTGGGCTGGGAAAAGCCTAATGGGCACTTAATACAACCACCAAATGTAGCAGTATTCCCTCTAGGGAGTTCCTGAAAAATAATTCTTCTCCCAAGTCTGAAAATCTTTCAGATCACCTTGGCACAAATGATAGGGTTTGGTGACACAGATGATCAAAGCACTTTCTGCACAGTGTGGACAGAGTTTACCGTCTCTAGTGTGACCTGTTAGTGGAAATGTTGAAAGGTGCTTAGCTTCCTTCCTTCCCCTGTCTGTTACCAGCACACCCTTCCACTGATGTAAGCAGAATAGTACTCACTTATTCTTTCCAGAAAGTTATGAAAAGTGGTTGTTCAAGCAGACAGAAATTGGGTTGGGAAGGATGAGCGGCAGACCAAGATTTTAAGTTTAAAAGGGGTCTCCTTAAGGTACCTATCTGAGCTGTCAGGTGCAGATCAGAGGTGGAAGTGAAAGGTGCTGTCTGCAAGACAAAGTTGTCGAGTCCAAGAGAACCAGAATCATGCTCAAGCCACCTCCTGCTGTCGCCTCCGTGCTTCACTATCACTGGCTTTCAATCAGCTCCTCTAAATGGCAGGTGGCAGGCTCCCTCCCACCCCAGGTCTTGGACACGGAGTTCCAACTGTGGGGACCTTTCTTCAGCTATCTTGCCACCAAACACCACCTACTTGTATCCCTCTGATCTGAGCCAACACCTCACTTTGTCAATAAAGCCTTTTTAAAAAATACTCATCACACCCGCAAGTTTCAGAAACTCACTTAACATTTCCCGTATAGCTCTTATCTTTTATGCTTATACAGATGTGTGATAATTTTATTTATACTGGTTTCCTTCATTAAACGATGGGGTACACACAAGTACAGTCTGTTAATTTATCATTCACCTCCCAAGTTTCTGTCATATAGCAGATGCTCAGTAAGTATCATCTAAATGAATAAACCACTGGGACCTGTTAAAATAGTTAACATCAATTCAGTTCAGTCGCTCAGTTGTATCTGACTCTTTGCGACCCCATGGACTGCAGCACGCCAGGCCTCCCTGTCCATCACCAACTCCCAGAGTTTACTCAAACTCATGTCCATTGAGTCGGTGATGCCATCCAACCATCTCATCCTCGGTCATCCCCTTCTCCTCCTGCCTTCAATCTTTCCCAGATTTGGGGTCTTTTCAAATGCATTTAACTTAATTTTAATATGACTTAAATAGACTATTACATGAAATATCTGAAAAAACAGAGAAGAAAAATATTAAAAATAATTTGATCACTTTGACTATTATATATATAACCCACGTATTTTTAGACAAACACAAGTACAAATGCATATACAATAGAAATATCATATTATAGATAATTTAATACTATTTTTATGAAATTAATAACATTCATAAAATATTCCCAAATCAATATAGATGTCCATCATGATTTCTAACGACTCAGTGGTATTTCATTATAGGAATTAAGCTAACAACCTCCCTTTTCAGACTCTTGGGCTTTATAAAATGGAATAGAATACTATGCAACAATTAGAAATGTTCCCTTTTTTGGACTAGGTTTCAGAAAATAAAATTAATTCGATATAATGGAACATTAAACAACAATTAGAAACACAACTGACATTCTGATTGCATATAATTTATCATAGCATTTAATATATTGCCTTTAAACAAAAAGGAATGTTTTAAGGGTATATAGCTCTTGAAGGATTATTATGGTAGTCATCCAAAAAGCCACATTTAATGTGAATTAATTTATCAGTCACTTCACTCAGTGCCACTCAGATAAGAATTAGTTCATCATCGAATTAAGAGTATACATGAGGCCAAAGGTGAAGGGAGATTTAGAGCAACTCTGAAGCAGAGAGGAGGGATGAAGTCTACATTCACCGATGGTGCAGCTGATGAAAAAACATGTCAACAAAGAGTCTTTCATAGGGGTCTTGAACAGGTAAAAAATGAATAATAAAGTTTCTCTGTTTCACAATTCTCAAAGGAAAAGGTTCTAAATTACAAACAGTAAAATTAGAAGTCAGATTAATGCCTTTTACATATATTAACTGAGAAGATCTTTACAGCACCTTTACAAAGTAGGTATGGCAGGCTTTATCATCTCCATTTTTAAGATAAATGAGGCTTAAAAACTGTGATGTATATACATATATACATACACACACAGAGAGAATATATACTGGAATATTATTCAGCCTTTAACAAAAAGGAAACCTTGCCATTTACAACAACAGGAATGAACCTGGATGACATTATGCTAAATGAAACAGACAAAGCATACAAAGGCCAATATTGGATGATCTCATTTATTTTTGGACCTTAAAACAATCAAACTAATAAAAACAGGACAGAATAGTGGTTACCAAGGGCTGTGGTAAATGGAGGAATTGGGGAGATGTTGATCAAAGGCTAAAAAATTTTAGTTACAAGATGAGTAAGTTCTGGAGACATAAAATATAGAGCATGGTAACTACAGCTAATAATAATGCATTGTATACCTTAAATCTGAGAGTAGATCTTAAGTATTCTCATCATGAAAATAGAAAGGTAACCATATGAAGTGATGGATTAATTGTATTAATATTGTATTAATTAAGTTGATTTTAGTCATTATTTCTCAATGTATGTCAAAATACCATGCTGTACAGACACCTTAAATGTATCAATTCTAACTTGTCAATTATATCTCAATAAAGCTGGATAAAAATTAAGTGAGGTGCAGCTGAAATACTATTAGAATTCTAGTTTGCATCTGACATTGAACCTCATGTCTATAACTACAGAGTTCTTTTCACAAATTTGTCTCAAAATTTTTTAAAAGTTGTCTGAAATCCTGAAAGGGCTTGAAACAGAAAAGACACTGAGATTTTAAACATTCATGTTGGCATCTAGGAAATTAAAAAAGAAGTGGTTTTAGCAGGATTGAGAAAGCAAGAGAAATGGTTAAATCCTCACAGTGTTTACAGTTCAGTCCTCCTCTGACTCAGGACTGAAGTCTGATAACCATTTGCACATGTATTTTTCTGCTTTCATTTGTATCTGGAATGAAACTCATCATGGTTCTTTCTCATCAGCTCATCCTCCAGACTTCTTGGTATATGAAAACAATTTTATAATCTCTCTCCCTGTCTCCCAGGTATCCTTACTCTTTGTGGGTTATCATGGAACAATTCAATCCAAGTCAATTTGACAAATGGTGTTGAGTGACTCCTGTATGCCAAACATGGAGCTTGGCTCTGACCTCTACAGGTACCCAGTCTAGCTAGTGAAGTTAAGGTAGAAAGTGCCACGGTACTTCTCTGGTACTCAGATTTCCCCCAATGATTAGAAGCATGAATTTTGGGTCAGAGTGGTGGCAACTAAAGTAGACGAAGGCCAGATGAAACAGATATTTGGAAGAAAGCATCTGTGGCACCCAGTGAATAATCCAACATAAGACCAAAGAAAAGGAAAAAGTGGCAATCAAAATTGACAATGAGGTAGGGAGAATGATGCTGCTGCTGTCAGGTCCCAAGAGGTCTGGATGGGAAGCCTATGTAAAAGAACCATAATGAGTTCAATTTTCAGCTGATGCAAAAGCATAAAAAAAGCTGAAAATGGTCATCAGACAGACACCATGACTCAAGAGAGGGAATGACAAAAACAAATCTTTTAGGATTATTAGCACAGAGAATACAGATGAAGGTGGAAAATTTGTTGATTTTGGAAGGACGAGCAGAGAGTTGAAGACTGAATCTTTTATATATATATATACACACACATGTAAAATGTATATAATATAAATTATATACAAATATTATACATATAATCTACACAATATATAAAGATTATATATAATATACATTATATATGAAATGTATACACATACTATACACTATATATAAAGATTATACATATACTATGCATTGTATAAATTATACATAAAATATGCATCATATATAAAGATACACAAAGATTATATATAATCTGCATTATACATAAAGACATATGAAAATTATTAGCTATATAGTTTTAAGAGAAGCTTTTGTTGACTAAAAGAGGAGTACTGATTTGGATTAAGCACTGAACTTTAGGACACATCTTTGTTATGTGTTAGAAGTAGTCAGCAAAGAACGGACCTGACATGTTGGAGAAGTAGGGCAAGTAACCATGGGAGGCAAGAGGAAGTTTGAAGAGAAGGGGATGCTTAGCAGTGTCAAAAGCTATCAAGAGACTTTTAAATTTGGTGTTTCAGAGGCTATTGCTGGCCTTGAAGAGAGCAGTTTCATTTGAGCCTTGAGTAAGGAAGTGGGCGTAGGTCTGGTAAGTCAGTGAAGACCACTGGGAAGCAACAATTGTTGCAGGTCTTCATAGAAATCAAATGATGAAATGAAGGCAGTTGCTTGAAGGAACGAAGTGTCACGAATAAATGAGTATAAAGTAGAAAAAATGCCAACAGAAATACAGCTTGGCAAAATCTGATGTACACACTGTAAATTTTAAAAAAGGAAGCTAATTCATCTGAGTGTATTCTTGATATTAGCGTTTATTTCATCGAAATTAGGACGCTACCCATGTAAATCATATCATTCTCTTACAAAAGAAACAAACAAAATTTCTACCAATTAAATTACAGTCCTTATGAATTGTAAGCTATGCCCTGACTTCAGAAATGCCCTTGTGTGTGAATTTTATGGCTATCACCTTTATTTTCCAGTTTATGACTTATTAGCAGGGACATGTCTTTTTGGGCAATAGTTCTACCTGTATATTCTTGTACTTCTAGCCATCCAGAAACATCTGGATTCTGACAACACTATTATGCAGATGTTTTTAATTATAAAGTAGCTACTTGGGGTTGCTGAGCTCAAAAACGCTGAATATCTCTCAGTATAAGTTCATAAGAACCTTCAACTTTTGAGTTTTCCACATGGCCCTCTTTTGGAAAATCATTTACTTCTCTCCTGGCAAAACTGCAATGCTGAGACAGCAGTTATACCCACTTTGCAGAACACTGGCCATCTGAAAAACATCCCCAAAGAAACTAAGGACTCCCAAAGTCTGAATAGCCTCTTTTTAACCTTATTTATAAGAGCTTCAATTATACACTGCAGAAGAAGGAACTGAACATGGGTCCTTTGGCAGTTTTCCAGAGATGAAGGCAGTTTTCCCCTGCATTTAACCTTGAAGTACACTTCCTCACAATCCCTTCAGGACTGATGATAGTGGGAGACAAGTAAGCAGCTTATATTTTACAATGTAAAATGATTACCATATTCTTTTCTTTTTAATGAACAAATTCTCTCTGCTTTATCCAGTTGTTAGTCTTCTTAATGAAACCTCCTTCACTACTTCAGGGATGTAACTCACTCTGCATTATGACACAACCATTAAGAGCAAGAACTCCAGTCAGTTCTGGGTTTGAATCCCAGTCTTGGCACCACTGGTCTTGTGAATCTAGTCAAATTACTTGTGCTTAATTAAACCTTTTCAGAGACATTACTTTGTCAACAAAGATCCGTCTAGTCAAGGCTATGGTTTTTCCAGCATTCATGTATGGATGTGAGACTTGGACTGTGAGGAAAGTTGAGCACAGAAGAATTGATGCTTTTCAACTGTGGTGTTGGAGAAGATTCTTGAGAGTCCCTTGGGCTGCAAGGGGATCCAACCAATCCATTCTAAAGGAGATCAGTCCTGGGTGTTCATTGGAAGGACTGATGCTAAAGCTGAAACTCTAATACTTTGGCTACCTCATGCAAAGAGTTGACTCATTGGAAAAGACCCTGATGCTAGGAGGGATTGGGGGCAGGAGGAGAAGGGGATGACAGAGGATGAGATGGCTGGATGGCATCACTGACTCGATGGACATGAGTTTGAGTTAACTCCAGGAGTTGGTGACGGACAGGGAGGCCTGGCATGCTGCGATTCATGTGGTTGCAAAGAGTCAGACATGACTGAGCAACTGAACTGAACTGAACTGAGTCTTCTTAATGAAACCTCCTTCACTACCTTGGGAATGTATCTCACTCTGTATTATGACAACAATTAAGAGCAAGAACCCAAGTCAGTTCTGGGTTTGAATCCCAGTCTTGGCACCACTGGTCTTGTGAATCTAATCAAATTACTTGTGCTTAGTTAAACCTTTCCAAGTTAAACTTATTTTCACTTATATATTAAATGGGTCAATTACATGAGAATGAATATATGTCACCATTACTAATCATTATGAGTTCTGTCTTCACAGACTGTTGGAAGGTGTTTTAATATAATCATGGGTCTCAGGTTTGAGATGAGGGAGAAAGGAAGAGGGAAGAAAAAGTGGAGAGGGGAGAGAGGAGGAAGAGGAGGACGAAGGATGGATGGTATAGATGGGATGGGCATACAGGCAGAGAGGAGAAGGCGTGAGTGACAGAGGATAAGAGGCAGGAATTCCAGGCAGTGGGGAGGCCCAGTGAGACACCAGTGTGAGACCAGTCTGAACTCTTGTGCATTTTTCTCAAACCAGATTCTGCTATTTAGGTTCAGGTGTCTAACAGAGGAAGAGTTAGAACAGAGTTGCCAGGAAAGTGGAATGGATGAAAAAGAAGTGAAGGGATGAAAGGTATGATTAAGACAGTGATTATGAGGGGGGTTGTAGCTACTGAACTGGGGAAGGAAGAACTGATGTGAATGGGTTATTAGGGATCTGAAGCAAATTGGAAGAGTGAGCTTATTTGTGTGATATTGAAAGAGAGGGAGCTGTGAGAAATGCTAGCCACAGGAGATTTGAGAAATGCACTCCTATCCATGACAACAGGTACATCTCCCCTCCACAAAAAAAAAAAAAAAGTCTCAAGGCTGATGGAAGAGAGGATCATCAAATATGCAGCGGCCAAAGACCTGAGAGGATAGGGTTTGGAGCAGATGAGCTGGGCACATTGTGAAATCTCCAAAAACAATGACAAGAATAGTGACAGAAAGCTAGGAGACTGCAGGCAAAAACATTCAGGAACTGAGGAGAAAAGAATGAGATTTAATAGATGGTTATGACAGCCAGCATGCTACAGTTTGTCGGCACATAGTTCACATAAGCTCAGTTTTTCTTTTTTATAATTAGAGAAATGTCTTAGAAGATTACTGGAGGAGAAAGAGAAGGACAGTGCAGTCTCTAAGCTCTGCAACCGAGTTATCCTCCTCTTAGGAGACGGTAAGGAAAGCTGTGTCATCTGAGGAAGTCGGTTTTTTACTCAAGCCAGAAGATGAAGAAAATACTGAAGATTAGGAATTTTGGTAATGACAAACTATATATTCCAAAGGATACATAAGAAACTATTTGGAGAGTGAGGAATTGGAAAGAGATGGGAAATTAGATCAGATCAAAATGTTTAAGGGGCTATGGAGATAAAATTTAGTATGTAAATATCTTGAATGCTTGGACTCTTGGTGGTTACAAAGTAAAATGGAAATAAAAGAACGGTGAGAGTAATTCTGTTGGTCTTCTGGGGGAAGATGTATGAGTGGTGAAAATAGAGATAGAGAGAGAAGCTGATGTGTACTGGTGGGAAGTGTTGTTTATACACCATACTGGTTGGCTTTAGAAACGCTTAAGAAAGCTGAGGTTGTGGCCGGGGAAGAAAATGTTTATATCTACTTGGACCACAGAATTGAGGTGGGGGGGCACTTTATTAAATCCAAGAGTGTAAATGTATCAAAAACTTTGGAGGACAGAAATTAGACAGTGTGAAGAGGCTGGGGAGAGAAGAGGAATGGATTGGGTGTGGGCTGTCCTTGAGTCATTGCCTGGAGGTGAACATACCTTATAAGACAGAGCTGGGAAGTATAGATTTACCTAATGCAAGGCTGGAATTAATTACTTCAGGTAAGATCTCTTTAGGAGGATAGAAGTCTATCACGCAGGAGTGTGAAAAAAATTAATTTCCCAGTAGAGACACTGCATTTTAAACTTGCCATAAGGGAGATGAGTGTTGATGGGGTCTGTATGATCGTGGGCTGATGATCCATAACGTATATAGTCATAAAGATAAATGGGTTCTAAACGGATCTGGTGATAGATTCTATTTACAATTCTGGTGCTTCTGATCAAAATGGCTACAAACGCATTTGAGCGATATATGTTCTTTGCAATTAAAGATGAAAACCAGGCCCTTTAATGAGCCCTTATGGAGTAACCCATTGTCTTGTAGTAGCATCATGCTATTGCCACTTTTTAGGAATCACTGTCTGCTAGAATCTTTGTGTAATTTTACAGATAGTTGTAAGTGTCAAGTAATCATGAGAAAGCATTTAGAGAAAAACTTGATTTATCTGACATGATTGGGAAGTAAATGTTCCTACCTTATTAAGTCAAACATCCCCCTGGAGAATGCAAATTTTAAAAGAAAATAATCTGTTTTCAATAGACTTCTTTTATACTTTGTTATTTCTTTAAATAAGGCAAAAGAACATAATTTAATCCTTTCTTGATTACTTAGACTAAGCAGGCTAGAATCATGTCTGAAAGCTAGGAAATGAAGGTCAAGATATTTAACTTCCCTAGACTTTTTCTATAAAATCAATTCCACTTTGATAGGGTCCTTATGAGAATATGATGAGATAATGTAAAGAAAGCTTAACTCCAATTCTGTCACACAGAACACAATCAAAGGTACCTATGATTATCAGTAGCTTATCAGATCAGTATTTTAATTAGTAGCATCAAAATTTGCCTCCACTCTCTAATCACATGACAGCATCACATCATATGAACCTGGGCAAAATGACCCTAGACTGGACTTTTAAGCTGCAGCTTCATGTTCTTTAGGATCTTCACTCTCTGCTGCAGCATCTGTGCCTATACACATCTGCATTAATTTTTTTCTCTTCAGCCACTGGATTTTCTGCTTCTAATACAGTCAAACATAAGAAACTTCATACCTGAATTTACAAGGACAGTGTGAACTAAGGAGAAAATAAATTTTGAATGAGAGCCCCGGGGACTCTCTCATAAACGAAGTCATGGATGCTAGTATATGAAACTGGTGACATTCATGGTGGTTATTTTGAAACCTTTCTTGAACTGCATTCATCTCAACTTTTCAAATGGTTGTCAGGTTATGTGTTATATGAAGCCTAGATCACTGTCATAACCACTCATTTAATGATCAAATGTGTTAGAGCACTTAATTTGTTCAAGACATGCTGCTGTACTAAGTATTAGGAATGCAGTATTAATGAGTTAGGTCCTATTTTTAATTAGGGAGGCTGACCAGAATCTCCACCATTGTAATAGCTTAAGATTGGCACAGAGAATCAAGCTTATTTTACTTAGATGTGAGCTTTCCAGGGGAAATGATATTCTAAGTTGCTTAAGTAAGAGTTAGACAAGTAAGTGAAGAGAAAGAAAGGGGACATTGAGAGAGCCAAGGTCCAGAGGTAATAAAGAACTTTGGAAAAGTTGATGACTGTAGGTGAAACAGAAAATGGAACAGGAGGAAAATAGTGAGTCATAACACTCAGTGTACATTAAGTAGGGACATGGGTATGCAGGCTGTGTAAATCATAGTGAAGATTCTGGGTTTTTTCCTAAGGATTATAGAGGGCTATTTAAAAATTTAATCAGTGAAGTGATACACCCATGTTTATACTAAGTATATCATGTTTGGAAGGTCATTTTTATCCTAGCCACAGGAAATGGATGGAGAGTATAAGTCAAGGGAAGCGGGGCAGGGGGTGGGTGGCAGTGAGCCCACTGCACACTGGCCCAGGGAACAGATCACAGTGACCCATACTTGGCATGGGCAGCACCAATGGTAGGGATTTTCAGGAGGCAAAAATGGTAAGACTTGACCAACAGAATAAGAGGAGTGAAAGAGAGGCAGGTGCCAAGGCTGACTTTGTGTTGCCCAGCTTCCCAGATAAGGGACCACATTAGAAAGAGAAAGTTGAGAACTGAGACTCAAACCTTGCCAGATTTGAAGTCCATTAGAACTATATAGTTATCCATGAAGGGACTTAAAGGTGAGTCAACTCTCCTTCTCTGAACACCCAATATTGTATGTGCCCCAACCTCTTAATGCTGATGCATCAGTCCAAAGTCCTGAAAGTATGTCCCAACAATCCCAATCCTAAATTCTTCACCAAGGGGAAATGAAAGTATACCCATCCAAAGACTTGTAGACAAATATTTATATGAAAGTGAAAGTGAAGTCACTCAGTCACGTCTGACTCTGCAACTCCATGGACTGTAGCCCACCAGGCTCCTCAGTCCATGGAATTCTCCAGGCAAGAGGACTGGAGTGGGTTGCCATTTCCATCTCCAGGGGATCTTCCTGACCCAGGGATCGAACCTGGGTCTCCCGCATTGGAGGCAGATGCTTTACCATCTGAGCCACAGGGAAGCCCAATATTTATATAGATTTATAAATAAATAGAATCAACTACCAGTATGTACAATATGGGTAAACCTCACAATCATGCTGAGTAAAATAACCCAGAATAGAAAAAAAGAGCATGATGTCATTTTTATAAAATTCCAGATGTGACCTAACAGAGTGAGCAAAGCAGAGAGAGAAGGAACTGCAAAGCTGCACAAGAAAGCATCTGGAATGCTGGAAGTTGTATTTTGATTGCAATGATGAGTTTGTGGGTCTACACAATTATTAAACCTCACACTGTTTAGTATGAAATGAATGATGTATATAAATTAAACCTCAATAAAAGTATTAAAAAGTCAAACTGACTGTTTATCAGTCAAACTGATCACCTACTTACAACCAGGTTGGCTCTCAGTTCTTATTCCATGTTCATCATAAACTTGTTTAATCATTAGCAGCATACCTGCTTGCTTAATGTCCTTCTATCCATATGGATTACCAGCTACATGCCAAATGAGATTAGGCCCCTTTTGCTCCCTGTGTTTCGTACCAACCCAACTCATTGAATGAAAAGATGAAGCATGATGGTCTCAGTTAAGTATCTGGGAGAGTCCCCTCCTGTCAAATCAGGTTCTCTAAGGATAGGGCAACAGAAGGTAGATGTGAGGAAAGATGTCTGCTACTGTGCTCCAGTGTGCAAGGGAGGGATGGGAGCAAACAGGAGAGGGCGTGAGATAGGTAGGAACTAATGCTTTAACTTGAGACCCTTGCAGAAACCAGTTTAAAAAAAAAAAAAAAGAATCTACATGGTGCTGATATACAATCTAAAAAACAAATGTGCAAGTTGTGCTACCTATGGGACAGCAAAGAACAAAGTTCACATTTTAGGAATGGTATTGAAGTGCAAGTTCAGAGGGAGGTTCTGTACATGTGTTACATACGGTCCTCAGGGAACACCCATTCTGGAATGAAGCGACATCACGTCGCTTTGGGATTTCACGGTCATCCAGTTATGCTCTGAGCTCACTGCTCTCAGGAAGCTAGCAGGTTAGACACTTTAATCAAGAAGGGAGAGCTCTGAGTCCTGGGAGATATTCTTGTAGCTCAGAGATTAATTTTAACTAAATGGAAATGCCTCATGAAATAAAAGCAAGATTGAGCCTTTATGGAAAATTTTAGAACTGTACATGGCAGCAATCCCAAGATGAAACACCAGGGTCCAAAGGTAATCTTAAAGAGATGCTTGCAGGGCCACTCAAGGCAGCTGCAACGACCTACCATGAAAAATAAAGTCCTAATGTGCAAATCTTTATGCTATATCTATTTATACAAACGGAGGGTTAAATACTTACCTAGCTATTTTTAGATGTTCAATTTGACGAAAATGATGTTATTCTTAACATTTTTGTAAAGCCATCAAAATTTTGTAAATGCATAGCATTTTAATTGAATCAATGTTTATTTAGCCATTGTGTTCCATACCATGGAGTTGCAGATTGTAATTTAAGACATAATCAATTCCTGCCTTCAGGGATTGGCCTCTCCCTTCAAAGAAAGTAGTCCCTGTGTTATCTGAATAAAACATAGTAACACACTTAAATGACTGGAATTCTGTGATTTAACACTCAACTAAAAGATATGAATAGTGCTTCAAGGGGATAAGAAGAATACAGACCTACATAAACAGTGCAAAACAAATGACTCTGCATAGAAGCAATGGGCTTTGAGGTTATTCTTGAAGGGTTCTTAAACCGGGAAAGGGATGTAAGACAGAGAAGGGCGTCCATGCAGGAGAACAGGAGAAGGAGCACGAGACAGACGCCAAAGAAAGCTCTCAGGTTTCGCCACTTGTTAAGAAAAAAAAAAAATCTTACAGTACCTGACTTTGTCCTAAGTCTGAGAAAAATACCTGGGCATAGCATAGCTTCTCTCTAATGGTGCAATGATCTAGCCTGGATTAGAAACCACCCGAGGACAGGGGGAGGGTAAAAGGGTACCAACTCGCTGCAGACATTGTTCGTGGATTAAAATCCCTTTTGACTGCAGACCTCACACTTGGGCTCCCCAGGAACACGGTGTTCCATAACACAGGCTAGTGCTATTCTGGATTTTTATGCTAATTTTAAACTTCAGTAGCAAGACATTCTCTAGCAGGGTACTAAACATTAAAATGGAATGAGTCTTTACTAATGACTTTAAAATTAACTTGGGTTAAGGATTATAAAATTACAGATATAAGTATTTCCCTGTTGTGTGATGAAAGCAATCCATAACACACCATGTGTTAACAAAATATCACCACACAAATTCCAAGATGGTTTTCCTCCATAATTCCAATGGCCAAATCCTTCAGGAAAAGAATGCCATCCTCTTCTTAAATAATAATGTTCTATATAGTACTATTCTTCACATTTGCTTAAGGATTTATTTCCTTGTTTCATCTTTTAAGGTTAAATGTAACAGACCAAGTAGGAGGCATAATCAATATGAGAGGAAGACCAACTTGCCTAGGATCACAGATACTACAAACAAAAAGAATTTTAACAGATATTTACTATTTTACAGGTTGTAGGCAGGACTCCATGTACTTTCACATACCTTACAATCACTATATCAACTGTGTGAAGGGATTATAAGCCCCATTTTATGGATGAGGAGACTGAGGCTCAGTAAGATGAAACACAGAACATGGATGTAAACTCAACTTATCTGACCCTAATCTCAATATTCTGTTTCTTCTTTATAATCATGGTGACTAAAGCAATCTTTATTAGGTACATGCTATATGTCATCTTCTCTGCAAAGTGTTTTATATACATGTCATTTCATTCCCACCATAATGCCCCTTCAAAGGAAAATCACTGTCTAACATCCACAGATTCAGAAACAAGTTTATCCAGGTCACACAGCTGGTAAGTAATGCAGAAAGAACTTAAATTTCAAGTTTAGAACCAATACTCTATTAATATACTTTGGTGCCTCTTAAAGGCAGCATCTTTCATCACTTCCATCCAATAGTGAAATCCTAAAAGGGAATTCAGTTACAAGTATTCAGACCTTAATCTATGTGATAAGGGAGAAAATCCATTTTCTTGGGGTATCAGACAGCTGCTGCTGCTGCTGCTAAGTCGCTTCAGTCGTGTCTGACTCTGTGCGACCCCATAGATGGCAGCCCACCAGGCTCCCCTGTCCCTGGGATTCTCCAGGCAAGAACACTGGAATGGGTTGCCATTTCCTTCTCCAATGCATGAAGGTGAAAAGAGAAAGTGAAGTCATTCAGTCATGTCTAACTCTTAGCGACCCCATGGACTGTAGCCTACCAGGCTCCTCCGCCCATGGGATTTTCCAGGCAAGAGTACTGGAGTGGGGTGCCATTGCCCTCTCCATCAGACAGCAAGCACACATTTAAATCTTATTACAAATTAGTTACAAAAAATAATACAGGTTTAAATTTTTCAATTTATCACTCCCCTCCACAAGCAGGACACTTCCATTTCAGCGTAATATCCTAACCTTAATTAGCAATGACAAGAGCCTCAGTTATGGATTGCTTTCTATATATGCCTGAGGTCATGCTTAGCACTTGATATAAAATATCATATTTAACCCTCACAACCAGACACCATGAAGCCTATGATGTCTTCCTGCAAATCAACCCCAACAGGTGCTAACCAATCTATTAAGGGGAGCAGAGAAAATTCTGGCCCACAAACATGTTGGAAGCAAACCATCTCTTCCTTTCATATAGAAGCCACATTTCTGAGATTATTCTGCAGTCACCTGGAGAGATGTAATGTGTGGCTTTGATATGAAAGTGGGAAATAGGCTATAAAAATAAACCCAATGTGCCTTGCTTGCTGTGCCAAAGAGACCTCCCTTGACAGCACAGTGGATAAAATATTGAAGACACAGTTAGACTGTTGCCCATGATTAGAGTTGGAGGGATGGAAAAAAATAATTTTATGAATCATGTATGTCAGAAGGGGGTAAAAGGCCAGAGAGCCTTACTTTTTTCAAGAGATGGTGAGCAATTCAGCACAGAGCTCGCTTGCCTTCCTTTGTTTAAAACTGTCTGCAGACATCAGTTTGTTAGAGCTGCACGTCCCAGCACTTCCTACGCCTAGCCCTTGTGAACGGCATGTGAGCAAAGGTCATGAATGCCACTTCTGGATTGAGGTGATGAAGAGCAGAGCCTCGAGAGCCTTTTCTCCTCTGTCTTCTAACGAACTATATTCCAAAGGCTAGAGGCCCTAAGAAATAGCAGAATCAAGACAGAGAAAAAGACTGGATTCTTGCTTCACTTCATAGAGAAAAGTTCTCAGCAAATCTAAAACACCATGTTGGATTGTTACGTGAACAAGAAATAAGCCTTTTTAATGTTAGGTTACTAACAGATAGAGATTTGTTATTAAGCAGCTCATATAACCCTCACTAATTTAATACAGAAATGTTAAAAGTCTTTATTTCATTAAGAACAGATGTTGTATTGTGCAGTCAATTATGCATTGTCATCAGAATTTTGCATCATGACTACACTGGGAAAAGGGAACTGTGAAACTTCATTTTAGCCATGAATATGCTGGTAATAGAGTAATATAGGACAGACAGGCATATGTTACTGTTAACTCAATTCTGTATGCTCTCATATGCCTGATCCTAGCTAAGATGGAATATGGGAACTGCATTTGCACTTCCTATCTGAAACAAAGAAAAGAAAGCCAAAACATATAAAGCAAATTTTTCAGGAAACTGGATATCTATCAGGCTGTAGGTTCATGATCCCTAAGAAGAAGGACACAAATGTGGCGAGTCCAGGGACTGCACCAGCTTGCTGCACCGAAAGAGGACCTCAGAGCAGGGAAAGGAAGACAAGGAGAGCCTGGCAGGCTTTTGGAGTTGAGAAGATAAAGCTGAGAGCCTGGAGAGATCAAAGGCATTACAGCTGATAGAACAGAAAATCAGAAAGGGGAAAACTCCAGAGATAGGCCAACATTTCTCCCCAAATATTTAGAAGAATACTGATTAGAACATGCCTGTGAAGAAGACATCAGAAAGCACAGAGAGAACAGTGCAAAAGAATTAGTGGCAACAGAGCCAGATGCACACAGCGCCTGAAATAGGGCCAGTTCTTACTATCCAGAGAAAGATTCAGAAGGGCCTGGCCTCATTCGTCTGTGAAAATTAGCCCTGAATCAAATTTAGGGCTAGATCTTTCCCAGAACTTTTAAAAGCAACACCAGAAAGAATGGAAGTATTCTGTGTAACATAAATTCATTCTAGAAAAAGGTTCAGGAATATTCAAAACCAAAGAAAGAACAGACGGGAGCAATAGAACACACATCAGAGGCTTAAGTTTAATCATTAATAACAGACTTAAACCTATATTCAAAATAATTCATAAAGGAAGCGGGGGGGGGGGCTACAGTGAGATCAGTCCAAGTAGATTTCAGAGCTCAAAATATTACCAGGAATAATAAAAGTCATTTCATAATAAAGAAATCAATTTATCAACAGGACATAATAGTCCTAAATGTCAACAGCACACACAAAGAAAAACCCACAGAGCTACAAAATGTATGAAGCAAAATAATCAAAAGAAGAAGATAGAAAAATCAATAAGGATATATTAGACTTTTACAACACTTTCAAATAGTTAACCTAATTGACATTTATAGAAATATTTACCCAACAGTAGTACAACACACATATATAAACTTGAAACATTTATCAATATAGACAATATTCTTGGCCACAAAACAAGCCTCAGGAAGTTTAAAAAGGATTAAAGTTCTACAAAATTGAAATCAGTAACAGAATGGCCTCTGAAATAAATCTCTAAATATTTGTAAATTTTAGCACACTTCTAAATGAACCATTGATGAAAGAAGAAATCAAAACAGAAATTAAAAACTATTTTGAGCTAAATATCAATAAAGACACAATCCACCCACGTCTGTGGAATGCCACTAGAGCAGTACTTAAGAGGAAACGCACAGCAGTGAATGCCCTTATTGGAAAAAGAAAAATCTCAAATCAAAGACCTCACCTTCACATGAAGGGACCAGAAAAAGAAGGGAAAATTACACTCAAAGTCAGCTTAAGGAGGAGGCTGATACAGATCAGAGTGAAATCAAGAATACAGAAAACAAAACAAACAAAAACAATGTTAATATCCATGTGACCACAAATCGAATTTGGTTGGGGCGGGGGGATCAATAAAATTGGTAAGCTTCTAGTCAGACTGAGTGTAGAAAAAAAGAGGGAAGATGTAAATAACCAATATCAGAAATGAGAGGTAATGTAGATTCTACAGATTTTAAAAGGGTAACAGGATAATAATGGCATATTATGAATGTATTTTGCCAATAAATTGATTCCTCAGATAACAGTTATATGTTACCAAAGCTCCCTCAAGAAATAGAAAGTCTGAACAGGTATGTATCTGCTACATTCATCAAAACTGTGGAGGAAAAAAATCTCACAATAAAAACTCCAGGTCAGATAAATTGATAAATTCTTCATTGATTTAGCTCATTCAGCTAAAGTGATAATTCATTCAGCTTCATTGATAAATTATACCAAGTAAATATTTAAAACAGAGTCAGTACCAATTATACACAAAGTCCAGAAAATTGAAGAGGAGGAATGTTTTTCAACTCATTCTGTGAAACCAGTGTTACCCTACCCTGATATCAAAATCAGGAGGGAAAGAAAGTACAACTACACTTTCATTACAAGAACCTAAAACTACACACCAACCTCTCTCATACATACAGTAAAATTCTATACCAAATTTTAGAAAATAAAATCTAACAGTATTTTAAAAAATACCAGTTATCATGAAAAAAAAATCATGCATTTTTATTCTGAAAACATAGTTTGTTTAGTATTCAAAAGAAAAAAAAACTGTACTTAATATATCAACAAACAGAAAGAAGAGCCATAAAATTATCTCAATAGGTGTAAAAATCAATGAACAATACTAACATATACTCCTAATAAAAGTTTTTAGAAAATTAAGAGTAGGTAGGCCCTATGGAAAACTTACAGCAAACATCATACTTAATGATTTAAGGCTGAATGTTTGTTTTGCCTCCTAAGTTCAGAGAAAAGACAATGATATGATTATTTCATACTTGTTTTCAACACTGTCCTAGAGATTCTAGTCACTAATAAGGCTAAGAGAATAAATAAGAGATATCCACGGTAAAAATAAAACTAACATAAATTAAAAAGTTTAAAAGTTACTTTCATAAGATGCAAAAGTTACTTCCATACAATGTTTCTTCCATAGGATGTAAAAAGTTATTCCCATAGTATGTAGCAGTTAAAAGGAATAAACTATTGATACCTGCTATAGCCTGTATGAGTCTCAATTATTCTGAGTAAAAGAAGCCAGACAAATAACTGTGTCAGTCCTTTCTTTTAACATTTTAGAAAATCTACAGTAATAAAAAATGTTTAAGCAAGCGTTTGTGGATGCCTAGAGGATTACAAGATGAATCTACAGTAACACACAAAAATAAGGAAACTTTGTGGGTGTTGGATATTGCCGTGACAGGTTTCACAGATTTAGTCACAAGTCCAAACTTACCATAGTGTTTATTTAAATTAAATATGCAATTTATTCTATGCTACTTATACTTCAAAAAGCTGTTAAAAACCAGGCGTCATTTTTTTAAAACCTCATAACCTTACTGTTAGTAACTGTGGTAGTTTTGCCTCTTTACAAAAACAAAACCCACACTTCTGGGGAAGGGGAAAGTAGGGAGGAATCCTAAGAGCGAGCTAAGCATAGAATAGAATTAATAGCATGAGCAGTACCTGATGCCACACAGGTAAATGAAGTGATAAAAACATGGATTGTATCCTTAAAAGCACAACCTCTGTTATGCAAACATCCATGCTGGGCAGGTAAACACTCAAATATATAATAAAAAAGGATAAAACATTTTCCTCCTGATTATTCCACTCACAAAACTACAATGATACTTGCTCAACTGTATAATAATGATGTGTTAACCTCTATGACTCCCCTCAAGACTGGGAGAGCCTCTAGCATAGTAACAATGACTTTACCTTTTCAGCTCAGCACCCAGATTGATACCAAGAATCCACAGCAATAAACATTTTGTGACTATATGAAACAGGATGTAAATAGATGAATACATGAACACAGGTATGAATAAATGAGTGGAGAGACTAGAGTATACAGAGAATAAAATGACTATTTTCATATCAAGACCACACAGATTACTCTCCATTTGACTTGAGAATACATTTTTGAACTTATATATTAATGTAGGCATGCCTAAACCAATTTAAAATCATTCAAATAAGAGAATTAAGTCAAACCATTAAGGTTACAGAAAAAAGCTTCTCTATTTCGTTCTTCATCCTCCCATTCTCTCCATAAACCTTTCTTGCTTAGACAAAGCACCAACCTGATTTGAATTGTCCTTTTCCACTCAAAATTGTGTTCCTTTTCTGTCGTCTCAAGCAAAAGATAAGGAATACATACTTTTTCCACTCCTGAGAAGCTGCAGATTTAATCTCAATGAAGAAAGGGTAAAATAGAGAAGTTTGCCATATTGGGTACTACTTTCAAAGTTCTTCAAGGCTGTTTTAAACCACATAACTAAACCAGAAGGTCCCAAGCAGTCTGATTAGGTATACAGTTTTGAGTCTAATATCTGTAACTGGGACATGAAATGATGACTCACTCACCCTTGGGGCTCCCCAGTGTAGCCTGAGCTACCTGGAACCCTTGAACTATTCACATCAGCCACAAGCAAGCCTCTCCTGGGTTTCCCAGGGAGGTTACGCAATAGAGACAAAGTCAGAAGGTCAAAAGTGGTCTCCAATGAAAGACACAGTGAGAAACTCCACACCCATGGGTCCAAATCCAATCAGTGGGCATCAATTTCCACAACAATAGCAGTGAGGATGCCAGTCTCACAGTGAACACACAATTTCTACAACTGCTAACGTTCCACAGCAGATACCGTAGCTCAGAGGTGGGAGTTCAGGGAGACTTGACTAGAATGGGTTTAGGTAGTCACCCTCTGTCCCTGCCTTCAGGTAAAGATATGACTTCCTAGTGGATGTGGAATCTCTACCATAGCTTGTGCCTTCTACCATCCTTATTGGGAAATACTCATGAGAGCAACCACAAACTTGGATAGAATTCAATCTCATACACATTATCTGATGATTCTGCAATGAGTCTTTGTGTGGCAAGGAAATAAGAGAGAAACTAGATTCTTTTAAAAACATGATGTTTGAATGATTGTAAAATTAAAATTTTCTTATCTAATGTGACCATCAAAAATTGAAAGATAATGTTACTAAAACATTTTGATTAGAACTGTAGTCACCACTTGAAGAGTAAGAGCTGGTAGAAAAACTTATGTTTGTGGAAGCAAGCACAAGGTTCTCACTAAAAATCCTGACATTACAGTATTTGAAAATTTTATGCAAATTATTTTATATCTTCCCCAACAGCTTATACTTTATTATAGCTGATTATTTTATATTTTCATTTATATAAGACTTCTTTTATCATTGTTTTAATATAAAGGATATACAATTTTTACAAACCTCCATTAGATCCCCTCCAGTTTATCCTACCACAGCATACAAGTATCATTTTATAGGAGTTCCATGAAGTGAAAATAGTAAGTAGTAGTACCTACCATATAAGCAACATGTTAATATTCACAATTAGATAATGTGTTCTAGATTTGAAGGGGCCAGAACTCAGAAGATACCCCTAACCTACTGATTAGGTAAATATTCAATTTAAGATTATATACTCCCTAGACCACACAAATAAAAAATAAATACCAGTTTAATGATAAGATTTGAAATCTATAATTTCATCGGGCAATGTAGTCTTTAAGGCAGCAGTAACTGGTGTTTCATGCATTAATTACCTACCACAGAGCTTTTCAACAGAGAATAGAAATTAATCTCATACAGCTCACTATTGTAAAACATTTTTCACGACACATGCAGAATCTGAAGATTTATAAATATGGAATAGATATGCTTTCCATTTAAATGTGGCATCAATCTATTGCTCTGAGTCAAAAATAACAATGCAAACAACTCTGGTTAAAAAAGAAAAATCTCATATATACTTAAATTTGCTGCTTGTTCCCTTTGTCTTTTTTTTTTTTTAATCTTGCTATATAAAGCCAAGTCAAAGTGTTCCTTATTCAAAGAATTAAATTTTTAGATTGATGGTGAGGTAGAGGGATAAGAGTATAGGAAACTGGACAACTGGGTATTTCTGATCACAACTCTTTTGTTTTGATTGAGCATGGAACAAGTCACTTCTTATTTGAGCTAGAGTTTCCTTATCACTAGAATGAAGGTTTGCAGTATTTCTTGAGTGTTCCTTAAAGCATCATGTGACTCTGTGATTCTCACTTGTACAAAAACAGATATTTAAATGTAAGAGTATAAGATTTAAGTATTCATGTAAATATAAATCCTGTAAATATTTATACTAGTCATAAATTCAAACACAAGGAAGGGATTTTATACACTGAATTATCCTGATTTTATGCCATGCTGCCACTAATAAATAGCAAGTTTCCTGATAGGGATTCTATATTACTGGGTAGCAATGCAGTAATTTTGGGATTGGAAGGCAGGTTTGTCCTGCCCCTGTCTAAGGTCCCAACTTCCTGATGAGGCACCTACTCTGTCTCCTGTTCATCTTTCCATCAGGCTTTTTAAATATTAAGCAAAAACCTCATGGTACACAGCTTCCCAGAAGTGGCCCACATTTGAATGGTAGAATTCCAACCAAGAAAGTTGAAAATGGACCATACACAGCATACCCTGGGTTCCTCTCTCCACGTCCCTCCTTTTCTCAGCGCCTGGTGATTGATGTGATTTTTATCAGTGGTGTCCAAGCCTGAGTCCCAGGCTGTCTTATTATTTTTAATCCCTGATAAGCCCACCATGGTTATCCAACTCTTGTCTGATTTGCAGGTCCTTAACTGCAGACCCCAGGCTGAGTGGGAGACACAGCAGCTAGCCTGGAAGAAACTGTACAGAAACCACAGACTTATTTACGCAGCTCTGTGCATCAGTTCCGGACAAGCACACAGCAGCGTGTCATACACGTGCATTTCATTCGTCAGGCGATGGTCGGGGAGGGGCTGGTAATAGTTATGCTAGGCCACAGTGCATTATAAAAAGCAGGTTAGTCAACCCAGTTCAGTTCAAATTGGTCAATAAGGGGGGAAAATGCAGTCACTCAACTTGATAACTCTACGTGAAACAGTAAGTCAGACACTTCCCTGAAATGAGAGCAAAAGGAGTTGAAGGATGCAGAAGAAGTTTTCTTTAAGGCCCGTCATGTACTTTCCTTTAGCTCCTAAATGTGGGAAGCAGTAAAGCAAGTGGCTTAGCCCACTGCACTCACCTGATCTTGGAGTCAGGCGGCTAATTTGCACACTGGCTGAACAGATGGATAACTTATCATGGACAAACTCTTTCCTTTTCCTCAGTGTCTTCATCTGTAAAATGGGGATATTTTTGGTACTTACTTCTTGAGAGCTTTGTGAGGATTAACCACACTAATCCGTGAACAAGAGACATATTGTCTGCACAGTGGGCACCCAATAAGTGACAGGGACTCTGTTTTTTATGATGAACATGACAAATGATGCCATGTGTCTATTCTTTATCATTATATTGTGATTACACATCACATATAATCAGTCTCCTTGTTCTGAAATTAACATAGCCTCTTTTGGAAACTGCCAATTGGCTTTACAAGTATTGGTGAGAAACATCTGTGAGGAACTCAGAAACAAACGCAGAATTAAGAAAACCGCTTCTGGGAGCAGTCTCTGAAGCGTGTCTGACTCACTAGTAGAAGGGATGCCCCCATGCACTTCCCACTGGGAGAGAACTTTCCAAGGTTGCCAATCGGGATCATTGTCTATTGGTTCAAATTAACTTGAAAGATCCTCAGCAGTTTAGATCTTAGCTCAACATTTCAGATTGTTTATACCTGTGATGTCGTTATGTCAGGAAAAAAAAAAAAAAAAAGCCAGGAACCAGGGACTTTGGGTTTCTGGTTGAAGCTACAGGAAATCAGTCAAGCTCAATGTGCTTAAGACATGTAGGTTAAGAATCTGCTCTATAAGAGCATTCTCTCCCAAGAATAACCTAGATATTCCAAAGCATTTACTTTCCCATTTATCATTCTTTTCAAGAGGTGGATTCCCCAATTGTAAACACAAGGAAAGCATTTGATCAGAGGCAGCTAGAAGTGATTGGTGATAATTGGCATTTAATGGCTCAATCTCAAATTTAGTTTCAGTTGTGTTACTAAAGAGATTTTTTTCAGATTCCTGCTTTTAGAGTTTGGCAGAAGACAATAAAAATCATGACTTTCTCACTTTTTTTCCTGATGTTTTATTATGACATTAAGTAATATTTTCACTATTTTCCTAGAAATATATAAGGCACTTTAAGTGGTATATTTGTCATTTTTCTCTGACTAAAATGACCAAGTGACTGATAGTTAATAGTAAGAAATCCACTGTTGATAGGAGCAAAGGATGTACACTGAGATGTTCACTAAAGCATTGTCTACAATTGTGAAAATGAAAATGCATCCATTATAAACTGTATAACAATATGCATGAAGTATTTACTACTACATGGACTACTATTAAACCATTAAAGTAATGATGTAGAAACAAAAAATGTGGAACAGGGGGTTTATGATACTTTTAAAGCAGTACATGCACTATTATTAGATTAGGGGATTTAGTTGTTATTCTGGGTCCAACCAGAAGTGGGGGGGGGGGCACACACACACAGTACTTTGAGCATGGAAAGTGGGCAAGTGTAATGATAAAACAATTAATTATTCAAGAGGCTTAGAATAAGAAGGAAATGATTAGCAACAAGAGCATTCCAAAACACACAGACTTTGAAGTAATAAGGACAGGGCTTCCCTGATGGTCCAAAGAATCTGCCTGTCAATGCAGGAATGATGGTTCTATTCCTGGTCTGGGAAGTGCATTCCGCGGAGCAACTAACTCCTTGCACCACAACAGTACCGAGCCTGCACACGAGGGTCTCTGCTCTGCAACAAGAGAGTAGCCCCTGCTCGCTACAACTAGAGAAATCCTATGTCCAGCAAGGAAGCCCAGCGCAGCCGAAAGTAAATAACTAAAAATTGCAAATAAGTAATTTTTAAAAAGAAAGAAAACAGAAGAGCCACTAACCCCCGAGCTGAGAAAGAAGATCTCCTCCCCACCCGGAATGAGGTTCAGACAGGGTTGAAGAGAGCAGGACTATTGCTCACAGGAAGGTAAAGAAGTTGCCGTGGTGGAACTTTCTGGAAATATGCCCTCTGCAACTTGCTGGAAATCCAGCATCTAGGGTTCCAAAATAAGCTATTCATGAAGAGATTTCTCACCTGAGCTGCTGCTGCTAAGTCACTTCAGTCGTGTTCGACTCTGTTCGACCCCATAGACGGCAGCTGAGGCACTACTCCAAAACCGCTTGATAGGAGAGGTGGAGGGAAGCTGTTCTCCAGGGCTGGCCGCTGAAGCCGCCTACTGGAGAAGTCCTGAGCCCGGGGGGCAGAAGAGACCCCTGAGTCTGCACTAGTGGACGCTGGAGACGCCACCAGGGGCTTTCCCAGCAAGCACCGGGGCGGCACGCAGGGGCACTTTTCTCTGCAAAGCTCCTCAGATGCAGACTATTAGTAAAGGCCAACATCACACCAGCTGTGGAAGGAAAAGCTTTATAAAGGGCCCTATCAATTTTCACATAGCAAGTAAAAAAAAGGAAAGAAAAACCTGAATTTCAAACTGAGGCTGAATAAATAAAAAGAGTTGAAACAATACTGTACACATGAAACTTATATACTCTTTATACCAAGACTACCTCAATAAAATTAAATTGTAACAGTTTTTATCCTGTGCTTAACTAGTGAAACGCAAATCCAAGCAATAAAATGCCATTTTGACAAATAAAAAATAAAAAGACACAAAGTGTACATAGTATTAAAATGTTGACAATGGCTCTCTTTGGGTGGGATATTACCAGTTCATTTCTCATTTTTCTTGGAGCATTGCCATAAAAACCAATGTAAATGTAAATAGATTTCCTATGCACAAAAATAAAATACAATAATCAACTGAAATCCCCGATAAACTTAATATTCACTCAATAACTTTTACTCTACATTTACTTACAATGCAAAGTTTAAGTACAAATGCAGTGTGGATGTTGCCTATTAAAGGGATTAGATCAGGCTTTCTCATTTTGTGGAATCAAGAAAAAGGATGATTCAAGCATCTCAATCAATTTCTCTTTCATTTTACCTAAAGCTTTCTCTCACTGGAGGAATAACGTTGATCCCACTATAGTCATGCAACTCAACACATTCAATATATCTTATAGGGGTATTAATTAGTGCATTGTTATGCGTGGAGGGGTGGCAGGTACAGGTGAAATAAGTTTAGTAAATGATCAATGAACCAAAGCAGAACAGGGTTACATATTACTGATTCTGCCTGTACGTATCACACACGTTTGTACAGAATTGCAATCATGTTTGGATCCAGCTAGAGCCTGGGTATCGGAGAAGGCGATGGCACCCCACTCCAGTACTCTTGCCTGGAAAATCCCATGGACAGAGGAACCTGGTAGGTTGCGGTCCATGGGGTCGCAAAGAGTCGGACACGACTGAGCGACTTCACTTTCACTTTTCACTTTCATGCATTGGAGAAGGAAATGGCAACCCACTCCAGTGTTCTTGCCTGGAGAATCCCAAGGACGGTGGAGCCTGGTGGGCTGCCGCCTATGGGGTCACACAGAGTCAGACACGACTGAAGTGACTTACCAGCAGCAGCAGCAGAGCCTGGGTATAGTTCTGCTTTATCAACCCAACAAGGAAATTGTTCTGTGTACATGATTGAATCAAGGCAAATGAACATATCTGGGGGAAATGTTAAAGTACTACACAAAGCACTACAGCTCTCTCAAGTACTATAATTACAAAAGCTTTTTTTTTTTTAAATTTTACTATTGCCTTTCAGTCTACCTTCTTGTATTTTATTACACTCTACCTTATTTTACATGTGATTTAAGGAAGCGTTTTGCTCCGTATTCCTTGATCTATCCCTCCCATTCTTCCCCCTTACCTTATAAAAGAATAAACAAATATTTCTGCCAAAAATTTCTCCAGCTTATTTGTAAATAGCTTTGATCTTAAAGGGACATGTTACCTCCTACTACCATCAATAAAATACCTAACAATATCACTGATGCTGTAAGAAATTTAGTGTTTTACCTAAAACCATCTTGTATTTTAAAAATCCCTTGTCGTACTATAATAATTTTTATTTTATTATCCCCAAGTCCTATCCTTAAACCCTAAAAAAGACAAACCCAATTTTACTTCTCTGAATTAGTCTACTGTAACCACATGTACTCTAACTGCAGGAGATGCTTGAGCAATTTTCTATTTAAAATTCTGAAAGACTCTCGTTCATAATCCCCAATGGCCCTTTTGCAAATGACAAGAACTTCAAGGCCACTAAATCAGAACAATTAGCGGACATGTCAAGTAAAAAGCAATACAAAGGGTTAACACTAAGACCCTCCTTGAGAGAAAAGCTCAATTGAGTGCCTCTATAGGTAAGAAATCCAGTAAATTTCCTTTAAAATGTTTTTAGGGCTATACTACGAATACATATTAATATACCTTGCTTGATTAAAAAACAAAACTTTAATGGTGCTAGTGCTAAGTCTCTTCAGTCGTGTCTGACTCTTTGTGACCCCATGGACTGTAGGGGTCAGTCCCATGGGATTCTCCAGGCAAGAATACTGGAGTGGGTTGCCGGGCCCTTCTCCAAAACTTTAATGATGGAAAATATCAGATTCAAATAGCACAAGTTGCAGTGTTTGATTCTCCTTAAAAGTCTGTGTTTACTTCTTCTTACTTTTCAATCTTGACATCTTTTCTGGAATGCTTCCCCAACAGCTGTCTCCTGATCCAGGCAGTAAAATTTCCTTATATCTGTATTTCTTTTTTTTTTCACATTGCATCATAATCATTTATTTAAATAACTTTCCCCTTCACTAGGATATGAGTTCTGTGAAGCCAGGATACATGTTTCATTAAGTTTGAATATCCAAAGTTCAGTAGATTTGCTGTTTCAACAAAGTGAAAGTCAACGTTGTTCAGTAGTTTCCGACTCTTTGCGACCTCATGGACTATATGGTTCATGGAATTCTCCAGGCCAGAAGACTGGAGTGGGTAGCCTTTCCCTTCTCTAGGAGATCTTCCCAACCCAGGGATCAAACCCAGGTCTCCCGCATTATGGGCAGATTCTTTACCAGCTGAGCCACAAGGGAAGCCCAAGAATGGTGTGGATAGCCTATCCCTCCTCCAGTGGATATTCCTGACCTAGGAATCGAACCGTGGTCTCCTGCATTGCAGGCAGATTCTTTACTAACTGCGCTATCAGGGAAGCCCTGTTTGAACAAATATATATTAAATGTCTACTCTCTCCTAGATGTGTGTGCTGGGTATAAGATGGCTTGTCGGAAAGAGAGATATGGAAACAGTAAACTCACAAGTAAACATTCTAACAAATAATTACAAATTCATACAAGTTCTATGGCATAAAGGAGAATGATGCTGCAACATATACTAATCTAGGGCAATGTCTTAGGATAAACAGGACAAGGCCTCCCTGCAGAAGCTTTTTGGAGTATATGAGGTTCAGCATAGGGAACAGGTTCAACATCAGGGAACAGAAGTTTCTGAGTCAAAGAGGACTCAGCAGGAATAAGTGGATGAGTGAAGAGATAAAGAAATGATTTGGAAATGAACACTGCTGCAACACGATGGAAAGTTGAAACATTATTCGTGTCTCTAAGTAGCTTATAAAAAACCAGGAAACTGAGCCTAAGGATGACCATGCCTTAGGTCCTGCATGTAACTCATTCTATTTCTATTCTGTCTTCAAGGCAGACACTGTGAATCAGTTGTGGCATTTTTTTCCTACAAAGCCTGGACAGAGTGGACAGAGCCTTAAAGTGTTTTCTTAATTCAGTGCTCTGGCAGCCGCTACCAATCATTCAAAACGGACACTCAGTATGATACTCTTTTGCCCTTCCTCATTTAAATGGTTAATACCATTTTCACCTAATGAATAAGCAGTCTGATATCAGCTTGAGGGGAACAAGAGTCAGCAAACTGAGCCAATATATGTAAGTGTGTAGATAAAAGCGGTGACAATTGTAAATGGATAAGAAGACTGGCTCATTCTAGGCACTGAATTGATAGGGGTGACTATAATGAATGTGATGACGTGATGATAAAGGTAATGATGGCGGGAAAACATAGGGCATCCTAGTAACTGGTGGGAGCAAGCATTTGAGGCTACTCCTGAGGGTGAGAGAAATGACTGAGCATAAAGATACTGCTTTCCCTTTGTTCCTAAGAACATGTTAGCTGTGATGTCCCAAGCAAAAACTGGAATGAGTGAAAGTGACTTCTTATACATGAAAGTGATTTATTTCATGACGCCATAGTTTTTACTTGGGATGACACAACTAACGTTCTCAAAAACAAAGAGAAAGCAGTATCTTTATGCTACAACAATAAAAGATCATCAGAAAAAGTCTGTGTGATTGGAAACTAGTATTTTGACCTAATTCTAGTTCTTTTAGAAATGAACACTCATTAGCTCTACTGACTTCACCACTGAGTCCATGTATCAGAACTTCAGCAAGTCAGTCAGTCAGTCAAAAACACGTTGCTTTCTTTCCCCCTACCTGCACTGAGAGAACCAGGCATCTCGGGTATAAAGTGAAAGCGTTTATAATTTAGCAAGAGCTTTTTAGGGCTCCAAAATCACTGCAGATGGTGACTGCAGCCATGAAATTAAAAGACGCTTACTCCTTGGAAGAAAAGTTATGACCAACCTAGACAGCATATTCAAAAGCAGAGACATTACTTTGCCAACTAAGGTCTGTCTAGTCAAGGCTATGGTTTTTCCTGTGGTCACGTATGGATGTGAGAGTTGGACTGTGAAGAAGGCTGAGCACTGAAGAATTGATGCTTTTCAACTATGGTGTTGGAGAAGACTCTTGAGAGTCCCTTGGACTGCAAGGAGATCCAACCAGTTCATTCTGAAGGAGATCAGCCCTGGGATTCTTTGGAAGGAATGATGCTAAAGCTGAAACTCCAGTACTTTGGCCACCTCATGCGAAGAGTTGACTCATTGGAAAAGACTCTGATGCTGGGAGGGATTGGGGCCAGGAGGAGAAGGGGACAACAGAGGATGAGATGGCTGGATGGCATCACTGACTTGATGGACGTGAGTCTGAGTGAACTCCGGGAGTTGGTGATAGACAGGGAGGCCTGGCATGCTGCGATTCATGGGGTTGCAAAGAGTTGGACACGACTGAGTGACTGAACTGAACTGAACTGCAACTAAGAAATACTCTAATGCCTTCAGTTCAGTTCAGTTCAGTTGAGAAACACTGGGTTGGAAGAAACACAAGCTGGAATCAAGATACAAATGTTTAGTTCTTACGATGACATTAAGTGGAAATGCATTGCTTCCACTACATGTTGAAAATCTTCGTGGATATGAATTGATACACTGAGACCTAGCCACAGGATATAGCCACCAATTCACTGAACCATTGCCCACTTACAGCTTCTTCTGAATAAGATTTTATTATATATTGTTTCAGTTTAGGACTGTCTACATTGGGAAGAGTAGTATTCCTGAGTTATAGTAATAATCACCACTTTGTCTGTTTTATGTCAGTTCTGTGCTAGGCCTTTTACATATGTTATTCACAATACATACAACAACCCAGGAAGGACTGACCTGATTTCCACCTCACAGATGAGGCAACTGCAGTTCAGAGACTTTAAGGAACTTGTTAAGTTTACATAACTCAAAGAATGATAGGGTTGGGATTTAAATGCAGTTCTGTCTTCCTCCAGAGAGAGCATTCCAGAGCTCATGTCATTTTCACTACTCTTTGTTTGCCTGCACATTAGTTTTATTTCATTCCACAGCCCCACGTGGATTAGAGAAAACTAGAGGATCACCCCAGACACAACATTTGTAGGGGCCTGCCTTTCAGAAGGGGGAGAGTGGGTTGTCTGTAGGGGACAGACTTGCTTCCATTGGATGCTACGAAGACCTAGGGCTTGTTGAGCCTCCACCAGCACCGATCAACACTTCCCATCCTCCCTGTGGCTACATATGCTGATTAATTTTTCTTCGTATATAGATGCATATTTTAACAAGCCACTTGTTGTAAACAGGACCAGATGTAGGGTCTATTTCCTGCCCCAGCCAATATATTGAAGCCAAATACCCCCATCTATATCCTCACCAAGATTTATCTAACAATTATAGACAATATGCACTGTGAGTCTCAAGCATAAATAGATTGACATAAATGCATTACCTCTTCTCTGGGAGGAAAAAAAAAAAAACTTACTGGGTGATAGATAATATGGCAGGAAGTAGGCTGTATCATCTTTAGAAACAAGGTACCAAGGTATAATTATTCAATTTTAGCTATATCCCCTGCCACTGGTTTCCTGATTCTCAATTTGTTCTGTGCTATTCATGAAAGACGGATTCATTTTTACAGAGATCAGGCCCTGCATCTCAGTGCCGTCTCTGGTAGTCACTCCAAAGTAACTACAGAGATGAGCAGCTGCGAAGTTGGGGGAGGCAGTCAGGGAAGCAGGGAGACTGAAACAGATGAATAATGGGGACAAGGAAGGAGGACAGAAAGTCAGTGCCTGATTAAAGATAAAATGGGCCCTTGTGCCAACCAGATGCACTGTCTTTATGTAACTGGAATGACCCCTTTTCCCACACCTCCCTCTACTACACAGAATGCTCTAACTCTCTTATTGACAGCTCAGCGTGTGCTGTAGCAGCAATATCACACTGAACAGAACAGACTGAGTGCGGCAGATAGTGCCATCCCTCTTCAGCGTTTCTTGGCTTTCCAAGCCGGCCGGGGGTGTCCTACATGCACCCTCATTTTCTAGCAGAGCCTAAGTGTGGCAGACATGCGCTACACACCTAAACGAGGCTCCTAATGAAACAGGGCAGGACCCTTATAGTCCTTCCCACCTCCCAAGTCCTCCGCTTGCCTTCTGTCTGGAAAAACACTAGCCAAAGAATAATCAGAGAAATGAGAAAGTGAGAAAAATGCAGAAGCAAGAAAAAAAAGAAACTGGACAAAACAATACTAGTTTAGGCAGTAAGCAAAATCAAGGGCCTTTAGTCCCTCCTCAGTGGCTGTAGGTAATATTCTGAGCCATATTCTGTGAGCTGCTGGAAACGCCCACCAGGTTGAGAAGTTAACTGCATGATGACCAGCCTGTAGCCATGAGGTAAGCTGCCACAGTTCCAAGAACTGGCCTCAAAGAAACGGGAACAAACCGACCCTGGGACTGAAGCCTAACTGTACAAGGATCAAGATGCCGCTGCTCAGACCACTGATGACCAGTTTCAAGACGGCTGTCAGAACTGACTGTGCTGTTTCTGAGGTAGCCCCTCCCTCAACCTACATCAGCTCTTGCCCTCGACTGTTGTGGGTGGGAGTTGACCATTGTACAGGCGGATACCTTCCCACAGGTTGCAAATAAAGCAAACATTCCGTTCCACAAAACTTGTCTTTTCATTGGTTTTTGAGTGAGGAGCAGCTGGACCTCACTTTCAGTTACACTAACAGGAAAAATAGATAGGAAAAAAAATGATTTAAAAATACAATAACTAGCATTTTATATACCAGTTCAAATAAGGGAAACCTAATCACTGTGAATGATAAACAAGTTTGTGGCAAACCCGCCACTTATTAGCACAGCCTGCTCGATTTAAAAGGGAATTTTCTAATGGTAGATATAGTAGAAGGCTACAATTACAAACGTTCAATGACTGCAATCTATGGAAAAGCCAGTTAATGATAAATTGGAGGGTAAGAGAAGATTATCACCTGTTTAACTAAGCTTCCATTGATTCTATCAAGTTGTTTGCCTGGCAGTATCTGGGTTATGATGCAAACATTGAGAAAAATTCATTTTTCCCCTATCTAAATACTTTTAATTGCAAGCATTCATTTTGAAAGGTATGTGGCACTTTGACTGGCAGAAAAGGATCTGCTTGACAACTACTAATTATATTTAATAATAAACAATATTTATCATTTACATAATCATTTTTATATTTAAATCATTTCACAGATTTTGTTTACTCATATGCTGTGATGCATATATGGAATATCAATGCAACTTGACTGCCAATAATGTTATAATATTTCTGTGAAACAAGCCCCAAATAGTAAGTTTTCATTAGAAAACTGTGGGCCTTAATCTTATTTATATTGACAAATGTGAACAAATCATTAGAATTTCATTTTTCAGTACCTGAAGAGGGAGGCAGTATTGAGCAACTATCAGAGGAAAACTGAACTGACATTTTGGCAAAACACCCAGTTAACATCAAAACTGCAAAAATATTTAGAAGAGACAGAGGTGTGAGGCAACGATATTAATGAAAGATGTATTAAAATAAACATCTAAAAATAAAATAAAATAAACATCTATCTCTCTACCTGTCTACCTATCAACAAGGTGAAAACAAGAGAGCAAAACAAATGAAATAGAAACAATCGAAATAGATGTGAATGTAAAGGTCTGAGTGTAGATTTTTTTTAATGTATTTTTGGAGAAGGAAATGGCAACACACTCCAGTACCCTTGCCTGGAGAATCCCATGGACAGAGGAGCTTGGTGGGCTACAGTCCATGGGGTCGCAAGAGTCGGACACGACTGAGCGACTTCACTTCACTTTTTTATTGAAGGATAATTGCTTTACAGAATTTTGTTGTTTTCTGTCAAACCTCAACATGAATCAGCCATAGGTATACATATATCCCCTCCTTTTGAACTTGCCTCTGATCTCCCTCCCCGTCCCACTCCTCTAGGTTGATACCGAGCCCCTGTTTGAGTTTCTTAGCCACACAGCAAATTCCCGTTGGCTATCTATTTTACATATGGTACTGTAAGTTTCCTTGTTACTCTTTCCATACACTTGACACTGTTTACACTCTCCTCCCCTCTCCCCATGTCCTCAAGTCTATTCTCTATGTCTGTTTCTCCACTGCTGCCCTGTAAGTAAATTCTTCAGTACCATTTTTCTAGATCATATATATGTGTTGCTGCTGCTGCTGCTGCTAAGTCACTTCAGTCGTGTCCGACTCTGTGCGACCCCATAGATGACGGCCCAACAGGCTCCGCTGTCCCTGGGTTTCTCCACGCAAGAACACTGGAGTGGGTTGCCATTTCCTTCTCCAGTGCATGAAAATGAAGAGTGAAAGTGAGGTCGCTCAGTCATGTCCGACTCTTCCCAACCCCATGGACTGTAGCCTACCAGGCTTTTCCATCCATGGGATTTTCCAGGCAAGAGTACTGGCGTGGGATGCCATCGCCTTCTATGATATTTATCTTTCTCTTTCTGACTTCACTCTTATAATAGGTTCTAGATTCATCCATCTCATTAGAACTGATCCAAAGGTATTCCTGTTTATGGCTGAGTAATATTCCATTGTGTATAGGTACCAGAACTTCTGTATCCATTCATCTATATTTGTATTTCTGCATTGTCTGATGTAACCTCTCATTTTTTTTTATGTGATTTTTCTCTCTTTTTTTCTCATGAGTCTGGCTAAAGTCTTGTCAATTTTGTTTATCTTCTCAAAGAACCAGCTTTTAGTTTTATTAATCTTTAATATTGTCTCTTTCATTTCTTTTTATTTCTTCTCAGATTTTTATGGTTTCTTTCCTTCTACTAATTTTGGTTTTGTTATTGTTGTTGTTCTTCTTTCCCAGGTGTTTTAGGTGTAAAGTTAGGTTGTCTCTTAGATGTTTTTCTTGTTTCTTGAGCTAGGATTGTATTGCTATAAACTTCCCTCTGAGAACTGCTTTTGCCGCATCACATAGGTTTTGAGTTGTTGTGTTTTCATTGTCATTTGTTTCTAGAAATTTTTTGATTTCCTTTTTGATTTCTTCAGTAACCTGTTGGTTATTTAGAAACATATTCTTTAATCTCCATGTGTTTGTGTTTCTTACAGTATTTTTCTTGTAACTGATATCTGGTCTCATAGCACTGTGGTTGGAAAAGATGCTTGATATAATTTGAATTTTCTTAAATTTACTGCGGTTTGATTTGTGACCCAAGATGTGGTCTATCCTGGAGAATGTTCCATGTGCACTTCAGAAGACAGTGTATTCTTCTGCATTTGGATGGAATGACCTGAAGATATCAATGAGATACATCTCATCTAATATATCATGTGTTTCCCTACTAATTTTCTGTTTTGAAGACCTGTCCATTGGTGTGAGTGGGGTGTTAAAGTCTCCTACTATAATTGTGTTACTGTCAATTTCTCCTTTTATGTATATTAGAGTTTGTCTTATGTATTGAGGTGCTCCTATGTTGGGTGCATAGATCTTTATAATTGTTATGTCTTCCTCTTGGATTGAGCCCTTGATCATTATGCAGTGTCCTTCCTTATCACTTATAATCTTTATTTTAAGGTCTATTTTGTCTGATAAGAGGATTGCTACTCCAGCTTTCTTTTGCTTCCCATTTTCATGGAATATATTTTTCCATCCTCTCAGTTTCAGTCTTTATGTGCCTTTAGGTCTGAAGTAGGTTTCTTGTAGACAGCTTATATATGGGTCTTGTTTTTGTTTCTATTCAGCCAGTCTGTTTCTTTTGATTGGAGCATTTGATCCATTTACATTTAAAGTAATTACTGATATATATGTTCCTATGGTAAAGCATCTGTCTACAATGCGGGAGACCCAGGTTCCATCCCTGGGTTGGGAAGATCCCCTGGAGAAGGAAATGGCAATCCACTCCAGTACTATTGCCTGGAAAATCCCATGGACAAAGGATCCTGGTAGGCTACAGTCCATGGGGTCACAAAGAGTCAGACATGACTGGGCAACAGGGCTATATGTTCCTATAGGCATTTTCTTAATTGCTTGGAGTTGATTTTGTAAATCTTTTTCCTTCTCTTGTATTTCTTGACTATATAAGCCTGTTTAACATTTGTTGTAAAGCTGGTTTGGTGGTACTGAATTCTCCTAACTTTTGCTTGTCAGAAAAGCTTTTTATTTCACCATCAATTTTGAATGAAGTCCTTGCCAGGTACAGTAATCTTAGTTGTAGATTTTTCCGTTTTGGTACTTTAAATATATCCTACCATTCCCTTCTGGCCTGCAGAGTTTCTGCTGAAAGATCACCTGTTAAATGTATGGGGCTCCCCTTGTATGTTACTTGTTGCTTCTCCCTTGCTGGTTTTAATATTCTTTCTATGTGTTTAGTCTTTGTTAGATGAATATGTGTCTTGGCGTGTTTCTCCTTGGGTTTATCCTGTATGGGACTCTTTGTGCCTCTTGGACTTGATTGATTATTTCCTTTTCCATGTTGGGGAAATTTTCAACTATAATCTCTTCAAAAATTGTCTCATATCCTTTCTTCTCTTCTTTTTCTGACCCCTATAATTCGAATGTTGGTGTGTTTGATATTGTCCCAGAGGTCTCTGAGACTATCAGCTTTTTTTCATTCTTTTCACTTTATTCTGCTCCTCAGAAGTTATTTCCACCATTTTATCTTCCAGCTCTCTGATTCGTTCTTCTGCTTCAGATATTCTGCTATTGATTACTTCCAGAGTATTTTTAACTTCAGTCATTGTATTGTTGTCTCTGTTTGTTTATTCTTTAATTCCTCTTGATCTCTGTTAATTGATTCCTGCATTTTGTTTTTGAGGTTTTTGATCATCTTGACTATACTTTTTCAGGTAGTTTCCCTATTTCCTCTTCATTTATTTGGACTTTGGTGTTTCTAATTTGTCCCTTCATTTGTGTAGTATTTCTCTGCCTTATCATGATTTTTTTTAACTTATTGTGTTTGAGGTCTCCTTTTCCCAGGCTTCAAGGTTTAATTCTTCCTTTTGGTTTCTGCCCTCCAAAGGTTGGTTCATATGGGATGAGATTTGTGCTGGGCTTTTTGTTTGTTTGTTTGTTTTTCCTCTGATGGGCAAGCCTGAGTGAGGCGGTAATCCTGTCTGTTGATGATTTGTTTTTTGTTATTTGTTTTTTTTTGTCTGTTGTTTAGATGAGGCAACTTTCCTGGTGGCTCAGATGGTAAAGCATCTGCCTACAATTCGGGAGACCTGGGTTTGATCCCTCAGTTGGGAAGATCCTCTGTGGAAGGAAATGGCAACACACTCAAGTACTCTTGCCTGGAAAATCCCAAGGATGGAGGAGTGTGGCAGCTTACAGTCCATGGGGTCGAAAGAGTGACATGACTGAGCAACTTCACTTCCTTTCTTTTCTGTACAGGGTGCTACTGGTGGTTGGGTAATGCCAGGTCTTGTATTCAAGTGGTTTCTTTAGTGTGAATTCTCACTAGTTTATACTCCCAAAGATTAGTTCTCTGGAAGTCTAGGGTCTTGGAGTCTGTGCTCCAACTCTAAAGGCTCAGAGCTTGATCTCTGAGAATGAATCAGAAGGTCTCAGCTCCAAGTCACTGCTGCTTCTTACTTGCTTTGGGATTTGGATAAATTAAGGTCTTAGTTTCTTTCTCTGTGAAATGGATTATTCATGTCTTTCAGGGCCTCCGACCTCACTGCTCCCTCAGGGGATGGGGGGGAAATGAAAGTTGTCACAGCATCTCCCAGCAGGGGCCCTCTCACCTCCCAGATGGGAGGGCTGCTGTAGCCCAGCCCACAGCCATCCTGTCATGCTCTCCTCCACCTCTTCTTTTCACTATATTATCTTCTGCTCAGAGGGGTGGGTGGGGGTGGGAGGCTTAGGAAGCGAGGAGATGTTTGCAACTTTTCTTCACTCTCTCTCTGCCCTCTCAACCCCCATCAGCCTTGTAAAAACACTGTTGAAGGGGGCAAGGGGGTGAGGTGGGGATGTGTGGGGAGGGGAACACAGAGGGAATCTGGAGAGCTGATGATAGTTCATTGGAAAAATGATCAGAGAACATCTGCCCCAAACAAAGATATCCAGAAAGAGGCGGAAAGGTGTGGGGTGGGGTTGGGGGTTGGGGGGAAAGAGAAGAAAGAGTCATTGGTCAGGAAACTTCAAGCACAGATCTGAATGTAGATTTTTTAAAACATATTCCGTATGAGTACAAGTTGTAGCAATGTATTCTAAGTATTTCACAGAAATCTAGGTACCATGACTTTTACTGGAACGCTATTTATTAAAAAAGGAAAACCTTGGAAATAATTTGTTTCCAACAATAGCACATTATTTAAACTGATATCATACATTGAAATATTAAATAACTTTTAAATTATCTAGATGAGGAATGTTAGATCATGTGGGAAACTGTTATGATAACATTAAGAGAAAATGTAATAGAAGTAAAAATTGTGTAAATGGTACATCTTAGTATTATTAATAAATGGGCATAAAATATAAGTATATATAAATACATATATTTATATAAATATATATGCTTATATAAGTGGGCAAATGCAATCATGGAAAAGATAATAATTATCTTGGTGATGACCTAAGTGGTAGGATGTGGGTTGGGAGGGGAGGATCAAGGAAGATGGGATATATATATATATAAATATATATATATATATACACATATATATGCTTATGGCTTATTCAATTTGTAAAGCAGTTATCCTCCAATTGAAAATAAATTTTAAAATAGTTATGTCATGTTCTGCAGGTACAAACATTTTTACACTGGGTGAAGTGTTAGAAGAGTTGACATCAACTTCTAAAATTGAGATCATATTTCCCTTTTAGACCTAACTCAAGTGACCCTTAGGAAGCCTCACTACGAACAAAGCTAGTGGAGGTGATGGAATTCCAGTGGAGCTATTTCAAATCATAAAAGATGATGCTGGGAAAGTGTTGCACTCAATATGCCAGCAAATTTGGAAACTCAGCAATGGCCACAGGACTGGAAAAGGTCAGTTTGCATTCCAATCCCAAAGAAAGGCAATGCCAAAGAATGCTCAAACTACCGCACAAACGCACTTATCTCACACGCTAGTAAAGTAACGCTCAAAATTCTCCAAGCCAGGCTTCAGCAATATGTGAACTGTGAACTTCCAGACATTCAAGCTGGATTTAGAAAAGGCAGAGGAACCAGAGATAAAATTGCCAACATCTGCTGGATCATGGAAAAAGCAAGACAGTTCCAGAAAAACATCTATTTCTGCTTTATTGACTATGCCAAAGCCTTTGAACATGTGGATCACAATAAACTGTGGAAAATTCTGAAAGAGATGGGAATACCAGACCACCTGACCTACCTCTTGAGAAACCTATATGCAGGTCAGGAAGCAACAGTTAGAACTGGACATGGAACAACAGACTGGTTCCAAATAGGAAAAGGAGTATGTCAAGGCTGTATATTGTCACCCTGTTTATTTAACTCATACACAGAGTACATCATGAGAAATGCTGGGCTGGAAGAAGCACAAGCTGGAATCAAGATTGCTGGGAGAAATATCAATAACCTCAGATATGCAGATGACACCACTCTTATGGCAGAAAGTGAAGAGGAACTAAAAAGCCTCTTGATGAAAGTGAAAGAGGAAAGTGAAAAAGTTGGCTTAAAGCTCAACATTCAGAAAACGAAGATCATGGCATCTGGTCCCATCACTTCATGGGAAATAGATGTGGAAACAGTAGAAACAGTAGCTGACTTTATTTTTTGGGGTTCAAAAATCACTGCAGATGATGATCACAGCCATGAACTTAAAAGACACTTACTCCTTGGAAGGAAAGTTATGACCAACGTAGACAGCATATTAAAAAGCAGAGACATTACTTTGTCAACAAAGGTCTGTCTAGTCAAGGCTATGGTTTTTCCAGTGGTCATGTATGGATGTGAGAGTTGGACTGTGAAGAAAGCTGAGTGCCGAAGAATTGATGCTTTTGAACTGTGGTGTTGGAGAATACTCTTGAGAGTCCCTTGGACTGCAAGGAGATCTAACCAGTCTATCCTAAAGGAAATTAGTCCTGGGTGTTCATTGGAAGGACTGATGTTGAAGCTGAAACTCCAATACTTTGGCCACCTCATGCGAAGAGCTGACTCATCTGAAAAGACCCTGATGCTGGGAAAGATTGAGGGTGGGAGGAGAAGGGGACGAAAGAGGATGAGATGGCTGGATGGCATCACTGACTCAATGGACATGAGTTTGGGTAAACTCCGGGAGTTGATGATGGACAGGGAGGCCTGAGGTGCTGCAGTTCATGGGGTCGCAAAGAGTCGGACATGATTGAGCTACTGAACTGATCTGATATGTATATATATGTAATTGCTTTAACATATGTAATTGATATTAAACATATGCTAAGCATTAAATATACTTGTATATTAAAAATATGCTGGAGAATTAGGAAAGCCAGTGGTACAGTTTTGAGAACTAGATGGCCAATGTGTGAGTCACAGTCAAATGGCAGGAGATATGAACAAGCACTCAGGTGGGGAGAGCCAGTTCTTCTTTCTCCTGACATTTTATTTTTTTCAGCCTCCCAATAGATTAGATGAGGCTCACCTACACTGTGGAGGGAAATCTGCTTTACTCCAGCTACCATTTGCAATGCTAATCTCATCTGGGAACACCCTCAGGGACCCACCCAGAAATAATGTTTACCAAAATATCTGTGTATCCCATGATCCAGTCAAGCTGACACATGAATTAGCCATCACATTCTCCAAACCTTAAAATTTACCAGTATCTCAGTCCAACTCCAAGAAATTCATATTTAATCGGTGCAACTTATAGACTGGGCTTTAAGATGATCAATAGCTCCCCAGGATATTTTAATGAATCACCAAAAGGTAAGAACCATTCACATCACAACGTCTCTCCTAAGGAGAAATGAAAATGCTTCTCACTTTATTTTAGTTGTTGATGTTCTAGGAGGTATTGGTGTACCTCTTTAAAGTGACTTCAGAGTGTCCCGCTGTACCCCATGCAGTCAGTATTTTCAAACAAGTCATTGCAAACATGTGCCTCCAAATTTGATGAAACTCCATCCAATTATTTTTGTCCAAAATGGTAGCAGATGGGTAGAATTTATTTTATATTCATCATGTTGAATGGTAGGCATAATAATTCCCATGTAGGAGGTGAATTGAGATTCAGAGGAAAATAGGTGTGCACACTGCAAATCTAAAAAGTAGGGAAAGGTCAAGTTTTCTGATCTAGTTTAAATAAGTGGTATTTATTGTTATTTTATTTACTCCACAGTGATACTCTTGGGGATGAGCAGGGAAAAAGTAAATGACTCAAAATGTAGTAGGCCTATGAACAGGAAGGTTAGCTAGCATCCTTCACACAAAAGACCTGATATATATTCAGCCATTGGAGAGGTTTAGTCAGCTGTGTTTACAGTCCCAGAAATGGAAAGAAACATCATGACAAAAGGAAATTCTATGAATCCAGGGAAAAACACATCAAATTAAATAAATAATTCATAGGAAGAGCAAAGATCACAGAGTTGGCTCTGATAACAAAATCTCTAAAATAACTGTTGATGTGTTTCTCCAACCACTCAGGCTGCCAGTCCAGGTGCAAAGGAAAATAAATACAACTATCACAGATCTAGTAAAAGTTAAACAGACAATAAAAACCAACAGTGGAGTTGAATTTTAAGTTGGTGATTCTTTGAACAATCCTCAAATGATTTCATTTGCTCTGTTAATGCAATATCAAAGCCATTTTAGAAATAAAAGAACATTTTTCTACTTGCTACAGTTTAGAGATAAATCCTCACACTGTATTAAACCTATGCTTCTAGAATTATACAACTATAATCAAAGAAATAATTATAATCATTTCTTCATTTTACAGGTGAGAAAACCAAGGTGGTAAATGATTGTGTGATGGGTTTAAAGTCCACATGTCATTGGCCAAGACAAGATTAGAATACAAATCTCCTTTCTCATCTTTACTTTATTATTCGACAGTCTACCCATTTGAGCACAACTAATGAACTACTGTTTGAAACCTGACCATTCCAATGGCAATCAAAATGCCATATTTCAATAGCACGTCCATTTTTTTGAGACCAGAATATTAAATATTAAAGTCATGCTCTGAGCTTCTTTCCAGATGAATTGTATGTTAAGTTATATTTCAATATTGATTTGTAATATGCTTTCAAGCATGTTAATCTTCCTGTGGTTGCATTTTAAAGTTCTTAGCTACACGCATGCTATGCGCTGTGTGCATGTGTGTGCAGAGTTGTATCTGAGTTTTTGCGACCCCATGGACTGTAGCCTACCTACTGTAGCGCCTCTGTCCATGGGATTTCCCAGACAAGAATACTGGAGTGGGGTGCCATCTCCTTCTCCAGGGTATCTTCCCAACCCAGGGATTGAATGAGTATCTCTTGTGCCTCCTGCATTGGCAGGCGGATTCTTTACCACTGAGCCAGCTGGGAAGCCCCATGATTCCTAAAATATGTGATTTTCTGAAGGATATGGCTATCTCTACCATATCCACCGACTCAACTACCACCTCTGTTTGTTGCTAGAAAGAGAAAAAATAGTTGATAAACTTACAAGTGAAATCCTGTGTTCATTTTTTACTGAAAAACAGAAACCTATTTGATTTAGAATCTAAACTCTAGAAACATACAGAGGGCCTAAATATATGATTCCTCTTTGGAATATTATGGCTGGAGAAATCTTGTCTAACCAATGGAAACACAACCTTAGTTACTCAGTACCCTAAAAAGGTGGAGGACCTCACTTAAAAGAAGCAAGTGACTATCCTAGCTAATGGAAACAGAAATGGATTTCCAGCTTATTTGCTGTTGTTAATTTCTATCCTGTACACTGATCCATTTGTCAGGATATTGGCGTAAAAGGCAAATGGTTAGGTGAGAAGGATAAGTGGTATGATAAAGAGGTTAAAAGTATGAGTTACATGACATGGACAAGTGACTCAGCCTTTCAAATCTACCATGGGCACCTCTGAGAAATGGAAAATAAAACATGCTATAAACAGATTTGCTTCTCCTTCCATCATGCTTTGGTTTTCACATGTTTGGGAGGGAAGAGGAGATCCAGTGACTTCCCCCTCCATCCTATTCTTAGAAGAGGAATTGCTAACATTATTGATCAATAACCAGAACATCTATGCAGCAATGAGAATTGTCACATTTGAAAGTGACAAACCTGTCACACGGTTCTGTCCCAGAAGCTCAGCCTATGATTCAAACGATAAGGCATATTAGCGTAGGCTTGTCCCAAGACCTACTCATCCAGGACTTGGGGGTAAGAAAAAGAGAAGGAAACCCTCATTTAGAATTCCAAAATGAGTTTCAGAGGTTAGCTCATTAATAATAAATAATACTTCAGTCTTTTCTGACTGTTTTCTTCTTGTGCATGGAGCTCTTGGCAGGAACCTTAAACATCCACTTCAGAGGTCTGTTATGAAATAAGATCTGGCATATAAAGTGCACAGTGTAGTGCCTCATGTGCAATAAGTCGTCAAAGGATATTATCTAGATAACCTTGGCTTTGCATTTAAACATTTATTATTAAATCAGTTTGTGTGGGACTAGCATCCTGAGCCTCAGGATAAAGTAGATCCATGTGGCTTAATAAAGGAAAGCTCTTTGAATTTCTAGATGGCAAGTCATGCTAACTCAGATAAGTAGAAGCTGGTGGCTGGGCATTCCCTCAGGACACAAGCCTTGATAGAAGGAGGACTCGGGGTGTAGAAACCAGCGTGGCAGTGGATAGCAAACCATCACCCAGCACATGCTTCCTCTTGTTAAGCAGAAAGCTCTCATGCAAATTGTTTTCTGAATCATTAGCTGTCATCTACCCACATCTCTCCTCCTGCAGCTGTTCTTTCTGATTTTGCCTGCAAACTTTTCACATCGGGCAGGCTCCCAAGCCTAACGAGTTGCCTCTCGGCAGCCTTTGTTCCTAGGGGCTAGAACTGAACCACACAGATAAGTCAAAGTAAGGATGCAGCATGGACTAATACATGCTGAAGGGATAGAATCCTTCCAGCTAAGGTGATGAATGCTTTTGAAAGTAATTTTCATGGTGGTTCCTATGAGAATGTCAGCCAGTATCCAGAAGTTATATGCTGCAATTTTAAAATTATCTGCCTCCATAGACTTTTCTAAAGCTTCTATCAGGTAAGAAGTATCTTTTTTAAAAAATAAGAAAATCTTTTTATGCAATTTTTAAGGGCTACTTTCCCTTTACAGTTATTACAGAATTTTGGTTCTGTTCCCTGTGTCACAGAATACCACCCTGAGCCTCTCTTACGCCCGTAGTGTGTACCGCCCACTCCTCCACTCTGACGCCTGTCTTGCCCGTCTCCCCCAACCCCACTGGTAATCACTAGCTCCTTCTCTATATCTGTGAGTCTGCTTCTTCTTTTATTTTTTTAATTTTTATTTTTACTTTATTTTGCTTTACAATACTGTATTGGTTTTGCCATACATTGACGTGAATCCACCACAGGTGTACATGCATTCCCAAACATGAACCCCCCTCCCACCTCCCACCCTGTATCATCTCTCTGGATCATCCCCGTGCACCAGCCCCAAGCATCCTGTATCCTGCATCGAACATAGACTGGCGATTCGTTTCTTACATGATAGTATACATGTTTCAGTGCTATTCTCCCAAATCATCCCACCCTCTCCCTCAGAGTCCAAAAGTCTGCTCTACACATCTGTGTCTCTTTTGCTGTCTCACATACAGGGTCATCATTACCATCTTTCTAAATTCCATATATATGTGTTAGTATACTGTATTGGTGTTTTTCTTTCTGGCTTACTTCACTCTGTATAATCGGCTCCAGTTTCATCTATATCATTAGAACTGATTCAAATGTATTCTTTTTAATGGTTGAGTAATACTGCTTCTTTTATGTTGTGTTCGCTAGTTTTATTTTTTACATTCCACATATAAGTGGTGTTACACAGTATTATCTTTCTCTGTCTGACCTCACTTAGCAAAATGCCCTCCAGGTCCATCTATGTTCTTACAAATGATAAAATTAATTCCATTCATTTTCGTGACTAACATTCCATTATATATGTGGGTGTGTATTCATATATGTTATATATATTATATATGTTAAACATATGTTACATATATTATGTACTTGATACACACATATTATATACATATAATATATGGCTTCCCTGCTGGCTCAGATGGTAAAGAATCTGCCTGCAATGCAGAAGCCCTGGGTTCGATCCCTGGGTTGGGAAGATCCCCTGGAGGAAGATGGCAACCCACTCCAGTATTCCTGCCTGGTGAATCCCTATGGACAGAGGAGCCTGTTGGGCTACAGTCCATGGAGTCACAAAGAGTTGGACATGACTGAGTGACTAAGCACACAGCAAACACACACACACATACACATATCTGTTGATGGGCATTCAGGTCATTTCCATGTCTTGGCGATTGTAGATATTATTGCTATTAACATTGGAATGCACATATCCTTTCAAATTAGTGTTCTTTTTTTTTTTTTTTTTTTGGATATATAACCAGGAGTGAAATTGCTGTGCCATATGGTAGTTCTATTTTTGGTTTATCGAGAAACTTCCATAGTGTTTTCTACAGTGACTGTATCAGTTTACATTCCCACCAGAGGAGTGTGTGGGTAATCTCTGTACCTTCTGCCCAATTTTATTGTGGAACTAAAACCTAATTAATTATTTCCCAGTAACATTAGCAAATAAGACCATGTATTTAAAAAATATTTTTAAGGCACAGTAAATATTTGCTAAAAAAAAAATTCAGAAATTCTCACAATCTCATTTGGGTAGATTAAATCAGCAGAAACTAAGCTTCACTTTAGGGAGATTAGATTTTAGCAACTTAACTGGCTGAGAAATTAAAGGCAGAATAGTCAAAAGTCCTCTCTGAACAAGATAAGGTACAAGGAAAGGAAAAGATGGATATTTTAGGCAAATCCCAATTCTCTATCCTAGCTGGATATAGTTCAGGAATTAAATAACTTGAAGTTGTATAAAAAGTGCCTCAATTCATTGTGCCCCTCTAAAGCTGAAGGTGAGCTGAATCTAAATCAAGCAGGCAGAGGCTCTCACTCTCTTATATCTGAAATCAAAATGTTAATGTGTTTTCTTCAGAATCCCTCTTGCCTGGGTGCAGAAGAAGTTGCTGATCAGCGCACCTAAAGGTAAAACAAAAAATATGGAAAGAATGTTTTCCTATAATCTTGAATTTAAAATCTGAATTGTATTTCTTTAAAATTCTCCTTATTTTAACTCACATGCCTTCAAAACAAAATTAAAATGAAACTATATTAGAGCAGAGAGCCCAAAATTTCTAACCAATCAAAAGGTTAAGGAGTGCCTCATATGGTGGTTGGATAAAGTTACAAATCCATATCCAGACTCAGCCAGAAGATTAAAGAGTGCTGTGATCACCTGGTATAGAGAAGGGTCATGGCAGGTGATTTTATTTATACACACTTTCATATATAATAATTTACCAAATTTGCCCTGTGCCACTTTCCATGCTTATTTAATCTCTATGGAATGAATACTGTGAGACATGTTTAATCATCATTCCCAATTCTAAGATGTGGAAACTGAGGAAGGAATTGGGGTACATCCCAAGTCACAAATTTTGTCACCCCAAATGTCTCCAGGTCTATCTCTCTAAGCTTCATGAAAGTATTTTTTTTTCCAATTTTCCTTGCCATGTGAGCCTTTCATCTTCAACCTCTGTTGACCTCTGTTATGCCCTGAACAATGACTTTTGACGTTCTAGAGAAGCTTCACCATTCTTAGCAGACTACTTGGCATCTAACAGGCACTTTGTTAAGTGAATACCTTAATAAATATATAAGAGAGCATTAAAATTGCCATGTAATAGATGGAGAAACAGGCTCTGAAAGGTTAAGAAAGGTCCTTCATGTAAGAGACGAAGCTGGAATTCAATTCTAATAGTGCATGAGACCAGCCTCAGGAAGAGCTAAGTTATCTCCATCAGGATACAATATGCTAAGACTGAATCTCTCACTAGACTCTAAGAAACATGAACGAGGTACTAGGTACATAATGCACTTCATTTTGGGTAAATTTTTCATTTATGCAAAAATGCTGTTGTAAAGATGGACTAAAGGCTTAAGCTTTCTCTGCTGGATTCCCTGCTGAACTGCGAGTATTCCTGTGATGAAAACTTGCCTAACTCACTGAATGACCTTGAGCAAGCAGCTTTGCTTCACGGCCTCCATTTTCTCTTCCGCAAAGTACCACTGACAGGAGGTATTCCACGTGCTTCACAGAAATGCATTTATAAAGCCCTTTGGAAAGTATGAAGCTTTCTTCAAAAGCAAGCAAATGTTATTACTACTGAACTCCTTAAAAGAAGCCTTTCTGTGGTGAAGAGAAACCTTAGCTTATCAACTGTGCAACTCAATCATAGAAAATTTAAGGCAGAATATATATGATACAATAATTCCAAGTAAATCCTTCTAATAATTAAGTAAAGTAGCCAAAATTATTTTCTGGACTATTTTGATTTTGTGTGAAAGGAATTCCTTTAGAAGGTGTCCAAGTTCAGATACAGAGGCTCAAACTCTAGATTGTGATGTGACATTTTTTTCTTGAATTTCTGCTGCCGGTCTTGCTATCAGTTCAGTGGCAATGTAATATATTATTGCATTTCATTTCTAGGCAAGAACATTATTTACTCACAGGAGAAATACTTTCCTGAGGAAAGATTGTCTTCGAGAACTTTCAAGGACATTTGAGAAATGCTTCAGCCCAAGCCACAAAATTATGAGCATTTGTTTGTGCCTCTCTGTTCCCAGGGAACCATTTTTAAAAATCTTTCATTTAAGTTTATTGCAACCATCCATCTTCCCTTTCCAAAAAAAAAAAAAAAAAAGCAATTAACACAACTTCATTGACTTTCAGTTTCCCTAGGTGTCATTTTATAATGCATATATTTTAAACAGTTCATATCATCATATCCCCCCTCTTTCAACATTTTCTTTGTTGTCTCTCTACCTGAAATTTGACCTTGTATGGAAAGTTTTATTTGCCACTTGCATCTTCCTTTGAATAAATCTGGCATCAATATTCAATATTATTGAATTATTTCTATTTTTGTCAGTCTGTTTCTAATGTAGCAAACTATGGGTAAAAATGCCATCTAATTATATGCAATATCTGATGTTTATATAGAGACCATGTAGTGAACATAAAAGTCTTACCAAATCCTTACCAGACCCTAGAAAGTGGGTACAATCAACCTTATCTTTTGATAGCTGAGAAAACTGAGACATTAAACAGGTAAGTAACCTGCCTAAGGTAATACAGATAGGGATTAGCATAGCTGGGATCCTTCTGGATAGAGTCACTAGGAATACATAAAACTCCTCAGTCAAAAGGAGTCAACTAGGTCTAAACTGGGGCAAACTCTAAGTGTTTCTTACATGGTTACTTATAATCAGCCCTATCTTGCAACATTCCCTTTCTCCACCCAGCTACCACTTTCTTTTTTAATCATTCCTTTTTTTTTTTTTTCCTTACATTTCAAGGCTGAAAATAGTATAGACACATCAGTTCAGTTCAGTTCAGTTTAGTCACTCAGCCATGTCCGACTCTTTGCAAATGAATCGCAGCACACCAGGTCCAGCACCAACTCCTAGAGTTCACCAAAACTCTTATGCATCGAGTTGATGATGCCATCCAGCCATCTCATCCTCTGTCGTCCCCTTCTCCTCCTGTCCCCAGTCCTCCTCCCAGCATCAGGGTCTTTTCTAATGAGACAACTTTTCGCATCAGGTGGCCAAAGTATTGGAGTTTCAGCTTTAGCATCAGTCCTTCCAATGAACACCCTGGACTTATCTCCTTTAGAATGGACTGGTTGGATCTCCTTGCAGTCCAAGGGACTCTCAAGAGTATTCTCCAACACTACAGTTCAAAAGCATCAATTCTTCTGTGCTCAGCTTTCTTCCCAGTCCAGCTCTCACATCCATACATGACCACTGGAAAAAACATAGCCTTGACTAGATGGACCTTTGTTGGCAAAGTAATGTCTCTGCTTTTTAATATGCTATCTAGGTTGCTCATAACTCTCCTTCCAAGGAGTAAGTGTCTTTTAATTTCATGGCTGTGATCACCATCTGCTGTGATTTTGGAGCCCAAAAAAGTCTGACACTGTTTCCACTGTTTCCCCATCTATTTCCCATGAAGTGATGGGACCAGATGTCATGATTATTTCTGAATGTTGAGCTTTAAGCCAACTTTTTCACTCTCCTCTTTCACTTTCATCAAGAGGCTTTTTAGTTCCTCCTCACTTTCTGCCATAAGGGTGGTGTCGTCTGTATATCTGAGGGTATTGATATTTCTCCTGGCAAATTTGAGTCCAGCTTGTGCTTCTTCCAGTCCAGCGTTTCTCATGATGTACTCTGCATAGAAGTTGAATAAGCAGGGTGACAATATTCAGCCTTGACATAGTCCTTTTCCTATTTGGAACCAGTCTATTGTTCCATGTCTTGTTCTAACTGTTGCTTCCTGACCTGCATACAGATTTCTCAAGAGGTAGGTCAGGTGGTCTGGTATTCCCATCTCTTTCAGAATTTTCCACAGTTTATTGTGATCCACACAGTCAAAGGCTTTGGCATAGTCAATAAAGCAGAAATAGATGTCTTTCTGGAACTCTCTTGTTTTTTCCATGATCCAGCAGATGTTGGCAATTTGATCTCTGGTTCCTCTGCCTTTTCTAAAACCAGCTTGAACAGCAGGAAGTTTACAGTTCACGTATTGCTGAAGCCTGGCTTTGAGAATTTTTAGCATTACTTTACTAGCGTGTATGATGAGTGCAATTGTGTGGTAGTTTGAGCATTCTTTTGCATTGCCTTTCTTTGGGATTAAAACGAAAACTGACCTTTTCCAGTCCTATGGCCATTGCTGAGTTTTCCAAATTTGCTGACATGTTGAGTGCAGCACTTTCCCAGCATCATCTTTCAGGATTTGAAGTAGCTCCACCGGAATTTCATCACCTCCACTAGCTTTGTTCGTAGTGATGCTTTCTAAGGCCCACTTGACTTCACATTCCATTATGTCTGGCTCTAGGTGAGTGATCACACCATTGTCATTATCTGGGTTGTGAAGATCTTTTTTGTAAAGTTCTTCTATGTATAACCATAGTAGGTTATGAATGAGTGAACATGTGAATTAATAAAGTTTCATCTTCCTGTACTTTCCCCATCACCACCATCATTTAGTAATGCAACCCTTCTATCTCAGTTTGAATTGTATGGACTCAGAAGTCTCTTTTTGAGCTCCCGAAAATACTAGGTTTCCTTTGCTTTTATAGCATCATATGTTTATTATTCATTTCACACATATGTGTGATTATCTAACTATATATTTAAACCTATTCCCTCTAAAGGTAACTCTAGTTCTAGTTGTGCTTTCTAAATGATAAATCCATGACTACATGGCCTATGTCTGTTTTGCTCATCACTACAGTTTCAGTATATGGTGCATGATAAGCATGCAGGAAGTGAACTGAATGAATGAATATAGGACTTTGTAAGAATAAATAAATGACTGGATCAATGAATTTGGTTCATCATAACATAAACAACAGTGCCATGTTAACTTTTTTTCTGTGTGTATAACAGAAAGTCTTCTCACACAAGGTTCCTGTTTCCTGACTACACCCTAGCTGGAAGAGAGAAAAACCAATCAAGGTCTGACTTTGTCATTATGTACAGGCAGGCTGAAGCTGATGGGTTCGGTTGAAAAACAGGATTAGTTAGGAATAATTTTGCTTCCGGATGAACTACATATAGAACCAAGTCTTAGGCAAAAACAGTCTACTTTTAATACATTTGGGTGAAGAAAATGAGATGATCAAGCCCATTAATTATGATATTTAACTATATTGTCCCATTTCTACATTCATTTCCATAAATTTGGATGCCTGTATGCCAAGTTCACTCAAACATTTACACCACCATGAAGAATAGTGAAATATCAATGGATATTTGAAATTTCCCAAATTTAGCAAAGAACACATTAGCATGAACTTGTAAATTTAACATTCAAGTTCATTGGCATGCACGGAACCCAGTGACTTTCGTTAAGGTTGAAAATTTTATGACTGTATGAGGAGATGAACACTGGGAAAGTGCTTCCTATTTTAAAATCAGGACATTAGAAATATTTTAATGAATCACATATTTTGCATACCTGCCATCTAGGTGACAGTAAAATTTAATATTTACACATGAGATTTTAAAAACATCGTGCATGTATACTGTATAGTACTATAGAATATGTTGCCCCAATATCTCCAAGATACAATATGGGATTAAACAAATAAATAGAACAACAAGAAAAAATCAACTGTGATATTTTGACTCCTCCTAACTGTAAAGTAATTGTTCAGAAAATTTTAAAAAATTGGATTCTTAAAGGTATTTAAAATATTAATGGCTCTTTTACATACAATTCATCACAAATTCAGAAAAGTGCAAATCCATTGTATATGTTTAAGGAAATATTCATGATGCTGACTATGGACCTCATATGACTGTGCTTACTGGCTTCCATCTTGAAACATACAGAATTTTTTTTTTTTCTTGAATTTCTATCAAACACAACTACACAGCTGCCATAAACAAGTAATGTAAAAAGAAAGAGAGGCCAACACTCATAGGATTAGGTAGGACTAGGAAAAATTTTATTCATTCTGTACAACATTAAAGTCATATTTATTGAACATTCACTAAGTGTAAAACACTAAGAGATTGAAAAAAATGTATAACATATACTTTAAGGCTTCAAAGAGATTTTACCGTCACAGGGACATTAAAACATGAAAGTAACTAGCCCAATGAAGAACACTATATTATCATTTTAGATAACAGTATGTCAAATCTGTGAATTAAAATATACTTCTTTGGAATCAACATAAATTGCTATTATCAAAGATTGACAACTATTTTGTATTGAGAATTTTGTTGAAGCAACCTATGGACTTATTAATGGTTATTGATTGATTGACTTATCTTGGAAAGCAAACATTTTCTTAAAGTCCAGTAGCAAAGGTAGAAAAGTGAAGACCACCTAGAATTTAGGTGAAGAATTTGAAGAATGTGAAGAATGTGAAGAATTTTAAAGGACTTCCTAGGCAGAGAAAACCAGGATACATCAGAATATAAGAGAAGGAAAAGAACTTTTACTCCAGATAACTGACTGCAGTTGGGTAAGTGGATATTTGCTGTATGAAAGAAAGAAGTCGGGGAGAAATACCAGAAGTAGATTTGGAGGGATTAGTATATAAGTATCTTCCATGCCAAGCGAGGGGATTGAGATTTTATTTGGCAGGATGATTTGGAAGGATGGCATGCCTGGGGAAGCCAGGGTTGAGAAGTTAATTGGTAGTTACACTCAGGGACTCAATCATTCAGTCTGGATGTGTAATGTTTCTATTGCAGGAAACTGATCAGAAGAAAGGCTGGGTGGAAGACTGTGACTGGCCAAAGACAACTTGCCCTTGCCACCAAAATTCAGTTCAGTTCAGTTCAGTCGCTCAGTCGTGTCTGACTCTTTGTGACCCCATGAATCATAGCACGCCAGGCCTCCCTGTCCATCACCAACTCCCGGAGTTCACTCAGACTCACGTCCATCGAGTCAGTGATGCCATCCAGCCATCTCATCCTCTGTCGTCCCCTTCTCCTCCTGTCCCCAGTCCCTCCCAGCCACCAAAATTACAACCCTAAACCGTTAGTGGCACGATCTTCTGGCTTGTCTAGAACACCACTTAACAAAATAAAGGATGAAACCAAAAGGTTCATCAAACCCAAACCTAGAAGTGGGGAGAAGGGTGGGAAGGCTGCAAATAGTCAACAATTTAATATTGAAAGGAGAACTGAGGACTCCAGAACTAATATTTGGAGAAAAGATAAGAATAGAAAGGGTAAGACTGAAAACAATTAGTGTACCTATGTTTTCATATAACAGGGCTTTTTGTCATCCAACTATTCATTATCTACATCCTAATTTCAAGACATCCATAGATTCCAGCCCTTCTAAGTTAGCAACCTGTTCATATTGCTTCAGCAAATTAGCCACCGAAGGATTCACAACATAAACATTAACATGAACTCCAGGAGATGGTGATGGACAGGGAGGCCTGGCATGCTGTGATTCATGGGGTCGCAAAGGGTCAGACACGACTGAGCGACTGAACTGAACTGAACTGAATGAAAATAAAATTCAAATCAACTGTAAAGTGAAATTCTAAATTTCAAAGACGTAATATTACAAAGCCATTATAAATAATACCAGAGCTCTGCTGGAATAAATGGACAAACCCATTGATAAATGAGGATGTATAGTTAACAATTTAAAAAAGAAAGAGATACAATAAAAGTAAAAAATATATATATATGAGTATTAAGCACTTAAGAAATGACCTTGGAAAAATTGATGAATTTTACCAAAATTAGCCTGTCTGACTGTGCTGCTAACATTAAGCATGCAGTGAAGGGCAAGGTGGTGTTCCACAACTCAATTTTGTTGAAATAATCACTCAAAATAAAAAAATATTTTTAAAAATTCTATCAATTACAACAACTTAAATTTTATTGGCTATAAAGAGAAAATGTACTGGATTTATTTATACAATAACATATTGACATAAGTTTCAAATTAAAATTATTTTAAAATGTATTTTCAATAATTCTGCGGTCACAATTTATAGATGATTTCAATTATCTGGCTTTTTTTTTAATGCACCAATCATCCTTGAAAAATAAGGATTCTTTTACTTATGTAGGATTTATTCTTAATCCAAGTATTAGATCTAGGTCCAGTAGACAAAATTTTAAAATATTTTCTAATGGTTAAAGGCACTTAAAAAGTTAAAAATTCCTAACAGACTAGCAGTCTGACTATAAAGTCAGCTAATTTGTGGGTAGTGAGCATTTTCTTATCAAAATACTCACGTACAGCAGAGTGAGCCTATAGCATGGATACAGTGTAGATTTCCATATGGGAAATTGGATGAGCATGCTTGTGGGCCTGTTTCCAAGTGCTGAGATTTCAACGGCTTAACTGAGACTAGGAGAGTATTTTCCAAAGTTGCTAGAAACAAGAGTATTTAAAATGTTCCAGTGACAAAGGGCTGTAGAGCCAAATAAAGTTAAAAAACACTTCACTTAACAAGGAAATATACAGTGCATATTATGGCTCATTCCGCATCTCAAAAGTCCTCCAATCATGAAACATGCTTAAGTTTACAGAACCCAGCATTTCTCAAATTTGTTCTACTCCAAAATTCTTTTCTTTTCTTTCCCTCCTCCCTTTTTTCCTTTTTTGTTCACATTCACTAATGTCCCACAGAAGCCTTGGTGATATTCAAGATACTTTAAAACCTTTAAATGAAGGCACTAAACAATCAGAAGGCTATGGACTTCCCTAGTGGCTCAGATGGTAAAGCCTCTGCCTACAATGTGGGAGACCCGGGTTCAATCCCTAGGTCGGGAAGATATCCTGGAGAAGGAAACGGCAACTCACTCCAGTATTCTTGCCTGTAAAATCCCATGGATGGAGGAGCCTGGTAGGTTACAGTCCATGGTGTCACAAAGAGTCGGACAGGACTGGGCAACTTCACTCACTCATAAAACTAGAGTTATTTGGATTGCTATTGAGAGGAAAAAATCTGGTTTATAACTGAGATCTTAATAATCTAATGTCATCAATTTAAAAAATTGCCTTAATTATCAGTTTTGTTTTTCTTTATTGATTACCATTGCTGTATAGCTGATACTATGCAAATCAATTCAAAAAGGTCTTATGCATAATGTCACAGGTTCTCTTTCACCATATCCATTTCACTAAGTCTAAAAGAATCTTTTAAGAAAGGCAATACTTTTTAACCTTGGAAGGTTCAGTTCTAACCTCAAAAAAACTTAAAAAGAATTTTCAAAACTAAACAGAAAAAATAAATAAGAAGTAGAAATAGGTCAAGAGCTAGAGTAGGAAACAGGCTTTCCTAGTGGCTCAGTGGTAAAGAATTCACTTGTAAATGCAGGAGATGAGGGTTTGATCCCTGGGTGGGAAAGATCCCCTGGAGAAGGAAATGACAATGCACTCAAATATTCTTGCCTGGGAAATCCCATGGACAGAGAAGCTTGGCGGGCTACAGCCCATGGAATTGTGAGAGTCAGACACAACATAGCAACTAAACAACAACAAAAGTAGGAGACATTTTCATTGGCCATTAAAAATCTCTTCTTAAATCTGATTCTAAAGAATTAATAGAAAAGACACAATTAACTTATTTTCCTTAGTGACCACTGCCTATTTGAGGTGTACAAACATTTACCTAGGTAATTGTGATTTATGATTTATAATAAGAAGTATTCTTGATCCCTGTCCCTGTTTCTGCCATACAGCTCCTAAAATCATTGGGATTTCCTCTGAGATCATAACAGAGGCTTTTGTTATGTTCATCTGGTGACATCTGGGAAGTACCTCTGGATGAGAGCTGGTAGCCAATAGAGCCAACCTTATATTTAGAGAGTCCCACTCCCCTGACTTCAAGATAGGGAAGAGCAGCAGAAGATAGATTTCAATTACCAGTGGCCAGGGATTTATTCAATCTTGTTTGTGTACCAATCAAATCGGTAATTCACCAACTCAATGGACATGGGTTTCAGCAAGCTCTGGGAGTTGGTGATGGACAGGGAAGCATGGTGTGCTGAAGTCCATGGGGTCACAAAGAGTAGGACACAACTGAGCAACTGAACTGTACAAAAGCCTCCATATATCCCTGTAAGACAGGGTTCAGGGAGCCTCCCAGTTGGAGATTCAGGGAGAATTGGCTCCATACTTTCTCCCCATACTGTATCCTATACATGTCTTCTACCTGGCTGTTGCTGAGTTTTATCATTTTATAATAAACCAGTTAATCTAGTTAGTAGTAGTAAAATGTTTCTGTGAGCTCTCTGAGGCACTTGAGCAAATTAGTTAAAGCTAAGAAGCGGGTTTGGGGAACTTCTGATCTACAGTGCATGGGTCAGAAGCACAATACAGAACTTGTACTTGGTGACTGGCATCTGAAGTGTGTGTGTGCGTGTGTGTGCATTTCTGTGGGTGCATGTGTGTTAAGCCACTTCAGTCATATCTGACTCTTTGCTACCCAGTGAACTGTAGCCATGGGATTCTCCAGGCAAGAATACTGGAGTGGGTCACCATCCCCTCCTCCAGCATGTCTGTGGGACTGAACCCTTAACCTGTGAGATCCAATGCTATCTGCATGGAGATGGTGCCAGAATTGAATTGAATTATAGGACACCCAGCTGTCTGAGCATTGCTTGGTGGTGTGAGGAAATCTCCACACTCTCTCATTGGAAATGGAGTGCTCAGGACCACTTAATAACTTTTTCCAATTGCTGGATTCTTTAAATTCATGATATAATAATCTTTGAAGCATACATATGTACCTTTCCCTGTGTGCATAGAAAACTTCTATATTCACATGAGAAATTAATAAAAGTTGCTAATAAAGGGGGTAAGAGATCTAAAATTGGCTGGATAAGGGGACAAAAAAAAAGTCCCAGAAGGAATTACTACTATTTATCTTTGTGTAGTATGTGATTTTTTAATGTCATCCCATTAGATTTTCCAAATACAAATAAACCATATAACTGTCTTTTTTCAAAAACAGGGTGAAGAGAATGTAGTTGTATATACATCAGGGGAAAAAAAAAAAAAAAACACCTGAGGGAGAATTTGATTATAATGTTCAGTAGGCCAAGAAATTTGAAGAAGCATAGAATTATTATAAAGTGGCCAGGAAAATTATTTAGGAGACATTTGCTGATTAGCAGAACAGGAATTCTTGCCCATTTCCTTTCCTTTCAGTTGAGAATGGTTAGCAGTTCCCACAAGAGGGCTAAAAGGGGTCTAGTGTCCACATCAAGTGGAGAGCTCAGATCCTGATACCAACTACTAGAACTGACCCCAGGAAAGCAGGACTGGTAGGTTGCAGTTGCTGGCACCATGCTTAGAAGATGTAAATATTTGTTGGTCTACTAAATAACTGGCAAGACTATAATTCTTATTATCTTGCACACAAACAGGATGGGTAAGTTCTCAGTGAATGATTTAATTTATTACCATTCAGAACTTAGATAAGACAGTTCTCCTTAATGATTAAAGAATCAGTCTTCCTCAGTCTTCACGCATCACCATCTGTATACACTGCTCTCTGTCACAGATTACCTGCCTTCAACTACAGATGAGACAATGAGATGCATTTCATTCCCCTCTTCCTGGACACATAGGACAATTACCTTCTAACCTCCCTTAGAGCTAGGTAGATGTCATATTTTCACATTCTTGTTGAAAGGTTTGCTGTAATTTAGGTAGTCATGTACTCAAGACAACACCTCAAGATGGAGGGGGCATTGGTTCCTGATTCACTACTTGAAAGAAATCTGCTAAGAAAGAACTACCTAATTCACATTGGTCTCTGACATGAGAAATAAACATTTATTGAGTTAAGTTTGAATTTAAGGAGCGTTTGTTACAGTATCTAGCATCGTCTACCTTGATTAATTCATTGCTAAATTAGTACACTGGTAATAGCTATGGACTGGGCTTCCCTGGCGACTCAGATGGCAAACAATGCAGGAGACCCAGGTTCAATCCCTGGGTTGGAAGACCCTATGGAGAAGGGAATGGCAAACCACTCCAGTATTACTGCCTGGAGAATTCCATGGACAGAGAAGTCCATGGGATCACAAAGAGTTAACACAACTGAGCAACTAACACACACAATAACCACAGCCTGGTGATGAGTCTACTTAATTCCAATCCTCTTTATTTCTCACTGTTGATTTATTCTACTTATCAGAAGTCATTACTCATAAGAATTCTTGGTGACCATGAGAACCTAGAATTACCTGTTTTACCTCTGTCTCTATCTCTTCCTCCAATCCACCTTCCCAGTAAGGAAGCTGCCATTATCCCTCTCTATAGATATGATCATGGTGGATCAGGTCCCAAAGAGATCATATCTAGAAAGGCTCTATTCTTCAAGGTGTATGGTTTGTTTTGCTACATCTTGGATCCATAAGTTGGTTTAAAATAAAAACTGACATGCCTTTTCAAGAATGAAGCTGAGTGGTTGAACCAAATTTCTGTAATTAAGTTGACAAATATTTCCCTCTGAGTCTTTACTAGGTCATTTCTTAAAAAGTATTTTTTTATATCCTGTAAATCCATATGTTTATATAAACAGTAGCTATTATTCCCGATATCTATGTTACGATGGAAAATAGGATTCTTCCTGTGTCCCAACTCAAATCAAACAGCAATGCAGCATTTGTGTTGTACAAGGTTTATATTGCACAGTCCTATTTATATTCTACAAGGATCCTGAGGTCATGTCTAGATCCAATGGGAAAAAATGTCATAATAAATTAGTAAGGACTGAAATTAAGATGGAAGGGAAAAGTGGTGGCATATGTGCTAGGCATTTATTTTCCTGCCTGAAGTCATTTCCTCATATGTACAGTAAAAAAATCACAATGTTAGGTAGTTGCTTATGTGCTCCAAACCACTGACCCACTCATCTAACATTTTTGAGGCCTTAATCTGTGCCAAGGATTCTGCTATTTTCCTGTTAAGCAAGTGAAAAATACAATCCCAGGTCTTTTCTGAAGGAGCACGAAAAATATCCTTGGATAGTAAAATGACACAAGATAATGGCCAAATAGGCGGTTTCCTTTATTGGGCATATGAGGGATGGAAAGCAAAGAGAAAAATAGACTTGGATAGTAATATTATCATTGATTTTTGATTTGAAAGTGAAAAGTGAAAGTTGCTCAGTCGTGTCTCATTCTTTGTGAGCCATGGACATTATAGTCCGTGGGATTCTCCAGACCAGTATTCTGGAGTGGGTAGCCTTTCCCTTCTACAGGGGCTCTTCCCAACCCAGGGATCGAACCCAGGTCTCCTGCATTGTAGGCAGATTCTTTACCAGCTGAGCCACAAATTAAAGGACAGGCTTGGCAGCTCGAAATAAGGATCTCATTAGATAACTACAAAAGCCAGACACTTTCAAAACTTTCCCCTAAACTCTCAGTTCCACTGAGAGTTTCATGGAGAGACAGCTTGGTAAGTCAGAGGTCATGCTCTTGTATGTCCACAACAGGGATGATTTAAGGTACTGGGAAGCTCCCTCTGGGCTACCACCTAATGTCACAAGATTATGAATCATGGGAGGATATAATGACTGGGGCAACTTTCTTTCTTGCAAATATGTACAAGATGGATGATGAATAGTATTGAAGTATAATATATGGTGCTGATCATGAATTTAAATTCTCTCAGAAATGGAGGAGAAACAATTAGCAAAGGGCATTCTTGACTTAGTTGAGCAGCAATGCATCTCTGACTCCCGAGACACTCATTTTTAGCAGTCAGGCCACAAGATGTATCTTTAATTTCTGCAAAATCGAGTTCTAGCTAGAACTAATGGGAACATGATCTTAATGGATGTCTCGCGTTTCTCATGAAGTGTGGCTGCGGAATTTTATGGGACAGCGTCAACAGAAAAGATGGGTCCTCTTTTATAGCATTTTTGTGTCTGGTCAGTCTTCTCATTATCATAGTGCCCTAGTAAAAGGACACTTCAGGGACTGTGTGAGGCCTGGTACAGTACATTTTTACAGTCCGAGTGGATCAGCAAATAGAGAATCACATGAGAGAAAATAAGAGGCTAGGGGTACTGTTTCTGGCTCTAGCATCACCTCAGAGAATGACCTTGGCAGAATCACTTTAACCTCTTTGAACCTCAGTTTCCTCATCTGTGAAATGAGGGAAGAATATCTGCCCCTTTGCTTCCTCTCAGAATTGTTGGAAATTAAACAGATCAGGGCTGTAAAGTACATTGAGCTCATGAGGAAAAAAAAGAAGACATCACTTAAGTATATCATATTATTTTTAATCCTTACTAATTTCCAAATGTGAAGATAACCTTGTTACAAAAAAAAAGTATGCAAGCTGATTGTTTTTTGGAAACAAAAGCACAACTAGCAACCCTGCATTAAAAAAGAGAACTTAAAATTCACATTCCAAACTCCTTCCCGACAGAAAGACTCCCAAATTCTTTACAGTTTCCTAAGATTTTTCACTGGAATATTTTCTAGTTATCATTATAGTTATATTCTTTATAAAATATTACATTTGAGACTTTCTATTGCATAATTTAGCAAATACAAGGAAACCTTCTTTCCAATTCACTAACAGAAAGACAGTAAGGAAGAGAAGGAGAAAGAGAAGGAAAGAGGGAGGAGTAAATAGAAAATAAATTCACAAGACTAAAAGAAACTGATCTGAGAAGACAAAACAATTTCATAAAAAAATACTATGTAATATAAATGAAGTTAAAGATGTTTTTGCCCTGGATACTGATGTGATTTCCTGGATGCTGTCCTATATTTCCATATTTAAATGAGACAACCTGTCATAGAAGGGCTCTATCTACCAGCAAACTATGAAGTAAATAATCTTCATTTCTCCATTAGTTTTTTAAAACTAAATTGGCCTTATCTCTTCTTATTTCTCTCAAACTCCATTATTTATAATAGAAAATAGCATCTGGAATGACAGAATTAGAGATCATTCACTAATTCATGATTTTCAGGTTCTTCATATGAAAGATATGAATTTGGATCCAATAACCTTAAATTTTTCTATAGTTCTATTAGGCCATGGTATTTGAGCACTGTTTATACTTCTTGCCAACAATTTTTAAATTAGAGATCAAACTGAAGAAAAATATCATACCAAATAGAGATAATAGAAAAAAGATTATGATCAAAATTCCCTTGTTAAAAATAAAAGTAAAAAAAAACCAAATACAATATTATTCAACAGAGTTTTAAGGTATATTAAAATATTATGATAGGATGTTTCAAAAATGATAGTATAATCCCCTTTCAAAACCCTCACCCCTAGGTCATCACTTCAAAATGACTGGGGTTTTGGTATACTTGCCCCAGGTGATGAAATAATGGCAAATGAGCATGACTGCTTAGTTGCCATGGACTAGCCTACTTGGTTCTGAAGACAAGCAAACCAGGTGCTCCCTTTGCTCAAGCCAAGCACCAAACACATATGAGTGAGGCTTTCTATGACTAGCACTCACTCAGCTGATTTATCAGCTGGCTAAAGCTGTATGGATGTGAGAATTGAACTGTGAAGAAGGCTGAGTGCCAAAGAACTGATGCTTTTGGACTGGTGTTGGAGAAGAGTCTTGAGAGTGCCTTGGACTGCAAGGAGATCCAACCAGTCCATTCTGAAGGAGAACAGCCCTGGGATTTCTTTGGAAGGAATGATGCTAAAGCTGAAACTCCAGTACTTTGGCCACCTCATGTGAAGAGTTGACTCATTGGAAAAGACTCTGATGCTGGGAGGGATTGGGGGCAGGAGGAGAAGGGGACGACCAAGGATGAGATGACTGGATGGCGTCATGGACTCGATGGACGTGAGTCTGGGTGAACTCCGGGAGATGGTGATGGACAGAGAGGCCTGGTGTGCTGCGATTCATGGGGTCGCCAAGAGTTGGACAGGACTGAGCGACTGAACTGAACTGAACTGAACTGAAAGCTGTATGAATGAGGTAGGAGTGCAAACTAGTACAGCAACTATGGAGAATAGTATGAAGATTCCTTTAAAAACTGGAAATAGAACTGCCTTATGATCCAGCAATCCCACTGCTGGGCATACACACTGAGGAAATCAGAATTGAAAGAGACACATGCACCCCCAAAGTTCATCGCAGCACTGTTTATAATAGCCAGGACATGGAAACAACCTAGATGTCCATCAGCAGACGAATGGATAAGAAAGCTGTGGTACATATACACAATGGAGTATTACTCAGCCATTAAAAAGAATACATTTGAATCAGTTCTAATGAGGTGGATGAAACTGGAGCCGATTATACAGAGTGAAGTAAGCCAGAAAGAAAAACACCAATACAGTATACTAATGTATATATGGAATTTAGAAAGATGGTAACGATAACCCTGTATGCGAGACAGCAAAAGAGACACAGATGTATGGAACAGTCTTTTGGACTCTGTGGGAGAAGGAGAGGGTGGGATGATTTGGGAGAATGGCATTGAAACATGTATAATATCACATATGAAATGAATCACCAGTCTAGGTTTGATGCAGGATTCAGGATGCTTGGGGCTGGTGTGCTGGGATGACCCAGAGGGATGGTATGGGGAGGGAGGTGGGACGGGGGTTCAGGATGGGGAATATGTGAACACCCATGGTGGATTCATGTTGATGTATGGCAAAACCAATACAATATTGTAAAGTAAAAAAAATAATAATAATAGAATTAAATTAAATTAGAAAAAAAAAGTAAACACTAACTATTTGGGACAAGATGAATACAGTCCCAAATTCCCAAGTAATTGTGATTTTAAGCTACTAAGTTTTGAGGTAGTTTGTAATACAGCAAAAGTTAACCTATACGGTAATATGATATAGTCAAGTGGGTTTATCCTTGAGAATACAAGGTTAGTTCAGTATCAGTAAATCAGTTAAAGTGATTCATGTATTAGTTAAATAAAGGGAAAAATCATATGAAATTTTTTTTTAGATAGAGGGGATAAAAAGCATCCCATGAAGTTCAAAGTCTATTGGATAAGGTAAATTTTATAAAACTAGATCCAGATAATAACTATCTTTCCTTGCTAAAGGTTATATACTATAAGTACCTGGCACATGTACACATAAACAAAAATTATTATACTCATAGTTTTTTTTTTAATATTAGAAGTCTTTCAATGAGACAATTGAGATAAATGTTTCTAATGTTACTGATCTATTGGAACTGACCATTTGGAACTCTGCAAAATAATCACATATATATTGAGAAAAAAAACAGAAAGATGGAGAGAAAGTCTAGGTGAGTATAAATTAGAATGCCGTTATTTGTAGATTGTTTTGATCATGTATTTAATTGGGAACACAGGAAAATCACTAAGCTATTAACGCTACAAAAAGAGCTTAACATAGGGACTGCAAAAAATTAATACACCAAAGTCAATTGTGTTCCTCATTAACATCAATCAGTTCAGTTCAGTTCAGTCGCTCAGTCGTGCCCGACTCTTTGCCACCCCATGAATCGCAGCACACCAGGCCTCCCTGTCCATCACCAACTCACAGAGTTCACTCAAACTCACGTCCATTGAGTCAGTGATACCATCCAGCCATCTCATCCTCGGTCGTCCCCTTCTCCTCCTGCCCTCAAACCCTCCCAGCATCAGAGTTTTTCCAATGAGTCAACTCTTCACATGAGGTGGCCAAAGTACTGCAGTTTCAGCTTTAGCATCATTCCTTCCAAAGAAATCCCAGGGCTGATCTCCTTCAGAATGGACTGGTTGGATCTCCTTGTAGTCCTAGGGATTCTCAAGAGTCTTCTCCAACACAACAGTTCAAAAGCATCAATTCTTCGGCACTCAGCCTTCTTCACAGTCCAATTCTCACATCCATACATGACCACTGGAAAAACCATAGCTTTGACTAGATGGACATTTGTTGGCAAGGTAATGTCTCTGCTTTTCAATATGCTATCTAGGTTCATCATAACTTTCCTTTCAAGGAGTAAGTGTCTTTTAATTTCATGGCTGCAGTCACCATCTGCAGTGATTTTGGAGCCCAAAACAATAAAGTCTGACACTGTTTCCACTGTTTCCCCATCTATTTCCCATGAAGTGATGGGACCAGATGCCATGATCTTTGTTTTCTGAATGTTGAGCTTTAACTTTTAACGTTTTCACTCTCTTCTTTCACTTTCATCAAGAGGCTTTTTGAGTTCCTCTTCACTTTCTGCCATAAGGCTGGTGTCATCTGCACATCTGAGGGTATTGATATTTCTCCTGGCAATCTTGATTCCAGCTTGTGCTTCTTCCAGCCCAGCGTTTCTCATGATGTACTCTGAATATAAGTTAAATAAGCAGGGTGACAATATACAGCCTTGACGTACTTCTTTTCCTATTTGGAACCAGTCTGTTGTTCCATGTCCAGTTCTAACTGTTGCCTCCTGACCTGCATATAGGTTTCTCAAAAGGCAGGTGAGGTGGTCTGGTATTCCCATCTCTTTAAGAATTTTCCACAGTTTATTGTGGAAAGACTTTGGCATAGTCAATAAAGCAGAAATATATATTTTTCTGGAACTCTCTTGCTTTTTCGATGATCCAGCGGATATTGGCAATTTGATCTCTGGTTCCTCTGCCTTTTCTAAAACCAGCTTGAACATCTGGATTTGCAGTTCACGTATTGCTGAAGCCTGGCTTGGAGAATTTTGAGCATTACTTTACTAGCGTGTGAGATGAGTTCAATTGTGTGGTAGTTTGAGCATTCTTTGGCATTGCCTTTCTTTGGGATTGGAATGAAAACTGACCTCTTCCATCAATAACTAGATATAATACAAGGTGCATTTACCATAGAGTATGGGGCTTCACCTAAAATATTATGCAGAAAATCTTTAACTATTTTAGTATTTAAGTTAAATCTTTTTTTATTAATCTAAAATAAATATTTAACATAGTGAAAACTTTAACTCATGAGTAAAAGAAATATATACCATAGGTGTGAAAGAGATGATTTACTATAATAATATAAATTTTCTTATATTAATCTATAAATATAACTGTAATAAACAACTAACTTCTTCTTTTTCTTGATGGACAGCATAAAAAAAGTGATTCTAAAATGTTTCTGAAACAATTAAGTTATCCATAGACTAAGGTAGTTTTGGAAAGTAAGCTCAGCATGGAGAACATACCCTACACATTAAGATATATTGGGAAGTCATGATGGATAAAAACAGTGTGATAACCCTTGTAAGGAATGGCAAACAAGAAAACACAACCAAACAGGTAGCCTAGAAATAGAGCTGCACCCAGATGAGAGATTGGCCCTTGAAAGAAATGGCAACGTAGTCCTGTGGAGAAAGTTGAATTATAGCTTTTGGAGAAATAATGTCATTATATAAAGATATAAGATTGGATCCTAACCTAATGATATCATTTTCATTGTACCCAGTCCTACAGAGCTCACTTGATTTTCATTTAAAAAAATCTTTAAGGTATAAACTATTATTCTCACTTTAAAGGTGAGAAACCTGCCTAAGAAGTTCATGATGAAGCTGAAACTTAAACCCCCTGAGTGTGTCCTTAGAAATCATCCTTTAACCATTATGTTATACAATTCTGGAGAAGGAAAATGGCAACCCACTCCTGTATTCTTCCCTGGAGACTACCATGGAGGGAGGAGCCTGGTAGGCTACAGTCCATGGGGTGCAGAGAGTTGGACATGACTGAGCAACTTCACTCACTCATTCACTCACTCTATACAATTCTACACTATATACAAAACTAAAATACGTGTTTTAATATCTAAATGTGAAAGATTAAATCTAGAGAGAATAAAACAAATTGCAATGTTACATATATGTGATTTCAGGATAAGAAGTGAGATATATCTTTGAACAAACAGAAACACATACAGTATAAAGCAAAAGTAATGAACTTACCCAAATTAAAATTAGATATTTATAAATATAAAAAATCGGATTAAAAATGGGCAGACGACCTGAACAGACTTTTCCAAAGAAAACATACTGATGGCCAATAATAGAGCTCAGTATCACCAATTATCAGAGAAATGCAAATAAAAACAATGAGATATCACCTGTCAGAATAGCTATCATAAAAAAAGAACACAAATAATAAATCCTGGTGAAGATGTGGAGAAAAGGGAACCCGGGAGCACTGTTGTGGGAATGTAAAGATTCCCACTTTGGGAAACAGATAGTGGCTCCTCAAAAATTAAAAATAAAACAAGCAATTCTACTCCTGGGTATATATTTGAAGAAAACAAAAACACTAATTCAAAAAGATGTAAGCACCCACCCAGTGTTCACAGCAGCAGTGTTTACAGTAGTCAAGATATGGAAGCAACCTCGGTGTCCATCAAAAGTGGAGTGAATAAAGAATATGTGGTATATATACAGGGCTTCCCACGTGGCGCTAGTGGTAAAGAACCTGCATGCCAATACAGGAACCTTAAGAGATGAGGGTTCGATCCCTGGGTCAGGAAGATCCCCTGGAAGAGGGCATGGCAACTCACTCCAGTATTCATGCCTGAAGAATCCCATGGACAGAGGAGCCTGTGGGCTCTGGTTCATAGGGTGGCAAAGAGTCAGACATGACTGAAGTCACTTAGCACGTGCACACAATATAGATACACAACGGAGTACTCCTCAGCCATAGAAAATGATTAACTGTTGAAATTTGCAACAACATAAATGGCCCCAGAGGGTACTATGCTTAGTGAAATAAGCCAGACAGAGAAAGATACTGAATGATATCACTTACAGGTAGACTCTAAAAAAATAAAACAAATGAATGAAAACAACAAAACACAAACACATTCACAGATACAGAAAACAAACTAGTGGTTACTAGTGAAGAGAGGGAAGTGGGAGGGGCAAGATATGGACTGGGGATAGGAAGTACACACTAATAGCATTAAATGAATGAGATATACAGGTATATATTGTAGAGTATGAGGAATATAGTGAATATTTGTACTAACTTTAAATGGAATATAATCTATAAAAATATTAAATCACTACATATACACCTGAAATTAACACAATAGTGTGTATAAATTATACTTTAATAAAGAACTAGAAATTTATGTACAGTAAAGGATGCCAAGCAGATTTAAAAACAACTGCTGCATAGAAGACATATACATTATAATAAAAACAAATAACTGAATATCTGACTACAAAAACTTCTACATCTTTAAATAAAGACACAGGACATTCAACAGAAAAATGAACAAAAGTCTTGAATAAGCAATTCATAGAAGTCAGAGGCAATTCATAGGAAAATATGAATAGCAAGATAGTATATGAAGATAACTTTTCTAGAATCAGAGAAATGCAGAATTAAAACACCTTATTTCATATAAATCCACACATGCCAAATTTCAAAAGTTAAAATGCAAATTAACATCATGTGGTAACGAAGGATATGGAAAGAGAAACTGCAGGTATTGCTGGTGAGACAAAAATGGCACAGCCATTCTGGGGAGGAATCTGTGAAATAAGGCATATATATTACACTCATGTCTAAGTGTAATCCCTAGAGAAACACTGCCTGGTTGCTCAGGGTGACATGTGGAAAGACTGTGTTAATACTTTATGGTTGACATAAAGTGTTGAAAACAATCTAAGTATGTATCACCAGGGAAGGATAACCAAAACTTGGTATTGACATATGATGAAGCATTAGACAGTGGCCAAAGCAATAACTTCTATGGAGTGACACAGATAAATTTTAAAATGATAATTTTGTATAGAAAGAAATGAACAATAGGATGTGATTTGTAGTCAATACTACTTTTGAAAAAATTAGAAAATACAAAACAATTAAGTTTTTCAAATATATACATATGTTTAAGAAAGATGAATTGGGAAACTCTATATTAAATGGCCCAAATGGTATTATAAAGGGAGGGAGGAAAGAAATAAATCTGGCAGAAGAAGGTGAGGACCAAAACAAATGTTAAAATACTGGAAAATAGAGTGATTATACACATTGATGATAAAGTAATATGTACTGAAGTAATGGTATATTTTGTACAAATGCCTTAAAAACAACTAAAAATAATATTATAAGATTTATAAGTATTGCACAAATACTTAGCATTATTGCAGTAGGTAGTAGAAATATAACCTTTCAACCTAAATATAAGACTGATAAAATATCATCATTGTTCCCATGTCAACCAAGCTAAGGAAGCAGTGAGAAATCAACTTTTAAGATAGATTTTTTTACAATGAAATATAAACAAAGAAACAAACCAAAAAAACCCCAACTGCTTATACCACGAAAGGAGAAAAATCAATTGGAAAAGTCACAGGAGAACTCTCTGGGGGCAATACTTAACATCAATTTCTTCAAAAACAGAAATTTAAGAAGTCACTTTTGATTTGTTCCATTTCTAATTAGCATGTGGAGGAAATACTGGGTCCATCTTAATCCAGAAGCAAATAAAAAATTCTGACTCTTAAAATTCTAAGCTCTAGAATTTAAGTGTGTGCTGGTGTGCTGGTGTATATGTGTGTGTACATGCCTGTTTGCATGTGTTTTCAATAAACTCAAGAGTACATACGATGCATGTTACCATATCATAACAATTCTTGAGCAATCTAACTGAAGGTTAGGAGCAATAGATGCTACTTGGGTGGGCCTCCAAACTCTCAAGTAATGTGCAGATCTGGCTTGGCAATCATGTTCTGCTTTTAGACATAATACATTTTTATATTCTTGTTAGTAGCACTGAAATACTAACAGATATTTTGCAGCTGCTAAAATGGACAATAGAGCAGTAACCTATGATTTGAAAAAGACTGCCCAAGTATTCAGGGGAATAAAATTTTAGTTCTGGGTTTAACCTGGATTTTAGTTCTAATTGAACTTGGGTTTTTAGCAACTTGATTTTTTTCCCCCTGTAAACTGCAGGTATATACCACTATAATCCTAAAAACTTGTGACTATGGGCTTCAGGGGTCTAACCTTTCTCTCTACATGACTGAAAGTTACAACTAGATTCTGCTGCTGCTGCTAAGTCGCTTCAGTCGTGTCCGACTCTGCTACCCCATAGACGGCAGCCCACCATGCTCCCCTGTCCCTGGGATTCTCCAGGCAAGAACACTGGAATGGGTTGCCATTTCCTTCTCCAATGCATGAAAGTGAAAAGTGAAAGTGAAGTCACTCAGTCGTGTCCGACTCTTCGTGATCCCATGGACTGCAGCCTACCAGGCTCCTCCATCCATGGGATTTTCCAGGCAAGAGTACTGGAGTGGGGTGCCATCGCCTTCTCCGTCAACTAGATTCTAGACCTACCTAAAATCTGTCCTTTTCTGTCTTCAGATAGAAGACATCAGCTTGCTTTTTGGATGGTTGCAATTAAAAAAAAAAAAAAAAGTTGTTCAAAAAGCTAATGCCTTTTGCTAGAAGATAAAACAATTTCCCCTGGACATGCAATAAAAGGAGGCAATACCGTGTATTTGAAGTATGTTATGATAGATATCTGGAGGTTAACAGCTAGGTGCTCTGGTTGAAGCATATAGGTTATTTCATACATACATATATAATGTAACTCACTTTGTAACAAAGCCTTAAACATGTCACATGCAAATTCATTTTTCTGTCTAGTTTAAGCCTGAGGAAAGCGCCATAAATCTTGTCTCCAAAGAGAAGATATAAAAAATTCATAAGATGAAGAAGTTCTTATCAAGCATGTAAAAACTAGAAATGTACTAACTAGACAAAAAAGTAGATGTCTAAGAGAATGTCCAACAAGTAGAAAATTAAAGAGGACTACAGTGAGATTTCAAGGCTGAGAAAAATTAACTATTTCTAAATGAAAAGATAAATGGAGATAGTATAGATTAAAGCCAGAGGAAAAAAAAATTAAGATGTACAAAAATACGAGTCAATACAAAGTTAAAAATCCATTAATTCTACATTATTACCAAAGGCTTCACAAAAGATCTCATAAATATCACAAGTTAAAATAAAACAAACAAAAGCCTGAATCATCGTTTTCCCCAAATTGTACTACTAACTGCTTACTACTTCAGTGGTAAGAAGAAAAATTATCTTCAAATAGTTAAACTGTATGCCTATCTACAATTTAACTCTTTGGTGGATCTAGTTATATAATATATATGACTTTTTCAAAAAGAAAACGTGTTTGTTGAGTGTTTATTTTGGCATCTGTCAGGCAATTTTTATTCAATCAAATAAACTACCTTAGATAATTTCCAAATAAAAATAGATGCAAATACACTATATTTCAAGTCATTCATTTTAGACTTCTAAGAGTTAGAAAACCTCAACCTGGAGAATAAACTTTACTTTTATTGAGTGAATAAAACTACTTCCCAATTTAGGAGAGGAGGAATTACCCCATTTTAGTAGCGGAAACAATCAGGAAGACACAAACAGAATTATCTTTGCCTAATGCTAAGGCCAGAACTACTGTGAACGTTCTACCAGATCATGTAAAAACTATCACCATGCTGGCATTCACAAGCCTGGGCCATGGTGTGTTAAATAATAACATATACCTTGCCCTGACGGAATGCCTTTGGGTCAAAAAGCTTTCATTTGCATTATTCCATTAACCTCACTGCATTGTTATGGGAAAAGTGTTTATTTTTCAAAATGACATTGAAATATATCCTTAAAAGAACACTTTAGGTCCCAACAAGGTTATCTTCTTTTTCAGCCAACACATTACCTTTTAGAAATCAATAGTCTACTTTTCATCATCACGTTATGAAACTGTACCAGCTAATAAATGTCGATGTAATTTTTCCGAAACTGCTGTCTCCCTAAATTTCTATGCTGTCTTCTTCATCCTGTCTTCTCAAGGTAAAGATTATCTTTCCAGTCTTTTTAGGAGTGTCAGGATTATGGATTTTGTTCATTGTTAAAGTGGTATTTATGATCATAAACTAATGTACATGCAAAAATATCTCATATTTTTCACCAGCTGGTTGAATTAAATCACTTGCTTTTAAAACACCTTTAGTGTCTCCAATCAGTTCAAATACACAGGAATATAAATTTAGGATGATATGGCTTTTCTGCAATGCTTTCTTTTCAGGCTGCAGCCTACATGAAACCTTATATTCAATCCTTGCTGCTGTTGTTGTTCAATCTATAAAATCTCTTTTGAAGGCCCCCCGGACTACTTGTAATTTAAACTTTTACTTTTCGTGACTCGCTGTTTTTAAATTGCTATCTTTGACCATATCTCCCTTCCAGCGGAATTTATGCAGACTCTTAACCAATAATTGCTTTACTCTTTACCTCTGTTTATGGAGTCTTATATGAATTGTTACCTCAGTATTCATTGCTCAAAATATTTTGTTCTTAGGAACTTTTCCTGAAAGTAAGTCTATGGCTATTTTTGACAGGCAAACATTTGACTTCCGAAAGAATACTTATGAAAGTGGGTTTATAAACCAAATGCAGCACTGAAAATCTTTGTGACCTTGCATAAGAGACCCTTACCATTACAGGTGATCTCTTTCCTTAACTCCGAAGTGAACTGATTAAAACTATGGGCATCTAGGGGTTACTTTTGTACCAGTTTGGTTAATGAAACTCTCAAAAATCCATCAGATTTTCATTATTTTTATCATTAGCTTGTTTGTATATAATAAATTATCATTTATAAAGGCAGCATGCTAAGTCTAAAGTGCAAGTGTTTCTAAATAGCTCAGTCGTGTCCAGCTGTTTGCGAGCCCATGGACTATAGCCCACCTTGCTCCTCTGTCCATGGGATTCTCCAGACAAGAATACTGGAGCAGACTGCCGTGCCCTCCTCCAGATCTTCCCAACTGAGGGACTGAAACTGGGTCTTCTGCATTGCAGGCAGATTCTTTACCACTGAGCCACCAGGGAAGTACTATGAAGCCAGAGTTCTCCTTTATTCCAGCATCTAATCCTTGTAAATATTACTCACGGACTCATTCTTTGAAGGCCTATGAGTGGCCTGGCCTCTTACTGATTCTCCACTTTGGAATCTTCCTAGCTAGGCTTCCCCTATAGCTTTCAGAGACAGTGTTGCCCCTTTCCTGGTCTTCTTTTTGACTTCTAGAGACTATAGAAGTTTCTATAGAACTTTCAAAAGATATCATACCAATACTAATGGTACCACATACCCTCCAAAGAGCTCCAAGTTCTCTGCGGCTATTCATTAATACTTTATCAAAATGTGTTGAGTGGGATACTTTCAGACTTTTTACATATTTTAATAGAGACATGCCTTGTTTAAAACTGGCAGATTCATTAAGGATTAAGTTCCTGGCACATTTTCCCTCTGACATTTCCCTCACAACTGAGCCATCAGCTATCTCTTCCCTATAGAAAGGTAGATAAGAGAAAAGAAAGGTAAGTGAGAAGAGGTAGAAAATGGACCAGCGCAGTACTGGACTCATAGTAAGTATTCAATAAATGGTAGCAAGTATTTGTCTCCTTATCATCATCACATTAGTTTATATATATTACAAACTGATTATTGGACTCAACTCTTATTTGCATTTCTCATTAGATCCTCAGAGCCACCTCAGGGGAAACCACACTTTACCTGCAATTGGGAGATTGCAGCATACAAAGTTTAAGTATTTTATTTTATTTTAAGTATTTTAAATTGAAATCATGTAGTCAAGAAATGGGGAGAAGGAAATGGCAACCCACTCCAGTATTCTTGCCTAGAGAATCCTGTACACAAGAGCCTTGGTGAGCTGCTGTGCATAGGGTTGCAGAGTCAGACACAGCTGAAGTGACTTAGCATGCATGCATGCCCTGGAGAAGGAAGTGGCAAACCACTCCAGTGTTCTTGCCTGGAGAACCCCAGGGACAGAGGAGCCTGGTGGGCTGCTGTCTATGGGGTCACACAGAGTCGGACACGACTGAAGCAACTTAGCAGCAGCAGCAGCAGTCAAGAAATGAGCCTGTATTTGTCACAGTCGCTTGCCCATGCTTTGATGTGATAACACAACCCATTGTTTACCCAGCTTCACCAAAATATTACAATTTTTTAACCCTTATTCTTCTCTCTCTTTTTTATACTGCCAGTGTTACCAATCCAGTCAAATTTACTTTTAATTTTTCAGTCTTAACAAAGGGAGTAGAAGGTGGGAATTGAGGTTAAAGGAGGAAGGTTTAATGCTATTCAAGGACTAACCTCATCTGAACTTCCAACTGTCGTCTACCCATTATCTACAGTATCTGATACTTCTTCCATTTACTGGACTTTTTGTGTCTTTTTGCCATTTGCAATGAATTTCTCCATTTTCTTTGGCTCTTCATCAGTGCTTACTGCATATTCTCCATGAAAATTCAAATCTACCTTTGAAGCCCAACTCAGATACCAGTTTTGCCCTCAAGTTTCCTGGATCTGCCAAGTCAGAATTAACCACTTGTTCCTCCATGCTCCTACAATGGCAATGAGGTTAGGATGGCCAGTGATTTTACAGTTCACTAACCACATCTATTTCTGCTTTATTGACTATGCCAAAGCCTTTGACTGTGTGGATCACAATAAACGGTGGAAAATTCCGAAAGAGATGGGAATACCAGACCACATGACCTGCCTCTTGAGAAATCTATATGCAGGTCAGGAAGCAACAGTTAGAACTGGACACGGAACAACACACTGTTTCCAAACAGGAAAAGGAGTACATCAACGCTGTATATTGTCACCCTGCTTATTTAATTTCTATGCAGAGTACATCATGAGAAATGCTGGGCTGGAAGAAGCACAAGCTGGACTCAAGATTGCCAGGAGAAATATCAATAACCTCAGATATGCAGATGACACCACCCTTATGGCAGAAAGTGAAGAGGAACTAAAAAGCCTCTTGATGAAAGTGAAAGAGGAGAGTGAAAAAGTTGGCTTAAAGCTCAACATTCAGAAAATGAAGATCATGGCATCTGGTCCCATCACTTCATGGGAAATAGATGGGGAAACAGTGGAAGCAGTGTCAGACTTTATCTTTTTGGGCTTCAAAATCACTGCAGATGGTGATTGCAGCCATGAAATTAAAAGACGCTTACTCCTTGGAAGGAAAGTTATGACCAACCTAGACAGTATGTTCAAAAGCAGAGACGTTACTTTGCCGACTAAGGTCCATCTAATCAAGGCTATGGTTTTTCCTGTGGTCATGTATGGATGTGAGAGTTGGACTGTGAAGAAAGCTGAGCACTGAAGAATTGATGCTTTTGAACTGTGGTGTTGGAGAAGACTCTAGAGAGTCCCTTGGACTGCAAGGAGATCCAACCAGTCCATTCTGAAGGAGATCAGCCCTGGGATTCCTTTGGAGGGAATGATCCTGAAGCTGAAACTCCAGTACTTTGGCCACCTCATGCGAAGAGTTGACTCATTGGAAAAGACTCTGATGCTGGGAGGGATTGGGGGCAGGAGGAGAAGGGGATGACAGAGGATGAGATGGCTGGACGGCATCACCCACTCGATGGATGTGAGTTTGGGTGAACTCCGGGAGATGGTGATGGACAGGAAGGCTTGGCGTGCTGCGGTTCATGGGGTCGCAAAGAGTTGGACACGACTGAGTGACTGAACTGAACTGAACCACATGTGGGGAATATAGCCCATCTGCCCTTCCAGATCCTTTCTCCATCCAGCTCCATGCTCTGGATGGCATGCATGACTTGTCTTTTTACGTGTCCTTCTTCTGGCTTCTGTTGGGGCTCACCAATGAACAGTTCCAATAAGAGACTGTAGGGAATGAAGGAGGGGAGTGAAGTCAGGGTATGAATTCTTGCCAAATTGCTGGGAGTTGGCTGCACCCCATCAACTAACATACAGAGCTCCTCTGTGAGGCATCACGGCACCTTTGGGGAGGCAAGACTTCCTTTCTCTTTCCCCTCCTTTAAAATAGCCACAGTTTTACGAAATCCAGGGCACTACATTATCTCTTGATTTTTTACATTCAGCTCAATTTCTTCTTACTGATGTACCTCTTATTTCCCGCTGAGAGCCTGTCTGATGAACTTCATAATATGCACTTCTAAATTGTTAATTTTGCAAACCATGTTATTACACTTATTAGAAAAATGTCTTCAAGGTTGTGTCAGTAAGCTCTCATTGATGCTAATGGTAACAGCTAGAATTTATGGAACATGTGGTATGTTTGGGTCACTCCTTTGAGTGTACTGTGTGCATTATTCTACTTAATTAAATTGCTATTAGCTAAACAAGCAGCACAGATGATATAAAGTTACCAGAAGTAACTTGCTCATGGTCACTCCAGTGTCTTAGTGGAGTTTAGGACTCAGAGGTGTCCAAAATCTACACCTTAAGTTCTAGGTCTGAGCAGTGGTTCTCAAACATGCATCAGCACCACTGGGAGAACTGGCTGAAACAGCTACTGGATCGCACTCTGGAAGCTCCAACTCTGCAGGTTTGGAGCAGGGCATAAGATTTTCCATTCCAAACAAAGCCTTAGATGCTGCTGATATGCTGGACACACATCTTTCTCTTTGTAGGGAGGTAATAAATTCAGTCTTACAGAGTCAATCATGGGACTAAGTATTTAAGAAAGAAGAGTTGTTCTCCAGGAAGATAGGAGGAAATGGACAGTCTAAGTACAGGAAATGCCCTTTCTTGAACCTTGCAAAGGGAACTGAAAAATAACCGTAAGATTCAGTTATCCAATGCATACAGAACATATATGGGATAGCGTGCGTGCTCAGTGGGGTCTGAATCATTGAGATCCCATGGACGGTAGACTGCCAGGCTCCTCTGTTCATGGGGTTTCTCAAGGAAGAATATTGGAGTGGTTTCCTGTTTCCTTCTCCAGGGTATCTTCCCAATCCAGGGACTGAAACCATGTCTCCTGCATCTCCTGCATTGGCAGGCGGATTCTTTGCCATTGAGCCACCTGGGGTGAATTCTAAAATGGGAAGCCAACATTTGCTCACCACAGACACACCTTATTCAGTACACATGCTTATTGGGCATCTCCTAAAAGGTAGACACGAAGCATCAGAGCTACACTGATACAGGTGTCAATAAAGAGCCTGGTCTCAAGCTTCAGATAGTGTACATCAGCTAGACAGACTGAATTATGGATAATATATTGGTTTTACACTGTCTCAAGAAAAAAATATGTTCACAAAAGTGAACCAGAGGTCAAATGGCAAAAGACCTAACCTCAAACTCAGTGTTAATTTCATTAAATGTTAGGTAAAAAATATTTTACACGCCAAGATAGCCTCTGCTTAAAGGATATAATATTCCTCACATGTATTATATGAGCCAGCTTATAAACCTGTGACTTTTTCTAGAAGAAATGTTGCTGTCTTTCCCAAGAAGGTAGAAGTAGGGGTCAGGGGTGGAAGTCATTTCATCATCAAAGGCAAAATCTCGTTCCTACTGCTCAGCTCCAATTCACAACCTTCTGAATGCTTTCCAAACTAAGTAATTTAGCGAAGTGATGATGAAAAAATGGCCCATTAATCTTATGCTGAGTGTTATAATTTAACTCTAGGTTTAGCATAAGAAAAAATATTATTTGCATTGATTAGAAATATGCTTTATGGCTGCATACCTTACTCAGAACATAAAAGTATTGGCTGGGCTGACATGATGAACTGCACAGGAGTACTTCTAGATGGCATCTCAATGTCATCTGTTACTCACATCATATAGGTCTAGGGATAAATATGCATTTTACTCAGTGTGAGATCTTATTCCAAACACCAAAATATTTTTGTTTTTATTCAGTGTTTATAACCACAAAACTATCAGCTAAGCATCATTTAGAAAGTTCAGTGAAAGTAAATTAATGCATTAACTATCCAAATATTATTCCATTCCTTCACTTAACTGAACCTATTATAATGATCAGGCTACCCTATGAGAATTTATCCATTAATTCACTCAAATGTTCTGAGTTTATTTTGAAGGACTTAAATGATGGCCTGGTTTGTAGGATCCAACACAAAGGGTGCAAATTCATCTCTATAAGCTGTGTGACCTTGCCTGAGTGATTTAGTATCTCTGAGCCTCACTATACTGATCTGTAACATGGAAATAATAATAGACTCCATGTTGTAGAGCTGAAGGAGAAACAAAAGTAATATGGTAATGTAGTTTGGCACAAGAGAACAGTTAAACTGATGATCATTACTTAAGATTATGATGGCTAAGATGACTGAAAACCTGTTGTGTGTAAGGTACTGTTCTAGGACTAGAATTTTAAGACTGTTCTCCACCTTTATCCCAGTTTTACCTCTGTCCTGCCATGTACTGGAAAAACATACTGTAATTTCTAGGAAAAGGGACCACTCTAGTGACATTTTTGTTGTGCCAAGTGTATAAAGCATACAAAAGTTACAGGGTATCTTTTGGACCTCTAGTTACCTTTCATTAGAATGACTCTAGTAGATATTAATATTTGATAGATATCTGAAACAAGGTCAGGTCAGTGATGTTGGTACCCTCTCTGGCTCACGAGCCTAGGGTGGAAACACAAGAAGAGAGGTCTTCCTTTTCCACTCCTGTTAATAAGAACCCTCTAGAATAATGACAGTCTTAAACAGATTACTATGTTGCTGTATGTTACAGAATCAAAGCAGTGTACAAAGCAAAGAACACTGGCCTCTGTTATACTTGTGAGAATATACTCACAATTGGTAAGCACAGATATGAAAAGACACATTATATAAATCATTTAATATATATATATATGATAAGATTTTATTTCACATAAATGTACACAACTGCATATTTAGTAGTGAGAGTAAGTGAACTACGTTTGTTTCTGAAAACTTGCTAAGAAGGATGCCTATAAAAAACTACTGTTTGAACCTAAAACAATGTATTTCATTCATTGGTCCCCCCTCATCAGCAGTTTTAAGACAGGAAAAAAAAATAGATGTATATATTTCTTCTCTGCCATAATATGACATCACTTAAGAAATGTTATTTTATTAGCTAGGAATGAAATTTGCTTTCTAGACTTTTTCCCTCCTGTGACTTTGATAGCATCCTCATCTTTGGAGGTTCAGATCAAATGTCATATTAATGTCCTAGGCTGCTTACTATGTGATTTTACTGTACATTGTAATGTCAATAGCAAAAGGAAAGGCAAAAAAGCAGAGGGAAATGAAACAGGTGTTCTCAATACCTCTCTTTATAATGACATTTCTCAGAATTCGGTGGGGAGTTATAAGTGGAAAGATTTTCATGGTGAAATTTTCATAAAGAATTTTTTTTCATTATTGAGGAAAAAAAATATGTTTGATCTTACCATAACTGAAAAGAAGTTCTGGTAGAAGTTTCTGCTTCTTAGATTTGCCCTAAGACTACTATTTACCTAATGGAAGTCGCATGGAGGGGAAAAAATGCACTATTTAAAGGAAAAGCTAAAAGAGTAATACTAAGATAGCTCCTCATTCCGCCAATGAAGAGATACACACAGATTTTCCAATTTACACCTTACCTTCTGCCTTATTTTCTTGATTCTGAAAGGAATAGGTAGGGTCTGATGAGTTTGTCAATCGTCTATAATTACTAGTGTTCTTAAAACAGAGTATAAATAATAGGTCATATGCAAAAATTCTGTGTGAATATACGGCTATACCACAGAAATCACAAACAAGTGAATGGTAGGAAATACTAAGAGGGATTAACAACACAAAGGATATATAAAAATGATGACAAGCATTTCATATTTGTGTGTCTTTTTTCTCCCTCATTCTTACTGAGTTCCTAAATAACTAAGGGAATATACTCACAAATGGTAAGCATGTTTGGATGTTTAACTTGTATTTGTGGGAAACATCAAAGAAAACTGAGTCCATTAGATCAAATATTATACATGAGATGAATGAGATTAGAAAAGAGATTGGAATTTGTGTTACTCAATAGCTTACCTATCACAGGTAGGACAGCATAGTGCAGTGTGAAAATATACTTTTAAACAACTTCTCTTAAGTTACAGTACTATCTATAAGGACAATCACACTCAACTACTCTGCACTTAACTCCAGAGCTTCTGAATTAGAAGTGGTCGGAAGCAGACACATGTTTCATTGCTTTGGCAACATTTACATGGCCCTGCAGCTTCCCAGGTGATCCAGAGGTAAAGAATATGCCTGTCAAGCAGGACACGTGGGTTCTATCCCTGGGTCAGGAAGATTCCCTGGAGAAAGAAATGGCAACTCACTCCAGTATTCTTGCCTGGGAAATCCCAAGGACAGAGGAGCCTGGCGGGCTACAGGCCATGGGGTCACAAGAGTCGGACGTGCCTTAGTGTCTGAGCACACATGTAAATGGCTCTGCATCAGGCAGTACAGCTCCTAAGGTCACAGTCTGGGGATTTCCGGGAGAGCTGAGCTGTCCAGGTCTGTTTGTTCTACCGCCCACCTGTGGGCAAATTCCTTTAAAAAAAAAACAAAAACAAAAAACCTGAAGATACTGGAATAGTATTCCCTACTTCATGAAGTTATCATGGGAATAAAACATCATTAGGATAATGGGCCTTTTGCCCAGAAGACACTACTGACATTGCCATCATCACCATCATCATCATGACTGATCAGGAACATACGGCCACATGGAAGTCCAACATGCCCTGGGCCATACACAACTTTCTTAAGGGCTCATATTCTATGTCGGGTCTTAACACCTTCAAATAACAGGAAATATATGTCCTTATGCCTTTCATTCTGTAGCTAATTTTGGCATCTTTCACCTCTATCCACTTAAATCCTTGTTTAGCACATTCTTGTCACCCAAAAGAAAAGTTGCTTTCCAAAGAGAGGAACAATGTGTCAAGTATCAAAGACAACGAGTAAAGTCTTTCACATCCTGGACTGTCCACTGTACAGCTCTGCAGGCCTCTGGGCTCGAAGGCCCTGGTCTACTTTACTTATCTACAATAGGTGAAGGGATGTGGTCCTTAGCATGTGGTCTGTGAAACAGAGGCAGCTGCAGGTAAAATTATAACAGAAGCAGAACTGGCTTCAGTTCTTCCTTCTTAGGTCTTCTGCTTCTTGTTCAGATGTACAAAGAACTTTCCTGCCCTCTGTCCCTGCCAAGGCGATGTTATATATCTGCCCTGATAAGTAGGTCACCACTGTATACCAGGAAGGGTCTTATTAGTAAGCATCAGAAATCAGATATGACTAAGTAGATCAGAAAAGGAAACTTTTGGAAGTTCACTGGTTAAGTCTTCGTAACTAGAAGCAGACTAAATAACAGGAAGCCAAGGCTAGGCTACTGCACTTATAGGATCAGGTCAGAGTGATGTCATAACTCCCAACTGGTTTTGCTTACCCCAGAGGAACATGATACAAAAGGCTGACCCAGCACTGCCGCCCTTGATTCTTCACACCGTGTATTTCTAATTCAAAAGCCAGGACAGGGATACAACTGATCAACCTGAGGTCACCTGACTATTTTCCATCTCTAAGTGAGTCTGAGCTTGAGAATAAACAGTGCATCTGACATTTTCGGCTTGTATAACAGGAAGAAAGCTCTGTTTCTCACCAAGAGTCACAAAGTGGAAAAATTCCCCAAATAGAGAAAGGAATTTTAGATCAGATGCTTGGAGAGTTAAAAACAACAACCACAAACAAATGCAGATGTGGCATTAAAGACATGGAATTGTTAAGAACCTATATTTAGAGTAACTCGGACCTGAGTTCATGTCTTAAGAAAACTACTGAATCTTGCTGAGCTTCAATTTTCTCTAAAGGAAAAAATGTGGAAGATGAAATCCACATGTAACTTGTGGCATGAAGGAAGGAGTACAGTCCATGAAAAATACCTGGCACATCCTAAGCATTTTCTAAAGCTATTAATAGTATTGTTATTACTGTTACTTATTACATAATTTATTATAAAATTAACAATAAGAGTATTATTGAATGTTAATGTCATGCTAAGTATAACACTTATGATCTCAACCAATTATTTGCTGATTCAACACACATTCCATGTGTCAGAAAATAACGTGCCAGTACATTTTTTTTTTAACGGGAAAAAATGTCTGAGACTTAAAAAGTATAAACAATGTGCTTAAAGTCACTCAGTTAAGAGGTAATGGAATATTACTAAGCCTTAAAAAAACGAAGGAGTTCCTGTCATTTGTGACAATACAGATGAAACTGGAGTGCTTTTGGCTCCAAAATCACTGCAGATGGTGATCACAGCCATGAAATTAAAAGACGCTTACTCCTTGGAAGGAAAGTTATGACCAACCTAGACAGCTTATTAAAAAGCAGAGACATTACTTTGCCAACAAAAGGTCTGTCTAGTCAAGGCTATGGTTTTTCCAGCAGTCATGTATGAATGTGAGAGTTGGACTGTAAAGAAATCTGAGCACCAAAGAATTGATGCTTTTGAACTGTGGTGTTGGAGAAGACTCTTGAGAGTCCCTTGGACTGCAAGGAGATCCAAAGTCCATCCTAAAGGAAATCAGTCCTGAATATTCATTGGAAGGACTGATGCTGAAGCTGAAACTCCAAAACTTTGGCCACCTGATGCGAAGAACTGACTCATTTGAAAAGTCCCTTATGCTGGGAAAGATTGAGGGCAGGAGGAGAAGGGGACGACAGAGGATGAGATGGCTGGATGGCATCACCGACTCGATGGACATGGGTTTCGGTAAGCTCTGGGAGTTGGTGATGGACAAGGAGGCCTGGTGTGCTGCAGTCCATGAGTTGGACACGACTGATTGCCTGAACTGAGATGAAACTGGAGGCCATTATGCTAATGAAATAAGCCAGGCAAAGATAAATCCTGAATGATGATTATATGTGGAATCTAAAAGGAAAAGAGTACAACTCATGGAAACAGAGTGTTGAAAAGTGGTTGCCAGGGCCTGAGAGGTGGGGAAAATAGGGAGAGATTGGTGGAAGGATAGCAACTTTCAGCTGTAGGATGGATACAGTCGGAGGATCTACTGTATAGTAGTGGCTGCAGTCAGTACTACCGCATTGTATAAGTGAAATTAGCCTAGAAAGTGGACACTGAATTCTCATAAAAACAAAAAAAAAGAAGAGGTACAAAATGTATTAGCTAACATGATGGGAAGGATCCTTTTGTACTGCATGTATCAAATCATCATGATAAATACTTTGAATCTCTTACAATTTTGTCAATTATACCACAATAAAACAGGAAAAAAAGAGGTAATAAAGGTGAAACACCAACCCAGAATTATCTAGCTCAAAACACTATACTCTTAATCACTACCATATTGTATCCCTCAATATGCTGTAACTATAAGATGCTTAACCCAAACAAAACAAATAAATGGTATTTATTCTAACTCCAGCCCTTACTAGATACTAATTATGTGGTATACTTTACTTTGAACTACAGTGGTATAAGGTGTAAATTCTTGCTAAAGAACATAAAAGTCCCTGTGGGCATCTGTAGGATAAACACAGCAGGAAATGAAATCTCTTGCCTCCCAGCCCAGAGTTGGATTCCCTTTACTTTCGAGTTGGTTGTCCTTTATTTCCTCAATAATGCAGGAATAACACCTTTTCCACACTTGCACTGGGCATGGAAATCTATATTTCCCTGTGTCTACTGAACCCCCACCTAGCATCTCATCACCCTGGAATCACAATGCCAAAGATAATTTATTCCATTAATGTAAATGATATAGGGATAGAAGTAAGGGATATATGGAGAATATTGGAGGAGTCCAGACAACTTTCTGAGTTGCCTAAGGCCTCCACTCAGAATAAATTTTAGAATTCCAAAAATAAAGAGCAATGTTTGGAAATAAAATTAAAAATGAAGCTAACAACATCTTCAATTAGCCAAGTAGTTTTTATGGGCCATGCCATCTACTAGGCACATGATGAACATTGGTGATCAACTTTCTGCAGTCCTTCAAAGCATGTAATATTATTTCTATTTCATATAAAGGTTACTGACTTGCCCAAGATCACATAGCTAGTCTACAAGAAAATGAAGCCAAGTTTCAAGGGTCAAAATGGTAAGGGATATTATAATTATAAGATTATGGCTAATCAAATAAAAACATTCAAAACTGTCCTAATATAATATTAGGATTTCTTTATAATAACTTGGATGCCCTATGAAGATAATAATTGTAGAACTTATAATCTCTTTAACTGTTAATAATACAAATCTACTTTACTATTCTTAGCGACAAGGAGTTAACCACTGATGACACAGCTTTTTCCGTTTTTTTAACAGCTCCAGGGGTGACATGCAGCAACACCTTACAGTCTGCGATGTCAGGGGGTATAAAGCAGTGCAACTAGCCACTGTGCTTGACAAATGGATACAATTTCAGTTTTTCAAAATATGAGTGTCAGATTCATTCATTATACCAGATAGATCTGTCAAGTGGCTTTGCCCATTTACTAATGGACGGCACAGTGCAGACACATGCTGGGTCAGTTAAAGGACTCATTGTCATCTCATTGATACTGTCATTAGGATCATTGGTATTAGCATTTTGTCTCACCGTGACTTTGAGGACTATGTGGGGATACCCAAGTCTCCAGAGCACAGATTGATCCTCTGTTCATTCTCAGAGGGGACCAAGGATGAATTCCTGGACTTCCGAGTCTACTCATCCTCCCTGGAAACACATACTAGACAGGCTGACTGGGTCAAGGAGGAGCCCCAGAGTTTACATTTCTAGTTGTTTTTGAGGAAACAGAGGCTGTGCCTCACTCCCATAAACCCTCACTTCTTGCTGTCAGCCTATCCTGGCCTTTTCTTGCTGATATTAGTATTTTATGCTAAAAATTAATTTTGTTTATCTGATGGTGGTCACACAACCTCAAATGCCATTTTTTATAAATAAGGCCACCACCAGAGGAGTGTAATTTAGGGCCTTTTCTTCTGCAGACCCCATCCACCCTATAAAATCTTCCATATTGCATCATGGAGAGTATCGTCCCTTTCAAAGGGGATAGATTCTTTCCAACCATAAGGTGAAATAAGGACTGACATACTGCCCAGAAGGAAATAAATTGATTATGAAATGCAAGAGAATGACTGATTTTGCACGTTTGTTGTTTTCATTAAAGGGATTTTGAACAGACTTGAAAATGTTAAAGTTCAACACACACAAAATAAAAGTTAGTAAATTAAAGGAAAAAAAACTGCATTTATAACAAACAAAATAAACACGCTGATATGTAAAAGATTGTTATAAATCAATGATGAAAAATGGATAAAAGTCTTAACAGCCAATAAAGATTTAAAAATATGTTCAATCTTGCTATTATCAGTCAAAGAAATAAAATAATTCAGGTGTCATATTTTACTCACTAGAAAGACAAATTTTTTTAAATTGATAATAATATTGATATTGGTATCAGTATTGATACTGCTGGTACTGATGAGTGTAAGAAATCTTACCAGATGTTAAATTGCTAGTGGAAACAAAAGGCAAGGTAACCATTCTGGAAGACAATACTTTGGTATGCACCAGAACTGACAAGCAGCGATTCTAGTTCTAGAAGTCCATTCTAAGGGAATAAATAAACAAATGCTCAAAGACAAATGAACAAAGATGCTACTCTCATTATTTAGCAAAGCAAAACATGAATAATCTAAATTTTCAGAAGTCAGGACTGGTAGAATAAATAATAGAATGCTGCTCAACCATTAAAAATATGACGCAGATTTCTATTAGGTGATATGGAGTCATGAGGATAATATATTACTAAATAAAAATATGTTATTTAGAGCCAATTTGTAGTTTGACATAATAATTAAAGATAGTTTATGCTTGAATTGTATTTATATGCACACTTGTTACAAGAAATCTGAAAAGATAACCTCAAAAATGTTACAGAGATGATTTATCAGAAATGAGATTGAGTTTACATTTCTTTTCTCTAAATTTTTCAATTCGGGGGTTTATGCAATGAATTTATATTATTTTTACAATTATACTGAATGCTGGGGGCTGGTGCACTGGGACGACCCAGAGGGATGGTATGGGGAGGGAGGAGGGAGAGGGGTTCACGATGAGGAACACGCATATACCTGTGGCGGATTCATGTTGATGTATGGAAAAACCAATACAATATTAAAGTAATTAACCTCCAATTAAAATAAATAAATTTATATTACAAAATGAAAATAAATAATTTTTTTAAATATTTAAATTTACACAAAGAGGATTTAAATTCCTCCAATATTCAATTTATTTTGCACCTTGCCTCTGGGTATTTATGTAAAATATACATATATTAGCTCATTTTTTCTTTGTATCAATCTAAATTACTTTTCATAAATTAACCATTTTAGGTTGGCAAAAGTTTCACATAGTAAAATTGTCAGGGTTTGAGTATTCTATTATTAAAAGCATTGGAAACTTTGAAATAATTTCTTTCACAATTTTCATGTGCTACTGAAAGGTGAGGATGAACTAGCAGGATGAAAGGAAATAGTAGTAGTCATCGTGAACTAGGAAAGAGGGGCAGTTTGTATTCCTTTTACAAGGCAGAAGCCTCAAGTGTCAGCTCATACTAACGCAGCTGCATACATATATGCTTGCATGTATTATATGTATATGTACCACACACATACTTAATCCAGTCTTAGACCAATCACTCATTGTGGTAGAAACAAGCAGCTGTTGACTGCATTTTAGTTAGCTCCTCTAGATTGGCGAGGCATCACTAGGACCAAGCCAGGCACGGTATTCTCCAAGTTCACTTGCATCTGGGTATGGTTTTGTTCTAAAGAATGTGACCAGAGGTGACATGCAGAGTTTATGTCTGAAGGGTAATGAGTTGGTAAGTGTGGCTTGCGACTTCCTGTCTCCTTTCCCTTTTAGGACAAATATAGAGCTACATGATGAAGGTGAAAACACTGAGCAGAAAACTGACCCTCAGACTGCTGAAGTCCATATTGAACTTCTGAATGAATAAGAAATGAACTTTTGATGTGTTGCTTCACTGGGGTTTCAGGTTTATTATTTAGTTTAACTAATGCATTTTTTTTCCTTTAAACCTCATTTGCCTGTAAAATATCTGTAAAATAAAATAAGTTTCTTCCAGTGCTTATATGTTTCTTTTAGTTGTTTAATTCTCAGAAAGATTGCATGTATTTTACCTTTTTGGTTAGTAAAATTTTTTATTTTCCCCACAAAGACTGGTTCTTCAAGATATGGAGAAGTCATAGCAGGACAGTTGCTTTAGTTTCAGATGGCTGAGTCCAAATATGAGATGAGAAGAAGGGTGAGGACCCAGAAAACACTTCTGACAAAAGAGAGTGTCAGAGACAACGTGCTGAAGAATGTTCAGTAGTAACAAATTCAGATGGGAGAAATGGATGGCACTGGACAAGAAATTTTGTGAAAGCATATAGCAAAGACATGAAATGCCTTTTTGCCCCTAAATGGATTTTATTTCAAAGAGATGCGTATCGCTTGTATATGTACCATAAAACTTCTCTGTCCACTTCTAGAATTTTCTAAATCCTGACAGGACATCTGCAGAAAGAGGCTGTTAATCCAAGATAATCAACTCCGAGTTACTAAATTAAGATAGAAACGTCCTTTACCTTGAACAGTTTTCAAAGAGATTTTAGAAGAAAGGAGCTCTCCAGGGGGTTGTGTAATTATATAACTGTACCCTTTCTAAGAGGCTATTTACAGATAAGTAATGTTTCCTCTCCATTCTTTAAAGTAAAATATATGAAAAAATAGTTTGGGGATAATATTTGTTTGAGGGAGGAAATCTGTGCAGACACTCCTAATTAATGCCACTCTTCTTTTATTCCTCAGTATCAGAGTCCTGGTTTAGAAGACCCCATTACCCTTAAGGCTATGCTGGCCAGTTAAAGCCCTAGCTGAGATATCTCTAAGAGGAAGTCTGCTGATCATTTGCGGCAAGTAATTTGCTCCCTGATTTAGACACTGCCTTTTTTTTTTTTTAATATTACTTAATTTCTTTTTCACTTTTCTTTCATCCTGCTCGAATGGCTGGAACAGTCTTAGAGATTCCGGAGTCCCTTTGAAACTATGTGGACCACAAGGACATGCTACAGATATGGGAGCTGGAATATCTAAGCAACTCAGTCCCCTGGTGACATTCCTCAGCAGCTGGACAAACACTATAGGGACTGTATCCAAGCTTCCAGCTACATGTAGAAAGTAAGACAAGTCATTCATCCACTTTCTGTTAGTTACGAACTGATAGGGAATTCTAACCTTGGGTTTCTAGAACCCTTCTCAGTACCCCACAGTCATACTCCTGTTCCAGACTCCTGATAAGTAGACTTGCTTAGGCTAGATGTGTGGGGAGGGCTCTTTTCTGGAAGTCCTGATACTTCATCCCGTGACTGCTGCCCCCCACACACGCACACACACAAACAGTAATATTTATGTCCATTCATCCTTCTATCTATACTCAGAGACCAGTGTCCCAGGAAGCCCCCAGTGACAACTTTTTACCCCTCTCTACATGCAGAACAGTTAAGGGTGTGGGCTCTGGAATCAGACTTCCTAGACTTGAATTCTTAACCTGTTACTTACCAGTTTAGGACTCAGGCAAAGTAATTGCCTCCTCTGGATTCTCTTATAAACAGGAAAACTAAGTAGTACCTGTGTGCCTTAGTGAAAGGATTAAATGAGCAAATGCAGGTAAAATTCTGATAACTTTTCTTGGGTCTACCAATTCTAGCTACTGATTTTACCTTTGGCTAATTTGGAGCAAAGCCCCTCTGCTCTCCTATGGTTCTCTGCCTGTCTCATTCACAACACATACCATCCCATACTGCAGAGTTTTGAAAGGTGGTTCTCAATATGTGTCCCTGGGCCAATAATATCAGCCCCATCTGGAAACTGGTTAGAACTCTGGCACTGGATCTCAGCAACCTGTGTTGTGATAACACTCTCAGGTGAATTTGATACACACTGAAGGCTGATGACAACTGAGAACACTGTCTGAGACTCTCCCAAATGCATTCACCAAAAGGAGAGTTATGGGACTTTACACCTGATCAGTTAGAGAAGGGGTCTTGTAATTTCCCCGGTTAACATGCCTGTTAGGATTCTTCAGCACATTAATGTTTGAGAATTGCTGCCATTTTGAATGTGTGATTCACTTGTTTTCCCCCCTGTCCCTGGTGACTTTACTTCTTTGCAAGAAAGGTTTGTGAACGCTTTTTACTGTTATCTGCATTATTGTTTTTATTATGCTAATTCTAGAATTTCTAGTGTAAAGAGCGTTTTCAGGCACAGAGTAGTGGCTCATTAAACAGATATCCCAAAACTCTTAGTAGAACTTAAAGATGAATTCCTTCAGGAAGAGGAAAAAATGTCATTATATGCAGATGATATGGTACAATATACAGAAAACCCTGAAGACACCACACAACATATAGAAAACCCACAACATATAGAGCACCCTAAAGACACCACACAAAAGTACTAGAACTGATGACTAATTTCAGGAAGGTAAATGGATACAAGATTAACATACAGAAATAGGTTGCATTTCTTTGCACCAACAAGGAAATATCAGAAAAGGGATGTAAATGTAGAGAAATGATAGCTTTTAAAATCACAACCCCAGATATAAAATACCAAGGAGGTGAAAGATTTATATGCTGAAAACTATAACACATTAATAAAGGAAATTGAAAATGATTTAAAGAAATGGAAAGATATCCCATGCTCTTGGATTGGAAGAATTAATATTGTTAAAATGGCCATACTACCCAAAGTAATCTACAGATTTAATGTAATCCCTATCAGATCACCCATGAAATTTTCACAGAACTAGAATAAATAATCCTAAGAGTAATATGGAATCATAAAAGGCATATAATTGCCAAAGTAATCCTGAAGAAAAAGAACAAGGCAGAAGGCATCACCATCCCAGACTTCAGACAGTACTACAAAGCTACACTAATCAAAACAGTGTAGCATTAGCACAAAAATAGACATAAATAAACCAGAAATGAACACACACCCACAGCCAATTAATCTTCAACAAAGGAGATAAGAATATAAAATGGGAAAACGATGGTCTCTTCAGCAAGTGGTGTTGAAAAAGTTGTAAATCAATTAAGTTAGAATACACACTTTCACCACGAATGGAAATAAACTCCAAATGGCTTAAAGACTTAAACATAAGACATGAAGTCATAAACTCATTGAAGAGAACATAGGCAAAACCTTCTCTGACATAAATTGTACCAATGTTTTCTTGGGTCAGTCTCCCAGGGCAATAGAAATAAAAACAAAAATAAGCAAATGAAAAAAAATGACATAATCAAGTTTACAAGTTTTTGCACAGCAAAGAAAACTGCAAATAAAACTAAAAGACAGCCTACACAATGGGAGAAAATATTTGCAAACAATGCAACTGACAAGGCTTAATTTTCAAAATACACAAAGAGCTCATACGTTTTGACAAAATAAAAACAAAACCCAATCAAAAAATGGGCAGAAGACCTAAATAGACATTTCTTCTCTATAAGAGGAATACAGATGAAAACATGCTCAGCATCACTAATTATCAGAGAAATGCAAATTAAAACTACAATGAGGTACCACCCTACAGCAGTCAGAATGGCCATCATTAAAAAGTCTACAAATAACAAATGCTGGAGAGGGTGTGGAGAAATGGAAACCCTCCTACACTGTTGGTAGAATAGTAAGTTAGTGCAACCATTGTGGAAAAAAGTATGGAGATTCCTCATAAATCTAAAAATAGAGTTGCCATATGAATCAACAAGCTCACCCCTGGGCATGTACCCAGAAAAAAAGTCTGTCTGAAAAGATAACCTGCACCTATGCTCACAGCAGCACTATTCACAATAGCCAAGCTGTGGAAGCAACCTAAATGTCTACTGAAAGATGAATGGAGGAAGAACATGGGGTATATATATGCAATGGAGTACTACTCAGCCATGAAAAAGAGTGAAACAATCCCACTCATAGGAACAAAGATGCAATGAGATTATCATACTAAGTGAAGTAAGTCAGAAAGAGAAAGACAAATACCATATGATATTACTTATATGTGGAATCTAAAATATAACACAAATTAATCTCCGGAGAAGGCAATGGCAACCCACTCCAGTACTCTTGCCTGGAAAATCCCATGGGCGGAGGAGCCCGGTAGGCTGCAGTCCGTGAGGTTGCTACGAGTCGGACACAACTGCCCGACTTCACTTTCACTTTTCACTTTCATGCATTGGAGAAGGAAATGGCAACCCACTCCAGTGTTCTTGCCTGGAGAATCCCAGGGACAGTGGAGCCTGGTGGGCTGCTGTCTGCGGGGTCGCACGGAGTTGGACACGACTGAAGCAACTTAGCAGTAGCAGCAGCAACCTCTCTATGAAACAGAATCAGGGATATAGAGAGTAGACTGTTGGTTGCCTAGGGAGAGGGTCATGGGGGAAGGATGAATTGGGAGTTTGGGATTATCTTATGCAAACTATTATATATACGAAGGATAAACAACAAGGTCCTACTGTATAGCACAGGGAACTAACTCTATTTAATATCCTATGATAAAACATAATAGAGAATAATATGAAAAAGAATGTATACATATATATATCTATGTATAGCTGAGTCATTTTATATCAGTAATTAACACATCATACATCAATAAAAATAAATTTTAAAAAGATTAATTCCTTCAGAAGAAGTACTGCTAAGCTAAGTCACTTCAGCCATGTCCGACTGTGTGTGACCCCATAGACGGCAGCCCACCAGGCTCCCCTGTCCCTGGGATTCTCCAAGCAAGAACACTGGAGTGGGCTGCCATTTCCTTCTCCAATGTATGAAAGTGAAAAGTGAAAGTGAAGTCGCTCAGTAACGTCCGACTCTTGGCGACCCCATGGACTGCAGCCTACCAGGCTCCTCCGTCCATGGGATTTTCCAGGCAAGAGTACTGGAGTGGGGTGCCGTTGCCTTCTCCGAAGAAGTACTACAGATTCATAAAAAAGCACCATTGTACAGTTTAAGATTTTGAATTTCTTCACCACTTCCTTAGTTTTGATCATCTTGAATAACATATTTTAATATTGACTTTTAAAAGAAAATTTGTTTTCCTAGTTGCTATCCTTAGATAGATAATAAAATAAATATTTTATTTTTCAGAACTCTCAAAAATATAAGGGAAATGAAGGCAATTATTCCTTTACATGGTTTTGGGGGCATGTTTCTAATTCTATTACTTCTGATGATATTAAAGATCAAAACTGTACAAAGACACTTGAGACACACTGTATCCATATTAAATGATTTTAATTTTGTGTAAAAGCAGTAGAAATATTTTCTTCAGCAAATGTGTTATATATATAATAACTACAACCATAGATTTAACAAAAAAAGCAAGCTATTAAATTAAATTTGATTGGTTATTTCCCTGCTGTATGAATCTACTAGTAATTTCATTTACTGCTTGCTAACAGAAGCACATATAAATATATCCTCAAAATTTAAATTTAAATATGTCTTCAATGTTAAATCATTCATATATATGAACAAGTATATACACATGTATAACAATTGCTCATATATATATATATATATATATATATATATGGACAATCATAAATTTAAAAATTTATACCTGGTGGCATTTTCCCCCATGATTTCTAAAGAATGCCACTGTCTACTATAGGCATTGGTATGTCAGTCTACTTTAAAGGTGGTTTCATTAGCATATTTGAGAAACCATTGGTTAGCCAATGACGTATTTATTGGGGGAGGCTCTAGTAACTATATATATATATATATATATATATATATATATATATATATACACACACACACACACTGTTAAATATATTGTCAAGAGCTTGTCCATAGAAGAGATAAGAATGTATTTGTTTGGTCTGTGAAAAGTAGTGGTGGCTGGCAGATAGCTGCAGGCTGATAACACATGATACCCATATACATATATAACCAACAAGCACACGATTGCATCCATTTTCTATGTCCAAATCCAAAGCCTTCATATCATTAATTGCAGGCAAAATGGTAAGGTTCATTTGTACTGTTACACCATGGGATCAAGAGGCCTGTGAACTAACATGAGTATGTCTTAGTTTTATCAGTGGGGGAGAAACCAGGCTTCCATCCCCAAGCCCCCTTCTGTACATGGCAAAACAGTCCAAGGCTTCTCTGAAGTTGTGGGAGAGTCTATAGAAGGGGCGCACACTTCACTGTGATGCCTAAAATGGCTTTGCACAGAAAGAATATCCAATATACACTGAGGGAATGAATGAGTGAATTGATGTCATAAAACAGGCTTATTTAAGGAAAATTCCATTCAACAGGCTGGCATTTCTCCTACCCGTCTTAACTGTTAAGACTGTAAATCATATGAAAATTTAATTCTAAAAACTTAGAGGTGAGCACATTTTAGAAGCTATCTACTCTCATAGAGTTTTACAACTTTAATTTAGTGGTAAAAATCACTAGAAGTGCTTTAGAAGTCAGAGACCCAAGTCCAAATTCCATATTTTAGTGAGCAAATAACTGTTGCTGAGTCAAGGCTCCATGCATGTGCTCCATAAGATACCATAATAATACATACTTTCACTGAATGACTACCAGGGGATTAAATGACACAATCCATTAGCAGTGGTCAACTAGGTAATTTTCACCTAGTAACCAGTCAAGACCTTAGACCACACGCATAGGGGAGAGATGAAAATACTACTCCGGCACTGACTCGTTTCCTTGTGGCCTGAGTGGTCATAATGACTTCCCTCCATTCAGTTTACTCTCTTCTCACTAAGACTAAGAAGGAGGAAGTGAACAAACTAGGATAAACATTTTGAAATTGGTTTTATACTCCTTGAAAGAAGGGAATTATAGAATTTTTTAAAAAATTCATGAGTTCTGCAGAATATGATAAAACATTAGTTTTTTATGTTAGTTCTCTACAAAACCAATTCATGTCCTTAAGATGTGCTTTCCCACTCAACCCCAGCCATACCAGGCTCAAATATTATTGTAAGTGGAAAAGCCAACAAGATGTAACCAAAAAGTTAAGTCATAAGCCAGTGAAGCCACATAGGTTTGACAGAGAAAATTCAGATGTATCACTCTATGTAAAAATAAGGTGATATGAAGATCTTAATCTAAAAGATATTACCTGAAGATCCATAACCTCTATAATCATCTTATAAAAAGGAAGCATCTAGAAATTTATTTAGATGGCTTTCCTGACAGGAAAGTACTTTCTATATAACTTTTAACGCAGTATTGATGAGAACAATTCAACAAAATTCAAATATCTGCAGATGTCCTATAAGAAGAAAAGCACAGAGTGAGACGTTGCTGCTGCTGCTGCTAAGTCACTTCAGTCGTGTCCGACTCTGTGCAACCCCATAGACGGCAGCCCACCAGGCTCCCCCGTCCCTGGGATTCTCCAGGCAAGAACACTGGAGTGGGGCGCCATTATGTTACAGGGGTGTAATTGGACTTCAAGATGAGTAAGACCCTATACTTGACCTTGATAAACTAGCATTAGGTAGAGTGGATGAGTCATGTACAGAATGTCAGAATTCAAAAAGGCCAAGGTAAATACCAAAAGGAACACGTGGAGATTCTTAAGAAAGAAAAAAAAAAAAAAAAACAAAAAAAACATTGGTTAGTTCATTCTGGAAAGGCAGAAAGAGACTAGGTTGCCTTTGTCTTTGAAGAGGTCGCTCCTCCCTACTAGGCCTGAGGTCACAGTGGCATGGGCAATAGAGGAATACGGGGACTGAGCATCGTTTCTGCACTAACTAGAGTGGAGGGAAGCAGATTTTCTTCACAAGATGTAGTATTGATAGCATACTAATATTTAAGGGTTCTTGAAGTCAGAGAGAAGGAGATTTGAATTCCCTGCCTCCATCTCTTGCTGTGGGTCAAGTTTCTTACATTTCCAACACCTCAGTGTCTTTATCGGAAAATTGGGGATGATGATAATGTCTCCTGAGGTGAGAGCAACACGATATAGTGTATACGGAGGGCTAAACGTGGTGCCCAGCACACAGAAAGCGCTCGGTAAGGGAGTACAGCGACGGTAACGGCAGTGATAATGGAGGCAGTGCTGTGCTGATCCCATCTCCAAAACACGCTCTGACTGGGAGAGTGTTAAAAGCACCTTTGGAGTCAGGAGGGTTTCTATAAAAGCAACATGTGATAAATGTTAGCTGGTTGTCCAAATGTTTATGTGCAATTTAAGAAAAGAATGGGCCTCGGATTTGGTCAGCTACTTAAACAATATTAGGGGTGGTAGTAGTCAATGAAGTTACAACTTACTATGTTTTTACTAGATGCCAAACAGTGTGCTGAACACTTTAAAAAGGATTTTTCACTTACTACAACAAGGCTATATGATAGGTCCTGATAATGTCACTGCTCTCTTTAGGATTTCTGCTCAGGCTTATAGGACTTACAAAAGCACCTAAGGTCCCATTGCCAGCCTAATGGAAGTGAGTTTAAACCCAGACTGTCTGACTTGTTCTTAATCACTACAGTAGGAAATTAAGCATGCTGCCCTTTGCCTGATTCTCCATCTGAGTCCTGAATATTTCCCTTAGCCCCTGAGTGAAGATGTCCTGAATATTTCTCTCTCTTTGACCTCAGTTGGTTTCAACATCCAACTTCTCAAAACAGGGATTGTTTCAATGAACAGCAATGAATGCAGGGTCGAGGTTCAGTCACCTTGATGACTAGGGGTCAGAATCAGTGAAAGAAAATGCTCTGTGACAAGCCTACCTTCATACAGAAACAAGAAAGGAATGAAGGGGGACAGAAGATAATAGAATAAGGGTATAGGAAAAATAGTACCTGGCATTGTGATAATAATAATAATATTGATAATAACAATAATAACAACTTTAGTGTGCTCCAGGCATTGTATTAAGTGCTTGGCATAGGTAACTTCATTCTAAACTTGAAAAGCATCTTACAATGATGGAATGTTATTACCATCATTTTATAAATGGGGATACCGAGGTTCAGATAATCAGGTAAATTTCCCAAGCTCATACGGTTAGTAAGTGGAAAGTCAGAATCTGAACTAACATCTTCATTCCTAACCATCATGCTAGAACCATTATGCAAAACCAAAAATTCCAATAAAACTCCCCCATAACCTACTTCTACACTCCAGACTTAAACAGTCCAAGATCAAGAAATAGGAAAGTTGGAGTTACTGCTCTTAAGTACATTTCAGTCTTTTCAAAACATTGTAGTTACTCACAAGATGCAGTCCCTGTGATTAATCTTCTCAACCAATCATCAAGAAACAGGAAGCAAAGATTCGAATAACAGTATGTTCCTACTTATGAGGACAATGGGACAGTATGGTTGACGCTGGGCTTAAGCGTTCCAGAAAATGTGATCAAAGTAGGCACAAATGCTGATACATCTCCCCCACTCACCAAAGTCAACAGCGAAATTTCATTTCCATATTGCTCTTCATGGTTCTACCCTACTTGTGCCTGTCATTCATCCTCTGGCCTCTTCCCATCTCCATTTCTGTACAAAAAGCTGCTACATTGCTGCTCTCTGATATGAAAAGGGTGTGTTAGGAGAGGGAGCCATGGTACCTCAATGTCTATTTTTTTTTCATCTTAATTCTATTATGCCAACTCCACTGAACTTAATTATAGTGAATACAGAATTAGACAATTACCCTCTGTTCTATTCTTCAGATGGTATATTTTGATAAAATTTACTACATTCTGCTCTCTCCTTGAACACTAGATGAACACTAGAAATGGATGTGTTGATGTAAAATTTGTTATAATTACAATTAAAATATAGCTTACATAATGATAGTGTTAACATAAAATTATAGATGTGTAGAGACAACGTGGTCATGCATTTTTTAGTATAAGTACATGCCTAGACCAATAACTGCTAGTGGAATGAATATGGAAGAGAATTTTGGCTAAGCCACAAAGTCGGTTTAAGGATTTTCAGATAGCTAAGGGGAACTCAGAGAGGCCTGGCGTGCTGCAGTCCATGAGGTCGCAAAGAGTCAGACATGACTGGGCGACTGAACATCAACAATAAGGGGAACTCAAAACCAGTAAGATAATATTTCCCCTGTCATGTTTCAATTGCACAGTGAAGGGAAAATGTGAAATGTCTCCAAAATTGTTCAAAGTTGGTACCCAAATGGAAATGACAAGTACGATTTTCCCTTGAATATATGAGCAAATGCTTAAATTCTCATTTATCAGTGATACAAATTTTCAAGTGGGTTTGATGAATCATAAAATAATAATTATGTATAAAAAGGTATATAAGACTGCATTGATCTAAATAGTTCAGAATTACTTCTATTTAGAGGTACTCTATCACAACTAAATTAAATGTTACAAGACATAGTTTCAAGTACACTAGCAGTGAAAATTTGGTGGAGAAGGCAGTGGCACCCCATTCCAGTACTCTTGCCTGGAAAATCCCATGGATGGAGGAGCCTGGTAGGCTACAGTCCATGCTAAGGGTTGGACATGACTGAGTGACTTCCCTTGCACTTTTCACTTTCATGAATTGGAGAAGGAAATGGCAACCCACTCCAGTGTTCTTGCCTGGAGAATCCCAAGGACAGGGGAGCCTGGTGGGCTGCCGTCTATGGGGTCGCACAGAGTCGGACACAACTGAAGTGACTTAGCAGCAGTGAAAATTTGGAGACTGAAAGGTTTATTCTAAATGTTTGTAGTCATGGTGTCTTAACTAAAACAACTATGTCACAAATATTATTACTAATAAAATAACTGTGACAACATTTTATTCAGTTTTACTGCAAAAACAAACAAACAAAACATATAGGTAATTCATTTCAGACTGCTATTTTAGCTAAGAGTTGTTAAAAGTGTTAAGAAAACGTAACTACATTACTTCATTTTATCTTTAAAATAGTTCTTCCATGTAATTGTCCTTAATATCTCCATTTTAGTAAAATGTATTTCTAGCTTAGACCTTTCATCAGAATTGTAGACTTGTGTATCTGACTCTGTATTCAGCACCTCTACTTGGATGTCAAGAAAAATATTGTCTTATACCTCCAAAACCTTTAATCCCCTAACGTATGCTCTACCCTAAACTTTTTCTATTTTATGTGATAGTAACCACACCTTTCTAGTCGTGCAGGCACTAAATCTTGATTTCACCCTTGACCCCTTTTTCTCCGTTCTCACATTTAATCTACCAGGAAATGCTGTCACAGTCTTCCCAACGCACCACTTCTGAGAACACTGGCCATCAACATCCTGGCACATGGACCTCATGGAGGCTATAATTGCCTCCTGAGAGGCTCCCTGATTCTGCTCTCTCCCTCTTCCTCAAGACCACAGATAGAGTTATGCTTGTCAAACAAGAGACAGATCATGTCACACCTTTGCTAAATCTTGCCTCTGGCTGCCTACGTTTAGAGTAAAAGACAAAATGCATGTAGTGGTCTCCCAGGACTCACCCTGTTCAGTGATCTGACCTCAAGTCCTCCTGCTGCCCCTTCCTCCCCACTGACTAAGTCAGCTGGGCGGCCTCCTTGATATTCCCCCAGCCTGCCAGGCATATTTATGCCTCAGAGTTTGGGCACCAAATGTTCCCGCTTCCAGGGAGTGGCCCCCCCTAATGCATTATGACAACTCCCTCATTTCAAGTCTTGGCTCAAATGTCAACTTATGAAATCCAGCCTGACTACCCTATTTAAAAATAGAACCCACCTGTACACCCCTCTAGCATTCCCAACCAAGGCTCTTCAGTGGCTTCAAATTCTTTTCTTCATCCCATAGAACCCATCAACTTGTGACAAAGTATAGAATTTATTTATAACATCCATCTGTTATCAACAAGAGCACAAGAAAAGAAAGGTGGGGGAGGGCAGAGAGAGAGAGAGAGAAATGCATAAAGGCTCTTGTCTAATTTACTCATTGATATGTCCAAGCATGTGGAACAGTGCACAAGGAAGAAGCTTAGTAAGTATTTTTGGAAAATATACAGATGAAACTAGTAAGCAGTAAAGCTCAAAAAGTTTAATTGATTTACTCAAGGTTCTACAGCTAGAAAAGGGTCACCATGGAATTCACACTTGGGGATGGCTGACTTCAAATCTGTTAGTCTCTCTGCTAAGTACACCAAGTCCATGCAATGAATGATATGTTTTAACCAGCACCATGGAAATTCACAGTCCACTGAGTAGTACTGATAAAATGTTCTCTCTCTCTCTCTCTCTCTCTTTCTATATATATACACATATATATATATGCTGCTGAGTCGCTTCAGTCGTGTCCGACTCTGTGCGACCCCGTGGACGGCAGCCCACCAGGCTCCCCCATCCCTGGGATTCTCCAGGCAAGAACACTGGAGTGGGTTGCCATTTCCTTCTCCAATGCGTGAAAGTGAAAAGTGAAAGGGAAGTTGCTCAGTCGTGTCTGACTCTTAGCGACCCCATGGACTGCAGCCTACCAGGCTCCTCCATCCATGGGATTTTCCAGGCAAGAGTACTGGAGTGGGGTGCCATTGCCTTCTCCAATGTGTGTATATTTATATATACATACACACAGATAGATAGATAGATATCGATTTAAACAAAGGAAACAGAAGAGTAGAATTCATCATGAATTATTATTGCAATTTTACAGTAGACAATAATGACATTTAAGTAACAGTGATATTTAATGGCAGCATAATAATGATAATAAAACAATAGCACTTAAATGCAGTAAACACTAATCTCATGCTCAGCTCGATGCGAAACTATTTCCATGTGTATCTGGTGCAATCTGTATGATCATTCTCTCAGACACGCTTTATGTGTAACTCCATCAGGCACACTTCTCTCGTTCCCAATTCAAAGATAAGGAAATTAAAGAGAGATGCGGTATCTGTTTGGTCAAGATGAGGCTGGTAGTAAATCATGAGTATGGATTTAAATTCAGGTCTGTCTAACGCTAGAATTTGATTCTTAATCTCTACATGAAAATTCTGATAATTCCTTTGATAAAAGCATGTTTTCTCCTGGTAAACATCCCCCATTATGTCTGCCTGTGCTAATACCTTCAGAACACAGTCAAGTTTAAAACATAATAAAAATGTTTAAACAGTGCTTTAACAAATAGAAATATTTTCAACTGAACAATAACACAAAAAGGCAGGCTGAGCCCTTTGAAGCGGCTTCATTGCTATCTTCCATCCAGAATGAGAAAAGGAATCAACAGCCTCAGAGCAAAGAAAGCACAAAATGCAGAGATGGAAGACTCTGTAAATGACCAATTATAAGACTATTAATGTGCAGCACTTTCATAGACAAAATAATCCATTAGACTGAAAATTCTCCTACCCTTCATTTCACGGCCCACACAAACATTAATGTTGCATTTATTAGGATATACTTCCCGTGCTTTATCAACCTGACTTCCAGAAATCATATTAATACAGTCCCCTCACATTACACATATATCTGAATGATGGATTCCCTCACTTGAGGTTTATAGAAAGAGTGGAGTGAATGAAATAAAGTTTAGGAAGAACTATCATAATCCATAATGAATGGGCACTGAATCAGGAAAACAAGAAACATATTTTCTCATTTATTTGTATGAAAAGTCTACTATATATTTATTGCCTCTGCACAGGGCTACCTGTTGAATAATGGAAAACAAGCATGTTTTCTTTGGAGATAAGGATTTGTGTTCTCAAGTTTCTATGAGTGCACAGAATTTATCTTGCTAAAGAAATGAAATAAAATGTTGTTTCTTTCTGGAAGTAGATTTGGTTAAGCGATTAGCAACTCTGATATCTTTAAACCACTACAGTTCCAGGGTAGGCAAATCTATGATTGTTTTAAGCACTTCTTTATTGGTGCAACAGTTGAGCAGTGCTTATAGTCACTAACAACCAATGCACTGTCAGACAAATCTAAGATGAATCTAGACTTTGCCGCTTACTAGCTCTGTGACTCTGGACTATGAGAATCACTTTCTTCAGACTTACAGTGTGATTATATATTGTTTGCAGAACTACTGTCAGAAGTAAACGTACATGACACAGTGGCTCACAGTAAGAACTCCAATGAGCACTGTGGTCACTGCTAGTAATACTGAAAAGAAATTAGAACTTCTCATAAAGTGAGATATGTTTCCTTTATCATTGTAATTTCATATCATTTTACTTTTGACTTTATAACTTAATAACTTGATCCAAGAAACATCTGGCAGTATATATAACTGAAAGAAAATTACTTGTCAAGTATGAAATACTATAATATTAAGTGTACAGGCACAATACTCTTCTCAGGTAATTATTTAACCTGCAAAAATAGGTTATTGTCTTCTTTTTAATTAAGTACATTGAACACCTATATTTGTTGTGCCAATTGGCCAAAGGTTCATTAATTTATTAGTCTAACTACATGTTGCATAAATGTTTTCTAAACATAATCACATGTGTATTTTAGTTGTTGGGAAAATGTATTTCAGACTGTTCTTTTTTTGCCTATTTAAGTTAAAACAGGGTGAGAAGTAGAGCAGGCTTAATGTACTTTGCACTGTATCATGCCATGAAAATGCTTCTGTGCTCTGAAGACATCAACAAAAGATCTGCTTAAAGGGTAAGAATTCAACTATTGTTCTAAAGCTTCCAAATAGGAGGGCTGTAGGCTGCAGTTTATATCAGAAGTATTTGCTCTCTTTCTCAACTGCATCAAGATGGGAAATACATGATCATAAATGCTTAAAAGTGAAGTTGCTCAGTCGTGTCTGACTCTTTGCAACACCATGGATTGTAGCCTACCAGGCTCCTCCGTCCATGGGATTTTCCAGGCAAGGGTACTGGAGTGGGTTGCCATTTCCTTCTCCATAAATGCTTAAAGGTAAAACAATAAATGTTGGATAGAGTGGGGGAGGATGCAAAGTTTTATGTTTCTCAAACCTGGGCTATAAGGATTTTCCTGAAACAAAATATCAGTTATTATTTTTTGCCTAAGGAATGTCAATAAGCAAACTCGACATTAATGAAGGAGAGTAGCTCTTTTAGCTATGATGCTTTCAGTTGAACACGGCTGAAAACAAACTCAAAATCATCAAAGGCAATTTGAAAACAGAAGCAAACAAGAACAACCTCAAGGGACAAGTACTGGAAATTCAGAGGGGCTGCCAAATATTCAGACAAAGTTGGATTTGGGAGTTCCAGAGTATCAACAGAATTCCAGCTTTCTCTCCATCACTCAGCTCTGCTTACCTCTGCAAGACTTTATGTTACAAAAAGTCTCTTCTTGTGCTGGATGATCACTGGGAGTCCCAGGGACATGTCTCCTTAGCTTAGAAATTCCACAGAGAAAAGACTTTTTTTTCCCATCCTTCTTTGAAAGAAGTCTCAAGGAAGAGTCCCAGAGACTTAGATGCCCACACATGAACCAATCACCTGCTGTGACTCATCCCTGGGGCCAGAGAGGAGGCAGGATGTCATTATCTGGCAGTTCTCCAAGAAAAGCCTGCTGGTTTTGCAAGATGAAAGGGGAGAGGACGTGGATAATGAAAACTGTATCTGCTTCTGTAAAATCCACAGTCCCCACTCCCTGCCCTGTGTCATATGACCACGTAGGAAGCTGACCCAGCAGGCAATTTTTCCTGCAATAGCCTTGATACGTATGACTAAGGCACACACTGGTAGAAGAACACAAGAAAAAGTTTGAGTGGTGAAATCAGCTAGACCAATAGTAACTAAAATAGCTGTGTGAAAAGATCATTAAAAAGTTGCCCCAAACTCACTCAAAGTTCAAAGTTGGAGCTAGATATACAACATCATGGAGCTTGGACAAGAACAGATTTTCTCCAAACCAAACTGTGACATAGAGATTCGAAACTTCAGTGGATTTTTAAAAAATAAGAAATATCTGATGAGAAAAATGAGGCCTGGAAAAACTGAATGACTTAAGGTAACACAGCTAATTAATGGCAGGACTGAGACTAGAGTACACTTTGTCTAATTGACTGCGGTCTTTTAAATCCATGATACAACTTCTATATGTAACAAAGAGAGGATTTATAATCTGCTAAATCCTAAATGTTTGTGAAATTGAAGTAATCCATTATCTCAGTAATTCTTGAAGAAAAAACAATATCCAAAGACTTTTTAATTGTATAAGTATATATATACATGTGTATGTTTTGGTGTGGTTATATATATGTGTGTATATATATATATATATACACATATACATAAACTACTTGTGGAGGTATCTTTAGATATAGTATGTGCCTATCTCAATTCCTTCCCTTTCTGCTCTTTTAAAAAATGCCCCTTTAAAAATTGCCCACTCACCATCTGTTAGGTAAATTTGCCGAAACACAGTAAATGTGGAGACAGAAATTGTTATAGAGACTCTTCCAAATGGCACTGACACCTATATCTGTGAATTTTTTTAAAGAGTAAGAGGTTTTTTTTTTTAATTCCCACTATAGTAACACCACATTATCCTAGGTGCCCAGTTCTATCAATTACATAAGCTGCAGAAAGAGAGAAAGAAAGAAGCAAGAAAACCTTGTACTTATGTATAAAATGCTGCCCCCAAAGTTTGAGATTATACTCAAGCATCAATGAGCAGAAGGAAAACACAAATTTACAAATACATTTCATTTATGGTACCAGGGCCACAGGTTTAGATTTGCAATATGCTGCCACAAGGGTCAAGTTGACCACTTTGTTCTATCTAGTTGCTCCTGAGAGAACAAAACAACTGGAACAGATGCCATTCAATTCCAAGTCTATAGCTTAGACCATGTCACTGAACATGAAATATTGTTCATTCAGAGTCAGGACGTAGCAAGAGTAATTTATACTCTCAGAGTGTTTGCTCTCAAGTCAATAGCAGAGAAGCCTTGAATAAAAACGTTCCCATTACTTTCCACTATAATATATCTTACTTATAGCCCATGAAACAGTGGTCAGGGGAGATTTATTCTTTGGACATCACATTATGTAAGCTCTTCACTTTTAAGCCATCCCCCACTCTGTGATCATTTTTTAAAAATATGTTACTCATAGTCAATATTAATTTACATTTAATCTTTCTTAGCATTAGGAGAGTATTATTTTGTACACGCTCAGAAACAAATCTCTAGAAATGCCTCCCTGATGCTTCTTTCAGGCTGAAAATGCATTGCAGGGCTGTTGCAGTGACTTAATTCTAGTTGGCAGAGCCCTGGCCACACACTAATTTCATTAGCCTCAAATTCCTGGATTTGAAAGATCCACTGGGTATGATTCCTGTGTTCTGACATGTCACTGACTAACCAACACAGTGCGCATACAGAAAAGAGAGAGTACTCACTCAGCTCTGGCCCACAAGCAGATAAGGATTCCAAGTCAGAGACACTATTTACATCTGAGTACTCAATCTTGCCCTGGTCCTCACTTTCATGCAAGAACTTCATTCCAGGCTTTGCTGGCAGCTGCAGCATTTGCTTCACCTATTACTATCTTCTTACTCCTTCCCCCAACCCTCAGTGCTTAGCATCCCCCATTTAAGTCACCACGTATTCCTTCCCCCAACCTAGAAGTTTATCTCACCATAAATTTTTATCTCAAGTGATCAGTTTGGCATATTCCCCACAGCAACCCACAGTGACCAGGCAAAAGAAAACTTGAATCTCTGGAGAACTAAGAATTCAGTCATTTAGAGGAGTTTCTTTTATACAGGACAATCTTAATTGAGCTGAACTCTGCAATCCCAGAGAAGACTGCACCCACCATTCTTGTCTTCTCTCCCCAAAGTGACTGTGCCTTTGAACAATGGGTCTGTGTTCCACTATTTTCTCTATTCATTTTGCAGTTTTAAAGAGGCTAGGAAACTGGTGATTGGACTTGCACGCCAGGAGTTTCTAAGATCACATGCAAGAAAAAAAAAAAAAGGCTACTGGAAGAGACTGTCGGAATCTATCTCTATATATTTAAACATGGGCAATGGCTAACTGGGATGGCCACACTAACGCTTATACCCAGCTCACAGCACTAGCTACAAGTTGCCGCATCCCTCCTGTTATCAGCCTCTTCTCAATAAATACAGGTGAAAACTGGGGGTTCTTTCCCCTCAGCTCTTTAGTCCAACATGAATAGCTGCAATTTGCAAATTAGAGAAAAATGACAGCGTTTTCTCTGAATGGTTTTGGCCCCAACCCACACTGCTAACGCTGGCATTCAGTTCCTTTCCTCCCCAGCCCAGGGAATGCGGGAACTAAGCACAAGGCAAGCGTTTTCTTTTCTTGCAACTCCCTCAGGTCCACAAACCAGAGAAGGGAATCAGCTCCCCCTGGAATCTTTTTCAGCAAACACAATCCAATCTGTGAGCCTGGTCTGCAAGCTCTCTCCTGACTTTCAGATTTCACTCTGTTTTAGACAGGCAGGCCCATCTGCAGTACTACCCAAGCTCTGAGGAAAGAGAGAAACAGGCGGTAAAATAATTAATAAAAGAAAAAAAAAATGTCAAAGAGCAAATGGGCCTTCAACTCCCAGAGCTCCAGTTAAAATTCTGTGAGTCACCTCTGTGGTTTTCAGGCAACCTCTGGCCTCATCCTCCTTACAGGACTGCCTCCTCAGGTTCTCTGGCTTAACCTCAGAGGTAAAGGAATTGCTTCTGGGTTTTGCTTACAACAATCCAGGCTCTTCTGGAATACATCAACTCAAAGTGAAGGCTTCCTCTCCAGGCACTTTAGGGTTTGCAAACATCTAGAGATCTTTGTGACAGCATCCCGGGGAGGCACTAAGGATGCTCACGGGATCAGAGGGCCCATACCAGACTGCAGCCTTGGACAGGCACCCTTCTTACTGGCACAAACACAAACTTTATACTCCTGGGAGCAGATGGAGGTGATGGCTGGACTCTCATCTGGAGTCCCCTCCAGAAACCCAACACCCTTAGGGAAAGGCAATTGAGAGGGAGCCAACTCTCTGGACAGAGTGAGCATAAGGGTCAAACAGAAGATTTTGAGAAGGGAGTGAGGGAGTTTGGACACTACCAGGCAGGGAGAGAGCTGTGCATTAAAAAAAAAATACATCACTTCCAGATAGAGATGAACAACGACAACAACAAACCTTGGAGATAAAGGTAGAGAAAGAGAAGAGAGGCAGAAATTGAAAGGGGGAATTAAAAATAGAGGAGGGCGTGGGGAAAAAAAAGCACGGAGAAAGAGACACGAGGAGAGAAAGAGAGTAAGAAAGACAGCGCGAAACAGGAAAAGGGAACCCATAGTCACGCGGACCCTGAAATTCAGTTTTTTAATTCACAGCCATCATTTATACCCAGTGTAGCGCACGAGCCCTGGGGCTGAGGCTCGGCGAGCAGGCTGCAGAGAGAGCACTGCAGAAGACTAACCACCCATCGCTCAGCTGCCCCATCCGCCTTCTCCCATTTTCGCCGTCGCCCTCTCGCACCCCAGCAGGAGGAACGCCCAGCCTTGCTCATCGCACCCTACTGACTCCTTCCAGGTGCCTTCTCGCCTGACTCTAAGAATCGTCCTCGAAGCCCAGGATTGGGTTGGGGGTTGCGTTAGGGAGGTCGTGGGAAAGGATGGGCGGAGGGAGGAGGCAGAGAAAGCTATTTTGTTTCGCAGTTAGCATGAGCTCATCTCTGGGCTCCGAAATGGAAGAGTAGAAAGCTGATCGCCCAGCTCCTGCCAGTGGCTGGATTGCAAATGCAATTTAGACGGTGCAAACAACTGCCCAGAGCAAATCACTTGGGGGTCATGTCTGTGGGTGGCCTCTCCCCACTTGGGGGCCGTCCCCCTCGTCTTCTGCCCCATGCCTTCTCAAAGACAGGCTACAGGTCGGGAAATCCGACCTGGGAGAACTGGGCAATTAACATTCGGATGTAGGTGAAGACCTAGCCCTCCGGTCTAAGAAGTGCCTCCCTAATCTTTTCTCGACATTTTCCTGGGGAGCTGCGTCTTGCCGGGTGGCGTGGGGCCGAGAAGCTGGGAGTTGAGAAATGCCCAGTTTCGAGGCGTCTTCTCATCTTTCAAATTCCTTGCGCTTAACTGGCTCTCACAGGAACCTGGCACTTTTACGAGCCAGTTTTTGGACCATATTTCACTCTAATGCAAACCCATTTAAATCATCGCCTTGTTTTTCGCAGATTGCTTCTTGTAAATGGGGCCATAAATCCAGGATGTCAAGCTGGATGGAGTGGAGCGCGGACAGGGGAGAGATGGAAGGGAAATGAACCCAACGGGGAAAGTACCTCCTCGCGTGGGGCGGGAGGGATTCGGTAGTATCTCCAGGGCGGCAATGAGAGAAGGCTGACCTGACCCCGCGCCCCTCCAGTCCAAGCCAGTGTTTTTTTAGGATTAAGAGCGCGGGGAGCTACGGCACGCTCTGCCCCAGTGGGAGCGCCCCCCTACCTGGAAAAGCCTCAGGATGTTGGCTACCATGATGGAGACCGAACTCCCCGAAGCCCCAATCACTCCAACTACTTTCTCCGGCTTGACGAAAACTGGAGGCTCGCCGTTGGTGCAGCGCACGTCGGAGGTGTCCTTCTGGATGAGCGCCTGGACGAAAGTGAGCGACTGTTCGAGCGCGTAAGTGTCCCTGGAACAAGTGTCCAGGATCCGCGCGCCCAGCGTCACGTTGGGCAGCAGGTTGGGATCGCTGTTGATCTGGTCCAGGGCGTAGAGCATCGCTTCCAGCCTGTGGATCCCGTTCTCCCTCTTGATGTCGCCGCAGGGCACTCCGCTGGGACCCTTCGCGTGCACCGGGAACAGCCCCCCAAGGGTGACGTCCCCCTCGATCCGGATGGAGTGCGGGGCGTACATCTCCTGGCCGCGCGCCGCCGCCGCCAGCGCGCACAGGAGCACCTCCAGCACGCAGCAGGGGAACTTCATCAAAGTCAGGACGCGGAGCAGCTTCCCCAGCTGGACCATGCTGCTCCAGCGGCTGCGGCGGCGCTGGAGGGGACGGTGGCGGGCTCGCCGGGGTTCGGGCTCCTTGGGGTGAGCTTCTCGTGGGAAGCCCAGGAGCTCCCGCTGGCGAGGACGGTGGGGGCGCCCGGGGAGGGGCAGCCGGCGAGGGTAGGGGGCCCCGCGGAGCCTGCCAGCTTGGGGTGCCGTGCGCTCTGGGGTTCCCCGGCCGGCGCGCCGCGCTCGCGCTCGAGCTCCGCGGCTTGCAGCTCGAGCTCTCCAACAGCCCAGCACTAGGGAGAGGGCACGGATTGCTATCGCTTTAAATGGTCGTTCGGCTCCCTCTCCTCCTCCTCCCACTCCCTCCCACCCTCACTCGCTCTCCGGCTCTCCCCACCCTTCTCAGAGCCCGCCCTCCCCACTGGTTTGCATCATCACGCAGGGAGGGGCTGCGTGAGGAGGTAAAGGGGGGAATGGGTGGGCGGCTTGGAGCGGGGGGGCTGCCTCCGATTGGGAGTTTCGCGGTCCCCAGGGAATCTGGGGATTGCAGGTCGCAGGCGAAAGCTGAATTCCTGCTCCTGTCTCAGTGTAGAAGCCTCTGGCTCGCCCGCCTGCACTGACACACACATTCGAGGCACTGGTGGCATCGGCCCCGGGACAGGGCGGTGCTGTCTGGGGCTGACTGCTCCCAACCCTGAGGTCGGAGCCGGAGCTGCGAGCTCCGGGAGAATGCAAGGTAGTTGCAAGATGCTGTGGTCGAAGAGAGGAGTAGGGAGACCCTAGTCTCTACTGCTAATCCGTCTGTATCAGTTTTGCGTAAGAAACACACACACAGGAACCTGATTTATGACGTAAAGAACCTTTAACCAGAGACTTCTCTGGAGCCAGGCACTGGGCTAGCCTGCAAGGAAAGACGACAATGAGAAACGTTGGGAATGGAAGTGCAGCCTTGGTTTACAGGGGTTACGGTGACCGGAGCTGGACAAACTAACTAACCCTAATCTCCAGCAAACCTGTGGCGGATTCACTCCTTTTCTTCCTCTCAAAGCAAGAGATGAAACAACTGAGAACTCCGCAGAGTGCACCTTCTTCTCTAGCGCTGACAGGTGGAAGGCTCCCTCCTACCCACTTCCAGAGATGCTTTTGGGCTGGAGTCAGGTTTTCGCGGACAGAAAATAGCAAGCAAGAGGTGACAGTTCGGAGGAAGAAAGAGGGTTAGGCAGAAATCTCCCCATCAATCCAGTATGCTATTCTTTTTTTTTTTTTTTTTTTCTGACTGAAGATGTGGGGAGAGGGGAACGAAACAGGATGCCAGAGCAGTTTTTAGTGCAGTAAGGAAGCTGCTTTTCAAAGGTGTTCCCTCCTTCAGTTCCAACCCAAACTTGGCCCGTTAAAGCAATAAGTGGCCCTAGACACTGCCTTTCCTGCTTAAGGAAAGGCAATGTCTCTGTCCATGGTACCAAAGTGTACTCCATATGGTGAACTCAACTCTTGCTGTGGCTTGCTGTTGGAGTGCAGCAAAATCATCTTACATTGAATCGAGGGTGGAGAGAAAACCAAAAACAAGACTATCTTTTTATTTTAAAGTTCATGTTCTAAAGAAAAATGTCCTTGTACAACACACACACACACACACACACACACACACACACACAACACATAAACCTAAAAAGTCAGAAGATAAGCAGCTGTATCTTCCATCAGCCACCTGTGTTACCTTGGCATGTCTGTTCCTGTGTCTGGGTTTTAGTTTCTCCACCAGTAAAATAAGGAAACTGAATTGAATGCTCTACAAGTTATGTTTTAACTCTCAAATCCTCTGTTAAAAATAGGCCACGCCTCTTTGGCCATGGTAGTGTTTTTAGACCAATATCCTCTGTTCCTTTATGGATCGCAACACCTGTTTTCTGATGGCCAAACAACATTTCAAACATTTCCTGATACAGAGGACTTATTTTTTTTTCCTTCTAATCACCTATTTATCTTCCATCTAGGGACAGTCCAGTCCATTAATTTCTTTCCAGATATTGCCCTTCCTGCAGGTTTCAGTATTTAAAGTTTGAGGAGGAAAAACAAAAAATCTTCTGTTTACAGTGATGAGATCAAGGATGTGAATAGAGGCCAACCATAGTTATGCATAACTAATCCTTGGACTCCTGGCGGAACAACTAGGATAGCCACACGGAACTACCATGGTCCAATAGAAACTGTGCGAGAGTTAGAAGAAAAAGGGGCCCCTTTCCTGAAATTGCTTTATATATATCTTTTGGACAATGTTATACTATTTGATTTTGTACACTTTACTGCCATTTTCAAGGAAACAGTACTATAATAAATAATAAATATAAGAATCTACCCCTGTACACAGTGTGAATGTCTATTACTCATAGATGTGATGCTCTGCTACATAAAGTGTACATCAGTTCAATTCAGTCACTCAGTCGTGCCTGACTCTTTGAGGCCCCATAAATCGCAGCACGCCAGGCCTCCCTGTCCATCACCAACTCGCGGAGTTCACTCAAACTCACATCCATCGAGTCAGTGATGCCATCCAGCCATCTCATCCTCGGTCGTCCCCTTCTCCTCCTGCCCCCAATCCCTCCCAGCATCGGAGTCTTTTCCAATGAGTCAACTCTTCACATGAGGTGGCCAAAGTACTGGAGTTTCAGCTTTAGCATCATTCCTTCCAAAGAAATGCCAGGGTTGATCTCCTTCAGAATGCACTGGTTGGATCTCCTTGCAGTCCAAGGGACTCTCAAGAGTCTTCTCCAACACCACAGTTCAAAAGCATCAATTCTTCGGTGCTCAGCCTTCTTCACAGTCCAACTCTCACATCCATACATGACTACTGGAAAAACCATAGCCTTGACTAGACGGACCTTAGTCGATAAAGTAATGTCTCTGCTTTTGAATATGCTATCTAGGTTGGCCATAACTTTTCTTCCAAGGAGTAAGTGTACATAAGTGCCACCTTATGCTACCTGAGATAGCCCCGCCTCCTTCCAGCCTCCTGGAGCTGTGAGGGTATAAGCCTGTAGCTGTGCTAGAAGCTGCTTCATGGACAGGGAGATATTTGAATCCTCTAATGAGAGATACCAGAGAGGTGAAAAGGAAGAGAGAAGAAGGGCTGGGGAAGAGAGAGATAGGGGCCTGATTAAAACACGTGAACTCTTGGATCCACATATGCCTTTTTTTCCCAGTTATGTAATATTTTCTTTCAGTTGTTTGAAGTTAAAAATCCTCTTATAATTCACCTATTCTACTATATAGGAACAGGAAGGGTGGAACAGGTAGACTAGGTATCCTATTAAGGTAGAATTAGCTAATTTGAAAAGGGGGAAGAAGCAAAGCAATAGAAAGGCATGCTTGGGAACAGAAAAATGGTGATCCTAGTATTTAGGCATCAGTACCTCAGGCTATACTTGACAGAGGCTATATCCTTATTGACTTTTTAATTTGAGGCTATATATTGGGAACTTGGTGCCAAAAATATATTTGGAGAGCTGTGTTACAAGTAATATCACTTGATTTTTTCAGTTGCCCATGTGAATATCTATGTTCTCTTCCATTTCCAGCTCACATCTTGCAACTGTTCAACAAATAGTTCTTGGCTGACTACTGAATGTTGCCTTATTCTGCATTCTCCCTTTGCTCTGCTCAGTCTCCCCAAACATCTGGCAGTAATCATTACCCTCTTTTTATTGCAGTCATCTATGTGCATGTTTTATTTCCCTTGCCAAATTGTAAGATCCTTGAGGGTAAGAGCTGGGTATTATTTATCTTTTCATCCAGGACAATGTTCAGAATGGTGTTTTGTACCTAAGAAGCACTCGTGTGTTGAATGAATCATAACTGGTTTTTGCCATTTCCCACTGCTTTTCTATCACAGTGACAGAAACATAAAGTGGGCAGAGCAGAAATGATGGCAGATAAATCGTTGTCCTCTTAGTCACAGAATGTACTTTCTAGAACTTAAAGGATAATTAGTAGATTCTGAAATAATTTTGTTTTACAAAAATTGCATAAGATTGCAATACTATAACTTCATGGCTCTTGATCAACTCTCAGGGCAGGCTTCAATTGGTTCTTCCTGAACCAAGTGTTTATAGCTGGCCCAATAATGGAGGCCATTGCCATTGTCATAAGCTGGTTGAGGATGGTCAGGATCTGAACAAAAGAGTAAGGGTGACTGCTCCAAGCAGGAAAGTGATGCTGAACTTGCAAAATCTTTCTATCTTCAGCCACAGTGAGTGCATAGGGTCTGGAACTTAACAGGTGATACAGAATTTGTTTTGTTTTGTTTGAGATTATATAAATGGAAAATCTTTGTGTAAGAGTGATTAAAACTTGGCCATTCATTGTTTTAGTGTAATATTCAATTAAAGAAGAATCTGGTTTTAAGCACAATGATCATAATTATAAAGTGTGTCCACAGGCTTGGATTTCTGTAGTCACTTATCTATCTTCACCGAGAGATTAATAAAAATGACAGTTAAGTACTCAGTCCTAACTTACATTCTTACCATTGTATTTTGTTAATCATCTCTTTTATTTATTTTGTTGTTGTTGTTCTCCATGCCCACCATCTTCTGTAGAAAATAATGCCTTCATTTTCAATTCCTTCTCTATTTAAATCTAATTTGTAGTTTACAAAGTCTTCCTTCTTAAGTGCTGCTACTCTTGCTACTGCTGCTAAAGTACTCTGGCTCTTCTTCTATTCTTCCATCCTTCACATATGTCTCCATTCATAGCTTTTTATAAAAATACAATCTTACATTTTTAGTGCATTACTAGGTCAAGGTCACCTTTTCTTTCTTGGAGAGAGGGAAAGGGAGAGAAATAGAAAAAATTATATTTTAACTGTTTTACTTTCCTATCATATTTACTTGTAGTAGACATCTGTATCACTGACTCCATCTATTTCCCGATTCCATCTTGTTAAGGAGCTTTAAGTTTTGTACATTTCCCTAAGTTGATAGGAGCTGGAATATTCCTTATGTTCCTTTAGTAACCTCATGAGCTATCTCTCTGGTAAAGAACTCCTCCAGGTCTCTATGAGCTGAGGTGGAGCTGTCCATCTTAATACTTCCCATATCCAAACTCAGGTGTGGGCACACATCTAGTATTGGCAAAACTGAGTCTTCTCTCCCCTTGCTGACGAGTTTGAGGATAGGTAAAGGACCTGAGATTTGCCAGTACTTAGATAAGGCATATCTATTCCTTTTGACTTCTTACTTATGAAGATAGAAATCGGAGCTTCCAGTAGCTGTCTTTTCCATCACACGGACAAAGCTCATCTAAGAATAAAATCCACCCATAGAAAGAACATCAGAGATACAGAGAGAAAAGGGGAGTCTTGATGAGTCATTTGAGACTCTGGATCCAGCAACGCCTGAAGCTGTATTTGTCTTTGAACAGTCCATTTGTTCACTAGTATATTCCATCCCTCACTTAAGCTAGTGATTCACTCCAGTTGAGTCTCTCAAAATTGAGAACACTAATTTAGGTAGCCATTGATTAAAAATAGCAGATAATTAATAAATTGCTACTGACTCTTAGAATCCTGTGAGAATGAACTGTAGAAAGTTTAAATCTCTACGATATGGAGTGTGTAGTGGTCTTAGAACCACCTCTTAACATGAATCCAGGCCTTAAGCATATGATATAAAAGTCGATATGGCAGTGACTTCAAATGACCAGTTGAGTGGGAAGTAAGATTAAAAGTTAAGAAGGCTTCAGTATAATGGGTGAGTTTTTAAATTATCTTAAAATCACAATTTATGTTCATCTTATAATCAAATGAAAACAGAAAAACAATGATGCAAAGTCTATGGGATTCAACAAAAGCAGTAATAAGAGAGAGGTTTATAGCAATACAATCTATTGTAGAAACATGAAAACTCTTAAATGAACACCTTAACCTTACAATTAAAGGAACAAGGAAAAGAAGAATAAAACCCACAGTTAGTATAAGGAAAGAAATACTAAAAAATAGAGCAGAAATAAAATAAATGAAATAAAGACTAAAAATAGAAAGATCAATAGAACTAAGACCTGGTTCTCTGAAAATATAAAATCATTAAGAAAATGATTTAGCCAAAATTGTTAAGAAAAAAAGAAGACGAAAGAAGACCAAAATAAATAACAAATGAAAGAGAAGTTACAACTAACACTACAGAATACAAAGAATCATGAGATTACTACAAACAATTATATCCCAATACACTGGACACTCTAGAAGAAGTGGACAGATTTCAAGAAATGTTATAATCTCTTAAGATTGAACTAGGAATAGAAAAAATGTACAGGCCAATCACCAGTAATGACGCAAAATAAGCAATAAAACACTCCCAGCTAACATAAGTCCAGGACCAGAGAGCTTTCCAAGGTGAACTATTTTAAAATGTTTAGAGAAGAGTTAATGCCTACCCTTCTCAAGCTATTCCAAAAAACTGCAGAAGAACACTCTGAAATAATTCTCTAAGGCTAGTTTCACAGTGCTACCAGACAAGGCAAAGAAACCACAAAGAAAGAAAATTACAAGCCAATAACACCAATGAACATAGATGCAAATTTCCTCAACAAAATACTAGCAAATCAAATTCAGAAATACATTAAAGGCATCAGAAACATTAATCAACCAAGATTTATCCTGAGGATACAAGGATGGTTCAATATCAATAAATCAATCAATGAGACATACCACATAAACAAAGCAAAGAATAAAAATCATATTACCATCTCTACTGTAAGATACTGAGATTCCTTGGTAGCTCAGCTGGTAAAGAATCTGCCTGCAATGCAGGAGACCTGGGTTCAATTCCTGGGTTGGGAAGGTCTCCTGGAGGAGGGCATGGTGGGCTACAGTCCATGGGGTTGCAAAGAGTCAGATATGACTGAGAGACTAAGCATAGCACAGCACAGCACTGTGAGATAAATAAGTATTGTTTCTAAGCCACTAAATGTGTGGTAGTTTGTGACACAGCAACAGGTAGTGTAAAGATCTTCAAACATTTGAGGGAAACATGAATGCAATGAGGAGAGAAGTGAAAAATATACAGATAAGTGGAAGTCTAGAGCTGAAAAATACATTGTTTATGATTTACTACATGTGTGTAACAGCAGTTATGCACTGCAAAAGATAAGAAAGATGAACTTGAACACTGAACACTGTTCAAGATAGATCATATATTGTTCTATAAACAAGTCTCAATACACTTAAAATGATTGAACTCATTCTCATAACAATGGCATTAACTAGAAAATCAGTAACAAAATGATATTTAGAAAATCCTTTAATATTTTATATTTAAACAACACATATTTAAAATGAAATTTAACTTGCATTTTAAAAAATCCAGATAAATTAGAATATATTTTTAAATGATTGATAACAAAAAAGCCTGTCAAAATCTGTTTACCATAGCTAAGGCAGGGCTTAGGAAGAGATTTATAGCTTAAAGCCTGATAGTAGAAAAGAAAACATACATTTAATTCAATCTCCTAAACTGCATTAGATAATAGAAAACTAAAATAAATTAGATATAATTAAAAAGAAAGAATAAAGAGTATAAATCAGTGAAACAGAAAAGAGCAAAAAGAGAGAAACCAGTAATACCAAAAGTCACTCTTTGTAAAGACCAGTAAACTGAATATTTCTAAGCTGGATAGATTAAGAAAAAAGAAAGAAGAGAGAATCAACCAGTGTAAATAGAAAAGGCATCACTCTAGATCCTAGACTCATGAAAAAACTGTAAGGAAATTTCATGAAAATTTTTATATCAAAAAAATGATGCAAAATGGGGAATTGAAAGATGTAACTCACCAAGACTGACTCAAAAAGTAAGAAAAAATCTAAAAGCTTTATGTTTGTTAAATTTCCTTTACAGTGGAAAACCTTCCCATGTCTGGGACTGGTGGTCTAAATGGGGATTAACTGGAAATGGGCATGATAGACATTATTAGGGAAATACAAATATTCTAAAACTGATATAGTAATATGTTAATGTTTGTATAATTCAGTAGTTACTAGAAATGACTAAATTTTACCCTTGAAATCAGTAGATTTTATAAATAAAATGTATCTCAACAAAGCTGTTTGAATAAGATAAACACAAAAAAGTAACATATTAAAAAACGCTTCTCACAAAAATTCTAGGTTCAGATGACTTCCCTTGATGAATCTGATCAACAATTTAAGGAAAAATGTCAATCTTACATAGACTTTTAAAAAGTAGAGCAGGAATCAGAAATGAAGAAAATTGCACAAAACATTTATTTCATAAGAAACTTGTACACAAGAAGATTATATAATACATACACATACAGATAAAGAATATAGAAATTCACTAAAGAAAATACACAGAAGGCAGTAGGCACATAAAAGATGTTCCACTCCATTAGTTTTTAGTGATATGCAAATTAAAACCATAATGAGATCCCACTATCTATTAGAAAGGTTAAAATTAAGAAGAAGACTGATTATTTTGAGTATTGGAAAGGAGAGAGCAGAACTAGCACTTTCATACACTGCCAGAATGCAAAATGGCACAGCAGCTTCAGATAAGCTGTTCTCAGTCTCTTATAAAGGCAAACATACACTCATCATTCAGCTCCAGTTCCACTTCTACCCAAGGAAATGATAATGTATGTCCACACTATTTCTATATAAATGTTTATAGTCATGCTATTCAAAATAAGTCTAAAATGGAAAAAAAAAACCCCACAAATTTCCATCAAAACATTAACTACAAGCGGTATGCCCATACAATGGAATGCTACTCAGCTATAAAAAGGAACAAACTAATATTTATAATAGACATCTCAAAAGTGTTAAAGCCAAGTAAAAGAAGAAAGACAAAAGGGAGTGTCTGCAATATGAAACATTTTACATGAAATTCTAGAAAAGTCAAAATTAATATGCAGTGATAGCAGATCAGCCTGGGTCTGAGAAAAGGGGGTGGAATGAGTCACTAGGAGTATAAAATACCTTTGCAGGATGATGGAAGTGTTCTACATCTTTATTTGTGGTGGTTTTTCTCATATAAAGTTTTATGCTTAGTTTATATATTTATAAACTCACCAATCCATATATTTATAAGTATATACTTTTGTTTATCTAAATTATACCTCAATAAAGTCTATATAAAAGGTTAAAATCCCATTATCTAGGCAAAATTTTCAACTCATCCATTTTTGTCATCTATAAACTGAAGAGCTGTGTTTTGGTCTTTTTTTGCTCTCTGACTTTTAACATTTCTCTTAGTATGAACTATGTGCCATGATTTTTATAATTATCGATAAAATAAAAACTTGTATAATGTTTCCTCATGAACTTTTATACTTATATTTACATTGCTTCTTGCAAAACATTTCCCTACAAATCTAACAGTGATTACTATAACTGTGAAGAAGGCTGAGCACTGAAGAATTGATGCTTTTGAACTGTGGTGGTGGAGAAGACTCTTGAGAGTCCCTTGGACTGCAAGGAGATCCAACTAGTCCATTCTGAAGGAGATCAGCCCTGGGATTTCTTTGGAAGGAATGATGCTAAAGCTGAAACTCCAGTATTTGGCCACCTCATGCGAACAGTTGATTCATTGGAAAAGACTCTGATGCTGGGAGGGATTGAGGGCAGGAGGAGAAGGGGACGACTGAGGATGAGATGGCTGGATGGCATCACTGACTCGATGGATGTGAGTTTGAGTGAACTCCGGGAGTTGGTGATGGACAGGGAGGCCTGGCGTGCTGCGATTCATGGGGTCACAAAGAGTCGGACACGACTGAGCGACTGAACTGAACTGAACTGAATATTATAACTAATGCTTTAAGAAAGGAATTCATAACACTTCTTTATAAATATCTTTCAAATATTATAACATCTTACTTAGGATGTTAAGACCACACCTGTCTCATTCCTACTTCAGGTCTGCTCCTAGAAATCTTTGAATATAAAATGCCATTTGAGTCTCTTGCTTTGCCTTCTTACTCTTTAGAAGGTGGTATCCCGTGGTTTCATCCACGATAGTATTCTCTAAATCATCCTTGTCACATCATGTCAGCCTTTTCCACGTCTTGCCACACTCAGCTGTCATAAAGGCAGCTGTTGGTTCCTTGTGAGTTTTTGGAAAATCTTCCTTTCTTAGATTTGTTCAACCTTGTGTTCTTACTTATGGGTCAAAGTTTCAAGTCTGTGGGATGGTAAAGTCTGCATTTCCTAGTTAATCCAGTCAGGAAAGATATATGGAGAGATAGCCAATCAATAAAAAGTAACCTGGTAGAGTCAAACATAGTTAACAATATGGTTATTTATTTCCAGAGCAGCTCAAAATTGTATATGACTGCTAGAGTTGGGGCACTTTTGACTCAGCTGTAACTGAAAAGATTCTTTAGGAACTCTATGAAATCAAAAGATTAAATTAAGACAAAACAACTTTAGAGGGCTGATGGAAATGTTCTACATCTTGATAGGGATAGTGGTTACATGGTTAAATATATCTGTCAAGAGTCATGAATTCACACACAAAATGTGTACATGTTCTCCATGAAAAGGTTAGTAACTACTTCACAAGAGTAACTTTACAATGGAGAAACAGGTCAAACACTACCTCAGCCAGGTGATCAAGGGTAATATCAACACTGATAGGCCACATTAATAGTATATACCTTTGCTGTTATATGATAAATTTGGGACTTGACTTCTGTGATCTCTTCCCCCAAACCCATTAGTTCAGTTCAGTCACTCAGTCGTGTCCGACTCTTTGTGACCCCATGAATCGCAGCACGCCAGGCCTCCCATTCTAATTGTGAGGAAAATATCAGAGAAATCCCAATTGAGAGACATTCTACAAAACACCTGGCCAGTACTTCTCAAAGGAGTCCATGTCATTACAAACAAGGAAAGCCTGAGAAACTGTCACCGTTACGAGTAACCTAAGGAGACATGTTAAGTAAATACAATGTGATACCCAACTTTATACTCTGGGCGGGATCATGTAACAGAAAAAAGTACACTAAATAAAAACTAAAGAAACAAGAATAAAGCATGGAATGTAGTTAACAATAATATATTAATGTCATTTACTGTGACAAATTAATATGAAATGCTGATAATAAAGGAAAATGAGTGTGAGGATTTCATAACTCTCTTTACTATCTTTGCAACTTCTCTGGAAACCTGAAGCTCTTCTCTTAAAAATTATTAAAATCGTTTTGAATGAGAGACAAGTATATAAAAATACATAGAGATTAAAGCATATCTGTGAAGGAGGCAGTGTTATTGTGATCGTGTAATTTATTGTCAAAATCTGAACATGTTTTGAAGTAGAAGAGGATGCTATTAATAATTGTATCAGTACAAGAGGCATAAACTGAGATGTATGGTCCCCCCAAGTATACAAAGTTGTATTAAACATCCAAGTTCTTGTTTCACACTTCCTGCATTTCAATCCAATCTGCCACTTGCTAGTTGAGTAAATTATTTCACCTCACTGAGCATTATTTGCAATTTGAGAAAGAGAGTAATATTTACCTTATAAAATTTGGGAGAATTAAAAGAGATGATCAAATTAAAGAGCTTACTTAGCAAATGCCTGCCACATAATCAGTACTCAATAAATGGCAGATGACATTTGAGTATATTTGGACATCAGTAAATTTTGCTAAGGCATGCCTGCATAATTACGCCAAATCCTTTCTACTAATGTATCCTCTCTTTTTTTTTTCATCATAACTGAATAGTGATCACACAAATATTTACTCTGTAATAGTTAGATCAGATGTGCTTCGACAACTTCAGGGTCTCACCCAGGATGTGTTAGGAGACTGAATGACATTTACAGTCATAAGGATGAAGATTACCATCATCACTATCATCATTATCTTTCCCTTTAAGAAACTCGCCCTTCTCCTTATCTTGGTGGGTCTGTCAGTATCACGGCTCCAGCACCCAGCTGCTCAAGTAGTACATGGACAAAGCTGAGGCGCATCCTCTAAGATACAGAGATTGCTCCAGAAATGGGTCTAAGACCAAAGCAGAGTCAATCAATGTCACGTGGGGGAAAGAGGTAAATTTACCTTTGGAATCATGACTTCTGATGACGTTAATGTAGGTCTGCTAATGGTCTTCTTTGCAACAACGTGAAAAGACATTCCCTGAAGATAAAGCCAACTCAGAAGCAAACACAAGAGGTAGACAGAGTTCAGGGGCTCTTTGGACTCTTGAGTCCAGCTGTGCCTGAATGCCTCCCTCAGGCAAGTTTTTTCCTACTTAAGCTAGTTTGATGGAGAAGGCAATGGCACCCCACTCCAGTACTCTTGCCTGGAAAATCCCATGGATGGAGGAACCTGGAAGGCTACAGTCCATGGGGTCGCTAAGAGTCGGACACGACTGAAGCAACTTAGCAGCAGCAGCAAGCTAGTTTGAATTGTCTGTTCTGGCACTTAGAGTGAAGAAGCTATAAGTAATAGAGTGAATTTTCGGTTACATTCTACACTTGCCTACAATATAATAGCTTTCATACGCTTCACAGTTTCTGGAATTGTTTATCATTTTCCCCAGTAGAATGACATCTTAGATAAAGACTGAGGTTCAGAGACATGGTGTTTAGCAGGTTAGAATCCTCCCTTCTTGGTTGATAATTTGCCAATGTTGGCTGAATAAATAAATTATATAGTTTTTACACAATTGAGATGAATTATTGGCCCTTCATCACTGGAATCTGCAAGCAGTAGGTGAAGAGAAGGACACAGCCTCTAGCTTGATTCTGGACATTTTCTTCCTCCATTATCATCTCTGTTTCAATCTGCTATGAGGTCATTTTTCTCTGATGCCTTACTTGTCCTTGAGGAACAGGTCTTGCAAGATAGCACATACCTAATCTTTATTTGTTTATTATTCTTGCATTAAAGTTCAGGGGGCTTTCCTTGTTGTTCTGTATTAGTCTTTCATCTGTATAGCTGTCACTTTATTTCCCTGCATTTATGATTCCTTGCCCAAATTTCCCCAGTGGGAATATTCTCCATACTTAGTAGATCTCTTTCAGTTGTAAGTGATGGAAACCTAACACAAACTAGATGAAGCAAAAACAAACAAACAAAAAAGGTGACTTTGTTGACTTATGTTGCTGGATGTTAACAGGAAACCTGAGGTTTAGATATGGCTGGATCCAGGTGTTTAAAGAAGTCTTGAGGCTCTTTATCTTTCAGGATCTGTTTGCCTTTGTATCTTTTCTCTTGGTGACTTAATTCTCTCCTGTTGTAGCCAGGCTCTTTGCATTGGAAGGCAAGAAAATCGGTGTCCCAGCTACTTTACAACATCATTACAGGTCAGACCCCTAAGGAAACAGATATCTCTATGCCAATGACCAAAGAACAAATATAAAAACTAAAAGAGTAATCTTGTTGGGCAAAACTTAGTCATGCTTTATACCAGGAAGTAATCAGTCACTATGGTTGAGAGACTCAACAGAACTATGTGGGTCATAAAGGCACAATTTCACGCTGGGATTAATAGTTGTTCACTACATACAAAGTAAAAGAAAACAATCAAGAAATAATTCACTTTTATTGTAACTAAGGGAAGCTGATTTACAGCTGTCCTTGGTTTTTGGTGGGGCTTCCCTGGTGACTCAGATGGTGAAGAATCTGCCTGAAATGTTGAAGATCCATTTCAATCCCTGGATCAGAAAGATCCCCAGGAGAAGGAAGTGGCAACACATTCTAGTATCCTTGCCTGGAGAATTCCATGGAAAGAGGGGTCTGGTGGTCTAGAGTCCATAGAGTTGCAAAAAGTTGGATACAACTGAATGACTAACACTTTGACACTTGGTTTTTGGTAGTAAAGGAGTAGGTTTAGAACAGAAGCTATATAGAATGTTATAGATCACTTCTCAAGATAGCCCTTTCTTTATGAGTTTTTCCATCTTCCATTCCAAGACACATCCGGGCATCAAAATGGCAAGCTTAAAAACACCATTCCCGATGGTCCAGTGGTTAAGACTTCAAGCTCCCCATGAAGGAGGCCTGGGTTTAATCCCTGGTCAGGGAACTAGATCTCATATGCCACAACTAAGAGTTTGCATGCCTCAACTAAAAGATCCTACATGCTGCAACCAACACCCTGCACAGCCACATAAAATAAATAAATGTTGAAAAAACTCACCATCACCATGCTTTCCTTTAGAGTTTGACTACCTTGTCCAGACATCAAAGAAAAATATGTAACTCTTCTGCCTATTACTTATAGGGTCACATAAAATTAAAAAAAAAGTTAGCAAGAACTGTGTTCTATTAATTAGAATATTAAAAATTTTTTGACTCATCATACTCACCAAGCATACAGTCAACTCTCATGTAGCCCAATTCATCTCCTTGCATTAAGGTTTGATTTCCACACCTGGCTCCCTTCTTAACAGCCATGATTGTTTTACTTAGAATTTCTAAAATATCTCAATGTACTGCTTAAAATCTTGGAACAAATGTCTACACACAATAACTAACATACGGTAAGATTATCTTCAGCTTGGTGTCTCAGCTCTGATCTGGACTGTACGCTATCTAGAGCAATGGTTCTCAACTAGGGGTAATATTGCTCCCGGTGGAGATTTGGCATTGTCTGAGACATTTCTGATTATCATGACAGAGTGAAGGACTCTCATGTCTTCTTGAATCTGGAGGATTGAGGCCAAAGATGTTGCTAAACATTCTATAGTAGATAGAACAGCAAACAACAAAAAAATCTGTGTCAGTCCAAAATTTTAGTGCTGAGGTTGAAAAACCCTGATCTAGCTGAACAGATTTTGGAGAAAATTTTATTTCCTTACTTAAATTTTTTATCATGTCCAACATGCAGAATATAAACAGGTAAAGAAATACTTACTTGAGGGAAAAATACAGTAGCAAGAGTAATTATTGATGATTGTAATTTTCTTTATAGCTCTTTTCTTTCATCCTTTTTTTTTTTTTTCCAAGCCATCACATCCTATTAAGGAATCTCATTTGGGTTCTTAGATCTGTAATAGAACAGAAAAGTGAAATAAAAATCATTAAAATACAAGAAACCATAATCCTAGTTCTTACTATATCTTACAGTAGAGTCATGACTTGGGAGAATCATTAGATTCCTTAGAAACAATTTTTCTGACTTTTCAATATGAAATATTTATATGAAATTATTATTTTAAAATTAAAATGTTCATCTACTAAAGAAGAACACAATGTAAAAAGAAACCGAAAGAAACGCTTTGAGAAACCAGAAGCTCTACTATTTTAGCTTACCTTTTTGCTCCACAATGATTCTGAACCTGGGGTTCTTCTAGATTTATTTTACTAATCACAGAAATCAATGAATTATATTTTCCTTTCCAGATCTAATGTTTAACTACTCAATACATCAAGCTTCATCTGTCCTATAATATTTTATAATATTTTGTTCTCTATCAAGAATTAAAGTTTCACCTAATAAAATAACCAAATATATCCTCTTAGAAACCATCAGGTAGTAACATTTCTGAGATAAACAGAAAGGAATCTTGGCTGCTGCTGCTGCTGCTAAGTCTCTCCAGTCATGTCTGACTCCGTGCGACCCCATAGACAGCAGCCCACCAGGCTCCCCTGTCCCTGGGATTCTCCAGGCAAGAACTCTGGAGTGGGTTGCCATTTCCTTCTCCAATGCATGCATGCATGCCAAGTTGCTTCAGTCCTGGCTGACTCTGTGCAATCCTATGGGCAGCAGCCCACCAGGCTCCTCTGACCACGGGATTCTCTAGGCAAGAATACTGGAGTAGGTTGCCATTTCCTTCTCCAAGGAATCTTGGAGCGTTATTCTAATACTTAAAATCTCAATAAAAATGCCCATCTAGTGCAGGTGACATTTTACATGAGGGTGCCATTTTGTTCCTGCCAAATTATGGGAAAAGATGGCTTATTCAAGACTTGCTTAAAAGGGACAGTTCCAAAATACCAAGCCACAGAGCAAACCATATTCCAGAAATAGGGACAAGTGATGGAAGATCACTCCCTATAGCATTCGCTTGATGTAAGAAAAAAAGGTCTCACAGAAAAATACTTCTGAATTGAAAAGAAATTTAAAATTATGAAACAAAATTTTCTTTGTTAACCAGTGGATTCCCCTAAGTATGTTTATGCCAAAAATTTCAAATAAGATTTTAGAGTACCACAAAGTGAGCAGGAATATAGGACCAGTAGAAGTACCTACTGTGAATTTGTTCATCTCTTCTAGTTTGTTGGATATAATTGTTCATAGTTATTTCTTATATTCCTTTCCATTTGTGTGGCATCAGTTGTAATGTGCCCTTTTTCATTTATAATTTTATTTATTTGAATCCTCTTTTTTTTTCTTGATCAGTCTAGCTAAAGATCTGTGTACTTTATCTTTTCAAAAAATGCAGCTTTCAGAGATCTTGTGTATTTTCCTGTTAGCCTCTCATTAATTCATTTTTGCTCTGATCTTTATTTATTTTCTCCCATTAACTCTGGTTATAGTTTGTTCTTCTTTTTCTAGTTCCTTTAGGTATAAAATTAGTTGTTTATTTCAGATCTTTCTTTTTTCTTCATGTAGATATTTATTACTAAAAACTTTCCTCTTAGAACTGCTTTAGATGTATTCCATAAATTTTAGTATATTGTATTTTCATTTTTGTCTCAAGAAATGTTTTCGATTTCTTTTTGACCCACTGGTTGTTCATTAGCATGCTGTTTAATCTCCACATATTTGTTAACTTTTTTTCAGTTTTCTTCTTGGTAAACTAGGAAAAGTTAGGGAACTGGGAAAATGTCTATTTTTATGCAATTGTGGGTCCAAAAAGGCATTTGAAATGATTTCAATCTTTTTTTTTTTTTTGTCAAAGAAGACAGTCAAACAGGTACATGAAAAGGTCCTCAACATCTCTAATCACTGGAAAAAATGCAAAACCACAATGAGACACCATCTCCTACCTGTCAGAATGGCTACTATCAAAAAGGAAACAAGTGTTGGCAAGCATGTAGACAAAAGGAACTCTCCTGCACCATTGGTGGGAATGTAAATTGGGGCAGACGCTATTGAAAATTAAGTGGGTTCCTCAAAACCTTAAAAATAGAACTACTATGTGATCCAGCACTATCGTTTCTGGGTATACATACAGAAGGAGGGAAAACAGGATCTTGGAGAGGTGTCTGCAGTTTCACGTTCACTGAAGCATTATGCACAACAGTCAAGATATGGAAACAACTTAAGTATCCCTCAACAGATGAATGGATACTGATGATGTGAGGTATGTGTATATATGTGTACAGTACAGTGATTTTAGCTAATGACACTGGTTAATATACATGAAATTTCTTAGATCTTAAATGTTCTCACCACAAAAAGTAAAGGTAGTATGTGACATGATGGAGGTGTCAGCTAGTACTATGGTAGTAAACATTTTGCAATATATAAATCTATCAAATCAACACACTTAAACTTTATGTCAATTATACCTTAATAAAGCTGGGGAACTGTTTTAATTTCTGCTCTTTCCTCCCCTTCTTTATTTTTTTATTAGTGTTAAATAGAACACTATTGGTTATTTCTTTTTATTCCAAAATAAAACCTCCCAAGTGATTAATATAAAATATTACTACCAAAACTGTTTTTTTTTCTTTTTTTAAAGAAAATAGATGACCAAGTATACCCTCTTGTGAATATTCTCCATTCACATTTACCAAGTAAATTTTCTGAAATCCTGCAGCAAAATTAACTTTTAAAATGTTCTCATGATATCTCACAACTGAGCTCTCCCACAAACTTCTCCTTTATATTTTTCAAGTAACAGCAATTAAAACCTGTGAAGCTAGCAAAAGCATTCTGGAATATTGTGGACTTCTATTTATTTATTTATCTCCTTTCCTCCTTTTCCCTTCTTTTCAAAATTCTTTGCAGTCTACAGTGTGGCTCATAATATGTTACTCCCTTTGTGGCAAAGCACTTTTGTAAGAATCCCCAGTGATTCTGAATGTCTGATTTTACTGGCATCTTTCAAGTCATATTTTAAGTTTTCTGCAGTATACATGAAACTTTCCATCACTTACTACCTGGTTCTTTGTGTCCCTCAATTTTTAAGTACCCATTTATCATCGGATTCTCATTTCATTTTTGTGTCTTTTCCCCCTTAATACTCTTTGTTTCATCTTGTAAATACGTCTTCATCAGGACTCCATCGTTAGTTCTATTATTTATTTTGTTTTATCTCCTTTTCTTGTGTGATCTCAATTCACTGCATGCCTTCAGTTATAGCTACTGTATACTGCTGCTGCTGCTGCTAAGTCGCTTCAGTCGTGTCCGACTCTGTGTGACCCCATAGACGGCAGCCCACCAGGCTCCCCCGTCCGACTAAGAGTCAGGCACGACTGAGCGACTTTACTTTCACTTTTCACTTTCCTGCATTGGAGAAGGAAATGGCAACCCACTCCAGTGTTCTTGCCTGGAGAATCCCAGGGACAGGGGAGCCTGGTGGGCTGCCGTCTATGGGGTCGCACAGAGTCGGACATGACTGAAGCGACTTAGCAGCAGCAGTAGCAGCAGGCATGAAACTGAAAAGTGAAAGTGAAGTCGTTCAGTCATGTCCAACTCTTAGCAACCCCCGTGGACTGCAGCCCACCAGGCTCCTCTGTCCATGGGATTTTCCAGGCAAGAGTACTGGAGTGGGTTGCCATTGCCTTCTCTGACTGTATACTGCTGCTGCTGCTAAGTCGCTTCAGTCGTGTCTGACTCTGTGTGACCCCTTAGACGGCAGCCCACCAGGCTCCGCCGTCCCAGGGATTCTACAGGCAAGAACACTGGAGTGGGTTGCCATTTCCTTTTCCAATGCATGAAAGTGAAAAGTGAAAGTGAAGTCACTCAGTCGCGACCCCATGGACTGCAGCCCACCAGGCTCCTCCGTCCATGGGATCTTTCAGGCAAGTGTACTGGAATGGGGTGCCATTGCCTTTTCCGCGACTTTATACTAACGCCTCTCAAATCAGTATTTCCAGCCCAGACTCCAGTCCTGAGCCTAAGAATCAAATTTCAGTGGTTCCCAAGTACTAGTATGGCTCTTACAGACTTTGGGGAGGAATTCTGTATTTCATTTTCTCAAGCTCAGCACTCATTACTGTGCCTTTATCACTACATACACTTAATATGTGTTAGTTAAATAAAAACTTTCAGCCAAATTAGCTACATGGCTTAATAATATATCTGAAAGCTTAAAGGTGATTTAGCTTGCTGCTGCTACTGCTGCTAAGTCACTTCAGTCGTGTCCGACTCTGTGCGACCCCATAGATGGCAGCCCACCAGGCTCCCCCGTCCCTGGGATTCTCCAGGCAAGAGTACTGGAGTGGGTTGCCATTTCCTTCTCCAGTGCATGAAAGTGAAAAGTGAAAGTGAAGTCACTCAGTCGTGTCTGACTCTGTGCGACCCCATGGACTGCAGCCTACCAGGCTCCCCCGTCCCTGGGATTCTCCAGGCAAGAGTACTGGAGTGGGGTGCCATTGCTTGCCATTGGTTAAATAACTTAATTTCTTTGGCTGTCAGCTTCATCTGAAAATTGTAGAAGATAGATGAGATAATTGCTATGATGCCTATTAGCATTATCTTTCTGTTTCTGTCTCTATTATCTCTTTTAAAATGGAAAAAAAAATCTTGTTTAAAAAACACCAAGAGAAGCCTTAACTAAGCAGTTATGTTATTTCAGATTGAATGCTTTCATTTAATAACTTTTCTGAGTGCAAAATATTAATACGTGTCAGGTACCTGGCTTGCAATTTTATTAAGATGAATAAGGAATACTAGGTATAAGCAGAAAGATAATTCTAAAGAATGTGAGCTACATTTCCATTTTCAGCCTTACATTTTCTTGCAAATGAGTTTCAAAAGTATTCCCCAAAACTTAATTGCAACACAAAGTAGTTTGGAAAGTGAACTAAAACACTCATAAGTTCATTGTTAATGATACCACTAAAGAAATATTTATACTAAAATATGTTCACAATTTTGAAATGTAATAAAATTGACCCTAGTTACAAAGTCTTAAAACACATTCTTTTAAAAATCTTGTACTATGTTAAACATTAAATATTTCATTTTGTGTTTGCTATAAATTTCAAAAAGATAGGGGGAAATCACAAAAATATTGGCCTAATATTGATCAGAAGTGCCAGAAGGCAAAATAATGACATCTATTCATTATCAGCGTTAAGAGATGTTATGAATGGGCCATTTGGCACACAACAGTTCATAAGCGGGGAAAAAAAAAAGAATCCATAAAAGCATTGGATGCCATCCTGCTCATAGTATTTCAGAGCTACATATATGAATCAGAACTCTCAGAAGACTGAGAAATATTTAAATTTAACCCTCCAAACACTGCAGTGAAGGACATTAAAAAAAAATAGCAGCTGATGTAGACTGACAATTAGTGACAAGGACACATACTTTTATCCAGATATTTTTACATTTTTAAACATGCTTTAAACTATGCAGTAAAATTTTACATAAAATACTGAAGAAAAACTGGCATAAAAATAAATGACATACGGGAGGAAGTTTAGGGGAGAATGGATACATGTATATGTTATGTATATATGTATGGCTGAGTCCTTTGCTATCCACCTGAAACGATCATAACACTGTTAACTGGCTATACTCCAATACAAAATACAAAGTTTAATTAAAAAATAAATAAATTAAGAAAATTATTAAATAGGGAATTCCTTAGAAAAGCAAGATAAGTGACATGGGGGCCTATTTTTAACAGGTGAAACCCAGTGCTTTTTTCACTGACTCAGTGATCTGGGCCTGGAAAATCCCATGGATGGAGGAGCCTGGTAGGCTGCAGTCCATGGGGTCGCCAAGAATTGGACACGACTGAGTGACTTCACTTTCACTTTTCACTTTCATGCATTGGAGAAGGAAATGGCAACCCACTCCAGTGTTCTTGCCTGGAGAATCCCAGGGATGGGGGAGCCTGGTTGGCTGCTGTCTATGGGGTCGCACAGAGTTGGACACGACTGAAGTGACTTAGCAACAGTAGCACCAGTGATCTGGGGGGCCAGTCCCAGAGGACTCTTGCTTGGGCTACCGTAGTGGCTCAGACAGAAAAGAATCTGCCTGCAGTGCTAGAGACCTGGGGACGATCCCTGGATTGGGAAGACCCCCTGGAGAAGGAAATGGCAACCCACTCCAGCAGTCTTGCCTGAGAAATCCCATGGACAGAGGAGCCTGGAGGGCTACAGTCCATGGGTCGCAAGAGTCTAAACCACCACCAGGCACTTTTAGTCATCGTGCTTGGTGGGATTTACCACATGAAATATGGATGCTTGTTTGCCATCCCTCTTCTAGACCCTGTTGCATTCAGTTTCCAGTCATTATTCACCTTGGTCTTCCCAACACATAGCTGAGTAAGCGTCCTGGAAGAAGAGGCTTCAGAAAGCTACTGGACTCAGTCAAGCTAAAAGAAAACAGAAAAGACATATAAATACATGCATGACTGATATTATAATGCAAAAATGTGTGTAAATATAGGAGAAGCCCTCTTAACTGGCCTCAATTTAACTGAACACTTGGAGTAACTAAGAATCCTAGTTTTCTTCACAAAATTTATAATTTACGTTCATAAACCAAGGACTGCCCTAGGATACTAAATGATGCTCTAATACTCTCCCATTCCTGTTACCACCAGATAAGCTGCATGCTTACCAAAAATAATTTGTGTTTCTTCTTAAATGTTCCCCAGGTATGTTTTTTTTTTTAAATTATTGCTTCTCTTATTTATATAATATCATGGCAAATGACCATAGAAAGAGCAGTTCTTTTGAAATCTATGCTTAAAGGTTTCAGAATTCTTAAGCAAGTTATAAACAAAGTCTTGAACTATGTATAGAAAAACATAAATTTAAAAAATCAGGCAGTGGAATATAAAATCTATGAGGATTAGTGTTTTGGGTCATTTCACAAATATGTTTGCATTCTCATTTCACTGAAAAAAGACAAACAACCTGGAAATTAAAGATAATGTATTATAAATACAGCTTATACAAGATAAGTAAATTCATGTTTAAAAAAACCATTCTGCCATGAAGGTTTGGCCATGAAGTGTATTACCTGAGGTAAAAAATAGAGCAAGTTCAGCCCAGAATATCACAGTCACTGTTCAGCTTCAAGTATCAATGTTGACTTTTTTTTTTTCCTATTGGAAAAAATATTCATACCCTAATTATGTTAACAATAATTTCAGAATCTCAAAATTCCAGGGGATCTTGTACCTAGTAAGGTAGAAGCTAGTATTGGATTAAAAAAATATTAATTAGGTATGTATTTTAGTTAGTGGTCTCACAGTCATTTATATACAACCTTTTAAAAAAACCTCTTCTTGCAAATTATTTTGAAACCTCTTCTAGAAAATTATTTTGCTTTGGAGATCTACTTTTTAAATTGTATGGTGATGCCTCTTCACTTGCCAACTACCGTGAAAGTTCTTCCCTCTGAAAAGGATTTGCTGCCTGTCATTTTGACCTAAGGAGAGAGTGGCTCGATAAGGGATTAGAGATGAGAAGCTCTCAGGTCTGCACAGAATGGGAGAGAGATCTAGAAGGCCTGGTACAACCCAATGGAACTGCTGAGGACTGAGAGACAAGATTGCCAGGAGGTTAGGACCAGCATGCTGAGGGAACAGTTAGATTTAGGATGAATGCTTGACATGAACAGTCTATGCCAGGATCTGGAAGGCAAGCATTTCTGAAACTCAGAAGATCTGAAGCAAAGGAAAATCAAGATGGAGCCAGTTTACTGGGGAAAGGGGAACACTGTGTTATGAACAGACTATGAGTTATACCAGCCTTAAGATTATTCTGCAGCAGGTAGAGAAAGATGTGAAACCATGGCTTAGAGTCTAGTTAAGATCACTTATGGGTCACCTAGAATATATTATGTCAGGAAAGGAAGAACATGTAGACACTAGGTGCTTTCACCAAATCTATGGGCACAAATAGGTAGGTCTGCTCACCTAGAGTGGGTCTACATGGGAAAGGGAATGATGGGACACCTATGAGATGAGATCAACAACCTTGATAGTAAGTGTGAACTATGACTCACTGAGTATTCACCTCATAATGAGTTACATTCGCTTAGAAAGTTTAAGGTTTCCTGAAGTACACTTATGGAAAATTAGTAGTGTTATATTTTGTTCTTTCCACATTAGAGTGGAAGCAAAATACACATATACACACACACTTAAAGATACATACATACACACTCAAACATATAAACATACAAATCTAAGAACAGAACATAAAAGTATCTGGGAGGAAAACCAGTCTGACTTCTTTGCAGAGAAAAAAAATATTTACTGCATTGATTCTATGGAACTGTGCATGAATGAAAATGTGGAGTTCTTGTTTTTGTTTTACTTATTAAAATGATTCATGAGCCAGTTTTGAAAACTAGAAACTCTTTAGTATATACCTTCAAAATGTTTTTAAACAGTAATAAGAATTTACACCTCAGAATTAATTATTCTGATATATATATAAATATCAATAGCCTAAAAACATATGGCAGTACTAGAGTTGTGGAGAATTATTTTATGTTTGAGGTTAATTCTGGCCTCATTTTTCTCATTTTTCAAAGCTCATGGCTTATGAATCAGGCCAATGAATTCAATAAGAATTACACCATGTTATAGCAAGGCATATTATTGAAAAATTCTATTTTTGATAAAATAGTAGCATGCTCCAAATAAACTGGACTATCTTCATGAGAGCATAAAAGACTATTTTAAAGAATCAAATGTTTAGCAAATCAATATATTCATCATTACCAAAAAAATTGATTGATTTTTTCCCCACAAAAATGTTTACCTGAAAGAAAAAGTTAAAAAAAAAAAATTCTGAGTGGAATAGAATCATATATGTGCAAGTTCCCAACTTTGCTATCTTTTTTCTTAAGTTACCCATTGTTTTAAAAAAAATTTCATTTGATGCTGTCAGAGGAATGTAGCAGTGAACTTGAAACAAATTTAAAAACTGTAAATATGCTCTTCTTTAAGAAGAATATTTTGGCTCTGATCACTTTCTCCTCATAGTCTTCAATTTAATGGTGCTTGTCTATTTTTTTTTTTTTTTAGAATATATGTAATGCTAAATCTGTTATATCCTATTAGGCTAAAGTAAGAATTCCAGGGGCTTCCCAGGTGGCCCATATGTTAAAAATTCTGCCTGCAATGGGGGAGATGCAGGTCTGATCCCTGGGCTGGGAAGATCCTCTGGAGAAAGGCATGGCAACCTATTCCAGTATTCTTGCCTGGAGAATCACATGGACAGAGGAGCCTGGCAGACTAGTCCATAGGGTCACAAAGAATAAGACATGACTGAAGTGCCCAAGCATGCATGCATGCAAGAATTCCAGGCTAATTCCAAAACAATCAAAAAGGAATACAGTAATTTCAAGAAAGTTAATTTTGCTAGAATGATTTTTTTAACTTTTTTACATTCTCATCAATCTTTCTAAACAGCAGATACAACATTCTCTAGTTGAAATTTTACTTTCTTCCGAAATACATTTTATTCCCCAAGTTAATGTGGAAATAAAGGCTTATTTTTTCACTAATACTACATGGGGATTTCCCTTATACCTCAGTTGGGAAAGAATCTGCCTGCAATGCAGGAGACCTGGGTTCGATTCTTGAGTCAGAAGATCTCCTGGAGAAGGAAATGGCAACCCACTCCAGTATTCTTGCCTGGAGAATCTCATGGACAGAGGAGCCTGGTGGGCTACAGTCCATGGGGTTGCAAGAGTTGGACATGACTTAGCGACTAAACCACCACATTTTCCAAGTAGTCATGGCCTCCTATGAGGTCAGTAGAATAGTTCAGAAGTATAGCATGTTGTACTGACTTGGTTCTCATTATAGCTATTAAATTCAATCATCCTCCACCCCCACCTCAGAAGTTATATATTCAAATTTTACTAGGTATTAGCAATTAGACCTTGAATAAAATGGAAACCATTCCAGTTCCCATGGAGCAGAGCGACAAAAGGAAAAGCACAATTTAAACAACAACAACAACAGCAAAATCTTATTTTAATAGTTCTTAGATGAAAACAGGATATATTTCCGATGAGGTGCACAGGGAAGCATCTCCAAGTAAGAGACACGTCAAGTAGGACACAAACATGAAAAGGGACTGATTACAAAAGAGGCTGTGGAGGTAGAGCAAAGAAAAAGAAAAGAGAAAGGAAGACAAAGAAAGGCTGATAGGAGGGCATGCAGGTAAAGAAGGAAAAAAAAAACAGAAGGAAGGGAGGGAAGAAAGAAAGAGAAAGAAAATGATGTTCCATCTGAGGGAAAGTGTGATGCTAGGTGTTAGAAAAGAGATCAGAGCACAGAACTAAAATAAAAAGAGAGTCTGCAGTGACGAGCAAGGGGGAAGTGATACCAGATGACTCTGGAAGACCAGTCAGCAGCAAGGACATGGTAGTCATGAGAAGGCCTAGCTGCAAAAATGTAAGAGCTGCCGATTTTTGAAATATCAAATGTCTGAGAGGGCGAAAAGAAATGAGTTATTTGTCATTATTTAAGACTTCTGTGGTCAAAGCTTTCTGATGTATTAGAATCCTTTCTAGCACAAACACTTCTCTGCTCTGTCTAGCTTTGATCCTCTCCCTATTATGAATTCCTAATAACAAAGGCCACTGTATAAGCACAGTAGAGTGTGTATGTGTGTGGCGGGGGCGGGGGGGGGGGGGGGGGGGGGGGGGGGCGCAGTTCAGAAAATAACTGTGTCTTTGTTTGCTCATTTGTTTTCCCAATAGGAACAAGAATGTTCAAGGGTCCAGGCACATACAGTTCAACAGATTTTCTTTGGATCACAGGGCAGGCCTACCACCAACATCTACTTCATGGTTCTCCTCATTGTGGTCCAGAATAGCCACAGGCCATGAATTTTAACAGCTGTGTTTTCCTCCTATAGTTACATAATGACTGCTTCCACGATTCTTCCTCTTCTCTGAAAAACTCTGAATCCACAGTCTAATCTCCCACCCTCCTTGGGGTCAACTAACAAACATAGTTTATACTCTATTAATAATTTTTACTTTTTCCCCCCAATTTTTCCAAATATCACTTTTCTAAAGAAGAGAAGCTAGAGGCAAAGGAGAAAGGAAAGATATACCCATTTGAATGCAGAGTTCCAAAGAATAGCAAGGAGAGATAAGAAAGCCTTCCTCAGTGATTAATGCAAAGTAATAGAGGAAAACAATAGAATGGGAAAGACTAGAGATCTCTTCAAGAAAATTAGAGATACCAAGGGAACATTTCATGCAAAGATGGGCACAATAAAGGACAGAAAGAGTATGGACCTAACAGAAGCAGAAGATATTAAGAAGAGGTGGCAAGAATACACAGGAGAACCATGCAAAAAAAGATCTTCATAACCCCGATAATCAAGATGATGTGACCACTCACCTAGAGCCAGACATCCTGGAGTCTGAAGTCAAGTGGGCTTTAGGAAGCATCACTACAAAAAAAGCTAGTGGAGGTGGAGGAATTCCAGTTGAGCTCTTTCAAATCCTAAAAGATGATACTGTGAAAGTGTTTCACTCAATGTGTCAGCAAATTTGGAAAACTCAGCAGTGGCCATAGGACTGGAAATGGTCAGTTTTCATTCCAATCCCAAAGAAAGGCAGAGTCAAAGAATGTTCAAAATACCACACAATTGCACTCATCTCACACACTAGCAAAGTAATGCTCAAAATTCTCCAAGCCAGGCTTCAAAAGTATGTGAATCAAGAACTTCCAGATGTTCAAGCTGGATGCAGAAAAGGCAGAGGAACCTGAGATCAAATTGCCAACATCTGTTGGATTATTGGAAAAGCAAGAGCGTTCCAGGAAAAACATCTACTTCTGCTTTATTGATTATGCCAATGTCTTTGACTGTGTAGATCACAAAAAAATGTCTGAAATTCTTAAAGAGAGGAATACCAGACCACCTTACCTGCCTCCTGAGAAATCTGTATGCAGGTCAAGAACCAACAGTTAAAACCAGACATGGAACAGACTGCCTCCAAATTGGTAAAGGAGTATGTCAAGGTTGTATATTGTCACCCTGTTTATTTATTTAACTTATATGCAGACTACAACATGCAAAATGCCGGGCTGGCTGAAGCACCAGCTGGAATCAAGATTTCCGGGAGAAATATCAATAACCTCAGATACACAGATGACCCACTCTTATGGCAGAAAGCGAAGACAAACTAAAGAGCCTCTTGTTGAAAGTGAAAGAGGGGAGTGAAAAAGCTGGCTTAAAAGTCAACATTCAGCTAAGATCATGTCATCTGGTCCCATCACTCCATGGCAAATAGATGGAGAAACAGTGGAAACAGTGACAGACTTTATCTTCCTGGGCTCCAAAATCACTGCAGATGATGACTTCAGCCATGAAATTAAAAGACACTTGCTCCTTGGAAGAAAAGCTATGACCAACCTAGACAGCATTAAAAAGCAGAAACATTGCTTTCCTGACAAAGGTCTGTCTAGTCAAAACTATGGTTTTTCCAGTAGTCATGTATGGATGTGAGAGTTGGACTGTAAAGAAAGCCAGCCGCTGAAGAATTGCTGTGGAGTTGGAGAAGCCTCTTGGGAATCCCTTGGGCTGCAAGGAGATCCAAACAGTCCATCCTAAAGGAAATTAGTCCTGAATGTTCTTTGGAAGGACTGATTCTGAAGCTGAAACTCCAATACTTTGGCCACCTGACTTGAAGAACTGACTCACTGGAAAAGACCCTGATGCTGGGAAAGACTGAAGGCAGGAGGAAAAGAGGATGACAGAGGATGAGATGGTTGGATGGCACCACTGACTTGATGGTCTTGGGTTTTAGCCAGCTCCGGGAGTTGGTAATAGACAGGGAGGCCTAGTGTGCTACAGTCCATGGGGTTGCAAAGAGTTGGACATGACTGAGCGACTGAACTGAACTGAACTGAAAGCAGAGATTATTAAATAAATTATTTCCAAGAACACTCAGAAATGATTGTATTATCAGAAAGTTTTAAGGGAATTCATTTTTGAGAAATATATGAATTCTGGAAGGGGTCAAATCATGATGAGTTCCTAATTATGGCGTTTGAAAAATTTGGCATTTAATAAAATAAATTAGAAGTTCAACCTGTTTTTGGAGAAAAAGAAAACAAAACAAAACACAGTTACTGCAAGCACTATGCTGCTGCTAAGTCGCTTCAGTCGTGTCCGACTCTGTGCTACCCCAGAGACAGCAGCCCACTAGGCTCCCCTGTCCCTGGGATTCTTCAGGCAAGAACACTGGAGTGGGTCATCATTTCCTTCTCCAATGCATGAAAGTGAAAGTGAAGTCACTCAGTCGTGTCTGACCCTCAGCAACCCCATGGACTGCAGCCTTCCAGGCTCCTCTGTCCATGGGATTTCCCAGGCAAGAGTACTGGAGTGGGGTGCCATTGCCTTCTCCTACTTAAAGGCAAGCACTATAAGCTGGTACAATTAATAAAAGTTCAATCATTCCATTTTTTAATCTCTATTTTATTACTATTATAAATAATTATAAAATATAATGTGCTATGAAGTTTCTTTGTATTTATTAATTGTATTTACACTTAATAGCCACTGGAGTTCAGCAATATTTCATTAGATTATTTTTCATTTTATTAGGTCAGATTTCAGTATCTAAAAGATGAGTGCTGTAATTTCTACTAATGAAGACATTTAATTTTTGGAGACATGTTGTCTCCCCCATTTTCCTTCCAGTGCTTTGCTTAAGCTATTTCCCACATAAGATAATTTTTTTCAAAGCCTGAATTAGGGTAAGTTTTAGACAAACAAAAATTTCATTTCAGATACACAATGAAGACTATGTTCTTAAAATTGTCAGCAGCAATAAATGAAATGCAATCGAGCAAACAGCAGGCTGTGTTTGCCTGTCCTTTGTGTGCTGTGTTTTCATCTTTCCCACAGTCTATAGGCGTCTCTGCAGAGGCTCCAAATAAATCGTTATGTAGTCTTAGTATTCCAAAAATTACAAGGAGTGAGAAATTATCAATGTCAAGATTTTTTTTAAACTACATAAGAACCCAAGGCTGATACAGTCTCTCTCTTCCGAATGCGGTTCCCAACAGGAAGTCAATGTATGCTTCATGCCTAGGCTTGATCTAAGCAATTGCCTCTTGGCTGGAGTCGGGATGAGCAGATATTCAGGTGTCATGGCTACCTGACGCTGAGAATAGAGTGGCATTCGGTGATCGAATCAAACAAAACACTTATCTTTGATTCATGGTTCTGTCCTGTATCCTGGGATGAGTTAAGAAATTAGTGTGTTCCCTTTCATTTGTTGAAAGGGTTGGTGAAATCTCCTTGGGTGATTGTTTCTCTAGGAACAGGAAAATTCACTACACCAGAAATGTGGCAGCCATCCTAAATTGTTTATAAGATAAATTAACTTGGAAAATATCATTGAAACTTCTGCTTCAGGTGATCCAAAAGTAATGACAATTTGGATCAAAAAGTATAAATCCAAATGTATTTGAGTTAAGAGGCCTCATAATCACTAATAGAAACTTCAAAAATATTTTATTCATGCAAGAAAGGTGTCTACAAGATTTTGTGTTTCTTTCTAATCAGGTTGTAATGCCCCTTCTCCTGTTAAATACTCTGAAAATGATATGCTAGCAGTCATTTATACCTTATAATGAATTAGAGTCATCATGTCTTTCCAGCCAAGAGAATACAGGATTCTATTGAGAATGCATTAAGAATTTGTCTCCTAGTGAGAAGATCATAGAAAATGGAAAACAAAAAGTAGAATGGAAAAAAGAAATGAAAAAAAAAAAAAGAAGGAACATGGAGGTGGAAGGGTAAAAGTACTTCAAGGTAATAAAAACAGTTTTTTGTTTTTGTTTTTTTGGGCATGTAATCAGTGGCAAGAGTGGTGCTATTAACTTGCATGTCCTAACGCCCTTTCATTCCTGAGTCTTAGTCAGGGTCGCAGATCAATTCTAAGATGTGTCTTGAAACTTCCACTCTGAATTTTCTTGTTACCTTGGGATCCTTCATCATTTGCATCAGCAAAGATACAGAATTAGAGGTTCAACTGATAATATCAAGGTAGCTAGAACAACACATATTTTTGAGCTTCCCAGTACTTTTGTGATTCCACTGCACAAACAGTAACTTTCAAAGAAAAGACTTTGTGAATCAAGTATTTAATTCCTGTTATAAACAGGAGGCTTAGAATGTTAACCTAATTTGCTTTAAAGACCAGAACAATAGAACAAGAAGTCCTTTTTAGTTCTAACTATCATTAAAATTAGTTCCTGGCTTGGATTTTATGCTGATAAATGAACTGTCCTCAGGCCTGTGCCCAACCTCAGGCAGGAAGGGGGTGGAATAATGTGAAAATAAGATTTATCATTTAATCAGCACAAGCTATTATTAATTATAATAACATTTTAGGCTGTCCTTGATTTCAGTCTGCACAAAAACTGCATTTCCGTTAACAAGCAATTATACCAAAAAATGTCATTTATTTGTACTATGATGCATTTAGAAATTATGGATATAATTATATGGGAAACATAAGGATATTTATAATATTTTTTCATTTGAGAATTCTGAACTACATTATAAATTATTGCTATTGTCCAATGTAAAATAATACAAACTAAAAGGGTTATAACTAATTCATCTAAGTCGTATTCTCAAGTTGGAAATTAAAATCTTCTCAAGTTAGAAACACCTAACTTGAAAAAATTCAGAACATTTTCTAAATAATCTTATTTGCCTTCATATCACACTTGTGAAATTTTCATCTTCTATTTTACAAGAAAAAAATGCTCTCATTTCTATAGTGAATTTTACTCACTTCTATTATCTAATTTTATCTTCATAACATCCACATGCTAGACTGAACAGGCATTAATATTTCCATGATATATGGATAAAAAAGAGGCTAACTGTGTGCTCTTCTCAAAGGCACATGAGAAACTGGAAGATTCACATTTAGATTGTGAATCTCCATCTCTAAGGCCAAAGTTTTGTTTTTTTGTTTTTTTTTAATTAAATCATAAAACACAGAAGGCTATATGACTTGCTCAAGACATTGTCAGAGCAATAACAAGGAAACCACTTTTCAGGATTCCAACTTAAGTATGTATAACAATCACAGAGTCCTGATTAAAAATGAAACTTGCCAAGCTTTATTCCCAGGGATTCCAATTGGACAGTTTTGCTTGAGGCCTGATAGGCTGCAGTCCATGGGGTGGCGAAGAGTCGGACATTACTGAACTACTTCACGTTCACTTTTCACTTTCATGCATTGGAGAAGGAAATGGCAACCCACTCCAGTGTTCTTGCCTGGAGAATCCCAGGGATGGGGGAGCCTGGTGGGCTGCTGTCTATGGGGTCGCAGAGTTGGACACGACTGAAGCGACGCAGCAGCAGCAGCAGCAGCAGCAGGAACACCTTCTGATAGTGACGGACTGTAGACCGCAAGCTGAGAGACAAATGGCCCTGCCACCAAAGCCACAGCTTACAGTTTATGAATCAGAGAAGCAAATTTGTTGTGAACGCTAGAAAGTTCCTATGGTTGCCCTACAGAATTTACTCCACAGAGGATTTTCTTCCTGTAAGATATCTACATTTGTATCATTTCTGTATATCAATGACAATCTATCTTACTGCTAAATAAATCTTACCTATTGTAACATATATATATATATAATATGTATTATATATATATACATATATATAATAAATATATCAAACATGCATTATAAATTATATTTTAGACATAAATGTGTTAACATTTATTTATAAATACATTTCATTCATAAATGTATATTTCTATTTCTATTTATTTTATTACTTTTACTTTTAATACATTTATCTCCTGGAGAAGCAAATGCCAACCCACTCCAGTATTCTTGCCTGGGAAATCCCCAGACAGGCTATAGTGCATGGGGTCACAAAGAGTTGGACATGACCGAGCCACTAAACAATAGTATATTTATAATATTTTCATATTACATGTTTGTTGAAAGCAGATAATGCTTTCTTTTGAGAGATACAAGTTAATATGGTCTGAACAGTCTGTGCTTTATAAACATTTTGCACTATATACAAATGTTTGCAGTATTTAATTCTTACAACAGCCCTCTAAGGTCTGTGCTGACACTATCCTCATTTTTCAGATGAGGACACCAATGCACACAAAGTTTAAATGACTTTCCCAGGCTTCCACAGCTTGATACTGGGGGGGTTGAGATTTAAGCCAAACAGCTTAGTTGTTAGGAGTAAAATGGTGTTTATACAGACCTAATAAAGTGTCAATAAAATGCAAGAAGTTATAGTAAAAGAGGAAAACTCCACGTATCAGAAATATTTCTACCTAAGATTCACTTCATATTGAAATGCATAGGGACTATTCTTTGCCATTTGGCTTATATTGAGTTTACTACTCTACTGCTGCTGCTGCTAAGACGCTTCAGTCGTGTCCGACTCTGTGTGACCCCACAGACGGCAGCCCACCAGGCTCCCCCATCCCTAGGATTCTCCAGGCAAGAACACTGGAGTGGGTTGCTATTTCCTTCTCCAATGCATGAAAGTGAAAAGTGAAAGTGAAGTCACTCCATCGTGTCTGATTCCCAGCGACACCATGGACCGCAGCCCACCAGGCTCCTCAGTCCATGGGACCCTCCAGGCAGGAGTACTGGAGTGGGGTGCCATTGCCCTCTACGAATTACTGCACTGCTGCGGCTGCTGCTCCTAAGTTGCTTCAGTCATGTCCGACTGTGCGATCCCATAGATGGAAGCCAACCAGGCTCCCCCATTCCTGGGATTCTCCAGGCAAGGGTACTGGAGTGGGTTGCCATTTCCTCTCCAACTGCACTGCTACATAGGAGCAAATGCAAAAAAAAAAGAAAAGAAAAGAAAAGAAACAACAAACCTGATACATGTACACTGCATTTCAAAGAGTTAAATAATGCCAATTTTTTTTTAAAATCTAAAAATTCTACAAGGCTGAAATTTTCACCTCTTACACAGGGGAAAGAGGTGAGAGTGAAATACCTATTTCATTATCAAAAAGAGGTAGAAAGTGCTCTGGACTTGAAGTCAAAGCTATGGTTCCCCATACACTTGTTTGCCAGATTTATGCACTACAGTAAGACATATTTATTTCTTTGTGTCTCATAAATGTGAGTTTTAAGCACATTTATACTAGATTTGGGTACTGGTTGAAATAACACCTATAAAATTTCTGGACAGAGCTCATGTTCCACAAGTGCTTCATAATGCTAGTTTCTTCCCTAGGATTCCATTGACTAAGAGGTTAGCTTTCAGGAGTATAGAAAATTTCTTTGGAGGTAGAAGATAATGTTCCAAGGTAGACCTTTGCCCCAGAGCAGATTTTGTCTGAAATAAAAATTTGTAATCCATTGCTTACAAAACAAAGTTGGTGTTTACTTTTCATTTTCTCTTAAATTTGTAAGACTCTTGATTTCTTTCAAGAATTCCTTTGCTTTGTAGGGACTGTTGCAGCTCTATTTCTGCTACCAGATATAGCACTTTCAACCTGACAATCATCAGATCACCTCACTTTCACTATAACCTTGTGAGATAATTACTACTATTCCAATTTTCATAGTTTAAAAAACTGAGATTCAGGAAAGAAAAGTGACATTCTGCTATCAAATTCTGTTCTTCCCACTATCCCATAACCCAGGGTTCCGAAGTCCATGCAGCAGAAATATTTTCTGGTTAAATAAGTGAAACATGATTTCTTAAGAGGCCCTTGGGTATCTTCCAGGACTTCTAAGATGTTGGTAATTCAGGCTAGTGACCGTCATACCAGGAGAGATATCTAAAGTCAGTCAGCCCTTCCTGTAGCTAACAAAAAAGCTGGAAGAGCTAGAGTCTGAGTGTTTTAGCTACAGTAGTGAAGAGCAGGCTTCCCTGGTAGCTAAGTGTGAAGAAGTCACCTGCAATGCAGGAGACCCAGATTTCATCCCTGGGTCAGGAAGATCTCCTGGAGGAGGGCATGGCAACTCACTCTAGTATTCTTGCCTGGAGAATCCCATGGACAGAGGAGCCTGGCGGGCTATAGTCCATAGGTTTGCACAGAATCAGACATGACTGAAGTGACTTAGCACGCATGTATGCATGCAGGGCAGGCTCTGCCTAATAAGGTAGGTGATATACCTGATTCCAGAAAGGAGGTTTAGATGCTGAATATCCAAAAACTGATAAGATGCACTATATATTATATTTGACACTAAACTTATGTGTGAAGATGAAAGAAATTAATGCAAGATGTTTACATTAATGATTTTTCCTTCTACATTTAAATATTGTTGTTGTTCAGTGGCTCGGTAGTGTCCAACTCTTTGTGACCCCGTAAACTGTAGCATGCCAGGCTTCCCTGTCCTTCACTATCTCCCAGAGTTTGCTCAAACTCATGTCCATTGAATCGATAAGGCCATCCGACCATCTCATCCTCTGTTGCCCTCTTTTCCTCTTGCCTTCAATCTTTCCCAGTATCAGGGTACTTTCCAGTGAGTCAGCTCTTTGCATCAGGTGGCCGAAGTACAGGAGCTTCAACTTCAGCACCAGTCTTTCCAATGAATATTCCAGGTGGATTTCCTTTAGGATTGATTGGTTTATCTCCTTGCTGTCCAAGGGACTCTTGAGAGTCTTCTCCAACACCGCAGTTCAAAGGCATCAATTCTTCAGTGCTCAGTCTTCTTTATAGTCCGACTCTCACATCTATACATGACTACTGGAAAAACCATAGCTTTGACTGTACAGATCTTCGCTGGCAATGTGATGTCTCAGCTTTTTAATACACTGTCTAGGTTTGTCATAGCTATTCTTCCAAGTAGCAAGTATCTTCTAATTTTGTGGCTGCAGTCACCATCTGCAGTGATTTTGGAGCCCAAGTAAATGAAATCTGACACTGTTTCCACATTTTCCCCATCTATTTGCCATGAACTGATAGGACCAGATGCCTATAAATATTAAAGTCATTTATATACAATGACTAAATGTATTTGTGTGCTTACTCCAGTGTACATATGTATATGTGTATATATGTATAAAATATCAGTGTCTAGCCATTTCCCAGTTATTGGTTAAATACATAAAGATTATGACAAAGCAAACATAGTTCGGCATTTAAAGAACTGAGGTTTAAGTACTGACACTTCCACTTGCTCTGTGATCTTGTTCAGGTTACCAGATCTCTCTAAGATCCAGTTTCCATGTATAAAATGGAGATGTAAATGCATTAATCAAAGAGAGTTACTGTACATAAGGTGTTCAATATTTGGAAGCTTAAAAGAATAAAGCAAACAGGACAATGCATTATTTTCAGCAGACAAATGTATATAAATATAATAATTGGAGCACTATCACATTCAAAAGTGCTTTGTGAGAAGAGGAAATGTAGGGAAAACTCTACTGAAAAGGAAAATTGATATTTGGGCTCAATCTGGAAAGACAATTGATAAAATTGTTAATAGATTTTGAAACATGTGCCAGGTGTGGAAAAACTTAAGACTTGGAATACTGCCCCCTTTCTGTGTGCTTTTTAGCTCTCAAACAGGAAATAAAACTTGAGACATTATAACTTTTAGGTCCATTCCAACTCTGACCTCCTGTTATTACTATTTAGTTTTAGGCTTTTGATCATCTACCTTTCACACCTTAAATCTGTAGAGTTTTACTTTCAGGCCAGAAATAAGTATCCAATGGCTAATGTGGCCATTTGGGTCTTATTTTTATAATGTAGAAGTTCCTTCTATCACCTGTACAGCACCAAGAGAGATGGCTGCCTTTTCTTAGCATCATAAACATCTTTTCTTCTCCCAGTATGACCTCTGGTAATGCTGCGTGGCCACCATGCAGTAAATGTTTACTGAGAATGGCATGAATGCCTTTTTTTTTTTTTTTCAAACAAATCATGAGTTTGAGAGACATTATTAAATATGTAGTTCATCCTGTGGAAAATGCATGGCACTCATAGTCAGTCAACAAGTGATAGCTGATTAAATGAATTAATATGTTAATTTAAGTGTGGGACAAAGTTGGACACAGATCAGTGTACCAGTTCCTGGATGAGTGACAGGGAAACAATCATTCTTTGCTATAACAGTCTCTCATGCTTCCTAAAAGGACATATATTTTAAATCTCTGAATGGAGTGAGGATGAGAATCCCGACTGAAGAAGCCAAGTGAGATGATTTGTTTAAGGATAGGCTGTGTGTGTGTGTGTGTGTGTGTGTGTGTGTGTGTGTGTGTGTGCTTCGGGGGAGGAGAGAGGTGGGAGGGTAAAGAAAGCTGCAACCAGCTACACTGACTGCAAAGGCTGCAGAGAAAAGGAAATAGAAAAAAACCTGTTTGTGTAAAGGTGAGGTAAATAGAGGAGACTTGAAGAAAATTAGGATAATTTCATAAAGTCTGGCCATATGGTGTCTGATATAGATTGCTTTTCATGGGTCTTCATGGAATAGTCAGTAAAAATATCAATCCTATTTAATACAGTGTAGCATTGGCTATTCCTAGGATATGTCAAAAAGCTTAGGTTTGCTTCTCAGAAGGCAGTGAGAGCAGAGGTTGACACATTCAGGATATGGATGCTAACAGTGTTATTTGCTCCAGGCAATCCCACAGACACCAAGCTCATGTGCCTTTTATATCAGCTTTTTTGATTTTTAATGTTATTCAACTGCAAAATAAAAGTTACTACACTACCCTGGCCCTCACACCTGCCTCTCTCCTTCTGCACAGACACACAAGTCTCACCACACGATAATACTTAACCAGTGCATCCCTAGAGGGGCCGTGCTGGTCGGAGACCACAGAGAGCTTTAACCTCAAATCTCTTGAATGTCAAAGAAGCTTTAAATAAAATGAGATGGAAGTGGGAGAGAATCATCTGAAGGGAGTGTTTACTTTGGGATTTGCACTCATATTTTAAGCTTTTTACATGTGTCAACAAATATTACAGCTATCTGACCTGGAATCGGAATGTTTTACTGAAGAAAGGATGAGTAGTTTACACATTTTTTAAACAGAATGTGTACTGGAAAGAGAGTTGCAATAATTATTTAAAAATACTAGATTTAAGCATGTGTGAATCAGCAGCTTAAAGACAGAATGTTAATATAGCTACAATAAATTCAAATTAAGTCCACCTGTATATTTGCTAACTGATGGTCAAAGTGGTTAAACATTCCAAATTGTTTTAAAAAAATTTAAAATGGAATGGATGACAGTTATTTAAGATTCAAGATAAGAATGAAAGATTTTTAAAAAGCACATTTATTGGATAATCTATGAGAATCTCACTCCATTGAACAAATGTACAAGCACATTTCTGCATGTAAGCTATACATTTTGAGAAAGAAAATCTTTTGGGTGATAGTGTTAGCTTTGCTGCATCTATACAAACTTAAATAAAATGATGTATTTGAAAAATATATTTTAGTTCAACCTTTCCAGTTATTCAGATTCACCCTGTCTTCTTCCTGCTGCTGCTGCTGCTGCTAAGTTGCTTCAGTCGTGTCCGACTCTGTGTGACCCCATAGACGGCAGCCCACCAGGCTCCCCCTGTCCCTGGGATTCTCTAGGCAAGAATACTGGGGTGGGTTGCCATTTCCTTCTCCAATGCATGAAAGTGAAAAGTGAAAGTGAAGTCGCTCAGTTGTGTCCGACTCTTAGCGACCCCGTGGACTGCAGCCCAGTAGGCTCCTCCATCCATGGGATTTTCCAGGCAAGAGTACTGGAGTGGGGTGCCATTGCCTTCTCCATGACTTCTTCCTAAATAACTCAAATTAGTGATATCCTACTATTCCTTTCATTTATTTGTCCATCAGATATTTATCTATGTGGTACTGCTGACGCATTTTGCATAGCACCAATACAACACAAACAAATAGACCAAAACCCTCTCTCCTCTTAAACTCACTAGATACCAGGACAGATGGAAGTCAAAATAAAACACACGCAAATGAATATTTATCTAATACCTTCTACGTGCCTGATACTATTATATATACTAAAGGTAATGAAACACAAATGCCCCATTCTTCATGACCTTTTATTAAACAGGGTTTGTTAAGTCCTATAATGTAAACTCATGGAACGCATTATGAAAAACAAAAATAAAAAATGCTTTACTTTCTATGTAAAATATTATTGAATCCCAACTGAAATTCTTCAACAACTTAAGTTATTGCTATAATATCCCAAAGGATATTGTATAGTGCACCAGAAAAGATGCCAATCAAGAGGCAGAGGTCACCTGTGACATGAGGTTAGGCTGTGCCATTGAGGTGAAAGTGTGAGTTACTAAGTGTCCAACTCTTTGTGACACCATGAGTAGCCTGCCAAGCTACTCTGTTAATGGAATTCTCTGGGCAAAAATGCTGGAGCAGGTTGTTATTTCCTATTCCAGGGGATCTTTCTGACCCAGGGATCCAACCCCAGTCTCTCACTTTGTGAGCAGATTCTTTACCATCTGAGCCACCAGGGAAGTCTTTGTGCAATTAGGTCAGTGATTTAACATACTAGGTCCCACTTTATTCATCAGTCTTATCTGTAATGTGAGAAGATGGGTCAAATATTATCTAAGATCTCTCTAATACCAAAGCCAGTGTTTCTGAAATGATAGCCTTCATCCAATTCAAACTTGTCAGTTGGGATAACTTCAAACACTAAGGGAGCCACTAAGGTCTGAGGAATTTTGTTAACACAACATAACTGAACCATCCTAAATGGCATGGGGACTATATCGGCAAAATAACTGTCTTGCCAATAGGTCTGTTCTCGTCTTCATTCTTTCCAAGTAAAGCTCAAAAGATTTACTCTAATTTATGGCTATTACCAAAAAAAGAGAGATTTGATCTTTTTCTGTAAATAATTTGCTTGCGCTTATTAAGATTTTCAAACTGAAAATTGACTGTGCTTTTCCCTTTCACTCTTCTACTAAATTTGATTGATTTGGGTAAATTATTTGAACAGTATCATTTAAACATATTTACTCAAAGGGTGGGCTTATCTGGTGTCTTAGCGGCAAGAATCCATCAGCCAAGTAGGAGACATGGGTTCGATCCCTGGGTCAGGAAGATAACCTAGAGTAGGAAAATGCAAGCAGTTCCAGTATTCTTGTCTGGGAAATCCCATGACAGAGGATCCTGGTGGGCCACAGACATTGGGATTGCAGAGTTGGACACAACTTAGCAAATAAACAACAACAATAGCAACTCAAAGGTTGTAGTAGCAAGGGGCTGTAAAAACTCAGCAGAGATTAACTATAGACGCTGGACCTAGCATTCCTGTTTTGATTTCCCTTTCTTGCCATGAAGGCTATGTCACCTCTTTGTAACACTTTTCAGACCAATTACACATCCTTCTAGATGTAATAATTCTAAAGTCCTTGAGTGTTAGAGTTGTCAAGTCACTATTATTTTCCAGAAGTATCCTCCACCATGTGAAAATGCCAAGCCTGGATCAGGCTGACTCATTCAGAACCTGTCTGTTCATAAACCACCTACCCCTAACATGTGGAACTCCAACACCAAGCTGGAGGCTCCCACACAGCAGACTCTGGTTAACAAAATCCAACCCACAATGTAACACTTGCCAGTGACAATATTATGACTGTAACTCAGGCTCCTTAAGTGCTGACCACAGCACAGTGAGATTTTACTTTGTGATATTTTTATGACTTATTCTGATGCCAAGGTGAGGGAAGCAACAGAGAACCAGGGATGGTCACGAATTGCTGGTAACTGGTCTTTTCTGATCTGCTTCCAGTGTTCAGACCTGAGACATAATTCCCTAACCTGTATGGAAAGAAATAATGATCCCATTCATCAGTTCTAAGTAATAATTCATGAAGTCTGAACTATGTTACTGATCATGTGTATTTTTTATGCCAGCTTTATTTTTGCTGGTAAATAACAATCCGTTTAATTATAGAAATAAATTTGCTATGCCAACACCATGAACTTGAAAGTGATAAAGAAAGTTTAATAAACTAAAATAAACCCCAGAAATAGACACTCAATTAGATGCCATTCTTTGGCTTCACCACTGCTTTATTTTAGTTCTTAAAAGACCTTCTGACCCCCTGAACATGGCTGCCTAGTAGAGATAATTGCTAGTCCTTCATATTGGCAGTTACCTTTCTGAGATGTCTTTGTTATAACTAATTTCTTATTAGTTCCAGGCTCTTTGTCAGGTAGCCTGAACTCTTGTCTGTATTGTATATTCTTTTCTCTTTCTCCTGCCATTCCCCTCCCCCTCTCTTTTCTGCTATGATCTTCCTGTCCTAGAAAAGGTAATTTCACACATACTGAATTACTGCAATTTAGGTCAGAGAGACCAGGCACCATGAAAATAAGATCTTTATTTAGAAAAAAAAGTTTCTGATCTATTTCTCCTGTTAAGCTTGTGAGAGTCTCACCTTCTCTTGTGTTACATTGTGAAAAAGACACTTTTAAAAACTCCTGAGAGGCACAAATATGCTAGCGTCTTTCCAGAATCTGTTTAGGGTAAGAACATATCTTAGGAAACAAAAGTTTCTGATTTGGAGACTTCTTTTCATGTCATTAGGGCTTCCCAGTGGCCCAGGGGTAAAGAATCTGCCTGTCAGTACAGGAGATGCAGGAGACATGCATTTGATCCCTGGGTCAGGATGACTCTCTGGAGGAGGAAATGGCAACCCACTCCAGCATTCTTTCCTGGAAAATGCCATGGACAGAGGAGCCTGGTGGGCTACAGTCCATGGGGTCACAAAAAGTTGGACTTAGTAACTGAGCTATGACTTGGTTCAAACCAGATCTGATCTTTTACCTTTATATGCTAAAGTCAATGGGAGTGGGGCAGTTCAGTTCAGTTCAGTCGTTCAGTCGTGTCCAACTCTTTGCGACCCCATGAATCGCAGCATGCCAGGCCTCCCTGTCCACCACCATCTCCCAGAGTTCACTCAGACTCACGTCCATCGAGTCAGTGATGCCATCCTGCCATCTCATCCTAAGTTGTCCCCTTCTCCTCTTGCCCCCAATCTCTCCCAGCATCAGAGTCTTTTCCAATGAGTCAACTCTTCGCATGAGGTGGCCAAAGTACTGGAGTTTCAGCTTTAGCATCATTCCTTCCAAAGAAATCCCAGGGTTGATCTCCTTCAGCATGGACTGGTTGGATCTCCTTGCAGTCTGAGGGACTCTCAAGAGTCTTCTCCAACACCACAGTTCAAAAGCATCAATTCTTTGGTGCTCAGCTTTCTTCACAGTCCAACTCTCACATCCATACATGACCACAGGAAAAACCATAGCCTTGACTAGATAGACCTTAGTCGGCAAAGTAATGTCTCTGCTTTTGAATATACTATCTAGGTTGGTCATAACTTTTCTTCCAAGGAGTAAGCGTCTTTTAATTTCATGGCTGCAATCACCATCTGCAGTGATTTTGAAGCCCCCCAAAATAAAGTCTGACACTGTTTCTACTGTTTCCCCATCTATTTCCCATGAAGCGATGGGACCAGATGCCATGATCTTTGTTTTCTGAATGTTGAGCTTTAAGCCAACTTTTTCACTCTCCTCTTTCACTTTCATCAAGAGGCATTTTAGCTCCTCTTCACTTTCTGCTATAAGGGCGGTATCATCTGCATATCTGAGGGTATTGATATTTCTCCTGGAAATCTTGATTCCAGCTTGTGTTTCTTCCAGTCCAGCGTTTCTCATGATGTACTCTGCATAGAAGTTAAATAAGCAGGGTGACAATATACAGCCTTGACGTACTCCTTTTCCTATTTGGAACCAGGCTGTTGTTCCATGTCCAGTTCTAACTGTTGCTTCCTGACCTGCATATAGATTTCTCAAGAGGCAGGTTAGGTGGTCTGGTATTCCCATCTCTTTCAGAATTTTCCACAGTTTATTGTGATCCACACAGTCAAAGGCTTTGGCATAGTCAATAAAGCAGAAATAGATGTTTTTCTGGAACTCTCTTGCTTTTTCCATGATCCAGCGGATGTTGGCAATTTGATCTCTGGTTCCTCTGCCTTTTCTAAAACCAGCTTGAACATCAGGGAGTTCACGGTTCATGTATTGCTGAAGTCTGGCTTGGAGAATTTTGAGCATTACTTTACTAGCGTGTGAGATGAGTGCAACTGTGTGGTAGTTTGAGCATTCTTTTGCATTGCTTTTCTTTGGAATTGGAATGAAAACTGACCTTTTCCGTTTCTGTGGCCACTGCTGAGTTAGTGTGCTATAATTATTTTGGTTTTCCAAGTTTGTCAAGGGAATTATTTTCAATGGTTAAGCTTTATTTTGCTTTTGTTCATGAATATACATGTATTATCTGTGGGAGGGTATGTATATATACTCATTCACTGTGCTGACATTCTTCTAAGAGCTTTGCAAAGATTATATCATTTTGTCAAACACAACAATCTTATTTTATACATGAATAAACTGAGATTTTGAAAGTTCAAGCATCTTGCCGAATATTACGCAGCTCAAAAGTGCTACTGTCAGCACTAAATCCTCAGGGTGGACAGTAGAAGGTTCTCACTCCATCACTGCTAGTTTTGTCCACCACTGCCACTAACCGCCACCGAAAGACTAAGCAGTTTGACTGAGTCCACGTCCACAAACACTGCTGAAGGCCCTTAGTGAACAGACTGCAAGAACAGAAGCTGTAGGGCGTGCAGAGGGGGATGAAAAGAAACTCACCGGAGGCAAAATTCTCTAAAGAGAGAAAAAAGAGGTGAACAGAGAAGGCCATTTCCTGCTTTCTGACTGACAACCTGGTCCAGGCAGTGTTTACTCTTTACCCTGGAGGGACATGCCGCTAACTGACAGATGAGGTGGTTTGTTCCATTTTATTTTTTGCAAGACTTTAGTCACATCTTTCCAGCGGATGCCTCAAGACTCCATCAAGGACTTTACAGCATGCAGGTCACCTTAAGATATTAAGGTTAAGATAGCTAGATGAACAATATCTCTACAGGACATGTAAAAATAAGATGTAAAGAAGGAAACAGATCTTGAATTAAATGCATATGACTGCGTTGCCTGAGAGGAGGCAGTGCTGATGATATCATATATATCTGAATATAAACTGGGACTCTAAAACTTATGCCTGTTGGTGATCCGGATGCTGCTCTGATTAGAGTTAAATGAGAAACCTCTTTCCTAAAATGGCATATTTTACCCTTTAATACAAATTAACTGAAGTGCCTAGTCAATGTGATGTCCTATCCTAGTACCAGAGGTTCAGAGGGATACACAAATTATCCATAGTCTTTCCATCAAGGGGCTTTCATGCATGGGGGAGATAGATAATAGTATATTAATGCAGAAATGCAAATTTGACTATAGGTGATGCTTAGGACTATACTGAAAGGTGTTAGTGGGAAGTGAGGAGATGGTGAGAATAAAGAAGTGAAACTACTTGAGGCTGGTGAGTCAGTGTCTCTTTTGCAGTCACAGCCTGAATTTTCTGTCCCTTTTATATGACCATCTTAACATACACTATGCAGTGCTGTTTGCTGTGTTTTGAAGGCATACCTGGTGTAGTTGTTTGTGACCTTTTTGGTCTGCTATAAGTGTTTGCCCTATCCGGAAACTCTGTTACTAGGTCAAAGGTTCAGGAACCAGCCTGCTTCAGATACCTTAATCTGAGTGACTAAGGAGCCAATGAAGCTATTTACTTTTTAATTCTGATATATCTATCTACCGCAAAACCAAATTAATGTTCAGTTTAGCCAGAAACATCAACTCAAGCATACTTTAAAGTTTATGAGAACTTTTAAATAATGTCTTTGACTATTCAGCCTTTGAATTTAGCACAGATTATATTTTAAAATTGTCATAGCAAATCTGAACTTGTATCAAGAATATTCTAAGTATTTTTTAAAGTCAGTGATAACATTATGATGTCCAAATCCTATATCATTCATATGTAAATCAATATAAATGTAATTACATGAAGTACATTTTCTGGCAAACCCACTCAGTTACAACACATTTATTGTAATACAGTGAAATAAGAAAACAATAAAAGGAATTATTGATCATTGCCACTCTGAGAGTGGGCAGGTGGGAAGTTCAGTCAGAAGATACGGGATACTGCTTTCCGGTTAATTAATGACACTCAGAAGCCTGATAGCTAAATCCCTGTGTGTGTGACTCTTTTCCTATAATACAATTTTCAAAAAGGTTGATAATAAGAGAATAAATAAATATTTTTAAAATATTAAAGCTGGGTAAATGTCAACATTTTAGAAGAATCCAAAAAACATTTGACAATGATAAAATAATCTAGTGACATATTCAACACCTTTTTTTTGTTCTTAAGTTTGAGGGGTTTCACTTATTAATCAAATTACACAGAATCTTTTCTATCTTTTCATTAAAAATAAAAATAACCATGGATGATACAGAGGAGAAATTAACAGTCTCTAACATCCTAAGTTACACAGTTCAAGTTGCAATTGTCAGCTCTGAATATATTTTACAATAAAGGCACAGAGTTAAAATCTTAATAGATGATAATATATCAGGTTGTTATGGACCAAGAATAAGACATTTCCACTATGACTTCCAGAAATAGTCATTATATTGGTGGTCTTCTCCATATCCCACTATTAATCAGAAATTACTGCTTGATGTTTGCTACAGCTTTAGATAGGGAGACAGAATCTTTTAAATTCATGATTCAATGTTCAACATTCTCGTTGATTATTTTAATCACATCACACATATAAGCACTTCAGTCATCCAATATTTCCCAGGAGAGACAGCCTCAATTGCTATCTCTAATCTTTTTAGAGCACCCTCTTTGCTACTGTTCATTAATTAAACATAGTTTTGCTGATGCTTCTTTTGGCTGCTCTTCCTCCAGAAACGCCCGATCTCTTGTCATCCCATTTCCTTCATTGCAACCATACTGGTTCATCGTCTATTTTTCTCTTTCAGAACTATTTTCTTCTCTTGTAATATTCTTTGATGACTTAATAAATCTTTACAATCAAATTCCACCTCATTTATTCAAATTACCATCCTTCAAAGGCACTACTGATATTTCTTTGTAGTCATTTCCTTATTCCCCAAAGGAGTTTAAGGCTCCAATACCAACTGTAGACATATAAAAGTAAGTGCCCAGATTCAAGAGCAAAATTTCAAGCCAAGAGACATGTTCAATATCAATATCAGTGTCATCCAGAAAGTGTCAGGAGCTACAGTAATAATACTAATTTATTCATTTATTTTCATTCACTGAATGTATTCAGTCAATGAGCAAATATTTATTAAGTACCAGTGTTATGTCAGCATGACTCTGGACACTCTGGTGGGCTAAACAGGAATGGCAGTTTTAGCAGACTGTGTTTTTCAACAGTGTCACACCTGCACGTACTTCTCATCATGTAACTTTGACATTTCCACTACAGAGAGATGAGGGTGTATGTTCTTTCCCCCTGAATCTTTATTCGCTGGCAACTGTGGCATAAGTAACATTATTTGACTCTTGAAGCTAGATTTACAAAGCCACGCCCAGTCTCTGCCTGGTACTTCTGTGACACTCACCAGTGAAGCTAACCTACTATGTAAGTGGTCTGAATGCTCTGAGGTGGTGTCCACGCAGCCCAAATGAGCACCCAGCAAGAAATGAGCACACCAGTTTTGGTTGAGTTCACTACCAGCCATTTGAGCAGGCCATCTTGAAAGTGGATCCCCAGTCTCAGCTGGAGATGACCTGGCTATGCTGTAGGGAGCAGAACCAATCATCCCAACTGAGCTCTGCCCAACATGCAGACTCAATAACTATGGCTGTTTTAGTCACTAAATCTTGGAGTAGCTTGTTACTCAGCAGTAGATAACTGATATATCCTAGACTTCAGAATACTTGCAGCTTATACTGGAAGACAGAAAATGCTACCAACTTACAACATCTGTAAGACATATTTTGATATACACAATGTTTTCATATAGTTCATTGTGTTTGGGTCAGTGGGATAAGAACAAACACCCTGAGAAATCATGTTTCCAACCGAAACTCCCTCTGTGTGTGAAACAGAAAGAGCTGTTTGTTCCTCACAAACTTCACTATCATTTACTGGAACACATGACATATAAACCTAGGATCACCATGAGCGTGAGAGTTATATTTGTAATTCAGTTATGGCTCTGACAAAACTTTGACATTCAGAAAGCTCCACAAAGTCAGAGAAACCAGCAAATAATTTAACCCTTTTGTCAAAACACTCTTCCTAAGCCTAAACATAGTCATAGTCTATCAGTCCTACTGCTGGGAAGCTTTCTTTTTAACTTCCACACCTGAACTCTAATAATAATGATGATTATATTACTATTGTACTGCAACTACTACTAACAATGATACATTTATTGATCAGTTGTCGTTCAGTCACCCAGTTGTGTCCGACTGTTTGTGACCCCGTGAACTGCAGCACCCCAGGTCTCCCTGTACCTTACCATTTCCCAACGTTTGCCCAACTTCATGTCCTTTGCATCAGCGATGCCATCCAGCCATCTCATCCCCTGATGCTCTCTTCTCCTGCTCTACATCTTTTGCAGCATCAGGGACTTTTCCAACGAGTTGACTGCTCCCATTGGTGACCAAAATACTGGAGCTTCAGCTTCAGCATCAGTCCTTCCAACGAGTATTCAGGGTTGATTTCCCTTAAGATTGACCAGTTTGATCTTCTTGCTTTCCAAGGGACTTTCAGAATTCTTCTCCAGCACCACAGTTTGAAGGCATCAGTTCTTCAGTGCTCTGCCTTCTTTATGGCCCAGCTCTCATAATTGTACGTGAGCACTGGGAAGACTATAGATTTGGTTACATTGATCAGTTACTAACTACTAAATATTTTACTAAGCATTGTTTATATATTTTCTCACTTCATCATCAAGAAAGCCTATATAAGATAAATGCTAGTGTTATCAACATTTCATGCAAAAGGAAATTGAAACATAGTGAAGTGAACTCAGTTGCCCAAGGCCATCCAACCTGTGAGCAGTGGCACATACTAAAACTCAGATCGCTTCAACCTGCAACCTATACTCTGAACCACTGTGTGCCTTCTCCTCTTTTGTACTAAGGAAATGCCATTCTAAGTTTACTCATCTTAACTGCCCAATTGATGGCTAGTTCCTGAGGGCAAGAATCAAGACTTGGTCACTATTTTATCTGTATAACCAATAGTGAAGTGCATGGCACAAGAACGGTTGGTGTTGTGTAAAAAGACATTACATAAATGCACGATAGGATGAATTATATATGTTTTTTCTCCTGCCTGGACTTAATATCCTCATCAGGAAGATGAGGATGTTACATTAGGTGGTCAGAAATATCCCTTTCAGCCCTGATATTTGATTATTCTTTGACTTGTACTACCTTTATGTGAAACAGGAACTATTTTCTTTTTTAAAAAAAATATGAATTTATTTATTTTAATTGGAGGCTAATTACTTTACAATATTGTATTGGTTTTGCCATACATCAACATGAATCCGCCATGGGTGTACACGTGTTCCCCATCCTGAACCCCTCTTCCACCTCCCTCCCCATACCATCCCTCTGGGTCATCCCAGTGCACCAGCCCTGAGCATCCTGTATCATGCATTGAACCTGGACTGGTGATTTGTTTCACATATGATATTATACATGTTTCAATGCCATTCTCCCAAATCATCCCACCATTTCCCTCTCCCACAGAGTCCAAAAGACTGTTCTATACATCTGTGTCTCTTTTGCTATCTCACATACAGGGTTATCATTATCATCTCTCCAAATTCCATATATATGTGTTAGTATACTGTATTGGTGTTTTTCTTTCTGGCTTACTTCACTCTGTATAATCGGCTCCAGTTTCATCCACCTCATTAGAACTGATTCAAATTCATTCATTTTAATGGCTGAGTAATACTCCATTGTGTATATGTACCACAGCCTTCTGATCCATTCGTCTGCTGATGGACATCTAGGTTGCTTCCGTGTCCTGGCTATTATAAACAGTGCTGTGATGAACACTGGGGTACACGTGTCTCTTTCAATTCTGGTTTCCTCAGTGTGTATGCCCAGCAGTGGGATTGCTGGGTCATATGGCAGTTCTATTTGAAGTTTTTTAAGGAATCTCCACACTGTTCTCCATAGTGGCTGTACTAGTTTGCATTCCCACTAACAGTGTAAGAGGGTTTCCTTTTCTCCACACCCTCTTCAGCATTTATTGCTTGTAGACTTTTGGATAGCAGCCATTCTGACTGGTGTGAAATGGTACCACATTGTGGTTTTGATTTGCATTTCTCTGATAATGAGTGACGTTGAGCATCTTTTCATGTGTTTGTTAGCCATCTGTATGTCTTCTTTGGGAAAATGTCTGTTTAGTTCTTTGGCCCATTTTTTGATTGGGTTGTTTATTTTTCTGGAATTGAGCTGCAGGAGTTGCTTGTATATTTTTGAGATTAGTTGTTTGTCAGTTGCTCCATTTGCTATTATTTTCTCCCATTCTGAAGGTTATCTTTTAACCTTGCTTATAGTTTCCTTTGTTGTGCAGAAGCTTTTAATTTCAATTAGGTCCCTTTGTTTATTTTTGCCTTTATTTCCAGTATTCTGGGAGGTGGGTCATAGAGGATCCTGCTGTGATTTATGTTGGAGAGTGTTTTGCCTGTGTTCTCCTCTAATAGTTTTATAGTTTCTGGTCTTACATTTAGATCTTTAATCCATTTTGAGTTTATTTTTGTGTATGGTGTTAGAAAGTGTTCTAGTTTCATTCTTTTACAAATGGTTGACCAGTTTATCTCAATATATGCAGAGAAAGCCTTTGACAAAATTCAACATCCATTTATGACAAAAACTACCCAGAAAGCAGGAACAGAAGGAACATATTTCAACATAATAAAAGCTATATATGACAAACCCACAGCAAACATCATACTCAATGGTGAAAAATTGAGAGCATTTCCCCTAAAGCCAGGAACAAGACAAGGGTGCCCACTTTCACCACTACTATTCCACATAGTTTTGGAAGTTTTGGCCACAGCAATCAGAGCAGAAAAAGAAATAAAATGAATCCAAATTGGAAAAGAAGATGTAAAACTCTCACTGTTTGCAGATGACATGATCCTCTACATAGAAAACCCTAAAGACTCCACCAGAAGATTACTAGAGCTAAGCAATGAATATAGTAAAGTTGCAGGATATGAAATGAACACACAGAAATCCCTTGCATTCCTATACACTAATAATGAGAAAGTAGAAAGAGAAATTAAGGGACAATTCCATTCACCATTGCAATGAAAAGAATAAAATACTTAGGAATATATCTACCTAAAGAAACTAAAGACCTATATATAGAAAACTATAAAACACTGATGAAAGAAATCAAAGAGGACACTAATGGAGAAATATACCATGTTCATGGATTGGAAGAATCAATATAGTGAAAATGAGTATACTACCCAAAGCAATCTATAGATTCAATGCAATCCCTATCAAGCTACCAACGGTATTTTTCACAGAGCTAGAACAAATAATTTCATAATTTGTATGAAAATACAAAAAGCCTGGAATAGCCAAAGCAATCATGAGAAAGAAGAATGGAACTGGAGGAATCAACGTGCCTGACTTCAGGCTCTACCACAAAGCCACAATCATCAAGACAGTATGGTACTGGCATAAAGACAGAAATATAGATCAATGGAACAAAATAGAAAGCCCAGAGTTAAATCCATGCACCTATGGACACCTGATCTTTGACAAAGGAGGCAAGAATATACAATGGAGAAAGGAACTGAGTATTTCATTGCCTTATCCCTAGAGTAGAAAATAATATGTTTCATAGGATTGTACTGGCCTCTCCTCTTAGCACTGGGATTTCCTGTGCTACTTTAATGAAAGGAATCATTCCTTGAAGATTCTTGAGATATAGCCCGTTGAAAGAGATACCTTTGTTCCTTGAGACTGGGGAGAAATAGAAAAATCCTCAAGGCCCATAGGGCTCAGCAGTTCCCAGGGCAGACAGAGGTCAAGGTTGGGATATTATAATTATTGTCACTTTGGGTCTCTGTGGTCCTCAGGAACAACACATCCAGGGCTCCTCATCATAAGGTAAGAGAAATGAGAAGCTGCAGCTCCTTTTGCAAGGTAGCAAAATGAAGTACACATTTTATAGCCTAGCTCTTGGAATTTGATATATAAAGGCTATGGAATGCTGAGTTGGCTTTAGGAGCGAGATGATCTAGTTCTGTTACCTAGTCTAATTTTGCTTTTTTTTTTTTTTTTTAACTGGGGGAAGAGGAGGTAGGTATTAAGTTCATTGCCAAGCAAAATTGCTCAGCACAACCTTCCCTGTTCGAGCTCTCACAAATGAGAGGCGTGGATCTCTGCCCCAGATTCTCTGCTCCATTTAGGTGTCGTAGTCATCACATCAAAGTCTTTATTTTTTCCTCTCAGAAATGCTCATGTTTTTCCCTTTGGCCATCAGTGGCCATATAATTTACCTGGGACTTCCTGGGTTGTTATGCTTTACTATTTCCCTAGCAATGACTTCAGAAAATGATTTTGCATCTACAAGATACAGTTCATGCCCTCCTTTTCTTATTTTATATTCATGCCAGTTGTCTGTAAAATGAGTCATTTCTCTTACTCACTAACATGGTAAAATGAAAATTTTCATCTTTGAGGGAAAGGAAAATAGCCTAAATGAGGAGAAACTGTGTATGACTAAAGGGTTAATATCGATATATGACAGTTTGACACTATAGATATTTAAGCATTTTCCCCGTGTATAACCACAACTATTATATAGTATTACACTCTTATTGGATCTGTCTACTGTACTATTTGACTCTCTTATTTTGATGTGTCAAATATACATTCATTTTATTGCTAACAGTTTGGTCACCTCCTGGAATGTGTACCTGTGCTATGAGCCTCACTGCTCAGTGATTTCCTGGGGACCTCTCCTAGACTTATCTTACTACACATCCTAGTGGGCCCTTGTAAATACTGACCCTTGGTATCTGTCATGAGAGTGATGACAAACAGAAGGGCTTTTGCAGAGCCTGCCAAGACAACTCATTCTCCCAGGGCTACCCAACTTCCTGGCTCACGTTAAACTTTGGATGTTGGCCACTTTCCTCCAAACGAATGTGAGAGAGTATCAGACTTCTTTTTTTGTCCCCACTTTGTTCTTTGACAAAATCATCTAATGATCACATTGTCCCTCCTCTGTTTCCATGCCTAGTAACCCTGAGGTCACTTTGACTCAGATTCTTTCTTTGAGATGAACATTAGTCAGACTGTTAGGAATTCATGTATGTATAACTTGGCACAGAGATTTATAGAAAATCGGAATGACAGTCACACACTGTCCTGAGACTTCAGTTTCCCTCACTGCTTTACCGCTTTCAGTCTGTCTCACTATGTGGAAACATTGAGCTTCCTGCTTCTTTGTAACCTTCAATGGTTAGGTATCTTCAATTGCTTAGTCTCATTATAAGATCTGAAGCCACAAATCTCATTTACACCTGTCATGCAGAATTACAGAATTTTTGAAACATGTGAACAGTCTCTTTACTGCTTGGCCTCATTCCAAACTCCTATCTTCCTTTCTTCCATTTATTCATTAGACATTTATTGAACACTTATTATGAACTGGTATTGTTACAGATACTATGGCTACTTTGTTCAACAAAAGAAATGAGATTCCTGGTATTTGTATTTCTGGAAGGCAGGGAGAGGAGGAGACAGAAAGAAAAGAATAAACTATAAACAAGATAACCATTGAAGAAATGAATTATCTAACAGCAATTGTAAAGGATAAATGTAACAGAGAGTGATTGGGGGCAGTAGAAGGATCAGAAAAGTCTTCAGAGTTGAGTTGAAATGAGTGTGAGAAAGAAGGGAGTTCCATATTTTAAAGGTGCTAAGACAATAAATCTTAAAGGTTTTCGTCACAAGGAAAAACACATTTGTAACTTTGCATGGTGATAGATAATAACTAGACTTACTGTAGTAATCATGTAGCAGTGTATACAAATACTGAATTATTATGTTACATACTTGAAGCTAACATTATATGTCAGCTTTATCTCAATAAAAAAATGAGTTAGTCATGCAACAAATACTTTATAATAAGAACATATTCCAGGCAAAGGGAGTAGCATCTGCTGTGATGGGAAGAACTTGGCTAGAGAAAAAAAAGAAAATAATACAATGAAAATGAGAAAACCAAACTTAAGAGCAGAAAGGCACTGCATCTCTTCCATGTTACCAAAGGTTAAATAAAGATTAGTAATCATACACTAAAGAGGACACTACTGATGTATTTTTCCTATTCATTTGTTTCATCATGATTCAGGATGGAACTCAACTTAACCCATTAAATACTGAACCAAAAATCTGTGAGATTGCAGTCAGGTAACAAGTTTCATATATATAGTTATATTATGTTTCCTCAGCATTTCCTTCCTTTTGAACTTTCTTTCTTAAGAACATATCTTTGATTTCTGCAGAAGCATGAGCATGTGATACAGCATAACTAACGCCAGATTTTGAGAATTAGGAGATAGATCAGTCAAATGACCAAATGCCATTTATTCGAAAATGGAGTTATGCAGTAGAAAACGTTGTGATATATTTATACAATGGAATGAAAATGGCCAAGGTAATGCTATAAAAAAGAATATGAATGACTATCACAAGTGGTGAATTGTTAAAAGAAGACAGATATAAAACCATACACACTATTACCATTCAGTTTATTTGAAGTTAAAAGTAGACTTAGCACATAATTTTCAAACACGTATGAATGTGGTAAAACTATATTCTTGTGCTCAGTTGCTAAATCACATCCAGCTCTTTGCAACCCCATGGACTGTAGCCCTCCAGGCTCTGTTCACGGGATTCTCCAGGCAAGAATAATGGAGTAGGTTGCCATTCCCTTCTCCAGGGGATCTTCCCAACCCAGGGACTGAACCCAGATCTCCTGCACCTCCTGCACGTGCAGGTGGATTCTTTACCACCTGGGAAGCCCTGGTAAAACTATCAAGAAAAGCAAAGAAATAATCAAGAAGCTTAGAGGAAGCATAGTAGGGAGGGGAAAAGGAATGGAGTCAGAAGTGGGCTGGGTTAGTCAGCGTTTCTGGGAAGCAGGCAATTACCCATCTGTTGCCCTGAGTGGCAGGTTCATGGCTGTTCTTTCCTTTTTTATAAATCACTGACCTGCATATCTTTTGTGGCAGATTCATCTTTAATAATTTCAATTTTCACAATAAAAATTGGTTAAAACAGAGAATACAACACTTCCTGGCACACAATAAATATTTCATTTATTAAAACAGATGGTATTACTAGTTTGGAAATACATTTCTTCTCATTGTGAAGGGAAAGATTAAGTGAAATGTTTAACCTACTGAGTCTACACATCTACTCTGGACACAGTTTTCTGAGTATAACATGAAATCCATACTTATTTTTATCCAAATTAACATTTGGAAATAATTGTACATTTAAAAAGATGGTCAATGCTAGAGTAGTTTAGATCTAAGTGTTTGTTCCATAGCTACCAAATTGAATTTATATTTTGCATTTCTTTACATGTGCATAACTAACAGACTCACCAAAATAGTTGAACTGTGTCTGTTTTCTCTGCTTCTCTAACACCGGAATGGAAGCAGGGCCCTTTTTGTCCTGAAGACTGTGGAATCCTTGGAATCTGCAGAACTACATGGCATACAGCAGGCAGTCAAGAATGTTTGTGGTTCTACTGACTGAAGTCATCCTATTATGGGGCTCTTGGTATTTTTATATTAATAAGTTAAAAGTAAGAACAACTGTTGGAATCAGTCAGTTCAGTTCAGTTGCTCAGTCGTGTCCTACTCTTTGCAACCCCATGAATCACAGCACACCAGGCCTCCCTGTCCATCACCAACTCCTGGAGTTCACTCAGACTCACGTCCATGGAGTCAGTGATGCCATCCAGCCATCTCATCCTCTGTCATTCCCTTTTCCTCCTGCCCCCAATCCCTCCCAGCATCAGAGTCTTTTCCAATGAGTCAACTCTTCGCATGAGGTGGCCAAAGTACTGGAGTTTCAGCTTTAGCATTGTTCCTTCCAAAGAACACCCAGGGCTGATCTCCTTTAAAATGGACTGGTTGGATCTCCTTGTAGTCCAAGGGACTCTCAGGAGTCTTCTCCAGCACCACAGTTCAAAAGCATCAATTCTACAGCACTCAGCTTTCTTCACAATAGACACATTCAAATCCTCAGTGATGACTAATAGTTTTACTGGCAGGGACTGGAACAGTGGTGCACCTATGAGGTCAATAAAGATGGGGGCGCAATTAGATGTCACAACAGAGCCTCCCTCATCTGTAACCATGTGGAGCACCACTGTTCCAGATCCTACCAACAAAATAGTTTTTAATAGCTTGGCTGAACCTGAAAAGACTTATTCACTTTTTTTCATCCAGCCTATACACCCTTCCCCACTAGAAAGTAGGTGAAGGAAAGAGACTGAACTGGCATTTGAAAGAGTTTTACTTTTCTCCTTTCTAAGTCATTCTTTAGTGTGACCATTATCAGTGAATACTTTGTGTTATGAAACCAGAGAGTTTTTTATCAGAGTAAACAAACATGTAATTTATGAGGGCCTAGATGCATGCGCACACACCACACACACACACACACACACACACACACAGAGAGAATGAGAGAGAGAGAAGAATTGTTAGAGTTTTTAGAGAATTTCTTTAAAGAGTCAACATTTCAAACCGATAGTAATTTTGCTGGAAGACTAATATTGATTGTCCCATAGTGCTGGGTAAATTTGAAATTACAACCTCAACTCCTTGATTTGCATCAATAAAGAGATACTTCCAAGAACCTTTCTTTCATATCAAAACCTTGACTTGTCAAAGCAAACAATACCATCTTTTTGCAAATGCTTATTACGTTTTGGATTATTCCTAAACCGTATGTTCTGTCTTACTAAAAGCCAGATATAGACATGTTGGCCATTCAAGACAGGAGATTTTTAAAATGTTAGTATTGTCAGAAGAGTGTGTAATTTCCTCGGTTCTGTCTCACTACAGCAAAGATTTGAAACAGCAGACCAGTGTTACAGCTCAGTCACAGCCCAGAGTTTTATTTGGCAAAGGATAGTACACCCTCGAGGCATGGAGGTGGGCAGATCCAAAAGGAGAGGCCTCAATCCACCTTGGCCTCCTCTTTTTAAGGGTTCTGTCTCCTCCTCCCTGAGCATGCCCTATGCACATGGGGCTATCCAGGAAGGGGGCTTGTTTGTTTCACCTGAGGTTCTCATTCTGGTCCATGGATTCTCTTTTGTTCATTGTGTGTGTGTGTGTGTGTGTGTGTGTGTGTGTGTGTGCGGGCTTTTCCCTTTCTTTGTCTTTTAGCCACCACCATTTGGACTCTTTTTTCCTATTCTAACTACCTAGCAGTAACCTATAAGGTTACCTCAACGTGCTTAATGGTCACCAAGAACTGGAAGTGATGGATATTCTGCCTCTGTGATTCAAACTAGAGCTCAGGTAATCTTTGGCATAATCAATAGATAAAATGACACTGGGATGGTTTAAACATGGAAAAACTGGTACAGGTAATGTGGTTTAGTGGAGAAGGCAATGGCAACCCACTCCAGTACTCTTGCCTGGGAAATCCCATGGACAGAGGAGCCTGGTAGGCTGCAGTCCATGGGGTCACACAAAGTAGGACATGACTGAAGTGACTAAGCAGCAACAGCAATGTGGTTTAGAATCAAATCACTGAAGTACTGAAGATTCAACAGAGTTAATGAATACCATGCTGCAGTCTCCATAAAGGAGCCAACAAATATGCAGCAAAATCCTGAACTGCAGCTTTGAAATAAAGAGCTTAATGTAATTCAATGCTTATTGGTTGCCTAGAAACTAACTTGGAAGCAGGTTGGGAAGGCAGGACGACAAAACATGAAGGGTTCATAGGTTTAATAAGGAAATTATTAACTCTGAACTATATGGCGATGTGAGATATATGTTTTCCAGTGTTCTCTCCCTTAGTATACTAAAGGGCAAGGTCAAAGGGTGTGCAGAAGAGGCTGCTACAGAGTGACAGGGCAGTGGTTAGGGCTCCAGGCAGTCTTTGATAGCAAATATCATCATATTCAAACCTGCCATCACTGCAATCAGAGATTATCTCCCCTTCTTTTGACAAACTGCATCTGGGGGTAAAGCTTGCTTATTTAATTTTCTTAAAATATCTTTCTAGAACTATATCACTTAGGACTTGGTTATTACATGAAAAATGTCACCATTTAACTAGATTACTAAGGATGTTAAGCATTTAGAAGAGGACAGGAAGGGGTGAGAGGAGTGAGTCAGAAGACAGTTGAATAGCTTTTGCATTAAGAAAATTGAACAGGTTGTGAAATGGGGCTAGTTTTTAATTGAAAACTACAACATGTTAAGGAGTCATTGATATTACTCATGTTGTTGTTCACTCATGTTGTTAGTTCAGCTTCCTGTTTTTATTTACATAGAGAAACTGAGGAGCTGATGCCCAGGTGGCAATTGAAGAGGTATAATTTTAGCATTTCCTCTAAAATCATTAATAAATAGCTCTCTCACTTTAGCATAGTGCATACACAGGAGATATCACGCTTCAGGATCTTGGCTTGAAAGAGTTGCTCAGGGAGTACATATTTTACCCTAATTATTTTTGACAGGAATTAGGTCAGATTAATTAGTTTAAAATTCAGCTGAACAACAGTGTCTTTGCTAACTACTTTAGGGTGTATACATAATTCACTTACAACAGGGTAAAAAGGAAAATGCTAGGGGGGAATGTAAACCCTGACCCCTTTGGTGGACAACTCATTAAAAAAGGTCTCTTTATGATCTAAAAGGTCATAAAGGGAGCAGAGAGTATCTAGAGCATTTAATTCAGTATGAGGACAAAAGTTTCTTTATAGAAATAACCATATTTATATATTTTAAAGATCAAACCAGTCAATCCTAAAGGAAATCAACCCTGAATATTTACTGGAAGGACTGATGCTGAAGCTCTAATACTTTGGCCACCTGATGTGAAGAGCAGACTCATTGGAAAAAACCCTGATGCTGGGAAAGACTGAAGGTAAAAGGAGAAGGGGCCGTGGCAGAGGATGATATGGTTTTGTAGAATCACTGACTCAATAGACATGAATTTGAGAAAACTCCAGGAGATAATGGAGAAGGAAATGGCAACCCACTCCAGTATTCTTGCCTGGAGAATCCCATGGACAGAGGAGCCTAGTGGGCTGCTGTCCATGGGGTTGCACAGAGGCGGGCATGACTGAATCGACTTAGCAGCAGCAGCAGCAGCTCGGAGAAAATGGAGGACAGGGAAGCCAGGTGTGCTGCAGTCCATGGGGTTGCAAAGTTTCAGATACAACTTAGCGACTGAACAGCAACATGTTTTAAAGAAGCAATATTTTATATATTTTAAAATATGCGCTTAAAACAGTTTAGAATATATGTGCCAGAGTAAGACAGTGAGTGGTTAAGAACATGAATTTTAAAGAAAAGATTTTCCAAGCTCAGCCCCTTGCAAGCTCAGACTCTGGGCAATGTACATACCTCTTGAAGGTTCACATTGTCCTTGTTAAACTAATAATAGCATTTAGCACCTACTTTATGGCTTGTTGTCAGACTTAAAATATGAGCTATGTAAACTACAGCAACTGACAAAGAGTAAGTAATATTTATTAGGTATTATAATTTCTATAGTAACATGGGAAATTAAATAAATGTTTTCCTACACACTTTGAATCTAGTCCTAAAAATACCTTTAAAATGAATTATGTCATTTGGCTTGGACTTCACTAGAAAAACCCCTTTAAATTTAGGTTCAAATTTCTACAGGGAAAGATATAGATTAAATATACATTGATTTTAAGCAAAAGTCAAAATTTTCCAGGAGCACTCAAGCTGATAGGAGAATAGTGTGTATTACTTGTCCAGAGTCCTATTCAGGTCACAGGAAGCATTTCTAAACCTTTGATTTATCCATTCATCTGCTGATGGACATCTAGGTTGTTTCCATGTCCTGGCTATTATAAACAGTGCTGCGATGAACATTGGGGTACATGTGTCTCTTTCAATTCTGGGTACATATACACAATGGAGTATTACTCAGCCATTAAAAAGAATTCATTTGAATCAGTTCTGATGAGATGGATGAAAATGGAGCCGATTATACAGAGTGAAGTAAGCCAGAAAGAAAAACACCAATACAGTATACTAACACACATATATGGAATTTAGAAAGATGGCAATGACGACCCTGTATGCAGGACAGGAAAAAAGACACAGCTGTGTATAACGGACTTTTGGACTCAGAGGGAGAGGGAGAGGGTGGGATGATTTGGGAGAATGGCATTCTAACATGTATACTGTCATGTAAGAATTGAATCGCCAGTCTATGTCTGACGCAGGATACAGCATGCTTGGGGCTGGTGCATGGGGATGACCTACAGAGATGTTATGGGGAGGGAGGTGGGAGGGGGGTGCATGTTTGGGAACACATGTAAGAATTAAAGATTTTAAAATTAAAAAAATAAAAAACTAAAATAAATAAATAAATAAATAAACCTTTGATTTGTGAGAGAAACCCAAATGAAGATTTTTTAAATTAAATCTCCTGAAATTTAAACACTTTCTCACAGACATTTTTTTTAAAATAATCATATGAGACAAACTTGTTCTCACATCAGTTTTTATTAACTGAAGTATTCTAGAATAAATTGGGGATTTGGGGACTCATAATCCAGCACTTAGAAACATGTAAACTGAAGACTAATTTTGTTGACAAAACAAACTAGTTTCAGCCTCTGTTACAGAGGATCACTTTGACTTTCTTTTTAAGAGCTTAAAAATTAGATGGAGTAGAAGCCATTAAGATTGATGACATTGAAGGAAATAGTAGAAATATTTTCAAAATGTTGATCCAACCTGAAAAAAATACAACTTGTAACACCATCTGCATCAGTACCATCTATTTTGTTGCCTAACATATATGTTAACATGATGGTCACTAATCTAATTTACACGTCTTTCTTGAAAAACAACTGAATACTGAAGAGAATCCCTGCCTTGCCAGACATGTGAGGCATAAGTCTGGATGACACTGATCATATTTGGCCAAGAAGATGCTTTCTTATTTTCCATGAAGGAACTGTGTGTCTGAATTCTATCATTCATCTACACGGGCAAAAGGTCAATAGAATCCTTTGACTATTGTAGGATTAAACTCTGCTATTAAAGTGAAAAAAGGAAATAAGTGTGGTTAGCATGGAGCAGTAAAAAGAATGCAGCTATCTTAGATTACCAAGTGGCTGATTGTAATAATCATTAGATACTGGCCATTCTCAGTCTCATCTCTTCTCTTTACCAGAGTAACAAAAGTTTATGAGGTACTGAGTCTGAGAAAATCATAGATTCTCATTGATCTTTGTAGATTCTCATAGATGCTCTCATTTCTCCTTATTGAAGAGCTACCTAAGTTGGTTGGATGTGAATGAAATACACAGAAACATAATAATTAAAATAACAACAGGAGCACTATTATCTTTGGGGAAATAAAGGAGGCAAATAGATGTTTGCTCATTTTGCTTTTGTTTCTCAGAGGGTAAATAAGTGGAAGCTTGCTTTTGGAAAGAGCTAGCTTTCTCAAGCAAATAGGCTCACCCATGAGAAGGCTAACCTTTTCAGTAAAAGAAGATGTAGACTTCTATTCCTTCATAATCTAATGCTTTTGTTAAACTATGTTACAGTACGTAGGTCCCCAAATAATTATGGGTTGAGCCATAGGAGCAGAAGGGATAAGAGTTCAAGGTTATCAGACTGTTTTCTCATGTTAATGATGGATTAATACCATTGTTATGACATGTATATTTATCTTGTGTTATGATTAATACAGAGTGCAATGTGACCCTATATGACAATAATGGTGATACTGACCAGGAGAAAGATGATATTACTACAAATAGTTCTCTGATTAAGCAGATTGTTGGGGGCAGGGATAGGTTTGTAAAATTTACTTGTAGTCATCATGCCACCATTAGTGGAAGAAGTATTTGTAGGCCATGGACTAAAATTACATTTTGGCTATGAATGTCGGTACTTTGAATCAACCAGGCAAAATGATATATTAATAGATTATATGACACTGTGGGCAATTATTAGGACAGTAGTTCCCATGTAACTTCAAGGTGTTTGGGTAAAGATAGCTACTATGACAGGTGCCATCTGGTTAACGGAGGAGCATGTGATAAATGATTTTAAGTTGGTTTGGTGCAAAGAGACTGAGCTCGCAATAATTATTCCTCATAAAGACAATGTAAGGAATGGTTACTTTGTTATGGGGCTCACAACATACTGTGACTCATCGCAGTTTACCACAGCCACCAAATTCAAGCAGCAGGGCAGCAAGAATCATGGATCAGGTAATAAGGGCTTCTACTTGCAATTTTGGCATCATAGGTGCAACACACAAAGGGACATTTTACCCATAGTTGCTTTAATATTTTACATGCCAATCTTGTGAAAATATTAGATCAAGAGTTAGGCACTTTTTGGGCTCAGTACTGTATTGTGAAGTGTTTAGTGAGCCTAGAGTGTTTTGGATGACACTAGTGCAACTAGAAGTGCCAGGGATGCTACTAGTGTGTAAAACAAAATAGAAGAGTCTTGTAGTAAGCCATTCTGCCTGGCATCCCCAGGAAGTAATAATAACTAATGTGGGAACTAGTGTTACTCCAAAAAAAGATGCAGAATAGAATCAGCTTCATGGCCTTGATTGTTAAGATTAGAAATATATGCAGTTCAATTAACACAGTGGGGCTTCCCAGGTGGCTCAGATAGTAAAGAATCCACCCACAACTCAGAGGACCTGGGTTCGATCTCTGGGTTGGGAAGATCCCCTGGAAAGGGGAATGGCTACCCACTTCAGTATTCTGGTCTCAGAATTCCATGGGCAGAGGAGCCTGGCAGTCTACAGTCTGTGGGGTCACAAAAAGTAGGACATGACTGAGCAACTTTCACTTCACTTTATACAGCTGTTTTGTTTTGTTTTGTTTTTTCTCTGAGCCAGTGATTCTTTGTGCAGATGTAATTGGCTAGCTCTGAGTGTAAGTGGTAAGTTGTTACAGTTGTAAAGTTGATGACAGAGAGTCAGAGATGATTCAAGAAAAGTTAAGGCTGTTGTCATTAAATTGGTTAGGAAGGTGAAAGTGAAAGTGTTAGTTGCTCAGTCATGTCCAACTTTTTGTGACCCCATAGACCATAGCCTGCCAGCAGCCTCTGTCCATGGAATTCTTCAGGCAAGAATACTGGAGTGGGGTGCCATTCCCTTTTCCAGCATATCTTCTTGACCCAGGGATCAAACCTGGGTCTCCTGCATTGTAGGCAGAATATTTTACCATCTGAGCCACCAGGGAAGGTTAAAAGGGAAAGACTAACACAATTAATTAGTAAGCTGTAGGTTGTGATGTTAATTCAAATTATACTGTTTTTTTGACAAACATGTTAGTGGTATCAATATAATAGTTGGGATAATAATTTTTAACATAGGAGAAGGTTGAGATTTTATAATCAATACTGCAGGTGTTTGATAATATTTCTAGCAGGGAAAGGTCAGTTTTCATTCCAGTACCAAAGAATGGTCAAGCTACTGTACAATTGTGCTCATTTCACGCATTAGCAAAGTAATGCTCAAAATCCTTCAAGCTAGGCTTCAGCAGTATGTGAACTGAGAACTTCCAGATGTACCAGCTGAATTTAGAAAAGGCAGAGAAAACAAAGATGAAATTACCAACATTCGTAGGATCATAGAAAAAGAAAGGGAATTCCAGGAAAACATCCACGTCTGCTATACTGACTACACTAAAGCCTCTGACTGTGTGGATCACAACTAACTGTGGAAAACTTAAAGAGACAGGAACACCAGACTACCTTGCCTGTCTCCTGAGAAACCTGTATGCAGTCAAGAAATATCAGTTAGAAGCAGACATGGAACAACAGACTGGTTTGAAATTGGGAAAGGATTAAGACAAAACTGTACACTGTCACCCTGCTTACTTAACTTCTATGCAGAGTGTATCAGATGAAATAATAAGCCAAATGAAGCACAGGCCAGAAGCAAGAATGCTGGGAGAAATATCAATAACCTCAGCTATGCAGATGATATCACTCTAATGGCAGAAAGTGAAAAAGAACTACAGAGCCTCTTGATGAGGGTGAAAGAGAAGAGTGAAAAACTTGGGTTAAAACTCAACATTCAAAAAACCAACACAATATTGTAAAGTAATTAACCTCCAATTAAAATAAATAAATTTATATTAAAAAAAAAAAGATCATGGCATCTGGTCCCATCACTTCATGGCAAGTAGATGGGGAATGGAATCTGTGAGAGAATGGAATGGAAACAATGAGAGACTTCATTTTCTTGGGCCCCAAAGTTACTGCAGATGATGACAGCAGCCATGAATTTAAAAGACACTTGCTCCTTGGAAGAAAAGCTATGACAAACCTAGGCAGCATATTAAAAAGGCAGAGACATCATTTTGCTGACAAAGGTTTGTATAGTCAAATCTATGGTTTTTCCAGTAGTCATGTACAGATGTGAGAGTTGGACCACAAAGAAAGCTGAGAGCTGAAGAATTGCTGCTTTCGAATTGCAGTGTTGGAGAAGACTCTTGAGAGTCCCTTGGACAGCAAGGAAATCAAACCAGTCAACCCTAAAGGAAATCAACCCTGAATAAGCATTGGAAGGACTGATGCTGATACTTTGGTCACCTGATGTGAAGAACCAAAAAGACCTGGAAAAGACCTGGATTCTGGGAAAGATTTAGGGCAGAAGGAAAAGGAGGTGACAGAGGATGAGACGGTTGGATGGCATCACTGATTCAATGGACATGTGTCTGGGCACACTCTGGGAGATAGTGAAGGATAGGGAAGCCTGGCATGCTTCAGTCCATGGGTTTGCAAACAGTTGGACATGACTTAGTGACTGAACAACAGCAACCGGTCTTTCCTGGTGCCTCAGTGGTAAAGAGTCCACCTGCAGTGCAGGAGATGCATGTTCCATCCCTGGGTCAGGAAGATCCCCTGAAGGAGGGTATGCCCACCCATTCTGGTATACTTTCCTGGAGAATCCAATGGACAGAAGACCCTGGCACTCTGCAGTCCATAGGGTTGTGAAGAGTTGGACATGATTGAAGCGACTGAGCATGCACGCTCGCGTGCAGACATATAGAAGTGAAGTGAAGTCGCTCAGTTGTGTCTGACTCTTTGTGACCCCATGGACTGTAGCCTATCATGCTTTGCGATCCATGGGATTTTCCAGGCAAGACATAGTAGAGAAGATATTAAGTGGGACTGATATATTTATAGCCCTATAAGGAAAACTGTGAATGCTGGAATAGCATTTATGCAGACAACAGATATTCAGTAATTATGAATTTAATCATAATGAGTCAAAATCGTTTGTTTTAATTTAAAGTAACTATCCTATTTGGTTCATTCTGATCCCTTTTGAGTTCATTCATGAGCTATACTTACTGCTAGTAGTGAGATTAGGCTTAGTGGTATGATGAGTATTGTTTTTAGGTAGATTGGGCTGCTCAGGGCAGGGGCAGAAGGGGGACAATTTCTCAATCAAGGAGAGAAATGTAATGGCTACCAGGACAATCTTTATGGAAAATCCTTTTGGGGTCAAATCCACATTTGTAAGGACTTGATTTTTTTGTATGTCTTTAGTTGGGGAAGTCAGAATTTGCTAAGTATTAAAGCTAGTTAATACTTTAATACATTAAAGCATGTTTCTGGTTAATCCTAATATAAGGCTTGTTATTCTTTTCAGATTATACCAAAACTGATTGGAAGTCAACTGTACTAATTGATACTAAAAGAAGAGGACCCTCATCAATAAATGGAGATGTATAGAAATAGCCATACTATGTCTACAAAGTATCAGTATCAGGCAGAGGCTTCCCATCTGAAATAATTAGAAATTTCAGTTGTCACAGGCAGCAGACAGTTAGGGAAAGTAGAGTCAATGATGACTTGTAGGCCTTGGAGGACTTTGGTCATGAAAACAGTTGACCCATATATTCCGTCTGAGATTTTACAGTTGTTTGATGATACTCTAAGGCTTGCAGTAGCTAGAGAAACATGCATAATTTCCTTCTATCCAGCTGTCCTGAGATCAAGTAATAGATGCTCCAGAGGCAGTAAGACAGGTGTTCAGAAGTAGTATATCTAGCGGGTTTAGGGAGTGAATGCCTGTTCAGGGGTCAGCAACTTCCTAGTTCAAGTTTAGGGGCAAGACTTGAGTGATGAAAACCTCAGAAGAAGCCAGTAAAAAAAGAAAAACTCTGAAATAATAGAATTATGCCATGTCGACATCCTTTTTTGAATGAAAGTTGTGACAGCCTTGAAAAGTGCATTCCCTGGTGATGTCTCATCATCACTGATATACTGTTTGAAGTGAAATGAAGTCGCTCAGTCATGTCTGACTTTTTGTGACCCCATGGACTGTAGCCTGCAAAGCTCCTCTGTCCGTGGAATTTTCTAGGCAAGAGTACTGGAGTGGGTTGCCATTTCCTTCTCCAGATATACTGTTTAGATACTAGTTAATCAGCCCAAAGATAATTAAAAATTTGAGTTAAAATGGACTCATATGATTAGATTGGATGTTAGGAGAAGGGCTGAGAGCACTCCTGTAAGAGATCTGGGACAAGGATTTACTATTAATCCATGATACTCATGGATTTTGTGAGTCATTATGCGTTTTTCGTGTAGGTAGAGGCTTGCTGTTGAGGTGAGCATGTAAGCTAGAATAAGGACTACTGCATGTCCAAGAACAGTGAGAAGAACAAGGCTAACAAACGAAACGAGGGTTGCGGGAGGGTTAACGCTTATCAGAGCCCAGTATGCTCCTCTGATTACGTGAACTGACAGGTGACTGGCTGTGATACTATCCAATTAGTTGTAGGGTTAAGACTATTCATTGGATAAATAAGCTGCTAGTTTCAATAATTACTAGCATAGGGATAAGAGGGATTGGTGTCCCATGTGCTAGAAACGGGGATAGAGATGCTCTTGATTTACGGCAGAAGCTAGTGATTACAGTGCCTGCTCAAAAGGAACCACTGGGCTTAAGGTAATTGAAAACTGCATAGTGGGTATAGATGAGTTTGGTAAGAGACCGAGTAAGTTTGTTGAGCCAATTAATAAGTGATATAAGTACTAAGATTCTAGTTTGTTCTTTATAGCTCTGGATGATCATTATTGTTCTGATATAAGCTGAACTAGTCATTGCTGAAGAGAAATTATGTTGGTTATTAGTCAATCGGTTGAGTGTGGGGAAAACTGTCTGGAAACATAATAATTCAAATAAAAACAGTCAGAGCTAGTATTGTTGGGGTAATGAAAGAAGCTACTAGATTTTTGTTCATTTTGTTCTTGTTTCTCAAGGGGTAAATACAAGGTATTTTTTCCTCCAGCGAGCTCTCTGGAGAGGAAAAGCTGAAAGAGGAGAAAGCTAGTTTTATCACTATCACTATCAGTATCAGTATCAATACTTCGTACTCAGTCTTTGTACTTCTCAGTATCAACTAATTGTAACTGATATTATAGTTGCCACTGGCAGGGTCAGCACAGGCCAGAGTCCAAGATGTGGAGTTTGAGTGAGAAAGATACGGATGAAAATCTCTTGTTCAACACAGACCATTTGAGACCTTTGCCTACCTCATAAAACTGTTTCAGTATTAAATTTTACATAAGAAGTATTTCAGCAAATGCCTTGATACAATGTTACTCTAAAATAATGGAGGATGTTATTGTTGATATGAGTGTGGCTTTTATCTGTATCAAATAAAACGATCTAATTCTAAATTTGAAGAGCTTCCAATTGAAGCAGAAAATATTAACATAGAATATGAGCAAGTGAATACCAGAAAAAACAAATATTGTTAATAAACTTTGCATTGTAATATCTGACTACATTCCTGATTGCTTTTATAGTTAAGAAATACAAACACCCGCTGTTTCTTGAATGTGAAATCTGAGTTGATCTATGTTAGGTGCTTTATATACACAATCTCATCTAATCATCATAACATCCCCCTAAGGCAGGTATTACTAAAATCTTCATGGTAAATATGAGGAAATTGAGCTTAAAGGAGTTCAGTATTATTCTCAAAGTCCCCCGGATGGTGATGCTTAAGCAGTGATAGTAGATACTGATCTCAAGCAGATACCAGGATGTAGTGACTTATATCCTTCTGCCCCACTGGAACCCACAGTACACCATCTACATTTGTTTGGGCATGTTTAAACCAGCTGTCTACTGTTATGCACTGGCAAGAAAGGACAGAGACGGAGTGGCAGTTCATGTGATGGAAAGGGTAGGAAAAACTCATTTGTAAGTGTGGCCCCATGGATCTGGGCCACCACTAGAGGGCAGGCTAACATTCAGGCATATTAGAGTATTTTTAGCATAATCATAATGCACAGAACATAAAGCAGTACCTTAATTTGCCCCCGCCCTCATATCCAAATGTAAAACAGAATAGCTCTTTGGAAAAGTATTTGGTAGTTTCTTAGAAATTTCTTAATAAACATAAACTTAAAACACAGTCCACTCTTTTTATTGCTGAATTGTACTGTATCTTCATTCAAAAGTTGATAGATGAAACACTTCAAAAATCTTCAAAAAATTAGAGATCGGGGCGTGTCAAGGGTGATATAAGACATTTACTCAAGCTGCTTCCTTCCTAAAACATTCACCCCTACCCACATTCTGCTGTAGCCGCCTCCACCCCTTGCAACTTCTTTTAAAAGATTTGTCTCTGCTTCATGTCTCTTCATCCTCATCTCATATTCAACTCTCAACCCACTGCAATCTGGCTTCAGCCCACATTATTCTGCTGAAACTATTCCTGCCGATTTGTTATGACCTCCTTTTTTGTTACATGTACTAGGTGTATTGCAGCCTTCATCTTTATTTTCTTTCTCAACACTTTTTACCCTGTTGACAATTCCTTCTCTTATGTCCATTCTCTTTACATATACTTTGTGATATTTTATGCTTTAATTTTCCTTCCACACATGTGGTTACTTGTTCATAGTCTTCTTTCTGGGTTCCTTCTCCTCTGTCCATCTTTTATGCGCTGATACATAAAAGGCTTCTTAGGCTTCTATGTAAGATTCTCTTTTCCTTTTACTTGAAAGTGGGGCTGGCCAGAGAACTATCTACATAAAAATCATCGGATGGGATTCTACTTATCAAATATGCAGATTTGTGAGCTACATCCTATACCCACTCAATAAAACTCTGAAATTGGTACCCAGGACTCTGAATTTATCATGTCTCCTGGGTCATCTGACCCTAAAGGTTGAGAATTTTTTCAGAATCTTCCTTGGGTAATATCACCTATTTCCATATGTTCAATTACCATCTACCTGATGAAAATTATAAAATTTTTATCTCTAGGTCATTCCTGAGCCTCAAAACCCATAGATCCAAACTTCTGATAGTCATTTCAGTGGGAAGGATAGAACCTTTTAAGCCCCCAGATGATTTTCTCACCTTCACTTGCCAACTTTTCCTCTGGTTTCTATCTTTGGAAGTGGAACCAGCCACTACGGCTAAAGATTCTCGAAATCTAATTAGCTTTCCTGACCTCATACTCTCACTCTTCTCTATTTATAAATAATTATGAAGCCCTCTCAATTTAACCTTCTGAAAAACTGATGATTCCATCTCCCCTGAGTGGTATCCAAGTTGAGGCTGAGAGTCTCTCACCTGGAACCACGACAGCAGATTCCAAAGAAGTCCCTCAGCCTCTAGACTTGGGCTCACCTGTCTGTGAGTTTTTCTTCACATTGAAATGACTTTTCTAGAATGTGAACCTGGCCAGGCAACTTCCTTATTTAAAACCTTATTACAGAATCCCAAAGCTCTTAGAAGGATGGTCATGCTTCCATGATACAACCTCAGCTTACTGCCTCAGTCTTCTTTACTATCTCAAGTTTCTGTTTTATCTTTTTAAAAACTGTGACTTTTAAGTCAAATTGAACTTCTCTTACTTCGTCAAACACCAAATCCTCTTTTTGCCTCCATACTTTCACATGTTATGCTCACGGTGACTGAAAGTTTCTTCTCCATCTTTCTGCCTTGGCTGACTTCTACTAAGACTTCAGGTATCACCTTCCATGTCACTTTCCCACGGAACTCTCTCTGACCGCACTTTCCTTAATTCAGATAAGAGGATGCTGAAATGGGTGAATTTAATATGCTGTACTGACCCCATTATAGGACTTAAAATGCTGCATTTAAGTTTCAGTTTACTTAACCTCTCCTCCTCTGGACTATAAGTCTACTGGAGGCTGGAATCACAGACCACAACTTAGACCATGCCACTGTGTCTCGACTGACTAATTCAACAGGTGAATTGCTTTTTAAAAAGTAACCACAATCTAAAAAAAGTGTTATAATCTTATATTTTTAGCTTGGATATAATTAGAAGTAAAAATCAAGGCTGGGAAATTATATTCTAGATTTTCAAATGATAGTGTGGACATTATTTTAATATAATATTAAAATTTTTAAGACTGAATAAATATAAATTTATTAATATTTTAGGAAAAAGTATTAGGCAGTATTCACAATTTCAGAGTCACCTCAGTATGAGCCATAATAAGTTATATAAAATTCTTTTCACACATTTGGATGTAAGAAATAGCACTATAAATTTTAAGCTATTTAATATTGTATTCCTATTTAATAGTACAACAAATTGAAAAAAGTTTTTTAAATAGACATGAAAAAGAGTCTTGTTCAAGGTTTTTTGTCCCTGTTGATTCACCTTCTCTAAATGAATGGCATTTTAAAAGCTATGATATCCATTCCCTTATTTGAAAACACATTTTCCTCCTTTAAAGCCAATGTTTTCTTTGTGTTTTGTTTTGTGTGTGTGTGTGTGTTTAACCTCTGTAGAATTGACGATGACCTCTTCGCTGGCAATTTCAAGGTACTTCACTTATTTTTTCATGTGGGCTTTTCAAATATAACTAGACTTCTTTGAACTTTTGTATTTGAAATCCAGAAAGCAAATTCTCCTAGGGTTGCACATTAGGATTCTTCGATTAGAAGCTTAGACTGGATATGCATAAAATCAAATATTCAAACCCTAAAAGTCTGTTTTCATGCTTCCTCCCTCAGTGGCCCCTCCGTGGCAAGCTTAGTTCTGGACAGCTCCTTCAGAAAACGGCCAAGGTGGGGGATTCGCCATAAATCCAATACAAGGTGTTGTTACATTGCCACATCTTGACAAGTCAGAGCTACACAACTTCAGAGGACATTGGTATATCCACTGGGATATAGAAATTGACCGTATAACCACAAAGTTAATTTCTGCCTTTGCATAAGTGCTGAACAATTGAAAATGCAAATAATGGAGTTTAGAAGACTAGTCCCTTCACTTACTAGCTGTGTGACACTAAATCAAGGAAGATAATGTATATTTTTAATGAGCATACATCAAACTAAATATTAAGTGTGACTTAAATATAGTACAAATGACATCATCGAGGTCTGAAATTGAGTTCTTTTGAAGAGCTGGTTTGTGAATTATGTAAGAACGTGAGATACAGTGTAATATATTAGCATTCTCCCCAGTATTGTACACTGTTCTGGTTAGCACCAAAGGCTCCCAATGACAGGACACTGCACTGCCTAGAAGAAAGTGTCATAATATCAAACAATAGGGCAGAATTCCACCAAGTAGTACTGAATGTTTTTATTGAGGAAACAGAAAAAGAAAATATGAAATAGTAGCAGTTTCTTTGCACAAAAGCTGAGTAAAAATTGTTACCCTCAAGGTAAAAAAGTTTGCTGAATTGGGAAATCATACCCCGAGCTGAGAGTTTGGGACATTTGTTCACAAACCTATTAACTTTTCTATAGCTTTACATTAAACATCACAAGTAGTTTATTCCCTTACTGTCTGGGCCGGTAGGCCAAATTCTGCCCTGAATTTTTCATTCCTATATCCCCTTTGGCTGTTTTCACTGATCTGTATGCCCTTTCTCAACAAAGAGTGGCTTTATTCCCCTCCCCCCCCCCTTTCTAATTTTCAGAAACATCTCTGTGATCCTTGCGACCTTTCAGTGAGGGATGTTCAGCCCAAAGGGGGAGAAATAACTATGTAAAAGGACCTTTGTGATGGTTGGCAGAGGATATAAGAGCCCATGGGTGCCCTTGGGTGATTATGTACCCACTGGGGCACCAGCTTTGTATCTGCTCATCTGTGAAATCAGGATGGTGATAATAATGAAGTAACCCTCATTTACAATATCTCATTTAATCCATTTAACATCCTTATATCCCTATGAGGAAGATAACACACCCTGCAACATTTCATAATGTTATTATAGAAATCTGCGGAGGTGAATATGAATTATTAAACCAATCCAAAACTCACTTAAGACTGGAGGGAAAAAATTGTTAACATGCAACAAATATTTCCTGGGAAATAACCATATGTTTACCACTGTATCTACACAATAAGGATCCAGTAATGAACAAGCTATCATAGAACAAACTCCTGTTCTTAGCAAGTGGACATATGAATGAGGCTGGAGAAAGACATACAAAGTAGGAAACCAAATAATAAACTAGATGATTTAGAGAAGGACATGGCACCATGAAGATGATAAAACAGGGCAGTGGGATGCAAATGCATGGGATGTCTTAGATACACCAGAATGATTAGGGAAAGCCTTTCTTAGGTAACATTTGTTCTCTATATTGAATGGTTAGAGGTTGGAGGTAGGTGGAATTCTAAGATAGGTGACTTGTATCTCTACAAGTATAGCTGTATATATGTATAGTTTCTATAGAACTTTAGAAACATATAGACACATCTGATCTTTCTGACGGAGAGAATGGAGAGAATGCCATTTGAAGGAGTTAGACAGGAGCCAGTTCATATAGGATCTTGTGAACCAAGTTAAATTCAGATTTTTATTCAAACTGCTTGTAATCAATAATTGGAAAGTCACATAGGAGTAACAGGATCTAAGCTGTTTTCTAAAACATGTCACTATAATTTTTCAGATTTTTTCCATTATAGGTTATTACAAGACACTGTATTGTTCCTTGTCCTACAGAGTACATTCTTGTTGTTTGTCAGTTTTATATGTAATGGTGTGTATGTGTTAATCTCATACTCGAAATTTATCCTCACTTTTCTCCCTTTGATAACCATGTTTGTTTTCTATGTTGTAAATAAGTCAATTTGCAATAATTTTTAGGTTCGACATATAAGCAATATTATATATTTGTCTATATCTGACTTCACTTAGTATAATAATCTCTAGGGCCATTTATGTTGTTGCAAATGGTAATATTTCATTCTTTGTACAGTTGAATAATATTCTACTATATATACATACCACATCTTCTTTATCCATTCAACTATTGATGGACACTCAGGCTGTTTCCATGGCTTAGTTATTGTAAATAATGTTGCTATGAATGCTGGGATGCATGTGTCCTTCTGAATTAGAGTTTTCATTTTTTCTGAATTTATGCCGAGGAGTGGGATTGTTTTATCATATGGTAACTCTATTTTTAGTTTTTAAGGGAACCTCCATACTCTTCTCCATAGTAGCTGCACTAATTCATATTCCCACAGCAGTGTAGGAAGATTACTTTTTCTCCACACACTCTCCAGCATTTATTATTTGTAGACTTTCTGATGATGACCATACTGACTGGTGTGAGGTGATAACTCATTGTAGCTTTGACTTGAATCTCTCTAATAATTAGCAATGTTGAGCATCTTTTCATGTGCCTGTTTGTCAACTGTATGTCCGCCTATCCATCACTCATTTTTTAAAATCACATTTAATTTAAAAGCCTTAATTGTAACATACACAAAAGGCAGGTTTTAACTTTGTAGTATGTATTTATATGTAAGTATACAAACATTTACACATATATTCCTTTACTCAGATATAAGTAAACATTGCTTGAAAGTATTAAAATAATCTTAGTCATTCACGTGGGTCCAAAACTCAGTCTCACTATTTAACATGTGGTTTTTAGAGTACGATATAGACCAAGTTTGTACTGCGTGCTGTGCTTAGTTGCTTAGTCATGTTCGACTCCTTGCAACCCCATGGACTATAGCCCACCAGGCTCTGCTGTCCATGGGGATTCTCCAGGCAAGAACAGTGGACTGGGTTGCCATGCCCTCCAGGAGACTGTCTATTCTCCCACAAATATAGAATATATAACAATAATTTTCTATTATTATATAATAATTTTCATTATTATTATAAATATCAAATGACTATCTTTTACTCTTGTACATATTTCACTGGATTATTTTAAACATTCTTCATCATTTGTAAAAGCTCTGTATATGTTAAACTCACTACCCTTTTTCACACACACTGCCCTACATATTACAACCAAGGTAATTTTTAACAAAATCTCAAAACAAAGTTTAATTGTGTGCTATCTTCTAATATCCTTCAAATTTATCCCAGATATTCTATACGATTTAAACTTCTTGGATTTTTATCAGTCTGGATCAAATATTTAAATTTGGTAGAACAACACTGAGGCCAAAGTAGTGAGTACTAGACATGGCTTTCAAAATCTTCAGAAGAAACTCCTAATCTTAGGCAAATACTATACCAGGGTTCACCTTGCTTTCCTGAAAATGGTGATTATGGCCTCAGACAGTTAAATCCACTGGTAGAAAGATACTTATTGCATAAGTCTTCTCCTTCCAATTAGGCCTACGTCATCTTTGCAAACAGAAGATGACATATTATTAATGAAAACTAGTGAGGAAAACATTCTTAAGACTAAGGTTACTAACTTCTGAGCCTACACTAAAATTCATGAGAGGTTGTCAAAGGCATGTTATTTACATGGTTATATAACTCTTTGTGAACAGCAAAGATAATTGTGTTGAATAATTATCAGACCAAAATATAAAGTTTCCAACTTAATAAGACTCTGGACTTAAAATGAAGAAGCCTTCCTTCAAAAGAAATCTGCATGTTGAATTGTTATTCTCTATATTTAAGAAGTATTAAAGTGTGTATATACATACATATTTTAAGAAACTCTGATAATGAGGAATGGTTCTGTCATTTCCTAACAGTTTTTGTATAAATTTCATATACTAGCAAATCTCAATACATCTGCTATTAAAAGCACAAGTGTGCCCCCTTCTGAATAAATGAAATACTGTGTCCTATATTTGCTCTTAAAATAACAACCACCCTCCTTTCTGGACCAAACTGAGTAAACGAACTTGGGCAAATACCAGCAGCAAGTTTTAAGACTATGTTTTTCTAGAAATATTTATTGGAGGCATTCTAAAAAATATTTCCATGATGTCTGCTTTGTCTGTTTATATTTTTTTGTCCTTTTCCATGGCTGAAATCTAAAATAAAACACCCTGCTAAAATTAAACACATTTTAATCTTGCTGTGGACAGAGAATGAAAGGCTAGATTGTTATAACTCAGAATGGAGTTGAAAGAGTTGGGTAGAGTTGGCATCTCTTTTAGAAACTGAAATACTGATAAAGATGTCAGTAGAAGTGCATTCTACTGTAACAATTCCATTTTGGTTTGAAAGAGAGAAGCTACATAAGCTAAGTATTCATGTTGACTTTAGGTTCTACTCTGTTCTCTCAGTTTGCAACTGGGAAAATAAAGACTCAGAATGACTACGTGGTTTTTGGAAAATCATTTAATGAACAAGTCATTCTTTCCTATTCTCAATCTAACGTTCTACCTACGGTAAAACAGTGACCCAAATTAACTATTCTCTTAGTTAAACATATGTGATGGATTTCATCTTTAAATTCCTTCATCTCAATTTAGATTCTCCTTTTTATCTCTCTTCCAATAGATTCAGAGCCAAAAACAATTTCTGATAAAAATATGGCAACATGTTTGATTATTGATATGTGTAGTGTGCTACTTGACTATTATAAAATGCTATGGAAATAAAATGATGATGACAATGACAACAGAAATAGTTATAATAAAATGATAATAAAATGAAATGTTATGATCAAGTCCTAACATTATTAGAAGATGACAGTTAAATGATACCTTAAATTATATTTTTCGGTTCAGTTCAGTCGCTCAGTCGTGTCCAACTCTTTGCAACCCCATGAAATTCAGCATGCCAGGCCTCCCTGTCCATCACCAACTTCTGGAGTTCACTCAGACTCATGTCCAATGAGAAGGAGATGCCATCCAGCTATCTCACCCTCTGTCATCCCCTTCTCCTCCTGCCCCCATCTTAAATCACTTAAATGAGTGCATAAACTTCAAACTAAGTTCTTCAGTTCTTAGTCAGGAAATACGATCCTCTGTCTTATTTCTCCCATTATAGCAGCAAAAATAGTTTGCCTCCTTTTAAATACAGAGGTGGGCTGATTAAGCCTATAGCTACTGTGAACAGATTTCAGTGGAATGGGTAGGTAAATCAATTACCTTCCTTTCAATATCCTATCATCTCAACACATTATAAAACAGACAGATATTGATGAAATTTATACAAATATATAAGATTTTCTCTTTTCAGCAAACTTCTAATTTCTTGGCTATTTGACATAGGTTGAATATAGTTTTTCACATAGCATGTGAAAATCTATATCCTCTATGTCAATATTTCTTATTTTTTCCAATGTATTTCAGAAATAAGCAACTGCAGATGGTATCAGAATTTTGGATGAAATAAACATAGATCCTTGAATGGAATAAATGCGATCTATCAACTCAAATTCTTTTCTAACACTATTCTTCCATGATACTACAAAGATCATACATGGTAGAATCTTTTCACCAATATATTTGTTACTAAGTGAAGTCTTTGGAACATTGTGTTATAAACATTTATAGAATACTGAATCTTTAAATTGTTGTCCTCAGTGAATAAAATTGACTGATAAAAACATATTTGTAGATGTCTTATGCCATATGGCTTACATTTTTGTTAATGATCAATCCCAAGATTAAATCAATTGTGGGACAACTATCATTATAAAACCATGAAATGTTTACAAAGACTCCCTTATTTTCTCCCAAACTCACATCACTAACTTGTGCCAATATTTATGCACATTTAACCCATGCTCACTCCTTTTTACTGCAAGATTCAAACTCATCAATTTAGATTCAGAGTGACAACCTACTACTTGGTCAATCAATTAATTTTCAAACAACACATCAAATCAACATATATAAAAAGCTTTTTGATGGAATTAATAGGCATTGTACATTCATTTCTAAAATTATGTTCTCAACTAAAACATACACTATGATGATCATCAACTCATAGTCATTACTGATTATTCATAATTGTGCAATGAACCATCTTGTAAACAGCAAACATAGTTCTTATTTAGAGAAACTTTAAAACATTCAGACTAGTAATTACATTGAATAATAGCTTAATTTAAATCATAAAAGACCTCTAGTGGATTATTTCTTCTCCTCTATGTGATGTTTCACACAGAAAGGAGCTATACATTCTCATGAATAAATATGCACATCAAATAATTAATACTGAAAATAAATGTACTGAAGATAACAGTGAAAATAAGCTGAATATATCTTGCAGAAATTGAGTCTGATATCCCCGTTGCCACCTATCCCCACTCCCACCCCATACAGACACCACTTATTTCCTCGACCTTTGAAATACACCATGTGTTTTTCATCTGAGAATTGTTGAAATATGAATACTTTGAATACTTCTTCTAATACCATTATATTTTTGTCAGGATGTTTCATTGATTGTTTGACTGAGGGTATATGCTGTATTGATCAGTGTGGCACCTTTTCTCTTTATAGGTAACTGCAAATCATTTTTCTTTTTTGAATTTGGTAACTACAAATCATTACATATCCTTGTGGTCTCTGCTTGAGTAATCAGGTCTGATACAAAGACCTGAATGATCAACTTATTCCATTCCTTTGACTATAGAGATTGGTTCAAGCATGCAGACCAATTAAACTGGTCAAATCTTATTAGGGCATTCCAAATTAAAACAGCAGGAGGTCTCTACATATTTTTTTAAATAGCTAAAATCTCAAACAATGAAACAACAGCTAGTGGCCAGGATGCAGAAAACAGGGACTCTCATTCATTGGTAGCAGCAATACAAAATTATATAACCACTCAGAAAACAGTCTAGCAGCTCTTTCAAAGTTAACCACGGCCTTACCATACCATGGAAACTACATGCCCCTTAGTGTTTATCCATATGATTTGAAGTTTACATCCATGCAGAGTCTCACACAAATGTTTATAGCAATCTTATTCAAACTGCCAAAACTTGTTGTTCAGTCGCTAAGTAACATCAGACTCTTTTGCAATCCCCTTGACTGTAGCCCCCCGGGCTCCTCTGTCAAGGTGATTCTCCAAGTAAGATGACTGGAGTGGGTTGTCATTTCCTTCTCCAGGGGATCTTCCCAACCCAGGTATACAGCCTGTGTCATCTGCATTGGCAGGCAGATTCTTTACCACTGAACCACCAAAGGAGCCACAGCTTGGAAGCATTCAAAGTGTTCTTCCAAAGGTGAGTGGATAAATTTTGGTATTTCCATACAACAGAATATTATTCAGCAATAAAAATAAATGGACAAAAAGACATGGAACAAACTTAAAAATATATGGCTAAATGAAATAAATCAGCCTGAAAAAATTACAATTACACAATATTCTGTAAAAAGCAAAGCTATCACTGGTTGCCACAGGTTCAGTAGGAGGGAGGGAAGGACAGTGAAGAGGTAGGGCTTTTAGGGCAGTGAAACTATTCCTCTGACACTGTAATGGTGAATATACGACATGCTACATTTGTCAAAATCCATACAACTGTAAAACATAGAGTGGACATCAACTACAATAAATGTACCAAATTAACACAAAATGTTAATAGGAGAAACTCTGTAGGGACAATATATGAGAACTCTGAATTCTCTACTCACTTTATCTGTAAATCTAACAACGGTTTGAAGAGAAAGCTTGTTAATTAAAAATAGCAAATGGTCCAATGAGTCACCATTTCAAAAACGGAGTTATTATTGGAAAAAGCCCATTAAGGACTACGTAGGTGGATTTCCCTGGTGGTCCAGTGGTAAAGAGTCTGCCTGCCAATGAAGGGGATACAGGTTCAATCCCTTATCTGGGAAGGTTTCACATGCCTCAAGGCAATGAAGCCCATGTGCCGCAACTACTGAGTGCTCTACAAGAGAGGTCACTGCAATGAGAAGCCTGTACACCACAACTAGAGAAAAACTGTGCACAGCAACATAGACCCAGTGCAGTTCAGTTCAGTTAAATCGCTCAGTCATGTCCGGCTCTTTGTGAGCCCATGGACTGCAGCACACCAGGCTTCCCTGTCCATCACCAACACCTGAAGTTTACTTGAACTCATGTCCATTGAGTCAATGATGCCATCCAACCATCTCATCCTCTGTTGTCCTCTTCTCCTCCCACCTTCAATCTTTCCCAGCATCAAGGTCTTTTCAAATGAGTCAGTTCTTCTCATCAAGTGGCCAAAGTATTGGAGTTTCAGCTTCAACATCAGTCCTTTCAGTGAATATTCAAGATTGATTTCCTTTAGGATGGACTGGTTGGATCTCCTTGCAGTCCAAGGGACTCTCAAGAGTCTTCTCCAACACCACAGTTCAAAAGCATCAAATCTTCTGCACTCAGCTTTCTTTATAGTCCAACTCTCACATCCATACATGACCACTGGAAAAACCATAGCCTTGACTAGACAGAACTTTGTTGGCAAAACAATGTCTCTGTTTTTTAATATGCTGTCTAGGTTGGCCATAACTTTTCTTTCAAGGAGCAAGTGTCTTTTAATTTCATGGCTGCAGTCACCATCTAAAGTGATTTTGGAGCCCCCCAAAAATAAAGTCTGTAACGGTTTCTCCATCTGTTTCCCATGAAGTGATGGGACCAGATGCCATGATCTTAGTTTTCTGAATGTTGAGCTTTAAGCCAACTTTTTCACTCTCCTCTTTCACTTTCATCAAGAGGCCTGTTAGTTCTCCTTCACTTTCTGCCATAAAGGTGGTTTCATTTGTGTATCTGAGGTTATTGATATTTCTCCTTGCAATCTTGATTCCAGCTTGTGTTTCATCCAGTCCAGAATTTCTCATGATGTACTCTGCATATTAGTTAAAAAAGCAGGAGCTATTTCAAATCCTAAAAGATGATGCTTTGAACATGCTGCACTCAACATTCCAGCAAATTTGGAAAACTCAGCAGTGGCCACAGGACTGGAAAATGTCATTTTTCATTCTAATCCCTAAGAAAGGCAATGCCAAAGAATGCTCAAACTACCGCACAATTGCACTCATCTCACATGCTACTACAGTAATGCTCAAAATTCTCCAAGCCAGACTTCAACAGTACATGAACTGTGAACTTCCAAAAGGTCAAGCTGGATTTAGAAAAGGCAAAGGAATCAGAGATCAAATTGCCAACATTCACTGGATTATCGAAAAAGCAAGAAAGTTCCAGAAAAAAAATCTACTTCTGCTTTATTGACTATGCCAAAGCCTTTGACTGTGAGGATCACAACAAACTGATGAAAATTCTTAAAGAGATGGGAATACCAGACAACCTGACCTGCTTCTTGAGAAATCTGTATGCAGATCAGGAAGCAACAGTTAGAACTGGACATAGAACAACAGACTGGTTCCAATTCAGGAATGTACTAGGTCAAGGCAACCCTGTTTATTTAACTTATTTGCAGAGACCCAGTACAACCATTGATAAATGAATAAATACATAAAAAGACCACCTGAGAGCTATCACATGAAGTAGGGCCTGCTCATAAATAAAGCCAATATGGGCAAAGTAATATGAATGGTAGGAAAAGAGAAGAAGAGGAGAGAGAGAAAAAGCCTTCTGGAGGCCACCTGTGCTTGAATCCAGTGCTACCCCTAAAGTTAAAGTGTTAGTTGCTCAGTTGTGTCTGACTCTTTGTAACCCCATGGACTGTAGCTGCAAGGCTACTTTGTTCATAGAGTTCTCCAGGCAAAAATACTGGAATGGATAGCCATTCCTTTCTCCAGGGGATCTTCCCAACCCAGGGATAGAACCCACGTCTCCCACAATGCAGGCAGATTTTTTTTTTTTTTACCATCTGAGCCACCAGGGAAGTCTGTGCTACCCCTCAGCTCTTCAATTATGTCAGCCAATAATCCCCTTTATGTCAGATTGAGTTGGATTTCCTGGCACTTGTAGCCAAAGGATTCCTGAATAATACAAATTCTATGGGCACTGATCAATGTCATAGTGCTAGCTTTAGATTATGAGTTAGAATCCAGAGATTATTTTTAGAGTGCGAAAAAGAACAATTTCAAATATCATGATGAGAGACCTGCAGAAACTGAGTTAAAGACAATGAAACAGATTTTTGTCTAAGCAGTGTTTCTAACACTGGACACGGCAGAGCCTGAGATGGTCGATGGATCTGCCTCAGTGACTGCTGTGGACAAGAGAAGGCAACAGGTGGATGGAGATAAGGATTAGACAAAGCTCCAAACTCAGCAACAAGACTACTTATTTATTTACTGGGCTCTTTGCAAGTACCTCTTTGAACAAAGGTTGAAAACCATTATTTTTGGAACATGAATAGCTCCCAAATTCAGGCCATACTCAGTTCTAGGAAAGGCCTCAAGGGAACCAGCAGTCAGTGCTGAAACACCTGAATAAGAACCAGAAAATTGATTTACTGATAATTTATTATTTACTGATAATTTATTGTCACTGGGTGCATCAGAAAACTTGACAACTTTCTTGGAAGAGATAATCAGTCTCTATAGGGAGAGGGGAACATAGCACCATGGAAGATCCATTCTGATGTCACCAAACAGCAGAAAAAGAGAGAAAAAGAGATATCTCCGCAGAAATGTTATGTGAGCAAGGACCAAACAACACTGATCTCAGTGTACACCTTGTAGACCAGGACTCTGATTTTATCAAGGATCACTTCAGGTAGACTATCCAAACTGTTTCTTTCTAGTGTATTTTATTCCATGGTACTTCACAGAGTAGCTGAATGTATGCGTGGAGCCCTGGAGTTGTTCAAACCAGTGACCTTGCTGCTGTCACACTGACATCATACTTCAGTCTACACATCATCAGTCCACACAATACCATCGCAGGTGGGTACTGCAGTCTCAATGCTGTGCAGGTAAAATGACCTCCTAGCAAAATAACACTCACAGTCATCTTAGCCATCCTCAGAATCGCAAGACATCATTTTCCAGTCTCCCTTCAAGTCATCATTTCCTGCACTCCAAATCTCTGAAAACCTTCTGAAATGTTTATTTTTTTTTAATTTGGAGGTTCATTACTGTTTAACAAAATTCTTGTTTTCTGAAAAACTATTTTTGTGTTTGCTGAAAGACTTGCACATGGCTATAAGAATATAACAATAATAATCTTCATCATCACCATAACTCACTGTTGTGCTCCAGTGTACTTCCTAAATATGTGATCCTGTTTCATAGGAGTTTCTAATTTCTGAATAAAACATTGATTGATTTCTCTAAGGTATTCTGAGGATCTGTCCTCCAAATAGCTGTCTACATATCAGGTAAAACTGGCAATTGTGCCAATTGGGATTCCTGCTGCTAAGTGGTTTCCCATATTGTTGTGTAGGATGCAATCGTGATACCAACTTCTGAGCTAACCATGGAAATAGCAGCTCTCACACACACCTACTCTCCACAAATCATCACGGACAGTTTCCCTCTTTCATTTTTATATATATTAAAAAAAAGAGAACAGATGATTCGCGTTACTTGAGGAGGTGGAGATAAAAATTCTCCAGTTATTTCTCGTACATCACAGCCACGCAAAAGGTTTCAAGAAAGACTGGAAGCAGAAATGAATAATTCTGGACTTAGATCTTGCCTCTACTGCTTTCTCAAGAAGTGCACATAATAAGAATGTTTTTCCTTTCATCTCAGAGTTCTGGCAAATGCTTCAGAAACTGAGGATTAATCCAATTGCTAAGAAACAATTTTTAGTCATAAGAAACACAGAAAGCAAATTTTATGAGCATTCTGAATGATTTTTTCGATGTTGATAATATTGAAGATGGAAAAAAATGGCAAGCTAAATCTCTACTTTCTTGGTAATTAGCTGCATTTAAAGGCCAATGCACTTTATATAGAAGGATGCCTACTTTGATAACTGCACATCCTTCAAAGAATAGTTTCTGGTAGATTGAACTGTATGATAATTCTGCCACGGAAGTCCTTTCTCACTAAACATATTTATGAACATGCTTATTCATCATTATACCTAAATCAAACACACGCTGTAGCTCAGTTTTCATGCATAAGATTTCCGCTTTTAAGATAATCATTTGCAAGTTTAAATAAGGTCTTGTACAAACCTTAAAAGAAAATGCAAGTAGTCAGTTTGGGCTGTGCCACATGTTGGATTTAAATTCTATGTGCTTATAATCTTCATGCTCACACAAATGATTCAAATGCACTCCTTTATAGATGGACACTGGTAGTTCAACTGTTAGATGGGAACATTAACATATTATAAGAGGTGCCTAGACATGAAGTCAGGGGCTTGCATTGTGACTGAATGAAATACAAGACTCTAACCTTAAAGAGAGGGGTATGGTGGTCCAGATGATGTCAAATAAACCAAGGCTAATTGTGAAGCAGAAATGGGTGTTTTTTTTACTAACTAAACTAGCTCTAGCGTTTGGCGGGTACAGCCAGTACCCAGTGGAGTTCAGTCACCAGATTTGACTGAAAAGATTCTTTGGGGGAATTTTCCTTGTTCAAATGTTATACAAAAGTAAGATTATGTCAACATCCATAAGTAGCTCACTGTTTTAAATTTGCTTGGCTAAATTTATAAAAGTGAGGATGTACCATTAGACAGATCGAGGTGTCCAGCACATGGAAGATTCTCTCATACAGTAAATGACCTTTCTGTAGCGAACCCCCTCCATGTTCTGGGACACTGATTCCCCTGTACTCATCATTATGGAGAAGCAGAAACAGTTTGTACTACAAAATATTATATTTTTTGCCCTTTACCCTACCAACTCATATTTAATTTATCCTTTTGGTATAAGGTCAACTAAGTGAGATCCCTGTGGAAATTTCTGAAAGAGATGGGAATACCAGACCACCTGACTTGCCTCTTCAGTAACCTATATGCAGGTCAGGAAGCAACAATTAGAACTGAACATGGAACAACAGACTGGTTCCAAATAGGAAAAGGAGTATGTCAAGGCTGTATATTGTCACCCTGCTTATTTAACTTATATGCAGAGTACATCATGAGAAACGCTGGACTGGAAGAAACACAAGCTGGAATCAAGATTTCCAGAAGAAATATCAATACCCTCAGATATGCAGATGATACCACCCTTATGGCAGAAAGTGAAGAGGAACTAAAAGCCTCCTGATGAAAGTGAAAGAGGAGAGTGAAAAAGTTGGCTTAAAGCTCAACATTCAGAAAACTAAGATCATAGCATCCGATCCCCTCACTTCATGGCAAATCGATTGGGAATCACTGGAAACAGTGGCTGACTTTATTTTCCTGGGCTCCAGATGGTGATTGCAGCCATGACATTAAAAGACGCTTACTCCTTGGAAGGAAAGTTATGACCAACCTAGATAGCATATTCAAAAGCAGAGACATTACTTTGTCAACAAAGGTCCATCTAGTCAAGGCTATGGTTTTTCCAGTGGTCATGTATGGATGTGAGAGTTGGACTATAAAGAAAGCTGAGTGCAGAAGATTTGATGTTTTTGAGCTGTGGTGTTGGAGAAGACTCTTGAGAGTCCCTTGGACTGCAAGGAGATCCAACCAGTTCATCCTAAAGAAGATCAGTTCTGGGTGTTAATTGGAGGGACTGATGTTGAAGCTGAAACTCCAATACTTTGGCCACCTCATGAGAAGAGCTGACTCATCTGAAAAGACCCTGATGCTGGGAAAGATTGAAGGCAGGAGGAGAAGGGGATGACAGAGGACGAGATGGCTGGTTGGCATCACAAACTCGATGGACATGGGTTTGGGTGGACTCTGGGAGTTGGTGATGGACAGGGAGGCCTGGCGTGCTGCAGTTCATGGGGTCGAAAAGAGTCAGACACAACTAAGCGACTGAACTGACCTGAACTGGTGAGATCCACACAGAGCAGATATCTAATATGATCCCTGTGCTTCTAAATGGACAGAATGGAAGGGCCTCCATTTATGAGAGAAGCTCTTCAGATTCCATATTTCACACTTTAGTTTTAAAGAATGTCTCTAGTTTTACACATTCAGAATTTGCCTAAAAGAAGCATGAAGAATGACCCAACCCTATGATATTTCCTTTGGAGTATTGTTGGGCTGAGTGGAAAGATATCAGAGATTACATCATGTAGTCCATTCAGTATTACAACTGAAGTTTCTTTGGCCCAAAGAGGTGGACTTAATCATCCTCCAGAATTTCTAATCCTGTAGGCTAGAGCCCAGTATAATGAATCCTTAATGAATCCTTAACTCTAAATAGTGAATGATAGTTTGTACCATTCTGCACAGTTATTTATTAACTGGAGGTCACTCTATGAGGCTCAAAACAAGATGTAGTAGACAAAGAGCAAATTCGTTTATAGTTCTTTTGGTTAAAATATTCCCATTTGTAGTCAGAACACCCCGGTTTATAACCTAGCTCTGCCACTTACTCGCTGAACAAGTTTACTTAACCAAATTGTGCATCTATTTCCTCATCTATAAAATGGAGAATTTAGAACCAACTTCCTAGAGTGTGTGCTGTGAGGGATCAGTAAGGGTAAACATAAAAGATTTAGCACAGAAAAGAAATAATGTTTACCCATTGTGACCAGTATTATAATTATTAGTTCAGTCCATTAATAAATACATATGCTAAAGCAGAACTTTCTTGAAAACCTTTGTGCCCTTTATGTAATTTCCTATCTTCATTCCATTCCCTTTCTACTCCATAATAAAAAATGTAATCTGAAAATATATTATCTGTCTAAATTGCAGGGGCCTAAACAGTGTAAAAATTTCTAAGAAATGTGCATAAGGATTTAATTGTACATCTTATAAAACCCACAAAAGAGAATAAAGCAGCAATGTAATGGGGGGAAGTGTACTCAAAAAGAGATGACCAAAATATTTCCTTCAAGCTTGATACTGATTTTTTTTTTTAATCAAATGGCTCCTGAGTCTAGAAAAGTCACAGCAAATGCCTCTATTGATGACTATTTAAATTCCCTCTACAATAAAAATACTAAATGGTAAACCTATTGAGACCCTCTAGGGAAACTATTTCCTGCAGAAAACGATGGCTTCATGAAAATCTTAAGCATGAATTCAATCAACAAAATGCATACCTCTACAAAGTAATAATTACAAAGCTGCTAATGAACTTATGTTTGCAAATAAAACTAGAATAGCTGTCAATCTGGGGGACTTCCCTAGTGGTCCAGTGGTTAAGAATCTACCTTCCAATGCAAGAGACATGGGTTTGACCCCTAGTCGAGGAACTAAGATCTCACGTACCATGGGGCAACAAAGCCTGCATGCTCCAACTGGAGAAAAATGCATGTGCCACAACAAAGACCCAGAACAGCCCCAAAATAAAATAAAATAATGCCAGTCTGCATAACATGTGGTACAAAATCTTTTCAGGTCACAAAAATTAAATGTAACCAATATAATGTGCTTTATACCACATTTTAGTAGCATACCTCAGCCCGTGCTGTCTGTTCCAGGTGGCACAGTGGTAAAAAATCCACCTGCCAATGCAGAAGACACAGGAGACCTGGGTTCGATCCCTGAGTCAGAAAGATCCCCTGGAGAAGGGAAATGGCAACCCACTCCAGTATTCTGGCCTGGGGTTCCCTTTCCCTTCTCCAGGGGATCTTCCCGATCCAGGGATCGAACCCAGGTCTCCCACATTGCAGGCAGATTCTTTAATAGTTGAGCCACAAGGGAAGCCCACAACAGATATTTGCATGCCAAAATAAAACTGCTAGCGTTGTCGCTTGTTGCCCGTTTCCATTTTTGTTTTTAATAAAAACCCTGTGTTCAAGCAGAAGAGCTATTGAGGGTTGCACATGATACAGTTGAAGAAAATAGTGGCATAAAGAGAAATCAAATCAATGGATAGTTATAAACATTTAAACATTCTTTGTATGCAAATTACCAACATCCATTGTCTTAAAATTTGAAAAATGTTCTTACTGAATCACTTATTTCCACCTCTCACAGCCATTCTAGAATAAAGTTTTAGAGCATAAGACTCCAGGTTCAGACTTTAGGTTCTGCTCCAGTTCAACTATTTTTGAGATCAAAATCCCAGTTTTCTCATGCTTAAAGTGAGGTCAATATTAGTATATATCTTGTAAAATGATGAGTGTAATGCCTGCATGTAACTGAGCATGCTAATACACATATAAACTGATTGTTTTCCAGGTAATGTTCAAATGGTATTTGCTCTGCAAAAGTCAACTGGCTTTATAATTAACTCAAACCAATTAGTTTTTCTGGCTCCCATTCTCCCCGACTATTCAGACCTTGAGATTTCCCACATAGTAGATGTTTAAGATTTAATTCACTACAATTATTTTCTCTACTTCTTCCTATTTAGACAGAGTGAAATTTATTTATATACATGTATGTGTATATTTACTTATTTGTACTGTTTCACACGTTGTCTTGCCCCTTCTATTACTCACATAAATCTTGGGGATCTGCCTCCTTTGCTATCTCTATAAAATTCTGTTGGTGTCATGCAGGACTTCTCAACCTTGATATTATTGCTACTTGATGCTGGTTAATTCTTTGTTGATGAGGCTATCTTGTGCATTGTAGCATGGTTAGCAATATCCGTGGCCTCTAACCCAAAATATCTCCACCCCCTTGTGACAATCAGCAGTGTCTCCAGATGGTGTTAAATTATCCCATGGGAAGAACACCCTTAACTGAGAACCACTACTGTAATATACTGGTTAATCCTATGTTTTAGAATTAGAAAATCAGTTCTACCCAGTTTTTGACCATGGCAGACATTCAACAATAAGTTGTGAAAGTTATGTTTGAAATATATAAAAACCATTTCACCTCTTCAGTCCTTATTTTCCTGGTCTCTAGTGTGAGAAAAATGAAGTACTTGTTTTTGAGTTGTTTGTATGGTCCTTAATGGGATTTAAACAGATAATAATGTTAGCTACTGGATTTAGTTTGGGTATCTGAAGTAGAAATTAGATGGGATTGAACTTCCAAGAATTTATTTGGGTGAAAAGCCTTGTGAGAGATGAAAGGTCAGGACCTGGGAAACTGAAGCCATTGTCCCCGGTGCAAGTCTGACTCTGGAAGGATGGCTGGCTAAAAGTGCCCTTAGTTGCCATACAGTCTAGAAGGTCTAGCAAGACTGAGGGCATGTCCAGAAGCCACAGTCAGCCCTTATAGGAGTCCGGCCTGCCTTTGAATCCCTCCTGCACTTAGTCTTCACTTGGTGGCGCAACCACCATAATGGATATAAAAGCTCGGAAGCTGGCGTCCTTGGTAAGTTATGCTCCTTGTAACCGGAGGTCTGGCAGGTGCATGCTCATGGATGTCATGTACTTTGCGCAATTCTTCAAGTAGAGTTAAGACCTTATTATTACTATTCTCAATTACTATTTTCATTACTATCAGTAGTCGCACTCATTTGCCAGTGACACTGTGCGGCAACCCCACTGTCCCCAGCAATCTTCTGAAATTCTGTAGCACATATTGTTCCAATCACTTTCCTGGCCTTCATTAGATATCTCTGTAAGGATGTCCAGCATTAACATATCCAAGATTAATTAATTAATTAACCCTGAATTAACATTCCCTGAACAGCACACTCTTAATCCCCCCTATCCTGGCCCAGCTGCTTCTTTCCCAGTCATCACCAGTACATAAATGGGCCCCATCACACATCCAGTTGTTCAAACCAAAACTTAAAGATTCATCTTTGGCTCCTCTCACAGGACATACCCATAAATCTAGTCACTCGGCCTTTAAAATAGAGCCTAAATCCAACTGCTTCTATATTCCCCATGCTCAGTCTTTCATTCCTCCTGCCAATGATCATTTCTCTCCCTCTCCTTTCCAAAGTAAAAACTTGCATGGAGAAATAAATGATTAAACTGCTTGGGTGGAAGGCCTAACATTGTTACCTAAGCCAGAAGCTGGCAAACTTTTTCTTAAAGGGCTACGTAGTAAGTATGTTCTTCTCAAGTCAATGGGCAAAATCAAAGAAACTATGTAGGTACTTCTATAAACATTTAAAATGTAACCATTTAAAAATGCAAAAATAAGATTTAGTTGTGGGCTACCATTCACCAACCACTGGCCTAACCCATCATCTCTCAACAAATAGGTCATCTCACTTCCTCCTTGAGCTTCAGCAGTATAATCCAGCGAAGAGCCAGATGATTCTTTTGTAATGTAAAGAAAATAATGTCACCACATTTAAACTTCCACAGCTTCCTGTGACAGTTGTTATAAAATCTGAGACCCTTACCTTGGCCTTTGGGCTCTGAAGGTTTGTCTCCACTTCACTGCCTCTGTCTGCTTTCATTCCCCGCTGTACTGCCTCCTGATTGTCATCCTGCAGGCATGCTGGGTCTGGGGGTTCTCAATGCTGCGTACGTGTGCTGTCTCAGGGCTTTTGGTCTGGTGCTCTCCTCTGCTCTTTTCTGATAGAGCCACCTCACCATGTCTCTGCGAAAAGGGAAGCTTCTCCTTAATGCGCTATCCAAAATGTCCCTCCTCTTTCACCTTCTCTCCACTTACTCTGCAATGCATTTCTTCATAACACTTATTATTGCCAGGTAATATGTTCCTTTATTAGCAGTCTGCCTCTTCCACTAGATTTTAGCTGCAAAATAGGAGAATTTGATAGTTCAGAGGACATATCCATGTCGACAACAACTAGAGAGTGCTCCAATATTTTTTTGAATAACCTAATAATGAGGGTTTTATGACTTTTTAATAATTCGCTGCATTGTATAGGATAATTTCAAGTACCTTAGGGGTTTGAGTCCCATCTTTCATTTCTCTCTGTTACTACATGTTCATCACCATTGATCCCATAGAATATACCTCACAGTTCTTTTCTTTCTTTCAGTAAAATAGATATATTTCTCTCTTTTCTTGTCAATAGAAAATAAGCCTTTACTATTTCCTTCTGATAACAAAACTAGTGATTACTGAGGAGAAAATGTATAAAAATAAAACATAGAATAATTTAAAATTCCCTAAAATCCCATTCAAAGATACAATCAGTGAATTGGTTGATCTAGTCCTATAGTGTTTTTCTATGCATGCTGCTGCTGCTGCTAAGTTGCTTCAGTCGTGTCTGACTCTGTGCGACCCCATAGACGGCAGCCCACCAGGCTCCCCCGTCCCTGAGATTCTCCAGGCAAGAACACTGGAGTGGGTTGCCATTTCCTTCTCCAATGCATAAAAGTGAAAAGTGAAAGTGAAATTGCTCAGTCATGTCCGACTCTTCGCCACCCCATGGACTGCAGCCCACCGTGCTCTTCCATCCGTGGGATTTTCCAGGCAAGAGTACTGGAGTGGGGTGCTATCGCCTTCTCCGTTTCTATGCATAAATTATATTATTTTATTTGAATAAGAATGAGATCATCCTCTCCATAATTCCTTAATACATTCTGGACTTTCTTTTTAGTTAATACCAGGTCTTCCATATTTTTCCTTGCTAAGAGCTTAGAATTTGAGATTTTGCCTTGAAAAATAAACAAGGAAATATAGAAGAGTCATTAATTAGGATACCTTTAGATTAAGATAGTGCAGAGGTGACAAGCATGGCATTTTTAGTGAGCAAGAGCAGATGACATTTGGGAGCATGCATGGGTAGATAGTGAAGTCTAGATGAAGTTGAGAGAAAAATGTCATCTGTAGGTTAATAGACCACCTAAAAGATGCAGATTAACAGTCTGAATTTCACATGAGAAGTAATGAGATCAAGCAGTATAATAAAAAGAAGCAGCAAAATTACAACAGAACAGTCAAACTGATATGCTTTTTGGCAATAATTGTGAAAGGTCTGGAAATGAGAAAATGGGAACAGCTAGTGGCTGCTACATAAAGAGAAAATAAACAAGATAAAACAGCTCAAGTTAGAGCATGATGACTTCTTTAACAATCTGGAAAGGGTTTTGAGGAACATTTAACCAAAGACAGATACTTTATGTGCAAAATTAAGGTTAGAAAACTTATTCTCTGGTTAATGTGAAGATACACATTTTAAACGCAATGTTATTACACTGTACAACCTAAATTATTATTGCTATTATCATCTTTTCTAGGATCCTTAATTTTTAGTTAGAGATGTCAAACATTTTCACAGCACAGAAGTGATGCACTAACAAAATTAAATAATAGAAAAAGATTTTCCTATTTTTCTTTAAACGGGGTTGTTCAGTTGGAATCATTTCTTGCTTGTATCGGGTTATGAGGGTTCATACTGACCAATTTTCTTGCTTTGCATTTTCTTTAAAATTTCATTTGCTTTCTTCTAAGATGTTTAGTCTTTAACTAGATTTCATCTCTTCAGCTGTGATTCTGAGTGACTCTAGTGTAATCCTTTGAGCCAAAAGCTACTGCTGCTAAGGCAGTACTTATGATATGCTCATAATCCCCATTTCAGATGTGGCTTCTTTTTATTTATTCCCTCCTTATCTGGTGGAGCTGTGCTGAAACATTCTGAGTCTCTTTAAGAGAAGGTATACTCATCATGTGTGGAACCACACATCAGTCTCTTCAGCATAGACGCATCCAGAAGAGGCTTTAGGGTTTATGACACAACATCTTCTGTGTGTGTGTGTGTGTGTGTGTGTGTGTGTGTGTGTGTGTGTGTGTGCGCTCAGTCACTCGATTATGTCCGACTCTTTGTGACCCCATGGGTTACAGCCCACCAGGTTCCTCTATCCACGGGATTCTCCAGGGAAGAATTCTGGAGTGGTTGCCATCTCCTACTCCAGGGCATCTTCCCAATCCAGGGAATCAAACCCAAGCCTCCTGCAACTTGTGCATTGGCAAGCAGATTCTTTACTACGGGGCCACGCCACCTGGGAAGCACTATGATGTCTTACAAAGCTATTGATTTCCCTAAATTCATTCTGGTTACTTTGAAATTCAAATATGTTCTCAGTGTATAATCAAAATGAGTTTGAGGGTAAAGTAAAGTCAAAATATACTAACTAGCTTAGCATTTATATGTGTAAGACATCCTCACCCTGCATCCCTTATATTCCTCAATGGCAGTGACTTCTTTTTTGGGGGGATCATCCCCTGAATTCAGTAACCTGAGTTACATGGAATTTGATTTTGTGGGGAATTTTCACCTTTGGCTATATATGGTAACTATAACTGATACTTACACTGCACCAAGCGCAGATGAGACACTCTTTAAGCACTTTACAATTATTAACTCCTTAGAACAGAAATAGATACTATGAGGAAGCTGAGACTCAAAGAAGTTAAGTAACAGGCTCAAAGCCATATAGGCAGCAAATGGCAGAACCCACAAATGAATAAAAGACAGTCTGGCTCTACTGTCCATTCTCTTAGTCATTATGTGCTATTGTTTCTTATTACATTATAATAATTGATCTTACTGATCATTGGCACCTCAGCTGCTTCAAGATTAAAGGTGTAGCAAGGGGAAATAGAAATTGACCCCACTTAGAAATTTTCTCAAGGCATCAAAGTTAGTTTCCTTGAGGTAACAACTGTTGAATATTATTGGTGCCTGGCCCATGGCAGGAACTAATTTAAAGGAGAATGAATGAATGAATCCATTCAGTTTACAAATATGCAGTAACTGCCTGGTATGATTAAGCATAGTGTTAAGATGTTGTCAAATTAAGCCAAAGGATGTTCTATCCTTGAGGAGTTTATACCCCAGCAAGAGACCAACAATAAATACAGAAAAAAAAGTTCACAAGCCAATATTGGATCGTTATTATCTCTATGAATAAAATACATAAGAGGGATTATCTGAGAGGGTTGGATCTGATTTAAAAGAGAATACTCAGAAATGGCTTTTTGGAAGAGAAGCTTTTGAGAAGTCTTGCTCAGATCTTGAGCAAAGATCTGAATAGTAAAGAAGCAGTCTTACTGAAGGAAGGCAAGAGGATCTCAGGCTTTAAAGAGGGGATCCTTTTCCTTTCCCAAAAAGGAAAGAAGGAACAAATGAAAGAAGCAAGATTTCACTGAAAAAAAAAAAGATGAGATCAGTGTTCACAGTATGGTTTTTATGAATCATAATTATTTTCTCATTTTCTATTTCTAAATAGCTGTGCTTCATTTAAAAGTTTACTGTTACTCTTAAAGACTCTGTGTCTCAGTTTCTCTTTTTCACCTAAAACATGGGAAAACAACATAGGTTTTCTGTGTTATATGGGTTGTACGGGGATTGCAGAAATTATTAGAAAACATAAATGTGGCTATAGAAAGCAAAGCAGCAAAATTGATCATGAATAAGGACTACTCCTACATTTTACAGTCCTAAAATGGTGTCTTACCACTTTTCATTCTGATATCTGGGAAGATATGGTCCAGAAGAACAAGGTCTTTTTGAGTTAATGTATCTCCTACAAAGGTTAGTGATCCTGATAACTGACAATGATGAGAATAGATGCTTTCCCAACGTCATTCAAAAGAAGTCTCTTAGAGACCGCTGATTTCATTTCATATTGTCACTTAGAGTCTCATTAGTATGTCCCTTTATCCATCAACTTCCTTGATATGCCATGACAACAGAATAATTCACAGCAACCCTTTGTCTGACTCACAATGAATTCAAATTCACTGGATGCATTCAATCTGTGCTCTTGTCAAAATACTTCTGGAAACAGAACCGTCTCCACCCGACCCCCAAATCTTTCATGTGCCATTACCTTACGAATGACACTTTAATTCTCTTACTGTTGCAAAGCATTTTCAGATTCTTCGACTTATTTGTTCAACTCAAGATAGGCTTACAATGTGCAAAGCACAGAGCTGAGGGTGGGGCAAACAAGGAAGAAGGTATGGTCCTGCTTAACAGGCATCTAACCAGAAAAGGCTGAGGCAGAAGTGCTGAGCAGTGGTATTGACAATAATTCTTAAAGTGCAATCCTCACATTTGGTGGATCATAGGCAACTTAAAATTATATCATTTAACTAAAGAATGGATGCTGGGAAATCAAGCTAGAGTGAACATCATTCTCTCTAAGGCAATGACAAAAAGATAGCAGGGAAAAGCTGCTTACGCAAAGCAGATATGCTGGGGAAAGCTGTTTACACAACGTCCTTTTACCAATACTACCAGAACCTCACCTTGTGTCAGGAGATGTAGTGGATACTGGGGGTACTGACAGTCTAATTCAATGCAATTCATCAGATTTAGACACAGAATACTATGGGAATGATCTAAGCTGCCTGAAAATGTTGGCCTGGTCAGAAAAAGTGCCCAAGGGAGTGAAAATTGAAGGAGTGGTATGTGCTGGGTAAAGATTGTGTTTAGCACAGTCTCATATTCAGTACTTTTCTGTCCACTCCTCAAAGATGTATAGGAGAGTATGGTTACTAATTCTCACTTTGGAAATGTCCCTTCAAATTCATGCTTGTTAAAATCTTCTTAATTAAAGAGCAGACAAGCAACTCTAGCGTATGGATTGTTTTAAACACCTAATATGTGTCAAAGTCAGTGTAAGCAGCTTTAATATATTTTCTGATTTGGCATCCATTGATACAAAGGTTTATAAAATGGAAGTTGAATACATTTCTGCCTTAGTAAATAAATATTCACAGTGAATATGTTTTGTTGATGAGTAACCAACATACACAGCCTGATGTTTGTTACGGCCACATTTAATTTTTGTTTTACATATAGAAGTAGCAAAATGCCCACAAGAAAAGGAAATGGGGAAACTAGATTCTAGTCTAAGACCTATGCAGAACTGTGCGACCTTGTGCAAGTACTTCCTGCTCTGGCTTCCAGAGTTCTCTTTTGTAAAAGGAGGAACCTATGATTTCAGAGTATTCTTTCAGCAGTATGTCATTGTACATGACAAGACATGAAATAGATGTAACATTTAATGATTTATAAACAGAGAGTTAATGTTTATTCTTTCCTTCCCTCTTAGCCTTGATTCTTCCTTCCCTCAAAAAAAAAAAACAACAACAAAAAAAACACAAAAATTATCATCTAAACTTACAGATTTTGGATAGTGCTTTAGAAAAAACTACCAAATAGTTGAAAGTTATGACCACTTAGGATTTTTCCACATTCATTTTTAAAAAAAAATATTGATCATAAAATATTTATTTCAGAAGTTTTTCTCTTCAAACACAGAAGATTGTAAGAGTTGGTATAACAGAAAAGCAAGTGGATTTTGTAGTAACATAACAAACACACACACACATAAGTTGCATGAACACAACAAACACACACACACATAAGTTGCATGAACACACACATTCTAGGCACAAATGCAACAGTTGTCAGTTAAACAGGGACAAAAAACAGGGGCATTTTCCACACAAGCGTAATTGTCATGTAATAATGGTCACACTACTACAAAGACGATGCACAATGCCTTGTGCCTGGGTGGTGACTCAGCTCCTACCTACATAGTTTTATCTTCATATAAACAGCAACAACACAAAAAAGCAAATTTAAATCGAGGCAATGTTTCAGCAAAACATATTGCTTTCTAAAATCCTTCAAACAATAATTTAATCTTATTGTCTGTTTCAACTCTTCCAAAATCATTTAGTCTTCCTTCTGGGCTTGTCTACGAGACTGCACAATGAAGGAAAGAAGTCTTTGGAAGGGAGAGATAACTAAGTTCTGACTTCTAAATATTGAACACTGACTATTTCCCATATCTTCTTACATTTTCACCTTTATATCTTCTCCAAAATACTGTCTTTGAAGAGAATGTCAGTCAGTAAAGGGATTAAATAGCACATTTCTTTCAGACTACTGATGCCCATGTCAGTAAGAGACTACAGAGGGCAATATAAATCAGCTGATGCCATGAGTTACGGGAAAGAACTGGTCTAGTTTATGTATCTGAGATATCAATAAAATGATCAAAAGGAGGCAAACAAAGTAAATATCACAGTGATAATATATTTGCCAAAGTCTAGTCTCCAATCTCCATGCTATCTTCTTGCCTTTTTACGCTAACAAATTGGTAAACAAAACACAAATAAAACCTCTGAAGCTACAAAGTTTCTTACATGTCTCCCCTCCCCAGCCATCAATCCTATTCTAGCTCTCACAACATGAGCCCTGGGAAGACATCCAGGACCTAACAAAGAGAACCAAGAGAACCAAGAGAAAAGGAGATTTATGTTTAAGATAGACAACCACAAAATAACTGCAGATACTGAAACAGAACTATTCAAAAGACACAACAAATGAGAAATCCGCCGCTTCAGGTTTCACAGAAACTCACACTGGGTGAAAGGAAAGATAAAGAAGAGGGGAAAGTGAGCATATTTCTTTGATGAGCTAGCCTAATTCCTTCAGGCTAGTTTAACAGGGTAGAAATTACCACTGGGAACTAAGGCCCCTCATTGACTATATAGTGATAAATACTGGAAAACTGTCGCAAATTGTGATTGACCAGTTTACACATCATCTTTATTTTTACCAAGTCTTTCTTAAACCACGCTCATTCCTTATGGAATTGACTTAAATAAAATTAAAGACACTTTTTTTTTGTACACTTGATTAGTATAAAGCAAAACCAAGTGAAAGACAATTATAAAATTAAAGGCAATGAAAGGAAAATGGTGTTCAGGCCCTGGTCATTGAAGAGAGGTTGGCCCTCCTTCCCATTTCACCAGAGACCTACTGGGTGAAGCTTAGCAACTGCCTGACTCCTATCATAGCCAAGCTGGAGCTCCCAAGGTGGTGTTACTGAACATAAATGAGAGGCAATGCAAGCAGTCGGCTCTTGTGATATCTAGAAGGCAGCTTCAATACACGGCTGCCTTGAAGTAATCAAAAGTGTAGAAAGATAACTGAACCAGGAACATTTCCCTTATTATCTGTTTCTATGTGATTTAATCCCATTTATGATACTACTGGGGGCACTGGATCATGCCCCCAGTTCTATTACTCTATCACCAGTGGTCTGAATGCACTTTGGGAAAAAATAAGTCTTAGGTCACCTCTTATTTCAAGGCCTGATTTCTCAAGTACAGTTGCATATGACGCTTGGTCTGCTTCCTTTGTTATACCAAATTGGATCTGTCTGCAGAGAGTATACAACAAACAAAGACACAAATGTGGCAGGAATAAACATCCATCTTAACTTGGTGAATACAGCACAAACTGAAAGAAAATAAAAAGCTACACTAATATCTTCAATCTGAACTCTTCCTCTACCGAAAGGAAATGGGACTTTGTTCTCTGAATTGATCAGAAATTTTAAAAAATGTTGGCATGAGACAAAGTTTGCAGATTAAAAAAATGTACATATTTTATCCTTGTTTGGTTCCCCCACTTATATTGTGCATCTTCTTTAGACTTCTTTGTACCCTGCCAGCTACTTTTCCTATTGTTTTTAGACAGAAAGTAAATTTTAAGACAGTGTTGTTTATTTTGATGAATCCTGATGGCATTTTCAGGCAGCAGAGATACAGGCCCCAAACGACACAGCTGAGAATAATGAAGCTTTTACATTAAATCAAAAGGCTCATGATTTCATCTCAACAATGCAGATTCAGCAACTAAGACCTTGAAAGAGTCTCTACAGAATTCAAATGAGCAAAAGCAGAGATGGAAAACGTCCTGAATTTCTTCAGAATGCCACATCAAATCAAATAAGATGAAAATTACCAAATTTTTAAGATCCTGATGTTCTTTTAAAGGATAAAGATTCAACAGCATCCAAAAATGAGATGTGAACATTCAGAATATAGCAGGGTAAAACTTTGTCCTGTCACTTCCATTTCATGAATTTATGTAGAGATTAAATTATTATAGCCTGCTTCAGCTCCCAACCAGCTCCTCAGGAATAGGGGAGAACTGTAAGGGTGATTTAAGGAAGCATTTACTTCGACAGAGAGAAGGCATAATTCGTCAGGGGAGACTCTTAGACTTTCTTATTCTACCTAACGCTCAACTGAGCTGACATTTTAGCAAGTTGAAAAGCTTAGCTGTTTAAAGAAAGGCTCTGCATTTCAAAAACTGGGGAAAGGGATGGTGAATAATGCCTTTTAGCTCTTCTCCCTCATCCTCATCTTCCCTGACCACAGATGTCATCTGCTGCTGATAACCATAAAAGCCTGCCCTCAGGCTGAGGTCCAGCGGGCTCCTGCTTCTTCCTCTCTGCCCACGATAGAAAACAGGTCATCCACTCCCACTTGGTAACATTAGCCGTTAAATATTTCTTCTATTTCTTGTGTCCTGTCTATTTTCTAGTATCATACCTTTAGTCAGACCTTTATCATTTCTTGCCTAAACTAGTTAGTTCCCTACCGTTGCAATGACCACAGACTCCCGCAGTGATACCTCTGAACGCCGAGCTGAGTGTGACTGTAGCGTTCTCCTGCAGAGAGGACCTCCACAACAGCTCGATTTTCAAGCGCCTAAAGATGACGCACAAGACCAAGGTGAACCGGCCCCTGCCTACCTCTCCAGAGTCATGTCTTACCATCCCTCCCTTGAACTCCATCCTACAAGAGGGCTGGTTTTCCGGGCTCTGTGCCTTTGTTCCCATACTCTCTTTTCTGTGAGCCTTTCCCCTCCCCCTCTACCCTAATTAGTAATAAAAATAAGAAAATAGTTTATATCAATACTGTTCTTCCTATGCTCCACGTACTGTTCTAAACATTTAATATTCAACCAACACTGACATGCGTGAACTATTTTAAACACATCATTAAAACTGCACATTTAAAAATGACCATTTTAAACAAAGAGGTATAGTAACGTGTGCGTGGCCCTGTGGCTAGTAATCTTTAGAGTCTGAGCTTCAGTACAAGGGCTCCAGCACCCTGCAACAGTGTGTCTTCACCCTAGATTAGTTTGGTCCAGCTCTTCTGACTCAGAGTTACCATCTCCACCCAGCAAGGTTCCCCCTTTTCGCACTCTCCACAGGGAGGTATATGTTCTTCCTCTTTGTTCATGTAAGTCTTTCTATAAATTCATTTGCCACATTGTGTTATCTTTAATCATTCACGGATCTCTCTACCCTTCAAGATCATCAGTGACCATGACTCATTTAGTTTTTATTTTCCGATGTCTGTCATTCAATAAATAAGAGTTGAATGTAAATGTAAATAAATATTTTACACTAAATAAAAATATCTGAGGATTACAAGGTTCTTCAGAACATGACATTTACATGTAATTTTCTCTTCCACTATTTTCTATACAAATACTCCCTCTATTGGCATAGATCCAAATCTTAAGCCAATATCTGCTGAGTGAATAAAAAGGTCCATGGTGGGGTTTTAATGAAAACTACAGTCTTTGCAGTAAATATGTAGACCATTCTAAAATAAATAAAATATCAAATTAAATCTGGATAGACCAGAGCCTCTAGGTTAGATATATCTTGTGTACAAATTAAATATTTGGAGGATTTATTAGCTGACCTATGTAAATGGGCAAATTCAAAAGTCCTGCTTCAAATATAGACAGGTAAGCCTTCAGGAAATCATGATTTAATAACTGCAGTTTAGAAAAAAAGATTCTATTATAAATGAAATATTCTCTACCACTTTAAAATATAGTTGTATGAATAAGCTATGCTGCTGCTGCTGCTGCTAAGTCGCTACAGTTGTGTCTGACTCTGTGTGACCCCATAGATGGCAGCCCACCAGGCTCCCCCGTCCCAGGGATTCTCCAGGCAAGAACACTGGAGTGGGTTGCCATTTCCTTCTTCAGTGCATGAAAGCGAAAAGTGAAAGTTAAGTCGGTCAGTCGTGTCCGACTCTTAGCGACCTCATGGACTGCAGCCTACCATGCTCCTCTATCCATGGGATTTTCCAGGCAAGAGTACTGGAGTGGGGTGCCATTGCCTTCTCCACAAATAAACTGTAGATTTTTGTATATTAATTTTGCCCCCAGTCATCATTCTGAGTCCTTTTTTGGTGTAATAAGTTCCAAACTGAATTTCTCTCATCTTTCTACTATGCTAGATCTTTTGCAAATAGCGATAACATTATCTGGCTCTTTACCATGTTTAATGCCACATTTATGTTTTTGACAATGAACACTTTCGTGTGTCCATGGTCTAGCCTCAATGGAAAGTTATAATATCTTCCCACTAAGTCAAATATAGGCATTGAAGAAATATATAATACATATGCATATATTAATTTTCTATCTTTTGTGTCCAAAGTAGTGACTTTCATTTCATCTGTTTATAATACAGTCATTCATGGTTACATTTTCTCTGGTTACTCGTTTAATTGTATCTCATAAGTTCCCTTATATAATTTTTTTATATATCCTGACTTATTTTTTTATTTCTTTGCTGATCTAAATTAAGAAAACACACTCTCCTGATCTCTCTCCATCCATCAATACCTATCTACCTATGCTATTTTCTCTCTCTCTTTCTTGTTCTCTCTCATTTATTTTACCAGGTGGTCATCCATTATTTCTAATTTTGATCTTCATTGTACTGGGGTCAGATACAGTTGCCTATAATAAGTCTAGTCTTAGAATTTCTTCTTTTGGGATGAATATTTAATTGGCACAGGCAAATGAGGTACACTTTCCTTCAGAGTCTAGTTACTGCTGTATTTAAATTATATCAACTTTACCCATTTGTCATTTAGTCTTCTGTGTACTTAACTTTTGCACACTTGATCTTTCATGGCCAGAGCATTATATGATTGCCTCTTATAAGCAAATGTGTTTAATTTTCATTCCTGTACTATACATTTTTGTTCATGAACTACACTGATTGGAGTTTTGCTTCCTTTGTGTATTATCACCCTTCTTAGGGCTGTCCTAACAAAAGTAGCACAAACTCGTTTATTTAGAACAACATTAACTTATTGTCTTTCAGTTTGGAAGGCTAGAAGTCCACAATCAAGGTGTCCACAAAGCTATGTTCTCTCTGAAGACTCTAGGGGAGAGCCATCACTGCTTCGTCCTGATTTCTGGCAGGTGCTAGCAGCCTCTAGTGCTCCTTGGCTTCTGATGGTCTAACAATCTCTTCCTCCATCTTTATGCATCCATCTCCTGCCATCTGTGTCTTTGTCCAAGTGTCTCCCTTATAAGAACACCGGTCCCTGGTCCATGTAGTCAAAAGCCACGGTTTTTCCAGGAGTCATGTATGGATGTGACAGTTGGATTACCTAGAAGGCTGAGTGTTTAAGAATTGATTATTTCAAACTGTAGTGTTGGAGAAGACTCTTGAGAGTCCCCTGGACAACGAGGAAATCAAACCAGTCAATCCGAAGGGAAATCAATCCTGAATATTCCTTGGAAGGACTGATGCTGAAGCTGAAGCTCCAGTACTTTGCCACCTGATGTGAAGAGCTGACTCACTGGAAAAGACCCTGATGCTGGGAAAGATTGAGGGCAAGGGGAGAAGGAGGCGACAGAGGATGAGATGGTTGGATGGCATCACTGATTCAATGCACATGAGTTTGAGCAAACTTCAGGAGATATTGAACGACAGGGAAGCCTGGTATGCTACAGTTCATGGGGTTGCAGAGTCAGATACGACTTAGCAATTGAACAACACTGGATCAGAGCCCATGTTAAACCAGTATGACCTTATCTTGACTTGATTACATCTGCTAGACCCTATTCCCAAATAAAATCACATCCACAGGGAGAGGATTAGGGCTTGAATATATCTTCTCTGTGGGGACAATAAATTTACAAGGCCTTCTCTGTTACAATCAATGCTTTCTGCTCTGAGTTATCTTTGTCAATATTAAACCTTGCTTTTCATATGTGTAAGCTTTGTATGGTGTTGCAATCATTTTAATCTTTCTGATTTAGATTTATCACACATATACAACATTACTTGACTTTTGCTTTGTAGTAGACTGAGGTTCATTCCTTTTAATAAGTATAAGCCATTTAGATTAAAATATCTGATTTATATTCATTCCAGCACCACATGTTATGTTTCCTCCTTTATTGCTTTTTTTTTTCCTATGTTCTGTACAGTTCCTTGCCTTGTTGTGTGTTGGGTGGCTTTGCTGCTGCTGCTCCTAAGTCGCTTCAGTCGTGTCCAACTCTGTGCGACCCCACAGATGGCAGCCCATGGGCTCCCCCATCCCTGGGATTCTCCAGGCAAGAACACTGGAGTGGGTTGCCATTTCCTTCTCCAGTGCATGAAAGTGAAAAGTGAAAGTGAAGTCGGTCAGTCGTGTCTGATTCTTAGCGACTTCATGGACTGCAGCCTCATGGACTGCAGCCTACCAGGCTCCTCCGTCCATGGGATTTTCCAGGCAAGAGTACTGGAGTGGGGTGCCATTGCCTTCTCTGGATGGGTAGCTCACTATGCTTCAAAAAGTTTCTATCTTGTTTGGGGATATATTAGTGTTTTATTTTACAACTATAACATTATTTTTTATGTGTAAACCTTCTATTTTATAGACATTAGGGGCAATGATGGTCTAATAAATCTCCAGTTCTCCACCATCAGCTTAGTGGTACTACTGTAAGTCTTATTTCTTCTAATTCTTATTACACCTTAAAAGATGCTGTTACTACTATGCTGCTAAGTCACTTCAGTCATGTCTGACTCTATGCGACCCCACAGACGGCAGCCCACCAGGCTCCCCCGTCCCTGGGATTCCCCAGGCAAGAACACTGGAGTGGGTTGCCATTTCCTTGTCCGACCTTAAAAGATAACTCAATTCCAGTTGTTTGAATTATCAGATATAAATGAGACTTTAAGACTTCTGATTATAACAGACGAAATAACCAATATTCTTTCACCACCATCTAATTCCCCTCCTGACTTTCATTAGTTATAGTGTTTATTTATTGCCATTTATTCACATTATAGACCAGAAATATAATTCCAGGAGTTGTTTCTTCTTTAGTTTTCAAGTTACACAAATTTTAGGTTCACTTCTCTCCTTCCATTATGGTGTCTCTATTCAACTTATGTTCAATGGAGGTTTATCTTTTCACTGTTTCTTTAAGGTGTGTATATAGGAAATCCATTCTCATAATGCTGGCATGATCAAAAGTATGTGATGTTGCCTTTCTAGCTCAGCTGTCTGTCTAGATATTGCTCACTCTTTGTTTCCTGCAGAGTTGTAAGTTTATCTCTCCACTGCTTTCTAATGATATATATTGTTGTGAGCACTAAGGCCAGCATGATATTTCTCCCTTATAAGTTATTTGGCCTTTTTGCTGGAATGCCCAACAAGTTATACCCTTATCTTTAAAACTGATAACTTTACTAGGTTGTATTTCAGTTTTAACCATACTTTATTGGTTTTTGTTAAGGCATGATATGGTTTCAAACCTTTTGTTTATAAAATGTATTCTTGAATGATATTCTAGAAGATGATTTCAGTTCCAGTCTTGGTGGGAGGGTATTTTTTATTCAAGGATACAAAATGTACATTGGCACTGCTTTGTTTTCAGTGTCTATCCTTTTTTCCCTAAAACCCTGTTCAATATATTATCAGTTTCCAGCCTGCACATTCACTGTCTTGGCTTCCATTATTTTCACTGTCCTTTTAACTGTGCCCACTGTACCTGAAACTTTTTTGTTTGCTTGATTTTGTTTTGCTTTTTCAAATAGGTCTCCATTGATGTGATGGTTTTCTTTTTCTCTTCCCATTCCTTCCCAAACTCTACCAATTCAGTTTTCATCTGTTTTTACTGGAACATGATAATAATTTCTTACCTGAAATCAAATCCGTGTATCAGAATTTTTTAACAGCTTTTCAGACATTGGAGATATCACAGGTTTGGTTCGAGACCAAAGTAATAAAGTGAATATCTCAATAAAGCCAGCCACACAAATATTTTTGGTTCCCCAATGCATACAAAGGTTATGCTGCTTATACTATACTGTAGTCTATTAAGTAAGCAATAGCATTATATTTCAGAGAAGGCAATGGCAACCCACTCCAGAAATCTTGCCTGGAAAATCCCATGGATGGAGGAGCCTGGTGGGCTTCAGTCCATGGGGTCACGAAGAGTCGGACACGACTGAGTGACTTCACTTTCACTTTTCACTTTCATGCGTTGGAGAAGGAAATGGCAACCCACTCCAGTGTTTTTGCCTGGAGAATCCCAGGGACAGCAGAGCCTGGTGGGCTGCCATCTATGGGGTCGCAGAGTCAGACACGACTGAAGTGACTTAGCAGCAGCAGCAGCAGCAGCATTATGTTTTAAAAATAATGTGTGTACCTTAATTAAAAAACACTTTATGGTAACCATCCTCAGAGTTTTCAGCAAGTTGTCATCTTTTTGCTGATGGAAGGTCTTGCCTTGATGTTGATAGTTGCTGACTGACCAGGGTACCGGTTGCTGAAGGATGGGGTAGCTGTGGCAATTTCTTAAAGTAACAGTGAAGTATGCCATATCAATTACTCTTTGTTTCATAAGTGATTTCTTTGTAGCTTGCAATGCTATTTGATAGCATGTTCCCCATATAGAGCTTCTTACAAAACTGGAGTCAATCATATTAAACCCTGTCATTTCTTTTTTACTAAGTTGATATAATATTCTAAATCTTTTATTGTCATTTCAACAATATCATGGTCTCTATACCAAGAGTATATCCATTTCAAAAAACACAATTTTCTTTGCTCATTCATAAGAAACAACTTTTTATCCATTAAAGTTTTATCATGGAATGGTAGCAATTCAGTCACACCTGCAGGCTCCACCTCTAATTTTCATTTCCCTGTTATTTCCATCACATCTGTAGTGTCTTCCTCCATAAAGTACTGAACCCCAGTCATCCATAAGTTCAAATCACCTTGATGATTTTGACCTCTTCCCATAAATCACAAATATTCTTAACAGGATCTAGGAAGGTGAATAATTTCCGGAAATTTTTCAACTGAATTTTTTTAATTCATCAGATGAATCCACTATCCACAGCAGTTATAGCCTTACGACAGTATTTCTTGAATAATAAGACTTGAAAGTCAAAATTACTCCTTGACATGGGCTACAGAATAGATGTCATGTTAGCAGAATGAAAACAGCGTGGATCTTGTACATCCATCTCCTTCAGAGCTCTCCGGTGATAGGGTGCACTCTTAATGAGCAGCAATATTTTGAAATTTTCAGTAAACCGTGTTGTTGACAGATGCCCAGTCATCTACACTTTGTTGTTTCATTTACAGAGCAAAGGCCGAATTTACTTAGCATAATTCTTAACAGTCCTAGGATTTTCAAAGTGGCAAATGAGAACTGACTTCAGTTTAAAGTCAGCAGCTGCATTAGCCCCTAACAAGAGAGTCGGGCAGTCCTTTGAAGCTTTGAAGAGAAGCACTGACTTCTCTTCTCTAACTGTGAAAGCTCTCAATAGCATCTTCCTCCAATATAAGGCTGTTTTGTCTTCACTGAAAATTTGCTGTTTAGTGAAGACATCTTAATTAACTACCTTAGCCAGATCTTTTGGATAACTTGCTACAGTTTCTATATCATCACTTGCTGTTTCACTTTGAACTTCTACATTATGGAGATGGTTTCATTTCCTTCATTCTCATGAGACACCGTCAGATAGCTTCAAACCCTTCTGTGGCTTCCTCACCTTTTTCATCTTTCATGGAATTAAAGAGAGTTAGGGTCTTTGGTGGCTCAGATGGTAAAGAATCTTCCTTCAATGCAGGAGACCCAGGTTTGATCCCAAGGTCAGGAAGATCCCCTGGAGAAGGGGATGGCTACTCACTCCAGTATTCTTACATGGAGAATCCCATGGACAGAGCATGGCAGGCTACAGTCCAGGGAATCTCAGAGAGTCAGACATGACTGAGCGCACGCGCGTGCATACAAACACACACACACACACACACACACACACACACACACACACACACACACACAGGTCTTTTTCTGGATTAGGCTTTAGTTTAAGGGAATGTTGTGGCTGGTTTGATCTTCTATTCAGACCACTAAAACTTTCTACAATCAGCAATAAGGCTGTTTCACTTTCTCATCTTTTATGTCACTAGAGTAAGCACTTTGAATATCCTTCAGGAACTTTTATCTTCTATTTAAACTTGACTGTTTGAAGAAACCTAGCTTCTAACCTGTCTCAACTTTTGGCATTCTTTCCTCACTAAGGTTAATCATTTCTTGCTTTTGACTTAAAGGCACAGACATGTCAATCTTCCTTTCACTTCAACACTTACTGGTCACTGTAGGGTTATTAAGTGGCCTAATTTCTATACAGTGTCTCAGGGACTGGAAAAGCCTGAGGAGAAGGAGAAGATGGGTAACGGCTGGTCAGTGGAACAGTCAGAACACACACATTTATCAATTAAGTTTTCCTTCTTATCCAGATATGGTTAGTGATGCCTCAAAATAATACTAACATCAAAGTTCACTGATCACAGATCACCATAACAAATACAATAATAGGGAAAAAAGTTTGAAATACTGTAAGAATTACTAAAACGCTCAGAGAAACACAAAGTAAGCAAATACTATCGGAAAAAAAAATGACAACAATAAACTTGTTCAATGCAGGGTTGCCAGAAAACTTCAATTTGTAAAAAACACAGTACCTGCAAAGCGCAATAAAGTGACGTGAAATCAAACTGCTATGCCTGTATTCGAGTTCCATAGCCATATATTTGGTCACAGGACTCATCGCGCCCATTACAATACTTTTCTGATGTGTGTTCTCCGTTTGCCTTTTTTTTCTGCCCTCTTCAACCAAGATATCTTTACATAGATATGCTGGTTCTTTTGAAATATTGTTTACTCTGAATTAGGTCAGTCCTTCCTAGATCAGCTATTTTCTGGATTTTGTATTACAGAGAGGCCAGGGCTGCAGTGTCTCTGCTTCAGAGTGGAGTTTATTACGGCAAGAGAAAGAGAGTGAGTGCCAGAGTGAGAGCAAGACAGAGAGAAAGAGGTAGTTTAGCCTTTACTTCCCCACCTTTCTTCTACAACTTAGCCCACATACAGACTACTCCCAGGAAAAATGACATAGGCTACCTGATTCAACAACCCCTACTCTCCAGTCCCTGACAGTCTGTGGTATCAAGTTTATAAACCAGGAAGTTTTGCAGCAAATTGTATATCCAGATTTTTTGTTACAAAATATTACTCTTTTGGCTCCTTGGTATCCACTGGATTTGGGAACTGCTGCTGAAAAACTGCTTCCCTTTAGTGCCTTCCTGCCCCTATCAGAACCTTTCTTCCCATTGCTGCTAAGTTGCTTCAGTCATGTCCAACTCTGTGCGACCCCAGAGATGGCAGCCTACCAGGCTCCCCCGTCCCTGGGATTCTCCAGGCAAGAACACTGGAGTGGGTTGCCATTTCCTTCTCCAATGCATGAAAGTGAAAAGTGAAAGTGAAGTCGCTCAGTTGGGTCCGACTCCTAGCGACCGCATGGACTGGCAGCCCACCAGGCTCCTCCACCCATGGGATTTTCCAGGCAAGAGAACTGGAGTGGGGTGCCACTGCCTTCTTCCCATTGCACTTCTTAATAATCATTATGGGATTTTTGTGATATGAGGTGTTCAGGTACTTCCTACTTTGTGGCTTTGTCTCTTTCATTTTCCGAGTTTGTTTGTTTTTCTGCATTAAAAGGATGGAGGTATCTTCATTTTGCTATTGTCTGCATTACCTTATTGATATGTTCTGTGTCCAATTTTCAACACATTTACTTAGAGTCTACTCGAAGCCAGGCACTGCTTTAACTGCTGGTAGCAGAGTAGTAGGGAAAAATAAACCAAAAAACAAATATGCCTCACTCATTTCCCTGACCCCATGAACTAAGAGTGACTAACACAAATAACAATTTAAATACATGACACTCTCTGTCCTTCATGTATTTGACTTGATCTAAATAAAATATAACTTCAGTAGAGAAAAACTCACAAGCACACCCATACCAAGACTAGGGTACCCAAATACCCTAACAGCCTCCAAATGAATATCCCTAACACCTTGGTCAACCACAATTCATCCTTGAAACAGGCAGAGATATTATCAGATAACTCATTTCTCTGTTTAGAAATAAACTTCAAATAATTTTGAAAACTGTTATTTCTTCCTGAGGGGAAAGTTATGAAATAGAAGGTAAGTAAAAAATAAATAATGCTTTTAGAAAAAGAAGTATTCAGTCATCTTGTTTCTAAATAGTTACAACATGTACCTGCTAGCTTGTTCATAGCAGGTAATATGCACTTTATTGATTTGTCATCTATACAAGCCCCAGGATACAAAGGCTCAGTGTAGATTCCCCTATGATAATTTCACAAGGGTTTGGCTCTTATCGTTTTTTTTTTTTTTTTCCTGCCACTTAAAAAATGCTGGCTGGAACTCAGATTGTTGAGCCTTCTGGCATCTCTAGAAATTTTCTTGTAGTTCCCTGTACCCCTGGATCCTTACTGAGGGTCAAGCCAGACCCAGGCACCTCAGAAAAGGATAAACATAATCAGATGATTAATCTTATTAATCTACTCCTGCCATTTTCCCTTTAAAGAACACTCAAGGTGATTTCTGTTTGCTTTTGTTTCTGAGAGCAGTGTAGCAGCAGTGAATCTTGAAATGCAATCCATTTTTAATTGAAATTAAACAAAAAGGTTTGGTGGCGGGGGAGTGATTTCTGACAGGAAATGATGTCATTTGAAAGTTTGCCCTGGACAGTAGATGATGATGGAGGATTTTTCTCCCATCAATGATGTGCCCTTAAAACCGTACTATATAAATTGACAGGGCACTTCAATTATTTTTTTTTCTCTTTATTTTCATTATCATCATACAAGGCTAATAGTAATGGGGGTAATATTTATTATTTTTTATATTAGCTTTTATTATTTGTCTGTATTTATTTTAATCTTTAAATAATCTATTATTATGTGAAAGGCAGTCAGTTGTGTCCAACTCTTTACGACCCCATGGACTATATAGTCCATGGAATTCTTCAGGCCAGAATACTGGAATGGGTAGCCATTCTGTTCTCCAGGAGATCTTCCCAACCCAGGGATCAAACCCAGGTCTCCTGCTTTGCAGGCGGATTCTTGACCAGCTGAGCCACTGTTATTATACTTGAGTGCTTACACTGTGCCTACGTGTGGTGCTGCATGCTACACAAACATCGTTTCATCCACCCTCACAACTGGAATAATTAGCCTCATTTTAGAGATAACAAGTCAAAGCTGAGAGGGAACACATGAATTCTTCAAAGCGGAACCATTACAGTTTCTCATGGCAAAAGTGTATTCACATCCATGGCTGTGAAATCTCAGCCAGACTCTCTCAGCTGTTACCTTGTGCCACCTCTGTTTTAGTTCCAGAGGTTCCCATTCTGGACACTTGGAATACTTGGGCCCATTTTCAGGATTTCTACACCGTAGGCTGGGATAAAGCCAGGAATCTGTATTCCCCAGACTCTGTTCTGACAGTTTCATAATCACTGTTTAAGAAATCTCTTCAGTAAAAATAAAAATATCATTTAAGTTTTGTATCGTCTCTACTAAACTTATTTTTAAGGCAAAATATTTTCTTTAAAATATAAAACAAAGCAGAAAAATTTCAGAAAATGAACTATTTCTCATCTCACCAATCAATGCCAGCTATTTTTTTTTCATACGTAGATGTTTGCTTCTGTTTTACATACGAGTATATACTTTTCAGGTTGCTGTCTCTCTTTGGCCTTCTGTAACAATGCTCCATATAAGATGTTATAGAATAATTTTAACATTTACTGTTCTATGATAAGTGGTTTTAATTTTATCATATAGGTCCTTATAAAGCTTGCATCAGTCAGAATACTCCAGTTGCAAGAAAACAAAAACTCAAACTGGCTCTCATGAAAATGAGGATCTATTGGTTAATATATTAACCAATAAATATTTAATAGTCAATAAATTAAATGAGGATTTATTGGTTAATAACTGAGAATAGAGAAAAACTGGATTCAAGACAGAACCACATCAGGCCTTTCTCTCTCTGTCTCGTCTCTCTGCCCCTCCATCCCCCTGCTTCTGGCTAGCCTCCTTTACTACCTACTTCTTGCACTCTTTTGGATTTTCTCAGGCTCTCAGGCTGCCTATTCTCATGATTTCCATGTAGCAAGAACCATAGGCTCCTACCTTAAGAATGCAAGGCATGGAGCAGAAACAGATATCTTGTGCTTATTCCATTATGAAAAACCTTTTGGACTTTGTCTTTGGTGGTGTGCCCATACCCTGGGCCAACCCTGGTGCCATGGCCACCAAAGGCAAAGTTTTGTAATTTACACAACATGGACTCACACTTACTCTTGAGGCCAGGAAATAATATGCTATTGTTGTGATCCTCCAAAACCAGGAAACTTGAGGACAATTCACAGCTTAACCTTTCCACATGTAAATAAAATGAAAATATATGTATGTTGACATAAGTAAAACAGTAAACCAAAGAGTTAAGAAATTTTAAGGATTTCATATATCTCTTAATTGCTTATGAAAAATAGTCTACCAATATATACTGTTACAAACACAGGAGGTACTGTTTTTACCACCCCCCCCCCTGCATTTTTCACTATTTTCTTTTAATACCTTAAAGTAAATCATCTGGTTATATATAAACTGTAAAAAGAGTGCCCAGTCATTATAGCAGCCAAAATGTTTAAAAGACCATGTAGTTTAGTTATTAGATAATTCCTATGTATATTCTACTTGTGATTTTTATATTCATATTTCTTTTCTTCTAACTCTAAAATGCTATATTTATTTATATTCATTAGTGACATTATATCTGGCATAACTAAAATTCAATTGTGTAAATAACTGTTTCTAAAATTATAGGTAACACTGTATTTATTTATTTCATAGGATGTATTATTTAACAGTATGACTTCCTGTGACATAATATATATGATTATATATAATGTATGCAAGTAGATTATACATAACAGAAGAGAAACCTGACCAGAAAAAGAGAGAAAAAGGATTAAAGAACCTGGTAAGGTTTAAATAGGGCTTCCCTGGTGGTTCAGATGGTAAAGAATCTCCCTAGAATGTAGGAGACCAGTGTTTGATTCCTGGGTTGGGAAGATCTCCTGGAAGCTATGGCAATCCACTCCAGTATTCTGGCCTGGAGAACCCCATGGACAGAGGAGTCTGGCGGGCTATAGTCCATGGGGTCACAAAGAGTTGGAAACGCCTGAGTGAATATGCACAGTTCAGTTCAGTAGCTCAGTCATGTCCGACTCTTTGCAACCCCATGAACTGCATCACGCCAGGCCTCCTTGTCCATCACCAACTCCTGGAGTTCACTCGGACTCGTCCATCGAGTCAGTGATGCCATCCAGCCATCACTTGTCCACTTGTCCCCTTCTCCTCCTGCCCCCAATCCCTCCCAGCATCAGAGTCTTTTTCAATGAGTCAACTCTTCGGATGAGATGGCCAAAGTATTGGAGTTTCAGCTTTAGCATCATTCCTTCCAAAAAACACCCAGGACTGATCTCCTTTAGAATGGACTGGTTGGATCTCCTTGTAGTCCAAGGGACTCTCAAGAGTCTTCTCCAACACCACAGTTCAAAAGCATCAATTCTTCAGCGCTTAGCTTTCTTCACAGTCCAACTCTCACATCTATACTTGACCACTGCAAAAACCACAGCCTTGACTAGATTGACCTTTGTTGGAAAAGTAATGTCTCTGCTTTTGAATATGCTATCGGTTTGGATAAATTAACAATATCAATATGTACTCAGGCTGTGAGATATAAACAACAAAAATGTAATTTTCCTTTTGTCATAAATTCATCAGAAGTCTCTATGCTATCCTCCTCAATGCCCAGTGGAAATTATATAATGCACATATGCAAGCAGAGATCAAAATCTGTACACTAATAACCAGCTAAAAAAGTGAAGACTCTGAGAAAACTGAAGGATTTAGGAAAATTCCAGGACTCAGTATAAGTTATGAGCATTAAACAAAAGTGACTTAAAAACATATATAGAAATAATGATTTTTTTAAAAAAAGGAAGGAATCAACTTCAAAAAAGGCTTTCATTCTCCAAATATTGGCAATACAAAAATAAATGATAATAATTATAATCAACTGACATGAGTTAGATTTGTAAAAACCTTTCTGTGATAATATACAAAAGGAGAACATGGGATTAAATGTAACTCATGCACAAGTTACCAATAATACAGGCACCGAAACTGCAAAAATTAAATAAGTTCTACTCCAGGTTTTCGTCAAACCTTAAACTGGCAGTTACAGGTGGTTTATATTAAAAAGTAAATAATTTTCAAAAATAAAGAGATACTATGATAATATAAAGGTGCTATTGAAATATAGTCTTTGGTATTTTAATACTTTTATTAAATTTTACTTTACTTCAATCATCTTATTTATGTCTATTATACATTTACAAATGCAGTCATCTTAAAACTAGGATTAAAAATTGCTGGACAATCATCAGTACAAAAGATAAAGAACAAAACATCACAATCAGTAGGGAAATAAGTTACTGATATGAACACACAGAACTGCAGACATGGACACACACAGAGACATACACACAGTCATTGCTTCAGGATATCGCTTTATAACTGCAAATTCCTAAAACCTTTTTAAGTAGAGAGGTCAAGCTTGGACAATGACCATACTGGACCACATCACCCAGTTGGAACAGTCAAGCTGTCTAAATCTAGTTGGTTCTCTGATTCTGGCTATTCCCCCCTCCAAAAATGCCTGAGTAAAAACCACTTAAGTAGCAAATTATATACCAATACTCATTAAAATTATATTCAGAGTATACAGAAAAAAATTAAAAACTAAAAAAAGAGTAAATCAAAAGACTGCATATGGCAGTCATTTCCTGATCAATTGCATAATTAATTAATCAGAATAAAGTTAAAATATTTTATTTGGCAATACATAACCTGTACAAAATAGAATATCACTAAAATTAAAATTAGAACAATTCAAACAATAAGGAAATGCGTTGCATAAATTACTAATAAAACTGAAATGGAAGTTCCTGCCTACAAGATGTCAATGTGATAGAAAACTTTAAATTCTAGTCATTTTTATATTGCATACCACGGTCCACTCTGGACTGCTATCACCAAATTTGAAGTGTGAAGTGAATGACCAAACACCAACCACCCACATTTTTGCCTTTAAAAATGAAGTAAAATATTAATATTATAATTGTTTGATTCTATCTTCCTAATGATGGAAAAAAGGAAACAATTGTTCCTAAGAGAATTTTTTTAAAAGTTCTTTTAAAAAGACTTCCTTTTTAAAAATGTTAGTTTCCATGTTGGATTTTTTTCTAGTCTCTTAAAAACACACACACACACACACACATACACACCTAATTTGTTAACCTTGCTTTAATTGGTCCTAGTGGACTGGAGAAGGCCAAAATTGTATGCGGTGTACTGAGAAACAAAGAAGGGGTGAGTTATGTAGAAACAGTAGGTACAGACATTTTCAAGGATTTTTATCATAAAGCAAAATAGAGAAATTGGAGAGGAGTCAGAAAAGATTGTGGGGCCTAGAATGGAATTTAATTTTAAATAGGTGAGCTTGTTTATGTTTTTATTGTTAGGAGTAGAGAAAGGAGTCAAGAATGAGAGCCCACAGCATTCCTTGAATAAGCACAATGAAACAGAGACAACACTGGCTTTACTTAACAGAAAATGCAAGAAGTGCACTATATGCAGAGTATATCATGAGAAACGCTGGGCTGGAGGAAGCACAGGCTGAAATCAAGATTGCGGGGGAAAATATCAATACCCTCAGATATGCAGATGACACCACCCTTATGGCAGAAAGTGAAGAGGAACTAAAAAGCCTCTTGATGAAAGTGAAAGAGGAGAGTGAAAAAGTTGGCTTAAAGCTCAACATTCAGAAAACGAAGATCATGGCATCTTGTCCCATCACTTCATGGGAAATAGATGGGGAAACAGTGAAAACAGTGTCAGACTTTATTTTGGGGGGCTCCAAAATCACTGCAGATGGTGACTGCAGCCATGAAATTAAAAGACACTTACTCATTGGAAGGAAAGTCATGACCAACCTAGATAGCATATTCAAAAGCAGAGACATTACTTTGCCAACAGGGGTCCATCTAGTCAAGGCTATGGTTTTTCTAGTGGTCATGTATGGATGTGAGAGTTGGACTGTGAAGAAAGCTGAGTGCCGAAGAATTGATGCTTTTGAACTGTGGTGTTGGAGAAGATTCCTGAGAGTCTCTTGGACTGCAAGGAGATCCAACCAGTCCATTCTAAAGGATATCAGCCTTGGGTGTTCTTTGGAGCGAATGATGCTGAAGCTGAAACTCCAGTACTTTGGCCACCTCATGTGAAGAGTTGACTCATTGGAAAAGACTCTGATGCTGGGAGGGATTGGGGGCAGGAGGAGAAGGGGACGACAGAGGATGAGATGGCTGGATGGCATCACTAACTTGATGGACATGAGTTTGGGTGAACTCTAGGTGTTGGTGATGGACAGGGTGGCCTGGCATGCTGCAATTCATGGGGTCGCAAACAGTCGGACACGACTGAGCAACTGAACTGAACTGAACTGAAGTTAGGTAAAGGGATGAGGAATACATGGAGGAAGTGACACAGAAGATGGGTCCTCTCATAAAGCCAGTAATTATCAGGAAAATGTGATAAGGACCAAGTTAAGATCCATTGGTAGAAATTTAAATACCCTCAATCAGTCAAGCTGTTCAGCCATGTTCACTGATCAGATGTAGACATGAAATGAGTAGAAATTTAGATGTAAGGAGAGTTGGGATGTTGCTAGGAGAGCATACTAGAGAATAAGGTATAAGGGAACAGTGGGTATATGCCAAACTAATGCTGTGATGGGCCATAAATCTACACCAGAAAAGGAGAGAATAAAAACAAGAGCAAGTGCTAAAACCTTCACTGAAATGCTGAGGAGATGGAGCAGATGCTATTAACAGATGCAATTCAGTTCAGTCGCTCAGTCATGTCCAGCTCTTTGCAACCCCATGGACAGCAGCATGTCAGGCTTCCCGGTCCATCACCAACTCCTAGAGCTTACTCAAATTCATGTCCATTGAGTCGGTGATGCCATCCAACCATCTCATCCTCTGTTGTTTCCTTCTCTTACCCTCAATCTTTCCCAGCATCAGGGTCTTTTCAAATGAGTCAGTTTTTTTGCATCAGGTGGCCAAAGTATTGGAGTTTCAGCTTCAGCATCAGTCCTTCCAGTGAATATTCAGGACAGATTTCCTTTAGGATGGATTGATTGGATCTCCTTGCTGTCCAAGAGACTCTCAAGAGTCTTCTCCCAACACCACAGTTCAAAAGCATCAATTTTTCTGTGCTAAGCTTTCTTTATAGTCCAACTCTCACATCCATACATGACTACTGGAAAAACTATACCTTTGACTACACGGACCTTTGTTGGCAAAGTAATGTCTCTGCTTTTTAATATACTGTGTAGATTGGTTATAGCTTTTCTTTCAAGGAGCAAGTGTCTTTTAATTTCATGGCTGCTGTCACCATCTACAGTGATTTTGGAACCCCCCAAAATAAAGTCTGTCACTATGCTACTAACAGATTTAGTTCAGTTCAGCTGCTCAGTCATGTCTGACCCTTTGTGATGGTTATATTCCCTTAATTTAAAAAAAAAAAGGAGGGAGAGAGAGAGAGAGAGAGAGAAAGAAGCTGGAATTCTCAGAAGAAAACATGGTCCAGCTGCAATGAGAAACAAGGAGGATATCTATCCATCTCACTTCTGATTCTGTGCAGTGAAAGATAAGAGAAGAAAATCATTACCTGGAAGGACTGATGAAACTGATGAAACTCCAATACTTTAGCCACCTGATGCGAAAAACTGACTCATTTCGGAAGACTCTAATGCTGGGAAAGATTGAAGGCAGGAGGAGAAGGGGACAACAGAGGATGAGATGGTTGACGGCACCACCAACTCAAAAAGGAAAATAAATAGCCACCACTGCATAGGTCTACAGAGGAAGCAGAGAGACCTAGGAGAAAGCCGTTTTCAGGTCGAGTAGGTATGGCTGACAAAAAAGGCAAGTTAGCTAATGATGAACATTGGGTCCCAGGGTGCAGAGTGGGAGAGACTAGGGGTTTCCAGATTGGATCTGAAAAATGATATTAACAGTTTAAAACATTTTTCAGGGAAGTTTCAAAAAGAATTGTGCACACATCCTTAAATTACATTTTAAGCAACAGATGCAATTAGGAATAATTCTTTCAAGGTTTCTATGAGAACTCTGGGTTCATAACAATGCCATTTTACTGCTGAATGCTTCTAAGGGTCAGAGAAGGACCTGTCTATTGGTGCTGCCTTAAGTGAACTAATGAATGAACGTTTGTTCAACAGTCCCAAATTCCTCCCCTTTTGTACACAAATAACCACTGAGCACAACACGATTCTTAATGAAAAAGAGATTTAGATCTGATAGAATGTGTCTGGTGGGAATTTCACAGAAGTATATAAAAGAAGTAATATTTTTAAAGAACAAAGGCATAATATATTGACCACCTGTTGGTGTTTTCTTAGCCTTTTGTTTTCTGATTTTTGTTTTTTTAAACAAAGCATTAAACCTTAAGAAGAAGTTTCTTATGATTTTTGGAAAGTGCCTGCATGCTAAGTCACTTCAGTTGTGTCTGACTATTTGGGACCCTATGCGCTGTATCCCTCCAGGCTCCTTTGTCTATGGGATTCTCTAGGCAAGAATATTGGAGTGGGTTGTCATGCCCTTCTCCAGGGGATCTTCTCAATCCAGGGATTGAACCCACATCTCTTATGTTTCCTGCATTGGCAGGTGGGTTCCTTACTACTAGTGCCACCTTGTAAAGTGCCTAGTATAAGTCTCATTGTTTAAAAATATTAGAAATTTTTCTTCCAAATTTTATAAACAGTAAGTAAAATTCACCCTTAAACCTACCAGCCTTTCATCATTTTGGAATGAATTTTTATCATTTTTTTCCTCTGCATAAAGATAATGTTTTTCAAATTGGCATTATAACTGTAGACAGTTTTATTTTTCATATTTTAGTTTGTTGTTTTATGTTATATTTTATAACTTGACTTTATACACCTTTCCCCATGTCATTTCTTTACATCAAACTCATCATTATTTTATAAGGACTGTGGAGCTTATTATGGGAAATCATTTTCTGTTATTTGATAGTTTGACTGTTTCCCATGTTTTTGCTATTATAAAAAAGGCCACAAGGAACTTCTTAATACTCTGTTAAGTGTCTCTGATTATTCGTTTAGATTTTAAATTCCTAGAATTGGAATTCTGAGGTCATAGGAGGAAAGATTTGTTGTAAATATGACTATTTCCCCCTCCAGGCTTTATCTATTTTTAAAGTCAGCCATTGTTTTAAAGCAGGTCACTGTTATTTATGGCTCTTTATTCTAGCTAAAAAGCAGTGCCTTAACTGGAAATTATTTCCATAAGGGCCTTACAAATATATCTATTAAATTTATAAATAGTCTCATTTCAGCAGCTCCTAAACATCAGAAGAATCATGCTCTGTCTCCAAAGAGTTCAGAGGCCAATGAAAAATTGTCCTACCAAAAAAAAATAAAAATTAAAAAAAACAACTAGGAACTAATTCAAATAAAAATGGAAGCTTTATTGCATTTATGCAACCTGACAGCTAACCTCAAAATACTATTTCCTTTGGTGTCTGCAATTTTATTTTTTACAACAAAGCTTTTGGTTTTAGGACACAAATAAGACATTGCAATTTATTGCAGAAGTAACCATTTACCTGGTGTCAGTAGGCTGGGCCCATTTTCAAAAGGAAATTAATGATAAACTTCAATTTGAGGCAAGTCAAAGCTACATATATATTATGGAGCTCATTTCAAAAAATGACACAAAATTAAAATGAAATAGCCTCTAAAATTTGAGAACCCTTGGGCACAGTAAATCTTAGTTATAGGAGAAAATGAAACATCCTATGATAAGATCAGGTCTGATAAGATGTAATAAAAACATGAGGCATGATACATAAGGTCAGAAGGATCAATATAAAATGTGAAATGAATGCACAAATTGCCTAGTCCTAGACACCCAAAGTGTTTGGAAGTGACAGGGGAATTAAATCGTAAGTAAAGCTGAATATTAAATGAGATTGAACGTGCACTACATCATTCTTAAATCTACCTAGGTATTCCTAAAATGTGTGTCACTTTTTTCCCCTGGAAATAACTAAGATCTAAGCCAAGGTTAAATAAAAAATAAAGTGCGAACATGGTCATCATGAAATTTAAACAGTGATACTGTGTATATGTGAGGGGAAGGAGATGAAAAAATATGGTGTCTCGTAGCCGTAAAATACAGTTAAGAGAACCACAGATATTTATTCTTGTAAAACACAGTCTAACTTACTGACTTACTCTTAACACCTAACCTTGAAAGTGTTATGGAAAAATCTGCAGGAACTGGAACTGCCAAACACCTCCTGAAATAAAACCATAGAGCAGCTTGACATTTATCCCACACAGACCTCTGACTTACATGACTCTTTAATGAGCAAGAAGGTACATTTAAAATTTTTCAAAACACATTCTCTTTGTAGTACAAAGTGCCATGGAAAGAGAAATAGCCTCAAAGCTTGTCCTGGGTGGCATTCAACTCGGCCTTTGCTGCTTGCTAGCGTATAAGCTGAAATCATTTCCAGATTCCTTTGAGCTTCGGTTTCCTCATTTGTGAAATGGAGATGAGTCTCATAAATGCTGACCAAGTGAAAACATGAAATGTTATTACTGGATAGCTTTCAAAACCCATTCATTTCTTTCCCTCCCTGCCACTCCCTAATCTCTAGTGACTACAGAAATATGAACTGATCTTAATTGAGCTGTTCTACCTCTAATTTGTGGTTAAAATCAGTCTTTGAGATGAAATACAAAAGGGAAATGGAGGTGACTAAAGATATGATTAATGGCACAGATTTTTAAATGCTGCTTTTCAGGTTCTCTGAAGAGATAGAAGGGTGTTATTATACGCTTTTCTTTATATAAAACCTGAGGCTCTGGGTGACAATGACTTTGAGATCCATGTTCTTCTCATGTTAATACTGCATCTTATATGGTCTATATGAATAAGGAGGTGATGTTTAAAAGTTCTTTAATATTTATTTCACTTTTTATAGCACCTGGCTTTCACCTTCTTTCCAGTCTTTTCTAGCTATTTATCTGGTTAATAGAATTTACTATAGAAGAAATGTCAAAAGGAAAATACTTCTGCTGACATTCACAATTCAGTAGGGCAATAGCCTTGAAAACCAAGCTATTGTCCCCATAAAAGATTTGCTAAACTACTTTCTCTCTTCTTTCCACTTCCTGTGACTGACCTAGTTAGGCGCATTGCAAGAATCCCTCATTGTGTAGATAAAGAGGCCTCCAAGTTGCACAACTCCAGGAGGGATCATCCTCATGATAGTCACTGGTTTTCTTCAGAGGATGCCATCACGTGAAATAAAATCTGAATGATGTGCAAGGACACACGTCTGCACCCCATTAGGGTTAGCTGGAGTCAAGAAGATGAGAAGGAAATAAAAGGAAAACGATTTTCGCTGCTCACTTAGGTGGGGTAATGGGGAGTCGAGGGGAGAGGAAGACATGAATGGACCAGATGTGGGTGTCCCAGCAGGGAAAGTGCTCTCCATAGTTTAGGAAACCGTGGAGGCCAGGGACTCTTGTCTTCACCTACTTTTTAATCTGGGAGGATTAATAGGCTGCTCTCACATCTATGTGGAAAGCAGAAACATGAAAGCTGAGGGCTGCAGATGGTTAGTTTCCTAGATTCTCTGCCCTTGGGTCCGTTGTGGAGAAGGCATAGCCAAAGCAGCTGAACATGAAGAGGGGACACTGGGCAGAGGAGGCCACCTCGGTTCTTGCTCCTAGAGCTACAGGCTACGTGGGATTCACAGTCAGACAATCAGATGGTGGGCAGCACCAGTAGAGCTCGAGTGACACTGAGGTAGTCAGAAAGCATCGCATGGCCCTGTCTACATCCAGACAAAAGGTGCTGACTGCAGCCCCGAATGCCAACAGGGCTGACAGCCCCAAGAGGACAAGGGGCACCGCTCTGGAGGCAGAGAAAGGGAAGAATGGCAAGAGGAAGCAGAAGCACATCCTCCCCTCATACCTAGACAACATCTTTAGGAAAGAGATAGGGATGTTTAGGGTAGAACAGTCTTTGAGAGAGAGTAGGGAATAAAATTTAAATACTCTAGCAACTTGAAAATATCTTAGATTACATATTGCATACGTTTTGTATTAATAACCAGAAGATCAAGTTGTAGGAGACAAATACAAATAGTTGCGATATAGGAACACTGCATTTTTCCTTCCTATACCTGAGCTGAGTAAGAACTGTATGAGAAATGCTACTCCCTATAAGGTGTTCACAGTTTACATTTACACAACTCCTAGAGTTTATAAAACATCTGCAAGTAAGTTTTGATCAGATTATCAAGCTAAAAAATAGGTGGATTTGGCCAAGTGATCTGAGATTTCATAAGGCAAGAAAAGCCGGAAGGAAAGATACAATTTTGAGGTTAGTTAAAACAGTCTTGACATGGCAGCATAATGGCAGAGATCTTGCCTTACTGCACATGGAAGCACGGCATGAAGCTGCTGCAGCTGTATCTGTACAGCACTGAGGTGGAAATGTGACATCAGGGAACCAGGGTCAGATTCTGGAATGAATATACTCATATATACATAGACATACATATGTGTATATGTAGGTGTATGTATACATACACACGTACACATATATAAATATATATGTGTATATATACATATATATATTACTATGATTATATATACATTTTTTCACATACATAAACATTCTTGAGTAAAAAATATATAATTCAAAATCAGAAGGCAGAGGATAGACCTATTCAATAGGATGAATATTGCCAAGATGCTTACCATTTTGTGAGGGAAAAGACATTAGATGCCTAACATATCCCTCTTTCCCGCATGCACACAGTCCAAATGAATTGAAGATAAGAAAATGAAAAGTAAAATACATATATGATTAGAAGAAAGTGTTCCTCTTTAAGAATGAAACAAAAATGAGAAGTGATGAGCAAATCAAATAAAATTAAATGTATTAAATTTTGACGTAATTAAAAACCAGAATTTTTAAGTAAAAAAAAAAACTCTTATATGGCAAATAAACACCATAAACGATTTAAAATACGGATTGACAAATGCTTTATAAATACAAAAGCTAGGATTTGTTGGAATATATATTAGTGCAACCTGTTGCAAGGCAATTTGCTTATAACAATCCACATTTTGATTGAGGATACATAAGTTGCCTCCATGCACTTACACCAAGACAATATTTTGAGAAAGAAACAGGAATTTTAGTGAGGGAGGTACGAATCTAGGGATCTGCATTCAAGAGAGGCCAATTTTTCCTAAATCCACTGGTTTATTGATTTAAATATTTCTTACTAATAAGCAAGTTCATTATTAGCTTATCACCTGGATGAAATATCCCTACAGATGCATAAGGAGACGCACAGTGACAAGGAGTGAAGTACTGTCTAATAGGAAAAATAGCTTTCACCTGTTAGTTACAAAAACTGAGGCAGATCTCCAACCTCGAATGCTGACAGAGTTCAGTAACATGTTCCTATATCAAAGGAAGCAAGTTGTAGAACTGTATATGTGGTATAAACAAGTTTCATTAAAAAGGAGAATACAAAAGCCATTATATACACATACCCTGGTGGCTCAGATGGTAAAAAATCTGCCTACAATGCAGCAGACCCAGGTTCAATCTCTGGGTTGGGAAGAGCCCCTGGAGAAGGGAATGGCAACCAAATCTAGTATTCTTGCCTGGAGAATTCAATGGACAGAGGAACCTGATGTGCTACAGTCCATGGGGTCGCCAGAGTTAGACACAAATGAGCAAGCATCTAACACTTCACTTTCATATACACACACATACGTATGTGTGTTGCATATGCATATAAAATTTAGAATAATCTTCACCAAGCTTTTAATAGTGGTTACGTGTGGGAAGTTAAAAATGGAAAGGAAAAATTTCTATTTTAATCCTGACTTCTTTCCTTTCATTGTTCTCTTTACGCTTTATTTTTTTCTTCCTTCCTTTCTTCATTTTTTGTTTGTAATTTAAAATATTAAAGGGGTTACTATTTATTTTAAAATATAGTAAACAATCAAACATATTTGTACAACAAATCATGGTATGTTCTGTATGTTGATTAGAATCACAATTTAATTTCAGAAAAAAATTAGTAAACACACTCAAAGATTTAGTCTCAGTTGAAGGTAGAAGTGGGGGAAGTTTGGGGAGAAAGTTGTCAAAATATGAAGAGCAGCTAAAACGAAGCATTTAATTTACTTAATTTGATTTGTAACTCAATAACTAATGTGACTTCTTTTATTATCCAAAATAAATTTATTAAAATGAAAAAAATATAACTCATCTACCTATTTTTAAATATCTCTCTTTGTACCTATTACCTTGGCAATTCTGAATTGAAAACCAAGATTATGTTTCAGCAAGCTGAAAAGAAGTTGTCTGTCTTACGTTGGGTTCCCTAGAAGCAGACTCTGAGACTAGGATGTGATTCTGGTGAATGTGATTTACTTACTGAAGAAGTGCTCCCAAGAGAGATTAGTAACAGACTGTGCAAGGCCAGCAGAACAGCAAAGAGAGGGAAGCCCAACAAAGATGGAACTGTAGGCAGAGTCTCTCAGAGTTTGCATGTCCACTCCCGCAGGGGCTGCAGGGCATTAAATTAAACTCAGTTATCCAACTCCAGGCAAAAGCGCCTGGGCTTTTGGTTATTCACTGACTAAGGGCGCCTGCTTGAGGAAGGGTTTGGAAAGGAGGGGACTTAGTTCCCAGTAACTCTGTAGCATGTGGGTAAAGGAATTTCAGGAACCTGAGGGAAACAGTCCTAACAGACGTGCAGGTACAAGCAAAGCAAAGTCAAGACAGGAGAAGGACACATCCAAAAAGAAACAAGTATCCAAGGAGATCTGGACAGAACACCCATAGCACTCACTGCAGAAGGGATTTTTATTTTATTCACAAATACATATCCATTTGTCCAAAATATTGAGTTGAACAAAAGCCATCTCCTGTGCTCACACTATAGGGCAAAAAAATTTAAAAATTCAACTGAAGAAAGCTGCAGAGGCGGGGATTCTAGTTCAGAGAGGTTTCTAAGGATTCCCAGGAAGGCACAATAATTTAACAGCTCTAATTTAGTCTGACCAAAGTTTAAAGTTCTTAATATTTATGGATTTAGACTTTTCCGTTTTAAGAGAAAAAGAGCAATTCAGCTTCCTGTTATTACTTTCCTTCAAGATATTTTATTTTTCAAATTCTAGCATTCTTTTCAAAACTCTGGGAAACTTAGTACAGAAAGAATACACTTTAAAAAAAAAGGAAACTAAATAATTCGCAGAGGTAATTCCAGTTATTTACTCTTTAATTATTCTAATGCGTCTCTGGACACTAGGGGAAATGAATCCTTTCACATTGATCTTACACAAAATACAAGTTATAAGGCTAAGGAAACAACTCAAAATAAGCTACACCCAAAGATGGAGATTAAGTACTCAGAGCCTCCATGAACTAGCTGTGGTATCATTTAAACTTGGCCTCGTTTTCTCCATAGAATCCTGATATTCTTATGCATTTCTCCTTTGTAGCCTTTGGCAAGTTTCCTAAGCTCTCTTAGCCTCAGTTTCCCTATTGGTTTTCTGGTAGGGCTCCAGCACACAGTAGGCATTCAGGAAATACATGCTGAATGACTAGATGGAGAATATATCAACCTTATTTTAATCTCTGTACCTTAGTGTCTATGGCTCTCTATATCTAAAATATATTCATATTTTTTTCCTATCCACCTGTCACTAGTTTTCTATTGCAAACGTGGTGGCTTAAAGCAACACATATCTATTACCTCACAGTTTCCATGGGTCAGCGGTCTACACAAGGTTTAGCTGAATCTTCTATCAGGATTTCACAAGGCTACAATCAAAGGCCCAGCTGGGCTGCACCCCTTTCTGGTGCTCAGGCTCCTTTTCCAAGTTCACGTGGTTCTTGGCAGAATTCATTTCCAGGCAACAGTGGCACTTAGGTCTCTGTTTTCTTGTTGTTTATTGGCTGGACACTGCTCTCAGCTCCTAGAGACCACTCACAGTTCCCTACCATGTGGTTGCTTTAACAGGCCCTCCCTCAACATGGCAGCTCGCTTCTTCAAAGCCAGCAAGACAGAGACTCATCCCACAATCTCACTCCAAGCTACTCTGCTCAAAACTGCACACACATACACACACACACACACACACACGTCTATATGGTACGAATGACATCCTATTGCTTTTCCTATATTCAATGGGTTAGAAGTAAGAAGGCCACAGGTTCTGCCTACACTCAAGGGAAAGGATCACACAAGAAGGGTTCACCTTCATTTACTGGGGGTCATCTTGTGGAGCATTTGCCAAACTATGCACATTGCATTGACTTCAATGTCAAATTCAAGTCACAACATTCTTCTCTGATCACCAAGCACTGGAGTCTAAATAAGACAGAACTAAGCATTTATGTTGGAGAAGGCAATGGCAACCCACTCCAGTACTCTTGCCTGGAAGATCCCATGGACGGAGAAGCCTGGTGGGCTGCAGGTCACGGGGGTTGCTAAGAGTTGGACATTACTGAGCGACTTCACTTTCACTTTTCAGTTTCATGCCTGCTGCTGCTGCTGCTGCTGCTAAGTCGCTTCAGTCGTGTCCGACTCTGTACGACCCCATAGATGGCAGCCCACCAGGCTCCCCTGTCCCTGGGATTCTCCAGGCAAGAACACTGGAGTGGGTTGCCATTTCCTTCTCCAATGCATGAAAGTGAAAAGTGAAAGTAAAGTCGCTCAGTCGTGCCTGACTCTTAGCGACCCCATAGACTGCAGCCTACCTTGGAGAAGGAAATGGCAACCCACTCCAGTGTTCTTGCCTGGAGAATCCCAGGGACAGGGGAGCCTGGTGGGCTGCCATCTATGGGGTCACACAGAGTCGGACACGACTGATGTGACTTAGCAGCAGCAGCAGCGAGCATTTCTGTATGGTGATATTTTTCACCATTTGTCGTGTTCTCTCTCTCTTTTACACACACATCACTTCATATGTGTGCATGCATGATAAGTCACCTCAGTCGTGTCCAACCCTTTGTGACCCAATTGGCTATAACCTGACAGGCTCCTCTGTCCATGGGATTTTCCAGGCAAGAATACTAGAGTGGCTTGTCATTCCCTTCTCCAGGGGACCTTCCCAACTTAGGGACCGAGGAATAGAACCCCAGGTCTCATGTCTCCTGCATTGCCAGGTGGGTTCTTCACCACTAGTGCCACCAGGGAAGCCTATCACATCATATATTTAGAACTAAATGCTTAATGGGAATTACTTGAGATTCCTTTAACCTGGAATATTGGAGATATTTGTAATCTTTATACACCCTTTGGTCATACTATCCAAACATCAGCAAATGATGCTAAATTTTCTGAACACATAGAATCCTTACTTTTTCCCCATTCGTAGTCTTCACTCTATTTCAAACCTCAAACATGTCTGAGAAACACTTCAAGGTTTTGCTTCATGCTTTTAGTCTCTGCCAAGTAGAGGAAAGCCAACCCACACTGTGTGTTAGTTGCTCAGCCATGTCCAGTTCTTTGAGATCCTGTGGACTGTAGTCTACCAGGCCTCTCTGTCCATGGAATTCTCTGGGCTAGAATATTGGAGTGGGTTGCCATTTCCTTCTTCAGGGGATCTTCCTGACCCAGGAATCAATCCCTGGTTTCCTGCATTGCAGGCAGATTCTTTACCATCTGAGCCATGAGGTGGAGCCCTCCCTGGCATTATTACCACACAGTGATCTCAAGTGACTACACATGGCAAAGGACAGATGATTTCTTCACAGAAAACATTTTAAAGCACTTAAACATCTCATATTTTGACCAGCAGATGTATAAAGACTAAAAATAATTTATATGATATGTTTTGTTTAGGTAACAGATAAAATAAAATAACATTTATAAAAAGTCAAACAAAAAACAAAGTGCCAAGTACACATTAGAAAAGGCAAATTTTATGATGAACTAAGAGAAGTACATAAAACTTGTTTTTTAAGACATAAATACATGATTAATTTGAAGTTGCTTTGTTTTTTTAAATTTTATTAAAATTAATATGTGTAAAAAAACCATATTTTTATAGATGAGTGTGTAGAACATGAAAATTGCTAAACAACTGTGTGTTATCTATAATCCACTGTGGTCTAAATGGATAAATGATTCTACTTGGTGTGCTGGTTTCTAAGGCTGTCTGTTGAGCCTGACACAACTCAAGTCAGTCCTTCACATTAAAGAAGCTCAACCTAGATACTGCTGTTACAACGTACTGTAGCTAGAATGTTAAAATTAAATTCAAAAAGGGGAAAAAATTACCACAGCACCTATACAACACCTATGGCTAAGACCTATACAGCTGGACACAGTGAACAGAGCCTGTTGTTTTCTTTCATCTGTGTCACAAGCATTAGGCTTAAACTGAGGTTTTTAAACATGCAAGAAATCTACATGTTGCCAACTTCACAGATTTGAAACCTATGGAGCTATTTATTCTCCTCTTTACTTAACAATATTGGGCTATCCTGGTGCCTTGCTGAATTTTGGAAAGTCAAGCAGGGAAGTTTAATATTCTGATGATTCCCAAATATCCACTTGGTGACTAAATTTTATTTAAAGCTAAAATGATAAAGAGGTAAATTTGTTAACAAAGTAGGATACCTTGCACAAGGAACAATACAGAAATAGAATAATTGATTCTCACTCTTCCATAGTTTAAACATCTACTTTATAAATATTCATTATTAAGTACTTCAAATTACTGATGATTGAATGGTGTTTTAACATACCATAGCAGCATTTCTTTCCTATGATTAAAGAAAAATCATCTTCCAGACATGCTATAAAACTGCAGCTTAATCATTCTGGATAGTTGAAAGTGTTCTATAATAATCAGGAAATATCGATGTGTAGGTCAAAACTGAGGCATCTGATGACATATCCTAATAACTCTTCATGTGTTCATTCTTTTTGTTTTGTTTACTATATCATGAGTGATGCTGACTATAATTAGTATATCAAAAGCAATACTTCTGTGACTTAAAAGGCCCATTTTTAGACAAAAGTTTGCTTTAGTTAAATATAACAATGTTTTAAAGGAAGTTCCCAAAATTCTCTTTAGATGTTTCCTCTGACTGCATTATTAACTCAGTGCCTGATTCAATCTACTTTCTAGGTTCTAATATCCAAGCCTCAACAAGAATCAGCAATTATTCTCTTCAGTAGAACTGCTACCATAAATAAAATACTAAAATGCCAGACAAACAGAAGTCATGGCATCCACAAGTACTATCACTGACCTTCAGATGTCAGCATGCTTGCTCTAGCCACACAGATTTTCTGGAAACTGCTCTGCCCATCCGCCTCACACTTTACAGCCACATTGTATACTTTGTGATTCAGCCTGCTTCTTGGCCTGGGCCACACAGCTGAGGTGAGCAGTCAACAAAAGATGAGCTCTCTGTAGAGTGGCTGGCATCTAAAAGACATGAGGTAGGCTGATCCGATCTCCTCAGGAATTTGAAATAAGAAACACAAAGAAATGGGAACAAGAGGCCAGGGCATAAAAGAAGTGGACAAAACAGAAAAATTGCTGCAAAAGAAAAAAAAAAATTCCAAGGAAGCCATGTTATGTAGGTAGTATGTAAGAAAATAGAGAAACAACACTGAAAGACTCCATGTGTGTTCCAGGAAAAAAAAGGAAGAGAAGAGCCAGTTCATGGATTTGCCAGTTCCTAAAGCTTCTCACCTATGGGTAATTTCATAATTATTTCTCGTCCTTTGAAATTTTTTGAATGTCTCTGTTTTACATAACAAAAACAATAACAAGAATTTATTTTAATATGAAAGTGTTGGTGCTATATATAATCAGTACAACAGGGGTAGTAACCAACCTGAATGACTGCTGAAAGTAAAATCCACTGCTGGCACATCCTGGCTTAGTCACTCGGATAATACCACATAATATGTGCAATTTTCACTTTCATGCATTGGAGAAGGAAATGGCAACCCACTCCAGTATTCTTGCCTGGAGAATCCCAGGGACGGGGGAGCCTGGTGGGCTGCTGTCTATGGAGTCGCACAGAGTTGGACACGACTGAAGCGACTTAGCAGCAGCAGCAAGTCAGAGTAGGAGAAAGTGAAAGTCACTCAGTTGTGACCCCACGGACTGTATATAATCCATGGAATGATCTAGCAAGAATACTGGAATGGGTAGACTTTCCCTTCTCCTGGGGATCTTCCCAACCCAGAGACTGAACCCAGGTCTCCCACATTGCAGGTGGATTCTTTACCAGCTGAGCCACCAGGGAAGCCCATGAATACTGGAGTGGGTAGCCTATCCCTTCTCCAGCAGATCTTCCTAACCCAGGAAGCAAACTGGGGTCTCCTGCATTGCAGGTGGATTATCTACCAACAGAGCTATCAGAGAAGCCCAATAGATAACATTATACAATGTAGGTAACATTACACAAACCAACCCGTGTTCAACTTTGCCTTTGCAATCAATGCAAAAATGATCATAAGTTCAAAAGTACCAGCCGGATTCCAACCTAGAGCACTTTGATTTTAATGTGATATTAATTCTAATTGGAGATTAGATTATAAAACAACTAGCTGACATTTATGGAGTGCTTAACAAATGCCAAATACTTCATTTAGTCTTTACAGCAATTCTATTAAAAAAAAAATCTATTATGAGTTCCCTGTAGAGATGAAGAAACTGACGGTTTGAACAACTGGTTCACAGTCATTCTGTGACTGATATATTTTGAAGTCAAGTTTTAGTGACAGTCTAACTCTTCAGTTACCATTTTCAACTATGACACTACATGGCCCACCACTATGAGATAACACTGACAATATCACCTCCAAAAAGTCTGACACAATGCAGGCCATTGGACAATTACATATCATCACAGTGGCCACACAGAATTCTCAGGGAAGTGAGGCCCTGTTCACATCAGTTGACTGCTCGTCTGAGATCAAGAATAAATAGTAAGTGCCAAGTTCATTGTGAACCTAACCTGAAGTTGCTACTTGTAGGCTGATGCCTGTGGTTTGTGGGACATAATGTTAAGACATAATGTGACAAGAGGGCTCAGTTGCCCCTGCAGTCTCAGAAACTGAGAGTTATTAGCAACCATAAATCACCTGGAATATCTGAATCATGAGTCTAGGGAGGGCAGTGAGTACAGATCAGTTCAGTTCACTTCAGTTTTGTCGTTCAGTCATGTCTGACTCTTTGCAACTTGTTGGACTGCAGCACGCCAGGCCTCCCTGTCCATCACCAAATCCCGGAGTTACTCAAACTCATATCCATTGAGCCAGTGATGCCATCCAACCATCTCATCCTCTGTCATCCCCTTCTCCTCCTGCCTTCAATCTTTCCCAGCATCAGGGTCTTTTGATATGAGTCAGTTCTTCACATCAGGTGGCCAAAGAATTGGAGTTTCAGCTTCAGCATCAGTACTTTCAGTGATTTGCTTTAGATTGGACTCATTGGATCCCTTTACACTCCAAGGGACTCTCAAGAGTCTTCTCCATCACCAAAGTTTGAAAGCATCAGTTCTTTGGTGCTCAACTTTCTTTATAGTTTAACTCTCACATCCATACATGACTGCTGGAAAAACCATAGCTTTGACTAGATGGGCCTTTGTTGGCAAAGTAATACCTCTGTTTTAAAATATGCCATCTAGGTTGGTCATAACTTTCCTTCCTAGGAGCCAGCATCTTTTAATTTCATGGCTGCTGTCACCATCTGCAGTGATTTTGGAGCCCCCCAAAATAAAGTCTCTCACTGTTTCTACTGTTTCCACATCTGTTTGCCATGAGGTGATGAGACCAGATGACATGATCTTAGTTTTCTGAATGTTGAGTTTTAAGCCAACTTTTTAACTGTCCTCTTTCACTTTCATCAAGAGGCTCTTTAATTCTTCTTCACTTTCTGACATAAGGGTGGTGTCATCTGCATATCTGAGGTTATTGATACTTCTCCTGGCAATCTTGATTCCAATCTTGTGCTTCATCCAGCCCAGCACTTCTCATGATGTACTCTGCAGTTAAGTTAAATAAGCAGGGTGACAATATATAGCCTTGACGTACTCCTTTTCCTATTTGGAACCAGTCTGTTGTTCTAGTCCAGTTCTAACTGTTGCTTCTTGACCTGCATACAGATTTCTCAAGAGGTAAGTCAGGTGGTCTTGTATTCCTATCTCTTTAAGAATTTTCCACAGTATATTGTGATCTACACAGTAAAAGGCTTTGGCATATTCAATAAAGCAGAAATAGATATTTTCCTGGAACTCTCTTGCTTATTCAATGGTCCAATGGATGTTGGCAATTTGATCACTGGTTCCTCTAAATCCAGCTTGAACTTCTGGAAGTTCATGGTTCACATACTGTTGAAGCCTGGCTTAGAGAAATTGAGCATTACTTTTCTAGACTGTGAGATGAGTGCAATTCTGCGGTAGTTTGTGCATTCTTTGGCATTGCCTTTCTTTGCTACTGGAATGAAAACTGACCTTTTCCAGTCCTGTGGCCATTGCAGAGCTTTCCAAATTTGCTGGCATATTGAGTGCAGCACTTTCACAGCATCATCTTTTAGGATTTGAAGTAACTCAACTGGAATTCCATAAACACTAGCTTTGTTCATAGTGATGCTTCCTAAGGCCCACTTGAGCTCACATTCCAGGATATGTGGCTCTAGATAAGTGATCACATCGTCGTGATTATCTGGGTCGAAAGATCTTTTTTATAGTTCTTTTGTTTATTCTTGCCACCTCTTCTTAATATTTTCTGCTTCTGTTAGGTTCATAATGTTTCTGTCCTTTATTATGCCTATCTTTGCATGAAAATCCCCTTGGTATCTCTAATTTTCTTGAAGAGATCTCTAGTCTTTCCCATTGTATTATTTTCCTCTATTTCTTTGCACTGATCACCGAGGGAGGCTTTCTTATTTCTCCTTGCTATTCTTTGGAACTCTGCATTCAAATGAGTATATCTTTCCTTTTCTCCTTTGCCTTTCACTCCTCTTCTATTCATAGCAATTTTAAGGCCTACTCTGACAACCATTTTGCCTTTTTGCATTTCTTTTCCTTGGGAATAGTCTTGATCACTGCCTTCTGTACAATGTTATGAACCTCCATTCATACTTCTTCAAGCACTCTATCAGAACCAATCCCTTGAATCTATTTGTCACTTCCACTGTATTATTGTAAGGGATTTTATTTAGGTCATACCTGAATGATCTAGTGGTTTTCCCTACTTTCCTCAATTTAGGACTGAATTTGGCACTAAGGTGTTCGTGAGCTAAGCCACAGTCAGCTCCCAGTCTTGTTTCTGCTGACTGTATGGAACTTCTCAATTTTGGCTGCAAAGGATACAATAAATCTGATTTTAGTATTGACCACCTGGTGATGTCCATGTGTAGAGTCTTCTCTTGTGTTGTTGGAAGAGGGTGTTTGCTATAACCAGTGCATTCTCTTGGGAAAACTTTATTAGCCTTTGCTCTGCTTCATTTTGTACTCCAAGGCCAAATATGCCTGTTACTCCAGGTATTTCTTGATTTCCTACTTTTGCATTCCAGTCCTCTATAATGAAAAGGATATTTTTTCGGGTGTTAGTTCTATAAGGTCTTGTAAGTCTCATAGAACCATTCAACTTCAGCTTCTTCAGCATTACTGGTCGGGACATAGACTTGGATTACTGTGATATTGAATGGTTTGCCTTGTAAATGAATGGAAGTCATGTCATTTTTGAGATTGCATCCAAGTACTGCATTTTGGACTCTTTTGTTGACTGTGATGGCTACTCCATTTCTTCAAATGGATTCCTGCACACAGTAGTAGATCAAATGGTCATCTTTGTTAAATTCACCTATTCCAGTCCATTTTAGTTTGCTGATTCCTAACATGTCAATGTTTACTCTTGCCATTTCTTGGTTGACCAATTCCAATTTGCCTTGATTCATGGACCTAACATTACAGCCTCCTATGCAATATTCTTCTTTACAGCATTGAACTTTACTTACATCACCAGTCATATCCACAACTGTGTGGTGTTTTTGTTTTGGCTCAGTCTCTTCATTCTTTTTGTAGTTAGTTTTCCACTGATCTCCAGTAGCATATTAGGCACCTACTGACCTGGGAGTTCATGTTTCAGTGTCCTATCTTTTTGCCTTTTCATACTGTTCATGGGGTTCCCAAGGCAAGAATCCTGAAGAGGTTTGCCATTCCCTTCTCCAGTGGACCTTTATTCAGACCTCTTCACCATGACCCATCCATTCTGGGTGGCCCTACACAGCATGGCTCATAGTTTCATTGAGTTAGACAAGGCTGTGGTCCATGTGATCAGATTGGTTAGTTTTCTGTGATTGTGGTTTTCAGTCTGTCTGCCCTCTGATGGAGAAGGATAAGAGGCTTATGGAAGCTTCCTGATGGGAGAGACTGTCTGAGGGGAAAACTGGGTCTTGTTCTGATGGGCGGGGCCATGCTCAGTAAATCTTTTTTCCAGTTTTCTGTTGAAGTGAAGGACTGTGTTCCCTGCCTCTTATATGACCTGAGGCCAAATTATGGTGGAGGCACTGAAGGTAATGGCACCTCCTTCAAAAAGTCCCTGCAGGCACTGTTGCATTCAGTGCCCCCAACCCTGAAGCGGGCCATCATCAACCCATGCCTCTGCCAGAGACTCCTGGACACTCCTGGGCAAGTCTGGGTCAGTCTCTTGTGGTGTTGCTGCTACTTTCTTCTGGGTCCTGGTGCACACAAGGTTCTGTTTGTGCCCTCCAGGAGTCTGTTTCTCCAGTCCTGTGTAAGTTCTGGGTTAATGGTGACCTCCTCCAAGAGGGCTTATGCCATACCCAGGTCTACTGCACCCAGAGCCCCTGCCCCCACAGCAGTCCACTGCCGACCGTTCCTCCTCAGCAGACAGCTAAACACAGTTATGTCTCGGTCTCTGTTGGGTCTCTGTGTCCTGGTGCCCACAAGGTATGTTTGAGCCCTCTGAGCATCTCTGGAGGGTATGGGGTTTGATTCTAAATGAGATTTTGCCCCTCCTACCTTCTTGATCTCCTGAAAGTTGCTCCAGTGCCTCACAGCCACCACTCCAGTGCCAGTGAGTGCAGAGCACAGACTAAAGAAGCTTTACAAAAATTGCATTTTTTTTCAGTAAGTTGTTTCCACAGTTTTATGAATAAATACACTGACCTTCACAGAGTTGAAACAAAGATGGTCAGGAGATAAAATATCCATGATATACTGGATACATCCTACAGTGCTTAACTAATAATAGGAATTTGCTCAGATAACTTAAATATATAATGACACTCTTGTATCTAATACTATTCTTAAAACTCATTAAGGAAAAAGAATGCTATTTTCCTTCCAATTTAACATCCTATGGTCCCTGAACCTATTATGTTGGAAAAGAATCAGATAAGCTCCTACTCTCTATGCAGCAATATGCTAAGTGCCCAGGAAAATGCAGAAATAGTAACAAGTAGCATGCTTGCCTTGCGAAGCTTATATTGACCCATTGTTAGTGATAGCTTACTAACACGGTGAACTGTGTCAGATTCTTGATCGCCAAAGAAGATTTAGCTTTGGGACCAGGGCCTAGGCTTGATTATGCAAGAGATTTTGTGTAACACAGCTTTATTAAAGTATAAAAAGGGACAGAGAAAGCTTTTGACATAGACATCAGAAGGGGACAGAGAGTGCCCCACTCACTAGTCTTATCAAGGGAACTATATACTTTTCAAAATTAGTTATTACAATAAATCAAAAGAATGTCTCAGTGTAAAGACTACCAGACCCACTCCCACAATTTACATTTTAAGATAACAGGATTAGAACTTAACAATAGAAACATTTTACCAGACCCACTACAAACCGTCACTATGAACTAACATCACTATGACCAAAGCTAGAGTAGGTGATGGGATTTCAGTTCAGCTATCTCAAATCCTAAAAGATGATGCTGTGAAAGTGCTGCACTCAATATGCCAACAAATTTGGAAAACTCAGCAATGGCCGCAGAACTGGAAAAGATCAGTTTTCATTCGAATCCCAAAGAAAGGCAATGCAAAAGAATGCTCAAACTACCACACAATTGCATTCATCTCATATGCTAGAAAAGTAATGCTCAAAATTCTCCCAGCCAGGCTTCAACAGTATGTGAACTATGAACTTTCATGTGTTCAAGGTGGTTTTATAAAAGGCAGAGGACAGAAATCAAATTGCCAACATCTATTGGATCATCAAAAAAGCAAGAGAGTTCCAGAAAAAAAAAAAAAACACAAAAACATCTACTTCTGCTTTATTGACTATGCCAAAGCCTTTTACTGTGTGGATCACAACAAACTGTGGAAAATTCTTAACAAGATGGGACTATCAGACCACCTGACTTGCCTCCTGAGAAATCCGTATGCAGGTCAAGAAGCAACAGTTAGAACTGGACATGGAACAACAGACTGGTTCCAAACTGGGAAAGGAGTAGATCAAGGCTGTATATTGTCACCCTGCTTATTTAACTTATACATAGAGTATATCATGGGAAATGCTGGGCTGGATGAGGCACAAGCTGGAATCAAGATTGCCAGGAGAAATATCAATAAGCTCAGTATGCATATGGCACCACCCTTATGTCAGAAAGTGAAGAACTAAAAAGCCTCTTGATGAAAGTGAAAGAGGACAGTGAAAAAGTTGGCTTAAAACTCAACATTCAGAAAACAAAGATCATGGCAATTGGTCCCATCACTTCATGGTAAATGGATGGGGAAACGATGGAAACAGTGGCAAACTTTATTTTAGGGGGCTCCAAAATCACTAAAGATGATGACAGCAGCCATGAAATTAAAAGATGCTTCCTCCTTGGAAGAAAAGCTCTCACCAACATAGACAGCATATTAAAAAGCAAAGACATTACTTTGCCAACAAAGGTCCATCAAAAGGTCCATCAAAGTTTCATCAAAAACCAAATTCAAAACTATGTTTTTTCTAGTAATCATGTATGGATGTGAGAGTTGGAATATAAAGAAAGCTGAATGCTGACAAATTGATGCTTTTGAACTATAATGTTAGAGAAGACTCTTGAGAGTCCCTTGGACTCCAAGGAGATCCAACCAGTCCATCCTAAAGGAAATCAGTCCTGAGTGTTCATCTGAAGGACTAATGTTGAAGCTGAAACTCCAATACTTTGGACAGCTGATGCAAACAACTGACTCATTTGAAAAGACCCTGATGCTGGGGAAGATTAAAGGCAGGAGGAGAAGGGGATGACAGAGGATAAGGTGTTTGGATGTTGTCAGCAACTCAATGGACATGAGTTAGAGTAAACTCAGGGAGTTGGTGATGGATAGGGAAGCCTGGCATGGTGCAGTCTGTGGGGTCACAAAGAGTCAGACAGGACTGAGGGTTGAACTGAACTGAACTGAACCAGATCCACTCCCATAATATACATTTCAAGATGACAGGACTAATCAGATTTTCAAGGAGAAACTGCCCTCAAGCAGGATACATTGTTGTTATATAAAATTTTTAGTATGGAGTTTAAACTGAATTGTTTTGTTGTGTAATCATCAGCTCTGGGCTTAAAAGAAAAAAAAATGTTTTATGTGACTAAGACTAAGAAATGTAGGGGAAAAAAAGTTTGTCCTTTCCTCCTCCTTGAGAATTCCAGACCTTTATCTCCTCCGCGACAGCCCCAGACCCCTTTGTCCTCCTCAGGGGCCCCAGACTTCTTATCAACTTGTCTAGGAATGGACTCTCTCATAGTACTCACAGCTGCTCCTAGGAACATATTGCCAACAGAGTTCACTCATGTATTCACTCTTTCAACAGTTTGTGAGTGTCTCCTTTGTACTACAAGCAATGCTGGAATTTAAAGCAAAACTCAAAAAAAAAAAAAATTGACAAGTCAGTGAAACATATAGAAGTGTCAATGAAATATCTAGAAAGTCTAAAATGAGATCTCTGCTTTCCTAGGCTGACAAAATTGAGAGCTTACCCAAATTAAAGGAATTCCATCAAGGAGCCTTTATAATAGGGAGATTCTCTCTTTCATATGAGTATCTGGTCTACTGTGGGAGACTATGAGGTTATTCTATATGCTTTGACCTCCTATTGGAATAGTAAATTTAGACTGGTTAGGTTTGATGAGGACACTAAAAACAACTGCTACCATCTTCCACAATTAATGACAGAAATATCATTGAAACCTGGGGTATGTTAATAGTGGTGAGAAACTACTAGTCTGCGAATGATTGCATTAGTTGTTTTACAGTCAGATTATTTGGTCAGATTATCTTTACTTATAAAATAATAATTCTAGTTCTTCACAGAAGACATAGACATAGCCCCATTAATATTTTTCAGTCTGGTTAATTTGACTTTGTCTCTCCTTCTCCTGTTCTAGTCAAGTAGATCTCACTATTGTCCCTATTTTCCAAGGAACTGTCAGCAATGAGAGACTAGTTCAGTTCAGTTCAGTCGCTCAGTCATGTCCAACTCTTTGCGACCCCATGAATAGCAGCACTCCAGGCCTCCCTGTCCATCACCACCTCTCGGAGTTCACTCAGACTCACGTCCATCAAGTCCGTGATGCCATCCAGCCATCTCATCCTCTGCCGTCCCCTTCTCCTCCTGCCCCCAATCTCTCCCAGCATCAGAATCTTTTCCAACTAATCAACACTTTGCATGAGGTGGCTAAAGTACTGGAGCTTCAGCTTTAGCATCATTCCCTCCAAAGAAATCCCAGGGCTGATCTCCTTCAGAATGGACTGGTTGGATCTCCTTGCAGTCCAAGGGACTCTCAAGAGTCTTCTCCAACACCACAGTTCAAGCGCATCAATTCTTGGGCGCTCAGCCTTCTTCACAGTCCAACTCTCACAACCATACATGACCACAGGAAAAACCATAGCCTTGACTAGATGGACCTTAGTCAGCAAAGTAATGTCTCTGCTTTTGAATATACTTTCTAGGTGGGTCATCACTTTTCTTCCAAGGAGTAAGCGTCTTTTAATTTCATGGCTGCAGTCACCATCTGCAGTGATTTTGGAGCCCAAAAAATAAAGTCTGACACCATTTCTACTGTTTCCCCATCTATTTCCCATGAAGTGATGGGACCAGATGCCACGATCTTCATTTTCTTAATGTTGAGCTTTAAGCCAACATTTTCACTCTCCTCTTTCACTTTCATCAAGAGGCTTTTTAGCTCCTCTTCAATTTCTGCCATAAGGGTGGTGTCATCTGCATATCTGAGGTGTTTGATATTTCCCCCGGCAATCTTGATTCCAGCTTGTGTTTCTCCCAGTCCAGCGTTTCTCATGATGTACTCTGCATAGAAGTTAAATAAGCAGGGTGACAATATACAGCCTTGATGTACTTCTTTTCCTATTTGGAACCAGTCTGTTGTTCCATGTCCAGTTCTAACTGTTGCTTCCTGACCTGCATACAGATTTCTCAAGAGGCAGGTCAGGTGGTCTGGTATGCCCATCTGTTTCTGAATTTTCCACAGTTTATTGTGATCCACACAATCAAAGGTTTTGGCATAGTCAATAAAGCAGAACAGTATGAAAAGGCAAAAGGATAGGATAACAAAAGAGGAACTCCCCAGGTCATTAGGTGCCCAATATGCTACTGGAGATCAGTGGAAAATAACTCCAGAAAGAATGAAGGGATGGAGCCAAAGCAAAAACAATACCCAGTTGTGGATGTGACTGGTGATAGAAGCAAGATCCGATGCTGTAAAGAGCAATATTGCATAGGAACCTGGAATGTCAGGTCCATGAATCAAGGCAAATTGGAAGTGGTCAAACAAGAGATGGCAAGGGTGAACATCGACATTCTAGGAATCAGCAAACTAAAATGGACTGGAATGGATGAATTTAACTCAGATGACCATTATATCTACTACTGCGGGCAAGAATCTCTCAGAAGAAATGGAGTAGCCATCATGGTCAACAAAAGAGTCCGAAATGCAGTACTTGGATGCAATCTCAAAAACAACAGAATGATCTCTGTTCATCTCCAAGGCAAACTATTCAATATCACAGTTATCTAAGTCTATGCCCCAACCAGTAATGCTGAAGAAACTGAAGTTGAACGGTTTTATGTAGACCTACAAGACCTTTTAGAACTAACACCCCCAAAAGATGTCTTTTTCATTATAAGGGACTGGAATGCAAAAGTAGGAAGTCAAGAAACACCTGGAGTAACAGGCAGATTTGGCCTTGGAATGCAGAATGAAGCAGGGCAAAGACTAATAGAGTTTTGCCAAGAAAATGCACCGGTCATAGCAAACACCCTCTTCCAACAACACAAGAAAAGACTCTACACGTGGACATCACCAGATGGTCAACACCGAAATCAGATTGATTATATTCTTTGCAGCCAAAGATGGAGAAGCTCTATACAGTCAACAAAAACAAGACCAGGAGCTGACTGTGGCTCAGATCATAAACTCCTTATTACCAAATTCAGACTCAAATTGAAGAAAGTAGGGAAAACCGCTAGACCATTCAGGTATGACCTAAATCAAATCCCTTATGATTATACAGTGGAAGTGAGAAATAGATTTAAGGGCCTAGATCTGATTGATAGAGTGCCTGATGAACTATGCAATGAGATTTGTACAGGAGATTTGTACATTGTACAGGAGACAGGGAGCAAGACCATCCCCATGGAAAAGAAATGCAAAAAAGCAAAATGGCTGTCTGGGGAGGCCTTACAAATAGCTGTGGAAAGAAGAGAGGCAAAAAGCAAAGGAGAAAAGGAAAGATATAAGCATCTGAAAGCTGGGTTCCAAAGAATAGTAAGAAGAGATAAGAAAGCCTTCTTCAGTGATCAATGAGAGACTAAACTTTTCCTTTTTCCTGGAACAGAATGCTCATTCCTGTTGCTTAATTATAGCTCCTCTCCATCTTTCTTTCAAGTTCAAATCCTACTTTTTAAAAAAAGGATTCCCCAAGTCACTCTAGGTTATATCAATCTCATGGTGTCTTACTGGGTTGATTGTCGGTATAAAACATTTTTAGATTGGCCATATAAAGATAAACATATAGCTGTTTTAAACTGAATGCTTGTATTTCCTTCAAAATTCATATGTGGAAATCCTAATCCAAATTTGCCCTCATGATTAGGAGGTAGAGCTTTGGAGGGTTAATTAGGTTTTGAGAGTGTAGCCCCCATATACGGGATCAGCATCCTTAAAACAAAAGATATGACTGCTTGCTTTCTCTCTCTACTCTACTTCATATGGGGATACAAGAAGAAGACAGCCATCTGCCAACCCATAAACAGGCCTTCACCAGACACCGGATCTGCTGGTACTTTGATCTTGGACATCCAAACTTACAGAACAGTGAGAAGCAATTTTATTTTTTTGTATGTTTAAGCCACTGTATCTATGGTATTTTTGTTTCAGGATCCTGGACTAATTAAGACAGTAGCATACTTTTTTTTTAATGTGTTTATATCTCCGTGCCACAATTAACTGACTTAAAAGTTACCAGAAAGCATTAAGGCTCATACTTATTTTCTTACACTCTTTGTGCTCACGTACACATACAGAAAGTATCACAAAATTCGGTCACCTGTGCTACTGTATAAACTCTCCATGATCTGGAGGAATGTTATTAAATTACTCAGTCAGCCTTCTCTTTAGGTTGAAAATACAAATTGTGATGACATTTCTACCTAGTTCTTTCTTTCCAAGGATGATCTAAGTTATAACTTTCTTACCAATTAGTAGGAAATAGATTCTGAGGCTCTTAAAAATAATTTAGGGGAAAAATGTCTTAGCAACAGAATATGCCATTGGAATAGTAATAACAACAGTGCCTAAGGAAGAATGGAAAGAACTTTCAAGGTAGACAATTTTTGTAAAATTAAACTCACACCTGTTTTTGCTTCGGCCTGAAGATACATATTCTGTACTAATTTAACTTTTGAAAGAACTCATTAGATTACAAAGGCAAAGCACCAGTTGAGGAGAAATGAATGTATGTTATAGCAACTTCTGCCATTTACTCTTTATAGGATCTAATCAGGAAACTTTTAAATAATTACAGAATGTCAGAACTGCAGTACACAATCTCTATGATTATTTTCTCTTATGAAATTTAATGAAAAAGTAGTTCCAACTGTTAGATCTCATATATCTGTAACTACATGGAAAAAAAAACAAAAGAAAATAATATTGATCTTTCATATTGATCTTCATTCACAATTTTTTTAATGTGGTAAGAACACTTAACATACAATCTACTCTCCTGAAAATTTTTTAAGTGCACAAGCAGTGTTAACTATAGGCATAATGTGCTACAGTTGATCTCTAGAATCCATTTTGTATAACTGAAACTATATATCCACTGAACAGCACCTCACCATAACTCTCTTTCCCCAACCTCTGATAACCACCAACCCACTTCTTGTTTATTTGAATTTGCCTATTTAAGATACCTAATATAAGTGGAATTAAAAGACGCTTACTCCTTGGAAGAAAAGTTATGACCAACCTAGATAGCATTTTGAAAAGCAGAGACATTTCTTTGCCAACAAAGGTCCGTCTAGTCAAGGCTATGGTTTTTCCTGTGGTTATGTATGGATGTGAGATTTGGACTGTGAAGAAATCTGAGCGCCAAAGAATTGATGCTTTTGGACTATGGTGTTGGAGAAGGCTCTTGAGAGTCCCTTGGACTGCAAGGAGATCCAACCAGTCCATTCTGAAGGACATCAGCCCTGAGATTTCTTTGGAGGGAATTATGCTGAAGCTGAAACTCCAGTACTTTGGCCACCTCATGCGAAGAGTTGACTCATTGGAAAAGACTCTGATGCTGGGAGGGATTGGGGGCAGGAGGAGAAGGGGACGGCAGAGGATGAGATGGCTGGATGGCATCACTGACTCAATGGATGCGTGTCTGAGTGAACTCCGGGAGTTGGTGATGGACAGGGAGGCCTGGCGTGCTGCGATTCATGGGGATGCAAAGAGTTGGACATGACTGAGCGACTGAACTGAAATGAACTGGATATACCACTATACGCATACATCACATTTCCTTTATATGATCATTGGTCAATGAAATTTATCTATATCCTTTGGCTATTGTGAATAATGCCACAAGAAACATGGGAATACCAATATCACTTTAAGATTCTGATATCAGTTTTTGGATCTATAACCTGAAGTGGGATTACTGAATCATATGATTGTTCTATTTTTAACTTTTTGAGGAATCCCCATATTGCTTTCCATAGTAGTTTAGTGATTTGACATTCCTAAGAACAGCATATAGTATTCTAATTTCTCCATAATCTTGCCAATACTATTGTTTGTTTTACAGAATCTCTGATTAGCAAAATCCTTAACTAGCATTTAAAATCTTAAAGGACAGCTTTCTACCATTTAACTTCTTTTGGGCCAGCTTCCCTTTTAACACATATGTTTAACGAATGAAAGGAGTTTAGCTGACTTGTTTTTTCAAAATACTTCTTTCAATAACAATCTCTATGACTTCTCCCACATTGTAAAGTCCTGACCTGAGGCTCTTAAGCTCATTCTAAACCTAGAACAAATGCCATTCTCTGGGAAAAAATAAAAAAGACAAAACACTGAATTAATATCTTGGATATTCAATATTAAAATGGTTGAACGGATCTTGCTTTCTAACATGGAATCCAAATTCTGTACAAACTTTTTGTGTTTAAAGGAGTTGTGAGATTGACTTATGGGAAGCTGAGGCCCACCTGGTCAAGGACAGCTTCAGCAGGCAGTGTCTCTTTCTCCACGTAATCTCTTGCCCTGCAGCAAGCTATGCTGGACTTTTTCACCTGGCAGCTTGCAGGGATCCAAGACAGCAAGAGAAAGATGGCAAAGTCTTCTAATGCTGTGGCTTAGAACAGGCCCCCCTGCCACTTCAGCCATATTCAGTTGGCCAAAGAAGGTCTCAAGCCACAAAAACAGCCTTATTTATGAGATGGGGAAATAGATTCCTTGATGAAAGAAATGAAGATTTACACTGAAAATAGCATAGATAAAAGGAAACAATTGACCATTTTAATAATCAGTCTCCTACACGGCACTTTTTCTCATTCTATTTCACACTAAACTCCTATCTTGATACTATATTCTGAGAGACTAGTACTCTTGCAAAGTTGTCCTGACTCAATCTAAATATAAAACTCTAATCTCTGAACTCAATCTCCATGGTTTGCTTCCTATGACTTAAGCCAGACCTTGCTGATTATTATTTGGGTTTCACCTGACCTTTTCCCATTGCTGTGTTCTTCACTAACTGTGCTCCACATGCCCATTTGTTCTGTAAGAACTAGGTCCAGTGATATCCTCTAACACAGTAACTTCAGTTATTTTTTTGGTTTCAGTCATGTCTTACGATGAGTCTCTATTATTGTAGTAGCAAAACCATCGGCACTGTAAACAATTTTAAAATGGCACTGACACAAAAAATACAAGGCAGTGATAGGTAAAGGAGTAAATTGAAGACAAAAGCAACAAAGCATGATAACAGGGTAAATTCCAATAGAATCTGCACTAGTAAGACCCTGAGATGGAAAGAAAGCATAAGATAGTTATGCTGATGTCCTACTGCGAACCACTATTTCTACAATAACATGTGAGGAGGGAAAGAACCTTGTGATCTGATTCCTTTAGAAACCTTCAAGTCAAGACTGAGGTAAGATAAAACAGAGGGACCTGGAAGAAAGAATGAAATTAGCCTTTGTGCCAAGCCAATGATGACACTTAGCAGAGTCTTTCTTTGGTCCTAGCCCCAAAGAATAACTGTTACTAAAAATTGGAAATTTCATTTTTAAATTGTAGAGCAGCTGTCAATTCCAATATGGAAAGGTAGATGACTGGGAGCAGCGAAAAGCAACTATTTTATATTTATATGGTTCAGGAGTCTGAACAATTTGGGTCTAGTTATGTTTTCATAATGGACTCACTTTATCAGAAACTTGTGACCTGAAATATGCCTGCCTAATGGTTTTATCATGGCGAAACAGAAAGTCATTTTCAGCTGGACTAGAGAATCACTGATCTGAACTTCAAGGATGCAAGTGCGTTTAATGACATGTATTATTCAAAGAAGAAAATATTTATAGACAACATATTAAAGAAGGAATTTGCTAAAGGGAGGAGCTTCAGTGTTTCTTTTGGGGCAGTGATGACTGGGTGACTTGGTAACAATTTGAGGTTGAAAACAGAAAAATGAAACTGCTAAATGAAGACCTCGTGAGGATCAAGATAGTCAAGATGATGTAGCCAGGCTACAGTAAGGATGATGGAGGTCAAGTGGGAAAATGGGGAAGACAGAAACCAGGAGGAGAGCCAGAGAAAATGCATACTTCACAGACCTCCAGCACAGAAACAAGCATTGACCAGTCTCAAATACTTCATGGTCACTAAGAGTCAGGGCCAACACTTTTCCTGTCCTGAACTCTTGAACACTTACAGTAGGGACATTGGCAACTTGGGAAATCTGTAAAGCCATCTAAACACTTACTATCAAAGGCACAAATATATTTAAATCAAGAACAAACGAGATTCTAAATAAAGATATGATATGTAAAAATGTTTAGAACTTATGCATTCATATTTTTTAAACACAACTGATTTAAAATGCTGCAACTTTTGGTTAACACTTTTCTAAATCATTCATAGTTTTTCACACAAATTATTTTGCTTTTCAGTTAATAACAAATTATGTAAGAAAGCCCCAAGATTTGCAGAGAAATGAGACTTCCTCTGTTGCCTATTCTTTAAAAAGTACCTCTTTACTAGCATGACAACAGTATGACCTATTCTCTTTCCATTATATAACATATGAGAATTTCTACCTCAGGATTTTTTTCTATCTAGAACATCTGTTATTTCAGAAAGAACATTATAGAACAAAATTACTCAAGCCAAACCTATTCCCAACTCAGTAACAATAAATTATGACTCTTTGGGAAAAAATGTTTTCAGCAGTCCATGGAATAATCCAATGACATTTTAAAAAGTCTTAACACAATTTAAATTTCTAACAGTCAAATCCATTTTTGTATGTGTACTAAATGACTATAATCACTTTCCAGAATCTTAATTTATTTCACTGTTTGATTAAACACTGTGTGATGCTGATAACCTTCAAAAAGTGATTTTCTGGTCTTTTATGGAATAATTGATATCAGTGTGTGATTAAAATATGCATAAGCAGAGAGGAATATGATTGGGAAAGGTTCTGAATATGCTTTCATTTGAAATATTTCTCATCATCATCTGTAAATTAATATATGTCTTTCTTATTCTTGGTTCTTTGTCTGAAACTGAGAAACATATCCACTACAAAGAGTACATTTTGATTTCTCTTTTAATATAAATTTATTTATTTTAATTGGAGGTTAATTCCTTTACAATATTGTATTGGTTTTGCCATACATCAATATGAATCCGCCACAGGTATACACGTGTTCCCCATCCTGAACCCCCCTTCCACTCCCTCCCCATACCATTATTTTGATTTCTTTACTGGCTCAGTATTGGGGCTTCCCTGATGGCTCAGAGGTTAAAGCGTCTGCCTCTAATGTGGGAGACCTGGGTTCAATCCCAGGGTTCTGGAAGATCCCCTGGAAAAGTAAATGGCAACCCACTCCAGTATTCTTGCCTGGAGAATCCCATGGACGGAGGAGCCTGGTGGGCTACAGTCCATGGGGTCGCAAAGAGTCGGACATGACTGAGCGATTGAGTTCATGATTAAAAAGAATAATTTATTTTCAGATCTATAGTGTTCAGGTTAAAGCTTTTCAGACACATTAAGAAAAGCCTGATATTCCTAGTCTTTATATATTATCAAAATGACTTAAGAGTTTGTGTGTTTATGCCTAAGAACTATAAAGGAATGCATAAAACTAGAAATAATCCATGTGTCAGAACAGTGAAATTAGTGAGAGTCCTTTCCTCTTTTTCATCAAATCATTTTAAGAGTTGTTGGAATACTGATTTCATATGAAAAATAAACTTTGTTTGCAATAGGACCCCCTAATCTAAAAATGTCCATTCTGTATAAATTGTTTTAAAACTGCAAGCAACTATTACACAGTTAAAGAAAATAAGGAGCTTCATTTTATACTGCTAAAATAAAATGTGTAGGCTATGTGTAATGAAAAAGTAGGCAGAATTAAATTGTTTATATATAATTTAAGCATATTTTACAGCAAATTAAATTTCCAGAAACTTCCATACAACAAATTCCCAGACACTGAAATAAAAATTAGAAAAATGGTATAGACGATCTTACTTGCAAAGCAGAAATAGGGACACAGATGTAGGAAACTAAAGTATGGATACTAAAGAGGAAAGTGGAGGGGAGAGGGTGATGAATTGGGAGATTGGGATTGACACATATCCACTATTGATAGAGTATAAAATAGATAACTAATGAGAACCTACTGTATAATATAGGGAATTCTACTCAGTCTTCTCTGGTGACCTAAATGGGAAGGAAATCCAAAACAGAGGGGATATATGGCTGATTCACTTTGCTGTGCACCAGAAACTAATATAGCACTGTAAGCCAACTGTACTCCAGTAAATAAAATGAAATAAAAATGGAAAAAAAAAAAAACCCCACAAAACTCAGAGCCAAAAATCTTTCTCTGAACTCTTACATTAAATCCATATTCTTTAAGAGTCTACTAACTTCCCAGTAGTTTATTATTCTCAGTAAAATTTCTTATTTAGTTGTCAAATTCATGGCAGATTAGAAACAGATGGAAGAATTTGGGGAAAGGACATAGGGTGGGAAGATGGTGAAAAATGCAAGGAAAGCAATAGCTGACACAGGGGTCAGGATAGAATGGGCTATATATTAAATCAGCACCATAAAAGTAGCAATTGCAATAATAACTAATTATACTACGTGATTCTCACATTTCTTCTATTCTGTATACTTTTATACTATAAATTAGGCATAAGTGATTTGCATAGGTTTTTTATTCCATTCCTCACAATAAACCTGTGAGATATATATAATATAATTATTTCCACTTTATATATGAGGACTCAGACTCAGAGAAGGTAAGTACCATGCCAAAGGTTGCAGGATTAGCAAGTTACAGAGCTAGAATACGAATCCAGATATTCTGACCTAAGAACCTGCCCTCAACATATTAATGGTATTAATTGTGATTAACACCTTCTGTGTAAGAAAGTATGTGAATGTCTTTACAAAATTATTTGGATTAAAAAAAGCAGTGTGAAGGGCATAAGGTTCACTTATCGAGAAAACCTACATATATAGGTGCACATATTCTAGTCACTGAAGCATTGCCGTTTCTCTTCACTAGCTCACTAATTTTTACTTCTAAGTTAAAACTGAACTCATGTTGAATAAAATTAAATGAGATTTTCAACAAAATGTACTTACAGTACCCACTATTTTTCTTTCCAGACATTTTAAATTCTTCAAAAAATTTTCAGAAATGGGATTACAGTTCTCTCAAGAGTTTTTAATAAAGTCTGAGTAGATGTTCTGGTATTAGCTTGTAAAATGCTGAGTCAAAGACTAAGGGTAATTTAGTCTTGAGAACTTTTAAAAGAGTTATACAGTGAAGTCACCTTACGGCCATATCCTATCTGCTAGTTCTATCTTATTATAAGCTTTTAAAAGAAAATACAGTGGGGTTTTCTCTCCTCAGCCATATTCAGAAACTCGTAGTAATAAAAGTATGGTTGGCTGTGTTTGCACAGTTGAAAGTTTCTCAAATATTAAAGCTTTTGGAAGTGTACCCACCAGATAGGCCAAAGTTCTTTGCACATTGCTCTGTTTAAATTTTAAACCCTTGAATGTAAGGAAGTGAACTCTCTCACTGGAGTGGAGTAGCTTCAAACTCCACTGTGTTGAATAGGTAATATTTTTAAGATGCCATTTGCTTAGAGTTTTCTGCAATATATTCTGAAATCTTTACAACCAATTACCTTATGTCTGGTCTGAGCATCTTTAGAAGAGTGTTTGTTAAAAACAAACAAACAAACAAAAAGACAAACAAACAAACAAAAACAACTTTCCCTTATAGGTAAGAACATAACCTTAGCTCATTGCTCTCTCGATTCATTGGCACTGCTCGGATGACTTCAGGGCACATTTTACTGATAGAATCACTATGTTCAGAGATACAGGAGTCACTGACACACAGGTGTGTCTTATTTCAGTTGCATCCAACATGTAATTAAAGCAGGTATCCACAGCCAAGGGAATATAGTAGAGCCTGCCCTGAAAAGGAATGTAAACATACATGACCTGATTCCTGAGAAGGAAAAGATATGGACATAAATAACAGAATTTAGTGTGAGTAACTGAACATTTTTGATCTCAAACTGAGTTCATCTACTTCATCTGGTTATCAGAAAGACACAGAGACGAGATCTTACAAAGTCTGAATTTGCTGCCCTCACCGACACGCATGTTGAGATCAAGGTTATACATCGTTATATGCATACAGTAGACAGAACTGGGCATTGGAACCATGTGTGTGTCCTTGACTCTTTTGTGCCTCAAATTACTCATTCTGCAAACTGAGGGAATTGGACTATTTTGGTGGCTGAACTTTTTTTCTTAGAATCAGAAGCTTTTGTGTGTGTATTTTGTTCATTTGTTGGTTTTTAAGGAGGTTTTTATATGGAAACATCAGAAAAATATAATTGGTTACACAGAAATGACACTGACTGACTTAGAGTGGAACTGAGGGGCTCATGCCATCTAAACACCAAGGAAGCCTCTAGAGAAATATGTGGCAAAATGGAAAACCATGAGATTGAATAATCTCAAAGGCTTATGATTCTGAAATTAAAAGATATTTTCCTTGGAAGAAAAACAATGACAAACATAGAACAGTGTATTAAAAAGCAGAGACATCACTTTGCCTAAAAAGATCCATATAGTCAAAGCTATGGTTTTTCTAGTAGTCATGTATGGATATAAGAGTTGGACCATAAAGAAGGTTGAGTGCTGAAGAATTGATGCCTTCAAACTGTGGTGCTGGAGAAGACTCTTGAGAGTCCCTTTGAAAGCAAGATCAAACCAGTCAATCCTAATGGAAATCAACCCTGAATATTCATTGGAAAGGCCGATGCTGAAGCTGAAGCCCCAATACTTTGGCCATCTGATGCGAAGAGGCGACTCATTGGAAAAGATCCTGATGCTGGGAAAGATTGAAAGCAAAAGGAGGAGGGGACAACAGAGGATGAGATGGTTGGATGGCATCACTGACTCAATGGACATGAGTTTGAGCAAACTCCAGGAGATGGTGAAGGATAGGGAAGCCTGGTGTGCTGCAGTCCGTGGGGTTGCAAAGAGTAGGACACAACTGAGCACCTGAAAGACAAATGAGCTTTAATTGCTGTCTGTTATATCCATCTGCTCTGATTTCAAAACCAAACCTGTACAAAGAAACAATAAATTTGCCACTTGCAGCCTGGATACTAAAACAGTGATCATTTCAAATGCCACTTTAGAGGTGCTGTCATTCTGGGATTGAACTATCCATCTAGGCTATAATCTCAATTAAAATATTTATATATTAAAAAATCAATTTCTTTATTATAATTGGAGGCTAATTACTTTACAATATTGTGGTGGATTTTGCCATACATTGACATGAATCAGCCCCCAGTAAACATATGTCCCCCTGTCCTGAAACCCTGCTCACTTCCTTTCCCATTCCATCCCTCTGGGTTGTCCCAGCACACCAGCTTTGAGAGCCCTGTTTCATGCATCAAACATGGACTGGTCATCTGTTTCACATATGGTAATATACATGCTTCAATGCTATTTTCTCAAATCATCCCACCCTTACCTTCTCCCACAGAGTTCAAAAGTCTGTTCTTCATATCTGTGTTTCTTTTGCTGTCTCACATATAGGGTCATTGCTACAATCTTTCTAAATTCTATATATATTCATTAATATTGATTGATTATATTCTTTGCAGCCAAAGATGGAGAAGCTCTATACAGTCAGCAAAAACAAGACTGGGAGCTGACTGTGGCTCAGATCATAAACTCCTTATTGCCAAATTCAGACTTAAATTGAAGAAAGTAGGGAAAACCGCTAGACCATTCAGGTATGACCTAAATCAAATCCCTTATGATTATACAGTAGAAGTGAGAAATAAATTTAAGGGACTAGATCTGATAGACAGAGTGCCTGATGAACTATGGACGGAGGTTCATGACATTGTACAGGAAACAGGGATTAAGACTATCCCCATGGAAAAGAAATGCAAAAAAGAAAAACAGCTGTCTGGGGAGGTCTTACAAATAGCTGTGAAAAGAAGAGAAGTGGAAAGCAAAGGAGAAAAGGAAAGATATAAGCGTCTGAATGCAGAGTTCAAAGAATAGCAAGGAGAGATAAGAAAGACTTCCTCAGCGATCAATGCAAAGAAATAGAGGAAAACAACAGAAAGGGAAAGACTAGAGATCTCTTCTGGAGAAGGCAATGGCACCCCACTCCAGTACTCTTGCCTGGAAAATCCCATGGATGGAAGAGCATGGTAGGTTGCAGTCCATGGGGTCGCACAGAGTTGGACACGACTGAAGCAACCTAGCAGCAGCAGCAGCAGCAACAGAGATCTCGTCAAGAAAATTAGAGATATCAAGTGAATATTTCATGCAAAGATGGGCTTGATAAAGGACAGAAATGGATGGACCTAACAGAAGCAGAAGATATTAAGAAGAGGTGGCAGGAATACACAGAAGAACTGTACAAAAAAGATCTTCATGACCCAGATAACATGATGGTGTGATCACTCACCTAGACATCCTGGAATGTGAAGTCAAGAGGGTCTTAGAAAGCATCACTACAAACAAAGCTAGTGGAGGTGATGGAATTCCAGGTGAGCTGTTTCAAAACCTGAAAGATGATGCTGTGAAAGTGTTGCACTCAATATGCCACCAAATTTGGAAAACTCAGCAGTGGCCACAGGACTGGAAAAGATCAGTTTTCATTCCAATCCCAAATAAAGGCAATGCCAAAGAATGCTCAAACTACTGCACAATTGCACTCATCTCACATGTTAGTAAAGTAATGCTCAAAATTCTCCAAGCCAGGCTTCAGCAATACCTGAACCGTGAACTTCCAGATGTTCAAGCTGGTTTTAGAAAAGGCAGAGGAACCAGAGATCAAATTGTCAACATCCGCTGGATCATGGAAAAAGCAAGAGAGTCCCAGAAAAACATCTATTTCTGCTTTATTAACTATGCCAAAGCCTTTAACTGTGTGGATCTCAACAATCTGTGAAAAATTCTGAAAGAGATGGGAATACCAGACCACATGACCTGCCTCTTGAGAAACCTATATGCAGGTCAGGAAGCAACAGTTAGAACTGGACATGGAACAACAGACTGGTTCCAAATAGGAAAAGGAGTACATCAAGGCTGTATATTGTCACCCTGCTTATTTAACTTTTATGCAGATTACATCATGAGAAACACTGGACTGGAAAAAGCACAAGCTGGAATCAAGACTGCTGAGAGAAATATCAATAACCTCAGATATGCAGATGACACCACCCTTATGGCAGAAAGTGAAGAGGAACTAAAAAGCCTCTTGTGAAAGTGAAAGTGGAGAGTGAAAATGTTGGCTTAAAGCTCAACATTCAGAAAAAGAAGATCATGGCATCCAGTCCCATCACTTCATGGGAAATAGATGGGGAAACAGTAGAAAGAGTGTCAGACTTTATTTTTGGGGCTCCAAAATCACTGCAGATGGTGACTGCCGCCATGAATTTAAAAGATGCTTACTCCTTGGAAGAAATGTTATGACCAACCTAGATAGCATATTCGAAAGCAGAGACATTACTTTGCCAACAAAGGTCCGTCTAGTCAAGGCTATGGTTTTCCTGTGGTCATGTATGGATGTGAGAGTTGGACTATGAAGAAAGCTGAGTGCCGAAGAATTGATGCTTTTGAACTGTGGTTTTGGAGAAGATTCTTGAGAGTCCTTTGGACTGCAAGGAGATCCAACCAGTCCATTCTAAAGGAGACCAGTCCTGGGTATTCAGTGGAAGGACTGATGCTAAAGCTGAAACTCCAATACTTTGGCCACCTCATGTGAAGAGTTGACTCATTGGAAAAGACTCTGATGCTGGGAGGGATTGGGGGCAGGAGGAGACGGGGACGACAGAGGATGAGATGGCTGGATGGTATCACCAACTCGATGGACATGAGTTTGAGGAAACTCTGGGAGTTGGTGATGGACAGGGAGGCCTGGCGTGCTGCGATTCATGGGGTCACAAAGAGTCGGACACGACTAAGCCACTGAACTGAATTGATGCTTTAATATACTGTTTTGGTGTTTTCCTTTCTGACTTATTTCTCTCTGTATAATAGGCTCCAGTTTCACCCACCTGATTAGAACTGATTCTAATGTGTTCTTTTTAATAGCTGAGTAATAATCCATCATGCATATGTACCACAACCTTTCTTATCCATTCATCTGCAGATAGACATCTAGGTTGCTTCCATGTCCTAGCAGCCGTAAACAGTGCTGTGATGAACATTGGGTACATGTGTTTCTTTCAATTCTGATTTCCTAGGTGTGTGTATCCAGCAGTGGGATTGATGGGTTGTATGGAAGTTCTATTTCCAATTTTTTAAGGAATCTCCACACAGTTTCCATAGTGGCTATATTAGTTTGTGTTCCCACCAACATTGTAAGAGGGTTCTCTTTTCTCTACACCCTCTCCAGGATTTATTGTTTGTAGACTTTTTGTTAGCAGCCATTCTGACTGGTGTGAAGTGGTACCTCATTGTGGTTTTGATTTGCATTTCTCTGATAATGAGTGATGTTGAGCACCTTTTCATGTGTTTGTTGGCCATCCGTATCGCTTCTTTGGAGAAATGTCTATTTAGTTCTTTGGCCCACTTTTTGATTGGGTTGTTTATTTTTCTGTAATTGAGCTGCATAAGTTGCTTGTATATTTTTGAGATTAATTGTTTGTCAGTTGCTTCATTTGCTATTATTTTCTCCCATTCAGAAGGCTGTCTTTTCACCTAGCTTATATCTGAGTTTTATAAAATAACTCAGATTTAGATTCTCAGAAAGTTGGGATTGAAAAGAAGAGATGCTTTAGTTGATGTGAGAAGAACCTCTAGGGAAGACTTCAGAACTCTAGAATGAACAGGCAAATTTAAGGACATGTTGGAAAGGAACAGTCTTGCCATGGGACTAATTCTCATCTAAAGCTCCTTAGAATCACATGAGGCTCTTTTATTATTTTTGTTGTTGTTGTTGGCGCATACTCTTTTTTTATATATATAAATTTACTTATTTTAATTGGAGGTTAATTACTTTACAATATTGCATTGGTTTTGCCATACATCAACATGAATCCACCACAGATATACACATGTTCCCCATCCTGAATCCCCCACCCTCCTGCCTCCCCGTTTAAAACAGTATTGTACTCAAATTCCATCTCAGACAACTTAAATCTGAGTCTCTAGTGGTGTTCCAAGACAGATGTTTTACTTTGTTGTCTTTCCCATAAAGTTTAATTTGAGAATAGCTGCATATTTACAAAACGTTTTAAAGTGAGAATGTTATATATATATTCTATTTTGTCAGTTTTATTGACAAAAGTTTATATTCTAATGTCAATTTTCTGTGTTTATCACCTACTATTAACATGATGCATGTGTTATAATTAGTGGAGAAGAATGATACATGATTATTAACTAAAGCCCATGACTAATTTAGATGTTCTTAGTTTTTACCTAACGTCCTGTCTCTGGTCCAGGAACCCATCCAGGACACCACACTACATTCAGCTGTCATGCCTCCTTAGGCTCCTCTTGGTTGTGACAGTCTCTCACACTTTGCTTTTTAGAGATGACTTGGACAGTTTTGGAGGCTTCTCTGGTGGCTCAGAGGTTAAAGAGTCTGCCTCTAATGTGGGAGACCTAGGTTCAATCTGTGGGTCGGGGAGATCCCCTGGAGAAGGAAATGGGCTTCCCTTGGGCTCAGCTGGTAAAGAATCTGCCTGCAGTTCGGGAGACCTGGGTTTGAACTCTGGGTTGGGAAGATTCCCCGGAGAAGGGAAAGGCTACCCACTCTAAGTATTCTGGCCTGGAGAATTCCATGGACTGTGTAGTCCATGGGGTCGTAAAGAGTCGGACACGACTGAGCGACTTTCACTCACTCACTGGATAGTTTTGACAGTTAGCTTCTTCCCTGGTGTCTCAGACAGTAAAGCATCTGCCTACACTGCGGGAGGCCCAGGTTTGATCCCTGGGTTGGGAAGATCACCTGGAGAAGGAAATGGCACCCCACTCCAGTACTCTTGCCTGGAAAATCCCATGGACTCAGGATCCTGGTAGGCCACTGTCCATGGGGTTGCAAAGAGTCGGACATGACTGAGTGACTACTCTTTCACTTTCACTTTGGACAGTTTTGAAGACTACTGGTCAGACATTTTGGAGAATGTTCCTAAATTAAGATTTGTATGTTTTTGTTTTTCCCCACATTTGGATGGAATTTATGAGCTTTGCGAAGGAAGACCACAGAGGTTAAGTGTCATTCTCATCACATCACATCAAGAGGATATGCCATCAACATGAGTCTACAATTGATACGGCCCTTATCATTCAACAGATGTTTATCAGGTTTCTCCACATAAAGTTACAGTTTCTTTGTTCATTGATACCACCCTACCTTGAAGGAAATCGCTATGTGCAGCCCCATTTATGTGGAAGATAGTGAAGTTCCACATCTTTGAGGGGGGAATAGCTTCATAAATTATTGAGAACTCTTCTAAATAGGAGACTTGCCTGTTTCCTCCCATATATTTATTTATGTATTCAATTATTTATTTCTGTTAGTACAGACTCATGGGTATTTAATTTATACTTTGGGTTATGCTCCAGTACTATGTTTTTTATTTTGCTGCTCAAACTATTACAAGGTTGGCTCCTGAGAGCTCTTTTATTTGTCTCATGTGTCCCTTGTACATACTCTATCACTTTGTCTTTTTGAGCTCCAGACTTATCTTGCATATTCCTTGCCCTAGCCTTAGAATCTCTAAGAAGACTTGTATCCCTGCACCGGGGAATGGCATTAGAAACCATCAGTGAATTTAGTGTTCTGAGGTTTCCAAGACATTGTTGCTTCCAGGTCATCTCAGAGTACAGAGCTAGAAAATAAACACGTGTATTATTATCCTATAAAAATATATGTATCTATATTGAAATAAACATAAGTTCATACTGATGTCTCCAACTCTAATTTTATTATTCCATGACCATTCTAGCCTTCTCACCTCTTTGTTATGTGCAAGCCTGCCACCTCTACTAGAAGTGAGAAACTTGACTGCAACCACTTACCATTTACTTACTTCATTGTTCACTTCTGGTATGCATGCATAGAGCTTGAGCAATTGTTAACCTGTGCCTCTGTAGAAAATCACCTACTAGAGTGCAGTGCTTATTATGTTCAGTTCCCATTGCCTTTAAGTCTTTGATCTCTGTTCAAATCTAAAGTTACTGTTTCCTCCACCTCCTTCTGTGTAGTTACACATTCATAATACAGTTAGATTCTCTGTTTACAGTCTGCATTCCATCTTGGGAGTCTGTGATTTAATCGATTTTTTAAGTCTGCATACATTATATTTCAGTGTTTGAGCTGTAAACTTATGTGGGTTTTGACAAATGTATAGTGTCAAGTATCCACCATGAAAACACCATACAGAATATTTTCACAAACCTAAAAAACTAACGTGTGTGTGTGTGTGTGTGTGTGTGTGTGTGTATTTAAAAAGCCCATCAGTGTGCATACAGAATTAAGAAGCACTAGATTCTTTCTGTCAAGGTCAGGTTCTGGTATATCTAAGGTCTTAGTTTCAGTGTTTTTGCATTTAGAATCTGGAAGACTAGTATGCTTCTTTCTGAGTGACCTTGCCAAGTTAGCATATCCTCTGTTTATGTAATGCATCCCATGTTGAACATTATAACACCTTCCTTGGAGCTGTTGAAGGATTTAATTGGATTACTGACAGTAAAGCACATTTACAAAATTGGAAAGGAGTAGATATGTAGTAAATGTTAGCCATTATTATATTGTTCTCATTATTGCTACTTTTATTCAAGATTTACTCCAATCTAGTTAAGGATGCCCCACAGATTATTAACATGCCTATCAGAGAAAGAGATAGACAGAGAGAGAGAGAGAAACGAAGAGAGACAGAGAGATAGAGAGAGTCTTCTCTCTTAACTCTTTAATTTTTAGGCATTCTAGGTCATGCATTAACTAGGTTGCTGTCCCAGAGAATCACTTGGGGTGATAGAAAACTTATGAGCTCTAGTTGGGCCCACAGTTATTAAATTAGAATCTCTGATGGTGGTAGTGGGACATAAAAACTGGTTTCAGGGCTGTTTAATGATCTGATGACTTCAACATGTCGCCAAGTTGGAGAACTACTAGACAGAGTGGGAGGGTTCCTCTTACTCTAACTCCTTCAGATTTTTCTGACTCAAATTTGAGTGAAAAAAAAACAACAACAACAAAAAACAACAACAACAAACAACAACAACAACTTCAGAACATGACCAGAAAAAGCAACTTGGCTGAAAATGCACGAGTCATAAAAAAAAAGTGATATTATGGCTATGATGAGTAACTTTCCCTGATTTCCAGCTTGTTTCCAAATCCAGTTCTCAGTACTGTGTTTCATTCAATTTGCTCAACATAGTTGATGTGCTGCTGCTGCTGCTAAGTCGCTTCAGTCGTGTCTGACTCTGTGCGACCCCATAGACGGCAGCCCACCAGGCTCCCCCGTCCCTGGGATTCTCCAGGCAAGAACACTGGAGTGGGTTGCCATTTCCTTCTCCAATGCGTGAAAGTGAAAAGGGAAAGTGAAGTCGCTCAGTCGTGTCCAAGTCTGTGCAATCCCATGGACTGTAGCCCACCAGGCTCCTCCATCAGTGGGACTTTCCAGGCAAGAGCCCTTGAGTGGGGTGTCATTGCCTTCTCCTAGCTGATGTGAGGACAGCTTGAACACCTGTCACCATCAGGTTTTCTGGAGCATACGTCTTGTGTTCTACCGTTCCCCTGTTCCTGATTCCAGATGGTAACTATTCACCCTCTTGAGGGCTTGTATTGATGTCTCAACAGTTACTGTTAAAGCATTCCATTTGATTCTGATCATTTCACTTGCCTGGGGACAAACAAATGTATATTTTCTCTCTTTCTTCTCTCTCTTCCCCTTCCTTCCCTTCTTCCTTCCTTTCCTTTCTTCATTTACTTCAGCACTTCCCAAACTGGTTTGAAATAACTCATTTTAATGTAAGACATTGAGAGATTTTGAAAATCAGCACTGCCTTGGTCAAATAGCTTTCAGAAAATATCATATCTTCTCTCTAACACTTGCAGAAGATGTTAGCTTATTAAAAGCAGTGTGATGTTCTCCAATGGTATTAATCTATTTATATTAAAATTTCCACATACATTTTTAAGGAACATTTGGGGCAAGGATGAGAGAGGATGCACACTGCTTATTAAAAGGCTCTGGTCCATGATACATAGTAGCAAATAACATGAAAACAACATAAAATAAATATTGTATACACTTCTCCCCCAGTGATACAACTGAGTGTCCCTTATAATTTGAAGCCCATTTTTTATACTCAAAACCCTATTCCAATCTACTTCATAGGTTTCAGAATCAATTTTCAATTAGGCAAACAAATTTAAATCTTCATATTCAAATTTTAGTTTACAACTACCATGTTTAGGCATTTGTATACATGCAATCTCATCAATTTCTTTACATTAACTCTGTAAAAATAATCCTAATATAAAATGAGGGGGGAATAGGCTCAAAAAAATAAAATATGAGTCTGGACCAGAGTTCTTAGCCTATAGAATTCAACAGCCAACACAGGAGACATAGAGATGTGGGTTTGCTCCTTGGGTCAGGAAGATCCCCTGGAGAAGGAAATGGCAACCCACTCCAGTATTCTTGTTTGGGAAATCCCATGGACAGAAGAGCCTGGCCAGATACAGTCCATAGAGTCACAAAGAGCTGGACATGACTCAGGGACTAAACAACAAGTCTATGCTGAGGGCTGACCTTTTTGTTGAAGTATATTCAGCAGTACCCCAGATTCTACATACTACATGCTGGTAGTACCTCCATCCCCCAAGCTGTGGAAACCAAAATGTCTCCAAATATATCCCCTGGAGGACAAAATTGCCGCAATAGTTGAGAACCAGTGGTCTAACGCCATGCAGCAAATAAAATGCCAAAGTCAGCATCTCTAGTTTTCTGTTTTGACATTTAGCTGCTTCTCAAAGATAGTACCTTTTTAGTCCAAGACCTATGGTGTGTCATTAATTGCTAAACCCTTTCTTAAAAGCCATCATCTTTATTACCTGATGCATCATCTCTTTATGGTGAAGCTCTGCACTCAAGCACAACTTGGCTTGGGCCATGGGAACACACAAGAGCCACCGGCTCTTGCCTTGCAAATGTGTGGTGCTGATACAAACTGAAATATCCAAATGAATCACTGACACAAGTGAAACAGATGGTAGGTCTGCAATTTCATTTCTGGATATACAGCCCAACATTATTATTAGAGCTCTACAGGGTAATGATCTCCCAGTGTATGCGCCATGTTCCAAATTGGCTTCAAGCTTCTTTATCATTATTGAATCCTTCAAAACATTGATGATGATTAGATTGTCTTATCTTTCTGGCACTTTGTTTTTGTCTTCTAAATGTTAGCCAGATGTCTGTTTCATAAATGCTTCTTTCTCTCAATCATGGGATTTCTCTTTGTTCTGAAATCTCACTACAAGTCAGTTTTCCCAATTTCCTCATCATCAGCCTCGTCTTCATCCTTCTTTTTAAAGTTGCCAGTTTGTCATTGTTGTTGAGAGAAAATCCCCATATTCATTTTTTCTTTTTACTCACAGGTATTTGTCCCATCAATAAATCACCCCCTCCTTGCCTCTAAGGAAGCTGAATACCCAACTCCCACCTTATCATCAAGTAATAATAAATAATAGATGATAGGTAGATAGATAATTTCTTCTTAATGTAATCATTTAAAAATCTTGGGCTAATACTTTCTATCAGGGAGTTTTCTTAGATAAAATTCTTAAACGGGTAGAAATATCCTGTTAAATCTCATTCAATCAAGAGGGGAAAAAAAAAAAAACACCCCTCAACATTGGAAAAGGAAACTATACCAATCCCAGTTAGAAAGAAGGCTATCTTTTATGAAATAATATCCAAGGGATTTAGAAAGTGGGCTGTTCCTCTCTTCTTCCTACTCCATAACTTCTTTAAAAACCTCCCTCTGTTGCCACTACTTATCTTCTTAAAGATTGATCGTTGCTTTTAATAAGCATTGAGATCTCAGAAAGCCATGGCAAGAGTGAAAATACATCTTTTGGGGACCGCTTTTCTTTTTCTATTTTAATTTATTTTAATGAAATATAGCTGATTTACAATATTATATTAGTTTCAGGTGTTCAACATAGTGATTCAATATTTTTTGAGATCATGCTCCCTTTAAAATTATTACAAAATAATGGTTATATTCTCTGTGCTGTACAATATATGCTTTTTGCTCATCTATTTTATACACACTAGTTTGTATCTCTGAATCCCATACCCCTGTTTTATCCTTCCTTCTTCCCTTTCCTCACTGTTATCCACTAGTTTGTTTTCAATGGGCATCCCTGATAGCTCAGCTGGTAAAGAATCCGCCTGCAATGCAGGAGAACCTGGTTCGATTCCTGGGTCAGGAAGATCTGCCAGAGAAGGGATAGATGACTCACTCCAGTATTCTTGGGCTTCCCTGGTGGCCAGATGGTAAAGAATCTGCTTGCAATATGAGAGACCTGGGTTCAACGCCTGGGGTAGAAAGATCCCCTGGAGAAGGGAATGGCTACCCAGTCCTATATTCTGGGTAATTTCTGGTAATATTCCAGAGAATTCCATGGACAGAGGGGCCTGGCCAGCTACAGTCCATGGGGTCGCAAGGAGTTGGACATGACTGAGTGACTTTCACACTCATTTTCTGTATCTGTGAATCTGTTTCTGTTCTGTTACATACGTTCACGTGTTTTATGTTTTAAAATCCACATATAAGCAATAACATAGATTTTTTGTTTCTCTGACTTATTTTACTATGCTTAACACTCTCTAGGACCATCCACACTGCTGCAAATGGTAGAATCACTCTTTTTACAGCTGAGTAATATTCCCTTGTGTGTGTAAATATACCACGTCTTCTTTATGAATTCATCTGTTGATGGACACTTGGCTATGGTACCTTGGCTACCGTGAGTAATGCTGCTATGAATATCAGGGTGCATAAGTCCTTTTAAATTAGTGTTTTCATTTTCTTCATGTACATGCTGCTGCTGCTGCTAAGTCGCTTCAGTCGTGTCCAACTCTGTGTGACCCCATAGACAGCAGCCCACCAGGCTCCGCCGTTCCTGGGATTCTCCAGGCAAGAACACTGGAGTGGGTTGCCATTTCCTTCTCCAATGCATGAAAGTGAAAAGTGAAAGGGAAGTCACTCAGTCCTTTCCGACTCTTCGCGACCCCATGGACTGCAGCCTACCAGGCTCCTCCATCCATGCGGTTTTCCAGGCAAGAGTACTGGAGTGGGGTGCCATCGCCTTCTCTGCTTCATGTACATAACCAGCAGTAAAACTGCTCAATCATATGGTAGAACTATTTTTAGTGTTTTGAGAAACTTCATACTTTTATTCATAATAGTTGCATCAATTTAAATTCCCACCAAGAGTGTACAAGGTTAAACACCCATAACAAGGGAGACTATGTCCTAGAATTATAGAATCATACAATTGAGCCAAACATAAATCTGAAAACTTATCTCAATTAGTTTTAGCTTATTAACTAATTTATCTGTTTAGCTTCTAACCCAAGGCCAAAATCTATTGCATATCACCCTCCTTATCCCCCTCTTCTGCTTCATTTTTCTCAACAGCTCTCACACCATTTGTTATACCATGTATTTCACTTGGACTTCCCAGGTGGCTCTAGTGGTAAAGAATCTGCCTGTCAATGCAAGAGACACAGGAGGTTCCATCCATGGATACTGAAGATCCCTGAAGTAGGAAACGGCAACCTGCTCCAGTATTCTCGCCTAGAAAATTCCATGGACAGAAGAGTCTGGTGGGCTACAGTCCATGGGGTCACAAAGAGTTGAACGTGAATGAGCACAAACTATTCTACTTATTTGCTTACTTCCCTTCTATGCCATTATACATAGATACTATAAGGGCAAAAATTTCTGTCCAATTTGTTCGTACATATCTCTAATTACCCAGAAGATTCCTTGATCTATAATAGACTCTCAGTAAATATTACTGAGCAAATGAGTCCCATACAAAAGATCTGACAGCTTCAGATGCTAGTTGAACATCTGTGAGAGTGAGCTCACTGTCTCAGAAGCATGGCATTCAACTGATGATATGGTTTTTTTTGGTTGTTGTTTTTGTCTTAAGGCTCTTTTGTACTACCTCAAGGTGCAGATGAGAAGTAATATGTCCAAGTCAAGAGGAAACGTAACTACAGCTCTAGGTCTGCATATGATTTGTAACTAATCAGTGAATGATTTCTTTCATCATGGCATACATTTCTCACTGTCCCCATTTTACTGAGCAGAAGCCTCACTTAGTCACTCAGGAATCTAAATACCTGCAATATTAAGAGTCAAAGCATCAATTCTCTATAAGCAAGGGCCAGAAAGTATGTTCACCACAAGTATGTGGCTCAATGACTGAAACTCAAAATAAACATTGAAAATATATATAACTAGATGTGAAACTCTGCCTTTCCCCACTGTTAGAGAAAAATATTGGCATCTCACTAGCTTAGTGAAATTAACATTTATTGCTAGTCACACAAATGTAGTTGTGAAATAGATGGTCTGAAATAGATGGTCTCCTCCATCTTGTAGCTGAAAGATGTCCCTATAAAATAATGGGGCTGATATAAAAGATATCTTTTGGGTTCTTAGCCAGCATTTATATTTGCTACTTAATCTAGCACTATGAATTTCCATTTGTAGAGCAGCCATGTAGTTTGGTTGCTACTGGGTGTACTGCCAAATGAAAGAGTGGACTCTGACTAAAGTATATAAGTGCATTCCATTTTCCTGAGATAAAAACCACCAAGAAATTCAGAAGGAAGGAAATTTTGCATATAAAGAGTGAGGTAATAAAAAGTGATGCTATCCTTAAAGAGATTTTTGAACCACTAGATCAAGCCTTACCTGAAATATGACTTATATCTGAACTATTAATTCACAGAGACCATTAATTCCCTCTTTGCTTAAGTGAGTTTGAATCATGTTTCCTGTTGCTTGCAGCAGAAAGAATTCCAACACAGATGATCTAACTGATAGCACTTCCAAAGTCCCTTTCAACTCTTAAGTTCTGAGCCTCTGTTTATTTGCCTTCTGATTGAGGATTACTCAGAATTAAAAGCAAAATAAATTCAAAAGTGCTGCCAAAGACAGAGCAAGAGTACCCCAGAGAGATATGGCTGGGGTGAGGAAACCTTGGCATAAAGCCTCTCTGAAGCACATTCTTCTGAAGGGAACTGATTTATATTAGGCTGATGTCTGCAGTATTTTACAACTGCAATGGCCAATAAATAAAAATAAATTGTTTCTGTCAACTTACCACTTCTCTTATCATGAATGGAAGAAGTGGAAGTGCCTGATCATCTGAAAATTACATACAGGTCAACTGGGGCTTCCCTCCCACCTTCTCCAAGGAGGAAAGTCATTCTGTATTTAAAGTAGGATACATCATGTTAACATCACTGAGATTCAGTGATGACCATGACTTTTAATAAGCTTAAAAATGCATTTCAGTTGTACAATATGACGGTGTTTACATTTTAGGCATACAACTGGGGGACAGGAGGCACTGTCTTTCGGTGTGCTTGAGAGCTAATGACACCATAGCACACAACTTCCTACAACACTATTACAGGCAAAACTGTATAATAACTGGATATATCTCTTTTCCTCATTTTATATGCAGATTTTTAAAGTTTTTCCTTTTTAATTGAGCCAATATGTCTTCAAACCTCATCACTAGCTCACTGCTGCATTCAATTTGTAATTTTTAAATTAAATAAAATTGGATCCTGCTTGCTAAATTATTTACTTTAGTTCCAAAAGAACAATCTGAGAACCCTAGAGGCGGAAGACATTGGGATAGTGTACTGTTAGACTACCAAATGCTGTGCTTAAAATTAACAAATTTTGGAGCTTGTTTTCAAATACTGACTCTCCTGCTTATGAGCTGTATGACCAATGACAAGTTATTTTATCTCCTCAGTGCCATATTTCCTTTACTCATAAAACAGAGATGATAACCATAATGTCTCAAAGAGGATAAAATGTGTTAACACAAATGCTTAGAGCATTGCCTCACACAGCTATTGCTCTTTTGGCTCTTGATACCACATTTCCATTTGTGGTAGATTTTTATAAATTTACTTCACTTAGATAAAATGTAATTATTGTTGGAAAAATGTAAAGTGGACAGTCATACAGTGGTAGGTAGAAATGAAAAAATGTCAAGTGTTATCTTGTTCAAAAAGAAAATAATAGAAATAATATAGGGAAAGCAGAAACGAAGAGCAAATATTAAAGAATGATATGAAAATGATGAAAAATATATCTTTCATGATTCAGGATGTAAAACATTCCAAACATGAAAAATAAGAAGTAATTCAAATCCAGGGAAATTTCAGAATATTTCATGAATCTTAAAAAAGAATCAGAAAAATTGGAGTTGAACTTTAAAGGCAAGAAAAACTAAACTCTCCTCAGACTGTATTATGCCTCTCTCCCAGGCACTGTGTAAATCCACAAAAACCACTTCATGGTACCAGCAGCAATGAAAGCAAAGACACCAATTCAGAAAACAGTTAGAGGTAAAATAATCAGGGTTTGGTGGTTCATTATCTGGGGAGAATGAAGGAAGAAGAAGGGACGAAAGATGATTGTGAAGTGTTGATCCAGCAAACTCAGGAAGCTGTTCTTCAAGACAAGAGGAGAGACAGAATGTGGTTAAAAGGATCATGAGTTCTCATACGAACTTATGAGTTTGAGGAAATCTATGAGAACCCCAAGATAAAGTGTTTTATGAGAAGTAGAAACTGAATCTGAAGCAAAGTTGAGAAGCCAAAACTTTTTAGAAAAGACTTAGTACTTATCAAAATAGACTTGCTAATAAAGCTGTGAGATGAAATAAAGTCACCAAGAACACTCACTGGAAATGAAGCACACCAAGAAAAAACAACAACAACAACAAAAAAACCTGGGAAAAGCCTATAAACAAATCGTGAAACACACAGAAAAAGCAACAACTCAAGAATTAGAAAATGAGGCAAACTCAATGTCATATAGATTTGAAGCATGAAGAGTTTAGAAAAGTGTATGGTTATATGCCAGTTAGACTACAGGAAAAGGCAAATTCAACTTTAATCATAAACTATCGAACTTGCAGATAACTCAGTTCTCCAATTGCTTATTTAAATAGCTTAGGACTTCCCTGGTGGCACAGTGGTTAAGAATCTGCCTGCCAATACAGGGCACACAGGCTTGATCCTTGGTCCAGGAAGATCACACACGCTGTGGAACAACTAAGCCTGTGCAACAGAGCTACTGAAGACCGTGCACCTAGAGCCCATGCTCTGCAACAAGGGAAGCCACCGCAGTGGAAAAGTGTGCACCACAACGAGAGAGGAGCCCCGAGAGTGGTGTGAAATGATACACAGCAGTTAGTGAGGTAGAAACAGCAAGAGGCCATTAACCTAATGCTTTTTAGACAGATGCTAATTAAATTCCTTTCTATACTCCGGGCACCTGGGAATGTATGAACTGCAAAGATAGTATAGCACAGCCCCCACCATTCAGGTGTCTCTGATTCTGAAGACAGGTATGTAGGAAATTGATGGGATGGAAGGCCAGGTGGTAGAAATACAATCTGCTTATTTTATCAAGCGTATTGCAGCACAAATATCTATAGAACAAATATCTACAGAAATGCTTTTACTCATAAATAGTATAAAAATCTATTTGTGTATATTATATCATGCAGAAAGCCAGATTTCTACGTAACTATTTTTTCTGGGCCTAAAATATTTAGGATTTGGATTAGACACATTTGATTTGGAAGAAAGGAAAATCAGATGGAAATTTCTCCTTGATTAAATGATTTGCTTGGTATAGTACCTGCAGACAGTGGAATTAAATTTGAGAATATACACCTGCAATCTCTGCAAAGTTTATTTAAGTTAAAAAATAGCTTGTCTTAATGATAGTTAGCCTAATCTTATAGGAAATCAGGGTAAGCAAACATTTTCTGGTAGTGGGTTTATAGGAGATGAAAAGGAAAGAATGTTAACAGTCATGTGTTATACAAAGCTTCTCAAGACCTCATACATCTATGTCTGAATTGGTAAGTATAGATCAGAAATAACCTCTTGTTATTTCTGACTAACTGCTGTGTATTATTTAATACCACTTACCATTTTAGGGGACACTCTTGGTTCTTCTCTAAAATAGAAAAAAGAATCAAATTCACAACTTGCGATATTCTGTTGAACCACAACTAACATATCAAAAGGGAAAGAGCTAAAAGTCAGGTGTATGCAAATGGAAAAAGTCACTTTCACCTTTGTAAGTCAGACTGATAAGTGTTAATCAAGTCCTAAGTATGGTCATGAGCTAGTTACTTTAAATGAGATACGTTGGCAGCTGTCCAGCCACTCTCCATCACCAAAATTCATGAATATACAACTGGGCTAAAATGTACTTAAAGGTGGATATTAGTCAATCTAAATTTTCAAAAAGGAATTCCCAGGCCCTGTGCTGGAAATTCATTAATTCAGAAAATAAATATTTATTATGGGCCTTGCTTATATTCATTTTGATACTGCTGAATTCTGCACAGTGATTCCCAGTAGTGAATGGAGTTTTAGGGCAACACTATGTAAACAATGGTCAATTTCCATTATCACCTTTGTAGAAAGAACTGGTCATATGAGTTTATGTGTAATGAGCAATGTGCAGAGGGAATAAATCAGTAGGCTTGTATATTCCTTTATTACTGAGAACCTTCTATGTGAAAGCATTATGAAAACAAAATATCAATGCAAAAGGCAGTAACAGAGCAGAGCAATGTAGGCATCCAAATAACCTTCATAAGGTAAACAACAACATTGCCTAAGAGAGGTAGGCAGTACGTTACATCATTGGCTCCAAACATCATGTATCTCTGAATTCACAGCCTTTTCATAGCTTCATCCTGGGGCCAAATGACTTTGGGCTTTTGATTTTGCACTGACCTGTGGCCAACAGGTCAAAGGTATATGAGCAGTAATGATCATATGACCATATGAGCATAGACTTCAGGAAGTCTTTAATGGTTCTGTTTGTCTTCTTGTGCCTCATTTAGAGCCACATTTAGATAGCAGCCCAGGCATTATCATGAGAAATACATGCAATAGTTAAACTGATAGTGTTGGAAGCAGAAGACCAGAGCCACATGTTGTGAGCTGTAGACTTGCAGTATGAAGGACTGCAAGACTGGCTGAAACCAGCCAACCCACAGATGTATAAGCAGTAATAAATAGTTATTCTAATTAACTGAGTGTTGGGGAAATCTACTACATAGTATTATTTTCATAAAAGCTAACCAATACAGTCCACCAGAAACAAACAAGCAAAAAACCACACAGAAATTTAAAATCCAGTTACTTGACCTAGGGAGGGGAATGCAGGTGGTTTTGCTTTTAAGGATGAGCAAATAAGAACATAGCCTTTTGAAATAGGTGAGGATGGGTATTTCATGTTTGAAGAGAAGTGTGTGAGAAAACGCATGGGAAACAGACTAGGCCTCTGCAGACTCAGAAAGCAATCTGGGAATAACATGTCTCAGCATAGTTCTCTGTTCAAGTTCATGAAATGAAGCTGGAATAGGAGAGAACTGAGAAGGATTTGGGATATTTCCCCCCTTTCCTCCTGCCAAGTGACCTAGAACATAACTTTCTCTTTCCAGCATTTCAATGGGATCTGTCTTATATCCTGGCTGGAACAGAAGTGAGTAGTTCCAAGATTAAGCTGTAGATTCATAATACTCATAAAAAGTCTCTCAAACATTTAATGCGGAGATATGTTTCCCTGGTGGCTCAGACGGTGAAGCTTCTGTCTGCAATGCAGGAGACCTGGGTTTGATCCATGGGTTGGGAAGATCCCCTGAAGAAGGAAATGGCAGCCCACTCCAGTACTCTTGCCTGGAAAATCCCATGGATGAAGGAGCCTGGTAGGCTACAGTGCATGGGGTCGCAAAGAGTTGGATGCAACTGAGCGACTTCACTATGGTATTAATGATAATTATATCATATTAAAATGGTACTAAGATGGTGACAAAAGTCAATTTATATAATATTTTGTAAAGACTATGAAGTTAGATATGATTCACCACCCCACTGGTCAGAAAGGATGAATAATCTTTTACTGTTTCATAATACCTGCCTCTAAGTGCTCACAAGAATCTCCAAACGATTTATGTATAATTATGCCATCAAGGTGAATATGATGATAGTGGTAACACTAAATTTGGGAAAACTAACATTAACTGTTTTTTATAAATAATCTTCAATTAACTTATATTGGATTTGTCTTCATCTTTATTAGTCTAATTTTATTGACAAAATGCCTGCAAGAAGTTACCTGGTTTTAAGTTCTATAAATGTCATAATACGATTAACACACCACTTTGTGAGTGTGTGATGTAGCACCTTTAATGAGAATGCTGTTCAAACAAGGCCTCAGATACTCCTGTGCAGACACTGTGCACTGAAAGTAAATCAGGCAGTTTAGAAAGTGTTTCTACCCTTTTAGGTTGCTCTAGAATTTGGAAGTTTGAGGAAGCAGTCTTGTTTATTTGTGACAAGACATAAAAAAATTGGCAGATAATTTCAAATGTGTTTTTGGCCACTACTGTCAATTTTCTTCTTCTTTCTCTATAGCTCCCACATGTAGGCAATAAATACTTGATACAATTGTAGTATAAATATTTCAGATTCCCATCAACCCAACCATCAAATACAGTGGAAAAGTGCATTTTAGCTTTTCTTCTAACACATTCATTGTTCAGATTGCCCTCTCTGTAAACTGCTTTGGACAATATTATAGGGCAGAAAAGATAGTATGCCAGTTTCAAACCTTGGCTACAGTAAGTATTTTATAGAGGTCTTTTATTACTAAATTTACTTAGTAATTGCTTAATTTTTATTTTCATGCTATTTGTATATAACTTCTTTGGATAGTTATACATATGCTAAGGAACACCATGTCTCTCCTTAGACACACTTTTCTTTCTTCCACAAAATTTCATGATGGCATTCAGTGACATAAAGTTATACAGATGCATTACACCAAGCATGAGAGATATCAGAGGCTGGGCACTTTCCTGGATCACAGAGGAGCACTGAGAAAAGATGAAGTACAAGGATCCAACCCAATGGCTGTCTTTGACTGCTAGCGTATTTCTTGCCATTGGCACAACTATATGGCAACTCAAATTACAACGAGCATTTGAATGTTCCTTGCAATCAGGCAAGGGTGGGATGGTTTGAGAGAATAGCATTGAAACGTGTATATCACCGTCTGTGAAACCAGTCCAAGTTTGATTCATGAAACAAGGCACTCAAAGCCGGTGCACTGGGACAACCCAGGGGAGTGGGATGGGGACCGAAGTAGGAGGGGGCAGTCAGGACAGGGGACACAGGTACACGCGTGGCTGATTCATGTCAATGTCTGGCAAAAACCACCACAATATTGTAAAGCAATTAGCCTCCAAAAAAATGAATAAATTGAAAAAAAAATCTCCAGCTCTGTATTTCTAGTCAGTGGCTGTGCTGCACTAGAAAAATATTATCATTTTCAAGGGAGACTCAGAGTTAAAGCAACAAAAGCAGAGAAAAAAGGTTCTTTGATGGAATAACCTTACTTTCCTCTTTGTAAACACATTTAGGAAGGAATTAGATACCAGTATGAACTCCACTGGATGGAATGAGCCCCTGTGCAGCTCTCAGACTTGTCTTTGGCATCCCCAGGGAGGAAAGAATGGTCCATCAGTACATAGAGTCACAGTAATTTAGACATATAAATAATGTCACCTTATTTGTAACCACAGATGATAAAGGAGAACATAACTATAGCAAATGCCAGCAGGTATTTGTGGCAATCCTTGCTGTACAGCAAAGGAGGTGAAATAATGCAGTTTCATCTCACTAACATATAATTTCAGCATGCATTTTACAAACATGGCAGCTATTTTTCCTGCTTCAGGAACATCCCACACCCTACACCTGAAACAGATACCACTACCACACACAAGGAAAAAGAATTTATCCTCTTGAAAAATCTGTTGTTTCAGAAGTGAAAAAAAATAAATAAAAGAGAAAGTGTGAACAAAGCTGGCTTCACGGGGCTTGTCCTAGACAGATCTGTGAATACACAGCAACCTTCCTACTTATTCCCTAAATACCTCCCAATCATCAACATTCCATAAAATAATTCATATTGTTTTGTTACTCTGAATGAAATTCCACCAAAAATAGATCATTCTGGGTTAATAAAGTGTTTCTTTAAAAAAACACTTCTGAAAGTTTTGTCAAGTATTATTTACATATTCATGCCATTCACTGTAAATGCTTATTTAGAATATTGACACTTTCAGCCGCTACATAGGACAAGAGGTGACTTTTCTTCTCTCTACTGCACGAAGAAGATAAACTGTTTGGTCTTGCCATTGTTTGCTTCTTGAATGCCCATGGATAATATAAAGACAGAGATTGCATTTATTATCTAAGGCTGAATAACAAATTACCCCTACGATGTAGTAACTTAGAATGATAATATGTATTATCTTATAGTTTTGGTTGGTCAGAGGTCTTGGTGTGGGTTAGCTGAGCTGTTTTAGCTCATGATCTCTTGCAAAGGAACTCGCTGAAATCAAGGAATTGGCTATGGCTACTGTTTCATCCTAAGGCTCCTCTGGGAAAGGATCTCCTTTCAAGGTCCCTTACATGACTCTGGGCAGGATTCAGTTGCCTGTGGATTTTTGGACTGACAGTTTTGGGTGCTGACTAAGCTTCTGGCTGGAGCTGCTCTCAGTTCCAAGCCTTGTGGCTTCTTCACAGTACAGCTCATATCACACCATGGCAGGTTTATTTATCAGAGCAAGCAAGTGAGATAATTCAGAGAGAGAATACCCAAGATTTAAGCCATTGGGTTTTTGTAACCTAATATTTGAAGGGACATCCCACTGTTTCCCCATATTTTATTTGATAAAAGCAAGTCACTAATTCTGGCATACATTCTAGGGTGGGTAGGAGGGCAGGATCACTGACAATCATTTAAAAGTCCTTCTACTACAAAGTCTACTGTATCTGGTTTCCCTCAATGATAACTGTCACAAAACGATGGTACACTATGATAACTAGGTTAGTGACATTGACAATATTCACCAATCTTATCAGAATTTCCCAATCTTACTCATACTAACATGTGTAGATAACTCTATACAATTTTATCACTTACGTAGGTCTGTGTATCCAACACCATAGTCAAGATGTAGAAGACATGGCATAGTTCCTTCTACAGGGGGATCACTAGTGCTGCTCATTTATAACCACAACTCTCTCCTTTCTAACCTGCCCCCATGTCATTTCTAACTCCTGGAAATCACTAATATATTTTACCCATTTAAAACATGCTGTCATTTTAAAAATGTTATATAATCATAGAGTATATGTTCTTGAAACCTTGCAGGACTGGCCTTTTTCTATTCATCATAATTCCCTAGAAAACCATCTAAGCTATTTGTATCAATAACTCTTTCCTTTTTATTGCTAGGTAGTTATTTATGGAATGTATGCAGCATAGATTTCTATAACCACTCACTTGTTGAAGGACAGCTGGACAGCTTTCAATTTAAGGGTTATTATAAATTAAGCTGCTATGAATATTTGTGTACAGACTTTTTGTGAACATAAATTTTTACTTTTCTGGGATAAATGCCAGGCATAACTGTCATTATAAAATCCACATAAAATGTTTAGCTTTATAAGAAACTGACAAACTATTTCTCTGAATCACTATACCATTTCTCATTTTCACCAGCAATATATGAAAGATCCAGGTTCTCTGAGTTCTTGTCTACATTTATTGTTATTTATTCTTATATCAGCCATTTTGTTAGGTGTACAGTGACATTTCACTGCAGTTTTAATTGCATTTCACTGCAGTTTTAATTTGAATTTAATTTGATGGCTACTGATGTTAAACACCTTTCCATGTTTTTACTTGCCATCTCTATGCCCTCTTCAGTGAGTGGAATGTCTCTTGACGTCTTTTTTTTTTTTTTTTAATTTGAACTGTTTTGTTGTGTTTTCATGTTGAGCTTTTGAGATTTTTTATATATTCCAGATATTAGACTAGTGTTAGATATATGTTTGCAAATATTTTTTTCCTGGCCTTTTCACGTAACATGTCTTTTCATCCTCTTCATATAAACATTCATAGAGTAAATGTTTTTAATTTTAATAAAAACCAATTTGTAAAATTTTTCTTTGATGAGCTGTGATTTTGTTCTCAAGCCGATGAACTTTCCGAAGTGAAGTGAAAGTTGTTCTGTCATGTTTAACTCTTTGTGACCCCATGAACTATTTAGTCCATGGAATTCTTTAGGCCAGAATACTGGACTGGGTGGCCTTTCCCTTCTCCAGGGGATCTTCCCAATCCAGGGATTGAACCTAGATCTCCTGGATTGTAGGCTGATTCTTCACCAGCTGAGCCACAAGGGAAGCCCCTAGAACTCTCTGCTTAGATCTGAATCCTAAGCACTTTCTCCAATGTTTTTTATTTTTTATTTTTTTCCCAATGTTTTTTCTGAATGATTTTATCCTGTTAGTTTTACCTCTAGGTGCACACCCATTTTTTGCTAACTTTTGTTTAAGGGTCAACATTCAGGTTGAGTTTTATTATTTTGTCTATGAATGTCCGATTATGCAGATACTATTTGTTTTAAAGGCTACCCATCCTCCAATGATCTGTCAAAAGTCACTCGGGCATATTTATGTGACACTATTTTTGGATTCTCTATTCTGTTCTGTTGATCTATCCATCATTCCCTCTGCCAGTCCCACAGTGTTTTGAATACTGTAGTAATATAATAGCAATAAATATAGAGTGAGTCTTTGCACTCTCTTCTTCGTTAAGATTGTCTTAGCTATTCTAGGACTTGTAACCTTCCATTTACATTGCAAAACAAGCTTGTCTATTCCCATTAAAAAAAAATGTTGAAATTGCATCAAGCCTACAGATAAACTTTGGGATAATTGACATTTTTACTACATTGAATTCTGATTCTTGAACAGAGAATGTCTCTCCATTTATTTAGGTCTTCTTTGATTTCTTTTACCAATGTTTTTTAGTAATCAGCATACAGAACCTGTACATGTTTTGAGGTAAACCTAACATTTCCTTATGCTTGGGATGAACGTAGATAGTATTGCATTTTTTAATTTGGTTTCTTCATGTTTATTGATAGAAATACGGTTGACTTTTATGTATTGATCTAGTGTCCTAAAACCTTACTGATCTTACTTATTAATTCTGAGAATTTTTTTTTTTGGTAGGTTATATTTCTACATGGGACTTCCCAGGCGGTGTTAGTGGTAAAGAACCCGAGTGCCAGTGCAGGAGACAGAGAGACCTGGTTGGATCCCTGGGTCAGGAAGATCCCCTGGAGGAGGGCATGGCAACCCACTCCAGTATTCTTGCCTGGAGAATCCCATGGAAAGGAGCCTGGTGGGTTATGGTCCATAGGGTTTCAGAGTCTGGAAATAGATATGTTTATATTTCCTTTTTTGATCTGTATGCTTCTCTGCAGTGTCTAGAACCTCCAGCACTATATTGAATATGAGGAGTAAGAAAGGACATCATTGCCTTGTTCCCTGTCTTATGGAAAGCACAGTCTTTTACCATTAAGTAAAACATTAGTGTTTTACAGCTGCTGTTAATCAGATTGAAATAATTCCTTTCTATTCCTAACTTCCTAGGAGTCTTTAACGTGTATGGGTGTTGAATTTTGTCAAATAATTTTTCTGTGTCAACTAGCAAGATTGAATGATTTTTCTTCCTCAGTGTACTGATATGATTAATTATATTGCTTGTTCCCCTTTTCCATATTTTCTTCTTCTTCCTCTTCCTCTGTTTCTGCTTATTTATATCTATTTAATGTTATTCTTTTAAAAAATACTGAAGTTTACTTGATGTATAATATGTTACAGGTGTATAATATAGTGATTCATAATTTTTAAAGGTTATATTCCATCTTAGCTATTATAAAATACTAGCTATATTCCCCATGTTGTACAATATATCCTTGTAGCTTATTTTATATAATAGCTTGTACTTCTTAATTCCTTACTATTATATTGCCTTGGAGAACCCAATGGCACTCCACTCCAGTACTCTTGCCTGGAAAATCTCATGGACAGAGGAGCCTGGCAGGCTGCAGTCCATGGGGTCGCAAAGAGTCGGACACGACTGAACGACTTCACTTTCACTTTTCACTTTCATGCATTGGAGAAGGAAATGGCAACCCACTCTAGTGTTCTTGCCTAGAGAATCCCAGGGACAGGGGAGTCTGGTGGGCTGCCGTCTATGGGGTCGCACAGAGTCGGACTCGACTGAAGCAACTTAGCAGCAGCAGCAACATATTGCCCCTCTCTCTCCCTACTAGTAATCACTGGTTTGTTCTATCTCTAACTATGCTTTTTTTGTTGTTATATTCACTATTTTATTGTCGGAGAAGGCAATGGCACCCCACTCCAGTACTCTTGCCTGGAAAATCCCATGGACGGAGGAGCCTGGTAGGCTGCAGTCCATGGGGTCGCTAAGAGTCGGACACGACTGAGCGACTTCCTTTTCACTTTTCACTTTCATGCATTGGAGAAGGGAATGGCAACCCACTCCAGTGTTCTTGCCTGGAGAATCCCAGGGACAGGGTAGCCTGGTGGTCTGCTGTCTATGGAGTCGCACAGAGTCGAACACAACTGAAGTGACTCAGCAGCAGCAGCAGCAGTCTTCCATTGCATTTATATACTGACCCTGTATATATTGTGTATACATACACATACCACATCTTTTCATCCGTTCATCTGTGATGGACATTTATGATGATTCCATATCTTGGCAATTGTAAATAATGATGCTATAAACATTGGAGTGCATGTATCTTTTCAAATTACTGTTTTTTTTTTTTATTTATCAGATATATGCCCAGTAGTAGAATTGCTGGATCATATGGCAGTTCTACTTGTAGTTTTTTTGAGAAACCTCCCTACTATTTTCCACAGTGGCTACATCAATTCACATTCCCAGTAACCAGTGTTTGAGGGTACCCTTTTCTTCACATCCCTGGCAACATTTGTTATTTGTGGTCTTTTTGATGATAGCCAATTTGACATTTAGTGGGGTAATAGCTCATTGTGGTTTTAATTTGCATTTCCCTGATGACTCACCCTGCTTATTTAACTTCTATGCAGAGTACATCATAAGAAACACTGGGCTGGAAGAAGCACAAGCTGGAATCAAGATTGCCAGGAGAAATATCAATAACCTCAGTTATGCAGATGACACCACCCTTATGGCAGAAAGTGAAGAGGAACTAAAAAGGCTCTTGATGAAAGTGAAAGAGGAGAGTGAAAAAGTTGGCTTAAAGCTCAACATTCAGAAGATGAAGATCATGGCATCTGGTCCCATCATTTCATGGGAAATAGATGGGCAAACAGTGGAAACAGTCTGAGACTTTATTTTGGGGGGCTCTAAGATCACTGCAGATAGTGATTGCAGCCATGAAATTAAAAGACGCTTGCTCCTTGGAAGAAAAGTTATGACCAACCTAGATAGCATTTTGAAAAGCAGAGACATTACTTTGCCAACAAAGGTCTGTCTAGTCAAGGCTATGGTTTTTCCAGTGGTCATATATGGATGTGAGAGTTGGACTGTGAAGAAAGCTGAGAACGGAAGAATTGATGTTTTTGAACTGTGGTGTTGGAGAAGACTCTTGAGAGTCCCTTGGACTGCAAGGAGATTCAACTAGTCCATTCTAAAGGAGATCAGTCCTGGGTGTTCATTGGAAGGACTGATGCTAAAGCTGAAACTCCAGTACTTTGGCCACCTCATGCGAAGAGTTGACTCATTGGAAAAGACTCTGATGCTGGGAGAGATTGGGGGCAGGAGGAGGGAGAAGGGGATGACAGAGGATAAGATGGCTGGATGGCATCACCGACTCAATGGACAAGAGTTTGAGTAAACTCCGGGAGTTGGTGATGGACAGGGAGGCCTGGCGTGCTGCGATTCATGGGGTCGCAAAGAGTCAGACACGACTGAGCGACTGAACTGACTGACTGACTGATGACTAAAGAGATTGAACATCTTTTCCTCTCCCTGTTAGCCATTTATATTTCCTCTTTGTAAAAATGTGTATCAGTTCTGCCCATTTTAAAAATGGGTTGTTTGTTTGCTTTGTAATTGGGTGAATAATACTGATTTGTCTCCAGGTTACCTGATTCCTCTGTTTCATTCAGTCCACTACTGTATCTATTCAGTGAGCTTTTTTATACTTATTAAAATACTTATTTTCCTTTCTATAATCTACTTTTGTTTCTTTTAAAATAACTTTATGTTTTGGTGAAATTCTGTGTTTTTTTCATCACTTTCCAGAGAATTTGTAACTGATTGTTGAGTATTTTTATGACTTCTGCTTTAAAATCTTTATCAGATAATGAACATCTTGTTTATTTCAGTTTGATGCCTTTCAGTTGACTGCCTTTTCTCATTCAAATTGTTCTTTTGGTTCCTGCTATGATGGATGATATTCAGTTGAATCCTGGCCTTGTTTTCTGTTGTGTGGCAGAGTTAGGACTCTACTTAAATCTTTCACCTGAGCAGGCAACCCCCTTGTTTAGATGCAACGTGCTGCTCCTAGTGTGTTTTGTAGGGTGCGTTCCTTATTATTCTAATTTTCAGATCCTTCGTGGTATTAGTTTAGTCTTATACCCCTGGGACTTCTACTGGCTCTTGCGAGTGTTACCTAAGGAGGAAGCTAACAGATATATTCAGGTGGGGCAACTAGGTGTCCCCTGACAGAGGAAAAGTTAGCAAAGAGAAGAAATTCCCTAGCCAGATGCCCATTTGTGGTTGGATCTCTCTATAAATGCGGTTCTCTCTACAGCTGCCCCAATATCTTTGCTATGGGTGAAAGGGGAGAGTTTCAGTCCCAATGTGAAAAAAAAGACCTTGTGAGTTTGACACCCCGCACAGCTAAGTCCCTCATGCCAGTCCTGTATGTCTGCACTGGCATCACCCAGTGCATGCAGGAAGTCTTGGGCCTATAGGGGGCATTTCTGGCGAGAGTTCATATGTTAGGATCCCCATGCTACAAGGGAACTGGAAAGCACTCCCTGGATCAAGTGACGGCATGTGCCCCACACTTTCGCTGGTGTCACTAGAAGAGAGTGACAAGGAGACTTCTCCAATCAGTCTGCTATTGTAGTCTCTCTTACAGATGCTATCAACAGCTTTAGTGTCCTGTGTCTTCCTGTGGAGGACAGCGCTTCAAGTCTGGCGGGAAGCGGAGTGTTTTATGAGTTGCTTGTTGTTAGTGGATATCCAAATAGATCCTTTAGCCAGTTTTACCGGTTCTTTTTTCCACGGTACTCTAGTCCAGTTTACAAGAGGAATGAGCCTACTAGTGCTGCCTTGTTAGGCTGGAGGGGGGGGTCAGAAAATGCTGAGTCCATATGTTTTTTCCTGTTGAATAGTCACAGACACTCTGTGGCTATGTTTATCCTTTCATCCTGAGATTCCTAATAAGTTTCCCCTCTTACCACCTTTCAGAAATCTCCTTTAGTTGCCTCTTATACTACTTCTAGCATTTATACTTGTATTTGTGTGTGCTCAGTCACTTCAGTCATGTGCAACTCTTTGTAACCCTATGAACTACAGTCTGCCAGGTTCCTCTGTCCATGGGATTCTCCAGACAAGATTAGTGGAGTGAGTTGCCATGCTCTCCTCCAGGGGATCTTCCTGACCCAGGGAATGAACCTGGGTCTCCTGTATTGCAGGTGGATTCTTTACCACTGAGCCACTTCCTTTACCGGGGAAGCCCATAATTGTATTTAGTTGTACTTAGACTCTTGAGAGTCCCTTGGACTGCAAGGAGATCAAACCAGTCAATCATAAAGGAAATCAATCCTGAATATTCATTGCAAAGACTGACGCTGAAGCTGAAGCTCAGATATTTTGACCCCTTGATGTGAAGAGCTGACTCACTGGAAAAGACCCTGTTGCTGGGAAAGGTTGAAAGCATGAGGAGAAGGGGACGACAGGAGATGACAGAGGATGAGATGGCTGGATGGCATCATTGACTCAGTGGTCATGAGTTTGAGCAAACTCAGGGAGACGGTTAATGGGCGGGGAATCCTGGTGTGCTGCAGTCCACAGGGTCACAAAGATAGGACATGGCTGAGTGAGTAAACGACAACAAAAATGTTTAACGAAGGAGAGAAGCAGGAAGAAGCAGGTCTACTCCATCTTCCCCTGATCTTAATAAATTCATGATATGTTTTGCAAACATACTTTGCCCCTCTGAAGATTGTTCTTCTTCTTATTATTTAAAATTGTGTCAGTAAACATGACATATAAGCTGGGTATGGAAAATCATGAAGAATCAGCTTTTCTCTCTCATCTCCAAATTTTAGGGTTATCAAGACAAAGAGAATTCATATAATTAAATCCACAATGAAGAATCTTAAAATCCTTGACAAAATGGAGCTAACTTTGTTACTATGTAATTAGATGGCAACCCACTCCAGTATTCTTGCCTGGAGAATCCCAGGGACAGAGGAACCGATTGGCTGCCATCTATGGGATGGCACAGAGCTGGACACGACTGAAGCGACTTAGCAGCAGGAGCAGCAGCAGCAGCATGTAATTCTGGATAAATTTTATTTCCCTATATGTGTGAGGCAAAAAAATCTGACAAAAGAATAGAGATTGAATAAATTTAACTGTTGTCAGTTTAGTGGGTCAGAAAATGCTGAGTCCAGATTCTCTTTTTCTGTTGAATAGGGGTCATAAGACACTCTGGAGCCATGTTTATCCTTCAGTCCTGAGATTCCTAATCAGTTTCCCTGTGTAACAAGTTAATGTGTCAAATAAAATATACTACATTGTATTTGTATTATGCTGGCAATCCTAATTGACTCTAAAAGATGGCCACAGGTAAGCAACTCTAGAAAAGTTCATCTGAGAGAACTACTGAAAGAGCTACATAGAAAAGATTTTCAAGAAAAATATGTAAACATTTGTGTTTCCAAATGGAGGTATGACACCTAACGGCAAATGCAAGGGAGCTACAGGCACCTGTTGCTTTAAACTGATGGATGGTTTTGACCTTCCTGCTCAAGATGAAACAAAGATTTCCTCCCTGACTGCAAAGTTATCTGCAGCAGCGCAAGCGAAGGGTGGTTCAGAGGAAATTGTTATAGCACCCAGGGAGTCTCAGGCTTTGGAAGTGGCATCCATGATGACGCTTACATACTTTTATCATACAAACAAGCAAATAGTCAGGTCAGAAGCTGAACATTTCATAGAAAGCATCAGATTAGGTTGTTAAGTTGAACAGTGGGGCCCCCAAAATATCTATATCCTAATCCTAAAGGCTTTGAATATATTGCTTTACATGACACACAGGATTTTGCAGTGCTCATGTTAAAACTCTCGAGATGGAGAGATTATCCGAGACACTTGGATGGGCCCAGCATAGTCATGAGTCTTTATGGCGGAGATAGGAGAGTCAGAGTCACAGGAGATGTGACGACAGAGGCAGCGGTCGGTGTGATAAAATGAAGGGACGACGAAGCAAGGAAAGCAGGTGCCTTCTAGAAGCCGAAAAGGCAAGGAAATAAATTCTTCATCGGAGTCTCCAGAAGGAATACAGCCTTGCCAATGCTTTCATTTTAGAACTGTAAGAGGGTAGATGTCTCTTGCTTCAAATCACTAAAATTGTGGCAATTCGTAACAGCCACAACAAAGAAAACTAACAAAGCATCCATATAACTTTGTCTCAAATGATGTTCAGTTGGAGTTTCATCATACCTTCCTTTCCATTCCCTTCCCTACAACCTTAATGCTCTTTTGGCTCACTGACAAATGAGAAGAAAAAAATATATATATATAGAATTAGTTTTGGAAACTGAATTTTGGCTGCTAAGAATTTTTCAAAGCTCCACTGAAGAGAAAATGAGATTTTTAAATGAAGGAATTTGTATGTCTGTACGTATCTGTGAGTGCTAAATTTTCTCTACCGATTATATATATTACGTATGTATGTGTGGTGTGTGTGCTAGGTCATTTCAATCACGTCTGACTTTCTGTGACCCCATGGATTTTAACCCGCTAGCCTCTTCTGTCTGTGGAATTCTCCAGGCGAGAATACTGGAGTGGGTTGCCATGTTCTTCTCCAGGGGATCTTTCCAATCCAGGGACTGAACCCATGTCTCTTGCATTGGCAGCTGTGTTCTATACTACTAACACCACCCGGGATGCCCATATACACACAATACATATAATACATACATATACACTATACTTATAAGTATATAAGTACATATATAATTGTGTCATTATATGTATATGCATACATAAGTACATAAAATTATTTAAATATATAAGTTCAGTTCAGTTCAGTCACTCAGTCATGTCCGACTCTTTGCAACCCCATGAATCGCAGCACGCCAGGCCTCCCTGTCCATCACCAACTCCTGGAGTTCACTCAAACTCATGTCCATCAAGTCGGTGATATCATCCAGCCATCTCATTTTCTGTCGTCCCTTCTTCTCCTGCCCCCAGTCCCTCCCAGCATCAGAGTCTTTTCCAATGACTCTGCACAACTCTTCACATGAGGTGGCCCAAGTATTGGAGTTTCAGCTGTAGCATCATTCCTTCCAATGAACACCCAGGACTGATCTCCTTCAGAATGGACTGGTTGGATCTCCTTGCAGTCCAAAGGACTCTCAAGAGTCTTCTACAACACCACAGTTCAAAAGCATCAATTCTTCCATTCTCAGCTTTCTTCACAGTCCAACTCTCACATCCATACATGACCACTGAAAAAACCATAGCCTTGACTAGGTGGACCTTTGTTGGCAAAGTAATGTCTCTGCTTTTTAACATGCTATCTAGCTTGGTCATACTTTTCTTCCAAGGAGTAAACATCTTTTAATTTCATGGCTATAGTCACCACCTGCAGTGATTTTGGAGCCCCCAGAAAATAAAGTCTGACACTGTTTCTACTGTTTGCCTATCTATTTCCCATGAAGTGATGGGACCAGATGCCATGATCTTCATCTTCTGAATGTTGAGCTTTAAGCCAACTTTTTCACTCTCCTCTTTCACTTTCATCAAGAGCCTTTTAGGCTTAAAGTATATATATATTTTTTGTTTATATAGTATATACTATTAACATGAGATCCATGTAGGCAGGGCTTTCTTTTGTGTTCACTGCTGGGTTCTCAGCACGCAAAACAATGAAATTTTTCGAACAGTGAAAGATAAAGTTGACCTGAAATGCAAACTCTTGCACTCTCTCCTGAGTTAGCATGCATCTTCTAAGCTCAAACTCATCAGTTAAATCTAGTGCTTCATTTTTTATTATGCATTATCCTGACTTTGTATATGACTTGTAACTCAAAATTATAATCTAATACATATAGTTTGGGGAGGTCTTTAAACATTTAGTTATATGGTAATTGTTGACAACTTTCACTTGGTTGGGGATCAAAACAGAGGTGAGATCCATACTAATGAAAACATGATGTGTACTATCCTCTATAAACATGTCAAAACAGTGGCCCAGAAGGATGCCAGAGAGGATGGGGTACATCCCAATGTTTTTAGGAGGGAGGGAGTAAAATTCAATATTGAATACATTATGAAAATTGATATAGATCAAATTCCATTACATCTAAACCTTTAGGGCAAGTGAAATGTTTGCTCTGATGAAAGTCTGTCATGAAAACACAGCTGGATATCACATTCCCAGATGGAGAGAAGCTAAGATATTATCACCCTCTTTGGTGAATTTACCAACATAAAAGATTACATTTTAGCAGTGTGAGGAAGAGAAAGGTTTTATACAAAAGTGTTCATTCTTTATCCCTTTCCCTTCTCCAAGTTTTGGATCATTTTAGCAAGCCCACTGCTCTTTGCTTTGGGTGATGGAAAACCCACTACTTCTTTCCTAGATAGGTTCTTGGAATTTCAGAGATGGGGGGAAATAGGAACAGAGTGAGAAGGTGAGAAGCAATTATAACTTAGTGAAATACAACATGCACAAATACTATATTTAGTATATTTCCCTCATCCTCTTTTACGTTGACACTAGAAGCATTTACCAAAAAAGAGAGAGAGAGAGAGAAACAGAGTGAGATAATCAAGTAAAAATAAAAGGCTTTTATAGAAGTTACTAAGTCAAATGATAAAAGTATTTTAATGTCATATGTATAAACTACTTTTATGGTAGCTTTATTTAGTTCTCATTCTAATTACATATTTAAAAGAAGGAGTGCAACTACTGAGGATATAAATTCATTTATATACTCTAAAAAAATCAGTTAATCAAAATACCTTGATATATAACTTAATACACGCATAAAATGTTCTGAAATATCCTCCCAATTAAGATGACAAATTTTAAATAAATGTTTAAATGTCATTTTGCATTAAACCTAACGTTGCAAAAGGTTGTGCCTAGAGTACTGTCAGATTAGTTTGGATTTTTCTTAGACATTATCATTATCACTTCCTCTTTCTTCCCTCCCTTTAGTGGCTTCCTGAGATGTTCAGATGAAAAAAACCAAGACAAAGTAAAAAACAAACAAACAAAATACATTTAACTTGCCCTTGATCGATTCACTGGCTGTGTTATTTCCTTCCTTGCTCCGTTCCTTCACTTTATCTTTGCTCCTCCTCTCTTTCTCCTTCTTTCTCTCTTTCCCTCTCTTTCCAAATAGATATTAAGTCCCTCCCATGTGGGAGGCACCATTCTAAGTCCTGATGCCACTACAGGGGATGGGACAGCCAGGGCCTCCGCACCCAGGGAGCAGTTGTAATGAATGTTTATTATGGCATTCATTATGCCAATGAATAAATGTTTAACAGAATGAAGAGTGCTAGGCTTAAGCCAACAGACCCCAAATGCAGAAGTTAAGAGCATGAGTTCCAGAGCTGATTTCAATCTGGGCTTCATACCAAATCAAGCACTAACTTTTGATAAGTTACTTTATCTTCCTGAGTCTATATATTTTTCAACAGTAAATAAAAATTAATAATATGATGAAGAACAACAATAGCTGATTTACAGTTTCACTGGAAAGACTAACTGACATTATAATTTTAACTATACAACTGGATGTTGTAAGAACTCAACAAATGTTAGCTACTATCACTACCCTTTGCTATTACTACTGTTGTTAAAGGTTGGCTGCGATAATATATCAATACATTGAGAACTACCAACCATCTTCCTGTGACTTGTGATAATTAACGGTTTTAATGACCAAAAATTATTCCCCTGGAATTAAACTGACTTGGAATTGGTAACCAGGATACCTGGAAATGGCCAATAGAGTGATTTTTCCTCCCAGTGCTCTCCTAAATTAAGGGTACGAGAATGATTTTATTATAAGTCAGTATGTGACCTCATGTGTGTGTGTACAATCTGCTGAGAGAAGGGAGGAAGCAATGTCCAGGCTGGCAGCCCACTGCTCCTCCAGGGCCATGTGGCATTCACACAGCACATGCTTTCCAGCTCCTGGTTGGCTTCTTGTCTTGTCTGCTTCTTTTCAACCTGACAGGAGTCGATAAAGCATTGCAGGGAACAAACAGGATGTGCAGAATAAGAATGGTGATGAAGAAATTGAGAATCCTGAATCATACTTCAGTCTGGTGAGTAAAGGGCAGACCATTCATTCTAGGATATCTACTTATTTTAAGCTTTAATTAGTATTACTGAGTCTCATGCAAGAGGGAACATATGAAGCAAGGATTGTAACTTGCTTAATGTGACAGCGTCAATGACCCAGGGAGCAAGAACAGGGGAAATAAAGATGGCTAGTGAAATGAGTCACTGCTCAATCTTATGCTGATATTTCCACACAAATTCTTGTCCAGATCCTTTCATGCTCATTACTGAAATTATAATGAAAGATAAATGAAGGATGCCCACACAAAGAGTTCAGAATCACCGTGGTTATTACTTAAAGGAAAATGATTTGCATTTCATTGTAGTGGTGTAATATTCTATTAAAGCAAAAAGAAAAGGGAAAAAAATATAAGTCATAGAGGAAATGACTTAGTCTGAGGAACACACGATATAATATAAACAGTCCTCTACCAGGAATTAGGGATCTGGTGGAAGTTTCAATACATTTCTCACTGGCAATGCAACCCTCGGCCACTTACAAAAGAAAACCTCTGACCCACAGTGCCTTCATGTGTCCAGTGCGGGAAGTCTTTCAAATCTACCTATTTCTCAAATGGAGTTGTGCTGATTAAAGGAGAATCATAAGTGGTTCTCCTCCTAAGCAGCCATGAAGACATTCATAATTCACTTAACTAAATTCCATAGATGTTTTTATTTGGAAGTACACCTTTATCAAAACATCAGTTCAGTTCAGTTGCTCAGTCGTGTCCGACTCTTTGCGACCCCATGAATCGCAGCACGCCAGGCCTCCTTGTCCATCACCAACTCTTAATGGATAGGTCCTGACTCTTAATGGACTTGTTACTGCTATGATTTTGTGTTAGTAGAGTCACCACTTCTTCTATCTCCTTCCTCATCCTGTTTTCTTCTTTGAATGAATTTCCCTGAAAATATACTGAACTGTAAACCCCATCTACTCTTAGTGTGTGAAGTATGAACTAAGAATGAGCATCACTGTTATCAAGGGGAGTTTGTTAGCTATGCAGACTCCAAGGATCCTATCCAACTGTGCGGAATCCTACAATGAATCTTTCCTCTTGACAACATGAAGTATGAGGAGACTATTCTCATGCCATTTGATGCTCCTTTGACGTTGAGCTCATCTGCTCCAGAGCTCAGTTGCTGGTATAGTAGTAGAGATCCCAAACAAAGAACACAAGCTATTAAAGCTGAAAAGGGCTTCTCCAGTGGTCCAATCCAGACATCGCATTTTACATGGAAGGGAAAAACCTAAGGTCATAATCTTTCTGAACCAGTGCAGATCTCAGATCTGCTGGCATGAGTCATGGGTGCTTTTCAACAACATTATGTCAGTAAAAATTTACATTGCTACTGAGCTTTTTTATTTTCTTTTTCCAGCCCTAGAAAAGTTAACCAGAGGTTCCCTGGGTCACCTTTGGTCTATGGAGTCTCAGGGTTTTGTGTGCGTGTACTTATTTATAGTAGAAAGAAACCATGACCCACTCACCAGAGACCAAGGCCATCTGGGTAGTTCGAGGGGTGGCTTGACTAATTCTGAACCCTTTGCCTTTCGCTCCTCAGTTATCAAGTAGGAGATGATTCATCTCTACAGACCTTTGACAGTCTTAGCTGAAAATAACTTCTGAGAAGTGCAAAGCATTACTGTGCCCTGCAAGTGAAACCACACCATTCTCTCAGTTCTCTCAGTATCTGGAACTGAAGCTAAAATTAGCAGCTGCCATTGGTCTATGCCATACATTACCCCTTGGCTTATTCCCAGGGACATTCCACTCTAAGCACATGGTTCTCTGTGGAAGTAACAGTACCAAGTAGAGAAAGCAATACATTTGGGGTTAGAATTTCTAGGCTTCAGCCCGTTTCTCCACTTACTAGTTCTGTGTACTTGGGTGCTAATCCACCACTGTGGGCTTTGTTTTCCCATTTTAAATGGCCTTACTACTACTTATGTCCCTAGATTTTTTTTCCTATGTCCTTGCTATTGACATTCTGTCTTTTCCATGTGCCCTTGGCCTCAGTGCAGTGATCACTTTCCTACTTTCCCAGTTTCCATACATTCCTCCCCTTCTCAGACCACCAATTCTCCATACTAGTGCCCACAAGGCCCCTGGAAATTGACTCTACTCTTAGCTCCTCCAGAAAAATGTGTAGCCAAGTCAAGTACAAGAACACACACATGTTACACAGAGAATTTACCTGATCTCTAATCACTGTCTACACCTTTATCCTTGCCCTCACTTCACAGTCTGTTCTCAAAATGCTTCCCCTTTCTTACATCTCCCCATCATGCCCAAAAGTGTGAGCATATTCTTCCCTAACAGACTCTGTCTGTAACACTCTGCCCCAAACAATCACAGGGCTTGCGCCCACACTTTCTTCAAGTGTCTGCTTAGATCTCATATTTTCACTGAGGTCTCCTCTAACCATCACAGTTAATACTGCAACCTGGTCCCACCTCACTCCCTTAGTTGTGCCGCTCTGTTCTCTTTTTCTTTTCTTAGCATATATCACCTTCACACACTACAAGAAATTAATACACATGTGAATATCATGTTTATTGTACCTCTCCCCACTATACTATAAACTCTACAGAATTAAGAGAGCTTCCTCTGTTTAGTTCTCTGGTGTATCCTCATCAACCAGAAGAAAAAATGGCACATCATAGGAACTCAATAATATAATCAGACAAATTAATCTCTGTGAATATTTTTTTAGATCTGGAAATTATAAAGAAAAATATATCCTCACAAAATTTTCTAGACATTAAAATGCTATTTTGTTTGCCTAACAATATTTACCAAATAGTTGGTTAGTAAATGTTATTTTCCTCTCTACTCTTTATAAGCATCTTATAGGAAATTTGACAGGTTGATATTAATTATGTTTGGGAGGCTAGCTTATTCATTCTGCCATCCTTGATATTTGGGCAACCAAAATTCCACATGATCAGATGAATAGTATATGTTCAATCTTGCAGAAAATGTCAGTATATGATTATTTCAAGAAATACTCATTCTAGAATATGAACATAAATGTAGAAATAATATGGGGAGATCAACTGAAAATGAAAAAAACTACAGTGAAATGGATAGAAGTGCTATTTAACCAGTGCTTAAGCTGAACCCCTAATGTATGCTACCCCATGAAGCAGGAAGATGACAGATGAGCAACCAAGATCAAGGAAGCAATTGGTAGAACCCAACATGGGAGTTACTTGGATTTAAGTTTTCATGTGAGGAAATTCCATCTCATGGATTCTCAGGGCTTCCAGGAGAAGTACTAAAGGTTCATCTCCCTTTTCCTACAACTATTTTCTGTTTCTATGCAAGAATGAGTCAGAACCAGAGGAAAGACACACAATCACTGATAATTAGGAGATCTAACACAGACTGTCCAAACTTCTGGAAACTTTCTGAGTCAAGGGCAAAGGGTATATGACTTATAAAGCAACTCCCAGTTTAACTTATTCAGGGGGAAGGGGTTATCCAGGTGAGATTTATGGGTGAGAAAAGAGTAGACACAAGTTGCTTTAAGAAAAAGAAGCTTATAATGTCTAGGACTGTTTTGGGCACACAGAAGAGGGAAGAGAAAAGCCTGTGGGTGGTAGGAAGAAGCATAGGGTAAAAGGAAGTGATGCACGTGGCTAGAGGTAGTCCTTGACAACAGTCATTTTTTATAGTTTGTGTTTTGCTATTTCCTTGTTTGTTTTACCTTTATTTCTGCTAATTTTTGTCAACTAAAGGCTCTTTTTAAAAGTGTAATGTAATCTTTTTTCTCATTGTTTTTAGTTTTCAGTCAAAAATAGTTTCTCCTTCTCCAAGATTAAAGTAGAATTTAATCATTTTTATTAATACTAGTATTAGTTTGCATTTTATAATTAAATCAATACTAATAAGTATTTATTTCAAAATAAGAAAACTTTGTCATGTACTAAGAATAGAACACAAACAAACCCACTTAGTCCTTATTACAATACAGAGTTGCAGATTTTATCTATGGATGTATAAAAGGGGGAATTGAGAGCCAGAGAAAGCTGCAGTGTGGCCTAGCCAGGATTTCAGCCTACCTCTGATTCTGGAGTATTTAAATACCATTGATAGTTTGGTTTCCTGAAAGACACACATTTGGAAGAATAAATTTATGGGGGTGAGCTGGTGATGCATCAGAAAAGCAATAGGTAGTGCTATTTTATGAACGAGAGAGATACAATATGACAAATTAAGTTCTACAGAATGTTGTATTGCTTTGATTTGTACATTTTCTCCCACTCTTGCAATGATTTATAAATGTGATTTTATTTCAGTGAATCTAACAATTTGCCTAAGAATTAGGATTTGTCTTTTCCACTATTATCTTCCACTAACATCATTTCCATCTGTATATTCTGATAAGTTTTAGCTATGTTTACTTTCAAGAGGAAAAGGATCTTATGCATAGCAAAACCTCAAAATAGATTAAAGAGTGTCTGAAGGCATATCTCAAAATCCAGGCTTATCCACTATGCTCAGAGTTTTAGTGGGATAAATCATACATAATGCAAGAGCAAAAGAGTTAGGAGAAAGTTCAGCAAAAATTATTTGAACTTCCATTAAGAGAGTGTTTCAGCTGTCTCTCTCCTCCATCACACCATTAAGCACACCATTATCATTAGCTCTCTTTGTCAGTTTTAACAATTTTCTTTTCATCTAAACACCACTTCATACTCTGACCCAACAAATGCAATTCTGACCTCATTAACCTGGTTGATGTTAACCTTAGAATAATAAGTTAAAACTACCCTTCATGTGCACTGTGAATTTGACTCTCATTTAAATCAGGGAGCTGAGTTTCTTTGCCATGGTCACAGGCTGTCCTTTCTAAATAGGTCAGTGAGCATGTTGGGAACCCAGAATCTCAGTGAAGGCACAGCAGGGAATAAATGGGTACGCAGTCCTACTCAATACTAGAAAAGACAAAGAAGTAAATGCTCTTTTCTGTAATGGAAAGAGCTCCTGCTTAGAAAGTAGAAGACCTACATTCTAATTACAGATATTAATTTACAATTGGATATGGACAAGTCACTACATTACTTGCTATTCTGCAAAAAAAAAAAAAAAAAAAAAAAACAAAGGTATTAACTTGAAGGGTCATAAGTCTTCTCCAGTTAAAAGACACCAGCAGACATCTGAGGCTTGTGCTGATACTGTTTTTAAGACAAGAGCACTCATCCTCCAGATGACCAACAAGTTATGCTTAAGTTTGTAACCCTCTTGGGAAAAATGTCCTTGATCAGGTAGGGGAGATGCCTTCTGGCAGGTAAAGCAAGCTTCCTGCCTCCAGGTGGTACAACACCAGTGCAAACAATGTTTCAGACTATGCTTCACTCCCAGACCAAAGCAAGCCTCCAGGTAAGACCATGTCAGTTCTCATCCATTCTTCTCTACCCTGCTTTCCTCATCCTTACGAGGTTGCAAAAAAGCACTCTCTGCATAATCATAGTACATCCAAATCCCTGAATTCAGGTGCTGCCTCTATAGGACTCAAATGACAAAGGCTCTTCTGCTCTGCTAATGATTTGCTGAAATGAATATTAGGTTGCAAAAAAGCACTCTCTGCATAATCATAGTACATCCAAATCCCTGAATTCAGGTGCTGCCTCTATAGGACTCAAATGACAAAGGCTCTTCTGCTCTGCTAATGATTTGCTGAAATGAATATTTCAGAGGAAGCACTTAATAAATTAGTTATCTCACATATAAGTTTAGAGGTTAACAAGACATTTCAGACAATGTCAATTTAGACAGGAACTAATATTCATGGAAAGTCAAGGACAGATTAACTAGAGAAAATATATTTGAGCTGCCTAAAAAAGTGAATTCTAGGAAAAAGGCATGCCAAGCAGAGGAAAGAGCATTTGCAAAGGATGAGAGGCATAACAGAAGGATACTTCTCCAGGAATGAAGACATAAGAAGACGGAGAAACTTTTAAAGTACAGTCACATGGTAGGAGAGGACAAAGGGGCCAGGTCATTATGGAAATGACATTACAGTACATTATTAAAATTTGAAACATATTACAGCTAATATTTCTTAAGACTTTACTCTGTGCCAAGTTCTTGCTCACTATTTTCAACCTACCAATATATCCATTCATTCACCACAACAGACAAATATGTTAGTAGTATTATGTTTCATTTTGCAGATGAGGAAACCAAGGCACAAAAAGTTGAATGCAGATGGCACAGTTATGAACACAGGCAGACCCTGGATAAAAATGCTTACACTTCAAAGACTACCTTGTAAACTTTTGAAACATGATAAGCATAACCATTTACAACATTTATGCCACAGTAATGAATTTGGAAGAAGAGGAGAAAGGACGTTAGTTGTATGATTTTATGCAGGTTAGATAAAATTCATCCTGATAGTATTTTTATGAAAGTTCCATCAAATCAAGTGGAATCAATGAAACTAAGGAGATTAGGAAACTATTGAGCATTTTAGCCCTAGAAATAATACAATGAACCTTGGAGTTGCTGTTACAAAATACTGTAACTGGAAGGCTGAAACAACAGACATTTATTCCTCACATTAGTGAAGGCTGGACATTCAGAGGATTTGGTCCCTGGGGAGAACCATTTTCCTGTCTGGAGAGGGCTGCCTTTTCACTGTACCTTCAGATGAAGGAGAGAGAATCTCTTCATATAAGGACATTTTTAAATTTCTCATGAAGAATCCAAATCACGACCTCAACTAAACCCATTACCTCCCACAGGCACCACCTTCAAATATTATCACACTGTATGCTATGGCTTCAACACATGACGTTGGGAGGGACATGAATTCAGTTTTCATTCATTTCGCTTGGTCCACAGCATACCCTTAACCAAGTGGCTGAATAGGAGAAGAAAGATCTGAGGACAATTATGAATTTTCTCCTTCTGGTAGCAGTTTAAAATAATAGCTCTGTGAGTTTTGCTGTTACAAGGTCATCTGATTTAGCAAATAAAGATAAAATTCCCAGTTAAATATGAATTTCAGATAAGTGAAGAATAATTTTTAGTGTATGCCCCAAGCAATATTTGGAAAATATTTATACTAAAAATCACTTGCTTATCTGAAATTCAAATTTACCTGAGTGTACCACTGAATTTTGTCTGGCAGTCCTAGTCCTGGGCCGTATGTGGTTTTAGGGTTTGGGCAGCCATACCTGCACAAATATCTGAGCAAGGGCGACACAAGTTCTCCCTCTACTACCACACAGGAAATGTAATGGAACTTGCTTTCTCTATGGTCTCAATACTCCAACATCTGCCAGGTTTTCAAAGGGAAAAAAAAAAAAAAAACACCCTACCTATAAAATAATTATATTTTGATTTTTCCAGTTTAGTAATGTATTTAGCCCTGTTCACAAAATGGCATTAATGAGAAAACAGGTCACAGGACTGCATTCCTTGAGATCTAGTTAGCAATGAAAAGAAAATGACATTTTTGCAGCTGAAAAGGGTCAAACCCTAATTCTGTGCAATGACCTTCTTTTCAGATAAAGAACTGGAGACCCCAAGAAGTTAGGAAACTTATCAAAGGTCACACAGTGAGTGGCACTGATCTGTGACACCCACTGTGCTCCATCAAATATAAGCACTTTATCACTTAATCCTCAACCCAACACTGAGAGGTAGTGATATTAACACAACTGTATATGTATGAAAATCAGCAAAGCTAACTCATTTTTCTTGAGGAAGCAGGACTGAAAATAGCAGGGCTGAGATTTAAAATGAAAACTGAATTCTAAATCTACTCTCTCTAAGTCCTCACAAAATCAATATCTCTCCCTCTCTCTCTGGCTCCCCTCTTCCTCCTCTTCAAGCCCACCCCCACTTACACACATACACACACCTTTCACCAGGCTACCTTGTCCACAATCATAACATATTTCTGCTGTAATGTGCACCCACAAAGAGGTCAGAACAATTATGGGTTTCTTAACACAAACTGAGTGCTGAGACAAAAATAAATGTCATGACTTGGACTAGGAGAGTATCATACTACACAGTTGTACAGACTTCAGTACCAGAGCATAATGATAAGGTTACCCTGAGACTTTTCCATTAGAACATTTGTATTCTGTAATGCTTTTTCCTCATTGATATTTCTACCTCATTAGCATAATTTTCCATAGAGTATTTGAACTGCCCTTAAGAGTCCCTTGGAGATCAAACCAGTCCACTCTAAAGGAGATCAGTCCTACGTGTTCTCTCGAAGACTGATGTTGAAGCTGAAACTCCAATAATTTGGCCACCTGATGCGAAGAGCCGACTCATTGGAAAAGATCCTGATGCTTGGAGAGATTGAGGGCAGGAGGAGAAGGGGATGACAGAGGATGAGATGGTTGGATGGCATCACCAACTCAATGGACATGGGTTTGGGTGGACTCCGGGAGTTGGTGATGGACAGGGAGGCCTAGCGTGCTGCAGTTCATGGTGTCACAGAGTTGGATATGCCTGAGCGACTAAACTGAACTGAACTGACTTGAATTATAATATTGTCTGCATTTTTAACAGATTTGTGTTTTTAAAGAAGTTTTAGTTTCACAAAACCTAAAGTTAGGAAAGGCACCAAAATTTCCCATATACCGTTTGGTCACTTCCCACAATCTTGCTCACCAACCCCCACCAGAGTAATGCATTTGTTTCCACTGATGAGTCTACATTAAAACTGCATTATCACTCCAAGTCCATAGCTTGCATTAGGGTTCACTCTTGGTGCTTATATTCTACAGCTTTTGACAAATATACAATGACACATACCCATCATTATAGTTATTGCCTGAATTTCAATTCCATTTCTGAATTAGCAATTGCAAATCTGATTAAAATTGGTCTCAGAAAAGAGAGCATCTTTACACACTATTAGAAATCTTGGACCACAGTGGAGTTAATGAAATGTTTGAGTAGGAATTCATACAAGTTTGTAAAGCAATTGATATAAGCCAGCAGCTGTAGCTTTGACAACCTCTGCTAGATTTCCAAATATTAGTTTACAGTTTGCTTCAGGAAATGTATACGATGTTACAAAATTAAGTAAAGAAACTTAAACATATTAATAATGAATTTCTTGGAAGTCCAGAGTGAGTCTAAATTGTTTCTATGTTAAATATTAATTTGTCTTACTAAATAGTATCTTGTTCACTCCATCCATAGCTCTTCAGGTACTCTATCAGAGCTAATCCGTTGAATCTATCAGTCACTTTCACTGTATAGACGTAAGGGATTTGATTTAGGTCATACCTGAATGATCTAGTGGTTTTACCCACTTTCTTCAATTTAAGTCTGAATTTGGCAATGAAGAGTTCATGATCTAAGCCACAGTTACCTCCTGGTCTTGTTTTTGCTGACTGTATAGAGCATCTCCATCTTTGGCTGCAAAGAATATATCAATCTGATTTTGGTATTGACTATCTGGTGATGTCTAGGTGTAGTCTTCTCTTGTGTTGTTGGAAGAGGGTGTCTGCTATGATCAGTGCATTCTCTTGGCAAAACTCTGTTGACTTTTGCCCTGCTTCATTCTGTACTCCAAGGCCAAAATTGCCTGTTACTCCAGGTATTTCTTGACTTCCTACTTTTGCATACCAGTCCCCTATAATGAACAGGACATCTTTTCTATTTGTTAGTTCTAGGAGATCTTGTAAGTCTTCATAGAACCATTCAACTTCAGCTTCTTCAGCATTATTGGTTGGTGCATAGACTTGGATTACTGTGATATTGAATGGTTTGCCTTGTAAATGAACAGAGATCATTCTGTCATTTTTGAGATTGCATCCAAGTACTGTATTTTGGACTCTTGTTGACTATGATGGCTACTCCATTTCTTCTAAGGGATTCTTGCCCACAGTAATAGATATATAATGGTCATCTGAGTTAAATTCACACATTCCAGTCCATTTTAGTTAGCTGATTCCTAAAATGTTGATGTTCATTCTTGATATCTCCTGTTTGACCACTTCCAATCTTCCTTGATTCATGGACCTAACACTCCAGGTTCCTATGCAATATTGCTCCTTACAGCATCGGACTTTACTTCCATCACCAGTCACATCCACAACTGGGTTTTTCTTTTGCTTTGGCTCCATCTCTTCATTCTTTCTGGAGTTAGTACTCCACTCATCTCCAATAGCATTTTGGGCACCTACCGACCTGGGGAGTTCATCTTTCAGTGCCCTATCTTTTTTCCTCTTCATACTGTTCATGGGGTTTTCAAGGCAAGAATACTGAAGTGGTTTGCCATTCCTCTATCCAGTGGACCACATTTTGTCAGAACTGTCCACCATGACCCATCCATCTTGGGTGGCCCTACATGGCATGGCTCATAGTTTCATTGAGTTAGACAAGGCTGTGGTCCATTTATTTTTTGGGCCTCCAAAATCACTGCAGATGGTGAGTGCAGCCATGAATTTAAAAGTTGCTCCTTGGAAGAAAAGTTATAACCAACCTCAACAGCTTATTAAAAAGCAGAGACATTACTTTGCCAACAAAGGTCTGTCTAGTCAAAGCTATGGTTTTTCCAGTAGTCATGTATGGATGTGATAGTTGGACTATAAAGAAAGCTGAGTGCCTAAGAAATGATGCTTTTTTTTTTTAAATTTTATTTTATTTATTTATTTTTTTTTAGTTTTTATTTTTAAATTTTAAAATCTTTAATTCTTACATGCATTCCCAAACATGAACCCCCTCCACCTCCCTCCCCATAACATCTTTCTACGTCAATTCTAACATGCATACTATCATGTGAATTGAATCGCCAGAAATGATGCTTTTGAAATAGGTGTTGGAGAAGACTCTTGAGAATCCCTTGGACTGCAAGATCCAACCAGTCCATCCTAAGGGAAATCAGTCCTGAATATTCATTCGAAGGACTGATGCTGAAGCTGAAACTCCAATACTTTGGCCACCTGATGTGAAGAACTGACTCATTTGAAAATACCATGCTGCTGCTGCTGCTGCTAAGTCGCTTCAGTCATGTCCAACTCTGTGCGACCCCATAGACGGCAGCCCACCAGGCTCCCCCGTCCCTGGGATTCTCCAGGCAAGAACACTGGAGTGGGTTGCCATTTCCTTCTCCAATGCATGAAAGTGAAAAGTGAAAGTGAAGTCACTCAGTCATGTCCGACTCTTCACGACTCCATGGACTACAGCCCACCAGGCTCCTCCATCCATGGGATTTTCCAGGCAAGAGTACTGGAGTACAGTACCATTGCCTTCTCCAACCCCGATGCTAGGAAAGATTGAAGGCAGTAGGAGAAGGTGATGACAGAAGATGAGATGGTTGTATGGCATCACCCACACAATGGACATGAGTTTGAGCAAGCTCCAGGGGTTGGTGATGGACAAACAGGTCTGGCATGCTGCAATCCATGGTGTTGCAAAGAGTCAGACATGACTGAGCGACTGAACTGAACTGATCTTGTTCACTACAGACGTGTGAACAAGATAATCTATCAGGGAAAATACTGAATCTTATATTCACTACAAATGGAAGGATGACCTTTACATTATACTTTCTTCTAAAAAACAAAATTTCAACTTAGGAGGTTAACTTGTAGCAAATATGATATTTATTCATCTAAAATTTCTTAAGGCTAGATTACTTATGTAGAGCTTTCTAGCAAGCTCACATCAGTCAGCTCACTTTCAATATATGAATGTAGCAAAATAATTTTCTTGATATTGGCTTTTAAGAAATTAGTTTTGAACTGCATAACTTTATCAGATGTTCATAAAGAGTTAAAGTTTCTTAATCTCCCTTTTCCTCCTAAAACATTAAAAAAAAAAAAACTGTATTGACTTAATGTCCCAGTGTCTGAATATTTGGAGTGCTGCTACTGCTGCTGCTAAGTCACTTCAGTCATGTCCAACTCTGTGCGACCTCATAGACGGCAGCTCACCAGGCTCCTCTGTCCATGGGATTCTCCAGGCAAGAGTACTGGAGTGGGGTGCCATTGCCTTCTCCGATTTGGAGTGCTAGTGAACTTCAAATGAACCTAGGTCATGCATTAAAGTGTGTGACTCAAGTTTCGTGAATAAACTAAAGTGATATAACTATAAAACATGAGTGCTAATAGAACTAGTGGTTATTCACCCTCAGTCCAATTACTAACAGATGGCTATACCCTAGCCACTTAAAAGCCCCACTGAGTGTATCACCAAAGAGTATCTCCAATCCTTCCATTTTTCCCCATCACCACTTTGGCTTCTCCTGTCCAAACCTATCCTTCTCTGGCTTTCAGCAGTCTCCATTCCTCCTACTTTGCAGGGTCCTAGTCTGTCCCAGACTGATTTCATCTATGTCTACTCCTAGTGGAAGCTTCATAAAATACATTTTGGATCAGTCTCTCCCTTAAATCAAAAATCATTCAGTGCCCTACAAGCCCCAAGAGAATTAGCCCCTGCTTAGTTAACCATGGTTGTTATACCACAACCACGTTTTCATTCACTGGTCTCCAACCACCCTGGCCTTCTCTCTGATCATTTCACTTATCACAATCTTTTCAGTCTCAAGGCATGCTGTTCTTTCTTCTATTCCTTTGCCACTTGGTTACTATCTACTCATCCTTCAAGTCTCACCCTAAATGTCTTTTTCTCAGGGTATCCTCCTGTGACTCTTTAACAAGAAATTTAGGTATTCACTCTACAAGCTCTCATCATACCCTGAACTCTTCCATTAAAGCACTTGCTGTTAATTTTATCCAAACAGTGATTATCCTGAGTATTTGTATAGTTTCTTCCACCACTAAGCTCTCTGAATCATCAATGATTCTTCTATCACATGGTATTCAAGCTTGGCTGAAAAGCAAAATAGAGATTTAAAAAACCCTGATGCCTGACCACATCACAGATCAATTAAATCAGAAACCCTGGGGGCTTGCATGGTTAGTGTTAATTTAAAAACAATATTTTATCTTTTATTTTATTTTTAAAAGACTTAGGGTGATTCAAATGGAATTTGAATTTTGTTGTTGCTCAGCCGCTCACTTGTATCTGACTCTTTGTGACCCCGTAGACTGCAGCATACAGGAATTCAAGTTTAAGAACATGTGAATCCACATAATATTTGGCGTGGAGTAGATGTACAAGAAACATTTGTTCTTCCAAAGGAAGGCTAGATTGGGAATATAACGTTACCAGAGGATCAAAGGGAAGCAAAGCAAGTAAGCAAAAGTAAATGCAATAGAAATTGTTGAAGATTCTTCTATGAATAATGTTAAACTTTGGTCTAAAGGGTGGAGATGAAAATAAAAATTATCATCTGTCATCTAAGAAGACACATCTTAGTGTAGTTAGACTTGACAAGTAACTAAAGTAAGTAAAACCAGGAGGAGAATGTAAGAAATTTGTTACAAAGGAAAGAGTAATATCCCAATAGAAAACACACACACACACACACACACACACACACACACACACAGACAAATGTTTTGTTGGATTGAGGATCAGGAAAATTGGAGAGGTATAAGAATTGGGGCCACCTGCACCTACATAGTTTAACTCACACAATTGTGAACTGAGGACACCTCTGTCAACAGACTTCACCATTTGTTCAGGGCACGATACTCACAAACATAAGACTGCAAAACAACAGATATCTTCCCTGTTTGCATGAGTTAATTTCTACAGACTAACATATCTGAACAAAAGGTTTGCTCATCCTGGCAAAAACAGTCTCCTACTGGGACTTTAGAGTGTTCATCTGGACAAAGAGTTCATTTGTCAAACTCACTTGAAGTCTTTCATCCTGCTATGACCACCAGTGGAAACTATTATGAACTTCACTGTTGCTGTTCAGTCCCTAAGCCCTGTCTGATGCTTTGCAACCCCATGAACTGCTGCATGCCAGGCTTCCCTGCCTGTCACTATCTCCTGGAGTTTGCTCAATTTCAAGAACTTTTCCCTGTCCTAATTTGTTTCCCATCTTGAAATGCCTGCCTTAAGCTAAGTAAGCCCAGATATCAAAACTCTCTAAATCCTCTGCTGAACTTCCCACTTTGAATCTACTAAGATTCTTTCAATTAATCCTAAAAATAAGAAATCCTTTAGAAAAATCCATTAACAAGGACCAGATTCAAAAATTTGTATCCTTAATGGGAACCATCCTTAATAAGAATACTGTTTCTCTGTATGACTGCAATACAGACAAATAAGAGAATTATGATTGGGGTTTGTATTTTACTTCCAAGTCAGGGCTACAGTGCACGTACATAAAAATTCAATAAGATAGGTATAGTGACACATGAAAGAAGAGATCTCATCCCCAACTGCAAGAGCCCTCTGCTCTATAGAAGGCAGAGAGGTCCATTTCAGACAGGGTCTCAAAGCAGACCTATCCTTTCTGCTGGGAATGCTTAGGCCATACACAGTGCTGCTGTCTGTAGTTTTTGAAGAGCACTTTTTTGGGTAAAATTGCCAAAATAAAAAAAAAATCATAACAATAAAACTACAAAAAAAGTGAAAAAAAAAATTCCTCTGTTAAAAAAATTACTAATATTTCTACATCATTTCAGATGTTGCTTATGCAAATAAATAGTCTGTTTACATGTTGTATGCATTTATGGATGGGGGTGAGGAATGAATAATGCTGGTGAACAGAGAGACAAAGAGATAGTCAAACTGATAAAATGGAGTTACTCCACAATGACTTGAAAAGTTTGCAAATAAATGTTGTTTTGCTTGATTTGACAAGATGAAGAGGATACTGAAGTGAGAGGATCAAGGGATTACTGAATTATAAGTATTCTTCACCATAAGAAACAAACTTTCTTGAAGTATCCCTCTAATTTAACAAAATGTGATTTAAAATAGCAAGATTTCATCTGCATATTTTGACTAATACTACATGACTTATGACAGAATATATCGGTTCAGCCAGTGATTTGGGCAAGAATAGTGAGTGCTGAAGATCAAACATGGTATCTCACCTGTGTCTCACATGCATGCTTTGTTTCCTGGCACACAGTAGGGGCTCACAAAATTCTTAGAATGGATCAGTGAGCATCTATAAAGAGAAGAGACTATCGCAAGCTGTATGTAGTTCTGTTGAATTAATTTTTACATTCAATTTAACCTTTGGGAGTGGATTATTTCAGGGGTCCAATTCCTAAGTCCTTACCAACATGACATGGTAGCAATAAAAATTTTGGAATTTAGAATTTCTATTTTCTTTCTTCTATTTTTTAACACATGTGATCTTGGGTCAATCAACTTAACTCATTAAGTGATAATTCCCTCAACTTCAAAACTGAGGACTATTGGGAAGACTAAGTTATAGACCCTAGAACAAGTTCTGAAATATAAAATAATCTCAATAACTACTGTTGTAAGAGTGCTATGGATAATCTGAATAAGTATGTATCATTATACTGTAATTGATGAAATACCTTAAGATAGTACTTTCAGACAAAATGTATTCATATCTTTTTCCACATTGGGGATGAAGAAATGTGTAGTAAAACAGGCAACATTTTGGGATTCTGAAACTAGAAAGTAAGTATGTTTCAGAGTTGCTTAATACAAGAAATTCAGTATTTGAACATTGTATGGAACATTCATAGACACATTCCCTCTGGCTACACTGGTATTTTGCAAACATATCGGCAATGTCCGCAACTTGTACATCAGAAATGTCTTCGTTATTTTTTAGAATATCAAATAGTTTGTTATAAAATTATACTCCCATCATTCTGTAAAATGATGTCAAACTTGGTATATTTAGTTTAAGTATGAGTTACACTTTGAAAAGTACCTTAAAGATCTAGGCAAATCTTCTATTTTCTGTTCTTAGAAGCTAAGGATGTGAAAACATTGCCAGGTATACGCTCTCTGGGTTGGTAAGATCCCCTGGAGTAGGAAATGGCAATCTACTCTAGTATTCTTGCCTGGAAAATTCCATAGACAGAGGAGCCTGGTGGGCCACAGTTTATGGGACTATAAAGAGACAGACACGAGTGAGCAATTGAGCAGACACTCACATATATGAATTTAAGGAGAGGATGTCATGAGATTTCCCTCTGGAAGAACATTTCTATTTTCTCCTCAGTGATAACTCATATAAAACAATTTGTAAGCATTGTATGTCTATGCTCTACCCCGTCTCTTAAAAAGGCCAGAGTGCAATGCTAGCTGTAGGAAGACTGGAGCTGACTAAAGTGCACACTGGGCAGGGGACAGAAGGAAAGAGAACTGGCATTCACTGCAGAACTGGATGAACCATGGTTTGTTTCTTTACCTTTGCAGTCTCCTATAGTCTTCCCCACAGTACGGAGAATTTCTCCAAAATGCAGACCAGAAAGAGAGCTTTAGGAAAATTAATAATCTTTACAGAGGCAAAAATCAAGTTCTTTTTGTACCTGAATTAGCACTCAAATTTTATTCCTAATCCAGGTCATTTCCTACTATTCCACTCTGACTCTATACAAGGAAACAATACTCATAAAATGTCCACAACTACCTATCGTGATAATTAATAAGGAAAATAGCCAGCCAAATATAGTTTACCCCAATTAATAATTTATGTAACCAGAATTTGATTTCCAGCTGGCTGATTATAAAGCTCATTCTATATTACTTATGTACCCTTCCTTTTAAACTGTAAATATATAAGCCCCATAAAACTAGGGAATGTATTCAAACTCACTCTTGAAATTCTGGTACCTGGCACAATGCCTGTTGTGGAATTTTATTTTCAGGTAAATGCATATTAAATAAATATAAGGAGAAGGCAATGGCACCCCACTCCAGTACTCTTGCCTGGAAAATCCCATGGACGACAGAGCCTGGTAGGCTGCAGTCCATGGGGTCGCTAAGAGTCGGACACGACTGAGCAACTTCACTTTCACTTTTCACTTTCATGCATTCGAGAAGGAAATGGCAACCCACTCCAGTGTTCTTAACATTTGAGGACTTGGCATCATTGAGTCCCAGTTGAAAATGAGTTGATGTAGTTGATGTAATGTTCCTTGAAGTGATTTTTACCTCAACTCATTAAACTCTCTCTCTCTCTGTGTGTTTCTTTCTCTCCCATTGCTGAACTGACCACAGGCCCAAATTAGTTCATAATCCAGAGGGAAAAAGTGATACTTTGGCTCCCTTGAGATCCCAACCCAAGTCTAAAGAACAAATAACAGGAAGGGTTTTTTCAATTTTCAAAATAGGATCTTCGTTACTTGCAGAGTTGGATTTAAAATGTACCTTGGATGGAGAAGGAAATGGCAACCCACTGCAGTATTCTTGCCTAGAAAAGTCTATGGACAGAGGAGCCCGGCGGGCTGCAATCTATGGAGTTACATGACTGAGCATGCGTGCAGGAGGGTGGAGGGAGATGATTTGGTAGCAATAAACTGGTAGAACTAAAAAATAAAATAAAATAAAATGTACCTTGGAGGGTGAACAAATTTGGGCCTGTTACTTTTTCTTTATGGTCAAATCCAGAATCCCGGGATTCTCTTCTGGAAGAGTAGATCTGTAGGCCTGGAAAATTTTGGCCTGCCTCTGTTGGCAGGAAAAGGACATGAAGCTTAATCAAGTCTATCTTTAGGTACTTTGGTACCATCAAGAGTGGGAGAAAGAAGAGAATCAGGGCCCAGCTTTAACTTTAGAGAGACAACTGAATGATTCTCACCAGTATTACGCATTCCTTTTCCATGTGAGTGGTGAAAGGACACATGGGGATCATAGATCTCCTCTCCAACGGGAAAGAGTAAAAATCTCATCCTTTCCATGAGCATAAACAGAGGGAGGTATGATGCTAACCACTGTCCATATGATATGTGAGGAGTAACATTGGAAATGAACAAATGGAGAAACAGAATAACAGAGTAAGCCTGCAACTTATTTTGAGTGCCTTTTAAAGCTGGGTGATCTACACATGCTTCTCAGGTTTTCAGCTATTTTTGCCTCTTTTGTTGTGTGAGCTGACAGAAGACAGCAGGTCAAAGCAATCCCAGCAGTGCTTGGGAAATTTAAGTAGGTGTCCTCAAACCCTGCTGTTAACTAAGATTTTTATGATGCAGTAGGCTTTAAAGTCAAATAAAGCAATCCCTTTTATTTACACTAAGTAGGGTGAACAGATTTTCAAGTGTAGCAATTTGGGCTTGTGGGCAGGCAGGTACCACTAGAGAATGATAGAGATAAAACAACGACAGCTGGAGAAAGCAGCCTAGAAAGTGTCTCCCAAAATAGCTAAAACCTTGGAAATAGCAGTCTCAGGGGAGTCTAAGCTTACGACAGGATTCAAGGTGATCAGAAGTGGGTATTCAAATAGCAATCTACTTAGAAGATTAGCACAGAATTGGTAGATGAAAGAAAAAAATTATGGCTTAAATAGGTATTATTTAGAAGGTATTCCCATAATGAGTTATCTACTTTATTGTTCAATTATATTTATGTCCTGCTACTTTAACAGGTTTATGCTATGTCTAATAAAAACTCAATACATGGTTGATGAGTAAATCTCTAATTAAAATTCATTTTTCTCTTACCTCTCTGCCTAAGGAACAGAATCTGAATCTGTTATAACAATATTACCTGGGAAAAAGTCTAGAAATAAAGTAGATAGATTTTTGACAAGGACAGTGACTGAAGAAAGAAACAGATTTGAAAGATTCCAGAGGAAGAAACAAGGGCCATGATGACTTAGGGAGAAGGGAAATTTTGTAGTGTTTTGAGTGGGTGCAGTGAGGAAGGAGGAGAGCCCCAGAATGATGGCCAAGCTTGGCCTGAATAAATGGCTAAACTATCAGCTCTGTCAAAAGAGTGTTACCTAATTTATAATGTTTGACACATCCCTTGTCACACAAAGGTGCTCAACTGCTTGAAATGATTTGAATTTATATAATAATGCCAATAATGATGGAGAAGGAAATGGCAACCCACTCCAGCACCCTTTCCTGGATAATCCCATGGACAGAGGAGCCTGGTATGAAAACACAACTAAAAGCATGTTTGTGGTGACAGGCAATAAGTTCATTTTTGTACATGACACATTTAAAGTTCTTATGGGACCTCTAAACAAAGAGGTCCCATTGCCCGTTGCATATGTACGAATGGGGCAAATGAGAGAGAGAGTCTAGATTTGTAGACATGGTGCTCTGAGGTTGCTGAAAGCAACACAATAAAATGAGAATATGTAAACTGAGAGGAGAAGAAAGCAGACATTGGAATATCAACATTTAATGAAGTGAAAGCTACCTGTGATGGAGAGAAGGGTAGAATGGCCAATAGGAGAAACACCAGGGCAACCTGGTTTCACAGAAATCAAGGTGGGAAAGAGTACTCAACTGTGTATTAGTTTAAAAAGCTTAGTCTCAGGCATCCTTTACTCCTTTGTTTTGGCTTAGATTGTTTGTCTTCTAAAGAGTCACTGCCTCTGTGGGTGTGTTGAAACGTCAGCAGCCTCCAGTGGTTATGATCATGGAGAACTAACTGTAGGGTTTATGGACTAGATACTGTTTTGTTTTTTCACATAGTGCATGCTCAACAAAACTGAGCTGAACTAAATTAACTGCTCTTCAGTCACAAACAACTGCTTTTTGTAATGCTCTCTTAAGGCAAAGAACATTGGCTTAAAGTGAAGATCCTGTGATTACGCTGGTAAAATAGTCAAGATAGTTTGCTTGAAATACTGATCCATGATCCAATCTTTGTCTGATGACTGCTATGGCATTTTGAAGCTCATAAGATCAGCATCTTTGCTTTCCCTTCCCTTCAGTGCTTGGTTGTTCTGGTAGGGATATCAGGCTAATAGTTATGCTTAGATCTGAGTTTATGATCAATCATTTCTTTCTTCATAGTATGCTTTATTTAAAAATTGAAAACATGCATTCTTACTGTAATAAGCCTTTAAAAAGTTGCCCGTAGTGTGCCTTGACAATAACAGTTCTAGATTTCAATTTCTATTCTACCTCTTGGACTTGCATTATCTTTTGTAGATTTTCTTTTTCTCTCATGACAAGAAGCTGTTTTTTTCAGACCCCAAGAATCTTGAGAACTCCACAACATCAAGCACTGGGTCTTGCAGAGATGCGTGTTTAATACATGATTGCTGACCCTTCCTTGCAGCTCTCTATCACTTTCTTGTTTCCGCTCACCCGACTTTGGAGCCCATCTCCCTCAAGCTACATTAAGCCCTTTCCAGTAACACCCATACTGAGGGACAAGGTGGCCTGGCATACTGCAGTTCATCCAGTCACAAAGAGTCGAACATGACTTAGCAACTGAGCAAATTTCACCCAACATTTTTCAGTGGCTCCCTGTTTCCTTAATCTCTACTGCCTGTTTATTTTCCTAGTTTAACAGTAAGCTTCTCTAAACTCTTCCCTTATGTTTTACATTGATATGCCTTATCATTTCAGCAAAAGTAAATATCCTACAAGAGAAGGATTCACCAAGAAGAAAGAATGAGAACCATTGATGGATTATATTCTTCTGTGTCTCTGAAATTCCAAATTCATTTTCAGCACATGGTTATATCATATGAAGTAAAATATTAATATGTTTAAATATATTATTTTGTATTATATTTGTGACTAAATCTATTGAAGCTTTATTTACACACATACACACACACACATACACACATACAAACAGTTATGTTCACAGTTCCCTAAATATACCATATTTAGAAATGCAAACATTTGTATATTGGTAGTTATATTACTCCAGTGTTTCACTTATTTTACTGAAAAAAAAAGAGAAAATATTTTCCTTCTTGTTAAAAGGAAGCTAAATAAGAAACAAAAGTTATTTTTAAGCTATAAAAATTTACATCAGAAGGAAAAAAATGTATGAGAGGCATCTAGGAATTCCAGATTTTTCTCATGGGCATGGTAAAGAGAACACTAGAATCTGACTGGAATTCTGCCACCTACCATTCCTATGTTTTTGGAAAATCATGGCGTCTATATTCATGACACTTAAGGGTGCTGTCAGAACCAAACAAGATACTGTACCTCAAAATGCTTTGTTTACTTTTGTGTTCATCCAGAATTGTAGTGAGCGGAAATGACTTGGATTATGTGGAAACAAGTATATGAAGAAAGCTCCAGGATAATTTTATTTGTTTTCCTGATGAGGTTCTAGACTATGATCCAATACATTATATAACCTCAAAATGCTCTTGTTCACTGTAGAATATACTAAGTACTTTTATTCAAAACCAAATCATGTTACCCATCTGACTATAATAATTCAAATATTTTTAATTTGAAAAACTTCAGATTAGAATACTTAAACACCTATAACTCTAGCCATTGGTGCCAATATGTCAAATGAAGGTAAATGCAACATCTATCTTCCTTACACTTTTCACCATTGCTCACCAAACGTCCAACACAGTAGTGTAGGAAGTATACTAAATTTGATTGTCATTGTTGCTGTTAGGTCACTAAGTCATGTCCAACTCTTTGCGCCCCCATGAACTATAGCCTGCCAGGTTCCTTTGTCCATGGGATTCTCCAGGCAAGAATACTGTCCATTTCCTTCTCCAGGGGATCTTCCTGGCCCAGGGACTGAATCTGAGTTTCTTTCATTGCAGACAGATTCTTTACCACTGAGCTTTCTGGGAAGCCCACTAAATTTGATGGCATAGTGAAAGTCGCTCACTGACTCTTTGCAGCCCCATGGACTATAGAGTCCATTGAATTTTCTAGGCCAGAATACTGGAGTGGGTAGCCTTTCCCTTCTCCAGGGGATCTCCCCAACCAAGGGATCAAGCCCAGGTCTCCCACCTTGCAGGCGGATTCTTTACCAGCTGAGCCACAATGAATAAATGAACGACCGGATGGATGACATACAGAAGTTACATACACTCATACAGTTACTCGTACACTGAGGCAATGAGTGCACTAAATAATTAATATGAATCACTAGGCTGTTAACTTGCTTGGAATGACCACCTTACAGTTCGCTATCTGGCACACCTCTACTCATTTTTAAAGCCCCAACAAAAAATAACTTCCCACTAGAAAGCTTCTGAACCTCAGGCAGGACCTCTTACTTGGAACCATTATACACCTCTAAGAGCACCGTCATCCTTCATGGTTAGACCACAGAACCATTGAGAAGGATCTGTGCATTCTGAACACCCAAGAGCCTGGGACCATGCCTGACGCACACAGAAGGTCTTAATTAAAACAAAAAACCAACTAACTAAATAGTTAATTGAATAAAAGTTTACTCTATATTTCACTTAACTTTTGTATTGAATAAAGACAATAATTTCCTCTTCCAGTAAATAAAGAAAAAGAAAAACCCATCAATCAAGTAATAAGCTCAGTAGAAATGGCAAGGGAAAACAATAAAAGAGCCAGTCTTGGTAGAGTTGAAAAGCAGACTCAATCACTTATTTTTCTTCTGCATTTAAAACGTTTGAGAATTCCATTCTCAGAAAATTACTATGAACGTTTTCATTTATATAATATGAAAAGCCAATGTGTGTTTTCTTTTTGTAATTTTTAACATATCACAATCATCCAAGGAACTCCATTCAGTGGACACCACCACATCTCTTGTTTCTAAAACCACAAATCACAAGCTGATGAGAAAGTAAGTCCTTCCCCTTCCTCCTTAGAGCACAAATAATATGAGGGCAGGGCTTTCTCATATACTCAGTTCACTGCTCCTTCCTCAGCACTTTGAACTATATCTGGCACAAAACAGATACTCAGTAACTAACTGTTGCTAGAATGACTGCCTTCGTATTTGAAAATAAAGTCATAAGTTCTCTCATTGGAAAAAAAAAATTTATTTTCTAAGTATTTGCTCTTTTTCTTACATGACATCTAAATGTAACCAAAGACAGTTAATAAAAAAAAATTAAAATAGCTATTAAATTTTATATATATCCTTCATTCTCTTTGCTCCAATTTAAATGTGAAAATACATATCAAGTATCCAGAAGTATCCTAACTAAACTCAAGAAAATAGAGGCAATGTCTTCAGATTTACTGATTTTAAAATCAATGTATGACTTGATTAAGTTTGTTTATAGTTTTGTTGTTGTTGAGCAGGAAGTTTTAAGCATATTTAATGCTTTCATTGTGTAGCCTAACTTTTTCTTCACTGTAAACATGTAAAAATGTAAATTATATGCAGTAAATCTGTAAATGATCTGAGTCCTCTCAGTTCACTTAGCCTTCCCATAGACATGTATCCCTCTAGCACTAATCTTTGAATTATATTTAGAACAATGTTGATTAATATAGAAGTCCTAAAATTAACTACTTGGCTAGTGCAGAGTTAATAGAGGTGAATTCTAGGTGAAATTTCTAAATTATACATTGTTATCATTGAAAATATTAAGTATAGGGCAATTTACCCTGTGTTGCCATACATTTGTCAGAGCTGCTAAGTTATTAACACTGCAAAAATAACTACAATGACAATTTTATTTTTAAATTTCTAAACATCTGGAATATTTCAAATACACTAACAGGTACCTAGGGAAGAATTCATATATGCACCACATAATATCTTCGCGTTGCCAAATTTGTTTCAAAACTGTTTTTAATGGATTAAATCTTCACAGATGTAGCTGAAGTTTTTTGTGACCTGCTGCTCAATGTCCCACTTCCTCCAGTACAGCACTCACTGTACTGAATGATGTGATTATCACTACAGTCTCTATTATTTGTTTACAAAAACATTGCTCCCTAATGTTTTTACAAAATGTTACAATATATTGCAACATTTTTCCCGTTACTTTAAACTTTACATAAACTACATTTATAATATGCTTGACATAGAACAAAACCAATAAATGTTGTTAGTTTTTTTTGCCCTTTTGCCATGGCACATGCTTTTGTTTTCTCTTGACACTGCATTTGAGATTTAGTAAGTTGAGACATGTAGTTAGGATTAATTTCCTTTAGCTGTGTCATCTGTTCTATGAAGAGACGACCGGACCTCTCCTATCTGAGAACATCTTTTTTCTTTCTTTCTGCCAGCAACTCCTGGGCTTTAGACACGAGTTTAAGAATGTCCCTCCCCTAAGAATACAGTCTTTTAGACAAGCTTATTGGTTTTTTAAAACACTGGGTTGGCATATAGCAATTTCTTTTCTTGTAATTTAAGTAATTTCTAGATGTAGAATTATTGGTTCCATTTAATAAACATGAGATAATTTAGGGCTTTTAAAGTGATTATTGTATATTGATGATGTAAACTAAATAAATACATGAAGGAACAAGTAATAAAAAGACCTTCTAATAAACATATGCATTGTATTTAATTTTTTAATGCAAATAATTCCATGATTACGTCTGGGGGACTTCCCTGACCTAGCACTAGTGGTCCAGTGGCTAAGAATCTTCACTTTCAATGAAGGTCATCCCTGGTCCGGAAACTAGATCCTACATGCCAAAACTAAGAGCTCAAATGTCACAACCAAAGTTTCTGCGTGATACAGCGAAGATAGGAGATCCCACATGCCACAGCTAAGACCCGGCACAGCCAAAGAAAAGAAGTAAATGTATATATATATATATATATATTTATTTAAATCTGTATAAGTTTCCCTGCTCATATACTAGGGAGTTTTTCTTAACTCATCGCTATTAACAGAACTACTAGGGTAAAAATGGGTACAATTTTATTTATCAGATACTACACAATTGGTCTTCAAGTTGGGTTTATCAAGTTACATAAAAGACAATAGGGTCTAAAATTCCCCTTTCTAGACATACTTACCAACTCCTGGTACTGCAAACATTTAAAATATTTTACTAATTTCCTAGATGTGATACATTATCTCATTATTTCTCATATATTTCACCAATTTCTTGTGAAGCTGAAATCTTATCAATTATTTGTCAGTCTAGCATGGTCTCTTCTAGAAACTGCCACTTCAATTCATGCTTGTCCATTTTCCTGTCAATTATTGTCCTGCTAATTTATAGAATTTCTTTATAAATATGAAATATTGATCCTATATTGCTTATATGTCATAAACATCTAGTTCTAGTTTGTAACTTGGCTATATATAAGGATTTTTATTTAACAGGATATTTTTACATGGATCAATATGTCAACTCTTATATTGAAGGTTTGAATTTTACATTTTCTTAAAGAAATTCATCCCTATTTTAATCTTATAAAGATTATCTTACATTTTATTTTTTAAATTTTAACATTTTATTTACATAATTAGGTATTTGCCTGCATGCATGATAAATTGCTTCAGTCATGTCCAACTCTTTGCCACCCTATGGCCTATAACCCACCAGGCTCCTCTGTCCCTGGGATTCTCCAGGCAAGAATACTGAAGTTGATTACCATGCCCTCTTTCAGGGGATCTTCTTGACCCAGGGACTGAACCCATGTCTCTTATGTCTCCTGCATTAGCAGTCAGGTTCTTTACTACTAATGCCACCTGGGAAACCCCAATTAGGTATTTACCTACGTGCAATTGATTTTGTTTTGTTTGAAAGATATGGATTTATTTATTTGTTTTCTACATGGATAGCAGAGTGCTTGCATCCAGATGATTTATTTACTAGTCCATCTTTCCTTCAGTAACCTACAACGCCATCTCTACTGTGCTTTACATTTATATTCACATGCAGGCAACAGGGCTATTTCCCTGGTTTAAAACATCTAGATCAAGAAGATTGTAAGTTGTTTTAGTCAGCTCAGACTGCTATAACAAAATGCCAGGTGTCTTAAAAAACATTTATTTCTCATAGTTCAGAAGATTAGAAAGCCGAAGATCAAAGTGCCAGATTCAACGTCTGGTGAGAGCTGATTCCTGGAGGAAGCTGGCTTCCTCCCAGCTTGGGCTTACATAGCTTTTCCTCCATGTGTGCTGGTGGGGAGGGAGGTAACTCTCCTGTCTCTTCTTCAGTTCAGTTCAGTTCAGTTCAGTTCAGTCACTTGGTCGTATCCAACTCTTTGCGACCCCATGGACTGCAGCACATCAGACTTCCCTGTCCATCATCAACTCCCGGAGCTTGCTCAAACTCATGTCCATTGAGTCGGTGATGCCACCCAACCATCTCGTCCTCTGTCGTCCCCTCTTCCTCCTGCCTTCAGTCTTTCCCAGCATCAGGGTCTTTCTAATGAGTCAGTTATTTGCATCAGGTGGCCAAAGTGTTGGAACTTCAGCTTCAGCATCAATCCTTCCAACGAATATTCAGGTATGACTGCCTTTAGGATTAACTGGTTTGATCTCCGTGTTGTCCAAAAGACTCTCAAGAGTCTTCTCCCACACCACAGTTCAAAAGCATCCATTCTTTGGTGCTCAGCTTTCTTTATAGTCCAACTCTCACATCCATACATGACTACTGGAAAAACCATAGCTTTGACTAGCTTTCTCTTCTTCTTATAAAGACACTAATCTCATCATGAGAGACCACCCCCATGACCTTATCTAAACCTAACTACCTCCCAGAAGTCCAGCAGAGGCCCTCCAACCATCACATTGGGGGCTAGGGTTTTAATACATGTATTTGGAGTCCATAACATGATGCTCAATAAATGTTTTCTGATGTAGCAAGTAGTAATTTAAACTGATTATTGGCAGGAGCCTATTACTGAAACATCTTTTAAAACATTGTTTCCCTCTATGAATATAGAGCTAACCCTAGTTATGGAGAAGCTGCACCATTTGGACATTTAGCTTACAATGTTCTAAGTATACACATCTGGGGAGAGAAAGAAAGAAGGCAAGAAACACGAATTTAAGTAGTCTGAGTAAGGCTGCCTGCCCTTCTGTGCACTAAATATAATCAGGAGAGAAGTGAACAGGGAGACACAAAGTGACTGTGTCTAAACAGAGTGGCATTTCTAGGAACCTCTCTCAAGGTAACCATCTTGTAGTGTGTGCAGAAAGTGAGTCTAGTTTAAAGATAAGCATTTTTCATATATGTAATACATATTTTACTTCATAGAATTGTACACAACTCTAGTTAGAGTGTACTTTATGTTCAACTTAATGCATTTCTAAGGGCATTTTTTACTAGACACGGTTTTCACCCTAAGTGCTGAGTAAATCCTAACTGCTGAATCAGATACTACTCCACTGTAATCAGTGTGTCAATAGAACATCAAAATAGCCTTCTTTAAACATGAGATCAAATAAAAATCAGGTTTTAGTCTTCACTCATAGGTGAACCAAGAGGTGCAGGGATAAGAATGCCTTCTGAAATAAAACCAGCATGTCTTAGTTTCCAAGGTCAAACACAGGTAAACCAGGACACTGACAACCTGGAAACAGCCTTTGTCCACCAGCAACAACCAGGCAACAATCTGGCCCTTTCCTCCTGGATGAAGAAATGAGTTTGCTGACACTGTGTTTGTTTCAAGACAGAGAAAGTGCCAAATACTATAAAGTCGCAGAAATGAACATGACAGGTTATGTTGTAAGGTCTTCTTGAAAGATGGCGAACACATTGAATATGAAAGTGTTTGGCTGTACCAAGAAGTGAGTTTCTCAAAGCAACAGAGAGAAAGACTCCAGGGACAATGGCACTGCTGAGTAGTGATTCCTTTAGGAAAACTGTGTACAAAGAAGCTTTGCTGATAGTGGCTGCACCTGCCAATTCCCTGTGTGGCTAACTCATTTCTGCTCACATCTTGTATTATTAGCTTGTTCCATCAGGAACTTAATCCAGTCCAGCAGTGGTTCTGCGGTGTTGTCCAGATAATCTAATCTCATCTGAAATGCTTCAATGGCTTACCTATCCAGTGGCGAATCAAATCGGAAAAATGTTTTTCCTGATTATTTATAATACCATAATAATTGCTTAGCTGACGAACTGGGAACAGAATCCATCCCCCATTCTTTAAAGCATTATTCTTTCCTGAATCAATCATAGGATATTAGTGCTCTCAGAGATTAACAAATCCCATAATTTGGATAAGAACCTGAAAAGTAGAGGCATTGAGTAGCTCACAGTTACCATGTTAAGAGGCAGAGCTTGTCTAAATGCAGCTTTCCTAAATCTTAGCTAAGCATTTGTATCCACAAAGCCAAATGCCAATAAGTTAATCAGGATCCGATCAATACAGCTATCTTCTTGCTTAAACAATTTACTACTTTAAGAGACTAGATATCTAAAACTTTGTGCTGCTAAGAGCTTAAATGGAAAGACAAAAGAAAAAAAAGTGTAACTGGGATTATCTATAATATTCTGTTTTAAAATTGTTTTAAAAAAGGAAATGACCATAAATGGTTAGCAGACTTCTCCGCTAACTGGGTTTCCCCAGGTTGGTTATTATTTCAGAAAGTATCAGGTTCCACAGGGACAGTTAGGTCTCAGTGGCATGGAAGACAGGTGTACAAATTTTCTGATTAATAATGACAATAATAAGAAGACTAATAATATGATAGCTAACTTTTATTGATTTTTTTTTTTTTTTTGGCCATATCACGTGGCATGTGGGATCTGAGTTCTCAGACCAGGGATTGTACCTGCGCCTGCTACAGTAGAAGCACAGAGTCCTAACTATTGGACCACCAGGGAATTCCCTATTGAGTTCTTCCTTATTTGCATCTAAGTTCTCTCTATCACTTAATCCTTACAATAAACCTGTTTATCTGTGAGAAAACTAAGGCGAGAGGAATTTGAAACCATATGGAGAAAAGAACTGAATCTAGGAATCCCTCCTTACAAATTACAACCTTAACCAGTCCTCGCTCAGATTATCCTTTAGAAAGACAGGAAGATGGAATTCAGAACTCTCATCTTTTCTGAATTTAGAAGTTTAGTTCACAAAAGGTGAATTTGCTATCTGGCTTGCTGGTACCCTCAAAGAGTTAAAAATTCTTCCAAGGTAGAAATTTCCTCGAAGGGAGTAATTCAGACTAGGAAATGCAGACCAACATGTGTAACATGGTAGGGAGATGAGTTCTTTCTCTTGCAGTGTCGAGGATGACACATTACACAGCATCCTCTCTGCATCCTGAGGAGAGCAGCATCGATATGATATACTCAAAATAAATAAGGCTTTGAGTGTATGGGACAGATAATCACATAGCAATTTACACATAGACATAAACTTGACTATTGTATATGACAGTGACTGCTCAAGTTCTCAAAGAAAACATTCCTTCTTCTACATTTCCAAAGAGCGTGATTCTCATCTACATTAGTAACTTCATAGTTTCAAATACAGGTGTGTCCTTCTCAAATGTCATCAATGCCACCCCAGGTCACTGGATCTACTTGAAGGGATCAAGAGACCTTCAAATTCTCATAAGTGTCTCATGAGTACAAGAAGAAGTTCCAACTATTATTTGAAAGGGGATGAGACAGTTTTAATTCTCTTTAAAGATGACTATTCTAATATATAATAAATTGTTAGAGAGTTGCTGGTGATCAATACACTGTTGATGGCAAGGCAAATGGGTGCAGAGTTTAGAGGTGTCTATGAGAAACCTTCTATCCCTCAGAGCCAAAAGAAAGGAAATGACACCAAATATACAGGCAAAGTGCCAACCTCAAGGCCATATTACATGTAGTTGGGTAAAAATGGAAACAGGGACTGTCTAGAAATGGGAACACTGTGACGTATATGGTACATTCATGTTAAGGAATACTATGTTGTCAGTAAATAACACACTTAAAAAGGGAAAACAGTAACAGATATAAATATTATCTACTATTTTTGTAAGTTTTATTCTTTTAATTCTAATTTTCTCCTTTTTCTTCCTCTTAATTTCCTTACCTTTTATACCCCATTACTTAAAAAAAAAAAAATTGGAGGAAGTCTGGTAAAAAATATACCAAGATAGTGAAAGGAGTTCTCTGTTAACTTGTCAATATTATTTTATTTTAAAGAGGTGAAAAGCAAAGATCAAAAAGATCCAATGATTTTGCCCCAGGTATGTTGTTTGCTGTTGTTCAGTTGCTAAGTTCTATCCGACTCTTTGTGATCCCATGGATTACAGCCTGCCAGGATCCTCTGTCCATGAGATTCTCCAGGCAAAAATACTGGAGTGGGTAGTCATTACCTTCTCCAGAGGACCTTCCTGACAAAGGCATTGAACCCAGGTCTCCTGTATTGCAGGCAGATTCTTGACCATCTGAGCCACCAGGGAAGCCCATTTTAAATTAAACTCATTTTAAATTAATGAGTAATTTAAAATCCATTCAGGCATTCATTCACTCATTTGCCATATATTAATTGAGCACCTTTGGTATCCCAGATGTTGTGCCTGACTCCAGAATATGAAAATTAATAACACCACTTTTAAGAAGATCAGTGTCAAGTGAAGCATGACATACACTAGAGTTGCACAGATTTGCTATGATAATTATAATGATAGTGCTATGTCCTGGTATGAATTAAAGAGGCATGAAGAAAAGTAACATCCTAAGAAGGATTCCTGAAGAAGAGAAGGGAATCCCTTAGTCAAATTGTACAGTATTAACAGAGATGTGTATGGGGACAGGGATAAGAAAGAATATTCCAAAGATCAGGAAGTGAAGAGCATCGTGCGATGAATTTTCCCAGCTGGAGCAGATGATAACAAAACTTGTTCACCTGCTACACATCAGATGTGAACCACTAGAAGGTACTGGCAAATGAATGCTTATATTCATCTTCACCATGAATTCTCCATAGCTGTTAGAGCTCTCTAATGGTTATATGAAAGATGGCTTTAATGGGACAGCCATGATACAACAAACCAATTTGGGCAAGATATCCTGAGGACTTGAATTAGGGGGTGTAGTGGCAGGGATAGAGCAGGAAACCAATTTAGAAATTAATTAGATTCATCTACATGATCAAAGGTATCAATTCAGTTGCTTAGCCCTGTCCAGCTCTTTGCAACACCATGGACTGCAGCACACCAGGCTTCCCTGTCCATCACCAACTCCTGGACTATACTCAAACTCATGACCATTGTGTCAGTGAGGCCATCCAACCATCTCAGCCTCTGCCATCCCCTTCTCCTCCTGCCTTTAATCTTTCTCAGCATCAAGGTCTTTCCAATGAGTAAGTTCTTTGCATCAGGTGGCCAATATTGGATTTCACCTTCAACATCATCCCTCCAATGAACACCCAGGACTGATCTACTTTAGGATGGACTGGTTGGATCTCCTTGCAATCCAAGAGACTTGCAAGAGTCTTCTCCAACATCACAGTTCAAAAGCATCAATTCTTCAGTGCTCAGCTTTCTTCACAGTCCAACTCTCACATCCATACATGACTACTGGAAAAACCATACCTTTGACTAGATGGACCTTTGTTGGCAAAGTAATGTCTCTGCTTTTTAATATGCTGTCCAGGTTGGTCATAGCTTTTCTTCCAAGGAGCAAACGTCTTTTAATTTCATGGCTGCAGTCACCATCTGCAGTGATTTTGGAGCCCAGAAAAATAAAATCTCTCACTGTTTCCATTGTCTCCCATTCTATTTCCAATGAAATGATGGGACTGGATGCCATGATCTTAGATGTTTGAATTTTGAGTTTTTAGCCAACTTTTTCACTCTCCTCTTCCACTTTCATCAAGAGGCTGTTTAGTTCTTCTCTACTTTCTGTCATAAAGGTGGTGTCATCTGCAGATCTGAGGTTATTGATATTTCTCCTGACTATCTTGATTCCTGCTTGTGCTTCATCCAGTCTGGCATTTAACATGATATACTCTGCATAGAAGTTAAATACGCAAGGTGACAATATACAGCCTTGACATACTCTTTTCCCTATTTGGAAGCAGTCTGTTCCATGTCCAATTCTAACTGCTGCTTCTTGACTTGCATACAGATTTCCCAGAAAGCAGGTAAGATGGGTGGTATTCCCATCTCTTTAAGAATTTTCCGCAGATTTTTGTGATCCACACGGTCAAAGGCTTTGGCATAGTCAATAAAGCAGAAATAGATGTTTTTCTGGAACTCACTTGCTTTTTTGATGATCCAGTGGATGTTGGCAATTTGATCTCTGGTTCCTCTCCCTTTTTAAAATCCAGCTTGAACATTTGGAAGTTCATGGTTCATGCACTGTTGAAGCCTGACTTGGAGAATTTTGAGCATTACTTTTCCAGCATGTGAGCTGAGTGCAATTGTGCGGTCGTTTGAACATTCTTTGGCATTGCCTTTCTTTGGGATTGGAATGAAAACTGAACTTTCTCACACCTGTGACCAAGCTGAGTTTTCCAAATTTGCTGGCATATTGAGTGCAACACTTTCACAGCATCACCTTTTAGGATATGAAACAGCTCAATTGGAATTCCATCACCTCCACTAGCTTTGTTTGTATTGATGCTTCCTAACTAAGGCCCACTTGATTTTGCATTCCAGGATGTCTGGCTCTAGGTGAATGATCACATCATCGTGATTATCTGGGTCATGAGCTTTTTTTATAGTTCTTCTGTGTGTTCTTGCCATCTCTTTTTAATATCTTCTTCTTCTGTTAGGTCCATACCATTTCGGTCCTTTATTGTGCCCATCTTTGCATGAAATGTTCCCTTGGTGTCTCTAATTTTCTTCAAGAGATATCTAGTCTTCCCAATTTTATTGTTTTCCTTTATTCTTTGCATTGATCACAGAGGAAAGCTTTCTTATTTCTCCTTTCTATTCTTTGGAACTCTGCATTCAAATGGGTATATCTTTCCTTTTCTCCTTTGCCTTTAACTTCTCGTCTTTCCTTGGCTATTTGTAAGGCCTCTTCAGACAACCATTTCGCCATTTTGCATTTCTTTCTCGGGGGGATGTTCTTGATCACTGCCTCCTGTACAATGTCATGAACCTCTTTCCATAGTTCCTCAGGCACTCGTCTATCAGATCTAATCCTTTGAATATATTTGTCACTTCTACTGTATAAGCTTAAGCGATTTGATTTAGATCATATCTAAATGGTCTAGTGTTTTTCCCTACTTTCTTCAATTTAAGTCTGAATTTGGCAATAAAAACTTAATGATCTGAGCCACAGTCAGCTCCTGGTCTTGTTTTTTTGACTGTATAGAGCTTCTCCATCTTTGGCTGCAAATATAATCAATCTGATTTTGGCATTGACCATCTGGTAATGTCCATGTGTAGTCTTCTCTTGTGTTGTTGAAAGAGGGTGTTTGCTATGACCAGTGCGTTCTCTTGGCAAAACCCTCTTAGCCTTTGCCCTGCTTCATTTTGTACTGCAAGGCTAAATTTGCCTGTTACTCCAGGTATCTCTTGACTTCCTACTTTTGCATTCCAGTCCCCTGTAATGAAAAGGACATCTTTTTTGCTTGTTATTTCTAGAAGGTCTTGTAGGTCTTCATAGAACTGTTCAAATTCAGCTTCTTCAGCATTATTGGTTGGGACATAGACTTGGATTACTGTAATATTGAATGGTTTGCCTTGGAAACAAACAGAGATCATTCTGTCATTTTTGACTGTGCCCAAGTATTGCCTTCTGGACTCTTTTGTTGACTATTATGGCTACTCCATTTCTTCTAAGTGATTCTTGCCCATGGTAGTAGATATAATAATTGTCTGAGTTAAATCCACTCATTCCAGTCCATTTTAGTTTGCTGATTCCTAAAACGTTGATGTTCACTTGTGCCATCTCCTGTTTGACCACTTCCAATTTACCTTGATTCATGGACCAACGATTCCAGGTTCCTATGCAATACTGTTTACAGCATCGCAGTTTACTACATCACCAGTCATATCCACAGCTGGGTGTCTTTTTTTTTTTTTTTTTTGCTTTGGCTCCATCTTTTTATTCTTTTTGATGTTATTTCTCCATTCTTCTCCAGCAGCATATTGGGCACCTATCAACCTGGGGAGTTCATCTTTCAGTGTCTTTTTTTTTTTTTTTGCCTTTTCATACTGTTTGTGGGGTTCTCAAGGCAAGAATACTGAAGTAGTTTGCCATTCCCTTCTCCAGGGGACCACATTTTGTCAGAACTCCCCATCACTGGTCCCTAAGGCTCCAGTTGCACAATAACCAGAGTGGGGAATGAGAACGTGCTGCTCCCTGTAGATTCTCCCTGAAACTACACGCTTCCAACCAGGGTTCATCAGTCCTTCAGTGCTAAGCTTCCCAGGTGGCTCAGATGGTAAAGAATCTGGCCACAATGCGGGAGACCTGGGTTCAATCCCTGGGTTGAGAAGATCCCCTGGAGGAGGGCAGGGCAACGCAGGCCAGTATGCTTGTCTGGAGAATCCCCATTGACTAAGGAGTCCATGGTGTTGCAAAGAGTCAGACTTGACTGAGCGACTAAGCACAGCACAATCAGTCCCTGGCATTCAGAAGGCCTGCGGAGTTGTAAACAATACCTACCCTCAAGAAATGTCCTGGGCTAGGCATTGGAAAAAGAGTTCAAAAAGGGCCCACTTTCCAGAAGGTAAGTTCATCAGGTACATGGTATGCACACAGTTTAACAGCAAAAGGACGTGATACAATGCCTTAAATCGCTATTTTTTAATGAAATGCAAACCAAAACTACAACAAGGTATCACCCACACCAGAGTGGCCATCATCGAAAAGATTACAGAGAATAAGTTCTGGGGAGGCCGTGGAAGAAAGGGAACTCTCCTATAGTGTTGGTGGGAATGTAAATTGGTACAGCCGCCATGGAGAGCAGTATAGAGGTTCCTTAAATAGTTAAAAAGATAGCTACCACATGCATGATCTGTTAATTCCACTCTGGGTGTATATCCACAGAAAATACTAATTTGTGATAATAACTGCACCTCAACATTCACTGCAGCACTGTTTGCAACATCCAAGACATGGAAGGAACCAAGATGTGCACGGACAGATGAAAGATTAAAAACGTGGTATATACATATAATAGAAGATCACCCGGCCATAATAAAGAACGAAACGATGCTATGTGCAGCAACGTGGAAGGACTTAGAGATTATCATAGTAAGTGAAACAAGTCAGACAAAGCCAAATATCATATGACATGCAGAGTCTAAAATTTAAAAAAAAATGATACAAGTGAACTTACCAAACGGAAAGAGACCCACAGACTTAGAAAACAAACAGGGTCATCAAAAGTAAAGGGTGTGGGGGTAAATCAGGAGTTTGGGATTAATATGTACATACTTTCTATGTATAAAATAGGTAATCAAGAAGAACCTACTATATAGCACAGGGAACTCGACTCAATATTCTCTAATAACTTACACGGAAAAGAATCTGAAAAAGAAATGAATATATGTATGTGTATAACTGAATCAGTTAGCTGCAAACTAACACAATATAAATCAAACATAATATAAAATAAAATTTAAATTTAAAAAGATTCCATGGATTATTTCATTTTCATAAGATATACAGTAGCTTGTTATTTCTAAGATACAGAACAAAACACATAACTGATATGTGAAAAAGCTAAATGAATTTGACCTAGGTCATCTGTTCAGTGATTTACATTCAATACCTAGTTAATCGAGGACTTGCTATATAACACTTTAGTATCTGATTTTATAATCAGAGATATTTTAAACTTTGAAAGTTGTGTATATTTCAATTCCATGAAATACATTTCTTTTTCATATCATATAAAATATAATATCTATAAATTGGTTGGAGAAAATTTGTAAAATATCTTCAAAGCCATACTGACCAAATCTTGTGTTCATAAATAACTAGGCCATACAATTCAAAGAAATTTAAAAAATAATGATATGGGTGAAGATTTGGAAAGAAGAGAACCCTGGTAAACTGTTAGTGGGAATATGAATTGGTGCAGCCACTATGGAAAACAGTATGTAGGTTTCTCAAAAAATTAAAAATAGAACCACCATATTTCTGTGTGTTTATGTGAAGAAATGAAATCACTATATTGAAGAAGCACTCCCGTGTTTGCTATAGCATCATTAACGATAACCAAGACAGAGGAACAGCCCCAGTGACCGCTGAAAGATGAATGGATAAAAGAAAACATGATACACATATACAACAGAACAGTAACCAGTCATAAAAATTTAGAAGGTACTGTCATTTGCCACAACATGGATGGAACTTGAGGGAATTACACTAAGTGAAATAAGTGAGACAAATAAATTCAAATACTGTATGATTTCACTTACAGGTAGAATCTTTTTTAAAAAAAATTAAACCCATACATACCAATATTAGATAGTCATTGATCAGATGCCAGATTTGGGAGGGGTGTGTGTAAATAGGCGAAGAGGGTCAAAAGGTACAGAATTCAAATTACAAGTAAGTCCAGGGATGTAATGTACAGCATGATATCTATAGTTAACAATACTGTATTGTATACTAGAAAGTTGCTAACAGAGTAAAGCTTAAAAGCTCTCATCAGAAGAAAAAATACTTTGTAACTATGTGTGGTGCTGGATGTTACCTAAGCTTATTGTAGCAATTATTTTGCAGTCTATACATACATCAAACTATTATGTTATACACCTAAAAATAATGCAGTGTTATATGTCATTTAAACATCTGTTAGAAAGAAAAAAAAATAGACAACCCCAACTGAGGGATTGTCTATAGAATGCCTGATCAATATTCCTTAAATTGTCAAGGTCATGAAGGACAAAATCTGAGAACCCGTCACAGCCATGAGAAGCCTAAGGAGTCTGGACAACTAAATGCAATGTCGTGTCCTTGGAATCCTGGGTAAAAAAGGGACATGAGGTAAAAAGGGATTTGAATAAAGTATGGACTTTAGTTAATAAAAATAATGTCTCAGAACTGGTTCATTTATTGTGACAAATGTGTTCTACTAATGAGAAGTTAATAATAAGGGGAACTAGGTATGTGGTATACAGGAACTATTTATACTACCTCTGAAATTTTTCTGTACACCTAAAACTATTCTCATTTTTTAAAATTTATTTTTAAAAGTTCACATGCATTTTGAGTCATAAATTCTGCCTCTAGGAATTTTACTCTAAGAAAATACTGGAAATAGGCATAAACATGTTAAATACACATAAATTAATCTTTGCAGCATTGTGGAAAGCAGAGTGAGAAAACTAGGAAGAAAGCCAGAAATTTCCAACAGGAGTCAGTAAACTAAATCATGGTACATCATGGGATGGAATACCTTGCAACCTTTTTAAATTGTGAAAGAATATTTTTAATGATGAGAAAATTCACTGATTTACAATTAAATTTCTGCATGACTATTACAATTCAAAGAAAACATATTGATAACTCTAAAAAACAATAATTTTACCATTCTCTCTTAGTGTATGGTTTTATCATTCAGATGTGTAGTTCATATTTTCAGACTGGAATGCTAGTAAAAACTGACAGTCAAAGCATTAAACTGTAGAACATGGTTACTTCAGCTTTTTATGTTCAGCCCTTGGCTACTCTCCCTTCAGCCACATCTGTAAACTATGGCTTAAGGAAGTGAGGATTAATATAATTAACAAAAGAGCCCAATATTATGAGCATCGTGAAGGAAAAAAATGAAAGAGATAAATTGATAATTTAAAAATTGTCTAAATATTTCTTAAACAAACCAAAATTTACTCAGTGAAATTTTAAACTTAATCACATAAAATAGAAAGAATCTAAAAATCTACTCATTCAAAAACATTAATTACTGAGTAAATAAAATTTTAACAAAGAACATTCTGTTTCTTGACTTTGGTTAGGGTCCATGTATGTGTTTACTTTGAGAAGATTTACTGATCTACAAGCACTTTTCTGTATTTATGTTAACTTTAGTGAACACATTTAAAATCAAAATATTGAAAATTAAATATGGTTGCAACTTCTTTGCATAGTGCGGATCCCAGGTGAAGAAGAAAACATTGAAGGAATTCATATCAAGTTAAGACACAAAGAACTCAAAGATTTATTCCTTAAAGTGCAATTACAAAAGAAAAAGTTGTGTGAACGGGATATGACAAACAACATCTATTTAGAGAGCTTGAAAGAAATTACTTTTCTGTGATTAATGCAAGTGCAAGTCCTTAACAAGATAACTTTCTATGACGATGGAAATGTCCAAATCTCCACTGTCCAATGCAGTAGCCGCTAGCCACATATAGCTACTGAACATCTGAAGGGTGGCTGGTGTGATTAAGAAACTAATCACTTTAATTTAATTTGATTTTAACAGTCATACGTGGCTAGTGGCTACTGAATGCATAGCACAGCTAAAGTAAGCAAAGTGAAACCAAATATTTAGCCTTTATTTTCAAGTTAATAAAGCCATAAATACTGGAAAAAATAAAATAAAATCCCACCCTTCAGTCTCCATGTCCTCAGGTCTGAATTGCCTTGTTACTGCTGATAAGACCTGCATGGCTGACCATTTACTCCCTGAAAGAAGAGAAGTGACATCGCTTATAAGTTCAAAGTGATATTGCCAGTGAGCTTTACTTTCTAATGGAACAAGTGCTTTCTAGTTAAAGGGGTTTCTCAAAAGGTCTAATGATTTACTGTCATGAAAATATGTTTTGTCATTGTTTTTCTCTCTCTCTTTTTAAAATCAATAATACGCTACAACTACTAGAAAGTTATTTACTTGTTCATAAAAACATTGGGACAATAATCACAATGTCCCTATCTCAGGCTCGATTAAGCTAGAAATTTGGTTATAAATGTCCAGTGATCCAATCATACAGTAAATAATTTACCATTTGACTTTGTCTCCCTACTATGACCTACTCTTCTGTTATGTAGTAGTACTGAATATTATGATATGGTATTATGATACCTATAATTTTCTGTCTTCTTCACAAATCATAAGTAGCAGAAATCAGAATCATAAGCATCAGAGGTATCAGAAGTTAGTTGCATTTTATTTGCTGTACACGTGCAGTTTAGTAATATTTTCCGGCTAAGATGAATGGAATAAATCATGAATATTACTAAGTTAACTACATCACTTTTTGTTGTTGTTTAGGCACTAGGTCATGTTTGACTCTTTTGCAATCCAATGGACTGTAGCCCACCAGGATCCTCTGTCCACGGGATTGCCCAGGCAAGAATACTGGAGTGGATTTCCATTTCTTTCTCCAGGGGATCTTCCTGACTGAGGGATAGAACTGGAGTCTCTGCATTGCAGGCTGTTTACCACTTAGCTACCAGGAAAACCAACTAGAGGGGTGAAAAACCAAGGACATATGTAATTGTAATTTCATTTAAATTCATTTGGTTACACACATAAGAAACAACACACTCCTCTCTAATGCCCCTGTCATATGAAACAGGAGAGGGAAAATAGGCTACAAGCCTAAGCCAAAATGTGAGAGCTGAAAATTAGAAATTTCCCCAAAAGAGATATTTTATATGTTTGTATATATAAACTCTTCAGATAGAATAGGGGTCTGACAATTTTATTTAATGGCCAGATAGTAAATAGTAAATATTTTAGGTTTTGCAGGCATAAGATCTCCATCCGTGTGGATCTCTCCCTCACCTTGCCTTTAAAAACATTTCCCTGAAATTCGTGGGGGAGTTAGTGTCTTTCTGGGATTAGCCACCCATTCTCTTGGTTTGTAGTAAAGGCTGCACTCTCCTTCACCACAGCTCACTGCCAATAGATGGACTTCACTAGTGTGGATGAGTGGATCCCAAGGTTTAATTGGGTAACTCTTTCTGGCTTACTGAGTGAATTCTCCATTTACATCTTTGCAGCTGCATCTTACAGGCTTAAGAACATCAGCTCACTACAGAGCACTTAAACAGAATGCATGCATTATCTCAATACCTTCAGACACAGTCAGTACCTACATATTCAAGCACAGAATAGACAGTCTCCTAGCGAACTTTAGTTTTTCAAGAAGCACTGTAAGATGGTTCTAAAATAACCCTTTAATTCTGAGAGAGGGAAATGTCTAGAAAAAAAAATAGTGCTTACCTGCAGAATAATAATATAAAAAAGTGGCTCAACAGAAATCAATCTTTTTTTTTCCCTTTTAGATTGCTAAAATTGCCAAAGTGGTTAAGGTAGCCTAAAATTTTTCTTTTTGAAGAATTTTGTCCAGTCTGACAAGTAAATAAACATTCAAGTCTCTCTCTGCTTTTACTGTTGCCTAAACAAGAAACGGAAAGTAACTGCAGTAGGTTTGCAACGTATTAGTTCCTTTCTCTCTATGAAACACACCGTGAGAACACTTTATAGATGAATTATACCTCTGACTGAACAGAAAATGGTGGACTAGCTTCAGTTTTGTGGAAATGGATAATCTGTCACAGTTCCTGCCCATGGGAAAAATGGGAGCCAAAGGAAAACTAGTGGAAATCCTTTTGTTTCTAACAAGGATAAAATATGAAATCAATATTTTTACTGTACATAAAATATTTAAACCATTTAAAAAATTCCTAAGTCATAAGAAAAATGCTATCATCAAAGAATGCTTACAGAATTTCATATTTCAAAATAAACTTCTCAGACTTCAAACCATACTATTTATCAAAAAAAATTATTTTTAAGATTGCTTGTTATCACACATTTTTTGATTATCTATTCCTTATTATTACTTACTATTGCCATTAGTTATTATTATTTTTGAAATAAATATATAATATTCATGGAAATCTGCTTTATATATTGCATAGATATAGATATATAATTTTCCTTTCATATCTTATAATCTGTAAAATGCCAGGTCAATTTAAAGACCATGTAAATGTTAAATGCTCCTATCACAGGAGTATAAAGTACAAGAGGTAAATTTCCCCAAACTTCAGAATAAAAACATAATCAACTGGTGTCCATGTATGGAACTATAGCAAAAAATTTCAGCCAAAAAGTTTTAAATTGGTTATTTAAAATGTATTTTTCAAAAAACACAGAAAAAAAGTTTAAAAACATTGCTAGTTATCTAATTACAAATTTGAAAATGATACAAAAACTCTTATGATTTTTTTCTTTAGACAACAGCTAAGCTCTACTGTAACTCTTTTTTAAAGATTAATAAAAAAATGCTTTTTTCTTTTATAGTGTTTAAGTTACAAATGTATGATAACATATTTACAGGAGACTTGGAAAATACAGAACAAAATTACATATAGTGCCACTACATGTTATAGTTAATTACATTATAATTTTTTAAAATTTAAATTTATTTATTTTAATTGGAGGCTAGTTACTTTACAATATTGTATTGGTTCTGCCACACATCAGCATGAATCTGCCACGGGTGTACACATGTTCCCCATCCTGAACCCCCCTCCCACCTCCCTCCCCGTTCCATCCCTCTGGATCATCCCAGTGCACCAGCCCCAAGCATCTTGTATCGAAACTGGACTGGCAATTCGTTTCTTATATAATATTATACATGTTTCCATGACATTCCCCCAAATCATCCCATCCTCTCCAATTATTTTTAAGTAGATAAATTAAGATTTTTAGTTGGAGTTTCAATATCAAACTCTCAAAAATTAATCAAATGAATAGACAGAAAAGTAGAAGAATACACAAGATCTGAAAAGTACCAATTCAACATAATTCCTACAATTTTCACTCAACAGCAGGATACAAATCCTATTCAAGTTCCCACAGACTGTAAATCAGAAGACACTAGAACATATTCAGGGTCATAAAACAAGGTGCAAAAAATTCATAGTCTAAAGGTTTTGAAATCATACATAGTCTGTTCTCTTATCACTGTTGAATTATGTTAGAAAAATCAATATAAAAAGATATTTGAAAATACTCCACATATTTCAAGTGCACTGTGACATTTACCAAGAGATCTTTGATTTAGCCATTGAAAGCCTCAATAAAGTTAAAAGACTGAAAAAACACAGAGGGTGGCTGCAGAAAAGAAAGCATTTAAATGAGAAAACTAGAGCTATTTCAAATCCTGAAAGATGATGCTATGAAAGTGGTGCACTCAATATGCCAGCAAATTTGGAAAACTCAGCAGTGGCCACAGGACTGGAAAAGGTCAGTTTTCATTCCAATCCCTAAGAAAGGCAATGTCAAAGAATGCTCAAACTACCGCACAATTGCACTCATCTCACACGCTGGTAAAGTAATGCTCAAAATTCTCCAAGCCAGTCTTCAGCAATACGTGAACCATGAACTCCCTGATGTTCAAGCTGGTTTTAGAAAAGGCAGAGGAACCAGAGATCAAATTGCCAACATCCACTGGATCATGGAAAAAGCAAGAGAGTTCCAGAAAAACATATATTTCTGCTTTATTGACAATGCCAAAGCCTTTGACTGTGTGGATCATGATAAACTGTGGAAAATTCTGAGAGAGATGGGAATACCAGACCACCTGACCTGCCTCTTGAGAAATCTGTATGCAGGTCAGGAAGCAACAGTTAGAACTGGACATGGAACAACAGACTGGTTCCAAATAGGAAAAGGAGTACATCAAGGCTGTATATTGTCACCCTGCTTATTTAACTTCTATGCAGAGTACATCATGAGAAACGCTGGACTGGAAGAAACACAAGCTGGAATCAAGATTGCCGGGAGAAATATCAATAACCTCAGATATGCAGATGACACCACCCTTATGGCAGAAAGTGAAGAGGAACTAAAAAGCCTCTTGATGAAAGTAAAAGAGGAGAGCGAAAAAGTTGGCTTAAAGCTCAACATTCAGAAAACAAAGATTATGGCATCTGGTCCCATCACTCCATGGGAAATAGATGGGGAAACAGTGGAATCAGTGTCAGACTTTATTTTCTGGGTCTCCAAAATCACTGCAGATGGTGAGTGCAGCCATGAAATTAAAAGACGCTTACTCCTTGGAAGAAAAGTTATGACCAACCTAGATAGCATATTCAAAAGCAGAGACATTACTTTGCTGACTAAGGTCTGTCTAGTCAAGACTATGGTTTTTCCAGTAGTCATGAATGGATGTGAGAGTTGGACTGTGAAGAAGGCTGAGTGCTGAAGAATTGATGCTTTTGAATTGTGGTGTTGGAGAAGACTCTTGAGAGTCCCTTGGACTGCAAGGAGATCCAGCCAGTCCATTCTGAAGGAGATCTGCCCTGGGATTTCTTTGGAAGGACTGATGCTAAGGCTGAAACTCCAGTACTCTGGCCACCTCATGTGAAGAGTTGACTCATTGGAAAAAACTCTGATGCTGGGAGGGATTGGGGGCAGGAGAATAAGGGGACGACAGAGGATGAGATGGCTGGATGGCATCTCTGACTCGATGGACGTGAGTCTGAGTGAACTCCGGGAGTTGGTGATGGACAGGGAGGCCTGGTGTGCTGCAATTCATGGGGTCGCAAAGAGTCAGACACGACTGAGTGACTGAACTGAACTGAACTGAATATCAAAATGAGAAATTAATATCAAATAAACTTTAAACAACTCATGTATTTGGAATTAAATGTCCATTTAAAAATTATGGCTGTATCTAAGGAAGCCATAACTAGGAAAATATTTGCAATAGAATATAAATGAAAAGAGAATTTATTAGAATTTGTTACATGCAATTGAAGCTGCTTATATGCAAATAAATACATGTGGAATCTTGAACAAGGTGTGAAAACGAATAGTGGATAAAATTTCATGAAATTTGAAAAAAATCTGTATTTTAGTCAATAATACTTTATCACATGTCAATTGTCTGTTTTCTTTTTTTAATGTTTTTCAATATGCACAATTTTGTCAAGTTTAGCTGGACAGGAATTTCCAGTGAATCCTGATATAAGAATTTCCCTACTTCCCCCATTCCAAAAAAATCAGAAAATATTAGGTTACAAGAACTGAAAAGTCTGGGCTTAATAAGCAAAAGTTTCTAGATTTAATTTATTCTGAAAAACAATTGTGCTTATAATACAGTGGGCTTTTCCTATACCTCCTGTAGTTGCCATTTGGGAACTTACTAGAGGAACATAATTTTTCTCAATTCAGTTGAAATTTAAAGACTAAGTACATATACTTTTGATAATTATCCTTTGCTTTATTTTGGTCTCTGTCCCATATACTAACATAAGCTGATTGAAAGTACACCAGTCTTAGAGGAAAACTGATATTCAACACTTTCTTCAATACTCTTTGTATACAACTCATTGTCTAAATTTCTCTTTGCTAAAATTAACCCAGGGCACTTCACTGTCGTGAAGATTAAAATTATTTTGAATATATTCATCATGTATTTTCTATATTTAGGATATATACTTCTAATCATTATTTTTTCTTATTTATAAATTATATTTAAGTATATTTTTGTTCTAATTATCAATCTAACCACTTATGCTTTAAATAATGCTGAGGGGAAAAAATTGCTTAAAAATGTACATTTAGAGCAGCAGTACCAGCTGGGTACGAGACAGGCTGATATTTAGTCTTTCTGAGAACATAATAGATACATAACATGACAAGTCAGACATCTATTCTATTCTGACAGAAGCATTATTCTTCAGATATATCTTGGGCCAGCTTCCCTCCAAGTTTTCAGTGTCAAAAATTTAGGCTATATAAGCTATCTCTCTCCCATAGAATTCACGGGCTCCGAGACCACCACAGAAACAAAGCACGCTTTTCTCTACTTGCCTCTTTGCCATCTATAGACTGTCGTGAAACTTGACATCAGTGCTAGCAACAAGTGAGAAAAGAGAGAAAAAAACTTCTTATTCCTTCCTCTTCCCAAATCTATCAAACATAAGTCTTTGTTATGCTGCTTTAGTCAACTTATATCACTCTTATTTGTGGGACAGGTTAAAAATAAATATGGTAGTGATTACTGAGAGAAGGCAATGGCATCCCACTCCAGTACTCTTGCCTGGAAAATCGCATGGATGGAGGAGCCTGGTAGGCTGCAGTCCATGAGGTTGCTAAGAGTTGGGCAAAACTGAGAGACGTCACTTTCACTTTTCACTTCCATGCATTGGAGAAGGAAATGGCAACCCACCCCAGTGTTCTTGCCTGGAGAATCCCAGGGACGGAGGAGCCTGGTGGGCCGCTGTCTATGGGGTTGCACAGAGTCAGACATAACTGAAGCGACTTAGCAGCAGCAGCAGCAGCAGTGATTACTGAAATAGAATCATAAACTAAACATCAATCTTTAATCCTCAATTATGAAAAAATGTCCATAAAATACTCATTAAGAGATCAAGACTCCCTGGATACTCTAAGAAATGAGCTCATTTTTTCCTTATGGGAAATAAAGAGGATTGCCCAAGCATAACTTTTTTTCTTTTAAGGAATAATTGTATGATTTGCTACGTGTGTACATTTCCAGATCTTATATACTAGCCCAAAGGAAAAGAAAACACATTTTGAAGAATTTATTTGGAAAATATGTATTTGATTAGAAATGATGTTTGCTTTCTTTAAAAATATTTCTTATACCGAATAAAGAGAAATCTGCCTTTTAGGGTACCAAATGTGGTGAGAGACTTGTGATTCTTTATCACCATGAGTCTGAAAAATGTTAGGTATAGGGCCAAATACTTTCCTTTTGACCTTTGAATTGTACCCTATAAGCCGTAAAAAGACTCCCTTGTAAGGCAAAGACACCTCTATATGATCTACCCTCAAGCATCAACAATGCTAAAATGGTTAATACTACTGGGGATCTCCCCTTAAAGGAGAGAGCTTATGGAAGTATGAAAATATCCATATTATTGCTTGTTGCTTTATTTGAAGGGAATATAAGTTCAATTCAAAATGTAGTCTAACATAAGGAAGAGGGGGCAGCCCCAAGTTTCCAGAAATGAAATACTTTCCCTTTCACAAACGAAGAAACATAAAGGAGAAGTTTCTTCAGGACAGCCCCTAGCCCAAACATTTCCCCAAGTCTAAACTTTTTCAAAGACAAATGAAATATTTTGTCTTAGAACTGTGAGAAATATACCAGAAATGCCAATCCAGTATGGAAAAAAGTAAGTTCAACTAAGATTTTTAAAGCAAGCATTTTATAGATGGTAACTTGGAGAAGGAAATGGCAACTCACTCCAGTGTTCTTGCCTGGAGAATCTCAGGGATGGGGGAGCCTGGTGGGCTGCCATCTATGGGGTTGCACAGAGGTGGACACGACTGAAGTGACTTAGCAGGAACATAAGAAAAATGAATAATTTTCCATGCAATACATTTTTTTTCAACACATAACTGCTAAGCAAACAACTGAAACTGAGATCCTGATATAAGAGAAATAAAGGCTCCAGTCCCAGGAAGCCTATAGTCAGACTCTACTGCATTCAACTAAAAACACATCCACAACAAAATGTGAATTCTAGATGTAACTTAGAAACAGAACTATTCCTTCTTTCCCCAGCTCGAAGACCTTCCCTCTCACCATAAGTCTTTCCTATTTCAGGCCAGGACAATGGTGTCCACCTAGATACACAAATTCCCAAACTAGAAAACATCTAATTATTCTCTTCCAATAACCATCTACCAGAACTCAAAGAATATGTTTTGGGTAGAAGTTGAAGCATCTGCCTGACACGTGAGAGACCTGGGTTCAATCCCTGGGTCGGGAAGATCCCCTGGAGAAGGAAATGGCAACCCACTCCAGTATTCTTGCCTGGAGAATTCCATGGACGGAGGAGCTTGGTGGGCTACAGTCCATGGGTTGCAAAGAGTCGGACATGACTAAGCGACTTCACCTTCACTTAAGTTTTTATTACCATAACATCAGAAAAAAATTGGTGATCATCAACTCATTTCATACTCTACTTTTAAAGTAGTTCTTGTAGATGCCATAAACGCATTAAGTATATCAATAAATAAATCTATGATATTTTTGTGAAGTTGTCAACTTTTCAACTAAAATTCCTTTTCCATCCATATTTCCCCTAAAATAGTCACATTCAAAACTTTATTTGTATGAAATTAAAATATCCGTTAAAGTTTGCCAGGCTTAGAATAATATTTTTAAAGGTATTATAAAATAAATGTTAGATTAATTTATTTTTATAAATTAATTATGTTTTATTTAATTTTCATGATTTACATTTTAAGTGTAAATAATAACTAACACAAATGATACCCTAAAATCAATTAATGTTGTATGAGTAGGAAAAGTACTTGTCCAGATACAGTTCTGAAAATGATATTATATCATTATCTTTTTTGAGTTATGAATCACATTTTTCTAAATATTTAAACTATACATTTGCAAAAGATGCAAATGCATTTGTATTTGCATTATTTTTCCTTGTCAGTGAAATACATTTTCTTCTTCTTTGATGAGACAGAAAATGAACCACTCCAGTTCATGAGTCATGAGCTAATTATTTTTAAAAGATAGCTTTAGAATATAGCTTCAAGTAAGTTTCCTCTAAAAAATAATGAGTTACAGTCTCTTAGAACCTTAGTCACTAAAGTATATACTTCTGAGAATAGAGACAAAGTATGAATTTGCCTGGAAACACTCAATGATATCTTTCATTATTGACAAACTAATTATGTTGTACGTGAAGTGTCTAAAATTTTACTAAATGGCTTGTGGAAGCTCTAAGACTGATCATTACAAATTCTCCCTTCCACCAGAGAATGTAATGTTCTATGCGTGAGGTATAAAATGAATCATTTGACATTTGAATTTGTAATTGTATTGGCAAAATTGATTCCAGCTCTTTCACATGAGAATTCAGAAATTTTCCCAAAAAATGGAGACATATGAAATGAAATGTGTTAGTCACATTATTACATACAGAACTAGGGAGAACAACTTTAAAGCAATTTATGTGAAAAACAAACAAACAAACAAACAAATATAGGCGTTCATTTGACCAGAAAAGCAATATGAATCACTTGTCAGAAGTATGTTAAAAGATAATTTCCAGGAAAAAGTAAACCAATGTCTCTCTTACAGATATAAAAGGGAATGCACATTAAAGGTTTTATTTTACCTATATGAGATGGGGGAGTCAGGAAGATGTTCTAATTGAAGGAAGGGAAAAATCAAAGGAACAAAAATCCATATGGAGTAAAGAATGTTGAAATGTGGACAAAACTAGCTTTTCCACAGAAGAAAAGTACTCAGTTAAAATCACTCCTGGACAGAGAATAATTTATATATCTACTGGTTACCTACAAGTTACAAAGAGTTGCAAGATAGCTCAGAGACAATCAATAGAGCTAGAATCTGATAATCAACAAGGGAAATATAAGAATAATGCAAAGTTTTACACTGAATACATTTTTCTTCTACATACAACTTTTTAATAAACAATTACAAACTTAGATTAATTTAAGGAAAGGCTCAAATTCAAGTGAAACTACTGTTATCCTGTACTTCATGGGAGAACACATCTAAGACAAAATATAAATTATAGACATATTGAAAAAAAAAAAAAACAGAACTATTTTCCTCAGCTCCAAGACCTTTATTCTCACTCCAAGTCTTTCCTACTTCAAGTGAGGGTGGCATTGTCCACCCAGCTCCTCAGATCCCCAACTAGGAAGCGTTCAATTCTTCCCTTTCAGTCACCATCTACCCCAGATCTAAGACAATTCCATCTGCATCATCAAGTCCTGAGAGCTGAATAACTTATCCTGAATTGATCTTTTTTTTTTTTTAATTTCCACTATCCCAACCCCAGTTTGAACATTATACTCTCTCTTCTGATTTATTGGAAGCCCCTTACTAGCGCCTAGCCTCTGTTCTTCCCCACAATCCATTCTTCTTAAATTAGTCAATGTGTTCTTTTAAAAACTCAATCAGATCAAGTCCCTCCAAGTTTAAACCAATAGATAGCATTAGGATATAGAATAAAATCCAAATTCCTTTTATGAGGCATCTTAAGGCCCCAGAATATCTGTCCCTATCGATACTTCTAAATTCAGTTCTTCCCATTTGCCCCCTCATTTAACTTAGTCCATATTTACTGAAATTATCTTTATCCTTTGACCACACCAGCCTGACTCTCAACTTTACATGAACTTTTCCCTTTATTTGGCTCATTCTTGTCCCACATTTTTGAATGCCTGGCTCCTATTTTGTCTTTCAAAGGCAATTTCCTCAGAGATAATTTCTTGCTACATGCAATGTAATATAATGTTTAAGAACAGTGTTTTATTTTTTTTCTTTCATAGCAACTTACTGCTGAGTAAAACTAAATTATTTAATTCTCTAAATATTACCTATTCTCCTGCACTACTAAGCAAATTGCCTAATTTCAAGGATTGTATCTTGTTCATGAGTGTACAAAAATACACAGTAAGATTCTCATACTGTTTCCATCAGTCAATATTAGTTGAGTGAATTATACTTTTTCTCTTTCTTCAGGGTAGTAGATAAACTAGATTTTTCTAAAGGACCATGAGTTCAAAGTTCTAGAATTTGTGTGATAGATAAGTTCGGACTATTGAGGGAAGTCTGGTTTAAAGAAAAGAGAAACTTAGATCTGCAAGTATGTTAGCTTTAGGGCTAATGGGGAAGAGGAATTAGATTCATTTTCTATCAGCATCTAATTCAAGATTTTAGCTGGAGTTCATTTTTAAAGAAATCAGAATGAAGTCAATGCTGGGGAAATGCTGATAGTAAGAGAAGTCCTGCTACACAGCAGTGAGGGTTGGAATCACTGACTCCAGTTTAGGCTGTGTATACATCTGATGGAGAAACATCAATCTTCCTATTTCTTATAGGGAGATAACAGTGTTATATTCTTATTTTTATCATATTTAGCTGTATAGGCTCAAGGAGATTATTTATGAGGATATACTTTGATAAATGAAATCCTGTGCTAACATGAAGCACCACTGTCATTAAACCCATCACTTAACCCTGCAATGGGATCCACAAATGCACAAGACTTCCGCAGAGTGAAAATATATGCCTCCAACTAACAGTAATAAGGTAAGCTTACTTTAAAAATGATATTTGGGGAGTTCTCAATTACTGTGAAGTTATGCCTCCAGCCAAACATCATCCAACTCCCTAGAATCATCCACATGTCTTCTGAAAAGTTTTCCTCATTTGCCTCATTCTTCCAGCTTGACTGATGGCTCCCAACCAGTGTAATCACTATCAAAAGCCATATGTTGGTTTAGGCAACAACAGACCTTCATAGATCATTTGCTGGATCCTCCCTTTGCATAAAGATTTGTTTTCCTTTGTTTCTAGCAATAATACTACCCAGCACTGTATAAAAACTAGTTACCATTGACTGGATAATTGCCAGGTGTCAAGCACTGTGCTAAAAGCTCAACACGCTTTAATAATGATAAGAGCATTTGATATAGACACTGTTACAAGTGTTTTGCAGGCATTATTAACTCATTCATTTCCAAAACAAAAACAAAACCCCTGTGAGACAGATACAGTCTTCCCAAATTTACAAACGAGAAAACTGAAACATGTTAATGTTCCGGAATATAAGAGCATTCACAGAACTAGCAAGTGGTGAAGCTGTGATGGAAGCTGTTAAAAATCTGGCCATAATGCTGGAAAGCAGCTATTGCCTTTCATAGAAAGACACTGAGATTAATTCTCAAAATTCTGAAGTGACTGGCCCTATTGCATAGGCAAAGACTATGTGAGAGACCAAGGACTCTGTTAAAGTAACAAGATTAGGTCCAATATGGAATCACTCACATGCTAAGCTCAGTCAGCGAACCCAAATTTACCTAACTTTCCTGCTGGGCTCTCCAAGAAAAGGAAGGCCCAGGTCAACCAATCAGAGCTTGCCTGCTTGCCTGCTTATCTAACCCTAATCCAGCTCCAAGACTTACCCCTTATTCCATATAAGGAAAGGGACTCTGCTTTAATTCTTTTGCAGTACACCTTGCTTACCCTGCTCATTCTGGTCTATAAAAATCTCTCACCTTGTACTGCTCTTCAGAGCTCCCTTCCACCTGCTAGATTAAACAGCACCCAAGTCACGAACCACTGAATGAAAGTCTACTAGGTGAGTAAATTGTCTGTGGAGTATTTTCTTTTAACAACTCTACAGTGATCTTTTCCAAATCCATGATCTCAGCTATTTTTCATGCCTCATGTGCTTTATATTCTGAGAGAACACTGTGATCTCAGTTTCCCCAGGAAAGCGGTTCCTCTCTGCCTAATCATAAGGGAATGCAGGGCTAGAATCAGTAATGTTTCCCAACAAATAGTACTAACAGCAAAGTGTTTTAATTTCAGCTCATTATTCATGCTAATCTCAATGTTTTCAGGGGAAAATATTAAGCAAGCTGTGTGAGAATGACATACATTTCCATTAAAATCCTAACAGGATCCCTGTATAGGACTTCCCCCTCGAAAACAGCTCCCCTATTCCTCTTCTAGTGAATGTTAGCATCTATGATGTGTCCTGTTTTACCTCTGCATCCCTGGTTTGATTCTTTTCTGGAAAAAAGCTTACTAAGAGTTCCTAGAAATAAGAATTATGAACTCCCCAGGGTACAAATGGAATAGAAAACTCACAAATTAATCCAATGTGTAATTTGTTTTTTCCTTTTTTTCAGAGATAATAAAAATTAACTGTTCTCACAAATATAATAACTGAATACCCAAGACAATATTATTGAATAATACCACCTTAATATATACATAATAGAACATTCTCTTGATTATTTTTTCTGTCAAAAGTTATTATTATAAAAATTATATTTTATTTTTATTCTAACATGTTTTATGATTCCTGCTTAATCACATCTCCTTCTAAAAAAATGTATCTGCCTTTTTTAGAGACAAAGCCTACTCTGTCCATGTTTTATTTTATACATCACAGTTGATACGTTGCTGGGTCATACTTATTCGGGCTGGACTAAGGAACTTGAACCCATAGACCGGCAGAAGTCGGTCTTTGTGGAGCCTAGTTCAAAAACAGGCTTCACCAGTCATATTTTTCCCTGGGAATCTGGAAGGGTATATAATTAAGAGATGAGATAGTTAGAAAAGGTAACAAAGGAGGTTTTGAATATAAAGGCAATAATTACTCTCAAACCCTGTACTTCTCTTATGGCAAGATTTTTCAACTTTGGCACCATTGATATTTGGGACTAGAAAATTTTTATTTTATATTAGAGAATAATTGATGAACAATGTGTTAGTTTCAGGTGTACAGCAAAGTGTTTTATATATATACACACACACATATTTATTCTTTTTCAATTTTCCCCACTTAGGTTATTACAGAATCTTAAGCCGAGTCCTCTGCGCTATACAGTAGTTCCTTGTTGGTTATCTATTTTAAATATAGCTATATTATTATTATTTTAATGAGGGCTCTTACCTGGTACATTGTACCATGTTTAGCAGCATCCTTAGACTCTACTGACTGGAAGCCAGTAGAACATCCTTCAGTCCTGACAATCACAGATGTTTTCTGACACTGTCAATGTCCCCTATCAAAATCACTTTCAGCTGAGAATCACTGCCCTATGGATCTTGAACCAGTAGATCAATTACATTACAATCAATACATTAGAAATCAAAAGGAAAATTTTCGTAGCTGTCATTATGGTAAAGACCTCCCTGGGGACTCAGAGAGTAAAGAATCTGCCTACAATGCAGGAGACTGGGGTTCGATCCCTGGGTGGGGAAGATCCTTTGTAGAAGGGCATGGTGACCCACTCCAGTATTCTTGTCTGGAGAATTCTGTAGAGAGAGGAGCCTGGCAGGCTGCAGTCCGTGGGGTTGCAAAGAGTCGGACACCACTGAGCCACTAACACTTCCACTTTCTTTTCATGGTAAATCCAGAATACAGCTTGGAATTAACAATTAGGATTTCTTTTAGGACTTCTCTGGTGGTCTAGTGGGTTAAGAATGCAGGCTGGAGTCTTAGAATTGCAGGGGGCACAGGTTCAATCCTTGGTGAGGGAACTAAGATCCCACGTGCCCTATATGCAGCCAAAACTAACAGGAGAGTGTCTTTCTTTCCCTCTGAACTGAAATGACTGAGAAACAGAAAGAACAAGAGAATGAGAATATGAATGAATGGCAAATTCTGGGCAATCCAGCTCCAATTTCCTCAATCATGTTAGTCACTTATTCCCAAATGAAGGAGTTACTCTGAGGAGAAAAGAGGAAAATGCTTTCCTTTCCCCAAAAGAGGCAAGGTTTCCTATTTTATACACGAGATTAAATTACAAGTTAGAGAAAAAATGTGTGCTGTAGAAAGGGAACAAAAGGCAATCTACAAGTAGTAAACTGTGCAAATAGGCAAGCTGGACAATGAAGACAGACAATCAGAGTCAGGTACTTTCCAGAGGTCGAAATGGGGAACAGAGTGGATGGACATCGAGTATCAAACACTCAGAGAGGCAGCAAAATACTTCTCCGAATGCTTAAGTTTCAGTTCCAGTCTAAGTCCCTATGTCATTGTAACAACCATTTGTCCCCTGAATTAAGCTGGCTAAATTCTTCCTCTTTGCAACCCAAAGGACCAGATTCAAACACTGATACTGCTATCATTAGTGTGAAGAGAAAAGTAACTAGTCAATAACGCCAATCCAAATCTGATCCCATGTAATTTTTTAAAATTCAATTTTAATAGCTAAAAGCAGCCTTGGTTTTTTGGTGGATTTTTAAAGCAGTTTTGATAGAAAAAGAATGCATGGCATTTTGCATCATTCTTTACATCCACCAAGACCTTAAGCAGCTTAAGATCATGAGATAACTTCATTTCCTCTACTGATTTTTCCCTTTTAGTTGGGTGCATATCTAGTAACTTCAGTTATTTATATTTCTCTATTAAATTTTGTGAAAACTGCTCTTCTCTGTCAGAGTTTGCATCTACTTCCTACACCTTTAAAATAGTTTATTTTCTTCTACAGTTTTCAGTCCCTCTGAATACCTTTTCTAAACTTTCTGAATTGTAGCACTATTATCATGGTTTCTAACTGGAAGGGAACAACAACAACAACAACAACAAAAACTACAAAGACAAACAGGCTTCAAGATTCATATTTTTAAAACAATGACCAGGTGTCACCATGAGAACCACAATGATATGGCAAACTAAACAAAGAGGACTTTTCCTTACCCACTCTCCTCAATGCATTACATGTACTACCATTATCTCTTTTTTTTTTCTTCTTTGTGTTATTAATCCACCTTTATTATGGCAAACATAAAAAAAACTTCATTATTTGCCATTACGCACCTTAAGCAATGAGTTAACTAAAGAAGTGAACATCGCTATTATTTAAAATCGCTACTGAAAAAAAAATCGCTACTGAAAAGTATAAGTAAATGAAGTTGGAATATGAGTATAAGAATTTTAATAACGTGAGAAACATTAAATATAACCCAGTTCATCTCCACTGTAGATGGAACAAATGCATCTCAGAAAAGCTTGCTCAAGGCCAAACAGTAAGTAGTTCTGATGGCTGAGCCCTGGATCATTTTACTCTAAATATCCACTACTCTTCTGGCTCTATTGTTATAATACACTATCTCTACATCTTTACTGAGTCATACACAGCCACCGAGTTACTAAAAGTTACACTGAAGTCTTTTAAGTTTTCTAGCAGGCAGGTTCACATTGAACCATCCTAAACATCATGAGGAGAGAAATAGAAACTAAAGCTAATATTTATTATATATTTATTATCCACACTGTGTCAGGTATTTGGCTAAGAAATCTACATGCAAATGTCCCATTTAATAACCAAAAGATTTGCAGTATATGAAGTAGGCACTGTAACTTTCTTATTCAGGGTTCAGCTGTAAAGAATAGAATCTTTCTTTGATAGCTGAGGAAGAAAAAGCTTGTAACCAGAGCAAGGGGAAAACAATAGACCCCAGCCTGAGGTTCTGCCCACACCAGGTTGCCACAACAGTTATTGCCCCTGCAATGGTGGGAAAGTAGATTCTCAAGTCAGGAAGTGCCACTGAGCTGGCGGCTCCAGCCATCACTTCTGCTGCCATCTGCAGCAGAAAACCCCAAAGCCAGGTCCCAGCTACAATGTGTGACTTGCAGAAATAAAATCACACCTAGAACCATAGCTGTAAGGGAGCTGGGGAATGCCCTGGAGAGACTGGAAAGTCAAGAAGTACAGGAGGCACACGAGAAAGCAGCTTGAACGAATCAATCAAAGTGAAATACAAACAAACTTCCAGAAAACTCCACATGCTTTTGAAACAATGTTTTATCCTTGGGATAAAAATTCCAAAAGGTATAATACTCTTACTTCTATAATAAAATAATGAAAATTAATTTGAACACAATAGCACATTGAAAGTAGAGAAAGGGTTCTCTAGGAGAAAACTGCAATCTGAAAAAAAGGAAAAAGAAGTATTTTATTTTCTGAGTTAATGTCATGTAAATATAAGTCTAACTTTTGGAAGTAACTTGTAATTACAATCATTTATTTATTATTTTGCGCTTTTACCAGAATGAATTTAGTACAGATTTAGGTCTTGGATAGCTGCCATCCACACTAAAATGAACAGTAATTAAACTTGTTATTAGTGTTTTTAAGAGCATGCTAATGTTTCTCATTAAACACTGGATGGATTGTTTTTCAGCCTATGTTCCATGGTGGATACATTTTATTCTGTCTGTGTTGGCCCGGTTGCTGGCAAATGACATGGACTGTCCTCCCGGAATACTCATGAAAATGAAATGTGTGCATCCTGAGGCAAACTCTGTGAGCACTTAATGAAATCAACAAAGACCCCCCTTGTCAAGGGTGACTTTAAGTGTGTGTAAACAATCCCCACCTCCATAAGCAGGATCAGGTGATTTTACCAGCAGTGATTTTAGGTGATAAAACACCTCTGGTCTGCTGTTCCCATTGAGGGAGATTGTTCTTAGTATCATCCTTGCAACAAAGCTAAGGATTATGCTTCATTAGGGAGTCTCTCATGAAGAGATGATGTTTCATTTTCTCTCTTGCCATCCATCACTGGGTTCAGAATTTTTAGTTCAAAATGACCATTGTTCACTCTTTCAGATTACTTCTTGTTTACTAAATGTGTGTCTGGTCTGCACTATCATTGATGGAGCTCATTCTGCTTATGTTTTTAGAACATTTAAACACTTATCCTTGAATGAAGAGTAGGAAAAAGTCATTTGCGTTTCCCCCAAAGAACACCAACTAGATGAGTGATAGATCCTAGAGCTCAGATTATTAAATATTCAGCTGTCCTTCTGGATCATTAAGGGGGCAAACCCCAGTTTGACAGAGACAAAGGCAGTGTATAAAGGGACCCAATTTTCCTGGTTAAGCCCTGTGAATTTCATTTTACAGTGTATGCAAGAATTACCAATGATTTTATTTTCATTTCATCAAATTATATTCAACCTCAAAATCTTATTGGGCTGGTAGGAACTTCTGATCTCTGTCATGATTGGGTGTATCACCTTCAGAGTTCACCCATAATTTAGGACGTTTTAGAGAAAGAACTTCATCTTGTAGTCTTCTGTGGCCACAGCTGAAATTCTCTTTATACAGGTCCATCATCCAACAGCTATTTGATTTTTTGCTGTGTATGCACCCGGGGATGTATGCTAAGATTAGGAGCCTCTGGAAATCTACGTTCAAACTGCTCTCATTACTTTCAAAATCCTGTCACCTTCATGGTGCATCCCCCCAAATTTCAGTTCTAAACATAGGCACTTAGTACCATCTTCTTAGGAAGCTGGACCTTTAAAGACCAAACCCCAGGAGAAGACCATTATCTTCCAGGAAATTTCTGCAAGTTAACATTGAAGTACAAGCCTCTCTGAGACAAAAGAGCATAAAACGTGCTAAGAGAGTTTCGCGAAATGTGACTGGGGAGAATTCAGACAAGGAGAAAAAAATTGAGAAGAATTATTTCCATACATTATTCTGAATACTTACCATGTGGCAAGCACTGTTTCAAGTACTATATTTGAATGATTCTTACTAAACTCTCACGATAACTCTCCAGTGAGGATTAAATGAAAATCAGTAATATGTGCCAAGCACTATTCTAAGCACATTTTAAATATCATTATTTCATATAAGCTCATAACAACTCTATCAGGTAGGAACTACTGTTATGACCAAATGAAGAACTATGGCATATAAAGATTAAGTAAGGTGTTGAAAAGCAGCCAGTATACCTTCAGGGAAGTTTATTTATTTATTTATTTTTCTTAAATGGGACATTGGGCCTTAAGCACGTAGAAAATAGAAAAAAAGATAAAGGCATTTTATTTTTTTATAAGAAAAGTATTTTAAAGTTACTCTATCCAGGGCTACATGAATGGCCAGAGTGGACAGTGTCTCTGTGCCAAAAGATATGTTGTCATAGATCAGAAAACAATGATCACTTTCAGGTGTGAGGTAGGTTAACAGCTATTTTGTCCCAATAGCCATTAAAATGAATACAAAACTGACTCATCATAGCAGTGATTTCACTATTCATACTTAATTACATAGTTACCCTTATAAAACACTAAAGAAAACATTAGGCAATCTAAATAAATTATGTAAAATTACAGGTTCCACATAGATTTAGAAAAAACAATGGCAGTGGTACCCAATTCCGGAAGTTCAGATAATTCTGCTCTTGGTGTTGGTGGGCAGGGGTGCTAGATATGTGAAAATATGATGGGGGATTAAGGACACATGTCAGCACCTAAAGGAGGCTGGGATCACCCCTGTCAGTGGAGGTATGCAGAGACATCACCATGCATTCACTTGGGAAAAGGGCAGATCACTTTGGCCCAAACAGAGTTAATTAATTACAACAAACCGCAGATGACCCTAACAAAGTAAACAATAATGTGGAAATACCTGCAGAGGCCAAAGTATGAGAAGCTTGAATATTACCTTTTTTTTTTGGGGGGGGGGGCGGAGGGGAACTGTGGTGTTGGAGAAGATTCTTGAGGGCCCCTTGGACTTCAAGGAGATCCAACCAGTCCATCCTAAAGGAAATCAGTTCTGAATGTTCATTGGAAGGACTGATGTTGAAGCTGAAACTCCAATACTTTGGCCACCTAATATGAAGAGCTGACTCATTGGAAAAGGCCCTGATGCTGGGAAAGATTGAGGGCAGGAGGAGAAGCAGATGACAGAGGATGAGATGTTTGGATGGCATCACCGACACAATGGATATGGGTTTGGGTGGACTCTGGGAGTTGGTGATGGACAGAGAGGCCTGGCGTGCTGCAGTTCATGGGGTTGCAAAGAGTCGGATACGACTGAGCGACTGAATTGAACTGAATATTACCTTTAGACTTGCTTATATAGTTTACAAAGGCTCACTGTAGACATCATTTTTTTTTCAATTTTGCATATAAAAGTGATACATGGTCCTAATGAAAATTTTAATCAGTAATTAAATATATGAAAAATGAAACTGTTGGTCGCTCAGTCATGTCCAACTCTTTGCAACCCCATGGACTGTAGCCCACCAGGCTCCTCTGTCCATGAGATTCTCCAGACAAGAATACTGGAGTGGGTTGCCATGCCCTCCTCCAGCGGATCATATAAATTAAAAAAAATAATAATTTGCATTTACTTCTACTAGGTAACTGCTTTAATAAAATAGGGTATAGTCATCTAAACTTTGTACATACATGTATACGCAGGCAAACATATATTTACATTCTCAGAAAAAAATTATGTTTAATCTAAAATTCCTCATAGCTTGCTCTCCTATTTAACAATCCATCTTGGGCATTTTTCTATGTTAAGCCAAGTAGATTTATCTGCTGTAATAGTTACACAGTATTCCACTTTGCAGATATAGCATTACTGGTTCAACCAAGTCTTGGTTGATTGAAATTTGAGTTCACTGGCAATTTTGGATAAACGATAAAGATTTTAAAGAAAATAAATTGTTTAAATATAACCATTAACAATTTTGCATACTAAGAATGGTAATTGTTCTCTGATCTAGAATAAAATATCCTGTTGCATAGATGAGCTGTCCACTCAGGGCATTCATACATACTTGTCTGGAAAACTTTAAAAACTTAAGGCATTGTGACAGAAGATGATTTACCAAAGGAATCTTTAACTGTTTTTCTAATTACAGAATCCCTCTAAAAATCAGATCAAAATCTGCATACAGTAATTCCTCTATATATACAAATTCCTTTCTGAGAGCACATTTGTTAAGTTTAACTTTATTATTAAGTCCAATAAAGTTAGCTTCTGTGTCTGTGTGTGGGTGTGTGTGTGTGTGTGGGTGTGTGTGTGTGTGTGTGTGTGTACGTGCTTGGGAACACTCACTCCTGTCCAACTCTTAGCGATTCCCTGGACTGTAGTCTGCCAGGGTGGAGTAGGTTGCCATTTCCTACTTCAGGGGACCCTCCCGACCTAAGGATAGAACTCGTGTCTCTTGCATGCCCTGCATTTGTGGGCAGATTCTTTACCACTGCACCACCTGAAACCCTAAAGTTAGGCTAGATATGCAATTAACACAGTTGGCTATTAGAACTGTACAGTAATAGGCTTAAAATACTCTTCACACAAATACATATAAAACAAACAGGAAAAAGAAAACATGTTAATATTAAAGAAAACATATTTAACTTTACAGTACAGTAGTAGTACAGTACAACAGCTGGCACATGGGGGCTGGCACTGGGTGAACAGGCAGGAAGACTTACTGATCGGAGAGAGAGGAGATGGGAGACCTGAAGAAGCGTCAGCACCGAGATGGAGGGGAAGCTGCAGTTTCACTCACGCCTGATGTGGATGGCACAAGTTCTGGTTCCTTGCTGGATTCAATTCTGTCTACCGTTTTGAAATAAATGATCCAGTGATGTCTGGGTGGTAGCTGCTTTATTTTTCTCATCATAGATAACACAGTAGCCCTGGACTGCATTCTGTAAGGTTGCTGCAACCTTCATGTACCCTGGTACATTCTGGGCCTGTGTCTCAAAAACTAACAGTGCCTCCTCAAATAAAGAAAATCCCCTTGCTTTTCCTGTACTGTGAACCTCTTAGGTTGTCTAGTTCTTCTTACTCTTGTTTTTCTTTGTCCTTTCTCTGGGCCTCTAGTTCCATTAGGTCTTCATGGTTAAGCTCCTCTTGTGTAGTAACAGCACTGTACAGCAAAGTACACAAATCACAACAAGTGGTAGAGGATGCATGCAAATGACAATGTGCATCAGCCACGCGAACTAACTTATGTGAATGGACATGGGAACACGCATTCACATTTGAAAGTTTGAAACTTCACGGTTCATGTGTAGGGGGTTTACTTTACTTTCTTCCAAGAAAATTATAGTAGTTTCCACTCAACTTCAGGGATTGAACCCTTGAAGCTTTTAAGTGGAGAAGTATTATATTGTACCATGTATTACAGAGAGCCAAGATTGCAGACAGTGAAAATAGCTGATTATTGCAAGTGCTTAATTATGGTAGCAAAAATTAGAAAAAAGGGGTAAAGAATGATGAGATATTAAGAAAAACTAAACACAATTTGATAACTGATTGCACAAGAAGAGTAAGGGGGAGTATATACTTAAAAGTGATTGCAAACTTTTGATTTGGGGTGAAACAACGATGGCTTTAATTATTTGACAAATTGGTCGTGTCAGAAAAAAGATAGAACAAACAGGAAGGAAGGTTGGAAGGAAAAGAGGGAAGGAGAGGAAGAAAGGAAGAAAAAAAGAAAAGGAAAATAGTTCTAATGTTACATGGTCAAGAAAATAGGAAAAGTAGTTACATAATTAAGGCAAATTATTTTTAAAAGAACCAGGACCCTACAAGAACCTGATACAAAGGGAGAATACTGCTGCATGGAAGGGAAAGGCTCTCCTTCCAAGGAGACATTTTTATTTACTTAAAATATCAAGATGCAATAGAATCCTCTTCTAACAAGTGCTATGAACAATTAGGCTTCAGGGAGGTCAAACAAAGAGGGTCCTACAAACTAAACCTGCATTCTCTGAAAGAAATGTAAATTGAGACAAGCTGAAAGGAAACCACTTCATTGATCTAAGGCTATCAATAATTCACAGAGAATGATCAAAAACTGGCCACCCTACTTGATCTGTAAATCAAAGCTGTACCACATAGCACTACATTGCTCCTCATCAGCATTTTTATACATTACAATACAAATTTTACTCTGTGCTCCCAATAATAAAATCTACTAATATGGGATCTGGTTGCAGTTTCTAAGAACAAAATCCCATGTGTGGTTCTAAATTATTAAATGCAATTTAAAAATGCAAAATGTTCATTTTTCTTCCTTTAAAAAACCTTTACATATTTTGTTTAGAACTAAATGGATGGTATTAAGGTTACAAACTAATGAGTAAAAATCACAAAAGCAGATAAAATGGACCTGATTCAGGTAGCTATGAGGACAGTAGTGAGGAGATAGGGCACAGAGGGCTTCAGAGTTCATGGCTCATCATCGTTTGTTGGAAACAAACAATCAATAGGATATATGACTCTGACAAAGATGGGAAACATTTTGAGCCATTACTTTCACCCTCTCCCACAGATGAATGGTATATGAGTAAAGAAGTGTGGGTTTGTGCATTTTCCAATGACTTACAGATTTAATAAAAAAAGAAAGAAAATTCATTTATTCTTTTTATGGGTCCCAATGTATGGATGCTCATAGATGGAGTGTAAGAAATAAAACATCACATCATTACTGACCACTTTTACTTTAATTGCATGCTTCTAACAGGACATTTTCATCAAGAGGCTTTTTAGCTCCTCTTCACTTTCTGCCATAAGGGTGGTGTCATCTGCATATCTGAGGTTATTGATATTCTTCCCGGCAATCTTGATTCTAGCTTGTGCTTCTTCCAGCCCAGCGTTTCTCATGATGTACTCTGCATAGAAGTTAAATAAGCAGGGTGACAATATATGGCCTTGACGTATTCCTTTTTCTATTTGGAACCAGTCTGTTGTTCCATGTCCAGTTCTAACTGTTGCTTCCTGACCTGCATATAGGGTTCTCAAGAGGCAGGTTAGGTGGTCTGGTATTCCCATTTCTTTCAGAATTTTCCACAGTTCATTGTGATCCACACAGTCAAAGACTTTAGCATAGTCAATAAAGGAGAAATAGATGTTTTTCTGGAACTCTCTTGCTTTTTCCATGATCCAGTGGATGTTGGCAATTTGATCTCTGGTTCCTCTGCCTTTTCTAAAACCAGCTTGAACATCTGGAATTTCACGGTTCACTTACTGCTGAAGCCTGGCTTGGAGAATTTTGAGCATTACTTTTCTAGCGTGTGAGATGAGTGCAACTGTGCAGTAGTTTGAGCATTCTTTGACATTGCCTTTCTTTGGGATTGGAATGATAACTGACCTTTTCCAGTGCTGTGGCCACTGTTGAGTTTTCCAAATTTGCTGGCATATTGAGTGCAGCACTTTCACAGCATCATCTTTCAGGATTTGAAATAGCTCAACTGGAATTCCATCACTTCCACTAGCTTTGTTCGTAGTGATGCTTTCTAAGGCCCACTTGACTTCACATTCCAGGATGTCTGGCTCTAGGTGAGTGATCACACCATTGTGATTATCTGGGTCATGAAGATCTTTTTTGTACAGTTCTTCTGTGTATTCTTGCCACCTCTTCTTAATATCTTCTGCTTCTGTTAGGTCTATACCATTTCTGTCCTTTATCGAGCCCATCTTTGCATGGAATGTTCCCTTGGTATCTCTAATTTTCCTGAAGAGGTCTCTAGTCTTTCCCATTCTGTTGTTTTCCTCTATTTCATTGCAGCCATGAAATTAAAATACGCTTGCTTCTTGGAGGGAAAGTTATGACCAACCTAGATAGCATTTTCAAAAGCAGACACATTACTTTGCTAACAAAGGTCCGTCCAGTCAAGGCTATGGTTTTTCCAGTGGTCATGTATGAATGTGAGAGTTGGACTGCGAAGAAGGCTGAGCACCGAAGAATTGATGCTTTTCAACTGTGGTGTTGGAGAAGATTCTTGAGAGCCCCTTGGACTGCAAGGAGATCCAACCAGTCCATCCTAAAGGAGATCAGTCCTGGGTGTTCATTGGAAGGACTGATACTGAGGCTGAAACTCCAATACTTTGGCCACCTTCATGCGAAGAGTTGACTCACTGGAAAGGACCCTGATGCTGGGAGGGATTGGTGGCAGGAGGAGAAGGGGATGACAGAGGATGAGATGGCTGGATGGCATCACCAACTTGATGGACATGAGTTTGGGTAAACTTGGGGAGTTGGTGATGGATAGGGAGGCCTGGCATGCTGAAATTCATGGGGTCACAAAGAGTCAGACACTACATGAGCAACTGAAATGAACTGAACTGAACTGAATGATTTGTTTGAATCATTTTTTTAGACTTCTGTTCCTTTTAGTAGTATTTATCTCACTAGCAAGATTCACTATGAGATGACATTAACTATTTCTCAAGTACTTGCTATATTATTATAAGCAAAGTCTCCAAAGGTGTTTTGAGGGCCAGAAATTTGTTTCAATCCAACATGTCTTAGCACTTCCAATTGCTCTTCTTACCCTCCCACTACCTCATAGTCAGCAATGAGGTGATAAGAGCTGCACCCAAAAAGTTTTCTCCCCAAACTGCTGTTAGGTTACCTAGTGGAGGAAGTGACATTGTACATGTCTCACATCTTATGAAAGAGCTATTATTATACCCTCAGATCAAAAAAAACAGATTTGTTTTTTTACAGTAATGTTTTCAGATTAAAATAATTACAGAAATCACCAAGTACAGGTACTTACAGTTTAAGTAAACTTAAGTTTGTGACCTTTCCTGGGTACCTGAGGTACCACAGGCACTATTAATAGCTGGGGATGAGAGAGATGGTATCAATTTAATACTGTAAAGCTAGGAAACTATCCACAATATTGCCCTGTCTTCTGACACCATCTAAAGAGTCTAGGCATTTTGCTAATCACCTTCACTTTTGACACAAATCACAAGTTCAGAGATCCCCCAGACCACCCACAAGTTACATAATTTTCTAGAAAAACTGACAGATATCAATGAAAGTTGGCAGTTTCCCTGGTGGCTCAGATGGTAAAGAATCTTCCCACAAGGCAGGAGACACAGGTGTGATCCCTGAGTTAGGAAGATCCCCTGGAGAAGGGAATGGAAACCCACTCCAGTATTCTTGCCTGGAGAATTTCATGGACAGAGGAGCCTGGTGGGCTGTATTCTTTGGGGTCACAAAGAGTTGGACATGACTGAGCAACTAACACTTTTCACTTTTTCACTGAAAGCTATTATACTTATGGTTATAGTTACAATAGAAGGATACAGATTAAAACCAGACAAGGGAAGTGAGGCAGTTGGTAGAGTTTAGAAGATCTGCACATATGGATCATGCAGCTGTTCTTTCCTGGTGAAGTCACGAATAGTATTAATTCCTCCCACCAATGATGTGTGCTGACAGACGTGAAGAATTAGAACTCAGGAAACATCACGTAAGCTTTGGTTTCCAGAGTTTTAATGGGGGTTAGACACAGACCTAGTTGACTGTCTCCTAGAAGACTGGGTTGGGGAATTCCATAAAACACATTATTGGGAAACCAAAAAAAATTGGAAGATGTACTGTAGATTAAAGGGTTATATTCTTGTAAATTTATAAAGCTGATAACTGTACTATGATGCAAAAAAAGTAAGACCATATCCATTTTCTTAGGAAACACACACTGACATATTTAGGGATTAAAGGGTAGAACTACATGTGTAACTTACTTTAAAATTGCTCAAAATATTATATGCATACATAGCATATATATATGTACACACATAATTATTTATGTACATTATGTCATAGATACACAAACATATACATACACGTACATATATGCACATATATATGTGATGTGTATAAATGTGTGTATATACACACATATATGTGTATGAGTGTGTGTGTATATATATATATATATATGTGTGTGAAAGAGAGAGTGACAAAGAGGAAAATCTGGAGAAAGAACAGATGACAAAGTAAATTGGCTACAGTGTTAAAATAAGTAAATTTGGGTAGTCTGCATAAACACTAATTTTTCTTCATACTATTTTTAATTTCAAATTTTGATAATTTGAAACTATTTGATATAGTACAATATAGTTTAAAAAATCATCTAAAAATGGAGAGAAAACACTGTTCTATTTCCAATCTTGTTTCAAGATGAGGCAACAAAACATCCGTGTATGAGTGAGGCTTTCGGTTGCAGGGAATGATGAAAACTCAAAGGCGCTCACACACTAAATGGAAATAACAGAACAGGAGCAGCATCAGGCACTTTGAGTCTATGAATTCCAAATACGTCACAGAGCTTCACCTTTGTCTCTTTCTCAAATCCTACTTCCTATGTTACCTATTTCCTCTTTAACCCTCTCAGATACTCAAAATTCCTGTGACAATAAACATGGGTCTCCACTGACTCCTAGATTCAAGCGATGCTTACTTATGGCTAGTGATTTCAGCAAGAAGATTCAAATAGTTCTTAAAAATTCCAGAAAACAAAACAAAAAACAAATTCTCTAGGCTTTCAATGGTTTTGCTTAAGCAAGTAGGATGAGGCACCATGGACAGTGTGTGGTGCTCTGATTAGCCAGGTCTATATCACACGACTACCTGAGTCATGGCAGGGAGAGGGCCATGGGTGTCAATCACACAGGAACCATGTGATTTAGAGATGGATGAGTGGTTCCCAAAAGAAAATGAGGAGTTCTGTTATTATACAAGAATAGGCAAACAACAAAAAGGAAAATCCCCATGACCACCATTCAAAGGATTTCACTACCCTATCAAACTCCATGTTCCCTTATCTCTTAACACCTTTCCTTACAGCAGTGTCTTTTGTTGAGTCTGGGAAAAGGGTTTATATTACAAGGCTGCCCTCAGGAAGAGCTCAAGGTCTATTTACAAGGTCTCCTTACAAGTTCTACAAAGACCCACTCTGTGAACACAGTAGCCTGGGGGCTGATGGGGTTGACACCACAGGACCTGAGGAGTAGGCAAACCATTAACTCCACAGGCAGAGGCACTTGAACAGTTCTTCCCAGTGAAATTTATGACATTCATGAATTCACAAGTAGTCTGAGATTTTCCTCTTAAATGGGGAATCCATAAAACCAAAGCTTCTGGATGAGACATGCAGGTAGTTTATTTCAGTTGAAAGTTGTATTGATTTTAACATGTCCCGGTATTACATTTAACACACAATGAGTACATAATATATGAATATTTAATAACCATTCAAATACATTTAAACTATCAAATATGCATGAATAAATATCTATATACTACCAGAAAAACAGAACACATTTGCCAAGTGAGTTGACATCCTTTGTTTAGTAGACTGAAAAATTCATCTCAATAGTACTAAAAGGATGTAAACTGATTTAAACAAAAACAACATTTTGAACTTATTATCACTGAACAAAAATTGTTGCCTGACATATCAGTACACACAGGATGTTGCGGCCTCAAGCCATCACATTACAGCAGCCTGAGAGTGAGCCCTGAGGGAACTTAGGGTGTTAAAGCACAGGGTATGGGCCCCAGATACTGAGGTGCATATTAAAGGAATGATTTCCAAGGAGCAGTCTGACTTTTGCATCTTCACGTACAAAGAAAAGAAGCAGAACAGATTAAGAAGAGCTGGCAAGAATACACAGAAGAACTATACAAAACAGACCTTAATGACCTAGATAACAACAATGGCATGGTCACTTACCTAGAGCCAGACATCCTGGAGCGTGAAGTAAAGTGGGCCTTAGGAAGCATCACTAGAAATAAAGCTAGTGGAGGTGATGGAACTCCAGCTGGCGCTATCTAAAATTCTAAAAGAGATGATGCTGTTAAAGTGTTGTACTCAATATGTTAGCAAATTTGGAAAACTCAGTAGTGGTCACTGAACTGGAAAAGGTCAGTTTTCATTCCAGTCTCAAAGAAGGACAATGCCAAAGAATGTCCAAACTGCCATACAATTGCCTTCATTTCACATGCTAGCTCAAAGTCCTTTGAGTTAGGCTTCAGCAGTATTTGAAACAAGAATTTCTAGATGTACAAGCTGGGTTTCAAATATGTAGAGGAATCAGAGTTCAAATTGCCAACATTCGTTGGCAACAATTTGTTGCCAACATTTATTGGCAATGGGAAGGTAAGACCATTCCAGAAAGACATCTACTTCTGCTTCATTGACAGTGCTAAAGCTTTTGACTATGTGGATAACAATAAACTGGAAAATCCTTAAAGAGATGGAAGTATCAGACCACTTTACTTATCTCCTGAGAAGCCTATATGCAGGTGAAAAAGCAACAGTTAGAACTGGACATGAAATTACTCATTTAAAATTGGGAAAGGAGTGCCACAAGGCTGTACATTGTTATCATGCTTATTTAATGTATATGGAGAGTATATAATATAAAATGCCCAGCTGGATGAATCACAAGCTGGAATCAAGACTACTGGGAGAAATATCAGCAACCTCAGATATGCAGATGATACCACTGTAATGGCAGGAAGTAAAATGGAACTAAAAAGCCTCTTGATGAGGATGAAAGAAGAGAGTGAAAAAGCTGGCTTGAAACTCAACATTCAAAAAACTAAGACCATGGCCTCCAGTCCCATTACTTCATGACAAATAGATGGAGAAAAAGTGAAAGCAGTGACAGACTTTATTTTCTTGGGCTCCAAAAATCACTGGATGGTGACTGTAGCCGTGAAACTGAAAGACACTCCCTGGAAGGAAAGCTATGACAAAACTAGGCAACATCCTAAAAAGCAGAGGTGCCACTTTGCTGATCAAGGTCCATATAGTCAAAGCTATGGTTTTCCCAGTAGTCATGTATGGATGTGAGAGTTGGACCATAAAGAAGGCTGAGAGCCAAAGAACTGATGCTTTCAAACTGTGGTGCTAGAGAAGACTCTTGGACAGCAAGAAGATAAGCCAGTCAATTCTAAAGGAAATCAACCCTGAATATTCACTGGAAAGACTGTTGCAAAAAAAAAATAATAATAATAAAAAAGACTGTTGCTGAAGCTCCAATACTTTGGCCACCTGATACATAGAGCTGACTCACTGAAAAAGACCCTGGTGCTGGATAAGATTGAAGGCAAGAGGAAAAGGGATGACAGAGGATAAAATGGTTGGATGGCATCAATGACTCAATGGACATGAATCTGAACAAACTCTGGGAGATAATGGAGGACAGAAGGGCCTGGCATGCTACAGTCTGTGGGGTCATAAAGAGTTGGACATGACTTAGCAATTTAACAACAACAATACAAAGAAAAATGCTGTATTCCTCAACTTTGAGATACCTCATTTTCTTTAAATAACAGCAATCTTTTGATGTTCCAACTGCCTGCTCTTTTTTGAAAACCCCTATATATCCTAATTCCTTCCTTACCTCTTGCCAGCAGTCTCTCAGAGCTATCTGCGATGTTGTATCCCTGTCTTGAGTTCTCAGTTTTGCCTATCAAATTAAACATAATTCTCAAATTTAAGGTTGTGCACTTTTTATCAGTTGACATTGTTAACATCACACTTTTGTAACATAAAAAATGATTTAAAAACAATTCTTATAGAGTTCATTTGCTGGCAGCAAAGCCAAAAACCTGTTCTTAGCAACTAGTAAAATGTTTTTCCAAAGCAGAAACTAGTAAAATACTTTTCTGTACAAATAACCACCAACTCTAATTTGCAATGCACTAATGTGTTTCTTTTTTCCACAAAAGAACACTTAAAAAATCTCTACCTAAATGCCAGATATGATAGCATATGATAACCGTCACTGGCTTTACAGAATTAATTATCCAAATACTGTCTTAGAACTAGGGAAACAAAATTACTCCTATCTCCAACTAAAACATTTTTGTCTCAAACATTTCATATTAAAGGTCCCAAAACAACAGTGTTTAAGGGGGGAAAAAGATTAATGAATAACAGTAAACAAAAATTTTGTGGTTAATAAAACATAAGGGCAAATTTTCCCACCTCACAATTGATGCTATGAGTATTTTTCCTCTATCTATAACTACTAAGTTAAGAATATATAATCCTGATTTCCTTTTTCTCCATTTTAGCTAAGCTCTGGGGCAATAAACCAGAATATTTGTGGAGCTCGGGAAGTTTGGAAAAATGATCCATCTTTCATATTTTTCTAGCCAGTTCCCATAGTCTGAAATTTACATTTCACCTGTCGCTTCATTCAGTATCTCTGCAAGACTTCTGAAAGATGCTCACTAATCATTTTCAGAGTGGAGACACAGATGAAAAGAGTAGATAAAAAGAGTCCTGGCACTGTGATTTGGTACAATAGGAATGGTGCCTCACCCAGAAGAAATAACATAATTTTAACTCAATAAACATATTTATTTTACTGGACCTATCACTTACATGCTATGGTCAAAGTCCCCTTGTAACTAAACAATCCATATGCTCAGGCAAACAATGGCAAGCTACTCTATGTACAAACTTTAGCACTGAGTATAATGAAATTGTTGCCATCTCTACATTGATGATATATGAAGTGGACTGTCACAAAGAGCTCTCTCCTTTAGTCAGAACAATGGTAATTAGCTTAGGCAAATAAATAGATTGGTTTCCTCTAAGATCTTATTTGTAGTACAGAGAATACTGAACATTCAGAACAATAAGACGGGAAGAGAAGATATTGAAAAACAACTGAAAGGATAGAAAGAAATTTGCAAAATTCACAGGGATATTCGTAATGAGAATGAACAAGCATGAGTTCACTATTATACTTTGTGAAATAAGTCTGGCAGAGAAAGACAAATACTATCTGATATCACTTATATGTGGAATCTAAAAAATAATACTAAAAATGTATATAGTAAAAGAAAAACAGGCTCACAGATATAGAAAACAAACTACTGGTTACTAGATAGTAGAGGGAATAAGAAGAAGTTAGGGGTATGGGATTAATAGATACATATTACTATATATAAAATACATAAGCAAAAAGGATATACTATATTATATGTAACAGGAAGTTACAACCATTATCTTGTAATAAATTTTAATGGAGTATAATCTATAAGAATACTGACTCACTATGCTATACACATAAACTAACATAACATTGTAAATAAACTATTAAAAAGTTATGTAGCTGCTTAACTTGTTTTAGAAACCCACAATAGATAGAGCTTTTGTAGGCATGAGATGAAGGACATCATCAAGTTTCAATATTTGCCTTTTTAAATCAAGAACAGGACAAAAGTTACCCACTTAACCATTATCTTGTAATAAAATTTTTAATGGAGTATAATCTATAAGCAAACATGACTCACTATGCATATGCACATAAACTAACATAACATTGTAAATAAACTATTAAAAGTTCTGTAATAGTTTCATCCATCTCATCAGAACTGATTCAAATGTTTTTAAAGTAATATATATGTATCTTATCCATTCAATGGACATCTAAGACAATTGTCTCTTTCAACTTCTATTTTTTTTCTTCCTACATTTTCTTTTCTTAGTGACTTCTTTTTGTCTCAAGGCTTTAAACTTACCTTTTCACTAAAATCTTTCAAATATATATCTCCATCTGAGATCTCCCAGCTGATCTCCAGACTCAAATATTCTATCTGACCTTGTCATTTGGATGTCTCACTGACATCTCAAGTTGAATATGTCTTAAAAAGGATCTTTACTCCCACTTCATTCCAACCCATTCCCCCAAAAAGAATACCAAGAATCTCGGAGACATTCTTCATTTCTTCTTTTCTTGAACTCCCACATTCACTGTCAGGTTATATTTGGAATTAATATTCTTTTCTCCATCTCTTCTTCCACCACCTCTGGTCAAGCTTTACATGCCACCCGTATATTCTGCAGCTATAAAAATCAAACTAAGCCACATCATTCCTTCACCTATTACTCCACCATGTATTTCTATTGTATTTATGATAAACACAAAAGTAAGGAAATGCCCCCTCAAAATCCTGCATGAACAAGCTACTGCTTGCTTCTCCATTTAAATTCATCAAGTGTTTCCTTCCTATGCTCAAGTTATGCAAGTCTCTCTATTTCAAGAACATGTTATTGTCTTCTGGAGGCAGCATCTTTAAAGCCCAAAGTTTCTCTGCTAGGAGCCGTATTCTCCAGACTCTGTGTCTTTCTGGTTTCTTTCATTATCACCTCCTTCTACAAGCATGTCCTGACCATTCCATCTGAAACAGCCGTTAATTAACTCTCAGTCACATAACTAAGTCACATAATAAGCAAACCTGGTTTATTTATTTCATGGTTCAAATCATAATCCATCATTATTTCCATTAGTTAAATATAAGTCTGTGTCTTCCACACAAGAATGTATGCTCTGTGAATGCAGAATATTGTCTGTTTTGTCCTCTCCTTTCCCCCGGGTCTCTGTCATCTAATAGGGGCTTAGTACATATTTGTTGATTAAATGAAGAGACTGCATTTAAGAATTTGGGTAGACCAATAGCTCTAATAAGTCACCCCCACATCACAGTAGTTTAGCCCCCAAATAAATTTATTCCTGGCTCACATATGAGTCCAAAGCAAGTCAGTGGAGATGGTAGATACCCCAACATCCTCAATGTATAGCTGCTGATTTTTTTTTTTCCCTAGGAAATGACATCCAGCTGGCAGATGGGTGAGAGAAAGAGAGAGAGAAAACAAGAGAGGTAGCTGTAAAGGCACTATCTCTGTTAAATTTTCTCAGCAAAAGCAATACATGTTACTTGTGATTCACATTTTAACATCCAGACTGCTCACACAGCCCCACACAAATGCAAAGATATATGCAACTTAGCCTCTTGTTCAGGGAGAAACAACAGGCTTACTGAACAGCCAGCTGGTCTTCTCCCACTCCATTACATGGCTACTTGACTACATATGTTGGCATCTTCTGTCTCCATCAAGATATGGATCTATTTTTACATCTACTTACTTATTTATGGCTGTGTTGGGTCTTCATTGCTGTGAGAGCCTCTCTTTAGTTGCAGTGGGCAGGCTGCTCATTGCAGTGGCTTCTCTTGCTGTAGAGCATGGACTCTGGGGTGGGGGGCTTCAGTAATTGTGGCATGCAGGCTCAGTAGCTGCAGGCTCTAGAGCACAGGCTCATTAGTTGTGGTACACTGGCTTAGTTGCTTTACGGCGTGTGGAATCTTCCCAGGTCAGGGATTGAACCCATGTCTCCTACATTGGCAGGCAGATTCCTAATCACTGAGCCAGCAGCGAAGTCTGAAGATGTCAACGATTCTGATTCTCTCCTGTACTCAGCATTTAGGCCAAAACTATATAAGGCTTCTATTAAACACTTTGTAGGTTCTCTTGATTAATTGATTAAAATGAGTATAACAAGGATGAACACATACATAGCTTGCTGGCAAGTAAACAATTTCAGAATAATCAATATATCTGGGTTTAAACTACATCCTTGAGTAAATTATACTTGCTTTGTAACACTAAAGTAAATTTTCCTGAACCTCACGTTTTTCCTGTCAAAAGTTTCTTATATTATCACTCTATCACAACAAATTAGTGGACTTTAATGACAAAGCACAATTTTAAGTATTCTAAACTATGCAGTTCCCAAGTATTCTTCCAAGCTTACATTAGAACCAGGATATATAAACCCTTTTCCTTTTAACAAAAGCTGAAGGACTGTATTTTTATACTGCATTCATTATTTATATAGAAATACAGTGATTGAAGCTTACATAAGGACTTCTTAGAAATAAAATAACTGAAATGAAAATAAAATCTGTGTTTGAAATTGAAACTATAGCCTTTTTACGCACTCATATATCAAGACGTTTTTCAGGCAAGTTTTTGCTCCATTTACAATAAATCTGATAGAAATTCTCATTATTCAATGTCCCCAATAACAACCATACTCTATCTTTTAATATCAGAAAGGTTCTATTTACTGAGTAAAATTATCCTCTGTTAATATAACACTGTTTAATTTGTTATATTACAATCAGCATTTATGATATAGAATAACACAATAATTTCATTTCTACTAACAATGAAGTTCATGACATTGTGCAGGAGACAGGAATCAAGACCATCCCCATGGAAAAGAAATGAAAAAAGCAAAATGGCTGTCTGGGGAGGCCTTATAAATAGCTGTGAAAAGAAGAGAGGTGAAAAGCAAAGGAGAAAGGAAAGATATAGGCATCTAAATGCAGAGTTTCAAAGCATAGCAAGAAGAGATAAGAAAGCCTTCTTCAGTGATCAATGCAAAGAAATAGAGGAAAATAACAGATTGGGAAAGACTAGAGACCTCTTCAGGAAAATTAGAGATACCAAGGGAACATTTCATGCAAAGATGGGCTAGATAAAGGACAGGAATGGTATGGACCTAACAGAAGCAGAAGATATTAAGAAGAGGTGGCAAGAATACATGGAAGAACTGTACAAAAAAGATCTTCATGACCCAGATAGTCATGATGATGTGATCACTAATCTAGAACCAGACATCCTGGAATGTGAAGTAAAGTGGGCCTTAGAAAGCATCACTACGAACAAAGCTAGCGGAGGTGATGGAATTCCAGTTAAGCTATTTCAAATCCTGAAAGATGATGCTGTGAAAGTGTTGCACTCAATATGCCAGCAAATTTGGAAAACTCAGCAGTGGCCACAGGACTGGAAAAGATCAGTTATCATTCCAATCCCAAAGAAAGGCATTGTCAAAGAATGCTCAAACTACTGCACAATTGCACTCATCACACATGCTAGTAAAGTAATGCTTAAAATTCTCCAAGCCAGGCTTCAGCAATACGTGAACCGTGAACTCCCTGATGTTCAAGCTGGTTTTAGAAAAGGCAGAGGAACCAGAGATCAAATTGCCAACATCTGCTGGATCATGGAAAAAGCAAGAGAGTTCCAGAGAAACATCTATTTCTCCTTTATTGACTATGCCAAAGCCTTTGACTGTGTGGATCACAATCAACTGTGGAAAATTCTGAAAGAAATGGGAATACCAGACCACCTAACTTGCCTCTTGAGAAATCTGTATGCAGGTCAGGAAGCAACAGTTAGAACTGGACATGGAACAACAGACTGGTTCCAAATTGGGAAAGGAGTATGTCAAGGCTATATATTGTCACCCTGCTTATTTAACTTCTATGCAGAGTACATCATGAGAAAGGCTGGACTGGAAGAAACACAAGCTGGAATCAAGACTGCCGGGAGAAATATCAATAACCTCAGATATGCAGATGACACCACCCTTATGGCAGAAAGTGAAGAGGAGCTAAAAAGCCTCTTGATGAAAGTGAAAGAGGAGAGTGAAAAAGTTGGCTTAAAGCTCAACATTCAGGAAATGAAGATCATGGCATCTGGTCCCATCACTTCATGGGAAATAGATGGGGAAACAGTGTCAGACTTTATTTTTTTGGGCTCCAGAATCACTGCAGATGGTGACTGCAGCCATGAAATTAAAAGACACTTACTCCTTGGAAGAAAACTTATGATCAACCTAGATAACATATTCAAAAGGAGAGACATTTCTTTGCCGACTATGGTCTGTCTAGTCAAGGCTATGGTTTTTCCTGTGGTCATGTATGGATGTGAGAGCTGGACTGTGAAGAAGGCTGAGTGCCAAAGAATTGATGCTTTTGAACTGTGGTGTTGAAGAAGACTCTTGAGAGTCCCTTGGACTGCAAGGAGATCCAACTAGTCCATTCTGAAGGAGATCAGCCCTGGGATTTCTTTGGAGGGAATGATGGTAAAGCTGTAACTCCAGTACTTTGGCCACCTCATGAGAAGAGTTGACTCACTGGAAAAAACTCTGATACGGGGAGGGGGATTGGGGGCAGGAGGAGAAGGGGACGACCGAGGATGAGATGGCTGGATGGCATCACAGACTCGATGGACGTGAGTCTGCGTGAACTCCGGGAGATGGTGATGGACAGGGAGGCCTGGCGTGCTGCGATTCATGAGGTCACAAAGAGTCAGACACGACTGTGCGACTGAACTGAACTGAACAACTTAAAATTACTTTGCATGATTATGGTGACTTACTTTCTTTATTTCATTACTGGCATGATTTTTAAGAAAGGCTCAAGATAAGTCCAATAAAATGTGATTCCTCATTTCAGAACCTAAACTACAATATGTTTCAGACATACTACAGAAATGAATTCTTAAAAGGTTGCATATCAAAAAAAAAAGATTTATACTGTGATATTTTAAGTGCTATAACTTTCAGAGGACACTCACATGGTACTTCATATGATCCTTACTAAAAGCCTGAGTTAGGTGGTATATACAGATGGAAGATTTTTTCCTGTGTTCACCTCACAAATCAGAGAAATTTTGCTCAAAGAGAATAGGTGACTTGCCTTGCACTTTAGCATGTCAACCATAAGTTAGCTCTTACCATTTGACAAAACACACTAAAACTTGTTAATAGTAGAAAATATTAAATATGCTTTGCTCATGGGTCTTTGGGTTAATAATCTAATCTGGCCTCAACTAGGTGATTTGTCTGAGCTTGGCTGGGATTACTCATATGTCTGCAAAAAGGAACAGGAATGGGCAAATTTAATTCAGATGACCATTATATCAACTACTGTGGGAAAGAATCCCTTAGAAGAAATGCAGTAGCCCTTACAATCAACAGAGGACTCCAAAATGCAGTACCGCCTTACCTGGCTTCTGAGAAACCTGCATGCAAGTCACGAAACAACACTTAGAACTGGACACAGAACAACTGACAGGTTCAAAACTGGGAAAGGAGTACATCAAGGATCTATGTTTTCACCCGGCTTATTTAACTTATATGCAGAGTACATTGTGCAAAATGCTGGTCTGGAAGAATCACAAGCTGGAATCCAGACTGCTGGGAGAAATATCAACAACCTCAGATATGCAGATGATACCTCTCTAATGGCAGAAAGTGAAGAGGAACTAAAGAGTCTCTTGATGAGGGTGAAAGAAGAGAGTGAAAAAGCTGGCTAAAACTCAACAGTCAAAAAACTAAGATCATAGTATATAATCCTATCACTTCATGGTAAAGAGAAGGGGAAAAAGTGAAAGTAGCAACAGATTTTATTTCTTTAGCTCCAAAATCACTGAGGGTGATGAATGTAGCCATGAAATTAGAAAACACTTCCTCCTTGGAAGTGAAGTGACAAACAGATTCAAGGGATTAGATCTGATAGAGTGCCTGAAGAACTATGGACAGAGGTTTGTGACATTGTACTGAAGGAGGAACAGACAGAGCTGGACTCCATCTTAGGCCTGTTCATGCTGATCATGCTTGGCCACCTCTCCAATGGACTCTGAACTCTGTGCTTAGTGCCTATGGAAACTACAATAGAAGGATAAGACCCCCTCTGGACAGGGGAATCTTGAAGATCACATCTAGGTTACTCATCGCCTAAGAGAAAACATATCTAAATCGCCTCTGCCTCTGGACAGATCATAAATTTTTTCTGTATCTATAGGGATGTAACTGCAGGCTTACTGATTATTAACTGTTAGAACACCTAACACATGAATGATGGGGTCATTGTGATTGTATTTACTCTTCCTTTGTTTTATGTAAGTCTCAAGGAAATTGAGGTAGTGGGTTCGGACACGTACACAAGGGGTATAAAAGATTTTTACAAAAGCTGGTCAGGGTCTTTGGCTAGGAGGAGACTCTGCCTTGGGCCCGCCAGTGTAATAAACTACACTCCGCTATCTGCATTGTCTTTTTGAGTGAGTTTGTTTCCCGGAATGCGTGACTATAACAGTATAGGAGGCTGTGATCAAGACCATCCCCAAGAAAAAGAAATTCAAATAGGCAAAATGGTTGTCTGAGGATGCCTTACGAATATCTGAGAAAAGAAGAGAAGCTAAAGGTAAAGAAGAAAAGGAAAGATAAACCCATTTCAATGCAGAGTTCCAAAGAATAGCAAAGAGAGATAAGCAACTCTTCCTCGGTGATCAATGCAAAGAAATAGAGTAAAGCAATAGAACAGGAAAGACTAAAGATCTCTACAAGAAAACTCGAGATACCAAGTGAATATTTCATGCAAAAATGGGCACAATAAAGGACAGAAATGATATGGACCTAACAGAGGCAGAAGATATTAAGAAGAGGTGGCAAGAATACACAGAACTATACAAAAAAGATCTTCATGACCAAGATAACCAAAATGGTGTGATCACTCACCTAGAGCCAGACATACTGAAATGCCTTAGGAAGCATCATTACAAACAAAGCTAGTGGAGGTGATGGAATTCCAGTTGAGCTCTTTCAAATCCTAAAAGATGATGCTGTGAAAGTGCTGCACTCAATATGCCAGCAAATTTGGAAAACTCAGCAGTGGCCGCAGCACTGGGAAAAGTCAGTTTTCATTCCAATCCCAAAGAAAGGCAATGCCAAAGAATGCTCAAACTACCACACAACTTCACTCATCTCACATGATAGCAAATTAATGCTCAAAATTTTCCAGGCCAGGCTTCAACTGTATGTGAACTGAGAACTTTCAGATGTTCAAGCTGGATTTAGAAAAGGCAGAAGAACCAGAGATCAAATTGCCAACATCTGTTGGATCATCGAAAAATCAACAGAGTTCCAGGAAAAGATCTATTTCTGCTTTACTGACTATGAAAAAGCTTTTGACTGTGTGGATTACAACAGACTGGAAAATTCTGAAAGAGGTGGGAATACCAGACCACCTTACCTGCCTCCTGAGAAATCTGTACGCAGATCAAGAAGAAACCGTTAGAACTGGACATAGAACAACAACAGACTGGTTCCAAATCAGGAAACAAGTACATCAAGGCTGTATATTGTCACCCTGCTTTTTTCAGTTATATGCAGAAAACATCATGTGAAATGCTGGGCTGGATGAAGCACAAGCTGGAATCAAGATTGCCAAAAGAAGTATCAATAACCTCAGGTATGCAGATTATACTACCCTTATGGCACAAATTGAAGAGTCTCACAAGAGTCTCTTGTGAAAGTAAAAGAGGAGAGTGAAAAATTTGGCTTAAAACTCAGCATTCAGAAAACTAAGATCATGGCATCCAGTCCCATCACTTTATAGCAAATAGATTGGGAAACAATGGAAACAGTGAGAGACTTTATTTTGAGGGGCTCCAAAATCACTGCAGCGGTGATTGCAGCCATGAAATTAGAAGACACTTGCTCCTTGGAAGAAAAGCTATGACATGACTAACTTGGACAGCATATTAAAAAGCAGAGGCATTACTTTGCCACCAAAGGTTCATCTAGTCAAAGCTATGTTTTTTTCCAATAGTCATGTATGGATGTGAGAATTGGACTATAAAGAAAGCTGAGCACCAAAGAACTGATGCTTTTGAACTGTGGTGTTGGAGAAGACTCTTGAGGGTCCCTTGGACTTCAAGGAGATCCAACCAGTCCATCCTAAAGGAAATCAATCCTGAATATTCATTGGAAGGACTAAAGTTGAAGGTGACACTCCAATATTTTGGCCAATCTGATGCGAAGAACTGACTCATTGGTAGAGACCCTGATGCTGGGAAAGATTGAAGGAAGGAGAAGAAGGGGTCGACAGACGATGAGATAGTTGAATGGCATTTCCAACTCAACAGACATGAGTGTAAGTTTACTCGGGGAGTTTGGTGATGGACAGGGAAGTCTGTTGTGCTACAATCCATTAGGTTGCAAAGAGTCAGACACGACTGAGGAATATTATTTTCATATTATTCATTGTTAGGGTATAAAAACACAAATAAATTTTGTGTTTTGACTCTGTGTCCTGAAGCTTTGCTGAATTTCATTTATTAGCTCTAACAGCTCTGTGTGTATGAGAGAGTGTGTAATTTTTAGTGAAAAATGAAAAATGAAAGTGCTAGTTGCTCAGTTGTGTGTGATTCTCTGCGACCCCAAGGACAGTAGCCCACCAGCCTCCTTTGTCCATGGAATTCACTGGGCAAAAATATTGGAATGGCCAGCCATTTCATTCTCCAGGGAATCTTCCCCACACAGGGATGGAATCTGGGTCTCATACATTCCAAGCAGATTCTTCACCTTCTGAGTTACCAAGATTATTTCACCTACTGAGATCATTTTACTCCTTTCTTTTCAATTTGGATGCCTCTTCTTTCATGTTTAATTGCTCTAGCTAAGACTTCCAGTACAAATTTGAATAGAAGTATATGTCCTTTTTTACTCCTGAATTTAGAGGAAAAGTCTTTTAACACTAAATCTGATGTTAACTGTGGAGTTTTTACATATGGCTTTTGTTACACTGACATGGTTTCTTTCTTTCCCTAGTTTATTGAGGATTTCACCATGAAATGGTACTTTATGCTGTCAAATGTTTTTCCTGCATTAATTGAGATGATTTTTTCCCTTCATTCTGTTAATATGATATGTTATACTGGTTGACTTTCATATACTGTACCAGGCTTTCTTTGCAGGAATAAATCATACTTGGCCATGATGTACAGCCTGTCTAATGAGCTCTTGAATCCTGTTTGCTACTGTTTTACTGAGGATTGTTCTTGTGTAGTTACTCAGTTGTCTGACTCTTTGGCAGCCCCATGGACTGCAGCCCGTCAGGCTCTTCTGTCCATGGGATTTCCCAGGCAAGAATATTTGAGTGAGGTGCTGTTTCCTTCTCCAGGGGCTCTTCTTTCCCCAGGGATCAACTCCACATTTCCTGCATTGGTAGGAGGATTCTTTACCACTGAGCCATTTGGGAAGCCTTTACTGGAGGTACTTTTTATCAATAACCATAAGGGATACATAGAATTTTTGAAGCGCTTCATCTGGCTTTGGTATCAAAGTACTGCTGGCCTCATAGAATGAGTTAGAAAGTGTTAATTCCCTCTTCAGTTTTTGGAAAAGGATGGAGCTTATTCATTCTTTAAATGTTTGCTATAGCATAATGGTTAAACCATCTGGTCATGGGTTTTTTTTCTTTGTTAGGCAGCTTTTGATTACTGATTAAAACTCAGAAGTAGTTAGAGATCTATTCAGATTTTCTGTTGCTTTATGGATCCATCTTGGTAGGCTGTATATGTCTAAGAATTTCTCAATTTCATCTAGATTGTTCAATTTTTGATGTACAGTTGTTCATAGTAATATTTTATAGTTCTTTTTATTCCTGTAAAATTGGTAGTAATATAAATTCATTTCTGATTTTAGTAATAGGAGTATTTTCTTTTTCTTTCCTAGTTAGTCCAGTTAAGAACTTGTCAAAAACCTATTTCTTATTTTCAATGATTTTCTCATTTGTTCTTCTACTCTCTATTTCATTCCTCTCTGGTCTAAGCTTATAATTTTATTTCTTTCATTCTCCCAGCTTTGGTCTTAGTTTGTTCTTTTTTTCATTTTTTGTTAACGTTGAAAGTTAGGTTATTGATTTGAGATCTTACTTCTTTTTAAATGTAAGTGTATGTAGCAATATATTCCCCTTGAACACTATTTCGTTGCATCCCATGAGTTTTACTATCTTGTGTTTGCATTCTTGCCTTCATCTGATTAAAGTCATTTTTAAAAGTTCCCCTGTACTGTTCCCCTGATTTACTGTTTGATCCAAAAGTTGTTTAAGAGTATATTGTTTAATTTCCACATACTTGTGCATTTTTCTTTTTTTTTTTTGCTAGTAATTTCATTACACTGTTATAAAAATGCCACTTTTATTTCCACCTTTTAAAATATATTATGACTTGTTTTGTTGTCTAACAAATAAACGGTCTATCCTGGAAAACATTCTGTGTGCATGTGAGGAAATTTTATATTCTGATTTTGTTGTATAGAGTATTCCTCACATATCTATTAGGTCCAATTGGTCTAAAATGTTCAAATACTCCATTTCCTTATCGATCTTTTCATTTTTCTATCCATTAGTGAAAGTGAAATAACTGTTTGTACCTTCAGTTCTTTCTATAGTAGTTTCATATACTTTAGGAACTCTGCTGTTTGGTTCATATGTATTTTTAAGTGTTATGTATTCTTGGTAAAATGATCATTTTTATCAAACCTATAATGCCCTCCTTTGTCTCCTGTAAGAGTTTTTGACTTAAAGTCTGTTTCATCAGATACTAATTTAGCTATCTTTGCTACTTATTTGGTTATTATGTATGTGGAATATATTTTCTATTCTCTCACTTGTAACCTATGTATGTCTGAGATCTAAAATGAAACTCTTATAGACAGCATGTAGTTGTATTTTGTCTTTTGTATTATTTCAATTCATTCTGCTAATCTGTGACATAAGAATCTGAGACATATTAATGGTGTACATTGTAGTTAAAATTATGTTAAAAGATAAAATGTATTTCAAATTATAATATAAGGCATAGAAAAGCACAATATTACAATCAGAGAAAATATCACACTAAAAGGAAACAATGTAAGGTACTACTATAATATTTTAACCTAGGAGTATGAGTGAAAATTATATGTAAATACAGAGAATAAATTTAACATGTAGCTAAAGAATGATATGCTATGCAAAAAAAAAATGGTTCTAAAAATGCATGGATGAATTCACATTAGGAAAGTAATACAGTCCAACATACTAAAGGAGTAAAAATATCTGGCACCTTTAAGAGTAAAATAATTATAAAATTCAGCATCTATTACTGATTTGATTAAATAAAGAATAAAACTGTGTTCATGCAAAACCAACAAACTATACCAATTTAAATGAGAAAGTCATTAAATGAAAAGTGCTAGGAAAGACTCATGGTACTACTATTTTTACTCAACATTATTACATGTCTAGAAAATGCAATACCAAAGAGTAAGAAGCAATGACTTTTTTATAGAGCAACAATTAAAAAATAAAAATTTATGTACTAGAAAAACTGATTCATAGCAAAAAACTTCAAACTATACAGAATTAAAATTAACCACAAAAACTCAAACCAATGTGAAGCAAACCATATAGATTTTTGACAGATACATCATAATCCTAACCAGCAATCTTAATAGCATAGGAATGTAATTTCTCCTCAAACTTATTTGTGAATATAATAATTTTAATCAAATTTTCAATGGGATTATATGAAAGATGTTTGGCAATTTTAATTTAGTGTTGACTTCTAAACAATGCATATACAAGAATAGCAAAGAATATTAAAAAGTGGTTATGCCAAATAAAGCAACAAAAGCTACAATAATTAAGCATGAGATTTGTGTAGACATAGAAACATAAATGTCAATAAGACAGAAAACAAAATAAGTATCTACCTATCAGAAAATTTAATCTTATAAAACATAGGCTAATTTTCCAACCACCGAAGAAGAATAGCTGTTGAATATATTGCAAATAAACAGTTGGTCATTCATTTTGAAAAAATATGCATGTTCTTACACATGCACACACACACACACACACACACACACACATCTCAGTTCTTTTCTCATGCCATAAAATTTATGAAATTCAGATGAATGAAGTTTGGAAAGTAAAAACTAAAACCATATAATTTTTTTTTTTAAGTTACAGGGATATTTGAGGAGATACCATAAGGCATCTCTTTAAAAAATACTTGGAATGAGTAAAAAGTAAAATGTTCCATTGGGGCTTCCTAGGTGGCACTGGTGGCAAAAAATCCACCTGCCAATACAGGAGTCACAGGAGATGCAGGTTTGATTACTGGGTCAGGAAGATTCCCCTGGAGGAGGTAATGGCACTCCACTCCAGTATTCTTGCCTGGGAAATCCATGGACAGAGGAGCCTAGCAGGCTACAGTCCATGGGGTCACAAACAGTCGGACATGACTGAAGCAACTGAGCATGCATAATGTTGCATTAAAAATATTATGAACACGTGTACAGCCGTGGTGGATTCATGTTGATGTATGGCAAAACTAATACAATATTGTAAAGTAAAAAAAAAATAAAAATAAAATCTGAAAAAATATAAACAAATTAAAATATTATAAATTAACAAAAATAATATTTACCTTATAGGATTATTGTGAACTGATGTAAATGAAGTTTAATATAGAATCTCGTAAACAGTGAAAAATATCTGTTACTTCTCTTCCACAAGTCACTTCTGCATTTCTATGATGTGCCCAGGAGATAATTTTCTGAAAATAAGGTACCTGTTGCCACAGCAACTGAAAAGCAAACAAATAAAATCTGTGTTGGCATCCTGGCTTAGAGAGAACCCTGCATCCCCAAAACAAAGACCTCCTTTTATATTAAGAGTTTTAACTCATTTGTTTTTGTATCCAAATGCTTTTATTATTTATTATATAATATACATATATTTAAAAACTGATTACTTAATGCAAGTAATGCTTTCTACTTAATATTTACCATCATAAATTTCTGCAAAGAATTATTACTACATTTCTTTAAATCTCATATTCATCATTATTGCTTCATTTTAACACAAAAACTTTAGTTTCTATACTCCCTAAGATTTGTTTTGATTTGTTACTATATGGATGGCTTCGTACACCATGTTTCTCTGCCCTCCACTAGAAAAACTAATGGGTATTGCATTCCCATTAGATAATTTGTCACTCATGTTACAAAATAACTGAGCTTGCTCTAACTGTTGTATGTGTCCTGAAAAGTACATAATATTCAACTTATCAGGTTAATTAAGTATACAGTACAGGAATGTTAAGTATATTCACAAAATTGTGCAGTAGAATTCTAGAACTTTTCCACCCTGTGGCCCTGCAATTCTTTACCAACTAAAGCCTGATTCCCCTGGCCAGTGCTTTCAGCAGTCATCTTTCTACTTCCTGTTTCTATGCCTTGGAGTCCTTCAGATACTGCATGTGAGTGGGATTATACAGTATTTGTCCTTTTGTGACTGCATTATTTTGCTTAGCGTGATGTCTTTCAGTTTACCATGCTATAGTATGTAACAGAATTTCCTTCTTTTTAAAGGCTATATAATATTTCATTATATAGTTACATAACATTTCACATATTACATTATATTGTATGTACATTCCATTATACATTTGTAATATTGTGTGTATATTAATAATGTATGTGTGTATATACATTATATACATATATAAGCATTATATACATATGAATTATATGCATAATATATATAATACATATAATATATAATGTATATAATACATATTTATATAATGTAATATATACATTATATAATAGTGTATGTATATTCCATATTTTCTAAATTGACCTATCAGTTAATGCACATTTGAGTTTCTTCTACCTCTTGGCTAATTTGAATAATGCTGCCATAAACAGTGATGTGCTGGCATCTCTTCAAGATCATGATTTGACTGGAGGTAGGATTTCTCCGTCATATGGTAATGCTTTACAAACCATTGAGGAATGTACACTCATAAAAATGGTTTTTTTCTTGTGCTTATTTCAGGCTGACATCTTTACATGTTATTGGCATACTACGTCTGTCTTGTTTTCACTCCGCTACTCCTCTGCCACCTCTTGTTTGCTTAGTTTCTGCGGTTTCATTTCTTCTTGCCTAATGTGCATAACTTTGTTCAGATTTCCTGTATCTTCTGATATAATGGAGATTAACTTTGATTACTACATTTATAACTTGCTGGGCACTTACTTGTCTCTTCTGAGTTATAACTAGATAGACGGATTTTGCAGGCAGTTTGCTCTTCCATAATATGTGGGGTGGATGTAGGATAGAAGAAAGTTAAGAGCTGTTTTTGGGTATTGCTTTTGTTGGGAGAGACTAAATCTCTATTATCTTTTTTGACGACTTAGATACCTTCTGACAACACGCACTCCAATTGGATATAGCTCTGCTTCTTGGGAGAGGAAATCCACTGCCCACCCCGCCTACCATCATTACTTCGAAAGCTATGACTAACTAAAGAACTTAGACTGTGAGCAGAAACATTCAAATCCTCTCACTGACATCTATTTTTACACTTTTATTCCCATCAACAGTTCATACGAACCCCTCACACTCAATACAGTAAAAGAGGGGGGACACAATGCTTCCTTCCTTTGAGATTTAAAGTTATTACAATTTTCTGGATTTTATCAACTCATCAATGTAGATGCAAAATATGGTATCTATGACTAAATACAGCACAATACCACTCTGAAAATCCCTTTATATCCTTGGTCACTGCTATGATCTGAATGTTTGTACCCCAAACGCACACCTAAATTCATATATTAAAATACCAGAGCCTTAGAAAGAAGAGCCTTTGGGAAATGTTTATGTCATAAGGGTGAAGTGCTTAAAAACAGGATTAGCATTCTTATAAAAGAGATTCCATCTAGCTTTCAGCCCTACCTGCCACATGAAGATACAGTGAGGAACAGTCACTCAGAAGAGTGTCCTTGCCCAACAGTAATGGAACGTGATCAATGACTTGCATCCTCCAGAACTATGAGAAGTTTGTTTTTCATAAACTACCAGTCTGTGGTACTTAGTTATAGCAGCCCAGTGGACAAAGATGATAACTTTCAGTAAATTATCATACTAGATCATGCTCTACTTATTATTTGACAGTTGTTATTTTTTGTATTCATTTGTCTGTGTGTAATTTTGTTTGTAATGGTGGGAGAAGGGTTATCTAACCTTCCCCATTTCAGTTCCGTTTAGTCACTCAGTTGTGTTCGACTCTTTGCGACCCCATGGACTGCTGCACGCCAGCTTCCCTGTCCGTCACCAACTCCCAGAGTCTACTCAAACATGTACATTGTGTCGGTGATGCCATCCAACCATCTCATCCTCTGTTGTCCCCTTCACCGCCCACCTTAAATCTTTCCCAGCATCAGGGGCTTTTCCAATGAGTCAGCTCTTCATATCAGGTGGCCAAAGTATTGGAGTTTCAGCTTCAGCATCAGTCCTTCCAATGAATATTCAGGACTGATTTCCTTTAGCATGGACTGATTGGATCTCCTTGCAGTCCAAGGGACTCTCAAGAGTCTTCTCCAACACCACAGTTCAAAGGCATCAACTCATCGGTGCTCAGCTTTCTTTATGGTTCAACTCTCACATTCATACATGACTACTGGAAAAACAATAGCTTTGACTAGATGGGCCTTTGTTGGCAAAGTAATCTCTTTGCTTTCTAACAGGCTGTCTAGGTTGGGCATATTTGTTCTTCCAAGAAGCAAGTGTCTTTTAATTTCATGGCTGCAATCACCATCTGCACTTATTTTGGAGCCCCCCAAAATAAAGTCTCTCACTGTTTCTATTGTTTCCCCATCTACTTGCCATGAAGAGATGGGACTGGATGCCATGATCTTAGTTTTCTGAATGCTGAGTTTTAAGCCAAATTTTTCACTGTCCTCTTTCACTTTCAGCAAGAGGCTCTTTAATTCTTCTTTGCTTTCTGCCAAAAGGGTCATGTCATCTGCATATCTGAGGTTATTGATATTTCTCCACACAATATTGATTCTAGCTTATGCTTCATTCAGCCGGGCATCTCACATGATGTACTCTGCATATGAGTTAAAGAAGCAGGGTGACAATATACAGCCTTGATGTATATTTCCCAATTTGAAACCAGTCTGTTGTTCCATGTCCAGTTCTAACTGTTGTCTGTTGACCTGCGTACAGATTTCTCAGGAGGCAGGTCAGGCGGCCTGGTATTCCCATTCGTGAAGAATTTTCCACAGTTTATTGTGATCCACACAATCAAAGGTTTTGGCATAGTCAATAAAGCAAAAGTAGATATTTTTCTGGGACTCTCTTGCTTTTTTGATGATCCAGCCGATGTTGGCAATTTGATATCTGGTTCCTCTTTCTTTTCTAAATACAGTTTAAACATCTGGAAGTTCACAGTTCATGCCCTGTCGAAGCCTGGCTTGGAGAATTTTGAGCATTACTTCGCTAGCATGTGAGATGAGTACAATTGTGTGGTAGTTTGAACATTATTTGGCATTGCCTTTCTTTGAGATTGGAATGAAAACTGACCTTTTCCAGTTTAGTGGCCACTGCTGAGTTTTCCAAATTGGCTGGCATATTGAGTGCAGCACTTTCACAGCATCATCATAGCTCATCTGGAATTCCATCACCTCTACTAGCTTTGCTTGTAGTGATGCTTTCTAAGGCCCACTTGACTTCACATTCCAGGATGTCTGGCTCTAGGTGAGTGATCACACCACTGTGATTATCAGGGTCATGAAAATCTTTTTTGTACAGTTTTTCTATATATTCTTGCCACCTCTACTTAATATCTTCTGCTTCTGTTAAGTCCGAACAATTTCTGACCTTTATTGTGCCCATCTTTGCATGAAATGTTCCCTTGGTATCTCAAATTTTCTTGGAGAGATCTCTAGTCTTTCCCATTCTTTTGTTTCCCTCTATTTCTTTGCCTTGATCGTTGAGGAAGGCTTTCTTATCTCTCTATGGAGAAGGAAAAGGCAACCCACTCCAGTATTCTTGCCTGGAGAATCCCATGGACTGAGGAGCCTGGTGGGCTGCAGTCCATGGGGTCACAAAGAGTCGGACACGACTGAGTGACTTTACTTTTTTTTACTTGCTATTCTAAGGAACTCTGCATTCAAATGGGTATACCCTTCCTTTTCTCCTTTGCCTTTTGCTTCTCTTTTCTCAACTATTTGTAAGGCCTCATCAGACAATCATTTTGCCTTTTTGCATTTCTTTTTTCTTGGGTATGATCTTGATCACTGCCTCCTGTACAATGTCATGAACTTTCATCCATATTTCTTCAGGCACTCTATCTGTCAGATCTAATGCCTTGAATCTATTCGTCACTTCCCCATTTAATTATACATTTTGAGGAAAGAGGAGTAAAGCCCCAAATTCCATATAGCATTTGTTCTTAGAAATTAAGTCTCCCTTTCGAATACATCAATCTCAGACAAAATTCTAGAATGACCTCAAACGAAATGGGCTGTACTTATTACTATTTTCATATAGACAAGTTTGCACTTCTATAATTTTTGCTTTGGAATATTTAGAAAATAAATTGTAGAAAGGTCAACAATACTTTTCTGAGTAAATATATGACGTTGATCCTAAATTAATTTTTACACGTGCTTGACCTGGACCATTTCAATTGCCCTCCACTACAGGTATAGCCTGGAGATATTGCAGGTTTACCTTCAGACCATCACAAAAAAGTGAATATCACAATAAAGTAAGTTACACAATACTTTTGTTTCTCAATGCCTATAAAAATAGCATTACTTCACACTGTAGTCTATACCTTCAGTTGCGTAAAGTATGCAACTATATTATATAAAAATGTACTTGCATTAATTAAAAAATACTTTGTTGTTAGAAAAATGATAACCACTATCTGACAATGTAAGACTGGCACAAACCTTCAAACTGCAAAAGAAACAATATCTGCAAAGCACAATAAAACAAAGTGCAATAAAACAAGATATATATGCCTATATGTCCCCCAAAAGCTTTGCTTGACATAGTTTAGTTCATATATTTACTAAAGCCTACACCAACTTTGAGAATATCACATTCATATCCCTTGGCATTAGGAATGAAATATTTATTATCACATTCATCTTTTATTAGTTTGAAACCTGACATTTCTATCTCAGAAGATACTTAAAAGTAAGCTCTCCACTATTTTTAAAATTTTTCTCATGCTATTTAAAAAATGTAAACTTCATTAATGAAAAAGAGAAGAAAATTAGGTAATTGCTCTACTTAATATTTGTATAATGATTTACTATTATATTTGCTTGCATGTAACTCCTTTTAGAGTTTAATTAATCCCACTTAGTGTTTAAGTATACTATATATCTGCCAACTGGAGTTCAATTTCTAGTTGCTGTTTATTAGCAAGATAATTGGGCTTATTACTTGAGCATGGTGCCTCCCTGGCACTCAGCCCAGATGGGATATTTTATATGTATTATGTCTGGAAAGGAAAGTATACATTTCCTCAAAAGCAGATGTTTAAACAACATTAAAACCTTGAATTTTTTTTTTTAATCACCATAATGCACCAAAGTGGAGCTAATGTTATGTTAATGTAGAGGAACCAAATGCATTAAACTCATGAGCTAGAACACCTTCTTTTAAACTGTTAAGTTTATGTTTACTATTCTCTCAAATAATTCTATGGTTTTATTTATCTACACACATTGATATTAATAGTTAATAAATATTTCTGAAGGTATTTTACATTTCAAGCTTAGTTGGTTGAACTGGTTCATCTACTTATAACTATTTTTCTGAAAAATAATTTTCAAACTCTTACTAAGTTTTCTTGTTAAATATCTTCCAACTTTCCAGTTTTAAGTACATAATTTATTTTCAGATACATGAGTAACAGATTACCGAAAGAAAAAAAAGACCCGAAGTAAAGTCTTCGAGAAAATTATGTTAAAGTTCATCTCTAGGAATTAAAAGTGGAGGACTGACAGATCAGCTGCATCATTTCTTCTTTGCCAATTCCATCTCAACATTAGATGACAAACTAGATTTTGAGAACAAACTTAAAATAAAAATTATGCTAAAAATGAGAGTACGTAAGGATGAGACCTCACTATACTTTAGCATGGCCCATAAAACTCAGGGCAATCAGGGAGAAAGGACTTTAGAAAGACTAGTATGTGTCTAGATTCAGTTGTCAAAAGAAGGTGTCACTACGCACAGATATATAATGCCTAGGACATATCAGTGACTTTCCTAATATAACAATCACTTATTAAACTGTAAGTTCTTAGAGGATGGGAAAATATTAATTCATCATTATATTCCCATCATTGAGCAAAATATTAGAATACTGGAAGAGACTTATCAAATGATTGCTGAATGGATAAACAAATGGTGAGGAAATTGACAAATCTAGCAGTGGTACATTGAACAGCTACTGCTTAAAAGCTTAACTGACTTGTAATAGAACTCAAATCACAAAATGAATGTCATTTTTACCTTAAAATGAAATCCTTTTAATTGTATAATACCACACGACCATTTTAAGCTGCTGCTGCTGCTGCTGCTAAGTCGCTTCAGTCGTGTCCGACTCTGTGTGACCCCAGAGACGGCAGCCCACCAGGCTCCCCCGTCCCTGGGATTCTCCAGGCAAGAACACTGGAGAAGTCGCTCAGTCGTGTTCAACTCCTAGCAACCTCATGGACTGCAGCCTACCATAAGCTGCTGCTGCTGCTGCTATGTCGCTTCAGTCATATCCGACTCTGTGCGACCCCAGAGATGGCAGCCTACCAGGCTCTTCTGTCCCTGGGATTCTCCAGGCAAGAACACCGGAGTGGGTTGCCATTTCCTTCTCCAGTGCATGAGAGTGAAAAGTGAAAGTGTGAAAGTGAAAGCTCAGTCGTGTCCGACTTCGCGATCCCATGGACTGCAGCCCACCAAGCTCCTCCATCCATGGGCTACACACTCTCAAAGAAAAGAAATAATGGAAAAGGCATATTTTAATAATGAGGTTTCAATACATTACAGTAATATGCATTTGCAAAAGCATCCAATTTAATAATTTGAAATTTAAAAAAAAACTTTTAGAAACCCACTTTACTACTGGTGAGATGGAAATAAAGCTTGAGAAAGAATTTATTTATCTTTTCTCTAAAAACCCATTTGCCCTTAAAATACAATGATTCTTTTGACCATTGTGCTGCATTTATATGTACCAAAAAAGAATAAATCTCTCTTTTCTCTTCCCTTATCTTCTTTTTCTTCTTCGTAAACTCAGAAGCACAGAAGATAAATATAACATAGGAAGTTGGAATAAAATGTCTCCCTAGGACTTCTAAAACACTTCATCAAAATGAAATAGAATCTCTCTTATCCACTATGTATTTCTTCTCTTCTTTGGCTTTAATTTTATTTTTGTATGCCCTTGTTTCTATGAGTTTAAAATATCAGTAAGACTCTGTATGACACCTACAGTTTAAAAATGCAAAAAGTAATGGTACCTTTTTCTCAAAGATCTTTTGTATACTTTAATCCTTATATTTCTGTCATACCTAAGCAGATTCATACCACATACAGTGTGGTTTTACATCATCAGTGATCTTTGATAATATGTAATAATAGTTTGTTGTTGTTGTTGTTGTTGTTTTTAACACATGGACTAATCTAGAAAACAAGTACGCTGAATACTGAAGACAGGGATTAGGAGGCTCAGACTAGATTGTGAAGGATTAATGGGCACGAAACTTAAACTTTCCTACAAAAGAGAAGCAGTAGAATACTAGACTTAAATTTAAAATTGGTCTGATATATGACTGTATAAAGTGTCAATAGGTACCTCAACTTCACATACATGTTCTGTAAGTTTGGTAGGTCTCTTACTGGCTTCTATAACATGTTAGACAGACAGAACATGGCATAGAATACCTAAGTAAAATGTGTTTACCAGAAGTGTGCTATATGATGCCTTACTCTGTGCATCCTGGCACACCACTGGTGACTTATATTTGCTGAAGAACAGTTTTCATGTCATAGCACTTATGGTAATTTAAGCCTTCTTTTTCAAGGGGGGGGCAAAGATCCCAGAATAACAAGGTGATAAGCATAGCAACTCCTGATAGGTAAACCTATGCAGAAGCTAGTCTTACTCATCTGGACTAGGCAATATGAATGAAAGAAAATATCTGAATTTAGATACATTGGGCTAAGACATCATTCACTGTGATGATGGGTAATTCTCTAAGCCTCTGTTTGCTCATCTTCCTGTTACAAAAATTAAATGAGAAGATACACAAAAGAAGATGTAATAAAAATTGAAAAGTTCAGTAATGGTCTTCAGCAGCATCAAGTAGCATTCATGGTTTACATTATGAAATTTCTACTACTCCGAAGGTATTGAATATATCATATACAAGGAAACATTTCAAACCCAGGATAATCTTTTTTATTGGAGGAGAATATTTATCAAATGAAATGAAGAGAATGGATTCTGTGCCACAACATTTAAATACAGTCATTTGTTACCTGGTTTTATTCCTCTAAGTCACAATTCTAAAAGCCTTTCAGCTAGGAAATAAACTTTCCAGAAAGTTAACAGTTAGGATGAATATAGAAAACACAGATAGCCTGACAGAGTATGTCATTTTTTTCCAGTTGTGTTTAGATATTTCAATAAATAGCCTGCAACGTTAGTATTATTCTTATAACAAATAACATATGGTTGCATAATCTACTAGTGGCATTCACCTTCAGGATGACTTACGTGCATCATAACACATTTTGTACTAAAAATAAAATTGTCAAATGGTATATGAAGAGAATTATTTACATTATATTGTAACCTTTGCACTTGCTTTATAACTGTTATTTTCATACATGTGATGAATTGTAATAATAAACTTGGGAGACAACTGTAGTGTCTCTTGAAAATCTTTTTCGTTTTTTTAATTCAACAAATGCTAAAGGATCTTCTTTAGACAGGAAACCAGGAAAAGTTGTATAAACTCAAACCCAAACAACAAAGTAAATAGCAATGGGATCATACTTATCAATAATTATCTTAAATGTAAATGGGCTGAATGACCCAACCAAAAGACAAAGACAGGCTGAATGGATACAAAAACAGGACCCCTATATATGCTGTCTACAAGAGACCCACATCAAACCTAGGGACACATACAGACTGAAAGTGAAGGGCTGGAAAAAGATATTTCATGCAAGTGGAGACCAAAAGAAAGCAGGATTAGCAATACTCATATCAGATAAAATAAACTTTGAACTAAAGGCCATGAAAAGAGACAAAGAAGGACACTACAGAATGATCAAAGGGTCAATCCAAGAAGAAGATAAAACAATTATAAATATATATGCACCCAACATACGGGCACCACGATATGTAAGGCAAATGCTAGTAAGTATGAAAGGGGAAATTAAAGAAACATGATAATCAGTTCAGTCACTCAGACGTGTCTGAATCCTTGTGACCCCGTGAATTGCAGCACGCTAGGCTGCCCTGTCCATCAGCAACTCCTGGAGTTCACTCAGACTCAAGTCTGTCGAGTCAGTGATGCCATCCAGCCATCTCATCCTAAGTCGTCCCCTTCTCCTCCTGCCTCCAATCCCTCCCAGCATCAGGGTCTTTTCCAATGAGTCAACTCTTTGCATGAGGTGGCCAAAGTATTGGAGTTTCAGCCTTAGCACCAGTCCTTCCAAAGAAATCCAAGCTTTGAGTCTTCTCCAACACCACAGCTCAAACGCATCAATTCTTTGGTGTTCAGCTTTCTTCACAGTCCAACTCTCACATCCATACATGACCGCAGGAAAAACCATAGCCTTGACTAGACGGACCATAGTCGGCAAAGTAATGTCTCTGTTTTTGAATATGCTATCTAGGTTGGTCATAACTTTTCTTCCAAGGAGTAAGTGTCTTTTAATATCATGGCTGCAGTCACCATCTGCAGTGATTTTGGAGCCCCCAAAAATAATGTCTGACATTGTTTCCACTGTTTCCCCAACTATTTCCCATGAAGTGATGGGACCAGATGCCATGATCTTTGTTTTCCGAATGTTGAGCTTTAAGCCAACTTTTTCACTCTCCTCTTTCACTTTCATCAAGAGGCTTTTTAGTTCCTCCTCAGTTTCTGCCATAAGGGTAGTATCATCTGCATATCTGAGGTTATTGATATTTCTCCCAGCATCTTGATTCCAGCTTGTGCTTCTTCCAGCCCAGCATTTCTCAGGATGTTCTCTGCATATAAGTTAAATAAGCAGGGTGACAATATACAGCCTTGACGTACTCCTTTCCCAATTTGGAACCACTCTGTTGTTCCATGTCCAGTTCTAACTGTTGCTTCCTGACCTGCATATAGGTTTCTCAAGAGGCAAGTCAGGTGGTCTGGTATTCCCATCTTTCTCAGAATTTTCCACAGTTCATTGTGATCCGACAGTCAAAGGCTTTGGCATAGTCAATAAAGCAGAAAGAGATGTTTTTCTGTAACTCTTGCTTTTTCCATGTTCCAGCAGATGTTGGCAATTTGATCTCTGGTTCTTCTGCCTTTTCTAAAACCAGCCTGAAAATCTGGAAGTTCATGGTTCACGTATTGCTAAAGCCTGGCTTGGAGAATTTTGAGCGTTACTTTACTAGCATGAGAGATAAGTGCAATTGTGCAGTAGTTTGAGCATTCTTTGGCATTGCCTTTCTTTGGGATTGGAATGATAACTAACCTTTTCCAGTCCTGTGGCCACGGCTGAGTTCTCCAAATTTGCTGGCACATTGAGTGCAGCACTTTCACAGGATCATCTTTCAGGATTTGAAATAGCTCAACTGGAATTCCATCACCTCCACCAGTTTTGATTGTAGTGATGCTTTCTAAGGCCCACTTGACTTCACATTCCAGGATGTCTGGCTCTAGGTGAGTGATCACACCATCATGATTATCTTGGTCATGAAGATCTTTTTTGTACAGTTCTTCCATGTATTCTTGCCACCTCTTCTTAATATCTTCTGCTTCTGTTAGGTCCATACCATTTCTGTTCTTTATCAAGCCCATCTTTGCATGAAATGTTCCCTTGGTGTCTCTAATTTTCCTGAAGAGATCTCTAGTCTTTCCCAATCTGTTGTTTTCCTCTATTTCTTTGCATTGATTGCTGAAGAAGGCTTTCTTATTTATTCTTGCTATTCTTTGGAACTCTGCACTCAGATGCTTTTATCTTTCCTTTTCTCCTTTGCTTTTTGCTTCTCTTCTTTTCACAGCTATTTATAAGGCCTCCCCAGACAGCCATTTTGCTTTTTTGCATTTCTTTTCCATGGGGATTGTCTTCATCCCTGTCTACTGTACAATGTCATGAACCTCCGTCCATAGTTCATCAGGCACTCTATCTATCAGATCTAGGCCCTTAAATCTATTTCTGTCTTCTACTGTATAGTAATAAGGGATTTGATTTAGGTCATACCTGAATGGTCTAGTGATTTTTCCTATTCTGTTCAATTTAATTCTCAATTTGGCAATAAGAAGTTCATGATCTGAGCCACAGTCAGATCCTGGTCTTGTTTTTGTTGACTGTATAGAGCTTCTCCATCTTTGGCTGCAAAGAATATAATCAATCTGATTTCGGTGTTGACCATCTGATGATGTCCATGTGTAGAGTCTTCTCTTATGTTGTTGGAAGAGGGTGTTTGCTATGACCAGTGCATTCTTTTGGCGAAACTCTATTAGTCTTTGCCCTACTTCATTCCGCATTCCAAGGCCAAATTTGCCTGTTACTCTGGTGTTTCTTGACTTCTACTTTTTCATTCCAGTCCCCTATAATGAAAAGGGCATCTTTTTGGTTGTTAGTTCTAAAAGGTCTTGTAGGTCTTCATAGCACCATCAACTTCAGCTTCTTCAGCGTTACTGGCTGGGGCATAGACTCGGATTACTGTGATATTGAATGGCTTGCCTTGGAAACGAACAGAGATCTTTCTGTTGTTTTTGAGATTGCATCCAAGTACTGCATTTTGGTCTCTTTTGTTGACCATGACGGCTACTCCATTTCTTCTAAGGGATTCCTGCCCGCAATAGTAGATATAATGGTCATCTGAGTTAAATTCACCCATTCCAGTCCATTTTAGTTTGCTGATTCCTAAAATGTTGATGTTCACTCTTTCCATCTTTTGTTTGACCACTTCTAATCTGCCTTGATTCATGGACTTGACATTCCAGGTTCCTATGCAATATTGCTCTTTACAGCATCAGACCTTGGCTTCTATCACCAGTCACATCCACAGCTGGGTATTGTTTTTGCTTTGGCTCTATCCCTTCATTCTTTGTGGAGTTATTTCTCCACCGATCTCCAGTAGCATATTGGGCACCTACTGACCTGGGGAGTTCCTCTTTCGGTATCCTATCATTTTGCCTTTTCATACTGTTCATGGGGTTCTCAAGGCAAGAATAGTGAAGTGGTTTGCCATTCCCTTCTCAACATGATAATAGTCAGAGACTTTAATATCCCACTCACACCTATGGATAGATTAACCAAAGTGAAAATTAGCAAGGAAACACAGACTTTAAATGATACAATGGATTAGTTAGACCTAGCTGATATCCATAGGACATTTCACCCCCAAACAATGAATTTTACCTACTTTTCAAGTGCACACAGAACCTTCTCCAGGATAGATCACATCCTGGGCCAGAAATCTAGCCTTGGTAAATTAAAAAAAAAAAAAATTGAAATCATTTCAAGCATTTTTTCTGATCACAATGTGGTAAGATAGATGTCAACTACAGGAAAAAAAAATAACTATTAAAAACAAAAACATATGGAGGCTAAACAACACGCTTATGAATAACCAACAAATAACAGAAGAAATCAAAATATGCATAGAAACAAATGAAAATGAAAACACAACAACCCAAAACCTATAGGACTCGGTAAAATCAGTGCTAAGGGGAAGGTTCATAGCAATACAAGCTTACCTCAAGAAACAAGAAAAAATAAAATAAAAACTCAAATAAATCTGACTTTACACCTAAAGCAACTAGAAAGAGAAGAAATGAAGAATCCCACGGTAGGTAGAAGGGAAGAAATCATAAAAATTAGGGCAGAAATAAATGATAAAGAAACAAAGGAGACTATAGAAAAAATCAACAAAACTAAAAGCTGGTTCTTTGAGAAGATAAATAAAATAGACAAGCTATTATCCAGAATCATCAAGAAAAAAAGGTAGAAAAATCAAATCAACAAAATTAGAAATAAAAATGGAGAAATCACAACAGACAACAAAGATATACAAAGGATCATAAATGACTACTATCAGCAACTTTATGACAATAAAAAGGACAACTTGGAAGAAATAGAAAAACAGAAATTATTTTCTATTTATCTTAGAAAAGTATAGCCTTCCAAAACTGAACCAGGAAGAAATAGAAAATATTAACAGACCCATCACAAGCATGGAAATCAAAAGTGTAATAAAAAGTCTCCCAACAAACAAAAGCCCAGGACCAAATGGCTTCAGGGTGAATTCTACCAAAAATTAAGAGAAGAGCTAACACCTATCCTGCTCAAACTGTTCCAGAAAATTGCCAAGGAAGGTAAACTCATTCTATGAGGCTACCATCACCCTAATACCAAAACCAGGCAAAAGATGCCACCAAAAAAAGAAAACTACAGGCCAATATCACTGATGAACATAGATGCAAAAATCCTTAACAAAATTCTAGCAAACAGAATCCAACAACATTTTTTAAAGATCATTCATCATGACCAAGTGAGCTTTATCCCAGGGATACAAGGATTCTTCAATATTGGCAGATCAATCTGATACACCACATTAACAAATTGAAAGATAAAAACCATATGATGATCTCAATAGATGCAGAGAAAGCCTTTGACAAAACCCTCCAGAAAGCAAGCATAGAAGGACCATACTTCAACATAATAAAAGCCATATATGATAAACCCATAGCAAACATTATGCTCAATGGCGAAAAATTGAAAGCATTTCCCCTAAATCCAGGAACAGGACAAGGGTGCCCACTCTCACTACTACAGTTCAACATAGTAATAGTGATCGCTGAGGAAGGCTTTCTTATCTCTCCTGGCTATTCTTTGGAACTTTGCATTCAAATGGGTATATCTTTCCTTTTCTCTTTTGCTTTTCACTTCCCTTCTTTTCACAGCTCTTTGTAAGGCCTCCTCAGACAGCCACTTTGCTTTTATGCATTTCTTTTCCATGGGGATGGTCTTATTCCTGTCTCCTGTACAATGTCACAAACCTTGACAGTGTGCCAGTTCATCAAGCACTCTGCCTATCAGATCTAGTTCCTTAAATCTATTTCTCACTTCCACTGTATGATCGTAAGAGATTTGATTTAGGTCATATCTGAATGGTCTAGTGGTTTTCCCTACCTTCTTCAATTTAAGTCTGAATTTGGCAATAAGGAGTTGATGATCTGTGCCACAGTCTGCTCCCAGTCTTGTTTTTGCTGACTGTATAGAGCTTCTCCATCTTTGACTGCAAAGAATATAATCAATCTGATTTTGGTATTGACCATCTGGTGATGCACATGTGTAGAGTCTTCTCTTATGTTGTTGGAAGAGGGTATTTGCTATGAATATTGCATTCTCTGGGCAAAACTCTATTCACTTTTGCCCTGCTTCATTCTGTACTCCAAGGCCAAATTTGCCTGTTACTCCAGGTGTTTCTTAACTTCCTACTTTTGCATTCCAGTCCTCTATAATGAAAAGGACATCTTTTTTGGGTGTCAGTTCTAAAAGGTCTAGTATGTCTTCATAGAACCATTCAACTTCAGTTACTTTAGCATTACTGGTTGGGGCACAGACTTGGATTGCCATGATATTGAATTGTTTGCCTTGGAAAGAAACAGAGATCATTGTCTTTTTTGAGACTGCATCCAAGTACTGAATTTTGGACTCTTTTGTTGACCATGATGGCTACTCCATTTCTTCTGAGGGATTCTTGCCCACAGTAGTACATATAGTGGTCATCTGAGTGAAATCCACCCATTCCAGTCCATTTTAGTTCCCTTATTCCTAAAATGTTGACGTTCACTCTTGCCATCTCCTGTTTGACCACTTCCAATTTGCCTTGATTCATGGACCTAACATTCCGGGTTCCTATGCAATATTGCTCTTTAGAGCATCAGACCTTGCTTCTATCACCAGTCACATCCACAGCTGAGTGTTGTTTTTGCTTTGCCTCTGCCTCTTCATTCTTTCTGGGTTATTTCTCCACTGAAATCCAGTAGCATATTGGGCACCTACTGACCTGGGGACTTCATGTTTCAGTGTCCTATCTTTTTGCCTTTCATACTGTTTATGGGGTTCTCAAGGCAAGAATCCTGAAGTGGTTTGTCATTCCTTTCTCCAGTGGACCACATCTTGTCAGAACTCTCCACCAAGATCCATCTGTCTTGTGTGGCCCTGCATGGCATGGCTTAGTTTCACTGAGTTAGACAAGGCTGTGGTCCATGTGATTAGATTGGTTAGTTTTCTGTGATTGTTGTTTCAGTCTGTCTACCCTCTGATGCCCTCTCTCAGCACCTACTGTCTTATTCACTTTCTCTTACCTTGGACGTGGGGTATCTCTTCATGGCTGCTCCAGCAAAGCTCAGCCACTGCTCCCTACCTTGAATGTGGGGTTTCTCTTACTTTGGACGTGGGATATCTTCTCTCGACTGCTCACTGCTTCAGCACTGCGCAGCCACCACTCGTGGCTTCCTAGGCCATTTTTATCACTCTTGCCTGGAAAACCCCATGGGCAGAGGCTGCAGTCCATGAGGTTGCAAAGAGTCAGACAGGACTGAGCGACTTCACTTTCACTTTTTATTTTCATGCATTGGAGAAGGAAATGGCAACCCACTCCAGCGTTCTTGCCTGGAGAATCCCAGGGACGGAGGAGCCTGGTAGGTTGCCGTCTATGGGGTCACAGAGAGTCAGACACGATTGAAGTGACTTAGCAGCAGCAGCAGTAGGCCATTTTTATCACTATGCCAAGAAATTAAATATTGTAAATTCTAACTTTAAATCTTTATCATTCCCTAAGATAACTGTCAATGACCTGTATTTTAAGAAATAAACAAACAGAAAAGCCGCAGAATAAAATAGAAATTTATGGTAATGAATATACACACACATGCACAGACACACACCTTATTAAAATTTCTCTTTTAAAAATATTTCTTTATTTATTTGGCTGTGCCAGGTCTTAGTTGTAGCACACAGGATCTTTAACCTTCCTTGTGGCAAGTGGGATCATTAGTTGTGGCATGGGAACTCTTAGTTGTGGCATATGGGATCTAGCTCCCTTACCAGAGATGGAACCCAGGCCCCTTTCATCGGGAGCATGAAGTCTTAGCCACTGGACCAACAGTGAAGTCCCTTAAAGTTTTTACTTACACATAAGTTTCAAAGAGTTATCCATTACCTTAAAACAATACTATCCTCACTAGCTAGTGCTCTGGTTTGAACTATTCAAATTATTGTCTTACTTTCTCCTTAAATACAAAATCTGAGTCAACAAATATCAAGTGCCTTTCTAAAATGAGTATTCAATTTAGTTTAAATCATTTTAGAATAACTCAACAAAGGCATCCATATTCCTTTTTTCTTATCAATAAAGAAGCTTAATTCAGAGATGGATAACCTCATCTCGATAGATAAATATGACAATAAACTGCTCTGAGTTTTGTCTCCCTTTCTTTCTTCATGCTCCATTAGGATGCAACAAGAAATACATTTTCATTTTTCTGGTCATTAAAGAAGAATGAATGGAGTAAAAAATGAAATTTAGCTCATTTAGATTGAGCTCAGTTCAACGAGGCTGACATTTTCTGTTCATTTTGCTTATAAACAAATACAAACTTTATTTTGATGAAATATCTTAATCATCTCTCATTCACAAACACCAAGTCTTAAGCAGATGAACTGTAGAAGTGCCACCTCCACAGATATCCTATGCCCTTCAAGGTACCAACATAAAATCCTAGTTAACTTTAATTAAAAATATAAAAATCAGCAGACAGATATTTATATAAGTTAACTGAAAGACAAAGACTCATTGCAGCTAAATTTTGGTTTCACAGTAAGCTAGCCCAGCTTGGTAAGGCATTCTTATCACACATGTAGTAGATGGACCTTTTACTTATTTATCTATTTATTTTAGAATCTAGATCTCCCTCCAAAAGCATCTCAATAGTCAAACTATTTCCATTGTGTCCAGTATATAGCATAGACTACATAAGAGTTTACAGCAAGAAAAAACAAACAAACAAAATAATAATTCCCTGGCCAAGGAAATAAGATCCCACATTCTGTGTAATAAAGCCAGAAACTAAAAAACAAACAAAAAAATCAAAACATCTTTGTAAAATTATTTTTTGTTGAAAATAGTTACATGAAAAAGGAGCAACTGAATTAACTTAGAAAGTATAAGGTAATTGAGCAATAAACTTAAAATTTCAGAGCATAGAAAATTACAGAGTCAGAAAAACCCAAAGATGAGATCCAAAAGCCATATACACCAGTTCCACAAAATCAAGTCATGTGATAAAATAGCAAAATAAATGGTTAATAATTGGTATCAGATATTGGGGCCATGTATTAAGAACATGATAGACCGCTTTATAGAATTCAGACTAAGTCCTTAAATACAAAAAAATTAGCCAAAACTCTCAGAAAAGGGGACTCAATTAAGTCACATGTCAGTCACAGAAATTAATCTGGCTCAGTACTCCTGCTTTAAAACTATTTTCAGATATGGTGAGAAATCAGGACACCCCAAAGACATCAAGCTAAACTTTTAAGATGCTAAATATTATTCCTTATTCCTTATTTCTTATGCCCCATCTGTTTTTACTGGCATTTAAAAGGCAATGGATTAAATAAGGAAAATAATATCTTTTGAACCTATCCTATTCTTTGTTTGTTTGTTTTAATTTATTTTTTAATTGAAACTATTCTATTCTTTACACTGACATTATAATAGCAACTAAGTCTGAAGGATTAACAATTAAACCATTGAATGCCTACTAAGTGCCATGTATTTTGTTGGAATAGGAATAAAATAATGAGAAAAAAGGCAAAGACAAAAGCAATTAACTAACAAAAAAAATACAATAAAACAAATCACTCTCATCCTCAAAGATTTACATCCTAAAAGATAATTAATAATCTTAAGAATACATAATCATATGAATACATGATTATTATGAATGCTATGAATAAGAAATAAATCATGCAGTACAAGAATTGACCTAATCAGAGACTCTTCCCTTGAACAACTCTAGAGTAGACTTCTCTGAGCCTCACTAGGACCTGATCTTGAATATATCCTTAAAGCCCCAGTTTTAGAAAGAATCCTGCCAAGTTTTTTTAGCCAAAATCCCCCCCTTTGACATCTGGTCAAATCCATCATCTTTCACCATCCTCTAGGCCATGTCTTATTATCTGATGAGCCTAACATGCTTTCAACCAATAATCTGGTAGTTTAGCTTAGACAGAATTGACAGAGAGGGGCCTGGCAGGCTACAGTCCATCCATAGCATTGCAAAGACTGGGACACAACTGAGCATCCTTACTCTAATTAGTTTCCTCTGAATAATTTTCTTCCTCTGATACCCACCCTGCTTCTTGTTTATAAACCCCCACTTGTCCATTTTGTATTCAGTACTGAGCCAAGTACTATACTGAGTCTCTTGTCCCCTATTGCAATAGTTCCTGATAAAAATATGTTTCACCTTTTAAACTACCCTCAGACTGTTTTTTCAACAATGTACCCAGGTCTTGAGAAGGCAGAGGTTATTGTATCACATTGAAAAATTGTCTCTATATTTTTGTAATAGCACAAATATGTTTAATGGGATTGGCAGGAATCTGTATACTATATCTTCAGGTTAAATCAGGCCCTACCACTGCTTTGTAAATAAAGTTTTCTTAGAACACAGTCACATCAATTTTTTTTTACATGTTTTCTGTGGCTGCTTCACCTCCTAAAAAAGCAGTTGGGTAGTTGTGACAGAAAATATGTATCCCAGAAAACCTGAAAGAATTACTATGCGGCCCCTTGCCAAATGCTGTTATAAACTCTTAATCAGGTGTACAAAACATTGATTTTATGAGACTGCCCAATTGTGCAAAACCTTGCCTGCTTTGGGACAAATGTCATCAAGGAACTTGTGACTAACTTAAACACTTACTTTCTAGAAATTTACAGTTTTCTTAGAGAATACCAGAAGCCTTTGTTAAAACAAAATTGTAAGCAGACTACCAAAATATAAATTAGATTGAAATCTAATTGTGTTGCTTAAAGCAATGCAAGGGGGGTCTCAGATCTCTCCGCCTAAATAGTGAGTCAATCCTTCTGGGAAAAAACAAATACTTTAGAAAATATTCCCCTAGACTGCAGAAGGTATCCTACAGTTCCAAAGGAGCCACAGTCATTTATTTTCCTGGAAAACGTTTTAAAAATTTTCCCATGCAGAAAATTTGAATTAATAATATGATCATCTATATATTGTACAAATGTATTCAAAACAAAATTTTTCCATATTTGCTTTGCCTAGATAATGTGAGTGTGTGTGCTTATAAAGTTCTTTTACAGAATTAATTTTACATAAACTGCAGGCATCACGACTCTACTTGTTTTTAGGATTGGTTCTCTTAAAGTAAGGGTTTCTCAGGTGGCTCAGTGGTAAAGAATCCACTTGTCAGGACAGGATGTGAGTTCAATCCCTGGATAGGGAAGATCCCCTGGAAGGAAATGATAACCCACTCCAGAATTCTTGCCTAGAACATTCCATGGACAGAGGAGCCTGGTGGGCTACAGTCCACTGGGTCACAAAGAATCAGACTAAAGTAAAGATGTTCTTTTACATAATAAAACTATCATTATCACATCACAAAAAAATAGTTAGCAACAATTTTCCCTAATATCTAACATATAGTCCACATTCAATTATTTCCCATTTGAATTACAACTCTCAAACTCATGCATTCCATTTCTTTAAGTCCTTTTTATCTTTATTCTTCCATGACAGGTACCCATTTACTTTTTTTGTTTGCTAATTTTGGTTTTATTTCATTACATTGACTTTCTGGAAAGACAAAACAGTTATTTTGAAGAATATTCTACACATCGCATTATGGGATATTTTAATGTGCTCATTCTTTTTATATTTCCTGGAAGCTTAATTTATTAAAACACATTGAATAAAAAAAAAAATCTCACGAGGGCACAATAACACTTTTAGGAAAAAAAGGAGAACAAACAGAAAAGGAAAATAACACTCCAGTCTCACTGGAGGTGATTATTACATCCATTTCTTACTCTGAAAATTTCTACACAAAGGAAAAAATGCATTCAGCCTGCTTTTAGAAAGAGCAGTATTTTATCCCAAACAGATGACGAAAGTGCTTCTTCAGAGGAAATTTTAGTCAATAAATTTAAAAAGAAAAAGAGAATTACAAAAATCAGCATTCTTCAATATTCAGGGAATCATTAATTGAGGAAAGTACAATCAAAAGATGCTAAAACTATTAGATGAAAGACTGCTCCACAGCCAGTCATTACCCTAGTAGCAAAAAAATTCCCACCTACTTCTTACTCATTCAGTTCAGTTCAGTTCAGTTCAGTAGCTCAGTCGTGTCCGACTCTTTGTGACCCCGCGAATCGCAGCACACCAGGCCTCCCTGTCCATCACCAACTCCCGGAGTTGACTCAGACTCACATCCATCGAGTCCATGATGCCATCCAGCCATCTCATCCTCTGTCGTCCCCTTCTCCTCCTGCCCTCAATCCCTCCCAGCATCAGAGTCTTTTCCAATGAGTCAACTCTTCACATGAGGTGGCCAAAGTACTGGAGCTTCAGCTTTACCATCATTCCCTCCAAAGAAATCCCAGGGTTGACCTCCTCAGAATGGACTGGTTGGATCTCTTTGCAGTCCAAGGGACTCTCAAGAGTCTTCTTCAACACCACAGGTCAAAAGCATCAATTCTTCGGCGCTCAGCCTTCTTCACAGTCCAACTCTCACATCCATACATGACCACAGGAAAAACCATAGCCTTGACTAGACGGACCTTAGTCGGCAAAGTAATGTCTCTGCTTTTGAATATACTATCTAGGTTGGTCATAACTTTTCTTCCAAGGAGTAAGTGTCTTTTAATTTCATGGCTGCAGTCACCATCTGCAGTGATTTTGGAGCCCCAGAAAAATAAAGTCTGACACTGTTTCCACTGTTTCCCCATCTATTTCCCATGAAGTGATGGGACTGGATGTCATGATCTTCGTTTTCTGAATGTTGAGTTTTAAGCCAACTTTTTCGCTTTCCTCTTTCACCTTCATTAAGAGGCTTTTTAGCTCCTCTTCACTTTCTGCCATAAGGGTGGTGTCATCTGCATATTTGAGGTTATTGATATTTCTCCCAGCATCTTGATTCCAGCTTGTGTTTCTTCCAGTCCAGCATTTCTCATGATGTACTCTGCATATAAGTTAAATAAGCAGGGTGACAATATACACACTTGACATACTCCTATTCCTATTTGGAACCAGTCTGTTTTTCCATGTCCAGTTCTAACTGTTGCTTCCTGTCCTGCATACAGATTTCTCAAGAGGCAGGTTAGGTGGTCTGGTATTCCCATTTCTTTTAGAATTTTCCACAGTTTATTGTGAACCACACAGCTTTAGATAGAAAAATTTTTGGTACTACTTTAAATTATACAATCAAACCTAATACCACTAAAAGGGAGGCAACCTGATTTTATGTCCATTTGATATGATTCTATAAAACACACAGGGTCACCTATGAAAGGTTCTTGCCAAAATTTTTTCTTTTTACCTGAATGTAGTTAAGACTTTAGACTTAACTATCAATTCTTCTAATTAGGTGCTTGATGAAAGTCTCACAATAACAACTTGATAAAAATAGTTTTGTTTCAGTTTGTAAGTTGCACTTGAATCAAGGATCAATCATTCTACTAGTGGGTATGACTATGGCAGCTGACCTGGGAATTAGCTGAGAACCGGCACACTGCAGAGGAAAGGACAATGAGCTATGTGTAAGGAACCTCATGATCCTACTCAGACTGACTCCCCCCCACCCCACCCCCCGTGGAAGTTTGGCTATCATAGCTTCTTCTCAGAGCCTTCCTTTTTAAAAAATTTTTTTTATTTTTACTTTATTTTACTTTACAATACTGTATTGGTTTTGCCATACTTTGACATGAATCCACCACAGGTGTACATGCATTCCCAAACATGAAACCCCCTCCCACCTCCCCTCCCCATAACATCTCTCTGGGTCATCACCATGCACCAGCCCCAAGCATGCTGTATCCTGCATCAGACATAGACTAGCGATTCAATTCTTACATGATAGTATACATGTTTCAATGCCATTCTCCCAAATCATCCCACCCTCTCCCTCTCTCTCTGAGTCCAAAAGTCCGCTATACACATCTGTGTCTTTTTTGCTGTCTTACATACAGGGTCATCACTGCCATCTTTCTAAATTCCATATATATGTGTTAGTATACTGTATTGGTGTTTTTCTTTCTGGCTTACTTCACTCTGTATAATTGGCTCGTTTCATCCATCTCATCAGAACTGATTCAAATGTATTCTTTTTAATGGCTGAGTAATACTCCATTGTGTATATGGACCACAGCTTTCTTATCCATTCATCTGCTGATGGACATCTAGGTTATTTCCATGTCCTGGCTATTATAAACAGTGCTGCAGTGAACATTGGGGTACATGTGTCTCTTTCTATTCTGGTTTCCTCGGTGTGTATGCCCAGCAGTGGGATTGCTGGGTCATAAGGTAGTTCTATTTGCAATTTTTTAAGGAATCTCCACACTGTTCTCCATAGTGGTTGTACTAGTTTGCATTCCCACCAACAGTATAGGAGGGTTCCCTTTTCTCCACATCCTCTCCAGCATTTATTGCTTGCAGATTTTTGGATCACAGACATTCTGACTGGTGTGAAGTGGTACCTCATTGTGGTTTTGATTTGCATTTCTCTAATAATGAGTGATGTTGAGCATCTTTTCATGTGTTTCTTAGCCATCCGTATGTCTTCTCTGGAGAAATGTCTATTTAGTTCTTTGGCCCATTTTTTGATTGGGTTGTTTATTTTTCTGGAATTGAGCTGCATAAGTTGCTTGTATATTTTTGAGATTAGTTGTTTATCAGTTGCTTCATTTGCTATTATTTTCTCCCATCCAGAAGGCTGTCTTTTCACCTTGCTTATATTTTCCTTTGTTGTTCAGAAGCTTTTAATTTTAATTCGATCCCATTTGTTTATTTTTGCTTTTATTTCCAAAATTCTGGGAGGTGGATCATAGAGGATCCTGCTGTGATTTATGTCAGAGAGTGTTTTGCCTATGTTCTCCTCTAGGAGTTTTATAGTTTCTGGTCTTACATTTAGATCTTTAATCCATTTTGAGTTTATTTTTGTGTGTGGTGTTAGGAAGTGATCTAGTTTCAGTCTTTTACAAGTGGTTAACCAGTTTTCCCAGCACCACTTGTTAAAGAGATTGTCTTTACTCCATTGTATATTCTTGCCTCCTTTGTCAAAGATAAGGTGTCCATATGTGTGTGGATTTATCTCTGGGCTTTCTATTTTGTTCCATTGATCTATATTTCTGTCTTTGTGCCAGTACCATACTGTCTTGATGTCTGTGGCTTTGTAGTAGAGCCTGAAGTCAGGCAAGTTGATTCCTCCAGTTCCATTCTTCTTTCTCAAGATTGCTTTGGCTATTCGAGGCTTTTTGTATTTCCATACAAATCTTGAAATTATTTGTTCTAGTTCTGTGAAAAATATCGCTGGTAGCTTGATAGGGATTGCATTGAATTTGTAAATTGCTTTGGGTAGTATACTCATTTTCACTATATTGAGTCTTCCGATCCATGAACATGGTATATTTCTCCATCTATTAGTGTCCTCTTTGATGTCTTTCATCAGTGTTTTATAGTTTTCTATATATAGGTCTTTAGTTTCTTTAGGTAGATATATTCCTAAGTATTTTATTCTTTTCATTGCAATGGTGAATGGAATTGTTTCCTTAATTTCTTTTTCTACTATCTCATTATTAGTGTATAGGAATGGGATTTCTGTGTGTTGATTTTATATCCTGCAACTTTACTATATTCATTGATTAGCTCTAGTAATTTTCTGGTGTATCTTTAGGGTTTTCTATGTAGAGGATCATGCCATCTGCAAATAGTGAGAGTTTTACTTCTTCTTTTCCAATTTGGATTCCTTTTATTTCTTTCTCTGCTCTGATTGCTATGGCCAAAACTCCCAGAACTATGTTGAATAGTAGCGGTGAAAGTGGGCACCCTTGTCTTGTTCCTGACTTTACGGGAAAAGCTTTCAACTTTTCACCATTGAGGATAATGTTTGCTGTGGGTTTGTCATATATAGGTTTTATTATGTTGAGGTATGTTCCTTCTATTCCTGCTTTCTGGAGAGTTTTTATCATAAATGGATGTTGAATTTTGTCAAAGGCCTTCTCTGCATCTATTGAGATAATCATATGGCTTTTATTTTTCAATTTGTTAATGTGGTGAATTACATGGATTGATTTGCAGATATTGAAGAATCCTTGCATCCCTGGGATAAAGCCCACTTGGTCATGGTGTATGATCTTTTAATATTTTGTTGGTTCTTTCAGTGATGAAATAAGTTTGAGTAACATACTTCTTCTCACATTATGCACCAAAACTCCATGACTTTTAAGTCACAGATAACAGTCTTACATACACAGTTCAGTGTAGTGCTTAGGAGGAGGGGTTGAGATCCTGCCTGCCAGGCTGTGAAAGTCCAGCTCCAGTGCCACCACATCCTTTCTAAGCTGCATTGATCCATAAAATAGAGATAAGACAATTACATTACCTATTTCATATGGTTGTTGTGAAGACTTATTTAGTAATTGCATCTAAATGCTTAAAATAGTAACTACTGCAACATGAGCATTAGATATACATTATAAAGCAAGAGAATTCCAGAAAAACACCTATTTCTGCTTTATTGACTACACCAAAGGCTTTGACTGTGTGGATCACAAAAAACTGTGTACAAATTCTTAAAGAGATGGGAATACCAGACCACCTGATCTGCCTCCTGAGAAACCTGTATGCAGGTCAAGAAGCAACAGTTAGAACTGGACATCGAACAACAGACTGGTTCCAGATAGGGAAAGGAGTAGTCAAGGCTGTATATTGTCACCCTGCTTATTTAACTTATTTGCAGAGTACATCATGAGAAATGCTGGACTGGAAGCAGCACAAGCTGGAATCAAGATTGCTGGGAGAAATATCAATAACCTCAGATATGCAGATGACACCAACCTGATGGCAGAAAGTGGAGAAGAACTAAAGAGCTTCTTGATGAAAGTGAAAGAGGAGAGTGAAAAAATTGGCTTAAAACTCAACATTCAGAAAACAAGGATCATGGCATACGGTCCCATCACTTCATGGGAAATAGATGGGGAAACAATGGAAACCGGTGGCAGACTTTATTTATTTATTTATTTATTTTGGTCTCCCAAATAACTGCAGATGGTGACTGCTGCCATGGAATTAAAAGATGCCTGCTCCTTGCAAGAAAAGCTCTCACCAACTAGACAGCCTATTAAAAAGCGGAGACATTACTTTGCCAACAAATGCCATCTAGTCAAAGCTAAGGTTTTTCCAATAGTCAAGTATAGATGTGAGAGTTGGATTATAAAGAAAGGTGAGCACTGAATATTTGATGCTTTTCAACTGTGGTGTTGGGGAAGACTCTTGAGAGTCCCTTAGATTGCAAGGAGATCCAACCAGTCCATTCTAAAGGAGATCAGCCCTAAATATTCATTGGAAGGACTGATGCTGAACCTGAAACTCTAATACTTTGGCCACCTGATGCAAAGAACCAATTCATTGGTAAAGACCCTGATGCTGGGAAGATTGAAAGAGGGAGGAAAAGGGGATGACAGAAAATGAGACGGTTGGATGGCATCACTGACGTGATAGACATGAGTCTGAGTAGGCTCCAGGAGTTGGTGATGGACAGGGAAGCCTGGCATACTGCAGTCCATGGGGTGGCAAAGAGTTAGACATGACTGAGTGACTGAACTGAACTGATTACATTATTATTGTTCATCTAACATTATTCAAAATCATTACTATATTTTACTTGAAATGAGGTCTGAATTAAGACCATGATGGTGGCAATTACAGTTTAAAGTTACAAAAATTGTTGTGGTCAATGTATTTGTCATAAAAGGCATTGGAGACAATAGTTAAAACAGTGCACCAGGCTCTAGGCTGATTTGAAATCTGAAAATCATTTATACCCTAATTCTAGCTTTTATTAATATTCCTCTCTTACAGAGTCTAGAAAGCTAAGCTGTAGCAAGAGATGGCTAAGTGACATTCTTGCTAAAAGAAGTCAGTGGAAATCGACTGGTAGAGCATCTAGCAATGCTTCTAAACAAGAGAGACACAGCTAGCTTCATTCTTTTGTCCCTTAAAATGTGCCATTCTTTCTGTCTGAAACAGACAGAAAGCAGCCTTGTTGAGAACAGGAAGTCAAAAAACACAGTCTTTAAGATGGCAAAGGGCACAGATATAAGTGCTGGATCCCCAATGACACTACTGAACATCTACAGCAGTCAGTCTGCAAGATTTCTTATTATATAAGGAAAGTAACTCCTTATGTGTTTAAACCATGATTTATCTGATTTTCCATCACTTGTTACTAAGGACAATTCTAACTGATATTTGATTTCATTTTATGTTGTAAAAACACCAAGAGGGAGGCAAGATTATTATTTTCTGTTAGACATGTAGTAAAAACATTCTTTAAAAGCCTTGTTTTGAAAAGACCTATAAAGATTATCTTAAACTTTCACTGAGCTTTAAAACTTTATTTTGCTGAATGGGTTAAGAGATTATTATCTTGCATTCTAATTTGTATACTCTTCAACAGAAACTGTATCAGTAGCAAACTGAGATGGGCTAATAACAAATAACTTATTTTTAAGGCTATTACAATCACCATTGCCTTATTAGATGTTTAAAGACTATGAGAAAGGTCTGTTGAGTTAATGGAGTATTTGCGGGAAGATAAATAAGAATTTTAATGTGGCCTATGGATTGTAGTGAACTCTGGGAGTTGGTGATGGACAGGGAGGCCTGGCGTGCTGCGATTCATGGGGTCACAAAGAGTCGGACACGACTGAGCGACTGAACTGGACTGAACTAAACTGATGGATTACGAAGACTTTAAGAATTGTTTAAAAGATAATCTCCATCCTGATAAAAGTAATCAGTTAAGGCAATTTAACAAAAGGAAATGTTGACAATGTATAGATAATAAATGTATTCATCACTGGGTCCTGAAACATGGAGTCTACTCTCTGATGTGCTTTGGATAGCTGGACAATCTCTCATTGCTAAATTAATACGTTAACCCTCTTCATTTTCTTTATGCTGCTAAGTAAATACAATAAAACAGGCTTGTTAAAACTCATTTTCGAATAAAATTCAAAAAACAATTCCCCCTGCAGAATATGCCAAAAGAAATGCAAAGGCACCTTCTATTGCAGGAAGCATTTTGCGGGAAGCTTACTGAGCTTCAAGGAAATAGTCTGATAGCTACAAAGCTTCCTCTATCTTTTCCTTAAAGTTTCTGTCCTCAGTATTCTACTGTAAATCACAGATTTAAATAGAGTTGCAGAAATCCTTCTTTGGTCAACTCACTTCAAGACCTATAAATAATAGAATCACCATCTAAATACATTCACAAATCTCTTTTGATGTTAAATTTTCAGCAGTATCCTAAGTCTATACACCATAAGATTTTGAAGGAATTATTTAAATTCTAGAGCACCCAAGAAACTTCAGAAAAGTCAACAAGTGCTTTGTTTTCCTGAACACAAGAACCACAATTAAGACACTTTTTTATCATAAGAAGATGTATGTCTACTCTTTCCACAAACAACCCAAATAGATCTTTTTGTATTCAGCATATCTTATATATGTTATCCATGCTATATCAGAGAAGGCAATGGCACCCCACTCCAGTACCCTTGCCTGGAAAATCCCATGGACAGAGAAGCCTGGTAGGCTGCAGTCCATGGGGTCACTGAGAGTCGGACATGACTGAATGACTTCACTTTCACTTTTCACTTTCATGCATTGGAGAAGGAAATGGCCACCCACTCCAATGTTCTTGCCTGGAGAATCCCAGGGACAGGGGAGCCTGGTGGGCTGCCGTCTATGGGGTCGCACAGAGTCGGACATGACTGAAGTGACTTAGCAGCAGCAGTAGCAGTATTCATGCTATATGGTATTCAGGATACATAATAGGATGGGAGAAGAACATTCCAAATTAAAGGCAACTAGATTTACTGATTAATTCCACTTGAAGGTATTTCAAATGTTAAGCATGAGGAATTGTAAAAATTTGCTTTTGCCTGTGGCAGTATATAGAACCTGTGTATTCCTGACACCAGTCTGGCAAGGTAAATGCTCAAGTGTTCACACTGTCTCCTCTTCTTTCCATCATCTGTATTTCTCTACATCACAGTGACACTGAGAAACAACATTTGGGGTGATCAAATACACACTTTTTCTCTATCATTCACCCTTCTGATGCTGAGGAATATGCTTACTCACACTGGAAACTTGGTACATTTGAGCTCTTCAAGAACTGTTCCAAATACACACCTGGACATGCACGTAAGCCTGGGTCCTGAACTGACTGAAAACCATGATAGCCTAGAACCAGCATGGACTCCACCTCCTCTGTATCAGATTGTTAACTAGGCAAATTAAGTTCCTGCCCTCCAGATGCTCACATTCTAGTGGATAATGATGTCAAAGTAAACAAACAAATGACTTAATTTTAAATAGTGCATAACACCTATAAGAAAAATAAAGAAAATTAATGAGACCAGAAAGCTATCTCAAAAAGCAAGGCCTAGAGGGAGGAAAGGTTACTTTTCTTACTGTCCTTCTAGGATCTCTGGCTGGGGCACAATGAATTGGACTGACAAGAGAGATTTACAAGAGAACAGAATACAAATGTATTTAATATAAGTTGTACACAACATGAGAGCCTTCAAAAGGGAATGAAGACCTGAAGAAATGCTTAAACCTGAGCATTTTTATATGAGGCTTGATGAAGAATGGGAAGTCATCGAAAACATGATAGGAAGAACAGGTATGAGCTAAGGGTGGTAAAGGCTTGCCTTTATCCAGGAGACATAAAAGATGCAGGTTCGATCCCCTGGTCAGGAAGACCCCTTAGAGGAGGAAATGGCAATGTACTCTAGTATTTTTCCCTGGAGAATCCCATGGAGAGAGAAGCCTAGTGGACTACAGTCCATAGAGTCACAAAGAATCAGACACGACTGAAACAACTTGGCACACGTGCACTCAAGGGTGGTAAATTCAAGGAATCTTAGCACAGCCTGTCTGCTCAGATTCTTCTTGGACATCACTCTCTATCTTTGGAAGTAAAAAAGCTCCTTTACTCTGGGACTAGGGAAGGCCTCACATGATAGCCTACTGACCAGTTTCAGAAGAGAAGCAGGAGGTCAGACTGTCTTTATGCAACTATTGCTTTTCAAATTTCTTCATTTTACAAGATTCAAAGTGCCATATTTTGGGGTAGTGTGCTCGAACCCTAAAAATGTCAATTTTTGAGAGGGCCACAATTGAGTGTGTATTTAAATTGTGCATGTTGAGAAGAAAGATTATTCTGGCGGATGTAGTAGCTGGTTCAGAGACTCTACGGTGAGAATGCAGCTGATGGGATTTTAGAAACAGAACAAGGGCATTGCAGCTGGACCAAAGCGAGCAGGAAACAATACAGGAGAGATCAGGCAGGTGGGCATCCACTTGATCATACAGGCTCTGAGGAGGTGAGAGATGCTAGAGTGTCTCATGCAGGGGAGAAAGGAAAACTTAGATACATGTTGGAAAAACCTCTCCTTGCTGAAAAGGGATGCTATTATGGGACCAACTTATAGGACTGCTTACGCTGAAGAGCTTGTGTAGGTAATGGACTATACCCAAAGTTTGGCATAGAGCAGGAATCCAACAAATATTAGCTCATTACTATCTCTTTCTGTTATGATGATGCAAGATGACAATGTATGCCAAATCAATACAGAGGAAAGTGACCACATTTTTTGAATCTGTTTAAATCGCCTTGCCTTACCATAAAAGTGACACACTCTCATGTATACAATTCACAAAACCATGAAGAGCTATCATTAAGAAGAAGAGGAAAACCTGCAACCGTAACTCCTTCTCCCAAAGACAACCGCTAATGGTAGTCTTTTCCTTGTAGACTTATTTTGTGCAATGATATCCATATAATTGAGCTCACCTTATGTGCACATCTTTGTATTCTGTTACAGTTTTCTGCATTAATTAAAGTAGTTAAGATTTAAGAGTTTATTAGAGCTCACAGAATCTCTTTCCAGAAGCAATGTGCTATGTAAAATCAATATGATTGCTTGTGCACATTTAACGTGTCACAAATTGAATGTGCATGTGTTCTCAGTTAAGCCTCAGTTCAGCTCTCAGATGTATGGAGGGCAAACTAGAATTTTTATACCAATTTAACAGATGGGTAAAGTGAGACTTCAGTGGCTAATGAGAGAAGCTACATTTCAAATGACTGGGAAAATTCAATTTAAAACCTAGCTCTGTTTTTTTTTTTTTCTTGCCCACCAAAGGTCCCACCAAACCTTCCTATCATCTTTTCTCTCTGTTCATCCTAAAATCTCTTCTACTCCGTGTACTTTGGGGCCTCAATATTGGCCCACATCTGCATATCATTAAAAATATGGACTCCCAGGACTCATACCAGATCTAATGATGCAGAACCTGCATTTTAACAATATCTTTAGATGATTCTTTAAAAATTGAGGTTTGAGGAGTGTAGAAAGAGGCTAAAAGGACCAAGATAATTATATGGTGATCACTCAGTCTTATTCTACATGCTGAACACAAGAATTTATTAGTTTCATACAAAAGATAGGAAAAATAGCAGTTCTGAGCTAAAATAGTTCTATTTGGCTATATATTCATTATTCCCTAAAATGCAACATAAAAATGAGTCCCTAACTCACTTAGCTAAAAGCCATTAGCCGAAGGGGTCAGCAAAACTCACATTTTAAAAATAATTTTCACTTGCAGATAGACTAATTCACATGAAAATGACACATATGAATAAATTTTCATGTCAACAAGGATTTTATTAGCAAAACCCTAAATGTAGTCATGAGAGATTGGTTAGGACTGTTATCGTATATCTATTGAATGGCAAACTATTTGGTCATTTAAAAGGATGCAATGTTATTGAAACAGGCTTCCCTGGTAGCTCAGGGGTAGAGAATCAACCTGTCAATACAGGAAACACAGGTTTGATACTTGGGTCGGGAATATCCCCTAGAGAAGGAAATAGCAACCCACTCCAATATGTTGCCTGGGAAATCCCATGGACAGAGGAGCCTGGCAGACTATAGCCCATAGGGTCACAGAGTTGGACATAGCTACTAAAAGAGTAACAGCAATAATAACTTTATAGGACACTCTTTCAGGTGCTGTTAAATGAAATCAATCAAGCTGCTTTATTCATGTATATGTCAAACTATATTTAAAGACACAAATATGACTGTAAATATATAGACTATTTCTGGAGGAATACACAAGACACTAACAACTTATTTTTGTGAAAGTGGAGCTGAGTGACTTAAAAACAGAAGAGAAATTTACATTTTACCATGCATGTTTACCCATTTTGAATGCCATAAAATGTGCATATATTATCTATTCTATCATTTTAAATAAACACCTATAGAAATAATTTTTATTCTGATCAAGGGAAGTGAGGGGAGCAGTAATTATAGTGAATACAATTTTCACATGACTTAAAAGCAGAAAATAGTAGAAATGGAGCTCAATTTGCAATTTAACAATCCATCTCTACCATTTACTAGCAGAGCAACTAGTTATTTTCAAGTCTCAGTATTTATTTTAGAAGAGAGCAAACTATCTCTTCCACCGATCACCTTATAATGCTATAAAGATTAAGAAAATACATGGGGAAATCCATTATGAATTGTAATATGCTATACAAAATTAAGTCTGTGTTATTGAGCCTGGATGCTTAATGTTTTGATATTCTCTAAATGGAACCACATCAAATATTAACCACCTCCATTATTGTTCCCCTCCAATACAATCTACATTTCAGTAATAAATGAGTCCTCCTGAATCTCAATTTGAACCTGCCTAAAAAATTCCAGAGACATGTCACATTTGTTTGGCATTCCAGTCCAGGTGTTTTATTTTCTTTACCCCTAAATAGTACCCTAAGTTTTCTGATGTCAGGTTGTTAAGAGTTTAGTCTGTGGCAAGGCTAGGAAGAATCTGCTCATACTTACACCAAACCAATGTACATGGATTTTGTGAGGTAAACTGGTGGAGAGGACAGATGATTATGATGATGATGTTCTGACACTATAATCTATTCCCTTACACATGCTAGCAAGTGGCAAATGGAGCTGACCTGAAATAACCTTTTAAAAATGTCTCAATTTCTACCTTACCCCAGTGACACTTAAGAGGCTGTAACAATTAAAAGAAGGCATGTTTTTTGTACTCCTCCTTGATTATCTATTCTTCTTTCTCTGATGGTGGAAAACATACCCATCCTTTAAGGACCATTTCAAATGCAATTCCTTTCAAGGATCCATTTCTAGTGACCTCAATCCAATGCTACTTAGCCTTCTGTGAATTACTACTATATATTCTTATCTGTATTATGAAATGTCACATTCTCATGTGATATAACTGAGTTATATTTTCTTTCCTACTATAGTGTCTGCTATATGAGGACAAAATTATGTCTTCTTCATTTTCCTATCAGTAAAAATATTTCATATTGAGTAGGCATTCAAAAATTTTTAATTCATCACATCATCAGTAAGTAAAATGTCTCCCCCAGATCCACTTCAACCTACATGATAAAACAATTCAGTCTGTAAGTGAAAAACAACTAACTAGAGACAGAACACATTTGATCAACAAAGAAATTGCCTTTATAAGGACCTCTAACACACTGGGAATTCATTTCCTGCAGCTACCCTATTACTGAATTTTGTTCAAAAAAGAAACACCACCATTTGTACAAACTAAGGTAAATTATTCTCTAAGCTTGCAATGCATACAAATTAGCAGGTTATTTTCAAACAGCTAACTTCGCTTGGGTTCTTATTTGCACCTGTTTAAAAGTTCATTCTCCTTGTATTCATGCATCTATTCAAAAACCAAATGCTCAAAACAATTTAACAAATATAGAACAGAGATTTTTGTTTCAAATTGGAATCCCAAGAGAAGGGGAAAATTACAGTGACATTAATAACTAATGACTCAATCAAAAATTGATTTGAGACAAATTAACAAAGATGAAAGTCAAATTTAGACTCATTTAGTCTGTCTAGAAGAGTTGAAAGAGAATGAAAGCCAATAAGTGCTAAAATTTCGAGAGAAATTACACACTGAATTCATAATCTCTACACTTATTTTGAAATTACTTCAGTGAGTTTTTTTTAAATACACCAAAAGGTATAGATTCTTTTTTAACCTTTTAAATATAAAGAGAGTTAACATTCTTCAAGTTTCCATAGTGAGCTATTCAATAGAGGTATCTGATGCATACCTGACCCTTACATAATTTCATAGCTTTAAGCACGAGAGACTGAGTGGACTTTGAAATAGACAAATGGAGAATTAGAAACAATTTCTACCCCCTTGGCTGGTTATTGTTTGACTAAGCTTTCCCCTGGCCGTTTGCTTGGCCATCCACTCACGTTTTCCAGGTTGCTCAGTTAGTCATAACTACCTAAGTACATAACTCGTGCCTCGACTTCCCTTTCAGTTTTCCTAAGGAAGGTATCTCTTTCCTTACAACAAAAAGCAGTACTGACTCACTCCAGTCTGCAAAGCAATTTATTGTTAGGAAAAGGTGGAACTAGGTTCTGAAAGAGGAAAAGCCTGAGTGTCTGGCCTTCTAGCAAGCAGAAATGGATTGCCTTTTTGAGGATATAACCTGCTTGATGAATGCCCCCATTCATCAGTGAGTTTCTGGGAGAGAGTACCTGGTTATCCTAGTCCTTCTCCCAAACCCATCCCCCTCAGCAAAGACACGGTTACTTGACTTATAGTTAAGTACCCCACCTGTAAGGGGTATGAGAGCTTCCCAGCTGGAAGGGAGAGGGCAAGCGTCTACTTCCTTTCTGACCCAAGCCCCCTTCCATTCTCAGAACCTTTTCTCACAGGCACACAAATCTCAGATTACCAGTAAAAGAACCTTTCAGATTTAAAGTCACGAAAAATAGCTCGAACAGTTAGGTCTCCTTGCCTTTGTTCACATGGTTCACTCCCACTGGAAAGCCCTCAATCCTGGCCCGTGAATTCCATTCTCAGTTAATCCTAGTTCAGATAACACCTCCTCGGTTATGGTAATGGGTTCTCAGGCTCTCAAAAAGGAACTCACAATCCTGCGCCTGAGCCTGATCTTCCGAGAGCACCCTTCCTCCCTGTGAGCCTTCTCTCGCTCTGTGTTACACTTAGTTGTGCAAGTGGCCTGCCTACTCCTGAGCAGAACAGTGAGTGCACTGATTCACGACTTTGTGACCTTGTACAGCTCCGCATTATGCACGGTTTCATAAATGTACTCTAAATACAAAATTTTGAGGGTGAAGCCGAATTTTCCGCGGCACAAGGTGGAGCAACTCCTGCAGGGGTCATGACAGCAACCCGAGCTGAGCTGGGAGTTCCTTCAAATGCTCCGCTTGACCAGAAATGCAGTGTATCTTGTCAGACAAGTCCCAAAGCCAAGGCAATTCCGAGCTCTGTTCTCCCTTCCTTATTTTTGGAGCTTTCCAAATAAGGCCTGAGAACTATGGAAATGCCTCAGACCGCTTCAGCTTAGGTGCTTCTGAGGTGCTAGAAAGTCCCCACTGGCCCAAAATCCCACAAGAATTGCGCTTCCCTCCTCCTGAGGTGCAGTCCTCGCCCAGTCCATGCGTGATCTTCCCTTAGATAAAGGACCTCATCTCATTACTAAATTGCTTTAGTGTTGTCGTTTGATAGCGCTAAACTGAGAAGTTCCTTACAGACACTGTCTGATTATAGTCTGTGGGAATATTATATATAATTACAAAATCAGCACAAGTTTAACAATTGAGGGATGAACTAGAGGCCATTTTAAGACTTAGTTTGAATTACTTAAATATTTCCACGTGATTAATACTATGATGGTCACAAATGAAGGAAAAGAAAAAGAGAAGAAAAAAGGATCAGGAACTCAAAAGCCTCTAGGCTAGACATTACAAAAAAAAAAAACACAACACCAAATATTCTTACCTCTTGCAAACTTAGTATATGATATGAATGCTAATGTTATAAAAAGACAATATGTAAAGGAAAAACAGAATGATGGACACAAAATATGAAGAAAAAAAGTAAATTAGTCATATGTGCAGGAAATAATATATGAATATCTAAGAAGGGAATACAAAAAATCTTAGTTGAAAAGAGAAGTTTGTACCCAATAATCTGATGCAAACAGCTAATTTTCCTACTTGCTTAAGGTAAATTGGAAAGTATCTTCAGAATTCTTAGAACTATGACTGCCCAATTATCTGATATTTAATATCTTAATTTTTTGGCCTATTTTGTCTCTCCAATGAGATTTTAAACTCTGTGAAGATAAGCACCATCTCTTCTTCTTCTGTGGTATTCTGTGATATTCTGAAAATCTAAATACTCTAAATGGATATAAATTCAGAGGTCCTCTAAAGCACACAGGATTATTATTGCCTTATTTCCTCAAAATATTAACAATATGAATATCATTATCAATACACAATTTTAATCACCTCCAAGTAACCTGAACTGCACTGATAATCTTGTGTTTGTAGGATCCTCATTTGAAATTATCCCCAGGCAGACTATCAAAGTAGTAATAATGATAACAACAACAGCAACAATAATATTAAAAAGCAGTAAGAAAGCTGGGAAAGTCAGTAGAACTATTGAAAAGGAATTCTAAGTCTATATTTATAGTTCATTTGAATTTAATAGCAGATTAGACTTTGAGTGGTTACTGTGTGTTTCAGCAATTCTGCTGATAAACATTAAGAGGGAAAAAGCAATTTTCTCCAGGCAAACATAGATCTTTGACACTAACTACATTCTTACTGTTACATACTTGGTTTAGATTAACTCATAGTCCCTTATGTCAAACAGATCTGTGGTGTCTGGGTATTAATCATCTTCATAGGAACTCACACTAAATACCTATTTTGAGGTGGCTAGCAACTCAATCAGTTATTGAGTTTTAGTCCACTTCAGTGACACAGTAATTGAACTACCATAACTCCATCTGACTGTGGAGTTAAATTTGAATAAATCAAATGTAAATAAACAGAGAGGTACATATTAATTTAATCATAGAAAAGGTTGTAAATTTTTATGTTCAAAGCAAACATACAAAGTTGAGTTTATTTTATGTTGTCTGAATCTAAACACATCGTGGGAGGAATTTTTTTTTTTTTCCTGACCATCTAGATATTAGTTAACCCGTTTATTGAGTACCTGTTTGATAACCAAAACTAAACTAAACATGAGCCCAGATCAGGGTGGATTATAGAGGAAACAACCAAGGGTATCTTAAAGCTGGAAACTAAATTTTTAACAGCTTGACTCCCTATTCACAAGGCACAATAGAGCCTTAAGAACTCTTTCAAGTTGATTTTGATCTTGGAGAGTCCGGATTATGTTAACCTCACCTCAGAGCATGACTTGATTCAGACCTCAGGCATATCTGACCTTAATCCAACCTTGGCACCTCTGGTTGGATCTCAGTCAGATTCAGCAGTAAACAGTAGATTGCTTGTAATCTCTTTTATCCTGCCCTCTCCCTTTTTCCTTTCTTCCCCACTGAAAGAGTAGTCTGCTCATGACAAGGAAAAACAAGTACATTTTCTCATAATTTGCCTTTTTCATAGGCCTCTTCTTACTGGCTGTGGACCCATATCATATTGAAAGCCTTTGAGAAATGCCTCACACTCTAGATTCTGAGTCAGCTCTTGTGACTACCTTGCAGACCTCAGTGCTGGCAGAGGCACTTCCTTTCTGCACTCACCTGCAGAATGGCAGGTACTTCTCCCAGGTACAGAGCTTATCGAGTTTGAATCCAGCCTCTCCTGGCTGCTTCTGTCTCTAACGGATGGGTAGCCAGCCACGGGTTGTTCTATCTCAGCAGCCAAAATCGTCTTGGCCTGCCTCAATGTGTTGGTGTAGAATATTGGAGAAATGACCAACTGCACTGCAGCTGAAGAAGCCTGGCTGGAAATATGCCTGTTTTCAGCATAGAAGAGATTTTCACTCCACTGCAAAGAGATATTTTTAGATGATTCATGTCAGTAAAAACCTGTATTTGTTTTTGCCTGTCCTAGTGTGTCTTAAGGCCGGGATTGGGGGTGGGGAAATGGGTGGGGGGAGGATATGTGAAGTTCAGAAATAGATAAACAATATAGTTTTAAATAGCCCAGAAGGGAAATATGAGCTACTAAGCATGGCAGTCTTATTATATTCTAGTCCTATTAAACTCGACTGAACCAAATGGTCTTCCTTTCTCTTTCTTCTTCTTTCCTGACATTTATGTTTTTGTACAGTAATAATTTACTGAGAGATGAATTTGTACTAGCTCTTCCTTTCTTTTCCCATCCTTCATTGCAAGCTAGAAAGCAGACCCTTAGTCACAGATTTTACAGAGTGGAAAACAGAAGCTACTTTAACTTAAAATCTCTTTTTCTGTCTTTCATAAAAACTTTAAAGAAATTAGGCTAGTGAGTGCCTTCAAGGGAGGAAAGAAGAAACATAGATTTTCTTAAAGCTAAACATATATATATATACATACATATATATATTATAATGGAGATCAGGTAAATAAGAAAACAGGACAAAGAAAATGGGTTCTTTAAGTCTTGGGAGCAATATCTCAGGGACTTAGTTTTCAAGGTCTAGAGGAGAGGGTTTCTGGTGTTTATGAGAATGCTGGAGCCCAGGCACAGGAACTTTTGTTTTTCCCATAATTGTCTTTTCCCCAAGCACAGCATCAAAGCAGCAAATTTATGACTAGAGACACCAAGGAGAGTGGTACAATGGGCGTTTCACTGATATCATGTGTGGATGACAAGTGGCCAATGGTCCTATTGATGTGTCCCAAGTCATGACACTGAAGAGTCTTCAGCATTTTCCACAATTCTGGGCAAGTCAATCTCAACAATACTTAATATTACTTTTCCTATCAGCTAATGGTAGGGAATGTTCAAGTCAGAATGATTTTTAATTTAAAAAAAATGATAAATTGGACTTTCTGGAACATCTGAGTTTATGGATTATGATTTGAGTTCGGTGTATCTTTCTGCTTATAGATGATCATGATAAAAGTCTTGAAAGGATAGGGTATCCTGTGGCTTATCTTATAGATAAATGAAGTCAGTAGCCCTTGCTCACAGAATATCCCTTCATATTTTCATTGTCATTGCACTTTTTTGTCAATGATGGTTTATTAAGAAAGCTGTGGTTGGAACCTGGGCCCTGGAAGAGCCCCCCTCTACTAATCTCACAGGATGGTTGCTCAATATAGCAGAATCTTCTTCTAAATGAAAGCCATGTTGGGTAGAAAAGGGAAATGGTCCCATAAGAGTTGATATTGCAGGATATGTAGAGAGAAAGCCCCCTTTTTTATACATACCAATGTCAGAGGATTTCATTCTCTCTAACCTCATTATAAAATTTTTATATCCTTGACTAGTTAGTGCTTCTAGCTCACCTAAGTTTGCAAGTGGTGCAAAAACAAGAAGCCTTGTCTGGAGAAGGACTTCAGAGGTCACCCTGCCTATCTCCCTGGCTCCAGGCAGATTAGCACCTAAACCAAGCAGTTCACAAAAGTACTGTCTATTTTTAAATGGCTTAAGAATCAGCATTATGTAACTTCACTTTGGTAAACCAGTTTAATGTTTACCAAACTGTCGCTAAATCCAGCCTTCACATAATGTAAAAAAGTAATAATAATAATAAGAGGAATGAGAATGATAAAATGAAATAAGCCAAAAGAAAATGTGCTCTAAATTCAAGGAGGCTGCTTATATTAAACTGCCCATCAGTCCATTTTAAGCTTCTCTTTTTCTTGGGTGGAGGAGAGGCTGGGTATGGGCCGTCTCTGGGGATTAGTACTGCCTAGACTCTGGTCCACTACAGCAACCACAGCCAACCCCCACCCCTCGCCTTAGTTGGCTGAGTGCTGCCCCTTGGCCTTCGTCACCCTGTGCTCCAGCTCTTCCCAATGCATTTAGATTCCCAGGCCACTCATTCACGCATATATTCATTTGTTTTTTTTTTTTTTTTTCTCATTAACCCTAAATATTCTTTCTAACTCTATACTGCCTAAAATTATCTTATTTATTTTGCTTATTTTTCACTCTGTTCTTCTACTCTATCCAACTTCACTTCTGCTAAATGGAAGTTTCCAGAAAACTGGGGCAGTGTCAGATTAGTTTATGACTATCTATCTTATTGATAGATTATCAATAGGAAAATAGCAGATGTACATCAAATATTTTTAAGTGATGGAATAAATTGAATAAGATGCTGATACATTTTCCAAGCACTATATTCTTGGGAAGTTTAAAGATGTATTTATGTCAGTACTTAAAACCCAGGCAAAAGTTAAAACATGATCTAGTTTGTTCTAGAGAGAGATAAATAAGGAGTTCACAGATGCCATAATCCTAATCAATCCTAATGGGCCTCCCTTATGTCTCAACTGATAAAGAATCCACTTGCAACTCGGGAGACCTGGGTTTGATCCCTGGGTTGGGAAGATCCCCTGGAGAAACAAAAGGCTACCCACTCCAGTATTCTGTCCTGGAGAATTCCATGGAATGTACAGGCTATGACATCACAGAGTTGGACACAACTAAGCAACTTTCACTTTCAATGAATCTATCTTGTTTAATTTCTATTCTTCTTATACACATTGCTTTGACACCAAGTCCCCACTTTTGCATTGAATATGACAGCATAAATCCACAGTCTCTTAAGAAATAACAAGATTTGTCTTTGCTTACACAATCACTTGTGAGATTTCTCTGAAGGATGTCCAGAAAGAAGAAATTGTATCTGTGGCAGGTACTGTGTCATTTTCCCCTTATAAATAAGAGAAAGTACAGCTAGTCAGTCAAACCTCCAAGAAATCCAGAGTCTTAGGAATGCCCCATAGTCATACTTCAGAACAATTAATAACACCTGACATGTACATATTTCACATATCAGACATTTCACAACTTGGCCAGTAAAATGATGTGAAACTTGTTTTTATCCACCCAGAAACTCCATCCAGAACTTGTTTAGCTTTAAAAAAGATCTTGTCTAGCTTAAGAAATAATCAGGAGATTATTTATAACTCAAATTCCAAGAAGCACTTTCAATACTTTCCAAAATTGCTAATACATATATTACTTTCTCACAGCCTCTGCACTGAATAAGCATTGAGAACAAGGGCAAGTTAAAAGAGGTTAACTCTTCCTGCAAACTGCTACTATCTGTGATAATTGTCTCTTGGTTAGAATGACAGTAACCTAGTGAAAACTCATGCTAATTTTAAGGAAATGTTAAACTCTTCCCAAGGGTCTATGAATGATACATCTTGAAACATAGAAACCTTCGTGTTGCTCCTTGAGGATTCCAGTCACAGAGAGGCTGGTACTATAGTCAACATAGTATTTCCTCCAGAGTGATAAATCAGTGATACAATATGAGGGCACATGCATCCACCTTGAAAAGCAGAGAAACAGTGGAGGAAGCTGGTCATTTTTAATCTCCCTCTTACAGGAGACTTTATGTTCAACTGGATCCTATTATTTTCCAAAAGTGAGACTGTAAAGTAGACATCTGATTCTTTCACTTTGAGCATGTCATTTAATTCATTACTACTCTGAACATGGGCAAACAACAAAACAAGGAGTTATTTTGAAATTCTAACCCTGTATGCTTCAAATGGCCAGAAGAATAAATATTTTCCATAAGAGTACAAGGAGTACACAAAATATATTCTATTTCTTACATACTTTATCAACAGCCACTGCTTATCAGTTACGTAATACAGTTATATGGACTTTCTAATAGATTCTCTCTTTTGAAATATTAATTTACATTTAAGATACTTTTAAGAGTCACTTCATATCCCATCAGTTTTATCAACCAATTTTCATGGCCTAAAGCAGGACTCGATGAAGCACAAGCTGGAATCATGTTTACTGGAAGAAATATCAATAACCTCAGATATGCAGATGATACCACCGTTATGGCAGAAAGGGAAGAGGAACTAAAAAGCCTTGATGAAAGTGAAAGAGGAGAGTGAAAAAGTTGGCTTAAAACAACATTCAGAAAACAAAGATCATGGCATCTGGTCCCATCACTTCATGGCAAATAGATGAGGAAACAGTGGACTAGCAGTGTCAGACTTTATTTTGGGGGGCCTCCAAAATCACTGCAGATGGTGACTGCAGCCATGAAATTAAAAGATGCTTACTCCTTGGAAGAAAAGTTATGACCAACCTAGACAGGACAGTAAAAAGCAGAGACATTACGTTGTCAACAAAGGTCTGTCTAGTCAAAGATGGTTTTTCCAGTGGTCATGTATGGATGTGACAGTTGGACTGTGAAGAAAGCTGAGCACCAAAGAATTTATGCTTTTTAATTGTGGTGTTGAAGAAGACTCTTGAGAGTTCTTTGGACTGCAAGGAGATCCAAACAGTCCATCCTAAAGGAAATCAGTCCTGAATATTCATTGGAAGGACTGATGCTAAAGCCAAAATTCCAATACTTTTCCACTGGATGTGAAGAACTGACTCATTTGAAAAGACCCCAATGCTGGTAAAGATGGAAGGTGGGAGGAGAAAGGGTCGACAGAGGATGAGATGGTTGGATGGCATCACTGACTCAATGGACATGAGTTTGAGTAAACTCCAGGAGTTGGTGATGGACAGGGAGGCCTGGCATGCTGCAGTCTATGGGGTCACAAAGTCAGACACAACTGAGTGACTGAATTGAACTGAACTGAAAGCCTTGAAAAGGGGCACAAGAATGTTTAAAAAGCATCTTTTTGGCAAATATGTTTCTATCCATTGATTTTTTCCGTCTTGTTTTGGCAAGGGAAATTTATCCAAACATTTGATTTATCTACAAGCTTCTTTTTTTTTTTTTTTCCCTCCAATTGGGGTGCCATGTAATATTTAGTTAAAGCTTTTGCTTCATTTTAATCATTTTGATCTCCCCTTTTGTTTTTCAAAAATGTGATTTTGTTGGCCATCTCTTCACTGAACTTTCCTCTCCCTTGGCTTTGGGCCTGCAAACATCTGGATTCTTCAGGGCTCTTGGGCATTCTTTTTAGGACTCCTTCTGAATTTAGAGATCATTTCCTAACTTCTTCCCTAATGCCCATATTCAAAGCTGAATGTATAAACCTCACTTGTGACCTTCACTCCAGAAACTCTAAACTCAAATTCAGTGGGTTTGAGTAAGAAACCAGGAATCTTAATTTACATGGATTGTGTGTGAGATAGACACACATGGCCAAGAGTGGGAACTCCTGTCTTATTTTCAATCTTTGGTGTTATCACAACTTTTTGTTTGTTCATTTTTACAAATATCTCCTTTATTTTAGATGCCTAAATCCAAGTCTTCAAGCCTCATCTCTAATCTAAGTTCCAGCCTTCATTTTTAAGAGGGTACTGGGCTCTTTCATTGGACTATACTACTACCCTCCAAAAGAATATATTAGGTGCGTAGCATGTATCAGGTACTGTGCCACCCACTTTACATACATCACCTTAAAAACCCCTTGAGGTAGAAGTTCTTACTTGAATTTACCAGATCAGAAACTCTACCTCAGAGAGGTTCCAGGGATCACCCTACATTATACAATAGTAAAGGAGTCTATTGACTGGATTTTTTTTTTCTTTCCATTAAATAGTACATTATACACAGACATGAATTTGATTCTGAGTTTCTCCTTCCAATTGATTCATTTTCCTAAATTTCACTTTTTTCTGTGCATATTCCAATTTTTGTAAATGTATACTAGAATATTATTATGAATTAAAAATTGTTATCTCATGTCATGAGTCCAACAATATTTTGAACTAAATGCTACATTACAGACGAGAAAATTCAACTCAGAGAGTGTGCATATTATGTCCAATACAATGTACTGCATCTAGGGCAATGGCAGAGCTGGGACTTGCCTGAACTCTCAGCTGTGTTTCTCAACCAAAATGCCACACTTAGTAGAAAATAAGGACCCTGCTGACTATCAGGAATAATACTGAGCAGTAGTCAAGGGTGCCTGACCTGACACTGAAGGCAAAATGTTAAAAGAAAATACCCAACTGTTTCATAAGATTCAGCCAGGACACAGTTGAGAAGGAAACCTGACACACCATGGGATTAAAGCACAGCACGAAACTCACTCATTCTGCTAGAATTTTACACATTTTATCACTTGTATTATGGCTGCTGGAGATGAGAAAATGAGCTCTAGAATTTTTTCGGGTGAATAACTTTTTGTAATTGTATAACAGGGATGCAATCATTGCAATATTTTCCAAATAGAATCATCAGAAAACACACAATAAATATTTTGATTACAGAGGAACTAAGAGGCTTCCCTGGTAGCTCAGCTGGTAAAGAATCCGCCTGCAATGCAGGAGACCCCAGTTTGATTCCTGGGTCAGGAAGATCCACTGGAGAAGGGATAGGCTACCCACTCCAGTAATCTTGGACTTCCCTGGTGGCTCAGCTGGTAAAGAATCTGTCTGCAATGTGGGAGGCCTATGTTCAATCCCTGGGTTGGGATGATCCCATGGAGAAGGGAATAGCTACCCACTCCAGTATTTCAGCCTGGAGTATTCCATAGAATGCATAGAGTCCATGGGGTTGCAAAGAGTCGGACACGACTAAGCAACTTTCACAGAAGATCCAGTGATGACAATTGTAATATTTTAATAGAGTTCCTGATTGTGTTTGTATTTGAATCTTGAAGAAAAAATCTGATGATGATTAAGAGGTGGTCATGTGTAAATTAGAAGGGCAATTGATTTTTAATGAAAATTAACATTAGGTATGATTTGTTCATAATGTCTACTAAGACTCATTCAAAAGTTTACTATGTAAAGAACCAGTCTTGTTCAGAAAGTTTATTATGTGTTAACATGTGAAATGATTTTAGGTCTCAAACCATTGGTGAAATTATTCAAACTTTGGAATCTAGTATGCCAAGAGAAAAAAAATTTTTTTCTTCAAAAATTCCCATTTATGCTTTCTTGTAAATCTGGAATTATTCCCCCCTCCAAAAAAAAAAAAAAATCATGGCTAGGTCCATCAGTGCTATCTTAGTACATGAGAAGTCAGATAATGTAAAATAAATAAATAAATAAACTCAATTATTTTTTCTCTTTTGCAAGTAATCTTGATATAATTTATTCCTGGAAAATGGAATTATTTTATCTCCCCCCAAAATAATCATTTAATTTGGGCCCCCTATCAGTCTTTCAGCATCTATTACCATTTTACTTCAATCTATGAAGGATTTTGTTAGTACAGTTGTTTATACCCAGAACACTTCAATATTGCATATGAATGGCTTGCTGGAAGGAGCTGACTTTGTCTAGCAAGAAAAGAGATGTTACAAAGGTAAAGAAAAAAAATACATGTGGAGAATGTTCACTACCATATTGAAAATTATATGATGGGGGAAAAGAAAAAAATAACTAACGCTGATAATACGTGTTACTAGGTTTTCCCTTCTCAAGGAAGTAGCCATGACTTTTCTTTGCATTTTGAGCAAGTAAATGTGCTTAGCAAATACTCAGTAAATACTGGGTTGAAATACTTAACAAAAGTAATATGTGTATTATATATTTTCTCAAACTGTCTTTGTAACATGTTAATATTATTACGTTGATAACTTTGAACTGTGATGCTGGAGTAGACTCTTGAGAGTTCATTGGACAGCAAGGAGATCAAACCAGTCAATAACTAAAGGAAATCAACCCTGACTATTCACTGAAGGACTGATGCTGAAGCTCAAGCTCCAATATTTTGACAACCTGATGTGAAGAGTCAATTCATTGGAGAAAAACTCTGATGCTGGGAAAGATTAAAGGCAGGAGGAGAAGGGGACAAAAGAGGATGAAATGGTTGGATGGCAGCTCCTACTTAATGGATATGAGTTGAGCAAATGCTGGGAGATGGTAAAGGACCAAGAAGCTTGGCGTGCTACAGTCTATAGGGTCACAAAGAGTCAGACATGACTGAGCAACTGAATGGCAAAATATTATTACATAAATGAGAAAAACCACTATGATAACAAATATACAAAAATGATGTATATTATGAGTTCAGTAATAGGTGGACATCCATAACTTTATGAAAGGGATATTGAGTGTGTGTGGTCACTTCAGTCGTGGCCGACTCTTTGCAACCCTATGAACTGTAGCCTGCCAGGTTGCTCTGTCCATGGGATTTTCCAGGCCAGAATACAGGAGTAGGTTGCCATTTCCTTTTCCAGAGGATCTTCCTGACTCAGGGATCAAACCTGCATCTCCTGCAGTGGATTCTTTACCACTCAGCCAAATGGGTAAAGAAGCCCAGCAAGGGGCTATTATTAGCTTCTTTTTCAGATGAAGCAACTGAAGAACAGAGAGATTCAGCATTTTAGTGAAGTCCCACAACTAGTCCCTGGCAAAACAAACAGTACCTCTTTTCCAAACTGTGCTCTTACTTTCCAAATTATTTGTACAAATAATTTTAAAAAAATATATTCAAAGTTCTTTCTCTTTTATTTAGAATTTAGAATTCATTTGAATCAGTTCTGATGAGATGGATGAAACTGGAGCCAATTATACTCAGTGAAGTAAGCCAGAAAGAAAAACACCAATACAGTATACTAACACATATATATGGAATTTAGGAAGATGGCAATGACGACCCTGTATGCAAGACAGGGAAAGAGACACAGATGTGTATAACGGACTTTTGGACTCAGAGGGAGAGGGAGAGGGTGGGATGATTTGGGAGAATGACATTCTAACATGTATACTATCATGTGAATTGAATCACCAGTCTATGTCTGACGCAGGATGCAGCATGCTTGGGGCTGGTGCATGGGGATGACCCAGAAAGATGTTATGGGGAGGGAGGTGGGAGGGGGGGTTCATGTTTGGGAATGCATGTAAGAATTAAAGATTTTAAAATTTAAAAAATAAAAAAAAAATTAAAAAAAAAAGAAAAAATTAAATAAACACAGGAACAATGGAGACAAAAAAAAAAAATAAAGCTCTTGAATATGAAAAAAAAAAAATAAAAAATAAAAAGTGCTTTTCTGAAACACTTCAGTGAGTCCAGAGCTTTTTAGGACATGAGCCACCTGTCTAATTTCATGGCCTTGCAATAAACCTTTCTCTGCTCCAAACTCTGAAGTTTTAGTTTGTTTGGCCTCATTGCACATAGGTCACAGGAAATTGCATTAACACTGTCCCAAATCGGTGAAATGCTTTCCATTGTCTTTTCAATGCCACTGTTTAAGACCATATTAAAAAATAAATAAATAAATAAATAAATAAATAAATACAATAGCTCCTGAAGGAAACAGCTACCATTTTCCTTCACAAGTGAAATGGTTTGCCAGCCCTATCCTCAATTCAGAGGATTGTAGAGTTTGACCCTCAGAAGTCATCCCACTAAAAAACCAGCATGCTTCTCTTCAAAATAAATGAATGGGGATCATGGATGTTCCCTTATTTTTAATGACGAAATATTTTCCAGGAATTAAGGAATCTTAACTTCCTATGACCTATATACAACACCTTGCACACCACTGTATTTGTAAAACTTACCTCCCACTTCCAGTATCACAGAGATCTATTCACAAAAGATAAAACTTTACTTTATTAAGGCAAAATCCATCATGCTTTCTGTTACTCCTCCCTGTAGTTTGTCCTTAGTTTCTTATGATAAAACTATTTTCCCTAACCTTGAATGTAACCGGAGAAAGGTCAGTTAGCACTCTATGTACAAGCCAGACATGTGTTTGGATTCTATTTTCTGCATCCCAGTTTGATTTTCTAAATGTGTTTTGAGAATTAACTGATCACTTGGCTACAGTGAGAACAATCTAATCAAATAATGAAGTGATCAGCTTTGCCCTGTTTCAAAAGGGCCACTTCATACCTGGACAAAATGTAAATGAGCTATTACTAAATTTACCTACCTTTCATTTCCTAAGGGTTTCCATTATTGTCATGGTTTGATTGTACAGACTGAACAGTACAAAATATTATCTTCCTGTTGAAAACTGGCTCATCAAGATTTCAAGCAAAAATTCAGAGATCGTTCACACACCCAACTGCTTAGTACAGTCATTTCTGAGATAGGTCCTCATGTCTGTTAGGCTGTGATTATAAACGACATAGGAAGGAGTGCTAATAAAATACAGCGGGGGCTGCCAAGACATTTGTTATGGAGTGCAACTGGCTAACAAGAGGAAGTGATATAAATTGCATACAAATAGAAACTAGCAGGATCAAAACCAAATAATGCTCCATTATTTGGAGCTGACCAAGAAAGAGAGCCTCAGACAAATTAAGACATTGGGTGGGCTCCTCTTCTTTGTTTGAGGCTCATCATCTTCCATAAAGCAATGGATGTGTGTTGAACAGCATTAACACCCTTGCATTTAATTATGTATAACTGATTTTTCAAACCTCTTGCTTCAAGCAAATTCCTTCAAAAATTTTAATTGCTTGTATTTACCTTAGTTTTATTTTTGTTTTTTCCATGGGTGGAGTTATTACAGTGGCAGATTAGAAAGGTAACATAGACCTTGTGTATGTGAATTTTATGGTTTTCAAGGTTTTCTTATTCATATGAGAGATAGTATGATATGACAAAGATACAGGTAGGGAGATGAGTTAATGGTGTGCTTAATGAACATATGGAAGTACTTGAAAGAGTTCTACCAAATGCCTGACTTGTTCAGCATGACCTTTTTTGCAAACCTTATCAAATGGGAAAATACCATAAATTTGGGTGAGATACAAAGAGTATAGATACAAGAATTAAAACCAAACCTTCCAAACTGGGACAAATGAGGTGAATACCATAAGATAACATTTAACTGAGGGAGAATAAAAGGACATTAAGCTATAAGAGTATGGATATTATTAAATAACTGCTAATATCAACTAAGCAAACACAAATGGATTAATCCTTGTAACAATACAGTGAGGTGAGTATAGGGCTTATTATATTCCTACATGTCATGCATGTATTTTTGACAGCATATCTAGGAACTAATGTGAAGAAAAATATTTCCTTAAAAGGCAGAGCTTATATGATGGTTTATCTAATTAAGAAAGTACTTGAGAGGGGAATGGCAATCCACTCCAGTAATATTGCCTGGAAAATCCCATGGATGGAGGAGCATGGTGGGCTGCAGTCCATGGGGTCACAGAGAGTCGGACATGAGCAACTTCACTTACTTACTCACTCACTTAGCAAAGTATCTATTAAAGCACTGTATAATAACTGTGTAATCAAATCATTACCAAAGAAAAAACAAAGACATTCCTATTTACTTGCTATTTGCTTTATTGAACTTGTTTAGTTCAAAAACATCTGATATTACAAAACGTGCCCTTTATAAAATAACATTTTTTTATGTTTCCAAATAAAATGTTAAAAAAAGTTTTTCTTTGCATTAAGGGCATTTATTTAACAATTCTGTGTGTGTGTTCAGTCACTCAGTCGTGTCCAATTCTTTGAGACTTTATAGATTGTAGCCCACCAGGTTCCTCTGTCTGTGGAATTTTCCAGGCAATAAAACTGGAGTGGGTTGCCATTTCCTATTCCAGGGGATATTTCTGGCCCAAGGATTGAACTCATGTTGTGCCTCCTGCATTGGCAGGTGGATTCATTACCACTAAGCCACCTGGGAAGCCCTTTAATAATTTTAATCTTGTGCAACACTTTGTATGCGTGCATGTGTATGTTGACCTAAAAGTCAATATTTATTAGGAAATGTGAAATAAAATCTGGTATCTAAAAACCAAGTACTGTTGTCTTGTTTGGGGAGAAAGCATCATTAGTGGATCCTGTCTCGGAAGATGTTTATCGCCCACCTCTCAGTCACTGGCATAGAAATCACAAGTTGTTTTTTTAATTCAGTTTACTTTTTCTCTTATAGCCAAAATGGCAGGGGAGCTTTTCTGATCATTAACAAAAACTAGCAAGTCTCTTATTTAAGTATCTTTCCATTTTTCTTCATAAATGAAACAAATGCCCTACGGGAGGATGTTGGCTCTTTGGTCATAAATCATGTCTTTCTCTTCCAGAAGCAACTTTATGTGAAGATGCAGCCAAATTTCATTCCGAATCCCGTGTGCTTACCAATGGTGGTGGTGACATTTTCTCCTGGAGGAAATTAAATTTGCCTTCACCTCGCCCTTCAGAATGATGCGTTTTCCCTCTCAGCAATTGGTTGTCCTGGCAGACCTCCATCCCTGAAGTAAGGTGATGCAGCACCATGACATGTAGTATGGGTTTTCAAGGGCTGTCTTCCACACTGTACACGGTAGCTTTCCACTGCTGGCCAGGGCTGCAAGAGAGCTCGTGGATAGAATATGGACAGAATTCTTTAGAGCAGGGCGCTGTTTTCACAGCTGCCTTGTTGACAGAAATGTGTTCCGAATTAAAGCTTTTTCTCACCTTGCTGCAACATGTCAAGGAGTTGCGCCAGTGAGGAGAGACCGATCCAGATGGTATCGGGAGAGCAGTTCCTCCCCCTTTGGCAGGCAAGCAAAGAGTGGACTCGGCACGACCAAGAGATCAAACTGATACCAGTGAGCATTCAGAGCTTTCTCTTTACTAATAAGGTCACTCGCTCAGCCAAAAAATGTTTGTTTACAGAGAGGTGCCCTCTTGCCCTATATCCCTTTCAGTGTGAGGGGTTTGATGAGGTGGAATCCGTCTGCTGGAGCTCTTTCCTTGTTTCATTCAGCTCAACCACACCCAGCCTAAGCACATCTTTGTGTGAAATAATGAGACCTCAGGGGAACTTGTGTATTGCTTTCCTGCTTCTAAGTTTTCCTCACAATAAATCCAGTTTTCTATTTATACCCCATGGCACTCTGCTGTACACAGCCATACCTACCCAACACTGCATAACAGCTTGACTTTCAGGGTTGTGAGCATTTTAAATTCATTCTACTGGTTGGCTTTACCAGCGACCTAGAAGTAAGCAAGATTTTTGCGACACAAAAATCTCGCAAAAACCTTTGGGATGCAGAATAAGGGGAATGTAGTTGAGGGCATATGACTTGAATATTCTTCCCTCCTTTTTCTCTTTAGGTTGTTCTTGAGTTCTCCCTTTTTCTATGTGAAGGAACTGCAAAGAAAAAACCAGTCCAATTGGATTTAGAATTGGCCTGGGAAAAGAAGCCAAAAACAACCTCAGTTCCTCTTCTTTCTTTTTTCTCCAGCCCTGAAAAAGATACCACATACACCTAGAAATTTGGTCCTCTACTTACAAACCCTTCATGCCCATTGCTAACTGAGTACTGTCTACTTGATTCATGATTATAAAGGACAAAAAAATTGTTTCTGCTCTTGGTCGATTGTTGGATGTCTCTCTCCAGTATTCATAAGATACCCCTTTTCATCTGGCCTCCATTGATACCCATCTGTATCTGAAGCAGATTTCAAACCTGTGAAGAAAATTGATAACCTGCTAGGCAGTGGGGAAAGACACCAGATAGTATCAACAGGAGAAATACTGGCCAAAATTATGGATATTGTGGTTGGGAATTTAGGTTCTCTCTGTAGATATTTTGCTTTGATTTATTCTGCAAACATGTAGGAATTTTTATTATTTAAGATAAGATAAAGTTTTTACTTCAAGCCCCCTGGCTGCAAAGATAGCTGTTGCTCTGTAAATCAACACAGGATTATCTGCTTTCCTCATCAGGTTGTGAGTCTGAAACAAAATACCCTAGTCTTCACTGTAGATAGTGCCGACAATTCATCTTAATTTTGTATACTTTAAATCAGTTTTCCAAGGAAAATACATTGGAAAATATACGATATGGAGAGGAGTCATTACATAGCTAAAATCATGGAAACAAATTCTGCATATTTATTTGATTTATTTTCTTAGATGTTTATTTTCTTTCATAAAAAGGTTTTATTTTGAGAAGTTTGGTATTCACACAAATAGCTAATCATTTGCTTCTAAATGGCTCTTCATATTTTTCCAAACTGCAAGCAAGTTCTATATTTATAAGAATGTAAATATATAAAGCCTTATTTATATCCTACACATCAAGTTTAGATTATAGAATTTAGTAAAATTTAAAAATTTTAGTTGTATCATGTTAGTCAACAAACGTAGAGGACTGCTTGATTTTTTTTATGTCAAGAAGCTTATTAAAAGAAGTAAAAACTCGATTATACAGAGTGAAGTAAGCCAGACAGAAAAACACCAATACAGTATACTAACACATATATATGGAATTTAGAAAGATGGTAATGATGACCCTGTATGTGAGACAGCAAAAGAGACACAGATGTGTAGAGCGGACTTTTGGACTCTGAGGGAGAGGGAGAGGGTGGGATGATTTGGGAGAATGGCATTGAAACATGTATACTATCATGTAAGAAATGAATCGCCAGTCTATGTTCGATGCAGGATGCAGCATGCTTGGGGCTGGTGCACGGGGATGATCCAGAGAGATGATATGGGGTGGGAGGTGGGAGGGGGTTTCATGTTTGGGAACTCATGTACACCCGTGGTGGATTCATGTCAATGTGTGGCAAAAACAAATACAGTATTGTAAAGTAAAATAAAGTAAAAATAAAAATTAAAAAAAATAAAAGAAGTAAAAACTGAGGTAAGCTTCACAGCTAAATTTGAAGTTGGCTAGTGTCAGACTTTATTTTTTGGGGCTCCAAAATCACTGCAGATGGTGACTGCAGCCATGAAATTAAAAGACACTTACTCCTTGGAAGAAAAGTTATGACCAATCTAGATAGCATATTCAAAAGCAGAGACATTACTTTGCTGACTAAGGTCCATCTAGTCAAGACTATTGTTTTTCCTGTGGCCATGTATGGATGTGAGAGTTGGACTGTGAAGAAAGCTGAGCGCCAAAGAATTGATGCTTTTGAACTGTGGTTTTGGAGAAGACCCTTGAGAGTCCCTTGGACTGCAAAGGAGATCCAACCAGTCCATTCTGAAGGAGATCAACCCTGGGATTTCTTTGGAAGGAATGATGCTAAAGCTGAAACTCCAGTACTTTGACCACCTCATGAGAAGAGCTGACTCATTGGAAAACACTCTAATGCTGGGAGGGATTGGGGGCAGGAGGAGAAGGGGACAACCGAGGATGAGATGGCTGGATGGCATCACCGACTCCTTGATGGACGTGAGTCTGAGTGAACTCTGGGAGTTGGTGATGGACAGGGAGGCCTGGGGTACTGCGAGTCACGGTTTTGCAAAGAGTCGGACACGACTGAACGACTGAACAACTGAACTGAACTGAACTGAACTGAATGTGCACGGAAATGTAAATTATTTAAATTCCTGAATAATTTTTCTGCTTCTCTATTTTTGCATCTGTTACAATTTAAATAATTTTGTAAGCTTGGATTAGATAAAACCTTAAATGCTTAAACATATATATTGGTTTGGATTTAAAGGGTGGAAACGAAACAAGTCAGTATGTAAAATTATGAATTTGAGGATCTTTCTATTAACCTTGGGAACAGAATGGTAAACAGATGCACATAAATAGGTTTTCTTATCATTTTTCTTGCTGTGGGCATTAACTAACCACTGGTTCTTTACCACTGATCTGTACCTCACACTAAGGTATTATATTTGGAAGTGTTAATAGTCTCTATGAAACATTTTACATGACTACAGATATGGGCTAGGAATTGTCTACACTCCCTGAATTATACATTTGATTGTGATAATACAGAAAGATAAGAAGTAATAATGCATAAAAATTGCAACACTTTGCATTTATAGAGATATATGCATTATTCCATTTCACTTAGACAAGTACTGAAATTTACATATTGACATTTACCAATCTATAGAAAAGGAATACAAAATAATAAAGAATAGAAATGAATAAATAGTTCAAAAGTTCTGAGTTCCTGGCAAACTTTAAACAACAGACTAACTAATTTCACCTAGCAACTTTAACTAAAACTGAAAATATAACTTATTTTTTTTTGTCCATGTGCAGCTAAATGTCACAGAGTTGGGTTTACATTTATTTACCAGTTCATTGTCTTGAGGATTTTATTTTCCTCATGACAATGAATTTTTACTTAATAATGGTTAAATAGCCTCTGGCATGAACCTTCTATTTATTTGAATAAGTTTTCCTTTGTTTCATTCTCTTTCAACAAAAATAAACCTTTAACAACCTTTTGGATGTCTGGCACCCAATCCAACATAATCAAGCTGAAAACAGAATCTTTATCAGACAGAGTGGAAAGCTGAGCCAATATCCAGAGAATAAGCACAGTGTAGACAAATATGTAGAATAAGTCAGGTCTCAAATTTAGGTCTGACTATCCAGCCAGTCCATTCTGAAGGAGATCAGCCCTGGGATTTCTTTTGGAAGGAATGATGCTAAAGCTGAAACTCCAGTACTTTGGCCACCTCATGCAAAGAGTTGACTCATTGGAAAAGACTGATGCTGGGAGGGATTGGGGGCAGGAGGAGAAGGGGATGACAGAGGATTAGATGGCTGGATGGCATCACTGACTCGATGGATGTGAGTCTGAGTGAACTCCGGGAGTTGGTGATGGACAGGGAGGCCTGGTGTGCTGTGATTCATGGGGTGGCAAAGAGTCGGACACGACTGAGCGACTGAACTGAACTGATATACATAAATGTGTTCCTTTTGGATACTTTTAAATGATTTTTAACTCCACTTTAATAGTAAAAATCATGGATCAAGTAATGTAAGTATTGTAACAGATTTTTCCCCCTCATTTAGTGATTTTCTGCCAATGTAAGTTTTCGTATTAGTTACAATATGAAAACATTTCTTTAGTCTTTATCATCTGTTCTCAACAAATAATAGCTAATAGCTGCCACCTGCCACTCACAAAGATGCTAAAAACCTCATATTATACAGGCACATATATACACAGATCAAGGATTATAGATTTGAGCTCATGTTGATAGCACAGAACATACAGATTCAAAAATTAGAAAGAGAGAGAGAGAAGGAAAGTATATTTGGCTATTTGGTCAGACTATGTGTGTGGAATATTGATGACAGAACATTTAACTGTTGCTTTAAGCCAGGCCTTCCTGTTGAAATACAGGATATAGAAACTTATAGCATACTTAAAGAAATGGAAACTACAAAAACATGCATGGTTTTAATCAAAGTAGAGAAATATTACGTTCTTCCAAAAAAGAAATTCTGTTGGTGGCCATGTAAACATAATCCTAATTTTGAATTTCATAACTGATCTTCGTGTTTGACTTTATTAACATTCAGGGCCTACTTATTTCTGTAATCAGAAAAACACTGAGTACTTTCTGAGTACAAGTTTTTATTCTGGGAGAATAAAATATAACGAAAATCAGTCTCTCACCTTGTCTTGAGGAAGATCATGGCCACATGCAAAACAGTAGAAACTGAGCACAATGTGGTGCAGGACTAATGTCCAAACCTCAGAAGGTAAGTGAAGACCTTGTGACGGCAACAGACAGCACGGCAGTCGGTGCAAAACCATGCGTAAAAGGACACTGCTGCCCTAAAATATTTCCAACTAAAACCCAGCATAAGAAACCACATTCACAAAGCGATTCCAGTTCTGTTAGACAGGTAGATAAATAGGCGAAGAAAATAAAGAAGGAAGGAAAGCAAAGGGGGAAAAAAGGACAGAAAAGAAAAAGAAAAAACAACTGGAAGGAAGGAAGCAATGTTAGCATTGTTTAAACTGTGCGATTATGTGGATTTTTACTTGTTCTTTGTACTTTACTATATTTATAAAACGTTCTAGACATTCTTACAAAAGTAAATTAAATAATAAATTCTAGACAAGAATTGCTTACAATCCCTTTACCAAATATAAATAAAAATCAGTAGTTTCCTTTTTCATCTTTTGTCTTTTTTCTGTATAAATTAATTCACATTTTATACATGTGAGAAAATTAAAATTAGAGCTTTACATTCTTCGTTTTTATTTAACATAGAAATTGAGATTTGTTTTTTCCTTAGGATTTTCTTGTTGCTGTCTGCTTTTTCTGTATCTCTTTCCTATCACCTCCATTTCCACACCATTCCTGTCAAAGAGCTTAACAGTTGGGATGAGGTCTTCATTCCACATCATTCACTCTCTTAATACAGACATCTATTTGTGTTTGTGAAGTATACACAATCACTTGCCTATTTTCACATTTTTACGCAGCTCCCCTTTTTTCACTTTCTTGGACATTATTTTTGATCAAAAGATAAAGACTTAACTCATTAAATTTATAATCACAAAAAAATATTTATCAAGCTTATTCTGTACACTGGAAACTCAGGTAGCCCTGGAGCCACAGCATGAACAAAAGAGATGAGTCTAAGCCAGGATGGTACTTCCTAGGCTCCACTGCATGAATGAACCACAATTTACTCAGCAGTTCCCTTAATTCATGAGTATTTACTTCTTCTCCAATTTTCCCCCTTTGTTTTGCCCTTATACCCAGCACTGCACTAAACATCGTTTTACATACACAGATTCTTGTATTCTTGTATTCTCGTATTCTCCATGTCTTACTTTATAGTGACTTCATGTCATTTACTTACTCAGAAATACCAATTATCATTTTCTTTAAAGATACAATTGCAGAGCATACTAGAGCTATTAAGAATGCGCTATAGGACCTCTAAGGAAGTAACTAAAAAAACATGTAGAGGTTTTGAGGTTATTACATTCCCATCTGCAAATGGTACCAAACATAACAATTTACTTCAGTAAAAGTACAGGAAGCATTAAACCTAAAGGAGACAGCATCCACCCAGGTGCAACAAAGGGCGAGCCACTGACTGAGCAGGAGGATAAAACAGTAGCAGTTACCAAGCTCCAATATTACAGTATAGACAATAGTTTAAATATATATGATATTTTGTTGCTGTTTAGTTGCTAAGTCATGCCCAACTCTTTTGCAACCTCAGGACTGTAGCCCACCAGGCTCCTCCATTCATGGAGTTTCCCAGGCAAGAATACTGGAGTATGTTGCCATTTCCTGCTCCAGGGGATATTTTGACCCAGGGGTCCAACGCTTATGTCTCCTGCACTGACATTCAGGTTCTTTAATGTTGAGCCAATGGGGAAGCCCTTCTATGCTGTACCACTGTTAAAATGAAGATATATTTCAAGAATGTCTTAGGCCGTCCAGATCTGCTCAGCAGCCAGCTGAATGCCACCAAGTGATGTCGTTTGATATCATAGGAACACAAGTCACCTAGCCCTGCCCTGACCCACTGACTCATAAGATTTAGTAAAATTGGTTGTTTTGAATCACTGAGTCTTTGAGCAGTTTAAATAATCCTTATGTACGTTTGTGGTGTATGAGTTGGGCAATCATGGAAAAAATTATTCAATTCTATCAAAAAAGCATCTGCTATCCATTGCATCATTTTGACATTTTATTAAGTAATTTTTTTTATCACAACAATCAAAGAGGGAGAAAGAATGCAATTAATGTAGCTTCCCTACTAAGTGCTAGGTATTTTATTAGTCGTTTTCATTTTATCATCTTATTTAATTATTACCCACTATATGATTATGGAGAAGGCAAAGGCAACCCACTCCAGTACTCTTGTCTGGAAAATCCCATGGATGGAGGGGCCTGGGAAGCTGCAGTCCATGGGGTCGCTAAGAGTCAGACATGACTGAGCGACTTCACTTTCACTTTTCACTTTCATGCATTGGAGAAGGAAATGGCAACCCACTCAAGTGTTCTTGCCTGGAGAATCCCAGGGATAGGGGAGCCTGGTGGGCTGCCGTCTATGGGGTTGCACAGAATCGGACACGATTGAAGCAACTTAGCAGCAGCAGTAGTATACTATTATGATATTGGTGTTATAATCATGATTACCATTTTACAAGTAAGGAAACAGGATCTCAGAGGTTAAGTAATGGTTAAAAAAAAAAAACAAAACAGATTGCGATTTAAAATTAGGTTTTAATTCCAATACCTTGCCCCTCAAACTACATCTCCTAAGAAGGTTTTGGTGCATGGTTGTGGATAGCCATGCATATTTGCTCTTTGGTGAGTGTTACTATGTCTCATGTATAAATCTCATTACCTCTCTCATTGTCCATAACGCATACCAATTGATATGTTTCCATGTGTGTTAAGTCACTTCAGTTGCATCCAACTCTCTGTGATCCTATGGACCGTAGAGCACTAGGCTCCTCTGTCGAAAGGATTCTCCAGGCAAGAATACTGGAATGGGTTGCCATGCCCTCCTCCAGGGCATCTTCCAGACCCAAGGAATGAACCCTTGTCTTGCATTTGGAGGCAGGTTCTTTACCACTAGCACTACCTGGGAAGCCCAATTGATATGCATAAAGCTTAATTTAAACTTTAAACATCTCTGTCAAGACTTATATTTCCTTGGAATGTTTACCACTGCTACCACTGGAATGGTCCCAGTGAAGACTTCTCCTACATAAAAGAGATGTATTTTATATTTACATTAAATAAATTAATCCCAGTAATATGTGTAAACCTAGACCAGACTCAGCTCCTTCTGCAAATACAAAGAAAAAACTAGGTTACCTAACTTCTCAAGCCACACACAACAGGAAGATTCCAGAACTTCTTCCCCCAACTTATTTTTTTTTAATCCTCTAAAACCTTGCAGAAATCGTCCAGATATTTAGATGAAAATAAATAAAATGTAAGAGATGGATAGGTGGGACTTGCACTTTTCTCACATTTCATGAGAAGAGAAGCATTCACACTTTATATCAATCACTATATAAATCCCTGAAAGTAGGAAACTTTACTCAGAATAGTCATTAAATCTCTGTAGAGGAAAAATCCCTGACACATGTTATGGGTACAGGTTGAGATCTTTGCAAATCATCACATTCAATAAATAATGCTCCAAAGCACCTCATTTTACTAATGAAATGATGGCAGGAGAGGGCTATAAAAGGGGAGAGGTCAGTTAGAATCAATGACTAGCCAAATGTATATAATACAAACCTCATTCTTAGCAAGACTGTAAAGGCCTTCCATGATGGGACTTTTCAGTGCCTCATGTATATTTGAAAACCGGAAAGTTAAACCCAGGACACCCACCAGTCTACTGCTGTTCACTCCCTCTCCACAGGAAATGGGTTGTTAGTTTGTTGAGTCTGGGGCCATTTCTGCCAAAATCTCTGCAATTATTTAGCACAGAACTTGGCACAAAGGAGATAAACAATGCTTGGTTGAATGCATTAGAAACAGCGATAAATCAGACACAATTTATAATTCAATAACTGTTGGGATACTCCTAAAATGTCCCAGGTAAATACAAAAATATGTGTCATTTTAGGATATTGCCTCTTAATAATTTCACCAAAACAAGATGAAGAGCTAGTGATAGTAGAACATTTATGCTTGATAAAAATTTTGATTGTTTTCTTTTATTGAAAAGGAGGAGATGTAGAGTTTTTAAAAATGAAAAATTATTAATGCAATGTCGTGTAAAATTTACAGTTTATTTCATAGTATACCCCATGATTTGTTTTAATATAACAATTTCATTTTTCAATATATACAAATGATTTAACAACCCCTTACATACACAAAATTTTAATTATGATTGGCTCTTCAAAGTTTTTAGAAGAAGTAATATATTTTCACACTGAGATGTTTACTCAGGCTCTGGTATCAATGAGTATCAGGAGGTAGGAATTTGAGATCTACAGAAGTTAATATTAGAAGTACAGCATTAGCAGCTGAAATCTAGAGGAGTGTGGAGTGGCCTCATGGAAGACAATGGGCACCAGCATGGGGCTAGATTGTGGCAGGCACTGGCTTGGTCTGGCCAGTGTGACTGACTAGCACACAGCCTTAGTACTTTAGAGGGAAATGACTAAGCCACTGTTAAAGCTGGAGATAATAAAACAGTTTAGGATCTATGGTCTTACATTAGCTTTACTCTTTTATGTTACCTACCTCTGTGAGTATTTAAGTCTAAAGTTTCTGGTTTAAAATTCCCCACAAATGAACTCACTACATGAATATGCTTAACAAGCTGAAAAATGCTCATAGTTTGTCTAGGCAAGGCAAACTCCTAGGCATGGTGGGGAAATAGGACAAAATAAAAGGTACAGTAATTAAACAGCATCTATTACAGCACTGTAACAACTACAAATTGGAAATGCTGGCTAAAAGCACAATATATAGATGACAGTTATGAAGGACATCACAGAACTATACAATATAAATAACTCTACAATATAGATAATTTGGATAATAAATCCAAATCTGTGTTAATGTTAAATTCAGAAAGCAAAATAATCCAAATGCAAAATATATAGTTCAAAGTGAAAGAAAAGGCTCATACTGGTGAAATGTTAAGGGAGTCAATGATGTGTTTAAGAAAATGCTAAAATGCACTTCAAAAACAGGTATTTCATAGAGTAGAATATTCATATAAATGGTTAGACATGTGATAGTTAAATACTTCTAGTAGCAAGTGGTTAATAGGAAATGTAGACTAGCATAATGAAAAGAGAGAGAGCAATTAATAAAGATAGAGATGAGAGAGGGACATTATTAGCTTGTGTAAATAAAATATTGAAAAACTTCCCCTTCAGATACAGCTTGATCAAGAAACTAAAGCAACGTTATCAAAGCCAAGCCCTATTTCTACTCATCTCTCTGAACAGCTTGTCTCTTTATTGGTTTCCTCTTCAGATATAATTTTCCTCTCATGAAGGCAAGATGGTAAGGCTGAATTAGAGTTCCAGGTTTATGTTTTCAAAATTTCAAGTCCAGGGATAAAGAGAGTAATCTCTTTCTCAAAGGTCCATAATTGGCTTTGACAAATTCTGATTTTACCTTTCTCTGGCATATCAAACATTGAGAACTGGGGCTGTGATGCTTTGATGATTTATCACAGAGAAATTCATTGGATGTTCTTTCTAGCAATTCTGATCACACTCCATAAAAAAAAAAAGATGGGAAATTATGAAGAATAAACACTGTATAAAAGAATATCTTTGACATATCACTCCTGACAGGACTAAGCCAAATGTTATGGAGATAAGTAACTCTAGAATAAAATATTAAAACAATTTCTCTTATTTGGTTTTGATTTAAAGGTGGACTAAGCAAAATGATTTATCTTCTGTCCAGAAGTAATAAATCAAATAATTTTAATAGAGTAAAAGAGGAGAAAAATGGGAGATTCAAAGGAATCAGTTACTTGTCAAAATGTAAACTTCAGCAATAATATTCCAAATCCTATCCTCATTGGCTGATTTCATTACATTCTGTCAAGCTGAAAAAAAAATCAACACAACAAAGCAAACCTGTGTCACAAAAATTGGGCATTATGATACCAGGAGTTACTGGAGGGATAGAATAATGGTTAGCACATCAGAGAGAAACCTAGTTCAACACCAACTCAACTTCTAAACTGAGAAAGAGCTCAGAGGGGAAAGGAAAATGAATATCTCCAACTGTGTATGTAACAGAGTTTACCTATTTTTCTTTGAGTCACGGATTATGGAAGAGGCTCAGAAATGTTTTCAATGCATGAGTTAATAAAAGAGGATGACAAGTTGCCCTAAGGCAGGGCGGGGGGTGGGGGGAGGAAGTAGCACAGCAATACTGCTGACTGTTGAAATTCAACATCCTGGATCTAGAGAATGTTATGGATTTCTTCTTATTCCTTCCTTTGCTTATATTCTAAAGGCATCAGGGGCCTTCCCATTCACTGCATCTGCCTTAGACAGTTCTTCCATTCTACCACAAGGTTTCCGATCTCCCTCAAGACTCAAGTTGACTTCTTTAGCCTTCTCCCCTGACTGAATATCAATGTGGAAAATATTTTTTATTCAAATTTCTGCTAAATGGGGGAAAACGGATCATAGACTCAGAAATTTTATGTTACTTTTTGGTGAAAATATTGTTTTTCTTCATTGTTGTTTCATGGGTGAATGCTGAAAGACTAAAGACTAGAAGACTAAAAATAATAATCATCGTAATTGTTAAAGCCAAAGAGCATCTGCTAAAGTTATAGCAGCAAAACCAAGAGATCACAGAAGTGTCTCAGGAGCAAAAAGAGGAGAATGCTACAAGGAAAAAACACAATCAAGCATGCTGAGTTTCTCTGAGAGAGTCAGTAAGAATAGTGTGATCCTTATAACTGATCACATGAAGGTCGTTGGATTTTGACAAAAGGAATTCCAATGAAGTGTGGGGCAAAAGTTCTATTTTAACAAGATTAGGAGTAAATGAAAGTGAAGAATTTGATACATTTTATAGAGAATTATTTCTGGAAGTTCAGCTTTAAATGAAGGCTGAAAAAAATAGTGCAAATACAGAGAGATAGATATAAGGTCAAGGGGAGGATCTATTCTCTTTCAGTTGATGTTGGTTGTTTATTGTTGCCTTTGTTTAGATGGGGGAGGTAGGAGTCTTTGTATTCTGATGGGAATAATCCAGGAGAACAAGGGAAGATTCAGAGACAGAAGATATAAGCTGAGTAGGAAAGTCTTCTAAGGGGGTTGTAGCTGGTGATAGAAGAAAAAGTGAACACAATGAGGGGAAGTTTGGGGACTTGATGGAAAGATATGGAAAACAACAGAAGATTTCTTTTGTTACTGAAACCATTTAAGGAAAGCTGATAAGCTAAGGGTGAGGAATGGGGAAGAAGAAGGAGATAAAGATAACTTTACATTTTTAAGTGGTAAAATCACCATGAATAAAGAGAGAGCACCAAGATTCATTCTTGAAGAGGTAACAGTCTTTCAGTGTGTTTAGCTAGCAATGCATGAGAGACACCAGGTACAGTTAGCCAAGTTCTCAGAAATGAAATATGACGATGTGAGAGAATTATCAGGACTAAACATTCAGATTTGTGATTATCCAGGCAGAGATTATAGTTGAAGTCAAGGAATTAGATGACACAAACAAGGAAAGAAGGGAAAGAGTAAAAAAGATGAGCAAGAACAGAGCCTTTGGGAAATTTCTGTACTTAAGGAATAAAAGTAAGAAATTGCTTCAAAGGAGTTAGAACAGTGGTGCCTAGGAACCAAAGAATTGGATTGTGGACCCAGGAACAAATAGAATTGTGATGTGACATAGAAGCCAAACAGTACTGCCCAAAGGATAAAGAAATGCAGAGGGAAAGACCAGCTAGGTAATACCATTGGATTTAGCAGGTGGGGGGTCATTTCAAAAAACTCTTTCAGTAGACTGATACGGGTAATATGCCCAACTCCTCAAATTAAGCAATACTTGAAAGGAAGTAACAGTTGTCAATTTCTTTTGAAAAGTTTGACCTTGGAGAGAATGGGAGAACTAGACTAGTAGTTTGCAATGGTGGCAGAATCAAGAAGCTTAATATATTATTGGGAGTGAAAGATAATAACATAATTACAGAGTAAAATGAAATGTCAGGGGAAAGACAGAAATTGAAAACATCAGTAAGAATGAAGATAATGGATAAAGTGAGTCTTCCTTCCCTTCCAACAAAACATGCTTAGGCCCCATCTTACCTGCAAAACTCTTCTCAGAACCTTCCCCCTGTTGTGGAAAAAGTGGGGCACAAGGGGATGGTCCTATCTCAGGTATCCAGTGAGTATCTTGGACATGCTGCCAAGGTGGCTTCATGCAACAAGAAATTCAAGAGCAAACTATAATAAAGTGTGAAAATAAGTTTATTTAGAGAGATGCACAGTCCAGAATGTGGGCCAAACTCAGAAGGCAAGAGAGGCCTAAAATGGGGTAGTAGTTAATTTTTACGGGCTGTGTAATTTTATAGGGTAATGAGTGGGAGGAATGTTCTAACTATCTGGGAGAAGTGGGGATTCCTTGAACTGAAACAACCACTCATATTTTTGCCATTTATGGCTGGTCTTGGAAATGTCATGTTGTCTGTGGGTGTTATTTAGTATATGCTATCACTTTCACTCTTCACTTTCCTGCATTGGAGAAGGAAATGGCAGCCCACTCCAGTGTTCTTTCCAGGAGAATCCCAGGGACAGTGGAGCCTGGTGGGCTGCCATCTATGGGGTCACACAGAGTCGGACACAACTGAAGCGACTTAGCAGCAAGGTGTTAAGGGTGACAAAGGAAGAGATGGTTGGATCACTGATTCAATGGACATGAACTTGGGCAAACTCTAAGAGACAGTGAAGGACAGGGAAGCCTGGCATGCTGCAGTCCATGGGGTCGAGAAGAGTCAGACACGACTTGGAGACTGAACAACAACAATGTATTACAATGAACATATGATGAGGCTCAAGGTTTCAGTTCAGTTCAGTCTCTCAGTCACGTCCAACTCTTTGCGAACGCATGAATCGCAGCATGCCAGGCCTCCCTGTCCATCACTAACTCCCGGAGTTTCCTCAGACTCTCGTCCATTGAGTTAGTGATGCCATCCAGCCATCTCATCCTGGGTCGTCCCCTTCTCCTCCTGCCCCCAATTTCTCCCAGCATCAGAGTCTTTTCTAGTGAGTCAACTCTTCCCATGAGGTGGCCAAAGTATTGGAGATTCAGTTTCAGCATCATTCCCTCCAAAGAAATCCCAGGGTTGACCTCCTCAGAATGGACTGGTTGGATCTCCTTGCAGTCCAAGGGACTCTCAAGAGTCTTCTCCAACACCACAGTTCAAAAGCATCAATTCTTCAGCATTCAGCTTTCTTCATAGTCCAACTCTCACATCCACACATGACCACTGGAAAAACCATAGCCTTGACTAGACGGACCTTTGTTGGCAAAGTAATGTCTCTGCTTTTGAATATGCATGCTATCTAGGTTGGTCATAACTTTTCTTCCAAGGAGTAAGCGTCTTTTAATTTCATGGCTGCAATCACCATCTGCAGTGATTTTGGAGCCCCCCAAAATAAAGTCTGACACTGTTTCCAGTGTTTCCCCATTGATTTCCCATTCTGAACATTGAGCTTTAAGCCAACTTTTTCACTCTCCTCTTTCACTTTCATCAAGAGGCTTTTAGTTCCTCTTCACTTTCTGCCATAAGGGTGGTGTCATCTGCATATCTGAGGGTATTGATATTTCTCCTGGCAATCTTGATTCCACCTTGTGCTTCTTCCAGCCCATCGTTTCTCATGATGTACTCTGCATAGAAGTTAAATAAGCAGGGTGACAATATACAGCCTTGATGTACTCCTTTTCCTATTTGGAACCAGTCTGTTGTTCCATGTCCAGTCCTAACTGTTGCTTCCTGACCTGCTCAAGGTTTACTGGAAGTCATATCTTCCACCATCTTGGACCTAGTAAGTTCTAACTGGCTTTTGTGGTATCCTGTTCTTCTTAATGGTTGTATCACTCTTTTAATGGTTGTGCCCTGCCCCTATCCTTCCTACCTCACCCCCAACATCTGATGACTCGTTCATACCCCTAATTTCCTCCAAGTTAGGATGAGATTTAGGACATATTTGCATGCTGGTCCCAGCCTGGATGATCTTCACGCCTCAGGTTTTGTTTCAAGTATTTCCTTCTGTAAAAGATTTTTTGTCTTACAAAACTCTCTGAAGTCATCTGCCCAGGAGTCATACCCTATCACAGCATATCACTTATTTTCTTGAGAAAACTTATCAAAATAAGAAACCATCTTGCTTTCTTGGTTATCTCCAAGCTTTATGAGAGGGAATCTGTTCCAAACAGCAGTGTATTTGTTTGGCATTACAATAAGCAATAAATCAACATTTGTAGAACAAAGGTAGAGAAATGGAAATTATAAAACTAAAGAAGGAATTCTCTTTAGAAAAAAGGGGAACGTTTTCTTTCCATGAAAAAACTGATAGCTGTAATTGTGAGAAATTTTGCGGTAGATAGGAGCGATTGTAAAGCAACTCAATTTGATATGGTAGGAGGCAAGGCTATCTGTTAAAATAACATCCCAAATTCATGGGGCTTTTTGATTTGCCAGTTACTGTCTTCAGTACTTTTCAGCAATATCCCACTTAATCCTCACAACAGCCCCGTGAGTGGCCCATTGTTCTCCACATTTTGCGGTTAAGGCAGAGAAGAGGAGATGCAGCCACAGTCACCCAGCAAGAAAGACACAGGACAGAATCCAGGCATATCCTAAATCTCTCCCTCTTACCCATGATGATACACTGTCAGGTGTGAGGAGAATCCTATCAGACTTGGAGACATAAGGCAGCAGAAAAACTTAGGCACAGCTGCATAGCAGAATGTTTCCAGAGTCAGGATTGAGTTAAGATAAATGAAAGATTTTGAGTGGTTGTCCTAGAGCAGGGCCACCAAGTTCATAAACTGGGACTGTGTTTCCCAGAACTCCCTTCCCTATGAAGTGCTGCTGCTGCTAAGTCGCTTCAGTCGTGTCCGACTCTGTGACCCCATAGACGGCAGCCCACCAGGCTCCCCCGTCCCTGGGATTCTGCAGGCAAGAACACTGGAGAGGGTTGCCATTTCCTTCTCCAGTGCATGAAAGTGAAAAGTGAAAGTGAAGTCGCTCAGTCGTGCCCGACTCTTAGCGACCCCATGGACTGCAGCCTACCGGGCTCCTCTGCCCATGGGATTTTCCAGGCAAGAGTACTGGAGTGGGGTGCCATATGAAGTGCTAGTCACAAACACACTGTCTATGAGATGCGGAAGGTGGGAGAGAAGCATTGGTTGGGTCCTTTACCAGCCTACCAGTGAGAGCAGGGTGCCCGCACATGCTCAGCTCCACGCTCGCTGCCCTTGACCCGAGGCCGGTAAGGGGCCATGTCCCAGGTTCCCTCAGCCCGGTGCTGCCAGCACCCTCAGCTCCTGCTGGACCTCCCTCTCCAAGTGCCAAGTTACTAGTACAGCCGCAGAGGCATCAACCAAGTCTGCAGCCCCTCCTGCATCATGTCTCCTCCTCCTGCACTTCCAACTCCTGGGCTGGTCAGTGTTTATCTTCATGACTCAGAAAATCAGCCCCTTTTGCAGGTCACCTGCGGTCTGAAGGGGAGGCTTTGATAGTGGTGAGAGAGGGAGCAGGTGCCAGCTCTCCTCCCTTTTGGTGCCATGTTGTCTTTGCTCCCTCCACTTTCCTTCCGCTTTTCCTTCAGAAAGAGCTTGCTCTGCCAACTTCAGCCCCAGCAGGAGACACAGAAGCAACAGGGATACCTGAACTGTTTAGCCGGCACCACAATGGGGCACATCACAGCCCTATAAGAGCTCCTATATTCTATATCATTCTTAGCACTTTTGCTTCTTATTCTGCATCATGCTTAACATTTTTGCTTCTCAGCTAGTAGTTTTCAGGACAAAAAGGGCCCAGCTGATGAAAGAAAACATGAAGCCAGCTGGCACTTGTGCTACTATCCAACACTGATCTAAAAAATACAAGTAATAAATAAAGAAATTAAAAATCAAATAAATGATGGACAAGCCCTGCAAAAGAATTTGACATATAAGAACAGTTGAAGGGCAAAGTAAGTTAAGGAATTCTGTATCCATTTCTTCATAGCCCTGTATAGTGTGAGCTCCTTTGTTATACACCATCTTTTCTGAGAAGTCCACCCTGATTTTCTAGATTGTGTTAGATATTTCTCCTTGCATTGTTCCTGAAATCCTAATACACTGAACTCAAACTGAACATTTACTCCTCTGCACCTGACACCTTTTATTTCTCTAGCACCTACCCTAGAATCTCAGAAAGGAGGAAGGGTTGCTTATTTCTCTAGCACCTATCCTAGAATCTCAGAAAGAAAGGAGCAATTCTCTCAATAAAACTGGGGAAAAAATAGGAAGGAAGTGGGAAGGTGGGGAGGGTTCTTTTGTTTGTTTGTTTCCCAGTCCTTTCATATCATCTTGCAGAAAATCACACAGCTGTAGGTAAACAATAAATTCTAAAGTACATATATCCAGAAATTATAGTACAATGAGGTCTTGCCACATATCTCATAGCTATCTTTGTTTTATGTTATTACTTTCCACAGGGTACTCTGATCACAGTACACTCTTTAAAAGTACTTTGTTATTTTACAAACTTTGGTCTCAAATGTTTTCTAATCCTCATTGAAAAACAAAGTCAATTATGTGTAACTCATTTAATTAACTTGGCAATGAAAATGAAGGGAATAAAGTCAGCAGAAAAAAATAAATGTGCTATAACAGGAGATTTAAGTATACATTTTGTATCAATACGAAGTAAATATAATGAATTTTGTGTAGATAATACATGAAAAGCAAGGCATCTGCAAATATCATTAATATCTTAAATAAAATTAGGAAATCATTTATTATAGCAAACAGTTTATATGAGGACATATAATAACAAGACTCCAAAATGCAAAAATATCATAATTCTGCCTTAATGTTACAAATTCATGGCCATCTTTACATGCTGTTTTAGTCAAGTTAACCAAAAACAAATAGCCTTGGTGAGCCTTTAATATTATGTGTGCGTGTGTGTGTGTGTGTGTGTGTGTGTGTGTATATATATATATATATATATATATATATATATATATATATATATATATAAAACCATGGACTTCCCTGGTGGCTGAGCCAGCAAAGAATCCACCTACAATGCAGGGGACCTGGGCTTGAACCCTGGGTGGGGAAGATCCCCTGGAAAAGGAAATGACAACCCACTCTAGTACTTTTGCCTGGGAAATCCCATGAACAGAGGAGCCTGGCAGGCTATAGTCCATGGGGTCACAAAGAGTTGGACACAACTGAGTGTCTCAACCACATACATTTATTAAATATATATTGTTAAACACATAAAAGCATCTTCTCCCCAGTTTAAATCCAAATGCCACAAATGATAGATATTTAATGGTAGAACTAACCATAAAACAAAAGACACAACTTGTCAGACAAAATTGATTGAACCTACTGATGTAACTTGGAATAGAAAAGCGGACAGATTTATGTGGATTTAAAATACACAAGGGAGAATATATACCGGAGAGATGACTCTCAGATGAAACCACAAAAAGGCACCAAACAAAAATGAGCATCTATGAATAGAAGACTGATGGAAACTTCTCAGGATAGTTGCCTGCAGAGTTATCTGCAGGATGCCTTATGGATGGTCCTGCATAACTAGCGAGACACTTTTCTCTGCCTATAGAATTGGTTCCTAGTCAGTGATCTAAACAGAATGTGCTTTAAGCAGAGTAAATTATTTTCTGGGAGGCATCCACTATGTGGATGCTGAAGCTGTTGAGAGGAAAGTGAGTTACGATAACTTCAAACCTATAAGAGATATCCAAAGAGAAATGAAGGTAATTTCAACTTTGGTGGGGGAGGGTAAAACATGTGAAAGTACTTCACTCATAAAGAATATACTTTTTATTTGGGTAATTACATGAGTTCTAAGCAAGTCCTCCTACTCCAAAGGAAAACACCATTTAAAAAAAAAATCCTGACAATGGGTCAGGTTTTCCACTTACACAAAAACCATAGCAACTTACTTATCCATTCAGTGAAGCGGTATGTTAGGTAAACAGACACAGCTGTCTAAAACAAACTTTTACTACTTATCTATAAAAATATATATAAATGAACCACATATATAATGTGTATTATATATATAAATATATATTATTTTAAATAAAAATATTTTTATAAAATAAAATTTAAAAATTTTATAAAATTCATATTAATTTTTATAAATAAATAAATATACTATATAATGAACCAAAAATTAATAAATATCTGAGGCATGCAATTGAAAGATAATATAAACTATTCATAAGAGAAGAAACATACAATGCAACAAACAAAAAGGAACTTAAGATTCTAATTTATATCTCCAGCATGTTCAAGATGATGTAGTCTAAGTGAAAAAAAAAAGAGCATATTACCATGAAATTGAATAATTCAGACAACTAGATAGAGTCTTTGAAATTAGAAATATGTTCTTGTAAGTGATTTCTACTTATGATAGTATAGCTTATATTATATCATATGAACTCTCAAAATGTAAACTACCATGAAAGAGATACAGACATGAATCTTTGTGAAAACACGGAAAAGCTGCTATATAGCAGCCAGAGCATGAGAGGCCATAATCTGGAAACAAGGGAAACTCACTAAGTTGAACCCGAAGTTCTGTACACTGCTTTCCCCTTTGGGGGCATTTACTTATTTTTGGTACACGGCTGAGAAACAGGAAAATGGATAGCTTCTAAGAGGCAAGAAACCATAAAAAATTTTGTAAAGTATTCCAGGGCAAGGAGACAAAAAACAAGGAGTTCAGAGAAGTGAAGGTAACTAAGGCCTTATTACAGAGAAGGTGGCACAAAGAAGTTAGTCCAATGCTTGTCACATAATTTCATATTTAGGCATTTGCTTATATTTAAGGTGCACAGGGCAAAACACTGAGAAATCATGCAGAATGTATCTATCCAAATTAGTGAACTTTTTGGCAGACCCAAAGTACTGGACACAGAGAAACTGAAACTCAGTATTTATCATGAAGGAGAAGCCTAGTGAGCATTACATGCTCATACAGAAATCCCCAGTCCCCGGGCTACAGACCAGTACAGGTCCACCGTCTGTTAGGAACCAGGCCACACAGCAGAAGGTGAGTGGCAGGCAAGCTAGCCACTTGCCCATTCATCTGTTGCTCCCCATCACTCACACTGCTGCCTGAACCATACCCCTATTGATGGAAAAACTGTCTTTCACAAAACTGGTCCCTGGTGCCAAAAAAGTTTGAGGACTGCTGAACTAGAGGGTCACATCATCGGATTAGAAGACTAGCAAACACTCTCCAGTTTTTAATTGGGCTCAGGTCTCAGGTAATCTATTCATGTACTATTTGACAGATAATAGAGTAAATTCTCTCTAGAAGAATTAAAAAACCATCCATATCCTCTATCATTTCTATATGAAATACTGGTATTTAATAAAAAATTGCCAGGCATACTAACTCAATGAATGTGTATATATACACACACACAGATGCATACAAAGATGAATGAATGAGTGAATGAATGAATAAAGAGGGGAAAAGAGTGAACACAAATGGAAATGCAAATGATATACACATTGTAGTCATCAGGCTTAATTAAAATAACTGTCATCACTTCAATAAAATAAATGAAAAAGAAAAAACAAAAGAATTGATTTATAAAAATAATTCACTGTGAATCATATTCTATATGAAAGGATTCAAGTGGAAATTATAGAAATAAAACTAAACTAAGTTAAAATGATGATCACTCACCTAGAGCCAGACATCCTGGAATGTGAAGTCAAGTGCGCCTTAGAAAGTTTCACTACGAACAAAGCTAGTGGAGGTGATGGAATTCTAGTTGAGCTATTTCAAATCCTGAAAGATGATGCTGTGAAAGTGCTGCATTCAATATGCCAGCAAATTTAGAAAACTCAGCAGTGGCCACAGGACTGGAAAAGGTCAGTTTTCATTTCAATCCCAAAGAAAGGCAATGCCAAAGATTGTTCAAACTACTGCACAATTGCACTTATCTCACATGCTAGTAAAGTAATGCTCAAAATTCTCCAAGCCAGGCTTCAGCAATACATGAACCATGAACTTTCAGATGTTCAAGCTGGTTTTAGAAAAGGCAGAGGAACCAGAGATCAAATTGCCAACATCCGCCGGATCATCGAAAAAGCAAGAGAGTCCAGAAAAACAACTATTTCTGCTTTATTGACTATGCCAAAGCCTTTGACTGTGTGGATCACAATAAACTGTGAGAAATTCTGAAAGAGATGGGAATACCAGACCACCTGACCTGCCTCTTGAGAAACCTATATGCAGGTCAAGAAGAAACCATTAGAACTGGATATGGAACAACAGACTGGTTCCAAATAGGAAAAGGAGTATGTCAAGGCTGTATATTGTCACCCTACTTATTTAACTTATATGCAGTGTACATCATGAGAAACGCTGGGCTGCAAGAAGCACAAGATGGAATCAAGATTGCCGAGAGAAATATCAATAACCTCAGATATGCAGATGACACCACTCTTATGGCAGAAAGTGAAGAGGAGCTAAAAAGCCTCTTGATGAAAGTGCAAGTTCAGTTCAGTTCAGTCGCTCAGTCGTGTCCGACTCTTTGTGACCCCATGAATCGCAGCACGCCAGGCCTCCCTGTCCATCACCATCTCCCGGAGTTCACTAAGACTCATGTCCATCAAGTCCGTGATGCCATCCAGCCATCTCATCCTCAGTCGTCCCCTTCTCCTCCTGCCCCCAATCCCTCCCAGCATCAGAGTCTTTTCCAATGAGTCAACTCTTCGCATGAGGTGGCCGAAGTACTGGAGCTTCAGCTTCAGCATCCTTCTTAAGAAATCCTTTCTTTCCTTCCAAAGAAATCCCAAGAAAGGGTTGATCTCCTTCAGCAAGAGGAGAGTGAAAAAGTTGCCTTAAAGCTCAACATTCAGAAAATGAAGATCATGGCATCTGTTCCCATCACTTCATGGGAAATGGATGGGAAAGAGTGGAAACAGTGGAAACAGTGTCAGACTTTATTTTTGGGGGCTCCAAAATCACTGTAGATGGTGACTATAGCCATGAAATTAAAAGACACTTACTCCTTGGAAGAGAAGTTATGACCAACCTAGATAGCATATTGAAAAGCAGATACATTACTTTGCCAACAAAGGTCTGTCTAGTCAAGGCTATGGCTTTTCCAGTGGTCATGTATGGATGTGAGAGTTGGACTGTGAAGAAAGCTGAGTGCCGAAGAATTGATGCTTTTGAACTGTGGTGTTGGAGAAGACTCTTGAGAGTCCCTTGGACTGCAGGGAGATCCAAGCAGTCCATCCTGAAGGAGATCAGTCCTGGGTGTTCATTGGAAGGAATGATGCTAAAGCTGAAACTCCAGTACTTTGGTCACCTCATGTGAAGAGTTGACTCACTGGAAAAGACTCTGATACTGGGAGGGATTGAGGGCAGGAGGAGAAGGGGATGACCGAGGATGAGATGGCTGGATGGCATCACCAACTTAATGGATGTGAGTTTAAGTGAACTCCGGGAGATGGTGATGGACAGGGAGGCCTGGCATGCTGCGATTCATGGGGTTGCAAAGAGTCGGACACGACTGAGTAACTGAACTGAACTGAACTGAACTGAAGTTAAATAAGAACTTAGTATATCAATTTACCTACTGATAACAGGAGGAATAAGTGAACTGAAAAATAAGTTGTCAGTATATATCCACACTTGACATGGAAAGCAAAAAAGATGGAAGATACATGAAAGAATGTAAGAGATTTATGAGACATAGTGAATACATTTAACATACATGTAATTTGAGTCTCAGAGAAGGCAGAGGAGAAAGAATGGTAAAGAAGCACTTAAAATAATGGCTATGATTTTTCAAGGCTGATCAAATGCATCAACCCACAGATTGAAAAATTGCTAGAACCCAAGTAGACAGAATAAATAGAAAGTAAATCACAATAAGGCATGTCACATTAATATTTTAAAATTCCTTAAAATTAAAGATAAAAAAGCACTCTCTAATAGAAACAAATAAAACAATATCTATTACTTCTTAAGAAGTAAAACAAAAACTGAGAGTTGACTTTTCAGCATAAAAATGGAAGCCAGAAGACAGCAACTCATCATCTTTAATTGAAAGAAAATCCTTGTCAACTCCAAAACACATATTTATGAAATAACATTACTAGGCAAACAAAAACAAAGAATACTTTTCTTCATTAATCTTATTCTAGGTGTTTCATGCAAAAGAAAATTATTCCATCTGGAAAATCAGAAATAGAGGAGGGAATAAATAGTGACTGAAAATAAATGAAAGTGAAGTCGCTTAGTTGTCTCTGACTCTTTGCGACCCATGGACTGTAGCCTACCACGCTCCTCTGTCCATGGGATTTGCCAGGCAAGAGTACTGGAGTGGGTTGCCGTTTCCTTCTTCAGAGGATCTTCCTGACCCAGGGATCAAATCTGGGTCTCCCACATTGTAGGCAGATGCTTTACCGTCTGAGCCACCAGTGATGAAAGATACTATTATGTTCAGTTCAGTTCAGTTGCTCAGTTCTGTCTGACTCTATGAGGCCCATGGACTGCAGCATGCCAGGCCTCCCTGTCCATCACCAACTCCCAGAGTTTACTCAAACTCATGTCCATTTAATCGGTGTTGCCTTCCAACCATCTCATCCTCTGTCATCCCCTTCTCCTCCCACCTTCAATCTTTCCCAGCATCAGGATCTTTTCAAGTGAGTCAGTTCTTCACATCAGGTGGCCAAAGTATTGAGTTTCAAGCTTCAGCATCAGTCCTTTGAATGAATATTCAGGACTGATTTCTTTTTAGATGGACTGGTTAGATCTCCTTGCAGTCCAAGGGACTCTCAAGAGTCTTCTCCAACACCACAGTTCAAAAGCATTAATTCTTTGGTGCTAAGTTTTCTTTATATACCACTATTATGTGGGTGAATCTAAATGAAAATTGACTGTACAAATGCTTATAATGTCTACTGGGGATAAAGTATATAGAGCTGAAATGCATGATAGAACAACAATGATGGAAGTAGCAGGAGGATGATAAATGGAATTGTCTTGGGAATGAGTACTAATTATATTAAATTATGTTAATTCAATAATGATCATTTTATTATCCAAGAAGTCAATGAAAGAAGAGTAAGAAGAATGTATAAGTAATGACAATAGAGGAGAGTGGAAAAATAATAATTTATACCAAAGAAGGAAAAAGATAAAAAATTAAAGAGAGGTAAGAGAGATTGAAGCTAAATACTGTCTGTAAATAAAATAAATACTCCAAAGAAAATATGAAATTTTCTTCATGGATAAAACTGTAACAACGAAAGAATCACAGAAACAAATTACATGTTTCTTAGAAAAATACACTTTAAATATGATGCTCTGAAGATTGAAAATAAAAGAATATAAAATGATATATTATGCAAAGAAACACTTTGAACACCAACAAGAAACTGATTTAGCTATACTAACATAAATCCAGTTGACATTAAGGTCAAAATCATTACAAGAGATAAAGAAGCACACTTCATGTAATAGAGTATATATTGCTATTTTTATTAGTGTAAAAATTTACCACAAATATAGCAGCTTAAAATAATACACATTTATTTTTCTCACAATTTCCATGTATTAGAAGGTCAGGAATGGCTTATCTGAGTTCTCTGCTTTAATCCCAAGACTCTGCTGCTAAGTCACTTCAGTTGTGTTTGACTCTGTGCGACCCCAGAGACGGCAGCCCACCAGGCTCCCCCGTCCCTGGGATTCTCCAGGCAAGAACACTGGAGTGGGTTGCCATTTCCTTCTCCAATGAGTGAAAGTGAAAAGTGAAAGTGAAGTCGCTCAGTCTGTCAGACTCTTTGCAACCCCATGGACTGCAGCCCACCAGGCTCCTCCATCCATGGGATTTTCCAGGCAAGAGTACTGGAGTGGGGTGCCATTGCCTTCTCCACCCAAGACTCTAACCAGTATCAAAATGCTATCAGTATGTTTGCTAGACTTCATCCTCACTCATGAATAGGCCTAATGAAGAATATGTGTCGGGAAATGTTATTTCACTGAATATAGGTTTTTGTGTTGACAAGAGTTTTCTTTCACGGAAACTTGACTGTATTAGAATTCTTCAGAGGAACAGAAACAATAGCATAGAGAGTTGATAGGTAGATAGATAGATAGGAATGTAAGAGGAAATATATTATAGGAACTCATTTTGTTATGAAAGTTGACATGTTCCACAGGCTAGAGAACTAGGAAAATCTGTGTTATAATTCAGTTCAGGTCTATAAGTCTGTGAATCAAAGGGCTGTTAGTGTAAGTCCTAATCTGAGTCTGAACACTTCAGAACCAGGAGCATTCACATCCAAGGACAAGAGAATATGGATGGCCCAACTCAAAAAGAAAAAAAAAAATCACCCTTCTTATATGTTCTGGTTCTCTTCCATCCTCAACAAACTGAATGATGCCCACTGTGCAACGGCACCCCACTACAACACTCTTGCCTGGCAAATCCCATGGACAGAGGAGCCTGGTAGGCTGCAGTCCATGGGGTCGCTAGGAGTCGGACATGACTGAGCGACTTCACTTTCACTTTTCACTTTCATGCATTGGAGAAGGAAGTGGAAACCCACTCCAGTGTTCTTGACTGGAGAATCCCAGGGACGGGGGAGCCTGGTAGGCTGCCATCTATGGGGTCGCACAGAGTAGGACACGACTGAAGCGACTTAGCAGCAGCAGCAGCACTGGTGAGGGTGCTATCCTTCCCTCAGTCTACTGATTCAAATGCTAATTTCTTCTTTGGGTACTCTCATAGACATACCCAGAAATAATGTTTTCCCAGCTGCACTGGCATCTCTTAGCCCAGTTAACACATAAAATTAACCATTACCATACCATTTCATTATCTTCTGGCCAGGGAGGAATTTGCTCATTCAGGCTGTTGGCAGAATTTATTTCCTCATGGAAATAGGAAATAAATAGGACTAAGGGCTACAGTTTCTCAATGGCTGTTGGATAGAAGCTGTTGCCAGTTCCCTGCCATGTGGCACTCTCCATAGACAGCGTCCTCTCCTTATAGAAGAGGCCAAAAATTCAGTATAATAGAAATCACATGATTTTAAAAAATAAAAGGGATTTCCCTGGCACTCTAATGGTTAAGACTCTGCACTTACAAATTTGGGCTTCCCTGGTGGCTTAGCAGGTAAAGCAATGTGGGGGGTGACCTGAGTTCTATCCCTGGGTCGGGAAGATCCTCTGGAGAAGGGAATGTCAATCCACTCCAGTATTCTTGCCTGGAAAATTCCATGGACAGAGGAGCCTGGCGGGCTACAGTCCATGGCGTTGCAAAGAGTTGGACATGACTGGGTGACTAAGCACACGCTTACAATGGAGGGGGCACAGATTTAATCCTTGTTCAGGGATCTAAGATCCCACATGCCAAGCAGTGTAGCCAAAAAATAAAAAAATAAAAAATATACACTCTCTCAGAGATCATACAAAATGAAATAATAATGTATATTTTTAAATGGATATGAATTTTAAAATTAGACTTTAATTGTTTTGCAAATTAATTTTAACAAATATGAAGACACTGAAAATGTCCAGAATATTATCTTTGCATGGAAATGAATCATCATTATCATAAAATGAAGAAGGAGATAAGGGAGAGAAGAGAGGAATTTGGACTAAGAGGAAGGGGGAGAAAGGAGGAGGATAATAAAAAGATCCTCAAATATTTAGAAACAAATAACACATTTCTAAATGACAGATGGATCACAGAAGAAATAAAAATGTAAGTGAAAAAACATTCTGCACTTAAATCATACTGAAAACACAATATATCAAGCCATTGAGATAGAGATAATTCTTTGTAGAGGGCTATTTTTCAGTTTAAATGTATACATTTTAGAAGAAAGGATGAATACCAATTATATCAAGTTCCATCTCAAGAAATTATATTTAAAAACAGAAAATGAATCCATATAATTTGTATAAGGAAAGACATAATAATGGTAAGAAATGAAATTTATACGATAAAAAATAATAGAGCAATTAAGAATAGTAATACAGACAAAAGATGGATGCTATGCTTCAATAAAATTCTTATGTAAAATGACATTATGAAATAATAAAATGATAAATAATAAAATGTCAATCAAAAAGGTAATATGTCTATGCTGCTGCTGCTGCTGCTGCTAAGTCGCTTCAGTCGTATCTGACTCTGTGCGACCCTATAGATGGCAGCCCACCAGGCTCCCCTGTCCCTCGGATTCTCCAGGCAAGAACACTGGAGTGGGTTGCCATTTCCTTCTCCAGTGCATGAAAGTGAAAAGTGAAACTGAAGTTGCTCAGTAGTGTCCAACTTCTAGCGACCCCATGGATTTCAGCCTACCAAGCTCTTCCATCCATGGGATTTTCTAGGGAAGAGTACTGGAGTGGGGTAGTATGTAGAGTAGTAACTCAATTCCTTTTAATTGTCTTGACTGATTGCATTAAACAAATGTATTCTTTGAAACTTGAACAATTAAATGAAAAGGAAATTCCTGAAAACTACCAAACTGCCCTCTACAAAACACAGAAAAGCTTTCAGAAAACTGAAATGGTAATCAAATGTATCTCCTGAATATTACCCTCACTCACACAAATGCAAAGGTCCTCAGGCCATTTCATAATTTATTTTTACCAAATCTGCCAACTTGGTAACTGTTTCAAAAAGGAGGAAGGGAAAGAAAGCCAACTCTTTGCACATTCATTTTGTAATTCTAGCAATATTTTGAAAGGAAAATTGGACAGGGAAAAATGTCAAGAAAAGAAAATATAGAGCAAACTCATCTATGAAGGTTCATGTACAATTTTTAAATTTACCTATGCTTTATTTACAGTCCAACATCTCTACACTGTATAGATTACACTGTTTAAGACAAATTAATTTTAAAAATGCCCCCAATAAATAATTGGAATACTGGGAAGAATAAAATGAATTTGCCTTCAAAGGAAGATAACTATTTTCAGGACTGAGTTCCTGTAAGGATATCAGAAAATATTACTATTAACCTATAATTCAGTTCCTGCGAATATTAGCAATAAAATGTGGGACAGGATAAATATATTTTCAGGAATTATATGATTCAGAAAGTTTAACTTTTTAAAACTAATACTTGAGCCTCTGGTGGGAGGAACCCTGGAAAGAGTAAGAAAATAAACCAACATGAATTACAAAGCAATTTCTCCACCCCCTCATCCCCAGCTTTATAGCCAACCTAGGAAATAAAAAGTCCAAATGAAAATAGAAAAATAGGAAGGGAGATTCATCACATAATGAAAAGATAAACATATATTTCACATAGGTTTTCTGATTTAGGATTGCTTTTCATTTTTTGTGACTACTATCATACTTGCAGAGGATGAGATGGTTAGATAGCATCACCAACTCAATGGGCACAAAACTGAGCAAATTCTGGGGGACAGTGGAGGACAGAGGACCCTAGCGAGCTTCAGTCCATGCAGCTGCAAAAAGTAGGATGTGACTTAGCAACTGAAAACAACAGCAATGAGAGCAACATACTTCTTGTTTGAATAACTGTCAAAAAATAATAATATACGCAGTATTACTAATTTACTTCAATTTTTAGTATCACCTTGGACCACAACATGAATGAATCATGATTACAGATAAAAGATGGACATAAATTTCTAATTTCTTATGTCAGGTATTGGAAAATTGATAGAAAGTGTTCAAAATTGATTTCTCAAGAAATAACTATAATTCTAACTCCAGTGTTGAAGTTTATTGCTTAAAGTTTAAAACAGAATAAACTACTAATAATAAAAATAAAAACTATCAGAAAACTAAAACTATTAAGGTCTGGACAAAGAAAAAGAGGTCAGGAATAAGGTATTAATAAGTTTAATAACTCTTATGGGGAAATGATATATATTGAAAAACATGGATAAATCACGTGACCAGAAGTTTCTATATATTTCTTATTGTCATTGGTGATGATAAGAGAAAATAATACATTATTTCTGGGGAGTGTGGTAGAATGCACTTGGAGGAATACACAACTTTTACTTTTATAAAATATATTTTTGTATCTGCCTCTGGATATATTCAGTACTTATTTACCTGTCATTCACTACAGGTATTCAAGCACTTAGCATGTCTTAGGATTTAAACATGAGGTGGAGAATATAAAATTAATTAGGTTATAATTATTTATCTGTTTTTTTACTAATTTTATTTGGAGAGTAAAATTGAAAAGTATAAACAATACTGCAGGTTTCCAAAGTAAAAGTTACCATGTAACTTTATTGACACTACTTCTGTTCTCTAGCCATTTGGAGGTAAATTCCTACCAAGACGTTTATTCTTTGTGCTGCAGACTCTCCTTTATGTATCTTTTTTTTTTTGTCACATTATTCTTAGAGCAGTTATAATGTTCTAAACCTTTCAGATACATTAACTCATCTTCACAGGAATCTTTGAGAAACTATTCCATTAGCCCCACTTGAGAGATGATACTGTGAGGCACAGAGCCTAAATGACTGATTTTATAACATTTCAAAATGGGAAGACCAGGATTTGAACCCAAGAAGACTAGTTCCAGATCCTGTGGACCTAAAAACTGTGTGTTTCTATTATGGAACAAAATCTAAATGCTAAATATTATTATTGCCTATACCATTCCAAGCCCCATCAGTTTGCCGGTATTTGTAAAACTGATGCCCAAAATGGAATGGATGCAATTCCAGGGGTAGTCTATTCCAGAAAGATTAAAATTAAGACACTATTGTCCTCATTTTGAACACTCATCTCTGATGGACTTTTGTGTGTGTGTGGATAGTTTCACTTGCAATGAACTTCATGTTGTTAATTTCTTTCTCATTTTTTTTCTTAAGACTCATCTCTTTGATCCTGTCCTTTGGATATTTTACAGCCAAGTATGGTCATCTGCCCTTGATATATTTTTCCTATTTCTGGCTGAGGAATAAAATCAATAGCTAGTCAAGGCAGCAAACTTTAGTTTTTTTTGGTTAAAAACCTTGACTCTCAAGTCAGACTGATTATGCTCAAATTCCAACTCCGTATACCTCACTGAATCTCAGTTTTTTATCAGTCAATCACTGCTACTAATTTTGTAGGGGAACCATCTCATATCTCTGAAGCAATATTGTAAATACCTAATAAGCTATGTGTCTAAAATTGCACAACTAATCATTCCACTTCTTTCTTTTGGGTGGTACTCTATTGATGTTATAAGGTAATGACATAACTGTAATGGGTGCTTTTCATTATCATTTCTAAACTAGAGGAAATGTGTGCAGCATCTGAGATTTTTAAAAATATCATAGTACATAAAATACTGACTAATCATGGAAGATTCTCAGTGATCATGTCCCAAAGCAATGAAACCAAAAATAGTGGGTTGATCTAATATCATCTGTCTTTTTTCATGTCCCTTCTTCCATTCCCCAGGTTTAGTAGCAACAGGAAGGAATTGCTCTCTGTTCCTGAGTTGGCTTTATTTTGAATAGACTCAGCAGGAGATCAAGGAAACTTTCCTTCCTCAAAGAACCATCAACTCTTTACATTGATAGGGACCTCAAAGCATATTCTAGTTAACTCTCTATTTCATGGCTACATTCCCAGGACATCACCTATTTCTCATTCTCTATCCCACACACTGCTTCTATATATAGCCCCAAACCTGTATGCAGGTCAAGAAGCAATAGTCAGAACCAGACATGGAACAACAGACTGGTTGAATTTTGGGAAAGGAGTACATCAAGGCTGTATATTGTCACCCTGCTTATTTAACTTCTGTGCGGAGTATATAATGCGAAATGCCAGGCAGGATGAAGCAGAAGCTGGAATTAAAATTGCTGGGAGAAATATCAATAAGTTCAGATATGCAGATGACACCACCTTTATGGGAGAAAGCAAAGACAAACTGAAGAGCCTCTTGATGAAGGTGAAAGAAGAGAGTGAAAAAGTTGGCTTAAAACTCAATGAATACTGAATGAAAAACTAAGATTCTGGCATCAGATTCCATCACTTTATGGCAAATAAATGGGAAAACAATGGAACCAGTGACAGACTTTCTTTTCTTGGGCTCCAAAATCACTGCAGATGGTGACTGCAGCCATGAAATTAAAAGATGCTTGCTCCTTTTAAATTCATAGAAGAAAATCTATGACCAACCTAGACCATGTATTGAAATGCAGAGACATTACTTTGCCAACAAGGGTCTGTCTAATCAAAGCTATGGTTTTTCCAATAGTCATGTATGGATGTGAGAGTCGGACCATAAAGAAGGCTGACCACTGGAGAATTGATGCTTTTGAACTGTGCTGTTGGAGAAGACTCTTGAGAGTCCCTTGGACTGCAAGGAGAGCCAACCAATTCATCCTAAAGGAAATCAACCCTGAATATTCATTGGAATGACTGACACTGAAGCTGAAGCTCCAATACTTGGCCACCTGATGTGAAGAGCCAACTCACTGGATGCTGGCAAAGACTGAAGGCAGGAGAAGGGGATGGCAGAGTACAAGATGGGTAGATGGCATCACTGACTCAATGGACATGAGTTTGAGCAACTTTCAGGAGATGGTGAAGGACAGGTAAGCCTTGCATGCTGTACTCTATGGGATTGCAATGAGTCAGACACAACTGAGTGACTGAACAAGAACAGCCTGAAATACTAAGTCAACCTCTCATAAGTGAAACAAAAATGGATATTTTAAAATTACTTTTGTAGCAAAAATGATAGAAGAAATGCAGTTTTACAATTTGAATATAAATTGTGACTCTGATTTTTGGAAGGTGTGGGGGTTCATCCTTTTGAGAAATTGATGAGTGCTCCAGTCCTTTCCCATAGAGAAAACTCAAACATATTTACATATAATTCTACATACAACTTGAAGGAGTTTAGGGAATTCTTTTAACCCATCTATGGAATTCAGATTTTTAAAAAATGACCTGTAGTTCTTCCAGAGCAAATGTTTGTCTGCATACCCTTTAGCATCTTTTAGATAAAAACATTCAATGTAGGTTATTACTTTGTATTAAAATACTTCATTTCCCTGGAATTGCACAAAGATCTTTACAATATCTGGTTAATGGACAGAAACCTCCAGTTAGCTCAATCTAAGGGAAAAAGCACATTAGAAATACATCAGCTGATATGAATGGTCTTGTAGAGCTCAAAAAAAAAAAAAAGACAATGGTGCATGTCCAATATTTAGGTTATAATATCATCTTACTTTCCCAAAGCTCTCAACACTGTGAGATCCCAGTGATCGCTCGCTTATGCTAGCAGACTTAAAAACATCCTATGTCCCCATATGCTGGCCTGTCAATTACACAAAATATTAGAAATTGCCAATGAGATTCAGAAATGACAGTGAACTTTACTCCCTACCTTAGGAATGGTGGAAAGTTAAAGTTGCTTTGTTAGTGTCTTTTTGGTGGTATTATTCTCCTGTTGTTGTTATTACTTTTCTTTGTTGGTTTTAGAAGAGTCAGGAAAGGCATAACTATGTTCACCACATTTGGGGAAATTCTATTTTGTAGGCAGATTGCTATATTTTTTGACTTGAGATGCTGTCAGCCTGACTGATGGGAAAGGGAGCTTGGGCTGAATATTCCTTAATGGGTGGTAGCTGGGAACATAAATTTCCTCTATGTGTTAAGGATATAAGACATCCCTTGGGTCTTGTTAAACTTTCAATTCCCCTTATAGTAAAGACAGTTCAAAAGAAAAACCAATGTAGTAAAATTTTATATTATTGTACTATGTAAATTCATACGAAAATCAAAGCATGGGTCCATATGAAAATGCAACATGGATATTTATCAGTTTATCACCCATCCAACTAATAGTGCCTTCAGAAATTGTTTTCCGAGCATTTTTTCATATCACTTCACTCAATGATAATCAAATAGTAATAAAATATCCTGCATTCATATATTTTTCCAAAGTGCTTTTATTACTATGGTCCCATCTGATCTTTATACCAATACTACAGGATTATCATAGGTTACATTTTCCCTTGGATAAAGAGATTAGCAAAGAATAGTGTATCCTGTATAGAAATGGTCTAATGATTCATTTCTATAAGTCATATTAAGCATAGTAGTAAGTGGTAAAGTCACTCAGTCGTGTCTGACTCTTTGTGACCCCATGGACTGCAGCCCACCAGGCTCCTCAGTCCATGGGATTCTCCAGGCAAGAATACTGGAGTGGGTTGCCATTTCCTTCTCCAGGGGATCTTCCTGACCCAGGGATCGAACCCAGGTCTCCCACACTGGAGGCAGACACTTTAACCTCTGAGCCACCAGGGAAGCCCTCATATTAAGCATATTTACCATAAAATTATTTGGGGAGGAGGATCAAGATGGCAGAGTAGGAGGACATATGGAACTCACCTCCCCTGACCAACATGTCAAAAACATACCTACCTGTGGAACAATTCTCATGGAAAACTAACTTGTAACTGGAAGAACTCCCAAACAGCTGAATCTGCAAGAAAGATCTCCATGTAACCAGGTAGGATGGACACAAAGGCACTGGGTCAGGACCTGTGCCCCTGGGAGGGATGTGTAAGGAAAAGAAGTCTACAAGTGTGGACCCTTGCTCTGGGGAGTGAGTAGGTCGAGTCACAATCTGCACACCCTAGTTCTGGGGTTCTGCACAGAAGAGACAAACACCTGACCTACTGGAAAATCCACTGAGGCACACAGAGTATTGGAGAAACCTCCACTTCACTCTCAAGGAGTGTGCACATGTGGCTTGCCAACACTGAGGGCAGCGAGGGCCATGCACTGGGGGTGAGATTATGGCAACAACTAAGTCTAGCTATGCAGAGACAGACTAGGGTGCCTGGGTTGTGAGCCAGGTGGAGGCACAGAGTCCACTGTCAGTGCATAGGGCAGTGCCACAAGGACATGCAGTGGCCAAGCACTAAATTGTGAGTTCCCTGGGAGAGGGCTCATCTAGCTATCCAGGGACAACTCTGGAGGGTCTGGGGTGTGGTCTAGGTGAGGTCACAATGGCCACTGTCAGCATCTTAGTAAAGTGGTTGATTTTCCAGCAAGAGCATTCTGTCTCTGACCACTCCACACCACAGCTTAGCACTAGATCTGGGGCAGAGAGTCCTGGAAGGAGGCAGCCCAGATCTCAGAGGGCAGCACAGCCACCTCAGTTCCTAAAACCACAACACCCCAACCGCCAGCCCCAGCCTAGCACTAGATATTGGACCAATACAACAGAGAAAGGGTGGTGATATGGGGCTGCTTCTGAGCAGAATCACATAGCTAGTGATCATACTGAAACCAGCTCGCATGCCAAAATATTGGACTCTGTTTACACAGGGACGCTCCTACATAAAGACACACCTTCAAGACCAAAGTAGGTAACTGTTTCTCCTAAAGTCATACAGATAAAGTAAAATGAAAAAGCCAAGGAACTACTTTCAACAAAAGGAACAAAATAAATGCCCTGAAAGAACAAATAAAGAGCCCTCACTGATCTACTAGAACTTGTTTTCAAAAAGGAGGTAATAAAAATTCTGAAGGAATTTTAAAAGCATTATTAATGGAAATACAGGCCACCAATAAAAATTACATAACTCAATTGCTGAAATAAAATCCAATCTAGAAGCAGTGAATAACAAGCTAAATGCACAGAACAAAGAAGCAATCTTGAAGACAGAATAAGGGAAATTATCCAAACAAATGAGATTTATGGGATAATACAAACAATGTCTAAACATAAAGGGGTTCCAGAAGGAAAAGAAAGAGAAAAAAAAGATTGGAAATGTCTTTGAAGAAATTATGGCTAAGAATGTCCCATACCTAAAGAAGGAAACAGAGATCTTGATATAGAAGAAAACAGGGTCCCAAATAAGATGAACCTAAACAGACCCACACCAAAAACATTTCATAACTAAAACAGCAAATTTAAAGATAAACAGAGGATTCTAAAGGCATCAAAAGAAAAACAAAGTCATTTACAAGGGAACCCCCATAAGGTTATCAGCTGATTTCTCTGCAGAAACTTTGCAGGCCAGAAAACAGTGGAATGATATATTGAAAATCTTGTGAGGGAAAAATCTGCAACCTAGGATATTCTACCCAGCAAGATTATTATTTAGAAGGACATCCACCTCTTGTTGTGAATGTGAATTGATGCAATCACTATGGAAGACTGTATGAAGGTTCCTTTAAAAAACTAAAAATAGAGCTACCATGTGAGTCAGAAATTCCAGTCCTGAACATACACGTGGAAAATGATGAAAATTCTAATTCAAAAAGATACATACACTCCAATGTTCATAGCAACACTATTTATAATAACAAAGACATGGAAACAATCCAGGTGACTGTCAACAGACAGTTGGCTTAAGAAGATGTGGTATATACATATATGAAATATTACTCAGCCATAAAAAGAATGAAATGTTGTCATCTGCAGCAAAATGGACAGATGTAGAGGATATCTTAATAAGTAAAACAGATAGACACAAGTATTATATGGTATCACTTACATCTGTAATCTAAAAAATACAAATGTGCCCATATAAAAAACAGAAATGAATTCAAGTACATAGAAAACAAATGTATAGTTATCAAAGGGGAGATACCAATGGGTATAGAGAGACTAGGAGCATAGGATTAACATATCTGTATACAATCTTTTACTGTATACACAGGAATCAGTATTCAATGTCTTGTAATTGAATCAGTGTTCAATTCAATATGTTGTAAACCCTGTAACGGAAAATAATCTGAAAAATGTTATGTGTGTATTTTATTATATATCTGAAAATAACAGTATTGTAAATCAACATACTTCCTTTTTTAAAATCAAACTGAGAAAAAAATGATGCTTTTATGACCCCGTTATTCTCTTCCATAAACTACTGCAATAGAAAGGAAAATTTAGGGGGGATGTCTTATTTTTAGGGGCAACAGCTATTTAGAAAACTAAAAATAGCACAAGACAAGACATCACAGTAAACATATCTATCTCAAGGAAAACGGAGAACAATTTTTGTTGGTGTTAGTTCAAGGAAATGAAAACTTAAACCTACTTCTTAGTAAATCAGTTTACTCTTCATAATGAAATAGTACTGAAAGAATTGAAAGAAACGTGATATATTTGGCATGCATGCGGATACTGTGTTTCCTTCCTTCATGCAAGCCATTCCTAATTACCTCAGGCACTCCTTACAGAGTCCAGATTTAGTTTCATAGTTCTGTGCAACATAGGCAACCATCATCAGTGGATGAGAATTCCTAAGTGAGGTAAAGCTGTTCGGTCATTCCCTTAACTAAATATAAGTTTGCAAGTTCACATAATGTGACCAATAGACTCTAATTTGTATAAATCACCCATTCTCTGGAAAAAAAAGAAAATGTATTTTACAGTATTCGATAATAAATATGGGTTTTGTGAATGCTGATATTATGTGTGTGTGTGTGAGTTGCTCAGTTGTGTCTGACTCTTTGTGGCCTCATGGACTATAGTCCACCAGGCTCCTCTGTCCGTGGAATTCTCCAGGCAAGAATACTGAAGTGGGTAGCCATTTCCATCTCCAGAGGATCTTCCTGACCCAGGGATTGAATCTGAGTCTCCTGCACTGCAGACAGATTCTTTGCTGTCTGAGCTACCAAGGAAGTAGACAATAAATTGACTAATCAACCAAAACAAAGGAATAATAGGAATTTTTTTTTTCTCTCTGAATATGTGCTTTTTACTTCAGGTTCAGTTGGACAATGAATCATGGATGTGAATAAACAAGATTCACTCATGCACCTGTGTGCTTTGCTGTCCTATATTTACATTTGCATATAATATTCATAATTACTATATAGTTTCCATAACACACTAAGGAACTAAATTTAGGTCGCCAAGACATAGCTTCTTCTTTATCAGATCAAAATTAAGGGATTTCATAAGCACAGATCATGAAGTTGTTTAATTTTTGCCACAACAGAAATAGATAGACTAGCTGAAGGTGGACAGGTGAATTTAGTCACTCTCTAGCATTTTCATCACAGGGACCAGATCTTCAGACTAAGTCGCTTCAGTCATGTCTGAATCTTTGCGACACTATGGATGGTGCCAGGTCCCTCTGTCCATCGGACTCTCCAGGCAAGAACACTGGAATAGGTTGGCATTTCCTCCTCCCAAGGATCTTCCTGACCTAGGGACTGAACCCAAGTCTCTTGCATCTCCTACACTGGCAGGTAGATTCTTTACCTTTGCGCCACCTGGGAAGAGCCAATTTAACACTAGATCACTCCTAACACTATCACTAGTGAGAAGCAGACCATACACATTCTTTTTTTCTTTAATGGTATTAGTGATGATGCCAGGAACAATCTAAACAAAAGGCTATATTTTTACTGTAGGGGTTCCCAGGTGTCTCAGTGGTAAAATAATTCACCAGCCAATGCAGGAGACACAGGTTTGATTCCTGGAGCAGGAAGATCCCCTGGAGAAGGAAATGGAAACCCACTCCAGTTTCCTGGAAAATCCCAAGGGCAGAGGAGTGTTATAGTCCATAGGGTCGTAAAGACTCAGACACAACTGAGCATGAACATCTAATTTTATTGTATTCTTGGGGAAAAAAAGTCAAAGAAAATGTTAATGCCAGTAAGTGCTTTTAAGTCCTAGTGAAAACCTTCTGTACAGATAAATAATATGATAGGTTAATTTGTTTACTAAAATGTATTTGTGAACTAAATTTCCTTGATTTATTTGCACTCTGTTCTCACAACACCCTACACATAGTCTAGAAAGCCTTCTTAATTCATTGATTAACATATCTTCTGTATAAGACAGAAGCACCAAAAAGGAAAAGACAGTATGATATTTTTTTCAAAGTTCAACCACTTTGAATAGTTTTGACATGTAGTCAAATCTTTAAAAATTTTTAGTTATTAATACATGAAAAATAAAAGAACAGATTTAATAACAAGTTGCAAGTAGTCAGTCACTTCTGTTGTATTCATTTTCTCCTCCATCAGGAAAAGCAGAGTGCTTAACCTAGAGAAACAACCCAAGATATTTTAAAATATTGATTAAAATAATGATCAAAAATTAATTATGAAAAAATCTGTTATTCAACGGGAGCACAATGTGCAATGAAAATTAATGCTCTGAGTTAATGGGAGGTGATTTTATACCTTCTCTTCTACTGAGTTGTAGAGTTGGATTTTCTTGGGATATTATTAAAATATAAGATGTTGCATTTCCCTGTCACAGCAAGATGGATTATTGTAGGATTTACTTGTCGGGCTGTGAAATGACCCAGAGCATTAAAGCAGCCCAAGCACTGATTTCTGAAGGGCCTCATTGCCTTCAGTGTAGGATATGAGGAATCACTGCTCAGTATGTCAGTGTTTTTTTCCTTAAAATGCTAATCTATAATTTAAAATTCACACATATACATGCATACATTCAGAGAGATAATAAAAACAAGAAAGGGATTGATAAAGAAATACAGCAAATATAAGGAACAGGGCTAACTAGATGACCACAGGGAAACTGCAAGTGGTTTGGGAGTAGTAAAACAAAATAAAAGAACATTAAAAACAAGTATAATGAATCAAATAATTCATATTAAAAATCTAGTGTCACACTTTCTGAAAGTCCTCAAGTCTAATCTTAGTAAATTACCAGTTTGGTTTTTCTATAGAGCACCTATTTAAAAGTTAATTGTCACATTTCATTGTTTATCTGGGAGATGATTGGATTTGTGCAGTAACATAAGAAACATAATAACCTTTATTTCTGTTATTAGCAGCCTACAGCAAAGATAACAAATGTTAGCTAATATTTTTGTTTTTCATTTTAAATGGCAATATTGACTTCAAATATATACAATAGAGATAGCATGCTTACATGTGTATATAAAAACAGTGACAATTTCATTGACTATGGATAGGTAGTGGTTTATGAATGCCACATATAAATGTAGATCTGTAGAAAAGAACACTTGCAATGCATCAGAATGTTTGTTGTCATAGTTATAAAAGGTATTTTGGGACTGAGCAGGAACTATGAACAAAACAGAGGATATAAGCAGAAGGAAAAGTGGTAAAAATTATGACCTACAACAATTAAGAAAGTAAGAGTTTTAGAGAACGTATAAGATTATCTAAATTGTGGTTCAAACAGGAAGCTTGTTAAAAGGAATGACAGTGTAATAGAAAAAGCCCTGAACCTTGGATAAATTTGGAGTTGGATGCTATCGATAAAGTCAGCACTTAGAAATTGTGAGACCATTCACAATTGCTTCTTTTGTCTGTGTTATGGGATTTAGGTCCACATAAAATAATATGTAGGTAAAACACATAAGGGCTTCCCTGGTGGCTCAGACAGTAAAGATTCTGCCTGAAATGCAGGAGACCTGGGTTCAATCCCTGGGTCAGGAAGATCCCCTGGAGAAGGGAATGGCTACACGCTCCAGAATTCTTTCCTGGAGAATTCCACGGACAGAGGGTCCTGGTGGGCTATAGCCCATAGGATCACAAAGAGTTGGACACAATTGAAGCAACTTAGCACAGGATACATGTAAACTCTAGGACATATGAAACATGTTAGATATAGGAATATGGAGTAGTAGTCGACAATATGACTTCTGGGGCCATTCTGTGTTATTCATCCCTCACTTTCACCATATAGAAGTGATGAAGCTAGTTAGTGACTTAAATTTTCTCTTCTGTCATCTTTACGTAGACTATGCTGCTGCTGCTGCTGCTGCTGCTAAGCAGCTCACCAGGCTCCCCTCTCCCTGGGATTCTCCAGGCAAGAACACTGGAGTGGGTTACCATTTCCTTCTCCAATGCGTGAAAGTGAAAGGGAAGTTGCTTCAGTCGTGTCCGACTCTGTGCAACCCCATAGACGGAAGCCCACCAGGCTCTTCCGTCCATGGGATTTTCCAGGCAAGAGTACTGGAGTGGGGTCAGTTCAAATAATGATTAAATGAAATGTCAAATAATGATTAAATGAAATGTCATGTAAGTCATTTAGAATAATATCTAGTATAGTAAGTCTTAAATATTAGTTATGATTATTCATTTTGCGACAGCCTATTAAAAGCAAGAATAAAGCTGATTATATTTGTTTAACTTTCTGCACAAATTAAAATATAAAGATGTTGGACAAGTAACTCTCAAATGGGAGTGCAGTAGAAAACAGGCAATTTAGCTCAGAATTGAGGACATTTAGTAAGAGCAGCACTCGAGTGTTACATATGCATTATTTGATTCACTGTTCTGTTTTTGAAATATCTATTTATTCATTTGGCTGCCTTAATTGTGGCACACAGGGTTGTTAGTTTTAGCATGTGGCATCTAGCTCCCTGACCAGAGATGGAACACAGGTTCCCTGCATAGGAGTGGAGAGTCTTAGCCAGTGGACCACCAGGGAAATCCTTATCTGGGGCAATATTTGTTTTGTTTGATTCTGGTTTAACTAAACGTCCAATTCACTTTCTATTTTTCCATTCTGGTTGAAGGAATGTCTAATTGGGCAACATTGTGGTGGTGGTTTAGTTGCTTCAGTCCTGTCCAACTCTTGCGACCTCATGGACTGTAGCCCTCCAGGATCCTCTGTCCATGGGCTTTTCCAGGTCAGACTACTGGAATGAGTTGCCCTTTCCTTCTCCAGGGGATCTTCCTGACCCAGGAATTGAACCCGGGTCTTCTATATTGCAGACAGATTCTTTACCAATAGAGCTACTACGATCATGATTGAGCAGTAGTTAACTCAGTCATCAAATATGGCCGAGATAACCTCTGATAATACAGATACTGCAGAAAAAGTTATAATCGGTTCTTGTTTCTCTCTAAAGTCATGGGAGGGAAACACAAGAAAAGGAGAGTAGAGAGATGCATGTGATAGAGAACTTCAAGTTAGAACTTACAGCTCTGTCTCCCACCTGGGAAAAGGTTTGTACCCTTGGAACGACTTTTAAAGTTAGTAAGTTCTGAGGGCCTGGAAGAGAGCATGTTGATGTTTCAGGGAAGGGTAACAGACCATGGAAAAAGAGAAGGTTGCTGAGGCTTGGATTATGAGAACCATATGCTGGCTGTGGTTATCACTGTAGGATTCCACACTCAACCCTAGAATTGGTTTAGTCAGAGTCAGCACTGCTTTCCAGTGCGATAGTCATGCACACACTAACACACTCTTGTGCATCTGTGCCTGGCCATGGCCACACACACTTATGTACTCAGCCATGTGAACACACAGAGATGTGGGACCTGGAGCTGTTTCAGCAATAAACTGCTTCCATAAATAAGAGACAAATAGTAATTTATCAGTTTGTCAGTTTCCATTCTGATACCTTGATACTCACTGACCTGCAAATCAGATGACTTCTTTATTCTAAGAAACCAGTAGTATGTAGACAAATTTTATGTAAATTATCATGATCACTGCATTTAAGATGAACACTCCTTGATTTCCATTTTCTTCTTCACAACCAGTCTCCTACCTACCAGTGCTATACATGAGAGTTGCAGGATACTAAGAGGAATGAAAATAAAACATCTTTTCAAGGGAATGTTTTTTAATAATAAGAATCAGTGGGAATCTCAGTCAAGTCACTGAAGTTTAGAGAATAATAAAGGAATTCAATATATTTTTTAAAAATGAAAGTGCCAAATAAGTTTTTTTTGAGTTTCCATTTTCACATGCAGTGTAATCACTGAGCTGTGAATGACTGAGTTATCAGTCTGTCAGCAAACTCCCCTGTATCACAAGCAGAGAAAGTCAAGTAGAGATAGAGCTTTCTTACTGAAGCATTCACATCCTTACATAGAACAACAAGTATGTTTATATTTCAAAGGTAGGTCTTTTGAAAGAAGAATTGAAATAAAATGTTTCTAAAACATAAGATGTATTAGACCTTGCACTAAACCAGCCTAGGTTTCTTTCCTTCCCTCTCCTCCATTCTTCCCTTCCTTCCTCCTTCTCTTCCTTTCTCCCTCTTTTTTCCTTCCTTCCTCCCCTTCTTTCTTGATAACAAATGTGAAAGAAACAGTATAACAAAAGAGAACAGGACAGGCATAATCCCTGGAGTCACATGGTCTTGGATTAAAATCAGCCCAACATTGACTACAGTGAAACCGTGGACAACTTAAACTTGCTAACCCTTGCTGCCCATTTATAAAAAGGGACCACCCTATTGGATTGCCCTGAAAATTGGATGTCCCCATGCTTATATCCTATTTAGCATCCCACATGGGAAACCCCCAGAACATTTCAGTTTATACTGCTCTCTGAATTAAGAAGCTCACTCAGAGATACCCCAGGATAATACTACATTAATTTTGATACTTTCGTGAACATCACAGTCATGATTAGAATGGCTCAAACAATATAGTCTTCTACGAAAAGTCACAAATATCAAAGGAAAGGAACAGTTTTGAAAAAGTCTACACTGAAATTTTGTTTTATATTTAGATGAAATCTGACAAGAACAGAGAACAAAAAGGAACTTTATAAGTTACAAAGAAATTTGAAGTCAAAATTTGGCAGATATTCAAAAAATTTCCAGCATCTAAAGTAAAATCTGTCTTCAAGAAGCCTTTGACTTTTCATCATCCAAGGCCAGAATCCTCTGTAATGGAAAAATTGTGAGGAAGATATTACATAAAAGCAACAGTCAAGACAGCTTGTGACACTTGAGTAATAAGGTAATAAGGAGACGTGTAGCTTGAGCTGTGTACCGTTTGGCTGAACCGTTGTAACAGGAAGATAGAAGATTTCAGGGAGCTGGATAAGGCATTCACTGCTGACTGATGAATACCTACAACTGTTTGTTTGCACCACTCTAAGAAAATCTACACTCAAGTTTGCATTCCCTGAAAAACTCTTGTGAAGGTATATTGATGTCCTTTTCCTCATTCTGTTTACTTTGGTTTGAGGGATATTCTCCTTCCACAGTGTGTGAGTTCTTCTTCATTTCTCAGATGAAAGTGAAGCTGTCCTCTTTCCTATATTACATTCTAAGAGCACAATTCTCACTGCAGAAGTTTACCCTTTCATTTTGTATCCCAGAGAATAAGATACCAATACTTGTTGATCAATCATCTCCAATGAATAAGAATGGGACAGGAGCTATTCTTTCCCCAATGCTTAGTTCCCTCGTGCTTGACAGTTTATTGAGTAAAAGAATCATAGAATGAATGAATGAAGAAATAGATGTCAGAGGACACAGAATACCAACTGTGCTAATCAAATCCTCGATTCTTTTTTCCACTATAGGTCCCAGCACATCTACTGCTAATGCTCCCTCTCCTGTAGATGGGATTAGGAGAGTGACAAGATTTCTAATGATTTTCCAGGAATATCCTTAACATTTCCCTTATATTCTTCTTAAAAGATGCTACTGCACCAGACTTACAATGTATACAAAAAGAACACTTCCCAATAAAATAAGGCTTGTTGCTGCTGTTAAGTCACTTCAGTCGTGTCTAACTCCATGCGACTCCATAGACGGCAGCTCACCGGGCTGCCCCGTCCCTGGGATTCTCCAAGCAAGAACACTGGAGGGGGTTGCCATTTCCTTCTCCAATGTATGAAAGTGAAAAGTGAAAGTGAAGTCGTCCAGTCGTGTCCGACTCTTAGCAACCCCATGGACTGCAGCCCACCAGGCTCCTCCATCCTTGGGATTTTCCAGGCAAGAGTACTGGAGTGGGGTGCCATTGGCCCCTACTAAACATTTAATTTTGTAAAGATTCATTTAGATTTTTTGTAACACTTTTAAATAGCCACTTGTGACCCTTAATGAAAAACTTGAAAATTTTTGATTGTTTAAGTATTTATTAATTTGGCTGTGCCAGTTCTTTGGTGAGGCATGTGGGCTCTTTAGTTGCAGCATGTTTGATCTGATTCCCTGATCAGGGTTTGTAACCCAGGCCCCTTACTTGGGGAGTGTTGTAGTCTTAGCTACTGGACCACCAGGGAAGTCCTATGATTTGACTTAATCGATTATAAAAATTATGTTGATATATTTTCATAATGTGTTCTATTACACAGCCTTGTTAATAAGCATAAAGTGTTTATCAGCCCAAATAATTGTTCCACACAGTTACTGAATTCCTCAAGAAATTCACACGTAGAAAACTAAATGAACTAAATCATCATTGTCCTCATACCTGATATAAAAGTAATAAATTACCTGATATGAAACATAAAAACCCTGGAGTCATAATATAATGCTTAACTTTTATTTCTCAGTTGCTTTCTCTAGATCACTGAATTCTGAGGGTCCTTGATCTAAATTCCCTTTGATTAACAACATTTAACTAACAAAAATTTTAAAAGATACTAGAGGTCAATGATTTTTAAATATACAGACTCTTAAACCTTATGCTTGTCTAGTATTTCTCTATGTTTGTTGCTCTTTCCACGTGAACTCTTTCTTGCACTCAAAACGTATCATCCCAGATTTGCTTTTAGAGCAACACTGGATTCTGTGTCTGGCTGAGTAGCCATTTCTACTTCAGTGAACAGGTTAGCTATCTGTCTTCTCATCGGCAAATATTATCTTTCTTTTCAGCCTATTAACTGTGGTCTAATGCTTTTGAACTCTAGTAATAAAGTTCATTCTGACTGCATTCTAGGAAGTAAAGGAAATAATTGGCAACTCTTCTTTCTGCCAGTTTTCTGATGAGCTGGAATCTGAGCTAATGGTCTCAGTTCCTGCTTTCCTCTCCCTTGCAGGTTCTTTTTCCAGGGCCATAAATTAGCATGCTGTTAGTTCCATGGTCCCCTGAGTTGCTAATTTTGCACCTCTGAAGTTTTTGTAGATCCAAAGTGTTTGGCCATTAAATAATATATACTGGCTTCAAGAGCATTTCTCCTTGGTAAGCTCATGTTCTGCATACAAACTGATGCTAAGGGCAGCTGCTTGACTCAGATCATCAAGCATAAATTCAGTATACAATTGTCCTTTTGCCTTTGTTTCTCTACACAAATAATTCTGCATATGTCTTCATTGAAAATTATAGATTTCCATGATTGAGACTCATTTTTGTATGTCAAGGATATTAATATGATATTAATTTCAAACTCACTTTTTTCCATATTCGTGTGCCAATGAAAGATTGATTTAGTGATTCAATTAATGAGCTATTGTTGATATTCAAACTATTTTGGGATTTTTTAAGCTGGGTTTTGAAAGTGAAATGCATTATGGTCACCTTGCTAAGAATTTAATTTTTTATTCTTATATTTTATTCTACATATAAATTTATTTCAGTGAGCTCTTGGTAAATGACTCCAGTTGATTTTCTGTGCTCAACTCACAGCTGTACTAATGAATCAATGTACAAAGTATAATACACAATATAGCGGTGGAATGGTCCCAGAAAATGGAATCAAGAAACTCAGATATGAGCCTTAGTCAATAATATGCTGGGTTCGTTTCTTATTAAAATGTATGTGTTTCACACCCCAATGTTCATAGCAATGTTATTTAAAATTGCCAAGATAGGGAAGCAATGGAGATGTCCATCAACAGATTAATGGATAAAGAAGGTGAGATATATGTATATATACACACACATATACACAGACACAATACAATACTATTCAGCGATTAAAAGAAATGAAATTATGCCATTTGCAACAACATGGATGAACTTGGAGGGTATTATGCTAAGTGTAAATAGTCAGACAGAGAAAGACAAATACAGTATGATGGAACTTATGCATGGAATATAAAAAACACAACAAACTAGTGAATATAACAAAATAACAGATTCACAAAGAACAAATAAATGGGAAACAGTGATGTGAGGAAAGGAGGAAAGAAGGGAGGGGCAAGGTAGGGGTAGGGGATTAAGAAGTACAAACTACTGCATATAAAATAAGCACATACAACCAAAATTTAATAATAATAAATATACTGTAATATAGCCAATATTTTATATTAGCTATAAGTAGAGAATAAACTTTAAAAATTATGAATCACTATATTGTATACCCGTAACTTATATAATATTATACATCAACTATACCAAAGAACATTCAAGAACATCAGGGGTTGTATTGAAAGGCAAATGAAAGGATACATGTGGATCTAATGAATTTATAGCCTAAACTCTAAGTTGACTAGTTTGCAAGAGAATCAAGGAAGAAGACAGATCAGAGGAGTGCTCCTGGCATCAAAAAAAATAACACTGAAGTTTGAAGCTATTCCTCTGATGTGTCATAATCCAATTGGATTAAGTTAGAAAGGAATTTATGTTCCAACAATTGATGATGAAAATAACAGCAATCTCAGGCAGTTAGTGGGTTTTAACAACTAGGTGTATTCAGGGAAGCTAGAGAGAATGATCATTAGCATTAACTTTCCATGGTGACAAGGTGTAAACCATAAGCTGTACCTTCCTAAGGGGCAGTATCACAGATTTAATTGACTATGCGTGTAGGTGGGGGATCAACTTTACTAAAATAATCCAGCCAGTCACTAAACAGATAAACAAGTAAATAATAACAAAAAACCTAGGAATGGGGTTAGACCAATATCCAGAGTTATTATTACATGTTATTGAAAAGGCCCAGTTTACAGCAAACAAATTTAAGGATATGAAAGAACAGGAAAAACTTCAGGGAAATGTAGGACACCACTAATGCAATAATATCTGCATAATAATAATCTGGAGGGAGAGAGAGAAAGAAAGGAGAAAAAAATTCAAGAAACTAATAATTGAAAGCTTCAAAGATTTATTACAAAACAATAAATAATTTAGAAGTCTAGGCTCAGTGAACTTCAAGGAGGTTAACACAAAGAAATCTCAAACATTCATATCATAAAAAGATCAGTGAAAGTCAAAGATAAGAAGTAAGCATTTACAGTAGCAAGAGAAAAATTATTCTTCACTAACAAAGTAATTCTAATATAATTAATAACTGACTTCTCAGCAGAAATGATAGAAACCAGAAGTCCATGAGAGTCATACTGAAAGCATTCAAATGGAAACAAAAAAAAAAAAAACAAAAAGAACCCCAACCTTTCAAAAGAGAATTCTATATTCACCAATATTGTCTTTCAAAAATGAAGACCAAAAAGACTTCCTCAGATACCAAAAAAGAGACAATTTGCTCCTGGCAGACTTACATTACCATAAAATCTAAAGGCTAAAAGCAAATGACTTCAGATGAGAATTTCAATATATTAAATACACGTGGGAAAGGTAATTATGTAATTATAAATGACATTATAAATATGTATTTTCTCCTTTCTTCTCTAATTTAAACATAATTTTATGTATATGTATAAAATGTATGTATTATATGTATGTATGTATTATATGTATGTATGTATTATATGTATATATGTATTTTATCATTGTACATTTATTTTATTATGTACATATGTACAATATGTACAATATATGTACATTTATTTTATATATGTATGTAATGTACTTTATATATGTTCATATGTACATATATATGTATTTAATGTACTTTATATATATACATATGTACAAATGTACAATATATGTACATTTATTTTATATATGTATATAATGTATTTTATCATTGGGCCTAAACATATCGAAATGTAAATATGTGTAATACATAATGACACAAATTAGATGGGTAGGCACAAAGCTATAATGGGCTAAGGAAATGATAATGGATAGTAGAGGAATAGTTATAATAATATGCTGTTGGGTTTCTAACAGGAATAGATGTAATATTTATAGAAATAATACAACAAAAAGAGGAAAAGGGCAATAGAGATATAAAGAAGTAACATTTCTATAAGTAAGTAAAATTAAACTAGTATAAATCTGAAATTGATTCTTATATGTTAAAAGGTATTTCATAAATCCTAAAACTATGACTAAAATATATATTCAGAAATACAGTGAAAAATATGAAGAGTCTCTATATATTAAATCATCAGGGAAATATAAAGCAAACCATATGAGATATAGCTCCATGCCCAATAAAACGTCTGGATTCAAAAACTGAGGTGAAAATAAGTGTTGCTGAGGACATGGAGAAACTTTTTTTAAAAAATCTCATATACTGCTGGTGGGAAAGTACAGTGGCAGAATAGGCTTTGCAAATCAACTTGATAGTTCTTCAAACGGTCAAGTCTCCATTTAACTCAAAAATTCTAGTCCTAGGTCTGAAATGAAGACATAATAACCACACAAAAGCTTATTGATGAATGTTTATAGCAGCATTATTCATAAAAGTCAAGTGGTAGAAATACCATAGATGCCTATCAATAGACCTATAGATATATTAATTGACCATAAAAAGAATTACAGTACTATGTTAATATGTTATGCAGCAGCCTGGATGGGAGGGGAGTCTGGGGGAGAATGGATACATGTATACATATGGCTGAGTCCCTTTGCTGTCCACCCGAAACTATCATAACATTATTAATTGGCTATACTCAAATATTTAAAAAAAAAAAGAGAGAGAGAGAGGGAACTGTAAAGATGGCAGAGGAATAGGACGGGAAGACCACTTTCTCCCTCACAAATTCCTCAAAAGAACATTTCAACGCCGAGCAAACTCCACAAAACAACTTCTGTAGGCTGGCAGAGGACATCAGGCAACCAGAAAAGCAGACCATTGTCTTCAAAAACAGGTAGGAAAAAATATAAAAGACGAAAAAGGAGACAAAGGAGGTGGGGAGGGAGCTCCGTCCTGGGAAGGGAAGCCCGTCCCGGGAAGGGAATTTTAAGAAGAGAGGTTTCCAAACACCAGGAAACACTCTCCCTGCCGAGTCTGTGGCGAGCCTTGGAAACACAGAGGGCAACATAACAGGAAGGGAAAAATAAATAAATAATTAAAACCAAGAGATTACAAGCCCAACAGTAACTCCCCCAGTGGAAAAGCAGCACAGACGCCTGCATCCGCCATTGGGAAGTGAGGGCAGGGCAGAGACGCGCGGGAGGCGCGGGCTGCAGTGCTTTGTAAGAATCGGGCAGGAACGCCCCACACGCAACCAGAACGATCTAACTTGGGCTAGCAAACCAGACTGTGGGATAGCTACCGCCAGGACCGAGCACAGAACAAAGGACAGAACGGAAAAAGCCTGCTGCAGACCATCCCCTGCCCGGGACAGGCACCCAGAGCCGTAAGGACTGGAAAGGGGCAATTGCAGACCCGGAGAGACTTTACTTACCTAACTGCAAGCAGGCTCCTTTGCTAAGACTTCTGGGGGTGCCGGACAGTCACCATCTGCCTCACGGGGGGCACCAGTGGTCCACCCAGAAAGCTGAGCAGCAGCGGCAGAAAAGGGGACAGCCGCGGAGATCGCGCCTGCCAAACTCCTGAGCTACTCGGACCTGGGAAGGGCACAAAGCGCAGTCCCAGCCGAATCTGTGCCTCTGAGGGCTGCCTGAGCGCCGAACCTGAGCTGCTTGGACCGGGGAAGTGCATGCAGCTTAGGGCTGGCCCCAGACGGTTCCCGGCTGAGCATCGTAGAGCCGGAGCGGTTTGTGGGCCGCGAGAAGGGACAGGTCAAGCGGGGCTGAGACACTGTGTGCACACGACAGTGCTATTTGTTTGCAGCATCTCCCCTCCCCACAGCGCGACTGAACTAGTGAGCCTAAAAAACCAGCAAACAGAAGTTAAACAGAGGGAACCACCTTGGAAGTGATCCCACACTGCCCACAACATCAGAGAAGGGCGAGTTATATTTTTACTATTTTTAAAGTCATTCCGTTTTTTGTTTGTTTTTTTTTCTTTTTTTTTCTAACTTTTTTAAATTGTTAAGTCTTCTATTTCTCCTCTAATTTTTATTTCTATAACCTATTATTACTATTTTTTTAAAAAAAGAAAGACTTTTTTTTTTTTTTTTTAAGGCAAACACCATATATAGTCTTTGGATGGTTGTTGGTGGTTTTTTGTTTGTTTTTTTTTTTAATAATTCTTTTTTTTTTCTTTCTTCCTTTTTCCTTCTGCTTCTTTTCTTTAATATTGCATTTTTGGAAATCCAACCTCTACTCTAGATTTTTAATCTTTGCTCTTAGGTTTTTCTTGTCAATTTTGTACATTTAAAAACCCAAACTTCACTACCCAAGTTTACCTGAGAGCGAGATTACTGGCTTGACCACTCTCTCCTCCTTTGGACTCTCCTTTTTCTCCACCAGGTGGCCTCTGTCTCTTTTCTCCCCCATCTCTTCTCTATCCAACTCTGTGAATCTCTGTGTGTTCCAGACAGTGGAGAACACCTAAGGAACTGGTTACTGGCAGGATTTGTCTCTCTCCTTCTCATTCCTCTCTCTTATCCTCCTGGTCACCTCTGTCTACTTCCTCCCTCTCCTCTTCCCCATATAACTCCGTACATACCTCTGAGCGGTCCAGACTATAGAGTGCACATAAGGAAGTGACTACTGGCTAGCTTGCTCTCTCCTCTTTTGATCTCACCTCATCTCATTCCAGTTACCCCTAACTACCCCCTCCGACTTCTCCTTGTAACTCAGTGAACCTCTCTGAGTGTCCCTCAATGTGGAGAAACTTTTCATCTTTAACCTAGATGTTTTATCATCGGTGCTGTATTGATGGAGAAGTCTAGAGGCTACTGTAAAAATAAAACTGAAAACCAGAAGCAGGAGGCTTAAATCCAAAGCCTGAAAACATTAGAGAACTCAAGAATTCAGGGAACATTAAACAATAGGAGCTCATCAAATGCCTTCATACCTACACTGAAACCAAGCTCCACCCAAGGGCCAACAAGTTCCAAAACAAGACATACCACTCAAATTCTCCAGCAACACAGGAACACTCCCCTGAGCTTCAATATACAGGCAGCTCAAAATTATTCCAAAACCTTTGATGTCTCATAACCCATTACTGGTCACTCCATTGCACTCCAGAGAGAAGAAACCCAGCTCCAAACACCAGAACTCCAACACAAGCCTCCCTAACCAGGAAACCTTGACAAGCTACTGATAGAATCCCACCCACAGTGAGGAAGCTCCATAATAAAGAGAACTCCACAAATTACCAGAATATAAAAAGACCACCCCAAACGCAGCAATATAACCAAGATGAAGAGACAGAGGAATACTCAGCAGGTAAAGGAACAGGAGAGTTGCCCACCAAACCAAACAAAAGAGGAAGAAGTAGGGAATCTACCGGAGAAGGAATTCCGAATATTGATAGTGAAAATGATCCAAAATCTTGAAATCAAAATGGAATCACAGATAAATAGCCTAGAGACAAGGATTGAGAAGATGCAAGAAAGGTTTAACAAGGACCTAGAAGAAATAAAAAAGAGTCAAAATATAATGAATAATGCAATAAATGAGATCAGAAACACTCTGGAGGCAACAAATAGTAGAATAATGGAGGCAGAAGATAGGATTAGTGAAATAGAAGATAGAATGGTAAAAATAAATGAATCAGAGAGGAAACAAGAAAAATGAATTAAAAGAAACGACAACAATCTCAGAGACCTCCAGGACAATATGAAATGCTCCAACATTCAAATTATAGGAGTCCCAGAAGAAGAAGACAAAAAGAAAGATCATGAGAAAATCCTTGAGGAGATAATGGTTGAAAACTTCCCTAAAATGGGGAAGGAAATAATCACCCAAGTCCAAGAAACCCAGAGAGTTCCAAATAGGATAAACCCAAGGCAAAACACCCCAAGACACATATTAATCAAATTAACAAAGATCAAACACAAAGAACAAATATTAAAAGCAGCAAGGGAAAAACAACAAATAATACACAAGGGGATTCCCATAAGGATAACAGCTGATCTTTCACTAGAAACTCTTCAGGCCAGGAGGGAATGGCAAGACATCCTTAAAGTGATGAAAGACAATAACCTACAGCCCAGATTACTGTACCCAGCAAGGATCTCATTCAAATACGAAGGAGAAATCAAAAGCTTTACAGACAAGCAAAAGCTGAGAAAATTCAGCACCACCAAACCAGCTCACCAACAAATTCTAAAGGATATTCTCTAGACAGGAAACATGAAAAGGGTGTATAAACCCTACCCCAAAACAATAAAGTAAATGGTAATGGGATCATACTTATCAATAATTACCTTAAACGTAAACGGGCTGAATGCCCCAACCAAAAGGCAAAGACTGGCTGAATGGATACAAAACAAGACCCCTCTATATGCTGCTTACAAGAGACCCACCTCAAAACAAGGGACACACACAGACTGAAAGTGAAGGGCTGGAAAAAGATATACCATGCAAATAGAGACCAAAATAAAGCAGGAGTGGCAATACTCATATCCGATAAAATAGACTTTAAAACAAAGGCTGTGAAAAGAGACAAAGAAGGCCACTACATAATGATCAAAGGATCTATCCAAGAAGAAGATATAACAATTATAAATATATATGCACCCAATATAGGAGCACCGCAATATGTAAGACAAATGCTAACAAGTAGGAAAGGGGAAATCAACAATAACACAATAATAGTGGGAGACTTTAATACCCCACTCACACCTATGGACAGATCAACTAAACAGAAAATTAACAAAGAAATGCAAACTTTAAATGATACATTAGATCGGTTAGACCTAATTGATATCTATAGGACATTTCACCCCAAAACAATGAATTTCACCTTTTTTTCAAGTGTTCATGGAACCTTCTCCAGGATAGATCACATCCTGGGCCATAAATCTAAACTTGATGAATTCAAAAAAATTGAAATCATTCCAAGCATCTTTTCTGACCATAATGCATTAAGAATAGATCTAAATTATAGGAGAAAAACTATTAAAAATTCCAACATATGGAGGTTGAACAACACACTTCTGAATAACCAACAAATCACAGAAGAAATCAAAAAAGAAATCAAAATATGCATAGAAACTAATGAAATTGAAAACACAACAACCCAAAACCTGTGGGACACTATAAAAGCAGTGCTAAGAGGAAAGTTCATAGCAATACAGGCATACCTCAAGAAACAAGAAAAAAGTCAAATAAATAACCTAACTCTACACCTAAAGCAACTAGAAAAGGAAGAACTGGAGAACCCCAGAGTTAGTAGAAGGAAAGAAATCTTAAAAATTAGGGCAGAAATAAATGCAAAAGAAACAAAAGAGACCATAGCAAAAATCAACAAAGCCAAAAGCTGGTTCTTTGAAAGGATAAATAAAATTGACAAACCATTAGCCAGACTCATCAAGAAGCAAAGAGAGAAAAATCAAATCAATAAAATTAGAAATGAAAATGGAGAGATCACAACAGACAACACAGAAATACAAAGGATCATAAGAGACTACTACCAGCAGTTGTATGCCAATAAAATGGACAACGTGGAAGAAATGGACAAATTCTTAGAAAAGTACAATTTTCCAAAACTGAACCAGGGAGAAATAGAAAATCTTAACAGACCCATCACAAGCACGTAAATTGAAACTGTAATCAGAAATCTTCCAGCAAACAAAAGCCAGGTCCAAACGGCTTCACAGCTGAATTCTACCAAAAATTTCGAGAAGAGCTAACACCTATCCTACTCAAACTCTTCCAGAAAATTGCAGAGGAAGGTAAACTTCCAAACTCATTCTATGAGGCCACCATCACCCTAATACCAAAACCTGACAAAGATGTCACAAAAAAAGAAAACTACAGGCCAATATCACTGATGAACATAGATGCAAAAATCCTCAACAAAATTCTAGCAATCAGAATCCAACAACACATTAAAAAGATCATACACCATGACCAAGTGGGCTTTATCCCAGGGATGCAAGGATTCTTCAATATCCTCAAATCAATCAATGGAATTCACCACATTAACAAATTGAAAAATAAAAACCATATGATTATCTCAATAGATGCAGAGAAGGCCTTTGACAAAATTCAACATCCATTTAAGATAAAAACTCTCCAGAAAGCAGGAATAGAAGGAACATACCTCAACATATTAAAAGCTATCTATGACAAACCCACAGCAAACATTATCCTCAATGGTGAAAAATTGAAAGCATTTCCCCTAAAGTCAGGAACAAGACAAGGGTGTCCACTTTCACCACTACTATTCAACATAGTTCTGGAAGTTTTGGCCATAGCAATCAGAGCAGAAAAAGAAATAAAAGGAATCCAAATTGGAAAAGAAGAAGTAAAACTCTCACTGTTTGCAGATGACATGATCCTCTACATGGAAAACCCTAAAGACTCTACCAGAAAATTACTAGAGCTCATCAATGAATATAGTAACGTTGCCACTATGTAGAACAGTGTGGAGATTCCTTAAAAAATTGCAAATAGAACTACCTTATGACCCAGCAATCCCACTGCTGTGCATACACACTGAGGAAACCAGAATTGAAAGAGACACATGTACCCCAATGTTCATCGCAGCACTGTTTATAATAGCCAGGACATGGAAAAAACCTAGATGTCCATCAGCAGATGAATGGATAAGAAAGCAGTGGTACATATACACAATGGAGTATTACTCAGCCATAAAAAAGAATTCATTTGAATCAGTTCTGATGAGATGGATGAAACTGGAGCCGATCATACAGAGTGAAGTAAGCCAGAAAGAAAAACACCAATACAGTATACTAGCACATGTATATGGAATTTAGAAAGATGGCAATGACAACCCTGTATGCAAGACAGCAAAAAAGACACAGATGTGTATAACGGACTTTTGGACTCAGAGGGAGAGGGAGAAGGTGGGATGATTTGGGAGAATGGCATTCTAACATGTATACTATCACGTAAGAATTGAATCGCCAGTCTATGTCTGACGCAGGATACAGCATGCTTGGGGCTGGTGCATGGGGATGACCCAGAGAGATGTTATAGGGAGGGAGGTGGGAGGGGGGTTCATGTTTGGGAATGCATGTAAGAATTATAGATTTTAAAATTAAAAAAATAAAAAACTAAACTTTAAAAAAAAAAAGAATTGAAGTGCTAACACATGTTACAACATGAATGAACTTCAATAATATTATGTTAAGTGAAAGAAACTCTTCACAAAAGACCATATACTCTATGATTTCAATTCATGTGGAAATCCAGGATCGGGAGATCTATCTATACAGGCACCATACTGATTAGTGATTGCTCAGAGCTGGGAGTGCGGCTGATAACGGTGAAGGGACAGAAGAGTGGTAGCTAGAGGTTACGGGATTTCTCTCTACGATGATGAAAATATTCTAAGATAGACGATGGTGATGGATTTCCATATTTGTAAATATATTAAGAAACACTGAATTTTACATTTTCAATTCAGTTACATTGACGTCTACATTTCAAACATGTTCACTGTTCAAAGAGATCCTGTGGACAAAAACTTTGAGAACTGCTGACCTAAACTACTGTGAACCCTGTGAACCCTGTAAAACTTGGCTTCAAGGTTTTCAGCCAGCCACTGGTAGAAGCATAAAACAATGACCACTAATAGACATGATTTTCCAAAGTAGAGCTTCAGTCTTTTCTTTTTTAAATTTTTTCAGTAAATACTGACCAGCCTTCAAAAGAGTTGGGAGGCACTTCCTGGCACTAACTTTGTCCTCTATATACTTTCTGAATTGAAGAAAAGACTTGTCTTCTCTGAATCTCAGTTTCCTCTTAAAAAACAGAATCCAAAGACCTCTAACACCCTTTCCAAGTGCTCATGGAATTATTGCTTCTAATTAACATGCACTTTGACAATTAATATCTCTAGATTTTTCCCCAACCTCATGTAACACACAAAGATCTAATAATACTAACTTCTTTGTTCTATGATTTAATCTTTAATTATGCTTCACTGATCCAAACTTTAATTCACATAATGAAGACAAAATTTCTAGCTCTATATTCAACAAATTATTTTAGAATATAATTAAGTAAAAAGGTCATGGTGATCACAAGTAAAATCTAATTGCTGTCACTGAAGAAGGAAATGTTCATATTCATTCAGAAAATAGTGGCTCATTCAGTGCTTTAGCTGTTGGTGTCATATTAGGCCCTTCAAAATCTGACATAGGAACTTGCTTTCTATGCTCATAAAATTAAGCTCTGTATAATTAAAATAAAGTAGAGCATGGCATAAATATAGGACTAATTCTGGAAAGGTTATGACAGAAATGTTTTCCACTTACTTGATGTTCATTTACATGTGTTCATGATTTGAAATGTGTTCATGAAAACATATTATACAATCACTTCAACAAGGTTTAAGGTATGCATAAAACATATTCCCTTATCTATTATCTATCATAGAGGAGAGAGACATTAAAAATTAGGCTATGATCGGCATGGACAATAGCTGAATTGGAACTAGCCCTAAATTTCCTAAAACCAAGCTTTATGCTACATACACTACAGCCATTTTTGTTGCTAAAAATTAAATTTTAATATACAGTATACATCTGAAATAATAGCTAGTAGACATCTCCCATCAAGAAACTTAGGTATTAGATTAATAGACAGAGATAGCGATGGCTCACTGAAGAATTTGTTTATATCTATAAGCATCATTTAGCAAATGACCTGGTTTATATTTATTCTCATGTTAACTACTAATTGTTTGAAGTTTTAGGAAGAATGAGTTTATTTTAGTTACCATTATAAATAAATGATCATAAGTATTGATGATTTATACACAATATCTTTCTAGATATTTTCTAGATTTAACAGTTTTTAGTAACATGGCAATACTGATCATGAAAATGTAGTGTAGCACAATTAATTCAGTGGCACTAGAGTAGTCAAAAACGTTTGGGAGATGCTGAATTTCAGCATACAAGCTAATTCATATTAGCATTTTAAAGACTTCAATATATCCTCATTTTTATAACTTATTTATTTACTTCAGGGTTACCAGACCTAGCATGAACTGGCCCCGCCCACAGTTCTCACCACTTGCTACAGCAGTAAGAATGTTATACATGAAGCTCTTTGCTGCTTCACTACTTGCCATAAAACCAAAGACCAAATATATCTATGTCTTGAAGTGAAAAGATGCAAGACCATCCACGTGGGACCTGCCCAGAGTCCAGTTTTGTCAGCTTAATTCTCAGCATCAGGGATCATAAATAAAACTTGATTTTTTTTATTGGAAAGGATTACTGGAGTGTTGAAAGATCCACCACAGTCCCACAATGAGGGAAAGGAGTTAGGCGCTTCCAGAGAAACGAAAGGCTGATTACACTGCACCAGTGATATCATCTGCCACTAAATCTCCTGACGAGATACGGAAGTAGAACTAGGAAAGGGTAAGGTAACCATCCAGGAGGCATCCACACATGAGTCTATCAAGAACCAGAAAAGTCGGCGGCGGAGTAGAGGGTGGGGGTGGCCCTCTGTGCTCTGGGCTGGATCTTTGAATGCGATGAGATGAGGTTCTCTTTGTGACTCAGACAATCAGCAAAAACTTTGAAACCTATCTGAGGTTTCATTCACTTTCAGCAAAGGATCACAGTGAGAGAGCAACGTTTAACAACTTGGGGAAAATAAAATTTGTTTTATGCTTTCTAAATAGAGTCCAGCTTGTTCAGTAAGATGATTATGTCATGATGAAGACGTTGTTTTCTTAGAGAGTAGTATTTTACCATAGAAAGTATAGACTCCACTTCTCTCAATTCCTAATGCACCAAAATGCTAAAGGTCTCAGCGCCACTGCACATGCTCACATGTAGACTGGAATGCTCAAATTTTCTCTTCCTTCCTCCAGTTCTTTATCTAAGAAGCTCCTACTTGATCTTCCAATATGGACCTGAATATCAGCCCCTTGGAGAGGACTTTATCAATACTTCTTTCCCAGGCTAAAAATACCTTGTTATTCATTCACCCTCATAGTGCTCTGTATTTATACTTCATGATATTTATCAAATGTTTATCTTTCTGACAAAATGCTCCTAAGCACATATTATATTCATTTTTAAAAATATATTTATTTATTTTAATTGGAGGTTAATTACTTTACATTATTGTATTGGTTTTGCCATACATCAACATGTACCCACCACAGGTATACATATGTTCCCCATCCTGAACCCTCCTCCCTCCTCCCTCCCTGTACCATCCTTCTGGGTCGTCCCAGTGCACCAGCCCCAATCATCCAGTATCATGCATTGAACCTGGGCTGGTGACTCTTTTCATATATGATATTATGCATGTTTCAATGCCATTCTCCCAAATCATCCCACCCTCTCCCTCTCCAACAGAGACCAAAAGACTGTTCTATACATCTGTGTCTCTTTTGCTGTCTCGCATACAGGGTTATCATTACCATCTTTCTAAATTCCATATATGTGCATTAGTATACTGTATTAGTGTTTTACTTTCTGGCTTACTTCACTCTGTATAATAGGTTCCAGTTTCATCCACCTCATTAGAACTGATTCAAATGTATTCTTTTTAATGGCTGAGTAATACTCCATTGTGTATATGTACCACTGCTTTCTTATCCATTCATCTGCTGCTGATGGACATCTAGGTTGCTTCCATGTCCTGGCTATTATAAACAGTGCTGCAATGAACATTGGGGGTGCATGTGTCTCTTTCAATTCTGGTTTCCTCAGTGTGTATGCTCTGCAGTGGGATTGCTGTGTCATATCGCAGTTCTATTTCCAGTTTTTTAAGGAATCTCCACACTGTTCTCCATAGTGGCTAAACTAGTTTGCATTCCCACCAACACTGTAAGAGGGTTCCCTTTTCTTCACACCCTCTCCAGCATTTATTGCTTGTAGACTTTTGGATCACAGCCATTCTGACTGGTGTGAAATGGTACCTGATTGTGGTTTTGATTTGTGTTTCTCTGATGACTAATGTTGAGCATCTTTTCCTGTGTTTGTTAGCCATCTGTATGTCTTCTTTGGAGAAATGTCTGTTTAGTTCTTTGGCCCATTTTTTGATTGAGTCATTTATTTTTCTGGAATTGAGCTGCAGGAGTTGCTTGTATATTTTTGAGATTAATTAAATCAGTTGCTTCATTTGCTATTATTTTCTCCCATTGAGAAGGCTGTCTTTTCACCTTGCTTATAATTTCCTTTGTTGTTTAGAAGCTTTCAAGTTTAATTAGGTCCTATTTGTTTATTTTTGCTTTTATTTCCAGTATTCTGGGAGGTTGGTCATAGAGGATACTGCTGTGATGTATGTCAGAGAGTGTTTTGCTTATGTTCTCTTCTAGGAGTTTTACAGTTTCCGGTCTTACATTTAGATCTTTAATCCATTTTGAGTTTATTTTTGTGTATGGTGTTAGAAAGTGTTCTAGTTTCATTCTTTTACAAGTGGTTGACCAATTTTCCCAGCACCACTTGTTAAAGAGATTGTCTTTAATCCATTGTATATTCTTGCCTCATTTGTCAAAGATAAGGTGTCCATAGGTACATGGATTTATTTCTGGGCTTTCTATTTTACTCCATTGATCTATATTTCTGTCTTTGTGCCAGTACAATACTGTCTTGATGACTGTGGCTTTGTAGTAGAGCCTGAAGTCAGGCAGGTTGATTCCTCCAGTTCGATTCTTCTTTCTCAAAATTGCTTTGGCTATTTGAGTTTTTTTGTATTTCCATACAAATTGTGAAATTATTTGTTCTACATCTGTAAAAAATACTGTTGGTAGCTTGATAGGGATTGCATTGAATCTGTAGATTGCTTTGGGTAGTATACTCATGTTCACTATATTGATTCTTCTGATCAATGAAAATATTTCTCCATCGATTAGTGTCCTCTTTAATGTCTTTCAACAGTGTTTTATAGTTTTCTATATATAGGTCTTTAGTTTCTTTAGGTAGATATATTCCTAAGTATTTTATTCTTTTCATTGCAACGGGGAATAGATTTGTTTCCTTAATTTCTCTTTCTATTTTCTCATTATTAGTGTATAGGATTGCAAGGGATTTCTGTGTGTTGATTGCCTCAACCAAAAGACAAAGACTGGCTGAATGTATACAAAAACAAGACCCCTATATATGTTGTCTACAAGAGACCCAGCTCAAAACAGGGGACACATACAGACTGAAACTGAAGGGCTGAAAAAGTTATTCCATGCAAATAGAGACAAAAAGAAAGCCAGAGTTGCAATACTAATAGCAGATAAAATAGACTTTAAAACAAAGGCTGTGAAAAGAGACAAAGAAGGACACCACATATTATATTCTTATATATAGGTACAGTTCATTTCAGTTCAGTCGCTCAATCATGTCTAACTCTTTGCGACCCCATCAATAGCAGCACGCCAGGCCTACCTGTCCATCACCATCTCTCGGAGTTCACTCAGACTCACATCCATCGAGTCCATGATGCCATCCAGTCATATCATCCTGTGTTGTCCCCTTCTCCTCCTGCCCCCAATCCCTCCCAGCATCAGAGTCTTTTCCAATGAGTCAACTCTTCACATGAGGTGTCCAAAGTACTGGAGCTTCAGCTTTAGCATCATTCCTTCCAAAGAAATCCAAGGGCTGATATCCTTCAGAATGGATTGGTTGGATCTCCTTGGAGTCCAAGGGACTCTCAAGAGTCTTCTCCAACACCACAGTTCAAACGCATCAATTCTTCAGCACTCAGCCTTCTTCACAGTCCAAATCTCACATTCATACATGACCACAGGAAAAGCCATAGCCTTGACTAGACAGACCTTTGTTGGCAAAGTAATGTCTCTGCTTTTGAATATGTTGTCTAGGTTGGTCATAACATTTCTTCCAAGGAGTAAGCATCTTTTAATTTCATGGCTGCAATCATCATCTGCAGTGATTTTGGAGCCCAAAAAAATAAAGTCTGACACTGTTTCCACTGTTTCCGCATCTACTTCCCATGAAGGGATGGGACCAGATGCCATGATCTTCGTTTTCTGAATGTTGAGCTTTAAGCCAACTTTTTCACTCTCCTCTTTCACTTTCATCAAGAGGCTTTTTAGCTCCTCTTCACTTTCTGCCATAAGGGTGGTGTCATCTGCATATCTGAGGTTATTGATATTTCTCCCAGCAATCTTGACCAGCTTCTGCTTCTTCCAGACCACCGTTTCTCATGATGTACTCTGCATATAAGTTAAATAAGCAGGGTGACAATGTACAGCTTTGACGTACTCCTTTTCCTATTCGGCCTATTGTTCCATGTCCAGTTTTTGTTCCATGTCCAGTTCTAACTGTTGCTTCCTGACCTGCATACAGATTTCTCAAGAGGCAAGTCAGGTGGTCTGGTATTCCCATCTATTTCAGAATTTTCCACAGTTTATTGTGATCTACACAGTCAAAGGCTTTGGCATAGTCAATAAAGCAGAAATAGATGTTTTTCTGGAACTCCCTTGCTTTTTCCATGATCCAGCGGATGTGGGCAATTTGATCTTTGGTTCCTCTGCCTTTTCGAAAATCAGCTGGAACATCCATCAGGAAGTTCACGGTTCATGTATTGCTGAAGCCTGGCTTGGAGAATTTTGAGCATTACTTTACTAGCATGTGAGATGAGTGCAATTGTGTGGTAGTCTGAGCATTATTTGGCATTGCTTTCTTTGGGATTGGAATGAAAACTGAACTTTTCCAGTCCTGTGGCCACTGCTGAGTTTTCCAAATTTGCTGGCACATTGAGTGCAGCACTTTCACAGCATCATCTTTCAGGATTTGAAACAGCTCAACTGGAATTCCATCACCTCCACTAGCTTTGTTCATAGTGATGCTTTCCAAGGCCCACTTGACTTCACATTCCAGGATGTCTGGTTCTAGTTGAGTGATCACACCATCATGATTATCTGGGTCGTGAAGATCTTTTTTGTACAGTTTTTCTGTGTATTCTTGCCACCTCTTCTTAATATCTTCTGCTTCTGTTAGGTTCAGACCATTTCTGTCCTTTATCAAGCCCATCTTTGCATGAAATGATCCCTTGGTATCTCTAATTTTCTTGAAGAGATATCTAGTCTTTCCCATTCTGTTCTTTTCCTCTATTTCTTTGCATAGGTACAGTAGACCAAGGGAAATGTTATTAATAATGTATACACTAGCAGTTAATCACTATTAACACATATTAACCCACATTAGTTCTGAAATAAAGACCTCTAGGTAAAACTTTAAAGGCATCTAGGTAGAAGAACAACAGACTGGTTTCAAACTGGGAAAGGAGTACATCAAGGCTGTATTTTGCCACCCTGCTTATTTAACTTATATGCAGAGTATATAATGAGAAACGCTGGACTGGAAGAAACACAAGCTGGAATCAAGACTGCCGGGAGAAATATCAATAACCACAGATATGCAGATGACACCACACTTATGGCTGAAAGCAAAGAACTAAAGAGCCTCTTGATGAAAGTGAAAGAGGAGAGTAAAAAAGTTGGCTTAAAGCTCAACATTAAGAATACGAAGATCATGGCATCTTGTCCCATCAGTTCATGGCAAATAGATGGGAAAACAGTGGAAACAGTTAGAGACTTTATTTTGGAGGGCTCCAAAATCACTGCAGATGGTGACTGCTGCCATGAAATTAAAAGACACCTGCTCCTTGGAAGAAAAGTTATGACCAACCTAGACAGCATAATAAACAGCAGAGACATTACTTTGCCAACAAAGGCCCATCTAGTCAAAGCTATGGTTCTTCCAATAGTCATGTATGGATGTGAGAGTTGGACTATAAAGAAAGCTGAGCACAGAAGAATTGATGCTTTTGAACGTCTCTCAAGAGAAGACTCTTGAGAGTCCCTTGACTGCAAGGAGATCCAACCAGTCCATCCTAAAGGAAATCAATCCTGAATATTCATTGGGAGGGCTGATGCTGAAGCTGAAACTCCAATACTTTGGCCACTTGATATGAAGAGCTGACTCATTGGAAAAGACCCTGATGCTGGGAAAGATTTAAGGTGGGAGGAGAAGGGGACGACAGAGGATGATACAGTTGGATAGCATCACAGACTCAATGGACATGAGTTTGAGTAAACTCTGGCAGTTGGTGATGGACAGGGAGGCCTGGCATGCTGCAGTCCATGCGGCCGCAGAGTTGGACACTACTTAGTGACTGAACTGAACTGATGATTCTGTGGAAGTGCTGCACTCAATATGCCAGCAAGTTTGGAAAACTCAGCAGTGGCCACAGGACTGGAAAAGGTCAGTTTTCATTCCAATCCCAAAGAAAGGCAATGCAAAGAATGTTCAAACTATTGCACAATTGCACTCATCTCACTTGCTAATAAAGTAATGCTCAAAATTCTCCAAGCCAGTCTTCAGCAATACATGAACCATGAACTTCCTGATGTTCAAGCTGGTTATAGAAAAGGCAGAGGAACCAGAGATCAAATTGCCAACATCCGCTGGATCATGGAGAAAGCAAGAAAGTTCTAGAAAAAAAAACATCTATTTCTGCTTCATTGACTATGCCAAAGCCTTTGACTGTGTGGATCACAAGAAACTATGGAAAATTCTGAAAGAGATGGGAATACCAGACCACCTAACCTGCCTCTTGAGAAATCTGTATGCAGGCCAGGAAGCAACAATTAGAACTGGACATGGAACAACAGACTGGTTCCAAATAGGAAAAGGAGTACATCAAGGCTGTATATTGTCACCCTGCTTATTTAACTTATATGCAGAGTACACCATGAGGAACGCTGGACTGGAAGAAACACAAGCTGGAATCAAGATTGCCAGGAGAAATATCAATAACCTCAGATATGCAGATGACACCACCCTTATGGCAGAAAGTGAAGAGGAGCTAAAAAGCCTCTTGATGAAAGTGAAAGAGGAGAGTGAAAAAGTTGGCTTAAAGCTCAACATTCAGAAAACAAAGATCATGGCATCTGGTCCCATCCCTTCATGGGAAATAGATGGGGAAACAGTAGAAACAGTGTCAGACTTTATTTTTTTGGGCTCCAAAATCACTGCAGATGGTGACTGCATCCACAAAATTAAAAGACGCTTACTCCTTGGAAGAAATGTTATGACCAACCTAGACAACATATTCTAAAGCAGAGACATTGCTTTGCCGACTAAGGTCTGTTGAGTCAAGGCTATGGCTTTTCCGGTGGTCATCTATGGATGTGAGATTCGGACTGTGAAGAAGGCTGAGCACCGAATAATTGATGCTTTTTAACTCTGGTGTTGGAGAAGACTCTTGAGAGTCCCTTGGACTGCAAGGAGATCCAACCAATCCATTCTGAAGGATATCAGCCCTTGGATTTCTTTGGAAGGAATGATGCTAAAGCTGAAGCTCCAGTACTTTGGACACCTCATGCGAAGAGTTGATTCATTGGAAAAGACTCTGATGCTGGGAGAGATTGGGGGCAGGAGGAGAAAGGGACGACCGAGGATGAGGTGGCTGGATGGCATAACAGACTGGATGGATGTGAGTCTGAATGAACTCCGGGAGATGGTAATGGACAGCGAGGCCTGGCGTGCTGCAATTCATGGGGTCGCAAAGAGTTGGATACGACTGAGCGACTGAACTGAACTGAACTGAACTGAACTGAACTAAGGTAAACCTTTAATTATTAAATGTGCATAAACTATCGAAAACTCTTTTTTCCTTTTTTGGGAATTGACTGGAGAAGTCTGGAGTTAGTGTGTGTGCATACAATAACCAAAGTGCTTTCCTGATGGCTCAGATGTAAAGAATCTACCTACAATGAGGGAAACTTGGGTCCAATTCCTGGGTTGGGAAGATCCCCTGGAGAAGAGAATGGCTATCCACTCCAATATTCTTGCCTGGAGAATCCCATGGACAGAGGAGCCTAGTGGGCTACAGTCCACGGGGTCACAAAGAGTCAGACATAACTGAGCACCTAACACTTTACTGCACTTCATAGTGGAGAAGAAAATGGCAACCCACTCCAGTGTTCTTGCCTGGAGAACCCCAGGGATGGGGGAGCCTGGTGGGCTGCCATCTATGGGGTCGCACAGAGTCAGACACAACTGAAGTGACATAGCAGCAGTAGCAACAGCATTTTATAGACAATAACCAAAGCAATTGCAAGAATTAAATATACATGTGCATAGATTCAAACAGTACCATTAGAAATTATAAGTTGCCAATTCCATTAATTTGGTTCAATTTTCCGCATTTTTTGCTCTTTCTAAAAGTTGCTGAACTGATGTCTATAAAATACACATCTGGACATGTATTTCTGCATCTTAAAACTCCCCACAGCTTCTCATGGTCCTTGATAAGTCCCCTGAAAGACACCGAATGTCTTTCACAGACTGGCTTGAGTGTACACTTTGTCCTCAAATTTTGCTACTGTATTAAGTGCACTCAAAAATCGTAAGTGGGGACTCCCCTGGCGGTCCAGTGGTTAAGAATCTGCCTCCTAATGCAAAGGATGCTGATTCAATCCCCAGTGAGGGAACAAACATCCCACATGCCCTGGAGCAACTAAGCCTGTATCCCACAGCTACTGAAGTCCACATGCTCTGGAGCCCAAAGGCCACAACTAGAGGGTTCACAGGCCACAACTGTAGATCCCATATGACACACAAAGATCCCATGAATTGCAACTAAGATCCAATGAACCCAGATAAATATCAACAAATCAAGATTTTAAAATAAATAAATAAAAATGATAAGTGAAGACCACTGAACAATAACTATTTCCCTGGTAATGATGATAACCTCTAAGCATTTCTGTAGTTATTTCCCCTATCATACCTTAACTTCAACTCACTTGATTACTGATTAATATAACTTTCTTGAGCCCCACAGCAGATCTGATTTAACTTTTAGATGTTGGGAACTTATAGAGTGGGGGTAAAATTAAATACAAAATGGAGATGGGGCATGAAAATTTCCTGAGCAGACAAAACCATTTAAGCCATGTAAATGAATAAAACCTAGCTTATTTCATAAACATAAGCAAAATTTCACAATTACTTCCTATAAATGCCTCTGGCAATCATAAAAAGAATTTAAGTCATCGTCCTAAAAATGGCATGGAGGCATCACTTTTAACCTAAACCCTGCCATCTACAAAACCTTCATTGTAATAACCCATCATTGTAAAGGTTAACAACTTTCTTATTTTCACTTTATAAGTCATCCTGTGACTTAATGCCCTGAACTTCATACCATTCCTTGCATTTGGAAAATCACAAACTGTTTTTACATGCAAAATAAATTCTTCAGTTCAGTTCAGTTCAGTTCAGTCGCTCAGTTGTGTCCAACTCTTTGTGACCCCATGAATCGCAGCATGCCAGGCCTCCCTGTCCATCACCATCTCCCGGAGTTCACTCAGACTCATGTCCATCGAGTCCGTGATGCCATCCAGCCATCTCATCTTCTGCCGTCCCCTTCTCCTCCTGCCCCCAATCTCTCCCAGCATCAGAGTCTTTACCAATGAGTCACCTCTTCGCGTGAGGTGGCCAAAGTACTGGAGCTTCAGCTACAGTATAATTTCTTCCAAGAAATCCCAGGGCAGATCTCCTTCAGAATGGACTGGTTGGATCTCCTTGTAGTCCAAGGGACTCTCAAGAGTCTTCTCCAACACCACAGTTCAAAAGCATCAATTCTTCAGCACTCAGCCTTCTTCACAGTCCAACTCTCACATCCATACATGACCACAGGAAAAATCATAGCCTTGACTAGATGGACCTTAGTCGGCAAAGTAATATCTCCGCTTTTGAATATGCTATCTAGGTGGGTCAAAAGTTTTCTTCCAAGGAGTAAGCGTCTTTTCATTTCATGGCTGCAGTCACCATCTGCAATGAATTTGGAGCTCCAAAAGAGAAAGTCTGACACTGTTTTCCTATCTATTTCCCATGAAGGGATGGGACCAGATGCCATGATCTTCGTTTTCTGAATGTTGAGCTTTAAGCCAACTTTTTCACTCTCCTCTTTCACTTTCATCAAGAGGCTTTTTAGCTCCTCTTCACTTTCTGCCATAAGGGTGGTGTCATCTGCATATCTGAGGTAATTGATATTTCTCCTAGCAATCTTGATTCCAGCTTTTGCTTCTTCCAGTCCAGCATTTCTCATGATGTACTCTGCATATAAGTTAAATAAGCAGGGTGACAATATATAGCCTTGACGTACTCCTTTTCCTATTTGGCCTGTTGTTCCATGTCCAGTTCTAACTGTTGCTTCCTGACCTGCATACAGATTTCTCAAGAGGCAGGTCAGGTGGTCTGGTATTCCCATCTATTTCAGAATTTTCCACAGTTCCTTGTGATCCACACAGTCAAAGGCTTTGGCATAGTCAATAAAGCAAAAATAGATGTTTTTCTGGAACTCTCCTGCTTTCTCCATGATCCAGCAGATGTTGGCAATTTGATCTCTGGTTCCTCTGCCTTTTCTAAAACCAGCTTGAACATCTGGAATTTCACAGTTCACTTACTGCTGAAGCCTGGCTTGGAGAATTTTGAGCATTACTTTACTAGCATGTGAGATGAGTGCAACTGTGTGGTAGTTTGAGCATTCTTTGGCATTGCCTTTCTTTGGGATTGGAGTGAAAAGTGACCTTTTCCAGTCCTGTGGCCACTGCTGAGTTTTCCAAATTTGCTGGCATATTGAGTGCAGCACTTTCACAGCATCATCTTTCAGGATTTGAAACAGCTCAGCTGGAATTCCATTACCTCCACTAGCTTTGTTCGTAGTGATTCTTTCTAAGGCCCACTTGACTTCACATTCCAGGATGTCTGGCTCTAGGTGAGTGATCACACCATCGTGATTATCCAGGTCGTGAAGATCTTTTTTGTACAGTTCTTCTGTGTATTCTTGCCACCTCTTCTTAATATCTTCTGCTTCTGTTAGGTACAGCCCATTTCTGTCTTTTATCGAGCCCATCTTTGCATGAAATGTTCCCTTGGTATCTGTAATTTTCTTGAAGAGATCTCTAGTCTTTCCCATTCTGTTCTTTTCCTCTAATTAATTCTTTGCATTGATCGCTGAGGAAGGCTTTCTTATCTCTTCTTGCTATTCTTTGGAACTCTGCATTCAGATGCTTATATCTTTCCTTTTCTCCTTTTCTGTTCACTTCTCTTCTTTTCACAGCTATATGTAAGGCCTCCCCAGACAGCCATTTTGCTTTTTTGCATTTCTTTTCCATGGGGATGGTCTTGATCCCTGTCTCCTGTACAATGTCACGAACCTCATTCCATAGTTCATCAGGCACTCCATCAGATCTAGGCCCTTAAATCTATTTCTCACTTCCACTGTATAATCATAAAGGATTTGATGTAGGTCATACTTGAATGGTCTATTGGTTTTCCTTACCTTCTTCAATTTAAGTCTGAATTTGGTAATAAGGAGTTCATGATCTGAGCCACAGTCAGCTCCTGGTCTTGTTTTTGTTGACTGTATAGAGCTTCTCCATCCTTGGCTGCAAAGAACATAATCAATCTGATTTTGGTGTTGACCATCTGGTGATGTCCATGTGTAGAGTCTTCTCTTGTGTCATTGGAAGAGGGTGTTTGCTATGACCAGTGCATTTTCTTGGCAAAACTCTATTAGTCTTTGCCCAGCTTCATTCCGCATTCCAAGGCCAAATTTTCCTGTTACTCCAGGTGTTTCTTGATTACTACTTTTACATTCCAGTCCCCTATAATGAAAAGGACATCTTTTTTAGGTGTTAGTTCTAAAAGGTCTTGTAGGTCTTCATAGAACCATTCAACTTCAGCTTCTTCAGTGTTACTGGTTGGGGCACAGACTTGGATTACCATGCTATTGAATGGTTTGCCTTGGAAATGAACAGAGATCATTCTGTCATTTTTTAGATTGCATCCAAGTACTGCATTTTGGACTCTTCTGTGGACCATGATGGCTACTCCATTTCTTCTGAGGGATTCCTGCCCACAGTAGTAGATATAATGGTCATCTGAGTTATATTCACCCTTTCCAGTCCATTTTAGTTGGCTGATTCCTAGAATGTTGATATTCACTCTTGCCATCTCTTGTTTGACCACTTCCAATTTGCCTTGATTCATGGACCTGACATTCCAGGTTCCTATGCAATATTGCTCTTTACAGCATTGGACCTTGTTTCTATCACCAGTCACATCCACAGCTGGGTATTGTTTTTGCTTTGGTTCTATCCCTTCATTCTTTTTGGAATTATTTCTTCACTGATCTCCAGTAGCATATTGGGGACCTACTGACCTGGGGAGTTCATCTTTCAGTATCCTATCATTTTGCCTTTTCATACTGTGCATGGGGTTCTTAAGGCAAGAATACTGAAGCAGTTTGCCATTCTTACTAAATACTATTTTTTGATTTGCTGATTTTAATTTTGCTATTTCTGGATTTTTGACAATGGAAACAACAGGTATCAAAAAGAGATGTAGAGGCACTTCCCTGCTGGTCTATTGGTTAAGACTCCACCCTAATAAGCAGAGGGCTCTGGTTTCATCACTGATCTGGGAACTAGATCCCACATGTTGCAGCTAAAGATGCCTCATGCTCCAACTAAGACCCAGCACAGCCAAATAAAAAAATAAATACACACACAAAAAAAAGATGTAGAAAATTTCCCTTCTTATTTAGTAGTGACTGAGGTATGGTTTTTCCAGTAGTCATGCATGGATGTGAGAGTTGGACCATAAAGAAAGCTGAGTACAGAAGAATTGATGATTTTGAACTGTGGTGTTGGAGAAGACTCTTGAGAGTCCCTTGGACTTCAAGGAGATCAAACCAGTCAGTCTTAAAGGAAATCAGTGTATAGTCATTGGAAGGAATGATGCTGAAGCTGAAATTCCAATACTTCGGCCACCAGATTCAAAGAACTGACTCATTGGAAAAGACCCTGATGCTGGGAAAGATTGAAGACAGGAGGAAAAGGGAATGACAGAGGATGAGATGGTTGGATGGCATCACTGACTCAATAGACAGGAGTTTGAGCAAGCTCTGGGAGTTGGTGGTGGACAGGGAAGGCTGGCGTGCTGCAGTTCATGGGGACACAGAGACAGAAACAACTGAGTGACTGAATTGAACTGAACTGAACTAAGACATGAACTGTCCTAAGTACTCAATTTCTTTAATGAATAACAATTACCTCCATGGTATTTCTTGCCCTATAACTGTGAATATGCCCAATATGCCACATGATGTCACCTGTTTTGGAGATGTGAAAAATGGTTCCTTTAACCTGGTTGGTAAAGATGGATTTCAGGACTTTATCCCTGGCTTCATAAACCCTTCAGGAAATCTAATTGGATAAACCTATTCCTTAAAGGAAAGCATATGATAAAACTCTAAAAAGAGACCACCTTTTCCAGGCCTGTTTGGTTTTTAGATCAAAGATAAAACTCAAACAGATTTTTACTGTAAAGCTATTTCCATAATCCTGTCCACTAGCTTGATTTTAAAACATACTAATTGGTTTGTCATAGAGCAAACCAAAACAGCACATACCTTATTAAACTAGTGCTAATTAGCTAGGTGACATTCTATTTAGTTCTCTAAATTATGCCTGGCAATACTAGCTCAAATTTGTATGCAAACTGATGTGCAATTCTGTAACAGGAAATCAGAAAAAAATGGCAAAAATTTATATTTTATAATTTATTACCAATGTGAGTTGAGGAGAACTTATATCTTTTTGAGTATTAATTTCCTTTTTGCATGCTGTGAAAATATGACTATCCTAAAGCAAGGTTTCTCATTCTTGGCACTATTGTCACTTTAGGCCAGATAATTCTTGGTTGTCAGGAGGTGACTTGTAAAATGATTAGCTGTATCCCTAGTTTCTACCCACCAGGTGCCAGAAGCATTCCCCACAGTTATGTCAATGAAAGATGTCCCCAGACATTGCCAAATGTCTCCAGGGTGGCAAAACTGTCCATGGTTAAGGTTGTTAGGAGGACTTTTCAATGTGTCTAATTACCAATGAGTCTATTACCAGCCCTAAGACAGCCCTGGTGAGCATATACAGACAGATCTCCATCATGATGGGACTTACAGCCCAGGGAATTATGTGCATGCATGTCCAGTTGCTCAGTCATGTTCGGCTCTTTGTGAACCCACAGGCTGTAGCCCACCAGGTTCCTCTATCCATGGGATTTCCAAGCAAGAATACTAGAGTGGGTTGCCATTTCCTCCTCCAGGGAATCTTCATGATCCAAGGATTGAATCCATGTTCTCCTGCATTGGCAGGTGGATTCTTTATAACTGAGCCACCTGGGAAGCCCAGGGAATCACACCTGATAATTAAAAGATATACATTTCACCCATATCTGTCACACAGTACACAGTTAAGAAGAATTTGCTATAACTTTTAGATCTTCTATTAAAGAAATATGCCTTGCATTTCTAACATTAATAACTGGAAAGAAAAAGAATGAATTATATTTAACATACTATTTTGATATCTAATGGGATATAAACAGCATATTAAAAAGCAGAGACATTACTTTGCCAACAAAGGTCCGTCTGGTCAAGGCTATGGTTTTTCCTGTGGTCATGTATGGATGTGAGAGTTGGACTATAAAGAAAGCTGAGTGCCGAAGAATTGATGCTTTTGAATTGTGGTGTTGGAGAAGACTCTTGAAAGTCCCTTGGATTGCAAGGAGATCCAACCAGACCATCCTAAAGGAGATCAGTCCTGAGTGTTCATTGGAAGGACTAATGTTGAAGCTGAAACTCCAATACTTTGGCCATCTGATGAGAAGAGCTGACTCATTGGAAAAGACCCTGATGCTGGGAAAGATTGAGGGCAGGAGGAGAAGGGGATGACAGAGGATTAGATGGCTGGATGGCATCACCGACTCAATGGGCATGGGTTTAGGTGGACTCCAGGAGTTGGTGATGAACAGGGAGGCCTGGCGTGCTGCAGTTCATGGGTTCGCAAAGAGTCAGACACGACTGAGTGACTGGAATGAACTGAACTGAACTGACAGGATATTAAGCCTAGTATCAAATACTAAATGAGGATACATACAATAGGTGAAGAAAATCCTCTTCTAGTGTTAAGGTAGTGTATTATACGGCCCTAGAGTAAATATACAGGTTCAAGTTAGCCTATTTCATGTTTTGAAATAGACTTTGGTTCATTATTTTAGACTCAAAAGATTCAAAGTCACTTTCCTTGCAATTTGTCCAACGTGAAAACATAATCCAAACAAGAAAAAGGGAGCGTGATCATTTTGCAATTCTGTGAGACACAGTTCTGTAAAGCCTCTCTGAAGTTGTAGTTTTCATTTTCCATTTGCCCTAACCAGATGTCAGGTTTTCTACCTTTGAACTCTCTTGGCACTTTGATTACAGTGTACTTATCATATTCTACCTTGAATTATATTTTATAATAATGTATGGTTTCTATAAAGGTTATTTTATATTTTTCATAAATTAGAAACTCTTTTATAAATTATAAATGATTTATAATAAGTTACAATTTAAGGTAGAATGTGGTAAGTGCCACACACAATCTTTCATCAAAGTGCCAACAGACTTCAAAGGTAGAAAACCTGACATCTAGTTAGCGCAAACAGAAAATGAAAACTACAACTTCAGAGAGCCTTTACAGAACTGTATCTCACAGAGCTGCAAAATGATCATGCTCCCTTTTTCTTATTTGGTTTAAGGCTTTTCGTGTTGCACAAATTGCAAGGAAAGTGCCTTTGAATCTTTTACCATTTCGAGTCTAAAATAATCAACTAGCAGCTATTTCAAAACATGAAATAAACTAGCTTGAAATAGTTCATGTGATTAAAATGTGTTCTGTTTTTCAGGTACTGGAGGATCATTTACAAAATGAAGTAGCTATAGGTCATGTTTCTAGAAGAGACCATTTGTTTTTCCCTTTTACCTAGCATCTTTTTATGGGACTATCTCTATCCTGCCTCAACCCATGCAATTTAGATGGAGCTAATTTTACTCCTGGGTTCAAGGGTTAGATATATAGAGTGAACCACTGGAGTATTCTACCTTCTTGAACTTGGTACTGAGCTTGGAAGAACATTTAAGCCCCGACAGGGATCTAATTGGAGATGATTTTGTAAAATTTGTTAAAAGTTTATGGGGACACTCTTTTTCCTAGAGTTGAAATATGTCTGAAGAGATTTTTTTTTTTCTGGGAATGACAGAAAATGACAACAGAGTAGAAAGCAGAGGCTAGAATCAGAGAAAAAAGCCTCTTGATGATACACAATGATATAGATCCTGGATTTGGTATTGTCTGAATGGGAGTTATTCCTTGAACTGTCTAGTTATATGAAGCAAACAATTCTCATTTTAGTTTGAGTTGGGTTTCTGTATTTTGTAACTTAAAGAATTCCAATTAATAAATATCCTAAGTATACTAAATATTTACTTAGGTTGCTTTTCAACATAATACAATGTCATGATTTTGATGAGACTCTAAATTTTAAAAATGTTTTAGATAGAATAATATCTGAAACTCAGTAAATCTTGACTGAAAGAGCAAATGCCAATTGGGGATAAAAGAGTGTTCAGTTTAGTTCAGCTCAGTCGCTCAGATGTGTCCAATTCTTTACGACCGCATGGGCCACAGTACGCCAGGCCTCCCATAAAAGAGTGAAAATTAAGTAAATCAAACGACAGGCTTCTGAAACATTATAAATCATAACTATCAAAAATCACTGAAATTACAGACCCCAAAATACCATATAACATAAGAGCTGTGGATATGTATTTCCTCTTGTTTGTTCCTTTCTGACTGCATGGTTCAGTTAATAAATTTACAGGATATTTTCTACATACCACATGATAATGATACCTGAACCCATATGGCTGCATTAGTTCTTTCTCAGTTATCGTCACTTAAGATTCTTCATAGGAAAAACAATCCTAGGCTTTTTAGGAACTGATTTATCATCCTTTCTTACAAGTTAATAGGTTATCCTTGATGAAAAAGGTCTTTCAATCATTTTTTGCATTCGACTCTAAATTAAGTGAAAGGGCTACTCCTGGTGATAGGCTGCTTCCAACTTTGATATAATTCTTCAAAATACAGGTTTTATATTCAGTATTTTGGAGACAGTTCTATTTCTACATGTTGGCATCAAATAGTAGAAAGCCAAGAAATAGCCAGAAAAGAATGTCAGATATCACCCTACCCTGCACTGGTGGAATAGATTCCACTCCAGTGACAACAGATCTATCATTTGTTTTCCAAGTTCTATGCTGGGGGATATTGCAAGAGAGGAGGATTTAAAAATTGCGTAACATACTGTTCCAGTCTTCAAAGAAGTTAAAGTTACTGTAAGAGCAGGATCTTAAAAATGATTTGCCATTAGAATTACCAGATTAATCACAGCTTGTTAATGCGGTGTCTCAAAGCTAGTAGCTGATGAGCATATTAAACAACAGGGAAATTGCCTTTCTCAAGCCTGAGAAGGAGTAATGGAAAATTTCTATGCTACGTTTCATAACATCTCACAGAAAAACCCAAATGAACTTTTTGGCCAGCCCAATACATTTTGGCACTGAAAATGCTGCAATATAGTCTGACAGAAAATATAAAATGACACTTCTTTTTTTTTTTTTAACCCTCCCTTTCTCCCTTTTTTTGCTGACATCATTTTATTCATTGCTTTAGGTACTCAATAGTGACTTCCCTGGTGGCTCAGATGGTAAAGTGTCTCCGTACAATTCAGGAGACCTGGGTTCAATCCCTTGGTTGGGAAGATCTCCTGGAGAAGGAAATGGCAACCCACTCCAGCATTCTTGCCTGGAATCCCACAGATGGAGTAGCCTGGTAGGCTACAGTCCATGGGGTCACAAAGAGTCGGACAAGACTAGGCGACTTCCCTTTAGGTACTCAATGCACTTATGAAGCAACAAAGTATTTGCAATAAGCCAGGAACTGTGACAGACTCCGGAGATGTAAGCAAGAATAAGGCCAGGAACGTGTGTTCAAGGAAATATATTGACAGGTTCAACCACCAGATAGGAAACTAATTATATTGCAAAGCGCTACAAGTTCACACAGAGGAGTGCACCAAACTCATGGTAGCAACAAAGACAGAGTGATCAGTTAGACAGAAGATGGGGTAGTGGGACAGAGTGAGAACTGCTGAGAAAGACTTTAGGCCACAGTTTAAATCACACCTTAAACTCTTGGCAGATCCTCAGTGTGAATCATAATAGAAGTTCAGAAAAAGGATATATCGTAGCCTGCTAGATGGATAAAATGGCATTTGAGCCCACCTTAATGGGAGGAGATAAATATAGGTCTGTAGATATAGGATAAGAGGAATTTCAGGCAAGGAAATCAAGAGAGAGCTGGAAAAGACGGAAGCTTTATAAGACATGCAGAACTCTGGCTAGGTACCAGAGTTTGTGAAATGTGGTAGCAGAAGTTGAGGAGGAAGGGTGCAGTGGGGCCAATATGAAAAGAACATTCAGTGTCTTTTGATGTAGTTTTCAAGGGTCATAGGGAACTATGTAAAGTTTTTAACAAGTAGAGAGATGTGCCTAGGTGTGTGCTTTATATAGATCACCTCAGCAACCTTTGGAAGAATCAAAGAAATGGAAGGAACTGAGATGGGAAGAAAAATTTGTTGCAAGCTCCGGAAAGAGCTGACGGGAGCCTGGACTAGAGAGATGGGGCTGAGAGGAGGGTCCCGGGTGGGGGACATGATAGTGAGAGGCTGGACTTGGGGAATGACTGCATCTAGCTGGGATGGAGAGAGCTCCAAGGTTTCAGATGCTGGCAAATGAGTGGATGGTTTTGCAGTTAAGAGAGATGGTGTACCACGAGGGAAGTACATTTGGGGTAGAAAAAGCAGGACAACAGATTGCTGGCACTCTACTAACATGATAAACTCACAGGGACTCCATGGTGTACATCCAGTTTCATTTGATGTCTCAGACAATTTGGCCGGAAAGTCCCAGGGCTGATTTCTTTAGTCATCTCTCATGCATTTTGCAAGAGCATCTGCATGTACCACTTTAGCTCTTAGACTATTTCAGACAACACCCCTCACTTAACGCACTTAAGTTGTAATCATTTAAATTGCTTTAGACTAGATTTCAGAGACCACCAACGTCCTCCAGCCTCTGGCCTCATCCCCTTGCTCTGCCTTTTATGCTCTTCCTCCATCCGGCAAGTAAACCCAAGAATGGATCCCTTTGTTCACACAAGTAAGTTACAACACCCTCTGGTTCCCTGAGTCTCTCCACTGCTCTTCCAGGAAGTTCATTCGCAATTTCCACTGCACAGATGCAACGTGCTCCCTGAAAGGAGTCTGGAACATACAATTTTCTTCATCTGGTAGCTCATACGGGTGATACAGGAAGGAAGGGCACCACTCAAAGGGATAATCCACAGACAGTTTCACCAAGAGCATTCTAAGCTCCATTTCTTAAAAAGCCTCATAAAGCTTTACGATGCATTAAGTAGACTGATAAGTAAGGAGCATAAGTCTAGTTTTAACCATTTCAGGCTATAAGGAAAAGGTGAAAATTTTTATATTTTCAAACATTATCATTTTATTTAATCATTTTTTTCTAGTTTTTGATTATATAAAATTTTACCATACCTATACACCTGTTTTGGAGAAGGCACTGGCAACCCACTCCAGTACTCTTGCCTGGAAAATCCCATGGACAGAGGAATCTGGTAGGCTGCAGTCCACGGTGTCACTAAGAGTCACACACGGCTGAGCGACTTCACTTTCCGTCTTCCCTTTCATGCTTTGGAGAAGGAAATGGCAACCCCAGTGTTCTTGCCTGGAGAATCTTAGGGACAGGGGAGCCTGGTGGGCTGCCGTCTATGGGGTCACACAGAGTTGGACACGACTGAAACAACTTAGCAGCAGCAGCAGCAGCATACACCTGTTTATTGGTGGGCTGGCACCCAGGGGTTAAAGAGCAGTGAGAAGTATATATATATATATATATATATATATATATATATATATACACACACACACATATATATACAAGTCACTTCAGTCACTTCAGTCGTGTCCTGCTCTTTGTGACCCCATGGACTAGATAGCCTGTCAGGCTCTTCTGTCCATGGGATTCTCCAGGCAAAAATACTGAAGTGGGCTGCCATGACCTCCTCCAGGGAATCCTTCTGATCCAGGGATCAAACCCGTGTCTCTTATGTCTCTTACGTTGGCAGCCATGTTGTTTACCACTAGTGCCACCTGGGAAGACATACATATATATATATCTACATATATATATACACACACACACAAATTTGATATATATATATATATATATATATCCCACAGAATATTACTTGAAATGTCATAAGAATTCAATAAGTATTAGCAGCAGACTCAATGGTTCCTACAATCAGTTCTGATCAATAGCACAATACAATTATACTAATATTGAAAGTGGCATGTTGCTAGGATTAATGGAAATTTTTCCCTTGTCTCACTACACTTCTTCAGACCTTGTTTCATCCAAGTAAGCATAGAGACCGGACACTACGTGCCCAAGTCACACAATTTCAACAATCCCACAACCCATTATTTTAGATATTTTAGTGTGATGTCTATCTCTCAGTTGCTGGACTCGCAAAATTCAAGACAGTTTGTCAGACTACTAGAAGACTGGCGGACTTGCAGTCTAATACTAGCTATTTTATGAAGCAAAGCTCTTAAACCTGAACAAATCAACCCAAGTAAAAGAAATGACAATGTATTCTAAAAACTACTTCATAGCCCACAGCCTACATGAGTACATTTTTCATAACTCAAACAAAACCTGTACTCTTCCTTTTTCCAAACATCCTTAATAAGAAGATTTAATCTTATTTGATAACCAGATAGTATTTATGGCCACCTGAAGAAGAATATGGAATTTATTGGGTGAAGTCACATTAAGTTTGAAAAGTCATTAATCCATTCAGTACTTAAATGAGTAAGGATCATGGCTGAGACCAGAAATACCTACATTATTTTAGCCACCTAACCACAAGAGAGCTAAAACAGTGAGAAAAATTGTTCTGGAGTTTTCACTGCCTACTCATCTAATCTCAAAGTGAGAAGCAATTTGTTGACACATTCATCATGATGTAGAAAAGCAATTGTATGACCTAAACAGACTACTGTATGACACAGACCTTTGTAACAAACTTGTATTTATATTTTAAATATCAAAATGTGATTTAGTTGCCCTAGATGATCAAACAACCTTCTGTTTTATGTCTTGTTGTGATATATTTTTGACTAGTTTATAAGATATTTGATGTTGAGTCTTTGGTCAGAAACCAAACTCCCAACGTTAATACTTTTTATTTGGCCAATTAAATGAGTTTACGTTGTAGCCAAGGAATCAATTGTATAAAACTATGAGAACTTCTACCCTCAGATATAAATATAGCTGGTAGGTCACAGAGACACATCTGAAAAATTCAAAGAAAATCTGATGAAGATGAAAAATACATCCCACGCACTGGACTTTTTGTTCAGTTGAAGAAACAGAACGAACCAAGCTTGTAAAATGCCCATGGAGTAAAAATACTTATGTGAAATATACAGAGAATTAAAAGAGGAAAAAGGAAAAACAAATGTATTTTGAGATATGAATTTAGCTACAGATGATATATTAGCAGTATCCTATACAATAAGAGAATACTACATATACAGTCAATGCATTTAGATGTGACAGAAATTACTCTCAATGGCATTATGAAGCCTATATGAGAGTACAATACTACAAAACATTTCAGACCTTTAATTACGCTCATTGACACTAAAACTCTAATTGACTGCCCTGCCATGGAAAACTAGAGGGAGAGGTGAGTGAACAGATGGACAGATCTCTATTTTGTACTCTACTGGTTACTGTTCAGTGAATGGTAGTATACTAATAAAGTGCTCAGAGGACTTCTGCCTCCATCTGCTCTTAATAAAAATAAATGAGGCTCAGAAACAAGCACGCGCTTTTGGAGTTTCAGCGTGAAACCCTTCAACAGCACATGAGGAAGTAGATGGGTTGATCTAAGATGACTGCTTACAGGTTGTGACAGGCCCACCATCTTGTAGCCCTTGCCTCCCATTCCCTGGTCCCAGAATGGTGCTCCCTCTTTCCTGGCTATTTATCATGAGAAATTATCATGCTTGGGCAACCTTAATGGCCTCTTAGCCCCATTGTTCCATGGCAAGTAATGAAATTAGATGAGTGCTGCTCAGTTTAGTGGGCAGAGACTTTATGATTCTCTTATGTTTGGGGAAATAAATGTTTATGAAACTCCTCTTACAACCACGAGTGTGCAGCAAATTTCATTAATAGTTCTGTGTCTTCCGTATCCATTACAAGATTTTGATTGCAGTCTCCCTGCCATGTCCCCACCCTGGTAGAAACTAGACCCAGAGAGAAAGAAACTGCAGATTCCTCATTACAACTGGTCAGACATGTAAGGCAGGGGATACAGATTCCCTGCTTTGCAGGGAAGTTCAGTATTGCCACTGTATGCAGGGCATTGAGGTCCCACTAACTTTTGCCCAGCAAAAGGGGTAATAAAAGTGGGCTAAAAAGCATTTCTCCAAAGCAAAATGACTAAAGTTTCTGTGGTAGATTATTTTGGGCAATTTCTGTTAAACAGAGCTGCTGTCTATCTCTCAGGGATCATCCTTGGAGGTTAATAAAGAATTGCAAAGATGCTTTAATGGGGATCCAAAGGTAGAGACTTCTGCTATTCAGTGTGGATAATAATACTTCAATTAGCATTTATCTCTTTCCACTTTGGAAAAAAAGTGCTGAATTAGTTAAAAAGCAGAATAAGTGGATAGACATTACAGAAAGATAATTTTGAACTTAATATTTGGAATAACTTTCAAGTATACAGATTTTCTCAACGGTTTATGAGCTAGTCAATTCCCATCATTAGAAATAACCCAACACAGTCATTGTTCACTTGGTAGGGATATTATAAAAGACACATATCTTTTGTAGTCCTTCAAATATAACATTGCTTAAATTAAAATAGCTATTACTCTCTTCCCCCCAATACAGACACAGACATAGAAACACACACGTATACACACACACACACACACATATACATGAGGGTAGTATGGGTTGATGAGCTCTACAAAATTGTGATGTTATAAAGACAAAGTAAATTATCAGGGCCAGGTATGTTTTAGTAATTTGGAAAGGTGCTAACTCCAAGCTTGAGCTAAAATTTCATTCAGAGGGCAGGAAATAACAAGTGGCCCTTATGTGACTAGGTGTGTAAAACAACCCTCTTTCCCCCATTCTTCCCTTCTGGAAACCACAAGTTCATTTGCTAAGTCTGTGAATCTGTTTCTCTTTTGTAAATAAGTTTATTTGCATCATTGCTTTTTAGATTCTGCATATAAGGGATATCATGTTGAGATGACATATACACTCTGCTATATTCAAAACAGATAACCAACAAGGACCTACAGCACAGACAGGGAACTCTGCTCAATGTTATGTGGATGTCTGAATGGGAGGGCAGTTTAGGGGAGAATGATACATGTATATGTATGGATGAGTCACTTTGCTGTCCATCTGAAACTATCTCAGCATTGTTGATCAGCCATATTCCAATATAAAAATATGAAGCTAAAAAAATAAAATAAAATGGCCCTCTTTGTCTATTCTTGCATTAAGAATGTGTTGAGGGATAGGTATTGGATATACAGATGGAAAAATAATTGTCACTTTTTTCTCTCTACCTACCTATCATCTATATATTTATATCTGTATATATTTGATCCTCTATTTTCTGTCTATGCTCTAATTATATCTGTGTTCACAGTATCTATTCATATGTACATCTATGAACACAAGGCTAGAGCTGTAGAATCAAAGATAGGATATGTAAATACAGACGGCTCCTTAGTTACTGCTGGTAACTTGATACCTAGAGAAGTCCTGCTAGAGTCAAAGCTAATTCACTGAAACATGTATACTATCATGTAAGAATCGAATCACCAGTCTATGTCTGAAGCAGGATACAGCATGCTTGGGGCTGGTGCATGGGGATGACCCAGAGGGATGTTGTGGGGAGGGAGGTGGGAGGGGGTTCATGTTTGGGATCACATGTACACCCGTGGCGGATTCATGTCAATGTATGTCGAAAAAAATAAAAAACAAATAAAAAATAAAAGTCACCATGGCAGCATAAAAAAAAAAGACTGCCTGATACAGAGTGAACACTGTAAAAAGAAAAAAAAAAAAAAAGCTAATTCATTGAAAATAACAGAACTGAGAAAATCAAAGAGAAATGGAGCTTGTTCCCTGATGGTACTGCATGTAGATTTCACTATTCCTCTGCACTTTTACATTGTATTAATGTTTAAACCATTGCTAGTAGTGTTTTGGGTGATAGCTGAACAGAAATTTTATCCTAACTGATGCAATTGATAAAGTACAAAGTAATTTTGGTGGCTAGCTTTCATTTGTTAGCATGGAGAGAGAAAGAAATACAGGAAGACTCTACAGGAACACTAAATAATATCCTCACATTTTGATACATTGCAAGATGCACCTTATTGCAGGCAGAAGGGAGGGTATTAAGGGATAGAAATTATAGGCAAGCAAGTAAAAAGCTGCAAAGAGTTCCAGTACAAACTGGTAATTGGGAAGAATTTTAGCAAGAGAGAAAAGGCAGTATTTCTCCTTAAGTTACTAAAAGAGCTGTATTAAAATATTCCCCCCCTTTTTTTTGTTGTTGTTGTCCTTTGCAGGAAAGCAAACACAGAGAAGATGAGATAGAAAAAAGGGAAGAGAAGGAGAAAAATATAGAGGGAGCCAATGATCACCCTTGGATGTAGATGGGAGCCCCTGAAGCCTCTGTGTTCTGGACTTACCATACAACCTACATTCCCTGAGTCCCTTGGTAGTTAGGTATCCCAGTGCCAATCTCAGGAACTCCTAGTACCCCAGGGAGAGGCCTTAGTATTAGATGCTGAAGAAGCATTTGTTGCACACAGGGCTGGGTTTGAATGCACATCAACTTTACTGTAGTGGAAACCCAGATCCATAGGCTCTATGCATCCTTGTAGGGAGATAAGGAAATTCACTTGGTTTTCAAAATAAACCAGTCATGCTACCTTAGACCCTGCATTTCTAGCACAAAGAAAACAAAATTTATTTAAGTTTTTACTTTAGTGCTGCCTGTGCTACTGGATCATTCTACTGGCACGTGTGCTAGTTTCATACACTGAGACCAATATATACAAGTACATATTTTATAGGATTACAGATATGTGCATTTTACCTTATCTTTGTCATGCTTTTCAAATATAGATTAATTTCTTCTTCAAAGAATGTAATAATAGGCTACTATATTATACATGCATGCTGCCTGTGTGCAGTCACTTAGTCCTGTGGGACTCTTTGCAACTCTATGGACCATAGCCTACCAGGCTCCTCTGTCCATGGGAATTCTCCAGGCAAGAATACTGAAGTGGATTGCCATACCCTCCTCCGGGGGATCTTCCCAACCCAGGGACTGAACCCACATCTCTTACGTCTCCTGCAATGGCAGGAGAGTTCTTTACCAATACAGCCACCCGGGAAGCCCTACTATGCCACTCCAGTATTCTTGCCTGGAGAATTTCATGGACAGAGGAACCTGGCGGGCTACAGTCCAAGGGTTGCAAAGTATTGGACATGACTGAGCAACTAACACACACAGTATATCATACACAAATGTTCAAAAAGCAGAGAAGAACTAACAACCATTTTTTTCTTATCTCAAATGCATCTTGAACAGGTCAGAAAATCTTGAAAAATTTGAGATTCTTCACTCACAAAACAAGGATAATTCTAACTGGCTCCAGAAATAAAAGAAGTAATGACAAACCAATAACATATGCCTGAGATATATTTTACAAAGGCATACTATAGTATCTTAAAGCTAGGATTTGGATTCAGACAAACCAAGACACAAGGTAGAATAACTAGTAAGTTATTTAGCTGCCCTAGGTTAGTTTCTTAATCCCTAAAAGGAGGTCAATATTACATAAATACTTACAGAATTACCACAATGATTCAAAGTGGTAAATATTAAAAATGCCTAGTAATAGTGCCAACTTTTAATAAAAGCTTGATAAATGCCCACAGTCACTGATGGGGTTCTCCAGGTTCTCGCCTTGATTTCAGTTAACTCTCATAATGACTAAAGAAAAGGTTGGAAATAACTTGGAAAAATCAATCCACAGAACATTTAGGATAACGTGTTTCCTACAACTTGGATATATGTAATTTGAAACAGCTGAGATAGCAAAGCATGGAAATTGAAAATAAATTCTTGGCAGGCTTGGTGTTAGAACCTAATTATAAGTTCTCAATATGGCACAAGGTCTGGAAGGAAGATGAAGAAAAAGAAGCTCTGTGTGTTCTTGATAGCAGACTTCCAACCTGAAATCCCTCAGCCATCCCAAAGCTGGTATTTACTTGTAAATAGTTAACTAGTAATATATAGGAAAAGCATAATCCCCACAATGTTTTGTGTTTCAGAAATCACTCAGTTGTGAAAAATCCTGCAAAGGTGACATATTTATAATTATCCCATTATATTACCAAATAAATAATAACATCCAATAATTATTTTTCTTAAAGTTGAATACATATTTGTTCTCATTTGCTAATTACAATGGTTGAATCATACAAGAGCCTGTCTGCCTTGAGCCCAAAGGAATGATCTGAAACTTTAGATCATTAGGATGAAAACACATTTAGACACACAAATAATACTTTCTAAATAGAAAATTCTAAGAAATATCTGGTTGTGAATCCAGAATGACTTAACAGAAGATTAAAATTTTTGAGATGACTAAAGAAATGCATTTCCCATTCATTTATTTGATATCATTTGTTGACCTGAAACAAATAGATTTTCTCCAACAAAGATGGGTTTATTCAGGATTAGCAGAGAATTGCAACTTGAGATCTGCAGCTATGGCCAGTCAATGCAAGTTCTCCATTCAGCAAGAGGAGAATGCTTTTATAGAGGGGAAAAGGAAACTGGGAGGACAGTCAACAAAGAGTCCATGCTTTTCATTGGCTGAGTCTTTGCAAGGAAAGAGGACAAGTCTTTCTTCTTCCTGCAGGGTATGAGAGTTCCCATTCTGGTCTCCCAACTCTATTTAATTTATTAAATAATTAATAAGGATTAATTAAGTTTATTAGTTCTTCACACATTGGCAGATGATATAGGTTAATATTTAAGAAGATTGATTTGGAACCTTAAAAGACATGAGATAAAACCCTAGCTTTATCTTGTAGTGGCTGAGGAAATTAATCAAATTATTTAACCTCAGAATCTCAGATTTCTCATATGAAAATAAGGATAATAAAACCCACATCATACTGAGCTGAGCTCCCTGTGTGATCTAGCAGATCCCCACTAGCTGTCTACTTTACACACAGTAGGGTATATATATGTCAATGTTACACTCTCAATTTGTCCCATGCTCTCCTTCCTCTCCTGTATCCACAAGTTCATTCTCTATGTCTGCGTCTTTATTCTTGCTCTGCATATCGGTTCATCAGTACCATTTTTCTAGATTTCACATATACATGTGTCATTGTACAGCAGAAAATAACACAACATTGTAAAGTAATTATACTCCAATAAAATGTTTTTGAAAGTTAAAAATCAACACTATGATTAGGTTATTATGAATACCAAGTTAATACATAAGTCATGTGCTCAGCGTGTACTGGTGTAAAGAAACCTCTTAATAAATGACCAATTAAATGAACAATTCTTGTTACCTCTTTCCAAAGAAAAAACATTTTTTATCATGCTTGTTTTTTTATGATATATATATATATATATATACATGTAATTCAAAACCATAAAACTGTATATCTCTTCTACTATTTCAAAATAGATTATGTACATTCTGACTACCTGAGCGAATTTGAAAATAAATTTTTGCCTGTAAACCAGTGCAAAATAAGTGGACCAACACTGAAAATTAAGCATATTAATGAATATTAAGAGATATAAAAGTCTAAAAAATGTGGAAGAGGAATGTGAATAGAGCAAGAGGCTCTACCACTTTCTGAAAAATAAGACTGAGAAATCATATTTAGATATGGTAAGAAGACAATGTGTATAGGACAAATTACTAATGTGAGATAGCATAACATTGCTTTCAGTTCACAACTTCCTCCTAAGCACAGAGGGCTAAATCCCCATGGGTATTTCCTCTTGTTCTAGCTTAAGAAGACCCTTCCTATATTAAACAAGAATTGATCATTTATCTACTGTGAGGGTTACAAAGGGCATAAATCACATAAATTTCTAAAGATTCTGACTGGTTTAAGGGAGAAGACTTACCTAACAATGTGGTCTCTGGTAAAATTAATTCACAGTGAATGACAAAAAAATTAATAAATAGTATAAATAAGTCTAACTACAATATGTAGTAAGAGAGTGCTGCTGCTGCTGCTAAGTCGCTTCAGTCGTGTCTGACTCTGTGCAACCCCATAGATGGCAGCACCAGGCTCCCCCATTCCTGGGATTCTCCAGGCAAGAACACTGGAGTGGGTTGCCATTTCCTTCTCTAATGCATGAAAGTGGAAAGTGAAAAGGAAGTCGCTCAGTCGTGTCCGACTCTTAGCGACCCCATGGACTGCCACCTATCAGGTTCCTCCATCCATGGGATTTTCCAGGCAAGAGTACTGGAGTGTGGTGCCATTCCCTTCTCCAGGGGATCTTTCCAACTCAGGGATCGAACCCTAGCCTCCTGCATTATAAGCAGATTCTTTACTATCTGAACCACCAGGGAAGCCCACACATTAAGAGAAGCCAATAGGAATGAACGGGCTTCCCTGGTGGCACTAGTGGTAAAGAACCTGCCTGCCAATGCAGGAGACATAAGAAATGAGGGTTTGATCCCTGGGTCAGGAAGATTCCCTGGAGCAGGGCATGGCAACCCACTCCAGTATTCTTGCCTGGAGAATCCCATGGACAGAGGAGCCTGGTGGGCGACATTCCATGCAGTCACAGAGAGTCAGACATTACAGAAATGACTTAGCACACACCACGCACACACTCACACACACATACATAGGAATGAGCATGCCTTTTTAGAAAAAGTTTTGATAATGCACTTTAGGGGGCATGTGACTGAGACATGACACATGGCAAAACTGTCACATTCATGTGAAACTAATGTGAACAAATTCACTCCAGGCAATAAAAGAATGGCAAACGTAGGTAGAGACCATAGATTCTGGGTCAGGAACACCTGCAGCTTTGAGAGGGCAATTTAACATCCGCATCCACACAAGGGCTTCCCTTATGATTCAACTGGTGATGAATCTGCCTGCAATGTGGGAGACCTGGGTTTGATCCCTGGGTTGGGAAGATCCCCTGGAGAAGGGAAAGGCTACCCACTCCAATATTCCAACCTGGAGATAACCATGGACTATGTGGGGCTGCAGAGAGTCAGACAGGACCGAGTGACTTTCACTTTCTTTCATCCACATTCTACACATTTTCTCTGGAAGTTCTGAGCACTGAGAAGAAGTTTTGTAAGACAGAGATCTCAAAGCGTCTTAGCCTCACCTCCTCAGGCTATTCTGAGTTATTGCTCTTGATACTGTTCTATATAGATCAATGCTACTTTAATACAGTTCCCCCATCACTTATTACTGGTCTTTGACAAGAAGAAAACTTCAGTAGAGAAAATAAATCAACTATATCACTGAGCACACTCCTTAGTTCAATTGGATTTTTCTGATGAAGGAAGAAGTGTACTAATTTATATCTTGATTCAAGGTTTTTATCTGGTGGTAGAAGAGTAACAGTTCAGGGACTTGAATAGCAAAGCACTAGATTATTATTTAGGCAGAAGCCAGATTAAAAAAAATAAAGTAGATTAAGAACATATGTTCAGCATAGTCACTGATGAAAATTTTAGGAATGGTAAAAAACAAAGAGTGTGGGATAACTCTAGCCATTGACCTCTTTTTACTCTCAAGAAAGCAGTTCAAGAAGAATCTGCCTTTAGGTGCTTAACCATAAGCTCCTAACAACCATGTAAGTTCTACTCTGATCGTTTATTAACTGCTGGGTACTATGCTCAGCAAGTGTTCCTACTTGAGATCTCAAGAATGCATTGTAATATCTTCTATTGGCAACTGCCTCAGATTCTGCTGGCTTGTTCCTTTTGGAAACCACTGCATTCTTTCCTCCAGAAATGATTAACTACTTAAATAAAACGTTCTTGTGTTCTCTTCTGTTAACTGTCAGGATAATCTTTTTTACCTTTGACAAGTTTTCAAGGGAGCCTCAATTTGGGTATTACACATCCAAATGGATCCAATCAATCCCTAAATTGTTGAAGTGACAAGTGAACATAGAAACTTGTTTGTGAATAAACATGATAATTAATGACAATCAATGGGACAGTTTAGTCAAGTAAATCTTAACCGTATAGCTTTTACTAAGGAACATTTGTCAAACTGTATTGCTCAGCAAACTAGCTTGCTTCAGGGACTTATTAAGAACCCAGTTTTAGCATAACCATTGTCAAAAGAAAGCAAACAAAAAATATGTCTTTCCAGAAATTCAAGGAAATGGTGTCTGTTTGAAGACACCAGGTACAGAATTACTGACAGAACTGTTAATACACATCCATTCTTCATATATAAAACTCATCAGCTCACAGGGAAAAAAAAGAATGCCTTGCTCTTTTCCCTCACTAAAAAATAATCCTAGTACTAGTCTTACAGGCTTCACAATATGCATCTTCCTAGCTCATAAAGTTTAGAACTATAGTCATAAAAATTCTTTGAAATCAAGATGGTATAGAAAAATTGCATGTGATAAAATGAATTGATTCTAATTGGATTTAATCAGAAATAAGCAACACACTAAAATGAAATTATCCAAGAATTATTTAAATTTGTTTCATAATGAAAGATACTTATTTTTTTTAATCATCTGTTTTGTTTCTAATGGATATTTACTGTAAGAATAAATTACAGTTATTTGATCTGTCTTTTCTTGAATAAATCTTTTCACAATTATAATAGCTTTTTCCAGCTGGTACCTTAAGAACAAGTTTTTTCACATCCCTAATATTAGCACTGGATTTTAAATTTGAATAGTTGATTTAGTAAAATGCATCTCCATTGATATTAGACATCAAGACAGAACTCTGAATCCAAGTGTGCTTTTCAAATTTCTTACAAAGCAGTGACTGATAATTACTATCTTAATTATTCAAAAGCAATTATCTCTCCACAAATGGGTGTTTTCCATTTTAAAAGTGGCCATTTAGTTAAAGTTTCAGTGGCCTTATAAATACAATAATGCCTGGGATGTGAATTCTGGCCACAAGACAGAATGGTGGCTAGGGGTCAGATCAGACAGTTTACATACAAAATGTTTTTACATGTTAACAGTATCGCAGAGACATTGATAATATCCCATTTAAAAATAAAGTTCAGGGAAGATAAGTTTTATATTTTCTAAAACTAAAAAGTTGTAAGAGCTAACTTTTATAGCATTTTTAATAGGCCTTCCTATGGTTCAAGGGAGACTAACACTCTTGAGAAAATAGGGTCGAAATAGCATGTATTAATGTCAATATCAATGAAATGACCACCAGAGAAGCTGTCTAAATCAGCAGGCAAATTGGCTCCTCCTAAAAGTTTGCAATATGGGACACCTACAGACAGCATGCTCACAGGAAAAAAAGAGGTTAGCATCTATATGCCCTGTCTCTCCTTTTGAAGTCACAGTTCAGACATGCATCGTTCCACCACCTGTAGGGCAAGGCCAAACCAGGAGTTTTACTCTAAGGGGATGTGTCACAGGATGGAAAAAAAGGTGGCAGCAAAGTAGTCTAGACACTGTCCTAACTTTTTATTCCCTTCCCATGTGTAATCCTCACAGAAGCAACATGAGGTACTATTAATAGTATCTTATTTACTAATTATAAAATTGAGATTTAGAGCAGTTAAGTAATTTGTCCCAAGTCACACAACTAGTAAATAATGGAGTTGGACTTTCAATTCAGTATCTGAAGTAGTATTTAAAGCCTGAAAATTTGCAGAATGATAGGTAGCAGCATCCTCAGGAAGCATCCAGCCATCCATACATCTAATTGCAGTGCATGTGATCACCACTATAGATTATAAACAGATGGTTTTGAAAATACATTCTCTGATAACTGGAAATTCATCCCATGGATACTAGCATTTGAAGTGAGGGTAAAAGCAGCAATACAGTCTTATATACATTATTATCAAAAGAACAGCAGACTCTCTGGCCAGTTTTACAGCAGCCCTCCGTCAGGTCTCTGACAATTTAAAGAGATATTGTAAATCTGAAGACAAAGTGCCTGATGAAATATGGATGGAGGTTCGTGACATTTAACAGGAGACAGGAATCAAGACCATCCCCAAGAAAAAGAAATGCAAAAAAGCAAAATGGCTGTCTGAGGAGGTCTTACAAATAGCTGTGAGAAGAAGGGAAGCAAAAAGCAAAGGAGAAAAGGAAAGATATAAGCATCTGAATGCAGAGTTCCAAAGAAGAGCAAGGAGAGATAAGAAAGCCTTCCTCAGTGATCAATGCAAAGAAATAGAGGAAAACAATAGAATGAGAAAGACTAGAGATCTCGTCAAGAAAATTAGAGATACCAAGGGAATATTTCATGCAAAGTTGGGCACAATGAAGAACAGAAATGGTAGGGACCTAACAGAAGCAGAAGATATTAAGAAGAGGTGGCAAGAATACACAGAAGAATTGTACAAAAAAGATCTTCGTGACCAAGATAATCACAATGGTGTGATTACTCACCTAGAGCCAGACATCCTGGAATGTGAAGTCAAGTGGGCCTTATGAAGCATCACTACAAACAAAGCTAGTGGAGGTGATGGAATACCAGTTGAGCTATTTCAAATCTTAAAAGATGATGCTTTGAAAGTGCTGCACTCAATATGCTAGCAAATTTGGAAAACTCAGCAGTGGCCACAAGACTGGAAAAGGTCAGTTTTCATTTCAATACAAAAGAAAGGCAATGCCAAAGAATGCTCAAACTACCCCACAATTGCACTCATCTCACACGCTAGGAAAGTAATGCTTAAAATTATCCAAGCCGGGCTTCAGCAATGTGTGAACCATGACTTCCTGATGTTCAAGCTGGTTTTAGAAAAGGTAAAGGAACCAGAGATCAAATTGCCAGCAGCCGCTGGATCATTGAAAAAGCAAGAGAGTTCCAGAAAACATCTATTTCTGCTTTATTAACTATCCCAAAGCCTTTGACTGTGTGGATCACAAGCAACTGTGAAAAATTCTGAAAGAGATGGGAATACCAGACCACCTAACCTGCCTCTTAAGAAACCTATATGCAGGTGAGGAAGCAACAGTTAGAACTGGACATGGAAGAACAGAGTGGTTCCAAATCGGGAAAGGAGTATGTAAAGGCTGTATCTTGTCACCCTGCTTATTTAACTTATATGCAGAGTACCTCATGAGAAATGCTGGGCTGGATGAAGCATAAGTTGGAATCAAGACAATCAGGAGAAATATTAATAACCTCAGATATGCAGATGACACCACCCTTATGGCAGAAAGGGAAGAAGAACTAAACAGCCTCTTGATGAAAGTGAGAGAGGAGAGTGAAAAAGTTGGCTTAAAGCTCAACATTCAGAAAACGAAGATCATGGCATCCAGTCCCATCACTTCATGGCAAAGAAATGGGGAAACAGTGTCAGACTTTTATTTTTGGGGCTCCAAAATCACTGCATACGATGACTGCAGCCATGAAATTAAAGGACACTTACTCCTTGGAAGGAAAGTTATGACCAACTTAAACAGCATATTCAAAAGCAGAGACATTACTTTGTCAACAAAGGTCTGTCTAGTCAAGGTTATGGTTTTTCCAGTGGTCATGTATGGATGTGAGAGTTGGACTATAAAGAAAGCTGAGTGCCGAAGAATTGATGCTTTTGAATTGTGGTGTTGGAGAAGACTCTTGACAGTCCCTTGGACTGACTGCAAGGAGATCCAACCAGTCCATCCTAAAGGAGATCAGTCCTGGGTGTTCATTCAAAGGACTGATGTTGAAGCTGAAGCTCCAATACTTTGGCCACCTGATGCGAAGAGCTGACTCATTGGAAAAGACCCTGATGCTGGGAAAGATTGAGGGCAGGAGGAGAAAGGGACAACAGAGGATGAGATGGCTGGATGGCATCACCGACTTGATGGACATTGGTTTGGTGAACTCTAGGAGTTGGTGGTAGACAGGGAGGCCTGGTGTGTTGCGGCTCACGGGGTTGCAAAGAGTCAGACATGACTGAGTGACTAAACTGAACTGAACTGAACTGTGGAGCAAAAGAAACATGGGTTCAACTCTGCCACTCAGTGATAATTTAAAAAGAAAATCATGGTAATAAAGTATCCAAAACTTGGAAATAAAGGAAGGAGATGACAGCCCATTTTATTACACTAGAGCACTGCCTGTGAAGGAAAACATAATATGCCGTCCTAAAAGATGCCACTTTTCTTTTTAATATTTATTTATTTATTTGGCTGCATCATGTCTTAGGTGTGGCACACGGGATCTTTGTAGTATTGGTTGAGCTCAATAGTTTCTCTGTATGTGGGCTTAGTTGCTCCATGGTATGTGGGATCTTAGTTACCGAACCAGGGATCCAACCTGCATCTCCTGCATTGCAAGGCAGATTCTTAACCATTGGACCACCAGGAAAGTCCCAAGATGTCACTTTTTAAAAATTATTTAAGGAACAGCTTGTACATCAAGGACGCTATGACCTTCCTTTGTTTCCCTTAACACAGTAAGCATCTCCCTTCTGAAAAGTAACTTTTGTACCAGGAGGGGAGAAGGCATCCTTATCACCAGAAAGATGGAATTTGGGATTGAGAAGTGTGATTCAAAAAACAATAGCAAAAGCAAAAATGCTTGCTATTTCTTCACTAATTCACTACCCCAAACCCAAATCCCTTTGTTCTATCAATTCCACATGTTTATCACTTCCTTGTCTAAAATTTATCAGATCTGGCTACCTTGGCCATTTCTTTAATCTCATATATTATGAGACTCTCATACATACAAAATTAAATTCGTTTTCTTTTTATGCCAATTTAATAGTTAAATTGTTAGACTAGCCAAAGAACTTAGAAGGAAACAGTTTTCCATCCTTACATTTAGTAGACCTACAAGAGGTTTCTCTCTTCTTTCATTTCCTATTTGTTATTCATTGCAGCTCATAGTCTGAAGGTAGATGTAAATTTGCAGAAGGTTACATGCTGCAAATAATTTTTATCCAAGAGAAAACAAATACTTTTGTTTAGTTGAAACGACTCCCTAAAAGTTATACTCTTGTTCTATAATCTTATAGGACATTCACTAGGTTTGTAACTGTTTTTACAATCTTACTTTAATACTCTTGTGTGTGTATGTATGTTCTCAGTAGTGTCTGAATCTTTGCAACCCCCTGGACTGTAGCCTGCCAGGCTCCTCTGTCCATGGGATTTTCCAGGCATGAATATTGGAGAGAGTTGCCATTCCTTCTCCAGGGGATCTTTCTGACCTCATTTCTTGCATTTCCTGTCTTAGCAGGTAGATTCTTTACCACTGCACCACAAGGGAAGCCCAAACCAATTGTAATCATTTTGGTCTCTGAAATCCTCCTTTGAGCTAGGTTTGTCTTTCTATTGGTTCTATTATTAATGAGCAAAAAAAAAAAAAAAAAACTTTAAAGACTCATATCTATATAAGAAATATGTGTTTTAATTTTTTGAAAATTACACAGTGACATTATTTAACCCTCAGAGTCTTACTTTTCTCATTGCAAAATATAAATAATAACTTCCTCAGACTGTTGGGAAGATTAAATGAAAGATGCTTCCATTCCAGTAGTCAGTGCTCATTAAATGTTCTAAGATAGTAAAAACTGCCAGGCTTCAATAGTACGTGAACTGTGAACTTCCATATGTTCAAGCTGGATTCAGAAAAGGCAGAAGAACCAGAGATAAAATTGCCAACATTCATTGGATCAAGAGTTTCAGAAAAATATCTACTTCTGCTTTATTGACTATGTCAAAGTTTTTGACTGCGTGGATCACAACAAACTGTGGAAAATTCTTCAAGAGATGGGAAAACCAGACCACCTGACCTGCCTCTTGAGAAATCTGTATGCAGGTCAAGAAGCAACAGTTAGAACTGGACATCGAACAACAGACTGATTCCAAATTGGGAAAGGAGTACGTCAAAGCTGTATATTGTCACCCTGCTTATTTATCTTATAGGTAGAGTACATCATGAGAAACGCTGGACTATAGAAAGCAGAAGCTGGAATCAAGATTGCTGGGAGAAATATCAATAACCTCAGATATGCAGATGATACCACCCTTATGGCAGAAAGTGAGAAGAAGAACTAAAGAGTGATAAAAGTGAAAGAGGAGAGTGAAAAAGTTGGCTCAAAACTCAACATTCAGAAAGCTAAGATCATGGCATCCAGTCCAATCACTTCATGGCAAATAGATGGAGAAACAGTGAGAGCCTATTTCTGGGGCTCTAAAATCACTGCAGATGATGACTGCAGCCATGAAATTAAAAGACCCTTGCTCCTTGGAAGGAAAGTTATCACTAACCTAGACAGCATATTAAAAAGCAGAGACATTACTTTGCCAACAAAGGTCCATCGAATCAAAGCTACTGTTTTTCCAGTAGTCATGTATGGATTTGAGAGTTGGACTATAAAGAAAGCTGAGCACTGAAGAATTAATGCTTTTGAATTGTGGTGTTGGAGAAGACTCTTGAGAGTCCTTTGGACAGCAAGGAGATCCAACCAGTCCATCTTAAAGGAAATCAGTCCTGAATATTCACTGGAAGGACTGATGCTGAAACTGAAACTCCAATACTTTGGCCACCTGATTCGAAGAACTGACTCATTTGAAAAGAGCCTGATGCTGGGAAAGATTGAAGGCAGGAGGAGAAGGGGACGACAGAGGATGAGATGGTTGGATGGCATCACCAACTCAATGGACATGAGTTTGAGCAAACTCTGGGAGTTGGTGATGGACAGGGAAACCTGGCGTTCTACAGTCCATGGGGTCACAAAGAATTGGACACAACTGAGCGACTGAACTGAACTGAACTGTAATATTAACAGCAAGGTTTATGATTATAATTGTCATTGTTACTATTTCTTTTGTTATTTTTCCAATGCAAATTATGGAATATGTGTATATTTAAGGTTTGAATGAATTCATCTTTGCAAAGAATTAGCTGGGTAAACAAGAAAATCATGAATTTAAGTTCTCTGATAGTTAGGCAAGGAATCTCAAATGCTTTAAGTTAAAGATTATTTTTAGAAAAATCCTCTCATTTTGGCAATTCTATATGAAAAAATAAAAATAAATTACTTAGAAAATGAGATGAAAATGACATAATACCAAATAATCTTATTTTAAAATTTATTCATTAGACATAAAACCATTGTTGGTTTCCTATAAATATCTAAACGTTTTCTCTCAAGTTCTTAATTTCTTTTGCTGTGAACCGTTTGTAAACAGCTTGGGGACTAGCACTCATTCATAGACTATACGCTTGGGGAAGAAATGGTGTAAGATTCACCAAATAATGAAGTGATGCTCCTTAGTACGAAATGTTCAGCTCTATGACATTAACCTCCAGCTGCCACTGACACTAACTCAATATGCTGGGATCATTATATTGTCTCTGAATTTCACGCTGGCACAGACAGCCACTTTGGAAGTCTACGATGAGCAGAAATTAGCTCATATATCACCAGCCACATATTCTTTAGTTTTAAACTACAAAGTCAGAGTAATAGGAAGATGGTTTACACAAGTGAGAGCAAAGATAAATGAATGGTGTCAGAGCAGCTAACACAACCACTAGGCCTGAATGACAAGCACATCTTTTGCCTGATGAATTAAGCCCTGAAGACAATGGAATCCTACAAAGGAAAACTTAAAATTTGCCTTATTTATATTTTCCTTTAAAGTTTGAATCTCAAAAAGATTAACTTGGAGCCAATTTCTGTTTGCATTACTTGCTTTGTCATGCAAAAGTAATGCTGGCCTACTTTGCCTTTTCTTAATTAGGGGTTGAAGAGCAAATGTTTCATCCATTCTAATGCTACCAGCTCATTGTTTACTCCCCCACCCTCAAGCCACTTTCTTTCTTATGGAGATTTTTCTCCTTTGGGTAAGGTGTTTCAGTTCAATTCAGTTCAGGTGCTTAGTCCTTTCTGACTCTTTGAGACCACATGGACTGCAGCACACCAGGCCTCCCTGTCCATCACCAACTCCCAGAGTTTACTCAAACTCATGTCCATTGAGTTGCTGATGCCATCCAACCATCTCATCCTCTGTCGTCTCCTTCTCCACCTGCCTTCAATCTTACCCAGCATCCGGGTTTTTTCAAATGAGTCAGTTTTTTGCATCAGGTGGCCAAAGTATTGGAGTTTCAGCTTCAGTATCAGTCCTTCCAATGAATATTCAAAACTGATTTCCTTTAGGATGGGCTGGTTGGCAAGGTGCTTAGTTACATGTTAATAGTCACCAGCCTTTAAACAAAGTGCAGTTGTATAATGTGTTTGTGAAAAGAGCAAGGGTTTAGCTCCTGGACCAAGAAGTGCAATTAGAATCCTAACAGGAAACTCTTTGGCCTAAGCCAATAAGCCAAACCTTCAGTGGGCCACTAGTCACTGTTTGAACTCTCCAGGAAAAAGTAATATTGAAAAAAATATTCTTTGAGTTAGGTGATTTGATTCTATTAACTTCAATTCTAAATATAAATAAAGGAGATCCAGGTTTTTCTGAGTTGATATCAGAAGCTAAGTATTCTATGTCAAACCAAGGACATTTTTAACTACATATGGTATCTCATCTTTCCTTGGAAATTACCCATTTGTAAAAATCAAACAAAAAAAGAGAACAACTTCCTTGTTTTGAGTTAAAATTGATTCACAATACCTCAATTTTTGCCCATTGGTTACCCTAACAATCTTTTTTTTGGGGGGTAGAGAGTAGGTTCTTCCACTATCAAGTGTCACAGTGGTAAAGAATCTGCCTGCCAATGCAGGAGAGGGTTGGGACTCAGCTTCAGAAAATTTCCTTCTCTGAACTAAAATTGAAAGTATCTGAACTAAACATCTGAAACAGATGCTTAAGTATTTGTAAACAGCCTTGATCTGCTATGTGATTTATTCTCTGTGATAAATTAACAGGCATGATAAAAAACTAAGATGTCTTCTGTCCTAAACTCAGACTTTGTTCATGGTGCTCAATCCTAAGAAATTACATTGTTCCTATTTAAATTTCATCTCCTTCATTTCTACATTATGTAAATAGACCTTTTAGGACTATGTTGGATCATAATTCTGTTACTAATAAAGGATCTAGAGAAGTGGATGATTATCTAAGGTAAGAAAAATGATTTAATGATGTGTGTGTGTCCTTAGTCCCTCATTCATGACCAACTCTGTGACCCCATGGACTGTAGCTTGCCAGGTTCCTCTGTCCTTGGGATTTTCCAGGCAGGAACACTGGACTGGGTTTCCATTTCCTACTCAGGGGATCTTCCCAATCCAAGGATCAAACCTGCATCTACTACATTGGCAGGCAGATTCTTTACCGCTGAGCCTTATTTATTACCTGGCCCTTAAGCCAAAGTGTGCTGATGGCTGCTCTATATCATAAATTCTACAAGAGAATAATTTCCTAAATAAATACTGATGACAATCTGAGAAACATGGATCAGTATTAACTTTTAAAAAGAAGACAGTTTACAAAAGTAAAGAAAACAGACAAGTCCCTAAAAGTCAAAGGCTGGACAGAGAAAGACTCCACAAAAAAAGCACACAAAATTCATCAAAAATGACAAAAGAAACATAAAGTGTAAAAAAAGGATTTCATTTTTTAAAATATTTTTGAACACTTTGCTTCATCGGTTATCACCCTGAACCCAGCTAAGTTTCCAGTTTCTTCAGGAAAAAGTGAAATATTCTCTCTTTTTTTTTTTTAACTGATTTTTTTTTATTGGAGTATAATTGCTTTACAATGTTGTATTAGTTTCTGTCATACAATGAAGTGAATCAACTATATGTATTCATATAGGCCTTAGTTTAAATTTTATATGGTCTTCATCCTCTGAGCCTTCAATAAAACGCCACTCAAACATTTGACCAAACAAGCTGGATTTCAGAGACTTTTCTGGGCCAGAGGCAACCTGCCAAACTCACACCCAATGCAGTCTACTGGATAAGGGGAAGGGACAAGACGAGAGGCCCTGAAAAACCCAAGTCATGAGGGAGGTTACGGCAGAATACACCGGCAATTCCTAGTGTATTCCAGGAATTGGAGTAATCAGAGGAAGCCTGCAAAGCTGACACTGTGGGCTCATTTTGACTAGGGCCACTGGAAATATTCCTTCTTGTCTATTGCACACTCTCAGAGATGAGCCTGGCAAGCCACTTTGTTTCCTATTTGAGTCTGGAGGGTGTGATTATGACCTATTTCTTAACTTTTCTTCTGTTTGACATTAGCAAACCTTCAATGCCGCTACTGGGACTAGAAATCTAAATGTCAGAGGAAGACCAGAAGCAAACAGGCTGATCATGACTTGATAGAAAGATGAAAGGGGGTTATAGTCTACTCAGTAACTGTATAAGCTTTAATAAAGCCAGACTGCAAATATGTACTTAATGAAAACAATTTTACTTATTCTCCCATTAGTGTAAAAAGGAAAAACAATAACCCTGTGATGGTTAATTTTACTGACATGTGTCGACTTGATTAGGCTACAGTGCCCAGCTGTTTGGCCAAACACTAAATGTTCCTGTAAAGGTATTTTTTAGATATGACCCACATCTACAGGTATGTTTAAAGCAGGTTACCTTTCATAATATGAGTCTCATCCCAATAGCTAAAAGCCTTAGGAACAAAGAGTTAGGTTTCTGGAAAAAGAAGGAATTCTGTCTTAAGACTGCAACATGGAAATCCTGCCCGAGATCTGAGCTTTCAAGACTCAAGACTGTACACCATCACTTGGTGCCTGAATTTCCATCCTTGCCCTACAGAGTTTAAACTTCTTATCTCCTACAACTGTGTGAGCCAATTTCCTAGAATCAAAATCTTTTCCTCTCTTATTCATATTAAATTTACTTTATTTCTTAGATAATCCAAATACCTCTGGATTCTGTTAAAACTGAGTTATAAAGGTAGGGCAAACTGTCCAAAGACAGGAAGAACCTTGCAATAAAGACTTCCATAAGTTACAACAATTATTAAGCATGTACTCTTGGGTTGCTAACTAAGCTAGAAATGGAGATCCAGTACTGACTAGGAAAGTTATTTATTCATTCATTTTATCAACGAATATTTGTCAAGTGCTGACTGTATGTCAGATAATATTATAGGCACTGGGGATACTGCAGTGAATGAATCAGACCAAACTATCTGCCCTCATGAGACATTATCACAAGTAACCTTGAAAGCAGATTGAAAACACCTTTTAAAAAATTTAATTGCATGCAACTGGAAAGTGTCTCAATATTGTTAAATTAAAATTTACTAGATTCTCTGAAGTGTGAATCTGTACTTGGATTTCACATAAAGGACTATCAGGAAAAGGAAAACTCAAGGATAACTTCTCATGGACCGCTTGCTCTTCTTCCATTTTCAACAGGCAATGCTATTCTCAGGCACATACATGGCTTGCACATAAGAATATGTGTCTTTGGGCAATGCATTTTGTGCTACTTCAGGCAGAAATAATCTATTTCTGCATGTTCCTCATCCATCAAGTCAGAGATAGAAAATGAGAAGAGGACTTGTAAAAACATCGAATCAGCAAGTTTTCTTAATTTTCTGTTACGCTTCTACTGGAGGCTATACATATTTCAGTGCTGTCCAAAGACTACTCGAGCAGTTGGAGCAGATGCTGTTTGGGGTCCCTTTCATATCGAGGGACTGATTCGAGTTGTTATCATAGGATTTTGCTTACTGTATATTATTATTCCCTATCTATGAGATAAAGATTATCTATTAGGATACTTTAGGTCAAGAGTAAGAGATGGTTCAGCTAAAAATCTCTTAAATAAGAAAATTTAGTATTTTGGGTAAGAGATCAGAGGTAGTTATTCAGTTCACTCCAGTTCAGTTCAGTCACTCAGTCATGTCGGACTCTTTGGGACCCCATGAATTGCAGCACGCCAGGCCTCCCTGTCCATCACCAACTCCCGGAGTTCACTCAGACTCACGTCCATCGAGTCCGTGATGCCATCCAGCCATCTCATCCTCTGTCGTTCCCTTCTCCTCCTGCCCCCAATCCCTCCCAGCATCAGAGTCTTTTCCAATGAGTCAACTCTTCGCATGAGCTTTAGCATCATTCCCTCCAAAGAAATCCCAGGGCTGTTCTCCTTCAGAATGGACTGGTTGATTCTCCTTGCAGTCCAAGGGACTCTCAAGAGTCTTCTCCAACACCACAGTTCAAATGCATTGATTCTTCGGCGCTCAGCCTTCTTCACAGTCCAACTCTCACATCCATACATGACCACAGGAAAGACCATAGCCTTGACTATATGGACCTTTGCTTGCAAAGTAATGTCTCTGCTTTTCAATATGCTATCTAGGTTGGTCATAGCTTTTCTTCCAAGGAGTAAGTGTCTTTTAATTTCATGGCTGCAGTCACCATCTGCAGTGCTTTTGGAGCCCCCCAAAATAAAGTCTGACAGTTTCCACTGTTTCCCCATCTATTTCCCATGAAGTGATGGGACCAGATACCATGTTCTTAGTTTTCTGAATGTTGAGCTTTAAGCCAACTTTTTCACTCCTCTTTCACTTTCATCAAGAGGAGTTCTAGTTCCCCTTCACTTTCTGCCATAAGGGTGGTGTCATCTGCATATCTGAGGTTATTGATATTTCTCCCGGCAATCTTGATTCCAGCTTGTGCTTCTTCCAGCCCAGCGTTTCTCATGATGTACTCTGCATAGAAGTTAAATAAGCAGGGTGATAATATACAGCCTTGACGTACTCCTTTCCTGATTTGGAACCAGTCTGTTGTTCAATGTCCAGTTCTAACTGTTGCTTCCTGACCTGCATGCCGATTTCTCAAGAGGCAGGTCAGGTGGTCTGGTATTCCCATCTATTTCAGAATTTTCCACAGTTCCTTGTGATCCACACAGTCAAAGGCTTTGGCATAGTCAATAAAGCAGAAATAGATGTTTTTCTGGAACTCTCCTGCTTTTGCAATGATCCAACAGATGTTGGCAATTTGATCTCTGGTTCCTCTGCCTTTTCTAAAACCAGCTTCAACATCAGGAAGTTCACGGTTCACGTATTGCTGAAACCTGGCTTGGAGAATTTTGAGCATTACTTTACTAGCGTGCGAGATGAGTGCAATTGTGCGATAGTTTGAGCATTCTTTGGCATCATTGCCTTTCTTTGGAATAGGAATGAAAACTGACCTTTTCCAGTCCTGTGGCCACTGCTGAGTTTTCCAAATTTGCTGGCATACTGAGTGCAGCACTTTCACAGTATCATCTTTCAGGATTTAGGGTTGGTTAATTCAGCAGGTCAACTAAAACAGTTTCTTTTTGACTTTTCTGCCCTAAATCTCTCTCCCATTGAGTGTGCTCACGGTTATCAGCTATCTGTAGTGGTTTCAGATATCACACATGGAAAATTTAAAGGTTGCAAAAAACAAAGACTACAGCCCTTCCTGTGGCTCCTCTTAAAGAGGAAAGCTCTCCCAGAGGTCCTGAAACCATATTCCTTCCTTCACCTTGGCCAGAAAATAACATGTGCCCATTTATAAGCCAGTCATTGTGAAAGGAATCAAACTACTAGGACTGGCTTAAGCCAATCCTGGTTTAGAAGATTGACAATCTAAGACTGTGCAGCCTGTAGACCTCTAATTCCTGGAAAATAAGACATCAGAAAACTTTCTGAGTATTAGCAAGGAAATGGGGTGATTTGTTGCCTAGAGATGTGATAGTATCTGTAATAGAAAATTATGTATTTCTGGAAAATAGATATATATTCTAACTAGGAAGTTCCCTGCAAGATGACTGGCACTCAGAGTTAGCAGTATCAAATGGTGGAATCACCAGGTGGAAGAGGGAGTTAGAAGTAAATACTGGGGTTGGGACCCACTCACAAAGGGTCTGATTTAATAGCATTTAAACACAGTCTAAGATGTCACAATTTTTAAAAGCCTCCAGGTGATTCTGATATAAGCAAAGTTGGAGAAATACTGTTCTATTTCAAGCTTTAATGTGCACATGTATCACCAAGGAATCTGGCTAATCACCTGAAGATCCTGATTCAGTTAGTGGCATTTCTAAACATCTCCTAATGATGCTAATGCTGCAGGTCACACTTTAGGATGCAAGACTCTAATTTCATGGCCTCCTCTAGTCTGTGGTCCCATCATAACGACTGTTGTATGTAATTTGCCTGGTGCAGCTGAGATCTCAACTCAACCAGATTTCTTACAAAAAACTAGAAAACTGTTCATCCCAGAGTAGGTATTTCATAACTGTTCATTGAATCAACATTTTTGAATATTACAGGGAGCCTGTCTCTGAGTGGTAGTGTGTGACAGGTGGACCATGCTTGAAAATGGAACTCTGAGGTTCCCAGACAAGAAATTCTAGAATAGCCATGCCATAATGATTGATTCCATTTGACTGCCTGTGGGCCTTGGTGGCGGACAATTGGTTAAGTTCTGGAGACTGTGATGCTATGTGGAAAGCCAGCCTAAGTGTTCACACACAGATCTTACCTTCACTTAGGAGATAAGCTGCCAAAAGTGATTAGGTGAGAAGTAGCAGTTAAAGACAAGTCTGCATGCAGACAGCTGCCTCTTTTCCCTCTGGAAATTTGCAGAATATAACTTTTTTTAATTTTAATTTTTATATTTGAAGGTATGTACTAGCCTGCATGAGACCCAAGAGGGACAATGAAAAGCTATTTTATTTTAGGATGACCATGATCGTCCTTGAGTAGCTCTAAAGAGCAAGACATGGCTTTAAAGCATAAAGAGTCTGCTCCTTTTTTCACAAAATTATAATAGTCTACTGCACAGGTAAGCCAAGGAGAATACAGCCATTAGAGGCACCTCTGAGCAGCAGTGAATTATTCTCCCACATTACACGTGATAGTCACCCAGAAACTGGACCCTTGCTGCTTACTTTTGCCCCGCTCACAGCAATGTAACACAGGACAGAATACCCAAATACTTCACTCATACAGGAGTGTCAGGTGTGAGCTGCTGTCCTAACATGTAATTTTGCAACCAGCAGGATAGGCTGTTTCTGAACTGCTTCTAGCTGACATAAGCAAATCTTGATGCAAGCTGTGTGGAGAAACACATGAATACTCAAATGTACACATGTCTCCAGTTCCACAGTTGTCCTTCCAAGTTGTATTTATCTTGACCACCAGGGACAGTGCTATTGTCATCTTTTAATTTTTCAATCGAAATGAAGCTTAATTTTCAAATTCCAGAGCTTAAAGAAGCTGAAATACTGAGCAAAAGTGAAATGACAATTAAACTGCAAAAGTATATTTACTTTTTTTTTTGTTTCACAAATGATATTATACATATTTCATTGCCTTTCTTCCGTATCATCCTGCCCTTACCCTCTCCCACAGAGTCCAAAAGACTGTTCTATACATCTGTGTCTCTTTTGCTGTCTCGCATACAGGGTTATCGTTACCTTCTTTCTAAATTCCATATATATGCATTAGTATACTGTATTCGTGTTTCTCTTTCTGGTTTATTTCACTGCATATAATAGGCTCCAGTTTCATCCACCTCATTAGAACTGATTCAAATGTATTCTTTTTAATGGGTGAGTAATATTCCATTGTGTATATGTACCACAGCTTTCTTATCCATTCATCTGCTGATGGACATCTGTTGCTTCCATGTCCTGGCTATTATAAACAGTGCTGCGATGAACATTGATGAACATTGGGGAACACGTGTCTCTTTCAATTCTGGTTTCCTCAGTGTGTATGCCCTGCAGTGGGATTGTTGGGTCATATGGCAGTTCTATTTCCAGTTTTTTAAGGAATCTCCACATTTTCTCCATAGTGGCTAAACTAGTTTGCATTCCCATCAACAGTGTAAGAAGGCTCCCTTTTCTCCACACCCTCTCCAGCATTTATTGCTTGTAGACTTTTGGATAGCAGCCATTCTGACTGGCGTGAAATGGTACCTCATTGTGGTTTTGATTTGCATTTCTCTGATAATGAGTGATGTTGAGCATCTTTGCATGTGTTTGTTAGCCATCTGTATGTCTTCTTTGGAGAAATGTCTGTTTAGTTCTTGGCCCATTTTTTGATTAGGTCATTTATTTTTCTGGAATTGAGCTGCAGGAGTTGCTTATAAATTTTGAGATTAATTTTTTATCAGTTGCTTCATTTGCTATTATTTTCTCCCATTCAGAAGGCTGTCTTTTCACCTTGCTTATAGTTTCCTTTGTTGTGCAGAAGCTTTTAAGTTTAATTAGGTCCCATTTGTTTATTTTTGCTTTTATTTCTAGTATTCTGGGAGGTGGGTCATAGAGGATCCTGCTGTGATTTATGTCAGAGAGTGTTTTGCCTATGTTCTCCTCTTAGAGTTTTATAGTTTCTGGTCTTACATTTAGATCTTTAATCCATTTTGAGTTTATTTTTGTGTATGGTGTTAGAAAGTGTTCTAGTTTCATTCTTTTACAAGTGGTTGACCACTTTTTCCAGCACCATTTATTAAAGAGATTGTCTATTCTCCATTGTATATTCTTGCCTCCTTTGTCAAAGATAAGGCGTCCATAGGTGTGTGGACACCTTAAAACTATATTTACTTTTAATAGCTAGATCATCCTTTCCCAGAGGTAACTGGATGAGTTCATCAGCTTGCCTCTGGCCAAAGTTTTAAATCCTTTCTTCTCTGCACAACCAACTGGCTCTCTCAGTTCTAGCCCTGCTTTAGTCCTTTCGTTGTCTCTCTATGAAATGCAGTTAATTTTTGCATACCCATGCTTGCAGGCTCTAGAACTCATGTGATGGAGGGCTTGGAGACACTTCAGCTGGGGCCACCCTTTCTGGATTTGATTCTGAGTTTTGAACCATACTAGCCATGTTACTACAACCTTTTGTGATTCAATTTTCCCACAGTTAAAATCTAGCTAATAATCTGTACTAGGCTGTTTGAATATTAAATTATTTAATGCATATAAATTTTTCTGAAGAATGCCTCAGAAAATGGTATTACATGTAATTTTTTACCACAGTGATGGGATTTGATGGTTTATTTTTTTCTCTTAATACATATTGTTGCTCTCTCCAATTTAAAACAAATGAATATTTTTATAATATAAAAATTAAATGTATACATTTATTATATGGGCTTCCCTCATAGCTCAGTTGGTAAAAGATCTGCCTGCAATGCCAGAGACCCCGGTTTGTTTTCTGGGTCAGCAGATCCCCTGGAGAAGGGATAGGCCACACAGTCCTGTATTCTTGGGTTTCCCTTGTGGCTCAGCTGATAAAGAATCCACTCATAATCCAGGAGACCCAGGGTTGGGAAGATTCCCCTGCAGAAGTGAAAGGCTACCCACACCAGTATTCTAGCCTGGAGAATTCCATGGACTGTATGGTCCATGTGGTTGCAAAGAGTCAGACACAGCTGAGCGACCTTCACTCACTCAAATTTATTATATATTGAAAATATATGTAAGATGCATAATCACATATTATATAAAATAAATAATTATATTATATATATAATTACATATATATGTATATATGAACGCTGGTTAGCTGCACACACACACACACACACACGTTGGTTAGCTACTGCTGCCTAACACACTATCCCAAAATCACTAATTTAAAAGCCATTTATTACCACAGCTCATGGATATGCTGGTTGAAAGATCTTAGCCAGGCTCACTCATGCATCTGAGGGTTGGCTGAAGGTTCTGTTACAGCATTGGCTTGGTTGTGGGGCAGGTCTGCTCTGCACATCTCTCATCTCCTCAGGACCAGTGGGACAGCCCAGGCAGTCCTCCTTATGGCAGTGGCAGAAGCACAAGAGAGCAAATAGAAACATGCAAGACCTTTCGGTGCCTAGACTCAGAAGGAATAAATGTCTGTCCCACTGCTACTGAACCAAGGAAGCCACATAGCCAAAATCAGAATTAAGAGCCAGCTTTTTATGTGAGAGAATCTGTAAAGATACAGACAAAAATGATGGACTGTATACTTGGAAGACAGGAAAACTGAGATGGAGACCACTATCTTTCTGAGCCTTTCAAAGCACCAGTTGGAGTTTACTATTACCCTGTCACCATGACTGGAATCGTGACACTTGGAGGCACATGCTCCCAGCTTCAAACTGCACACAGTTACTTGATAACTATGCCACCATGGCAAGTCCCTTCACCTCCCTGAATCTCAGTTTTCTGTTTATAACATGGAGATAAAAATAGTGCTAGCCTCATTATATTTTAAATAATGAAATGAGGCAATCCCTGTAAAGTTCTTAGAAAGTGCTTAAGGGACAAGGGATAAGGACTGTGAGGACACAGCAAGTGCTCAATATTTGTTGACAGTCTTGGCGTGGCTTAAATTCTACATCTTCAGTAAAGCTGTCATAAGGTTACCAAACAGAACTAATGTTTTCCTCTGAAGGTCTTTACTTCAATAACCACTTCTACTGGTCATCTGATGTGCATCATACACAGAGTGGCTTTGTGTTTATTTAGGTACCTCTCTCATTGGCCTGGAGAAGGCAGTGGCAACCCACTCCAGTATTCTTGCCTGCAAAATCCCATGGATGGAGGAGCCTGGTAGGCTGCAGTCCATGGGGTCGCTGAGTCGGACACGACTGAGCGACTTCCCTTTCACTTTTCACTTTCATGCATTGGAGAAGGAAATGGCAACCCACTCCAGTATTCTTGCCTGGAGAATCCCAGGGATAGGAGAGCCTGGTGGGCTGCCATCTATGAAGTCGCACAGAGTCGGACACGACTGAAGTGACTTAGCAGCAGCAGGATTATGTGTGTGTATATATATATATATATATATATATATATATATACACACACACACACATATTCACTTGCATGGCCAGCGTTTCAGAACAATTCCTCTGAAATAAATACGTATTTTCTCAAAGATACGTCAAACATTTGGGGGCATTGTTGAAGCCTAAAGAAGGCTAAATCGTAATATCTAAAACCACTTAAAAGATGATGTGATTTTTAAAATCTTTACTGTAAGGAAGGATCAAAATTGGTGAAAAATAAAATATTCTGCGTAGATATATTTTTGTATTGAAGGGCCTGTTCACTGGAGTAATGGCTACACAGGTTAAGTGAATTTGCAAATCAAATATTTATCTTCTCCCCACATACTACAAAAGGCTAATAAAAATGTATATTTAATCCCAGAATCCCAGAGAGAATCAGAGAATGAAAGCAGGAGAGAGAGAAAAAGAAAAAGAATTTTACCCTGCATAGTCAATATTCTAATTTATAGAATAATACTTCCTTTCAAATTATGATTCACTCTGACACCAAAGCAATTGACTGGTTCTTTTTTCAAAAAAAGTTCTACTCTGCTGGACTGGTATAGTACCACAGAAAATTAATGAAAAATTTATTTAAATGTTAGAAACCAAAACCTATAATTCAATCTAAGTCAGTTGCTCAATGTTGAGAATGATCTTGGCTCACAAACAGGTTTCTTCCTGCCAAGTTACTCGGTCCTTTACTCTACACCAGTGACTGCCAACCCCTCAGCCACAAACTCCTAGTGGCTTGTCGAATTACAGCAAGTAGATTGTGAATCTGCTCACCTACCAAGTAAGATCTATAAGATAAATAAGTCATATATTCTGCTTATGCGTCTTATTTTTATAATAATGTTTTAAACTCTTTTAAAATGAATGATTATAATCAAAAGGTATCTATGAAACAACTTGATATTAAAAAATTAGACTGGGACATTGGAGTCCAAAAAGTTGGATAATGACTACCATAGGCACCCCTGGCTGCTGCTCTAACCAACCTCTGATCTATGGAAAATGGGGTTAGCATAATGGCCCTATTGTTAAATCATTTGTGTTCTACTTTTCACAATCAAATAATTGTACTCATTGCTTATGTTTTTCCACTATCTTTTCAAAAAGATTTTTTTTTCCCCCTCAAGTAACAGAGCAGTAGGATCTTTCTATGTACCACATTATCCCAGTGGTTTCTTGAAACTTTAATGATGTGGCCTTAGGGATGATGAGATTTCATAATATTCTACATCCATCTTCAAAACCACTTTTCACTTATAGTTTTCAATAATCAAAACTTGACAATTTTCATATGATACTTGCATTTTTTTTAGAACAAAAATATGTATTTCTCCCTTTAAATTTTTATTGGGCATTCATTGTTTTATAGTACCGCTTATAATTTTTTCAGACTTTTGAAATTTATTGTGCTCTAAGTACCTATAAAGCAGTTTTTTTCTGACATGTTTGCCAAAAGATTTTATAAGGCTATAATACAGATAGCATTTTTATCAAAGTAAAAATCAACACTTGTTCAGAATACCACCACAAACTAAGACTTTCTTCTGAAATTCTCTTATACATGACCCGAAACTCATAGATTTTATGTAATTACCTAACAGTAGTAACAATAACAAAATCATGTGATCATCTAAATAAGTACAGAAAAAGTATTTGACAAAATTCAACATCTTTTCATGATTAAAAATTCTCAATATATTGAGTATAGAAGAAACATAACATAATAAAGATAGCTCAGTTGGTAAAGAATCTGCCTGCAATGCAGGAGACCCCTCTTTGACTCCTGGGCTGGGAAGATCCCCTGGAGAAGGGATAGGCTACTTACTCCAGTATTCTTGGGCTTCCCTTGTGGCTCAGGTGGTAAAGAATCTGCCTGCAATGCTGGAGACCTGGGTTCGACCCCTGGGTTGGGAAGATCCCCTGGAAAAGAGAATGGCTATCCACTCCAGTATTCTGACCTGGAGAATTCCATGGACTGTATAGTCCATGAGGTGGCAAAGAGTTGAACACAACTGAGCGACTTTCATTTCCACTTTCAAGACAAACACCATCTAACATCATACCCACTGGCTTTTACCAGTTGTTCAAAGCTTTTCCTCTAAGATCACAAAGAGTTCCCATCTTCACTACTCTTATTCAGCATGATACTGGATGCATTAGCCAATAAGAAGTCACACTAGGAAAAAAAAAAAAGCATCAAAGTCAGGAAAGAAGAAAAATTGTCACTGTTTGCCGATGTTACAATCTTATACACAGAAACTTTAAGACATCATTAAAGAAAATTAGAACTCATCAATGAATTAAGTAAATAAGAAGGCTATAAAATCAATATAGATAAATCAGTTGCATTTTCATACACTAACAAGCTATCTGAAAAAGAAATAAAACAATCCCATTCATAATATGTCCAAAACAATAAAATACTTAAGATAAATTTAACAAAGAAGGTAAAAAACCTGTACACCAAACACTGTAAGACATTGAGGAAAGAAACTGACAAATGCATAAATAAACAGAAAAGATATCCATGTTCATGGATCTGAAGAATTAATATTATTAAAATGTCTGTACTACCCAAAGTGACCTATAGGTTCAAGGGAATCCCTATCACAATGCCAATGACATTATTTCGCAGAAATAGAAAAAACAATCCTAAAATTCATATAAAATTACATAAGACCTGGAATAGCCAAAGCAAGCTTGAGATAAACAATGGTGGAAATACCACATTTCCTAATTTCAAGCTATGCAACAAAGCCTCAGTAATTAGAACAGCATTGTTTTGTTGGAAATAACATAAAAACAGATACAGAAGAAGGGAACAGAAGTCAGAACCCAAAGATAAGCTTGTGCTGATACGGTGAACTAATATTTGACAAAAAAGCCAAGAACATTTAGTGGGGGATGATAGTGCTTTCAATAAATACTGTTGGGTAAACTGGATATCCTTACACAAAACTGTGAAAATGAATGTCTATATTACACTGCTTGAAAAAAATTAACTCAAAGTAGATTAAGGACAAATACAAGATTCAAAACCATCAAACTCTTTGAAAAAGACAGGAGAAAAGCTCTTTGACATTGGTTTCACAATTTTTTTTTATATGATGCCAAAAGTACAAGCAAGAAAAGCAAAAATAAACAAAGGAGACTATGTGAAACTAAAAAGCATATACACACAAAAGAACCAACAAAGTAAAAAGGCAACCTCCAAAACAGGAGAAAATACATGCAAACTATATATTCTGACTAAGGGTTAGTATTCAAATATATATGAACTATACATCTCAATCCGAGAAAGCAATGGCACCCCACTCCAGTACTCTTGCCTGGAAAATCCCATGGACGGAGGAGCCTGGTAGGCTGCAGTCCATGGCATTGCGAAGAGTTGGACACGACTGAGCAACTTCACTTTCACATTTCACTTTCATGTATTGGAGAAGGAAATGGCAACCCACTCCAGTGTTCTTGGCTGGAGAATCCCAGGGCCAGGGGAGCCTGGTGGGCTGTCGTCTATGGGGTCGCACAGAGTCGGACGCGATTGAAGCGACTTAGCAGCAGCAGGAGCAGAATACATCTCAATAAAACCAGATACACAAAAGAACCCAAACAGGCAATTTTTCAAAGAAGATATACAAATGGCCAATAGGTACATGAAAAGATGCTCAACAACACTAATCATCAGAGAAATGCAAATTAAAACCACAGTGAGATATCATCTTGCACCTGTTACAATGACTATTAGTAGGAAGATAAGAGAGAAAAAAGTACTGGTGAGAGTGTGGAGAAAAGGAACTCCTTGTGCACTGCTGATGGAAATGTAAACTGATGCAGCCACTATTGAATATAAAATAGGTTTCTCAAAACTAAAATTAGAACTAGGAGATGGTCCAGCAGTACCACCTCTGGATAACAGATATAAAAGTGATGAAATAACTGAAAGATAGAGCTGCAGCCTCATGTTCACTGCAGCATTATTCACAAAAGTCAAGACATGGGAACAATCTGAGTGTTTGCCAATGAATACATGGATATAAAGGATGTGGCAAATGCACACACACACACACACACACACACTGGAACGTTGTTCAACCATGAGAAGAAAAGAAAATTCTGCCATTAGAAAAAAAAAAAAAAAAAAGCTATGACCAACCTGGACAGCATTATAAAGTAGAGACATTACTTTGCCAACAAAGGTCTGTCTCCTCAAGGCTATGGTCTTTTCCAGTAGTCATGTATGGGTGTGACGGTTGGAAATCAGTCCTGAATATTCATTGGAAGAACTGATGCTGAAGCTGAAACTCCAATACTTTGGCCACCAGATGCAAAGAACTGACTCATTGGAAAAGACCTTGATGCTGGGAAAGATTGAAGGTGGGAGGAGAAGGGGACGACAGAGGATGAGATGGTTGGATGGAATCAGCGACATGATGGCATGTGGACATGACTTTGAGTAAGCTCCGGGAGTTGGTGATAATAGGGAAGCCTGGCGTGCTGCAGTCCATGTGGTTCCAAAGGGTTGGACATGACTGAGCGACTGAACTGAACTGAATTGAACTGCTGTTAGCATCAATATGATGGACTGTGAGGGAATTATGCTAAATGAAATAATTTAGATAGAAGGCAAACATGAACTCAGTTATATGTGAAATCCAAAAACGTGGAAGTCACATAACAGGAGAATGGTAGTTGCCTCAAGTAGGGGTAAGAGTAAATGGATGAAGGTGGTCAAAGGGTAGGAACTTCCATTTATAAAATGAGCAAATTTTAGGAATCTAAGGTACATTGTGAGGACAATAATTAACAACATTGTATATTATATCTAAAAGTCGGAAAGAAAATAGATCTCAAAATTTCTTTGCACATACACACACAAATGGTATTAACTCTGAAGTGGTGGATGCATTAACTATTCCCATAGTGGAATCATTTCCCACTTGATATGTCTATCAAATCATCACACCAGACACATTAAAATTATACAACATAATAAATTATTTCTCAGATCAGCTATAAGGAAATAAAGTGAGGAGGATTTATTCAAACAAAAGGTATCATACCAGGAAGATCACAATGTAAAGGAGATCTGACTGAACTTGGAAAGCATATGTTTTCATACAGGAAAACTGTTCTGCTTTGTTTCAGATAAGTGTTTTTTATAACTTTTGATTCTTCAAGATAGTTCATTAACCAAGTTTTCACATAAAAAGTAAGAAAAACCTTCATTCTGTAGAAATTATATCTATATGATTGAGTCTGCAATTTACCAACTTGTCACTTATTTTCGACACTAATTTCTTCAAGACTCTAAGGAGGACCAGATAGCTGGACAGATAGGGAGCCCATGTAGATCAATTCACCACAAGAATAAATCCAGAGACTTCAGAAAAAATCTTTAACCTTCCAGCTTAGAAGAGGAATAAGTCTATATGCCAGTTATGCTTAGAAATGTTTGTTTAATACTCTAAACTTTGACATTGTTGAGTTACATAAGAATTTGCTGTTGATTTTTTAAAATTTCTACTATATCTGGGTGGCTTCTTGTGATTTTTGATAATCCCTTTATGAATTTTTTGGTTAAGTGCTTTGGAATAAAGAGTTGTATAATATCAGAAGAATAATGTAGAAGTACAAATTAAACCAATAATATCCAAAAGTTGCATGTCAAATATGCCCCTCCCTCCCTACAGACACAGTCAAATTATTTTAGCTTATAAAACAAAACCCATCTTTGTAACAGCTTTTATATATCACAGATATCGTTTAAGGAAGACCTGTAGGGTATGTTGACAAAATGTATTTTGAGTCTGTCCAGCATAAAAATTTATGAAAAGCTAAAATGTAAGTTATTCTTTGTCACTGCAGTAAATAAGTATTTTTAAGGTTAATAATTTTCCTTGTTAAATAAGAGTGTTTATGTCATATGAACACTAATGAAATGTCCAATCACCCAGTGAAGTATTCGGACTATCTATCATCAGATAATTAATCAGACTATTGCTTCCTCCTTAAAATAGTTAATGCTAAGTCACTTCAGGTGTGTCCGACTCTGTGCGACCCCATAGACGGCAGCCCACCAGGCTCCCCCATCCCTGGGATTCTCCAGGCAAGAACACTGGAGTGGGCTGCCATTTCCTTCTCCAATGCATGAAAGTGAAAAGTGAAAGTGAAGTCGCTCAGTCGTGTCCGACCCTCAGCGACCCCATGGACTGCAGCCTACCAGGCTCCTCCATCCATGGGATTTTCCAGGCAAGAGAACAGACTCAAATTACCTCTTCCACATATGTTGCAAAAAACCTCTTGGTGTACAACAGAATACTGTTTATATAATGGATTCTTCTATTTAAAATGAATACTTTGCTCAACATTAAAGCAGAAAAAGGAAAAAACAAAGTTTAGAAACAAAGCATCTAAATCAAATTGAAGTTCTATTGCCACTTAATAAAGTATACATCCTTTATATCTCCCAAAGCATTGCTGAATATAAAGAAATTATATTCATATTTTGATCTAGAATATAAAAGAAAAAAATGATTTATAAAACACTGACAGTTGCTTTTTTAGTGTTTTATTAGAAGTGAATGAAAAAAGTCTTTTATATTCTAGATTTTTTCCAAGTTCATGTGGTGAAAAATATTTTAATAGAAATTATTTCTTAGAAAGGCTCCTCATAGCTGATGTTTTCATTGTTGATTTTTTAAGTATATAAAAAAAGGTAAAACATAAAACAATATGATTTTTAATAAATAATTCTTGGTAGTTGTATTACAAAGTAATTGCTACAATAAAATTTCATAGAAATTGTCACTTTATGTATCAGAACATGAAAACAATTTTCCCATTTTATTTAATTATACAGAAAAACATTTTTCTTCATGGTAAAGAATGACATTTTCTTATGTTATTTGTCATGCCAAAATACATGTTATTTTCTTATATCTATTTGTCAACTTCTGAATTTACAAATGCAGCAAAGGAAAAAAAGCATTTTTCAGAGAAGACAGCTTTGTTAATATATCTATTACTACCACTAATCTCAAAAGTAATAATATTCACAATAATAGAAGTTAACTTTTATTGAGTATTATGGAACTGTTCAAAATGCTATACATATATTAAGAGATCTTTGTGACTTTTTTTTTAATTACGAGACTTTATTTTTTAGAACAGTTTTAGATTTACAGAAAAATGGAGCATATATTATAGAGTTCCCAAATATCCACTTTGCACACTCATGTAGTTTCCTCTGCTATGTCAGACTTATAGCAGCATGATAAATTTGTTATAATAAGGAAGTTACTTGGATACATCATTATTAACTAAAGATTACAGTTTATGCTAAGGTTTGTTATTTGTGTTATACAGTTTTATGGATTTTGACAAATTCGTAATGTCATATAGGTACCATTATAGAATTGTACCGAATCATTTTACTGCCTTAAAAATTTCCAGTGTTTCACACATTCTTCATCTCTCCCAGACTCCTGGCAACCAATGATCCCTGCACTGCCTCCATAATTTTACTTTTTCCAAGTGTTATATTGTTGCAATCATTTAGTTTATAGCCTTTTCAGACTGGCTTCTTTTGTTTAAAAATATGCATTTAAGCTTCCTTAATGTCTTTTTCTCATGTCAAGAGTCTCCTCCAACACCACAGTTCAAAAGCATCAATTCTTCGGTGCTCAGCTTTCTTCAAAGTCCAACTCTCACTTCCATACATGACCACTGGAAAAACCATAGCCTTGACTAGACAGATCTTTGTTGGCTAAGTAATGTCTCTGCTTCTGAATATGCTATCTAGGTTGATCATAACTTTCCTTCCAAGGAGTAAGTGTCTTTTAATTTCATGGCTGCAATCACCATCTGCAGTGATTTTGGAGTGCAGAAAAATAAAGTCACCCACTGTTTCCACCATTTCCCCATGTATTTGCCATGAAGTGATGGTACCAGATGCCATGATCTTAGTTTTCTGAATGTTGAGCTTTAAGCCAACTTTTTCACTCTTGTCTTTCACTTTGTCAAGAGGCTTTTTAGTTCCTCTTCACTTTCTGCCATAAGGGTGGCATCATCTGCATATCTGAGGTTATTGATATTTCTCCCAGAAATCTTGATTCCACTTTGAGTCCCTTGGACTGCAAGGATGTCCAACCAGTCCATCCTAAAGGAGATCAGTCCTGGGCGTTCATTGGAAGGACTGATGCTAAAGCTGAAACTCCAGTACTTTGGCCACCTCATGCGAAGAGTTGACTCACTGGAAAATACCCTGATGCTGGGAGGGATTAGGGTCAGGACAAGGGGATGGCAGAGGATGAGATGGCTGGATGGCATCACCAACTTGATGAACATGAGTTCCAGTAGACTCTGGGAGTTGGCGATGGACAGGGAGGCCTGGCGTGCTGGGATTCATTGGGTTGCAAAGAGTCGGACACGACTGAGTGACTGAACTGATCTGAACTGAATGTCTTTTTGTTACTTGATGTCTTATTTTCTTTTTATCTAGATATATATTTTATAGATATACCACAATTTCTTTATACAAATTGTTTAGTCCCAGTTCTTGGCAATTATAAATAAAATTGCTATAAACACTTACATTCAGTTTTTTGTATGGGTATAAAATTTTACCTCAATTTGCTCAGTACACCACCCTTATGGCAGAAAGTGAAGAGGAGCTAAAAAGCCTCTTGATGAAAGTGACAGAGGAGAGTGAAAAAGTTGGCTTAAAGCTCAACATTCAGAAAACGAAGATCATGGCATCTGGTCCCATCACTTCATGGGAAATAGATGGGGAAACAGTGGAAACAGTGTCAGACTTTATTTTTGGGGGCTCCAAAATCACTGCAGATGGTCACTGCAGCCATGAAATTAAAAGACACTTACTCCTTGGAAGAAAAGTTATGGCCAACCTAGATAGCATATTCAAAAGCAGAGACATTACTTTGCAGACTAAGGTCCGTCTAGTCAAGGCTATGGTTTTCCAGTAGTCATGTATGGATGTGAGAGTTGGACTGTGAAGAAGGCTGAGCACCGAAGAATTGATGCTTTTGAACTGTGGTGTTGGAGAAGATTCTTGAGAGTCCCTTGGACTGCAAGGAGATCCAACCAGTCCATTCTGGGATTTCTTTGGAGGGAATGATGCTAAAGCTGAAACTCCAGTACTTCAGCCACCTCATGCGAAGAGTTGACTCACTGGAAAAGACTCTGATACTGGGAGGGATTTGGGGCAGGAGGAGAAGGGGACGACAGAGGATGAGATGGCTGGATGGCATCACTGACTTGATGGATGTGAGTCTGAGTGAACTCCGGGAGCTGGTGATGGACAGGGAGGCCTGGCGTGCTGCGATTCATGGGGTCGCAAAGAGTCAGACACGACTGAGCGACTGAACTGAACTGAGAATATGATTACTGGATTTTATGAGAAAACTATGTTTATCTCTATAACAAACTATCCAGCTGTCTTCCAAAGAGGCTGTTTATTTTAGCCTTTGACCGTCAAGGAATACAAGTTCTAGCTGTTCTGCATTCCTGCCATCATATGGTAACGTCAGGTTGATTATTTTGTTTTTGCTTTGTTTAGTCATTCTCACAGGTGGATAGTGAAGCCATAGTTTGTTGCCATTTTAATTTGCAATTCTCTAGTATGAGAATTTTGAGTTGATTAGAATAAGCCCATATGAATTGAACTTGTTTTTCTATAACATCTGAATATCTTCTTTAGTGATGTATCTTTACAGATCTTCTGCCCATTTTTAAATTGGGTTGTTTGTTTTCTTATTGTTGAGTTTTAAGTGTTATTTACATACATTGAGTATAAGCACTTTATCATATATTTATATATACACGTGTATACATGTATCAGATATATACAGATAGAGGATAAGTCCTCTCTCTATATATGGAACTGTGTTTCACATTTCTGTCATGGTTAGTAACTCATAGCAGCCAAAATTTTAACTTTATAACCAAGTTCAATGACAAGATATATCATTGCCTTACACATCAGCATACAGAAAAACCAAAGATACTGGTGGAAATTAATTTAAAATTCTTCAATTTGAGGAGAGAAGAGAATGCTAGAATACAGACATATGGATTGAATGTTGATGAATTTAACATCTGTATAAACATATTGAGGCTATTGTATTCTAATTGTACTTTGCATTTGTCATAAGAAAAATGATGAACGTGTCTTGTATGCTCTATGATTTATAGTACTCATGGAAAAATAGCATGGAAAATACAATTAAGTTAAAAGTTAAAAATAACAGATTTTCCTGTGAACCACTTTTGAAAAAGAATGTGACTATAGTTCTTGATAAAGCTCTTAGAATTACAATAACCATTTAAATAGCCCAATAAATAGTATAATCATCATGGAATTTAAGACTATGTGTCAATAAGAAGATCTGGAATAAATAATGTAGACTTTGGATATGCCTCTATTTTGCATATTTATGGGCAAACATAAAAATTCATTTTGAATGAAGCAATAGGCAAATAATGCAGGCAACAGTTTCAAGAGGGTTTTACATTAATTTAAGTAATTATTAAAGAGAAAATAATTAATGCTAGTTGTTGGGTGGGTGGCTCAGTGGTAAAGAATCCACCTGCCAATGCAGGAGACATAGGAGACGCAGGTTCAATTCATTGGTCAGGAAAATTCCTTGGAGAAGGAAATGGCTACCTGCCGGGGTCCAGACCCGGTGGATCCAGGGAATTCGAAGGTGGGGACGGAGTTGGCGTCTTTGGAAAAATACATATTTAATTACAGATATATAGAGAGATTAGAAACGGATAGTGTAGTGGGAAGATTAGTGGAGCAAAGGGGCTGAATAACTTGGATTACGCGGAATGGCATCCATGCTCCAGATGGGAATTCAGCCAGAAAAACGAGGAGCAAGAAAGAAGCAACATGGGGGAATCAGTCTTTCCAGAAACTGATCCGATTTCTTTATTTTTAGGTTTGCTTATATACCTTTTGTTACACATAGGGATGACCTTTATCAAAATCAGGTGCTTCACATAAAAAGGTCTTAGGGATTTTATGATCCTTTCTTTCTGATAACCAAAAAACTTATTTTTTCCAAGGGTATTTTTTCTTAAACCAGGCACCACCCTCCAAACAAAGTTACACTCCTATAGGGTGAGGGTGTAGTGAGTTACAATCAAGAAAGGAATTTATTTAACCCAAGGTTAACATGATTAATCTTAAAGGTTAATACTTATTTCTCCTATATGTTAGTTATATTCATTATAAGGGTAGGGAACATGAAGGAATTTATTTAACCCAAGGTTAACATGATTAGTCTTAAAGGTTAATACTTATTTCTCCTATATGTTAGTTACATTCATTATAAGGGTAGGGAACATGGAGATTTAGCAGCAAACATCAGCCCAACAAATGAAAATCCTTTCACCAATGTTCCCCTTAAGATCTATTTGGTCTTAAGATAGTAATAAAGTTACATTTTTACATAGCAAGGACACAGTGATTTATAACAAAGTACAGTGATCTATTACAAAAGAGAAAATCCATTAACTCAAAAAGTCTAGTATTGCTAACATCAAAAACTACTGTATTTCCTTTTCTATATTCCAAATATATTGATTAATATATTCCCAGGTGCCTAAGGATATGGAGGCCTGGCGGCAATCATTGACTCAACAAGAAGAAAAAGCCCTATGCTAATTAAGACTCTCAAAATACTCCAAAACTCTCTGTGCTGTTTATGGTTAAGAGGTAGTAAACAATCATGTGCGTAGTGGCAGGAGTATAGATAATCCTGTTACACAAGCTAGTCAGTCAGCAGAGAGGTTTGACCTAAGACATCCTTGTCCCACCCAGAGCAGGGAATAAGCAGCAATTATTGACACAACAAATGAAAAACCCTTCACCAATATAATTCCTAACCAACCCACTATACTAATAATTTCTAACTCCCCAAAAGATTTGCCTTTAGTAAGTCTAAAACATCTCATGCCTCTCAGGTTGGGGGGCTGTAAACAATCACATGTGGCTGGACGAACCTATACAGGTGGGCTAGATAACCTTCAGAGGAGTCCGTAAGCTGAAACACTCTTGTCACACCCAAGAATTTTTATTGCCTTGGAGCTGCACGTTTACTCCTTCTCTGAGAGAAACAGTTATGGGGGAGAGCCCCCTGTAAAGTCAGACGTGTAGGTGAGAGCATAAAACAGACTCTGGTTTTGGGGTTAGATGGTCGGGAACAGGGGGTTTCCTGAGGCTTGATCACACTTTTGCGTATGCCAAGCCTCCTTCCTCATGACCTTTGCCATGGGCGGAGTTCCTCACGCTGGCCCCCATATTCTTGCCTGGGAAATCCCATGGAGAGAGGAGGCTTGGCGGGGTACAGTCCATGGGGTTGCAAAGAGTTGCTCAGTCGACTGAGTTACTGAGCACACACTGAGCACGCACACTGGGTATTATGTAAACAAAAGAATAAGCTGATTCACTTTGCAGGTGAGCAGTGAAGAAACAAACCAAGCTAGAGCACAGATTCCACTTGAGTTACTGAAGATTGTGATTACAGAAGTATCTTGAGAAAATTTTTAGGGCTCAGTCACATCGTCTGCAAAGGGTGATGATTGGGATGAGCACATATATGCTTTTATCAGTTAAGACTCTGGATTGCAAACAACATAATAAATCAAATTTGCATTGATTTACTTACAAAAGGGAATTAATTACTTTTTGAATAGTAACTCCAAAAGTCCATCTATTTTCAGAATCAGTTGGTTCCAGAACCTTGAATAATTTTATGAAGAATATGTCCCATCTCTCTGTCTTGCTTTCTAGCCCTCCAAAAGTCAGCCTTCTGTCTTTTGAATCTCACTAGAAAGATAGCTTCTGTTTCCAAATGATTCCACAAAAAACATGAAGTTATTTCTCATTAAACGTTTCTTGAGGCATAAGCTTGCATCTGCACCAATCTCAGTAGCCAAGGAGATGATAGAGTCTAATGGGTTCAATGCTGTACATCCTTAGGGATGGACAATGTAAGGATCTGCCCTCAACATGCTGACAGAGAGTGATGAAGAGATGATATATTAGCAGAAGAGGGGTGCTCAGTGTTGTAAGAAGGAAAGCTCAGGTGGCAAAAGCAGTTACAATTCACTACTGTGTCTAATAACACTTCTAGATTTTACATCCCAGGCTTCGATCCTCTTTATTATGAACCTCCTACTTCCATTCCTGCAGTTGATTAAGGAAAACAGGGGTGATACTAGCAGAACCTCTTCTATGCCATATCGACCATCTTTGGGTCATCATAGGCATATGGATATTTCTACATATTTAGTACACCAGATTCTCTGTCAAGATAGAAGGCATGCAGTATTACATGGGCTATGCAAATCATTATACAACTACTAAATCCCCATTTTAGTGAAGTACTAGAAAATTTACAATCCCAACTCATCAATTTAAAACCAATTCCATTCCATAGCACTGGTTTACAAAACATAGTTCTGTGTGTGCTAAACAATTCACAATACATTTGGAAAAAACAGGGAAATGTCTAGGAGAATGGTGGTTGGGAAAATGTGTTAGACCCAAATGCATTACACTTACCTATCAAGAAGTGGTCTTCCTTTATTTAGAGACTGAGATTCTTAAGGGAGTGATTTTTATTATTCCTATTGGTTCTTACCCAGTGATTCATAATGGGCTAAAGGGGAAAGTGTGTCTCTTGTGAGGACATTCGCCAACACATGGAAAAATTATTAGTTGTCACAACTATAGTAGACCCTACTGCTGCTGCTGCTAAGTCGCTTCAGTTGTGTCTGACTCTATGCGACCCCACAGATGGCAGCCCACCAGGCTCCACCGTCCCTGGGATTCTCCAGGCAAGAACACTGGAGTAGGTTGCCATTTCCTTCTCCAATGCATGAAAGTGAAAAGTGAAAGTGCAGTTGCTCAGTCATGCTCACCTCCTAGTGAACCCATGGACTGCAGCCTACCAGGCTTCTCCGACCATGGGATTTTCCAGGCAAGAGTACTGGAGTGGGGTCGCCAGTGCCTTCTCCAATCAACCCTACTAGTGACACGCAAAGGACAGAAACTCTGTTGTTAAACATCCTACACTGCACAAGACCAATTACCTTGGTCAAAATGCAGCAGTGCCAAAGTTGATAAATAATGCTTAATATTACTTTTTAAAAACCCTCATGATACTCTCACTGATCTAATCCAGTTTTAATTTACCCAGCACTAATTATTCATTCCATCAATGGAGGATGGTCTATAGTACTGCTGACCAACCCAGAAAGAAATACATGTGTACTTTTAACAAAATAACAAAAGGGACTTATCATTTTAAAGCGCTGATAAATGGGAAAAAAATATTTCACATTCCTGAAATACAAGGAATATTTTCATGGTCAGAGGTTAACATGAAATAAAGGGGATAAAATCCTAATTGGGAAACAGTCAGCCCTTGATAATTTATAATGAATCATTCATTCTACACACAGGAGAGAAGTGGCTTATAGGGAGTGAGACACTTAACAGAGGCCCTGAATGAGGTAATCAAACACCTTTTATTTTAAATTCACATTATTTCTAAACTTCTCATATATCTGAAAGATCAGTCAGGATATACAACTTATTTTCGTGAGAGAAAAAGTTTTCTGAGCTGCAAAATCTGCCACTGTGGAAATAACTCCACCACTGACTGCCTCCTTTTGAAGAAATTAAAGAAAGACTGATCTTTAGTAAGAAAACAATTTTTCAATAACTTATGTTTAAATATTTAAAAATGAAGAGTTAATTATAAGGAAATTTTAACTTCTAAGTTTCAACCTCCACATAACTCACCACAGACTCTAATGATTCCCCAAATCTCATCAACTGAGATTCTCAAACAAAACTTGTGTCCACTGAGAACATTGTTGGAAGAGGTAACATTGTACTAGTAAACATACAATTTAAACTTGTGTTCCTGTTTTCTCATGTAGTGGGATCAGTGCTTAGACAAATACTTTCACCACTACTGTATAGGTGTGAAACAGTGAATGGGCTTCTAAGGGCTGAAAGAATAAATGAACCCATATTATTACTAGGCACCTATTAAGCTTGATAGGTCTAAGAATTCTGATTCTCTTCAGAAATCTCTTTTGTTCTCTTTAAGACATTTTAAATGAGTCAGCTTTCCCAAATATTTTGTGGGTAATCAGTGTTTACTCTTAACATAAATCTAATATCCAGTTACACTCCACAGTGGAAAAACAATTATCTTTACAAAGCAGTGAGTACGAAATTGAAGGTGACATAATGTCACTTACAAAAGTGTTTCTCCGGATAAAGAAAATAATTACTGCACTATTTGCTTTGTCTAACTCCACTTAACCAAAACACCTAGAAAACCAAAGGTTATCCTCCTTAGGAATTTCAACACTGAGAACAAAGCTTGCCTTACTGTACAGACATCTATTTGTTCAAAACTTGCTGTGAATTTCTCAACAATGTTTTACTTGGAAGTGCTTTCAGAGGAAGACCAATCAGCCAAATATCAAATATCAAACAATATTTGTTAGTGCATCAACTATATTTTCATTGTAGCTCTTAGAATGATAATTTCAGTGCATTAATATTAAAAAAATATTTTGAAGAAGTGCCTGTTTGAGAATGTGTACAGACAAAACTAACTGTATCCCCATCTGCCTGATTCCCTATATTGCTTTTGAAAACACGGGATAAAACCAAGTATCTTATTGTTCACACTCCTTATTTGTTACAGAAAACAAATCTCATGTTAAACTCTTGTGTTAAATGAAAGGTGAACAATGTGAAATATTCTGTTATCAAATCCCATACTTCGTCAAAAAGATATGCACAGCTGGGAGATCCCCAAATTTGCTAGTGTGTTTCATACTATAAATTCTATAAAAGAATCTACCCATTGGAATGCTTCTGATAATCTGATAAAAGGAGAAGAAACAAGAGGATTAAAAGTTAAGAGACTATCTCTTTAAATTAAAAAACTATTATGTCTCTTGCACTGATTTAAAAAATAAACAAATAGAATAAAATAGCTGATCTGTTCCCATTCCTTAGAGAGAATAATAATTACAGCTAAATTAATCTACTGTCAAAGGAAAACACACAATCCATACTCCAGTTGTATTTAACTGATTTGAGGGGAAGGAGAATAACTATTCCATTAACAAAATAATACAAATGTTTCGCTGGCCAGCAAGGAGTAACCTGGCATTACTGACAAGGAATAACCTGGCATTATTGACTTAGTCATTGCGACTCTTGTCTTTCCACTGCATTCAGCTGACCTGGCATAATCACACAGAGATGAGTATTGTGGTACCTGAAATGGAGGTCTCAGCAGGGGAGATGTTTCTCTTCTCCTACTGTGAAAGAAATACATAACTGTGGAAGAGAAGGAAAAATAAAGCTGACAGAACCAGGCAGCCACCATTCTGCCTGTTCAAGTTCAGTAACCCATTCCTGTGATAAGTAACTTTAGAGCACTCATTTTTCTTCTTGTGCCATTCAGAGCTTATGTGTCTTAATTTGGGGGGAAAGAATAAGAAGCAAAATATAAAAAGATAATCTAGTTTTCAGAGTAGTGATGTGAGGACATGAACCTAAACACATTCGTGTTGCCAAACCAGCAACACTTGTACAACAAAAGTATAATTCTGCAGTGGTGTTTGAACACAATAATGGTGAGAGAATACAAAAGAAAGAAAATAAATAGAGACACATTTATAGACTGATCTCTGCAATATCAATAGTGTCTGTTGCTCTTCTAACCCTGGAACTCACTACAGAGAGTTGCCTGTGCATGAAGCAACTTAATAAGAAATCAATGCCTGCAATTCAACTGCTAAACATTTTAATTTTTATCTGAGGTTCATATTTGAAACCACTGGTTGCTTTGTTCTGCTTGTAACATGTTTATATGATGCCACTGTCCCTTTCTAACAGTGTATAGACGGTTAGTCGTATTTGCACTTCAGGGGCCATGGAGATGACTATGTATATCTCTCAATATTCCTATTCCCAACACTCCAAGAAGTGAATTTTATATGTTTACATTAGAGCTTTACAAGCCATTTGTAATCAAGAATCATTTTGTTTGTTTTTTTAAAAAAACATTTGTTTTATTGACATATAGTTGATTTACAACTATAGTTGTATTAATTTCTACTGTATAGCAAAGTGAATCAGTTTTATTAATACATATGTGTAGGTATATGTGTATGTGCATATATATATATATATTTATATACATATATGTGTGTGCTTGCTCAATTGCTCAGTTGTGTCTGACTCTTTGTGACCCTATGAACTGTAGCCTGCCAGGCTCCTCTGCCCTTGAAATTTTCTGGGCAAGAATAATGGAATGGGGTTTTCTTCCAATTTAGAAAAATTTCAACCCCTATCTCTTAAAAAAACTATTCTGCATCCCTTTTCCTTTTCTTTATTCAAAGACTCCAACTGTAAATATATTAGGGTGCTTAAAGCTGTCCCCACATATTACAAATTTACTTCTAACCTTTTCTCTTGATGTTTCACTTTGGATCATTTCTATTGCTATATCTTCAAGATCACTAGTCTTTTATTTGCAACACTTATTATGTTTATAATGTCTTTCAAGGGTATTTTTCATCTAAGACATGGTAATTTTCATCTCTAGAAGTTTGGTATATATCTTTTTTTGTATCTTCCATATCTTAACATGTTTAATCTTCTTTACTTTCTTGAACACATGGAATAAAGTTTCAGTAATCATTTAAATGGTACAGCAACTCTATTATATGTTAATTTGCTGGATTCGGTTTGCTGTTTTAAAATTTTCTCCTCACTGTGGGTTATATTTTTCTGATTTTTGCATGTATGATAATTTATTGGATGCCCCTCAAAACATGAGATTTTCATTTTTGGGGGTGCTAGATATTTTTGTATCCCTGTAAATGTTTTTAAGCTTCACCCTGTATAGTATTAAATTTCCTTGGAAACAGGTTGATCATGGCAATACAAGAACCACTTTTGGTTAGAGTTAATTCTTTTCCACAATGGAAGCAAATCCTTCTGAATAACCTACCAATATCTCATGATTTATACATTTCCCAATATGGCTGGTGGAAATAGGAACTATTTTCAGCCTGTTTGCACTTTAAGAACTGTTCCCTTTAACCCTTCAAGAGGTTCTTTTCCTGGCCTGTGGGTAGTCCCCTCACATGCCTGTGTTACCAGTGCTCTGCTGGAAAGTACAGCAGGTGCCTCTGACAGTACCAGGGTTCTCCAACGGCAGATCCCTTCTTTCTCCAGCACTCTGCCTGCAGAAGTGTAGTCACTTTGGTGTCTGCAAGCTCCCGAATCTGTCTTCTCAACCTAAGGAGATGTCTCCATGCATTTTATGATCTCTTTCTAGGTAGAAAGTTAGGGCAATTGTGGAGCTCATCTCCACAATTCCTCACTTAGGAACCACTGGCCTTCATTGCATAATAATCAATGTTTCAAACACTGCTTCATGTATTTTGCTTCTCCTTGTGGTTCCTGATAAAAGGATAAATCTCTCTGCTGTTGTTCCAACTTGGTCAGAAGCAGAAGTACCTCCTTATGTGTATTTTAGGTGTATTATCCAGTTCACCTAATACTTTTTCTTATAGACATCAAGTTGTGGATACTATTCAATAAAAGTTTTTGCTAAATTTATTCTATAGCCATAGGTTTATTGCCATTTGCCACAGTGATACTAAATACGGTTAAATTTATATAAATGTTCCCATATATATTGGAGGAAAACATGTCATGTACATTTTTATAGACAAGGATGAATGAATCTATAGTTTTATGATTAGCCATGTGGGCGATTTCTCTGTTGCTCATTATAAACATTGTTAATAAGATCCCAATCAGATTAAAAAACCTAGGCAGCTTGATAAGAGACATTTTCCAGCTGGTTAGTGAAACTGAATCTGTCTTAAGATGTCTCTGGCATAATATTTATAATGTAATATACATTAAAAATGCACACACACACTTTGTATATTATGGAACTTTAGCTGCCAACAGGTCCAAAATTTTAAAAATATTTAAGGATTTTCCCCACATGTTATTTATTATAGACAATTAATTTTAATAATTGATTTTTAAAGTTAAAAATCCTAAATTCTCTGATGGTACCCATTTTCTCTTTATTTCATGTAGATCTGACTTTTGCCTCCAATAATACCATTGAAAATACTTTCGTTAAAATTACAAATAAATGTCATACTGTAAAACCCAGTGGAATTTTTTCCCTTCCTCTCATTTAGACTTTCAGCAGCATTTGATATATTGGATCACTAATTCCTTCATGGAATACTCATTTTCTTTTGGCTATGCTGTTTCTCATTCCTGTCTTTCCTACTAAAACTCTGAGTTCTTTCATTATATGTTCTTAATTATTATTAACAGATCTCATATTTGGAGAAGTTTTAGGTTTATAGAAAAATAGATAGATAGCATGGAGAGTTCTCAAATAATCCCCACACAAAGCTGCCCCTATTTATTATTGCTTTTAAGTGCTGAAGTACCTTTGTTACAATTGGTGAATCAATATTAATATATTATTAAGTAAAGCCCATGGTTGATATTAAGCTTCTCTCTTCCTGTTCTATAGGTCTATGTACAATGTGTGATGTCATGTATCTATTACAGTATCTTATGGAATAATTTCACATGCTAAAAACAGAAACAAACAAAAAAACCTGTGTTCCACCTATTTATCTCTCCTTCTTCCTGAAACTCTGGTAATCATTGATCTTTATCTGTCTTTATAGTTTTTCCTTTTCTAACATGTTATATAGGTGGATCCATCATGTAAACTTTCCAAATGAATCTTCATTTGAGTAAATAAACTTATTGTCCTCCCAAGGGCTGGGTGAAAAATCTTTGGAATCATAATTAGCTATAACTCTTACTCATCATTGATATAAGATGCATTATTTATCCTAGTTAGGATACCTCCAAAATATTTATTGAATCTTTTTACTTATGTTATTTCCTATCACTGGCACAACTCTTGTGCACTAATACAGCATTGTTTGTCTTAAAAGTCTTCCTTACTTAAACTTTGCTTCCTCTCCAATACAGTCTCTACTGAGCATCCAGGAAGCTCTTCCAGAAATGGAAAACAGGTCTAGCTCTGTCTCCAATCAAAGTATTTGTATGCTATCCCATTTACTTTTAAAATAGAAGGTGAAATCCAAAGATGATCTATAAGCTCCTGTATGACATAGCTCCTCTCAGTCTCTCCAGGCTCACCTTTCACCAACTTTTCCTTTCTTCTCAAACTGCTAACTTTCTTTTCTTGCAAGGTCAGCATTCTTTAGGTCAAGAATGTCCGGAACATCCTTACCATTTCAAAAAAGGTCATTCCTTCAGAGAAGACTCAATTAATTCTCCAAAATAAATTTGGTTTTCCTGGTATCTTCTACAGTCACAATACGTACTCTTTCTTCATAGCACTTACCATATATATATATATATTTTTTAATTAATTGATTCTGGAACTCTAGGTATTTGGGTATATATTTAAATAATTTCAAAGGAAATTTCTTCTCCCAAAGTTTTCTTTTCAGTTCTGTTACCCAATCACCATTTCCTTTCTCCAGAAAGAATTTCTTTCTACGTCTTCCTGTATATCCTCTACATATATGCAAACATACGTAGGCATGTGTCTGCGTGCATCTGTTTGTATTAGTGTCAGTCTTGCCTACTATATTTTTAATTCCACGTGGTCACAGCCAAATTGTTTTACTCAACTTTGTATCCTTTATATGCCTGTATAAAGATGTTCTCCATATATAGCAACCATGTGTACAATGTGTGCTCATAAAACTTTTCTTAATAGATATCTCAGGTAAGATAAGAAGAATAAGTAATAATTAACTAAATGAGGATAGGGTAGAAGAGGTTATTGGTAAGGAAACATTAGATAATACACAAAGGCTGCATGTAAGTAGGTATTTTGAGAATGGGGAACATGGGTTGGATTAAATTCAATGGAGTGTTAAGGGAGAAGCTGAGAGTAGCAGAGGGCATATCCTGAATGACTCAATGAAATAGAAGTGAAATTACACTAACATTCATTTTAAATGGTCCTAATTAGTTATTCATTCATAATGATGCTTGTTGTATGGCATGGTAGACATAATAAAATTGCAAATGAAAGTGGGAAACATGAGGGAGATTAGATCAGTGAGAGTTAAGTTAAAAAAAATAAAAATATATCTTCCTGCTACCAACACGCTAACATTTACAAATCCAATATTCTCAGTGATGTTGGAAGGCAAAGATGACACCATACAATTACATGTGAACCATGTCAATGTAGTTGACGTGAAGAAATGAGATAGAATTAATTTGCTTATTCACAGAAATTAACTGAAATAAAATGGTAAAAATTATGTATCCAGGGCCAGTTCAAAATTTATTTCACATGAAAACTTAAAGGCAAAGAGAAAAGACTAATAAAGTTTATTTGCTTTTCTTTCTACTTCTGATTGAGAAAAGAGACATTCAGGATCAAGATCAGAATTGCCAGTGTCAGCCACCTAGCTCTTGGCATTGTTTTAACAGTATTACCAGATTACAATCTTGGTGATTATAACCTGTGTTTCACACTCACTTTCTAAGTCTTAGCAAGGCCTCATTTTTCCAGCATTCTTAAAATCCATCCATCTCCTTGTTGCCGCTATCAATACTCCCCCTTCCACTGTACTTTGAGGTATAATTGGGACAAATGTCATGGTCTCCTAACTGCTCTAAACTCTCTAATTTCCACTGACCTTTCTAAAATGAAAATCTAATCATCTCAGTTTCTACCTTAAAATCCTTCAATGGCTCTTTCCATTGCCATTAGAATATAGTTCAAATGCCCTGGCTTGCCTTTAAAATCCTTTTTGAATGAGTTTGAGAGTGTTTCTTCCAACCATTATTGAGAACAGTATGGAGATTTCTTTTAAAATAAAAATTGAGCTATCTTATGATCTAGCAATCCCACTCCCAACAAACATCCAGAGAAAGCCATAATTCCAAAAGATACCTTCACCCCAATGTTCACTGCAGCATTCTTTACAATAGCAAACACATAGAGGCAACCTAAATGTCCATCAACAAAGGAGTGGATAAAGAAGACGTGGTGCATATATACAATGGAACCTCAACTCAGCCATAAAAAAAGAAGGAAAAGATGCCATCTACAGCAACATGGATGGACCTAGAGATTATCATACTGAGGAAAATAAGTCAGACAAAGACAAGTATCATATAACATCACTTACATGTGGAATCTGAAAAGATAATATAAGTGAACCTTACTTAGGAAATAGAAACAGACTCACAGACTTAGAAAATAAGCACAGTTACTAAAGGGGAAAGCTTGGGGGAGGGACAAATAAGGAGGTTGGAAATAACATATTTACACTATCATGTATAAAGTAGTTAAAGCTATGGTTTTTCCAGTCCACTAGTTACATACAGATGTGAGAGTTGGACCATAAAGAAGGCTGAACGCCAAAAAATTGATGCCTTTGAGCCTGTGGTGTTGGAGAAGACTCTCCAGAGTCCCTTGGACAGCAAGATCAAACAAGTCACTCCTAAAGGAATTCAATCCTGAATGTTGATTAGAAGCAATGATGTTGAACCTGAAACTTCAATACTTTGATCACCTGATGTGAAGAGCTGACTCATTAGAACAGACCCTGATGCTGGGAAAGGTTGAAAGCAGGATGAGAAGGGGATGACAGAGGACAAGATGGTTGGACGGCATCACTAACTCAATGGATGTGTTAAGTAGTTAGAACAGGAAAAAGGTCCCGAATGGCGGTGGCTAAAAGACAAGGAAGGGAGAAGCCTGTGAAAATAGAACAAAGGAAGATCCGAGGACCAGAGTGAAGACCTCAGGTAGAACAAACAGGACTCCTGGCTAGCCCAATTTACACAGGGCAGGCCCAGGGGGAGGAGAAAAAAGCATATAAAATCAGGAGCCAACGGGCCAGAGGTCTCTTTCTCACTCTCTGACTTTCTCTCTTTCTTTTTGCTTCGTGTCTTTTGGGTAGGCATGGCCTCATGCCTTGAGGATGTATTTTCCTTTATTTTCTAAATAAAACTGAGCTGTAACATGGAATTGTAACACTGGTCTGTCTGAGATCTGTGACATGGTCTGTCCAAGGGCTGTAATGCTGGTTTGTCACCTCAAATTTTTGTTGTGATGAGACTGAACCGAGGAAATTACACATTCCCTCAACATCTATGGTGCTGTGACTCCGATTTAATCTGGCTGAAACAACCTGGGCACAGCACCTGCAAGGAGGAGACCAAGTATAGCAGGAGCCCAACTCGGCGAAAGCTACCATGGTGGGAGCTGAACATGAAGAAAACCCAGTGCAGGGGAAGTGACAAGAAGCCCAGTGTGCTGGAAACTGGGACAGGAAAAAACAAACTAGCAGAAAGCTCACAGGGCTGTCTCAGATTTCAGAAGACTTCCAGTTAAGGTAGGAGGTCCTCGCTCCTATGGCTGGAAGGACATATACCTAACAAAATCTTAATTCCTTTACAATCTTTCGTTTCTTGTTTCCTTGAACCCGCCATGAACAGGCGAGTGGCAGCGGGTGCAACTGAGGGACCCTGGAGAGGCTACTCCTCATTGTGTCCTGAAGGGTCAACTACCCTCTGTGCTCTAGTAGCTATTATCCAAACTGGTGGGGGTTCTTCTGTCCTTAATCTTCTTTGAGCCAAGGATTAGGCCAATCAAAACTGTGAGCACAGGTCAGGTATTTAGCAGATTTTCCAGCAGGTTATGAAGGTGATTCCTTGGCAAGTTTTTCCCACTGCTTTTTCCTCCCGTCCTTCAGCTCCTCCCTCCTGGGACTTGAGCCTGGCCAAAACCCATGATGCCTGGCTTCAAGACCTAATGAAGCTCAGGCTCTGATGTCTCATTGCAAAAATTCAGTTAGAGACACAGTGATAGGTAAGAGGTGGATTTGTTAGGATTTAGAGAGAAGCACACTCTGCAGGGTGTGGGCCATCGCAGAGGCTAAGTGCCTGGGCCATGGAATATGGTGTGGCTAGTTTTTGTGAGCTGGGTAAATTTATATGCTGATGAGTGGGAGGATCATCCCAACCATTGGGGAACCATCTACTCCTCTGTCTTTTGACAGTGCTTTGGAACTGTCCTGCCACATGGGTGTGTCATTTGGCTTGCAGATTGGGGATCAAGGTTTAGTTGAATTTGACTTGTCATCTTGGACCCATTTGATTTTAATTGGTTTATGTTACGCCCTTGTGCTATGTCATTCTTTCAAAAGTTGTGCCCTGCCCCCTTTCCTCCTGTTTCATGTGGAGGCCCATCCTGGCCTATACAATCTTCTGGCAGGACAACCAGAAAATAGCTGGCCCTTGGGAGGGAAATACTGTATGATATCCAATCCCTCTAGATATCAGGCCATCTGTTGGCATCCCTTCAAAGGCAACTGGGCTTCCAGGGATAATGCTTGCCACTTTGGGAGCTAGCCCTGAAGGCCATTTGGGCCCAAACCTTTACCACCCTTCTCCTAAAGTTACAAACATTCCCCCGGATCAAATCTCCACTCCACTTTTATGGAACATCAGGTCTGTTGCCTCTTACCAATTTGTTCTCAAGCCAATTACTAACTCCTACAACCAGGACCCTGCCCCCTTGTTGGCAACATTGCTTCATCCTGCCTATTGTTAAAAATATTCTTAATGTCCCTAACAGGGCCAGATAATGCACTTCTTTGTCATTACTTCTGTTATTACGTAAATTGGGTCTATGACAATGACATGTTTACCATTGGAAACACCCTAAACTGCTCTTACAGAGGATTAGGGGAAGAAATCAGTGACTTACAATCCCTTAGAACAGTAAGAGAATAAGGCTTATGACTATTTCACCAGGTTCCCAGGCTCAGGGCACAAGCTTGGATTGCTTTACATCATGATATCTATTCCCATCTGCAGTGAACAAACTGGCAATGAGTTAAAATTACAACCCCTTAATTCTACCCAGCACTGGTCATGCTGGAGACCTTGGGGATGCCCAACCCTAGTCCGGGGGTCCCAGGAGGTCATCACGCCTCAACCTGCCCAGGGACCCAATTCTTGGGAGCCTGACCTGCCTCAACCTGCCCAGGGATTCAATCCAGGAGGCTATCACATCTCAGCTTGCCTGGGGATCTGCACCCTGATCCGAGGATGCCTGGCTCTCAGGTTGCAACCATACTAGGTAGGATAAGCTTCAGAAATACTCACCCCTAAGGCCTCCACCCATGGAAATAGAAGGAAGCCATTACCTGTGGGACTGTACCCAGTCTCAGCAATAACTCAGGAGCCCAATGATAACCCCATTGCCTTTCTGGAAAGGCTAAAAGAGGCCCTCCAAAAGTTTACCAATCTGGACTTAGACTCTTATGAGGGACAGGTGATTTCAAAGTACAAATTCCTGTCCCAGTGTGCATCAGACACCAGGATAAAGTTACAATAGCTACAGCAGCAGGCCCCTGGTGCCTCTTTAGATGAGATGGTCCAGATAGCCACAAATACCTTCTATAACAGAGAACAGGAGACAGGGGCCAAGGCCCCGGAAAGGGAGAAAAGGAAAGAGAAAAGGTATGCCCACACTTCAGGGAAGCCCTATGGCAAACCCCAAGTCCTTGAAGGACAAGGCACGAGGTGAATGCCTAATGTATAGACAGGCCAAAAAGTGTCCAAACTGTGATGTCTCAACCGTGATGGCTTGCTATAAATGCTATCAACTGGGACACTGGGCGGCATTCTGCCCTTGGGACCCAAGAGCCTCAAGGTCAAGTGCCAAGCCTTCCCTCATAGTGGTTCAACAGGACTGAAGTGGCCTGCTCCAGCCAGCCTGCCTGTCAGAGATAACCATCATGGGGCTGGAGCCAAGGGTGCAACTGGGTGTGGCAGGTAGGTCTGAGAATTTCTTGGTTGACACGGGGGCTACCTACTCTGTCCTGACCTCCTACTCTGGAGCCTTCTTCTCCCAGATTTGTACCATTTTGGGTACTACAGGGAAAACAATTATGAAAGATCTACCTGAGCACTTCTTTGTTGCTGGGATGGACAAATATTTCCCCACCAGTTTCTAGTGGTCCCTGACTGTCCTCCTTTATTAGGAGGAAATTTCCCTGCCTTTGAAACCTTTCAGCTATTGCAGTCCTGATAAAAGATGGTTGAAAATTCTGTTTTTGGAGCAAACTATTTTTACCAGCCACCAAGTGAAACAACTCCTAAATGGGAGAGGCAATTTATGGATGTCTGATCAGTGATTGCAGCCATGAAATTAAAAGATGCTTACTCCTTGGAAGGAAAGTTATGACCAACTTAGATAGCATATTCAAAAGCAGAGACATTACTTTGCCAACAAAGGTTCATCTAGTCAAGGTTATGGTTTTTCTAGTGGTCATGTATGGATGTGAGAGTTGGACTATAAAGGAAACTGAGCCCCAAAGAATTGATGCTTTTCTACTGTGGTGTTGGAGAAGAGTCTTGAGAGTCCCTTGGACTGCAAGGAGATCCAACCAGTCCGTCCTAAAGGAGATCAGTCCTGGGTGTTCATTGGAAGCACTGATATTGAAGCTGAAACTCCAATACTTTGGCCACCTGATGTGAAGAGCTGACTCATTGGAAAAGACCCCGATGCTGGGAAAGATTGAGGGCAGGAGGAGAAGGGGACGACAGAGGATGAGATGGCTGGATGGCATCACCAACTCGATGGACACGGGTTTGGGTGGACTCCGGGAGCTGGTGATGGACGGGGAGGCCTGGTGTGCTGTGATTCATGGGGTCACAAAGAGTTGGACACGACTGAGTGACTGAACTGAACTGAAATGATCAAAGAATCCTCAGATATCGAGCAGCGCTGATGGAAAATCCAGGCCTCACTGTATCCCCTTGTGAAGTTCTTAACCCAGTCACCCTGCTGCCTACCCCCAAGGGCTCTCTCCCCTTTCACTCTTGTCTAGAAACCTTGGACCACTAGATAAAACCACGAGAGGGATTGTTGGAAGATCCTCTGACCAATCCTAAGGAAATCTGGTACACTGTTGGAAGCAGCTTTGTCTTGGATGGAAAAAAGAGCCGGATATGCAGTAGTCTCCAGTTTTGACCATAGAGGCTAAGCCTCTGCCACCAGGTACTTCAGCCCAATTGGCTGAGCTTATAGCCCTGACTCGAGGTTTAGAGCTGGGAAAAGGAAAAAGAGTGGCCATTTACACTGACTCCAAGTATGCCTTTCTTGTGCTCCATGCACATGCTGCTGTTTGGAAAGAAAGAGGCCACTTGACCACCCGAGGGTCCCCAATCAAATATAGTGATCAAATCCTTAGACTCTCGGAGGCAGTCCATCTGCCCACAGAGGTTTCAGTCTCCCACTGTAAAGGACACCAAAAAGGGAGTACAGAAGTGGCACAAGGGAACCAAGCAGCTGATCAGGCAACTAAGAGAGCAGCATTACAGAATTATGACCCAATAGTGGTTGCCACCTTAGTTCCACAGACTAATTTGCCAGACACTCCTTCATATACTGAAGGTGAGATTCTCAAAGCTAAGAGGGAGGGCTTTCAAGAAGATCATATGTGTGATTCCAAAAGGAGGGACTCCTCTTTCTGCCTGGAAACCTCTAATGGAAGTTGGTTAACTCCTTACATGCCACCACTCATTTAGGAGAAAAGGCCCTCCAAAGATTACTAGAAAGGTCCTTCAGAGGAACAGGCCTCCAAATGACTATAAGGCAAGTGGTCTCCTCTTGTCTCACTTGCCAATTGACAATCTCCAAGGAGCTGGAAGACCCCAGCAGGCCCAACCCATCCAATAATGTGGGGCCTACCCAGGAGAGGACTGGCAGATGGATTTCACCCAGATGCCAGTTTCTCAAGGGTATAAATACCTAAAATAGATACATTCACAGGTTGGATTGAGGCTTTCCCACCTGGACTGAGAAACCTGAGGAGGTGGTAAAAAAACTGCTCCATGAAATCATTCCAAGACTTGGCCTGCCCAGGTCATTACAAAGTGACAATGGGACATCATTTACTTCTAAGGTCACCCAAGGGATCTGGGCATTACTTATTATCTCCATTGTGCCTGGAGGCCTCAGTCTTCAGGAAGAGTAGAAAGAGCCAATGCTACTGCTAAGTTGCTTCAGTCGTGTCCGACTCCATAGATGGCAGCCCACTAGGCTCCTCTGTCTCTGGGATTCTCCAGGCAAGAATACTGGAGTGGGGTGCCATTGCCTTCTCCAATGCATGAAAGTGAAAAGCAAAAGTGAAGTCACTCAGTCATGCCTGACTCTTAGCGACCCCATGGACTGCAGCCTACCAGGCTCCTCTATCCATGGGACTTTCCAGGCAAGAGTACTGGAGTGGGGTGCCATTGCCTTCTCCATAAAGGAGCCAATCAATTCTTAAAATCAGCAATAAAAAAGATAACCCAGGAAAGCTCCCTGGAATTGATGGAGGCCTTACCGATAACTCTCCTCCACCCCTGCGTTGCCCCTAAGGAACAGGTTAGTCTTAGTCTTTATGAGATGCTGTATGGGAGACCTTTAGTTTATTTCAATGACCTCTTCCTAGATCCAGAGGCTCAGACCCTCCAGTCTTATACCATGGCCACTGGGCAATTCCAACAGGATATAAGCTTGTGGGGTGTCTATCAGGACCAAAAAAATTCTAAGGAGTCACCACTATATGCTCCAGGGACTCAAGTCTTAATTAAAGTCTGGAAAGATGGGTCCCCAAAGGCTCAAGTCCAGCCCACATGGAAGGGCCCCTAACCTGTAATACTTTCTACCCCCACAGCAGTCAAGGTACCAGGACATGACTCCTGGATTCACTACTCACAAGTCAAGCCATGGAAGAAAACAGAAGAGGGCATTCAATACACCTGTGAGCCCCTGGGAGATCTCAGATACCTATTCAGGGCTACCAATGAGTGCCATTCTAATGAACACCCCCAAAATCTGGTTTGTGGGGATAAGATTTATCAGGACAGCTCTAAACAGCCAACACAGCTTGGCAGGGGTTGAACTCCAAAACACACAGGAGATAGATCTGATTTCTGAACAAGGAGGAACTTGAGCCATCCTGGCGATGGGAATTTGGAGTTGACTCATGCCCCTACTGGTGTCACTAAGAGTTGGACACGACTGAGTGACTTCACTTTCACTTGTCACTTTCATGCATTGGAGAAGGAAATGGCAACCCACTACAGTGTTCTTGCCTGGAGAATCCCAGGGACAGGGGAGCCTGATGGGCTGCCATCTATGGGGTCACACAGAGTTGGACACAACTGAAGCAACTTAGCAGTAGCAGCAGCAATGCCCCTACTAGCCCTTGTCATGCCATATTGATGCTGCATAGGATTGTTCCATGTATTATCAATTGTCTAACCTGTTTTGTCTCTGCTCAGGTCAACAAACTACAACATGCAGTGCCAGTTCACCTAGGATTTATAAAACTACAGCTGACCATTGAAAATATCACTCACCCTTAGACGGACACCACTATAAGGACTCTGAGGCCTGAGACTAGCAAGACGGGGGAGACCCAATGCCCCTCGCCATTCCAGCTCAGCAGTAAGTAGCCAGAAAGACCTTGGTGCCCCTATTCCCAAAGAACTGGGCCTTCCATCTCTTGAGAATGGAATGTCAGGTAGTTAGAATAGGAAAAAGGAGTCCAGAACGGCAGTGGCTATAAGACAAGGAAGGGAAAAGCCCGTGAAAATAGAACAAAGGAAGATCTGAGGACCAGAGTGAGGATCTCAGGTAGAACAAACAGCACTTCTGGCTAGCCCAATTTACATAGGGCAGGCCCAGGGGGAGAAAAAACATAAAAAGAGGAGCCAATAGGCCAGGGGTGTCTCTCTCACTCTCTTGCTCTCTCTCGCTCCCTCTCTTGCTTTCTCTCCTACTCTTGATCTCTCTCTCTCTCCTCTTCATGTCTTTTGAGTTGGCATGCCATCACGCCTTGAGGATGTATTTTCCTCTATTTTCTAAGTAAAACTGAGCTGTAACCCAGAGCTGTAACACTGATCTGTCCAAGAGCTGTGACAAGGTATGTCTGAGGGCTGTAACGCTGGTCCGTCGCTTCAAAGTTTCGTTGTGATGAGACAGAACCAATGAAATTACATACTTCCCCAACAGACATGAGTTTGAGTAAGCTCTGGGAGATGGTGAAGGGCAGGGAAGACTGGCGTGCTGCAGTCCATGGGATCACAAAGAGTCGAGCACAACTGAATGACTGAACAACAAAAAATAAACAAAATAGATATTCAGTAAGGACCATTGCATGGCACAGAGAAATGAAATTTTCAGTTCTCTGTAATAACCTACATGAGAAACAATAGATATATGTATGTGTATAGCTGAATCACTTAGTTGCTCCACTAAAACTCACACATTATAAATTACTCCAATAATTTATAATACTCCAATACAAAATAAGAGTTTTTTTAAAAACCACCTTTTTCTGAGATCTAGCCTCTTTACCCCTCTAGACTCCTCTTTCTCCTTCATTTCTCATCTTCTGCTCCAGCCAATGTACTCTACAACAGGTAAGTATATGCACATACCATTACCTCTGCCATTAAGTCATTTATTTTTCTCCAAACCCATTATTTTCTATTACCATCAACTTCCATAATGATTACTGCTATGGCTCCGTGTTATTTTTGAAATTTTCTGTATTGATAGACCTACCACATTTCAAAAAGTTAACTTGAGGCTTAGAGGTCATTTCTATTCTATGAATCTATATTAATTTTTAATCTACCAATTAAAGGGAAATATTTATTATTCTAAAAATACTTATTGAGGGAAGAGAATCTATAAACCAAACTTTTTGGTGAAGGAGTGCAATTCACATTCTAAACCACTTTTCAAAGTTTGGAGGACACATTCAGTGCCAGACAAAGCTACATTTTATTCATGACTCTTGAAAAAACAAACAAAAAACAAAAAACAGGATTTTTTAAGAGGTAGAAAATAATTGCCAAAGCCTCCATCCACAAACAATCATTACTAACTCTAAACCTTCTCTTCAAGAGTATGTAAATCTAAATTGTAGTAAATTTCATGTTGGTCTCCTAATTCTTCTGATTCCTATACTTTTTGCTTTCCCTTCTCCCCTCCTTCTTTCAGTTCCCCAGGACTTCCTTTTGGTTTCTCACAAGAATCATCAGAATTATGTAGGAGAAGGGAGACAACTTCCAAATCTATTTCAGGACAATTTGAATCCTATAAGTAAATTTTAGTGCCAAACACAGATTCTTTGGAGAGTGTTTGCTCCCAAAATTAATAACAAAAATAGTATCAATAGTAATATCTATCATTTGTTGAATTCCATCTATGAACCAGTTGGTGTACTGAAAGTTTTATGTACATTATTTCATTTAGTTCTCTCAAACACACATAAAACATAGAGGAGATAAATGCTATTAAAATCACCCTGATTTGTCACACAAATATCTTGCCCAATGTCAAAGAGCCAACAAGAGCAGAGACGGGCTTCAAAAACCACGTTAACTGACTCTAAAACTGCTCTTAACCGAGGCTGAACTGGCTAGGGTCTCTCATCTAGTGCTTCAGCAGGATTGCTGTGCTAAGATTTTCTTTTGTTTTGCAAATGTCTCTAAAAATAATAAATGTATGACTAAAAATCCTAACTTAGGTTAGAAATCTTTGAAACTAAATGCATGAAGGGATTCATCCCCTTTTGATTACATCTGGTAGGCACCCGACTCCAGTACTCTTGCCTGGAAAATCCCATGGACGAAGGAGCCTGGTGGGCTCCAGTCTGTGGGGTCGCTGAGAATCGGACATGACTGAGCGACTTCTCTTTCACTTTTCACTTTCATGCATTGGAGAAAGAAATGGCAACCCACTCCAGTATTCTTGCTTGGAGAATCACAGGGATGGCGGAGCCTGGTGGGCTGCCGTCTATGGGGTTGCACAGAGTTGGACTCGACTAAAGTGACTTAGCAGCAGCAGCAGCAGCAGTACTTACGTGATCATTGATCTAAAGCTTTGCTCCACTTGTGGAAGAGTGTCTAACATTTTTATTATGTCCTCTTCCCTGGTGCCTCAGTGGTAAAGAATCCACCTGCCCATGCAGGAGACACAGGAGACACAAGTTCTACCCCTGCGTCGGGAAGAACCGCCTAGAAAAGGAAATAGCAACCCACTCCAGTATTTTACCCTGGGAAATCCCACGGATAGAGAAGCCTGGCAGGCTATGGTCCATGGGGTCTCAAGAGTCAGACACGATCTAGTGACTATTAACAATAACTAGGGCTGGACTACCGGAGAAGGCAATGGCACCCCACTCTAGTACTCTTGCCTGGAAAATCCCAAGGATAGAGGAGCCTGGTAGGCTGCAGTCCATGGGGTCGCAAAGAGTCAGACACGACTGACCGACTTCACTCTCACTTTTCACTTTCATGCATTGGAGAAGGAAATAGCAACCCACTCCAGTGTTCTTGCCTGGAGAATCCCAGGGACGGGGGAGCCTGGTGGGCTGCCGTCTATGGAGTCGCACAGATTCGGACACGACTGAAGCGGCTTAGCAGCAGCCGCAGCTACTCTCACGACTTCCCTGGTGGCTTAGATGGGAAAGCATCTCCCTAAACGTGGGAGACCCAGGTTCGATTCCTGTGTAGAGAAGATCCTCTGGAGAAGGGAAATGGTAACCCACTCCAGTATTCTGGCCTGGGGAATCCCCTGGATGGAGGAGACAGGTTGGCTACAGTCCATGGGGTCTCAAAGAGTTGGACATGACCGAGGGACTACACTTTCACTTTCCTACTCTCACAGCACTGCAAGGGAAGTGTCTTCACATCAGCATTTCCTTAAATTTTATTTCCTCATTTCACCCTAATCCCACTTTCCTCTGAGGAATTATAATTTAAAATCTGGATTTGGCTATCTAGATTGAGAAGGCTGAGGGCTGAGAAATGGGAGATAGAAATGGAACCGGGAGACCCACATGGAACTATTGGCCAAGTTCGGGATGAATTGCCCCTAGAACCTGCTCTGTTCCATGCACAGTGCTGACACACTGTTCTCTCAAGTTCCTTCATTTATGTTGGGCTGCAGCCTGCATGCCTACAAGCCTTGTAGTTGCCCAGCCTTGAGACTGAAGAAAGAGCCCAGAGACAACAACAGAGACATCAGTGGTTTATTGGACAGGGAATCTTATATAAAGGGTCCCAGGCTGATGCCTCACTGGCAGACAGTATGTAGGTATGGGAATAATCTTCTCAATTTGTGGGAAGAGGCTATCGTTTATAGGAAGAATGAATGTCAGGTGGGCTCATCAGTTACCAGAGGATTGAACAGTCCCACGAATGAAGTTGGGACTGGTTCAGCAAAGGATGTACAAAAAGCAAGATAACAGCCATCTTGAATAACCTGATCATACAACATAATAAATTTTTATGACAATAGTAAAAATGGGACATATTTTGAGGACATAGCATTTTGCTATTTTGATATTTTTGAATTTATAAAGCATCTTCAGGACCAGAGGTCCTCTAGGGATACCTTTAAAATAAAGAGTGTCTTATTGCAATTTTCCAAATTGGAAAGTGAGGTGAGAGAGATTATAGAATTCTCATTAGAATGTACCCCAATCCAATCAGGTCCCAGCAATAGTTTTCTTCCTTTGTGTGTTTTCCTTTGTGTGGGTCTTGAATCATTACTTTAATAACTTAAGCATCTTTCTATCTCATAATTTCAAGCTAGTAAATAAGTTGAAAATTCTACTCTTTCAGAACCTTTTGAATTATTTCAATTTCCTGTACTTTAATCAATATAAAATGGCCTGGATAAATTGATATCTGTCCCTGAAAATTAGGCCAGCAAACTAGCTTGGCCAGATAATTCACAAAAAACACAAAGTGTTTCTTTGCCTTGTTATGCAAATCTCCCTTATGCTTATCAGCTGTTAGAGTGAGGGTTTTGAATGGGTCTGGAAAAAGAAACTAAAGACAAAGCCAAATGTCAGCTTTGATGCAGGTGATGTTGGCTGGGAAAACATGGCTTGGGCCTGTGGCCAATATGTTACTCCTATTAATCAATGAACTCCACTTCTATTAACTTAATGCACCCAGTTTTTCATGACTCCCTGAACTCATCCATTGGTAGTACCTTTCCACAGTGACTCTAGGCTTGGACATGTGACTTACTTTGGCCATTGAGATAGAACTAAAGTTGGTACGGGGAGCTTGTAAGTGGTTCTTATTTCAATAAATAGTAATAACAATGATAAGTGGTTGTCATTTTAAGTTTCTTAAGTTGGGGGGGTGGTGCGGTATTGTCTTGTACAGTGACAGATTTTACACTATGCTTTGCTCTAAATTAAATTTACCTCTCAGTCATAGTCGGAGAAGCTAGAACACTGCATAGTGGAGTCTCCCTTCCCCTCCCCTCTCCTACTTTTAAAAGGGCTAGGAATAGCCAGAGAAGTTTATCACAAGGAAGGAAGAAGAAGTTGAGAGTAGAATTTGTACAGTCCATAGACAGGCAATCTTAAAGAAATAACTGTATGTAGGTCAGAGCACTTGTTGGTATTAGCTGTTAATGCATTAACCTCACCCAACAGAGAAATGTTACTCTAATGGATGTCAGACTCTTACCAAATTCCCTAAGCGGAATAATCATTTTACATCAGGAAATGTCAGAGAGAACGGAAAGTTTTACCGTCTTTTTCCAGGAGTGTCTTACCCATAACTACAAAAATAGAAAAAGGAGAAGTGAAATTTCTACTTGATGAATTAGCATCAATAAGGAAGGAGGAGAAATTATGCCATCTTTCCAACACCAACACCACAATCAATTTATTGAGTACTTTCTGTGTGCAAAGCACTCATGTATGCTAGGAGTCCAGCAGACAGTCTGACATTTGCTCATCATTTCACCTATCCGTTAGGCTGTATACAGACCTGAAGTGGGAATTATAATCCGTATTTATATAGGGGAAGAAATGAAGTCTCGGCAGATTTTTAACAATTGATCTATGAACACTAAGGTAGTAAACGAAAGAAGCAGATTCGAATCCAGTGTTCTAATGGAACAATTCAATCTTCTGCTTTATACTATACTAGATAATTCAAGGGCCCATGTACTCAAGGATTTTATAATGATTGTGTGTGTGTGCATGTGCATATATGTGTGTGTACATGTGTTTCTATGCTAAGTGCTGATGGAGAACAGATCTGGGAGATGTCTCTGTTGGTTTAAAAGAGAAGGAAACATACGCTGAGACCATAAGCCCAACGTAGAGACTGCACACCTGTACTTCACAGTATTCACTTCAAGTACTTATTGTGTGTATACCACATAGTTGTCCGATATTCATTGCCCTTTCCTTACACAGTTCTGATCTCATCATTAACTTATTACATAGGTTTTCAACCTCAAGTGACTCCCTTTTCCTTCAAGCTCTTTTCTCTTATCAAAATGTTCACTGCTTCCTCTTCTACAATTGTCTGAATAAATAACCTGCCAGGATATAATCCAAACTTACATATCATCAACTGCTTTTTTTTTTTTTTGGTCAAAAGAAAGCATTCAGACTGCTGATGAAGAGAGTTTTCGGAAAGGCCAGTGACCTGCATCTTTTGAGCAGAACAGCAATCACAATTTGCCAAAGGCACAAAAGAAGTGAGTGGTTTTGCTGTACAGCATGATAGAGGTGCCACTTCTTCTGTCTTATTTCAAGTAGTTCTGTCTAAACTGCATATTCAACACAATGAAGCAGTGAAAATAATGCTAAGAAAATGAGGAATTTCCTTTGGTAGATGTCATCACGGTCACATATAACATTGCAACCAGAATGCAACTTAGACAGCCATGCAGGTGGGAAAAATCCAGTCAATATAATCTTAGATTAATATCCTTCAAAGACCTAACAGGTTCACAGTTTAACACAGAATCATAGGTATTTCCTATATCACTGTCTAGTGAAGAAAGAAAGAAATTGGATGAAAAAATAAGCATAAAACTCTTTGTGGTGTATCTATATGAAAAGTATTTTAAATTGAAAAGTATTTTAACATTTATAAATGTTACAGTTATGATTACTTAAATAGGCTGATCAATGTCATATTTTATTTTGTTCTATTTATTTTTGTTTGGTTGTGGGCACTCCACAAATAAATGAAAATATTTCCTCACCCCTTCTATCCCTACCATTCCTCACTACTGAAACTAGGAGACATGGAAGGCAACCCACATTCAAAGCCCTTAAAGTCTAGGGTTAAGTAGCAGGAAGGTGCTGTTCTCTATAAGAAATGCAGGGTTGAGGAATGGGAGATGGAAATGGAATGGGAGAGTGGAGTAACAAAAAGAAAGGTTGACAAGATAAAAGTCAAAATATGCCACCTTGACACTAAGTAAAAGGTAGAGATTTTTTAATCTAAAGTCATTGTCTTGCAAGTTTGAAATTGCCACTTTTTACCTTTGTGATTTCTGGCAAGTTATAGGCCATTTCTGAGTCCTACTTTCCTGGCAAGAATTAGGGATAATATCACCCACTTCAAAGAGTTGCTGTCTTCATAGCATGAATACAGATTACGATGTGCAAAGAATCTAGTTATTGCTGGCATTTGATAGGCACTAATAAGGGGTAATTCTTATTATTATTTTCTTTATTACCAATTTTCTCAGGAGCAGTTGGAGCTAGTAATGTTGTGAATCAGTACTCTTCAATCATTTCTCTGTGAATTATTGTCATTGCATAACAAGCAACTACACAATCTCCTTGGCATGCAACTGCCTACACGTATTTCTTGCTCACAAGGGGGCAGGCTGCAAGGGGTGTTTCTTCTGTGGACTGCCAGAACGGGGATGACTGATTTACAGGCTCTGCTCCAGAAATCCCTCCCTCCATGTCAGTGGGCCAACTGGGCATGCTCTTCTCATGGAGGAAACAGAAGAGAAAATATGCCCAACTATGCAAACAATTTTCAGAAACCTATTTGCAGCATGACTACTATTATCCTTGGCTAAAGCAAGCCACATGGCCAAGCTAAACATGGGACAGAGAAGGATGCTTTCTTGTGGGAAGAACTGAGAAGTTATGTGGCAAAGCCTATCAATAAGGGTGGGAGGAGATGGAGAAATTGGGACAAATAATTCAATCTTTAACAATAGCCTAGTCTCAAGAGAAGACAGATGCTGCTACACCCCTGAAAAGCAAAACAGAATTCAAAATCTGATGCTAAAGTCAAATGAGCAAAATACATTAGTATTTTTAATTAGAATTATTGAAACATTTTTAAAGCAAGGCTTAATGCAATGAGAAAAATCCATGGGGATACTTCCAAGAAATGCTCGAATCATTTCCCTGAGATATTAAAAGAAAATAAAAACCAATCAGACACTTTGTTTTATTATTCATTGAGTTATTTGTCCAATGAAGATTTATTGAATACCTACTATGTGCCAGGCAGCTTATTACATTAATAGCTAATCATGCATTAGCAGGAAGTTGCAATGATAAATGAAAAGTGTGAATTTCAGTGAAGCAGGAGAACTAAGACATATAAAGTTAAGAATAATGAAAAGTGGAAACTGAAAATGATGCAAGAAACATATTGGGGACTGGGGCAATTATTTCCAACTAAGAAGATGCCTACATAAATGTTAAACAAATCAGTTTTTAAAAATCTATGATTGTTGACAGAAAATCAGTAAAACATGTAAAAGACTCTGACTGAAATTTAATATTGTGCCCAAATCTAATGTCATAACATTATTTCTTGATATATATTTCTAAATAATCAGTTAAGATTAGGACTTCATGCCTTGTAAATAAAAAGCAAATCAGCCTGTGAGAAATGAGCTGCTTTTAATTCAATGCTATAAAAAGAAAAATCAGAATAGGACTCAAATGGTCACTAGTGAGAAGAGATTTGCCTAAGTCATCTGACTCAGTACAGCTATGCTATTATTTCTAAGTCATTATTTTCTTCCTGCCAGTAACAATTTTATCTGGTTGGATAATCACACAGAAGCCCATGTTTTAGATGAATATTTTTCGTTTGGTCTAATGAAGAACTGGAGAGAAAATTTATTTTTGTCCAATGAAAAACACTGAGAAAAACATTATAACTTTGTTTTTATAAGGCCGATCTTAGTAAAATAGACAGAAAATTGTGTATTTGATTTAGTGTTATTTCAATATTAGGAAATGACTAAACCATGACAGGTTAGACACCATGCTGAGAATTATTTGCCATTTTCTACAAACTTAAGTTTTGTTTTGTTTTTCCTTTAATTATGATGTACAGACTTATGCATGGTGATTTTTTAGCTAAGAGGTAAAATAGTGAAACTATGAGCACACTTTTTTGTTCTTTGTTCTCATCAAAAATTTTTGTCTCAAAAAATAAATAAAACCTCCTGAGTTCATTTTAAGTAGGTGTTATGATAGCTAATGATGATACTTTCTATAAAGGGAAGAATAGTTCTTTATTTTCCAAACATAATTTCATGGTTAAATTATATGAACCTCTTGGGAAAAAGAAGAGTATGAAAATAATTGCATTGGAAATTTAAATATAATTCTAATACTCTTGAGTATAATCTCTCCAATTAAACCTTTCATTTTCCTTAAATCATTAAATTTATGCATTCCGAAATAGATTTCTATAAATCAAATCATATTTTGCAAGTGAATTAGATAATCATTTTAGAATTACTTTAGCTTCATTTGAAATTACCGAGTGTTAGCAGTGATTTCAGTATTTTGGTTAAAACTATTTCTACCCTGTCATTCTGCTATTCGTTGGCAATTGGTTAAACTATTTGATGCAAAAATGTAAACTGACTGGAAATCATGACCACTTTTACTTATATGAATATTTTCTTCACAATTCAAAGCTAATTTTTATCCCCTGCTGGCCTCATTCTTTGGAATATATCATTACCATCTATAGTCACTAATCCCCATGTAGTCACATTATTACTATATTTTATTCTTATTTTGAAGTGTTACCTTTACTGTTTATTGGCCATAGTCTCATCTTCAGTACTTGTATTAGTCCTGGTTCTCAGTTGCGATCAACAGAAGGTGGCTTTGCCTGAAATAATCAAAATAACAATTTATTAAAAAGACTTCTGGTAGCTGAGATAAATATTAGGAAGTTCAGAGAGCTATGTTTAAGGTTCAGTTCAGTTCAGTTCAGTTCATTTGCTCAGTCATTTCCAACTCTTTGGGATCCCATGAACCACAGCACTTCAGGCCTCCTTGTCCATCACCAACTCCCAGAGTCCACCCAAACCCAAGTCCATTGAGTCGGTGATGCCATCCAACCATCTCATCTTCTATCATCCCCTTCTCCTCCTGCCCTCAATCTTTCTCAGCATCAGGGTCTTTTCAAATGAGTCAGCTCTTCACATCAGGTGGCCAAATTATTGAAGTTTCAGCTTCAACATCAGTGCTTCCAATGAACACCCAGGACTGATCTCCTTTAGGATGGATTGGTTGGCTCTCCTTGCAGTACAAGGGAGTCTCAAGAGTCTTCTCCAACACCACATTTCAGAAGCATCCATTCTCTTATGCAGCCATAAAAACACCTAGAGCATACTATAGATCATATGTAGTCAGAAAACTGCTATAAGTGGAGACAGAGAGGCAAAGAGAGAGCAGAGGAGGAGGAAAAAGTGAAGGAAAAATGAAGAGGAAAGATACTTTCTCATCAGTTTCTTTTTGGGCCACCCCTTACCTTTCAAACCTATGCCTCTGAACTAGCTGCAAGTCAATCTGGGAAGGGAGGTTTGTAACATTCTTAACTTTTCTTGTCATGACTGTAATTTTTCCCTACCAAGCTTCAGAAGTTGGAGAATTTCTCATGTGTAGAAAAAAGTTAAACTCCCAGGAGGCCACAATGAACACCATCCACACGCCACAGCTCTATGGTAATATTTTATAAATGATGGGAAGCTAATGCTACAAAAGTTTATAACAACAATGTGATAATAAAAATATATAGGTGGTTATAAGGTAGCAAAACAAAAAGAAACAAATAAATAGAACAAGAAGAAAATTGTGACATAGTATACCCTGCTTTTTCATACTGTTCATGGGCTTCTTAAGGCCATTCCCTTCTCTGGTGGAAAAAGTTTTGTTAGAATTCTCCACCAAGAGCCATCCGTCTTGGGTAGCCCTACATGGCATGGCTCATAGTTTCATTGAGTTAGACAAGGCAGGGATCCATGTGATCAATTTGGTTAGTTTTCTGTGATCGTGGTTTTCATTCTGTCTGTCCTCTGATGGATAAGGATAAGAGACCTGTGGAAAGATAAGAGGCTAGGAATCCTCCAAGCTAGGCTTCAACAGTACATGAACCTAGAACTTTCAGATGTTCAAGCTAGATTTAGAAAAGGCAGAGGAACCAGAGATCAAATTGCCAACATCTGTTGGATAACAGAAAAAGCAAGAAAATTCAAGGAAAAAAAATTACTTCTGCTTCATTGACTACACTAAAGCCTTTAACTCAGTGTATCACAACAAATTGTGGAAAATTCTTAAAGAGATGGGAATATGAGACCACCTCACCTGCCTCTGAGAAATCTGCATGCAGGTCAAGAAGCAACAGTTAGAACCAGACATGGAACAAGGAACTGGTTCCAACTTGGGGAAGGAGTATGTCAAGGCTGTATATTGTCAGTCTGCTTATTTAACTTCTATGCAAAGTACATCATGCAAAATGCCGGGCTGGATGAAGCAGAAGCTGGAATCAAGATTGCTGGGAGAAATATAAAAAACCTCAGATATGCAGATGACACCACCCATATGGCAGAAAGCAAAGAGGAACTAAAGAGCCTCTAGATGAAGGTGAAAGAGGAGAGTAAAAAGGCTGGTTTAATACTCAGCATTCAAAAACTGTAGATCATGGCATCCAGTCCCATTACTTCATAGCAAATAGACAAACAATGGAAATAGTGACAGACTGCATTTTCTTGGGCTCCAAAATCACGGCAGATGGTGACTGCAGCCATGAAATTAAAAGACACTTGATCCTTGGAAGAAAAGCTATGACAAACCTGTGCTTAGTCACTCAGTCATGTCCAACTCTTTGCCACCCCATGGACTCTAGCCTGCCAGGCTCCTCTGTCCATGGGGATTCTCCAGGCAAGTATACTGGAGTGGGTTGCCATGCTCTCCTCCAGGGGATTTTCCCAACACAGGGGTCAAACCCAAGTCTCCCACACTGCAGGTAGCTTCTTTACTCCCTGAGCCACCATGAAAGCCCCTAAACCTAGGTGGCATATTAAAAAGCAGAGACAGTACTTTGCCGGCAAAGGTCCATATAATCAAAGCTATGGTTTTTCTGAAACTCATTTATGGGTGTGAGGATTGGACCATAAAGAGGGCTCTAAAGAGTCTCTTGAACTTCAAGGAGATCAAACCAATCAATCATAAAGGAAATTAATCCTGAATATTCATTGGAAGGATTGATGCTAAAGCTCAAGCTCCAATATTTTGGGCACCTGTTGCAAACAGCTGACTCATTAGAGAAGACCCTGATGCTGGGAAAGATGGAAGGCAGGAGGAGAAGGAGCCAACAGAGGATGTGATGGTTGGATGGCATCACCAATTCAATGGACATGAGTTTGAGCAATCTCCGGGAGATGCTGAAGGAGAGGGAAGCCTGGTGTGCTGCATCTCATGAGGTCACAACTTAGCAACTGATAAAACACCCCACTTTGGAGATTCATAATACATATAAGCATTACCATGTGTAAAACAGATAAGTAGTGAGAAATCACTGCATAACACAGGGAGCTCAGCCTGGTGCTCTGTGATGACCTATAGGGGTGGGAAGAGGAAGTGGGAGGGAGGCTCAAGAAGGAGGAGATATATGCATACTTATGGTTGATTCACACTGTCTACAGCAGAAACTAACACATTTTAAAGCAATTATTCTCCAATTAAAAAAAAAAGAATACCCTAAAATTATTAAAAGGAAGATAACTGAAATAAAATTAAATCCAAAATTTTCTAAACTTACTTGACTTTAAACTTATTTTAACTGCTTTGATGCTAGACACTGGTAGGTGAATATTTAATATTCATTTATACCTCCACCATCCTTCTTCCTAACCTTAATTTTGCCCAGGTATCCATCATCTTCCTGATAAACTTGTTCAAGAAAAGTCAGCTTTATCCTAGGCCTAGTCATATGTCTTATTTGATAAAGATAACCATGGGCATGTGATAAAATTCTCTACAGTGAGATGTGCACAGAAGTTGGCTAGGGTTTGGGGAAATTTTCTCCAGTTTTACAAATAATTACAAATAATGACTGAACTCTTTATTCCTATGAACTTTGTTTAGATGTGATGCCTTTAATTGCTCTAGCCAGCTTGCAACCATAAAGGGAACCAATCTGAGAACAAAATCTATACAAAAAGCAAAGCAGTAGTGAAGTAGTGCCAACGTCTGTGTCAAATGACACCTAGAATTATTTCTCATTATGTGACATGGTCTATTTTACTTATAGGATTTTCAAAAGCATCTCAGATGAAGTTTGTTGAACATCTTGTACATGTTCCATGTAATATCGTTTGCAAGCAACTGCTGTATAAACTTCTGAATGCTAGGTCTTTGTCTACACAACACCTTCTCAGTAATTTTTCCTTATCATTTTCAAATAGAACATTTCTCTTCCTGCATCATACTTGATAGCCTATATTTTATTTGAATACATAGCTGTAACTTGATAGCCTATATTTTATTTGAATATACAGCTGTATATACTTGATAGCCTATATTTTATTTGAATATATAGCTGTAACTTATTAACCCAGCAAATAAAAACATTTTTGAAATCTGCTATGTTTAAGTTTTCTCTTCATGCACAAATGTGGATAAAACACTAAATACAGTGCTCAGTTCCCTCACTTAAGAAGCAGAATCTAGCATTAAACTTTGCATGTCAAAGAATGCAAATATATATATTGTTTAAATCTTAAACTGAAGTCTGATTATGCTATTTGAATATTCCTTAGGGGACATGATATTGAAACTACAAATCTGACACTTCATTTACACATTGTAAATGCTGTCTTCAAATAATTATAGTCAATCCTTCATTATCTAGGACCCCAATGATGGTTTGAGAACTAATCAGGGTTTATAACAAAAATGGTGTGTTTGTAAAAAAAAAAAGTATTAAAGGTTTAAGAAACAAAGGCATCAAAATTTTCAACAGCACAGTAATCAAGCAATACAGTGTCTACTGTAAAATGAGAGCATAATTCTGGCTCCATTCCCACACACAGCCTGTCAGAATAATGCCCTTCCCTCTGTCAGGGACTTCTGTGGTTACCATATCCTTTAGCTTAGGAAGGGCCAGGGAGCTCAGCGTAGATAGGAATCCAACACAGCAGTCAGGACTGTGAGAGTGGGAAAACTAGCTAAGGAGAAGAGAGCAAGGAAAAGGAACAATCAGGCAGTAGGGACTGCACCCAACTCCAAGAAATCTTCAGCAACTCAAACTTTATTCCAATATTAATGAAATTACATATAGAGAGGAGGGAGAGAGGGAAGATGGAAAGAGAGAAGAAGGAAGGGAGGGGAAGTTTTATATATATGTAGAGAGAGAGAGAAAGAGAAAGTGCCTGGGAAATCCCATGGACAGAGGAGCCTGGAGGGCTATAGTCCATGGGGTTGCAAGAGTCAGACACAACTTGGTGACTAAATCACCACCACCATCATATGTATACATATAGTGAGAGAGAGAGAGAGAGAGAAAGGCAGCCAGTATCAACTAGTAGATGATTATTGCACAGTGTTCTTAAAATTCTGGATTTCATTTCTTTTCCATTCATTTTCTTTTAGTCAAATATTTCTAAATTGTGGATCCAAATTATTCAATCTTAAATCCATTCAGCATCACTAAAAAAATAGTATATGAGCTTATCTGTACATCCCTTCATTCCCATTCCACTAGTCGGTGATGAATTGACTTCAGAATGAAATTCTATTAATGTATATTTCCATATTACATCCTTAAAGTTGGTTTTTTTTTTTCTTTTTTAATCAGAGAACTTAATCCTAGCCAATGGTCATTCTAGAGACATATAGTGTTATAGAAGCAAATACATTGTTCTTATATTTGTCATATGACCAATTTAAACTAAGGTTTCAATCAATGAAACAGTGAAGTTTGACTGACATTTCATAAATTTGGAGTTTTTGATCCTTGTCCTTTCAGTTTATTCTTTCATTCCTTCACTCATTCACCTTTCCATCATATAAATATTTAGTTAAAGAGAATTAACAATACTTTCTTCTTTTTCAAGTTTGGAAATTTCATGACAAACTAGAATGAGCATACTTAGTGACTTAGTATGGGCCTCCTCATACGAAGGCAATGCTTGGAACTCTTTCGTGTCTCTCAGACCAGATACAATGCACATAAATCATTTGAGAAGTTCATGGGCTGGGATTCTGCAAACCTTAGCAGGCACTCAGGATTTTATTTGTCTTGGGCAGGGGTTCTTTGCTGAGTCATTGTTAGGCATAGCAGGATGAGAGTTGTGCTGGCACTGCTCAACAACTACTTCCAGCTGAAACCCTCTCGCAACTCCTGCACAGCAACTTCAAAAGCAACAACAACAACAACAAAAATGAGTGACTCTGTGGGGGGTTGCTATGTAAGATGCGATCCCCAGCTCCAGGTATTCATGCTTCTGCTTGAGTGTAGGGTGTACCTAGTTATTCACTCTTAATGAAAAGAATTCAGCAGAAGTGACAGATGTTCATAATACCTCTATTGTATGTTAGGTCCCTAAGACTTATGCATCTACTAGCTGCAAATATGTACAGTTGGCTAATGCTATGATGGCACTCATGTTGCAATATTAGCACAACAAATTAATATGCTAAAACCCTTAAGACTTACACATGTTCTAGGTCAATCACATCTCAGTCAAAAATAGTGACAAGGGACCCCCTGATGATCCAGGGGTTAAGACTTCGTTCTTCTGATACAGGGTGCCAGGGTTTAGTCCCTGGTCAGGGAACTAGATCACACATGCTACAACCAAGACTCAGGGCAGCCAATGAAAAAACAAGAGATTGGCACAGAAATTTGAAAGAATAAAAATGTTTTTAAAAGGGACAAGATGGTATCCTAAGAGATTAGGATAAAAGACTGTAACTGGATTTGGTCATCCTCTCTAGAACCCTCATGGGCTCACTTTTATGATATCCAGCTGCCAGGCTCTGAGCTGCCCCATGGAAAGTCCCATGTGGCAAGGAACTAAGGGCCAAGAGTCTGCTAGGAACTGAATCTGACACCAACCATGTGAGTGAATTTTAAAACTGCTGCACTCTTCTGAGCTAAAAAAGTACCACAGCACTGCCTGGCATCTTGATTTCAGCCTTGGGAGAGACCTTGAGCCAGAGAACCCTGTCAGGCTATACCTGGATTTCTGAACCAGAAAGACTGTGAATGGTAAATGTGTGTTAAAACGCCAAATTTGGGGGTGATTGCTATGCAGTGACATAAACTGACATGCATAAACTAAAAATAATTCTCAAAAACAATACATATTTATGCAACTACATAAATACTTATATATAAATATAATAAACATCTACAATATAATATGTTTGTATGTACATAAACTTAGCTGACTACATTATTTTTTACATTGTTTGGGAGAAAAAACAATTTTACTTTACCCTTTAAGGTTCTTCTTGTTAGTTTGATAATTCAACTGACATAAGACAGATTAACAGGAGTGAAAAAAAAATTTTTAATTATATATGTACAGGAGCTACATAGGCTTCCCAGGTGGTGCAGTGGTAAAGAATCGACCTACTAATGCAGGAGATGCAGATTCCATCCCTGGGTCAGGTAGATCCCCTGGAGAAGGAAATGACAACCAACTGAAGTATTCTTGCCTGGAAAATCCCGTGGACAGAGGAGCCTGCCGGGCTACCATTCATGGTGTCACAGAGTCATACGCGAGAGAGCTGTTGAGCACAGGTACAGGAGCTCCATTAGAATATGAGGCTCAAAGAGAGTCAGGCATCCAAAGAGTATATGCAATGCTAAGCTAAGGAGAGAGAGTAGAGGTCTGAGGTTTCAAAGAGGAGGAAGACAATTCACTGGGAGATGGCAAGAGCAAATGCTTGGTTAACAAAGTTTTGCCATACCATGCAGAAAAGTCTTTCTGATGTAAAAAGAAGTTATCTTTGGTAATTCTCTTCCTAGTATAGGCTTCTTATTCAAATTCTTTTAAGCAGTTAGTTCAGTTCAGTTCAGTCTCTCAGTCGTGTCCGACTCTTTGTGACCCCATGAATTGCAGCATGCCAGGCCTCCCTGTCCATCACCAATTCCTGGAGTTCACTCAGACTCACATCCATCGAGTCAGTGATGCCATCCAGCCATCTCATCCTCTGTCGTCCCCTTCTCCTCCTGTCCCCAATCCCTCCCAGCATCAGAGTCTTTTCCAGTGAGTCCACTCTTCGCATGAGGTGACCAAAGTACTGGAGCTTCAGCTTTAGCATCATTCCTTCCAAAAGAAATCCCAGGGCTGATCTCCTTCAGAATGGACTGGTTGGATCTCCTTGCAATCCAAGGGACTCTCAAAGTCTTCTCCAACACCACAGTTCAAAAGCATCAATTCTTCAGCACTCAGCCTTCTTCACAGTCCAACTCTCACATCCATACATGACCACAGGAAAAACCATAGCCTTGACTAGATGGACCTTAGTCTGCAAAGTAATGTCTCTGCTTTTGAATATGCTATCTAGGTTGGTCATAACTTTTCTTCCAAGGAGTAAGCGTCTTTTAATTTCATGGCTGCAATCACCATCTGCAGTGATTTTGGAGCCCCCCAAAATAAAATCTAACACTGTTTCCCCATCTATTTCCCATGAAGGGATGGGACCAGATGCCATGATCTTCATTTTCTGAATGTTGAGCTTTCAGCCAACTTTTTCACTCTCCTCTTTCACATTCATCAAGAGGCTTTTTGGTTCACTCTTCACTTTCTGCCATAAGGGTGGTGTCATCTGCATATCTGAGGTGATTGATATTTCTCCAAGCAATCTTGATTCCAGCTTGTGTTTCTTCCAGTCCAGCGTTTCTCATGATGTACTCTGCATAGAAGTTAAATAAGTAGGGTGACAATATACAGCCTTGACATACTCCTTTTCCTATTTGAACCAGTCTGTTGTTCCATGTCCAACTCTAACTGTTGCTTCCTGACGGGCATATAGATTTCTCAAGAGGCAGGTCAGGTGGTCTGTTATTCCCATCTCTTTCAGAATTTTCCACAGTTTATTGTGATCCACACAGTCAAAGGCTTTGGCATAGTCAATGAAGCAGAAATAGATGTTTTTCTGGAACTCTCTTGCTTTTTCCATGATCCAGGTAAAAACCTACTTCCATGTATTTTTTGACTTTGTCTTCAGCTCAAAACAATCCACATGCCAATGTGACTCATTTTGAGATTTTTTTTTTTTTTCTGAATCCTTTCAAGAGGTCCATCTTGTTTATTTAGATGGAGGGAATGGGGTATTTTGGGAGACATAATACAGACTATTAGAACATAATACACACTGAAAATATTTGAGAAAATAGGTTCTATTTCCTTCTGAACCTTGGAACTTCATTAATAAGACTTACCCTCCAAACACTGGTTGTATGTACAACTAAATTTCTAGAGTGCTATCAGCATTAAGAGACTGAAAAATTGGGACAGTCTTATTTACACAGCAGAAACAGAGATACAGACATAAAGAACAAACATATGGATACCAAGAGGGAAAAGGGGGTTGGGATGAATTGGGACAATAGAATTGACATATATACACGATTGATACTATGTATAAAATAGATAACTATTGAGAACCTACTTTTTGGCAGAGGGATTTCTTCTCAATGCTCTGTGGTGACCTAAATGGAAAGAAAACTTTAAAAAGAGAGGATATATGTATACTTAAAGCTGATTCACTTTGCTGGACAGTAGAAACTAACACAACATTGTAAAGCAACTATGCTCCAATAATTTTCTTTAGGAGACTGTAAACAGCATTGGTTAAGAGTTTGGATCCAGTCAGATGTATCTGAGTGTCCAGGCTTGCTCCACTAGCCCTAAACCAGGTCTGGTAATTTATCGTTCTTTTGGATCTGGTTCCTCATCTGTAAAATAGTAAAATCAGAGGAAGTGTCCCACTGGATTTTGGAAAGGATTAAATGAGAAGAAGGGGAATAACATTAAGCCTGGCACAAAAGAAATACTTAGTGTTAGCAATGACCATGGTAGCTTTTAAAGACACTTTATATGCACTATGTCTTTTAATCATTAGAACAATCATTTGACAGACATTGTTTGACCTGATTATCATTACATAAAAACTCAGGACAGTTAAATGACTCATTTAACCTCATGTTGCCTGAAGGATTACTTTAGGGTCCAACTGCTTCAGTTAAAGGAGGTGGTGAATGCAAAGGACTCACCTGGCCCCAACTGTGCCCTCAATAAATTGTAGCTGGTATTATTGGATTATTAAGACAAAGTCTAATCTTCTTGACTCTAAGTTTCATGATCATTCTACAACATAAGGCCCACTTCCACCTACTCCTTGTGTTTCTTCATTTTCCAGATGTTAACTCTACAAATAACAGTAAGAAAATTAAGACACAGAAATCAGGTTAAGGACCACTGATGCAAAGAAAAACTGCTTTTTCCAGAAGTCTCTGGAGACAATTCTTCAATAAAATGCACTCTGAAAGCAACCAATCCTCAATCTCTTCTGAAGAAGTAGATGTTTTAGCCATATGTGATAGTCTCATTAGATTTTATCACCTATTTGTTTGCATTACTAGGAGAAAAACATATTTTTTGGAAATAAATAAGAATTGGGGGGGCGGTCCTGAGATGGCAGAGGAATAGGATGGAGAGGCCACTTTCTCCCTCACAAATTCATCAAAAGAACATTTCAACACTGAGCAAACTCCACAAAACAACTTCTGAATGCTGGCAGAGAACATCAGGTACCCAGAAAAGCAGATCATTGTCTTCAAAAACAGTCCTCTATTTCTCCTTTAATTTTTATTTCTATAACCTACTATTACTTTTCAAAAAAAAGACCCTATTTTTTAAAGCAAATGCCATATATAGTCTTTGTGTGGTTGTTGGTGGTGTTTTTTAATAATTCATGTGGCTTTTTTTTTCTTTTTCTTCTTCTTCCTTTCTTTAATATTGTATTTTTGAAAAACCAACCTCTACTCTAGATTTTTAATCTTTGCTTTTTGGTTTTTGTTGTCAATTTTGTACATTTAAAAACCCAAACTTCACTACCCAATTTTACCTGAGAGCGAGATTACTGGCTTGACCACTCTCTCCTCCTTTGGACTCTCCTTTTTCTCCACCAGGTGGCCTCTGTCTCTTTCCTCCCCCTTCTCTTCTCTATCCAACTCTGTGAATCTCTGTGTGTTCCAGACGGTGGAGAACACCTAAAGAACTGGTTACTGGCTGGATTTGTCTCTCTCCTTTTCATTTCCCTCTTTTATCCTCCTGGCCACCTCTGTCTACTTCCTCCCTCTCCTCTTCCCTGTATAACTCTGTGAATACCTCTGAGCGGTCCAGACTGTGGAGCGCACATAAGAAAGTGATTACTGGCGAGCTTGCTCTCTCCTCTTTTGACCCCACCTCATCTCATTCCAGTCACCTCTAACTACCCCCTCCCTCTTCTCTTCTCCATGTAACTCAGTGAACCTCTCTGGGTGTCCCTCAATGTGGCGAAACTTTTCATCTTTAACCTAGATGTTTTATCATCGGTGCTGTATTGATGGAGAAGTCATGAGGCTACTGTAAAAATAAAACTGAAAACCAGAAGCAGGAGGCTTAAGTCCAGATCCTGAGAAAATCAGAGAACTTCTGAATTCAGGGAACATTAATCAAGGGGAGCTCATCAAACACCTCCATACCTACACTGAAACCAAGCACCACCCAAGGACCAACAAGTTTCAGAGCAAGAAATACCAGGCAAATTCTCCAGCACACAGGAACACACCCCTGAGCTTCAATATACAGGCAGCTCAAAGTTACTCCAAAACCATTGACATCTCATAACCCATTACTGGTCACTCCACTGCACTCCAGAGAGAAGAAATCCAGCTCCACCCACCAGAACTTCAACACAAGCCTCCCTAACCAAGAAACCTTGACAAGCCACTGATATAACCCCACCCACAGTGAGGAAGCTCCATAATAAAGAAAACTCCACAAATTCCAAGAATATAGAAAGGCCACCCTAAACGCAGCAATATAACCAAGATGAAGAGACAGAGGAATACTCAGCAGTAAAGGAACAGGAGAAATGCCCATCAAACCAAACAAAAGAGGAAGAGATAGGGAATCTACCTGAGAAAGAATTCCGAATATTGATAGTGAAAATGATCCAAAATCTTGAAATCAAAATGGAATCACAGATAAATAGCCTGGAGACAGGGATTGAGAAGATGCAAGAAAGGTTTAACAAGGACCTAGAAGAAATAAAAAAGAGTTAATATATAATGAATAACACAATAAATGAGATCAGAAACACTCTGGAGGCAACAAATAGTAGAATAACGGAGGCAGAAGATAGGATCAGTGAAATAGAGGATAGAATGGTAGAAATAAATGAATCAGAGAGGAAAAAAGAAAAACGAATTAAAAGAAATGAGGACAATCTCAGAGACCTCCAGGACAATATGAAATGCTCCAACATTCGAATTATAGGAGTCCCAGGAGAAGAAGACAAAAAGAAAGACCATGAGAAAATCCTTAAGGAGATAATAGTTGAAAACTTCCCTAAAATGGGGAAGGAAATAATCACCCAAGTCCGAGAAACCCAGAGAGTTCCAAATAGGATAAAACCAAGGCAAAACACCCCAAGACACATATTAATCAAATTAACAAAGATCAAACACAAAGAACAAATATTAAAAGCAACAAGGGAAAAACAACAAATAACACAAGGGGATTCCCATAAAGATAACAGCTAATCTTTCAATAGAAACTCTTCAGGCCAGGAGAGAATGGCAAGACATACTTAAAGTGATGAAAGACAATAACCTACAGCCCAGATTACTGTACCCAGCAAGGATCTCATTCAAATGTGAAGGAGAAATCAAAAGCTTTACAAATAAGCAAAAGCTGAGAGAATTCAGCACCACAAAACCAGCTGGCCAACAAATGCTAAAGGATATTCACTAGACAGGAAACACAAAAGGGTGTATAAACCCGAACCCAAAACAATAAAGTAAATGGCAACGGGATCATACTTATCAATAATTACCTTAAACGTAAATGGGTTGAACGCCCCAACCAAAAGGCAGAGACTGGCTGAATGGATACAAAAACAAGACCCCTCTATATGCTGCTTACAAGAGACCCACCTCAAAACAAGGGACACACACGGACTGAAAGTGAAGGGCTGGAAAAAGATATTCCACGCAAATAGAGACCAAAAGAAAGCAGGAGTGGCAATACTCATATCTGATAAAATATACTTTAAAACAAAGGCTGTGAAAAGAGACAAAGAAGGCCACTACATAATGATCAAAGGATCTATCCAAGAAGAAGATATAACAATTGTAAATATATATTCACCCAACATAGGAGCACTGCAATATATAAGACAAATGCTAACAAGTATGATAGGGGAAATTAACAATAACACAATAATAGTGGGAGACTTTAATACCCCACTCACACCTATGGACAGATCAACTAAACAGAAAATTAACAAAGAAATGCAAACTTTAAATGATACAATAGACCAGTTAGACCTAATTGATATCTATAGGACATTTCATCTCAAAACAATGAATTTCACCTTTTTCTCAAGTGCTCACGGAACCTTCTCCAGGATAGATCACATCCTGGGCCATAAATCTAACCTTGATAAATTCAAAATAATCAAAATCATTCCAAGCATCTTTTCTGACCATAATGCATTAAGATTAGATCTCAATTACAGGAGAAAAACTATTAAAAATTCCAACGTATGGAGGCTGAACAACACGCTTCTGAATAACCAACAAATCACAGAAGAAATCAAGAAATCAAAATATGCATGGAAATTAACGAAAATGAAAACACAACAAGCCAAAACCTGTGGGACACTATAAAAGCAGTGCTAAGAGGAAAGTTCATAGCAATACAGGCATACCTCAAGAAACAAGAAAAAAGTCAAATAAATAACCTAACTCTACACCTAAAGCAACTAGAAGAGGAAGAAATGGAGAACCCCAGAGTTAGTAGAAGGAAAGAAATCTTAAAAATTAGGGCAGAAATAAATGCAAAAGAAACAAAAGAGACCATAGCAAAAATCAACAAAGCCAAAAGCTGGTTCTTTGAAAGGATAAATTAAATTGACAAACCATTAGCCAGACTCATCAAGAAACAAACAGAGAAAAATCAAATCAATAAAATTAGAAATGAAAATGGAGAGATCACAACAGACAACACAGAAATACAAAGGATCATAAGAGACTACTATCAGCAGTGGTATGCCAATAAAATGGACAATGTGGAAGAAATGGACAAATTCTTAGAAAAGTACAATTTTCCAAAACTGAACCAGGAAGAAATAGAAAACCTTAACAGACCCATCACAAGCACGGAAATTGAAACTGTAATCAGAAATCTTCCAGCAAACAAAAGCCCAGGTCCAGACGGCATCACAGCTGAATTCTACCAAAAATTTTGAGAAGAGCTAACACCTATCCTCCTCAAACTCTTCCAGAAAATTGCAGAGGAAGGTAAACTTCCAAACTCATTCTATGAGGCCACCATCACCCTAATACCAAAACCTGACAAAGATACTACAAAAAAAAAAGAAAACTACAGGCCAATATCACTGATGAATAGATGCAAAAATCCTGAACAAAATTCTAGCAATCAGAATCCAACAACACATTAAAAAGATCATACACCATGACCAAGTGGGATTTATCCCAGGGATGCAAGGATTCTTCAATATGCACAAATCAATCAATGTAATTCACCACATTAACAAATTGAAAAAGAAAAGCCATATGATTATCTCAATAGATGCAGAGAAGGCCTTTGACAAAATTCAACACCCATTTATGATAAAAACTATCCAGAAAGCAGGAATAGAAGGAATATACCTCAACATAATAAAAGCTATATATGACAAACCCACAGCAAACATTATCCTCAATGGTGAAAAGTTGAAAGCATTTCCCCTAAATTCAGGAACAAGACAAGGGAGCCCACTTTCACCGCTACTATTCAACATAGTTCTGGAAGTTTTGGCCACAGCAATCAGAGCAGAAAAAGAAATAAAAGGAATCCAAATGGGAAAGGACTCTCATTGTTTGCAGATGACATGATCCTCTACATAGAAAACCCTAAAGACTCCATCAGAAAATTACTAGAGCTAATCAATGAATACAGTAAAGTTTCAGGATATAAAATCAATACACAGAAATCCTTTGCATTTCTATACACTAATAATGAGGAAGTAGAAAAAGAAATTAAGGAAACAATTCCATTCACCATTGCAACAAAAGGAATAAAATACTTAGGAATATATCTACCTAAAGAAACTAAAGACCTATATATAGAAAACTATAAAACACTGGTGAAAGAAATCAAAGAGGACACTAATAGATGGAGAAATAAATATACCATGTTCATGGATTGGAAGAATCAATATAGTGAAAATGAGTATACTACCCAAAGCAATCTACAGATCCAATGCAATCCCTATCAAGCTACCAGCCACATTTTTCACAGAACTAGAACAAATAATTTCAAGATTTGTATGGAAATACAAAAATCCTCAAATAGCCAAAGCAATCTTGAGAAAGAAGAATGGAACTGGAGAAATCAACTTGCCTGACTTCAGGCTCTACTACAAAGCCACAGTCATCAAGACAGTATGGTACTGGCACAAAGACAGAAATATAGATCAATGGAACAAAATAGAAAGCCCAGAGATAAATCCACACACGTATGGACACCTTATCTTTGACAAAGGAGGCAAGAATATACAATGGAGTAAAGACAATCTCTTTAACAAGTGGTGCTGGGAAAACTGGTCAACCACTTGTAAAAGAATGAAACTAGATCACATTCTAACATCACACACAGAAATAAACTCAAAATGGATTAAAGATCTAAATGTAAGACCAGAAACTATAAAACTCCTAGAGGAGAACAGAGGCAAAACACTCTCCGACATAAATCACAGCAGGATCCTCTATGATCCACCTCCCAGCATTCTGGAAATAAAAGCAAAATAAACAAATGGGATCTAATTAAAATTAAAAGCTTCTGCACAACAAAGGAAAATATAAGCAAGGTGAAAAGACAGCCTTCTGAATGGGAGAAAATAATAGCAAATGAAGCAACTGACAAACAACTAATCTCAAAAATATACAAGCAACTTCTGCAGCTCAATTTCAGAAAAATAAACGACCCAATCAAAAAATGGGCCAAAGAGCTAAATAGACATTTCTCCAAAGAAGACATACAGATGGCTAACAAACACATGAAAAGATGCTCAACATCACTCATTATCAGAGAAATGCAAATCAAGACCACAATGAGGTACCACTTCACACCAGTCAGAATGGCTGTGATCCAAAAGTCTGCAAGCAATAAATGCTGGAGAGGGTGTGGAGAAAAGGGAACCCTCCTACACTGTTGGTGGGAATGCAAACTAGTACAGCCACCATGGAGACCAGTGTGGAGATTCCTTAAAAATTGCAAATAGAACTGCCTTATGACCCAGCAATCCCACGGCTGGGCACACACACAGAGGAAACCAGAATTGAAAGAGACACATGTACCCCAATGTTCATTGCAGCACTGTTTATAATAGCCAGGACATGGAAACAACCTAGATGTCCATCAGCAGACGAATGGATAAGAAAGCTGTGGTACATATACACAATGGAGTATTACTCAGCCATTAAAAAGAATACATTTGAATCAGTTCTAATGAGATGGATGAAACTGGAGCCAATTATACAGAGTGAAGTAAGCCAGAAAGAAAAACACCAGTACAGTATACTAACACATATATATGGAATTTAGAAAGATGGTAATGATGACCCTGTATGCGAGACAGCAAAAGAGACACAGATGTGTATAGCGGACTTTTGGACTCAGAGGGAGAGGGAGAGGGTGGGATGATTTGGGAGAATGGCATTGAAACATGTATACTATCATGTAAGAAATGAATCGCCAGTCTAGGTTCGATGCAGGATACAGGATGCTTGGGGTTGGTGCATGGGGATGATCCATAGAGATAATATGGGGTGGGAGGTGGGAGAGGGATTCATGTTTGGGAACTCATGTACACCCGTGGTGGATTCATGTCAATGTATGGCAAAACCAATACAATATTGTAAAGTAAAATAAAGTAAAAATAAAAATTAAAAAAAAAAAAAGAATTGGGGATTAGAAATGAAGAGGACTTAATAAATAAAAAGAGACTTGAATCAAAGGAATAAAGTGGATCCTATTTTCTTCATTCATTGGTGGATGTGTTGTATTCACAGTTACCAGGAAGAATGCTTTATAATAATTTAAAAACCCTACATTTAAAATTTTAAAAGCAAAAATATGCAGGTCTATGTTGTTACGATGAAGACAGTACAAATCAATTCATAAAACAAATACTGTTTGTGTATTAAATATTATCCTAAAGTAATTATGGTAAAAATGTCATTGAAACACTACTCACATTTAAAACACTGTGTTGTTTGCATACTTACACTACCCAAATCCCCTGCTTCTCTCTCCTGTCTTCTCCCCAAGAGAAAAGCTGCTTACAACCTACATTAAAGGTTAGATATGTAATCATCAGGGTTAAAGGTAGTATTGGAATTTAGTTCTTCAGAATCAAACTATCCTTTCACTATATATGTGGTTTTTTGCATTTATTTCGTCTGAGATTAATAAACAGGAAAGTACCTCTCAAGTACTAAAGAGTAGAGACTAAAAATCTTTAGACTAAAGATATGTCAGCCATTATTCTAAACTTTTTAGAGCTATTTTCTCATAATTTCTTTTAGGAATCCCTGAGACAAGCAATAATATTATTACCTATTTTACAGAAGAACAAACTGAGGCAAGAGGTTAGGCCATTTGCTCAGCTGCACAGGACTAATCCTGGTGAACTCAGGATCTGAACCCAGGCATGGCCACCCATTCCAATATTCTTACCTGGAGAATCTCATGGACAGAGGAGCCTGATGGGCTACAGGACACTGGGTCGAAAAGAGTCAGGCATGACTGAAGCAACTAAGCATGCACACATGCACTTCTGAACTCCAGAACTCACGTTCTTTACCTGTCATGATCTGTGACATCTAATTCCGATTATTTTCAATACCATGAATTTTCTAGTCCAAGACCTGGAGGCAAGAATTTAAGAAGTCAGCCTGGTGAAGGTCTGCAGATCTGTTCAGTGGTAGGAAAATTCCACTACCACCCACCACCCATGGAAACAGGTATGGCAGCAAAACACTGCTCCTTTTCCACTCTCAAGCCTCCCAGTTCTGGAAAGTATAGCATCAGGTTGTGGATGTCCCAGTTCTCAATATTTTAAGCCACAAGAGTGGCATAAAAGGATAGTTATCAACAAAGCATGAATTTTTGTGAGAAAGCCATATAAAAATATGAACAACTTCTAAGATTTGCTATTTTCCATGTCTTAAAAATATAAGTGTAAAAGAAATTTGGTTTTGTTGGTAAAGATTGATGGAGGCATTTGTCTAGGCTGCCATCACAAGGCTAGCAAAGTGACATTATCCCTCCTGTGAAGAGCCAGAGCCCAGCAGCTATGGCAGAGGATGTGAGCAGGGGAAACAGGCGTGGATGACAGCACGGCTTCCCAAGGCATCAGCATCCTCCAGCTGCACTGCTCTCTTCTCAGCCCCCTGGAAGCATTGGCAAAGCACAGAATAAAGAGATATTTTCTTGAAAGCATATGATGAATTATGTCAGACTTTGTGAATTAAGGCACCCTGTGAGGAAGCCAAAATCTGAGCTGCATAGACTTGGGTGTAGAACAGGAAAGAATAAAGGCTTGATTATGGTTTCTGTTTTCTTTCAACTATCAGTCACACATTTCTTCATGTGAATTTCATTCTCGCATTATTCCTTATGGCTGATTTGAATTTAGCATTAATAAAACTGGCAGTCAGATATAATATTTTATTGTTTTAACGTGTTCTTTATATTCAGGTTTTCACTTATTTCCTTGGGTGGTGAAGGGGAGTATTAAACTGAGAAAAGATACTTTTAGGCAACATTTCCTATTTTAAATGAAAAAAATATGAGAGATATTTTTGCAGTTGCTGGATTTAACATTTCCAATGTCTCTTATTCTCAAATATATTAAATACATAAAAAGAAATCTCCATTTAAAAAAACTTAACTGGTTCAGTATTTTCTTAAATCAGGAAATACTGTATACTTATTGGGTCCTGTGTCCATTTTTTTTTAGGTTTGGAAGACAATTAGAAATAATCTAGATGCCCTTTAAACTTACATTCTAGTGAGTAGAAATAGATAATAAATGAGCATGCATTAATCAATAATAATGTAAACCAATTAATCATGATGCAATTTCAGACAGTGGAAAAGCTATTAAAAACTACCTTAGTGAAAAATATCATCCCAATTTGACTTTGTATTTTTTTTCAAGAAATATGCCTTCTAAATGTAAATTGCAAATTTAGAAAGGCCACTTAATTTTTAAAGTCCAAAATAAATGGGCGATATGTTTTCACTGGGATATTTTCACTGAGGCAACTTGGGATAATACTATTGTCTAGCAGGTAACCTAGAGTAGCTTTCTCACTCTTGGTCTAAAAGCATTCTGGAAGGATTTCACTGGCTCAAAGAGTGCTACAAATATCACTCAACCCCTGGATAAATGTGAAAAGATTTGGCAGTTGAGAATAAGGATTGTGGTGAACATAAGCAAGCAGTCTAAATCTAGAAATCAGACTATCAGATGTTTGAAAACCCACAATACCAAATATACCATATCCTTACTGAAACTTTCTCTGATGGCATTAGTCCATTTTAATATGACCAATTTCTGAGTTTTTGAATGCCTTTGTTATTTCAATGTCATAATTAAGACAAAGTTAAAAATATATTTATTATCATTGCATATGGAGTATTTTACTATTTTTATTCTCTCTGCCTATATATGTTCCCGACAAGCACTTAAGAGCCTTACAACATATATGACTTTGTACAGAACACATTAGATCATAAGAGGTTGCTACATTTAATATGTTTGATGGATGCAACAATATGAAAGAAGATGATGAACTGAAAGGTTAAGATAAGAGAGTGTAAACAATTTTTACTTTGTTGCATGAAATTTAATTTGGTCAATTTGGGGTGATGTTAGATGGGAAAAAGTGTCACTTTCTACACCAAGCTACAGTATATGTGAGAAGAGGCCTGGGTGAGATCATAAAGGGCCAAGCACAATCTCAACCCTATATGAGGTAGACAGGAGATCAGAAAGGAACCAGAAACAGAGGAAGAAGCAAAATAGTCATGAGGTGGTCTTAAGGACTGAGAACTCGGCAGTCACTTGGCGGTGGAGTTGGGGGTCATCTGCCTCAAAGATACTAGAGGAAAGTTCACTAGGGTCCCCACAGTCAAATAGGAGTAAGGCAGTGTGGTGGCTGAGAGCCTGACATACTAAGCCAGACTGCCTGAACTAGATTATTGGCTCTGCCTCTTGCCAGCATTGCAAATTAAGATGCTGAAGCAAGTTACTTAACCTCTGCATGTCTCAGTATCACCATTAAAAAAATGAGAAGTTGATAATAAAACAATAGATTTCATAGGGCCATCATATGCATTAAATGCGATAGTTTAAAGTTCTAAAACTATACCTTGCACATAGGGACAAAGTATTATCAGGAGACACCACCTGAGGTTTAAGAAGACAGCCAATTGCTATTAAGAATCTTTGATAAGGGGCATCGAGGTTAAATCTCAAGTCCTATGTTTAAGAGTATTGACACAAAATAAATAGACTGCCATATAATTCTCCAACAAAGATGGGTTTATTCTGCAACAGGAGAGTCACAGTTCAGGGTCTGCAACCTTTGTGATCCACATGTAAGACCACCACAAGGCATGAGAAGGAAAAAAAAAATTATAGAGAGGAAAAGGAAATTGTGGAGACTACAGTAAACAGAGATTCTAGGCCTTTCATCGGCTGAGTCCTTGCCAAGAAGTAAGAGGGGTCTTTCTTCTTCCTCTAGGGCTCTGCTATTACCACAGGGCATGGGAGCCTCCCTTCTGGTCTCCAAACTCTATTTAATTGTGGTTTCTATTTATTAATTTTTTATAAGGGTCTGGATGAAGGTTTAGTCTTTTTGGAAGACACACAATTTCTAGCTCAAGAAAGTAAAAGATTCCTCATTCCTGTAACAATCAGAAATATTCAAGATGTGATGGGACTTTTAAGAGTCCAGTTACTAAAATATAGGTTCAAGGATTAAGAAACCCCAGGAAAGGGATGCTGGGTGAACATAATCTTACACTGAGCCATCAACTACTTGCAGAGATTTGGTGAGTGGAACAGGATTGGTCTCAGGTAGGCCTAAACATAGAGGCTGTTTAGTGGTTTCAGCTCTGGGAATTTACAAGTGGAAAGATCAAGAAACTAGAGGGAGCACTGGAATCTTGAGAGGACAGCCATCTCTCTGTGACTACCAGTTACAGGCAGAACATGGCATATTTGCAGGGAGGACGACTTCTCCAGACACTTCATAGATTCTGGAGCTTGGTGGTGATCACCCTTATCCTCTGTGCAGCTTAATTACTCTACAAAATCTTCATGTGAGCACTCACAAAACAAATGACCACATAGATTTTATAGCAAACACTGGTCAGTTTGTCTTTTTGTCTTATCATCTTATTAAGGATAACATTTTTAGCTGAGTTTTAGAATCTGACTACATACTCTGAACATCTGTAAAATAAATCAGTTTTTCCAAGTGCATTGAGATATAATTGACATATAACATCATATAAGTTTAAGGTGTACAATATGTTTTGATACATGTACATAGTGTAACATGTTTGCCAGAATATGGTTAGTTAACACACCTTTCACTATACATAACTACCATTTAGTTGTTGTTATGGGGAGGGCATTAAAGTTCTATTTTAATAGCAACTTTCAATTATACCATGAATTATTATAACTATAGTCACCATGCAGTACTTTTCAGTCCCAGAACTCATCTTATAACTTAAAGTTTATACCTTAAAGTTTATACCCCAATTTCCCCCACCCCTCAGACACTGGCAACCATCATTCTACGTTTTGTTTCTATGAGTTCAATGTTTTTAGATTCCTCATATAAGCAATCTCATACAGAGATTGCTTCTACCATCAATCTCTTCAATCATCCAACTTGTTTCAGTTAGCATAATGCTCTCAAGGTCCACTCATATCATCACAAATGGCAGAATTTCCTTCTTTCTCATGGTAGGATAATATTCCATTGTACATATATGTATGTATAACTTTATCAATTCATTTTTACAGGGATATTTAGGTGGTTTTCATATCTTGGCTATTATGAGTAGTGCTTCAAAGAACATACTGCAGATATCTCTTTGAGATATTGATTTCATTTCCTTTGGCTATTTAACTAGAAGTGGGATTGCTGGATCATATGGTAGTTCTATTTTTAATTTTCTGAAGAAACTCTATACTGTTTTTGACAGTGGATATACCACATTACTTCCCTTCCAAGAAGATTGGAGGCATCTTTTTTCTCCATATCCTCTCCAGCACTTACTTATCTCCTTTCTTTCGAGAATACCCACTTTCACAGAGTGAGGTGATATCTCATTGCGGTTTTGATTTGCATTTACCTGATGATCAGTCATGCTGAGCACCTTTTCATGCACTTGTTGGTCATTTGCATATGTTCTTTCGAAAAGACATTCTATTAATGTAGCATATCCCATTTATTGATTTGTATATGTTGAACTATCCCTTCATTCCAGGGATGCATTCCGCTTGATCATAGAACATCATTATTTTAATGTGCTTTTGAGTTTGGAATGCTATTATTTTACTAAGTTTTTTTGCATGTATGTGCTTCAGGGATATTGGCCTATATTTTCCTTTTCCTGTACATTCTTATCTGCTTTTAGTATCAGGGTGATGGTGACCTCACAAAATCAGGGAATCTCGGGAATGTTTGGGAATGTTCTCTTATATTTTTTGGAAGACTGTGCATTCAAGTTTTTCTTAAAATATTTGGTAAAATTCTCCTGTAACATCATCTGTTACTAGACTCTTCTTTGTTAGAACATTTTTGATTACTGATTCAATCTTGTTGCTTGTCTGCTCAGATTTTTTATTCCTTCTTTCATACTTGGTAGGCTGTATGTTTCTAGGAATGTTTCCATTTCTTCTAGGTTTTTCAATTTGTTGGTGTCTAATTGTTAAGTGTAATCTCTGTTAATCCTTTGTATGTATGATCCTTTTTGTAAAGTCTTCTCTTTTATTTCTAAAGATGTCTGGCAACACATATATATGGAATTTAGGAAGATGGCAATGACGACCCTGTATGCAAGACAGGGAAAGAGACACAGATGTGTATAACGGACTTTTGGATTCAGAGGGAGAGGGAGAGGGTGGGATGATTTGGGAGAATCACATTCTAACATGTATACTATCATGTGAATTGAATCGCCAGTCTATGTCTGACGCAGGATGCAGCATGCTTGGGGCTGGTGCATGGGGATGACCCAGAAAGATGTTATGGGGAGGGAGGTGGGAGGGGGTTCATGTTTGGGAATGCATGTAAGAATTAAAGATTTTAAAATTTAAAAATAAAAACTAAAATTAAAAAAAAAAAAACAAATGCAAAGAACTGTGGTGTGAAACAGGAAGAATCTATAGGAAGTCCATGGTGATTGTGCTAGCTGCTGTTTCCTTCAGGGCATAAGCTTCTGCGGTTATCTGTAGAGCAGATTACAAGGAACTGTGGTCACTCCTGCCACATAGCTGATATGGTAACCTCTGCTCTTCATCTTTTTCCTAGCTGTCTTTATATGCCTCAGCTTTGCAAGCCTCTGGATAGGGTGAAACCAAAGCCAGGTCTATCAGTTTTTTTCTGGCTGAATTTTAGACTTTAAGTCAGTATTTTGAGTACCTGTAAAGCAAGCTATTCCTTAAATCTCATTTACCCTCTCAGCTGTGTATTATGTATATTTGTAGCTGTATCTACTGGACTTGTATCTAACCACCATCTCTGACCACTTTAGCATCTGGCACAGTGCTAAAGACAGACAGATATCCATTAATGACTGCTAAAAAAGTACATGCATTTATAGAGAAGAGCCAGATACATTTTTCCTGTTAGGGATGCACTAAATTGTGTGATGAGCACATGGCTTGGCTTGTGACTCATGGACTAGTGGGATTTGCTAGACAGAGTGGGGTTTTCTGGTGACAGTTTCTAATCTCTGATTTCCCTCATTTTTAACATATCTATTTTTGGCCTTTGTTGCTGTTTTGAAGCTTTTCAGAGCTAAAACAGAGTGTAATATTAAGGAAGAAGAAGAAAGCCGAAGGGGCTTTTTCTTTTATTTTAAATTTCTGTTTCTTGTTTGAAGGTCTAGGAAATGACCCTAAGATGCCAGTCTAGGTCTTCTCAACTGATCCATCAGAGCTTCAGTTTCCTGTTTTGTTGGCCTATAGCTCTTTCAGTCTTAAGATATTGGTGTATCCATCCCTTTCTAATTTTCTAGGTCATTAGATAGCAGTTTTGAGAGAATCACCAGGGATCAATAAGAGACTTCAGGAAATCTGTACATCATCCATTCCTAATGCAAGATCATCAGTCACCTCTTAGGTTCAAAAGTCACAGTGAAATGAAGGACTAAACACAAAATACTTATGATTGGTTTTATTCCCAGCATATTTTATTGAAGCCTATAGTTTGAGATTATTCAGGGATTTATATGGAACTATTTTTTAATGTCATAAATAAAAAAGTGACAACTGCCCAGGATTTACCTTTATTCAAGGCAATCCTAATCCAAAATCATTTATTAAATTTGCACTTAGGAACTATTTTTTTTTCTATCCTTATTTTGAGGTTAAATCCAGTAAATGTTAGTTCTAGACTATGATTTGCAGGTTAAGAGTGAAATATATGAGATTTGTCCAACACAAAAACATGATAGACTGTTGACCATGATGTTTTAATTTTTAAAATAAAAAAATAATTTTTCCTTTATTAGAAAGAACATGAGACAAAAAGTTTGATTTAAGTGATTTGGGGAAAGATTAGTGATTTTATCTAAACAAAGCAGCCTCTTCTGCATGAGCACCACTGGTCTAGTATTACCTGTCATAAGGTCATAAAGTAGGGAAAGTGCCAAAGTTTGGATTTAGAAAGCCAAATTTTAGACTCCTATTTCTGAACATCATGTAAAATGAACAATAGTTTGGGACAGTGTAAGGTTATAATCTTAGTTTCTCCACTTATTCAGCATGAAGTTGTGGGTGAGTTACTTAGATCTTAGCTTTAGTCTTTAATCTGTAGAATGGCAAGCATCTATATTTCTTTCTTGGGGTTACTGTGATATTTAACAATAATATTTATAAAGACATAAGGTGCCATCTAGCACTTGGTAGGTTGGAAATAATTCTTGTTTTCACAAATGTGTAAAATATTTATTATTTTTTGAAAGAATGTCAAACCTTTCTGGCCACTTATAAATCCTTCCACATATGATCTCACCTTTTACATATTTTCTTGATTTCCTCTTGCCCTCATTTACTCTCCAACTCTCAAAATAGAGGAGGTAAGATATATACTAGATAGAAATAGTTCAATTAAAAATTCTTACCATGTATCTACATTATTGCCTCTTTGAACATATGACTTAAGGCAATAAGGGAAATTACAGAGACTATGGTATGATTGAAAGACATCCTTGTCTTAGGGATCAGACATTTGGATTTAAATGGATTTAAATCCTAGCTTCATTTTTTATAGCTGATGAACCTTCTTATAGAGAATTAGCATACTTAAGTACAAAATAGAATATACTGGGTTGGCCAAAAAGTTTGTTCAAGTTTTTCTGTAAGATGTTACTGAAAAACCTGAATGAAACTTTTTGATCAGCCTATTATATACATGTACATAGAGAGAGTCATAGATATATGTATATGCATATGTGTATATATATGTGTGTGTGTATGAAAGTCATTGTTAGTCACTCAGTCATGTCTGACTCTTTGTGACTCTATGGACTATAGCCTGCCAAGTTCCTCTGTCCATGGGATTCTCCAGGCAAAAATACTGGAGTGGGTAGTCATTCCCTTCTCCAGGGGATCATCCTAACCCAAGGATCGAATCCAGGTCTCCTGTATTGCAGGCAGATTCTTTACCTTCTGAGCTACCAGGAAGCCCCATGTGTGTGTATATATGTATGTATATTATTTTGTATACATTATAAAGTGTATACCATAATTAAACATATTGTATATGTATATTCTTCTATATACTCTTTATGAGTATATAGTCCAAAAATGTTGAATGAAAAATCCAAGATATAAACAATTGTGTATGGTTTGATGCAATTTATATAAAACACCCTTAAAAATTATATTTATGGTTAGATAATTGATGCACAATTATTACAAAGAGGATGTTTACAAAGCACCTGAACATATTTTAATGTTTCAAAATTATTAAAAAATTTGCCCCCGTAGATGATGTTACAAAGGGCAAAATAGCTCTGTTGGTAAATCATCTGCCTGCAATGCAGGAGACCCAGATTTGATTCCTGGGTTGGGAAGATCCCCTGGAGAAGGAAATTACAACATACTCCAGTATTCTTGCCTGGAAAATCCCATGGACAGAGGAGCCTGGAAGGCTACAGTCCACAGGATTGCAAGGATCGGACATGACTTAGCAACTAAACCACCAAACCACTACAAAAGGAATTTATCTTCATGTCAAAATTTTTACTTAAAGAATGCAAAATGCTATAGGATAACTGTCGTGGATGTGGAATTACACATACTTTCTTTAACATCCCTTATGTGATCTCAGCCATAAAAATTATTTTTAAAAGTTTCTTTTTATTAGATCAGTTGGGAGAATTCATATAAAATGATTATTAGTAAGTCATACTTTTTAAGAAGTGCAGTTCTTCAAAACCTAAAGGAGTCAGGGACCCCTCATAAGGATTATGTGAAGGGCTACTGAAGTAAGAATCTTGCAACCAGTTATTAGTGATCAGAGACTTGATTTATCACCCACTCTGTTTCTACACTTAGTTCTATCAATTTCTGTTTCATGTGTTGTGAGGTTATATTGTTCATTGTGCACACATTTATAATTGTGCACATATTTATAATTGCTATATATTCCTGGTGGATTGACCCATTATCATTATGTAATATACCTGTTTGTTTGTAGTAATTTTCTTTGTTCTTCAGTCTACTTTATCTGATATTAATATAGGTATTTTTGCTTTCTTTTTAAAAAAGTAATGGTTATATGGTATATTTT